>NC_071510.1:115190492-125190492 GCF_027887155.1 Malaclemys terrapin pileata | reverse complement strand
AACAGCGCAGTGTAAATCAACATGCTGTGTGTCTTTTTTATTTATAGCAGTGAACTGTTTTGTGGAAACCAGCCAATGATCCTCAAAGAAAGTCGCCTGGAGGCTTCATGGCAACTGAGACCCTGCTTAGAAACTGACTTCAAGTAGAGCAACCTGGTTGGAATATCTTCTCCCCAGTTTCAACACGCTTTTTATTTTTTAATTGAAAGTCGAAGCATTGCGTTAGAGCATAACGGGCCTGTCAGTTCACTTCCACGGCCCCATGACACCACATATACCTGTCTTCCTGTATTTACCAAAGAGTTAATTTTGAATTGTGGGGGAAATGTATAGGTGGAACTGCTCTAAAAATGTTCTAAAGTAAAATAATCCCTCATAGCTGCCTTTGTCAGAAGTCAAATCCTTGTTGAACATTCTTTGACTGGGATTCAGCTTCATTTTGTTGGTTGGATGCAGCTTGACTGAATTGTTGAGGGGATTAAGAATAAACCAGAATTATATTGCTAAGGTCAAACAAGGCTTTTTAAAAATAAAAATAAACTTCTCATAAGTTTGCTGAAAGTTTGTGACTCCCTTCGATAGCTGGAAACCAAAAGGATTCTTTACATTTTCTGTGAGACTTCATGCTGGACAAATTAAATCCAGAGCTGTAAAACACCCAGTGAATGATAGACAGGCAAGCAGACAAAGCATTTCACTGCAGAGTGAGGGCTGGTCTACACTACATCATTTGGTCGGCTTAACTCCGTTGCTCAGTTGTGAAAAATTTCATGCCCTATGTGATGTAATTAAGAGGACCTAAGCTCTGGTGGACGCACTGCTAGGTCAATGGAAAAATTCTTCCATCAACCTTAGCTACCCCCTCTCAAAGAGGTGGATTTATTAAAGTGATGGAAGAACCCCTGTAGTAAGTGTCTACGCTCCTCCACTACAGTGGTGCAGCTGCAGTGCTGCGACTGTCGCATTTCTAGAGCAGACATACCCTCACTTTAGAAGAGAGATATAACCTTGAAATGTTGGTGAATTCTCCAGACCACCAGCCAAACTGAAAGTCAGTAAGTCTAGGCCCTGTCAGAGAAAGAAGGGAAACTAATTCCATATCCGAGGACCAGCTTCCTTTCATATAAAGAAGGATGAGAACCAGTAAGTACAACCAATTAGGGGAGCTGCTCAGGTATTACACTAGGAGAGAATGTTTTTTTTTGTCAGAAACCAAACAATTAAGCTCTTAAATTCCACCCAGGAAAACAACTAACTGCCAGTGTAGATCTTGGAGGGCCAGTATCATCTGTGTGAGGCACCGTTGGTAAGCATGCAGCCAGGTTTTTCAGTTTTCTAAGGTGACTTTAAGCTGCAGCATTAGAGTTCATTGAAATAGTCTCCTCTTGAGGTGAAAAAGGTGTAGATGAAGTGCCTAGGGAGGTAGTGGAATCTGCATCATTGGAGATTTTTAAGAGCAGGTTAGACAAACACCTGTCAGGGACTTAGTCCTGCCATGAGTGCAGGGACTGAACTAGATGACCTCTCAAAGTCCCTTCCAGTCCTATGATTCTGATTCTATGATGAAGGTACCAAGGTCAAGATCCAAGAGATAAGGTCATAACCATCTCACCAAGTATAGATAATAGACTGTGGTCTTGCCAACAGCTACTTCCTAGACATCTATGATCTTCCAACCCAAGAAACAAATGGCTGGTGCACTCTTTCAATCAAGGACTCTGACATGGCCTGGGTGTAGATGATATAACCTGAGAACACTGCAACCATGAGGCTTTTTTATGATCCTGTTGTAACAAGCTCAGACACTGTGTGTCTCATAGCTGGTTTAGAACAAAAATAACAGCCTACTGTTGGCACTGGCTAATGGAGCTGCTCTTTTAGCTCAGTTAATAGAGGTCTATGCTCTAGTGCTGAAGGTACTGGATTCAAATCCTGCTAATGATCTGTGGCCATATCAACTTTCTTGGCCACTTTTTGTAGCAAAGTGAAAAATATTTTCTTCTATATAACTATTTTAAACATTTTTTATATAAAATGCCTGCAATGTGCAAGAGATCAGACTAGATGATCATGATGGTCCGTTCTGGCCTTAAATCTATGAAGCTTCTCCAAATAATAAATGCATTTATTTATCAGGCTGCAGTATCAGAAAGATCTAGCCCCACTGGACTTACTTAGTACCAGGAATTATTGCTGAACAGAAAGCTTATATAATTTATTTTGTGTGATTTTTTTATCAAACCACCTAATAAAAAGTTCTTTCTTTTGTAAACTGCTTAATGAGCACTAGCCCTAGATGAGTCAAGCATTTTCAAGGAGAGCGCAGAGATGTTCAGAGACAACAGCATTTCAGACACTGTAGCCTAGTGGATAGATGGATACAGTACTGATCTGGGACTCAAAAGACCTGATGTTATTCCTGGCTCTGCCATTGCCATGCTGAGTGACCCTGGGCAAGTCATTTCTCCTCTCTCTGTCTCAGTATCCCAATCTGTAAAATGGGGATAGTGATACTGACCTACTTTTTAAAGCATTCAGATCTATGCACAAAAAGCACTAGAGAAAAGCACTTTAGATCAGCTGTTCACAAAATGTATTGGGTCATATACCAGCTCTTTTAAAAAAGGTAGTGAACATCAAGTTCATGTACCACCAGTGGTACATATCCCACAATTTGGCAACCTCTGATTTAGACATTATGTGCCTAAATCATTTCTGGGTTACTCCGGTATAACTCTGTTGATTTCAATGGCATTACATCAGTGTAAAACTGAAGTGGTGGTGTAACAAGCCTTAACAATTATCCTGCTGGACACAGGTAGATTTTTTTTTTTTCTGCACAGTCAAGCACTCAAGAGTTAGGAAATGCTAGAAGGCTTTCTGTGCAACTTTAAATGAATCAGTCTGAGGCAGACAGCCTGGAAACTTTCAGCCCAAATAGTGCAAAAATGGGCCAAGTTATAAGCAACCGGAAAAAAAAAAAAGGTCTTAAGGTTGCCTGACACTTTCCATTTTAACTAGTGGTGGTGCTACAAGCTTTGCCTGTACTATGGCCCTGGAGCCTTGGAATCCTGCCTGTCTTTTAAGGGATCTCCTGCTCTGAGGGAGAAATTCCATGGAAGAACATTGAGTTCCTGAAAGACACACACACAAAGATACACATTGCCCACTCTGCCGAACAGGCAGGGGTGAAAGTAACTTAAAGGACTTACTGGTACGCCAGAGTCCTGGGCAGGGGGCGGGGCCTCAACCGGAAGGGGAGAGGCCTTTAAATTCCCAGCCGCCACTACCGCAGCGGAGCCCTGTGCCTTTTAAATCGCAGACAGAGCCCTGGGGGCTCCCGGCTCCCGCTGCTACCCCAGGGTTCCGGCAGCGGGGTTCTGGTGGCGATTTAAAGGGCCTGTGGCTCCGGGTAGTACTCAGAGAAGATCCCAGGGATTTTCCAGGTTTCTTTAAAAGTGAAACAGAAACCAAAAAACTAAAATCAGCCCAAATATCTCCTTCCAGATATAATGATTGGAGAATAATATTAATACAGAGAGGTGGATCTTTTTGAACAAAAGGGCAGGATATCGCTCTGTATAAGAAGCTCGATCATCCATATATGGTTTTGATAGCCTGTATTTAGAGTGACATGATATTCACAGGAAGAGCAGAGTAATCACTCATTTCAGTTGCCTACACGCTGTGCCTTCAGTGGAACACTCTCAGAAGAAGTCAACAAGAGAGGGAAAGGGAGACCACGTCGATAAAAAAACACATTGTGCACTTGGCAGCAGGGAAATAAACCCCTCTTAGCAGAGATTTTGTAAGCAGTGGGGAAAGCTGTTGAGCCAAGCATCTGCTAATGCCATTCTCCAGGGCACGAGCTGTAATTCCAAGCAGATCTGGAGAGGACCAGCAAGGGTGAGCAGATTATCTTTGAAATATAGCTACACTCTGCTTGCTTGTCACCCGTCTACCATGCTGACCAATACTAATAACCACAGTACACAATGAAGCCATAATCACTTAGCGAGTCAAATCCCTCCAGGCTGACAGGTGGTCAGATAATAACCCACATGCAGAGTAACAAAGCCTGGTGTGGTGGTTAAAGCACAGGGCTAGAATCAGGCAATTTAGGTCCTAGCCAGGTGGCCTTGAGCTATTCACTGAACCTCTCAGTGACCCATCTGCCACATGAGCATAACAATACAGACCCAGCTTCCCAGTGGTATTATGAAGCTGATGAGGTACATCCCCACTTGGTGTCCATTAGTGTAGCTCTACTGAGTTTAATGGAACTACAGCAGCAGACAATCTGACCCACAGACATGTGTAAAGAATTTTAGGATTCCCAGAGGGAAATCTCTAACAAAAGTGTGTGATACTATCATTATAGAATATGGTATTGATATGGATCTTTATGACATCTTGCAATTATGATGACTGCTATCAAGGACCTCCAGCACTAAAAGCATGGGCCTTTACCAGTGTGAACTAAAGAGACAGATTTTCCTAGTAGGCGCTGTAACACACTCACATCCTCTGTGGATCAGTCACCTGGTTTTTCGGGTGGCGTGGGGGACATACTAACCAGTTGATTACACAGTCACAGCCTGCATCATCCAACACATCTTTTCACATAAAGCAGCATACTTTTGCGTCAAATTTCATTATGCCCAGGTAAGATTTTGGGGGGAGAGAGCATAACTTTTCTTTCCTGTCATCCTTCATATTTTTATTTACATTACCAAAAAAATCCCACTGGGAGATGCCAAATTAACAGCCCAAGAATCAAAGTCCTCTAAAAATAAGCACTGCCAGTTGGCAAGGAGTAGGCAGATAGAGAGCTGAGCAATAGCGTGTCCATTTATCATTACCTTGTTCTCTCTCCTGCTCATTTGAATATCTCCTGTACCTGTTGCATCCTTGGATTACCCAAAATGTTAGATCTTTGGGGCTAAGACAATCATTTTACCATATGTCTGTGCAGCACTTAGCACACTGAGACCCTGATCAAGGTGATGGGAAGGAGATGTTGGTTCATGAGAAGCCTTTTTCCTTATGAAGTGGGCCAAAGAATGAGATATCTAGAGAACTCTTGGGATAGGATATTCTTTCCCACTTCTTGTCTTAAACTGTTGTGAAGTGCTTCTCTCTTGGGCTTCTGATTCTATGAAGGATATAAACCTGTGCTTAGCTTTAGGGCTTGTCTACACTATGCATGAAAATCGATCTAAGATACGCAATCTGAGTTACGTTAATAGCATAACTCAAGTCAACATACTTAGATCTACTTACCATGGGGTCCACACTACACGATGTCAACTGGAGAGGCTCTCCCGTCGACTCCCCTACTCTTCTCCATCCGGTGGAGTACAGGAGTCAATGGGAGAGTGATCGGCAGTTGATTTAGTGGGTCTTCTCGACTCATTAAATCAACTGCTGATCCATTGATTGCCACAGCATCGATCCTCTGGTAAGTGTAGACAAGCCCTTAGATACATGCTTAAGTCCCACTGAAGTGAATGCGAATTAAGCACATGTTCTACATTTAAGCACATGTTTGAGTGCTTTGCTGAATCTGGGTTGTTACCAGCTGCCATGTGCCATGGCAGAGGTGGCATTTGCTCTCTACTTACAGCTTATAAATCACTTTGAGATCTTTTGGGATGATTAGCACTGTAAAAATACCTTATTGGCCCAGAGTGACATGGTATATGTAACCACCATCTTTATGGCAAAGAGTCAGCAAAATAATGCAGGTCACAGCAATGTCTTCAGCTAACAGCATTATTTGCTACATTTTGAGTGCCAGGGTGGATCTAGTCCAGCCCAGGAAGCATGAACTGGCATAGAAGGAATGACAGACATTAGGCATAAGTACTTTTTATATCAAGCCTTTGGCAAGTTACTTGTTGGAAAAATCTGTTCCCATGAATGCAATCCAAAATCTGCAAGTTGTGCTATCAAGGCATATGATAACTTCTGCTATCCAGGGATATGTTAATTTGTGCCATCCTGGGATATGCCAAATCATTGCCAGGGTAATAGTTCATTCCAGATGCCAGTCAAGGTCCCTTTCAACAGCCTTAGCGCATTTTGGAATGTGAGTAGTTTTGATGTGACTGTAGAACAAAGTGTACTTTCTCCACCAGAAATTGTGCAAATAACTTTTGAGTGAAAAATGGGTAATTTCCTACAATTTCCCCACTTAAATGTGGTTTGCAATTATGCACTTACTGATCCCTTTTTTTGTGTGTCTACATGACAGAAAAACATTTCTTCCTTCATTGGTATGTATATTCCAGAATGGGAACTGAAAACAAACAAAGAAAATTAAGTTGAAAGTGATAGAACCAGAAACTCGGTTCCCTAAAGACGGAAATTGTGTGTAATAATTTATGTAAAGGGCAGGTAGAAATCACAGCAACAGTTCATTAGTGATAGAGAGAGACACCACAAAAGGTTTGGAGTGAGACAGGTGATCAGCCTCCATTTCCAGACAATTTTTCAAAGAGAAATTATGAAATTAACTGAATGACATATTCACCGAATAGTATTTGACCAGCTGTAGTAGCTAATATGTATGAGAGCTGTCAGTTTGCATATGTCTACAGACTCATGCTCATAGATTTGTGGGACTGTATTTTCTAATGAAAAACCATTCTATTGTTAAAAAAGCAAGCAACTGTTCATTTTTTTTAAAAAATGAGAATTTAGTGAACACATCAACAATGTGAAGAACATATCAACAATGAATTCCAGCTTGGGGCAGGTCACTTGATACAGTATTGATAACATTATTTTGTGTATAGAGAATGAAATCCAGTTCACAGATTAGGAAGAGAAGTGAATTTAGCCAGGGCAAAGCACACAAATAAAACAGACTCAGCTTTGGAGAAGAATAAATGAAAGAATGCAAGTGTGTCAGTTAAAGCCATGCGAGGAGGATGCAACATTAACCATTACAGGTAATTAACCACCAAAACAGTTTACCAAGGCATTGATGGATTCTCTATCCCATGAAATTTTTACATCAAGATGGGATGGCTTTCAAAAAGATATGCTGTAGTTCCACCCCACGCTATCTAAGGTGCTCATTTGCCCCTCCAGCAGAGTATCTGAGCCCCTCACAATCTTTCCTTTATTTAACCCACAATACCCCTTTGAGGTAGGGCAGTGGTTCTATCCCCATTTTATAGATGGGGAACTGAGGTCAAATGACTTGCCCGTGGTCAGTTAGGAAGTGCACAGACATGAACATAAGCTTACTAACTTTGAGTCTAGCACCAGTGCAGGAATCACTGGGTGAAATTTTGTCCTATGTTCCGCAGGTGGTCAGACAAGATGTTTTAATGGTCCCTTTTGACCTTCATATTCACAAATATGAATGAATCTATGAAAACACAGTAGGGGCTGATCCTGTATACAGTGTAGGCCTTACTCTCTCGAGTGGTCCCATTAGGTAAAAAAAAGCTAGTCATGGGATAATAGCTATTCATGTCAATAAAGATTTGCCAAATCTGACCCATTGTGCATGTTCTTGCTTCCTATGTTTTCTCAACAGTAAGTACGGAACTCTCTGGCATCTCTTTGGGAAACAGAAATCATTATGAGACACAGTATGGAGGAAAAGTGCTTAATAGGGCACAGAGCAGCACACCATATCGATCCATTTTCCTCTTACTTGAAAGAATGACTGAATGCACAAATAACTGAATTTTCATTTTGTAGTTTGAGCATTTTATTTTCCATTTTTCTAAAGATGCCTCCCTAAACCAAATGAATACTGGAAACGAGAATTCAGTGTGGCCAAGGACAGGGGCAAAAGTCAGCGAGCTGAACCCCCATCCTTTCTCATGCTACCATTTTGTGCTGGCGCTAGCACCATGGAGTAAAGATTTCTATTGAAATTCGGATCCCTGGGCCATTGTAACAGAGCAGAAACTCTCTATTTGGGTGGAAAGAAAAGAGCAAGATTCATCACTCAAAACCAAGTTGTTTTAAAAGGGTATACCTGTGTTGAAGCTGCTCAGAATTTCATGCAGTTGGAAGCAGTCCTGGCAGGGGATTTATGGGCAGAATGTACATGAAGAAGTCAATGATTCATTACTAGTGCAATGTATCACTATCCATCTTAGACACTTATGTGACTTCCATCATTGTAGTATCTGAGTACCTCAGACTCTTTGACAGATTTAGCCTCCCAACTCCCCTGGAGCAGGGAAGGGTAGTTATCCCCATTTCACAGATGAAGAACAGAGCACCTGAGTGACTTGCCCACCGAAGTCTTCAGCAGAGCAGGAGTTTGAACCTGGGCCTTGCAAGTCCCAGCTTAGGGCAGTAAACTGCTGACCCTCTTTCATTGCACCTCATTCCCCTGCTACTCTACTATTCAGAACATCTTACAGCCTACATAAAAACATGTACAAATAAATTGGAGCAATATCCACAAAGAGAATCTCCTTTTACACCAGCACAATCTAGTCCTTTCCTTCCCAATTCCATCTACTCATATCCCATTCAATACCGGGAATATAGGTAGAGATTGCAGCATTCCTGAATTTTGATTCACCTCCTTGAATAATAACAAGGGGATTCCCATTACAAAGGGGATACATAGACTGGGGCTGTATTGTCTTCCTTCACTGTGATCCAATGTGTTTCCACACCCTACGCAACTCCTGTCCACTCTTGTTTTGGCTGGCTTTTTCCACCTATGGCCTTCCAACTCCCTCTTGATCAGGTTTCAACAGCCAGAAAGTTGTCATGTGGGGTCAATACAAATGCTGGAAGCTGAGCTACATTCCATCCAGCATGCAAAGAGTTACTGACGTAGCCAGGACCCAAATCATGTAGAGAGCTCTCTCCCCAGTCTTAAATTGTTATAAGTTTAATATCAAAAAATAACCCAGCAATGTCAAGATAAAAAAAGAATGCCTTACTATAAACCAACAGGAAAATGACTCAGGTGTTTGTGTTACCACCAGGAGCACCTGGATCCCAACACACTAAGCCCCACTCGCCCAGCATCTGGACCCCCCACGGAGCCCCCCCCACAACTTGCCTCCCCCCGCCAAGCTCTATCACCCCTCACATCCAGCCCCCGCCCCCTGCTGAGCCCCAAGCACCTTCACCTGGTTCCCTCAGCACAGGGTTGATGTTGGGAGAACCGGGTCCATTACCCCCAATGGGTTGACCTGGTGGCCGCAATGCTTTGCAGCCGGACTGTCCCCCAAAGAGGATGCCAGAGGGGATGCTGCTCCCTGCCAACAGAAGCCACAGCGGAAGGCTTAATATTCAAGCTGTAGGGAGACTAATGGAGGCTCTGTAGTGAGCCTCTGGAAGCTAATTTGTGGCCATCCTCCCAACCACTGGGTCATAGGCTGTCCCCCAAGCCTGGAATGCTGTTCTGAGCAGCAGGACCAGGAGCACTGCCCCACGGGACTAGCGACACTCTACGTCTTTGCTTTGGGTTTGGAGATTTTTTCCCAAATTCTGACTGAGGTGAATCAGTTTCATCTCCCCTGGACTCCAAGCTGCCGACTGGGCACTCTGCAGCTAACCAAGCGTACGCAGAGAGACAGATTCCTAAGCAAGCATAACATTTTCTGAATCCCGTTAAGATGCAGAGAGATAGGTAGTGATCCAAAGCCAGAGCACCGTAGCCTGACCAAGACTTTTTGGGTGTAGCAGTTGGGCTGCTCTGGTCTATTTACCAGGATGGATGAGTGGCTAAGGTGTTAGACTCCAGCCTCGAGAGGATTAGCATATGTGGGTTTGAATTCCAGTTCTCATAGGCTACCCTTCGACCAACTGGTACAAAAATTAATGCAGCTGCTTCTCTTTGTGAAAACCTTCTGCTGTCCTGCTCTGCTACGCCCAAGCCCAACATTAATAAATATCTTCAAAAAAAGCAATCACCTCACTACTGGGGGACAATAGGTCCAACCCCAAACTGCCACCAAGGCCCCAGTGAGATTTGAACTTATGACCCCTGGTTTACAAGACTAGTGCTCTAACCCCTGAGCTATGGAGCCAGGCAGCTTAAGTGCTCTGCCCAAGCCTATGTAAGGGATGCTGCGCCTGCCATCATCCTGCACTTAAAGCAGTGGGCTGGTTGACGATGTCCCAAGAAGTTTTTCTTCTACTGGACCAAGCATGGGGGCACTTACCAGAATAGCTGAGTTGTTAAGGCATTGGACTTAAGTTCTAATAGACATATGTCTGCGTGAGTTTGATCCCTGCTTTTGGTAAGCTACTGCTCTCCTATCTGGTAGCTCTAGGGAGCTGGCTTTTATTCCTTTGCCATGGCACAGCCGCTAGAAGGGAAGCTCCCTCCCAGTGCCAGACAAGGCGAATGAGTCTGCAAACCTACCCTTTTGGTAAGGCTCCAGCGAGATTTGAACTCACAATCCCTGCTTTACCAAACCAAAAACCCAACATCAAGCAAACCACCATCACTCCTGGAAGAGTACATCTCGCCGCAGAAGGTGCTGATTTTACTCCTGGGGGCAATTCTGAGCCTCTGTGCATGTGCAGAATTTATGTCCCCAGCAGATTTCTTTGCTTCCCTGCAGAAAAAACACATTCTGATGGGGAAGCAAAGGGAAGACAGAATAGCAGTCATGTGACCCTCCACGCAGTATGTTTCAGGTGGCCAGAGCAGCTGGTAGAGGAGTAAATCACTGTGGGGTAGAGTGGCGGGACTGGGAAATACCCTGCTGGTGGTTCCTGCCCTGCGCCAAGCTCAGCTGCTTGTTCTGACTGGGCTGTTTCTGGGTAGGCCCAGTCCTTGCGCTGTCAGGGTTGGGTACAGCCTCACCGCTGAGTTCGTGTCTGGGGGGCATGGGGAGCTGCACAGTGATCTTCCGCCTGTGCTCCCCAATGCCATGCGAACCTGTGGACGTGGCAGGTAAACAAACCGGCTCGGCCCACCAGGGGCTTTCCCTGAACAAGCGGAGGCCCTAGTTTGAGAACCACTGTTCTACAGTACATTGGGAGGAAAGTGATACTCCATCCCTCAAAGTGGTCTGTTGCATTTGTTTCCATCACTAAACACATGGCTCTGGGGTTCTGCGTTTTTCTTCTTTTTTAGAAAGGCCCCTAGGTTTGTTTGCATTTTTTTCTCATCCCACTGTATTAAAAGCAACATGTCTATAGAATGGCTGTCAACAGCAAGTTCTTTTGCTGCTTAAGCTAAAATCACATCCCTTCTGCTTTGCCCAGCAACTCAAAGGTTCCTAAGTATCAATGGATGAGGTTGTTTTGTCTAATTTCACACCCACTCTAATGCTGTGGGGGAAAAACTAGGACTAGACCCCAAATGTTCTTGGGGAAGAAGTTAAAACGGGGCGAAGAAGGGGGGGAGAGAAAATACAGTGAGACAATTTTTAAAAAGGGTGGAAAATGAAGCAGGTTGTAAACTTCTTTACAGTCGCTTCTGCCAGTTTTCTCGACAGCTGATGACTTGCATGGACTCATAGACTCATAGACTTTAAGGTCAGAAGGGACCATTATGATTATTTGGTCTGACCTCCCGCATGATGCAGGCCACAAAGCCGTCCCAACCCTTTCCCTTGACTCTGCTGTTGAAGTCCCCAAATCCTGTGGCTTAGAGACTTCAATTAGCAGAGAATCCTCCAGCTAGCGATCCCTGCCCCATGCTGCGGAGGAAGGCGAAAAACCTCCAGGGCCTCTGCCAATCTACCCTGGAGGAAAATTCCTTCCCGACCCCAAATATGGCAATCAGTGAAACCCCAAGCATGTAGGCAAGATTCTCCAGCCTGACCCTCATTAGCCATTATACTATTTACCTGCCATGGCACCGTGTTCCTTTGACTAAAATCATGTTATCCCATTAAACCATTCCCTCCATAAACTTAACTAGCTTAATCATTTTAACCAAGATGAAGACACCCTGAAGCAGGCACCATTTTTAATTCTCAAGAGGATGTCAGAGTTTATTCACACTAATAAATGCCTTTTACTTTGTTACATTATTGTTACTTATTATGATTGGGCTTGAACTAGAACCTAGATGCGCCAACAAACATTTTAGTTCCATCCTTCTAGGTTCTGAACATGTAGAGGTTGCCTAGACAAACAGTTGGGGAAGTGGTAGATAATGAAAAGGACAAGTCACTGATTCAGAGCAATCTGGATTGCTTGGTAAACTGGGTGCAAGCAAACAATATGTGTTTTAATGGGTCAAAATGTAAATGTATATATATCTACGGAAAAAGACCATAGACCACACTTACAGGATGAGGGGCTGTTCCCTGGGAAGCTGTGACTCAGAAAGGTTTGTGGATTGTGGTGGATAATCAGTTGAGTGTGAGTTCCCAACGTAATGTTGTGTCCAAAAGAGCTAACGCAATCCTTGGATGCATATACAGGGGAATCTCAAGAAGGAGAAGAGAGGTTATTTTACATCTATATTTGGCAGTGGTGTGACTGTTGCTAGAATACTGTATCCAGTTCTGGTGCCTGAAAGAGGTTGATAAATTTGGAGAGGGTCCAGACAAGAGCCATGAGAATGATTAAAGAATTAAAACACATGCCTTATATTGATAGACTCAAAGAGTTCAATCAATTTAACAAAGAGAAAGTTAATGGGTGACTTGATTACAACCTATACATATGTACGTGGGGAACAAATACCTAATAATTGGCTCTTCAATCTAGCAGAGAAATGTACAACTTGATCTAAGACTGGAATTTAAGGTAGAACAATTCAGATTGGAATAAGGTGTGCATTTTTAACACTGAGAGGAATTAACAATTTGAACAACTTGCCAAGGGTCACAGTGGATTCTCCATCACTGACCATTTTAAAATCAAGATTGGATGTTTTTTTCTAAACTATTTTGGGGAAGTGCTATGTCCTGTGTTATACAGGAAGGGAGAATAGATGATCACAATGGTTCCTTCTGGCCTTGGAATTTATGAATCTGTGAATTGGCCGGAAGCTGGGGTATAAATCTATCCCACATTAGCCTTCCGTGCACTAAGTGTCCGTGAGGAACCTGCTGCCACATACTAAAAGTTCCCAAATGCACTTTAATCTACTCCCATTCCAAAGTGGGAGTACCTCAAAGTTCACTGTGGAATTTAAAAACAAGAGTGTCCTTCCTCGCAATTATATAATTACATAGGGAGGTAAGTAGACCTTTTAGACTTCTGAGCTTAGCTCACTGGGTGCCACTTTTTAAAATGAATATATCCTAAAAAGTCAGGTAACACTCTCATTACTGCCTAAGTGACTTAGGAGCCTGTCACATTTTCCAAAGGGACTTAGACCCAGATTTTTAAATCTATTTAGGCCATTGCTCCATTCAGCATCACAACACCTAAGTCTCATTTTCAGAAGTAACTTAGAAAATTGGGCTTAGGTCCTTAAAGGTATTTAGGCACCTAACTCCTGTTGATTTCAATGGGAATTAGGCACTGAAATATCTTTGAGAATTAAGCCATAAGAGTCTAAATGTCATTGGCTGTTGATGAGATTTAGGCACTTAAGCGCTTAAATCTTTTTTGCAATTGGGGCTGAGGCTCCTAAACAGGGCCGGCTCCAGGCACCAGCTTGGCAAGCAGGTGCTTGGGGCGGCCACTCCAGAGAGGGGCGGCAGGTCCAGCTATTCGGCGGCAATTCAGCAGATGGTCCCTCACTCCCGCTCGGAGCGAAGGACCATCCGCCGAATTGCCACCGCAGATCACGATCGCGGCTTTTTTTTTTTTTTTTTTTTGGCTGCTTCGGGCGGCCAAAACCCTGGAGCCGGCCCTGCTCCTAAATCACGGGTGAAGATTTTGCCTCATCGCTATAAAACTAAAAGTATAATTTTTAACCAACTTGCTCTCCTGAAAAGAGCGTTAGAAATTAATGACCACTCCTGAGTGAAAGAAATGAGCCTTCTCTTTCATTCCTTTAGCATGACAAACCTGACCGGATGAGACTAGGATTTGGTACTGTCACTTTAAATCGCCTTTGGTTCCTGCATATAACTCTTCTCCTGGGTTTTAGTGCCATATTGTAATGTTAAAGTGTAAAACTCTGCATCTGCTGAGGCAGTTGGCTGGAAAAGCAAGTATGTCAATGGTAGTCCCTAGCTGCCATCACACATATGGATTTTCTGTGTTCAGCTATGCCATCTGGTAGTTAGACCTAGATTCACTCCTCATTGAATAAGGACTATCTACCATATCATTCCTCTTTCAATATGCTACCCGGTTTCATAGCCTTGCTTTATAAAATTCTTCTATGGGGTGTGTTTGTGTGTGTGTGTGTGTGTGTGTGTGTGAGAATGTTCTAGTTATTAGAATATATAGATAAAATAACTTGATGCTGAATACACAAACTAAATCCGATAGAAGGGTAATTAAAAATTCAACTTGCAAAGACGATGCTAGAAATTTCATAATTAATACAGCTGTAGATTAGAACTTGGAAATGTACAAAATAATCTACATATAGACACTGGTATCATCTGAGAAGGACCACTGAAGAGTATAATGAGACTATGGGTTAATTTCCCTGCCTGTCCATTTCCCCTATTTGTGACAATCTTTGTCATGGGACTAGATTCATCTGACATTTTCTTTCCTTGTTACTATTTTTGTCATAAGAACGAGGTGGCGGGATTTTATGGCCTCCTCCTAAAGTGGCTGTAATGGCATTCATTTGACTTTTTCAATATTTAAATGCTTTGGCCAGCTCATCTTCTCTCCAGCCTCTCCGCCAGCCCACTCCACACTACCGTCCAGCTCGTTGCTACTCCTGGGATGAATGACAGCATAATGGAGAGCCAGTGAAAATACACATTACTGGTCAGTTTAAAATCTTGGAGCCAGCCACTATAGAAGATACCCGGAAACAGGCTGCAGCTTTATGCTTCAGATAAAAAAAGATGCAAGAACCAAAAAGAGAACAGATTAATCCAAGCTATGGTAACTGCTAGCACTAGTACACGTGCAAACACTGATACCACAGGCTTTTATTAGTTGTATTCTAGCTTCCATGCTGTCTCCCAATCCAGCTTCCCATTTAATATTTCCTGCTGTTACCTTCAATTGAGTTTGGGCTGCCTTTGTAATAGACTCTGGGATCTTGGGGGATAATCATCGGAACATGAGCTCCCAGTGTGACACAGTGGCCAAAAGAGCTAATGCCATCCTGGGATGCATAAACAGGGGAATCTATCTTGAGTAGGAGTAGAAAGGTTATTTTACCTCTCTATTTGACACTGGTCTGACTGCTATTGGAATATTATGTCCCGTTCTGGTGCCCAGAATTCAAGAAGGATGTTGATAAATTGGAAAGGGTTCAGAGAAGAGCCACAAGAATGATTAGAGGATTAGAAAACATGCCTTCTAGCGAAAGTCACAAAAAGCTCAATCTACGTAACTTAACAAAGAGAAGGTTAATGGGTGACTTGATTACAATCTTTAAGTATGGTCGTGGTGAACAAATATTTAATAATAGGCTCTTCAATCTAGCAGAGAAAGGTATAACATAATCCAATGACTGGTAATTGAATCTAGACATATTCAGACAGAAAATAAGGTGTAAATACCTTGCACCCTTGTGCCATGGTAACTTATTCTTCTTTTGTTTAACTAATGGCCCCAAAAGACGTTAGAAAATTTTAAATATTGATTTAAAGAATACAAAGAAAACATCTGATTTCACCTGTCTGTCTATGTAGATATCACAGAACTCATCATCATGGTATTTAAGTATTTATTCTTTGAGTCCTATAACAGGATAGAACAACCTTTTATGGGTATTTGAAGGAAAGAAAGGAATTAATTTGGAGTAACTAGGAGTTATGAGATAAATTTAGGCTAAATGTCAGGGAGGGGAAGTCTCAGCAAGGAACTCTACCAGACTCTGGTACACATGTCCCAAGAAAAGTAATGGAAGGACCATTGTTTGACCTACTTAAAATAGGGTAGGTCAAGGCCCTTGAGATTATAGTCCAGGGAGCAATCATGTGTTGGTCAGACAGAGATGGATTCAATGGCCTTCTAGGTATTTCCTTTCTATGGTTATTATGCTTTTTTTAAAAAAGCTGAACAAATATCTCTCTCCCACAAACCCACCCATCCTCCTTGGCACTTTGTCCAATCTCTTACATTACAAGCATGGTTCATCATTGCTTTCCCTATTTGAATTTATTCACCTCCTGGTGACTGCATCTCTACATGATGAAGCAAAACTGCTGGACCTTGAAACAGTTCTAGATTGCGAAGATGACATCGTAGTAAATCCACTTTTGAAGTAAAGCCTAATCAAATATTATAAGTGGATGTGTACCAAGCCAAGCTCCCAAGAGTGTTTGTATTATAAACTTGGTTTTTCAAGGCTATGTTTGCATTATAATCAGCCAGACAAGATCACCTCTGTTGTAACTTCCAGCAAAGTCAAGAAAGTTCCATCAGGGATTATCTGGATCCAGTGCATTTATTATAGGGAAGATTACTATATCTATTAGTAAATTGTGAAAGTGTTCTGAGCAGAACCATTAGTGATTGTGAAAGTGTTCCGAGCAGAACCATGTGTATATTTGTAATGCCAGGTGACATTAAGCTTTTTCTCACTCATTTCACTGCAATTTGAAAATGGACCTATTTCACCAGACAAATCTGTGAATGTTTTCTTTGGAAATAAGTCCTTTCACCCAATGCAATCAAACAGTCAGGCTGCTGGTGTGCGGACACCACTGCCTGTCATGCTGACCAATATTGTCTCATTGTCTATGCCATCTAGGCAGGCCACTTGTCCGGTTTTAAACCAGAGAGTCTTGTTTTTGTCCCCCATCCAGTACTGAGAGAAAACCAGACGTGGGTTTGTCCAGAGTATCAGACGGGGGGGGGGGGGGGGGGGGGGACGGACGGACAAAACAATGGAGAGCAAACCACTCCGCCCCTGCCAGCGTGGCCTGGCACGTACCATATGTGTGAGGTCATGCTGGTAAGGGCGGGGTGGAATGCTCTTCAAAATGGTGCTACATGTGCAGCATGACCTTGCACACACTGTGTGTGCGAGGCCAGGGTCACGCCAGCAGGGGTGGAGTTGCACCATTCCCGGAAGTACCGAACTGTTTGATATTCCAGGAATGTGCGAGTGGCCACCCTGCCCCTGTCAGTCTTCATCCGTCTGTTGTCTCTTGTCTTATACTTAGGCTATTTCTACACTAGCACTTTTGTAGGTATAACATAGGCCACTCAGGGGTGTGAAAAATACACCCCTTTGAGCGACATAAGTTACACAGACAGAAGTGCCGGTGTGGACAGCGCAGGAGACACTCTCCCACCGACATACTTACCATCGCTCGTTGGGGGTGGTTTAATGATACCGACAGGAGAGCTCTCTCCCGCCCGCCCAGAGCAGCTACACGGGAGATTTTACAGTGGTGCAACTGCACCAGTACAGACATTGCCTTAGAGTGTAAGCTCTGCGGGGCACGGGAGCATCTTTTTCATTCAGTGTTAGTACAGCACATAGCATAGGGGGGTCCTGGTCCATTGACCGGGGCTCCTAGGTGCACCAATAATAATAAAATAATCTATTGCTGAGCAAAGATAGACACCTGAGCAAAAATGTGAGCTCAAAAGGTGAGGGTGACAGTTTGAAAATTGGAATTTGAAATTTTGCACGTTTCCAGTGTGAAAATGGCCATTGCATTGCCCAGAACAGGGACGTGAAAAGGAACAGGGAGACAACATTGATTAAGGTAAAACAGCAAAGAGCCTCTTCATGTGACATTTCCCAGAAGAACCTTTCACCCGTTTCTGTTCTGAGCAGAGATGGGAGATGAACTGCAGAACTTAGATCCATCTCAAGATTTGAATTTGGAAGACCTCAGAAGTTAGGGGTGTTCTCATCAGGGAGAGGAGATAGGATAGTGCAGCCTTTACTAGAGCCACATGTGAAATTTGGAGCTGGGCCTGTGTTCAGATTTTGAACCCCGCTCTAAAGTCCAGGAAGGATCATGCTGAAGGTGTTGGGACAGCCTGCTTCTAGTTCTAGAAAGAATGAGGTACAATTCAAATATGCACTTTAGATAATCTCAAATACTGTGGTACCATGCAGGGAGAGAGGCAGTTTCTAAGTTAACCAGAATCCAAACCTATAAGGCATTTGAGGTTAAACTTTACATGACAACTGGAAATAAAGAAGAAGCCGGGGCAGATGATGTAGCATAGGCATAAAATATTCACTCTGTCAAATTTGTCTTAAAACCAGACAGCCACATTCTGCAGCATCTTACATGGTAATGGGCTAATGATGTAGCTCAACACAGAGCACATTTTGCGGTAATCAAATAATGAGGTGACAAAGGCCTGGATAACAGTGGCAAGCTCCCACACCTGAAAGGGGATGTCACAATCTCCTGATCTGTAAATGATCAACAGCAAACTTGGCCACTACTGCTCTCCACAAGCAGCCGGGAATCCAATAGGATCTCCCAGGTTACACAACTGAGTCACAAATGCTGAGCATAGTCCCACAACTGAGGAAGCAGGTACTGACTACAATATCTCTACTAAAGCTGAAAGGGAGGATGGGTTAGGGCCCTTGCTAAGGCTTAAGAGACATAGGTTCAAGGCTTTGCTACAGACTATCTGTGTGACCTTGAGAAAGTCTCTTAGCCCTTCCACTCCCCATCTGTAAAATGGGGAAAATAGTATTTCCCTTCCTAGGAGAGATATTGTGAGGGTGATTACAATAAACATTGTGATGTGCTCAGATGTGACAGTCAGTGGGGCATATAGGATAGATTTATTATTCTTAGTGCCTTCCTCCAAGGCCAAGCAAGACGGTATTCAGCTGGACAAGCCAACTGAGTGCATTGGCTAGGTCCCATGAAATAGCAAGGAAAAGCTACAAGGAGTCTGGTGGCACCTTAAAGACTAACAGATTTATTTGGGCATAAGCTTTCGTGGGTAAAAACCTCACTTCTTTGGATGCATAGAGTGAAAGTTACAGATGCAGGCATTATATACTGACACATGGAGAGCAGGGAGTTACTTCATAAGTGGAGAACCAGTGTTGACAGGGCTAACTCAATCAGGGTGGATGTAGTCCACTCCCAATAATAGATGAGGAAGTGTCAATTCCAGGAGAAGAAAACTGCTTCTGTAATGAGCCAGCCATTCCCAGTCCCTATTCAAGCCCAGATTAATGGTGTTAAATTTGCAAATGAATTTTAGTTCTGCTGTTTCTCTTTGAAGTCTGTTTCTGAAGTTTTTTTGTTCAATGATAGTGACTTTTAAATCTGTAATAGAATGACCAGGGAGATTGAAGTGTTCACTTACTGGCTTATGTATGTTACCATTCCTGATGTCCAATTTGTGTCCATTTATTCTTTTGCGGAGGGACTGTCCGGTTTGGCCAATGTACATGGCAGAGGGGCATTGCTGGCACATGATGGCATATATAACATTAGTGGATGTGCAGGTGAATGAGCCCTTGATGGTGTGGCTGATGTGGTTGGGTCCTCTGATGGTGTCGCCAGAGTAGATATGGGAACAGAGTAGGCAATGAGGTTTGCTACAGGGATTGGTTCCTGGGTTGGTGTTTCTGTGGTGTGGTGTGTAGTTGCTGGTGAGTATTTGCTTCAGGTTGGGGGGTTGTTTGCAAGCGAGGACTGGCTTGCCTCCCAAGGTTTGTGAGAGTGAAGGATCATTTTCCAGGATAGGTTGTAGATCGTGGATAATGCGCTGGAGAGGTTTTAGCTGGGGGCTGTATGTGATGGCCAGTGGTGTTCTGTTATTGTCCTTGTTGGGCCTGTCCTGTAGTAGGTGATTTCTGGGTACCCGTCTTGCTCTGTCAATCTGTTTTCTCACTTCCCCAGGTGGGTATTGTAGTTTTATGAATGCTTGATAAAGATCTTGTAGGTGTTTGTCTCTGTCTGAGGGGTTGGAGCAAATTCGGTTGTATCTTAAACCGGCTACCCCCTGATACTTGACACCATGCAGGAAAAGCTGACTCACATTGGAGACATCACAGCCAGCTCAACCTTGGTAGCTCCCCCAACAACATTTCATACGTGGTAAACAGGAGGTTTGACAAGGAAGAGCCTTGCAATAGTTCAGTGAGTGAAAAAAGAACAGAGCCATTAAAGAAGACCTTGCAAAGGTCTGCAACACCTCAGGCAGTATTGAAGGCAGCTCATAGACCTAGAATAATCACCATGGAAACTTGTTCTAATCCATCACCAACAGGAAATTCTCATGCTCTTCAACATCCCTGTGATGCAGATCAGTGTTACACCTGCTTTACAGGAACATAAACTAAGACATAGAGAGGTTAACTATAGAGAGGGTAAGTAAACTGCCAAAAAATAGAGTCATGTAGCTTCAGAGCCAGGAACAGGAGTGCTGGCACTGGCTTCCCAGTTCTAACCACTAGGCAGCAACAATGTATTTAGTGTACTATTGGCATGCTTTGATCCTAAACAGCATCTGATCTCACGAGTTATACTCCATCTGTACCCTGCCTCCCTGTTTTTAGTTAGAGCAGAGGGCAAGCGAACTTCCAACAGGTGTTGAGATGTTTGGTTGAATGCATTTATCAATAATAACAGTAAATTATTAGTGGAGGGAGTGTATTTCACCAATGAGGATTTGCATTCATTTGCGCAGCCATTCCCACAGATCCTGTGGTCAAACAGCCAGAACGAAATCACAATGAAGAGATTTAAGAGGCCAGTTCCACCCTGAGCACGTGCAGGGTATCAAGGACTTCCTTCATGGGCGAGAAGGGCACCGCCAGGAGTGAATCACTTGTGAATCATCATCCCTAAAAACTTTTCCAGGACTACTAGTTCTGTCATTGCAATGTGAACGTCAGAGCACAGATTTTATATGCATAGCACTGTCATAAATAAATCATAGGGAAATGTAATGAGAAAATATGTAGCGAGAAGTAAAGCAAACCTCTATAAGGAACGTCAACAGTGTTTTATAATTCAATTCAGTGAAGGACTGTGTAAGGAAAAACCAGTGATTTGCATGTTGCGTATTACGGAATTTAAAGAATCATGTACATTTATTGCAAGGCAATATATTAATCAAATGCAGATGACACCATTTAAGATAGCACTTGAGATTTCAAATAAATAAATAAATCATAGGTCGGTATGAGCACTGAAGACAATGGCATATGAAGGTGTTCAGTACGTCTTGGGATCTGGCCCTAAATAAACATGATGGAAAAAACATGGGTACCTGTGGAAACACTCTCTTGGATTTCAGGTGTAAAAGGAGGATTATTTTTGGGATATCAGCACTGAACAAGAACTCAGGAGATCCGGGTTCAATTTCTGGCTCTACCACTGGCTTCCTGAGTGACTTGTGGCAAGTCACGTAGGGCCAGATTTTCAAAATCTCTCAGCGGTCAATAGGTCAGGTTTTCAAAAGAGCTTAGCTCCCGTCTAAGAACCGACAGAAGGGCTAGATTCTCAGAAGTGCTCAGTATACGGAGCTCTTTTGAAAATCTGGCAGCATATTCTGGTTCCTAAATGGGAGCTGAGCTTTTCTGAAAATCTGCTCGCAAGGTAGGTACTGAACACTTTTGAAAATCTGACCCTTTTCATCTCTCTTTACCGCAATTCATCATCTATCAAATGGGCAAAATAACTCTTCCATTGTGTGTGTTTAGATCGCAAACTCTTTGGGACAGGGACTGCCTCTTCGTTTTTGTATGGCCATCACCCGGGGCACCTCTACATGCCACCATGATGCTAAATGAACAAATGTCTTTTCAGAGTCTCTCCTGTTCAAAAAAAAAGCTTGATTTTTTTTTAAAGCTCTTACTGTCAAGACCCAAAGACAAATTGACGCCTGATGATGATAGTCATTCAGTTCTGAAACACAGACCATATTGCCTTGATTAAAACCAGATGTACTGTGAGGGCATCCAGGTCATTATAGTATGAGCAATATCACAGACATCATCTAGCAATCTATGTCCTCTGACATGAAGTGCACTGTAGCCCTTCTCCTTCAGCCAAAGCAATGACACTCCATGAGTTCGCTTTACATCACACACCGTAAATACTTCTGCTTGTACCCACCTTAAAATTAGGGATAAGGAAAGAGCATTTCTCACTAATGACACCAGCTAGTCTGTTAAATTGTTGCTTTTGTTACATATGTTTTGCTGTGATGTGATATCAAAGCATTACAATAAGTTTTAGCTTTTGAATGTATTCAGATTTCAGTTTTCAGTACTTACCTGTCTATGAACTTTGACACTAAAGCTCTGAAATGACCATGTGAACATGAATTATGAAATAAAAGTAAACCCATGTTTACAGATGAGTAAACTGAGGCTCAAAGAGTGACTTGCCCAAGGTCACACAGCCAGTGAGTAGAAAAATTGAAAAAAAGAACCCAGGATTCCCAAAGTCTGTACTTGATAATGGGAGGAATATATAAGGCAAGGAAAAAACGTGAAAGAAGTCCCATGAGGTGTCAAGTTCTTATTCAGCTACTCAATTCTTATCTGAATTTAGCAAAACATTATGAGGAATAGATTGAAGGTTTTATTTCTATTTTTTACTATCTTCTAGCTCAGCATCCATATTTCCATATGCACACACTTTGACATTTCTTCAGGCCGTAAACCCAAACTAGCAGAAGACCTCTGTGCAGAAAAGAAAAGGAACAAGAAAAAAATCATCTGTAGGGTAGAACAGGGAAATGAGCTCTGAGCTGGAATAGCCTAAGGCCTTTTTTTTTTTTCCTCCAAACGGCCAAATGCAGAAATAATTTAGGTGTGGAACTTGTTGAGTAGAATACTAACTTGAAAGTCAAACAGGAGTCTCTTAAATATGGAGCTAAAATTAATCTCTAATTGCAGTTCTGTGCTGTAACAATAACAGATAGATTGTACAGTGATGGAACGATATTTTAAAGTATTTTATACTTGGTGTTTTAGAAGGGAAACAAATCAAATCACATTTAGCTTGTGGTTCAGACCCTGGAATGGAACTCAGGAGACCTGGACTCAATTCCTGTTTCTGCCACAGACTCCCTGTATTACCTTGGGAAAGTCATTTAATCTTTCAACCCCTTGGTTCCCCATCAAGAAAATGAGAATAATAATATGTTCCTTTGTCTCGTCTATGTAGGCAATAATCTCTCTGGGCGGGGGCTGTCTCTTGCTGCCTATATACGCTGCCTTTCACAATGGGGGGCTAGTCATACTTGAGGCATCTTGGTGATAAGATGGTATAATAATAACATCACTATTTGTTGTAGTTTAAAACCCCATCTTCCCTTTTCTTTGGAGAGCAGGGGTATTAATATTGTATTTTGGCTACATTTCCATCTCTGGTAATTGCATTCTGCCTGCCTAATTTCAAATTACAGTTTCTATGGGATGGTCACAGGAGGAGATGCATTCCGTCATCCTAACTGGTGTAGGGTTAAATGATTTTTGCTTCAAAGTGGAAACTCTCTGGCATAGCTGCTGCTGAGACTTCCTTTGCTTTTCTTTTTTTAATTTATTTTCAGCAGAGAAAAAACTTTTTTGCCAATCCAGTCCTGAATTAATTAGCTGAAAGCCACTCTCACACGCCCTTTCTTTCCTCCTCCCTCTATCATTTCCCCTCACAATAGCACCTGCGGTGAGACCCTCAGGGAGCAACAAGACACTGGACTAAGCCAGTTGTAGATTGCCTATGTACCCTTTTGCACGTCTTATCGCCTTCTTTCCCACTCACAGAGACTGGATTATCATAGGGGCTGCATTTCCTCAAAGACAAATCAATGTCACTAGAATCAGGGTTAGAATGCTGCAGGATAGTCTAGAAATAGCCCAAAATGTAAAGGTAGGAAAACAACAGCAAGCCAACTAAAGAGTAATGCTATTAATTCCCAGTACGCATTCCTTAAGGAGGTATTCTAGAGTGCTAGAGAAGAATCTAAGTACAGGACAACAACAGCCACGGTACAGACATTTTTCTTTCTCCGAGCCATGGAAAAATACAAATAAATATATTATATTCAGGGAAACCAAAACTAGACATTTCAGTTCAGGAATGTTGAAGTGTTATATTTTGACTGAAAATGTCCAAACAAAATGTTTGTACATTTCAGAACTGAAATTTTTCATAACTTCCTGTTTCATGAAAAAAATGAACATTTGACTTTTTTATCCTGATTCAGGGTGAAAACAAATGTTTAAATATCAGAATTTCCCATGGATAACCAGCTTTACCATATAGTGCTTTGAACAGATAAAGCACTATATGCAAACAAAGTTTTGTTGCTTCAATTCACATGAGCAGTATTCATGCTGGAAGTGATGGGAATGCATCCAGTCATAAAACATAAACTATAACATATAACTCCAATTTTCAATTTGCTAACCTGCAGCATTTGAAAATCATGAGTCAAGCCTCAAAAATAATGAGATTGGCTTAGAAATTATGAGATTTTTTTTATATAATAAATGTTGGATTCATTTTATTCACCTCCTAGTTTCCATAAATTTAGGGTCACATATTAAAACTTTTCTCTACAATCAGGAGAGGCAAATTTACTCTCCCCCCCCACCTAGTGTAAGCTAAGATTCTAACAGTATCACATGACTCTAAAAAATGGAGCTTCAGGAAAAAACACCAGTTATCACAAGTTTCACAATAAAATTCAGCAACACTCAATTTTGAATAGTTGTGATCAATCATTGATTAAAATATTGACAAAGATCTGAGTAGTGGACAGGTATAGGTAAGTATCAATATGCTATCATCAGAAAAAGAGGCTGAATCCATCTAAGAAGTTCTCAGTTGTGAATTATTCACTCAGCCTACTTCCCATTCGGATTCCCATTCTAGGGCTCATCAGCAGAGGCTCCAAAGTTCAACCCAATGTGTAACTGAACTATCTCCCTTGGAATCGTCTGTTACTTTAATGCATCCCAACCTCCCCCTCTTCTTGGTATCCTGCCTTGGTCTCCAGCCAGTGCTCAGCAGCTGCTCACAGAATTCTAGACCCCGCAACCATCACACTACATTAGAAACATTCATGCCAGAGCAGCAGGACAGCCAAGTGGCAAGGTGACAGTGTCACCCCTACTGAAAGTAAAAAGGGGATAAATCGGCAGTGTCTTATACTTAAGTTTTTGCCAATTTCCAAGAACGAAAAGTGCAACCAAATGGTAGCAAACTTGATGCGTGTCTGTAAACACGGATCATATATACTTATACCTGCCTCTGGAGATTTCCATTACTTGCATCTGAAGAAGTGAGGTTCTTACCCACGAAAGCTTATGCTCCCAGTACTTCTGTTAGTTTCAAAGGTGCCACAGGACCCTCTGTTGCTTTTTACATATTTACAATGTTGCCAAGCATGAGACATCATGCCTGCCATTCCCCAGAGGTTAGGAATGGCCTGAAAAGTAAAGCCAGGGCTCAAGTCATTATCCAGTTTTAATACTGCATAAGTGAGGGACTGCAGCCACCAAACACCTGTATTTAGCCAGCCTAATCTTTTTCCATGAAAAGGCTCTCACTCCATAGCTGCTGAAGACATTTCACGTAAAACAGAAGACATTTCATGTAAAACAGAAAGCACGTACAGCTTGTACCAGGGGCTAACTTACAGACTAACTTCCTGGAGGTCATCCTCCACAATCTTCCCTCCTACAAACAGTGCTCCTCCCTCCAATTCCATGCAGGTTGCTACAGATCAGAGCAGAGTATGTGTGTGAGAGAAAGTCTGGTCTGCAGTACCAGAATGTGGAAGACCCAATGGGTTTAACTCTCAAAATAGTAGGCCAGAATGTAGCTCATTAAAACTTATTCTCTATGAAAGCAAGGCCGCTTTCTTAAAGGTGGGATACCAACCTACTTTTGCTTCCCACTTCACTGACTGACACTGAATTTCAGCTGTCCTTCCATTTACCTGTTCAGTGCGTGGAGTTGCCCTCTGAGGAACTCCCTGCCCGCTGAGTATCTGGTGTTGCTTCCTGCTTCCTACTCCACCTGTCCACTTTATTCTTTTATTTCCTCCTTAAACACTCACATGGCACAGATGGGCTCTTAGTGCCTGTGACTTTGTAATGGAATCATTAAATGTTAATGATAGCTTGGAATTTAAAAGAAAAAAGGAGACATCTATTAAAGCACTGGTGAAAATAAATACACATATCCAGTGGGGCCGAATGTCTGTGTGCTAATCAATAAAATAGTCCACTCTGCTATTTATTGTTTGTATTGTGGTAGCACCTAGAGTCCCTAGCTAGGAATTGGAGACCCATTATGCTAGGCAATTCAATGGTACCTACTTGGTATTTCTTCAAGCCTCTTGAGAGTGAGAATAAATTTGCCCTTGACACAAATCCAGGGAACAACAAGGACAGGAAATAAAGGTTTCAAAGGGCTGAAATAAAGCTACATCTCCACTTAACAGCAGCTAACCCTTTTCAAAAGGAAAAATATTCAGAGCCCAAGCAATCAGATCCTTCTCAGTGCTCCTCAGGTGGTCTCAATACCACTCACTAATGGAGAGTCTTCAGAATCCTTGTGATGCCTGATATGCCACGATTCCTGTTTAATAAGAACCTCCCTGATGGCTCTGAACCCCTCCTCAAAGGGGACCAGGAAACATCAGGCAGAATCTTTGCGGCAGCTGGCCGGCGGAAGTTCCCCTGGTTCATGAGGCCCCCACATGCTGGTGCAGGGGCTGCAGTGAATGAGCCACACCAGTAGAAGACCACCTCTGCCCTCCAGGCTTGAACAAATGAGAATAAATGGTTCCAAATATAAAAAGTTCTGAAAACATTGTCATGATCTGTAAAAGCTTCAGTGCTAGGAGAAGCAACATTTTAGGGTGTTTTTGCTGAGGTAATTTAACTGGGTAAATTAAAGACAGAGTCACATTCCAGATTAGCTTGGATATGTGTATTTATTTTCATTCTGTTGTACAGCACCCTGAGTGCACTGGCATACGTAACATACTCTTTACAAATTATTATTATTATTAATGTATTTCTTCTTCCTGCTCCTGCCAGAGGTACAGTTTAGGAACCAGAAACATCTCCTCCTGCTTTCAGGATGTAAAATCCTTTTTTCTATAGTTTTCCAATTCAAGAGCCCAAGAGGAAGAATGCAGCATTACCAGTGCGAAGTATAAAAAATCATGAGACAAACCCTCAAAAATCATGAAACTTTAAAAAGAACTTCTTGTATTTGCCTTCTGGGGTTTGAGCCCTTAGGACTGGCATTTTGCAGCTTTTCTCTGTACCCATAAAGGCTAGAAACTTCCTTTTTTAGTAAAAAGAACAGGAGTACTTGTGGCACCTCAGAGACTAACAAATTTATTAGAGCATAAGCTTTCGTGGACTGCATCCGAAGAAGTGGGCTGTAGCCCACGAAAGCTTATGCTCTAATAAATTTGTTAGTCTCTAAGGTGCCACAAGTACTCCTGTTCTTTTTGCAGATACAGACTAACACGGCTGCTACTCTGAAACCTTCCTTTTTTAGTGTTACTGATTTATTTATGTTCAATGAAAGCTATTCTCACTTAGATCCTGTGCCACTGAAGTCAATGGAAGCTTTGCCACTGACCTCTACGGGTGCAGGGTCAAGCCCTTATTCACATCACTCCAAGAGCTGGGGCTTTCAGGAGAACATGAAATCTCATGAGATTTGTAATAAAAGAATAAGTGACATCATCCTTCATGGTGGCTCACTGATTAGAGGGCTCACCTGCAGCTCTGGAAGACCTGCTTCACATCTGTGCTTTACCACTGACTTTCTGTGTGACTTTGAGTTAGTCACTTAGGCCCCACTTCCATACAGGCACTTAGGTGTTGTGACACTGAGCCTTATGGCACCTAGACCATCACCGGAACAACACTGTGAGCCACAAAACTTGAGTGAGGCACCTATCTTCCCTTAGGCAGGGAGCTGCCTACACTAGTCAATAGGAGATGCTGATGAAAGAGGGTGTAGCTTAAGCTTTGCTCCCCTTCACAGAGTTAGGAGCTTATGTCTGGCTGCAAAGAAGCATCCATCTCTGCTAGCAATGCAGAAGTCCTCCCTCTGCTCCATGAGGAGAAGGAAGTAGAAGAGGGATCTGTCAGATGGGTTCTAACCACTCGGTTGTAGAGTCATTCTCACTCTTTCTCTGGCTCAATTAATATTTTATTTAACTAAAGTGGACCAACTTCAATAGGAGTGACTGAGGGAGCCCCACATTAGAATATCCCATAAGTCAGTCGTAGGATATTTGCCAAATCCCTGTTCAAATCTCTTCTTCCTAATAGGCAGAGACTAGACTTGAACTGGGGGCTCTCCCACATCCCAGTTAAATAGCTGAATCACTGGGCTAAAGGTAATAAGGGAAAGCTTCCTCCCTACCCCCAGGCTGGTCTGTGGGGAGCTAGGCAGTCTCTGAGCACACAAGCTAGGTGGCAGAGTGCCTATCTTCCCCCAGGTTGTGGAGTGCTCTGGGGTTAAGATAGGAGATAGTCATCCAGATGCCTAGAGCTCGAGTATCTTTTTATTCTCTGTGTGTATGGTGCTTAGCACAGTAGTGTTCTGCTCTATGACTAGGGCCCTAAATCCTAGCATTATACAAATAAATTATGATAATACGCTCCTGCTGCTTTGAGTTGCTCACACCAAGGACACATAAATCCAGTTTAACCACTTGATTTATGACTGTTTTTCTTCAACATGGTGGCACATATCAAGCTAGATGTACCCGTGTCTCTGGTACGAAGCATCCTCCGGCAAAGAAGCCATCCTCTATGTTTCGGAGACTGATTCTTCTGCGTAAGCTGTTCAGGTGCATTGGTGTGAAAAGTCCAGAAGAAGTGGAAGCTGCTATTTTTACTACAATTAGCGGTGTAACCAGTACAGCTTTGGGAGTGCAAAATACATTTCTCATGCTTCAGTGTAGATGCCTCATGCATCAAGGTTTAAACCAATCTCTATTAAGGATTAGGACGAGAACTTCATGAAGGGCAGCATATGCCATCTCTGTCTGCAGAGGAGTTATTGCACCTTCAGCTGAAGCATGTGATACTGGCTATTGTCAGAGACAGGATACAAGATTAGATGGGCCCCAACTCTGATCTGGTATGGCAGTTCCTGTGTTCTTATTCCACCTGGTGCATGAACAAACCTATCAGGTCTGATGGGGAAATCTTTACTCAGATGTTGGGTTGAGACAGAAGAGTAGGCAGTTAGAACATAAGAACAGCCATACTGGGTCAGACCAAAGGACCATCTAGCCCAGTATCCTGTCTTTCAACAGCGGCCAGTGCCAGGTGCTTCAGAGGGAATGAACAGAAGAGGTAAGCATCAAGTGATCCCAACCGAGGCTAGGGACACCATACCTGCCTATCCTGGCTAATAGCCATTGATGGACCTATCCTCCATGAACTTATCTAGCCCTTTTTGGAACCCTGTTATAGTCTTGGCCTTCACAACATCCTCTGGCAATGAGTTCCACAGGTTGACTGTGCGTTGTGTGAAGAAATACTTCTTTTTGTTGGTTTTAAATCTGCTGTTAATTCATTTCATTTGCTGACCCCTAGTTCTTGTGTTATGAGAAGGAGTAAACAACACTTCCTTATTTACTTTCTCCACACCCGTCATGATTTTATAGACCTCTATCATATCTTAGTTGTCTCTTTCCCAAACTAAACAGTCCCAGTCTTTTTCATCTCTCCTCATCATTTGATTTGTAAACCAAGTAAATGTAATCCCTGTGACTGAGAGAATAAATCTTCTTATCAATTGCACAGAAGTGCTCTTAACCATACCTTAATAAGTTGAATTGTGGTGATAAAGATAGATGGAGTGGGGTATTTTCACAGATTTGGATTCAGATTCTTCCCGTGGTATCAGATCACTGGAGTGAAGAAGAATGTGAGGATACATTTGGTCCTTTGTATCCAGAAGTGGACATAAAGTCCACAGTATATAGAAAACATTGGCGCTGATTCTGTCTTATCCCGTTGGTACTCCGGTGTCACTTTATTAACTTCAATGGACTTATTCCCAATTTGTGGAACTGAAAGTGGAATCATTCTACTGTGGTGTCTGGCCTAGATGAAAATCATTACTGCATTAAATCACCATTGAGCTCTCAGCTGTTCAACAGTTTAGCCAAGTTGCAGAAGCAAAGTTTCCCAGCAGCAGCATCTGCCGGGTCGCTGCATCCCACTTCCAGCTGTTCTTCTTGATGAGATCAGGAAGAGAGTGTGTCTGGAATTCTGATTTTCCTTCAGAAGGCAACTGAGCATTTTTCTGTGATTTCTTTTTACTCCCCCTGCCCCCCTTCATTTCATCACTCTCCTCTGGTGGGATTATTTATTTGTTACACGTCACTTTTCCATCTCTGACTCTGTCATCTCTTCCTGAGGTTTTCATAGATATTATAAATCCAGAAGGGACCATTATGATCATCTAGTCTGACCTCCTGAATAACAGTGGCTCATTGATTCCTGCACCAATCCAATAACTGCTGGTTAACTTAGAGCATCAAAGGGGGATGTGATATTTATATAGCTATCAAAGGATATCCAGATTTATAATTAATGACAACTAGGATTGTCAAGCGATTAAAAAAATTAATCACAATTAATCACGCAATGAATTGCGCTGTTAAACAGTAATAGAATACCATTTATTTAAATATTTTGGGATGTTTTTTACATTTTCAAATATATTGATTTCATTTACAACACAGAAAACGTGTACAGTGCTCACTTTATATTTATTTTTTATTTTAAATATTTGCACTGTAAACAACAAAAGAAATAGTATTTTTTCAATTCACCTAATACAAGTCCTGTAGTGCGATCTCTTTATCATGAAAGTTGAACTTACAAATGTAGAATTATCTACAAAAATCCCTGCATTCAAAAATAAAACAATGTAAATCTTTAGAGCAGAGGTGGGCAAACTACGGCCCACGGACCACATCCGGCCCACAGGACCCTCCTGCCCAGCCCCTGAGCTCCTGGCTGGGGAGGCTAGCCCCCAGCCCCTCCCCTGCTGTCCCTCCTCCCCCGCAACCTCAGCTTGCTCTGCCACCGGCGCACAATGCTTTGGGTGGCGGGGATGTGAGCTTCTGGGGCAGCACAGCTGCAGAGTCCGGCCTGACCAGGTGCTCTGTGCTGCGCGGTGGCGACAGCGTGGCTGGCTCCAGCCGGGCGGCGCGGCTGCAGCGCCACCAGCCACCGATGCGCCAGGCAGCGAAGTAAGGGGGCAGGAAGCAGGGGGGGTTGAATAGAGGGCAGGGGCATTTGGGAGTGTGGTCAGGGGGCGGGGGTGTGCATAGGGGTTGGGGCGGTCAGAGGGTGGGAAACAGGTGAGTTGAATGGGGGCAGGGATCCCGGGGGGGCAGTCAGGAATGAGAGGAGGGATTGGATGGGGCAGCAGGGGGCAGTCAGGGGCAGGGATCCCGGGGGCAGTCAGGGGACAGGGAGAAGGGATGGTTGGATGGGGCAGGAGTCCCAGGAAAGCAGTCAGGAATGAGAGGAGGGGTTGGAGAGGCGGGAGTCAGTCAGGGGCAGGGGTTCCGGGGTCGGTCAGGGGACAGGGAGCGGTGGGGGGGGAGGGTTAGATGGGGCTGGGATCCTGGGAGGAGCATCAGGGAACAGGGGGGATTGGATGGGAAATGAGTCCTGAGGAGGGGGGAGGATAGGGGGTGGGGGCAGGGCCACGACCCCCTCCCCTAACCAGGCCTCCATACAATTTCCAAAACCCGATGCGACCCTCTGGCCAAAAAGTTTGCCCGCCCCTGCTTTAGCGCCTACAAGTCCACTCAGTCCTATGTCAGCCAATCGCTCAGACAAGTTTAGCTGCAATTTGCAGGAGATCATTCTGCCTGTGTCTTGTTTACAATGGCACCAGAAAGTGAGAACAGGCATTCGCATGGCACGGTTGTAGCCAGCGCCACAAGATATTTACATGCCAGATGTGCTAAAAATTCATATATCCCTTCATGCTTCAACCATGACGGATTCTGCTTGATAACGATCCAAAGCAGAGCAGACCGACGCATATTCATTTTCATCATTTGAGTCAGATGCCACCAGCAGAAGGTTGATTTTCTTTTCTGGTGGTTCGGGTTCTGTAGTTTCCGCATCCGAGTGTTGCTCTTTTAAGACTTCTGAAAGCATGCTCCACACCTCATCCCTCTCAGATTTTGGAAGGTACTTCAGATTCTTAAACCTTGGGTCGAGTGCTGTAGCTATTTTTAGAAATCTCACATTGGTACCTTCTTTGCGTTTTGTCACATCTGCTCTGAAAGTGTTCTTAAAATGAAATTGTGCTGGGTCATCACACGAGACTGCTATAACATGAAATGTATGGCAGAATGTGGATAAAACAGAACAGGAGAAAATACAATTCTCCCCCAGGGAGTTCAGTCACAAATTTAATTAACACATTATTTTTTTAACAAGCATCATCAGCATGGAAGCATGTCCTCTGGAATGGTGGCTGAAGCATGAAGGTGCATACGAATGTTTAACATTTCTGGCTTGTAAATACCTTGCAAAGCCACCTACAAAAATGCTATGTGGACACCTGTTCTCACTTTCAGGTGACATTGTAAATAAGAAGCAGGCAGCAGTATCTCCCGTAAATGTAAACAAACGTTTTTGTCTTAGCGATTGGCTGAACAAAAAGTAGGACTGAGTGGACTTGTAGGCTCTGAAGTTTTACATTGTTTTGTTTTTGAGTGCAGTTATGTAACAACAAAAAATCTACATCTATAAGTTACACTTTCACGATAAAGAGATTGCACTATAGTACTTGTATGAGGTAAATTGAGAAATACCATTTCTTTTGTTTATCATTTTACAATGCAAATATTTTAAATAAAAAATAATTTAAAGTAAGCACTGTACACTTTGTATTCTGTGTTGTAATAGAAATAGATATATTTGAAAATGTAGAAAAACATCCAAAATATTTAATACATTTCAATTGGTATTCTATTGTTTAACAGTGCAATTAATCGTGATTCATGTTTTTTGAGTTAATCACCTGAGTTAACTGCGATTAATCAACAGCCCTAATGACAACAAAAATTTTGTGGAAGGGATATTAAACCACATGCTTCGGGGCATAAGCCAATCTCCATGGGCAGCGGGTATCATATGCTGGGGGAGGCTGTGCCAAACAGGCGTGGCCCTGTCCCCCCTCCACCCTCATGCCCCCCCCCTCTGCTTCCTGCTCTGCGTGGCTAGAGTCCAGTTTCCAGTTATTACTACCCTAAAAGAAAGGTAGAACCAGACCAGATCCCTGGATTAAATCACTCCTGCGGGGTTCGGAATTCATACCTAGGCCTATGGTTGGCAGTTGTAACTTGTTTTAGCTGGGCCCAATTCTGCTCCCAATAAGTAGTATTTTATCCTGCAAGTAAGGGTACGATCAATGTGATAATTGACAGTTAAGCTATTACTTATTGGGAATAAAGGTGACAAATTGGGACCATATAGAGCCGAACTTAAAACCCAGATCTTAAAAAGAACATGATATTTGAAGTGGTTGAAATCTGCATTCAGCTCCAAATTTTGTGGATTAAAGCTCATCTCTGCTCTAAAGCTAAAGGGGTGGTTTTTCAAAGATGTTGAAACTCTTGAAGTTAACAGGAGCTCTGGGTTCTTTGGCCATAAAACCCTTCTGAGCTGTGTCCACTCCCACCAAGAGCAAGAAGCTTGGAATGAAATAAAGGGTGTTCAGTCAACCTCAGTAGATTCAAAGGCAGATACAGCATAGAAGGTAGAAACACAAGAGTGTTAGAACCAGGGGAGAGTAAAATAACTGGATTGTGATCCTTGATCAAACCTGAAGTCCTTTTATCATTACTGTTGTTGTTTGTTAGATTGATTTGCAATGGGAATTAGATTTCTTATTTTCTGTGTGTCAAATTAAAAAAAAAGATAAAGAACTAATAAAAGAATAGGTAACATATGGAGAGTGGCACTGGCTGCATAAAGATTATAGATTTTATTATTTGTTGAAATGCAAATGTCAGTATAATCTCATGGGTTGATGCCATGGTAATTCCACTAGATTTTCTAAAGTGGAGATGCATTGTAGGAGATGCTAGCCTTTTGGATGATTAATGGGGTATACAATGTTAACCCCGGAGGTTCTGTATCCTGCATCTACTAACATTCTATATTGTGCCAACCCCACCCCAAGGCAATGTCAACCAGAAGTACAAGAAGGCAGCAGGTGCTCCGATAACAACTGTTTGCTGCTTCTTTCTGTTTTTCTTCTTGTAAAACTGCAATTATGTTCATGGCACTAGAAATTCAGATGCTCTTTTGTTTCCAGTCATCCATCCTGCACACTATTCCAGTACCGACCTCATAATAATATTTTGCACTTCATAATACCTGCTCTTGTTTGCAAGCGGCTGGAGAGTGTGAACGTATGGGGAGGAGGAATTCCAAATCTCTTGCTGACTATGTGATTGACCAAAAATCTCAAAGCAAAAATCCCTATAAACTTTAATTATGGTCTACACATTCCTGAGTGATAGACACCATAACTATTATTGCTCCCATTTTAAAGATAGAGAAGCAGTGGCCCAGAGAGATTGAACCACGTAAGTTCACACAGCACATTAGTGGTGCAACTCAGAAAACAATCCAGGAGTCCTGATTTACATTCCCAGCTCTAACCGTTAGACGATACTCCTTTCCTCATGAGGTCTGTAGCTCAGGACCCATACATTTGGCATCACCAAGGGCCACTGCAAAAGGTTTCTGTCTAATTATACTTGTGACTTCTCTTTGTTTGTGTGCTTTTGACTGTGTGACAGACTAGAACACTGGATGGAAAATTCCGCATTTGCAATTCAAATTTCAAGCAGGTTTTAATGCTGAATACTTGTGGATATAATTTGAGAGGTTGTAGAATTAAACAATATAGATTTTTCCTATATAGGGCAAAGTGGCTTCACAGATATTCAGTTAAGATCCAGAGATGTTATTAATACGGTGCTTGTGCATTAAACTCACAACAGGCAAGTATTTTGTAAATTCAGCATTTAGTTATCTTTTATCCTTTAGCAAGAAGCAAAGCAAACATCTAGCCCTTATATTCATGCCCCAAGCTAAGCAAGGGGAATGTAAAAAGGTTTTTAGAATTACAAATAGAACCTTTAAATTGTAGAAACTTGCTAATTTCGTTTATGAAAAGCACTACAGAACTTCTGCTTTCTCTCCCCAGTTGTTATTCAAATCACAGTCCCGAGCCAAAAAAAAAAAAAAAAAAAAAAAAAAAAAAAAAGGGAAATAATCCTGCCAGGAATTTAGTGACTTTTTCTTTTTGGAGATCAGGCAGAAATGCTGCATATTTAAATATGTAAATTGAAGTAAAACATAGGTTCCTTTTTATTTTTTTAAAAAAGAAGAAAATTTAAAAAAAGAGTTATGGGGTAAATATTCAAAATTGGACACCTGGAAAATATGAGAATTCACTCAGGTAATTTTGAAAATGGACTATGCATTTGAGTGTGCAAAATATGAATTTGCATATGTGAACATTAAGATTTAGCAACTCCATAGCACTTTGCATTTTTAAAGATGTAGATATAAGGTAAGGGTAAAATTCACTGCCTTAGAGGGGAGCACCATAAATCCTTTAAATCCCACTGAAGCTCACAAAATAGAATTTAAGAGGGATTTAAGTGGCTCATAGGCATTGTGCACAGGGGTGAACTTCACCCTAAAGGTTAAAGCTTATTAGTATCACTCTTGTCTCTAGTTTTATTGAAGTTACTGGGATTAACTGTCTGAGGAAGATGAGTTTTAGTCCTCACTCCATATGCCGTTTATACTCGTTCATAAGCTGAATTTTTTTTAGTAAAAAAGGGAAGCACCAGAGAACGGGGTCGTCTTATGAACAGATCTAGAGAGGGAGAGGTGGGACACATCCCCTCCCCCCAACAGAGGGAGCAAGGAGAGGCAGCAAAACCAGAAGGGAAGAGGTGGGGCCAAAGTCTCTCCGCTTCTGGCCACACTGCTCTCCCCCCAGCCTCCGAATCAGCTGCAGCTCCCGGAGCTGGCAGGCTGCAGCCCTGCTGCTCGGCCGCACCCCCCATGCTGCGGCCGTGCCGCCCGGTCTGGCCCGCCGGAGCAGGATGCTCCATTCCATCCCTTCCCACCTTATCTGGGGAGGATGTCTCTAGTCTGGCTGGAGCCGCACCACCCAGCCTGCCAGAGCAGCTCCAGCCAGACTAGAGACATCCTCCCCAGATAAGGTGGGAAGGGATGGAATGGAGAAAGTGTGGGGGTCCCGGACTAGGGCTGGGGTTATGTGGGGGGTGGTCACAGGGGTTACTCCCCTGACTTCCAGCTTCTCCCCCCCAAAAAAAATTCCCCCACAAGTTGCTGTCCCGGCCTGTCAGGGTAAGCAGCTGGCACCCGGCCGACACTTTGTTTACTTAGGTTTACCTCCATGCCTGCGGACGCTCGAGGTAAACAAACCATCTTGGCCCACCAGCAGCTTACCCTGATGGCCCGGGAGCCAAAGTTTGCTGACCCCTGATTATAGGGTCGGCTTATGAACGGGTCATAAACATTTTCCATTTTTACTTATCCATCTTGGGGGGGTCGACTTGTAAACGAACCGGCTTATGATTGAGTATATACGGTATCTATTGTGACTCTGGAAATGTAAGTCACTAAAGAAATGCTAAATATTATGATAAAACACAGATTTGGATATGCAAGGGCACATTTTGAACATATGTTACATGCAAAACTACCTAGTTCAATGAACATATTTTGCAGCATTTGACATTAATGAATCCTCAATCTTTACAAAACCCCTGTGAACTAAGCAAGTAAGTACTGTAAGCTCTTTCAGGCAGGGACCATCTTTTTGTTCTGTGTTAGTACAACACCTAGCGCAATGGGTTTCTGATCCAGGACTGAGGATCCTCGGTGCTATGACAATACAAATAATAATAATAATTAATTACTATGCCCATTTTTACAGATCAGAAATCGGAAGCAGAGACATTGGAAATTTCCTAATACCGCACAATGGCTGTGTCCACATTATTGAGTTAACCTGCATGACTCAACTGTGGGTTACTTCCGACAAGCTAGCCTATCACCAGAGAGTGCAGCCACATCGTGTCAGGGTCACATACTTATCGGCATACTCATATATCAGTTTTCCACATGCATTTCTATATTTTGCACACCCAGTAATCTATATTTATTCATGGAGACCCCAATTCAGCAAATCATTTAAGTAAGTGCTTATGTCCCTCCTTGTTCAGGAAAGCATTTAAGCACGTGCTTTACTTGAAAGTCAATGGGACCGGAGAATGTGTTTCAATTTAAACGTGTGCTTAAGCGGTGTTCTGAATGGGGCCAAGGCGTTACTTAGAGAGAGATAATTGACAGAGCTTTGTTGCAGTTAATGTTGCTAAGTTGATTTGCACCAGCTGAAGAACTGGCTGACAATTTTTGAAAACATGTATAAGTCCAAGAGAGTTCATGTACCGTAGACTAGAACTGGGTGAAATTTTTCAGATGAATAATCTATTCGAAAAAATACAGTTTTAGTCATCCTGAAAATATTTGTGAATTTGGCATGAATATTTTTGGCTACTCACCAAACAGCCAGAGGTCACGCTGCTGATCGTACTGTGCTTCCTTATAAGCCTTAGCCCAGTGGTTAAAACATGCAGCATAGATCTGCAAAACCCAGGTTCAAATCTCCCCTTTAAAACACCACCTGTATGGGGTTTTTTTGATTCACCAAAAATTCTGAAAAAACATTTTTTTTTCAGTTGTTTGGACCAGCCACCAAACCCCCAAATCAGTTATTCACCTAGCTGTATTGTAGACAACACCGTTTAAAATTGTGGGGCCTTAGAGATGAACTCTTGACATTTAAAGAACAGGAGTACTTGTGGCACCTCAGAGACGAACAAATTTATTTGAGCATAAGCTTTCGTGGGCTACATTCCACTGCTTGATATACCACTTGAGATAAAAAGAACTGGGAACAAGTGATGTACACAGCACGGTTTCTAAAGGTTAGAGCACAGGACTGGGCATCAGGTTTACTGGGTGGTAGGCCCCCAATGACACTGAGCAACTCAGTGAAATTCTCCTTTACTTAGTTTACTCCTGTGAAAAATAATGTTTCCTAGCTCTCATATAGCACCTTTCATGCAGCTACCTCAAAGCTCTTTACAAAGGAAATAAGTATCATTATCCCCATTTTACCAATGGGTAAACTGAGTCACGGGACGGTGAAAGGATTTGCCCAACATCACACGACAAGCTACCAGCAAAGCCAGGAATAGAAACCAGGTTTCACACATAATCCAAGGACCTAGCCACTGGGCATCATTGAGAACTCTGCTCCCTTGCTTCACAGGGGTGATATTAAATTCAATTAAATTAAAGTTTGTGACCTCCTTTGAGATCCATAAATGAAAGGTGCTTCTGAACATTACAACAGTTTGTTATTTATCTATCTCCTCCATAAATAAGCATAGTGTTGTACACAAAAATAAAGATAGATTCCCCGTCTGGAACACAATGCAAGCCCCTTGGGGCAGGGACCATCTTTTTGTTCTGCATTTGTAGAGCACCTAGCACAATTGAGTCCTGCTCTATGACTTTGACAAGATGTCAATACATGGTGAGATGGCAATACAACTAAATACATAATAAAGAGCTTACAAGATAAGGACCAGATTCTGATCCCTTACCTTGTGCTGAGTAGCACCTTGGCAAAGACTCTCATTAACTTCAATGAGCTTTACATCATGCCCTTAGTCTTTATTGAAAAGAAATCCTTTTGGTGGTAAGAAGAAATGTTGCTTAGAAATATCAAAGTCTTGTTTATGAAAATCTCTGCCCATTTCACAGAGTTACCAGGTGCAGAGTACAACATACACACACAAGAGTTTGCATGTGAGCTTGGAAGTCTGCATGCTGAAAGATGGGGTAAAGGGGTTTGGCCACATCGGGATTGTAGAAATGGGCCCTCACTCTTTACTCATTCCATTAGATAAGCTGAATGTGTGACCCCATAGAGAGCTGGTCGGGAATTTTCTCATAGAATGTTTTCTTATTGGAACACACCAATTTGTCAAACTCTCTACCGGGAAAGATCTTCCTCAACAAATCTCCCAACTGGGGGGAAAAAATTAAAACAAAAAAAATCCAAATGTCGTGTTTCAATTTTTGAATGACAAAATGTTTCATTTTTCTATTCAAAACAACTTTTTATTTCAAATGTTAGTTAATTTCTACTAAAAATCAATAGAATGAAAAAGGTTGAAATCTAAATTAAATGTTTCAATTGACCGTATGCAAAAACATATTTTGGAGTGGCAGTTGATGGAAAAATGTGACACTTTGCGTTTTCATCCCAGTTTGGGTGGGAATTTTTTTTGAAATCTTGAAAAATTTTATGGAACAGGGAAAGCATTTTCTGTCCCTCTTTCACCCCATGTTCATGTGAAAACATGTAGATATTTTGGCTTATTTCTATGGATTTGAATCTTACCTCAGCCCTTCAATCAAGCAAGCACTTTCTCCCACTTATTTAAAGAGACCAAAAGAATAAATGCAAAGCACCATGTTCATAAAACATTATGGCTGAGATTTAAATATACCAAAGTCAGGAAACTCAAAGTTATGAATCCCACAGAAACATTAATTTGGCCCCATGTCATGTATTCATTAAAGCCTATGTGTTAATGCAATATGCACTAATGTAGAAGGCTCCAGACACACAAAGATTCAAGTTACAGACTGGCAGTTGCAGGAAGCCTTTCAAGTTTTTGATCTTTGCCCATTGACAGTCACAGCTGTAATGTTGTATGGACACAATTATTCTCATACTCTTTTTATGAAGGTCAGGTGTCTAAGTGGCTAGCCTGGGGAACTGGGACTCAGGAATCTTGGATGATGTTCCCAGCACTGATTCTGACTCTGTGTGTGATCTTGGACAAGCCATTTACGCCATCAATGTTTCCGTTTTCTCACCTGTAAAAATAGGGATAATAATATTTGCCTGCTAATAGAGGGGAGTTATGATAATCAATGGATGGAAAGCATTATTGAAAGGTATATTATTATAGTTTAGTAACAAAGGGCTCCCATTTAGAGGAATAGGGAGGCATGAAGCCCTGCCTTGGACTGGCTATCAGCATCACAGATAGCAGTGCAGGGAAAACAGCACTGTAGGAACTCTACTCCTGTTGCATATGGGGAAGGGGAGTGGGCAGAGCTGGGTTCTACCTCCAACGATGCCGATTAGAACAGCTGAGCCAGAACACCCTGGAAAGTAATCTGCACTGGATACAGAACCAGTGCAAAGAGGAGGGAACCAAGAACCATCTTGTGACTCAGATACTCGAAATAAGGTCCCTTCTATGATCTTGGGACAATGCAACTACTTTCTGTCCCTAAGGCTTGCAGCAAATCTGCCATGGAGCCCTATGAATACATGCATATCAGTTGCAGCTTCTCGCTATCTGTTGATCTAAGGTACTTATATGACCCTGTCATAACTATAAAGGGAAGGGTAACAGCTGTCCTGTGTACAGTACTATAAAATCCCTCCTGGCCAGAGACTCCAAAATCCTTTTTCCTGTAAAGGGTTAAGAAGCTCAGGTAACCTGGCTGACACCTGACCCAAAGGACCAATAAGGGGACAAGATACTTTCCAATCTTGGGGGGGGGGGGGGGCGGGGGAGGTTTTTGTTTGTGCTCTTTGTTTGGGAAAAAGAACAGGAGTACTTGTGGCACCTTAGAGACTAACAAATTTATTAGAGCATAAGCTTTCGTGGACTACAGCCCACTTCTTCGGATGCATTTCTTGGGCTGTAGTCCACGAAAGCTTATGCTCTAATAAATTTGTTAGTCTCTAAGGTGCCACAAGTACTCCTGTTCTTTTTGCGGATACAGACTAACACGGCTGCTACTCTGAAACCTTTGTTTGGGAAGTTGTTCATTATTGGGACTGAGAGGGACCAGACATCAATCCAGGTTCTCGAAATCTTTCTGAACAAGTCTCTCATATTTCAAACTTGTAAGTAAACAGCCAGGCAAGGCGTGTTAGTTTATCTTTGTTTTCTCAACTTGTAAATGTACCTTTTGCTAGAGTGTTTATCTCTGTTTGCTGTACTTTGAACCTAAGGCTAGAGGGGGGTCCTCTGAGCTCTTTAAGTTTGATCACCCTGTAAAGTTATTTTTCCATCCTGATTTTACAGAGATGATTTTTACCTTTTTCTTTAATTAAAAGCCTTCTTTTTAAGAACCTGATTGATTTTTCCTTGTTTTTAGATCCAAGGGGGTTGAATCTTGATCCACCAGGAGTTGGTGGGAGGAAGGAGGGGGGATGGTTAATTTCTCCTTGTTTTAAGATCCAAGGGGTTTGGATCTTGATCCACCAGAAGTTGGTGGGAGAAAGGAGGGGAATGGTTAATTTCTCCATGTTTTAAGATCCAAGGGGTTTGGATCTGTATTCACCAGGGAATTGGTGAAGGTCTCTCAAGGCTACCCAGGGAAGGGAATTAGCTTTGGGATGGTGGCAGCGAACCAGATCTAAGTGGTAGTTAAGCTTAGAAGTTTTCATGCAGGTCCCCACATTTGTACCCTAAAGTTCAAAGTGGGGAAGCAGCCTTGACAGACCCCCTTTGTCATACTACCTGAGCATCTCAGAATCTTTACTGTATTTATCCTCACAACACAACCATGAGGTTGGGCAGTGCTGTTATCTTTATTTTACAGAGGGGGAGCTGAGACTCAGAGAGGCTGAGTAACATACCCAAGGTCACACAAAAAGGCTGTGGCGGAGCAGGAAACTGAACACTCGGGCTGGTGCCCTCTCCATAGATATAGACCAGCCTTCCTCTGTCAAGAGCAGTTTGCAGCATTTCTTCTTTCATCTCTGTTTTATATAACACCCCCTCAAACTTTGGGACCTGTATTGATCTTTGCTGCTCAGTCCCATCCCATTGTGTTTCTGCCCGAGGCATTACACAATCTTTAAACAAGCCAGTAGAATTTAACTAATGAAAGGTGAGCTTTCATCAGAGGGATGTTTTTACCTCCTCCGGGGGCTGGTAGCTCACAAAAACAGCAGGAACGTAGCACTGTGCCTGGCTGATGAGCAATTAAGATTTTTTTTAAGGCAAATCCACGATATATTTGGCAGGGTTGAGAAACTGAACACTAGTTGTTCTTTTGGAGCTACAGTAATTATCCAGGCAGATTGTCCATATCAATTCCCAAGCTATGCAGCTCTTTCACAGTGTTCTGTGTGACTGTCCCTTGGAGGGAAAGATGGCAAACTGATTCAAAAGAAAGCCTCAAATGGGAAATGTTAGGGAAACTTGAAGAGCTCAGAGATTGGGTTTTGAATTAGCACCCTAGGGCCTGACTCTCCAGTAAGCTGGAGTAATTTCCACCGAGTTCCATGGGAATTACTACTACATTGCGAGGTGAGAATTAGGCACCTAAACCCTAGCCAATTCCTGAACTAGCAGAACTACTGGAGCTTGCCAAATTGGGCTTGGGGAGCTCTTGAAAATAGATTGTTGCCAGCACTTCTGCTCTGAATCCCTGGTTCACAATGTTATTTAAGCATGTCCCTAACTGTAAGCACGTAAGTATTCCCACTGAAGTCAATGGAGCTTCTCATGTGCTCAAAGTTAGGTGCAGACTTAAGTACATTGCTGAATTGGGGCCCTAGAGCCCAATCCAATGCCCGCTGAAGCCAGCCGAATGACTTACACTGACTCTTCTGTGGGCACCGGATGAGATCCTAGCCCGTGCTGAAAATACAATGAGAACAATTGGGTTCCCATGTCTGGTTGTATCCCAGAAGCACCGATTCAGGAGAAAATAGAAAAAAAAAGTTATCCAAATGTTTCAGAACCTCAAAATTCCTTACTTCAAGTGCAGTCCCTAAGGTTCAGGGGTGGGTCTGAAGTTGTGTTAGTAGCCATAGTAGTTACCAAGTAAGTAGCATTTTTCTCAAGTAAGTAGCATTTTTCTGTGAATATGTAGTGTATGGAACACTATGAATATAGCAGTAATATTAATTACTTGCACAGGGCCGCCCCGGAGGGGGACAAGTGGGGCAATTTGCCCTAGGCCCCGGGCCCCACAGGGGCCCTGCAAGCCCTGGCCCGGCGGCGGTCCGGGTCTTCGGCATTTCGGCGGCGGCGGGCCCTTCAGTGCTGCCGAAGACACGGAGCGACTGAAGGGCCCCCCCGCCACCAAAATGCCGCCTAAGACCCAGAGCGACTGAAGGGCCCTGCCGCTGCTGAAGTGCCACCGAAGACCCGGACCACCGCCGGATGAGTACAAGCGCCGCAGCTCCCCCAGCTTTGCCCCAGGCCCCCTGAATCCTCTGGGCAGCCCTGTACTTGCAATGGCATTGATAAAGAATTGAATGATGTCTTCTGCATTCTCAGCTCAACAAGTCCAGTTTTTCACTTTCAGAAACACGTTTTTAGTCCCCAGACTGCTTCCAGTGAAATCAATGGGAGTTTTTCTTTCACGGGAATGCATGGCATACAGACTCCATATGTACCTTAAAAGGTGAACATACATGCACCATGGTGGAATAAGATTTGGTGTAAGATGTCTTTTATTTGATCTTTAATAATCAGACACAGCCTCTCCAGCTATCCGTCCCTGTAAATCAGTGCAGAAGGCTAAGCATATGAGTACATTTTTGCAGGACTGAGAGCTTGATGTGGATTTAGGAATCTGACACTAAGCGCCCAGGCTTGAAAATGTTGGCATGTTATTACCCTCCCTCCCCTTCACTTGCTGTGACAAATGTTCTTTCCTAGTTTGAACTTCAATCAAGTCATCTACAGATATAAAAGACTCAATCTAGCACTACAATGAATTGTGCTGCTGCCTCTCCACCAGAAACTTAGAACCTCTAACAAGAGCATTAATCCCTCCCTCTTCAACTCCGGCATTCTGCCATCCCTAACATCCCACTTAGAAACATTGGCTGACTTTAGTCCCTCCCCGCCCCCAACACACGTCCACACACATCTGGGTCATTGGTCCACCCTCTCAATGGAATTTATATTGGAGTTACCATGTTCCCAAGGGCACTCGGTCATCCTGACTGTAGTGCATCTCGACCAAGATGGCCCATATTATTCCCTGCCATACCATGTCATCTGCCCATGAAACTGGGCAAGCTTTCCTGCACAATGACTTTGGATACCACAGCATGTCAACATGCATCATTTTGGATTGAGGTCTTCAATTTGTTGCTTTATTCTAGAAGGAATTTAGTTGCCTTCCTGGCACCAAGCCCCTCACCTCGACAGGCTATATTCCCCAGACTGATGGCCAAACTGAAAGAGTCAATCAAATGCTAGAGCAGTATCTCTGGCATTTTCTGAATTTCAATTGGGATGATTGGCTCCCACTTCTGTGCTTGGCTGAGTTCATGTACAACAACAGGCTTCAACCCAATAGACCCCATTCTTTTCAGATTTTAGTTTTCATCCTCAATTCCATCCAGACCTGTCTGAAGGCTCTGCCATCCCAGCAACCATAGATGTGGCTCTCCACCTCCCGAAAACACACCAGGAACTCAAGGAACACTTCCTTGTTGCTAAAGAAACGTATAAGCATTATGTGGACTAAAAGTGACAGCCACCCCTAACCTGGCAGTAAGAGATAAGGCTTGGGTGTGACGTTGTGCAGTCTATATGGTTTGATAAAAATATAAGTGAATGTAATGTAACTGGGATATGCTTCGTGCAAAAGGTCTCTTGTAAGGTATCATTACAAATCTCATAATCTACTGAGTGTGATCATCCTATTTGTAGAAATGTACCACTCTAGTATCTAAAACTAGAAATATAAAACATAACTCTGAGGGCCTATTGTAATTATGTAAAGTGTGGGCCATTAAGGATGGTTTGGAATCTTGATGACTCCCATTGTCTGCAGATGGCTGTATTTACCTGTGAGTCTTCCTGTATATGTGTGTCCTGGCAAGTGAGTAATGAAGTCTTGCAGTGACATGTGATCATGTCACCTGAACTGGAATCCATCTTTAACCTGGTGCTTTTCCAGTGAGAGGGGATGGAAACCCAGAGGGACAAAGGGTTCCCGCCTTATGCAAAAGATATATAAAGGGGGGAAGAGAACAAAGGAGAGAGAGGAGCCATCATGAAGAATCCCCTAGCTATCATCTGAGCTGCAACAAGAGCTGTACCAGGGGAAAGAATTGTGCCCAGGCCTGGAAGGTGTCCAGTCTGAGAAAAACTTACTGAAGCATCTCTGAGGGTGAGATTATCTGTATTCAGTTTGATTAGGCATAGATTTGCGCATTTTATTTTATTTTGCTTGTGACTTACTTTGTTCTGTCTGTTACTACTTGGAACCACTTAAATCCTACTGTCTGTATTTAATAAAATCACTTTTTATTTAGTAATTTACTCAGCGTATGTATTAATACCTGGGGGAGCAAACAACTGTGCATACCTCTCTATCAGTGTTATAGAGGGCGAGCAATTTATCAGTTTACTCTGCATAAGCTTTATGCAGGGCAAAACGGATTTATCTGGGTTTAGACCCCATTGGGAGTTGGGCATCTGAGTGTTAAAGACAAGCACACTTCTGTGAGCTGGTTTCAGGTAAACCTGCAGCTTTGGGACAAGTGATTCAGAGCCTGGATCTGTGATAGAGCCAGACAGGAGTGGCTGGCTCAGCAAGACAGGGTGCTGGAGTCCTGAGCTGGCAGGGGAAACAGGAGCAGGGGTAGTCCTTTGCACATCGGGTGGCACCTCCCAAGGGGGTTTCTGTGATCCAACCCGTCACATTGGGTTTCAACTCAGGACCTGAGAACAGACTATACTTCAGCTAAGTTTGACCACCAATACCTAGCTCCTTTTCAGATCATCGAGCAAACAAACCCAGGGTACATTGACACAGGGATAAAAGACCTGCAGCATGGCTGTGGCTGCCCCTAGGTCAGCTGACTTGGGCTTGCAGGGCTTGGGCTGCTGGGGTAAACATCTCTGTGTAGACATTTGGCCTCGGGATGGAGTCCGAGCTCTGGGACCCTACAGCCCAAGCCTGAATGTCTACAAAGTGATTTTTCAGCCTTAGAGCCCCATGAGACCAAGTCAGCTGACCTGAGCCCACTGAGGGATTTTTATCCCTGTGTGGACGTACTCCCAGTGGCCTTCAAGCTTCAGCTCCTAGAATCCCTCCAGATTCACCCCATCTTCCATGCTTCTCACTTCAAACTGTTCATCAACAAACTCTACCCTGGTTTCTCTCTTCAAGCTCTTCATTAACAACATGGTAAACCCTCTGCCACTCCCAGGAATTGTCTATGGGCAGGAGGAATACAAAGTCCATCAAGTCTTCAACTCCTGATGGGTGTGGGGAAAGTTCCAGTATTGGATAGCCTGGGAAGGGGTACAGGCCAGAAGAGCAATACTGGGAACCAGAAGAAACTGTTCACACTCCTGATCTCATTAGTGATTTTCACCAAAGGTATCCTGACATGCCAGTGTCAAGAGCGCCTAGGAGGAGCCCTTTGGGGGCAGGGGGAGTACTGCTAGGATCTCAGCTGACTCCAGGCATGGTTGCCTAGTAACCCAATGAGCTCAGCTGGGCCCAGTAGACCCTCACCAACTGACTGTGCTCCCTGATGGGACAGAAGGGACAGATCCCCATTTAAGCCTAGTAGCAACAGCAGCACAGTGGCCGAATGCCTGCAGCTGCATGAGACTTGTTTCTGTACCTGTTCTTGTTCCAACCCAGGTCTGCTCCTGCTCCAGCCCTAGTCCTTGCCTCACCTACCTATGAACTCCTGGTTCCCGACTCTTGGCTCTGATCACTGGTTTGTCTCCGGACCACCTTGGGTTCTGCCTTCTGATTCTTCTCCAACCACTAGACCAGACTTCTGTACCAACCGCTAGGTTGCACTGCCTTCAGCCCAGTGTGTTACTATAGCTTCTTCCGTGGTCTGTTTTCTTTTTCTCCTTGTGAGTCTTCCTGGCCAAATTCCCATTGCAAGTAAAAAGTACTAGCACAGGAAGTGCTATCCATTCTCATCCAATCAGGGAGCAGAAGCAATAAAATGTGGCATAATGGACTGATCAAAATAGGAAAGCACAGCTCAAATTTTGAATGTCAGGCATTAAATACTTTCAGAGCACAATTCACAATCAGTCCACAAAGTGAAACAAAATGTGATGAATACATTTGTATAATGAATAGATCAGAAATAATCCAGTTTGATTTGTTCTGCTGATATTCCACAAACAGAAGTAGAGACAACATAAATCAAATAAACGATTAGTTGTTTTTCTTGCTCATCTCTACTAACCAAGTAAGCCTTGCAACATAACTGTGAGATAGGTAAATTATACTAGGTCTCTTTTGCAGATGACTAATTTGAGACACAAAGAATTTAACTAAAGTGCTTATGGTCACAGAGATGGGAGTGAAGGAAGTTTAGTCCTGACTTCTATAATCTTCACTAGGCATTGGATTGGGTCCAATGAGCCTCTTAATGTGTATGCCTTCTCAAGGCATACACATTGATCGTGTTTTCCTTGAACCCATTCCTTTAGGACCTTCGAAGGAGCAACCAACACTCATAATTACATCTGTGTAAATCTGGGGTAACTCCCTCAAAGCCTTTGACGTTACTCCAGATCTAACCAGCGTAATGCGAGCAGACCATGGGCCATTATATCAATGCAAATATTTTTCTCTTTCATAAGTATGCCTAGAGATTATGAATAAAAGGGGAAAAATAGGATCTAAATGGAAATGAACAAACAAACTGCCTGGACTTATTTATAATTTATACAATAGTTTGAAATCAGATATGTACACCATAGCTGATTCTTTTTCTCTGTGCCTTAACCTCCTGCCATTTGCTGTATCTATTGAAATAGAACATTTGTGGGAATTTTGCTGGAATATGTGAGCCAGGTGCTTAGATCGCTGATTAAAAATGGAGTGCTTGTGGGAAACCATCAAACAAAAATATATTTTGTGGCACGGAGTACTGTACAATTACTGGAAAAAACTAACGTTTGACTTCAAAAGTGTTATGATATTAAATAACATTCTTTTCAAAGACAATCAAATCAAAAATTGTTGACTCGCCAGCCATAATTATCATAAGATATAAAGTAGTAAAGATACTAATAGTGATATTGACGTGCATAAACCACAATATCGAAGTCAAAAAGATAGCCTATGTACAGTATGTTGTTTACACTTTTCATAATGGAGCATCTGAACATATCAAGTTTGATTGAACTGTGGGCACATAGTTAAGTGTATGTACATCATGCTGTTACAAAGATAGTGTCTATTAATCTTTTCTAGGGTGCACAAGCTAATTTGGGGTTATGATTACAGTGCATACTGGGCATAAGCTGCCTCGCACATACGCTGATAAAAATCAGAAGTAACTTTGCTGAAGTCAGTGGAGTTATCCTGCAACGAAATTGATATGAGCGAGAGGAGGAATCTCAGTCATCTGGAGATATTTATTTGCTAATATTACTTGCCCAGTTACAGGCAATAGTAGTAGATTCCAGCATTGACAGCAGGCCCGGAATGTGAAGGAGTATTCCAGCACAATATAACTTCACTTTGGATGGTGTATTGTGTATGACCCAGCTACGGAAGTTAAATAATGAATAATAGCAGAGGGAGAACAAGGAATGAAGACTATGAGGCAAGGGGGAAAAATATACGTGCGTTTCCAGCTGCGATTTGAAAAAATGTAGGGATTCATGAGATGGAAAGGTATGGGAAGGCTAATTCAGGCTTTAAAACATGTCCATCTGTCTGTCAATGGCATCTAGGCACTTATCCAGCAAAGCACGTAAGCATATGCTTGACTTTAAGCACATGGTTAGTTAAGCACATGCTTCAATGCTTTGTTGGGTTGGGGCCAGAATGGTCAGCACCAGGGCCGGCTCCAGGCACCAGCATTCCAAGCAGGTGCTTGGGGCGGCAATCGGCAATCTGCAAGGGACGGCAGTCCGTGAGTTTTTGCCCCCCCAAGCAGTGCGCCGAATTGCTGCCGCGGACGGCGGGGGCAGTCCTTGTGCCATTAGGGCGGCATGCGCGTTTCCGCGGCGGCGGCAATTCGGCGGCAGCTTCTACGTTCAGCTGCCCACGGCGGCAATTCGGCGGCTTCTGTCTTCCGGCTGAAGACAGAAGCTGCCGCCGAATTGCTGCCACCACGGAAACGTGCGTGCCACCCTAAAGGCACAGGGTCTGTCCCCGCCGTCCGTGGTGGCAATTCGGTGCGCTGCTTGGGGCAGCAAAAACAGTAGAGCCGGCCTTGGTCAGCACCTTGTGGGAGGGGGTCTCTCATGAATTCCTTGCCAAAATATCTCGATGCTGGGAAAGGAAAGCTGCAAAGAAAAAAAGCTGTTGAAACGAAATTGGGGAGATTGTATGAAAGGACAAAGAAGGGGTCAGTGTGATAAAACATGGGGGAGAAGGGATTAGAGAGAGGCAGAGAGCAAGCAATAGGTTCCACAAGCTAGGGAGCAAGTCAATGGAAGGTTATAAGAGTCAGGAGGGCAAGTTTAAACCAAGTCCTGAAATGAATGGAGGCCCAGAGATGTTGAGGATGGGTGTGTCCATAATTTGGGAGTCTGTAGAGAATGAGATGTTTGGAAGAGCCTCCAACTTCATCCCACCAACAAAAAACATATGATCCAATGGCACATTTGCGAGGTACCAGTTACGGATGAATCACAGTGAAAATTATTTATTTGTTCTACAAAACGGACATCCCCGATTGTCTTTTGTAACTCAGGTGCAGACCCGTGCAAGCCCTTATTGTGCTGCATGCAGAACAGATCAGAATTGAAACATTTGCAAGATCCTCAGAAGATGGGGCCTGCTTCTAGGAGATGCTGAGCAGCTGCAGGTCCTTTTGATGCCACTCAGAGATGTGGATTCTCAGTGTTTCCTGGGAGCAGGACACCTTTTTTTTCAGAATCTTTCAGTTTCAGGCCCTGTCAGAAAAATATTGAGCCAGATCCTCCGCTGGTATAATTCATCATAGCTTCATTGATGTCAATGAGCTACACCAGTTTGCACCACATGAGGACCCAGACCATTATTTAAAGACCCAGGGCCGCCCAGAGGATTCAGGGGGCCTGGGGTCTTCGGCGGCGGGGGGCCCCCACCGCCAAATTGCTGCCGAAGACCTGGCACTTTGGCGGCGGGTCCCAGGGCGGAAGGACCCCGTGCCACCGAATTGCCACCGAAGACCCGGAGCGGAAGAAGCTCCGGGGGCCCGGGCCCCACGAGAGTTTTCCGGGGCCCCCGGAGTGAGTGAAGGACCCCGCTCCAGGGGCCCCGAAAAACTCTCGTGGGGGCCTAGGGCAAATTGCCCCACTTACCCCTCCCTCCCCTCCCCCCGGGCCGCCCTGTAAAGACCACCCATTAAAAAGAAAAGTGAGGATGCTTTAATGAATTCATCCCACAATAAAAGGAGGTGTAACAGCAATAGGCAGGATCACATGAAAAGCTTTCATAATGTGAAATATTAGCCTCCTCCACCCCATTCTAAAACCTTCAAATGCTTTCTTCCTTTGGCTAATTCTCACCACAACAGCTAGCCCAGCTGGTTTATAAAATCTTGTCTTTTCTTTTTTCAACAGGAAAAGAAAAGAAAACAAAGAAAAATGTATATATTCATTTTCTGGCTGTGCTGGCACTACATCATTGGCTAATGGTAGGCTGATTAGAAATTTGCTGAACCTAGTTCAATGGCTACTGATGTGACTAAAAGTCCACGTTACAAAAGTAATTCTAAAACATCCCCCAATAACTTTGCCTCTGGATAGTAGGGCACCCAATACTCTGCTGAAGAGTTTGTGAAACTTCCATATTTTTTTTTTTACATTTTAATTTTTCACTCATTCCTGAGCAACCCATGTGAACTGCCTGCTGTAGCCCAAAACGGATGTGTCAGACTGTTTACAAAAAGCAGGGAGGACTTTAAAAGATCCATATTAGGGAGGAATGAGGAATGGGTGTGAGGGGAGTAAGGGATTCAATTAAAAAAAACCTCAACATGATTATTTTTTTTCAAAATTAAGAAATAAAAAATTAGGGTCCAGTACTTCCCTCACTTTGCAAACCCCGTACCACGTTGTGGAAGGAAATTGGGAGGTGGGGGGAGGTCACCGGGTGTTGACAATTTTATTACAATTTTAAAGCAAAGAAAATAACATTTCTGAAACACTTGGGGCTGCCAAACCCTTCAAAGCATGTGAGGTCAAACTGACAGATTTCTTACTCTTATAATTATAGTAAATGCCAGGGGGTCGTGAAAAATTTTGGCTTCAAATAAGGGGTCTCATACCGGAAAAGGTTGAGAAACACTGCCTTAGGCAACAGTGTTGCATTTAATTTCTTCTAATTACACCTCCTTACTCTGCCCTAACAATGCCACTTATGCCCCTGGCATCCTAGCTGATGTATAACGCCCTTTTTTAGTGCTTCCCAGCTATATCTAAGTCCACCACCTCACATAGTAAAACATAGTCTATGGAGTAAGGAAAAAAAAGACTAGTTTGGGAACAACAGACTGATATCCTTCCCAGTGGTATTTAGTATTTCCCAGTCAGTGCAGCCTAAGGGTCATCAGTTGAGTTAGTTGGGGATTAGGTCCTGCTTTGAGCAAGGGGTTGGACTAGATGACCTTCTGAGGTCCCTTCCAACCCTGATATTCTATGATTCTATGATTCAGTTACAGTGCCTTCAAGTGAATGGAATTACAGAGGGATAACTGGAGGTACACTTTGGCCCAATGTGTGTTTGCACCAGTGTAAATGATGAGAGGAAACAGTCCAACACTGTTATGTGCTCCAGTCCCATTGGCGTGACTTTGTTTAATTATAAGTAGGGTGAAAATTTGCACAGCATCTTAGGGCTGTTTCACTGGAGACGTTAGGCCAGATTCTCAGCTGTTATAAATGCACACAGCTCTATTGACTATGCTCATTTACAATAGCTGAGAATCTACCCTATTATTTCCATTTGCTCTCCTAAACTGTTGTATGCTGCTGCTGTGTGCCATAAAACAGCTGCTGCGTTCCAACCCAGGGGAGGCTGCATTTCAGTGGAGGGAGGAGTTTTTCCTGTACACATTAGACAAGGGTCCAAACACTAGAACCAAAAACACTTGAATTCTAGGGAATATCCTATATCCAAATGGTATGATTTACATCAACTTCTAGCATAGATGGGTTGTGAAGTTTATAAAGTTCTTCAGGACTGGAGAGGCATATACATGTACAATATTATTTCTACTCTCATACTGTATCCTGCTTCTTTTCTCCGTCCCTTGCTGTGTTTTTCTTTAATTTCCTTCACAGCAAGCCTGGCTCTTCTTCAAGATAAGCAGTGTGCCATTGCCCTATTGTTCTCAACCCTTGGAAGGGTCAGACTGAGTAGACAGCCTGCCTGTGTTTTTAAGTTATTTGCACTGGGCTCCAGCATGTAGCTGTTTACTCAGTTAAAGTTGATCCCTGGAATACACTATAATTTATTGCTATGTACCATGGCGTCCCTCACTACTTCACAAAATGAGTCACAGAGTCAATCATACAATAAAGAGAATGTTGGGAGTTAAAAAAAGACCCGCTTTATTCTTCCTTGTCTTTATGGAAAATAATGACATGGAGCGTGCAATATTATATTATTATCTTTTTAACACCCATCATAAATTATGCACATATATTTGCACATAATTCATTTCTACCTGCCTAGCTGGTGCACTTATTACACATTTACTTGCTTCATTAATGCAATATTCCTCTTTCTCTGCCTCCCGTAAAAACTACTTTTGTCTCTAAAGAAGAAAGTTTGAAAGTCTATTAAACTTAAATTGTCCAGTAGCTGGGATCCAGACAAAAAAAGTCTTTGTTTAAAAAAAAAAAAAAGAGGTGTAAGAGGTCCAAACAGTGAAAGGAAGGATGCAGATATAAAAGAGGAAATGAAATTAAAGGAGAAGAGAAACAGCCTGAGAATAGAAGAGCAAGAGAAGTTAATGCACAGTCAGCTTTTGAATTGGGGAATCTGAAATTGGCTTCAGAGCCTAAGATGCACAGCATTACAAAAGATTTCTGGATAATTAGGCATGAGGAATAGTAAGCGATATATTCACTTACTGCATTTATGTTCTTTTAAAGGGACCTGTAGATTCTCTTTCTCTATGAAATGGTTGGAGGTTTGGGACTCTACAGAGATTGTAATATAAAATGACAACAGCAATTCTTTTGGGTTTGTTTGTCTTTCAAGCAAAGTGAGGGTCAAATAATTTGACTGCTATAATTGTTGTCCCCACTCTGTGTTATCTTTAAACAAGGTGCTGACCTTTTATATGACTGAGCTGTGTATCATGTAAACAGTTCAGGTCTGATCTAGCGCCCAGTGAAGTCCATGGAAATGCTCCCATCACTTTAATGGACTTTGTATCAGGTTCTAATATCACACTAGCACATGCTTTCCGAGGCATGTTAGGACACAGGAGGCTGTCCCTGTCGATGAACGTTGTACTGATATGGAATAGCCTGAGCAAGACACATTCGATCATGTTGTACAATATGCAGCTCCTAGAGTTTTAAGCCACTCTAACGCTCAGAACGTGCTGTCTAAATGCATGCAACAAGCACGGGTGCCTTGGACTCTTCCATCCAGAAACTTCTCAGCTCAGAGCTCGTTTTCCCCTCCCAGATCCATAACTACTCTATCCAGGTTGCTCATTTTGCTTCAGCACTAACCAAACAATCACTGAGCAACAAAATGTCCCCACAGTTGACTAACCCAATGAGAGACTATGAGGAAACACAAGCTTAGGAAACAGTCTCTTTCCATGGAGGACAAAGTTGGTGATAGAACTTTTGGCAGAAAATTCAGCCTCCTTCTTGCTACCAGCTATTCCCGGAGTGGGAATAAAGATGAAATACACACCTGCCCAGGGGCCAGCACAGAGTCTCCATGCTACTGAAATACTCACTTAAACTTTAGTTTGAAAACTTAAGTGGATCTTAAGTGCTACATAAACCTCTGCACAGCAGTGCATTTCACCAGAAGTGAGTCCCTAGCAGGCTGTGATTGACCTCGCCAAACTAAATAAAGAGGTTGTTTGTTTAAGATAAAGCATTACTAATATGAAATGAAGCCCAGGGTGGAGTTAGTAACACACAACATTACTGTTTGTGGCAAGGTTACTGCACTGGAAGCCTCTTTCCAGATTATTCCCATCATCTGCTTGTCTGCCGTAGTCTCCCCTTTCCAGAGCTAGGGAGTGCTATGTCTGAGGTTGTATATAAAAGGAGCTTGCAAGAATTAAAAAGCTCTAATTAGATGTACTGAAGGTCCATGGTCAATGATACAATGATGCTATTGTAACCCCCTTTCCTCCCTCGGGAGCAGGCAACACTCACCTGTGTGCCGGGGCGCCCGATGTTGTTGACATTAAAGAAGATCCCGAGTATCCCAGTGGTGATGTTGGATAGATGGGAATCCTCTATCCACCCCTCTGCTGCAATCCCTTTACTCCTAAAGGAAATTAAAGTTGGTGGTGCCTCCACCTGGCTGGCCCCTGTATGCACTCAAAGGTCTGCCTTGGAAACCTCCAGGAATAAAGCTATTCTAATAATAATAATAATAATAATATAATCTGTGGCATGGGTGTAACTCAGAAATACCAGTTATAAATAATATACATCCAATATACTTAAATTAGAGTTAACACACCTTTACTTAACAACTTAAAAACATCAGGGCATAACAGTCTAAGATTATATGTCACTACTAATTTAAATCCACAAGGGGCCGGTGAATAAAATCAATGAACAAATATAGGATACAGTAATAAATGAAACTTATTTAACTGGCATTTGCACTGCCACCATTCACCCCGCAGTGTACACTCCTCTGGATTTCAGAGTCCTAGACACTTGCGTGGGCGTGCTGGAAGATCTGCAGATGGAGACAGTGCTCTGTTAGGTGTGTGTATCAGTCCAGCCAAGGCAACAAGCTGCACAACCCCGCTGACGATTGGAGCTGGCTCCACCAAATGTCAGCAGCTCTGGGTCCTGGTTCGGTGGGAAGATCACTCTGCCTCTCCTCAGACTCAGTCTCTCTGCCTGTGCCCCTTCCCTTACACGTACTTTCCCAAAGCAGGGTGCGGGTTACTCACAGTCCTTCACTGCAGGCGCACCTCAGTCAGCTCTAGGCACAGCAACGGTCTCTGCCCTGGCTCCAGTGAAGCCACCAACAGCCACTGAGGCTCCCTGCTTGATCAAAACCCCTGCAGGCTCCCAGCAGCAGCTCCTGGTATGGACAGAGCTCCACACCAGCAATCTCACTCCTCTTCCCAAAATGGAGTCCACTGCCTGTGTTACCTGCACTGCCTGCAAGAGCAAGTCTCTCACCCTTTCCCCAAACATCACGGGACTTGTAGTCTCTAAGGCTAGATTGCAGCACACAGAATCTTCCCAACTGGACCACTCCCAATAAAGTTCAGATGCCCTTCTAGTAAAGGGGGCCTACACTATCAATACCTCTATGGCTGCAATCCATGGGCGAGGATGACTTCAGTAAATCCCAGTGCTCAATATATGCATCATGGTTCACCTGATATGAACTCAGCAATCGTTCAAAGTTGTTGGGAACTACTTGGGAAGATAGTTATGAACACTCAGCAGGAACTAGAATTTCACTTTATCCATGCCCATCACAAACTGAGATCATCAATATGGAAAAATGAAAGAGATCAGAAATGACATGGAATCAAGACAAGGTACTTAATGAAAAAGTATATGGGAAGAATTAAAGTGAGCTTTGAAAGGATGTGAATCTTGAGCAGATTTGGAAACAGGGAAATAATATGGGAAAATATTCTCTCTGAGTCCACTTAGAATGTGAACTTTATTTTTCCTGAGTGTCATATGAGAAAATTCTAAGATGGATTTGTCCTTCAACCTGGTATATTTAACATGACAGCAGGATATAGTTCAGCTGAGTTCATGGGAGAGGTACAATTCAGTTATATAAAGGGCAAAAATAAATGTAATAGGACATTTGAGTGATGACTTGTTTGAAGGAGCAGGGAGTTGGTGATTGTTCTCAGATGTGATAGACAGTAACATATTTTTTCCTCCTAGTGGAATTAAAGAGCATTATAGAATTATGTACATTTAGTATGGACAAGACCGAATAGGTTATCTCCTAGGGCTAATGTGGGATTGTTTCCTACATTATAATTAGAGCTGGTCGAAACTGGCTGGGGGCCAACCAAAATTAAAAATATAATGGAACATTTTAATTCCAGGTTAAGATTTTTCCAGTTTTCAATCAAAATATCACCTTCCTCCTGCCAAAGAAACCACAGCTTTTGTTGTGTTTTTGTTTTGCTTGTTTGTTTGTTTCTCCCCTTTTCCCCTTTGAAGGAGGGAAACAAGGAGAAGAAAATGGTGGAAGGGATCATAAAACTGAAACTATTTTTGTTTCAGCAAAAACTGAAGAATTCTGCAAAAAATATATCAAATGAATTTTCCATTACCTTTGAATATTTTTACAGAATTATACAGCATTTTTCAACCAGCTCTAGTAATAATGCATAATCACCCTGACCAAAATCTGGAAATGTTCTGGTATAGATCAGAACTTTATAAATGCTGCCTATGCACATAGTGGTAGAAGCAGGACCGCAGATGTGAACATGATATGAGAATCAGATTCCAACTTCACAGCTTAAGACTAGATCTAAGGACTTGTCTACCTGGTGCATTAGTCTGCACCAGACACGTGAAAATTGCCCACTGGCATGTGATGAACTAACTGGTCCATCTGGACTCTGCTGCTTGCATACCTATTTCAAACAGTACTGTATTAGCATGTGCTAGGGAATGTTTAATGCACTCCAACAGTGTCCACACGGTCACTACTTCCTTTGGGAGGTTGTTGCACAGCCTAATAGATCTCACTGGCAAGAGCCATTTCTGATACTCACTCAGAATTTTCCCTTTCCCAGTTGTATCTCATTACTCATGATTATATCCCCTTTGACGTTCTAATTCAGCTTGCAAACCAGCCCGATTACCCAAGTCTACTCACTGACCTTCACACTTTAGATGATAAAATCGGAAGGTGAAAAAAAAAACAATGATATTTTACTGGCCTCTAAAAAAATAATGACTTGCCCCAGGCAAATGGATGACTTGAATTTTGCAAGTCTGTTCCACATCATTCCTCTGCCACCTCCATGTTTACATATTTCAAATATTTCTACATAGCTGCCATGTTTCTCTCTACCCACCGCCTCAGAAATTTGGATTACTACATTGGCTCATGGGGCAAAATCCTTCCCTCTAATCCTGACTTTGTTTTGACTTTCAGCTACACTAGGTTCACTGTTAAATATTCTGCACTCATCGAGCATGTAACTCTCAGTGTCTTCATTGAGAGCCAGTGCAGATTATGTAATAAGGAGCCGCTGGGCAGCTAAGAGCTCCACCACGTGGATCAGAGAAAATAATTTTGTACCTAAGGCAGAATTCTGTATAGTACCAAACTCCATCAGCTTTCACTGAAGACAAGGAGGGTTAGGGATACTCAGTGCCATGAAGGAGGGACTCACAGGACTACGCCTACAAACCTTTATAACTGTGTCTAGAATTCCTGGAGGCACAGTAATGTGGTTTAATATCGTGCTCTAATTAAGTTACAGGACTAATGTACTCAAAGTAGTTCAGTAAAAGTTAAAACTCACTGATGGAAACAAACAAACCAAAACCAACTCATGTACAAAAGAAATGTCAGACCCAAGAATACTGAAGAACCACTAGGCTGCACCAATCACTTTCCACCCACAAATACGTAGGCTAAAGCGACAGTTTGCACAGTGAAAATGCCTTTCCGTCGTTTGACATGACTATGAACCATATAGTATTTAGAGGTAACTTCTGACGGTGTTATACAGCAGTACAATTAAAACCAGATTTTTTTCTTTTGCAAGAATTTTTGAAAATTCAACATTATTTCTTGCTCCTGATAGGAATGAACAGTTGAAATATCAAAAATATTTGTGAACTGAGAAATTCTGAAAAGTTTCTCATTGGTAGCACGGAAATGGAAAATATTGACATTTCAGACAATATGATTTGATATTTTGAAGCAAAAATTTTCATTTTGAGCTGACACTTTGAAATGATGCCCCTGGTTGGAAAAAAAAAATCAGAATTACGTTGAATGGAAAAATATTTTTTTTCAGTCAAAAATTTTGACCAATTCTAAATAGAATTTTTGGAAATGGGAAATGGGATAAAAGGTTGAAATTTCAAAATTTTCTGTAGAACAGAAATTCTGAAAAAAAATCATTTTGGAAATGTCAAAAGGTTTTATTTTGATTGAAACAAAACATTTTGCCATTCATGACCTTTTGGGTTTGTTTGTTTCAACGTTTTCAACATTAAACCAAATTTTCTATGGCTCAGTGCCTTATGGGAGCTATAATTCTGGCCTCTTTTCTAGCCTATGAGCCTGACTTCCCAGCTGGACTCCATCTCCCATAATGCACCCAGTCATGTAACTCCCATGATGCACCTTGCAGTTAAATCAGAAGGAAAGCAGTGCATTGTTTTAGGACAGATACAGTCCTCCAGGGAGCCCAGCCAATAAGGGAGAATGGGGGGTTGGAATTTTTATTCCCATGAGGCAGTGCACCATAGAGAAATACAATTCAATGTTTTGTTGAACTGATTCAAAATAAAAAGTTGTGGATCAGTTCAAAAACTGCAATATTCCAACTTCGATCAAACTGACCTGAAATGAAATATTTCATTTCAATTTTCCTGACAGAAAATAATAATAATAAAAAAATCAGCAAAATCAAAATTTCCCCACAGATATCTTGAGAAGAATAACTTCCCTGGTGAACTGGCTGGGTGTAGTCTCTCTCTGCTCTTGAATTCATTGCAGTGGTGGCAAGACACTACAGCAGACTTAAACACTATGATTCTGATTAAACCCCTAGGACTAAAGTTATCTGAAACAGGAAGCAGAAATGGGGTTTATTAATCCATATTTTGGAAGCAAAATAATAAGTGACCTGGTTTTCAAAATGGCTGAGCACTCTTTAGCTCCCTCTGACCCCAACAGAAGCTGTTGGCTAATCAGCCCTTTTGAAAATCAGGCTACTTATTTAGGAGCCGCGGGTTAGGCTCCATTTTGGTATATCTTAGCTCTAGTGTGTAACGTCTCTTGACGACTGCCCACTTTGCTAGGCTTTCAACTGAGATGCTGTGCTGGGGAAGAGGCACATTTTCTAGCTCCTGGGAAAAACAATGGGTTAGGATTCTTGGGAGAACATGGTCCTGAATCAGCCATGTTCTTTCCCCAGGGAACTGTGTTCAATCTGCTTCATTTTCTCCCTACAGATGAGTGTGTTGACTAGTGCTCTAAGAGTTAACCATTCAATGGACTTTATCATCCTGCAGCTTGAGTACCCCTGTGAAAGCCCTGAACTTCAAAGCCAGATCTCAAAGTGGGACCCTTTTAGTCCATAGGAAGTAGCTCTACTAGGTCTGGATAAAATAGATTTTCTGCTGAAACGGAGACTCCTGCTAGCAGCGCCAGTAGGAGCTGGGCTGAACTTTTCTCAGCCGGAGGTTGCTCTTTGCTCATGTAGCACTCACATTATGCACCATATCACTTTCTATCTCTGTCTGAAGCTACCTCAGCATCTATGTAGCAGCCTCAATTTCTGGCGGGGTGAGGGGTGGGAAAGCGTTGTTCCTTGTCTTGAAAATGTGTTTGAAATAGAAGCAGCAAAGCAGCATTGTCACACAGCAGACAATAGTTTAATTTGAGAAACCAGTATGCACGGGGGATTTGTCCCATATTGCTAGGGTTTTATAGCTTACTAACTGAACCTTAACCACAGAAGATGCTGGAACTGTAAAAACACTGAGATGTGCTACCAATATTTAAATGGAGCTCCAACAACAATGTCCCCCTTTGGCCTGTGATAAAACCCCAGGTACTGGGGATTTATAGAGAAGAGGATGACAGGATGGGGAATCTATTCATTACTTTTCCTAGTTAAACAAAGGTGCTTTCTCATGATCATAACCAAGGTGGGGGACTATACCACTCAGCAAATCGACCTATACTAAGTAGACTTTGGTGGAAATGTTTATACTTGGTTCTTGAAGGGGGGGAGGGGGAAGGATATTTACTGTGGGTTTACAACATATAAGTACCATCAGAATCTGGCCCATGTGGTGTATATTGATTGTACAGCCTGGGCTCAATAGTGTTCAGTAAATGCAATAGTGATTGAGAATGAGTGTGAATGAGTGTGTTTTGTGACAGAGAGAGCATAGCTTTCTCCCCTGAACAGCTATTTTGATAATATCTGTCACTTGCTGCAATCAGGTGCAAAACTATTTGTTCCCCCAAAATGTTTTAAGAGACTTTCCAGGGTGTCATATCCATAGCACTAGAAGGAGTGAGGTCCATCTGAGGCAGGGAAAGAACCCCCCCCCCCCCCATCCCGCCTTCGAGTTTGGTTCCGGACCTTTAACGAAAGACCCCCTGTTGGGCCTGTTCGCTGAGTCCAGCCCATCATGTCACTGTAAAAGCAATTGGTCGTCTCTTGGAGGGAATGAGAAGAAACAGGAAGGGGTTGAGACTGGCCTGTCTGTGTCTGAGCTGATTCATCCTCAGATTATAGTGGCAAGGGCATTAGGATAGCAACCTCTTGATATTTTTCTATGTCCGGACATACCCCATTAGGAAGCAAGGCTTGACCAGTCTTTCCTTAAATTCTGGATTACAGTAGGCAGCTAAAATGTAACCAAAGGGAGCTTTCATATTGGGGAATCTTATATCACTCTCAAAATCGACATGCTGAATATCTACCAATTTCAAACCAGCCTTTTCACAAACCTGGCCTCCGGTTTCCAATGTGCTTTCAGGAGACTGATGAGTGACACGGCTTTTATGTTTTCAGCTGCCTTTCCTTTTTGCACATCTCCATCTCGTTCTGCCATTACCCTCTCTTTCTCTCTCTCTGCCTGCATGAGAGACTGAGCCCTCCTCTCTGTCACTCTATTCAGCTGCCCTCTGGAAAGCATTTTGCGATGCTTTGAATGGAGGATGCAACAGAAGAAAAATTGTGTTGAATTATTACCAGGCTGGTTCTCACTATTACCATGGGTAGCCTACCCCACGACATAACTTGGAGGCACTATATACCACTGCTCCTCTTCAAGCCTGGGGCAGCAGAGTATATTCCCCTACATTCTCCACAGCTCCAGGTGCTTCAGGTACAGCTGTGTCCATGACAGAGCCAAAGGGATACTGCTGAATCACTGACAGAGCCAGGCATAAAACCCCAGGAATCTTACCTTCCCAGTGCTCTGCATTTGTCCACTAGACGGGATGATTTTGTAAGCCTGTACCTGGAGATGTTTAATAGAATAGAAGAGAAGAGAATAGAAAGTGGCCTTATGTACCAAGTGCCTTTTGTACCAGAAGTCCATCAAATTGCTTTGACAACTGAATGGGTAATGGTGATAAATGTGTAGGCTAGACTAATGGCCATTATGAACCCAGAGGTAGCTCATAACATCTTTGGACTTAGAACTTGTTTAAATGAAAGTGGAAGAGTTGACTAGGAAACAGGATTGATTCTCTGCTTATTTTTTGTTCGTTTGTTGTGGGGTTTTTTTTCCCTGCCTCTCACACACACACACCCTTTGAAAATTGCTATAGCATTCTCAGTCGCCATGTGGTTAATGACCAGAGTTAAGCAGAAAAGACCTTGGATTCTCATCAAACCCAAAAGAGCAGCATCTCTGTGAGCTGAACATGCTGTCAATACTGCACAGCATGGCTAGCACGCTGGATATGCTCAAGCTGATGTCAGACATAAACCCAGAGCCTTCTCTGAATGGCGAGAATGCTACTAATTGACCCACGTGGTGGTCATGAGGATCCGACAACAGCAGGTTCAGAAAGCAAACATATGTCCTAAGTGTGAAGCAGCCATTTCAGACAGGTTCTATTCCATTGTCTAAGGAACTATCTTGGACCAGAAGGCTTTGACCAGAGAGAAAGAACATAGGAAGTGACTCACATATTTATTTGGTCTTCAAGCACTTGATATTTTTGAAGTCAATAGAGACACATTATTCAGTTGCATTAGAAAGTTACTGCTAGTAGCTGACATAGATGCTCTACACAATAACACCCAGTGATCTGTGACTGGAACTCTATGAAATCATAGAATCATAGACTATTAGGGTTGGAAAAGACCTCGGGAGGTTATCTAATCCAATCCCCTGCTCAAAGCAGGACCAACACCAACTAAATCATCCCAGCCAAGGCTTTGTCAAGCCAAGACTTAAAAACCTCTAAGGATGCAGATTCCACCACCTCCCTAGGTAACCCATTCCAGTGCTTCACCACCCTCCTAGTGAAATAGTGTTTCCGAATATCCAATCTAGACCTCCCCCACTGCAACTTGAGAAATGTTTTGCACATAAAATGGATCTTTATGTATGTCAACTAAATACTTCTAGGACCAGTATTGTCTAGTGGTTATTTGAAAGAGCTGAAAATTTGGGAAGCAAATTTTTGCTGTCTTTTGCTCAATTGAGTTTTCCTAGGCAAATGAGTTACACAAAACAAAGTCTGTTGAATTCTGGAATTAAACTAGTTTTATAAACATTTTAAAAAAATCTCATTGGTAGCTGACATATGTAAAAGGAAGCTTTTGTTAGTATGAGAAAAACTGGGAAGTGACATTTTCCTAAATGCAAAAGCTCTACAGGATGTAAAAAAATTCTCAAAACATGAGAATTGTTCTTATAAACTTGACAAAACTGATGCAATTTGCAATGGTTTTTGTATGTTAATTTTTAATGAAAAGAATGAATCAGTACAGTTTTGCAACAAATAATTTTTTTTTACAGTAACCCTCAGAATTTATATCCAACCCTAAGCAATGTCATAAGATTTCCAGTAACTCCAGGACTTGACTGTAAATACTACAAGAATGGCCTTTCCCTGGTAATGTCAATAGCTCTGCTACCAGTTTAACACAAAAAGGTAGAGAGAGGTGCATAATCAACAAAGACAATACAATGTAAACTTTTATATGACATTCAAGGCTAGTTCCAGTTTTATGTGACTTCTTCTCTTATCCAAACCAGCTTATCAATTCTCTCTTAGGCAGCACTTGCTTCAGTTTGACTTTCTGACACATCATCAAGGACCTGATTTTTCCTCGTGTCACCTCATTCCCAAACTATTTTGCTAGTGCCATCTCATTTCTGTGGCATTATCCTAATAACACCTCCATAAGTGAGGCATTGTTGCAGTACAACCTCATTTCTATGGCATTGTTCGAGTCCCGCTTCATTACTAAAGCATTGTTTTAGTGCCACCTCCTTTCTGTGGCATTATTCCAATTCCGAGGAAATATTTTGAAGACCTGATCATTTGGGAACTGAAATCCAGTGGATCAACCTACTCAATCTAGTCCCTTCTCCTGAGGCCTCCACTTTACTTCCATTGCCTCCATTTATCTAGCCCTGGCTTCTTCTTGGTACTTAAGAACACAGGGAACATAGACATTGCCATACCAGATCAGACCAGCAGTCCATCTAATTCAGCACTCTATCTCTGACAGAGGGAAATACCAGATTCTTCAGAGGAAGGTAAAAAAAAAAAAATCCCATTAGTGGACAATTGAGGAATAACCTTTACTCCTTGGTAGTCCAACAGGCCTAGTGATTCTCTCATGTGCTTCCTGGTTCTGATATAACTGGAGAACTTCTTCATATGTTTCTGACTAAATGTTATTCAAAATCCCTCTTAGCCTTCTTAATGTTGTTACATATTGACTACTACAGTATATGCTCCCTCCTGTTGGCTTCACCAGGGATGGGTTATATTTAGGCTTGACAGAATTTGATTTTTTAGATAATTTTGATGTATAATATAATTTTAAAGAATATTATCAATTTTTATCAATTTTAAATTTTAACAGTTGGGCAAAAATATGGATTTTAAGCAATTTTTAGATTTTTATTCATTTGCATTTTCTCAGTTAGGGAAATTATGGAGGGTGAGACAATGGGGGAGGCTCAGACGCTGAGATTCAAAAAGTTAAAGCTTTATAACTGTTAAAACGCAAACTGTCAACATTTGCATGTCAAAATTTTAACCTTACATCAAACTCTAGTAAATTCTCAAGCAGTATTTTCTTACTTTGCCTATCTGTTAATTTCAACTATTATTGATGGAAATATTTTTCCATCGATTTGTGCATGTACAGTGACATTGACGCATATCGGCGTTTACCGATAAAAATCTAATCCTTCCAAACCTAATTATATTTAGCCTCAGATTCCTGAATCTAAAATTAAATTGACCCAAAATAGAATTTAAAAAGCTGTTTAGAAGGAAATGTGCTGAGTTGGCCCAAAGTATTTCTCCCACGGTCCGGTCTCAAGAGAATTCAGGTTGTGCCCTGATGTCTTTGATGTTCTTAAACTCTAGGGCTAGATTGTCAGCAGTTGTAAACAGAAGTCACTTCATTAACTTCAGTGGAGCTACACTGATTCATACCAGCTGAGAATCTGCCTATAATACTGCACTGTGGTCTTATGCACACTTCAGATCCTGCTTTTACCATAAGTGGTATGAAACCAAGAGATTCTTTTTCATATACTTTCCCACACAGTTCTCTCTTTCTCTCTCTCTCACAGACACATACCTTAAAAGAGACAAGCAAACTTCCCTCAACCCTGCACTCATCAATTCATTGCAGTCTTAGAAAGGAACCACAGTTAAGTTATCCTCTGAGGAGAGCATAATTCTAAACCAAATCTTGACTGTATGAAATACATCTGGTCATGAAGCAATGTTTGTGAGATTTGCTCAGTGAAATGTATATATTTAATTTGACCCCATTGGGCTTCTCTGCATGAATACTCTCTTCAGTTTTCTTTCCATCCCTTGTGTTCTCTGATGCTCAAGCATTGCAGTTTATAAATGCTGACACCCCCCCACCCTTCCTTTTTTCTCCCCAACACATACACAAATGTGCATGCACTAGGAATACTCAAGAAGACCATATTAAGGATGAGATAATCCTGGTGCAGTGATCTTGCTGGGAGTGTTATGTTACGGGTTCAACAGCATGGTAATGTCTCCCTGGGTTGCCATGCTTGGAGTACTTTAAATTCCTTTGGCAGCTCCGTGCTGTGATTTATGATGGTATTTCTTGCTGTTCATTTTAAGCCTGAAGGGAGAATGCAGGTGAGTCTGGGAACTTCTATGAAATACGCTCTGAGAAGATGCTAGTTTGCTAGTGTTCAAATCTCTTTGAATTGGGGCTCTATCTTAGGGTCAAAAACTTCCCTGTCCATCATCACAGCACTTGCAGTCTGAAATGCCCCTTGTAGGCCACATCAACATGCTTTTCTGCTAGTGTTCACATGAGTGGGTCAAGGACAATTACCCACATTTGGGGAAAGAGGATTACTTTCACATCCTAGTCAGCTATTTTCTTAAATGACTCTGGGGAAGTACATGTATGTTTCACAAGAAGACAAGCCAGTTCCCAGTCTGGGTGCAATACAGCATCTCTCATAAGCAGAATGAAATCTTTTCAGAGCCACATGGAATAGCAGGAGGAAAGACCCTTCATTGTTGTTTTCACATTCTGAACTTACATCAAACCAAGATCAATAGGTAGGCAGGTTTTATCAGTTAAATATATGTAGGTGGGGATGTGATTCTCCAGGGCAATGGACCTAGTGCAGTCTCACTGTGCAAAGTGGGCATGAGAAGAGATGTTATCACTGGTGTGAGAGGAGAATTCTGATTTTACAACATTTACTACACACTTTTTACTATCTGGGGAGGGATAGCTCAGTGGTTTGAGCATTGGCCTGATAAACCCAGGGTTATGAGTTCAATCCTTGAAAGGGCCATGTAGGGAGGTGAGGCAAAAATCAGTACTTGGTCCTGCGAGTGAATGCAGGGGGCTGGACTTGCTGACCTTTCAGGGTCCCTTCCAGTTCTATGAGATAGATATATCTCCATATATTTATTTATTTATTTTACTTTGCTTAGGTGTAAATGACTGTAGAAGGTATTAGACCAGGGGTCGGCAACCTTTCAGAAGTGGTGTGCTGAGTCTTCATTTATTCACTCTAATTTAAGGTTTCATGTGCCAGTCAAACGTTTTAACCTTTTTAGAAGGTCTCTTTATATAAGTCTATAATATATAACTAAACTATTGTTGTATGTAAAGTAAATAAAGGTTTTTAAAATGTTTAAGAAACTTCATTTAAAATTAAATTAAATTAAAATGCAGAGCCCCCCGGACCGGTGGCCAGGACCTGGGCAGTGTGAGTGTCACTGAATATCAGCTTGCATGCTGCCTTTGGCACACGTGCCATAGGTTGCCTACCCCTGTGTTAGAATGAGGCCCCTAGTGGGACCTGTGATGTTTACTGATAGCTGAGCCAGTTCCTGTTCCCTGCCAGGGCTATTTTGGGCAGTAGGATCATATATAAGGAAAGAGGGTCTTGCAGGCCCAAAGGGCCCGAGGGGACAACAGGGTTCGTTGCCTGGTGTGCGTCGCACCAATAGACACACCAGGGTGGAGAAGCAAACCAAATTTATTCGAGATCTCGAAAAGGCACTCAGGAGATCAGCATGTCTCAAATCAGAAGCGCAGCAAATACAAGCAAGTTTCCCATTTTATAGTCCAAGCTGTTTGTGTGCAAGCCTTTGTTCTGTTTCCCCCTCTACCCCTCCCTTCCCGACAGCAGTTACAGCAGGCATTCCATTGTGGCGTGTTAGAAAAGTTCTCGTCCGCATGTTTATCTTTGGCCTTGCAAGCTCAGACGTAGTAGACTTCCTCCCTTCCCCCCTCCTTCTTCCTTATCACTACTGCTTCTACTAGTGTGAGCGAAACTGCAGCTGTCTGCTAAAAAAGCTGACCGTTACATATTCTGCTTTTAGGCTGGTTAGCATTGAGGCTGGTTAAAGTTCACAAGATGGAGTTACTGTGGCTCACTTAGACCCAGAGCAGGGGAGTTTCATCGGCACTTATGGCCTTCCACCCCCCCGAGTTACCTGGTAGCTATGCCTAGTGACGCCAACAAGGGTATGGCCATCTGCCCCAGTCATCCCCTGTCTGCCAGAACAACCTTTCATGAACTGGGATGGTAGTGCAAAGCAGAGCAGCAATCTATTTGGATGTCTGTTCGGGTGGCCCTAGGATCTTTGGGTACATAAAGGAACCTTAAATCTACCTTCACTCCTCTTCTCCCTCCTGAGTTGCACTGTAACCCAGGCTCTGGGACAGCTATTTTCAATTTCAGAAGTCCTTGCTGGCTGGCAAAAGCAAAGTGTCACACTGGGCCAGATTCCAGGCTGGGGTATGGCCTATTTGTGCCATCCTGCTGGTTTAAAACAGTCCTAGAGCCAGTGTAGCTGGCCTTGGGAGGATTTCTCCAATGGGATGGAACTGGTGTATCAGCTCCTAAATTGCCTCCCTCTTCTCCCCTTGCCTGCCAGTATGGACCCCTTGGGCCATTTGCATCTGACACCATTTAGAACAGACCTCTAGTTGCCCTGGTATATGTAGAGGGTCTGTCTCAGCAGCCACCCAGCCCAGTATCAGAGATGGAGAGTGCAAAAATGTCTTAAAGCACAAAACACCCTTTTGCAGAGACGGTCCATCCCTGCACAGTTTGGTGGTCTTTATTCAGTGCAAGAAATAGTCTGTTTACGGAGTGACTTATGGACTGCAATGGCTATTCAGTTTGAAACTGTTATTGGAAGAGAGTTTTAAAGTAATCTAGACTAATTAGCTGATGTTTGCAAAGCCCTTTGAAGATGGAAAGCTCTATATAAATGCTAAGTATTATTATTAAGTGTAAATTGTATTGTTCGGCTAACTCGTAGCTCAATGGAAAAATAAAGAGAGAGGAAAGGGACTGAATGTGGTGATTTATTTAGAAGGGAAGTATATTACTTTAAGATGAATGTAATTATAATCTTTCACTCAAACTTGCCAGGTTGTAGGGGGAGCAGATACTACCACCATGAAATAAGGGAGTGGGAAGTTTCAGAAGAAGTGGGCTGTAGTCCACGAAAGCTTATGCTCTAATAAATTTGTTAGTCTCTAAGGTGCCACAAGTACTCCTGTTCTTCTTTTTGGGAGTGGGAAGGAAGCTATACAGTTCAGGGTACTGATAACTTCAATCCAGAACAACTGCAGGCCGCAGCAAGGCGAAGTTTCCCCACGTTGCCCGCCATCTTTTCTCTACCCACTGCACTTTAAGACCTGTTGCTGGTGGTGACCGTAGGATCTATGGGTACATAAAGGAGCTGGGTCAATCGTTCTCAATGGTCCAGTGGTCTATGTCCTTTGAGGGTATCAATCAGTACCAGTTCTAATGGTGGATTTTGTTTAATATGGACACTGATGCTCTAGGAACTGGAGTGTTTTAGTCATGCTTTCCAGAAATTTTGTTTAGGAATGGTGTTGTTACAGGAAAGTTCTGTCTCTGTATATATGTAAATATTCAGTTACTAGATAAGGTGCCAGTAAAAGGGGTTAAAGACAACATAGCATAGTTTGGTAGGACCAATATCATTTCTTGCTGTGACTGCAAATGGATTTGTCTAGCAGGTATTTACATCAGCTGTATTACTGATTACTATTTTATATTACCCTAGTGATTAGCACTGTCAATCTTAGCATATAATCACCAGTGGTATACTGCAACATAGGTGTTCATACTGCAGTTCAAAGAAAATGAAAGGAACAGTTTGTGTCCTGATTAACTTACCTTGGTTACAAGGTGCACAAGCTCTTGGAGGCATGGATGATCTCTTGCTACAGGTATATACGCCACCTAGCACAATGGAGGCCTCTAGGCGTTTCTGTAATTCACATAAATAATAACCAAATAAAGTCTTGGTTCTGTTCTTGGAAAGATGTATATGAGGGCAGATCCCAAAATGGGGGGAGGGATAGCTCAGTGGTTTGAGCATTGGCCTGCTAAACCCAGGGTTGTGAGTTCAATCCTTGAGAGGAACCATTTAGGGAACTGGGGTAAAAATCTGTCTGGGGATTAGCTCTGTTTTGAGCAGGGGGTTGGACTAGATGACCTGCTGAGGTCCCTTCCAACCCTGACATTCTGTGATTCACTGTTACAGGCTTGGGCCTCAGTAGCCAAATGCTTGGGGTAGAGGCTATATCTTTCCACATAACTCCAAAGCCTGGGGTTAGCCCCTGGGCTGACTAGCTGGGTCAAACACTAGTGAGATGTGTTGCAGAGTACCTCTGCAGAGGCTGCTTTTGTCTAATGACTTGTGTGAGTCCTTTTCAGCTCCCATTGTGACTCCCTGGCACTGGTAAATAGGGACATCCACATAGCAATGGTCCATCTGGCTCTACCCATGGGCCTCCTCATCACCACCCCCCTTCTGACCTGCCATGCAAAAAACTTGTGCCAAACCCCCAACATAACCCCCCATCACTACTCCGCCTGTCTCAAGCAGTGGAGTTGCACTGGTCTTGCCACTCCACTCCCATGGCAGTGAGTGTGGTATTAGGGGCTGCACCTTTAAGGGCTGAGCTTCCCAGACACAGAGACTGGTTGGGCACTCTGCAGCTCTCGTTCTGCACAGCCAGCTGGAAACGGACCCAAAATAAAGCAGACCTCTTGCAAGCACCTTAAACACTGAGTGATCACTGAACATTGAAGTGGGGGCAGGATTTATCCCATACAGACAACTGCAGCAACTTCCTCTTTTACATAAACCTTCTCTACAACGCCATTATACAGTACTTAATGTTACTTGCAGAGGGCTGGCTCCAGGTTAACGTCTTTCCTGCAGCCACAATAAGAACTTTTCTTCTTTTGTCCTTCTAGGGCTGTAATGAGAACAAATGGAAGTGACCTTACATTGTGGGACACTCCTTATAGTGTTTTAATACAAATTTCATTACACTGCAAGTCTAGCAGGGTATTCATTAGAACATCCATAAAGTCTTTGTGGAGGGCTTATTAGCTAAAACAAGCTATTGAAATTAGCCAATCATTCTATAATTGATCTCCCTGTGAATCTTTTACTGCACTAAGGTGAAGTAAACTGCCTGAGGTTCTGGGAGGTATGTATTAGAGCTAGGTTATGTGCAAAATAAATACGGTACATGAAACAGATAAAAAACATATGCAAATGTTCATATATCCTCTTCAGTCCTGACACTAGCTTGAGCCAGGGAGTTCTGATCCAGTTTGGGATCCGGATTTGAACTTCCCCAACATTCCAGGGGATCTGGATTTGGCATTCTACAACAAGCTCGTTTAAACCAGTGTCCAGCATATGCAGTTGTGCAGAATATGGGTTTGGATGGGAGAAGTGGTTTGGGCTTTATTTTTAAGAGGTAATGTGATAGGTTTCCTGACCAGTAAAGGGTGTGTGGGATGACATGAAAGATATTATTGAGTGGGTGATGATATTGTTACGTAGTTTGCCATAGCGCCTGAGATAGGGGTGTCATTGTGCTAGGCAATGTACAAACATGATGAGAGACAATTTCTTCCCCAAAGAGATTACAGTCAAAATAGACAAGACAATGGGTGGGAAGGGAAACTCAGGCAAATAGATGCACTCAAGTTCACACAGTAGGTCAATGGCATCCTAACCATTGGGGAAGTTCACTGGCCTGTGTTATACAGGTCAGAGATGATCATAATGGTCCCTTCCAGCTGTGGACTCTATGGCCCATGCTGCCTCTTATTATAGCACATACATTAAAGTGTGTCACAAAATAGTAAAGAGATTTGCAAAATACTTTCGAAACAATTTAAATTCTTCAGATTCCAGAAAGAACAACTTTTCATTTATTCAAAATGTGTGTGTGAACATGTGTATTGAAATTCTTTTTAGGGGGGAGGTGTTTGTTTTCCCCCAATTTAAATATATATATTTTAATGAAAAAAAAACATAAATTTAAAACATTTCAACCAGTTCTACAAGTCATAAAGATACTAGCCTAGATGTACAGACTTAAACCAGCTACTAACATTGTGCATCAAAACTTCTGCATAGCCAGATGATTCTCACGTCTAGAGGAGTAACATAGATCTTGTTGCTGGGTCAGGCTTGGTAGACTAGTGTCTTTGTGTAACACAGGTACAAGAATGACCTGTAGAGAGGCAAGTCTAATGGGCCTGAGCTGTGCGAGGAAGCCCCTCTGGCTCAGATAGCAGAAATGCTATCTAGAGGTCATAACTGTTGTGATTATAGTCTATCTAGAGTTGATCAAAATATTTCCATCCAAAGGGGGTGAGGGGGCAAAAAATGGCTTTTCAAAGGAAACAAACATTTTCATTTACTTCAAAAATTTCCACTTTTTTTCATTTTTGTCTAGAAAATTGAAAAACAAAAACAAACTTTGCAGTTTTTTGGTTAAAAAATGGTTTCCAGTAAGCCATGCTGGGTTTATAAAACTTGAAATATTTATGGTTTCGGGTTTTCACTGAAAAACAGCAAACTTAGGGAGAAATAATTATATATAAAGAATTTCCTATGAACAACTGGCATTTCTCAAGCATCTCTAATGGACACCCACGGATGGGTTAATTTGTAAAATGGCCAGGTCAGCCTTTTAGAGACAGACTTGTGCCCCGAGGGTCAGGGCCGGCTCCAGGCACCAGCACAGCAAACAGGTGCTTGGGGCGGCCAATGGAAAGGGGTGGCACATCCGGCTCTTCGGTGGCGGGTCTCCCCGTCCCTCTCGGTGGGAAGGACCTGCCGCCGAATTGCTGCTGAAGAATGAAGTGGCGGCGGTAGAGCTGCTGCCAGTCGTGGCTCCCCGCCCCCGCCCCCCCCCACCACTTGGGAAGGCAAAAACACTGGAGCCGGCCCTGCCGAGGGTAATCAAATGATGGCAGGTTCTACACTGGCATTTGCCTGGCTGAGATTTTTGCTCCTGTGGCAGAGATACGGGAGTGTTGTCTCACTGGAAAGGAAGTGAGCTCCTCATTGGACATTCAACAGCAAACATACAAGATGGTCACCCCCTCCCGTAACAAGAGTGGGACATCGGGGGACGTCAATGTGAAGGGAGCTGGGGGAACAGTGGATGCAAGTTTCTTGTTAAATTGGTGGAGAGGACAGTCTGCCATGTGCCCAATGAGAGCAACAACAAAGAGGCAGATGGCCTGACTCCCCAGGGAACTCGAGTGATCATCACAGAGTTCCCAGTTAGCATGAAGGAACTTCTACTCCTCCCTAGCAACAATGCACTATGGGTACTTAACATCACACTAGGACGTCCCTAGCGTGGTGGGTCCCAAAGTCCATGTGCTTACTTGTTTGGCAGCATTGCCTGAAGCAGCCCCAAGTCCAGCCAGTGGATGAGGTTGGCCTAGCTAATTAGTCAAGTCAGCTCTAGTCTCTCATCACCACTTGGCAATCATAGCAGGTTGGATATAAGCTAATACTCACGGTAATAATTGGGAATCTTCAAAACACAGGTAGAAATACAATGGATCGGAGCTGTGTTTGGGGTGGATCTTGTGTCAGATCATATTGTGTATAGGGTCTTGACATACAGACCCATTTCACAAAACTTTTAATGAGCCTTTAATTATAAATAGTTCTCCTCTGCTACTAATATATTGGGCCAGCACTGTAAGCCCTTAAAAAAAAAAAATACTTGTTCTAATCTAGACCCTGTTCCAAATACTAACGCATCAATGTCAGAAACTGCAGTCAAGCACAGCCTGTCCCCAAATCCCAACCTCTCGAAACATGATGGCTCATTAATAACTTAAAAAGGATGATGACACTGATACTATTTATAGGGCCCTGCCAGGCAGGCCTGCCAAAGTTAAGGAAATTAACATGGAAAAATTGTCAACTGGAAAACATTAGTGTTTATCAACAGATCAATCAAACTTCAACTACTGTAAATTGTGCTTTTAGCTAACTAAAATATATCAACAATGACAGTGGTTTGAATGCCTTATTTTGTTACATTTGTGCCCTTGTATCAGTTGCAGTGAAAGAGAGAAAGAGAGACAGACAGACAGACACCTCCACTCCTCGTTCCCCTTTGCCCTCCTGCTCCCCTGACACCTGCCAAATCTCCCACAACTGCTGAGCTCTCAAAAATTACAGCTACATGTTTCAAGATGAGTGGCAAATCGGAATTGCTGAACAAAATTCTCATGAAGTCAATTAAGTGTTAATTAGTTTTGACTGAGGGCACACAAGTCTCTGGCAAGCTAAATAAGTGTCAAGGTGACAAGGCTGTATGCTAAGTACAAGGTTTATGAATAGCATGCATGGAGGAGATATTATGATTTAAGAGGGCTATTTTTTTATTATTCTTTCATCATTTTTTTCTTATTCTGTCTCTACCTTCATAGATTTAGTGAGAAACAGCGTTACTGCAACAGAAATGTTTTGTCTTTATATTTCATGTTCACTGTAAACTGTTGGGTAGGAACTATTTATCCTTTAGGGGATGATCAGTGAATTATTGGCACACCAGCCTTAGGAGGAAAATAGCAAGGAGGATCAAGAGAAGAGAGATATGGATAGAAAGGCAGAAGGCCCAAACCCAGCCCTGACTCTTATTCACAAATTCATTGGGTCTTAGAATCACAGAATCATAGGACTGGAAGGGACCTCGAGACGTCATCTAGTCCAGTCCCCTGCACTCATGGCAGGACTAAGTATTATCTAGGCCATCCCTGACAGGTGTTTATCTAACCTGTTCTTAAAAATCTCCAATGATGGAGATTCCACAACCTCCCTAGGCAATTTATTCCAGTGCTTAACCACTCTGACAGCTAGGAAGTTTTTCCTAATGTTCAACCTAAACGTCCCTTGCTGCAATTTAAGCCCATTGTTTTTGTCCTATCCCAGAGGTTAGGAACATTTTTTCTTCCTTCTCCCTGTAACAACCTTTTACATATTTGAAAACTGTTATTATGTCCCCTCTCAGTCTTCTCTTTTCCAGACTAAACAAACTCATTTTTTTCAATCTTCCCTACTAGGTCATGTTTTCTAGACCTTTAATCATTTTTGTTGCTCTTCTCTGGACTTTCTCCAATTTGTCCACATCTTTCCTGAAATGTGGCGCTCAGAACTGGATACAATACTCCAGTTGAGGCCTAATCAGCGTGGAGTAGAGCGGAAGAATTACTTCTCGTGTCTTACTGACAACACTCCTGCTAACACTTCTGATCTGAAAGCAAACTTTACAGTTTGGGCCAATCTGGCCAAAGAATCAGGACCTTTGGGGCCCAGGGAGAAGCACACAATGAAGAAAAAACACTGTGACTGAAAAATCACCTTTGATCAAAAACAATACTGTGGTCTATGTGGACTCAAATACAGGTGGTGAATAGCCAGATAATATATCTGCTTTTGTGACTTGAATACCAGATGCAATATTATTGTTTTTTTAGCTTAATGGAGGTTGGCGTTTAGAGGCCCCACCAAAATCAGGCCCTAGATATGTTAGATGCTGTACAAACAGTATGTCCTTGTCTTTAAGAGTTTGCAATCTATAGCCCTGATCCTGCAATGATCGAGCTCCCATGCTGAGCTTCTTACACGATCAGAGTCTAAATAGACAAGGCCAGGAAAGGGTGTTAGAAAGGAAGTATTATTACCCACAACACTGAGACAGAAAAATGACCTGCCTCTACCAATGTCATATCAGACGTCAATGACACAGGTGGGAATTCAACCTACGGCTTTAGAGTCCCAGTCTAGTGTCTGAACCAAAAGATTATCCTTACTGGGGAGAGAGCTTTGCAAAAGAATCCACAGTAGAGATGGTGCAGTTTGGGTGAGAGACATGGAACTCTCGACTGTGGTAAAGAGCTGGGAAGAGAGCATTAACTGGAACAACTTAAATGCTTAGTCCATTAATAATGTTGTGTGAATAATTTGGAAGGGTCTAGATAGCAGATTGACTGGCTTGCACTTGTTGCTGCTTTGTGGTATGTGTCTGCTACTCTGGAAGCCACAGAGATTCGGATGGCTGAGAGTGTACTGTCAACCCAAGAAATATTTGGAAATGGTTGCTCACAACTTGCAATGTCACTGACCATATCCATCTAATCTCAGTGCTATGACTGAAGACTAGGGATTTGGGGACCATTTCTCTGGCACTCCTGACTGTTGCCAAAACCTCAGCAGATTCACTTAAAATCAGGGATCTATCATTTTTCTGTTAAAAACATTGTTTGATACCAACAAATGAAAAATATAGATCTTTTCCATTTCCCTCTGCAAGCAGGTAGCTGCTGACATGAGCACTGCCTGAAAATGTGGAAAAGGCACAGGACACAATCCAGTTCAATGAGTGATTTGAAGGTGATATAAGACGTATAAGAGGACAAAAAATAATGAATGGTATTGAGAAGGTGGAGTGTTATTTTCTTTTTGTCTAGTCTCACAGAACAAGGAGATACTCATTGAAATTGACAGCTGGCAAATTCAAAACTAATCAAAGTAAATACCTTTTCATAATTAGACTATGGAACTCACTGCCACATGATGTCATTAAGACCAAGAATTTAAGATTCAAACAGGAATTGGGAATTTATAAAAGTGAGGCTAACAAGAATGTCCAGAATTATAACAGTGAATCTTATAAAAAGACTTAGGATGTGAAGAAGGGATATAAAACTTCATACTTTGAGGTTTAAGGCAGTTTATAATAGAGATTACTAGGCAACTGATTATGACAGATCTGCCTATTGTGGGCTATTTTTGCACCGCCTCTGAAGCATCTGGCACTAACCACTGTTGGAGACAGGATAGTGGAGTAGATGGGCCACAGGTCTGTTCCAGTAAGGCCATCCCAATATTTCACTAAAGGCCTTTAAAAAAATAGGGGGGGGGGAATGTGGCTAGTGCCCATTTGTGCCAGAAAGATGAGAAAAAGATGCCAGAAAGTTAGGATTTTTTCTTTTTTTTCAAGTTGTGTTTTACCTCAGAAATATCAGGAATGTCAACTCCGGTGCTTCCCTTGAGGGTAACATGGCAGAACAACCTTGCAAGGGTTGCTTGATCAGTGAGTGTTAATGATGCAGGAGGCAGCCAGTCAGCCACAACAGGAGAACAGCTGAGGAACAAGGAATGACTGCAAGGAAAGCAGGGGATGGGTTGCCTGCACCATGATGCTTCAGATCAGCAGTGTCATGCCTAGTGACATCAGCCTTTCCGAGGTTGAAGGAAAGTCATATCATTGCTTGGGGACTCTGTTGCTGCCATGTCCTTAACCGGCTCTGATCTCGTGGCTGGCTTGCCATTGGAGTAATGTGCCTGAGGAAACCAAGGTCAGGCCATTCAAATATCAGCACCAATCCAGCCAAAACTGGCTGTGACATTGCATCCCATAATGCTTTGTAGAAATATACTTATGAGTGTAAATATGACATAACTGGAATATGTTTTATGCTAGATATGCTTTGTAACATATCTTTGCAAAGGTTATGATCTACTGAATATATTAATCCTATTTGTATGCATGTATCATTTTTATATCTGAAGTTCTGAGTGTTGGCTCTATGCTTGTATTTCAAGTGTTTGCTGTAGGAAGCACATAAGGCAGATTTGGTCAACATAGTGTGAAGGAGTTATTCAAGTAATTGGGAGTACTTAACTAACAATGGACCTTGAGAGACGCCAATCCACATCTGAGTTTTCCTGGAAATGTTCAAACTAACATGTAAACTATGGCATCGACCTGCAAAAAGCTGAATCATTCATAGACATGTGACATACCCAGGTGGCTAGTGACTCCATCTTGTGCCTGTGATGTTGCACAGGAGAACAAAGGGGTTTCCACGCACAAGAGAGAATATAAAAGGCCCTGAAAACCCCTCCATTTTGTCTTCTGCTGCCTCTCCACCCCAAAGAGATGCCTGAAAGAAACTGGAACAAAGGACAGTAACTAGGGGGTTTGAGTGATTGCTGGACCCAGACTAGGAAAGAGTCTAGTCTGTGAAAGAAGCTTATTGAAACATCTCTTGAGGGTGAGATTTACCTGAATTTAGTTTCCTACTGTATTAGGCTTAGACTTGCGTGTTTTTGTTTTATTTTGGTTGGTAATTTACTTTGTTCTGTCTGTTATTACTTGGAACCACTTAAATCCTACTTTTTGTATTTAATAAAATCATTTTTTGCTTATTAATTAACCCAGAGCAAGTATTAATATCTGGGGGAGCAAACAGCTGTGCATATCTCTCTATCAGTGTTATAGTGGGTGGACAATGTATGAGTTTACCCTGTATAAGCTTTATACAGAGTAAAACAGATTTATTTGGGGTTTGGACCCCATTGGGAACTGGGTGTCTGGGTGTTGGACTCAGGAGCACTTCTTAAGCTGTTTTCAGTGAAGCCTGCAGCTTTTGGGGGGCGTGGTTCAGACCTGGGTCTGTGTTGGCAGCAGGCTAGCATGTCTGGCTCAACAAGACAGGGTACTGAAGTCCCAAGCTGCCAGGGAAAATGGGCTCAGAGGTAGTCTCAGTACATCAGGTGGCTGTCCCAAAGGGGTTTCTGTGACCCAACCCATCACACCGGCGATCAGAGCTTGCCCTGGGCATCGTACCCTGGTCATGGTGCAGATTTCTGCTCCCTGGGCATATTTCTACTTCTGTCTCAGGTGACCCAGCAATTCCTTAGCAGAGAGAAGATGGAATCATCATTACTCATGGAGGGTCTTCTAGGAGTTCCAGGTGCCAATACAGTCTTTGCCATTTCCTGGCACTCCCTCACCAACAAGCACACACCATTGTTATGCCTCTGGGATAGAGGTTGGAGCAGCTTCAACATATTCTTCTGAGGAATGCTGAAAAGGAAGCAGGTTCCATGTATTTTGTGGAACATGTAGATAAGAGTGCAAGCACCTTACCTAGAGAACATAGATATCAAAGAGCTTTACGACCTGTTTCTTAATTACATTAAGGCCCCTTCCCACCACTCTGGCAATGCACAGGGGCCTTGAAGCAGACACAAGTTATATTTTATGGCCTCTCCAGGGTCCATTTGCACGGACAGAGCAGTGTAAAACTTATACAGACAGACCAAACCATGACTCTGTGGTACATTTGCAATGAGAAGTCACAAGTCAAGGAATGAAGATTCTACAAAAGAAATTGATCTATCCTGTAATAGGTCCTGGTCACTGTACAGTTAAAAAAAATAAGTTGCTATTGTTGGTGAGTAAATGAGGTTGAGGTAGAGGAGGCAGTGTTGCCTAGAGGGCAGAGTAGTGGAGTGGGACTCAGTAGTTGTGGGTTTTAACCATGACTTTGCCACTGATCTGTTGTAAGACCTGGGGCAAGTCACTTCACCCCCTTCTGCCTCATTTCCCCCCAGCTGTGAAATGAAGATAACGTTGCTGACTTCCATTGCAAAGTGCTTTGAGATCTATGGATGAAAAGCACTATAAAAGAGCTAGGTAAAACTATCAGAGCACCCATCCACTCATTCCCCTTATCAAACAAGAGTCTGACCCATTGAGAAGTATACTAGACCTGGCCTGGGGGTAGTGGTTGAATCCTCCACAAGCTCACAATTGTGAAAAAGAAGGCTTTACATCCATTTTATGAATGAATACTTGTGCATTGTATGCAGGGCAGTCTTTTGGCCAATTCCACCAATTCCCCCGAATCGGGCCCCGCGCCTAAGAGGGCCCCGCGCCCAGTGGCAGGGACGCCCAGAGTGGGGGCAAGTGCCAGAAAATCCCTTTCCTGGCTAGAGGCACCTTTTTAATTTTTACTCACCCGGCGGCGCTCCAGGTCTTTGGTAGCGGGTCCTTCACTTGCTCCGGGTCTTTGGCGGCGGGTCCTTCAGTGCCACCAAAGACCCGGAGCAAGTGAAGGACCCACCACCAAAGACTAGGAGCGCGGCCCGGTGAGTACAAGCCCCACGTGGTTTTTTTATGTGGTTTTTTTTTTAGTCATCCCTGCCGGGGCCCCGTCGAAACTGTTTGAATCGGGCCCCGCACTTCCTAAAGCCAGCCCTGATTGTATGTAGATTCTTCTGTCCCTGCCACTCAGTTGGTCCATCTTCACCATCTACCTTCCCATCCAGAGCCGTCCTTTGGGTACGATGAATTGGGGTGACTGCCCCGGGCCCGTGCTTTGGGGGGGGGCCCTCACTTCAATAAAATCATGAGGAGGTGTGTGGGAAGGTGAGGCAGGTGGGCGAGTGGGGTGAGGAGGCGAATGGGGAGGCAAGCAGCAGGCAGGCAGGTGGGGGCGGGGACAAGGAGGATCCCCCCTACCAAAACCTCCCCCTACCCCCAGCGCCTCCTGCCCACTGGCAGGCTCCGCCGATCAGCACCTCCCCCTCCCTCTCAGCGCCTACCGCGGATCAGATGTTTCATGTCAGGAGGCTCTGGGAGGGAGGGGAGAGGAGCGAGGGTGCAGAGCACTCAGCAGAGGGGGCAGAACTGGATGGGGAAGAGATGGGGTCAGGGTGGGAAGAGGCAGGTAAGAGGCGGGGTGGGAGCAGAGCAGGGGTGGGAAGAAGCAGGGTGGGGGTGAGGCTTTGGGGAAAGGGGCGGAGTGGGGGCAGGGCCCGGGCTGAGTTGGGGGGAGCACCCCCTGGCAGATTAGAAACTTGGCACGTATGTCCAAGGCCCTGCACCCCCCTAGGGATGAACCCGTTCCCAGCATATGGGATCTGAATAGCAGGACCATGAGATTCATCCTTCTAATTTCTCCTTTGGAAGAGGACACACACTTTCGTATGTCTGGGTCTGAGAGTGGAGGTGCTGGGGGTTAAATCTGTAGAATGTTGCAGTTCCTGTAAATTTATATTCATGGTACATTTATGAGCTGTTCACAAAGGATTAATAGATGTTTTAATAAAGATTTACCCAATAGTTATAGAGACCAAGTTCATAGTCTGTTCATAATTATGGCTTATAATTTTCTGTAACACTTAACTCTATGGTTATAATCACCCAGAGCATATACTACTTCTTTCTATACTATACTTATAACATCTATTGACTAGGGCTGGCTGGAAAACAATTCCAGGTCTCAAAACATTTTGAGGTTTAAAAAAAAAAATGTTCCAATTCGGACAAAAATCAAGGTCTTTCAAAACAGGGAAGGCTCTCCCTCTATAGCCTATAGTTCAGGGACCTAGCTGAGCATGTGGGAGACCCAGGTTCAACTCCCTACTCTGCCTGGGTCATGGTAAGAACTTGAGGGTTTTTCTTCGCTACCGGGGTAAGTCAACCTAAGTTATGCTACTCCAGGTACGTGAATAGCTGAAGTCGACATAGCTTAGGTCGACTTACCGTGGTGTCTTCACTGCACTGCATCGATGGGAGATGCTCTCGAGTCGACTTACCTTACTCTTCTCAGAGAGCTGGAGTACTGGGTTTGACCAGAGAGCACTCTGCCGTTGATTTAGCGGCTTCTTCACTAAACAAGAATCGATTGCAGCACCATTGATCTCCCCATAGTGAAGACAAGCTCTGAATCTGGGTCTTCCACGTCGGCAGCCAGTTCCCTAAGCTCTGGGCCATAGAACGAAGTGTGTGTCACTGGTTGTCTTGTTTCTTTGAAACATGATGGTATTGACAAAACAGCATTTTTCAACAGATAAAATCTTGGCAAAAATATTTCAACCAGCTCTCCTATTAACCCTTTGTAAATGATTTATAAAAATGTGCAAATATAAAGTGTGACCATAATCTTTGACATCCATGTTTCATATTTGAAATAGTGTGAATTCTGTAAGGTGCAGGGCATTTGTTCCTGGGCAGCGGCCTATTGTAGGAAGAAATCACCCTGATTTGAAAACAGTACTGGGCATTAATTTGGGAAGAACAGGAAATTAGAAGTAGTGATCCGTTGTCTTTTGGTTCTATATTGACAATAACAAATTTGATTTAAAAGCTAAAATGGGATCTGATTGATTGTTGAGATGTTACATCCATGTCTATAATACTCAGGTACAAGGAGCCTGACCATTTTTATAATGGTGTGTAAATTCTATTTCACTATGGCATCTCCAGACAATACATTTTAAGGTGATTACAGCATTTCCAAAATCACAGAAAGCTGTGTAGTCTGTTACCCCGTTTGTGATGTGTTGCAATCACACAGACAAGGCACCGGTTGGTGGGTCTTGCTGCATAGACATTGAATAGGAAGGATTTTACTGCAATGCGCTGAAAAATGCTCACTGGCAATTGGTATTTGTCAGCTTATGCAGAACTTCCCCCTTGTCCTTTACACAACACATGACTTGGCTGATTCTTCCAACAGTTTATTACATCTCTAGAACCATCTTTGCTTGTTATTTGACACCCTTCAGGCTGCTATTTACTAGTGTCACTTGTGCCTGTTGATGAGTCTGATGAAATTAGAAAGTGAAGAAAGAAGGAGCTTTTGATGATGTGGAAAAACGTTGAAGACTTTGAGTTATTATGATGAACCTGTTATATTTGGAACAATTTTGAAATCAGGAGCCTTTCTCAGGCGGCACCTATTATTGCCCTTCAGATTCTTGTCAGCCAAAACCTTTCTGTGGTGCTGAAGTGTGTGGGCTGAGGACATGCTCGACAACACACGGAGGAAGGCATTTAACTTTAACACTTGTCAAATTTTCTTTATTCAAATGTACAGTGGAGTGTCTCCCCGTCCTGGAATCTTCCTTAAGGCTTCCCGAGGCTAGCTCCATTTTCCCTTACTTCAGCACTGTACATCACTGCCTCCATCTGTCCATCCAAGGAGCAGAGCTGGGTGAATAACTGATTTATTTTGTTTTGTTTTGTTTTTTTGTTTGGTGGCCAAAATAAACACACACAACAAAATTAAAAAAAAAAATCAGTTAGGGTCCACCCAAAGCAACATTTTTTTTTCAGTTTTTCTTGCTGAAAGAATATTTCAGGTTGAACAAAACATTTCATTTGACTTGAAATAATTAGGTCAATTTCAAAAGGAATCATCATTTTGTAGTGGAAAGTTGAAATGTTTCAACATTTTCAAAACACTTTGATTTTTTTCCCCCCGGAAGTCTCCAACCTTTTTTTTTTTTGGCCAAAACTATTTGCCAAAATCCACCCAAATCTGTGAATAGTTTTGGTTGCCCTTTTTCAGCAAATAAACTATTTGTACAAACATTTTCACCCAGGTCTGCTAAAGAGAGCCCCTTAGAGCTCCCTCTCTTCTGCCTATGTCCAACCCTTTTCTTGGTCTGAGGACTCAGACATAGCAAATCTGAACACATGCTTCTCGCCTGGCACCACTAACAGATTTCCAAGCCAGTACGAGAACTGCGGGGTTGATCCTGTGCCCTAGACACTGTTCTGATGGCAGATAGAGAGACTGCTGAGAAGCAGCAACTGGCTGCTAGGGAAAATCCCCCTAGCACAGTAGCAGTATAGAGTAATATATAGATAGCTCCATACTGCCTTGCCCCTCAGAGGCCCAAGCACGGGGAGCATGCCAGGGAAGAGATGGGGAAGTGGGAGCTGGAAGTGACATGATCATAGCCCTGAGTGCTACAGGAATTTTGGGCTGGGGTGCAACCTATGGGCACCTGGCCTTCTCTAACTTACACAAAGGGCTGTATCAACCTTTTCAGCCACCAGAATCTGGGTAGCACAGATCTGACTTAAAGCTCCCTTTACTTTCCCTCCCCACCAGCTGTTTTTTTTTTTTTTTCTCTACTGTGCCTCTCAGCCAAGATTCTGCCCCTGGTGATATGCAATACTGCAGCAGGATGCCGTATCAGAGTGGACTTACCAATGGCGTGACTTCTCCTGGTTGGGTATGACGTAGTAGGCTCTCCTCATCTGGACCCCTGCCAACAACCGCTCTAGCCCTGCGGTGGTCTGCTTCTTTTCATGCCTCAGCCCTCCTGCCCAGTCACTTTAAAATCTTTCAGAGATGACTGAAAGTCTAAACTAACTGTAGTCCTGTGGCCTCAAGCCCACTCTTTTGCCTGGGTCCCAACTCTCTAGTCCTTCACTTCTGGTTTCTGGGGTCTTTGAACCTCCTTTTCCAGTGGCTGGTAGGGGAATCTCAGTCCCTCTCTCTTCTCTGGGTTTCAGCCCAGGGATCCAGTAGTAAGCAAGCAAGGTCTGTTTATTCAGTCCCTGGGCTTCCTTCTACCCAGCTGTTTCCTATCCTCAGACTTTTCCCACCAGCCCCTTCAGGGACTCACTGAGTACTTGCATTCCTCTCAGGCTTCACCATTCCTTCTGGGCTGTGGCTCGCAGGATTCCCCATGGAGTTCTCCAACAAATCCCAGACCAACAGTGCAAATTCAGACTGCTTCTGCCCTCCCTGCTATACCAGAGCTAGCAAAGTCCATCCAGTCCAGTACCTTGTCTCTGTAGCCTCACCGCTACAGAGGAAAGCATAAATACTCCATATGTTACCTAATTGTGCAGTAATATACCACGGGAGTTTGTCCCTTGCTGGTCTTGCTATTGACTCATCTGAAACCTGGAAGTACAGGAAATCTCATGAGAAAACCTTGTCCTCTCAAGATTTCCAGATGCCAGAGGTTTTAATAAAGTTCAAAGAAGCATCCAAACTTCAGCATGCTTCTCCCAATGCAAATGACCCTCTGAAAATGTTGAGATTCACTCCTTGCAAAGCATTGACCACTTGTGCATTGTTGTTCCCCCACCGTATTTCACTGCTGGTTCTCAGTTTTCAGAAAGTTGATTTTTCCTTGCTGAGGCATAAAAGTTATCAGCTTATCAGTTACCCTTTTATTTTTGTGCTCCATGTGCCATGCATTGCACCGAAACTTATTGAAAATGTTGTCAACAATCAGCTTTACAAAAGCTCTGCACATTGTCTGCATAAGAGCCCTGTTTTGACGAGAAAATGACTATTAATGAGAACATGTTCTTTTCTGGCATCAGACTCCAAGAGACACAGGTCATAAATCTCTTTGATCTTCTTGCAAAAAAGCTAGAATCAAGGAAAACAGCAAGTTCATTCTTTTTTTTTAAAGCTTCTGATTGAAACAATTCCATTTAGTAACGAGTAATTTATCATGCTTTTTTTTTCTTTCCTCTCTTCCCATGCCTGTATTTGTTTTCGAGTCTTCATTCACACACACCAGCAAATTTCTCCTGATGTATAACCCACCTGTTTATTTTTTTAGGGTTTTTATTTTTTAGGGAGGGAAGGAATGTGAGGCTGGGGGTGGGAAGTAAAAAACATTGGCAAGAGAAAGAAACAAAAAGAAAACTATAAACGTGAAGAAGAATCCTAATCTTCCAGTTTGGTCAGTGAGTAGCTGCCTGCCACAAATGTGTCAACACTGCCATCTCTTGCCTCTTCACTAAGTTGGGCTGGAAATTGTAGGGCACTGGGAGTTGGGGATGCACACACATACACACACACACAGAGCTCTGTTTCTCTGCAGAAAGGTGAGTCTATTCCCTCACTCCCCCGTGTTGCAATGTATCTTAAAGAGAGATTCTTTTTAATTGCTTTACTTCATTCTGTATCCATGATGTAGCTCCACATTCACCATAATACAAACATGCTGGGGTGAGTAAACGCACAGCGAGGGATATACCTTTAAGATTGTAATGTGAGTTATCTTTAGCCATGCTGAGGAGGAGAGACAATCTGTGCTATCATCAAAAATGATCCATTTAAGCTTATCTCTCTCTCTTGGTGTGATGACACTTTGCCTGCATGTGTATAAATACACACACTGTATATACAGCAGTACACATGTGCAAAATATAACATGAGCAAAATATAACTGTTTGGGAGCTCGATGTTCTATTAGAATCTGAACTTTTCTTATGATAGATTCATTCAGATTTTGTGTGTGTGTGTGTGTATGGCATCGACAGCGATTTAGGTTGCTAGGTCATTAAACATCATGTTAAACAAAGGCAGTGGCCAATATTTTGCATCTTATAACGGTGATCTATAGCAGTATTATTGTTTCATTGAGATAAACTCACAAGTGCTGCATAGTCATTTGTCAGTGAGCAATGTTGTTTTCTAGGCTGGTGCAGACTACAGTCCAAGGCTTACATGCACAAAACTTTAATTGTAATATCTTAGCACAAAAGGTACTTCATCTTTTCTTCTTATTGTTATTATTCTGTGGTGTTTGTAGTAGCAGAAATATGTGTGCTTTTCAAGTGAACGTCAATGAAAGTTTGAGGTTTACAGTAGACACTGATTTCTCAAATTAAAGGGAAGAAAACAAGTGGGACAGACACCATGATTTAAATGTCTATCTCCACTATTTTGCTGCAAGCAACCAAAAGAAATACAGACACTCACCTCTTCAGACCACCCTGACCTAGGGCCCAATCCATTGCTGATTGAAGTACATGAACAGATTGCCATTGACTTTAATGGGCCTCGGATCAGGGCCTTAAAGATAATCATATGATTAGATAAATTTGCAGATGTGCTGATTCATTCAGGTGGCTCATTTTGTTCTGAGGCACTGGGTGACAAATAGAAGGAGGAGGGCACATAATGGTGCTGGAGCAGCTGCCTATAGGATAGGGTGTAAAATTAGGTGCATGGGCTGAGTTACTATTGTGGTTAGATGTTGATAGATGTTTGTCTGTGTGTGTGTGTTCCCTCTGTATGCCACCCCAGCCCTGCGCAGACAGTTGGCACAGCAGACCTCGAGCGAACCACTCAATCACCACAAGATCCGTTAAGGGATGAAGGCATCCGGTCAGGTTTATTGTCGACGAAGCACGCTCCACAGACTTTACCAGACCACTAATACATGTATGCCCGTAACAATGGACCAGCTCAGTGAACAGTGGAATTTTTCTTTCCTCCCTAGGCTAGACAAAGATACTACCTGTGAGATACATCTTTATACCCTGATACAAACAAGTTAGCACTGCTCCTCTGACGTGGCTAGTTACTACTCATATCTTGTACACGTTGGTTTGATTAAAGCATTTCTATTATATACTGTTATCCTGATCTTATCTTTAAGGAGGTGTCAGCATGTTCCTATTATTTGGGGAATGTTTTTTTACCATCCTTGATATTGGGATGTTCTGGTGCCATTTGATATTGGGATGTGTTTGCGTGAGTACTCTGTAACTAGCACTTTTTAGGAATGTGTATTTCTGCAATATCAGCCCTGTTTTTGCCAGATTCTGCGGGCAGGTCCTGCCTCATACCAGGCCTCTCATACAAGGGCTTATGTCTCAGCCTTTTTTCCTACTGCAACTATCTTCCCATATCCTAAGAAAACTGCTCCGGATTCACTTTCCATGCATAGTGGGTTAGTGAATTGCCAATATACGGGTCTGTAATGTTAAACATGCAGAACCCCATGGCTGTTTTGCAGACCTGCCATAAGCTACTTCCTTCCCTTCCTCTATATGTATCTCTTTGGCTTTGTAATTACATTTTAGCACAGTTAGAAAGCAGTATGTGTGTGAGTGTGTGTGTGTGTGTGTAGGAGGTGAGATAGTTAATATAAGGCCAGCAGTACTAAACCTGGGAGTTGCCCACACTGCAGAGCAATTGCTTTATCAACAAACCACAGGTGTACAGCACCAGAGCAGATAAAAACATATAAGACACAAGATGACAGTTCTGTGTCCAAAATACATTCATCACCCAAGGTACACTTGTGCATCTGTTAAACACGGTGGGTATTTTACTTGCTTTGTTCCAGAGACACTGAAGTAGGTGACCATCTTGTCCCCTTGCAATGTGGTTGGTCCAAAATCTTGCCTTTATAAACTGGCACCTTTTCTTACACAAGGTGTCTGCTCCCTGTGTGTCACATCCGATCATCTTTTTTTCCTTTACAAATACAAGCAAGTTTTATCCCTGTTGGCGCTGCACAGACAAAGAAGAGCAACTTGGATTCTATTGTGTTCCTGGTGGACCAAACTCTGCGGGGTCCATAACTGAGCCAAGCTCTCACTGGAGTTGATGAGAGGTTGGTGCCATTCAGGGCCACATAATTTCTTCATTATGAATGAGCAGAGCCTTCCAGTCAATTCCATCCCTGTTTAATTTAAATTGTGAGGTGCTCAGAAATTAGAGTAAAGATGGTCAGAAAAGAATCTAGGTAGAAAAAGCGATTCTCTCTCTGATTTGACCAAAGTCTCTGAAACCAAATTGTTTGTATTGAAACTAACACAAACTCCTACCCTTTTAGATTCGTGTTGATCACATTGGGCAGGTGCCACTGGGTAATTTGATCACTGGTTAAAGAAAGTTGCCATTGAATTAAACATATGGATAACAAGATCAGCTGCTGATTTCAATCAACTTGCTAGGAACAGACTTAATCCAGAGAAGAGGCAGGCCTTTACGAAGGATTCAGAGCTCCTGACAAATGAAGCAAATCTAAATTCTGGGTCATCTTACACCTATGGTCTGGGAAGGATTCTGGTGGGAAAATGGTCTGGGAAGGATTCTGGTGGGAAGATGGCACAGGACAAAGAATGAAGCAGAACACTGACATTAGCACTCCCTGATCCCTAGAGAGACACCGAGTGTCTCTCTGTGTCACCCAGTGGAGCTCCATGAACGAAGCTAAACCCCATGTGTCTGATAGCAGGCTGCAGATGTGGGACAGGTTGGGGATGGAGGAATGTGCTGCACTCTTCACCAGCACTGTATCCTCCATCCCAGGAGGCCTTCTGACTGTTTCTGCCCGGTGCAACTTCAGAGCATCACTGGCTTAGTCACGTGATCTCCACCCTCTCGGGAACCAGGCTCCAAATGGGCCCTAGGGATATACATAGGGATAATCTCACAATGTAGTGTCACCACTCATTCAGTATAACTCGAGAATGCTCCCATGTCACTTATGTCAGAGAGGCACCTACCTAAAGTGATGCCCAGGGGAGAAATCTTCCAACTGCAGGGTACCAGTAGCTTCTATTGGAGTCAGTGGGAGTTGCTGGCATCCTGCAATGGGAGAATCAGTCCCCTGTGCAGCTCTTTGGAACGATGCAGTGCAGCCTGGATCCTAGAAGAAGACTCAGGATGTGCTACATAATGGAATGCAGCTGGTTAAATGAAATATTCATTCTTTCCATCAAGTGCAGCTTGGAAATGTACCCAATACACACTGGGATGTATGAGAAACACTAACTATTGGAAAAAGCAGGTTTCATCTTCTCTCTCTCCCCACGCTGTCCCAGCCTCTCTCTTGCTTTCTTTTCCCTCTCGCAATAACCTTCTCTCTTTTTTAAGCATTCTCACAGAAATACACATATTTATCATTTCCAACTCAAATACCCATTTCCAAACAGAGACACCATCCAGTGTGGTGTGCCAGCCCCATGTCACTTTCAAAAGGTGGAAATATCCTGCCAAAACATCTGTTCCTCCTGGGGAAATTTGCACACTAATTGCCCACAAAAATGTAGATCAAGTATTTAGCACCCAAAGGGACACTGTACAATAGGAAGCATGAATACAAGCCAACTCATTCTCTCCAACCCTTCTCCCCTTCCTCCACCCAGCCCAGGTTTTGTTAATAAGTGAGGCATGGTCCCTTCCAGAGCTCTGCCCGGGTGGTGAATTTCCTCACCATGGGTGTGGGATGGTAGATACCAGGCAGAATCTATCCCACTAGTAAGAAAACTATTATGTTTACACCCGTGGTTATATGTTTGTACAATACCCAGCACAATAAGGCCCTGATCCCTGATTGGACCCCAATGATACAAATGATAATAATTAACAACAACAACATCAGTGCTATCCCCCAAGCTGACATCAGCTAACAGACAGCTCAGTGTGCATTATCACTGTTTGGTTTGCTTCACAGTAACATAGGCTTAGCCCAGTTCAATGGTTCATTAAAGGCTCCTAATATTCTTAAGGCTGCTTCTCTATAAAACTACTTGAGAAAGGATTCTAAATCTTACCCAACTCTTCCATTTCATCTTCCAGATATAAATTACATTACATCTGAGCCTGCATCAGTGAGATCTGTTATGAATTCTTTCATGGGTAGTTCATTTTTTTCTTTTCCATGCCATTGTATGATATGTTTTTTGTGTCATTAGATTGCCAACTATTCATTGTAAAAGTTTCTTAGGAATCCCTAAAACATCTGACGTATCCGATAATATGAGAACCCAATTTACTATTTCTCCTCTTCACTTTTCTTACAATTACTGTTATGATTTCCCCCCGGAATGTTTTAACTTTTATACACCCTGAACATAGGCTTAGAATCACCCTGACCATCAGAACAGTTCCAAGAACTCTTGCAGTTACTCATATCAAGTCTACCCTCAGGGTCCAACAAACAGACCAGACTCACTAATGTGCACTCGTGTAAAGGAAACCCACCACATTTGGCAAATTAGCAAGTGGGCAAAACAAAATATGGTAAGATCTGAGATGCTGCAGCTTTCATTTAGTTTAGCAATGAAAGCCTCATTTCAGATATTTGGAACGCTCTGCCACAGCATACTGGTGTACTAAATCTGCAGTGTGGCTTATTGGGTAAGAGCAAATAAGATTTTAGTAATAGGGGTTAGGAGACTTCCCCAGGGGGCAGATTATCCCACACCTGCCTACTACAGGGTTCCTTGAACCTTCCCTTGAGATAACTGGTACTTGCCACTGTTGGAAACAGGCCATTGGGATAGACCAGCCACAGGTTATGTAGATACATAGATGCCAAGGCCAGAAGGGACCACAGTGATCATCTAGTCTGTCCTCCTGCATAGCACAGGCCAGAGAACTTCCCCGACAAAAATTCATAGCATGTATCTTTAAGAAAAATATCCAGTGTTAATGAGGATGGATCACTTGATGATTATCTGTTCTGCTCATTCCCTCTGAAGCACTTAGAATCATAGAATATCAGGGCTGGAAGGGACCTCAGGAGATCATCTAGTCCAACCCCCTGTTCAAAGCAGGACCAATCGCCAGACAGATTTTTACCCCAGTTCCCTAAATGGCCCCCTCAAGGAGGGGGGCTCACAACCCTGGGTTTAGCAGGCCAATGCTCAAACCACTGAGCTATCCCTCCCCCCCTGACATCGGCCACTGTCGGAAGACAGGACACTGAGCTAGATGGACCATTGATCTGACCCAGTATGGCTGTTCGTACGTTCTTGAGCCAGCTTAGCAATTCCTTATTTCCTAATATGAGACCTCACCTCAGCACAGTATTCATAACTTTTTACTGAGACTTGAGGCAAGCGTGAGAGGTGCTTTCTGAGAAGGATAGGGCTTGGGGATTAGCAAAGTGAGAACCAAGAGAGGCTTGGCTCCAATCTGGGCCTGATCCAAAGCCCACTGAAGCTGCTGGGACTCACATTATTGACCACAGTGGGCTCTGGATCAGGCCCCTTATGCAGGGTTTAAATCTACAGTTGCTTCATGACCAGAGCCCTCGTTCTTTCAATATGTTCCACTCACATTTTTGACCCCTTGTTTTTTCTCAGCACTGCATGTTCAGGTCGGTGACAGGTCGGGTATATGGGGTCATTCTTGAGATCTCTTCTAGCAGAACAGAATAAATCACTGCACCCGATAGCTGTTAAAAAGCTGCTTTTCTTATACATTAATAGTTCCAGGGAGTAGTTTGCACTGGTTCAGGTAGCTCATCCCCATATATGGTTGCTTTGCACCGAATGTTTGTCACTTAGCTTTGCTTTGCTTCGCTTTCTGTTTCCCAACACCTCAGGAAAACCCTCTTGTCTGTCCCCATCCTAAGGCTGTCCTTGATGTGGTGGCTGGATAATATTACTTTCTTTTAAGTGGTAATACTGAATTCTGTATACTGCTTTTGCACCCTTTCACACAGCAAGCCTCTGAGTATGACCCCCCTTATAAATTAAAAACACTTTTTTTATATATTTCACACTATTATAAATGCTGGAGGTGAAGTGGGATTTGGGATGGAGGCTGGCAGCTCGCGACCCTCCTCCCCCCCCCACATAACAATCTTGGGACCCCCTGAGGGGTCCCAACCCCTAGTTTGAGAACCCCTAGCTTAGCAGGTCTGACAACTGTTCCAAATTTCTGTACTATATATATATATATGTATAAGAGTTTCTGTAATGATTTAATGATGGATGTTGATGGTTAGAGGCTGCCTCTCTCTCCCTTAACGGTATGCATAAAGCAATAGGGCATCTGTGAAATATGGATGTGTAAATCTCAGAACACCACCAGTAGTTTGTGTGTTTTCTATTGCCCAGAACCTACCATTTGCGTTGCCTGCATGTTTTATTTATTTGTCCATGTATTGCTTCCGATTTTGGGGGGGATATTGGAAAGATTTCTTTGTGTCTTTCTTATTGTTTGTTTGAGAATAGAGACAGTGGCGTGAGTTTGGATAAAATTAGAACCGTCCCCGTTCAAACATGCACCTAAAACATGACCCAGTCCCAAACCGATGGGTCACTGAGGTGTAGAAATACTGCACTATTCTCTTGCCTGGATTTCTGAATTATTGCTGATTTTGGGAACAGGATGTAGTCCCAGGATTCTCTCAAGAGAAAAATGTCCTTGAGATGTTTCCAAGCTAATTTTGCATACTCAAGAGGTTCAGTTAGCTCAGGTAGATTCCAGATAAACATCTTTTGTGTGTGTATCCAAAATGAATCTGAACTGTAAACCTATGGAGGTTCACTCGTCACTTGACTCATCACCTTGGCATATTAAATTAGCCTTCCTTTCAAAGATTGCAGTGGACATGAATTGTAATCTTTGCTTGCTTTATTTAATTATACTGTTGAATAAGATGCATAGGAAACTACTGTAAGAAAGAACATGAGAATGAGAGAGAGAGAATCATTGGAGAAATATCTGAGTTAACATCTATTCATGTAGTTTCAGAAAAGTGAACTGTCTATCTTGGGAATTTTGCACTGACACTCGGTCTGTAGTTTCTCAGCACAACCATAATTAAAAGCTGACCCGGTGCCACATGAGGGGCAATCTGAGATCATGGAAACCAGCACTGTCTAGTGAATGGGGTATGGATTGGAAAAAAGAAACTCCTACATGCTAACCTCTGCTCTGACACTGACTCCCTGATGGCCTTGGTCAAGTCATTTAACCTTCCTGCCTTAGTGCTTAATTGGCAAAGCAGAGACAATAACATTTCCCTCCTTCATAGGGTGTTGTGATAATGAAGGAATTAATGGCTGTGAAGCACTACTTAAGTGCTAAAATTCATCACTATGCCAACCCTACAGTAGCTTGTGGTTCTTTCAGCCTCCAGAGTGGTAGCTTATTTGAAGAACTGTCCCTTGCAAACTTTTCCAAAAGATTGAAAACTATGCATGGGCCTCAGCACAAAGCCATCAGCTTCTGCTTCGGCAACAGGAGTTTTAGGTGATGGAGGGGACTGAACGATCCTGCTCTCAGTTGATATTAGTATGTAATCATTTAGATAATGATCACCCAAATCCATCAGGCAGGACCTGTGCCCAGCGGTGTAGGGGTAGTGACACACAGTGACAGAGAAATTTGTTCCACAGAGGTGGCTCAAAATGCTAAGGCCAGCTGTGCCAATGTTCCATTGCAGAACTCTGACTCTTTACAAACTCCTTGGGCCTCTGCAGCGTGGAGGCTGCTGCAGAGAATAGCAGTGGAGCTATTTGTTGAATACCACGCAATGCACATTTATTTTGGACAGCATTCTTCATGCGGACCCACCCAACCTGCTTTACGGAGTTAAATCATTTATAGAAGCAGAGCAAAAAGAGAATTAAAAAAAAAAAAAAGGTACAGGCTAGTGGAGGGCGTGAGAGAGGGCATCATGTTTTCAGATGAGATTTAAAATGAAATGGAAAGTCTCACAAGGCACAGAAAGTTCACAAAGCAGGAACCATAGAGAAGGCTCCCTCAGAAGAGCAAGGTTGCCCGGAGGGACAGAGGGAGACCAGCGTTAGATGAGGAGAGGAAGTTAAAAAGAGAGACAAGGTCTGTGAGGTAAGCACAGCTTTCAAGCGTTTTGAGAGATGTCAATCATTTTAGTCTCTACACTGTCTACATTCCTTACAAACTTGGCATTTCCTCATTTCTACTGTTAAAAACTTTGTACATTAGAAATAAAGACTCATGAAGCTGAGGTTGTAGAAAGAGTCCTTGACACCAGCTTTCTGATGTTACGGCATGAATATTTGTTGAGCTCCTCATTTTGGGTCTCTGTCACAAATCATGTTGGCCTTGGCACACTGAAAGGCATGCAGGTGGGGTGCGTGCAGTAAGGCACAATAACAGTAGATCTCACTCCACTTCGAAGTAGTGCTGACTACTGCATCACTTCCAGCTTCTAGTTGGGTCAGCCACTGGACTGTGGAGGTTAGCTACATGGCCAGAGAGGCCACTTTTGCAGTGCATAAGGCACTGTGGACAGCCCAGGAATCCAACTTGTATGTTGTAAAACAACATTGACCTCCACCCACATTGCAGTACCACGACCGAGCTGACCGGATTCAATGGGGTCTATCTAGGCATCAGCTTGGGCTATATGTCATGACTTGTAGGATGACCTACAAGAGACTGGGAGTGTGTTTGGACTCAGGACATAGTAAAGTAATCATGGATAGATGGAACACATGAGAAATGCATCTAGCACACCTAGTCTGGACAAAGCCATGTCCCTCTCTGTGCTGCTACCTCCATCACAACAAAAGAGGGTGAGACCAGTCCATGGAGAATTTAAAGAAACAAAGAGGAATTATGAACTGGATCCTGGAATGAATGAGACAGAGTTGTTTGGGAAGGGCTGCAAGATGGTTTGACCTGAAAAGCTGCTTTCTGAATATCTCTTTGCATTGTTTGTTTTCCTTTTGACTCGAGACAAGCGACTGCATGTAAAAAGCACATAGGATTCTCCTTTCCAGCTATCCTTAGCCACAGAGGTCATGTATCTCAGACACGCACACATTTTAAAATATCAGATGCAAACCCAATATTTAAATGTCATGAACAACAAACACAAGACTAAATCTGCACACACCTAACATGCTCACAACTTCCTGGACAGCTGATTTGATATCAGAGCCCATTAGAACAAAAGGGAATCTACACTTTAAAAAAAAAACAAATAATTGCTTTCCGTCCTGTGTCATGTTTTAATTAAAGATAGCGGCCCCACAATCTACGATATATCTGGAAATTATTAGAAACCTTTTCCAGAGGCGAAAGGGATCAATACCTCTTTGTCTCAGCGGCATAAAACATCACTGTGTTACTTCTTTCCCGCTGGCTACAGAAAACACGGAAAGAGTCTAAAATGGAAATAATAGCATCACTGAGGGGGAGACCCACGTGCCAGATCAAATAGGCACTTTAAAAACAACAAAAAAAAATAAGCAGAGTTGTTTGCATTCTCTCCTTCTGTCCCTCTGATCAGTTTTGCTCTCTTTTGCATTAGGGGCATGAGACAACACACAGAGCTACTCTCCTGGTGTATGAGGTTGGGAAGGGCAAGATATTAACAGAGGAAGTGCAATCTAGAGGTTGAAGAGAGAGGCTGGGAGCCAATACTCCTGGAGTCTATTCCTGACCTATCACTAACTTGCTGTGTGACCTTGGCCTAGTGCGGTAGGACCAGATTGTGGTGCCTTCATTACTCACATGCGGATGCACACTCATACATTCAACTAACTCTATTGACTTCACACAATTACCCCACTCACAGAGATGCCTTAATCTTACTGGGTCTCAGTCTCTCCATGTATAAAATGAGAATCTCAATAGCTTATCTAATCAGGCCCTGATTAACCGTTCTGTTTACATGAATGGAATAGCTCTTACTCAGGCAGAATGACCCCAGAGAGCATGGGAGAAGGAAAGTGCAAACTCCACATTGTCCTTCCCTCCCTCTAGCATCCCACGAAAGCTTCTCCATTGATGTCTCTGAGGTTTTCCCCCTCTGTTACGTTTTCAGGGCTAGGCAAGAGAAGGAGGATGGGCAGGAGACCAGCTACTCTCCATGGCCTTGTCCTTTCCTAGCCTGGTGCATTTCTGCACAGAAATTGAGTTGGAAGTTAATGCTGCTTTGAGCAATGTTAACTCCTGCTGGGTCCACTCCACATCCATGAGTGAGCAGCACAAGGTCTACCAGACAATTCATACATCCATTCGTAGATTCATTGATTTTAAGGTCAGAGGGGACCATTGTCATCATCTAGCCTGACCTCCTGCACAACACACACCGCAGGATTTTCCTGTATTAATTTCTGATTTATGTCCAGTATCTGTGGTTGAACTAGAGCATATCTTATAAAAACAAATGCAATCTTGCCTCGGCAATTTCCAGTGATGGAAAATCCACCACAACCCTTGGTAAGTTGTTCCAATGTCTGCTAGTGGAGGAGGGTGTAGCAGCGAAGCAGTCTGGAGGGTCAGATGGTTACACAGTTGCTGGAGGCTCCGATTCCTTATCCTGCAAATCCCAGGCCCCATAGGGGGAAGAAGCCCCCTCCCCAACAGTCTGCTCCCCGGTGAGTATTCGCTCCTTCTTGCCCATGGGGTGGGGTGGGACAATGACAACAGTCCAGCCCTTATCATTTGGAACCTCGGAAGAATGGTGCTGTATTAGTGCAAAGTGTTATTATTGTAAGGAAATAATAATACTAATAAAACAAAACGAATCCAAGTCTTGTCTTCAGATGGTTATTTTAGCAATCCAGAAATCTAAAGCCCATGAAATAGACAATTAAGAAGGGTTAGGCACTTAATATCAGTCGTTCTGTTTTGGTAGAATTTTGCAATAACGCAGCTGCTATAATAATAAGGATTTTTATTTCTCCTTACAGAAAGAAAGCACTTATGTTTTCAGAGACGCCTCAAAGTCTTGCTGCACAATGCGGAACTTTGTAGATGTGTGCGTGTTTGAACAGTCTGTTTTCTCCTTTTGCAACAGCTCCATCTTTGGGGGAGAGAGAGAGAAACATGTTCTCTTCTTTGGCTGGCTTTACACACAAAAGGACTTTTGGAAAGCTTATTCTGTCCTGTAAAATCAGAAAACCCCTAAACTCCTCATCAGTCTGGGAGTTAAAAAACATCTCTCTCACACGGATGATATGACTAAGGGCTGGGGGACTCTTTTTATTAGTTGCTCTCATGTGGATTGCAGCCCTGTTCAAGGCAAACATTTACCCCTGGGTTTCAGCATTGTCGTTCAGTCACTGCATTTTTTTCCATTTATTTAATTTTTGTCTGGAAGATGAAGTATCATGTTCATGGCTACTGAGGGGGAAGGTTAGGTGATAATCAGAAATGTCTCTGCTAATCTTAATTGTATCAGTGTTACAATGTGCTTGTGGTATCTCCCTTGTCTCTCATACGCTCATATTGCAAGACCCTCGGAGCAAGAATTGCCTTGTTATACATATGGGCCCGGTACAATGGGGCCTCACAACACTACTGCAATACAAATATTCCTTTCTGAGGTACTTTTACAGCCCCCATCATCAGAGTATCTGAGTGCCTCACAGCCTTTATTGTATTTATCCTCTCAACAACCCATGAGATAAGGCAGTGCTATATCCCACTTTACAGATGGAGAACTGAGGCACAGATAGCCTAAGGGACACACCCAAGGTCACATGGAAAGTGTGTGGAAAAGTGGGGACTGGAACTCAGGTCTCCTAAATTTTAGATTAGCAACTTAACCACTGGACTTTACTTGGTCTACACTACAGACTTACGTCAGTATAACTACATCACTCAGGGATGTGGAAAATCCACACCGCTGAGCAAAGCAGTTATACCAGCCTATCCCCTGGTGTAGACAGTGCTATGTCAATGGGAAGGCATCTCCCGTCAACCTAGCTACCGCGTCTCAGGGGGGTGAAGTACCTACACTAAGGGGAGAAGCTCTCCCATCAGCATAAGTAGCATCTTCACTGAGGCTATGTCTACACTACAGCTGGGATCAATGCTCTGAGATCGATCCACTGGCAGTTGATTTAGCGGGTCTAGTGAAGACCTGCTAAATCGACAGCAGCTCACTCTCTAATCAACCCCTGACTCTACCACCGACGAGAAGAGTAAGGTAAGTCGACGGGAGAGTTTCTCTCATTGACCCCCCACGGTGTAGACCCTGCGGTAACTCGACCTAAGGTACATCGACTCCAGCTACATTATTCACATAGCTGGAGTTGTGTAGCATAGGTTGACTTACCACAATAGTGTAGACATAGCCTAAGGACTACAGCTGCATTGGTGCTGTAGTTCTTAGGCTATGTCTACACTACATTTTGTATGTGTAAGACAAGTTCTAAGTAATTATAATAGAGTGAACAGTGGGCTTGGTTCAGTTCATGGGTTTTACCACTTCAGGTTCAGGGTCCCCCGCTCTGGTAAATGCACCCGGAACAATGACACAAACTGTTCCCAACCTCCACTACTCGTGAGTAATGCAGCTCCTCCAAACACAAGCTGGTCAGACCTTGTTCCCACACTTCTTTATACACGTTCCCATTTTCATTCTCAATCACAGCGTCTAAGGTTGGCTAGTATTGGAAGAGGAAATGTAAAAAAAAAAACAGAGAAGGTGGATGGATTTCCCACAGCATTTCAGACACAGTTACAAAGGTTGGTAGGAATCGCATGAGGCAGCCTCTATGTAGGGGATTTCAAGACCAAAGACAAGTCAAGTAGCAATTCAGAGTTCTTGTTACCATAGTGATGTCAGTTAAGGAAGCAGTTTGACCTAGTTGATACAGCCCTAGATTGGCATTTAGGAGACCTGGGTTCTAGTCTCACCACTAGCCTGCTGGGTGACCTTGGGTAAGTCACGTCACCTCTCTGTGTCTCAGTTTCCCCATATTCAAAATGGAGTAATGATATTTACTGGGCTCCTTTATAAAGCACTTTGTGCTCTGCTGATGAAAAGTGTTGTAGAGGAGATAGGTCTTGTTCGAGTTAGAAAATCTGACCTATGAGGAAAGGTTAAAAATTCTGGACATGTTTTGTCTTGAGAAAAGATGACTAAGGGGGGACCTGATAACTGTCTTCAAGTATGTTAAGGGCTGTTATAAAGAGGGTGGTGATCAATTCTTAGCCATGACCACTAAAGGTAGGACAAGACAAACTGGGCTTAATCTGCGGCAAGGGAGATTTAGGTTTGATATTTGGAAAAACTAACTCTCAGGGTAGTTAAGCTCTGGGATAAGCTTCCAAGGCAGGTTGTGGAATCCACATAATTAAAGGTTGTTAAGACCAGGTTGGACAAACACCTGTCAGGGATGGCTTAGGTTTACTTGCCCCTGCCTCAGCACAGGGGGCTGGACTTGACTTCCAGGTCCCTTCCAGCCCCACATTGCTGTGATCACTATTAGTAGTCCCTGATATGAAAGGAGTCAGTGGATCTCAGTCTCGTTTCTAGGAGACATCACAAAAATGAACGATTGTGCCTATTGCTAACTGTGCCTTTGTTGGCAATCTCCTGAAAGAGCCCAAAGAATGAACTAACCTTTCACCCACAGAAGGTGTTGCGGCAGGTCAGTGGGGAGGAACGTGGCAGGGTGTACGGGAAAGCTTTCAAAGTCACTCCTCTGTCGGTAAACTGAGGATGTCACTATTCAGGGCTGTCGATCCAGCAGCTTTGTCCAGCCCCAAGCCAATTTATCCCATTGTAGCCATCAAATCTGTGCAAAGCACAGTGCAAAGGGCAATACTTCCCATCTGCCACCCAAGACACTCAAATGAAGTAGCATGATCAACTGTGGAGAGCATCAGGGTGGGAACTGAGGACTCTGTTCCTGGCTCTGCAACTGACTCACTGTGTGGACTTGAGCAAGACTTCCCCCACCCCCTCTGTGCCTCAGTTTCCCCATTTGTAACATGAGTATAAATAATGCTCATTCACATTTGTACAGTGCTTTGAAATGTAATATGAACATTGCTCTAGAACTTTACAATTCCCCTTGCCCAGGAAAGTCCCTGCTCTGAGGGCTGAATACCACTGAATGACATTGAGCTAGTGCGGGTGGGAGGAAGGATCTCCCTCCTTGCAGGTCAGGAGGAATTTTAGTCAGTGTTAAATATTCCTGTCTCAATACTCTTTACAATCACAACGCCTCTGCGAGTCAGGTAGGAAATAGAGGCTAAGGTCTTACGTTAGGGATTTTCCCTGATTTCAGCCACCACTGGCCAGTATTTCTGTAGCACCACCCAGGCTTGTATACACAGGAGGAGCCTTGATTTGCATTGTGGAGCTTTCCCCCTGCTTGAAATCAGGATGAGCTATGCCGGGGCAAATCACATCTTGCCTTGTGCCTACCTAGAAATTTGCGCCAGTGCAGACTTGCTATTGGCTGGCCACCAGCTGCAGAAGAAGAGGCAGAGAGTTCTAGGGGATCGGATACTGTGCTAGGAATCAGGAGACCTACATTCCATATCTGCCTGTGACACTGACCTACTATGTGACCTTGGGCAAATCACTCCACCATTCTGTGCTCCTGTTTCCCCTCTCACCCTTTGCATATTTAGACTGTAAGCTCTTTGGGGCACCGACTCTGTGTCTATAGAGCCTGGAACAATGGGGCCCTGATCTCTGTTGGGGCCACCATATGTGCCACTATAACACAAATAAATTATAATGAACTGAAGTATAAGGCCTTGCTTTCTTGCAAGAGGTGACTAAGATGGTTTACCATCTGGAAAGGCTGAGTAAGTATCATCGGTAAAACCATTCAGATGGAGATGCAATGGCCTCCCGTTGTTCGCAGATTCAGATCATGGGCTGGAAAGGGACAGGAGGTTTCTAATTTTTGAATTAGATATTTATTGTATGACTCATATTTCCCCAGTCAGATATTTGACTGTGCTGGGAGGCAAATGAGCCAAGACAAAGTGAGGCCACATCACGGTCTGCAGCGAGTCCCTACTGCCTCCCCCATCTTTCCCCTTCCACCTATTCATCACCTCACCCTTTCGAAATCCATCTTCTTCATTAGCTGGATTCTACCCCTTCCCTTGTGCTTGGGAACAGCAACAACAGAAGCCAGCGGTGCGGGGGGGGGGAGGGGGGGAAGGAGTGGAGCAGCTTTGTGCAGGCTGGGGGTTAAGTGGAGTCAGGCAGCCAGCATGAACCATGTTAACTGTTAAGACACTGGGGATGCTGGAGAGGTAGGAGGAGAAGTCAAGGCGGCTGCAAGAGGAGAAGTGAGGCTAGAGTTCTTGTCTTCAGTGTCTCAGAAGTTAGCACTACTGCATTTTCATTCACAAAGAATAGCTAAGGCAAGGTGGGCGAGGAAATATCTTCCTGGTCTCTCTAATATCCTGGCACCCACACGGCTACAACTACACTGCATCCAAAGAATAGCTAGGGCTTGTGTAAACAGGAAGGGGCATTCCAGGGTGTGGTCAGAGAGCTTCACAGAGGAAGCTGTGACATTAAAACTCAAACTGAAAAGTGGCCCACTCAGGGCTTGTCTACATTACCCGCTGGATTGACAGGCAGCGATCGATAAATCGACCGCTGAGCACTCTCCCGTCAACTCCGGTACTCCACCAGAGCAAGAGGTGCAGGCAGAGTTGACAGGAGAGTGTCAGCCGTCAACTTACCGTAGTGAAGACACCATGGTAAGTAGATCTAAGTACGTTGACTTCAGCTATGTTATTCACGTAGCTGAAGTTGCATAACTTAGATCGATCCCCCCTCCACCCCCCCCCCCAGTGTAGACCAGGCCTCAGCCTAAAACAAACACACCCAATGCAACCCATCTGTCTCTCTTAGGTATTTATATGGACCAATAGTATCACCATAGAATCTGAGCACCTCAGAGTCATTAATACACAACATCCCCAAGCAGTAGGGAACATTATTGTGCCAATCCTACAGGTGGGTAACTGAGGCACAGAGGAAGCCCATGATAGAAGAGGGAATTGAATCTGCAATTAGGTACACCCTAACCACTGGGCAAGCCTTCCTCCCCATTCTTTGCAGGTTTCTAATGTTGATGTCATCACTATGAGCACAGGATGGGAAAATCTCCGGGGGTTGGAGAGTTTTGCAAACTTCACAGCTACTTTGTGGAGGTTACCTACCTTTATCCTCCTCATTTTTCTCCCCCACTCCTCCAGTGTGGCAACTTAAACAATAAGGAACAAACACCTCTTCTGCTATCCCTTACTCCTTTACTTTCTACTTAGAGAAGCCTTTTTCTATGGTACACAGGTAGACTATTAGGGATAGACAAACCCCAACCAGAAACTCTAGATACATAATATATTATTTCTTCATCTGAATTTCTCTCTACCTTCCTCCCCTGCTCCTTTTCTCACAGTCTCTCTTTTTTTTTTACCCTCTGCTCCTTTTTCACTCTATATTCTCATCAATTCGCCGCCCCCTTTTCTCCCCTGCCTCAGTCTCTCCTTATTGTAAAGGGGGTCCAAAAATGCTTAACACCAGCATTCAAACCCACAGTATTCAAGTAAAAAGAAGAACAGGAGTACTTGTGGCACCTTAGAGACTAACAAATTTATTAGAGCATAAGCTTTCGTGGACTACAGCCCACTTCTTCGGATGCATATAGAATGGAACATATATTGAGGAGATATATATACACACATACAGAGAGCATAAACAGGTGGGAGTTGTCTTACTAACTCTGAGAGGCCAATTAATTAAGAGAAAAAAAAAAAAAAAAAAAAAAAAAAAACTTTTGAAGTGATAATCAAGCTAGCCGAGTACAGACAGTGTGATAAGAAGTGTGAGAATACTTACAAGGGGAGATAGTCAACGTTTGTAATGGCTCAGCCATTCCCAGTCCTTATTCAAACCGGAGTTAATTGTGTCTAGTTAAAAGGACTGGGAATGGCTGAGCCATTACAAACGTTGACTATCTCCCCTTGTAAGTATTCTCACACTTCTTATCACACTGTCTGTACTCGGCTAGCTTGATTATCACTTCAAAAGTTTTTTTTTTTTTTTTGTTGTTTTTTTTTTTTTTTTTTTTCTCTTAATTAATTGGCCTCTCAGAGTTAGTAAGACAACTCCCACCTGTTTATGCTCTCTGTATGTGTGTATATATATCTCCTCAATATATGTTCCATTCTATATGCATCCGAAGAAGTGGGCTGTAGTCCACGAAAGCTTATGCTCTAATAAATTTGTTAGTCTCTAAGGTGCCACAAGTACTCCTGTTCTTCTTTTTGCGGATACAGACTAACACGGCTGTTACTCTGAAAGTATTCAAGTAGGTTCAAAATCAAGCCAAATGAGTTTACCAGCCACTCCTAACCTCCATTCACACTCGCCTACCCCCCAGGGAGTTACTTTTCACAGGACAAACATGTGGTAAAAGAGGCTCCTCAAAGTATCAACTACGTAGATAAGGCCAGGAGCAAAGTATCTTGCCCAATATTACACATCTGTGAGGCAGATGAAAGAACAGAGCCCATGTCTCCCAAAGGCTAACGTGGCCCCTGGTCTGCACTGCCCCTCACATCAGTGTTCTAACTTCCCCTTCTTCCTGTCTAGAGAAAGGACCCTGTAGCCTGAGTTTCTTTATTTGCTGAGGACACACATTCTCATATCTACACACAGCGGGTCTGATTCTCCATTGCACTGGTGTGAATTACTACACAAAGTGCAGGGCATAAAGGGTGTACAAATGCGACCGGGCTGATTGCAGTCTGAGGCCTATATTAGTTTCTCTCTCATTTTGTCACTGTCTTCGTTTGATAAGGATTGGAAAGCACTCCGGGGTCATTTGTGAAACGAAGGTGCTATCTGCATGGAAGACCATTATAGCAGCGATGCTTTCCAATTTGCAAATTACACTTCCACCGCCGGTGAATCTGTTCTCCTTAACACAACAGGCTTCACTAAGGGAAGGTCTCGCCATGGTTCCCTCTAATTTGGAGCTGCAGAGCTAGTGTCCATGCAGCGCGGGAGTACACAAGGAGGGTTAAGTCTGCTTTAAAAGAGCATCAGATGGGTGGAAATGCGTTTGACCTTCGCTGGATTCTTCAGTCATTCTTCAGCTTGAGTGGCTGAGTGAAGAGTGTGTCATTCTGTCACATAAAAAAACCCAACGAGAAAAAAAATGGATCCTGTCTCCAACCCCTTAAAGCCTCAGTTTTCATTTTTATCTAACTGACATAAATAACGTTTGGTGGGGTTTTCATCGCTATTTTTATTTAAATGTTCTGAGGGATGCCAGCTAGTAACAAGGTCCATTTTTACGGGGTAATGAATTCCCACAGTTCTGGTAAATACAATCAGATAATGGGAAGCTGAACTTAACCTTCTGTAGCAGTCAATAAAAAGAAACAAACAACTTCATAACCTGGGACTCTATCCCTATTTATAATTGTTAATTACAGAAATACATATGAGGAGATTAAAAAATAAATAAAACTAGGGTGACGAGACAAGTGTGAAAAAATCGGGACGGGGGTGAGGGGTAATAGGAGCCTATATAAGAAAAAGACCCAAAAATCAGGATGGTCCCTGTAAAATCGGGACATCTGGTCACCCTGAATAAAACACAGGCTTTTTAATCCATCTAATAAAAAGGGCAGAAGGAGAAAAGCAAGGAAGAAAATGAAGAAAGGCGGGAAGAACCAAGAAGAGAAGGGAAGCAGGCATACGAATAGACGCATATACTTGAGTTCCTAATGTCAGGCACAACTTTTCCCCACATGCATTTGTGTTGTTCTTCGGTATCTTGTTATCTATGTGATAGAGATCTTGCATTTCTGTAACAGCCTATTGTCCAAATGGATCCTAGTGTAGTTGTTCAGGTTGTAAAAAGTATAGGATACATACTCTGCCTTCACAGGGAAAACACAGCAGGGAGTGAGGCAGAGGAGAAATACACTTTTCACCTCCATTTCCTTCAAAGGCGAAGAGATTGGGGCAAAAGAACTAAGGAGGTAACTTGATCTACTGAACTATGCTGTGGACTGGGACTCAAGCTTCTCTGCTTGCGACCTTGATAAATCACATGATATCTCTCTGCTTCCATTTTCTCTTCCTCCTTTTGTATATTCCATGTGTGGAGCCGGAATAGGGGCTGCAGCCTGGCACATTCCACGTAAACATGCACCAGGGTCTCCCTCACGCCGCAGAAGGGTCACACGAAGCGAACCAAACGGGGACACTGAGCAGAGAACCCCGGACAGCGCCCACTGCTCCTCGAAGGCATCAAGGGAGCCAGTGGACGCCGCCCAGAGGAACGAACGGAGGACCTGAAATAGGCCCCACAGTCACAGGAGACTCCATCGGCCAACCTCCTCACTCTGGTTTTATAGATGGCCAGTTTCGCTAGGGCCAGGAGGAGGTTGACCAGGAGGTCCCGTGACTTTGTGGGGCGACGGATAGGAAGTGCATAAATAAAAAGGTGAGGGGAAAATGCAACCAAAATCTTAACAAAATATCCGTGAGGAGCCGGAATAGGGGCTGCAGCCTGGTGCACTCCAGGTAAACATGCGCCAGGGTCTCTCTCACTCTGCAGAAGGGGCAGGTGTCTGGGATAGGGGTAAACCGCGCCAAGTACACGCCCGTGCTCACGGATCCGTGAAGGAGCCGCCAACCGATGTCCCCAGTGGGCTTTGGGATCAGATAGAATAAAGGCTGGCCCACCAGGGCTCCTCACCGTCCAGAGGGGGCAGGAGGTCCCGCCACTTCGTATCGGGGCGGGACGCGAGGGTGAGGACATGAAGAACATGGAGCACGAGCGTGTATAGATGTTTCCTTGGCGCAGTCTGGAACAGAACCTGCTGCAGATCGTGCAGCCAGCTCATGGCGAAGGGACGGGGAGGGGGCCGGTTGGGTCCACGGGGCAGGGGCCCGAGGAAAAAGTCTGGAGGGCACAGAATGGAGGATGGGCGGGGCGTGCCCTCTCGCAGGACCCAGTCGAGATAGTCCTGAGCAGTGGCCCTCACCTCCTGAAGGACGCGCCGGGGAGTACGAAGTCTGGAGAGCCCCATGTGCTGAGCGAGCGTCAGGGGATCCAGCCAGTCTCCCCGGTCATAGTCCAGGAGGTCTCCGACTTTGGTGACTTCTGCCAGGACCAACCTCTGGTGCACCATGGGGGACTCCGCCACCTGCACATGGAGCTGGGGGTTGTGTAGCAGGGGCTCCGCGAGGAGATTTGCCCCCACGGTGGCCGTCTCGGACCTGGTCACTGAGAACAGTTTCCAGGTCCGGAGGAGGTCCTGGTAGAAAACCGGCAGCCCGGAGAGGTCTCGCGGAAGACCTCTCGGATGGAGACAAAGGAGCTGCCGGTCATATCGGTGCCCTCAGAAGTGGCGCAGGAAGGCGTGCACTAATACGCTCCACGCCAGACTACCTGCACCATAAAGGAGTCTCTGCAGGGCCTGGAGGCGGAAGACGTGGACCTGAGTGTGCAGACACTTCAGGCCCTGCCCTCCCTCCTCCAGGGGTATGATGGAGAACCCCCGCAGAGACCCAGTGCAGTCCTGACCAAAAGAACTCCAGAATCGACGTCCGGAGGTTGGCCAGGAAACCCGGGGCCGGGACCAGGGTGTTGAGCCGGTACCAGAACATGGACAGGACTAGTTGATTGAGCACCAGTGCTCTCCCTCGAAGGGAGAGACACCGGAGCAGTCCTGTCCATTTCCGGAGCCGCTCCGACACCCTACCCTCTAAACCTAGCCAGTTCTCCAGAGGAGACGGATGCATGGCAGAAAAGTAAACGCCGAGATAGAGCAACGGACCCGTGCTCCACCGGATGGCCTGAAGCGCGGGTGGGAGGGAGCTCGCCTGCCACCGTCCCCTACCACTAGGCCAGAGCTCTTGACCCAGTTGACTCGGGTGGAGGAGGCTGCCGAATAGATGGTCTGGCAAACCTCCACCCGCACCAAGTCGCCCGGGTCCTGGACCACGAGGAGCACGTCATCGGCGTACGCCGACAGGACCAGCCACAGCTCCGGCTCCACAGCACCAACCTTGCCAACCTCCTACGGAGGAGACAGAGGAATGGCTCAATCGCCAGAGCATACAGCTGGCCCGAGAGGGGGCATCCTTGATGTACACCTCGCCCGAAGCTGACCGGTTCGGTCAGGGTCCAGTTGAGCCTGACCAAACACTCTGCGGAGGTGTACAGCACCTGGAGAAAATCCACGAACTGGGGCCTGAAGCCAAACGCTCGCAGAGTGCCCAGGAGATACCCGTGGTCCATCCTGTCGAATGCCTTCTCCTGATCCAGGGACAGAAGGGCGAACAACAGACCATCCCTACACCCGAGTTCCAAGAGGTCCCAGACCAGATACAAGTTGTCGAAGATGGTGCGGCCCGGGACGGTGTAGGTCTGGTCTGGGTGGATCACGTCCGCTAGCAAGGACCCTAGCCACAGCGAGATGGCCTTCGCTATGACTTTATAGTCCATGCTGAGGAGCGAGATGGGACGCCAATTCCGTAAATCACGGAGGTCCCCCTTCTTCGGCAATAAGGCGAGCACAGCTCGCCTGCATGAAAGAGGGAGGACCCCGCCCTGCAAGGACTTGGCCCAGACGGTGACGAGGTCCGGGCCAAGGACGTCCCAAAACACGTCGTAGAACTCCACTGCTTTGACAGTGTAAGGCAGAGAGATGTCCCAAAGTGCATTGGGAAAATCAGTGGTCCAGTGTACTCTGGGACATCCCTTTTTGCCAAAGTGTATAAGAGCTAGACAGAGTGATTCCTAGTACTGGAATTTCAGAATGGAAGGCAATATGGCTAGCCAGCTGTACCCTGGAGATGTTTACCATGGTTCAGCATTCACATGTAAAGTGATGTCCTGAAGCTTCTGCACCAGTTAACCTTCCAAAGAGGCAAAACTAGAAAGCAGCCCTGATGAGAACCCCCCTAGAGATCAAATTAAAGCTGGTTGGAAAATGGGGGAGTTTCTCTGAACATTTGGATTTTTCAGAAAAAAGATCAAAAGTTGAAAGATTTTGGCTGAAAAAAGTTCCAAATATTTATCTTAAAGCTTTGCATTTTAAATAAAACATGTCCAGAAGGAAATGCCACCACAGTGCTGTGTCTGAATTTGTGCACTTCATGTACCAGATCTCTTCTGAGGACTGAGCCCCCCGGCTGGACTACATCTCCCATGATGTATGTGATGGCTCAGCAAGAGGTGAAATCAGGATGCATCATGGAAGTAATGGCTGTGGGCATCCTGGGAAATGTGGTCAGCTGGGGAAATCCACCCCTGAAGGAGAATGGTGGTATGGAGAACCTGAACTACAGATCCCATGATGCACCACATCTACATTTCCAAATCAAAGATTTAAGTTTTCAGCTGGGTGTTGTTTTTTGTTTCTTTGTTTTGTTTTTGATGAATCACTGACATTTGCCACATCAACAGATGCTTTTATGAAAGATTTTGTTAAATGGAAAACCCACTTTTCCATTGAAAAACAGCTTTGACTGAAAATTTTCAGCCAACCCTCAATCTGCAAAAACAGCTCTAGATAAGAAGGGATCCTGTGCTGATAGAGGGAAGGAGAGGGAGTATGTCTTGGGGACTATTAGGAGGAGAAGGGAACAAAGAAGCTGATAGTCAGATTTTAGTGATATTCCTATTAACGGGCTCGATATTATCTGAACAAGTGGCCCACCACATACAGTTATTATGCAATTACAACTGCAATTCTGTTCATCCACCCATCTGTACCAGGTTAGGAAGGGAGTAAAGAAGAACAACATATCCAGGTGAAACTGTAGGAGGGCTGTCTGTGGGTAGAATGTAATTCCTGAGATGGAATTTGGACAGGGCCCTAGGGTGAATGCTCCGACCATTATCAAACATGTCACAGCGTTTTCAGAGAGCACATGCAAACAGGCACCTTGGTTCTACATTTCACCTGAAAGGCGGCACAGCATATTCTAACACTGTGTGATTGGCTCAGTACCAGCTGAAAGGAACAGTGCCACCTACTGAATTACTAACACCACTTCCACAGAGCCTCTGGGCTGTCCTGAGAGATCTGCTACCCATGCAACAACCCAGCCAGGCTCTGCTTAGTTTATGAGACCTGATGGGATCACAGCTTGAGGTGGTATGGCTGCAGGCTATATTACTTGCTTATAAGAAACAGTACCAGTTAGTGATGTGACCCATTCTTTTATGGTAGGCTTGGGGGTCAGATTTCCGATGGCTTAAAAGTTTCTTTAAATGCGCACAGTATATCACTCCTTCTCTGACATTTATGATGAAGGGTTATACTCTCTCAGAGTTTTCTGGTATCACCACTGTGATGCAGTGAACACTTACTCCTAGGGTGTCCTTTTATATCAGCCTTTAGTATGTGTTATGGCTTTAAAGGAACTGAAAGCCAAGATAGCAGAATTGATTGTGTTCCCTTTATAATCACTCAACACTATTTTGACACCAGGTGAACCAATGGGTAATATTTGTGGTCTCCTTTTTTTATTTTAAGCTCAGAGTTTAATGATTTTTAGGGCAACTCATACAGAAATACCATAGATTCCTTTAAAATATACTTCTTTTCCACTGGTGTAAAAAATGAACCTAAAGAATTCTGATGGCGACGCAACAGAATGAATGGCTAAATAAAACCAGCATTGCTCACACCGTGTTTAAAATCACCTTTAGATATTTTGGGCTTTTTTTATTGGATGCAATTTTGAGGAAAATCGTCTTTAAAAATAACAACACACATTTTTAAAACCTGTTTGAGAAATCAGGAGTTAATTATATAGATTTCAGAGGAAAAAACGGTGAGGCTTGTGCTTTGCACAATGTATCCAACTAATTAAAAATGAGGTTATTAGTTTTTAGTTACACTGCAATTGCAGATACCACCGTAGAGAACCTGAGCATAGCACATTTTATAATGTACTAGGAATTGCATTTTATGTGCCATTTTGAGGGGCGCTTCTAATTCGAGTGAGGAGAAAGGTTTCACATATAGCAACAGAGGGTCCTGTGGCACCTTTGAGACTAACAGAGCTGTTGCATCTGAAGAAGTGAGGTTCTTACCCACGAAAGCTTATGCTCCCAGTACTTCTGTTAGTCTCAAAGGTGCCACAGGACCCTCTGTTGCTTTTTACAGATTCAGACTAACACGGCTACCCCTCTGATACGTTTCACATATAATCTCACACCCTAGCTCAGTCTGGCTTTTATTTTATTTTTTGAAAAGGAAAAACAAAACAAAACCAAAAAGCTTGTACTCCATGCCACAGAGCAGGAATTAAGCGCCTTTGGTTACATTTATGGCCAGATTGTCAAAAGAGCTCGATTCATACTAAAGCAGAAAATTAGTGGCCAAATTCTCGAGAGGGCTCAGCACCGAATACACATCCAACATGCTGAGTACTTTTGAAAAGCTGACTATTATTTAGGTACCGAAATGGAAGCTGAACTCTTTTGAAAACCTGGCCCGCAGCAGTTCTGAAGAAACATGGCCTAGAGCGAATGTTCATGCTCTACCCAAAGCTCAGTGCAGAACCCGGGCCTTAGAATGGAAGCTTTTCAGAGTAGGAATCATGGATGAAATCCTCGCCCCACTGAAGTCATTGGCAAAACTCCCATCACACCAAAGGCCTTTTGTGAAATATAATAAGTAGAGCCAGTGTGAAAATGAAAAAAAAAATTAAAAAACTGTAACTTCCATAATTCCTGGAAGTCTGACTAGAACCCCATCAGATGATACAGAAAACAAGGGAAGGTGCAAAAGTCTCATCCCCCATCTAACTTGATGCTGCCCTGAAAAGAATTAGTAGCCTGATGCCCTGAAAATATGTGGTAGGCAGAACAAAATCCAGATTATCAGTGTCTTTGTAATGCTATCTGTCATCACAAGGATATTTAAGTGCCCTGAAAGGTTTCACTAAGGGAAACAAAGTTGGAGCTCTCTCTCATCTGAGTGGCATTTCTTTTTAAGGAAAGCAGATATGCTACTTTAGGCTGTGTGAGCTTAGGCCTGGATGGTACTTTGATGGAAGACCTTCAAAGAACACCTCAAACAGAGACTGATGCACCAGTGAAATTTAAGAGCTGTCTTGAGTAAAATGCTGTACAGCTGGTGCCCTATCCTATTGTTCACCGGTTAGAGAATTATCATAATCGTTTCTCCTCAACTAATAATATGGTGGCTCCTTGATGGCACTGAGATGTAGAGTTGACCTGTAACAGATTAAATTCACATAATGGAGGATGGCACACCAACTGACCAATTGCGGCATAGAGAATTTGCAGCGTCTTGTGTCATGGCTGTACTGGAGGTAAAGAAAATTTTCTTTCCCTCTATCCTAACAGCCTGATCAGCAAAAGTCTTCCAGGAAGAGGATAGTCTAGTGAATCCAGCCTTCCTTTGTCTAATGGAAGAGGTAAACTGATAAAATTGAGCAGATTAAATCTAGATTGGCCATCTCAATGGTAGTTGTATCACGTTGGGAGATCACAAATGCAAGGTCTTCTCCGGTGTATGTTTTGGTTGCTAGGGTTCTCTGTAACCCAAGTTCACTGAGAGAGACTGTGGAGAGACAATTATTGGATCATTTGTCCAGCACTAGGATGTCATTGGCCAATAAAACTAATCCAATCTTTCAGCCAAACCTAGGCCAACCACCAGGGAGACATTTCTGGGAGTGAAACAACACAATAACTGGCTCTTCTTGTGATATTTCCACCAACCAGGAACCGAAATGTAGTGCTATCACCAGCAAGCCAGATCAACCCCTACTGCTATTGAAGCACATATCAGCCGGGGCACCCCGCTGTTGGTTAAGGGGTTCCCAAGTCCTAAATCACATGCCTTTGACTAAGCATCAACCCCCTTTGGTGGGAGGCAAGAATTAATCTATAGTATAGGGACAGATACCACACTTCACAAAGGAACAATACCTGTATCTGAATGGGGGCGAGCCCTCCCACAATGCCAAGGGTGGACCCATAAAAAACCAAAACCCTAATGGAAGTTTCACATACTTGTTGTACTCTTGTGGGGAAAGTTATTCAATTCCCAATGCCTAACTATACTTATTAGGTTTCAGAGTAGCAGCCGTGTTAGTCTGTATCCGCAAAAAGAACAGGAGTACTTGTGGCACCTTTATGACTAATAAATTTGTTAGTCTCTAAGGTGCCACAAGTACTCCTGTTCTTTATACTTATTAATGCTCTCTAACCCGAGGCAGAGTTCGAGCAGCACAACTTTATGCCATTCTCCAACCTTTTTGTGTGCTCTGAAGCTAATTGACAACATGAGCTCAAAATCAGAAATCCTTGGTCCTACTGTGGAGATGAATTCCATTTCCCATAGTTGCTGCATTAGCCCGGATTGTCCTGGGGCTCCAAGCCATTTTCTGTCTCTCCCACAGAGGTTGCTTTCCATGTATCTTCTCTCCTGCCCCCAAAGTGAGAATCCTGCAGCTGCAATCACTTCTTTGCAGCCTACCCACCCCAGGAGCCAACCGACTGGCTGAGAGTCATCCAAGTAAACCCCCCCCCAGTTAATTTCCTCTCTTGGTTTTGGACCGACAACCCTCCCTCCAATGAAAATGAAGTTGCAAGCCCCTCTCAGCTTCCTTTGGGAGTGACATCCTTCCCCACTAATGGAAGTTCATCGGTTTGATAGCCAATCTCCAGCCACTGTCTCACCCACACAATAGACACGGTGGCCATGGCAGGAGCTTTGGAGGGCTGTGCTTCTCCTGCCTCTAGCTAGTCGTAGCCTTTATGGGTGGCCCTGTGCCATTTCACACAGAAACACCAGTTCCACCCCCCAACAACATTCACTATTTATTTATTTAGTCCTGTTCTTACCCTGGAGGAAGCTGGAACTTTATAAGAGGAACGGGCTTGGTCTGAAGAGTTCAACAAGGAATAGCTCCTACCTCAGACATTCAGTAGCTGCTTTGGTTCTGCTTCCACTCAGTTTGGGATAGAGGCCACTTCTCTCAGAAATGCTGGTATGGACCCCCCTGCTGTCTCTCTCCCGGCTCTCTGCTTGAGGCTCTGGCCTGCCATTGATTTGCAGGCACTACTCTCTGCTTGGACTAATAGCACTGCCTATGGCATGGCTTCTGCCGCTGCTCCACAGGCCAGGGCCTGATGTGCCAATCTGGGGTTAGTGTGTGATGCCAGAATGGCCTCCCAATTGCTCTCTTTTCCTCTCATGACAGCTCAGGTTGATATCTCCATCATCCTGCTGCCAGTGCAAACTCTTTCATTTTCCACCATCGGGCACGTTCAGAAGGGGTAACTGAAGGGGAGAATTAGCTCACTGAGCCATCGTGGATCTCGGCTGGAGTGAGAGGGACTCGAGAGGAGTAGTTAATCCCTGAGGCAGCCCCGGTACAGCATACTGTGTGTGCTTACAGAGGTATGGCACACAAGGCGTTAATCACAAAACTGCATGTGTTGCAGCATGGGACACAGCAGCAACACGGTATATAAGCACAGATTCAGCAAGTTAACAAAACCTGCCCAACATCTGCCAGCCTATACACCCACACACACTTAATTCAATACAAACAAACAATCCCTAACACTTTGAAAAGGTCACTCAGTCTTTCTGGCGCAGAGACATCACCCCCTTTGTGGCCAGTTTCACAAAGCACCGTCTCTCTAACTTCAACTGCTGAAAAAGCTAACCTTTGTGCTTTAGATTCCCTGCATCTCTATTGGCACTCTGTGCCGAGGGCTTTACACTTCAGGAAAACATTGCCTCCCTTCCCCTCACCCCACCCATGCTAATCTTGACACACACATCAGAACCTCAACTTCAGCTTAACATTTCAAATAGAAGTTGCAAAATGGCTAGTAGGTAAAATATACAGCCTTGCATTTATAACTAGAGCAGTAGCTTCACTTCCTGGGGACAGTACTCAGATGTTTCCTTCATTCCCAATCCACGGGGCCCACTATCCCTCATCCTCCTGTACCTCTATATTCCAAGGGAAAAGCCAGATTAAGCGACAGAAATCTTAGGCCCCACCTCTTGGGTTCATGTGATGACATCAGAATCTAAGCTTTCATTTAAAAACAAACAGAAACTTAGTTCCCATCACTTGTGGCGGCAAAGGAAAGCTTGAAAATACTAAATGAACATTAGTCTAAAGACAGTCTAAAGACAGCCTGAAACGATAGCTCTAAGAGAAGAACTTCCCCCATACATCACAATGGGGTGTTAACTCCAAGACTCACTCCTCTGAGGTGCTCCACCAACACCACCCCACTACAGGAAGGGGAAATTCCACTACGGCCATTTAAACAGATATATCCCAGCTGCTGTGGTAAGAATTGGGGTTCCTTGCTCCCACCTTTCTGGAGGAGTCCCCTGTTACACCTTAGAAGAGTCTCTACTGCTACTCCAAATGGGAGGAGAAAAGGGTCTGGTGCCCTTACCTTTCTGGGAGGGAAGGAAGACACCCTGTCATTGTGAGGAGTGGAGTCTTGGTAAAGAGATGAGGCTGTTGGGGCAGAGTTATGGGGCTCTGTGTCTAGTGTCCTGTATTTCCTTAACTAGGAAGTGGTTTGAGAGGAGTTGGCATGTACAGAAATATCTCATTGCCAATCTGTCTTCTTCTTGTCTTGACAATTCCTTGCTAGAGCTCACAGTAAACCATGCAAACTATGGCCAAACTAGTGTAATGGGCATGCTTATACTGCAGCATTTGAGTCCTGTTTTTCATTTTTATTCTAAATAAAAGGAGAGAATCAAAGGGGAAGACACATAGATCTTAGTTTGAAATACTCTGTGTCTCTGGCTATGTGCAGAGAGCAGGTTAGGGCAACTCAGAAGAGCCCACAAATATCCAGAAGTAAGTTATGGCAGTGACTGGACATGCTCATTAGTTGTATAAACATGTATTATTCTAGATAAGAAGTCTTCCAGGTCCCACACACATTCTCCATTTGAGAGCTGAGACAATCAGAGCTCAAGGAGGGAAAAGAATTTCAATATAAGAGCCCTGTGGACTCAGCAGTTGACTGACAAGGGCCAAGGCACACGCACAGTGTGAGGGCTAGGTCCCCCTATCTGTTACACTTTGAATATTTGCTTTTATTTGACCAGAAGAAGAACACTCAGCTATGGGCCCATGGGCTGGAATGCTGCTAGCTGCAGAAATCCCAGATTCTTAGCCAACAGGGTCCTGAAGTGTTAGAGAAAGGACTGAATTGCTACTATTCTTCTAAACGCTTCAGAGCTTGAGGTGACACACAATACATATGGTCACACCATAAAGACTGAGACACCCTCTCTGACAGAAGAACAGAGGGGAATGTGTCTATGTGTGAGTGTTAAAGTGTGGTGTTGGAACCTCCTAACTGAATATATGTAACAGAAGCAAAATGAGGAAGTCTGTATAAGGAACATCAGTAGATTTATTGCCCAATAGCTTTTGCTTAACAGTTAGTCACAGTGTTCCAAATACTATTTACAATGTTTTATATCATTTAATGCTTGCTGAGTGCATTAAATGTTTGTTTTACTAAGAAACTGTATCGTTCTCTCTCTTTAAAACCAACAGGGTCCTACTTCTCATGGTTTCATAGACATTGTCCCTGAGGTTTAACTCTGTGGGCTTGTTTACACAGGAAAGTCAATTCAGATTAAAATAGGTGTAATAGACTCACCAGCCCAGAGCCTCTCCTCACTGCAAGACCCAGCGTTGCAGGCCCTCTGCCTCACTCTTCTCCTCCAGACTTTTTTGGTCTGGGTGGTGACAGGAAGCTCTGGCCAGGTCACACTCAGATTCCCACCCTTTTAGGGTAACAATGTCCCAACTCAAGGGAACAAACTTTCCCATTCTTCCTGGGTTCAATCCTCCCCTGACTCTTCACCCCTCTCTCAGGCTCTGCAGGGTTCTTCCTCCCTCTGTTAGAGAGCACTGGCTCATAGGGCTTTTCTCTGTGAAAGCTCAGCTCGTCCTGAGCCATTAACCCTCAGGGCTTCTTCCCTGACATTTCTCTCTTGGCCCCAACCTGCTTTAGGAGATTCCTTCTTCCCCGCTGCCCTTTCCCTTCACAGAGAGCCCCAGGGTATAAACCCTTTCTTGTAGACCTCTCTGTGGGTCCGTTTTCAGGAACCACAGGAAAGTCCCAATTACCTCTCCACTAGGTCTTCTCTCCCTTTTGCCCTGCAGTCCTTCCTTCATAGGAACCACTCACTCTGGTTCTCCCCAGCGGGGTCTCATCCTTACTGACCTGTCTCCCATCCAGATGCCACAAAGTGGGCAAAGTGGGCTCTCCTGCACCCTTAATCTGGTCACTGCCGGTGTGGGGTTTATATACCGCAACACAGTAGAGTGTGAATTTAAAGTGGAATATTTATTCCTGATTAACTTCCTGAGTGGACACTGGAATAAAAGTGCCTCGTGCCAAATTAGTGGCACATCAGCAGCACCCTGTGGTGTGATGAATATGCAGGAAAGAGGGCCCAGTCCCTCCCACACTGCTAAGGCCTTTGGCCACTGGGAAGGATGGTGCCTCTCTTAGTGCTAGTCTTGAGTTGCCCTTTTGCTCAGGGAATGCTTGGACTTTAATTGAAACTACAGCCCACACCAGCTCAAGGGAAAGGAAAGGATTCTTGGGCACGTACACACATTTATGGTGCATCTGTACAACCAACACTATTTTCTGTAGCATCTAGGTGTTCCTGAGAGGCCTCAATTTCAAGCCCTGACTCATCCCAACCCTGATGAGATCGGACAGCATCACAGCTTGAGGTTGCCCAACCCTGTGTAGTTTATGAGGTCTGACAGGATCACAGCTTGAAGTGGCCCAGGAGGTCTGATGGAATCCCAGCTTGAGACGGTTTGGCTGCAGGCACAACATTAAATAAATACATTGACCCAAAGCGCTGCACAAAACTTAAACCAAGCCCCAAACCTCTCCCTTAGCTTCCAAAGAACTGAATCATTTTTAGTAAAATGTATTTTTTCCTCATTTCTGTGCATCTCTCCACTTCCTTCTTCAGGCAAGAGAAAAGAACTGCCACAGAACTGTGGGCAAACCTGGTCTTGCAAGGTTTATAGCTCAGTCAGGAGTATGGGCAAGCATCCAAACTCCTGTATGGTTAGCCAGACTCTGAACCCTTTGGAATTCTTCCACTCTTTACTCTTTCATCCACATTATGGAGAGCATCTCCCTGGCTAAAGCCTCATTTATCAAACGATAGATTAACCCGTTCTCAAGTGTCCCCTGATTTCAGAGCCAAAAAGAACTGCTACTCTTCTGTCCCACAGATATTTTTGCTAGTATTTATTGCAAATGACTGAAGTAGTGAAAGCCAAATAATGAATCCCACATACTTTGAAGCTTCCTGTGCTATTACATTATGGAGGCTCCTTGAGGTTGGTTCTTATGGCTTGAGCAGTGCTCACCGAAATCAACATGGTGTAAGCTAACTCGCTAAGTGTGTTACGTTGGTTTGATGTTGGAGAGGCTCCCCTACATTCATCTAGATTCAATGGCACATATTAGAGAAGTGGTATGCTAAGGGGATTGGGGGTGTTACGTCTTATTAGTTAGTGAGGGTGAGCAGGTGATTGGATGAGGGTAGGTGAGAAAGGGAGAGGAGACATAATGTTGGCATAAGTTAGAAAAGAGAAGTGGAGGAAAAGAGTCTAGGAGGATGGTGATCTCATAGATAAAGTGCTAGGCTAGACTGCAGAGGAGCATAGTTGAGTTCCCAGGTGTACCATAGGCTCCCTGGTTTCTGTTGCTGGTAAACATATCCCCTGGCAAATAACTGCCTGGGTTTATCACCTTAAAGTCTTCTATAACAAGGGGTGCTGAACCAACTGGGGCCAGGCAGGTGTGAGCATTGATTACACAGGAGCTGTGTGAATTCAGGAAGTGTATTGTTTGAAAAATGAAGGTGCATAAGTTAGTGAAGCTCCAGGGCAGTAGCTTACCCAGTGTTAGCATAGCTGACACACTGACAGTTTATATGGAATTTATGTGCCCATTTACTATGCTTTTTATGGGAAAACATGTTGTTACCTTACAGCTGCCACATCACATGCTACTTATCCTGCCTCAGAGCTACAGAGCACCTTCCTCAAGGAAATGTACATATATCAAGAGGTTATGTATTTTTAACAACGTTATAAGAAGAACATAATAAAATATGCATTATACTGCATATTTGTAGTTTTTAATTTTTTTTTTTAAATATAGCAGATTTAGCCTGCTCTGTAACTATTTTCATTGTCCCTTTCCCACCTGTTCAAATATTTGAAGAAAGAAAGAAAGAAAGAAAGAAAGAAAGAAAGAAAGAAAGAAAGAAAGAAAGAAAGAAAGAAAGAAAGAAAGAAAAAGGAGCAGGGATAACAAATGCAGAGCCTGAGAAAAAATAATCATAGATCGATCCCCTCCCCCCAGTGTAGACCAGGGCTAAGTTACGCAACTTCAGCTACGTGAATAACGTAGCTGAAGTCGACATACTTAGATCGACTTACCGTGGTGTCTTCACCGCGGTGAGTTGACTGCTGCTGCTCCCCGTTCAACTCTGCCTGCGCCTCTCGCAGCGCTGGAGTACAGGAGTCGACGGGAGAGCACATGGGGTCGATTTATCGCGTCTAGACTAGACGCGATAAATCGATCCCTGCTGGATCGATCGCTGCTCACCGATCCGGCAGGTAGTGTAGACATACCCATAGAATCATAGGACTGTAAGGGACCTTGAGGGGTCTTCTAGTCCAGTCCCCTGCACTCAAGGAGGACTAAGTATTAACTAAACCATCCCTGACACGTGTTTGTCCAACCTGCTGTTAAAATCCTGCAATGATGGAGATTCCACAGCCTCTCTAGGCAATTTATTCCATTGCTTAACTACCCTGACAGGAAGTTTTTCCTAATGTCCAGCCTAAACCTCCCTTGCTGCAATTTAAGCCCATTGCTTCTTGTCCTATCCTCACAGCTTAATGAGAACAAATGTTCTCCCTTCTTCTTTGTAACAACCTTTTCTGTACTTGAAAACTGGACACAATACTCCAGTTGAGGCCGTATCAGTGCAGAGTAGAGCAGAAGAATAACTTCTCATGTCTTGCTTACAACACTCCTACTAATACATCCCAGAATGATGTTCATTTTTTGCAACAGCGTTATACTGTTGACTCATATTTAGCTTGTTATCCACTGTAATCCCCAGATCCCTTTCCACAGTACTACATCCTAGGCAGTCATTTCCCATTTTTATATGTGGTGCAATTGATTGTTCCTTCCTAAGTGAAGTACTTTGCATTTGTCCTTATTGAATTTCAACCTATTTACTTCACCATTTCTCCAGTTTGTCTAGATCATTTTGATTTTTAATCCTATCCTCCAAAGCATTTGCAACCCCTCCCAGCTTGGTATTGTCTGCAAATTTTATGAGTGTATTCTCTATACCATTATCTAAATCATTGATGAAGATATTGAACAGAACCAGACCCAGCACCAATCCCTGCAGGACCCCACTCGATATGCCCTGCCAGCTTGACTGTGAACTACTGACATATACTCTGTGGAAGCAGTTTTCCAACCAGTTATGTACCCACCTTATAGTAGCTCCATTTAGATTGTGTTTCCTTAGTTTGTTTATGAGAAGGTCATGTGTGATAGTACCAAAAGACTTACTAATGTCAAGATTTTTCACATTTACTGCTTCCTCCCCACCACTCCCAACAAGGCTTGTTACCCTGTCAAAGAAAGCTGTTAGGTTGGTTTGACACAATTAGTTCTTGACAAATCCATGCTGACTGTTACTTATCATCTTATTATCTTCTAGGTGTTTGCAAATTGCTTAATTATTTGCTCCATTATCTTTCCGGATATTGACGTTAAGCTGACTCTGCTGTAATTCCATGGGTTGTCCTTATTCCCTTTTTTTAGAGATAAGCCCTGTATTTGCCCTTTTCCACTCCTCAGGAATCAGCTATCTCCTCAGCCAGCAACTTGAGTATTCATCAGGTATGTCATCAGGTCCTGGTGACTTCTAACTTTTGCCTTTGACAAAATGGAGGCCCTCTCCTGAAATCGTTACTCACTCAATCATTATTATCCATGGGAATATTCATGTGAGTAAGGACTTGTCACATGAATAAGGACTGCAAGGTTGGTTTCTATATATGTAGGGTATGGCCCCTGATAATGCTGGAGATGCAAGCGTAAAACCTCCCTTGAACAACTTTATGGAAATTCTTCCTTGTTACCTACAAACTCCTGGCAGAAGGGGAATAATAGAGAGACTAAGAGACACAGAGAGACTAAGGCTATGTCTATACTAGCACACACCCCTGACTGACATAAGTTACACCGACAGAAGCAGCAGGGTGGACAGTGCTATGTTGGCGTGAGACTCTATCCTGCTGCCATAGCTACTGCCGCTCGTTGGGTGTGGTTTAATTATGTCGACGAGAGAGCTCTTTCCCATCAGCGTAGAGTGGCTACTAAGGAGATCTTACAGCGGTGTAGTTCCATTGATGCAGCTGTGCCTCTGTAAGCTCTCTAGTGTAGACGTGGCCTTAGGGACTTGCCCATGGTCATCCAGGGAGCCTGTGGCGGAGCAGGGAATTGCACCTAGTTCTCCCAAGCCCAGCACACCTCTTCACCTTCTGCAGTTCCAGGTGTTTTTCACCTCACTCTCCCTTCTTGGGATAAGGAGGGGATAGCACACTGATCCATTTTGCACTGCAGAGGAGGAGCACTGGGATTTTGTTGCTCCTACCTATACCTCCCCTTCTGTGAGAATGGCATTGCTGCCCCCTTTCTTCTACCCTCTACTCCAATCTTATCCCAGCTCCCAAGGAGAAGGGTTGTGGGAAATATCATAGATTGCCTCCTGCAGCAGCCCTGATTGGCTGCTCCTCCCAGCGAGGTGGGAGGAAATGGGTAAGGCAGCCAATCAGAGACGGGGTTTCCTCTGGGCAGGGCTGGAAATCGCACGAGAGTGGGAGTTTCTCAGTCAGATCTGAAGCGGGGAGAAGGTGGAGAGGGTCACTTCGAAGGAGCAACCAGAGGAGAAGGGCTGTAGGAGTGCAAGCACTGCAGGGCAGAGACCAACTTTTAGTTCAGTGTTCATGCAGCGCCTAGCACAACGGGGCCCTGAGCCATTCTGAGGCTCCTAGGTGCTGTGGTAATAGAAGAAATAATAACAACAATAATTAACCCAATCACTTCTTTAATATATTTTTAACACGTTAAAATATTAGAACGTGGGCAAATTAGAGTATAAACCGACCACAATGACAGATTTTCTTAAAAGAATTATTCACTGCACGTTAGGCATTAAAAGAGATTTGGGTTTAATATGATGGCCCTAATTTTTTTCTTAGATAAAGCTTTTTTTTCCCCTTTATATATATATACCTTAAAGTCAACAAGAAGTGTGCTAGGTTTTCAGAACTCTCCAGTGTTTAAAGCAATTTAAAGCCTGGCCCATGCCATGTCCCTGAACATTAATAGGCATTCTATGATTTGCTCGAGACACTCGTTCAATAACTTAGGGAAAAACAATCAATATGTGGACACTGCATAATCCTAGACTAAGGGTCCCCCATGGGGCTCTCAGCTTCTCTGATGGGCTCTGGGTTTTTTTAGTACTGCAGTAGCTTCACTTAACTTAACATGACATTTCCTTCACTCATCTGCTGCTAGGATGTTTGCCAGTTAAGAGGAAGAAGCATTAAATGAGATATAACCAGATATGGAGTCGCGATGAAGAGCATTTCTCACAGGCACAGGACGAAGTTTCCCAAGAAGTGCGGCATGGTAATATTTATGGGGAAACTCATCCCAGAGCCAGATTAATAGAAGAGACCGTGGGTTCAAATCTCAGTTGCATTAAGGCCTATTTATACTGTTCTGACATGGAAGGGGGCTAAAGAAGACCACTGAGAATTCCCCATTGCAGTGGGGAGCTGGGGTAAGGACTCAGTGATGATTCTGATCCCAGCATCTGGTGTAAGGGACATATCAGGTCAGGGTGCAGAATAGCAAGGCAGGGACAAGCTAGACCTTGGGAAGGACATAGCAAGAGCACACTGCCTTACATCTGTTTTCACTAGGGAGACATGGGGAGTAGAGCATATGTTAGAGCAGCCCTGAAACTGCTCTAACTCACACCAGGAGTCAGGCAAACCAATAGCTTCCCCAGAGTTTGGTTTAAAGGCCACTGGTGGGAACAAGCCTACACTGGTAGAGGGGAAAACAGCATGACCTATCGGTCTTTCATTTCTCTAATTTCCATGATCCCTTAATTCTAAACAAGCATAGGCATTGAGACTAGGGAACTTTTATTCCCCAGAAATCATTTAATTCATCTTCACTGTCTGCATTTCATGGGGAATGTATCATAGAAGGGGACTGGAATGATTTATCAATACAAGAATTTTAAGAACTCTGAACTGGCAGATATTCAAGCATGGAGAAGATTTGGTCTGCGCAATTAATTTTTAAATGATGGTTATGAAGGCTGTGGGACTTGGCATCAGTGCTTTGTATTTCAATAAACACCAGTTCAGAAAATCTTAAGTGTTGCCAGAGAGCAATTAACGACTTAACAAACTTTATTAATTTCCAGTCAATGCCCAGCATAGTTGTGCTTTGAACTGGGATATGGATCAATGGTTTGCTCGCAACAGACAAACTTTAAAATCTTTGGTTCAGATAACCTTGCCGGTTCACGTGCTTGTCCAAAGCCTATTCAAGTCAGCTGAACTTCTTGGCTTTGCTAGATGGACTGGGAAAACTGATTCCAGTTAATTCCTTGTAGAAATTTGGGACTTCCGCTTTTGGGACCCCTCCCTATAGCTAATGTGATTCAAGACCCTGGACAAATGTTTAATAAAACAACTCCTGTAAGGCTGGAGAGAAAGATGAAGGGAGAATTCAGAACTTCCTCAATGTTCCTCACAAAACTAGTTGACTGGCCAACAAAATGGCAGATGAAATTCAATGTTGATAAATGCCAAGTAATGCACCCTGGAAAATATCATCCCAACTGAACATACAAAATGATGGGGTCTAAATTATCTGTTACCACTCAAGAAAGAGTTCTTGGAGTCATCATGGATAGTTCTCTGAAAATATCTACTCAATGTGCAGAAGAAATAATAAAAAAAAAAAAGCTAACAGGATGTTAGGAACCATTAGAAATGGATAGATAATAATGCAGAAAATATTTTAATGCCACTGTATAAATCCATGGTAAATCCCCACCTTGAATACTACATTCAGCTTTGTTTGCCCCATCTCAGAAACGATATATTAGAATTGGAAAAGGTACAGACAAGGGCAACACAAATAATGAGGGGTATGGAACAGCCTCCATATGGGGAGAGGTTAAAAAGACTCAGACTGTTCATTTTAGAAAAGAGAAAACTAAGAGGGAATATTATAGAGATCTATAAAAGCATGCATGATCAGGAGAAAGTGAGTAAGGAAGTGTTATTTACCCCTTCACGCAACACAAGAAATAGGGGTCACCCAATGAAATTAATAGGCAGCAGGTTTAAATACAAACATAAGGAAGTACTTCTTCACACAACACAGTTAACCTGTGGAACTCATTGCCAGATGATGTGAAGATCAAAAAATAATTAAGTTAATGGAGGATAGGACCATCAATGGTTATTAGCCAAGATGGTCAGGGATGCAATCCCATTCTGTAGGTGTCCCTAAGCCTCTGACTGCCAGAGGCTGGGAATGGGTGACACTGGATGGATCACTTGATGGTTGCCCTGTTCTGTTCCTTCCCTTTGCAGTATCTGGCAATGGCCATTGTTGGAAGATAGGATACAACGCTAGATGGACTATTGGTCTGACCCAGTATGGCCGTTCCTATGTTCCTTTTGAGAGTCATCCTTCTGAAGTTTGCACTACAAATCAGACTAGGGAATATTCTTCCAAGGGAAATGGTGGAAACGTCATCACTTGGGACATTTAAAACTAGACAGGACAAAGCACTAGAAAATACAGCGAAGAGAAAAAATTCCAGAGGTCTTTTCCATCTTGTATTTCTGAGAATCTATTAGGAATGTCCATTTAAAGAGAGCTTGAGAGGAGAGGGGACTTTTTACTGCAGATTACTAAACTCTCTCCATTCTTATTAGGTGTATTGCAGAATAGGAGTTAGGGAGGGGATATGGTATATGCACCACCTTCCCAGTGGGACATAGTTTGTAAGAGGAGACGCATGTGCAACCCTCACAGCCAGCTACCCCAAGTGCTGCCCTCTGAAGTTGAGTGCATGCTGAACTTGAGCAAAGGAGCCATAATATGTGCCACGTCATGCATACTGCTGGCTCCCTATGAATAAGTGCAAGGCAGGAAATCTAAAGTTCCAGTCATTCAGCTGCATATACACTGCTCCTCAATACATCACTCTGCACGGTTAGTTTCTGAAAGGGCAGGATTTATCCCTTGGTTAGAACTCAAGAACCCTGATTTCATTCATCTAGGATCAGTTTTTCTGTGGCTGCCGTGATCTTGCATTTTTCAGTTCACGTTTATACGCCAGAAACAATTAAGCAAACATTAGTTTCATCCATGCTACCCATAAAATCTCAAGCATCACTGAACTGCATCATTATTTCCCAAAGGAAACAATTATTGCAAAAGAAAAAAAATCTATATATTTTCATTATTTATAAGTTTTCAAGGATTTTTTTTCCCCTTCACTGAAAAGAATAATAAGGACTTTGGTACTTTGAGAGTCGGAGAAACAATTCACCCTCCCGCCCACACACACTTCTGCAAAAAAACACTATTAGCACTGTTGTGTGCAATGGCGGAGTGGGGCAGCCTGAACATTATTTAGTTTCCTAACCTACTTCCAACAGCTCAATATAAGATTTAAGCTAACATGTAATAGCAACTGGCAAACACTGCAGCCAACTTTTCAAGAGGTCTCAACTCCAAACTTGATTAACTGATTTTGGAAAATCAGGTCCCCAGAGCGAGTACTGAGCCCTTCTGAAAAATCTGTCCCCAAATACCTTGGAAGACGAAGGACAAAGCCAGCATTCTTGAATTTTCGGTTGAATTTGGTTCAGTGTCTGATATTTTTGTGGAGTTCAAGATATGCTGTCAACTTAGGCTGTCTCCTCACTAGAAACGCTGCAGTGCTTCAGTGTAGACACTCACTGTGGCAATTGGAGTGGTTCTCCCTCGCTGTAGTTAATCCACCACTGTGGGAGAATTCTTCCAATGACCTAGTGCTATCTGCTCCAGGAGTTACATCGGCTTAACTACATCGCTCGGGGGGTAGAGATTTTTCACACCCTTGAGTGACATAGCTGGGTTGATCTAACTTTTTAGTGTAGACATGGCCTTAGTTTTGAACCTGAAATGTTTCAAAGCTAAACAAACCACAACTAATACAAATGAAAATGTTTTATTTTTTCCTCATGATTATTTATTTCAGAAAACTTTTAAAAATAATAATAATAAAAAAAGGAAACACTCCTCTGTTGTGGTGGGAATTCCACGGACATGCCCAGTTGGTTCATGAGGACCAGAATGTGAAACTAACCAGCGTACTGTCACTATCCAAGCACTATAAAAAGTAGGATATAAATAAACATCCTACATAGGCAATTTAAAATAGCTTTCCCTGCCTCCCCACAGTTTTAGTAATATAAGAGGCACAGCAGGGCAAAAAATATTTTTTAAAAAATGTTTTAGAAAAAAATTGAAATGCCAAAGTTGTTTCCATTGTGCAAGGTTCAAAAAGGATGCATTTTATTAAAAACTTTTTAAAAAAGTTTTTCAGAAAAAATAACTTTTTTTTTCTAAGTTGTTATCAAAATGATTATCTGAATGTTCAAACTGAATAGTCAGGAAATTAAACATTTTGATTGTGGTTTTTGTGATGTTCTGTCCCTTTAAATGTCTGTGCACCTCCCCTCCCCCCAACTCGCCTTCCCCATTGCAAACCTCGCTTTTGTGTTGGTTTCAATTTTACTGCCAAAACTCTAAAGTTACTACCACAGCAGAAAGTTGTGTGCCTCTCACTTGCTCTTTGTCTGTGTCTAGCCCCTTCTCCACTGGGTCCAAATATAACATTTGGTGACAAAGGATTTCTGTCTCATGAGTGTCCAGTGCTCCCTCTGCCTGGAGTGGAAGAAAATAATACTACAAACATTTCAACCAATAAGGGGTTGAATAATAATAATAAGGGGTTATTTGAAAGACTGTGTGAATGCAAAGAAAAAATATTTGGATAAAATTCATTCTTGTGCAGAGGACCACACAATAAGCTCTATGCACCACTGAAGACCTTGCTTACACCCTCAAAATAGTGCTAACATGAGATGCAGTGGCGGCCTTCTTCAATAGGGTGAATTTTACCCTTTGTGAGTATCCTTTGGACTAAAACCATTTAATTGGTTTGTTGGTGTCTGTGAATAAAATATTTCTTTTAGTTGCAAGAATGTTTACAGAAAGTAAAAAAATACCATGAATACCAGGATAAATAAATATTTCTGAGGTCTGGTCTATACTACCCGCCTGAATCGGCGGGTAGAAATCGACCTCTCGGGGATCGATTTATCGCGTCCCGTCGGGACGCGACAATCGATCCCCGAATCGGCGCTCTAACTCCACCAGCAGAGGTGGTAGTAAGCGCCGCCGACAAAAAGCGGCAGAAGTCGATTTTGCCGCTGTCCTCACAACGGGGTAAGTCGGCTGCAATACGTCGAATTCAGCTACGCTATTCACGTAGCTGAATTTGCGTATCTTAAATCGACTCCCCGCTGTAGTGTAGATGTACCCTGAGAGTGTTATCTGAACAATAAACTGATAACCGATGGAACTCATTGACACAAGATATCACTGAGGCTGTGAGCATAGCGAGATTTAAAAAACATTTATAAAGCTACAGGGGACATCCACAGTTTCATGTGTCAAGCTAATCTAGCTATCTAGCTGTCTTCTGATAAAAATACTAATAGTTGTAAATAATTTGCTCTCAGTAAAAGGGACTCTTGCATTTTTCAAACTATGTTACTTAGGTTACCATCCTGTCCCCCCGAAGCACCCTTTTTAACAGGCTGGAGAAGCAAATTTTCAAACTTCATCTTCTGTGCAAGAACTGCCTTGCTTAAAAAGCCCGTCCCTTTTATGGTGGTGCAGCCATCCTCAATGAATGTGGCAGAAGGAAATAACTGGCTCGGCTGTGTCAGGCAGTGAGCACTGCTGATGTCAGACACTGGACGCAAAAGCTGCTAAAATTGTAAGGGTTGGTTGTTTTCTGGTTTGAAATGCTGAGTGGAGGGATAGTGGATTATGTTGTTGAAGAACTGCTGCACACGAGTTTCAAAAACTCCTCTATGATGAGCCTAGGAACCCACATCCTGAGTCTCAAGAAAGCCATTCCTTATGCTAATTATTTCCCTCAACTGTGCATCCAATTTAATGTGTCATTTGAGATTCAGATACTCTGCACAGGCACAAGGTTTGAATAACTGATTGAATATATGCAGAGGATCACAGATTTTTTCCTAAAAAAAAAAAGATTATCCAGGCATTTTATCAAATTAATAGTCAGGAATGACGGGTCTCTACCAAAACCCGAGATCCACACACCCACTGAATTTTGGAGGATAGGGAGAGTTTGTTTCACAATCCAAATCTACTTTGCAGTCAAAGTCCATCTCGGCTTGTATATATTATTTTATCATCAATTTTGATGCGTGTTTTACCCCACAAAGGACTGCAGCATGTAGTCTATTGTTATTAGGGATGACCAAACTGGTTTGGATACAGTGAAGGCCAATACTGTATTAACCTGCAACAACAACTCTAACCAAACTCAGTCCAAACTTTTTTTTAAGGTTCAGAAACGTTTGTCAGCTTTAACCATCCAATCAATCTTAATCTTAAAGACTATTTAGAAAAGCTGGACATGCACAAGTCCAAGGGGCCAGATCTAATGCATCCGAGGGTGTTGTGGGAGCTGGCTGATGTGATTGCAGAGCCACTGGCCATTATCTTTGAAAACTCTTGGCAATCTGTGGAGGTCCCAGACGATTAGAAAAAGCAAATATAGTGCCCATCTTTGAAAAAGGGAAGAAGGAGAATCTGGGGAACTACAGACCGGTCAGCCTCACCTCAGTCCCTGACAAAATCATGGAGCAGGTCCTCAAGGAATCCATTTCGAAGCACTTGGAAGAGAGGAAGATGATCAGGAACAGTCAACATGGATTCACCAGGGGCAAGTCATTTCTTACCAACCTGATTGCCTTCTATGATTAAGAGAACTGGCTCTGTCGATATGGGGAAAGCGGTGGACGTGATATATCTTGACTTTAGTAAAGCTTTTGATACGGTCTCCAACAGTATTCTTGCCAGTAAGTTAAAAAAGTATGGACTAGATGAATGGACTATAAGATGGATAGAAAGCTGGCCAGATTGTTGGGCTCAACGGGTAGTGATGAATGGCTTGATGTCTAGTTGGCAGCCGGGATCAAGCGGAGTGGCCCAGGGGTCTCTCCTGGAGCCATTTTTTATCAACATCTTCATTAATGATCTGGTTGATGGGATGGATTGCACCCTCAGTAAGATAGCAGATGACACTAAAGCTAGGGGGGGCGAGGTAGATATGCTGGAGGGTAGGAATAGGGTCCAGAGTGACCTAGACAAATTGGAGGATTGGACTAAAAGAAATCTGATGAGGTTCAACACGGACAAGTGCAGAGTCCTCCACTTAGGACGGAAGAATCCCAGGCACTGCTACAGTCTGAGGACGGACTGGCTAAGCGGCAGTTCTGCAGAAAAGGACCTGGGGATTATAGTGGACGAGAAGCTGGATATGAGTCAGCAGTGTACCCTTGTTGCCAAGAAGGCTAACAGCATCTTGGGCTGAATTAGTAGGAGCATTGCCAGCAGATCGAGGGAAAAATTATTGTCCTCTATTCAGCACTGGTGAGGCCACATCTGGAGTATTGCATCCAGTTTTGGGCCCCTCTCTGCAGAAAGGATGTGGAAAAATTGGAGAAAGTCCAGTGGAGAGCAACAAAAATTATTAGGAGTCTGGGACACATAACTTATGAGGAGAGGCTGTGGGAACTGGGCTTATTTAGTCTGCAGAAGAGAAGAGTGAGGGGGGATTTGATAGCAGCCTTCAACAAACTGAAGGGGGGTTCCAAAGAGGATGGAGCTAGGCTGTTCTCAGTGGTGTCAAATGACAGAACAAGGAGGAATGGTCTCAAGTTGCAGTGGGGGAGGTCTGGGTTGGATAATAGGAAAAACTATTTGACTAGGAGGGTAGTGAAGCACTGGAATGGATTCCCTAGGGATGTGGTGGAATTTCCATCCTTAGAGGTTTTAAGGCCTGGCTTGACAAAGCCCTGGCTGGGATGATTTAGTTGTTGTTGGTCCTGCTTTGAGCAGGGGGTTGGACTAGATTACCTTAATCTTCTATGATTCTATGAATTTCCTGTTACCTCTCCAATACCTGGATCTTCACAGAATCAGAAGAGGTGTTAAAACCATTCAGGTACATCCTGTCTGACCATAAGAAAGTATCAGAAATCTCAAACCTCTTCTTCCATTGGAAAAATTGTGGTGGCTATCTCCCAAGAAGCTTGTTCATGCAGTCTATTTATTTATAACATCTGGGTGCTTATCCATGCCGAAGTTCTTAAACATTTGAGATTCTCTTCTCATTAATTATTATTCAGAGGCCTTGATTTTTCTTATGTTAGTTTTACAAAAAGTGTTACTCCCATGACTTCTCTGGAGTCACTCCTAATTTATACCAACATAAGAGAGTCAAGCGTAAAATGTTTAAGGAAAGAAATACCAGTATCAAGGACAAATCACTGTGGAAAGAGGGTTCTCCTAAAAACATCAAGGAAAGATAAGCACAAGAACTTGCTTCTTAGATTTTAGGGCTGGAAGAAAACTGAAGCTTCTAGATCACACTGGTTCACACCTAGACTGCGTAGACTGTTGGTCCTTCATCTGTTGAGACTGAGCCGATCACAACACGTCTTCCAATCTTCGGTTGCTCTGGCCATCCTTCGCCAATCTTGTCCATATCTCCTTGTTAGGAAATCATCCCACCTCTTTGGAGGCCGACCGTGTGGCTGTTTCTGTTCTCGTAGATACCACTCGGATATAGCTGCGGTCCATCTGGTGTCACTGAGTCGGGCCACATGTCCCGCCCCCCGCATTTTGCTGAGCCTGCTTTCAACAACAACAAAGTCTTGCACTCCACACTGCTGCCTAATTATTTTGTTGGGGATGTGATCGTGGAGCAAAATGCCCAAAAATGTTCATTGCATCGCCCGCTGTGTGACAGACAGTTGATGTTCTTCAATCTTTGTCAGCGACCATGTTTCATTGCCATATAATATCGCTGGAAGCACGGTCGAATTGAAAAGATTTGCACAAGTTGTTTTGCTGATCTTTCCTTGGAGGATGTCCTTGATGTCATTGAATGCGCACCATCCAGCTTTTTTCTGCGTGACATTTCACCTTTCTGATCATGGCGCATGTTGCCTCCCTGTCCCAAATAAACGTATTTATCAACCTCTTGGATCTCCTCTCCTCCAAGAGTTATTTGGGTTCTTGGCAGAACATCTGATCTCATGTATTTAGTTTTCGACAGATTCATTTTTAATCCGACTTGACTACTTTTTGCATTCAGTTCTTTAAGCATTCTCTCAAGATGGGCTGTATTTTCAGCTATCAGCACTATATCATCTGCAAACCTGAGATGGTTTAGCCACTCGCCATTGATATTAATCCAACCTTTCAAATCTGCTTGTCGAAAAACCAATTCAAGACAGGCTGTGAATAATTTTGGGGAAACTGTAACTCCTTGTTTCACACCTTTCTCAATGGGGATTCAGAGAGGAGTATCAAACAGTGATATGTCCGTGCTGCAGCCAGAGTCCACTTCCTTTAGTAAAGTGATATATTTTGCACTGATGCCCTGTTCTGAAAGAACTTCAAGAACAGCGTTAGTCTCTACGCTGTCAAACGCCTTCTCGTAGTCCACGAAGGCAGAGCACAAAGAGAATTTATATTCCCTTGAACGCTCTAGTAGTTGGTTTAGAGTGAAGAGGTGGTCTATCATGCTATAATTCCTTTGAAAGCAGGCCTGCTCTCTAGATTGCTGTTCATCCAGGTTTTGCAGTAGTCGATTTGTTATTATTTTAGTGAACAATTTATAGATATGCGAAAGCAGGCAGATTGGGCGATAGTTTTTTAGATTTTCTCAATCGCCTTTCTTATGCAACACGATGGTATTGGACTCTTACCAACTTTTCATACAATAAAAAATAAACAGAAAAAGAAATGAGTTGAGAGGAAGGATAGTCTTGTGGTTAATGCACACAATAGTTGGGTCTGAGTCCAAGTATTGTCAGAAACCAGAGGCAAGTTACTTTAGTTCTCTATGCCTCTGTTCCCCATCTGTAAAATAGGGATAATAGGACTTCCTTCCTCTGTCTTTCTGGGCTCTGACTATCTCTTACTACAGGTATGTAAATTGCCTAGCCTTTCATCTTGGTTGGCACATCTACATGGCACTGTGATGCTAACTTTTAAATAGTTATCAGGAAGCGGAGATTATGTTACAGAACTAGGTCATCTTATTCCTCCCATGCCAGCATGATTGCCACTGCTCCAACCACTTTAGTTTTGAATCTGCTAGGTCTTTTTCTGCTTTTTTTGCTGTGATGTTACTCCCTCCCTTTCAGTTTTCCATAGGGGAAACACCGGAACCTTGGTTTTTTTTGTTAACTGGTTAATCAGTCCTGGCTTCTTTCTTCCCTTTTTATTACATTAGGGTTCCTTTCTATCTTCTCATAATTCAAAAGGAAAACAAACCTCTCCCTTATAAAGCTCTAAACCAAAAGCCCACACTCTTTTACATAGGCAAAACAATTGCTGAATGCAAGATTGGTGTAACTCCTCTGAGGCCAATGGTGTTTCGCTCACTCGGTTTAACAGTGGGTGTTGTTGAATGGTTAATGATCTCTGCTGTTGTCAAATCAGGTTTTTGGTTTAGTCTCACTTGTGTGGATGGAACATAAAACCATGTTATAAATAGACATGGATCTAACCCTTAATCCAGATCCATACACACTCATTTTGGAGAAGCGTGGATCCACACTTTGTGGCTGAAACCTATCTTTATAGTCAACCAGACCACAAGTTGGAACCTGTAAGTCCTTAAGATTTGGGGGAATTTGGATCTGGATCACGGCATAGTTGCTTCTCCATGAAAACACAACGCAGCTTGGGGTGCCGTATAAGTTGTAATTAATAACAGGGCCCATCGCTACTTAGAGCCTGGTTAAAAATCTTCTTTCAGCCTTGACCTTTACCAGGACACAGGGTAACAACCAACAAAGTAACAAACTAGAGAAAACAAGCTGGTGGTCTCCTGATTTCAAACCGTCTATAAAACAGTTTTCCCTAAGGTAAACCCTACAGCTGGAGGAAGCTTTTCCTTTATGACAGAGCAGAGAGGGGGCAGCAGCTGACTTTCAAAGTAATTATTGCTGTTAAACTGAAGTGGGCTTTAAAGATTCCATTCAGATTGATTTATTCAAAGGTGTTTAAGGCTCAGTCAAGTTTACTAGTGGTGAAGTCAGGGGATACTTTATAGCTTATCAGAATGTTTGGTCGGTTGCAATGGGACACACGCAGAGGTGAAATGGAAAGAGGGAAAAACTTGTTTGTTTGGTTGGGTTTTTTTTGGTTTCCATTTGTGAAGCTCTTTTTGTGGTTAATAAGAGGTGGGGTCCTGTGAGGATCCGTCATGCAGAATTAACTGTTGAACATGTTTCCACTATTCTCTGAGGAGGGAAGGGTGGCAAAAGTTTATGAAAATTTTAAATCTTTCTTCCCCGTTTTGAATAATTTTCATTTTTTTGCCCAACCCCATCTCCAAAGAAAGCAATAAGCCTGTCAAAGTAGGAATTAATTAAGCAAATCAATCAGTCAGTTTTATTAAGGAATTACAAAGCCCAAGTGCAGCGTTAATTATTCAGATAATGGGACATCTCTAAGCCTTTCTTTTCAATTATTGATAAGCTGCTATCTATCATCCTGACTGTTTTAGTACTGATCTAGTTGTGAATGAAGCCAGGCCATTCAGCCATCGCATATGCCAGTTACAAGAGTTGCTAGATGACTGGGGGTATGAGAGGTGGCTTTTATTTCTGTCCACTCTGATTGCAAACATTACATATTTCAAAGCACATGGCTTAGGTGTCCTGCACTTAAGACGGAAGAATCCCATGCATTGCTACGGACTAGGGACCGAGTGGCTAGGCAGCAGTTCTGCAGAAAAGGACCTAGGGGTTACAGTGGACGAGAAGCTGGATATGAGTCAACAGTGTTCTCTTATTGCCAAGAAGGCTAACGGCATTTTGGACTGTATAAGTAGGGGCATTGCCAGCAGATCAAGGGACGTGATCATGCCCCTCTACTCGGCATTGGTGAGGCCTCATCTGGAGTACTGTGTCCAGGTTTGGGCCCCACACTACAAGAAGGATGTGGAAAAATTGGAAAGAGTCCAGCGGAGGGCAACAAAAATGATTAGGGGGCTGGAGCACATAACTTAGGAGAGACTGAGGGAACTGGATTGTTTATTCTGCAGAAGAGAAGAATGAGGTAGGATTTGATAGCTGCTTTCAACTACCTGAAAGGGGATTCCAAAGAGAATGGATCTACACTGTTCTCAGCAGTAGCAGATGACAGAACAAAGAGTAATGGTCTCAAGTTGAAGTGTGGGAGGTTTAGGTTGGATAGTAGGAAAAACCTTTTTCACTAGGAGGGTGGTGAGACACTGGAATGGGTTACCTAGGGAGGTGGTGGAATCTCCTTCTTTAGAGGTTTTTAAGGTCAGGCTTGACAAAGCCCTGGCTAGAATGATCTAGTTGGGTATTGGTCCTACTTTGAGCAGGGGGTTGGACTAGATGACCTCCTTCCAATCCTGATATTCTATGATTCTATGATTCTGCTATGATGCAGATAAAAGGGAAGCTGTCCTTCCTCGCCAATATCACCTGGATGATCAGTTGTATTAAGTGAGACAATGTACCTCCATTTCCCCACCACTGCCATCACCCCCTTTGTGTAACTTTCCTGTTGACTTGTTACCCACTGATTACCATAATGCCCATGCTAATATAATGCTGTTTAATTGTCCCCGGAGAGTGGTATACCTCACATTTTCTGGTTGGGCCAACTTATTTTCTTGTTCATTGCTAATGTCATGATGACAGTCTGCTTCCATTATAAGTCCTTCTGCAGCATCCTGTGCAATTGTATACAATCTTTCATGATGGCACGAGTGGACTTAAAGTATGATGAAAAGCTCCCATGGCTGACTCTTACCGGCTTTCATAAGTGGATGAGAAGACATTCACCTAATGACACCTAATGACACATTTTTGAAGGTTAATCAAGCAATCAAACAGCATCCTTCTTCTTATCCATTAAAGGAAGCAGGAGATAAGTAGACACACAATATTTGAGTGCAATAATGGCATTGTAATAAGTGAACCTAAGATCATGGTCAACTCACAAATAACTGCAAAATGCTTAGGAAAATTGGTGAAAATATTCTGCAGAGTCCTTCAGTGATCTCAAGACAACAAGCCTGATTATTGTTTGTCATGCAAAGCATTTTATAACCATGTTGTATGTGTCTAAAAGCCTCCACAAGGTATCAGGTACTGGAGAATCAGACTTGATGTAATAAAGCAAGGGTATATGTGGGTATGCTCTGAGTTTTGGAGTCTGTATCATCATGTCCTGTTACAACCTGACATACACATGATATATTATAATGTTTTGGTCTCGGGTGGGGGGTGAACTAATGGTGAGTGAACTTTTAAGGGTCTGGTGTCTGGGTCTCCATTTGATAATGTCCGTCAAGTTTTCATATTTACCTGACCTAACAAAACCTCTCAAGTCTACAAAATTAGGTTATAAATCTCATATGAACAGCTGGTGTCATGGAGTTTTGACATTTATGGTCCCGTCTGGAATCAGGAAGCTCCAAGGACATGGAAATGAGAGAGTGCAGGGTTGGCAACTGTGCCTAGCTGCTGCAGGGCTGCCCAGAGGATTCAGGGGGCCTGGGGTCTGAATTGCCGCCGAAGACCGGCACTTCGGCGGCGGGTCCTGGGGCGGAAGGACCCCCCGCTGCGGGTCTTCAGGGCACTTTGGTGGCGGGTCCCGGAGTGGAAGGACCCCCCGCCCGTGGAATTGCCACCGAAGACCCGGAGCGGAAGAAGCTCCAGGGGCCCGGGCCCCATGAGAGTTTTCCGGGGCCCACAGAGCGAGTGAAGGACCCTGCTCCAGGGGCCCCAAAAAACTCTCGTGGGGGTCTGGGGCAAATTGCCCCCCCCCTCCGGGCAGCCCTGAGCTGCTGTGCAGGGAGACATTGTGAGATGGAGCTATTCATGAACCTATGTAGCAGCTGGGTTCAATCTGGCCCATTAGTCATCTCTCCAAAATATATATTTGTGAGTAATACCATCTATACTTACCTTTACTATGATGAAATGACAAGGGTTATAAATCCTCATGTCTCAGGGCATAAGCTGTTCTCCAGCTGGGATCAGGATGTTTCCCCTATTGTATTTACTGTAATTGCATAACTAGTTGCATTAGATTGACTGCATGCCTTCCTCCGAAGCATCCAGTGCTGGACAATGCCAGACACCATACAGAATTAGTTGGACCAATCAACCCTTGCAGAGTGGAGATTGCTAATTAGACTATCTAGTGACTTTGAGCTTTCACTGTTGCACAGATGCTATGGCAAGCTTAGCATTAGTGGTGAGTAACTCTCAAAGGACCAGAGTCCTGCACTCCTGGATCTGCTAACTTAGCATGGAAATACTAGATTCTCTCTTGAAATTTTGGTTCTTCTTGTTCAGTTCCCAGAAAGGGAGCACAAATGCCAAAAGGCATGGGAGAACTGATGACAAACTTAACAGAACTCTTTCGTTCTTCAAAAAGTTCAGATTCAAGTTAAAGTTTTGGGCAAGTTCCGGCCAAAACTGTTTCCAATGCTTTCTTGGAATCTTAGACGTTCAGAACCTTCTCTGAATAAAGGTTGCTTAGACAGTTATGGCTACAATTTTACTAATAAGAAGCAACCAGGCTTTGGAAAAGAACTGAATGAAATCTGCTAATTAAAAGCTGGGGCTAGGGAACGAAAGCTGCAAGATTTCTGGACATTGTTATTGTTGCGCTATGGGAGAAATATGCCAATTCCTGTGTCTGAGTCCAACAGTTCCTATTACTTGTCCACTGACAGTACCCTTCCAGCTGTAGCCTTGGGCTCTGCACAGACTGTCATCACTTTGCCTCAACAATAATGTCCTGCTTCTCCTAAGGCCAAATTGTGTGGCATATATGCTGGAATATTTCTGCAGTTAAGAAAAGAAAGCACCTGGGAGTAAATGATCAGCACAGTAGTGTGGAAATAACAATAACTTTGACATATATAAGTACACGCATGTATATACAGCCTCTGTCTATTTTCATGGACGGCAGTCACTGCAGCTATTATTGTACCTTAGACTTATAAGATGAACAGTCTTGAAAACAGCCTTGATGCAGCTAGGCGAGTCACCTGGCACCCCATCCTGTATCAACACCAAGTGTCAGGACTGTGGGGGGATATGCCCCATGTCTGGTGGTGTAGGCGGATGGTATACTGCCCTCCAGCACTGACAGTGGAATAAGAGTGGTGACGTAATATCCATGTGCAACTTTAGGAGAAGAGTAGGTAGGCAGAGTGATACTATGGCGATGGGAGCCATACGGGTGTGTCTACACTAAAATAAAACACCCATGTCAGCTGACTCAGGCCGCAGGGCTATGAAATTGCAGGGTAGACGTCTGGGCTCAGGCTGGAGCCTGGGGTCTGGACCCTCCCCTCTCACGGGGCCCTAGAGCCTGAGCTCCAGTCTGATCCCAGACATCTACCCTGCAATTTTATAGCCTTGAAGCCTTAAGCCCCGCGAGCCCTAGTCAGCGGACACGGGTAGGCTGAGGGTGTTCTGTTGCAATGTAGATAGACCCTTAATGATCAAGGTAGAATAACATTTCCTGAACTGGAATCTGGTCAAGACTTTAGGGCTAATACCTCCAACCCTTGCAAAAAGTGCTATAAGATTTAGAGATTCCACAGCCACAAGGAACTAGTGTGATCATCTAGTCTGACCTCCTGCATAACACAGGCTGCAGAACTTCACCCAAATAATTCCTAGAGCGGATCTTTTAGAAAAGCATCTAATCTTGATTTTAAAAAAATTGCCAGTGATGGAGAATCTACTACGACTCTTGGTTAATTGTTCTAATGATTAACTACGACTCTTGGTTAATTGTTCTAATGATTAACTAATCTCACTGGTAAAAAAAAAATATAGATAGATAGATAGATAGATAGATATGCCCTATTTCCATTCTGAATTTGTCTAGCTTCAACTTCCGGCCATTGGATCATGTTATATCTTTCTCTGCTATACTGAAGAGCTCACTATTAAATATCTGTCCCCATGTAGGTGCTTACAAACTGTGATCAAGTCACCCCTTAAACCTTCTTTTTGTTAAGCTAAATAGGTTGATCTCCTTGAATCTGTTACTATGGGGTATCTTTTCTAATACTTTACTCATTCTTATGGCTCTTCTCTGAACCCTCTCCAATTTATCAACATCTTTCTTGAATCGTGGACACCAGAACTGGACCCAGCATTCCAGTAGTGATCGCACTTGTGCCAAATACAGAGGGAAAATAATTTATCTACTCCTACTTGAGATTCCTCATCCAAAATTATGCATCCCCAGGATCGCATTAGCCCTTTTGGCCACAGGGTTACATTGGCAGCTCATGTTCAGCTGATTAGCCATCATGATCCACAAATCTTTCTTCACTGCTTCCCAGGATAGAGTCCCTCATCATGTAAGTGTGGCCTGCATTCTTTGTTCCTAGATGTATCCATTTATATTTAGTCATATTAAGATGCCTCGATACTGGCACCCAGTTTAACAAACAATCTAGATCACTTTATTAGTTTAGGTTACTAATAAAGTGATCTAGATTGTTTGTTAAACTGAGCCAGTTCTGGTGTCCTCTTCATTATTTACTACTCCCCCAACTTTTGTGTCACCTGCAAACTTTATCGGTAATGATATTATCTCGTCTTCCATTTCTTTCATTCATTCCTAAAAATGTTAACTAGCATAGGGCCAAGAACAGAACCGTGTGGGATCTCACTAGAAATACACCCAGTTGATGATTATTCCCCATTTACAGTTACATTTTGAGACCTATCAGTTAGCCATTTTTAATCCATTTAATGCGTGCCATGATAATTTTACATTGTTCTAATTTTTTAATCAAAAAGTTGTGTGTACCAAGTCACATGCCTTACAGAAGTCTAATTATATGACATCAGCACTGTTACCTTTATCATCCAAACCTGTAATCTCATTAAAAAAACATATCAAGTTAGTTTGATAGGATCTATTTCCTATCCTGACTGGCAATAATTATATTACCCTTTTAAGTTCTTTATTAATCAACTCCCGTATCAGCGGCTCCATTATCTTGCCCAGGATCAATGTCAGGCTGACAGGCCTATAATTACTCAGGTCATCCCATTTACTCTTTTAAAGTATTGGCACATCATTAGCTTTCCTCCAGTCTTCTGGAACTTCCCTAGTGTTCCAAGACTTATTGGAAATCAACATTAACGGCCCACCAAGCTCTTCTACAGTTCTTTTAAATCTCTTGGATGCAAGCTATCCAGACCTGCTGAATTGAAAATGTCTACATTTAGTAGCTTCTATTTAACATCCTCCTGAGATACTAGTGGAATAGAAAGAGTGTCATCAACATCATCATCATCATCATGATCAGGCCACCTGATCTGTTTCCCCACCCAAATACAGAACAGAAATATTGATTGAATCCTCTGCCTTTTCTGCATTATTATTATTCTACAAATTCCATCTAGTAATGGACCCGTACCATTGTCAGGATTATTGTTGTTCCTTAAAAACCTTCTTCTTATTGTGCTTAACTCTGATGGCCATAGGGATCTAATTGTGTCCCTTTGCTTCCTTATAAAATTTCGACAATTCCTAGCTTCTGATTTATATTCATTACTATCAAAATCCCCTTTCTTTCATTCACTGTGTATTATTATAATAGCTTTGACTGGGACTGTGATTATGTGTGCATCATCACAGGCCCTGAAAGGGTTAATGGGGGCCTGAGAAGCCACTTATGGTATCTGGCTACATCTAGAGGAAGAGCCAGACTTAAATGAACATGAAGCCCCTCTGGGCAGGATCAGGCTGGTTAGTATAAAGTCAGGAAGTTGAAAGCAGAAAGAGGTTGCAGAGAGAGAGTCTTCAGTTACTCTCTGGGAGCAGAGAGATGGGGAGGAAAACACCCAATAAGGAGAATAAGCCTTGAGATCCTAGCCCTGGAAGAAGGATCAACACCAGAGAAATTGTGGAGAAAGAAAGCCTGAGAGGGCTGAGTAGGAAGAAGCCGAGGGAAACAGCATCATGGAGCAGGACTGAGAAGACCTTGGCAGCTCATTATAGGATCCCTGGGCTGGAGCCCAGAATAGAGCAAGAGCCTGGGTTCCCTAACCAGCCTCTGGGAAGTGGCACAGGATTGCTGGAGATACCATTCAAAGAGCTGGTCCAGAGGGACTTTGTTACCCTGGAAGTGACCAGGTTGGAGGTCCCAATCATGAAGAGGGAGCACCCGGAATCATGAAGAAAGAGAGAGGGGTCACAGTATGAGTAACTGATGAATGGGGCCACCAGACTGGGTGAGAGCTAATCCCCAGATGTAGCCACAAAGAAGTGCCATGTGCAGTGAGTGCACTCCTTCACAGGGACCTTGGGTTTGTCTAATGCAACTGCCACACAACACCATCTAACACCACGCTCGGGCACTGGCTCTGCACTGATTCAGAGAGGAGAAAGACACTCACTGGATGAGCCACCATCACTTTCTGAGCTACTTACCATCTAAATTAAGCCCTGGCCTAACTGGGTCTTGCACTCATTTATACCGACTCTGAATTTGGTCCTGTATGTAGAGAGCTTAGGATCATTTAAAAGTTCCATCAAACTCTTCAGATCCTTTAAAGACCCTTTCTAGAATTAGAGCGTGTGCAGGAAATATCTTCAAAGATGTGATTCCAGAAGGCCGCTTGCTATTCGGCATCACACCAGAATGCCCACCGTCACCACAATCAAGTCAATTATTCATAGTGCACAATTCATTCCCCTCATATAAAGCTAGATCCCGTTAATGCTTTGCCCAGGCACACCCATTTGCAGGCTATAGGCCGGGATAGTCAATAGGAGGACCAGGCACCAAATCCAGGCCGCCAGATACTTTTGAACTGACCGGGATATCTTTTTATTTACTTATTATTATTACCATTATTGTTATTATGTTTGTATTATTTTCTCTGGAGTCTGGATCTTGACTATCCCTTGACCAAGAAATTTGGACCCTGACAAAAAAAAATTGGTTACCTCTGACTAGGCCCTAAGGAATAAGATTGTGTTATGTTCCAATTTATTCAATTAATCAAATTTACTGAAACAATAACTTCAATAAAAAGCAACAAAGAGTCCTGTGGCACCTTATAGACTAACAGATGTTTGGGAGCATAAGCTTTCGTGGGTGAATACCCGCTTTGTCAGACGCCTGTGTCAATACATCTGTTAGTCTATAAGGTGCCACAGGACTCCTTGTTGCTTTTTACAGATCCAGACTAACATGGCTACCCCTCTGATAAATAACTTCAATAGATAGTCTTAAATCCAGCTCTCTAATTTAGTGGCATTTATTCAGATGAGTCACAGGATATTGTTTGTGTTCCTTGACTGGACAAGGTGCAAGTCCTTGTGGTGTCAAAACTGATATTTGCTTTGAAATATGCTTTCTGGGAATTTGTATCAAGTTTGTTCCTATGTTGGTGGGAAGAGACACAGAAGGGTGTGAGTATGTGCAGAATGATCTCCATAGGTGCTGCATTGCTGCAACAATCCATGTTTACCCCCTGAGTAAAAATCTTCCTACCTAAAAGGTGGATAATATGTCATAGTCTTCTGAAAGGAGTGGTTGCTCACTTATTTGGAGGTCTCATAAGGAACAGGTAGAGAATCCCCACACAGTACAGCTATGTAGTATAAATTCACGTTTGATACTGAAAGTGGAGATCTCAGATAAAGTTTTGTTTTTTTCTCATTGATTGTTTTGTTTTGTTTTGGATTTTCTTTTTTATTCTGAAGGAGCAAAAATAGATAGGCTTGGAGACTGAAGTCCTCTGCCTATCTTCAAAAGATATATAGGATGGGTTGTCCCACACTGTCACCTTTATAAGCAAGATAATAGCTTGTTCTACATGTCCTGTCTTCTGACATTGCCATCCAAGGTAGCAGATAATGATTTGGACACCCAACTCATGTGCACAGAACAATCACAATTTTTGACCACCACACTTACCGAGGATGGATTTGAGCAGCGAGAAGATTAAAGATTCTCTCGACAATTACATCTCCTGAGCTATCCAGTCTTCCTAACACTGGTGTTTTAATTCCTCCATTACTGCAGGTTCATTAGAAGAGACTAAACACAAGATACATGTTAGTAAACGAGAGCCCTTTTATTCTCATTTCTCTGCATTTGAATCCTGTGGTATTAGTTCTTTTGCCATCCCTTTCCACGCAAGACTGATTCCCCTGTTTTCTACACCCCTCCTAGTTTGTTTTGTTTTAATATTCTCTCTTAACAACCTCTCCAATCTCCTCTAAGAGCTGGACCAATGGACATCTTGTTTCCAAATGGTGGAGCTAGCTATGGAACGTTGGGGCCAGATCCTCAGCTGATGTCAATCAGGGTAGAGCTCCATTGATTTTAATGAAGCAATGCCAATTTACAGCAGCTGAGGATCTGGTCCGAACACTCTAATGTGGGGCTCACTTCTTCTGAGGCACTGGGAATTTAATATAGCTATTGCCCATTCACCTATCTGCTGAAGTCTATTAGCTAACACTTTTCCAGATGGGTATCTTGCAACTAAAGGGAGAAAAACAAACAAACCAATCCTCCGAGCTTCCCTCGATTTAGCACTCCTGCGATGACCCTCTCAGCTGCATCAACATATTCACCCATTATACACATATTTTAAAATGCAAAACCTAAATGAAGAAACAGATCTTCAGCTAGTGCAATGCACCATCAACCTTACTGCAGCTATGCCCTTTGGCGCCAACTCAAGATCTGGCCACAATATTCATTTCTCCAGTTATATCCCTTGAGTCAGTCCATTTCTGGTACAGATCATGGCTTTTTACAGATCATGGGCCAGGCTGTCCGTAGGTATAAACTGGCATAGATCCATTGGCTTAAGTGAAGCTCTGCTGAGTTACAATGGCTGAAGATCTAGGACAATAGCTTCAAATTCCAGAGAGCTGAAAGAAAGATATGCTGCTGTGGACCTAATTCCCCTGCTAACCTTTATGAAAAGGTGAAAGAATTCCATTATAATGGCCCCAAACACAATAGCTTCCCTATTGTAAACTGCAGTGAATTACACCACTGAATATTCAAGCCTTTGTTATTCAGATTGTCCTTATTCACATAGCTTCTCTGAGTCAAAAGCCCGATTTTCAATCATATCTTTGAATCATTTGTTTAGTTCCACTTTTTTAATCACTATTTTAATAACCCACTTTAATTGTGTTGAATTCAGCTTTATCGTTTCTAATGTCACCAAGATCATCCCATGAATTGCAAGATAGAAGTGACTGTGTTTTTGACATCTGCATTGAGCAAAAAGAAAGGATGTTGCAAATTAGGAGGGGGGAGAGGGTCTGTTCTCTCTTTTTTTGGCAAAAGAATTGCTATAGAAACAAATGTAGATGAGGGGGGCACTGAGCCATATAGAAGTGAGTAATTATCTACTGTTACAGGGCTTATTATCTCTCCAAATGTTTGCTAAAAATTCTATTGGGCAACCATCTGGACCGAGAGATTTATCAGTGGATACAGAGTGGATTGTTGCTTTAACTTTTCAACAGGGAAATTTCTTTCTCTAATTCTTTCCTGTCATCCTCTGTTAAATAATTTAGTTGAATGTCTCCTAGATAGCTCTCTGAATCCTCAGAGTGAATATATTCTAGGTGATACACTGATATAAAATATTCCTTGAAAGTTTATTTTTTCTACCACTAGAGGATCTGAGGACACTTTGCCATCTGTTGTAAGGGTTTCGCTAATGTACCTATTTTCTCCTCTCTCTCTTTCTCGTTTTTTTTTTTTTAATTGCTGGGCCTAATAATTTGCCTAATTGGCTGCCCCCCCACCTCCAGTTATGTACAATATATATTGCCTCATCATCCTCAACTCGTATAAAATCCAGCACTTTTCTTCTAGGAACTTCCATTGTAGCTTTATTACTATAGCTTTGTATAGCAACTATCATTTCCCCCATTCAAGCTGTGATAAATAATTCAATAGCATGTCATCAATAACTATAGATCAGTTGCTCCACTTGAAACACGTCTGTGGCTTATGGTGAAGGTCATTGCTATCAATTATGCATTTATCTTCCATGGAATGTTTCAATTTAGTATTATAATAATAACTATAATAAATAATCTTTGCTCCTATATAGCTCCTTTCATGGCAGTTTTTTAAGTGTTGTTATCTCCAACTTATGGATGGACAAAGTGAGGCTCTCCAGTTAAGTGTCGTTCCCAAGGTCATGGAAATGTGTCAGTGGCAGTCAGAATTAGAACCAAAGTCTCTTGGATCTCTGCGTTAGCCACTAGACATAATTTTCTATAAGGCAATGAACCGACACAAACAATGGGGCTTCCATCAGTATATAGCGAGACTATGCAGCTGGAACTCTATATTGTGCTCAGGGCCGGCTCTAGGATTTTTGCCGCCCAAAGCAAAAAAATTTTGGCCGCCCCCCGGGTTCTTTAATTACCCCACCCCCAGCCCCGCCTCAACTCCGCCCCTTCCCCAAATCCCCAGCCCTGCCTCCTCCCCCCAGGCTCTCAAGCCTGGGACATAGGGGGAGCAGCGGCGCGCGAAACGGCCGCTCAGGATCTCCCCCTCCCTCCCAGGTTTGAGAGCCTGGGAGGGAGGGGGAGACCCCGAACCGCCGCTGCGCGCGAAACAGCTGATTCGCGTGCCGCTGCTCCCCTTCCCTCCCAGGCTCTCAAGCCTGGGAGGGAGGGTGAGTAGCGGCGCACGAATCAGCTGTTTTGCGCGCTGTGGCAGCAGCAACGGAGGTGAGCTAGGGCGGCCGGGGCACATTTTTAGGGGCGGCATTCTGGCGCCGGCCATGTCGCCCCTAAAAATGTGCCGCCCCAAGCACCAGCTTGTTTTGCTGGTGCCTAGAGCCGGCCCTGATTGTGCTGACATTTCAACTACTCTAGCCTATAGGCGGCAAAGGGAACTGATAATGTGACAAAGTCTAATTCTAGTGCACTGGTCCAAAGTTCACTCAGCTGTGACTTTACCATCTTCTGGCTATACAGTGCCCTGTGTGAAGTCAGTTAGCGGTCTTGGGCTAGCGGATAACAGACCATCATCGGTGGTGCTAATTTATCCACTTGTTGGCAGTATCTGTAGAGAGGCCAAGTACTGAATACTCCAGGAAAATGAACAACTCCCTCAAAAACTTGAAACCCTCAATGAAATATACCCTACCTCCAACAACACTTTCACCCGGTGAAGAGAGAAGAGCCAGAGACTCCACTAGTGACTTTGCTGTTGCTAGACAATTTTACGGGAAGGTGCTCAGATCAGATCAGAAGGCTGGCTATCTGTCCTAGACTTATTCTATGAAGGGAGGGTTTTATTCCCCAGACCTGCCAATCCAGAAACCCTAATTAGCATTACATAATCAATATAAACAAATATTAGGGGGTGGGGGGAATCCTGCTGCAACCCACAGATCCCATGTCCCCCATACCCTTAGGCCCCATATGGCACACCCGGATATCTGTTCACATCTGCATTGTACTGCTTTATTAGTGGAAGAGGAATCTATACCCTTGCTTACTGATCTGCACGTGGAATTAATTTACCAGATATTTACTGCATAAGACCATGCTACCTGGTATCTTTCTACAGCAATGACTCTTACCTGATGCTTCAAGGGAAGGCAAAAATTCTTCATAAGACACATGACCAATTTTGCAGTATAATACATTAGGAAATGGGGTGGGGGGAAATCTCTCTTTTAATTTCACAATAATCTTGCTCATTGCCTCATCTTGCACAGGCAGCAGATATTAATGGTCATAACATTGCCTAGCCATTCATGTATTTATGAAGACCCAGTGATAGTACTTTTCGAATGTGTTGCTATGACAGGAAACATCGGAAGAGCTGGCTACTTGCTCTGTGTTGTGTTTTTCTAATGACTTTCATACTTTCCCTAAAAGCCCTACACTGACTACTCTCATGCTTCCCCCGCCCCCAAACACTGAGACTTTATTCACAGTCTTCTACCCCTTCTTAAAGTGTGTGGAATGTTCTAGAAAATGCCCCTCTCTGTAACAATCAAGGTGTGCTTTCAGAAATCCTTGGATACTAGCGGGGGGGGGGGGGGGGGGGAGAATTGCCCCAGCTATCTACTAAGCTGTATTGCTTACTTCAAAATAGGCCTGGGTATTATGGGCCAGATTCAAAGCCAGTGAAGTCAATAGGAATGTTTCTATTAGCTTTGATGACCTTTAGGTCAGGCCCTGCATAAGGTTATTAGAGCTCCCTGTGCTAAACGTAATCAATACTGCAGTCTGTATTGGCAGAGAGATATATAATCATTTCACTGAGGGTCAGATAAAATGCCATTAGTAAATATTACGAAACACGTTGATCCTAGTATGTTTAAAGCAGCACAGATCAACATTATAGACTGTTCCTTGCAGCTTCCGAGGCAGAAGTGGCTCTTAGAGATTTGGATGAAGAAAGAGCTTTGAATGTTGAAGTGCTCCTTGCCGAGGGACACGCATGGGAGAATGCTGAAAGCAGACTAATGGGTATCCAGGCTGGCGGAACTGGGCAGAGTGGAAAGGGTGAGGAAGGCAACGCAATGTCAGCGGGTTATAGAGCATTCTCCTCTATCAACGCCAGATGTCCAGAAACTCTCACTGATATGCCCCATTCCAATAAAATAGATCTATGATATCACAGTGCTAGCGGGGCTCTCCCCTCCACGCTAAATGATAGAGTTAACACAGACTCTGAGTAAGGGGCAGCACATATTTTCACTGCCCCAGAGCAGAGACCAAAATGGGGCGCTGCATCCCAGTTTGTTTCCTGCTTTCCCCTTGCTCCAGAGAAGTAACCTGGGCCAGCCAGCTCTATACTCCCTTGTCCATGCTTGCTCAGCCATGCTGACTGGTGCACGACCGGGAAGTAGTGGACCTTAGCAGCTACTCAACCCACAGTGTGAAGACTGACAATTCAGGTAGCCCATGGAGCATGGGGGAGCCTTGATCCCCTGCTTTAGTGTGTCAGGCAACTCATGTTCAGGAAAGGTGAATTTAAACTGGAACACGTGCTGGGAAGAGCTACTAGGATGATCACAAGAATGGAGGGTCACTCTTAGGAGAGGAAACTGGAAAGGACTGGAAGAGCTTGGGTTGTTTAATCTAGCAAAAAGACAGGTGAGAGGAGATATGATTTCTCTCTATAAATACAGTAGGGTGGTAAATACCAGGGAGGTGAAGAGCTATTTAAGCTAAAAGACAATCTTGGCACAAGAATAAATGGATATAAACTGGTCATGAATAAATTTAAGCTGGAAATTAGAAGAAGGTTTCTAACCATCGGAGGGGTGAGATTTTAGAACAGCAACCTAATAGGAGTTGTTGGGGCAAGCAACTTAATTAGTTTTAAGAGCGAGCTGGTCACATTTATGAGGGCAGTTGTATGATGGGGTTACTTGTGGTGGTAGGGGGCAAGGGTCAGCAGCCCTGGGGCTTGACTTCTGGTTTACGTCTTATGTTCCAATAAGCTCATGCTTCAGGGTTCCAACCCTGATATTCTATTATTCATGATTCTATGATTCAGCCAGCCCCCAGCAGGGATAAGGAAGGGACTTCTCCTCTCATCCCCCAAGTACTGTGGGAATTTTTAAAAAAATTCCTCTGAACTCTCAGGGATGGCCCCGGCTGAGATGGGACACTGAGCGGGGTGTGCCGGGGCTCTGAGGTGGCACCAACCATTCGTTCTCTCAAGCGCTTGGCTGCCTGGGTCTTTCTCACATGCTCAGGATCTAACTGATCACCATATATGGGATTGGACAAGAATTTCCCCCCAGGTCAGATTGGCAGTGATCTTGGGAGCTTTTCACCTTTCTCTGCCACATGTGGGTGTGGGTCACTTGCCAACATTACCTGGGTGTGTCTTAATCGTTTTCCTGCCATTGTGGGGGACTCAGACACTGCTGCACCGTGGTCCCTTCTGTTCTCTATCTATGGCACATAAAAAAAGTTTCCTGTGGGCTGTAATACTTTGGTCTGACTTTGGTTGCTGAGTTTAGTGTATGAGTGCTGGGTGTTATTGGTGGCCTATGATATACAGCTCAGACTAGATGATTTGGTGGTCCCTTCTGGTCTTAAACTCCATGTCTCTTTGAGTTATTGCAGAGCAACAGAGATATTTGTGATCCTGAGTATATGATGAGATTTTTCCCATCTTGTCTTTTTTTCTTTGTTTACTTTTTTTCTAGTGTTGCTTTCTTTCTTTTTTCCCCCAGGTCATTTTCTCATGTTCCCGTTGCTTGTTATACTTTGTGTGGTCTGAATTATTCATGTCAGCTATTATTATGATAGGAAATATTGTAAAGTTGCTTTTTGCCCTTTGTGACTATAATAATTCATAATTCAAGAGTTTTGGCAGCTCTGTTCTCTATGGTTTTTGGTTGCAATATTTGAATAAAAAGTAAGGGCCAAAATTGCAAAAAAATCTCACATTTTTGATGCCCTTCTTCAGACACGTACTCGTAGGACGTGACATTTGGAGTCGCTGACCACCAGCAGCTCCCACCAAGATCAGAGGCTACTTTTTAAAAGCTGGGCATGAGGAACTCTTGGGTAAATACCATCTGGTCCTGGTGAAACAGTAATAAGTCACCAAGACCAGGTGGCATTCACCCAAGAGTTCTGAAAGAACTCAAATATGAAATTGCGGAACTACTAACTGTTGCATGTAACTTATACCCTAAATCTGTTTCTGTACCAGATGACTTGAGGATAGCTAACATGACATCAATATTTTCAAAAGGCTCCAGAGGTGATCCTGGCAATTACAGACCAGTAAGTCTAACATAGGTACCAGGCAAATTGGTTGAAACTATAGAAAAGAACTGAACTATCAGACACATAGATGAACATGATTTGTTGGGGAAGAGTCAACATGGCTTTTGTAAAGGGAAATCATGTTTCACCAATCCATTAGAATTCTTAGAGGGGGCTCAACAAGCATGTGGACAAGGGTGATCCTGTGGATATAGCGTACTTAGATTTTCAGAAAGCCTTTGACAACATCCCTCAACCAAAGGCTCTTAACGAAAGTAAGCAGTCATGGGATAAAAAGGAAGGTCCTCTCATGGATCAGTAACTGGTTAAAAGATAGGAAACAAAGAGTGGGAATAAACGGTCAGTTTTCAGAATGGACAGAGGTAAATAATGGTGTCTCCTCAGGGGTCTTTACTGGGACCAGTCCTATTCAACATATTCATAAATTATCTGGAAAAGGGGGTAAACAGTGAGATGACAAAAATTCCAGATGATCTAAAATTTCTCAAGATAGTTAAGTCCAAAGCTGACTGTGAAGAGTTACAAAGGGATATCACAAAACTGTGTTACTGGGCAACAAAATGGCAGATGAAATTCAGTGTTGATAAATGCTAATTACTGCACATTGGAAAACATAATCCATAATACATAAAACATAACATAATACATACAACATGATGGAATCTAAATTACCTGTTACAACTCTAGAAAGAGATCTTGGAGTCATTGTGGGTAGTTCTTTGAAAACATCCACTTAATGTGCAGTCAAAAAAGCTAAAAATGTTAGGAACCACTAGGAAAGACATAGATAATAGGATAGAAAATATCATGCCACAATATAAAGTCGTGGTAGGCCCAGATCTTGAATACTGCATGCAGTACTGGTCACCGAATCTTAAAAAAAGATATATTAGAATTTGAAAAACTGGGTGAGTGGGCAACAAAATGGCAGATGAAATTCAACAAAAAATGATGAGGGGTATGGAACAGCTTCCCTATGGGGAAAGATAAAAAAGATTGAGACTGTTCAAGCTTTGAAAAGAGACGATTCAGGGGGGTGGGGGGGTTGGGGGTTGATAGAGGTGTATACAATCATGAATGGTGTGGAGAAAGTGAATAGGGAAATATTATTTACTCCTTCATACAACACAAGAACCAGGAGTCACCCAATAAAATTAGGTGTAAAAGCAGGTGTAAAACAAACAAAAGGAAGTACTTCTTCACGCACTACACTATCAACCTGTGGAACTCATTGCCAGGCGATGTTGTGAAGGTCAAAAGTATAACGGGATTCAAAAAGGAATAATATAAGTTCATGAAGGATAGGTTCATCAATGGCTATTAGCCAAGATGGTCAGAGACACAGCCCTAGGCTTTCGGTGTCCCTAGCCTCTGATTTCCAGAAGCTGGCAGTGGATGACAGGGGATGGATCACTCAATGATTGCTTGTTCTGTTCATTCCCTCTGAAGCACTTGGCATTGGCCACTGTTGGAAGACAGGATATTGGGCTAGATGGACCCTTGGTCTGACTCAAAATGGCCGTTCTTATATTCTTATGTCTTTAAAATTAGCAACCAAACCTCAGTGGTATGAGTGGTGAATTGAAGAGACACATGTGGAGGCCTCCCAAGAGACGTGGTAGAACAGCCATCACTCAGGTCACGTGAGATTGAACAAAACATACTGTAGGAAACAATCCTGCATTGGCAGGGAAATGGAAAATTTGACTTAAATGTCTTTAATTTCTTAGCTGCTCAGATTTAAAACTTTTTCATCTGCAACATTATTGAAAGGAGTATCAGAGGGGTATCCGTCTGAAGAAGTGAGGTTCTTACCCATGAAAGCTTATGCTCCCAATACTTCTGTTAGTCTTAAAGGTGCCACAGGACCCTCTGTTGCTTATTATTGAAAGGAGCCACTCCTGGCTTCCCTTTTCCAGCTAGATACAAACACCCCGCCAAACCTCTCACAAACAATTAGAGTATCAAATTGGCAGACAGCAGGTGGGGCAGTTCCACCGAGGGTGTTAGCAGAGTTAATGTGACAGCAGGGAATAAACTTTATAAAACTCTTCTAACAGTGTCCTTATATGTCTTGCTGGGCCTGGGCATTTACTACTACTAGCAGCAATCATGAGGAGGAAGCAGGAGAATCATAGAGTCATAGAATATCGGGCTGGAAGGGACCTCAGGAGGTCATCTAGTCCAACCCCCTGCTCAAAGCAGGACCAATCCCCAACTAAATGAGGAAGTAATGGGGCAGCTGGTGGAGAACTGCCAAAATCAATAGCTAGGAGCAGAAGTGTTGTCATATCAGATCAAACCTGTGGTCTATCTTATCCACTATTCTGTCTTTGACCAGATACTGCAGAAGAAGGTGCAAGAAAATCTGAAGTGGGCAATTATGGACTCACCAATCCCTCTGGAACCCCATCTGGTTGACTTATGCCTTTCCAAGCTATTTATTTAAAACTCACCTTTTCCATATAAACATCCCATACTTCTTAAAGTCCTGCTGAGCTTGTGGCCTAATATCCTGTGTCAATGAGGTCCTCAGATTAAATATAGATATATGCATTCTGGTGAGTCATCCTAAAGAGTGGCCCAGAAGAATAAAAGCACTAGCATGTGTGACTGGTGAAGATAAAGAGAATCCTTAACACCTTCATGCTGATTAAAACAAACAAGCAGGCCCTGCATGAAGAGATGTCAGAGGAGTAAAAGTGGAAGCAAGTAGTTGACATGGGACTGAGCCCATGAAGGCAAATGCACTATTTCCCAGTATGGGATGCGGCTTGGGTTGCTGGCCTGATCAAGTGGATGGAATTGTTGGAAATGAAACATGCTACAACCTAGCAGCAAATAGCCCAACTTAAAACATGTATTATCACTTAATTGAGAACCCCTCACAGACCTCATTACTGTCTGGGATTTTCTGACTGCTTGCTTGTCTGTTTCAACCGCTGCCTTATTATCCAGAAAGAAATGAATGTGCTTGTTACTGTAAGTGAAACTTTGAAGCTATGGCTTCCTGCAAACCGAGACTGCATCCATTGATTTGAATCTCTATCTCTCTATGTACGATGCCCCCTTGGAAATGCAAACAGTGTCTGCCCAAGGCATCAGCATAAAGCATCTGCAGATCGAATGAGGGAGGCTTTGCATGTTTCAGAATGAATAATAAGAGCATCTGCAGTTGTGCTAGCTGGGATAACAATTACAAGCACGGTGCATCCTCACGCTTCAGGGCATAAACTGATCAGTAGCTGGGGTCAGGAACACCCCAATCTGTCACAATTAGGATTATTCTGGGAGCTCTAAACTTTCCTCTGCAGTGTCTGACATTGGCTGCTGTTGAAGACAGGTTACCAGTCTGGATGACCTATTGGTCTGATGTGATATGGTAAACTCCTATGTTCTGCTCCACTAATCTGACTCAGTTGCAGAAAAAAAACTGCAGGTGACAAGCACAAACTTTTAGGAATTCTATTCTCCTACATGGCTATTGCTGATCTAGCAGAACACCTTAAAAGTGGAGACATCTTTCTAGCACTGCTCCTCTTGACTCCGATGAGCAGTTTATCAGACATCATTCTGGTCTGTGTGTTTTGCTTTCTTTTGGCCTTGGAAGCAAATCCAGCCATTTTGCATTCTTGTCTCTGTTTGTCTTAAAATGTGATGAACAGTGACCATAAGGAGGGATAGAGCGATCAGGGGGTTCATTTTACTGCCCTCCTTGGATCTGAGAGGACGGCCGCTGCAGGTAGCCATTCTCTGAAGTGCTGCAGGCAGTAGTGGCTAAATAACACCCTGTTGAAATTTCATACGAAGCTGAATGATTTCCATATCAGCAGATCCTCTTCAGCGGCATTAGTTATGCTAATAAAGTGGTACGACTTTTCTGGCAGTGCTTGAGGCATCTGCCAGCCTGTGACTGAAGACTCTATCTAGGGAAATAACTCAGCAAGTTAAATTCAGATGGCCAACAACCTGCTCTAGTCCCTTTTTCATTTCCAGGCCTGCGTGTGAGCTCTATTGCAGAGCTGTGTCTATTACTGACACAGACAGTCCCCCCACTGGTATCTCAGACATTATTTTGGAAAGCTCTTTAGGACACCCTGAGTGTGTGTTTAATTTATGTACATAGTATGGAATGCCTGGCAAGTGACAAGGGGAGTGGAAGGAAAACAAGAGAGTTGAGACATACGCCGGATTAGCCCTCTAGCTGCGGAAGACAGAGGAGACGACACTTTTAAATAGAGAAGGACAAAAGATGTAGTCAAAATGAATCTGGATTTCAAACTGGGCCCCTACCCTGTCCCGAGTTGGGTGTGTTCAGATATGAAGTTCTGAATGAGCCCAGAGATAAGAGTGATCCAATTAAGGCTCCAAAACCATGTAAATAGACCCCAGCATTCATATGCTGCCCCATTGACCTAAAGATAAGGGGCGTATGTTTAGATTTTAATATCCACCCAAAAATTTCCACTGCAGGGATCTGGGGTAAATCCATCCTTAGTCCAAATGTATGATTCTTTTAAGGGTGAAATTTACGTCATTATAGTTCACAACTTTTCCGTTTGCAATAATATCTAAAATTAAGCTAATGAGCCAACAATTATCTTGTTATCTCTACTTCTGTTTCTTTTAAAGTTCTTGTTCGGATTACTTTGCCCTTTACACAGTTTTCCAATCAATATTCTCTACTTAAAGGACTTATTGGCAGCATGGTACATAATACTGGAAACCAAGAACAGGTCAAATAGGACGGTGAGAATTTTTGAATATTTACAGGAATAATCCGGTAGCTTTCCATTCTCTTTTATTCACAATGTCACACAATTCCTCTTTTTCCCGCACGAAGACAATTTAACTGTGCAAATTTTTGTGAATCCCATAAGTTCTGTATGTTTTTAGTTGAGATGTCCAGAGGATGACAATTCTGTTTGGTGAAAGCTTTCAAAGTTTCAACATTTGTTTTCATTCCACATTGGAATAAACCCCCAACCTTTTGAAATGGGATTGTGTCAGAACATCCATTTTAGGATTGAAAAGGTCATGTTTTCACTTTTTCTCTCTGTAATTGACCAGCGAGTGTCCACCCTGAACCTCAGAAACCTTCCAGTCAGAAATGTTGTTGAAATCAATGTGTCTCCTTTAAACGTTTGTTTTGGCAAAACACCAGTTTCTGGTTTACAAAGTTCCCCCAACATTTTCCAACCAGCTCTAGCATTTCGCACTAATGATTAGTCATCTGAACATTGTTTATAGGCTTTTCTATGGTGCTTGTCTCCACAGTGGCTGAGCTCTCCACAAACATCAATGATGGAACCCTCTGAAGTAGCCCAGTATGAGCACCTCCATTTATAGATGGGAAATGGATGCCCAGAGAGATTGAATGACTTGCCCAGGGCCCCAAAAGAAGCCTGAGATAGAGCTGGGAACCCTGATCCCCAGTCTAGTTCCTTAGTCAGAAACACACCTTTCTTCTCAATTTGCTGGCTGCTACTATTTGTTAGTCTCTTGTTTACTTCTCCACTTAAGTTGATGATAGAAGAACTTTTCAGTCATCCAGTCAGGGAATATATAATTCAAGTGACACAACACAGTTAAAGTACCAGAGGGGTAGCCGTGTTAGTCTGAATCTGTAAAAAGCAACAGAGGGTCCTGTGGCACCTTTAAGACTAACAGAAGTATTGGGAGCATAAGCTTTCGTGGGTAAGAACCTCAAGTTCTTGCATCTGAAGAAGTGAGGTTCTTACCCACGAAAGCTTATGCTCCCAATACTTCTGTTAGTCTTAAAGGTGCCACAGGACCCTCTGTTGCTTAACACAGTTAAAGAATAACAAAGCTGAAAACGTTCAGCTGAAGAGCTGAAATTAGTAATTCAACTATCCATAGGCGGCAATCAGTTTGGGTAAGCTATTTGGTAAATACTTCTGAATAACTAGCACATTCATAATCATCTGGAATGGTGTGGGAACAAGATCTAAATCTGTTGAATAACTTATTGTCAAGGAATAATTCAGGAAGCTCTAGTATATTCTCTTGCTGGCATGTAGCCAAAAGGTAGTGTGCATTAAGTGCAAGCCTGGCACTGTCCCAAGTAGACAAGAGTGAGAGTGTTTGGAGCAACACCTAGAGAAAACCTTATCTCACTCAAAGACAGTCTGTGGAGACTGCATCACAAGGCTGCTATCTGAGACATTCTGAACATTTCAGGGCATTCTACACTGGCCAACACTGAAGTGACTCACTGTTGAAGCAACTATATCTGAGAGAAAAAGGCAATGAGAGATCAAAGGATAAATATAGAGGGGACATAAAAGAAAAGACATAACTTTAAAGACAGTGAATCATTACTAATTAATTAGCAAGTACTAGCAGGGTTTGTCATTTAAAGTTGGCCTAAAAATAGGAAACAACATTTGTGTCCTTTATTGCTTCTTTGTGTAGTGTAATAGAAATCTGAACTTTTTTTTTATTCTTCTTCCTTTGAATTTTTTAAAGACATTTTGGCTTTTTTAAAATGAGAAATTCAGGACCTGTTTTCCCTGCATTTCCTAGAAAACTCTCTGGATGACTGGAGAATTACTGCCATAATATTAAAATATCACATGTACCAAGAGAGTGCAATCAATCGAGAGGGGAAGGTACTTTTAGTCAAACATTCTTAAGAGATTTCATTCCAATTTTGACAAGTCGATTGCTTCTCGCTGTATATGTTATTTCCCATTCCCACACCCTAACATGCACATGTACGCACATGCACACACAAACACAGACACACACACACTTCCTGTCTGGAGGGCTTAACCATGGTACTGGTTATCTTTCAAATTATGCTCATCCAGGAGGATGTTGCCCAAATATCTTGACTACTACTGCTAGGAAAGGACCAAATCCCCTTAATGGAGGCTGAAGCAGATTTCTTGTTGATTTCAATCATACTAGTTATAATTTTGTCCCAGGTGTATTTAATTCTTGTATTTAAGATTTTAAATCTTGATGATAAAGTATTTATGTTTTATTTCTCTTTCCCACTGGTCATAGTTTTGTTAGAGGATATTTTCTCCTTGTTTAGTACAAAGTACCAGTGTGTGATTGTTTTCTTTTCTTCACCTAAAAAGTTTTCCTGCATGAAAAGCCGACCTTGTCTACACTAGAGACTTTTGCAGACTTAAGTAACATTTCTTCTACATCAGTCAATTGAAATGCACCTTGCAACTTCACAAAAGCCGAGCTCTGAAGCATTAGAAATTGGCTTTGTTTTTGCAGGGCTAAATCATAATTGAATTACAGTCATTGTAGGCTTGGTTGTTTGTTTTACCAATGGGGATGGAGCCGGTGAGCGCATATCTTGAACGAAAGCTCATTCTCAAGTCCCCCTAGGTTACAACACAGCTAGCTAGCACAGGTTAACATGATTGTAAAGGTGTTAAACTGTATCTATATTCAGGGTGAAATCCTGCCGCCACTGACGTCAATGTCAAAACTGCCAGTGACTTCAGAATGGCCAGGATTGACCTGAGGTGATAAGGGGTATTTCACATCTTGCTGTGTAACTCAATTAAAAAAAAGAGAGAAAGAAATCTTTCCCGCCTATTAGAGCTGCAATTTCATTGTTGGATTCCTGTGTTGGAGGTATGCGACATTGACAAAAATATAATTTCTTGAAAGAATCTTCTTCTAGCTATTTCACAACCCAGAATCTTTCTCACACATACTTTGTTAAAGTTTCACAAAATTTAATGCACCCTCATTGTAATTGTGAGGAAAGATTTGCAAAGATGTCTAAGACATGTGGACACCCAATAAACGGCTGTGGGGCTCTGTGCAGGCATAGTGGTGTTCTCCCTGCAGGATCAGGGCCTCAGTTACTACTCAATGTGAGTAAAGGGGGAATTCACAGTATAGCCAGGGAAATTTGCAACCTGGAAATACCCCAGAGCCAGGAGGGAGAGAGATGCATGTTTCCACCCAAGAGAGGTGACAGCTGGGGAGCTGGAAGCCCCAGAGTGGATGCCGTTGGTGGACCATAGAGAGGGAATACAGGTACCTTGACCTGAACTTTGACACCCCCAGTATCTAAGTACAGCTGTTTGGAAAAGAGATTTCCATCCCATGGGAAATTCCAATGTTTTGCCATTTGTTTTCATCCAAAACAGGATGAAAAGTCAAAATATCCAATTGTAATGTGGAATGAAAATTCCACACAAGAAATTCAATTCCAAAATGTTGATTTAAAATTAAATGTCTCTTTTTCAAATGCGTCAGTTGAAAAACTGGAAATAAAAGGTTGAAATTGACATTTCCCTTTGAAAAAAATTGATTTTGACAAAAACTCATATTTCATCAGGAACATTTTATGGTCAAAAAATGTTGATCAGCTGTGTATCTAAACATATGATTAGACTCTGGAATAAGCTACACAGTTCCCTCGACTGGAGTCATATGTTACAATTGTCAGAAGAAGAACACAAGAGTGATAGATACAAAGTGCAGCGAGAATACCAGTTTGATTTGGCTTTTCTTCTCCTTTTTTCCCCACATCTTTGGAAAATGTGCCCAGGGTGCAGCTCATCGAATAGTCTTTAAAAAACCACCTTGTTGTTACTGAATTCTAGCTACGTGATTTGTCATTTCATCACAAAACCAAACAGGTATTCCTCCTGTCTCCAGTTCACTTCTCATTGAGTGCCTTGCTAAAGCCTGCCCATAAAGCAGCCTGCATAAAAGGACTGATTTTAGTTTAGGGAGCACATAAAGAGTATAAAATTCACGCAATGCCCATGTATTATGAAGACAGCTGAAGAAGTGTGGGTTTTATGGCTCTGTTCGTCATGTCTTAAATCCTTAAAGAAATAACTTGGATGGAATATGAAATGTGGTGGAATGGAGGATTAATATGCTAGCTAGCCTTTCCTTTTAGGAAACTAGAGTTCACCTCTGACCTAGGTAGGAGGTGAAAATGAGTTTAGTTTGGTCATTACAATCCTTATCCATGAAAGTCACCACACAACACATAAAGACCAGAAACCCTTTGCTTGAAGGGGTGGCCAAAACTGTATTATACTAGGCTGGAAGTTGTGGTGCATTGGTAGAGCTGTGTGAGAGAACACAGGAATGGAAGGTCAATTGGATGCTGCAGATTAGGATGGAGCAATAATTGTTTTGTAGCATTACAGGTCAGGAGAGAGGTACCTATGCCATTAGTCCTTCACTTTCCTGAGCAGTAACAAATTAAAATAAGTCACTAGTTTTGGGGGCATAATTCTCCATCAAAAAGCTCCATCCTGCTGCAACAGCCATGTATAGTTGTTGCTGAATCAGACTCTTTGGAAGCCTTTATCTGTCAGAAAGTGCTAAAACTTTTAGCAGAGCCAAAATCGGAACTTTAAAGGCCCATTGTGCTATATCCTTTGTAGCAGCACTGTGCCTTTAATTTCCATAACGTATGCAGCTTTAAATCCAACATTTATTTTTAACACATATATTTTAATGACATATCAAATGAAACTCCAGTCTGCCTCCTATGAGCATGGAGAGAAATCCTAATTACCTGTTTCAAAAGTGTGAAGCTCTTTCTAATTTTCCAGCAGCCAGGTTCCTTAGACAGCACTCGGTATTATAACTATTTATGCCAATTGTGCTATTTCATGCATAAAATTACTGTATTATTGTTGGAATAGATGCTGCAGAGATATCTAAGCAGGGTGTAATCACTTCACTTGCTATAAAATTGTGCTTCTGAAAGGTATCATAAATTTTATTAGAAGGCAAGAGGCTAATGGAAGCCAATCAGTGTTAATGCTGATAAAATTGCTTATATTTTACATTATGAAACGGGGAGATATTTTTATCAGAAGGTTTCCTTTTGTTTTGTTAAGAATGTGTGATGGAAAGTGAGGTACATTGAAACCACAGAGGGTAGTTAGTAAGCCACTCCTCCTCTTTGTTGCTGTCTGGACTTGCAAGGAAGTTTGTGTCGAAAGACACTTTCAGATCTTTGACTGACGGCATAATGCGAATGCAAAATGGAGGCAGCAAACACTCTGGTCTGTTCACTTGCACAGGACTTTACAATTATGAAGTTCATTCTTTTGATACAAATATTAATGTCCCAGTACTATTGGATCTTTTTTATTGTTCCAGATAATTGTTTTCTATTAGGCTGCCTACTGAATCTGCGGAGAGAGAGTTTTTATGACTCCCCAGCTTATTTTTAAAGCGCCACAGTAAAGAATGAGAGTCAATTTTGATACAGAGCAATGAGGAGCCAGAGATAGGGATGAGAAAAGGCGCTCTATCTATCAGGATGTAATTGAATGCGAGTGAGAGAGATCATCTCATTTGAGGGTAAATTAAAAGTCTTTTCATGTTAATAATATTTTGCACTTTTATAGCCATGTTCACGTGATAAGTTCAAAGCAATTCGAAGAAACTAATTGCTTCGCAGGCAAGCGTGGTGATACCACTTGTACAGATGGGGAAACTGAGGTATGGTGAGCTGATGTGACCAAGTGGTCTAGGAGTATGGCTCTTGCTCACAAAGCTAGTGGTCCTGTTCCCAGGCATGACCTGTCTGGGAGAATGAAAAATATCCCAGGTGACCACAATGGTCCCTTCTGGCTTTGGAATCTATGAATATAAGCCGCACAGTGAGTTAGTAGGCGAGATGAACATAGAACTAGGAAGGCAAACTCTACAAGTGACATAAAAGATGGTATAAGCTGCAACTGAAACATCAAATGTTTTTTGTTTTTGTTTTTTAAATCCAGGTGCTAGTGGCAAAGTAATATAACTTGCAGCGATTTGGCATTCAGTGCGTGCTGGAAATGGGTGTAAATTGCATTGATTAGGCACTCAGAGATGAGCAAATCTAGCCCTTGGGCTCATTTCATAATCCCAAGCCAAATAATTGCTTTGCCATCCACCCCCACCTAGCCCCAAACATAACATACACTTCCACCGGTTATAGATCACTATCATAAATATTTACACCGTTGCTGAATGTAGCATTATTACTATTATTTATATTATTTGTATTACTATTATTTCTATAAGGGGGAAGGGGTAGCTCAGTGGTTTGAGCATTGGTCTGCATAAACCCAGGGTTGTGAGTTCAATCCTTTAGGGGGCCATTTAGGGATCTGGGGCAAAGGTCTGTCTGGGGATTGGTCCTGCTTTGAGCAGGGGGTTGGACTAGATGACGTCCTGAGGTCCCTTCCAACCCTGATATTGTATTCTACAGTAGCACCTACAGCCCCAACTGATATTGGGCTCTATTGTGCTAGGCACTGTACAAATGAACAGTCAATGTCAGTCCCTGCTCTGAAGAGCTTGCAAGCTAAATATACAAGACAAACAAAGGCTGAAGCCCTATTTAGGTGAGGTACTAAGGCAGGAAGATGGACAGATGGTCTTCCGTTTAAGAAGCTGGACTGAAATCTAGGTTCATGTCCCAGCTTTGCAAGGACTTTGTGTGTGTGTGAGACTTTGGGACAAATTGGTTAATCTCTGAGTTTGCTCAGACTTCCAGAATAATGCCATCCATTTATTCCAGACCGGATGTGGCTCCAGGAATCCTGACTCCCAGCCCCTTATCTAGCCAGTAAACAAGACTCACTGCCAGAAATATAAACTATATAGTGGGTCAAATCCAACCTGTATAATTCTTAGGAAAGTTTCAAACTCTCTGTGGTACAACTCTTCACTTTCATGTAGTCCCCCACAGCACTATGCATGTTTTCATGGGGATACCGCATTAATGTGCATGTGATAGATTAGATAAGGGCAAACAGTGTTTATTCCCATGTATTACCAATTATGTCTTAAAAGAAAACCAGAACTTTAATAGTGCTTTTCTTTTCTTTTTTAAACTACCGGTATCTTTTCTTAAAGTTTCTTTTCAAATTTAATCCCTTATTTGTAAACATAATTTTCCTCAAAACCCACCAATGGCTGCATGGCTGATTTGACAGAATAGAATTCATAACTATGAATGAACAAAAGGGGATTTATTCAGAATCCAAAGCAAAGTCATATTAACAATACATTCTACTTATGGCCCTGATTCAGCAAAGCCTTCATGTCCCATTGAAGTTAACGGGCAATTTTTGGCCAGGATTCTGATGTCAGGTATATTGGTGTAAATCTGGAGTCACTTACATCAATGTACACGAGATCAAAAACTGCCCTCAAAAAGTAGGGCCTGTAAAGTATTTTCTTAAGGGAAATGTCAAACAAGGAGCAGAACAGCACTTCAAATTCCCAATCCAAAAATTGTTAATCTGAAGTTAGGACTGAGAGTATGGCTCAGTAATTTACGGGTAGAAAATATTACTCAAATGATGTGTTTAATTTGAAAGCAAATGTTACAAATCCAGATAATTCAGAGTTAAAAGAAAAACAGACGTGTTAAGGTTCGGGGATGCATATGCAAACCATTACTTCTGGGCACGTCTACACTGCAAAAAAAGACCAGCAGCAGTGAATCTCAGAGTCCGAGCCAACAGACTCAGGCTTGCAGGGCTTGCACTATATTGGGCTAAAAATAACACTGTAGTTATTCGGGCTTGGGCTGGAGCCCAGGCTCTGAAACCAAGCAAGGGAGATGGGTCTCAGAGCCTGGTTCCAGCCTGAGCTAGAATGTCTACATTGCTATTTTTATCCCTTTAGCACAAGCCCTAGTTAGTTGACCTGGGCTCTGAGACTCACTGCCATGGGTCTGGTTTTGCAGTGTAGACACACCCTCAGTGCCTGGTCCACATTGGATATGGGGCTGCTGCAGCTAGAGAGCTTAGTCCATTTGCTCACGCTACAGAGGCTCATATTGTTAGCTCTAGAGTTCCCTGATTAGTCCCTGATGATGGTTATTCAACATAGTTGAGACACCTGAATAACCTTAACCCTTAAGTTTCTATTGGATAGGATATGCTTCCCTTCTTGTTGCTGTGAGTTGGTTAACTATTGGCATATTTAAATTCAGAATGGGATGTGATGATTCATAAAGAGGTATAGATGCCTAAATATATAGCTTTTTATAATCAGTGGTAAAGTTTGGGTTCTATTTACATCATTGGCACTTTAAAATTCCATCTTTCCTGTAGGGTGAATTCCACTGAATTATCCTGTGAAAAACCCTTCCCTAAGGACAGGTATAGTTTTAAGGCACGGGGAACGTAGATGAACGTTCATGCCATCACCGTACAATCAGTTTCACCTGTAAGATTATCATTCCCAAACATTAATAGCCAATAAATCTGCAGTTGTCGGATATCCTATGAAAATTCAGCAAGGCTGATGGTGCAAAATTTGAATTCTCAGTAGGCACAACATTCCACCTCTCTAGCCACATTCTGTTAACACAGCAGCTCAGCAATGACCCTGAGATGGATATCAGCTGAAGCACTCAATTGATTTACAACCTTGTAATTCATTTGTCACCATTTATTATCCTTTATATAAAACCAGACATAAATGCGAGAATGGTAGAATTCTAAAGTGTTGGATTAAGAGGATTCAAGCTCATCGATGCCCTTTTATATTGGGAAAACAATGGGAGCTCACACAAGACAATAAAAAAATGTTCAGACTAAATGTATGAAACCGTTTATAATACAACTCCCAGCTTTCTAATAAACAGGATAGAATTGTGTAGATTCTGCCCTTGAACATTCCATTGCTCTCTGTGCCTTTGCTATTCAGACCTTGACAAAGAAAAAGACACTGGCAAATGTATCCAAAAATATGAAGGTAGATGATAAATCTCTGAATACATATTGGACAATGCAAAGCATTTTAGTGTAGTTTTCCTCCCATCTCCCAAAGGCACATAGAAGTTTTCTTTTGTAATGACCAAACGATAGAATGGACAGCACAACACTAAATGTCTACTTTACAGCTGCATGAAATTCAGAGCAGTGTGACATTCTGGGATAGGGTGACCAGATGTCCCGATTTTAGAGGGACAGTCCTGATTTTTGGGTCTCTTTCTTATATAGGCTCCTATTACCCCCCACCCCCGTCCTGATTTTTCACATTTGCTGTCTAGTCACCCTATTCTGGGAAGACGCACAGCTTTAATTAATGTTATCATTTGTCCAATAAACACTGTCCCTGATTTTTGTCCTAAATAATGATCATTTAGTAGTGGAGATTACAAAAAAACATTCAGGTTTGATCAAGGATGGTGTGATACATTCAGTATCTAAGCCCAGAGATGAGTCAATACTCAGATGCCACAGTGATGTGTTCAAAACAAAACCCTGAATAGGATGGAATAGATAGAACCTTTAAAAAAATCAAATTTTGTGCTGGGGCTGTATATGGAGGATGGAGTTATAAACTTCCCACGATGAAGGGTGGTTCTGTGCTTGAGATGCTGGCTTAGGACTCAGTATATAGGGGTCCAGTTCATGACTCAGCCATAGATTCCCTGTGTGACCTTGGGTAAATCACATATACTCTAGGCCTGCATTTCCCATTGATAAAATGGGGATAATAATTACTTTCTTCTTCCCATTGTCTGTCTTGTAGGTTTAGATCATAAGATCTTTGAGGCTCCAACTGTCTCATGCCATGCGTAAGTATAGCACCTAGCAAAACAGGCTCTCAAAATTGGTTGAGGCCTGTATGCACTACGGTAATACAAATAATATTCATCTCAGATTTACTGAAAATTATCTGTGATTTAGGCTCATTTCACACTGTTCAAAGACTTAATTTTGAAATGTTCCTTATTATGTTATACCAGTTTTTCTGTTTCAAATTTAGTTGCCGCTGTTCTTTTCCATAAGGATAATTTAGTTTTATGCCAAGTTTCAAATGCAAAATTCAGACTATTATGTGTTATTTGTGGGAGAAAATAATGCGGCAATAAAGTTCTACAATTGGGGAAAGTATGTTTTCCCCTTCACTCGCTTATTCTGCAAAATTGGCTGAAAGTATTTACTTTCAAAAAGAGTCCTGTCCTAGAAAATTGCATCTCAGAAAACCTCAGAAACTTGTGATCAAGTTAAAATAAGAAATTATAAATGGGGGAACAGTCTTCCAGTCTTAACAATCAAGCAAATACTATAATAATGTTATACTTATAATTTATATTGTGTCTTTCATTAATTCTTTTCTTAAAGAGATTTCAAAACAAAGGGTCCTGTGTGTGTGACAGCTTACACATTTTGTTAGTATGTTTGTGCTGCTGGAAACTAAGATTTTAGAAGTCATCTCAAGTCATTCTTTCTCAACAAGAATACAACCCCACAGTGGCATGGTTGATGCTTCTGATCACATGCATTAGGCTAAATAAATCAGGGATCTAGAAGGGCTATCATGTGATTTATACCATGACCTCTAGAACAAAGTTTTGCAATGAATTCAGGAAGCTCAGTTGCATTCCTTAGAATCATAGAATATCAGGGATGGAAGGGGCCTGAGGAGGTCATCTAGTCCAACCCCCTGCTCAAAGCAGGACCAATCCCCAGACAGATTTTTGCCCCAGATCCCTAAATGTCCACCTCAAGGATTGAACTCACAACCCTGGGTTTAGCAGGCCAAACCACTGAGCTATCCTATCCTTCCCTTCCACAAAGAGCTAAACTATTGATTCTCATTTTCAACAAAGTTCTTCAGAACATTTAGCATGAAACCTATGTTCAGAGCTGAACCCAGCAGACTTACACTTATAGTTGATAAAAAAAGTTGCAAAGTTTTTGCTGTAAGGTGGGCTCCATGCAACACATGTTGAAGTCCATGCTCAGAGTATCATTGACTCCACTAGGAGTTGAATCAGGCACTATGGGTGGAATTTTCAAAAGTACACAGCACTGGCCTAATCAGCAAATTCAATGGGAGTCTTACCATTGACTTTAGTTGGGTCAAAGTTAGGGCAATCCTGCTTGTGCTTGAAAATCAAACTCTGCAGACCCAGTTCAGGAAAACATTTAAGCACAAGTATTGCTGAATAGGGATAGATTGCTGAATTAGATGAGCAGGCTTTGAATGAAGATGTATTGCAAATATACAATGATTTCCCAAACAAGCACCAAGAACTTGTACAAAGGTTTTTTACTGAAGGATGAACAAAATTATGCTGGAAACTCCATGAGGATATTGTAAAATGGTGACTGACGACACTGAAGATGTTATTAATTGGAAGTGGTTTTTAGTGCATGTTTGACAATATAACACAATCAAATATGTGGACAAGTAATACTAGGGTGACCAGACAGCACATGTGAAAAATAGGGACGGGGGTGGGGGGTAATAGGAGCCTATATAAGAAAAAGAACCAAAAATCGGGACTGTCCCTATAAAATCCGGACATCTGGTCACCCTAAGTAACACCCATCCACTTACATTATTTAGCTGAAGGCAAATGTAGACATTGAAAAGTATGCTCATTATGACAGAGAAAAAATATTATCACTTTGATAAATGCCCCTTGGGTTTGCAAAATGGCAGCACAGCAAGACACCTGCCAAATAATAGTTGGCTTTGGACCTAACTTGTTAGTCTGTCAAGGACACCTCTTGCCAATGGGTGGAAAATGGATTACTGTCATTTTTTCAAGGGACTGCACATCATTTTTCATTGATTGGCATGCCAAATGCTGCACACAGTAATGAGTCAGGGATGATGCAAATCATCATCGAACTGTCACTTTGATTGCATAGCCTTCTATCAGTGCGATTACACAAGGGTGGCGTCCAAAAGGTGATGTACAACTCCGCTTGGCTTCAAAGGTTGAAAGCAAAATTGTGACGACGGATAGGTAAAGCAGGGGGCAACCAATACAGCTGCTAGTGGCACCAGTCAGTTACACATTAGCACACTTGTGAGTCATTTTTAATGGAAATAATAAAACACCTGGAATCTCGTGGCCTCTCAAAAGATGTAAATTATAATACCTCATGATGGAATTAAATTAACATGGGGAACTAATGACCACCACCACTATCATTATCACCACCATGCATGTCACAATTACAATCCATAGTTGACAGGGACCACATCCTGAAAGCAATCTTTCCCAAGCCCCCTCTTCTAGCCTCTTCAACATCACCAAGATCATCACAAGAAGCAAGCTCCCCACAGCCGAGATACCAATTCCAAGCAGGACTAGATCCTTCCAGAACAACAGATGCAAAACCTTCAGATGTATCTCCACTGTTACACCCCCTCAACACACCTTTCTAGATCCATGGGTTCTACAAATGCCTATCACAACATATTGTATCCTCATCCAGTGTATCAAATACCACAACATCAACTGTATGGGTAAAAGCAGACAATAACTACGCTCATGAATGAACTCACATAGAAAAATAATAAAAGACAAAAATGCCCTATCACCGGTGGGTGAACACTTTTTACAAAGTGATCACTCCATATCTAACCTCTCAGTCCTCAAATGAAACCTGCACAACACCTTCAAAAGATAAGCCTGGGAACTTAAATGCATAACTCTGCTGGAAACTTAAAAAACATGGACTTAGCAGGGACACCAGTTTTATGGCTCTTCACAACAATTTGTAACACACCCTGCTGCCTATTAACCCTCCTTTGCCCCTGGAGCACAGATGAGTTAATTGCCCCCTACATTTTAAGTGGTCTGGTACAACATGTGTGAACCCCTTATGCTTAACAATCTTGTATTTAGCTGACACACTCTGGTTATCTTCTCCAGACCTGAGGAAGAGCTCTGTGTAACTTGAAAGCTTGTTCCTTCAACCAACAAAAGTTGGTATAATCAAAGATACTAACCCACCCACTTTCACTAACATAGACATTTTAGTGCACACAATTGTTTCTGGACATAATATTTAGGCTTGACTATTAAATATCAGATAGTAATGAAAAATTCCCCTGCATCAGAAGTGGCAATAATTCATTTTTCGTTGTGTGTTCCTACATTGCTGGAAACACTGTCTTAACCATATTCTTTTAAGACTATTGATTCATACCACTTGATGGAGAATTCTGTATTTTAAGACCTGCAATATTAATTAAAGTACTGGGGCGAGGGAAAGAGAGAGAGAGGGGAAGTCACTGGTGTCTTTATTTTTGAATTTCTGTTTGTTTGCCTGATTTTATGTTATGAACTAAACTCCGAAATGAGAAATAAATGTAAAACCACAAAGCACTTTACCCTTTCCATAATCATTGGCATTTGAATTCACCACCAGGGTAAGTGCCATAAGGGTACCAGCATTGGTGGAGTGGCGCCTATTTACCTTGGACCACCATAAATAGTGTTACTTCGTTATTTCAGATCAGGAGGTTCTTATTTAGGTAAAGTGAAGGGATTATCTTGGAAAACAGATGGTGATGTTTCGTTAACATATGGTGAGATTTTACACATCTAAAAAAGACACAGAGAGAGAACAAAACACACTGCATATTTCCACTTGCCTACACGCCCAAGGTGAGTAATTTTGGGGGAGAGGGGGTGGGAGTGGAATGGCATATAAAATGTCTTACGTTTTTCACTACTAATTATAATCCTGGTCAAACTAAGCAAGTAGATTTGGGCATTATGGGAGCTGCAATACCAGTGGTGGAGCATCCCCACAGCTCAGCTGCTTGGTGTGAATGCTGGAAAGAGGATTTGGCTTGATGTACATTACTGGCTCTTGCAGTTAATTTATTTAACCCAAGTGCTTAGGGGTGCCTGGAAATATTTCCCAAGCTGCATGTGTCTTGACTAAAAGGCAACTCACCTGACAGCTTTGCATAGTTGCACCTTAGCATTACTGCTCTATCCAATCCATAATACATTCTGTTTACAATAGTTATCAGTTTGTTTGCTTTGATTTTAGCTAAAAGAGCTGAAGATTTAGCTCTCTGTCAGAGTTGGTAGGAATCTAAGAGTCCGGTCCAAACCATAAACTTTCTGCTTAATCTTCTGGAAACTTTCCAGTTTTCCTTGAATATCTCCAAGCAGCTGATACTGTACCTCCACTGCATGGAGGGGGGATTTTTTCTTTTTCTTGATTAGTTCAGCTGACAAGGTCAACAGGAAATGAAAAAGGAAGAATATACATTCAGAACAACTATGCTACCTTATATGCAGAGTTATTAAGGTTAGTGGACCTGATTCTTCATTGACTTGTCCCTTCTATAGTAATTTATACCTGCAAAAGGAGGTTTAAAATGCTACCAGATCAGAATGGCTGCGTTTTTGTATCCTGGTTGAACAGGCATGTGTGACTATATGCATGGCAAAGCAATGGAGAATCTAGCTCTTTGAGAAGCGATCTACTATAAAATGACGGATTCCTAAGCCTTGAAAACACCCAGTTTAACTAAAATATGTTGCTAAACTGATTTAGTGAAAGACATGCAAGTTTGTGTGTAGATATTCTTATTTTGGTTTAAGAGTGAGTGAGAAATTTCAATGTAGCTTAATCTGATGGAAAAAAGGGAGGGGAGAGGGAACTAAACTAAACTGAAATAAGATAGTCTTAAAGCAAAATAAGTACGTCTACACGGGGATCTGCAGATGGTCAGTTATCGACAAGGATCTAGAACTGAAAAATGATCAGATACTAGAGTCAGATGAGCAGAGAAAAAGAAATTATGTGAATATCCCATTGCGTCCTAAATCAAATTTAATTCAATCAAATTCACACCCTTTTAAAGTCAGTCTCCAGGTCAATTTTACAGACTAAAGAAGTTGGGATAAGCATTTGAACTTACTTTGATGCTCATGTAAAATAAAAACCTTGTACACTGTGTGTGTTTCACACATCACTAACTGCAAGTGAACACCATGTGAACCCCCTCATTTCTCCAGAACATGTGTCCTTAATTTTCTTGATAGTTACAAACTATTTTCAAAGAAGGTTTCAGCAACAAAGACTGCTCAATGGTAGAGAATTGAGAACAAATGTCATGCAATGCATTTTTTTTCCCAAGTAAGCTTTGGTCTTCATCAAGGACTGACAAATATTGGCATTATATGTCACTAAGAAGTAAAAAGATCATGCAATGACCTTCAAAAATCCCCACAATATGTACATTATGTTGATGTGCCCTTTGTTTTGTCTCTCTTCGTTTGCTTTGGCGGCTTCAGCTGTTTGGTCTAAAGCAAGGTTGTTTCACCAAGTTTTAACTGCATCTTTTAACCATGGACTCGGCTGCAGACTAAAAGACCTTATGTATTGTCCCCAACTTTTTATTTTCTGAATATTGAGACATCCTTGAAATTCTGGGCCCACGCAAAGTGTAACTAGCAATGGGCCATCCCCAAATGTTCTGCAAACTCAATTTGGAAAAGCAACCTAATCTTTGGAGGCATACCTGAAGTTTTCCCAGTCTTATCTGAATTGCTCTGGTCTGGAAATCAGAGTCTCATGAGAACAGCCCCTCTCACAACTCTTCTGGAAACTGTCAAAGTAACCACCAGAGCTGTTAATGCACAAGGAGTGATGTGAAAAGCTCATGCTGTTCAAAAGGGTTGCCAGGATCCTGGTTTTTAAAGGGTGTGAGTCACTTTCTTGAGTCACTTTTATTCTGGTGGTTCACTAGTCTCAGTTAGATGTGCTTTTGCATCTATCCATAGCTTTTGGAGGTGGCTTGCAAAAGAGAGGACAAGATCATTCAGAAACATTTTTGGGCTGTCAAGAGTGGCAACAAAATATAGAACTGCAACTCCGTCAACACCAGGTTGTAACTAGGTGAAGTGTAAGAGATCCCGTAGCCAGTAAAAGTGGGCATTCAAAATAAAGGCTCTGAATTGCTCATTCATAGCACCTTTAAAAGTAGCCTCATGTTACACCTTGGCATCATGGCATATCATTTACCAGCCTTATCAGACTACCGTTATACCAACTCTATTGTGTGGCAGCGAAAGGCTGAAGTGCACCGAATTGACATTTTCGATTGCTGTCATCCTCATCAGCTGCTCCATATTAAGTGGCAGGACAAGATCAGCAATGAGGATATTTGTGTACGAACCCACCAACCAACTTCATCAGCACTAGTTCGGTTTTGGGGGTTTTCTTGGTATGGACATATTATTAGTCTGGACGACTAACAGATTACAAAGCATGTTTACCAAGCAATGCTACTACACCATTGGTGATCACATGGGTACCAAAAGCTTTGCCGGCGTGCTAAGATTGCCAGTGATGGACACAGACTGAACCTCCAGCTGTATCATTCTAAAGACCTAGCTGGAGAGCGATCTGGGTGGTGCTCAATCTACAAGAAAGCTACATCACTTTGGGATTTACCTTGATGAAAGTTACGCGATTATACAACTTAATGGGTCAGGTACTCTACTGCTGTGAGCTATGCTAATTTACACCAGCTGAGGATCTGTCTGAATATTTCTTTTCCATTTAGACAGCTCTAAAAATAGCTTACTAAACTTTAACTAGCTTTTAAGATGTTAAACGTATGCAGTGAAAACTCCATAGATTCATTTTTACCTGGCTGTGATTAGTTAAAGAAGCTTATGTCAAATGACAATCCCAGGCAGCATGTATATCATCAGTACGTTGCAGCTTAGTAGCAAAAATATGTTTTTCACTTTCCAAAATTGTAATAGGAAAACTGAAAAAGAGATAGAAGCCCGTGAGTCAATGTTACAGTCACTTTAAGAATTTTAGTCATTTTCATAAACAAGGAGTCTAGTGGCACCTTAAAGACTAACAGATTTATTTGGGCATAAGCTTTTGTGGATAAAAACCTCACTTCTTCGGCTGCATAGAGTGAAAGTTACAGATGCAGGCATTATATACTGACCCATGGAGAGCAGGGAGTTACTTCGCAAGTGGAGAACCAGTGTTGACAGGGCCAATTCAATCAGGGTGGATGTAGTCCATTCCCAATAATAGATGAGGAGGTGTCAATTCCAGGAGAGGAAAAACTGCTTAAGTAATGAGCCAGCCACTCCCAGTCCCTATTCAAGCCCAGATTAATGGTGTTAAATTTGCAAATGAATTTTAGTTCTGCTGTTTCTCTTTGAAGGTGGTGTTTGAAGTAGGTTTCCGGTATAGGGTGGTGTTTATGTGACCATCACTTATTTGCACTGTAGTGTCCAGGAAGTGGATCTCTTGTGTGGACTAGTCCAGGCTGAGGTTGATGGTGGGGTGGAAATTATTGAAGTCCAGGTGGAATTCTTCAAGGGCCTCCTTTCCGTGGGTCCATATGATGAAGATGTCATCAATGTAGTGCAAGTAGAGGCACGAGAGCTGAGAAAGCGTTGTTCTAAGTCAGCCATAAAAATGTTGGCATACTGTGGGGCCATGTGGGTACCCATAGCAGTGCCACTGACTTGAAGGTATAAATTGTCCCCAAATCTGAAGTGGTTGTGGGTGAGGACAAAGTCACAAAGCTCAGCCACCAGGCGTAACATACATAAACCAGTAAGTGAACACTTCAATCTCCCTGGTCATTCTATTACAGATTTAAAAGTCACTATCATTGAACAAAAAAACTTCAGAAACAGACTTCAAAGAGAAACAGCAGAACTAAAATTCATTTGCAAATTTAACACCATTAATCTGGGCTTGAATAGGGACTGGGAGTGGCTGGCTCATTACAGAAGCAGTTTTTCCTCTCTTGGAATTGACACCTCCTCATCTATTATTGGGAGTGGACTACATCCACCCTGATTGAGTTGGCCCTGTCTACACTGGTTCTCCACTTGCGAAGTAACTCTCTGCTCTCCATGGGTCAGTATATAATGCCTGCATCTGTAACTTTCACTCTATGCATCCGAAGAAGTGAGGTTTTTACCCACGAAAGCTTATGCCCAAATAAATCTTGTTAGTCTTTAAGGTGCCACCAGACTCGTTGTTGTTTTTGTAGATACAGACTAACACGGCTACCCCCTGATACTTGACAGTCATTTTCATGAAATTGAACATTAGGTGTCCATCAGAGAGGTAAAAACTCCCTTTCCCTTATGGCAAAAACTGTCCTGGAAAAAAAAAAAGATTTTTAAAGTCATTTAAATATTGTATCGTTATAGAAGATCTCTGGTTCAAGGAAGTGCTTAACAAATATTCAATGATTATGGGTGGGAATTTCAAAAGCGCTCCATGTTGGCCTCACTCTGTTCCTGTTAGTCAGTGATGACATTCCACGTTAAGCTTCCCCAAACCACTAGGAGGCAGGTATTCTTGAATCCACTTTGAGGAGAGAAGCAGAGGGGGAGAGTGACTCACATGGAATTCCTCTTGAATAAACATTCAGCAAAATAGAATGCAGAATTGAAAGGAGGATGAGAGCAGAGACGGGCTGAGCAGTGGTAATAGTAATGCAGCATTTTTCTCCCAATATTTACTTATTTTTTTCAAAAACTTAATATATGTTAAGAGCATGTTAAATAAACAAATAAATAAATATCATCTTCTCAGGTAGCTATGAAGAACCTAAGCCAATTTACCAGTATGTATTATACTCCCTCCTTATTTCTCCCACAAAAGATGGTCCAGTGGTCTAAGAGTCTTGGGTTGAATTTCCCTAGGAGGGTGGTGAAGCACTGGAATGGGTTACCTAGGGAGGTGGTAGAATCTCCATCCTTATAGGTTTTTAAGACCCTGCTTGACAAAGTCCTGACTGGGATGATTTGGTTGGTATTGGTCCTGCTTTGAGCAGGGGGGTGGACTAGATGACCTCCTGAGGTCTCTTCCAACCTTAATCTTCTATGATTCTATGATTCCCACTCTACCACAAACTTCCTGTGTGGTTTTTTGGGGTGTCATTAGTCTCTCTGTGCCTGAGCTCCTCATCAGTAAAATGGAGATGTCTACTCCACAGGAATGTTGTAAAAATAAACACATTAAAGATTGTGAGATACTCAGATTCTACAATAATGGTGGTTATATGAGAATCACAGATAGGTTCCTATAAACTATGCTCTATTTTTCTCCTTTAAAATAAATATATAACATCCACCTTGGGACATAAGTTCTTGGCAGCCATTGTTTTGATAAAATATTGCGATAATACTCTGGCGAAGCAACAGTTGTCCTACGTATTACAAAAAATGTGCCAAAAGTGCAATGCTATTCTTTCAACATGTTGTTGAAATACATGTTGTCAGAAGCTACAAATGCGGAGGAAAAGAGATTGGGCTAGGGCAGCATGCTTCTGAGATTAAGTGAACTCAAAGAGTGACAGTCATTATTATTTGTTTGTTTTTATTTATTGTGTGGTGACCACATCCTCAGTCTTGCACAGGTCTAGAATTTGCTAAGAGATTTTTATGACACTTTCAAAAGAAACTTTTGCAGTATATAAGTTTTAACACATAGAGAGACACATTTTGAAAATGTACTGGCAAACCCAGAGGTGTTACATTTTTCACATTCTGAAATGTGAAAAAAAAATGAAAAAGGAGGAAAAAACATTTTAAAAGTAATGAACTTTTCCTTCATTTTCATCCAGTTCTAGCCATATTGCATCCATACCACACAAGAACGCTTTGAGAAAGCGGACAGTGTGCAGTGTCACCAACTCACATGATTTTATGGTAAGTCTTGCTATATTTGGTGCTTTCCTTAAACTCCAGCTCCCTGGAGTTATGTTATCTAATGGCAATCACCATTCAATTTTTAAAGGAAGTTTCTAGCCCTCATTGTTGTGTTTATTGACAAGATGTTGTGACTGGACCTGCTGGGACACCAACAAACAGTCCTCCAAAGACCTAGAAGGGCCAGGAGGAAATATTGTCCAATCACAAACCAGCAGGCCAGTTAAAAAGGCATTCCTGCTTTTTCTCGGGGGTAGAGTTGGATGTGACTGGGATCAGAGGAGGAGCGCCTCAGGGCTAACCCAGGCCAGGGACTTGCCCTAAGCACTGCAAACTAAGAAGAGTTTTTCCCATTTGTCTAAAGGAGCAGACAGCTGAATCCTGAGTTGCTATTTTGTTACTCGATTGTTTAGAGAATGATACCAAACTTATGGCACAGGCTGTCCTGCCCCAAGGAAGTGGTCAATCCTTGCAGAATAAGGTGAGGAGTCGCTGCAATACCACAGATGACCCTAAAGGGGGCTCTGCAGAGCAGCACTGCATCCCACAGATATTCAAACGGAATACTGATGTATAAACATAAATTTGCGGTGGCTGCTTCTAGCTCACATTTTAGGTCCAGACTCTTGGCTGCAACCGAGGAACGTATAACTCAGGATGGGGCTGTAAAAACAGCCTTAAGTCACCTTTCCAGGCACGGGTGTTTAATTGAAGTGCAGACATACCCTAAGCCATTATCCCCCTCAGTCTACTAATTCCGTGACTTCCTCTGTTAACTTTAGGGCCATCGACATGGCACAAAATGGGTCATAGTGCCTTGATACTACGCAGATAGAAAATATCCTACGTGCTCAGTTATTACCTTTACAATCAACTTTATGGCACTGCCTCTGAGAGAAAGCAGGGACTTCTGTACTGTTACCTGGCTGAGAAATGCTTCCTTCCTGCAGCAAAACCTTTTTGTCAAAGTTGGCATCTGTGTCTTGCAGCCTGAGAGAGTCTGAAATACAATGTGCGACTTAATTGTCTAGAACAGTCGTGCTTGCTGTGTGGTATTAACTCCAGAAAGTTTCCATGGTTTATTGAATGGTCAGGCAGAGTCTGGGCTGACTCAACACTGCCTGGGATAACAGCGTTTTGCCAGCAGATACATTTTACAGTGTCAACATTTACTCCCACTATTTCGGGGCTGGATTTTTTTCTTTCCTTACATTCCTCCATCTAATCTTTTCTGTAGCCAGCAATTCCATGTCAATGTCAGCGCCTGCCATTTCCATAAGGCAACGATTTGAAGCGCCTTGATTCTTCGCTGTCACTTCATTTCATAGCTCAGTCTTCAGAATTCATAGCAAAGTAGTCCAAAATTTGTCAAAACCCTCCAAAAAGTGGCTTCTGCCAGCTATAAAATTAATCTGTGTGGGGCACGAGTTTCTATCAAGAGGCACAAGAAGTTGTCCCCCACTATTATTACTTACAGGACGGGGTGGGCAAACGTTTTGGACTGAGGGCCACATCTGGGTGGTGAAATTGCATGCAGGGCCATGAATGTAGGGCTGGGGCAGGGGATTGGGGTGCAGGAGGGAGTGTGGGGTGCGGGAGGGGGTGCGGTGTGCAGGAAGGAGCTCAGAGCAAGAGGTTGGAATGCAAGAAAGGTGCAGGGTATAGGAGGGGGCTCAGGGCAGGAGATTAGGGGGGTCAGGGCAGGGAGTTGGGGTGCAGGGTGCAGGAGAGGATCAGGGTGCGGGCTCCCGCCCGGCACTGCTTACATCGAGCTGCTCCGGGGTGGCAGCAGTGCGCAGCAGGGCTAAGGCAGGCTCCCTGCCTGCCCTGGCCCCATCCCGCTCCCGGAAGTGGCCAGCATGTCCGGCAGTGGCTCCTGGGGGTGGGGTGGGGCAGGCGGCTCGGCTGCACACTGCCCTCACATGCGAGTACCACCCCTGAAGCTCCCACTGGCCGCAGTTCCCCGTTCCCGGCCAATGGGAGCTGTGGGAAGCGGTGCCTGCAGGCAAGGGCAGCGCATGGAGCCCTCTGTCCCCCTTCCCCCAGGGGCCGTAGGGATGTGGTGCCAGCCGCTTCCGAGAGCGGCGCTGGGCCAGGGTTTGCAGGGAGTCTGCCTTAGCCCCACTGCGCCAACGGGCTGACAATCCTGCGGGCCGGATTGAAAGCCCTGACAGGCCGGATCCATCCCGCAGGCCGTAGTTTGCCATCCCCTGTTATAGTAGTACCTTGTGGCCCCGATTGAAATCAAGGCTCCATTGTGTTAAGTACTCTACAACAACTAATATGGTCTGATCTACACCTAGATTTTCTACTGATACTATGTTGGTTGGAGGGGTGTGCTTTTTTTTACCAATATAAGAGTACCGGTATAACTCCTAGAGTGGATGGGTTGGATCACTTGATGATGACCTGTTCTATTCATTCCCTCTGGGGCACCTGGCAGTGGCCACTGTCAGGAGACAGGATACTGGGCTAGATGGACCTTTGGTCTGACCCAGCATGGCCGTTCTTATGACACAGTTATATTGGTATAGTTTCCTGTATGTGAACAAGCTATATCGGTATAAATATGATGATATCGTTATAACTGTGTCCATTCTACGGGGAAGGTTCTCAAAGAGATACAACTATCTAATATAGAAAAGGCCTAAGAAACAGAGCCTGCCCCAAAGAGTTTACAATCTAAATCGACAAGATAGGCAAGGGGTAGGAGAAAGGAAGTACCATTATCCCCATTTTGCAGATGGCAAACTAAAGCACTTGAGATTATATATCTTGCCCAAAGTTGTTTTTGGCAGCACTGGAAATTGAATCTGTATTTCTTGAGTCCTAAGGCCAGTGATTTAATCTCAAGACCATCCTTCTTTCTGTACCTTTTCATGTTAATACTCCTCCGGATAGAACACAACTTCTTAGAAGGTGGCATTTTCATCATTGGTTGCACCTAATATTCATATTCCGTGGGCTGAAGATTGTTCTGTCAATAGGAATAAAGGCTGTGTTCCCAGAACAACAGACAGGCATCACGTCTCTGCCATTTGTCTCCATGGTTCCCCATGAGCTGCAAACTCATAGACACTGCTTGGTGATTAAATAGGAGAAGTCTGCCCATTCACGGTCTCATTACCTCACCAAAAACATGTACAAATCACTCAGCTGTGTACATGATCAGTAGAGTAGTATTAATGAAACATCCTCTTCAAATACGTTTGTGCCATCGCCGTCTTACATTCTAGCTTGTTCCTGCTGCCTTGGTCGTTGAATGTCAGTCCAGTCTGTTTTGCTTTTAAAGCTTTTTGATTAGCCAAACCATGATTTTGGACCTATTGCAAATTGTTAACATTCCTCCTCTCTCTTCTTTTAGTGTTATGTGTGTCTGAGCCGCACTGTAAAGGTGAACAGGAGCAAAGACCAAGAGAGTGAGTGGGGCACATCAGAGGTGAGAACTAAGGAGCAGGGAAGGAGAAGGAGAAGGAGCAGGGAAGGAGAAGATCAGTAGCCCATTTTAGAGTCCTGTCTCCTTCTGGTTTCTCTGTACAGGTAAGGATTTGGGGGTTTTAAACAAGAAATCAGTGTGATTCAATGGACTCCCCACTGCAGGTGAGATAATTCCCTGCTCAGACTGAGGTGTTTTAAGCACACAAGATTGTCTTTCAGAGAGAGATCAGATTGATTCAATTCTGGGCAATCTCCCTGGATTGGAAGAGGGTCTTTAATGACCTTATTTAATATTTAACAGTCTCTAGCCTTCCCTCTGGGTGGGAGGCAATTCAGAGCTGGTGGCAGCTAGGTTTACGGGTGTATTACTTCCCTTACCTCTCCTACCTTTTTTCTCACTTCCTAAGGCCTTGCCGGTTGTATCTCTGCATCCAGGGTGTGCTCGTCAACTTTCTCTCTCCCCACCCTTCCTATCACCAGGCTCTCTTGACTCACTCTGTTTACATACAGTGTCTATCATTTATTTTTTATCTGCTTGCAGGCCAGAACCCCATAGCTCCTCCTATGCCTGTTTCAAAGTATTTGTCTTCTAGGACTCCATCTCTCTGCCTTTAGGGACTTATCCTCCGTCTGCAAAGTTCCTTAGTTGACTCGACTCCTGCTCCAATCTTCTTCTCTGTAGACCCTCTCTCTTCTCCCAGACTCTTTCTATTCACTCTCTCCCCTCATACATACACACACACATACTCTAAAGACTCCTTCCCCCCACCCCTTCTTCTATTCCTCACATCAAAACTCTACCCTGTCTCAAGACACCTATCCATTCTCAGTGGATGCTTCTCTGTGGACCTGAGGAGAGGCAGAGCCAGCACCCACCACTAAAACACCCTGAATAAAGAAGCTGCCCCAAAGCCAATTAAAAATACCTTTAGTTCCTGAAGTTCAAATCATTTTGAAACAGGTGAGTTCTTTCATGAACTTTGAACAGGCTCAAAACTGAAGACCTACATATCTCCTTTGTCTCTATGGCAGGCAAGCTTCAGCACTTTCCCTGCCATTTGAATTCTAATCTGTGGGGAACTAACCTCTTTAGATTAGATGCAAACTATGGCTCATTCTGAGAAACCAACCAACACACACATAGACGCACAAAGCCCTGAAGAACTGAGCTGAGATCAAAATGCTTGTTACTTTGAGATTCTCTGGTGAACTTGAATCCAGCTCTTGAAGGTGAAATCCATCTTCTGAGTCCACAGAGTCTTCTGTTCCCCTGGAACTTCTTACAATGTCTATAAAGATTTCTGCTCTTAACCTTTCTTGTGTTATAAAAAGCACAGCCACATTCCTCATAACTATTTGATGTCTTATATAAAAACCTTTCTAAAAAAAATCCCAAGATACCATCAAAAGAAAAGTTGCCCACAGTTACCTTTAAATGCCATGCTTATTTAATATTGACATGAATATAGAGTCACTGCTCTTTGAATCCTGGACTCCTAGACTGGCTATGGAGGCACACAACTTAAAACCTGCCACTTGTTAAAAAAAAATAAAAAATCCCCCTCACTCCACAGGGAAAACGTGTCAAGAGTAAAAGGCAGTGAGGGTGAATTTTGGCCGAAGTTCAAAAACAGTTGTAGAAAAGAAGCTTCTTTCTCTGACATGCTTTCTTCAGTTTTGCCATGAAGTTGAAGTCTTTTCTCAGGAGAAATAAGTAAGTAAGTAAGTAAGTGTGTGTGTGTGTGTGTGTGTGTGTGAAAAATATAGCACAAGCAATGGTAGACCCAGAAATTTCAAACACAGCCAGACCTGACATGAAGAAGGGAGGGGGGAAAAAACCCTCAGAGAAGCCTTGTCAAGAAAGAAGCTATTTCAAATAGTTTATCCTTGAAATACTTCAACTACCAAACCAGTATTTCTTGCAATTCTAAGACTATTTTGTCTGATACCCCCAACACACATGCAGCATATAATATATACATTCTAATAAATGGCTTATTTTGGTTTGTTCCATCATAGGCATAATTATACAATGGATCCAATCTTCAAGATTTTTTTGGCATAAGGTGGATCTGTCATAACACATTCGCATCCCACCGACAGCTACAAAATAAGTAGACACATTCAAAAAAGCAGATCGGGAAAGCAGGAAAAACAGCAGGAAAAAGTCTATGGATGTCAGGTGCTGAACTTCCTCAGTTTCCATTGCATTCAGGATTTTGCAGGAGAGCTGAGAGAAAGGTTTCTTTATATCTATTTCTCCTCCAAGGATGACAATAATAACAACAAAACAAAACAAATCAAAAATATGTCACCCTTTTGTTAACACACCATGAAGGCTACACACTTATTCAGCACCTCATTATTATATTCATTAATTTGTTTAATGACAGGGCCAACATATTGTGCTAGATGCTCTAAGAGATAGATCCAGTCTTGAAAAGGGAATTTGGCCCTACCATAGTTTAAGTTTCTGGGATTTGTTGTTATTTACATAAGAACGTAGGAATGGCCACAGTGGGTCAAGCCAATGGTTCATCTAGCCCAGGATCCTGCCTTCCAATAGTGGTCAGTGTCAAATGCTTCAGAAGGAATGAACAGAACAGGTCAATTATCATCCAGCCCCAGTTTCTGGCAGTCAGAATTTTATGGACACCCAGAGCATGGGTTGCATCCCTGACCATCCTGGCTAATAGCCATTGATGGACCTGTCCTCCATGAATTTATCTAATGCTTTTATTTTAACCCAGTTATACTTTTGGCCTTCACAACATTCCCTGGCACTGAGTCCCACAGATTGACTGTGCATTGTGCGAAGAAGTACTTATGTTTCTTTTAATCCTGTTGCCTGTTAATTTTGTTCGGTGATCCCTAGTTCTTGTTTTATGTGAAAGGGGTCCATAACTCTTCCTGGTTTACATTTTCCACATCATTAATGATTTTATAAACCTCTGTAATATCCCTCCCTGTCATCTCTTTTCCAAGCTGAAAAGTTCCAGTCCTTTTAATCTCACCTCATATGAAAGCTGTTTCATGCTGTTCATCATTATTAGTGCTATTCTCTGTACCTTTTTCAATTCTAATAGTTTTTGAAGTGTGGGAATACCATGGATGTATATAGTGTCATTATGATATTTCCTCTTTTATTATCTGTCCCATTTCCTAATTTTATAAATAGATATGTTTGTAACATTCTGTTAGGAACATCCTAATGATTCCTAACATTCTCTTAGCTTTTTTTGACTGCCGCTGCACAATGACCAGTTGTTTTCAGAAAACTATCCATAATGATGCTGAGATCTCTTTCTTGAGTGGTAACAGCTACTTTAGACCCCATCATTTTGTACTGAGTGTTGGGATTATCTTTCCCAATGTATATTACTTTGCATTTATCAACATTGAATTTCATTTGCCAATTTGTTGCCCAGCCACCCAATTTTGTGAGATCTCTTGATAACATCTCTCAGTCAGCTTTGGACTTAACTATCTTGAGTTATTTAGTATCATCTGCAAACTTTGTTTCCTCACAGTTTACCCCTTTTTCCAGATTATTTATGAATATCTTGAACAGCAGTAGTGCCTAGAGGCCCAAATTAGGAACAGGATCCAATTGTGCTAGGTTGTTAATGCATGAGTACCTTCCTCAAAGAGTTTACAGTCTGAATAGACAAGGCAAAAGGGCGGGGGGAGAGGAGAGATGAAATATACAAGCAGAGTGATCTGAGCCATGGATGGCAAATGGTCATATTAGTTCCACTTTTTACATTTTTTTTTTGCTGTTTTTTCCCTTTTATTATGTATAATAAGGGAAGGAAGATGAACTGATCTGATAGATGCACAAAATCAGGGAAAAAAGAGAAAGAGGAGGGGAAATGTAAGGAAGGAAAGGGAATAGGAAAAGAAGTGAGGTCAGAGAGTGAAGCTGCAATGGTTGGAATAACATCTAGAAACAAACCAAAAGAAAGAAAATAGTAGCGTGGGTCAGGAATTTTCAGTCAAAGTTTATTCAATGGAAAAGGAGGTGTAGTCTGGGTGTCTCATGCTCCCCCTCCCAAGTATAGGCCAGGCTTCCTGGTTAGATCATGTTTCCAGGGCCAGCTTTAGGAAGTGCGGGGCCCGATTTGAACAGTTTTGACGGGGCCCCGGCAGGGATGACTAAAAAAAAAACCACGTAAAAAAACACTTGGGGCTTGTACTTACCGGGCGGCGCTCCTAGTCTTCGGGTCTTTCACTCGCTCCGGGTCTTCGGCGGCACTGAAGGACCTGCTGCCGAAGTGCTGCCGAAGACCCGGAGCGAGTGAAGGGCCCGCTGCCGAAGTGCCGCCGAAGACCCGGAGCGCCACCGGGTGAATAAAAATTAAAAAGGAGCCTCTAGCCAGGGAAGGGATTCTCGGCTACTTCTTTCTCCCCTCCCCTCCGGCGGCCCTGCCACTGGGCGCGGGGCCCTCTTAGGCGTGGGGCCCGATTCGGGGGAATTGGTGGAATTGGCCTAAAGCCGGCCCTGCATGTTTCCCATGATGCACCATGATCTCCCCTCTGGCTAAGCTGCTGCAGTGCAACATGGGGGGCCAACTGTAGAAAATAGTCTATTATTAACAATATCTGAAAATTCCAATAGTGTCCTTGTGCTCAATGTCTCGCTGGCAGAAGGGAGACACTTTGCTCCCAGAAACCAACAGCATCTGAAGTTGCTTTCTCCTTCTGACCATGTGTCTATGCAAGGGGAGGGGAAGGGGCCATGGTACTTGGTATGCTGTGATTGGGACAGGTAAAGTGCTGGGGAAATATGATTTTTAGCAAGGTAGAGTGTATGCTGGAGACAGCATATTAACTCACTGTGTATTGGTATAAACTCACACTCGGGGATGGGTTGTTTTAATGTTATGAGAATGCACAGGTAACTCATTGCTCGGTATAGCTGGTAGGGAAATTTTCAACAAAACACTTTATTGGAACGTGCTGGTTCATTGAAACTGAAGCTTTTCGTGGACAATGCTATCAGGAAGGTTTCTCAGGCCCAGGATGGAATGTCCAGTTAAAAACAAAAAAAGAGAGAGTGATGAATTTCTCCCCCACCCCCAATATCCAATGGTTAGAGTACTCAACTGAGATGCAGAAAACTTTGCTTAATTCAGAGAAGGGACTTAAACCTTGGTGTCTCCATATCCCCTACAAGTAATTGGCTATTCTGGGGACATGGGTGTACAGTTTTTAGTGAAAAGATTTAAAAGGTCTCAGTTTTGTTTTGCTGCAGAATGAAAACAAATTGCAAAACCTCAACAATTTTAGTGAAATGGGATGCTTGTTTTCTCTTTCAGCCCTGTTTTTTGGTATGTGTTGAGCAGTGTTACCAGCTTGCATGATTTGATTGCAAATTGTGACAGAGAGGGCAATTTCCTATGACATCCTGGACAAACCTGATTGAATTAAGGTTAAGTATTTTAGGAGCTCATTGTATTAAATATGCAAATGTTTTTGTGTTATGGTTCGTTTATATGGAATGTGTCTAGGATACATGACTAATGTGTAACCCTTTTGCCAGGTGGAGCTGGCAGCAACCAGGGCTAGGTTCAATGTCTAGGGGTTCCATTTCAACGATACAACATAGAATCGGCTCAAGCCCACAACCAGTAACCTGGGAAAATTACACACGATCCCTGGGCACCTCTGAGAGGCAATACTTCCCCACTCATAAGCACAGAGTCTGAGTGTAGAAAAGAAACTTTCAATGAAAGGAGAGAAGTCACCCAACATCAGTTAGGGAAAATGTCACAACCATGATTCATAATCATAAAACTGTGAGCAGGACCCCCACCCCAGAGTGCGTGGGGCAGTGCCTTTCGCCTCATGTTCTTGAGTTCTACAACCAAAAGCAGGGCCGGCTCCAGGCACCAACCTGGCAAGCAGGTGTTTCGGGCGGCCACTCCAGCAAGGGGCGGCACGTCCAGCTATTCGGTGGCAATTCGGAGGATGGTCCCTCACTCCCACTCGGAGTGAAGGACCTCCTGCCGAATTGTCACTGCAGATTGCAATTGTGCTTTTTTTTTTTTTTTTTTTTTTGGCTGCTTGGGGCGGCCAAAACCCTGGAGCCGGCTCTGACCAAAAGTTCCTTTTCTGTGCCCCTCTCTGCTGCCCTATCCTACCCTACTCACAGTGGTTGTCCTTGGTCACTGAGGACCCAGGACTCAGAGGTGTATCTGTGTGAGTTCACCTCCCACCCGGGAAAGAAGGCATCTTGCTTGCTCCACCATCTGAGCACTTGCTCTGCCTGGATGCCCCACCAGCCACAGTTCCTCTCCACTGGCCACCTTGACAGCTGCTCATTCCTCTCTTCTTGCCGCCTTGCCAGCCACCTTTCCACTCACTGCCACCTGCCTCCTTTCTCTCACCTCTGCAGGTCAGTCTCTTGAGGTTCCACTCATCTCTTAGTGATTTTCAGCTCTGAGGCTGGGCAGAGTTGCTGTCCCACCACAAATGATTGTCAGCCATTTTAAAATATCAAAAGTCTCCGAATGGGAAATGGCATACATTTCAAAGGACTCTTTTAACAATGGGTTAAGACAAGAGTGAAGTATTAGTGAACTGGGTTTCCTGCGAAATCTCTAGGAAGAGGGGTTTGCAAATGTACCTCGTCCGATTATGCAAGAACTCAGCCTTTGACACTTCATGAAGAGTTGGGGACTTTTTATCTACTGCTCACATGTTATATGAAGACATATCAAAGACCCCCAAATTGTATAGATCAGTAAATTACAGATTCACATGTGTACTGGTTCTAAGCCAAAGGAGAGATGAGTTGATAACCACAGGAAAACCCCTGGGTTGGATCTGAAGGACTGTTCACCACCCAGAGCCCATGTTGGAGTCAGAGGATGATCTCTGGTAAGCTTGGGTGTAGGTTCTTTTATAGTTTTAAATATGTTTTCTCTGTAATGCTTGGGCTCTAAAACGAAATGTGCTTATAAAGAGCTGTGTGGTAGCTTCACTGTGGCAATAACACTGTTTACGGTATCTGAGGAGTAAAGTAAAACAGGCTGGCTTAGGCAGCCTGACTGCCAGAGAGGTCACCATGTAGTCAGTTTGATGTGCAGCCTGAAAATACCCCAGTCAGGAGGGAGACAGATACTGGGGATTTGGAAGTTTGAGAGTGGGGAGGGCCCTTACTGGATCATAGATGGGGGGAAACAGGTGCATTTCCCCTGAACTGTGACACAAGCAGGGCCGGCGCAACCCATTAGACGACCTAGGCGGTTGCCTCGGGCACTACAATTTTGGGGGCTGCTACCACGGCGGTATTTCGGTGGCAGGACCTTCTGCCGCCTCTGTGGGGGGTGGCATTTTGGGGCGGGACCTTCCGCCGCCTAGGGCGGCAGAAAAGCTGGCGGCGCTCCTGGACACAAGTCTAACTATATTTGTTATTTTCCTTAAAGCCTCAGCTCCTGGAATCATAATTATGCGAGACTCTCCAGGCTGAGCCCAAACTCTGAGACCCCACCCCCCCGGCATTTCAGAGCCCAGCTCCTGCCCACGACTGAACATCTACACTGCAAGTGTTATTCCCACAGCCCAAGCCCCTGCAGCCCAAGTCAATTGACTCAGGCTCTGAGACTCAAGGTCATGGGTTTTTTATTGCAGTATAAACATACCCTTATTGACCAGGGACTACAGCCTGACTTGCATCTACACTGCAAAATGATAGGATTTGGACCCAAGTCAAAGAGGGACTTGGGCTCTGACCCACGCCAGCAGGATCCGAAGCCCTGGTCTACACTACGAGTTTAGGTCGACTTTAGCAGGGTTAAATCGAATTAAGCCTGGACACGTCCACATGACGAAGCCCTTTCTTTCGACTTAAAGGGCCCTTTAAACCGGTTTCTTTACTCCACCTCCGACGAAGGGATTAGCGCTAAAATCGGCCTTTCCGGGTCGGATTTGGGGTAGCGTGGATGGAATTCAACGTTATTGGCCTCCGGGAGCTATCCCACAGTGCTTCATTGTGATCGCTCTGGACAGCACTCTCAACTCAGATGCACTGACCAGGTAGACAGGAAAAGCCCCGCGAACTTTTGAATTTCATTTCCTGTTTGCCCAGCGTGGAGAGCACAGGTGACCACGCAGAGCTCATCAGCACAGGTAACCATGATGGAGTCCCAGGATTGAAAAAGAGCCCCAGCATGGACAGAACGGGAGGTATGGGATCTGCTCGCCATATGGGGAGACGAATCAGTGCTAGCTGAACTCCGTAGCAGTAAACGAAATGGCAAAATATTAGAAAAGGTCTCCAAGGCCATGAAGGACAGAGGCCATAACAGGGACACACAGCAGTGCCGCATGAAAATTAAGGAGCTAAGGCAAGCCTACCACAAAGCCAGAGAGGCAAACGGAAGGTCTGGGGAAGAGCCGCAAACATGCCGCTTCTACGCGGAGCTGCATGCCATTCTAGGGGGTGCAGCCACCACTACCCCAACTGTGTGCTTTGACTCCGTCAATGGAGAAACATGCAACAGGGAAGCGGGTTTGGGGTACGCGGAAGATGATGATGATTATGAAGACAATGAAGATAGCTCACATCAAGGAAGCAGAGAAAACGGTTTCCCCAACAGCCAGGATATGTTTATCACCCTGGACCTGGAACCAGTAACCCCCGAACTCACCCAAGGCGTGCTCCCAGACCCTGAGGGCACACAGGGGACCTCTGGTGAGTGTACCTTTGTAAATATCACACATGGTTTAAAAGCAAGCGTGTTTAATGATTAATGCTTAATTTGCCCTGGCAATCGCGGCTACTAGCAAAGTCTGTTAACGTGTATGGGGATGGAGCTGAAATCCTCCAGGGACATCTCGAGAAAGCTCTCCTTCATGTACTCCCAAAGCCTTTGCAAAAGGTTTCTGGGGAGGGCTGCCTTATCTCGTCCGCCATGGTAGGACACTTTACCATGCCAGGCCAGTAGCACGTAGTCTGGAATCATTGCACAACAAAGCATGGCAGCGTATGGTCCCAGTGTTTGCTGGCATGCAGACAACATCCATTCCTTATCTCTCTTATCTCTCTTTGTTATCCTCAGGAGAGTGATATCATTAACGGTCATCTGGTTGAAATGGGGTGATTTTATTAAGGGGACATTCAGAGGTGCCAGTTCCTGCTCGGCTGAACAGAAATGTTCCCTGCTGTTAGCCACACGGTGGGGGGGAGGGGTGAAGGGATCATCCCAGAGAATTGGGGGTGTGTGTGGGAGGGAGTAGTTGGGTTTGTGCTGCATGTTAACCCGGAAACCCCAGCCCCTCCTTTTACATTGCAAACCCATTTTAAATGGCCAACCCAACGGGTCCTTGGTATGGGAAATGAGGGCGCTACTGTTTGAAGCCATTCCCACATGTTATGAGGGTTAAAAAAGCCAAAAGACTGTGGCTTACCATGGCTGTCTGCAAGCCGAATTCTGTTGCCTGGAACCGCGTGATTGATCTCACACACCAAACCGGCAGGCCCTCAATATAAGAGGAAAAATGTGACCTCGTAATGAAAGCACATGTGCTGTGTAATGTGAACAGCAAAATTTAACGTGAAACAGTGTACCCATTGTTCTCTAAAATGTGTCTTTTTTAACCACCTCTCCCTTCTCCTCCACCAGCTGCAAATGTTTCTCCTTCACATAGGCTAGCAAAGATTAGAAGGAGAAAATGGCGGACTTGGCATGATATGGTCACAGAGTTCCAGATGTCCTCCCACGCTGAAAGAGCACAGCAGAATGCATGGAGGCAGTCAATGTCAGACTACAGAAAAGCACAATATGAACGAGAGGAGAGGTGGCGGGCTGAATCGCGAGCTGAAGTGGTGGGCTGAAGATGATAGGTGGTGTCAGCTTGCAGACAGAAGGCAAGAGTCGATGGTCCTGCTGCTGGAGCATCAAACTGATATGCTCCAGCATATGGTTGAGCTGCAGGAAAGGCAGCAGGAGCAGAGACCGCCGCTACAGCCCCTGTGTAACCAACAGCCCTCCTCCCCCAAGTCCCATTGCCTCCTCACCCAGACACCCAAGTACACGGTGGGGGGGGGCCTCCGGCACCCAGTCACTCCACCAGATGATTGCCAGAGCATCGGAAGGCTGGCCTTCAATAAGTTTTAAAGTTTTAAACTGCAGTGTGTCCTTTTCCTTCCCTCCTCCCCCACCCCTCTCGGGCTACCTTGGCAATTATCCCCATAGTTGTGTGATGAATTAATAAAGAATGCATGAATGTGAAGTAACTATGACTTTATTGCCTCTGCAATTGGTGCTCGAAGGGGGGAGGGTGGGGTGGTTGGTTTACAGAGAAGTAGAGTGAACCGGGGGTGGGGGGGCAGAGGGTTCATCAAGGAGAAACAAACAGAAGTTTCACACCGTAGTCTGGCCAGTCACAAAACTCGTTTTCAAAGCTTCTCTGATGCTCACCACGCCCTGCTGTACTCTTCTAACCGCCCTGGTGTCTGGCTGTGCGTAATCAGCGGCCAGGCGATTTGCCTCAACCTCCCACCCCGCCATAAATGTCTCCCCTTTACTCTCACAGATATTGTGGAGCGCACAGCAAGCAGCAATAACAATGGGGATATTCTTTTCGCTGAGGTCTGAGCGAGTCAGTAAGCTGCACCAGCGCGCTTTTAAACGTCCAAATGCACATTCCACCACCATTCGGCACTTGCTCAGCCTGTAGTTGAACAGGTCCTGACTACTGTTCAGGCTGCCTGTGTATGGCTTCATGAGCCATGGCATTAAGGGGTAGGCTGGGACCCCAAGGATCACAATAGGCATTTCAACATCCCCAACGGTTATTTTCTGGTCTGGGAAGAAAGTCCCTTTCTCCAGCTTTTGAAACAGACCAGAGTGCCTGAAGATGCAAGCATCATGTACCTTTCCCGGCCATCCCACGTTGATGTTGGTGAAACATGCCTTCTGATCCACCCGGGCTTGCAGCAGCATTGAAAAGTACCCCTTGCAGTTTATGTACTCGGTGGCTTGGTGCTCCGGTGCCAAGATAGGGATATGGATTCCTTCTATCACCCCACCACAGTTTGGGAATTCCATTTCAGCAAAACCATCCACTATGGCCTGCACGTTTCCCAGAGTCACTAGCCTTGATATCAGTAGGTCTTTGATTGCCCTGGCAACTTGGATCACAGCAGCCCCCACAGTAGATTTGCCCACTCCAAATTGATTCCCGACTGACAGGTAGCAGTCTGGCGTTGCAAGCTTCCACAGGGCTATCGCCACTCGCTTCTCAACTGTGAGGGCTGCTCTCATCCTGGTATTCTGGCGCTTCAGGGCAGGGGAAAGCAAGTCACAAAGTTCCATGAAAGTGCCCTTACGCATGCGAAAGTTTCGCAGCCACTGGGAATCGTCCCAGACCTGCAACACGATGCAGTCCCACCAGTCTGTGCTTGTTTCCATGATTTGCACATTGCTGGGGCCCGTACCTTGCATGAGGGCTGTGTCCATGTCAATTTCCTCATCACTCTCTTCGCCGCGCTGCAATCGCCTCATCAGCTGTTCCTGGTTTTGCTTTGGCATGTCCTGGCTCTGCATATACTCCAGGACAATGTGCGTGGTGTTCATAGTGTTCATAATTGCTGCGGTGATCTGAGCGGGCTCCATGATCCCAGTGCTATCGCGCCTGGTCTGAAAAAAGGCACAAAACTGACGGAGGGAGGGAGGGGCACTGACGACATGGCGCACAGGTACAGGGAATTAAAATCAACAAAGGTGGCTGTGCATCAGGGAGAAACACAAACAACTGTCACACAGAATGGCCCCCCCAAAGATTGAACTCAAAACCCTGGGTTTAGCAGGCCGTTGATTTCACGGAGGGAGGGGGAAGCAAATGAATACATCTATTTTTTACTTCTTTAGCTGGCAGCAGATGGTGCAGCATGACTGATAGCCCTCGGCATCTTCTGGATGCTTGGCAGAAGATACTGTACTACGATTGCTAGCCATCATCGTCAAGACAGTTCAATAGGACTGCCGGCAGGACTGAGTCTCCAGGAGACAAAGCATGTCTGCCCAGGTGCCTCTGATTGAACTGGACTACAACGATGACGGATACCAGTCGTAATACACCATCTACTGCCAAAAGGCAAGGGGTTGCTGCTGTGTAGCAATGCAGCCCCACATCTGCCAGCACCCAGATAGCCGATGACGGCTACCAGTCATACTGCACTGTCTACTGCCAAAAGGGAATTAGCTGCTGCTGTGTAGCAATGCAGTACCACGTCTGCCGGCACCCAGATGACATATGGTGACGGTGAGCTGAGCTGAGCAGAGCGGGCTCCATGCTTGCCGTGGTATGTTGTCTGCACAGGTAACCCAGGTAAAAAGGCGCGAATCGATTGTCTGCCGTTGCTCTGATGGAGGGGGAGGGGCCTGACGGCATGTACCCAGAACCCCCGTGACACTGTTTTGCATCATCAGGCATTGGGATCTCAACCCAGAATTCCAATGGGTGGCAGAGACTGCGGGAACTGTGGGATAGCTACCCACAGTGCAACGCTCCGGAAGTCGACGCTAGCTTCGGTACTGTGGACGCGGTCCGCCGGCTTCATGCACTTAGAGCATTTTATGTGGGGACACATACAATCGACTGTATAAAACCAATATCTATAAAACCGGCTTCTATAAATTCGACCTAATTTTGTAGTGTAGACATATTCTTAGACTCAAGTCCTGATCCGAATCAGATCAATTTGTGTGGGGGGCAAAAGGGAGACAGGCTCAAATCTGAATCAGAGCTTAGTGTGCAGTGTAGACATACTCTTACAGGAGTTGCCTGCAGAATGAAGCCAGTTAGCTCAAGCTCCAGCAGTGTCCCACCCACACCCAGCTCTCTGGAGGGCCTGGGCTTAATGTCTGGGCATAATCAAAATAGCAATGATCACACATGGAGTGTTATTCATTTCCCCCATGGGCCCTAAATATTGCTGGGGCATTTCATAGATCTGTTCTAAAGCTCAGGCTTTGTAAGTAATCTTTCCGAAAGCTTTTATATTGACTAACATTTACCTGGATAAGAGGTCTGTGCTCAAACAGGTTATGTTAAATATTCACAGTGCTAATGAGAAAATCCCACTCTCTGGGAGTCAGTGAACTTCTGTCCATTTTTACACAGTAGAAATCATTTAAAGAGCAAAAATGTTTAAATAAGATTCATTTTACTTGCTAAAATCTTTATCTTTTTAAGGCAAATTAAAGCAATATTTGGCAAGATGCAGAATTTCTGCACCAGTAATTATTCAGATGGATTTAGGAATAACCAGAATAAATACACATACTTTTAAAGGGAGGACACTGTTAAGAGATAAATACCTTTAAATTAAAATCAAGGTTCTTTGTCCTATTTTTTATCCTCTCTAGCATTCAATATAGAGATCACATGCAACCCTAAGTAGTTTAAACCCTATTGATTGCATTTATTTTCTCTACTTGGTGTGAGTATTTTTTTATAAGGCACTGGTGACTGATGCTTCTTTTGTGTGTTTTAATTGCAATTGCATCACTCTAGGGATAAATTTGACCCTAACATCATCTATTTTTCCCCTTTTCTGTGAGTAAAAAAAAGCCAGAAACACTTTCTAAACCTTCTATTTGGCTATTATTTGTCTGCATTTTGCACTACAGATGGGCAATTAAACTAGACCAGTCTCTTTATAAATGGAAAGTGAAACTGTCCACTGGTACTTTCCCTTTCTGATTCTTATAAACTAGTACAGTGATGTCAAAGAGGGGTGAAATCTACTTTTAGGTATTGTGTGTGAGTTGAAGTATAAATTGTGGGCACCATACTCACTTTTACTCAGGGTAGAGATTAAGGTTAAAATCTGGCCTGTGTATTGTAACTAAAGTGTAATAACTTATTTGTAAAGTACACCTCCACCCCAATATAACATGACCCGATATAACATGAATTCGGATATAACACGGTAAAGCAGCGCTCTGGAGGGGCAGAGCTACGTGCTTCGGCGGATCAAAGCAAGTTCGATATAACGTGGTTTCACCTATAACACGGTAAGATTTTTTGGCTCCCGAGGACAGCGTTATATCGAGGTAGAGGTGTAGTACGTTATTGTCACATTCAGTATCATTCAGTGGGAAAATATTCCTCTTGTTGGGCTACCACTTTTTCCCTTCTTCTTTGCCCACACTCCTTTTTCTGTTTCGCTGCTTCTTCCTTGCCTTTGTATCTCTCCTTCTTTCTTCCTTTTGCATAGTTTCTCTACAGCAATCTCCCATTCTCACCTCTGCCTCCACGTCATCCACTAAAATGATCAGCAATGAAATAGTTAATGTTGACATTAAAGCGTCATTTTACTTGACAACCCCAGTGAGGGGACAGGGGCGTTTACAACTCCTAGGGCTCGTGCTTCAGGTTGTCTGGATATTCAGGAAGGCAACACTGTGTTAAGTTATCCACAGTCGGGAATTTTCTTCATAATCATGAGGGCTAGAAACTTACTTTTTAGAAAAAAATTTATTTGTTTGTTTAATGAACGTTGAGATTCTGCATGATATGATTGTTATGCAAGCCACACATGAACAACAAACTGGCCTGATCCGGGTCATACTTAATCACTAGTATAATACTGTGGTTGGGTTTAGATTTCCTCTGGTCTGGTTTGGGAATGAAAACCACTAAATTCACGTGAATCTTTCTGATGAGGGCATTTGATGAGCCTATACGTGGTACCTAGACCTTTTTTTGCATAAGGGTTAATTCACCCATATGGATATTTAAGTATTTAAAAACAAACAAACATTTAAATCATATGGCCATATCCCAGCAGTGTACTTCAGTTGCCTCCCCAAACACCCTTTCTAACTGCTGCTTCCCCTTATAAAAGAAATCCACCAATTACCATCAGCACCACCCCCAAAAAACCCTCCTAAACAATCTTTTAAGTAACCATGGAACAAAAATCTTTATTTTCATTCAACATTTTCCTTTAAAATAGTGGTTTTAGAAACAAAAACAATGACAACAGGTTTGGTTTGCTTCAAAATGTCAATTGGAAACACATTTTTGTTTCAAAATTTCATGGGAAAACCAAAATTTGACATTGGAATTGAATTTTTTCCCGGTTAAAAAAAAATCTTTCATTTTTGACAGAACTATATTTTTGGGCAGGAAAACTTTCTACAGAAAAAGGTTTTGACCAGATGTGTTAACTTGTTACAAACTGAAACTAGGTAGGAATGGCTGCATCTGAGATGAATGTCATAGTTTAACCGTGCACATCACCACCACCCAACAGTGCAGGATCGCAAGTGAGTACTGTATCTAGCCGAAAATACAAGGGCAGAAGGAGATTTTACAAAAGCAGAACAAATAGCAATAGGACATAGAGTCTGAAGTGTTGGTGTTAATAAAACACAATAAGGTCCAAGAGAAGTCCCATTGACTTCACCATCACTACTCACATGCTTAAAGTTGGCTGGCATGCATGATTCTTCAGTGAGCAGCTGGAAGCTAGCCTTAAAAACACACACACACACACACAAAATAGAAAATAAAAGAAGCAGAACCTAATAAACAGAAAAAAGCTACATTAAAATGAGGTTAAAGCTCTGACATAAATCCAGAAATGCGAAGTAATCAAAAAGCTAAGGTCACTGCTCCATCCTTTATTCAGTCAGTTGTGCTTAAGTAATGCAGCTCATGTCCTATTGAATGTAAAGATCACCTGCTGTTTCAAAACCTCTGGCTAGAACAGTACAAGATCCGCAACTTTTAGACTCCAGTGGGGTGAGCAAAGGGCAGAGTAGTTCTGATTACTGAATTTCTTTGCCCTCTGGGTTCAAATAAGACCTTTAAATAGGCTCAACGCACACTGATGCTACTTAGCACGAGTAAGGCTTGTGCCTTCTCCCACTGTTGAGAATCTGGAGTAACATTACTGAAGTCAGTGGAGTTGCACTCTATTTAGAACAGTGGCATAGAAATAAAACATTACATGATGCTTTGTTAAAAGAAATTATTGCATGCAACTTAAGTACATGTTCTAAGTACTAGGTAAGGTTATAGCTGCTGATCCTTTCAACTGGAAAATTCTTCCTACAGGGCAGAATGCAACATTTTGGATCAAAGTCTACAAAAGAAAGAAAGAAAGAAAGAAAGAAAGAAAGAAAGAAAGAAAGAAAGAAAGAAAGCCCTGCAAGCTGATAAAAGCCCATCTGCCTGCTTTTGACAAGCCACTGTCATTCTTCACAGCTTCACATCCTGTAGACATTTAGAGGGTCATAATTTCCAGTTCAGTTTTCTCTTTTTTTCTCCCATTCTTTTCTAAGTGGAGCACTGCGCTGCGGACTAGGCTAAGGTGGTCTGAACTAATTCATCTTGTGACCTTTTAGTGCCTTCAGAGCAAAATGATTTAATGGCACTTAACCTGTCAAAAATCTGAAGCTTTGTAATAACTGTATATTAAGCCAGTTGTTATGGAGCATAGCTGAAGTCCTTCCAGTTTACAAAACGGGGTGGTAACTTGTCTCTTATTTGTTTTTCCCCCCTCCATGGAACTATGTTCCTTGGTAATACAGTCTTATATTATGGTGAGAGTGGAAAATAGTCAAAGCTTGATACACCATAAAGTGTAAGGTCTGCATAGATTGCTATTCCTGTGCGATTTATTCCACAGGGGCTGGTACTCAGCCATACAAAGTCCCATCTTTCAGGTTGACAAGGGATGATAGAGGCAGTCAGCCCCAATGGGAGTAGAGGTACCTGCTCGCTATATGTCTACACTGTAATCAAGTGGCGTCACATACTTGAGTTATCTTTAATCTAGTTAGCTCCGGAACTGGAGCAGGACAGCTGTGGCAGAACAGGCTTCAGAATGGACTAGCCACCCAAGTAATTACCTAGTGTTCTGGGTGGGCTTGGACAGCCCACACAAGTCTGTGCTGCTGTGGCTTCACTACTCTGGTACCTGAGCTAGCTAAAGTAAAGCTAACTTGGGTGTCTACATGATGCCCTCACTCAGGGCAGTGGGCATGGTATACAAATCTAGGTAGGAAAAGAAGGATGGACTCAGGGGAATTCATGAGAGCTGGGTTTAATTCCTGACTTTGCCATAATCTTCATGCATGACTTTGGACAAGCCATTAAGTCTCTCTGTGCCACAGTTCCCAGCCTGTAAAACAGAGAAAATAGGATTCTCATTCTCTCTCTGTTTAGATGGTAAGCACTCCACAGCAAGGACTGCCTCTTATTATATGTTTGTACAGTACCAGCATCAAGGGCTCTGACCTTGGCTGGGACTTCTAGAAACCACAGTAATACAAATAAATAAGAATGAGCAAAGATGAGAGGGCACAGAGGAGGTCAAAACCCACAAAATTTCTGTCCCATGGGAAATTCCAATATTTTGACATTTGTTTCAGAAAAGTTTTGATGTCAAGGCATTCTGTTCGGTGTCATTTTGACATTGAACCGTGGCTGCCTCAGCACCTTGGGGGAGGGGGGGGGGGTTGTCGTGCAGGTACATCATGCTGCCATTCTCCTCTACAGGCCAGGTTTCCTGGCTAGACTGTATCTCCCACGATGCACTATGGCTATGGGACTCCCATGATGCACTCCAGCAGTTCAACCAGATGGCAGTGCTTCTTTCTATGTTTGGTAGTGTCCCTCCTCCCACTGTGTCTTCTCCTGAAATGTAACCATACATTTCATACACCATTCTCTTTAAGGAGTTTTCCTCTAAGAAAGTGACATTTTTTACAGCCTTCGTACCTGTTTAATAATTTCCCCTCTCCCCAGGAATTTCCTTAGTTTTCAATAGTGAGAGCATCTTCCAAGGTCTGAAGGGACTCCAGCTGAGCTTGAAACTTGTACAGTGACAGACAGCCAACCTTTCATCTTCCATTCCCTTCTGGTCCCCAGCTAAGAGTCCCATGACTTAATGTAGCACCCTCTTTCTGTTCCTTACAACACCGAGAGAGACCATCAATGGAATGGGGAACATGTAAATTGGATTTGTTGGGGGAGCAAGCTCTAGAATTCTAGCAGGGTCCCTCTTTCTTCCCCAGATCAGCCTTCTCTGCCCCATGTGGTACACCCTCCCTCCCCTTCTAACCACCAATGTGTGTGTCTCTTTCCCCCTTTCCCCATAGATGCCTCCGTGACCAGCTACATGTTGTTCTCCGTCTGTCACTGCTCCCCACAATAGTGTTGTCCACATCAGAGCCATGCAGATTTAAAAAGAACAGGAGTACTTGTGGCATCTTAGAGACTAACACATTTAAAACTTTCGTGGGCTAAAACCCACTTCATCGGATACATGCAGTGGAAAATACAGTAGGAAGATAGATATAGATATAGATATATATACACACAGAGAACATGAAACAATGGGTGTTACCAGATTTAAGTAATTCATACGATGTGTGTGGGAGCTGCTTTGGATAACTCCATCCTTCTGCAAACACCCACCCTTTCTCCACTGAGACGAGGTGAGGGAGCCTGTTAAATCAAATGTGGAACTGAAGCTCTTGCGAAGTTTGAATGAGGTAAATGAACATTAGAAATGTATTTAAGAAACAAGAGCACCTCAGTGATTGAATTCTCCCATTTCCCTTGTCCATTTTCCATCAACCTTCACAGAAAATTTCTACCCTCACATAAGTTCACATCTTTGAAATTTGGAGCAGATTTCTTTAGAGTTTGTAATGTCAGGTATGTGATCAAAAGTAGGGTTTTCACTGAAGGCTAGCTTCAACTTAATCATGGAGATGACCATCTTTCCATAACAGATGTAGCAACAAAGCACCAGATAATTGCTTCCCTAGAGGTGATGATGGCAATTACCATTAGAGGAAAAAATAATCTTTGCAACAACTGGTTTGTGAGCCCTATTTCTAGCAAAATCTCTCTTTTTAAAGGTACCTTGAATTTTTTTTAATGTGGTGTTTAAATCTGTCCTTTGTAAATTTTGTATATGTCCACAGAATTAAAAAACATTTATTGCCCAAACAAACCCCTCAGAGAAGCCAAGTTAGGGGAGATGAAGCACATGAAGGGCATAATTTCAGACAGACAACTCCAACTCTATAAATTTTCCAGGCAGCATTAGTCTCTTAATATTTTATTTAACATTCCTTGCTTATATGCAACATTTATAGATTTCATAGCATCAGGATGCTGTCTGATTTTTCTCCCCAAGTTTTTTGCTATCCTTCATCTTTCAGTAGTTATGGAGGTGCCTGGTAAGAACTGTATAGTTAGTCTAGTAGTTTGTTTTTCTTTAAAAATAGGTGGCCAATTGGTGTGAAATTTCACTGTGTGTTTTTGTACCTGTCGGAGAATAACAGAGTTCTCACTTTTTGTTTGGGTACAGCAAGTCAGATACTTCATTTTCTCTTTATTAATTGCATAGAGGGAGAGAGCTAAACAGGTCTCTCCACAGGTAAACAATTACAGCAAGCATTTATATCTTTTGTTACAGACAATAATGATCAACAGCTGCATTTTGTTTATACATAGGTCATTTTGATATTTTGTTTTGCTCACTAATGTAGACTCTTAGTCTACATTCCATATTATCTACACATTATTTATACAAGGTCGCAACAACTTTTTACACAGTTCTTTTTTACTCGCCTCACACATTTTTTTGCTTTTACAAATTTCGCGTTATTAGGGTTACAGTTAGCCTGACTTTTGCTCACAAACTGTCATGCATTGCAATCCCCTTCCTGTCAGTTCTTTTTTTGCTTCCACATACCCTTTGAAATTTCTGTGCAGTTTTGTTTGGTTTGGTTCTCTTCATACAGTTTTAGTAGGAAGTCTTTGAATTTTGGCTCTGACTAGTTTTTATTTTTATTTTCCTTGACAGCTCTACTCTTCATTGCTTTTTCCACCACTGTCAGTCAACATTGTTTTGTGTGCAGAAAGCTTGGTGGAGAGGTGGAGCTTGAGTTTCTCTCAATGCAATCAGGAATGAGTTTGTAAAATTGGATTGACGGTAATTTTTAAACTTTACCAAACTACCTTCTCCTAATACAATCAACTGTTACACTAAACATCCACAGCTACTTGTGTTGGGATGTGTGGGGGAAAATAATCATGTAAAGGAGTGTGTACAGAAGGGTGAAAGGTGGGGGGGAGGATGAGGTAAAAAAAAAAAGAACAAAGTTAAGCCAAAAAGTGGAAACAACAGCTTCACATTTAACTAACGAATGCCAGGGGACACTGACTTGTAGACATACACCTGTTTACTTCACTGACAACAAGTTCTTGCTACTTTTCAACCAGCAGAACCCATACAGCGAGGGGAGAGCGACCTGCGAGCTATTCTGCCTTGCACTTCACCAGAACAGATGTTGGCGTATTTCCACTTGCTGAACACTTGCTCCTTGTGGTGAGAAGCAGCAGAACTTTGAGTCTCAGCATGATTTCTTGATTTCCGGTAGGCTTGGCAGTGCTGGTAGTTTCTTAGCATTTTGGCTCCTCAAGGCAGGGACCTGTCTGCTTTATATTTTGTAGCAGGCTAAGCACATAGTCAGCACTCAATAGTAGAAAAAAAAAATCTTCTGACATAAAGACTGACCACTGCCTTGCACACAACATGTGTACAAATATTGTAATATAAACATTATAACCCAAATGGATAACCTACAGGAGGGCCAAATTGTGCTTTGTTACACCTGTGTGATCAACAGGAGGTTATGGACATATAAAAAAGTGGGTTCTGGCTCTTTTGCAAAGGGTTTTTTGCTGGTTTCCTCTCCCACCCTTGTTTTGTTTATTTAGATTGACTGTGGCAAGGAAAGGCTCTGGCAGTGAGGAGGCAGTGAGACAGCGTACTGCTAAAAATAGCAGTGTAGATGTGAGAAGCATGGCTTGGACATTCAGAGAGCCATGTAAGGTATTTACCCGAGAGTTCAGGCATGTCAGTCATTCGACCCGCCTACGCTGTGTCTCGCTAGCGATATTGCTATTTATTCCTAGCTGGGAGTGCAGTGTCTGTTCTCTACGTGCTACCATAAGTGTAGATGTAGGTATAGCGCCTAGCACAATGGGGTCCTGTTGGCACTAGTGAAATATACTCCTACTATTAATAATAATTAATAACATCAATAACACATTCCCACTAGAAAATCATATTTACTGTGTTTTTTTTTTTTAATAAAGCATCTTCCCCTCCCACCTCATCACACTGTGTGTGGGTAGTAACTTGCTGTCTACCTTTGTTAGACCTTCGGGGAATCAGGATACTTCCTTTTAAAATAAAGGTTAAATCCAGCAAAAAATATAAATAAATTATGTTTCTGATCTTGTTCTTGAAAAGCTAGTCCCATGTAAACTTAAAGCCAGCATTGTAGTGTTTTCAAGTTGTATTTGAAAAGATGGTGGGCCTTTACCTGGCTGCCCAAGTCTGTTTGTTGTGTGGAAAAATATAAATTCTTGCAAAAAAAAAATCCAAATACATAGCTGTATTCGAGGGTTTTTATTGGTGGCATTTCTTCCCACTCTTGCAAAATGGGATACAGAATTGGAGAGTAGTTATGGCCATGCCTGCAGGCTCTCCCTGTGACTGGGGACCCCTCTGTGCTTGGCTCTGTACCCTGCCTGAAAAACTTGCCATCTAAACAAGAGTATGCATGGGGACGCAGAAAGACAGAGTGACTTGCCCCAAATCACTCATCAGGTGAGTGGGACAGCTGGGCACAGACCTCAGGATATCTGCTTTTCCATCCATTTCTATCGCTAGACCACACTGCCACACCTATGAGCTGAGCCAGATCTGCCTGTAGAGCCCATTAAAATTGCATGTGGGCTCTAGACACACACATTTGGATGCCCCAAGTTAGGCACCGAAACAAAAGTGGCCATTTTTCAGAATTGTGAATATCCAAGACTCTCAATAACTTCCACTTAGCGTTGTGGAGACTCAGCAGGTCTGAAAAGGAAATCAGTGTCACTTAGATGCTGCTTATGGGTTTAGGGGCCTCACTGTAGTCACCCATGCTTGAGGAGGTTGGCCACTGCTATGGCAAACTGGAGAGAAAGTTTCGGGGGCCAGTCTGAGATGTAAAATGCAAGTAATTAAGGAAATCCTCTGCAAGCACTTGGAAGGTGGTAAGGTGATAGGGAATAGCCAGCATGGATTTGTAAAGAACAAATCATGTCAAACCAATCTGATAGCTTTCTTTGATAGGATAACCAGTCTTGTGGATAATGGAGAAGCGGTGGATGTGGTATACCTAGATTTTAGTAAGGCATTTGATACAGTCTCGCATAATATTCTTATCGATAAACTAGGCAAATACAATTTAGATGGGGCTCTTATAAGGTGGGTGCATAACTGGCTGGATAACCATACTCAGAGAGTTGTTATTAATGGTTCCCAATCCTGCTGGAAAGGTGTAACAAGTGGAGTTCCGCAGGGGTCTGTTTTGAGACCGGCTCTGTTCAATGTCTTCATCAACAACTTAGATATTGGCATAGAAAGTATGCTTATTAAGTTTGCAGATGATACGAAACTGGGAGGGACTGCAATTGCTTTGGAGGACAGGGTCATAATTCAAAGTGATCTGCACAAATTGGAGAAATGGTCTGAGGTAAACAGGATGAAGTTTAACAAAGACAAATGCAAAGTGCTCCACTTAGGAAGAAAAAATCAGTTTCACACATACAGAATGAGAAGAGACTGTCTAGGAAGGAGTACGTCAGAAAGGGATCTAGGGGTTATAGTGGACCACAAGCTAAATATGAGTCAACAGTGTGATGCTGTTGCAAAAAAAGCAAACATGATTCTGGGAGTATTAACAGGTGTGTTGTGAGCAAGAAAGGAGAAATCATTCTTCCGCTCTACTCTGCTCTGGTTAGGCCTCAGCTGGAGTATTGTGTCCAGTTCTGGGCACCGCATTTCAAGAAAGATGTAGAGAAATTGGATAGGGTCCAGAGAAGAGCAACAAGAATGATTAAAGGTCTTGAGAACATGACCTATGAAGGAAGACTGAAAGAATTGGGTTTGTTTAGTTTGGAAAAGAGAAGACTGAGAGGGGACATGATAGCAGTTGTCAGGTATCTAAAAGGGTGTCATAAGGAGGAGGGAGAAAACTTGTTCATCTTAGCCTCTAAGGATAGAACAAGAAGCAATGGGCTTAAACTGCAGCAAGGGAGGTTTAGGTTGGACATTAGGAAAAAGTTCCTAACTGTCAAGGTGGTTAAACACTGGAATAAATTGCCTAGGGAGGTTGTGAAATCTCCATCTCTGGAGATATTTAAGAGTAGGTTAGATAAATGTCTATCAGGGATGGTCTAGACAGTATTTGGTCCTGCCATGCGGGCAGGGGACTGGACTCGATGACCTCTCGAGGTCTCTTCCAGTCCTAGAATCTATGAATCTATGAACATATCTATACAGCAACATGCATATTAAAAAAAACAACCAAACAAAAAAACCCTACCAAAACAAAACACTCCTCCGCACATGCTTTCCCCCCGGAGAGAGGATGAGAGAACAAAGTACACATGACAGATATGAATCACATGAGTTAATATGTGCCTGGGAAGCAGTCAGATACTATAGGGTTGAGCACAGTATAAGAACCTGTATACAATGGAATAGAAAGAGACTGACTTGTGCTACAATAACTGCCCAGCTCTTTAGGATACTTTGAAAAAAGAGTTAAATTTTCAAAAGGTTTCATCCACAGGAACCACATATTAATAAAATCCTTATAAATATTAATCAACAAAAGTAAAAAAAAAAAAAAAAAACATTTTCCCTCTTGGGAATGGTATGTCAATGGTCGTCAAGTAAATTCATTTGGCAAAAAATAATTGTGCACTTTATTCAGTGCTTTCAGAGCAAACACAAAGAGGATGTTCAAACATTATTTAACACCTGGAAAATATTCTTTTAATTTATTTTTTCTTTTAATTTAATTTTAATTAAATCTGGGCTATAATAAGGGAAAGACAATGATCCTCTGACTATAGCAGAAATCCTGTATAATGCACCATGGATCTAATTCATCTATGGTGTAACTCCACTGAAGTCCACATGATTGTTCCAGGGAGAAATATAGAGTCGTTGCTGTTAAACCAAATATCTGTATGATGTCATTGGAATTACCCCTGGATACTTTTTGGCCCAGTGACTTCATTAATGTTCACCATTGGGCAGTTATAAAAAGGATACTGTCAACTTACACTTCTTTAAAATGATTTTCACTTTGCAATAATTCAAAGGTGAGGGTGAGTCTTAAAATGAACAGTTTGGATCTGTGTCCAGATTTTAAATACCCATGAAGTTCTGTTTCAGTCAATTATAAAGAAAAGAGACTCTTCCTGCAAAATATGGATATGGATTTAAAAATGGATTTTTTTACCCTTCTCTGAAGTACATAGGTGTTTGGATTTCTGGTTTGATGCAGGCCTATCTCTGATCCTCATCTCAGCTGAAATTTTTGGAATATGAGTGAAATTAGTGAAAAACAAAGAAGAGCAGCAAGGCCAGAGAATAGCAAGAAAAATCCCTGGACCAGTTCTCAAGGCATTTTATTAACTTCTTCTTATGATCTCGGTGAGAACCTGCACATGTTATCAGGGCCCATTGGGCTAGGCAGCATACATACATGTAGTGAAAGATAATCTCTGCTCTGAAGAGTTTACGATCTCATAATGGCTGGGAGTTGAAGTGACTTACCCAAGGTTAGTGGCAGAAACAGAAATAATCCCCAAATCTCCTGATTCCCTATTCACAACACCCATGCAAATTACATAACTGCTCATGTCCTCCTTCTGTTTTATTAAGAAATAATTGGTTAACTGACTTGCCTAAAGTCATACAGGAAGTCTACAGCAGAACCAGGAAACAAACCAAACTCTCCTGATTCTGTAGGACCCTGTGTTAATGACACCACCATTCTGTCCATCTACCTAGCTAGCAGTTGATTCCCCATCTGTCTTGTCTAGGCAACAAATGCAAAGATCAAGCATTAGCAACACAGCAGTTTAGGACAAGAATTAAAGAACATTGTAACCACTTGTGATTACATGGGGAGTTTAGAAAGGCAAATTAATTAGCCTCATTTGCAGAGGATTTAAGATTGCTGTAACACCCCTACTGCTGCAAAAATGCTACCATATTTTTAATTATCACAGGTAGTCAGCACCTCAATTTTATGTCATAGCTGAATGATAATACATCCAACAGCACAATTCCCCCAAGCACCATGCTTGGGTATCTACTTATCAGAGACCAGCAATTAAGATTGCTACCTATTACATCATTAATAACATTCTTTGCAGCAACTACAGCTTTCTTGGGCTTCTTCCATCAACTACTGACTATTTGACCATGCTTAAAAGGGGATGATATCTCTTGAGATCACATGATAGGATGGTAGAACTATAGGTAGTTTTTAATTAAAACAATTATTATACACATTTTTACTGAAAAGGTCTCAACTTGGCTTATGAGTTTTTGTATGCTGATAAAAGGAACAAAAGTGATACATGAGTAAATTAATCATAGTTTGAATGATAAAACTGCCTGTTCTGTAAATCTAGTTTACACAGAGAATCTGTATTTTAGCTTCAAAATGCAACAGAGTTCAGACTCACATATGCTAGGGAAAATCCTGGTGGATTACATAGTTTCCATCAAACATTGAGCTAAAGACCTCAACCTGTGTACTGCAACCAGGCCTAGATTAAACCACTACTGGCTAGGGCCTCAGCATCTAGAATCATGGGATTTCTGATTTTCTAGAGAGTGGAAAGGCAGTTTACTGCCTCTCTTATGGGATGCACCTGAGAGGCCCATGTGTTCACCCTGATAAGGGTGGGACTATAAAAATAATTCATTGGCTTTTGCCCAGAAAGTGTATGTAGATAAGGGGCTATGCAGAGAGAGGGTTATGAAGGCACTCAAACAATGAGTGCTCAGGACTGATTGTATGTGTAAATCGTGAAACTCCAGCACCAAAATAGATATTTAGGACTAGATCCTGTAACTGGATCTGTGTGGGTAGACTCCCATAGATTTCTCTGGGACTCTGTGTGGGTTAAATGCAGGATTGAGGTTTTTGTAGGGCTTAAATTTAGCTGGAGCCATCCAGAGTTGAGTTCCAGTAAATATTTTCAAGTTGAAAGAGCCCTGGTGCCTTCTTACAGGGCTAAAGCCCTGAGATCCAAAAGGGGAAAAGGATGTGGGGGGTTCTTGGAACTAATCTCTGAGAATTTAAGTCCTGGGGTTTAGGGTATAACTTTCAAAGTTATCTAGGGGATTTAGAAATATTCTCCATTATTCATACTGTACCTTGTCCACTTTCATGTATGTGAAGTTTATACATGATATGAAGGGTCTGGCCCAAGAACTCAGTCTTCTTCTGTAAAAGAAATTGCAGCCCATCTGCCTTCAACAAAGGTACTGAGGTGACACCTGTTATCATAGTAGCTGAGCGCCTCTGACTCTTAATATGCTTATCCTCAAAGGACTATCATGGGTTAGGCAAGTTCTATTATCCTTGTTTTGTAGAGGGGGGACTTGTGATGCAAGGGGAAAATTGAGGTGCTAGGAAGAAATCAAATGATTTGCCCACCATTAGATGGAAAGTCTGGGGCAGAATTGTGAACTGACCCAAGGTTCCCTAATTTTCAGGGTGGGGAAGGGGTACTCTAACCCCATGCATGGCTGAGGTGAGGTATCTACCATTTCACCTGAGCATAGCTGTGTTCAAGGTGGCAATTTCCTAACTCCCCAAGCACCCTCATTGTGTGTGATCACTATGGAAATCAATGTGCTACAGTGTTTATGGAAGGCACCAACTCAATGATTTTCTATCATTTTGCTCAGCTGTGACTTTTTTTTTTGTAACTCTACCATGTTTGTTAAAGCATCACTGCCAAACTGTATATATCCACATTCGCAAACCTAAAAAGCCCCAATCTTGAATTGCAACTAAGGTTGTGGCAAAACCTAACTGCTCCACCCAAAACTGTAAAAGAATGGAAATAAGATGTGAAGAGGAAAGACTTGTGCATTCCTTTCTGCCTTTATATTGCCTACAACGCTGGGGACAATACACACCAGTGCTCTAGTGGACTTTTGCTTCTGTCTCCAGTAGGGTGACCAGATCGCAAGTGCGAAAAATCAGGATGGGAATGGGGGGTAATAGGCACCTATATAAGACAAAACCCTGAATACTGGGGCTGTCCCTATAAAATGGGGGCATCTGGTCCCCCCTAGTCTCCACCAGATACCAAACAGCAATACATACCTTATCTTCCTCAAACTTACACTGTAACGCACATCTGAAAAAATCAATGGAGGGGCACAGTGGCATCGCAGCAGTGTTTCCTAAAGATGTCTTTTGCATTCTGAAATGTGTATGAAAATTCTGCTGCCACCTATCATCCCCACACACAGACCTAAGCAAGAAGGGGAGTAAATCAAGAAAAGTGTGTGTTTGTTTGGTGTGGCTTTGCATTAAACAAGAGGGCTGAGACGGGCGCACAATCGAGCTTCATCCGGATAATCAGCACTGATCATAGCAGGTTCAAAAGAACAAGTAGGGTGTAATTCAGTCTGTGCAGAGGGTCAGCACAAGCTGCTCTGCACAGAGGTGAATTTCAGCCATGCAGAGAGGTAGTAGCAGCCTTGGCTGCTGCAGCAACAGATAAACAAGGCTGTTCTTCTGCAGCACAAATCCAGTCTTACCAGCCCCAATGCTCCACAGGCCCTGAAAAATAATGAAAGTGGCTTACAAATCCTGACATTGAAAAATAATAAATGTGGGGCTCTATTTATTTCCTTGATTTGCCTGCTGGTTTCTGAACTTTTAGGGGTCCTGTTTTGGGGATTTTGTCTACAATCATGAGAGCTAGACTTTTTTTTTTTTGTAAATGGAAGCTGAGATTCTCAAATAATCACCTGACTCCAAGAACTGGGGCTTTAGATACACCTAACATAATTTTATCACAATACGAAAGTTGGGAACAGTGCAGTTCAATGGTAACTATTAATGGTCCTGAGCTCCTGATGGTTTGGACATTGCACCCAGCCAGTCCCCTGTGTAATTACGATAATCCAAAAAATATATAATAAACGCAAAGAGCAGCATCAGCATTAAATAGGTTTTGTGGCCTAGTGCCTAACCTGCATCCCTTCCTGGTGTTATAAGTCTTTAACTTAAACATTAATGAATTAGACCCACAAATTAGCAAGCATCAGGGGGTAGCCGTGTTAGTCTGTATCTACAAAAACAACAAGGAGTCTGGTGGCACCTTAAAGACTAACAGATTTATTTGGGCATAAGCTTTCATGAGTAAAAACCTCACTTCTTCGGATGCATAGAGTGAAAGTACTTTCACTCTATGCATCCGAAGAAGTGAGGTTTTTACTCACGAAAGCTTATGCCCAAATAAATCTGTTAGTCTTTAAGGTGCCACCAAATTAGCAAGCAGTTTATCTAGAGTCACTTGTATTACTGCTGGCCTCAATTACTCCTTTCTTGGTAAGAAGTATACCCATTTTACAGTCATGTGAATACATTTTGGCCATAAAGCCATGTTAAATACCACTTAGGAGTCAGGCTTTTCAGGAGAGAAAGAAGCACTTTTATTAACTGCTTGAGTAGCCAACCCAGGCTGATTCTGGTCAGGCTTCTGGCAGAGATCTAATTCACTCATACTCAGAGGCTTTATACAGAGACTAGCAGTCACTCCCATGCTGATAGGACCTCATCCCCTTTGCATGGTGACTTTCATAATTACATGATGCAAATGTGCTGTGTGTATTATTTGTTTTTATTGTTATTTATCATTTGCATTATGATAGTAGCTAGGAGTGCCAGCACTTGCAATGATGTCAGCAGCAGAGCTGAGATAGAGAGAGGGCAGACTGAGGGTACATCTATACTACAGCGGGGAGTCGATTTAAGATACGCAAATTCAGCTACGTGAATAGCGTAGCTGAATTCGACGTATTGCAGCCGACTTACCCCGTTGTGAGGACAGCGGAAAAATCGACTTCTGCCGCTTTTTGTCGGCGGCGCTTACTACCACCTCCGCTGGTGGAGTTAGAGCGCCGATTCAGGGATCGATTGTCGCGTCCCGACGGGACGCGATAAATCGATCCCCGAGAGGTCGATTTCTACCTGCCGATTCAGGCGGGTAGTATAGACCAGACCTGAGCCTCTCCTTGTTCAGGAGCTCTGGGTCCCGCAGCTCTTCCAGACGTGCTCGACCTGTTTCTCTGTAAATAGTTAAAGTGCCAGTAGATGGTGCTCAGGAAAAGGTAGCATAGGTCCTCAGGTTTGTAGGACCACTCGCACTCGTGGTGCACTGCAAATGGTAGCTCTTTCCATCCGGGCTTAACAAGACTCTGGTGAGTTGGCCCCTGTGCCATTTTGCAGAGGTGCAGCATCACCAGGGTGCAGCTCGGCCTCAACACATCTGCCTCCTTCACTGCGTGTGCTCCACACACACCCAGCAATGCTCCCCGTAGCCAGGACAGCTGAAGAGTTGATGCAAACGCCTCCTGTCCTCTCTTCATTTGGAGGGAATAAAGGGCCCAAAGAGTCAAAGGTGTTAACAAAGCCATGACGCTGTCCAACATTTAACAGTGTTAAATGAGGTTCTAGGTTTGATATACAGAGACCTCAGCCTGCTTCGTACCATGGCAACCACAGGATTAGGATGGAAAAGGCCCAGGACACTGGTGGTGGCAGCTATGATGGTAGGGTGACCAGATGTCCTGCTTTTATAGGGACAGTCCCGATTTTTGGGTCTTTTTCTTATATAGGCTCCTATTACCCCCATCTCCTGTCCCAATTTTTTTCACATTTGCTGTCTAGTCACCCTACATGATGGTGAAGCTTGCTCCTCCCCTTTCTTTCAGTCACTGTCCACATTCATCTGCCCATCCATATTTCCCCCTCCTCCCCCATCTCTTTTTTTTTTCCCCAAGAACTCCAAAAGGAAGTGGAATAGCCCATCTGCTCATTATTTGGTTCACCAATGGACCTAATTTCTGATATACGAGTTTTGGTTCATTGGTTTCTGGTCCCACACTTCAGTTGTTTACCAGGCATGATTTTAACACAGTCCTTGAGTTATATCAGCAGGTGTTTTTGTTTGGACTAAATCAATCTTTTTGTCTTTCGTTGGTACCTTTCCCCATCAACATTTATTATTATAGGTTATTGTGACATTTTATGAACTTTCACCCTCTCGTCACAGTTGAGCTCACAATTAGGGTAATATGGTAGGACCATTATTATGATAATATATTCCCAAGAGGTGTTGGGGGAGGGATATGCCTGATTTATGGCCTCCAGCTGGTGTGATGGAGCTACAAGGTAATCATGAATCGGGCTCACGGGGAGCAGATCCGTGGAGCAAAACGCTGACATTTACATAAACACAACTCCGTTTCAGCCGGATTGCCCGTACTAGTTATTCCTTGAACATGCCTTGGGGTCTGTGGCTGATTGCAGCAAATAAGCTGGTCCTTCATCACTGCCCCTCTCCACTGAGTACAGAACTTCTGAAACAAACTACCGCACTGTCACCCAGCTCCAGCCAAGCCAGGCTTGATGCTGCTCTAATGTTCATCTATATATTGATTCTCCGTACATTCCAGCTTCCCATCTGATAGAAGGAACAAGTTCAGGTTGCAATGGCAAAACGTATTGCTAAAGGTGGGGTACCTGTCTGTAAAAATCAGATCTAACCTGCATGACGTGCCTGAAAGGGAGAGCTTCACCAAGCCAACGTAATGGAGTTATTGGATCAGACCTTCCCAGGATACAGCCAGGAGAGAAATACACACTTGGTTACACTCAGCTAGTAACTTTCCAGGCAGGAACAATGTACTCTGCAAACATCCCCAGTGCAGCTAGCACATCCCACCCACATACAGAACAGTTTGCAGGTCAGTAAACCTTCTTTGTTGTTGTCTTTGCCTAAAGCAGCAATGTTGATGCTGTCAAGTTTGTGAGTGAAGCATCCTGCATCAGCTTATCCAGGCTTGCAGTGGGCCAGCAAGTAATAAGGAATACCCCTAGACTAGGGTTACCATATTCAAACATTTAAAAAAGAGGACACTCCACGGGGCCCCGGTCCCGCCCCCGGCCCTGCCCCAACCCCACCCCTTCCCCGCCCCCATTCCAACCCCTTCCCCAAAGTCCCTGCCCCAACTCTGCCCCCTCCTCTGAGCACCCCACATTCACCCTCCTCACTCCTGCTCTGATCTTGGTTGGGGGTTGCTAAGTGCTTCCCTGCTCCCCACTCACCCCGCAGCCCCTGCAGCCTCTATGCTCTTGCCTGCCCTGCTCCTCCTCACCCTGCAGCCTCTGCACCCCCCCGCCCCTGCAGCCTCTGTGCCCCCTGCCTGCCCTGCCCCTGCAGCCTCTACACCCCCCTGCCTCCGCTGCCTGCCCTGCTCCCCCCGCTCACCCAGCAGAGGGAGAAATGTAGGCTCCACGTGGAATCAAACACAGCCGCGCTGCTCTGCGGGGGAAGAGGGAGCGGGGGAGGGGGAGGGACTCTGGCTGCTAGAGGCCCTAGTGGCTGCAAGCAGCTTTCAATCAGGCCAGGCGTCCAATCAGCCGTGCCGCACTCCGCATGAGGGGAAGGGGGAAATCCCGGACATTTCTACTTGATTAGAAATTCCCCCGGATGGCCATTTAACGCTGAAAAAGCCGGACATGTCCGGGGAAACCTGGACGGATGGTAACCCTACCCTAGACTCCCTGCTTCATCTGCCCTCTTTGATTCTTCCCTTCATAAAGAAACAAACAGTGTGCCGGGATATTACTTGCTCTAGCAACTTCCTTTGGGAGGTTATAAATGCATTTGTAGTGATGTGTGGCAGGTCAGGGACAGTATATTTCACCTCACCCTGAGAACAATATGGAAAGTGTTCATGGCCTTGTGGCTCCAGCATAGTCCAGCTGTGAGATGAGCATGCTCTCCCTTTCTCCCCTGAGCAACTGCAGTGAAGGGAAGATGTGTATTTGTTCAAAGAATAAAATAAATGTAGGGAGCGGAGCGGGTTGGTGTGGCAATATTTGCAACATCATAGTCATGTTTCTCTAACCGCAGCACATTTCTGATGACACTCCAACACTTTCATGAAACTGAAGGCTTTTAATAAGTCACAAACAGTATGGTTGAGAAGTGTATCATAGTGTGTTGAGTCAGTGCAATGCTGTTGCAAAAAAAGCAAATACAATTTTGCGTTGCATTAACAGAGGCATAGCATGCAAGTCATGGGAGGTGATAGTACCACTCTATTCTGCACTGGTTATGCCTCACTGGAGTACTGTGTACCATTTTGGTCACCAATGTATAGAAAGGATGTGGAGGAACTGGAAAGGAACCAGAGGCGAGCAACAAAAATGATCATAGACTTATCATAGGATTGTAAGAGACCTTGAAAGGTCATCTAGTCTAGTCCCCTGCACTCATGGCAGGACTAAGAATTATCTAGACCATCCATGACAGGTGTTTTTCTAACCTGCTCTTAAATATGTCCAATCATGGAGATTCTACAACCTCCCTAGGCAATTTATTTCAGTACTTAACCACCCTGAAAGCTAGGAAGTTTTTCCTAATGTCCAACCCAAACCACCCTTGCTGCAAATTAAGCCCATGGCTTCTTGTCCTATCCTCAGAGGTTAAGGAGAACAATTTTTCTCCCTCCTCTTTGTAACAACCTTTTATGTACCTGAAAACTGTTATCACGTCCCCTCTCAGTCTCCTTTTCTCTGGACTAAACAAACCCATTTTTTTTCAATCTTCCTTCATAGGTCATGTTTTCTAGACCATTAATCATTTTTATTGCTCTTCTCTGGACTTTCTTTAATTTGTCCACATCTTTCCTGAAATGTGGTGCTCAGAATTGCACACAATACTCCAATTGAGGCCTAATCAGCGCAGACTACAGCAGAAAAATTACCTTTCATGTCTTGCTTACAACACTCCTGATAATACATCCAGAATGATATTTACTTTTTTTGCAACAGTCCTTCACTGTTCACTCATATTTTGCTTGTGATCCACTCTGACCCCCAGATCCCTTTCTACAGTACTAGGAAGTCATTTCCCATTTTATATGTATGCAACTGATTGTTCTTTCCTAAGTGAAGTACTTTGCATTTGTCTTTATTGAATTTCCTCCTATTTTACTTCAGATCATTTCTCCAGTTTGTCCAGATCATTTTGAATTTTAATCCTGCCCTCCAGAACACTTGGAACCCCTCCCAGCTTGGTATCATACACAACATTCATAAATGTATGATCAAATGGATGGATTGCAAGCCATATGAGCAAAGGCTGAAGGAACTGGGTATGTTTCGTTTGGAAAAGAGGAGATAAGGAGGGACATAACAATCTTCAAATACTTGAAAGGCTGCCATAAAAAAAGTTGGAGAAAAATTGTTCTCTCTTGTCAGGACAAGAGGCAATGGGTTCAAACTACAGCAGAGCAGATTTAGATTAAAACTCAGGAAACACTTCCTAACTTTAAGAACAGTAGGACAATGGAACAAACTGCCTAGGGAGGTCATGGAATCTCCATCACTAGAAATTTTCTAAAAGAGGCTGGGTAGCCATCTGTCTGGGATGGTTTAGACACAACAAATTCTAACATCTAGACAAGACGCAATAAATTGATCCCAGAAGATCGATTGCTTGCCGCCGAACCAGCGGGTAAGTATAGACGTACCCTTGGGGTGACACACAGCAAATGTTTAATAGCATGCAACAAAACTGCGAGATATTAAGTTGCTACAAATGGGGATGGAGGAATTTTCAAATGTTTGTTCTAATTTGAAAATGATTTTCTATTTGGCAATGTTTGCAATCCATTTCAATTTTACTTTAAGCTCTGCTACTCTATTTACCCCATGTGTATATTGGCCCATCACAAAGGGTTAACAGACACATCTCATCTTGCAAAGACCGAAAAGGGATTTTTAATGACCCCAAGTGCTCTGGTTTACATCTAAGTGAGCAGAGTGTCTCCTAACACTTTGCTGGAGCATTGGTATAATGTTAGGCCTGGTCAAGATGAAAAAAAATAGTTTCTCAAAAATTTAAAGAAATTTCAAAGATTTTTGTTTCAAAGTGATTAAAATAGACCATTTTCAGTTATTTTCTGATCTTTTAAATTTTAATAAATAATTAAAAATGTTATCTTCTGATAATGTTTCTGGAATGTTTTTGATAGAAATTTTGTTAGGCTTTTTTTTAATATTGGATAAAAAGCACACCATTTTTTTGAAAAAAAAAAAAAAAAAAAAAAAAAAAAACGAAAGAAATATTTTTAATGCCATTTAAAAAAAAAAAATTGGAAAAATTCTAACCAGTCTATTTAGTTCTGAACTTGGCCTCAAAATAATATTAATAATAGAATCACAGAAATGTAGGGCTGGAAGGGACCATGAGAGGTCATCTAGTTTAGTGCGCTTAGCTGAGGCAGGACCAAGTAAACCTACGCTGCCACCAACAGCTATTACTTAACTTTCATCCTTTAGGTTGTTATGAGCACATCAGTCCTTTGCTCTGGTGCCTCCACTGGTTCCTAGTCTGCTTCTGCTGCTAGTTTAAGACCTTGGTCCTGATTTTAAAGCAATCAATGAGATTCCAGCTATATAAGAAACCCCATCACCACCAAGATATGTTCCTCTGGGACAAAGCGAATCGCAAAGACAAGAGTTAAAGACATTAAATCTGTGGATAAAGCAGTTGAGGTGATCTAGTGTGAATTTCCAGAGGAGATTAGATAAATCCAAAGTTTTATGACTTTTACAAAATTCATAGATTAATAGATTATAAGGGTAGATGTGATCAGCTTGCCCTGACCTCCTGTATAATTAAAAGGACAAGAGAACCAGATGGTATTCACCCAACAGTTCTGAAGGAACTCAGATATTAAATTGCAGAAATATTTAACTGTGGTATGTAACCTATCACTTAAATCAGCCACTGTACCAGATGACTGGAAGGTAGCTAATATAACACCATTAAAAAAAAAAAAGGCTCCAGAGGCAATCCTATCAAGTACATCTGGTAAGCCTAACTGCATTACCAGGGAAATTGATTGCAACTATAGTAAAGAACAGAATTGAGACGCATACATGAACATGATATGTTGGGAAAAAGTCAACATGACTTTTGTAAAGGTAAATCATGCCTCACCAATCTATTAGAATTCTTTGAGGCAGTCAACAAACATGTGGACAAGGGGGATCCAGTGGATATAGTGTACTTGGACTTTCAGAAAACCTTTGGCAAGGTCCCTCACCAAAGGCTCTCAAGCAAAGTAAACAGTTAGGGGATCAGAGGGAAGATTTTCTTATGGATCAGTAACTGGTTAAGAGATAGAAAAAAAAGGGTAGGAATAAAGGGTTGGTTTTCACAATGTAGAGAGGTAAATAGCAGGGTCCCCCAAGGATCTGTACTGAGACCAGTGGTGTTCAACATATTCAGGGTTACTTGCTGTGAGCTGAGCTTGTGTTTCTCAGTCTGTTTGTTTGCTTTGGTTGTTTGAAGGACCGTGTGCTGTGGCTGGCAGTTGGAAGGTTTGAAAGCTAGAAGCCTCTGGTAAGCGGCTGAGCCTTCATCAGTGGGCGGGGCATTCATACAGGCCAGGGCTTTATAAAGCAGCTCACAAGTGACCAGGGGCTGCTAACAGGGAGTTTCGCAAGGGAGTTCTCCAGGTGAAGGAGGAGCAATACAGCACCCTTTTGGGGTAAGTGACTGTCTGTAGTGTGTGTTTGTTTGTGTTTGAGGGTTACTTGCTGTGAGCTGAGCTTGTGTTTGTCAGTCTGTTTGTTTGTTTTGGTTGTTTGAAGGACTGTGTGCTGTGGCTGGCAGTTGGAAGGTTTGAAAGCTAGATGCCTCTGGTAAGTGGCTGAGCCTTAATCATTGGGCGGGGCATTCATACAGGCCAGGGCTTTATAAAGCAGCGCACAAGCGACCAGGGAGCTTTGCTAACAGGGAGTTTCGCAAGGGAGTTTGGAAGGGGAGCAGGAAGGGGGCGAGGGTCCCTTGCCAGTTCCATCTGTTTTCTCTTGATTCCCCTTAATACCTATAAAGCAACTACATTCATAACTTTTCGCTTAAACAACCCTTTCAGCTGACAGGGGGCTGCAGACGGGAGTTTGACAGAGGGAGGCTTACGATGGTTAGGAAGACCCGCAACACCTGTGCCAGCACTGCTACTGTCTCCTCCACCTGTGCCTGTAGCCAGACAGAGTGCCTAAGCATGGATGCCTCTACCCAGATCCTGGTGTGGTTTTGCAAAGACTGTAACTTGCAATTTCCACTTACTGATATCCAGGCTGGGGGGACCATCCAATGTGAGAGGTGCCTGGTGGTGGAATCTCTCAGGCAGCAGGTGGGAGAGCTACAGGAGGAGGTGGCTAGGTTGAGGAGCATCCGTATCCATGAGCAATTCCTCGACAGTGTCCATGTGGAGACAGCTGAGGTAGCTGTCCCAGTACACAGGACTGCTGATACCACTGGTGGAGGAGGAGATGGCTCAGGGTGGACACTGGCAGCTGGTTACTTCTGGCAGCAGGCAGTGCTCCACCCTTGCTCCGAACCCTCCTGCCGTGGTTATAGGTAACCGTTATGCTCTTCTTGACACAGGAAAGAAGGAATCACTCCCTACAGTAAAGGAGGAGAAGCCTCGTACCCCTAAGGCTGGAAAGTCTGCTGCCACCACTGCGAATAGGAAACGTAGGGTAGTGGTGGTCGGAGACTCTCTGCTGAGGGGGACGGAGGCGCCCATCTGTCGCCCTGACATTTCATCTCGGGAGGTATGCTGCCTGCCGGGGGCCCGTATCCGAGACGTTACGGAGGCATTGTCGAGGATTATCCAGCCCTCTGACTACTACCCCATGCTACTCATCCATGTGGGCACAAATGATACTGCGCGGTGTGACACTGAGCGGATCAAGAGTGACTACAGGGCTCTGGGAGTACGAGTGAAGGAGTTTGGAGCGCAGGTGGTATTCTCTTCAATTCTTCCTGTCAAAGGTAGGGGCCCGGGCAGAGACAGATGCATCATGGAGGTGAATGCCTGGCTGCGAAGATGGTGTCGCCAGGAGGGCTTTGGCTTCCTAGACCACGGGATGCTATTCGAGGAAGGACTGCTAGGCAGAGATGGCGTTCACCTTTCGAGGAGAGGAAAGACCCTATTCGGACACAGACTGGCTAACCTAGTGAGGAGGGCTTTAAACTAGGTTCGACGGGGACAGGTGAGCAAAGCCCACAGGTAAGTGGGGAACATGGAGACCGGGGAGATGGGTCGGAAACGAGAGGGAGTGTGGGCTATATTGGCAGAGAGAAAGGAGAGTCAGGACAAAACTGGGAGGAAAGATCAAACCAGTATCTTAGATGCCTATATACAAATGCGAGAAGTATGGGGAATAAGCAGGAAGAACTGGAAGTGCTAATAAATAAATACAACTATGACATTGTTGGCATCACTGAAACTTGGTGGGATAATACACATGATTGGAATGTTGGTGTGGATGGGTACAGCTTGCTCAGGAAGGATAGACAGGGGAAAAAGGGAGGAGGTGTTGCCTTATATATTAAAAATGTACACACTTGGACTGAGGTAGAGATGGACATAGGAGACGGAAGTGTTGAGAGTCTCTGGGTTAGGCTTAAAGGGGCAAAAAACAAGGGAGATGTCATGCTAGGAGTCTACTACAGGCCACCTAACCAGGTGGAAGAGGTGGATGAGGCTTTTTTCAAGCAACTAACAAAATCATCCAAAGCCCAAGATTTGGTGGTGATGGGGGACTTCAACTATCCGGATATATGTTGGGAAAATAACACAGCGGGGCACAGACTATACAACAAATTCTTGGACTGCATTGGAGACAACTTTTTATTTCAGAAGGTTGAAAAAGCTACTAGGGGGGAAGCTGTTCTAGACTTGATTTTAACTAATAGGGAGGAACTCGTTGAGAATGTGAAAGTAGAAGGCAGCCTGGGTGAAAGTGATCATGAAATCATAGACTTTGCAATTCTAAGGAAGGGTAGAAGGGAGAACAGCAAAATAGAGACAATGGATTTCAGGAAGGCAGATTTTGGGAAGCTCAGAGAGCTGATAGGTAAGGTCCCATGGGAATCAAGACTGAGGGGAAAAACAACTGAGGAGAGTTGGCAGTTTTTCAAAGGGACACTATTAAGGGCCCAAAAGCAAGCTATTCTGCTGGTTAGGAAAGATAGAAAATGTGGCAAAAGACCACCTTGGCTTAACCACGAGATCTTGCACGATCTAAAAAATAAAAAGGAGTCATATAAAAAATGGAAACTAGGACAGATTACAAAGGATGAATATAGGCAAACAACACAGGAATGCAGGGGCAAGATTAGAAAGGCAAAGGCACAAAATGAGCTCAAACTAGCTACGGGAATAAAAGGAAACAAGAAGACTTTTTATCAATACATTAGAAGCAAGAGGAAGACCAAAGACAGGGTAGGCCCACTGCTTAGTGAAGAGGGAGAAACAGTAACAGGAAACTTGGAAATGGCAGAGATGCTTAATGACTTCTTTGTTTCGGTCTTCACCGAGAAGTCTGAAGGAATGCCTAAGATAGTGAATGCTAATGGGAAGGGGGTAGGTTTAGCGGATAAAATAAAAAAAGAACAAGTTAAACATCACTTAGAAAAGTTAGATGCCTGCAAGTCACCCGGGCCTGATGAAATGCATCCTAGAATACTCAAGGAGCTAATAGAGGAGGTATCTGAGCCTCTAGCTATTATCTTTGGAAAGTCATGGGAGACGGGAGAGATTCCAGAAGACTGGAAAAGGGCAAATATAGTGCCCATCTATAAAAAGGGAAATAAAAACAACCCAGGTAACTACAGACCAGTTAGTTTAACTTCTGTGCCAGGGAAGATAATGGAGCAAGTAATTAAGGAAATCATCTGCAAACACTTGGAAGGTGGTAAGGTGATGGGGAACAGCCAGCATGGATTTGTAAAGAACAAATCATGTCAAACCAATCTGATAGCTTTCTTTGATAGGATAACGAGCCTTGTGGATAAGGGTGAAGCGGTGGATGTGGTATACCTAGACTTTAGTAAGGCATTTGATACGGTCTCGCATGATATTCTTATCGATAAACTAGGCAAATACAAATTAGATGGGGCTACTATAAGGTGGGTGCATAACTGGCTGGATAACCGTACTCAGAGAGTTGTTATTAATGGTTCCCAATCCTGCTGGAAAGGCGTAACGAGTGGGGTTCAGCAGGGGTCTGTTTTGGGACCGGCTCTGTTCAATATCTTCATCAACGACTTAGATATTGGCATAGAAAGTACGCTTATTAAGTTTGCGGATGATACCAAACTGGGAGGGATTGCAACTACTTTGGAGGACAGGGTCATAATTCAAAATGATCTGGACAAATTGGAGAAATGGTCTGAGTTAAACAGGATGAAGTTTAACAAAGACAAATGCAAAGTGCTCCACTTAGGAAGGAAAAATCAATTTCACACATACAGAATGGGAAAAGACTGTCTAGGAAGGAGTACGGCAGAAAGGGATCTAGGGGTTATAGTGGACCACAAGCTAAATATGAGTCAACAGTGTGATGCTGTTGCAAAAAAAGCAAACATGATTCTGGGATGCATTAACAGGTGTGTTGTGAGCAAGACACGAGAAGTCATTCTTCCGCTCTACTCTGCTCTGGTTAGGCCTCAGCTGGAGTATTGTGTCCAGTTCTGGGCGCCGCATTTTAAAAAAGATGTGGAGAAATTGGAAAGGGTCCAAAGAAGAGCAACAAGAATGATTAAAGGTCTTGAGAACATGACCTATGAAGGAAGGTTGAAAGAACTGGGTTTGTTTAGTTTGGAAAAGAGAAGACTGAGAGGGGACATGATAGCAGTTTTCAGGTATCTAAAAGGGTGTCATAAGGAGGAGGGAGAGAACTTGTTCACCTTAGCCTCTAAGGATAGAACCAGAAACAATGGGTTTAAACTGCAGCAAGGGAGGTCTAGGTTGGACATTAGGAAAAAGTTCCTAACTGTCAGGGTGGTTAAACACTGGAACAAATTGCCTAGGGAGGTTGTGGAATCTCCGTCTCTGGAGATATTTAAGAGTAGGTTAGATAAATGGCTATCAGGGATGGTCTAGACAGTATTTGGTCCTGCCATGCGGGCAGGGGACTGGACTCGATAACCTCTCGAGGTCCCTTCCAGTCCTATAATCTATGAATCTATGAATAAATCATCTGGAAAAGGAGGTAAACAGTGAGGTGGCAAAGTTTGCAGATGATACAAAATTACTCGAGATAGTTAAGTATAAAGCAGACTGCAAGGAGTCACAAAGAGATTTCACAAAACTGGATGACTGGACAACAAAATGGCAGGATAAATTCAGTGTTGATAAATGCTAATACACACTGGAAAACATAATCCCAACTATACATATAAAATTATGGTGTCTATATTAGCTGTTGCCATTAAAAAAAAAAGATCTTGGAGTTATTGTGAATAGTTCTCTGAAAACATCCAGTTAATGTGCCACAGCAGTCAAAAAAGCTAACAATGTTAGGAACCATAAGGAAAGGGATAGATAATAAGTCAGTAAAGATCATAATACCAGTATATAAATTCATGGTATGCACACACCTTGAATACTGCATGCATTTTTGGTTGCCTCCTCTCAAAAAACATATATATGAACATTGGAAAAAGTTAAATCCATGTATCATCTTTGTATCTGAAATAATGAATATTGGCTACGTACTTGTATCTTACACATATGTTGTATTCCTGAGTGATTCTCCTGTCCCCGATAGAATTTACCTCAAGGCTAAATAGTTATGAGTTGATGGCCCATCAAAGACTCAGAACTCTCATAAAAGGCCATTGAAGAATTTCATCCCGTCCAGACAGCTTTTCCTGAGGATACCTCAGATAGCGAGAGGCCAATGGCCACCATGTAAGGACATGTGATATGTTCACGTCACCCTGGACTCCATCTTAGCCCAGTAACTTTCCACAAACAGGGGCTGCGGGCTTTGTTTGGGCGAGTAAAATTCCCTGCATGTGGCAGAGCCTATAAAAGACCCCTGAAACATCTCTATTTTGTCTTCATTTCCTGCTTCATTTCTCTGGACTAGAGTCTAACAAAGAAGCTTTGAACAAGGACTGATGACCCCCAATCTGCTTGGGTGATTCTAGAGAGACTTTTGCAAACCAGCAGTTTATTCCATTGCTGCTACAAACCTGATATAAGGACTTTGCAATCACTTGTGTATATATATATGATTCCTAAACCATTTATAACTCTCCTCTTTCCTTTTATTAATAAACGTTTAGTTAGTTTACTAAGGTTTGACTGACAGTGTGATATCTGGGTAAGATGTGAGATTCATATTAACCTGGTAATATGTGTCTGGTCCTCTGGGATTAGAAAGAACCTCACATATGGAGAAATGGGTTTTCAATAACCTCTCTCTATTAGACTTGGTTGTCTGCACTGGAGCCAAGGGCTGGAATGCCTAGAGGCGACTGTGTTTGCCTTCTGATTAATCAGTGGGGTACCGCAGAAGCACTTTTATTACTGGCTTGGTGACTAATTATACAGTAAACCACCAATACTTGGGCATTGCCTGCCATATTTCTTCCAGTATGCCCTTAATGTGGCATTCTCAGTGTGGCTCTTCCATGCACCTGGTCACATTTATAACACAGGCCATAGGACTTTCCTGAATAGTTCCTGTTTGAACTAGAGTATATCTACTTCAGTGCTGCAATACCTTCCTGTCTGATGAAAATTTTCCATCATAAACAGAACACCATTCACAATATCAACTACTCCCTTTTCTCCCTGCCTGGCAGTACACAATACTAAAAAATCCATAACTCTGTGGTTATATCAATTATTTCAAGGAATTAGAGAGGTTTACAAATCTGAATTAAGGCTCATTATGCCCAGCTAAGGTGGTTATTGCCCAAACCATTTTACAAGCAGATAAGCCAAGCTTGAGAGAGATCAAATAACATACAAACAATTGCAGAGCTGGGAAGTTAGCACAGAATTTCTGACTCTCGGTGCTCTGCATAACTGACATGCCTCAAAAATACAAATTAGTTACACTTAAGTTGTGCTGTGGGTGGTAGCTGAAGCGGAATAAAAAAGGCTCTTTCAAATTCTGTGCTTTAATTTTCAAAGGGCTCCAAAGCCAGGAAACCACACCAATAAAGACTCAATAATCATCTAGTATGACCAATGATATTTATGGGCAGTGAGAAGCCCAGCTTTAAACAATTTCCTAGGTCAACAAGGAACAAATGGAGAAAGCAAATCCATGAAATAAGAAAGGGAAAAGGCCATTCTATGACTTAACACTGGCAGAAAGATGTTAGAGCCAATACAATGCTCATGGATAAAATAAAGCTTTAATTAAATCGAAAACACTCTTAAGAGAAGGTGTGGAGGCTGAATATTGGAATTGCCTTCCCCTGTTCTCACTTGTAACGCACCTTTTGGTATTCAGAGCACGCATTATAACTCGGCCTAACCCTGTGGTATAAGCTGGAAAAAAATATTTCTTGGGTAATGCCATGCAAATGAGAAACCCAGACACCCCACTGTGTTTCTAGAGTATCCAGAACAGGCAGACCTCCTCACTGACTTTTTCAGCTGCCCTGGACACATGTTGAGTCCTGGAATATCTCCTTGCAAGGGTGCACCAATTTGGACCCTAGTGGTCAAAAAAAAAACCGATGGGGATTCAAATGTGTACATGTACAAAAGGAATGGGATTGGGGAGCCGATACCCTCCCTTGTTTTAATTTTTAGCTAATCCCTTGCCTCCAGTCAAAACATAGATACAATCAAATGTAAAATAAACAAAACCCCCAAATTATATGAAAACAAATAAGCAAACACCACCCTAACAGAACTGCCATAAGGTTTGCAAACCATCACTCTTCGCTCTGCCTGCATATAATAACCCTATATCATAGGTCCGTGTCGTGTATTCAGATTGTAAGCAATTCAAGGCAAGGGCCAACTCTTACTCTGTTTGTATACAGTGGGGCTGGAGCCTGGAAGTTCTGCTGTAATAGTAATAATAATTAATAATTAGAGATATCATTTCATCATTATGTCTGCAAACTAGAGGCCAGTCAGCCTCACCTCAGTCCCTGGAAAAATCATGGAGAAGGTCCTCAAGGAATCAATTCTGAAGCACTTCGAGGAGAGGAAAGTGATCAGGAACAGTCAGCATGGATTCACCAAGGGCAAGTCTTGCCTGACTAACCTAATTTCCTTCCTGATGAAATAACTGGCTCTGTGGATGAGGGGAAAGCAGTGGACATGTTGTTCCTTGACTTTAGCAAAGCTTTTGATACAGTCTCCCACAGTATTCTTGCCATCAAGTTAAAGAGGTATGGGCTGGATGAATGGACTATAAGATGGATAGAAAGTTGGATAGATCGTCGGGCTCAATGGGTAGTGATCAATGGCTCCATGTCTAGTTGGCAGCCAGTATCAAGCGGAGTGCCCCAAGGGTCGGTCCTGGGGCCGGTTTTATTCAATATCTTTATTAATTATCTGGGGGATGGCATGGATTGCACCTTCAGCAAGTTTGCAGATGACACTAAACTGGGAGGAGGGGTAGATACTCTGGAGAGTAGGGATAGGATACAGAGGGACCTAGACAAATTAGAGGATTGGGCTTAAAGAAATCTGATGAGGTTCAACAAGGACAAATGGAGAGTCCTGCACTTAGGACAGAAGAATCCCATGCACTGCTACAGACTAGGGACCGAGTGGCTAGGCAGCAATTCTGCAGAAAAGGACCTAGGGGTTACAGTGGATATGAGTCAACAGTGTGCCCTTGTTGCCAAGAAGGCTAATGGCATTTTCGGCTGTATAAGTAGGAGCATTGCCAGCAGATCGAGGGAAGTGATTATTCCCCTCTATTTGGTACCGGTGAGGCCACATCTGGAGTATTGTGTTCAGATGGGCCCCCCACTACAGAAAGGACGTGGACAAACTGGAGAGAGTCCAATTATTAAGGGTTTTTTTATATATATAGTGCTTTTATCCAAAGGGCTTTACAATACTTAGCTAATGGTACAAACAACGTTTAAAAGATCATTAAGTGGTCCACCAAGACCCTCAGCAATCTTCAAGTGGTCCATGAAAAAAAAAAGTTTGAGAACCACTGCCTTAGGTAAATTACCCATTAGAGCAACTTACAAATGGTCATGGTGGATTCTATTGCTGGCAATTTTTAACTCAAGATTGGGTGTCTGTTTAAATCAAGATTAGATGAAAGAGCTGCTCTAGGAATTATTTGGGGGGAAGTTCTATGGCCTGTGATAAACAGGAGGTCAGAGGAGATGAAGACAGTGGTCCCTTCTGGCCTTGGAATGTATGAATTTAGGAATCTATTAAATGGATGCCCCAACCTCTAACAGAAAGAGGGCATTGGACTTAAATCAAGTGTCAAACTTGGACCCTACAGAACAACACTTAGCACTGCCATTAGACAACCGTATGACTGGCTGGTGAGAAGTTTATTCTTCCCACATTTTTACTTAAAAAAGATGAATCTGTGTATATGTAGAGAAACTCTAACAGAACTTGAAAGGATGTTTCAATAAGTCTCTCCAGCATCAGTATGTAAGGTCTGAAGGCATGGCTCAAATTTATAGAAATTTTAAAATCAATTAACATGTTAGGTTCTGAAGAGATATTGTAAACTGTCCAAAGTAATAAAATCAGCAATGCATGGCATTACTTTCCTCTATGAAGAGCTTGAATAAATAAGACATTTATAAAAATGAGCAGAAAATACAGAATGAATATTCCAAGAACCATGACAAAAAATAAGCTAAAAGAGAGATTGAATTTTCCTGTGAGTTCCAAATGGAGACTGCCGTTGTGGATTTTATACATAATTTATAAGGGGAATTGGCCAGTTCACTCAGGTATACACCATATCAACTTTGGGGAAAGATTAAGCAAGCTGTCTTCTGTTAATTGAAATCAAATATAGGCATGGGAGAAAATGACTTCTGCCCCATGGACGAATACAGTAATATCACATGGCCAGCAGCATTCGGCAATTTACTTGTGGCTTTCTTCTACAAAGTAAACTTCTGTCTCAGGTCCTAGGGAGCCACAAAATGGTGACACAGAAGGCAGCTATGCCATCTGCCATTTGTTGACTCCTCAGTACATTCGGAACACATTTACTTTGAGTGTGTGCATTGTGGGGAAAATCTCCACCCCAAACATTCCAAGTATTCAATGCACTCATAGGAACATTAAAACTGCCATATTGGATCAGGCCATTGGTCCATCTAGCCCAGTGTTCTGTATCCGACAGTGACCAGTACCAGATGCTTCAGAAGAAGGTGCAAGAAACCCTGCAGTGGGCTGTTACGGAACAACCTACCTTTAGGGAAAGTTCCTTCCTAATTTCTGTGTAATATAATCTTTCATCTTTACAAGAAGGTTTCTCATGATGAGAGCAGATGACAGCAACTCTTGGGTTCTGTTACTGTCTCTGTCACTGACTCTCCATATCGCCTTGAAGAAGTCACTTAAACCTAAACAGCAGATTGGATTATGTCTCCCAGCCTGGATAGACAGATGCCTTAGCTCGAGCAGAGCTAGTGTGCTCTATTTAGCAATGTGGGTGTTGTGGCACTGGTGGGGGCATGGACTAACTGCCTGAGTACGGCGCTAAGGGGTCAGGACAGCTTTTACTCAGGCAGCTAGCCCATGCCAATGCTGCAACAACCACATTGCTACTTTTAGCACGCTAGCTCAAGAAGAGCTAATGCATGTCCATCTACACAGGCTTGGAGGTAGGGTCCTAGCTTCAGTATATAGACAACCCTTCTATGCCTCATTTTACCCACCTGTAATTAAGACCCCCCTCCCCCCTCCGTATTTCACAGGGCTGCTGAGACCCTTCATTAATTATTAGTGATCGTAGCAAACACTGAGATCCTGCATGTTGGCAGAGGGTTAGACTAGATGACCCTTGTAGTCCCTTCTAACCCTATGTTCTATGATTCTATCCATACATAAAAGCTATAATGATTCAAGTGCACATCATAACAGTGCAGTGGCCCTCTAGCATTTCAGACTTGCCACAGTAGTAATGAGGAACGTCACAGCAGCAAGTGGAATAGAACTTAGGTGGTGCCTCTATGGTGCATCATAAGAACTGCTTACCTGTGTGTCATAGCCCCTATACGACTGAGTAAGGAAAAACTATTCTTTAGCTCAAGTGATAGTCATGAAGCAGGAAGCCCTATGTTGTGTCCCTGCTATGACTCTGAAGTTCCAAATGGATATGCTATGCAAAATGGCAACAAACATGCAGTTCTAGGTGTCAATGAACAACAATCCCCTATTTACAATGCAGGTGGAAGGTGTATGTTGAGACTTAGTTATTCCTAGGTTTTCCCTGCACCAGTTCATTTGGAATTTTGTCTGGAAGGGCAAGTCACCCTGTTTCATAGATTCATGGAAGTTAGAAATAGAATAGGTCATTTAGACTATTCCTTAAATCCACACAGCCCTTAAAGGGCAGGATTGTGCCCTACAGTTTATTTCCTAATGCTTTTCCAACTTAGTGTTGAATACCTCGATAAAAGGAGCTTCCAAGACACACCCTTTAGAAGATGCTTCAGCAGCCTACCTTTCTTCACCATTAGGAAATTTCTCCTCAAGATTCCCTATGTGACCTATGTGTGAGGCGAAGATGCATAAAGCCCTAACAGCTTTGCCTCCTGGGAGCAGCTGCTTCTCTAACTTCTGGAGGATCAGAAGAGCAGCTGGAGAGGCAGTTCCATCCTTTGTGCCTGGTGGGTGATGGGAGAATGCTGCATTCAGGATCCTGGCGTACTGAAGCGTGGGAGGGAATTGAGCTGTCTGAACCAAAGTGAAGAGAGAATCTGGAGGGGAGAAGTAAGGAGTCATGCAGAAAGTCTGCAAAACATTTTAAAGGAGCAGACAAGAAGAAAAAGTGCCAGCCCAGAAGCAGAAAGGAAGATAAGTACTTGAGCTAAAAGGGGGAAATAAATCAGCCCGGACAGAAAAGTAATTTTAGACAGGTAGGTGAGAGAGAGAAAAAGCAGTTTAGAGACAAGTGAGTTTAAGGCTAGTATTGAGAATGTAGTTAGATTAGTAATGCTGGCAGTGTGAGGGGAAGAAAACTGTCTGTAGGGTAGAGGTTTTGTTGTTTTAAGATAAGGTTTAGATCAAACAGGAGCTACCAGAAACACAACAGCTACACTGCTTCAGAACCTAGGGCCTTTTTTTTTTTTCCACACCACTTGGGGACTGATCCAAACTCCATTATCAAAGGCAGTCGGAGTCCTTCTATTGACGTCAGTGAGTTTTGGATCTGTCTGATGAGACGATAAAGTAAACCCAGTCCTGTTCCCAGGGAAGCCATTGGCAGAAGGATCAGGCTCTTGAATTTGACCAATATTATTATTAGGGATTTTGTGTTGGGGACTAACTCCAATTCCTGCTTCTGAGGAGCTGCGACTTTACCTACTGGCTGTAGCTCTCTCAGGAACAACCAGGTAGGAGTAAGATGAGTACAATGTATTCCAAAGCATCGGAGCTCTTGTTAGTTTAACTAATGACTTTACAAGTATTTAGGATCTATTTGTCTCTGCCAGGGGGCCTGGATCAGAATTCACATCACACTCCCCCGTCAGCACCTGGCCCAAGCCACAGAAGCTAATGATCCAACCAGCGGACCAAATTGGGTGATGAATCCTGGTCCCATGCCACTTGAAGCACAAATATGCTAAGAAGAAGGAGTCTCTGCCAAAGATCGAAATAACCCCAAATATTAAAAAAGGGAGGGGAGGCAAAGTCCAGAGGGTTAGGGCATTGAATAGATAACTAGGATGAACATTACAAGAATAAAAGCCTTGAATAGCTGTATAGATCAGATTATTATAGACCTTAGGGACAGGAAAGGTGACACATAGTTGGTCAAGGTTTGTTCCATATAGTGTAAGTGCTCAGATACGAAAGCAATGGGTGTGATACAAACTCATTGTTGCATAGATAATACAGTGACCTGGGGCATTGCCCAGTCTACGTTTAAATGTCCCAAATCATGCAGCTTCCACTGTTTCCTTTAGGAGATCATTCACAATCTAATAGATCTCATTGTTAGCGACTTTTAATAGATGGGGACATACTTGCCCATTGCAGGGCTCGCGCATTTGGTGCTGGCCACTGTCAGAGACATGATACTAGACGTGGATGAATCTGATCTATTCTGCCAATTCCTATGGTCCTACATTCAGCCTCAACTTTCCCTTTCTAAGTTTCCCCCCATTACTCCTAAGCTTAACCATTTGTTCCATTTTAAAGTATTCCTCTTCCTCCTTAATGTTTGAACCCTTTGGGGATATTTGCAGACTGTTCTCATGCTCTTTCTCACATATACACCCTCATAATCATTGTTTTGTCCCATCTGAACGGATTTAGCATCAGTCTTTCCTTGTAAATCATTCTTTAACTTTTTGTTACTCTTAAATCGGTATCTTTCATGTAATGTGGTGCCTGGAAACTAGCACAATATTTCAGGGGTCGAACATCAGAGCTGCCTATTGAGAGCTACTATTAGCTCCATTTCATATGGCATGAGGTCTCTGTGTATGCCACTCTGATGGGATGTTCATCCCACACCTGCCTGGAAAGAGTTAATGTAGATTGAGAAAGGGCCTAATTAACTCGACGGGTCACAGCTGAGGGGAATCAGGTGGCTACGGGCAGGTCTGCACTACAGCAGGGATCGAAGCTTTGAGATCGATCCAGCGGTGGTAAGACCCACCAAATCAACTTCAGATCGCTCCCCAGTCGATCCCTGTACTCTACCCCCAATGAGAAGAGCAAGGTAAGTTGACAGGAGATTTTCTCCCGTCGACCTCCCCCATGGTGTAGACCCCACGGTAACTCGACCTAAGGTATGTCGACTCCAGCTATGTTGTTCTCGTAGCTGCAGTTGGGTAGCCTAGGTTGACTTACCGCGGTAGTGCAGACATAGTAATCCCCTGACTGAGTGAGGGAGCCCGACTGAGGAGGAACAAACTGGGCTGAATTTAGAAAGACAGGAAATTAGCAGCAGAGGAGACTGCTGGGAAAGACTACAGTCACTCCCTGGAAGAAGAGAGGCGCATTTGGATGCTGCAGAGACAGGTAGCCTATAGTCACTCTGGGGGAGGAGGGAATTAAGAGGCTGGCAATAGATGGCAAGGAAAGGGCTCAAGGAAAGGCAGTAAAGTCTAGAAGGGGACAGACCATGGTGGCTGACTAGAGGGTCCCTTAGCCGGAGCCTGGAGTGGTGGGCGAGTTAGGTTCCCTTGCCAGCCACTGAGGGCATGGACCCATGGGGCAGTGAGTGGGAAGATATCCTAAGAATGAGGCAGTGAATGAGAAGACTGCCTAAGATTGCTGAGTAAAGACTTTGATACCCCTGGAATGGAAAATGCATATAGTGAGCTGGCCAGAAGGCTGAGTCACAAAGGGGCAGCAGTACCTCCAGGCCCTAGAGAGGGGCTGCAGATGGAGAGAGAGGTGGAGAGATGGCATGCAATCGCAGAAAGGAGCGTTGACCTCATGAATCTAATCCCCAGAACATCTAGGAGGAGGTTCCATCCTAGCGGTGAGTAGAGCGCCCCATCACAGCCGCCTAACATCACATTGGCCTTTTGTTGCTGCCATGTGACATGGCAAGCATAGGTCTAATTTGTTCTCCACTATCACTGCTAAGAATCCTTATAGGTTTCTCCCTCCCACTGAATGGCTTGGATTATTTTTCCCTAGCAGTATCACCCTGTATTTTTGCAAGCTGACTCCCTGTTGTTCTTTTCTGCACCTATTTAATCTTTCTCCATCCCTTATTTTTTCTCTCTCCTCACTTGGTGTTCTGAATACATCCCAATTTACCATCCCCTGGAAAAAATCATTCATGTGATGTTTACACCTTCTTCAAAATCATTAATGACCATGTTGAATAAACTCACACCTTGCACACTTCCCCTCAACTTGATACATCACTGTTTATTTCTGGCCTTTTTTTTAGTCACTCAGGCAACTTTCAGTCCACATGACAGTGTTCATATTCATGTCAGTTTGGATTAATTTTCTTCATCCACTCATTTTTTAATTCATTCATTCAAAACAAAAAACAATCAAGATTGTCTGTCAGTATTTGCTTCTTATGCTGCTTGTTCTTCATGCTTTTTTTGATTGATTCCCATTCCTTTTTCCCTTTGTTTGTATGCCCTTTTATAGTGTAAGCCTTATAGAGCAAGGATGCAAGTGATGAGGATAATGGATTCAGTTCACTGACCATTCCAAAAGTTGGCAGGGGTGAAACTTTTGGGTCAACCTGAATATGATTTGATTTTAATTTGGCAAATGGAATGGACAAAAAGACTATTTTGGGTCTGTCAAGGCTGATTCCCCAGTCTGGCACTTCAAGTGCAGAAGGTGGGGGCCTGCAAGGATTTTAAAAATTAATACTGGCCACTCCAGGCTGGTATTAAACTCCCAAGGTTACAGCTTCTCTCTGACTGTGGCTCGGTAAACGCTGCCACCACCCAAATGCAAAACCCCTTTCTTGGAACCCAGAAAGGTGCACTTGGGAATTCCTCCCTGTGGGGTACCCTCAAGCCCTTTCACCCCCACTCCAGGGAAGGGCTGAGAAAGAAAACAAAGGAAATTAGCTGTTGCCACCAGCTAATTAAACAACATATGCACAAACCTCTTAAGACACCAAAAGTCCAATCCTGTTCTTAAAAAAAGGTAAATTTTATTAAAAACAAAAAGAAATAAAATACATCTGGAACTTAGGCTTTTGCTAGATTTTTAAAAGAGCAATTCCAAAAATAAAGGACCCAAAATAGCTTTCTTGGGGGTTCAGCTTAAAGGTTACAAGCAAACGAAAGCATCTGGGGTTAGCACAGAGGAGTCCACTAGCCATAAGAAATAAACAGAAATAAACCTAATAACTAGTTCTAGGTATGATCTATGATCATACCTGGCTTAAAGCTTCTCATAGCATAACTGCTCCCTGTTCCCCTCTTTCCCGGAGAGCAACAACAAGAGACAAAGGGGAAGGTTTTTTTTCCCATTTTAAAAAGTTCTAGCCTTCTCATTAGCTCCTTTGGTCAGGTGCTCACTCCCTTTCCTTCACCTGGGGGACCTTTTTAACCCTTTACAGGTAAAGCAAGCAGAGAACAGCCACCAAGAGGGACTTTATAGCTAGCTGACTGGCTGGGTGTCCATAAAAGGGATCCACCCCCCACCCCCTTTAATTTATCACAGGGTCAAACAAAAGAAGCTAGATATTAGTATGCCTTATTATGTATTTGTAATAGGGTAACACCACAGGGTTCCAGTCAGGGATTGAGGCTCCGTTGATCTAGGTGCAATTCTGTAGTCCCTACAGAGGAGTGACCTGGGACATACAGCTCAATGAATTGTCCAGGAGCCCCCACCCAGTCAATGATGGAGGTTGGAATACAACCCAGAAGTCTTGCCGCTCTGTCCTCTAACCCCTAAACATTGCTGACGCTTCCTGTACTTATCCCTTCCCCCAACTCTGCTAGATTGCGAACAGCAGTTCTGGTTATATACGGCATTCCTTCCTGCACACACTTATTGTCCAGTACAATGCTTTATGACTATTGCTGTGCAGGACTTTCCTACATAAAGAACAAGTTGCTGCACTGACTCCCCAGGGTGGTTCCAATAAACCCCCAACAAATCTCTGCAAATCTCTAAGTATCTCATTGTCAGAAGTGCAATAAATTGCTTCACAAAAACACTAATACTTTGAATTACTGTCTGCCCAGATTCTTCTTATCTGCCAGAAAAAAAAGATAAAATAATCAATGCTTTTCATTTTCAGACAGTCTCGGCAATAGAGAGATAACATTTTGTTCAATTTTATTTTAGAAAAAATGTTGGCTTCAAATAATGTCAAAGTAACAATTTCTTGCACTTGGATCTCAAAGTACTGTAGACACATGGGGCTGGATCCCACAGCTGGAGTAAATCTCTGTCACTCCATGGACTTCACCCCATGAACTATTCTCAGTCACCCCAGATGAGAGGAAGGATGGCACAGTAATTAGGGTGCTGACCTGTGAGAGAGATTCAATTATTTATCCCACTCCAGATTTTTGTGACCTCGGGCCATTCACTTAGCCTCTTTGGGGGCTGGAGCACATGATTTATGAGGAGAGGCTCAGGGAACTGGGATTATTTAGTCTATAGAAGAGTAGAATGAGGAGGGATTTGATAGCTGCTTTCAACTACCTGAAAGGGGGTTCCAAAGAGGATGGATCTAGACTGTTCTAAGGTAGCATATGATAGAACAAGGAGTAATGGTCTCAAGTTGCAGTGGGGGAGGTTGAGGTTCGATATTAGGAACAACTTTTTCACTAGGAGGGTGGTGAAGCACTGGAATGGGTTACCTCAGGAGGTGGTGAAATCTCCTTCCTTAGAGGTTATTAAGGTCAGGCTTGACAAAGTCCTGGCTGGGATGATTTAGTTGGGGATTTGTCCTGCTTTGAGCAGGGGGCTGGATTAAATGACCTCCTGAGGTCCCTTCCAACCCCGATATTCTATGATTCTATGAAAAGTTGGCAAACAGGTCTGTCTCAAACAAAGAACATAAGAATGGCCATACTGGGTCAGACCAAAGGTCCATCCAGCCCAGTATCCTGTCTACTGACAGTGGCCAATGCCAGGTGCCCCACAGGGAATGAACCTAACAGGTAATGATCAAGAGATCTCTCTCCTGCCATCCATCGCCACCCTCTGACAAACAGAGGCTAGGGACACCATTCCTTACCCATCCTAGCTAATAGACATTAATGGACTTAACCTCCATGAATTTATCTATTTCTCTTTTAAACCCTGTTATAGTCCTAGCCTTCACAACCTCCTCAGGCAAGGAGTTCCACAGGTTGACTGTGCGCTGTGTGAAGAAGAACTTCCTTTTATTTGTTTTAAATCTGCTGCACATTAATTTCATTTGGTGGCCCTTAGTTCTTATATTAGGGGAACAAATAAATAACTTTTCTTTATTCACTTTCTCTACACCACTCATGATTTTATATACCTCTATCATATCCCCCTTTCGTCTCCTCTTTTCCAAGCTGAAGAGTCCTAGCCTCCTTAATCTCTCCTCATATGGGACCTGTTCCAAACCCCTAATCATTTTAGTTGCCCTTCTTTGAACCTTTTCTAATGCCAGTATATCTTTTTTGAGATGAGAACACATCTGTATGCAGTATTCAAGATGTGGGCATACCATGGATTTATATAAGGGAAATAAGATATTCTCCATCTTATTCTATATTCCTTTTTAAATGATTCCTAACATCCTGTTTGCTTTTTTGACTGCCACTACATGGACGTCTTCAGAGAACTATCCACGATGACTCCAAGATCTCTTTCTTGATTAGTTTTAGCTAAATTAGCCCCCATCATATTGTATATATAGTTGGGGTTATTTTTTCCAATGTGCATTACTTTACATTTATCCCCATTAAATTTCATTTGCCATTTTGTTGCCCAATCACTTAGTTTTGTGAGATCTTTTTGAAGATCTTCACAGTCTGCTTTGGTCTTAACTATCTGAGCAGTTTAGTATCATCTGCAAACTTTGCCACCTCACTGTTTACCCCTTTCTCCAAATCATTTATGAATAAGTTGAATAGGATTGGTCCTAGGACTGACACTTGAGGAACACCACTAGTTACCCCTCTCTGTTTTGAAAATTTACCATTTATTCCTACCCTTTATTCCCTGTCTTTTAACCAGTTCTCAATCCATGAAAGGATCTTCCCTCTTATCCCATGACAACTTAATTTACGTAAGAGCCTTTGGTGAGGGACCTTGTCAAAGGCTTTCTGGAAATCTAAGTACACTATGTCCATTGGATCCCCCTTGTCCACATGTTTGTTGATCCCTTCAAAGAACTCTAATAGATTAGTAAGACATGATTTCCCTTTACAGAAAGGGCCGGCTTTAGGCCAATTCCACCAATTCCCCCGAATCGGGCCCCGCGCCTAAGAGGGCCCCGCGCCTAGTGGCAGGGCTGCCGGGGTGGGGGCAAGTGGCCGAGAATCCCTTCCCTGGCTAGAGGATCTTTTTTAATTTTTACTCACCCGGCAGCGCTCCGGGTCTTCGGCGGCACTTCAGCGGCGGGTCCTTTACTCGCTCTGGGTCTTCGGCAGCACTTCGGCAGCAGGTCCTTCAGTGCCACCAAAGACTCAGAGCGAGTGAAGGACAAACCGCCAAAGACTATGAGTGCCGCCCGGTGAGTACAAGCCCCACCTGTTTTTTTACGTATTTTTTTTTTTTTTTTCAGTCATCCCTGCCGGGGCCCCATCAAAACTGTTCGAATCGGGCCCCGCACTTCCTAAAGCCGGCTCTGTTTACAGAAACCATGTTGACTCTTGCCCAACAATTTATGTTCTTCTATGTGTCTGACAATTTTATTCTTTGCTATTGTTTCAACTAATTTGCCCAGTACTGACGTCAGATTTACTGGTCTGTAATTGCTGAGGTCACCTCTAGAGCCCCTTTTAAATATTGGCGTTACATTAGCTATCTTCCAGTCATTGGGTACAGAAGCTGATTTAAAGGACAGGTTACAAACCATAGTTAATAGTTCTGCAATTTCACATTTGAGTTCTTTCAGAACCCTTGGGTGAATGCCATCTGGTTCCCGGTGACTTGTTACTGTTAAGTTTATCAATTAATTCCAAAACCTCCTCTAGTGACACTTCAATCTGTGACAGTTCCTCAGATTTGTCACCTACAAAGGACGGCTCAGGTTTGGGAATCTCCCTAACATCCTCAGCTGTGAAGACTGAAGCAAAGAATTCATTTAGTTTCTCCACAATGACTTTATCATCTTTAAGTGCTCCTTTTGTATCTCAATCGGCCAGGGCCCCACTGGTTGTTTAGCAGACTTCCTGCTTCTGATGTACTTAAAAACGTGTTATTACCTTTTTTGAGTTTTTGGCTAGCTGTTCTTCAGATTCCTTTTTGGCTTTTCTTATTACATTTTTACACTTAATTTGGCAGGATTTATGCTCCTTTCTATTTACCTCACTAGGATTTGACTTCCACTTTTTAAAAGATGCCTTTTTATTTCCCACTGCTTCTTTTACAAAAAGCAACAGAGAGTCCTGTGGCACCTTTAAGACTAACAGATGTATTAGAGCATAAGCTTTCGTGGGTGAATGCCCACTTCATCGGATGCATTCACCCACGAAAGCTTATGCTCCAATACATCTGTTAGTCTTAAAGGTGCCACAGAACTCTCTGTTGCTTTTTACAGATCCAGACTAACACGGCTACTCCTCTGATACTTGCTTCTTTTACATGGTTTTTAAGTCACGGTGGCTCTTTTTTAGTTCTTTTACTGTGTTTTTTAATTTTGGGTATACATTTAAGTTGGGCCTCTATTGTGTCTTTGAAAAGTGTCCATGCAGCTTGCAGAAATTTCACTCTAGTCACTGTACCTTTTAATTTCTGTATAACTAACCTCCTCATTTTTGCATAGTTCCCCTTTCTGAAATTAAATGCCACAGTGTTGGGCTGTTGAGGTGTTCTTCCCACCACAGCAATGTTAAAGGTTATTATATTATGGTCACTGTTTCCAAGCTGTCCTGTTATAGTTACCTCTTGGACCAGATCCTGCGCTCCACTCAGGACTAAATTGAGAATTACCTCTCCTCTTGTGGGTTCCTGTACCAGCTGCTCCAAGAAGCAATCATTTAAAGAGAAATTTTGTCTCTGCATTTTGTCCTGAGGTAACATGTACCCAGTCAATATGGGGATAATTGAAATCCCCCACTATTATTGAGTTCTTTATTTTGATAGCCTCTCTAATCTCCCTTAGCATTTCATCGTCACTATCACTGTCCTGGTCAGCGACAAAGAGTCCTGTGGCACTTTATAGACTAACTGACGTATTGGAGCATAAGCTTTCGTGGGTGAATACCCACTTCGTCAGATGCATGTATTCCCCCACGAAAGCTTATGCTCCAATATGTCTGTTAGTCTATAAGGTGTCACAGGACTCTTAGTCTGGATCTGTAAAAAGTGACAAACACGGCTACCCCTCTGATATTTGTCCTGGTCCCTATTGTTATATTCTTATTAGAGCGTGGAATTACTATCCATAGAGATTCTATGGAACACGTGGATTCATTTAAGATTTTTACTTCATTTGATTCTACATTTTCTTTTACATATAGTGCCACTCTTCCGCCCGCACGACCTGTTCTGTCCTTCCGATATATTTTGTACCCCAAAATGATTGTGTCCCATTGATTGTCCTCACTCCACCAGGTTTCTGTGATGCCTATTATATCAATATGCTCCTTTAACATGAGGCACTCTAGTTCACCCATCTCATTATTTAGACTTCTAGCATTTGTGTACAAGCACTTTAAAAACTTGTCACTGTTTATTTGTCTGCCCTTTTCTGATATGTCAGATTCTTTTTTATGTCAATGTTTCTTGTCTGATCTGGCCCATACTTTATCCTCTTCAATCCTCTCCTCCTGACTGAAACTTAGAGAATGTCTATCAATAGACTCTCCTCTAAGAGAAGTCTCTGTCCGATCCATATGCGCCTCTACAGCAGTCGGCTTTCCCCCATCTTAGTTTAAAAACTGCTCTGCAACCTTTTTAATGTTAAGTGCCAGCAGTCTGGCTCCACTTTTGTTTAGGTGGTGCCCATCCTTCCTGTATAGGCTCCCCTTATCCCAAAAGTTTCCCCAGTTCCTATTAAATCTAAACCCCTCTTCTCTACAACATCGTCTCATCCATGCATTGAGACCCTGTTAGTGGTCGCTGGTTGCTGACTCACTGCTTTATAAAGCCCTGGCCTTCCTGATAGCCCCACCCCCTGACTAAGGCTCAGCCAATAAACAGAGGCTTCTAGATTTCAAACCTTGTTTAGAAGTTCACAGCTTCCAACTGCCGGCCACAGCACATGGTCCTTCAAACAAACAAACACAATCTCAGCACACAGCAAGTAACCCCCAAATACAAACAGCCACTTACCCCAAGGGTCCCGTATTTGCTCCTCCTTCACCTGGAGAACTCCCGCTCGAAACTCCCTGTTAGCAGAATGTGTGCTCTGCTTAATTTGCATTTAAGCAGTAAAGAGAGTCCTCAAGCAGGAAGGGAAACAAAGGAAGCTCAAACAGGCAAGGAAAAAGTGGCAGGGAACATCCTTCTCTATAGATGTATTTTGTCTCCTGGTATCCAGATGAAAATGTCCCTCAAAACATTTTGATTTCAACAAATCAGCAAATTCTGAGAAAAATCACTGACATGTTTCCAAACAAGTAGGTTCAGCAACAAACCTTAATCTTCCCAACAAAGATTCACAGGTTCGTCAATGCACAGACAAAACATCACCTGTAATCAAATTCATATTAAAAAGTATAACGTATACTAGAAAAATCAGAAAAGAACCATAGAATCAGGAATGAGAGAAGTTTTCTCTGAGTAAATATGGGCATGTTGGGGTGGAGGAAAAGGATGTATATAGACAAGATAATACATAAATTAAGGCATATAGAGGTTCACTCCCTTCCTCAAATTCACACAGTGAGTCTACAGGGAATAGAATAATAGGGATCTTGGCTCCCTGGCATATGTTCTTCTATCTGTTTAGGACACACATGTTGTCACTGATCAATCCACAACTTCCTCCCTCTGGGAGAGAGTTGGTTTTGGGTGGGAGTATCCTTAACTGAATTTCCCAGGACATCAGAACTTTCCATAAACTTCCAGACATTTGGGTTCAGTCTGAAGAATGGATGGGGTCTCATGGTCTCTTCTTTATCAGTATTTGGCAACTGCTGGTGCATGAAAATGTCCACAACAGTTCTGAATATTTCTTTTAAGACCTGCCACAGGTTCTGAGAGGCCACATGTTGCCTTGGGGCATGCTTTGGCTAGATTTTAACTGGAGCCCATGACGTGAAGGACAGTTTTGAGAAAAAAAAAACAAAACTATTTCCCAACCATAATTTTCTAGGTAAAAGAAAACATACAGAATGATGGAGACCTTTGTTAGTCAAAATGGGTGTGGCAATACTTCCCCTGACTTCAGTAAGTCCAGGATTTTCCCCAATATATTTAAAAAGTACAACTCTACAGTAGGTTCTGTTCCTGGATAAGACAGAAGATATCTTTGTTGTTGTTTCTTCTGCCACCCATCAGTGAGGAGACCCAAACATGTATAAATGTTGAAAACTCCGGATGATCATCTCTGTCTGATTCGTGACAATCAAAATGTGTGCCTCCATGACAACTATTTAATTGAAACCAGGAAGCTAATCCAACCCAAAGGCTGCATTCTTTGCTATGACAGCCTCCAGATCGCCAGCTGAGCATCTGTCAATGTTCTGATTTTTCTAGTTTTCACTTTTATATATCTGTGTGTACTTATTTTCCCTTTGGGAGGAATGGACAAAGCGTCAGTGCCAATCAATCATTTTGGGACATATTGCTTATTCCCCCAGTTGTCCTATCAGTGTAATTTCTGGGCAAGATCAGAGAAGCCATTTTAAGTCAGTTTTGGATACAAGCTTCCTCAGAGTTCAGGGATATTTATGTAATCCATATTAACGCAATGTGGAGATTTTTTTTCCCCCTTGTGTTAATGGACCACATAGAAGTTTACGTTCCTGCTACTGCAGCCAACCTCAAGCACTAGTGGTGAATACATTCAGGGTTCCTGGGATCAATACCAGTCACATTCAGGCTCCAGGTTTCGCTTTGGCCCAGTATAAAAATTGTGTCCATAGTGAAACTCAGATCCAAAACATCCAGGATGTTCAGAACTGGGCCCTGAGTTTGGGCCAGTCCCTAGTGATATGTGAACGTGGTGTTGGATACAGAGCCACCACTGTGAATTACGTATTTATCCTTAAATAACTGAAGTTGGGTGAAATAGGAAGGCAACATTAAGAAGCCATTATGATTTCTACAAGACCAGTGCTGCATAAATCAGAAAAATAGAAATGTATTTTAGCTTTTACAGTCCCTACAAAAAATACAAGTATTTCAAAGTGATTGTCGAAAACAATATGTTTAGTTAATGTGCTTGTAAGTTGTTACGTATCCCCTTCTAGCAGCTTATACAGAGGAGAGCTGACCCTTACTGATTTAGTTCTCTACCTCAAGTATTAGAGGTTTGTGTTATGTGGATGGTGCTGGACTCAAACTTATTGAGGATCCACATTTGTTTTGTAATACTTACATTAGCTCTATGGACTTGCTCTATAGATTATTGGAGGACTCTTTCCAATAGACATGACCACCTCCAAAACTGTGTGGCACAGCTACATTTTGTTTAAGTAGAGAGTTTGGTTATGAATGCTATATCAGTCTTAAAATCTCACTCAAAATGGTCTGTTTTGTATTATTGCATGTGACACCGTGAATACCATGCCGTTTGATGCTACAACATATCAGTCCTAGTTCACTCTGAAGTTTAGATACTTTAACAGACTCTTCAATAATGGCCTGAACAAATGCCCACTGAAGACAATGGCTTCTGAGAACATTGAATCAGAACCTTCAATTTGGTCTGAGGTTAGAATTGCCAGATGTGACTGGGTGTAAATGCATTCCAGTATATAAGCAGTACCCCGGTAACTCCTTATTGCATGACTGATCTGGAACTTGTTGTTATAAAAGGGAAAAAAGCAGCTGCTGCAAAGGGAGACGCCGTGTCATGTTTTCTCCAAGCTGACCAAAGCTGGAAAGTCCTTAGGTAGGTCTTTGCCCAGTAGCTTGACTTGTTTAGTTCTGGTTTTGAGTTTGGTCTTCGGAAATAAAACAAGCACTGAGGAAAAGGGTCTGAAGTGACCTGTACATGAGACTTTCATGTTCTTGTCATGGCTAGCGAGTCTGCACATCATCTTACCGAAGGAAACTCCAGAAGCAGCAGAGTTTCACGTGAACATTTCATTGAGCACATGTGAAATAGTTTGTCTTCTTAGGCAGGACACGACTCTAATACAATAACCTCAAAAGAGACTCTTTTAATGATGTATTTTCCAAGTAGAAAAACTGTGTGGTTTTTTTTTTTTTTGCCCCCAAGCCTAATAAGGGGAAATTCAAGGTGTCCTGGAGGATTAGATGGCAAAAAAGCCCAAATGGTCTAATACTTTTTTAAAGTTGGCTGCAAATATCATGGCATAGCCTCTGACTGTCATTTTTGATCTCTCATTGACAAGGAAAAGCTCCCTGGGAGCTGGGACTTATCTTTGTTTTATGGGCTGCTGCAGCACTGATGATAGTCAGAAGGGAAGAGGAAATGGACAAGGCAGACACAAGGAGCACACGTACAAAGAGCGAGAGAGGATCCATGAGCTCTCTTGGTAACACAAGGCAATTTCTTAGTTATTGGACTGAGTCTTTGAGAAATAAATGGGTCCTGGGAATGTCTGTATTTTACTTATTTTTATGCTGACCTAATTTGGAGAGTGAGACATGGATGTGTTTGAAAGCAGTTTTATCATGTACGATGGCAGCCTCAAATGAGGTGCAGCGAGTGATCTGGAAAGAAATTTTCAGGGGAAAGTTTTTTGAAAATCTAATTGTAATTTTTTTTTCACTTCTGTGGCCCCCATTCCTGTACTATCTGGGCACCTCACAATCTTTAATGGATTTATCCTCCCAACACCCATGGGAGGTAGGGAAGTGCCATTGTCCCCATTTTACAGACAGGGAGCTGAGGCACACAAAGTCTAAGTGTTTTGCCCAAGGTCACACAGGAAGCCTGTGAAGAAGCAGGAGAATGAACTGCTCCAGCTCTCCTGAACTGTAACCTAACTAATGGTTCATTCTTCCTTTCAGAGAATAGAATCATAGAAGAAGATTAGGTTTGGAAGAGACCTCAGGAGGTCATCTAGTTCAACCCCCTGGTCAAAGCAGGACCAACACCAACTAAAACATCCTAGCCAGGGCTTTATCAAGCTGCGCCTTAAAAACCTCTAAGGATGGAGATTCCACCACCTCCCTAGGTAACCCATCCCAGGGCTTCACCACCCTCCTAGTGAAATTGTATTTCCTAATATCCAACCTAGACCTCCTCCACTGCAACTTGAGACCCTTGCTCCTTGTACTGTCATCTGCCACCACTGAGAACAGCCGAGCTCTATCCTCTTTGGAACCCCCCTTCAGGTAGTTGAAGGCTGCTATCAGATCCTCCCTTCACTCTTCTCTTCTGCAGACTAAATAAGCCCAGTTCCCTCATCCTCTCCTCATAAGTCATGTGCCTCAGCCATCTAATCATTTGTGTTGCCCTCCGCTGGACTCTCTCCAATTTGTCCACATCCTTTCTGTAGTGGGGGTCCCATCTGGACACAATACTCCAGATGTGGCCTCACCAGTGCTGAATAGAGGGGAACAATCACTTCCTTCGATCTGCTGGCAATGCTCCTACTAATGCAGCCCAATATGCTGTTAGCCTTCTTGGCAACAAGGGCATGGTGTTGACTCATATCCAGCTTCTCGTCCACTGTAATCCCCAGGTCCTTTTCTGGAGAACTGCCACTTAGCCAATCAGTCTCCAGCCTGTAGCTGTGCATGGGATTCTTCCATCCTAAGTGCAGGACTCTGCACTTGTCCTTGTTGAACCTCATCAGATTTCTTTTGGCCCAATCCTCCAATTTGTCTAGGTCACTCTGGATCCTATCCCTACTCCCTACAGGAGTCCTTGTTTACCTGTATTTTAATCCTTTTACTGACACCTGTTTTACATCAGTTACTTCCCTCAACTCCTGACTTACTCCTGGGTCAGCGGGCAGAGAATGAAGCCTGTTTTATACATTGTGTTGTCGACCACTGAAACTGACTGGCAAAACTTTGTACTGGGAACAACATCAGGCTCTGTATGGAAAAATCCAAGATAGTCTAATGGTCAGAGAAGAGGACAAGGAGTTTGGAGCTATGGAAATTGCCACATCATTTTTCTTTTTCCAATCTGACTCCATCAATCACTTACAATGCTGCATGGAACAATAATGATGATTGCTACTTTGGAGTTCCCTTTTTGCAGTTGCTATTTTCCTTTTTTGCTTTCCCTCCACTCTCTCATCATGGGTTTGCTCTCCCACGCAGAGACTTTCGTCACAAAAGCTGTGTCTTCATTGCAAAAAAGTGAGGATTTTTCTACAGAAGGATAACAAATGTGTTTATTTAAAAAAAAAAACTGGAGGGTATAAGACACAGAAGTTTTTTACTGCGAGGTAGCTAGGCAAGGCCAGCATTATCTCCCTGCCCATGATTGATCATGCCTAGCCTACATCATGATAAAACTACAGTGTCTTGTCTCCACCGGGATGGTATAGCAAGATGGGTAACACACATTAGTTATCCCATGGGAAAAACGTACTGTTTTGTGTTTTCCACATTAGTGAGCTCACTTTCCCTGGGTGTCCCAGAACTTTGGCTGATTTTTCTGTTTCTCCTTTCCACATGTCCTTTCTGCCCCTTTTTGAGTCTTCCTTCCTGTCCCCCAACCCCTATAACCCCCCCCCCCCCAATTTGGCTCCCTTTGTGTATTACCCAATTGTGCCCATTCAGTCTCTCTCTCCCCGTTGCAATGTTGGCCCTTGTTTTGCCATCCAATTTAAATGATGTACTATTTTCTCACTGTGCCCTCAGTCCCGTTCCTTTACTCTCTCCCATATCAACTGCAGCCCTGCCCTCCAGACCACCCACAGCCACTCTCCCTGAGACCAATATGCCAGTTATGGCAACAGTTATATTGGTCACACTCAAAGAGCATAAGTGGTTCAAGAAGATGCAACCGTACTTCAATTTTTTTAGACAGCAAAGCTCTGTAGTATGTGCTTACGTCCTATTTAATGCAATAGGACATCTTATCTATTATCACAAACAGAGTAGAACACTCTCCTCACCACAGTATCTGAGCTCCTTCCAACAGTGCCCTCTAAGTGACACAACCAACAGTCATGTAAAGTTCTATTTGTCAACTTCATTGGCAACAATGGGAACTAAGTAAGTGCCCAGTGTTAAGCAAGTGCTTTGTTGAATCAGCCCCCCCTCGTCAGCCACTGTGCAACCCCTAGTACAGATCTTATCTAGTAGCACCTGCTACACAAGCTGTAGGTTGAGATCTGTCAATTCCTTTCTTACAAGGGATTTTAAAAATTCATCTGTTAAGAAATGAAAACCCCTTAAGCTACAACTTGACACACAAAGAACCAAAAGGGTCTTCCTCTTATTTTGACAGTCTTTTTGTCTGACTGATTGAAATACACAACTGATCTTGTTATCCACATAGCTGCCAGCTTGTCTAGCATATGATCATGTTTGTAAGATAATTTTTTGTTGTGGACATTTGTTTTTGTTTTAATTTTTAAAGCAAAATATAAACCAAAAACCATTGGGATAATATCTAAGTATGGCATACATTCTAAATGATCAAATATTAGCCTGAAAACATTATTCACACTGAAATTCAAAGAGATGGTCTGATCTCACCAGAAAATTATAAACAAGTTATAAAAAATTAGTAAGTAGATACCTTCATTTGAGTTGTATCATTTTACACACATTTGAAAGAAGTTGTTTTAAACAAGTTACTTATGAGAGAGAAAAGCAGAAATGGCTCCCCTCCAGGCCTGTGCTTAGTGTTTAACTCAGGTCAAACGGAGATTCAAGTATGATGACCCCGGTACTCACCCTCTATTTTGGCTCTAAGATGCATGTATTTCATAATTATTATTCATTTAGATTGCAATAGTGACCAAAGCACAGAGGAAGAAAAGCCCTCTCCACTAAGAGAGAAGTCTGACAATAAAATGTAATAATTACTTTTGTAAAGTACCTTCCCCACCCATTAGGGGGCCATTATTGTAAAAAGTCCAGTTTTTAAATAGAGAAGGCAGCATGCTATAGTAGACTATGGAAGGGATCTGAAAGCCAGAAATTCCTAATGTCTTAGCCCATCCAAACTATTACTTGTTGTAACTCCTTGGGCAAGTCAAATAGAGCTACATTTTTTAAAAGTGGCCTCGGTTATCAGGTACTTAAATTTAGGCTGAGATTTTCAAAGCCACCTGGATGGTTTGGAGACACAATTTCCATTGATTCTGAAGGGTATTAGGTGTTCAGATCAACTTGCTTGCTTTGAAATTTTCAGCTTTTCATGTTAATTTATTGGCCAGGTTTTGAGAAGTGCTCAGAACTCACAATTGGCATCGTCTTTTCAAAAATGAAGTGGCTGCTCACACTACCCATCATCGCCTACAGAGAACATTGAGGAGCTTTCTTATTGACAACCGGGCTTATGGTAAAATAAACATTTCTAGGATAATTTTAAAAATTAACAGGAGTACTTGTGGCACCTTAGAGACTAACAAATTTATTAGTCTCTAAGGTGCCACAAGTACTCCTGTTCTTTTTGCGGATACAGACTAACACGGCTGCTACTCTGAAACCTTTAAAAATTAAAACCTTTTTGGTAAAAAAAGTCATGAAAAATAGAAACTTTCAATAACTGACTATTCCACCTCCCAATTTTTTTTTTCATTTTTTGAAAAAGCTATTTTTTTTTAACTAAACCTCTTATGTGAAAAATTTTGACCAGCACTAAGTTATTAGATTGTGAGCTCTTTAGATCAGGGATCAAACCTTCCTATGTATTCATGCAGCTCCTAGCACATGACTCCCAATCCTGATTGGGGCTTTCGGTGCTACCACAAAGTAAATGATAAATGGGCAGTTGGTATCTCAGGTGGTCTCTAGGGGTGAAATCCTGTCCACATTGACATCAGTGGAGCAAGGATTTCATCCTGTTAGTCTGGTGCTAAACACAACAAAGCTGTTGTTCTTGTGATCTATTTATTTATACCACACTCATCACCTTAGTATCTGAGTGCTTTTTTAAAAAACTGAAATTCTACATAATATCTTCTTTTACTTACTGGGGCCCGTTGAAGAAATCTTGACAACTAGTGAAAAACAGTGCTTGTGCCACACCCCTGGAAGTAGCCATCCTGTTCCATGACTAACAGAAGTATTGGGAGCATAAGCTTTCGTGGGTAAGAACCTCACTTCTTCAGGTGGCTTGCATCTTACCCACGAAAGCTTATGCTCCCAATACTTCTGTTAGTCTAAAAGGTGCCACAGGACCCTCTGTTGCTTTTTACAGATTCAGACTAACACGGCTACCCCACTGATCCATGTGTCGTCCCCCAGCACTGCCAAGGGAGGAAGGGCAGCATACAGTAGTTTACATTTTGTCTACCTTACATATGCTTTGTCGGAATAGATATACCAGTATAGCTATACCAGCAGAGCCCCTGTAGTATAGATGCAGTATATGCCAACAGTTTTTTTCTATCAGCATCGCAATCCCACCTCCCCCAGTGACATAAGCTATGCCAAGAGAAGCTGCATCTACACAAAGGATTTTGCCAGTAAGACTATGTCGTCTGAGGGTGTGGATTTTTACACCCCCAATCAACATAGCTATGCTGACAAAACTTTGGGTAGATCTGGTCTTTCTCTAGACTGTCCGCATACTTATGTGGGCATTTCTCTATCATTACAGACTCGCTATCACACTGCTTCAACAGCAGAAACATGAGGTGTGTTCTTAGCTACTTCAAGGTTTTGCTTCCTCAGCTATCTTTCTTAGATATGTTTACTTTAAGGCCAGAAAGGACCGCTATGATCATCTAGTCTGACCTCGTAATACAAGCCAAAAGACTTTACCCAATAATTTCTGCTTCAAGCCCATCATTTCTGTTTGAGCTACAACATATCTTTTTTAAAAACAGATCCAGTCTTTGATTCCTCCCTGTTTCTTAGGGATGGAATACGGTCACCTTCTGAATAGACTAGCTATGTCTACACTGCAATTAAAAATCCACAGCTGGCCTATACCAGTTGATTCAGGCTCCCGGGACTCGGGCTGCAGGCCTGTTTTATTGCAGAATAGACTTTCAGCTCGGGTTGCAGCTGGAGCTCTGGGACCCGCGGGGTTCTAGAGCCCAGGCTCCAGCCCAAGCCCAGAAGTCTACATCATAATTAAATAGCCCCTCAGCCCAACCACTGTGAGCCTAAGCCTGGTGGCACGGGCCAGTCACGCGTGTCTAATTGCAGTGTAGACATACCCGGAGTAGTTTTCCCTATATCCTGTAGTCAGTGCAATTATTTGTCACCAGAGAACCACTTTCTCAATGTCCCAGTGGGTTTTGGTGCTTGTATAAGAAGTATCATCGATGGTGAAATAATCCTCTACAACTCTGTGATGGTTGGCACTCTTGGGGAGCATTGCCTAGTGCTTGGGGTCAACATGCAGAGGAGGTGTGTGGTAGGGAAGCCGGGGCCCTCCCACTCCTCTGGGCTCCAGCCCTGTACGACTTCCAAATGGTCTGATCCCCAGAAGAGCCTTAAGACTTCTCTCCCTGGGCCAATTCCTACCACCCTCTAGTGTCCAAAGTTCACAGTCTTTAGCAAGGTGATGTGACAGAGTCAACTCACCACTTGGCAACTCTTCACAGCCAGGTGTGGCATTGTTGCTCTCTCCCTCTTGGGATGGTGGATGTCTCCTCTCTTGCCCTGCCCTCTGGCCAGGTCAGTTCCAAGTCTCTCCTCTTCTAGGAAAGTCCATAAATAAAACAGGGGAAATTAACACAAACAAACTTATCTTTCAGCTCCTGAGGAAAGACTTTTTCCCCCTCTCACATACTGACTCAATGTCCTTTCTCTTCCCTCGTCTGCCCCCAAGAGATCTGCTCTTCTCCCCTTTAACACCTACAGTCTGTGCATCCCTTGCCAGAAGCTGGGAATGGGCAACAGGGGATGAATTGCTCTTCTATTAATTTCCTCTGGGGCACTGGCATTGGACACTGTCCAAAGACAAGTTACTGGGCTAGGTGGACCTTTAGTCTGACCCAATGTGGCCATTCTTATGTATGATGGGGCAGGGATGGCTAAACCCAGAACAGCTCCTTACCACCTTGTTGCTCAGTGTGCGGTTTGAATACCCCAATAAGCTCCAACAGCATTAGGGGATCTTGCAATAGGAGTCTCTTAAGCATCCATGTTTTTGAATATTAAGTGACTAGGGACAGATCCAGGTCTTAAAGAATCAAGGGGCTGGTCTGAAGTCTTGATTGTCATAATATCACACTTGAGGATCATTTCAGGCAAAGAAGAATACATGCACACCCACTCATTACTGTACAGAGAATCATACATTACAACAGCCATAGAGTGATCCAGTTAGGATGAAAGTGAATCATGCCTATTGTTGCCTTAGAGGTGGAATGAAGTGGAGCCAAAACAAAAGCAGTGGGAAGAAGTGAATGACAGGAAGGATCTGAAGTAGACAAAGAATCATCTGTTCTGATCTAAAGGAGCAAGTCAGTAACTGGATGTAGTTCTTACTGCTTCAATGAGATCTGGAAGGGCTTGGATAAGAATGATTAGCGAATCAGAGGAAATATGTGATGCAGGTCACCAGTTCCTCGTTGTCATTAACAAATTGACTTCTTCCATTGTGCAGGAAAATCATTCTATCAGGGTACCATGCCACTGGTTGAGCACCATGAATATTCTGTAGTAGACCACAAACTGAATGCATGCCACATAATTTCACCACTCTCTGGTTAATCTGTGTGGGTGTTTTTCAATTATTTCTTCCTGAGACATCCCAGGAAAGGAAGTTGATTTTTTCACCAAGTTTTCCATTGTCTCAATAAAAAGGTTCAAGGTCACAAATATGCAACATTTATCCTCTCTTTCTCTTTCCTTCTCCCTTTGATTAAAAAGCAATATTGTCACATAATGAAAATGGTAGAAGATGTGACTCTTTTATTCATGGTTAAAAAACAAATTTAAAACTAGACCAAATATCAGTGATTTTTATTTTCACCATTTTTTAAAATATTGGTGAAATATTTCACTGTCTCCAATTTGATTCTTCACTACATTGCATTGTGGGTAGTCTTCTACACCCCTGAGTGCAAAATGCTATTGAATCAGAATTCTCCACTCACTTACACCTGTGGTAGCATTTTGCACCAGTGTATATGACAACAAAAAGTTCAAGGCAATGGAGCATCAGGTCCTATCTTTGTCATGAGATTTGCTATGGTTCCGCAGCCTTTTCGGCAACAATGGGCCCCTTTGGGGCTTAGCGTAGCATTCATGCAAAATTGACCATCTCCCAGTTTTGATGTGAAACCCAGTGAACGCTCTGAATAAGGTTCTGAGTTGGAACCTGAAACTGAAAGAGGAAAACCAGACATGGGATCCTGCTCAAATTGAAGCTGGAGAAAATGGTTTCATGCACCCCCCAAGAAGCCAGTCATGCTCTGCTAAATTCTTTTTCGCTTGTTTTTTTTAACCCCCGCCCCTATTTTACGTGATTATTTTTTTTAAATCTCCCTTTGTTTCAGGTCCTTCTGCTTAAGCACTTCAGCACATTTCATTATGCCCACTGTGAAATTTGGGTGTGTAAATCTCTCCTCTGCGTACTGAGTCCTTGTTTTTTGTTTATAAAAAAAAAAGTGTAAGGGGACATAAAACGTAAGTGAATCAAGCCCTCAGCTAGCATTTAATTGATAAGAACTAAAGCTAATATTAGATAACAAATAAATGGTCTGTTGCACAGGCATTTAATTAAACACCAAATTAATGCAGTAATGACCTACTGGAACTAACAGCCAGAAATGCTTTACTGCAGGCAAGCATCTGGAAGGTTTCACCTCTCCTCCTCCTCCTCCCCCCCCCCGCCATACAAATACATTAAAAAGACATACATTCTTTTTTAATAGATAGTTTAGGGGTTTTGTTTTGTTCTTTTGTAAAGTGTCTATACCTTGACCTCTCTGGACACTAAACCATGCTCGTCTTCTGATAGGTGCGGTAAACAAGTGGCAACTTGTTCCCCCACTCCCTCAGTATCATTATCTATTTGAAACTCAGCTCTGTACACCTGGGGTGATTACACACTGCCAGAAGATTAATTGCAGACAGTACTTTGGATAATGGTCTCAGGTAAGAAGCCTACAGGGTCAGGGGAAGGCAAAGGAATCAATAGATTTCTTTATCTGTACAAGTCTGTCTATAAAAGTGTTTTCAATCATACCACGGAATATCTGATAGGTGTGAGAGATTAACTCTGCCCAAATCCACTCAACAAGCTTTTGTGTCAGTTTTCTCACCATGCACAAAATTTGGAGGAGCATCTTTAAATGTGGCTTATCCATGCATTGTAATCCTCAGCTATTCCACTGTAGGATTTGCTCCTGTACTGACTGTAAGGTAAACCTATTGGGCCAACATCAGTAGCTGGGGTGCCAATTACCCCCAACCAATTTAAGAAGAGTAATGTTCTTGTGGTTACAACTTTGGGCTGGTACTCCAGAAATCTTGGTTGCAGTCCTACCTCTGTGGTGCTTGTTTCTGCTGTTATTCTGATCAAGCCACTTAATCATCCCCTGCATCAGTTCCCCATATGTAAGAAGGCCTCTCTCCTTGGTGCAGATGTGTCCCCATTCCCATGATATCTGAGTGCCTCAATCTTTAATGTACTTGTGAAGTAGGGAAGTACTATTGTCACCATTGTACAGATGGGGGAACTGAGGATCATAGACACTGAGTGAGTGGTCCAAGGTCACCATGGAAGGTTGTGACAAAGTGAGAACTGAACCTGGGTCTTGCAAGTGCTTGGCTTGTGCCCTAACCAGTGGACTAGACTTCCTTTCTTCTGAGAGAGATGATAATGTTTTCCTTCTCCTACCTTTATCTGTCTAAACTCATTAGGATGGGAGTGCTAAAAGATCTCAGCATTAGTCAAACTCTTGCCCCACTGCCTTCAATGGGAGCAGAGTCAAGCCAGCACTTGAAAATCTCATCCTTGGATATTACATTCTTCAAGGATTGTCTCACACCACATGCTTGTACAATACCTAGAACAAGGGGACCCCAACCTTGACTGGGGTCTCTAGGTGTTACCATAATACAAAATAACAATAATTACGGGTCATGATCATGCTCAGTACATCACAAGATCATGGGGGGGAGGGCCACAAAAGGAATCTAAGAGTAGATAATGGTGGCTGAGATTCAATAGGCGGAGATATCTACGTCAGTACTGAACCAGTTCTCCTGTATGGTACTAGGGGATTCTATGCCACTGGAGGTGCCATCTTTCAGATGGGAGTATAAGTGAGGGTTTTTGTGGCCATTGAAGATCCCATAGTAATATTGCGAGATGTAGATGGCTTAACCTGGGTGTGCTTGCCAAATTCCAGTGGGAATAATTATCATCTAGTTAGTTTAATTCCCCTTGCAGTTTCAATTGAATGCAGCATTCTTAGTCACTTCCTGCTCTACATGCTTGTGAGGTGGCATTATGCACTAATAAACAACTAATGTGTCCCATCCAAGAGAGAGCTGTATTTCAATAGTGGGTGTGACTCCTATATTTGTGTGAATGTGTACACACAACGTAAATATTCATTTATACACACACACACGAAATCTGCTCTCCTTTACTTTGATAGATCCTCAAAAACAACGAGGAGTCTGGTGGCACCTTAAAGACTAACAGATTTATTTGGGCATAAGCTTTCATGGGTAAAAAAAAACACTTCTTCTGATGCATGGAGTGAAAATTACAGATGCCGGCATTATTATACTGACAAGAGAATGGAGTTACCTTACAAGTGGAGAACCAGTGTTGACAGGGCCAATTCAATCAGGGTGAATGTAGTCCACTCCCAATAATTGATGAGGAGGTGTCAATACCAGGACAGGGAAAATTGCTTTTGTAGTGAGCCAGCCACTCCTAGTCCCTATTCAAGCCCAAATTAATGCTGTTACATATGCAAATGAATTTTAGTTCTGCAGTTTCTCTTTGAAGTATGTTTTGAAGTTTTTTTGTTCAAGTATAGCTACTTTTAAATCAGTTATAGAATGTCCAGGGAGATTGAAGTGTTCTCCTACTGGCTTTTGTATGTTACCATTCCTGATGTCCGATTTGGGTCCATTTATTGTTTTACGTAGAGACTGTCCGGTTTGGCCAATGTACATGGCAGAGGGGCATTGCTGGCACATGATGGCATATATCACTATGGTAGATGTGCAAGTGAATGAGTCCCTGAAAAATCCTCATTGTCTTCAGTGTGATGCTTGGCATCAATGAGGTTGTAGAGGCATAATTGACGGAAGCACCCAAGAATGCAGTTCAAGGTTTTTTTCCCCGAGCACAGGGTGAGGCAGATTGCTGACTAATCACCCACCATTCCCCACCCACATGCATACAGATCTGAACTAAACAACTAAGGTAACATCTTCCATCAAAACACTGTACAACACCAGTGTCAATTAAGCATCCCGGCATCCCTGTGGGCTAGGTGACTATTATTATCCTCAAGTTACAGGTGGGTCGAGTTGACTAGCTCAAGAACACACCTCTTGTCAGTTGTAGATTGTATATGGTTAAATGGAAGAATTCTTTTTCCTAGTCCTTTGTTCTAATGGTTCTAATGGATAAACCACATTTCTTCTCCAAGCAGCTTAAAAAAAAACCAACAAAAACACACACTGTTCTACATCTCAACAGGCAAAATAGGGCAAACACCACATCCCCTTATCTTTGTTGTTTTCTGTGTCATGTGTCAATAAGACAATCACAGGAAAAGTCACTTTCTTTTAACATTGAACATAAGAATTGTTATAATAACCGGGAATTACATTATAATGGAAGCATCGTGATCCTTAATGGTATTTTCCCTGCTCCTCTGCTTCCTGATACAGTTTTAAAGAGAGTGCCCACCTTGCCATATGGTGTGATTTTTGAGATTATATTTAGTCTAAACCTCTCTAATGTATTCTGCATTGTGCACAGTGTAAACCAAACATGAGCTGGTCCTCTTAGGGATAAGGTAGTTGGATTTTCAAATTCCAATTGTTCAGATCCAGATTGAGCTCATAAAATGAACATTACCATGACCACAAAACTAACAGCGGTGATAATGTCGTATTTAGGCAAGCGATGGCATTGCCCTTTATGAAGGGCTTTGGAGTTTGTAAGTCTAATGTATAGTTGCATTAAGATCAGGAAAATTACATCCAGAGAAATCCTCTACAGACAGTAGCAGTAGCGCTAACTGCTCATGTCGCGCCTTTCTGCCCATTATCACATTTGACAAACAGTTTGAATTCAAGCAGAAAACCCGTGGTGAAATAGCAGGAAAAAAGAGAAGAAAGAAGTGTCAACGGAAAGAGTTCAAAAAATGAAAATCAGTATATAGCAGCTCTGTGGGGAGATCATAAAAAAAAAGGAAGAATCACCTGCATTTCCTGTTGCAATATTTGGGGGATTTGGGCTGAATTGTCATCATGAATAAAATTTAGGAACTGAAACAACTTGAGAAGGGCAGGAGGTGGGAACAGCAGCAGGGACAGCTAACTAATCTACCGATGGCTATTTGAAGCTATGCAAAGAACCAAGCATTTAGCTCTCCTTCCCATTCCCTACTGTGAAGCAAACAGTAATTTATTTCAATGACTGGTCAATTTTGCTCAAATATAATTGTGTATCCCTCATATAGACAAACTCCAAAATAGCCAGGCAATGCAAGAAGGCTGGCTAAGTGCTATCAGTAATGGCAGTAGCCAAAGGGATAATTAGATCTCAGTATGACTCAGCTCCTCTTTTCATAGACCAGACAAGGCTGGAAACACAGCAAGTGCAGAGATTATAGATTTTTTTTTCTGATTCACTGTTTAAATAGAGTTAGGAATGTGTCCTACACCACAGACAATAACTAATGTTTTCAGTGTTTTTGTAACCGTGTTGGTCCCAGAATATCATAGAATCATAGAAGATTCAGGTTGAAAGAGACTTCAGGATGTCATCTAGTCCAACCCCCTGCTCAAAGCAGGACAAACCCCAACTAAATCATCCCAACCAAGGCTTTATCAAGGGCCTTAAAAACCTCTAAGGATGGAGATTCCACCTCCCTAGGTAACCTATTCCACTGCTTCACCACCCTCCTAGTGGAATAGTTTTTCCTAATAGCCGACCTAGATCTCCTCCACTGCAACTTGAGACCATTGTTCCTTATTCTGTCATCTGCCACCACTGAGAACAGCTTAGATCCATCCTCTTTGGACCCCCCCTTCAAGTAGTTGAAGGCTGCTATCAAATCCCCCCTTACTTTTCTCTTCTGCAGACTAAATAAGGCCAGTTCCTTCAGCCTCTTCTCATAAGTCATGTGCCCCAGACCCCTAATCATTTTTGTTGCCCCCGCTGGACTCTCTCCAATTTGTCCACATCCTTTCTGTAGTGGGGGGCCCAAAACTGGATGCAGTACTCCAGATGTGGTCTCACCAGTGCCGAATAGATGGGAATAATCACTTCCCTCGATCTGTTGGCAATGCTCCTACTAATGCAGCCCAATATGCTGTTAGCCTTCTTGGCAACAAGGGCACACTGTTGACTCATATCCAGTTTCTTGTCCACTGTAGTCCCCAGGTCCTTTTCTGCAGAACTGCCGCTTAGCCAGTCAGTCCCAAGCCTGTAGCAGTGCCTGGGATTCTTCCATTCTAAGTTCAGGACTCTGCACTTGTCTTTGTTGAGTTTCATCAGATTTCTTTTGGCCAAATCCTCCAATTTGTCTAGGTCACTCTGGACCCTATCCTTACCCTCCAGCATATCTGCCTCTCTCCCGCCCCCCCAGCTTAATGTCATCTGCGAACTTGCTGAGGATGCAATCCACACCATCCTCCAGATCATTAATGAAGATGTTGAACTACACCGGCCCTAGGACGACTTTCTCTTGATACTGGCTGCCAACTAGACATCAAGCCATTGATAAGTACCTGTTGAGCCCGAAAATCTATCCAGCTTTCTATCCACCTTATAGTCCATTCATCCAATCCATACTACTTTAACTTGCTGACAAGAATACTGTGGGAGACTGTATCAAAAGCTTTGCTAAAGTCAAGGTATGTCACATCCACCGCTTTCCCCGTATACACAGAGACAGTTATTTCATCATAGAAGACAGTCAGATTGCTCAGGCATGATTTGCCCTTGATGAATCCATGTTGACTGTTCCTGATTTTTTGCCTCGATCTTCGTCTGTGAAGATCAAGGCAAAAAATGGATTCCTCCAAGTGCTTCAAAATGGATTCCTTGAGGGATCTGTTCCATGATTTTTCTGGGGACTGAGGTGAGGCTGACCAGTCTGCAGTCCCTCAGATTCTCCTTCTTCCTTTTTTTAAAGACAGGCACTATATTTGCCTTTTCCCAATCATCCGGGACCTCCTCTGATTGCCCACAAATTTTCAAAGATAATGGCCAATGGCTCTGCAATCACATTAACCAACTCCCTCAGCACCCTCGGATGCATTGCATCTGGCCCCATCGACTTGTGCATGTCTAGCTTTTCTAAATAATCTTTAACCTGCTCTTTCACCACTGAGGGCTACTCACCTCCTCCCCATACTTTGCTGCTCAGTGCAGCAGTCTTGGAGCTGACCTCGTCTGTGAAGATCGAGGCAAAAAAAAGCATTGAGTACGTCAGTTTTTTCCCACATCATCTGTCACAAGGTTGCCTCCCCCATTGAGTAAGGGTCCCACACTTTCTCTGACCCCCTTCTTGTTGCTAACATACCTGAAGAAACCCTTCAGTGAGCTTAAACACAAAAAGGAAGCTTACAAAACTTTTTTTGTGCTCATGACTTGGCACTGGCTCAGTTACTTCTATGCCAATCCTCCTCCTTAAATCCATATAGCCATCTTCCTCATCATCCTTATCAATGATTTGTACAAGCATTGAGCAAAAACAACATGGGTCCAGTTCTTCTTTGTTGTCTGAAGCAACGCTGTCCAGGGCCTCTGGGGCCTCTAGAAAGGCATTGTTGAGCTGTTGAGAAATTCTCAGAAAAGAAACAGTGTAAGCCCCCCACTGCTTGTTTTAGATTTATGCAACCCCGGGTCGGTTCCTAATCCCATTACAAACATCCTCGACTGTCTTAATCATTCATTTACCTGAGCAGCGTCTTTTCCATTCACCTTGGCCACGGTGACTCCCACGAGTGACGGTCGCCTTCCTCCTCCATCAGGGTGCACAACGAGAGGACATCATGCTCGTCGGACTGCCTCACTAGCGATTGGGTTTCGGGGTCGGGTTCTGACGTATCCATCAATGGCTGGAACAAAGGGCTCCCCTCGGCCGCTCCCTCCTCCTCATCGGAACTGTTGCTGATGTAGCACTTCCTCCATTGGTGGTTGAAGGCCCTCAGAGCTAAAACAAAGTCTGAAGTTCTCACGGGGGTGGTGAAGGAGTCCATGTTTCCTCGCAGTGTTTCCACAATTTCTAAAACATGCGTAGTTTGGAAGAAATGGCCTCGTCCACGTGGAACTGGGACTTCTGGGACAAGTGCTACACTCTGATTGGTAGAGGGTGGTAGGGGGAGTTCTTAGGGGAGTCACACGAACCTCTTCTGGGCGGGTCATGCCACACTGGAACTCCCCCTGATTGGTCAAATCCACTCTCAGGGAGGTCATCTGTGGCTGAAACCCATCCTGATTGGTAGAGGGCAGTGTGAGGAGTTCTTAAAGAGGTCACATGATACCCTTTGCTTCTGGTTACGTGTCCATCTTGACCCCAGAAGTAATACTCCCAGGGGATGGGTCATAGGGTGACAGATGGGTGGCCTGAGGGGTCAGGAGGCAGGGCCTACGTTTGATTGATGGTAGGCCCCTTATACTACTTAGACTGAAGAGTCCTCTCTCAAATTTCTGTTCCCCCTGAAGGTATTTATAGACTGTAATGAAAGGCTCTTTTAAATCACCAGGAGTATATATATTATTCTATTGGACTTTATTTTGTTTATAAAACACACAAAAAGAACATTATTAAGGCTTCAGAGTGGTAGCTGTGTTAGTCTGTATCAGCAAAAACAACAAGGAGTCCTTGTGGTACTGTTTTGGCTTCATTAGCACTACAAAAGTGATTTTTCCTCCTGGTATTCACTTCTTCTTGTCAACAGTTGAGAATAGCCCACTTCCACCTTAATTGAATTGTCCATGTTAGCACTGACACCCCCCCACACTCCGTAAGGAAACTCCCATCTTTTCATGTGCTGTATATTTATACCTGCTCCGTATTTTCCACTCCGTGCATCTGATGAAGTGGGTTTTAGCCCACAAAAGCTTATGCCCAAATAAATGTGTTAGTCTCTAAGGTGCCACAAGGACTCCTCATTGATTTTATTATTAAGGTGGAAAAGTCAAGCACTTGAAATACCAGTTGCTTGTGCCACCTTAATTGGGCCTTTTTAATGTGTGCATTATGATACAGTCTTTAACTGTATGATGACATACTGCTTTTTTCCACTGGACCTCTGCTTCATTCAGTACACAGGATTGGTGATGGTCAGTTAATTATTAGCTAGACAATATTTTGTATTATACTCCTTGTTCAATAAGTGGCTACAAACTGTACTTACTGCAAACTATTCAAACCCTGCTTTGAATTCAGAATTATTTTCCTTATCAGCTTTCTATGCTGAGTATCAGTATAGTATTTCAGTGCTTCACAAACATTAACTTATCTTCACAACACCCTTGTGGGGCGAGGGGATGGTATTATCCCAGTTTTATAAATAGGGAGCTGAGGCACCGAAATTAAGGTCAAAATTTTCCACTAGTATTGGATGGCCAATCTGAGATGACTAGTATCTGATTTTTTCAGAGTCCTTAGCATTATATAGCAGTTTATATGTTCAAAGCACAGCTCCCATTGACTTCAGTTGCAGCTGTGGGCAGGTATACACTTACAGTTTTGGTTGACATTGCTAATTCACACGCCTGAGTGCTGTAGCTATGCCGATTTAACTCCTGGTGTAGACAGGGCCAGTGCAAGGAAGTTTCACGCCCTAGGTGAAACTTCCACCTTGCGCCCCCCACCCCCCAGCCCTGCGGCAGCTCCCCGCCCCCTGCCCTGCCCTGAGGCACCTATCTCCGTACAGCAACTCCACACCCCAGCTCATCTCTGCTCCGCCTCCTCCCCGAGCACACCTCCCCTGCTCTAATTCTCCTCCCCTCGCAGGCTTGTGGTGCCAAACAGCTGATTGGTGCTGCAAGCCTGGGAGGTGGGAGAAGTGGAGCGGCAACCTCTTTTTGGTAGGAACGCTGTAAAAAAAAATTGGGGGCACCGCTTTTTGGCGCCCCCAAACCTTGGTGCCCCCAAACCTTGGCGCCCTAGGCAACCGCCTAGTTTGCCTTAATGGTAGCACCGGCCCTGAGTGTAGATACAGAAAGGTTGACAAAAGAATGCTCGAGGAGGTGGAGTTCCTGCAGTGACAGAAAAATGCCTTCCGTTACTGTAGTCTAGTTCTACACTATGGAGTTACAGTGGCATCGCTACAGCACCATAGCAATATTGCTGGAGTACCCATAGTGCACAGCAGTTAAGCAAATCAGACCGCACAGTATCAAGTTGGGCACCCAGAAAATCGGTACCCCTTCCTCATGGTCTGATTTTTTGTTCCCTCTGCATTCAATTCAGATGACTTCTGAATTCACATGTATGCTTCCTCCACGCTGCCTGGATGCCAGCAGGGAGTGTCAGTGAAAGTGTAACCCACACACCTTCTGGGTCTGGTGTTCTGTCCCATACAGTGGCCCCAAGACCCCTGAGAGAGATAAAATGAGTCTGTTCTGCAGCCTTAGCTAACAACCAGTTGGCTTTTAGCTCATACTGGTAGAGGCCCATCCAGTAAGCTCCAGAGGGCCCTGGTTTGATCCTGCCTGCTGACAACCTGCATCTGTTCATGATAAAAAAGCACTTGATGCACAGGTCTCAGTTCCAGTGACCAGTCCCACCCAGGCATGGAGCAGTTATTCAGAGAAAGTCTGTATTTGCCCTTTTAGCCCTGGGGCTGTCACATGCAGTCTGGTCAACAGAAGCAGCTGTGAAGGGATGGAGCATGCTCTGTCACTCTATAGAAATACAGGGCCGCCCAGAGGGGGGGGGCAAGTGGGGCAATTTGCCCCGGGCCCCACAGGAGCCCCCATGAGAATATAGTATTCTATAGTATTGCAACTTTTTTTTATGGAAGGCGCCCCCAAAATTGCTTTCCCCGGGCCCCCTGATCCTCTGGGCAGCCCTGTAGAGATATAATCCAGTCACACACAGGAGCTATGAGAGATTTGAGTGTGCTCAGTGAGGACACAATCTTCAGTGCTTTTAGCTGCTAAAATCAGAGAGGTCTGTACTGAGCATGTACAAGCTGTGATTTTTTTTCCCCCCGAGGTTTATAAGTTGGCCAAATTTGGGTGGATTTTCACAGTAATAGCAAAAGGCAGCCTGAGGTAGACACCCAGCCTAGAAAATTTCAGCTCGTTATAAGCAGCTAAATACAGGATCTTATAATGAAAAACATTAGGCAACCTTAATAACAAGCAGTGCTTCTAGGTCCACCTATAATTTTTCAATCAGCAGACTGTATATCTATGATAGCTATATAAAGTCCCAAGAGTAATGGTTTAGCACAAGACAATCTGAAATAAATACAGGTCAAAAGATGGCCAGACACACATCGATAGGCAAATAATATTATCCCAATTTTACACATTAGGAAACTTAACTTCCAGCAGCGAACTGCGGCCACTGGGAGCCGCGATCGGCTGATCCTGCGGACGCGGCCGGTAAACAAACCGTCCCGGCCTGCCAGGGGCTTTCCCTGAACAAGCGGCAGAACAAGTTTAGGAACCACTGCTTTAGAAGGTTAAAGCCAATGTTTCCAAATTTGGATGCCTAAACATAGGGTCCTGAATAAGTGCCTGGACTTTCAGGGATGCTGAACACACACTGCTCCTGCTGTACAAATTGTGGGTGCTCCACTGCCCTGAAAATCAGGTCACTTAGGTGTCATCATAAAATGTGCAATCAACAATATGCCAATATTGAGAGTGAAGCTGTCTTGTATTTTTCCATCCTTAGGAAATCATGTGCAATTGATGATTAGTTGAAATTGACTCATGATCATCAAGATAATGATGCTAATTTTTTTTTCTATGCCACTGCTTCCAACAATATTTTATTATGTCTGTCCATTTGGAATGTCCAACTGTAGCAACATCAGTTTCACATGATTTACTAAAAGACTGATGCCGTTTTGGCTTAGTAATACTCTGCAGATCACAGAACTCGAAAGGGGTGAATATGCACTAGTATCTGACATTGCAGAACAAAACAACCAGAGAATTGTGTAGTCAGATTCTATCCAAAACACATCATATAATAGGTGGGATTTTAGAATAAGGAGAGCACATTACCACAAGAGAAGGAAGACACACAAGATGACAGACTTTTGCAGTGGATGACTATCCATTCATTTTTCTCTGAATTGATGCCCTTTGTTTGCTTCCCACCGTGTTTGGCGTAGTGCCTTTTTTTTCACCTACTTGACTAGACAGATAGGACATGTCTTGTCTACCAAGACGGCTGCTATATGGAATTTCTTTTGCTGCCAACTACACATGATCTGGCTTACTCTGTACAGGAAGCACTGAATTCTATTAGTCCTCTACTACATACATAGAGAGATTCTGCTTTGCCTGAGCGCCCAAACACCAAATATACAGTAAGTGACCCACCACACTGTTTACGAAAGCCTGAGAAAATAGCAGTATCATTTTTGGTAAAACTGATACTGTAGATGTTGCATGAAAAGCTGACCCTGGGCCTGATCCAAAGCCCAGTGAAGTCAATAGAAAGACTCCTGTTGGATTAGACTCTTATTCTTAATTTGCCCTTTGGGTGAGCATCAGCAGAAGGCCTAAGCAGAATTCAAGTGGTGTCTAGACCTGTGCACAAAGGTGATTTTTCACTCCCATTCATTCCCTCTCCCCCCCCCCCCCCCAGCAATGTGGGAATGGGTCGTAGAGCAGTGTAAACAACTGATTTTTCGGTTTGGTGGTCAAATTGAAAAAAATTGTTTTATGTCAACCGGAAACATGTTGTTCGTTTGGGTTTTGTTTGTTTTGTTTTGATTTTTTTTTTTTTTTTTTTTTTTTTTTTACCTTTCGGTTTGGCAAAACATTCCAAAAATAATCATTTGGAAAAATAATCAAAATGTTTTGTTTGACACAAAAGAAAATGTTTCATTTCATTTTAAAGGGTTTTTAACCTTTAAAAAATAATAAAATTGAAGTAAAACTTGAAATGAAAAGTTGTTTCAAATCAAAAAGACAAAACATTTAATTTTGAAAATATAGATTTTCTTGGAATTTTTTTTAAAATTATTGTTTTGACTGAAACAGTTAGATGAATTTGACATGAATTCGCAAAATGTTTCAGTCCACCCAAATCTGCATTTTTAATTTTTTTTTTTTTTTGGTGGGAGAGAAAAGTTTCATCCCAAAATAATTCATTTTGCTCCCAAAGAGAGAATGTTTCAGCCAGAGCCCCACAATTCTAGTATAAATGTAGTACCTCCTGGATTCTATTCCCAGACTCACCTGGGAAAGTCACCAGAGTTATCTGGTTCTGTTTCCATCTAAAATGGGGATAAAGTGGGCGGCAGGGGATGAATCACTTGATGATTACCTGTTCTGTTCATTCCCTGTGGGGCACCTGGCATTGGCCGCTGCTGGAAAACAGGATACTGGGCTAGATGGACCTTCGGTCTGACCCAGTCTAGCTGTTCTTATGTTCTTTAATAATAATTAATTAATATAAAATTGCCATTTCAGAAGGTATATTTTACTAAGTTTAAGTAATGTTTGTAAATCTCTTTGAAATCCTTGGAGGAAAGGGGTTATTGAAATGTTCTCTTTCATATAGCTTGCTTTTCAAGTAGCTCTGAATGGACCATTTATTTTAGTTGCTCAGTACTCTCACAGCTACAAAATCTAGTTAATTTCTTAACACAGTTTGCTACTTTTTGACAGATTTACCCTGTCTTCCTTGCCACAGAGTAACTTTTGTTGTTTGTATTGTTTGTTTTTTATGTTCAAATCCCCTTTTCTGATATTTCCCTAACTGTCTCCTCACTTAGATCTTCAGTACTATTACTGTGCCTCATTGCACCTTGCAGAGTCCTAGATGTCCTGCTAAACAGTACAGGGGCACTAGAATATTCCCTTCCACAATAAATGAATAGTCTCTCCTTAACATTCCCTTTCAGTGCACACTAGAAGACGTTCTTGAACTTGTCCACAGCTATTTCTAATTTGTCTGATCTTCATCAGTCAGTTTAAAGGAGCATAAAATGTCATCTGCCTCATCCGTCACCGTGTGTGTATTAATGTATTTATCTGATTCACTTCCTCTTGCTCATCTAGGCTTGATGCAATTCTGAATCTTTCAGATCTCCTAATTTATTTCAGTCACTTTTCGGGCTTACTGAAGTTGAATTTCTCAGGTGGACTAGTCTGAAATGACGCCATGCTCTAGCAGTTCTATAAGCAATTATCATCTTAATAGTCTAAAGCCTTGTTTTGTATACTCTCTTTTGGTCTGGTGCCAGGCAAAGAGTTCTATTTTTACCACCACCCCCTCAAAAGACTCCTCTTTCTTTATGCCAGCAAAACCATTCTCTGGGGATTGACCGGCATTTCCACCATGTCAGATCGGCATGGATGCTGCTACCTCAACCACGACGGCCTGGTATAAACTCATTCTGAACACACAGACTGATAAGTAAGTTAAACCTCAGCTGACCCACGCACCGTATCTAGGGGGAGATGCAAACTGGTTCAAATAACTAAGAACTGATCTGAATCTTCACCTGAAACTCAAGTGAAAATCAAGCTCAACCTTGTCTGTAGTTTGAGCAATAGTTTGGTTCCCTTCTTTTCTCTCCCTTTTTGACATCTCCAGTACTCTTGGTTGCATCCAGAACCAGAATCCTAAATACCCAAAAGGTACCAGAAAAATTGTCTATATGATACAGTTGGTCAGAAAGATGAAGTTCCAGAAAACTCAGTAAGGAGACAGACTGGAAATCTCATCAGAACAAATTTCTAGACCAAAGAAATCAGGCTAAATTCATATAAGCCCCAATCGAGCATTGCAGCTCAAATTGGTAATGTCCAAAAACTGTTATCAGTTGACAGAGAGATGTCGGCCTGTGTGAAATGAGTCTGATTACTTCAGTCCAGTTCTTCATAGACAGATGAGCATAGCACCAACATTGCCACAAGTAGCACTAGCTGGAACTCTAGTTCCTCCCTAACAGTTTCAGTGGAGAAACCAGGGATTGAATCATTTGTAATGAAAGAGGTGCTGGGGCTCAAGCAATTATTTTACATTCATAACTGATGCAGCAGGCCCAGGGGCGCCGGGGCTCGGAACTGCCAGGCCCAGGGGCGCCGGGGCTCAGAACTGCCAGGCCCAGGGGCGCCGGGGCTCGGAACTGCCAGGCCCAGGGGCGCCGGGGCTCAGAACTGCCAGGCCCAGGGGCGCCGGGGCTCGGAACTGCCAGGCCCAGGGGCGCCGGGGCTCAGAACTGCCAGGCCCAGAGGCGCCGGGGCTCGGAACTGCCAGGCCCAGGGGCGCCGGGGCTCGGAACTGCCAAGCCCAGGGGCGCCGGGGCTCGGAACTGCCAGGCCCAGGGGTGCCGGGGCTATGAACTGCCAGGCCCAGGGGCGCCGGGGCTCGGAACTGCCAGGCCCAGGGGCGCCGGGGCTATGAACTGCCAGGCCCAGGGGTGCCGGGGCTATGAACTGCCAGGCTCAGGGGCGCCGGGGCTCGGAACTGCCAGGCCCAGGGGCGCCGGGGCTCGGAACTGCCAAGCTGTGGCACAAATTAAGCACTGATCAAGGGGGGACTGAATCATTCTCTCATCCCTACAGGTGGTCCTTCCAGGTTAGAGCTCAGGTGGCATTGGTGGGGTGGTGTACAAGGAATTAACACTACTGTTGTCCATGCCTTATCTGCCCTGTGGATAAACAGAGGACTTCAGTCTGCAGAGCTGATAATATGGCTCAAAAATAATTGGCTCCAGATTGCTGTTTGCTGCCTACCGACTTTATTAAGAAATACCAAAAGTTAGGACTGGTGAGGCAAGTACTGATATGTATATTTATTCCAAGAACGGTATATCAGACTCCCTATCTGCCTTTGTCTTATGCCCTTTGTCCAACACAAGCTTTGAGGAACAATTTAGCAGTAAGAATATAGTTCCACGGATTCTCATTTAATTACATCAAAGTGGCTATTTACTGACTATATTTCCATAGCAGGAGCAAAATGGTGACACAGACGGGAACTGTAGAATATGCTGTCTTTCCTTTTTCTCTTCCAAGTGCCAGGTGTTTAAAGGGAGGAGCAATATGGGCAGGTGAAAAGCATACAGATCTGAGACTCAAGAGAGCTGGGTTCTATCTCTTCTGCTTAATCTACTGTGTGATTTTGGGTTAGTCACTTTAACTTTCTCTGCTTCTATTTCCCCTCCCACTATTGTTTTGTCTGTTTAAATGTAAAGCTCTTTGGGGCAGGATTTAATGTGTTTGTACAACAGCTAAAACACTTGGTTGGGGTCTCCTGACACTACTAAAATACTAATAGTAGGAAGAAGAAATACATAGAAGAACATAGGCAAAATGTCTGCATTCTGAAAGAAAACTCGGCATTTAAGTGTGCTGTAAATGTTGTTATTGGTCATAGACATCTACTCCCATTTCTATGCTAATAGGTCCCTCTTTCTATTATTTTCATTAATAATATTGTCATGGTAGCTGGGCTGAAACTGAATGATACTAAGAAGGAAACTCAGCTCCTTGTGTGAAGTAGTGATTTTTATTTCCGGTGACAGGATACTCTTTGCGTTTGTTTCTATTTTTGTGGTGTACACACCGGTTTATTTACAGGCAGAAATATCTCAGCTACTACCCTTTGCTGCCAACAACAGATGAGCTCTTCACTTTATTTAACTGACTTTGTGTCAGCTTCAATTTCTCCACAATTTGGAATGCAGGTCCTCACTGGCCTTTCCAAGGTGTCTTTTGATCTGGCTCGTTGCATGACTGGACTTCACTCTGTTTTGTGCTTTACACACAGGCTCTGCGGTTTATTTAAAAAAAAAAAAAAAACTTTATGTGGTTTGGGGGAAAAAAACAGTTAACTATTAACATATTATTTTCACACCTCTCTTTGGCTTTGTCTACTCACCAGTACAGTTAACACAGTATAGAGAAGAGCCACAAGAATGATTAAAGGATTAGAGAACATGCCTTACTCAAGGAGCTCAATTATTTAACTTAACAAAGACCAGGTTAAGGCGTGACTTGATTGCAGTCTATAAATACTTAGGGAACACAAATTAATGATGGGCTCCTGAATCTAGCAGAAAAAGTCACACCACAATCCAAGGGCTGGAAGATGAAGTTAGACAAATTCAGATTGGAAATATGACGCACATTTTTAACAGTGAGAATAATTAACCAGTGAGACAATTTACCAAGGGTTGTGGTGGATCGTCCATCACTGACAATTTTTAAATCAAGATTGGATGTTTGCGTCCATGCCTGCACCTTGGGCACAAACAGACACATACTCTGTGTATTCGGGGGAAGTGCAGGGGCATTCCCAACGCCCGGTGTAAATTAGAGAAGATTTAGGGCAACATGCTCCTAATCCTCCCTATGTTGATGGGCTAAAAATAGGACCAGTGCAGAGCTCTTACACCAGTTTCACACCTTGCTCAAGGAATATTCTCAAGTGTGGTTTGAGCTTTAAAGTAGACATATTTTATGCTACCAAAGTAGTGTAACGGCTTGTCTACCGTTACCGGGATATTGATGAGCAGTGATCAATGCATTGGCTGTCAATTTAGTGGGTCTAGTGAAGACCTGCTGAATCGACCGCAGATCACTCTCCCGTCGACTCCTGTACTCCACCTGATCGAGAAGAGTAAGGGGAGTCAACGGGAGAGTGTCTCCAGTTGACATCACGGAGTTTGGACCCCGTGGCAAGTAGATCTAAGCTACATCGACTTGAGTTACGCTATTCACATAACTCAAATTGCGTATCTTAGATCAAATTTCCCCTGTAGTGTAGACAAGGCCTACAGGGGGTAGCAGTCCAGAAAAATTCTGGGGGGAGGGGCAAAATTGTGTCAACCTATAGAACATTATATGGGATTACATTATATCATGCCAAGTTCGGGGGGAGGGGAGGAAGTGGATCATATATGAACATTTGAACAATCGGGGGGGGAGGCGGAACAACTGACCCCCTTACCCTAGAATAAATGACACGCCTGAAAATGAGCGCAGTGTGACTGGGAGACAGGCTCCTGAATAGGAGTGTCAACATACTATGGCCTATGGTATTGTATCTTTACCGATCAGAAAAAAAGGGACTGGAAATCTTTTTTTTTTTTTTTTAAATCAGCATTTGAAGTGATGAAATTTTTAGGCCTAGACCATTTCAATACTTCCAAGTATCCGAAGGGTAGCCGTGTTAGTCTGGATCTGTAAAAAGCGACAAAGAGTCCTGTGGCACCTTATAGACTAACAGACATATTGGAACATAAGCTTTCGTGGGTGAATACCCACTTCGTCAGAGGCAACGAAGTGGGTATTCACCCATGAAAGCTTATGCTCCAATACGTCTGTTAGTCTATAAGATGCTACAGGATTCTTTGTTGCTCAATACTTTCAAGTAAGCTTTGAGCAGATAAGCATCTAAACTTTTGAATGACTTATCCTAACTGAACCCCTAGACAATTGAGGTTTCCCCATCATTCATTATTAAGTGGAAAGGAGGAAGATGTGTGAAAATACATCCATGCCCAAATGTTCAGAATTTTCTGCACACATAGTTTGTGCAATTGCAGGAAACTGAATGGGTAAAAAGTGTGAGCACAGTTCTAAATAGCTGGACCACAGTTTTTTACATACCCCATGGTCGGGCAAAGTACATGTGTGTGGAATGACATAAGTACTGTAACCAGCCAGTGGTCCTGTTACATATCTTGAGATTGTGTCTGCAACATACTTGTAAAAAGAAGAACAGGAGTACTTGTGGCACCTTAGAGACTAACAAATTTATTAGAGCATAAGCTTTCGTGGACTACAGCCCACTTCTTCGGATGCATATATGCATCCGAAGAAGTGGGCTGTAGTCCACGAAAGCTTATGCTCTAATAAATTTGTTAGTCTCTAAGGTGCCACAAGTACTCCTGTTCTTCTTTTTGCGGATACAGACTAACACGGCTGTTACTCTGAAACATACTTGTACTGATTGTGGGATACTGAGCCTTTCATGGCTAAGTCAGTGATCAGATGGGGGGGACAGCTCAGTGGTTTGAGCATTGGCCTGCTAAATCCACAGTTTTGAGTTCAATCCTTGAGGGGACCACTTAGGGATCTGAGGCAAAATCAGTACTTGGTCCTGCTAGTGAAGGCAGGGGGCTGGACTCAATGACCTTTCAGGGTCCCTTCCAGCTCTATGAGATGATGATGATAATAATATGGAGATATACCTATCAAAGATAGGCAAGAGGTGGAAAGTGATTAATCATCACTCTCTAATGGTAGATCAGTGGCATATCTGAAATAAATCAGCATTCTAGTTTTGGTTCCTAGACGACATGTGTCCATATAATAAAATACGACCTCAGCAAAAAGGCTAGGGCCCAGATTTTAAAATGTGACCCCATTGCTTTTGGATGTAAATCAAGAGACACATTGGGACCAGCAGAAGTCAAGGGGAGCTGTGGGTGCTCAGCAACTTTGAAAATCAAACTCAGAGCACAGAGAGAGAGAGAGAGAGTCCAAACTTATGTGTAGATATTGTAAACCTCAGGGAATTGGGTCCTGAAGGGGCACAACACAATGCTATAGAATTTGGGGCCATATCTTCTCTCAGTTGAAGTCAATGGCAAAACTCCTGCTGACTTCAATATTAAATCATCCCTAAAACTTGGCAACTTCTCTTGCTACAAAAATAAATAAATAAAAATAAAGAACTCATTAGAATAAAATATATTGCCTCTTTTTTGCTTTAATTGATTTTTAAAGTACTTGTCAAAGTAAGATACAGCGGCCAGCTCATGTGCTAATGCAACAATACAGTGTAGCAGTACAGCACTTGCATTTAATCAAAATTTAATCAACTCTAATAAAGTGAACTGGCTAAGGAAAGATAAGGTGGAATTGCGCAGACAAGCATCACATCTGTCTTTCAAAGATGATACTGTAACTGGACAAGCATGATTTTCCTTCCTCCCTCCCATCATCATATAACTCACGTATTAATTGTTTGTATTTTTTTTTTTAAACTGAGGGGTTTTTTTTTAAGGGAACCATAGGATGGGACAATTATGATGGTGTTGTCCACCATTTTGGATGACACGAGGGATAGAAGTGGGGATGTCCAGAGCTAAACAGATCACCTGCTACAGCTTGAGCTAAAGTTCTCTTGCTTATTACCACTAACCAACTTGGAGGGACCTAAAACACACTCACTAGTCAGTTACACTTATAGGGCAGAAGTCTGGCAGCCGTAAGCTTTGAGTTCTGTTCCTTGTTTTGTCCTGGACATATTATGTGACCTGAGACATGTCCTTGATGAGTGTGAGTGACTTGATCTCTCTTGTCTTCACTACAGCGGTTTGCACACCCCAGAATCTTGGGTGGATTTTGTGCCTGGCTGGTCCCTCAGTGTAGATTAGAGCAGCCCGAAGACCATTTTAATTTGGACTGAGACCACAGTCAGGGATTGCTGGAGCATACAAAGCCTCTTCCCCTGCCATTCCATATACACTGGCAGCTGTGATGAAGGGGGTAAAGTTAGGAGCGGTTACATCAGTCTCACACATTCCAGGGGTTTCCCCCTCCAATGGTTTTAGGATCACTTTGAGCTGGCAGTGTAGTATGAAGTGGAAGCAGTGCAGGGAAGAATCTGTACAAAGACCCTTTGTGCCATCATTAATGAGTCCCTCTATTGTGCTCATTGTTTTAAAATGTGCTAGTTGCTCAGAAACCACTGCAGTGAATTCAGTATAAATTCTGAGAGGCAAAGTCCATTTTTTTTATGTCAGCATTGTCTGTAGTGGTTTTGGTGTTTGTGAATGAATGTGATTTTTCTAGTCTGAGGTTGATTGAAATTATTCTTGTCTATCCAAACAACATGGCAGGCTTTGTGATTTTTTTAACCAGGCGCTTCCCAGTGTTTCCCATGGCATCACCCTGTTACCGCTTGGTTGTTAGCAGAGCATTGTGCAGCACTGCATGGAGATGGTGATTGTATCCCTTTTATCCTCTGTATGTCAACACTGATTTGTGGCAAACTTTTCACCATTGCCCTTAGAAAAGGTGATGGTAACAGCAAGTTGCATTCCGTATCAAATCAGGCCACTCCAATTCAGGATTGTTGCAACGGGAGTGTTGCTTGGCAATGATCATCGCAAAGAGAGAAGCCCCGCTAACATTTCCAATGTACAATACAGCTCGAGATTTTCAATATATATTTAAAATAACAAAGCAAGACAAGCGAGCGCCTTTCCCAGAAATTGCTAGCGTATGCTCTGAGATCTCCTGCATTTTGCATTATGTCAGTCTGTGTCAGAGGCTTCAGGAAAGGTAATATAGAAGATGAATGAAAGTCTATCATTGTAGTGCCAAGATGAAAAAGTGACAGCTCATAATGAAAAGAAAAATAGTTTCCATTTTGGGCCTCTATAAGTAAGAAAGTGACAGAGCCATGGGAGCTGTGAGACTGAAAAATGGTCCCTTTGACAGACATGCCTGTAAGTGAAAGTGCATGGGATATAATACTAGCCATAATATAGGGAATAATGATTATTTCAGGGATCACATGATTTGGAATAAATCCTTGAATAGTCCATAGAAAACGGAACTGAAAGGAACGTAGGATTAATTTGGGAAATAAATGACTTAGGGATGCATTTTGATCTCTGCTACGATGGGTGTCTATGTGGAGTCACATCACTGGAGTCAATGGAGTGACTTCAGATTTACACTGGCTTAAAGGAGATCAGATTCTGGACTCTAGTCTCTTGCCTCTTGGTTGATGAGAGTGGAGATATCATTCACAGAGTCTACTGTGAGGCTGTTTTAGAAAGAAAAACACACACAAAATCTATGATGTTTGCTCTAAAGGGGAGATTTTTAGTAGTATTTCCTACTCTCAGAAATTGAACTGGATTGCTTGTTTGCAGAAAAAGGCCTTCTCTACTGAGAAAGGTTACACCAGAATAACCTAAGGCATGGGTTTAAACTGGTGCAACCCCCTGTAGGACACTCATCTTTTGGTTTGAGTGGCTTTTTTCAGGTTAGCTTAAGTCAACTGGGAACTGGTGCAATTTAAACTGAAATAAGCCAACACAGGGGTTTGCATCAATTTAACTATATCAGTTTAAAAACTGATTTAAGTTAAACTGGTGCAACTTTCCTATGTAGACAAGCCTTCAGGCAAAATTCACCCTGTGCAGAAGATCAGCAATATAGAGCTTAAATGGGAATTACATGGTGCATAACTTTCACCCTAAAGCATATTTAAAATGGTTTTCCCTGCATGATTTCCTTCTGCACTAGCATTCCTTGTGAGAAAAGGTTAATAAGGGTAATACTTTGTCCTTCTATAGTGACTTCTATCCAAGGATCTAAGAGAAGTCTATAAATAATTTTCAAGAGTTCAGACTTTTATCAAGATGTTTCTGGTCACAGGGGCTGTTTTCAAAAATAAAAGAACATACCTTGGCTATTTTGATACAAATTAATGTAAGTCAGAATTGTTATCAAAGTTTTACAAATGAGGAAACAGACATAGGGAAACTAGCGCCCCAATCATGCAATTACTATCAATGCCCCAGAAGAAAACAGAAAATTATCACTGAAAAAGTTTGCAGATAACACAAAGATTTGGGGAGTGACAAATAATAAAGAGGATGGGTCACAGAGTAAACTGGGCAAAAGCAAACAAGATGGATTTCAATATGATCAAATATGAAGTCATAGAGCTGGAAATATAAAGTAGGGGATACTGGCATTCTGGGGGACTATACAGGGAAGCAGTGACTTTGAAAAAGATTTCAGTGGTAGATTTAATCTGTATCAGCAAAAAAAAAAAAAAGTCCTTGTGGCACCTTAGAGACTAACAAATTTATTTGAGCATAAGGTTTCATGGGCTAGAACCCACTTCATCAGATGTATGAAGTAAAAAGTACAGGAGCAGGTATAAATACATGGAAGGATGGGGGTGCTTTACCAAGTGTTAGTTCAGTCTAATGAGATAAATCAATTAACAGCAGGATACCCAGGGAGGTGTGACAAAGTTTCTCCTCTATCTTGGTGGGTCCTGCAATTATTGGCAGATTTTCTTGCCTCAGAGATTCACCATGTGGGTTGGGGGGGGAACAGCCCAGAGACCTTCCTCTCTGGGAGAACCAAAAGTCCACATCAATTGGGAGGTTTGGGGGGAACCCAGGCCCACCCTCTACTCCGGGTTCCAGCCCAGGGCCCTGTGGACTGCATCTGTCTATAGTGCCTCCTGTAACACCTGCATGACAGCTACAACTCCCTGGGCTACTTCCCCGTGGCCTCCTCGAAACGCCTTCCTTATTTTCACCAGAGGACCTTCCTCCTGGTGTCTGATAACACTTGTGTTCCTCAGTCCTCCAGCAACAGCACACCCTCTCAGCTTCTTGCTCCCAGCTCCTCACACTCACACCACAAACTGAAGTGAGCTCTTTTTTAAAACCCAGGTGCCCTGATTAGCCTGCCTTAATTGATTCTAGCAGCTTCTTCTTAATTGGCTCCAGGTGTCCTAATTAGCCTGCCTGCCTTAACTGGTTCTAGCAGGTTCCTGATTACTCTAGTGCAGCCCCTGCTCTGGTCACTCATGGAACAGAAAACTACTCATCCAGTGACCAGTATATTTGCCCTCTACCAGACACCTGTACCCCACTGGTCTGAGTCTGTCACAGAGGAAAAAATAACTTTTTAAGTGGTAAGAGAGAGGCCCATTACAGATAGTTGACTTGAGAGTCCTGATGGATAATCAGCTGAACATGAGCTCTTAGTGCAATGTGTGGCCAAAAGGACTAATGAGAACCTAGTATATATAAACAGGGGAATATTGAATAGGGATAAGGAGGTATTTTACCTCTGTATTTCCCACTGGTATGACCACTTGTGGAATACTATGTCCAGTTCTGGGTCCACAATTGAAGAAAGATAAATTGGTAAATTGGAGAAAGTTCAGAGAAGAGCCACAAGAATTATTAAAGGATTGGAAAACATGACTTATAGTGAGACACTCAAGGAGCTCAACCTATTTATCTTAACAAAGAGAAGGTTAGGGTGACTTCATAGAATCATGGAAGATTAGGGTTGCAGGAAACCTCAGGAGATCATCTAGTCCAACCCCCTGCTCAAAGCAGTACCAATCCCCAATTAAATCACCCAACCAAAGCTTTATCAAGCTGGGCCTTCAAAACCTCTAAGGATGGAGATTCCACCTCCCTAGGTCACCCATTCCAGTCTTCATCACCCTCCTAGTGAAATAGTTTTTTCTAATATCCAACCTAGACCTCCTGCATTGCAACTTGAGACCATTGCTTCTTGTTCTGTCATCTGCCACCACTGAGAACAGCCTAGCCCCATCCTCTTTGGAACCCCCCTTCAGGTAGTTGAAGGGTGCTATCAAATCCCCCCTCACTCTTCTCTTCGGCAGACTAAATAAACCCAGTTCCCTCAGCCTCTCCTCGTAAGTCATGTGCCCCAGACCCCTAATCATTTTTGTTGCTCTCCGTTGGACTCTCCAATTTGTCTATATCCTTTTTTTAGTGGGGGCCCCACAAAACTGGACGCAATACTCCAGGTGTGGCCTCACCAGTGCCGAAGAGAGAGGAATAATCACTTCCCTCAATCTGCTGGCAATGCTCCAACTAATGCAGCCCAATATGCCACTAGCCTTCTTGGCAACAAGGGCACACTGTTAACTCATATCCAGCTTCTCGTTCCCTGTAATCCCCAGGCCCTTCTCTGCAGAACTGCTGCTTAGCCAGTCAGTCCCCAGCCTGTAGCAGTGCCTGGGATTCTTCCTTCCAAAGTGCAGGACTCTGCACTTGTTCTTGTTGAACCTCATCAGATTTATTTTGGCCCAATCCTCCAATTTGTCTAGGTCCCTCTCGACCCTATCCCTACCCTCCAGCGTAGGGATAGGGTCCAGACTTGATCACAGTCTATAAGTTTGTACATTGGGTGTAAAATTTTGACAGTGGGCTCTTCTCTTTCTGGCAGAGAAAGGTATAACGTGATCCAATGGCTGGAAGTTGAAGAACTCAGACTGAAAATAAGGTGTATATTTTTAATAGTGGGGACAATTAACCTTTGGAACAATTTACCCAGGGTCATGATGGATTCTCCATCAAAGATAAATTTTAAATAAAGAGCGGGTATTTTTCTAAAAGAAATGCTCTAGGAATTCTTTTGTGGAGTCCTATGGCCTATGTTATGCAGGCCAGACTAGATAATCAGTGCTCCCTTCTGGCTTTGGACTCTATGGGTCTTCCATGCCAGCAGATCCCTGTGTTAACACAGAGCCTCTGAGTTCAAGTCATGAGTGGGGCCCAAATCCCCAGTGTTTCTCCCATAGAAATCAACTGCAAAACTCCACTGACTTCAATTTGGATCAGGTCCTAAGTGACTTGCTCAAGGTCCCACAGGAAGTATATATCCTTGTCAGGAGTAGACTTAGGTCTCCTAACACCCAATTTCTGTGTGATCCTCACAAGCCATTCCTTTTGCTATCAAACTGCACAAAGCATAGCTTAAGAAAAGGTAAGGGAGGTAAGGAACATGATTACTGCTGTCTAGTGTTTCAAGGATTTAAACACTAAGGCCTTGTCTACACTACGAGAGTAGTTCGATTTTACTTAAATCGAATTTTTGGAATCGATATTGCAAAGTCGAACGTGTGTGTCCACACTAAGGACAGTAATTCGACTTTGTGAGTCCACACTAACGGGGAAAGCGTCGACATTGGAAGTGGTGCACTGTGGTCAGCTATCCCACAGTTCCCGGAGTCCCCGCTGCCCATTGGAATTCTGGGTGGAGCCGCAAATGCCTTCTGGGTAAAAAAAATGTGTCCAGGGTGCTTTTGGGTAACTGTCGTCATCCGTCCATCACTCCCGCCCTCCCTCCCTGAAAGCGCCGGCGGGAAATCAGTTCGCGCACTTTTCTAGTCAGTGACAGCGCGGACGCCACAGCACTGCGAGCATGGAGCCTGCTGCAACCATCACTGCAGTTGTGGCCGCTCTCAACGCCTCGCAACTTATCATACACCTTTCCCTGAGGCAGATGCAGAAAAGTCAGGCGAGGAGGCTACGTCAACGCGGTGATGGCCTGAAGTCTGAGAGTAGCACAGACCTCTCAGAAAGCAGGGGACCCAGCGCCGAGAACATCACGGTGGCAATGGGTCATGTTGATGCCGTGGAAAGGAGATTCTGGGCACGGGAAACAAGCACTGAGTGGTGGGACCGCATAGTGCTGCAGGTCTGGGATGAATCCCAGTGGCTGCGAAACTTTCGCATGCGGAAGGGAACTTTCCTGGAACTTTGTGAGTTGCTGTCCCCTGCCCTGAAGCGCAATGACACCCGGATGCGAGCAGCCCTGACTGTCCAGAAGCGAGTGGCCATAGCCCTGTGGAAGCTTGCAACGCCAGACAGCTACCGGTCAGTCGCGAACCAGTTTGGGGTGGGCAAATCTACCGTGGGGGTTGTTGTGATGCAAGTAGCCAAGGCAATCGTTGATGTACTGCTGCCAAAGGTAGTGACCCTGGGAAACGTGGAGGCGATCATAGATGGCTTCGCAGCGATGGGATTCCCAAACTGCGGTGGGGCCATAGATGGAACTCACATCCCTATCCTGGCACCGGAACACCAGGCCAGCCAGTACATTAACAGAAAGGGCTACTTTTCCATGGTGCTGCAAGCACTGGTGGACCACAGGGGACGTTTTACCAACATCTACGTGGGATGGCCGGGCAAGGTTCATGACGCTCGTGTTTTCAGGAACTCTGGTCTGTTTAGACGGCTGCAGCAAGGTATTTACTTCCCGGACCACAAAATAACTCTTGGGGATGTGGAGATGCCTATAGTCATCCTCGGGGACCCAGCCTACCCGCTAATGCCCTGGCTCATGAAGCCCTATACTGGCGCCCTGGACACTGAAAAAGAACTCTTCAACTACCGGCTGAGCAAGTGCAGAATGGTGGTGGAGTGTGCTTTTGGACGTCTCAAGGGGAGATGGAGAAGCTTACTGACTCGCTGTGATCTCAGCGAAACCAATATCCCCATTGTTATTGCAGCTTGCTGTGTGCTCCACAATCTCTGTGAGAGCAAGGGGGAGACCTTTATGGCGGGGTGGGAGGTTGAGGAAAATAGCCTGGCTGCTGATTACTCACAGCCAGACAGCCGGGCGATTAGAAGAGACCAGCGGGAAGCGCTGTGCATCCGGAAGGCTTTGAAAGCAAAGTTCCTGAGTGAGCAGGGTAACCTGTGACTTTAAAGTTTGTGTATTGAGAAGCTAAACCTGCCCCCGTTTCTTTACCCAGTTAATGTTGACTATCCTATCCAGTTACATACCCCCTTCACCCCACTTCCAACACACGTTTCAAAATAAAAATAGTTCTACTTTGTTAAAGCACACCGTTTTCTTTAATACTGTATTCGCGGGAATTTTTTAAAACTGGGACGCAGACTGTGGTGCGGAGCGGGTGTACTGTAGTGGTGCGAATGCAGCTTCTAAACTCAAGGATTGACAGGCTCCGCTGCGGTGGGATGGTTGTTTCAACGGAGCCTGTCACCCCTCCTGATAGGGACTGTGTGTATGGGGGGGGTCTATGTGACTTTGTGGCAGGGGGAGGACGGTTACAGATCCCCTGCTGTGTGGCTCTGTGATCCTGCCTAAGGACCGCCGCTTAAGATCTGTAACTGCCCTCCCCTGCCACAAAGTCACAGAGCAACCCACCCCCCACCACATAACATGAAAACAACCTCCCAGACTAACCAGGGTAACTAGTCACTGCATCACTGCACTATGTATGTGCCCTGCTGCTGTGCCTGCCCCCGACTATATACCCTGCCAAAGGTGACTGTCCTGTCGAATTACCAACCCCCTATCCCCCCCTCCTCCAAAAGAACATGATGGAAACAGTAGTTAACAGAAACGTATTTTTTATTATCAACCAAACATGGAACTGGGAAAGTGAAACTTGGACGGGGGCTTGTGTCAGGCGGGAAGGAAAGAACTTGTCAAATTTTGGGGAATGAGAGCCTTCTGCTGCTCGAGCTCTCTGCAGGGGTGGAGTGAGAGTTAGCAGGGACTCTGCCGCCTCTCCTTCTGTGCACTTTGGGTGAGGGGAGTATGGGACTTGGTGGCGGGGGAGGGCGGTTAGAGATGGACTGCAGCGGGGCTCTGTCCTCCTGCCTCCGTTCCTGCAGAACATCCACAAGGCGCCGGAGCGTGTCCGTTTGCTCCCTCATTAGTCCAAGCAGGGTTTGAGTCGCCTGCTGGTCTTCCTGACGCCACCTCTCCTCCCGATCCATGTTGGCTTGGTGCATTCGGGTCAAGTTCTCCCGCCACTGGGTCTGCTGTGCTGCCTGGGCTCTGGAGCAGGCTATAAGCTCCGAGAACATGTCCTCCCGTGTCCTCTTCTTCTTATGCCTAATCCGCGCTAGCCTCTGGGAGTGTGATGACAGGCTAGGTTGTGAGACAGTCGCAGATGGGGCTGTGGGAATGGGAAAAAGGGAGTGAATTCCTCAGAAAGATAAATGTAGTTGTGAACAAAGAACATAGTCTTTCTCTGTTAACAAGACCAGGCACAGCACCTATCACATGCGCACTCAGCACAAGGTCGAATTCTCGGCCTTCGCATTCAGTGCCTGGGGTCTTCTACAGCACATTTGAGAAGCCTCTCAGGAGAACGGAATTTCTGTTGCAGGCAGACATGGTAAGCCGTAGACTTGTGGCAGCTTAAAACTTTAATATTAGCAATGGCCTCATTTCACATTGAAATCAATGTCGGTCCCTGCTGCCAGCAATTCGGCAAGCAGGAAGTCTGCTCCTGTCCCACACCCTCGCGGCTGTCCCCGGGAACGATCCCTTTCGGCTGCCCCTCTCCCGCCTCCACCGCGTGGCTGCAAACCAGCGGTTACAGTTCTGTAAAGGAACGGCAAAGCAGTCCCAACACTAACATTCCCCTACCTCATTCAAAGCAGGTCATCATGAGCGACATCACCCTCATGAGGATCTCTGACAGCGAGAAAGAGAGAATGCTCCGGGAAAGCCTGCAAAGACCAGGGCCGTATGCCGCCATTCTGTGCAGAGCAATGATTCCAGAGTACTTGATAGTCTCGTGGCGTGGCAACGTGTCCTACTACGGAGGACCCAATAAGGCCGCTCTCCCCAAGAACCTAATGCAGCGGATTTCCAATTACCTCCAGGAGAGCTTCCTCGAGATGTCACAGGAGGATTTCTGCTCCATCCCCGGACATATAGACCGCATTTTACTGTAGCTGCTGTAGCAGTGACTAACCAGTAGAGCGGCTTGGGCAGGACAATCATGCAAAACCGGACATTGCTAGATTTTTTTTCAATAGTTGCACTGCCCATGACTGAACCGTTAAGCTAATCAAACTAATCATGAGAAACCCATTTTTTAAATTGTTAATATTCCTGTTCTGTTACAAATAAATGTTTAGATTTTTACAACACTTACTGGCTGATCCTTCCCCAGATTCTGTGTCCGGGGTAACGGCTGGGGAGGGTTGGTAGGGGATCTCTGTAAGGGTGATGAAGAGATCCTGGCTGTCGGGGAAATCAGCGTTGTGAGCGCTGTCGACTGCCTCGTCCTCCTCATCTCCTTCCTCATCTTCCCCGTCCGCTAACATGTCCGAGGATCCAGCCGTGGACACTATCCCATCCTCAGAGTCCACGGTCACTGGTGGGGTAGTGGTGGCGGCCGCACCGAGGATGGAATGCAGTGCCTCGTAGAAACGGGATGTCTGGGGATGGGATCCGGAGCGTCCGTTTGCCTCTTTGGTCTTCTGGTAGCCTTGTCTCAGCTCCTTGATTTTCACGCGGCACTGCGTTACATCCCGGCTGTATCCTCTCTCTGCCATGTCTTTAGAGATCTTCTCGTAGATCTTTGCATTCCGTCTTTTGGATCGCAGCTCGGAAAGCACGGACTCATCGCCCCACACAGCGATGAGATCCAAGACTTCCCGATCAGTCCATGCTGGGGCCCTCTTTCTATTCTGAGATTGCACGGCCATCACTGCTGGAGAGCTCTGCATCGTTGCCAGTGCTGCTGAGCTCGCCACGATGTCCAGACAGGAAATGAGATTCAAACTGGCCAGACAGGAAAAGGAATTCAAATTCAAATTTTCCCGGGGCTTTTCCTGTGTGGCAGTTCAGAGCATCCGAGCTCGTACTGCTGTCCAGAGCGTCAACAGAGTGGTGCACTGTGGGATAGCTCCCGGAGCTATTAGCGTCGATTTCCATCCACACCTAGCCTAATTCGACATGGCCATGTCGAATTTAGCGCTACTCCCCTCGTCGGGGAGGAGTACAGAAGTCGAATTAAAGAGACCTCTATGTCGAACTAAATACCTTCGCGGTGTGGACGGGTGCAGGGTTAATTCGATGTAACGGCGCTAACTTCGACATAAACGCCTAGTGTAGACCAGGCCTAAAGAGGAGATGAATTCTTAAGGTGGTCAGGGAACATATATCTAGGACTAATGGAATGGAATTAACGAATGGAAAAGGGAAAAACAAAGCAAAACAAACTTCCTAACTGTTAGATTGCAGAATAGTCTCCCAAGGGAAGCAGTGAAAGCTTCATTGCTTGAGTCACTTAAAACTGGACTAGACAAAGCACTCTGTAATATACTCTAGGGAGCAATCTTATCCTGGCAAAGAGATGCACATAATAACTCAACAGATCTTTCCCATATTTGCTTCTTATGATTCCCCTAGTTTAGAAACCTCTGTGATGGAATGGAGAACAGAAAACATTAACCCTTTTTTTCAGCAAAAGGAAGTATGTTTGACAAAATACTGAGAGGTAAAGTCACATAAAATAGAACAGAAAATGATACATTTTACATAGGTGTTCTTGGACTACCCTGTAGAATATAATAATTATCTCATTGTTAAATAATTTTAAAGGATGGTTCAAAAACACATGCAAAATGGAAGGCATTTTCAGTTCATGTCAATAGGTTTTTACAGTAATTTCCTTAAAACCTGAGTGGTTTAAACTCTATCAAATGTTATAGGGGTTTTCCATAAGGATGTAGGTCAATCAATGGTGATTAAATGATTGTCTCTTTAAAACAAAAAAAATAATTGGTTACCCACAGAGGTTTAGATTGGGATCTATTAACAGGAATGTCACACATAACACAGGAGATAATTTTCCACTCTACTCAGCACTGGTGAGGCCTCTGCTGGAGTACCATGTCCAGTTTGGGGCACCACACTTTAAGAAAAATGTGGATAAACTGGACAGAGTCAAAAGGAAAGAGACAAAAATATGAGGTTTTGAAAACCTGGCCTCTGGGGAAAGGTTAAAAAAAACTGTGCAAGTTTAGTCTAAAGAAGAGAAGATCCCAGGGAGACATAACAGTCTTCACAGTTCTTATAAAGAGGAAGGTGATCAATTGTTCTCCATGTCCACTTAAGACAGAAAAAGAAGAAATTAGTTTAGTCTGCAGCAAGGGAGATTTAACTTAGATATTAGGAAAAAACGTTCTATTAGAATATTTAAGCCCTGGAATAGGTTATGTAGGGTTGTTGTGGACTCCCTATCATTGGAGGTTTTTTAAGAACAGGTTAAACGCCTGTCAAGGATGGTCTAGGTATACTTAATCCTGCCTCAGAGCAGGCGGATGACTAGATGACCTCCTGTGGTCCCTTCCAGGCCTACATTTCATGATTCTGTGGTTGTGACTGGACTATGTGTCTGTACAGGGGCATATCAGGATGTACCAATATGACTTACACCTTGCATGGGCTACCCAGCCCTTGAATCTATGTGACCAGGAGTGATCAGGTTCCATGCACCATTACTCCTCTTCTCCCCAGAGCAAATGGACGAGGAGTGGTCTTGGCACCGTCCCCCCAAGACATCAGCCAGAACAGCTGAGTGGGGGCAGGGGATGGTGTAAGTTGCTGCTAGTTGAGCAAAATTTTACCACACTCCCCATAGCAAGGAGTAAGTGTGCGTGTGTGTGTGTGGGGGGGGGGGAGTGTTGGGGCTCTGAGGGATGTCTCAGATGAGGCAGTACTTTTAGGTAGGGCACTGTAACTTCTCAGGGCACTTGAAAAAAAGCACCTCCTGGTCCTATACCATGACAGCCAAGCACAAGTTCAATGAAATGCAGGTCCATAAAGTCCCGCTGCTGCTAGGGGGTCCCCTACTGGGATGTTTACTGCACAGAAGGGATAGTTTCACCACTGTGGATCTTTCACTTGATGGCTGGAAGTACCATGCTGTTTCACTGGCAGCTGTGAATGGCCCTTAGAACTGGAATAAATGCCAGTGTATTTTACTGGTTTGCATTTTCTCCTTTGCCCAACTGCTAGAGCATTTTGGCCACTGCAGCAGGGTATTCTTTCTCCAGCTGGTCTTGCTCTAAAGTGTTAGGTTCCCCCTGAAAAATCTTACACCCAGGATGCACATGCAATACCTTCTACTGTGTGTACAAGGCGTGTGATTGCATGTGCAATGGCATTTCACTTGGTGTCCCATAGGCTTGCACAGCCTATTGCACACCAAATGAATGAGCAAAAGGATGGAACTTTGGTGAAGTCTTTGAAACTTGAAGTCTTTAAATCAAAATATGAGAACTTCAGTCTCCCAGCCCGAGGTTAAAGGCCTATTACAGGAGTAAGTAGGTGCGGTTCTGTGGCCTGCGATCTGCAGGAGCTCAGACTAGATGATCATAATGGTTCCTTTTCACCTTAAAGTCTATGAGGCTGTGAAGCCTTGCTCCTTATTGCTGCTTTGCCGCAAGATGAGTGGCAAAAGAAGGTGCCAAAAAGCAAGGAGGGACTGTATGGCTAATGACTTGGCACCTACCTAGAGCCTCCCATGAGTGCAGTTGGCTCTGTGGGTTTTTCCAATAGAGTTTTGCATTCATGAGCCCTAACTGGATGCTTATCCAGCACACATCTAGCTCAGAATGTCCCATTGACCTGCATACCACTGGAGAAGGCTCTATTGTAGCTGGGGTTTTCCCCAGTACCATGCTGCTGCAGCGCATCTGGCTGATGCTAGCAGGTAACTAAATGGTTTTCACTTCACTGAGGCAACAAAAAAATATTATAAAGCCCCCTGAAAGTCCTGGAAATGCAGGTAATGAATGCCAAGCGGCGACTGACTATTGAGAGAGGGGTGCTGCACCTGCTACACTGTGCATTAGATGCCAGCTCTTGGCATAGGTGAATACCTGCTTCAGAACTAGAAACTGCCATTTCTGTTCATAGGAACTCAGGCAATTGGCAGCCCTAGAGTGTCGCCATCCTGACCGTAGAGGCCACTGTAAGGAGTGGGGATGCAGTCCAGTCCAGTCTCCAGAGCTCCTCTCTGTTGACACAGCCTTGAACTCCACTCCAATGGCAGTGCATTTCTATCAGCTAAAGACTCGATCTGAAACCACAGTTCACTGCACACAGGTCAACAAATTAGCTATAAAAGGAAAACAAGCTTTCAGATGCTATTGACCCAGAGAAGACTTGGTGAGTCAGGGTCAACCCTATGAGATGCTGAGAAGTCAGTGGGAGCTAAGGGTAATGGCCTTCTTCGGAAGTGCTTCGTCCCGCTGGAAATATTCCATGTGAGGACCAGTTTTCCGATGGAAGATGCTGCCTAGTTGAAATCGAAATCAGTAGCCATGTTTGAAAATATGGATCTGACTCTAGATTTTTTGTTTTAAATAATAAACAATGTAGTCACAGCTGTTTCTCCCAAACATGACTGCATCAGGAAATAGCTATCTCTCTGATCATTAATCCTAGCTGTTCCAACAAAACATGGCTAAACTGCAAAACTCTCTGTGGAAGCATTGTCCTCACCCTGACCAAGAAGGGAATTGGAACCTGGGTTCTGAATCAATTTGTGTACACAGAGCAGATTGCAGCTGTCCCAATCTGTAGTGGAAACCTAGAACTTTTCATCTTCAGAGCACTTGGCAAATACTGAATTGAAATCACTGCTGGGTTAAGTGTGGGCAACTCCACTGACTTCTTTGGTGAACCTGATCAATGAATTAATTACTCTACGTAGCATCCATGTTAGAGAGATAAGTAACATTCCATCTGTTTTCCAAAAGGGGAAAGTGAGGCAGGGAGATTCAATGTCTTGCCAAGGGCACAGGGGGAAAAAAGCATTAGAGGCCAGATTAGAATTTGGAAATTTCTGTCTCATCTAGGCCATGAGGCCACAATTCTCCATCATGAGCACAGAGGTGTAACCCTGAAGATTACTCACTATATGCAAAGCAGGCAGGCCACTGAGATCTTTGAACACTGGGACCTTCTTCACCACCACATCAATGGCCAGATGGTGTCACTTGCTAACTACTCTTTGAAAAGTTAAGATCCTTCTCAACCTGCACACAGGGGAACTACTTGCCAGTATAGGTGAAGGTTACCATGTACCACACTGAAACACATCATGCAGCTATTCCTGACCTAGGACCAGCACGCTGTACCACCAGCTTTGGTCTATATGCACTGAAAGAAAATCACTGTTTCAGTAGAAAATAGATTCCATGTCACTTGTGGCAGCTGCAGTTAGTATGGGCGATTGGTTAGAATGGATAAAAACAGATTTCCCAAGCCAACTGTATTCAATGCAACATATTTTTCATATGTTTAATGGAACAGAAATTTTTATTTTAACAGGCATTTGTGGGCACTGCTAGTACTCTGCCTAGGGAGTGGAGGCTTGGTGTGGGGAGAGCTAGTTGGTGTAGAAATAAAATGAGTTTTATAGTAAAATTGGAAAAGTACCGAGATTTTCTCTCCCCACTCTGCCCTTCACCACCAATGAGACAGTCATTAGCAAGAAAAAATCCTCCCATACCCAGCTGCATCTCAATTAACCCTTTGCTGGGGACAGTCCGCACTAATGTGTTGTACTTCAATGAAGCACTTGGCTTTAGTAACTCCAACCTCCTGGCATTGCAATGCTAGGGAAGAGGGGAATAAAGGGAGTAAGATCACACTTGCTTGGCCAAGTCTGATCTACCCAGATCTTAAGTCTGGTGTGGAGAGCAACCTCATGTGAGAGAGAGGACAGGGGGGATCATCAGGAGGGGTGGAGCCATGACTCCCCTTCTCACTAGCCATATGTAAGAGAGAAACTAAGCTGAACTTCTTCAAGGGCTGCAGTAGCTTACTTTCTCTCTCACCCCATCCACACAAGAAGAGAATGGGGTAGGCATGAAGAGTGATCACTTTCTCCCCCTACAGCTGTCAGTGGACTCAACTGAACTCCCACTACAGGTGAATTTTACAGTCCTGAGCAGACTTCCCACCACCTGGGGTTTCCACTATGGTCTACGTTGGCAGCTGCTGGCATAGATGCTGGGATGAACCTAGCCTCATCTCTTCTTTCAGGGTAGAATTCACTCCTGTACAAGGCCTGGTGAACCACTCAAGTCTCACTTAAGCCCTATTTTGATCCTTTAATTGGCACATAGTCCCTCTGCACAGGTGTGAATTACCACCTTTGGGAGCACTGACAAAGCCTAAAGCCTAAGGCCATCCTATAAACTCAGCTATGCAAATTACACTATAGAAATTAAAGGTGCAGTCACACTTTTGCCTTCAGTCCCAGATCTTTAGAATGTACTGGGCTTTTTTTTTAAGTCACGTTGTGAAGAGAGTTTTTTAAAGGCTTTCCTCGAGGAATCTTTTTTTTTTTTTTTTCCTGGCTGTTGTCCCCACATCTGCAGAGTCCTAGTGGGCGTCTTGTTTTGTAGCTTATCGATTGTCTGTCTGTGAATCATTCAGAGGCACTGGGCCAGGTTTTGCTTTTAGGAGCAATGGGTGGTCCTGTAGTGACGTCATGCAATAAGCATACAATTTTGATTAAGATTTGTTTAGTGTGTGTATCTCCAGATGTGATTAAACTGATGTTCTAAGTCACATTAGGTGGTGGTGGTGTTTTTCATATATTTGTCCTCTAATGACATCACCACAGGTTGTTCAGGTGTCTTAACTATCTATTTCTTACTTTAAAATGTACATTGGCCAAACCGGACCGTCTCTACGCAAAAGAATTAATGGACACAAATCTGACATTAGGAATCATAACATTCAAAAACCAGTGGGAGAACACTTCAACCTGTCTGGTCATTCAATGACAGACCTGTGGGTGGCAATTTTGCAACAGAAAAGCTTCAAAAACAGACTCCAACGAGAAACTGCTGAGCTGGAATTGATATGCAAACTAGATACAATCAACTTAGGCTTGAATAGAGGCTCGGAATGGCTGAGCTATTACAAACATTGAATCTATCTCCCCATGTAAGTATTCTCACACTTCTTATCAAACTGTCTGTACTGGGCTAGCTTGATTATCACTTCAAAAGTTTTTTTTCTCTTAATTGGCCTCTCAGAGTTGGTAAGACAACTCCCACCTGTTTATGCTCTCTGTATGTGTGTATATATATCACCTCAATATATGTTCCATTCTATGCACCTGAAGAAGTGGGTTGTAGCCCATGAAATCTTATGCTCAAATAAATTTGTTAGTCTCTACGGTGCCACAAGTACTCCTGTTCTTTTTAAAATATTTGGATTTCTTTTATGCATCACCTTAATTCTGAATTTGTTGGGTTCACAATGCTTGGCTTGGGGATAATTACTGTAATGTTTTTTGTTTGTTTTTCCCTAAAGTGGCTGATCCATCTAAACTCCACATTCACATAGTTTATCTTTTGGGATTTCCTTACTTTTTTTTATTATTTATTACAAATTTCATCCAAAAATGCTAAACAAGACTCCCAAAGAGAACGTTCCCACGTGATATTTCTAATGATTTGAAGGCTTGTAGCATTAAGCTTAAATTATTCATTTCATTTTTAAGTTTCAGAGTAGTAGCCGTGTTAGTCTGTATCCGCAAAAAGAACAGGAGTACTTGTGGCACCTTAGAGACTAACAAATTTATTAGAGCATAAGCTTTCGGATGTATCCGAAGAAGTGGGCTGTAGTCCACGAAAGCTTATGCTCTAATAAATTTGTTAGTCTCTACAGTGCCACAAGTACTCCTGTTCTTTTTTCATTTTTAAGAGCACATTCCCTGGTATGCTAAAAGCAGCCAGAGAGCACCAGCCAGTGAAGCTGAGTTCAGACATTTTGCGTCGTTAAAACAATGCAAAGCAGCGAAAACCTACTGGTCAATCTGGGCCTAAATGTAAATTGATTTATTGGTTAAGAGGGCTGGGTTAGTGTGAAGGGAGAACCAAGGGAACTCAATACCTGAGTCTCAACCTGCCTGTGCTTTAAAGTTTCTCCCTGTATTCCTGCTTCCAGTACTGCCTCAATGCACAGGGGAATCAAGACAGCATTGCCATGGTGTTAAGAGCAAGGCCCTGCAGCTATTGAAGCATTGGGGATGGGCGGGTGTGGGCCTGCCCACATCTAAAGGCCCTTCCCCTCAGTTTAAGGGGAGGAGCCACTGGACCCAGGCATCAACTAAGCCTGGGGGGCAACTAATCAACAAGAGGAATGGGAGTGGGAGTCACAAGTTCAAAATCAGGGATCCAGAAAGGGACACAGAGCAGAGAACTCTGGACAGCACCCACCATTTCTCAAAGGCATCCAGGGAGCCATTGGACATGGCCCAGAGGAACTCTGCCCAGACACGGGACTTAAGGGAGGATCTGAAGTAGTCCCCACAGTTGTGGAGCACCTCCAATGCCCTGCAGCCTAGCGAGTCAGCTCGGCTGCCTGATAGACCACCCTGCCTGATGAAGCTAGCAGGTCACTTCTGTCTCTCCCCCGGGCTCTGGCATTTGGACGCTGATTCCTGCTCCAACCACTAGGCAAGACCACCTATGCAGGGCCAGCCTTAGGGCAAATAGCGCCCTGGGCAAACTTGTATTTTGGCGCCCCTGCCCCCTGCTGCCAACCCGGGCTCCCCATGACAGGTCAGCAGCCCAAGGGGAGGTGGAACGACAGGAGGGCACCAGAGGGCTGTGGTGACAGGGGAGCATGGTAACCTGAGAGCCCCAGAAAGGGGAGATGGAACCAGAGGAGTTCAGATAGAATCTCACTGGTGTGGGGATGCGGGGTGGGGGGGGAGGCAGTGACTTGGGTGAACCAGAAGGCGAACCTTTCCCTACACCCCAGTACTGAACATCTGCAATATTCAAGTACCCAATCTCAGTCCCAGGGAAGGTGAGTTATCAGGGGCAGAGAGGGGAGGTTAAAATGCAAACACCGGAGCTGGGTGGGTGGTGATGTTGGAAGCTTCACTCCTGAAATACCCCCAACCCCCTCACTGACACCTCCCTTTGGGATGAGCAAGGAAAAAGAGAAACCTCTGAGAGCTGGGGAGCATGGAGAACTGAGGGACAGAGTGTGGCATGGAAGAAGGGGACCTCAAAGACCTGTGGGACACCATGAGAAGTGGGGAACATGGGGGGGGATCAGAGAACTGGAACCTAGGGGGCAGAGGGAGCAGCCCCCTGGGAGCTGGATGGGCATGCAGGGGGGCTGGGACCTGAGGGAACAGGGATGGGCCCCCGGGAGCTGGGGTAAGGACTCTCCCAAAATTACTTGTCTCTTTCCCCTGCAGTTTCAGCTCCCTTCCCTTTCCTACACAGAAGAGGCTGGCAACTTCCGGCTCCCATTGTCCAGCCGAGATGCCACGCTTGCCTTCCATTGGATGGCATCACTTTCATTCAGGCCGCCCATGGAAGGAGGAAGGGCCCAGACTGGGGACAGTCCCAGAGGGTGCGGGGTGGGGGAGTGTTGAGGAAGATCCTGCTGGCTCATAGAGCTTGGAGACAGGACTAGGAGCTGCGCTAAGAAACCATTTGGGGCAGCAAGCAGGGGGCCTCTGCTCAGGAGCAGGGAGGCAAGTGCTCCACAAGCAGCGACGGGGAGCCCGAGCCTCTTGCCTCTTCACCACGGTACCCTCCTGATCATGGCACCCTGGGCTTGATCACTTAAGGCCGGCCCTATGCCTTTGACCTGGTATCTTGACACATAGGAAGCCTGTCAAGGCAGACATGAAACTTTAAAGAGCTGTGACAGTTGACCCAAGTAATTTTCCAATGAGAACTCTTGATACACGTGTCCCATCTTCCTCATATTACAGAGTCTTACAACCAACAGAGTTGTTGCATGCAAATTAGCTTGAGAAGAAGGATGGTTATTGGTTGAGTTACATGTGATGTTCCAATGGCCTGGCATAAGCACTGTGATGTTGACTTGAGGCTTATTGTAGCGCCCATAAGTATTACAATCAGATACAATAGTTAATAACTTAGCTTAATTACAATCTAATTTCTTCAAAATGTAGCCTGTGCACAAGCTTTCAATAAATGTTAACTGTGTGTGATGCTTGAAGTGTTTTCTCTATTCCCTTGTTAAGGTCATTCGGGACAAAGAAAAGACTGACAGAGTCTACGTGTTTTAAAAGACCCATTTTTAAATTAATTTTAACTCATAAGCTAATTAACAAATGTATTTATAATTTTTCAGAAAGTTAATTCAGTACTCAAGGAGTAAGTGCTGTAAGTTAGAGGAGGATGTGCTGTATTTTTCATGAAAACAAAGATGTTGATTTCCTTCTTTAAGTGAAAAATAGAACTCAGCTTTGAGAGTTGCTACCAGCACCTCCTTAATAACAATTATAAACCTTAGCTGAACCATTTTGGTGTAAAAATCAGTCTAGAAATCATGTGAAAACATGCTCTGTCAATATTCCTAGTACTTCTTGGATTTGACAAGCTTGGAACTATGACAAAAATTATCTATTTTGTGTTGGTTGGTTCTTCCATTTCCCATCCTGCACAAACTAATCAACAGTTAAAAGTAATTGATCATGTACACCTCTATCCTGATATAACGCTGTCCTCAGAAGCCAAAAAATCTTACCGCGTTATAGGTGAAACCGTGTTATATCGAACTTGCTTTGATCCGCCGGAATGCACAGCCCTCCCCCCCCCCCCGAGCACTGCTTTACCGCGTTATATCTGAATTTGTGTTATATTGGGTCATGTTATATCGGGGTAGAGGTGTATTAAAAGCCAACCCAACTTTTTCAAACCCCTAAAGGAATAAAGCAAAAACTTCTCCTTCCATTCTAGTCTGGGCAAAGGTTCAAGCTGGGTTTAAAATAATAAATAAGCCTCTTTTTAATTAATTTTACATGATAAATAAGACACAGACCCATTCAGGAAAATGGGGAAACGATTTATAAACAAATAGAAGAGCAAACACAACATGAGCAGGAAAAATGATGCCTTCCAGCAAAAGCAGAGTGAGGGAGGACAGTAAAGCAAACGGCAAATAAAAATTGAGAATTGTAGAAGATGGATAAGTAAGCAGCCAGGTTATAAGTTCACAAGCCCACATTGCAGGCACTATTAATACCTTAATTTGCTACAATCACCAATGTACAATGTACGTGTTTACTCGAAGGAAAAGGAAGAGTCATTTCTCAGGTCTGACTAAATATGCTACCAACCTATACATGATATCCGGCCAAATCCATGAAACCATGTCTTTTCTGCCCTTCAAAGCATTGTGCTCAGAGACAGTGGTAATACCTGTTAAAATACTTTAATGAATCTGATACCCACGAATGGTGCTATAATGGCAGCTCTAGAAATTGATGCCTTCTAGCTACAAAGTACCCACTACGTGGATGACAGCAGTGCCAGCTTCTGTCATGCCACCCTCTAGGAACTACCCTCAGTGGGCGGGAGGGTATTTCAGTTTCTATACCTAGTCATTTCTTAGTACCTTGCCAAACAGTGAATTGATTACTATGGTGACTTTAGGATGTGAACTAGAGCTGTTTGAAAAAAATTGAGGGAAGAGTTTTCTTTCAGAAACTGCAATTTCAGAAATCTAAATGTTTCATAGCAACATGTTGATTTTTAAATAAATGCTCAGTGGTTCTCAACCCGCAGCCACATAACACAGAGAGAACTGCATAGGTGCCCCATTATGGTAAATAGGTTGAGAACCACTGCTCTGTAGGAGTGTGTCCAGATTAATTCTTTTGACTTTCTCGTTTTGTTTCATTTCATTTTGATGTTTATATTATAATATTTTATATATATCATTTTTGTTTAGCCATTCTTTTATATCATTTCAACATTATCAAAATAAAAAGCTTTAACCTTATCAAAATATTTTGTCAATATAAAAATAAAATGATTCAACATTATTGAAATAAAATGTTTGTTTTTCTGAACTGTTCTATGAGAAATGTCAGATTTTCAACTTTTTGATCAAATGAAAAGGGAAAAAAACTGATTTTGAAATGTTTGAATTTCCCACAGAACAGAAATTCCACTTGCAAACCAGGTGATATATTCTGCTCTGTCCACCAGGAAGTGTGCAGGAATTAAGCGCCAACATAACATAGACCATAAAACATCCTTCACATTATAAAATTGTCACCAGATAACCCTATTAGGAGATATCATGAGAGAAAGCATGAAGATGTTTGAAAATGTAACAAAGGTAAAATTAAGATAATTATTGCTGGCAGAGTGGAGTCAGAACTCCACATACCAATAGCATAGAAGAGATAAGTTCATCAGGTACAGTCATGAGGGACCTTAAAACTGAAGATGAATACTTCATGTTTGATGTAATGGAGCTAGGGGAACCATTGGAGGGATGCAAAGAGAGGAATGACATGGCCAAAGTGATTAGCCAGGAATATGATCCTTGCAGCAGCATTTTGAATGAATGTAAGTGGGGCAAGATGGGACTTGACAACCTCAGAGAAGAGGACTCTGCCATAGTTGAAACTTGAGATAGTAAAGTGTTTTATCTCCATGGATCAAGAGAAAAGGCTGGATCGTCGAGATTTTATGAAGGAAGAAGTGGAAAGATTTAGATATGGCCTGGATATGAGCATCTAGATAGAGGGCTAAGTTGAAGATGAAATCCAGATAATAGGTCTGAGCGACAAAGGAGGATGGTGAAATTGTATATTGTAATGATAACAAGAACTTTGGAGTAGAAGTTGGAAGTTGGAGTAAAGTTACCCATAGTGTTGTATGGGGGGAATTATTATGTGGTGAGTCTTATCCGCAGAAGTACATTGCTATGGCACTTGGAGCCAGGCAAACAAGCCAGCAACACCTCTCTGCATATTTCTCAGCAACAAGTTCAGTGAAGTGTTTACTGTAACATAAACAGTCTCCAGTGTCGTTTCTTACATTATAATAGCAACATCTATTATATCCATTGTGACTGAGAAAGGAGGTGAGGAGGAGGGTTTGGAGGAAAAAACAAAGAGTTTTGGCCATGTTGAGCTTAAGCCATTGGTGGAACATTCATGAGATGTCAGAAAGAGAGATTTAAATTGTAATACGGACCAGAAGGAGAGGAGTGGAGAGGTAGATATGTGAGTTGTCTACATAGCAATGATAGTTGAAGTTGTTTTTACAGATGGGACTATCCAGTGACAAGGTGTTTAGAGAGAAAAAGGAAGGGGCCAAGGAAGACCCCCCCACACACAGAAAGTTGGAGAGTAGATGATGGGGCTCCTCTGAATGAAACTCAGAAGGAATAATGAGAGAGAGAGAGAGAGAATTTTCAAATCACCAGAGTGTATTTTGTGAAGCACTCTCCTTTAACCCCACATTTTTTTATCTTAAATTGTAGGTTAAAAAAGAAAAAGAAGAAACAATGCCATAAGGAGGTGTCTGAGAATGGTTACAATGAACCTTAACACAGAAAAGCAATGTTCATTGTGTGCCCCAGCTGATAACTGTTCTTTGTTATGACCTTTATCTTCACTTGTGAGGACAGACTTGATAACTCACTCATGGCTCTTCCACTCAAGCGTTATCATTCCTCGTGGTTTCGCAAAGATAAATGTCACACAGACCTTAGCCATTATATACACTGTTATAAATGTGTTATTACATCCTCTATATCCATTATTGCCACAGTTATCTACTCTAATTCTTCAAGGAGCCCTATTGTCCATGATTTATTAAATAGGAATTCAGCACAGTGGCCCATCGATCAAGTGTCTTGTTTTACTTCTTTCCGCCAGTACCCGCCATGTACTGGGGGTTGTACGCATGTCAAATAGGCACAGTCTTACCCTGGAGACCTCACAAGTCAAAAAGACAATGAACAAACTGGTAAAAGATAGGAAGAAAGGGTACAGCTTGCAAGTGAAGTGGGTAAGTGGCAACTGGCCACATTATCGGGAGGAATCAGATTTTTTGTAATTCATTACATTATCCCCGGTTGCCCCTTTGCCTAGTCCCTATTCAGAAACTAGATTATGAATTGTAGGTGTCATGATAGATGAGGGTCTTCAGGAGGAGGTGGAAAGGCTGTTGACCAGCTCAAAAAGGGGATTTATTGCCAACCCCAGGTATTCAAAAATAAAGAGTTAGGTCCCCAAAATCATTGGATTGGCTTAAAAATCATGAGATCTAGAAAAAAATAATACATTTGCAGCTCTTTTTGTTGGACTTCTGGTTTCTGACACTTTCAAATGGACTCAGGTCACAATTTCAGGTTTTTCACTGCAACTGCAGGGGCTAGGACCATACTATTCTTTTCAATGGAAGTTGAGATTCACCTAATCAATTGACTTCAGTAGCTGAGGACTTTAAGAAGGCTATCAAGTATCAAGATGTAAGCAGGGGCTGACTGAGCTCTCCCCTGACATCTAGTGATGAGCTGGGGAAAAAGACTTCATGAACGGACCTTGTTTATATAGACACACCCACTCTGCCTAGATGCGCAGCATAATGGAGCTGCTTTGACCAAATGATCACTTTTGGTGGGTGCTGGATTGCAAGTCGCTTTGTTATTGGGTTCAGGGGTAACAAAGTGGCTTTATCTTTGTTGTGTGAATCAAGGAGAGCAGAACTGTAATTGGCATGCCCTGATTGAGTGCCCTCAACTGCACTCATTAAGCAGGGGTAGGAGTACCAAAGCACAGTGGAGAGAAGAGAGGGTGGGAATATGTGTTTCTACCTGGTGGTGTGGGCTCTGCCTGCAGATCCCCCTTTTTGGCTGTCCCCCTCTCCACTGTGTAATGATAGAGCTGACAAAGCTTCAGTTGAGAGTCTTTTCTTGTGGATCTCTAGAATTGAAATAACTGATAACCAGGCCTAAGCATTAGACCTGTGATGGGACAGTGTCTCTGGTGAAAGAGACTGACCAGCCTGCATTAATAGTGAGGTTCCCCCCACTAACAGTAGAAATCACTGAGAGCTGTGTTAAGTGGTGGGACCTAAAGACACCCCAGTGGTCACAGCACAGAGGGTCCAGGGTGGGGTAAGTGGTGACAGAGTGACCAACAGCAAAGTGAGTTCACGTGCTTTTTCCCTCTTCTCCCCAGGTGGGACATGAACTCACATAAATACACTTCTGAACTCTGGATCTTCACTGACCAAGGACAACAACTGTGAGTGGGGTGCAGTGAAGGAGAGGGGAGCAAAATGTTGAAGGAAGTTTTGTTTGTTGGACTTTCTCACTACAAGGTGAGAACCCGAGGCAAAAGACACTGCCCAATATACTCCGGGTTGGGTGTTTAACTCATGGACATACGCTTCTGAGTCATGCTTGTGGTGTTTTCCCAAATTAATGCTGGGTTGCTTTCCCCTTTTTATTAACATTTTGTTTTCAACACAGAGGCTCGGGGCTTGGGAGAGCGGAAGTACTGCCTGTAGTTGCACCGAGGAGTGATGTGTAATTTTTCCAGGTTACTGGGTGGGGACTCGAGCCAGTTCTATTTTGTATTGTTAAAAAGGAACCCATAGATATTGAACCTGGTGCCTTGTCGCTGCCAGCTCCACCCAGCTACAGTGTTACCAAAGTCAAAAATGACAAAAGATGCAAAACTGTTTGTGTAGGGGTATGGAAGGAGCATGGACACCGTTGTTGGGGAAGCACACAGTCGACGTGTTGAGGCTGGTGTTATTGCTGGAGTGGGCTGTGTTTCAGGGGAGACCTATAGCCACTCTATATATTTAAAAAAATAAAATGTTTAATATCTTCAAGACACGTGTACTCACCTCCCAAGGAACCATGTATTTAGCCTTCCCCACTCCTGGTCCTCTGTGCTTTTTTCTGTTTTGTTCTTGTTTTCATTTAGAGTTGGATCCTGCATGCTAAGCACAGCCCCCAGAGAGAGCAGTTCACACACTCCTTGTAACCTCTGCCCACGTAAGGGCCAGGCAAAATCCCCGAGCCTTCAAGATGCTCCACATGGGTGCAGAGGTTGCAATTTACAGCATCATGGCCCTAAGCTCATATGGGCAGGGAATCTGCAATTATCTGCACTGTAAACTACCAAGTATACTTAAGGCAGCATAACAAATGAATAATGCTGATTATTATAGGTAGAGCTGGTACCACTACTTGATATTAAGGTTGCTTGACACTTCCTATTATATGTTCTGTTTTAAACTTTTTATAATTTTGCCAAATGTACAGCCTTCAATCTTCCACCCTGCATGTCTGCTTTAGGCTTGTCTTAGTTGTTGTTGTTGTTTTTGATGGGTGGGCGGAGTTTCAGCTAAAACTGTTCTGCCTGGCACGTGAACTGAGCATATGAAGACTGTCTCCTTTGTGCTTTCAGTGGTTGTCTTCTGGTGCCCAAAAGTTTGTGGACTGGCAGATAGGAGAGAATAGAGACCAGTTGGAGAGGGTGGCAAGGAGGGATGAATGGAGGCCAAAGGAGAGGGGGAAAACAGATCAGATGAGGAGCTGAGAGAAGGGACCTGAAATTGGCTGGGCAGGGGGAGTGAGACTGGAATGAGAAGCCTGAGGATTGGAGACTTGGAGTGGATAGGCAATGAGAATGGAACTGGGATAAAGAGCCAGTGCTGGAAATAGGACAGGACTGGGAGAAGGACCAGTTAGAGGGGATGGGGCAGTAGCTTGGGAGGAACAGACAGAAGTATCTGTGACCACTAGAGTGAACTGTGTTCCAGTGTTTGGATTTCAAGAAGGCAAACGTTAGCAAACTCAGGGAGTTGGTAGGTAAGATCCCATGGGAAGCAAATCTGAGGGTAAAAATAGTTCAAGAGAGTTGGTAGTTTTTCAAAGAGACATTATTAAGGGCACAAGAGCAAACTATCCCACTGCGTAGGAAAGATAGGAAGTATGGCAAGAGACCACCCTGGCTTAACCAGGAGACATTCAATGTTCTGAAACTCAAAAAAAAAGAGTCCTACAAAAAGCGGAAACTAGGTCAAATTACAAATTACAATATAAACAAATAACATAAGTATGTAGGGACAAAATTAGAAAGGCCAAGACACAAAACGAGATAAAAATAGCTAGAGATATAGGGGGTAAAAATAAAACATTCTACAAATACATTCTACAATTAGAAGCAAGAAGAAGACCAAGGACAGAGTAGGCCCATTACTCAATGTGGAGGGAAAAATAAGAGAAAATGTGGAAAAGGCAGAAGTGCTAAATGACTTTTTATTTCAGTTTTCAACAAAAAGGTTAGCAGTGATTGGACGTCTAATATAGTGAATGCCAGTGAAAGTTGGGGTTTGATTTAGTTGAGGATTGGTCCTGCTTTGAGCAGGGGGTTGGACTAGATGACCTCCTGAGGTCCCTTCCAACCCTGATACTCTATGATTCTATAGACTCATAGACTCATAGACTTTGAGGTCAGAAGGGACCATTATGATCATCTGGTCTGACCCCCTGCATGCTGCAGGCCACAAAACCGTCCCTACCCCTTCCCTTGACTCTGCTGTTGAAGTCCCCAATCCTGTGTTTTAGTGATTTCAATTGGCAGAGACCCTCCTGCTAGCGATCCCTGCCCCATGCTGCAGAGGAAGGCGAAAAACCTCCAGAGGCTCAGCCAATGTACCCTGGAGGAAAATTCCTTCCCGACCCCACATATGGCGATCAGTAAGACCCCGAGCATTTAGGCAAGAGTCTCTAGCCTGACCTCTGTTAGCCATTATATTATTTACCCACCATTGCTTGGTATTCCTTGGCTACTATGTTTTACCATTAAACCATTCCCTCCATAAACTTATCTAACTTAATCTTAAAACCAGACAGGTCCATCGCCCCCACTGTTTCCCTCGGAAGGCCGTTCCAATATTTCACCCCTCTGACGGTCAGAAACCTTCGTCTAATTTCAAGCCTGAACTTCCCCACGGCCAGTTTATATCCATTTGTTCTCGTGTCCACATTAGTACTAAGCTGGAATAATTCCTCTCCCTCCCTTGTATTTACCCCTCTGATATATTTAAAGATAGCAATCATATCCCCCCTCAGCCTTCGTTTTGTCAGACTAAACAACCCAAGCTCCTCTAGTCTCCTTTCATACGACAGGTTTTCCATTCCTCTAATCATCCTAGTCGCCCTTCTCTGCGCCCGTTCCAGTTTGAGTTCATCTTTTTTAAACATGGGAGACCAGAACTGCACACAGTACTCCAAATGAGGTCTCACCAGCGCCTTATACAACGGGAGCAGCACCTCCTTATCCCTACTAGATATACCTCGCCTAATGCATCCCAAGACCGCATTGGCTTTTTTCACCGCCACGTCACATTGTCGACTCATAGTCATCCTGCAGTCTACAAGGACCCCTAGGTCCTTCTCCTCTTCCGTTACTTCTAACCAATGCGTCCCCAACTTGTAACTAAAATTGTTATTAGTCATCCCCAAGTGCATCGCCCTATGATGAAGTGAGGTAGGATCCGAGACTAAAATAGGGAAAGAATAAGTTAAAAATTACTTAAACAAGTTAGATGACTTCAAGTCACCAGGGCCTGATGAAATGCATCTTAGAATATACAAGGAGCTGACTGAGGAGACATCTGAGTCATTAGTGATTATCTTTGAAAAGTCATGGAAGACAGGAGAGATTCCAGAGGACTGGAAGGGGGCAAATATAGTGCCAATCTATAAAAAGGGAAATAAAAAGGGAAATAAGGACAACCTGGGGAATTACAGACCAGTCAGCTTAATTTCAGTACATGGGGGGGAAAAATGGAGCAAATATCTTCTAGGTATTTGCAAATTCATTGCTTAATTAATAAGGTGATAAGTAACATTCAGCATGAATTTGTCAAGACCAAATCACGTCAAACCAACCTAATAGCTTTCTTTGACAGGGTAACAAGCTTTGTGGATGGGGGGAAGCGGTAGATGTGGTATATCTTGATTTTAGTAAGGCTTTTGATACTGTCTTGCATGACCTTCGCAGAAACAAACTAGGGAAATGCAACCTAGATGGAACTACTATAAAATGGATGAATAACTGCTTGGAAAACCATTCCCAGAGAGTAGTTATCAGTGGTTCACAGTCAAGCTGGAAGGGTATATCAAGTGGGGTTCCACAGGGGTCAGTTCTGGGTCCGGTTCTGTTCAATATCTTCATCAATTATTTAGATAATGGCATAGAGAGTACACTTATAAAGTTTGCGGATGATACCAAGCTGGGAGGGTTGCAAGCACTTTGGAGGATAGGATTTAAAATTCAAAATAATCTGGACAAACTGGAGAAATGGTCTGAAGCAAATAGGATGAAATTCAATAAGGACAAATGCAAAATACTCCACCTAGGAAGGAACAATCAGTTGCACACTTATAAAATGGCAAATGGCTTGCTAGGAAGGAGTACTGTGAAAAGGGATCTGGGGGCCATAGTGGATCACAAGCTAAATATGAGTCAGCAGTGTGACACTGTAGGGAAAAAAAGCAAATATCATTCTGGGATTTATTCGCAGGAATGTTGTAAGCAAGACATGAGAAGTAATTCTTCTGCTTTACTCCATGCTGATTAGGCCTCAACTGGAGGATTGTATCCAGTTCTGGGGGGCACATTTCAAGAAAGATGTGGACAAATTGGAAAAAGTCCAGAGAAGGGCAACAAAAAAGATTAAAGGTCTAGAAAACATGACCTATGAGGGAAGACTGAAGAAATTGGGTTTGTTTACCCTGGAGAAGAAAAGACTGAGAGGGGACATAACAGTTTTCAAGTACAGTACATAAAAGGAGGAAGGAGGTAAATTGTTCTCATTAACCTCTGAGGATAGGACAAGAAGCAAAGGGCTTAAATTGCAGCAAGGGCAGTTTAGGTTCGACATTAGGAAAAACTTCCTAACTGTCAGGGTACTTAAGCACTCAAATAAATTGCCTAGGAAGGTTGTGGAATCTCTGTCATTGGAGATATTTTAAGAGCAGGTTAGACAAACGCCTGTCAGGGATGGTCTAGAACAGGGGTTGGCAACCTACGGCACGTGTGCCAAACACGGCATGCAAGCTGATTTTGAGTGGCACGCTGCTGAGGTCCCGGCCCCCAGCCCCACTCAGCCCCCCTTCCCCCCACCGCTCTCCCCTGTGGGGACAGGAGGCAGAAGCTTGGTCCTGTGGCAGCCAAGCTTCCCTCCCTCCCCCGCTTCTTCCCCCAGCGTGGTGCTTTCCTGCCCCCTCCTCCTCCCCCTCCCTCTCCCTGCACCAATCAGCTGATCGCTATTGCAAGGGGGGGAGCATAGCGGAGCAGAGCCAAGCGGCAGCATGCTCCCTGCTACGTAAAGGAAGCTGAGAAGAGGTAGGGACGGGACCTTGGGGAAGGGGGTGGAACAGGGCATATCCCTTCCAGCCCCCTGCCCTGAGCCACTTAGGGCAGGGGTCTGGGAGCACCTCCACGAGCCGAGCACCCCAGCCCTCTGCTTTGAACCCCCACCACGCACACCCAGCCTTCTGCCCTGCACCTCCACACACCCCCACTCCTCTGCCCTGACCCCTGAACTCCCCCCCACACATCCAGCCTTCTGCCCTGCACCCCCACAGCCCCCATCCCTCTGCCCTGACCCCTGAACCCACCCCAGGTCTGCGGTCCCGGCTGCCGGCCCCTTGCCAGCCGGCATCCCGGCCACAGGCCCCACTCATGCCGCTGCCAGCCTAGGTAAACAGAACGCCAGGCTGGCAGCGGGCTGAGCAGGCTGGCAGCATAAGATCAGCATTTTAATTTAATTTTAAATGAAGCTTCTTGAACATTTTGAAAACCTTTATTTACTTTACATACAACAATAGTTTAGTTATATAATATAGACTTATAGAAAGAGACCTTCTAAAAACGTTAACATGTATTACCGGCATGTGAAACCTTAAATTGGAGTGAACAAATGAAGACTCGGCACACCACTTCTGAAAGGTTGGCGACTCCGATCTAGAATGATAATGCTAACTCCTGCCATGAGTGAAGGGGACTGAACTAGATGATCTTTCGGGGTCCCTGCCAATCCTACAATTCTATGATTCTAACCTTCTTTTAAAGTAGTCGTGTGTGTGTGTGTGTGTGTGTGTGTGTGTGTGTGTGTGTGTGTGTTGTTTTTCTGTGCAATGCTGGTGGCTCAGTGTACAATCATTTGCTACATTTCTTTGATTTGTAAAAGTGATAATCTGATGTGCCTTTGCGGTCAGTACCTGATCAGATTGTCTGGGCTATAGTGCTCTTTCCGCAGAAGGAAGTCAACACAAACACACTCACACATAGAAAATGGAACTCAATATATGGCTCAATCAAATTCCTTTTAAAGTCAATGGAAAGAGTAGTTCACTGAAGGCATTGGGACATTCCACATGCTTAAAGTTAAGCATGTACTTAAGTGCTTTGCTGGATTGGGAGTAGAGTGCTCAGCCGGATTGAGCCCAGAGGTGGCTGATACTTGCAGGGGGCTTCTGGAATATTATGTGTGCTCCCAGTGTGGTGTAATAATGCCTCTTTCCTTGGAACAGTTGCAGAAAGACTGGAAGCCAACTTTAACCCTCCTTTTATGGGGTAGTAGCAACTCCTTTCCTGCATTCTGAGCAAAGGAGGAGCGGGAGGTGATAATCCCTCCAGAATGCAACATTTCAGGGTTGCTGAAAACTGATACTGTCCTGGGAGCTCGCATCGTGGAACCAGTTTATAATGGAGTTAAACTTTGCTATAAGCAAAGCGAATATTCCCTGTATGCTGAAGCTATTTGTAACTTTAACTCCACTGCACCATGCATGGACTTTTACTACATCTGAGTTCAACATAAGCAAGTTGTTCTGCACATGTTCTATATGCCTCTAAACATTTATAGCTCTATGGTATAATGAATACTCCATGTTGATGATGACACTATATCCTAAGAGGGACCATGATTTAGTTAGGGATTGGTGCTGCTTTGAGCAGGGGTTGGACTAGATGACCTCCTGAGGTCTCTTCCAACCCTGCTATCCTATGTTAGTCCTCTTACTAATAATAAATAGAGATATTCCTATCTCATAGAGCTGGAAGGTACCCTGAAAGGTTATTGAGTCTAGTCCTCTGCCTTCACTAGCAGGACCAAGTACTGTCCCTGGCTTTTTTTTTCTCCATGCCCCAGATCCCTAAATGGTCCCTTCAAGGATTGAACTCATAACCCTGGGTTTAGTAGGCTAAGGCTCAAACCACTGAGCTACCTCTCCCTCAGCATTAAACTGAGAAATGTTTGAGTTAACGCAACCAGATTGTTCAGGAGTAACTAGATAATTCTGCTGCATTGTTGTGTTTCTTAACTTCCCTTGGTTGTTTTCTCCTTCCCTTTGTCTATTGCTTGTTGCTGATGAAACACATGTAGATTTGAAGAGCTGTAGAACTGCACTGTCTGCATATTCCTTTCACTGTTTCTCTTCTGAAAACACTTCCTCCTGACACCTGGAAAACCATCACAGATGCAGAACAGGTGATTGTTACAGAATGCTATTCAAAGGGAACAGTTTGCCAGCCCTACCAACAATAAAACACACTGCTGACTCCAGCTGGAGCGAGCGATTACTTTGATAACAAATTAAAACCGGCTCAGAAATGAAGGAGCTACGCAAGGCTGAAGAAACTACTCGGAGGCCAGCATTTGGTGCACAGCTTTCTAGCGCACGTGTTGCAAACCTGGTGCTCTTCATTAATAGCTATTGTTTAGCCACTAGCATCCTCCAGAGGAGTGAATCAGGATCTCGCTAAATGTGCAGTGCTAACTTCCTTACTGATTGAGAAGGCCATTTTCTCTTAACATGTTAGGAGTGCTTCCCTGGGATCTTAAAAATTCTTTTGTCAATTTACTTCTTCCATATGCTGACAATTGTAATGCTCAATTTAAAAGCATCCATATATTTTCCTTTGATGGGATTTTTTACAGCCCTGGCTAATTCTGGGATGATTACTGTTTTTAATAACCGCATAATTACTGTATTAATCAGAACTGTCCAATTGGCTTCTGTGTGGCACAGAAGGGAGGAAGCAACAGAGAGGTAAAGATATGCCTGTATTTACAATATTCCTGTAACATTTTCTATGTTCCTTTGCTGTCTGGGAGATTCAGTAGTGAAAACATGTGGGCAGCCTTTTCAGATCTGATCAGAGGTCTGGAGTCTTCCAGCAGCTGCAGATACCTAAACCTTCCAAGGAAGGTATAAAAAAAAACACATTGCACTTAGGATAGCCAGTTGTGGAATGCCACAGATTGTGACCATGTAACAATCAGATAACACCCAGAAGCAGGAGATTACATATTTGTGCTATTTATATTATGGTAGCATCTGGGATCCCAACTCCTGAACAAGACTCCATTGTACTAAGTGATGTACAAACACACAACATAAGGTCAGTGTCCCAAAAGGCTAACTATCTAAGTAATCCTGGTCATATAAGGGAGTACAGTCTAGTGGTCAGAGTGGAAGTCAGGACTACCGAGTTGTGTTGCCAGTTCTGTGAGTGACATACTGAGTGACAATAGGCAAGTCACTTAGAGTCTGATTCTTCTCTTGCTAACATGGGCACAAAACAGGAGTACAGTAACTCCTCGCTTAACGTTGTAGTCATGTTCCTGAAAAATGCAACTTTAAGCAAAACGATGTTAAGCAAATCCAATTTCCCCATAAGAATTAATGTAAATGGGGGGGTTAGGTTCCAGGGAAATTTTTTTCACCAGACAAAAAACTATATGTTATATAGATATACACACAGTATACATTTTAAACAAACAATTTAATACTGTTCACAGCTATGATGATGGTGAAGCTTGGTTGAGGAGGTGAAGTCAGAGGGTGGAAGAGGGTGGGATATTTCCCAGGTAATGCCTTGCTGCTAAATGATGAACTAGCACTCGGCTGAGCCCTCAAGGGTTAACACGTTGTTAATGTAGCCTCTCACACAAGGCAGCACGAACATGAGGGAGGGGAGACAGCAAAGCAGACCGAGACAGACATGAACTTTGTGTGAGGGAGAGAGAGAGATGCACACTGCCCCTTTAAGTAAGCTGATCTACTCTTAAGTGCATTCTCTTCTTAAGTGGATCAGGAAGTTGAGACAGCAGCTGCTGCCCCAAGCTCTCTGTCTCTCTCCATCTGTGTCCCCTCCCTGCTCTAGAAGAGAGGAGGGATAGCTCAGTGGTTTGAGCATTGGCCTACTAAAACAAGCGTTGTGAGTTCAATCCTTGAGGAGGCCACTTAGGAATCTGGGGCAAAATCAGTAGTTGGTCCTACTAGTGAAGGGAGGGGGCTGGACTCAACTCAATGACCTTTCAAAGTCCCTTCCAGCTCTAGGAGATAGGATATCTCCATCAATTTATTTTTATTAGGGAGGCACCTTGACATTAGCCACCACACACACACTTCTCCCCCTGCACAGCAAACAGGAGTCTCTGGGAGGCGCTCCAAGGCAGAGGGCAGGAGCAGCACATGGCAGTGCGGGGAGGGACAGCTGAACTGCCAGCAATTGATAATCTGCAATTCCTAGCCTGCTGGGCAGCTGCAGCACAGGGAATTTAGAGGAGCAGGGAGCTGATAGGGGGGCTGCTGGTCCACACTGGTTACAAGCCCGCACCAGCTAGCTGCAATGGGCTGCTCTTCCTGCAAGCAGTGAATAAAGCAGGCAGCTGCCAAATGACATTAGAAGGGATCATTGCATAACTTTAAAGGAGCATGTTCCCTAATTGATCAGCAACGAAACAACGTTAACCGGGACAACTAAGTGAGGAGTTTCTGTAACTCAATTGAAGTTAATGGTATAGAACCAGTGCAAGTGAGAGGAGAATCAGGCCCTCACATGCTCTCTTCCTCAGTTTCCCCATCTGTAAAATGGGTATAACATTGCTTACCTACCTCAGTGTTGTGTTATGGAGTGTTGTGAGGGTGAATTCATGTTTGTAAAGCACTATTGTATATTATGATTAATAAAATGATGTAGTCTTCTTAAAAAATCCAGCCACAACATTTGACTCTGTGGTCAATATATTCCACCAAATATATTTGGAGTGAAAAGTGTTTCCTTTTAGTTCATGTTAAATTTGCTCAAGTCCTTTACTTTTCATCTAAGTGTGCTGGGCATTTATGCACCAGCTGTTCCCTTGTTCTTCAATTATGGATACACCATAAACAGGAAGCACTGGTCAGATTTCACAGTCCAATACAGTAACTTATGGGTGTGTTGGAACCCACATGAAAGAAACATCCTTGAATCATGGATGTGATACCCGAAAGGAAGGCTGATTTAATGTAAACAGCCCCTAGATTTGTGCAACTATATGAATATACTGCAGCAGCAACTGCCTTTTCTACTACTTTTGATGGACAGTCTCTTTTTTTAATGTATAAATAATCGTTGTGACCCTGGTAAGCAGGTCTGATGATACTCAGCTGAGTAATGTACCAGAACTGAAATTTCCATCTACTTGATGTTTTGCACAGGGGTTTTGATGAAGTCACTGTCACCTGCTATTAACTTAATATCAAGTCTTAATAGGGTCCTTTTCTTTCCATCTTCACGCTGTTGGGGTTCAAATTAATTACTAAGGGGAAAAAAATCTGCACATAAATCCTTAAACTGCACAGGAAGGAAAAAGTTTCCATTGCTAGTTGAGAGCTAATGGCACATTAGGAGCCTCTTCCACTGCCAAATGCCATGCCCCACCCTTTTCAGGTCCATTTCGGGGAGGTACTTGGGCATATGATTAACTTTAAGTACTTGAGTAGTCCCATTGAATTCAGTGGGGCAGCTGAAGTGCTTAAAGTAAGCACCTTGCTGAATCGGGTTCTCAGTCTGGCAAGAAAAGAATATCTATTTATACCTGTGCCCCTTGACTCCATCATCACCCCGTATGAATTTCCTAATCTTTGCTCCGCTTTGCAAACAGGTACTGGCAGCTACAAAGAGATTATCAGAGAGAGTGACTGGAAACTGAAGGACAGGAAGTCAGATCCAGCTACAGATGCTAAACTCTTCATCCTTGGAGGTTTTTGCAAGGGTAACTAGCATTTACCAAATTAAATGCATTCTTTATTTTTAATGGAGGCTAGTTCCAATTGCAAAAAGATTCCTTGTTCAAAAATGGAAATCTGAAAGATTTAAAGCGGTTGAATGGTTTATTGGCTTGAGTGACTTAACTAACTGTTGTAGGTCTGAGACTGTGAAGTGCGGTGCACCCACACCGTCAGTGCATCACAGGATTGGGTCCTTAGAAAAGTCCAAATATCACCTAACATGGGGAAAAAACAATGTCAAGAAACTTGATTTTGCTTATTGCAAATGTAAGCTTAAAACTTGATATTGCAGGGCAAGAATATTTTCCTGTGATTCCTCTTATTTTCTCTATTCTCAATATGCCCTCACCATGGGGTCGAGGAACCCAAAGTATGTTCATAGTCCCCTTCCTTCTATTGTTCCTCTTGTGCTGCACTCACGTATCCACCCATGGAAAAACAAACAGGTACATCGTATGGATAAAGCAGAAGCCAGAAATGAATGACAGGGTACACTGTGTGTCCCATTTTATAGGAATATATTACAGGTTCCTATTACAAGGTTGTTTCATGCTACTCAGTTCTGTGCTTTCCTCGGTGATGTGTTAGGCAAGCAGACTTTTAAGGTGAACCCAATAAGAATGGTTTTGTGCTTTACTTTTGTTTGTTTGTTTGATCTTCAAAGCTATATAGCTTTGCTGCAAGGAGGCTTTTTAACTCCACCGAAGCCAGTGGCGTAGGGCCTGATCCAACAAAAAGGCTGGATTTGACTCTTTTCTACTTCATCCTTTTATACTTAGCTGTATTTTTCTGATGCGGAAGCTAAGACACAGAGAGATAAAAGGGTGTTTGCCCAAACCCATGGCTACAGCGAGGATTGGAACTCAGGAATCTGCAGCTCTCACCAGTTCTACACTTTGAATCAGATGCAACATTGGTCATCATACACACCACTCCCCCTATGCAGCAAGACCGTATCTTTGTGCATGTTGGCACTTAGAGCAATGGCCTCAGACCACGTCTGAGCCCTTTAAATCATTGTTGGGGCATGTGGCTGCCATTGCAGTATTAATGAAGAGTGATTACTGGTGACAGTAGCTCCACTAACAGTGTTCCTCATCTACTCGCTGCAAGCTCTGTGGGCTACATTGTCCTTTCTCCACCATGCAGGGAGTAAGAACCCACTTGTGTTTTTTAGGCCCTGGAGTCTGGAGTCTCTGCTTTTCTATACCAGCTTTACTCAAGTGTAACTCCATTGAAATAACGCTGGTACACGAAAGAGGAGAAGTCGCCTCATTGTTCCACATCTGACATAGTGAATTAACTCTGAATCAGATTCTGAAGCTCTTACTCCTGCTGGGGAATCAACGAGGTGGCTCACAGAGTAAGGTGCAACTCAGCCCGCATTGGGGGATCTGAATCCAGCCCTACGCAACCCAGTTATACATGCCCTGGAATTGCCAATGTGCTGCTGGTTTCCCGGTGAATTTAGCACAAGTTTGCTTGTTTGGATTCATGAAGAGTTCCTAGTTTTTGAGACATGTTCACAGAAAATTGCCTCTTCAGGTTTCCTGGGTTATAGCAATGTCAGCCAGAGCCGGTCCCATACAGCTGCATCAGTCAAACTGTGTTCCATAACATGACATAACCTGACACAGCCAGGTGTTACAAACCAATGGACACCACGGTTCACAAACTATTCAAATTACTTTCAGATACATATCCTACCTCTCTGCTGAAATCCTTCCCAGCTGTCTCTTCTCAACGCCATATGAATCAGGGTTGGAGGGGGAGGGAGTGGGGGAGAGAAAATATCCTGGCTGGCAAAAATCAAAAATAAACTGTATTCTGGCAAACTGTGTCTCACCCACAGAATCAACTCTTTGACGGCAATGGCTCATCACAGCCTCCAAGCCTGCTGCAGATTTGAGGGAGGAGGCTTGCAAATATCTTGTCTCTCTATCAGAATCACCCGGGGGAGGGGGACGATTACTTATGCCCAGCAGCACTATCGGATTAGATTGCAAACTCTCTCTCCATCATGCTGTGGAGCATAATACATGCATACGTAGTCCGTCAAAGTCAATGAGATGACTCGTGTGAGCAACTGCTCTCCTCTGTGAGCAGTCTGGCTCACTGTTAAGTAGGTATTGCGATCTCCATTTTACAGGAAACGTAGGCATGGAGTGACTTGCCAAAGGTCACACAGTTATGCAGTGGCAGAGCAGAAAGGAGACGCATCGATCTATCTATTTATCCCAGCTTGGTAGAACATTTCAAATATACATAAAGCATTTCACATTGAAAGTCAATGGGAGCAGAGGGGGCTTAATTGCTCCTTTCCCTTTGAAAATCTTCCTCTCTGTATCTAAGGGCTAGATTCATGAATGATTTAGGGTGATGTGACGCTGAGCATTGTGGTGCCTAACTTTTAGGCACCTAGAAAATCACGGCCTAATCTAATCTAATAGGAAGGAAGCCTTCTGCATTGGGACCCAGCACATGAGATGGGTGAGCAAGTGCTTGTCTTCCCTGGTTCAAGGCACGCTCCAGGAGATGGGTATATGGATGCCTAGAGGGAGGCAGCACTGCACACACCCAGGCTCAGAAACTTAGGCACCTTAATTAGTCTCCTTATAGTTGGTATGGCAACATCCATTTTTTCATGTTCTCTGTTTATATATATCTTCCTACTGTATTTTCCACTGCGTGCATCCAATGAAGTGGGGTTTAGCCCACGAAAGCTTATGACCAAATAAATGTGTTAGTCTCTAAGGTGCCACAAGTACTCCTCATTCTTTTTACTGAACATTTAGGTGCTGAGTGAATTTAGGCACCTTTTGAGTTTGACGAGTTTTTGTAATCACAATGGAGCCTAAATCTGGGGTTTGCCTAAATCTGGGGTTTGCCTAAATCTGGGGTTTAGTAGCCTAAGTACCTTGGTGAATCTAGCCATACATGCTAAAACTGCTGGATCCAATCCCCAGCTCCCCCTGGAATATACATCTATATGGACATATTCCGCTCCTAATTGCAATGATCTGAAATTGGAGCAATGCAATTGAAGTCTATGGAGTTACTTTGCCTTCATATCCATTGAGCAGAATTTGCTCCACAACATTTATATCTACTTTCTTTTTTTAATTGAGCAAATAAAACTGTAGGTTCCATCAGCACCATACACCATTCAACAGCATCTCTGGAGAGATCTTTAACAAACTGTGTGCAAGACAGCCTGCATTTCCCTCCTGGGCCATTTGCTCTTTTGCATCTACTTTGGATTACCTCCAATGGGAGGCATATCTCCATTTCTATACATTTCTAAATACGCACAAGAAGAAAAAAATCCAAACCCCAAACACTTTGAAATCTCAGTTGCTCTGATATTTTCATGGATTTTTCCTGCAAGAAACATGGAGTATATGTTCTGAGAGGAGGCGAGCTAGTGGGGTAAGACAAACAGCATACAGGTGTCTCACGCTGCTTTTATTTTCTGTATAATAGGTGCCTACTGGAACAGGGGAAAGGGCATGAGATGCTGTCCTTGTCTTTGCAGAGCATGAATAGCATTTATCTCAGTGCAGCGGGCATCGCCAAGTCGGGTTTTTGTCAACCTGTCAATTCTTTTTTTTTTTTCCTTTTTTTTTTTTAAACAGAAAGCAGAGTTCAGTAAATAAAGATAAATGATTGTGCTCCCTCTCTGCAGACCCTGGAGCTAAACTGAACAGGCCTCTTATGGTTTGGACCTGCTTCATTGACTGTTCAGACAGCCCAGTAATACGACAGATGTACCCAGCCGTTCCCTCTTCCCCGCTGTCCATTAGATTATGTTCATTTTGTCTGAGATGCCATTATAAGTCTCAAGGTCAAATAAGTCACAGAGAAGAAAGAGGAGGACTAATTTTTCCTTGCAGCCTTCCATGCATAAGGACTCATTCGCAACTCACAAAGCACATAGTCTTTTAAGGTGCATATTCAGTTCAGCACAATTTATTCAAATAAAATGCAGGTGTGCAATTAGCCCCAAGGCCGTTTTGGCAACACAGCAGAGGAGCGCTCTCAAGAATTATTTGGGCTGCCTTCCTAAATTCCTAATGAATTATTTGTAAGTAAAATTCATTAACGAGGACCCTTCAGAACAAAAGACCTATGGTAAAGGGGATTACAGGACCCAAAAGCCCTTTTCTCAAGGGACACGTTATACTAGAGTGAGTAAGTAGAAAATTTAAATGGGGGCGAGGGGATAAAACCAACAGCTCTTAGCAAAGTGTACAGAAATGTGCATTTTAAAAATTTAGTCAGAAAGAAAGAGACAGACACACTGTGGTAAATTCCACTTTCAGCTAGACCAGTTTAAATCTGGAGTCACTGATTCGGACTCCACAGGGTGTTGACTCCACATTCACGCTGAACTAGAACCGAGAGTAGATTTGTGTCCACTGAGACCTGTAGGGAAAAAAGTGAGCAAATATTTGTTCCCTGGCAGAATCCACATTTCAAGGCTTTAAAGGGGAAAAAAACGGACAACTGGAATTTGAGTGGTAAGGGGGGCTGTACGGTAATTTGTACTAGTTCACGTGGGAAAAGAAGGAAGACTCCCTCAAATCTTCAGTGAGATTTGGACCAGGCCCATGTCGTGTTGAATTCATTAGGAATCATGCTTTGATTTTCTTATTCTCTTGTCACACTGCCTCTGGGCATGAGAAGTCTTGGCAATGTTAGGCAAAAATATTCAAGCCCGTGATTTTCACCTAAACCTCATACAAGTATAGTTTGTTTTCTGCAGGACTTCATGGGCCTGAAGTTGGCAGAAAGACTCACCTTTACTTCAGTGGGGTTTAGATCAGGATGCATGAAGGTTCATCCTGTGCTCATCTGGGAAGTGCTGAGAAACCCGAACACACATGGACGATAGCTGGGGTGGAGGGTCCTGAACACTTTGCTGAGGTGCTCAACACATTTAATATGGATCCCATTATCTCCATAAACTCAGCTGGTTGGCACCGTCAAGAGGGTCAAATTCTCCTTTGGGTTACATCCATGGCACCCTGACAATGCAGTTGTGTGGATGCACTGTACTGGAGACCAGAATTTGGCTCAATACATTTTCTACTGCTTTAGCTTTCCCAGAAATGAGCAGGAAGCGGATCGGTGGTCTGAGTTTATAAAACTACCATCCCCTCAAGCTTTCGTTGCTGGTACTCAACATCCCACCGAGTTTAAGCTTTTAAACACACCACCAGCAAAGGCCTTTGAGAGGAGGCTGAGAAGGTGCTGTGTCCCAAAACCAGGCTCCTTGAGGCAGGCCCTGTATCTCCAGCAATGCACAAAGCAATAATATCTGCCACACCCTTTTATAGGGTCCTGTGTGCCCCCTCCCCTCTGGATTAGTCCAGAGCTGCTGACCTCACTCTCCCTCTTCTCTGCCCCCATGGGAACTGCTTTCTGTGCCAGGGTCTTTGCATGCCATTGGACACTTAGATACGATGGACATGAGTGCAGACAATACCTACAGGGTGTGAGGAGGACTTGCTTCTTGCCCACTTTCCCCACTGCTTGTGCATATGCATGCAAGGCTAAACACAGCTAATGGGTTAGGCACGATCAAGCCTACAAATGAAACCTACACTCACATCCTGCAAATGCTATATTTTTTTTAATATGCTGCACAACTTCTCCATTGAGAGTTTTTCCTATGATCCCATGCAATATGTGTTCCTCTGAAGCCTAGGAAATGATTCTAATCAGCACTCTATTAGCAATGTAGGACACTCAGCAGACACGAGTGAATTAATACTCACAATTCCCCTGGAAGAAGGAAGTCCCTTTTTATGGATGGCAAAATAGAGGCGCCGAGAGGATAAGTGACACGACCTGGGCCATAGAGTGAGTGAATGTCAAAAGTGGGATTTCAAGACCAAGGACTAACTGTTAGACAACAGCAGCTCTTTTTATGTGTGAAGATGTTGTCGTTGTACTTCTGGAGAGCTCCTGATCTGGAGTAAATAAACCACAGAGTTGGGATGATGTGGTACAATGGGGTAATGCACTAGATTTTTCTCCTCAGGAGGCCCTGGTTTTAAAAACATAGGAAAATGAGTTTGGTGTGTCTCGTCCTAGGCCTTCTGTGCACAGTACAAAACTACCAGACCATTGAGCCCAACTTGTTAACCTCCACTCAAGAGTTGTCCAGGGCTTAGAACATTACACATTAGGAAATGATTAAAGACAGAGACTTGATAAGAAGCATAGTGGCCAAGATTCATAGCAGCTGTCATGTTATGCCTGGTTCAAGAGAGTGCTATAGGAGCCCATAACTCCCTCAGAAATATTGTGAAAGAAAAAAAAAACTTACAATATTAACAAGTCCGGTCTGTTCAGGACTCATTCATGTCCTTTGGAACAAGTGGAACAGACCATTTTAAAATGTGTCAAGGAAATGGATTTCATAGTCAACTTCCTTCCCTCCACTTTTCAAATAACTTTCCTTACCAAAAGGAAAATGATGGGTGCACTTTGCAAATGGACAGTTAAATAAAGAACAACCACAATGTTATATATGTCAATAATTGCCCCCTTCTTGTAGCTGAATATGTTAAGGAGACAGGTGGATTCCTAGAAAACTTTCTTTCTGATAGAACTTGGTTCTGGGGGGGAAGTAAGTCACCAACACTATACGTTCATTAGATCCTGTTCATTCACAGGGCAGTATAGAGCTTGATCCTGCTCTCATTCAAGTCAAGTCTTATTAACTTTACTGATGGAGGATCAAACCCATACATATTATGGACCAGATCCTCAGGTGGTGCAAATCAGCTTGATTCCACTGAAGTCAAAGGAAGTATGCCAGTTTACACCAGCTGAAGATCTGTCCCACTGTCCTTAAGACAAGCATGGCTTCATTCATCTATATTATTATTTGTGATTCAGTAATGCCTAGGGGGCCCAACCAAGACTTGGCCCCATTGAGCTAGGCACTGTACAAACACAGATGGAGATGGGCCATATCCTAGACAGCTCGTGATCTAAATAGACAAGAAAGAGAGGGGAAATAGAGGCACAGAAAGGGGAAATTACTTGCCTAAGGGAGGTTCTAGGCTAAGGCAGGAGGAGTGTCCAGATGTTCTACTCATTGGACCAAGAAACAGGTTGTGGGAAGAGGGTTTGGATTTCAGAAACAGTTTGAGAAGGTATACTGAAATATAATTGGAGAAAGAGGTATCTTAGACCAATTATATTTCAATAAACCCTCTTCCCACAACCTGTTCCTTCCTGAATACCTTGGTACGACTGTAGAATTATATCTGGGTTATTTAATATTTGATCTTTTTCTTACAAAAGTGCCTAGAGACCCCATTTAGCATAATGAATCCATTGTTCTGGGTGCTGTACAAACACCTCTTCAATCAGATGATAGATCCAAGAAATATTGTTCTCTATGAAAATATGGGATTGTCATGGAGCTAGAGAAATTAGTGATGGAAAATACCTATTAGGTGAACTTGTGCAACATTTCTCAATGCTATAATCTTCTAGCATTTGATACAGTTTTAAATGACTCAAGTCATGGGGTTCCCACCACTTCACTTAGAAGACTAGGCCACAATCTAATTGATCTCACCCTTAGGAACTTTCCCCCCCAATATTCAACATAAATATTCTGTTGTTCAGCTTCTCTTTGCTATTGTTAGACATGACACCCATCAGTTACTTACAGTGAGTTATCACTTTCACCTTATGATATTTTCTGGAGGGTTGATATTTTGTCTGTATGAGGCCCCTGATGTCTCAGTGTTCAGTTGAGGTCCATAGAATCACGAGAAGTGGGACAGCCAGCACACTAACCGAACTTTTCTTATCCCAGAGATGAAATCCTGTCGTACAGAAATGAAACTTCAACGGCCACATATTGGAAACTGAAAAATGATTTATGCTTCAATCTTTCGAGCAAAAATTAACATCAATGACTACTCAGTGCATAATAACTAAATGGTGTTTTCTTCATTACACTGGCAGTTTACGAATCCAGAGAGCTGCACTTATATCGTGTAATTTGTTTTCCTAAGATGACTCCAAGAAGAAAAATGTCAAGTAATTACATACTTGTTACTCTCCAGAATTTTCATCCTGGGCTTGAGATGAAGACTAATATGAGAATTTGGGAAATAATCTGTAATTTCTGTTTACTTATTTGGTGCAGTTTACCTTTATTGCTATGGTTTTTTAATTGATAATTCAATAATATATTTATATTCTGTCTCATGGTTGGTGCACTAATTCTATTAATTCCCAGAGTGGCTACAAGACATTCTGTTAGAATTACTATTTTCTTTTTAATAGAACATAGTAACAGGCAGCAACCAACTCAGCATATGGCAGTTTGTTACATTTATTGAAAATCAAGATACTATATTTGCTCTATTATAGTAATGAAGCTGATGAGTTCCAATCTGTTTAATAAAGTACTTCTGTGTTTGAATATTTATATTAAATGAACCAGCTGGTGAGATCACATCATTGTTTTTACCCAGAAATGTATATTAATAATTAACATTAAACATGCTGTTTGCTTGCTCCTTTGGATAGAAGCAGGGGAACTGGCATCCCCGTGTTCTACAAATAAAGGTTTTGGGTTTATTTCAAAACTAAAACATGTTTCAGCGACGATCTTTACAAAACTGAGTGTTATCATCTCTGGTTTGCAAATGGGGGAACTGAGGTTATGGGGCAGAGGTCGGACTTGAACTCAGTGGTGCTGTCCTCTAGTCCCATCAGTGTAAAGACCTTCATTCTCTAGGCCCTAAGTACCTCTACCCATACAACAGAACAGTGAAAATCGAGTTTGAAAAGCTCTTGGTCATATCTAATCCCTTCCCTTCGGGACAATGCAGGATTGTGCTATACAGTATTAAGGAAGTCACAGTAGTAGCCTTTGTAGTTATGCTTGGAACTAGCTTTTCTTTACACATTAAGCTTGATTTTGGCTATACATTTCTGACCCTAAGCAAGGACCTGATCCTTAGCCAATTGAAGTCAATGGGAAAGCACCCATCGATTTCAGTGGTGGAGGATTGGGCCCCAAAAAAGCTGCTTGCCACCTGGAATGACCTTATTCACATTCTGCAACATGAGGAGGGTTTTGTTTTGCTTGTTTGTTTGCTCCTTTGTTTTTTTCTCTCTGTTGCACAGTTTTCGGTTTTATCAAAAAACGATGCTTGACTCTAGGAGAGTTTGGAAACTAAGAGGATTTGTGGATAAAAATCTTCAAACATTTTTGAGACCAAGTATCGGAACTGATTCAGCAACGTACATAACCACGGGCCTCACTTTAAGCATAGGTACTCCCATTTACTGCAACGGGGTTATTCAGGTGTTGTAGGGTTTGGTCTAGAACCTCCAGATTTGTTTCAGGCCATTTTGTTCATTGAGAACTAATGCCAGATCCTCAGATGGAATAAACGTTCATAGCTCTATTTACTTCGGAGATCTATATCTAATTTACACCAGCTAAGGGGCAGGTCATTTGAGTATTTAGGAAGGGTGGGTGATTAATTTTAATCACTAGACAACAGAACTGAAGTACAATAATGTGTGAATCTTCTCCAAACCGCAAGGCAATTATAAGTAACAGCAGCATCTTCGTTTACACACACACACACACACACACACAGAGTTCAAAGAGATACATGACAGAATCAGAATTTGGCTCTACATGTGCGTCCTTGGGAACAGTCCTAAAGAACTGAATAGGGATGAAACCAACAGTGTCTAGAGGATCTTAATAAGGATCTATAGAAGATACTCTAAAAACCTCTAGGGTTTATTAGAGAATTATTTCCTTTCTGTAAGGATGTGTTTTTGAACCATCCTATAGAATTCCACATAATTTTACATTCACTGTACATTAATATTATAAGGTGGTTCAAAAAAGCTATGTCAAAACTTTTTTTTTCCATTTTCTACAACCTCCTAAAGTATTTTTCCATCAGAGCAATATCTTTGCAGTTCTAATACATTGTGCAACATTTGCTAATGAAAAATATTAACTCTTGGAATAGTACTTAAAAGACAGAGAGATTACCCCAAAATATGGGAGATGTAGCTATTAAAATACTATATTGGGTAATGCTGTGACTTAGGGGAAAAAAACAGCCTATGAATATTTATGAGTTGATCTTATGACTTATCTCTGTGTTGACATTTTCAAGTTAAAAAACATTTGACTAAAGGAAAATGGCTAGAGCTCAGCGGCATTCTGCAAATTTCCTAGCCTGGGGGCAGCATGCAAAAAGAAGTAAGAGCAAATGATGTATACTTTGATGTAATGTGTGTCCTGGGGGTACTGCCAACCCAAATGGGGGGGGGGGAGAGGAAGTGTATATGAAAAATTAAAATGAATCAATAGAGTATGTCACTGCCTGTAGGATGACGTTTAATCCCTCAATACCATTAGTGACAAGAAGAGGAGGCTAATGGTAAGAGGGCACCAGCAAAACAAATGGTTCTTTGCTCTGTTGGTTTGAAAGTGTTTGTTCTAGATGGTTTCGAGTAATCAAAGAAAATTGCAGTCACTAACTATAGGGAAGATAGTTAAAGAAAGTTTCGCAACAAAATAAAGATTAAGTAATTAATTAGGCAAAAAGTGTTTTCCTGGTGGAAGGCACCTAACGACAACCTGCGGGGGAAAGCAAGGGAATGGGCACAATCACCACTCCAGCCCAGAGAATCAAACCGATAGGAGAGCAGTATGAGAAAAAAAAAATATACGGAGATGTATGGCTTTGCAGACTAAGAGAAACATTGGCTTGTATAAATCACATCACCCAGAAAGTCACTAGTGTTTTTATTCTTGTTATCCAAAAGCAGAAAAACGACATCGTTTCTGACAATCTTAGGGGACGTCTGCACCGCAATAAAAAATCCAAACCCAGGTGTCTACACTGCAATTTTTAGTCCTGCAGCCCGAGCCCCACGAACCTGAGTCAGCGTTGACCCAGGCTAGCCGCAGCCATGCCGCAGGACTTTTCTTGTCTAGAGCAGACATACATTTAGCTAAGCACATGCTTAAATGTTTGCGGGATCAGGGACTTACTATGTAGCTCCACTAACATAAATGTGAAAACAAAACAAAAACAGGCAAATGACCAGTTAAGGCATCAGCAAGCAATGCCCAACCAGAAACCACAAACATAGTGCATGCTCCTCACTGCATATATCCCCTAAGGTGGTTGGCTCCTTAGTTCAAGCTCTAGCAACTCATGCTTTCAGCTCTGGAGGCTTCTTGTTCGATCTACCTGTTAGATCAGATGGTGACTATCACATAAGACATTATCCCGGTCCTGTGGAGCCCTGTTGAAGCCAATGGGAGTTGGTGTGGGGATATATGTTGCTACAGAGTTCACCCCAGGGTGAGAGCTACTCCCAGTGGTTTGGGTGCTAGCCTGGGCTGGGGAGACCAGGGTTTGGCTCCTTGCAGTGTCATAGACTCAGCTGTCCCTAACATTTGCACTTTATCATCGTGTCCACTGCTGTTAGAGTAAGATGTGGAAATGCAGGTGGTTTTTAGAGACCATTTTCAAGTCCTCAGTAAACAACAGTAGCTATTTTGGAGACTGGAGCTCTGGCGAAAATTGTTAGAAAGTCAATGCTTTCACTATCTCTGTGGCCGCTCAGGTGGAGCTTGTGCCTCAGTGGGAACACAATATCCCTGGGCCGCCAGGTGTGCTTAGCCTTTATGAGGGAGCCGCTCCCTCCCTCCAGTGAGTCCCTCCTGCTCGACTGGGACTGCAGCTGTGTTTGGCCTTTGCTCAGGTCATGCACTGTGTGTACACTGGAGCTTGGGGAGGGAAGGAGGCTCTTTGTACCCTGTGCTCAAGGTTCACCCACAAAAGGGTCGGTCATAATCTGGTCCTAGGTAAGCCTATGGCCATGCAGCAACAACTGTGAAATCCTATGCCGTGGATCATAGCCACTCGGAACATCTGGGAGGCAGTGGGATCAGTATTTAGTCCATCTCTACGCTTACAAACTTACAATGGTATTAATACATCTGTGGTGCTGTAAGATCGCTCGTGAGAGAGCGCTCCCGTCGACATCATAAAACCAGCTCCACAAGTGGTGGTAGCTCGCCTGCTGACATAGCACTGTGCACACGAACGCTTATGCAGGCAAAATGTATGTCGCTCAGGGGGGAGGGGAGGTCACACTCCTGAGTGACAGAAGTTTTGCCAACATAAGTGCAAGTGTAGACATGGCCTTAGATTCTTTCACTCCAAGAATGAGATTCACCCCCGTGCAGAACATAAGGTCTATGCACCACTTAAGTCTCACTCAAGACCTCAAAATATGGAATTAAAGGGGTGCTCAGGGCTTGTGATGCTTCTCCACACAGGATGAATTTCATCCCAAAGGCAGAGGCCCTATCACCGGAGCTAATGCATAATTTCTGTTAGTTTTGAACACTATGCAGTTTGAGTCAATCCAGCAGCAGGCAGTGGTGGAGATTGAGTAGCCATTTCATTACAAAACGCTCTTTGGGATCATTTGGGATGAAAAGTGCTACATAAATATCAAACATCATTACAAATTATTATTACTAATATAAACCAGGCCTCCACTCTGATCTGCCAGGTTGGGCAGAGCCGTAGAAACTTGGACAGAAGCCAGGACTATTATTAGATTTGAGAATCCTTTTAATTACCTTAGCTAGCATGATGCTTGTAGCAGTGGACATGGGGGAGGTTCAGAGCATTTGGCTAGGTTGATCTCCTGGAGGAAGGTGTGAGTTCATGACATACTGGGTGACTATAATTGCGGATAAAAGGGCAGAACATCTTTCCGGATCTGTAACTTTGCTGCTGACCCTGCTCAGATCTGGGTTTAATGTATTCAATTATTTTGCATTTGGTCTCTTTCCCTGAGCTTTGAGGCCAGACAATGAAGTGCTTTGCTTCATGGGCAAAAAGGCTCTTGCTTTCAAAGACCACCCAAGTGTTTAAATGACGTGGCTATTATTAAGTTTGAACGGATCAAGGTTGGAGGTGGCAGTCTCCTCCAATGGGCTTTTCTGAAAGTTCACTTTCCCAAGTTTTAATTGCCTTTCCGAACAGAGAGTCTTCAAATAGCATTGCCTTCAGCTTGGGAATTTAATAAATGTGTTCACTTGTGCACTGCGTGCTGGGTAGAACCCTACAAAGTGCTGAACATTGAATGGAATGGGAGCCAAAGGTACTCACCACCTCTTTGGATTTATCCCAATAAATAAATAGTAAAATAATGCTTTGCATTTACCTAGTCCCTTTCACTGGAGGATCTCAAAGCGCTTTACGAACTCAATTCTTAAAACACCCCATAAGATAATATTGTTATTGGTGTTACTGTGGCCCAACAAAGGTCCCAGTCGTGAATCGGGGGCCCTGTATGCTGGGTGCTTCACGTATGCATAACAAAAAGATGGCCTCTGCCCTATGGAGCTTACATTTGAAGTGTAAGATGAGAGACAACGGGGGGAGACCATAAACAGATGGGGAAGCACAGAATAACACTGAGACAATTATGAAAAGTGTAATAAACAGGAGGCACAGCACACTAACTGTCTAGCCACTGTCATCTCCCTGTTTAATTGTCAGGGGAAACTGAGGCATGCTGAAATGACCTGCCCAAGCTCACAAAAAGTGGTCCAATGGCAGAGATGAGACTAGAACCCTGGAGTCCTGTCTGGCAGTGTCTAGCTCTATAATCTGCACAAAGACATCAAAATTTTCCAAGCATTTTTTTTTAATCAAATCTTTAAGGGGGGAGGGGAGGAAGCAGAATGAAGAACTGCCCCATCCCAATACAGATCAATAGGAAGAACCTAGTTTATATATATATGAAAGAAATATATAGAATTAATTAGGTTAGATAGGATCAGTGGTGAAATATCTAATCCATCCCTTTACCTAGGTCAAGATTGATTTAGTCATCTCTAACCATTCTCCGATGGATGAGTGTCAGGTCTGTGCTTGTAGATCTCCAGTGAAAGTGAGCCCAGAACCTCCCTTGGGTAACTTACTTTTGATTGCCTTCAGTGTACTAATAGTTATAAAGTTTTTTTGATAATATTCCACCTAAATATTCCATGCTTCAGCTGAAGCTTATTATTTCTTTTTCTGTCCTCACTGACTAATGAGGATAATTGGTTCCTCTCCTTTTCTGGGACATCCCTTCATGTGTTTACTGACATTTATCATGTCTCCCTTTAGTCTTTCCCTCTCCAGACTGAGCGTGCCTGGTTCTCTGAACTTTCCCTCGTAAGGAAAAGTGGAAGGGTGATGGAAGCATTGCAAGAGGATATGACATGGTCTTTCATAAAGGTAGCAAAGAGAAAGGGGTGCCTGGTGATGCAAAAGGTGCAGGAAGAGATACTTGCAAATCTCTGACATGATGGGGAGAGAGGGCAGGACAGGAAACCATTGCTTGATAGGGCTATGACCCCCCGCCCCAACATATAACAGTCTAGTCTTCTGTGGGCTGTAATACTTTGGCCTAATTTCGATTGTTGAGTTTAGTGTGGGTGTACTGGGTGCTGTTGGTGGCCTTTGATACACAGGAGTTCAGACTAGATGATCTGGTGGTCGCTTCTGGCCTTAAATGCTATACAGGACACAGCTGTGCAGCCCTTACTCTCATGAGCACTATGGTGAATAGTGAGTAGTAGTGAATGCTCACCACAGTGAATAAGGGTTGCACAGTTAAGCCCAATGTGAATGTCAGTTCCACCATGATTCTTGCTACATTTTGCATCTACCTCACCTCGGCTCTTATTTAGGTCTGAAGAGCAAACATTGGGCTCCCAACCTCTCTAAAGTGGCATCAAAAAGGCTAGAAGAGGAGGGAAACGCTAATAAAGCCTCCTTTTATTTTATCCTCTCATGTGGCTTAGCTGGTCCCCCAGCCTATTCATAGAATCATAGAATATTAGGGTTGGAAGGGACCTCAGGAGGTCATCTAGTCCAACCCCCTGCTCAAAGCAGGACCAATCCCCAACTAAATCATCCCAGCCAGGGCTTTGTCAAGCCTGACCTTAAAAACCTCTAAGGAAGGAGATTCCACCACCTCCCTAGGTAACCCATTCCAGTGCTTCACCACCTCCTAGTGAAAAAGCTTTTCCTAATATCCAATCTAAACCTCCCCCACTGCAACTTGAGACCATTGCTCCTTGTTCTGTCAAACTGACTATTGCACAGTTTGGAATGGCAACAACTCTCAACAGAGTCCATTCACCCCCCGATCCTGAAGTGCGAACACTTCAGAGAATACAACAATGCCTGAAAGTGACAGGAAAGTCTCTGTGAGCTGGTAGAAAAATACTCTAGACTTTTACACCGGGAGGAAAGATAGTTTGCTCCGGTCCAGAAGGAGGGTCAAAGCACTGGACAGGGAGTTCTATCTATTTCATGCACTTATATGACCTCCCATTACTGTAGTATCTGAGCTTTTCACAATCTTTAGTGAACTCATCCTGACCACACCCTGGTGAGGAGGGCCATGCTATTATCCCCATTATACTGATGGGGAACTGAGGCACAAAGGCTTAGAGACGTGCACAAGATCACACTTAAAGTGTAAGGCAGAGCAGGGAAATGAGCCCAGGTCTCCCGCTAGCACAAGCCTCACCATCAGTTAGGTGACCCAACAGTATACGTCTGCCTCCCTGTTTTTGTATTGTTTGGGAGGGGAGGTGGAAGCAGCACTAGTCATTTATCTCTGTTTTACAATGAAGAAAGTTATGGATTAGTTACTCATATGAGAAGGCATATTGGCAGCCCGAAATTCCTGTTCTGATCTGTCAGTGAGCTAAGAATGGCTGCTGGGAAATCTCGTGAGACCTTCCAGTGGTTGAATATCGTCGCATCGTTGCCAACCCAGCAGCACTTGCTTCTTGGCATTCAACACGAATGACAAACAGTGACAATTTCAGTGGTATTCCTCATCTACTGCATATTGGGCTCTATCCTGCTATGGAAGTCAATGAGATCTTACCATTAACTTCAATGGGAGCGACACTAGACCCCCATGGGCTATGCCTGCAAGCACTGCATCAATCAACTCTTAATTCCCAGGATGAATCTGATCAAGATTTGAGAGATTAGTTTTTTGACCTGGCACTTGCTCTCTCAAATGTAAAGCATGAACAAGGTGTTGCTTTTGGTCTCTTTGTGCCTGATAATGAAGGTCACGCAATAGCACTGTTGTCTGATTTTATTAGGCTATTCTTGACTATCCATTGGAGTAGATGGAAGCTTTTCTGACAACACTGGATTTTGTGGCATTGATAAGGACTCTGGAATCTCTCCCACTCCACACCTAGAAAGAACTTTTGCTTAAGTGCCCTCCTCTCATGCCCCTGGAGACTGGTATGTCATTAAGACTAGTCACACATATTTCAGATTAAAACCTTTTTCCACAGCTCTGGGGTTTGCCGACTCAAATGAGAACTTCGGCAAAGACAATTGACCTGAATGAGTCACAGCAAAGAAAATAATAATGACTTGAAAATGGATGAGAAGACTTGGGACTCCAAAGATGTGGAAAACGGCTTTTCTTTCTACAAAAGTGAATTTAATGATGGCGAAAAGGTGCAGGCTCAATAGCTCTGGAGACAGGAGTTCCCTCTGTAGCCTCAGAATGTGCACAGCACGGGCAGCGGTAGTGCAAATTTCCTTCCTACCACTTTGCCAAGGTGCCTTAACCCTGCTCTGAAAGATGAGCTTCCGGTATGTAATTCAGCCTCCATAACGCTTGAATCCCTTGGCCCTGAGACTGCCAAGAAGAGCGCCAGTTAAGACCAAATGGTACAGGCCCGGACTGATGCCACCAATTCTTTTCACCTATGACACCATACCATGGGTAAGAACTTTTGGCAAATGCTGACCAGGACTGGATTCAGACCCCCAATGCTGGGGTGAGTAAGACTGAGTTATTATGGGCCTTGCAGCCCCACAAATGCTGTCCTTTTAATTGTTAAGCTCTGCCTGACAAAGGGCAAGCCTCCTTCATCCTTTTCCCAGAGGGGGAAGAAGTATGCATGTGTATACTGCAGTAACCAAAGCTGTGCTATAGAATGGAAAATGATCCGATTGTTAAAGCATTGGCTAGGGATTCAGATCTGTGTTCAAATCCCAGCTCTAGCACATACTCCCCGAGAGGCTTTGGGAACTCGATTTCTCTGCACCTTCATTCCCTGTCTGTAAAATGGGGATAGCACCACTTTCTTTGTCTTTCTTGTCAATTTAGATGGTAATCTCTTCAGGGGAGAGAATTTATTTTACCATGTGTTTGTACAGTGCCTAGCACATCTGGGTCCAGATCTTGTTTGGAGCCTCTGGCACTGCTCTAATAGAAAATAATAAAAGTTATACAGAGTTTCATTGGCCAAGTGAATAAATATTGTGTGACAATCTTCAGCCTTCTTCAATTTTCATTAAAAACCCCATCAATTGAGATTTGCTGGAAGATCTGCAGGAGCTCATATATCTGCCATTCATTCTCACGATAGCTCCAGCAAGAGTCTTTAAAAGTCCCCGTAAGTCCCCCACTGCAGGACAGTGAGTTAATGAAGTGTTGGGAGAGCACTCAAAAAGAACCATGTTCACAATGATTATTTCTAGAGATGGAATGCTGCCATCCAACCCTCCGTCCCCTGCCTGAACTGAGGGGAGTCTAGGACTTGTTTCAAAACCAAACTACCTCCATGATAGGCCCAGACTGGAGCACTGAATCCAAGAGCTTACAAGCTCCTTTTACCGCCATCTAGTTTGCCCTTGTTTTTCCCCTTTGATGTGTAATAATGAGGTGGCACAGAGGAAATGTCTTTAATCAACTGCAGAAACTCCTAGCACTATCTGGATCACATATATCTCCAAACACTTTATCACTGTCTCTTTCCAGTGTTCATAATTCTGATGTATCTGGTGTTCCAGTGTCATGTCATTCTATTACATTAAACAATATAACATAACAACGTAGTACAATGGAATGATGAAATGCTGGCTTGCTTCAGAAAATGTAAAGAGATAATACACTTGTTTTCAGCGGGGAAAGCTGCTATTAGTTCATATAGTGGCTTTACCTGATTAAATTAGATAAGACTAGGTAGTTAGAGAGAGAGACAGACAGACCATAATCATACTAGTACAAATGAAAAATTCAGCTTGGATTTATAGCCTTAAATTGTTCACATGTGAAATGTGAACAAACAGGAAGTTTTCCTGCTCTTTCTCATTACAATTATGATGAAAGTTCCAAAGAAATCTACTTTAAATGCTGTTTCTTTTTGTGGTGTTTTCTACATTTGTGGTGGAATAACGGCTGCTTTTAAAGACTTTCTTGTTGCCTCAGGGCTAGATTTGATACCCTTATTCAGATTGAGTAATACCTCACTCTGCAAATGGTCATGATGACTTCAAAGTTGTACAAAAGGTCCTATTGTGAATCCCTTACTTACACTTACCACTCAAGGACATGAGTAAGGGTTGCATGATCACGCAATGATGAGACACTGGACGGGATGGGCTACTGCTCTGAGATGGTACTGCAAAGTCTCTATCTTTGGTTTTTGACTGGTGGGTTTTGCTCATATGCTCAGTGTTTAACTGATCACCATATTGGGGGTCATGAAGGAATTTTCTCTCAGATCAGATTGGTGGGAACCTTGAGATTTTTTTTTTTTTGCCTTTGTCTGCCCCATGGTGTGTAAGTCACTTGCTGGGCTCATCTGGGCCTATCTCACCTAATTAGTTCCCTGCGATTAGAGTGGCCTTGGGCATTTGTGAACCTCAGTCCCTCTTGTTCTCTGGCACACATTAGTTCAACCTTCTGAGGGCTGTAAAACTTTGCTCTAATTCTGGAGGTGGCTGAGTTATGTTTGGGGACCTGTGATATATAAAAAGTCAGACTATATGATCTGTAGTCCCTTCTGACTTTAAACTCTATGATTACTTAAACAACAAGGAGTCTGGTGGCACCTTAAAGACTAACAGATTTATTTGGGCATAAGCTTTCGTGAGTAAAAACCTCACTTCTTCGGATGCACCTATGATTACTTACTTATTTGTATGGTGGTAGCATCTAGGGTAGAGGGCCTGATCAGGGCCTCTTCATTGCTCGGTGCTGTACACACATAACAAAAGGATGATCCCTGCTTCAAAGAGCTTACATTCTACGTATAAGGTGAGACAACAGATGGATACAGCAAACCAGATACAGCAAGACCAAGCTAACAGGGATGACTATGATTAGTGTGATAAGCAGCAATCCCTAAGAATACCTCGGGATTTCTGCTCACACTGCTAGTTGCCTAAGGTAAGGAGGGAAGAGTTGTAGGGCCACCACTGTGTATTAATTCCATTGCCCACGCCTATGAATAGATTTTTTTTTAATTGAAAAATGACTCTCGTTGTTAAGTGTTTTCACATGTATTTATTTGTTTATTTGGAGCCAGGAATAGCATGTGTATGTCTGTTTCTCAAGGAAATGTACTCAGAAGTGATAAATCCTGTGCTTGGATTCCCCTCCCCTCCATGGCTATGTTATCCTTTGCAGGGATAACAACATCTTGCAGGAAATAGAACTACTTTATATGTGATTAATTTCTGTTACATACCTATTTTGTGGGGGCCAAGTTGGTGATGTATTTAGTGCCCATTCTACTGGCTGTGCCACTGGAGTTCTAAACTGGAGCTCAGCCCTTGACTTTAAAGCAGTTGTCTCTGGGCTGCTAGAGATTGGGTTTGTAGCAGTTAATGCTCTTTTTCATATTGTCTATTTTTTTCTTAACCTTGGGCTCCATTGTGGGCTAAATAAGGTCAAGCAGTCCAAGTGGCCTAGACTAAAATGTGAATGACTAATGGAGTTATTGAGGTATGTAGGCCATAAGCAATGTACATGTTGAAATTCTGGCAAGTCCATTCTTTGAAAAGCCAGTGGTATGAGGGTCAGCCAAGATTGTCTGATATGCCACTAAGAGCATGTTGACACACGCCAGATGCCAATCGCTCATGGGACTAAATCTTCCCAAAAGATTTTTTAATGATATGGAGCTGATTATATGCATGCATGAAATAACAAGTTTGTTATATTAGCAGCAGCAGCAGATTTTAGCATTCTTAGCTCTAGGTCATCTTTCATTTATAAATATATACAATATCAACCGCCCCCAAAAACACTTTAAATACAACCAGTAAGGTGCATATGTAACTAATCAATACAACTGCATGATCTTTTCTTATGGCCTTTGACCCTACATCCTCTGTTCTCTTCCTCTATTTCTGTTGCCTTCATTCATCATGATATAGCTCCATTGAGCTCATGAACTCTTTAGATCATGGCTTGAGTCTTTAATTTCTGTCTAAAGCCCCACCCGGCACACTATGAGCATTGCATAAACAATAAATAATCAAACAAGTCCCAAACCCATATAAGCCCGAATACAGTTAGGCATGTGCTTTACTCAAAGTACATGATTAGTCCCAACGACAAGGGCTGACCAGGCCATGAAGACTGAATTGCCCACTTACGGTTAGAATTGGTCACTCCACACAGGGCTAAGGGATGCAGAGTGAACACTCAGTAACTGACCCATTCAACCTAATTTGTTTTGTTAAAGATTCTCATACTATATATGTAAAGTCCCTCCGTGTTCAGTTTTTACTGATTTTTACTGAAAAATTCTAGGATTTTACAAAAGCTACTATTTGGGGTTTTTTTTTTTCTGATTTTCACCTAGATTTGGGGCCACCCAAGTACATGAAAATACTGATTATGTTAAGGAAATCCAATACATTACATTAGGTAGATATGTTTGTTAGCCTAATTTATTATTAAAAGTAAATGTGAGGCTATCTGTTAAAATACGGCAATGTAGTTGAAGACAGGTGCGTGTGTGCATATAATGTTAATTTATAGTTCATGAAATAATCCACAGCATAAAATTGCTTTTGCTTTCAATACTATTATTTTTTTCTCTATTTGTTGCTTTTTTGTCTGCCCTCCGATCCTCCCAATACTTACCCAGAAAACGGTGAAGTTAATTTTCTGCACTGATTTTTACTCGTTGTTTTAAAAAAAAATCAACCAAGTAAGAGAAACAGGGCCATAGTTTTTGTTCTCAGTTACTCCAGTATATCTGAAGTCATTCTGCTCAAATCAGCGAGGTTTCTTAGCTTTTATGCCTTTGTAAGGCCTTGGCTACACTTGCGAGTTACAGTGCTGTAAAGCCTCCCCCAGCGCTGTAACTCACTCCCCGTCCACACTGGCAGGGCACTTACAGCGCTGTATCTCCCTGGGTACACCACTGCAGGTACTCCACATCTCCGAGAGGAATAACAGCTGCAGCGGAGTGGCTACGACTCACGGGTGTGAGTGTAGACGCTTGCAGCACTGTACTGCAAGTGGTCAATCCTCTCCATTGTTGTGACCGGCTGCAGGAATGCGGAAGTGCCGGTTTCAAAGCTTGTACCACAGAGAAAAAGCAAACAGTTTGCAGCTTGCTTTGAGTGAGTGAATGAATGAGCAGGGGGCCAGGAGTTCGGAACTTGCAAAATAGAGAGCTGACATGCTCCAAAAAGCACTCTCTCTCCCCCAACACTCCCTGTCACAATCCACCGCCGCCCCCTCCCCACCCATTTTGAAAAGCACGTCGCAGCCACATGAATGCTGGGATAGCTGCCCATAATGCACCGCTCCCAACACAGCTGCAAATGTTGCAAGTGTGGCCATGCCACTGCGCTGGCAGCTGTCAGTGTGGACAGACTGCAGCGCTTTTCCCGACTCAGCTGTATGAAGACAGGTTTCCCTCACAGCGCTATACAGTTGCAAGTGTAGCCAAGGCCTAAGGGAGATCAGAACTTACCCAATTGTGGCCCTGGTTCAGCAAAACACTTAAGCAAGTACTTAAATTTAAGCATGGCACTAATCCCATTGAGATCTTGTCTGGAGTGCAAGTTCTGTAGCAGCAAGATGTTTTCCTGGACTATACAGTCATTGGCTTCTCTGCAGAGACTGCCTACAAAGAGGGGAATTGTGATGTATTAATTCTTGGGTTGTGTACAAATGTAAGCTGGGAATACAACTGAGACCCACAAACTCATTTCACATAGACCAGCTCTCAGAAGATAAAATATTTTGGGCAGTACCTACCTGGATTCGATTGAAATAGCAGGCAGAAGGTGAAAGGGTCTTTCATATCTCATTGCCAATCACATGAGTCATCCAATCTCCACTTAGGTTAAATTAAAAGACCAACCAGTTAAACAACATTCTGTCTTAAATTACAATTTACTTATTTATTTTAGTTTGTTATTGAAGTTCCTTCTGATAATCCAAGCTTTAATCCTTGAACCCAATAGCTTTACCCTTTCCACCACATGAAAGGACAGATACAATGTTGATAAGTGTGGGATGGATGGATAGATGTTTGTTAGGAAATTAGATAGATAGATAGATAGTAGATAGATAGATAACAGTGCTGTAAGACTATACATACCTGAGAGCGCCAAGGTGAAGATTAAAAAGAAAATCTTTGTCCACAACAAAAACAGATAAGATATTTATCAGGTTTTCAGCATGGTTACAGCAACAATGAAAAGATCTGGCTTCCCAGATGTCTCTCTGGGATGACTTTGTGTGCAATGTTTTTTGCTATTAACTGGTGTCTAACGTGATGAACTGGTTATGAACTCTTCATTCATCATCTAAGCTAAAAGAAAACCTAGATGACTTGGTATTGAACAATATAGGGCTTTTTTCTCTCTCCCCATGACTCATTTTCAGGATTTCTTGTCTGACCTTGTTGGACAAATTTTACAACTCCACCATGGAAGGTTACAAGACATCAGGGCATTTAGTGCTGAGTGCAATGTTCCCTCGCCCCACAAAAGTTAGCTAATAGTTCCAAGAAATAAATGACTTTTGCTGGGCTCTTAAATATTATGATTTGCCTGCTTGAAATGAAATCACCAAAGTAATTGTAGAATATTGCTTGCCATTGCAGTCATTAAAAACAGGCAGCTGTAGGATCACTCTCATGGAAAACTTTCCTGATGGGTTTTCATGGAGATAAGTGCACAGAATCCACTTCTGAAAAAAGATGTTGACTAGAATGAATTTGCCATTCACTGACTGGCTGATGAGGATTTTCTTGTTAATTTGGAGTTTAGGCTTTAGAGAAACCTTAACAAATTTGATTGCTAAGCTATGTAGGTTGACTCCCTCTTTGAGAGCTACATTCAGGATCATAAAAAGAACAGGAGTACTTGTGGCACCATAGAGACTAACACATTTATTTGAGCATAAGCTTTCATGGGCTACAACCCACTTCATCGGATGCATAGTTGTAGCCCACGAAAGCTTATGCTCAAATAAATTTGTTAGTCTCTAAGGTGCTACAAGTACTCCTGTTCTTCTTGCGGATACAGACTAACGCGGCTGCTATTCTGAAACCTGTCATTCAGGATCATAAACTCTTCTTTCATTGTACAGCATTTTAGTTCAGATCTCCGAGTAAGCAAATATATGGTTTGTTATGGTCATTTGTACCATGGGACTTTCAGAGGTCTTGTAGCTTCACCACATAGTAAGGTCATGGCATTTTGATTTAGTTGGGGTTGGCCCTGCTTTGAGCAGGGGGTTGGACTAGATGACGTCCTGAGGTCTCTTCCAACCCTAATCTTCTATGATTCTATGATTTTAAGGCTCTGTTCAGGAAAGTATTTGCTTAAGTCCTATTGATATAAAAAGATGGATTAAGAGAAAGTATGGCTCAGTGGTTAGGGCATGAGCCTAGGATTTAGGAGATCCAGGTTAAATTTCCTGCTCCACTACAGCCTTCCTGTGTGACCACGCATAAGTAGATTAGCACCTCTGTTCTCTATCTGTAGAAGGGGCTAATAGCACTTCCCCATCTCACAGGGGTGTTGAGAGGATAAACACATTAAAGCTTGTGAAGAGGTTGAGATCTGCTAATAAAGATCTAGATGCTATTATAAGCGATGTGACTTAAGCAAGTGCTTTCCTGATACGGTGTCTGAGGGCTTGTCTACACTACCCAAAAGTCAACAAAACAAAAATCGGCAAGGGGTGTTCACACTTGCTCCCTCTGTCGACAGATCACATCCACGTTGGGGACACCATCATCGACAGGGTGAGCAATGCACCGTGGGTATGTATCCCACAGTACAGTGTTGTGGGAAGGAACCTGCGCATCTTGGGATTCTCTCCAAGTTCTCCCACAGCTGCATCATACCTATCTCATAGAGCTGGAAGGGATCCTGAAAGGTCATCGAATCCAGCCCCCTGCCTTCACTGGCAGGACCAAGTACTGATTTTGCCCCAGATTCCTAAGTGGCCCCCTCAAGGATTGAACTCACAACCCTGGGTTTAGCAGGCTAATGCTCAAACCACTGTGAGCTCTCTATGCTGAGGAACAGCAAAGCAGCCCGGCAGTCTGTTCCCCTCCCCCTGCAGCAGCAGTCTGCCTGCTGCTGTGTTCCTAGTGCCGGGCAGAACAGAAGCATTCCAATGATTTGCGCTTTGTTTGTTCCCCAAAGGGAGCAGCACACAGAGCTTTAAAGGGGGAGAGGCTCATGCCTGCAGGGCACCAGAGACATCAGGCTAGGCATTGTGGGATACTGGCAGAAGCCAGTTCTGTTGACAAAACAATCAGCAGTGTCTACACTGGCTCTTTGTTGACCACACAGGGAGGGGAAAAGACAAAAGTCTCTTCTGGGGTGGAATTTTTTTGTTGCCAAAATTGGGCCTTTTTCACGACAAAAGTCCCATTGTAGTGTGTACGCTCTTGCTGGTTTGTCGCCAAAAGGCAGTTCTGGGCGACAAAACTTGGTAGTGTAGACAAGGCCTTAGAAATAGCTGAATATTTACGCAGAAGGGGTGAAAAGCCAAAGAAACAAACAAAGATGAATTAAATAGAGGAAACTCAGCCCCAGAGTGAATAGCCACATAGCTACTTAGGTGGGATTCACAAAGGTATTTAGGTACTTTGGGGAATCCCATTCTTACTAGCGTAACATAGAAAATGAATTCTACCAACCCGACCCACAGTGAGTAATAACACCTTAGGCATTATTCAACATAAGGGTGGCAGAATCTGATCCAATATGACTAGCTTTTATATTATCGACGGGTTGATATCACCATAGAATCATAGAATATCAGGGCTGGAAGGGACCTCAGGAGATCATCTAGTCCAACCCCCTGCTCAAAGCAGGACCAATCCCCAACCAAATCATCCCAGCCAGGGCTTTGTCAAGCCTGACTTTAAAAACCTCTAAGGAAGGAGATTCCACCACCTCCCTAGGTAACCCATTCCAGTGCTTCACCACCTCCTAGTGAACAAGATTTTTCCTAATATCCAACCTAAACCTCCCCCACTGCAACTTGAGACCATTACTCCTTGTTCTGTCATCTGCTACTGCTGAGAACTGCCTAGATCCATCCTCTTTGGAACCCCCTTTCAGGTGGTTGAAAGCAGCTATCAAATCCCCCCTCATTCTTCTCTTCTGCAGAATAAACAATCCCAGTTCCCTCAGCCTCTCCTCGTAAGTCATGTGCTCCAGCCCCCTAATCATTTTTTTGCCCTCCTTGTAGTGTGGGGCCCAAAAGTGGACACAGTACTCCAGATGAGGCCTCACCAACATTGAATAGAGGGGAATGATCATGTCCCTCGATCTGCTGGCAATGCCCCACTTATACAGCCCACAATGCCGTTAGCCTTCTTGGCAACAAGGGCACACTGTTGACTCATATCCAGTTTCTTGTCCACTGTAACCCCTAGGTCCTTTTCTGCAGAACTGCTGCCTAGCCATTCGGTCCCTAGTCTCTAGCAGTGCATGGGATTCATCCGTCCTAAGTGCAGGACTCTTCACTTGTCCTTGTTGAACCTCATCAGATGTCTTTTGGCCCAATCCTCTAATTTGTCTAGGTTCCTCAGTATCCTATCCCTACCCTCCAGTGTATCTACCGCTCCTCCCAGTTTAGTGTCACCTCCAAACTTGCTGAGGGCGCAATCCACGCCATCTTCCAGATCATTAATAAAGAGATTGAACAAAACCGGGCCCAGGACCCGACCCTTGGGGCACTCCGCTTGATATTGACTGCCAACTAGACATGGAGCCATTGATCACTACCCATTGAGCCCGACAATCTAGCCAGCTTTCTTTCCACCTTATAGTCCATTCATCCAGCCCATACTTCTTTTACTTGCCGGCAAAAATACTGTGGGAGACCGTATCAAAAGCTTTACTAAAGTCAAGGAATAACACATCCACTGCTTTCCCCTCATCCACAGACCCAGTTATCTCGTCATAGAAAGCAATTAAGGTAGTATACCAATATACCAGTGGTAGCTTAAAGCATAATAACCTGTGCCAAAGGTTTGCACTCCCTAAGGGCTACAGTATCAGAGTTACCAGGTGAGAACCACTATTAGAAAGATCATTAGGTCTGGAGGCTGAAGGAGCACACAAGGTATAATAGCAGTGACCACAACAGCAGGCACAAGTGATCAGCCTTCCTGCTCTTAAATTCTTTCCTACACAGATAGTCAATGCCACAGTTATAGATACATAAGTGAAGATGGAGGAATACTTTAGGATGTCCAGCATCAGTGTTTTCATACTCATATCCCCAAGGGTACCATAAGGATGGGTGGAGGGTCTCTTCATAGATTTTTGTTCCTCTCTATTCACGCTGGGGAACCCCTTTTATTCTGTGTTACACTCACACTCATACCCGTTATGCATATGGGTTCCTTTTCCATTATCTGGGCTTCTACGTCCCATAAAATTTGGGGTACGCCACTTTTCATAGGCTATCCTCTTAGTTCCCCTTATTTTCATTAACATTTACATCAGCAAGTCCCCATGGTAACCTGCAGTCACTGCAAAATTTCCCATGATGTTACAATCGGGCATACCGCAGTATCGACAGGTAGGTTGTGGCATATTTTCCAAACATCACCTATTATCACATATTTTACAGTAATTTTATAACTTTGCTGGCACAGGGTTACTCCTAAGTCACCGCCTCATGTCAACCCTTCTTTAGGCCTAAGGCCTAATGTGGCTAAATTATGATCTTACAGGCCTCAGCCTTTAGGCCTTGCATTATCCTTAATTTGCTTATATACCTAATACACACTCATCACTCATAAATGCTTGTCAACCTTATACACATATAATACTGTCCTACTAATTCCTATACCTATCGCTTAAATCTGTTCATCATACATTGAGTACATATGAATTAGCCCCCAAAATAGATAACAATTAGATGATTATATAAAAGGTGATTAGCTACATTATTGTTGTCCTGGGGAAAAATCCTGGCCCCACTGAAGTCAATGGGAGTTTTGCCATTGACTTCAGCAGAGCCGGGATTTCACTCTGTGTAGTTTTTGGCACATCTTTTCCAAGTTTCTCACGAAGCCTTGGAAATTTCCCTCCAGAGAATCCATCCAAGCAAGGATGGTCAGAAAACAAAAAATAAAGACAAGAGTGGTAAAAATGCCTGAGGCTTTTCTGTACTAGAGCTTCCACTATTGTTACCCAGCTGGAGCTGTTCTGGTGGTGAACTCTGGGTCTGATTTTTGCAAGCGGAGATGCACTCTGTGAGTCTCAGTGCCTCAATCTAAGGACTCCATAGAACAATGTAGCAATCCCCATGTTATTGAAAGGAAAAGTGAAACACAGAGTGACTTGATGAATGATCCAGAACTTAGCTCTCCTGACTCTCAATCTCCTACCATATCCAAGAGATGGACACAAGCAATTGATTCATTTTCATTACTAAGTACATAAGTAGCTAGTAATATAAATACATCTAAACATTTAAGAGAACTTACCTTAGAACACCACAGAAGGCAGCATTTTCAAACCAGGGAAGGAGCAAAGAAGGGCACTGAACTTACGTGGGACTGATTTGTACATGATGCCATTTGAGTGCACGGGAAAATGCTAGTTTGCACTTGCAAATGCAGGGGTTTGTAGACACAACGGGCATACACAACTACTGTATCCTGTTTTGAAAATGTCGCACCAAATGTATTTGGATGTATCCAGATACCAGGTTGTGTGTTTTATGTCCTACACTATGTAACAATCTAATTACCTCTAATTCACTTCATTTAAGCCAGGATTTCACCTTTGAAGTTTTATTTCCCTTCCCAGCTAGTGAAACCACCCACCAGCTTATAGAGCCTCTAGGAGGAGCTACTGTAATACAAATTAGAATAATAAATTTGGGGTCTGTCTACACAGACCTAATCTGGGACCAGAATCTGGGATCAAGATCTAAACCAGACTAAGAGTACTCATAATCTTCAAGGAAATGTCCTGCTATTTCTCAGTCAGGAACGTGGTCAAACACATCATGCTAACATTGATTGGGGAACAAATTCTCCCTTTTAAAAAACGGCTCTTTGCACTTGGCCAAATCTTGCCTTTGCCTCCATGGTTGTGGAGAATCTCATGGCAACAGAACCCATTCAGTTCTAGAAAGGGGATGTACACCACAGAGTGCAGCTGTGTAGGGGCCCCTATGTGCCAACACAGGCGGGAGTGATGGAGTAGGGAATAGGGCAGGACCAAGGACAGGACTGAAGGATCTCTTGTTACCTAGATCTTTCCATCTACCGCATTTGTGGAGGGGGTGTGTGAAGGCCAAACCTTCAAGGCCACAGTACTCACCGCAGAATGGCTCTGAAGCGATTCCATTGCCTGGAGGATGACTCCCTCTCTACATCCTCAAGCAAAGCTGAACAGTAAAAGCCCAGTGGTTGGATGTGCCTCACTATGCAGGATTTGGACCAGGAGCACCAGAGGTTCCCAAAGGGCATTGCAAACACTGATTAATTACACCTCTGTTGGGAAAGTGCTGACTAAATCAGGCAGAGCCAGGATTTGAGCCTGGGTCTGCCAAAGCACTGGGCATCACCCTACGCACCCGTGTCCTAAACTGGGGAGGTCTCTCTTAGTCTCTGATTTTTCACAAAAACCTTTGAAAGGTCTGTTTCATCTCAGTACCAAAAGGGGGAATAAGTTGTAATAAAAGTGTATAGAATAGAGATATACATTTCTCGTTAAAGCAATAAATCTTCCCCAAAGGAAGTTGTTAAAATTCTTTATGTTTAAAAAATGAGGTCCATAGGGACTCCAAATTTCAGTTCGATTTTTAGCTGAGGCATTTTTTTTCTTTATCCAACACTTGGTGCTGTAATGTGATAAGGGCCCCATGCAGACCATAAAACTAATTTATCATCTGTAAGGTGTACAAAGAAAATGGTAACTGCCTGCTTGTCTGCTTGACATATGAGGTCATTTTTGCCGCTAGCTTTCTAATACTGAGCAATTTTATCAGCTATTTATATACATTAATTGTAGGCACCCATATGTTCACTGTTGTATATAATAATGCATTGCATTGAATATGCAGTCCTTAAGTTTTAGCATGCCACGTGCATCTTTTATTTAACTGTTTGGTTTGACTATTAAAGCCCATTATTCAGCTGTGTAGTGTTACCCTCGCTCTCAAGTGGATTTATGTTTCTTTAAATCTTGCTCACCACAATGAAAGGCACTGGAGTGAACAAGGCCACCTCGTTCGTCCCACAGGAATAGCAGCAAAACAAGGAAACTAAGGGCCATGGTTCACTTAGTAATACTAAACAAAAAGGATTATTCAATGAGTCCCTTTCCTCAAGGGACAGCAATGCATTCACGCTCGATGGTGTGCACATAACCATGGCTCTCCGTCAACACAGCCAAGGCACGATCCTGATCCTGCTTCAATCTGTGGCAAAGCGCCGGGCATTCTGATGGGAACAGGTACTTCACATGTCAAATACAGCAAACAGAATTACACCATCTCCTCGACTAGAGGGTGGCAATGGTAAAAGGAAGAGCCCTTCCCCGGCCCAGATCTCTGCAAGGGCCAGGCACAAGAGCAGTTCTTGCATGAGGGGGCACATGAGGACTGTTCTCTCTAGCATATAAAGGGGCTTTCATCGCCCCCTAAAGGCTGCTCTAAGTTATGTCAGTTGCCACGGACGCAAAAGTGCCAAAATGGCAGACAGGAATTAGTAGGGAGTTGGGAAGCCCTGGACATGCCCCCTTTCCTCTAGCCAAACCTCCTATGCTGGCAGCAGGGAGGCTGCTTGCACAGGAGCTACGCCACTGGGAATTCCCCCCTTGTACTGGGGACATCTTCCACTTCATGAACATATTCTGCATGCAAAGGTGACATGAATCGCTTGGCAACACACCTAAGAATCTGGCCCTCTCTTGGTCTAATTTACATATGAGTAAACTGAGGCACATAATGGTTGTGTGTCTTAACTATTCTTGCACAGCAAGCTGTTGGCAGAACTTGAAATGGAATCCATGTAAACTGAGACTGGTTCCATTGAAGCAGATGGAGTGACACCGGGGTGTGACTGAATCCTGATTCTCAGCCCCATGCTCTGAATAACCGCCTGTAATAAAAAGCCGTGATTAAAACTGCATGCATAACTTTTCGCATTGAGAAAGTAGCAATTTCCATTGCTGAGCAAATAATGGAAAAGCCTAAAGCTGGGTTTGGGAACTATTTACACATCCAAGATCTGTGTATAAATTGGAGAATTCCATCCCATTACCAGGAATTTACACACAGAGGTAAACTTCATGTTTTCCCCACTATGTTTGAAATGAAGCACTGCAACACAAAGGAGGCAGGCACAGACTGCCAATGTTTTCCCACTGTCATAGGTTTCACTCCCACTCTGGACTTTAGAGTACAGATATGGGGACCTGCATGTGAATCCCTAAGCTCAATTAACAGCTTAGATCTGGTCTGCCTCCACCACTCCCTAGTACCAATTCCCTTCCCTGGGTAGCCTTGAGAGACTTCTTCACCAATTCCCTGGTGAACACAGATCCAAAACCCTTTGGATCTTAAAACAAGGAGAAATTAACCATCCTCCCTCCTTTCTCCCACCAACTCCTGGTGGATCCAGATCCAACCCCCTTGGATCTAAAAACAAGGAAAAATCAATCAGGTTATAAAAAAAAGGCTTTTAATTAAAGAAAAGAAAGGTAAAAGAAAACCCTCTGGGAGAGATTAGCATACCAGCTACTCTCACAGACAACAGATTCAAAACACAGAGGATGTTCCCCTGGGCAAAAACTTAGTACACAAAAGAATACCCCATTTGATTATTCCCTAATTGCACAAGACAAGTTACAAAGAAATAAACATAAACCTATTTATTTCCTTCACTAATACTCACTACTTGATAAGAGGCTGAATTCTGGAGCTTTCCCACAAAACTGAAAGTGACCCAGACAAAGGGAACTTCCCTCCTTCCTTTTGAAACATTTTGTCCCCCCATTGGTTCCTCTGGTCAGTTGTCAGCTAGGCTAGGTGAACTTCTTAACCCTTTACATGTAAAAGAGGTATTAACCCTTAACTAGCTGTTTATGACACCCACATTAGCCAAATGAAGAGGTAAGTGCTGTATTTGGAATACACTTGACAGGTGGCCTTCAGAGAGAGGAGATGGTCAGAAGGCAGAGGGGATGATTCTCGGCACATGTGCGTCATTTTACATCCTCTGTCTGCAGTAGAAGTACTCTCTAGTTACACCAGCGATAGTCAACCCAGAATTGGGGTCAGTGGGTGTAAAGCAGAATAGCTCCACTGACTTTCTTTACACCAGATGAAGATTTGGCCCCAGCATTTTGAAAAGTAAAATGGACCGTGCAAGAAGAGGAGAAAGAACAAAGCATGTCAGTGACTGTGAAGGGGATAATTAGTATTACTATTAATTATTTAGACAGCCCCATCATATAAGGCCTTCTACAGACACATGAAACTCATGTTCCTGTCTCATGGAGCAATGACCACTGACTTTGAGGAACACAGGATCAGACCCTAAGTTAGACACAACCTAGAGAAAAATCCATTCTGGGCAGGAGAGTGGAAGGCACAACATTTATGATTTATTTGGATTTGGAGTCTGCTCTGCATTTACTCTACTTAAGGATTCTTTATAATGTTTGATGTTTCTATTTTATTTCTCTTTCCATTTTGGGCCCGAGGCGGCTACTCCCCCCCCCCCCGCCGCCCCCACCGCCCCCAGTCTGCTTCTGCTGCTGCTACAGCAGCTCTGAGGTTGCTCTAACTTGTACATCCTGCTGCCTGATCCCTATGGAGTATATGTAACCTGCTACTTGTACGCTAGGTCTCCCTCTATGCCTGAGCCAGAGAGGATACGAGTCTGTTACAACCCCACCTATAGCGCCTGGCGCTGTAGCGAGCTGTTTGTTCATTTCGGGAGGTCACCAGTTCAATTCCTGGTGTCAGCTAAGGTGGTGGCAGAGAATGACTGAGATGAAGATCTGCCTCCCTGTGCTGGGGCCTTGTGCAAAGGTGGTAAAGAGTTGGCTGGGCAGGGGGTAGAATACAGTAGATGGTGCAAAACTAGGGGTCACCAAATGAAATGAATAGGCAGCAGGTTTAAAACAAATAAAAGGAAGTATTTCTTCACACAACACACAGCCAACCTGTGGAACTCCTTTCCAGAGGATGTTATGAAGGCCAAGACCATAACAGGGTTCAAAAAAGAACTAGATAAATTCATGGAGGATAGGTCCATCAATGGCTATTAGCCAGGATGGGCAGGGATGGTGTCCCTAGCCTCTGTTTGCCAGAAGCTGGGAATGGGCGACAGGGGATGGATCACTTGATGATTACCTGTTCTGTTCATTCCCTCTGGGGCACCTGGCAGTGGCCTGTTGAGAGACAGGATACTGAGCTAGATGGACCTTTGGTCTGACCCAGTAGGGGCATTCTTATGTTCTTATGTTGCAGTGCAGGGATGAAATCCTCTCTATATTTTTACTAATCTGATACATACATTGAGACAAGCATTTTTCCAGGACGGATTGGAGGGCGAGAGAGTCTGGCTGTATGCAGGGGTCAGGGGAAATGACAGAAGGGTACCAAGGGGAACAGACTCAGTGAAGGGGCATGCAGGGGATGAGCGGCACAGAGCTAGTTTATTAAGACAGACCTGAAAGGCTGTGCTGCCCAAGCCTCTACAAAAAGGGTTACGGCATGACTGGTGCCAATCAAATCCCAGCCTTCAGTAACAGAAGGTGTATAATAGGGCCGAAGCGTTACCTGCCCAGCAATATCCCCAACCACAGTGTCAGAACAGTCAGAAGCCGGCTGAAGCTGAAGGGTTCAGACAGATCCAATAAGTTTGATTTAAAACACTGGGAATTCATTACAGTTTTCTCACCAGCCCAGCACTGTAGGTGAGGCAGAATTTAAGACACAATCAATACTTCCAAGGAAGACCTTTGTACTGGGGATGGAGAAAGGTAATCGGGCTGGAGTAACAACTAGACCTAACACTACAGAAGCTGCCTGCAGAAAAGCTGGACTTTTCAGGCCTTGCTCTTCCCTCCGAGCTCGGCGTTTTTCCCTTCAGGTCCATTAATTGATCATTCAGGGACAGAGGCCAAAGCATCAATAAGAGGAGAGAGCTGCAACCAGTTATGCACATGTGTCATGTCACCTAGAAAATGATACCTGACAGGAGTCAGGGGGGGAGTTTGGTTGATAATATCCTGTGCATTTCTGGAATTTCTTTCAGCTGGTGATCTCAAGTTACTGCACAGATATCCCGTAACTCAGCTGCAGAGTGAACCAGCATGATGGTTATTTATTGTACTCCTCATGGGTAGATTAACTGGGGCATAGAGAAGGCCAGATTCTGACACCCAAGCAAAAGAGTCAGAACCCCCCTTACTTACTTAGGGCTTGTCTATACTATCTGCTGGATCGGCGGGCAGTGATCGATACAGCGGGGGTCAATTTATCGCATCTAGTCTAGACGCGATAAATCAACCACCAAGCACTCTCCCGTCGACTCCAGTACTCCACCGGAGCGAGAGGCACAAGCGGAGTCGACGGGGGAGTGTCAGCAGTCGACTCACCACAGTGAAGACACCGCGATAAGTAGATCTAAGTATGTCGACTTCAGCTACGTTATTCACGTAGTTGAAGTTGCATAACTTAGATCAATTCCCCCTCTCTCCCCCCAGTGTAGATCAGGCCTTAGGCAAGTCACATGGCACTTGGGTGTAAGAGCATCTGAGTAAGTGAAGCTATTTGCCTGCTTACATCCTCCAAGGAGCTTGGGGGCAGGGAGTGATGTAGCCTCAGGTCTGCCCAATCACTGACACGAGTTCACGTGAGTCATGCAATCTTACGTGGGGAAGAGAGGGAGCCTTGGGTCACAGGCTCCATCTCAGGAGTGCAGCTCGGGGAATAAGCTGTTCCATGAAAAAAATATTTTGTCCCTCACTGAGTGAGTGGGATGGATTGTGACTCTGAGTGCCAGCTTGCTCGCTGGTCAGCTCCTGGGGCAGTGCAGCTACGTACTATCCCTTAATCAGTGGCAGTGTTGTCTAGTGGAGAGAGAACTGAACTGGTACTCAGGAGACCTGGATTCTATTGCCAGCTCTGCCACTTGCTTCTGGGTGACCTTGGGCAAGTCACTTCCTGCTCCATGTCTCAGTTTCCCCACTCTGTAAAATGGAGTTAATGATATTGGCCTCCTTCATAAACCACATTGGTCTCCACTGATCAAAACTGCTAGTTATTGCTAATATCCAGGGCAGCGTGCCAAGTTGTCTTTCCACAGTGTCGAAGTATCTTCTCAGCCCTGGAAGTGGTCAGACTCAGGTACCCGGGTGGGACTGTATGGGCGGGAAGCATTCACTGATGCATCCTGTGCTGTGGCTGTTCTATGGGAAAGCAGAGGAATTCAGACTTAAGAGATGTCAATCAGCAGATTAAGGGGGAAATATTTCAATTTACAACCCCTTAAAAAAACCTGCAGAAGATGCTTTGCTTCACCATTTGAAACACAGAAACCAAAGCCATAATGTCTGGTTAGAATTGACATACACGGCTGAGGGTTAGACATGATCGGGGCACTCATAAGTCCTTCCTGTGGTCACTTGAAGGGAAACCTGAAATACTTAACTGTCAAGCAACATTACTGTCCCTTCAGACCTGTTGCCAACATGCTCCCCTTAAGCCTCTCATTACCTAGTGCAGGAGAATAAAAGCCCCTTACGAAGACATCTACAATTGCTAGAGAATCTTCTTTTCGAGAAACAGAGCCCAGAAATGTAGCCCTGGGGAAATGCATTTTATATGAAGATGTAATTTGCATTGTTTAAAGATAAACTTTTTGTTTTGGGTTTAAAACAAAGTAACGGGGTTGGGGGAGGGGGAGGAGATGGTTTTATTTTCCCCCTTCTTTACTACTTGTTATTTCTTTGAACTCTGTAAGAAATCTGAGCTGCTTGGAAATGCATGGTCTTCTCTGTACTGTATATCACGGTCTCTTGGAAATTCATGCTAGCAACAGGAATAGAACTCAGATCTCCAAAAGCACAGGCTCCTGAGGAGAATCTTCTTTATCTGTTGGCAGTATAGCACATAGGCAACACAGCTGAGGACTTCTGAGTCCCTCCAGCAGAGGCTAGTGGTAGAGGCAAGACACTAGCCAGGCATTGAGCATATGACAGGTGCTTATCTCAGCAGTTTAAACTGCCTGAATCTGCAAAACAGGCCTGGAAATCTCACGAGAAGCATCCTTACTCACAAAGGGCTAGACTGTGATCTGGACTTCATGCCAAATGCAGTCTGCCTGTATATTTTTAGGTCCAAAATCTGATTCCATTGAGGTCAACATCACTTCAATGGGAGCTGGATTTTGCTCATCATTGCACATATACCAGAGACTATAATGATAATGCAAACAAATTGTATAGGAATGTCGGAGATGGCATTAAAGCAAACTGGTCAATGGAATGTAAGGGTACGTCTATACTTACCTCCGGGTCCGGCGGTAAGCAATCGATCTTCTGGGATCGATTTATCGTGTCTTGTCTAGACGCGATAAATCGATCCCAGATCGATCCCTGAAGTGCTCGCCGTCGACGCCGGTACTCCTGCTCCGTGAGAGGAGTACGCGGAGTCGACGGGGGAGCCTGCCTGCTGCGTGTGGACCCGTGGTAAGTTCGAACTAAGATACTTTGACTTCAGCTACATTATTCACATAGCTGAAGTCGCGTATCTTAGTTCGAAGTGGGGGGTTAGTGTGGACCAGCCCTTAGAGCAGAAAGCATGACTACTTATTTTTAGGGAAGGATATATATTGTTAGCAACAGATAGATATAGATCAGAAATCGTGCTTTCTTGTCATCCACACATCCGGCCATGCCAAGGTATAACGGAGGGTATGTTACTAAGCAGGAAAGAAAGGATAGGGTCTGTTTTCCTCTTATTTATTAAGCCCCATTAGATAAGGGCAGGACCCCAGTCACACATCTTAAACATCACCTGCCCATTCTCTCTCTTTGCAGGGAAGGAGACCTCAGTGAATCTGAGATCCCCGTCACATCTTGGTGAAAGCCAGAGGGAGTTTGAGGTCAGGAAAAACAGAGCACGCTGGCAAAGGAGATGAGGTTAGCTGCACTTTTCTACTGATTCAGACCTGGCTCCCCGCCATTGGTCTGCATGAATCTAAAGTGGGATGGTCTGAAAGGCCAAAAGCCTGTTGTGTTCTTCCAAAAGCAAAGCACAATGCTAACGGAAATGCTCCTGTTCTGACTTTTTAAAGAACTACTCAGAACCGCCAATCTGATTCAAAAGCCTTGGGCTTCTTGGATGGGGTAATTTAAGGACACGGGAAACAGAAATCTCAGCCAGTCTTATACAGCAGTCACCACCAGAATCATCAGTGCCTGCTAGGCCCAAGGCAGAGAACCCTGAAGACCTCCCTTTCCTATTCATTTTCACACCTTTCGGAATTCAGGACACATCCAGTGGCAATGAAAATGCAAACATGTGGGTAAACAGGAATAGGAAAGCCAGTGGGCATTAAGGGGCCAACGTATGAATTAAGGTGATGGCTTGTCTCCAGCCCATGAAGATCCAACTGCGTCATCCAGAAACTCTTTCCAAGCAGAGTTGTATTTCTCAAACAGAGGCAAAACGCAAACAGCTCCTCAGCTTTCCTGAGTCTATGGCTCCCAAGAGATTATCCCCTGTGCCTCTCTCCATGCTTCCTGCTTTAGAGCCTACTGCAGAATTCTGCCTCACTCTTTCAGCAGAGCATTTCCTCCCAGAGCTTGCTCCCTGGAGGCCCCTTTTCCAAGGAGGGAGGTGTTGGTTTTTAGTCTCCTACTGCCCCACCCTTTTAATTGGCCAAACTGGGAGCACCTGCTCTAATGTAGGAGTGCTGGAGCTGCCTCATTTCAAGGGGCCAGCCATCCTGGGACAGGACTATTACCAGGAGTGGCTCCAGGCACCAGCGCAGCAAGCACGTGCCTGGGGTGGCAAGCCGCGGGGGGTGGCCTGCCAGTCGCTGAGAGGGCAGCAGGCAGGAGGCTTTCGGCGGCACGCCTGCAGGAGGTCCGCCGGTCCCGCGGCTTCGGCAGCAATTCGGCAGCGGGGACACTGATGGCACGGCACCGGCAGACCTCCCACAGGCATGCCACCGAATCTGCGTGACCAGCACCGCTGACAGCCACCTGCCTGCCGTGCTTGGGGCGGCAAAAAAACATAGATCCGCCACTGGCTATTACACTAGTGACCACAAGCAGAAATGCATCATTGGTGAATAAATGCACCAGTGAAAGAGGGGCACAAAGGTCTAGTATAGAGGTCCCAGTCTGTGGCATGTGGACCAGTCGTGACCTTGCAGAGCTCTAGCTTGTAATCTGTGTACATGTGACTGCTGGCATGGGGTTGGCTCTAACCAGCTGGAAACAAGAAGGAGCAGGCAGCCTGCCTACCTCTGCTAGAAGCTACTGCTCCATACGGATAAGAGAGGGGGAAATGAGACTGGAGTGCCAGCCACCAAAGGGAGAGGAATGACTAACAGGGAAACATGGGGAGGAAGACCAGGCAACCCAGAAGAATTAGGTGCATAGGCTGGTCTTGTCATCTTTCTGGTCACAGTTCCAGAAAGCCAGTTTGTGATAGGCCTGTCCCTGCTGGCAGCCAATCTTCAGGTCTGAGCCCATCTGGGATCACTCCTTGGACTGTACCCATGGCTTCTGAGGAATGGTAAGTCCTACTTCCATTTGGGGGCCACTACACCAGCTGTTTGGGTCTCTCTGGCTTTATGTTCACAGCTGCATTCCCGAACTCTGGCCCTTGCTCTAGTTCTACCCTTTCCACCACTGAGCATGCTAAAAATACTCCCCTGGCTAATGCAGGGTGTCTCCCGGTTCCCTTGTGGCCTGGCATCCAGTTTTCAATGGCTGGCTGGTTACACTCCTCCCTGTCCTCTCCTCTTCTTCAGTCTCCAGTTAAGACTCAGCTGTTAAGGATGCAGAAGAGGGAGATCCAATCACCCTCTCTCTCTAGACCCTAACCTCCTAACCTGGTGCCTTCTACAGTGTGGAACAGTTTCTACTGGTGCCTTTGCAGGGCAGGGCATCTCCAGCATCCTAGGGAACCTTCCTTCCTTCTGCATCTCTCAGCCCCTGTGGCGAGAGATGAATTGTTCACAGTTAAGTGCTGCAAGCCCTATATCTGACAGCAGCTGCTAAGATGCTTCGTGCCTATATCCCAGGCTGGGGGCCCCTCCAGGAGTAGCAGCAACATTTTGGAGAGTAAAACAGTATACAAGACAATAGACTGTGCAACAAAGACCACAGCACAGAGGAGGAAAGTTCAGTATGTCTTTATTTTGGGCTACGGAGTTCAGCATTCCCACTGGTCCTTCCTCCACACTAACGCCCTTCCATACCCTCTGTGCTCTCTGTTTATGTTCACCTGCTACCCAATTAACTGCCCATTTAGCTGCGCACCTGCTGTGGCTTTGTCCTCAGACCACTGCACTGTAGCCATTAACCCTCTAGATTACCTTCTGCTCTGAAAAATACCCGAGTGAATGGCTGGAGCATTCATCTGTGAATAGGAAACATGCTACAGTCGATTGTGGCTGGTAAAGATGTGATGGGGGGGGGGGAGATTATGCTTTTTTTTTTTTTATCAATTGACTCATGTCGCCAGTGGGTTTTCTGTCATAATTGACTAATGCCACCCAGGTTGATATGTACTTCTGCTGATAGCTACATTACAAGTTAACAGTCTAGCTCAGTATATGTTTTCATTCAATCTCTATAGGAGAAACTCATATATGGCAGCTGGCAATGCCCTGAGGGGAGAAATCAGCTGTCTGGGGACAGAGCGGAAGGCGCTCGACTACAGACGACAAGAGACGAGGGAAGAATCAGGAAAGTCAATGAGAAATTAGTCAAACAAGATTCAGTGTGTCGCAGTGTTGCCTGCCTGGTGCACTGAACTTCAGGAAGCAGCCAGAGAGCTGGATCAGCCCAAAAGCTGCAGAGTTTTGGGAGGCGGAGTAAGGCCAGTGCAACTGTAACAATTTGTTAACCGAAAAATGCTGCAGAGGGTGACGCAGGAGATAGAGGGCCAGTCGCCGGCAATGCGGCAGCACCAAATCCTGAGAGAAAGAGAGAAACTTCAGAGTGGGGAAGGGAGGGGTGGAGAAGGGAGAGGAAGTTGAGTGCAGAGTGCTTCTGAGCTCATCCTGTCTTTCTGGGAAGGAAAAAAGAACCTTCCTGATCTCTCCTGCTGACAGAAAATGCACCACGCACTGGACACTTTTGCACCATTTCTGAAAACGGGCCCTTTCCCTCAGACACACTTTAGCGTGATCTCACAGACACACTGGTGCTGTCACTGCCCACGGGTGGGACATGAGGGCTCAGGGAGCTGGTTTACCTAAACGTTAATGCTGTTGCTATCTTCCATGGGCTGGTGACGAAAACACAAATCTGGGAGCTGAAGACTAGGTCCCATTTCTACCACAGGCTTTTTTTTTTTTTTAACGTAACCTTTGTGCGAGTCACTTAATCTGCACATGCCTCCGTTTCCCCCTCTGTACGGTGAGACCACTTCACAGGGGGTGTTTAGATGCTGATAAAGCACACGGAGCGCCTAGGATGGAAACTTCTCCAGAAATTATTATTATTTGATGGGGCAGGAAAATGTGGGGGAGGGTTAATAACTATCTGCAAAAATAGAGGGGACACTGCATTTTAAATGCTTCTGATTTGTCTACTGGGGGTGCTGAGAGTCTGCACAGGCCCCAAGGCCAGGATTAGACCCAGAGGAGAAGCATCGGATTGTGTTTTTTTATTATGTTCCCCACTGTGAGGTAATTTCAACCTGTCCGGCACATCCCATACACCCCCCACTGCTCACAGCCACTACTCTAATTGCTTATGTGGCTGTGCCCTGGGAAAAACATCAACTGTGTCAGGGTGGCGATGACTGGCACTGTACTCCCTGCTACCAATTAGGAGATGCTACCTCATGCCCAGCCTCTGCCCCTCGTGGGTTTTCTCCGCTTTGCCCTAAGACTCTGGGCCTGTGACTCAAGGCGACCTGTTCTTTTTAAAGCCTTTTCCCTCAAACTTCCCAAAAGATCCCTTCCCCACATCGAATACACACAGCACAAAACAGGTATCTCTGCCATTGGGCATGCAGAGCAAATGTCACTTTAGAAAGGCAGATGGAGGACTGCTGGGATATGGAACTGGTCAAATAGCTTCCTCTCCCCACCTCACCCCCCATAAACAAGCAAAAAGGGGGAAGGAAGAAATGGCCCATTTTCCAGCTTGTGATATGATTAGCTCTGAAAAAGGATTTGCTGCACCAAAATGTGCCTGCAGGTTCTATGAGCACCAGCTGCCATCTAGCGGAGAACTGGTATGATTTGTCACCAGCAGACACTCTGCCTCATTTACCTTCACAGCAGGAGGCGAGGAGAGTGTATTCTCCTAAATGTGTTAACTTAGCAATGTTATACACTGGAAACAAATTAATATATAATTCTTCTGTGTCTTAAGGTCATTACTGCCAAGGCATAAATTAATAGAGCTATTCCAGTTAATTCATTTTGGCATTTGCTTCTGCATGTCTGAGCACATATGTAAGCGGGGCCCTTAACGCGTTACTGCTAGTGGAAATGATGAAGTCCTAAAAGGAGCTTCACCAAATTAATGTATTTTTTGGTGACCTAAAAGTCAGCATGACACCAAGTCTGCTCCTCTCCCATTCTTGCTTTCTACAAGGCAGGTCACAGGCATGGAGCAAGAAGGTTTGAATAGATCCAAGATGAAACTAAAGAATACAGTGTCTCATCCCCTCTGCAAGACCCACAGATACGTATCTCCTGTGTATAGAGTGTTAAAGCATTTGTACTGAGAACAGCACAGTATCCAATCACAGATGTATTAAACTGTCCTGTCGAAATATAGGTGCTTTCCTTTCAGATCAGAGAGAGAAGGGACATCATCAGTGGAGACTGAGGCTACAGCTCTAGTAAGTCAGCTGTTTTCTGTTAAGAGCCTGGTCCTGCAGCGTTCTGAGCATCACCTACAAAATGCTCAGCCCCTTCAACTCCTGCTGAAATCAATAGGAGATGAGGGAGCCAGAATCCTGCAGGCTTGGGCCCTCATGCAGTCGACCCCTGGCTTGCCTTCCCATTGTAATTCTCTCCCTGTTTCTCATACTGTTTCTTGCAGCAAAAAACTTTTGTTTTATGGAAACTTCTCTTACATGTCTGCTCAAAAGTCCACTTGCCTCGTTGAGGTGGATCTTTGACCAAAAGGTGGAATCAAATTGTGCTGAAAACTTGGGGATACTTTAAAGGGGTTGCTTAAGGCAAGGGAGAGCAACAAAAAAAGGGATGCCAACTGGAGTTAGTCCTCAGTGCATATATTTTTCTCTGTATTTGTATCTTTGTGCCTTGATGACAGGGCACTTGTTTAGCTATAAGAGGCCTGTGTGGAGGTTTTGAACTGATTTCTTCTTGCAGAATTCGGGAAGTGGTTGCTAAGGGCTTGTCTTCACTACCTGCCTGGATCGGCAGGTAGAAATCGATCTCTCGGGGATCGAATTATCACGTCTCGTCGGTATGCAACAATCAATCCCCGAATCGACGCACGTACTCCACCAGCCCAGGTAGGAGTAAGCGCCGTCAACGGGGGAGCCGCGGCAGTCGATTTGCCGCCATCCTCACAGCGGGGTAAGTCGGATCGGATACGTCGAATTCAGCTACGCTATTCGCGTAGCTGAATTTGCGTATCTTAAATTGATCCCCCTCCACCCCAATTGTAGACCTAGTCTAAGTCTATGTATACTCTGCTGCTGTTTTCTGTGTGTGGCCCGTACCCATTCACAGCATTAATTGGAACTATGGACCAAACAAAGAGAAGTCAATGAATCATAGAAATGTAGGGCTGGATGGGACCTCAAAAGGTGATCGAGTCCAGATTCCTGCACCGAGGTAGGACCAAATAAACCGAGACCAGCACTGACTGGTGTCCAACCTGTTCTTAAAAAACTCCAATATGAGGATTCCACAACCTCCCATGGAAGCTCGTTCCAGATCTTAACTAGCCTAATTAGCAAAAACTTTCTAACTATATCTAACCTAAAACTCCCTTGCTGCAGATTAAGCCCCTTATTTCTTGTCCTGCCTCCAGTGGACATGGAGTACAATTGATCCCTCTCCACTTTATCACAGCCCTAAACATATTTGAAGACTGTTATCAGATCTCCCCTCAGTCTTTTTTTCTCAGTACTAAACATGCCCAGTTTTTTTTGCCTTTTCTCATAGGCCAGGTTTTCTAAACCTTTTATCATGTTTATTGCTCTCCTTTGGACTCTCTCCAATTTAGCCACATCTTCCCTAAAGTGTGGCACCCGCAACTGGCCACAGTATTGCAGCTGAGACCTCACCAGTAGAGCCCTGCATGGATACACAATTTATATCCGTGGATGTGGATATTCGTGGCTATAAAGCGGACATCCACGGATTTGCAGGGTTCTAGTGATAACAAACAAGAGCACCAGGCCACCAACCAGGCCAGGAACTGCAGCGGCAAAAGCAGCAGCATGTCGGGCCACCGCTCACAGGAACCAGTGCCCACCCCAGGCAGCTCCTCCAGTGTGGCTGTACCACCCCCATCCCTGCCCACTGGGGCAGGCACCTGCCTCACTGCCAGCTGTCCCTGGGGAAGTAGATGCCCTGCAGTGAAATGCTGTCCCCATTGAAGTCAATGGCAAAACTATCACTGACTTCAATGAACCCAGGATTTCACCCCTGGATTCTGCTTTCTTTTAGGTCAGGATACTGACAGGGCACAGAGGGTTCAGATCAGAACGGCCATATTGGGTCAGACCAAAGGTTCATCTAGTTCAGTATCCTGTCTTCCAACAGTGACCAAGGCCAGGTGCCCCCGTGGGCATGAACAGCACGGATAATCATCAAGTGATCCATCCCCTGTCGCCCCTTCCCAGCTTCTGGACAGTTGACAGTGCTCCAAAGCTATGGTTCCTGGACCAGTGTCAGCAATCGCTGTAGTTGCTGTGGAGATGTCAGAGATCATGAATAGGCAGGTAGGTGGGTCGTGTAGGTATGGATGGGAGGGCAGGTGTCCTGAAGACAGTCCCAGTATTAAAACATAGTCCACACTGTGAAAGAACAAGAGTACTTGTGGCACCTTAGAGACTAAGAGTTTGCACAAACTGTTCCCAGAATACTTTCTCCTTCTCCTCCTATTCAATCATTCTCATTCCCTGCAAAGGCTGTTCAAACTATTCTTCTCCTCTGCTTCTTGCACAGTACTGTATAATCTAAAGAGGACCCCTCCTCCTCCAGTCCAATCCCTGCCCCTTTATACAGGATGCACATATGCTGCAGCGTGCACCCAGACGCTCAGCTGATGCCAATCAGAGAAACTCCATTGATTTCACCGGATCTACGCCAGTTTACACCGGCTGAGGATCTGCCCCACTGTTCCTACCCACTTGATGCCTTTTGGGGTGAATGATTGAGTCCACTTCATAAACATCTAGGTCATTCATGGCAAAGCAATTTCTGGAAGAACCAACAAGAAAAGTGAATTTGTAGCACCATTAAGTATACGACCTTGTGCTTTTTCCTGTGTAGCATTGCAGAATTTTGTACAGCGACACTAAAACAAGTCTGGTTAAATCACTGAAGGAAAATATTCAGTTTCATACAGTCTTTTTTTTTTTTTTCTCCTTCTCTTGGATTTAGATATACTTCCCTCCTCCTCTTCCTCCTCCTTTCCACTCCCTCCTCCTCCCCCCAGGCAGTCTGAGATCAAAGTGGTATGTGTTAGAGAGGAATTCAGGGACAGGATACAAATCAGACTACCTGTTACACCTAGTGTTTTGGAGGCCTGATTCAAAGGCTGTTAAACTCAAATGAAAATACTGCTAGTGCTCAGTGAGTTTTGGATCAGGCTCTTAGAGATACCAGTCAGTCTCAAGAATTCTGGGGCTGGAGCTCTGGTGGAATGATGAAAGCAGCTGAAATCAAAGCTTCGAATTTTATTCTTTCGTTAAAATCCCTTAATCTTGTTCATTCCATGGGGCAACTGCTCTTTGGGATTAAGCCTAGAACCCAGAGGATGCAATAAGAGGAGATATGAATATGTCAAAATAAAAGAATCTCCGAGGAGGTATGGGGGGAGAGAGAGACCATGTACGGTATGTTACCTTGGCAAGCTGTCATTTAAAGGGCCAGATGTCTACATTTCCCTTGCAAGAATCAGAGAGAAGACAGGAACCCAATTTTGTATCGCTCTTTATTTGAATGAAAATATGTTTTATCCCAGTGGAGGGATGTGTTTCTTCCTGCCAATAAGTGTCAGCAGCTGATCTGAACCCTTCAATAAAACAATGCCATTAAATAATTTAACCTGGAAAGAAACACTGATGGCTGTGAAATAATTTATGGATTTCAGATGGGTCAAACTTTAAAGCACCGAAGTGAGGAAATGCGAGAAATGGACTGAGGTGAGATTCCCCTGCAGAAAGAAAAGGAGCACATTAAATAGCCATCTTAAACACAGAGTGTACACTGACCCCGTGCTGTGTAAATATACAGGATGTATTTTCTAAACAGACTTTCAAGAGGGCTAAACAAATCACTAGAAAAAATAGTTTAAGGGAAATGGGTGAAGTCTATTCTTTGGCTGATGCCTGCATAAAACTGCTAGTAACATTACAAGACATTAAACAGGCACATCCGATGGAAAGTAATGAGACTCCTCTTCCCATTGTAAGTTTCAATAGGGATTTGAAGGTTAGATTGCTAGAGAAAGTGACAGACAATAAAAAGTAGCATATCAGGTATAAGAAAAAAAATGCAAAATAGGGTAGAATCCACTGAAGTAGGACTGTGAATGGTTTATTGTCCTGTTTAAGTAAACATACTATTTAAAAAAATCTGGAAAGACCACAAATGAAATAAAACACAGAGCAGAGTGAAACCAACAGAATGGAGTTGAGACTTGGATGCATTTCATCTTCTTTAGTTGCTATTTGTTTGATCTTCCTTTCATTTTAAATTGGCAACTTCTGTATTCAAAGAAGAGATCCTGGAATTTCATACCTATTTAACACCTGGTTACGCAGCATTTAATCACTGGCACCAGCTGATTGTATCTCCCTTAAGCAGAAGACAAGGTGGGTGAAGTAAGAGACAGGCTTTTGAGCCACATATTAACTGATATTACCGCATACACCTTGTCCTCTAATATCCTGGGATCCACCTAGCTACAACTACACTCTAATCATAGACATTAGAGCTGGAAAATTGCTACTAGGTCATATAGAGTATCATGCCACAACTAATGTAGATTGTTCACTCGGAAAGAAATAATTGTCTTATGGTCAATATTCTCAGAGGTAGGGTTGCCAACCCTCCAGGATTGTCCTGGAGTCTCCAGGGATTAAAGATTAATCTTTAATTAAAGATTATGTCATGTGATGAGACCTACAGGAATACGTCCAACCAAAATTGGCAACCCTACTCAGAAGAGCTTCGTTCCATTTCCAGCTCTACCTTAGACTACCTGTGTGACCACCAGAAGACACTTGATCTCGTTGTGCCTCAATTCCCCATCTCTGAAATGGGGATAAGAATGTTTCCTTTCTCCCACCTCTTGTCCATTTATATTGTATGTTCTTCAGAGCAGAGGTTGTTCCTATCTATGTGTATGGGCATCACAATGGAGCCCTAATCTCAGCTGGGGCTTTTAGATGCTACTGGAATGTTGTAAATGGTACATTGTCCTATCCATATTTAATTGTCCTGAGCAATGGTGTTTTTCTTCCCTGAAAGAAGGGTGTAGTGAGAACACAGAAAGATAGGAAAAGGCCAAAGAGGATAGTGACTTGAACTATGTTCTCTTTCTGTCTTAAAAACCAATGCAATTATTAAGTGACTGTCATGACCCACGGGTCTCAAACCCAGGCCTGCAAGTTTCATGGGCTTAGCCGTCGACCTCCAAATCTCCACCGGTCAGCCTGCTGACAATAGCCCAGCCCCAGTGTGAGGCTCCACCTCTGAGGTCCAATTGACAGAGTCCAGGAATGTCTGACTGGCCCATTGGCCCTGCGTAAGCCAGAAGCAGGAACAGGAAGATCAGTAGCGTAGCTAGGGGGGTTCAGGGGAAGCAGCCGCTTCCCCTCAGTATATTTTTCAAAAGCAGCACCTGCCAGGCCACCACTGGGCTCCTGCAGGCAAGTGGGGGGGCAGCATGGTCGGACTTCGGAGGAGCCATTGGGGAGGGAGGTGGCGGGCGCAGCCATAGGTGCGAAGGGGCCAGCTCCTCGGCCATCGCACCCCACGCTCAGCGCGGCCCCAACATCACCACCGCGGCCGCCTCCTGCGGTGACTCAGGGCTCGGCGGCCGAGTGCTCCGCAGCTGGCGGGCAGATCCCCTCTCCCCGGCAGCTTCCTGCTTCCCTCGGCCCGGAAGCAGGAAGCTGCCGGGGAGAGGGGATCTGCCCGCCAGCTGTGGAGTGCTCGGCCCCCGAGCCCTGAGCCGCCGCAGGTGGCGGCCGCGCTGAGCGTGGGGCGCAATGGCTGAGGAGCCCGGCCGCTTCGCTCCTCTGGCCGCGCCAACTGCCCCCCCAAATGGCTCCTCCGGAGTCCGGCCGTGCTGCCCCCCCCTTGCCTGCAGGAGCCCAGTGGCGGCCCGGCAGGTGCTGCTTTTGAAAAAAATGCTGGGCTGCCCGGGCGAGGGAACCAGGAAGCTGCTGGGGAGAGGGGATCTGCCCACCAACTGCTGCCTGCCCCACTGCTCCGCTCCCCACAACCTCCAGGAAAAGCGAGCAGTGCCCACCTGCCACCCCTTCCCCCGCGCCGGGGGGGGGGATGCGGAGCGGCAGGAGTAGGAGCCAAGGAGGGGCGTGGCCAGAGGAGGAGCCAAGGGGGGGGGCGCTTTTTTTATGGTTGCTCCCCCTGCACTGAAAAGCTGGCTATGCCACTAAGGAAGATGTTTGAACAATTGGGCTCCACCCTGCCCCCGGCTTCATTTCCTGGCATCTGACTTTTGGTTCCCAGCTTCCAGTTTGTCTCTTGACTCTGACCTCTTGGTATCCTGACCTGGCCTGACTCTGGTTCCTGCCTTATGGTTCTGACCCCCAGTATCCTGACCCAGTCAACTCTTGACTCCTTTCTTATGACTGTGGACTCTGGCTCTATTAGGTATGGCTGCCCACGACCCAGCCATGACAGTGATGCTGTGAGGTTCAACCCCGAACACATTTCTTCATACTTGGAGAAGGGAAGGGCGGGGCGGGGGGAATGTATTTCAGGATCTTACCAAGCAGATGATAAAGCTAGCAGTTGCTAACTGCCTGCTTGGCCCAGAAAAACGTACACTCCAGAATTGGAAAATGCAGTTGTCACAGAGGAAAACTGTCAGCTAATGAAAAGTCAGACAGTTAGAAGATTTACTGTAGTCCCTGAGTTTACGTTAAATAATATATATGCTAACTCTTGCACTGGGAGCAGTCACAGGGAAATCCCAAGTTCAATTTAACAAACACAAAACTTTCCCCACCCACCCCCACCCCCGTATGTGGCCAATAGCTATACCACTTCATCTGACATTTTATCAGATGTCAAAAGACAAGCTGTAACCTGGCACATCTTCAAGTCAAACACAGGCCACTGCAGAGACCATCGCGGCTCACAAAATGGCAATTTCCCCCTGGATCAATATTGACCCAGTGCCCCCATATTAATGTTTGAGGGCACAGTGCTGTTGGAGATACTAGGCCAAATCCTCAGCTGGGGTAAACTGGCCTAGCTCCATTAAAGACCATTGTGACTTCGGATGGGTGTGCTATTCTGCTTCACTTCCTGTCACAAACTATTGTGCAGTTTTGTTGTGAGGTCACGCGTGCCGACATTCCACGTCCCTGGGGGGTGCTTGACCCTGCTCCAGCCCAGGCCCTGCCCCACTCCATCCTTTCCCCCAAGGCCCCTACCCCTGCCCTGCCTCTTCCCACCCCCGTTCTGCCCCCTCCCCCAAGCGCACCCCACCCTCGCTCCTCCCCCCCATCACTTCCTGCAAGCCACTGAACAGCTGATCGCAGCAGGCGGAAGGTGCTGGGAGGGAGGGGGCGGGCTGATCAGCGGGGCCCCCCGCGGGCAGGAAGCGCTGATGGGAGGGGGAGGAGCTGATCAATGGGGCTGCCGGTGCGGGCTGGGCACCCAGTATTTTTTCCCAAGCGTGCTCCAGCCCCGGAGCACCCATGGAGTCAGCACCTATGTGTGAGTGTTATGTGGTACCCCACTGAGATGGGTAAAGGGATTCTGTTTGAAGACCACTTTGTTATCCCTCTAAATTAGCATGATGGCTGACACCACCAGGTGGTGCTGTTACACATAGGCTTCTAGGTTCTTTTTTCTTAGTGTGCAGGAAAGTTTTGCTCTTGGAAAGACATACTATGGTGGTGTTAGTTATGGGTTGTACAAGGTCTTGTGCAGAGGCAACTTTGGTGCAGAGGGAGCTGCGTGAGCTTTTGGAGAATTTGATCTCTGCATTGGGCTGTGATTACAGTCAACTCTGGAGGCAAAGCTGCTCCTTGGGAAGAAGGCATTGGCGCTGGGCTGAGATGCCTTGAAGAAGGGGTTGCCCTGCATGCTGTTTGACCGTGCCAGTTCAGGACTGATATACAGGGGTAAATTAAATTAAGTTACTCTTAGAACATACCCAGACTCTGCATCGCTGATTTCTTCTCTGTTGGGAAGACTACCTGCAAGGACCCACGCATCTGCTACCATTCAACAGAAGTGCCAAATGGGACACGGGTGTCAAAAGAAGGGGCAATATTATGAAGGGTTAATTAAATGGAAGGTGGTTATTGTTAATACACTGGAATAGCAACTAATGCAATTGTGTTAAGAATTTGTCTCATACAACTTTGGAGATGATAAAATGCAAATGAAGATTCACAGGACTGCAAAAGTGTGTCTAAATAATAATCTGTTTATTGGGTACCTGTTAACTTCAGTGGCTTTGGATCAAATGCACAGAGAGATAGAGACAATAGATAGTTAAACTAGCAAACTCCTCTCTTATTAACTTGTCAGGACAGTAAAACTAAAACAAAACAGTGCTCTTCACAATGAAGTGTCCTTTTCAACCTGTTTCTTTCCTTTTCCTCCTCTTTGTTGACTAACCTACAGAGCACCGCAACCTTTTCCCCTGTCCCACATAAAATGATATCAGATCTACTGCCCACAATGATATACACCTCTCCCTTCAGTCATGAGAAAGTACATCACTATTTTATTGGATGCAGGTCTCAAGAGCTCAGGAACTCAACAAACACCCTCATAAATTATTGAAAAACCACCCCAAAGTGTAACAACAATAAACTAGAAGTGGTGAAGGTGGTTTTGTTAGCCAGACGTCCAAGCAGCACTCTCTAGGAGGTTCCCAGGCTGCTTTCTTACTGATGACAAGTCTCGTTGCTTACAGGAAACCAGGGCTTATGCAACACATGATGATGATGAATCAGATACAATAAGCCCCCACCCATGCACTTCCCCACACATACATACAAGGCACACTTTACAAAAAATAGTTCACGAAAACTCCCCCCCCCCCCCCCCCCCATAATAGTGCTAGTGAAAGTTGCCAGATGTATATCTTTAGAAACTGAGTCGAGTCCCGTCATAACATCCCTTTAATAAATATAGGACTTCAGTCACCCAGGAGGTCCCTTCCAGTCCTCTGTTCTTATGTACAGCCCTCTCCACCAAGGAGCCTACGCCCAGGGTGATGTGCCATTCATTCTCCATGCTCATTCTGTTCCTGGCTTCTCTGGCAAGACTATCAACAAGGGTGTTGCTTAGTGCCTGTTGTGCTCCTGTAGGTTATTGTAATGTGGAAACATGCCCAATATCCATGAGGAATTAGGCCGGGCCCATTAGCTCAAGGTGTTGACTTCCAGTCACTACTGACCTGGGGAGGTTTAAGCCAGTGATCTAGAAGGGAAAACTAGTCACCTGGGAATACTCTAAGGTCTATCGACACAGCAAGAAAACCCTTGCGTCAACTGACTCAGGCTCGCAGGGGTCATGCTGCAGAGCTAACCTAGCTGTGTAGATTCTCATGCCGGAGCCGGGGCTCTGAAACCTGGTGAGGAGGAGGGTCTTGAAGCCCAGGCTCTAGCCCTAGCAAGAATGTCTACATGGCTATTTTTAGCCCCACCGTGCAAGCCCCAATCAGTTGTCCCGGGCTCTGAGATTCGCTGCCACGGGTCTTTTTTTGTTTTGTGTTTTACTGTGTAAATCCTAAGACTTCGAGAGATGCTTCTTGAGGGTGGGGTCTTCAAAAGTGCTCCGAGCTGGCCAAACTATTCTCATTGAAGTGAAGGGTAGAACCCCTCATTGGCTTCAATGGGGGCAGACTTAGGGTCATGCTGAGCTCTTTGGAAAAGTCCCCCTTTAAATTGGTTGTATTGTTGTTGTTTTTTTTCTCTTAACCGAAAAAAAACGTAATTCAAGTGGCTGCCACTCGCATCCTTTGAAATTCTGCTCTGCCTCCTCCAGCAGGTGCTGCCACACCGCACTGTACAACCATCTCTTCAGAATCTGCTTCCTTTTGGTTCAAAGAGGAAGGCTGTCTATCAGGACAAAATTATGGTCCTTCTCCCATGGGACTTTCTCTGGGGAGCTCTGACACTTGCCTGTTGCTAGAAGTAATAGCTTTAAAATGAATTCTAGATACAGCGAAAAAGAATTTGACAGTGAAATGTTTCTTGGCCTCCCGTCCCTTCTATTGCAGAATCTATTCCATGATCTCTCCACTAGAAAAGTGTCTTGATATTCATCTTTTTTAATTTCATCCCATTATCCCTAGTTATTTCCCCCTGGGATAATTTCCCTCCTCCCTTGGCGTTCGCACTGTTTGGATGCTTGCATCTGGCTCTGTCCCTCTTAGCCATTGCTTAGCCCTGCTGTGCATATTTTCAGTAGTTCTTTATAACTTTCCATGTAAATCAACCCCTCCAGCTCCCTAATCATTTTTGTTGCACCTCCCTGAACTCCCTCCAGTTTGTCTACATCTCTCTGGTAATAACTTTGCCTGGGTGTCATTTGGCATTTTCTCCTTATCACATCCCAACAGAGCATCAAACCCTTTGCCCTGTTGCTATGTTATGCTGTCAGGTAGACTGGACCTGAGTGATTGACGTAATCCCTTAATTTGCCAGAGGTGCTGTTTTAGATTTTTGCAAACCAGTAAATTGGTGATTTGAGCCAAATGTGATGTTGAGGAGAGGGATTATTCACTCATCTCCTCTAAACAAAACCAGAGCTGATTTTGTGGATTTAAATCCAGGGCACTCTGGTTATTTCCCACCTTCAGTTTCTGATGATGGAATAAAACATCCATGATGATTTGATTTTTCCAAGCAGAATTCAAGGTTCACAGAGATAGATCCTCTGCTGGTGTAAATCATCGTCACTTCATTTCAGTCAATAGAGGTATGACAATATAAACCAGTGGAGGATTTGGCCTAGAGATGTTAAGACTGGAAGGGACCACTCTGATTCAGTCTAGCCTTCTGCGTAGCAGAGGTTGTAATATGTCTCCTAGTTATTCTTTTAATGGATTTATCCTTCAGGTCATTTTTCTTCCCTGTACCCACACTCTTGATCTTTCCTATGCCCTAAAACAGCCCATCACACATTGATCCCCAATTTCTGTTCTCCTATGGAATTTAACATCTGGGTTTACCACAACACCTTCATTTGGTGCTGCTCCCACATATTCCAACTACCTGCCAGCAGGGCCATTTACACGTTACGCACCCCTAGGCACATCTTCAGCACCTCCCGCGCCTCCCTATGTGGCCCTGCCTGGAGCCAAGTGGCCCTGCCTGGATCCCCCAGCAGCTCTATGTGAGCCGCTCTGCCACCTAACCTGGCTCCAAAAAGGCTACTGTGACTTTTCACTGGAGGGAAAAATGCACCCGCCACCCTCCTGCTAGCTGTTTGCTGCTACCCGCCAGACCAGTCAGCCTCAGCCAACTCAGGCGGTTCTGGTGCCACAGCGACCTCTGTTGGGTAAAAGGCAGAACTGCAGCACATTTCCTGCAGAAAAAAAATTCTGCCTCTCTCGGACAAGAATTCTGCGCATGCCGCAAGCATCACCTAAGGGAAGGGGGCATGACATGAGACAATCTGTGTGTGTGTGAGGGGGGGGGTCTCGGCAGGGGGCGTGGAAGATCAGGAGGCTCCCTCCTTCCTCAGTGTTGCCAGTGGTAGCAGGGCAGCAAAATAGCCTAAAATACTGCAACTCGCAACTGCTAATCCCCCTACCCCTGGCAACTGACAGCTAAATTGAGCTGGAAAATCACTTACTTGGCAACATAAGGCGCCCCTAGAACACTGGCGCACCTAGGCACATCCCTACTGTGTCTAATTGGAAATCCAGCCCTGCCTCGCAGTCCAGTCCCTTCAATTTCATCCCTAGTGGATTCTGTCTCTGTCGGTCAGAGGAATGGACAGGCTCACTTCCTACTCAACTACGTCTCTGGTATGTTACTGACCATATTTCACTGTGATGATCACAGAGCTGCTTCAATTCCACTGTCATTTTTAGCAACGCATCTGCTTGAAGATGTTCTGTAGTTTGAATCCATGTGGAGACTCTACAGATTCCCCACAAAGATTTTTAAAAGGCTGAAGTCTTCTCCGAGCTAAAGTTCCTGATGACGAAAGATTGTCTACACCTCCTTTGATTACATTTCAAAAGGTGAATGCCAACGTGTCAACAGAAGGAAATATTTCTCCTGCTTCCTTCAATAATTTATTGGAGTTCACAGCTTTCACCTTCATGATGACTATTCCTGCAGCTCTAAGAATATCCGCTCCACGAAGAGATTGAAATTTACTAGTCACTGCTCTCCCAAGCATTTATGAACTACACAGTGCAGACAATCTTGTTTACATATTTTTTCTTCTGAAAAACAAAATTAGAGACCGGACACAAGCTGGATCACAGACCCTGAAACTCCAGGAATGTTTGAAATCCAAATCTGGATGCAGATCCCAATTTTGAAAATGGCCCCTTTCTTAATAATGGGCAGATCCCAGATGCAACTACCTCCAGACCCTCAGCTGTGTGGAAGTAGAGAAAAGGATAAAGGGAATTTGAAGGCAGATATCTTAGTTTCTAGGAATAGAGCAAGAGTCAGGCTAACACTAGCTCTAATAATGTGAGATTTCAAGGCAGGGCCTGAGCAAGTGGAAAAAAAGAAAACTGTAAGAGATACTGTTTTTTGACCTTGTGTTAGTGTAGTGAGGCCGTATTGGCAAACCGGGAAGTGGGCGGGCTTAGCCGCCCACTACTAAAAGCCCCTCCCCCAGCCTAGCGGGAGGGACCACTGAACCCAGTACCAAATGATTACGTGGGACAACCAATAAAAAAACAGGGAGCAAGGTGACGGTCAAAGGTTCAAAATCAGGGAACCAAATGGGGACACCGAGCAGAGAACCCCGGACAGCGCCCACTGCTCCTCAAAGGTGGCAAGGGAGCCAGCGGACGCTGCCCAGTGAAACTCCGCACGGAGACGTGAAACCAAAGAGGTGTGAAAGTAGGCCCCACAGTCGCAAAGCACCCCCTCGTCCAACATCTTCTCCCTGGTATTATAGATGGTAAGTTTGGCCAGGGCCAGGAAGAGGTTGACGAGGAGGTCTCGCGACTTAGTGGGGCCACGGACAGGGTGTGCATAAATAAACAAGTGCGGGGAAAAATGTAGCCAGAACCTCAACAAGAGGTTCTGGAGAAGCCGGAAAAGGGGCTGCAGCCTGGCGCACTCAAGGTAAGCGTGCGCCAGGGTCTCCCTAATGCCACAAAATGGGCAGGCCTCAGGAATAGGGGTGAACCGCGCCAAGTACACGCCCGTGCTCACGGCCCCATGAAGGAGCCGCCAACCAATGTCCCCGGCGGGCCTTGGAACTAAGGTGGAATAAAGGCTGGCCCACCGGGGCTCCTCACCCTCCACAGGTAACAGATAGTCCCTCCACTTGGTGTCGGGGCGGGACACGAGGGTGAGGTGATGCAACGTGTGAAGCACGAGCGCGTACAGATAGTCCCTAGGCGCGGTTCGAAACTGGACCGGCTGCAAAGCGCGCAGCCGGCTCGGGTTATGGGAGCGGGAGAGCCGGGGGGGCTCATGGAACAGGGGCCCGAGAAAAAGGTCCGGAGGGCCCGGGGTGAGGGGTGGGCGGGGAACACCCTCCCGCAGGGCCCGCCACAGGAAGCTGAGAGCAGGAGGTGACAATGCAGCGCCCACCTCCTGGAGTACACGCAGAGGGGTCACGAGGGTGGAGAGCCCCATGCGCCGACCAAGCGCGCGGGGATCCACCCAGTCCCCTCTGGTGTAGTCCAGGAGGTCTCCGACCCTGGTGGTTTCCGCCAGGACCAACCTCCGGCTCACCGAGGGCGACTCCGCCACCTGCACACGAAGATCGGGATTGTGCAGCAGGGGCTCCGCGAGGAGATCCGCGCCCTCGGTGGCCACAATGGACCTGGTCGCCGAGAAAAGCTTCCAGGTCCGGAGAAGGTCCTGGTAGAAGACCGGCAGCTCCGAGAGGTCTCGCGGAAGACCTCTCGGATGAAGAAAAAGGAGCTGCCGGTCGTATCGGAGCCCTCGGAGGCGGCGGAGGAAGGCGTGCGCTAACGTGCTCCATGCCGGACTACCTTCACCATAAAGGAGCCTCTGCAGGGCCTGGAGGCGGAAGACATGGACCTTGCTACGAAGGCAGACCAGGCCCTGTCCCCCCTCCTCCAGGGGAAGACTCAGAACCCCCGCAGAGACCCAGTGCAGTCCAGGCCAGAAGAACTCCAGGGCTATCCTCTGGAGCCTGGCCAGGAGTCCCGGGGTCGGGCTCAGGGTGTTGAGCCGGTGCCAGAGCATGGACAGGACAAGCTGGTTCAGCACCAGCGCCCTCCCCCGCAGGGAGAGACACCGGAGCAGTCCCGTCCATCTCCGCAACCGCTCACACACCCTGGCCTCCAAATCTAGCCAGTTCTCCGGCGGAGAGGGATGCGTGGCGGAAAGATAAACGCCCAGATAAAGCAGCGGGCCCGCGCTCCACCGAATGGCTTGAAGCGCGGGTGGGAGGGAGCCCGCCTGCCAACCGTCCCCGACCACCAGGCCAGAGCTCTTGGCCCAGTTGACCCGGGCGGAGGAGGCGGTCGAATAAACGGCCTGGCAGGCCTCCACCCGCACCAGATCCTCAGGGTCCTGGACCACGAGGAGCACGTCGTCGGCGTACGCCGACAGGACCAGCCGCAGCTCCGGCTCCCGGAGCACCAACCCTGCTAACCTCCGGCGGAGGAGGCAGAGGAAGGGCTCGATCGCCAGAGCGTACAGCTGGCCCGAGAGGGGGCACCCCTGCCGTACTCCCCGCCCAAAGCTGACCGGCTCGGTCAGGGTCCAGTTGAGCCTGACCAGACACTCCGCCTCAGCGTACAGCACCTGGAGAAAGCCCACAAACTGGGGCCTGAAGCCGAATGCCCGCAGAGTGCCCAGGAGGTACCCGTGGTCCATCCTGTCGAACGCCTTCTCCTGGTCCAGAGACAGGAGGGCGAACGACAGACCATCCCTACGCCCCAGCTCTAATAGGTCCCGGACCAAGTACAGGTTGTTAAAGATGCTCCGGCCCGGGACGGCGCAGGTCTGGTCGGGGTGGACCACGTCCGCCAGCACGGACCCCAGCCGCAGCGAGATGGCCTTCGCTACGACCTTATAGTCCGTGCTGAGGAGCGAGATGGGACGCCAGTTTCGTAAATCGCGGAGGTCCCCCTTCTTCGGCAACAGGGCGAGCACTGCTCGCCTGCACGAGAGAGGGAGGACCCCGCTCTGCAAGGACTCGGCCCAGACGGTGACGAGGTCTGGGCCGAGGACGTCCCAGAACACGCGGTAAAACTCCACGGTCAGCCCGTCCATGCCTGGAGATTTGTTAGTGGGCATGAGCCGGAGGGCCGCCGAGAACTCAGCCAGAGAAAGAGGCAGCTCCAGCCGGTCTCGGCCGCCCGCGCTGACCGTCGGGAGCTCGGTCCAGAGCACCCTGCAGGCCTCGGCGTCGGTCGGATCTGGGGAGAAAAGAGCGGCGTAGAAGGCCCTGGCCCTGCCACGCATCTCCTCCGGATCCGTGAGGGGGGCGCCGTCCTCCGCCAGGAGGCAGGTGACATGCTGTTTGGCCCCCCTCCGTTTCTCCAGAGCGTAGAAGAAGCGGGAGCCGCGATCCATCTCCCGAAGGAGACGGATGCGGGATCGAACAAACGCGCCCCGGGCCCGGTGGTCTTCCAGGGCCCGGAGCTCCTCCCGCTTCTCCCGGTACGCCGCGCGGAGGGGTGGATCCTCGGGGCCGGAGGCCAGACGCCTCTCCAGCTCCAAAACCTCCCGCTCCAACTGCCCTAACAACGCATCCCGCCGCCGGCTGGCGCCCCGGGTGTAGTTCCGGCAGAAGAGCCGCGCGCGGACCTTCCCCACATCCCACCACCGCCGCGCCGAGGGAAAGGCGCGTCGCTGCCCCCGCCAGGCCAGCCAGAACTCCCGGAAGGATGCCACGAAGCCCACGTCCTCCAGCAAACTATTATTAAAATGCCAATAGGCCGGCCCCGGCCGCTCGGAACTGAGAGAGGCCGTCACGGTCACCAGGTGGTGATCTGAGAACGGGGCCGGCCGGACGCTGGAGGCATGGGCCTGCGCCAGATGAAAACGGGACAAATAAATGCGGTCCAACCGGGAGTGGCGCGACCGGTCGTCCTCCACCCGGACATAGGTGAAGGTGGTGTCGTCGTCCGGGTGGTGGTCGCGCCAGACGTCCACCAGGGAGTGATGGTCTACGATCTCCCTGAGGACGCCCGCGGCTGCCTGGGAAGACTCAGGCCCGGAGCGGTCCCGGTCCTCGAGGGTGGTGTTAAAGTCCCCGCCCAGGACCAGGCACTCGCGAGAATCCAGAGTGCCGAGGAAGGCCGCCGCCCGCTGATAGAAAGGCACGCGTTCCGAGCCCGTGGTCGGGGCATAGACGTTGACCAAGTTCAGAACCAGCCCCTCCACACGGGCCCGGACGTGCAGCAGGCGGCCTGGCACGACCTCGGCGACCCCCAGCACCTCAGGCCGCAGCCCCGGGGAGAACAGGGTGGCCACTCCAGCCGAATGGGCGCTGAGGTGGCTAAAATAAACCCCGTCTCCCCACTCCAGCCGCCAGCTAGCCTCGACGGCCGGAGCCGTGTGGGTCTCCTGCAGGAAAATCACAGAGTACCCCCCCTCCCGAAGGAAGGAGAGCACCTGGCTCCTGCGGAAACCCACCCTACAGCCCCGGGTGTTCAACGACGCAAAGGTGGTAGTTGTCATACGGAGGGCTGGGGCAGATCCTCACGGGCGGAGGGATCATCGGCCCCCAGCGGGCCCCGCAAGATCCCGGTTTCGACTCCGAAGGTCAAAAGGGAGTCGCGGAATCTGCGGGCCCGCCGATAGGCCGCGATGTCCCGCCGACCGGACCCCCGCCCCTCCCCCAAAAGCGCCTTCACGGCCCGGAGGACGAGATGGAAGTCCCCCCAGCGCTGAAGGGCGAGCTGCACCTTACCCTGGGAACCACGGGAATCCGATAGAAAGAGGCTCAGCTCATCCCGCAGCGCGGAGGGGGAGGCAGCGGCCAAGCCGCCGCCATCCTCCGGCGGGGCCCCTGAAGGGTCCTCGCGGCCCACGGTGACGGACAAACAAGGGGCCGAGCTCCGGCACTGCTGCGCTGGGCAGCCCGTCCCCATCCCCGGCAAAGGAGAGAGCGGCTGAGGGAACAACGCAGCCCCAACAGTGGCAGGAAGGGGAGACACGAAAACCGCCCCCTGAGGGTTGTCTGCAGGCAACGGAGATGCGACAACCCCGGGGGCGGCAGTAACACCAGAGGTGGCAAAAGGAGACACCTCGGGGACAGGATCTGGGGCAAGGGCGGGAGTAGGGGCGGGGCTCGAGACGGGAACAGGGACTTGGGCAGGAGAGGGGACAGGATCAGGGACGGGAACGGGAACGGGCTCCCCATCTCCCGCTGCCAAGCCGCTAGACTGCGGCTCCCCTCGGCCAAGGTCAGCATCCGAGGGGACGGAGGCAGCAGGGGCAGGGGAAGCCTCAGGGGCAGGAACGATGGAAGGGGCAGGATCGGGGATAGGAACCGGCCGCTCAGCAACGGCCGTCGCCCCGAGGGGCTCGGCGGTCGTGCACGAGATGGTAGTCGCGGCCGGGCTGGCGGGTAGGGCTAAGGGTTCTCCCAGGACTAAGTCGGGAGCGGCAGAGTGGGGCGAGGAACCGGGAGCAGGAGAAGGGGGCGGGACTAAGCCAGCACCCGGATCGGGGCCCGCTGGCAGAGGGTCGTCCTCCCCTTGGGTAACCGGGGTCAGACCCAGGGCCTCGATCTCATCGAAAATGGAGGCGAAAGCGGTCCCCTCGGCCCCGGCGACCTCCCCGCCAGTCACGGAGACAAAGGCCGCCCCGGCATCGGCGGCGGCGGCGGGGGGCACGGATGGAGCAAGGGCCGGGAGAACCGCTACGGAAGCCTCCTCAGGTGTGGGCTCAACAAAGGGGACAGAAGTTTCCCCAGCCACTGCCACGGCATCCACGGTCTCCATGGCCGGCACCTCCTGCTGGGCACCGTCCGGGGGCGCGGAAACAGAACTAACAACGTCGGCCCCCCGCGGCATCTTTCGGGGGGCCTGCTCTCCCTCCTCATCAGAGGGGAGGGAGAGAGCCCGCGACCTGCGGGCACCGCGCTTCCCCCGGACGGTCACCCAGCCCCCCGAGGTGGAAGAGGAGGTGGAGGGCCGGTCAGCAGGGGCAGGGCCAGAGGGCAAGGGCGATGGCTCCGGGGCTCGGGGCGGCAGGGTCGGAGGGACAGCAGGGGCGAGGGAAACCTCCCCCTGGGGCGGGCCCTTCCCCGCGGCCGGCGGAAGCCGCCCCGCCCTCTCCTCCACATGCCCCGCCGATCCAGGGTCGGCGACGGCAAGGCCCGCCCGCCCGGCCGTCTCCGCGGCCAGAGCGGGAACCGCGGCAGAAGGAGGAGGGGCGGCGGCAGCAGCAGTGTCCGAACCGCCAGGGTTGCCGGCGATGACAGGGCCGGCACCCTCCCGGGCCCCGGGGGTCTCGGACGCCCCTCCAGGCCGGGCCAGGGGACAGTCCCTCCGGACATGCCCCGGCGCCCGGCAGAGGAAGCACCGGGCCTCCCCCGTCGAATAGTGGACCCGATAATGGACCCCCCGGTAGGGCACCAGGAAGGACCCCTCGAGCGCCACTCCGGCACCCGCCGCCGGTGGCAGCTGAAGCTGGACCTGCCGGCGGAAAGACAGGATGTGCCGGAGGGCAGGGTCCTTACAGCCCAATGAGAGAGAGCTCAGAATGGAAATGGGCTTCCCCAGGGTGGAGAGGGCCGGCAACAGGGCGGCGTTGGGGAGGTAGGGCGGGACGGAGGTCAAGAGCACCCGTACGCCCAGGTCCTCCAGGGGTTCCAAGGGCACAAACACGCCTCCCACCGCCAGGCCTCGTTCCACCGCCTCCTGCGCAGCGGCCACCGACGCCAGGAAGAACACGGCCTTCCCGTACATCTTGGAGGCCGCCACGATGGCCGTAGGCCCCACCACCCTCGCCAAGGCCCGCACATAGGTCTCAATGTGGGGCGAGGCAGGCACCAAATGGCAACGGACGCCATGCCTCCTAGTCAGCGAGGGGAAGGGGCCGTGGTCACCAGGGACAGGCCCAAAGGCGGCGGTCGGGGCGGACGACGGGGCGGCACGCAAAGAGGCGGCGGCCACCTGGGCGTATGCTCTGGGGGCCGGAGGTGGAGCGCCACCAGAGCTGGTGGAAGGGACGGCAGGAGAGGGAGGGGCCGCGGCCGGTGTTGGGGCCGCAGCGGGGACCGTAGCCCTGCCCGCAGGAGGTCTGGCTCCACGGGCGGGGCCCTTGCCCTTCTTCCTCCCTTGGCCCTTCCTGCCGGTGGAGGGGGCAGCCGTGGCAGCGGCGGTATCCGGGACAGGGCCAGCCGAGGGGCCGGCCACTGGGGTGGGCGGGGACGACGGGGCAGGGGCAGGGGCAGGGGCAGGGGCAGGGGCAGAGTCCCCCGCCATCACAACCTGCAGCCGCTCCTCCCCTCTAGGCAAAAGACAACACAAAGGGGGGGGGGGTGAACAGTGCAAAAGGGGAGGGGGCAACAAAACGGGGGCACAAGCGCGCGCGGGGGGGGGCGAAGGGGGGGGTGCACCGGAGCAGCGGCTCGGAAACAGAATGGAATGTCCAGCCAGCTGCAGCCCAAGGACAAGGAGGGGTAGGAGGAAAAACTCCAGCCAGCCGCAGCCCAAGGACAGGGCCGGGAACACAGCCAGCAGGCTAGGAACCGAGGGGGGGGGGAATGGGCACCAAACAAAATAAACCGAAGGGGCTCAAAAGGAGGGGGGTAGGGTAGGGCCAACTAATACAAAGGGGGCTACAGGGAGGGGACCCCACCAGCGAAACGTAGTTGGGGGGCAGGAGAAGTCCAGGGCGAAGGAAAAGGTGCACCCACAGCGTTCGCGAAGCGCAGGCTCCGCCGTTCACTGCTGCAAGTAAACAGTCCCGGACGATGGAAATGGCGGGGGGAGCAAACAGCCCTGCCGAGGGGCGAAAAGCAGGTCCAGGTGGCACGCGGGGCGGTGGAGGGGTTGTCGGCAGCTGTCGGCGGTGGGGGTGGTGGTAGAGGGGGAGTAGATGAACGAAGGGGGGGGCACCGCACCCCCCCCCGCACCCCCTTCAACAGTCCGCTACGGGGGACGGGACAGCAGGATCCCAAGTCGACCTCGGAGCTTCCTGGCAAGCGACGGCTTCCAGTCCGAGGAATTACAAACGAGAGGCTCAGTACCGTCCACACTCCTAACGCGACTGGGGGCACCACCACCCCAGGAGCAAAGATGGCAGTCACTCAAAACACAGTCCTCAAACAACCCCCTCCACAATCTCCCGAACCAGGGACGCAGTCTCTTCGCACTCCGCGACGGAGGCAGCGGCTCCCACACAGGAACAGCAGCAGCAGCGAGCGGCAGTCAGCCGGCCGGGCAACCGGCCAGGCAGGCAAGCAAGCAGGCGGGTGGGCCCCCAGATGGTATCGGTGTTGGCGTTGGGGGGCCGATGCTTCTCCCTCCGGAGGCGAGGGCGAGGGGGGGGGCAGGCCGGCAAGGCCCCCCCCTCCGCACTCCTCACTCACGCACGCAGCAGCAGCAGCGGCAGCAAAAGCAGCAACAGCAGCAGCAGAAAGGGGCCAGGGAGGACGGAGGGAGAAGGGAGCACAGAAAACTCCAGCTGGCTCCCGACGGCCCCTGAGGGAGAGGAGCCTGAATTGGCACCCAAGTGGGCGGAGCCACCGCCACCTGTTCCCGCCCCCCGGAAGTCAAGGGGCGGGACAGGAAGTATAAGAGCCAGGCCCCAGCCCTCAGTTAGAGCCCAGCAGCCGGAGAGGCCAGACGTGCCGGTGTGAGCTCCGGCGAGACCAAGGCTTCCCAGAGCCAGGTACCCGGACACGGACGGACCGAGCTGCCCCAGAGCCAGATACCCGGACACCGACCGAACGGACCTCCCCAGAGCCAGGTACCCCGACGCGGATTGGCCAAGCCTTCCCCAAGCAAGGTACCCCGAGGTAGACTGGCCACCCTTGCCCCGAGCACGGTACCCCGAGGAGGGGCCCGAGCGCCCCCCTGACCGGAGACCGGAGGAGCAACCCGACCCGGACGACCCTCTGCGAAGTGAGGAACCCATGGTGTGGGACCCCGTTGCCGAGCCCAGCGGGGAGCAGGTACAAATGGAGGAGGAAATGGAAATCAGCCCGGGGGTAGCTGACCCCAGTCTAGCTACAACAGAGAGCGAACCCATGTTGGTGTGTTGCGGTCAGGACCCCACCAACACAGCGGCAGACTGACTGCCGCTCTTAGGGCCCCGGGCTGGGACACAGTGGAGTGGGTGGGCCTGTGTCCCCCCTGCCACCCCACTTAACGGGTGGCAGTCTCCCCCTCCAGCCAGCGCTCTGGCACCGCCACTGAGCTATTGCTTGCTGCCCTGAACGAGTGCTTGTTGCCCCACCCTGACTGAGGGTCTGGGGCGTCCCGAGTTTGTCCGTGCTCAGCTCCTGATACCCAGACCTGAACCCGAACCCCTGAACTATTGTTTGTTGCCCCGCCCTGACTGAGGGCCTGGGCCTACTAACTTTGTCTGGGCTCAGCCTGAAGGAAGGTCCTGAGCCCCTGAACTATTGTTTGTTGCCCCGCCCTGACTGAGGGCCTGGGGCTACTAACCCTGCCTGGGCTCAGCCTGAAGGAAGGTCCTGAGCCCCCTGGACTATTGTTTGTTGCCCCGCCCTGATTGAGGGCCGGGCCTGAACCCCTGACTTTACTGCTCAGCCTGAAGGAAGGTCCTGAGCCCCCTGGACTATTGTTTGTTGCCCCGCCCTGATTGAGGGCCGGGCCTGAACTCCTGACTTTACCGCTCAGCCTGAAGGAAGGTTCTGAGCGCCCTGGACTATTGGGGGTTGCCCTCCCCTGAATAAGGGCCTGGGACGTCCTGAGTTTGTCAGGGCTCAGCTCCGGATCCACGGAGCTGAGCGCCCGAACTATTGTTTATTGCCCCGCCCTGAGCTAGCGCGGGGGCTTGACTGACTTTGTAATCCCCAGCTCCGGCAGTGAGGACCGGAGCCCGGGCCTGAGTTACTGCCGGACCCTGACGGAGAGCAGGAGCTCATTGCAGAGGCCGTGTACCTTTGGCCTAGTCCCTGCCAGAGGGGCGGAACCCTGAGACCGATCCAGGCCGTGTAGTGAGGCGGCCTGGCCCCCGACGGCCCCTGAGAGGGCCCGACCCCCGCACCGGACGTTTACACGTGGCGCCCAACGTGGGGCCTCCTGCCTAGCATGTGGGCACGAGCCCTAGACACCGGTGAGAAGGGGGCAATGGGGGAGAGACCTCCCGCAAGGGAGGGGGATTTACCCCAGCTCCTGACCCGCATGACCGAGAGTCAGGAGCAACAACAGGCGGCCCCGGTGCGATACCAGCAGGAGTACCAGGCCGCCCACCTGCAGCAGCAGCAGCAACTCATAGAGCAGCTGGGGGCCCAACAACGGCAGCTGATCGCGGACCTGGTTACCCAACAGCAGGATTTCCAGCAGAAGTGTATCCAGCAGCTTGCCGCGGCCCTAGTCCGCCCGGGGGAACCCCTGTCTGGGGTCGCCCCAGGGGCCCCGCGACCCAGCCCCCCAGTACGGTTGACGAAGATGGGACCCGAGGATGACCCCGAGGCTTTCCTCGTGACCTTTGAGAGGGTGGCTATTGTGGCCGGCTGGGTCCCGGAGCAGTGGGCCACCATCCTGGCCCCCTACCTAACGGGGACTGCCCAGACGGTCTACCGAGGCCTGTCGGTAGAGGCGGCCAGGGACTACAACCTAGTGAAGGCCGCTATTCTGGACGCCCTGGACGTAAGCCCCGAGACCTACCGACGACGGTTCAGGGGCCTGGCCTACTCCCCGGGGGCCCGCCCGCGGATGGTGGCTCAGGAGCTACGAGAGACCTGTCGAAAGTGGCTACAACCTGAGCGCCGGACAGCGGAGGAACTGATGGAGCAGGTGGTTCTGGAGCAATTTACGCAGGTACTCCCACCAAGGGGAAGATCCTGGGTCCTCCGCCACCGGCCGACGACGGTCTCTGCGGCCGTCACGTTAATGGAAGACTTCCTTGCGGCGGAGGTCCCGGCGGGGGCCGCTGGTCGGGCCGTCCCGGTTCGCACGGAGCACCCCAACCCAGAAAAGAGGGGGCCGCCCTCCCGGGCAGCCCCGAGTGCTCCCGCCCGTAGCATGGAGGGCCGGGCTCGGGTGGCCGCACCCTCCGGGAGGCTCACACGGACCCCGGCAGGCCCCGCTGGGGAATACCGTCGGACCCCCCCCGCGGATGACCCCGGGGCTCGGCCGCAGCTAGAGCGAGCCACGGTGGGACCCTGCTTCTCCTGCGGAAGGTATGGCCATTTGCAGCGGGAGTGCCCGGAACGGGGGTGTGCATTTGGCCAAGTCTATTCAGGAGAAGGCCGTGCCCGACGTCCACAGGGGACCAAGATCACCGTGCCCGTGGCTGTTGACGGCCGCCAAGCGATGGCCCTCCTCGACTCAGGCTGTGGCCAAACGCTGGTCTGCCAGGCCCTCGGCCCACCAGCGGACGACCACCTGGCGAAGATTCCCCTGCAGTGTATACACGGGGATGTGCGACGCTACCCCAGCACGCGGGCCCAACTAACCATCGATGGGGTCACCCGGCAGATGACGGTGGGGCTGGCGCCCCGGTTGGCATACCCGGTGATCCTGGGGCGGGACTGGCCCACCTTTAACGCCGTTTTACGCCGCCGGCTCGAGGGTAACCCGCAGGCCACGCCAGCGTTGGGAGGGGAGTCCCCGGGGACTGAGGACGACGAGATAGACAACCCCGTCCCCGCCAATCCCCCGGGGGGGCGAGAAGACCCTCCTCGGGGGGGGGACTCCTCGGCGCCCACAGATTTCTGCCGGGACCAACGGGCCGACCCCACCCTCAGACGGGCCTACGAACAGCTGGCCTCCGTAGACGGGACTATTCTTGACCCCCAGCGTGCGGCGCAGTGGCCGCATTTTGAGTTACGACAAGAACGCCTGTACCGCGTGGAGAAGGACCCCCGTACGGGGGACGTCCAGACACAGCTTCTCGTGCCGCGGTGTCACCGCCGGGCGGTCATGAAACTGGCCCACGACGTCCCGGCGGCGGGGCACCTCGGGCATGACAAAACGCTGGCCAGGATTTTGGGGCGTTTCTTCTGGCCCGGGGTATATCAAGACGTAAAGGACTATTGCAAGTCATGTCCAGAGTGCCAGTTGGCCGCCCCTGCCCAGACCCCTAAGGCACCCTTGGTGCCGATGCCTCTTATGGAAACCCCCTTCGAACGCGTGGCCGTGGACCTGGTGGGGCCCCTCCCGAAGAGCAGCGCAGGGTTCCAATACATCTTAGTAATGATGGACTATGCCACCAGGTTCCCTGAAGCCGTTCCTCTCCGGAACATCTCGGCCCGCACCATTGCTATGGAACTGGTCAAGATCTTCGCCCGCGTCGGACTGCCCCGGGAGCTACTCACGGATCAAGGGACCAATTTTACATCCCGGCTGCTCAAGCAAGTCTGTGAAATCCTAGGGGTCAAGCAACTCCGCACCTCCATCTATCACCCCCAGACCGATGGACTAGTGGAAAGGTTCAACCGGACGCTGAAAGGGATGCTGCGTCGGTTTCCCCCGGAAGACCTTCGCCAGTGGGACCAGCTCCTTCCACCCTTGCTTCTGGCAATACGAGAGGTTCCCCAGGCATCGACTAAGTTCTCCCCCTTTGAATTGTTATATGGGCGACGACCCCGGGGCCTGCTGGATCTCATGAGGGAGACCTGGGAACAGGCTCCTTCCCCGGCCCAGGGTCTCCTGCAGTATGTGCTGCAACTACAGGAGCGTCTAAGGCAGGCGGGGGATCTGGCACGGGAAAATTTAAAAGCCGCCCAGGACACACAAGCCCAGACGTATAATCGAGGGGCACAGACTCGGGACTTCCAACCGGGTGACCGGGTATTACTCCTCCTCCCGTCCAGTGAGTCGAAGATCCTGGCCCGGTGGCAGGGGCCCTATGAGGTAGTCAGGAAAGTGGGCCCGGTCACGTATGAAATAAATCAGCCGGACCGGAGGAAGAAGAACCAACGCTACCACGTCAACCTCCTGAAGCCCTGGAAAGAGCGAGAAGGGCTGTTGATCAACCCCTACCCGCCCGAACCGGAACTGGGACCCCAGGTTCCCCTTTCCGGGGACGCCGAGGAACCCCAGCTCGGGGAGAACTTAACCGAGGAACAGCTCCGCCAGACTCGGTGCCTCCTCCAAGCCTTCTCCCACACTTTCACGGACCAGCCGGGACACACCTCCCTCATACACCATCGGATCCAAACAGAACCCGGGGTGGTGATACGGGGGACGACCCGGCCCCTGCCCTACCATAGGAGACAGGTCGTGGAGAAGGAGGTGCGGGCGATGTTGGATCTAGGGGTGATAGAGCCATCCCAGAGCGAGTGGCGTAGCCCCGTGGTGTTGGTGCCTAAACCCGACGGGTCACAGCGGTTCTGCATTGACTTCCGCCGCGTCAACGCCATCTCCAAATTTGATGCCTATCCCATGCCTCGGATAGATGAGCTGTTGGCCCGCCTGGGAGGGGCCCGCTACATCACCACCCTGGACCTGAGTAAGGGCTACTGGCAGATCCCCCTAGAGCCCGCCTCCCGTGAGAAGACTGCCTTTGCCACCCCCACAGGTCTCTATCAGTTCACCAGGATGCCCTTCGGCCTCCACGGGGCCCCGGCCACCTTTCAGCGCCTGATGGACCGCCTCCTCCAGCCCCATCAAGAATACGCGGCCGCGTATTTAGACGACGTTGTCATCTATAGTCCGCAATGGGAGACCCACCTGGAGAGAGTCGCAGCCGTCCTGAGATCCCTGCGGGAGGCCGGCTTAACCGCCAATCCAAAAAAATGCCGCATCGGCTGGCAAGAGACTAAGTACCTGGGGTATGCTATCGGGCATGGGCAGGTAAAACCCCTGATCGGGAAGGTCCAGGCAATTGCAAACTGCCCCCCGCCAACCACAAAGCGCCAGGTGCGGCAATTCCTAGGCTTGGCCGGATATTATCGGCGGTTCATCCCCCAGTTCGCGGCAATCGCAGCCCCCTTAACGGGGCTCCTAACAAAGGACAGCCCACGGCAGGTGATCTGGACTACCGAGTGCGACAGGGCCTTTCGGACTCTTAAGAAGTGCCTCTGCAGCGAGCCGGTCTTGTATAGCCCCGATTTTAACCTGCCATTTGTCTTGCAGACAGACGCCTCGGAAGTGGGACTCGGGGCGGTCTTATCCCAAGACGTAGGGGGCGAGGAACATCCCGTCCTATACATTAGCCGGAAACTGTTCCCACGCGAAAAGAACTATGCGGTGGTCGAGAAAGAGGCCCTAGCCGTGAAGTGGGCTTGTGAAGCTCTCCGCTATTACATCCTGGGAGTCCCCTTCACCCTAGTCACCGACCACTCCGCCCTTCAGTGGTTAGGCCGCATGAAGGACCACAACATGCGGCTGCAACGATGGTACCTGGCGCTCCAGCCGTTTGCTTTCACGGTCCGCCATCGGGCTGGTAAGGAGCACGCAAACGCGGATTTCCTTTCCCGGTTGGGGGGTGTGGAATGGGCTGGCCCCGCTGCACGGGAACCAGCCTTGGGGGGGGGGTCGTGTAGTGAGGCGGCCTGGGCCCCGACGGCCCCTGAGGGAGAGGAGCCTGAATTGGCACCCAAGTGGGCGGAGCCACCGCCACCTGTTCCCGCCCCCCGGAAGTCAAGGGGCGGGACAGGAAGTATAAGAGCCAGGCCCCAGCCCTCAGTTAGAGCCCAGCAGCCGGAGAGGCCAGACGTGCCAGTGCGAGCTCCGGCGAGACCAAGGCTTCCCAGAGCCAGGTACCCGGACACGGACGGACCGAGCTGCCCCAGAGCCAGATACCCGGACACCGACCGAACGGACCTCCCCAGAGCCAGGTACCCCGACGCGGATTGGCCAAGCCTTCCCCAAGCAAGGTACCCCGAGGTAGACTGGCCACCCTTGCCCCGAGCACGGTACCCCGAGGAGGGGCCCGAGCGCCCCCCTGACCGGAGACCGGAGGAGCAACCCGACCCGGACGACCCTCTGCGAAGTGAGGAACCCATGGTGTGGGACCCCGTTGCCGAGCCCAGCGGGGAGCAGGTACAAATGGAGGAGGAAATGGAAATCAGCCCGGGGGTAGCTGACCCCAGTCTAGCTACAACAGAGAGCGAACCCATGTTGGTGTGTTGCGGTCAGGACCCCACCAACACAGCGGCAGACTGACTGCCGCTCTTAGGGCCCCGGGCTGGGACACAGTGGAGTGGGTGGGCCTGTGTCCCCCCTGCCACCCCACTTAACGGGTGGCAGTCTCCCCCTCCAGCCAGCGCTCTGGCACCGCCACTGAGCTATTGCTTGCTGCCCTGAACGAGTGCTTGTTGCCCCACCCTGACTGAGGGTCTGGGGCGTCCCGAGTTTGTCCGTGCTCAGCTCCTGATACCCAGACCTGAACCCGAACCCCTGAACTATTGTTTGTTGCCCCGCCCTGACTGAGGGCCTGGGCCTACTAACTTTGTCTGGGCTCAGCCTGAAGGAAGGTCCTGAGCCCCTGAACTATTGTTTGTTGCCCCGCCCTGACTGAGGGCCTGGGGCTACTAACCCTGCCTGGGCTCAGCCTGAAGGAAGGTCCTGAGCCCCCTGGACTATTGTTTGTTGCCCCGCCCTGATTGAGGGCCGGGCCTGAACCCCTGACTTTACTGCTCAGCCTGAAGGAAGGTCCTGAGCCCCCTGGACTATTGTTTGTTGCCCCGCCCTGATTGAGGGCCGGGCCTGAACCCCTGACTTTACTGCTCAGCCTGAAGGAAGGTTCTGAGCGCCCTGGACTATTGGGGGTTGCCCTCCCCTGAATAAGGGCCTGGGACGTCCTGAGTTTGTCAGGGCTCAGCTCCGGATCCACGGAGCTGAGCGCCCGAACTATTGTTTATTGCCCCGCCCTGAGCTAGCGCGGGGGCTTGACTGACTTTGTAATCCCCAGCTCCGGCAGTGAGGACCGGAGCCCGGGCCTGAGTTACTGCCGGACCCTGACGGAGAGCAGGAGCTCATTGCAGAGGCCGTGTACCTTTGGCCTAGTCCCTGCCAGAGGGGCGGAACCCTGAGACCGATCCAGGCCGTGTAGTGAGGCGGCCTGGCCCCCGACGGCCCCTGAGAGGGCCCGACCCCCGCACCGGACGTTTACAGTTAGATAAGAATGGAATGCAGACAGTAGCAGGAACTGCTGAGAAAAGTAACATATCAGAAGGAATATGTATAAACAAGATGCAGTTGTTGATCGTTATTGTCTGTAACAAAAGGTATAAATGCTAGCCCTAATTGTTTATCTAACGGAGACCTGCCTAGGGAGGGGAACCCCTGCCCGTGTGTACTCTCCCGTGCATATTGCAATTGCTCATAATAAAGCTGCCTCTGGCTTGTTGCTTCAAACTCAGAGTGAGGACTTGTTTTTCCTCCACAGCTATATGAAATCTAGATCCATGTTTTTCAGCTGGAAGTTATCTCTCTGGAGCGAACAGCTTATTTCAACTCAAGTGGAATCTATCACATATCATTTGTCTACAGTGCTCCAGATCTACAAGCGACCTGTTCAGTCAGAAGGGATTTTCCTCTTGTTGCTAGGACCCACTCCTCAAATTCCCAAATTAGAAATTGCAAAGAAAATGGAGAAAGAGAACCAGATGTTAGTCATGTGGCTCAATGCCCTATTGAAGGCGTTCGGGTACTGCAGTGACGAGGGCAGGATAAGAACCTATATAGCATATAATGGAATGGCCAGGCTAATTCTAAAGTGCACTAGTTATTTCCAATGTTCAGTCACATCATCAGCTGCTGCAGTGCTCATGAAATCCATGCAGTTAGCATTCAGTGCAGATGAATGTCCATCTGACAAAGCAAAGTTGAAATTATCTGATCTAGTCTGTTATAGCTGGGGGGCAGGGAGGAGTTGGGGTTTACAAAAAAACCTGAGGGGGAGCTAACATTTTTGGCTGTCTGTAAAATTTTTCAGTTTTTTAATATGTAAAAGATTGGTTTGTGCCAACCATCTCCACACTGAACAAAAAATAGTCTTGGAAAACTTACAAATGTTCTTTTTCTTTTTCTTTCTTCTTACAAAAAAGATTCCACCCCCACCCCCCCCAAAAAAATTCCCATGAAAAATAATTGACTTTTTCAACCTGCTCTATGTAGCACCATTCACCATAGTAGCAGTCGAACACCTAGAATAAGAGGGCAGCACCGTCCTATGGTAAGGAAGCCACTGCCTCTGAGAGTCTCTTATTATCAGGGGTTGGGCCATCTCAGCCACTCTTCATGTCTATTGACTTCTTCCTACTCCAGCCATGGCCCATATGCCCCATCCCAGGGTTTCAGCCACAATGTGCTAGGCACTTTCCATACAGGAGAGACAGTTTCTGCCCCAAGAAGCTTACAAACCAAAGACAACCAGACAGATAAGTGGGGTGGCCCAGGTAGAGATTGGTCATTTCTAGGGATACACTGATTTGCTAACATCTGAAAGGTCGTGTTGTTTGTTGTAGACCATTCTCAATGACTGCAGATGGGTGGAGGATGGAAGTTCCATTTTTGTGAGGGATTTCCAAATTTGGCTTCCTTCTGAATTAGAACAAAATCCCAACATCTTGAAATTCTCCATGAAGGAAAATTCTGGGGAAAAAATAAAAGAAAATGGCAACAAAAAAGCCATTTCAAACTGAAACACTAAAATGTTTCATTCTGGAAATGTCCAAATGCATTGGATTTAAAAAAAAAAAAAGAAAAGAAATTCCAGCAAAATGGACCTGATTTCACAAAGCATTTACATTTTGATGAACTGCATATTCTGATGGAATATGGTTCCGTCAATGTTCCTCTGACCAGCTCTACCAGTTAACCGTCAGCCTTGCAATGATCAGTCAGCTAGTTTTGTGTGGGTGTCACAGTAGCAGTGGATAAAAGTATAGAAGCACGTGTAGGGGAAACAGGTGATTGAACCTCACATCATAGGTGGAGCAAAGGAGACCATTGATGGCAGCAGAAGGAATCCTGGCTCCTGGCAGGAAGAGACATGTAACAGCAAACGCATCCCAGAAAACCTACTCTCTAGGCAAGAGAAGAAGTGCTGAGGCAGATAGAAATGTGCTTGTTGATCTCTACATTCATGGAGCTTATAGGACCTTGTGATGGAATGTACAAAACCCACACTGACCAGGAGAGGGTTAATGAATTGCTCTGGGATCAAGCAGTCCCACCCCGCCATACCTTCAATCAGTGTCCAACTGGAGGGAGGAAGCAAAAGGGAGAAGCCCAGCTCAGATACTTGCAGACATAGGAGGTAAACAGACCTTCAGTCCTCAGCTCCTGGTGAGGGCCTGGCTGAAGACAGACCTGCTTGGGTAACCTGCTAGCTGTTGGGACCCCTTTGAAGGAAGAGGAGGCCTGATGCTGGACCATTACTTTGTGACTATTATTTGAGAGCTGTTTGTGGGTGCCAGACTAGACTATGGCCCACATGAGGCTCTCTAAAGGAAGAGAGTCCTGCCATGCCCTGGTGTTCATTTGCATCTCACTTTCCTTTTGATTGTTGATAGCCCTGGAACAATCAGGGTTGGCTCAGTTGGAGGACTCAGGGTCCCTTGGCCAGCAGCCCTGATATCAAAGACTGACATTTGGGTGAGTTCACAGCCCTGTCATGTCCATAGGGAGTGCACTGGGACACCTACACTGGGACAGACCTACAGTTGCATGGCTTATCAGATGTGCAAGCTAGGTCTGACCCTACCCCACTGAAGTCACTGGGAGATGGATCAGGCCATCCAGGAAGCCTTCTGCTAGGGGACTCTGTTTGGGGATCCACTGCCTGACCCACATAGGGAGGAGTAGCACTTTCTCCTGACTTCTTCTTTGACTCAGGAAATAAACCCTGATGCTTCAGTGCATGAGCTAACCTCTAACGATTGGAGGTTAGGAAGAAACATTCGCTCTGAGCAGGTTATTCCACATCTGTCTTCTGCAGGGTTTCTTGCACCTTTCTCAGAAGCAGCTGGTACTGGCCACTGTCAGAAGACAGATGTGGAATTAGACTACTCATCTGAGCTAGTATGGCAATTCCTATGTCCTATCAGATAACCCCTTATAGGTAGCCTGCAATTTGTGATGCAATGTTCAGTTTGTATGTGATATATAAACAACAAAACCACCTCAGCTTTTTTGCACAATAAAACCGTCCCATGAAGCTGGACTCAGCCCAGTAAACCAGGTTGTAATGACATGCTGGACTTCCAGTAGCAAGAATGGGGAGTTCAGCTCTATCCTGAATTTAGATTTCTAATTTTCCTTTCTCAAAGAGAGGATATTTTTTCAGTCGAAGCTTTGGAGGCACAGTAGCTGCAGGCATTTAATCTGCAGAGGTGCTCTTGAGGATACACGCTGTAGCCTACTGTCTCTGGTTTACATATGGGGAGAGGAGGCGGAGGTGAACTTGGAAGAGATCCAAAAACAAGTGGCATCGTTAATTTCACACATTTCTGTATCTGGAGTGTGTCTCTCTCCCCAGCAGGTGCCATGACGCTGTGAATGCCCACAAAGGGCTGGTGCGAGCCCTGTGCATTTCACCTCAGCTGTCCCAGATGGATTTGTAGCTTACTCAGAGGGTTTCAATCTCCAAAATTACTGAGCATAAATATATTCCCCTGAGAAGTGAAAGGTGAGGACACATTCACGTTGGTGAAAATATTTTAGCTAGGAAGTAAAACACTTGCTAAGTGATCATTTTACAGCTCTTTAGATGCAGACACCTGCTAACAGCGCCTTAGATTTCAGTTTGCCTTACATCATGGCCATTATTCATAGTTATACTTTATGGAGAGGGCATTGCATTGTGAATCAGGAAACTTTGGCTCCGTTCCTGGCTCTGCTTCTGACCTCACCTCTCTGTTCCTGTTTCCCCATCTATAAAATGGGGATAATGATACTGACCATCCTTGATGAAGTATTTTGATATCCAAGGATGAAAAGCTACTGTGTAAGAGCAAAGAGTTAAGTACTTCAACTGAGGGAAAAGGCCAACCACAGCAACTGAGATTTGTTCCAGGCTTACGTCTGTATGTGTTGGTCAGCGGGGAGGAAAATTCTGCCAAGATCTCTGCATGGAGTTGCCCTCCCTTAACCTATTCAGTGAGGTTAACGCTCAGGACCACTTGATGTTATGCACTGTGCATGCACGTCGGAAGAGACCCTGCCCTGAAAAGCTCATAGTCTATATATGCAAGACAAACAGAGGAAGCAGTATCATCATCCCTGTTTCACAGACGGGGGACTGAGGCACACAGAGATTGTGAGTTGTCCAAGAGAAATGCTGTGGTACAGCCAGGAACCAAACCCAACTCGCCTGAGCCCACTGCCTTAACCACAGAGCTCCAAAGCTGCCCTGGGCAATGTGGACTTGAACTTGACTTTCCTATTCTAGTCGTTATTATACAGATGTGTCCACTGAGGCCCAGACATCAAGTGACTTGCCCAAGGTCTCATAGCGAGTCAACAGCAGAGTTGGGAAGAGAACCCAGGTGTCCTGATGTTGCAGAACCCTGCTCCAAAATATTTGTCTGTGCCCCTTTAAGCCATGCAAAGAGCCTGCCTTTATTCTTTCCCTTTGTTATCGCTTACAGAAAGGAAAGTGCACTAGCTTTTCTGTAGAAACTTATTTCTCTTCAATAGCTGTGGCCCCAAAATTACCACTAATTTCCTACGAGGAATTTCTTCTTTGAAACATGCTCGATGGCACTTTTCTTTCTTTCTTCTCCCTACCCCCTCCTTTTTCTATGAGAGACTGGCACTGGGTCTGCTGAGAACATATAAATGGAGTTGCTTTTGAATGCTGCAAAGTAAATGCTGAAAATGACAGCTTAAATGGAATCATTAAAGCAGATGTAGGTATTATCTGAATGCGTCTGAATTCTCCTTTGCAAAGCAATGGGGTCTTTATTTTCTCTCCTGATGCCTGCACCTCTTTAAAGGAAGCCTGACAACCTATTATTTCTTACTTTCGCCCCATTTTTAAGCTGAGCTTGGGGACCCATGTTTATACGTTAGTTATAACCTGTTGGCTGGGAGGAGAGAGGCAGGGAATGTGTATAAGCCTGGGCAAAAGAGTTCTGTATTGCCACATGACGGCAGGATGCAGCACCTCGCTGTAACCAACGGGAAATCATAGCAACATTGTTAATCGTTTCGTCGTGAAACTTGAAATCAGCAGGGCCTGCTTAGTAGGTAAAGGATGGAGATTTGGAGGCTGTCATGGAAACACTGAGACGATATCTGAGCCAGACTCCCAGCCGGGGTCCACAGACTTGTGGCAGCAGGGCTCATGCTAGTGCTAAAACTAGCTTGTCTAGACTGTGCTTTAATACTGCGGGTCAGGCTAGAACTGAGGCGCCAAAGCCTGGTGGGGAGGGAGGGCTTCAGGGCCTGAGCTCCAGCTTGAGCTGCAGTGTCATAGCACTCTCTAGAGCAGTGGTTCCCAAACATGTTCCACCGCTTGTGCAGGGAAAGCCCCTGGTGGGCCGGGCCGGTTTGTTTACCTGCTGCGTCCAAAGGATCGGCCAATCGCGGGTCCCAGTGGCTGCGGTTCGCTGCTCCAGGCCAATGGGAGCTGCTGGAAGTGGCGCGGGCCGAGGGACGTACTAGCCGCCACTTCCAGCAGCCCCTATTGGCCTGGAGCAGCGAACCACAGCCACTGGGAGCCACGATCGGCCAAACCTGTGGACGCAGCAGGTAAACAAACCAGCCCGGCCCACCAGGGGCTTTCCCTGCACAAGCAGTGGAACAAGTTTGGGAACCACAGCTAGTTTTAGCATGTTTGCTCCCACATTCAATGTAGACCTACCCCGAGACTCCCGGCTGGCATATGGATTGAAACCACAAGAAGTCTTGTTCCCCGCAAGTCCAGCATTAATTTGCATTATCGGAGCACCTCAGAGCCCCAGTCATGGACCAGGACCCTATTGTGCTAGGTGCTGTACAAACACTGAACAAAAAGATAATCCCTGCCCTGGTTTAATGGGCCAGGTACAGTATCTATGCTGAGGAACAATGGCATGGGCAGTGTGGGGCACTTGGCCACTGGCTAACTGGTCCAGCACAGAGCCCTGCTACCCCAGTGAAAGTTTGGAGGGGGGCTGTGTTTCCAGAGGCACAATCCTTCTCCAGGCTCCCTAGTCTGCAGGGTTGTGTGCAGGCTACTCCATCCCTTAAGTTGCTGCTGTCTCTGTTCTTAGTTAGTCCTGCAGGTCAGTGCAAACTGGGGGGCTCGCCCCTGCTTGCTGTGGTGTGGATTGCATCTTTGGGGAGAACAGATAGAGCAACCATCATGCTCTCTGAATGCAGGAACCGGAGCTTCCTCTGAGCCTGCATGGGTAGACAATGAACTATGTAGTGACTATGGGTAGGAAGTGTCCAATGGCGGTATGCTAACCTGAGTTTTGGTGGAGCAAGGAACTGAATGTGGGTCTAACACAGACTTCCCGAGTGACCAGGGGAAAGTCACTTAGTCTCTCTGTGCCTCAATTCCCCATCTGAAAAATGGGGATAATAGCACTTCCCTACCTCAGGGGTGTGGAGGATAAATACATTAAAGGTTGTGAGCAGCTCTGTAGAGTTGGTCCGAATGTTTTGGCGACATGTATTTTTGCTGATGTGATTTATCAAAGCCCAAAACATTTTCTGTCAGTTTTGGTGAAGCTTTTGATGGGAAGGGTTCTGGGGTCTCTGGCTGTCTAGTCCCTTCTGAAGAGAAAAGGAGACCTAAACAAAAACCTGATCGGTCTGTTCCAAAACTGGACATTTCAACTCAATTCCATTTTGCAAAAACATTCTAAAGGTTTTGTGGTTTCAGTCTAATGCAGAATGAAAACACATCTAACAACTGCAAAAGTTCTCGCAAGATGGAATACACCTGGCTCTAGGGCTCAGGTACGCTGGTAATAGAGGCCACTCGCATGTTGAAAATGGAACGTTTGCCAGTTCAGGGCATTAAATAAACTTTGGGGTGAATTTGAGCCTACTTGTCTTATCCACTCTTGTTGTAGCTATTAATGATTATTAAAAATGTATTTATTTCATTTTAGTGGTGAGTACTACACTAGGCTCTCGTTCAACAAGGTGCTTAAGCACATGTGACTTTAATCATATGAGTAATCCCAGCGAAATCGGGTACTTTGCTGAATAAATGCTTACATTACTTAGTTGGTCAAGCTCAAAACTTCTAACCACATAGATGCTACATAAACTAACACAGTAGCGGACAAAGGTTTCGCAAACTTCTGCTTCCTTCACTGGAAAGGAAGAATTCACTGGGAATTCCTCCCTATGGCCCTGAATCGGCAAGATACTTGCATATGTGGGTAACTTTTAAGCATATGAATAAAACCAATATCTTCAAAGGGGCTGTTCATATGTTTCAATTTACACACAAGTACCATCCTGAATTGGGGGCCTAAGTGTCTTTCTTTTTGATGTTATTAGAGTGACTATTTCTACATATTATCACCCTCAAGTGCATCCTTCTGATAAAACCTCCAGTTTTATACAGTGCGTTCTTCTTTAAATTACATTACTCCTTTGCTATTGTCACAGAACTGTTATGGGTTGAACCCCTGTGCCAATGTATAGGAAAGTATGCAGCAAATGCAAGTCAGTGGCATGGGGGTAAGGAAAGATGGTATTTGAAGGGGCTGTCTCCCCCCCCCCCCAAAGCTGTGTGGCCCTCTGCTCTGTGGTGGCTATTTCCCTGGCAGCACACAGAGAAATGTGGGGACAGACAGGGCAAGCTGGGGGAAACTCAGGGCTAGAGGATCTGCTGCTACCTGGATCTTCTTATCCTCCCTGCCCTATGACGCAGCCTCAGGGCTGGAGTAATGCCACAGAATGGTTCTGGCACTTGTAGTAGAGGATTCCTGCTCTCAGACTTACAACCCAAATAGAGGTCTGTGCATTGGGTATGGTGGATAGGAAGATTTGGGCAATGCATCCAAATTCATCCCTGGTGTACTTCTACTGCAGCCTACAGAGTTCTATCAGGGACACATTTATCCCATAATCTTCCCACAGTGAGATGAGAACATCCCCCTCAAATGGGCGATAAAGTGTATTGAGGGCGTCTAATTGAAAGTGTGACTGTTTGTGTGGTTGGGGAATAGCAGTTGCGGGCGGCATGTGATCTGCTGGCATCCAAGGTAAATACTGCTGGATCCGTGGCAATCTGTGACTGGGAACTACATTATGCATGTGCTGGGAACAGCAAGCCAGTGGCACAATGCAATTACAGCTTTAAACCATGCCCATTGTATCTCTTTGGCAATAGCAGACAGACAGCTCCAAATCATTATTTTTTCTGCTTACTTAGCTTCAAGTTATTAGCTTCCTGTCTTTCAGCTGTGGTGACTAAACCAATTAAGGTACAATTTAAAGAAGGAGCTCATAAATATTGTACAAAGGTACTATTGACAAATCTAAACTTTAAAAACAAAAGGGAAGCAGAGCTTGCTTCTCTCGAGTGTTCGTTTGATATACCTCTTCATGTCATATCCACTTTCACATAAAAACCACAATACTAAAACGCAATGCTAAATAACATGACTGGGTTCGAATGACGTGAGTAAGAACATTCCACTCCTGTTTATTAGAATGTAGTAGTGACACGTGTGTAAATCAGCAGAAGGCATCATTTATTCTGACACAGCCCCAAGTTACACCTCCAAACGTGACCAGGTTCACTCTTGACTTGTGTTCTTTTCCCTCATCGCGGGGGAAGGTCAGGGCCGTGACAAGGTACAGATGCTGTGTTGGAGGAGTGGCAGGCAGGCAGTTCACTCCTTTGGCTTTGTCTCCTGCAGATGTGAATGGTGGCTAATGGCTCAGCTAGGAATTAAAGAGAGCTCTGTAAAAACAGCCCCCTGCTGCAGACAATGAACAGCATGCTAATGAAACTCAGATGATACTAAATTGGGAAGAATCGTGAACCCTAGTAGCAATAATACCAATAGAGAAATTAGAGCAGAAAATAATAGAATTAGATCGGTCTTGAGGAAATTAACTGGAAACACACACAACTATAAGGAGATGCCTAGAAGAAGTGGTAAAAGCTGGAAGAAACCTAGAGGTGAGAGCGGATGGTTAAATAAAGATTGCAAACAATGTGATAGGGCTACCAAAAAAGTGATGTATGTGGAAAGGTAATCCTTAGTCCACAGACAATATGTCTGTTATGGATGCACGCTACTGGGTTTAGTTCCTTTGCTGAAGATGTAGTTGCTTGTGCTATTGCTTCTAAAGGTCCCTGGTTCAATCCCCTTGTCACCAAAAGGGCATTTGTCACACAAAGTCATCGCCGAAGGAAGGAAGTAACATTCACTCTATATATAACTCTTCTGTAGACCCAACTGAGGCACTCCGGTCAGTCTCCAGCACTGTTACCAGAAAGATATTAGAAAACTAGAGGGAGTTCATAGAAGACTAGAGAGCTGGAGGAATCGATTTATGAGAGGAAATAAAAATGGTATATAGCTTCTCTGGTGTGTGCTTAGAGAACAGGGTAAAACCCCTAGACCGGTTCCTTAGAGATCTGTCCAAACACTTCTTTTTCATCTTTTTCATTTTCTTTGTACTCTCTTTATTTTTATTTTTTTGCTAAGAAGTTTGGAGAACAACTTTGAGTACCTTCAAACATAGGGGTATTCACTTCCATGGCTTGTAAGTTGATTATTACGTGCCTGCTCACAAGCCACTTTTCATGTATTCATATGAAAGACTTCATACATTTAAGTAGGGCTCTTATCAGTCCTTCACTCTGCTAAATGAAGCACTAGTGTAAAGTTTTGCTTCCAGGGAGCACACCTTGTATCACCTACTCACCCTCCCCTCCCCACCCATAAATAAGTTTGGTCTAGAATTTAAAACATGTAATTGGAAATCCCAGGTTTTAGCCCCTATTTGGCTAATAACTTGCTGTATGCTCTTCAACAGGTTGCTTAGCCGCTCAGTGCCTTAGTTTACCAATCTTTAAAATGGGGATGGCATTACTTACCTAATCACCAGTACAGAATGATGCTTAGTTACTGTTTGTATAAAGCATTCTAAGTTCCTTGGATGAAATCACTATGCAAGTGCAAAGAATTAGTGCTTTTAGGTATAGAAGCTCCTCTGGCAAAAATACCAAAGTTCCGGTACAAATATACTATGATAGGTGCAAATATGTGAATTGGGATAAATATATGATGGTGTGGCAGGGCTGGGGTATAAACCCCTTGGATGCCCTGCCAAAGGGACCTCCTCCCTGGCTTCCTGGTAGAACGGCCAAGTGCAGGGGCCCGGACACTCAGTAAGGAGCTCAGTTGCAGGCTCTAAGGAGGGCAGGCTCAAGGGAATCAGCTGAGTTGAGTGAAGCCAGCTGTGCTGGGGGCTGGGAGGAGATATAAGCCCAGGAGAAGGCTCACTGAGGGGAAAAAGGTGAGCCAAGGGGAAGGCAGAGGGACTGCAGCCCTGTCTCTACCGGCTGCAGAAAGCCTCAGGGGCTGGTAGACCCAGGGAAGGGTCAAAGTGGGGATTGGTGTTGGGTGAATCGGGACTCTGTATTAAACACTGTAAATAAAAAGACACAGGTGATCCACCTGAAGGAGGCGTTGGGACCCTTTCTTTGACCAGCTCGAGCACAGGGACGAAAGCGCAGTAACCTGTGTGGACCCTGTGACAGAGGGTCACACAGTTGTCATCGTTGCCCTTGCAATGACACTTTCGCTTGGGCTTGACAGCAACAGAGCTGTAAAAAGCTGCCCATTCACAGTGAGTTATCTGCATGGCTTTGTGGGTTTTTTCACTTTTATCATCTGTATTACCATAGTGTGCAGAGGCCCCAACTGAGACCAGGGCCCCTTGGTGCTCAGTGCTACATACACACACACAATAAGAGAAAGAGCCTCTGTGCTGAAGAGCTTAAAATCTAAATAGACAAGACAGATAAAGGGTGAAAGAAAGGAAGGCTTGTCATCCTCATTTTTTATAGGCGGGGCCCACGGAAATTAAGTGACTTGTCATAGGAAGTCAGTGTCAGAGTCAAAAACTGATATGAGGTCTCCTGAAGCCTCATCTGTTGCCTGAGCCACCCTCATGTTGAGTCATAGGCACCCGTTACATTATAAATAAGTTTTCATATGCTGTACACTATGGAAACTGATCAGCTGTCTTTAAGAGTCCTTTGTCAGTACAGCTGGTCCAAATAGTTAATGGCAATGCTTCCATCAGAAAATACGGTTTTGTAGAAGTCAAACCATTTCAAGGCGACATGTCACTTTCTATAGTATTTTAATGGACACAATTCAAAATGAAAACAAATTTCAAAAGGTGAAAATTTCCAGCTTTATTTATTAATCTGGGTCTGATTCAAGGGCTGAAGCATCCCGTGTTTTCTCTTCAAAAGTATTTTCAATTTGATCTAGAAAGTGTTTGAGCATTGGCCTGCTAAACCCAGGGTTGTGAGTTCAGTTCTTGCGGGGGGCACTTAGGGATCTGGGGCAAAAATCAGTACTTGGTCCTGCTAGTGAAGGCACGGGGCTGGACTCGATGACCTTTCGGGGTCCCTTCCAGTTCTAGGAGATATTTTTTTTATATTTATATATATATATATATATATATATACCTATCTATTGCAATAAGAAATATGGAAAAGAAATATTGTACTCCCAGACAAAATTCCTAGTTAAAATTCTCTAATTTTTTAGAAAAATTCCCCTCCCCTTCTCTTTTTTTTGTTTTCCTGATCCATCAGAACGAGTGATTTTCCATTTCCCTGTGCAGTGAGGAGTGCATTTGTTCCTAGCATGTATCTGATCCAAAACTAACCTCCTACTCTGCTTCCCTCATGCAAGCTCTCCTTACGGTTTGTTTTTCTAATCTTTACACTGATTCGGTGTCTCCTAATAAATATTTTGCTGAATTGTATCTATAAAAACTTTTAAGAAAAAAAAATCGTGCATCGATTCTATAGATTAGGCTATGCTCGCTTCAGAACTGGCTTCGCTATCGGTGGGTCAGTGCTGGTCGGTGTTTGAAGTAGAGATTTCTTGGAAACCTATAGGAAATCAAGTCAGCCTGAGCTTCATATTTTGAACCAAAGTGTCGGGACGGTTGGCTCATCCCTTATATTGATAGGGCCAAACTGAGAAAACTGGCCCCTGCTGAGGGTTCAGGTACTAGAGCCCCATTTCTAATTTCAGTCCTGTGGTTCTGGAGATTGAGTCACAGTCTGGATAAAAACTGGTCTATGACGATTCTGATGCACTTTGGGAATAGTGTGCTGATCAGAGTTTTACTTGGGTAAACATTCGTCATCCCTAACTTCTCAGGCAGTTTCACCAGATACATTATTCACATCCTGCCCTACATTGTGTAGTGTTGCTGGTAAAACCTGCTGTGTTCCATTACTGAGGTGCCTACATGTCAGTGCAGAGCTTGTGAGGCTTTGGGGAATCCTTAGGAAGAAGAGAGACAAAGATTTTATCTGGGCGCCAAGCAGGAATCGCCAGATGAAATTTCATGGCCTGCATAATGCAGGAGGTCAGACAAACTACTCCTAGCAGACCCTTTTGGCCTTCAAGTGCATGAAGTAAGGGAGACTCTTTTTTAACCCCCTGCATGTTGCCCCAACTGTCAAAACACAAGACTGAACGGCCAGTTTGCAATGTTACGTTTTTCCTGGCCTTTTTTTTCTCATCTATGTTTTAGTCTCCCCAATGATTTGGAAATGGGGATTCACTGTGATGCAGTCATCAGCCTCCCAACCACACCACCTCTGTGAGTGTTTATTTTCGGAGCTAGATGCCAACTCACAGAAGACTCTCCCCGCCCCCTTTTTATTCCCCCCAGCAGTAGCATCTGCTCTTTAGCAGACACCTCAGGCAAGTTATGTTGGCAGCATCAGTTGCCTGTGGGTCTGCCTCTGTCACACACTCAGGCTGTTAATGGGATGGCTGAGCCATCGTCCTTCATGGAAGCTACCTTCTTTGACTTGTCTTTGTGCTTGGACGCAGATGCTCTTGCAAATAAAGTCACACCCACCAATCTTTCCTGCAACCTCTACGCTAAGCCTTTAGGATTCCAGGTCCATTAGCCATGTAGATCTTGGTGTCATTAATTGCATAAGCCTCTTGTCTCCTGGGCTTCCTGCTGAAATCTGCCCCTCTCTAGGTACTTAAATGGCACCCTTCCCTCTAGTATCTAACAAATAGTAATGAGCTCCTTCTCACATCCTCCTTGTAAGAATTTCTATTATCCCCTTTTAACAGATGGGGAACTGAGGCTCAGAGACTATGTTGTGGCCTAGCCATTCCCAATTAGGGTTCTTCTAAAGCCACATGCAGTGGTTGCCATTAAACTCTTTACAGTCAATGTTTATGAGTAATCAGCCTTCATATGGTATTCCTGACATTATGTCTAGGGAGCACTGCTCTAACATTAGTTACTTGCAAAGACAAAACTAAAGCTGTTAATGGTGACCCCTGTACTCTAGAACAATAGCAAGCAAATGTCTGACTGCATACGCAGTATGTTAGTCCTGCAGCTTGAATGATCCCAACCCCATAGATCTTCAGGACTTGTTTGTGTATTTTGACATGCTGTAACACCTGTAATCCTGAGGTGAAGGTTTTGGGGTGACATTCTCCACCAACTCCCATTTACTTCATATTTTGGAGTTGGATACATTGCTCCAGTCCTAGTCTATCTGTATCCAACACAAAATTTAATGGAAGGAGCAGATTCCATTGTCAGTTGGAAGACTTCTACTGTGAAGAGCATTTTATGGTGTTTATGCACTAACAAAAGGACAGCACTTGCCCTGCACCTCAAATCATTCATATTCACTGTGCAGCTACTCAAGCTGTCCTGACAGCTAAGGCACTCGTCTGGGTCTCAGGAGATCCAAGTTCACATCCCTGCTGCGTCAGGCTCTCTGTGCTTCAGTTCCTTAACTATAAAAATGGGACTAACACAACAATTTCAATAGACAAGACAGACAAAGGAAGTCAATTCTTCAGGGCAGAGACTATCTCTTGCTTTGCATTTGTCCAGTGCCCATGAGGCCCCATCTTGCTTTGGGTCTCTAGACGCTCCTGTGATATAAATAACAAATCGGAAAATGCTCCATTATAGTGACAATGTCTCTGCATGTCCTTAGCTCATCCCCCTGGTTTTAATAGCCAGTAGATCCGACTTTGCATAACATGTTAATAAGCTGCAAAAACTTAGAAATAAAAAGCAAATTAAGATACAGCCTTGCCCCACAGAACACCTATCATACTTTCAAAATAGGCCATCCGCTTTCAGTAGAGGTTATTTGGAACAATGTTGAAACCAAGAATCCATTTATTTGAATGTATTTCCATTTAAATCAACATGCTTCAGATGTGGCCTCTTCCTCATTCATGTAAGGTGAATCAATGCCATTTTAAGGACACACATCTCATTCCTAAGCACTCCGACATTGCAAGGACATATGTGCAGTTGGGTTATTGTCTCCTCTAGTAGACGTGAATTAGTGGCTCTCCTCCTGTGTGGCTACAAAAGGAGGATCAGTGCCATAGACGACATTTTCAAAGCATGGTGTCTACGCAAACCCTGCAAAGTTTGGGCACATGGGTTCCAATTCCTCACTTGCATTCACAAAAACAAAACAAACAAACAAACAAAGCCTTTGCCAGCTCTGCAAAATTCTACTTGTTCTTTGAAGGCTTGATCCAAAGCCCATTCAAGTCAATAGAAAAACTCCCATTGACTTCAATGGACTTTGAATCAACTTCTTGCTTAGAATGAGTGTGATGAACTAGACCAGGGGTGGGCAAACTTTTTGGCCTGAGGGCCACATCCAGGTTGTGAAACGGTATGGAGGGCCGGATAGGGAAGACTGTGCCTCCCCAAGCAGCCTGGCCCCTGCCCCCTATCCGCCCCCTCCCACTTCCCGCCCCCCTCAAAACCCTCAACCCCTCCCTGCTCCTTGTCCCCTGACTGCCTCCTCCCAGGACCACCCCCTATCCAACCTCTTCCCCCGCTCCCTGTCCGCTGACTGCCCCGACCCCTATCCACACCCCCACCCCCGACAGCCCCCCCGGGACTCCCATGCCTATCCAACCCCCCCCATCCCCTGACTGCCCCATCCAACCATTCCCTGTCCCCTGACTGCACCTCAGGATTCCCTACCCCTTATCCAACCTTACCGCTCCCCGCCCCCTTACCATGCCGCTCAGAGTGGCAGGACTGGCTTATTGGAAAGCCTGGGAGGTCGGCGGGCGCAAGTCACGCAGCCTGGCAGGAGCAGGGGGCCAGAGTGCTCCCTGCGCGGCAGCATGGCTGCGGGGCAGAGGGGGGCAGCCGGGGCCGGGGGCTAGCCTCCCCAGCCGGGAGCTCAGGGGCCGGGCAGGACAGTCCCGCGGGCTGTCGTTTGCCCACCTCTGAACTAGACAGACGCTGTGCCAGATAGAAAGGGGTTAAAGAGCAGATATGGGCTCAGTTAGTGCCACCTGGCTACACCTGTCCTGAGTGGTGGACTTCAGAGGAGAAAAGCCCAGCAGTTGAGGGCTGTCAGTGAAGGAGAGCAGACAGGCTGCTCCTGTGTGAGCGAAGGAGGCTGGCTCAGACCAAGGATTATAGGAGGACTGTGGCCTCTTGGAGTCCTTGGCAGGAGACCAGTCCTGGCCTGGATGGTTGACAGGAGACCATCCAGTGAACTGGTCACTAAACAGGAGGATGGGCAGTTGTAGCTGGGAGCCTGGTGTGAGGTAAGGGGCTGAAGGCTGAGCCCAGCTGGACTCAGGATTCCTTTCTTCAGTACTTTAAATGGATTTGGATTAGGATCCAGATCTTCAAAGGTATTTAGGCTCCTAGGTGGTTATCCCAGAAGGGCTTGAATGCTCGAAAGTGGCATTCTTGGCAGACCAAGTCACCGCTCTGGCTGCAGTAAGGCAAAGATTGCTCTGAGGAAACTGAGGCAAAGCACATAGTCACCAGGGGACTTGTCAGGATGGCATCTCTGGGCAGGGCTGGTGCCAGCTTTTTTGCCACCCCAAGCAGCAAAGCGGGAAAAAAAAAATAGACGAAGCCGCAATTGGCAGCACTTCGGCAGCAGCTCTACCGCACTGCTTCATTCTTCGGCGGCAATTCGGCGGCCAGTCCTTCACTCCGAGAGGGACTGAGGGACCTGCCGCCGAATTGCCACCAAAGACCCGGACGTGCCGCCCCTTTCCATTGGCTACCCCAAGCACCTGCTTCCTTTGCTGGTGCCGGCCCTGACTCTGGGCACCTTCTTTTGATGGGTGAATAGAGTATAATTAGGTTTCTTGACCATCCGTCAACAGGGCAAAGGGGGGCAAACAGAGTAAATGATTGTAACATGTGGACAATGCTGATTTAAGCACACAATTCCTTACGTAATGCAGTTACCCACATGTAAAAGCCCATCTGTGTTTGTGTCACTGTTCTCAGAACAATTCCTAACACGTTTGTATATCAGTTGTGAATCCTAACATAGCACTTTAAATAACAAAATGTTTGTGCTGAGCAGGACTTTTGTTACCTCAAAATTTTAAGGACGTTCTGGACCAAATCCAAAACCCACTGTAGTAAGTAGAAATACTGCCACTGATTGATGTCAAAGGATCTGGAACAGCCCTTCATGGGAAACTTCAGACTTGACTTTCTTTGAGGTTGTCAAGTTAGCAGTGTGTTTTTTCACTTGCAGTTGAGTTCTGTACAACTATACAGACTTGGCTTGATCTGTTGAAGTCAGTGGAAGGAGTGCCATTGACTTCAGGGGAACAGGCATTCTACACCACACTCTTGAAGCAGAGAAGTTACCATTGGGCAGAATTCTAGAGGAATGGCATCCGATATGCAGTGCAAGTAACACCTGTATGTCTCCAGGATGGCTTGATTACGTAAGGATTACAAATCTGGTTCAATATCTAGATATAAAAATCATAGGACACAGTAAGACCTCTTAGCTCATTTCCACAGTTAACACAACCCTGTGCATGTTGGTACATATAGTAGATGCTGAATTGATGTGTGCTGTAGAACAGTGGTTCTCAAACTAGGGCTGCTGCTTGTTCAGGGAAAGCCCCTGGCGGGCTAGGCCGGTTTGTTTATCTGTCGTGTCCGCAGGTTCGGCCAATCGCGGCTCCCACTGGCCGCAGTTCGCTGCTCCAAGCCAATGGGGGCTGCAGGAAGCAGCGTGGGCCGAGGGATGTGCTGGCCACCCTTCCTGCAGCCCCCATTGGCCTGGAGCGGTGAACCGCAGCCAGTGGGAGCCCTGATCGGCTGAACCTGCGAACGCGGCAGGTAAACAAACCGGCCCAGCCCACCAGGGGCTTTCCCTGAACAAGCAGTGGCCCTAGTTTGAGAATCACTGCTGTAGAAAATTCTATAATCACATAGAAGGGTTTTTTCTCTGAAAAGTGGTTTGTGAACTTGTAAAATTAAAAAAAAAAAAAATACATCATTGCAGACCCACATTCCTCTCCTCACATGCGGAATCCCGTATGATAGGGCAACAAGGGCAGGAAAAGGGGTTGTCACACTCCTTTGAACAAGGAATGCAGGTTATATATATGGAATGGGGTGCTCTATCCTGGAAAGCAGTGACTCTGAAAAGGATTATGGGGAGAAGCAACTCAGCCCGAGCTCCCACTGTGCAGTGAGCCATGGCAAAAAGGGCTAATGCAATCCTTGGTGTGTATATGGAGTTGGTGAGACAGGGATAGCTCAGTGGTTTGAGCATTGGCCTGCTAAACCCAGGGTTGTGAGTTCAATCCTTGAAGGGACCACTTAGGGAACTGGGGTAAAAAAATCTGTCTGGGGATTGGCCCTGCTTTGAGCAGGGGGTTGGACTAGATGATCTCCTGAGGTCTCTTCCAACCCTGATATTCTATGAATACTAGAACACTGTGTCCCATTCTGACCTTGGCATTCTAAAAGATGCTGAAAAATTAGAGAGGAAGAGAAGAGCCACAAAGAGATCTGAGGGCTTGAAGAAATGCCTTGCAGTGAGACATGAGCAGCTGAATCCGTTTAGGTTAACAAATGGAATGAGAGGTGACTTGATTACAGTTCCTATATAAGTAACTCAATGGGAAGAAAATACTGGGTACCTAGCAGAGAAATGCAGAACAAGAGCCAATGGCCGGAAGTTGAAGGCAGACAAATTCAAATTAGAAATAACGCACAGATGTTTAACAATGAGGGTGATTGTTCCAATAGTTCATCTACCAAAGGAAGGGGCAAAGTCTCTATCTTTTTGATATCTTCATATCAAGACTGGGTGATATGCTTAAATCAAGCATAAGTTATTGAGCTTCCTACAAGAGTAGTTGGGTAAAATCCTGTGGTCTGTGAAATACAGGAGGTCAGATAAGCTAATCTAATAGACCTTCTGGCCTTTAAAAAAAAAAAAAATCTGTGCAAATTCTGCAGAATTCACCACTCAAAGGACAGGGATAGAGGGGACATGGAATGAGGAGAAAGTGAGGCCTCACAACCTCACAGATCACCAGGATCCATGGGGAAAGGACCATTCTGTAAGAGCTACCTACCCAGGTTCTTCTATGGGCCCTCCATCATTGTAGTGCCTGGTTGTCTGAGTTCCAAGAAGGCAGCTGACTGTTCAGTACTAGCAGAAGGAGGATTAAACATTGCTTTAAGCAGCATTAACTTCTAATAAGGTATCTTCTTACTTATCTGGGCACTATGCTAGAGGCAGTGCTGCAGAGCATGGCACCTCCTTAATCTATCCTTTATCCCAAATCCTTATGTCATTCTTCTGCACACAGCCCCCATGAAGGGACTTGGAGTCAGCTTCAAGGGAGAGTGCCTGGGCCAAAAAATACAGATCTAGCTCCCTGTGGTCCCTGGTTTCTCTAAAACCAAGGACTAAAATCAAGAGGTTCAAGAAATTAAAGGTAAGAGATGGGGAGACCTTGAACAAATCATTTCATCGTCTGTAAAATGGGGTGAAAATCCCCCTTTTTTTCTTCACTGTGTCTTGTCTATTTAGACTCCAAGTATTCATGGTAGGAACTGTCTTTTATCATATGTATGTACAGAGCCTAGCACAATGGGGCCCAGATCTTGAGTCTGGCTTCCTAGCACTACCGTACTACAACTGTGGAAGGGAGGATTTGCTCTGCTTCTCTCACACTGGGTTTCTAGAGATGCCCCAAAGGCTACAGCAAGGAACTGAGCTTACCAAACGAAACTGACACGTTCCCGCAAAATGTTTCAATTTTGACTGAACTGCATTTTCTGTTGGAAAACTGCTCCATCCAAAAAAAAACACAAAAAACCATTGACCAGCTCCAGTTGCAATTCAAGCTCACCTTTGGCTAACCCCTTCCCTGGACAATCCTAACCCATTAAAATCTCACTTGCCTGGTGGGGGAAGGAGTGCTGGCCCATGGTGAATTCCACTGAAGAACACTGAGTCAATATGTAAAAACACCACCTCCTCCTTGCAGGAGAGAAGGGACTTGAAGCCCCTGGCACTGTAGGTTGAATTAATGTCTTTTAATTGTTTCAGTAATCTGTATTTAGAAAGGGGTTTTAGAGTAACAGCATTAAAGATTTCAACAAACAAGTCAGGTTTATAGATTGAGCAGGCAAAGGGACAATTGAAGTCAGTGGAAGTTTTGGCCATTGGTTCCTGTGGGATCAGGATTTATTCCAGGAACTGACAAGAAAAGGCTCTGAGACGATGTGGAATCCTGTGTATTTTGCTGCTTGGATCCAGCTTTAACTGCAGCTGGAGTTAAGAGGGCGGGCACTAGCACTGCAGTCACCCTGGCTTTTGGGGATTGTTGCCAAAATGTGCCCTTCAAGCCATCTCCATTCAGTGCAGTTTAGGGCAGGCAAGATGTCATGAAGGCCATGGCCCTCTTCATTAAAACTGTCACCTCACAACGGCCTTCTCCTGGCAGGTTTTGATAGGGCATGGTGTCACAGAGACCAGGAAGACAAAGAAACTGCCAGGTGTGCAGCATGAATGTCAAAGGAATCCCATGGAAAGTCACTCCTCCCCACCCCCCATCTTGCTCCACATGTTGCTGTCAGCAAAGCTTCTGTCTCTATAAAGCAAATTGGCAAAGTCAAATAAAGCCTCCCCTTGCTACCCATCTAGACCCAGCCACCCAATCCTGTGCTCTCTCTTATTTTGTGTATCTCTGTTGTCCGTTCCCCCAGCAACAGTTCATCTTTAGAACCAGATCTTCCCATCCTCACAGCAGAACTTTGTGATCCGGAAGCATGTGACATGCAGTAGACAGGGGCTTACCTGTGCCAGGGAGGCAGAGACAGGCAGGGAAGCTGCAGCTGGTGAGAAGGTTAGGTTTTAATTGGTCTCTTGTTGACTCATGCCACTTCTCCCCTTTCCCCTCTGCCTTCCCAGGTGTGGCACGAGGCACTCAGACACTAATCACCTCCTCAGGCACCGGGAACACACTTGTAAATCAGGAACATTGTTTCACTGAGCAGAGCCTTGAATAATCGTGCCTAATTGTGGTATTTTCATGGAAGAATACTAAGCAAGTAGATGGCAAATAATGAGAGGGGTGAGGAGAAGCAGCTGAAGGATGTAAGTGCAAAGGAGGGAGAGGAGATGGATTGAGGGCCCCAGGGAGAATTATGAAGCATTATGGGATAATACTGAGCACTTGGATTGAGAACTAGGGAAAATGTCCTAATAGTGAGAGATCTGAGACTGTGGAACAATTTCCTAAGGAAAATGATGGAAACCCCATTGTTTGGGACAACTAAATTCTGAGTGGACAAAAGCACTGGTGGATATATGGTAGTATAGAATCCTCCCTGGTCCCTGAGGCATTGTGCACAGCTGTCAGGGGGGTGTTGAGTTATCCACCCCTTATTGCAATATTGTGCAGGATCAAAGCTTTTGTTTTAGAAAAGACAACATTTTCTTCACAACTATGGTGACTAGAAGCCTTAAAAATGTAAGGGGATTGTAATTCGGATGCATTAACATCTGCTGGCAGCATGATAAAATAGCTCTGAGAAGTGACCATCTAATATTGCCATTAACTCTGAAACCTAACAAGGTACTGTAATGGCAGCATTATTAACTGTTTCATAGCTGATCATTGGATCAGAAACATCCAGCTAATGATTTTATTATCCCCAGTCACAGATTAACCCCACGCTTTCTCAGGCTTGTGGTTATGCACTGGCAAATTAAAATATCTGTGGCACACTCAAAATGTAGGGATATGTAGCAGTTTTTGCTTCCCTCTCCCTTCCCTCTACAGGGACTCCAGCAGCTTCCCCTAGGGATCTTCCTTGCTCCTTGTAGGTCCTGGGTGTGTTAATGAATCATACCTTCACCACAGTCTCACCCTCAATCAGTCTGCTTAAGGCTTCGTCCACACTTAAAACGTAGGTCGACCTGGCTACGTCACTGAGAGGTGTGAAAAATTCACACTCCTGAGAGACGTAGTTAAACAAGCCTAAACCCCAGTGTAGACATCGCTGGATTAATGGAACAATTTTCCCATCGACTTAGCTACTGCCCCTGGAGGGGGTGAATTTACTACATTAATGAAAAAACCCTTCCATTGCTGTAGCAAATGTCTACATGACAGCACATAGCTACAGCTCTGCCGCTGTAGCACTTGTAATGTAGACATACCCGAAGATTCATTGAAAGGCAATGGGACTTCGTTTCCTAAGGGCTAGATCAGTAAAGGGATTTAGGCATCTCACAACCTCTTTAGGTGCCTAAATCCAAAATTTATATTCCCCAAACTCCAACTCAGCTGCCACCCAACCCTGAAGGTGCCTAAGTTGCTGCTGGTGGGCATGTGCAAAACTGATTCAGTTCTGCTACCTAGCCGACACTTAAGCCACAGTGGGATCCTCGAACTAGGAGTCCCACCATCGACCACCACCTATTAATAAGCAGAGGTGGTTCCCCCACCCCTTTACCCAATCACCTGCTGGGTAGAGCACTCACCCAGGGTAAAGGAGATCTGGTTCAAATCCTTATTCTTCTTGGTGGAGAGCAGGGGCCTCCACTCAGCTCTCTCACCTCCTAGGTGAGCGCCCTAACCACTGGGCTATATTCTGATGGGGCGGGGAGAGGCTTTCTCAATCTCTCCCATTGAAACTCTTCCACTGTGTATAAAATTCTTCACACTCATTGGAGACAGGATGTGAACCTGACTTGTCTCACATCCCAGGAGAGTGCCTCAACCACTGGGCTGCAAAGCGATTCTCACATGCTTGCTGGCTCAATATCTAGTATCCGTTGACTCTCTGACTGCCGTTACAGGCAACATCATACAAGTTTAAAGTTTTATTGCTTATTAATTTTAAATGATTTGACAACTCGGACTGGAAATGTCAAAATATAGGACTTGATCCTGCAAAAAACCCTATGCACGTGGACTAACATCTCACATGTGAGAAATCCCTTTGGATCTCAGTAGGAGAACTCGCACGTATCTGCGACTGCAGGATCAAGGCTATGGATTGGACCATTCTGAAAAAAGTACACTGTGAGCTCAGCAGGAAGCCTCTGGTTTGAACTAGCCTCTGTAGAAACCGTTTAATTTTTTTGCTTCACTTTGTGGGTTAGAGAGATAAAAATTTTGACATGTATAAAAAAGAAAAAGAAGGTAATTTGTGGCCAGCATATCTTAATGTCCCCAGTTATTGCAAAGGAAACACAAAGCTCAGAGAATTAAATAAAAACTTTTGACAGATGATTTTATAAAATGAGGTGCTGATATTGCAATTTTTCCCCATCATAAAACTGCAAATAATATTAGATGATGAAAAGTGCTTAGTTTCCAATTCTGACAATACAAAAACTTTCCTGACACTTAACTTGTGTTTCAGATCAACTGACTGGTTTTGCCGACAGCTTTGGGACTGATTCTCCCTTGTGGTGCACCTTGTATTTTCAAAGAAGGTAGCATTTACACCTAGCTTACAATGATTTGGTAGCATTCTAGTTACACCTTGGCATTCCCTGGCACAGGTGCAATTGACAAGACTATAGAGAATCAGGCCCTTTGAGCTGACGAAGGACTCTTCTCTTCTCAAGTGTTAGCTGACTGATTGTACTTTCTTTTGTCATTTAGTTTAAGGATCATTGAGATAAAGATAACTGTGTTTTGCTTTCTTTCCCCCATCTTTCTTTCATGTAATGTTCCTGTTACTAATGTCTTGTGGCCTTGTAACTGTGGGTTGAAATCTTGGGATGGTTCCTTTGCACCCTTCTTGTTCTGATTCAATATTATGAATGAGCCTAATCATGTAACACTATTGTGTTAGGTCCTGATCCTTATAGGTATCTGCTAGCATGGACTCTACATGGATGCAGGGTTTTACAGCAGCAAGATCTCAGGGTCTTAGCATCAGAACCTAATACAATGCAAGAGGCAAGATTGGGGCTGATCACAATTGTTTGGGTGCTTTGTTTTTGTCCCGTTTCTCCCTCCTCCCCCCCCCCGCCTCCCTCCCCGAGAACCTAAATCAAATGGAAGGAAGAAATAGTTTAAAGATCTCTTCCCAGTTATGTGAGAAACTCATAGGGGATGAGAATAAAAATCTATTTACCTTTATAACAGCTTGCAATGAGTCATGAATACAAAGGTGTCACCAATTTGCATAGAACACACACAGCTCATTCTTATTTAATCCCTTCACTTGAGGGTTTTTTTATTATTATTTATTATAAATTCAAGTGCAGAAGGTGACCCCAGTGCCTGATATATTTAAAGAGCAAAGTCTGATTGTGTTATTGTGGGGAAGACTCTTTTGTTCCGTTTTTTTTTTTAATTAGTTGAGTTACCCAATTCAAGTTAAAACACTTTCCAGTGCCACAATCTCCCATCTTGATGACTGCAACCTCCTGCTCTCTTGTTTCCTGTGACTACTAACATTACTCGTGCCCATTCAGAAGACAGCCACTGAAATCATCTTCCTGTCAATCTGTCCGTGGTACCGATATGACGATTGGGGCCATCTGTCCATACAATTTCTGAATTCTGTGTCACATGATGAACTCTCTGTATGTATCTTTATCAAGCTGCAAACTGCATTTTGAATGCACAGGCATCTGATGTCTCGCTTATGCTTTTTACTTCCATCTTGGTCTGGAATTCCAAGGGATAGTGGAAGAAGGCTATCAATAGAGGTTTCAGAGTAGCAGCCGTGTTAGTCTGTATCCGCAAAAAGAACAGGAGTACTTGTGGCACCTTCCTGTTCTTTTATCAATAGAGGGTTGTTTAAATCTCAATGGTCCTCTATTCAAAGACAAAAACAACAAGGAGTCTGGTGGCACCTTAAAGACTAACAGATTTATTTGGGCATAAGCTTTCGTGAGTAAAAACCTCACTTCAAGCTTATGCCCAAATAAATCTGTTAGTCTTTAAGGTGCCACCAGACTCCTTGTTGTTTTTGTAGATACAGACTAACACGGCTACCCCCTAATACTATTCAAAGACAAGAATCCTAGACAAGAGGCTGGCTTCTACCCAGGAGAACTGGTTTGTCAGAGGAGAGGTTGCCTGGCAATGAAGTCACCTGGTAGGGTGATCACCTTAAGAGGCTGCTCATGGCATCACCTGACAGAGGAGGTTGGAAGGTTATAAAGGGCAGGAGCTGCTCTGCTCTGGGGCTTTAGCCATTTTCACCAGCTCAAGCTGAGGGGAACGGCTGCCAGAGCGTGATTCATAGCGTCTAATGCCAGAGCCTGATTCATAGCATCTAATGCCAGAAGAGACCATTGTGTTCATTTAGTCTGACCTCCTGCATAACACAGGCCATAGAGCTTCCCCTAAATAATTCCTAGAGCAGATCTTTTAGAAAAACACCCAATCTTGATTTTAAAATGTTCAGTGCTAGAGAATCTACCATGACTCTTGGTAAATTTTTCCAATGGTCAATTACTCTCATTAAAAATATACACTTTTTTTTGGTCTGAATTTGTCTAGCTTCAACTTCCAGCCATTGGATCTTGTTATATCTATGTCTGCTACATTGAAGACCCCCATTATTAAATATTTGTTCCTCATGTAGATATTTATAGGCTGTGATCAGGTAACCCCTTAAGCTAAATAGACTGAGCTCTTTGAGTCTATTGCTATGAGGCAGGGGCCTACCTGAGCACAGATGGTCCCCCAAGAACTTCCTAGGGAAGGATCAGCTAGAGTGAAGGGCCTTGTGTTCAGGGTATGCGTTGTTTCCTAAGCAATCTGTGCGTTCTTATGCTTTATCGCTTAAGTGAAGAACAATGGTAGTTTAGACTCCTGAGCAATATCTGTGTGCCTGTTTCCTTTCACTGTTGTGCGCTCCTGAAGATTTAAACTGTAACTCATAATGGGTTTGATGGGACTCTGGGGAAGGTGGAAGAGCTGCTGGGAAAGCGTGGGGGAGATGGCACTAGTTTCAGGGCCTAGGCAATTGGATTGGCCAAGATGGGTGTCAGATACGAGGTCTGTATCTGGAGCACATGGCTAAAGGCTCAAAGCCAGAGACGAGTGTCTGAACTCTGCTGAGCCCCAGCAAGCAAAATATGTATGGTATTCAACATTCCTCACCCAGTCTCTTGAGTGCCCACCATGAGGAGGTTGGGCTAGATCTGTGACAACCTCTCTCTTTGGATCGCTCCATGTTTTCCCCTTGTTCACCACATCACGTCCAAAGATTTGGCTTTCTCCTACACCATGGGGAACAGTCTTAGCAGGGGGATATGAGGACTCTTGGGTTTGGAGGGGAAAAAAAGAGGAAGGAGTAACACAATTTAGTGGAAGATGAAATGAGACGAGAAGGAGAGCGAATAGTGAAGAATGACCTTAAGCTGGCACACCTGGAAGACCGGAAGTGTAGCAGAGTTATCACTGCAGACAAAGGAAGAGGACTGGGGAGAGACAAGAAATCCGGTTTGTGAGAAACTGAGTTTGAGATGGTGGCAGGAAAGTTGTGGGGGCAGCTGGAGATGCCAAAGAGGAGATATCTGAGGGTAAGAGGTTCTGTAGCTTTGGGAAGAGGCTGGAGGCAGAAAGGTAAATATGGGAGTCATTGCATAGATGAAACTAAGAGAAAGGATGAGATTCCCAAGAGCCAATATAAAGAAAGTAGATGAGAGGACCCAGAACAGAATCCTGTGGGATGCCAACAAATAGGGCAAAGGGGGTGGGAATGAAGAGACATTTAAAAAGAGGGCAGGAGTTTGCAATGAGAACCCAAAGAGCACAAAGCCCTAGGAGCAAAGAGTGCATAAGAGGAGGAGAAAGAACAGGAGTACTTGTGGCACTTTAGAGACTAACAAATTTATTTGAGCATAGGCTTTCATGGGCTACAGCCCACTTCATCGGATGCATAGAATGGAACACACAGAAAGAAAGAGGAGGAGAGTGCATCTGAAAGTTCCAAAGGTAACAAGACAGATCAAGGCAATTAAGGATACAAAAATTCTATTGGTTTCAGAGTAGTAGCCGTGTTAGTCTGTATCCGCAAAAAGAACAGGAGTACTTATTCTACTGTAGTTTAGCTAAGGGGAAGTGGTTGCTAATGGCCTCAGACAGACAACTTCCAGTGGAAGGCGAGGGTTGGAAGCCAGATTAGAAAGGATCAAAGGGAAGAGATGGAGAAGCAGACATCAAGGCAATATAAGGCATGCTCCAGCATTTTGGAGGCAGAGGAGAGAAGGGAGATAGGATAGGAGTTTTAGAGGCAAGTTGAATGAAGAGAATCTGTAGGGCCAGATTCTCGGTTGCCATGCTATCTTTGTGCAGTCATCTCCACCAGCGCAAAGCAGGTGTGAAGCACTGCCAGATCAGAAGAGGAGTGTTTTCCACCCACAAAAGGAAGTGGGACAGAATCACAATGGGCTAGCAGACAAATGGTTAAAGTCATGAAGCAAAGGAAAGCTACTGTGACAGCCCAGAGCTTCAGTCGTTCATAAGCATGTGGCCTGCATGTCAAAAAGGTTAAGGCACCCTTGTCTATCAGGATCAGCTCCCAAGGGCAAAAAGCCTTTTGTCCTCCTTGACAGTAGGCAGGAGAGGATAATTGAACAGTAAACTGATTTACATTTAAATGCCATGTTTTTATTACATTTTATTTTTTATTCAACATGAAATTTCATCTTTTAAACTAGACAAACCAAGGTAAACTATTTTTTTTATATTACAAAAAAGAAGATTGACACCCCAAAGTAATACTTTTAAAATTCCTCCAATTAAACAAAGTGAATTTAATTTTAAGTTTAATTAAAAGGAAAATTAATTAGAAAGAAGATTAAATTTTAATTAAATTTCTCTAAAATCCTTATCCCTGCCTTTGCTGCTAATATTTCTCTCCGAACCAAATCCCTTCTTAATATTCTTAAATTCTACTCTAGTAAACTTCCCCTTTATATTAAAATTATATCTGCCTGGAAGTACTTGCTACCAAGAAAAAAAAAAAAACCTTTTAAAATACTTGCTGAGTGCACCTGAGACACAAAACAGCTCAGGAGCGACCAGTGGAACACTTGGATACGCTCTGAGTGAGACACTGCTAAATTAACCCCCATGCTGCTCAATGTTCCAGGTACAGCCAGCTCAAACAGAAGCTTTGGGTTGCCAAATGTGCCTAGTATGCAGTTGATCTGCCATTAAGTACGTCCGATGTGTCTACATGTGGTTTACCGCTCAGCATTTCCCAAGTTTCTGCTGATTTTAATGTACCTTTTTTCCATTTTATCTTAGCGCTAACTTCAACTTGTGACATGCATGAGGCTAGACAGCTGGGTTCAGCCTAGCTCTGCTCAGCACAGTACCTAAGATGGGGTGGGGAAACATGGCTGTAGGCTAACTTTATGCTCCCCAGATACTGCAACCAGCACCCATGGCAAATTAGAGCAACCTTATGGCTGCTCTAATTCGTGCCTGGCCATAGCAACCCCCAAGGGCTTGTTTCCGCAGGAGGGCACTGATCACTGGAGCAAAGTGGCACTCCAGCCATTTCCTTTTTTCCCAGACACACCTCTGAGTCTCCTACATCCCTTAACCATGAGGCCATCCTTCCTTTCAATGTATTAAATTTAAACTAGTTGTCTCTGACTCAGAAATGTTCATGTTTGTTTTAAAAGTTTGTCATGGTGACCAAAAGTCCTGACACCAGGTACCGCATAATAATAAATGTAAGCATAAAAATATTTATATCTGTATACAATTCAGTCTGTTGAACACTGGGTTTGCCACACCAGATCAGAACCATGATCCATCTAGTCCAACATCCCTTCGCTGACAGTGGCCAGTACCAAATGCTTCAGAGGATCCTTCAAGAAACCCCATAGTGGTCAATTTGCACTCAAGGGAATGTATCGTCCCAATCCCTGCCAGCTAGAAAAGAGTCACATGTACACATGGTCGGCTCCAGCTTTTTTGCCGCCCCAAGTGGTGAAGAAGAAAAAAAAGAAAAACCCGATTGAGCTGCCGCCAAAGTGCCGCTGAAGACGAAGAGAGCGAGTGAAGGGCCCGCCACCAAATTGCCGCCGAAGACCGAACCGGAGCGATTGGCCTGCCGCCGAAGACCGAACCGGAGCGATTGGCCTGCCGCCGAAGTGCCACCGAAGACTGAAGCGGAGTGATTGAGTTGCCGTCGCCGAAGTGCCGCCGCGGACCCGGATGTGCCGCGCCAACAACGGACAGACTTCCTCCCTTTTCTATTGGCCACCCCAGGCACCTGCTTCCTTCGCTGTTGCTGGAGCCAGCCCTGCATGTGCAGCTTTAATACTGGATTGCTGCAAATATTCGTGCCCGCAAAACTGATCATTTACATTTTTGCAAACAACATTTTTGCAAAGGGGCCACAGTAAATTCATTAATCATCCAAATCTCATGGCTGAAGTCAATGGCAAACTTCCCGTTGGCTTCAATAGATGCAGGATCAGTCCCAACATTCATACCACCAAAACCACCTACCTTCTCTTTCACAAACCTAGCTCCGCGTATTGGAAAATTCTCCAGGAACCAGCTGCCAGTCTTGGCCGCTACTTGTCTGTTTGCTGACACTTCTGGGGTCACTCAGGTTGTTCCTGGACAACAGTCTCTATTTGAAGTTGCTTTTCTTCCCATTATCTCACCTGGACGTCATCTACTCCACCCCGCTGGGCACCCCATTCACCTTCTGATCTTCACACACTCCTTACCTCCCTCCCACCCACTCCAACTAGTCTACAACAACTGACCTTTCTCCTCACCAGCTGTCAGTTCGCTCCCTCTCAGAGATATTAACACTTCTCTTGAGTTTGACCTGGTTGGGTTTCTTAACAATGTATTATTATTGCCTTATGTTTGTTTCTCATTCTCTCTCTTAAGGACCAACACAAGTTGAGTGACAAAAATTCATACATATTGATTATCTGTTGCCGGTGGTGGCTGCAAAGTGTATACAGCAAGGATTGATGGATAGCATAGATCAAATGTATTTATCTTTCTTACTCTTTCTCAGAAAGGGACTGATATGGAGACTTCACTTTAAACCTGATCATCTTCTGTCCATGAAACAAACACAAAACAAACCAGAAGTGCTTACATAATGCAGACTTTTAAACATGGGTTAATACTGCTATTACCAATTATTACTGGATTCTAAAACAATTATTGTTATTATTTGTATTTCAGGGCCCCATTGTGGTAAGTGCTGTACAAATACATTGTAACGAGAAGCCACTGCCCAAAAGAACTTGCAATCTAAAGAGATGAGAGAGAGGAAGTATGGTTATCCCCATTTTACGTAGGGGAAACTGAGGCATGTAATTCAATAGTGGGAATTGAGCACTTAAAAATGTGTCTTTAAACTCTTTTGAAGAATCTGTCCACATGTGACTTGCCCAAGGTCACACAGGGAGTCTGTTGCAAAGTAAAGAGTTTATTCCAAATTTCCTGGGTCCCAGTCCTTATCTAAATGACAAAACAACCATACTTCTTCATAAGGAAAAACAGTAGCTGGAAAAAATAAGTAACAAGTTGGAATGTTTGGGAAAATACAATACTAATCCAGTTATCCCTTGTGTATCAGATAATTATATATATGTATTCCTATTCTCAGATAATTTTGATTCATTGTTGTGCCAGGATCTAACCCTTGGAGCTCATTCACATGAGTGAATGCCCCGCATGACTCAGACTGGCAAAGACATTATGCTCTTTTATTCAAGTTCATCCTTAACACAAATCATGGTCAAAAGATTTAAACTGAAAGATATTCTTGTGAGGGAAATGGTGTTTTGTCAAACGTAAAAAAAAATCATGGTGAAAAGAGAATGATTGCTGTGGAATTTTCCATCAGGAAAATCTAAACACAGTATATCAGCTTGTGTCATCGTTAATCTCTGTGTCTGTCTAAACCACCGTGTGCCTCAGGGGAGTTGTAATTTCAAGTCCCTTACACCCCCAGTTTCCTCTATGGGTGCTGCTCCCCAGTTGGACTACATCTCCCATGATTCATCATGACTGTTTAGGCAGACAGAAAATTGTGGCCTGAATATAGATTTAGGAGTCTAACATTAGGTGCATGGATTTAACAATTTTGGCCTGTGTAAATATTGACATATTAATTATAATTTCAGCATTACCAACCCAAGCATTCAAAAATTGTCATGACTAATAAATCGGAAAAAAATTGAAATTATTTTTTTAAATCTCATAATTTGTAAGACAATAAGTTATGTGAACTTTATTTGCCTTCTAGCTTTTGAGCCTTTAAAGTTCACACTTTCCAGCTTTTCTGCACAAACCCAAGGGCTAGAAACTCACTTTTCTGTTTTAATGAAAGCTGTGATTCTCACATAATCCATAACATTGCATTAAAGCTGAGGCTGTAATAAAAAGAGCAAATACCATATTAATTTTGTCATAATAAAACCACAAGAGTGGGCAGTACTGTATATACACCGCACAGTCAACCTGTGGAACTCTTTGCCAGAGGATGTTGTGAAGGCCAAGACTATAACAGGGTTCAAAAAAGAACTAGATAAATTCATGGAGGATAGGTCCATCAATGGCTATAAGCCAGGATGGGCAGGGATAGTGTCTCTAACCGTTGTTTGCCAGAAAATGAGAATGGGTGACGGGATGGATCACTTGATGATTACTTGTTCTGTTCATGCCCTCTGGCATTGGCCACTGTCAGTAGACAGAATACTGGGCTAGATGGACCTTTGGTATGACCCAGTATGGCCATTCTTATGTTCTTATACATTTTCAAACTTTGTTTGGATCCTTCCGGATGAAAGGCACTATCTATGTAAAATTGTTGTTGTAAATTATTAGTAACAGGAATTGCCATAGTGGGTCAGACCAGTGGTCCATCTATTCCAGTATCCTGACATCAGCAGTGGCCAGTAGGGCTTGTCCAGCTATTCTTCAGTGAATTGTCATTAAAAAAAGCCAATTCATCAAAACTGAAACTGTTCAGGAAACAGGGATGAGTTTGACACATTTCCCAACGCAAAAAACTTTATACGGAAAAAAGAATGGGTTCATTGTCACATTTTTAAAACTAAAAATTCTGGTTTTCAAACAACTTTTTGGTCTGAGGTATAAGTTCATTAGACTGAGAAAGGGGTTTAAAAAAGAGAAAAAGGTCAAACTTGAAACAAAATGTTTGAGTTGACACATAATGAGGCGGGGAGGTTTTTCAGTTTGCAAATATTTTTGATTTCCACTTTTTCATCCTAATTTGAGATGGGAAAAATTGGAATTCTCGAAAACATTCATGAGATGGGAAAACTGTTTCCCAGTGGCCAGTCCCAGATGCTTCAAATGAAGGTGCAAGAATCCCTGCAGTAGGCAGTTAAGAAAAAAACCTCCCCACAATGAAAATTTCCTTCTAATCCCCAATAGTTAGGGGTTGTATGATGCTGTGAAGCATATGGGATTATCTCCTTCCCCTTGTTAATGACAAAACGACTCTTTACTTCGAAAGTTCCTCTTCAAATTATCTGAAAAGTTGAGAGCTGTTTTCATCTAGGATCAGAAATAAAGAGTTTTATGGGGTGTGTTTCATTCCATTCTGGTACCACTACTCATGACTACTGTGCTTTGGGTCACACAATCAACCTCCTCACTCATGAAGATAAATGTTGTATCTGGCCTGCAGTAAGCCATCATCTGTTCTTGAGAGAGAACGAGAGTATATAGCATGACCTTCTTTGAAATATTGGATCTATTTACACAGGTTTGCGTGGACCACATTACTTATGAGTCACCAAGGGGAAACTGAGCTACTGGTAGATAAAGCGATCAGTGCAAACCACTGTAAATAAATCTGAAATTTCTATGAAGGTCGCACTATGTCTGATTTATACCTCGGCACCCTGTGAAATAATGGTGACCAGGTAAGTGGTTTTCAATTTTTTTTTTTTAATTCACATGCCTTCTTTGTTGCTCACGGGGCTACTGTATTTTAAAGTGCATCTGGTTAGAGGGATGACACATCCTCAGAGAATAGTAAGTTATTATGGTGTGGCACAAGGCTAAATCATAAAGGGCCTGATTCTGCCACCTTTACTCATAGTGCGACTGCTTGATGTGAGTAAGAGTGGCAGAATTGGATACAACAGTGATCAGTGGAGCTCAGAAAGCTTGGGGCTAGATTCTGGCTGATCAGTAGCTCAGCTCCCATGAGGAGTCCCACTGAAATCCATGCATGAATGAAGACTTTGCATGAGTGAAACTCTATTCATCAAGAGCACAAGCGTTTGATCTTGGAGGGGCAGCGTGATCGACTGGACAGACTATGGGCCTGGGAGTCAGGAAACCAGATTCTGGCATGGGCATGCTTTGTGATCTTGGGCAGGTCACTTCAGTTTTGCTTACCTTCCCGCCTTCTGCCTGTTTAGATTGTAAGCAGAGAGGCTCAGACATGACGGTGCTGAGCACAGGACAAGAACCTGAACAAAATAGAACAAAACAGGTACTTTCTGTTACTTGGTGTTCCTGCACAATGGGTCCTCCGGCTCAGTTAGGACCTCTGAGTACTACCGTAATGCTACTAAAACAACAGTAGAGTTTGTATTCATTTCAGAGAAGCACCCATTGAAACTGAATAATTATCTAGGCAGCTGGACTGACTCTCACATGAACAGGCTCACTAGGAAGATTTACAGGAGTGATGTGTAGACTCCTAAGCAATAACTGGACATTAAAAGAAGGGTTCTGAAACATTCTGAACATTCACCATTTAACCTAATTGCTAGTGGTGGGCAAATTTCTAGAGGCAGGCAAAATACAAGCAAGAGCCCTGCTCTGAAAGGCTTATAAGTCAAAGGCCAGATCCTGCAATCCTTACTCACACAGGCAGGCCTTGCTCTTTTGAGATGAGTAGCCAAGACTGAAGAAGACTGCAAGGGATTTCAGAAGGACTAACAAAATCTAGGTGAATGATGGCAGTGTTGACAAATTCAAGGTAATGCACATTGGAAGGAAGAATTATTCCTATGCAGTGTGAAGTTTTCAAATTAACTGTAACTACTCAGAAAAAAGACCACGGCATCGCTGTGGGCAACTCAGTGTATGACATGTAAGTATGTCTAAAGAACAGTATAAAAAATACTGACAGTGTTGTTATATTTAAATCAATGGTGCCCCCTCACCCAGATTACTATGTTTAGTTCTGGGCACCCTCTCTTTAAAAAGATATAGGAGAAGTGTAAAGGGTCCAGTGATGGATGAGAACAATTATAAGAAGCCTGGAGAGACTTTTATATGAAAAGAAATTTAAAAGCTTAGGACTGTTCTATTTAGCAAATAGATGAATAAGAGAGGAGATGATAAAGGTATGCAAAATAATCAGGTGTATAGAGAAAGCAAATAGGGTAGATGGAAATGTCCTTTCTCGTAGTATGAGGAAGAGGAGGCAAACTTTTTTATATCGCTCATAATTTGCCTGGGGAACTCATTGCAACAAGACACTATGAAGGGTAAGTGCTTAGTAGGATTCAAAAGACTTTTTATCCCTTTGTATGGATATGAGAACATCCACAATTACATTAAGATTAAAAATATATAGGCATATAAACCTTCATGCTCCAGAGCATAAATTACCCATTAACTGAAAGGGCTAGGAAGAAACTCATGGATAGTTCCCTGAAAACATCTACTCAATAGGCAGTAGCAGTCAAAAAAACTAACAATGTTATGAACTATTATGAAAGCGATAGATAATGAGACAGAAAAAAATCATAATGGCCCTATATAAATCCACGATACACCCACACTTTGAATACTGCACGTAGTTCTGGTGGTCCTAGGTAAAAATAAAAAGATATATTAGAATTGGAAAAGGTACAGAGAAGGGAAACAAAAATGATAAGGGGTATGGAACAGCTTCCATATGAGCAGAGATTAAAAAGGGACTGTTCAGGTTAGAAAAGAGATGACTAAGGGGGCATAAGATTGAGGTCTATAAAATCATGAATGGTGTGGAGAAAGTGACTAAGGAAGTGTTAATTACCCCTCATATAACACAGGAACCAAGGATCACCCAAAGAAATCAATAGGCAACAGGTTTATAACAAACATAAGAAAGTATTTCCTCACACAATGCACAGTCAACCAGTGGAACTCATTGCCAGAGGATATCGTGAAGGCCAAAAGTATAACTAGGCTAAAAAAAAATAGATAAGTTCATGGAGGATAGGTCCATCAATGGCTATTAGCCAAGTTGGTCACATGCTGGGTGTCCCTAAGCCTCTGACTGCCAGAAGCTGGAACTGGATGGATCACTCAAAATTGCCCTGTTCTGTTCATTCCCTCTGAAGCATCTGACACGAGCCGCTGTTGGAAGACAGAATACTGAGCTAGATGGACCATTGGTCTGACCCAGTATGGCTGTTCTTATGCTCTTAAACTTCCCTGATGGGTATATTATTCCATAAATGTCCACTACAGGATTGCTGGCACCCTATTCTGAAGCAACTGGTGTTGGCCAGGGTTGCTGGGTATTGGTCAGGTGATGTTATGCCAGGACACTGGTCCAGATAGATCATTGGACTGATACAGTATGTCATTTCCTATATTCTGATGGGAAAAAGTGTTACAAAATGCTCCACTTGTAGTATGTTGTATTACAATATATTATTTGAGAAATACTATATGATTACATAATTAAAAGTTGCCGCTTGACTAATGCACAAGAGGGCACAGTTAAGGTTGCATGTTCAATCTTACAGAACATTAAGGATTTGTGTTTAAGCAAATGTCATTTAAGTGTCTTATGGATACATCAGGGCCTGATTCTCCATTGTGTAGATGCTTATATCAGTGCAAAGTGAGTTACTGGTGGTTGTAGAGCATTCTGACTTGGTAGCATTTTACATCCACTTCATACTAGTATAAATGACTACAGAAGGTCAGGGCAACAGAAAAGCAACCCTTAATCATTTACATGGATAAATGTATGCTCCCTGGAGAAGATGCTTATTAGTCATCCTGATCTGTTGGTGACCGGTAACCTTGGTGTTATAAAGCATCCTTACTGGTAGAGCTGCATGGAAAACTCAGAGGTTTCCACTTAAATGAGTCTGTGGGAACCTTCTCCACTCTTAGTTTACTTGTGGTTTTTTTTTTTTCTGGTTCAAACAGCCCCCAATTTCCAAAGCAAAACTCAACCAAACCCACACACCTTTGCATAGTTGCTGCTAGGCATCATGAATCAACTGAGGTTTCCTGGAAAATCCACCCAAAATTCACTCAAACTCAGACAAAGTTTTTGAAACTATTTGCAAACTGGGTTCAGTTTCAGATTGATGTGAAACCAAACCAGGGGAATTTCACCTGGGTTGGGGTGTCTTTATGAACTAGTTGCACAGCTTCACTTATCTTCTGCAATTCTGACACGTATCGGAACCTGTTATCAAATTTATGCTTCATAAAATTAAAACCTTAATATAACTATAGCTAATATAATTTAGTATACCTACAGTTAATTATATTCTGGTTATTTATATTCTATTCATCACCGTTGTATTTAAGCACTTTACAAATTCTAAATTACATACAGAAAGGTCTCCATTTCTTTGTCTAATTAGTTCTAAGCAGTTTTTTTGCTGTTTTTTTTAATTATTTTTACATTTGATTTTAACTTGTTAGTATGGGAAGGCTGAGTCAGAGCTGTGGGTTTTCATTTCAATATGAATTCTATTATTCTGTTCCATAGAGGTTCTATCTCTCACCATTGTAGCAGAACATCTTCAATTTGTGCATTAAGCAATGCAACAGAATCATAAAAATATAGGGCTGGAAGGGATCTCAAGAGCTCATTTAATCCATTTCTCTGCCCTGAGGCAGGACCAAGTATAACTAGACTATCCCATACAGGTGTTTGTCTAACCTCTTCTTAAAAACCTCCAATGACTGAGATTCCACAACTTCCCTTGGAAGCCTATTCCATTACCCAACTATCCTTATGTTTAGGAAGTTTTTTTCCAAATGGCTAACCTAAATCTCCCTTGCTGCAGATTAATCCCATTACTTCTTGTCCTATCTTCAGTGGACACAGAGAACAATTGATCCCCATCATCTTTATAACAGTTGTTTACTTATTTAAAGATTGTCGTCAGGTCCTTTCTCCATCTTCTTTTCTCAAGACAAAACATGCCCATTTTTTGTAACCTTTCCTCATAGGTCAGGCTTTCTAAACATCTGCCATGTGTGGTTTGTTCTCTCTCTCATTCAACCCCAGGATGAGAATTATGTGCGTACTGGAGAGTTTTGCTCTGGGAGATTTTGGGTTGAGGGGGGGAGGGAGTTATTTAAAATGTATATGCTGCTCTGTGTGTGATGGAGAAGGCAGGTCGAAGAAGTGTGCCTTGCACTTGGAGCGGAAGGTGTTGAGGTCTGAAGGAGGTGAGATGCACGGTGAAACCACAAGGGAATTCTGCTTCCTTTTAAAAGCTAGACCTAGCGATTCTATAGCAAAGGGCATGCTCCGGAGGGGGTCTTTTATGTTGTGACACTTTCTTGCGGTCTCCAAAACTGTGAGTCACTGTGTTACCCACCTGCCTCAGTGAGAGGGAGTCTTTCTTGTGGTAGCTGGGTGTCAGTTTCCTGATACTGCCAGCACTTCAGCCACTCAAGCACCTTCCTCTGGGCTCTGCCAGCCCCTATTTTGCCTTGCAGGTAAACACCTGGTGTACCCTGGTCCCCAGAGCCCTGAGAAGCATCCCGCTATAGTATGCAGCCCCCGTCACTGTCCACTCATGGTAATTAGCAGGTTCTCTACTCCAAGGGAAAAACACAGACACACCAGCTTGTTTGATTCAACTGAGTATCAGCTCCAACATAATACCACAGAGCTGTCTTCTGTTTCTACTAGACTCAGATTTAACTTTAACAACCTAACCTTGTCTAAAGCAATTTCCCACCAAAGCCTTTTCTTGTAGTGTTTCAGCCAAGATTGATTGCGATCCCGTTTTTATAGAGAGAAACACACTGCCCAGTTTCCCCTCATGTGCAGAATAAAAGAGGGGTCCTTGTGCCTTCTTCTATACGCTAAAGTCCATTGTAGGCTTCCAGAGTCAGGATGACTCCGGGTGGCTTTCTTCCTGCCATGCTGGCTCCAAGGTGTCCTCCGTGCTCCTGTTTGTTGCATGTCCCCACCTGTTGACCTGTTTTTCCTGTTGATTTTCACATATAAATGTTTACATATAAACAAAACTCCTTTGTGTTGGCTTTACGATGCTTAATTTACACATGAACCGAGGCAGGCAATTGCACATCCCCTTCTCTGGCAAAACCAGCTTGTCACCCTGCCGGGTCACAGATTCTAAACCATATTTTCAATATATACATGGAACTTCTTAAATATCCTGCAGTGACTAGGAAGATCAGTATGACATAAGGTTCCATTAGACACCTCACATAACCCTTTTTGGGTAAAGACAGTGAAAGCAGCGTGCAAGGTGTAGTGAGTTTGTCAGGCCTGATAGGAGTTGCTGTTATACAACAGTGAACCCTTTGAGGGATTTTTAGGGGCACATATGCATCAGAAGACATAGGAGCGTGTGCAGGAATACAAATTTGACCACTTTTGGAGGGGCATGTTCTGTGCCCCCTCCCGAGCCCCGGGGGCCAAAGGAGCTGCCAGTTCCTGCCGCGGCCCTGGGGCCAGAGGAGTTCTGTGCCCTCGCTGATTATTGGGGGGGGGGCGTGCCCCGGCTTCCTCACCCCACCCCTGTTGTGCATGCCCCTGAATAGATACAATCTTCTCCTATCTATCTCATAGGCTTGCTGTGTCCTGGTGTTTGGAAATAAATGGAAATGTGGGGGGCATGGTTGAGTTCCTTCTCCTTTGTGTTGTGTAAGCCACAAGTATGGACCATATTCTCTTCTTCTAGCCTTCATATTTGTAATGAAGATCCGGATCCTGTGCTCAGATCCATCAGGGCGGACCCTTGCACTCATGCCGAACCCCAGTGAAGTCAACGGAGTTCCCCAGGAACACAAGGGTCTAGCTGCATGGATCCAGTTGCAGAACTGGGATCTAAATGTACATCATCACATCCAACAAATTATTATCTATTTATTTGTATTGAAGTAGCACCTAGGAGTCCCAGTCATGGACCAGGATCCCATTGTGCTAGGTGCTCTACAAACACAAAAGATGGTTCCTGCCCTCAAGAACTTACAACTGAAATACATTTGCAATCTAAGCAGGAGATCAAACGTCCATAATGTATTGTTTTGGTTTTGTTTTGTTTCTTTTTAATATGGGTAAAATACTTTTACAGTAATTTCACTGGAAAACCATGAAGATGTTTTAAAATTTCATTTGATTCCCTTCCCCCCCACACACACACCTTTTTTATGAGAACTCTGATGACCCTTGCAGATTGCTAGTGAAATGACCCAGTTTTGGCAAGGCTAAAACTGCAGCTGAAGAGTTTCTGAAACTCACTGTAAATCTGTCTGTTCTATTGTTCTACAGACCCAGCGTCGCCATCTGCCTTGTAAATTGCATTTTTGTTGCAGTATTTCACAAGTTTTAAAATACGGTTATTGCAATCCATAAACCAGCTTTCACTAAGATTATTAATTAAGTCCAAAATATTGCACTGATGTGCTTTCTGAAATATAGTGCAAACGTCATTGCACTGCTGCCATTATAACCCATCTGCATAACATTACAGTCGATCTCTTAGAAACTCAATTTTTTTTTCCTTGTAGCAGTCCAAGAAGTGAAACCTGAAGTCTTAAAGTCAGGTGGATGAGATAAATTGAAACGGAGCTTATTGTTCCCAAACACTCTCCTGGAAATAATGGCATCTTGACATTTTATCAGTCACTCATGCGGTCATTCTCAGCGGTATCAGCCAGAGCTTGAAGGATAGAGCCGTAAAGAAAGGATTGTCAGCCATAAACATTCCTCAAAACCATGAAAGCCACAAATGAAAGCTTAAGTAATGGAGGACGCAATACCCTTGATATTTCAACAATTACCTGCAACAACAGGCTTTGTTCAGAGCCCTGGCCATTTTTTCAAATGCCTCTAGTTGTCATGGCCAGGATGGGATAAAAAAAAAAAAAGAGAGAGAGAGAGAAGGATCAAATGCTCTGAGGTGAAAAGATAAACCTGAGTGGCTGCATATTTAAGGAAGTGTTGGAAATTTATCATTATTTTTAAACCCAGGATTTATAGCAAGCTATTAGAATGATTAAGCCTGTAGTGAGGTGGTTTGTTTGTTTGTTTTATTCCAAGAGATCATCACAGAGACATTCATGCTGCTCTGCTGCTTCCTTTGTGGCCATTTCTGGGTGTCAAATTATGGAGGAGAAAAATGACACTTGCGAGCTGTTGAAGGAGCTTTGGTAATGGATAAAAGTGGGAAATGTGGGAAAGTGAAAGTGAATTCAACTTCATTCCACTTTGGGAAAGTACAGTAGTTTGGCTGAGGACAAAAACGGGGGAAAAGCTCATTTGAAATAGTCTTTGGGCTATTATCTTAGCAATTTTGAACTCATGGAAACTAAGTAGAATAAAGTGTCTGCTATCCAAGTCAACCCAAACTCAGGAGGCAGCAAACATGAAAGGTTAAATGCTCTAGAAATTGCATTTGTAGAGTTTCTCAACTTAGGAGATTAATAGTTACTTGAAGCAATGGATAAATATTAGCAGAAGACCATTAGCAGAGAAAAACACATCAGTGAATCAGAGTTCCCCGGCTTATCAGATCAATTTTAAATAGGTTTATCTTGGACTTTTCTAACATCTAATGAGGAACAAATTGGTTTTTTTTTTTCTTTTTGTTTCCTCTGCCCTTGTTGACTTTTTGATATTACCTGTGTATAACAATTAAAATAAATGGGCTGGTGGCACAAAAGTGTTAATTCCATCATCCCCGCAAGATCTGGGATATGGTCATTTGATAAAAGTTCCCTTTTATTGCTCTCCTTACGGTGATTCTAAAGTTCAGCAACAAATGAGCTAGTCTTATTTATGGGGGCTGAGAAACTATAAGTGGACATGACCACTGAAACGCTAGGCCTGATTTTCTTTTCACTTACACCAGTGGAGATTAGGAGCAACTGCACTGAACTTAATGGCATTCGACCAGTGTGAAACTGGAGTCCATGACATTTTAACTTTCATACAAAATGAAGAGTAATGCATGAACAACTGAACACTCTAGCAACAAAAAATACTGACGTGTTTAAGCAATGAGAGAGCAGAAAGTAAATATTTATTAACGAGCCCGCTGTTAGGAGAGCCAGCATGGTCTAAACAATAGGGCCAGCGCTTAATTTGTGCCAGGGCTGAGCTCCGGCACCTCTGGCCTTGACGTATCAGTTATGAAAGTAAAAAAATTGCTTGAGTCCTGCAACATCTTTCATTACAAATTAAGCTCGGGATAGGGCCCTGGTCCGGGAATTGGGAAACTGTGGTTGTATTCCTGTCTCACTTCCTGACCATCTCTGTGACACAGGGTAAGTAAGCCACTTCCCCTCTTCGTGCCTCTGTTTCCCCTTCTACATTTAGTGTGTCTTGTCTAGCTAAATTGTGAAGGCTTCAGGGCAGTTTCAACCAATACAACATTAATGAGGAGTAGGGAACTTGTAATGCATGCCAGCAGGGTCCACCTGGGCCAGTTAGTGCACGGCACACTAATGAGCACTAGAATATACTCCCCTTTGGTTCAGACTAATGAACTGTGTAGACACTGTATTTCTAGCTCATCTAACACAATGGACCCCAGGCTTGGTTGGGGCCACTAGCTGCTAATGAAATAAAAATAATGAACAATAGTAAGTAGATTAGAACTAACTGCAAGTGGGTGGAAGGAAGGAAGGAGTCAGGTACTTACTCATATATTGTGAAGTGGTGTAAATTATCTATATCTGAAGACCCTGGCTTTACTCTCCGGTCAGTTGCACACCCTTTCTTATACTCCAGACACAAAGAGTTTTAAAATAGTTGGCTGGGGAGCTTGCTGCAACATTGATGTTGATTTTCAATAAGTCTTGGAGCACTGGGGATGTTCCAGAAGACTGGAAGAAAGCTAATGATGTGCCCATTTTTAGAAAGGGTAAATAGGATGACCCAGGTAATTATAGGTCTGTCAGCCTGACATCAATCCCAGAAAAGATAATGCAGTAGCTGATATGGGACTTAATTAATAAAGAATTAAAGGAGGGTAATTTAATTAATGCAAATCAATGTGTGTTGGAAAAGACATCCTGTCAAACTAACATATCATCTTTTTTTATGACATTATAAGTTTGGTTAATAAAGGTAATAGTGTTGACATAATAGACTTCTGTAAGGCATTTGACTTGGTACTACACAACATTTTGATTAAAAAATTAGAATGATCTAAATAGAACATGGCACACTGAATGGAATAAAAACTGGTTAACTGATAGGTCTCAAAATGTAAATATAAACAAGGAATTATCATCGAGCAGGTGGATTTCCACTGGGGTCCCACAGAGATTTGTTCTTGGCCCTATGCTATTTAACATTTTTATCAATGACCTGGAAGAAAACATAAAATCATAACTGATAAAGTTTGCAGATGACATAAAAATTGAGAGAGTAATGAAGGGGACAGGTCACTGTTTCAAAGAGATCTGAATCGCTTGGTAAACAGGGTGCAAGCAAATAATATGCATTTTAATATGGCTAACTGTAAATGTATACATGTAGGAAAAAAAGAATATAAGCCATACTTATGGAATGGGGGACTCTATCCTGGGAAGCAGTGACTTCAAAAAAGATTTGGTTGTGCGGGATAACCAGCTGAACATGAGCTCCCATTGTGATGCTGTGGTCTAAAAAGCTAATGCGATCCTGGGAAACATAAACAGGGGACTCTCGAGTAGGAGTGAAGAGGGTTTTACCTCTGTTTTTGGCACTGGTGCAGCTGATGTTGGAATACTGTGTTCAGTTCTGGTGCCCACAATTTAAGAAGGATGTTGATAAATTGTAGAGGGTCCAGAGAAGAGCTGCTTTGTTTGATGATGGCTGCTTTAAGGCCTACGGTATTGTATGTTTTGATGTTTTATCCTCCATTTTAGATTGTATCCTTTTTCAATTGGGCTGTACCCCAATTGAATATATCTTAAACTTTTCTTTTTTAAGTAACTTTAAGTTGGTTTTAGAAGATTTAAGGTTGAACTTACATTCTTTTATTGAGCAACCAGCTATTACCAAGTTCGTTAGGCTTTTCACTTCTACTTATAGGTCTTTCCACTCTTTTGCCACAGAGGCGGATTTAGCCTTGGTTTCGGGGGTTCAGACTTTAGTCCTCTTTGCTTGAATGTGCTGGTTAAATCATGATGCAAGAGGTATAAGGGTTAATCTTTGCTTTTTGTGGCTTAGTGGTTATTTCATGTTTTTCATCTTTCCCTTGCGGTACTGTCTTTATTGCTCCAACTATCTTTTCTATCAGCCATGAAAATGATTAAAGGATTAGAAAACATGTTTTTTAGTGATAGACCCAAGGAGCTCGATCTATTTGCCTTAAGAAAGAGAAGGTTAAGGATGACTTGCTTACAGTCTGTAAGTATATATATGGGGAACAAATATTTAATAATTGTCTTTTCAATCTAGCAGAGAAAGATATACCATGGCCTAATGGTTGGAAGTTAAGCTAGACAAATTCAGATTGCAAATAAGTCAATTTTTTGACAGTGAAGGTAGTTAATTATTGGAAAAATTTACCAAGTGTTGTGGTGGATTCTTTACCGCTGACAATTTTAAAATCAAGATTAGATATTTTTTTCTAAAAGATCTACTCTAGGAATTATTTTGTGGAAGTTTAATGGCCTGTGCCATGCAGGAGTTCAGACTAGATGATCACAATGATCCCTTCTGGCCTTGGAATCTATGAATATCCTTTTGAAGGCTTCATTACTCTCCTGGGAGGTATTGCCCCTCATAGCCTCCTTTTCTACAAGTATTTGAAGGAGAGAGGAGAACTGTTTAGGATGAAGCGAGGAGCGGTAAAACTGGGTTTGATGAGATGAAGGAAAATTTAGGTTCAGTATCAAGATAAAAAACCCTGGCATGAAGCTTTATTAGACTGCAAAATAGTTTTCTGTGGGAAGTGGTAGAATCTTCATCATGTTCATCTCATAAAAATACACTGGAGAATGTATCATAGTGAACAACCCTGCACTGGCAATGAGATGGACCAGATGGCCTAATGTTGTAGGTCTTTTTCATTTCTAACTTCTCTGCCAGTAGGAGTCTTCCACTGACCAAGCCTACATACCCATGTTGGGTTTGTATCGGAAATTGTTGACTAAATTATTAAGGTGCTGAATTAATTGTCAAATAAATTTGCCAATAATTTTTTCAACCAGTACTAGTTTTTATTAAATACAACACGAAGTATATAGCTTATTAAGCAGGAACATAGAAATGGCCATGCCATATCAGACCACTGGGCCATTAAGTCAAGGACCCTACCTCCAATGCAGGAGTGTAATTTTTATTATTATCAGGAGATCAGACTAGACATCCCACTTGATGTTCTGCTGCTCTATTGTCTTTGGGTCTGAACCAGCAAGGCATTATGATCTTTCTGTAAGGCGCTGAGCATCAGGTCAACTACAATTGACCTGAACAACAACTGCCAGTGTCAACCTACTTTTGATGCTGTCTAAATTAAACTTCCTAAATGTAGGTAGCTATAGTCCCTATAGCAGTAGCTACGAACCAGTTAAAGAACAGTTTCCAGGAAGTTATGGTCTATTTCCCAAACAAATTCACTTTCTTCACAAAACTTTTATGACTTCAACACACAAATCACTCCTGCTTCTCAAGGCTATATCTCATTTTTACTGGTTATAAATTATATACAGCAAGCACCAATTTTATACACCAACAACCATAACAGTGCCACTGCGAAACAGAACACTTTGAAGGGTATACGCCTCTTTCAAAAGGGAAAGGAAAAAAATAATAAACACGGTGCTTTGCACTGCTGTAGCATCTTCCATACGAGGACCTCAAAGTACTTTATAAATGTTAATGAACTAAATCTCTCAAACCCCTTTTGAGGTAGTTATGTATTAGTTTTATGGATGGGGAAAGAGAAGCATATAAAGCTTTCCTATAGTAAGAAGATTTTTTAAAGATTTTCCACTGGTTCAGCTGCATCAGTATTAGCAAGTTTGGGAGCATTGTATTGACTTGATCTGTTCTGAGCTGGATTAGCTCACGGTGTGCAATGTATATTGGCAACTTATCTGGACTAGAGCTCTCGACATTCCTAACACCCATGCAATTGAATTGAATCACTCTAGTTGTGCCATTGTTAAATTCATAGGGTGAAATCCTGCCCCCTCCAAAGTCAACGGGAATTTTGCCATTGACTTCAACGGAGCTAGGATTTCACCCACAGAGTTCTTGGTTCTCTGGTTCCTAGAGAGGACCAGCATGTGTTGGGTGAGGGAGTTCATAAAGTGAGAGATTTCTGGGTGGGAGGCCATTCTCATCTCCCTGCTGCAGGGAGCGCATGCAGGACTATGTGCTTACATGGTCTGCATGGCTGTCCTTGCTCTGCCCCCACATTATCAACAGTGGCATTTTGCAAAATCCCCCTTGTTAGTACCTGTTAGTAAATATTAACGATTTTAGTTCTTTCTTTCTTTATATTTGATTCATTCCTTTTTATATTAACTATCCTTTAGAATCCTTATCTGTCTGAATTCTAAAGCCCAGAACACTGGTACTTGACTGATAAATAACCCTATTTAGGAGTGTATGCATTATGCTGTATTTTAACAATCTTGGGTGCCTTCGTGTGTATACAACTCCAGACGTTCATGGAAACCATCTCCTTAACATACATACATGGTCAGCTGTGACGTTGCTCTGGCTCAGTGGGGTCATGACACATTGTGAAATGCAAATCTTTAAACTTTCCTGGTTTCTTTCCTTATAGCACCACATATAGATGGACATAAAGCCTTTGGAGGCTATAGCCATACTATGTACACCTATGGCATATGGGAACTAATAGTAAGTTTCTTGAATAGCTCAAGTGTGAGCAATGCATGGATCCTGATATATTCAAGAGGTAATTTCCAATTTATTTCTTTTCCTCCAAGGTTACGGTGACTGTAGAAGTCAAACTTTGCTCCCACAGTTTAGAATGGGAATTACTTGATAAAGTTACAATCCACAGAAAAAATCGTCCCATCTACTCCCCCACAGCTCTAAAAATACTTATCATGTACAAAGGGTATGACAGGAGTCTGGGCATTCTCCAAGGATGTATCATGCCAGTGTCTAGAGGCTCTACCTGAGATTAGGCCCATTGTACTAAGCATTGTATATAGAGTCCTTGTGCTGAAGAGCTTACAATCTATTTAAACAACACAAAGAATAAGAAAGGAAAGCGAGGCACAGATAGGCAAAGTGACTTGGCCAAAGTCAGACAACAAGTCAGTGGGGGAATTAGGAATACAATCAGGTCCCCTGAGTCCTAGTTCACGGGACTTTCTGTCTCTTAAATGATACAAAGTGTTCTTTCAACGTATTCTTGAATGTAAAACAAATATTGTATGTCATGGACACGGGTGACTTAAAAGACTTGTTCATTCATCTAGCCCTTCATCTTCCAATGTAAGATAGTTCACTAAAGGACATTCTTCAGTACTTTGTCCAGTCTGATTATACTGTACATTTCTTAAGCAATGGGGTTTCCACTATTTCTCTGGGAATACTCCACTATCTAAGAGTCCTGTGGCACCTTTAAGACTAACAGATGTATTGGAGCATAAGCTTTCAATGAAGTGGGCATTCACCCACAAAAACTTATGCTCCAATACATCTGTTAGTCTTAAAGGTGCCACAGGACTCTCTGTTGCTTTTTACAGATCCAGACTAACACGGCTACCCCTCTGATACTTGACTCCACTATCTAAGAGATCTCAGTAATAGGGTATTTGGGACCTTCAGGTGTCAGTGAGAACCCATCTGGGTATACCAACAGAAGGTGATTCTGGGAAGTAAAATCCATTATCCCTGTGTTGGGATATGTGCAGGATCAGCAGGGGGTACATTACATTTGTTAGGCAGGTGGCCCATCTTACCCTGCCAGTTAATCCATAGGAAAGTGCCAGGAGATCAGAGATATAGACTAGAAAGCCATGGAAATGTGCCTTCCCCAGTAGGAAGAAGAAGTTGTAGCCCAATCAATTAGATTCTGTACTTGGATGACTACTTAGGGCTAGTGTACCCTAGAAGCACTACAGCTGTGCCACTGTAGCGCATCTGGTGAAGACACTCTATGCTGATGGGAAAGTGCTCTCCCATCAGCATAATTACTCCACCTCCATGATGGGAGAGCATCTCTTGCTGACATACTGCTGGTGTGGACAGTGCTTAGATTGCTGTAACTGGCGTTGCTCAGGGGAGTGTCTGGGTAACATAAGTTACATCGACATAAGAGATAGTGTAAACTTACCCTTAGAGTTAATTAGGAAGATAAGATTGAAACTTTATAAGCCTCTTGTAATACAGACAAGTATAATTTAAATCATAAGAAAATCAATATAAGTGAGTATAAGAATAAGATAAGTACAGTACAGTGATTTCCTGTATTGTTCATACTTATAGTCTTGCACTGTGCATACTTACAACCTTATGGAGAACTATTGGAAACACAGATTGAAGAAACAGTCAGTGGAGCACATCAGAGAGTTGATCCTGATTCAGGTTATACCGGCTTGGGGATCCAATGAACTCAAAGTTTAGAAAACCAAACCAAATCTTTTATACCCATCCTTTATGTAAGTTTGTGGATACATGGCCATATTTGATTGTTTTCTGTGACCATAATAAGCTTTTATTCCTGCCCCTTATCCATATGTGACATTCTGGGTGACCATAATTACTATTGCGAATCACTGACCTAAGCATTTGTGTCAATCAATTTCTTAACACATCATAGGTGTCAATGCAGGTTAACTGCCTAGCAACTGTATTGCAAAATATTGCAAAAGCCCCCAACAGCCCCCATCACAAGATTATTTATGCAAGTTGTGGTTCACCTGTTCTTCTGTGGTCACTTTTTATCACACAAAATGAGAAGGAACAATTTATAACCTAGGGTTACAGCCTCAGGCTTGCTTTAGCTAACTCAGAATCATGTGTTGACACAAGCCTTGTCACAACAGGGCTACTACAACTAAACTAGGCCTAACACCCGTTTTTTTGTTCTACTTGCCCTTAAACTTCAATAACTTTTAGTATTATTTCTGTGAACATGCTTAGCAGATACAGTATATTTCACCCAAACTACAGGTCTTTTCAAGATCAAGTCAGAGTGCAACAGTCAACAAAATTTTATCTGTTATTTAGACTCTCTTTTTTCTATGACTTTCTATAGTTTGACTGAATTTAAGGCACCTGACCAGGCACACTCTATAAAGTGGCCCTTGTGCTTTATTGGGTTTCCTGTTGTGTGTTCAAGGACAAAAAAACCTGCAATGCCTTAGGAAGAGATACTTTTGGATAGATTTTCAAAATGACTCAGTCCCCATAGGCAACTAAGGTTGTCACCTTATTGAGTTTCTCAGGTGGGACAAACTTCCACGTCCCAAGGCCATAATGTTGCATTGATACATCAAAGTGCACCATCAGCTCATTGTGTCACTACAAAAGCATATCATGGTGCAACATTTCAACGTGTTGATTTTTGGTTGGCCCCCCCAAAACTGATTGTAGGGATCCACTAACATCCTGCAAGCACTAATATAGATGTGCCAAGATCAAGCCAGAAGCTGGAGGGAAATCAGTGTGTAGCTAGAGGTAGAGTTGGAGGAAGAAAGGTATTGATGTAAAAATATCAGAGGGGTAAACATGTTAGTCTGTAAAAAGCAACAAAGAGTCCTGTGGCACCTTATAGACTAACAGATGTATTGGAGCATGAGCTTTCGTGTGTGAATACCCACTTCGTCAGACGCATGTAATGGGAATTTCCAGAGGCAGGTATAAATATGCAGGCAAGAATCAGTCTAGAGATAACGAGGTTAGTTCAATCAGGGAGACTGAGGCCCTCTTCTAGCAGTTGAGGTGTGAACACCAAGGGAGGAGAAACTGCTTCTGTAGTTGGCTAGCCATTCACAGTCTTTGTTTAATCCTGATCTGATGGTGTCAAATTTGCAAATGAACTGAAGCTCAGCAGTTTCTCTTTAAAGTCTGGTCCTGAAGTTTTTTTGCTGTAGGATGGCTACCTTTACATCTGCTATTGTGTGGCCAGGGAGGCTGAAGTGTTCTCCTACAGGTTTTTGTATATTGCCATTCCTAATATCTGATGTAAAAATAGTCCTCCTTGTTCAGCAGGACTGACCCCTGTGTATAGTCAATGGCACTTCCAACATATATAAGGGTTTGCAGGACTGGGGCTTTAATGTTTATCAGCAGTATTGGCCTTAGTACTGTCAAGGCAAAAGACCACTGAAGACCCCAAAGAGTCCTGTGCTGGAATCATGGGTCATGTCAGTCTCCTCATCCTACAAGAGTTAACTCCTGACTCCAATTTCCTCTTCTGGCAATGGGACCAGAGGGACTAGCTCATGACCCAGTTCCCAGTCATCCACTGCAGCAGGTTGGAGAACCTGAAATCCTAAAGTAAGTCCTGGATATTCTGTAGTTATTCAGTGGTACTTTGTGTGCTGCTAAAATGGACAGGGAGTGCATTGTCTGATTCTTTCTATAAATTTGATCTTAATGGTTGCCTGACAGTACACGGTTGTCTTTCTGATTTTTAAGCAGGACTGTAATGCGTTACTCTGATCCACTTTTAAAAACAAGAAGTAGTAGAGTCCTTTAAGCACCTTGAAAAAGAAAGGGTTTTCAGGTGGCAGCCCCTTCCGTTTTCATGTGGCTCATGCTCATTGTGCTTTGATCCTATTGATGCCGCATGCTCTCTTGTGATATAATGGAAGGAACTCTATGTGGTATTCTGTAGAAAAGTCGATTAAAATAGCAGACATAAAACTGCAAACAGCTTTTACGCCTCACTAATGGACTGGACTGCTCGGCTTTTATGTCTGCTCAGAAAACCTTAAACACCTGATGTGTTGTAAAAATGAGTAACAGTTAAAAGAAGAAACACATGTAAAGGTTGGGGAAGTAATTCACCAGTGCCAAGCCATGCTGATATATAGGTCACAAGTGAGATGAGTTTAGTGGCCTCATTCACAGAGGAGATTTGCCTGCATCACAAAAACACTTTGATTATCTGAAATTCAAAATTCCTGTTACCAAAATATACCTCTCCTTCCATCTGTTAATTACATTTAAGGCCTTTCAATTTTTTGTTTTTGCCAAAAAAAAGTCCCATGTTTTACAAAAGTTATTACTCAGTTTTTACCGATTTCAACCTGAATCTTGGACTATTCAAGTACATGAAAATACTGATTGTGTCAAGAAAATCCAATCTATTACATTAGATAGATGTCAAGTATCAGGGGGTAGCCATGTTAGTCTGTATCTACAAAAACAACAAGGAGTCTGGTGGCACCTTAAAGACTAACAGATTTATTTGGGCATAAGCTTTTGTGGGTAAAAACCTCACTTCTTTAGATGAATAGAGTGAAAGTTACAGATGCAGGCATTATATCCTGACACATGGAGAGAGGGGAGTTACTTCGCAAGTGGAGAACCAGTGTAGACAGGGCCAATTCAATCAGGGAGGATGTAGTCCACTCCCAATAATTGATGAGGAAGTGTCAATTCCAGGAGAGGAAAAGCTGCTTCTGTAATGAGCCAGCCACTCCCAGTCCCTTTTCAAGCCCAGATTAATGGTGTTAAATTTACAAATGAATTTTAGTTCTGCTGTTTCTCTTTGAAGTCTGTTTCTGAAGTTTTTTTGTTCAATTATAGTGACTTTTAAATCTGTAATAGAATGACCAGGGAGATTGAAGTGTTCACTTACTGGCTTATGTATGTTACCATTCCTGATGTCCGATTTGTGTCCATTTATTCTTTTGCGGAGGGACTGTCCGGTTTGGCCAATGTACATGGCAGAGGGGCATTGCTGGCACATGATGGCATATATAACATTAGTAGATGTACAGGTGAATGAGCCCTTGATGGTGTGGCTGATGTGATTGGGTCCTCTGATGGTGTTGCCAGAGTAGATATGGGGACAGCGTAGGCAACGAGGTTTGCTACAGGGATTGATTCCTGGGTTGGTGTTTCTGTGGTGTGGTGTGTAGTTGCTGGTGAGTATTTGCTTCAGGTTGGGAGGTTGTCTGTAAGCGAGGACTGGCCTGCATCCCAAGGTCTGTGAGAGTGAGGGATCGTTTTCCAGGATAGGTTGTAGATCGTAGATAATGCGCTGGAGAGGTTTTAGCTGGGAGCTATATGTGTTCTGTTATTGTCCTTGTTGGGCCTGTCCTGTAGTAGGTGATTTCTGGGTACCCGTCTTGCTCTGTCAATCTGTTTCCTCACTTCCCCAGGTGGGTATTGTAGTTTTATGAATGCTTGATAAAGATCTTGTAGGTGTTTGTCTCCGTCTGAGGGGTTGGAGCAAATTCGGTTGTATCTTAGGGCTTGGCTGTAGACAATGGATCATGTGATGTGTCTTGGATGGAAGCTGGAGGCGTGTAGGTACGTATAGCGGACAGCAGGTTTCCGGCATAGGGTGGTGTTTATGTGACCATCACTTATTTGCACTGTAGTGCCCAGGAAGTGGATCTCTTGTGTGGACTGGTCCAGGCTGAGGTTGATGGTGGGAAATTGTTGAAGTCCAGGTGGAATTTTTCAAAGGCCTCCTTTCCGTGGGTCCATATGATGAAGATGTCATCAATGTAGCGCAAGTAGAGGAGGGGCACTAGGGGACGAGAGCCGAGGAAGCGTTGTTCTAAGTCAGCCATAAAAATGTTGGCATACTGTGGGGCCATGCGGGTACCCATAGCAGTGCCAATGACTTGAAGGTATAAGTTGTCCCCAAATCTGAGTGGATGTGGGTGAGGACAAAGTCAGAAAGCTCAGCCACCAGGCTTGCTGTGGCCTCATCAGGGTTACTGTTCCTGACAGCTTGTAGTCCATCCTCATGTGGAATCTTGGTGTAAAGTGCTTCTACATCCATGGTGGCCAGGATGGTGTTTTCAGGAAGAACACCAATGCATTGTAGTTTCCTCAGGAAGTCGGTGGTGTCTCGAAGATAGCTGGGAGTGCTGGTGGCGTAGGGTCTGAGGAGAGAGTCCAAATAGCCAGATAATCCTGCTGAAAGAATGCCAATGCCTGAGATGATGGGGCGTCCAGGGTTTCCGGGTTTATGGATCTTGGGTAGCAGATAGAATACCCCTAGTCGGGGTTCTGGGGGTGTCTCCATGTAGATTTGTTCCCGTACTGTAGCTGGGAATTTCTTGAGCAGATGGTGTAGTTTCTTTTGGTATTCCTCAGTGGGATCAGAGGATAGTGGCCTGTAGAATGTGGTCTTGGAGAGTTGCCTGGCAGCCTCCTGTTCATAATCCAACCTGTTCATTATGACTACAGCACCTTCTTTGTCAGCCCCTTTGATGATAATGTCAGAGTTGTTTCTGAGGCTGTGGATGGCATTGCGTTCTGTACGGCTGAGGTTATGGGACAAGTGATGTTGTTTGTCCACAATTTCAGCCTGTGCACGTCTGCGGAAGCACTCTATGTAGAGGTCCAGTCTGTCATTTCGACCGTCAGGAGGAGTCCACGCAGAGTTCTTTTTCTTGTAGTGTTGGTAGGAGGGTTCCTATGGGTCCGTGCACTGTTCAGTGGTGCGTTGAAAATATTAGATAGATGTGTTTATGTTAATAATAAATTAATCTAAGTGTAAATGTGAAACTGTCTGTTAAAATATGGCAATATAGTGGAAGACACACACACACACACTCATGCACGTGCATAGGTGTATGTACTATTAATTTACAGTTTGTGAAATAAACTACATCAAACTGTTTTTACTTTCAACACTTTATTTTTCTCTATTTATTGTTTTTTTTCCTGTCCTCCCATCCCCCGATATTAACCCTGATATGTATCCAAAAAATTGTGAAGTTAATATTTTGCACTGATCTTCACCCATTCTTTTTGTTAAAAAAAAAATTGTAATAAACACCGATAGACTCCTGGGAAACTTTAAACAAAATAAAACCTGAAAATGAAGGGCCTTGATTACACTGGATAGATTTGATGAATTGAAGAAATTTTCAGTGAAACTCTTATGTTTGGATCGTTAAGGAGCTAATTTGACACCAGTCCACATGAGTTATATCCTCTGCTCAGAGGAAATACCGGGCAGAAAGAACACGGTTGTTGCAGGCCACCAGCAAAATGTAACCAATGGCAGACCTTGGGGAGGAAACACAGACACTACCCTGTTTCCCCGAAAATAAGACAGTGTCTTATATTAATTTTTGCTCCCAAAGATGCGCTAGGTCTTATTTTCAGGGGATGTCTTATTTTTCAGAAATGAAAAATGCCTTATTATCGGTGGATGCCTTATTATCGGGGAGGTCTTATTATCGGGGGGATGCCTTATATTACAACGAGAGGCAAAACTGTAAGTAGGCCTTATTTTCGGAGGATGTCTTATTTTCGGGGAAACAGGGTACTTTCATGCATTCTGCCTAGCTTTGGCCAACGCTATCTGGCTCTTACTTTCTTACTGTTAGGGGTAATTTCATCATCACCACTTAGCCCTTCTTTTAGGTTTTAGTGAGTGCTATTTTGCCCCATAATCAGCCTTGAAATGAAGAGTAGAAAGATGGCATGAAGTCACCTTCTCCCATCCTCAACTGACTCAGCTGAGGAATGAGCCCTGTGATGACTTTAGAGGCAGTGTGGACTAGTGGTTATCACAATGGACTGGGATTTAGAAGACCTGGGTTGTATTGCTGGCTTTGCTACCGGTCTGCGGAGTGACCTTGGACACCTCTCTGTCTCAACTTCCCCATTTGTAAAATGGAGATAATGATCCTGACCTTCGTTGTAAAGTGCTTTAAGATCAGTTGATAATAAGCAATGTATGAGAGCAAGGTGTTGTCATTATTTACATAGTAATACTGGAGAAGTGACAATGCTGAATGGAATAATACAATAAATTATACCCCAAAGATCACCTGATCGTACAAAAAAAAATGCTTGCAATAAACAATCAATGAAAAGAAAAAAGCAAACCTGAAATGTAACTTTCACTTGGTCCATACAGTTTAGTCCAATACTGGCCATATACACAGATAACGGGTATCACACTGGCATCTTTGAAAGTTCCTGCCTCCATAACAGATCTGAAATAAAGCTCAACACATCTCATGCATAGAGGAAAATAGGAAGGAGAGAAAAATCTCTAACACTGGTTAAACTAGGCAGTAGACAGCAGAGTTCTTTATGGTGAAATCTTTTGGCCATCATAAATTTTCATGCTATGTACCTCGGTACCACGGTGAACGGTGATAGATTAGATCCATTTGTCATTCCTCTCTGACTCATTGAATTAAGGGCATGTGGCACTTAGCAATTTAGTTATGAAAAGTAAGAGCACTGTGATGTCTTCTTAGTGTTCAGTTAAGAAGAAGATACTTAGTTCCAAAGAAAACTTGACCCTGACTGCATAGGTTTGATCTTAAGTGGAAGGACACACAAACAAAAAACCCTCACACTGTTTTGTTTTTTAATCTGGCTGTGGGAATTAAGGGAAGAAATGTCACATGGCAGCTTTGCTTTGCCTGTAGTGTCCTTAAATTAAAGGCAACTGGAAATAGCATCTCCGTCAGAATGGTTGTGTTCTATTCTCATCCCCTAAAGGAAACCCAGGCTGTGCTGACTAAGAAGACTTCAGCTTTTGATCATGAGTTATTGCATATCGACCCGTCACTCAGTCAGGGTTGCAGACTGACTGTCCTGCGCTGAAAGGGCTGGAATCAGTGCACATCCAGGGGGAACAGCTCGCCCAGCAAAAACTTTCCTCCTGTCTAAATCAAGACTAAGAATGGCAATTCGTGTTTGTCAGACATTCATCAAATGTGACTTGCTTCATGGAGCTAGGCCAGAAAAACACAGGAACCTGTCATAATAACCTCATGCAAGGCAGTGGACAATCCTGATGCTGTATGACATGCTGTATAGCAGATATCATGCTTCCCCAATGGGTGAATATAAAACTTAGTCTGGTAGAAAAGGAAATTGTCACTCACAAATTAAAAAAAAAAAAAAAAAGAATAACAGATCCAATTAAAATATACATTGATGACTGTCAGACCATTGATGTACTGAAACAAAGGGATAGGTCCTGCTGAGAGATACTGGGCCAAAGTGGCACCTACTGATTTTTTACAAACCCACAGTTTGACTAAGGAGTGGCTGAACACCTGAAATCTCACATGCTTATCCAAACCTAAGCAATACTCCAAAATCAAACATCTCAACCCATCAGTGAAGTATAAGCAACTCTGGATTAGGACAATGGCCATCATTCTAATTATTAATTCACAGTAGCACCCTCCGTGATCTAGGCATGTAAGAAGGACGGTCTTTCTTCTGAGACGCTCCTTATGACCCCAATCATGCAAATGCTTATGCACATGCATATCTTTACTACTATGAGTAGTCCCATGAGTAGCAGTAGATAGATTTTGAAGGATCAGGAGCCGTAATAGTCAATTTATATACGTCAACTTGATTAGCTGAAAGCAGTATGGCAGAAGTAGGTCTTCAAAAAAGACATTTGAGAGAAATTTTTGAAAAATGGGTACAGATACCACTTGAGGAATCATGAAACCCAAATGAAAACAAGAGCTGAGTGAAATTGTTCAAACAAAAATATTCCCCCTCCCCTCTTGCAAAGGCCTATTTTCCCCACAAAACGAAAATTTTCATGCAAAATCACATTTTTTCCAAAATGTTCTGGGTTTGGTTTTTTTTCAGTGATTTTTTTGTTTGTTTGTTTTTCAGTGGAAACGAAGTTTAGAGCGGTGAACTGAAAACTGAAAACAAATTCAGTACATTTTTTTATGAAACGAAAGTGTCTCTTTTTGACCCCAGAAACAAGAAACTGATTTTTTGACCAGCTCTGCTGAGAACAACCTGGTATCATTCACCTATCCAGTGGCATGAAAAACAAACTCCTCTGCTGACCGTGTATTATCTTGTAGCTAGCCAGAACACACAATGTCAACCTCCATCTAACAAAGAAGTTTTTTTTAAAAAAGGTTCTTCCTTTAAGTGCCCAGTTGCAATTCTGTTTCAAGAGGAAAAGTCAAATAGTATAAAAGAAACAGTGCAATTATAAATTAGTGAGACAAGGTGGGTGATGTACTATCTTTTACTGAAACAACATCTGTTGGTGAGAGAGACAGAAGTTGGTCCAATAAAAGATAGTACCTCACCCACCTAGTTTCTCTAATATTCTGGGGCTAATATGGCTACAATGCTGCAAACTGCAATTATAAACGACAGGCAACATATTTAATGGTTAAAGCAGAAGTCTTGTGTGTTGGGATTCTATTGTTGACTCTGCAAATAACTTACTATATGATGTTGGGCAACTTACATAAACTCTCTTTCTATCAGTTTATCAACCTGGGGATAATAATAAATAAATGATAAAAGCGGGGATAATAATATTTGTTGTACATCCCTTGCATTGTGTGTTCTGTAACCAATTAATATTCATAAAGTGCTTTGAGATCATTAGAATGGGTGGTATGTACATTGGTGTAGTAGTAAAAGATGTGGGTAAACTAACTCCATCTCCCCCAAGATAGAAGTGGGTAACTCCATCTTCCTTAAATCAGAAGTGTGTAAACTCTGTTTCCCTGCATTTACCCTAGACTACACAACTGACTATATACAAGCAATATATTGTAATTGATTGATAGTATGAATGTGTTCCATTGCTTTCTACTAGATGGAATCAGAACTACTCAAATGTGTGTCATATGTCCTCTACTGCTAATAGCTACTGAGGAGTCTCCTTTAGCCAAAATGTTTCAGGACAGTGCTTTTGGAACAGAAAGATTTGAGTCTAGTCCTCCCAACTGTGAAGTTTTGTATTACTGGGGAGGGAAGCATATTGAGAACCATAAAGTCCTACGTGGCTATGGATTGTTATAGTGTTATTATTTTACAAGGTCTACAGCTTACAAACTTTTGCGAATGGGTAAGTCACCTTGAAATAAATTGCACACAGAACTAGATGTGACCCCACAAAAGCCACCTCCATCTTCTTCCCGAAGAAACGGCAGATCCTCTACATTATTTGGAACCCAAAGACATGAATAAAAGGAGCCCTTGGTTATTGTCAATTTGCAGCCAGGCTGAGGTGCCTTAAGATTAATGCCCTGTGAGGAGGATTCTGTAAACAAAACATCATTTTGTATTGCAAATAAATGGGTTTCTAAATACCTTGTAAATCCCCTTGGTGCCAATGGTCCATAGCGCTGGCAAAAATGCATTTGCAGAGCACTTAGTGTCAAGAAATCGCATCACTTGGTGCCAAGGGGTTAAGAGCTTCTCCCAAACCGGAGGATAAACTCATTAAAACTGTCCATTATTGGAGGAGGAAGAAGAAGCCCCAAGACTACTTCCCTGTATTTTGCAGGGTTAGAAGGCACCAAAGACCATAATACAGCTTTGTAAACCCAGAAAATAATTGCAAGCTTTGTATGGAGTGAAGATTCAAAAGTAAATAGAATAGGAAAAGTCAGCAGAGGCAAAAGTTAACTTAATATAAAATACTTGACCCTCAGGTAAAGCATTAAAATGCTGTTTTGGCAGCCAGAACTGATAGCGGACTTGCTGAAAGGGTAGCTGCTTCAAAAAGAAGACAAATACAATCCTAATCCCTTTTCCCTGCCACATACTGCAGATGAGTGAAACCCAAGGGGGAAATTCTGACTGCGGCAAATAGGTGCGAGTCCCGAGAAAAAATTAAGTCAACTTGACAATTTATAAATTTCCTTTCAAGCATGAAAGGTGGATGAAAACAGAGGGTTATTTTTAAATCCAAGCCATGACATTTTGTATCTGTTAATATCGCTGCCAAAGAATAAGGGACACGGGGAAAGGGCTCATAATCAACCTAAGCTTCATCTCACTGGAACGAAGCCAGGATGAAATAACTTTTGTCAGACAAGCAATATTAGAAAATCTAATACTGGGAAGAGACATTTTTCCTGCCTCCTGGCAGGTATTGTAGAACCTAGCAGTTTAAGCCCAGCCATGGTGCTGCTGATGCAAACCAATGGAAAAACCAATGCATCTGTGAATCTGTTAGCAGTATGGAATATATATAATAACGTTCCAGGGAAAGGGAGTGCTTTGACATCCTCCCTCCATTCACCCTGTCTTTATTCTCCCATCTTACAGGCATTGCATGAGGCTGACCCATGCATCCAGAAGAAGGTTAGGTATGACCAAAGCCAGCTGCCAAAACACCTGGAGGAGAAGGTAGGTTCAGAAATGAGGAAATCAAAATTACATGAGAACTTCTGCACAGCAGCATGACTTACTGCCACTGCTAGGTGAGCATCTGATTCATTCTTAGCTGTCTTAGCATAAGCCTTGAAATACCCAAACTCCCGGAACCATAGGTTCAAATCCCAGCAGTGGATCTTTCATAGTTAGATCAATTGCAATCCATGTTGTTTACAGTGCAGGGATTTTTCAGGTCAAGCTGTCATCCTATCTCCCACACACCGAATCCAAGAATGTCTGTTTCCCCCTCACAGCTCTGTTATGCAGTAGGATGTGAATGCCAGTGTGCTGCTGTCTTTCACTTCATAGGTGGAAATCCCGCATCTCCAAACTCAAAGTGATTTGGGGTTATATTCACTGAAGCACTCTATCATTGAGCAAGGAGGTTATAGTTAGGTATGGGTGAAACTGTTGGGGGTGGAATTAGATCCAGGTCAAATCCAACCCATTCTTGAGGTTCAAAAAAGTTTGCTTGACTTTTACATTCCATTGTCAGGCATGCCTTTCTGTGTGGTGGTGAGAGCAATGTGTGCCCCTCGACGTTCAAGGAACTGCAAGGGTTCTGGTCACACAGCGCTCCCAGGAAAGCCAATTCCACCGTGTGAAAAGAAATCATGCAGCAGAGTAGAAAGTCTTTGAAGGAAAAAAACCAACTTCTGAAGGGCTGAAAGGAGGAGTTTCATCTCTTTTGTAGGATAAAGACGAGCTGAAAGGATGAGATGGTATAAGTGGCCTACAGAATGGTTTTGCTGCTTCACACTGAGATCACTGGAGTGAGGGAACATTTCCAGATAAATGGGTAATAAGCGGACTCAAGACTAGAGCTGGGGTGGGGGACTTTTTACATTATGCACAGCATGGCTTGCAGGAGAGAACTTCAATTACAATTCTGAGATGACAACACCTCTGAAACTTATATTTTAAAAAAGCAAGATTGAGACTTCCATAGTCTGGAGATAAGTTGGATCATTGTTTGCTACCTCATGTGGCAGCTGCAAGAGCAGCCCACACATAATATTAAAATAACAAAATGGCTTGATAACAGTCTTCAAATACGTTGAGTTGTTATAAAGAGGATGACGATCAATTCCATGTTCGCTGGAGGTAGAAGAAGTAATGGATTTAATCTGCAGCCAGGGAGATTTAGGTTAGGTATTAGGAAAAGCTTCCTGACTAAAAAGGTGGTTGAGCTCTGGAATAGGTTTCCAAGGGAGTTTGTGGAAACCCCATCATTGAAAGTTCTTAAAAACACATTGGACAAACACCTGCAAGGGATGGTCTAAGGTTTTCTTGTCCTGCCTCAGTGCAGGGGGCTGGACTTGATAACTTCTCAAAGTCCCTTCCAGCCTTACACGTCTATGATTCTATCACTTATTGCTAATGAATCAGAGAGGTACACGTCACCTGTCCTATGCCTCATACATGCCTGATCCTGCCTTCTGCAGCCACAATACCTCCAGACGCTGCCAACCAGGTAACTGAATTCCTCCTTTCCTCAACTGCAAGCAATACAGCTCTGGCTCTTGGAGTCAGACCTGAGCCCAGAAGTTCTTGGACTAAAAAATTTTTGCCAAACCACCATTGTAAACATAGCTCTTAGGCTACTTCTAAACTTGGAGCTAGGGGTGTGATTCCAAACTCAAGAAGACACACTCATGCTAGCTCTCCTTAAGCTAGTGCACTAAAGATAGCCATGTAGCCACAGTAGCGTGGTCAGCAGCAAGCAGCAGCATGGCCTAGCCATCCTGAATACAAACCCACCTAGACCCTGAGATTATGTATTCAGGGCAGCTAGTCCCTGCCACCGCTCACCACTCTCCCTGCTATGACAGCTACGCTACTGTTTTTGCCACACTATATTTGATGAGAGCTAGTGTAAGCATAGGCGCCTACTTCCCCTCTTTCCCCTGGGTGCTCGATCCCGCCTCTGCCCCCGGCCCCGCCCCTTCCCACCCCTTCCACGCGCCCCTTCCAACCCCTTCCCCAAAGTCCCTGCCCCAACTCCGCCCCCTCCCTGCCCCTATTCCAACCCCTTCACCAAATCCCCACCCTGGCCCCGCCTCTTCCCCACTTCCTCCCCTGAAAGCAGCACATTCACGCTCCTCCCTCCCCTCCCGGAGCGTGCTAAGCGCTGCCAAACAGCTTTTTGGCAGTGGCTGGGTGGGAAGTGCTAGGAGGCAGGCAGAGGAGCGGGAACACAGCACGCTCAGGGGAGGAGGGGAGAAGGGGATGGGGGCACCCACAGAGTCGGTGCCTATGAGTGCAAGTATTTTCTACAAGAGTTGAGAATCACACCCCTAGCTCCACATGTAGACGTAGCCTTAGGTAAGTCAGTAAATGGCATATGTGGGCATAGGGAAACACTTTCCCAAACTGGAACTCCACCTTGCAATTTGGAGCTGTAACTCTGTCGTGTATCTGCTGCAGCCCCAAATGAAAAAGGAAATTATTTCTTAGCAATTAGTTTGGAGACAATTGTAAAAAGCACAGTTTGAATTCACTGTAATGAACACAAAATCAGAAGGAAAACAAGCCAACTGCATTAGATTTTGTTTTTGATAGATCTTTACTGATGCCCTTCATTCATATCCCAATTACCATCGCTAAAACCTTCTATAGTGCCTTTCATCTGGATGTCTAACAATAGAGAGATTTGTAATTCAGCAGATTTTGGATCGCAGTGGTTCATGGAAACACTCCACTTCTCTCCCAATTTTGATCTGAATCATTTCAAGCCCTGGTGAACTTCACCCCTGTGTAAAGGGCTAGCCCATGGGCTGGCCCACCCTTAGGGCCAGATTCTTAGCCGGTATAAATTGGTATAGCTCTATTAAACTTTACACCAGCTGAGGATCTGGCCCATAAGGCTTAAGTGAAACTGAATTGTTATATAGCTCTTGTACATAGGGGTAAATTGCACCTCTGAGTTTCGCTTTGAGCTTTAGATTCACACAGACCCTTCCCTCTGAAATGAAACCATTCATGTTGAAGATATATGGAATCACTAAATGACCACTCCATAGGCTCCAGCCTATACCAGAAAGTGCAGGATCCCTTGAAAGTTATCCCAGGTCTTGCTTAAAACTCAGCCCAAAACTGACTCCAAACCTCACTGAACCTTGTGAACGTAGCCCAAATTTAGGGTTTGTCAAGCGCTGGTCTACACATGTTGAAAGTGCTTTTTATTAAGGAGCCCAGCAATGAGTGAGAGCCTCGGGAAAGTTTTCCCTGCACAGGAAAAAAAGCGACTGCATCAACTTATGGTTTCGTAGTGGCCTTCAATTAACGAGTTACCATTGTTAGTTGATGAAAAATTAATGAGGAATACACATTTTATACTTACAAATGGTCCTTGATTTATTAAAATTGTGAGGAGTTAAGAAGTCTTGAGATAAGTGAGAGATATTTTCTTTGCCTATTTTGGTAAATCTGTAATGAAGGAAGCAGATTTTTACCAGAGAATTCAGGCTTGTTTGAAACTTTCATTACTCACATATTAATCACTCACGTTGTATGTGTGTTGATTAGCAAGGCCTGGTCCTACACCCAACGGTAGCACTCATGGAATTCACTTCTGGGGGCAAAGGCAGGTGTGTGTTTACACTCATGTCTATCTCCTACTGAAATAACCCTCTGTTTATTTGGAATAGTTGTTCCCTTTTTCGGAATGGCACAACCCCTGCCAGCAGAGTTGTACTGGCGCAGTGATGTGTCCACATCTTCAATGTGCTTCATGTCCTGGGCCCAGAGTAGCTAAAAGTTACCTTAAACTCTGGGATGAAGCCTGTGGTTGATAATTATGCTTCTTTGGCACAATAAAACTCTCTACCATTAGAGGTAAGGGTCATCTGTGCAGGAGACAGAACTTTCACAGGGACTAGTTTGACACTGTGGGACGAACTAAAGACCATCACAAACCTCACCCACTTCTACTCCAATTCAGGGCACATTTCTTTGACCTGCCTTCTCGACCGTAAATATATAGCAACACATATACTTAGAACAACATAACTTAAAACCTTTCCAAAACAAGACACTCCTCTGCACATGCTTTTCCCCTTGGGGAGAGGATGAGAGAACAAACAACAGCTGACAGACATGCTAAATGCGATCAGAGGGTGCTTATATACAACAGTGATGAGCACAATATGAGAACCTATATATGCTAGAATAATAAATAAAAGTGTGGAGGCTTAAAAACAGAAATAGATTTTTGGTTGTCTACACTGATACATCCTATCCCAGTGAAAGTTGTGTGCGTAGACAAGCCTAAAGTCAGGCTCCGAACCTGAAGCTGATAGCATGTAGGCAGACAGCTGTGCTTGAACAGAGTAATATTATTCCCATTTTACAGATGGGGAACTGAGGTACAGAGAGATTAGTGACTTGATCTGTAACCCATTGAATTCAATGGGAAGGCACCCATTGATTTCCATGGGCTTTGGAGCAGGCTTTGAGAGACTTGCCCAAGTCACTCAGGAAGTATGCAGAGGAACTAGGAATTTAAGCCAGTTCTCCTGTGTTACTGACCAGTGCCTTCACCACAACACCATCCATTCTCAGAGTACTGATCTCCAATGCAGATGAAATGGCTGGCAGAACAGATCCAAGAACAGGATTTAGCCTTAGGTTTGGCCTCCGGACTCTCTTTCCAAGCAATCTTCCCTCTCCTAGATCATTCTGGATGCTGGAAAGGGGCTGTATCTTTCCTCTTTCCTTTCCAAACTTGACAATAGCCATGAACAATGCAGAATCCTTTTTGCCACTAACACCTATTCACTTTGAGCAGTAAAAGGTCCTCCAACCAGTTTATGTGTATTCCAAGAGCCATTTGGAGTATTCTCGGCTTTCACCAGGTTTAAGAACCTGTTCAATGATAACTGTTTCAGTCTGAATTGTTCTAGTGTTAGTGTGGTCATAAATTAAGCGAAATGATTCTATCTCATGCTACTGTTCCCCAATGCACTGGTAGCTTTCTTGGGCCATCCCAGGTACTGTGGGATAAATACCCGGAAGGCATTGCAATTGACATGGCTTAGAATTGCACTATTGTGAATCTGAGGCAAAAGTGTTCTTAAATCGAATCAGCACGGCCAGCATGAATGCACTGAACTATTTGTGCTTAAATCAGTTCATCTACAAACTTTTCAGTTCTCCAACATGGACTCATCTTAAATTACCTTACCTCTTCCTGCAATTAATTGTGGGTACAGAAATGCAGACTTAACTAAACACATAAGTGATCTAGAAGCTGAAATCCCATTTTCCAAAGTGATCTAGGGCCAGATTTTCAAAGGGATGTAGGCCCTAAAGATAGACACCTGTTGGGATCATCAGAATTGCCTCAGGCACTTAGGTCCAGATTTTTAAAGATATTTAAATGTTGCTCCACTCCACGTTGCAAAGCCTAAGTGATTTAGGTGGCTAAGGGCTGGTCCACTAAGTTTGAACTAAGATACGCAACTTCAGCTACGTGAATAACGTAGCTGAAGTCTATGTACCTTAGTTCGAACTACAAGGTACTTACTGCGGGTCCACATGCAGCAGGCAGGCTCCCCTGTCAACTCCGCGTACTCCTCTCGCAGACCAGGAGTACCGGCGTCGACGGCGAGCACTTCAGGGATCGATTTATCACATCTAGACAAGACGCGATAAATCGATCCCAGAAGATCGATTGCTTATCGCTGAACCCGGAGGTAAGTATAGACATACCCTAAGTCACATTTTCCAAGTCCCATTTTCCAAAGTGACGTAGGCTTTCAATGAGATATAAGCTTCTGAGCACCTAAGTCACTTTGGAAAATGGGACTTAGCTATCTAAGTCACTTAGGGCCATATTTTAAAGGTATTTAGGAACCTAAAGATGCAGTTAGGTGCCTAGGAGATTTCTACAAGTACCCAGGTACCTACCTACCATTAAAGTCCATAGAAGTTAGGTGGTTAGGTGCTTCTTAAAATTCACTAGGTACCTATCTGCATCTTTAGACACCTAAATACCTTTAAAAATCTGACCCTTAGGTACTTTAAAAATATTTATCTCAAATACTAATAATACCTTTCATCTAAGGCTGTCAAAGTGCTTTTCAAACATTGCCTACTTATTTAAGCCTCAAGAGCTGGGTTAGATTATTATCTCTATTCCACAGATAGGAAATTTGAGGTTCAGAGAGTGTAAGGTCAGACAGTGAGTTGATAACAGCGCCAGGTATAGATCCAAGAATCCTTTCTCTTAGTCCTTTGCACTAACGGTTAGACTGTGCAGCTTCCCAGTCATCAGCCTTCAACAGGAGCCATTTCTCCCTTTCATCACCAATATTGTATACTTCAGGGCTAGCTGACATTCCTGAAGAAAACTGAGGGGAAGAGCAGACTGACCCTAACACTCTTTTTACTTAATGACTATGACAGATCTTATTTGTCTGGAGTCCAGGAGAACAGAGGCATACTGAGCATTGGTATTTACTGAGGAAATATAAACTCTCATGGAAGACAGAGTTACTCAGGCCACTGCTAAAACACCAGAGCGATATACTGACCTGCCACTAATTTGTAGTGATCATGATGCCTCGGGATCAGACATCGGGGATTTTGACAGACTGCAGTGTTGTAACATTCTGTTTGATGAGCTTTGCCAGCCAGATCCAGCGAAGCTAAGACATGAGGTCTCTTCGCACAAGTCTCTGTGGGAAGCTAGACAAACAGAGGAGCATCTCTCTTTAACTGAACTATTCCAACAAGACTTGAACCAAGCAGCTCCATCTAGGGTCTAAGAGGAAAGAGAACCAGAATCAAATGGAGGGGGGAATTTTCAGATAATAGTCTTCCATCTGCAGGATGATTTTATTGGGGTGCTTTTATTATGTAATACTCATGTCCCTGCTGACTGTGAGCTTTCTAAATCAAAGCACTGAGACTCAGTACTCAGCTACAAAACTATGAGCTTTGCTGGTTGCATTTGTGTTCAATGTGTATCCACGCAGCACTCAATAAACCTCCAAAGTCCTGCCCAAACATGCATTGAGAGAGTCTTTGAGAGCAGACTGCTTGTTTGAAAGTATTAGTGTGGGATCCGATATCTCCCTCAGGATAATATACTGTATGTTGTGTGCACATTTTATAAAACAATGCCAAATTCTGACACCTTGCTCACAACAATGAGTGTCTTACAACACAAATAGTCCTACTGGAGTAAACGGGACCACTTGTGCAGTAAAGTATTACTCAATGTCAGTGTATCAAAATCTGACCCCAGATATTTTTACTGGGGGACTGATCTAGCCCTTGTCTGTAGTGATAAAAAGTCATCACCAGATGGGAGGAGAAAAGGTGGAGGAGTTGCACTGTATGTAAGGGAGCAGTATGATTGCTCAGAGCTCCAATATGAAACTGGAGAAAAGCCTGCTGAGAGTCTTTGGGTTAAGTTTAGTGGCGAGAGCAACAAGGGTGATGTCATGGTGGGCATCTGCTATAGACCACCAGACCAGGAGGATGAGGTAGATGACGCTTTCTTCGGACAACTAACAGAAGTTTCCAGATCACAGACCCTGGTTCTCATGGGGGACTTCAATCACCCTGACATCTGCTGGGAGAGCAATACAGCAGTGCACAGACAATCCAGGAAGTTTTTGGAGACTGCTGGGGACAACTTCCTGGTGCAAATGCTGAAGGAACCAACTTGTGGCCATGCTACTCTTGATCTGCTACTCACAAACAGGGAAGAATTGGTAGGGGGAGTAGAAATAAGATGGTCTAGTTCAGGGTCATGAAGAAAGGAGAGCAGCAGAATACGGGCCCTGGACTTCAGAAAAGCAGACTTTGACTCCCTCAGGGAACTAATGGGATCCCCTGGGAGGCTAATATGAGGGGAAAGGACTATAGGACAGCTGGCTGTATTTTAAAGAAGCCTTATTGAGGGCACAGGAACAAACCATCCCGATGTGCAGAAAGAATAGCAAATATGGCAGGCAACCAGCTTGGCTTAACAGGGAAATCTTTGGTGAGCTTAAATATAAAAAGGAAGCTTACAAGAAGTGGGAACTTGGACAGATAACTAGGGAGGAGTATAAAAATATTGCTTGAGCATGCAGGGGGTATAATCAGGAAGGCCAAAGCACAATTGGAGTTTCAGCTAGCAAGGGATATGAAGAGTAACAAGAAGGGTTTCTACAGGTATGTTAGCAACAAGAAGAAGGTCAGGGAAAGTGTGGGACCCTTACTGAATGGGGGACGCAACCCAGTGACAGATGATGTAGAAAAAGCTGAAGTACTTGACGCTTTTTTTTGCCTCGGTCTTCACAGACAAGGTCAACTCCCAGACTGCTGCACTGGGGGAGGAGGTGAGCAGCCCTCAGTCAGTAGCGTAGCTAGAGGGGTGCAGGGGAAGCAGCCGCTTCCCCTGAGCACATTTTCTAAAAGCGGTGCCTTTCCAGGCAGCCAGCACTGGGCTCCGGATTCGGAATCTGGAGCCAGGTTTTGCATGCGGCCGCCGACTGGCTCTGGGCTCCGCACCGCCTCCCTGCATCCCCAGCCTGGCTTGCTCACTCCGGGGCTGCAGGTGGCGTCGGCTGGTTGCCCGGCTCCCAGGGGAGGAGGAGGCAGAGGCTTCCCCCAACCCCCCGCAGCTTGCTAAGCCGATCCCCCTGTGGCACACGCCGCCCAGGCAGGGGTGGGCTCTGCCGGAAGGGGAAGGGGCGGCAGCGTTTTCTAGAGCTCTAAAGCTCATGTTTTCTAGATCTTGAATCATTTTTGTTGCTCTTCTCTGGACTTTCTCCAATTTGTCCACATCCTTCCTGAAATGTGGTGCCCAGAACGGGACACAATACTCCAGCTGAGGCCTAATCAGCCTATTACTGTCCTGAGACCTCCAGGTGAAGCGGCAATCCAACTGTATGGAATCAGGAGACATGCGTTCAATTCCCAGCTCTGCCAGTGACTCCCTGGGTAACTTTGAACAAGTCACTTAGCCTGACTGTGCCTCTGTTCTCCAACTGTAGGTACGTCTACATTGGAGCTGGAGGCATCATGCCCAGCTGGAGGAGACATACTGGTGCTAGCTCGGATCAAACTAGAGTGCTAAAAATAGAAGTGTAACGGCATGAGCACCAGGAGGGGCTAGTCACCTGAGTGCTTATCAAGGGTCTCAGGTGGGATCACACTCAGGATGGCTAGCTCCTTGCACCACTGTGGCTCCATTTCTATTTTTAGCACACTAGCTTGATCAGCGCTAGCACGGGTATGTCTACACAAGCCGGAAATTACACCTCCCTTTTCCAGTGTAAACATCCCCCGAATCACGGGGATACTTCCTTTCGTCCACCCACTGTAAACTCTTCGTACTCTATATGTACAGCTTCTAGCACAGCGGGGCCCTGACTTCACATGAGGCTTCTAGGCCCTACTGGACTTGTTAATAATAATTAATATGCCACCAAGAAAGAAGGGAACCATTGGCTGGAAACCAAGCATGCAGCACTACAATAGGCACCTGTCACTTGTAAGTTAACACAGCTTCCTAGCTTTCAGTTTTCTCACATCAGGACATCCAAGGACACCTCGACAGAACAGCACAAAAGCCACAATCTGGTGGGCAGAGCTTCTGGTGGCTCTGAAGCCCAGCTGGTGCCAGCGGAGGAGGTGGAGAAGGAAGGAAAAGGGGGGGAGGGAGAATGTTTTTTTTCTTATGTCTCTCTTCAGTGGTATCTTTTCTCCGTGAGCAGCGGCAGCCCGGGGAATGACTCTGCTGCAGCCGAGCCGCTGCTCTGCTCCGAGGGCAAGGGGTGACAATTACAAACTACTGTATTCTGTGATTTACTTTCTAGAATCTAAGGCATATCGAAGTATAATCTAAAGTTCTCCTGTGAAATGCCGGCTGTGCAACCCTTCTGTGGCTGGATCATTCTTGTGCTTTTATTTTAAGTACAAATAAATATGTATAACGAATTTAAAAGTATGTAATTAGTAATTTGATATGTCGGGTGGCGCCTTTTTTTATGTGTTCGCTCCCCCTGATGTTAGAACCTGGCTACGCCACTGCCCTCAGTGATGAAAGAACAGGTTAAGGACTATTTAAAAAAGCTGGACATGCAGAAGTCCATGGGGCCAGATCTAATGCATCCGAAGGTGCTGAGGGAGTTGGCTGATGTGATTGTACAGCCATTGGCCATTATCTTTGAAAACTCGTGGTGATGGGGGAGGTCCCGGACCATTGGGAAAAGGCAAATATAGTGCCCATCTTTCAAAAAGGGAAGAAGGAGAAGCCGGGGAGCTACAGACCAGTCAGCCTCACCTCAGTACCTGGAAAAATCATGGATCAGGTCCTCAAATAATCCATTTTGAAGCACTTGGAGGAGAGGAAGGTGATCAGGACCAGTCAACATGGATTCACCAAGGGCAAGTCATGCCTGACTAATCTAATTGCCTTCTATGGTGAGATAACTGGCTCTGTGGATGTGGGGAAAGCAGTGGACATGATATATCTTGACTTTAGCAAAGCTTTTGATATAGTCTCCCCCAGTATACTTGCCAGCAAATTAAAGAAGTATGGATTGGGTGAATGGACTATAAGGTGGATTGAAAGTTGGCTAGATCGTAGTGGGTAGTGATCACTGGCTCGATGTCTAGTTGGCATCCGGTCTCAAGCAGAGTGCCCCAGGAGTCTGTCCTGGGGCTGGTTTTGTTCAACATCTTCATTAATGATCTGGATGATGGAATGGATTGCACCCTCAGCAAGTTCGCGGATGACACTAAGCTGAGGGGAGAGGTAGATATGCTGGAGGGAGGGATAGGATACTGAGGAACCTAGACAAATTAGAGGATTGGACTAAAAGAAATCTGATGAGGTTCAACAAGGACAAGGGCAGAGTCCTGCACTTAGGATGGAAGAATCCTGTGCACTGCTACAGGCTGGGGACTGACTGGCTAAGTGGCAGTTCTCCAGAAATGGACCTGGGGATTATAGTGGATGAGAAGCTGCATATGAGTCAACAGTGTGCCCTTTGTTGCCAAGAAGTCTAACGGCATATTGGGCTGCATTAGTAGGAGCATTGCCAGCAGATCGAGGCAAGTGATTATTCCCCTCTATTAGGCACTAATGAGGCCACATCTGGAGCATCCAGTTTTGGGCCACCCACTACAGAAAGGATGTGGAAAAATTGGAGAGAGTCCAGTGGAAGGCAATGAAAATGATTAGGGGCCTGGGGCACATGACTTAGGAGGAGAGGCTGAGGGAACTGGGTTTATTTAGTCTGCAGAAGAGAAGAATGAGAAGGAATTTGATAGCAGCCTTCAACTACCTGAAGGGAAGTTCCAAAGAGGATGGAGCTCAGCTGTTCTCAGTGGTGGCGGGTGACTGAACAAGGAACAATGGTCTCATGTTGCAGTGGGGGAGGTCTAGGTTGGATATGAGGAAAAACTATTTCACTAGGAAGGTGGTGAAGTACTGGAATCGGTTACCTAGGGAGGTGGTGGAATCTCCATCCTTAGATGTTTTTAAGGCCCGGCTTGATAAAGCCCTGGGTGAGATGATTTAGTTGGGGTTGGTCCTGCTTTGAGCAGGAGGTTGGACTAGATGACCTCCTGAGGTCTCTTCCAATCCTAATCTTCTATGATTCTATGACAGCAGATCAGAGACTATCTAATGAGGGGTCTCATAACTACTGTGGACATCACAAGAAAAAGCACCAGTACAATTTGGCTTCCATTTTGACAGTTTCAGGAAAGCAGCTGAGGACTGAATGGAAATGATCCCTCCAGGTTAGGGTTGGGGCACATGGGTGGGGTACTGTGGGGAAGTCGGCACTTCTGCAACTCATCCAGCACCTCTACATGGATAAACAGTTCTGCATTCTCCTTGGCTATAAATCCAGCTCTTTTTCCAAGGACTGAATTTGCCATCAGGATGTATGACAAAAATCCCCCACAATGTTGCCTCACTGATTAAGCCTAAATCATTTATTCTTTGGGGAACACAGCAGACCCCAAGACCATAATTAAAATATGCTAATCTATACTGGGCATTTACCCATGGATAAATACTTCCATTTGGCACAAGCTTCCCCCAATCTTCTTCTGAGATTTGAAGCTGATCTCAGAACCCTGCTCCTTTTCCTTTTGACATTTTAGATCTTCCTTTCGCGCCAACCTTCTCTGCCCCCCGGTAATTTGGACACTTGTTTTCTTTCTAAGCTTTGTGAATCCAGTTTATAGTTAGTTTTCCTGGGAGTGAGGTGTGGTGGGGGGCGCAAAATGTTGTAGCCGAGTTATGTGTTCATTAGAGCTAGAGGGGGAAAAATGAAGTTGGCTCCGAGTTTTGCTTATGTTGTTAAAAGAGACTCTGAAGCTGCAGTTCTGGAACAGGTCTCTTATTTCCTTGAAAGCATGCTGTTTGATAGACTGTCATTTGTCCCCTCCTTTCAGAAGAGCCAGCTGGCAGCTAAGTGCTAAAGCCAGTGACTTGCATGTGTTTTTCTGACATTTAACAAATGGGAACAGCTTGCAAATCTGCATTAACTCACTCTGTCTCACAAATAATCATCGGCTATGCGGTGTAGACATTCAGAACATTAGCGCAAACACAAAAGGGAGCAGGAGTCTGTGGGAAAAACAAGTTGGCAAATAAATGATGTTTTACTAAGGGATGGATAGAGCATTTCTGTTCAGATGGAAGGTTCTGATGTAGATCTTGAAGGGAAAAATAGATGCTGCTAAGAGAGCTAAATCTTCCCTTTACAACCACAGGGGAGTCTACCAGAGCTGCTCCTGAAACGAAGGGTTCTCTCAGCTGCAACTCAAAAATGTAAAATTTATTTATTTATTTATTTTATGTTGATGGGTTGAACATTTTTATATTGCAAACAGCGTCCCAGATACTCTGGGCACCACGGAGAAACCTAAGAGAGACACAGCAAATAGATCCTGGACTGTTTCCTCATCATCCCTTCTGTGTGAGAGTAAATGCATCTCCCCAAATTTCTATTTCTCTTTTTAATTAATTAGCCTCTTAGAGTTGGTAGCACAACTCCCACCTTTTCATATTCTCTGTATGTGTGTATATATCTCCTTACAATATGTTCCATTCTATGCATCCAATGAAGTGGGCTGTAGACCACGAAAGTTTATGCTCAAATAAATTTGTTAATCTCTATGGTGCCACAAGTACTCCTGTTCTTTTTGTCTCTCTTTTGGAATTTACTTAGAACCTGTTCATATAATATCTAAGCACTGTGGTGTGGTTAAGCCAAAAAAGGAGTGTGTTTCTCACCACCACCAATTTGGATGCATTTCAGGCAAAATAGTTATTCTATTGATTTAGACTGGAGGTTGGGATTTCCCATTGGGAGTTAGGTGCCTAATTCCCTTAAGTGCCTCTGAAAATCCCAACCAGAGTCCTTAGACGGCTGGATGAGGATCCAAAAGATATTTCACTGTAAGATCTGTCTTTTTGCTCACCATCAGGGATTGAGACCAAGTCCTCCAGAGCTGAGACCATTCGTGACACCTTGCGCTAAAGAACTGAGTCCACTAGCAGACAGTTGCAGTTTCTGGATCAGGTACAGAAGAGGACATGCAACACACATTGAAGTGACAGACTTACCCTAGATGGAGGAGTGTGATGTTAAATACCTGCAGCCCACAGCAGGTCTGGATGAGCCCTCACATTGTAACAGCCGTCATCATGGTTACCATGAGGAATTCAACCTGAAACCTCCAGAGCTAAGAGGTAGGATGAGCCTCCCTAGTAGGGATGGAGAGGAAATAGTTTTCCCATCACGTGAGAATTTTCAAGATTTCTAAAAGATATTCCCCATCCTGACTCAGGGCATAAACCCGAAATCTCCCAAATTTGTGTAAACTGACAAAGCAAAATAAATAAATAAATACATACATTTCAGTGTGGATGAATCAAAACATTTACTTTCAATATGTGTTAATTGTTTGGTTTCAATTTCAACCTTTCCCTCTTCTTTTAAACCTTTTTTATGTATAACTTATGTTACATTTCTAAACAAAATGGCATTTCAAAACAAAAAAAGTTTCCATTTTTTTATTTGAAAATATCATTTCGGCAGTTTCAGGACTTTGCTTTTCAACATTTTTTCCAAATGCAGATATTCATCAAAACCAAACCTTTCCCAGAAACAGTTCGGGAGCTAGACAAACTGTCATTTTTCAGCCAAAAAAAAAATGTCAAAAAGTTCCCAACTAGCTCATCCCTAGCTCCATAGCAGACTCATCTATTCAGTCTCACAGGGTAATGTGTAACACACACTGAACAATGGGTTATTAGCATAGCTGATTCTCAGCTCTGTAATACCAGCACTAAATCAAGATAAAGCTGGCATAGGTGAGTGGGGAATGACGCCCATTATGTGGTTTTGGGACAATCCCCGATAGATTTTATTTTGATTAAAATTTGTTTAGCACTGTGAACAGATATAATCTTGCCATGTATCTCTGGTAATTTAAAAGGAAACTGTACCTATGTTGCTCCAGCCAGCATGCTGAAATTTCATAAGATAATAAGCATCTTTCAGTGTGAATACATTCAGAAATATATAACATATACATTTCTGAGTTTATTTAACCAAGAGATGAATAGCTCTATATTGCATTACCTGAATTATCTTGTTCCCCCATTAATCATATATTTTTTAAAAATATATTGTCTGAATACGTATTTTAAAATAATATCAGTCAAGAAACACAGAATCTATTTTGTGCCTAGTCTTCCATTACACACCAAAGTAAGGGTACAGCAAGCACTTACTAACATCATGATGAGTAAGCAGCACTCATCTGAATAGCTTCATTGACTTCATGGAGACTTCCTGTTTAAGTAAACACTGCTCATGGGTTTTGCAGGACTGGATCCACTCTTTGGCTAAGCCTCCTGCTTATTAAGATCAGAGCTAACCTCTCAATCGGGGCCGGCTCTGGCTTTCTGGCCTCCCCAAGCAAAAAAATAACCTGCGGCGCGGCCGGAGCCAGGGTGCAGGGGGAATCCCTAACCCTGCAGATGTGCCCTGGCTAGCGGGGGGAGAGGGAGGGAGCGGAGAGAGAGAGAGGGGGGCGGCCAAGGCTTCAGCGGGGCGCTGCCACACGGTCCCTCCCGCCGTGCCCCTGCTGGGAGGGCTCCGCACCACTCCGGTCGGCTGGGAGGGAAGGACGCGGGCTGCCCTGCAGGGCTTGCTGCAGGGCGCTCCCATCCTCCATGCCGCTGCCCCCTACAGGGTGGCCAGAGCGGAACAACAACAACAACAACATCAAAAGTGGCCATGCCACCCTAGGATTGGGCAGAATGCTGCCTCCTACAAGCTGCCGCCCCAAGCACCAGCTCGGCTGGTGCCTGGAGCTGGCCCTGCTCTCAACACGTTGAGGTTAGCCCAATGCCAGTTAATAGGCGATGTCTCAGAATTTACCTGAGTCTGTCAAGTAGATGAGGCTAGGAAGGTCACTCCCCATCTGTGGGTGACGCTTTGTAGTCAATCCCTCACCTTTAATGCTAAAATCTTACCTAAGTGCTCTAAAGAAAAAATAAAAGTTGTCGAAGGCAGGGATTGTGTGCTCGGGGCAAAACCAAATTAGCCATGTGTTTCACATCAATGGGGGGTCAGACCGAGGTCCCATTTTATGTCAACACTCAAAGCCTGCAAGTGGAGAGATGTTTCAGATAGATGGTTTTAATTTTGGCCTATCTCTATGCATAACCTACTTCCTCTATGAGTGAGATAAACCAATCAGCACCTGAAATGGGAAGACAGAGAAGGGGGTGTCTAAAATTTGTGGGTCCCTGCTAAGATGTATCTATGTTTAAATAAAGTACTTTACAATACTATACATTTAAGCTAACTCCCTTGCCTCAGTTAAATAGAAGTCCAGCTCAAAGTAATTGCTCCTAACTTCCCCTGCTCACCAGAAAACACAAGTCACCTTTTCCAGCACTGAAATGTCATACTGGAAACAGCTCCTTCTGGACAGACCATACTCAAAAGAGGGCCAGATTCTGCTTGCTTTATCAATGCTCACTATAGTAGTCCCATGGCCTTCATGAGACTCCTTGAGTGTGTAAGTACTACTTCAAATTGCAAAACTGGGCTCAGAGGGAGCAGCAAAGTTTATCCCTAATCTAGCTGCTGATCAATTCTCACATCTGTATTTAGCATCACTCAAATATTTGCAAATGTGCCTCTGGCTGCTCTGGGATAAAGACTCAACATTTATGTCAAATGACAGTTATTTTATATACCCAGCTCTGTTCTTTCAGAATCTTTAGTCTACTAGTTAAAATTATCTGGTCGTTTCAATCTGCTATCGGGATCATAGAATATCAGGGTTGGAAGGGACCTCAGGAGGTCATCTAGTCCAACCCCCTGCTCAAAGCAGGACCAATCCCCAACTAAATCATCCCAGCCAGGGCATTATGAAGCCTGACCTTAAAAACCTCTAAGGAAGGAGATTCCACCACCTCCCTAGGTAACCCATTCCAGAGCTTCATCACTCTCCTACTGAAAAAGTTTTTTCCTAATATCCAACCTAAACCTCCCCAACTGCAATTTGAGACCATTACTCCTTGTTCTGTCATCAGGTACCACTGAGAACAGTCTAGATCCATCCTCTTTGGAACCCCCTTTCAGGTAGTTGAAAGCAGCTATCATTTGATCCCCCCTCATTCTTCTCTTCTTCAGACTAAACAATCCTAGTTCCCTTGGCCTCTCCTCATAAGACATGCACTCCAGCCCCCTAATCATTTTTGTTGCCCTCCGCTGGACTCTTTCCAATTTTTCCACATCCTTCTTGTAGTGTGGGGCCCAAAACTGGACACAATATCCAGATGAGGCCTCACCAATGTCGAATAGAGGGGAACAATCACGTCCCTCGATTAGCTGGCTATGCCCCTACTTATACAGCCCAGAATGCCGTTAGCCTTCTTGGCAACAAGGGCACACTGTTGACTCATATCCAGCTTCTCGCCCACTGTAACCCCTAGGTCCTTTTCTGCAGAACTGCTGCCTAGCCACTTGGTCCCTAGTCTGTAACAGTGCATGGGATTCTTCCGTCCTAAGTGCAGGACTCTGCACTTGTCCTTGTTGAACCTCATCAGGTTTCTTTTGGCCCAATCCTCTAATTTGTCTAGGTCCCTCTGTATCCTATCCCTACCCTCCAGCATATCTACCACTCCTCCCAGTTTAGTGTCATCTGCAAACTTCAAGTTCAAGACCATGGATGATAAATTACATGCACATCTCTAATTACTCTGTCATCTGTTTTCCCCTATGTACTGGGCAATTTCAGCAGAGCCTTAAGTGGGAAACTAGAGTCACACTTTCCTAACACATATGTAGTGTACTGTGCATCTATCTCTGAAATGAAAGATCTGCCATTCTCTCTGTAACCTGCACAGTTCAGTGCCCTACCTACTCTCCACCTCTCTGACTGTCTGTCTCTCTCTCTATATATACATATTTGACACTTCTGCAAGCCAAATAAATGTAACAATAACATATTATGGGGATGATGCAAAATTTTTCTTGTTTTTTTTTTAATTAAGTACAATTCTGATATTTTAAGAATATTCTTTAAAAATGTAACTGCTGAACTGGGCAAAATTGCATGTTTCTTCATTTTTCTTGCTCTCTTTTAGTGTATTCTGGGCAGTATAGCAATGAGCACATGATTTACTATTGTCCTGGAACAATATCTTCAAAGACTTGCCTGTGATTCTCCTCCCACCCCCATCCCCATTCTTCACATACATAGACATTTCTTGTCCGGAATGGTATCCAGGGAAGATCATGGATCAAATTAATCCCTGGTGTAACTCCACTGAAATCAGGAGTTTTGCCACCATGGATGAAATTGGCCCCCTGCAAAATTAGGTTCATAGTAGTGATAAGTAGTTATTAAAGCTTAATCCAACCCCTCTGGAAGCCCAAAATAAAGTTCCCAACAGGCAGAGATGTTTCAGATAAAAATGATATTACATTTAATCCGAGAAGCAGAAGAAAATAATTGTTTCAGGTTTGGGTCAGGAATGGATCAAGCCATCCAATTCAGGAAGAGACCAGAAAAATCCCTGAAGAGATTGCAGTGGAATTGAGAAGAGGGTTTAATTAAGGAAGCACTGCTTACAGTGTGGGTGTGAGAGTAAGGAACTCTGCTGGGTTGCCAATCTTCCTGTGCCACTGATGTTTTGGGCATGCACATTAACCTCTTTGTGCCTCAGACTGCACATCTATGTAATGGGTATAATTGATGTATCTCTTTAAAATGTGCCTGTCAGAGTCTGGGCTCATCATGTGTAGTCAAAATAAAATACTTATTTGCAAAACTGGCCAAGAATGAACTCCAGACCTCTCTCCAGCCAGAAAAATGTCTATCGTCTCCAGCTGCCAGCTACACACAAAAGCCAGATGGCAAAATTCATTTATGTGCAGAAGGCTTGCACAAGGGCCCATGCAACATTCAAAACCAAAGTTAGAGGCCAGGGGCATATGTGTTGTGCAGAGGGTCTGCACGGGTGTGAATTTCATCCTGAGTAGATGAGCCCTAAAGCATGCCCTGAAAGTTAACAAATGTGGGCTTTGCCTGTCCTACTGAAGTAGACATTCCCACCATGGGGAAACTGTGAGCTTTCAGCAGAATATTTCAGCCAGAATTGAAAGATTTTGGCCAACAAACAAAATATTTTGATTTTGAAATATCACCATGAGGCCTCATGGGAGTTGTAACTGAGGTGCCTCATGCTGTCATTCTCCTCTACAGACTAGACTTCCTGGTCAGACTATATTTCCCATGATGCACTGTGGTCCCCCATTTTGGAGAGGGGAGGTAGTGCATCAAGGCAGTCACATGATGGGAGATTAAGTCTGACTGGAGAGCCCAGCTCAGAGAGGAGAATGGGAATACCTCAGCTGCAACTCCCATGAGGCACCATAGCAACATTTCAGAGTCAAAATCTTTCTGTTTTCAGATGGTCTGTGGGTTTTTTTAACAAATATATATATATATATATATATATATATATATATATATATATATTCCATGGAAAGCAGACTCTTTTTGTGAAAAAAATTGTTTTGTAAAAAATCCAATTTTCCACTGAAAAAAATTATGATGGAAAATTTCCAAACAGCCCTCAATAGGATGGTTACTTTTAGACTGTCATACATGGCCGTCATAAGACTAAATTAATTCATGTGCACAAAGGGAAAGATATCTACTGAGTTCAAAGACCTTTGGATTAGGCTGATCCTTGCACTGAGATCCTTGGATAAGGTTTGTCATAGAAAAGCAGAGTTATTAATGAGGAAATACAGGTAAATCTCTACTTTGCTAAACAAAATCCATGCACTAGTAACAGAGCAAATCCTACCAACTAACATTTCTAGGGACTCCTTCTCAACCTTAGATTTAATTCATGGCTAAAAATACTTATTCATGTTTGTAATTAAAAAAAGGTTTCTTTTTTGTTTCCAATATATCATACTTTTTTTTAGTTCTGGATAATTGAGGGTAATGAGCTAATATTTGGAATGTATGGAACTCAGTGCCACAGGATTTTACTGAGGCAAATAGCTTGAGAGGCTTCAAAGGAGTGGGCATTTGTATGAAGAAGAATAACATCTGCTTACATTACACAGGCTTAACATTAGACGGGATATTGATCCTCATGCTTCAAGGCACAAGCTGATTAGCAATAGGGGCCAGGAAGAAATTTTCCCAAGGAAGATTATTGCACAATTAATTCCACTATAGGAGAGGTTAGAGTGGATCTGGTAAAGAATCTGCTTTTCCCCACTTGTGAAAAAAACTGCAATGGGCTCACTGGCCATTGTTCTGTCATGGTGTAACAATTTGTATCGGAAATAAGCCCAAACCAAATACTCAAGAAAGTGTGGAGTGGGCGTGAGAGGGTCAGAATGCAAACTTGGATAAGATCAAAATTTTGTCCTCTGGATTCAAACACTCTCAAACTTAGGGCTGCATCCAAAATCCAAATGTTGCAGCTAGAGCACATATTCTAATTCCAAAGTAACTGAATGCCCAATGCAATATCTTTCTTGTATTTGGAAGTCTTATCCTCCTATTTGGAAATGAGCATGTTGTCTAAAATTAAAGCTGGAAGTGCAAATAAGCACTGTATTCCCCCAAAAGGCATGGAAAATTATATTGCAGGAGTTAGCAGTAATGTGTGTGTATGAGAAAGAGATGGGGAGGGGATTCCTGTCCCAGAAATGTGATTCAACCCCAAAAGAGCTGATAAAAGATCTACTCTGGTAAGATATATTAAAAAAGAGAGTTATAGTATTATCTGAAATCATCAAAGTGATAAAGTAACTGAGCACACAGAAGAACTGCTGGAACTGCACCCAATTCTACTGTATGAGTAAACAGAGTCCTGTGGCTCATACAAGGGGCTATAAATTTAAGCTCAGTATTTCAGGTCTGTATCTAAAAAGTGACAGAGCTTCATATCTCCTGATTCATCCAGAAAGAATGCATCATCTTTTTGTACCAGTCTAATCAGGAACACTTTTGCCATGTCCATTTTTCTTTTTAAGTCAAAAAAGACACAGAAGAGATTAAGTCATTCCCCCCTCCCGCAATTTGGGGAGCGAGGGAGTTGGAGGGAAGAAACAATCCAGACTTGACTCTACACTAAGCCATAGTCATCCTGTCTCGATATACTTCACAATGGTTCATTCCAACTCTGTGCTTTAACTACCATCTAGTGGCTGGATATATATTTGCATTTCTGGGCTGGGTGTTTAGATTCAGACTTTTTATGCCTTTTGAGCAATGAAGAAATCTGGTCACTTTTAAAAAATGTAAAAGTAATAAAAAGCAACCTTTCGTTTCCCTGTTTATTTTTCTGGATTCGATTACTTTCCCCCATTTATTCTGTGCAGGCAAAAAATAAATACATAAAAATTCACAGCTCTTAGAAGTCCGGCTGCTGCTGTCTTGCAACAGTTCTACATGTTTTCAGCATTACAAAGTAGTGAGAAGCTGATTTGTGAAAACTGCAGATTCATCACTTATTCTTTCCACAGGGCTGGAAAGAGCTGCCAATGAAGGATCTTTCCCTGCCTTATATTCTCCAATCTAGTCTGCACATACTCCGTTTCTTTCAATGAAACTGAATCCATTACCTCGCTGATATGCATGTGAAGACAAGTGTTCGGATTTTTCCCATTCATTTGCAAAGCTATCATAGCATCTGTCAATCTGTCTATCTAGTAGGCCCATCGCTATAGTATCTGAGCATGATTATATGATAATTGGGTAAAAATTGTATCACTTTCTGTTTCAATGGACACTGGGTCAAATTCCTCCAGGGTTGTAACTCTATTGAAGTCAGTGGAGTGACACCAGGGATGATTCGGACCCACTCTTTTCCACTCTGGATCACCACTATTCCTTTCAATATTCGCAAGACTGTTTCCTCCTGCACATACAGTTCCATTAATTGGTGCGTGACACTGCTGCATGGAAAGTTTCACCTGGGACATTTCGTGGAGCACATTCTGTCATAGTCCTATCTCAGCCCAAACATTGCATCACTGCCGGATTTGAAGTCGCTGATGGTAAGGGATTGCTTTTAAAAAAAATATTGTAATGCCAGTGAAAGAAACAGGACTGAGATCCTGATGCCAGAGGTCATTATTTATCTATTTTGCAACGGAGGCACTGGCAGCGTATATTTCCATCTCACTATTACGCCACCAGCGTATCTCAGTCATGACCTACAGGGACCACCTCTAGGAGTGACAAGGAAGTCCAGTCCACATGGTCCATTTAAGTCTTTCCCCTGAAAGAGTGCCAGCTGGGATGGCGTTGTTTGGACCGGGAGAAGCAAGTCATTTATACTGACCATCAAACAGCGGCCTGGTGGTGATGATTTTCACTTGGGGTTGCTACTCCTGGAATATTCAGCCGAATCCTGTATGTCAGGTTTTCTCCCATTCCTTCGAGACCCTCATCAGACCCCACTTCTTCCCCCAAACTCTCCAGCACTTGCCATCACTCTCAAGGTGTGCCTAATTAAATATAATTAAAATGAGATAAATGAGCCAGCACAAGTGATCCTATATCATACAATCAATCTTGTTAGCTTATCTTGTGCCTTTTCCTAACACTGCGTCTTGTCCCATCTGTGATGGGTGCCACCTGGAACTGGGGTTCATCTGAGCCCTCTGTCTCACTAATCTGGATTCCCTCTTGCACTGTGATGTTGTGACAAGTTGTAAAGCCCTCCAAGCTTGCATTCACACCAATATCCACAGGCAGGGACCACACCCAGCTGTGTTCATGAATGCTCTGGCCAGACACTCAGGAACCCACAATAGAGAGGCTACAGCCAAAATAACCACCAGCTCCCCAGCCTAAGACTCCAGAGCTATACTGTCCTGCCCTGGTCAAAACCCAACCAGTATGAAGTTATTACCCAGTCCGCCACTTCTACAAAGGAAAGTGGACGTACACCAACTCTTGTTCATGACCTGAGATTTATCCCCTTTGCACTTCAAACAACACACAATGTTTGGGGTAAAATATGAAATGGATTTATTAACTATAGAAAGATAGCTTTTAAGTGATTATAAGTGATAACAAACAGATCAAAGTCGATTACCATAAGAAATAAAACAAAACGCAAACTGAGCCTACAATATTAACTAAGATCTGAATCAGTAATCTCTCACCCTGACTGAGGATACAAGCAGTCCACCAAGTTTCCATACACAGGATAGAAATCTCTTTAGCCTGGGACCAGCACTCTTTCCCCCCCCCACACACACCCCTCCCACCCCCGCCCAGTGCAGTCCTTTTCCTCCGGTACTTTCAGGTGTGTTGTTGTAGGGAGAGTGAGGTACCATCATGATGTCATTTCCCCCTTTTATATCTTCTTCCCACTTGCTAGAAAGCTCTTTTACTGTGACCTGGATCAAACAGTTCCCATTGTGTAGTGCTCTCTCTGAGAGGTTTCTATTGTACACAGTTCCTGGAGTAATCCTTGCACTTGTGTATATTTCCTCAATAAGCCATTAACATTGTTTGGCCTTTCTATTGTTGTACCTGAAAGGCGGCTTGTGGGTGTTCTCAACTTCACAACATGTTTCAGGGGCACATACATAGCCAAACTTCATAACTTCACATACAATGATAGCACATACAATCCAACGAGATATTAATGTCTAGCAGATCAAGATTTTTAGAATGACACCTCACAAGGCATACTTTGTACAAAACATCCTAATTATATGACGGTAGTGCAGAAGGGGGTGCCAGGGTGTCACACTGTCTCCTTTATCTTTTAAGATATTTGGGGTAGGGATCTTAGGCCTGACTCTCTGTCATGCTGCACCTTCTGGTCAATTACACGAAAAGCAGAGTAGAAAATACCAATAAATCAGCATGGTGGCATTTAACACCTACTCTGTGCTGGTGTAAATAATTAACCAGGGCGTGAGGACACAGAAAATCAGGCCCATTGCCTTTAATGTCTCTGTACAGTAACATTATGCCAATGATGCCAAATACAAATGTACAAAAATAATATCTTTTAATAAGTAGCAGTTCTTGACCCTGGATCTGGGATCTAAAGGGTGAAATTCACCCCTGTGTAGAAGCCAGCACTAAGATCTATGCCATACTTACATCTCCCTTGGGGCTTACATGGAGCTTAAAAAGTGCATAGGCCTTGCATTGACCTTCAGAACGGGTGTGATTTTCACTCTACAGCGAGCAGTTGCAACAATGTATTTTAAAAGTGTGACTTTCTGATAACATCTGAAAAATGTATTTAATGTTGTTACTAATTTCACATTTCAAGAGCAGAAATCAACCAGCTATAAACAGCTGGATTGACTGCGATCTCAGAATTGCATCGGTCTATTTGTTCTAACGAATAGTTAGGCTATTAAATTGCAAAGCCTTCCTGGGTTTGTCCAGATAAATAAGGACACTTCCAAATTGATTATCCATTGTTTGGAGGTAATGATACGAAATAAACTATCCACTATGGGTAGCTTAACAAAAAAGGTGCTTTAGTGCACTGATGTGCAATACCTTTTGGAATAAGCACAGGATCTTCTTACTAGTGCAGTTTCAGACTAGAATCCAGCTTCATCAGACACAAAAAGGTGCCTCTTCTTTCTTCTGTGCCCCACACACCACAGTGTTCATGGGCCCATATATGGTGCCACAATTTTACAGCTGGGTGGGGTTGAAGTGCAGAATTGTATTGCAGTGGTACCTTTCCCCAGTTAAGTTGCATGATATTGATAACATTTAAATAAGCGTTGGAGAAGGTATGAACAGAGATGGCTCCCTGAGACATAATTTGTAGCTTAGCTCAAATTTAAGGAGCTCCATTTAGCTCCACTAAAGTCAGTTGGAGTTTTGCCTCTGACTTCAAAGGGGCCAGGATTTCATTCCTGGGGTTTATGGATAATATCAGGAAGATGGTTGGATATATAATGAGGATGGCAGTGCAAAGTGAAGAACATTTCAGGAAGCCGGGAGTAGGGCTCTGTTTCAGGCATGATATCCTGGTGAAAAGTTCATTTCGCGTTTGAGTCTGCTAACCCTGCTCAGGTTGAATAGGTCCTTATTCAGCAAATATTCCCATTTAAATCACAGAGACTGAATAAAAATACTTGCTGAGTAAGGTGCGACTCAAAGGGTAAAATGTACCAACGGACAGAGAGCCTAATACTATTTAAGTGCTTCTGAAGCCATTGAGGCTTAAATGAGTCATAAATCCTTATTCAGGCTCTCTGTGCGGGTACAATTTTTATCCTATGAGTGAAGAAGGATGATCCAGCCTAGAATATAGGAGATCCAGGTTCAAGTCCCTATTCTGTCACAGCTTTGTTACCTTGGGCAAGTTACTCAGGCCAGGTCTACACTATAAACTTAAATAGTTATAACTATGTCACTCAGGGTGTGAAAACTCCACATCCCTGAAGGACACAGTTACACCAACCTAACCCCGCATGTAGACAGTGCTATGGCAACAGGAGGGCTCCCCTCATCGGCATAGCTATCACCTCTCACGGAGGTCAGTTAACTACGCTGATGGGAGAAGCTCCCCCGTCACTGTACTAGCGTCTTCACTGAAGCGCTACAGCATTATAACTGTAGACCTATCTTTAACCTTGAGGTGGCTCTGTTTCCCATCTGTAAAATGGGGATGATGGTACCCCACAGTGGTGTTGAGAGGGAAAGTCCATCCAGAATTGTGAGGTGCTCAGCTACTACAATAATGGGAGCCAGGTAAGTACTTAAACTAGATCGTCAATAAGGAGAGTGGAATCTGATCCTATATTCTGATGATTGCAAAACTCAGATCCAGGTCTACATTAAGTCCTGGGTCTCTCTGCTGAGACAACCTACAACTGGTGCTAGTAAAAGCCACTTGTCATGGGGATTTTTCCAGGGCATCCTGAACAAGCTCTCAGCAACATTTTTGGTACAAGACCTGATTGGGGATTTATTCTCTGGCCAGAAATTCATCTTTTAAATGAACTGTATTTCAATATTCCTAAAACTTTTTTTCTCCATTAGTGACATAGCTTAATTGCTGTATAATCAAAAAAGAAGAAGAGTAGTAACTACCCGCCTGACTTAACCACATTAACAGCATGGTGCACACTATAACTTAACAGTCCAGTGAACTGTCAGTGGAAGAAGTAATTGGAAATTGGTGGGCTAGTTCTTCCTGTGACGGGGTGGGAGTTTTTCATGCCCAATTTTAATAGGCAAATAGCTCTCGGGGCAGCTTCATATTCTGGTCGTCAGTTTGTAAAGATCCTTCAGAATGTAGAAAAGTTAAGATAGCAAAAAAAAAAAAAAAAATTCCAATTACGTGTGTAATGACTTGGCATTTGTAGTAATGCTATATAGCACTAATTCACCTGTTAGAGAACAGACTATCTTTTAGCCCCTGGGGTTAATAGAGAGCAAAAGCTATTCTTATCAGAGAGTGGGAGAAAAGTGATTAATTTTTCCAAGAAAGAAAGAAAGAATTTATTGTGAGTTTTTGACTTGTTCTCTCGGACTAGCAGTCTATTTATTAAATATATTTTGCTAGAAAAAGTGTTATTCACAGTAACTAACTTCTATCATGGACTACATGTTTGCTTGGCACTCAGATACAAGAGGATGGTCCCCAATATAAGACTCTGGATGGATGAGCTAAATTCTGCCCTCAGATGCAGGACCGGCTCTAGGCACCAGCATACCAAGCAAATGCTTCGGGCGGCACAATTCCAGGGGCGGCATTCCGGCCACCCGTTTTTTTCTTTATTTTTTTTTTTGCTTCGGGTGGCAAAAAACCTAGATCAGATGCATGCTCATAATTTCCAGTGAAATCAGTGGAACATGCCCATGTATTTGCGCCACAGCAGCATGGAAATATAACGTGCAAATACCCACACTCACCTACATGCTTTTCTATATCAGTCTTTATTGTACGTGAGACTTACTCCTGTACAGAAGGCCAACGCAAGGCATATGAATCATGTAAGCCCTATTTTAAAGACTTAAGTGGTACTTGAGTGATACAGAATCATAGAAATTTAGGACTGGAAGGGACCTCAATAGGTCATCTAGACTAGTCCCTTGCACTGAGGCAGGACTAGTATTAAAACTTGCCTGACAGATATCCCCATTCTGAGCCTGATAAACTTGAGTTAGACCAGGGATCTCAAACTCAAATCACCATGAGGGTCACATGGGGACTAGTACATGGGCCCAAGGGCCGCATCACTTACACCTTTTCATACAAAGATACAAACCCTCCCTCTCTGCCCCGGTCCTGCCCCCATTCCACCCCTTCAATGAGGCCGAGGCCCTGCCCCTGCCCTGCCTCTTCCCACCCCTTCTCTGCCCCCATTCCAACCCCTTCACCAAAGTCCCTGCCCCAACTCCGCCCCCTCCCTGCCCCTATTCCAACCCCTTCTCCAAATCCCTGCCCTGGCCCCGCCTCTTCTTCGCCTCCCTCACGAGTGCGCCACATCCCTGCTCCTCCCTGCTCCCTTCTGGAAAGTCCTAGTGCCTCCAAACCGCTGTTTGGCGGCGGGAAGCACTGGGAGGTCGGTGGAGGAGTGGCAGAGCTGGAGGGCGGGGGGTGAGGGAAGCTATGGTGGGCCATAGGAAATAACTCCACGGGCCGCATGTTTGAGACCCCTGGGTTAGACTAAACCATTTCAGCCCTCAGGAGACTAAACTGGCAGAGAAAAGGAGAGACCAAGATGCCACCAATGTCTAAGGCCCCTGTGATGGCAGGAAACTGATTAGGTGAGACAAGCTCAGTACAGGACAAGAGGATACAGACAGACAGACGGGGGGAGTGCAGTGAGACCACATCAGTCAGCATGATCGGCAGTGGTATTAATGCACCAGCAGCCTAACCTCTGTAGCTCAATTTCTCCCATCTGTGAAATGGAAACAATAAAACTTTATAGTACCTGCCCCCCCTGGGCAATTGTGAGGCTTAATGAATCAATGTTTTGAAAGTGCTTTGTGGTAATCACATGACAAGCGTAATATACATGCAAAATATTATTTACATTACAGATCAGCCCAAACTACTGACCCTTTGGATGCTCACCTGTCACGGTCTTTGGTTTTGAAGGGAAAGGGGGAGCAGGTAACAGTTTGAATCTATTCCTATAAACTGCCACTGTAATTTCTGTAATTTAGCTGAAGGCGACATGCCCTTATTCCTGCTGCATGGAGCATTTCCTATCGTGCATCTGACGAGTTTTCAAGGTGCTTCAATATATCCTGTAGGGAAAGCAAATTGTCATCAAAATTGAAAATTCTGAATCTGTTTTCTTTTCCCCCTCAAGGTCCTTGGGGCTCTTGAAATGCTAAGTAGGAAACCAAGCTCAACACATGCATAAGAGATTTTCATATTTGAAAAGACAGACAGACCGGCAGCCAGCAGCGACTCCAAGAAGCACGTCTTCAAAAAGGCAGCATCAGGAAAGCTTACTGCTTGTTCGGCTGACATGGTATTTCAGCCAATGCTCTGTTGGCTGACAAGGCAGATTGCCTGGGGTTAGAGAATGACCCTGCCCTGTGGCATTGTTATTAGTATTATTTTTAAAAGCGCAGAATTACATTTGGATGCAAGCCGTCTCCTTAATGATGGCTCAGCCTTTTGTGCCGCTATAAAGTCTGATTGATGGGACATGGGGATAGGAAAGGAGAATGGAGAAAGCAAGTTTATGAATTTGACATAAGATTCGAATCGTAGCAAGATCTCCGCCAGTCTCCTTAGGCAAAAAATTGGACTGGAGGGAGAGATGTGCTGTATGTGTTGATGTTTCAGCACTCCTGTTTTCATTATATTGCTACTGATTCTGTAAACAGCCTACTGAACTTGCAAAATCTGGCAGGAACTGCTTTTTTTTTTTTTTTTTGACAAATTCTGTGGCATAGGGAAAAACTGAAACCTGACAATTCTAGGCCAAATCCTCAGTTGAGTAAATTTACATTGTTCCATTAACTTCAGTGGAGTTATGCCAGCTGAGGATCTGGCCCTGTATTCTTGCTTTGCTGTAACATTTTTTTTTTTTCATTAGGCCCAATGTTGACATTTCATGTTTCCTATTATTTTTTTTCACCCTCTTTGTTTTGGGAATAGTTGGGCTTATCAAGTAAACAGCACTAGAACAATAACGTTAATGGGCCAAACTCATCCCCAGTATAACTCTATTGCATTCAAGTTACGCAAGAATGAATGAGTTCAGGGAGCAAACTACTCCAAGGATGATTGTTACAGAAAGCTGATTCTATACGCCCAGCGCCTTGTTGTCATTCCAATGAAACTTAAATAAGGCTTCAGGGTAGCAGCCGTGTTAGTCTGTATCCTCAAAAAGAACAGGAGTACTTGTGGCACCTTAGAGACTAACAAATTTATTAGAGCATAAGCTTTCGTGGGCTACAACCCGTGCCACAAGTACTCCTGTTCTTTTTAAATAAGGCTGAATCCTGCAAGATGCTGAGAACCCAACTCCCAGTGATGTCAATGGGAACAGAGGGGGCACAGTACTTGGCAGGATCAGTCCTCACTACACAGGTTTAGAAAACCACATAGTGTTATCAAGAAGTTATTTGATTACACTCCCATACTTGGCTGTCAACTCCTCTGACCACCAATAGAAACTCTGGCCTTTTTGAAAAGGCTGGTCCCTAGAGGAGATGCTGGTGTGCAGCACCAGTCAGAATCTGATCAAATGAAAAGAGGATTTTTTTTCTATTGGTTTTAAACATTTCCTTGGAAAGTGAGCACAAAGGGCAGCAACATTGTGTGAGGGCTCAAGAGCGAGGAATTGAAACGTCCTAGAACCAAAAGCTGATAACAGAGGTGGCCTTGCTGTACTTAAAGAACCATTGACACCTTGTGGACACCTTTGAAAATGATTGTTTATTATACTTACTACAGCAGTGCCTCGGTACCAAACACGAACAGGGTTGTGCTAGGCACTACACAAATACATAGCAAACAGTCCCTTCCTCAAGGACCTGCAGTGTACATCTAAAAGCTTTTTTAGGAGAAATGTAAATCCATCTGGGAATCTGAAGCTGGTGCAGAATGCAGTGGCTTGCTCATTAAGCAGAGTATCTCACCATACACATATAATATTCTTACTCTGTGGTTTGAACTGGCTGCCTGGGGGGTTTCAGATCGAGCTTAACGTGTTGTTTTGACCTGTAAAGCCCCAAATGGCCTTACTTCCCTGAGACATCCGGTCATTGGTAGCATTCAAGCTGGAGCCCCAGGGGTATAAATGAGAAGGGACTGCTGGCTGAGTGTTCTCTGTGGGACAGGGCAACACAGAGGTTTTGGGGGGCCTGAGGCAAAATCTGAAACTGTGGTGCTCCCCACCAATTCTTCCAAAAAAAAAAAAAAACCACTGAGGGAGGCCCTGAGGAGAGAGGGAGGAGAGGTTGTAGAATGAGCGAGTCCTGTCCTCACCCCTCCACCCCAATAGCGTTCCTGTTCCATAGGGCTGAGCCTCACTTCCCACTCCAGGCATTGTGACCTGGCTCAGAGAGTTTCAGCACCATTCAGGTGTAAGCAGAGTCAGGATGAGCTCTACCCTGACATCTGGTGGTGAATTATGGCGAGTGTGGAAAAGAACTCCAGGGGCTGATCTTGTTTGCATAGGCACACCCACTCGCCTGGCATGAAACAACAGCAACTCAAAGTGGTTACTTTGGCTGGTGTGGGATCCCCAGTTTCTCTGTTATTGGGGCAGGAAGAATAAAGTTTTGTTACCCTGATTCTGTGAATCAAGGCCAGTGGGACTGTTGTATGACAGAAGGACTGAGTGAGTCCTTCACCATTACCTAAGTAGCATTTGCTTGTCAAGGGGCATGGGTTACAAAAGCCAGTGAATTAAAAGAGGTTGGGGGCAGGTATTGGTACCTGGTGATGTGGCTCCCTTTTGTAGGTCTGAAACACCAATTGCACCTTCTCTTCTCTCCACTGTTGAATGTCAGAACTAACTTTGATTCCCTTAGGAGTCTAGTTACAGGCTGCTGAGCTGAGTTCACTTTAGGCCACTAGTGCCCCAGCACTGGGGCTCCCCTACTATGAGCTGAAATCACAAAAGAGCTAAAGTTACTAAGAGCTGAGATTACTGAGGCTGTGTTAACTAGTGGGGGAGCCTGAAGCTCTATTGCTAAGCGGCTGGCGGAGCAGTTTGCGGGGACAGCTGGAGGAGCAGCTAGCCGAGTGAAGCCTCGCGGGGACGGTTGGAGCAGAGCGGAGCTGAGCGGCTCACAGGTCGGTGAGCGGAGCAGAGCAGCTGGAGGAGCAGCTGGCAGAGCGGAGCCTTGCGGGGATGGTTGGAGCGGTGCGGAGCCAAGCGGCTCACAGGTCGGGGAGCGGAGCGGAGCAGCTGGCAGAGCAGAGCAGTTCGTGGGACGGCAGGAGCGGCTCACGGGACAGCAGGTGGAGTGGAGCGGCTCCTGGTGAAGGCTGCGGCGGAACCCCACGGAGAGGTGGCCGGTTGGTCTCGGATCACGTAAGGTGCCCCTTAACACCCTGCACACCCCCCTCCCCGAACTCTGGGGCTGCACTGACCAGGGACAGAGACTTTGGGGGGTTGTTGGACTTTTGGGACTTTGGTGATTCTTGGGTTGCTGGTTTCAAGAACCAACGGGAAAGGACACGGCCCAATTTGCTGGGGTGGGTCTTCGCTCATGGTTTGGTCTATGAACTCTAGTTGTGGTGTTTTCCCAATTTAATGCTATGTCATTTACCTCATGTTATTAAACATTTTCTGCTACACCGAGGCTCTGTGCTTGCGAGAGGGGAAGTATTGCCGCTTCGAGGCGCCCAGGAGTGTGTGTAAGATTTTCCCAGGTCACTGGGTGGGGGCTCGAGCTGGTTCTGTGTCACGCTGTTGGGAAGAGACCCCTATGTACTGAACCCGGCCCTTGCTGCTATCAACTTGGCCTGGCAGAAGGGTTACACAGGTTTGGCCTGGCTGCCCCTCCATCATGAAGGCCTAAGGGCCAAATCTGAGTGGCGTTGTGATCCCGTGCTCCAGGTCGCAATGCCACTCACTCACACTTGATCCAGCCACCACTCTGTCATGAGAGCATTGCATGACACTGCGACCCCGTGCAACAGGTCACAACACCACTTGATTTGGGGGTCCCCTCAAACGGAGGGCCCAGGGAAAACTGCTTTTTTGCCCCTCTTCCTCATCCTCCCGCTTCTACATGGCGCTGCTGTGGAGGACCTGTGACTTTTACATTCACTCCCTGCTCCTGGTCTGAATGAGGCCAAATCTGATGACCTTCAGAGCATGCTGCAAAGGGAGGATAGTTACCCTTTGAATTTGGCTGGTTTCCTTTGTCTGGGTTCTATGCACTTGAGTTATATTGAAGTGTTGTTTGATGTGGGTACTTTATTGTTAAGCCTGGACTAAGCAGAGCATATGGATAGTTGCCCTTTTTACTGTATGTGTAATTTCCAAAAAATAAATGTATGTGGGGGGCATGTATATGTGTGACTTCTCTTGGTTTATATCCTAAAACTATTTTTCAATGGAGTAGAATGTTCACTGTGCAGGATTTCTATTCTATTGTATTCTATTCTTATACCATGCCCACCACGGTGATATCTGAATGTCATTAACTATTCCTGCTGCCTATTCATCACTTTAAACCTTTTTTAGGATATTGTGAGGGGGTTAAAGACTGTTGCCAATTCAGATTTGTTCCAGTTCATTAGTGACTGAAAGTCATTATCATCTGACGAATGTTCCATGGGCCATGTGACATGTTGGTAGTCTCGGTCCAGTTCCTAGTGGACAGATGTCCACATCTCTCTCTCTCTCTCACACCCCCCCCCCCCCCCCCCAAAAACAAATACATCACTATCTTTGGCAACTTTGCTGAAAGTCTCAGCAAAGTGTATGATGAACAACTTTCTTGTTCCTAGTGGGAGTCCCTATAGAACAGAAGAATGGGTGATGTACATTCCCAGGGATGTGCAAGGAAGCATGATCTGCTTCTTCCCATAATGTACTGTATGTACATTATCTGGACTGAGACTGAGAGTGCCTTCATTCTCCAAAGCCATCAATATGACACTTGTCACAAGCAACGCGTTCACTTAAAAAAATAAATAAGAACATACTGTCCTGTGCTGACAGTATTAGTCCTTGCCCAGTTCCTGCCCCAAGAAGTTGACAAACTCAGAGATGAACAGATGGACAAAATTACCGGGGAGGTGTGTAACATGTGAACAAGGTAGTTCAGATGGAATTGTCCATGGCCATACAATAGTTGAATAAACATTTTAGAGTTTTCAGTGGTAAGATGTATAGAACATCCCAGAGTATCAACAGTTTAGGCATAATCAGCCAGTTTTTTATAGGCTTCATGCAAGAAGTAATCCTTTGGGAAGGATTTTTTTTATATGCTTCATTAATTAATATTTGTAAAATACTTTAATATCTTTTCATGGGAGGAGAGAAACGGGGGTGACAGGGCGGAGCACTAGAAAATTACTTTAGACAACAATTCCTAGTAGCCTGGTACATTTTGAGGTATCTTCTGAGTGCACTAAGGGCCCATATACGCGACTGCAGCAAGATTGAAAGAGAATTTCCTGGGGTAGGAACGATGGATTCTGGACTGGCCAGATGTCCTTTCTTGGACTCGTGCGCTGTGAAGAATTTCACATTCAGGTCAAAACCAAATGCTTTTCATCTGTTTATGAGGCATAATCATGAAAGTTTTTACACAGCTCTCGATCAGATCACTTTTGCTCATTGAAGATCACCTGTTTGTTTGTTTTGCAAATGAGGGATGTTGCCCTGGTGAAGGTCCAGTTTGTGTAATTTTGTGTATCTGCAGCATCAACTAGATCAGCTAATCTGAGCTCTATTACCTTGATTGTGCTGTATTGTTCAGGGACCTTCTACACTGTTAGACAGCTGTCACCCCAGGATGGCTGCATTTCAGCAGTGTTTGAAATGAATCATGCATATAATTTGTACATTCGTTCATGGTATTTTTAAAGTACTTTAGGAGCCTTCAGGGTGAAAAATGATGTCTTTCTGTCTGTCTGGTATAGTCCCTGTCACTGCAGTATTTGGGAGGCTAAAAATGTACAATTTTTTATTTTAGAATGTAGCATACAATAACATTTTTATTGAAATTGCATATTCCTGTAATTTTATTCTCAAAAATAACTTTCCTAAACATTTCTTCTCCTCTTTTGCTTCTCACGTCCCTCACTTATTTATTTATTTGTACATTTCAAAATCTATGAAAAAGTTGGTAAATACAATACTTTGAAAACTTATAAAAACAAAAGCCAAGTCTGGAGGTCATTTGTCAGTACTATCGCCCTCAGTTTTTCCTGAGAACTGATTAAAACTTGACTAACAGCCTTAGATTTTGTACCTAGATCAGTGAAATGTGATGGCATGAGACTGTAACTAGTATAACCAACTCAAAGCACTGAAAATTATGAGTTAGGCTGCCCAAAAAGCATGATTAAAAAAAATCTCATAATTTTGAAGCCAAAGTATGAAATTTTGGGTGCTTTTTAGTTGCCATCTAGTCTCTCAGACTTTAAGGTTCATTCCTAGAGTTGAGCAAATAATTAAGATTTTGGCCAAACCGAAAAATCCCTTCCAAAATGGGAATTTTTTCATGTTTTCTCAACAAAATGAGAAAACAAACAAACAAAAAAAGGTCAGATCAAATGAAATGTTTCAAACATCATTCTGAAACATTTCAAAATGCAACAGTTTGTTTCAAAACAAAATGTTGAAGCCATTAATTAGAAAATGACAAAACGGGCCATTTCGACTATTAAAAAAAATCTTCATTTGTCATTTGGATGAAACTATTTTTTTAAATAATTTTGGTCTGGTGAATTTATTAATCAACCGAAAAAGTTTGCCCAGCTCTACTTTACTCTCTTCGTATTTTCAAGCTTTGTTCTGCAACCATGGGGTCTAGAAACTTACTTTTTATTTAAATGCAGTCTCTTGATTTCAGCAGCTGGGGCTTTAGAGAAAACATCAAATATCGTGAGATTCATCATTAAATCACAAGAGTTGGTAACACATCAATACAGGCATACAGCAACAAAACTGTAGTGTCTTCGTTTTCAGCATGCTGCACTTGAACATTTCTGACTTCTGCGTACATGCAGAGACAGTAGCCGTTTTTACTCTTTCTGATTTTGTTGTTGTCCTCAACATAAAATGAAAGTAAACCGGACTGAAATTATTTGGTGGTTCTCTGCATTTGGAAAACCACTCCACTAACAGATAGACTAAGAATGTCAGCTCATTTCAGACACTGCACCTCACATCCATCTAGTGGTAAGAACGTTCATTATTAACCATTGATCATTATTGACCTGTTTTGGATTTGATTAATAAATTAAGCTTCACAACATGCTCTAAAATAGCAGATCCTACTATCCCCATTTACAGATTTAAAAATAAGATACAAAGAGATAGTTATTTGCTCAAGGGAACAGGAAGTCAATGGCAGAGCTTGGGATAAATACAGAGGTGAGTAAATATTGTAAAAAGTATTTGCAGAATCATTTGTTTGAATAAAAAAGCACACGTCTGCTATGCTGGCATTCACAAGCATCTTTTTTATTTAGAATTAGACTGCAAACTCTCTGGACCGGGGCTATCTTTTTGTTCTGTGTTGCAGCACCCAGGACAATTGGGCCCCAGTCTTTAACTGGGATCTGTAATCAATACTGCAATACAAATAATAAATGTTCATAATCATTATGAGCAGGTGGAGGGAGAAAACTGCTTATATAACCCAGAGAGGAGAGGCATCTGTGCTTGCCACCTATTAATTCTGGAGGGAGAGCTGCGATGGGGAACAACCTCCCCTCAGTGGAGTTCAGGCTGGGGTGTTAGTAGCAGTGCCACTTCTGAGGGATAGAAAGGGATATCAGGGATGATCCTGGGCCCATAAAACCAGAGAGCTAGCTATGTGTTCTGAGTTCCCTGATAGTTTTCCCAGGAGAGCTACCTCAAAAAAGGGCAAGTTTCAGAGTAACAGCCGTGTTAGTCTGTATCCGCAAAAAGAAGAACAGGAGTACTTGTGGCACCTTAGAGACTAACAAATTTATTAGAGCATAAGCTTTCGTGGACTACAGCCCACTTCTTCGGATGCATAGATGTTCCATTCTATATGCATCCGAAGAAGTGGGCTGTAGTCCACGAAAGCTTATGCTCTAATAAATTTGTTAGTCTCTAAGGTGCCACAAGTACTCCTGTTCTTCTTTTTGCTCAAAAAAGGGGACAATCCTGGGAAAACATGAGCAGGTGGCAACTCTAGGTGTGACACAAGGGCAGAAGCCCCTTTGATTTTAAATGGGGGCAAGAGCCATAGCCAGAAGTCCTTTCCAAGGGCACACGGCAGGCTAGAAAGGAGGGGAGAACCAGAGCCTGGGATCCCCTGGGGAGTGGGGGTGGGGGGGTGGGTGAGGAAGATGGAGAAACCGAGGGTACTTGGGACGTCCTTCTCCCCCACAAGTCGGGCAGGGTGACCTGGCATAACCTGGAGTGCCGTCACAACTAGGGCTGCCACCGCTGGGGCACAAAACCCAGGGCACTCGGGACAAGTCGTGAACCCATCAAAGCAGACAGCGGTGTGTGCACTGGACCCAGGCAGATCTCCCAGGACAGCTCACTCAATAGTGGGGCAACCCTGGGAAAACCTGGACAGGGGGCACCCATAGTCCCAACAGGGAGCAGCCATCTTGGCAGCTATGCCATAGGAGGCGGCCATCTTGGTTGTAATACTATGGGGACAGCCATCTAGGCTGGGCTGGCGCAAGGAGGCGGCTATCTTGGCGTCCCTAGCATGGGGGGGGGGAGCCATCTTGCTTTCCAATACCATGGGGCAGCCATCTTAGTGAAGACATTGGAGGGCGCGGCCATCTTGGTTATCGCACTCACCCGGGGCGGCCATCTTGGTAAAGAACTGAGGCCGGGGCTGCGGCAGCTCTTCCGGCCTGCGGCGCCGGCGTCCCCTTAAGCAAGATGGCGGCGGAGCGAGCTGGGATTGGCGGAGCCGCCGGGGTCAGGGGTCGGAGGTGCTGAGTGAGGGCTCCGGCGGCTGCAGCGAGGGGGGGGGTCCCTGGAGCAGCCATGGGGGAGGCCGAGAAGTTCTATTACGTGTATAGCTGCGACCTGGACATCAACGTGCAGCTGAAGATGTGAGTGAGGAGCGGGGGGCGGCCGGGCTGGGGGGCAGGGCTCGCCCCTCCCCCCCTGCTTGGGGGCGGTGGAGGACTCGGGGCTACCCTGCACCCCCAGCGGGGAGTGGGGGGAGGGGACTCGGGGCTGCCCTGCACCCCCAGCGGGGAGTGGGGGAGGGGACTCGGGGCTGCCCTGCACCCCCAGCGGGGAGTGGGGGAGGGGACTCGGGGCTACCCTGCACCCCCAGCGGGGAGTGGGGGAGGGGACTCGGGGCTACCCTGCACCCCCAGCGGGGAGTGGGGGAGGGGACTCGGGGCTGCCCCCCCCCCGGCTGAGGGGGAGGTAGGATCTTTCCTTTCGGGGCAGGTAGGTGAAGGGGGCACCTCAGGAAGGGAGGGGGGCGCAGCCCATCAGGAGACGGTGGGGGCTGTGGGGGAAGGGCTGGGTTAGGGCTCCCCTGGGGGGGGGGAGGGAAGCTGGGGTCGGGACGGGGGCGATGGAGGGAGCTGGGTTGGCCCAGGGCCCTGGCCCTGCACCTACAAAGGGGGCTCTGTTGGTTCACAGGGGGCCTGGCACTGGCTTTGGGTCCGATCGCGGTGTTCCCTGCAATGGAGCTGGGGACCCCAGGGACTTGCCCTGCTCCTGTCTAGCGGGTCTCTTAGCTGGGGCAGTCGTGCTCAGCCCCGTCAGTTTCACCTTCAGGGCCTCACTGCTGCAGCAGGGTTGGGTGTCAGGCGCTGCTGGGGAATAGCCGCTGGCTCAAACCTGTCTGGTTTCCTTCAGAAAACCATAGAAACGTTTCTTTGGGGTTAGTCTTAACCTGGTAAAAACACTGTCTGACCAGGTCAGCTGATAAAGGTGCATTAGCAGCTTAATGCTACTGTGCCTGATAACCTGCTTGTGTCACCATTAACACTTAATATTAGAAGGGGGAGAAAATCTCTCCCCTTTCTTTCCCCCCCACCCCATCTTGTTCACCTTGTTCGTTTGATAACACTTTGCACGTTCGGTATAGACAGTCAGGCCTGGGTGCTGTAAACACTTAAGTATGTTCATAACTTAGGCTTGGTCTGCACTACAGAGTTAGGTCGCGGTAAGGCAGCTTATGTCAACCTAGTTATGTCAGTGTCTAAGCTAAAATGCTGCTTCCACTGAAGTGAGTGGCCTGCTACACCAACATAATAATTTCACCTCCATGAGAGGCATAGTGCTTATGTCAGTGTAGTTAGGGCAACACAGTGTCCATGTAGACACTGCCTTACTCACCTTGGTGTTCATTTTTGTGAGTTTCACGGCTGCCTTTGGCTCAGAGCAGCAGTGTGGGGCTCACAGCTCTAGCTAAAACTGACAAGAATGTCAGTTTCACAGCTAGTAGGCTCCCTCCTTTGAAAATGAGCAGGCACTGGGCACACAGCTGTCCCCCCACCCCCAGCTGTCAGCCTGGTGCAGAGCTCACAGCTGGGTGACAGCCCAGTTGTGAGCCTAGGGGCTGAATTTCACAGCAGGGAGCGTACCAGGAAGGAAATTGACATTTTTGTCTGTTTCACAGTGCCAGCTGTGAGTTCCATGCTGGCTAGTGAAACTAACAAGAATATGAATTGCATTGTTGGTAGGCTCCCTGTTGTAAAATTGAGCCCACATGGGGTTCACAGCTCTGGCTGTCACACTGGGGTGAGTTGGGGGCTCCAGCAGGGAGCCCTGCAATGCCCCACTTCAGTCAGTGGAAGAAACTTCACTGATTTCTCTGCTAAGATACATCATACATTACATTAAATAATCAATTTTAAAAAATAAGCTAAATTAATTGGTCATGTCACTGAATTTCTGAATCCTTCTCACATAGTTAGATGACGTTTCTCTCTGAAAAAGAGTAATCCAGTACAATTAATGATTGCAAGACAAAGATAGCCAGCCTCTGTGCTTAATAATTGCAATAAAAATCCCATTCCACTCCCCAGTACTGTGTGTATTTAAAATGAAGTTGGCATTTACTGTTAACACATATGAACTAGGCATAACTGGGTTACTTAAAATTCTGGTTTAATCACATTTTTTTTTTTTAATTTAGAGGAAGTCTGGAAGGGAAAAGAGAACAGAAGAGTTACAAAGCTGTTTTGGAAGACCCTATGCTGAAGTTCTCGGGATTATACCAGGAGACCTGTTCTGACTTGTATGTAACTTGCCAAGTGTTTGCAGAAGGGAAACCTCTTGCTCTTCCAGTTAGGACTTCCTACAAAGCTTTTAGCACTAGATGGAAGTAAGTGACTACATTGTATTTCATATACATCATAGGTACTTGGACATTGAACTACATTAATATATGTTGTGGCTTTTCCAAAATTGACAAATTATAAAAGAGAAACTATTAATCAATAGTCTGGGGATGTTTTCTTCACATTCTTGATTCTTAATACGGTTAATATTATTTGTACTGTGGTAGTGCCTAGGAACTCCAGTCAGAGCTCCATTGTGTTGAGTACAGTACACACACACAATCAAAAGATACTCTTTACCTCAAATAGCTTACAGTCCTGACATATGGCTAGAGAACAAGTGGAGAAAAACAAATTAAGTGTGAGGAGGTGAGGGATCAGGCAAAGGAACAGCATACACAGGAAGTTAGGAAGATTATCATAATGGGCCCTTTTGGCTGTAAAATCTCTGCAAAGGCAAGGTGAACAGCGATTTGATTGTTTGGTATAACAAGTAGCATACATGTTTTATTTGCTAGGAAATCCAAGCAGTATAACCCGTTGTGGTACAAAGGAAATGTCAAAATGTATCTCATTTGCAAATCATAACTACATAGTGGAAACTACGTCAAGCCAAGCAATTTCCATTTGCTTATGGAGAAAAGGGCAGAAATCCTCATTTGTGTTCTGCTTGAAATATCTCCTTCAGTGAAACAGTTTTCACCAGTTTAGAGAAGCCAAAAATTCTGTGTTTCAGATAGCTTTATTTTACACATCCTAATATATCTTTGTAATTGTCAGTTATAAAGGAAATTTTAAGAGTGACAATTGGTGTTATTTAATTTGATTTTTTTTCAGAATAGCACCCCAGACGTTTAATAATTATTATTGTTCGTGAAGTAACTTTAGTTAGCTATTTTTGAGGCATGCCTAAAATGTGTGTACACCTCTACCCCGATATAACGTGAATTCGGATATAATGTGGTAAAGCAGAACTTCGGGGCTGCGCACTCTGGCGAATCAAAGCAAGTTCGATATAACGCGGTTTCACCTATAACGCAGGTAAGATTTTTTTGGCTCCTGAGGACCGTGTTATAACGGGGTAGAGGTGTATTTGTGCCTTTTTTCTATTCAGTTGGTTAAGTGTGGCTGAGTTGCATTTTATTTTATTTTTATTTTTTGATCTGGGCCTGTAAATGTTCATGACAATTTTGCAAGGCTGTTTGATTCCCATCAACAGAGTTCAGTTATGAATTTTGAATATGTTCTCTTTGGCTCTGATCCTGCAAACACTTCCACGTGTGTACAGGGCCAGAGCCCAAATGACCATATTCAGCCATACCTTCAAAGTTTAAATATTAGGGAAAAATACCTGTATGGAGTATAAAATAGAACAATTTGCAATATGAAGCTCATAACTAACCGTGAGTTTCTCTCCTCAGTTGGAATGAATGGCTAAAATTGCCTGTGAAGTATCCTGACTTGCCCCGCAATGCACAAGTGGCTCTGACAATTTGGGATGTGTATGGGCCAGGTAAAGCAGTTCCAGTAGGGGGAACAACAGTCTCGCTCTTTGGAAAATATGGGTATGTTTCTTTTCCTTGCATGGTATCGTAAAATAATAGTTTGAACTGCATTCGTGCACAGTAATAAGAATCAATGGGCATATTAGGGAGTGATGCACTGATGTAGCTACATTGCTGCAATAGTATAAAGCAGTGCTTGTACAAATGTGACTTGCCCTGCTTTACACTCATGCAACTGATCTGCCGTGGAGTGTTGCAAAGATGTAGCTATTTTGGTTCAAAAGTCCCTAAAGGAGACAAGCCTTTAGGCTGAAAGTTCTGAAAGCTCTTAAGTTTTAAAATTGCACGTGCTGAGAGCACTTCAAATCATGTACTCCAGTAGGTTCATATATTAGCAACTGTCTGCACTGCATGTTTATATAGGTATGGAAATAGGTACTTAGTTTGAAGCGTGAACAGATCATCAACATTTGGCTGGCATGTGCTCTTTCAGTGTTGTAATGACATTGATAAGCACCAGTACACTTGTCTCAACCAGAGTTTATCATAAAATAAGGACTAGTCTTTTTTGTTTGTTTGTTTTAAAAGGATAAGAAATGCAAAATGCCTGTCTATGCAGTATTAATATAAGGTAAAGCTAATTCAGGAAGAGTGGGATCGTCAAAGGTGCCTAAGGGAACTAAACAACCAACTGTGACTGACAATCAGTGGGAGTTCTGTACCTAATTCCCTTAGGAGTCTGTTAAAAATCCCAGCTGAAATGCAGAGAGTCAACTCATATATGCCAGGAGTCCGAGTTTTGGGTGTTCATTGGTATGTGGCTCTGGACTAGCTAGCCTTTGTTGTGCTCATCATCGTGGAACCTGTGCATGTCTAAAAAGTCATTTTGTGAAAATTAGACAAGGTGGATGAGGTAATATCTTTTATTGGACCAACTTCTGTTGGTGAGAGAGACAAGCTTTCGAGCTTACTCAGAGCAGCTCTTAAGGTCTGGGAAACGTGACGAAGATCTCTGTGTAAGATCCAAATTTGTGTCTCTCACCAACAGAAGTTGATCCAATAAAAGATATTACTTCACCCACCTTGTCTGTCTAATATCCTGGGACTGACATGGCTACAACAACACCACATACAACATTTTGTGCAAGTGGCATTGAGGGGTTCCATATTTGTCTTTGCTGACTTTCAGAGCACACTTGCTCAGTTTACAAGTAAAAAAGATATTTGTTCCTAAGTGCCTGCTCTTTAAAGTCAGCAGCATAATCTGTAAACCAGGTGGCATTCTTACTGCCTCATGCATCGTCACTGGTAATAAAAGTCGAAGGCCAAGTCCTGCCTTCAGTTTACACCAGTGCCACCCCATTGACTTTGGGAATTGACAGTTTTTTTCACTTACCATGACTAGAATCTTATTCATTTATTTTTAAACTGTACGTGTCACTGAAAATGAAGGCCACCTAAAATATGACTTACTATGCACTTTGCAGGTCAGTTAAATAATGCATGTCAGTGTGATTCTGAAAGTTTGGCAAAAGGAATGTGGGAGTACTATCATTGTACTTGGATACTGATGGCTGTGGTATTTGCAGCTTACTAAAGTGGTGCTGCATCTTTCTTATAGTATGTTCCGTCAAGGAATGCATGACTTGAAAGTCTGGCCCAATGTAGAAGCTGATGGCTCAGAGCCCACCAAAACTCCCGGGAGGACCAGCAGCACTCTCTCCGAAGATCAGATGAGCCGATTGGCTAAGGTAATGTAACAGTTCTTCAGTTAGGTCTTTAAGGTTGCTTGCATCTATAATAAAGAAGCCCCGTATGGAAGACGTGCTTTGCATGCCATTTTCTGACATTAGTTATCCAGCTTTTAAAGATATTTACCTTCTCATTTAACTATAAGGGATTATTGGTGCACTGTAGCATTTCTCCCTATTAAACTGTAGATCAAAGTATAAAAGTTAATATCTGGCCACATCATACTGAACACCCCAGTCTTCTGTAAGGAATTCATGAGCATGCCTTGAAAGTGCTCAGGGGAGACCAAAATGCTGAACTCTTCAGTTTCAATAAGAATTATTTTAATGAGCTTGTATTTTAAGAGATTTCCATGTAACTTCTGTAGCCATTCTTCAGCAGTGGTCTTCTAAATATGAAAATCTTAGGCCACGTCTACACTACAAACTTTGTTTGACGCAAGTTACTTTGGCAGAAAGATGCCCCAGTTTATATATTGCTTATGCGTGTGCATGTTTGTGTCCTTGCATCAGCGCTGTGCTTGCTCCCCCAAAGCATTTGTGTGGATGCACAGTGCAGTGCAGTTTGGGTAGATATCCCAGTGTGCAAGCGGCTACTGTCTTTTGGGAAGTTTTGGCAAAGCATGGCGGGGCCTAAACAAGTTGCACAGAGGTTACTGGGAGCAAGGGGTTAACTTCCCAGCATGCAACTGTCTTAATCCAGGTCCTCTATATCCCATAATTTTGGCATCTTTTTTCAAAATCCAATGAACTCTCATGGTTCTCCTCATTATCTGTCATATCTGACAGAGGCATGGAGCCTGCACAGCTCTACACTATTGTCCTAAGCGTTGCAAGCAAGGGCGCACGATTCTCTGGTATTTGCAGAGCCACAAGAATAATGCAATCATGAAGATTTTTCGGAGGACAGATTGCTGTGGAACGTAGCGAGAACCAATTCAAGGTTGTTGTTGATGGTCACGGAGCAGCTGCAGGTGGTGGAGCGCTGCTTCTGGGCCCGAGAAACGAGCACTGACTGGTGGGACTGTATCGTAATGCAGGCTTGAGATGACGAGCAGTGGCTGCAAAACTTTTGGATGCGCAAGGCCACATTCATGGATCTGTGTGCCTAGCTTGTCCCAGACCTCCGGCCTAGGGACACCAGAACGAGAGCTGCACTGACAGTGGAGAAGCGAGTGGCGATTGCGCTGCGGAAACTTGCAATGCCAGATTGCTACCAAATCATTCTGGAGTTGGAAAATCCGCTCTGGGGGCCATTGTCATGAAAGTGTGCAGGGCCATTAATTGCCTCTGCTACACAGGAATGTGACTCTTGGCAATGTGCAGGACATAATAGGTGGATTTGCAGTAGTGGGTCCCTGAACCGCAGAGGAGCGATAGACGGCATGTATATCTCTGTTTTGGCACCAGAGCACCTTGCCAGAGAGTACATCAACAGGGCTATTTTTCTATGGCTATGCAAGCATTGGTGGATCACCAGGGATCACTGACATCAATATGCTCTGGTCAGGGAAGTCACGTGATGCTTGCCTCTTTGAGAACATAAAGGATGATTTCTGTAATTGGCCAGTCTGCGTTCAATCATGAACTATTTTGTTGATTAGCCTATCACTCCACCTTCTTGTAGCAAATGTAGGCCATGCTCACTTAATAGTTCAACTATTTTAATTAATAGACTTAGGTCAGATTTAAAAAGTTGGTGATCGTCTCCTAGCTTTTCAAGGCAGCCAGACGCCTTTATAATTGTGCAAGGAAAGTCTGTGATAGGGAAGTTCCAGTGCTATAAATCTCTTTCCTCTTCTAGAGATTTATGATGGCAATAAATTAACTTTCATTTAAACTCTGTGTACCTTGAGTTTCTAATAGAAAACTCATTATAATCTGCTCATTTGTAGCCAACAGGTCACTATCACGCGAGCAAGGTTGAATTTCAAGAGCAGTAAGAGGATACTCTGATCCACAGAAAGGTTGAGATGCTGCTTTTTAGTTGTTGTAATGGTTTTCTTTTTGGAATGGGATCAAAAACAATATCATTACTATCAGATGATCTTAATACTAATTTTTTTTAGAATCAACACTATATAGCCTTATATTGAACATATTCCTTATTGGATTCTAGGAAAATTGACCGAGCATGGAATATTTCATCAAGTCTTGAGGGGTTTTTTTTTTGTATTGCATTGAGGAAGACATTCCATTGTGTTTAGATTTAGCATAGGAAGAAACTAAGTGCATATGATCTTAATTTTCTGTTTTGGTATGGTGAATTGTTTTAATGTAGTGAAATGTTGTACTCCTTTATTCCTGCATTTATATCTACAAGGTTTTGTTTTTCCACAACACTTAGGACTTGTTTAGTTTGGCGTTTTTCTTTTTATGTTGGCATAGCTACTTCTGTACTCTGACATGCCACTTCCAAGCTTTCTGCCAACTGCTTTGTCCCCCTTCCTGCTCACATGAGGACAAGTCTAGGGTTACCATAGTTAACAAATAAAAAAAGAGGACCCCCTGGCCATTTCCCACCCCAGCCCGCCCCAACTCCGCCCCTTCCCCGCCCTAACTCCGCCCCCTCCTCCCAGCCACACGAAAAGGGCTGCCTGAGCGCTACCGGCTTCACGGTTTGCCGGGCAGCCCCCAGACCCTGTGCCCCCGGCTGGCGCTTTCCCAGCGCAGCTGGAGCCCGGGAGGGGAAGCGCCCAGCCGGGGGCTCAGGGTCTGGAGGCTGCCCGGCAGACCGTGAAGCCGGTAGCACTTGGGCTTCGGGCAGCCCCTATGCCTCCGGACCCTGCACCCCCGGCCGGGCACTTCCCCTCCCGGGCTCCGGCAGCGCAGGGTCCAGAGGCATGGGGGCTGCCCAAAGCCCGTAGCGCTCGGCTTTTACACAGAGCCGAAGAGTCAGGGGAGGAGCAGAGCCGCCGCAGCCGGAGGCTCTGCTCCTCCCCTGACTCTTCGGCTCTGTTTAAGAGCTGAGCTGCCCCAGCGCTACCGGCTTCGGGCAGCCCCCATGCCTCCGGACCCTGCGCCGCCAGAGCCCGGGAGGGGAAGTGCCCGGCCGGCGGCTGGGATCCGGAGGCAAGGGGGCTGCCTGAAGCCGGTAGCGCTCGGGCAGCTCGGCTCTTAAACAGAGCCGAAGAGTCAGGGGAGGAGCAGAGCAGCCGCGGGAGGGGAAGTGCCCGGCTGGCATTTTCCCGGACATGTTCGGCTTTTTGGCAGTTCCCCCCGGACGGGGGTTTGATTGCCGAAAAGCCGGACATGTCCGGGAAAAACCAGACGTATGGTAACCCTAGACAAGTCCCACATACATAAGGAAGCCAAAACATTGGCAGTACACAGCTCTGCACCCTCCAGGATGTGCTGAAGAGCACTGACCCTGAAGATTTACAGATATTTGCAGGAGATTTTGTTGTTGTTCTCAAATGATCTTAGAAAGTCTGCAGTGAATATGGTCAGCAAGAGATTTTGTGGCTGGCAGACTAAGCAGCGTTTTTTTCGCCTGACTGTCTAAGGTGTACTGGGTTGTGCCTATTTTCTTATGGACTTCCTAGAATTTGCAGAAAAACAGGGCTCCTCTCCGGCAGTTTTTGACAATTAAAAAAAACCACCAAAACAAACAAAATGCTTATTTTTTTTTTCTGTTGGGTGGGATATTCTTTAAGGTTGCAGACTAATATGGGCATTGTGAGGACACGTTACTTTTCAAGAATGTTAAACATAAGTGTTATAAATCCAAGAAACACGGGAGACAAGGCTGCACTTTTCAAACAGGGCACCCAAGCTACCTGAACTCGACCTTCTTAGCAATGTCCTGGCAAAACAAACCCGTGCTACTTCCATGTTCCATACTAAACAATGTTGGTACTTGTGACCAAAAAACACAATGTTGTATATTTAATTGCTCAGTGGTAACGCTCCTTTATGGCCAACTTTGAAACCATATGCAGAGCACTCAAAATAACTCTTACCAAGTCCTGATTTATGAATAGCACACGGAAGGCTCTAGCAAAGGCCCAATCTGCTCAGGTGCTGAGGGCAATCAACCTCTCATAGTCCGTGTTTAACAGTTCAGATACCAATCCTATATTTTTTCCCCTTTGGCAATCCTTTATCTTGTTGTCCCACAGTTCATGTGCCTCAATATACAAAATTCATATTTTCCTCCATCTGTGGTGTAGCATTGTAACTCCAGTCAGCTACCAAGAGGGCAATTTTTCCCACCAAATAAAGCTGCTATTTATCTTTTTTATTTTTGGAATGGCAGGTTGCCTTTTCTTTCTGTGTCTTTCTCCCCCTCCTGTTCAATTGTGCTTAGATTCAGCTTTGCAGTGGCAGAGGTAGATTGGTGCTGTGCTCCTGTAACTTTACCTATTGTACCTGCTGTGAATTCAATTGACTAGGCTTTCTGGATGGTGGAAAAGAGTGCTCACTTACTCAGGTGTGCCCTAGGCAAATGGATTAATCTGTGCTATGGCATTCTTAAATTCAAGCAGCTGCTTGAGTAAAACAGACTTTCAGTGGTTCTTATAACCTATTTAGCAGTTAATGAGCAATTAGTGATCTTGTATCGCTGTATGTAAAAGAGAATTTGAATATTCGTTAAAATGAGCAATTAATAGTGTTGGTTAAATGTAGGCATAGTATCTGTTTACGCTGTGTTCCAAAGTCATCCTCATTGACTTCTATAATATGTTTGCAGTTAAAGTACTGGACTGATTTATGATCATCTATGATGGTCTTATGATGATGATTGATTGTCTGACAGTAGAGACCAGGCTGAAATCCTCCAAATGAATTATTACTTAAAAAAAAAAAAATACAGCTGAAGGAGCTGCTTTCCATTTGAAGGAAAATCCTTTTTATTTCTTGACACTTTTCTGACCAGCACTTCGTTGATCCACATGAAGAATTCAGTCACGCTCGTGTAGGTTTTGGACATTGTTGAAACTCCCATTCTGCTGTGGAAAGAAAATGTTTCATACGTAACCTTCTCAGGTTGATGAAACCATGGCAAGCATTCAGCTTGGTAATGGAGAGCCATGTCATCACGCTAACGTGAAATGTTTGAAAGTTGCTTCAGAAACTGTCAGCATGGCTGAAAGCTGTGAAGTTACCTTCCCAGGGGATTGTTGGCAAAGCAAGCTCCATTCACTTCCCTCAGTAATCTATATGCAGAGAGTGGAACATTTTCGTGCTCTGTTTAATAGTAATGACATTAGGACATTACAATTAAATAATTCTACCTTAGGACTGATAGGTTGGTTTATTGCTTTAAAATGAAAGCTTTGCTACTAAATTTTCACTTCTTCCACTTTCCCTCCCCTCTACCCATATCACTACTCCTATCAACTGAATGAAATTGCCTGATCATACCACCACCTTGTCCTTAATAACATCAGTGAAAGCATTCAGTCCTTCAGGGTAAGCTAGGATTCATCTTCCATTTTCATCTAAAGAGAACATATTTTTTATTTCACAACGCTTGGCAGCCTTTCTAATTGTTTATTTTAAGCCGTTTATGACTGATCTCGTTTCTGAGGGGTAAATGTCTGTGGACATCCTGAATTCTGTTTATGTAGATAATCAGTGATGTATTGTGGGGAAGGAAAGTAGGGAACCAAATTGGCTCATTGGGATTACATTTGACCTGTTTATAATGGTTGATCTCTTACCTTATACAACATTGATGTATACCTTTTACTTTATCTTTTGGGTCAAGGGAAAATTAGTGTGACTACTCTACAGATCTGCTTTCAGGTACAATAGACACAAGACAGTAAGAAGCAGTTTTGCATGGGTTGAAGTGATTGACTAGATCAGTGATGCTCAGACCGCAGTGGTTCAGGAGACAAATTAGCAATCAAGATTACCCAAAAGAGCCACAGTAGCGTGAATTCATTGTTTGATTTATTATATATTCATATTTAAACAGTATGACAGACAGGAGAGCTGCCAGCTTTTCTGCCACCCCCCACAGAGGCGGCAGAAGGTCCCGCCGCCGAAATACCGCCGCGGTCGCCGCCCCCAAAATTGTAGCGCCCTAGGCAACCGCCTAGGTCGCCTAATGGGTAGCGCCAGCCCTGATGACGGGGGAAATATTTAGTTTATATATAAATGATATATTATTTTCACAGCACAATGACTGACCAAGTATTATTATTTTATCAACTACAATTGGTCAATAACAGTAAAAGCATCCTGATTGGTTAATCACTTTAGTTAATAATTAAAACACTGATTTAATTATCCTGTGTCTCCTGTGGCTCTTTGCAACACATAAAAGAGACACTTGCAGCTCCCGGGATTAGATGCTTTTGTGCTGAAGGGCGGGGTACAGATCATTTGGTGCTCGGTGGGTGTAGCCATGACACACGCTGCTCCAGTAGTGCCCCTGGGAGATGACCTACTGAGCTATGTCTGTTTGGAAATCCCAGCAGTGGTTTAGTGTCAGCCCAGGAAGGCTTTCACCACTGGGAAATAATCAAATACAAATGAACTTGGTTAGAAACTTAAGAGAAGGTTTGTCTATATTTGGAGAGAAAGGGGTTTTGCTCTAAAATCCGGGACAGGAGGATCCAAAGACAGAAGGACATCTCTCTAGTTAGGGCCCTACCAAATTGGCGGTCCATTTTGGTCAATTTCACAGTCATAGAATTTTAATAATTAATTGTAAATGTCCTGATTTCAGCTATTTAAATCTGAAATTTCACAGTGTTGTAATTGTAGGGTTCCTGACCCACGAGGGAGTTGTAGGGGGGTTGCAAGGTTATTGTAGGGGGGAGTTGCAGTACTGCTACCCTTACTTCTGTGCTGTTGGTGGTGGAGCTGCCTTCAGAGCTGGGCAACTGGAGAGCAGCAGCTGCTGACTGAGAGCCCAGCTCTGAAGGCAGAGCCGCTGACAGCAGCATACCATACCACGCCAGCCTTACTTCTGCGCTGCTGCCTTCAGAGGTTGGCCTTCAGTCAGCAGCTGCCGCTTTCTGGCAACCCAGCTCTGAAGGCAGCGCAGAAGTAAGGGTGGCAATACTGTGCCCCCCCCAAAATAGCCTTGTGACCCCCCCCTACAACTCCCTTTTGGGTCAGGACCACCCATTTGAGAAACACTAGTCTCTCCCGTGAAATCTGTATAGGATAGGGTAAAAGCACACAAAAGACCAGATTTTATGGTCCGTGATGTGTTTTTCGTGGCCATAAATTTGGTAGGGCCTATCTATAATGTGTGTCTTGTTTGGAGGAGAGGACATATGAAGGGAAAGTTACAAGAGAGTATTGGTTTCGATCATAGTGATTTGGTTGTAGAAATACCCAGTACAAAATTAAACTTGAAACCTCAGCGCTGGCTATGTTTTTTTCCCCTTAATCTGTGTCTTCTCTAAACTTTCTTTTCAGCTGCTCAGACGGTGGCTATGCAACATAGGATTTTCCCTTCCTCAGTTCCTTTTCTGTGATTCTAGATGGTCAGCAGATGAATTCTAGAAAAGAAAATTTAGCCTGAGCTTTACCAGGAAAAAATTAGTAACTGTAGTTTACTGAGCTAGGTGATGACATTTCAGCTTCGGAGAATTAAATTCAAAAAGTTGCTGTCTGTGACTTATCAAATGCTTGTAACTTAGGTTAGGTTATACTGGAGTCCAGAGCCTCGAAATACTGTCAAGTAAATCAGCTGCCTTAAGCACATGAACTTGTACCAATGTGTGTCAGGTTATGTTTCTAATATTCCCATGGAAAAGGTTTCAGAACAGAGGGCGTCAGAAGCCTAAGGCCAATCTTCAGTTTGACTGGTTTAAAATGGATGATTGCTTAGAGGTCAAGCTGGTAAACAATGAAGATAAATTTCATAGCAGTTTTTTCCCCGCTATTGCTTAGCTGTATGGTAGGATTTTCAGTGTTCAGTTTGAATACTCGTGAAAGTAAGAACTAACTGCTGACTAGAATCACTGACTATGGACAGGTATGATTCAAACTTTCCTACAGACGTTCTTTTGAACCTTAATTCTAGACTGCAGTATCCCTATCATTCCATTCTTAGGTTCCTTCTAACCGGTTCAGCATATTATGCTGATTTTATGTACAGAATCTGTGAAATGGACAAATATCAAAGAAGTGAATGTTGTACTCATTTTCATGAGGGTCCTGACCTAGATTTGAATCCAGATCTGTTGTGATGAAAGGCTAGTATAAAAAGTAACTTCAGTACCAGCTCATTCAAATGTATATAGCAGCATTGCTTAGTGTATTTGGCATATGCATCAGTCTCTGACATCAGGCCAAAGTTAATAGGTGTTTGGTCTGATGTGAAATGAGTTGGTGAGTCTTTCTGTTGAGTACCTAGAGATCAGACATCTGTCACAAAAAATAACTGACAGACCATAGCATAGAAAACAAAGTTTGGATTTATAATCCTGTAGATCAGTGCCATTCATTCTATCCCTTATGTATTCTAGGGCAGTGGTCCTCAACCAGGAGACTGGGGCCCCCAGGGGGCTGTGGTCAGATTTCAGGGGGTCCGTCAAGCATGGTTGTGTTAGACTTGCTTGGGTTCAGGGCAGAAAGTCAAAGCCCCGCTGTGCAGGACTGCAGCCTGGGACTCAAGCCCTACCACCTAAGGCTAAAGCTGAAGACTGAGTGACTGAGTAGGGGGGGAGGGATAGCTCAGTGGTTTGAGCATTGGCCTGCTAAACCCAGGGTTGTGAGTTCAATCCTCGAAGGGGCCACTTAGGGCTCTGGGGCAAAATCAGTACTTGGTCCTGCTAGTGAAGGCAGGGAGCTGGACTCAACTCAATGACCTTTCAAGGTCCCTTCCAGTTCTAGGAGATAGGATAATCTCCATTAATTAATTAATTAATATATTTATTTATTTATTTATTTTATTTATAACGTAGCTTCGTGATGCTCCCCGTGGCATGGAGCCCTGGGCAGTTACCCTACTTGCTACCCCCTAATGCCGGTCCTTTCTTTTATATGCAGAAAAAGAAGTTGTGGCACAGCTGGGCCATGGAGTTTCTGTAGCATGTTGGGGAAGGGGGGTTAGAAAGAAAAAGGTTGAGAACCCCTGTTCTAGGGGAAAGTGCAGAGGTGCTTGTGGGAGAAGAGAGCTGTCAAAGCTGGCATTGCTGGTGGAGTGATAGGGACAGTTGACACACAAATAGAGTGGCTGGATAGGGTGAGGTTAAAATGTTTGGTCTTAAGGCAAGGACAAACAGCTTGTACTTGTTGCAATGAAGGCTGATATTGGGCTACAGAGCCAGCCTTAGTACCATGGGGAATAGGATGATTTTTTCCCCAGTGGTTATCAAATGTACTTTTCTGTACAGACCTGCAGCATCATTGCTTCATAGTGAAGAAGAAAGACCTGTGTAATGTCCCCAAGACCTACATAGTGGTTGTTTGGCTCATGGTAGAAATGCTGAGACCTCCTTCCTGCAGTGAACACTTTCAGCTGCTGTTCAAAGCATTTTAGAGACTTAGTAAATTCTAATGTTTTGTCCATCCCAGGATTTTTTTTTTTTAGTATCTCCAGGAAATTCAACCTTTATGAAGACTTTTGCTTTGGTTCATGAAGTATAATTTAGATAATTGATTCTGCAGTGTAAAGAGTAAAAGAGTTTGAGATGCAGAATCATGATCAAAGCTACTTGTACAAAACAAAACCCACAAGTTGTTCGATGCAAATATATTTCTTCTGCAGTATTGCGATGTACTTTCGTGGTGCCGTTGAACGCAATTTCTTCCTCAGATTTCTCAGTAAAATCCTGGTTATCATTTAATATTAGATTGCTTACCAGTGTCTGAGGCTGTCAAAAACGTTTAGCTTTGTCCAGAGATCCATGATAGCAAGTGTACTGAATTAAGTTTTTAGATGCAGTGATGTTGTTGTTGTTGTTGTTGTGGTGTTTGGTCCCAGGATATTACAGAGACCACGTGGGTGACAAGTAATATCTTTTATTCGACCAACAGAACTTGGTCCAATAAAACCTTGCCCACCTTGTCTATCTAAATGAGTTTCTGCCAAGCTAAGATTGAACCCTAAAAAGCTACTAACTTGTGTTCTGGAAGGTGTAATTTCCTTTCTGAAGCAATGGCTTTAAAAAAAAAAAAAAAAAAAAAAAAAAAAGGTGAGGCATAGTCTTCAAGAATCTACTGATCTTTTCAGAAGCTTAACTAAAACAGTGGTAAGGCAAACATCTCTTGACCTAAATTATATTAGATCCTCATGTAAAATGTGAAATTAATTTAGAAGTACTATGCTCAAGATCTCGTTGTGCTCTCTTCTGCATATTTTATTTGATGCCCCTAAAAAACCAACAAAAACCAACCCACCTCTAAAATTATTTTATCTTATAGGATTACACGATTTGGCAAATCTAAAAAAGATTTAGTTTCAGTAAAAGAAACTTGGCCTTTTGATAGCCAAGTGTATTTTGTCTTTAAGGACAATGTATTGTGAAGGAGAAGCATGTGATTTTTTTTTTCTTCCTTTTGTGTATTGATTTAAAAGGAAAAGAGTAGCAATATCTTGGGTGGATTTGGTTTAGGTATTTATTTAAAATATAGCTGTGTGGCATGATGCTGAAGTTTCAAAAGACACAATCAGGTTTATTTTGGTCTGTTTCTTTTGATGCATTTAAATTTTTCTTTTCCTGGCACTTAGATTGAGCTGAGGTGAGCTCTTCTCACCTATTTGTTTGTAAGGGGATTGTAGGGGGATTGTATTCATTGTCAACCTGATCCTGTGATGCAATAAGCTTCTCTTGAGAGATAGTGAGTGCCCTCAACTCCCCATTTGGTAAAATTCTGATTAAAATACGGTATGAAATTCCAATTCAATATTTGGAAATTACAGTCCTTTAACATGTTGGTTAATTAACAAGTTTCTTTAATATAGGAGCCTGACAAGGAACATATGGAGGAAGTAAGTAGCAAGAGGGCAAAGCTTGTCAGCACCTGGTTTTGGAAGTGCATGCTTCTGGCACTAAACAGTCTAACGTTTATTAATAAGAAACCTTCCCACTCTGCTACGAATTGTGATTTTTGAAGTGAAAGTACCTTTAATCAAGGGCTGGGTGTTTTTTTATGGTTACTTTCTTGCTTAAAGCTTTTGATAGTCAAATTTGCCATTTCTAATATTAACCAGCACCATTTTCGAGATGTGTATGAAAGCATGCTCGTGCGGTGTGGGCATATACCTCTGTAAATGCTCTCATCCTTTCCAGTTAGAATTTTCAAAGAAGTTGACTAAAGGTATTTTTTTATAAATAAACATACATTTCTTTCCATTGCAAGGGGGCTTCCAGAAATATTCCATAAATTCATTGAATTGTCACCAGATTGGGACCCCTGCTCAGTAGGGCCTGTTCTTGCTTTCTCTGTGACCTTACATAGGAATGTAGAAATAAGTTAGAGGTGCTTCAACATCCCTTCTCTATAAGTTATTCTTCCCTGGCTGTATCCTTACAAACTGGGGAAAGGCCTGAGTAGAAACAAAATGCTGCCACAAGCAGTAAAACCTGTTCAACATTAGAGAACCTTGATAAGCTAATATAAGCAAAAAGAGTTAAACTTTTCCAGAGTAAACCCAGCCCTCAAAATAGTAGGGAACCCTACCTTCCCCCAGGCATCTCTTCCTTTTGGGTCTCCATCCCTTTATTATGCAGAGATGTTTGAGGGGAAGAGGAGATGAGATTGACTGCCCCCTCCCACCCCGCCTTCTGTGCTAGGGACTAAGTAGTGCCTGTACAAGCTGATACTATCCTATCTTTAAATGGAGTTAGGTTGATTGATTGTATAACACCACCTAGGGCACTGTTGGTACTCTAACTGGAGGGGGGAAACTTCAGACAGGCTCCTCCCCACCTCCTTCAGAAATAAAAGGAATTTTCCTCTAAAATGAAAACATACCCAAGCAGCAGCAATTTCCTGTAAGATGAGAGAGAAACCTGTAAAGGATCTGGGACCCTTATTTGGCAAACGTATTTCTTTAATCATCTCGAAAAAGCTCAGTGCTGTATATTCAGACAAATGGATAACATTGCAAGTTTGAATCCAGTGAATGGTGGTCATGCATATAACGTTTAGCCATGATGGAGTGTCTCCTAGATCTCTTCTGTTTTGTAATTCATACCAGGATTTGATTTCAGCAACACCGTTTCAGCCTTCCACACAAATATCCAGAGCAGTAATCAAATAACTAATCTCAAGGAAACCATTAATAAACTCCTTTCGTTGAACAAACTTGGCTTTCTACCTGTCTCCCATTCTCCATTGTGGTAATGCTATATAGAGAGAGCAAAATTCAACTTTGGGTTGTGCCGGCTTTTGAATGTCATAACCCGGTTGCGGGTTTCTTCAGGTTTTCCTCCAGCTTTGGTGAAGACTTTGAAAGAGAGACTGGTCCTGGCAAAAGAATACTTCAGGATTTATAATTTGAGGCATTCTGCATTGTTGGGATGGGAAGGATGGAAAATATAGATGATGTGTCCAAAGACTACCATACTGTCCGATGTACTCAGAGAGTATAGCTGTACTCTACCTCCCTGGTGTACAGTTTAATTTGTAGATTACATTTGAGCAGGTGCACATGTTGGGGGATTTACTGGAAGGATCCTCAGATCACACACACAGCTGAAGGTTAACCAATCCTGCATAATCATAATCTCTTAGCTGTTACCCTGGGAACCTACAGTTCCTCATTTAGGTAATTTTTGGCTATTTCCTGGGAGATGCTGGCTAACCTCAACTCTCATATTTTGCTCTTGTTGTCAATTAAAGGACTCTCTTTTGTGGGTGACGAGAATGCCTTAGCACCTCATAGGATCAGGTTCTTAGTGTTTGTGCTTATTTCTCTGCCACCTCCTCATCATCACTCCCATTTTCATTTGTTTCCTCTAGCTGTCACATCTTTTCATTAACCTAGTTAGTAAGATCCCTAGGAAAGGGACTATATATGGTCTTTGCAGCTCTCAGGATTTTTTCACAAAGTTGCAGCTTTGAAGGATTTTTTTTAAAGGATTCTTGTCATTCTAATTCCTGCTTTCAGTCTTGTGCAGTTGTACCCTTAACAAATTGATTGTCTTCACTTAGTTTCAGTGTACTGAAGCCACAGACTGCCCGCAGCAAGATGGCCTCCAGGTTCCTTTAACTGGAAGTGACTCTACCAGCCCTCATTGCTTCCAATGGCTGAAGGTAGCCTGCTCAGGGAACATGGTGGCCACCTTAGTTGCCATCTGAGAGATAAGCAGGAGAATGTGGGAGGTGTTGAGAATGGGATGCTGGGAGCAACGAGGAGGGAGAATATGTCAGGAATCAAAGGAATTTGAGTAGCAGATACAGGGAAATGTGGCGTGACAGAGAAGGAGAAAAATATGTAGCAGAATAAGAGGGAAATATGGGGAGGCAAATGGATGCAGGTGGTAAGGACAGAAGACTTGAGGGAGATGATGGAGAGTGAGGAGGCAGTGACCCTAATCCAGTCCTGTCCAGGTAGGGAGAGGGGTACAATGGCAGCTCCCCACACCTAAAGTGATAGGTGAGGGTAAGCAGAATCCCTTCCAAGTAGTTAACAGTTAGGTCTACACTACTTGTATCTAAGGTTGAATTTTAACTCTGTGATGATTGCATGCAAATTGGGGGCATGCTGCTTCTCTCTACAAAGGCAAAAAAAAAAAATCTTATGGCAGTTTTTTAAAAAAAATATACTTTGACTTAAAAATAAATAAGGTGTAAAAAAATCTGTTTTTCTTCTGAGAGAGGGGATTGTCTGACTCATGACTTCTGAAATTATTGCCAATGCCATGCAATTTATTCATTATGTGTTTGTACAATACCATCACAGTGGGCCCTGATTTGGGCCTCAAGGTGCTATTGTAAATATAGAAAGGAAGAGAAACTTCCGGCAGGACTGGGCTTTTTTCCTCCTGTTCCCCCCCCCCCCCAGTCAAAAGAAAGCATCTTGTGAAAAGAGTAAATGAAATGTAAATGTTTGTCTACTTCCCTTTATCCAATGGGGGTGTAAATATACAGTATGCATATTATATATACAATCATTTTATATAGTACAGACATAAGTTATGTTATCCTAATACTCATTGAGCCTGTCTATAGACACACATTGGCAAAAGCAGTTCTTCACTTTTCAGCCCTTACATTTTAGGCTTGCAGAATGGTGCTAGGACAGCCACATAACAGCAGCATATTGTGCATGTATTTTGATAGCATACTATGCCTGTGTAGTTCCACTTAATAGATTTTTATATGGCATCTGAGCTGTCGTATGCTTTGCACTCAATGCTTTTGGTTGTTGTTGTCCATATTTGGATTACTAGTATCCTGGCTATGAACAATTGCTGAGCCATAATAATTTGCTTAACAGAAGTCCTAACATAACTTTTCATAGATTCTGAGCCCAGAAAGGACTACTGTGATCGTCTAGTCTGACCTACATAATACAGACCATTTTACTTCCCTGAATTAATTTTTTCTTTGAATTAGTGCATATCTTTTAGAAAAAAACATCCAAACTTGATTTTAAAAATTGCCAATGATGGAGAATAAATCATTGCCCTTGGTAAATTGTTCAGTGATTGATTATCCTCACTGTTAAAAATGTACACTTTATTTCCGGTCTGAATTTGTCTAACTTCAATTGCCAACCATTGGAACAGGTTATATCTTTTGTGTGCTAGATTGAAAAGCCCATTATCAAATATTTGTTCCCTATGTAGGTACTTAGGGGTGACTTAAATCAGAGTGTAACCTTCAGTTTATGCTAAATAGATTGAGCTCCTTGAGTCTGTCTCAATAAGAGATGTTTTCCAACTGTTGAATCGTTCTTGTGGTTCTTCTCTGAACCCTGTCCAATTTATCATCCTCCATCTTGAATTGTGGACTCCAAAACTGCGCACGCTATTCTAGTAGCAGTTGAAACAGTGCCAAATACAAAGGTAATATAATTCCTCTACTTCTGCTTGAGATTCCACTGTTTATATATCCAAGGATCACATTAGCCCTTCTGGTAACAGCATCTCGTTGAAGCTAATTTGCTGCTGATTATCCGCAGTGACCCCCAGGTATTTTTCAGTTACACTGCTTCCCAGGATAGACTCTACATGAATATATGACCTACGTTCTTTTTTCCCTACGGTATAACTTCATATTTAGCAATATTGAAATGCATATTGTTTGCTTGCGCCCAGTTTACCAAGCCATCCAGATTACTTTGAGTGACGTGTCATATCCTTTTTTTTTTTTACCACTCCCCAATCTTTGTCATCTCAGACTTTCAGTGTTGATTTTGTGTGTTCTGCCAAGTGTTAGGGTTGCCAACCCTCCAGGATTGTCCGGGAGTCTCCAGGAATGAAAGATTAATCTTGAATTAAAGATTGTCATGTGATCAAATCTCCAGGAATTCGTCCAACCAAAGTTGACAACCCTACAAGTCATTGATAAAAATGTTAAATAGTGTAGGGCCAAGAATAGATCTTTACAGGACCCCACTAGAAAATGCTTCATGATTATCTGTTTACAGTTACATTTTGATCCCTGTCAGTTACCTAGTTTTAGATCCACTTAATGTGGGCCATGGTACATTTTGATTTTTAAGCAAACAAACAAACAAAAAAAAAAAACCCCTAGAAAAACACAAAATTAACAAGTCAGTTGCCTTACAGGAGTCTTTAATTTACAAGTCTTCAAGCCTTATAGTGTAATATAATACATTATCTTATTTCTGCTATAAAGACTGGGGACTTTTGCTGGATATGAAAGGTAAAAAATTTAAAAATATGCATGTCTAATTTTCAGAAATATCTTGTGTTTGAAATTTTACCTTAAGTTCTATGTACTATAATTTCTGTTGTTCTGGCAAAAAGATGGTCACTTTACCGTATTTCAAGGCTTTCCTAATTTCTTAGTATTAGGAAGGCCTAGCGCTCTTGTCGTTTCTTGTAAACTTTTATTGCACCCCCAAGTGATTGACAAATTGCTTTCTTCTATGTTTCTTCTTGAACTGTACAGAGTGGGCCACAGTTAATAGATTGTCTCGTAGACTGCCACTGGAAGGGGAGATAGTCACATGACATCTCTAGGACCTATGGCAATTACTTAGGCAGAATAGTAGCATTAGGAATATATTTTTAATGTATTTTAACGAGATACAGAAGGAACCAGTAACACAGGGGTCGACAACCTTTCAGAAGTGGTGCGTCGAGTCTTCATTTATTCACTCTAATTTAAGGTTTCGTGTGCCATTTTAATGTTTTTTAGACGGTCTCTTTCTATAAGTCTATAATATATAACTAAACTATTTGTTGTATGTAAAGTAAATAAGGTTTTTAAAATGTTTAAGAAGCTTCATTTAAAATTAAATTAAAATGCAGAGCCCCCCAGACCGGTGGCCAGGACCCGGGCAGTGTGCGTGTCACTGAAAATCAGCTTGTGTGCCGCCTTTGGCACACGTGCCATAGGTTGCTTACCCCTGCAGTAACATATCCTCCAGCTCTCCACAGACCACCAGCAGATGCAAGACCACAGTTTTGGAATCTCTGCTGTATGCAGTATTACTGGCGAAGACAGACTTACTGAAATCATATCTTTAAATTACTTTTAAGGACAAGAAGTATTGTTCATAAAGTTAAATGAAGTATCAAACTCTTGCAGTCACTAATTTGGAGATTTTAGATTCAGAAATCTTTCACATGGAACGAACCACAAAGCCATTAACTTTGTCATGCTAGAGTTCTGCTTTACAAATAGGACACTTTTAATATGTCATATTATTTGGAATTCAAAACTAAGGTTAGTGATGTGTGTATATATTTTATCCTTTCTTTTGTGATCAATATGTTTTGGATCCTGGGAATATTTTTATAATGCAGATTGTTTATAGGGCACGCTTTATTTGTAATGTAGAAGCTTTTTAACTCCCTCTCTTCCCATCCCTTTCATGTGTGATTGTCTTTGAAATTATGGCCTGGATGTTCTTTTTTTTAGTCACAGCAATTTAAATAGTATCACTATATATTTCTATGGCAGCTCACCAAGTCTCATCGACAAGGTCACATGGTGAAAGTAGACTGGCTGGACAGACTGACCTTTAGAGAAATAGAAATGATCAATGAGGTAGGTCATCATATATCAGCTTTATAATGGGTTTTGGGTCTTGTTGATATGGAAGCCTTGGCTTGCTTGTAAGACTGTAATTCAGATGACTTGCCCTATTTTTCTTCTCTCTTGTGCACATTAAAGGAAGAAATCAATCTAAAAAGAATGACTTTCTCTGGCGTTAGTGATACAGAGGTAGTTGAAAATAGATCTAGATATCAGTTAACTTGGTTATAGGTGCTTAAGACTGTTAGAGCATCATGGGGTGGGGCAGAATTGAAGTTGTCAAAACAACTTCCTTCAGTAAACTTCAACCCATATAAACTCTGCATTAAATTTATAATCATTTTCTAATCAACTCACAACCTTTTGTTTAAATTGATCTTGGTTTGGGAGGGAAAATATTGCATCTGGAGACTTTTTTGCTTAAATCAATTGCTTATTTTTAACCTACGAAGTGAACTGCCTCCAACTCAGGAGGGAAGTGTTAACCCACGAAGCCAAAAATGATCTCCTTAAATGGCCTATGCTCTGAAAGGTGCATAGAATGACCACCTTACTCAACACATCTGCTCCCTGTGTTGACAGCTGCTTTCTTGTGTAAGGCTGTGTCTACACTATGCAGCTTTTAGTGACACGGTTGTGATAAAAGGCGTGCAGTGTAGCTCTCCTGATGACAAAAAATTTCCTCCCACAATGATCAGTGTTAGTGTTGTCCACAGGAGAGTAGGAGAGCGCATCTGCTGTGAAAGTGCTGTTCACACCTGTGCTTGTAATGGACAAAACTTTTGTCTTTCAGGGAGTGTTTTTTTTAAACACCTCTGAAGGACACAAGTTTTTTGTCTTTTACTTGCCAGTGCACACAAAGCCTAAGAATTTTTTTTAGCTACTTGGCATTTCAATGAGACCTGCAGAGATAATGATTTGCATTTCTATAGTACCTTCCACTGGGGACTCTAAAGTGCTGTGCAAATTCTAACCTTCAATGAAACATACCTGTTTTTACAGAAGGGAGAACTAGCACAGAAGTGATTTGACCCTCGGTCAAGCAGGCAGTCTGTAGCAGAACCCTATCTTCTGATTCTCATGACTGTGCTTTAATTACAAGACCAGTCTCCCTTTCCTGGACAGTCCATACCTCCTTGGGTGGGCAGACTAATTCTCTTGTGAGTTGTGCAGAGCTGTTTACTAAGGTTCAGTAGCAGAATTTTTATTCCTGGTGATGATATGCAAATCAGAAACAACACACTCCAAGATCCCAAGTTTTATTTGCAGTGTTAGCAATTAGAAAACTTGTAAACTGAGCAGACTACATCTTGAAGCCATTGGTGTGCCAACATAGCACCATATAGTGCAACTTTAACTCTGTTGTTCCATTGGATCACTTAAACCATTTCCTCTTCTTGAATGCAAATATTTGTTGTGGAGTGTGAATGACAATATATAATGCCAGAGGAAGCTTGTGTCCTAGAGTAAGTAGTTATGTGAAATTATAAACTGAGTAATTGCCACAACATCTGATAATTTGATCCATCAGTTACAGCACAAAGGAAATATGGTTATTACTGTTAAGAAAATGCTGAAGATTGATGCTCTTCTTTAATATACAATCCACATCTTTAGTCTGTTTTCTTTTTAGAGTGAAAAACGAAGTTCTAATTTTATGTACTTGATGATTGAGTTTCGGTGTGTCAAATGTGATGATAAAGAATATGGAATAGTTTACTATGAAAAGGTATGTGCCTTGTAGGTTTTATGATCTCCTTTAGGAAGGAAAAAGCAAACTTGCAGCAAAAAAAATTACAGGTTTTCCTGCTGAGATGAAATATTTTGTTGCAAGATAGCAGTAGACAGCTGTCAGTGGCAGCTGTTTATGTACATACAAATCAAATAGTATAGCTCCAACAAGATTACAGAAGTCAATCATTCATGTAATGCAGTTCAAGATTACAGAATTTAATACGTGCAAGTGATTAAAAACTTTTTGATTTATTGTTCCCCAAATCAAGTAGTACTTTCAGAGTAGCTTTATGTAAAATTGGTTCTTGGATTGGGATAAAGAGATCTACATGTCTTCATTGGTAGACTTGATACGGGATTGCCTTATCAAAACTTTGCACAAGGGCTGTGCCAATAGACAGTCTCATTTGTCTCATTTCCCCAATATTCTTTGTTATATTTTAAAGACACATTTGATACTTTTAATAGGTTTTCATGACAATAACAAATAGATGAAATCTCTGCTTTCCTCAGTATTATATAATATTTTGCATTTATGTAGCATCTTGCTTCTAAGGATCTCAGGCCACTTTACAAACATTAACAACTCCCCCAAATAACTTGCAAGGTAAATAAGTATTCTTATCCCCATTTTACAAACGGGAAGATGAAGGTAAGAGGTTAAGTGAATTTTCCAAGACCACATTGCAGGTTGAAAAGCTGGGATGAGAATCTGGCTCTTCAGATTTTCATATGCTTTAGCCACAAAACCATCCAACTCTCCTACCTTGATGTAGTTTTTTCTCGGGTAGGTGTATTTGTTGGAGACTGATTGCAGTATATTTTTGTTTGCTTATCTAATATAGTCACATCACTTTTAATATCTTGTTCCGTGGTCTGTAGAAAATATATTATCGTAAGGTTTATAACAAACATTTGCTCATATAGGCTGGATATTATAATTATGAAGTGTTGTGTTATACAGATGTTGTATCATGATGTCCACTTTTCTGCTGCTCCCTTCGTCTACGATCTTTGAAGTGCTGCTGTTGCATTTGAATGATGCACTTCAGAGTGGAAGGACAGTTATGGAACATGCATGTGTTTTTCCCCCTACATGCACATTTGATTGTAGTGGGAACTGAATTTGTGCTGTCTTAACGTGTTGCGTATATATATTTTTTTGCTATTGGGAGAGAGAAAGCTTGGTTTTGAACCAAACAAGTAGAGGTGGTCAGAAAAATTCCAGTGACACATTTTTTTCATTGAAATTTGCCAGTTTGAAATGAAAATGGCTCCTGGAGATGACTTGATTTCAATGAAGTTCTGATGGCACCTGTCATGGCTCCAATCGCTTTCACAGAGAATTTAGAAATCTTTGGGTTTTCATTCTGAATTGGACTGAAACCAAATTTTGAACCTGAAATCCTCTACGAAACGGAATTACTTTTCTCTGCATAGCTCTGCAAACAAGCTAGGAAATGTTCTTAGAAGCATGAAGAAGGAATATAATCAAGGTATAAAACTGGCTTACTAAGCATCATAAGATAATTAGGTGGGTAACTGCACATCATAAGATAATTAGGTGGGTAACTATTTCTAAAAGTAGAAATAGCCACAATTTGAAGGACTTGTTAAAAAGCTACTTCACGCAAACAAATTCAGGACCACTTTTCTGGAAACAGCAGAAAACAGTCCATAAATTAGTTGCCTGTCTTCTCAAGTTTGTTATGCTTCCACTTAAAATATAAAGATTACCTATCCAGCATATAGAATCTAATGGAACAAGGGTAGGCTGTCACCTGTCTCTGAGTGATAGTCTAAGTGAAAATTACTTGTCACAGTTGTGTTGATAGATTTGTTTTTTGGTGTTGTGACAGAGAACCAGCCTGTTAAACAGCTGCTGATAGAATCTGCGATTCTGTGACTCAACGCTCAATTACTGTATATAAAATGAAGTGGCAGTGGCCGCTTCCTGTGTTCTCTATCCATTTAATTGTAATGCAGTATTTAAAATGTGAGGAATGCCAGTCTGCAGGTAGCAAGAACACAACTTCCAGTTTCACTTTTAGGCAAACATCACTCACTATGGAAATATCACTGTGTGAATTCCAAAATGCAAATATCTCATCTTATCTCTATGGGTAAATGAACTCCAGCACTTTTCATTAACGTGTATTTTCATATAGGGTTCAAGTGAAAACAGCATTGTATTGGGTAAATAGAGCAATTGCAGAGCCAGATCCATTTAAAGGATTTTCTCAGTAGAATATCTTTCCCAGTGTTTAAAAAAAATTAGGTTTTATCAGTCTCTGAAGCCTTGCCTGTGTGTCCATCTAGGTTCTGGATACAGATAGTTGTATCCTGCTGGTACAGCTTGGAACCCTGGTTTAACCCCATAATATGAGATCAATAGAACCCCCTGTTTGTTAGTGTTTTAGAAACTGATAAATGCTGTAATTTCAGAGAGGTGTGGCAGAACCTTGCTTGATCAACACTTTGCTTTACTGTAACACACTATAATCTGCAAAATTGGCAGTGTCTCTCCACCTTTCATCAAAGAATAAATAGCAGAGGACTTACATTTGTAAAAATGGCATTTTTGGAATATAGTGGAGTATAAATATTTTATAGCATAATATTAAACAATTAAACCAAACTCAAAACGAACTCTGTATTCTTTTGAGGTTTGGCTAGTGGCGGATTTTGCCGCCCCTAGGCCTTAAATAATTGCCGCCCCGGGCCCCATATGAACTTGTTTTAGTTTTTTTACAAATTCGTTTGATTTTAGTTCAATCTAAATATCATTAAAATAATTGAACATTTATAAGTTTTATTATAAATAAAATTACAAGTACAGTGGACCCTCGCTTGAACACGCATCTGTATACCACGATTTCGCTTATAGCCCGGGAATGCGCATGGATCCAAAACTGAGAATCCATGCTTAATTTCTTCCTTCCAGTCATATTATTAACGTTTAGCATTCTCGTGAGTATGTTTACTAAATGGCGTCGTGCTGTCATTGGTGATTTCAATACGTGCTATGATTGGTAGAATCGCAGCATCACTGATGCTGTGATTACAAAAATGGTGCTATTAATAAATTTGTTGGCCTAGGCGATAATACGACGCTGGGTTTGGCCTCACATTTGTTTGAGACCTCCATGGCAAATTAGCAGGTAAACAATTGTTGTCATGAATTATTGAGCTTACACAGTCAGGGACAATTTAATAGATATTGATGTTCTTTGAGTGAAATAGAGGGGTCAGAGTTGCACATTCCCTATCCATTTGAAAGGTGGGTAAAACTGCCAACATCCTTAATCTGTTGACTGATGTCATTCTGTCTGTCTCCAGGGTATTTCATAGAATAGCTATATTTCAGAATAGGCTATCTTTAATGAGAGAATTTGGCCCATGAGAGCAATGCTAGAACTCAACCAACTTGCAAATTCTTGTTACAGTTTAAGGGTTTTTTTGTGCTAAAACATAATGAAATTGTAAAGACAGAGTGTCCTTCATTTGAGCTGAATAACTAAAGTAAGCAAAAATAGGTCATTCTGGTTTCAACTTTTATGTGCAATCTAGAAAAATTGGTGGGCTGACCTGTTAAGTAAAGTTTTTGCTTTATTTTTTTAGTTTGACTTTTCACTGTAACAGAACAGCATGGTGATAGAAACACTTCACCTTTTTGTTTTAAACTAAAATATTCAAAGCTGAAAAAATACAGATGAAATCTTAGAAAAAAGTGAATTCTTGGCTTTCAAATCACTAGTTGAGCACTAGGGCTTGGAACAGTTTACTGCTATATCAAAGTCAATTGTAATAGTATTTTAGGTCTTTATAAGCTTGCCACTGTTATAAATCATTAAGAAGTTGGCTGTTTCTTTTTTCCAGTGGTATAAGATTTTTATTTATTTATTTATTTATTGAGCCTGGGGATGCAAGGGATGTCAGACCTTACTGATTGTATTGCCTTTTTCTCACCTAAATTTATGATTTGTGGTTGTAGATGAAGGGGAGATTTTTCAAAGGTACAAAGGGGAGTTAGACTCTCAACTTCCACTCGATCAGTGGAGTTGGGGCACCTCTCCCCCCCTTGGGGCCTTTGAAAATCTCCCATTAATGTTTTCTACTATTTAAAAGATAGAATTCGAGGCTTTCAGGTGAGATCAAATATTGATTTCTAGTTCTGGCATTCTCCAGAACAAGGCTGATTAAAGTCACAACTTAATTAGTGGATAAAAAGCAAGACAACAGTCAGAATGTTTTGTTGGTAAGAAGCAATACCTTGTGACCTGGCAGGTGTACAAAAGAATGGTTTACATCACTGGAGAAAATGGTGCCCAATTAACCAATCAAAAAAACCATCCCTTTCTAAATTAGCTCAGCGAAGTACTCGCTCTGTCAAGGCTGCTTCCCCACTCTGAACTTTAGGGTACAAATGTGGGGGCCTGCATGAAAACTTCTAAGCTTAACTACCAGCTTAGATCTGGTCCGCTGCCACCACTCCCAAAGTGCTAATTCCCTTCCCTGGGTAGCCTTGAGAGACTCTTCACCAATTCCCTGGTGAATACAGATCCAACCCCCTTGGATCTAAAAACAAGGAAAAATCAATCAGGTTCTTAAAAAGAAGGCTTTTAATTAAAGAAAAAGGTAAACATCATCTCTGTAAAATCAGGATGGAAAATAACTTTACAGGGTAATCAAACTTAAAGAGCCCAGAGGAATCCCCTCTAGCCTTAAGTTCAAAGTTACAGCAAACAGAGATAAACACGCTAGCAAAAAGGTACATTTACAAGTTGAGAAAACAAAGATAAAAACTAACACGCCTTGCCTGGCTGTTTACTTACAAGTTTGAAATATGAGAGACTTGTTCAGAAAGATTTGGAGAGCATGGATTGATGTATGGTCCCTCTTAGTCCCAAGAGGGAACAACCCCCAAAACAAAGAGCACAAACAAAAGCCTTCCCCCCACCAAGATTTGAAAGTATCTTGTCCCCTTATTGGTCCTTTGGGTCAGGTGTCAGCAAGGTTACCTGAGCTTCTTAACCCTTTACAGGTAAAAGGATTTTGGAGTCTCTGCCAGGAAGGATTTTATAGTACTGTACACAGGAGGGCAGTTATCTTTCCCTTTATAGTTATGACAAGCTCACTGGTCCCTAGCAGGTACTTCTAAATAGTCCAGGGCTGAATTTAGTAACTACGCTTATCTGAGGTCCAGAAAATTTCAGTTTCTTATTTTAACGTGATACATGTTCTCCTCAGACCACCACAAAATGTTCACATTTAAAAAATACTGTCTTAAGTCAGAAGACAATGAGTGGGTAGGATTTTCTAGAGCTGTCAGCATTGGCCTAACTCTGTTCTCATGGAAACAAATGGCTCAGTAAGTGTGTGGTGTGTGTGTGTGTGTGTGTGTGTGTGTGTGTGTGTGCGCTTACTTTTTAAATTAATTATTTATTTTTTAAAATAATCTGGAACTCTTGAGTCTTTATCCTAACTGTTACTAATTCTTTGTGTGGTCTCGGTCAAGTCACTAAGGGTACACCTACATTTGAGCTGAGAGGTGTGATTCCTAACTTTCATAGCTAGGCTCCAGCTAATGCCTGAAAATAGCAGTGTGTCCACAGTAACATGAGGAGCAGCTCTGAGTATAATCCCGCCTGACCCCCTGGGGTACTTCTGCGCAAGCTAGGAATCACCTCTCACAGATCAAATGTAGATGTACCCTGAACCTCACTTTACCCATCAATAAAATGAGGATACCTACCTATCTTGTGGGGTATTAAGATTAATGAACTAATGTTTGTACATCAATTTGAAGATGTACTAAGTACTAAATATTTATTCTTAAATGCATTATGATAAACTGAACAAATAGAAAATGCGAAAGGGAAAACATCATAACGCACAATCCACAGATGAGTTAATTGTATGTTTTTAGAGGTTTCGGGGGGAAAACTCATAATATAGGATTAGCCATAGTTAAAGTGGGCGGGGGGGGGGGGGGGGGGCGCGGAGGAGGGTGGCGGTAGTGGTTAGATAAGTAGTTCTGCTTTTATACTAAACCTCTCCCCCACTACTCATTTTTCCTCATCTGCCTGCTGCTGCCCGTCTAACACCTCACCTAGATGGTAAGCTCTCACGCACAGGGACAGATCTTCTTTGCTCCTTGTCTGTATAGTGTCTGGCACAATGGGGCCATTGATTCTTGGTTGTCACCCCCAAGCAGGTGCTCCTGTAATAGAAATAATAAATATATACTGTAGGGCCATAAATCTTAATTAACGCCAGTCACCATCTATGCAATTTGTTATTTCATTTTGTAATTGAATTGAGCAGAACTGGAGAGGATTGTCCCTTTTCTTTGACTTTTTTAACTTGAATTTTTAAAAATTCAAAATCTTAAATTACCTAATATGAAAAGCGATCATACATTTATTCACAGGCTAAGCTTAGCACCATCCACATATTATATGTATCTTACTTGGCTAAAAAGTATTGTTTACTTTTATGTGTGTTATCAGAATTGTGTATGTAAAAAAGCTACCGTATTACTGCATTTATTAGCTTCATCTGCCTAAAAAATTGCTCCAATGTATACTTAATTTACTGGTCCAAAACCAAGCTTTTGCTCTAGTCAGCACTGTAGAATCGATATATGTGCAGAAAAGTGAGCTATATATTAGTCTGCCTCATGCATCATACACAAAACTGCTAGCTATGTTAAAAAAAAATGCTCGTACTGGTAAGGAGGGGAAGCAGATTCCTTCTAATTCCCAGTTCAAACTAGAAACGGATAGCTTTGTGCCATTCTGCAGTTTCTAAAAAGATGTTTCCCAAAATGGTGATCTGTGTTGCATTCTATCCTGAACCCTCAGTATAGGGTGTGTCTCTGTGTGTTCATTTTCCCTCAACTTCAGCAAATACTCCAAATCAGTAAACCCATATTCTTTTTTGAGTGATTGTTCATATCCATTCCAAGCAGATGTGTGCGCGCCGCGTGCACGCCAGCTGGAAGATTTTCCCTTAGCAGCGTCTGTAGGGTCGGCCTTGGCGCCCCCTGGAGTGGCGCCTCCAGGGAGCCCTATGTAGGGGCCCGCCGACCCTCCACCCTCTCAGTTCCTTCTTACCGCCGGTGACGGCTAGCTGGAACTTTGCTTGCTTGCAACAAGCATAGCAGTGTCCCGTTTAAGTGTATATATTTGATTCCTCTCTCATAGGTTAGAGTTAGTGTTAGTCGTAGATAATTGATAGTTGTTGGTTCTTTTTCCCCCAACGTACTCGTCGCCCCGCTGGGGCATGCCTGCGTCCCCAGGGTTTAAACTCTGCAAGGACTGCGGGAAGTTTATGCCGAAGAGTGACCCGCACTCTTCCTGCTTAAGGTGCCTCGGAGAGAGCCACCAAAGAGACCGGTGCAGTATCTGCAGGGAATTCCGTCCCAGGACTCTTAAGGACAGAGAGCAGAGACTCAAAGTGCTCCTGATGGAGGCGGCCTTAGGGCCACACTCGGACCCTGAGCCTGCCGATCCGGCGCCCAGCACCTCATCCTCGGTGCGCAGCGCCCCGGCACCGCTAACAAGACAGGAGGCCCAGTCTAAGACCTCTAAGTCCCGGCACCGGAGAGAAGCGGGACATAGAAAATCGGCCTCCGTAAGGCACCGATCACCATCTCCAGTGCCCGCGAAGAAGAGGAGGCCGGTGAGGGGCCGATCACCCCACCAGGACCTTAAAAGGCCGGCGGCGTCCACGAGCGCAGTGGGACAAGCTGTGCCACAACCGCACCCTCCCACGGTTCCATAGACTCCCATCCTGGTGGGGGTGCGGTTGAGACTGGTCAAGATCCCCGGACCTCAGCGAGGATGTGCGTCTCCCATCGACGCTGGAGGCGTTCGAGGCCGCCTCTGACTTATTAAGCCTCCCGGTGCCGGCCTCTCCACACCAGTGGAAAGAGCCGCTGAACATGGCCTGCCCCCCGATCCAATCAAAGGGCAAGCCAGCCATGATGTCGCCCCAGTCCCTGCCCCACGCCGCCCCAGCGGCACTGGCGCAGAGACAGCGTTCCCCGGCTCCGTGGCACCGCCCCCCGGTGACAGTGGGTACTGCTTCCCCTCGGTCCTCCTATTTGGAGACCTCAGACTTGGAATCCTACCTCTCCAGTAGATCGAGGAGCAGGAGGTCGGTTTCACAGGCGAGCCAACAACCTTACCTGGGCAGTGGCAGCAGCAGTGGCAACCGCCCTCCCAGTGGCCATTCTGGACTCCCTGGGCTTACCATCAGACCATGGGACAGGTGCACGGCCCGCTCTCCAGGTCTGCATCGGTCTCCTCGACATCGGTGGGTCCGGCGCAAATGCCTTCACCACCGGCACCGCCGTCAGACAGGAGTGTGCCTCAACAAAGCCCGGCACCCCCTAGCCAGACACCGGCACCGGCGGGGACCATGGTTCTGACACCGCAGGCACCGCCCAGCACGCCTCGTCGTTCGGTGTCGACCTCGGTACTGGCCGCAGTGCCGCATCTTGCATCCGCACTAGCCATGCAACCGCAGTACCGTGTGCCGGAGGCCCCTGCAGAGACTGAGGGTACAGAGGAAGGCTCTTTGCAAGTGATCTCCTCCTCTTCCTCTCCAGATGAGGCGGTTGCGGGAACTTCAGCGGCACTGGCCCTAGAGCACAACCGGGTGCTTCAGCAGCTACTTAAGATTGCAGCCCAGAGCCTGGCAATCCAAGCGGAGGAGATCGAGGTGGATGTGGATCCGGTAGTGGACATCCTGGCCCCCTTCGGCCCATCTAGGGTTGCCCTACCGTTGATCAAAACGATAGCTGATATGTCCCGCACCTTGTGGCAGACACCAGCTTCGTTGGCCCCCACGGCTAAAAAGACAGAGGCGCTACTTTATGCCCTCCAAGGGCCATGAGCACTTGTATGCCCACCCTCCCCCGGACTCTCTGGTTGTGGATGTGGCCAACCAAAGGGAGCGTCAGGGGTTCCAAGGGTCTACACTGAAGAACAGGGAGGCCAAAAAGTTGGACCTATTTGGCAGAAAGGTGTACTTAACAGGGGGTCTGCAATTACGTATAGCCAACCAACAGGCTATAGAGAGGCGGTATGGACACAACACGTGCTCAGCATTGTCCAAGTTCGCTGAACTCCTTCCCCAGGAATCGCGAACAGAGTTTTCTGCTATAATAGAGGAGGAGAAGTTAATTTCCCAGGCATCCCTCCAAGCAGCCTGGGATGCGGCGGATGCAGCCTCCCACACACTGGCAACTGGGCTGGTTATGCGGCGGGGAGCCTGGCTTCAGGTCTCAGGCCTTCCACATGAGGTCCAACAGACCATCCAGGACTTCCCTTTCAAGGGACCCATGCTCTTCTCCGAAAAGACAGACAAGAGGCTCCATAGCCTAAAGGAGTCAAGGGCTATCCTACGCTTGCTGGGTTTGCACACCCACCCACCCAATGCAGGCAATTCAGGCCGCAGCCGGCCCCGTGACCTTACCAGCCCCAGAACCGCACAGATGCCTCGCGTAGGCGGAGCAGAAACGGCAGAAGGAGGCAACAACAGCCTTCTGGCCAGTCCGGCCAGTCACGGCCCCCGTCAAGGCCTAGACCCCAAATTTGATGGTGCGGTCGGGGACGACTTACCGGTCTGGACTCTGAATCCTACCAACCCTACCTCTTCATCACGTCTGTCCCCCTTCTATCGTGCATGGTCCCGAATTACATCGGACAATTGGGTGTTCCGCACGATAGAGAGGGGATATTCTATCCAGTTCTCCCTCCCTCCCTCCCCACCAGCCCCCCTCCCCGTCCCTCTTCAGGGACCCCTCTCATGAGCAACTTCTAATTCAGGAAGTGCAGTCCCTCCTCGTCGCAGGGGCAGTGGAGGAAGTTCCTCAGGAACTCAGGGGCAGGGATTTCTACTTCCGGTATTTCCTAATACCGAAGGCGAAAGGGGGCTCAGACCCATTCTGGACTTGCGGCATCTGAACAAGTTTGTAAAGAAGCTCAAGTTCTGTATGGTCTCCCTGTCCTCCATCATTCCCTCCATGGATCCAGGGGACTGGTACGCCACCCTCGACTTGAAGGACGCATATTTTCATATTGCAATAATTCCCCAACACAGGCGTTACCTCAGATTCGTCGTGGGCAACGCCCATATACAGGCACAGGTGGAGGCTCAGGTGGTCTTCATTAGAAGGACCTTCCTCGAGCTTGGCCTCCTGCTGAACGAGGCCAAATCCACCCGGTCTCCTATCCAGAGGATAGAATTTTTAGGGGCAGTTCTGGACTCGACACAAGCCAGAGCATACCTACCGGAGTCCAGGTTCCGGTCCATGTCCGACGACATTCTCGGTCTCCGACGTTTCCTGACTACCACAGCGAGAAACTCAAGTTGATGAGTCCTATGGCGGCATGCACCTATGTGGTGAGCCACGCCAGGCTCAGGCTGCACCCTCTCCAGTCCTGGTTAGCGACTGTATACTGACCAGCCAGGGATGCGCTGGACTCTGTGGTGACGCTTCCCCGAAAGGTGCTAGATTCCCTTCAGTGGTGGCTCGACCCGCGGGAGGTTTGCGCGGGACTACCCTTCGTCAGCCCCCAGCCATCCCTATCCTTGGTAATAGACGTGTCAGATCTGGGGTGAGGGGCGCATCTGGAGAATCTCAGGACCCAAGGCCTTTGGTCCCCAAAGGACCTCTCCCTGCACATCAATGTCAGGGAGCTACGGGCGGTGCATCTAGCCTGCCCGCCCTTCAAATCTCGCCTGGCGGGCAGGTGTGTTGCAGTCCTCATGGACAATACTTCGGCGATGTTCTATATTGACAAACGGGAGTGCACGCTCCTCTCCCCATGCTGGGAAGCCCTCGCATTATGGGACTTTTGCGTACAGAACGCAATTCACCTGACGGCATTCTACCTCCCGGGTGTGGAGAATGGACTGGCGGATGCCCTCAGCCGCTCGTTCCATGGTCACGAGTGGTCCCTTCGCCGAGATGTAGCACGCTCAATCTTCCGTGTTGACGTTTCTGCTCCCTCATGGGACGCAGTCCAGTGTCTCTAACAGATGCCTTCCTACTCTCATGGGAAGGCGGCCTGCTCTACGCCTTCCCCCCGACTCCCATGGTTCACAGGGTACGCCTCAAGATCCGTAGGGATCACGCTCATGTCATCCTGATAGTGCCGGTGTGGCCCCGTCAACACTGGTACACGTCGCTGCTGCACATGTCCACACGGGTGCCCCTCATGCTGCCCCTGCTCCCAGACGTGATCACACAGGATCGGGGCCACCTCCACCACCCGAACCTGGAGTCGCTCCACCTCACAGCCTGGATGCTCCATGACTAAACCCTGTGGAGATGCAATGCTCACAGCAGGTCAGGCAAGTCCTCCTCAGTAGTAGAAAACCCTCCACCAAGGCCACATACATGGCCAAGTGGAAACGCTTCTCCATCTGGGCCGAACAGCAGGGATAGACTCCATTGCTCGCCCCGATCCCTCTCATCCTGGATTACTTGCTTCATTTGAGACAGCGAGGACTTTCCCTCTCTTTGGTTCGAGTCCACTTGGCGGCCATCTCAGCGTTCCACCCAGGAGCTGAAGGTGGTTCAGTTTTCGCAGACCCATTGGTTTGTCGCTTCCTCAAGGGTCTGGATAGACTGTTCCCGCATGCTCAACAACCAGCCCTGGCTTGGGACCTCAATTTGGTCCTTTCCACTGTCACAGGGGGCCCCCCTTTGAGCCCCTGGCTACGTTCTCTCTGCTATATCTCTCATAAAAGGTCGCATTCCTAGTGACTATCACCTCGGCCAGGAGGGTGTCGGAACTCAGAGCACTGACGTCCGAGCCTCCATACACTGTCTTCCACAAAGACAAAGTCCAACTCAGGCCACACCCAGCGTTCTTTCCGAAGGTGGCCTCCCAATTCCACATCGCTCAAGACATTTTTCTCCTGGTGTTCTATCCTAAGCCACACTCCTCCGGCACGGCACGGAGTGTAGGCTGCGTTCCCTGGACGTTCGCAGGGCCCTGGTATTCTATATTGAAAGAACCAAACCGTTCAGGAAATCAACCCAACTCTTTGTTGCTGTGGCCGACAGGATGAAGGGACTCCCTGTCTCATCACAGCGTATCTCCTCATGGATCTTGGCCTGCATCCATGAATGCTACGGTCAGGCTAAGGTGCCTGCCCCACCGATCACGGCCCACTCCACAAGGGCACAGGCCTCCTCCATGACGTTCCTGGCTCAGGTCCCGACACAGGAAATATGCAGAGCTGCCACGTGGTCCTCAATCCACACATTTACGTCGCACTATGCCATCACGCACCAGGCCAGAGATAATGCAGCCTTCGGCCATGCAGTGCTCCAATCCGCAGTGAACTCTGACCCCAATGCCTAAACTCAGGCTTGTGAGTCACCTGCTTGGAATGGACATGAACAATCACTTGAAGAAGAAAAAATGGTTACTCACCTTTTTGTAACTGTTGTTCTTCGAGATGTGTTCATTTCCATTCCAATACCCACTCTCCTACCCCTCTGTTGGAGTGCCGGCAAGAAGGAACTGAGGTGGTGGAGGGTCGGCGGGCCCCTATATAGGGCACCATGGAGGCGCTACTCCAGGGGGCGCCAAGGCCCACCCTACGGACGCTGCTAAGGGAAAATCTTCCGGCTGGTGTACACATCTCGAGGAACAACAGTTACAAGAGGTGAGTAACGATTTTTTTTCATGATGGGACATTTAAATTTTGTCCATAAGTGTTTTGGCTACAGCTTTTGAAAATTGTTTGCCCACACAATGGGGCCCTCTAAGCACTCCCGTAACAGATACATCCTAATAATATTGGTAAAAATTTCCATCCATTTTTTCTTCACTAAAATGCTAACGCTGATGAAGTTTTAAAAATTATACTTCTTTCTAAATTTGTCTCACAAACAGATGGAGTTTATCCTTCGGTCTCCTATTTTCTTCTATCTTCTCAACTTTGTCAAAAATTAGCTAGAACAATTCCTTTCTATATTTTCTTATCCTTTATGCCTTTTGTTGGTTATCCATTGAAAGTTTAATTGCTTTATTTTCTCTTGAATATGGAAAGTAGTAAATTCTGACAGAAGACACGTTCATTATAACTTGTGAGACATTTATTGTGCCTTTCAATTATGTTGCTATCCAGGATGGTGATGAGTCCTCTCCAATTTTAACAAGCTCTGAGATTGTTAAGGTTCCAGATCCCCAGCTGTCTATGGTGAGTAATTTTCTGTGCAACACAATCCAAATCATAACAAAACTTCATTGTGGGATGCTGTGAAGTTCTTACAAGTGGCAGAGAAAAACTCTTGACAATTATATCTCCTATGGTCTCAAATAAGTTTAATTGCAGCATCAAGTTGTGGCTACTGCCAGTGTGTTAAGTCTTAAGTAAATCTAGTCAAGAAATAGTAGTGAGATTTTTAAGTTATTGTCAGTTTGTTATTAGGATTGGTGGGATGGTCAAATATTTTTAGTTCTTCAAGTGTCCTCTGCATATTCCCATTCATGGGACTTGTGCTGACTGGTTCAGCAAGACCTTAGAATCTCCTGATAGCAGTGCCCGTTAGGATGCCCCTGCGGCTTCACCCCCACCCTAGCACTTGAGCATACTCTGAGGGTGTGGGCATAAAAGGGGCATGGCTCTCATTGCTTCCTCAGTTCCTTCCACCCACAGCAGTGACGTGAACCTGTCTCTGTTAGTGAAATATGAAAGTACGGACCTAAGACTCCTCCATCACAAGTACCTATCTTTTTTTCTTAGTTCACCATTTCCAGTACAGAGTCTTACCCTTTGGCCTTTCCACTGCACCCAGAGTTTTTACAAAATGCCTGGCTCCGATAACAGTGTATTTGAGGAGGCAAGGAATTTTCATCTTCACTCACTTAGTTGATTGGCTCCTGAAGGCTCCCTTTGAAGATTTAAGGAAGGCCATTCGGATTATTCATTCTGTGTTCAGAATGTAGGTTTTTGGTTGACTGTGTCAAGACTTATGGTGTCCACAACATATGTGACTCTGTATGCCAGGCTCAGAATGAGGCATCTTCAGCACTGGATCCTAAAGAACTTCAATCCCATTATGGACTGTATGCTAAAAGTACTCACTGTTCCGAGGAAAGTGTATCTTCCTCTAATGTGGTGGTTGAAACCACAGAATGTCCTCAAGGGAATTTTGTTCAACCCAGCTCCTTCTTCATTGTTAATAATTACAGATTCTACAAAGATAATGTAGGGAGGGAGGGGGACAACTTTGCAGTATGTTTATTCGAGGTCTTTGGACCTACAAAGAATCCCAATTACATATAAATGTACTGGCACTGAGGTCAATCCAAAGCGTTTCTTTCACAGGTGCGGAATGAGGTAATTCAAGTAGCCATGGGCAATGTGTTGGCAGTGTATTATTTGAACGAAGAGGCGCTCGGTTTTCTCAACTATGCAAAAAGGCAATAACACTTTTAGACTGATATATCCAGTAAAATATATATCCAATTGCCCAACACAGTGTGATTGCAGATCAACTGAGCAAAGATTTGTTGCAGATGCACAAATGGTCTCTAAAGAATTCTGTTACCCAGGATGTTTTCAGCCTTTGGGGATTTCTGGTCATTGGTCTCTTTGCGGCAAGATTCAATTCAAAATGTCCCTGTTCTTTGCTCAAGAGCTGGCTCAGGCAGTCTGTCATTGAGGGATGCATTTGAATATGCATTGCTCCCATTTTCACTTATCACCAGAGACTTAAAAAAGATACGGCAGGATTGAGCCAGGGTAATTTTCATTGCTCCAACAGGGCCAAGGCAACAGTGGTCCACCGAGTTAGTCCATTCATCCAACAGCAACTACAAGATGCTTCTGTTATCAACAGACCAGCTGTTACAGGTCTTCCATCCAGATCTCTGATTGTTACATCCACCAGCATGGGTAATATGCCTTTGATAGAGTCATAAAGATCGTGTTCTGTTGAGGTGCAACAAGATATAATTAATTCCCGAAAGCTGTCAAATAGTTACAAGTCCAAGTGTAAAAGGTTTGTTTTATGGACAACTGAAAGAAGCGTTGACCAATTTTAGCTCCCATACAACTTATTTTTGAATATTTGTCACACTTAAAATAGGGTTGTCTTTGCCCTCCAGTAAGGCCCATGTAGCGGCAATAACAGTGCATCATACTCATGTTAATGGAAAATCAATTTTTTTGTGTACATTGAATTGGCCTCTTAAAAAGCTTTTCACCAATTTGGATCCCCTCAGTATGGAACCTGGTCCCACCATGGAATTTGAATTTAGTTTTAACTCAACTCGTGGCTCACCCATTTGAACCTCTAGTGAGCTGCTCTTTGTTTGTCCTCTCAGTGAGGACAGCTTTTATAATAGCTGTTACTTTCTGGTAGAAGACAAAGTGAACTGCATGCATTGATGGCAGACCCCTTATACCAGTTTTTATAAAGACAAAGTGGTTCTTAGACTGGCTCCTAAATTCCTTCCTAAGGTGATTTTGGAGTTTTGTGTAAATCAAACTATCAGTCTACCAATATTCTTTCCAAAGCCACATTTAGGTAAAGGGAAGGCTAGATTACATTCATTAGCTGCTAAGAGAGCACAAGCATATTACCTGGATAGAATATTTTTCCCTTATTGATACATGCAAAGCTGCTGCTTGAAGGTTGGTTCACGCTTTTGCAAAACATTATGCATTGGATCTCACATCCAGGGCTGATACTCCATTTGGTGGAGCGGTACTCCAGTCTTTAACTACAACTTCTCACCCCTCTAGCCAATTTACTGTACTGCTTGCTAAACTATCCCATGAGTGGAAATATGCAGAGGACACGTGGCGAAGTGAAGTTAGGTTACTTGTAACCGGAGTTCTTCGAGATGAACTCTGCATGTTCATGCTCCCTGCATATCTTCCCCATTCCTGCGGAGTCCAAATTTCAATATCTTGGTGTTCTGCTTTAGCAGTGGAAGAGACTGAGGTAGCAACTGCTGTCATAACCCTTTTATACCCACAACCTCAGAACATAATAGAGCGAGGGGTTGGGGGGTGGCTCATGGGCACCCTGATAGGCACGACTCCCAGAAGGTTCTATTATCCTGCTACACTGGTTGGCATAAGTCCCAGGAGGGTGATTGTTACCTTAGTAAAGGAGATAGGTAGGTGGAGATATAAGGCAAGAGGGAGCAGAGGAGGGAGGAAATATTGAAACTAAGGAGAGGCAAGTTAAATATTGCCCCAGGTACTTTGCTTATGTGAAATCCCTTTCTTACTCCACTTCCTTCTGTTGTCCTGGTTGTATTTATTGCCTAAATACAGTTCTAGAAAACAATTCCATTATTGTGAATGCCAGTTCAGCTGGGTGGGTATTAGCAACTTCAGGAGCCCTCGTGTAGATGGGGCTTCTACTGATGACACCATTGTCAGCACCATGCCATCAAACGCTGCTGTCAGGTAGTCCAGTTGACACAGTGCTGAAAATGGTGTTGGCAGCTGAAATCTTGTTCACACTGTTGCTTCTACTGTTGCTATTATGGCTTCAGCTGAACCAGTATTAACAATAAACTCTGGAGGAAAAAACATCTAATATACGCAGAGCCTTTAGACTGTAAAGGATGGTGTTTGGCCATAAAGTGTTTAGCATCTTTAGTGCCTTAGCATGTTTAGATGCTGTGTAAATAACTTTCATTTTGAACAAATGCCTTGATGACAGCCTTTCACCCAAAGGTGAGAAATAGTTATAAAACTGCATTTTAAGTCTAAAGTGATGGTATTGTTTGTGGAATAAGAACGCTCACTGTGGAAAGTGCATGCACTTTAAGCAGTGAATCCAGAAGACAGAGTAGTTTTTAGATATGAATACTTAAGCATGTAATACATTATTCAGGATGTTGGTGAGTCTCTGCTAGACAGTTGCATTTCAAGACTGTTTTCAGTGGAGTTAAATATTTATAACCGCTGACTTTTATTTTGTGCATTTTTAGGAGAATTTAGTAGAGAGCAAACATCACAAACTTGCTCGAAGTTTAAGAAGTGGGCCCTCTGATCATGATCTCAAGCCTAATGCAGCTACTCGAGATCAGCTTAATGTAAGTTTGTAACTTTCATTTGAGTCTTTGGTGTCTGTAAGTATACAGATTCAGTTTTGCTAAATGACTTTATTCAATGTCTGTCGCCAAGTTTGAAGGGAATACAATAGATATGTGATTTCTCGTTAATGTGAAATCATGTGTTGTCAATAAGAGAACTCACTTGGAGGTGGGTGGTTGTCTGTCCCAGCTCATGAACGCCAAAGTCATTCCCATCTGGTTACTTTGAGATGAGTTAGCCTTACTACACTCCTGAGTGCAAAGGAATCCACATCACAAATACTAATTGGCATTTTTGGTAGTCTCAGCAGCAGGGCCAAGGACTGATAGGTCTATGAATACCCTGACCTCTATGGGTGGTTCATCTAAGATCAGGGTTGAAGAGCATCACTTGTGTAGTATGGGGAAATTGTCAATTCTGTTCTGCTTGTGGATAGACAAAGGTCTTCATTCTACTATGTGGTCAGTATGGCACATGAGACACACACTAAATTCTCTCAACTTCTTTAAAAGATCAATATGTATAATGTTTATTACAAATTATTCTCTGGAAAATTTTTTATAGATCATAGTGAGTTATCCACCAACAAAGCAACTGACATACGAGGAACAAGATCTAGTTTGGAAGTTTAGATACTATCTTACTAATCAAGAAAAGGTAAGGTTAAATGTATTAAATATATACTGATCACTGTACATTATTATTGAGTAATTTATCTTTCTGTTTCATTAGTGTGACTGCCTTTTTAAGTGTCTGCCTCTTCAGAGTTGTGAATCTCTGAGCTGACAAAGTATATTTAGTCGAGATATTTTTCACAATGGAACATCTATGCTGGTAAAGACTAGTGACCATATTTTTAAAATCCTATTGGCGAATACTTTTAAAACTTGTAGCTCAAAATCTCTAGTGAGTTCTTTAAAATGCTCTTCTGCCAAGCCTGCCAGGATTAATCCACCAAAGACAATTGGTGTTACCTTCTGCAAATATAGCACAAATCACAAGCTGCATGCCTTCTAGATAATAGGCTAGGTTATTGGAAAGTGAATTAGAACTAGATGGTCAAATAATACCAAAAAATAAAAATAAAAAGTGTATTGTTCAGTGATTATTTAATGAATAGTATTGCATTAGCTCCAGCTGGTACCTTTCTGTTTTGCCTTACGTGAGGCCCCAGAAAATTGTAGCTGGACTATGTTAAAATAGTTGTCAATTATCAGGGGGTAGCCGTGTTAGTCTGTATCTACAAAAACAACAAAGAGTCTGGTGGCACCTTAAAGACTAACAGATTTATTTGGGCATAAGCTTTCGTGAGTAAAAACCTCACTTCTTCGGATGCATAGAGTGAAAGCTACAGATGCAGGCATTATATACAGACACATGGAGAGCAGGGAGTTACTTCACAAGTGGCGAACCAGTATTGACAAGGCCAATTCAATCAGGGTGGATGTAGTCCACTCCCAATAATAGATGAGGAGGTGTCAATTCCAGGAGAGGAAAAGCTGCTTCTGTAGTGAGCCAGCCACTCCCAATCCCTATTCAAGCCCAGATTAATGGTGTTGAATTTGCAAATGAATTTTAGTTCTGCTGTTTCTCTTTGAAGTCTGTTTCTGAAGTTTTTTTGTTCAATGACAGTGACTTTTAAATCTGTGATAGAATGACCAGGGAGATTGAAGTGTTCACTTACTGGCTTGTGTATGTTACCATTCCTGATGTCCGATTTGTGTCCATTTATTCTTTTGCGGAGGGACTGTCCGGTTTGGCCAATGTACATGGCAGAGGGGCATTGCTGGCACATGATGGCATATATGACATTAGTGGATGTGCAGGTGAATGAGCCCCTGATGGTGTGGCTGATGTGGTTGGGTCCTCTGATGCTGTTGCCAGAGTAGATATGGGGACAGAGTAGGCAACGAGGTTTGCTACAGGGATAGGTTCCTGGGTTGGTGTTTCTGTGGTGTGGTGTGTAGTTGCTGGTGAGTATTTGCTTCAGGTTGGGGGGTTGTCTGTGAGCAAGGACTGGCCTGCCTCCCAAGGTTTGTGAGAGTGAGGGATCATTTTCCAGGATAGGTTGTAGGTCGTGGATAATGCGCTGGAGAGGTTTTAGCTGGGGGCTGTATGTGATGGCCAGTGGTGTTCTGTTATTGTCCTTGTTGGGCCTGTCCTGTAGTAGGTGATTTCTGGGTACCCGTCTTGCTCTGTCAATCTGTTTCCTCACTTCCCCAGGTGGGTATTGTAGTTTTACGAATGCTTGATAAAGATCTTGTAGGTGTTTGTCTCTGTCTGAGGGGTTGGAGCAAATTCGGTTGTATCTTAGGGCTTGGCTGTAGACAATGGATCGTATGATGTGTCTTGGATGGAAGCTGGAGGCATGTAGGTACGTATAGCGGTCAGTAGGTTTCCGGTATAGGGTGGTGTTTATGTGACCATCACTTATTTGTACTGTAGTGTCCAGGAAGTGGATCTCTTGTGTGGACTGGTCCAGGCTGAGGTTGATGGTGGGGTGGAAATTGTTGAAGTCCAGGTGGAATTCTTCAAGGGCCTCCTTTCCGTGGGTCCATATGATGAAGATGTCATCAATGTAGCGCAAGTAGAGGAGGGGCACTAGGGGACGAGAGCTGAGGAAGCGTTGTTCTAAGTCAGCCATAAAAATGTTGGCATACTGTGGGGCCATGCGGGTACCCATAGCAGTGCCACTGATTCTGGGCTTGAATAGGGATTGGGAGTGGCTGGCTCACTACAGAAGCAGCTTTTCCTCTCCTGGAATTGACACCTCCTCATCTATTATTGGGAGTGGACTACATCCACCCTGATTGAATTGGCCTTGTCAACACTGGTTCGCCACTTGTGAAGTAACTCCCTGCTCTCCATGTGTCTGTATATAATGCCTGCATCTGTAGCTTTCACTCTATGCATCCGAAGAAGTGAGGTTTTTACTCACGAAAGCTTATGCCCAAATAAATCTGTTAGTCTTTAAGGTGCCACCAGACTCTTTGTTGTTTATGTTAAAATAGGTAACAGGTTAAAATGACGAGTTATTTTAGTGGTAGGTATTCAGCTATAAACCAGGCTGAAGCCGTAGTCTTAACTTGTTTATATTTTTGGGTGACCTCTAGCAAAGGATCTTAATTCCTGATTCAGCAACGCATTTAAGTATGTGCTTTGCTGAGCTCTCTGCTCCCCATTCAGCTCCATACATTGAGTAATCCTTAACACCTTGTTGTCAGTGCTTTGAGTCTGGCCAGTATTCCGTTAAAGACTCCAGACGTGAAAAGATTGTTTCAAAAGAAAAAAAAAAAAATAGAGTTGTCCTTGGGTTGCCAAATCTCTATAAAAAGAACAGGAGTACTTGTGGCACCTTAGAGACTAACGAATTTATTTGAGCGTAAGCTTTCGTGGGCTACAGCCCACTTCATCGGATGCATAGAATGGAACACAGAAGATATTTATACATACAGAGAACATGAAAAGGTGGGAATAGCTATACCAACTGTATGTATAAATATCTTCTTTCTGTGTGTTCCATTCTATGCATCCGATGAAGTGGGCTGCAGCCCACGAAAGCTTATGCTCAAATAAATTTGTTAGTCTCTAAGGTGCCACAAGTACTCCTGTTCTTTTTGCAGATACAGACTAACGTTGCTACTCTGAAACAAATCTCTATAGCTGCCTTGCTGGTTGCTGCCACCCGACACCATAATTTTTCCTTGGGAGTGGGCATTTTGTATAATAGAAAAGACAGTTGATTGAGTCAACATGGTCTCATTGAAGTATTTCCCACAGGCCTATGGGGAAAAGGTGTCCCAGAGATCATGGGATTGCTTCTGGAGAAGTTTGCGTGTGGTGGCTTGGGGGGAAACTGATACTTCGGAGGTGACACTGCAAACTGCTTGTGTACTGTTATCAAGAGCTACCAGAACTAAGTTCCCTCTTTGTGCCTATAGAGGAGCGGACTCCTGCTGGTCGTCTCCAGGAATTAGCTCTTCCAGCGTCCTGGAGCGCCCCCTGCAGGCCGGTGGTCCACTTGTCCTCTGGCCCCTGTGTCCCTCCCGGATCCCTGTGCCCTTTTATCTGGGGTGCTGCCCCCTGGCAGTACACCCCTAAGTACTAGGGTCTCCCCTCCCTGGGGAACCCCCACCCACTATCCCTACCTCGCTTCAGAATAAGGCCACTACCCCCCGCTCCCTGCGGCAGACTGCAGCATAGGCCACTCATCACAGGCAAGGTTGGGTTTGGACCTGCTGCCTTGGCCTACCCCTGGGCTGCCCTCTGCAACCCCCAGTACCCCTTGGCCTCCTACTAGGCCGCAGCCTGGGGCTTTCCAGGCTGAAGCTCCCCAGCTCCTCAGCCTGTCCCCAGCCCTGCTCCACTCAGGTACGCTGTTTCTAGCTCGCTGCAGAGAAAGACTGCCTGGCCTCTGGCTCACAGCCTTTTTATATAGGGACAGCTGAGGCCTGATTGGGGTTGGCCCAGCTGCTTCCCAATCAGCCCAGCTTAGCAGCTCCCAGCCACAACCTTCCCCCAGGGCTGTTTTAAGCCCTTTAGGGCAGGAGCGGGGTAACCACCCCGTTACAGTGCCTTAAGCAAAGGGTACAATCTAGCACTCAATGTGGTCTGGAATATATGGATATTAAGTGGCTGAAAAAGAACATTCTAAGTAGGGCTGTTAAGCAATTAAAAAAATTTATAATGATTAATCATGCAATTAAAAAAATTAATTGCACGATTAATCATGCTGTTAAACACTAGAATACCAATTTAAATATTTTGAGATGTTTTCTACATTTTCAAATATATTGATTTCAATTACAATGCAGAATACAAAGTGTACAGTGCTCACTTTATATTTATTTTTGATTACAAATATTAGCACTGTAAAAAACAAAAGAAATAGTATTTTTCAATTCACCTAATACAAGTACTCTAGTGCAATCTCTTTATCATGAAAGTTGAACTTACAAATGTAAGAATAAATTGTGAATTTGAGATTGCTGCTACAGAAGATGTCATTCTCTTGCACTGTAGCACTTTAATCTAACTTCAGAGGGCCCTACAAAAATTGAAGAATTAATCTTCACAACACCCCCACAAGGTAGGTGAGAATTATCACCCATTTTATAGATGTGGGGGCGATAATGCATAGTGAAATTAAGTGCCTTGGTCAGTATCATGCAGCAAGTCAGTAGCATAACTGGGAATAGAACACAGATCTGATTCACACTGGTGCATGGTCACACAAGTTTAGTTGCCCAGAATATTGCCATTCACTTCAATTGGATTCCCCCAGTTTATGCTAATATAATTGCAATAAGAATCTGTCCCCATGTCTTGTCTTGACTTAAACTAAAATATGTAACTCTTTAAATATTCCAGTTCATTGATTTCTGTAATTGCTTAGGAATAGTTAGTTTTTCTAATTTTCTTTGTTTAGGCTTTGACAAAGTTCTTGAAATGTGTCAACTGGGACCTACCCCAGGAGGCAAAGCAGGCACTGGAGCTACTGGGGAAATGGAAGCCAATGGATGTAGAAGATTCTCTGGAACTGTTATCCTCTCATTTCACCAATCCAACAGTACGGCGGTATGCTGTTGCCAGGTTGCAACAGGCAGATGATGAGGTATTAAAGGACTCTATTGTTCCGTGTGTGTACTTTACTTTCACCTATGAGAAAATCAAAGGACCTAATGTAGTACATGGAGAAATGTACTGTTTCCATAATGTTTGCTACTACCTGAATATTTATTACCTTTTATAGCAAGGTAATTATGAAAGATAATAAAAGGTTGACTGTGAAGCTGTTCAATGTAAGTTTCCATTTTTAGAGAGAATAAAACTTCTAGCTTTATTAAGCAAAACTTCTCACAATGCAAATCAATACTCTGTGTTAGATGTCTTCAACCATGCAGACTGAAACCATCATACTTTCTCCCCACAACCCAAGAGATCAGTTTTGATGCTAACCTGTTCACTTCAAAATTAACTGCTCCATTGTTGAATAGTATACCAGATACTTCTAGCAATCTATTTTGTAAATAGCAGGTGTGTCCTGACATTGCATTCCTTTGAGGAAGAAGGTGCAGAAAGATATTCTGTTAGCTAGAAATGAGATAAAACATTTGAGATAGAGGGGGATTTCTTTTTGAAAACCCATGTAAAAACACTCAGTAAGTGGTGGAAACTTAATGGAATCTAATCTTTTATCTAAGTTTTAATATGCATATTACATCTGCCTCCTATTTTTATGATAGGGAATTTTATGCACTCATGATTGTGCCTTTTGGATGCATAACACATTTTCTTAAAAGCAGCCCATAAAACTGATCAGCTCACAATAGGGAACACTAATTGCCTCCTAGTTAGCACTTCACCTACAGTAAAACTGACTCCCTCAGTAATATCCCTGTTAATATTCTTGACCAAAAAGACCTTCCTTGCACCATGCATTGGAGATCACCGAACAGGTTCTGGTAGACCATCAGAGGGGGGAAATTCCTTAGGTAATAATTAATTAAAAACCCTGTCTTAAGAATTCAAATCTAGGGACTGTTATATTGCTTTGTTGATTTTAGTTTTTATGATGCATAAGGGAAGAGGCAGCATTAGATAGCCAAGTCCCAGGCTCTGTCCAACTTTTACAGATGGAAGTCAGACACATTAAAGTGAATAGTTTAATCAATTTTCATTAAATAAGACCAACATGGCTCCATTAAACGGATAATGTAGGTTGATTACAATAAGGTATGAGGAAGACTAACATTAGCCACTCTAAAACAGAAATATACACCCTGAGATGTGTAGTTAAATTGCTATTATGGCTTTTTAATAATGAAAAAAATGCAAGAAATAGAAACCGCCTGTGTGCCAAGTTATATTATATTCATGACCACTCTTTCTACCCTCCACTAGCCATGACTCAGTTCCTGCTTCCATTTCTTTACTGATCACTAAACCCTGATTTAGGCTGGTGAATAAATGGTGTAATTCTCAAAAGTGCTGAACATCCAACAGCTCATCTCTCAGTGTATCTATTTTTTTCCTCTGTGTTATGTCTTTCCAAGGATTTGTTGATGTACCTGTTGCAGTTGGTCCAGGCCTTGAAATATGAAAATTTTGATGACATAAAGAATGGATTAGAGCCAAATAAGAGGGACAGTCAGGGTTCAATGTCCGAGAGTATGGCAGCATCAGGAACGAATGCTGCAGAAATAGACAGGTAAGGGACTTTTGTTTTGAGAAGGGAAGAAACAAGGAATATTGGCATCAGAAGTAAAATACTGATTCTCTCTTGCAGGCATGCTCCAGTTTTGTCACTTGCATATACTAAGTTTTATATTGCAAGGTTGCTACTCTTGCTTTATTTATGAGACCTTCATGATGTTTCCAGTCACTAACACGTTGAAGACTTAAAGCTCTGAGGCTGCTATGGGGTCTCTTTGGTTGAAAGTCTCATAGTGCCATTCCTGAGACATTAAAGTAATTGTTGGGTTCTTTGACTTTAAATACATCTAGCTAGTAATTGAACTTGGTGAGAATTTTTGGTAGAAAGTTGTTTTTGGAAATAGGTTGGGTTTGCTTAAAATGTGTGTGTGTCTGGCTAGCAAGAACCCAGTCATCTGAGGGTATCTAGCACAAAACTTTGAGTTGTGATGATACTTGGTCTAAAAATGTAAGTTTGCAAAGGTCCTGGATACTTATTTATTATGAAAACAGAAATAGAAGGCAAGGAAGTACTGAGGCCTGTGAATGCCTGTTCCCTGCAATACAGGAAAATTACTGTGTGATTATTCATCACCTATGATATTTTCTCAGTCCTTCACAGAAGGACAGCCTCCGTTGTCCGGGATCCCTACCTATTTGCCCTAGAGGAAAAGCCTTTCTTTAAATATATCATCCACCAAGATTTTCACTCCTGCATTTCAACTCCTTAGTATGAGACACACAGAAACTCCTTAAGCTCCTGAAGTACTTTAGTCGTTAGAGCAGTAGTATTGGGTGGAGCATGAGGTAGTCCCATTGCCAGCAGTCATGCACAAACCTCTAAGTTTAAATCCTGCACATTAAATCTTCCAATTGGTTCCATCTTGACTGTAGTTGCCAAAGCAGGTCCCCACAGGTGTGCTTGTCCAGTTGCTGCTCCAATCCTTATATCTGAACTGATATAAAGCATTGTCAAATATCCCTCTCGGTGTTCCTGCCCTTCCAGCCAGATTCAAGTTGTTAAATGCTTAAGGCCAATTCTCTTGGAGTTATATTTTCAAAAGCACCAAAGGAACTTAAGTTCCCAAGTCACTTTTGAAAATGGGACTTAAGCTCCTAAGTGTTAGATGACTTAGATATTTTTGAAAACTTTATGGCACTTAGTGTCTGTGCTTAAGGTGCCTTGTAGTCATTTCAATACTGACTTGTCACTTAAGCATTCAAATTAGGTGATTCTTTTTGATATCCTACTCTTGAGAGGGTGTTTTCAGAGCCCCAAAGGAGGAAGGAAGGCAGACCACTTCCCTGGCTTCAAATAATCTGTGTGGCAGAGCAGTGTCACTGAAAGGCTAAAATCTACTGCCTCAGACTAAAACCAGGTGCAGACTAAAATCAGATTTGCCTGCAAATCACAATTCACTGGGACTGTGAAGAATGCATCTCACCTCTTCTAGTGAGATTGCCTTGAATCTGATTTGAGGCCAGCCCAGTAGTGCTTTGAAAGGAAGTCCCTCAAAGCAAAAACTGAGCTGATCAAGACTCCATGTTGATGATGTGGCCTGCTCTGGAGAAAAAACATTGCTTCTCCTAATAGGCATAGTGAGAGAGCTTCGCCACTGAAGCATCGTACACCATCTTCCTTGAAACAGGCTCTGATCATTCACGTGCTTGAAGTTTTCATGCTTAATTTTTTTACACCCACAGGATAACTAAGTTTAGATTTTCTGGAGGAATTAATGTTGCCACTATTGTTAGCTGTTGAGCCTATTTGGCTAATTGGGAAACCTATAAAAATGGAGGACAATCTAGTTAATATCTATTGCAAATGGAATGTACACCATGGTGTGGTGTGTTTTTTTTAACTGTTAGTGTGATCCCAAATCCTAATTGTAAAACACATGCTTTATTTCTTTACTTTACAGTTCCCAGATCATAGCGAGTCCCCTTCCTCCTGTATCCTCCCCACCTCCTACTTCTAAAACAAAGGAGTCTGCAGAGAGTGAAAACCTTGAAGTAAGTAAAACATGTTAGAGTTACTAACTAAGAAGTATCCAACATAACTGAATGGGTATTTGTTTTATATTGGTCTTTATCCCATTTGACTAATAAGCTAAATATAACAAGTTCACTAAACTTGTTATGATGTTTGACTCTTCCTGAAAGTACATTGTTGCATAGTCCAAAAGACAAGACTTTAGTTTTTACTCTTGCCCTGGGAATAGAAATGTGTTAAGAAGAAATGTTCAAGTGAACTAATTATAAAGATTACTTTAAGAAAAACCATCAGTATTTTCTTAATAATGTTTATATCTAAGTTGTTTATGAACACAGTCGCACTAACAGGAATAGGTTAATGTTGCATTATGTATTTTTCTGTTAAACACAAAAATCAGTACCTTTTGGTAAAGATAAAAATGAATGTAGAGAAACATAGTGAGCATATAATATTACATTCAAGGTAACTTGAATGTGCCTACATATATTCTAGTTAGTGTGTGTATAATTATTTTATACAAATCTCAACTATTTTTATCTATATAGCACACACATCAAAAACTGTGCATTCCTGGACAAGATCCTCAACTGGTATAAATGGCCTAACTCCATTGATTTCAATGTTACTATCCTAATTTACACCGCTGGAAGATTTGGCCCTTCTCTTTCTAGTAGATGTTGGATAAAGATGGGGAGATGAACTGATGACTGCACTGAAGCCAGTATAACTGTCTGGTGTATTATCGGTCTGAGAGCGCTCACCTTGCTACACTCAAAGTCCATGCAGTTTACTTCCTGGGGTATAATTCTAGTGAGTCACAAAATAAATCCCAAATGAAGCAAGACAAAATTCAGCCCAAGCCTTTTCTTGGGGTTGGCTGCTGCCATAGTTCATCTGAGGGGCTACTCAGCCCTCACTAGCAAGCTGCTCTCACTTTAGAATCATAGAATATCAGGGTTGGAAGGGACCTCAGGAGGTCATCTGGTCCAACCCCCTGCTCAAAGCAGGACCAATCCCCACATAGATTTTTGCCCCAGTTCCCTAAATGGCCCCCTCAAGGATTGAACTCACAACCTTAGGTTTAGATGCTCAAACCACTGAGCTATCCCTCCCCGCAACATGGGAATGGGGACAGGCAGCCCAGATGTGCCTACCTTTAAGATGCAATACAGACACAGTAGAGTACTTCATTTTTGTTTGTTTGTTTTGTTTGTTTGTCTGTTTTTTGGGGGAGGTCTCTGCTGCTGCCTGATTGGTTATTTCCAGTTTCACATGGTGTCCAGTTGACTGGTCAGTCTGTAACTCTAGTGTTTGTAGCTTTGAGGCGCTACATATAACTTTTTTTTTTTTTTTTTTTTACACTACTCTATTCTAGCAAGACCTTTGCACTTTTTTGATATCCCGAGCCTGCAAGAATTCCACACTGGCTAACTACTTATACTGGTATGTCAAAACTTACTTTGTATTATTTGTATTGGGGTCCCCAAATTTGAGATCAGGGTCCAGTTGTACAAGGTGCTATACAGACACAGAATAAAAGATAGTCCTTGCCCTGAGGAACTTAATATCTAAACTGGAGATGCAATAATGGGTTTAAATAAACAAAAGGAAGGATGAGGATTACGCAGTGTGCAGTTACATAGGGTAACTAGTATAAAGATGGCAGTCACTAGCTTATAGAATAACGTGTATGCATATATCTCTAGATAAAGTGAGAGCATTATATTTGCATTAATGCAGTGATCAAAATAAAATTTTTAAATTCTCACTTTATGGTCTACAAGTGTCCATTCAATTGGAATAAAAAAAAAACGTAATTCAGTTTTGGATTGTGTTATGATGTTTTGGTTTTCATAGCAATCTGTCTATAGCACTCAGTTCGTGCCCTGTATTATAGCACTTAATAAAATGCATAATTGGCATAAGGCACTGTAAACCTGTTGTGCTAAACTAAGGCTTCCTTTATTAGCTATCGTGGATGAGTACCATTTGAATATCTAAATAAGGTAGTGCTGCAAATATCTCTCCCCCACCCCCATGAATGACTTATAGTTGTGACACCTTGTCCAGATGTTTGGAGTTTTGCACTTAAATCACAGCACTAAAAATGTACCCGTTTTATAATTCTGTATGTCATTGATTGAAAATGGTTATCGGAAGTATGCTGTAACTAATACTAATATGCTATGAATAGAACGTAATAGTTGGAAATGAAAGGGGTGAATTAAAATAAATTGTCCAAAATGGTGTGCCAAAAATTTGACTTACAATCATAGAATCATAGAATATCAGAGTTGGAAGGGACCTCAAGAGGTCATCTAGTCCAACCCCCTGCTCAAAGCAGGACCAATTCCCAGCTAAATCATCCCAGCCAGGGCTTTGTCAAGCCGGGCCTTAAAAACCTCCAAGGAAGGAGACTCCACCACCTCCCTAGGTAACGCATTCCAGTGTTTCACCACCCTCCTAGTGAAATAGTTTTTCCTGATATCCAACCTGGACCTCCCCCACTGCAACTTGAGACCATTGCTCCTTGTTCTGTCATCTGCCACCACTGAGAACAGCCGAGCTCCATCCTCTTTGGAACCCCCCTTCAGGTAGTTGAAGGCTGCTATCAAATCCCCCCTCATTCTTCTCTTCTGGAGACTAAACAATCCCAGTTCTCTCAGCCTCTCCTCATAAGTCATGTGCTCCAGACCCCTAATCATTTTTGTTGCCCTCCGCTGGACTCTTTCCAATTTTTCCACATCCTTCTTGTAGTGTGGGGCCCAAAACTGGACACAGTATTCCAGATGAGGCCTCACCAATGTCGAATAAAGGGGAACGATCACGTTCCTCGATCTGCTGGCAATGCCCCTACTTATACAGCCCAAAATGCCGTTAGCCTTCTTGGCAACAAGAGCACACTGTTGACTCATATCCAGCTTCTCGTCCACTGTGACCCCTAGTTTCAGAGTAACAGCCGTGTTAGTCTGTATCTGCAAAAAGAAGAACAGGAGTACTTCCAGCTTCCATCCAGGACACACCACACGATCCATTGTCTACAGCCAAGCTCTAAGATATAACCGCATTTGCTCCAATCCCTCGGATAGAGACAAGCACCTACAGGATCTCTATCAAGCATTCTTAAAACTACAATACCCACCTGCTGAAGTGAAAAAACAGATTGACAGAGCCAGACGAGTACCCAGAAGTCACCTCCTACAAGACAGGCCCAACAAAGAAAATAACAGAACACCACTAGCTGTCACCTTCAGCCCCCAACTAAAACCTCTCCAGCGCATCATCAGAGATCTACAACCTATCCTGAAAGATGATCCTTTACTCTCACAGATCTTGGGAGACAGACCTGTCCTCGCTTACAGACAACCCCCCAACCTAAAGCAAATACTCACCAGCAACCACACATCACTGAACAAAACCACTAACCCAGGAACCTATCCTTGTAACAAACCCCGATGCCAACTCTGTCCACATATCTATTCAAGTGACATCATCATAGGACCTAATCACATCAGCCATACCATCAGGGGCTCGTTCACCTGCACATCTACCAATGTGATCTATGCCATCATGTGCCAGCAATGCCCCTCTGCCATGTACATTGGCCAAACCGGACAGTCTCTACGCAAAAGAATTAATGGACACAAATCTGACATCAGGAATCAAAATACTCAAAAACCAGTGGGAGAACACTTTAACCTGTCTGGTCATTCAGTGACAGACCTGCGGGTGGCTATATTACAACAGAAAAACTTCAAAAACAGACTCCAAAGAGAGACTGCAGAGCTAGAATTGATATGCAAACTAGACACAATCAACTCCGGTTTGAATAAGGACTGGGAATGGCTGAGCCATTACAAACGTTGACTATCTCCCCTTGTAAGTACTCTCACACTTCTTATCACACTGTCTGTACTCGGATAGCTTGATTATCACTTCAAAAGTTTTTTTTTTTTTTTTTTTTTTTTTTTTCCTCTTAATTAATTGGCCTCTCAGAGTTGGTAAGACAACTCCCACCTGTTTATGCTCTCTGTATGTGTGTATATATATATCTCCTCATTATATGTTCCATTCTATATGCATCCGAAGAAGTGGGCTGTAGTCCACGAAAGCTTATGCTCTAATAAATTTGTTAGTCTCTAAGGTGCCACAAGTACTCCTGTTCTTCTTTTTGTGACCCCTAGGTCCTTTTCAGCAGAACTGCTACCTAGCCATTCGGTCCCTAGTCTGTAGCAGTGCATGGGATTCTTCCGTCCTAAGTGCAGGACTCTGCACTTGTCCTTGTTGAACCTCATCAGGTTTTTTTCTGCCCAATCCTCTAATTTGTCTAGGTCCCTCTGTATCCGATCCCTACCCTCTAGTGTATCTACCACGCCTCCTAGTTTAGTGTCATCTGCAAACTTGCTGAGAGTGCAGTCCACACCATCCGCCAGATCATTAATAAAGATATTAAACAAAACCGGCCCCAGGACCGACCCTTGGGGCACTCCACTTGAAACCGGCTGCCAACTAGACATGGAGCCATTGATCACTACCCGTTGAGCCCGATGATCTAGCCAGCTTTCTATCCACCTTACAGTCCATTCATCCAGCCCATACTTCTTTAACTTGGTGGCAAGAATACTGTGGGAGACAGTATCAAAAGCTTTGCTAAAGTCAAGAAATAACACATCCACTGCTTTCCCCTCATCCACAGAGCCAGTTATCTCATCATAGAAGGCAATTAGGTTAGTCAGGCACGACTTCCCCTTCGTGAATCCATGCTGACTGTTCCTGATCACTTTCCTCTCCTCTAAATGTTTCATAATTGATTCCTTGAGGACCTGCTCCATGATTTTTCCAGGGACTGAGGTGAGGCTGACTGGCCTGTAGTTCCCCGGATCCTCCTTCTTCCCTTTTTTAAAGATGGGCACTACATTAGCCTTTTTCCAGTCATCTGGGACCTCCCCCGATCGCCATGAGTTTTCAAAAATAATGGCTAATGGCTCTGCAATCTCACCCGCCAACTCCTTTAGCACCCTCGGATGCAGCGCATCCGGCCCCATGGACTTGTGCACGTCCAGTTTTTCTAAATAGTCCCGAACCACTTCTTTCTCCACAGAGGGTTGGTCACCTTCTCCCCATGCTGTACTGCCCAGTGCAGCAATCTGGGAGCTGACCTTGTGCGTGAAGACAGAGGCAAAAAAATCATTGAGTACATTAGCTTTTTCCACATCCTCGGTCACTAGGTTGCCTCCCTCATTCAGTAAGGGGCCCACACTTTCCTTGATTTTCTTCTTGTTGCTAACATACCTGAAGAAACCCTTCTTGTTACTCTTAACATCTCTTGCTAACTGCAACTCCAAGTGTGATTTGGCCTTCCTGATTTCACTCCTGCACGCCTGAGCAATATTTTTATACTCCTCCCTGGTCATTTGTCCAATCTTCCACTCCTTATAAGCCTCTTTTTTGCGTTTAAGATCAGCAAGGATTTCACTGTTGAGCCAAGCTGGTCGCCTGCCATATTTACTATTCTTTCTACACATCGGGATGGTTTGTTCCTGCAACCTCAATAAGGATTCTTTAAAATACAGCCAGCTCTCCTGGACCCCTTTGCCCTTCATGTTATTCTCCCAGGGGATCCTGCCCATCTGTTCCCTGAGGGAGTCAAAGTCTGCTTTTCTGAAGTCCAGGGTCCGTATTCTGCTGCTCTCCTTTCTTCCTTGTGTCAGGATCCTGAACTCGACCATCTCATGGTCACTGCCTCCCAGGTTCCCATCCACTTTTGCTTCCCCTACTAGTTCTTCCCTGTTTGTGAGCAGCAGGTCAAGAAAAGCTTTGCCCCTAGTTGGTTCCTGGAAGCACTGTCAGAATAAGTCCATCCTCGCAAAATATATCCTTGTCTTCCCTCTCACATACACTATTTAAATTTAAAAACATTAATCAAACAGAAACGTGATTTACTACCACACCTGGTGGTTGTATACACCATGCCAGCATACGCTTTTTCTTTGTCATAGCCTAGAATGTTTGTTTAAACTAAAAATATAATGGGCTCCTGTTCTGAAGGTAAGGAACTACAAGTGTGATTACTGGGAATGGATGTTAAATATTTGGTCCGGTCAAACATTCTTATTTATTTAAGTAGAAATAACTTAGTCTAGCTTCGCTCACTTAAATGTGTGGTTCATTTCACAGTCATTACTGAAGCTTTTGTGTTTGGCCAATTACATAAAACCCCAAACCTTTTCATACATGCAAGATTGTGTGCGGTTTGTATCACTAGAGAATACAAGTACATTGCATTCTGAAACTTGGAACAAACTTTCTTCTTCCTAACTCATTCAGTCAACAAACTTTCAAGCTCTCTCAAAACACTCTTGCCTTCTGACCGCAAAATCAGCTAATTTATTCTTTCTTTTCTTTTCAGACATCTCAATTTCTCTGTGACAAAATCCAAATGTCACCGCTACAGTTTGATCTGACATAGCCATAAATCCTTTTGGCTGCTGATCAATTACGTTTTTCAGCTAACCAGACGCAGCATGAGCTTAAAACAATCAATAGAAAAATTCAGTAATCCTTGAAATTCAGGCAACACATTCATATTACTGTGATGCTAGAGTCATTCCTGTACTTTTTTCACTTTTGTGCATAGATGACTTAAAACTATTTCTTGTGTATACATCATCTACTGAGGCATATGATATCAGGCCTTTGGGCCTGCCTCTCAAGAAGTTAGAGAGATACCATGTAGTACTTTCCTTTGCAAAAAAAGATGAGATAAAGACACATTTTAATGAATTTCTTTGCATTTTCCCTTTTTCCCTTCGCTTGTTGAGTACATAAGCTTTGAAAATACACACGAGAAGCTGTCGGACTTCATTTCCTCTGTAGTAAGATCTACATTTGTAGCCTTAAAAAAGGCTATGCTACTAGCAATCACTGCTGCAAGAGTAAGAGAGCTTTGGCAATGGCTTCTGGTTAGCTATAGGATTTATCAAGAGTATAGCCCTTGTGAAACACAGGTATTTATCTGGATACTGAATGCATTTCAGATTTTGTTATCAATTTGTAAATTAGTTTAGAAAGGTGTATAGCACACAAGCTTGATGGAAAATTCACTTGATGTAGCGAGCTCTTGAATCAATTTGAAGAGACAGCCCACGACAGCAGATTATCTAATGGATTGTGCAGTTTCCTGCAGTTGATTTTCTACATCGAGAAGAGGCCATTTTGATTAGTTCTTCTGTGGCTACCAAATTTAGATATTAATCCCTATCTACTCAAAACATGCTCTTCAATCTAGAAATGTAGCTAGGTCATACAATCCTCTGCACATTGTCCTTCATATCCATGTGCACCTTTTACATAGTTTTGTCTTGGGAGTGGAATTGCAGCTCCACTTTTGAATTGGCTCATGTTGTCACCTCCTTTCATCTCCCATGTTGTTAAATGAATTTTTCTCTTTGGGGTGCCTGCCACAGTGCTTAATTTGTGCCAGGGCTTGCCAGGGTTGAGCCCTGACACCGCTAGGCTTGGTAGTTCATAGCCCTGGCAACCTCTGGGCTTGAAGTATCAGTTATGAAGGGTAAAAAATAATTGCTTGAACCCCGGCACCTCTTTCATTACAAATTAAGCACTGACTTGACATTAGTTGTCCCAGCATATAACCGGTTTCAGTGATCTAAAATAGAAACAAAGTATATGTTGTGTAAGAAAGGTAGAAACATAATTGTTAAGCAGAGCATAAAATCAGCTAGACTTAATATTAGGATAAGTGTAGTTAGCTCGGCTCTCAGATTTATTCATTTGGTTTAATTTGTAATCAACATTCTTATCAGCACTCATCAAACTTGCTATGGGCTCTCACAGTATTGAAAAACCCAGTTATCCAATCAGTAACAAAAATATTCTGCCCATGCACCTCAAAACACTTACTGATGTCGGAGGTGGTGTTCCATTGAGCCTGTATAGTGCCTAACATGTTGGAGCTCCAGTCCTGGGGCAACACCATAAAGTAATTAGAAAGGTAACTGTCCTTCAGCGTGGGTGGAGTTAGTTCATAACATCTGTGAAGACTGATTTAGGTTCACTACATTTGTACAGTCACTTGACTTAATCCAAACCAACCATTAGAAAATGTAATGTATTCAGTTGCATATTAAATAGCCCCGCCTAGAATACGCACAGTTCTATGTATTGTGCTATACTATATCTCAGAGGATAGAAGGGTGATAATTGACAAACTGCCTGTTTTGGTTGGTGTTACTTTATCGTGCATAAGTGAAATTACATTTCTATGCTGCATATGAAATAACCCATAAGGGCAATCAGAGTAAGAACCACACATAATTTACCAAAATAAGGCATCAAATCAAAAATGATTGTAAAATATTTTTCTCTTCTTTGGCTGAGGCCTCTCGTCTGGTAGTCCTTTTAAAAATGAACAGTAACTTATTTGCAAAGCCATGCTCTGGGATCACTCAAGTATTCTTCCACCCCAATTGCTGATGGAACATGCAGTGACAATGCATTGGGCGAGGGAGGCAGGAATGGGGGTTCAGGAGGTTGTTTGAATTGCCATTTTGTAGCACTCAGATTAGGAATGGATAATAAAGCAGTGAGAATGGTAGAACGCTCCTGTCAATGAGTGGTAGGACAAATGATTAGTGTAGATGGACATGCAATGGGGGAGAGGTGTGTGTCTGGGATACCCGTCCGTACCTGCTCTGTTTGAGTGCTACCACTCTTATGTCTTAAGTGAAAGTAAATCTCAAGTGTTTCAAGTAGTCTGTATATCAGTGGAAAGACCCAGGGTATCTGTCCCTGATACTGCTACCTGAAGGTTCAGGTTTTGCCCTGAATCAAGTAAAAATTAGTTTTGCTGTAAATGCAGATCTTTATTACCCAGCTGTAGTACTGCACATGTAAGTGATTTGTATCGCAGAAGGACAACCTAACCGAGATTGTTTTTGTGTTAAAGGTATGTAATAGTGGAATGTGAAGACCAAGACACTCAGCAGAGGGATCCAAAGACTCATGAAATGTACCTAAATGTGATGAGACGGTTTAGTCAGGCTCTATTAAAGGTAACCCATCCCTTAGGTAATGAAAGATTAAGCAGTTTGCAGGTGTTTGCTTTCTTTAAAAAGACACTAGTTTCCTACGGTGCCCTGCCATAAGCATTACAGTCTGCCAAGCCACTTCTTCTCCCAGGAATTAATTTGATCTGCTGTAAATGATGTAATTTTAGTTCAAAACAAATGAATGCAACTATCAAGAAAGTATTTCCCTTTCTCTATTTGTTGCTTTTCCGATAAACTGACTTTTCAGATCATGCTTGCCTCTAGACCCCCTTGCATCTGGCAGTGAGTGTCTGATATTTGTGAGGAATATTTGGCCCTGCTTGACAAATTTGAGGTTGGATCACTAGCCTTTGATGAATCAAGAAGCAGTGCCAATCTGTCTGTCAGCAGTAGAGGGTGCTGATGTAGTGAAAAAAGGTCCTTCTCCTGAGCTATAGTTCATAACTTCTGGCATATGTGTACAGCGTTTGCTGGCTTAAGTCTAACAGTTGGGTATCTTTCATTGTATTTTACTTCACATCTCATTAATGCTGCTTCAAGGTTTTTATGTGACTCTTGTAGTACAAAGGTGTATTTCACATGCGAGAATCTTCATGAAACTTACTTTTTTCCTCCCTGTGAATTAGTTTGTCATGCATGAATGTTCACCACTCAAATTATTATTGTTGATGTAAATTGAAGTGCACTAAAAGGTCAGATAACTGATTGCCAGATACAGCAATTTTGATTACATTTTACAGAAAATACTGTGCTCTGAAATGAAAGATAATTGATCTTTTTTTATTAACTTGGGAAATCTAGCTAGACTAAGAATAAATGTACAAATTTCAGATGTAATTATGGAACAAAGACCTAATTTTCTGTTTCTTTTTCATTCACGTAGGGCGATAAGTCTGTCAGGGTTATGCGTTCTTTGCTGGCAGCGCAGCAGACATTTGTAGATCGACTGGTTCATCTAATGAAGGCAGTGCAGCGTGAAAGTGGGAATCGTAAAAAAAAGGTAAATGCAGGAATAAAAACTTTCTGTGGTTAAAATTTGAGTACGACTGTTAGTTTTCACTGGAAACTTTTGATAAGTTGTGTAGCAAGATACTTCGAATGTTTCTGTCTTATTTAAGCTAAGCATTTATGTTAATATGCAGTGTATGTGTTTTGTTTAGCCTGAAGTATTTCAGCTCTTTTGCATTTTTTGCCCTGAGCTATTCTAGTTCTGTTTTGTTTTGGTTTCTTTGGTCACCTTTTAGACACACATATGGAAGACTAAGATTTCTGGGAAATCTTTTCTCAAAGAAGCTTTTTGATCAATTTATTTTTCCTCTTTAATTTATACAAATATAACTCTTGTACCCTCAGGAAGGTATATCCAGAATAGTGCTTTGGCTCTAAGGGTACATTGATTTAGTTGGGGATTGGTCCTGCTTTGAGCAGGGGGCTGGACTAGATGACCTCCCGAGGTTCCTTCCAACCCTGATATTGTATGATTCTATGATCTACACAGCAGTTGGGAAGTGTGATTCCTACCTCAGGTAGATATACACGCACTATGTCTGCTTGAACTAGTGCCTAAAACCAGCGAGGTCATGGCAGCTGCCTGAATGTAATCCTGCCTGACCCCATCTCTGGGTATATACTTGTGTAGCTTATGTTTTGAGGTTTTTTAGACAGGTTTTTTTACGCCTTTCTCAGCTATTAATTGTTGTGTATTTACTATGTCAGTAGTTGATCTATTTTTCCCCCTTCACCCTTTGGTGAGAGGAGTTAGAAACCGATAGGGGTTTTTTTGTTGTATAGTTATGATTCTTGATTTTATTAGTCTTTTTCTTCCTGTGTTTTTGAGATATTTGACTGTATGGCGTGTTCATTCTATTCATTTTATCTTTGTTACTGCTTGTGTCCTTCAGTCCTTCAATAGCATCGTTAATACCAGTTTCACCACCACCTCCTTTCTTCCCCCAAATAATGTTGTTGTGCTGAACTTTTCATTTCCTTAGTGTATGACCCATTTTCCATAGCATGTACTAAATTACTTTTTAATACTGATTCATGCCTGAGATTTTCGTATACATTTACATGGAAAAGTATGAATGCACTATAGCATAAGCAAGACACTGGAAACCACTATAATCCTAAATACTAATATAGATTGAGACATATAGACTTTATAATCTGATTTTAGATTTATCATTAGATCTTGTTATCATCTCCTTTTTAATCCACCTGAAAATCTGGATAAAAATCAGGATCTTGTTTTTTTCTTAGCAAGCTTTGCATCGTAGCTGAGCTTTCAGGGATCGTGGATACACATTGAAAATGTCTGAACTTTTATTACAAATATTAGCTGAAGAGCTTGATACGATATATTCCAATCTCTGTAGTGTTTTTTAGGTTCTAAGTATTTATGGTGTATTAGTTAAAATGAACAAAAACAAAAACTCCTTTTTAATATGTTTATTGGTTCTTTATACCAATAGTCAACAAGGAGCTTTAGTCTTCTGTGAGGTCAGTGGCTCCTTTCTAGATTCATTATCTCTTCCATAATTTAATTTTGAGCTAAATTTTGAGTCTTGGATATTTTAATATGCATTTATAACTTTCATCAAACCTGTTAAGTTGAATTTATTTATATAGCATAATGTTTATCCAGAAAATGAAATATATTTAGTCATGCTTTGTGTGATTGTATCTATAATACATGAAGGGAAAATACATAATGAAAATTGGGTAATATGCATATGTTCTTGAAACTATATCTATTCTGCATTTCAAACAAACAAACAAAAAACCTCTATGTGCTTCTGGCCTATAATCTATCCTACACATAAACCAGAGAGAAACATTTGTAAGATGCATTGTATATAGTAATTGCCAATATATTTCTATTTAACGCAAATGTGTAGGTTTGGGCTATCTTCTGGCCTGCAGCAACTGGCCTTTGCAAATATGCCCAGGGGTGTTTGAGCTAATATAGTGGCCCAAGGCCGCCCTTTGCCTCTGACTTAGGGTTACCATACGTCCGGATTTCCCTGGACATGTCCGGCTTTTTGGTATTCAAATCCCCGTCCGGGGGGGAATTGCCAAAAAGCCGGACATGTCCGGGGAAATAGGGAGGCAGCATAAGCCAGGGTCCGCCCGGCCCCAGCACAACCCGTCGGGTCCGCAGCGCAGCCCAGCTGCCTGGCTACATTGTAGCGAGCTCGGGCGGGGGAAGGAGGGCGCAGCCGCAGAAGGCAGCGAAGGGGCCACTGCTGCCCCCGGAGGCCGGGCGGACCGCGCGCCCCAGCTGAGCCCGCAGGACCATGGGGAGGCCGGTCCCAGCCAGCGGCTCGGGCTTCCCTCGCGGGCGGGAACTCCCCGGCCACTGGGGGACACTTCCTGCAGCCCCGTCACCCCGCACGGCAGGAAGGAGGCTGCGACGCGGGGTAGGGAGTGCGGCGTGTGCCGGGGCTGCAGGGACCCGCGGTGTCCCGGTCGCCGCTGAGCATCCGAAGCCCCAGCCAGGCAGAGGCTGCCGGGTGAGCGGGGGAGCAGGGCAGGCGGGGGGGTGCAGAGGCTGCAGGGCGAGGAGGAGCAGGGCAGACAGGGGCACAGAGGCTGCAGGGGTGGGGGGAGTGCAGGGGCTGCAGGGCGAGTGGGGAGCAGGGGGCACAGAGGCTGTAGGGGTAGGGGGGTGCAGATGCTGCAGGGCGGGCAGGGGCAGGGCAGGCAGTGGGGTGCAGAGGCTGCAGGGCGAGGAGGAGCAGGGCAGACAGGGGCATAGAGGCTGCAGGGGATCCAGGGGCAGGGCAGGCGGGGGGCGCAGAGGCTGCAGGGGTGGGGGGATGCAGGGGCTGCAGGGCCAGTGGGGAGCAGGGAAGCACTTAGCAACCCCCAACCAAGATCAGAGCGGGAGGGAGGAGGGGGAATGCGGGGTGCTCAGAGGAGGGGGCAGAGTTGGGGCAGGGACTTTGGGGAAGGGGTTGGAATGGGGGCGGGGAAGGGATGGGGTTGGGGCGGGACTGGGACCCCGTGAAGTGTCCTCTTTTTTTAAATGTTTGAATATGGTAACCGTACTCTGACTGGCGTTAAAATCAGTGGAATCTGCTGCATCTGTCTTCACTTCATGTCCATTCTGTGCATGGTTGGCAGGAGGAAACAGGGCAGCTGTTGAGCATTTGGTGCATAAGTTCTTTATTATATAGGATATTAGGTAAATCGTTCTGACTGAATTGCAGTTTTAAAAATGTGTGCAGTATTGATTATTTTAAAATATAGGAGATTCAATATTATAAATGTGGGGGCAGTTCCCACAGTGAGATTGTCGCAGGCTGTTACCAGCATGAGTGAACCCATTGAAATCAGCAGGGCTCCATACTGGTGCAGGGCTCCATCTCTGTAATTCCAAGTGTAGGATCATATCCTAGAGCAGTGAGACTCAGACTGCGGCTCGCGAGCCGTAAGTGGCTCTTTAATGTGTCTCCTGTGGCTCTTTGAAGCACATGATATAAAACACTGTGTGATTTAATTATTAACTATTAACTATTAGTTATTAATCAGGATGCTTTTATTATGTTATTAACCAATTAGGTTATCAACTTGCACTAAGTTATTAACTTGTTTGCTGCGAGAATGATATATAGAAATTAAATATTTCCCATCATACGGTTTTAAATATGAATAGTTCTATAGTAACTGAAACAAAATAGTGTGAATTCAACAGCTCTTTTGGGTAAAGTTGATCGCTAATTTACTCCTGAACCACTGAGATCTGAGTATCACTGTCCTAGAGCAGGGGGTTGGACTAGATGACCTCCTGAGGTCCCTTCCAACCCCAATATTCTATGATTCTAGGAACAGACCTTGTATAAGAGAACTAAAGACCTCTGTTAATGTGGAAAACTAACACCCCTTCATAGGGGCATGTAGCCAATTTACAAAAATACAAAGAAATTATTGGAAGGTTACTATCATTGACATATCTAAACCTGCATGTATTTATATGACTGGCTTTGAACTGGGTGTAGAATATCTGATTACTTCGACTGTTCTGCAATTTCTTTTTAATTTCACATTGTGTTAAAGATGGATGTTACATTGCTTTGAAGGCATAAAGTGCTTTATAAATGCTATATTATATGGATATACATCTACTTTTTTGTTACTGCACATTTTTATACCCAACTATATACATATTTCTGTAAAGGTTGTTCTCCTGCTTTTCCATCTGTGTTTCTTTTAAACTCTATTTACATTTTCATCTAATTGAACTTTTGGGTTTTTGCTCTTTTAGAATGAGAGGCTACAGGCATTACTTGCAGACAATGAGAAGATGAATTTATCAGATGTGGAACTTATTCCACTTCCTTTGGAACCTCAGGTGAAAATCAGAGGAATAATCCCAGAGACAGCTACACTGTTTAAGGTAAATGGGAGAGATCTTCCATTGAATAAATGAGTTATAATTAAACCTTAATTTTTGAAATACTAACAGAAATGTTACCTTGAAAAACTACTTGCTGTTAAATTTGTCAAATACACGTTGTGCTCCTGACATTGAGAGGCTAATATCACTGAATTTAGTGGGGTAAGTGCATGATCAAAGTATTTGTACCCGAGTGCAGCCAATGTTTAAGTGGCATTTTGGTCTAAAAGACTGTATCCTCTACTCTTTCCTTATGAAATGCTGTGAGTGTGTGCATACTAATTGGCCACAATACTGTACGTGGTGGAGTTGATGTAAAGAGATGGGCTTTACATTTTGTTCTGAGCAAGGTTTGATCCATGAACATTTTGATATCCAGACAGGACTTCCCAATCTGAGGGCTAGCTACTAAGACATCAGAGCCAGCACAACAATGGTCCACCATCCATTCTATGTGATTTATTAAAAATCCATGATCAACAGAGTCAAACCTTGCTGACAGACTGTTTGTTATGAACTGGGTTTATGTGATAGTAATAGTGGTGATGCACGAATGGGTGCATAGCTTATTTGTCTGCCAAAATGCCGCCTAAATCACAAAGATGTGCATCATTCTACATTCTTCCAACACCTCACCTTCTCTGTCCACACTGTAGACTTGTTTCTCCATGTGTGCATTTGTGCTTTCTTCGGAATAGAGTGTTACTCCACTTTCTTATTTCCTTCTTCATTGCCTTTGCCTTATCTGATCGTTTGGGGATGGTGGTTCTTGTTCTTCATTTTCAAGTGTTCTTGTCAAGTGTATCCTCCTAGCTGACAACAGCCTTCTGTGACTATTCGCTTTTGTACTCTGGCCAACATATCACACATCACATCATCTCACATGACTAACCATCTCAGTTTATGCTCCCTCTGCTTTTCCGCAACGGAGCAACCTGCATTGTGGTTTGTACCATTTCATTATGTAGCCTATCAGCGCTAGCGTCCACCTGAGCACTCTCATTTCAGGAGTGTGAAGCAGTTGTTTGTTCTTCCTCATTGGCCAGCATTCTGACCCGTACATCATGGCTGATCTAATCATGAACTTATATGCTTTGTTCTTTAGTTTACTTGGCATATTCTTATTGCAGAGATTTCCCTTCAACTTTATTTTTCATTTGCAGACTCCTAATTTTTTTTAATGGAGGTTTGGACCCCTTTGAAAATCTTGGACATAGTCTGTGGACTTCCAGGGGTCCATAGACCATAGGTTGAAAACCACCAAGTACTCTTCATGTGACTCCTAATGTCTGCATTTACATTCCCATCATGCCTCAACACTGAACCAACACTGGCTGCACAGACTCTAACTCTACACCATCTAATTTTACTGGGTTCTCATTATCTCTCAACAAAGTATCATATGTATTCCATCGTTTGTTGGCTGATTCGTAAGCCATTTTCTTCTAATGCAGCCCTCCATAGTTGTAGCTCCCTTTCCAGTTTGTAGTATCTTCTCGGCACAACATATCGTCATTGTCACAAAGAATGCTCCAAGGAGCTTTTCCCCTGATGTCCTGTGTCAAGGTGTCCATTGCAATCACAAATGTGAATGGACTTAAGGCTGATCCTTGATGTTGAACTACCCTCATGGTGAATGACTCACTGTAGCCTCAGCTGCTTCTCACTGCTATTGTGCTACCCTCGTACATGTCCATGATAGTCTGAACGTATGTCTCTGGCAGATTGTGCCACAGCAGGTGCCATCATAATAATTCTCTAGGAACTTTGTCATAAGACATCTCCTATTCTAAATGCAATTCCTTGTGTTTCTCCCTGTGCTACTTTTGCAATATTCAGCCTGCAAACACTGCATCCATTGTTGACCTTCCTGGCATACACCTGAAATGGTGGTTGTTTACTTGGTGCTCCAGTTCCTCCCACATTCTTTATAATTCTTGCAGGCATTTCATTGTGTGAATCATTATCTTGATGGGTTGGTAATTACTACATTCTTGCACATCTCCTTTATGCTTAAAAATAGGGACCAATTTGCAATTTTCAGTATAGTGAATTAAGGTGAAAAAAGTTTTTTGTCATAACCATGGTCTGTTGCTTTAAATGCTTCAATTGGTATTCTATTCGGTCCCACTGCCTTGCCATGTTTCATCATCTTGAGCAATGTCTGAGTCTCCACCAGGATGATAAGTCTTGTAAGATTGTTGCTTGTGCATAGTTTCCTCAGTGGTTTCTTTACATTCTCCTAATTGAGCAGTTTCTCATAAAACTGCTGCCATCTCCTAATGACTTCACACTCTTCCACCAGTGCTCTTCTGTTTTCTTCTTTAATTCACTTCACAGTTCCCAAATCCTCTGTGCTTCTTTGCCTAATCTTGTCTAATCTATATATTCCTTTCCTTCCTTCCGTAGTAGTCCTGTGTAAACGGCTTTAAATGACAGATCCTTAGCTTTCGTAACTGCTTTTTTTTTTTTGATGTTTTCTTTACCAGCTTGTATTCCTCATAATTTTCTACCATTCCTACTTTCTGCCATCATTTAAACCTTTCCTCCTTCTTTACAGCTTCTTGCACATTGTTTGATCATCACCATGTCCCCTTGCAATGAAATTTCCCTCCTCTTGTTTGGTCACATGCAGCCCGTGAACGTTCTGTAATATGATTGGCTATTTTCCCCCAAACCACTTTGGTATCATTGTGGTCAGTTTGATCGTTGCCCAAACTCAGTAGAATCTTTGTCCTTATACCTCAGACTAACTTCCCTTTCCGCAAGGCTCCACCTCTTTGTTCCACAACTCATCTTTTGTCCCCCACTAGCCTTTTCACCCAGAAGTCCATTGCACAGCAATATAGATTGCTTATGATTTGCTCTCCTGGCATCGGTTTAGTCTCTCTCACATTTTTAGATTACTTCCTTACAAGAGGAAGAGATCTAAAAGTGTGAGAGAGACTAAACTGAACCCAGGACAGCAATTTACAAACACTTGACCTCGAACCTGTTGGCATCACACTTGTGTGTAATTAAGTGCTCTTCCCTCTTTACAAAGTATGTATTGGTAACAATCAGGCCATGGGCTCTGGCTAACTCTAAGTCCCACCAGCTTCATTTCTGGTTCCAAAGTCTCATCCTCCATGACTGTCATTGTAGTCCTCACTGTGTTCTTCTACATTCTGTGGAGATCTGCTCCAATAATCAAGTACTCTGCTCGTGGTACTTCACTTGTCACTGGGTTCAGCACTATCTGGAATTTGCCTTCTCCTCAGTCATACAACCAACCTGCGGTGCACATCTGCATTAAAAAACAAACAAATATTTGTTCTCTGTCAGTACTCTTCTAACTTTCATTGACCAGTTGCTCTTCTTCAGGGTGACCACTAGCTTGTCCTGTAATACTTCTGCTACGATTATTCCTACTCTGTTCCTCCTTGCTACTGAGCCGCGATACATTATCTTGTAACCCTCTTTAGTGTTTGTGGATTTTGACCCCTTCCATTTTATTTTTTGTATGCAGGCAATATGCACTTTTCTTCTTTTCAGCGTCTCAGCTACTTCTCTTGATTTCCTAGTCATTGTTTCCACATTAAGTGAAGCCAAACATAATTCTTGGGCTTGCTGCTTCAGCTGCATGTGGCCTTAATGAGGTGGCCTTTTCCTATTTTCCACAGCTGTCAGGTGAAGCGGTTGCACGTTTGCTTCCTGCGGATGCCATAGCATTCTAGTGATATGCTCCCTGAAGACAAAGACCCATAAAGCATGTGTGTTTGGCACATTTTTTGGCACGCTTTTACAAACTGCCTGGCCAGGCCTCATGTTCTTGGGTTGAAATCAGAGTCCGTTATCCTAGGTGGACTGTCTGCCATGGCGAATGAGCCCCACCTGCCCAAATACTCACCGTTCACACTCCCATTTTCAACTAAGAACAACTCTGCCGTGAGAAGGCAAGTGATAGTTTAGCTGTCAGAGGCTATATATTATGCTAATCACATGGCAGTGAGAGCTCATCCCCAAAGCCACCTAAACTATGACAGCTCTTTAGGAGGCCCTGTCTGTCTACAGCTGCACATAAAATTAGAGGCGGAGTCGGGGAGATTTTTACAAATCAAAATAGCAAGCTCTTTAGCCAGGATAAGAATGACCTTGTCCCAACAGACTTGCCCACTGTTTAGGAGAGGACAAGGGGCTATCTGTCATCTATGGGTCACACTACTGCTGTAGTTGTTAGTTGGTTTGTAGGGCAGTCACCTTCCTCTCTGAGACAGCTCCAAAGCACTGCAGGACCCTTAGTTGATCCTGGCAAACTAACCACCTACTGTTTGGAGAGCAATTTGTCTTGCAACAAGAGCTTTGACAGATGGTTGCTGTTCACCCTTAGCACGCTGAATCTTTGTGGGAATGTAATGCTTAATTTTCTAGACTGATTCTGGATCAATATTTGTATGTAGCAGAACAGCTACTTCAGCAATGTATTGGAAGTCAGCCTTTGACATGAGGTGGTGTTTTTTTTTTTTTTTTTTTTCAATAAAAAACAAAACAAAATTGGGACGTCCAGCATGGTCCTATTTAAAGCAAGCAAGATATAATTCATGTTCTGCCCAAAAGAAAGCCAGAATTTAGATCCAGCCTTTCAGAAGGTGCCATCGGTGTCCAAGTGCACTTAGAATTGAGTGGCCACCATCTTCTCAATCTCCTCCCCCAAGAAAGAGGTTGTAGACTAGTCAGTAACTAGCAAGCTCTGCAGAACTAGACAAAAATTTCTTGAGGAAGGATGGGGCCTCTGTGCTTTTGAGTCTAAGTAGCATCTTTTGGCCTCAGTCATAGCTTTTTTCTACAACCTCATTAAGTCCTTGTATAGAAGAATAAGGAACTATATTTTTAAGAGAAAAAGTAAGGTAGCAGTAGATGACGTGAAAACCACAGCCTCAGAGCACTTACTGCAAACAGCTGTAGTGAAATTGATCAATTAAAAATCTCCATTGTGTACCTGATTTTTATTTCATTTTTATTTGAGAGGCTTGATGAATTACAGTAGATAAATTTATTCATGTAGATAATTGAACTGCAGCTCATTTTATGAGGGGTGAAACTGCAAACAGAATTAAATTAGTTCTTTTAAAAGACCATTTAAAATTGTTACTTTTGCTAAATTAATTGAGAAAGCAGTTAATTGGTTTGGAAATGCCCTATCCCTAGCATTTCTTTGACATGTATAATGTCGTTATTGAGTCTTCCTGTTTTTTTTTGTTTTGTTTTTTCTCTTCTGGTCAGTTTAAAATGTTTTGCTCCCTTTGCATGGTGCTTCGAAGTTTAGATCAGATGTGAACAAACTTAATTTCTGCATTTACCCCGAATTAGAGGATAGAATGATTTAAAAAAAAAAAATCTACCAGGGTCCGTTCGATTTGTCTTACTACTTCTCTCAGATTTCCCATGGAGGGCTATATCCTCTGTGGATGAATGGAATCTAGAAATTGCATAAAAGCTGGAAGTCCTATGGTCAAACTTCTGGTAAGTGGGGGCAGTACGTTCTTGATGCAGAGTCATAAACTATGGAACATAATATTTGAGTTCCAAATGATCCCTATTGGAGCAGTCTTCAGAGCCTATTGCAAAAACCACCATTTTTCAGATGTCTACCTGCATTCAAACATTTGGGTGAGGAAGTGGCAAGTCCTCTAGTTTATGGTTTAGTTTCTAACAAGATAGTCTCTTCTGATTTTTATTGAAAATTTAATTTAGTACCTAGATTTAGATACTATGGGTGTATTAGGCTAGAAGGCTAAAAAGCAAATGAGAGAAGCTATTACAAATGAGTTTACTCACATGTAGAGAAGGATTCCCAACTTAAATTTGTTTCAGCAAAGTTGAGTATTCGATTTGTTCTAGTGTACTGGTTCATGGCAAATTTCCTTTTCCAGAGTGCCCTAATGCCTGCCCAGTTATTCTTCAAGACAGAAGATGGAGGCAAATATCCTGTAATATTTAAACATGGTGATGATTTACGTCAAGATCAACTTATTCTTCAAATTATTTCACTCATGGACAAGGTGATGAGCATTAAACAAGTGTTTCTTAATCTCACTATTAAACATCTGTTTTATTGTTTATACAAGCTGAGGAAATTGCTCTTAGTTAAAACCCAGAAAACACAAGATATTAATGCAGCTTAATTCAGTACTCTTTTATTGTAGCTGTTACATTCCAAAGAATTCCCATTCTTACAAATATTGTTTTAATGTCCTCTATGAACTAAGAAGATATGAGCAAAAAGACTTTCACTTATGACAGGTCTGAACTAAATTTCCTCAAAAAGGAATAAGTTAATGTATTAAACCACTTCACAACCTAGCCTCTTTTTAAAAATGTTTGATTATTTTTAACTGTTCCACTCATGTTTGTGTTTTCCTTCCAGCTGTTACGTAAGGAGAATCTGGATTTGAAGCTGACACCATATAAGGTGCTGGCTACTAGTACAAAGCATGGTAAGGTTATTTCTTTTTTAAAAAACACCGAAAATCAGGTATTTGTCTTCCTCAGTTTCACTTACCTGGATGCAGATATTATCCAACCCAAGCTTCTTGTTAGTGTCACAGGAGGGTACAGCTGACTTCAGGTTGTAAGATTTCTTTAAAACAAACTTGGGCAACTTGCTTAAAAGCAGATTAGTGTTAATTCTTTACCTTCTATTTCCCTTTTCCAGCTTTATTGTCAAGTGCTTGTTTTGCCTCACCCACTGCAATGAAAACCTAGGACAAATTGTGAAATACAGGTTGTCATTGTTTCAGAGCTAGCTGCACCTCTGTTCCCGCTCTGATCTTTGAGGATACTTCTACACAGCAATAAAAAAAAAAAAAAAAAAAAAAAAGGTGGCATAGCTGAAGCTGGCCCAGATAGGCTTACTTGGGCTCGCGGGGCTCAGACTGTGGGGCTAAAAACCGCTGTGTAGTCATTCGGGCTTGGGCTGGGATCCACAAAAAGTAAAGATGTTACATTATGAATTGCACTTCAATAACTTATTTTGACAAGTATTGAGATTTCATTGAGTAATAGTAAATGTACTGTGTTATGCTTAGTAGAACTAGTTACATCTCCATAATAGGAGACCTTACAACTAAATTTAGGATGAAAACTAGAAAGTTCTTCTTTGAGTGATGGTCCCCATATGGATTCCAGACATGGGTGTGCATGTGTGCCATGTGCAAGAGCTATAAGCTATCGACGTCCGGGTCAATGCCGTTCCAGTTCCGTCTTACCACTGCATGGCCAGAGTTGGAACCCCTGTTCCTCGCTGCTCTTAGCTCTGCTAAGAGAACTCTTATCTGTTTATTCTCACCTATATATAATTGTTAGCATGTTCTCATTGTATATAGTAGTTCTTGTACAGTTTTAGTTAGTTAGGCTCCCCTATCGGACTTCTTCTCGTGGAGGGGAGAGAGTCCCTCCTTTACCCATACCCTTGGTATTATGCCCCGACAAGCTAGCTTGAAGAACCTTGCTTCGTGCCTGCATTCCTTCTCCATGGGCATTGAGCACCAGTAGTGTCTACTGTCTCGGCGAAGTCCACGTCGTCATCTGCTGTTCCATCTGCCACTCATTCCCAGCTCGGACTCGGTAGGGTAGGGGACTTTGCCTCTTCACATTTCTCATGGAGGAAGCTATGTACCCAGGTGTGCAGTTGGATCCAGGACTGATGGATCCACCGAAATGGTACCCATCGCTACTGGTGAGTGATCCTCTGGCTTCCTCCCGTGTATTGGAACCTTCAGTACTGCTGCATCCGCTGAAGCCCCACTGTGAGCATTAGAAACCTAGACATGGACATCAGGGCGCCTCCCCGATGGGGACTGCTTCTAAGCACAGCGTTGCCTCCCTGAGCCGTGCCCAGTCAGGTGACAAGTACCACACCGAGCTGGCTGCTGCGGCTCCCAAGAAGTCCCAGACAGAGTATAAAACAAAACACCTATGCAAGCCGTAGGTGCTGCTTCCCACCCTGACTCCCAGTCTGCTGCCATCTTCACCGCCGGCACCATCTATGCCGCTGGACCCTTTTGGACTGGCATGCCTGGCTCCCACACTTCAGGCCGCCTGGAACTGCTGATGCCCACAGCCAAGTTCATTCTCTCATATGCCAGTTCCTTAACCGTGGAAACTTCACAGCTTACTTCTCCGGCGGATGAACCTTTCCTACTCCTTCTGGAGTGGCGCTCCTCTTCCACCCACGCACCAACAGCTCCACCTCTACAGATCCGTCCTCTGAGTCTGAATGGTTTTCCACGCCGGACCCCTTCTCCCCTGCGCGTTCTCACAGCCCGGATCGCAGGCACTACCCACCCTAGCAATACGCCTATGACCCTTGCACTGAGCCGTGGTTCCATTGCCCCAGGGCCTGCTGATGCATGGCAAACTCTATGCTTGGCCCTACTGGCCTCCATGGGACCCCACGTGGATTGTGGGGTATCACTGCTGCCATATTACTGGCCGTCCCCTGCTTGCACCATGTCCCCCTGGGTATGATGAACAGGAGGAAGAGGTCATCGTGCAATTGGTACTGCCGGTTCCCATTGGAGTCTCATCGTACCCGGGCAAGGCACTAATTCCACCTTCTCTTTCCCCTCCGGATGACCATCACCAGTACCACAACCTGCTTTGGCGCATGGCGGAGGCTCTCAACCTTATGGTGGAGGAAGTCCAGGACCCGCAAAACCAACTCTTGGATATCCTTCTTCCACCTGGACCCTCCCACACTGCCCTCCCTATCCACTTGACCATCATACAACCAGCACAGTCAGTTTGGCACATGCCTGTCTCCTGTGCCCCTACAAGAGGAAGCAGATGCCCTGCTCTGGAAGGGTGCCATAGAGCATATTTCCTGCCATTATCAGGGCTGAGGGTTCTATTCCCCCATTTCCTTATTCCCAAGAAGGGGGTGGCCAATGGCCCAATCTGGCCTTCCAGTTGCTCAACAAGCTCACCTTAAGTTCTGATTCCGGATGGTCACGCTCCCCCTCCATTATTCCATCCCTCCCCTGAGGCTTCTGGTTCATGGCTCTCAATATGAAGGATGCTTATTTTCACATTGACATCCACCTGGCTCATCAGAAATGTCTCCATTTCACTGTAGGGCACTCCCATTATCAGTTTCGGGTCCTCGCCGTTGATATTGCCACCACTCCACATGTGTTCAAAAAGATTTTCACTGACATCACCGCCCACGTATGCCACCTCTGCCACTCTGTGTTTCCCTGCCTGGACAATTGGCTCCTCGTTTTGATGTTGCACACATGCCTCCTTTCCATGCCCTTTGTGATCTCTTCACTCACCTGGGTATCTGTATCAACGAGGAAAAGTCAGTCCTCATCCCTACCCAAGCTATCACTTTTACTGGGGTGCACTTGAACTCTACTGTGGGACGTACTTTCCTCCTGCTACCCTCACCTCTCTCATCATGCAGCTACACTGCAATCCAAGCATGTGACTCCATAATTGCCTTTCCCTCTTGGGTCACATGGCGACCTGCACCTCTGTAACATCCAATGCCCGCCTCCTTATGTGCTGCCTTCAACTCTGTCTCTGGTTGATCTACAGACCTCAGATGGACCATTTAGACAAGCCACTCCTGCTTCTCCACCTTGTCCTGTCCTCCTTCATGTGGTGGACCAACCTGTGCACAGTTTTGGTCCACATCCTGTTTGCCCCTCCCATTCCCCACACCACTCTCACCACAGATGCCTCCCTCAAGGGGTGGGGCATCCATCTGGATAGTCACACTACCCAGAGAGGTGAGGATGCACATCAACATCTTGGAACTCTGCACTGCCTACCTGGCCTGTCAGGCGTTCCTCCCTCTCATATGGTCCCGGCACCTTCAGCTGCTCTCCGACTACATGACGGCAGTTGTGTATATCAACAAACAAGGTGATGCCAGGTTGCCCTCTCTCTTTGCAGAACCGTCCACCTCTGGAACTGATGCATCAAGCGTGGGATCACACTGCACACCATGCACCTTCCTGGCAGACACTTTCTGCAGGTCCTTCTACACGAATCACAAGTGGGAGATCCATGATCCCATGCTTCACTCCATCTTACGCCGGTGGAGCACCCCATATTGGGACCTCGGAGAACTGCAGATTCACCCTTTTCTGCTACCAGAGGGACCCTTGGAATTGGCTTGTGGGGTGACGTCCTCCTCCTGCCTTGGACCTCCGAAGTCCGCACACCTTTCCATCCTTCCCTCTGCTCCCGCAAGTCCTGTGTGTGCAAGGTACGACGGGATCGAACTATGGTCATCCTGATCGCTCCCTTTTGACCTCACCAATACTGGTTCACCGACCTTCACCTCTCCATTTGTCCTCTGATCCACCTTCCCTCAACCCCGCATGGACTGTTCCTCCATCTTCACTCACCTGACCATCGTTTGCTTCCTTAAATGCTTGCTCAATGCCTTTCTGCTGGAAACCCCTCTTGGAATATGTACATCATCCTTTCTGCCCTCACTAAACAGCCCTTTGATCCCCTCCTGATCTGCTCCCTCGCCCACCTCTCCATGAAGATGATCATCTTAGTGGCCATCATCTCGATGAGGCGCACTAGCATCTTCACCACTTGCTACGCCACCGCCTCGGCAGTGGTGATGGATGCGGCTGTCAGCCAAGCCGTCCTCCAGACTGTGACTTCACGTGACTCCACGCACCCACCTTCACACTGAGCACTGCTCGCCACTCTCCCATGTCTGGAATCCATATAGGGACCATCACTTGAAGAAGAAGAGGAGGAGGTTACTTACTGTAAACAGAGGTTCTTTGAGATGTGTGGTCACTATCTGGATTCCACCATTGCCCTTCGTGCCCGCTTCTGCAGACTCCTTTGCTTTCAGATAAGAGGGGTACTGAAGCGGTGTTGACCTGCACAGCCTTTTGTAGCAGACATGCAGATGATGCAAGTGCGGGTCAACAAACACTACTGAACAGTTTTGGCTCTGGTGCATGTGCACCCATGTTTGGATTTCAGACAGGCATCACACATCTTGAAGAACCTGCAGTTAAAGTAAGTAACCTCCTCTTTCTCCTATATTTGTATCATTGAAGTCTTTAAAATATCTCATGATCCATTTGTATTGAAATCCACTAGAATCTACTGTTTTCATACAATTTTGTTCTATCCTTAAAACAGATTGAGTAAAGTAAATATGATGACTATTTGTACAGTCTTCTATAGTAGGGTCTATTTTTATTCATAACAAGAAGCAAGGTCTGGGAATGAAGAGACTCAAGTTCTAGCTCCAACTTTGTTGCTAGCTTGCTGCCTAGCCTTGGGCAAGTCATGTAACATTTCTATATGCTTCTCCATGCATAAAATGAGGATAATGGCTACCTTCTTAACAGGGTGTGACACTTTTCCCCCCTCTGAATGCCACCAGATGTGCTTGGATGCCACTGAGTCGGCCTATTCTGCCAGCCCGGGTCCCCTTTACCTGGTCTTGCTGGGCTAGGCTCACAAGCCTCTTCCAGCCAAGCGCACAGGCAGGGCCACACCCAGCTGCACAGAGAGAGACAGAGATCCGCTCTGGAAAGATTCAGCCTTAGGGGCTTGCCCCAGCACTCTGGGTTTGTTGCCCTTAAAGGAGTGGGCACCAAAGGTTTTATGAGTACTTGTGGCACCTTAGAGACTAACAAATTTATTAGAGCATAAGCATATGCATCCGAAGAAATGGGCTGTAGCCCACGAAAGCTTATGCTCTAATAAATTTGTTAGTCTCTAAGGTGCCACAAGTACTCCTGTTCTTTTTGCGGATACAGACTAACACGGCTGCTACTCTGAAACCTGTCAAAGGTTTTATGAAATCCGCCCCCTCCCTTAATGTGGAGGAAGATCTACACAACTTCTTGTCCCCCAGTTACAAATTACATCAACTGAGTTTTAGATTATAAAAGGTGAATTTTAAGTGGTAGAGGTAACAAACAGAACCAAGCAGATTACCAAGCAAATAAAATAAAGCACTAAATTTGATTCACTAAAGAAATCGGTTACAAATAGTCATTCCTCACTCCAGATATTGTCTTTGGTTGATTTCTTCACAAGCCAGATATCTTTCCAGCCTGGGTCAAGCAGTTGTGGTGTTGTGACAAGTATATTTGAAATTTACTACAGGCTATGTTTACTGGCAAAACCTTGCTTGCTGACTGCAGTGGAGTAAAAGGTGCATAGCTTTATTTCTTCACCAAAGTTGTGTTCTCCTTATTTTACACCTTCAACTACTGAAGATACTGCTTTCTTTTCACAGGTTTCATGCAGTTTATTCAGTCAGTCCCGGTTGCTGAAGTTCTTGCTACTGAAGAAAGTATACAGGTATATGATCTGGTGTCTCTTTCTTTTTTTTTCATTCATTTGGGAACAGTGTCTTCATATTGCAGATCTTTTGCATGAGTATGCAGCATGGCTATTTAATGACTGTAAAATTAATATTGTTGAAGAATTCAGGATAAGACTCAACTAGTAACTGATAGTTATTGGTCTTGTTCTGTACTGCTTTGTTTTCTAGTTGTAGGTCTGTTATAGGAGTTCATAGTAGCAAAAACTTTAGAACAGTCAGTTCAGATACATACCAGTGCTTTTTGTTACTGAAAACTCCCACACTAGCATCAACTTCCTGGACACCACAATCAGCTTCAACAATGGAACCCTATGGATAACCATGTACAAGAAACCCACTCATCAGCACACCTACCTTCATAGATCCAGTAACTACCCAAACACACTAAGAAATCTGTTATCTACAGACACTCAGATATTACAGAATATGCTCCACGAGAAAGTCCAGGTTATACAACTTAACATGCTCAAAACCACCAACCAAACATACTTCACCAGAGAAGTAGATTGCATCATGGAATGCACCACCCAAATACTCTGAGAACCTGCTTCAATACAGAAATAATACCCTCTCCAACTGTACATCCTAGTTGTCACCTACTACCTCACACTGGAATCCATACGTGGTACACCTCTACCCCGATATAACGCGGTCCTTGGGAGCCAAAAAATCTCACTGTGTTATAGGTGAGACTGTGTTATATCGGGATAGGGAGAGGAACCGCTTTTACCGGCTTGCCACGCCAATCAGCTGTTTGGCCCGGCAAGCCTGGAGGGGGGAAGCGGAGCGGCAGCAGCACGCTCAGGGGAGGAGGTGGATATGAGCTGGAGCGGTTCCTCTGCGCTCCACCCTCCCACCCCCCCGTTACTTGCTGCAGCCCTCCCCGCCCCCTCCCCCCAGCTCACCTCCGCTCCGCCTCCTCCCACGAGCGCAGCGCAGATCCACGCTCCCACCCTCCCCCCGGCTTGCCGCGCCAATCAGCTGTTTTGTACGGCAAGCCTGGGAGGGAGGAGAAGTGGAGCTGAGCAGCGTGCTCGTTGGAGGAAGTGGAGGCAGAGGTGAGCTGGGGCAGGAGGGCCGCAGCAAGTAAGGGGAGAGGGCGAAGAGGAACCGCTCCCATCCCAGCTCACCTTTGCTCCTCCTCCCCCTCCCACGAGCACCCTGCTCAACTCCGCTTCTCCTCCCTCACTGCATTCCTGAATGAACTCTCACAGGAAAATGATAAAAGACAAAAACACCATATGACCTGTGGGTGAACACTTTTTTCATAAAACAATTACTTTGTCTGACCCATCTGTCCTTGTCCTCAAAGGAAACCCGCACAACGCTTTCAAAAGATAAGCCTGGGAGCTTAAATTCATAACTCTGCTAAACATTAAAAATCATGGACTGAACACAGACATGGGATTTATGGCTTATTACAGGGGTAGGCAATCTATGGCACGCGTGCCGAAGGCGGCACCCGAGCTGATTTTCAGTGGCACTCACGCTGCTCGGGTCCTGGCAACCGGTCCAGGGGGCGCTGCATTTTAAATGAAGCTTCTTAAACCTTTTAAAAACCTTATTTACTTTACATACAACAATAATTTAGTTATATATTATAGACTTATAGAAAGACGTAAAAATGTTAAAATATATGACTGGCACGCGAAACCTTAAATTAGAGTGAATAAATGAAGCCTCGGCACACCACTTCTGAAAGGTTGCTGACCCCTGGCTTATTACAACAATCTATAACGTGCTAACCCCCTCTTTTTGTCCTGGGACTGCAGAGGTCACAGGCCACTCTACCTTGAATGGTCCTTTAGATTAGAATATGTGCTAACTATTTATGCTGAATAATTTGTTCCACCTTGCATTTTAGATGTGATACTGAATACGTTTATCTGAAGAAGAGCTCTGTGTGGCTTAAAAGCTTGTCTCGCCACCAGAAGTTGGTCCAATAAAATATATCACCTCACCCACATTTTCTGTCTAATATCCGGGGATTCTACACTACATACTAAATTCCCAAGGCATACCAGAGCAGGACTTTCTCCTGTACAGCACTTCAAAAGCCTGCACTTTTATACCTTACAATATCGACAAGGGCCCTTCACTTCTGTATCCTGACCATTTTCAGTAAGATAGGGTACTAGCCAGTTAACTGATAACTTTGCCTGCACATCCTTGAATGGTAACAAAGAGTCCTGTGGCACCTTATAGACTGACAGATGTATTGGAGCATAAGCTTTCATGGGTGAATACCCACTTCGTCAGATGCATGTTACTCTTAGTTACTTTTTAGAGATCCAGACTAACACGGCTACCCCTCTGATACTTGACATCCTTGAATGGCTTTTCTTTAGGTGATTACTTCATGAAAAAACTCCACTGCTCAAGCTCAGTACATGATTTTCAAATGTTCCTAACTTGGCAAAATCAAAACCAGTTTCCTCCAGAAGGCAGTTATGGACTATCTCGATAAAGGCTTAATTCCATTCCAAATTTCAACTTTAAACCTTGTGACTATTTCTGTAAAATTACTAGACTTGTTTATTTTGAGTAGAAGTAAGGGACATAAAGTATTAGTGCATAGTTTGTCTAATGTTCATCACATTATCCTAAGATGTTACTCAACTTTTAGATTAATTTGAATTGCTAGTGCTGTTTAGCTTTTTCTAGTCTAGCAGAAAAATATATTTACTATGGAAGCATTTTTGATGCTCATGGTAATTACGCAATAACTCTGCAATGCAAATTTAATTTTATGGGTTATTTTAAAGGAAGAGCACTTCAGTTTGTGATAGTGATTTTAAATCTGTTTCTGCTTTGGTGAATAAGAAAATGCGAACAAAGATCTAAACCGTAGCATGAAAACATAACTTGCTACATTTTTTTTGTTTAACGTTATCTGACAACTTTGAACATAACACATTATTGAATTCAACCTTGACATTCTTATAAGTCGCAAGATTGATACCAGAAGTGTCTCTTCACAGAGTATGGTAATAGATTTACCAAGGACATAAACTGCTAACTTTTTTATCTGCCCTGAAGTTAGTTCAAAACTTCATGGGGCAAGTAAGTGTTTTGATGTCCTTCCAGAATTTCTTCAGAAAACATGCACCAAGTGAGACTGGTCCTAATGGGATAAGTGCAGAGGTGATGGACACTTATGTTAAAAGCTGTGGTGAGTTATTACAAATGTTTACTTGCTGATTAGATGTGCTACTATTGGCACAAAGGACAGTAGTGTGCCACTATTGGACCTGTAGACTTAATAATGTTCAAATGCATTGTAGGTAGAATTTATTAAAAAACAGTGATTGATAGTTAACTTTTCACATTTTTCAAGTACCTGAAATGAGAGGAATTCATCATTTAGGTAATATAGTAGCACAGTGATACTGATAAATATTGGATAACCAGTGAACACTTATATGATTGCAAGATATGTTTGGGAAATCTATTTTCCTGCCTAACAACATGAGGCCAGTGTGATGGGTTATGCCCCTTAGGAAGTCACCTGATGTGCTGAGATACCACTGAGTCTACCTGTTCTGCCAGCATGGGCCCCCTTTAACCTATCTTGCTGAGCCAGGCTATTAAAGCCTCCTTTAACACGCACACAGGCAGGGCCGCACCCAGCTGCAGATCAGCTCTGGGAAGACTCAGTTTAAGGGACTTGCTTCAGCACTCAGGTGTCCACCTCCTTTGGAATGCAGACCCAAAGGTATATTATGAAATCTGCCTCCTCCCTCAATGTGGAAGAAGGTATGCACAACTTCTAGCCCTCCCCCCAGTTAGAAATGACAGAAACTGGGTTATATTATAAACAAAACAAATTTTATTAGCTACAAAAGGCAGATTTTAACTGGTAAGAGGGGTAGCAAACAGAACAAAGCAGATTACTAAGCAAATGAAACCAAACATGCAAACTAAGGCCTTGTCTACACTACGAGAGTAGTTCGATTTTACTTAAATCGAATTTTTGGAATCGATATTGCAAAGTCGAACGTGTGTGTCCACACTAAGGACAGTAATTCGACTTTGTGAGTCCACACTAACGGGGAAAGCGTCGACATTGGAAGTGGTGCACTGTGGTCAGCTATCCCACAGTTCCCGGAGTCCCCGCTGCCCATTGGAATTCTGGGTGGAGCCGCAAATGCCTTCTGGGTAAAAAAAAGGTGTCCAGGGTGCTTTTGGGTAACTGTCGTCATCCGTCCATCACTCCCGCCCTCCCTCCCTGAAAGCGCCGGCGGGAAATCAGTTCGCGCACTTTTCTAGTCAGTGACAGCGCGGACGCCACAGCACTGCGAGCATGGAGCCTGCTGCAACCATCACTGCAGTTGTGGCCGCTCTCAACGCCTCGCAACTTATCATGCACCTTTCCCTGAGGCAGATGCAGAAAAGTCAGGCGAGGAGGCTACGTCAACGCGGTGATGGCCTGAAGTCTGAGAGTAGCACAGACCTCTCAGAAAGCAGGGGACCCAGCGCCGAGAACATCACGGTGGCAATGGGTCATGTTGATGCCGTCGAAAGGAGATTCTGGGCACGGGAAACAAGCACTGAGTGGTGGGACCGCATAGTGCTGCAGGTCTGGGATGAATCCCAGTGGCTGCGAAACTTTCGCATGCGGAAGGGAACTTTCCTGGAACTTTGTGAGTTGCTGTCCCCTGCCCTGAAGCGCAATGACACCCGGATGCGAGCAGCCCTGACTGTCCAGAAGCGAGTGGCCATAGCCCTGTGGAAGCTTGCAACGCCAGACAGCTACCGGTCAGTCGCGAACCAGTTTGGGGTGGGCAAATCTACCGTGGGGGTTGTTGTGATGCAAGTAGCCAAGGCAATCGTTGATGTACTGCTGCCAAAGGTAGTCACCCTGGGAAACGTGGAGGCGATCATAGATGGCTTCGCAGCGATGGGATTCCCAAACTGCGGTGGGGCCATAGATGGAACTCACATCCCTATCCTGGCACCGGAACACCAGGCCAGCCAGTACATTAACAGAAAGGGCTACTTTTCCATGGTGCTGCAAGCACTGGTGGACCACAGGGGACGTTTTACCAACATCTACGTGGGATGGCCGGGCAAGGTTCATGACGCTCGTGTTTTCAGGAACTCTGGTCTGTTTAGACGGCTGCAGCAAGGTATTTACTTCCCGGACCACAAAATAACTCTTGGGGATGTGGAGATGCCTATAGTCATCCTCGGGGACCCAGCCTACCCGCTAATGCCCTGGCTCATGAAGCCCTATACTGGCGCCCTGGACACTGAAAAAGAACTCTTCAACTACCGGCTGAGCAAGTGCAGAATGGTGGTGGAGTGTGCTTTTGGCCGTCTCAAGGGGAGATGGAGAAGCTTACTGACTCGCTGTGATCTCAGCGAAACCAATATCCCCATTGTTATTGCAGCTTGCTGTGTGCTCCACAATCTCTGTGAGAGCAAGGGGGAGACCTTTATGGCGGGGTGGGAGGTTGAGGAAAATAGCCTGGCTGCTGATTACTCACAGCCAGACAGCCGGGCGATTAGAAGAGACCAGCGGGAAGCGCTGTGCATCCGGGAGGCTTTGAAAGCAAAGTTCCTGAGTGAGCAGGGTAACCTGTGACTTTAAAGTTTGTGTATTGAGAAGCTAAACCTGCCCCCATTTCTTTGCCCAGTTAATGTTGACTATCCTATCCAGTTACATACCCCCTTCACCCCACTTCCAACACACGTTTCAAAATAAAAATAGTTCTACTTTGTTAAAGCACACCGTTTTCTTTAATACTGTATTCGCGGGAATTTTTTAAAACTGGGACGCAGACTGTGGTGCGGAGCGGGTGTACTGTAGTGGCGCGAATGCAGCTTCTAAACTCAAGGATTGACAGGCTCCGCTGCGGTGGGATGGTTGTTTCAACGGAGCCTGTCACCCCTCCTGATAGGGACTGTGTGTATGGGGGGGTCTATGTGACTTTGTGGCAGGGGGAGGACGGTTACAGATCCCCTGCTGTGTGGCTCTGTGATCCTGCCTAAGGACCGCCGCTTAAGATCTGTAACTGCCCTCCCCTGCCACAAAGTCACAGAGCAACCCACCCCCCACCACATAACATGAAAACAACCTCCCAGACTAACCAGGGTAACTAGTCACTGCATCACTGCACTATGTATGTGCCCTGCTGCTGTGCCTGCCCCCGACTATATACCCTGCCAAAGGTGACTGTCCTGTCGAATTACCAACCCCCTATCCCCCCCTCCTGCAAAAGAACATGATGGAAACAGTAGTTAACAGAAACGTATTTTTTATTATCAACCAAACATGGAACTGGGAAAGTGAAACTTGGACGGGGGCTTGTGTCAGGCGGGAAGGAAAGAACTTGTCAAATTTTGGGGAATGAGAGCCTTCTGCTGCTCGAGCTCTCTGCAGGGGTGGAGTGAGAGTTAGCAGGGACTCTGCCGCCTCTCCTTCTGTGCACTTTGGGTGAGGGGAGTATGGGACTTGGTGGCGGGGGAGGGCGGTTAGAGATGGACTGCAGCGGGGCTCTGTCCTCCTGCCTCCGTTCCTGCAGAACATCCACAAGGCGCTGGAGCGTGTCCGTTTGCTCCCTCATTAGTCCAAGCAGGGTTTGAGTCGCCTGCTGGTCTTCCTGACGCCACCTCTCCTCCCGATCCATGTTGGCTTGGTGCATTCGGGTCAAGTTCTCCCGCCACTGGGTCTGCTGTGCTGCCTGGGCTCTGGAGCAGGCTATAAGCTCCGAGAACATGTCCTCCCGTGTCCTCTTCTTCTTATGCCTAATCCGCGCTAGCCTCTGGGAGTGTGATGACAGGCTAGGTTGTGAGACAGTCGCAGATGGGGCTGTGGGAATGGGAAAAAGGGAGTGAATTCCTCAGAAAGATAAATGTAGTTGTGAACAAAGAACATAGTCTTTCTCTGTTAACAAGACCATGCACAGCACCTATCACATGCGCACTCAGCACAAGGTCGAATTCTCGGCCTTCGCATTCAGTGCCTGGGGTCTTCTACAGCACATTTGAGAAGCCTCTCAGGAGAACGGACTTTCTGTTGCAGGCAGACATGGTAAGCCGTAGACTTGTGGCAGCTTAAAACTTTAATATTAGCAATGGCCTCATTTCACATTGAAATCAATGTCGGTCCCTGCTGCCAGCAATTCGGCAAGCAGGAAGTCTGCTCCTGTCCCACACCCTCGCGGCTGTCCCCGGGAACGATCCCTTTCGGCTGCCCCTCTCCCGCCTCCACCGCGTGGCTGCAAACCAGCGGTTACAGTTCTGTAAAGGAACGGCAAAGCAGTCCCAACACTAACATTCCCCTACCTCATTCAAAGCAGGTCATCATGAGCGACATCACCCTCATGAGGATCTCTGACAGCGAGAAAGAGAGAATGCTCCGGGAAAGCCTGCAAAGACCAGGGCCGTATGCCGCCATGCTGTGCAGAGCAATGATTCCAGAGTACTTGATAGTCTCGTGGCGTGGCAACGTGTCCTACTACGGAGGACCCAATAAGGCCGCTCTCCCCAAGAACCTAATGCAGCGGATTTCCAATTACCTCCAGGAGAGCTTCCTCGAGATGTCACAGGAGGATTTCTGCTCCATCCCCGGACATATAGACCGCATTTTACTGTAGCTGCTGTAGCAGTGACTAACCAGTAGAGCGGCTTGGGCAGGACAATCATGCAAAACCGGACATTGCTAGATTTTTTTTCAATAGTTGCACTGCCCATGACTGAACCGTTAAGCTAATCAAACTAATCATGAGAAACCCATTTTTTAAATTGTTAATATTCCTGTTCTGTTACAAATAAATGTTTAGATTTTTACAACACTTACTGGCTGATCCTTCCCCAGATTCTGTGTCCGGGGTAACGGCTGGGGAGGGTTGGTAGGGGATCTCTGTAAGGGTGATGAAGAGATCCTGGCTGTCGGGGAAATCAGCGTTGTGAGCGCTGTCGACTGCCTCGTCCTCCTCATCTCCTTCCTCATCTTCCCCGTCCGCTAACATGTCCGAGGATCCAGCCGTGGACACTATCCCATCCTCAGAGTCCACGGTCACTGGTGGGGTAGTGGTGGCGGCCGCACCGAGGATGGAATGCAGTGCCTCGTAGAAACGGGATGTCTGGGGATGGGATCCGGAGCGTCCGTTTGACTCTTTGGTCTTCTGGTAGCCTTGTCTCAGCTCCTTGATTTTCACGCGGCACTGCGTTACATCCCGGCTGTATCCTCTCTCTGCCATGTCTTTAGAGATCTTCTCGTAGATCTTTGCATTCCGTCTTTTGGATCGCAGCTCGGAAAGCACGGACTCATCGCCCCACACAGCGATGAGATCCAAGACTTCCCGATCAGTCCATGCTGGGGCCCTCTTTCTATTCTGAGATTGCACGGCCATCACTGCTGGAGAGCTCTGCATCGTTGCCAGTGCTGCTGAGCTCGCCACGATGTCCAGACAGGAAATGAGATTCAAACTGGCCAGACAGGAAAAGGAATTCAAATTCAAATTTTCCCGGGGCTTTTCCTGTGTGGCAGTTCAGAGCATCCGAGCTCGTACTGCTGTCCAGAGCGTCAACAGAGTGGTGCACTGTGGGATAGCTCCCGGAGCTATTAGCGTCGATTTCCATCCACACCTAGCGTAATTCGACATGGCCATGTCGAATTTAGCGCTACTCCCCTCGTCGGGGAGGAGTACAGAAGTCGAATTAAAGAGACCTCTATGTCGAACTAAATACCTTCGCGGTGTGGACGGGTGCAGGGTTAATTCGATGTAACGGCGCTAACTTCGACATAAACGCCTAGTGTAGACCAGGCCTAAGCTAGTTTCACTAAAGAAATTGGTTACAAATAGTATTTCTCACCCTAGATATTGTTGCATGCAGATTACAGAAAGTTTTGAAAGGCTGCTGCACTGGTCTCCCTCTTGAAACCTCAGGTGTTATTACTCACAAGCTAGACGCTCTTCCAACTTGGGTTTTTTTTGTCAGAAAAATTATTCCAGTGAAATTTTTTCCACCATTTCTAATGTTAATATTGTGAGCATTGTTGGCATTAGGGACTCATTGATGACTTAGTTGTAACTTCACTGTCACCATTAGATTACAGGAGCGAAGTGTGAAAGCAGTATAACGCTGGCAAATAGAATTGTGTAAGCGATACTATATGCAGGACTTTAAAATATTTGTTTTAATTTCACTTTCGTGGTGTATTAAATCATCCCATACTGATCTAATGTTAGAAGAAATAAGGTGACTTTCAGATTTTAAGCATATGTAGCCTTGTAAATGTACATACAGTATTAGATTTTAGGATTTCATTAATACATAAGAATACTACGTTTCTCTATGCATTTCATTTTATTTCAAAAGTTACTCTTTATACCTCACTGTGTTCTTGATTCCCCAGTTTATCCATTTTTCAAGAATTAAGCTAATGACAAACCTACTATTCTGAACAGTATGGAACACACGATATCCAGGATATGGAATATTTTTGATTGTTTATAATTTACTTGTCATTGCAGCTGGTTATTGTGTTATTACCTATATCCTTGGAGTTGGAGACAGGCATCTGGATAATCTCTTGCTAACAAAAACAGGTAATTTTTCTTTTTTAAATCATCAAATACTGATATATTATTACTTTGCAAATATATCTTGGCGTAATGTTTTGTTGAATTTTACTTTATGGACACTGTAACATCCAACAAATTATAGTTTTGGATTATACTGCCCTTTTTTTTTTTTAATATTAAGACTACATCAGATGATCTAAAGTTGACTTGTTAGTAATTTATAGCTCGAGATTGAATGTATTACTGAAGTAGCAAGTAGGGAGCAGACTTTATCATGCACAATATTAAATACTTCTTTCACAGTGTATGTTGGGTACTGATGTCAGTGGAGGGGCCCTTTTTAGAGATGTATATAATGGGAGTCTATTAATTGCAGTTAAATATCAATATTCTTATACACAATACATTTTTTTCTCAGCTTCTCATTTTATACTGCTGTGCCTATTCTAAGTCTTGTGTGTTTCATTGTAATAGAATTGTTTCTGAGTTCTGAAGGGAAAACAAATTCATAAATAAAAGTGGCATGGAAATGAATTATTTTTTCTTTACAGGCTAATGTACAAACACAACAATAATATTGAAATTCCTGTTTTGTGCAAATTAAGGACTGCTACAAGTTTTGTTAGTTACAAAATTGGTTGACTAAAATGTGCATTGCTGGAAAGCAACACTCAGCAGATTAAAATGAAATTGAGTTGCTTATTGTAACTGCCTCTAATTAATTTTGTCCTCAAATCAGGAAATTTGACACTGACACCTTTCAAGTTTTAGCTGAGATGTTAGAAAAACAATGATAAAATTAATGGGTAATTAGAAAGTAATGCTAGCTCCAAAAATCCTAATTGTTCGTTATAAAATTGTTTAATTTTTCATAGGCTCTTTCACACAATCTCAAAGCAATTTCAGGATCTATTAATTGTGTGCCTGTTGTAAAAAGACTTTTTGCAGACAGATCTGGCAGCTATTATACACTCAACTGAATTCCAAAATACAGTACAAATTTAAACATGTTTTTTAGTACTAGTTATATTGATATTCAACAATCTTGATTATTACACCAAGGTATCCCTGCTTGTTCCTGTGGTTCTACTACTGTTTGGTTTAAAAGTGGTTCCATGTGTCATCCTGTCAATTCCTAGAATCTTAAATACATGTCTAGAATCCTTAATATTTTTTCTCGATGTTTCTAACTCATGTCGTTATAATCATCCACGCAAAGATCTAAAAATGATCTGAAATACATGTTTAAAAAAACCTGTACGTTGAAATTGAGAGAGAGAGATTCTGGAAACTTTCATAAGCAAAACTTTTTTTAAAAAAGGAAATAGGCAATGGTAGAAGTTTTAGAGAAACGGAAATGGGCAAATGTTTTAAAAACAATAGGCAAAATGTTTACAATTGAATTGGACTCGTCAAATGGTGCACTAGCAAGCCTTTGTAAATATGGAGCTATCCTTTTAAAACTCATTCTTCCTATCTACCCTTCTGTACCCTATTGTTTGTGAAACTGGTTGCATCTGTCTTAATAACTGTAGCTTGTAAGGTCTTAGAGGCAGTGACCATATAATATAGTTGTAGTGGTTTATCTCTCTGTATTTAAGCATGGTCGTTGTCTCAATTACACTCTTCCTGGTAGGGTAGTTTAGCCCTCTGGCAAAACGTTACCTCTTCCCTTTTTGAAGTAAACAAGAGTCCAACAGAACTGAAGTCCACAAACCTTCAGCCCTTGGTGCATTGCTAAACTTTCATGGTGCAGGGGTTCACAGGCAGTTCTTTACTAAACACACACATCCCTTCCTAGAGTTCTTGCCCTCCTCTTAGGCTATTCCACAAGTTCTTCTTTTTTTTTTTTCCCCTATAGGCTCCCTCCATGGTTTCCTCTCAGCTGGAGTCACTTCACTTCATGTTCTCTCCCGATTCTGAGAAGGTTACTTATGGTCCTAACCCAGAGGTGGGCAAACAACGGCCCGCAGGCCGCATCCCACCCGTGGGGCCATCCTGCCTGGCCCCTGAGCTTCTGGCTGTCCCTGGCCCCTCCCCTGCTGTCCCCCTTTCCCCGCAGCCTCAGCTCGCTGTGTCGGCAGCATGGCTGGCTTTGGCCAGGCAGCGCGGCTCAGGGGCAGATTTACCAGTCAACAACAGGGGGCCCAGGGCCGGGCACTCGGGCAGCTCAGCACCGGTGCACCCCCCACAGGGGGGAGAGGGTACACTGTGGGGGCAGGGGAGCAGGCAGGGGTCAGGGGAACGCGGGGAACTCGGGAGTAGCACAGGGTAGCCGTGCAGCCAGCCGGAGAGAAGCGGCGCTTTAAAGGAGAAAACACCACTTCTCTCTGGCTGCGTGGCTGCCCCTGCTCCTCTGCCCATGTTTGCAGGGCCACATTCCAAAAGGGGTGGGTGGCGGTGGATAGGGGGTGGAGTTTCAGGGGGAAGTTAGGGGTAGGGGGTTCCGGGAGGGGGCGGTCAGGGGACAGGGAGTGGGGGTTGGATGGGCCAGGGGTTCTGAGCGGGGCAGTCAGGGGGTGGAAAGTGGGAGGGGGCAGATAGGGGGCAGGGGGCAGGCTGTTTGGGGAGGCATAGCCTTCCCTACCCGGCCCTTCATACCTTTTCACAACCCCGATGTGGCCCTCGGGCCAAAAAGTTTGCCCACCCCTGTCCTAACCCCTTTCCAAGAAGCTTTTGCTCTCAGCCTAAGCACCCTAGAATTTGCATGTCCCGGAATGCATTTGATGTGGGCTTTAACAGTAACAGGAGTGTACTGGGCCTTGATTTGAGCAGTCTTTAAAGAGCCAGTACACCCTTAGACATGTTCTTTGTATAACACTTAACAAAAAGGCTCCCTATTCCTGATTGCAGCGTCTTTGCATTGTTAATTATATAACAGTTGAAGTCAGTCTGAGATCCAGAAACTCAGCATCTCTGAATATTTAGATACTTAGTCTAACATTGGGGACCCAAAATAAAGAGGCAAATTCTGAAAACGTTAGCTTCGCTTCAGTTACTCTCTGTAAAAGATGGATAGTATGTATTACTTTCCAAAGTGTATGAGGCTTCAATAAATAAGGGCAGAGAATAAAAGCCAATCAGCTGGGGAGATGGGAACAGAACTTTAGACCACTAGACTCCCAAACCTGTGCGCACACTTCCTTGGAGAGGGTATTTTTATAGGGACAGGAGTGGAACATGCAGCTGTAACTTAGTTTTCCAGCTAACAGAGTATGACCTTCTTAGCTGCCTCCTTTATGAACTTAGGAGTTACCCATGCAAAACGTTCTGCATTTCACAGAATGATTTTCAAAGGCTCATAACTCCAGAAAAACAAAGCTAATTTTCTGAAAGGCTTAAAGACATTCACTTCAGTTAGGACTATCTCCAAGCCAAATATCCGCTTTCTACCTTCAATTGTTACTTCTATAAAGTTGAACTATTTTATTATGAGGAAAGAGTACTTTTTGTCATACATTCAAACAGAGGAACATTTTCTTATTCTCTCTCTCTCTCCCCTCCCCCCCCCAATAAAATGTTCCTTGGACGTAAGCCTAGCATTGAGATTTTGAGCCTGAAAGGTAATAATTTTCTAAAGCTGCAAACAGTTGGAAGTGACATTACTATGGGAAGTGTCATGCAACCTTAACCATAGCCGGTCACAATTAGCACCCCATTTTCATAGTTGTCAAGGTTTGTGAAGTTGGAACGTGTGTGATATGAATAAATATATTGTTTTATTTCTTAGTTGTTGCCCTGAATCTGGTCAAACACAGTTCTTGAATTGCAGAGATTTAGCTAGCGTTCCAGTATGTCAGATTTGTTTACTGAAGAATGTGAGGCTTCCAGCATTTAATTTATAATTTCCCTAATTACATAACATTTTTCCAGCCTGACTCTCTAAGTCCACCTGATAATATTTTATTATGAGTATAAAGACATAATTAGCAGAAACACATACATACTATGTTATTTTATTAGACCTCAAACAGGCTGATGTAGTAAAAGGATTTGGGGACAAAACCAGTTACGATGTCTTTACACATTTCAATTTATGGCAAATAAAATGTAGGTCCATGGTCTTGACTGAACTTTAGGTAACTTGAGTTAGTCACACACCATTTATGATAATCTGGTATCTACATTAAGTTTAACAAGTCTGAAGAGTTTCCAAATTACTTGTGTCTGGAAGAGTGTTGTAAGACAATGGTTTTCAACCTTTTTTTTTTCATTTGCAGACCCCTTAAAAAAATTTGAATAGAGGCATGGACCCCTTTGGAAACCTTAGACATAGTCTGCATATTCCCAGGGGTCCACCGACCGGTTGAAAATCGCTGTTGAAAGATCTTGATTTAACTTCCTTACATTCAATAAATACCCACCATCTGGAATTTGACATTTACCCAAAGCCCCTCTCTCATAATTACATTATCATTTGTTGTTACTTCTAAAGGTGAAACTGGTATCACTGTTGTTAAATTAAAACCTTTGTTAAATTAAAACACAGCAATCAACAGAAAACAACATTAAATGGCTGGAAAGAAAACTGAGCCAATGTATAAACTCTGATTTTGTTAAATGATGCACTTAAGCATTAATGCAGAGTATGAATTTTGATATGGAATGAATCTCTGACCTAATGCTCTGTTTTACTTATTTCCTGGATGGACCCCAGTTCGTGTTCATTTCATTTTTATCAGATTTAAATTAATGTTTGAAAGCTAGCATGAAGCTTTAACAAAATATCTTTGTACCAAAACATTTATTCTCCTTTGTATTTGCTTCTTGTTTTGTGTCCATTTGCTGTTTGTATTGTGAACCTGTAAAACATTTTCGGATACAGTATGCATGAAGGGCTGCAGAAAATAAAGGCCCTGTTCTGCAACTCAGATTCACATGAAAATCCTTACACTGGGGACTTAATTTAGTTTTTCCACTGCAAAATCCTAAGCAGTGCAGCAGAGGGCAGTACTTATCCATGATAAATTCTGGCTGAAATTCCTCTTATCTCTGTGTTGTAATATATACTCCATAAGATAGTAAAACAGTGTGGGTTTGAATGTACATTCTGCTTGGCTCTGTCAACACCGGCTCTCCACTTGTAGGGCAACTCCCTTCTCTTCATGTGTCAGTATATTTATGCCTGCATCTGTAACTTTCACTCCATGCATCTGAAGAAGTGGGTTTTTTACCCATGAAAGCTTATGCCCAAATAAATCTGTTAGTCTTTAAGGTGCCACCTACTCCTCGTTGTTTTTGTGGATACAGACTAACAACGCTACTCCTCTGATTCTTTCTTAATAGTTTCCTTTCTAACTGGTAAGAGGCCTCAAAAATCTTATTCTGCATCAGTTTGAGGGGGGGGAATATATAAATTGATATTTATGGTATTTTTTTTTAAGTGTGGAACCTTTTTATTAAAGATACCTGTATGGAACCAATCCTACAAATACTTGGTATCCAGCCTTGTACTTACCACTGAGTCTCCCATTGACTTTGGTGCAAAAAGACTAGTTCTAGTCTGCTCTTGTGGTGGAGAAGCTAAACACAAACTTTTTCCAGGCAATATAGTTTGTATAACCACAAAGCCCCCCCTCTCCCCCCCAAGCAGGATTTGTTTAAACAGCTCCTGGGCAATGAGAGTCATAAATAGGGCACCACTGGACCCAGCTGTAGGTTTCAGTACTCGGTGCTATGTTCCATTTCCACGAGGAAATTCAACGGATCCCAGGAGCCTTTTATGGTTTTCGTTTAATAGGCCACAGCTGTCAGCTCCTTCAAGTCTCGCATTTCAAGTCCATTCCATGGGGCTTGTCTTTCCTCTCAACACATGGGAAGAGGTGTAATTCCTTTGTGGGATAGTGTGGGATTGGGCTCTTTCTGTAGAGGGTATTTTGTGCTTATAACAAATCTATAAAGTAAAATTAGTCCTTTATTAGGCAGAATGCAGCATTAAACATGAACACCAGTACATGAAAACAACTCTTTCCTACTCTACATCAGAAAAGTGTAATCAGTGCACTGTAGAACCAAGATAACAATACATGTAGTAGTTCATGGGCTCTAATCATAGAATATTAGGGTTGGAAGGGACCTCAGGAGGTCATCTAGTCCAACCCCCTGCTCAACGCAGGACCAATCCCTAACGAAATCATCCCAGCCAGGGCTTTGTCAAGCCTGACCTTAAAAACCTCTGAGGAGGAGATTCCACCACCTCCCTAGGTAACCCATTCCAGTGCTTCACCACCTTCCTAGTGAAAAAGTTTTTCCTAATATCCAGCCTAAACCGCCCCCACTGCAACTTGAGACCATTACTCCTTGTTCTGTCATCTGGTACCACTCAAAACAGTCTAGATCCATCCCCTTTGGAACTCCCTTTCAGGTAGCTGAAAGCAGCTATCAAATCCCCCCTCATTCTTCTCTTCTGCAAACTAAATAATCCCAGTTCCCTCAGCCTCTTCTCATAAGTCATGTGCTCCAGCCCCCCTAATAATTTTGTGTTGCCATCCGCTGGACTCTTTAAAATTTTTCCACATCCTCTATGTAGTGTGGGTCCAAAAACTGGACACAGTACTCCAGATGAGGCCTCACCAATGCCAAATAGAGGGGAATGATCACTTCCCTCGATCTGCTGGCAGTGCTCCTACTTATACAGCACATAATGCCATTAACCTTCTTGGCAACAAGGGCACACTGTTGACTTCTATTCAGCTCCTTGTCCACTGTAACCCCTAGGTCCTTTTCTGCAGAACTGCTGCCTAGCCGCTCAGTCCCTAGTCTGTAGCAGTGCATGGGATTCTTCCTTCCTAAGTGCAGGACTCTGCACTTGTCCTTGTTGAACCTCATCAGATTTCTTTTGGCCCAATCCTCTAATTGGTCTAGGTCCCTCTGTATCCTATCCCTACCTTGCAGTGAATCTACCACTCTTCCCAGTTTAGTGTCATCTGCAAACTTGCTGAGGATGCAATCCATGCCATCCTCCAGATCGTTAATGAAGATTTTGAAGAAAACTGGCCCCAGGACTGACCCTTGGGGCACTTTGCTTGATATCGGCTGCCAACTAGACATAGAGCCATTGATCACTACTCGTTGAGCCCGATGATCTAGCCAGCTTTCTATCAACCTTATAGTCCATTCATCCAGTCCATACTTCTTTAACTTGCTGGCAAGAATACTGTGGGAGACGGTATCAAAAGCTTTGCAAAAGTCGAGGAATAACATGTTATTGCTTTCCCCTCATCCACAGAGCCAGTTATCTCCTCATAGAAGGCAATTACGTTAGTCAGGCATGACTTGCCCTTGGTGAATCCATGCTGACTGTTCCTGATCACTTTCCTCTCCTCTAAGTGCTTCAGAATTGATTCCTTGAGGACCTACTCTATGACTTTTCCAGGGACTGAGGTGAGGCTGACTGGCCTTTAGTTCCCTGAATCCTCCTCCTTCCCTTTTTTAAAGATGGGCATTACATTAGCCTTTTTCCAGTCATCCAGGACCTCCCCCGATCGCCATGAGTTTTCAAAGATAATGGCCAATAGCTCTGCAATCACATCCGCCAACTCCTTTAGCACCCTCAGATGCAGCGCATTCGGCCCCATGGACTTGTGTTCGTCCAGTTTTTCTAAATAGTCCCGAACCACTTCTTTCTCCACAGAGGGCTGGTTACCTCCTCCCCATATTGTGCTGCCCAGTGCAGCAATCTGGGAGCTGACCTTGTTCGTAAAGAAAGAGTCAAAAAAAGCATTGAGTACATTAGCTTTTTCCACATCCTCTGTCACTAGGTTGCCTCCCTCATTCAGTAAGGGGTCCACACTTTCCTTGACCACCTTCTTGTTGCTAACATATCTGAAGAAACCCTTCTTGTTACTCTTAACATCCTGTGCTAGCTGCAACTCCAAGTGTGATTTGGCCTTCCTGATTTCGCTCCTGCATTCCTGAGCAATATTTTTATACTCTTCCCTGGTCATTTGTCCATTCTTCCACTTCTTGTAAGCTTCTTTTTTGTGTTTAAGATCAGCAAGGATTTCACTGTTAAGCCAAGCTGGTAGCCTGCCATATTTACTATTCTTTCTACACATCGGGATGGTTTGTTCCTGCAACCACAATAAGGATTCTTTAAAATATAGCCAGCTCTCCTGGACTCCTTTCCCCTTCATGTTATTCTCCCAGGGGATCCTGCCCATCAGTTCCCTGAGGGAGGTACGGGGGAAAGAAAAGAAAAAATGAATCCAGGGTCTTTTAAATAGTATGTCGTCCTTCTTCTTTTTTTTTTTTCTTTTTTTTTATTAAATCAGGGAGCTAGGATTGACGAGATTGACTTTACAGGAGAAATCGTAAAACTGACACTATACAAAGTGCTGTTGAATGCATAAAGTAAACAAAATGAACATAGATTTTTTTCCCTTGTTTTTTACTGCTAACCATAGCTGATTTATTTTATTTTTATTTTGTTTGTGTTCCTTTAATATTGAGGCATTTGTATTTTTTTTTTTAGATTTATTTTAGTAAGCTCAATTATTTTTTCTCTGCCATGTATTGTTTCAGTACTGTAAAGAGATTTAGTGGTAACTAACAATGTATTACCAGTAATTGCGTTTAATAGATAAAAGTCAAATTGTGTAAGTCATATACCTTATCTTCTCTTTTCAAACTTAAAAGCCTTTCTGATACATTAATACATATTTTGGCAATTAATATACAATGTACCTGAGCCTATGTAACTTAAAATGTTCATATCATGCTTCAATATTTTCTGTAAAATACTTCAAAATAACAGCATTGCAAGCGATTCCTTTTGTATGAGAATAGCTATTGTCTTGCATCTCACAGAATTGAGATGCATTATAACCTGTCATTGATTCCTATACATTTTTAATTTGTTGCTTCCAAAGCCAAGATCAGGCACTATGGCAGCATCTATGTAATGGGACACTTTGTCTTCCAGCAAAATATTCCGTTTCAAACAACATCAACCGATCATTGCTGCATCAAAAATCGTTGCATATATAAATACTGGTACTTGAATGCCATCAGTCAATGTGCCCTTTGCTGCCTTAGAAAGAACTGCTAGTTGTGAAGCTGAATTGTAACAGACTGGATGGAACACATTTAAAAAGAGTAAAGTTCCCAGAAGTTGCATCTTTTTGAAACAACCATTCTTAAAACTTGTTTGTCTCTTCCATTTATTGAAGGCAACTGGTTTGGGAGAATTTTGTTGTTGTTTTGTTGCTTTTGTCGCCTCTTTTATTTTTATTATTGAAAGCATGGAGCCAGTCTGACAGTATCAGTAAAACAAGTTGCCATATGAACGTAATGAACTCAAGGATTGTACCAGCTGTGAACTTTGTGGAGTCTTACCTAGAATGGGGACCCCAGCCTGACATTAGGGAAAGAACACTGGTTTGCTGCATTCCTTGGTCTCATTTGGAGAGTGCTGCAAAGTCAGAACAGGATTGCAGGCCCCCAGACAACGGGGCTCTTGAACAGTTTCTTGTGCCTGATGCAAGCCCTGCAGTGTTCTCATTTCTTATTCATTGTTACAATTGGGTAGCCTAATGCAGCTCTTCTGAGGAGAAGACAAAATGAAAGATAGTTCGACTCCAGATGCTCCCCAAAAATGCTGCAGCCACTATAAGTAGATTTGCTGAAGTTACCAAACCCTATTGTATATAAAATAAAGAAACTTTAACACATACTTTAATCAGGATTTGAGAGAGAGAGTATATCAGCTTGTAAACATCTCCAAAACCAATTATCCTCCAAATTCCTCCTCAAAACTTCTTTTTCTGTTATTCCTACAAAACTAGCAGCCTTGCTGTTGTCCTGAGACCACTGCCTATCATGCTGACTAATATTGTTTTCTTGGATTCCCCTAGCAGTAGCCATCTATCTATTGTCTTATCCTTAAATTGTGAGCTCTTTAGAGCAGGGGACGGCCTTACTATTCTGTGTTTTATTAGGGTTACCATACGTCCGGTTTTTCCCGGCCATGTCCGGCTTTTCGGCAATCAAACCCCCGTCCGGGGGGAATTGCCAAAAAGCCGAACATGTCCGGGAAAAATACCGGCCGGGCACTTCCTCTCCCGCGGCTGCTCTGCTCCTCCCCGGACTCAGACTTTGGCTCTATTTAAGAGCCAAGCTGCCCGAGCCAGCGCTACCGGCTTCGGGCAGCCCCCGTGCCTCCGGACCCTGCGCCGCCGGACGGGCACTTCCCTTCCCGGGCTCCAGCTGCTCTGCTCTGGCGGCGCAGGGTCCCGAGGCAAGGGGGCTGCCCGAAGCCGGTAGCGCTGGCTCGGGCAACTTGGCTCTTAAACAGAGCCGAAGAATCGGGAGGAGCAGAGCAGCTGGAGCCGGGGAGGAGAAGTGCCCGGCCGGGGGCGCAGGGTCCGGAGGCATAGGGGCTGCCCGAAGCCCGAGCGCTACCGGCTTGACGGTTTGCTGAGCAGCCTCCAGACCTTGCGCCCCTGGCTGGGCGCTTCCCCTCCCGGGCTCCAGCTGCGCTGGGGAAGCGCCGGCTGGGGGCGCAGGGTCTGGAGGCTGCCCAGCAAACCTTGAAGCCGGTAGCGGTCGGGCAGCCCTTTTCACGTGGCTGGGAGGGAGGAGAGGGAGTTAGGGCGGGGACTTTGGGGAAGGGGCGGAGTTGGGGTGGGGTGGGGCCGGGGGTGAGAAAGGGGCGGGGCCAGGGCCTGTGGAGTGTACTCTTTTTTTTTTTATTTTTTAAATATGGTAACCCTAGTTTTATACAGTGCTCAGCACAATGGGGTTCTGATCCTGACTAGGGCCCCTAAGTGCAACAGTAATACAAATACAAGTGCAGAATATATCTATCTGGATCACCTTAAAGTTTTTGTCGGTGCGTTAAGATTTAACATCTACACACTGAATGAATTTTAACAATAAGCACATCACATTACACTCTCCTTTCTACTTCACTTTCCTCCTCAAGCACAGACTGTCCTTGTCCACATTAATAAAATTAGGACTTGCAGAATAGCATTGGTGGTAAATTACCAGTGGTAGCAATGATGGAGAATTAGGAATTGTAATTTTCCAGTAGAGGTGCAACCACCATGAGGTTTCTGTTGCTTTCTTTTAGCAGATGTGACCTTTTAGTGGTGACAACATAACTAGGGGAAACTGAATGCTACCATCCCATTTTCATGAGAGGAAGTTCCCCCTTTTGGCTGTGGCCCACCTTTCAGAGCATAAATTTAGCTACATAATAAATATAGGATCCTGGATAGCAATCTTTCAAAATTACCATGGAAGCTGTAGTTTGAAACAAAATTAATGCCATCTTCAAAATTTAAATTCAGAGAGTCAGTTAATTACCTTCCTGAAAATGGGGAAAGATGAATTTGGAGTAGTTTGAGGGGACTTTCAGCTTATTAAAATGTAAGAAGCCCTTTGGCAGTGTTGTTAAAAATCTAGTTTGCATTTGTGTGATAACTTTCATTCAAGGACTTCCAAATACTCAAGAGGCTTTAAGTAGTTAATCCTCACAACACTCCAGTGAAGTAGATAGGGGATGGATATCACAAGAAACAAAACACCTGCTAGTGAAATGTGTCTATCTGAAACGGCAGGGAAATCTAAATAGGTGGAGTATAATTACCTGACATAGAATTCAGCCAGAACACTGCTCTTGTAAAAAGTGTGGTTGGATCTTAATGATCATAAATTGCTGGGACCTATGTTTTGTGTCATATGAGCGCCTGCAGGTCCTTGTAGCATTTATTCAGTAGTGAGTTAAAGGAAAGACCATTCCTTGCAGCACTGAGTTTTTCTTGGTGGTCTCCCAATTTAAGTGCTAACCTGGTGTAATCCTACTTCAGTTTGCAAGATTCTGATTAGGTGACAATACTGGCAAAGCTGCAGGTATTAATGCTTAAGCATATGGGGGCAGAGTTTTAAAACTGAAGGGTTCTTTTTTTTGTTTATTTTCCCCTTCAGTCTACAGCCACAGCTCTTCATCTACCTGTATTTAGGGGGCTCAATGGCTATCACTTATATATAAGTGGGGCCCTATCAAATTCACGGCCATGAAAAACAGGTCACTGACTATGAAATCTGGTCTTTTGTGTACTTTCATACTGTATTATACAGATTTCATGGGGGAGACCGGCATTTCTCAAAATGGGGGTCCTGACTCAAAAGAGAGTTGAGGGAGGGTTAACAAGGTAGGGGAGTCATGGTATTGCCACCCTTACTTCTGCGCTGTCTTCAGAGCTGGGTGGCCGGAGAGCAACGGCTACTGGTGAGACATCTAGCTTTGAAGGTAGTGTCCCGCCAGCAGCAGCATAGAAGTAAGGGTGGCAATACCATACCATGCCACATTTACTTCTGCACTGCTGCCTTCACAGTTGGCAACACTGTGAAATTTCAGATTTAAAGAGCTGAAATCATGAAATTTACTATTTTTAAAATCCTATGCCTGTGAAATTGACCAAAATGGACCATGAATTTGGTAGGGCCCTATATATAAGTATCTAATTTGTAGGTGCAGTTTAATGTTATTCTGCTATGTAAATACTTGCTACACCACAAATAGATTCAGGTACAAACATGAAGTCTTGGTTAGGACTGTGCTGAAAATCAGGCGATTAAATGACCTACTTTTATAGATGGGAGAATGGAGACAGATCTGGATCCCAGTGCTTCTTTGGATTATATTTATTTGAGGATTTAAAATCCTTAATCCAGGAGAAGTAATTTGTTCCTTAAAGATAAGAAATGTATTTATATATTCCATAAAGAAAACAAATTACCTCCTAAAATTGGGAAATCAGAAAAGAAATTTCTATTATCGCGGTTAACTACATTTCCAGCTGTTCTGCATGGAGTGACTTCTGTACCCATTCAAATACCTTTTGATTGGATGGGGCTCCATGTGGGTGGACTCCTGTATCTATTTGCTTAGATAGGAATAAAACTCTGATCTCTGGATTCCCAGGTGAATGACTTAATCATCAGAGCATCTGATGTAAAGCTTCTCTCGGAGTTGAGCTGTTATAACAAGTTCAGAAAAGCTGGATTAGTAGCTAGAGCACAGGTGTGGTGTGTCAGTCAGAATAAATGCAGTTTATCACATGACAATGACACTACATTTGGAAGGAAGGGAGTTTAATTGTATCTGTAGAATACAGGATTTTTAAGTTGCCTTTAAAATAAATGTTTACTACAGTGTCCACACTGGTTCACTATTGATTTGTAGGGTGGGAGGGTTGATGCCTCTATCAGGCTTCCGGTCTTTAATTCATACAGATTGCTCTGAAAAGTACTGACATGGCTCTTGAAAAGGTTTTTTTCCCACCAAATTACCTAACTTCCAGGAAACTTTCAAATAAGTGTTTACATATTTTGTCAAGTTGCATAAAAACCATGGTAACTTCTGAAATGGGGTGCTGGTTTCCCCGGTGGACTTCAGCTGTGATTTTTAGCTGAGGCTATTTTCAGGCATTGCAATGTGTGTTGAGTCTGAGCAATTTAAAACAAGTAGTGTATTGAGGAGTACCACTTTTGGAGGAAACTGGTTGATTAAATTGCCAGGAAAGAATAGCTAAGATGTTTTTAGCTGGCTTTTTTACATCCTTCCCTACAAATGTGTCTGGGTAAATAGTTATATTAAAAATTAAAGGACTGTGTGAGAACTTTACAACTAAGGTCAGTCACAGCGCATGAATGATGGAAACCCTGAAAAATAATGCAAACGTTTTATTTTACTGTGATTTATAGTACAAAAATGTTACTTAGGCCTGGTTTACACTAACTCCCCAATTCGAACTAAGATACGCAACTTCAGCTACGTGAATAACGTAGCTGAAGTCGACGTACCTTAGTTCGAACTTACCGCAGTCCAGACAAGGCAGGCAGGCTCCCCCGTCGACTCCGCGTACTCCGCGCGCCGAGCAGGATTACTGGAGTCGATGGGGAGCACTTCTGGGTTCGATTTATCACGTCCAGACAAGATGCGATAAATCAAACCCAGAAGTTCGATTGCCTGCCGCCGAACCAGCGCGTAAGTATAGACAAACCCCTACATCAAGGGGGAAAAGAAGCCTTTACAAGCTGATAAAGTTTTAGATCAGTGTCATTTTATGCATAGTCCTTGTTGATTAATGAAAGTGGATATGTTACCTTTGTTTCACAGCACTACAGGTATTATTTAGTTATTAGCTATTTGCAGCACCCGTGGTGGGTTAGGTTTGTTCTGAACTCTTAATCCCCCCCCCCCCCCAAAAAAAATAAAAGTGTGGATGTTGAGAGCTGTGGGTTAGTGGTATGGACTTTGTCATGTAAGAGAGTGGGGGGCATGGGAGCCAAGGGTGGGAAAGAGAGAAGAGTGGAGGGATCAACCCAGTGAATTTACAGAAATGAGGGAAGAAAGAGGTGAGAGCGGAAGACTAAGTGGCAGAAAAGTCCATGGAGGTTGATATACTGAAGGCTGCAGGAAGTGCAGGTGGATGGGCGAGTGAGTGTTGCTAACGTTAAATGGAACAATGGTTCTTTTGTGAAATAGTGGATTTTGAAGTTAAAATGGAAGTTAGGGCTACCACAATGTTCCAGCTTTTTTAGTTTAATTAAATGCTACCCTAGACTTTCCCCAGTGTTTGTTTGATATGCACATCAAGGGTAAAATAAGAATGAGAAATGTACTAAACTGTGGTACTGTTTATATAAGGCAAAAAGTACTGAAAGGACCCTTTCCAGTAAGACACATCTAGTTTGTCATTTCTTTAAAGTATCTAGCAAGGTTTCCAAGTACAGGTATTTTCCACCCTTAAATACTTTGTAACTTCCCAGCATCTAGCATCCACTGATCTGGTTGAAGTTGGATAGGTGTTAATATCTTTGAGATGACCTGGGTGATGAGCTTTCTTCAAGGTCACAAAGCAAGCTGGTGGTAGAATCTGCTGTAGGACCCCCAAATCCTAACTCCTTATCCCCAGAACTAATTACTTAGGACACTGTCACTGCTTTTTAAAGTTAGACTCCTCCCTCTCTTCCCCCATTGGGCAGTGTCTTGTTTTTGAACATTGGATGGTCACTAAGAAAGGTCTTAATGTATTTAGTGTTGTGGAAGAGGTTTCAGGACCTCATTTTAAAAAAAAAACATACTTAATTCAGAGAAAAACAATATACAATTAATTTAATTGAGCAGAACAGACTACTTAATCTTAATCTTCAACAGTTACTTATCTGTAGGTTGCATTCCACAAAGAGGGAGCGCGCGTGTGCGCGCACACACGCGCGCGCGCACAGAAATATCCTTTGTAGGACGGTTAAAAATGACCACAGTGGATCAAATAAAGTGTCCACCTAGTTAATATCCTGTCTTTAGTAGGGGCTTGAATCAGATATTTGAGCTGTGTCTTGGGGCCTAATTCTCCATTTCCTTATACAGGTATAACTTGTTTGATCCTCAGAGTGGTTACAGCAATGTAAGAGTGCTGAGTTAGGCCCATCTGTGGCTCAGAATTATTTTTGTTCAAGAGGACTCAGACACTTTGCATTATTGTGAGAGTTGTGGACTAATCCCTGGTGCATTGTGAAGTGTAATTGGGGAAATTAAAACTATAGAGCAAGGTGCCAGAGGATCTTAATTGTTCAAGCATTATCTTTCATGGTTTAGTCCTGAAAACAGACTGTTTATTAAAAGAAAATTATTTGTATCATTAATTTATATAAACCTGTGTCAGTGTCAGCTGTTAAAATGTTAATCTGGTTTGAACTACATTTTTTAGAAACATCTTAGTTACCTATGCAAATGTATTAATTAGCATCTCTCATTCTGTGTTTACAGCATTAAATATAAACATATTTAGTCACAAGAGCTTCTTTTGTTTTATCCACTTGTTGTCTCTTGACTCTTCAGGATGACAGGTTTGAATAAATGGACAGAAAAAAGAACCCCTCAAACGTCTTAGTTAAACATACTTTATTACTTTGATATATATCAAAGCCTACTTCTTTAAAAACTAAGTTTATAAAAATGAACTTTAAAAAGTGATTCACTTCACTGATCATTCACTTTATTGGGTCTTTGAAATTGTTAAGAAGGCTTTTTGAGCGCCAGGCTCCTTACGGCTGAAAAACTAATGATTGTGGCATTTGCCAATTACTGATTGTTTTGTATGCTAATTAAGCATCTTTGTGGTCTCTGTGAAAGCTGGCCATTATTAAATGTATATATCTTGGATTGAAGTCCAGGTTCATGAGTTGTTCATCCAGTGATAAAGTATTCAGGGAGGCATGGCTTTTTGAAAATATTAATGGTTCTGATTTTTAAAAGTGGGCACCTAAAAGCTGTCAAAACAGGGCACTTTTTACATTCATAACAGGGCCTCCCAGGGGGAGAGGGGGGCGGCAAGTGGGGCAATTTGCCCCAAGCCCCGGACCCCGCAGGGCCCCCCACGAGAATATAGTATTCTATAGTATTGCAACTTTTTTTATGGAAGGGGACCCCAAAATTGCTTTGCCCCGGGCCCCCTCAATCCTCTGGGCAGCCCTTGTTCATAAATATGGACTCTGGATCTTTAACTTGAGACATCTATTTAAAAAAAAATCTTGCACATATCTAATTTTGAAAAAGACTTTCTAGATGTATATTCAGTATGAAATTATACCAGGTCTCTTCCATCTTGAATATACTTGGTTTTAAGATCTTCCCCCCACGTTACCCGGGGTTCTTTCAACCCAAAGCTCTTGGTAACTTTTACGCTGTGCGAGGTGGTGTCAGGAAATAAATCAGAGGAGACACGCCGTCCGACCGATAGATGGCTGGCACCAACAAAACAACAGAAGAGTGCTTTCACTTAAAGCTAAACTTAGTCTCAAGCACTTACACACATCCGCAACAAGATTAGTAAAACACCCGCAACCCTTGATAATTACCAAAGCTCAGTGTGGCTTTTGAGTGACACAGCGGCAGGCTTCCGGTGGCCAAATCTTCCGTCTGCCGGTGGGGACCGCAAGATGTATCCAGAGGGAGAGTCCAAAAGATTCCCCAAATGAGTCCCAACTGTCTCAAGCTTTTTCCCCTTATTTATACATTAGTAATAGAATGACGTCCCTTAAAGAAACCTTGTTAAGTAAGTAGTTTCAGTGATCAAGCAAGAGGTTCCTTCTGATTATTGATTAACCAGGTGTGGGTTTTTCCAGAGTTTGCAGCCTTGAGACCCCAATAGACATTCCTGGGGCATATCTTACTCTTTTAAAATGCATGTGTCATAACTATAAAGGGAAAGGTAACAGCCCTCCTGTGTACAGTACTATAAAATCCCTCCTGGCCAGAGACTCCAAAATCATTTTCCCTGTAAAGGGTTAAGAAGCTCAGGTAACCTGGCTGGCATCTGACCCAAAGGACCAATAAGGGGACAAGATACTTTCAAATCTTGGTGGGGGGAAGGCTTTTGTTTGTGCTCTTTGTTTGGGAGTTCGTTCGCTCATGGGACTGAGAGGGACCAGACATCAATCCAGGTTCTCCACATCTTTCTAAACAAGTCTCTCCTATTTCAAACTTGTAAGTAAATAGCCAAGCAAGGCGTCTCAGTTTTACTTTGTTTTCTCAACTTGTAAATGTACCTTTTACTAGAGTGTTTATCTTTGTTTGCTGTACTTTGAATCTAAGACTAGAGGGGAGTCCTCTGAGCTCTTTAAGTTTGATTACCCTGTAAAGTTATTTTCCATACTGATTTTACAGAGATGATTTTTACCTTTTTCTTTAATTAAAAGCCTTCTTTTTAAGAACCTGATTGATTTTTCCTTGTTTTAAGATCCAAGGGGTTTGGATCTTGATTCACCAGGAGTTGGTGAAAGGAAGGAGGGGGAATGGTTAATTTCTCCTTGTTTTAAGATCCAAGGGGTTTGGATCTGTATTCACCAGGGAATTGGTGAAAGGTTTCTCAAGGCTTCCCAGGGAACGGAATCCATTGGGATGGTGGCAGCGGACCAGACCTAAGCTAGTAGTTAAGCTTAGAAGTCTTCATGCAGGCCCCCACATTTTGTACCCTAAAGTTCAAAGTGGGGATACAGCCTTGACAGCATGTATCAGCAACTTCAACACAATTCTTATCAGGAAGGACATGGGGTCAAGCTGCCCTTTCTGTGGCACCCAAAACTCCCTGCCCCCCACCTGCCTTGGTCAAGCAGAGACTGTTTAATAGTTTGCTTTTAACAATAAGCCATAGTGGTTTTAGGCACTTTACTGGTTTGCCAAAGTCTTCCAGTACACCTATGCCCTATAGTTCATCCTCTTGGCTGTTTCTGTCTAGGTTTAAATTACTGTAATGATGGAACTTCAACTTTTTCCACTGAGAAACTATTCTACTGGCTAATAGACTTCTGTAGAAAACCTTCCTTGTATTCAATTTAATTTTCAAGATATGAACCTCCTCGGACAACCCTAAATGATTCCTATCCCGTCTCTTCTCCGCACAGTGCTTGTTTCAGAAGGTTCTAGTCTCGCTTCATCCTGCTTTAGTCATCATTTAGGCAAAAACTCACTCATATATATTGTTCTTCTAATGGTTTCTTATAAATCAAGTGTCTCTAGTCCATTAATCATTGTTGCTTTTCTGAACTCCTTCCAACCTTGTTTACGCACTTGGGTTCAGTGTTGTTGGAGATAGTTTGAACAAAAAATCATGAAAAATGTATTTGCTTTTTCATCGAAATATTGAGCAGATCTATCACTTGGACAAAATGGGGAGATTTTATTTCCCCAAAAATATTTTGCAAGAATACCTTTTTTCTAATGTGTCATTGACTTATGCCAGTTAGCAAGTAACAATAAGATAAGTATAACAGACCTCCTAGAGAGTGAGAAATTAGAATTTATTCTGTATATATGAGAGGTTATTGAAGAACTCTTCATTTGTAGCAGTTTACAAACTTTCTGATGATTTTTAAATGTTAACTATCTGTAAATATTGGTACTTCATTGGCAATGCACACTTCCCAAGGTGAGGTTGAGAGTTGTAATAATTGTTAGTACCACATGAGATAGTTTGCATCTCTCGGTAAACGGTTAAAACAACCACATTGACAATGCTGTTCATTTTTTTTTATTACAAACAAAATGTGTGAATAGAATTCTAAATTTGCATAGGCCCTGATCTTGCATAGACTTAATCTGTTCTTACAGCCAAAGGTGTGAAAAGATCTGTCATGGTTCCTTGTAATGGCTCACAGCTAAGAGTGCCAAGTTCAGGTCAGAAATCAGAGCAGACACCCCAGACTGATGGTATATTGGATCATTAGATTTCACCTAGCCAGTAACAAAAGTGTACTCCTGGATCACTATATTTTTACCATGGAGCCACAGACAGTCCCCTTTAGGCTCTTTGGAGCCTATTTTACCACCCAGACAGACTGGCCTGCCGTCTGTTTTTAGCATAGCGTGTGTCCGTAGATTTCACTTTGTTGAGCACGCGACGCCCTACGCTTTGAAGTCTGTGTTCCTCCTTGCTGAGCAACTTTAGACAAATTAATTCACAACTAAAACACAGCTAACACACATTGTTCCAGGGTTAATTAAATATAGAGACAGCAATCACAGGTAAACGTAGTGTAAATGTAATTAACGAAACATGTGCCATGTGTGACAACATCTTCCTTTGTTCTGTTCTAACAAGTGGATACAAAATAAAATTACACATTTGCATTTTTCGCCTAATACAGGTAAACTGTTTCACATCGATTTTGGTTACATTCTGGGTCGTGACCCTAAGCCTCTACCTCCCCCAATGAAGCTGAATAAGGAAATGGTGGAAGGTATGGGAGGCACTCAGAGTGAGCAGTACCAGGAGTTCCGTAAACAGTGTTATACAGCTTTTCTACATCTCCGCAGGTAGCAACGCTATTTCTGTGTTAACAATTGCTTGATCGACGGTGGGGGGGGGTGCCTTTTCCCCCCAAAAAAACATGAAAACTTATATATACTCCTATTGGTGTCCATGATGCTATAAAGAAGAGAGACTAAGAGATGGGAATTCTTGAGTTCTAATCACGCTTTTGGCACTGACTACCCTTCTGTAGCATTTGTCATTATAAAATATCTTCTGTCCAAAGATCTCAAATTTCTTTACAAACATTAATTTAGCTTTGCAACACTCCTGCAAGGTGGTAAATGATTGATAATGTATTCAGGAGATGTGTTCTGTTGCTTAGCAAATCTTAGAATGTTTTCTGGTTAGCCAAATTGGTGTCTCGGGTTATCATTGATGAAATACGGAGCCTTTCAATTCTTGACTACTGCTCCCAAATTCAGATTAGTAACAGCCAAACACATGTATCCTCTGTTGGCTGGTCAGTGGCCTACGTGAGTTGACTTGGTAATCTTACTCCTGTTCCTGCAGAATAAGTATTCACTTCTCAGAATCCACTATCAAATGTTGGCAATAGTAGACTCTTCAAAAAGGTTTGAACAGGCATAGAAACTAAACTACCACACTACCTCCTTGCCACTAGAATGTCCTCTTTCAGGCACAGGATAGGAGAAGCTTGCATTGCCATTGTCTGTCTTGTGGACAAATAAGACTTCTGTTTTCCATTGCTAAGCACCTTTTACCATGCCCTACAAAATTCATTTAAAATATGTTGCCTGGTTTGTCCTTTGGGTGGCAGAATGGCTCAGCTTTGCCCTCCAGTCCTGTTATAACAGTGAGCAGGTGAACAGTTTCCTCTATTTGCCAAGTGATTCAGGAAGTCTTCCTTGGAGATATACAAATTCCACTTCAATATCTGGATTGTCTAGTATAAAATACGCCAAAGCCTAGAAAAAAAGTACATTGAACACTGATGATCTTAGAAAGGAGGCAGACAAGATAATATGAAATAATTGCTGAAGAAATGTAAAACGTTTTCTGTCTTATTGAAAGGAGTAAAAAAGTAACAGCCTTTATAAACTGTCATTGATAATGGATTAGCAGCAATTCAGCACAATGAGAAAACAAAGACAAGTTATTAATCAGCAGCCACAATAACTCCCATCACTCCGGAGAATAGTCATGAAGGGATTAACCTCTGTACTCTGCATGCAAAGTACAAGTCAAAATTGTTTGAGAACTGAAGTTATTATACAAAATTACTCATTTCCTATGTTTCCATAGATTCTTTAAAGAAATGTAAGTTGATGTTCGCTATTTCAATGGAAAAAGCTTTTAAATTTCTGCAAGATTATCCATTGAATTAACTAGTTAACACAATGATTGGCAACAGAGGACATATTTAGTAGCATGGTGTGCACTGATCCAGTAATTTTTATACAAAATTAGCATTTTAAAATGTTAGTTGAAATCCCTAGGATTGTAGTTGTATTTGAAGATAATTTATTTCTTCAATATATGTCGTTTAATGTGAAAGTATTTTTATTATACAAATAAAAAATATTAACTTGCTATTCTAGATAGATCTGTCATGTTCATAGAAGTTCTTAGGCTCTTGATGTGAAAGGCTTAAGGACTATACTATATGGATCTTAATAGCACATTCTTAGCATCTGTGACTCAAAATAACCGTTAGCAGGAATGTGTACTTACAGAGAAGGCTAATGGATTAGAGAATGGAGGACTAGGCTGTTATCATTGTGCAGGCTGGCATAAAAATGTGTTTGATACACTGACAGTTGTATAAAGTAATCAGGTTATTTAACCTATTTTTTGCTTTTTAGCCAATTAAGATTGAAGCAAATTTTGTATTGCAAGTCTAATTTTCATTCCCATTCACCCCAAACTTCACCAAAAGAAAAACAAAGTCCCGGAAACATCACATGCTGGTATAAAAAACAGATGTCATAGTGCTGTGATATTAATAAAAAAAGTTCTTGTCCATTACTTTTTGAAAAATTTCCTAATATTTCTGTGGCTTATCTCCAATGTGACTTGGCTTATGATGTCCAGTTTAATTTTGTTGGCCTTTCTGAGAAGTGCCTTTGAGGTGTTTTGTCTTGTTTTGTTTTGTTTGTAATATTTGTGTTTTATTTTGTTTCAGATTATTCCTGGGGCAATTAGATTTGTATTCACTCTTTCATAAGTTTATTATTCTAAAGTAGATGGGAAATGGTAAATGAGGGACTCATCAGAGCGAGAGATATATAGGCCATGACTCAACAAGGTACTTAAGCACATACTTAAATACCTGCTGAATCAGGTCCTTACTGGTGAAGCATAGAAACTCCATGACTCAGTCACATGAAGCAAGGAGTAATGTAAGAGAGAACAGTTTTGGTGCGCATATAGGAAAAAAATGTCTAGTTAGCATTTGTTGGCAGTGATGAAGAGAACAGGTTAGAGAAACTTCATAGAGATTCCCAGGTTACATATCTACTGACCTGCAATATGAGAGTTTGAGAAAACCTGAATGTCCTTCATGAAAATGTGTTTTGCTTTGTTTATGTTTTTTGTTTTAATTGATTGGGGCTTTCTGAGTAAACAGTCTGACATAAATTCAGACTTCCTCTCTCTTCTTCCCCCCCCACCCCCCAAACATGAATTCAGGACCAGTGCTTGTAAAGTGCTTGTACTGGTCCTGAAAGTGTTTTTATTGATTCACATAAGTGTGATTAGGCCTGATAAATTGTGAGAAATCCAAACTTAAAATTGAGTCAGCCTAGATGGAATTTATAATTTCCTTCTAACTCAACGGTGATGGGTGTGGTGGTGTTGTGGTGTTGTTTTTTAGAAGCCAAATTATCTCAAATCTAGAGTCAATGATTTGTGCTTCATAGATTGAAAGCTTGGAAACAGTTTCTAAGTTTTTGTTTGGCATGCTAGCATTGCTGGATGCTAATAATTGCAAGTGAGGCAGAAGGATGGAGAAAAAAATAAAAGATGGTAGTTGGAATGATGCGGTGATTAAGGTCCACTTAATGACTCAGCTTGCCAGGAGTGGGAACAAATACTGTACGTAGTTCAAAAGTTGTAAATGTTGCTGGTGGTTTTTAAGATATTGGACTTTTAAAATTGTTACTGATTCCTTTTTGGTTTCAGGGAAATCCGATCTAAGGCCAATGTAATCCCTCTGTGAAATCATCCTTGGTTTGTAGGAGTTGAAGGCCAAGAAAATCAAGACTTTAAATGCACGATTATAGGGATTCTCACATCTTTCAGCCCTATCCCCATATTGTTAGGAACATATGACTTGAAGTTAGCTAATGGAGTACTGCATTCTTGCATGGTTTATTGAAGAGCCTAAAGGCTCAACTGGTTTAGGACCCCAGTCGGGAAAGAAGCCTGTAATAGGTAATAAGACTAAAACTGAGGTGCATTTAGGATGTAATGTTAACAATTTGATTTGATCTGAAATACTTATAAGAGCACAGCAGAAGTAACACAAGCCTTTGTCTTTAGGAAAGCTGACACTGAAGGAATCTGAAATTGTCTAAGGAGATTTTTATAGTGTTTTTATGATGTATTTGAAATCAAGTGCATAGAAGTGGGAAATATAGAAACAGTTGGAAGGGCTGCAATTGAAATGCATGCCAGTAAAATCCAAATAGACAGAAGGGCAAAAAGTCTAGTTTGGCTGAGCAAGGGCACAGAGCAGCATGAATAATGAGCAGAAAACTTATTGCTTTTAAAATATAAACAATCTGGTTAGGAAAATTAAAACATGTAAGGATAGTTGAAGAAACAAAAAAGTGTGAAATTTTAGATTGCTTTTCAACTAATTCAGAAGGGTTATTTAAATATTTATGGTAGAAAGACAAGACCATTTTTTTTCCCCTGTAAAAACAACTTCAAATATGAATGTGAGATTTGTTAAAGAATCTTGCTTCTGCCTATAAAAGAGGAGTGAGAGTTTGTAGAATACTCTTTAGGTGTTAGTATGCAGATAACAATGGGGACTCATGCAGCTCTCTAAAACTTTGGACATTAATGAGGTAGAGTGTTCAATCCATATAATATACATTTCACAAATTTTAAAAGTACATGAATATTCTAAAAATATCATATTTTATTTCTATGACATTGATGATTGGTTGGATTCCGGAGCTGGCAAAAATAACAGCAGTGTCCAGAAAAGGGTCTTGAAATGTAATGGCTGAATATTTTGGTTTAAGGGCTAGATTCACAAAAGGGAACTTTGGCATTGTAATGCTTAGGTGGAGCATGCTCAGTACAGAACCTGCAGAGAATTTTAGCTGCTGAACTCTAACATATGTCTGCTGAGCATGTGGGCACTGAGATGATTCAAAGGCTTACAACTTGGGCAAATGTGGGCGCATTTTTATGAGGATTGCAAAAGACACATCGCTAACACCCAGGCAACTGCTCTGCTGAATACCATGGCTCTGCTTAAAAGAGGGAATAGAGCAATAGAGTTTCTCAGCATAATGGTTGTAAGATTTTTTTTTTTTTAAGCTGTCCAAAACTTATCTTTCCCTAATGTTGTTTCAACAGTTACCAAGAAATCACACTACTCCTTTCAGCCCCTGCAAAAAAAAAACAGCTTGAGGCAGACTGAGCATTGAAAACTTCAGCCTGAATGGTTAAACTTTGCAAAGTTGAGGCATTTATAAAATAGGTCTCATAATGGAAAATGTCAGGTAAACTTAACTGTAGGCAGCGATTATCATCTCTGCATATAATCAGATTTCTTAGGTTTGCACACAATGGAAACGTAAACATTTTGATACATAAGAGGGTACTGTTAGTTCATAAAAATAAATACGGTTTTATGATCTGATTGTTTTCTTTGGAGATCAGTTCTCTCCTTTCTTCTTTTGTCTGATACTAAAATGATCAGACAATTTACACATTGATGCATATGATCATTGTCTTGTTTGTATTCAGAAGCTGTACTAAAATTATTTCGCTCTTTTGAATTCCCTTTCCGTCACCTTCTAAGCTCCTAAAATGCTTTTTATAAAAAGCATCTTCCAAATTGAGTAGGTTCACATTTTTCCCCAAAAGGGGGGAAAACTAGTTCTGTGGCTAGAGTAAGGAAGGTTCCAGTTTGTTGAACAGCTCGGAAATTATCCTCTAAAATAATGACTTCTAGTTAATTTCCTGCAATGGCAAAATGGTGGGTCTTTAAAAAAAATTCATGAGTACTTCCAACCACAGCATGTTAAATTGGAACTCTGACAGCTGCAGTGCTGTTTCTTTTTAATGGTGATAGATGACCTTTTGTGTTTCAGATGTGCAGCATACTTACCCACGTTATTACAGATTTACTGAGCAGCTGCAGCCTTAACTCTGGTTAAACCAGGTGGTTAAGGGACATATTCATCCTATTTAGACATCTTCCCATACAACATCTTTAAAAAAAATCTTTTTTTATTTGTAAAGGGGGTAAGGAATGGTGTCCCTAGCCTCTGTCTGTCAGAGGATGGAGATGGATGGCAGGAGAGAGATCACTTGATCATTGCCTGTTAGGTTCACTCCCTCTGGGGCACCTGGCATTGGCCACTGTCGGTAGACAGGATACTGGGCTAGATGGACCTTTGGTCTGACCCGGTACGACTGTTCTTATGTTCTTAAAGACTTCAATAATGTTAAGAATGTTAATTTAAGTAGATATCAGTTTTGTATAGCTATTGCATGGAATGTCCCTTTTTAAAAGAATACACTTTGGGGTTCCTTTAATCTAGTGTAATTCTGTATGTCAGGTGGAATAGAAAGGTACAAAAGAGATTCATGTTCTTGACTCCAGAAATATTTGCTGCTACAATCTGTATTACATAGATCTCCAGCTATATATTCCTCAATGTTTTTAGATGTTTAAAAGAAAAAAAAATGTATCATATCTGTGCTCCAGCTTTTGAGATACAAAGGTTAAAGTTTTCAGTGCAAAATAAACTGCACCATTGCATTCATAAAAAGAATACATACCCAACTAATGTGTTATGTACAAATAATCTCTTTTGAGCATTACCAACTCACATTGCCCAAGGCGGAGGTGGTGTGTGAGAAATGATTTAAATAAGGAAAAAGACTAATACAAGAGACTATTGTCCACAAAATGCTTCTTACTTATTCTGCTCTTCTCGTTAGGTATTCCAACTTGATCTTGAACTTGTTCTCCCTCATGGTGGATGCAAACATTCCAGATATTGCTCTTGAACCCGACAAAACTGTGAAAAAGGTAACCGCAAAACTTTATTTATTAGATAGAGTAAACAGATTGTGTACTTGATAATGTTCTTAAATAGCTCAGATAGGGCAATCTACATGTAATTATGACCTCTGGACTACTCATTCCCAAAATGATGGAGCTTGGGCAATTCATAGAATCACTGAAGTTAGAGATGGAAAATACCTATTGAGTCATCTAGTGCATTCACCTGCAAGCACAAGAATATTCGCTATTGTACACGTATTAGTCCATAATCCAGTTCAGTGTCCTAAATAATGGGGTTGTACCATTTAGAGGGACTATCATAGTTTAACTAATATGTATAAATAGATGGAGCTTCAACACATTGTGCACACAATCTGTTATGTTCATAAGAATGTAGAAATTGCCATGCTGGATAAGAACTGTGGTCCATCTAGTCTAGTATCCAGTGTGACAGTGACAAATGCCAGATATTTCTGAGAAAAGTGCAGGAAACCTCTTGGTAAATGTGAGAGAAACTACCGCCCTGTGAAGGTCTCTTCTTAATCCCCAGTAGCCATGTTAAATAATAGTAGATATTTTCCACTCCTGTAATGTCCATTGATTATCACAGGTTCTTTCCCAAGGCAGGCTACACATAAGTTTCAAACTAATAAGCAATACACACTGGTCAATATTATACCGCTATAGCAGGGATCAGCAACCTTTGGCCCGCGGCCCGCCAGGGTGCTTTGGCCCAGCCGGTTTGTTTACCAGCCGCGTCCGCAGGTTCGGCCGATCACGGCTCCCACTGGCCGCGGTTCGCCGCTCCAGGCCAATGGGGGCGGCGGGAAGTGGTGGCCAGCACATTCCTCGGCTCGCGCCACTTCATGAAGCCCCCATTGGCCTAGAGTCGCGAACTGCGGCCAGTGGGAGCCGTGATCGGCCGAACCTGCAGACATGGCAGGCAAACAAACCGGCCCAGCCGGCCACGGTGCTTACCCTGGTGGGCCGTGTGCCAAAGGTTGCCGATCCCTGCGCTATAGTGTCATCCTGCATCTGGCAAGCTTAAGGTTAGTTAGGAAGCATAAGAAACAGTCAGAGGTCAACACCCCACTAGTTAAATTGGTTTAATCTCTGAAGCATGAGTTGATGATATTGGTTTTTGTTTTGTTTTGTTTTTTTAAGTTACATTAACTGTTCTACCTTGGAGTATTCTAATTCATATAAATGTTAGTCCGGGGGGGGGGAGCCCATAACGTTATTTTAGGGGGTCACCTTACTTCTGTGCTGCCTTCAGAACCAGGAGGCCAGAGAGTGGCGGCAGTTGGCCAGGCACCCTGCTCTGAAGGCAGCTCCCCACCAGCAGCAGTGCAGAAGTAAGTGTGGCAATACCGTATCATGCCACCCTTACTTCTGCACTGCTGCCTTCAAAGCTGGGCGGCCAGAAAGGGTGGCTGCTGACTGAGGGCCCAGCTTTGCAGGCAGCAGCACAAAGTAAGGGTGCCAATACCATACCAGGCCATCCTTACTTCTGTGCTGCTGCTGGCAGAGTCTCTGCCTTCAGAGCTGGGCTCTCGGCCAGCAGCTGCCACTCTCCAGCTGCCCAGCTCCGAAGGCAGCTCCACCACCACCAACAGCAAAGAAGTAATGGTAGCAGTACTGCAACTCCTCCTACAATAACCTTGCAACCCCTTCAGACAATTCCTTTTGGGTCAGGATCCCTCCAATTACACCACCATGAAATTTATGATTTAAATAGCTGAAATCATGACATTTAAAATTTTTAAAATCCTATGACTGTGAAATTGACTAAAATGGACTGTGAATTTGGTAGGGCCCTAATTACGTTACATTGGTAGTGTAGGTAAATGTTGTTTGTTTGATAACCTCCACTGTAAATCAAGATATCTGTTGTCTTAGTTCTATGCAAGACTTCAATAAAAAGAATGTTAAAAGAAACTTATATTCCATATTTGTTGTCCTCAACAGCAGTTTTCTATCAGCATAGTAGGCTGTTGAGAGTTCTCCATATTGCAGAGAAAGTCAGAATTTTATTTTTAATGGACACTTTTTCATGTTTTAATATAACCAATGTTATCCAAATAATTGTTTTAAGTAGATTAAAGTTCACTGCATCATTAAGGGGAAAGATTTTTTTTTTTTTTTTAATGAAGTCACTGGACTTGGGGGATCCAAGAGGATTGTGTTCTAATTCCACTTCTGCCACAGGCTTCTTCTGTAACATCAGAGAATTAGCTCAATGTCTTTTTAGTAGGGCTGGCCGAAAAAGCACAATTCTGTTTCACACACAAAATCAAGGTTTCAGAACTTCTTGTTCTTCCATATTAGCAAGAAAAAGACCTTCTGAAATATTATGCTGAAAAAAAACAAGACATTTACCACAGAATAGCTGGTAGCCAAATGGTCTGAATTGGGCAGAGCAGGAACTTGAATTTAGGTCTCCAACATCACAAGTGAATTTCCTCTGACTGGGCTATATAAAGTTTCAAGAACCTATGGGTTTCTGGTGCAAGGTTTTTTTTGGGGGGGGGTGGGGGGAGGAGGGAGGTTGTCATTGACAGAAACAGTCATCAAGAAATATAATTGGCAGTCAGACCAAATTTCAAAAGTCTTGGTCCTTTTCTCATCTGAAGTCTTCAGGTTCTGACATACCACTTACTTTAATCTCATTCATCTCTGTCAGGAGTTCACTGTTGCTTGACTTAATAGTATTCATTCTCTCCTTGGACATTCTCTTGTGAGCTTCCTGACATTTCTTTTATCAAACTCACTCTTACAGTGTTCGTTGCCAATTAGGATTCAGCATTCTTGCTCCTTATTAATACTTTGGCATCTACATCTTTCATAAAATGCACTGTCCTGGGGTTTCTCCCTCCTAGCTGCCTCTTGCAGTAAAATACTAGAACTGAAACTGTACCCACAACCTATTTAATGCATACTTTAAAAGAAAAGCACATCAGTTCCATCATTTGAAATGCTGTTTTGTTGGGAAGGGAAATACAGTGCTTACAACTATCAGTTAAGCAAAAAAAACCTATGGTAGCAGGGCATATTAAAGTCGTCTTGTTTTCTCAGCACAGCAAGATATTCACCAGTTCTGTAAGATGGTCTGAATTCACTCTTGATATTCTCAAAAAAATAACTGTTCCTTTATTAGATTGAATTTATTTGTTCAATTTTGTTGCTACTTCTTTATTAATCACATTTTTCTTACATGGTTATTTGGGGGGTTGTTTTTTTTTTGGTCCTTGTATGTCAGCATTCAGGTTTTCAAACAGATTTCTATAGCTTCAAAACACTCTACTGCTTAGAAGCCAAGAGAACCATTCCTTCTCATGGATTTTTAATGATTATAGTTTTAAAATTACACTTTGAATTCACTACTAGATTTTGTGCGAGAATTCAATTTTCTAGAAGGATCCCATCATCTTTAAGGAAAATTTGAACCTACGTCCTCTCTTCAAGGCAGAAATTGGCTTTATGACCTACAAAAAATCTATAGTTCTATCCAAAGCTACAGTGACATTGATTTTTAGAGAGAGTCTATACTCTTGGTTTGTTGACTTCATTTTTACTTTAAGGAAAAAATAATCAGGCACCATCAGAAACATTATCATGGTACCCTGTAGAACATGGATAAATCACTGCTAGATTTAAGACAAGATTGTTGTTGTGGAAATACCTGTATTTCAATTACTAAACATGAAATGGCCGGTCTGACATCAGTTATGGGAGCTTTTTAATACTAATAACAAAGGAACTAGCTGTTTTACCTTTCTTATGTTGAGTGACAAGCTTGTTCAAAGTAATTTAACAAGATAATACTGTACCTCATTGTAAAGAATTAAATAATGTTTTCAGGTTTTCAGTTGATTTTTTTTTTTAAAGCTTTAAACAAAAAATCCATATATATTTCAAGAAACTCAAATTAGCTAAAGATCCGTTTTGGACTGACCTGTAAAATGAAATTACCTTTGGTGTCTGAGTAAAGTCAATAGCCATTTCAGCCATAATTTCACTTTCATGGAAGATTGAGGTGAAGATTTAAAAACATTTTATTTATCTAACAAATCCCCTCTGCCTCTTAATGCAGACGGAAGTTCGCAGCCAGCATTTTCTCATTTAGTACTGAAGTGAGTACTCAGATTCTGCTGTTCTCAGTTTTACAATGGCTATACTTTTAATGATGGGCTAGTGATTCAGCAGGGCTGCATTCAGACAGGAAAAACATGATTATCTGCTGGGTTGGCTGAAGTAATGAAGTAAACTCAGCAAGGAAATAATTTTTAGGTTAACCCTCTTTTAAACTTGAAAAGGAAAAAATATTTTTTAAACTATTTTGGTGATTAAACTATAATGAAATGTGTGGGGTTTAAGGGAAGTAAAATGCAATATTTTTTTAAAAGCTGATGCTCATAATCATGATGCAAGAAAGGCTTACTGAAGAGGGTTATATGCTTTAATTATTGTAATGAAGAATTCAGTTGCTATAGTGATCCAGCACACTGAAGTATTTTAGTAGACGCAACCATAATACTGTTAATATCAATGGGTGTAGATTGCTCTAACAATACTATGTTTATATAGCTAGAGATGGCGGAGACTAGAAGACAAAGGAACGTGTTTATCATTAGACATCTGAAATTAGTCTACTTTCCGCTAAAGCTAGTGGAGGTGAATCTAGGACTATATTATAGCTCTTGGTTTCCAGTGAACAATACATGTTGAGGGTGCAGGGACTATGAAGCTCACTGATGGAAGGAAAGATTTTGTTATACAAGCGTGTTTGTGACCAGAGAGATGTTTGACATCAAGTTAACACACCATGCTGCCAGATGGCTATGGGTTCAAGTCTAACCTGCAAACTTTGCATATTGAGCTGACAAAGAATACATTCTCAGAATATGTGGGAGGAGGTGGGATCGTGTACATGACGGCAGTAACCCATTTGGTATTCAGTGTAAGTGTGTAAGGTATCAGCGATCTCATATCTCTTATTTATTACTGGTTTGTGGGTGAGGACTTCACCAAAAATCCTTCTTTAGGTTTTTTTTCCCCAAAAAAGCTTCAGAATACTCTATTAAAAAAAAAAAAAAATCACCTGAATTAGTAGATCTTTTAAAACACCTCTCAATATAAAACTTACTTCCTTCAGCCTTGATGTTATGCTCATCATTATGGCACAATATAAAAATCAAAGGAAAACGCAATACAAATAAACTCCGAGGCTGCCATTTTTTACAGATTGAGTTTCCTTTCATTCTTGTACTTCACCGCCACCACCACCTTTCCATGAATAAACAAAGCACGTACTAAGAAGGTATATTTGCTGTATTCCCTGTAGGTGTATGCAGATGAATTGTGGGTACAGTGTCCCTTTTTCTTCTTGTTCGTGCAAATCAGGATGTGACACAGTTGGTTGACAAGGAGCTGCATGAAAGCAGATTCCATGGAATGAAATCAGTCTTTGATTTTACTATGGTAATAGTGAAATAATACAATATTTGGGAGGGCAGGAGTTAATTTAAGTAGACTTTTTTTTTTTCAGAAAATACTTTTTTTGAGATTAACAGTTGATGGTCACTAGAGATGCCCTTTAATTGAGAAACCAGAGGTTCAAAAAATGACCCTCTAAACCATAGTTAGCACCGTATACATGATATTTTCCTTCTCACCGGCAAAAGCCTAAAGAATTAAGAGGAAAAGATCCGCAAGCTGAGATTTGGACAGCAAGGCAAGCTCTTTATAAATTGAGGCTGCTTTCTCCAAAGAATCATCTTCTTTCCTGTAGCATGTGTTATATCTCAAGGAACTAGCTGGCAGAATGTAATTTTATAATCAACCTTCAAATCTAACTGAAAGCAAATTGCTCAGATATCACTTGAGTCCGATAGCTGTGAAATATGTGAATAGGGAAGAAAAAATGGAAGTAGCAGCATGTGTCATGTACAGCTTTCTGTAAAATAAGTATAGATTACACCTGTTTGACATGGTTTATGGCACAGGATGGAGCAAGTGAAGCACGGCTTCCTGCCTACCTCATCTGTGAAGATTCTTTTGCATTCTTTATTCAGAGAGGAAGATATAGTGCCAAATTGTGACTTTTTCTGTTTACCAAGATAGGAAAACTGTACGAATTATCAGGTGCTATGGGTCTTGAACCCTGGCCTGGCTGAGTGAGAGCCTTGACCTCTGTACCACTGCACTGCAAAGTCAGATGAAGGGAGTGTAGCTAAGACCCCACTATCAGAGGCTATACCCAGTGACTCAGCTGGGTCAGGTGACTAGCAGCAGGCTCCTGATTGGACACCACTGGCTATAAAGCTTCCTGTCCCACCACCCCTTATCTGAGCAGCTAGTTGGTAGGTCTGCTGGTGACCAGACCCCTGAGATCAATGTTCTGCCTCTTTGCCTGGTTCCCACTTGTCGCTCCTGTTATCACTCTTTCTGACTGCAGCCTGACCCTTGGCATGACTTCTTACTCCAATTCTGTCTTAATCTTTGATTCCTACCCTTGGTGTGGCTCCTGACTCTGACTCTGACCTTTGGCATGTCTTCCGACTGCGGCCCTGAGTCCATCCTTGGCTGACCTTTAGGTCACACCACCCCATTAGGAGCCCTGACAGCAAATACAGAACTATATGGACTTGATTTTTCAAGCACCAACAACTTCCAGTGACTTCAGCTGGGGATGTGAATGCACAGTACTTCTGAAAATCAGGCCCTGTCTTTTTACTTATTTTCAATAACAACCGTCTTTTTCGGGTTCAAATCTCTGCAACAAATTGATGCTAACATAATTGAACAGTCTCATGTTTAATATCAGATTTAAACATTAAATTTTACATATTTTGTTGGTAGCACTTCAGAAAGTTAAATGAGCTCTTTCCAAGTCAAAATTTCCCCAATTTTCCAACTTTAAAAATATTCTGTTTCCATATATGTATTAGTACATGCCAGGCTGTTTCCCTCCTCAGGCTCAGGGGGAAAAAAAAGCTCTTTTGCTGCCCCTCAAATTTGTACAGGACTAAAACTAAATGTAGTGCATAGAAACACCTAGCCAATGGAAAGGTAAATCAGTGAAACTGGAATAGTGCCCCTCCCCACCTCACCCCCTGCAAAAAAACAAGCATGCAGCCTTGGGAGCACTCCTACGACTTCTAGTCTTGACTACAACTAGCAGGAAGTCTCAGCATTTGATAATATCAGATGCTTCAGCATGTGACAAATGGCTCTGAAGACCATAGTTGAAGACTAGCAGCCTTAATCTTTCTCGCCTCTGCTCTCCCCATCTTCTCCTCCCATCACTACTTACAAAGGAAACAGTCACAGGGACTGGCACCTGCTTCATGCTTCCCCACCCCTCTGCATGGAACTAGCTCGCAATGTGCCACCCCTAGTTGTAGTGCTTTCTAAAGACCCACTTTGCCCACAGAATGTCACACAATTAAAACTAGAATGAGAAGTAAAATAAGGGTCCCCAGTCGTCGTCGTTTCCCCATGTCTCCCCCCTTCTCCCCCCCGGCAAGGTAATCCCTTTTTTCTGAATCTTCTACTTTCTTTCTTTCTTTTTTTTTTTTTTGGTCTGTTTCTGCTAAATCTGAAGATTTCCAGAATAGGGACTGCCTTAAAATTATAATAATGCCTGCATCTATGATTTTCACTCCATGCATCTGAAGAAATGGATTTTTTACCCATGAAAGCTTATGCCCAAATAAATCTGTTAGTCTTTAAGGAGCCACCAGACTCCTCGTTGTTGTTTTTTAATCTATGTATGTTACGCTGCCATTGTATAACTAGTAATCATAATATAAATGCCTTTTTTTTCCTGCCAACACAGCTTGCTTTCAGTAAAATGCAGCTGCTACAGTAATTGCTAATTGTGGGGTGTTTTTTTCAAATGAAGCAATTCTATATATTTTTTTAATAATGATTGAAATCTGCAACCAATTTCAAAGCCAGTATCTCAAAAGCGGGGGTCGTCATTCTCCTGATATAAGGAGAGCGCCGCATTGTCACACTTAGAAAAACAATTTTTAAAAAAGCCTCCCATTTTCAACAGAACAGCCAGATGGCTTGTATATGTCCTTCATAACAAATATGACCTTTAAATTAGAAAACATCAGGGACCGGTGATTCATCGACACACAAAGAACTCAGCAAGCATTAAAGAATACAGTGCTCTAATTGACTGAGCTGTGCTTCAAATGTCCATTGATTACAGTAGATGTCACTATTGTTTCATTTATAGGCCAGGATATGTTAGAAAAGTCCCTCTGCCCCCAGCAAGCAGCTGTTAACTACAGTATGGGTAGTTAAGTATGTGCAGAAAGGCAGTGAGATTCAGGTGATTCAAGTGGAGCAATTTTCTTGCTGGAGAATATAATAATGCTTGGCACTTATAAAGCACTTTGCATGTTCAAATCCCTGTGCAAATATTAACTAATCCACACAGCACTTCTTTGAGATGAGTAGGAGAGTTTGTCAGAAAACAGGGAAAGGGGGAGGCTTTGTTTTTTTCATTGACATTTCACAGGTTGAAATTTTCTGCATCCATAGTGTGCCCCCATTTTGCAGACCGAAAAATGGAGGTCGGTGAAGTGATTTGCTTTAGGTTACAGAAGTTGCAACTGGCAGCCTAATCTAGTGCCCATTGAAGTCAATGGGAGTCCTTTGGTTCAGGAAAAACTAACTTATTAATAATCCTTCACTCTTGTACTTTGAGATCCTTGGTAAAAGGCAGTATAAAGTACTTTATCAATAACTAATTCTCTTATTACATCTGTGAGGCAATTAGGTGTTATACACATTTGATAAATAGATAAGCGCCAGAGATTCTCTGCTCTAACCACTGGACAGCGATTCATACCAATGAAGCAACAGATGTGAGGCATGTGATTTGCATTCGGAATGTTCCAGTAAGTCAGTACCATGCCACAAGTCAGCTGTAGTATGGCCTAAGAGATGGCTGACCTGTTGTGAATGGTAGGGAACATTACTACATTATAGCTGTCCGTGCTTCACTAACCTCCACTAATTAACAATCCACTAGTAGAAATTGGTAATCTGGAAGTAATGTTTGTTCTTGTGTTTGCTGGGGTGCCCAGATATAAGACTGCATGACACAAGGCACCTGGACAACACGAGAGGCCAGGATGCACATAAACATATTCGAACGCCGGTAAGCATGCAAAGTTTGCCAGGCATTCCTACCAACCATCCAGGACCGACACGTTCTTGTCATGTCAGACAACACCACTACAGTCTTCTGTGTAAGCAGGGGGGACAAGATCCTGAGCCATGTGTCAGAACGCTACATACCTTTGAGAATGGTGTATCACATACTATATTCTTTTGACAACAGCCTACCTATCCAGAACATGAAAGCCGATGCTTTTAGCAGAAACTTTGCCATCGACCACAACTGGGAGTTGCATGACTCTGTAATCACGGACATCTTTGGTGGATGGGGAAACCCATGTGAGGGATCCTTTCACATCCCACAACAATACCAAATGCACCCAGTGTTGTTCAAGGGGAGGGACTGGAACTCAATCACAGGGGGACGTCCTAGTCCTCAATTGGTCTGATCGGACAAATTATGCCTTCCCCCTTCCCCGCCCCACTACGAATAATCCACAAGATCAGATGGGAGAAAGCAACAACCATCCTGATCACCCCTTTCTGGTCTTGCCAAATTTGGCTACCACTTCTCTGCATGTCAAAGAACCGGCCACTCATGCTTCGGATGTTCCCAGAGCTACTGACCCAAACAACAGCAGACAACACCCCAACTCATACACTCTTCACCTGACGGTTTGGTTTTTGGATGACTCTCCACTAGTGCAGGAATGCTCTCTGGCAGTGTGAGATGTCCTCTCAAGCATCAGGAAGGAATCCACAAGACGTTTGTATCTAGCCAAATAGACACATTTGACTACCAGGGCTACCTGGCAGAACCTCATCCATGAAGCAGTGGGCATCCCACTACTCTTGGAATATTTCCTTTATCTGAAGGACTTGGGACTGGCCCTGAGTTCCATTAAGGTGCATGCAGCTGCCATTAGCGCTTTTCACCTGCCGGTGGACGGCCATTCAGTCTTCACCTATCCATTAACTGCATTGTTCTGGAAGGGCCTTCTATGAAAATACCCTCCCATTCAGCCTATTTCCCTCTCTTCCCTCCCCCCACCCCCACCCCGGGACATTAACCTTGTCCTCAGCTTGTTGACGTCTACCCCTTTGAACCTATGGCCTCATGGTCACTCTCTCCTTTCCATTAAAGTCTCTTTCCTCATCGTCATTAAATTGGCTAGGAGGGTTGGTGAATGGGGAACCATGATTGCTAACTCCCCTTTCGCCACTTTACATAAAGACGAAGTCTCTTTGACTTCCCCTCAAGTTCCTGCCCAAGGTGGTTTCCCATTTCCACCTCAATCAACATATACATTTACCTATCTTCTTCCCCAAGTCTCATGCCTCAAATGAGGAAAGAAGTCTTCACTCATTAGATGTTTGAAGGACATTGGCTTTTTATCTTGAAAGGACAAAACACTTTCGGAAATCTCCTCAGCTTTCCGTTGCCATAGCGGAGAGAATGATAAGGCAAGCCATTTCCAGCCAAAGAATCTCCCAAGTGTGTGTCAGGGTGCATTACACATTGCTATCTTGCTATCAATAATCGGGACAATCCCTACTTGAAGGGATTCGGGCCTATTCCACAAGAGTGCAAGCATCAGCTACAGCCACATTCCACAACATGCCCCTCGCAGACGTATGCAAGGCAGCCACGTGGAATTCGTTGCACACCTCTTCCACACACTATGCTCTAGTCCATGAATCCATGATGGATGCTTCGTTTGGAGTAGCAGTCCTGCATTCCACAGTCTCCTCCCACATAGGTACTGTTTGTTAATCACCCTCAGTGGAGTACAATAGGGACCATCACTCTGCAGACTGTTTTAATATTTCTAAAGGAGTCTGCACTTCCATTTGAAATTTTGTAGGGGGTCTGTAAATGAAAAAAAGGTGAAAACCACTGATCTAGAGGATGTTACTCAGTTCTAGGCACACAGATGTCTTAAGAGTGTCACTAGCTGACTTTGCAAGGAGTGATTCTGTATTCCAATGATCAAATTATTAAGTAGCTAATCGTAGTCAACACCTGCAGTGTTACTTAACCTTGCTGGAGGCACAGGTAGCAGCCAGCTTTCACAGTGACTGCCTTACAATTAGTCTGTGAAATAAATATCAATCAGAGAATTTAAGGAAAAAGGTTGTCATATGTACTATTCAGTCAAAATGTGAACACTGGTATCTTTTCTCATTTAACTACGTGGAGCATTCAAGCAGCTTTGGATAAGCATTAAATACTGATAACATGTTGCCCTAAAGAGCTAGCTCAAGTTTTGCAAAATATCTTGAAAATTTTAGGCTTGAACTCGCATCCCAGGTTACTAATCACTTTAGGCACAGTTTTGTTTTTTTGTTTTTTTTACAATGAGTTTGATTAACCATTGGCACAAACTACCAAGGCAAGTGGTGGATTCTCCATCTTTTGAGGTCTTGAGATCAACCTGGATCTCTTTCCTAAAGGTATGCTTTAGTCAAACACAAGTTATTAGGCTTAATGTGGGGATAATTGGGTAAAATGTAATGGCCTGTAATGTATGAGAGTTCAGATTAGATGATTTAGTGGTCCCCTCTGGTATCAAAATCTATTAACCTGTCTTCCCCAAATAATGGATTATCTTGTGGCTATGGCACAGCACTGGAAGTCAAATCTGTGGCAATGGGAAATATTCAATTCTTGCACAAAAATTTGATGGAGTGGGCAAGAACTATGCATTGGATTTGTTATTTTCTCTGTATTCCCTAGATTGTTCCTGTTTCTAATAAAGCAAAACAAATTACAAATTTAAACTAGTACACGTCATTTTGTATTAGATTGCATCAAATTAACTTTCCACAAACATGAAGAAAGGAGTCCCAGGTAGCAAACCTTTCATGGTCAGTACTTGTGGGACAGTATTCAGACTTTTAATTTTCTTAAAAGTAAAAGTAAAATGTTACATTTTAACACTATTTCCAGACACACACACTTGAGGTAGCCCTCTGTCCTAGTGGTATTGATCTGCACGGCCACGCATTCAGCTGGAATTCAGTACATTGAGAGCATGTTGCACAGGTGCTCCTGCACTAGCTTTGGCTTTCTGTGAACTTTTATGTGACATTCAACATGTTGGCTTTAACTTGCAAAGCCCTAAACAGTTTGGAACCTTGTCACTGAGCAAGTGCCTCTCTCCCTGCGTGATGCTGCCCCAAATGAGATCAATGGCAGTTTCTCAGCTGGAGAACATTTAATGCCTGCAAGAAGCAGCTGGTAGCAGATCACACCACATGAGGGTTGTTTGGCTTTGGAACTAGTTTTCCCTTCTTTTTTCCCCCAGAGCTCAGATTTGTTAAGCTACTGAGCAAGCTACAAAGCCAATCTTTTATCTCGGGCTTTTGGTGAAGATTTATGTGCAGTCAATCCTTTATATTGTTTATTAATATAAGGCTAGCCATCCTATACTGCCGCAGAGATTTTTTTTAATGAATTTGGAGAAAATAATTACATGTCTAGCCTACATCTCAGCTCAGGATAGCAGTGCTGCAGAGGCAACATGGTTAGCTCTTTGGGGAACAGAGGGATATATGTCGCTCATATGCAACTTCTCTGACTGGTTTAAGGATCAGTGCTGCCTGCCTTAAAAGGGAGTCCAGTCAAACCAGAAACAGTGCAATGTAGACCCTCAAATTGGTGATAGATAAGACTTATTTCTTTAACAATAGTGTAAATTATTTTCCCTGATAATTAACTGTATATTTCTTAAGCTTGCTAAGGAAAAGGAATCGTAGCAAAATAACTAATACTTTAATGTCTTAGTATGTATAAGCTTGATGAATCGAGAAATAAACTTACATGCCTATGGAACCAGCAGGATGTGTGAAATGTGTTCTCACTTCTTTTGTAAAACGCATTTGAAATTTAATTATATGACACTGTTTACTTCCATCCACATTCAAATCATTTGAACTACAGGTAAACTATTCCCAATAGCAATAACTCGGACATCATTTCTATAGTTGACCCAGAATTTCCAACTAAGTGTGGCTTAGGCCATGTTAAAACAAATATTGTATGAAATCTTTCTCTGTCGGACAAAGTAGAAAGAGGCTTTGTTTGACGCTCTATCCGCAGTTTCGCCAATTGCTGTGGAACCTGTTTGGTGCAGAAGTAATGGAATATCGAAGAGCTCTGGCGCATATTAGTTAAAACAAATCTTTGTCCAGCATTGCAGTGCTTCCTAGCCCTGTGCTGGGTCACTGGCTCAGAGAAGATTTTGAGGGGAGTATCACCTACTAAATCTCCAATTCCATCTCCTGTAGCATTTTTGTTTCTTGGATGTCTCCCAACCATTTACTGATCAAGTCTAACCCAGTTTTGTCTGAGATCTGTTGAGATCACATAGCAAAGTGGCTTTAAGATTATATTGCAATTTTCCTTTTACTTTCTTTGGTAGCCAGCGGAGCTCACATTTCAGGTGGGCCTGCAATGAACAAAACAAAGATATGAGATTTTTTTTGCCCTCTATTCATTTCCTTCATGCGTTGAATTTAAATAATGAGCAACTACTTCTGTTTGTCTCCATGCCTTCATCCATGCTATCCCTTGCTCACAAAAGGACCTTCCTTACTTCATCTCCATGGCCTGTCTCCTCCCCACAGTCAGGTTGCTTGTGAAGACTTTAAGAAACATACTTCCATTGCCATGCTTGAGGGTAACTGGAGTATAGCTTTCTTGTCATAATCATATGTATTTGTTAACGTAACTGTTTATTTGTTCTCTTCCCCCTACCCGTTGTCTGTTCTTGAGACGAAAATTGTGACTCTTCTGTATTTGGAAAATCCCTAGCACACACTGGGTGCTACCAAAAATAATTTTATTATTAATTTACCAAAAGTACAAATACAGTTAAATAGTGGGAAGACTTTAAGTCCTTTTTGTTCTGTATTTGTACAGTGCCTGGCACAGTGGAGTCTTGGTCCATGGCTAGGGCTGCTAGATGCTACAATAATATAATAACTTAAAGCCTTAAAAGACAATCAATCATTTTTTATCAAACCTTTTAATCTTTGTCCAAGCTTCTCATTCTAGAACATATAAATAGCGATAGGCAATATTCATATGGAAGTTTGTTTAATTTGATTCAATAGAAAAGTTTAATTTTTAATCACACCTCTGTGGAATCTAGGCAAAGAAATCCAATCAGACATATCCTGTACATTTTAAGCAGAGGATGTTCCTTTCTCTTTGTGAGTGGCCGCCAACCAGGAATAACTTTAAAAGCAGACAGAGGAGAGTTGGTGTCATTTAAATTCCAAAAATGAGGTTGTATATAAATTGCACAAGGTTAACTTCTTTGTTTTTAATGTCTCTGTGATAGGCGCTCTGTTTGTGTGTTTCAGATATGAAACGCACAAATTCAAGTATTTATTATTTCCAAAATAATCTGATCTGAAACTCACAAATCTCTTCCCAGTACTACCTGTTCTTTGAGAAACCATGGGTTACTTTGCTACTGAGAGATCAGAAGTGTAACACCTTAGTATTCGTTTTGTTATAAGAGCCATAAGTCAATGTTCATTAATCTTGCTTCTGGTACTACTGCAACTCAAGAAATAATTTGTCATTTCCTGATATTCCTTCTCACCTAGGTTGTAGCAGTCATTTTTTATCGCAGCACTGAAAATCTGTCATGCAAGGATCTAGTGCTCACAGCATTTGATCCTATTGTTAATAGCAGTCTAATTTTAATCTAACTGTAGCAGAATTGGTATATTTGAACAGAAATGTGTGCCAGTCTCCTCTCTAGAAAGGCAATAAATATTTAATAGTCATTACCAGCATTTGGCTGATACAGCATCTTAACATCAGTAGCTTTAAGGCTCTCAAAGAGGACATTCTTCTACAAGCAGATTAAAAGATGGATAGAGTAAGTGCTTGATTACAAGAATTGCGCAAAGCAGTTTAGCGTTACAGGGGTTTCATTTTTTCTTAGATAAATGTAGTTAACGTTTTTCCTGAAGTGTCCTCATCATACCCCTGCACTGATTCAGGAAGGTACTTAAGCATGTGTATAACTGTAAGCATTACTAGTCTCAGTAAAGTCAATTGGGGACTACTTCCGTGTTTAAAGTACCTTTCTGAATAGGGATCCTAGTGGTTTGGTAAAAGTTGAAACTGTACAATATCAAAAATAAGAGGCTTATAATTTAGAAAAAAATGTTTGGATTAGGCAAGTTATAATCGTATACATGACCAATTGCTATAGGGATTTTATGTTACAGAGCAATGAGTGAGTGATCTTTGTTTTCAACTCTTCATTGTGATGAATATGTGCATGATGGGTTGTCAATTGTATAAATATGCCTGGGGATGAAGGTGAAACTGTTTTTTCTTCTGATTCTTTTGGTCTTGCTGTGCCTTCATAAATGGGGTGACACTGATTGAAAGACATGTAGTATTAGCCTAAAAACATACATTTTGCTCATCTGGTTTTTGCTTTTTTCTTATTTTCTCTGAACAGTTTGAACATTTTTTTCCAATAATAGGTTTACTTATTAGCCTACTTTTTTCTCTTTCTTTTATATTTCTGAGATCTATCACTTTTTCTGGCCTCTGATTACACCCACATTTTATACCCAGAATTCAGTTCTAGAGCGCTTCAGGAAATTGGGTGGAGGGGGAAAAGATGTATTCATATCTTATAGTGATGATATATTTTCTGTTCCATCACTAGGGGAAATACTAAACACCAACTATTAAATTAATATTTAGTAAATATTTTTGACTTGGTAACTTGCACTCAGGAATATTAAAAGAACTGGCCAAAGAGTTCTCTGAACTTTTGATGTTCATTTTTCACACATTTTGGAACTTCTTCAGTGTTCCAGAGGATGGAAAACAGCCAATGTGCCAATATTTAAAAGGATGACCTGGATAATTATAACTAGTTAGCACAAAATCAGTCCTGGGTAAATTCATGGAAAGACTGAGATGGGATATAGTCAATAAAAACTTAAAGGATGCAAAGCAACATGATTTTAGGTAAAATGGGTCTTGTCAAACTTGATGTTGATTTTTGATGAGATTAGAATTTTGTTTGATAAAGGTAACACTTTTTATATAATAGACTTTTGTAAGTCATTGACTTAGTCTTGCATGGCATTTGGATTGAAAAAAGTAATATTATACAAAATCAATGAAGCCTATGTTAAATGGGTTAAAAACTGGTTAACTGCTAGAGATAAAAAGGTAACTATAAATGGGGTATGTCTAGTGGGTTACCACAGAGAATTGTTGGGTCTTTGTTGTTCAGTATTGTCATCAATGATTTGAAAGAAAATATCAAATCATTGCTGATAAAGCCTGCAGAAGAGACAAATTTATAGTGGTAAATAATGATGGGCTCAGATCAGTTATACAGATGATCATATCAGTTTGTACAGAGTGCTTATTTGAACAGCATGCATTTTAATAAAGCCAAATGCAAGGTCATACATCTAGTAACAAAGCATGAAGGTCACACTTACAAATTGCAAAACAGTGTCCTGCAGTGCAGTGATTCTGAAAAGGACTTTGGGGGGGGGGGGGGTAATGGTGGCTAATCAGCTGAACATGAGCTCCCAGTACGATGCTGTAGCTAAGTGGGCAAACATGATCATGGGTGTATAAGCAGAGAAATATAAAGTGGGAGTAGGGAAGTAATATCTCTGTGTCCAGTTCTTATGTCCAGTCTTTAAAAAGGATGTTGATAAATAGGCAAGGATTCAGAAAAAAGTTACTGAAAATATTCAGTCTTGCGAACAAACATATAGGGAGAGACTTGAGAAGTTCAATATATTTAGGTTATCCAAGAAAAGGTTAAGAGATGAGTTGATCACAATCTATAAGTACCTATATGGGAAAGGGATATCTTATAATGGACAGCTCTTTAATCTAGCAGAAAAAGTTGTGATGAGATCCAGCAGTTGAGAGCTGAAGCTGGACAAATTCAGACTAGAAATAAGACAGTATTTAAATAATGAGTATAATTAATGACTGAAACAACTTACCTAGGGACATAGAGGTTTCCCTGTCTCTTGAAGTCTTTAAGTGAAGACAGAATGCCTTTCTAAAAGATACACTTATAGCTCAAAAAGTGATGTGCTTGTACAAAAATTCCTGGGGTTCTATGACTTGTATTTTGCAGGAGGTCAGACTAGTGATTATGATGGTCCATTTTGCTCCTAATATCTATTAATTAGATGCACAAGTGCTTGTATTTGTTACCCAACATTCTTTAGGACCACAAAATGAAGGGGTAAATTTGTACCACCAAAATGAGAGACTGAACCTCAGTCCTTTCAAAATTTACCCTGTAGGTATACGTTCAGTCAGATTGTTCAGTCACCCTGTGAAATTGCTACTTGGAATTTTAAACAGCGGGGTTGAGTGGTAGTGGTTAGAAGAGACTGCGTATTAGACTCTTTGGTTTTATTCTCAGGTGTACTGACTCGCATGAACTTGGATAAGTCACCTGAGGAAATTTTAGGCCACCTGTACAAGGGGCCTGATTTTTTCGGAGGTGCTAAGCACACACAGTTACCGATGAAAGCTACTGGGTGGTCAGCACATGAGAAAAATAGGCTAGATATTTAGGTGACTAACTTTAGGGACTCCCTTTGAAGATGTTGGCCTCAAAGCTGTTCACTCTGCACATCTGTGAAATGGTCATTTTAACCCAGCTGTTGTGAAGCTGCTTAAATGCCTCCAAAGCACTTTAGGTTCCCTGGCCACTCAATGCTATTGAAAAGCAAGGTCCTGTTTGCTAGTGTACCTAAGCTGTTGCCAGCTGAATTAAAGCAAAGGTTTGAATATAGGGGAGGCGTGTCTGTGCTTGAAAGACGCTTCTGCGATTTTGCCATCTTGACAAGTGCTGAACAATTCTTAAGGAGATAGTCTCCATTTATGAAAAGCCATTGATTTCACCTTTATGAAATCTATATAAGTCAAGGCTTTGCGTGACGTTGGGAAAAGAAAGTTTTTACCCCAAAAAATTGATTTTGAGACGCTGCTATAATAGTCTGCCTATTGCCCCCTTAGTCTGTTCTTCCCAAGATATACGTCTCAAGGGGAGTTAAGGAAATATTAAAGGACATGGATATATCCTTCAGATAAAGTAATTGACACAGGCAGTATTCTTTTCCAAAACAAAATATCTTTGAGTTGATGTAAACAATAATCCCTAATACAGTCTAACCTAAAATACTAAATGAAACCATGAGACACAATCCCTTATTGCAAGTTAAAGAGCATTCAAACTACAATTGTATATAATGTAAATGATTCTAAGCAAAGCGATTTGTTACAGGTGGCAGTTTGTAACAAATCGCTGACAGCAGTTCTTAAATTGCTTTAAAGTTTAAGTAGATATGTTGCAATTAATAATAGAATTTTATGCATTCTTATAAACACACACACAGACACGCTAACCCTATATACCATCCTACACTATACCTGTACTCTAATTAAGCGAATAACAGGTTTACTTTATAAATCCTTTTGGTATTCCTTTAAAAACCTATTGCTGCAGTTTGTGGTCAATCAACTTTACTCCACTCCGATTTCCTTCTTTCTCTTTGTCTCTCTGCAGCAGCTTTTCTGGCTTCTTTCCATCAGCTTTTTCTCCGGCTCCTTTTTCTGGCTTTTGTCTTCTTCCGATCGTCTCTCTCTCTCACTGACTCAGGCTCAGACTCCTAAACTGCCTGCTGGCAGCTGGCCTTTCGTGCTACATTGTAGCTACATTTGTTGCTCCCTCCCAATATAACTTTATATTTTTAGAAGTAATTATCTCACGCACAGGTGCACAGTATCAAGCATTACTTCAAAGAGTTCGGATTGACAGCTCTGACTTTAAAACAAGTTCTGATCAGCTAACTGACCTCTCTGTCACCCCTTACTGCACATGCTCAATAGCCACCAATCTTGCACATGCTCACTGTTTTCATTCACCTCAGAGCTGTGAGTCTGCCTTTCCACACACACATATATACTTGGCTTTTTGCCAGGGCACCATTTTAGAAATCCTAGGTTTTCACTGAGCATGCTCAGGGTGTGTAGTCTTCATCTCAGGGCGGAGTGAGTTTTGCTTATTCAGAATAGAGATAAGAAAAACAAAGTGGAGACCGGAGAATTTCTCTAATAATAAAAGCTAGACACTTTGCTGTTTGTCCTTAATTATGATGCTCTCAGCTAGGGTTCCCATATTTCCTCATTTAAAAAAAGACACTCCACGGGGCCCTGGCCCCGCCCCCTTCCCCGTCCCTTCCCCAAAGTCTCCGCCCCCTCCCCGAGCGCCCCGCATTCCCCCTCCTCCCTCCCAGCCGCGAAACAGCTGCCCAAGCGTTACCGGCTTCATGGTTTGCCGGGCATCCTCCAGACCCTGCCCCCGGCTGGGCGCTTCCCCAGCGCAGCCGGAGCCCGGATGGGGAAGCACCCGGCCAGGGGCGCAGAGTCTGGAGGTCTGGGGTCTGCCCGGCAAACCGTGAAGCCAGTAGCGCTCAGGCAGCTCGGCTCTTCAGCTACACCGAGCTGAGGTGTCTGGGAGGAGCAGCAGTAGCCGCCATGGGGGAATCCGCCTGCAGCTCGCAGCCTGCGGGAGCCGCAAGGTAAGTAGGGGACTGGGGCAGGGATGCCGGCAAAGCTATTTTCCTGGACATGTTCGGCTTTTTGGCAATTCCCCCCGGACGGGGATTTGAGGACCAAAAAGCCGGACATGTCCGGGGAGAAAACGGACGTATGGTAACCCTACTTAACTGCCCCCCAGGACTCCACCCCCTACTTAAGCCTCCCTGCTTCTTGTCCCCTGACTGCCCCCTCCTGAGACCCTCCCCCCATCCTAACTGGCCCCCTAGGACCCTACCCGCTATCTGTCCCCTGACTGCCCCAACCCTTATCCACCCCCCCACCCCCAGACAGACACCAGGGACTCCCACACCCCATCCAACCCTCCCCCTGCTCCCTGTCTCTTGACTCCAGAACCTCCCTGCCCCTTCTTCGACCCCCTGGCCCCCTTACCGTGCCGCTCAGAACAGCGTGTCAGGCTCCACGCGCAGCCCGACACGCCGCGCTCCCCCACAGAGCGCACAGCCCGGTTCCCGCCCTCGCAGAGTGCTGCGGAACGGCGCGTTGGACAGGGGGAGGAGCTCCAGACTGCCGGAGGCCCGTTGCAAACAGCTGGCTGGCTGCGAATGCAGGAAGGGGGAGGGAGGGAGAGAGAGGGAGAGAGAGGAGGGGAGTGATCTCAACTGCAGGGGAGAGGAGGGGGAAGCGGAGGATGGGCTCTCTCTGGCTGCTGGAGCCCCATGCAAGTGGCGCCATCCGGCCGGCCGCCCTGTCAGCGGCACGCACTCTGCATGGGGAGGGGAAGTCCAGACATTTACCAAATTCCCCCCGGATGTTATTTTTAACTGAGAAAAGCTGGACATGTCCGGGGAAATCCGGACGAATGGTACCCTATCTCAGCATTTAGTTTGTGTACAATTTGTAAGTACTGGGCAAAGTACTGCCATTTTTGTATCATATTTAAAATATGCTGCTGTCAAAACAACAAACGAGGTAAGAGTAGCAATGTCTCCAATCAACTGTTTACATATGAAGGATGTAATCTGAGTTAATCAAATTCTCATCTACCATATGGAGATTGGTCTTCATAGGAGTGATGTGCTCATCCTTACACTGATTCCATATTCTTTACTTAATTGCCTTACAGTTTCAAAAAGACAATTCATTCTTAATTTAACTTTAGGCAAAAGGAACTTCGCAGGCTTTCAACAACTATTAGGACCATCCAAAATACACCGCTACCTCGATATAACGCGACCTGATTATAACACGAATTCAGATATAACGTGTTAAAGCAGTGCCCGGGGGGGCGGGGCTGCGCACTCCATTGGATCAAAGCAAGTTCGATGTAACGCAGTTTCACCTATAACGCGCTAAGATTTTTTGGCTCCCGAGGGCAGCGTTATATCGAGGTAGAGGTGTATTTCAGCTGCGTTTTTGCAATAAAACAAAGAGCTTTTGCTCGCCCACATGTAGAGATTAAATCTGATGTTTCTCATAATGAATGCTACGCTTACTTACAACCACTGTTTATGTAGGGTCTTGTAGTGGCACCCATTGCTCTACCTGAGCACCGAGTAGGCTGCCAGTTTTAAAACTTTGTGTTAATAGATTGGCCATTTCACCAAAATCAGATTTCCAAAACGATTTTTTTAATTTGATTTCGGTTGTTGGGAGAAATGACTTTTGCTTTGGAATTAGACTATTGTAACACCTCCAGACCCTGGTCGTCGGCAGGCAGGATCAAACTGGGGATCTCTGGAGCTTAGTGCATGAGCCTCTACCGCATGAGCTGAAAGCCAACTGCTTCTTCGCTAAGGCAGTAGAACAGACTCATTTTATATCTCTCTCTACGTAGTCTCGGTGCCACTGGATGGGACAGAACACCACACCCAGAAGGTGATTCAGCAATAGTATTTTCTTTCTATTTTAAATATGGATGGTCTTTCAGATGTTTTCCCTTCACCCTCCGGCCAAGAAATACATACAGAATGATAGGATTGAATTCTTCTGCCCATAGATACTTGTCCACAGCTTAGTTGTGCTTAGGGTTGCCAACCCTTCAGGATTGTGCTGGAGTCTCCAGGAATGAAAGATTATTTTTTAATTAAAGATAATGTTGTGATGAAACCTCCAGGAATTCATCCAACCAAAGTTGGCAACCCTAATTGTGCTGAGTCCAGTGGCAGCTGTGTGTGCTGCTTGGAAGATGGAATTTTCCTTGTTTCTATATAAATACAGTAAAAATGGAATTCTACAATTACAGGGCCAGAGTTTTCTTTCTGTACAAAAGGGCTGATCTTTCTAATCTCTTCCTACCAGGTGCAGGACAAGTTCCGTTTGGACCTCTCTGACGAAGAAGCTGTACATTACATGCAGAGTCTAATTGATGAAAGTGTCCACGCTCTCTTTGCAGCTGTAGTAGAACAAATACACAAGTTTGCTCAGGTAAGATGCTACAGATTGATGGGTTGTCTGTGGCCTCATGGTGAAAAAAGGGGTAGAGAGAGTGACTGACTCTGGGAACAGAGAGATGAGCGTTTTGCCAGCCTATGCTTTGTTAAAGAATTTTGAAGTGGTTAAAAGGTGAGTTAAGTTCAGAGCAGCTGCCCGAGTGATCAATGAGATTGCAGAACCTTAAGGCAAAGCAGTATTTGTAATTTTGCATGGTCAATGGCTCGACCAGGAGAGAGAGAACTTTTAAGGACCTGCCAGCTCACATTTTAGCAAGTTAAGGATTTCCCAAGAGTTTAGCTTTGAAGTGTATTTATTTTTAATTTTCTGCCTATGTAGTAAAGATTTGGGATCTTAAACAGCTTTAAGATTCACAGTTCACAAAACATTATGAGTTAGTGTCCTTTGTATTGTTTATACATTACAAAAATTAAATCAATAGAAATAAAGTTCAAAAAAAGCCATCTTCTGTCCATTATTCCTCTGTTAAATATACTGTGTGGTTACATTTCTCTTGTGACCAGCAGCCCCCTGTCTAGGTGTGTCTTCTGCGGCAGGCTTCAGAAGCGGTAGAAAGCTGTGTTCAGCTGGGGACAGCCTTCTTAAAGACATGCCCACAAAAAAGTCTTCTCTTTGCAGGAGCAACCGGGCAGCTAAACTCTTGATTTAGAGAGTGCTGCTCAGTCTTGCAAGTAGTGTGTTTTGGCAAGCTCTGCATGGGTGGGTCCTTAGGGGTAAAGTCTACCTGTTGGACAGAGCTCTGTGCTGTCTCTGAATCCTGCAAGAGAAGGATCTGCCATTCCTGAGCATGATATCGCCAAGAAGTGAAATTTTAGCAAGTAAGGCTAAAGTCCTCATTTTCCTACTCTTGCTTCAGTTCCCCCACAACTACTGACTCTTGTTGCTGGTGGCTTTTATTGCTGGCTTCTAAATAGTGTATTCCAACTAATTATCTTTATAAAGCTCTGAAGCCTCCATGGGGGAATATTCTCCTTCTCCTCTATCATTTTTAATATCAGAATGCACACTTCCTTATGTGAAGAATGAAATTTTAGCCACATAAAGTGTATGTGCTAATGCTACTGTAGTCCATTGTGGGTGTGATGAGATGACTAATATCATTGTGCAATAAAATGATATTCACAAAAGCATTTTAATTCATCTTTGAGAGCATAATGTTTTTCTGACTTGTCTAGCTCACTTTTATCAGGGAGTTGTTTAAGACATTACACTGCCTGTTGGTCTTAAGTATTAGTCTTATGAGGAGACTTGCAATTCAGAGAAGAATCACGAAATGTTGATCTCAAAAAATCCAGTCAGGCTTCCAAATATTTTTAGAAAAAATTATTTTCCAAAAGAATGATCAAAATCAAATACAAACTGTAATTGTCAAGTGAGGACTGTTTCTATGGCTATCCTTTCGGCAGAAGATCTTCCACTTAATTCTCTTTTTGATGCAGACTCGTATCTTTCATTTTCAAGTAGTGTGTTACCCTAGAGCAGGGGTAGTCAGTTATTTTTTGTCAAGGTCCAAATTTCTTGGTCAAGGTATAGTTAAGGTCCAGACTCAAGAAAATAATGATAAAAAAAAAATAACGATAATAAGTAAATACAAAGATTTTGGGGTCTGTTCAAAAGCGTCTGGCTGTCAGAATTTGGCCCATGATGTGCCTATTGACTACTCCTGCCATACAGATTAAACAATATAAGCTTAACTTAATAAATGTGTTTTTTAAGTGAAGACTATTTTTATATGTGAACAGAAGGAAAATGCTGAGAAAAAGAGAAATCTTTCATATTTGTACTCGGTCACTCTAGGTTATTGTGATTACTAGGTGTCCGGCAATGATTGATTTATTGTAAGAACTGAGTTCAGGGCCCTAAGAGTACAAGTATCAAGAAGCTATCCCCTTAAGTTAAAACATTGCACACTTTTCTTTTCTTTTTTTTTGGGGGGGGGGGGCAGGGAGGGTGACTAAAACACTGATTTTGATTCTGAATGGACCCACATAGGTGTAAACAGATCTTTCTTTTTTTTTTTTTTTTTTTTTTTTTTAAGTTAAAGAATTATGCTAGCCCTTTTCTAGACATGTCTGTGATAGAAGTTCATTTGTCTTAGATGGCTGTCAGTATTTCCCAGCTAGGTGCTAATACATTTTCCAAGCAGCACTAATAAATCAGAGTTTGCAGATTTGATCTTGGTCATCCATTTTTTTTTTAAATTAGACTTGTTCATTCATAACTATTTTCTTCGTTTACCCACTGTTTTTAAATTGCAGACATGTTTGATGTTAAAGCATTTAAAAGCTGGCTTAAGTTGTATTGAGTAGGCCCTAGGGCTTAGCAGCACACACCCAGTTTTCATATTGATTGTAGGGCTGTACCCATAAGAGCGCCTGATTCAGGAAGCTAATGGTTTCTAATAGGATGAGACGTATATAGACTGCTGCTTTGTCCTCCACCCTGTTACTATGCCTACATACTGAAGCATATAGTGGAACTGATTCTGTGGGTGTAAGGATTATAACTGTCCCAAATTTGAGCAGATTTTCACAGGAATGGCAAAAGGCACATTCCTGACACAAAAGCCACCTCTGCCAAATTTCAAGTCCCTTTTCCATTGTGTAGGGCACACTAGAGCTCCAAAGAAAAACTGGTCGGAATTTTTAACGTGTGTGTAACAATGCAGTTTTACCTAACTTAGTTCTTGGAAATGGCTGAACAGTTTTGGCTAAATTTTTCAGCCCAGATAGTTAGTTTTGTCAAAATTATAAGCAAAATACAATAGTCCCTTCTAGCCTTGGAATCTGTGAAACTGAACTGAAAACGAATTCTTACAATGGGAAATGTCAGGCACCCTTAATCGGCAGTGTTACCAGTCCCATCTCTAATTCCGAGCTCCATATTTCTCCTAGATTCAGTATCTAGATTTTCCCAAGGTGAGTGGTGTTAGCCTTTGCATGTAAACAGACTTAGTGCTGAGTAGGCACTGGAGTATACTATTTTTTAGTGTTTTGTAATACATAGGGAGTTCTAAATGTAGGACAAAATTCCTGCCACAGTTGGTCTGAACCACATGCCCCAAAGCTGCAGACTTAACTGAAAGCAGGTTAAAAAGTGTTCCTGTCTTTAACATTCAGATGTTCACCTCTCAATGGGGTCCAAACCCCAAATAAATCCGTTTTACCCTGTATAAAGCTTATACAGGGTAAACTCATAAATTGTTCGCCCTCTATAACACTGATAGAGAGAGATGCACAGCTGTCCCCCCGCCCCCCCTCCCCCCCGGTATTAATACATACTCTGGGTTAATTAATAAGTAAAAAGTGATTTTATTAAATACAGAAAGTAGTAACAGACAAAACAAAGTGAATTACTCAGCAAAATAAAATAAAACACGCAAGTCTAAGCCTAGTACAGTAATAAAAGTGAATACAGATAAGCACCTTCAGAGATGTTTCAATAAGCTTTTCACAGACTGGACACCTTCCTAGTCTGGGCACAATTCTTTCCCCTGGTACAGCCTTTGGTCCAGCTCAGGTGGTAGCTAGGGGATTTCTCATGATGGCCGCCCCCTTTGTTCTGTTCCACCCACTTATATATCTTTTGCATAAGGTGGGAATCCTTTGTCCCTCTGGGTTCCCACCCCTCCTTCTCAATGGAAAAACACCAGGTTAAAGATGGATTCCAGTTCAGGTGACATGATCACATGTCACTGTAAGACCCCAAGCCTTCATTCCTCCCAGCCTGACTCACAGGAAGGCCTGCCTGCAAACAGAGCCATCAAGATTCCAAACCGCCATTAATGGCCCACACTTTGCATAATTACAATAAGCCCTCAGAGTTCTATTTCATATTTCTAGTTTCAGATACAAGAGTGGTACATTTATACAAATAGGATGACCACACTCAGTAGATTACAAGCTTTGCAGTGATACCTTACAAGAGACCTTTTGCATGAAGCATATTTTAGTTACATTATATTCACACTCATCAGCATACTTCATTAAATCATATAGAGTGCAACATCACAAGGTAATCATCAAGTGATCCATCCTCTGTCGCCAATTCCCAGCTTCTGGCAAACAGAGGCTAGGGACACCATCCCTGCCCATCCTGACTAATAGCCATTGATGGAACCATCCTTCATCAATTTATCTAGTTCTTTTTTGAACCCTGTTATAGTCTTGTCCTTCAGAACATCCTCTTGCAATGTTCAATGCTTGTTTATCAGTGTTCTAATTAACGTTCTCTTTGTCTGGCTTTCTTTTTGGAGAAGTTGCTGCACAAAAATTATGGGACTCACCACTGTAAAATTGTAGACCAAGGAACAATTAATACTCAATTAAATTGACAATAAACCAGTCACTAATGGCCAAATGGAAGTTTTCAGTTTGTGCATATGTCATAATATTGTTTTGATGAATTGCAAATAGTATTGTTCTAAATAGCAATTGAAAATACTGTCTAAAATTAGGCACTTGTTTAAACAGCAGATATTGGCATAAAGCCATGCAATTTTTTGTTTGAAATGCCCTTCAGTTTGTTCTTTGTTTATGCTTGTTTATCCATCTGTCTATTTTTCTTTCCACCTCCAAAATGGACTTGCAAATACTAGTATGCAGTCTGCACTGTTTGTTGCACCTGTTAATATAAGAGCTTTTAATAAGGTTGGTTATTATAGTAACTATTGTATTTCAGTGCTCTTGCACACTACTGTGTGTGTGTGTGTGTGTGTGTGTGTGTAAAGCTCATGTTGTATGGAGAGAACTGATTATTTTGGCATCCGTTGTGTTACTGAGAAGCAGTGATTTTTTTTTTTTTAATAAATGACAGTGTTTTAAAGAGACACGATTCATAGAAGTTATGTTATGGAGACTCTTTATTTGAAAACATGCCTGCATTTTTTTTCTAATCTATTTGAATGCCTGAGATCCTGTGTAATTTTTTTAATATCTCAGTTTTCAGTATCTCAATCTTCTCTTGTTGAATGTCCCTTAAATACAGTTTGTCTCAAGAAAGTGTAATATATTTGTGTAGTGACTGTTCAAGAGAAGAGGATGTACATACTAATTTCAATTCACATTTATAAAGACTCAATATTCTAGTCTCTGGAGATGGTTATTTTCATTTTAGCAGCAGTCCAGCTGTCTATAGAGAGAGAAAATAGTAGAAATGAGGTTTGACCATTTCCAGTTGAGGAAGTTACTAAATTATTTAACTTTTTTTTCCTTATAAATTATAAACTCAGTCAGTTGCATTTCACGATTGTTATGTTAAGCGTTGTTGCAAACGTGAAAATTTTGAACTCTTCAGTACAGTTTTACAATTTTTCGTAGCAAAACAGTTCAAAGACTTAGTCACAGGGTTTTAATTTGGGATGAGTAGGAATAAGCTGCATTTAAATCATATTTGGGTAACTTGCTTTTCGGTTTCTCAAGCACTGCATCCTAATTAGCAGCCTTGGTTGGCAGCATCCCATGTTGCATCTCAAAGCTGTGGTAGATGGTGTCCCTTTCTCATTTGCTGCCAGGTTCCGATTTTGTTCTCCATTTTGGAAAAGCAAACCCTGTAAACCAAATGAAATGCCTCAGATGCCAGGGAGAACGTGTGTGCTGGATGAGAACTATTTGTCAAGTGGAAAAACTAACATAAACCGAGTATGTTTCATAGATATTTGTTCTGCTAAGGGTCATGAAGTTCACCTGCCTTTAAGCATTTTATGGAGTTGTGAAATCTACAGCCCAGAGTACAATTACACTTAACTGATTTTCTGCGAATATCAAAGCTGAATAAATGTCCTACTGTGTTTGTCTTCTTTTCTAGTATTGGAGAAAATAAACCCATCAGCTGCTTTTGTTGAAAATGGAAATATCAGCTAGTGCTCGACAAAGAGACTTTCTTGAGCCATCTATGGACTTTTCGAGACAGCACCTGAAGGCGAGAACTGCTCATTTGATATCACAGAGTGCCTGGAGGACAGGGGCTAGGTCTCTGAGTTACCCACTATTATAAGATTAAAAATGACCATTATTTAGAAAACATGTATTTATTTCCCACTTTGGACCGAGATGTTCCTGCATATATTTCCTGTAAGATACTTAAGCCATGTAGGTAAAATAGGTAACTTCCTCCAATGTCACGGAAGAGAGATCCAGCACTTGCTGGTGAATTTATTTTTGTGTCTTGGTTACTATATTTTGGGACCTAGAAAGTGAAGTCCATTGCTGCACTTGGACATTGATACATGCAGTGTGCAGCCTATAGAGAGATAAATTGTGATTTCTCATTAGCCTAAGAAACAGGATAGTTGAACCCCCCACACACCCAACAGTTTTCACCTGGACTTAAAAGTTTTTAATGGATTCATCTGGACCGTTTCCCAATTTGGAAAGTGTTCTCATTTGGAAAGGACAATCATTCTTCCTTGCTTACAAAAAGCTATTTTTAATGGCTGATAAGTTAGCCAAATACAGGCCCAGAATTAGAAATCATCACTGTGGGTCTGTCTATGCAGCCCACGGCAGCGAGCCTGCCAGCCCAGGTCGATAGACTCATGCTAGTGGGGCTTGTGCCAGCACTCTACAAAAATAGTTGTGTAGACAGCGCTTTGAAGTTGCGACTTCACTTGTAGCTCAGGCTCCACAGTCTGGGGGGAGAGGGGTAGGTTTCAAAGGCTGCACTTTTGAAACGTTGTCTACACAGCTATTTTTAGAGAGCTAGCCTGAATCTGTCAACCCTAACAGACTAGCCAGCCAGAAAGCACCATGATAAATTCAGTCTAAGTTCATAGTAAAGTCTCACTTTAACTATGAACATCAATGTACAGTGACCACATATAATATTTTCCTTGACGCTAATAAATTCTTCCTTGATGCAGTTTTGAGATGTCTCATTTAAGCTTTTGAATTTGTTCTTTCCTGCACAGATCTGGCATCCTAAAGGATTGTGTGTGGCGCTCCTGGCTTAATACCAATACAGAAATGCTGTAAAAATAAGGCTATGAGAAAATGATCATGTCACACATCAGGATTTATGCTGAATCTGTTTTAATGATCAAGTATAATTAGCTTTTTATATGCATCTGAACCTTTTCAAAGGGCACCTATGTTTTGGGGAGTTTTTTTCACCATAAACATGTTTTAAACAAGGAAGGTAGGAGTAGGGAGGAAAGCCAGCTGGACTTCAACTTACAAAAGAAAAAAATTAACTGGTTTGAATCTCATGAATATCAATGACAGCTAATCTGGCTTTAGACTGATTTATGCTGGCTTACACCCAGACAAGGGGCCTTGATAGAAGAAAGTCCACTGGGGATACAATGCATCTATAACCTATCTCCGTCAGATGGCCTTTAGAGTCAACACAGCCCAACTCCTCAGCAGCCTTTGCTGTGCTAGCACCTGTGTAGCCCTGGCCACTAAGGATCTGTCTACACTGCAATTAAAAATCCTCAGCATGCCCAAGCCAGCTGACTTGGGCTCACAGGCCTCAGGTCACGGGGCTGTTTAATTGCAGTGTAGGAGTGTATGCTCTAAACCAGGGGTCAGCAACCTTTCAGAAGTGGTGTGCCGAGTCTTCAGTTATTCACTCTAATTTAAGGTTTCGTGTGCCAGTCATACATTTTAGTGTTTTTAGAAGGTCTCTTTCTATAAGTCTATAATATAGAACTAAACTATTGTTGTATGTAAAGTAAATAAGGTTTTTAAAATGTTTAAGAAGCTTCATTTAAAATTTAAATTAAAATGCAGAGCCTTCCCCCTCCTCCCCCCCAGACCGGTGGCCAGGACCTGGGCAGTGTGAGTGCCACTGAAAATCAGCTCACGTGCTGCCTGTGGCACGAGTGCCATAGGTTGCCTACCCCTGTTCTAAACCATGGGAGGATCACAGCGCTTGGGCTGAAGCCCAAGCCCAAACATCTACACCACAATTAAACAACCCCTTCACCCTTGCCCAAGTCAGCTGGCCCATGCCAGCCGTGAGTTTTTAATTGCAGTGTAGACATACCCTAAGTAAAGCTACCCTTACCGTGCAAAACTTACTGTTTCCGGAGAGAAAGGACAACACTGCATTCTCTTTCAGAAATTCCCCAGTAGAGCATGGAGCCATGTTGTCAAAGGGAAGAGAAATTAATATCTCCCTGTCTGCTTTGGTGAATCTGGCCCATTGTGTATTTTTCTCTTCTCTTACCCCCCCCCCACCCCCCAGTACATTCTCTCTGTAGGTCTACAGTGCTTTGCCCATCATCCTGAGATGTTTGGTATAGTTCTGAGAATAGAGGGACTACTGAGATTTCTGATTTTATTAGAAATTTTCTATTCAAAAATGCTCATGCCGAGTGTTTACCCTACTTACTCATGCAGAATTTGTTAATTAGGAAAGTCGCCAATAGCCTAATTAATATTAAACTATATATGGAGACACTTTATATTAACTTCCATTTTATAAATGGCACAAATTGTTAAATCAGTAATAGACGTTATAAAGCTTTAAAGCTCAGTGAGGTTTTTTTGTTTTTGTTTTTTGGATGAAGAGTTTCTTTGTTGAAAAATGCAGTTCAGGCGACCCACAACTATTTGTGAATTTCATATGAATTTGCCAAATAGTTTTGGCTGGGTTTTTTTTCCAGGAATTTATATGCCATTCACAAGATAGAGGTATAAGGGAGGAGGAATTGGTGGTGGTCTCATAACTTTTGGCCCAGTGGTTAGGGCACACATCTGGTATGAAGGGACCCAGGTTCAGTTACCCCCTCTCCCTGATGTGGAGAAGGGATTTGAATTTGGGTCTCTCACATAACAGAAGAACACCTTAGCTTCAGGGATAGGGGCTATTCGGGTGTAGATCTCTCTCAATCTCTCCTGTTGCTGTTCCACTTTTTATAAATAGTCACTGGAGCAGGGATTTAAACTTGCAACTTCAATGTCTATGAATTGACACTATGAATGACAGTAGTCATTGGGCCAGGGAAAGAGACTGAAACTGACTCTATAGCCTACTAGTTAAGGAGCTCATCACCACTTCTGTCCATTACATTTTTTGCAGCTTTTGGATGTTGTTGAATCCAAACAGAATTTTTTTGGGCGGGCGGGCGGTATTTCAGAAGTGGCAGCAAACTGAAAAATCAGTTGTTCACCCAGCTCGAATAAGCATGGTACACATGAGTAATATGTTTTATGGATGATTATAAGCAACCTGTTGGACTGTGTAATTATAACAATTAACCATGTATTAAAAATCTATTAATATATTAATCCTTTATAAACTATAAATAGAAACCGTATTTCTAAATATAATACGTAGCTCTTATACAGCACTTTTCATCGGGAGATCTCAAAGTACTTTACAAAGGAGGTCTGTATCATTATCCCTGTTTTACATATGGGGAAAGTGAGGCACCAAGGTGAAGTAACTTGCCCAAGATCACCGAGCAGGCCAGTGGCAGAGCCAGGAATAGAATCCAGCTCTTCTGAGTTCACCCACACAAAGCCTCTATCAAAGACAATGGGGCTCAAAGGTCTGCCTATATGGAGTCACCTGCAGGATTGGGGCCTTTGTGTTTCTACAATGTACTGTTCTCAGTGTTGGAGTTAGTTAAAAGGACACTGTTGGTCAGCTTTGGCCCCAAATGTAGGCTTTTGAAAATCAAACTTTTACAAATCCAGAGATTAATAGAATGTTTTTCTTCAAAATCCAATGAAAATCTTAATTAAAACAAAAAAGGCTGTTCTGGTTTGCAACCCAAATATGGTAGTTTTGTGCCTATCAGAGACAGAAGGCGAAATTGCCTTGAAACGGTGCAGTCTGATTTAACAGCCCATGAAGAGAGCAATGAAAAACAAAGCATAAATAGTGTAAAATAAACTTCGTTTTTAACATTCATGCCGTTTTCCAGGAATCTAAAGTATTGAGTAATATGGGTAAGAATGTTTATTTTCATGAGGTTTTTCATATATTGTCCCTGTAAACAGCTACAGAAAAAAATTGTCATACGGACAGTGGGTTTGCATAGTTTGTTTCCCTAGCACTGACATTTTACAGTTAGCGATACAATAAATACTTACCACCACCACCCACTTTCACATTCACTTCAATCCCTTTCTGATTTGCCCTGATCCTACAATTGTTTCATCCTGGGTGAGGGGAAGAGGAAAGCATCCACTAGATTTTTCTCCCCTGGCTATATAGCATTATTGGTTCTTTTCAGCTGCACATGCTTCAGAAGTGCAAGATGGCACAAAGCCTTCCAGTTTTTCTTCCTTAGAGGAGGCAATAATTGCAAAAGTTTTTTTCTTCCTGTTGCAAGGTTAAAGTCCCATTGTGAAATAATATGAGGCTTTGTTTCTCTTCCTATTGCAAGGTTAAATCCCAATGTGAAATATTATGAGGGTTTATATAAAAGAATAAATCCTTTTAGCTCCTGTTCCCCTGTTCTATAGGCAGTTATCTGGCACCGCATTTTGTTTGTGTAGTCTGAAGAGAAAGCAAGTTGGAGAGACTTTGGAGGGGGAAGGGGAAAGAATCTAAACACACATTGAGAGAATCCTACAAAGGAAAGCTGGAGTTAAATGACCCTCTTTCTGTTGTGAGCCCAGGCTTTACTCCTAGGACCCAGTGTCATCAGTGGATGGTAAAATATTGTGGTTATTACAAGGTATCCAGAGCTTGTACAGTTAAGGAGTCTTAAGGGACCCATTGAAATAATAAAATTGCAGGTGGATTGTGTTAAAATAGGTGTTTGAAACTGTTATGTTGAAGTGGGGGTTTTTTTGGTAATAGTGAAGAAGCTTTTACTACTGTGTTGGGGCTCTTCTGTCCTTCCAGGGAGCCATGATTTAGAAAGGACCCTGCCCAGTGAAAATAGGGGCATCTTGAGAAGGAAAGTGCTCAACCACGTCCATTTCAAGAACATCACAGAGTGAAATAGTTTGCCACAGCATGCCCCTTGCCTGAGCCATCATTAGTTGGCTTAAAGTGGGGCTTTGGGAGAGATTTGAAGGAGGGGGAGAGCGTTCTATGCATAAATGACAACAGTGAAGACAAGCAAAGACTGTTGGGAGGAAGGATTCTCCAATGGTTACAGCATGTGGGCAATCTGGGTTCAAGTCCCTGCTCTGCCTGTATGACCCTGGGTGAGTCGCATGGACTCTGCCTCAATTCCCCAGTTGTAAAATGGGGATTAGTTGCCCTGCCTCACACGAGTGGTTAGGATAAATACATTGTATATTACGAAATGCTTAGATGCTGCAGTCATTGAAAGGGGGAGTATAAGAAATAGCCTAGAAACATAGACATACAAGAGAGGTGAATTAACTGCTTCGACTGTCCTTGATCTGGTAACCCCTGTCTCTGCCATATCTGTGTTTCACATAGTATCCCTCATTGTTTGCAGGCTTAACAACCCACTTAAGAGACAGAAAATTGTCATAATTTTAAAATGAAAGTTGTCCTCTTTGGCATGTTTACAAAACCCACAGCTTTTTAGCCAGGAAAGTGGGAGGTAATTGGACAGGTTTTCAGCTCTTTGTGCCCTTGGAAAAAATGAAGTGAAGCTGTCATTGTTCACAAACCAATTAATTTTAAACTTCAGATGGAGCTGCATGCTCCATGCATGGGTGCACATGTACAGAGAGGTCTACTTATCTTGCAAGGTTAGAACGAAGGTGCCCCATGACAATGGTATTTATGCCCCAATATGGGGGAAGCTTACTGTGTATAACCCGTTAAATTATTTTTTAGTAAATATTTGAACTTTTCCTTATTTGTTTGATGACTTCTGCCTTAGTTCACTTCCTTTGGAAAACCTTTCCTCTGTGATATCCTTTGTGATGGAAACACTCATAAGACACTCAGAATGATATAACTGGTTTGGGCTTGTTTGATTTTTTTTGATGAATGTCCAATACTTCTGCTGGGCCTCTTGTAGCTAGGCACTTTTCCTGCTCTAGTTTAGGTCTTTTTTTTAATCCCTACTGAGAATCATTGTTGTATTGATAACTGCTTCACTCTTGCCATGTCAATTTCTGACCATGAACTGACTGACGTAAATAATAAACTTTCTGACCCACCACAGGTTAAGGGAGAAGCCCCTTGCTGCTGTAATAATTATCTGATTCATTCAAAACCTTGGGGTAAGGTTGCCAATGTGAATGGGTGGAAAAAAGTTTCTTTTAAGGAGTGATCCATCTGAGGTCCCTGCCCAGATTCTGCCAGCATTACTTGGAAGTTAATTCAATATTTTTCCTAAGGAAAGTACATCAATAGTACAAGACCTTGAAAGAGAGTGAGCTCTTTACAATGGGAACACACATACTGGAGAGTTCAAAATACTATTAGAATTGGCTAACGTACGAGATGCTCTCATTGGGATCCAAAATGGGGGAGGGTGTTTATTTGAGATTTCTGAGCAGCTATCTCTCAGATCAGGTTTACACAATATTGTGCTTATCTTACTAGCACTTCACCTGTTTTAGCCACTCTCATTGCTGATGGGAAAATTCAGCAAATATGTCCTTGTGTAAACAAGCCCCAAATCCTATTTCAAGAGTCTAGTTTCATTAACTGCTCTTGTAGCCATTAATACATTAAGGCTTAGGTAAGCAGCATGATCTGGTGGATAGACCAGAGAGCAATGGACTGGGAGTCAGAAGAGCTGGGTTATACTCCTGGCTCTGCCACTAATCAGCTGTGTGACCTTGGTCAAGTCATTTCATAGTCTTGTGCCTGTGTGCCTTGTCTGTTTAGATTGTAAGCTGTTCGGGGCAGAAACTGTCGCACTGTGTTTTGTAGCACAGCCTTGCACAAGGGGATGCTAATCTCGGCTAGAACCTCCAGGCATTCTGTAATACACATAACACGAATTCCTCTTTTCAAAGTCAATTTTGATTTATGGATTAAAACCTAAAATTAACCCCAGAGATCAAGTTTGACAGATTCTAATGAAAAGCTAATCATTTTAGAAGTCCTACTCCAGCCCAAATCCACTGTGTTTATTCTGTCCTTGCCCTCCTCTCCTGCTCTCTGGGGGCCCTCTCTCAAGAAGACTACTGAAGAAGGAAGTAGAATGAGAGTTCTTCATCTATCTTCGTTAGCCACTGCTCATACTCCAGCTATACCAGGATGAAAGATACAATAAAGTGCACAGCATAAAATTTAACAAAAATACAACAGAATGATAAACTAGCAGTTACATAATCCAAGTATCCAACAACTGCCAGACACATTGTAATGTCTTTGAGCAGGCCCAATGTTTCACTGTTTGTACATTGCCTAGACCCACAGCTCGATACAAATTAAAATAAACACTGTAGCAGGTAAGTCCTTTCTTCAGTGGGGATGTGCAGCTAGAGTATCTTGGTGATATGTATTGTCCCTAACTTAATAGTGTATGGATTATAAATGGATTTGTAGATGAATAATTCAGACGTATGAATTGCAAGGAGTGAATTCGCTTAAGGACAGTGAGCTACAAAGTAGTAAGAAAACCAGGTGCCACAGGACTCTCTGTTGCTTTTTAAGAAAACCAACACATTTAAGACATGACTGTATAACCCTATAGAAATCTCTGCACCCAGAATGCATTCTTACATCTCCATTAATCTGTGTCCTATAGAATGGGTCCCTTTAGCATATGTTTTTTCCAGTTTTTGTTATTGCACAAGCATAAGTTAAATCACTAGCCATTTACCTCTTTATACTCCTTTATAGCAGACTGTTAATTTGATCTTTTCTGTCCTGTTTGTTGGTCCATGCTGTTTACTTTTGGGGGTTTCCCATACTGTGTCCAGGTGCCTTATGGAATTTCTGGGCCCTCTAATATCTTTGGGACCAGCAAAAAGCCTTAATGGTTAAAGGTTGTTGCTGATTTTCCCAATGCGCTGTGATTACAGCATGTTTACTTTGAGTCATATTCACATGAGGTCTGATCCAAAACCCATTGCAGCCAATGGACAGACTCCCATTGACTTTGCTGGGCTTCGGATCAGATCTACAATAAATTAAGTATTAGAATGTTACACCTTACTGTAACACAAATACAGGGAGCATGTGAAGCCAGGAGCTTTGTTGTCTTGAGTCTTGTATGTCTTGGCTTTCCATGTGAGGTGAGAGAGTCAGATATTTAAAGGTGGACCACTCCAATATTTGCTGCTTAAGTGGGGTGGGACCTTTTAAAAGTGATCTGCCCATCCTGTCTGAGCAGGCAGGCAGGGGTTCACAGCACCATGCCCCTGCCCTTCTGCCATGATGTGCCCTCTGCAAGGATAGAATACATTAATGGCGACAGGCCTGGCTGGACATCCCCATCAACTTCTAGCTGTAAACACCTGCAAAACTAACTTATTCTCCTCCTTCAAAACCCCTGTCAAAATTCTCCTTTGCCCTGAGGCCTACAAAAAACTTGACAACGGTTAGGCTGCTGGTGTGCTGTGAACATGGCCTGTCATGCTGACCAATATTGTCTCATTGTTTCCTTGTGTTCTCCTGTCCTATCATATTCTTAGATTGTAAGTTGTGTGTGGGAGGCACCATCTTTCCTGTTGTTCTGTGTTTGTACAGCACCTAAACCAATGGTTTCCTGCTTCATTACTAGGGCTTCTAGGTGCTGTTTGAACATTTCAACTGATCTTTCCAGCTGAAAATATTGCAAGAAACTTGGTTTGCACAAACCTGTTATCTACGCTAGAGGTTCAGTGCAGCTGAACTTTAGGATACTACTTGTATCAAAGCATTAGTACAGCAGCTCCAACATCTAACTCATCCCTATCCCATTTTACAGCCTAGGCAGGATTAGACAGGTGGATGAGAGGCCGCTCAAGAATTCGAGGAATTCTACTAAGCATTGGTGTCTCAGCAGATCTGAATTTAGCATTGAAATAATGCCCCATTGGAGGAAGTAGGCACCACGCTACCGGAAGTGCCCTCTTTCTAATGAAATGGGAATCCAAATTCATAATCACTCATGGTCAAAGATCCTAAGACTTCTCCCACAAGAGTAGACCGGGTTCCACTGCAACTTAGATAATTACATCCTGGCTAGTACTGTTCCCCCAGAAGTTCGAAGTGGCTATGTTAGTCTGCTTCACTTTGGTATTCTAAATCAATGTGTAACGTCGTCCGCTGTGTGTGGACTGCTGTGGTAGTTATATTTCAACTGCATTCATTCTGCTCCCTCTTCTTTATCTACTTTCAGGCATTTTGTGAGGTTTACGGTAACTTATACGCTCTGAGATCTTTGATGAAAAGTTGTCAGATGAAAAATTAAGTAGCAAGTCATCTGTTAAAGGCTGAATTATTTACATTGCACAAGTTAGATTTGGTTGGATTATATGTGTCTAATAAATATATTGGTAATGACGGCACAGTTAGTGATGGCCCCTTGAGGCAGCACTTACGTATGATCCTCTTTTTAAAAATCCTCATAATCCAGCATGATTAAAAACAAATGAAGAAATGAGCATTAATTGAAAGGAACTTGGAATTAGTACAATGAATTTCTCCTGGCACAGTAGAATAAGGACTTGAGCCTGTATTCTGTGGAAATGATGCCAGCTATTTGCACTTCCATGTGTATAAATACAGTGTCTAGAGCCTCCCAGAATCCTAGACTTCAAACTCCAGTGCTTCAAGCAGTTCCTACTTCACAGTAACTACCTGTCGTCTCTTACTGCTTCACCTGTGGAGTGAAAGTTCTTCAAGGCAGGGACCATCTCTGTATTTTATTTTATTGTTGTATAGTGCACAACACATTGGGGCTGCGGCCCTCCAGTCAGTGTACAATACAAATCATTAATAGAACAATCAGCCCAAACCAAACACAGATGAAAAAATGCACTGACATAACATAGCTGGGTACTGATCAGTAGTTTGAAGTGTTTACTACAGCAAAGAGCCAGGACAGTGGAAATCTGCAAAGAAGTTTGCCCAAATCAATGGGATTTCATCTTAAATTTGGGCCAGAATTCATGAGATTATCACCATGGGACCAGTACATATGTTCAATTTCCATCTTCACGGTGTCTGATTCAATGTAAGGGTACGTCTATACTTACCTCCGGGTCCAGCGGTAAGCAATCTTCTGGGTTCAATTTATTGTGTCTTGTCTAGATATGATAAATCGATCCCGGATCGATCCCAGAAGTGCTCGCCATCGACGCCAGTACTCCTGCTCTGCGAGAGGACGGGGAAGCCTGCCTGCCATGTATGGACCCGTGGTAAGTTCGAACTAAGGTACTTCGACTTCAGCTACGTGAAGCTGAAGTTGCGTATCTTAGTTCGAAGTGGGGGGTTAGTGTGGACCAGGCCTAAGACACAGAAGAGGTGTTCTTCTATGTGTCTGACAATTTTATTCTTTACGTTTGTTTCAACTAATTTGCCCAGTACTGACGTTAGACTTACCGGTCTGTAATTGCCGGGATCACCTCTAGCGCACTTTTTAAATATTGGCGTTACATTAGCTATCTTCCAGTCATTGGATATAGAAGCTGATTTAAAGGACAGGTTACAAACCATAGTTGTTAGTTCCGCAATTTCACATTTGAGTTCTTTCAGAATTCTTAGGTGAATGCCATTTGGTCCCAGTGACTTGTTACAATTAATTCCAAAACCTCCTCTAGTGACACTTCAATCTGTGACAATTCCTCAGTTTTGTCACCTACAAAGGATGGCTCAGGTTTGGGAATCTCTCCAACATCCTCAGCCGTGAAGACTGAAGCAAAAAATTCATTTAGTTTCTCCGCAATGACTTTATGGTCTTTAAGTGCTCCTTTTGTATCTCGATCGGACAGGGGTCCCACTGGTTGTTTAGCAGGCTTTCTGCTTCTGATGTACTTAAAAAGCATTTTGTTATTACCTTTTGAGTTTTTGGCTCGCTGTTCTTCAATCTCCTTTTTGGCTTTTCTTATTACATTTTTACACTTAATCTGGAAGTGTTTATGCTCCTTTCTATTTACCTCACTAGGTTTGACTTCCGCTTTTTAAAAGATGCCTTTTTATCTCTCATTGCTTCTTTTACATGGTTGTTAAGCCACAGTGGCTCTTTTTTAGTTCTTTTACTGTGTTTTTTAATTTGGGGTATACATTTAAGTTGGGCCTCTATTATGGTGTCTTTGAAAAGTGTCCATGCAGCTTGCAGGGATTTCACTCTAGTCACTGTATCTTTCAATTTCTGTTTAACTAACCCCCTCATTTTTTGCATAGTTCCCCTTTCTGGAATTAAATGCCACAATGTTGGGCTGCTGAGGTGTTCTTCCCACCACAGAAATGTTAAATGTTGTTATATTATGGTCACTATTTCCAAGTGGTCCTATCATAGTTACCTCTTGGACCAGATCCTGCGCTCCACTCAGGACTAAATCGAGAATTGCCTCTCCCCTTGTGGGTTCCTGTACCAGCTGCTCCAAGAGCAGTCATTTAAAGGTATCAAGAAATTTTGTCTCTACATTCCGTCCTGAGGTGACATAAAGGGAAAATAAAATAACAAAGGGTTTACTTTGCATGAAAGAGAAAAACAGACAAATCTCTAAAAGAGACTGTAACTAGGGACACTGAATATTTGAGGATCGTATTTTTTTTTACTATCACTACTAAAATAGAACACACACAAGTGGTCACTGTTCATACTAAACAGAACCCAAACCCACTGACAGTTTCTGCACACAACAGATTTCATAGAGATGCAAAAGCACAATACACACAACCAGTTGGAAGCTGCATAGCTGTCATTTTGTAATATGATTTGATCATTCCGTATGTAAGTTACTCCTCCCACAGTGGTGTGGTCAGCACGCATGATTACAACTGAATTGATACTTAAGAAGTTAGATGGAAAAGGGATGCAAAATACCTATGCTGGATGCAGAGAAATGCTTTGGTTCAAATGCCAAAACACTAGGTTTCAGATAAATGACCCATGTAGTTAGTGCACCACTAATGTTATGTGTCTTGTGATTTCCCTAACAAGGGAATTTCTTGGTATTTCTGGGTGAATTAATAAAAATCCAGCTTTATAATTTCATTTCATAGGGTTTAAGGCCACAAGGGGCCATTAGATCATCTTGTCTGACCTTTTGGTATGTCACAGGCCATTAACTTTCACCCAGATGCTTCTATCTTTAGCCCAATGACTTTAGTTAGACCAAAGCATTTCAGGCCTCAGGAGACTAAACTGTTGCAAGCCACAGACACAGCTAGAGAACAGGAGAGACCAAAGTGCCACCAGTGCCTTGAGGCCCCTGCAATGGCAGGGAATGGATTAGGGGAGACATGGCCAGATGATCCTAGCAGGTGACCCAGGCTGCAGAGGAAGGTGAAAAGACCCCAAGGTCGCTAGTGTTGGAGAAAGGAGATGACCTCAATCTCGTCTTTGTAACACAGCTGTCTGGTCCAGCATTAAGTGGCTTTAAGATAGAATTCAGCCATGTTGCAAGCAATCAGATTCAGTCCCAAAGGAGAGAGAAGAGACCTAAATGAAGAGCAGTTACATATCCATTACCCTCAGCACATAGACCGCGAATTGGCAAATCCACATAGGCTGGTAGTACTATGAATTACACTTTTCAGAAAGCTGAGTTGATTCATCACTTTTGCAAGAAATGTCAAAAATAAGTCTGGTGCTCTTTTTTGGTAAAGTTGAGCAGGAAGGTTTATAATCACAAACCTCTTCCAGAAGCAACCTTCTGACTCTGTAGCATAGCCTAGCTCTCAGCATCCAACAGGTCAATGCACCATGATACAATTGAAAAGGATACCCCCCCCCCCCAAAAAAAATAATGTAGGTACAAATTGTGCTCTGTTCCATTGATATAAACCCAAGCTAACTCAACTGACTTCCATGGAGTTACTCATCATACTTTGGATTCACAGCTAACTGGGAGCAAAATCTGCCCCCTACTGGCAAACTAAAGTTGCCTTTATGATAATATACCCTGTGCTGATAAAGGCGGTAAATAAGGGTTATAGTTGCATAGCTTTACATTAATATTTGCTTCAGCTAAATCTTTTTTAAGAACAATAGCTACATTGAGTAAACACCGATCAATGAGATTGGTATCACATATGGAATAATTTTAGCCTGGATGAAAACTTCAGTGTTTGACAGCAGTTAACCGCTTTCCACTGCCACAGTAGGTTAGAATTCCTGCCTCCAAATAGCTCAGGGCTGCATGCCTGCTATGTGTATCACCAGATAAAGGCTTTGTTGGACAAGGCTTTCAGGGCCAAATCTTCAATCCTTGAGCTCCATGAACATAAGTGTACATTCTATTCTGGTGTGGAAGATTAACTGTGTCATACAGAACAGGACCTTCACTAAAGTGGTTATAGAGTTGGATGGATAGAATGGTGCTGTTTAGGTTGAATATCCTTCCTCAGCCGTGACAGAGAATGCATTAACTGCTGGAATCTAAGAACTAGAAGGTTTCTAACCATAAGAGGAATGAGGGTCTTCTAGTAGAGGAATAGCAGAGGAAAACAACCTAACTAGTTTTAAGATAGATCTTAAAGGGGATGGATTACTTGATGATTACCTGTTCTGTTCATTCCCTCTGGGGCACCGGGCATTGGCCACTGTTGGAAGACAGGATGTCTGGGCCAGATGGACCATTGGTCTGACCCAGCAAAACTGTTCTTCTGTTCTTATGATGGAGTTTGATAAATTTATTAACAGGATTATCTGAGGGGATTTCCATTGATAACAGGGGGCTGAATATGAGGACCAAGGAGGTCCTTTCCAGTCTTTTGTCCTATGTTTTTAATTACCTTACAAACCAAGAACTGTACCAAACAACCCCAAAAACGTCATAGGCATTCATATTCAGCAGCAGTGAAATACCAAGCACATATAGTAACTATGTTGTCATATTGGAATGAAGAACAAAGAAGCACTTCTAATTTATATGCAAAAACATTTTGCTTTTCTGATATGAGGTTTTTAAGGCCCAGCTTGACAAAGCCCTAGCTAGGATGATCTAGTTTGGGCTGGTCCTGCTATGAGGAGGGGGATTGAACTAGATGACCTCCTGAAGTCTCTTCCAACCCTAATCTTCTATGATTCTATATTCTGGGTAAAATCTGCTCTCCAGTTTTACCCGGGTAAATCCAGAATGACCCCATTAAGTTGAATGACTCTGATTGTGCTGTAGTCAATGGAATGGGAATCAGAATTTGGGGGTTCTAGTCCCAGATCTGGGAGAAAAGTGTAGTTTGATGGCTTGGGAGTGGGACAGGCACAAAATAAGGTTATTTTTATTTGTTCTCCATTAATGTACAGCTCGTGCTGATGAACCATGGGGGGAGAAGGAAATAGAATGTGATCCTGACTGTATTCAAATGCATAAACTCTAGGGAGGTGATTTGAGAGTGTTAAGGTAACCTTTAATTCAGAGCAGGCAATCTAATATAGAGGACTTGAAGCTGGTCTTTACTGAGATTTCAGTGCATTTCCATTTCTTAAAGTGTGCATACTTTGGGACGGAGCCTGTCTTTCTCTGCTTTCAAAGTGCCATGTAAATTTATAGCACTTAAAAGCTTTTTAACAATAATAATGACAATGCATTTCATGGCCCAGGAGTCAGTTGCTTTGCCTGCACAGCAGACTGAAAACATCAGGGACAGTCATGAGTCACAGATGTCAGTTCCACTCATTCCCTTAAGATCACCATCGTCCTAATTATCCTCATTACCGTAAATGGAATCGAATGCAATAATTGCTTCCTCTAAAGACTGCTGAGCCCCATCTTCCACAAATTGCTCCTGTCCATTCTAAACTAGCCTTTCATAATCTGCACCTTACAACCAACAGAATCCGTATGATTTAATTGCTCGTTGAAAGCTCATCATATGCAGGAGTCAGTTTGGAACAGGGGACACAGAAAGAAAGGGAGTACGGCCTCTGTTCAGCAAAGTGCTTACGCATGTGTCTAAGCACAGGAGTCATCCAGTGAAATTACTGACATGCATAAAGTATCTTGCGAAATAGGGGCCTATATGTTTTTTTGATTAGCATGCAGAACTGAGAGTCGGATGCTCCTGAGTTCTGATCGATGACTCTATTGCTGAAGTGCTGTGTTCTGTATAAAAGTTGCATAGGCTCAAATTTTACTGGCCTAATGAGAGCCAGTTATGGCCTCCTTTGGAAATGCTGAGCACCACTAATTCCTCGTTGACTTACTATGGCGATGGACTGTAAATTGAGCACCCAAAATAGGAGGCCACTTTTTAACAAAGACCCTTTGTGCCTGCTTCCCTAGCTGTAAAATAGGATTATATTAACCATCCCACGGGGATGCAGCTTAATGGAAGCTTGGATTTTACAAAAATCTCAATTTTTTGGACCAATGTGACCTGATGGTGCCTCTTTTAAAGAAAGCAGTTTTACCATTTCTGCTTTAAAAGATGCGTTCATCCAAAACTCAGAAATGCCAACTACGTATTGATGCTAAGCTGCCCAGCTGTGTGTTTTGTTTTTAGCCCCTCTGCTATTTGGGTTTCCTGTACTTTGCTGTAACTAGCAGTGGAATAGCTGTCTTTGACTGAGGACACTGGGGCCTGGTCTACACTGGGGGGGGGGAGGGGAAATCGATCTAAGATACACAACTTCAGCTACGAGAATAGTGTAGCTGAAGTCGACGTATCTTAGATCAACTTAGAATCACTTACTTCGCGTCCTCGCGGCACGGGATCAACGGCCGCCGCTCCCCCGTCGACTCCACTTCCGTGTCTCGCCGTGGTGGAGTTCCGGAGTCGACGGCAGAGCAATCCGGAATCGATTTATCACGTCTACACTAGACTTGATAAATCGATCCCTGATAGATCGCTATCCGCCGATCCGTACCCTGGGTCAAATTCTGCTATCGGTTCCACTGGCGTGCTTGTAGATTTACTCTGTGGAACTCAGGAATTACTCTGAATTTACACTTGCATAACTAAGAGCAAAATATGGCTGCCTTGGGCCTGGTCTACACTGGGGGGTTGGGGATCGATCTAAGATACACAACTTCAGCTACGAGAATAGCATAGCTGAAGTCGACGTATCTTAGATCGACTTAGAATCACTTACTTCATGGCCTCACGGCGCGGGATCGACGGCCTCCGCTCCCCCCTCGACTCCGCTTCCGCCTCTCGCTGTGGTGGAGTTCCAGAGTCGACGGCAGAGCGATCGGGGATCGATTTATTGCATCTACACTAGACGCGATAAATCGATCCCCGATAGATCGATCACTACCCGCCGATACGGCAGGTAGTGTAGACTACCCTTAATTACAGTTTATTGAGGGCTGTGGCTGATAAAGGTTTTAAAATTCTGCTACACTTGGGTAGCTGCTCAAGTCTATAAACAGTCCAAATAGCTGCATTTTGTTGGAATTACAGCAGAGGTCAATCAAGGGGCAATAGTTATAACAGTTCTGCCCAGCTTTGCTGTTTCGTCTAAGTCATTCCAATAAATTACTATTTCCAGAGGTTTCAGGACTTGTGATTTAATGTATCTCAGGAACGACGAGTATTTTCAGAGGCTCCTCTTAATATCTGCAAGGTGGCTAAATGGTTTCCAACTGTGGGGGTGGGGAGGGAAGCTAAGGGGCACAATAATCAGCCTGTGTCTCTGTTACAGGCTCAATGGTGGAGCAGAAGGTCCCTGAACTATGCGAATATCACTTTAACATTGTACCCAGGGGTCCAATATAAGCTATTTGAGGCAATGGAGCAAAAGATTGGTGCATTGCAAAAAGTGTCTGCATGGAGCACCCAGGTGTAGTGTGTGTGATAATTAGCCCGAGGAGCAACTATAAGATGATACTTTGACAAGCGGAGAGGAGGGAAAGAATAATTAAATTAGAAAGCTCTCAATACTGCGAGGAGGGAAACAAAGCCAAACCCGCCAGCTGGTAGGTTCAGATGCCAGGGTGATGGGTGCGGCATAGAACCTTCAATGAATTAATGCAGAGTGCCACCAAAGGGGCCTCCAAAAGAATGATTAAGCTCCAGCCTTGGTTAGTAGTAACAGCCAGTGGTGTGATGTGCATATTGGGGCTTGGATTCAGCTGGAAGTCTACACCAGCTTCTACCAGTGTCGACCTTGGTGCGGGCCTTTGGCAACGTAAAGTCCTCTGGGAAGTGGTGCAACGTGTCTGCAAGCTTCCTCTGCCAGGAGGACCCGTAGGTGGGGCTGGTGCACCCCAGGAAGCAGGTGGCCTGATGGGAGGCCAGAGGACATGCTGATGCACCACTAGTTTGTCTGGTTACGTTGTCCAACTACTCCCTAATGCTGCCCCCCATCCAGCAAGAACCCCTGAGAGAGAGCAACCTGTCCTTCCACAGGAATTGCACTGCTCAGGCAGTCTTCTAATACCGTCCCCTGCAGCTTGAGTGTACCTAGCCTTGTGGGTGAGTTGGGCAGAAAGTCACTCCAAGTGTAACTTGCAATGATTTAACCCTTTTGGCAACTGTGTAAATGCCTTGAAAGGATTCAGTGTTCTGCAGTGACCAGATCCCATCCCCTTGGCATAAAGTCAATGGGAATTGTGCCTGCTCATGGCAGGGCTAAATCCATCCACTAAGGGAGTGTTGGGATGGTGAAAGAGAAAGTTATTGTCTGGGAGCCAGATCCACACTGGATTATTTGTATTTCAGTAGCACCCCAGTCTGATCAGGTCCCCATTTTGCTATGTACTTAGTAAGAGCCAGTCCCTGGCACATGGAGCTTCGAGTCTGTTACTCCCCTGAGCCCTGCTTTTCCTGCTATGCACCACCATCTACATTCACCCACCCTGTGTAAACTGTACTGTTTTCATACCAACCGTATGCCAGTTTTGTGCATGTTAAACTATTTTGCAGCTTGCACCAACTGATATTCATTTTCTGACCAGTTTGCAGCTGATGGGTAAAGTACACAATGGTTTAACACTCTGCTAAATGTGACCCATTGCTGCTCCCCTTCTGTGCATTACAGGTAACAGCCTTCAGAGTTGTAGGAGAATCAATAAGTATGCAAGGATCCTACAGCAAGTGTTAATTATTTTATGCAAACCGCCGTAGTCTCTTTTCGGCATATCTGCACTGCGATGCAAGCCCAGGTCTGTGGGACTCAAACCCATAGGCACAGTGTTTGTAAGCCTGAGCTTAGTGTCCACACTGAATATTGATCCTAGGTTTAGAATTTCTGGACCCTGGTCTCGCATCCACACTGCACTACATAGATGGTAGTCAAACCACCGTACCCAAGGCTTCTTAGCACTCTCTCCAGCTGTAGCTGCTCTTTGTTCATTGTGCACTGTGGGAAAAATTGACTGCCCATCCCATAGTACTTTACAGGAAATTGTCACAGCCCAACAACACATCCATCTGAATCGTCTTTTGTGTCTGTACGCTCCCGGCAACCAGAGCCAGCAGCATGGAGGAGTCGCCATTTGAAAAACTAGTCCTCCTTGAGTTTTCATTCCCATTTAGAGCATCCATGAGATGCTGGTGAACATGTTGGCATGTTTTCTGACCTACCAAAGAAGTGGAGGATGATACAGACATGGCAGACTCCAACTGGCTGGTGCTGCTCATGACTCTTGGTAGAGTTGCTGATGCTCCTGATGTAGATTGGCACTTCTGGAGCAGGGCCACAAGCACAGGCTGATGGGACCACATTGTCATGCAGACATGGGATGACCAGCAGCAGCTACAGAACTTTGACATGAAGAAAGCTACATTCCTGGAGCTTTGTGAGCAGCTTGCCCCAACCCTCCAGTGTCACATGCCTGGGGGCAGCCAGGACGGTCCAGTAGAGGGTTGCTAAAATTATCTGGAAGCTGCCTACCCCAGATTGCTACAGGTCCTTCGGTAGCCAGTTGGGGATTGGAAAGGCAACTGTGGGTAAAGTGGTGCTGGAGGTTTCAGAGGCAATTAGGTGTATGCATTACCCAAGGTAGTGGGCATAAGCTCTGTCCCTGAAGTAACTGCTGGGTTTCAGAGAATGGGATTAACAAACTGCACTGGGGCCATTGATGGGACTCATGTCCCCATAGTTTTCCTTCCTCAGGGAGCACAAGTACATCAATTGTTAAGGGTACAACTCCATTGTTATGCAGGCCCTTGTGGATCACAGAGGTCATGGGCTGCACTGGAAAAGTTCATGATGCCAGGGTTTACTGCTGATCAGGAGTCTACATTCATGGACAAGCTGGGACACTAGTTCTACCAAATGACGTTGTCATAAATGGAGTAACTATCCCCACTGTTATTCTAGAGGACCCCATTTATTCCCTTCTGCCTTGGCTAATGAAACCACATCCTGATCTCAGAGGCCTTGGCAAAAGAAGGTTTAATGATATTCCCAGTAGGTGCAGAACGGTGGTTGTCCAATTGGTAGATTGAAATCCCACTGGGGTTGCAGAACTGTTTGGATGCCAGTGTCATCAAAGCTGTCTGTATTATTGTGGCTTTTTGTGCTCTTTGCAGTCTTGTGAAGTCAAAGGTGAGCCATTTGCCTCTGAGTGGACCTATGCCAGTCATGGGTTGCTGAACCAGTACACTCAGCCAGAAATTGCATCTGTCACAGTTGGAGCAGGATGCACATGTGCACGAAATCAAGGATGTTTTGTGCACCTGTATTACGACTTGCATGGACCAATGGAAGAGGGAGAATAAGTATTTGTACAGCAATTTGTATAGTAAATGTATTACTGCTACTGTACACTATGAATGGGGTGTGTGTATTATTATGAATTGTTAATTGTAGTTGAGATGCTTTATACAATGAGGGGGACAAAGTTTTGTGTTGCCCGAATTGCAGATTTTCATTATGGATTGATCTGAATAGACTTATTGAGACATTATGCTTGGATACTTCCCAGTTATGCCTTGTCATGTTTTTATTCTTCAAATACACATGCAGTGATGGAAATAAAACTTCTTAATGAAATAAAAGCCTTTATTTGTGAACATGGCTGTGTTACCAAAAAACGTTCAATATTAAATAATTGTCAGGCAGGCCCAGTAGTAAACTGACACCAAAACCTGTAATAAAATAAATGCATGACCCAAACACCGAACAGTGCAAAACATGGAAACCCATGCAAATAAATACATTCCCTACTTCTGCTTGTCCCCGTCCCTGTTCTCCTTTCCCTTTCTAGCACACTGAATGCAGACTTGGCACCACTGCGGTGGGTGGATGGATGGAGGACTGCTGGGGCAGGGGACAAGCATGGCTCTGACCTGTAATACTCTGAGAAACCCAGTTAAGCCCATGATGACAACTTTACTGCACTTGGATTCTAAACATTTTGGGGCTTTTGCACAGCACCTAGATTGGTAGAGCCCTGATCCTGACTGGGACTCGGTCACTACTGAAATATAAATATTAAATGAGTACCACACTTTCATTTATGCCAAATGAGGCTACATTGCTTGGCCAGTTTGCAAACCTGCTACTAATTCAGGTGAGTTTCCCATGTTTTGAATTTCATGGTGAGCCTTTAAACTCTAGTGAGCTATATAATCAAGAGAGGGAGGTCCGAAATTTCTAATGCATTTTCACCTATACTGATTCCAGAAGACATGAGACTGACTCACCTGTGTCTACATTATAAGAAATGCAGCCTGTTATAATTCACAAGTGTGTTTATCCTCTTCATGTTTAGATCCCTGGATAGCTTCTTACACTTGCCTCTTGTCTTAATTGCCAGTCCAAAAATCCATATTATGTCAGAGGTTTAGCTTAAGGAGATAATTTACATATATTATCTCAGCAAAACAGCTTTGGCACCAAATAATGTCCCCTACTGCACTCAAATGCATAGAACTGAATCCTTCCTAAGGCTTATTTTCACCAGGCAGACCTGGGTTGGCAAATCACTTGAGTGGATTACTTCCTCAGGGTTAGTAGCTGTGCTGTCCACTTTCTAAATGGGCAGAAGTTGGTAATGCCACAGGAAGCCCAATCATTTCTCAAGTGAAAAAGAACAGGTTGTGACCTCAAGATACAGGGTAGTGACCTCACAGATTGCCATGTGGTAAAGACCTTTTTCTGGCATATTTGATGGATTAATTTTTAATGCCATGCTGGTGTGAAATGCCACTAAATCTAACCTAAATTCAGTAATTTGAATTGCCTTCTGCTATTTATTTTGTTTTAATCTGTATCATTTCTCTCCCTACTTATTCCCGCATGTGTTTGTATGTTTCTGGCCAGCCTCTTACAATATTAAGAAGTCATTTTGGGAAGGCGGGGTGGGAGGAATGAATAATATATGCAATTTGTAACTGTCAGAAATAGCAAAAAAAAATACAGTGTACTTAAAAAATGTTTGCATTTACATTCCATACTTGGAACTTATATTTTAGACTGAAACCAAAGCCTTTATCTGACCTGTCAGTGTTATAGATGGTGCCTGTATATTTATTAAGGTTTGCATGGCTTTTATCAAACTGATGCATTTAGCTGATTTAACATTCCAGCTTTTCATTTAAAAAATAATATTTTCAAAGAATATGAAAAATGTATTGGCTTTATTCAGCCCCTGCCTAGCAATCTGTGTCATACCAGTTTGCATTGCACATTTTAAATCTTGCTTTGGGAGCATATTGTGCTAGTTCTGGTCTTCCATTCTGACCTCAAAACCCTCTCCTGTGGAGTGACACTTTCCCCAAGTATTATCATTACATGATGGTCACCCTCTAGGTCACCACCAAGGATTGAACTAGAGATCTCCAGGGAGAAAAGCTTCCTGCATTGCTAAGCATGTGTTACTGGTCCTCCTCTGGGCCAAAAAGGGCTGGATTAACTCTCCTGTGGGCCCGTGGCTATTAGATTTTGTGGGGCCCCTGAATACAAGTCTTTTTCCTAATTTAAAATAAAATGATCACAATTATGGCATCGAGGCTATTAACACTATGCTAAACTTGCCTTTTAATTAACATAAAGTCATTCTGTGGTTACATTTCAGTCTTAAAACATGTAGTATAGAGTGAAGTTAATTCAAAATAGCCTATTTCTTACCTTAGAACAGCTGTTATATTAGTTTCTTTCTGGGAGGGAGTTTGGATGCAGGAGGGGGCTCCAGGCTGGGGCAGAGTGTTGGGGTGCAGGAGAGGGTGAGGGGGGCAGGCTCTGGAAGGAAGCTTGGTACAGGAGGGGATTCTAACCTGGGGAAGGAGGTTGGGGTGCAGGAGGGGATGCGGGGTCTGGAAGGGAGTTTGGGTGCAGGAGGGGATTCTGACCTGGGGCAGGGGGTTGGGGTGCAGGAGGGGGTGCGAGGTGTAGGCTCTGGTCAGGAGGTGCTTACCACAGGCGGCTCCCAGCCGGCGGCGCAACAGGGCTCAGGCAGGCTGCCTGCCTGCATGCCGTGGCCCCATGCTGCTCCTGGAAGCAGCTGGCTGCTGGCACATCTCTGCACATCCCTTGGGGGAGGGAGACAGTGCATCTCCGTGCACTGCCCGTGCCCTCAAGTGCCACCCCAGCAGCTCCCATTGGCCGGGAACTGACCAATGGGAGCTGCGGGGATGGTGCTGGGGGCGGGGGCAGCGTGCGCAGCTGCCCTCCCCCCACGGGGCGCAGAGACATGCAGGGTGTAGCACACATTGACCAGTGGGTTACACTTACACAGGGAGAAGATGTTGGATATTAGTGGTCTTTAATCTAGCACACAAAAGCATAAGAAGATCCAATGATTGCAAGTTGAAGTTAGATAAAGTCAAATTGGAAAGAAGCAACAACTACTGAACAATGAGGATAATTAAACACTGGAAGGGCTTACAAAGAAATGTGGTGCATTCACATGGAGTCTTTAAATAGAGATTGGATGTCTAAAAGAGATGCTCTAGTTTGACTACAAGTTATGGGGCTTGATCAAGTTCATTTATGTCATAGGAAAGAGTAATTCCCTTCCGCACAACTTCTGTGGCTTGTGTTAGGCAGGGGGTCAAACTAGGTGATCATTATGGTCCCTTCTGGCCTTAAATCTATGCTGGCAGGTGTTTTAAGCTGCAATTTGTTATGTGATTCAATAAATGTGTACAGGAGACTAATAGATGTTTGGTATGTTGGATTTTTTTTTAATTGCAGCTAACCTTTCACACAGCAATGCAAACATCCTCACTGCACCTTTCAGTAGGTGTAACAAATCCAGAGGCCATCTAGGAACTTCAAGGTGATTACTGTTTTGGAACCTGGGAATGATGGAATCCATGAATTACATCCTGGACAATGGGGATTTTGTCACTGACTTCAGTTTGGGGTCAGGATTTCACTCCATATCATTCTGCACCAAAACCACAGCCACCCTGCCACTTGAGTTAAAGCTGTAGCTTATAGGTGGGCACAGATACTAGTTAAGGCAGTAATGTAATGAGCCTACAAGGCTTGCAAGAAAATTGCTTAGCCAAATAAGGCATAAGGCCCAAAAGCCTTTGCATAAGCAGTTAACCCCAGGTCATAAGATATCACAGGATAGAATGCTGTGATGTCTACACTGCTGACAGGTAACTACAAGATGCTACCTTATTCCAGCTTGGGATATTTTAAGTCAGCATCAGCAGATGTCTAACCACAAGAGTGGCAGGGTAACTGATATAATAAGCGAGAGATAAAGGGTCTAGTAACTTACGAGAGAAGGGAACCCCAACTCCACAGGGATTCGAAGTAAATTTAAGAAAAGGGGATGAAACCCCTAGTGAATATGGATTTGGCATGATGGCATCAGCATAACACACAAAAGTTGTATCCCAGCCTGTGTGCCTTGAGAGAGAAAAGGTGGGTGCAATATTGTAGCTGTGTAGGTCCCAGGATAATAGAGAGACAAGCTGGATGAGGTAATATTTTAATGGACCAGATTCTTTTGGTGAGAGAGACAAGCTTTCGAGCTTACGCTCTGCCAGATCTGAAGAAGACCCTGTATAAACATGAAAGCTTGTCCCTCTCACCAACAGAAGTTGGTCCAATAAAAGATATTACCTCACCCACCTTGTCACTCTGATATCCTGGGACCAGCACAGCTACAACAACACTGCGTGCCTGGAGAGATGCAACACATGGGAGATGCCAGGATGGCGACTGGTGATGGTGAGTCTGATGGTGAGGATGAAGACTAACACTTCGGGTCCTTTTGCAAGGGATGGTGTATATGGACACTTAATCTGTATTATCTTTATCTTTTTGGGCTGGAGTGTTTGTGACTTTTCTAATTGTGTTAATAAAACTATTGCAGATTCCAAAAGCTTTTTCTGCGTGTGAGTGTTGCAACCTCACACATCAGGATTCCCAACTGAAATTCTAAGAATACTGGACCTGATCTTGGGGCAAGAACCTACCAAACCTCAGAGTGTTAATTGGGAGTTCTTAAGTAATCGAAATAATTAATGGACAATCAATAGATCAGGCAATAATGAAGAGTCTTGATTATCTGTTATGAGTCAGGAATCTCTATCAGCCAAACAGTCCTGGGTCCATGCGGTTGAGCGACATACACGCAAGCCAGCTGTCTACAGTATTATCTCCGTTTAACTGAGAGACAGACACAGGTTGGGGTCCCAAGACTTCCCAGCAAGTCAGTGATGGATGCAGAATTAGAACACTCACTTTCTGACCACCCTTCCTCCACTCATAAACTCTTTCTAATCGATCATGCTGCTAAAATACAGAAGACAGCACATAGTGTTGCTAACTCATGATTTCATTATGAGTCTTGTGATATTTTGTGGTTTGTGTTTTAAAGCTCCAGGTCGTGGAGTTATGTTATTTTGTGAGAACCTCAGCTTTACTTTTTTTTAATTAATGTAAAATGCTGTGTCTCATGGTTGCAGAGCAAAGCCTGGAAACATGACTTGAGTGCAAGCTAAAAGCTCAAACCCAAATCTATTATATTTTGGCTCAAAAATCATAAGTTTCTTTTAATCTCATGATTTTGGGCCCGGAGTTATATTTTTTTTGAATGTTTGGACTCGGCAGTATTGGCACTATTATAAAATACACCTTAAACGCGCTGTCACTCACTTTCTTCAGTATTTCCTGTTGCTGTGCACAAGAGTGAAATTTACTATCGAGCAAGATTATTCCTATTCAATGCAATGAAAACTGAATCCTGTTCTATCATCTCTGGGCATAGTCCTGCAGACCTAATGCAAGTAAAATTCCTGACTATTGACCTCCCCCTGAAAACAGGTCCCTTCCCTGTTCTTTCTGTAACTTTTCTTTGATTCCATGATTTGACTCAAATAATCAGACTCACTGCCAGCTCTAGTATGACTTAGCTATCAAATGGGGACTAAACTGTCCTACAATCCGATTTATTTTGATGTTTGAGGATCAGGGTTCCCCTCCCCCCCAGTAATGTGAGGCTTAGGACTGCACGGTTTCATAGGCGCCAACTTTTCCTGGCGCCGGTGGGTGCTCGAGCCCAAACCCCCCCCCCGACTTCACCCCTCCCACCCCCATTCCAACCCCTTCCCCAAAGTCCCCGCCCCAACTCCGCCCCCTCCTTGCCCCTATTGGACTCCTTCCCCAAATCCCTGCCCCGCCTCTTCCCCAGCTTCTCCCCTGAATGTGCCGCATTCCCACTCCTCCCCACTCCCTCCTAGCACTTGCCGTGCGAAACAGTTGTTTCACGGCGGCAAGCACTGAGAAGGAGAGGGGAGAAGCAGGACGCGGTGCGCTCAGGGGAGGAGGTAGAGGTGGAAGTGAACTGGGGCGGGTCAAGGAGATGCCGGTGGGGGCAGAGCACTACCAATTATTCCCCATGGGTGCTCCAGCCCCAGAGCACCCACGGAGTCGGTGCCTATGCACAGTTGTCCCTATGCTAAACACCAGGTCTATTGTGAGCTGTGTATGGTGGCTGATATACAATTCAGAACTTCTTGCACTGCTCCCGTCCACATGAGCTACATGAGAACCTCTGCAAATACCTAGCAGCAGAGATCCTACAACACACAGTACTAATTTTGTAACGAAGAGGGCAATGGTACATGCTAGCCTGGACATATTTGTCTGTTTAGTATGTTGAAGTTAGACTGTGATGGCTCTAAGGCAGGGAATATGTCTTTCTATAGGATTGTACAACTCCTAACACAACAGCTTCCTGATCCTCTTTTGGGACCTTGGTCATTGTTACACAAATAAGTGATAACGTTTTTCCCCCATAGAAACGAGGAAGGGGTCAACGTCCGCACTTAAGATGGGCCCAAACCGAAACAACCAGATCAGAATACCACCAGTCATAGTGAGCATTAGCAATCCATTTTCAGATCTGAATTCTGCAGCATCCGTCCACCTCTGCTTCGTCCAATGCACTAGGATGTGAAAAAGCAGAGAATTATAGGTCTGTCAGCCTGACATTGATCCTGTACAAGATAATGGAGCAGCTGATACGGGACTCAATTAATAAAGCACTAAAGAAGGGTAACTATTAATAGAAATCAACATGGGTTTATGGGAAATAAATCCAGTCAAAGTAACTTGATATCATTTTTTGATGGAAATTACAAATTTTAGGGTTGCCAGCTTTCTGACCGAACAAAACCGAACATCCTTGCCCCTCCCCTTCTAAATGGCCCCACTCCCTCACTCCTTCCCCCCTCCCTCTGTTGCTTGCTCTCTCCCTCTCTCCCTCGCTCATTTTCACCGGGCTGGGGAAGAGTTGGGGAGGGTACCTTTTCGACCAGGTGTTTGAAGTTATGGAAGATGAGAAGATAGGAAGAAACAAACAGGATCATTGAAAGTTTTGTTTTGTGACATCATAGATGTTAGTTTTCAGAGTAGCAACTGTTTTAGTCTGTATCCGCAAAAAGAACAGGAGTACTTGTGGCACCTTAGAGACTAACAAATTTACTTGAGCATAAGCTTTTGTGGGCTACAGCCCACTTCTTCGGATGCACAGAATCTGAAGAAGTAGGCTGTAGCCCACGAAAGCTTATGCTCAAATAAATTTGTTAGTCTCTAAGGTGCCACAAGTACTCCTGTTCTTTTTATAGATGTTAGTGTGTAGCTACCGTTGCAGCAATGCAGTACCTAGTAGTTCCCAGGAGGTGGCACTGTTGGAGGAAGTCTTTGCATCCCTCCAGGTGGAAGGAGAGATCAAGCCTATAGGGAAGAAGGGGAAAAAAAGTTCCATCCTTTTAGATCCCAAGCAGAATGTAGATTGTCTAAAATGGTTATATTCATAGTATAACTCCCTAGAGTCAAAGCCATGTTTAGACCCCAGTAAAAATATACCCCCTGAACTCCTATCTTCACCATTTCCATGTATGGGAGCATCGGGCAGATATTCAGTCTTTTTTTAATTTTTTTCCAATTGAAACAAATACCAAAGAACAGAAAAATGGCACATGGTAAATAGATACCCAATTATGCTATCATCAACAGATGTAACCCTATTCTGTAGCTATGGAAAATCAATAACTCCGAGCCCAACATATTTATTCAGATTCATAAACAGGAAAGAAGGCAATAGAAAGCAGAGTAATTAAGAAAAACTCAATTATTTCTTTTTTTTTTAAAGCAGCTCAGTGTTTCCATATAAAACTTGTGGGTCGGCCCATTCCCCAACACACACACAATCCTCAGGTTTTTATAGACAAACTTTGCTTTCAGTTGAAAATGGTTATAAAAGATTTTTGCCGTTTCCTCACTTCCTATGCATATATGAAGAGCCAGATCCTACCCTCTTTTCTAATGTTAAGTGTAGTGCCTTACCTCACAGCTAATTCCACTGAAATCAATGGAACTACTTAGGGAGTAAGGAACTACTCAATCTGAATAATTATGGCAGAAAATGCTCCTAAAGTGCACGGTAGTTTATCCATGTGTACTTGAATATTTTGGTATCTTATATGCAGTGGTGTTGTAGCCATGTTGATCCCAAGATATTAGGGAGAAGTGGGTGAGGTACTATCTTTTATTGGAACAGTTTCTGTTGGTGCGAGAGACAAGCTTTCGAGCTTACACAAAGCACTTATTCAGGTATCTTTATGATATTCATGGGCTTTCTTTGCTTCGGGGAGCCATCATGGAGCCAAAATAACATGAGACCCCACCTTATGCTATATCTTCCATCCAGGAACTGAAATACAAAAAGACAATGTTTTTTGGCTCCCATAAATGGCTCCATGTGGCATTCCATCCTGTGGAAAAATATTAAATGACCACACACAAATATTAAACCCAGTGCATAGTCTTTCAATTGACTGGGCAGGATTGAAACCAGTCATTTAGAGAGAGCAGTTTGATGGCCATTATGAAATAAATTAGGGGACTCAGTAGGGTCATAATGGACAATTTTCCACATCAGAAAAATACTGTCAGAACAAACATCCTCTTTATCAGTCTCTGCAGATAGATCAAGGACTGAATGGACTTGAAGATATGAGGCTTTGTCTACACGAGAAAGTTGTACTCTTAACTTAAATTGGGTTAAAAAAACATTAAATTTAAACTGGTGCAAACCCTGCCATAGGCACTCTTCTTTAGGTTTTAGTGGCTTATTTCAGTTTAGCTTTCCTTGTAATAGAACTCTGTGGAGGATGGACATTCCATTTTGTGAAGGACTTCAAGATTTTGAAACTTGGCTTCATTACTAATTGAAGCAAAAACTGAACATTTCAAAATGTCTTATAAAGGAAAATTCAGAAAAAAATGGTTTGGATCATTTGAAATATTTCATTTAAAATTGATTTTAAAAAATTATAATGTACAGTTTAAAAAAATGAAATGAAAAATTGTTTCAGTATGAAAAACCAAAATGTTTAGTTCTGGAAATGTAAAAGCAGGATGTTGCAACATTGCCAAAAGTCTTTTCCATTATTTTTTTTTAACAATTCCAATGAAATGACTTTCAATGGTAGTTAAATGTTTAACATTCTTAGGGATTTTTGAAAAATCCCTAGATGCTTATTTGCATCTTTAGGAACCTAAATACCTTTGAAAATCGAGTCCTTCGCTCTGAAGTCACTTAGATGCCTTTGAAAATGTTTATCATAGGTCTGAACTACCTAGAGTTGGTAGCTGGAATAACACGAGCTAGAGGTGGTAGGCGTGGATTTTGAGTGTGGTCATCGAGTCCAGCCCCCTGCCTTCACTAGCAGGACCAAGTCCTGATTTTGTCCCAGATCCCTAAGTAGCTCCCTCAAGGATTGAACTCACAACCCTGGGTTTAGCAGGCCGTACCTACTTCATGTTAACATAGTCCTGTTTGAAAGAAGACTATATTAACATGAACATCATACCTTTTAGTTCACACCAGCAGCATCCACATGGGGCGGTTCGAATGCAACAACTTGGTGCGCACTCCAGTTCATGCCCAAGTCTGAACTAGAGTGCAGTCTAGACATAGCCTGGGTCTCCCTCTTAATCAAATCATTAGCTTTGACAGCAACACTATGGAAAAGTACAGTGCAGCAGCAATGAAACTACCGAGGGCTGGAAATGTCTCTTTGTTGTTCTCTGGGAATTTGCAGAGGAAGTCTGCATTCTGACACATACTATTACTGTCATGCTGTATTGATATTCAGATTAATGTGTGCTAAATGAATCTCCCTCCCTTTTGTTTTTCCGCCCTAGTACAATACGAGACAAACCTACACAGGATAAGAATATTCATCAATTGAAGATGCAGACTCTTGACCTGATCCAGTAAGAAAGGAAGTTTGTAATTGAAAATTAATTCATACTGGAAAGTGCAGTCAATAGACAATTACTAAGATACAGTTCTCTGTTTATTGCTTGAAGAACTCTGCTTAAGATTTATAACTGTGGAAAGCAATTACCTTTTCATTTAAAGAATAGGCTAAAAAGATGAAACTTAATTACTGTAGAACCCTTCAAACAGTCTTTCTTCTACAAATTATCAGCCAGATACTAATTTTAAAAAATCAAATGTGATTATCAAAGTAGAATTCACGTCAAAATTATTAAGCAGAAAGCAAAGTACAGGGCCAGATTCTTACCTCACACCAGTTGACACTACTGGCTTACTCTGGTGTCTGGGAGAGGAACAGCTACAGCACAGAGCTGCCAGATGGGGACGAGCAGTCTTGCAAGGCAGGTGGGAACCAGTTTTTGTCTGGCAGAGAAGGGGGTAAAATGAGGAGGCAGGTGCAAGGCCTAGTGATAGGGCCAGTCCTGTCCAGGTGGGGCCGCAGCTGCACACCACCCAGTGGGCTCAGGGCCCTGCTGATTGACACAGAACAGCCATCGAACTCGCACACCAAGATGGCGGGGAAGGCTCTGGGGCAGTGTGCGTCAGGTTTTCAGCACTAGTGCCCCATGGGCAATAAAAGGGGAGCTGATGCTGGCTTCCTGACAGGGCCACATCACAGCCATCAGGGCAGATTCCAGGGCCTGCTCTGTCTCTGGTTCTGCGTGATGAAGAGTGGCCCACAGACTGGGCAAGGGAGCATCTGCTCAGTCCTGGGGGTCCTGGCTCTGGCCACAGGCAGCCATGTCCTCCAGGTGCTGCTTTACCTGCACTCTGCACAAGACAAAGCCACACTTCATTTGCACTGGATGGTGACTTCCCTCAGCATGGCCTCCAGGACCTGCAGGTAAAGGCAGGGGCAGGATGACCCTGTGTGAGCATGGTCCATGGGTGGGTGGGACATACAGGGACCCCCATCCCATGGAGCTGAGGGCATATAGGGATTATATCCCAGGGAGGGGCAGGGATTATGTTTGGGAGACAGAGACCCATTCCAGTGGAGAAAGGACAGAGCTTGGGCTGGCTCCAGGGGCAGGAGAACCCATCCTAGGAGGCAGGGGGTTACAAAGAGAGTTGGGGCAGAGTCCATGCTGGGGCTTCCATAGGGTGCTGACCGATTGCCATGGGCACAGACACCATGTGTTGGCTGAGGGTCAGGGCCCACAGATGCAGACTGTGGGCTCCCTTTATGCTTTTCACTGACAGCAGCACATCCTTTACCGCCTTGAATCTGTTGCCCTGCAGTACCCCTGGGGGCCAAGCAATGGGGGTCAAATATGGCCCTGCTCTCCAGCCTCACCTTCTCAAAAGGGAACAGGCAACACCACCAGCCAGGGCGCAGGCAGGAGTCTCCCCTAGCATGGGGCAGCTCAGGGCTGTGCAGCTGGCGGTGGAGGTGCTGGCCCCATAGCAGAGGGAGACCCAAGTGTCTGGAGACACTGATCACAACCTGAGGGAGTGCAGCAGGCACCGGGAGCAGGCAGGATTCACATGTCTGCTCTGAAGCTTGCTGGAGAGTGGCCGAGCTGGCTGTGCAGAAGATGAGGCTGGCTTGGAGCGGCCCAGATGGACCTGGTGCTGGGGGTCAGGAGACTCAGGGTGAGGGAATTGTCTAACTACCAGAAACAGTGGGGCATTGTGGGCCAGTCGTGGGTACAGCAGGCATGGCGGGGCAGAGCTAGGGTGAGGCATTTACCCCCCAGCACCAGCAGAAGCATCGTGGGGGCTGCACTGCCCCGCTCCCCCCCCGGCCAGGGCTATGAGAACCCCTATTTACCATCTAGATGCATTTTCTAGCTGTGCTCTTCTGTTCTTTCCCCTTTTGTGTTTGTCCTGTTTTCTCTTCAGGAAAACAGGCTGGGACTTTAACAATAACAGCAAAAACAACAGCTCCAGCCCATCTCAACTAATATCTTCTCATTTCACACATCCCCACACCCAAAAGGACAGTTTGTTACCATCTGTAATACCATCTAAAAGACTGTCAAATAGGGTTTTTTTCCTTCTAAAGACTCTCTCCAGCTAAAGGGAGAGGAAAGAAGGGATATTGTTAAAAAAAAAAAAAAGAGCTTTACTTAATACTTTACATTTTAAATGTGTCTCCCTGCCTTTTGCCCCCTGTATATTTTAAAGGTTAAAAGGAATGTAATGTTGTTTTTGCCATGGTACTAAGTAGGCTGAAGTCTCTGTATTCCAAACCCCTAAACCATGTTACAAACTATTCAATGATGAACAGTCACATGTCCCCATTAACACCTTTGATTTGCTCAGCCCATTTATTCCATCAGAATTATACAGAAAGTTTTTAACATCTTCACGTAGTACCAGAAAAGAGCCAGGGCCACAGAATTTGGCTCTGATTCTGAATCTCTGTATGGTTTCTGTTTGTTTTTTTTCCAGGTATGTGATTGTGGTTTGGTCTGCTCCATCACCGAGATGATAGTGACAGGATGCTGTGTCTAGATCACATTTCTCCAGAGATCAGGTGGGTTCAGATTCAAGCCTATCTTTTTAAGGTATCTGCAGGAATTGCATCACCACGGCAACACATCTTGCACCAGGGGAGTTTCAGTAGATGGAGGTATTCTGAAGTTAGCCATCCTTTTTGGATTCAGCTTTTGCTTTTAAAAAGGACAGTATGTTCAAGCTCTTTTCTTGCCTCTGATTGATACTCATAAATCGAGGATCCTTTGTGCAACCCCAATGGGGTATGTTGTGATGATTTGGGGGAGCTTTTACTCAGCAGACTGGTATAGAGAAGAAAAGCTGTGGCTGTTTCAATAAACGCTTCCCTGTAGAGTGAAAGCAAGAATGAAAGAGAAAGTAGGAGCTTGAGAGAGGAAATTATTCCCTCATCTTAATATGATCTTTCTTCAACTTACTGCTAAGATTAAAAGAGTTTAATTACCAAAAAAAAAAAAAAAAAAAAACCAGAAAGAAATGTATTGGCCAGTGTATCTAGAACAGCCGGATTGTGCTGTTTGTGTTAGGGCTGAGGAAGTGTTTTCTGGGTTTTGTTTTAAGCATTGAGAAATTAATCTTTAAACATCTTAGCTGGCACCCATCTAGCCTTAAAGGGCTAGACTCAAAAGAAACTTAGGTGTGACGATGCTGATCATCACTACACTTATGCCTGTGGGGAAAAAAAATATGAAAGACTAATTTGGCCAGTGCGGGAGCAAACATAGAATCATAGAATATCAGGGTTGGAAGGGACCTCAAGAGGTCATCTAGTCCAACCCCCCTTCTCAAAGCTGGACGAATTCCCAACTAAATCATCCCAGCCAGGGCTTTGTCAAGCCGGGCCTTAAAAACCTCCAAGGAAGGAGACTCCACCACCTCCCTAGGTAATGCATTCCAGTGCTTCACCACCCTCCTAGTGAAATAGTTTTTCCTGATATCCAACCTGGATTGCCCCCACTGCAACTTGAGACCATTACTCCTTGTTCTGTCGTCTGCCACCACTGAGAACAGCCGAGCTCCATCCTCTTTGGAACCCCCCTTCAGGTAGTTGAAGGCTGCTATCAAATCCCCCCTCACTCTTCTCTTCTGGAGACTAAACAATCCCAGTTCCCTCAGCCTCTCCTCATAAGTCATGTGCTCCAGACCCCTAATCATTTTTGTTGCCCTCCGCTGGACTCTTGCCAATTTTTCCACATCCTTCTTGTAGTGTGGGGCCCAAAACTGGACACAGTATTCCAGATGAGGCCTCACCAATGTCGAATAAAGGGGAATGATCACGTTCCTCAATCTGCTGGCAATGCCCCTACTTATACAGCCCAAAATACCGTTAGCCTTCTTGGCAACAAGAGCACACCGTTGACTCATATCCAGCTTCTCGTCCACTGTGACCCCTAGGTCCTTTTCTGCAGAACTGCTACCTAGCCATTCGGTCCCTAGTCTGTAGCAGTGCATGGGATTCTTCCGTCCTAAGTGCAGGACTCTGCACTTGTCCTTGTTGAACCTCATCAGGTTTTTTTCGGCCCAATCCTCTAATTTGTCTAGGTCCCTCTGTATCCGATCCCTACCCTCTAGTGTATCTACCACGCCTCCTAGTTTAGTGTCATCTGCAAACTTGCTGAGAGTGCAGTCCACACCATCCTCCAGATCATTAATAAACATATTAAACAAAACCGGTCCCAGGACCGACCCTTGGGGCACTCCGCTTGAAACCGGCTGCCAACTAGACATGGAGCCATTGATCACTACCGGTTGAGCCCGACGATCTAGCCAGCTTTCTATCAACCTTACAGTCCATTCATCCAGCCCATACTTCTTTAACTTGGCGGCAAGAATACTGTGGGAGACTGTATCAAAAGCTTTGCTAAAGTCAAGGAATAACACATCCACTGCTTTCCCCTCATCCACAGAGCCAGTTATCTCATCATAGAAGGCAATTAGGTTAGTCAGGCACGACTTCCCCTTCGTGAATCCATGCTGACTGTTCCTGATCACTTTCCTCTCCTCTAAATGTTTCATAATTGATTCCTTGAGGACCTGCTCCATGATTTTTCCAGGGACTGAGGTGAGGCTGACTGGCCTGTAGTTCCCCGGATCCTCCTTCTTCCCTTTTTTAAAGATGGGCACTACATTAGCCTTTTTCCAGTCTTCCGGGACCTCCCCCGATCGCCATGAGTTTTCAAAAATAATGGCTAATGGCTCTGCAATCTCACCCGCCAACTCCTTTAGCACCCTCGGTTCCAGCGCATCTGGCCCCATGTACTTGTGCACGTCCAGTTTTTCTAAATAGTCCCGAACCACTTCTTTCTCCACAGAGGGTTGGTCACCTTCTCCCCATGCTGTACTGCCCAGTGCAGCAATCTGGGAGCTGACCTTGTGCGTGAAGACAGAGGCAAAAAAATCATTGAGTACATTAGCTTTTTCCACATCCTCGGTCACTAGGTTGCCTCCCTTATTCAGTAAGGGGCCCACACTTTCCTTGATTTTCTTCTTGTTGCCAACATACCTGAAGAAACCCTTCTTGTTACTCTTAACATCTCTTGCTAACTGCAACTCCAAGTGTGATTTGGCCTTCCTGATTTCACTCCTGCAAGCCTGAGCAATATTTTTATACTCCTCCCTGGTCATTTGTCCAATCTTCCACTTCTTGTAAGCTTCTTTTTTGCGTTTAAGATCAGCAAGGATTTCACTGTTTAGCCAAGCTGGTCGCCTGCCATATTTACTATTCTTTCTACACATCGGGATGGTTTGTTCCTGCAACCTCAATACGGATTCTTTAAAATACAGCCAGCTCTCCTGGACCCCTTTGCCCTTCATGTTATTCTCCCAGGGGATCCTGCCCATCTGTTCCCTGAGGGAGTCAAAGTCTGCTTTTCTGAAGTCCAGGGTCCGTATTCTGCTGCTCTCCTTTCTTCCTTGTGTCAGGATCCTGAACTCGACCATCTCATGGTCACTGCCTCCCAGGTTCCCATCCTCTTTTGCTTCCCCTACTAGTTCTTCCCTGTTTGTGAGCAGCAGGTCAAGAAAAGCTTTGTCCCTAGTTGGTTCCTCCAGCACTTGCACCAGGAAATTGTCCCCTACACTTTCCAAAAATTTCCTGGATTGCCTGTGCACCGCTGTATTGCTCTCCCAGCAGATATCAGGGTGATTAAAATCTCCCATGAGAACCAGGGCCTGCGATCTAGCAACTTCTGCTAGTTGCCAGAAGAAAGCCTCGTCCACCTCATCCCCCTGGTCTGGTGGTCTATAGCAGACTCCAACCACGACATCACCCTTGTTGCTCACACTTCTCAACTTTATCCAGAGACTCTCAGGTTTTTCTGCAGTTTCATACCAGAGCTCTGAGCAGTCATACTCCTCTCTTACATACAACGCAACTCCCCCACCTTTTCTGCCCTGCCTGTCCTTCCTGAACAGTTTATATCCATCCATGACAGTATTCCAGTCATGTGAGTTATCCCACCAAGTCTCTGTTATTCCAATCACATCATAGTTCCCTGACTGTGCCAGGACTTCCAGTTCTCCCTGCTTGTTTCCCAGGCTTCTTGCATTTGTGTATAGGCACTTAAGATAACTCCTCGATCGTCCCTCTTTCTCAGCATGAGATAGGAGTCCTCCCCTCTTGCGCTCTCCTGCTTGTGCTTCCTCCCAGGATCCCATTTCCCCACTTACCTCAGGGCTTTGGTCTCCTTCCCCCGGTGAACCTAGTTTAAAGCCCTCCTCACTAGGTTAGCCAGCCTGCTGGCGAAGATGCTCTTCCCTCTCTTCGTTAGGTGGAGCCCGTCTCTGCCTAGCACTCCTTTTTCTTGGAACACCATCCCATGGTTGAAGAATCCAAAGCCTTCTCTACGACACCACCTGCGTAGCCATTCGTTGACTTCCAGGATTCGACGGTCTCTACCCCGGCCTTTTCCTTGCACAGGGAGGATGGACGAGAACACCACTTGCGCCTCAAACTCCTTTATCCTTCTTCCCAGAGCCACGTAGTCTGCAGTGATCTGCTCAAGGTCATTCTTGGCAGTATCATTGGTGCCCATGTGGAGAAGCAGGAAGGGGTAGCGATCCGAGGGCTTGATGAGTCTCGGCAGTCTCTCTGTCACATCGTGTATCCTAGCTCCTGGCAAGCAGCAGACCTCTCGGTTTTCCCGGTCGGGGCGGCAGATAGATGACTCAGTCCCCCTGAGGAGGGAGTCCCCGACCACCACCACCCTCCTCCTCCTCTTGGGAGTGGTGGTCGTGGAACCCCCATCTCTAGGACAGTGCATCTTTTGCCTTCCAATTGGTGGAGTCTCCTTCTGCTCCCTTCCCTCAGATGGGTCATCTAGTCCACTCTCCGCATTAGTACCTGTAGAGAGAACATGGAAACGATTGCTCACCTGTATCTCCATTGCTGGTGCATGGACGCTCCTCTTTCTCCTTCTGGAGGTCACATGCTGCCAAACCTCCTCACAATCCTTCTGTCCCTGCTGTGCCTGCTCTGAATCTTCAGAACATTGTGGCCGTAGAAACATCTCCTGACGTCTGTCCAGGAAATCTTCATTTTCCCTTATGCAACGCAGAGTCTACACTCGTTTCTCCAGCCCTCGAACCTTCTCTTCCAACATGGAGACCAGCTTGCACTTTGTACAGACAAAGTCGCCTCTGTCCTGTGGAAGAAAGACAAACATGGCACAACCTGTGCAGGTTACAACAGCTGATCGCTCACCTTCCATATCACCATCCTCTTAAGAGCTTCCTCAACTGTTGCAGGAACTACTCAGAGAAACCTGCAGATGAGAGCCTCAGTGCGCTCTCCCCATGCGAGCTCCCAGGCAAACTCCCGCTGTTAGCCTCTGCTGTTCGCCGCTCAGCTGGTTCCAACCTGGACTTCCCGCACTGCAACTTGAGACCATTGCATGAGAATGACACTGTAGTCTAGTGTATATATGCAGCGTTGTTGTAGCCATGTTGGTCCTAGGATAATAGAGAGACAAGGTTCTTGAATGGTCCCTTGAAATGTGTTAACTACTTATGCTAAATAACCTGTTTCACCTTGTGTGTAGCTGTGACACTTGGAGTACATTTCCCAGACCTGAAGAAGAGCCCTGTGTAAGCTCGAAAGCTTGCCTCTTTCACCAACAGAAGTTGATCCAGTAAACTAAATTATCTCACCCTCCTTCTCACTATAGTCTAGTGTTCAGTGCACTCACCTGAGAGCTGGAAGACCCAGGGTGCTGTTTCTCTGCTCTCAATAACTTTCATTAGTTGTCCACAGTGGAACAACTTCAATAGGGGAGATTGAGGGAGCTGGGTATTTGAATATCCCGGAGCCCAGGACACTCACTAGATAGGACACAGATCCCATTTAAAATCCCTTCTCCCTCTTAGGGCAGGTCTTCACTACAGAGGGGGAGGTGTCAATTTAAGATACGCAAATTCAGCTACGCGAATAGCATAGCTGAATTCGACCTATCGGAGCCGACTTACCCCGCTGTGAGGACGGCGGCAAAATCGACCTCCGCGGCTCCCCGTCAATGGCGCTTACTCCCACCTTCGCTGGTGGAGAAAGAGCGTTGATTCGGGGATCGATTGTCGCGTCCCGATGAGATGCGATAATTCGATCCCCGAGAGATCGATTTCTACCCGCCGATTCAGGCGGGTAGTGTAGACCTAGCCTTAGACAGAGGAGAGACTTCAACCAGCGGTTTCCCACATCCAAGGTGAGTACCCTAACCACTGGGCTAAAGATTAGGAGGTAGGGCAGCTTGAGCCCAAAGAATGCCTATCTTCCCTCGTTCCATGAATCACTCTGGGGCTTAGGCATCTGGCGGCCTGGCATGAGGCTGCAGTGCACCTGCTCAACGGCAGAAACATAGGTGTCTAGGGAACTTTTACTGCAAAAATTCAGGCACCAAGCAAATTCAGGCACTTGCAGGTTTCAGTGGCAGCTGAGTGGGTGTTTTGTGACTCCGAAGGGGGCCTAATTCTAGGATTTAGTACCTAAAGAGCAATTAAGCACAAGGTCCTTTTTTTAATCTAATCCAAAATGACTCCAGTGCTGGGTAAGGGTGCCCCAATGACACATGGGGGGTCCCCTCATTATCCATGTAACAGGTATATCATGAAAAGCAACAGGGTAGCTTTCCCTCCTGCTACCCAGTGAGTGCATAGCGTTCCTAACCTAGAGGGGTAGGTGAGAGAGGGGTGAGATCTCCATATCTGCTCAGTTCTTGGTCTCTCTACTCCAGGCCAGTGTGATGGTGGCTTTTTCTGACAGAGCTATGCGTCCACCAGTGGCAGGACTAAGATCACAGATGACACCATAAACCTAAAACCAAAGTACACTGTTATATAATAAGGACCACAGTGAAGTGTTTCTGGTTCAAATGTTCAGTTGCTAATAGTGTACAATTCAAGCCAATGTCTTGGCTGTGTATCTGAAGGTGGGAGAGACTCCTTGTGGAGAGGCAGAATTGTTCTATCTTTTGATTGTTTCTTCTCCTTTTTGCACCAGAGAAGAGTATAGTGCCTGAGGGCAGGACTGGATCTAATAATCTGCAGGCTGCTTTGGCATGAAAGGCAAAATGCATGTGTAGGTTATTATTTTGTTAAGACCTCATTGGTAACCTTTAAGCACTTGATTACACTTCTGTGTTTTTTAATTTAAAAGTAAGCCTGGTTCCTTGAGAAAAGAGGATTGTTCCTATAGAACTGAAAGGTAATAAACAGAGGATCAGCAATTAGTTGTTGAATTCTTAAGTCTTTTTTCTTAAGATCTTATTATTATTTGTAATGGGGTCTCCCCAAGCCCAACTTCCTGTAGAGCGTATTCCTGAGGATTAATAAAGATAGGAGTGGAGTAGTATTGTACAGTGAACTTCAGCAGGGATTATCCAGTGGAACGCGGACTCTGTTTAATTAAGCCACCATCGGGTCAATTCTGCCCATATTTGATGCAGAGAACAAAGAGGATATGAACTTCAGTTAATACACAGGAGTCTGGAATACGTATTTCAGACACGCAGAACGTCTTTCGAACATCTTATTTGTAATGCACTAGCACCTAGGAGCCCTAATCATGTATCGGAACCCTGTTGTGCTGGCCGCTGTACAAATACTGAAGAAAAAGAAAGTCCTTGCCCCATAAATAAGTTTACCTGCTTGATTTCTGGTCTCTGCATGAAGATCAAAAGGGAAAAACTACTTTGTCAATCCTGCGAGTCTAATATAGACCGCCAAATGAGGAGGAGTGGGATAAGGCATTTCTAGCACAAATAAAAATATCCAGAACACAAGAGCTGGTAGTAATGAGGGACTTTCTTAAATATCTGGGTAGTTAAAGTAATATAACAAAACACAAAATGTACAATAAATTCTGTTCTTGACAGCTTCTTATTTCAGAAGGTGGAGGAAGTAATCAGGAAGACAATCATTTTACATTTGATTCTGACTAACTGAGGAAGTGGTTGCAAATTTGAAGGTTGAAGGCAACTTGGGTGAAAGCGATCATGAAACAATTGATTTCAAGATTCTAAGGAAAGGAAGGAGTGAGAACAACAGAATAAGGACAATTGACTTCCAAAAAGCAGGTTACAACAAACTCTGAGAACTGGTAGATAAGGTCCCATGGGAAGAAAATCTAAGGGAAAAAAAGAGTTGAGAAGATCTGACAGTTTCTCAAAAAATAAATAAATAAATAAATAAAACCCACCCAAAACCAGTATTAAAGTTGCAACAGCAAGGTATCCCAATGAGATGGAAAGATAGGATGGGAATATTTAGAGGCCAAAATGGCTCCATCAGGAGATCTTTAATTACCTGAAAAATCAAAAAAGAGTCATAACCAAAGTGGAAACATGGACAAATTGCTAAGGATGAGGGGGAAAGAATAGCACACACATGTAGGGACAAAATCAGGAAGATTAAAGCACAAAATGAGTCACACCTAGGAAGATACATAAGACACTAAGAAGAGGTTCTAGAAATACATTAAGAGCAACAGAAAGATGCAGAGAAGTGTAGATCCGTTACTTAGTTGTGTAGTAAAGCTAACAACAGATGACATCAAGAAGGCTGAGTTGTTTAATTCCTGTTTTACCTCAGATTTCACTACAAAAGGTTAATTGTGACCTGATACTTAACACCATTAATATTAACTACAAGGAGGAAGGAACACAAGCCAGAATAGGGAAATAGCAGGTTATACAATATTTAGATAAATTAGAAGTAGTCACATCAGCAGGGCCTGAGGAAATTTGTCCTAGGGTGTGTAAGGAACTAGCTGACTTGAAGCAAACTTGAAATCATTAGCAATCATCTTTGAGAACCCACTTGACTGGAGAAGGGCAAACATAGTACATACCTTTAAAATGGGTAACAAGCAGGACCTGGGGAATTAGAAAGCAGTCAGCTTAACTTTTTGATATCTGGAAAGGTACTGGAACAAAGTATTGAACGATTAATTTGTAAGCACCTATAGGATAAAGTAATAAGTAATGGCCAACATGGATTTGTCAAGAACAAATCATGCCAGGCCAACCTAAGAGTATGCCTGTAATGGGATGCCCCTTTGGCTGCAAATGTGTGCCTGTATTTTCTCTCTGCTTTGTGGTGGGTCTTCAGCAACTCAGCCCTCCTGCTGAGTCATACACAGTCTGTATGTGAAATAAGAGCAACCCCCTCAGGACCTGGTCAAGTCCCAGCAGCCAGCCCAGAGCTCCTTCTTGTTCTTGCTGGTCTCTGCCAGCACTGCTCTGTCTAAAGTCTTGTTGCTCCCAAAGCCAGCCAGGCACACCATCCACACTCCTCCAGCTTCAGCAAGGAACTGAACTCACTCTAGCCCTGCAATTCTTTTTATATTAGCTTGCTGGGCCCTGATTGGCTGCTCCCTTCAGCCCCTTCTGATTGGCTGCATCCCATACACCCTCTCATGGCAGCTTGGAGATCCCTCGTCACTGCCCTTTTCTGGGACAGGATATGGCAGGAGGCCCTCAGGGCCTAGACCACCATGTCACCATGCCTATAAAATTTGCAGCCGACACCAAGCTGGGAGGGGTTGCTAGTACTTTGAAGGATAAGATTAGAATTGAAAACAACCTTCAACAATTGGAGAGTTGATCTGTAATCAACAAGATGAAATGCAATAAAGACAAGTACTACCCTTAGGAAGGAAAATCAAATGCACAATGACAAAATGGGGAATAACGAGCTAGGCAATACTACTGCTGAAAAAGATTTGGGGGCAATAGTGGATCACAAATTGAATATGAGTCAGCAATGTCATGCACGCAATTGTGAAAAGGCTAATGTTCTGGGGAATATTAATAGCAGTGTCATATGTAAGATTTGACAGGCAATTGCTCCATTCCACATGGCACTGGTGAAGCCTCAGCTGGAGTACTGTGTCCAGTTCTGGGTGCCACACTTTAAGAAACATGTGGACAAATTAGAGATGGTTCAGAAGGAAGCAACAAAAATGATAAAAAGTTTAGGAAATTTGACCTGTGAGGATAAAAAAACCTGGACTTGAGAAAAGAAGACTGAAGGGGGACCTGATAGCAGTCTTGAAATATGTTAAGGGCTGCTATCAAGAGAATGGTGATGGATTGTTCTCCATGTCCACTGAAGGTAGGACAAGTAGTAATAGGCTTAATTTGCAGCAAAGTAGATTTAGGTAGATATTAGGAAAAGCTTTCTAACTATAAGGATAACTATAAGCACAGTAATAGGTTTCTAAGGGAGGTTGTGGAATCCCTCTCTTTGGAGGTTTTTTGGAACAGGTCAGTCAAATATCTGTCAGGGATGGTCTAGGTATTTGTAATCTTGTCTCAGCACAGGGGGCTGGACGAGATGAACTCAGGTCCCTTCCAGCCCTACATTTCTATTATTATAATTGGCACAGGTAGCATCACACAACATTTTCCTTTATAAGACCCTGTTTTCAGTTGCTTTTCACTTTGTCAAACTTGAACCATTTGTCCTGACATTTTCTGGGCCAGGTGTCATCTCAGACACTTCAGCTATTTCCGAGAATGAGAGTAGGAAAAAACACATCATTTAGCCCATGTTAAAAAAAATCCTTACAACCATTTCATTGAGAAGCTCTTGTGCTTTGGCACAAGGACTTGAAATTTGGTGGGGTTGTCACCTGGTATCAGTGATGTGCTTCTTACCCGTGTGAAAATTCATCCAAATTAACCCAATGCATAAGTCTGAAAAATCTTACACGTGCTTCATAGAGACTTGTTTGAGTTTTGCATCTAAATTCTCTTAAAGACATTGTCTGCACTGAACATGCTCCACTCCTACATGACTAGACTGTGGTCATATGTCATTCCCTCAGAGAGATTGTGCATGCTCCGTCCCAGGGCTGCAAAGGCTGAAAATGATTCTTCCTGCAGTTGCTCCTCTAGAATGAGACAAGGGTCTTGTGGGGAAAATAGTATGTGATCATATAATTAAAGACCATCAATGCAAGAGGGACGACTCGAGGTTGCACAAGCAAGCTGAATTCTGGCATTTCTAAGTTTTGAGTGTTTGACTTTGCAACCTCCCATGCTTTTAACATAGTCTGTATGGGTGTAATTTATATATACAATAACCTCCCGCAATGCAGAGAACTTAACAACTAGAGCCTTTATTAAGGAGCCCAGCCTTGATTTGATTGCTTCTGCTATGGAGAGAGCTTTTTGCAGTTTTTGCCCTTTTGAGCAATTAAATAGCAGGGACTCCTAATCTCTGAAGTCAGACAAAAATAAATAGAATGCTAGAGGATGTTTCTGTGTGGTCATAGAGGTTATTTATTACTTTTAATAAATCTAGTTGCACTCAAATGCATTTGGAGGTCTTGATCTCATACAAGTGTAATCAGAAATAATTCTGTTGAAGTCAATGTTGTGCTATCATTGACAAACAGGTCTGAGCTCAAACTACAGCCCAAAGTCTCTCAATTCTCTTATGTAGAAACAAATGGTTACATAATTGCTAGGGTTTTTTAGCTTTGCAGAAAAACCTTTCAGATGAAAGTCTGTCATATGTAAGATTTCCCCCTCTTGTATACCTCCAGCTTCATAAATATCTCAAATGCTTTCACTGTCACTTCTTAGCTTACTCAAAAAAGTGAAAGTTTTATTTATTTACCATAATTCAGTTTTATGTCTGCTCCCATCACCTGTGTCACAGGAGAGGATAATTCTGCAGGAGTTGCTGGGTGGAATTCCATGGTCTGTGTTCTGCAGGAGGTCAATGTTTGTTGTGGAGAAAGTAAGGTTGTCACAGGGTGCTGGCATGTCCTCCTGGTCAAGCTGGGGATTAGCTCGAGGTCAATGCCTGCATCCACAGTCTGCACACCAGTACGCTGTCTCTGCTCACGCCTATGGCTCCTTTTCTCGACTCAGCCCTGTGTTTCCATCATCTGTGTTTCCCTTTTCTAGGGGGGTATCTCTGTCCAACAGTCCAGCTGCTTCCCCAGTGATGAGGACCCTGGCCACTACTCTGGGCCACAGCTCAGGGACACTGTAAATACCAGCCTCCTGCTCCTCCTCTGTAACCTCTGTCAGTGCTGCTCTATTTCCCTGAGCCACTTCCCCATGGCCCCAGCACCTTCTTTGTCCTCCCCTCAGTGCGCTCAGCTGCTCAGTACCAGGGGCCAGCCACTGCTCTGTCCACGGGGCTTATAGCTCTCTCAGCCTTCCAGAGACGCAGTCTTTACTCCCTGGACTCCTAGCAACAACTGACCTACTCTACCCTGCAGCTCCCTTTTATATAGATCTGCTGGGTCCTGACTGGCTGTTCCTCACAGTCCCTTTCCTGGTGGCTGCTCCGTTAACCTCTTGCATGCCAGTGTGGAGCGGAAGCCCCATCATAGAGGGTATGTGTTGCATTTATACTATTTTAGGTATGAGGTAAAATATGTGGGAGGAAGTGAGATAGTGGTTTGAAAATTAAGGACTCTATGAAGGCCCACTGGTTTGGTAGGAGCTGTCCCAGATGTTGGTTCCAAAGTGAATAGTAAGAAGAAGCCTCTTAGAGGAGTGAGTGTGGAGGTTTTCCAGCTGGAGGTGCTTTTATCTGGACATGCTGAGGTTTCCAAGAAAGGTCTATCCAGAGACAGGTCCATTAGGAATGGCTGAGGTCCGAGCTACTGAGAGGGTGGTGGTTGAGAGAACATTGGCCTCCATGGCTTATGAAAAGGAAGCCTGAATTGGGGTATTGAAATAAGGCTTTCAGGGGCTTGAAAAGGACAGTGGGCACTGCCAGTTGATCAGTACTGGAGTTCATTTATTCATTGTAAAAAATGAAATGCTAATGTGTTAATTTATGCCAGGGTGGATGGAGATTTCTGCAGTGGCCTTCAAAGAACACCTACCATACCTATTGGGGTACACTGCTCCTGGGGGATGGGTTCTTCTAAGAAGGGACCAGAGGAAGAAGTGCCCTGAGGTAAAATTTCAAATTTAGAAACTTGGTAGTGGCAGCAGCTAACTAAGACTGGGTTGTAGTAAGAAACCCAGGATTACGGTAGTTATAGTGGTCCCTTCTGACCTTAAACATTTCTGGCAATGAAAACATTTGACGCAGCCTCATATTCTGCTGCATAGAAGGCTCATTGATCAAAGGTCAGAACAAGCAGAAACAACCTGCACTGTGGCCTTAAGCTCGTGAATCCAAGACTTTTGTGGACTCCCAGTGAAGACCAATTCCAAAAACGGGAGACTTGTACTGCCCGTTCTGGGGACTTTAAGAGAACAGATAATTAATTAGCCCTCAATCTACCTTATATTGCTCACAGTCTAGACTCTTATCATGACAAAGCAAAGGAGGGAAAGGACAAAGGAGGGGAGAGGGTGGCTTCTGAACAGGGTCACATCTGAAGGATTGTGAAGTGACCCCATGGGAAAATGTCTTTTAAAAAATAACAGCTAAATTTTTTATCTTGTTGTTCTCTGGTAAACTTCAAAACATGCTGAGCTTTTAGGATAGATTTGAATGACGAAAGGGGCAAATAAGTCTCAAGAAAGTATGTCAGGTCTGTTTTGGGGGGAGCAGCATGAAGCAAGACCTGTTGGAGAAGAAGCTGATACCTGATCCCTGGATCCTTCTGAGGTTTACTCACTAGCAGCACTAATTAAATTTCTAAGGGGAACTTTATTCCTTCCCCATGACCTTTATTTCTATGGACATTTTTAAGGGGCTTCCTGAATTTTCTTCTCTTTGGTGGGGGTTAATGTACTTCTCTTTCCCCCTGTGTTTCTAACCATCAGAAGATTGAAGTTCTCAATAGGAGAAGTGGGGGAAAACAACCTAATTCATTTTAAAATGGACCATGTTAAGATGGTGTAAGCAGGGTCTGAATGAACTCTCCCCTGACAGCTTGTTCAGGAGGGTTCAGGAGCAAACTATATTTACATGAACACACCTACTCTGCATAGGTATCTAGAAGACAGGAGTTGCGTAGCTCCAAGTGATCAGCTTTGGCTGGTGTTGGATTACAAATCACTTTAGTAAGGGGTGGTGAAATGTTATCTTTATTGTATGACTAAAGGGGAGCAGAACTGTGCTGAGCTTGTCCTGATTGAGGGGTCACCCTCAGCTGAAAGGAACTTGCTAAGCCAGGGGCTCGAATGACCGATCCCTGTGAAAGTAAAAGGTGGGAAGACAGATGTCCTAGCCAGAAGGGGTGGATTCTCCATAAGGGTCCCCAGTCTGGTTAAACTTTTTCCTCACCACTGTTCAAAGATAGAGCTAAATAGGCTTCATTAGGAGCCTTTTTATTATCAAATGAGAGATGAAATCACTTCTGGTGGGACAATGTTTCCTGCCTAGCCTGCAAAGAGCTGAAAATCACTGAGACACTGATGTGCAGAGGTCACAGCAGAGAGGCAGGTGGCAGCAGAAGGTAACTGACAGTTGGTTGGCGAATGAGCGGCTGGCAAGGGGAACAAATGGCTGGCAAGGCAGCCAGGCAGCAAGGAACTGCAGCTGGTGGGGCAGCCAGCGGAAAGGAAGCATGGCTGGCGGAATGGCAGCGGAGAGGAACTGCAGCTGGTGGGGCAGCCAGGAAGACCAAGTGCTCAGATGGCAGAGCAAGCTCGGTGCCTTCTTCTCTGGGTGGGAGGTGAACTCACACAGATGAACCTCTGAACTCTGGCTCCTCACTGACCAAGGATAACCACTGTGAGTGGGGTGTGCTGAGGGAGCAGAGGGGGGCACAGAAAAGGAATTTTTGGTTGTAGAACGCAAGAACATGAGGTGGAAGGCACTGTCCCACGCACTCTGGGGTGGGGGTCCTGCTCACAGTTTTATGATTATGAATCCTGCTTGTGGCATTTTCCCTAATTAATGTCAGGTGACTTCCCTCCTTTCATTAAAAAATTATTTTCTACACTCAGACTCTGTGCTTGCAAGTGGGGAAGTACTGCCTCTCAGAGGCACCCAGGGATGGTGTGTAATTTCCCCAGGTTACTGGCTGGGGACTCGAGCTGGCTCTGTGTTGTATTGTTAAAAAGAAACCCCTAGATATTGAACCTGGCTCTGGTTGCTGCCGGCTCTCCCTGGTAGAAGGGTTACAATTATTCATGCCATAGTAGGGGCCTGAACTCGATGACCCAGGAGGGCCTTCCCAGACCTATGTTCTTCTGATGATTTCATAGTGAGATACATTTAAACAACAACACTACTGATGCTGGATTACATCCTGGAAAGTGGAGAAAAAGGCTTTGCCTTGAGGTTGCTGCACTGCCCTACAATAGGAGTGTTTTGGCTCCAGGACCATCAAACTGAATAGCTGACTACTACAGTGTATATGGGAATAGCAAACATGGTTCACTACTGTCTTCCAAGTTGGCTCGTTCATATTTGCACTGTGGGTGAGCCCCCTGGCCCTGCTGGCAATATTCCTACTCCTCTTTCTCTACCTTTTCTACTTATTCCTTAAATCTGCAGCAGGCAGCCAGAAGAAAACGCTAGGCAGAAGCTACAGTGGAGCAGACAGAGTGTGTGGCTGTAGGGGGAATACATTTCCTTACTCTAACGTTTCATTTTCAGTGTTGGAAGAAAGTGACTTTCTGGGACTCTTTAACCCTACATGTCAACTTCCCCCTGCCCACACATACTGCAGTGTGGAGGAATATAGCCAGGGGTTCCCTCTGGGGTGTACAAGGGGATGCTTCTGCTGCTTCTCCCACTTGCCACATTATCAGGAATGCTATGTTCTTCCTGCATTTGCACCTTCAGTGAATGGCCCCAGAGGATTTAGCTTGCTGTCAGTTGTCTCTTCATTTCACATTTCTCTGACAATGGTTTTCATGCCCTGCTGCCCCTATGCTATTGCATTTGGGTTCAGAGTTTGTGTGTGTGTGTGTGTGTGTGGGGGGGGGGGGGGGGGTTTATTGTTTTTGTTTTTAATGTGCGACTTAAATTAGTAAATCTTGCCCTAAATCAATGTAAAAGTAGGGAATATACATGCTAGCAGCTGAGAGGTCAGTTAGTGAGACTATACTGTATGATAATTCAGACTGCTGCTTGTTGTCTTTAAAAGCAATGGACACCCACAAATGCTTTTTTAAATATTGCAATGAGCTGCCGTGTGACTGTGTGCCACTGCATTCTGCTGGATTGGTTTAGAATTGCTCAGCTATATGTTATAAACCCCATACACTCTTAACTGATGGTGAAGTTTGTCCTTTAGCTCAAGTAGTATTGGCCTGTGCTTTTGAAGAAGGAATATCATAAGTTAATGTCCTCTGCCATCATGAAATCATAAGTGGGCATGGTACATCGTTATTGGCAACCACGGAGTCCCGCATGATCACAGACTATGTACAGTACATTATTCTCCATTGTTTGTAATAGTTTCCTTGAAGTAAAATTACTTGCCCTACTCTGTTTAGCCCTGTGTAAAATGTTTTCCCTCCCCTACCCATGCAGAAGAAAGGTTGTGGCATTTTTTTTGGTTTATTTATTTTCTTCCAGCATTTGTCACATCCCTGATTTAAGTTAGGGAAAGAGAATGACAAAGGACAATAATTTCCTGAAATATAGCTTCTTCAGGCTGAATGGCTTTATTGACGATGAGTAGGCTGCAAATTCTGCCTCTGAAAACCATGCTGCATTCTTCTTTCCATACTTAAGAGGCATCTGCCTCCGCTTTTAAAATCCATCCACTGAGAGGTTTATATGAAGATTCACATTATGATTTCAGTAAAGTTTAATGATATTTGAAATACAGCTGTACCAACATCAGGACACTACTCTGTGATTTTTATGCTCAGGGTTTCTGGAGAATCTCTCTGAAGAGAACTACCTGCAATATTCATAGCCTTCTTCCTCATCTTCATCTTAAACTTCAACCAGAATAGGAGGATTATAGAAATGGAGAAAGAGAAGATTTTTTTAGTTAATTACTCTTTCCTCTGCAGATGGAGGCTTGTTCCTGCTTTTCCATTATGCCATGTCTTGGAAAACAAAGCATCAGGAATGAGAACTTGCAGCTGCCCCTGCTCAATCTCCTAGAAGTGTATGAGCATATCTGAGCCACGGTAGGGCTGCCTGGTTGACTAATCCACATAATTGGCTGAGGAAGTCAGCAAACCTACCCTTAAGTCCAACAGCAATAACTGATCTCTGGCTGTCCCATGCACTTGCCCACAGCTGAGATCTCTCCTGTGCCTCCCCTGCTCCTGGTCTTGATCCAACCCCATTTTAGGCATGAAGGGTATGTGTGATGCAGCATACGGGCTCCAAACTGGCAAGTGGTGGGGAGGGGAACTGAAAGGAGAAGCTCAGTTCAGGACTGACCATGAAGGAGAGAAGAGCTTTACCTCTCCTTTGGTGAGAGAAGGCTGGTTATAGCCAAAGTCTGAGACAGCTTGGACCACCCTCCCAGCGGATGAACCCAGGGAGCCTGACCAAATGTCTGGCTGCATGAAGATTTCAATCCATGATCAAGTCCCCAATGAAGTGATCAGACAGCAGAGTGGAGTGCAGGACGTCGTTGTTGAAAGCAGGTACAGTAAAATGTGATGGGCCAGGCATATAGTTAGGCTCACTGACAATTGATGGACTACAGCTGTCGCCAAGTGGTACCCTTGGGAACTGAAATGATCACTCAACGAATCTCCAGAGATGGGAAGAGCATATTGCGAAAAGGCATGGCCACACGTCGAGAAGGATGGAAGACGTTGTGAACGGCTCAATCTATATGAGGCCTGAAGGACCGATCGATCAAGGTGAATACTCCAAAACATGTGGAACTCAAGCATGCCTTAGCCAGAGGGTTAAAGCACCACTGCACTGGACTGCGTAATAGGTGTTGAAATTGACCATTGGAGACTCCACAATAGCATGAGAAGTACCTGGTTGGGCCATAAGGGGGCACCATGGAGGCAGGCTCCATCACAGTCACAATGGACTTTTTAAAAGAGCTCAGTGGCCAATTAACTACTCAGCATCTACAGTTGTAGCCAGATTTTTCAAAATAGCTCATCGCCTAACCTGCTGAGCTGTCTTGAATGGCTTATTTGGGCACCTCAATGGGCACTGAGCTCTTCTGAAAATCTGGCCCTGATTATGGGTGCATGGCTCTTCTGAAAATTCAGGCCTAAATCAGTAATTATAGATTTAAAACAAAGATTTTTTAAAAATCAAGACCTAAAGTTAGACTCTGAGGTCCACATATAGGCACCTAAATAAGTGGCCTTTAAAAAATTTTTGAGCATGCAGCAACTTCTGTTAAATGAATCAGAGGTGAGTCAGCAGAGAATCAGGTTCAAGTGTGAGAAATTCAGCACTTAAGAAAAGCTTCAAATTCTGTCTCTAAATTATAACATCATGCTTTTTCCTGCCCTGCATGTTTGCTCACCAAGAACAGGTAATTGCATGCACAGGTATTCGAGTAGAGATGCGGTTAACGCACCCAGTGCTGCATGTTGTGAACCCAGCTATCTATATGCACATAAGGGTTTTGATGTTGCTATTACATTTAGCCCTGGATCCATGTCTACTTGTGTCTCTCCATTTGTCTGTCTCCTGTTCGACCCAAAGAGGGGCTTGTGGTTCTTTAGGGTTCTCGGTGAAGGACTGAGTTGAATGACCCAGGACGAGGGGAAATGGATACAACTCAATTTTATTATATGATGATAATTTTAATAAAACGTTAATTTTATGAATTCTTATTAACTTGCTACTATACTATGTAACAGATTTTAAGCAACTATAATTACTATGTAACTAAATTTGTAACACTTGCAATTATTATGTAACTAACTTTAAAACACTTACAAGATAAGGGAAAGGAAACATATTAACAATTGAGGCCTTTTTCAGTCTAACCGCAGTATGGGGTAACAAGCAAAGTAACCACAAACAAAGCAATGATAGTTAACTAATTACTTACAACCATGCAGATAACAGCCAGATGGGAGAGCATATACATAATAAGTTTGAGACGGCTATACTACACACGCTCAGGCTGGATTCGGGAGCGGGAGGGTCAAGCCCAAGTTGATCAGACCTGGACTGGTCGTGACATAGGTTTGTTTTCGGGACACCTCTAATTGTTATACAGGGGCGACTAAGTATATAGGGGGTTTTTTTTTGGAAGTGAGTGTGGCACACGTTGATTGGTTTTTTAGTGCCCCACTGTCTTCCCCTTATTAGGAAGAACAGTACAATACGGAAACTGCAGAAATGTTTTTTTTTGTGTGGTAACACTAGGGACACGTCCCTCATAAGTTTCCTGTGATAAGCACTATGCCCTAATAAGGTCGTGCAGTCTATTGGGCCTCTTTCCTGGTTTCGGGTCCGCTGCAGGATTGCGAAGTGGCCTGGCCAAAATGAATGGGGGAGGGTATAGGCTGTATTAACATCTCCTTTCTCACATGACTGGAGCACTGTCATGGATGGATAGAAACTGTTCAGGAAGGACAGGCAGGGGGAAACAGGTGGAGGAGTTGCACTGTATGTAAGGGAGCAGTATGATTGCTCAGAGCTCCAGTATGAAACTGGAGAAAAGACTCTTGAGACTCTCTGGGTTAAGCATGGAGGCGAGAGCAACAACGGTGATGTCGCGGTGGGTGTCTGCTATAGACCACCAGACCAGGAGGATGAGGTAGACAAGGCTTTCTTTGGACAACTAACAGAAGTTGCCTGGTTCTCATGGGGGATTTCAATCACCCTGACACCTGCTGGGAGAGCAATACAGCAGTGCACAGACAATCCAGGAAGTTTTTGGAGAGTGTTGGGAACAACTTCCTGGTGCAAGTGCTGGAGGAACCAACTAGGGACCATGCTCCTCTTGACCTGCTGCTCACAAACAGGGAAGAATTGGTAGGGGAAGTAGAAGTGGGTGGCAACCTGGGCAGCAGTGACCATGAGATGGTTGAGTTCAGGATCCTGACAAAAGGAAGAAAGGAGAGCAGCAGAATGCAGATCCCGGACTTCAGAAAATCAGACTTTGACTCTCTCAGGGAATTGATGGGCAGGATCCTCTGGGAGGCTAATCTGAGGGGGAAAGGAGTCCAGAAGAACTGGCTGTATTTTACAGAAGCCTTATTGAGGGCACAGGAACAAACCACCCCGATGTTCAGAAAGAATGGCAAATATGGCAGGCAACCAGCTTGGCTTAAGAGAGAAATCTTCGGTGAGCTTAAACACAAAAAGGAAGCTTACAAGAAGTGGAAACTTGGACAGATGACTAGGGAGGAGTATACAAATATTGCTTGAGCATGCAGGCATGTAATCAGGAAGACCAAAGCACAATTGGTGTTTCAGCTAGCAAGGGATGTAAAGGGTAACAAGAAGGATTTCTACAAGTATATTAGCACAAGAAGAAGGGCAGGGACCCTTAATGAATGGGGGAGGCAACCTAGTGACAGATGATGTGGAAAAAGCTGAAGTACCAATGCTTTTTTTTGCCTCAGTCCTCAAAGACAAGGTCAGCTCCCAGGCTGCTGCACTGGGCAGCACAGTATGGGGAGGAGGTGAGCAGCCCTCAGTGGTGGCAGAGCAGGTTAAGAACTATTTAGAAAAGTTGGACATGCACAAGTCCATGGGGCCGGATGCAATGCATCTGAGGGTGCTGAGGGAGTTGGCTGATGTGATTGCAGAGCCATTGTCCATTATCTTTGAAAGCTCGTGGTGATCGGGGGAAGTTCTGGATGATTGGGAAAAGGCAAATATAGTTCCCATCTTTAAAAAAGGGAAGAAAGAACCTGGGGAACTACAGACCAGTCAGCATCACCTCAGTCTCCAGCAAAATCATGAAGCAGATCCTCAAGGAATCCATTTTGAAGCACTTGGAGGAGAGGAAGGTGATCAGGAACAGTCAACATGGATTCACCAAGGGCAAGCAGGGCCGGCTCCAGGGTTTTGGCCGCCTCAAGCAGCCAAAAAAAAAGCCTCAATCGCAATCTGCGGCGGCAATTCGGCGGGAGGTCCTTCGCTCCCAGCGGGAGTGAGGGACCGTCTGCCGAATTGCCGCCGAATAGCTGGACGTGCTGCCCCACTCCGGAGTGGCCGCCCCAAGCACCTGCTTGCCAGGCTGGTGCTTGGAGCCAGCCCTGAGGGCAAGTCATGCCTGACTAACCTAATTGCCTTTTATGATGAGATAACTTGCTCTCTGGACATGGGGAAAGCGGTGGATGTGATATATCTTGATTTTAGCAAAGCTTTTGATACAGTCTCCCACAGTATTCTTGCCAGCCAGTTAAAGAAGTATGGATTGGATAAATGGACTATAAGGTGGATAGAAAGCTGGCTAGATCTTCGGGCTGAATGGGTAGTGATCAACGGCTCGATGTCTAGTTGGCAGCCAGTCTCAAGCGGAGTGCCCCAGGGGTCTGTCATGGGGCCGGTTTTGTTCAACATCTTCATTAATGATCTGGATGACACTAAGCTGAGGGGGAAGAGGTAGGTAGGCTGGAGGGTAGGGATAGGGTCCAGCGTGACCTAGACAAATTGGAGGATTGGGCCAAAAAATCTGATGATGTTCAACAAGGATCAGTGCAGAATCCTGCACTTAGGACGGAAGAATCCCATGCACTGCTACAGGCTGGGGACTGACTGGCTAAGCAGCAGTTCTGCAGAACTGGGGATTACAGTGGATGAGAAGCTGGATATGAGTCAATAGTGTGCCCTTTCTTCCAAGAAGGCTAATGACATATTGGGCTGCATTAGTAGAAGCATTGCCAGCAGATTGAGGGAAGTGATTATTCCTCTCTATTCGGCATTGGTGAGGCCACATCTGGAGTACTGCATCCAGTTTTGAACCCCCCACTACAGAAAGGATGTGGACAAATTGGAGATAGTCCAGCGGAGGGCAATGAAAATGATTAGGGGGCTGGGGCACATGACTTAGGAGGAGAGGCTGAGGGAACTGGGCTTGTTTAGTCTGCAGAAGAGAAGAACGAGGGGGGATTTGATAGCAGCCTTCAACTACCTGAAGGGGGGTTCCAAAGAGGATGGAGCTCGGCTGTTCTCAGTGGTGGCAGATGACAGAACAAGGAGCAATGGTCTCAAGTTGCAGTGGGGGAGATCTAGGTTGGATATTAGGAGAAACTATTTCACTAGGAGGGTGGTGAAGCACTGGAATAGGTTACCTAGGGAGGTGGTGGAATCTCCATCCTTAGAGGTTTTTAAGGCCCGGCTTGACAAAGCCCTGGCTGGGATGATTTAGTTGGGATTGGTCCTGCTTTGAGCAGGGGGTTGGACTAGATACCTCCTGAGGTCTCTTCTAACCCTAATCTTCTATGATTTTATGATCCTTCTTAAATTATTTTTTCTCTTTCACTTTCCATTGCTCACTTTTGCTTCTCCATGTCTTTCTCTCTCCTGGCTACTTCTTTGTCCATTTTTCTGGCTGAGTACTCCTCCAAATGTACCTTTCATTCCTCTGTGTATCAGGCAGAGTGACTTTTCTGTCCATTGCCTCAGAAATATCAAGGGATCAGCTAGCTGCAATAATATTTCATTAAAATATGGTGACAGCAAAAATATTGGCCCTGGGAGGACAATTATTGATTGACAACCAGTAACAATAAACAGCAGTGATGGGACACAGAAGATCTGTAGACAGAACATACACAAATACCAGAGCTGGCAGCTAAATAGCAAACAAATGGCATCAAGGTTAGAACTCATGATTTTCTGTTCTGAAAACACAGGCTTCTGCTCCATTAACAGAGTCTTCTCTAGGTGTTAGTAATATTCAGCAATTATCCTCTTTATCTCACATTAAAGTGGCAGGTGTACAGTCGTAGCAACTAGAAATGAAAAACAACCTATAGTGATCCATCCTTCCAGCAAATGCAAAATTGTTTCCTACACTATATTGACAAGTGCTTTGTCCAGTTCAGTTTTATATTACTTAAACGGTAGGTTTTCCTTTTTATGACTGCCTTACAATCTAAACCATCTCACCATTAGATTGATTTTTGTTTTTTGATATTCGTGTTAAATTAGAACTGGTTGAAATTTTTTATTTGAAACTTTTCCTGAGGAAAAATAACGTTATTTCAAACTGGAAATTTTCACAAAAATCTTCCTTTAAAAAAAAAAATCCAGATTTTCTACAAAACTGGAATTTTAAAACTTTTTAAAATACATTTTTTGAAAATTGTTTTTGTTTATCCCCATTTTCCTTTCCCTTTCTTCTGTTCTGTCCCCCTGTCCTCATTTTACCACTGAACACAACAGAATGATTTAGTCCATAATACTTAGTCATGAATGCAGGGTCTGGGCTAAATGACCTCTTGAGGTCCCTTCCAGTCCTACAATTCTATGATTTCCAAGGTGTGTTTCCTACTTTTTCATTTTTCTTTCTTTACTGTTTTCCTTTCTGCCACTTCAAAAGTTGAGGAAGTTTTAAAAAGTGAGAGTAGCAAATAGAAAAGTGAAGAAAAAAAGAGGGGAAAAAAGGTGGAGAAAAAAACCCATCCGGGATATCATTCATTCTAGTGCATTCAGGAGGGAAAAGAGGGAAAGGATATTAAAAATAAAAATGTTTAATGAATTTAAAAAACAAAACAAAAATTTGTTGCATTGCAGAATAAAACTGACTTTGAAATATTTTGCAAAACTGCTTTTCCCTTTTTTGACAAGCTCTAAATTGTCCTGTGATTAATTTCATCCCATTTATCTCAAATGGCAAATGCTTGTGATGTAATGATTGAAAAGCCAGGGATCTAATCCTACCTTCCTGTGTGAGTGTGATTTATCTAAGAATTGTGCACTGTATTTTGTTTACATCCTTATTCATAGTTTGGATTAATGGAATCAGTTTCTCTCTTTGGGGACGTTAGTTATGTCCTCTGAGCAGGACTGACTTCATTCCATAGGGGGTGCTGTTACATACACATGTAATAAGACAACCTGGCTTCCATGGGCTCCATCTGTTCACAGAGAATGTTCTGATTTTGATACAGATCATGACTCTACCCTGTCTGCATAGCTCTTTCCCCACTAAAACATCTCATAAATAAAGCAGGGTTAATTTCTTAGCTTTTCCGGTTTGAACCAAGTTTTCAGGCTCTGTAATAACCACAATATGAGTTTTCAGAGATAGAGCTTAAATGAATTTGATTTTATTAAGCAGCGTAGCAGGCCAGATCTTTGGCTGGTATAAATTGAAATAGCTCCATTAAAGTCAACCACTTACACCAGCCGAGAATGACCCGGACCTCTGCTTTTAAGCCCCCACTGGCCTCTGGAAGCCACATAAAATGTGGCATTTGATTACATGTATATATGTGCCATTGTGAACATTCAAAACAGATGGGGAAAAGGTCTGGCATTCTTTGTTGCTAAGTGTGTTTCTATGACAACTGCAATGTGTGTGGTATCAGTGAGCAATCATTTGTTCCAGCAGCAAGATCGTTAAAGGGGCAGTCTCGCTCCAAGAACTATGGAAGCACTTGTTTACGGGTTATTTATTTATTTATTTTTAAAGTAAGGTAATTTTTAAATTAAAGTACTGAACATCAATGGGCCTATGTTGTATCGGGAGGATGCGAGAGGATGCAATGGGAGAGGCAATGTGTTTTGTTTATTGGAGGAGGGGACTGGATACTTTGGCCCTGCTCCTGCAATGAACTTGGTGTGGGTTGACCCCTGAGCTCATGCAGATCCTCAATGAAATCAGTGGGTCTCTGATCAAGGGGTCTGCTTGTGTGGAACCCATTGAAGAATGGGGCCTTTGTGCAGGGCTGGGAATAGAGCCAATGTTGGCCAAGTTCATTAACCTCCTGTTGCCTCTCTTCAGCGATCTCTGAAATGGGGATAACAATGCTTACATGCATGTATAAAATATTCTTGATCTCCTCATTTGAAAGATGCTGTAAGTGCAAAGTGAAATTACTACAGCAAATTACCCTTCTCTTCACACGCTGACATAATGGGACAGATAATCATACTGATGTGAGTTGTTATAGCTCCATTGACTTCACTGGAGTTATGACAATTTACACCCACTGAATATCTACCAGCAAGGTATACAAATCCCAGTGCAAAGATCTTAACTTTTACAGGAGCGCATTTGCTCAATCTTTCCATCCTATCTAACTTTTAAAAAACATTTTTTAATGGGAAAAGGAAACTGGGAAGGAAGAGATACAGACTGTCTATACATTGCCAACTGCTTTAATGGTAAAGCATCTGTGTATAGCGAAACACATCTGATTAATATTTCAGATCTATCATGTGTATATAGAAAAGGTGATTCAATCTCACCTATGTTATCTAGCTCATCATTCAGAGGAATTTCTTGTTGTATGGGTGCCAATTGGCCTTCCCTTTTTACCAACGTGAAAACGCCTCGCTGACTTTCCCTATGATCTCTCGTTGACATCTAGCTCTTTCCACTGGCTGTCGCTCTTTAAAGGAATTTGTCTCCACATGCACTGATGTAATTGAAAAAGGCAGGCTTCTATTTTTTGATAAAAAGCCAGTCCCCGGAGAAGGATGTGTATGCTGGGACTTACTTAACCTCTGTGAATTGATATCTTCTCTTTGAAATTTGTTGCAAATTAAAATGTCTATGGCACAAAGTGACTGGCCCTTTAAAAGGGAATGGGCTCCAGTGCACCTGTGACTGACTCCCTGCTGCCCAGCTGAGCTTAAGGGACAGCACCTGAGCCTTCAAAAGGGGGAACCGGGAGCAGAAGCTGTGATAGAGTGAAGCTGCAGGAGCCTTTTAATTCTCTGTGGCGTCACTGTACTGTAGCTTCCGCTCTGGTTTCCTGATGCTGATTCTTCCTTGATAAGGCCCAGGTGCCTTCCCTTAAGCCCAGTTGGACAGCAGGTAACTAGTCCAGGTGCACTGGACCCCACTTCTTCATAAAGGGCCAGTCATCCTGTGACAGCCTTCCAGTATCCGTGTTTTTTGCTAATTTGCTTTAGACCAGGGGTGGGCAAACTTTTTGGCCTGAGGGCCACATCGGGGTTCCGAAACTGTATGGAGGGCTGAGTAAGGAAGGCTGTGCCTTCCCAAACAGCCTGGCCCCAGCTCCCTATCTGCCCCCTCCCACTTCCCGTCCCCGACTGCCCCCTTCAGAACCTCCCACCTATCCAATCCCCCTTGTCTCCTGACCACCTCCTCCCGGGACCCCCTGCCCCTACCTGCCCCCCCCCCAGCACCCCACCCCCTATCCAACCCCCGCTGCTCCCTGTCCGCCCTGACCCCTATCCACACCCCCACCCCTGACAGGCCCCCCAGGACTCCCACGCCTATCCAACCGCCCCTTGTTCCCCATCCTCTGACTGCCCCCTGGGACCTCCTGCCCCTTATCCAACCCCCCCACTCCCCACCCCCTTACCATGCCGCTCAGAGCAGCGGACTGGCAGCCACACCACACTGCTGGAGCCAGCCACGCCGCCGCACTGCCCGGCAGGAGCTCACAGCCCCGGTGCCCAGAGAACTTGGGGGCATGGTGAGCTGAGGCTGAGGGGGAGGAGGGACAACAGGGGAGGGGCCGGGGGCTAGCCTCCCTGGCTGGGAGCTCAAGGGCCGGGCAGGACGATCCTGCAGGCCGGATGTGGTCCACGGGCCATAGTTTGCTCACCTCTGCTTTAGACAACCTACTGTTTGTGTGCAAACCCATTACTCTTAACAAGCAAAATTTAAGGGTGACTGATGTAAAGCACTGTGCACAAGGAGCAGCAGGAAACATAGAACTACAGTCATCCCAGAAATGTCTGCTCAGTGAGTTGTAGACTACTTCCAACAGCAGACAGAGCGGTTATTGTGTTGGAATTGCTTTGTCTGGAGCAGCAGCAGTGAGCGAGTTTTGCTTAACGGTAAAGTAGAAGTCATGATAAAGCCAGACCCCAGTGTGAGAGTCTAGAGTGCCAAACAATAGCGCAAGGTTGACTAACAGCATGTTTGTTTAGCCTTTGATTTAAAAAAAAAATCTGCCCCTTGTTCATGGATTTTTCTGAAGCTTATTTTTGTTGTGAAAGGAGAAAAAGCAGAAACATCCAACTGTCCTGACTGCTAGAATGCTTTCATTCTGCTTTAATGTTATGTGCCACGACACAGATAATAAAGGGCTAAGCTATTCAGATCTGTTTTCCTTCCTTGAGAACTATGACTTGTTAGTATTTATTAATAAGACAGGGCTATATGCATGTGAAAGGAGCAAGGCTGACAGCCCTGGAGACTAAAATCTCTTCTCCACAGAATGGATGCTTCATGGGTAGCAGCAGTGAAGGCTTGTCTGTGCTGCCCCACCCAAATACCTTGCGGGGAACACCTCCAAAGGTAAGTGCTGTTTCCAAGGCTCCTTCTGCTGAGACTACCAACAGGTTGCTGCTTAGAGCCCGCCGTGTCAGTGGCTGTAGGGATATGGGCACATGTCCATGCACGAAGCGCTAGATTGAGACACCAAACTAATTTCACAGAGGGCAACAATTGGTAACAAGGGGGTAACAATTTTCAGTCACTTTGTTGGATTTGAACCAGCAACCCATATGTGAAAGGTTCTATCCCCTCTTACCTACCAAGCTCAGCAGGGCCCCTATTCAGGAAACTGATTTATGCACACGCTTAAGTCCCGTTATCTTCAGTGAGGGATAAGCATGTGCTTAAGTGGCTTCCCAAATAATGATATTTTCTTGAATAGACCCTAAGTTTCCACTTGAGAATTCACATATTGATTTCAGCTGTTGCTTTTCGGAAAGGACTTCCATGGTTAGAAGGGCTGAAATTCTTCATCATTATAGTGATTGTATTAATTTTGGTGGAATAAATGAGCCCCAAGAGTCAAAGGTGTTAACATGACCCTATCACTACAGCCTACTAAAACGTTGTACCTAGTTTGGGAATAGAGAGACTTCAGCCTGCTGAGTGCTATGGCAAATACACCATTTTTTGACCTTTTATTCAAGATACAGAAATAAAGGAAAAACAGCTAAAGCATTTGAAAATGAAGTATTAGGAAAAGCTATAATTTTAACAGTATCTGTTATTCCCTTTCCCTTTAGCTGTAGAGAAGTTTATAAGGAGACCCCACCCACACCCCCTGTTCTGATAGTCTTGTAGATAGTATCAACGATGGGGGAGAAAGAGAAAAAGTTAGTGGAGATCATAGAATCATAGAACCATGGTTTAGAAGGAACCGTAAACAGGTCATTTAGTCTAGCTCCCTGCCAAGATGCAGGATTTGTTGTGTCTAAATAATGGTCTAGATAATACTTAGTCTTGCCATGAGTGCCAGGGACTGGACTAGATGACCTCTCAAGGTCCCTTCCAGTCCTATGATTCTATGATGCTAAACCATGCAAGACATGACTTTCCAGCCTCCTTCTGAAAACCTCTGGCGAAGGAGCTTCCACAACCTCCCGAGGCAGTTTGTTCCATTCTCCTCCTGTTCTTACAGTTAGGAAGTTTTTCCTGACATTTAATCTAAATTTGCTATGCTGTAGTTTGAACCTATTGTCCCTTGTCTTGCCCATTGTGGCAAGAAAGAACAACTTTTCTCCATGTTTTTTATGGCAACCTTTCAAGTAGTTGAAGACTGCCATCATGTCCCCCCTTAATCAAATATTTTCCAAACTAAGCATACACATTTCCTTCCGCCTTTGCTCATATGGCTGGCATTCCATCCCTTTCATCATCTTTGTCCCTCGCCCCTGGATTCTTTTTCATTTCTCTACATCCTTTCTATACGTTGGTAACCAAAACTGGACACAGTTCTCCAGCTAAGGCCTAACCAGTGCTGAATAGAGTGTACTATTACCTCCTGTGATTTGCATGCTATGACTCTGTTAATGCAACCTATAATTATATTTGCTTTTTTTGCAACAGTATCACACCGTTGATCATATTGAGGTTGTGATCCACTATAACTCCCAGATCCTTCTCAGCAGTGCTGCTGCCACCCCAATTATCTCTCATTGTGTATTTGTGCATTTGGTTTTTCTTCACTAAGTTTAGCACCTTCCATTTGTCTTTGCTGAACTTCATTTTGTTGTCTATTGCTCAATTCTCCAATTTATCAAGATCGTTTTGCATTTTAGCTGTATCCTCTGAAGTGTTTGCAGCCCCTGTAGCTTTGTGTCATCTGCAAATTTGATCAGTATGCTCTCTATTCCTACTTCCAGGTCATTAATAAAGACATTAAATCACACAGAACCCAGAAGAGATCCATGTGGAACCCCACTCGAGACCTCCTTCCAATCTGACATCATTCCATTAACTGTTACCTTTTGTTTCCAGTTGTTTCACCAATTATGTATCCACTTTATGGGAGTTCCACCAAGTCCACATTTCTCCAGCTTACTTATCAGAATGTCCTGTGGGACTGTGTCAAAAGCCTGGCTAAAGTCCAATATATTATGTCCACTGCACTCTCCCTATCCACCAAATCAGTTACCCTGTCAAAGAGGGAAATCAAGGTGGTTTGTTCTTAATAAATCCACGCTGGATGCTAGTGCTTACCACTTCATCCTCCAGGTATTCACAAATTGAAGATTTATACATTGCTTTAGTAGCTTCCCAAGTATGGAGGTCAGGTTGACTGGTCTACAGTTCCCTAGCTCCTTAGGATGAATTAGTTATGAATATAAAGTTGGTTAAGAACTTGGGAGGAAGTGATCATGATCTAATAGATTTCAAGATCCTAAGGAAAGGACATCATGAGAACAGCAAGACAAGGACACTGAGCTTCAGAAAGGCAGATTTCAACCAAGTCAGAGAAATAGTAGGCAAAATCCCATGGAAAGACCAATTAAGAAGAAAAGGAGTCAAAGGAATCTGGCAGTTCCTAAAAGATGTAATATTAGAGGCTCAAAATCAAGCTATTCCTATGCAGAGAAAAGACAAGAAGAGCCACAGGAGGCCAATGTGGCTTCACAAGGAGATTTTTAGCTATCTAAAAACCAGTAGGGATACAGACAGGAAAAGCATACATGAGAATAGCACAAGCGTGTAGGGACAAAATCAGGAAAGCTCAGGCAAAGAATGAGTTACAGCTGGCAAGAAGTGTTAGCGACAACATGAAGGAGTTCTACAAATATGTCAGACAAGTAAGAAAGATCAGGGATGGTGTGGGACCACTGCTCAATGGAGAAGGTGAGCTGGTAATGGAAGATGTAGGAAGGCAGAGCTGCTCAATGCCTACTTTCCTTCAGTTTTCTTACAAAAAATAACATGTGCCCAGATGACTAGTGAAGTTACCATAGACAATAAAGGGGAAGGAATGCAGATGGGGATAAGTAAGGAACACATCTGAGATCTTTGATTAATTTGAATGAATTCAAGTCAGCGGGGCCTGATGCTATTCACGCCAGGGTGCTGAAGAAAGTAGCTGGGAAAAAAATCTGAGCCACTGGCAATAATATTTGAAAACTCATGAATGACAGGAGAGGTCCTGGAAGACTGGAGAAGGGCTAACATAATGGAGATGGGCTAGACCAGCTGTTAAGTCCAATTCCATTTCCTATAAGACAAGACAAACACAAAGAGGAAGAGAAGAGAACAGAATGAGAGAAAATAAAACTACTGTCTCTGGTGCTGACTCTGACTTGCAGCGTCACTGCTGGAGAAACAAAGGAACAGCTCACAGTCTGATCAGCCACTCTGAGACCTGGCAAACTTATTCCAGCATTGGGCAATGTAGGGCATTGATTTTAGCTACCTTTCTGGTCAGAGGTTTACAACAGTGTTGCAAAATAAACAGTCTTGGCTGGTTAACCTGGACTCTTATTAAGCAGAAGGCAAAAGGAGAGGGATGGGAAAAAGAGGAAATAAGGTAGGGAATGGATGACAGTGGGAACCAAAATCTAACATCCCAGGTGGTGTTTGGGACTTAGCTGAAGTCTGTGGAAGTTGCAATGTCATTTGGGTCCCACTCTCTCTGGCACGGACCTCTCAGGATCAGGATGAAGTTCACAGAAATGGTCTTGAATTACATGATCACTCCTTTCTAAATTGCCCACTTTTAGCTGGCTCTGGAAACTTGGCTGCTCCCTGCCCCAAGAAAGTATTCCTGACCTGACTAGAATTGTGAAGCACAGGAAATCTCTTGAGGGGATCTGTCACTGCCAGTTGGCCAGGCTGGTTTTGAATGCTCTCGATGTGCAGATCAGGATGGACTGAAGAAGTAGCCAAGCTGACCTTATATGAACCAGAACAATGAATTATTTGAGGCTTGGTGCAAATTGTTGCTGCTCTAATATTGATCCACATACTAGCACTAGTAAATGTAATCGAGGCAACATCTCTGTTGACTATTAGAATCATAGAATCATAGAATATCAGAGTTGGAAGGGACCTCAAGAGGTCATCTAGTCCAACCCCCTGCTCAAAGCAGGACCAATTCCCAGCTAAATCATCCCAGCCAGGGCTTTGTCAAGCCGGGCCTTAAAAACCTCCAAGGAAGGAGACTCCACCACCTCCCTAGGTAACGCATTCCAGTGTTTCACCACCCTTCTAGTGAAATAGTTTTTCCTGATATCCAACCTGGCCCTCCCCCACTGCAACTTGAGACCATTGCTCCTTGTTCTGTCATCTGCCACCACTGAGAACAGCTGAGCTCCATCCTCTTTGGAACCCCCCTTCAGGTAGTTGAAGGCTGCTATCAAATCCCCCCTCATTCTTCTCTTCTGGAGACTAAACAATCCCAGTTCCCTCAGCCTCTCCTCATAAGTCATGTGCTCCAAACCCCTAATCATTTTTGTTGCCCTCCGCTGGACTCTTGCCAATTTTTCCACATCCTTCTTGTAGTGTGGGGCCCAAAACTGGACACAGTATTCCAGATGAGGCCTCACCAATGTCGAATAAAGGGGAACGATCACGTTCCTCGATCTGCTGGCAATGCCCCTACTTATACAGCCCAAAATGCCGTTAGCCTTCTTGGCAACAAGAGCACACTGTTGACTCATATCAAGCTTCTCGTCCACTGTGACCCCTAGGTCCTTTTCTGCAGAACTGCTACCTAGCCATTTGGTCCCTAGTCTGTAGCAGTGCATGGGATTCTTCCGTCCTAAGTGCAGGACTCTGCACTTGTCCTTGTTGAACCTCATCAGGTTTTTTTCGGCCCAATCCTCTAATTTGTCTAGGTCCCTCTGTATCCGATCCCTACCCTCTAGTGTATCCACCACGCCTCCTAGTTTAGTGTCATCTGCAAACTTGCTGAGAGTGCAGTCCACACCATCCTCCAGATCATTAATAAAGATATTAAACAAAACCGGCCCCAGGACCGACCCTTGGGGCACTCCGCTTGAAACCGGCTGCCAATTAGACATGGAGCCATTGATCACTACCCGTTGAGCCCTATTAGTGTGACCAAAACATAATTCTAAAGGTCCTACTGTGGTCTCATAAGGATACTAAAGTTTTCTCCTCAGCATTTCTGGCCAACTCCATCTTTGTGGTCACTTTTCCACAGAGCAGGCTCGGGTCCACCTCCATGTCAGTGGTTCTTAACATTGTCTGTACTGGGAAACATGTGCGGTGAGTCCTATGGGCCCGTGGTGCCTGGGCCCCAGGAATATTCCTGGTCTGGCTCCAGCAATGTTTGGGGCCAGTTCTTTCCCTCAGCCCCGCCTTCCACCCCCAGAGCTTGCCCCGCGCGTCCCCCGGGACATTTAAAACAGCCCGGGGCCCCCACTCACCACCGGCAGTGCAGTAGAGCTGAGTGGCTTCCTTCCTGCTCGCTCCAGGTGGCTGCTGGCCCCTCCCTGCAGCCCCTGGGCGGGGTGGGTCTCTGTCCCACCCCAAGTGCCCCGGCAGCCAATAGGAAGCTGAGGGGGCAGTGCCTGGGGATGGGGATGTGCCTCAGCACATGGAGACTCCTGGCCTGCCCTGCCTAGGAGCTCCAGGTAAGTGCTGCGTCCCCCCATCCCCTCCCAGAGCCTGCACCTACTCCCTCTGTCCCCTCCAATCCCCAAGCTCCCTTCCAGAGCCTGCACCCCCACCCCCAGCCTGAAACTGAACTCAGTCCCAGCGCCTGCACCCCTCATCCCCTCCTGCACCCCCAGACCCTGTCCCAGCCCAGAGCCTGCACACAGCATCCAAACTCCATCCCAGAGCCTACACCCCAACCTCCTTCCCACACACCCTCTCCTGCCCCCAAACTCCCTCCAGAGCCTTAGGGAGGTAGGGTGCGGAGTTTGGGTGGGTGGAGTTTTGGGGGGTGGGGGCGGGTTCTGGGCACCACCAAAATTTCTACCTGCTATCCCTGCTGGGAAGCTGTGACATTCCCCAATCTGGACTGCTGAACAGCTGTATTCCCCTCAATTCTCCAACATGGGGTGCCTTTTACACTGCTTTGCTATGAGGGCAACCACTCCTGGCCTGTTCACACCCAGCCTCTTGCATGCAAAATCACTCCAGCTGAATGATACCAGTGCTCTAGCCAGTCACTCCTGGATTATATTGTAGAGTGACACCAGCAAATTCTTAGTCCCAGCCCCCTTGAAATGTGCATCTTGTACTGCCCCATGCCCTCCTTGACAATACAAGCTCCTAGAAAGTTCATCATTTCATTAATAGAAAATTATATGAACAAACCACATTACCTCACAGGCAGGTTCCCCAGCATTTCAATCCAAACACACGCTAGTTTAGATAAAACAACAACACAAGACGTTTATTTACTACAGAAAGATAGATTTTAAGTGATTACAAGTTGTCAAGGTTCCTTCCCCACTCTGAACTTTAAAGTACAGATATGGGGACCTGCATGTGAACCCCTAAACTGAATTACCAGCTTAGATCTGGTTTTGCTGCCACCACTCCCAAGTACTAACTCCCTTTCCTGGGTAGCCTTGAGAGACTTCTTCACCAATTTTCTGGTGAACACTGATCCAAACCCTTGGATCTTAACACAAGGAGAATTTAACCATCCCCCCTCCTTTCCCCCACCAATTCCTGGTGAGTCCAGATCCAATCCCCTTGGATCTTAAAACAAGGAAAAAATCAATCAGATTCTTAAAAAGAAGACTTTTAATTAAAGAAAGAAAGGTAAAAATCATCTCTGTAAAATCAGGATGGAAATAACTTTACAGGGTAATCAGATTCAAAGAGCCCAGAGGAATCCCCCCTAACCTTAAGTTCAAAGTTACAGCAAACAGAGGTAAACCCTCTAGCAAAAGGAACATTTACAAGTTGAGAAAACAAAGATAAACCTAACACACCTTGCCTGGCAGTTACTTACAAGTTTGAAATATGAGAGACTTGTTCAGAAAGATTTGGAGAGCATGGATTGATGTCTGGTCCCTCTTAGTCCCAAGAGTGAACAACCCCCAAAACAAAGTGCACAAACAAAAGCCTTCCCCCCACCAAAGTTTGAAAGTATCTTGTCCCCTTATTGGTCCTTTGGGTCAGGTGTCAGCCAGGTTACCTGAGCTTCTTAACCCTTTACAGGTAAAAGGATTTTGGAGTCTCTCTAGGAGGGATTTTATAGTATTGTACACAGGAGGGCTGTTACCCTTCCTTTAATAGCTATGACACAAGTAATGAGGCACAAAAATCAGCATTGGTTACAAAGTAATAAAAGGTAAAACACAAACTAATACCAAACTTAACAAGCTAAATGAATTCACAGTAAAGGTTTTTCTCACCACATACTTTTACTGGCTGAACTTCTTCAGTCAGGACCCCTCTCCCAGTTCAGTGTTCCTTCAGGTGTGATTGACACCATGAACAGAGAGAAAAGGGAAGAGAGGTGATTTGAGGCCTTTGTTCCTCATTTTTGCAATCTTTTCCTCCTCTTTGAGGATCATCTGCAGCTGGGGGTTCAGGCAACAGCAATTCCATCTGTCAAGATGTACATTTCTCACTCACACCCTTCTTCATGCTAAAGAATGGCCACTTACACAGGTGATAGTGCATTTGGTTTTGTTGCTGGCTGAAGTGCTGACTGTGGTTTTGTTTCCGAGGAACTAGTTTGGGCTACTTCCCCAGATTTGGGATATGCCTTAGTAACATCAGACATCAGAGTCTTGTAACTTTACATACAATGTTGCCACATGTTTTACCAGGACAATAATGATCAGTGTATTATGAATTTTCAAATGATACCCCCATACTTAGTACGAAATTTATCATATTCTTATAAAAAAATGGTGAACATAAGGGTACAGTCTGTCACAGAAACACCACTCCCATTTAACAATATAGGAAGGGCAAGGTGGTCGTGATCTGTGGATTGTAAACTCTCGCACCCCGCAGCCATCCAAGTGATAGCAGCTTTGCACCATTTTAGTGGCACAAAGCAGCTGTAAAAGAACTAAGTGGCCCTATTATTCTGGAAACTGACTCATTGCAACAGCTGCTTTGACAAATGTGCTTAATTTATCCATTTAAAAACGTTTATTCTATTAATAAACTCATCTCCTGTAAAAGGCTTTTAGGTGATAAGGCATGTCATAAAATAAAATACTAATTAGCAAAAACTCAAAATGTCTGGGAAGATAAATTTAAACACATACTATAAATAAGAAATCCCAGGTCAGCATCAGTCAAGGTTGAAGGGCTGTTGTTAAGAACTTTGTTTATTTAGAAAATTGTTAATAAAAATCCCTAAATCCCTTCATGTAATTCTTATTTACATTGAAATATTCCTCAGTCTTGTTGTGCACCATGATAACCAGAAAGTGAAATTAACTATAAACAAAATGAGCCATACCAGTCTAGTTTCACTAGTATTGCTGGTCAGAGACTTTTTGAGTCATTATTTTCCTGTGGAAAAAAAATTTGATTTGTCGAAACTGGGTGTGAAACAGGGTCGGTTTTGGCAAATCTCCCTACTAGCAAAATTACTGGAGGGATGGGGAGTTTTGAAATTGTCAGAAGAGGACATTTTGATATGTTTTAGGTGGAAAGTTCCAGTTTTTCAAGTGAAAACAACTTTTTGTTCTGAAATGTTAGTGTATTTAGTCAAAAAAAGAAAACAGATCAAAACTGAAACCAAACGCTTTGAAATGAACAAAATTAGATAACCCAAATCCAGGTGAGAACATTTTTTAAAATGTTTGGAAAATGTTTTGTGGGATGGAAAACTTCCCCACCCAATGCCATTCACTATCCAGACTAGTGAAAAAAGAAAAAGCAAACAAAAAGAATAAAATGTGAAAAGCAAATTAGTAATGGGGTGTCGGCCACCTCTCAAGCGATTCCTGGCTCAATGCATGTGCCTGCACTCTCTTAGTCTGCGATGACCTCTGTCAGTGGTTTCTCGGGTGGGTTTTCAATGACCGTCCTCCCGCTGAGTCACTCCCCATCTGTATGTGAAACAAAACAGATCTCTTCTGGGGTATACAGTTCAACAGGGCTCAGTCTTTAAATAGTCCTGGCTCTGATATGGAGGCATACCCCCAGGGCTTCCTCCCTGGAGACACTGTCTTCGCCTGCTCTGGTCCTTTCTGGTCCCAGCTCTCCAGCTGGGCCACTAAACTGTCCAATCCCCTTCCAGGGGTGTTTGACAGTTCAATATTCAGCTCCTTTTCTAGGCCTTCTGAACTCTCTTCCTCGTGGCTTAAGCCACTTCTCCCACCAACATAGCTATGCCGCTTGCAGGGGCTGGAGTAATTAAGTCGACAGGAGACCTCTCTCTTATCAGCTTAGAACGTCTGTGCTAGCAGCACTACTGAGCTTGACTAGAGCATATCTTCCAGAAAGGCAGCCATTTTTGATCTGAAAACGTCAAGGGGTGGAGAATTCATCCACCAACTTCCCTGGGTTAAGTATCAGAGGGGTAGCCGTGTTAGTCTGAATCTGTAAAAAGCAACAGAGGGTCCTGTGGCACCTTTAAGACTAACAGAAGTATTGGAGTATAAGCTTTCGTGGGTGAATGCCCAGTGCATCAGACGCAAGTAATGGAAATTTCCAGAGGCAGGTATAAATCAGTATGGAGATAACGAGGTTAGTTCAATCAGGGAGGGTGAGGTGCTCTGCTAGCAGTTGAGGTGTGAACACCAAGGGAGGAGAAACCGCTTCTGTAGTTGGATAGCCATTCACAGTCTTTGTTTAATGTTAAACTAACCTCGTTATCTCCATACTGATTTATACCTGCCTCTGGAAATTTCCATTACTTGCGTCTGATGAAGTAGGCATTCACCCATGAAAGCTTATGCTCCAATACTTCTGTTAGTCTTAAAGGTGCCACAGGACCCTCTGTTGCTTTTTCCCTGGGTTAATCACCCTCACTATTAAAATGTGTGCCTTATTTCTAATGTGAATTTTTTTGGCTTTAACTTTCAGACATTGGTGCTTGTTATGTCTTTTCCCTCTAGATTAAACACCTCTTTAGTTATGTGGCATTTTCTCCCCGTGAAGAGAGTTATACTCCATAATCAAGTCACCTTTTGATCTTGGGTCAGGATAATATTTTTTAATTTTTTTTTAATCCTGAAAATATCCCTTTAACAAAAGGTTACACCAAACATTAAAAAAAAGACTCTTCCAAAATGCTTATATAATTGAAACTAGCCAATGCTTGGTTGGAGCAATTTTATATATTTCATGCAAGAGAACATTGCAAAAATATCTGGTTTAAAATGGAGGTGGAAATGGCGATATTTTCATGCGTTTCCCTCTTATTTGACAAAAAATAGAATTTTTGGGGGGAAAAATCATACAGCTGTAGAATTTTGGCAAGTTCAGATTTCAAGAAGTGAAATGTCTCCTCTGAACTCAAAAGTAGCAGATTGAACAGGGGCAAGATTTTGATTTCTCTTCAATTAGTTTAATATTATTGTAATTAGAGCTGGTTGAAAATTTTGCATCTAAGATTTTTCAGGGGAAAATTTCATTTTTAGCCTGCCTCCCCTTCAATTTGCTACTTTTCCTCTCCTCCTCCCCTGTCTTTTAAACAGAAAAAAAAGGAGAGAGAAGGCTTAAAAAATCCCCCAAAAGAAAAAGAAAAAATTTTGATGCTATTTGAGAGTGTAGTGGTCCCTCACTCTCATGTGGTGAGGTAGGCCACTCCACCTCACTACAGGCAACCAGTCTTTAGGGGAGCTCTGGCCCTCTGGGCGGGGCAGAGCACAAATAGTCTTTGACCCACAGCCTCTTGGCTGGGGCAGACAGCAAGTTATAGTCTATAGGGGGTTCTGGCCCTCTGGACAGACCTCGTGGCCTAGAATGAGTTTGCAGCCACCCCAGGTGTGGGATGGCAGCAGGGGGGAGGAGGACCCGGGCCCACCCTACTCTACCAGGTCCCAGCCCATGGCCTTATCATTAGTAGATGGTCCCACCACTGGATCAGCAGGGAAATCACTGAACCACACCGTCTTGCTTCCCAGCAGCCCAACTGGATCAAGGTCTGGTTCTCTTGGGCTACTTTCTACCCCAACTAATTGGGGCTTGTCTCATCGCTTGTCTCATTGCTCGCAGTTGGGTGGCAGCCACTTTAGTCCTTCCTTGGGGTCTTCTGTCTCCTCCGATAGCAGGGCATAGCTCCTCTTGGGGACTAGTCCAGGTTCCTGCAGAGGTCTTAGCTCTCTTGAAGAGATGTTTGCTCCCTCCTGTAGCCTAGCCCCAACTGAGCTCCAGGGCTCTCCTTTTATACTTCCTGTCTCACCCCAGGACTTCTGATGAAGGGGAGGTGGGGTGGATTTAGCTCCAGCCACCAGTGGGACTGTAGCAGTTCCTTACTCTCCATTTCGGAGGGAGGCCTCTCCACTTCACTACATAGTTCAAATGAATGTGTTTGTATTTGAATTAATTCAAAATTAATTTTAATTATAAATATTGTCACTGAAAAATCAGTGACAAATATAAAGCGAAAGCAAAATCATTTAATTAAAAAATGTTCATGGAAAATAATTCCAATTTGTTGTCTAGCCCTAATTGTAATTGCACTGATGTAAGTGGAGTTCCCCTGATTTACGAGTAAATCAGGTCAGAATCAGGATATATAATTCTAGCATATTTCTCTTTTCACACTATACCCTTCAATCCTTACTCATGCATGCAGTCCTTGGAAGCCAGTCAGACTATGTATGTGAGAACTAGGACAAGTTCAGAGAAGAGCAACAATGATGAAGGGCCTGGAAAAGTGCTCATACAGTGAGAGATTGAAAAGATTACCTTAAAAGGGAAATGAATAAGAGGAGACATGATAAAGAAAATAAAATAATAACTGGTCTAGGGGCAGTAGATCAGATCTGTTCTTTTTTTCCTCATAAGACAAAAACGAGAGGGCAATAGATTAAATTAAAAGGTGGGAAATTCAGAACCAATAAAATAAATTCAGAACTTTTTCACACATGTGATTGAACTGTGGAATTCACTGCCACAGAAGGTCACTGAGGCCAAGAACTTAATGAGATTCAAAAAGGGAGTGGACATTTATATGGATAACAAGAATATGCTGAGTTACCACAACGAATAACAGTAAAAATTTTGGACTGCAGGGTTTAAGCCAGTCTCTAACCATTCGCACTCAGTCGGATCTCTCTTTTTTTGGAGGGGAAAGGGAGATTATCCCATATCTGCCTATTACAGGTTTTTTCACCTTTCTCTGAAACATCTGGTACTGGACATTAGAGCTGATCAGAATATGATTGTTTTATCCTGCAAAAAAATTCAAGGTTTCAAAACATATAACATCTAAAATCAGGCTGTAAAGCCAATTATTTGAATTTTTTTCTGAAATGAAATTCTGGAAAAAGAATAATTTCAGGTCAATCAAAATATTTAATTTCAATAAATTTGAATATTTTGACTTTTTAATTTTTAATATAAAATGAAGTAAATTTTCAAAACAAAACAGAAACCAACAGTTTTCATTTCAAAAGTGTTCAAATGTGTCTTCCAATTTTTTTTAATTAAATTTAATCGGAATCAATATGATTTCACAATACATTTTGATTTAGTCAAAGGGTAATTTTTTCAGTGCAAAACTGTTTTGATGAAAATTTTCAGACCAGCTTTGCTAGGTGTAATGTTACACTCCATATGTTTTATGAAAATATGCTTATGAATGTGAATATAATGTAACTGGAATATGCTTTATGCAAAAGGTCTCTTGTAGGGTATCATGACAAAGGTTATAACCTACTGAATATATTCCTCCTATTTGTATGTGTGTATCATTCTTGTATCTGAAACTAGAAATATGAAGTATAACTCTGAGGTCCTATTATAATTGTGCAAAGTGTGGGTAATGGTGGCTTAGAATCTTGATGGCTCCCGTTGACTAGGACAATTGGTTGTGAAGGGGTTCATTTACCTGCATGCCTTCCTGTGTATGTGTTGGCCAGCCCATGGGTAATGAAGAATGAGGTCTCACAGGACATGTGACCATGTCACATGATACTGGAATCCATCTTAAATCTGGTACTTTTCCATTTAGAAGAGAGGGTGGCAACCCAGAGAGACAAAAGATTCTCGCCATGTACCAAAGCTATAAAAGGGGGTGGAACACAACAAAGGGAGCTGCCAGTCATGAGAACACCCCTGCTTTCTGACTAAGATGTCTGCTGGAACTAACAAGGGCTGTACCAGGGGAAAGGATTGGGCCCAGACTAGGAAGGAGTCTAGTCTGTGAAAGAAGCTTATTGGAACATCTCGGAGGGTGAGATTTTACCTGTAAACAGATTCTTAATGAATTAGGCTTAGACTTGTGTGTTTTTCCTTTATTTTGATTGATGACTTACTTTGTTCTGTCTGTTATTACTTGAAACCTCTTAAATCCTACTTTTTATACTTAATAAAATCACTTTTGTTTATTAGTAAACCCAGAGTAAATGATTAATACCTGGGGGAGCAAACAGCTGTGCATATCTCTCTCTATCACTGTTATAAAGGGTGGACAATTTGTGAGTTTACTCTGTATATGCTTTATACAGAGTAAAATGAATTTATTTGGGGTTTAGATCCCATTGGGAGCTGGGTGTCTGGGTGCTGGAGGCAAGAAACCCTATGAGCAGTTTTTAGTTAAAGTCTGCAGCTTTGGGGGTGTGGACCAGACCTGGGTCTGTGTTGCATCTGGCTAGCATGTCTGGCTCAACAAGGCAGGGTTCTGGAAGTCCCAAGCTGGCAGGGAAAATGTCTCAAAGGTAATTTCAGCACATCAGGTGACAGTCCCAAGGCGGTCTCTGTGACTGAACCCGTGTCAGTAGGTACAGTCAGAGACAGGATCCTGGATTAGATGGACCACAGGTCTGCTGCAGTATGGTAATACTAAGAACCAAAGCCGCACTCTTCCAAAGAAGTCAATGACTTTCTGCAATAGGGGGTCAGTTCTGTTAGCAGGATGCAGGCTAGATGAGAAGGGTACTGACACCAGACTCTTAATTACAAAAATTAGATGATCTTTGATCATCATTGTTTTCCTCAGAGAAGACGCATTCATCCCAAGCCCACTGGCAAGAATCCCAGTAACTACAATTTATCAGAACCTTGCTAACTCAAATCTTTCCCTGATCAGCGCTACTTAGCATGTTATCATATTCAGCCTAGATGGGAGGAATTTGACTTAGTGAGTCCCCATCCTCCTGTATAGTGTTAAGATGCAAGGTGATATTAAGGAAAATAATGATTTCCAATTTTAAGAGTATCAGTAGAATAAGATTCTGGCACTGACAAAGTAATATACACAGACGCACCTGATGTTAATCTTCTCACCACTTGCCATCAGGCTTTCCACTAACTTCTATTTAAATATTCTCAGCATGTTAAAGAGACAACTGATTTAAAAAGCTGCAGCATCTTTTGGATTTCGGTATGAAATAAGCAGCAATGTTCTCTCAAGTGTCAGTGACTTAACTCCTACACGGTTTAATGGGATGTGTGCTACACAATGCCACACGTGTTTGAAAAACTTATTGTCCCAGCCATCAGGGAAATGCAAATTGGACTGCTTGTCTTGGAAACATAGGAGTTGTCACAAGTGCTCCAGCACTGACCTAACTCTACTCCAATTAAAACCAATGGTAAAGCTCTCAGCGACTTCAATTAAGTCAACACTGAGCCCTTTTGAAAAATCTCATGCAGAAAATCTCCTTGCAAAATGTCAAAATCAGACTTTCTGCCAATTTTTGCTCACTGAGTATGCACGGAAAAAAGCTGGAGATGCGGATATGACTGTGTAATCAGTTTCTCTGAGAATGCAAACTGTATTTAAGAAACTCGGACCAGATTTGTTAAGCTAAGTGCATAGTGGAATTTTCAAAGGGCCTAGGGCCAGATCCTCAGCTGGTGCAAATCAGTGTAGCTTGTGATTTTTGAATGCTTGGGGCTGGCAACACTAATTGTGGTTTATTCACACATATGGTTCAGCTGAAACAAATGGTAGCTGTGGTTGGGGTTATTTTGTCAATACAAGATATCACTGTTGCTTGTAATAAGATATGCGATCAAAATGAGGGCACCTATTTAATTTTCTCCGTGTATGTACAGTAGGAATTACACAACTGACAACCCTGATTATTCCTTGTTTTAGCAGGACACATGGTCAGTTTCCATTTACCTTTTTAATGGCTAATAATGTTGGTGAAGTGTATAGTCAATTGCTTGACCACACTTTGATTTGTTATCAAATATACTCAAGAGATCAAATAACCAATACCAGTCAGGTTTATTGCTAAAAGTCAGTAATAGTATAGTACAGGGGGGAAAGTTCAATACACTATCAATTTCCAGGAAGCTGTTTTGTGTGGCATTGCTGAATTCCCATAATAAAGAAGGCTTGCTTCCAAGTTATACATTTTAGCTAGTGGTATTATAGCATGATTTTATAAGTTACAAAGTTATTTACAAATCACTACAATCCAACCCACCATTTCTTTCATAGAATATTAGGGTTGGAAGGGACTTCAGGAGGTCATCTAGTCCAACCCCTTGCTCAAAGCAAAACAGATTTTTGCCCCAGATCCTTAAATGGCCCCCTCAAGGATTGAGCTCACAACCCTGGGTTTAGCAGGCCAGTGCTCAAACCACTGAGCTATCGCTCATTGGTGTACTGTACCTTTCTTATCTTTGTTTTGGATACTAGTATTCCAGGAACTGAAACAGTACCTCTCCTGTTTGTACTATTGCAGAATATTAAAGTATTTGGCCTTTGACCAGTTTCTTATTTTCTAATGCCAATGCAGGTTTGCAAACTGTTATGGGATACCTAGAATAAGTGAACAGGATTATAGAAGAAAACATAGGCCACATAATTGCTAGAAATATATATACACAAACACACACACACACACAATACAATGTTATGTTGATATAGAGTGCTTAATGTGTATTAATATATGTAATCTGAATAATGCATATTAATAATGTGAGATAAATATAGATAAGCCCAACATATAATGACCACCAACAACTAATCACAACATCAGTCTGAAATGAACTGCAAACTCACTGCTGTGCTAGTACAAGCTAAAAGACAGCAACTTCTGTGATCTCAAATACAGGTGGGAGGCACAATAAACCCGCTGAGTCCTTCTTAACTGACTGACTTTTCACTTCTACCCTAGTGAAATAGTTTAGGATATGACTACATAATGAGCAAAACAACTTAGGACATGACTATGTAATAAACAAAATCCAATAACCAAGCATCAGCACCAGAACAGTCAGCCAGCTAACTGTACACATTGTCTTCTCTCCTTCCCTATTTTCTGGACTGATGTAAAATATTGTTTTGGAAATTATGTTTAGAAATATTATTGGCTACTTATATGGCCCCCCATTATTGTAATATCTGAGCCCCTCACAACACCCTTGCAAGGTAGGAAACTGCTGTGATTCCCATTTTAGAAGATTGGGAATTGAAGCATAGAGATTTAATGGCTTGTCAGAGGTTGCACAGGAAATCTGTGACTGAACAGGGATTTCATAGAATGCCAGGGTTGGAAGGAACCTCAGGAGGTCATCTAGTCCAACCCCCCGCTCACAGCAGGACCAATCCCCAGACAGATTTTTGTCCCAGATCCCTAAATGGCCCCCTCAAGGATTGAGCTTACAACCCTGGGTTTAGCAGGCTAATGCTCAAACCACCGAGCTATCCCTCCCTCTCTTGATTATGGGTCTCCTAAGTCCCATCTCAGATAGAGAATTACCGGCTGACTCCACCACACAATGGATTCCTAGTAGAATTATAAGGCAAGTAAAATAACTGTTACTGTACACTACATTTATTGCTGCTGACTATTCATCATCTCTGTGTCAGCCACAAATGAGTGTTTGGATCAGTTATGTCTATAATAAATGCCACCAAGCAGATATGATTCTGTGTTTAACAACAATTCTGATCAAAATGTTAAAAGCGTATTCACTGTCATGTGTCAAAGATAGAAAATAATTGACATTTATAAGAAGAAGGCTATGCAGCAGTGGTTGCCTGAGTGATTCCAGGGTCAAGAATGGCCATCTCTGTGGAGATTAAATATCTTTTTTTTTTTGACAGACTGCATATTGGCAATGTATGCCCATTGCTCCAATAAGCTAAATCTTTGTTCTCATGGACATGTTGCCATGGCATTCCCAATGCAGGAGACATTTTGGCTTTGCAATGTTACACAGTTAGAATTTAAACACCTTTCTCACCCAGGGAGCAACATAGTTATCACAATGAAAGAATGCACCCAAAATCCTAGGTGATAGAGATGGAAAAGGCCCATTAGATTATCTAGTCCATACCTTTGCCAGTGCTGGTTTGTTGCCTCCAGTATATTTTGCAGCCCCTTTTCTAATCCTTTTATAAAAGACATGATCCTGGGGTTTCCATCTCTTCCTTAGAGAAAACTAACACTCAGTCCATGAGACATGATTGTTAAGAACCTGCTTTCCTGATTCAGCTAGAATGTAGCTTTCTTGCTCCATTGTTATGGATGGTGGAAGAAATGTAACTAACAAAAGGTTCTTACTCCATCGTATTACTCCTGGTTATACCTTCATAACACACTGAACTATTTAGGCCAAATTCAGAGGTGTGTTAAGATGGTGTAATTTACACTGTTTTCCAGCCCCTTGGTGAGTGCATTGCAGTAATTTAGGCTCTGTTACCCCTGCATTGTGACACGCCATCTCCTCCCCTCCTGCCACCTTCCTTACACATCACCTCTTACTTTGAGCTCCCAAAAGGAATTTTTGCCTCAGACTTCGGCACACGTATGTGTTAGTTAAAATAGGACATCACCTACTTATGCTTTTGTCAGGTAAGTTACATTAGTTTTGGTTTCTTTGGGAGTTTTTCACAAGGATCAAGGCCATTTACACCTGCTTACATCCAGTACATGCACAAATTATACCTTCTTGTATGTGAGTCATTGACATAAAGATGTAAGAGTAGATGACATGACTGTAAGAAAGGTGTAGAATGAGAACAGGAAAGGAATGAGGCCAGGACCCTGTGAGAGCACCCAAAAGAGAGTGGGAGAGGGTGGGAGGAGACACAAAATGAGAGGCTAAAGTAATGGCTGAAGACACAGAAAGAGAACAGTGATGAAAGCACAGAGGGAGGGAAAGATTTTGAGAAAGGGAATTATGAACAGCAGTGTTAAGGCAGTAGAGAGGTGAAAGAATGAACATGGAATACTGGCCTTCTTATTTATCCAGAAACCGCTCACTAAAGACATTGCTGAAAGCAGTTTCAATGGAATGGACAGGACAGAAATAAGGTTGGAGGGGATACTGGTTGGAGATAGAATACAGGAGCTTGAGGCAGTGATGGTAAATACTGTGTTCAATGAGTTTCAAAAGAGAAGAGGGGTGGTAGCTGCAGAAGGAGAAAGGATCTTGGGTAGTGGATATCAGAATATACTTTTACTAGCTGTTTTGGGGTACAAAACTCAGGAGAAGACTTGAGACTCCGTTAGCGATCAAGTTCAGGAGATAGGAGATGGGATCACTGGATGGTGTGTGGTATAAAAACCTATATGAAATAGATTTGGGGCCAGTGGAAGGTGAGAAACATTGACGTTGGAAATGGGAGTCTGATGCTGGCAAATCAGGTTCCAGCTCTTGCCAAGGCTGTAAGATCAGCTGAGCACTGACAAATTCATAGCTGGAAACCAGACCAGCTCACCAGCATGTTAGTATTGTTCAAGATAGGTGTTAGACCTTTAAAAATGTGTTTAGTGTTTAGACTCTATGGAAGGCTTGTAAGTTGCTGCATGCATTATCCCATGCTATCAGGTGATATGTAAGGGCTTGGCTACACTTGCGAGTTACAGCTCAATAAAACAGACCCAGGCGCACTAGCTCACTCCCCGTCCACACTGGCAAGGCACGTAGAGCGCTCTGACTCCGCGGCTACAGAACTGCTGGTACTTCACCTCGGCGAGTGGAATAACGTTTGCTGCGCCCCTGCTGTAGAGATGCGGCACCAGTGTGAATGAGGTTGATTGACCTCCGGAAACATCCCATAATCCCCTTAAGTCAAGTGGCCACTCTTGGCATTGTTTTGAACTTGGTATAGGAATGCGGATATGCCCTTTCAAAGTGCCGTTTCTGACAGCTGGCTGCTTATCTGCTCCGGGACAAAGGAACCATTACTGAGGAATGCTGCTTACTTTGAGTGAGTGAGAGAGAGGTGGGGGGGGGAGCAGGGAGGGAGGTCTGCTGCTGTCTGAACTTACAAGACAGCATGCTGACACACTCTCAGCCCCCCAAAAACCCACTCTCTCTCCCTCCACATACACACAACACACTCCCTGTCACACTCCACCCCACCCCCCACATTTGAAAAGCATGTTGCAGCCACTTGCATGCTGGGATAGCTATCACAATGCACTGCTCTTCGTGATGTTGCAAAAGCTGCTAATGTGGCCACGCCAGTGCGCTTCCAGCTGAGAGTGTAAACACTCGGCAGCCTTTTACCTGCTGCAGTCTCCGCAGGCAGGTTTAATTCCCAGCGTTCTACAACTGCAAGCATAGTCATGCCCTAAGTGTTGCTTTATAACTTTAAAAATGCTTGCTCTAAGCCTGTGAACCCAGTGGAGGAATAATCCACCACCCATCAAAAAAGACAATCAAAACTAAAAGGGCCATCGTGGAACATCACAATACAAAGATTTGGTTAACGGCCATCTCACACCTATGAAGGTGCTGTGTGCAAGAAAGCCCATCCCATCAACTTGAATGCTGGAAGAAGAGGATAAAACAGGAACACGAGAAAAAAAAATTCTCTCTCTGTCTCTTTTGCTGTTTGGACTTTCACAGGGCTAAAGCTAGGAAACAGAAGAAAGGATCCCCAGGGTCAACCTGGGTTAGCCCTAAAAGACATTCAGAGCTGGAAGATTGCTACGACTTTTAAAACCATAGACTGTAACTCTTTGTGTATATATACTGCCTGCTTTAACATGTAAATAACTCTCTCATTTCGTTTTCCTAGTTAACAAACCCTTAGTTAGTTTACTATAGGATTAGCTACATGCGTTGTCTTTGGTGCAAGATCTGAGGTACACATTGATCTGAGGTAAGTGACTGGTCTCTTAGGGCTGGTCCACACTAACCCCCCAGTTCGAACTAAGATACGCAACTTCAGCTACTTGAATAACGTAGCTGAAGTCAAAGTATCTTAGTTCAAACTACAAGGTACTTACCGCGGGTCCACACGCGGCAGGCAGGCTCCCCCGTTGACTCCGCGTACTCCTCTTGCGGAGCAGGAGTACCGGTGTCGACGGTGAGACTTCCAGGATCGATTTATTGTGTCTAGACAAGACGCGATAAATCGATCCCAGAAGATCGATTGCTTACCGCCGAACCTGGAGGTAAGTATAGACATACCCTTAGGACTCGGAGCAACCTGAATCTTGTGTATGGCAACCAACTATCACTAAGTCCACTTTGCCTGAGTGGCAAGATAGACTGGAGTGCCCTAGGGGCCTGTCTGGGACTCCACGGATAAGACTGCTGTTGTGTGTCAGGTGTTCACATGTGTTCCTGGGTTGATGAAATGTGATAGAACACACCCCCAGTTTGAGGTGTCTTCCTATTTTTTTGATAGTCTGCTCTCAGGCTGATGCTCACGGTCTTGAACCACTGCAGGCAGCATGGCAGGGAGAATGATTGGAAACTCTTTTGTAACTTAAATCACAGCTGTGAGCTGAGGTAGTTGTGGTTTCATCCACCGAAAGGAACTGCAAAAAGCTACCTTCCATCATTGATAATGACAGCAGAACAGCCTGGGTCTACTGAATTTTATATTATTTTTAAGCAGCACTTGTTTGTTTGGGTATTTGCAGAAAGCCCTAGAAATATACACTAAAGTCCTTAAGACTCAGCATTAGTCCTGCAGCTCAGGTTTTAAATGACACTCTGGCTGCACTGGGGCATGTATCAGCGTCCAAAGGGCAACTTAATGACCCACAATTTTGCAACACCACTTGACATGAGTAACAGCTGAATCTCAGTTTAGCAAGGGAAGGAGCTGATGCCAGATCAGACCTGATGAAGGAATTGACACGCTTAGTAAGTTAAACAAAAGCAACCTATTGATCCTAATCACAAGGGTCCAAACCCAATAAGGAAGCAAGTTCTAAACTTGCCCTACCCAGTTGCTGAGTATGTTCTCCCTTTCTCTTAGCAGTCATTTACGGAAGAATTATTCCTGTCGGAATTCCATCTGACTGTGCAAGGTGAGGGAGTTCAATTATTTAATCATGCCTATGCTCTTGACTTGAAAGGCCAATGCTAGCGCTCATGTGCTTTCTGTTTAATTTATACCAATACTTAACCTTGTTGGACTGTTCTCTTGTTTGCATGTCTGCTGGTCATGTATCCTGAGTGGAATGGATTGCCCCTGCATTTTCACATCTGCTGAGTTTTATGGGTCTGACCTTGGACTGGTGGCTCTGAAGTTGAAAGCTTTGGGTTCATTTTTTGTATGCATTTCCACAGATGCAGAGAACGTTAAGGATGGAGGAAAATCAGAGGCTTCTTTAGTGCATCCTCCTGTTGCATGGCAGATGAAATGTCATGCTTTCAGCAGGAATCTGCAAATATGTAAGTGGGGATTCCTTGTACATTCATCCTATTTTGTTCTCCTGACTCCTTTCCTAACCACCTGCTAGTGTTTTAACTTGTGTATTTGTTCATAATTTTGTTGGCAATGTTGAGAGTATTAGTGACAACGGAAACATCCTTTTCCTTCTTCAAGTGCATTCTTTCTTCTTCTGAGCCTATAATAAGTATCCTGAAACCCAGACCAGCCTGTGTGTGGTATTTTTGGCTAAGGAAGATGGAACGAGAGAACTGGGGGAACATGGGAACCTGGGAGAAGAGAACCGAGGGGCTGGAAGGATACTGGGTATTAGGAGAAGGGGAGGAAGATTAATGAACTGAGAGCGGGATAGAATTGATGAGGGAGAGAGAAACACTGGACTGTGGGGGGGGAATGGATCAGAGAAGGTCAGAAAAGTTGCACGGTTGGGGAAATCAGTGGAATTGGTGGGGTTGTGTAATGATTATCTTGAGACTTTAAATTTACATACGTGAATTTTAGACAAATGCTGCCAGGCTTTTTGATGAGCCCGTTGGACACTTACAAGGATGGTACGTGGGTTCGGCATCAGCTTTAGCTCTTGGTTTGAGGAATAGGTGAAAATCAAGGTGGGTTGTTTTAACTGAACCTCTTTCCTGTCCTAAATGACTGCAAACAATATTCTCATGCCAGGGAAGTAATGAAGAGCAGAGATTGTTTAGATACAGGAGTCAAACTTATTGCCTTCTACTCTTGGAACAAGAACACAAACATTTCGCAGATGTGACCTTTTCAGAGATAAGGTCAAGTCGACTTATAAGCTTTATTTGGACTTATGAATTACTTGTCATTTTGTGTGACTGACAGGGATATTGCATATTTATTTCTATCTTTCTGTGCAAGGTCTGTCACTCTTTTAGAATGTTACCATTGCGGAGTTTTCAAAAACAGCAAAGACTGAAGAATAAAATTGCAACGTTAAATGAATTGAGCTCTTCTTCCAACATCTTGCACAGCCTAATAGTGGAATGAGTGTGGTTCAGTATAAGAACATGAGTCAAACAGGACAGAAAATAATAACATGGAAATAATTTAGTAGCAACTCTTACAACCAATTTGCACCCAACATGTAAAAGAGGTGAGAAGGTTCACCGACTGTACTGAGGTCGACACTACAAACTTGCCGAGGCGCAGCTGTGCCATTGTAGCGCTTCTGGTGAAGATGCTCTAAGCCGACAGGAGAGAGCGCTCCCATCAGCTTAATAACTCCACCTCCAGGAGAGGCAGTAGCTATGTTGGCGGGAGAAGCTCTCCTGCTGACACAGCACTATCTACTCTAGCACTTAGGTCCGGGGAGTGGATTATTCATGCAGTTAGTATGCAGCAAGTAGATGTTGGCCCCCAACTCTGCTGCAGACTTTATGCAACTTTGGTCAAGGGGCTTAGGGTATATCTACACAGCCAAACCTGCGCCTGTACTAACCTTCCCAAGCTGGCCTAAACCCAGCTAGCATGGGCAACAATAACAATCGTGAAGACCGTGCAATAAGGGCTTCAGCATGGGTAGTACAAGCCTGGTACAGGTCCTAGGTTCATACTTGGATAACTAGCCGACTCTGAAGCCGGTGTTGCATTGTCTTCACCGCTATTGTTTACTCTGCTAACTGGATGCAAGCTAGCTCAGGTAGACTAGCCTGTGCATGGTTTTTGCTGTGTGGACATACCCACAGTCTCACTCTGCATGGGTTTGTCATCAGTGAAATGGGTACAATAGTAATTCCTTGCATGTGAGGATAAATGCATTTGTGATTGTGAAGTGCTCTGGAAGTACAGTGATCAGGCCTCAAGAACCTAGCAGGTTCACAAATACATTTAGGTAGCTCTTTTCTCCTAGTCTCATCTCAGGAGACTCTCAGCACCTAAAACATCTGAAAACAGTTGGCTTCCAAAGCTAAATCCCAGAAGGAAATGGAATGTGTAACTCAGCATAACATCTCACCCAGTGCTGAGCCATCCAGGGCTGATGTGACAACCAACATCTACTTGCCGCATACTAATGCCATGTGCAGCAATGCCATTTGAGAGTTTAACTCGGAGTCAACTTTCAATCACCAGTTTTGCCTTTCTGATGTGAAGGTTTTCTTTCCAAATGGACCTAATTGCAAGCAGCCTGTTTGGAGTCTGACTATTTTTATGCAGTCCTAGGAGAGCAAGGTAGGGGTTTTATGGAGTGAGCTCTCGGGTAGACACACATTTGACTCAAAGTGCGCTGAGTTATCAAGTTTCTCCAAGGGCAACCATATATCTTCTGTATCCAGAGTCAAATTATATTTGACATTTGATTTAAAGCCTGAGACATCTTGGTGCTAAAGAGGAGTATGAGTGCTAAAGCAGGAGGGGATTCAATTTGACAGAACAGATGTTTCTATTCCTATCTTACCTGGCTGGGCGACAGATGAGTTCTAATCCCCACCCGCCATTCCATCCACTGAAAATTACTGAGCTAGCACTCTACTGAAATGACACTTTTTCAAAATTATTTTCCACCTGGCTATTTCAGAGGCTGCACTGGAACTGGCAGTTAGTAACATGTGCTCGTTGCCTTGTACCCAGAGGTTTCATTTAAAACTTGGGAAAAGTTCACACACAGCACAGCAGAGAGCAATCCCTGACTTTGCCACTGTGGAAAGTGGGGCTGTTCTGTCAAGAGAGCGTGTTCGTGCTCGGACACAGCCTTTATTTTAGCCTGTCTTATGGGCATTTACTCCCGGGAGTGCTCCAATTGACTCTGTTTTAAAGCTCTTGAAGCTTGAGGAGTGTGTGGGGCAGCTCGGGGGCATGGGCGTGCACAGGTGGCTTTAAGACACATTTGTGGCCCCCTGCCCTTGGAGCTGGTCACTTGCTGTGGTGGTCCACAGCAGACTCAGGGCTGCTCTATTTTACGCAGGTGCCAGTGTGGCCACAAGGGCCCGCTCTAGAAGCTGGGGATCTCTGGGGCACAGGGATAACCTAGCCATGTCCTAAGGACTGGGGGAGGTGGTAGTCACAATAGCATAACTAAATTACACCGGCTTGTAACGGGAGCAACACAAAGTGATGAACCTGTTGCAGTGGGTTTATCTGTTGACACAAGACAACAGAATGCAGCCCAGGATTATCTTGCTTTGTGTTTTCTCCATCTACTCTATACATTTTATTGCATAATTATATTTTGCCTTTTGGTGTCCATTCCATCATACTACCTTAGTGCCATGGTGAATATCATTGTGTGCAGCCCATTTATTATGAAGGTCTATTTTTTATGATTATATATATAATGCATGGCAGAAAATACTATTGCTCAGGTCAAGATGGCCCCTTATACATGCCTGTGTTGTTTCTTTCATTATATTTGTATTTAATGTGTCTTAGGCAGACACATTTCATACATCTTAATTATCTGATTATCTTCCAAGATGCAGATATCCTTCCTGTCTCCAAGGAGGGGAAAGGATGTGGGGAAGGAGATGTGGACTATGAGAATAGATGGAAATAAAGGAAGTCACACCTCAGATCAAATTGTTTTCACATTTCCTTCTGTATTGATTTTTTTCAAAAGCTGATTATTGTGGCCGTTCTGCAAGCCAGTCTCATTAGGAACCCATTGATTGTGAAGCCTCATTACTGCTCCAGATGTTGGGATTTGGAGAGAATAGATAAGGGGAGGGGGGAATTAAGGCCAATATTTTATTACCTTAATGTTTGTTGTGCTCTTTGGGCTCTTTCTAGATATATATTTTTAAAGCTACACATTAATTATCGTCTTTACACAATAACCTCCCTGCCTTTAAAAAGGTCAAAGAGGGAATGGATGTCTTTTCCATCATAAAAAACAGCCTGGGATTGATTGAAATGGTGAAAGCCCATTCGACTCTTTTTGCTGCAAAATGGATGTACTTTTAATGGCTTCCCCCTGCTTATCTATGCTGCAAAGAGCAGAAGCGCCATCGTTAACTTACCAACAGCACTAAATATCACAGTCTACTGGACCGTGTCCTTTTGTTGCAAAGTTCCTCCTTCGTGTGGCTACCTGGGCAGGCAAAGAGAGCCTTGCAAAAGTGCTGCTAAAATTATGTCATGATTTTTGGGCCAATCTCATGATTTTGGGGGGGTCCAACTCATGATTTTTGAGCTCTTGAAGTTGGCAATACTGTAACAGTCACCAAAGAGCATACCCACATTTGTTACATAGACATTCGTGTAGTGTGTCACTGCAGAACTGGGAACCTATGGCAACATTTTAAAACCTTGCAATGTTTGCTTGCCATCTTCTCTTTAACCACACACTTAGTCTCCGAAAGTCTAACACTAGTCACTGCTTGTTTATATATACGCCTTATCCCAGCGTTGCTTCTTGGAACAGCATGTGCAGTGTTATACACCAGGGAGAGCTCAGTTCAGTTTAGCATTGCTGAAGTCATTAGACTGTGTGACAGCATAAAGAACACTGTGCTTGTTCTCTCATCGACACTCCTGCTTAACAAGCAGCAAATATGTGGTGTAATTGCCACATCATATGCCTCTGCCATGCTGACCTGGATTTCTGTAATAGCTGCCCAAAATTGTATTATGCTGTAACCATTGTTCAGTATTCCAGGCCTGTTCCTTCCTAACCATTATGATTTATTTGTACCTTTCATTTTCTTTATTGACAGCTGTTTTTATCCTTTAAGGTTACTGTGGCAACAGGAGGAATGGCCAGATGCCTTTTTTGTCTGTAGCATCTATAGGTATATATATATATGTAGCATTATATGTCACAGATATGTTGATGTATAGAACCAAATTCCACTGTAGGGAGGGAAGATGTTAGACTGTAGGAACAGGCAGCATTGCTATTATTTAGCAATTAGCAGGTGTATGGGTGTCTTGAGCCCTGTCTTAAAAAAACACTTTTCCTGAAGGCTTTCCCCAGGTCTGTATTTTAGATTCACCCAGGACTTATGCTGACACCACTGTTCATTACTAAAAGAGAAGCAGCGCTGTTGGGATATCCCATTTATTACCAGAGACATGGAGATTCCTGAGAAAGTATTTCCCGTGTTACGCAGCAAAGGGTGCACAAAGGGCCTGACGCTCCTCTTGAGCTCGTGTAAATCAGGAGTGCCGTCAGTGGAGTTACACTGGTTCAAATGAGGAGACTCTGGTCCACATTCTCTCAAGTGGCTTTACGAGAACCAGGGGGGCCATTCATTGGAATGAATGGCAGGTAAATGTAGAAAGAGGGAAAGAGAAATTGGCCCCACCCATTGTGGAACTCACTGCAGGAGGAGGTAAGGAGCTAAGGAAGCATTGTTGTCACATTTGGGAACAATATATACCTTCAAGTCAGCGGCACTGCTATGGGTACCCGCATGGCCCCACAATATGCCAACATTTTTATGGCTGATTTAGAACAACGCTTCCTTAGCTCTCGTCCCCTAACGCCCCTACTCTACTTGCGCTACATTGATGACATCTTCATCATCTGGACCCATGGAAAAGAAGCCCTTGAGGAATTTCACCATGATTTCAATAATTTCCATCCCACCATCAACCTCAGCCTAGATCAATCCACGCAAGCGGTCCATTTCCTGGACACTACTGTGCTAATAAGCGATGGTCACATAAATACCACCCTATACCGGAAACCTACTGACCGCTACACTTACCTACATGCCTCCAGCTTCCATCCAGGACACACCACATGATCCATTGTCTACAGCCAACCTCTAAGATATAATCACATTTGCTCCAATCCCTCGGATAGAGACAAGCACCTACAAGATCTCTATCAAGCATTCTTAAAACTACAATACCCACCTGCTGAAGTGAAAAAACAGATTGACAGAGCCAGACGAGTACCCAGAAGTCACCTCCTACAAGACAGGCCCAACAAAGAAAATAACAGAACACCACTAGCTGTCACCTTCAGCCCCCAACTAAAACCTCTTCAGCGCATCATCAGAGATCTACAACCTATCCTGAAAGATGATCCTTTACTCTCACAGATCTTGGGAGACAGACCTGTCCTCGCTTACAGACAACCCCCCAACCTAAAGCAAATACTCACCAGCAACCACACATCACTGAACAAAACCACTAACCCAGGAACCTATCCTTGTAACAAACCCCGATGCCAACTCTGTCCACATATCTATTCAAGTGACATCATTCTAGGACCTAATCACATCAGCCATACCATCAGGGGCTCGTTCACCTGCACATCTACCGATGTGATATATGCCATCATGTGCCAGCAATGCCCCTCTGCCATGTACATTGGCCAAACCGGACAGTCTCTACGCAAAAGAATTAATGGACACAAATCTGACATCAGGAATCAAAATACTCAAAAACCAGTGGGAGAACACTTTAACCTGTCTGGTCATTCAGTGACAGACCTGCGGGTGGCTATATTACAACAGAAAAACTTCAAAAACAGACTCCAACGAGAGACTGCTGAGCTGGAATTGATATGCAAACTAGACACAATCAACTCCGGATTGAATAAGGACTGGGAATGGCTGAGCCATTACAAACATTGAATCTATCTCCCCTTGTAAGTATTCTCACACTTCTTATCAAACTGTCTGTACTGGGCTATCTTGATTATCACTTCAAAAGTTTTTTTTCTCTTAATTAATTGGCCTCTCAGAGTTGGTAAGACAACTCCCACCTGTTTATGCTCTCTGTATGTGTGTATATATATCTCCTCAATATATGTTCCATTCTATATGCATCCGAAGAAGTGGGCTGTAGTCCACGAAAGCTTATGCTCTAATAAATTTGTTAGTCTCTAAGGTGCTACAAGTACTCCTGTTCTTTTTGCGGATACAGACTAACACGGCTGCTACTCTGAAACCTGTCAATATACCTCATAAAATCAAGGTAAATCAGATTTCATGCTACAGGGCATTACGGAGCCAATCCCACTCCTGTTTAAGTCATTGAGGGTCTTTCCATTGACTTCAGGGGTCTTTTGGATCAGGTCAGAATGGATCACAGCAGGGGTCAAGGAAGTGTATTTCACTCTCAAGGAGAGCACTGAAAAAATATGTTTAGAGCAGGACCAGTTTCTTTGACTTCCTCTGTTCATAGCTCTTATATAGTGCTCTTCATCTGTAGATTTCAAAGCCCTTTAGAAAGGAAACTAATTAATTGTCATTTTACAGATCAGGTAAAAGAATCCTAAAAAGATGAACTGACTTAATCAAGATCACCTACCCAGTCAGTGGCAGAACCAGGAGTAGACTCAGGTCTCCTACCTCTCTCTCCTGTGTTCTGTCCACTAGCCTTCCTGTCTCCATACCATCCTTACTGAAAAGCCCTGGGATAGAAAATAATAACCTTTCCATGTGACTTTTTTTGAGCTAAGTAGACAACCGTGTGGAATTTTAGAGGGCATTAAAAATAACTTAGAAAAGAGATCATTTTCTATTGGAATCTTTTGTTCTTGAGTCACTTCTACAGAACCCTAATGGTTTCATCTCAGAAGGGAAGGATGGTCTGGTGACTAAGACAATGATATGGGACTCAGAACACCTGGGTTTGAATTTTGGCTCCCCCAGACCTTGGGCAAATCACTTAATCTCTGTGCCTCAGTTCCCCATCTATGAAATGAGCACAATGATACTTCCTTTCTGTCACATCTATTTAGACTGTACACTCTTCAGCGCAGGGATTAATCCTTTGTTTGTACAGCTCTTGGTGGAATGTGGCACCGTAATAAATAATACTTTTAAATTCTACAGAACTTTTCTAAAAGGGTGGGGTAATAGCAACTCCAGGAGGCCGGATCCAGGACTTGATGGATCAGTATTCTGAGTCTTTACAATCAGTCTGTTATTCCTAAAGCAAAGAAATTGCCTGCCTATTGATGATGTATAATGATGGGATTTTAACTGGTGATGCCATAAGGTAATGAAAGGTGGCAGAAAGTTCACTTGCATGGGGAAGAGCATTCAGAGTCCTTAAATACCCTGTGCTTGGAGTCGGAGACAGGGGTCACTTGACCTCAACTCACTGTGACTCATGCCTTACTAGTCCATCCTATCGTCAACAGGAGCAGCAGCCCACCTGCAATGTGAAGGCTTCTCCAGTCTCAGTCAGTCTTCTCTTACTCACCAGCTTGTCTGCTCTGTGGACACATACAATGAATGATACAATAGAAGAAAAAGCCAGGGACAGGGTTTGATGCATTAGCACAATTTGAAAATTAACTTGTGTCTTTGCATCAGCATCCTAATTGGGATTTCGTCAGGCTCTGTCATGCTTTCACTTAGTTACTTTGCTCTCTCTCTCTCTCTCTCTCTCTCTCTCTCTCTCTGTATAGTGGACTCATGCTGCATTGACAGCCCTGGCTAGTGACCCTCTCTATATTTACAGAACAGCAGACAGCTGTTGTTGTCGGGAGTACTGCAATACCCAGAGGCCCAGCTGATACTGGGGAAACTATCTGCTAAGCACTGTAGAACTAAGGCATGATTCTTACCCGAAGAAGTTACAATGTGAATAGATGACAGACAAAGGGTGGGAAAATGGCAATGTTACTGTCCCTGTTTCACAGAGGGGTAGCTGATGCAGAGAGACCGAGGCCTGGTCTACACTACAGAATTAGGTTGACTCAAGGTGCCTTAAGTCAACCTAATTATGTCAGTGTCTATGCTGCTGCTGCCAAAGTAAATGGCCTGCTACGTCAACATCATAACTCCACCTTCACGATGTTGATGTAGTTAGGGCTGTGTAGACACTGAATTACTTACATCGGCTGTTGGCTGTCTGCCCCAAGTGGGGCTGACAGCTGGACCCTGCCCCTTGCCATGGCACTGACAGCCCGAGCTGTCAGTCAGGTGCCAGGCTCACAGCTGGGTTCTCCCAGCCACGGTGATGAAAGCCAGGTACTGGGCTCACAGCTGGGCCCCACCTCCACCTTGGCGCTGACAGCTTGGGCTGTTGGGCTGCAGCTGTCAGTGTCCCACAATGCCCCACTTCAGTCGGTGGAAGCGCTTCTGCTGTTGACATGCACAGCCAACAGAAGGAGCATAGTGTGGATGTGAATCACCACTTTCATTACTGCAGGGGCTGTACGTCAACTGAACTGTATTTTGTCGTGAACACAAGCCCTAAGTAACTCGCCCAAGGTCAGACACCGTGAATGAGTCTGTGGCAAAGGCAGAAACTGAATCCACATCTTTTGAGTTCCAGTCCAGTGCCATAGCCAGCCTTCCTCTCAACAACTATGATCCCTAGTTTACACATGGGGAGTTTCTATAAAGTCGCCCACCAACAAAACATATAATGAGACAGTAGCAGAGCAAGAAATAGAACCCAAGATGCCTAGTTTGCTGCTCTAACCACTAGGATATATTGCCTTCGTGGGAAACAGTTGTGTGGGATAGCAATGGCAATTTAAGACTCCCTCCCTCTACCCCTGACAATATTTGATCAGAGCTATGAGTTTGTGATATGCAGTATGTAGATTCAGTAGACAAGTTGGTGTCTGAGCGTTGGGGAAAGCTAGCAATATCGGATCATGAACTCTTACCAGAATTGTCATATTTATTGAGTCATCTATAAGAGCAAAGCCAAGTGAAAAACACACTCCTGAGATCTTCATACATGAGTCACATTTTCTGTCTCTGTGTCTGTGATGCCTGGTTCACATGAACCGGCCGTACGTGGAATTACGGCATTGTCATTCCCAAATGTGAAAGGAGCTTGTGATGGGGTGCACTTGCCCCGCATTGGAGATGAAGGGGTTAACCCGCACTCGTGCTCACACCCCCTCACCCCTGGTGGGCCATGCTGCAACTGGGGTACTGGTATAAAAGGGAGCAGAGCAGCGCAGTCAAGGCTGACCGCTGAGGAGGGAGGACGCACCTGGCAGGCTCCAGTCGCAAGCTGCAGAAGCCAGAGACTCTGAGACCCAGGAAGACATCCAGATCCCTGTGGACACCCAAGGAAGGTTGGAGTAGCACATGTCGAGGAACCTAGAGAATCTGGAGACGCCCGGACAACTTCATCGGGAGACACGGTAGGATGTGGCTCAGGGGAAATAGACATGGGACTGGTTATAGAACTGGATATTAAGTGAGCATGTTTTGGTCCGATCTCTGCTGACTCAGTGGCGAACACACTCACCACTGCCAGGCCCTGGGCTAGGACCTAGTGGACTAGGGAGGGCCTGGGTCCCCTTACCCCAGGCACCCCCCACCCTCCAGCTGCTGACCCACTTCCCCAACTGGACATTAGGCTGCACAGCCCTGCGGAGAATGACGGCCTCACGACTCTGGGCACTAGGCCATACAGCCCTGCTGAGAGGGGCAGCCATATTTACTGTGATCTTTAGGCCCCACTGCCCTGAAGAGAAGAGTAGCCAGGTGGACTCAGCCATGGGACTGCAACACCCTTGCCATGCCCCAAAGGGGAATGAGATGCACTCGCCCCTCAACAGAGCTGGATAGCCTTTGTCTAGATCATGTCTACGTACATCAGTAGAAAGGCCAAGCTGAATGGGTATTGAGATTGAATGTGCTCTGAGCCCTTAGACATCCATTCAGGTAAGGGATAAAGCACATTAGGGATTCTATACTAGTCATCCTAATTCTATGTGCCATTTACAGCTTCGGGCACTACAGTAATGCAAGTGATTTATTATTAATTACAATAAGTAATCAAAAATAGCTCTCCCAGAAGAAGGACCCACCTGGGAATATAGGCTCAGGTGCTCCAGAGCAAAATAATAGCAGAGCTGCCACAATATAAATCCATGGTACGCCCACACCTTGAATACAATGCGCAGTTCTGGTCGCTTCATCTCAAAAATATATATAAGATTGGAAAAAGTACAGAGAAGGGCAACAAAAATGATTAAGGGTATGGAACAGCTTCCATACAAGGGAGAGAAAAAAGACTGGGGACTGTTCCGCTTACAAAGAGATGGCTAAGATGGGATATGAGGGAGGTCTATAAAATCATGAATGGTGTGAAGAAGGCGAATAAGGACATGTTATTTACCCCTTCACATAATACAAGAACCAGGGGTCACCCAATGAAATTAATAGGCAGCAGATTTAAAACAAACATAAACACAACACACAGTCATCCTGTGGAACTCATTGCCAGGGGATGTTGTGAAGGCCAAAAGTATAACTGGGTTCAAAAAAGAATTAGATAAATCCAGGGAGGATAGGTCCAAGATGGTCAAGGATGCAACCTCATGCTCTGGATATCCCTAAACCTCTGACTGCCAGAAACTAGGACTGGATGACAGAGGATGGAGCACTCAAAATTGCCCTGTTCTGTTCATTCCCTCTGAAGCAGCTGGCACTGGTGACTGTCAAAAGACAGGATACTGGACTAAAACGATCATTGATCTGACCCAGTGTGGCCATTCTTAAGCTGGTCAACATTTTTTCACTGAAATTGTGTTTTGATAAAAAATAGCTTTTTGACTAAAATGAAAACTTTCACTGAGCAGTTTCATTTTGGTCTACATTTTCTGGGGTTTTAATGAAAAACTGTCAATTGAAAATTGAACATTTTTTGGATGAGGGGGTCGGCAAACATTTTCGGGTTTTGGATGCTAATTTTTTTTAAATAAAAATGATGTTTGACAACCAAGATCGCCATAAAAGATAGTAGGATGGTGCATGTGTGCCGGGCAGTCTGTCCCAGAAGAAAATGGCTCCTGATTTCAGGAAGTCCATAGAGCAGTGTTTTATCAAATTTTCAAAAGCTAAGCCCCTCCTTCAGGAAAATGAAATCAGTTGTGCCCTTCATGCAACCTTATCATATGATGTTAAAGACCTATCCTTCTTAATTTATACATCTTCCATGCCCTTTCCACCTCCTCAACACTGTTTAATGTTCTGTGCCCCAGTTTGTGTTAGTCTTCATAATATTGTGGTACTTCTACTTTCCTATGTGTTTTGATCAGAAGTGAAAGAGTTAGCAATGCTGATATTTAAAGTATCATTATTCATTTCTTAGCACCCACTGAAATGAATGGGGCTGCTCATTTTCAGAGCTATTGTTTCAGGCTTTCTGCAAATTCAGGCAGACATCTCTGTATCGCTTAGCATTTACCTACACAGGAAAATTAATCCAGAATATGGCACAGTGTGGAATTAAAGTAAATTAACTCTTTTGAATAATTGTAAAACATCCACACATGCAATTAATCAAGAATAGTTAATCCAGAGTATCTATTCTGGAATAATCCCCGCATACACTCCCTTCATTTTTAGAAAGTTTCCTTGACAACTAGAGAAGTCTTCATTTTTTAATGAAGCTGGAACTAGAGAGAAATTGAGACACCTGTCTATGTCCCAGCTTGTCCTTTGTCCCTCAGCTAAGAAGACATGTCCCACACTTAAAGAGAAACTTCCTTAGAACTTTAAAGATACAGTCAACACAGAACAAAATCATGACAGTTACATAGCTCAATACATCATAAAGCTTTCTTCAGCAGTTCAAAAAATGTGATAATTTTGTTTTTAAATACATTTTCAGGGGCTAGAGTTGTGGGGTGATGTATAGGAATTATCATGAATGGCAGTGAAATTTGAGGTATTGTAGTAGTTTTCCCTCCACAATTGCTCTTTGATAGTTATGCCCTTTATAATAGTTAAAATAAATCAGAATTATTGGATTATTATTTATTATTTTTATTATGGTAGTGCCTAGGAACTCCAGGTATGGACCAGGACCTCACTGAGAATGAGGAGACCTTGGTTCCATTTCTGGCTCTGTTACTGACCTGCTGGGTAATTCGGGGAAAGCCACTTTCCTTCTCTGTGCCTCAATTTCAACTCTGTACAATGGAAAATGTGGTCTAGATAAAATTACTACAAGATGAGTGTGCAGCTGGTTGAAAGACTGTACTCAGAGTAATTATCAATGGCTCACTGTCAAACTGGGAGGGCATATTTAATGGTGTCCCTTAGGGATCAGTTCTGGGGTTGGTACTCTACAATATTTTCACTATTGACTTGGATAATAGAGTAGAGACATGCTTATAAAATTTGCAGAAGACACCAAGCTGGGAGGGATTGCGAGCACTTTGGAGTACAAGATTAGAATTCAAAGCCATCTTCACAAATTGAAGGCTTGGTCTTAAATCAACAAGATGAAATTCAATAAAGAAAAGTTCCAAGTACTTCACTTAGGAAGGAAAAAGTCAAATGCATACCTATGAAATGGGGAATAACTGCCTAGGCAGTAGTACTGCTGAAAAGGATGTGACGGTTCTGGTGGATCACAAATTGAATATTAACCCAACAATGTGATGCAGTTTTGAAAAAGGCTAATAACGTTCTGGGGTGTACTAACAGGAGTGTCATATGTAAGAGACGGGATGTAATTGTCCCACTCTGCTAAGCACTGGAGACACCTTAACTGGATTAATGTGTCCAGTTCTGAGGGCCACACTGTAGGAAAGAAGTGGGCAAATTGGAGAGTCCAGAGAGGAGCAACAAAAACCTGACCTATGAGGAAAGGTTAAAAAAAAAAGGCATGTTCAGTCTTGAGAAATGAAGACTGAGGGATGACCTGATAATAGTTCAGGCACACAACTGGTTTTCAGCCTTTAAAGAAAGATACTGAAATTCCCTTTATTTCAGACTGTTGCTACAACACTGGGTCTCCATTTGGATCCCTATGCCTATGTCTACATGCAAAAAATCACCCACAGCAGCGGTCATGCTCTCTGGAGTGGTTCACGACCATGAGTGCCTACCTCAGGGCAGACTGTCAAAAACAAGGCAGACACTCCAAACTGGTGGTATGTTCTATACTTTGATATCGCCACCACATGTTTGTTAACATATGCAAACTCTTGGATCATTATAACAGTCTTACCATGGAAGCGCAAATAGTTCCCTTAGTTTGTCAGTTTGTAGCTAACGTCTATGGCCTTGGCCAGAGCTGGCACTTGGTTTACCAGTCTCACAGCAGCACATCTGAGCCTGAGTCTAGAGACTCAGGTATGCGCAATAGGACTAAAAATAGCCATGTCTACATTCTCATTTGGGCTAGAGCTTGGGCTCTGAAACCCACGTTCCTCCCTGGGTTTCAGAACCCGAGTTCCAGCCCAAGCAGGAATGTCTACACAGCAATTTGTACCACAATAGCAGAAGCCCAAGTTGGTAGACTTGCTATTGTGTTGTGTGGGGTTTTTTTGGTTTTCTTTCAGGGTAGACATACCCCAGAAGACTCCAGTAATAGAATATTTAACCAATCAAGTGATCTTGCCTTGGTTTTATGCCTGTGTAACATGGACTTGTAATGGACTTACAACTGGTTTGAGCGGGTGAAACAGAGCACAACTGGGCCCATTTGTTGTGCAGTATGTAATAATGCATACTTCATGACAAATGATTAAGGAATGTAGCAGTAATTAGTAATCCTCTTACATAGTTTATAGGCAGAACCTGCAAGCCGGCATCATGCAGTAAAGAGAACGTATATAATAGTTCCTCTACTTTGATTTTAAAATTCTCAGGTCCTTTTAGAGACTAAGCTTCCTTCTGAGAAGCAAACAGTCATCACACCCTACAGGAAAGAAATTTCAACAGTGATCTTTGTGACACCTCCCTATTTCTGACCAGGAAAGGAAGAGGCAATCATTGTTTTTTTTCCTATCACTTCATATACAATGGCTTACCACAGTTTGGACCGGATATTTTGTTTTCCCCTCTCTTTCAAAGACACAGGTCTTTAAAATCCAATCTTTATAGATCTCTGAATGTTAAATCTAATACAGTTATCTTATTCCTATATTAAGAAGGTCAGTAGTTACCTGTTTTTTTTTTTTCAGCCATCTTACGAACTGAATGCTGGCATTTAGTAAATCAAGTATTGGTTACAAATTAGAGAAGTAGGAAGCTAAATTAGATGCAGCCTGGAGTCTCTGCTTGAAGGTTGAAAGTTTAAATGCTGTTCTGGGTAAAAGCCTGCCTGAACTCCATATGTCAATACCTTAGCATTGTAGTGAAAGGTATTCTGTCAGTGTGTGTGTGGGGCAGTGCTTACCCAAACCAGAATATGGATGTTTCAGCTGGAATCCTCTTTATTAATGACAATTATATTTGTCCGCTAATCTTCCACTTACATAAATGAGACTGTATGGGGGAGAAGAAAGTCATGTGTAGCTGACTAGATCCAAGAGGGTGTAATAAGAAAGAAGAGAAACTATCTCTGGTTCAAATACAATCCATGGAGTTAGTGCCCTACAGATAGCATCTTTGGGTGCTAGTTTGGTGGCCAATGGGAAATGGATTTCTCTTGGGCCAATTTCTAGTTGGACAGCCACATCACAGGTACCACTACCAGAAATGGCACTTATTGGAACTCTCGATTATGTCTCTGAGAGACCAATAAATTATCCTGTAAACTAAACTACCGCTTCACCAATGGAGATAGCCCCGCCCCTGTTTGGTCTGATGCATATGGACAGGTGGGCATCTGCTGCTCATATTCTGTGAGTGTAAAACTCCTTTCGCCTGGCCCACAGTACAGAGAGGCTGCAAAAGGCCATATGCACTATATTATGCTCTGTGTGAAGGGCATAAATGACACACAAGGCTGTATGGACTGGGATGAATTTCACCCTGGATAAACAGCCCTAGAGAATGAAATCTCTCTAGCGCAGCCTCTAAATTCACTTTTTAAAAGAAAGAAATGCTCCTGGTTCATACCATAGCTTGGCTTTTTTTAATTATTTTTATTTTATTTTATTTTATTTTTGCATTGAACTCCATGGGCTAAATACAAGCCATTAAAGAGCTGACATAAAATCTCTTAAGAATCTTTAACTTATGTTCTTTTGGCAAGCGAGAACATTCCTGCCTTGAGAGAGTCATACACTGAATAAGACATTTTCTTTACCCCCTCTGGGAAAAGCAGATAACTACCTGTTTTACAGCCTTCTGTGTTCCCAGGATTGTCACTTGTGACTGATAAAGGAAAATGCCATATTGGATGCAATTTGGACATTTTTTTTTCACTGAGGAAAAGAAAGTAGCTGAAGTTTGTTGTTGTTTGACTGAACTTCTGAGACCATGGTGGTGTGTTGGTATCTGTTTGATAACAGATTTCTGTGCCTCCCTTCCAGCTCTACGTGTTTGTTAAAAAAGGAAGGGGGAAGGGTGAAAATTCACTGTGGTCATCCAGGAAAAATTACACTGCTATCTGTGTAGGTACTTATCTGGCCCTTGTCATCGGAATATCTGTGCCCCCATACAGTCACAACTGGATTTTACCCTCCCAGGACTTCCGTAAGGTAAGAAAGTGCCATCCCTGCCATTTTACATATAGGGAACTGAGGCACAGGGTAGAGTGAATGATTTCCTTTTTTGAACTTACACAAGAAGTCTGAGGCTGAGTCAGGATTTGAACCCAGTCCAGTGCTTTATTATTTAGACCATCCTTCCTAGCTTTTGAGCTTCTTCAGAAGTTTATGCAGAACAGGTTCTCTGATGTTTACACCTAATGGATGTTCTTGTTTGTATATAGATGTCAAATGAGTAATGATGATAGGATGCTGTGTAACACTTTGGGTTGTGATATCAGGTGTGAGGAGGAGTCTGCAGAGAGCTACTTCCATGGCACATGCAGTAGAAAAGCACAGTAATACTCTTTGTGAATAGGAACTGCTCAGTCCTTGCTCCCTCCAGAAGCAAATCACCTGGAGAAAGGGAGGAACTGAAGGCATGGCCCTGTCCGCTAGGCAGCAGCACCTACTAGGAGGAGAAAACTGGCCCTGAGGACCACACCCACTGAAGTCAGTGGGAATCTGTGAAGTACAGGGTTATTTAATGATCTAAGGTTTATAATCACAAATCTGTTGTAACAAAAGTTGCATTTTCTTTGCATCCCCCATCTTTTGAACACCAAATGCTAGTTCCCTTATCATTCAGGAATGGAATGGCCCAGGAAAAAAAATATCATTTCCCCTTCCATATATTTTTTTTCAAAATTTGAAACATTTCAACCAGCACTATCCAATATTGTGGCAAGGTTCACTGTTTTTTTTCTAAAACATAGTTCTAAAGAAGTCCATAGATGTATCCCCATTTACACCAGCTCAGGATCTGGTCCTCTATAATTATATTCAGGCTTTTAAATGGCGGAAATCACTATTTAAAGGTCAAAATTCATCTTTTCAAAAGTCTTTCCCATCAAGCTTAAAAAATAATTGCAAAAGAAACCATCAAATAATTTTGAATGCTGACAACATTTCAGGATTTTTCAATCAGTGAACAGATATTTCACCAGTAAAAGAAGTCTAAATTCAATAAAATCCATTGTGAACTATTTGCTCAGCTCTGTTAACAACCCCTTAGATGATTAAAGTTGCTACAATTTAAAGTATCTTTTTTTTAATATCACAGTATTTCCCAGTGGCCCTAATCTGCATTAGAGACCCAGTGTGCCAGTTGCTAGACAAACACATATAAAGACATGGACCTTGTACCAAAGAGCAGTCTTTTCATTCCTATTCTTGTTGTTTGCCTTTACATTGACCTCACTGTGACAATGAAAACAAACAGGTCCTTTTGCTTTTGTTCATAGCTTGCTACTACTCACTTTCAGTAAAGGGGAAAGGGTAGATGTGGGGTGTGATCATATAGCCCTGATGCCTCCCTGCTAGAGCTGGGAGATAGATAGATAGATAGATAGTAAATTTGTTGAAAAAGGCATATGGGTCAAATTTGGCAAATAGCTAGAACAAAAATCTTGGAAATATCTTAATGTTTTGTTTTGAAAATATCAAAATGACTCATTTCAACATTTTTGTTGTTGTTTTGAAGTGTCATTTTCCAAACAAAAATGTTGATTCAAAATGACACCAATAATTTTGGTTGGTTGGTTTGATTTTGTGTTTTGGTAGAAAAACAAACAAACAAAAAGAGTTTTGGTTTGAAATGAACCGATTCCCTCCCCCTGGATTTTTCAGTTTGGCCATGAAAGGGGAAAATCAGTTATCAGCACAGCTTCAGTTTCACAGCCAGATGCATACTGGTACCCTCCAACAGATGGCAGCACTGTTCACACACTCCTTGCCTGCTATGGAGATTTAGGAGGGTGTATGAGACAGCACAGTACTACATTGCCCCCTATTGTGGATCAGTGGATAATAGCCACAAGTCACCTTCTTGTGTGTGAGGGGGGTTATTTATTCCCCTCCACCTCTTTCTGGCTGGTTTGTTGAGTGAAGCTGCTGTTCCATTCTTTCCATGTCATCTGGTGTTTCTTTTAATCCCCATTGTTGGATGAAGTGCTTTCAAATGTATGGAAAGTTTTACACTTGATTGTGACAACTCGCTGACATGAAGGGCAAGTGAAATATCAATCAGACTGGGCATCGGTGACAGGAGCTGACTGCCTGAGGCAAATTGTCACTTTCCCAATCCCCAGATTCCTGGAGTGTATAGTAAAATCCTGTTAAATGTCACAACTAGACCAAAAATAATAATAATACAAAAAAGTTCTTTCAACAGGTGTCTTTGACTTGTTCACTCCAGTCAGACTCTGGACTAGAGTTTGTGAGAAAATATACATCTCTCTGTTTCGGGATGGTTGGCAGGGGAGAATTTTGTCAGCTCAAAGGACGCTGTCAAGTATCTCCATTTTGTACTGCTTCCATTGCATTGGTAGCTGAGTGGTGGTGTCATTTTTACCTTAGATAAATAGGGAGGAATTGCACAAAACTCCTAGGTTTCCCTGAAAGGCTCATAAAGTCCTGCAAAGCTTGGCTGAGTTTCAAGTTTTGTGGAGAAAATACCAGCTACTAAAGGGCTCTTTACCCTAGCAGAGAGAGAACATAAGAACGGCCCCAGTGGGTCAGACCAAAGGCCCATCTAGCCCAGTATCCTGTCTTCTGACAGTGGCCAATGCCAGGTGCCCCTGTAATCATCAAGTGATCCATCCCATGTCGTTCATAAATCGGGGCCCCATTATGCAAGGCACTTTCCATAGACATGACAATTCTTGCTCCGAAGGCCATACAGCTTATTTAGTTGATAGGATTGAGTTTTCTACTTGGTGGAACTACCGAGAAGACCAGAAACAGTGGTGGATTAATGATTTTGCCGCCCCTAGGCCCTGAAATAATCGCCGCCCTGCCCACCCCTGACCCGCCCCGATTCCACCCTTTATCCACCCCCATTCCAACCCCTTCCCCAAAGTCCCCACCCCAACTCCGCCCCCTCCCTGCCCCTATTGGATCCCTTCCCCAAATCCCCGGCCCGGCCCCGCCTCTTCCCCCAGCATGCCGTGTTCCCCCTCCTCCCCCCTCCCTCCCTGCCCCATGAAACAGCTGTTTCACGGCGCAAGCACTGGGAGGGAGGGGAGAGAAACAGGATGCGGCGGCATGCTCGCGGAGGAGGCGGAGGTGAGCTGGAGTAGGGGGTCGGGGCGGGGAGGGAGCGGAGCTTCTCCGTGGGTGCTCAAATTTGCCACCCTAGGCCTAGGCCTTGTCGGCCTCGGCGATAATACACCGCTGACCAGAAATAGTCTGTTCAAGCTAAATCTCTTCTTATTCTTATTTTTAATCTTCTTGTTTAGAATCTGTCAGCTGTTGCATGTCTACAGTAAACACAACACCATATGCATGCAGCAATTATTTTCCTTGCACGGCTTACATTAAAATTTTCTTCAGTTACATATAATGCCACTTGTTCCACTGCTGTTGTACAAAATGCTGTTAGAATTAAGGTTTCTTTCTTTAAGACTAATCTTTACAAGCCACTGTTTGCTTTGAACCAGCATACTATCATCTTTTTTATGGCATCACATCAGGTTTATGTATAATTCAATCAATACCTTGGAGGCAAACTATTTGATGATTACAATAAAAAAAATCTCATTTTGCTGTACTTTGTAGAGGTAGTTCCATTACTGCATGTCACGGAGTTAAAAGAGTTTATGGGACTGTAACCCCCAAAGGACATTTTAAACATATGCTTTTTATGACAACTAAACTCCAAGATAAACGAAAACATTAAAATAAGATATTGGGATCATTTCCTTTTGTCTTTGATTGATATGAATGGGGGTCATAAACGAAAAAGTTCCTCCCCTTTGCACAATTTAGTATGTTACAAGCAGAAAGATAAATATATTTTCCCCTGTGCACTTTGAATGAGTAATAGCACAGCAGCAATACAAGACCTTGCTCAACTGGAATGACTTGAAAGCTGAAACTTGGTCACAGGGCTTGAATGGTGAACTTTTAACATGGTCTTTTGTCTTCCTCTCTGGTCTCTCCTCAAGCTTTCTCTGAGGGAGGTTATTTTTAATGCGGGGTAGGGGGAATATTTATACTCCCTATTATAAAGTGTTTTTATGCTTTAGGGAACAGCTACAGTTACTGATAATATCTCTCTCGCTCACTCATCCCTGCCCCCCACAATCCTGACCATATAGCCCCCTAAAATATGAGCCTTAATCACCTCAGTTGGCATAGCTAAAAGCTGTCGTAGGTCACAAAGCTCTCCACTTGCCAAAGTGGATCCGGTGTGAATCAAGGATCCCCAATGATAAGGAATACCAAAAAAAAAAAAAAAAAAAAAGTATTCATGCAGGAACCTTAAAAAGTTGTAGGATTCTTTCTTCTGTTGTAATAACTTTTTCTATAATCTCAGCTTCTTTATTTCAGATGTAAACAAATTTTGACACTAGAATGTGTAGGCCTACCTTGACATGAGTAAACAAACATTCATTTCTTGGAAGACAGTATTAGAGAGGTAAATAGAGCAGCGAGCTGAAAACAGAATGTTTGTGCTAACTAAGATAGGTAAATAGGTCAGTGGGCTAAAAGCCAGAATGTCTGAAGTAGCTAAGGTAAGGGGAGAGAACGCCCAGGAAACCATGTTCAAAGATCAAGATAACAATGGACAAGAAAAGTCAGCAATGTAAAGGTGGGGTAAAGAGTAGATCGAACATGGACAGTGCATGGACAGGGATTGGTTCCTACAGTAACTAAGACAGTCCCAAAATGTCTGAGGCAATATATAGTAAATGCAATGAAATGTGTGAATGTATGTAAAGAGAGAGAGTGTCTGTGCATCTTGGATCTGTGACGAACCCTGCATCCACCCCCTGCATTTGAGTCTAATCAAATCAGTGTAGCATTGCTATATACCAAACAGAGATACCTGAGTGACAAAGTCTGGAGATGAACTCAGTTCTTGGGAAGCCATGTGGAAAGAGGTCTTGGAGGGAATCCCAACAAAATGAAGATACCAAATTTGTGTGGCGTATAGGTAACCCAGGGACTGAGATGAGGCATGTTTGAGAGGTATGGTATATTTCTGTAGGCCAGCCACTAAACCTCAATATCACAAACACGTACTGCATGACTCTACCCTCTGTATGCCCAGAGTTTAAAGTAGATTAAAATATGACGAGAGACTCTCCAATTTTGGTGTGTGTAATGATTTTTGTCTGACGCAATGTGTAGTTTTAGTGACTGATGCATAAGGGTCATATATGCAACATTTTAAATATTATAATGCAATATTAATCTCTTCTGGTCAGGTGTCAATACCCCACTCATCATGGTAGTATCTGAGTTGGTTGTGTTTTTAGTATGGATGGGAAATTATTATTACTATTATTTTGTTATTATTTTGTATGTCAGTAATGCCCAAAGTCTAGTGTGTCCCTGAATCCGCAGGTCACTGGAATCAATGGGAGTCCTTCTGTTGATGTTTCTGGGTTTTGGCTCAGGCCCTGTATTATCTCCTGAAAAAGCAAAAAGGAAGTAACTGTCACTATCCCAAAGAACTTTTAATCTAATTTCAAACATGATGCAACCTGTAAATATAACAAACAATAGGCAGGATGGGGACAGGGAGAGCAAAGGTGGTGGTAAGAGTACCTTGAGGTTGCATAGGTGAACTGTGCATATAGCTTGATGGTTCTGAATCATATGAAACTAATTCTGGCTTTTAAATAATTACAACATCAGCTTTCCTCAGCTGTTGCCCAAGCCTGCTTTTGTGAGTATCACAGTAGATGTGGATTTTGAAGAAAGTATTTTCGCCTCATGGCTTAGTTCAAGGAGGATGTTCCCTATCTAAGGAGCAGTGTGGAAGAAAGCCGGTAGATGTTTGTAGGACTAGTAGGCATCGCTGATGGATCACAGTGTGTGTGTGGGGGGGGGATATAATAACAGACAATGGTGGAAAAGCAGGGAGTGACTGAGTTGTGAAGAGTCTTATAGGTGAAGAAACACTTGAGACATTTAGAACTGGAATAAACTGAGCACAGGAGTATACACTACAGGGGAAAAGCCTGACTGTGCAGAGAATGGACTAGAGCAGTAGTTCTCAACCAGGAGTACATGTACCCCTAGGGGTATGCAGAGGTCTTCCACGGGGTACAATAACCCATATAGATATTTGCCTAGTTTTACAACAGGCTACATAAAAAGCACTAGCGAAGTCAGTACAAACTAAAATTTCATATTGACAATGACTTGTTTATACTGCTCTATAGATTGTACACTGAAACGTAAGTGCAATGTTTCCGTTCCAATTGATTTATTTTATAATTATATGGTAAAAAATGAGAAAGTAAACCATTTTTCAGTAAGAGTGTTCTGTGACACTTTTGTATTTCTATGTCTGATTTTGTAAGCAAGTAGTTTTTAAGTGTGGTGAAACTTGCGGGTACGTAAGATAAATCAGACTCCTGAAAGGGGTACTGTAGTCTGGAAAGGTTGAGAGCCACTGGACTAGAGGACTTGAAATGGCTTTTCATCTTTGGTTTCTGGGATCCAGTCATGAACTAGGGACCATGCAGCAGGAGTTAAGGGGAGAGAAAAAGTTGGGTGTCATGGGAGCAAGGAAAGGAGAGTATGGGGCAGGTCACACATGACAATGATCGCTAACTGTAGTGTGTTATGTGTGGGGAGGAGGAGGAGGAGGATCAGAGAAGAAGGCAAGATTAAAACAGGGAATCAGGATGGAGGGGGCAATAAGTGACATATGTGAGACAGGGTGGAGTGTTCTGAGAAGAGTTCTGAAAGGTGAAGTAGGGTGATAACTGCATTGTGTTGAAGGTGAAATCCATCCCTTTGTGGTCTACCCATGCAAAGCTACCCATGCAAAGGGGCACGCCACTTCTCCTGAACACCAAGGAGGTAGACTTGGAGGGGAACACGGGGGGCGGGGGGGGGAGCCTTGGGTGGGACCACTGTATCTGCAGTCTATGAACCCAATAGCATGATACCACCACACAATGGTCACAAAGGGTTAACAGCAGCTATTCCTACCTATGACCTGTAGCTTGTGGTTGGGATGGATTTTGTATTTCCACTTAAGGCACATGCAAAACGTCCATAGAACGGCTGATAACTCTGGCTTTCTGTGGTCTTCCAGAATTTCACCCTTGGGAGATCAGTAGGAAGGCAATAAAAGTACCATAGGATGAGCAAGCTGATATGGCTGCACCACCAGCTGGAGTCAAAGTATGGCTTGACCACAGCAATACAAGTGTCTTGTTTACAGAATAGGAACCCTCTATAACTCTGCAGCAGTAGACAGAGCCTTTAGCGGCTGAGCCTTCATTATATCCTCATCAAGGGAAGCTCCTTTACCTTTGTAGTAAACTAAGGGAGGGTTTTTTTTCATTTATTTATTTTATTGTAATTTATTTCTCATTATTTTTCAAACAGCCAAACACGTTCAATACTTAAATATGTAAAGGCTAGACCATGCGACAATAAATGCCAAGTGGGAGACAAATATAAAAATATATTAATATTCCCATCCTTACACACAATCAAACAATAAAAAAGGAAGGGAACCCTCCCCCCCTCCCCCCCCCCCCCCCCCGTGGAGCTATACAAATATTACTGAACAGGGAAAAGAAATAATTGCAATGGGAAACTAGAGCTGGAAGCTGCAATGCTGGGACTGCTTCCTCGTCACATGATGGTTAATCATAATAAATTAAGTTGCATTTTAAATTTTGCAACATACTAACTTAACTCAGCAGGTAATAGGAGGGGCCCTGCATAGCCAAATGGTGTTTAACTGTCTGAGAAGAAAAACAATTTCCTCCCTGAAGTTGTGTTATAAATAATGCATTCAAAATGTGCCTCGTTTGAGAAGATTATTCCGGCTGCCTCTTGTTCTTAGAGCTCAGTGGGAGATTTAACACCAGAATCTCAGCCCTCCTGAAATGCACAAATATCTGTGTGCAGAAACATACTCTGTGAACCGTTTGTCCAACCCAAACCGTTTCAGATTGCAAAAGGAGTCCTGGAGGCAACACTTGAAGCATGTTCAGAGGCAAGGCCTGCTTCATCACTGCACCATGGATACTCATGGGCTTGTGGAAAGTGAGAGTGCAACACCACAAACTTGTCATGGGATTGTGTTTTGGACCCACTTTGCATTGGTTTCAGTGATGACATGAGATAAGTGGCAGTGAAGAATCAGGCCCAAACCACTGGTTCAATGAGAAAATTGGTGGAAATTATGCTATGCTTGCAAGCAGTTTGCTAACAGACAGTGGGCTAAATTTAGGGCTTAATCCTGTCCTATTGGAGTCAATAGCAGTTTCGCCTTGACTTCAACAGGAGCAGAATCTGACCCTTAATGAATAAAACTATTGGCTGTCAATCAGAGCTGTCACTTGGGTATGGTGAATTGGGGCAACCCCCCTGGATCCCATGCTTTGGGGGGCCCCACGAGCAGGGAGGTGAGGCAGTGGGTGGCTAGGCGAGCGGGATGAGGAGGCGAATGGGGAGGCGAGCAGCGGGTGGGGGGGGAGGAGGAGCCATGCTACCAGAACCTCCCCTACCTCCAGTGCCTCCTGCCTGCTGGAGGGCCCCACCGATCAGTGCTTCCCTCTCAGTGCCTGCTGCCTGCCGCAGGTGAGATATTTTGTGGCATCAGGAGGTGCTTGGCAGGGAGGGGAGAGGAGCGAGGGCGCAGTGTACTCGGGGGAGAGGGCGGAACTGGGCGGGGAAGACATGGGGCGGGGGCAGGAAGAGGCAGGGCTGGGGCCTTGGGAGAAGGGGTGGAGTGGGGACGGGGCTTGGGCAGAGCCGGGGGAGGGAGCACACCCCGGAAGATTAGAAACTCAGTGCCTATGTCTGGGGCCCCACACCTCCCCTAGAGACAGCCCTGCTGTCAATAGTTTGCACAGGTCTACATCAGAGACTGGAATCTGTTTGTAGTTATTACCCTATGGGCACCTAGGTATAAGAAAATGAATGAGATACTGACAAGCTTCGGGATGAAGACTGGTCAAGGGTTTAGCTCCTCTGGCCAAAGGAATTCTCAACTGTAAGAGTAAAGTTCATCTGTGCAGGTTAAAGAGCCTTTTCCAGGGTGGTGCAAGACTGGAAAAGGTTACTTTCCCAGCAATTCAGGATGATCACAAACCTCCCCACTTTCTGTTCCATTTCTGTGACCTTGCCTTCTTTCCTATAAGTGCACAACAAAGGGAAGACGTAACAAAACAAGCAAACAAAAGAACAACCTTGCCAAAACAAGACACTCCACTCCACACGCTTCTCCCTCTGGGGAGAGGAGGAGAGAACAAACAAACAAGTGTCTGTTGTGTAGTCCCATGGCTTAGCGCTCTACTAGAAGGTGCTCAGATACTACAATCAGGAACACAGTATAAAGAATAGAATAAAAGACATATTCCATGGAGACCAGATAGCAAGTGTGAAAAATGGGGGGTAATAGGTGCCTATATTAAGAAAAAGCCCCCAAAATTGGGACTCTCCCTATAAAATCTTGACATCTGGTCACCCTACATGGAGAGCACTGACCCCATCATCAGACAATCTACAGCTGGACATTTCCCATCTCTTGAGTACCCACATGCTATTTTTTTCTGGGAACTGATGCACAGTTATCACTGGTTTCAGAGTAGCAGCCGTGTTAGTCTGTATCCGCAAAAAGAAGAACAGGAGTACTTGTGGCACCTTAGAGACTAACAAATTTGTTAGTCTCTAAGGTGCCACAAGTACTCCTGTTCTTCTTTTTTTAAAGTTATCACTAGCTCCTATTTGTCAGGGCTCACCAACAAAATGGAAGAGATAAAACACATTGGCAAATATTTTAATCTTTTTGAGTCAGTGGGGCAATCGTCTGTCAATGTGATACGCAGCTACTAAGATGCCTAATGCTTGAGCAATACAGCTTAGATTAGATGTGTGGCTGTCCCAGTCAGGGAGTCTAAGCAGGCACATTAATAACAAAGATCAGTGGAAATCTGCAGAGCTTTATTTTTCCCCCTAAAAAGGAATCTGCAGGGATATTGTTCTCATTTCTGCCGGGGATTAGCTGTGCTTTGAAGGCTGGCTGCTTAAAGCCAGTGTTAGCAAGTTTGAATCCAACCCATTGTTTTTCTTTATTTTTTTTATTATTTTTTTTTAGTTAGTTTACCAAAACTAGGGACACATATTCATCACTGTTGTAATTTCATTTTGTTGAGGTTATACCTGGGATCAATTTGGCCCAATATTCACGGTTGAACAAAGCAGATTTTTAGCTAAGTTACTTATATTACAAAAATGTCTGAGCATCTCACAACTTTCACTGTATTAATCCTCACAACACCCTTATGAGATATGAAAGTATTGGTCTCTTTATTTTACAGCTGGGGAACCGAGGCACGGAGAAACTTAGGGTATGTCCATACTGCAGTATCAGAACTGCCCCAGTCTGATCCACAGGTGTAAACTTCTTCTGCTTCCTTGAGAAAAGGGGAGCATGGGATGAGAGTTATGGATGTCGATCTTGGAATAAAAGGCTGAGTGAGACTGCTACATTATACAGCGATTTTTTATCCAAAGGTCCTACAGCATTAACACTTGCTGAGAATGTATGCACAGCCAATTTGAATGTAACAACTGCTTTACCAGATTCTATCTATACTGTACCAGATGCTTTAGAGGCAGGGTCAAACCCTTTCCATATTAGATAGGAATGGGAAACCCCTACTGATACAGAAAGCATCACTTCACTCATCATCATCTTATGAGCTGAGATGCCACGGCTGTTCAGCAGCGTATTGCAGTGCTACCCAAGACTTGAGGACAGGAAGTGAAGAACAATACCACAATCAGTATGAAACTGCAGAAGGAAGGAAGATAAGAGGAATATAACAACCTGTGCTAGGTACTGACTAAGCTTGATTCAGCCTATTCAGGTCTAATGAGCCTACAGAGTCGTGGCTGCATGTCCCCTAACACCTAGACAAAACGAGAACACATAACCAAAGCAGTTAGCAAGGTGTCTTGTGTCTATGCATTGCAAGATGCTATGCGATGATTTTCCATGAATTTTCTAAATTTCTTTTCCTTTGTCAATGTGGGCCAAGTCTTGATCCCATTGTCATCAGTGGCAAAATATCAGCTGATGAGAAAGACCAGGATTTGACACTGTGTGACTACATGTTAAAATTTGGTCCAACGTGTGTGTCATTGGTATGTGTTAAAATCCTATCTTTGTCTGAAAAGGTTTGTGGGAGTCAAGCTATTAAATTAGCTCCCTCTCTTCATACAGCTAGCTTCAACATAATGGTGTTTCAATAAAAAAGAAGAGAATTAAATTTCCTCCTTTAGCCTGAAAGGTAATTTTGATCTTTCTTCTCTTTCAATGTGTTCCCAGAAGTCTAAGGAAATGTGCAGGCTGCCTTATACAGGCTGGGAGAGTATCCGTGCATTATCTCATTGGCACTAATATTTGTTAAAGGTCTGGAACCTGGAACTGTAATAGGCAATAATCACACAACTACTGAGCTGACAGCTTTCTCTCTCAAGCATCACCTTATTGCATTAGTGAAATAGTTTACCTTTTTTTTCTAGTTCATGTTTCCTCTGGCTGGAAGCAGATCAATAGCTATCTTGCTTACATTTCTCTCAAAAATTAAATAACTTTCTTTCAGGAGACACAATGGTCAGTAATAGCATCAACATGATTTACCACACAGTTTTATCTGAACACATACATTTATTTCTTTCCCAGAATAAAATAATCTATCTGACCAATCAATGTGTGATCACTCCAGGGAAAGGTTTACTTTTTGATCCTAGTTATTGTATGGGGGTTTTGAAGACAAGAAAAAGCTAAAATTAAGAGAATGTGAACTTGTGGGGAACTAGTTGGATGTCCATCTACTTGTATGTGATGATCTAGACTTTACAGTATTAATTATAATATCTGGGGGACTGAGTGACATGGCCTCACTGTTCAAGGGCCTTAAATTAATTAAGCCTCTGTCACCTCCCTACCTGTAAAACATTGTCCCAGTGCTGTTTTGAGACTTCAATCAATTTTTGTCACTCAGTTTTGCACTGAAGATTGTTAAATCGCAAGCTAAGGTTGGTTCAACTTTTGCAAAATCTTTTCCTGCATTAGATTTTGCTGTTTAAAGAGCCAGAACCTCATGGATGGTTCAAATCGAGGTCTTGCTTGATCTTCTCTTTATTTTATTCAGTTCACTATGATAGGGGATACATTGGATACATGGTTCCACTCTGGGCTAAACTTCAAAAAATCACATTCCACAAACATTTGTGCAAGTAAAAAATTCTCAAATGTTCATGACAAGTCAATGCTTAGAACCTGGTTGTGAATGCTTTTGTGTGACTGTGAAGCAGGTGCACTCTATACTGCCATGGAGAATAAGCTTACATTATGCCAGTGAACTAGCTGACACAGAGAAGAAGTTGCTTACCTGAGAGAGCCAGGATCATAGATTCCAAAGCCAGAAGGGACCATTGTGATCATCTAGTCTGACCTCCTATATTACAGAGACCATAGAACTTCCCCAAAACAATTCCTAGAGCATATCTTTTAGAAAACCATCCACTCTTGATTTAACAATGGTCAGTGATGGAGAATCCACCACACCCCTTGGCAAATTGTTCCAATGAATAATTGTGTGGCTCTTCTCTGAACCTTCTCCAATTTATCTGCATCTTTCTTGAATTGTGGGTAGCAAAACTGGACACAGTATTCCAGCAGTGGTAACACAAGTACCAAATATAGAGGTAAAGTAACCTCTTTACTCCTACTTGAGATTTCCTTGTTTATGCATACCAGGATGCATACTGGGAGCTCATGTTCAACTGATTATCCAACACAACCCCCAAATCTTTGTATGTAAGTGTGGCCTACATTTTTTGTTCCTAGATGCAGACATTTACATTTAGCTGTAAGGCAGTCCTTGAATTTATGACGTTCGACTTATGACGAACGGCACTTATGAAGTTTTTGAATTGACACTGATTCGACTTCTGACAATTGGTTTGGACTTTACAATGCCCGGTCCCGCAATGGAGTGTATTGCGGTTCCGAGTTATGTTTCGACTTAACGATGCAATGTTCCGGAACTACTTGTGTCGTAAGTCCGAGGACGGCCTGTATTGAAATGCATATTGCTCCACTGGGACTAAGATAAAACAAGACCTACGTTCATATTCCATCCTCCACCACAGACTTCCTGTGTAATATTGGGAAAGTCACTTAATCTCGCTCTACTTCAATTTCCCCTCTGTTAAAAGAGGTTAATCATACTGCCCTACTGGGTGGGGATGTTGTGAGGGTACATTCATTAACATTTTGAGGCCCTCAGGTCATAGGAGCTACTTTAGATAGATATAACAAGAGTTTTCTATTTCAGACCTACTGCCTCTATGGATCTACAAAATGAAGGCTTTCATCTCTTGAAAGCATATGGGATTGTGTGGATTGCAAAAATGAAAGGAGAAGATGTGATGACAGTATTAGGGTGATAGATGTAAATAACTAACCACAGTATCTACATCTCAGTCCCATTTCTGGTAAGTACAAAGTCTGAATCTCTTAGAGACTGTGAATTGTCTAAATATAATAATGATATAATTATGAATACTGACAAATGTAAGTATAAAGCATTTCAATAAACAGAAATACGATTTCATCAGAGGTTTAAAAGTGCACTCTTAGTCTTAGCCTCATCCACATTGTTTTTCATCGTTTATTTTTTATTGAGTTGGTTATTGAGATTGTTACATAGCGCTCTTCAATTTATCCGGGATATACCAGTTGACAATGAGGCCCTTGAGTGATGACAAAGCCTTGGAGTTGAAATTAATATTGTATTTCATATAAAAAAAAGACTCCCCATAATATATCTGCCTTGAGAATGTCCTAAAGAGAGAGGCTTCTGTCAATTTCTAAGCACTGGCCTCTGGCTTAGAGAGCTTGTCAATTTCAAACCTGTAAATGCAGTTTTGAAACAGACAGAACAAGGAAGTTCTTTCAGTGAAAAAAAAATAAAACAATTCTTCCATCGGGTGGAAATTTATCATATATATAAAATCCTAGAATTCTGATCTACCCTAAGGGTATGATAAATAAATAAAAAAAGAGAAAGATTTGCTGAGCTGCCCTCGTCTTTTGTCCCATAGATATCTTGCTAAGGCTTCAATATGATTCCCTTGTGATTGTGCAACTTCTCTTTGTTTATCCCTGTGAAAAGGGATAATGGGGAAAATTCTGTTCTCAGTTATACCAGATACAAATCCATAGTCTTCAACTGAGTTACTCTAGGTTTACAAATACAGGCCATATCCAGAGTTGTTTTATCTTGACGTAACCCCATTTGGCTTCAATGGAACAATGCGAGTTTACATGACCTGAGAATCTGGCCTATGTCTCTATTTTCCCCCTTCAAAGTGTGACTTTCTTCTAAGGGTAGCTAGAGCTTAGGCATTTCAGAGTCTTTCAAAGATTAGTCATTTTCCTTTATTTAAATGCAGTTCCAATTATTCTTCTTTCTTTTCCCAAAAAAACAAAGCCAGAATTGCTGGATGTTATGTATTACTTTAGGTTGTGTAATAAGTAAGAACATTTTTCTTTGCTGGGAAATGAATCCCCTAAAACTTCTAGCAGTCATGATAAACCCAAACCTGTATTCCATCTCTTGAGATATGGTTCTGGATCTTTAACTTTATGATGAAACCCTATCTCTACATTGGGGCAAAACAAAATCTCAGGATATGAACAACTCTGAACTTTGAGAAAGTCTTATTCTGGACCCAGATTCTGTGACTCAGGCTGTTATGTAACGCCTCCGCTCAATTCAGTAGAATGCGATTGTAAGTTTTGTAACTTTTCAGTCATTGCTAGTATGATCATGAAGTTCTGTAACCTTTTGCAAACTTTGTAACTTTAGTTATTGTTAGCATAGCCTTTCAAATGAGGGAGTGTGTGTGGGAGATAAGGGAGTGTGAACAAGGAATTGTATGTGGGACTGTGCGGAGAGGAACTGCAAGGAGAAAAGATCCAGGAGCCAGGTGTGTCTGATGTAATCTGTCCTGAGAAGGCAATCATGGGATGCTGTAAAGAAAAGAAGAACCTGGTATGCATGAAAGGAACGAGGCCTGGGAATGCTTCTCGGTGATGGACACAGAGTGTACATGACTGGAGCTGCCCAGTTCCAGGAAAAGGAAGAAGGCATTATTGAACCCTGAGATAAGGGTGAAGCTTGGATAAGGGGACCACGGGGAAGTGGCCCAGGGAATCAAAGCAGCGTCAGTGGAGGAGGGAAACCGCCAACAGCTGCTATTATTAGGGTCCCTGGGTTGGAACCGGGAGTAGAGGGCGGGCCCGGGTTCCCCTCTTTCCTCTCCCCCCCCCATGATCTACAGAGATCCCTTTGAGAGGGGAAACAGACTTTGGTACAGGCAGGAGACCAAACTGTGCCTACAGAGCTCTAAGGAGCAACAGAGGCTGTGGGTATTCCACCTTCCCACCTCCCATACCGGCCTGTGATGAAAGTAACTCAATAAGTTGTAACCTTTGCCACCATACTGGGAAAGGGAGGTCATATTGAAGGCCTTAGCGAGCTTCTGAGGCCACTGTATCCACCAGGAAGCGCGGGACCCACCAATACAGGCTTGGAGCTTTGTCACACAGTATTAGACTGTTTTATATAAACTCTCGGAAGTTAGGTGCCTGTGAAAGCAGGAATACCAGAGATGGATCCAAAACTTCATATTCTTTGAAAATGGACTATTCCATAGTATAAAATGCAACCAGAGACCAATCTTCTCAACTACGTGAAGCTTTTGGATAATTCTTCCCCTTTGACTCCTCCCCTGTTATAGAAATGGGAAGATGCTAGTAGTACGTCATCTAGTCTATCCACTGTATTCTTCAATTCTTCATCTGAAGAAGTGGGTTTTTTACCCATGAAAGTTTATGCCCAAATAAATCTGTTAGTCTTTAAGGTGCTGCCGGACTCCTCGTTGTTTTTGTGGATACAGACTAACATGGCTACCCCCTCATACCTGTCTCCTTGATGTGATGTCTACAAAACACTTGACCATAGTTAGGCAGCTGGTATGCTGAGACCACTGCCTATCATGATGACCAATGTAGTCTCATTGTTTTCTTGCACTCCCCTGTCCCTCTGTCTGTGTCCATCTATTGTCTCTTGTCTTATTTTTTTCTTGTAAGTTCTTTGATAGGTTTTTTTTTTCCTTTGTTTGTATGGCATCTAGCACAATGGGATGCTAGTCTATGATTGGGATTCCTAAATGCTACATTAATACAGATAATCATAATTAATAATATGAAGACTCTTCCACAGTCTAGTAGGTCTTGAGAAAAATATTCCTGATGTTCAGCCTAAATTAAAATACAAAACAATTGAAATAAATAAGAATGTCAATTAGCTTTGCTCCTTTCCATCTTGCTACTAGTATTTATGCCCCCTGGGACAATTCCCTTCCTCACTCGTTGGTGTTTTCTTAGGCTTAACCCCTTCTCCCTCACAATTCATCCTTTTAGAATATAACCTCATCAGACTTTATAGCTGTACTTCGTGTTCTGACAGTGTCGATTCAAATTTGATTCTGGTGAGAACAGAGTGGTTAGAGAGGAGTTAATTGGATGATAGCCTATTGGCTGTGACAGAAAGGGAAACATGTTGGAAGTGCTTAGAGAACTGCCTGGACCATGTTAGACTGAGATGAAAGCAGTAACTCTAAGACAAGAGAAGACTAACATGTTTAGCAGGACCATATTCTGATCTAAATACTGCTGGGATAAAATGGGATTAACTCTCCGGGATCAGAAGATGGCTCTTGGCTTGTCACAGCTGCATCATCTAACCAACCAAACCTCCCTTGGCTGCCCCTCTGTTGCATTGTTATTCCTGCTACACACCCTGTGTTCCCTGCTAAATTTCTTGCAAAATGCCTGCATGCAGTGCTATGTGCTTTAATACCGGCAGAGAATTGTTAGGGAACACCATGCAATAGGAAAGATTCTGGGTAACTTATGGGTATGTATAAACATGAAGGAATTTAGTAGCTATAAGGCAATGAACAGATGTTTTATTACCTTAGTGGTAGCCTTATGATAGGCAGTCTCATACTGAGGTGACACACTGTCTATATAACAGTATTTCATGACTGCCCTTGGGTTTGCATTGAACTGACAGAAGAAACTTGTAAGTACCATCAGAGCACTAAGCGGAGAAAGGAGGGTCTTGTAGTTAAGACATTGAGCTAGGGCTCAGGAGGGCAGAGCTCCATCCCAGCAGCTGCCATACACACCCTGTTTGACCTTGGGCAGGCCTCTCGCTGTTAGATTTGTCAAAAGAAATCAGCCAATGCAGAGTGCTTTTGAAAACCCCACTTTTTAATTTTGCTTTGCCTCCGTTCCCCAGGCAGAAAAAGAGTATCATAATACTTTCTTTTCCTGTCTTGTGTTTTTATATTGTAAGCTTTTAAGGGAAAGGACTGTGTCTTCTTTATATGTTTTTTTATTGCCTATCACTAGGGCTCCGTGTCCGTCACGGAGGTCGCAGAAATCACGGATTCTGTGACTTTCCACGACCTCCATGACTTCTGCAGGGGCCAGTGTGGCTGACATCAGGGCTGCCCAAGCAGCTGGCTCCGTGGCTAGTTGCTCAGGTGGCCTCTGGGACAGCCACACCAGCTGCTGCTCCACCGGCCCTGGCAGCAGTCCCTGGGTGGCGGGCCGGAGCAGCCATGATCTGCAGCCCTGGGCAGTGGTGCCTGGGCAGCTGGCCCAGGCGCCCCTCCCCCCCAGAAGTGGTCCCTTTAGTGCTCCCACCCAAGATTTAATCACAGGTATTTTTAGTTATTGCCTGTGACCTCTGATACAAACAATAATAGTGTTATGGAGTGAATAAAACCTTGCACCTGAAATCTAACTTGTGCCATTTGTGCTACGTTTTCTTTTATGGTCTGGCTACTAGAGTCTAGACTGAAGCCATGATCTCATTTCATGCAGACTACCACTGATTTTGTTGCTACATATCTAGGCTGTATGTGCACATTGGCCTGGAAGGCCAATGCCCCATGTACCCATTACCTTTGCCATTCTCCTGTTACTCTCTTCATTAGTTCCACCTTGATCTCTCATACAGTTAAAAGAATGAGTGGCTTTACTTTGCAACAAGAAGGGGCTTTATGATTAAAATGTTAGGTGCTCAGCAAGAGGGGGTTAAATCTTGTTTGATTCCCTCTCCCGTGTCACAGAACTATATTAATCTAGTAACACTTTATTGTAAGCTGACATTAACGAACGTTAAATTACACCAGAATTCCTATGAAATTGCATATTAACAGTTGTGCTAATACCAAAAGGGTTCACTGTGATTAATGTTATTGTAATGAATGCCAAAGAAATTAATAACCATTTGTCACTTGTAATAAAGTGTTGCCGAGTAATTTCATGCCACTTTCTTTCCTCGTTTGTCATGAGAATGAGGTTCTGGAATTTTAAAGCCTAGTGTAACAGTGTGAATTACAGACAGGCAAGGTTCTACTATTCAGCATTCTTCTGTTTGATTGGTCTTCCCTGCAGCCCACTCCCATATAACTCATAGAGGGAACTGAATGGAGGGAATGCTTGTTAGTCTGGGGTGCAGAGTTTGGGGAAGAGGAGAATTATTTTAATACATGTGTGCCGATCATAACTGACCCCTCCGTATTGGAAATTCAGATCTCCTGACTATTCATTATTTTGACAAATACTGTAATGAGTGCAGAAAATGGCAGCACATAAATCCATTCTCATGACAAAGAACATAATGAGAATGGGAAGCAGCACAAAGTAAATAGTGATCACTTCAGAGTCTGGAGCCTGTAAACACTCCCTTTCATGTGTCTTCCCTTCCTCCTGCAGCTGATCAATAAGATCTTGTCAGTGAAAAATTGTTGCCCGTCAGGATTCCCGGTCATCCCAGCCTGGTGTACATCTTGTTCTGAGTTGTTCTGCTTTGCCTTTGAGATACTGAGCACCTGCAGTTCCCATGTAAGGCAATGAGCCAGTGGGGACTTTGCTCTCTGATGATAAAGCCCATTGCCATTATTTCAAAAGATGGGATTCTGTGATTAATTTCAATATTATCATTATTTTATTTTCTGTTACACTTTCATATAGATTTCGGTAGTTACTTCTGACTTACTCCGGTGTAAGCAAGAGGAAAATCAGGTTTTTATCCATTGCCAGGAGAAGATCATCAGCCTATGTATCAAGTATAATCTCTGAGCCATACGGCAGGCATAACCTTGTTTGACAAGGGTCAAGAAAGTCCAGGCTATCCAGATACTCAGAGAGTTGATTTGTCACAACCTCTTCCAAAATCTTACCAAAGAACGGAAGATTAGATACCGATCCATTGATGTGTAGGTTGTCAACAGTGAGTGTAATTAACCACTGGAACATCTTACAAGGGATTCACCATTGCTTGGAATGTTTAAATCAAGAGTAGATGAATCTCTACAAAGATGCGTATATTCAGCCAGGAGACTGGTCCTGATGTCAGAATTACTGGGCAATGCTCTTTGGACTTTGTTATGCAGGAGGTCTTATCTGATGATCACAGTAGATCAGTGTGGTCTGACAATTTATGAAATTAGAAAAAACAAAGTCGCAGTTTACAAGAGGGGGGGAGATAAAGATATAGAGCCAGATCCTCATCTGAAGTAAATCACCATAGGTTCCTTGCAATCATATGCTATCGAGCTCAGTGCAGGAGTCACTGGGTGAATTCTATGGCTTATATTATGCAAGAGGACAGATTAGATCCTAGCTGTCTCTTTTGGCCTTAAAATCAATAGGTGAAATCCTGGCCCGAGGGAAGTCACTGACAAGACGCCCTTTGACTTCAATGGGAGCATAGATAGACTTTAAGGTCAGAAGGGACCATTATGATCATCTAGTCTGACCTCCTGCCCAACGCAGGCCACAGAATCTCACCCACCCACTCCTGTAACAACCCCCTAACCTATGCCTGAGCTACTGAAGTCCTCAAATTGTGGTTTAAAGACCTCAATGTGCAAAGAATCCTCCAGCAAATGACCCTTGCCCCACACTGCAGAGGAAGGCGAAAAACCTTCAGGGTCTCTGCCAATCTGCCCTGGAGGAAAATTCCTTCCTGACCCCAAATATGGTGATCAGTTAAACCCTGAGCATGTGGGCAAGACTCACCAGCCAGCACCCAGGAAAGAATTCTCTGTAGTAACTCAGATCTCACCCCATCTAACATCCCATCACAGGCCATTGGGCATATTTACCTGCTAATAATCAAAGATCAATTAATTGCCAAAATTAGGCTATCCCATCATCCCATCCCATAAACTTATCAAGCTTAGTCTTGAAGCCAGATATGTCTTTTGCATGATTTCACCCTATGCATTTTAAATATGAAGGGCATGTTGTTTAGTACTTAGTGCAGGACTTGGTGATGCCCTCTACTCCCACTTCAGCATCAGCAAGTTTGTAAATTTCCCTCTCTGGTCCTAAAAGTTCCAGGAGGTATAGTGCCTTCTGAAGTGCAATATATCCTAGAATTTTCCATTGTATGCAACTTCATAGTGTCCCTTAACGAGGGCTATTCCTTGATGGCACAACTGTGCCCTTAGTGTTTGTAAAATGCTTGGAGAAGGGTTGCACAAAAGGTGACATATAAGTGCAAAGTATTACTACTCATAAACTAAACTGCATTGCAATTTTCCACACAAAGCTATTCCACTTGCCAGTAACACTGAATAATTTTACCCAAAAGTTAGCATGCTTTATGTGCTGTCAGCAGCACAGACTATTTAATGGAATATTTAACATTCTCTTGCTGCTGTGAAGTCAGATCTTAACAATTTTTATTGAGCCATTTCCTAATTGCTCTTTATTTCCAAGGAAAATCATGCACAGGAAATATATAGCTAGTAAAATGACATAACATTTGAATCTGTAGATCCTTTGATTTCCCTGACTTTGAAACCTCAAATCTCCAGATTGGTGGAGAAGCAAAGTCTGCTTCGAAACATTCATCATCAGAGGAAATATGTGACAATCAAGGAACCTGGGAAACAAATGCAGTAACACAAACAAGCAAATATTAAAGATGAATCCCTAATTTCATTCCAGTACTGCATAATGCAGCCTTCCAGCTCCTCCATATTCAATTCAGAGTCCTATGTGACCTTCAGTGTTAAAGACGACAGCAATATATTTAACAATGGTATTTTTTATTTACTATAGAGGCTGAGATACAAAACACTTAATCTACATCATAAAAAGGAAAGTAGCTGAGTTTGCGGTGACCTTGACTACACTTACTCCCATTGTTGATCATTTCAAGCATATGCAGATGTTCAGCTGTGCTAAATTGGGTGCAAATTCACTGAATTCTTTTTTTTTTTTTCAATATCCATTTTTTTGGGAATAAGAGAATAGCGATCTTGAAGGTTGTTGTTTTTAATAATTTCCTACAGTTATGGGGAAGGGAGGGAGAAATCATACAGGGGAGGTTTACAAAGGCACATATTGGAGTTATGTACTCAATTACTGTTGATCTGTAATGGAAATTGAATGCCTAACAACCATTTGTCAATTGTGGAGCAAAGCAAATGTAAGTCAAAAACATGAACACACCTAGGGATCAGTCATGTTCAGATTAAAGTCAAAAGTGGCAAAACTCCAGTGTTGCTTCTCCAAAATTCAGGACTGGATTCCTACTTCCAAGAACTAAACACTTTGGAAAATGCACATTGGAATACTGAAATACTTCTTCACCTAGGCAATGCAAGTTGCAATTGCTCAATGCCTCAGGAAAATCAAGCCACTTATATAGGTGCCTGAGAATAGGCTTAAAGGCCAGGTTTTTCATAGAATCATAGAATATCAGGGTTGGAAGGGACCTCAAGAGGTCATCTAGTCCAACCCCCTGCTCAAAGCAGGACCAATTCCCAACTAAATCATCCCAGCCAGGGCTTTGTCAAGCCGGGCCTTAAAAACCTCCAAGGAAGGAGATTCCACTACCTCCCTAGGTAACGCATTCCAGTGCTTCACCACCCTCCTAGTGAAATAGTGTTTCCTAATATCCAACCTAGACCTTCCCCACTGCAACTTGAGACCATTGCTCCTTGTTCTGTCATCTGCCACCACTGAGAACAGCCAAGCTCCAACCTCTTTGGAACCCCCCTTCAGGTAGCTGAAAGCAGCTATCAAATCCCCCCTCATTCTTCTCTTCTGGAGACTAAACAATCCCAGTTCCCTCAGCCTCTCCTCATAAGTCATGTGCTCCAGACCCCTAATCATTTTTGTTGCCCTCCGCTGGACTCTTTCCAATTTTTCCACATCCTTCTTGTAGTGTGGGGCCCAAAACTGGACACACTACTCCAGATGAGGCCTCACCAATGTCGAATAAAGGGGAACGATCACGTTCCTCTATCTGCTGGCAATGCCCCTACTTATACAGCCCAAAATGCTGTTAGCCTTCTTGGCAACAAGGGCACACTGTTGACTCTTATCCAGCTTCTCGTCCACTGTGACCCCTAGGTCCTTTTCTGCAGAACTGCTACCTAGCCATTTGGTCCCTAGTCTGTAGCAGTGCATAGGATTCTTCCGTCCTAAGTGCAGGACTCTGCACTTGTCCTTGTTGAACCTCATCACGTTTTTTTTTGGCCCAATCCTCTAATTTGTCTAAGTCCCTCTGTATCCGATCCCTACCCTCCAGTGTATCTACCACGCCTCCCAGTTTAGTGTCATCTGCAAACTTGCTGAGAGTGCAGTCCACACCATCCTCCAGATCATTAATAAAGATATTAAACAAAACCGGCCCCAGGACCGACCCTTGGGGCACTCTGCTTGAAACCAGCTGCCAACTAGACATGGAGCCATTGATCACTACCCGTTGAGCCCGACGATCTAGCCAGCTTTCTATCCACCTTACAGTCCATTCATCCAGCCCATACTACTTTAACTTGGCGGCAAGAATACTGTGGGAGACCGTATCAAAAGCTTTGCTAAAGTCAAGGAATAACACATCCACTGCTTTCCCCTCATCCACAGAGCCAGTTATCTCATCATAGAAGGCAATTAGGTTAGTCAGGCACGACTTCCCCTTGGTGAATCCATGCTGACTGTTCCTGATCACTTTCCTCTCCTCTAAGTGTTTCATAATTGATTCCTTGAGGACCTGCTCCATGATTTTTCCAGGGACTGAGGTGAGGCTGACTGGCCTGTAGTTTCCCTGATCCTCCTTCTTCCCTTTTTTAAAGATGGGCACTACATTATCCTTTTTCCAGTCATCCGGGACCTCCCCCGATCGCCATGAGTTTTCAAAAATAATGGTCAATGGCTCTGCAATCTCATCCTCCAACTCCTTTAGCACCCTCGGATACAATGCATCTGGCCCCATGGACTTGTGCACGTCTAGTTTTTCTAAATAGTCCCGAACCACTTCTTTGTCCTCGGAGGGCTGGTCACCTTCTCCCCATACTGTGCTGCCCAGTGAAGCAGTCTGGGAGCTGACCTTGTTCGTGATACTTTTTAAAGGTATTTAGGTGCTTAAAGGTGCAGATAGGTGACTACGTTCCTAACTTCTATTGCAATCAAGGGGAGCTAGGTGCCTAGGTGTTTTGAAAATCCTCCTAGTCACCTATCTGCATCTTAATGTGCCCCAGGGCCTTTAAATCTTTGGCCCTAGAAGTCTAATCTTAAACTATATTTCCCCCCCACCAAAGTGACTTACTCAAGTTCTCACAGTGTATCATGGAATAGCCAGGAATAGAATCCAAGGGTCCTGGGTCACCATTTCAACTTCTGACCTGTAGAATTAATGTCATGTACTCTCTGTCTAGCATGACTTGTTAAGGGTTATTTTTCTCTTGGAGGCTGGAGCAAAATTTTGCATTCTGAGTGCATGGCAGAGTTTTTTACTAGACATCTTCATTTATTTTCTTTACAACCATGGTAACCAGCCCAAATTAATCTACTTTGTATTACTAAGATACTTGGCCATCTGCTTTTCACTGGTGGTATAACTGGCAGATTTTTTTTTCACCAAAGACTTTCTCCATTCTCTGGCTAGTTCTCTCAGGTTAGTATATCAGTGTTTTTGTTCTTTGGACATGGGAAATGGCTTAACAGTAACATTTCTCTTTTTTTTTTTTCAAAATTAAAGTCAGTTTTATTCAGTGATTCAACATGCATGTGGTCCTCTGGGCCCTCTATAGAAATACTTTTTTTAGATCTCCAGTTTCAATTGTCTAGATTTGCTGGGCAACTTTTCATCCTAGTATCCTTCTGACCTTTCATTGTTTCTACTTTTTCCACACACACTTGTTTTCCTTGCTGTATCAACTGTTGCTGTTAAGGAATCTCCAGCGAATAATATATGTTGGCTTCAGTTTGGGCTTTTAAATGAATTAGAACTAACTCCTAGGTTCTCTTTCTAGGCTTGTACCCTTGCAGCTACTAGGAAGATTAAACTAACTCAATCCAATTGGCTCTCCAAGAGATACAATTACACATTCTCCTGCTAATTGCTAGAGCTGGTCAAAAGAATAGTTTAAAAAATCATGGGAAGTTTTAAAAGGTTTTTACTGGATTCTTGATTTTTTTTTAAAAATCAACATTGAGAAATTTTGTACCAACTGTATATCTGGCTTTAACTAAATAAATAAACTGAAAAATCTTAAAGGAAATTTTCACTGAAATTTTTCTGTTTTTTTTTTAATTGACAATGGATTTTTTGATGGAATAAATGGTCAAATTCAATATCTTTCAACCAGCTCTAATGATGATCTTTCCATCCTGCTAGCTGGACAATTAACGTGATAGAGACCACTGTATAAATCATAGCCTAGATTCACTCTCACTGAAACAGGGACTGCAAACTGCATTCTTCAGCAACAGTTGAGACTCAGCGGACGATGGATTTTGAAGAGAGGTCATATCTTCAGTGGAGCCTCACTTACAGAAGCTGCCACAGGACAATGCTCAGAATAAGTGTATTACACTGGAAAATTATGTGTTGCTTGCCCTTTTAATGACTGGTTCACTAAGGATAACAACCTTGTGATGCTGTATGGAATCTGGGGGACACTTGAGGATATTATGAATATTAATATTGTAAAATTGAAATGAGTTATGCCAGATATGCCATGTAAGGTATCTGCAAAAATGTTATAACTTGCCAGATATGATAATCTCCTTTATGTGTTTGTATCACCTCTGTATTATGAGTTATAGACATGTATGTCCGTATTTCAAACTTGTGCTATGCTACTGGGTATCACCCCCAGAGAGTTTGGGCATCAGCGCTACCTAGCCTGCTTGATGGCCCATTAAAGACCATCAATTGACCCATTGAGAGAAGGGAGATACACCTTATGACTCAGCAAAGCATGCAGGAGCATGCCTATGGAGAGAACGCTAAGGTCTCCACGCCATGTGCTGGGCAGCTTTTCGTTTAAAACAAAGGAAGCACAGGTCGCATGGCAAAAGACTATAAAAGGCAGCTGCATCTTCTCCATTTTGTCTTCAGTCCTGCTTCTGACCTCTGGAGGAACATTGCTACAAACTGAAGCTCTGAACAAAGGACTGAATGCCCCATCCCAGATGCGGATGTGGTCCAGAGGGACTTTCAAGCCAGCAAACTCACCAGTACTGCTAGGAACCTGATATTGACTTTGAAATCTTTGTATGTATATGACTGTTTTACTATTTCACATCTTGTTCTTTCTTTTTTCTTGATAATAAACCTTTAGTTTTAGATGCTAAAGGGATCGGCTGGCAGCATGGTATTTTGGGTAAGATCCAAACCTATACTGACCTGGTAATGTGGTTGCGTCTTTGGGGTCAGAAGAACATTTTGTACATGTGAGCAGGGTTTAAAATAACTTCTCACTATACTGGATCTAAGTGCTGACTGGGAACCAGAAAACTGGAATGCAATAAAGGGGGCTGTATGATTTCTTTTTTTGCTTCTTGATAACCAGTGTTTGGGATCAGAAGCACAGTTTGTGATTGGTTGGGAGATTTAACTTCAGTGTTATCCACCAGTCTTGGGAGCATCTGTTCTCCCTTTTGCAGCCTGCCCTGACCTTGGCATTTCCAGTGAGGGTTGCCCCAGGCACCTCCGGCCACAAACCCATTACTGTTAAAAGAACTACTTTGGGCATTTCTTCTTTAGCTAGTAGCAGTAATAGGGTTGCTATCCTTTAGCAGCACATAGCAACACACACTCTGTACAATGGGTAGAGGTCTGTACTGAGGGTCTCACATTCAAATATTGCTTATGACCCCTGTTTGAAATCATTACCAAAGCTGTGTGTCCTAATCTTGTACTCTCCTAGCCAACACCCTCCTTTGGCAGAATAGGGGATGTGGGTTCATTTATTGATTGAGATTTCTATAGCGCAGGTCTTATACTTTAAGCCTCAAGTTCAGAAGTGGATGAGTAGCATGTTTGAAACCCTGAGGCTTTTACAGGTTCTTTGCCAAACTGTGAGCAGAGCCTAACAGTAAGTGGATGAAAATGAACATGTGCAGGCTTTCAAAGGCTCACAGCAATGTTCCATCCAGATACTGGTAACTTACGTGCTCAAAATATTGGCTGGAATTAATATTTAAAAGTTATCCTGTTGTGTGAAAGCAATGGAATTAACTTTGTCTAACTATGAAACCAGGGCAAAATGAATATGATGAGGTAATTAAGGCAATTATTAGAGACTACTAATTCAGATGTGAGAAATTGAAAGAGATTCATAAGGTTAACATCGGTTTTGGAGATTATAGACTATATTATGAGATGCACTACATAACTTTTGCTCCTGTCTCTAAATTTAAGATCTTTACCAGGGGTTTGAAGCAAAACACTGTATCAAATGGATTTTAAAGGTCAATGGGGGAGCGAGGAAGAAGTGGAAGAAAAAAACCAAGGGTGGGAATCTCTATCATTCTGTTTGTGGAACTATAATTTTACCAGTTAAATTGCAATAAAGACAATAAAAACAAAGCAACTGTCAAAAATGAAAGTTGCCCTTTATTAAAAGAGAGATTTTTTATTCTGATAGCCTTTACAATGGCAAATAAATAAATAAACTAGGTAAAAAACATTTGACTTCTCATTAATTTGCAAGTATTTTTTAGACTAAAGGAATCCTGGCTGTGGAGACGTTTATGTGTGAGACTGTAAAAGTGTGCTGGGGAAACTGAATTTAAATTAAAATTATGAGAAGAAGTATATTATCCCTCCTTAATCTAGCAGGCCACATGCTGCAGGGAGTGCTGGTTCTTTGGAAGGTGAAAATTCTCAACCTCTGGTGTTCTTTGTACTATTGCAGGGAATTTGGTTTCCTTAGACCAGAATAATTAGGGGAATGCAAAAACTCTCATATGTGGATGGATAATTTATCTTAGAAAGGAGATGAATAAGAGGGGACATGATAAAAGCATATAAAATAATGGATGCTGTACAGAAGGGACTTCTGTTCTCCCAATCTCATAGCCCAAAAGCAAGAGACATTCAGTGAAATTGAAAGGTAGCAAATTCAAAATGGATTAAATGAAATATTTTCCCACACAAAGCTTAAGTGGATGTGACCCTTAATAACAAAGTCAAAAACAAAATACCCACTGACTTCAACGGAAGCAGCAGAAGGCTTTTAATGTGGAGTGCTGACATTGGTGTCATGCCTCTATCCTACCCAACTACCTCCTCTTGCACTATACTTCCTGTGGGTTTGACAAACAGGCCCGGGTTCTTCTGGGTACTGCCTCCAGCCTTGGCTGAGTGTTTTCTTCATCTCATTCTGACACACAATCACCTAGCAGAAACTCCACCTCCCATGCTCCTTCCTGGCAAAAGTACCGGGGTTCTGCTTGGAAGGATACAATTCTAGCTACTGTCTAATCTTTAACCAGCCACCTGTTATATGGATACTCCCAAGGAATAACACAACACAGAGACATAGTATATCCGACTGGGTAATTGTATTAAACAAAAGGTGAACATTATTTAACAATGCAAACAATGTTAGGGTTACCAGCCCAACCCCGTGACTTACACTGAAGGGGAATAAGTCTTTAATGTCCTGTTATTACACGTACTATGTTGGGGCCATGGCTGGATGGTTAGGGTGGCAAATTTGGTAGTAGAGGAGAGCAAGGTTCCTCCATTTTAGGAGATAGTCAGTGTATAAGTGTCGTCCAGACAATGCCCCTGAATACCTAACTAAGTATTGATGCACTCAGAAACTCCATGACATGGATAATCCTCAGGTTCAGATCCTGGCCTGGTTCCCTCAGCAGTTATAGGAGGGGCCTGATGGTCTTGGTCCTGGTCCTTGCTAGACTATGCTGGTCATGTAGAATTTTTCACTACCAAAAGGATACTGCTGCTATGCCAGAGGCACCTCTCTCCATACAGGGACTCAGGGAATATGTGCTGAAAATGGAACTGGCTGTGTGAGGCATTGCCTCTGTTTTCTTTGTCTCTGGTATATATTGGATGAAATTCACCACACCACTGAGAACCTCACGAAGCTCTATGCACAGCTTAAATCCCACTTAAAACCTCAGTACATACTTTAAGCAGGTCCTAAGCCTTTAGCAGGCCCTTTACACGAGGGTGAATTTCAGCCATTGTGAATAAAATAAACTAGGGGAAATCGCCTGTTTGCACGTCCTTTTTTGTTTTGTTCCCATTGTGGCATCAGCACATGCTGCAATCACTCGGAATCTGGGCCATAAATGTGAGAGATCTCAGCTTGAACAAGAAACAAAGTATCTGCCATCTCTTAATTGGAAATTAAATTTAATTAAAATGGAGAGAAAAACACTCATCACCTTCTTAATGAAATGAAGGAGGCTTCAATGTCATTATCTAGGGAAAGCAGCCTTTGTAGACTCTAGTTAAATATCAAAATCAGTCTTGAAAGACTCTGCTGTAATCTTAATTCTTGACATTAGAATTAGATAACAACATTTATTTATTTATTTTGGTTATATGTTACCCTGGAATCCTTTAGTGCTTTTATCTTTAGTGCCAAATTTTTAATTTGGAAACCTACAGTTTGGCTGTATGAAGCACCCAGGGAAGATATTTAGTGATCCCAGAAATTCTGGGTGAGGGCTCAAACTGCTGGTGATTGTTAATTTCAAGAGGGACCCTACACTCTTAAAACCTGGCCCTTGGTGATGCTGACAACACTGGGCAGAAGGGTTACAGGTAGATAAATATTCAGTTAGGAGGGCTTATGTCAAACATCACTTATCAGGGGGTAGCCATGTTAGTCTGTATCTACAAAAACAACAAGGAGTCTGGTGGCACCTTAAAGACTAACAGATATATTTGGGCATAAGCTTTCGGATAGCATCCGAAGAAGTGAGGTTTTTACTCACAAAAGCTTATGCCCAAATATATCTGTTAGTCTTTAAGGTGCCACCAAACATCACTTGTGACAGCCAGTGGCTATTTCTACCTACCTTCGTAGGACAGCTTTGCTCTGATCACTGCAATGCTGCCAAAAAACGTGACTTAAGAGATGTGTGTTCTACTCCTGCCTTCGCATCTGAATGTAGTGCCGGGTTGCCCCCGTGGCCGGCGGGGGCTGAGGCTAGGGCTGCAGAGGGCGAGCCGGAGTGGCCGCCTCCCCCAGTGGCGGAAGGAGCGTCTTGAGCACGTGGCGCAAGGGCGACTGAGGGAGCAGGGCGAGGGGAGGCTGGGCGCCGAACTCGGCCGCTGACGGGAGAACCGGCTTGAGGTGGCGGCACAGGGAGTCAGCGGCATCCTCCACCCATTGGACCCAATGGGTTGACCTGCTGGCCGAAATTCTTTCCTGCCGGGATGTCCCCGCAAATGCCGCCCACCGGGGGTTCCTGCTCCCCAGCACAAGCCACGCAAGCTCCCTGCCTTAAGAGTCCAGCTGTAGCACAGGCTGGGGAGGCTTTCTCCTGGGCACCCCAAGGAAGGGGAGAGGCTTAAGTGTGGGCCTCCGCAGGAGGGTGAGCTTGGGAGCTCCTTTGAAATACTCCTGTGAAATGCTGCTTTCCTTAGAGTTCCCAAAGGATTAGTTGGACAGCAGCGTGAGTCTGCTCTTGGGTGCAAGAGATCCCGGGTCCAAATTTCATCCAAGCCCTTGCCAAGCTTGTGTTTGCAGTGGACCATTGAGGCATTTTCTTTCTTTCTTTTTTTTTTCCTGTTTCTCTCCAACATCCTGTAGAGTGAGGGCTGCCTGTCAAAAAAAAAAAAAATAAAGGAAAAAGTATCATAAAATCCCTTCCTGGCAGCTGTACTGAATCGCTTCACCTGTAACTTTTGAATTTGCCCAGCAGAAAGCCTCTCCAGCCTGTGCTACAGCTGGACTCTTAAGCCTCCCTGCGTGGCTTGTGCTGGGAACAACATAATCCCAACTGTACGTACACAGTAAAGGGATCTAAATTAGCTGTTACCGCTCAAAAAAGAGATCGTGAAGTAATTATGAATAGTTCTCTGAAAACGTCTGCTCAATGTGCAGCAGTAGTCAAAAAAGCTAACAATGTTAGCAGTCATTAAGAAAGGGATCCATAATCAGACAGAAAATGTCATAATGACACAATATAAATTGACGATTTGCCCACTACTACCCTGTCTCAAGAGAAGTTATATTAGAAGTGGGCAAAGTACAGAGAACTGCAACAAATTGATTAAGGATATGGAATATTTTTTTTTCATATGAGAAGAAGTTAAAAAGACCGGGACTGTTCTACATGGAAAAGAGATGACTGAGGGGGTATATGATAGGTCTATAAAATCATAAATGGTGTGTAGAAAGTGAATAAGGAACTGTTATTTACCCCTTCACATAACATATAAATACTGGGTTCACGCAATGAAATTAATATGCAGCAGCTTTAAAAGAAAAGTAAGCAAGTACTTCTTCACACAACACATAGTCAACCTGTGGAACTCATTGCCAGGGGATGTTGTGATGGCCAAAAATATAAATGGGTTCAAAAAATAATTAGGTAACTTCAAAGAGCAGGAGTTCATCAATGGCTACTAGCCAAGATGGTCAGGGATGCAACCGCATGCCCGGGGTATCCCTAAACTTGTTTGTTAGAAGCTGGGCCTGGACGAGAGGGGATAGATCAAATAATAAATTGCCCTGTTCTGTTCATTCCCTCTGAAGCATCTGGCACTGGCCACTGTTGAAAGACAGGATATTGGGCTAGATGCACCATTGGTCTGACCCATTATGGCCAGGGCCGGCTCCAAGGTTTTGGCCGCCCCAAGCAGACAAAAAAAAAAAAAAAGCCGCGATCTGCGGAGGCAATTTGGCAAGAGGTCCTTCGCTCCGAGCAGCAGTGAGGGACCGTCCGCCGAATTGCCGCCGAACAGCTGGACGTGCCGCCCCTCTCCGAAGTGGTCACCCCAAGCACCTGCCATTTTTATGTTCTCATTACATGGTATGAAAAGTCAATTAGTGGCAGAGCAGAACAGAAACAGAAAGAGGAGCAAAAAACATTGCAAACTTAAGGGAAAAAAACACAATAAAGGTTGCAGGATCTCATTAACATGCCACTCTCCAAGGCCCTAGAAAACTTCAGCTTTCACAGACCTTCATAATGAACAGACTGGAAGCAGCACTTTGCAAGATTTTGAATGGTTACAAAGCTCCACCAGGTAACTGGAAATATTCAGGTATCTTCTTTAATTTTTGTTGTATAGAAGCAGGCAGAGCATATCTTTAAATCCTTTGACTTTACTGAAGACTGTACTGAAGACAGTCACAAAGATGACTATGAAAGGGTGCTGACTATGTTCGATGCAGACTTTATACCTCAAAGAAATTTGGTATATGACAGAGCATGTTTTTAACCAGATAATTCAAGATCCAGGGGAAAGTGTTGAATGTTTTTATAAGAGTTCTTTATGCATTGGCTGCAAATTGTGACTTTGGAATGGCAAAACATGAAAATATAAGACAGGCTAATTATTGGATTAACAGATAAAAATCTTTTACTGTAGCTACAATTAAAAACAGACCTATCCACGGCTATCAGGGCCGATGCAAGGATGTTTCGTGCCCTAGGTGAAACTTCCACCTCCCCGAGCCCTGGGGCAGCTCCCTGACCCCCCCCGTCCTGAGGCACCCCCCCATGGCAGCTCCCCACCCCACCCTCTGCCCTGAGGCGCCTCCCCCCCTCCCCCGGCGGCAGCTCCTCACCCCTCCGGCCTGGGGAGCCGTGTGGCAGCTCCCCACCCCAGCTCACCTCTGCTCCACCTCCTCCCCGAGCACGCTGTCGCTGCTCCACTTCTCCCACCTTCCAGGCTTGTGGCGCCAATCAGCTGTTTGGTGCCGCAAGCCTGGGAGGGAGAGAAGCAAAGTAGGGCGGCGTGCTCAGGGGAGGAGGCGGAGCAGAGGTGACCTGGGGCGGGGAGTTTCCCTGAGTGCCACACCCCACCCCTTACTTGCTGCAGGCGGCTCTCCCTGCGTTCCCGTGCCCCAGCTCCCTCTGCCTAAATGCCGACAACGACTGGGGCGGCGGAAGATCCGGCCGCCACGGTCACCGCCAAAGAAAATGCCGCCCACCAAATGCTAGCACCCTAGCCGACCGCCTAGGTTGCCTAATAGGTTGCACCGGCCCTGATGGCTATACAAATAGCAAAGCAGTCTGAACTAGTCAAACAGCAGAACAAAAATCAGGAGCAACTTGAAAAACCTGAAACAAGCTTAGATATAATAAGCATTATAAGTTCTACAAGCCATTACCATAAGAATTCCTAAGGCTAGGAGAGAGAACTCCCAGGCTAAGATGGACACATACCAGTCAAACTCCAAAGCCTTACAGCTTAACTCCACAAGATGTGGAAGAATTCATAGCCCAACAGAAGTGTGTTGTGCCAAAGGTGTAAGGTGTATTAAATGCACAAAATTTTGAAATTATTTGCCACACTAAAGCATTCAGGGAGTTGACTAATTACAGACAACCAAGAGCCATTGTTTCTGGTATCTATCAAATATGATGATACAGAACTGGAAAGTGAAACTTAATATTAATGAAAAAGCTATTGACTTCAAAATTGACTTAGAAGCAGATATCATATTCATCTCACAATATCCTTGAACCCCTCCAAGAGCTCAAGTCACCTGACACTACTCTGACTAGCCTTGGAAGTATTCTGAGCTGCATGGGCCAAACCACAGAAATAACCTACAAAGACAAAAGCTATGTATGTAGATGTACAAGTCTCAGCTGAGGTTCGGCCCTCAGAGGAGCTGTGGGGTATCCCACCGCCTCGCTCTGGTCCGCCGTCAGTCCTGGTCCAGCGGTAGTGTGGGACAGCAAACACACGGTTAGGGGCTCAGGCCCCTAAGCAGGGGATGAGTCAATAGTTCAGGAAAAGCCCCGGGCCCTCAATCAGGGCGGGACAGCAACCACGGAGTCTGGAGCTCACGTCCTCAAGCAGGGGCTGAGCCAATATTTTGGGAACCCAGGCCCTTAAGCAGGTGAAGTCAAGGGGTTTGTAGCAGCCTAGGCCCGAGGTCAGGGCAGGGCAGCAATCAAATAGTCAGGAACCCAGGCCCTTAAGCAGGGGCTGAGTCAATGAGCAAGAGGTCCCAGCCTCTCCAGGCCAGGGAAAAGGGGGAGTCTGCCACCCAAGGAATGGGTGGCAGGGGGGACGCAGGCCTTCCCACTCCACTGCGTCCCAGCCCGGGGCCCTAGCAGCAGCGGAAACTCGCTGCTGTCAGTGGGGATCCTGGCCGCAACACACTGACATGGGCTCTGGCAGTGCAGCAGCCAGACTGGGGTCGGCTTCTCCCGGGCTACTTCCACACTCCCCCTCGTAGGGTACCTGGGCCGTACTAGTGTCCTCGGTGGTCTCCACCAGCATCGGTTCCTCCGGGTAGATAGAGAAGGGTAGGTTCGGCTCCTCCTCGGGGTAGCGGGAAAGGGGCAGGCTCAACCAGTCCTACTCGGGGTAACGGGCGAGGGGTAGGCTCAGCTGGCCTGGTGAGTCAGCAGGCCGGTCGCAGCCTGCTGCTGTCTCCCAAGCGGGAGCTCAGCCACAGACGTCTGCTCTCTCCGCCGGCTTGTTCTCCACTGAGCTCTGCAGGCGGGCTTTTATACTTCCGGGTCGGCGCCGTGACCGCTGAGGGGCGGGCGCAGCACCCAGTGGCTCCGCCCACGTTGGTGTTAGGGGATGTTCGGCCCTCAGCATGGCTGTGGAGTATCCCACCGCCTTGCTACAGTAGAGCATTTGTGATCAAAGGCCAACAGCCTTCTCCACCAATGTGGCATCCATGATGGGCCTAGTGAGAAAGGAGGAAGAACTTGATGGAATATATTTGGTGATACTGGACTTTTGAAAGAAGATGCAGTACAAATCATCTTGAGACAATTCTGAACCAAACAGTGTACGTACATCTTGCAGTATTCTTATCCCATTAGTTCATAAAGTGGAAACTGAATTAAAGAGAATGGAGCATATTGAAATAATCAAGAAAATCTCTAAGCCAACAGCATGGTGTGCAACAATGGTAACAATTATAAAGAAAAATGGACAAATATGAATCTGTGTGGATCTAAAAGACTTAATGAAGCAGTTGTGAGAAAAATATGTCCTCCCAACACTGGATGACTTCCTCCCCAATTTGAAAGGAGCTATATTATTCTCCAAGCTAGATGCCTCAAGTGGATTCTGGCAAATTCCTTTAGTCAAATAAAGTGCTAAACTGACTATACTTATCACAACCTTTGGGATATTTTGCTTTCAAAGATTACCTTTTAAGACCACCAGTGCACCTGAAATTTTCCACATAAAGATGGTAGAACTGTTAACAAAACCAACTGGAGTTGTCCTTTTCATGGAGGATATTATAATAGATGGGTCTTTGCTGAAAGAACACAACAAACCCCACAATGAAGTTCTAAGCCTAATCAGTCAGTCCAGACTGAAGCTAACGAGGGAAAAGTCTATTTTCTGCCTACCCCAAAATTGAATTTTTTTGGGAAAGACAATAAACAAAGATGGACTCAAGCCTGGGGTAGCCCTGAGAAAGTAAAAGCAATTTGAGACTTGAATGCACCAACTGAGTTGTGTACTTGGGTAGTAAATTACCTTGGTCAATACCTACAAGACCATTCTACAGTGACAAAATGACTGAATGAGCTATGGGGACCAAATCAAGAAATTGCCTTCAAACAGGTCAATAGCGTCAGTTCTCAAGTACTATGATGTGGACAAATCCGCAATGGTCAGTGTAATTGCAGGCTGCTATGGCCTTAGTGGTGTATTGTAGCAACATCATGGCTCTGAGGGGAAGTCAGTTGCATTTTGCTCTTTCACACTCACAGAAGCAGAAAATCAATATGTCCAGATTGAAAAGGAGTGCCTGGCAAGCGTAAGGAGCACATGAGAACTTTTACAGATCTCTGTGGGGAGTGGATTTGTTTACACTGATAAAAAATCATAAACCACTTGTAACCGTCTGTTGTCAGATGTTGGCTGCGAGCGTGTTCTCTCTGTGTGCCGTCCCAGCTCTGCACAGGTAGCTGGCCCAGCAGACCTTGATTGAACTGCCCATAACCACAAGATCTGTTTAAGTTCCAAAAGCACTAGGTCAGGTTTATTGCCGACAAAGCATAGTATTGGGGCCCTATACTTGCTATATGTACACTCAGTGCATGTATGTCCGTGACAGTGGACCAGCTTAGTTGGTGGTGGGACTTTCCACGATCCCCTAGGCCAGCCAAAGATACTCCCTCTGAGACTCCATTTGATACACCAATACCAATATAAACAAGTTACATATTACCCTTCTGACATGGCTAGCTACCACCCATTACTTAGCTAGCTACCTCTAATGTGGCTAGCAGCCACCCATTACCTTGTACATGTTGGTTCGATCAAAACATCTCTATCCATTGCACTGGCATCCTAACCTTATCTTTAAGAGAGGTCAGCGTGTTCCTTTTATCTTTGGGGAAAGTGTTTGTGTATTGAGGTGTTCTGGTACCATCCTTCAGGAATGTGTTTGCGTGCGTGTCCTGTGCCTAGGATTTCTCAGGAATGTGTGTTTTTGCAATACAGGACCTGTTCTTGCCAGGTTCTGTGAGCGTGCATGTAGGCAGAGCCTTTTTTGCTAACTTTTGGTTTATATCATCAAGATTGGCCACTACTGGAGAGACCTGTGTTCAGTTCCCTGTTTATCCACTACTCATACTGGGCTTCTGATACAAGGCCCTATGTCTCAAGTTCTCTTTCTATTACACCGTCATCAATGGAAAAGACCAGGATCAAGCTCCACTGCAAGGCCAACATTTAATTATAAGGTTAAGTGATGTAATTCAATTATTAAACATGTTCACAGGAAAAATCTGGTTTAACGTAAGCTCTGTCACAGAGTCGAACTTTGCATCATTTCGAGCTCCTGGGTAGCTGAGTGCAAAGACATATGTGGAAGCTGTGTATGGATCCAGACCAGTATCAGAAACGACACAACACCAGCTACAAAAAGCAATCTCAACAGACATGTCACTTCAAGAAGTTCTAAGTGACATTAGGCCGGCTGGCTCAAGTATCTAAGGAACACTAAGGAAGTGAGAAGAGAATGCTTTGCAGTACCTGGACAATTAAGTGAGTCAGACTCATGGTTAAAGGCAATTGTATTGTAATTTAAAACAAAATGAGAGGAGAAATCCTAAATCTCATCCATGAAGGACATCAATGATTAACTAAATGCCACGAACGGACCAACCACTCACTGTGGTGGCTGGACATCAGCCAGGGCATAAACGACAAAGTATCTGCATGTAAACATGTCAGAACTGACAGACCAACACAACACAAAGAATATTTAATAAGATCACCTCTACCCAATAGACCTTGGAAGAAGCTAGCTGCAGATTTATGTGAATTCAGAGGACATCATTACCTGGTCATAATAGACTGTGTTTCCAGGTATATAATAATAATGTACTTGAAAGACAACATATTGCAGTGTTATCGAGAAACTGAAGAGCACTTTTACTCACTTTGGTGTTACAGAACAACTCTTCAAAACATCCCCGTAAAGTAGGAGAGTGCTGTTCATCCCCATTTAACAGACTGGGACACAGGCACAGAGAGAGACAAAGTGACTTGTCCAAGGGCACACAAGAAATCTGTGGCAAAGCAGGGAACTGAACACAGGTCTCTCCAGCAGAACCCTAACTATCCTTTCTCCCTTTTGTTTAATGATCTGTCTAGTGTACATCCGTACCCATGGTCCAGCACTTTCACTCCATGTCAAAAACAAACTGATCAACTTACTTCCTTTGACAGGACCTGCTTAGCTTAATCAGTTCCTGAGTCTACTGAGCCTAATAAGCAAATAATGAATAATAGGCAGAAAGCAGCTTTATTTGGGTACGATACTATACAAATATGGGCATCTGGCTGAAGAACAGCCATTCACCAAAATTTGTGACAGCAGAAACTAATGTAATTCACACACTTCCTGGGTGTGGTGTTCTGTCCCATCTAGTAGCACCAAGAACACTTAGAGAAAGAGTCTACTCCACCACTTTAGCTAATAGCCATATAGCTTTTGGCTCATGCACTAGTTCCAGATGCCCCAGGTTCAATCCTGCCTGCTGATGATCCCGGTCTCCGGGTGTTACAAGTAGGGGCTTCTCTGGGATTTCAGCTGGGAAGTTTCTGAAGCTTGGGACATGCTTCCGCAGCTAGGGGAAGTATGTAACTCACACACCTTCTGGTGGTGCTGTTCTGTCCCATCTAGTGGCACCAAGACCACTTCGAGAAAGAGATTAATGAGTCTGCTCTACAGCCTTAGCTAACAGCCATATGGCTTTTGGCTCATACACTGAGCTCCAGAGGTCCCAGGTTTGATCCCGCCCACCAACAACTGGGGTCTGTCGGTGTTACACTAGCTGATGTGAATGTTTGAAAATGGGGGGGTCGGGGAAGGGATCATGAACAGTACTATGTGTAAAAATCTCAAATTTTGAAAGTTTCTGATGAAAATGGGGGACAACTTTTTCACAAAAATGTTCACTAAAAATTCATTTTTTTCAACCACCTCTGGTTATAAACATAATGGAACAGAAAAGCCAATTAGAACTTGGACGAGTGATCAGGAATACTGAGTGTAATTCTTCACAGTTTACATCTTCCAAAATTATTTATACCTAGGGAGAGTGAGCATAAAATCAGTATAACCAGCTACTCATCTGATTCAGTAGCATGTTACACTTACTTTATACTAGCTAAGAAACGAGGCAGTGGAGAACCAGGCTTGCTCTTCGGCATTATTCACCAGCTCTATTTTTGACCTGAAAAAAGAACACTGCCAATAACAAAAATAACCCACTCCTCTCTTTTCCTCCTCTTTTAAACAAAAATAATATGTATGTTCGTTCCCTCTCTCCCTGTAAATAATAAAAGCCTCTGGAATGTATTGTTAAATCACTGTCAAAGTAATTATGGTGATTTTGTAAAATAAACTCCTACCCAAATGCTCCAATAATTAGATTCTCCTCCATCCCAACCTTATGTTCCTTTGTACACAACACCACTATTGTTCATTAATTCCAGATCCAAGCATTTGTTATAAACTCATCATCAGTGCCAACTCTAACAAAAAAACAAAAACAAAATAAAATTGAACAATGTGAACACGTAAACTGTTTACACGGAAAGTAAATAAAACCAGTGATAAGAAGAAAACCCTCAATTTCACCTAATTATACAGAGCTAGCACAAACTGCCACCGCTTGTCAATTTTTTTGTTTTGTGCAAACTGAAGTTGAATTTTTAGCATCAATGAAAAGTTGGTCAACTTAACAGCCCTGGAGTGTTATGTCCTGTGTTTAACTACAGTGTAGGTGCGGTCTAGATAGCAGCAGGCTAAGGTTAATTATAGCCTATCACCAATGCACCTCATCCATGACCTTGAGAGACAGCTCCACTAGTGAGATGGGAGTTTTGTCTCCATGGTGTATTCCAGGGGTAGGCAACATATGGCACGCATGCCAAAGGTGGCACATAAGCTGATTTTCAGTGGCACTCACACTGCCCTGGTCCTGGCCACCGGTCCGGGGGGCTCTGCATTTTTATTTAATTTTAAATAAAGCTTCTTAAACATTTTAAAAACCTTATTTATTTTACATACAACAATAGTTTAGTTATATTATAGACTTATAGAAAGTACGGCCGGCTCCAGGCACCAGCTTAACAAGCAGGTGCTTGGGGCGGCCAAGGGAGAGGGGCGGCACCTGCGGCAATTCGGGGGCGGCAGGTCCCTCACTCCCTCTAGGAGCGAAGGACCTGCCGCTGAATTGCCGCCACCGATCACGATCGCGGCTTTTTTTTTTTTTTTGCTTGGGGCGGCAGAAATGTGGAGCCGGCCCTGATAGAAAGAGACCTTCTAAAACCATTAAAATGTATTACTGGCACGCGAAACCTTAAATTAGAGTGAATAAATGAAGACTTGGCACACCACTTCTGAAAGGTTGCCGACCCCTGATGTATTCAAACTTTGGCTTCTCTTTAGAGTGCCAACCAAGGTGTCAATTGCGATGGTGTCTCTTTGGATGTGGCAAGAAATTGGACAAACAAGCTCAATTTTTTTTGCTCCTAGATTTCAACACATAGAGCATTTTAACAGTAGGGGGCAGCCAGCATTCTGCTCATCCTGCCCTCCTTGGGAACGAACCCAGCCCATTAACAACCAAAAATATGAGTTTAGAAAGCTAGCTTTACAGAAGCCTTATGCTAAATGGAGATTTGGCATTCAGAGATGGAGCCCAAACTAATAATTAGGAGCAATATACTCAGCTAAAACACTTCTGGTGTTGTTCTAATTGGTTTCTATAGATAGAAAATAGACATGAAGAAACGGTTTTAAAAACTGGTGTAAGTCCCTAACGATGCAATTCACCAATGTGCAGAGAGCCAGCACAATGCCTGTGTACCATTTCAACCCTCAAAGTATTGCTTAAGTAGGGCTTTAATGGGATATAGGATAGGTGATGCCCCATTGCACAGGAGTGAATTTAATCCAGAGTGAAGAATATCAATTATTTTCCCTTTTACGGATGCTATTCCGGCTCTTTCTTTTGTTAAGTATTATTACATAGATTTTTTTATAATATAACATTAAAAATGATATTATGATATAACAAAAACAATACAGCAGCCAAAATACAGACCCTGGTTTCTCTGTGTTCCTACTGTAATACAGACAAATAATAACGAGGAATAGGAAAGAGAAAAAAGGTGATTAAATGATATCACTTACATGACATTGTCTCACAAAACGGCTTCATAAACTCTATGAATATTGGGACTGATTCTAGAAGAAATTCTATCCGAGGGCTGTTTAAAAATGGATCAGACTGCGGTGAATCACAATTAAAAGAAGAAGAAGAATCAACTCTCTGAATCTAAGTAATTTTAAAACATCCATCTAAGCATCCAGGCCAAGTGCCAAGATGAAATCAATCTGTGTTGGCTCTCTCAAACCCCTGAAGTGTGATAAACTTAATACCAGCATTCATCCACCTTGTTACCTTTTTTGCAGCTTTTATAGTCAAAGCCTCACCTTTTTTTACAGTGCTTTGCATGTGTAATCCAAGGTCTGAATGAGCTCTCCCCTGCCATCTATTGATGGATTGAGGGGAAAGGCCTCAGTAGAAGTGTGTATTTGCATAGACACACCTGCTTTGCCTGGGTGGTCACAGACAGACCTGCTTAGGGTGACCAGACAGCAAGTGTGAAAAATTGGGACAGGGGGTGGGGGGTAATAGGAGCCTATATAAGAAAAAGCCCCAAATATTGGGACTGTCCCCATAAAATCGGGTCATCTGGTCACCCTAGACGCTTTTCCAAAGTGATCAGTTTGGGCTAATTTGGGTTTTAAATACACATTACTCTTGAACACAGGTGTAATGAAACATTATTATCCCCGTATGACTAAAGGGCAGAAGAACTGTATTAAATATGCTCAAATTGAGAGGATCACCCTATTTAACCTCACTCGCTAAGCACGAGTTAGTGATGCCAAAGACAAGTGAAAGTCAGTGGCCAGCTAACCCTCCTCCTCCACGGTTTAAAGACAGAGTTGATCAGACTCCACTGAGAGTCCTTGTTTCTGCTCAATGCTCACCAGAGCTGAAATCACTAATGAGCAGGTCTGGTGGGGCTGAACCATAGACCTGGTGTGGGGACAGTGTTATGGGGAAAGACAATGCTGAGGCTGCAGCGGTAATGAGGTTCCCCACTACACAGTGAACTTGCTAAGAGATGAACTCACTAAGAACGGAGCTAAGTTATGGAGCCTTGGAACGCAGCATCGCAGCTAGAGGCAGAGGTGGCGGTGAGCAGCAGCAGAGATGGCAGCAACAGTGGCGAGCAGTGTCAGAGACAACAGCGGCAGCAGTGAGCGGCAGCAGAGACCTCCCCACTTCAGGGGTGAGAATGAACCCCGGGGTCTTCATTGACTTCGGACGGCCAGCTGTGAGAGGTGTGCAGTGGACCCAAACTCCCTCCCTCTTAGTTAACTGGAATTTTTCCAGGGCCGGCTCCAGGGTTTTGGCCGTCCCAAGCAGCCAAAAAAAAAAGCCGCGATCGCGATCTGCGGTGACAATTCGGCAGAAGGTCCCTCGCTCCCAGTGGGAGTGAGGGACCGTCTGCCGAATTGCCGCCGAATAGCTGGACGTGCTGCCCCTCTCCCAAGCAGCCGCCCCAAGCACTTGCTTGCCAAGCTGGTGCCTGGAGCCGGCCCTGCCCCTAACATGCCAGATAAAAAAGCTTTTACTGTAGTAACATGGCCTGCTGGGGCTTAGGGCTTCAGCCCCACTCCTGCTGAGCCCTGAGTCCTGGCAGGGGTACCCCATGGGGCTGAAGCCCTGAGAATCCTTCCCTGTTGGGGAGAAGCCAGAGGCAATGCCGGGGGGGGGGACATGGGGTCATCTGCTCCCCCAGAGTTTTGCCACAGTTCGCTGGCCCTGCTCAGTCACATGGTGCCACGGGACCCCATCCCTGGAGGGCAGCTGCTGGAGCTGGCAAGCTGGGAGCTGCGGGCGGTGGGGAGAGGCAGCAGCAACAGGAGGGAGCTGCAGGGAGAGCTGCTGATTTTGCTGCAGCCTCTCCCCGCGGAGCGAAAGCGGTGCCCCTTCCCTGCAGCTCCCAGCTCTCTGCTGCTGCTTTTCCACGGAGCGCTAACAGCTGGGAGCTGCGGGGAGGAGCCGCTGAGGGTAAGAAGGGGTGTGTGACTTAAGCTGTTGGGAGGAGCGGATCTTTAATTTGTGCCCCCCACTTTCAGCAGGTACCAGTCATATCTGGCAGAAGCCACTATTCCCAGTCTGGGAGGTGGCGAGTGGGGGGCTCTGCAAGCGGCACTTTAATTGCAAAAGAGCCATCGGTGGCTTATGAGCTGCAGTTTGGCCACCCCTGTTAGACAGACTCACAGCATTGTCAACAGCAGCAATAAGCCACATGTACGGCCACATGGTCTAGCAATGCCTGCCAGAGATTAAATACTGTCTGAAGAGCACCTTACTCAAATGGACCCCAGGCCCTGCTGGAATGAGGTTGCTACTACAGGGACAACACCCCCTGTAGCTTGTCCTTCTATCAAAGACAACAGACCTCTGTTAGTCAAAGGAGCATGGGGGCTGGTAATTAATCCTGAACACGCAGGCAACGGGAGTCTGAGCAATGCCTTCTTTCTTCCCCAACTTGCCCGGAAATGATGTCTTCTCCTCTTATGTATGCGCAGCATAGGTACATCTACCCAAGCTGGTAATTACACCTCCCATCTACAGTGTAGACCTAGCCTCGAGGAAAGACTATTGTAACACTGTATCTGGCACGAAAGGTGAAAGCAACAGGGAAATTCCAGCAATCGGCTAAGTGCAGTAGCCTGGGTCCTAAAAACACCTAAAACATAACTCACCCATGTCCTTCATCCCTGCACTAGCTCCTAGTTGATTTCCAGTGCCAGTCCAAGGGCCCAGTCTTAATCTTTAGGGCCTTTGCCTACACTCAAGGCAACATCTCTATTAATGACCCAAAGACCCACTAATGGGCTTGGATGATTGTAAGTCACTGTATCTGAGTTGAGTGTGTAGACAATGCTCAGGCTCCAGAGTGTGAAGTTGTAGCCTTCTCCATGGCTCAGGTCACCATGAGCACAGTTTAAGGCCTGGGTCCTAATCTTCAAAGCAATTAATGGATCAAGCCCCAGCTACATTAAGGACTGAATTATTATGAACTACCACAGCAGCTGCATTCCTCTGGGATAATGCAGCTCTCAAAACCTAGGGTGAAGCAGGTGAGAGCTGGGGAAAAAGCATTCTTGGTTGGGCATGAACTTTCAGAGGAGCTCACTTGAATCCAGAGCCTGGCCATCTTAAGGAAACACTTCATAAGGCCTCTTCAAAAAGGCTTTTCCACCACAAGAATGACACTCAACACCAACACTCTCTTCTACCCAATAAACTCCAACCAACCAATCAAAAATAATAATAAAAAAAGGAATTTAACAACATTTAATAAAATAATCAAACCCGAAGCCCTATCCCAAACAGAGTTTTGACTCCAAAAAGAGAAAAGTGTCGGATAATCCATGAAGTCCACTATTGCTATTGATTTTACATTTAAGCAACCAGATACTACAGTGATAGGAGGCACTACAAAACCCTGAGATATATAGAAATAGAGATGCTCTTCTGGGAGGGTGCACCCAGCACTGCTCAGGGGGCATATCTCATGTGCCAAAGATGAGGATGGGGCGGCTCCAGGCACCAGTGCAGCAAGTACGTACCTGGGGTGGTAAGCCGCGGGGGGCGGCCTGCCGGATGCTGTGAGGGTGGCCATCAGGCTGCCTTTGGCGGCATGCCTGCAGGAGGTCCACCGGTCCCGCGGCTTCGGCGGTAATTCGGCGGTGGGGACATTGAAGGCGCAGCACCGGCAGACCTCCCGCAGGCATGCCACCAGGGCCGGCTCCAGGCACCAGCCGACCAAGCATGTTCTTGGGGCGGCACCTGGTAAGGGGCGGCCAATCTTGGGGTGGCGTGGGGGGGCGGGGGCGCTCAGGTTTTTTGGGGGGGGGTTCGGTCAGGCGGCGCGGGGGTGGGGTGGGTTGTTTTTGTTTCGTCGGCTGGGCACGCGGGAGACGCTGGGGGGTGGGATTCGGCAGCGGTGCTCCGCGGGGGGGGAGGGGGGTTTGGCGGCGCGGCGGCGCGCTCCACGGGAGGGGTGTTCGGCAGCGCGGCTCGGCGGTGGGGGTGTTTGGCGGCGCGGCGCTCGGCGGGAGGTGTGTGTGGCGGCGGGGGGGTTCGGCAGCGCAGCGCTCGGCGGGGGGATTCAGCAGCACTGCACGCTCTGCGGGAGAGGTGTATTCGGCGGCTCTCGGTGGGGGGTTCGGCGGCACAGCGTTCAGTGGCGCTCCGGGGGGGGGGGAGTGTTCGGCTGCGCGGCACTCCGTGGGTGGCTGGGGGGTTCGGCGGCGCTCCATGGGGGGCTGGGGGATTTGGCGGTGCGGCGCTCCGTGTGTGGGGGGGTGGCGACACGGTGCTGACGGTGTGTGTTATGGCGGCGCTATGGAGGGCGGCATTCTTTTTTTTTTTGCTTGGGGCGGCAAAAAAGTTAGAGCCGGCCCTGCATGCTGCCGAATCCGCATTACCAGCACACTGCCCACAGGCATGCCACCGAAAGCCACCTGACTGCCATGCTTGGGGTGGCAAAAACCATAGAGCCATCCCTGGATGAGGAATTCTCTGCTGGGGATGCCTGACTGTGGAATGACTCTTATGAGGAAGGGAAACAGTTTCTGAGCGTCACCCTGGTCAGAGAATGCTGGAAGAGTCACCTTGCTGCAAAAGCCACAATAACCAAAAACAAAGAATTAAAATAACAGCCACAAGACAAACCACAGGAAGCCAAAGCTGCCAGATCTGGAAGAGGTGAAGGGCAGCGTCTGCTATCTCTATGGAAATATTGTTCATGCATATGATGCTGATATGTTGTGTGCTATCTGATCTCTACAGCATGAGAGAGATGGTTTCTGGCCCTCATTGTAAGCATTTGTAAAATGGACATATGGCTCCTTACAGTGTCTATCCCACAAGAGCAAGAAACTGGCAATGTGTAGAACAAGTTTTAGACCATAGAGCAAAGGGATGCTATATAAGTACCAGTTACCATTAATCAAGTTGAGATCTACAACTGTTCTAAAATTGAGAAAAATCACTTACATTCCAATGTAATAATAAATGAAAAATGGCAAAAAAGAATCTGTGGGCATAATGCCCCATCTGATAATTTTGTAGAAATCCCGTGTGCTTTCATTTTAAATATCCACAAGGCTTTAAAACTTGGGGGAGTGGGGGGAAACAGCAGAGAGAGCATTCCAATAAAATTTATGTTTAAGAATCTCCATATCAGCGACATTAAATATTTAATAGAAGCTGGATTTTTTTTCAGAATCCAAACAGTCCTTGAAGGCCTTGGCTTTTTATTATTGCTACTTTTTAACCTGCATATGAGTTCAAGAGAGAAGATTCCCCCAGATACCCATTACCAATGCTGTCTGGGGGGATTAATTAAAATTCGATGAAGCATTGTTATGGCAATCACATTTTCAAAAACTGAATCTCAAGGAAGTGCTATGACCGTAACAGCATTTGGGCTAATTATCCATGGGAACCCTCTGCTAATTCTGCAGATATAAGATATACGTGTACAGCCAAACTCTGCTCTTACATACACAACAGATAAATTGTCATTCATAGTGGTAATTTATAATCATTCATGATGACAATGAATAGTCATTTGGGCAAAGAATATGCGTGAGAATGACTCTATAGCTTGGTGATTAGGGCAGTCCTGTGGGATGGGGAAGGAATCAAGTTCAAGTGCCTACTCTAATGATTATTTACACAAACTGGAACAGCTTCAACAGGAGAAATTAAGAACACCCCATAGCAGGATGGCCCAGTGGCCTCAGCACTCTCCTGAAATAAGGGAGAGCTGAGTGAAAATCCTTTCTCCATATCAGGCAGAAGATGCAATTGAACTTGGCTCATACTCATCTCGGGTGAACACACTCACTACTGGGCTAACGCTTGAAAGGAGCCACTGCTTCCTCTTCCAGCCATTTTGTGGCACTCCTCCTCCTTTCCTTGCCTTTTGCCAAAATGCCTTGAAATCAAAACAATGTTTTTCTAGTTGGATAGAAACAAAACATTTGGTTTCGATATTATTGAAACGTTTTGATTTTTTCTGTTCATAGAATCATAGGTCTGGAAAGGACCACTCGATGTCATCAGCTCCCTGTGCTGAAGCAAGACCAAGAAAACCTACACCAACCCTGCCAGGTCCAACCTGCTCTTAAAAATCTCCAAAGATGGGGATTCCATAACCTCCATTGGAAGCCTATTCCACAGCTTAACTACCCTTATAGTTAAAAAGATTTTCCTATGATCTAACCTAAATCTCCCTTGCTGCAGATTAAGCCCATTACTTCTTGTCTTACTTTCAATGCACATGGAGAACAATTGATTACTGTCCTCTTTAGAATAGCCCTTCACGTATTTGAAGACTATCAGGTCTCCCTCTCAGTCTCTTCTCAAGACTAAACATGCCCCTTTTTTTTAACCTTTCCTCATAGGTCAGGTTTTCTAACACTTTCGTCATTTTGTTGCTCTCCTCTGGACTCTCTCCAATTTATCCAGATCTTTATTAAAGTGTGGCACCCAGAATGGGCACAGTGCTCCAGCACCAGTGCCAAGTAGGGCGAGACAGTTACCTTCTATGTCTTACATGCAACATGCATATTAGCCTAACTGCATCACATTGCTGACTCATATTCAATTTGTGATCAATTACAATCCCCAAATCCTCTTCCGCAGTACAACCACCTAGCCAGTTATACCCCATTTTGTAGTCATGCATTTGATTTCTCCTTCCAAAGTATAGTACTTTGCGCTTCCTTTTACTGAATTTCATATAGTTGATTTCAGACCAATTCTTTAATTTGTCAATGTCATTTCTAATTCTAATCCTCCTGTCCTCCAAAGTGCTGGCAAACTCTGCCAGTGTGGTGTTATCCACAATTTTGATAAGCATGCTCTCCACTCTATTATCCATGTTGACCTGTTCCTGCTGCTCCTAGGAGGAGGTGCAGCAGGTGGCTCTGCACTCTGCCTCTGCCCTGCCCTGAGTGCTGGCTCCGCAGCTCTCATTGGCTGGGAACCGTGGCCAATGAGAGCTGCAGGGGCGGCACCTGCAGGCAGAGAGAGCTCACAGAGCTGAGTGCCATGCCTCCACCTAGGAGCAGAGGTATAGGTCGCCACTTGCGGGAACTGCCTGAGATGAGAGTCCCCGGATACGGCACCCCAAAACCCCTCCCATGCCCCAACTCCCTGCCCTGAGTCCCCTCCCACACCAAATTCCCTCCCAGAGCCTGCGCTCTGCACCCTCTCCCATGCCCCAACCTGCAGCCCTGCACCCCCCCACACACTCCAAATCTTTGTGGCCGTTCCTCTGCCTAAGAGCAGCAGGGTCATGTCACCACTTCTGGGGAGCCACGCAGAGCCAGGTAGGGAGATTAGAAATGCTGGTTAATAATGATTTCTGGTTGGTACAGGGCTGGATAACACAGCTTTTACTGTATTACTTTGTCCTGCCTTGAGTGCAGGGTACTGAACTAGATGACCTATTGAGTTCCCTTCTAGTGTGTATACCAAATGGGACCAGAGCAGACAGGGCATGCCCTGGCAACTCATGGTGTGGGTAACTCTGAACCAGACCAGCAAAATTCTAGATGATCCCAGCATAGCAAAAATTCTAGATGATCCTTCTTCTAAGTATTTTATACATATAATGCTTCATATGAAATAGAAATCTCCTTTAATTATATGTGTAATGAGGGTGTATTAATGATAGCATTGGGCTTCTGAGCCAGACGGGGCTTTGAAAGAGCAGAATGAACTGTGGGCAAATCAGTAAATCAACTGGGAGAACAGCACAATATTTATCAGTGAGTTTTACACAAATGCTACCTTCCCTCCAGAGTCATTATCACATCTTTCAGGATTAGAGAGAAAAGAATGCCAATTATCCCTCTTCCTGTTCTCAGACACCTGGGTTTTGTAGAAAGAGGAGATCAGTAAACATGATACATTCTATGATTGTGTGTGATTAACTAAACCAACTTGGCGTGGTTTCCATTCTGTAGCTACACTCTGATACCCATTTCATAAAGTGTATTGATTTCCCCATAGGAAATGTTTAATTTTACACACTTTGCAACACTTCATGGTTCCAAAATGTCACTGGATGATATTCCAGTCTCTCAAGGTGTTTTACCACACAGCAGTCATTCCTATAGATAATGTGGGGGCATTCTGCAGGGGTAACTCTGAGTGCATGAATATTTTTGCTAGGAATGGATGAACCGGTTTGGAAATAAAAATCATTCCCTAGGAATCTGCCCCTTGCTAGAAATGAACTAGAAAGAGAACCTTTCTGATGGTCTCAAATTTGACATGGGCCAAACGGAGAACCTTGTCTCAGATTCTGAAACTGCTCCCCTGCAATGTTTTGCACACATTGATGTTTTTTGTTTGCTTGCATGAGTAAAATCTGTAATCAGCTGCCTTGAACCTAAGAAATTATGCCAGTCAGAGGGATTCAGGCAGGATACCCAACTTTACTGATGATAAACAATGTCTTCTGTAAAGAATTGCACCACAGCTAACAACAAGTGTTTCTCCAAGATCTAATTGTTTATATGTTCTGTTAAACACCTTGCAAGATATACACTAGTGCCAACTGGTGACACCTGGTACTATTATATCTAGGACACTACAGTTGTGTTATTATTGCATTACATACCACAGTCATTCAGAATTTCACAGTGGCATCAGGAACAGAAATTGGATTTTCCTGCTCTACAAAGCACCAGTCCCCACCACAGGCACGAAAGGAACCTCTGTTAGCTCTTAGCAGCACAAAACTGATGACACACAGTTGTGAAGTTCTGATTCAATTCAGTAGAGGGCTGTGATGTACCCCAGTGCATTAAAATATTTTCCTTCACCTTCATCTGTTCTATAACGCTATAAAGGCCTTAATTCCAAGTGGTCAGTACCCACAATTGGGGCCTGATTTTCAAAAATGCTCAGCACCTGCCCAAATGTGGATATTTATCTAGATGCCTAAGTTTTGAATTATTGGGAACTGAACTCTTTGGAAAACTATCCCTGAAATTCTGTAAGGGAAAAAAATCGGAAGAGAGAGGAAAAGTGACTGTGTACCCAAATTCAATTCCAGCTGGGCAACTTTGGTTGACAAACTCATGCCTCTGATACATTAAACTGTCGTAGAACTTCAAAAAAGGCATGGCTGTTATCTTCCATTTTAACTGCTAAAATATATGTGCTAAGAAGAACCGGACCACAAGTTTTTTGTGCATCTTGTTCTCTACAATGGATCTGTAATAAGGCAATTTGGTAGCCTCTACCCTGTCCTCCCTTTTGCTCTGTCTCGCTCTCACTTGCTTTTGTGAGCCCATGCTCCCTCTTGTTTCACTTCCACTCCGCGTTTTCCTTCCCTCTCCCAATCCCATTCTGAAGCCACACACTGAGGACTCTGATATTACCGGTCTTTGTTAAATTATAGATAGCTATGTAGGAGGGTGTGTGTGTCAGGGACCAGGGTCTTGCTTTATTTATAGCTGCGCTGTTTAGACTTCTGTGGCTGTGGAAGTTGTCATAGTCTGCCAGAACGTGTGATTGCCTGGACAGCTTCCTCAATAATATAATTCTCAATATATGGCTAATCAGAGAGAGTCTGTGCTTGCAGCCACTCCACTTTGTCAGACATAAGCCAAGTCGGGTTTGGCCTGAGAAATGGTTTGATGAGACCCTTGAAAGGATTCAGAGATTCCAAGGCCAGAAGGGATCACTGTGATCATCTAGTCTGACTTCCTGTGTAACACAGGCCCAAGTGGTGGTAGTTGTAATCACACTGGGGTTGGAAGAGAAGAATGCAGAATCATTGGCGGGTCCTAATATTAAAGCACTGCGCTAGACCTTAGGCAAACTGGTTCCAGTTCCTGGCTCTAACAGGCTTTTCATGTGTGACCTCAGGCAAGTCACTTAATCTCTCTGCACCTCTGCTTTCTGTCTGTAAAACAGGGATAATAATGCTCCCCTTTTTCTGCCCATTGTCAGTCTTAGACTGTAAGCTCTTCAGTGCCGAGACTGTCTCTCACTCTGCATTTGTATTGCACCTAGTACAATGGGGCTTCTGGGCACTAGAATAATCCAAATAATTAATAAGAAGATACAAACTACAGTCTTTGTGGGAATGAAGCCATGTTCTTTACTAGCCTAAGCCTGCTCAAGCCTGTCTAGTGTTGTGTTGTCTTGAATGCCAATCCACAGGAGTGGCATTTTAATGCATCTCCTTTTCCCTCACGTCCATCGCTTCATCATTTACATGAGTTTGCAGGGTGCTGTTTAATATTCTGCTGTGAAGCTGTCTGCTTTTTCTGAAGGATACAAGAGACCTATTTGCACACAACAGCTGCTTACACAACCCCCAGGTTGGATAAATGCACATTTTACTAATGCTATAAAATCAGCAAAGTGGCTGGATACAAAATCATCAAAGCATTGAAGTAAAAACACTAAGTAGCTGTTAGCTCCAACTGAGTGATGCTAGAGCCAGTCCTTCGAGTGAGGGCATTCCTCTGGGAATTTATTGCCACCTGTTTAGTGTTGCACTAGGAGATGACATCTTATCTATCAAGAGAAATCCCATAATACTTTGATAACTGAGCCATCAAAACCTTCTGAGGAAGGTCAGCCCTTGACGATGGTCATTCTGATTGAAATTATAGTAGCACTTAGATGCTCCAACCAACATCAGGGCTGCATTCTGGTAGGTGCTATACATACACGTAGGATATGTCTACACTTGAGCTGGGAAGTGTGATTCCTCAGCTTGTGTAGACATACCTGTGCTAACTGTGCTCGATTTAGTGCCTAGAAATATCCGTGTGTCTACAGCGGCACAAGTAGTGGCTTGGGGTAGCCACATGAGTATGTATCCAGAGGGTTGGGTGGGACTGTACGCAGAGGGGGCTAGCATGAGTGGCTGCCTGTGCCACTGTGGACACATTGCTATTTTTAGGTGCTAGGTTGAGCAGAGCTAGTGAGGGTATATCTATACAAACTGGGAATCACACCTCCTAGGTCAAATGAAGGTGCACCCTTACTTAGAGACAGTCCCTGTGTTGGAGCGCTTACAAATCTAAATAGACAAGACAGATAAAAGATGGGGGGGGGGGAAGCATTATTGTTTCCATATAGGGAACTTATTCACAAAGAGGTTCAAATGGCTTTCCTGAAACCACACAGAGGGTGTGTTGCAGAGGTAGGACTTAAAACTTGGATCCCCTGAGCACCAAAGACTGAACCTTATCCATAAGACCATCCTTTTAAAATCATAGAATATTAGGGTTGGAAGAGCCCTCAGGAGGTCATCTAGTCCAATCCCATACTCAAAGCAGGACCAACCCCAACTAAATCATCCCAGCCAGGGCTTTGTCAAGCCGGGCCTTAAAAACCTCTACGGATGGAGATTCCACCACCTCCCTAGGTAGTGAATATGTTTGACATGTGTGCTATTCACATTGGCACTACCATGTCTCTGTCTCTAAGCTAGTCTCTTTGCTTTCTGATGTCTGTGATATAGCTGAGCAAGGTTGATGGGTTTGGGTTCACAAGGTTAACATGAACATTTTTTTGTTTTGTTTTTAAATATTCATTCCATGTGGGTTCATTTGATCTCGGTTGTGCTTTGAGCTGATGGGTTTCTTTGAAGTCGAACTCATCCAAAGACACCAAGCTGCTTTGCCTGATTCTCGGATGGAAACCAGCAGGTATCACATGGTTTCCATCTCACACCCATAGATCAGTTCAAATCTGATATAAGCCTCTCTTGTTGAGCTTAGCCAACTTTTGGGGTTCTCACAAAATCAAGTCACTTTCAGCTGAATCCAGGCTCTATTATGACAGCTTTGTACAGTTCTAGTCTGGGTATCTTTCAGTATTCTCAGTACAGTCCATATCTTAAGAACAAAAGCTGTGTTGTGTGTACTAATTAGTCATAGCTTTGACTTTTTAAAAAATGTAATAACATAAATCTTCAAGGCTATGCTGGTAACTTTCTTTCCTTACTGTTTCATCATTTTTATTATTTTTTACATTAAGTTATTTGAATACTATGTGGGGTGTTGATGGGGTGTCCAAACCCTGCATTGGCCAGGTGAGGGTTAAGGAACTGTTCTGGGCTGGAACACTTTGCCCTGCCTTCCCTGTAAGATGGATCAGGTGTTGGGGGAGGCTGTAAAAGGAGAGACTGGAGAGAGAACAGGCATCCAGCCCCTGGCTCCTGGGGAAGACTATGGCTCTGTAATAGAGTGCACTGGCCCTTTAAGAAGGAAGAGACCAGTGCATCTGTGACTCATCAGCTGACCCCAACTAGGTTTAAAAGAGGGAACTGGGTCCTAACCAGGAGAGGTCCCTGAAAGAGTCAATCAGGAAAAGGGCAGCTGAGAGCTGAAAGGGAGTGAGAAATCAGCAGGTGGGGAGCTGTAGCCAGGAGAGTGTAGGTGGTTCTTGGGGGGAAGGGGAAGGTAGTAGGAAAACAGCAAGAAGGGTCTTCTAGCTAATAGTCCCAAGCCAGGGAACCAGGGCCAAAGGGCTGGAGAGGGCTGAAGGCCAGAGAACAGCAGAGGCAGTTGACTTCCAGTTTCAAAGGCCCAGAGAGGAGAACAGGCAGAAGAACTGCGGCAATGAGGGATGATCTCCCAGCTGAAAGGCTGTGGAGGTTCCCATTGGGAAAAGTGGGGTTGCACACAGCAGGAAGTGGGTGACTGTCCTGGTAGAAGGACAGGAGATGACCAAAGAAGAGCCTGGGATCCTGGCTGTTGACCTTTTGGATATCAAAGACCACAGGCCAGGTAAGTCCAGTGCCCCATCACATCCCGCATGGGGGCCCGGGAGGCCCACTCTGACATTGGAATCAAACAATGTTGTGTCATCCAGGGAATTTCAGTGTAATTTATAGATGCTGGCAGACATGACCATGTTTCAGATAAAACGGGGTTTGGGGTAAATGAGGTTCAGAATATAGAGGTAGTATGCTAATATTTTCCATGGTTATGTGTGTTACAGTTCAAGACAACACACCTGTATTTCCCCCTCATAGTCCACCAAATGCACCCACTGTAGGCTTCCGGCTCCTCAGCTGTCACATCTGTTGGGTGGAGACGCATATCTCCTGAACTGGGTTCTTTCAGGCTGCAAAGTTCCTTGCCTACATTGTGATATTCCCAGCAAACCAAACTGCCTAAAAAGGCCAGTGTCTGTACTTTGCTTTCTCTCCATAGAGTAGAGACAGCTGTAATTGAAAGCAGTTATAAGTTACCACACAGCACTTTCTACAGAAATACTTTTACTCTTAAGGTGAAAGCATTACAGAGAAATTATATTAAAAATGAAAGACTCTACATGCATATTAATAAACTTACTAGAGATCACCCCCCACAACTCCCACAAGGACTGTGGTCAGAGTCAGTCCTTGCAACCCCACCCCAAGGGTTTTCCTGTAGTCACAAATTCATAATAATCTAGCTCAGAATTGGCACTCCCATGAATAGGTCAGCCTTTCTTTTGATCTTGAGACTCCAGGAAGAGGTAATCATCAGACAAGGATGATTGATCAGTAAGGAGTGTCTTCTCCTTAGGGTGTAGCTTCAAAAGGCTGGGGTGGTGCATACATAGAGGTGGGGAATTTGCATTCACTTCCCCTTAGAGATTCCACAAACCAACCACTGGACGGTATCTGTCCCAAAAGTCCGTTCTTTCCTGGCACAATGTTCAGTACAGTCCTTTGAAGTCCATAACACTTCCCAAGGTTCGCATCACATCTCCCCTCTCAGGAGATCACATACAATCCCAGCCCACAACTATACATAACCTTTGCATTCAGTAAAATGCACTCCAAAGTTACTTAAACTTAATTCAATAAGGATTTAAAAAAAAAAAAAAAAGGATATTGCAGGAAATTGCCATATCGGTCACAATGTGACGATTGCAAATAAGCACCACCTGGTGGTCAGTCAGACAAATCAAGTTAACCCGTGACTCTCCCTATCCTGTGATGAGGCTATGGACACATTCTGCATGTCATTGCAGCTGAGAACTAGCCAGCAGCAAAGCCAGGTGAGCAAAATGAAACCTCCCAGTGGCTGATCCAGAAGGATCTGCGCTGAAGTGGGCTTAACTGACTCTTTTTCTTTGTATGTCTAATGACTCATTGCTGTTCTTCACATTCTAGCTCGTCTCCATTCAAGAATCATGACCAATATTCAACCATGGAAGTGAGAAAAGGAAAAGACCTATCACCATCTTGAGTCCTTCCCACTGCCAGGGCAAAATGTAGTTCACCTGAAAGAGATATTAAGGTGTGGTGAAATTGCCCAGGAGGCCCTAAAGCTCACAAACATTTTTTTGGCTTCTTAAATGCAGATCAGGTAGAACAGAAGGATTTGGGTGCACTCTGTAATGGGTGAATTTCACCTGTTGATAATACTAGTCACACAAGAACCTGCCCTTCCCTTTCTCTTCACGGTCAGAAGACTTGGGATTGCCCAATCATGTGTAACCTTGAGCTAATCTCTTGTCCTCTCTCTACCTAATTGTACTTACCTACCACTCCATTTAAAGCATTTTGACTTCTTGGAGTGAGAAAACACTATTGTTATTAGAGATAAGTGAAGAGCACATTATATTTTCTGTTTATTATCATTTATACGTTTGTATTACAGTATTGTCTAGGTGCCCCAAGCAGGGCTTGGCACCCCCACTGCATTGGTTTTGGAGCTGCACTGTAGAAAGTCCTTGCTTACAGTCTAAGTAGGAGGGACAACAGATGGGTATGAAAAATAGACAGGAGACGCACAAGGTAACAGCAGCACGATTATGATTAGTGTAATATGTGGCAGACACAATCCACCCACTGCTTGACTATTGTCAAGTGTTTTGCAGTCATTACGGCACAGCAGATAAACCATAATGGGAAAAGATTATATTCTGTGGGACAGATCCTCAACCTGTGTAAATCATTATAACTCAGTTGAAGGCAATGGAGCTATGACAATTTACACCAGCTGAGGATCTGGCCTTACATTCTTCCTTCCCCACAAAAATGCACAGCTTAATTTTCTCCTGCCATATGCTACAGTATGTTTCCATACTTTTCAAAAAGACATTGTCTTTTTTTTTTTGTCTTTTTTCTTTTTCATGGGGAAGGAAAGGTAAAGTGTGGGGAGAAGGGCCCTCCTTTGTAACTCTCATCAGTAAATCCTGTAATTACATGTGTTGTCAATTTCAAAGCTCGGAATTCCCCTTAATACATTTTACTTTTCGTCCTGCTTCATCAATGAAGTCGAAAGTGACATCCTCTAACAAGATTGGTGGAATGGCTACGCAGCTCAATTATTAATTCAAATGCTACTCACGTGCTGGAGCAAATAGAATTTCTTCTGACAGGCCGCTTGTCATGTTATGGTCTTATTTGATTAACTTGCCCCTTTAGAGGTGTTCGTGATCTCATTATATCTTTAATGATAAAATTCCCTTCTGCTATGTGCTATATTATGTTATGTTAAAAGGGATTAATTCATATTTTGCTTGTTACTCATGTAATTGGATAAATATTTAACAGAGGAGAGTTGATTAAATTTTTGATAAAACTATGCACAGCACCTAAATTATATTCTGAATGCCTCAAAAGTTGGTCTGCTGGCAGCTAGTGGAGCAGCTGGTAAACTCTATAAAACTTTTCCCTGAAGTGTTTTTTTGAAGGCCATGGAAAGGCTGTTTGTGTTGCACTCAGCAGTGTCCTGACAACCAATAACGTAGATTCCAAGGCCAGAAGGGACTAGTGTGATCATCTAGTCTGAGCTCCTGTATAACACCAGCCATAGAACTTCCCCCAATTAATTCCTTGAGCAGATCATTCAGAAAAGCATCCAATCGTGATGTCAGTGATGAAGAATCCACCACAATCCTTGGTAAATTGTTTCAGGGGTTAATTACTTTCACAGTTAAAAATGTACACCTTATTTCCAGTCTGAATTGGTCTAGCTTCAACTTCCAGCCACTGGCTTGTGTTATATCTTTCGCTGCTAGACTGAAAATCTAATAAAGGATTTCACCCTGGTAAAAAAGTAATTGTTTTAAGAGATTGCAATGCAGAGAATTTAAATTGGAAGGTGGAAGCATAGACTGTAGTGACACTTTACTGAATTAATCAAATGAGAGAGGCGCATGTCTTATGGTTAAACCGTGAGACTGAGAGAGATCAGGGTTCTGTGCTCACTTCTGTCACAAACTAGCTACGTGATACTGGCCCAAACAGTCTAGGGACACTTTTTTAGCCCTTTTTTAATAGAGTCTTAATTTTTGTGCCAAGAACAATTAGGTGGGTTTTTTTTTGTTCTTTGCGCCCACAGTTCTTGGTTGTCCCCCAGATTACAATACTTGGATGTCTAAATATTTGATGTTCAAACATAATCAGGTACTTACTCCTCTATCTAGCCAAAACTCACAGAATTGCACCCAAAGTTATTGGCTTATGCAGATTTCAGCCACAGAAAAATGGAAGATAGGGCTTGTTAACCTGGGGTGAAAGCCAAGCCCCACTGAAGTCAATGATAGTTTTCTCAGTCAATGACCAGGATTCCACACGTCGTCTTTAGGCTCTCTCTGCCTTGGTATCCCAGGCTATAACAGGTGATAATGACGCCTGCCAAATGAGGATTGGTTTCCAAATGATTTGCTGTCAAAGAGGGCTACATGTATAATGAGCATTATTACAGAACAGTAATATTTAGCTTGTATGGGGCTTGCTCCAAAGCCCATTAAAGTCATTGGAAAGATGCCCACTGAATTCAGTGGGCTTTGAACCAGGCCCACGTAGCATCATTTAGCCACAGTGTTCAAAGTACTTTGCAAAAGAAGGTCAGTATCGTTATCCCCATTTCACAGATGGGGAAACCGAAGCACAGATAGGCGATGAGACCTGCCCATGGATCATAGAGCAGGTGATTAATTTCAGTTAGTGGGTGTGATTAGTAGGTTTGGATTGATAGCAAAGTTTGGGCTACTCACAATATCCCTTCAGAGAAGTTATTCCTTCCTAAGGAGCTCTTCCCCCCCCAGCTCCCCTCATTTAGCTTTTGGCATACGGTACCACAAAGGTCCACACAAGTCATATGTCACTTCAAAGTTCTGGGTCACACAGTGGTAGGTGACAGCTGCACAGTTTCACCCAAACTTATCTGTCCTCTTAACCTGCAGGGGCTAAACAGCTTTTGTTCGTAATGGATAAATGCAAGCAAAACACTAATGAGAAATGGAGCATGTGCTGTGCTCACCCCTCATGTGGGGGAGGGGATATTTACTGACTACCAGAGTCAGTGAAAACGCAGGGCAAGCTAAGCTCTCATTCTGGCTTCTGAACTAACTGTGAATTTCATCAGGAACTTTTAGGGTGACCCCCTCCCTCCCCATGTGCCCCGATATTTTCTTCATCCCATCTGGTCACCCTAGGAACTTTGAATGTGCATGTTAGAACCCAACCACAGTTTGCTGTTTTAGGAGCAGATTGTCACCCAGCCTAATGCAGCCTGTGATTTATTGAAAACGGTGTTAAAATGACACACAGTCACTTTAAGGGGGTTCCAGGTCCTGCTTGCAGGCTGAGGGTGCTGTAGGAAATAGTGTGATCTGGGCCTTGAGCAGTCAGTTCTGAAGAGAACCAGCTTAGAGTAAAGCGTGGAGTAGAGTAGAGTTGTGCCACTCTGTTTTAAGGAGCAGCCTGCTTTGTCTCTCTCTGTTTCGTGATTCTTGTGTTTTAGCATTTAATTCTATCCATAGGCATGCCCCTGCATGTGCCTTGCAGTGTCATAAGGTATATTCCTTGCCTTCTCTTAATGGGTCAATTGTACAGCTGATGTCCCTTGATGGGCCATCAGGCAGGCTAGGCAGTGCAGATGCCAAACTGTCTGGGGGTGTCACCCAGATGCACATCACATGTTTGGAACTACAGACATACCATAGATATCTATAACTCATAATACAAGGGTGATTCAAACAAGATTAACATACTTAGCAAATTATAACATTTTCGCAGGTACCTTACCCGACATATCTGGCACAACACATTGCTATTTTACAATATTAATATTCATAATATCCTAAAGTGTCCCCCAGATTCCATACAGTGTCACACCATCACTCTCTGGGCCAGTCAGGGCTGCAGAGACAATAAGTGACAGGGAAAGAGGAGCACCTCATGTCATACAAAGGGATGAATGGGCAGCAGCAATGAAGAGCTTTGCAGTGACGTGCATTCTGTCCCCTTTAGTGTGAGGAATGGTGACTACAGCATAAGCCAGCAAAGGTGATGTTGGTACAGTGAGAGGAACCAGTGCCTGAGGATCCTCTGGACCCTCTGCAGTCAAGAGCCTTACCACCATTTCCAGCCTTACCACCATTAGCAGCAAGGGCCAAGTTCTCATCAAAATTGGTAATTCCATTGGTTTACACCAGCAAGGAATATGCTTCTATCTAATCTCATGGCCCCATGCTGTATAGTCGGTGCATATTTTCAGGGTCGATATGTGTGTATGTTTAAGGGCAGAATTTGGTCCTTACTAATACTTCCTGAAGTGGTTAGGTATTAAATATCTCCATTTTAGATAGGGAAACTGAGGCAGGAAGGTCAAAGGCTATGACCACAGCCACCAAGTATGTCAGTACCTGAACCAGGATCAGACCTTAGAAGTTCATAGATCCTGCTTCTGTGTTTGCACCATCTCTTTCAAGGAGAAGCCCTAAAATCATATGTTGGGTTATTCCATATGCTGCATCTATCTACATGGCTGCCTTCTTGTCTTACCCACGACTCTTAGAGCTGTTTAAACAAATAAATATTACCAAAAAAAAAACAACAAAAAAAAACCCTACTCATTAAATCTAGTAAGACGGGCATGACATAAGTATCAAGGTAGTCCAACATCTTCAAACTTGGATGCCTAAAGTTAAACATCCAAAGAAGTGGGCTGTAGTCCACGAAAGCTTATGCTCTAATAAATTTGTTAGTCTCTAAGGTGCCACAAGTACTCCTGTTCTTTTTGCGGGTACAGACTAACACGGGCTGCTACTCTGAATCCAAATCAATGTGAGTGCTCAGCATCTGTGACAATCAGGCTTTCTATCTGGGGGCCTAACATTAGCAACCCAAGTTTGAAAATGAGGGCTTTGTGTGATTTATTAAAAATCCTTCAATGAGAAGATGAAGAGCTGGAACTAGAATCCAAGAGTCCTGACTCCCAGTCCTCTGTTATAGCCATTAGAATACTCAGTTATGTGTATCCGTACATCCTTTGTATGAAGTTTGCAGGTAATATTCAAACTTGTAGTATTCTTATTATTATCATATATATTTTATATCCCTCTAAGTATTCTAGGCAGTCCACAGAAAATATAAAATATGTAGCATCCGCTAAATCCGCTAAATCGACCTGCCTTCTCTGCCTTCAGTGGAGTTCTGCTGATTTACACCTGCTTTAGACCTAAACCACAGTCCCACTCCCTTGAAGATCACACAATCTAATTAGAAACAAGACACAACAGAGGATAATAGCAAACACAGACAAGAAAAAACAATTATTCACTGGGGCAGTTATTTTGATGTCTCATGTTCCCTTGGAGATTCCATTAAGTTTCCAAAGGTTCCTGGTTCCTTTTTCAAGTCTACTTGTGCACTAAATATCCATGGACATAAAATGTACAGAAAACTTCCTTAAACTGGAGGGAATAGATCTGTAAACAAGTAAAACTCAGTGTGTGTGTGTGCTTGTGTGTGTGTGTGTGTGTGTGTGTGTGTGTGCACGCATGGCACATCAGTTAAAACAAAAAGTATAGTTTCTTGATTGCCCTATACAAGCTCCATTTACTAAACAGGAGACGTAGGAGACATACATTTTTCAGGGAGCATTACGTTGGCCAAAGGTCGCAAAAACAATTTCAGAGGCAGCCTGCTCACATTAGTTTCTTGAGATCTTGATTACAAATTTATAAGAGATATATGCTGGACACTGAGAGATGGTCTCAAAGATTACTGTCCTTCCTGCCATCTGCACACTCCTCTGGGAACATTAGAAACCCTGTCCATCAACCAAAATAAACAGCTCCTCTCATGAACAGATCCAAAGAATGCCCTATAAATCATACCTGTCAAAAATACTGGTAGCATTGCAGAAGACAGAAATCAATCCAAAACTCATTAGTTCGCCTGACAAGTGCTTAATCTTATATTGTTTAATGCCAACCCGAACAACTCAGATAGAATAGAACCATGAAAAGCAGCAGCTGGGTTTTTCATTACAGAAAGTTTTGCAATGATTATGGCTTAATCTGGCTCCCAAATCCTCTCTCTTTTCATTCTCCCTTCTCTGAACTACTTGCCACAGGGTATTGACTCCAATAGAGTTCCCTTCACTGTTGTGGACTCAATACATCATTGTTGCCTCATTCAATAGCTTGCCAAGATGTGCCTCTGCATTTTGCAAATGTCTTCAGCTAAGCAGGGCAAACAGGTGTGGATTACATCATGCACTATATTGTTTGGAAAGGTGGCTAAAAAGAAATGGTAGTATATTGGCTTTCTGTCAGATCGGTAGTAAATCTTTGGATCTACCATGCGGGAGTCAAAGTGTAAAGCAAGCACTGGGTTATGTAGGAAAGCAGGAAAACCCACTTTGCAAAGATATTGTAGAGCACCTTTGTGGCAATATATTTCTCATCCAGAGAGTTGAGGAAAATTATGGGGGGTGGGGAGAAATGGGGGGATTCTTGGAATGGTATTGCTGTGAACGTTTTAGTATCCCCATGCATTGGAGCAGGGACTTGAAACTGGTGGCGGCATTTGTCAGGATGTGCCTTTTGCTACATGTGTGAAAATCTGCCCATGCGTGCAATACCGGACCGATGGCGACAACGGTCCCTGAGAAAATGAGAGCCATTAAGGAAATTCCTAGACCATAGATGTGAAGAGAATCCAGCGATTTATAGAGATGGCCAGATTCTGCACATACCTAGCAGAAGCCTGTGAACAGTTAACCAGCAATAATACATTGTGAGATGGGCCAGGGACCCAAGAACAGGCATTTGAAAGAATAAAAAGAAAATCATAAGCAAAACTCCAGTCCTAAAGTACAACCCTGCAGAGCTGCTAGAGTTACAGTTTGATGTCTCAGAAGGAGGTCTGGGAGCAGCACTGATGCAAAGCCAGCAGTATTTGTTAGTAGAGCCCTGAAAGACACAAAGGGCATAAGCTTACATAGAAAAGGAGCAACTGGCTGTGCTCTTTGGAATGGTTTCACAGGCAACCTTCATTGTGGCATTTCCTAACATTTGAGTGCTTGACTTGAAACCTTAATAATGTGCTTTTAATATATATATATACTGTATGTGTGTGTGTATTGGCTTTGAATCCTCACATCCAAATCTGCCTCTGTGGTACTGGTTCTAGATCATATCCAAAAACCAGAAGAGGTTTGTTTTCTTTATCTGTTTTAGATATGGATTGGGATGCTTGAAAGCCCATGGAGTATGAGGGAGTGGGCTATAGCTGATGATATATCAGGCAGAAAGGGGTTTTGAGACACTGATCTGTACTGTTCCTGCATCAGCTGAAGTACTCTGGTCCTTCATTATTCATCCCCTGTAATGGCATTTGTAAGAAAAGAATAAGTGCATCCTGCTCATTAAGAGACATCATAATAATTCTTGCATTCCTTGTGGTTTAGTGCTCCCTTCTTTCCTCACTCAGTTCTTTGACTTCCTGTTGCTGATTTCATTTCCCCAAGGGATTTCACCAGCTGTGCTGACTGCGTCCTTGGCATTCTCTCCTCCGTCTTCCTTTCTATCACTGACTGCCATAATTCTAACCAGTCTGTTTTCTCTCTTGCACATACTCCTTGTTCTTATGGTCAGCAACTCTCCTATCTCCTTCTTTGCTCTATTTTAATCTCACTTACACCAACTACTCCCTGATGTTTGACCAATCTCTCCTGAATCTCAGTCCTCAGAAATTGACCATGTCACAACTTTTTTCTCATTGTTGTATACAGTGTTGTAGTCGTGTTGGTCTCAGGATATTAGAGAGACAGGATGGGCTAGGTAATATCTTTTATTGGACCAACTTCTGTTGGTGAGAATCACTTACCCAGAGTTTACATGGAGCTCTTCTGACACCTTGAGTTAGTCTCCCTGACCTGAAGAAGAGTGCTGTGTAAGCTCAAATGCTTGTCTATCTCACCAACAGAAGTTGGTCCAATGAAAGAATTTTTTCACTTCAAGGTCCCAGAAACAAAGGCAAGGTTTTCATCTCGAGGCCAAAAGACCAAAAGCATCAAGACACTTGATCATGGCCTTGGATAGACCAAGAGACTACCTACACTTGACCAGACTATTACCTCACCCACCTTGTCTCTCTAATATTTTCTCACTCATTTCAATCCCGAATGAGTTTCCTGATTAATTTCTCTCTTGGCCTTTTCTGCCATAGTGGGGTGGTGAAAGCTCAGAAAGATCATTTCCAACCTAGGATCCTTGTAGTTAGAGATGGAGAGACCCAGCAGGATATCCTGTCCATATCCCTGCCAGTCCAGGATTCTTCCCTGAAGTATATTTTCAAATGTTTTGTCCAGTTCATTTTAAATGATTCTCAAAATGGAACGTCCACCATCTCATTCGTGAGACCATTCCATTAAAGGAAGGGATTAAGGTTCATGGTAGAATGGATAGTCACTCTCTAGCTATTGGTTCAGGACCTGCCTGACTATGAGTTTGTACAGCACCTAGCACAGTGGAAACCTTCTAGGACTGCTGTCTGACTACCAATAATGTAATAATAATGATACTCCTTCTATGGCTCTCAAAACCAAGATTTTAGGGAAGTCCAAAGAATGAGCTGGCTATTACATATACTTTTGTCCATGTCCTAAACAGTAAAGCTGGACAGCAATTTTGTGACAAAATAGTTTTCATTGGAAATGACATTTTGTCAGAAATAAAACTTTATGCAGGAAAGGGTTGGTTTTGACAACATTTTCATCAGGAAGGGTGTTTTTTGTAGTGTGGTTGGCCCAATGGTTAGGGTGCTTGGAGACCCAAGTTCAAGTCCCTGCTCTGCTTGATTCAGGCCTGATTCAGACACTTGATCATGGGTTTCCCATATCCTAGGAGAGGACCCTAGACATCTGGCTCTTCTGGTGGGTCTCTTTCTGGTCTCTCATGTAAAATTTAAGAAGGGCTCTGTTTCATCCCAATTGCTCAAATCTTGAAAACTTTCACCGGATGGGAAAACTGTTTCCTGACCAGCTCTCATAGTCAGTGAAATGTGCACATTATGGGCCCTCATTCAGGAAAACATTCCGGTTCAGCAAAGATGCTTAAGGCACATACTTTAAGCACATGCCTGAATCCCATTGAAGTCAATGGGATTTAAACACATGCTTAAAATTAAGCATAAATGTATGTGTTTTCCTGAATTCAGTCTATGGTGATAGATTAGAGGCAATTGCTTATATTAAGAGTTTAAGGGAGAGATTACATCTCTTAGCACTGCACCCTTGCATGTATTTTACCATAGCTCTTAAAGCATACCTGTGCCACTGTATGATTGAAATATGACCATTTATATCATTAAGATTGGCACTGTTAGCCAATTGCAACAAATCTTGTACAAAGTATGTCATGTAAGATGTCAATGGAAAAGTTATGATTTGCTGAATATGGTTATCCTGTTTGTATGCATGTATCATCTTTCTATCTAAAGTTATGAGTGTTGACTATGTACCCATATTTCAAATGTGTTTGCTTCTGTGGTAACACCCACAAGGTAATTTACAGCCAGTCTGGCCAGCATATTGTGAATGAACTATTCAAGCTGATGGCCCATTAAGGAGCACTTAACTCTTACAGTGAACCATAGAAGAAGCTCGCCCCACCTGCTGAGCCTTCCTGTGGACACTTTAGCTAGAATTTAGATTGCTCCTATGAGTCATCAAGCCATGTAAGGACATGTGACTAGCTCATGTGGACTCCATCTTGTACCTGTAATTTCCCACACACTAAGGCCTGGTCTACACTACGGGTTTAGGTCGACTTTAGCAGCGTTAAACCGAATTAAGCCTGGACACGTCCACACAACGAGGCCCTTTCTTTCGAATTAAAGGGTCCTTTAAACCGGTTTCTTTACACCACCTCCGACGAGGGGATTAGCGATAAAACCGGCCTTTGCGGGTCGGAATTGGGGTAGTGTGGACGGAATTCGATGTTATTGGCCTCCGGGAGCTATCCCACAGTGCTTCATTGTGACCGCTCTGGACAGCGCTCTCAACTCAGATGCACTGACCAGGTAGACAGGAAAAGACCCGCGAAGGTTTGAATTTCATTTCCTGTTTGCCCAGCGTGGAGAGCACAGGTGACCACGCAGAGCTCATCAGCACAGGTAACCGTCATGGAGTCCTCCCAGGATCGCAAAAGAGCTCCAGCATGGACCGAACGGGAGGTACGAGATCTGCTCGCCATATGGGGAGATGAAGCAGTGATAGCTGAACTCCGTAGCAGTAAAAGAAATGGAAAAGTATTAGAAAAGATCTCCAAGGCCATGAAGGACCGAGGCCATAACAGGGACACACAGCAGTGCCGCGTGAAAATTAAGGAGCTAAGGCAAGCCTACCACAAAGCCAGAGAAGCAAACGGAAGGTCCGGGGCAGAGCCGCAAACTTGCCGCTACTACGCGGAGCTGCATGCGATCCTAGGGGGTGCAGCCACCACTACCCCAACCGTGTGCTATGACTCTCTCACTGGAGAAACACACAGGGAAGACGGTTCGGGGAACGAGGAAGATGACGATGGAGGTACTGTAGGTAGCTCACAGCAGCAAGGAAGCGGAGAAACCGGTTTCCCCAACAGCCAGGATATGTTTGTGACCCTGGACCTGGAACCAGTAACCCCCGAACTCACCCAAGACCCTCAGGGCACACAGGAGACCTCTGGTGAGTGTAACTTTGTAAATATTTGTAAACATTACAAAAAAAAAGCAAGCAAGTCTGTTAACGTGTATGGGGATGGGGCGGAAATCCTCCAGGGACATCTCCAGAAAGCTCTCCTGGTTGAAATGGGGTGATTTTATTAAGGGGGACATTCAGAGGCGCCCGTTCCTGCTCTTCTGACCAGAAATGTTCCCCGCTGTTAACCACGCGGTGGGGGGGAGGGGTGAAGTGATCATCCCAGAGAATCGTGTGTGTGTGTGTGTGTGGGGGGGGGTTTACTTGTGTTTGTGCCGCATGTTAACCGGGAAACCGCAGCCCCCTCCTTTTACATTGAAACCCCATTTTAAATGGACAACCCAATTCATCCTTGATATGGGAAATGCGCTGCTGTTTGCAACCTTTCCCGCATGTTAAGAAGGTTAAAAAAGCCAAAACACTGTGGCCTACGATGGCTGCCTGCAAGCCGAAATATGCGACCTTGTAATGAAAGAGTGTACCCATTGTTCCCTAAAATGTGTCCTTTTTAACCACCTCTCCCTTCTCCTCCACCAGCTGCAAATGTTTCTCCTTCGCAGAGGCTCGTGAACATTAGAAAGAGAAAACGTAAGACGAGGGACGAGATGTTCACGGAGCTGCAGATGTCCGCCCAGGCTGATAGAGCACAGCAGAATGCGTGGAGGCAGTCAATGTCGGAGATGAGAAAAGCCCAACATGAACGAGAGGAGAGGTGGCGGGCTGAAGACGATAGGTGGCGTCAGCTTGCAGACAGACGGCAAGAGGCAATGCTCCGTCTGCTGGAGCATCAAAGTGATATGCTCGAGTGTATGGTTGAGTTGCAGGAAAGGCAGCAGGAGCAGAGACCGCCGCTACAGCCCCTGTGTAACCAACAGCCCTCCTCCCCAAGTTCCATAGCCTCTTCACCCAGACGCCCAAGAACACGGTGGGGGGGCCTCCGTCCACCCAGTCACTCCACCCCAGATGATCGCCCAAGCATCAGAAGGCTGGGCTTCAATAAGAGTTAAAGTTTTAAAATGCAGTGTGTCCTTTTCCATCCCTCCTCCCCCACCCATCCCAGGCTACCTTGGCAATTATCCCCCTACCTCTGTAAGGAACTAATAAAGAATGCATGAATGTGAAAAAACAATGACTTTATTGCCTCTGCAAGGGGGAGGGGAGGGTGGGGTGGGGTGGTTGGTTTACAGGGAAGTAGAGTGAACCGGGTCGGGGGGGGGGGTTGGAGGGTTCATCAAGGAGAAACAAACAGAAGTTTCACACAGTAGCCTGGCCAGTCACAAAACTCGTTTTCAAAGCTTCTCTGATGCGCACCGCGCCCTGCTGTGCTCCTCTAACCGCCCTGGTGTCTGGCTGCGCGTAATCAGCGGCCAGGCGAGTTGCCTCAACCTCCCACCCCGCCATAAAGGTCTCCCCCTTACTCTCACAGATATTGTGGAGCGCACAGCAAGCAGCAATAACAATAGGGATATTCTTTTCGCTGAGGTCTGAGCGAGTCAGTAAGCTGCGCCAGCGCGCTTTTAAACGTCCAAATGCACATTCCACCACCATTCGGCACTTGCTCAGCCTGTAGTTGAACAGGTCCTGACTCCTGTCCAGGCTGCCTGTGTACGGCTTCATGAGCCATGGCATTAAGGGGTAGGCTGGGTCCCCAAGGATCACGATAGGCATTTCAACATCCCCAATGGTCACTTTCTGGTCCGGGAAGAAAGTCCCTTCCTCCAGCTTTCGAAACAGAGCAGAGTTCCTGAAGACGCGAGCATCATGTACCTTTCCCGGCCATCCCACGTTGATGTTGGTGAAACGTCCCTTGTGATCCACCAGGGCTTGCAGCAGCATTGAAAAGTACCCCTTGCGGTTTACGTAGTCGGTGGCTTGGTGCTCCGGTGACAAGATAGGGATATGGGTTCCGTCTATGGCCCCGCCACAGTTTGGGAATCCCATTTCAGCAAAACCATCCACTATTGACTGCACGTTGCCCAGAGTCACTACCCTTGCTATCACCAGGTCTTTCATTGCCCTGGCAAATTGGATCACAGCAGCCCCCACCGTAGATTTGCCCACTCCAAATTGATTCCCGACTGACCGGTAGCTGTCTGGCGTTGCAAGCTTCCACAGGGCTATCGCCACTCGCTTCTCAACTGTGAGGGCTGCTCTCATCTTGGTATTCTGGCGCTTCAGGGCAGGGGAAAGCAAGTCACAAAGTTCCATGAAAGTGGCCTTACGCATGCGAAAGTTTCGCAGCCACTGGGAATCGTCCCATACCTGCAGCACGATGCGATCCCACCAGTCTGTGCTTGTTTCCCGGGCCCAGAATCGGCGTTCCACGGTATCAACCTGCCCCAGTGACACCATGATTTCCACATTGCTGGGGCCTGTGCCTTGTGAGAGGTCTATGGCCATGTCAATTTCCTCATCACTCTCGTCGCCGTGCTGCAATCGCCTCCTCGCCTGGTCCGGGTTTCGCCTTGGCATGTTCTGGCTCTGCATATACTCCAGGACAATGCGCGTGGTGTTCATAGTGCTCATAACTGCCGCGGTGATCTGAGCGGGCTCCATGATCCCAGTGCTAGCTATGGCGCCTGGTCAGAAAAAAGGCGTGAAAGTAGTATCTGATGGACCAGGAGAAGGAGGGCGGGAGGGAGGGAGGGAGGGAGGGAGGGCCAAGTGACGACATGGCGTACAGGTACAGGAACAGGGAGAAACACAAACAACTGTCACACAGAATGGTCCCCCCAAAGATTAAACTGGAAACCCTGGGCTTAGCAGGCCGTTGATTTCACGGAGGAAGGGGAAGCAAATGAACACAGAATAAATCTATTTTTTACATCTTAAGGTGGCAGCCGACGCTGCAGCATGAGTGACAGCCATACCAGTATGATGATGATGGGTACCAATCATAATATACCATCATCTGCCAAAAGGCAAGGGGCTGCTGCTGTGTAGCAATGCAGCCCCATGTCTGCCAGCCCCACGTCCGCCAGCACCCAGCATCGCCCTCGGCCTCTTCTGGGTGCTTAGCAGACAATATTGGGCAATTGGCAGAAAATAGTACATTATGACTGGTAACCGTCATCATCGAGACAGTAGCATGTCTGCCCAGGTGGCCATGATTGACAGCCACTCCAGTACGACGACGACGGGTACCAGTCATAATATACCATCGCCTGGAAGGGGCTGGTGCAATGCAGCCCTACGGCTGCCAGCCCCACGGCTATCACTCATGCTACACCGTCTACTGCCAAAAGGCAGTTAGCAGCTGCTGCTGTGTAGCAATGCAGTCCCACGTCTGCCGGCACCCAGAGGACATATGGTGACGGTGAGCTCAGCTGTGCTGAGCGGGCTCCATGTTGTCTGCACAGGTAACCCAGGTAACCCAGGTAAAAAGGCGCGAATCTATTGTCTGCCGTTGCTGTGACGGGGGAGGGAGGGGCCTGACGACATGTACCCAGAACCGCCCGCGACACTGTTTTGCATCATCCGGGCATTGGGATCTCAACCCAGAATTCAAAGAAAAGGCGTGAACCGCTTCGCGGCTCGAGCTGTGGCGCAAACGTAGTATCTGACGGCCTAGGGGAAGGAGGGAGGGGGGCCGAGTGACGACATGGCGTACAGGCACAGGGAATTAAAATAAAGAACGGTGGCTGTGCATCAGGGAGAGACACAAACAACTGTCACAGACTGGTCCCCCCCAAAGATTAAACTGAAAACCCTGGGTTTAGCAGGCCGTTGATTTGACGGAGGGAGGGGGAAGCAAATGAATACAGAGAAAATCTATTTTTTACATCTTAAGACGACGGTGCAGCGTGACTGATAGCCCTCGGCATCTTTCTGGGTGCTTGGCAGCAAATACGGGGTGGTGTATGACGATGGTCTTCAGGCCTATTGCACGAGCTGCTGCTCAGGGAAGACTCTGCTAATGTGCGATGACCCGACTTGTAATAGGCCGGCTAACAGTCATAATACACCATTTACTGCCAAAAGGCAAGCCCCACGGCTGCCAGCACCCAGATCGCCGATGAAGGCTACCAGTCTACTGCACCGTCTACCGCCAAAAGGCAGTTAGCAGCTGCTGCTGTGTAGCAATGCAGTCCCACGTCTGCCGGCACCAAGAGGATATATGGTGACGGTGAGCTCAGCTGTGCTGAGCGGGCTCCATGTTGTCTGCACAGGTAACCCAGGTAACTAACCCAGATAAAAAGGCGCGAATCTATTGTCTGCCGTTGCTGTGACGGGGGAGGGAGGGGCCTGACGACATGTACCCAGAACCGCCCGCGACACTGTTTTGCATCATCCGGGCATTGGGATCTCAACCCAGAATTCCAAGGGGCGGCGGAGACTGCGGGAACTGTGGGATAGCTGTGGGATAGCTACCCATAGTGCAATGCTCCGGAAGTCGACGCTAGCCTCGTACTGTGGACGCGGTCTGCCGACTAGAGCACCTAGAGCATTTTATTGTGTGGACATACACAATCGGCTGTATACAACCGATTTCAATAAAACCGGCTTCTATAAATTCGAACTAATTTCGTAGTGTAGACATACCCTAAGACTGAGAGTGTTTCCTCCACATGGAAGAAAGTATAAAAGGAAGGATCCTGGAAGGATCTCCATGTTGCCTCTTTCACGCTCTGATCTCTGGTCTATGGACTTACACTAAAAGGAGCATTCCAATCAATGGACTGAGGACCTTCCAATCTTTTGTAAGTTACCAGAGACTTTACGCAACCAGCAGTTTATTCCATCCCTGCTTCAAACCAGAAACAAAAACTTTGCAATGAGTGTATGTATTTGTTTTCCTTAATTATTTTAACTCACTCCTCTTTCTTTTCTCTTATAAATAAACCTTTAGATATTAGATATGAAAGGACTGGCAACAGCGTGATTATTGGGTAAGATCTGAGTTATATCTTGACCTGGCTGTGTGGCTGATTTCTTGGGATTAGAGGAACCCATTGTTTGATGAAATTGCTTTTAAATACCCATACATCATTAAGTCTAATATCTAGGTGGCGAAACAAGGGCTGGGATATCTAAGGAGACTACATTTCTGGCTTCTTTTTAACCAGTGTGGTGATACAGAAGTTTACTTTAGTTACTGGCTTGGTATGTGTTATGGAAGAATAACCGCCGGTTTTGGGGTGGGTCTGCCCCATTTCTCACCAGTTTGTCCTGAATCTGGTATTCTTAGCTGTGACCCACTGAGGCACAGTGACAATACCCATTATTAGGATAATGGGATCCTTCCTTCCCTAGGGGCTTGATTACCTAAAATCAGTTGGAAGAAGCCCCATTGACTTTATTGGGATTTTAATGGGATCCTGCATGTTTTGGGGCAGTTAAAGGAGTGAACCAGAGCTCATTTGCTGTGTTTCACTTCAGTTCCTCATTCTGTGTTCCAGACTCCAAAGAAAGTTGTTTACCAATGGAAAAACTTTAAGCATTCTACTTTATAATTGAAAGAGAAAATTCACTTCTATTATCATTAAGCAATAATTATTTTGTTTTTCTACAGAGGATTCAGTAAGATAAACAGTTCACAAATAAATAAGGTTTCGGGGCTTCAGGCCATGCATTTATTGATTCACAAGGTACTTATCTCTTAGTTCACTCCCAAGTAAAAAAAAAAAAAAAAGATAGTAATTATATTAAAAACAGCTCACTTTTTAATTATTTAAAAGTGCTATTCCAAACTCTAACAAGATGGTAATTGCTTCAGCAGTTTTTATGGCCCAATGAAAAGAATTCGCCATGGGGAAACAAATTGAAATCCACCCACTGTTCTACATGATTTTGTTTTAGTACAGTACATCCATTTCAGATGCATAAGATGTTTAAGGGAACTATACTTCACTCATGCACTGTAATGCTAAGGAAGGCTACATCTAGGCAGTGATGGGAGCAATGGAAAAACGCGAACATAGAAAGTTATTTAGGGAAAGAGAAGGGGCCCCACGTCAGGTTACATACTTGGATAAAATAGGTCAGGGATATACCAAGTAGATTTGTGCTAGAGTCAGAATTTCCATTTTGCAGGAAATTCTGACATTTCATTTTTTCCCCCCACAAAACAAAGTTTAAAAAAAATAGTTTTGGGTCAATTGAAATGTTTCATTTCGATCAAAATCTTTTTTTGTTTATTTTGAATTTATTTGATAATTTATAATATAAAATCAAATAATGTTTGAATCAAAAAGTCTTTCAAAATGAAAAACTGAAATGTTCCATTCTGGTAAAGTCAAAACAAAGCATTTTTTAAAACAAAATGTTGTCTAAATTGACATGTACACACAGAAATGGCATTTTTTAGCAGCAATAATGTGAACAATTAAAAATATTTATAAGGCTTTAAAAAAACAATGATGGAGAGAAACTTTTTAGGGGCACTGCGAGGGTTTTGCTGGAAGTAAAAGATGAAGCTCAGAAAGGAACAATATAGATTTAAATTAGGAAATATTTACTGACCGTGTGCTGTGTTACACTGCGGCAGAGTTTCTCAAGGGAGGTGGTATTGTTAGCAACTGGAGCATTGACAAAAACTGGGTAACATTCTATGGCCTATATTATGCTGGAAATCATACGAGATTATCATAGTGGCCCTTTCGTGCCTTGAATCTACAAATCTGTGAAACAAGACTGGACAAATAGACTAGAAAAGTTACCGCAGGAAACAATCCCTCACTGGGAGGCAAATGGATATATGACCTAAGTAGTTTCTTCCATTTCCTACTTCTGTGATTCTAAGAATCAGCTACCATTATTAATGTACATTTTATTTTATTTATTATTTATATTGCATTGATGCCTAGAGCTCCCAGTTAGGGAGAGGTGCTGTACTCACACGAAATGAAAAGCTGATCCATGCCCTAGAGAGTTTGAAGCCTAAATGCTGGCTCCTGCCAATGGATCAGCAACGGGCTGACCCCTCTGCTTGTGCAGAAATCTATCCATATGGCTCCATTTGCAGGATACAGCCTTTAGTTCATGACAGGAGACAAATGAATATGATAAACACAGGTAGCAAAAGGTAACAATGAGATGAAGATTCATAATAACAAAGGCTAAGATTGTGTCACGGAGGTCACCAAGTCATGGATTCTGTGACTTCCAAAGACGTCCGTGACATTTTCCGCTTCAGCCCCAGGGCAGTAGGGCTGGAGCTGTCAGACAATAGGGTCCCTGAAGCTCTGAGCTGCTGCGTGTGCTGGGAGGAACCCCACAGCTCTGAGCTGCTGCCACCGGTGAGTGCTGGATCCCCCTCCCTCCTCTTCCGCACCAGGGCTTGGGCTCTCATTACCCCGTCAGTCCCATTTTGCCACAGTTATTTTGAGTAAAAGTCAGGGACGGGTCACAGGCTTCATTGAACTTTTGTTTATAGCCCGTGACCTGTCCATGACTTCTACTAAAAATAACTGTGACAATATCTTAACCCTAATGATAACAAATTATTAAATCATTACAGTCATCACAAAGTATTAAACAATCAATTTGTAAGCACCTAGAAGATAATAGGGTTATGAGCAATAGACAGAATGGATTTGTCAAGAGCAAATCAAGCCAAACAAACCTAATTTCCTTCTTTGACTGGGTTACTAGTGGATAGTGGGGAAGCAGTAGATGTCATATATCTTGATTTTAGTAAGGTTTTTGACACAGTCCCATAAGCAAACTAGGGAAATGTGGTCTACATGAAATTACGATAAAGTGGTTACAAAACTGACTGGAGGTACATACTCAAAGAATAGTTATTAATGGTTCTCTGTCAGATGGAGAGAATAAATCTAGTGGGGTCCCACAGTGGTCAGTCCTTGCATAATAGAGTTGAGGGCATGCTTATAAAAGTTGCTAATGACACCAAGCTGATTAGGGTTGCAAGCACTTTGGAGGACAGGATTAGAATTCAAAATGACTTTGGCAAACTGGAGAACTGATCTGAATTCAACAAGGTGGAATTGAATAAAGAGATTTGCAAAGTACTTCACTTAAGAAGGAAAAATCAAATGCACACTACAAAATGGAATAACTGGTTAGGCAGTAGTTCTGCTGAAATGGACCTGTGGGTTATAGAATAGAATGCAGTAGTGCGATGCAGTTGAAAAAAGGCTAATGTCATTCTAGTGTGCATTAGCAGGAGTGTCATATGTAATACATGGGAGGTAATTACCCCACTCTTCGCAGCATTAGTGAGGGCTCAGCTGGAGTATTGTGTCGTTGGTGTCACGCTTTAGGAAGGATGTGGATAAACTGGAAAGAGTCCAGAGGAGAGCTACAAAACTGATAGGTTAAGAAAGCCTGACCTCTGAGGAAAGATTAAAATAACTGGGAATATTTAGTCTTGAGAAAATATTGATGGGGGGTGGTGGGGAGACTGATAACATCCTCAGATATGTTTAGGGTTGTTATAAAGAGGATGGTGATCAACTGTTGTCCATGTCCACTGAGTAGGACAAGAAGTAATGGGGTTAAACTGCAGCAAGGGAGATTTAGGATAGATTTTAGGAAAACCTTTCTAACTACAAGGGTAGTTGAGGTCCAGAATAGGCTTCTAAAGGAAGGTTGTGGAATCCCCATCATTGAAGTTTTTTAATAACAGGTTGGACAAACCCCTGTCAGGGACGGTATAGGTCAGAGGTTCTCAAACTGTGGTCCATGGATAGTTCCCTCTAAGGTGCATGCCTGGGTGGTCACACATGAGAGAATGAAGGGCCCCTAATTAGTGGAGCCACGCAGGCTCTGGTCCCTGGACCGTGGAGAAGACACACATGTGAGGTGGTGGCCTTGAGGGGGAATAAGAGGTAGATGGGAGGGTCAGTGGGATAAGAAGAGAGGGTGGGGGGAATTTGGGATGTGCAGGGCTGCAGCGGCCAGAGAAAGAGGAGACTTTCCCCAGCTCCAGGCCTGCGGCTGCCAGGGACAGACGGCCCTCCTTCCAGCCTCAGCTCTGTGGCTGCTGTGGTGGGGGAGGGACCACTGCTGTGGTGGGGGAGGGACCCCCCTTCATCTCAGCCCCAGCTCAGGGGTCTGCTGCTGTGGGGAAGAGAGTGAGACCCCCCTCCTTCCCAGCCTTAGCTCGGGGGCTGCTACGGCGGGTCAGAGACCCCGCTCCTTCCCAGTCCCATCTCAGGGGCTGCCACAGTGTGGGAAAGAGGGAGACATCCCCCTCCATCCCAGCCGAGCTTGATGGCTGCTGCAGGCAGAAGAGAGGCCACATCCATCACATTAGAAAGGTAAGACTACTGATATTAAACTATAAGTTGTGTGGGTTTTTTTGTAGAATAAAAAAAGTTTATTATTATTTTTTTAATATTGTGCTTTTATTCAAAGCGCTTCACAATAGTTAGCTAATGGTACAAACAACATTTGGAAAGATCATTCAGGGGTCCACCGAGACCCTCAGCAATTTTCAAGTGGTCCGTGAAAAAAAAACTTTTGGGACCACTGGTCTAGGTTTACTTGGTCCTGTCTTAGCTAAGGGGACTGGACTTGCTGACTTCTCTAGTTCCCTTCCAGCCCTACATTTCTATGATAAGCAGTGGTGTCAGCCCACTATCTGCTTAACCGTCATCATAGTTATTGTTTTGAACTTGAATACAGTCTAACCACTCATATGATATTGGAATTCAGAAATGACTATAATATGTTGCTCTTGTACAATAACACTTATCACTTATACACTGCTTCACACTTTTAAAGCACTGTGTAAAATACTAATTCTCACAACACCACTCTAGGGATAGTTAAATATTTGTATTATCCTTATTGAAAAGAGGGGAAACTACCAGGTTTCAATTTACAATGGGACGCTTAGTGTGAGTCGGTGCTACTCAAGGTGAGTAATCCCAGCAGAATCAGGCCCCTTCTGTAGAGCTGCATGTTTTTTCACCAATGTGAGGTAACACAAAAATGCTGGAAAACATCCCATAAAAAGAAATAGAACAACAACAACAACAAAAAAACAGGAGTACTTGTGGCACCTTAGAGACTAACCAATTTATTTGAGCATAAGCTTTCGTGGGCTACAGCCCACTTCATCGGATGCAGCCGAAGAAGTGGGCTGTAGCCCATGAAAGCTTATGCTCAAATAAATTAGTTAGTCTCTAAGGTGCCACAAGTACTCCTGTTCTTTTTGCGGATACAGACTAACACGGCTGCTACTCTGAAACTAAAAAAAAACGTACCCTGCAGTAGCAGCTCCTGTGTCTCCTGGCTCTCTGCTTCAGGTATTGCAACCTGGCCCATGGGGTTTCTGTGCTGCTCAGGTTTGACGTAGCTGCCTCCCAATCCCTCTCCCTCCCCCCCACCCCCCATCATGTCAGTAAGGCGGCCAGAATCTGTCCTTTCATTACCTGAGCAGACAGAGCCTAGCACAATTGGATCCTGAATGCCCTCCTTTCAGGCCTCTAGGCACTACCACTGTATAAATAAAGAAAGAAAGAATGGTCATTATTAAATAAGTCAAGTGAACACACATGGAGCGGGAATTTTCAATGCATGTAAACTGTTGAAAAAAAAAAAAAAAGGATAAAACTAACTCCAGTTGATAACTTTACCTTATTATTCTATACTGCATATTTTAAATTTGAAGTGAACTTGCTGTGAGGAACCCAGTTTCCTTTGCTCCACCAGAAAAAAAAAAAATCGGAAATGATAACATCCATCTGTTTAGTGTTAGTAAGGGCACAAGAAAATTCATGAAAGATCTGGTAAACTGTGACAGTGGAATAGGCTGACTGTAAACCTTGTTGACAGAAACAGAGTAAATTATCCTGTTCCAAATAGTCGTCTATATATCTGTAAACTCTCTGCTTGTGAATTTTACAGCATGTACATCTTGGTGAGATTGGGCTATAATTATGCAGCAGTTTAGCATAGCTCAAGGATGGTGTAATAGCCTCAACAGCGAGCGTGAAATGCCTAAACTCACTCATACCACAGGTTCTTACCCTGAAATGGCTATTTGTTCTTCTGAAGGAGATAATTGGCTTCCATGATAATTGGTCTCTTATCTCAGACCTCACAAACTGAGCCCTGGTCTACACTGAAAAATTATGTTGGTATAATTACTTCACAACGTGATTCAGTTATACTGACCAAACTCCCCGTGTAGACAGATCTATGTTAGCAGCAGGGCTGACCCTGGGGGAGCTGGAGTACCTATGCTGATGTTACATTTGCTATTATTATCAATAGATACACTAAGCACTATCTGCCCCAAGCCCAGTGTGACCCATGTTGCCTAGTGTAGCCCTCACTGAAAATACCAAGGGCAAGCTGCAAAAGGGAGAGCAGATTCTCCCCAAAACAGTGATTAACACTGAAATTAGATTCACCAAACAGTCACAAACTGGGCTCCTGATCCCCCACACTGGTTAGCAAGAAATTGAAACAAGAGATCATACAGCCCCCTTTATAGCATTCCAGTTCTTTGGCTTCCGATCAGCGCATAGGTCCAGGACAGTGAAAAGTTTGCTCACTACACAAAATGTTCTTCTGACCCCATAAGGACCAACCACATTACCAGGTCAATATTAGTTTGGATTTCACCCAAAATACCACGCTGCAAGCCAATCCTTTAGTGTCTAAAATGAAAGATGTATTGAAAAGAAAAGAAAAGAAAAGAAAAGAAAAGAAAAGAAAAGAGTTATTAAATGGTAAAGCAATCAGATACTGACATAAGTCTACAAGGTCCACATATCAGGTTCTTAGCAGTGTTCGTGAGTTTGCTGGCTTGAAAGTCCTTCTGGAACACATCCAGAGCTTGGATGGGTCACTCAGTCCTTTGTTCAGAGCTTCAGTTTGTAGAAAAGTTACTCCAGAGGTAAGAAGCAGGAATGAAGACAAAATAGAGAAGATGCAGCTGCCTTTTTATATCCTTTGCCATGTGGCCTGTACTTCCTTTGTCTCAAACACAGGCTTCACAGCACATGGCATGGAAAAGCCTTAGTGTTCTGTCTATAGGCATGCCTCTACATGTCTTGCTCACTCATAAGGTGTAGCCCAGGCCTTTTCTCAATGGGTTCATTCTACAGCTGATGTCCCTTGATGGGCCATCAAGCAGGCTTAGTGCTGCTGCCAATCTGTCTGGGGGTTTTGCCCAGAAACACAGCACAAGTTTTGAAATACAAATATACCATACATATCTATAGCTCACAATACAAAGGTGATACAAACAAGATCATCATACTTGGCAAATTATAACATTTTCACAGATACATTATATGGCACATCTGGTCAGATTCCTTACAATTTTATAATAGTGGTATCAACATTATCATAAAGTGTCTCCCATATTCCATACAGCGAGACACCCAGCCCTCATTCACTGGCTGATTGTTTGAAGGCATCACAGGCAAAGTTAATCATGAGACGAGATTTACAGGAGACCATATGGATCAGTTCAGGAAGTTTATCCCTGGGATAATGGGTGGTGTGGAAAAAAGCAGGAAGATGTTTCTGTGAGGAGCTGACAGACAGCTGGCTGGGGCCGTGTGAGACTGTATGATTGAATATAACTATTTCTATCATTGATATTACCGCTGTTATACAATTGCAACAATTCTTGTACATAGTCTGTCATGTAAGATGTCAATGAAAAAGTTATGATTAGCTAAATACGATTATCCTGTTTAAATGCACGCATCATCTTTGTATGTGAAGTTATGCATATTACCTATGTACTAATATCTTACACATGTGTTTCAGAGTAACAGCCGTGTTAGTCTGTATCCGCAAAAAGAAGAACAGGAGTACTTGTGGCACCTTAGAGACTAACAAATTTATTAGAGCATAAGCTTTCGTGGACTACAGCCCACTTCTTCGGATGCATATAGAATGGAACATATAATGAGGAGATATATATACACACATACAGAGAGCATAAACAGGTGGGAGTTGTCTTACCAACTCTGAGAGGCCAATTAATTAAGAAAAAAAAAAAAAAAAAAAAACTTTTGAAGTGATAATCAAGCTAGCCGAGTACAGACAGTGTGATAAGAAGTGTGAGAGTACTTACAAGGGGAGATAGTCAACGTTTGTAATGGCTGAGCCATTGTAAGTACTCTCACACTTCTTATCACACTGTCTGTACTTGGCTAGCTTGATTATCACTTCAAAAGTTTTTTTTTTTTTTTTTTTCTTAATTAATTGGCCTCTCAGAGTTGGTAAGACAACTCCCACCTGTTTATGCTCTCTGTATGTGTGTATATATATCTCCTCATTATATGTTCCATTCTATATGCATCCGAAGAAGTGGGCTGTAGTCCACGAAAGCTTATGCTCTAATAAATTTGTTAGTCTCTAAGGTGCCACAAGTACTCCTGTTCTTCTTTTTACACATGTGTTGTACTCCTGGCTAACAGCCCCAGATAGAATTTACTTTAGTGCCAGACAGCTATGTATTGAGGACACTTAGCTCTCACAATGGGACATTGAATAATTTTATCCGGCCCAGACAGTTCTTCCTGTGGACACTTCAGAAAGAATATGGGCAATGGCTGCCCCCCTGAGTCATCAGAGCATGTGATATAGTCATGTGACCTTTGGACTCCATCTTGGTCCCATAACTGTCCACAAACAGAGGCTGTGGGCTGTGTTTGCGACAGTAAAATTCCATGCACGTGGCAGAGGATATAAAAGGCATCTGAGATATCTCCATTTTGTCTTCATTTCCTGCTTCGTTTCTCTGGACTGGATTTCTAACAAGGAAGCTCTAAACTGATGACCCCAAACCTGTTTGGGTAATTCAGAGACTTTTCCAAGCTAACAGTTTATTCCGTCGCTGCTATGATCCTGATCTATGAACAGTGAAAAATCAGCTGCGTGTATATGATCTGTTAACCATCTATAACTCTCTTTTCTTTTATTATTAAACCTTTAGTTTTTAGTTACTAAAGGATTGGTATCAGCGTGATTATTGGGTAAGATCTGAGTTAGATATTGATCTGGCTAAGTGGCTGATCTCTTGGGATTGGAAAGACTGAGTCTATATATGATTAAACTGTTTTTCAGTAACCACTCATCGTAAAGTCCAGTGTCTGTGTGGGGAGCCAAGGGCCGGAATGCATTTTTGGCTTCTTGTTAACCAGTGTAGCGAGACAGAAGTCCACTTCGTGACTGGCTTGCTGTAATCTAATGATAGAATAACCACCAATTTGGGGTGAATCGGCTCTATTTCTCAGCAGTCTGTCCTGAATTTGGCATCCTCAGCTGTGACCCACTGGGGCATGGTGACAGACTGGCATTTCTGGCAGGGCAAAGAGGCAAGGGAATATGATTCAATCAGGGTATGTCTAGATTGGACACTCCTTACAGCAGCATGTAGCGTACATGGTCTGCATGCCCCCTAGTACGTGTATAAATAGCCGTATAGATGGTGAGGCACTGCTTAGGCAAGTAGAGTACAGACCATCTGAACCCTTAGGGTATGTACCATACAAGGCTGTCTACACACCCAAGTAGTTCTTCCCCCATCTACACTGCTATTTTTAGCATGTAGTATCCCACTGCCTCCCTGCTGCCAGAGCCTTTTCCCACTGCCTCTCCCTTGCCTGAGCCTTTCACGGCTGCATGTTGTTACTCACTGCAGTGTGGTCACAGAGTGCTTTTCACTGTGGCATGTAGCTGCACATGCCCTACATGCAACTGCCAGTGGTGTGCATTACAGGCAGAGCCTAAAGAGACAAGGGGACAGGAGCAGAGTTCATACCAATCCTTGGCAAGAGAAAAGTGTTTGCCTTTGGAACAGACCAGCTTTGCTGTAAGCATCAGGGGTGAAAACCCAGCCCCATCCAAGTAATTGCCAAAACTTCCATTGACTCCGGGAGGACAGGATTTCACCCCAGTGCGGGGAGGATATTCCAGGATCTCTCATACCAGGTCTTCTTCCTCCCCCTTCCCTTCCAGTGTCACAAGCTGAACTCTGTACTGTCTGTACAATCAATATTCTCACGATAGTTCTTAGGAACAACATACAAGCATTTCCAGCAAGGGCACTTAAATGTAATTTTCTTAAACAACCAGTGCTGCTTCCTTACCAGAAGGCAAATGGGGGAATAATGTGCTGCTTATCAGGCTGATCACATTACCTTAAGTGCCCCCTGTCCCTTTGTTGTATTGTCTCTGTAAGCCTGTACGGCAGAAACTCTCTTTTTGCTTTGTGTTTGCACAATGCCCCGCTCAGTGGGCACTCGATCCCTGATAGTAGCCTGTAGGCACTACCACAAGGCAAATAAATAGTCACCCCAGTCCATTTCTCATCCTCTCCAAGGCCACATGCACCCTTCAGATTGCACATATGGCTTATCACAGGCAAAGGGGGAGCCCCTTATGAAAATATGAAGCCTCTTGTAATGATTCTTCCAATCTCAGCTCCTCCCAAAACTGCATATAGAACGGAAGCAGCAAACCCCACCAGAAACTCTGTTTGAACCATGCACAGGGGTTCTGTCTTCATGTCACAATTTGTCTTTGTTTTAGTAAACCCCTAAGGGTTGGTCACCTGAGCCAGAGAAACAGTTGTTAGACTGGCTCAGAATACATGCATTTCAAGACTCAACTTCTGCCCTATCCACAAGTTGACACCTTGCTTTCCCTGCGCCAGGCCTTCCAGTACCCTACTCTTTGCCATGTCCACATGAGTGATTGAGCAAGCCTTCCCATGCATGGTCATTATTCACTTGAAGTGGTATTTTTGTTTCTGGGGATTTTTGGGGGTGGGGGTGAGGGTGGGAGTGGAGGGAGAAAAAAGTAAATTTCCATGAAAAATGCACATTTTCAACAGCGTGTGTGTGTGTGTGGGGGGGGCATTTTTGCCAAAATAAATAAATAAATAAATAAATAAAAACTCCTAGACCCCGAAATGTTTTGGATTTGTGACTGAAAAAATTCATTGAAAAAATTTCCAATGAAACTCTGAAAACTTATGAAGAAAGAATGGAATAGAAACAAAAGCATTTTTGTTTTTGTCAACATTTTTCACAGGAAGAAAAATCATTTCCTAACCGGCTTTGAGATAGTGTCATATCTAGTGGAGGTGAAAAGAAGGAAAGGGATGGTATTTGTTGGCTGAGAAGATGGAGGAATTGTCACCTCTTACACACACACTCCCTTCCACAACACCCTCCCCCCCAACAATGCTCTAAAACCATCCTCTGTGCCCCATCTCTCTCTTGCTCTCTGGTGACAGGTGTCACCCCCTTTTTCGCTTGAAAAATTTATCACCTTAAGTCACGTACGATGTTTGCAAGAACTGGAATTACCATTTTACATGAGTGTATGAAAAGCACCACACTGGAACTGCCTATGGACTCCAGAGACAGCTGCTATTGCTACAGCAGAAGATATTGACATTTGAGCCAGTGGGAGGGAAACAAATTGTCCAGGTAATGCTATTAAATTGTTTTTTGTTTTTGTTTTTTTGCCTAGGCTCCGAATTCCATTTTAGCTCCTGAGGGGCTCTAAACATCAAACATTTTATTTACAAAAAAAAAAAGAAAATGATTTCCAGCATCAGTCAATATTTAAAAATGGGTTACCCCCCACCTCCTGACCAGCTGCTGTCTCTAAAATATATATGTGAGCAAACACCAGACAGTGATATAAGAGATGCCAATATCTTTCCTGAGGCCCTTAGGGGCTGACACACATTTTATTTCAAAGCACCTCAGTCCACCCAAAAGTTGGCTCTACAAATTATTAAAAAAGCAAAGGTTTTTATTTCCCTGGCTGAACAAATGGCAATTAAAATAAAAGTGTTCTGCACTTTCACTTGCTAAACTCTTTAAACTGAAGTTTATTTTAATCTTAAGTATTAGGGGGGAAATTCATGACCCATTGAAGTCAATAGTAAAATGTCCATTGACTTAAAGGGGACCAGGATTTTGCCCTCAATCTGCACGGAGCTACAGGGCCCAGGTCTGCTTTTCTGTTGAAGTTATTGGCCAACAATGCCAATGTCTTTCATGGTAGAAGGGGAAGGTCACAATATAGTATATATTGCCTATACCTGCCTGGGCAACACTACCAATCCCCAGGTGTTCAAAAATCATAAGAACATAAGAATGCCCAGACTGAGGCAGACAAATGGTCCATCCAACTCAGTATCCTGTCTTCCGACAGTATCTTCAGATGCTTCAGAAGGAATGAACAGAACAAGCAAATTTCAAGTAATCTATCCCTTGTTATCCAGTCCCAGCTTCTGTCAGTCAGAGATTTAGGGACATCCAGAGCATGGGGTTGCATCCCTGATCATCTTGGTTAATAGCCATTGATGGATCTATTCTCCAGGAATTTATCTAATTCTTTTTTGACCTTAGTTATACTTTTGGCCTTCAGAACATCCCTTGGCAAAATCATGAGTCAGGCTCCAAATAATAATAATAGTAATAATAACAATTAATGATTAATATAATATACATTTTGGGTTCTCTTTATTTTCCTTCTGGCTTCAGAGCCTGCAGGGTGCACGTGGGCCATGTTGTTATGTTTTATGAGTAATCATGAGAGCTAGAAATTTACTTCTTTCAAAAATAAAAGCTGAGATTCACATCTAATCACATGTCTCCAGGAGTTGGATCTTCAAATAAAACACCACATTTTGTGAGATTCATGATAAAATCCTGAGAATCAGCAATATTGCGCTGATATTTCTAATGTGCGTGTCACCATGGTATCTATGTGCTAAATACAACATTATTAATATTCAAGAGGGGACTCGGGTCACTGATTCTTTAAGATTATAGAATTCAAGCTTACCCCAAATCTGCCAGCTGCTAATGGCTGTCAGGTGGATGAGCTTCTGCCTTGTAGTAGAAACATACTGATGTAAGCAGAGGCTGAATGAGCTCTCCCCTAACGTCTAGTGGTGAGCTCTGGAAAAAGACTTCAGGAGCTGATCTGGTTTGCATGGCCACACCCACCCTGCCTAGATGCTCAGCATGATGGGATTGCTTGCCCAAATGATCACTTGTGGCTGGTGTTGGATCCCCAGTCTCCTTGTTATTGGGGCAGGAGTAATAAAGGGTTGTTATCCTTGTTGTGTGAATGGAGGGCAGCAGAACTGTACCTGGCATACCCCAATGGAGGGACTCACCTTCAACTGAATGGTACTCGCTAGGCAGGGGACATGGGTTCCAAAGCCCAATGAGTTGAGAGAGGGCTTCAGGCATCATTTGATCTGTCTGCTCCTCATGGTATAATAAAAGAGCTAATTTAGACTCAATTGAGAGTCTTATTACATGCTGTAGAGCTGAAATCACTGACACCTAGGTCTAAGTATTAGATCTACTTTGGGACAGTGTCTCTATTGCAAGAGACTTTTCAGTATGCACCAGCAGTGAGCTTCCCCCCCTAATAGCTGAAATTACTGTGAGCTGTGTTAAGGGGGGGTAGGGCTAAAGACATCTTGGTGAGTGGATAGCTGGTGGAGAGAGCCAGAGCAGAACCCCACAGAGGCATGGAAATCAGCTGTTGGGGCAATGATTGAGTGCCTGAGCAGTGCAGCATGTAAGGCGTCTCCTTACTCGCCTCTGCCTTCCACAGGTGGGAGGTGAACTCTGCGGATGAACCTCTGAACTCTGGGGCTGCACTGGCCAAGGACAGCAACTGTGAGTGGGGTACAGAGAAGGGATGGGCACGTTAAACGGACTTTTGGGTTGCTGACTTAAGACCCCACCCAACTTACTTGGGGGTGGGTCTTATGCTCATGGTTTGTGTTTATGAACCCTAGTTGCAGTGTTTTCCCAAATTAATGCTGAGTTCATTCCCTCTTTTTATTAAAAGTTTTTGCAACACTCAGACACTGTGCTTGTGAGAGGGGAAGTATTGCCTCTTAGAGGCACCCAGGGGGTGGTATGTAATTGTCCCAGATCACTGGATGGGGACTTAAGCTGGTTTTGTGCTGTATTGTTGAAAAGCAAACCCTAGATGCTTAACCCGGCCCTTGTTGCTGCTGGCTCCACCTGGCAGAAGGGTTACACTTGTTTTACCTTTACCTCATCATTCCACTCCCTCTCCTGCCTTAGTCTCTTTCCTCCACTTGTTGACTCTCGTTATAAACCTATTGTTATGCTGGCAGACCAGGTGCCAGCTCATGCCAAGGCCCTTAGGCCTCAACTGAACACTGACGAATGCATAGCTGGAAACCAGTCTGGCTCACCTGTGTGTTAATGTTATTAAAATAAGTATTAGATTTATAAAAAATGTGTTTAGTGTTTAGACTTTATGAAATGCTTGTAGGATGCTGCATGCATTAATCTCACTTTACATCTGTACTGCATGTTATAAGGTTATATTACGTGTCTGCTTTGTAAACCTTTGTAACTGAGTAACTCACTAAACAGGAAAGAAGCATTAATTAATGTAAAGGCTGGCTTCCTATAGAAGGTGTTAGGTCCTGCACACAAGAACCATTGAAACGGAAGGAGCCATTGTGAAACATCAAAGGCCAAAGACTTTAATTGCCCCCCCAGTCATGAAGAGGAGACGTGCATGTGAACTCATCCCATCAGCTTGAACTCTGGGGGAAGGGAATAAAAATCCATGACAAGAAGAAACTGGATTTCTATGCTCCTTGGACGTTGGGAGGGCAAGTTTTCTAAGCATAAGCAAAGAATCCCCAGCTGCTTAGCCTGGGTTAGCCATACAGGACATAGAGAGCTTGCATATTACAGCAGTTTCTATCACCTTTTGAAACCTAAAACTGTAATTCATCGGTGACTATATGTTTACCTGCTTTAACTTTGTAAATAACACTCTCGTTTCTTTTTCTTAGTTAATAAATCTTTAGTTAATTTATTATAGGAATGGCTACAAGTGTTGTTTCCGATATACTGTGCAATTGACCTGGGGCAAGCAACTGGTCCTTTGGGACTGGGAATAACCTGAATATTGTTGTGATTTAGGGTGTAAGGGACCATCTGTCACAAAGGCAGGCTTCCTTGGGTGGCAAGATAGATTGGGGTACCCAAGAGGACTGTCTGTGACACTATGTTAAGGCTGTTACAGTGCCTGAGGAGTTCATGCTTGTTGCTTGGTAGGTGAAATCTAAGTATAGCACTCACAACCAGTTTGGGGTTTGTGCCCTCATTTTTTATCAGTCTGCCCTGAGCTTGGTACTCACACTCCTTAGCCACTCCAGGCAGCTTTACACCTGTCCTGTGAGCTCTTTGGAGCACAGACTGCCTTTACATTACTTGTTTGTACAGCATTTAGCACACCGGGGTCTTGATGCTTGACTGGGGTTCCAGGTGCAGTACAGTAGAAGTAATGAATTATTAATAAATATAATAATAAAACACTTCTCATCCTAAAGAACTTTACAAACTGGACACACAGCGGAGGGAGGAAAGAGGAGAAGTGTGATCTAATGATATGACAGCCAGGAATATCCGAGTGTGGCAGCCACCATCTTGGCCTACAGAGCCACCCTGGCTAACTTCAGAGCTAAAAGCATAAGCTGCTGCAGCTTGAAGTGAAAAGCCAAGACTCCCTAACTGAGGCTGTGACAGGCACATATCTTCCCTGGATCAGGCAGAGTGGGACACATGTAGCACACACTCACCAGTGGGTTATACAAGCTGTTATTTCGACTCCTACACCAACTTCCTCAGTGACCTTGTATGAGTCATTTCACTTCTCTGCCCCTCTTTAAAACGGAGGAGAGTAATCATTCCTTCCCACTCAGGGGCATGAAGCTCCATGAATCTTACACCTATTCTTATTGGGAATGCTTGGTGGGAAGCAAACAAGCAGGCCGCACAAGAGTGGGAGGGATGTTGGGAGGAAGCCCAAACACCATGGGTCCTTCAGCATCCACCCAGAGAAAAGTGCAGAGTCTTAGGGCTTGTGCACACTTATAGTGTTGCAGAGCCACCGTAGCACTTAGCAAAGACACTACCTATGCTGAGGGGGGAGCTTCTGTCAGTTGTTTATAGTTGATGGTGTCTTTGTCTCCCCCTTTTCTATGTGACTTGGCTGCTTAGACTGTGAATTCTTTGGGGCAGGCACTGGGATTTTGTGTGTGTTTGTACAATGCACAGCATAGTGGGTCCCTGGTCACGACCCATGACCTCTGAGTGCTACTGAAATATACATATTTAATAACTGCATTTGTAAATCACAGGGCCAGAGCTCTTAGAGAGATTGATCCTTCTTCTCTTTTTGTACAGAGAAGGGGAGAAAAGCCAGCTCTGGTGAGCTTCATTTTCATCAGTTACAATATTGCCTACCCAGTTGTGAGTTGGTTACTTTAATTGTAATTTGTTTGTTTTCATTGTATAATTGACAATAAGTTATTATTACAGCATTGTATTTGAATTGTGCAGGATATGCCTTGGAATCAGTGGGTCATTCTGAGTGTTTTCATAATGGACTTTGGTTTGATAACAAACTCAGCAGAGAAGAAAGGCAGAAGAATCCTTTATAATGAAAAATGTTAGGCAACCTACATACTAAGGTCACTACCAGCTCCCCCTATAATAACAACTACAGGGATTATCTGTCTCTAGTATGGATGATTTAACAGTGTCCTGAAAGGAGGTACTGCAGGAGAGACAAAGGATTTACCCCATCCCCCGCTTCAAGTCACTGGAGAGGCTCTGGTGAACTTCTGAGACATCTCTCCAGCCCAGCATTGAGCATCATATACTATTCCTCTAACACAGAAAAGTTAGCAGCACGGGTAACATTTATTTTGCAACAAATACCAACTTGGAAATTTCCAGGCCTGTTAGCAATCATGCCAGCAGATGGCGCTATGCAGCAGTCAAAAGCTAAGCAGATGGACACTTTAAATGCAGGAGCAGTTTATCAGGTTGCTGGTGAATCTGTACAGAAATCACAACTCTCTCTTTTTTTCTCTCTTTCAGAGATGACAAATGTAGTAATCACCCCGGGTAGACCTGAAAAGCAAGAACACTAGAGAATTAGAGATTAGGGCCCTGCCCGTCTCCACCACCCCACAGCAGTTGTTTCAAACAAGCTTTCTTTATTCTTGCAGACTGCATGTGGCTCCACAGTATTGCTAAAGGTTAAACTTGAAACACCTCCTTTTGGGGCCCCTCCCCCCCTTTTTTTTAAGGAAGGTGGCTTCTTTGGTATTTCCCATTCTGTCTCTCCTTTTTTCTCACCCTGAAAGGCCCCTCAATTGTTGCTACCTACCTCTCTGCCAAGGAGGACTTTGCAGTGCTTGTGAAATGCCATCCCAGGCTATAGGTGATGATGGGATGAGTTCTATCTTAGTCCCTTATGGAAAGATCCTGAAAAACTTATAAGGAACGATATTAATTAGGTTCAGCAGAAATTTAAACAGGATTCTATAGAAATGACACCAATACCTATGGGAGGCACTGTCTCCTTTCTATCAATTATTTTTAAGCAATCTGTGTAACTTGCTCATGAATTAGAACCTAGCTATAGAATTCTATTGGGTAAAAATGTTATAGAAAAGTTTTCATTCTCCACTGGATTCTATAGGGCATTCAGAATAAGAGATGTACAGTTCTTGCAGCTCCTTGTAGCTTTGGGGAAATGAAAGCCTGAGCTTTAGCCTAAATTTGGATTATCCCTTGTGGACTAGAAGCACTGGGGCCTAGTGTACAAGGCACTGAATGGAGAACCAGGCGACCTGATCTCAGCTCTGTCATTTGATCTGCTGTGTGATCTTGGGCACATCCCTTTGTCTTCTCTGCTTAGGTTGTAAACTGTTCTGGGCAGGGACAGCCTCTTACTATTTGTGTAATGCCCAGCACAATAGGGACCCAATCTAGGCAGTGCCATAATCTAAACAATAACAATAAGGTGAAGGCCAATCACGAGCCATACAAAAGCTTTAATTACCTTCAGATTTGGGCTGTGACACTGGGAAATGAGTGGATTTGAACAGGCTCTTCTGATGTATAAGTGATAAGCAGGGCCAGCTCCAGGCACCAGCCAACCAAGCACATGCTTGGGGCGGCACCTTAGAAGGGGCGGCCAATGTTGGGGTGTCGGGGAACGCTCGCGGTGTTTTTGTTGTTGTTGTTGTTGTTCAGCGGGGCGCACTCGAGGGTGGGTTTTTTTGTTTGTTTGTTTGTTTGTTTCGGCCGGGCAGCGCGGGGAGTGTTTCGGCAGTGCGGTGCTGGGGGGCGCGGGAGTTTGGGTGGTGCGGCGCACAGGGGTTTGGGCGGCCCGGCCCGGCCTGGCCCGGTGCTCGGGGGTTTGGGTGGGGGTTTGGGCGGCCCGGGCCGGCCCGGCGTGGCGCGGCGCGGTGCTGGGGGGGGTTCGGCGGTGCGGCGCGGAGCTCGGGGAGGTGCGGCGCGGAGCTCGGGGAGGGGCGGGGGTTTGGGCAGCCCGGTGCAGTGCTCGGGGGGGTCAGGGGTTTGGGCAGCCCGGCGTGGTGCTGTGGGGGGCTGGGGTTTGGCCGGCCCAGCCCGGCGCTCGGGGGGGGGGGGGAGGTTTGAGCGGCCTGGCGCTCCAGGGTTTTGGGCAGCCCGGCTCGGCACTCGGGGGAGGGGGGCGGGGGTTTGGGCGGCTCGGTGTGGTGCTGGGGGGGTGGCGGCGGCGCAGCGCTGGGGGAGGGAGGGTGTTACGGAGGGCCAGCGCTCTTCTTTTTTGCCTGGGGCGGCAAAAATGTTAGAGCCGGCCCTGGTGATAAGTAACAGTCAGCATGGATTTGTCAAAAACAAATCGTGTCAAACCAACCTGACAGCTTTCTTTGACAGGGTAAGAAGCCTTGTGGATGGGGGGAAGCAGCAAACGTGGTATATCTTGACTTTAGTAAAGCTTTTGGTACTGTCTCGCGTGATCATCTCATAAAGAAACTAGGGAAATACAACCTAGATGGAGCTACTATAAGGTGGGTGGAAAACTGGTTGCAAAACCATTCCCAGAGAGTAGTTATCAGTGATTCACAGTCATGCCGGAAAGCATAATGAGTAGGGTCCTGCAGGGATCAGTTCTGGGTCAGGTTCTGTTCAATATCTTCATCAATGATTTAGATAATGGCATAGAGAGCACACTTATAAAGTTTGTGGATGATACCAAGCTGGGAGGGGTTGCAAGTGCTTTGGAGGATAGGATTATAATTAAAAATGATCTGGACAAACTGGAGAAATGGTCTGAAGTAAATAGGATGAAATTCAATAAGGACAAATGCAAAGTACTCAATTTAGGAAGAAACAATCAGTTGCACACATACAAAATGGGAAATGACTACCTAGGAAGGAGTACTGCAGAAAGGGCTCTGGGGGTCATAGTGGACCACAGGCTAAATATGAGTCAAAAGTGCAATGCTGTTGCAAAAAAAAGTGAACATCATTCTGGGATGTATTAGCAAAAGTGTTGTAAGCAAGACACGAGAAGTAATTCTTCTGCTCTACTCTGCGCTGATTAGGCCTCAACTGGAGTATTGTGTCCAGTTCTGGGTGCCACATTTCAGGAAGGATGTGGACAAATTGGAGAGAGTCCAGAGAAGAGCAACAAAAATGATTAAAGGTCTAGAAAACATGACCTTTTAATGGGAAGATTGAAAAAATGGGTTTGTTTAGTCTGGAAAAGAGAAGATTGAGGGGGAACATGATAACAGTTTTCAAGTATGTAAAAGATTGTTATAAGGAGAAGGAAGAAAAATTGATTTTCTTAACCTCTGAGGATAGAACAAGAAGCAATGGGCTTAAACTGAAGCAAGGGAAGTTCAGGTTGGACATTAGGAAAAATTTTGTAACTGTCAGGGTGGTTAAGCACTGGAATAAATTGTCTAGGGAGGTTGTGGAGTCTCCATCATTGGGGATTTTTAAGAGCAGGTTAGACAAACACCTGTCAGGGATGGTCTAGATCAGTGGTGGGCAACCTGCAGTCCGCGGGTAATCCGCTGCCGGGACGCCACATATTTTGTTTACATTTGCATGGCCGCCCGCAGCTCTCAGTGGCTGCCGTTTGCCACTTCTGTCAGCTCCCATTGGCTGGGAATGGCGAACTGCGGCCACTAGGAGCTGCGGGTAGCCATGCAAATATAAACAAAATGTCTGGTGGCCTGGCAGCGGATTACCCTGGCGGACCACATGTGGCCCGTGGGCTGCAGGTTGCCCACCACTGGTCTAGATAATATTTAATCCTGCATGAGTGCAGGAGACTGGACTAGATGACCTCTCGAAGTCCCTTCCAGTTCTATGATTCTACAATGAGTAACTATGTAATAAGCATTAAAAATAATACATTACTGCAGACATAAATTCATCATCTTACTAAATGGATATTTAAAAGAAGCCCTGGCAGTGTGTCACTATGCAAAACAAGCCATGCCATCCTCTAATGAAATTTACATTTGCAGTCATCTTCACCACAATCTCTCTCAGGCACTGCACAAACACAGTGCAGCACGCTCTCAGAAAGAGACGTCCTTGTCTGGAGTGCTAACTTATGCACTGAAAGAAAGATTTGTCTCCATTCCCACATAAAGCCTAAAGCTTAAAAACAACAATCTAATATGTGCAGGATCCCCACATTGGTTTCAATTGCCCCATGGCAGAATGTCTATGTGAGGTTCAAGTTTAAAATACTTTTGGCCCAACAAACATCACATAATAGTCCAGGATGATTTCAGCTCTTGGAGCATCTGATACGATGGTACAACTCCTTCAGCCTGATAAATAACTCGAACCCTGGACCAGGGCCGCCCAGAGGGGGGACAAGTGGGGCAATTTGCCCCAGGCCCTGGGCCCCACAGGGGCCCCCATGAGAATATAGTATTCTATAGTATTGCAACTTTTTTTTATGGAAGGGGCCCCCGAAATTGCTTTGCCCCAGGCCCCCTGAATCCTCTGGACAGCCCTGCCCTGGACACTTGTTCATGGTTTAACATACTGCATATGGAGGGAACAAAGGATCATCCATAGATTGCCAGGGTTATTTACTCTGTATTTGTGAGCAGCAGAGGAAACACAACAGGAAGGGTGATTTCTATAGAAAGAATAGCAAGCTAGCTATTGTGCTGTGAACATCATTACCTGCTGTACCTACCTTACCTGAGACGAGAAGCCTACAGTTTATGGGGCTGATTTACTCCGGCATTAGCACTGTTTTATGCCTGTGTAACTCCATAAAAGATTCAGCCTTGACAGAAATCAGCACTGGTGTAAAACTGGAGTGATTCAGTGGCAAATCATGCCCTATGATAGAAAGAATTCTGTTTGTTATATGGGAGTGAATTCCTCTCTTCCTCCTCTGGCATTCTGTTACATTTCTACAGGCCCTTCTCCAGTTAATGGATTAAACACAACAACACACTTTCAAGGGAAGTCTAACATCAGTGAGTTTACTGTTAATGGAATGCAATAGTCTAAATCAGCCATTCATTTATACCAACCTGTGTTCTGAATTGCTTACAGGTCACTGTAAAAATCTACCACTAATGGGAGCTACAGAGCACCTTATTGCTGGTAGAACTGTGGCAAATATTCATACAGAAACATGAAACCTTTACAATGTGAAGTTTTCTCATTTGGGGCTAGAACCGCAACTGATGTAAATCAGTGTCTCTCTATTAATTTTAATATGCTATACCACCTGAGCATCTGGCTAGTTCATAGTTTGCAAAATCATCTTATCTAATCTATTTCTGCATCTAATCTATGAGCTATAGTCCTGTTTAAGAGCAAAAAATCCTCATTCTTGGACGGTTTAAGTCTTGACATTTTAAATTCCATTTTGGCTTAAATCAAGTTTTGCTGAAGCATGCAAAATGTTGCCTGTTTCAATGCCAAATTTGTTTTGTTCACGTTTCATTCCAAGTGGGGCTGTGTAGCTAGATGTCCACTTTATTTGGAACTAGCTGCCTCAGATTCTCACAACTTGTTGGAGTCTCTTTTTCATTCCCGGAGCCTTGTCACTAGAGTTCTGAGTGAGGCAGTTTCAAGGTGGCTGAAAATTCATCAACATCTTAGAGGTTCATAAGAAAGCAAAACATCTTCCTTTTGCACCTGCAATTATTACTAAGGCAATTCACAGATCTGGATCTCTGTTGGTTTTGGGATGAGAGCCTGCTTTTGTACTGAAAATGGCAGAAATGGTTGATTCCTGAAAATGCCAATTCATGCTTTTGCACAGAGAGTAAAATGCTGGGCTTTGATGTGGAAAGCTGCAGTCATACAGAGGTAGCAGTGGTGACATATCCCTGTGATCACATTTGTGAATATCTGTGAGAATACTGCTTCCTATTTTCATGGTGTGTGTGTGTGTGTGTGTGTGTGTGTGTGTGTGTAGGGGGGAATTTCAACTTCTTTTTCTACATCATTAAGTGCAGTGTTGTGGGGGATCCTGTTTTCTATTTCTTCTGGTATTTTTATTGTTGTTATTAATACCTGGATCTTAGTTAGTGCTTTTACTGAAGTATTAAATTGATTAGCCTCACAAGACCTCTGGCAGCTGGCTAAGTATTCCTATAGCCTTTTTACAGATGGGGAAACTGAAGCACAGAAGAATAAGGGAATCTCCAAAGGTACACTGTGAGTTGGTGGCAGACACATGGATACGACTCAGGAGTCCTGACTCCCTGTCTCCTGATATCCAATTAACAATCTGCCCTAGCTTCCGGAGAATGGGTCGCTTTGCACAACTTAGTTAGCTGTATTCAATGTTGGAGTTATTGGGTAGCAGAAATAGAGCCTATATTGTTTCCCAGCAATAACTGCATAAAGTTATGAAAAAAAATATGTACTGCTATTTGCTAGCGTTCTGTTTTAATGGAACGTGAAGCTCGTGCTACTTTAAGTTACAACTCAACTCGTATAGAAGCAAATATAACATCCATATAAATATAAAAAAATTACTTTGGTCAACACATCACAATAAATAGCGAATGGCTTCAGAGTAATGGGACACTAAAAAGTATTACTGTGGCTCCATCAAGTGTATCAAGGCTTCCATTAGTCGTCAAGGTGAATGGCTTCATTTGACGCTTGGCCTTCAGTACAACAACCTTCTGAATGCTTGATGACATCACAAATCGGGAGCGGGGGGGGCTAGTCAGAATGAAGTGATGTTAATAAATATCATCATAGATCCCCGGACTGATGAAGTTCTGTGCCTGGAAGGAGCCTGAGGAATTAGTCCTTTGAGTTTACTGAATAGCCATGGTATTAAATATTTTCCTCTTGTCATTTCTCTCCTGCTCGGCCAAACTTTCCAAAAGTCAACCTCTCGGTTGAGGGAACAATTTCGATGCATAACTTTGAGTCTTGTCATTCTGGCACTGTCTTTGGATTGCAGACAGAAATTTGCATACTCATTTCTGTAGCTGCCTGACTGCAGGTACACGTCCGTTACTTAGAGATGCAAGTGTTCTTGATTTGCACTTGAAATCAGTCTTCTGGTGCAAAGAAATGGGCACAAATTGCATCCACAATAAAGAAGTTTGGGCATCAGCCAGACTGAAAATACAATGCTCATTCTCTTTCTCTTGCAGTCCTGTTATCTCTCTCATTAACACTTTCTGTCTCTCCCTATTCCCATCACCCTCCTTTTTTCTGTCTTTTTCATCCCTGTTCTGACTCTGTGACTTCCTTGTTCACTTTAATTTTCTAGTGGTTGTTACCAACAGGGCTTTTGGATTTCCAGCACTGTTAAATGTATATCAGAGGTCCTTTCTGTGCTGATTGACAGAAGTTATGAGTTGCTGCAGCCCCCACCAAAGCAGCGTTAGCTCAAGCTGTAGCAGGTCATGGAGGTCCTCAGTTCATTCCCCAACATGACAGCCAAAATGGTGGCCATCACACTTGGATAAGACAACATAGTAACACCAATTGATGTTAATTCCCTCTATTTGTAGGCGGGGCCGGCTCCAGGGTTTTGGCTGCGCCAAGCAGCCAAAAAAAAAAAAAGCCGCGATCGCGATCTGCGGCGGCAATTCGGCGGGAGGTCCTTCGCTTCGAGCAGGAGTGAGGGACCGTCCGCTGAATTGCCGCCGAACAGCTGGACGTGCCGCACCTCTCCGAAGTGGCTGCCCCAAGCACATGGTTGGTAAGCTGGTGCCTGGAGCCGGCCCTGTTTGTAGGGTTATTCAACAAAGAAGAAACATAGACAAAGATGATATTTCTTGAGCAGTGAACATTGTTCTGTCAAACTTTATTATTCATCTGTGGTATAGTCAAATACATTTAGAAGAAAGTTTGGTCCAGATCACAGTATTGAATATACTTCAGCTATCTCTACTAAAGCAAACATCTATCAACCCACGATAACCCTCTCATCCAACCTTGATCTCTCATTCCCATACCTGAGAAGCTGTTAATATAGTAAAAATCCCAAACCATAAGAATGAAAATGGCCTTGTCTGAGATCACTGCTAATGGCCAACTGGTATCAGAGTATGGCATTCAGCCCTGCCAAGCATGCCACAAATGTAATGCACTGGAGCTCCATTGGTATAAGGAGTAAGAAACCAGAGGTTACTCTAAAAGTGGTTCTTCTATGACATTGTATGGAAAGCTGATGCTAATCCCTGTTTAAGATTCACCAATACTCTGTAGCTGCTTTGTGTTGCTCTGGCAATGCAAAGTACCCCTTGATGCCAGGTTAGCCACTGGGTCAATACAATTGACACCAGGTCAAATAATCGAATGTGGTCTGAAGACAGTGTAGTTTAGTGGATACAGAATTGAACTGAGATGAAGAAGATTTGAGTTCTGTGGCCTGTTGGGTGACCTTCCCAAGACTCTACATCAGTTTCCTCATGCGTGAAATGCCTCCTTTGTAAAGTGCTTTGAGATCTACAGATGAAAAGAATTAGGTCAGAGCTAAGTATTATTAGCAATGTTTCAAGCTACCGTAGCTTCCTAAAACCTATGCTCAGCGGAAGCATTGGTTTCCCTGAAGAAAGAATAGTCTTCCTGTGTGGAAATTGTGGGGGGGAAACAGCTAACAGTGGCTATTCCCTTGTTAGCATGGCTACAATTACACCAGATTGATTGTATGCACAGTTCTGATATTTCAGCAGTAAGTGCTTCACTAATTAGTCACAGCTCACATTTCCATTGATTCATAAATCACAGTTTTATAAGGTCTGGTTAGAGAATGCCAGAACTATACTGCTAAGACATTTTTTTATTGATGGGAGTGGGAAAAAATATCCTTATAGTACTCTCCTCTTTTTCATCATGTGAACCAAAAAAGAAACAAGGTATCTCTAATTCACAGAATGTGAATAATTGCCTCTTCTCCTTAAGGCATATTATTATCATATTCTATATTTTTGTACATTAACCATATCAGACAGAGAGACACATTGCTGGGGGAGACGTGCATTTGTTGATCAGTGTGTTAATGGGGTTGAACTGCTGCAACATTATAGACCTCTTGAAAAGAAGCAAATGTTGTGCAAGGCATTGGGAAGCTCAGTTTGTTTGCTATCCCATGGTTGGAAGCCCCTGTTTCTAGTCCTAGATATGAGGCTATAAACATACCTCTGTTGTAAGACAGAATGTCACCTGATCTGAGCCTCAGACCAGAGCTATTCATAGAGTTGGTTGGGAATTTTTCAACATAACATTTTTTTCAATGAAAAGTGCCAATTTGTGAAAATTGAAACTTTGTGAAACAGAGTCAGTTTTGACAACGCTCCCAAATCAAAAACATGTAGGGAAAAAGAAGAGTTTTGAAACGTTTTAACTATTTTCTATCATGGACTTTTAAAGGAGATGGTGGTGGAGAAATGAAGCTCCTACTCTCTCCCTTGATGAGCATTAGGCCTACTCTATGCTACACAGTGAGGTCAATGTAAACTGCCTTGCATTGACCTAGCTGTGGAAGTGTCTTCACTTAAATTTGGCTCCTGTTTATGTAAGTGCCTTTCTATGTCAATTTAGTAACACCACATCCCCGATTGGTGTAGAGTCATGGTCGATGAAATTAGGTCAATGCAGTGTCTGTGTAGACACCGTGTTGCTTATGTCAACTGTTACTGGCCTTCAGGAGCCACAATGCCCCACTCTGACAACACAATCGATTCAAGCTCTCCTTGTAAGGATGCACACTGTCTACACAAGGATCCAAATGTGCACACACAAAAACACACACTCACATGTGATTTAATAACTGCTATGGCTGTATGCTGATGTAAGTTAGGTCAATAATTTTGTAAGGTAGACATGGCCTTAGTCACAGGGAGCCAACTAAGGTAAAAAGATCCACTGACTTCAGTAGAACTGTGTGATTTATCCAGCAGAGGACCTGGCCTGGGGTTTGCTATATAAATAGCACCTCAAAAAGGAGATGAAAAGAAACCTCATTCTTTGCCACAAAATCTCCCTGAGAGCCCTTCCTTGGAAGATTTCTTAGTAATAAAGGGAAAAACAACAAACATGTAAACTATCCTGCTACAATGTCATGCCAGTTATGTCCTGTCCAGAACCAGGAAATAGTCTTGCCGGGAACCCCATTCTTGTGGTTATTCAGCTGCCATTTTTAAACACATCTGTTCATGTATCTGATTCAGCCTTGGTGTCTAAAGCACAGAAGTTTGGACGTGCTTGTGGGGGTGAAATTCACCCCTGTGCAGAAAGCTAGCACAAGCCCTATGCCTCACTTTAGTCCCATTTAATCCCTACTTTGAGGACCTAAGGGGTAAACATGTTGGTATTCTGCATAGGCCTGAACGTTACCCTTGGTAAACACCCATATTTGTGGATGTTTATCCAAGGTGAACCTTTTGAGATTCCTCCAACACACCATTAGTTTCTCTTTCCAGTCTCCTGCAATCTCTGGTGCCATCATCATTTGTCTATCACCAACAAAATGTTTGGTTCTGTACAAACTGCAAAAAACAAGCCAATATTATTATTAATTTATTAATTAATTAATTGGCATCATCATAGCACCTAGGAGCCTCAGTCAGGGACCAGGATCTCATTGTGCTAGTCGCTGGACAAACACAGAAGAAAAAGACAGCCTCTGTCCCAAAGAGCTTACACTCCAAGTATAAAACAAGAGACAACATATGGATACAGACCGATGGGGGAATACAAGGAAACAATGAAACAATATTGGATAGCATGATAATTTGTGGTCTCCGCATTGCATAGTCTCTCCACAGGCAGACCTGATTCTATTGTGTGAGTATATTTGATGTCTCACATAACAAATAACATTTCTCAAGCTAATTGAAGTCAATTTGTAGTTGATGTGACTAGTGACAAGGCACTGAAGAAAATGAAAGAGATGTGAAATAAGGTTTTAAGGCAGGAAGAAAAGCAGAGGAAAACTAATGTACACTGATGGCTGAAAAGGAAGTTAACAATTTTAGCTCAGTTTAAGGTACTCTGTTAAATGGAAGGATGAGGGCTTGTAAAACAATGGCCAATATGTATGTGAATTAAACATCTGGAGGGGACATAAAATAGGAAACCATTTAGAGGGAAATGAATCCCCTATAGAAGATATGCTAGTCATAAGAACAGAATGTACTGTGTAACTCATGGTAAGGAAGGGATGCATTAACACATTATTTTTAAGAGTCTCAATCTCACTTTTATTTATATTTAAGCTTTTAATCCTTGAGTAATTAGTCATTACTACTATTTAACGACTGGCTTGCTAATTGGGCATCCCTAGATGGAGCTGAAGGCAGTTAAAATTCTAACAAACTGGCCATTAACTACAGTAATGATCAAATTCTCTGGGATTATTACTATTATAAACTATAATTAACAGTTTATAACAGCTATATTTTATTTTGTATTTTTTTTTCTCCAAAGGAAATATCCTGGATTGCGGCTGGGAGGCTATGTTTAAATTCTCAGTTTTAGGTACTTTGAACAGGAATTTTCTATTTTTTCCAAAAAACAGTGGTAGAATATTTGTCTGAAATGTTTGTCAGAGTGGGTGGGTCTTCCCTCAGGGGTCCAATAATACATTCTAGTAGTATGGAGAGACACGTTGGCAAATAAGGTGTGGATGGAACTGTATTTCAGATTCTACAAATTCTGAATGAATGCTTCAAAATAAGACAAGGCCCAACCTCCTTTATTGTATGTCCTTCTTTTCAGCCACAGTTGCTGCCATCATGGGTTGTGACTGGGAACTGAAGCTAGGCCCGCCAGTGCTGAATTCATGAGACTTGTGCTCGAGTTAAAGAAGCCGCTCCTGTAGCCAGTAGCTGTATCGTCTCATATGCCTCAGGAGTGTGTAAATTACTCGGAGAAAGTCAGAACAGCCCAGGAATGGGATGATGCAAAAGTGGCTTAAAGCTAGAGGAGGGCAGGAAATCGTTTTCCTGTGCCATGAACATTTTCAAGATATCACAGAAATGTCTCATCCTCAATCTGGACACAAAGTCAAAATCTCCAAATTTTTCATGAGCCAAAAAGCCCCAAAATGTTTTGGTTCACCACCATTGAAACATTGCTTGTTTCAGTTATTTCAAAATAACTGTTTTGATTTTGACTTTTTTTACTTTAATTAGCTTATATTTCAAAATGACACGTCATTTTGAACCTGAAAAACAGAATTTTGTGATAAGACAATGTCAAAACAAAATGCTTTGATGGTTTCAAATCATTTTTTAACCCTCAACTGTTTCCGAGTTGAGAAATTTGTCAAAACTGACCCTTTCCCGCAAAAAGATTTGGTTTTGATACATCAGCATTTTCTGATTTGAAAAACCTTTTCATCCAAAAATTCTCTGTAAAACCATCTGAGCCCTCTTCCCCTGGGGATAGAGTTCTGTGCCATGACTCTGAGGTTCAGCACAGGCTCTCTCTTGGACTGCGGTACAGGGATCCTGATTTACCGTAGCTGAAAATGCCTTATTTCAAAAACAGAACAGTAACACTATAGTGTCATTGAACCATGCCTAAATGGGTATTCTGCCTATCGCAATATCGCTGCTAATTATGGGCCTATTTCTAATCCCATTGAAGTCAATGGCAATACCCCCATTGGTTATATTGGCACAGGATCAGAACCTGTATCAGAGCATGACAGATTCCCTAAAGATGATAACTTACAAAGTTTAAAGATATTGAAACATATGTGGTTAAGGACGCATAGGACCAAGAAGACCGGGATGAATCAGGCAAGATATTTTCAGTATAGATAGGAAAATATTAAAACCATGTTGCGAGGCACTGGTGAGACCTCGTCTGTAAAGCAGTGTACAGCCCTGGTCACCCATGTTCAAGAAAGATTAATTGAAACGGAAACAGAGAAGGTGCAGAGAAATGCTATTAGGACAATTAGGGGACTGGAAGATCTATCTTATAAGAGGACACTAGAATAGTGGTTCTCAACCAGGGGTCTGGGTCCCATAGAGGGCCATGAGCAGGTTTCAGGGGGTCCGCCAAGCAGGGCCAATGTTAGATTCACTGGGGCCCAGGGCAGAAAGCCTAAACCCTGAGCCCCACCACCCAGAGCTGAATCAGAAGTCTGAGCAACTTAGCTTCATAGGGCACCCTGTGGTGTAAGGTCCCGGGCAACTGCCTGGCTTGCTACCTCTTAGTCCTGGAGCTGGCTTTTATATGCAGAAAACCAGTTGTTGTGGCACAGGTGGGCCGTGGAGTTTTTATAGCATGCTGGGGGGAGGGGGAGTTTCAAAAAGAAAAAGGTTGAGAACCTCTGCACTAGAAGAGCTTGGCTTGATTTACCTAGCATATTGTAGGCTAGGAAGGGATCTGATTGCTCTCTATGGCAGTTAGAGTGACCAGACAGAAAATGTAAAAAATAGAGACAGGGGGTGGGGGGGTAATAGGAGCCTATATAAGAAAAAGGCCCAAAATCGTGACTGTCCCTATAAAATCGGGACATCTGGTCACCCTAATGGGAGTAAGCACCAGGAAGTGCAAGAGCTATTTTAGCTAAACGACAACGGCACAAGAACAAATGGGTATAAATAAGCCATGAATAAATTTAGGCTGGAAATTAGAAGGTTTCTAATCATCAGAGGAGTGAGGTTCTAGAACAGTCTTCCTGTAGGAGTAGTGGGGGCAAACAACCCAACTAGTTTTAAAATGGAGCTTGATGAATTCGATTATATGATGGGATTACCTGCAATAGCACGAGTCTGGGTTTAATGACTCAGAAGATCCCTTCCAGTCCCATGTCCTATGTAAGACCATTTAAGAGTCTACCATGACACCTGCATCCAGGAGCCAAACATAGTTTGTTGATATCTTAATGTTTAGAGTAAATACAAGCACTTTCCCCGTAGGAAGCTTGGTGTGCCGCTATATCAGTAGGAGAAAAGCACCGTGCAAACACAAGCTAAGCATGGCCTTAGTCTCTAGCATTATGCAGCAATTTCTCAGCATGCCCCTCGGGATCACCATGCTCTTCATCACACACAATAACAGAAAAGCTGAGCTGTACAGCCACCAGTTCATGACTGCTAAATAAACAGGAACTCACCTGCTTTACCAGGCTGTTTGTGCATGTGAAATGCAACAGTTCAACTGATACAAATTGGGAAGCTTTGAGGTTTTGTATTAAAGACTAGCTGAATACTGCTTCTTGACGGTGTCCTCCTTTCACATAATGAAACCGAAAAGCATCAGAAAGCCTGTTTGTGAATTGTCAGCAGTAATATCTTATTTTGTTTATTTCGAGATGGTCCGAAGCTGTAAAATTTAGAACGGGGATAGGATTTTTTACACCTGGGAGGTGTCCAGATCTGGGATTTTTGTTTTCAGTGCATTATAGGGCTACCTGCAACATGTGGGCCCGGATTCCAGTTCAGATTGCAAAATTTGGGGATGTTCAGATTGGGGATTTCATTTTGGGCCCACTCCTGTTTTTAATGATCACTGAGATTTAGGGGATTAGATGGTGCAGGGATTGGTAATGTAGTACTAAAGATGGAAAGCCTTCCTCCTTTTAAATCGCTGGTTCAATTTCAAGTCTAATGAATACAGACGGGAAATCACGATCAGCAACAAAGTTGTGAAATAAACATGAGGGTCCAGATCCTCAGCTGGTATAAATCAGTGGAGCTCCAGAGTGGAGCTAATCTGATTTACACCAGTTGAGGATCTGGGCCCATGTTATTGCTACTGAGTTTCTAGTGTCTGCATCACAAATCCAACTAGGTTAGCAGTGAGGATGACCTGGTCTGTGGCAAGTGAACGTGCCTACAGAGGTGATCTTTCATGTGAAGGTTCATTGCGGGGGAAGCTCAGCGCGGGGTCGATCTAAGATACGCAACTTCAGCTACGTGAATAGCATAGCAGAAGTTGAAGTACTTAGATCTACTTACTGTGGTGTCTTCACAGTGACTTTTGCTGCTGCTGCTCCATTGTTTCCCCCACAACCAGGGTAGCTGGGAGTTGTGGGGTGCCCTTCTGCCCGCAGCAGCTGGAAGCTGCAGGGTGACCATATTTCCCAAACAGAAAATGGGATACCCAAGCTGCTCGCCCAAGGTGCCCCTTCCCCGTGCAACGCTGTCACCTGTCGCTGGCATCTTGCAAGGGGGCCCAGGAGGAAGCTGTCGGCTGTCGCTGAAACCCTCCCGGTGCCTTGCTGGCTGCCAGCTCCAGTCCCTCGGTGCTGAAGCAGAGAATGTCACGGAGGTCTCTGGAAGTCACAGATTTCGTGACTTCCATGACCTCCGTGACATAAACGTAGCTTCACTGATGAGTATTTAATGTGTGGTGTAGGATTCTGTGCAGAGCAGCAGAGCTGGCATCTTGCAGAACATTGCACCCTACTTATTGGTAGCTATCTTCTCTTTCTAAGAGGACCCTGCACAGCTGTGTAATATTTTATATGCCTCTTTTACTCAGCAGGATTTCTCATTTTGAAAGATAGTCATTAAAAATCTTATTAAGCCGTTAAATGTTTACAGGGTGATCGTGCGGTCGTAATTATGAATGTTCTCTATGCAAACAGGACTGCTCGGTATAAGACCATTCAAAGTTATCAAGAGTTTCATTTAAGACCTTACCTTCAAACTGCAAGGACAGATCCTCCGCTGGTATAAATTGTCAGTTTACACGATCTAAAGTTCTGGCCCTAAGATTCTAACTTTCAATTTTATTATTTTCATCCAAATGAATCTTTCAGCTCTATTCATTTATGAATTCTATTTAAGAAATGTCCAAACTTTTATTACCCAAGGGATGAGTTATAGCCCGTAAGGTATTTTTTAATGTTCTTATCATGCAAAGGAAATTCTCTTTTCAAATATACTAAAAAGTGTTCTATGTTAAACATGGTGGATAAGTTTGGAGCTTTATTTCTTGCTTTTGTCAGGAAAAAACTTGAAGAAAGATGGATTTCTGTGCTCCGCATTTTTAATATTATCCAGTGTGAATCATTGCCATATTCACGCACTCAACTTGCTGTACATCTGAGTAACAACAACAACAACGTAACTAGACTAAAATGAAAAGTTTCATACATCTTCTACACACACGACATACCAAGTGAATGCGATGTCTGCAGTGGAGTGTCAATGAAGCATTCAGACAAGGAAGTGGGCCAGATTTTCTTGTCTTGTAGTCTTTGCAGCCTTAGACATGAAAAGCCTTTTGATTGGGAGAGTGGTTGGTTTAGGTTTAGATGCCTAAATTCTACAGGGTTAGATGCTTAACATTTTTAGGCGTTTTTAAAAATCCCACCTCTATCTGCATCTTTAGGCATCTAACTACATTGGAAATTTTGCCCTTCGGAATTTAATCTCATTAAAAGTTAATGGGCCTTAGTCTGCTAAATTGCTTAGGTGCTTCTGAAAATGTTACCCAAAACTAGAGTTGGTTTGGGAATTTTTTGTCAAAATGTATTACCATTGAATAATGCTGACTCATCAACATCAAAACTTTTCATTGGCTAGGGTCACTTTACATGAATTCCCATTTTGAAAAAAGAATTGGAAGAAAAAGTTTGGAATTGTTAACATCCCACTTTCATCTTTTAAAAATAAACTTCAAGTTATTTGGGTTAGAAATGACTGTTCATTCTGAAATTTCAGTTAAGTTATAATATTTTTATTTAAATAAAAAAGGTCACAATTGAAATGAAACTTTTCAAAATGATTAAAATGGAAAATTTCAATCGACCCAAACTGATTTTTTGGGGGGAGGATTTTTGGTTCATGATATTTTTCAAGATTTTGCCTTTTTGGCCTGACTCAGGATGGGAATATTTTTCAAAATCTCAAAAAAAACCCGTTTCCACCCAAGCTGTACACCAAACTCCTTCTCCAACCTGTCAGAAATGTCTCCAGGGAAGGCTTCCTGTTATCTCCTTGTCTTAGGAAAACTTTTCTTCTTCTGTGATCATTCATCTGTAACAGACATCAAATTGCTTCTTGGACAATGCAACCAAAGTAAACAAGTGGGACATATGGGATTTTAATTGGCTGCCAGATACAAATTGTAAGTACTGTATTAGTGACTACAGAAGAATAAAGCTAGGGAGATCAGCGAAGTCTATTTACCATTCATTATGTTGTTGTTATTGTTGAAGCAATAGAGCAAGAAAGAGACACAGAAATCAATATTGTTCATTGCTTAATAACCACATATCATTTTATAAAATGAAATGGTGCCGTATGATGGCAGGTGACACTGTTTATTCTTGATGCTCTATTCCTATGATAATCAGGAGCTGTCTGGCTTTTGGAGGAACAATTTAAGTAACACTCAATGGATAGTGTAGTGGAAATTCTCAGCATTCCTGCCTCAAGACCATGTAAAAATGTGAAGAAGCTGATGGAGGCATACATGGTAACATAGAAAATAAAGCCAGGGCAGGTGCATCCTACAAAAGAATTAACTCAGCCACAGACTGATGATGATTTATTTGTATTACAGTAGTGTCCAAAGGCCACAACCAATTGAAATTGGGATCCTATTTTGCTATGTGCTGTATGTACTCACAGTAAGAGGGTCTGTGCACAAGAGCTTACAATCTAAAGAAACAATGGGTGGGAAACAGAAGTATTATTATCCCTGTTTTACAGGTAAGTAACTGAGACACAGAAAGGTGAAATGGGTTGCCCATGGTCACAGAGGAAACTGGTTGCAGAGCTAGAAACTGAAGTGAAATCTCCGCAGTTCTAATCTAGTGCTTTAAGATCATCCTCAACTAAGCAAGGATTCTTAGGGTAGAATATAAGGAGATCGTGAGAAAAACAAGCCTTAAAAAATTACATTGTTTCAGGATAATCTCTGCCTGATTTGAGTCACACAGTCCGATTTGCCACGACCTGAAAGCAGTTAAAAATAAAACACTCATTAAATAAAATAAGTGAGGTGGATAGTAAGGCTATTTTTAACTGAATAATTTATGTTTTTCTTTTCCTGTTATTATACAAAAACAACAACAGAGAGAATGCCATGATCTTAGAAAGTCCTGTGACCGACAGTTCTGAAGAATCAGAGATCCACAGAACAGGTATTATTGCTAGGGCTGGATGGGAAATGGTTTTTCCATCCCATTAATATGTCCAAAATTTCAAAATTGTTTCCTGTCCCAACATATTCATGAACAGATAAACAATTTTTTTCTGCTTTGGGTCATTCAAAACATTTCATTCTGATTTCAACCAAAACAGCAAAAAGCTTTTTTTTTCTGGATAATTAACTTAATTTTCAAAAACAAAAGTAATTTCAAATTAGAAAATGGAATTCTTTAAAAAAAAGGTTGAAAGATTTCAACAATTTCAAAACTTTTTCTTGCCTCTTTTTTTTTTTTTTTTTTGCATTGGCAAATTTGTCTAACCCAAGCCTGTTTCACAGTTTTCATTCCAAGGAATGGGCGTTTTTTGACAAAAAGCCCCAACCCATTACTTGACACTTTCCTTACCAGCTGTAATTATTACCTACATATAACTTTTGAGCAACCACAATGTACCTAGTTCTGTACAGAACTTGGAGCTATTGGGCTGATGCTCCACAGTATGTGGAGTTGACAAAACAGAATGTAGTAATTGACAAAAATACAGTAAATGTAAAATACTACCAATTTCCAGGCACTAGATCTTATTATGCTTTTGTCTATTTGACTAAACGGGTCCCTAATGTCTTTTGCTTGAGTAGGTTTATATAGACTGTGAATGAGTTGCCTCTTAATGTTCTTTTTGACCTTGTCTACACATTTTTACCATCTTAACTGTACTCGTACTTTTACTGGTATAGCTAAAGCTGTACAACCCTCTAAGTGTGAACACAGCTATGTCAATATACAGGCATATTACATGTGTAGGAAAGGGTAAAAAGCTATAAGTACTTTAAATTTGTTAGTCTCTAAGGTGCCACAAGTACTCCTGTTCTTCTTTTTAAACAGATATAATCACATCCACACTAGGGATTGCATTGATTTAATTATTTTGATAGAAAAATCACACTCCCACCCAAAATAGTTATACCAATACAAAACCTGGATATATCTAAGACCTTTCATAAGTTAGATAGATCGGGCACTTAAATCTCATATTCTGTGTATGTCTAGAATATTTTTCCTGCTGTTGTAACTACAGTTACTTCATTGCAATTAAACTCAGGTTAGCTGATATCTTTGTAACACTCCACAAACTTCTTTCCAGGACACAAATGTTTCTGGTTTACTGTGGGCTAAGCCCTTAATTGACAGCAAAGAATCTAGTGTAGACATGGCCTGTGAAGCATTCAGGAAAAGCATGGATACTACTGATAGTCAAAGATACAGGGCCAGACTCTGATGTCACTTACATTGCTGAAAACTCATAGTACCTCTTTTGACATCTTTGGATATTCAGTGGAGTAAGTGAGCTCAGAATCTGTCCACAGCTGTCAAAGGGCTACAAGCGTAAGTTTATGCCCTAAAATGTATCAATAAGGAAGGTAAGCATTCACATTATTGAGGGGTTTATTCCTCTTTGGGAAAGAAAGAAAGAAAGAAAGAAAGAAAGAAAGAAAGAAAGAAAGGTTGTTTCTCTTAAGAAAATATAGCCTCATCTAGGTTGAAACTATCTCAGTGGCATTTATTTCTTTTTTACTCCTAATACTGTTCATGGTAATTTACCCTCCAAAGTAACCTGGCATTATCAAGTGGTGTAAATGATCGAAAATAAATTAGATTTGCTTGTACTAAGGTACAGCAGCATTTCAAGTAGAAGGACTGAATAAGACCTAATGTACCCATTGCAGTTAAATGGGCTCCCATAAAGGTATCACTTCAAAATGTTGTCCACTTTGAATGATCAATTGGAAAGAGAGGTGGAGGAGGAGTGGATAATTGTTTGTAAAACGATGCACCTGGCTCCCTATCACTTGGTGACGCTAGAACTGGTTCATACTAAGTATTATGCTACTGTAAAAACATTTTTAAACACAAAGAAAATTTTAGTGTCAAGGCACTGGAAAACAATGTCCTATTTCACTGCATAATAGGAGACAGCAGAACAGGCTTCCTTACATTTTGAATCCCAATGGTGTCCCAGAAGGACCATTCCTAGGCTAAGCTGTTTCCATAGTCCAATCATTCCCTGCATTCTCAGAGGAGATCACCTGCAAGGAGGGTGGGATTAGTGATAGCGGCTTCTTGAGATAAATCCTCGTCTATGAAGAACAGGACTGAAACCCCCAACACTTTTCACAAAGGTCACTGAACAACCATCAGGTAGCAACAAATAGAGCAGGTCAACACATTTTCCATCCAAACTGTCTTTGGATGGAAAATTCAGCATTCAGCTAAACAAATGTGCTTTGAAATAAGTGTGTGGAAATTCTGTGGACATTTTTGACTTTTTGATTGAAAAAAATATGAACACTTAAACCAAAAAGTTTTCAATTTTAGTCAGGGACTCCCATGATGCACTGCGATGGCTCAGTGAGAGGGGAGACTGTGATGCACCATGGGAGATGCAGTCTGGCCAAGGATCTTGGGCCACAGAGGCGAAAGGAGGCATGAGACACTGCAGCAGCATTTCCAAACAGAAAATTTGCTGTTTTAAGATGAAAGGTTTTTTGCTGAATATTTTCAGCGGTGGCTGAAAGTTTTTAATTGTTCATTTTTCTCTGAGAAGTTGAAATGTTCTGCGGAGTGGGGTGGGAATCCAATCAGCTGAGGTAACAAGTCAACTGCTGGTCAGTTCAGATTAGAACCACTGCTCTAAACTTGAATGTTTCCAGGACTGCCACTATCCTGAGCCCAGTCATGACCATGGCTTATTCCCAATACCCAGAGCCATTTGGATTAACCTGTTATATCTCTTTCAAATCGGATTTCATTGAATGGAGTGCTCTTAAATATATTTATAGCACAGATCATGCTATTCAGTTTGGGCTGTATAATTTGGGTGCACTGCTCTAGCCCATATATTATATATAGTGATAGCCAATCAGTGTATGCTTATTTTATTAATATTAAAGGTGTCCTCTATGGGTGGAGCACATAACAAAAGACTAAGGTCTATATCCTCAGCTGGTGTAAATAAACTCCATCAAAGCCCCCATCAGATACTTTGGCCCAGGCTTTTTGCTCCCAAGAGCTTTCAATCTGTGGGAAAAGAAAACTACTTGCAGCTCAGTCTTCTGAGTGGGCTTTATTATTTCCAAGGGAATGGAACAGATGATTGAGCAAAACTTTGCAATGTTGTTGATTTCAGGCAAAAAGGGGGGAAAAATCACATCTAACTCCTATGGTTTAAAAGTCTGCCAGGGGAAAATTAACTTTGTAATTAGAAATGTGAATCAGTACTCTAATGAGCTGCAGTTGTATAAAACACTGGAAGAAAAGAGATGGCTAATTATAATTGATGGGGTGGAGCTACTTAGCAACCTGCTCTCTTTGGAAGTTCAATCAGAAACCTGAGTGCAACAGAGAACTTTGGGTTTTGCTGGTAATTGATGCAATCAGATGTGGAAAAGTAGGTGAACTGTGAGTAAATGAACTCCTACTCTGACAGCAGGGGTTACATCTGGCCTTACTATTCATGCCCTGTCAGGATGATTGCACACATCTTTGCCTTGTTTTAAAGGAGAAAGATGAGCAAAAGCACCATCAAAAGATTTAAAATAAATGCTACAGCACCTTGATTTTACCAAGTTATCAGTGTCGCTTTTGGTGTTCCGGGGGAACGACATGACAGCTGAAGTCAGATTTATGCAGCTCATTTGGGTCTGTAATATACCTTCCTGTGCTGAAATGTACAATGCCCAAACATCTCTAGTCGCTACACTTTTCTGTCCTTCCCCCTGGGCCGTGAGGCCCGCATGCTGGGACTCTCATTCATCCCTGTGCTGGTGCACCGTCAAAGCTAGGGGACTTGTGACTTCCCAATCTTGGGGCTGCCAGAGCCTGTTTAGCCCTGGGCACAGGTTAGGGAAGCCCTGGAGGCTGCACAACTTTGTGACCAGTGGCTTGCTATAGATCTTGCAACAACTGGGAAATAATATAAACATATGACTATACCAGCCATACCCTCCCTCACCAACCCCTGATATGCTCTGGCATGGACCCTCTGATTAGGGGCTCTTGCAAGGGTGTTTGGTTCTGTGCCTTCTGCATTGGGGTATTCCCCAGTGGCCATGCAGCTGTCATAACAAGCAGAGGACTAGGGATCCACAGTACACTACCCCAGCCCCATAGGCTCCAGCCAGATGCACAGAGGGATGGTCTCACAGCCATTATCACATGACTGAGTTGAGCTGCTACTCTGAAACATGACTGAGTTGGTAGCCTTGTTCCTGGCTCTGTTATCCATGCGAGGTGAGAACACAGAGAATGCCGAGGCAATTCAGTTACTGCAAAACGCATTAGCTTTCTGCATCTTTAACAGTGTAAGGAAATTAGTAAGGCTTATTTTTTACTGCCCCCCCCTTAGCCATGCCACCTTTTCCCACAAGGTCCATTTACCACACGGCTCTTCTGCAGAGAGTGGAGTGACTACATGGGTGAAAGGGAGCATAGTTGAGCAATCTTTTCCTCAGACTTTGGCTTTGTCTACACTGGCAAATGAAAGACAAAACTTTTGTTGTTCAGAGGTGTTAAAAATACCTCCCCCCTCCCCTGAAAGACAAAAGTTTTGCCGACGACAAGCACCAGTGTGAACAGCGCTTTGCTGGCAGGAGCGCTATCCTGCTGACAACACCAATGCCACTAGTTGGGAGTTTTTTGTCGGCAGGAGACAGCTATTCCTGAATAACTTCTGGGATTCACAAAAGCTCTACTAATCTGCCTGTGAACTGCGTAGGTGCCTAAACTTGCTCGTCACCTAAATTTTTGCATTAAAAATTCCCTCAGTGCCTATGCTTCTGCCTCTGAGCATACACACTGCATCCCCACTCCAGACATCCAGAAGCTAAGCTTCAGAGCGATGCATGAACCGGGAGGAAGATAGGTGCTCCTCCGATGAACTCACTTGCCGAGCCCAAGATTGTGAAAGTGTGTGGTGGGTGGGGGTGGGGAAAGTGATCAGAGAGAGAGAGAGAGAGTACACAAACATGAGGCTGACTCTGTAGCTTGGTGGTTAGATCACTTAGCTGGAATGGAAGATCTAAGAGCCAGTCCCCCAACACCAATAACTTTTTATATTATTTATCCACTGTAGAACTCCTTCAACATGACAGGCTGAGGGAAACTATCCATCCTCCTTTCTTTCTATGAGACTCTCTCATAGACCAGTGGTTATCTCATATATCTCATAGACCAGTATCTTCCTGTTCAAAACTCTCCTCCCCCTCAGGTGGAGGAGGCATTTGAACGAGGTGTCTCCCATCTCCCAGGTGAGAACCCTAATCGCTGGGTAAGAAGTTATGAGAGTCCTCCCCCTTTCCTGGCTTCTTCCAAAAATGACATAGGTACCTAATGCCAAGAGACGGTCTAAGAATCCCAACCACTGGAAGGTGCCTCCCTGCAGCCAGCATTTAGATGTCTAGGTCCGGCAAAGGGCTTAGCACACACCCCTCATCTCCCATTGGCTAGCTGACTTTTCTGAATCCCATTCTTAGGTGCTTCTCTCTCCCCATTCATTGCGTCTGGAGTCTAGGTGCTGAACTCAGGCTTTGTGCATCCCAGTGATTTTCGAGGTGTCTATTACGCATCGCGATGCTCAGCTTCACCAGGCCTATGCTTCTTTGTGAATCTAGCTCTAGATAGCGCACCTGAGGGACCAATCCGACACTCACAGGGATATGACAAGAGGATCTATCAGGTCTGATCCAGCTCATACATCTCTGGCAATGTACTTCTCATTATTGACTCTCAGCATAAACTGGGGGAATATTTATAAAGGGTTCCCTTTGCCTCATAAACTGCTCATAAGGTGTTCTCTCTGTGATGTAATGAAATGGTGCTAATGGAAGTCATTTCAATTTGTGTATAGCTATGAATATACATATACATAGCATATTCCATCAGAGGTATTGAGTCACGTCCTCTTCCGTCTTAGGTCCGGTGAGAAGCTGCCCTATAGCTAACATAGTCAGCAATGTAAGAATCTGCTCTGAGTCTGTGGATCTCTAGGAGGCAATGAGCTCCGCCACTTCTTTCTTTCAGATAACAAACGAGATAGTGCGGGGGGGGGAAAGCTGAGGGTCTCGGGACTACTGGTAGCTGATGAAAGTTGGAACATCCTTTGGGTTGTTATAATTTGTTCCAGGTGACTAGATCAATGCATTGTGATCCCAGAATCATGAAGGTCAAAAGTTGGTTTAACGCCCCCACCCCCAATCCTCTCCTCAACCATGCTGAGCACTCCTGAGGATCTAGCCCACTGTTGAAGGTTCATTCTTACTTGGTGATAAAAGGCTTATAATATGACAGCTAAGGATCCAGACTAATTTTTAAGTGTAGATAAGACAAATAGGAGGATGCTAAAGATTCCTGCAGGTTCCCCTCAAACTGCTAAGGGTTTACAGGCCAGAAACAATGCATAGTTGTAGATAGTACTCTGCAGATTTCTACAGGCTCTGCAAATCCCTCCTTACAAGAAAGACAGGTGCAATATCTGAAAGAACGTTGGGAACATTTGTTTTGTAGATGGGTTCTTCTGTCTCTATGATACCTAATAACTTGCTGCCAGGGGAAATGGTTTGTGTGGGGACAAAGGAAGGTACCTTTAGATGGGAACAAACTCATTTGACTTTAGAAGGAAGAACCATCTCTGAATAATCTCTTCTATCGAGCTAATGGTTCAATGCTGACAGGCAGGGGAGATTTCTCAGTGTAAGAGGGAGATGTTAAATTGCAGATCAGAAATCTCCCGCCCAAACCTGTCTATGGCACCGTAGCCAAGATTCAGCTATAATGAGAAATCTTTTTTATTTCAATTTCCAAATGCCACAGCTGCCCTTTAGTAAAACATATTGTATGATCCTGCTTAGAGGGCAAGCTCTCTTTCATGCACAGTAGGCTGTGATTACACTTCAGTTCTAGTAAGAGAACAACAAACATTTCCTCTATGCCTGCAGGACACAGTTTTCAATACAGCTGTCTTTTAATTCTGGCATATTACATGCTCCCTAAATCTCACACTAAACTTTGCTCAGTAAATATGTTCAGGGCCTATTTATCATGATCCCAGCTTGATGTAATCTCTGATTTATGTGCATGTGCTCGGTCTCCGCTCCTTCTTTCTCTCTGTGCTAGCTCTAATCTATCATAGTGCAGTTTGCATTGTGTTCACCAACAACTTAACACCATTAATATTACCTGTTTGGAAGGAGATGACTTTTTTTTTCCAATCTGAAAAGGCAGCTGCTAGGTATTCCCTCTAAGCACCACCTTCATATATTTGGAGCGAATTGATCTTACCAATTGATTGTGATAGTCAGTGAAGTTTTGATTTTTCACTCCCCTGCTTCTGCTATTATTTTTATCTCCCCAGTTCACAGCCAAACAGAAAAGTTTTACTTGCCCCCAATGAAACAGTGTTGGCCAGTACAAGGAACAGTTACTCTCTAAAGCCAACAACCTTGTTATTAAAATTAACAGGAGTGTCCATAGTGTTTTGTACATACCTATATTTAGTGACCATCCCAACACTGAGCAAGGTGAAGTGAGTTGCCTGAGGTCACGCAGATGATCATTAGTAGAGCTGGGAATAGACCCAGGTCTCTTGACTACCCAGCAAATGCTCTAGCTGCTAGATCATGCTACCACTAACCCTGTAGCTTTGCCCTATTGATTTCAAACCTAAATTGTAATTAGCCTTATGTATGTATGAAATAAGGTGAAGAGGACACAAGAAATGTCCTCCACTCCTCCTGAAGTTGTCGTCCTGGCCTGTGGACTGCTTTAGGTAAGCTCTGACAACAGCACAGGCCTCCCCTAAAGCCGTATGAAGGCCAGGGCAGTGGTCATCCACCATTCTCCACTGGCTGGGCGAGTGCATGTGATATTATTTCAAAGACCACACTGGCCCATGATCACCCAACAGTCCTGGAGTCATAATGTCTAAAGACAGGCTCAATGCCTGCTGGAGCTGAGGAGGCATACCTCAGCACTCCTTACGCATGTGGCATGTGGGAGCCACCATGCTTCAGTGGATAGAACACTGGACGGGGACTCTGAAAATTGAGGCTCCATTCCCAGGTCAGTTCTGGACTCACTATGTGACCTTGAGCAAGTCACTTGACTTCTTTGTGCCTCAGTCTCCCAATGTGTAAATCAGAGAGCTGATGCTCACTCGCTTCTGTGAAGCACTTTAAGACCTATGGTCGGTGGCTTATGTGATGTCCACCTTCTTGGCCAACACACTGGGATTGAGCCAGCGACCTCAAGAGCTAAAAGAGCAAATTACTGTAGCTTGAGCTGAAGAGCCAAGCTTTGGTAAAGGAGGGGCTGTAACAACTCATATCCTCTGCAAACCAGCACAGAGGGTCTCTAAAACACACACTCACTAGTGGGTTACACTTACTTGCTGCTGTCATGTGCTATTTCCTTAACAGTCACCCGCACCATTCCCAAACATGAACTCCAGCTCTGAAGAACTCAGAAGTCTAGAATATGAAATACCCATTGCATATTTTAATCAGATTTCATAAGTGACAATATGGCAATTGGGAAATGAGATAATGAGCGGAAATTCCATCTTAGCCAAGCTACTGTACATTACTGTAAAACCTGCTGTGCCCTTGCTCCATCTGCTGATTGTTAGCACTTACACAGATAACTCGACAATTTAAAAGCTAAAAAGAGAAAGAGAAAAACTCAGTAAATGTAGCGCTTAGGAAGGACAGATGGTCTGGAGTTTGAAGTTCTTCGAATATCTGGTACATAAAGAGACCATGGCTGAATATTAACCCCACTGAAGTCAATAGCAAAACTCCCATGGACTTCAGTAGGGCCAGGATTTCACTTCATATGTCCCAGTTTTAATGAGGCAGTCCCAAATTTTCATGTGATGTCCCAACTGTCTCAGTTACTTCTTTCAGGAGGCCTGACATGCCCCAGTTTTCCATTTCACCAATCAAAATGTCCAAGATTATTTCTTTTTATCACCACGGCTATGTGTTCCAGATGTATTACAGTCCCAATATATTTCATGGTCTTGTCACTCTCATTGTGTAGTGAGAATATGTTTTGACCTAGCCATTGTGTCTGGCCATACCTTGTCATAACTTGTCAATTGACAATACTGCCATATAAGTCTGGTGAGTTGAGCGTTTATTCTAGTCTGAGAGAGACTCCTGCTCTAACCCCATCAATGGCAGAGTAATGTAGGAACTGCAGACTGGATCAGACTCAAGGTCTATCTTGTCTACTATCCTGTCTCTGCTAGGGGCCAGCAGCAGATGCTTCAGCAGAAAATGCAAGAACCGCACAGAAGGCAGATGTGGGATAATCTTCATTCTATATCAGTTTCATCCTAGTCTTGAATAGTTAGAGATCACCTAAAATCCTCCTGAAGCATAAGTTTTTGTTATCAATTCTTAGCGGAACTCTGGATGTATCTCTTTATGTATCTAATTTGATAACATGACCCTATTTGAGTCTAGCTAAATTCTTGACCTCAACAAATACTTGTGGAAATGAGTTCCACAGTGTAATTACTTTTTTCACACAATGTGCATTTCCTTCTATTGGTTTTGAATTTCCATTTTTTAATTTAATTGAATATTCCCTTGTTAAGGGAGAGCATAGGTTGCCAATTTACCTTCTCTAGACAGTTCATTATTTTATATACTCATAGCATATCCCCTATTATTTATCTCCTTCCTAAAGTAAAAATACTGGAATTATTTAATCTCTCTTCATCTGAGAGTTTTTACATGTCCTTGATCATTCTCACCTTCCCTCTCTAAACCCCCTCTACTTCTGCAATATCCATTTTGAGATGGGGTGACCAGTACTGCACAATATTCCAGATTGGTCCGCACCATTGATTTATAAAATGGCATTGTAATATTCTCTGTGTTCTCCACCATCTTGTTCCCTTATGCATTCTAACATTGTTTGCTTTTCTGACTTCAGATGTACAATAAGCTCAGGTCTTCATTGAGCTGTGTACACTGATGCCCAGATCCATTTCTTGGGCTGATAAGGGTAATTTAGAACCCCGTAAGGTATATGAGTAGTTTTATATTTTTCTCTACAATGTGCACTGCTTTGCATTTATCAAATTGACCCTCATTTGCTATTGTGTTGACTATTCATTTAACTCAGTTAGGTCCCTCTGAAGTTCTCACAGTCCTCTCTGGTCCTCACTAACCTAAATAACTTTGTGTCATCTGCAACTGTTGCTACCTCACTGCTCACCTCCCTTTCCAGATCATTAATAACAACACAGGGCTTAGTCTAGAAACTTGAGGTCCCCATTGTTAACTGTTTGAGATAAAAAAGAACAGGAGTACTTGTGGCACCTTAGAGACTAACAGATTTATTAGAGCATAAGCTTTCGTGGACTACAGCCCACTTCTTCGGATGCATAGAAGTGGGCTGTAGTCCACGAAAGCTTATGCTCTAATAAATCTGTTAGTCTCTAAGGTGCCACAAGTACTCCTGTTCTTTTTGCGGATACAGACTAACACGGCTGCTACTCTGAAACCTGTTTGAGATCAAGGCAATTGACTACCTAATCTTACTCTGCTTTCTGTTTCCTAGGCAGTTTTCGATTAATGACTATACTTTGCCTCTTACCTGGGACCTTGTTAAAGGCCTTTTGCCAATTTACATAAATTATGCCAATCAGTTCTCTTTTATTCATTGCTTTATTGACATGTTCAAAGAAGTCTAAAAGATAGTGAAGCATGATTTTCCTTTTTAGCAGCCATGTTGGTTAGAGGGGCCAGAAAGGGACAGTTCTTGGTGATTCCTCTATCCCTCATTTCCCTCTTCTCACCAGAATCATAGAGAGAGGGAAGGAGAGACAGGAGGGCACAAGGGCAGATCTCAGTTGTTCTTTGAGCTGCTCCAAACGCAACTTCTACCGTGGTAGAGTGGCTCAAAGCAAGAAGTCAGAACATGGAGCACTTGAGTATTTTGTGACCCTAGAAAAGTGTTTGCCACCCAAGTGTCCTTGTTTCTTTAGTTTGACAATACAAGTATCAGAGGGCTACGTAGCCGTGTTAGTCTGAATCTGTAAAAAGCAACAGAGGGTCCTGTGGCACCTTTGAGACTAACAGAAGTATTGGGAGCATAAGCTTTCGTGGGTAAGAACCTCACTTCTTCAGATGCAAGAAGAAGTGCGGTTCTTACCCACGAAAGCTTATGCTCTCAATACTTCTGTTAGTCTCAAAGGTGCCACAGGACCCTCTGTTGCTTTTGAAAATACAGTTGCCCACTAGGTATAGTGTGAGGTGAAATAGTGCAAGCTTCCCCACACTCTCCCTGCCTTCGTGCTTTAGCCCTACCCTACAGGGATTGCCAGTATGGTAAGTCATTCTCCATGCCCATTCGGTGACTGGCTTCTCTGCTGTGTCTGCTGACCAGTGCCAACTAGGAGTGTGGATACAGGATGGAGAGCTGTCTGCAGAAAGCTAGGCTGGCACCACCAGCTCATTTCAGGTAAGTCTCAGAACAGGCTGCAGACGACAATAGCAACTCCGGTCCACTATTAACTGGGGCACTCAATCTGGATGAGCCCCTTGTAGCACTGGGCTCTGCCTGTGTGGAGAACGTTACAAGATCAGGGACTTGGGCTATAACTGTCTATTAACAACGCTGCCCAAGTCTTGTTGGAATGAAGGGGATCCATGTATGTGGGAGGCGTGTTTGCAAAAGACTTGTTTGGAGCTTCAGGGCAAATGGGATGCTGTGGGAATCAGTAGAAAGAAGTAAGAAAAGATCTGACCCACACCTCAAAGATTAAATGGACACATTTTTTTTTAATCTAATAAATTTACATGTCTCCCATTTCACCTCCTTTAAAGTCTGTCATGCTCCAGGATATATTGGGCTAATTGTATGAGAGGAGCTGGATTTAATTTCTCCAAAGGGCACAATCTGGTCAGAGTTCTGGAACGTAATGATTGAGGCATGCACTTCAAAAAGGTTTGTTTCCATTAGGCCTCCAAAAGTTCACAAGTTTATCAGAGGCTTGTCCAAAACTCTGTTGGAGCTGGAATAGAGTCTTGTTTGTTTGGTTAGTCCTTTGGAATGATTTTGCAGTATATGTGTGTGTATACAGCCAGAGTGATATGGGAGCAGACTGGGATCACTTTTATCCATCATTCATAAAGTCAGTTATGAAGAGCGTTCTCAATGAATCATTTTTTAAAAAGTCCAGAAGCTGAGTTCCCAGAATTCACTCTTCAGGGACTTTAATATTTTTCCAAGCATCCCTTTTTTTCCTGAAAATTACTTCGCAGTCTGGAGTCTAGTTAAAAGTAGTATTATTTGTATTTTAGTAGCATGGGGAAGCCTCAACTGAGACTGAATCCTTGTTGTGCTAGCTGCTTTCCACACACATAGAGTTATCTACAGCAGAAACAGATGACACAAAGGGTGGGAGAAAGCAATGGTTGTTATTACAACTCTGAAAAATAAGAATTTCCAACCTGTGGAAACATTCAGGTTGAAATATAAGTTTTTTTCACAGAATTTAAAGTTCTGATTTAGCAATACTGAAGCATTTTGCTGTAACATTTTCGATCATAAGGACATAAGAATGATTATTCTGGGTCTGATCAGAATCCATCTAGCCCAGTATCATGTCTTCCAAAAGTGGTCAAAGCCAGATGCTTTAGAAAAAATGAACAGAACAGGGCAATTAGCAAGTGATCCATCCCCTGTTGTCCAGTCCCAGTTTCTGGCAGTCAGAGGCTTAGGGATACCAGAGCATTGGGTTGCATCTCTGACCATTCTGGCTAATAGCCATTGATGGACCTAGCCTCTATGAACTCATCTAAATCTTTTTAAAACTCAGTTATACTTTCGGCCTTCATAACATCCTCTGGCAACGAGTTCCACAGGTTGACTGCATGTTGTATGAAGAAGTACTTCCTTATGTTTGTTTTAAACGTACTCCCTAATAATTTCATTGGTTGACCCATGGTTCCTGTGTTTTGTGAAGGGGTAAATAACACTTTCTTATTCACTTTCTTCACATGATTCATAATTTTATAGACCTTGCTCATAATTTTTGTAGCCCTTCTCTGTAGCTTTTCCAGTTCTAATATATCTTTTTTGAAATGGAGCAACCAGGACTGCACACAGTATTCAACGTATGGACAATCCATGGATTTATATAGTGGCATTATGACATTTTCTTTCTTATGATCGATCCCTTTCCTAATGGTTCCTAACATTCTGTTAGATTTTTTGACTGCCACTGAACATTGAGCAAATGTTTTCAGAGAACTATCCACAATGACTCCAAGATCTCTTTCTTGTGTGCTAACAACCAATTTAGACCCCATTATTGTGTAGGTACAGTTGGAATTATGTTTTCAAATGTGCTTTACTTTGCACTTATCAACATTGAATTTCATCTGCCTTTGTCACCCCGTTGCACAGTTTTGTGAGATCCCTTTGTAACTTTTCGCAGTCTGCTTTGAACTTATCTATCTTGAGCAATTTTGCATCATCTTCAGACTTTACCACCTCACTGTTTACCCCTTTTCTAGATCATTTATGAATATGTTGAATAGGACTGGTCCCAGTATAGATCCCTTGGGAACATCACTATTTAACTCTCTTCATTGTGAAAACGGATCCTTTGTTTCCTGTCTTTAAACATAACAGTTATTGATCCATGAGAGTACCTTCCCTCTTAGCCCATGACTGCTTACTTTGCTTAAGAGACTTTGGTGAGGGACCTTGTCAAAGATTTACTGAAAATTCAAGTACACTCTATCCACTGGATCATCTTTTTGCACGTTTAACCCCCTCAAAAAATTCAAATAGATTGGTGAGACATGATTTGCCTTTCCAAAGGCTGTGCTGACTCTTCCCCAACAAATCATGTTCATCTATGTGTCTGATAACTCTGTTCTTTATTGTAGTTTCAACCAATATGCCTGGTACTCAAGTTAGGCTTACCAGCCTGTAATTGCCAGGATCGCCTCTGGAATCGCCACATTACTTATCGTCCAGTCATCTGGTACAGAAACTGATTTAAACAGTGGGTTACATACCACACTTAGCTATTCTTCAATTTCATATTTGAATTTCTTCAGAACTCTTGAGTGAATACCATCTGCTTCTGGTGACTTATAGTGTATAATTAATCAATTTGTTCCAAAACCTCCTCTATTGACACCTCAGTCTGAGACAGTTCCTCATATTTGTCACATAAAAATAGCTCAGATGTTGGAATTTCCCTCACCTCCTCTGCCGTGAAGACCGATACTTAGAATTGAAGACCGATGCAATAAATTCATGCTTTGTTTCAGTGTGTTGAACTGAATCGAAATGTTCATTTTTATTAAGTTCAGCATTACATTACATTTTATATGGTGCAGTTGTGCTGAAATGGGGGTGTCTTGGGCCAGGGGCGGCTCTATGTATTTTGCTGCCCCAAGCACGGCCAGTCAGGCAGCTTTCGGCAGCATGCCTGCGGGAGGTCCGCCGGTCCCGCACCTTCGGCATACCTGCCACCGAATTGCCGCCGAAACCATGGGACTGGTGGACCTCTCACAGTCACGCCGCCGAAGGCAGCCTGACTGCCACCCTCACGGCAACTGGCAGGCTGTCCCCCGTGGCTTGCCGCCCCAGGCATGTGCTTCCTGCACTGGTGCCTGGAGCCGCCCCTGTCTTGGGCCCAGCAAAGGATAAGATGTTAATGAAACCGTTGTTCACTATTGCAACGTTAAACAATTAAGTGTGGTTCAGGGATTTTGTCCTGTTATTGCTGGCTTGCTCCCACTGTAACAATCGGCGCTATTTTTCTTTTTACCTTTTATTAAAAAAAAGAAAGAAGGAAAAAAAGTTACTGCATCTGAAGTGTAAGGTGTTAAGTAAGACTTTCATCTTAATGACATCCCTTATTCATTTTCTTTTGTTGTAGAGAGTGTTGACAGTCTTTTAGATGCTTTTAAAGATGTTATAACTGTCCTTTTGGGGGAAAAGAGAAAAAGTTAGTTGAGGTGGTCTGAAGCTGCTGTTGTTGGAGTCTAGTACAAAAAAAGGCAAACACACACAAAGGGGGACAGAAAAGAATAGCAGAGAGAGAAAATGCAGCTTCTGTCTCTGGTGCTGATTCTCACTTGCAACCTTACTGCTGGAGAAACAAAAGACAAAGCACAGTTTTATCAGCCACTTCAAGATCTGGCAAACTTGTACCAGCATCAGGCTGATAAAGGCATTGCTTTTTATTCCCTCACTGGTCATGGGCTCATGACATTTTTGTGAAAGATCCAGTCTTGACCATCTAAGCCAGACTCATTAAACAGAAGACAAAAAAAGAGAGATAAGAAAGACAAGAAGTAAGGTGTGAAAGGAATACGACACATGAGGAAGAGGGTAACATCAGAAACCCCAGTCTCCCATACCAGGTGTTGTTCAGGATTTATCTGAAGTAATGGAGGTGTTACCAACTACCTTTCTCTGGCCCAGTCTGGTCAGGACAACTCTCATGTTCAGGATGATGAAAACCCAATGGTATCATAGTGCGTCCCAGAGACCCAGGAGACAGTGGGAAGGAATCATGATGGTGAAACTTGCTCCTTTCAGTCCATCCATTTTCCCCACCACACTCCCATTCAGTGCCTCCCAGATAAATAATGTCAAGCGATCATTGCCTATCATGCTGCTCCACTGGACTGTCTATATCCATCTGTCTCTTGCCTCAGACTTAGATTAAAACCTCTGTGGGGGCAGTGACTGTTTTTTTTTTGTTCTTTGTACAGCACCTAGCACAGTGGGGCCCTGATCCATGACTGAGGCTCCAAATAATAATAAAAATAATTAATAATTAACAATAAAGTGGCAACAGCCTCATCTTATTGACATAGGCGAACTACAAACATTTCCTCCCATTGCTAGAATGTCTTAGAGTTGTCTTGATCGTTCATGACTTCACCAGGAACCCTGAAGACCCATTTAAACAATTCTTTAACCTAAACAATCCAGTTGGTACCAATCTATTTGTCTCCAACTTTTGCTGAGTGTTAGAAACAATTGTATGTAATAGGCTGAGTCGGACTTTTGTTACCTTGACAAACAAGGCAGATGATAAAATATCTGGACCAACCTCTGTTGGAGGAAGGAACAAGTCCTCAAACTTCTCAGAGTTCTTCCTCAGATCTGGGGAAGGTAACCACGGTGTCTGAGTTAAATACAAGTTGGGACAGATTGTTAAACACAAGGCTTCACACTTTGTGTAGGAGACCACTCAAAATGAAGTGGACAATCAAGGATTAGATTGTTAAGCACAAAGGATTCACACATACTCTAGGACAGTGGTTTTCAACCTGTGGTCTGTGGACTCCTGTAGATCTGTAGACTATCTATCTTAGACTATGTCTATGTCTAAAACATAGTCTAATCGAAGACATAATCTAATCTAAGGCATTTCTATGTCTAAGATTTCCAAAGGGGTCTGCACCTGCATTTGAAATTTTGTATAAGTCTGCAAATGAAAAAAGATTGAAAACCATTGCTCTAGGAGACCAGCCAAAACAAAGTGAGAATTAAGGGGCAGCAGGCAATAAGGTGTGCCACAAATTGTTGCAGAGTCACAAAACCAGTGTCTCCATTTAGTCCATAGTTTTTAGTGTCCAGCAGAGCCTTGGACAACTTAGAGTACAAGCCTTTGCACAACTGTGCTTAGGGTGCTTCATACGTGTTGTAGTGCGGGTACCTAATGCCCTTATTCTTTTACAGTCCAGACTCCCGGACTGGACTACATCTCCCATGATGCACCAGAATTAATGAGACTCCCATAATGCACCACACATATCAATCAGACAAAAGACCATGGTGCTTCATGGGAACATAGTCCAGTTAAGGAGAATCAATGTAGGTACGAAACACTCAAACTATAAGTGCCATGTGGCAAGGTGATACCATAAACAGATGCAGTTGAATGTCAAAGTGACTTGAAACAAAATGTTTCAGCTCAGAAAATTAAAATGTTTCAATTCAGGTCAAACTGACCTCCCTCCCCCCAGAATATTTTGTTTTGATTTTCCTTGTGGAATATTAAAAACTTTGGGCAAAACTAAAATTTTCCTGTGGTAAACCTTGATTGTGCAGAAATTGTTTTCCATAGAAATATAATGGAAAATTGAGTGGAAAATTCCTGTGCACCTAGGTTATTATTACCATTCCTGAGCCAACTAGGTTATTACCCCCATTTACTTTCTTCCCAGTAACGTGGAGAGAAAGTAATAGCCAGATTTTCAAAAGCATGTGCAACATACAACTTGCTGCACTCTTTTCAAAATGACAGATTTCAGAGTAACAGCCGTGTTAGTCTGTATCCGCAAAAAGAAGAACAGGAGTACTTGTGGCACCTTAGAGACTAACAAATTTATTAGAGCATAAGCTTTCGTGGACTACAGCCCACTTCTTCTATATGCATCCGAAGAAGTGGGCTGTAGTCCACGAAAGCTTATGCTCTAATAAATTTGTTAGTCTCTAAGGTGCCACAAGTACTCCTGTTCTTCTTTTCAAAATGTGGCAGCATCTCTTGTTTCCAAGAAGGGGTAACTCTTCTGGAAATCTGACTTACTAATGGTTGTGAAGCTGTTCAGAATATCTGGCCCAATGTGGCTTGACCAAGGTCAGTCAGGGAGTAAGTAGTGGAGTTGGGGACTGAACCCATATCTCAGGTTTGTTTACATGATGCATTAGTCCATACCAGAGGAGTGTAAATTTTAGACCATGCTAGCATATAACACATTGACTGGGCAGTATGGACCCTGTTAGCATGCACTGGAAGTTCCCTAGTGAGCTGTTTGAAACAGGACTATGTTAATGCACACAAGGGAATTTTTAGCTCATGCCAGCAGGACTAACATGGATCAGTTAGTGTGTGACACTCTAGTGAGAACTAAAATTTATATCCCTCTGGTGAGGACTAAAGTACCGCGTAGACAGTTCCCTCCTGAGTCTTAGACCATTGCCTCAACCATTAGAGCAACCTTCTTCTCTAAACCAGCATTTTTTGCAAACAAATAATACTTGGGTAGTTGACTCTGAGCTTCCATCCCTAAACTTGTTGTTTAAAAATAAATATATATTTAAGTCAATACTGTAAAAATTGGAGCCTGTGCCCAGCATTAGATCCCCTTGATGAGACCTGACTACGAGCCGCTGCAGGAAAGTTGTATTCCACTCTGTGTGCAGGTGAAACAGTCTCTAGAGGAAAGAAAGGGAACATCATTTGACTAAAGCATGAGGATTCCAAGCGCTAAGCTTCTGGGGGCCTCCTTTCATCTGGGCATATAGAAAATAACTTAATAAATGAAAAAGGCAACAGAATCTCGGTGCAGCAGTGGGAATGTATATAATGAACATTTGAACTGCCAAATCAATGAAATGCCAGATAGAGAATTGATGGTACTGTAAAGAGAGATCTTTCAGAGGCTGGGGTGGGGGGCATGGTTGTCTGGTATCCTTCAGAGAAAGCGTGGCCTGATTGTTTGCCCACTAATAAAGGTCCATAGCCCATTTTACACATGTATATGCTCTCTTTTAAGTATATCTAATTATGTCCAGACCAGCAGGAGACACATTCAGATGCACAACCCTGTTACACTGCTTATTTAACCCTATCTGAAAATTAGAGCATTGTGATATAGTTTAATCCACATAGGATTTACTGATACTGCATCAGGCCATCTAGTCTAATATTCCAGTTCTGCAGTATTGCACCCACTGCTTCAGAAGAAATCATCACACCCCATTAATTCATCTAACTAAACCAATTTGTGTAATGGAAGGAAGAAATCATTCCTAACCTCTTCATGAGATCTCCGCACTTTTATTTTAAACATTCATAAATACAGACACAAAAGTTTGACCCTTTGGCCTTGCATCAGAGTGAATTTCACAGTATTCAGGGTGTGAAAAAAAGTGCACTTTTATTGATTCAGACATACAAGCTATTAATTTGAGCAAATGACCCACTGCCCTCCTGTTACGGGAGAATGTAAAAAAGTATGGACCAGTCAATTTTTACTATGGGCCTGATCTCACAGACTTCCATGGATTTCAGAGGCTAATGGATCAGACTCTATAGCCATCATAAGGGCCCAATCCAACTCCTATTAAGATAAACAGAAAAACTCCCATTGCTTTCAATGGGAGATGGACTGGGTTCAAGGAGAGCAGTGTGGTCCTATAGACTGGACTGGGATTCATGAGACATGCACACTGTTCTTGGCCCTGCCTTTATGTGTGGCAGTGGACAAGCTACTTTGCCTCTCTTTGCCTCAGTTTCCCAAGTGTAAAGTGAGGAAAATGAAATGCATCCTTCTCCATAGAATACCTTGATACCCTAGATTGAAAGGTGCTACATAAGCGCTATGGATTATGATAAATAATCTTTTAAAACTCAGTCTCATCTTTCCAAACTAAATAATCCTCGTTTGTGCAACTCTCTAATCCTTTTTTTTCTGCTGTTAGATAATGGGTCAAATTCAGCTCAAGGATGGATTTCAAAGGGATTGCTCTTGCTTACTCCAAGGCTAAATATGGTCTGTCCTCTTCTGTGTGACTGCCAAGCAAGGATGACAAATGCAGTAAATAGCAGCATCTAATCCTTCCTGCTTCTCTCACACGAGGCTGAACATTGGAGGGTTTGGTTATACAATGCCTGTTTCTCGAAGTCCAGCTGGAATGGGTGAAGGCAGTGATTCAGAACAGAGAGTGGCCTACACCGTGGTAGGTTTGCTTTGGATGAAATATAAGACAATTTGTAGATGTGAAAATGAGAGTAAACTAGTTAAAAGAGAATACACATAAAAAAAGATCAATAAAACACAAAATTGCAGCCTTAATCATGGTTACACTGAAAGTAGAGTGACAAATATTGGCACCAAAAGGGCACTTTAAATCTGAGTTTTTCACATTTCATTGTAAATTTGAAAAAAAGGCCCATTTCCTAAAAGGATGACCAAGCCCATCCATATAGGGTGTGTTCATGTATGTTGTAAAATACAAGCTTGCACATATGCTGTGATGGGTTTTTTTTAAGTTAATACAAGACTACTGTTTTCATTCTTAGAGTCTTTTACTTATAATCTTTATTCTCTTGCTAATGTTTTATGTTCTCGTTGTTATTTAACCACCCCTCCCCCAACATCCCATATCATTTACATATAAAACCTGAGGACTAGATTGTGGAGCCGTTACTCACACACTGGTGCGTATTTACCCACTGAGTAGACACTTTGAAGCCATTGGAATAAGCGTTCACCAACTCGAGTAAAGGTTTATATTGATAAAACGCCTCCGTGAATAAGTGTTCACCAGTGTGAGTAATGGTTGATGCCAAGAGGACTACTCAATGAGACAGTGATCACTAAAGTAAGTAAGGCTTGATATCAACGGGACAGTAAGTGCCCACCAACTTGAGTAAATGTTGACATGAATAGAATTTACTCAGAGAGTATATGTACAGCCTTTATTCACCTTGGCAAGCAATCACACTCTTCCTTGGCTCCCAAGATAATAATAGTTTGTAAAGATTGATCAGTAACATGTTCAAATAAATGGCCGATCCTTCTTCCTTCAGCTAGGTTTTGTTTTTCTTCCTTTTTTATAATGATGTCCATCTGTGGTGAATTATTTTGGTATGGATGCAGAAAGGTTATTCAGCTGCAAATTAGCATTATTGACTGTGTCATTATCCAAGGCGCTGCTGTTTAACCATTCTGTTCTGTTTACAGTTTATAAAGACGCTGAGCAGGGGGTGAAACTCGATTATACTGCAGGTCCGTATGTAAAATGAAATTGTCATTTTTAACCACAGGAGAAAAAAAAAAATCCGCCATTTGAAAGGTTTTTGTTTGGCTCCTGCCCTGCCTTTTCTTTGCCAACGTCTTCCAGCCTGACAAAAACCTCCACAATGCCTCCTTGTCCTGTGTCTCCAATGGCCCGAGCTGGAGCTCTGCCAGCAGCAGCTGTGGAGTCAATGACAGGCACTCTGTGAAAGCTGAGGGGCCGGTTTATTGCTTCCAACCCTCCTTTTTCCAGGTCACAGCTTCTTTCAGGAACATAAACCCTCCGTTGGGATGTGGCAGTTGAAATTCCTGACAAGTTCAATGCCACTGGGAGTCAAAGACCACGGGCTTTTAGTAGCGGTTTTGCAAGCACAGGACTATGAAATACACCACTGTTCTCGTTAAGTGCTCAGATAGCAGGAATTCTCATTTATTTTCATTTCCATTTAGCTAGGAACATCAGGCACCCTCATTATCAAATTACTGTGCTTGTTTTTATCACAGCATCTCTCCCCTTTTTCTGAAGTGCTACAGTACAATGGAATCAATACAGGCTCTAACATGCATTGCTTTGTAGTCATCCATCCCTGTGCTCTGTTATATAATTTTTCATTATGCCCGGATCTGCGAGAGCTATTCAGACCCTGTGGAAGGCGAGACTAACTTTTAACAAATACTTTGAAACATTCGTGAATCACAGAATCATAGGAAGCAGGGCCAGCTCCAGGCACCAGCGCAGCAAGAGGTGCTTGGGGCAGCCAACGGAGGGGGGCAGCACGTCCAGCTGTTCAGCGGCGGGTCCCTCAGTCCCTCTCGGAGGGAAGGACCTGCCGCCAAATTGCCGCCGGAGAATGAAGCGGTGGCGGTAAAGCTGCCGCCGAAGTGCCGCTGATTGTGGCTTTTTTTTTTCCTGCCGCTTGGGGGGCAAAAACGCTGGAGCTGGCCCTGACTGGAAGTGACCTCAAGAGGTCATCTAGTCCAGTCCCTTGCACTCAAGGCAGGACCAAGTATTATCTAGACCATCCCTGACAGGTGTTTGTCTAAACTGCTCTTAATGATGAAGATTCCACAATCTCCCTAGGCAATTTATTCCCGTGCTTAACCACCATGATACTTAGGAAGTTTTTCCTAATGTCCAACCTAGGCCTCTCTTGCTGCAATTTACTCCCATTGCTTCTTGTCCTATCCTCAGAGGCTAAGGAGAAATTTTTTTCTCTCTCTTCCTTGTAACAACTTTTTACGTATTTGAAAACTGTTATGTCTCCTCTCAGTCTTCTCTTCTCCACACTAAACACACCCACATTAGAGGGCTTTCCCTTCACCCTCTCCCCTGGTTCTTGTCATGCAGAAAGAGAGCAAAAGACCAGAAATCCAAAGTGCAGGCAATTCAACATTTATTGGGGCTAGTTCCAAGCAAGCACATCCATAGCGCTACATGCTGGTAGAGTCTGTTACCCATTCCCAGCTCTGATACCACAGAGTGTTTACCCCATATCCCCCTTCCCAGTTCTGATGCCACAGAGAGTTTACCCCGTGTCTCCTTTCCCAGCTCTGACGCCGCAGAGCTTTGCCTGTGTCCCTGTTCCCCTATTCCTTATACTCATTGAATTCCCCATTCCCACCTCCTCCTTCTTAGCAGGCCCAAATATACCTGCAATGCATGCCCACAGTCCCACCCCTTACAACTTATGGTCATGTTCCATTCTGGAGGTCATGAATTGGGGTCTTCGTCCCACCTCTTTTGTATCCCCTGGGAGGGGTAAGGAGTGAGGTTGTGCTGAGGTCAGAGACAGGCATTTCTTTGGTCTTTTAGTGTTTTATACTTTCCCTTGCCAAGCCTCCTTTGCCCCTCCCCAATGGTTGCTTGATTTTGCCTAGAGATAGGGGTTGAGGCAATCTTAAAGTGTGCTCTCAAGCAACACTTTAACTTCTCTTATCTGTTCCCATTGTACTAACTAATCCGTTTGACGAGGCAGAAGCAACATACACAATGTCTTTGTCCTTTATTTACACATATTAGTATAAGATATAAAAGTATCAAAACATCAAACCCAAAATTCTATCTCAGGCTGGCAAACAAGCCTATATGCTAACAACCTATTTTTTTTTTTCAATCTTTCCTCATAGGTCATGTTTTCTAGGCCTTTAATCATTTTTGTTGCTCTTCCCTGGACTTTCTCCAATTTGTCCACATCTTTCCTGAAATGTGGCGCCCAGAACTGGACACAGTATTTCAGTTGAGGTCTTATCAGCACGGACTAGAGCAGAAGAATTACTTCTTGTGTTTTGTTTACAACACTCCTGCTAATACCTCCCAGAATGATATTTGCTTTTATTGCAGCAATTAACACTGTTGACTCATATTTATCTTGCGATCCGCTATGACCTTTAGATCCCTTTTCAGAGTACTCTTTCCTAAGCAGTCATTTCCCATTTTGTATGTGTGCAACTGATTGTTCCTTCTGCAGTGGAGTATTTTGCAGTTGTCCTTATTGAATTTCATCCTATTTTCTTCAGACCATTTCTCCAGTTTGTCCAGATAATTTTGAATTTTAATCCTATCCTCCAAAGCACTTGCAACTTGTCCAAGCTTGATGCCATCTGCAAACTTTATAAGTGTACTCTCTATGCCATTATCTAAATCATTGATAAAGATATTGAACAGAACCAGAACCAGAACTGATCCCTGCAGGACCCCACTCGTTATGTCTTTCCAGCATGACTGTGAAACACGGATAACTACTCTCTGGGAACGGTTTTCCAACCAGTCATACACCCACCTTATAGTAGCTCCATCTAGGTCGCATTTCCCTAGTTTGATTATGAGAAGGCCATGTGAGACAGTATCAACCTTAAAAAATAACTATATGCCACATCTACCACTTCTCCCATATCCACAAGGCTTGTTATCCTGTCAAAGAAAGCTATTAGGTTGGTTTGACATGATTTGTTCTTGACAAATCCATGCTGGGGGTTCTTTACAAGTCAGATCTTACCCACAAATCACACTGTTGCCAATCCTTTAGAGTTCATGTTAATAACATCACAGAGAGCTAAGTTCTGCAATAGTGGTGAAGATGGATGAGCTATGACTCTAGGGATGTGGACAGCACAGGACAAAAGAGGAGCTAAATTTTCAGAGGTCATCCACATTCTCAGGCACCAATGGCAACCCTCACAAGTATTCCCAGGAAGGGGGATGGCTGCCCCAAAAAACAAAATCCCTCAGATCATAATTAACACCCTGTCTTATGGGGTCTTAGTAGGCCAAGTTCTTCCAACCCTCTCCTAAGGATTGGGGCCTTCCAGGGACCAGGGGTCCTGTCCATTTGCTGGCCAGGCAGAAGGCCCTGAGCCAGTTTAAAACCAGACTATTTGTTTAAAAACAAAACAAAACAAAAAAAAAACCCTCTCTTTATCTGTTGGTCCCTGGAGAATCCAGTCAGAACTAATATATTCGGACCTCTCCAGGCAGTGTTGTTTCTCTGGAGATGTTACAACCTGAGTGAATTTGCCTAATCACTCCCTGCTATTCTCCTATTTACCCTTCCCATGGAAATACATCCAATCCCTCAATACCACATAGACAATTGTAGCTTAAATACAATGGACTCCAGAGACATTAAACTCAGTTCAGTAAGGTTTAACTCAATTCAGTATGGTTTGTCCAGGATATTACAAGTGCATTTAAATCAATGGAAGTTAGCAGTCTAAACACCTTTGCAGATCTGGGCCTCAGTGCTCAGATCGACGGTGAAAGTTTTTTTAAAGTATCACCTGCTCCGTCTGCTTCCCTATCCCTTTCCTGCTCAATTGGTTCCAGCTCTAGAGCACTCCCCAAGCTGACACCACGAACAGGAATGATGGTTTCCCAGGTGACTATGTAAATAGAGAGTGTATGCAATTTCCTGTTTGGTTTTTTTTTAAATAAGCAAACAACAATTAAAACTCCATTGGGTGGAACCACATGAGTCATCAGCAGTGTGGGTGCGTTAGAACCGCCACATAGACCTCTGCCACTTGAGCTAGACCAGCAACTGGTAATAGTAGGCTATCTTCTATGTAAACCAGCCACTAGAGGGGGATGAGACATACACACTCTGCTGTCTTTGAGGAATGCCCATAACACACACTTGCACTCTACCTTTACACTGTACTGAACAGGAGTTCTCTACACCCGCTCTACACTCAAACACTTACCCTACTCCACAGAAAGAACACCCCATCTGCTAAATTTTACAACTCCTTTGAGAACCCCTTCACTCTTATGGGCATGATGCCATATAATACTATCCTTTCACATACCCTTCATTAAACCTGCCGTCCACACTCATCTCTCACCTAACTGCTGACAATCTACATGGCAACAAGACCCCCATGGCTTGCTACGGACACAAACTACACATACAGTGCTAAAATGAGGCCTACTGAATCTCTCAAGATACCCAACACCTCTTTCCTTTCATCACATACATGGGGTCAAGGAGAGGGACTCACCCCTTTCCTCCCTTCATATCAGAATCATAGCTCTTCCAAATTCCTCCAGCTAATCACTCCACCATTCAGTACAGCTATGCGTAACACAGTGAATGCATATGGAGCACATAAAACTAATTCCAAGTGTCTATTGCCAACTCCTAGGGGGCAGCATTTAGGTTGCATGGGCATGTACCTTTATTCTGTATTTCCTGTTTTTCAGACGTTTGAGTTTTGCTTAACTCAGCATTCTGGAAAGGCACTATATACCACAGGGAAATCTTAACTCTGCATTAACCACCTTTTTTATGCCAATTATTATTTTTTTTTGTATTGCAATAGTGCCTACGGGTGCCAATCAGGAATCAGAGCCCCATTGAGCTAGGCAATATACAAACTTGGGCCAGGAATTTCAGAAGTGACCAGTGATTTTGGGTGTCAAGTTGATTTATTCCCAATCTATTTAGTATAACAAAAAGAAGGTTAAGGAGTGTGTGACAGGTTGCCCCCCTTTCAAGGTGCCACCTGATGTGCTGAGATACCACTGAGCCTGCCTGTTCTGCCAGGCTCTTACGCCTCCTCTAGCACACAGACAGGCAGGACCACACCCCGCTGCAGAAAGACACAGACACTAAGATCAGCTCTGGGAAGACTCTGCTTAAGGGACCTGCCCCAGAACTCAGGCGCCCACCTCTCTTGAGGGGGAGGCAGAGGAGAACCACAATGATGTCACTCCCCTGCCTTATATAGCTCTTGTGTATGGCAGGAACCCTTTGTCTTCCAGTGGAAAAATAGTGGCATTCCAAGGAGGTGGAGTGTCCAGAACCAGGTGACTCAGACCTATGTCTCTGCAACGCTGTGGCAGCCATTTCGTGCAGGCTGTCTGGAACGTCCACAGGAAGACAGAGCCATTCACAGTCTATTGTCTTTGTAATGGGCCATTAGCACTGTCCGGCTTTTCATTGTTGTACCCGAAGGGCTGGTTGTGGGTGACACCCAAAGTAGCACGTTTGAAATACAGATACATGGCCAATATTTCTAACTTCAGATACAGAAATGATACAGGCATACAAATTGGATAATCACATTCAGTAAATTATAACCTTTCCAATGATATCTTACAGGAGCCATCTTGCATAAAGCATATCTCGGTTATGCCATATTCATATCATAAGCATAATTTCATAAAGAATATGGAGTGTAACGTCAAAGAGTGACGATCAAAATTTATAATAAGCACCTACATGGAGAACAGATATTTGATAATGGGCTCTTCAATGTTGCAGACAAAGGTGTAACATGATTCAACGGCTGGAAGTCAAAGCTAGGCAATTCAGACTGGAAATAAGGTGTAAATTGTTAGCAGTGAAAGTAATTAACTATTGGAACATTTTACCAAAGGTTGTGGTGGATTTTCCATCACTGGTCATTTTTAAATCAAGATTGGCTGCTTTTCTGAAAGATCTACTCTAGGGATTTTTTGGTGGAAGTTCTCTGGCCTGTGTTATCCAGAAGGTTGGACTAGAGGATCACAATGGTCCCTTCTTGCCTTGGAATTTATGAATCTATGAAAACCAGGCCCCTTTTAGGAGTCTCAAATAGAACATCCAAAAATGGAGGTACACCGATCACTTCTAGAAACCTTGATCATGACTCATTCACATTAACTTCTGTTGCATTCCATCTCACTCCATGCATTAATCCAAAGTCTCAATAGATTGCTCTTTGGGACAAGGATTTTGTCTTTGTTCTTGTCTGTAAGGCCCCTGAAAAACTATCATTGCCAAACAAATTAAAAAAAAATAGTATCTCTCTATATCTAGCTAGAGATTGAGTCTCTAAATAGCTTACATAGTGTCAGTTTAGATTGTTTCCCTGTCTGAACTGACATCTAATAAACAATCTCAAAATATTGCAGCTTGTGAGTTGTTGCTGGCTTTGCTTTTGGTTTGCTGAAATTTGAGGCATTTTTATTCACATCCTTATCAGTCAGTCCTTGAATGCGGAGAGATTTCTAACTTCTCCCTTGAAATGTGGCATGATGGATAGAAGATGATTGCAGCTATTTAGAAGGAAAATATTGAGATGGAATACTCCTCTTCATCAACTACCTAAACCAGAGATGGATGGGTGAGCAATGAAATATGCTTGTGTACCCATGTCCCCCATTAACCTCCCTCACAACAAACTCCATATGGCACATACTAGGGCTGCAAGTCTGTATTTCACTCTTGTAAGTACCACAGTACAGCTGAAGTTGGCCAACATCAAAGCTGGGCAAGAAATTTGCAATGTTTAATTTATCCAAATAATATAGCGTCTGTCTCTGCTTGCAGACTATCTCCAATCAAATCATTATTTCCTCAAAGATACTTGTTATTTAAATTTATTTAACACATTTCTCTAAATGTTTTTGTTGTTGTTGTTGTTTTTGCTTGCAAGCAGTTCATTTAAAGCACTTCATACTCAACATTAGAGCCCTGCAGCTTGGTTGCAATTGGTTAGGTCACAGGGTACCGTTCGTCTTCACTGATTGGACGAGTGCACAATTGGATTTTGTTTGCGTGTATATATACACACACCATCTATAGTAATGACACACACAAACCTATATTAAAAGAACATTATTAAGTTTGCAAAGTCAATCACTCAAAAGTTAGGCAATGCCAGAATTATGGTTGCCTGAATAAGCGTAATTCAGCTCCCTTGTGTGCTCGCATGATGATACAGTTTTTAATTACATGATCACATACTAGTTTTTCCATTGGACCCCTGTCTCAGTCAGTGCACATGGTCAATGCTCGCTTAATGCTTTTCATCCCAATCCCAGTCTCCTTGCCCAGCAAGTTCTAGTCTTACTCTCTGGACTCTCTGTCTCAGATTCTGTCTCTCCCCTGCTATTACAAGTCCCAGTCTCTTTGCCCAGCCATTCCCATCCTCCCTCTCCCCTGGCTCCTCATCTGATCTGTCTCTCTCACCCACCCTGGCCTTCAGTCACCCCCCTGCCAACCACATTCCCCTTACACACTGGCTCCCAGCTCCAATCTCCTTCCCCAGTCCCAGTGTTGTCCCAGCTCCTTGTTCCAGTCTCCCAGGCAGGGCCGGCTCTAGGATTTTTGCCACCCAAAGCAAAAACAATTTTGGCCGCCCCCCCCTTATTTAATTACCCCACCCCCGGCCCCGCCTCAACTCCGCCCCTTCCCCAAATCCCCAGCCCTGCCTCCTCCCCCCAGGCTCTCAAACCTGGGAGGGGGGAGACTCCGAGTGGCCACGGCGCGGCGCCGCTTCTCCCCCTCCCTCCCAGGCTCTCAAACCTGGGAGGGGGGAGACTCCGAGTGGCCACGGCGCGGCGCCGCTTCTCCCCCTCCCTCCCAGGCTCTCAAACCTGGGAGGGAGGGGGAGCATTAGCGCGCAAAACGGCCGCTCGGGATCTCCCCCTCCCTCCCAGGTTTGAGAGCCTGGGAGGGAGGGCGAGTAGCGGTGTGCGAATCAGCTGTTTCGCGCGCCGTGGCAGCAGCAGCAGCGGAGGTGAGCTAGGGCGGCCGGGGCACATTTTTAGGGGCGGCATTCTGGCGCCGGCCATGTCGCCCCTAAAAATGTGCCGCCCCAAGCACCAGCTTGTTTTGCTGGTGCCTAGAGCCAGCCCTGCTCCCAGGTCTCCCCACACACCCTGACTTCTCATGAGCTGTTTCCCCCTTCACCTCCTTCCCCCACCCACACTAGCTCTCCTTGCCCAGCTAGTCCCAAATTCCCTCTCCCCTTCCACCAGCCTCCAGTCACAGTCTCTTCTCCCATCCTCCGGCTGCTTGTCTCAATCTAGCCCCACCCCCTGCTGATATTGAGGGGTGGGGAGAATGAGGTGTAAGTGAGAGCACAGGAGAGACAGGCTCAATTCTCTCCTTTTAGGTGCTGAGACCCAGACCCAGGAGGGCCCACAGCAGCCCAGAGCTGCAATTGCTGGGGAAGTCTTGCTAAGCCCTGGGCTGAAGCATGACCAGTGCACATGGAATCTTTGGGGAATTTAGTTGCTAGACTCTAAGAAGTCTCTGTTGTGCATGGGAGAACTGCAATTTTTGGAAGGTTTGTAACTTGACCACATTTGAGCAGATTGTCATATGCACAGCAAAGGCAAAAGGCATATTCCTGGCACAAAGGCCAACCCTCTGTCAAATGTCGAGATCCTGCTCCAAAGTACAGGAGCACTGGAGCAGCTCAATAAAAGGGCTGTAAGAATTTTTTTTTTTTTTTACGTAAGCAAAACAATGTATTTTTCCCTAATCATGGAAATGACTGAACCATTTGGGCTGAAGCTTTCAAAAAAACTACCCCCCCCCCCCAATTCAGAAGCAGACACCTGGCGTGGAACATTTTAGCCTAAACAGTTACATTTTGGCAAAGTTACTAGCAACGGAAAGCAGGGTATTATGGGAAGTGTTGGGAAACCTTAATAATAAATAGGCAGATCTACCAGCCCTGCCTATAATAAACCATTATATACAGAAATAAAATGTTACCCATTATGGATCCTATGGAACTCTGTCTCATTCCAAGTTTCACTTCACTCACAAGCATATAAATAGCTTTACTGTTCATGGGAATAGTCCTCTTCAACTTAATTGGACTACTTGCGCGCATGCAATTGCTTTCCTCTTTAAGTGTTTGCAGGATCAAACCCGCAAGGTGCCAGCGTTCTATATATTTTAAAGATTTTAAGTGCACCTGATCATTTGCCACTCATGTATGCATAATGTACTCTCAAACCCTTTGTGTTTGCTTTCTGCATGCTTTACTGATATCAGGGTTAGAAGAATGCATCTTTGAAAGTCTCCGAATTTTAGAAACCAAAATTTAAATTCACATATTCATGTTGGAATTGAAAGTGCTGATGGAATATGATTAGTAGAGTGGGACCTACACTGCATTTATTGTCTGGTAATGGCACCTGATAAATATAGTTCATCACATTGCTTCACTATTTCTTGCATTGATATCACTACACACATGCATAATATACACATAGATAGAAAGATAGATGTCACATTGCCAGCAAATGAATCTTAGAGTTTAATGATACAGAAAATATAGAAATTCAAACTGTAACTCATGGTTCATATAATTGTGTTCATCCAGGCCTTCAGAATCAACGATTAAGCATTAAAAACTGCCATAAACGAGACAAGAACCCTCAATTAGATGCACTAACTTCTTAAATAAGATTTGAATGAAAAGTAAATCTCATTTAACACTGAAATAGGAGAACAATTATTGATAAACTAGAGAAGTCATTAACAGAGAGCACAGAGTTGGTTAGAGAGGGAAGATAGTTATGATAAAAATAGTGCCTTGCATATATGTTTTGCATTTCATCAGATGATCTCAAAGTGTTTTACCAATCATAATGAACCCTCACCTGGGAGGTATGTTGTTACTGTTATATGATCCTAATGTCCTCATATAGGGTTTATGGCGCCAGTGTACTAGGCACTGGACAAACTATTATTGGAAGCTTGTTACATTATCTGACCGCACAGAAAGCTCAAACCAATCATTAGAGGCAGGAAGTCAAATTCAAGTCATGCAATAATTCTATGTTCCCCACACATTTGAAAGTGCAGATCTCCCTCAGGAAAATCAAAATCCATATGTTTGCACAAGCCTATTCCATCTTGATTTATTCATTTCACAGGCCCCTCCCCAGCTTGTTAGCCACACCCACTCATTGAGAAGCACTGCCATAGAATCATAGGACATGGAAGGGAACTCGAGAGATCATCTAGTCGAGTCTCCTGCACTCAAGGCAGGACTAAGTATTACCTAGACCAGGGATCAGCAATGTTTGGCATGTGGCCCGCCAGGTAAGCCCCCTGGCGGGTCAGGACGGTTTGTTTACTTGCCGCATCCGCAGGTTCGGCTGATTACAGCTCCCACTGTCTGGGGTTCGCCACTCCAGGCCAATGGGGGCTGCGGGGAGCGGTTCAGGATGAGGGATGTGCTGACCGAGGCTTCCCGCAGCCCCCATTGGGAGCAAACTGCAGCCAGTGGGAGCTGCAATCAACCAAACCTGTGGAGGCAGCAGGTAAACAAACCGGCCCGGGGGCTTATCCTGGTGGGCTGTGTGCCAAACGTTGCCAATCCCTGATCTAGACCATCCCTGACATGTGTTTGTCCAATCTCCTCTTAAAAATCCCCAATGATGGGGATTCCACAACTTCTCTAGACAATGTATTCTTATATTTATTCTTATAAGCCCCAGGGCTTATACCTACCATGATTTGTCCCATTTATTTTCCCCAACCCACTATTAAAACTAAACTACTCAGAGTCCACGCACAATGTCAGCCACACTTGGCAATTCCTGCAAAGGAGCAACTGTTTAATGCGGGCAGGATGGGTTTGTCAAGATCTGTTATGCACAGTAGCAGGTAGCATGTCACAGACATTGTTATCCTTGATTTACCAGTACTGTACTGCCAAGCATTTGCAAATCATGAGTCAGGCCCCCAAAATCAGGAGATTTGCTTAAATATCATGAGATTTATAATACATGTTGGGTTCTTATTTGCCTTCTGGATTTTGAGGTCTTTAGTGTTGCACTTTTGTCATATTTTTGAGCTTTTCTCCCCAACCGGCTAGAAACTTACTTTAAAAAAAAATGGAAGCTGAAATTATTAAATAATCACATGACTTTCAGAGGTGGGGCTTTAAGAAAAACATCAAATATCAAGACACCTGTGATAAAATGGTGAGAGTTGGCAACACTGCCAGTGGGAAAACTGGGCCACAGAGAGGTTATGAAAAAGGCCAACATTTTCAGAGTTGGGTACCTATAGCTAAGCACATAAAGCTGAATGTGGATTTAGCTTTAAGTACTCAACATGGGAAACACAATAAGCCTATGCAACACAATAAGCCTATAGCAGAACCAGTAAGGAAAGCAAGATCTCATGACTCCCAGTCTGATGCTTTAAGTCACAAGTCTATTTGCCCTTGAGTACAGCTAGGAAACGTAAATGAGATCAAATACAAAGAGGTTTCTGTTTGGTATCTTTCATACATACCAATCTGTGCTAACAGGAGATTATATTGTATTAGACTATAGTATATATGTTCATTTTTAGGACTGAATTTTGCCCCTGGACTAACATTCCTGCTCCTGGATGCTTGATTTTCATTTATTTCATTTTATCTGTGTATCTATATAAATATATAATTATACACATACACACACACTTATAGATAAAATATGATATACAATGTAAATCTTTGGTTGATAATTTATATCAGTTATTGATACCAGATCAATACACGTACCGTGCTATTGTCAGATATGATTAAATTTTCATCCACAGTCAATAGTGCATGAATTAGCAAGATGGCAAGCAATGGCTGTGTCCAATATATCATCATGACTTCTCCAGATAAATAAATATAATCTATCGGCATTTAAACAGAGACACATAAATGAATGCATTAGGTGACCTTACCATTAGTTAAAAAATGCACTACAAAGCGGCAGTACATTTCCATACCTAACACAAAATGCCATGAAAATACATTGCAAACCTAATCAAAACTCCACCAGCTGAACAAGCTGAGAGGCTATGATGTGAGCGTCAGGAGACGCAACTGCTGGTGTTGATGGGGCGTTCAAAGAGGCAAACATCTTACGTGTGCATCAACCCCATGGTCTGCTTTAAGTGTTTGAAGGATTGGGGCTAGGAGTCCCGGGTGTATGCCGGGGCCATTCTAGATGTGCTCAAATGTAAAGAACTCATATGGCTAATGTGCAGGTGCATTTCCATACTGTGCATTATTGTCAACATCACACCTAGTGAACTGCCCTGAAGTCTTACTAGCTGGGGCTGGTTCTTTACTAGCTTCCCAGTGCTCTGGGTAGCCTCTCACATGCTCCAAACACTTCTCAATCAATTGGTGAGTTTTCAAGGCAGAATTTCTTAATTGGTTGTGGAGCTATCCACACAGATGAGAGTCATTAACATGAGCTTTCCTTGTAGAGAGAATGTCAGTACATGTGTTCTGAAATACGAAACAACAAAAGATACTAAAGAAATCAATATTTAGTATTTAATACAAACCCTTCTAATTAGCCACAAAGAAATCAATTGGGGGAAAAGGAAATTCTCCACTTGAGGGGCTTTTCCCTCCCATGAGACCCACCAGGGAGTTAGGGAGCAATATCCATTTTCAATATTCTTCTGGACATGACATTCCTCAGTCTGCCAGGGTTAGAACATGTCAGCACTACAGCTTTGGACCTCTGGCTTTGCCATTGACTTTCTGGGTGACCTTAGGCAAGTCAACCAACCTATGAAAGGCTGCTGTGAAGCTTGACATATATTTGTACAGTATTTTAAGATCCTTGGAGTCAGGCAACTCTACAAGTCTGTAATGTTATTAAGTTAACTGAATACCTTAGTGTTATTAAGAGCAAAAATCAGCATCTGCTCCTGAAGTGCCAGACAAATACACTTGGCTGATTAAATAAGGACTCCCCAGGCAAAGGAATCTGAAATGGGAGCCGCAGCAGGAGCCAGTGACTCACTAGGGGGATAGGAAAGGGTTTCAACAGAATGTCTCCGCTGCACACAAGACCCTGGGATGACGTTTGAGCTCAATCCTTCCTTCTCTCCACTCACAAATCAGTCGGACTCAGATCAACAAGCACTCAGGACTTGAGTTCTAGGACCTTGCTAGGGTTGTCCTAGCTAAAACCTGTCTCACCATTGCAGGAAGATCTATCCCTTCAAGGGGCGGGGCGGGGGGGGGGGGGAGAGGCAGGCATAAGATCTGCTTTCTCTAGCTCACTCTCCTCTCTGGGGTATGAGCGAAGGGAACAGGATAAATGATGCAGGATCAAAATAATTTTGAATAAAATCCCCCTTAAAAGGTCTTAAAAACTTGTCAAATGAAGGAAATTCATTGGAAATGTCAAAATCCCCTGAGGAAAAATCACAGTGGATAGTTTCCTGAAGTTTAATTTTATGTCAGGATAGATGTCCCCCTCTGGTCACATCCAAGTTGCAGCATTTATAACCAGTCTTGATGAGTGAATAGGGCACTGGCTTGGGACACAGGAGACCTAGAATCAATCCCTGGCTCTGTCACTGGTTTGCTGGATGACCTTAGGCAAGTCACTTCTTCAAGTCCCCAGGCCTCAGTTTCCCCATCTGTAAAATGGGATAATGATACTGACCTCCGTTTTAAAAAGCTTTAAGATCTATGGATAAAAAGTGCTAGATACGAGGTAGGTACTTTTACTGGTGGTGTTATGATACAAGTGGAGGGAGGGAGAACTGGGAATATGCTCCTACCCAAGCCATACACTGCTCCCGGCCAAACACACACATTTGTGTGGCTGGCTATTAGCTTGCCTGGGGCCATAAGACCATAAGAACATAAGAATGGCCCTACTCGTCAGACCAAAGTTCCATCTAGCCCAGTATCCTGTCTTCTGACAGTGGCCAATGCCAGGTGCCCCAGAGGGAATGAACAGAACAGATAATCATCAAGTGATCCATCCCCTGTCGCTCATTCCCACTTCTGGCAAACAGAGGCTAGGGCCGTGAACTGAACCAATTGCATTTTTTTGAATGAGAAAAAAAATCTACAAAAATTAAGTTTTGAAAGGTGACTGCCCATTTCTCAGAAGACTTATCTAAATAGGAGATAAGATGGAAGGCCTATGCCTGTTGGCAGGGAAGTGTCTGAACGGAGGGGTCTGCCTGCCACAAGGATCTTCTTCCCATCCCATGGAGTTGAGGGGAAGACAATCCCCAGATTTTCTTTTCTTCTCTCCTGTTCCATGTGACGTCTGCGAGCACTGATGCATTCCTAGCTCAGTGCTGGGGCTGTCAGCAGCAGCCCAGAAGTGGCACTTTGCCAAACTGGGAATCAGATCTCAAAACCTTCCAGCTCTGTTCTAAATTTAGAGCCCACGATGTTTGTGCACATTCTAAATTTAGCAAAACGTGTTCTTTCCTCTCCAGCTAACTTGGCTGCTTCTACTGCAACTGCTCATGCTGTTTTCTCCAAGTAGCTTCGTCACTAACTTTTTAGCTCATGAGGCAGCAAGTTACACTTTTTCCAGCTTCCTATTTGATGTCTTCCCATTTACTGTATAGCTTTGCCTGCAGTAAAAAGAGCTAACCCTCATCTGCCTTGGGAGCCCATATGGGCTGGGAAGCAGGATCTGATTAAGCATATTTCTGGGCAGACATATAAGCCATTGGTGGCTCATATTTTTATTACAAAGCTTTTATTCACACCTTGAAATGGGAATTGTATTGTGCCAAGGAGATGGGGGAGGGATCCCTGGAAAAGGTCCCTGCAAGGTCCCGTGCTCAAAACTGCTACAAGGTACAAGGTTTGGTGCTACATCCCTTACACTTATGGAAACAGATGACATTTAAAACAATAAAATGCCATGCTGTCAGTGAGAGTGGCCATGGGTTGTAAGTTAGGGTGACCAGAGGTCCCGATTGTATAGGGACAGTTCCGATATTTGGGGCTATGTCTGATATCGGCACGTATTACCCCCCACCCTGTCCCATTTTTTCACACTTGCTGTCTGATCACCCTATTGTAAGTGCACATGGGTAATGCTTTACAAATGCTAACTACTTAATAGCCACAACGTTCTCTGTGAGGTGGTCTAAGGGCTTGTCTATACAGTGTAGCAAGACACACAGGGGAGGTGCAAATTGTAGTGCACTCTAAAGTGTTTTGCTCCAACTGCCCCCCTGAACCTGCTGATGTGTGCTAAAAGGTTCCTAGCGCATGTTAACATAGTACTTTTTCAAACAGGACTACATCAATGTAGTTTTAAGAGTGCATCAGCAGGGTTCACACGGGGCAGTTAGAGTACAACAGTTTAGGGCATTTCTACACTACAGAACTATGTCGACCTAAGTCATGTCAGCATACAGCTGCCACAGTAATTAAATTGCTTTTGAGTGTCCACAATATGCTCCTTGTGTCGGTGGTGCGCGTCCTCAGCGGGAACGCTTGTACGGACTGTACTGTCAGTGTGGGGCATTGTGGTATGGCTTCTGAAAGCCAGTAACAGTCAATGTAAGCAACACCGTGTTTACATTGATACTGTATTGACCTAACTACATCAACACGGACTCTGTGCCTCTTTTGGAGATGGAGTTATTAAGTCGGTGTAGCGGGGCAATTATTTTAGTCTTGACACTTGTATAGTTACGTCAACATAAGCTGCCTTGCATCGACCTAACTCTGTAGTGTAGACCAGGCCTTACTGTGCTCTACAATTCACACCCTTCTCGTCTGCACTGCTGAAGACAAGTCCTAAATGTTATTTTGCCAAATTTTCTACGGCCCGGAACCTTGGCTCATCATTTATGCCTCTGCAAAACAGATGCAAGCTGTTACCTACTCAGAATGGTAGAGATTTGTATCTGTTTTGGATAGATGCAAATGACCATACAAGCTGCAAGGCAGTAGGAAGTTAGACCCAGTTTTGTGAAGGAATTGCACCTATGGCTGCAGATAGGCACTGTGACAAAGTTCCTCCTCTATCTTGGTGGGTCCGGCGCTTATTCGCGGATTTTCTTGCCTCAGAGATTCATCATGTGGTTTGGGGAACAGTCCAGAGACCTTCCCCTCTGGAAGAACCCACAGTCCAGGTCAATTGGGAGGTTTGGGGGGAACCCGGGCCCACCCTCTACTCCGGGTTCTGGCCCAGGGCCCTGTGGACTGCAGCTGTCTATAGTGCCTCCTGTAACAGCTGCATGACAGCTACAACTCCCTGGGCTACTTCCCCATGGCCTCCTCTAAACACTTTCCTTATTCTCACCACAGGACCTTTCTCCTGGTGTCTGATAACGCTTGTGCTCCTCAGTCCTCTAGCAGCACACCCTCTCAGCTCCTTGCGCCTCTTGCTCCCAGCTCCTCACACTCGCACCACAAACTGAAGTGAGCTCCTTTTAAAACCCAGGTGCCCTGATTAGCCTGCCTTAATTGATTCTAGCAGCTTCTTCTTAATTGGCTCCAGGTGTCCTAATTAGCCTGCCTGCCTTAACTGGTTCTAGCAGGTTCCTGATTACTCTAGTGCAGCCCCTGCTCTGGTCACTCAGGGAACAGAAAACTACTCATCCAGTGACCAGTATATTTGCCCTCTACAGACTCCTGTACTCCACTGGTCTGGGTCTGTCACAGCACCTTGGACTACATTCACAGAACGATTTAGGCACTAATTGCCATTTTGTTACCTGGGATTTTTTGAGCCCCAAACTATGGTAACTAGTCTTTGTTTTCCGGGTGGCTTCAGGACATAAATCAATGGTGACACAGCTCCTCCGTCTGATAAATTATTGTTACAAATAAGATTGCTTTCACCCCAAAATCCTTGTTTTTATTGAGTCTAAAGCACACATCAACAATAGTCTAGAGCCCCTCAGATATAATTACCCAAAGTCTAAGGTGGTGTTGAGTGGTCAGCAGGTTTCTGGTAGCCAGCCTTCCTCTGAGCTGCTGGGGAGTTAAATGACCGTCTCCTAGCTCCTTGAACTCTCTCTCTCTAAACTTCTCTAACTAAGCTTTTTATAGGTTGCTCAAAGCAAAGCACAGAAGTATGTATATGTTATTATGTGTTGATATTCTGGTGGTGCCCAAACAGCACAATTGAGTCCCCATTGCACCAGGTACTGCCCAAACACACTGCGCTAAACACCCCTGCCTCAAAGAGTTTACAGTTTACATAGACAAGGCAGACAAAGAGCTGGGGAGAGGAACAACCCATAGCAGCAAGTGGTCAGGGTGATGTCTGGCATGCACCAGAGGCTTTTTCTTTCAAATTTCAGGCCTTACTCCTTGAAAAACCCTGTCTTTCCTTCTAGTGAACTGGCCCCTCCTTGTAGACAGATGTAACGGGAGCTGCTCCGCAAAGGTTCAGGATCAGGTGCTGGCAGATGGGTGGGTGGGAGCTTGTTGCAGCTCTAGAGCTATCCGAGTCAGCCTGGGTGGCATGGCCTGCACAAACTGATCTGGCGTCCTCCTGAATACTGGCCATGATCTGTGGCCATCGTCCTCATGGATGTCAATTGTCAGCCCTTCGATAGGCAGGGGAGCACTGTAGGAGACTTGGTTTAGGGGAAAAACAAGAAAAAGCTTTCAACTCTTGGAGCCAGGTTACATCTCCAAAGTTGTGCAAAAACAAGATGATGCAACCCTTTTTAAAAATGAAATATGAGATTATTTTTTATATTTCTAGGTCCCACGAATTGGAAGACCAGTGTGCAGTTGCAGTTTACGTGCCCTAAAGGCTCATTCCTTGTAGAATTATACAGACTTTTTAAAGAAAATATCACTACCAGGATGAGGTTACCATGTGGCCTATGTACCTATAATCCACAAGTACATTCCCATTTTTTAGGTTGTTCCTATTGAGGATATTGTGAAAAAGAGAAGGATGATACTAAATGTATGGTACTGCTTTTAAGGTTTGGAGTGAAATCTACAAGACTGCGTTAACCATAATAAAATCCAAATTACCCCCTTTCTGAACTGGCATCATTTTTGGAGCAGGTAACTTATCTATTTCCCTTCCTCCCATGCACTAATGTCCAATACTGTTTGCAGTAGGACTTCAACCAAGCAGGTTATTTCACAAGCTAATAGATCTCACAGTTTTGAAGTTTTGCCAGGTATTCCACCAACGCTTTCCATCTTTTATTTCCATCCCATTACTCCTCGTTATACGCTGTTGTGCCGATCTTGGTGTGTGCCTCTTTCAAATGCTTGCAGAAGAGTCTTCATCTCTCACTTAGTACTTGTTCTACCAATACGGTACATATGGGTCCAGAGTTTCTCTACCCATGAAAATGGGCAAAAAAAAAAAGAGGACTGAAGGAACTTTCCCCATCTGTTCATCTCCTTTCCACAATCCACAGTCCTGGTTCTCAGGGACAGTAACTACATAGATTAGAGTGAGTCAGTAGTGCTAGCCTCTCAAAGGGAAATGGAGATGGATTTGTAGGTTATCTTCCTGGATCTGACACTCACCTATTGTTTGATTTTGTGCAAGTCACTTAACTTCTTTGTGTTTCCATTCACAAAATGAAGATGAAAATACTTAAGCATTTCCCAGGCTTGTTGTGAGACTTAATTAGTGGATATTTGTTAAGAGCTTTGAAGTCCTTGGAAAGCTGTGTACAAGTGCACCCTCATTTACACTATTATTTACTATGAATTATTTTCTTTTGCATTGTCGGCTGCTTTGGTTTTTTTTTAAATGTCATGTGATCTCCTAGTAATGACTTTACAAATGAGAGACACAGACAAGGAAAATTCTCCTTCGGCGACATTTAGAAAGACACTAAGTCACGCTGTTTAAGTAAGATTCTTGTCTTTCTTGATCAAAGATAAATGCCAAGCTCTGCCTCAAGACCTGACCTTCCTATGTTAGCAGGAGATTTCACATCTGCTATTGTCTTTCAAAGAGAAATTTGCTTTTGACAGAAATTCTTTCTGTCTCTCTCTCACTTGCACACACAGCAGGAAGTCAGAAGAAGTCATGTGGAAAAAGTCCTCAAATCTTTTAAGAGAAAACCTGCAGCAGGTTTTCGTCTTGAGTCCTCTACCCAGTTCTGCTTTCTTTTCAACCATAGACTCGATATGTAAATGGTCATCAAGGTATTGATTGGATTTCTCAGAGTATTATGGGTGGAAGCCATGCTCAACCCATCTCTTACTTCATGCTGAGTTAGCACGTTCCTTCTCCCATTCTGTATATAGTTAAATAAAGCAGCATGTTCCCAGCCTGCAGCACTGTAAGTAAAATATGTTTCTTGTGCATTGAGCATACACTTTACAAAACTGGCCAAGAGGATGGGATAGCTTAAAAGACAGGGTATCAGCTCACTGCTATTTCCAGAATAATCATGTTCTATAGAGCTTCAAGATTAAATTGTTTTTCTCATGGAAGACCTTGACCAGACACCAGTCAGGGCTTCCCAGATAAGGTAACGTGCTGGACAGAATCCTATCCTGTCCCAGGTGCAACATCACATACTGCAGGGCTGGGCAAATAAGTGTGAGGGGGAAGAGTTCCACTCATTTAGCGCCAGGAGTACAGAACTAAGTATAGAGAAAGGATGCATATCGTGAGGGCAAAAGAGTTGTTATTCACCCACAAAAACAAAATCAAGTCCTGACAGAGTTTCATGAAACACACCCTGGCATTTCATGCATGAAATATTTGTCTCAAAGCAATGTATGGTATCCAAACATAGATGAGGACCTGGAAAAAGTAATAAAGGAATGTCACCAGTGTTAGGTACACCAGCAGATCCCAGCACATGGCATCTCTTCACCCCTGGGAAAGGCCAGCACACCCATGGTTCTGCATACATATAGATTTTGCCAGCCCATACCTGGAAAGGATGTTTCTAATCTTATTGGATGTACATTCAAAACGGTTAGCAGTGCATATGATAACCTCAACGACCTCCACCTGTCAACAGCTCAGATGCATCTTTGCCATACACACACTACAGGTACTTATCACAGACAATGGACCAAATGTTATGAGCATGGAGTTTTAAGACTTTCTGAGAAAAATGGTTTTAAACCTATTCAAACTTCCCCATACTGTCGAGCTTCCAATGACCTAGTAGAGGAGCTATGAGGACTTTTAAAGAGGGGATGAAGACAATGATTAATGGGAACTCGGAAATGAAGCTGGCTCAATTAAAAAAAAATACGGAACTACTCCTCAAACTATGACAGGAGTGAGACCAGCCCAGCTGTTGCTGGGAGGATAAGACCTCATTTGGACATAATCCATCTCAGCATGGAGGGAGAGGTGTTGAGGAAGAGTGCTTTTCAAAAAACAAAACCATGACAATCAAGCTAAAGACAAAAAATTGAGTCCAAAGGACCTGGTCTAAACCAAAACTTGCCACCTAACATGGATTCCATGTATTACCCTGGAACAAATTGGACCCTTAGCTTTCAAAGTCTGTTTAAGTGACGTTCAAGTCATAAGACAACATCAGGATTATGTCCACTTGTGGAGGAATGTATAAGCACCAGAACCTTTGACCTAGGGTGACCAACACCTGAAGGAGCCAACAACACAGTTTTGCCAGGAACTTCTGATATGTGGATGTCTCCTGAATTGCTGGACCAGAAGACTGGGGAAAGAGGTTTCTGCCCCTGTTGCCAGGGAGAGGTGCTACCCTGTGAGAGAGATGGAGAATCTCAGTGGCAGATCCACAGCTGGTATGATCCATGCCCAGTCACCCAGTCCCAGCTTCTGGCAGTCAGAGGCTTAAGTACACCCAGAGCATGGAGTTGCATCTCCATCTCCAACAGCTTCGTTGGTGCTCACTTCCCTGCTCACAACAGAGAAGTGCCTCCCATTATCTCCTTGTACCAATGAAGATGCCTGTATGGTGAAAGGATCAATCTGTGGCCCTTTAGATTCCATGGAGCTGCAAATTTGGAATACTAGTACTGTAGAAAAAAATGAAACCCAAGTCACTTGGGTGTTTCAAGTCCAAGAGACAGACTGATGGATATTCTTATTCCTAACGTCTGGAGGACAATAATTCAGTCAACTCAGCCACCTAAAATAACAAGGCTTTATTACAGCTTTCAAGCTCTTGGGGCTCTGATTACACAAGTTCCAAAAGCTTACATGTGCTAAAGGCCAGCAAAAAAGATTTCCCCTCCCCCAAGCAAGGCTAGAACTGAGCATCCCAAAACTCTCTAGAGTCTCAAGATCTTATTTTTGATAGTGTCTAAGAAATAAAAAGAAGTCCCATTCATAAAGCTGCTCATGACTGAACAGGAGGTATATCACAGCTTATGTCTTTCTCGTAGATGCTTTGCATCCTGATCTGTGCAAAACGTTCACAGAAAGCAAAATTTACCTGGTTTGGGGATTGATGACAAACTTGAATGTCAGCCCAGAGCAGCCAGATCAGCTTCAGGGATAGTGGTGTCCTATGCAAAGTGTTTTTGGCCTCCCCAGCCTCCTGCTCACTATGTATAAATATTTAATTGTAGAGTTTAATCATGTGAGGTATAATAGGTGTACATTTGTTAGAGGGCTTTCCCTTCACCCTCTCCCCAGTTCTCATCACGCAGACAGAAAGCAGAAGACCAGAAGTCCAAAGTGCAAGGAATTCAATGTTTATTGGGGTTACTTCCAAACAAACATATCCAGAGCTCTACACACGTGCAGAGTTTGTTTCCCAGTGTTCCGTTCCCAGCTCTGACACCACAGAGCCTGCGTCCCCATTCTCATTCCCTATTCTTATTTCCCCTATTCCCACCTCCTGCTTCCTAGCAGGCCCAAATATACCTGCAGTGCACGCCCACAGTCCCACCCCTTACAACTTAGGGTCATATTGCATTTTGAGTCTGGGGTCTTCATCCCACCACTTTTGTACCTCATGGGAGGGGTAAGGAGTGAGGTTGTGCTCCGGTCAGTGATGGTCATTTTGGTCTTTTAGTGTTTTATACCTCCCCCCGCACCCCAAGCCCCTTTGCCCCTCCCGACTGGTTGCTTGACTTTGCTCTGCTCTTATCTGTTCCCATTGTACTAACAAATCCAGCTGACTAGGCAGAAGCAACATCACAGTGTCTTTGTCCCTTGTTTACACATTTTAGTAAAAGATTATCAAAAAAGTCAAACCCAAAATTCTATCCCAGGCTAACAAACAGACCTATATACGAACAACATTTAATATTCCAACGTGTAATCAAAATTATGATACATATTTTACGTGGGTGAGTTAATGTTACTATGAGAACCATATCTTGCTACAAAGATACAGATCTATAGAACCACAGTTATACCAACATTATGGTACGACAATGAAACATGAGGAAGACTGAAGAGTGGCAGATTGACATTTTCAATTCTCATTATCTTCATCAGCTGTTCCATATTAAGGGGCAGCAAAACATCTGAAATTAGGCAATTTGTAGCCAAACCCAGCAACTGTCTCCATCAGCACTGGTTCAGTTTCAGTGGCATCCTTGATATGGACATATCAGTAAGATGGAAGACCAACCAATTACAGAGCACATTTATCAATGCCACTACCCTGGCAGTGAGCATCTGGCCACCAAAAAGCTTTGTTTGTGCGATAAGACTGCAAAAGATGGACATAGAATAAACATCCAGCCAGACCATCTTAAGGACCTAGCCAGAGATTGATCTGGGTCCTGTTCAGTCTGCAAGGAGACTATATCCCTTTTGGGATTTGCCTTGATAATGATACTTGATTATGCGAACAATAATTTCTGCATTCCTTGAGTGTTTAAATGGGTATCCATGCCATTACATTAGTATGGGGAATGGTTTTTGTTCTTATCTTTTAAAATCATTTCCTTTAAAAAAATGAAACAAAGAAGAAGCTGCCTGTGCCTGCTAATATGGAAACAATCCCACCTAGAGTTTGACATTTATACTTAATTAAGATGAAGCAGGTTCCTGGAAGTAGAATTCACAAGCTACTGTGGTGGACAGAGCTAGAAAGAGAACCAAGCTGACATATTTGCTGGAGTCAATTCTCTGTAAGGCTGACTTAAGAGAGCATGAGAACAAAATAAATAAAAAGCAGCATTTGAGGATGGAAGCAAAAGAAAAAGCTAGAGGTCTTCTATTGGAGAGTTATGCTGTGTGGGCTTCAGTGAAACATTTAAATCCTGTATACACTACAAAAACAGGTTTAAATATGATTGTGACACATGCTGGTGGCTAGAGTGGGGATAACTATGCATGTGAATTATTATTATGAATAATACCTAGCTTTCATATAGCACCTTTCATTAGTAGATCCCCACGCACTTTACAAAGGATGTAAATATCATCCTCGTTTTACAGATGGGGAAACTAAGGCATAGAAAGGTGAAATAACAAACACAAGGTCACCAGTGGAGCTTATATAGAACCCATGTCTCTTGTATCCCAGTATAATACTCTGACCAGTAGGCACATCACCTCCCTGCCAAGGGTAGGTTTAGAACTTACATGAGCTGGGTGTAGCTCAGGTTCCAATGGCCACAGCAAGTCCCTGTATAATTATTACAGACGTGCCCAAAGGCCACAATCGAGACTAGAGCCTGAATGCGTTAGGATATGTCGCTGAATAAATGATAACAAAAAAAAGATGTGATAAATAACTGAAGGGGACAGGTTTTACTTTAAGCTATTACATGGGGTAAAACTTGTAGTCTCTATCTAAATCCTGATTCAGCCAAAACTTCCACTGAAGTAAATGGGCCAAATTCTGATTTTTTGTTATGGTTTTACATCATTATTCATTATTTTAATATCTTTCAAATAGCTGACGAGCTGAAGTTCTCATTTAGTTTTTTTTATTAAAAATGTATTATAAATGTCTTCTAACAATTCTAAAGCAATGAAACAATGGCATAAAACTCTATATAAGGAGAACAAACTCTGGCAAAGCAACAAAAAAACCCTGCATGCACATGCACACACTTCTAAAAAAAAAAAAAAAGTTTCTGCTATGTCTCTATGGAACCTTCCAAGCAAGCTCCTCTTCCTTTCACTTGCATGTCTATGTTTTCCTTTAGAAGAGATGTAAATTCTCCCCTGTGACAGGACAATCTTCAAATTAGGCATCAATCTTAGAAATAAGATGCTTAAATGAAGGAATTTCTGCCAGGTCAACCTTTCAATCTTTTAAAAGAGGAACACAAGAGCTTTTCCGCCTTCTAAGGACCAATCTTTTTTCACAACCAAGAATATTTTCAATCCATTCCTTAGAAGAGTTCCGTATTGAAGAAAAAAATGTAGTAAATGAGTTCTGATTCACCTGGTAATTTATGATGCCAGATTATTTCTCTAACATTTAGAGTCTTTGAACAAAAATGTCTAATATTTAAGCCACTGCCAAATAATATGTGTAAAATTACCAATTTTACCTTTATGCTCCCACCACACACACAGCAGGCTGCATTTGAACACATACCATACATTATTTGTGTTATTTATAGAATCATGGAAATGTAGGGCTGGGAGGGACCTCAAGAGGTCCTCTATATTTTATTATAATTTCATTTACACTCATTAGCAGATGAAGAAGGATGTCCCAGAAGAGTTTGGTTACTACCCTAAGATATGAGGGACCTGAGGCCAAGTCTCTGCTTTGCCACAGACTTCCTATGTGACCATGGACAAATCATGTTGTGTCAGTTTCCCATCTTTAAATTGAGGATAATAATAATGCCTAACCTCACAGAATGTTATGAGCATAAATGCATTAAAGATTGTGAAGTGTTCAGATACTATGGGGGACATACAAGTATCTTAGTTTGACAGATCCCATCTGTCCAATGTATTTGATCATTGTCTCTCAAATCATGCATTTAGGTGTCTTGTTGAACAAGATGCACCATGATCTTATTAAGGTTATTTCATTTTATTTCATATTTTTGCATCCTTCCTATATTTTTGATATGATGGGTTGTAAACCCAGAGGAGCAGTCTGTGAGCTATGGGAACCTCTCTCCCCCCAATCTCCCAGCTGGGCAGGCTTCTCTCACATTGCTTTGCTGGAGATTCAGCCAGCCTCCCCAGTCCCTGTTATCACTCAACATGACAGCAGGTGGTGCCACACACCCAACTGAACTACCTGAGTGGTTTACCTAAGCCACTCGAGGACAGCCAATTTCTGAGCTCTCCAGGCTTGCATCCCTGCTGGAGTATAAACCCAGAATTATACTGTCTTGCGCTGCACAGGGATCTGTACAATGTAAGTTCATTAATATAGTTCACCTTCCCCTCGATGTGGGAAAGATATGCACAGCAAGCTTGTGTTAACCAAGCTGAGATTTTCCCCAGACAATTCACTCAAAATACACTGGTTAAAATAAAGCAGAAAACAAGTTTATTAACTACAGAAAGATAGATTTTAAGTGATTATAAGTGGTAACAAACAGATCAAAGCAGATTACCTAGCAAATAAACAAAAACGCAAACTAAGCCTAGCAAATAAACAAAAACGCAAACTAAGCCTGATTTACTAGATAGATAGGATGGGAATTAACAATTTCTCACCCTGACGTATGATATAAGCAGTCCACCAAGTTTCCATACACAGGCTAGAAATCCATTTAGCCCGGGACCAGAACTTTCCCAAGTTCAGTCTTTGTTTCTCAGGTGTTTCCAGGAGTTTTCTTGTGTGGGGAGATGATGTCACTCCCCACCTCATATAGCTTTTCCATATGGCGGGAACCCTTTGTTCCAAGCTCAGTTCCCAGAGCAGTTTGTGGAAAAATACAGGTACCAAAATGGAGTTCAGTGTTGTGTGGTCTGGTCACATGCCCTAGCATGCCCTGACGAGTCATAGCAGCCATTATTTATAGGCTGGCTGAAACATCCACAGGAAGGCTAAGCTCTTCCATTGCCCATTGTCTTTGTTGACGAGCCATCAGCATTGTCTGGCTTCTTCATTGTTGTACCTGAAAGGCTAGTTGTGGGTGTTACCCAGAGTAAGAATGTTTGAAATACAGATATATAGTATATATTCATAACTTCAGATACAAAAATGATACATGCATAAAAATAGGATACTCATATTCAGCAAATCATAACTTTTTCCATAGACACCTCACAAGATATAACTTGTACAAGATGTAGCATAATTATGTCATAATCATAACATAATCATACCACTATGAAGAATATCGGGTGCAGTGTCACACCTGGGGATGAGGAATAATGGTTCTATGATTAAGGCACTTCAGGAGAACTGGGTTCTGTTCTCAGGTGTGCAATTGATTTCCTGTGTAATCTTAGGCAAGTCACTTAGGCCCTGAAGCTGCAACTGACTACACAGATGCACCAACATGGAGCCCTATTAAAGTCAACATGGTTTTGAGCAGGGGCAGGCCTCTGCCTGCATGCAGCAAGTTAGAGGATTGGGGCCTATATCTGTCTTTCCCTCAGTTTCTTATCTGTGATCTGCCTCAGAGTGGTGTTGTGTGGGCACATACTTATTGAAGTATGTGAAGTGCTGAAGTAATCTAGTGACAAATACCAAAGTAAAACCTATAAATATATTAAAGACACTTTAAAACTGAAACTCAAAAACTCAAAATGTCTGTAGATGGGTACCTAGGTATGGTGGCCCTTTCCATAAACTATTAAATCTCCAGGTTACCCAGATTCTGATCTGTGACATTAAAGTTGTCTGGAATAGCCTATATCATCTCTCCTGGAGTGACCATTACAAAATAAATCTTCCATTTGTACGTTACTCACTGAATGTGTTGTTTAAAAGGAAAAAGTTCACATGAAGAGACTGACTGGATGCAATAGCTTATTCAAACCCATCATTTAGTCAGTCAAATTGGTATGATGGCAAGTGAGCTCTCATTTTATGTATATACATTCTGATTTAAATGCCCAAATGTGTTTGGACTTCCTATGTAGGCTCTTGTGTTAAAAAGCTGGACATCTGTTTTTGTTCTGCTTTGCAGCACAGTAAAGAGTAAGGAAAAGGTACTGGGGGGAATCAGGGAGGCCCACTTTGTCCAGAGTAGGGGTTGGAACTAGCATAAAAACGAGACTCTTCTGATATTTGTTGAAAGCCAATTAATTATTTATGGGGGAAACCTGTAACAATAATTTTGGCTACAGTAGACTAGAGTACTAATATAGCCCAAAGGTGCACATTTTTAACAGTGAGGGTAATTAAGCATTGGAATAACTTACCTAGAGATGTGATGGATTCTCTATCACCTGAAGTCTATACTTCAAGATGGAGTATCTTTCTAAACTATATGTTCTAACTCAAACAGAAGTTATGGGCTTAATGATGAAATTGGCTTGATGGCAAAGTTTTTTGGTGTGTATTATGCAGGCAGTCAGACTAGATAATCATAATGAATCCTTCTATCCTTAAAATCTACATATCTATAAATTAAATTAATGGAGATATCCTATCTCCTAGAACTGGAAGGGACCTTGAAAGGTCATTGAGTCCAGCCCCCTGCCTTCACTAGAAGGACCAAGTACTGATTTTTGCCCCAGATCCCCAAGTGGCCCCGTCAAGGATTGAACTCAGAACCCTGGGTTTAGCAGGCCAATACTCAAACCACTGCGCTATCCCTCCCCCCTAATCTTCTTCAACAAAGGAGGTCTGTGACTACTCAGATTACACAGCCTAAATTCAACATGGTAGATTAAAATAATACCCTAATAACAGTGTGCAATCTTTGGATTATGTGATAAGGATGGATTTACCCATGAGAATTGCAGCATTATCTAGCTATTTTAGTTTTTTTTTTTTTCATTTTATAAAATCCAAAATTAGCCACACAAACCTCTTTTCATATTTAGTGAAGCAAATTTGCCCCTAGGTACAGTCCTTGAATGCCAAGTTAATTTAAATTATCTGTGAATGTCAAGAGTAAACGTCTACTGCCAAGTTTAAATTAAAAGAAATAGCAATCATAATATATTAAGATGATGTAACATTTTTAATTCTAGATTCTCAAAGTGCTTTAGGGAAAAAGGCAGATTCTGCTACCCTTACTCGCATTGAGTAGTAACCTACTGAGCAAATAGTCCCATTGATTGCCGCAGGACTACTTCCAGGGTAAGATATTATTCAACATCAGTAAGACTGTCAGAATCTAGTCCTACCATAATGTAGGGTAAATTTACACTATGGAGAATATACTGCCATTGCTATGTTGCCATAGCTATGCTGGAATAATCCCTTAGTGTAGACACAACCTACACTGAGAGAAAGGGTTTTTCCATGAGTGTAGGAAGACCCCCACCCTGATGGTTGCTATATCAACAGAAGCTGCATCTGTACTGAGGATTAGGTCGGCATTGGTCAAGAGTGTAGATTTTTCATAACCCTGACTGATGTAGCTAAGTTGACCTAACTTTAAGTGTAGACCAGGTCTAAGGGCTAGTCTTCACTACCAGGGTAAGTTGACCTAAGTTATGACCTAAGTCAATGTAGCTTAGGTTGATTTACCCCAGTGTCTTCACTGAGCGTTGATGGGAGATGCTCTCCGGTCGACTCACCTTACTCTTCTTGAGGAGTGCTGGAGTCGACTGGAGAGCACTCTGCCATTGATTTAGTGGGTCTTCACTAGACCCACTAAATTGACACCCGCTGCATCGATTACAGCAGTGTCGATCTCTCCGGTAGTGAAGACAAGCCCTCAGTCTTACAACACGCTTATGAGCTAGGGAACTGAAGCCCAGAGGAGTGACATGAGCAAGGTCATAACAAGTCAGGGATAGAAGCCATGGGACCAAGTCTCCAGTGCTCTGCACCTTGGACAGCCATTTACTCTAGTGCAAAGGGAGTGCAAAACACTACCATTCTGAATTAGTAGCATTTTGCACCCACTGTGCACTTGTATAAATGACTACACAGGGTAGAGAGAGCAATAATGCATTGGGTCCTACGAGTCCATACTAGCAATGCATGCACAGATTGTTACACTACTGGATGGAAATGCTAGCAGAGGCATAATTACAGCCATGAAAAAGGGTGTTGTTATACACCTCTACCCCGATATAACGCTGTTGTCAGGAGCCAAAAAATCTTACTGGGTTATAGGTGAAACCGCATTATATCGAACTTGCTTTGATCTGCCAGAGTGCGCAGTCCTGCCCCCCCCCGGAGCACTGCTTTACCACGTTATATCCGAATTCGTGTTATATCGGGTTGTGTTATATCGGGGTAGAGGTTTAATTAGTAAAATTATATTACCTTAACAGTTCTGGCTCCCTTTCTGGAATTATTCGTGTTTTTTAAGCAGTAACATAGCTCATTAGCTACATTCTTCATGAGGATTCTACATCCTGGAAGTATATGAACTAGATTTTGTACGTCTACAATGGCTGCAAACTTCCCCCTTAATTTATTCAGTAAATTTCACATCCTTTAGACAAGACGTATTGAATCTCAGGCTCTGGGATTTGATTGATCCCAGTTTGGAGGTAATATGTTATCTTGTTGCAGCAACATCTGACAGGTGTTTATTATGGATTTTTTAAAGGATAAGGAATCCTGCACAACAGCTACCAAATTTTGTGAAATCCCTAAAGGTCATAAGCAGAAAAAGACTTTGAAGTCAGACAGAGCTGGTATGATATAAAAATACTCTCTTCAAGCATCAAATAGAAAGTATAATGTAAGGCCTGATCCAAAGCCTATTGAATTCAATGGAGTTCTTTTTGCAATTAGCAATCTGACATGGTATTTTTCACTCTCTGTCCTAAACTGTTCTGTAGTTCTCATCTGTCCTGGTAAATAGCTACCCTGTTCCACCCAAGAGGTGACAGCACGTCAGTCATGAGTGAACTGATTAGCGCATATAAATATGTTTATTATACCATATAAATGGTGCTGGTATCCATGAAATAAATTGGCAACTATGTGATAAACTGCATTTATCATGCACTTTGGACAGCCTCATCTGCATTCTGCCCACTAATCAATTTTTGCTGAGACTATGTCTAAATATTCTGAGCCACTGAACAACTTTCAAAACATCTGCAATTTTTAAAATTCATTGTAAATCTTGGCTCAGATTTTCAAAGTCACCTGGAGGATACAGATTCCAAACTCTCATTAATTTCCATGAGAACAGTGTGCCTAAATCTTGGGAGCAGCTTTAAGAGTTCAGCCTATATTCATGGCATGCTTTTAAGTCAAAGGTTTATTCTTTTCAGTAAGTACACTCCATAGCTGAAATATGAATTAATTAAGTGAAAGAAATCCTGCTACAAGATGGAGTAATGGTGTAAGGCCCAGATTTTTAAAAGTATTAAGGCATTACTCCACTCAGTGTTGAAAGGGCTAGTGACTTAGAAGCCTAGGTCTCATTTCCAAAAGTAACTTAGGAGGCTACAGTGAGATTTTAAAGGTATTTAGGCATCTACCTCTCACTGATTTCAATTGATTGCACTTAAATACTTTTAAAAATCTGGGCATTAAGTGTCACTGAAAGTCAGTTGATTTCAATGAGTTAGTCACCTAGGCACTTTTGAAAATTCCACTAGGTGCCTATCTGCATCATTAGGGACCCAAAAATCTTTAAAAAACTGGCTCAGGGGCTTGCCGTTGCTGAGCTCAGCAATGCCCAAATATCTTTAAAGATCTGGGCTGAAATAACCGATTCTTGGCCCCTTCCAACCTGATTCTTTGATACCGTGCAGAAACTCATTAGAGAAATCACAAATGGAAATACTTTACTACACACCAGCTGAAGACAAGTAGCACAAATACACCAAGGGCTAAACTCACAAAGGCACTTAGGCATTGTGGCACTCAGCATTGCAATATCCGATACCTAGGCATGCTGCTGACTAGTGGATTTCTCAGCCCCGAGTTAGATGCCCAGGCTCCCGGCACCTAAGAAAGGGATTATCAGAAGCAAGCAAGCTGAACAGGTAGCCACATAAACTAGCCAGGAGTGAAATGCAGAGGAAAGGGGCCAGACCAGATCCTGAAAAGTAGTTAGGTGCCTAACTCCCACTGATCTGGGCATAGGCGCCAACTTCTAGTTTGCCCCAGGGGAGCTCTACCCCAAGGCCCCGCCTCCACTCTGCCTCTTCCCCTGAGGCCCTGCCCTCACCCCACCTCTTCCTGCCTCTGCTCCACCCCCTCCCCAAGGCCCTCTCCTGCCACTTTCTGTCCTCCCCCAAACCCTTCCCTGAGCTGCTAAACAGCTGTTTGGCAGCACCCTGATTAGCTCATCAGGGGCACCACCAAACAGCTGATTGGTGGCGGTGCCTCTGAACAGCTGTTGCCTGCCTGTGTGTGCTGAGCACCCTGTGGATCTGGGCCATAGGTGACTGACTGAAAGGCCAGAGGGAAGCACTTCCTTCTGTGTAGGATTCTGAGCTGTGAATCCTCTTCTGGAATTAGGTGCCTAAGCCAGGTCTGCCCTTTCTCAAAAAACAAAAATATATATGCAAGAGAGATAGAGCCAATAGCCCAGTGGTTAGAACACTTGCCTGGGATGTGGGAGATCTGCATTCAAGTCTTGGGTCAGACAGAGTGGGGATTCCAACCTGGGTTTCCCACATTTCTGCTTTCTTCTGTGCAGGGCCTAATCTGTGGATGTCCTACAGGCTCAAGTGCGGTTGGGGAGATAGGTGGAGGAACACATAGTTGAGAATCCCACTCTGGAGCCACTAGGGCTCAGAGCACCTTGTTAGCTGTGGGCTAGTAGCAGGACTCAGGGCATTTTGTGCCTGTTCACTGGCAAAAAATTAAGCACCAATGGGGTAAGGTGGCAGCTGAGTGATGGTTTTGAGGATCTCCGTGGCACCAGAATGTTCATAGAATCATAGAATATCAGGGTTGGAAGGGACCTCAGGAGGTCATCTAGTCCAACCTCCTGCTCAAAGCAGGACGAACCCCAACTAAATCATCCCAGCCAGGGCTTTGTGTGGGCTTTAAAAACTTCTAAGGATGGAGATTTCACCACTTCCCTCCAGCACCCATTCCAGTGCTTCACCACCCTCCTAGTGAAATAGTTTTTCCTAATATCCAATCTACACCTCCCTCACTGCAACTTGAGACCATTGCTCCTTGTTCTGTCATCTGCCACCACTGAGAACAGCCTAGCTCCATCCTCTTTGGACCCCCCCTTCAGGTAGTTGAAGCCTGCTATCAATTCCCCCTCACTCTTCTCTTCTGCAGACTAAATAAGCCCTAGTTCCCTCAGCCTCTCCTTGTAAGTCATGTGCCCCAGCCCCCTAATCATTTTCGTTACCCTCCACTGGACTCTCTCCAATTTGGCCATATCCCTTCTGTAGTGGAGGGCCAAAAACTGGACACAATACCCCAGATGTGGCCTCACCAGTGCCAAATAGAGGGGAATAATCACTTCCCTTGATCTGCTGACAATGCTCCTAATTATACAGCCCAAAATTCCATTAGCCTTCTTGGCAACAAGGGCACACTGTTGACTCATATCCAGCTTCTCATCCACTGTAATCCCCAGGTCCTTTTCTGCAGAACTGTTGCTTAGCCAGTCAGTCCCTAGCCTGTAGCGGTGCATGGGATTCTTCCGTCCTAAGAGCAGGACTTGCAGGCATCTAAAGGGGCAGTTAGGCACCTCAGTACCTGACTCTGGCTCTAAATCCTACATTTTTAGGACCCAATTCTTCTACCCTTGAGCTGAATGTCTCTTATTCTATATGTAGTGCCATTCAAATCACTGGCACTCCTCAGTATGCACTACTCAGGGTGAGTATGAGTGGCAAGGTTGGGCCTTTAAAGCATTACACAGACTTTAGTTGTGCATTCTCCATTAAAGCCCTAGAGAGTTGTGTAACAAAAGTGAAGGGAGCAAAAGTTATATCCATTGGAGAATGGAAAGAGTCACAATGATCAGCACAATGATCAGCTGTTTAAATTATTCCATTAAATAGACTTTGTGTGCTATATTTTGAATGGTCTGAAAACACGCTGAAGGGGTAAATCAATTGCACCCCCACAGAGCTATCGAGATGGATGCCATGCTGCTAAACCGTTTAATGTATTCAGACTTTATTTTTGAACCTGGTGAGGCAGCGTGAGACAGACATGGCAGCAGTGCCTCAGTCTTAATAGGATCTGACACCCAGTCCGGATTGCCACCAATGCTGCACAGCTGGTGAACATCTGGCTCAGCAAGGGAGGCGAGACTGGATGTCCTCGGGCTGATGTAGTAACAGTGATACCATGCACATGTCTAGATGTGCTCTGTGGTCGCTGTCAGATCCAATCTTATCCAAGAGCAAGTTTGAATGGCTAGTTTTTAAGACTACAAGCTAAACTTTTACATGGCTGCTGTCTCATATTTAGGCTAAGGCTGAAGTCAACTCACTATTTCATCTGCAGTGCACATTGTCAGCACAACTAGGAGTGAGGGTTTTCCTTTGAGCTGTGATCTTGAAATGATGCCTGTAAGCTGCTTGAAGCCAATTAGCACTACGTAATTACAGTGGCAGCAATAATGCTCTATCTGGTTCTGGGCACTGGTAGCTTGCTAAAGGGTGAGAGGAAGGATGGGATTCTTGGTTCAACTTAGGGGTCAGTGTCTTGCCATCGAAAGCCTTGGTCGAAATACATCGTGAATGTGCTGTGTCAGTTTGCAGTGCTGAGGTAGCTAATGTACATTTATGTCCACTAAGTTAAAGGGACAGGTTTTTCTTTTGGAAGGGATTGAGGACAAAGGGCCTCTCCCCCTCAAGTCTGCAGCTCGGGAAGCTGTGTGGGGGAAAGAGGAAAAGGATATATTTATTTTTTGGTTATTATTTGTATTCCAAGAGCCCTCAGAGCTGCCAGGTGAGACCGGGTGCTCTACAAACGCAGAGTAAGAGACACTGCCCGCTCCAAAGGACTTGCAGTCTGAATAGTCTAGACAGGCAAAGGAAGCTTTGTCATCCTCATTTTATAGATGGGGAATTAAGATGCACCCAGATTAAGTGATTTGTGCAAGGTCACAGAGGAAGTAGGTGGCAGTAACATGATGTGAACACAGAACTAATAAATCCTACTGGGCCGGGGTGCTCCACTCACTGCCGTTGTGGTGCCTCCTGCTGGTTGCTCTGGGTATTAGCTCCATGGCCCCTCCTACAGCTGTATGCTGTCACTCTGTCTCTCTGTCTCTGGTCTGCAGCCCCTCTCTTGCTCCAGGAACCACAATGTCGTCTTTGGGACTAGGCCCTCTGGCCAGGTCACTATCTGTGTTTCCCCCTTCTGGGGTGTAGTCCTTCACAGCCTCTGTCACTCCCACAATGACCCAGGCAGTCTTCCAGTTCACTGCCCTGCTGGTGCCACTTCCCCACATAAGGAAACCCAGGGACCCTCAACCCAGCAGTTCTGGGCTTTACTCTTTGAACCCTCACTGCTTCTTCCCTGGACTGCTTCCTACTCTTCTGGTTCCCCCCCCCCCCACTGCTTTCTCTGGGAATACCAGCTCCAACTTCCAGCTCCCTACTCCCTCTTCCCAGGGAGTGACAGCAGCCTTTTTCAGCAGCCCTTGTCTGTTGCCAACTTCCTGGCTTTATAGGTCCCGCCTGTTCCTGCCCAGCTGAGTCTGCTTGCAATTAATTCCCTGCTCCCTGGCTCTTCCTCCAAGCCTGCCTGGCCACCTTTACCCAGAGCTGGCCACAACATTTTGGCAGCTGAGGCGGGGAGCTCAAATGATGCCCACTTGCATGCCACCCATGCCCACTCGCTTGGGCCAAAACTTTGAAAGGTCTCAATTCTGCCTTCTTCCAGTTCTACTCCTCTCATGGTACTGCTCTGCTACCTAACCCCGATAAAGGAGAACTAACAACTTAAAATGCCTTGTTCAAAAATTTTAAGTAACACTTAACTTTCAAACGCCTGAACAGCAAATGTAACTTTTCTTGTCTGCATAGTAAACACTGGCATTTTTATCTGTTTGAATAATCAAAGTGGTGCTTCCCATGCCTTCTTGGTTGCAAAGATTTGAATTGCTTCCTGAAGGTCCACAATCTGGGCCAGCTCATGCTCTGTTGAGATGGTTGCAAGGCCGACCAGCCTCTCCTGTGTCATTGTGGAGCGTACATGTGTTTTTATTAACTTCAGCTTGGAGAAGCTGCGTTCTCCACTGGCAAGTGGTTAGAAGTATGCGCAGAGCAACAAAAGCATTTGGAAAGAGGGTGGTCATCTTATTTGTGCATATATATCTCCAGAACAGCCTTTGGAGTTAATCCTGCTGAAATATATCTTGAAAGGGCTTTCAGTTCATCACCTAAATCACTCGCATCAATATCGCGCATGTCATCATGTGTCACTGTCTCTAGTGCCCTGCACTGCTGGTGTAGGTCTTCTTCAGGTATAGTGAGGAGTTTTGGAATGTCATACAACATCCCAAATATACTGCTGTGTTCCTTGAGCTGCATGAAATGTTCTTCATCTGACTGTATTGCACAATCTAGCACCTGGTTAAAGAATTCAACTTCGAATTCTTGTTTGGGGTCTCTTATGGGATTATCCCGTGCCTCGTAATCAAAATTTCTTATTCTTCGGTGACTCTTGTATTCTTGAATGGGTGGGAAAATAGCTTCAGTGTGAAGTTCCTCTGCCAACTTCTGTGCACTCTTCAGAACATTTTGAAATCCCTCATCTGACCGGTAAGACTGTAGGTATGAGTTTGCTTTGTCCAGTTGTTCCATTGCTCCAGATATATCAAGGTCAACACCGTGGAGTCGCTTGCTTGCAACATTTATTTCAAACAATATGTCATGCCACAACACTAAGGCTTGGTCTACACTACCCCCCCCAATTCGAACTAAGGTACGCAACTTCAGCTACGTGAATAACGTAGCTGAAGTCGAAGTACCTTAGTTCGAACTTACCTTGGTCCACACGCGGCAGGCAGGCTCCCCCGTCGACTCCGCGGTACTCCTCTCACCGAGCTGGAGTACCGCAGTCGACAGCGAGCACTTCCGGGTTCGACTTATCGCGTCCAGACTAGACGCGATAAGTCGAACCCAGAACTTCGATTTCCAGCCGTCGAACTACCTGGTAAGTGTAGCCAAGGCCTAAGTCACACAGAAATTTGAGGTTATGTATGTTTCTGGTGATTCCATTTCCCTCTGCCACTGTTCTCCCACGAACAGTTCCTGTCATAGCATTATCCTCCATAATGGCAACTATGGCATCATCTATCTTCCCAATTTGGTATTTGATAGGCTTTATCGCCTCCACTCGACTTTCCCATCTTGTGACACTCAGTGGTTACAGTGTCAGAGAGGATGTTCCCAGATATTGCTTCAAAATTTGCCATCGATGAGTTGATGCAGAGAAAAATACATAGATGCTTTGAATTACATTAAAAATTCAGTAGTCTTACTAGATGCTGATGCTGCATCACTGACCACCAAGTTCAATTAATGAGAACTGCATGGGACAAAAAAAGCTCAAGGGTTTAACTCTTGGATCCATGTCTGCACTCCTCTGTTCTTTCCTCTCATGTTGGCAACATTATCGTAGCCCTGACCTCATGTCAGCTATCGCAATTCCCGTATCTTCCAGCTTTTTAAGAAGCACATTTGTCATACCAGCTCCTGTAGTATCATCAATATCAATACATTCTATAAAATGCTCTCTGACAATCACCATTGCAGGGACATTTTCACTAGATTCTGTTGTTGTTACAAAACACACCATTAAAGTCATTTGTTCCATATGGCTGATGTCAGGTGTGCAGTCCAGAATAACAGAGTAATATCTTGCTGACTTCAGATCTGCCACAATCTTCTGTTTGACTTTTGTTGCCAGGAACTGTATGATCTCATTTTGAATTGTTTTTCCAAGGTAGTGGTGTGTGTACATTTCTTGGGTGGTGACTCTTCTTAGATGCTCCTGGAGTACAGCATCAAACTCAGCCATCAGTTCCACAATTTTAAGGAACTTTCCATCGTTTGGCACATACAGCTGATCTGAAGTGTCACACAATGCTAGGTTTTGGGTAGCAAGCATTCTCACAATGGCAATGAGCCTTTTCAGAACATTTTGCCAGTAAAGAGACTCTGATGCAATCTTCTCTTGATGCTGATCATCTATGGTGGCCTTTAACCTTAGTCTCATCTCAAGCTCTTTCCGCCTGTGTGGCTGGAACATTAAACTGGAAGAGTTTGCAACAAAAACAGTATGCAGCATTCTGGGTTTTTGAGTACATAAGCCATGGCCACTCCCCTTTCTCTTCATTGGGGATTTCACAACAGTAATTTGTTGGATGGAAACTTCTATTTTCATTGTCTTTGGGGAACATGAAGTTTTTCAGTTGCTGTGGCCCAGGCAGTACAAGGAAGTCCCTCAGGCTACTGCTCAAGTGGAGCCACAGTCCTGGGTCATCTAGACTTAAGGAACTAAACTCAGCAGCAGCTGTTTCTTGCACCCCCACTAACTCTTCTCTGATCTACACTTTTCTCCAGGAATGTGCATGGTTACATCCATTTGAGATGGAGATATGGATGCTGCAGTAGCTGCCAGGTCACCTGCACTCTGACTACCTGGAAGATCAGGCATCTCCTCACCACTCACATCCTTACTGGGGCTGGAAGGCTCACCACGAACATTTGTGTCTATGTATCTCAGGAGAGCTCCTTCCTGCTTAGATAGAAAAGCTTCCTTTGCTTTCTTTCTTTTTCTGAATGCTGCCCCAGAGGGGCATTTTCTTCTTTCACTCATGACTGCTGTTCTGTGCCAGCTATAGTGGCTCTCAACACTCAGTTGAAGGGGACAAATAAGCAGGCTGGTAGCAGGGCCTGAGTGAGGGAAGATATCAGCGTCTTAAGGGCCTAACTGGCTCCTAGTACTTCAGTTGACTGCCTGTTCTCCTCAAGTGGGTTCAGGGAAGCAGCAGGAAACAGGAAGTTCCCTGAGAAGCTGGTGTTAATCAGTCCAGGCTCCTGGGGGTGCTGGAGAGGTACATAAGAGGCTCCTCCTCTCTCCCCCTGCAGCTCCTGCTGCTTTCTGTTATTCCCTCTCACCTTTTCTCCTGCATGCCTGTTATGTCTCTTTTGGCTTCCCTCCTCCAGCCCAGCACTCCACCATCTCTGTGCATCTAGATGCAGAGAGAATACATATGCACCAGCAGTAGACACAATTTTCTACACTCTGGGTGGGTCCTAGTGGTGTCCCCCCACAGTCTGGCATCTGAGGCAGCCGCCTCAGTTTGCCTCATGGTAGGGCCAGTCCTGTCTTTACCCCTTCCAGTCTTCTGTGGGGTGGACACCCCAGCACACCCACTCTTCTACCTAAACCATCCTTCCTGCTGTCAGGATGCCTCTACTGCCACTGCAGGACAAGAATACCTCCCACTGACTTTAACAGGAGTTATTCCTATGCTGGACAGAGAATGGAACCCATGATATTTCCCCTTCTCTTTTCAGAGAACTGATCTGGAATTTTTTCTATCTGAACTGGAACTGATGAGCAATGGCTACAGTGTGAGAGACCTTAGATAGAACTGGGTAGTGGGCAGGGATGTTTTATTACCCAGAGCATTACTGAGACTTTGCCGTGATCTAGTCATACTCCTACAGAAAGTGATATGTAGGTGAAATCTGTACTAAGGATCACCTCCAGTGAGTAACTCTCCTGTCTTTAGCAATCATCTTAAAGCATCCCATGCAGGTTCATGTAGGATTAATGAAAAATGATAGGGGATATAAACCCTTACCCTTCAGGTCATAAATCAACCACTACATGAAAGGGATGAGGAAGAAACTTCCTTTAGGCAGGTTATTACATAATTGTCTGGTACTGGCCATGGTCAGAGACAGTATACTACACTAGATAGTCTGATCTGATATAGTCTGCTCTTTGCGAGGTTTTCACTGAAGTTGCACAGGATGAGTTGAGAGCAGAATTTGGTCCATACTGTCTACTAAACATTTTCTTTAACCTTTGGTTGAAGGAAAACTCTGCTACTGAGAGGAGGTCAGTTTTTCATTTTGTAGCCAATGATTTTAGTTTAGTGCTCACTTATTGTGTGATGTGATGATTAACTAACATGTTATGTCATATATAATCACTGTATGCTAAATAGAGTTAAATTGTAGGATTATAAGATTGATCAGTAGTTAGAAGGGATAATTATGTATTAGGTATACATGTAAGTAAGGCTGAAATACAAGGCCTACAGGCTGAGGACTGTAAGATTTTAGCTTAGCCATACTAGGCCATAGGCTTAAGAAATGCTTGACATAAGTAAGTGACCAAAGAATGACCCTATGCCACAAGATTAGGGGAAGAGATGTACCAATGGGTGATATTGTGGAAAATTAACAGTAAGAGTAATTTTTTGCTTACAAGATACACGGTAGTCACATTTTTCTAACACATGCCCTAACCTCAGTGTGCACTACATTTTATAGTCAAAATCACATTTTAAAAAGAGGGTGCCCCACTTAGGAAAATTGGGCTCCTTATGGGAAACTCCCGCAGAACTATCCCTCTACTGATGATCAGTTGGCAAGGCAGCCATCAGACCTTAAGAATACCGTTAAGGATGTGAGTATAACTATATTTTTAACTTGTGCATAGGACTTTATAGTATTTCTATATGCTTGGGTAATCATAACTTTAACTGTTGCTTTAATAAAACTTGTAAAACAGACTAGACCTTTCACGTGTAAAATGTATGTGTGGTCACTATCCTTGGTCTGTGAGTAGCAGAGGTGACTTCACTCTGTTGAGCTTAAAAGTGTACCCATGAGAGCTAAACACATGATAGTGTAATAAAACATTACTACATTCACTTTACATAAAATAAAAGGCTACACTTTGGACTCTTGAATAGTTGTGCAAGACACGTTTTACGGCATTATAAAAACCTTTGAACACAAGGTCACAATTCACAGGGACGTGACCCAACATGATCTTATTCTGTTATCTTCCTAACCGGTCAATAGATTTGAGAACCAGAAACTTTTTCCCATATGGCAGCAGCTGCCAGAGAAAGGATTACATGGTCTTCTGATCTAAGCTAGAAGCACAGTACATTTGATGCAGCAGCATATTCAGAGAATGCAAAATATCAGCACATTCTGAAATCCAATAAATTAACTATGAGGCACATTTTAAGGGCAAGATTTTTGAACACAGCAAGTAGATGTGTTCCTTCTAGATTGTGGGCGTGCTCATGCTCCCATGGAAGTCAGTCGCCATTTTCGCCATTGTCTTCAAAAAGGGCAAAATTGGATTTTGTGCTGACATGCTAAACTTGAAGTTTAAAAGCAAAGCTATTTTTGAGGTATCTGAATGGGGGGAAACAGGGTGGAACAGGGTTTATTTAGTTTTTGGTTATGAAAGGAAAAACCTTGTTATGTTTTTTGTTAATAGTTAGAAAACTCAAAACACAAGTGGAATGGAATAGCTTCAAGGTTTCCAAAAGAGTTGGGCTACGTTCGAGCAAGAGACATGAGCTCCAAAAGAAAAGGTCTGAGAAAATTATCAACAGCAGCAATAAATTATGGCTGGGATAGTCTAAACAGATTGGTTGCACTAGATCAGGGGTTGGCAATCTTTCAGAAGTGGTGTGCCGAGTCTTCGTTTATTCACTCTATTTTAAGGTTTCGTGTGCCAGTAATACATTTTAACGTTTTTAGAAGATCTCTTTCTATAAGTCTATAATATATAACTAAACTATTGTTGTATGTAAAGTAAATAAGGTTTTTAAAATGTTTAAGAAGCTTCATTTAAAATTAAATTAAAAGGCAGAGCCCCCCCGGCCCGGTGGCCAGGACCCGGGCAGGATGAGTGCCACTGCAAATTAGCTTGTGTGCCGCCTTTGGCACTTGTGCCATAGGTTGCCTACCCCTGCACTAGATTTCTAACAAACCTTCTCTCCATTTCCAGTCTGGCTGAGTGTCCCTTTCAGGATTTTCACTTTCAGTGAAAAGTTTAAATAAAGACACGTTAAGACTGAAGATCCAGAAATATGGAGATTTAACGCATGCTGCAATCACCGAATTTGCATATTTGATGAATATGTACAAACTCATTTACATAATCATTGGAGGATTTAAATGTTCTGGGATTCAGAACATGGCAATCACAATCTATCTGGCTTCCGCTCTTACTATCCCTTTCTCTCTCTCTTCTCCTCAATCACAAGTAGTCTATACTTATTCCTTACAAGAAGAAGAGGCCCTAGGGGTGACTTAAAAGCCCCTGGGAATGCAGGCAGGGCTTAAGGTACAGTTCAAATTTATATCACATGTGGCACCTGGCTGTCCCATCCAGGCAACATGGCTTGTGCTAAACACAAAAATGGATCAAACTTTTCCACAAGTTACAAAAGGAAATAAATATGTAAATTCTGTGCTGACCAATGAGAGATAAAACCATGGTGCTATGCATGTTTGGGGGAATGGAGGGTTAAATAAGTCATTGGGCTCTTCAGCCTTTTCTTTGCAAAGATTAGGGTGTGAACCCAGCCATGCTGGCCAAATCCCAGAGCGGGTAACTCTACCCACCCCCGCTAACCTTTTGCTTTGGTGGCAGTTCTGAAAAATCACAGCAAATAATCAGTTTGTGTCAAACTGAACCTGAATTTATTTTGGAATTTTTGATTAATTCAAAAAGTCTGTGTAGGATCTATTCCAGGAGGGGATTCGAAGGTGGCTCGTCCACATCTCAGGTGAGTGCCCTAAGTACTGGGCTAAAGGTTAAACAGGTAGTAACAGCACCATCACCACTCCCTCTTACTCTGCTTCTTCTGGACATTTTGTGACTGGCTGAAAATATTTGTTTCAAATCTTCAAATAGTTTTGTGTCAACCCAAACTGAATTTTTTAAACCTATTTGTAGGTTTTACCCATGTTTAATGCTAATTGCCTTTCTACACCTATAATCCAATGTGGTGGCTGTTGGACCATATCTGCTTCAGCGTGAACAACCCCCTTTACTCTCCAACCACTCCTGACTCAGCGGTCTCTGTGGTACTCAAACAGAAATGCAGTAACCCACTTCCCCCGCCAGGGTCTGCTATCTCTGCTTTCTCCACATCAATAGCTCTTTCCTGCTGCAGGGACCTTGTTCTAGCTGCTCTTTCCAAATGATTGCTCTGTGGTCCTGATTCTCTCCACTGCAAGAAGCCCCCACCTGGGCCTCTGCAGCATCTGATAAGGTGTTTTGGATTTGCCCCTTAATTGTTAAACTACAACTCTGCAGCCAAAGCTTTACTCATTTCTCCTTTCAGCTAGCTAAAGGAACAGTGTTCCCAAAGTCTACACAGACAATTAACCCTGACATCCCTGGAAACTAACAGTGATTATAGCCCTTCAGGAACAGTGAATAACTTAATTAAAAGTTCAGTCATAGAAGGGGCTGCCTAATAGTGACTATGTTAACTCCCATTTACATGATTTCATACAAACCCTATCTCTAAATGGTTTGAGTTAAGTGATACAGTTACCAAGTTAAAAATAAATATCCCACAGGAAAATAGACATGAAGATGTTTAAACAAAGAAGAAAAGACATCTTGCAATGAGGTTAGAAGCTAGGTGGGGGAGCTGACAATGCAAAGAAATACATAGAGACTGTTTCAGATGGCAGGGGCTGCAGAGAAGGACCTTGCCATGGCCATGTGCATGCCACAAGGATCTGATCTGGAAAGATACGTCACAACAATTCTGTGAATATTCACTCAAATTCTCAAATGAATTGACTGCACCGTGTTCAGCTCCTTGTGCGTTAACTTTCCACAAATGTTCAAGCCCTCAAATTGTACCTTCTAAACATTCCCAGAAAGCTTATTTCCGAGTCGTAGGTGATAGTATTCATGGAAACCAAGTTTGTCATTCATATATATATATGTAAGTATTTGTGGTCAAAGTGCCTAAAAACTCCTCCGATCAGGGGAAAGAAACAATATCAGGTGACTTAACTGACCAGTCACAGCTAATTGACAGAATGTTGCTATTGACCACTCACAAGTAGAACAGTTTGTGACCAGACCATGAAGTTAAAAAAATATGGAAAAACATTTATTAAAAATTTGCATAGAGAATAAAATGCATGTCTCTACAAGGACCAGTACAAAATGCATAATCCCCCATAAGACATAGGAATATATGTGCTCCATAGGTCTTTTGCAGGGCCTTTGCATGGGGGGATATCTTAACCTTATTTAATACATTTCAGGAAATCACACTCTATTTGCAGATATTCCATGAGCAGGAAAAGAGGCTAAGTGTGTCAGATGATTAGTGGCAGCTCTTACCGAGACAGAGCTGAAGCTGGTACTAAATATGCAAAGGGAAAGGATTTATGTGTGCGCTGTGCTGACATCCTATTCCATGTGCATTAGAGACTACTCAAATTCCACACCTTGTGCAAGAAGAAAAGTTGTAAAGATAAACCCAAAGCACCAACCTCTGTGTTAGCTCAGCTCAAAATATTTAATTTGAGGTGGCCTTTGTCAAACTCGGTGATGAATACAGCTGCCTTCTAGCTGAAGAATGGAATTATTTCTGGTATTGTCAAGGAGGGTATAAATCAGTGAATTATTTAATGAAAACCCAATGAGCAGTCAGTCACTTAATCAACAATTTGGCATGTTGTTTAAATGTCTGGTTTTCCAATGAAATGTCTGTTTGACTCCTTCTAGGCTTAAATAACCTGTCAGCACACACTGGCATGTGCTCTATACTGACAGTACATTCCAATTCTTTGGGCTATTGGCCAAGATTTTCAAAAGTGAAAAGTGATTTTGGGGGACTAAATTCAGTATTGCCAACACCCAGTGTTAAAAAATCGTCAGTCAGGACCCCAAAAATCATGAGAGTGGCTTTACAATAATGATTTTAAAAATAGTAAATTTGGGGTCCTTTTTGTTGCCCTTTGGATTTTGAGCCTTTATGGTGCTCTCTGGTCACAATTTCAAGCTTTTCTCTGCAACTGTGAGAGTTAGAAACTCACTTTCTATAAATGGAAGCTGAGATTCTCAGTCATCACTTGACTCCAGAAGCTGGGGTTTTAAGAAAAATGCCAAATACTGTGATAAAATTGTGATAGAGCTGGCCACACTGCAGACCTGGCGCACCCTAAAAGCAGCCGACTTTTTCAGTCAGTGCTCAGCACTTTTTGAAAATCAGGCCCCTTTCAAGTGTCTTGAGTTGGGAACCTTAACGTTAGTCCCTCCCCAAGTGATTAGTCATGTCTCAAAATCTTGGCCTATAGGCTGTTATAACTATATCTAGGCGAAAGCTGTCTGTCGTACCGATATAAAAAAGCCAAAAATGGCTGAAAATTTAAAAATGTGATGGGGACAGACCACAAATCTCAGTGACGGTTGAACCTGGTGATATTCTGAACAAAAGAGCTTACAACCATGCTTGTAGCTATTTCCATCACTTTATGTTGAGTCAACGGACACTGTAGTCTTAAGAGCGACACAGAGAGTAACAATTCTGGCATCGTATTATATAGTTGTGAGTCTGAACCAAAACATCAGATCAAACTCTCTCAATCCCTGAGGGGTTCAAAATTCAGAGTCGGAACTGAATTTCCTGGGTAACATTTTCAAAAGCCTCTAAGTGACCAAAAAAAAAAACCATGAGTCCTATTAACTCGCAATGTGATTTAGGTGCTTAAGTCTCAAGTCCCTAATTAGCTATTTGACTTAAGCGTCTCCGTCACACAGGGGCTTTGCCAATTCTAACTTGTGACACAAGCCCATCTACCACATTGTCAAACCCATCCTGTTCCCTAAGCTTCGAGCCTGAAAGTGCTGCCTATACAGCTATTTTTGAGAGTGCTAGCATGAGCCCTGCTCATCTGAGTCAGTCGATCTGGGTTGGGAGGCTCTGTTCTGCTTGCTCCAAAATGCTACATAGACATACCCTGGAAGGCCTATCAGGTTCTCATTGAAATCAGTGACCAAATGACCAATGTTCAGATCCTTTCTTCTCTATTTCCAGGTCCAAGATTTTCTTTCACTAGTCTTAGAGGCCTGGTCTACACTGGGGGGATCGATCTAAGATACGCAACTTCAGCTACAAGAATAGCGTAGCTGAAGTCGACGTATTTTAGATCGACTTAGAATCACTTTGCATCCTCGTAGCGCAGGATCTACGGCTGCCGCTCCCCCGTCGACTCCGCTTCCGCCTCTCGCTGTGGTGGAGTTCCAGAGTCGACGGGGAGCGCGTTCGGGGATCGATTTATCGTGTCTACACTAGACGCAATAAAACGATCCCCGGTAGATTGATCACTACCCGCCGATCCGGCAGGTAGTTTAGATGTACCCTTAGAGATGGTTTTAATTCTGGAATTCAATTTTTTGTTGAAAAACTGAAATGATGCATAAGAAAAATAAACATTTTCCAACCAGCTCTATTTGTAATTCACACCTTTAGTCAGTGCAAGGGTACGTGTGTTGATGCTTATTTGTGTAATAAGAGCGCCTATTTTAATTTCATTGAACTCAGTAAAAACCTACTTAAATCAAAATAGGGTATTTGTATTCTGATTAAGACTGTTCAAATGCAGACTTGCACTGAAATAAGCAGATGTGAGGGTTAAAACCAGTTTAATTATTTTGGTTCCAGTCTGTATGTAGACAAGTTGTCAGTTGACCTGCCTGGGGTTTATTTAAAGCCAGGTGAAACTCACTGTATTTTGGCTGAAATTCTTTGTAAAGCCCCATGAAGCAACACCTGAAAAAAAAAAGGGTGTGGGGGAGGAAATTGCACAAGCCCCTCTGAACCAAAACCATTGTGCTTCTAATAGCTGTAGAATGTCATTACTCAGAAATTAACTTAAGATACACCACTGTGCAGAATAGAGCCTTGGGTATCAGCATGCTCAGAAAAATGAACAAGGAGACAACAAAGAGCTGAGATCAGGGGATTCCATGTCGCTCTGTTCCTTGAATCAGGGACATCGTGCAAACCAAAAAAGTGGGTCAGAACACATTTTGCACAGTGGGAAAGACAGCGGAGAATTCTCGCTGCTCAGCTTTGATGCTGCCACGCTTCAAAGGAGGACAGATAAATAGAAAATTCAGGGCATATATCTCCAAAGTTGAAGCAATGTTTCCTAGATACGTCATACAATTTAGTCATGTGTATGTTGGGCTATTAATATTCGTGATGTGTTTTTGTATTGCTCTTCAGTAATAGGACTAGAAATAGGATAAAGCCTTTTATTTCTTTGTCACCGTTTTGACTATACCCTAAGTTGCACTGTGAATGGCTTCTGTATGAAGGCTGTAAAGTGAGAAATAAGGACATTTGTCAGTTCTCAGGCCAGTTACGAAGGCACAAATATCCTCATCAGAAAAACACCATTGGCAACTTTGTTGGCAGTTTCAGCAGGAAGGCCTGAGACTGAATGGGCCAGGGAGACTGAACTGCCTTTATACATTTTGAGACTGTCTCTCTAAGTCATGGGGGGAAGCATGTTTCCAGTTTTGTTACTATGGGGAAGCTGGTGTTTCTGCCTGCATTGCTCCTGTTGTATGGATAAGCAGAAGATTTGTCTACAAGGTTGTCAATCACAGCACCTTTCACAAGCATTAATTATGATTTGTTATTTGTATTATAATAGCACCTCCAGGACCCAGCATTCTAGGCACCGTACAACACATAGGGAACTCCAGATCTAGTTAGAGACTGACTCAAGGTCATGTAGTGGCACAGTCAGGACTAGAACCCATGTCTTCAACTTCCTAGTTCAATACTCTGGCTACACTGCCTCCACTAAACTTATTTAAAGATAGCCCATTGTAGAATTACCCTCCCTATCCCAAAAGGTGGTAGCCACCTTCATCCTCCCTTTTAGACATGTTGTGACATTATAGCAAAGAGCATTCTGGGAAAGGCAGGTCCCACAATGCTCTCCGCTGGGATGCCACAGAACATCAAAGGAGCAGGAAAAGCTGCAGTTCCATTGCCATGACAGCTCCTTCTCATGACACAAAGGGCTTGTCTTCACTACTGGGGTAAGTCAACCTAAGCTATGCTACTCCAACTAGGTGGAACTGGAGTACCGGATGACAACTCTGCCATCAATTTTTTGGGTCTTCACTAGACCCACTAAATCGACACCTGCTGCATTGATTGCAGCAGTGTTGATCTCCCCGGTTGTGAAGGCAAGCCCTAAGTTTTCAGGTCATGTCTCCCCTCCCTCATCAAATGATTGCTAGAGAGAGGGAAATTATGAAACTCTGGGGGAGGGTGATAAACAAGGACAACAAGTCACTAAAGGGCCATGGTTTTTGTTTTGAAAAATATTTCCATTGAGATCTCCTGAAGATTGCAACATGAAAAGGTCACATAATTTATGTGGTGACTCCATTTGCATTATCTCCAGAGTGTCAGTCCAGCGTAAATAAGCTAAACAATGCAACTTTCCAGACATTGCAAGTATCCCCCTTCCACCCCTCTTTAGATCCACTGTAATAGTTTCAATTCTGTTGGCTTCCCCTCGCCCCAGGGATTCTTCTACCTAATACATTTTATGTAGCCATAGCAATGTTCTCAATTTAAAATTTTAACAGATTTGTGCCACAGCTGCACTATCCTGGCCAGCCAGACCAGCTCCGGGTAACAAGATTTGTTTTCCTTGCGTGCTGCCAAGCCAACCTGAAGACAATGTTAATAGAAAAGGTCACAGACTGATAAGCTGACATGTCTCTAGTTCTTTAGGACAAATCCAGGGACGGCAAATTGAAATGCTATTCTGCAGCTCCTCGGGGGCAGAGGCATTAAAGTTAAATGTTACAAATGTGAAGGAATGGCAGCAAGCATGTTTGGCTTGCAAAAATGCTTTTGGCTGTGGTGGTAGAAATGCAGCAGACACCAGCAGAATTTATTTTCTGGGCTAAAGGATATTCTAAGGACACAAAGAAATGACCTGCCTGGAGCACAGAGTTCTGCAAAGGAAAAGGGGTGGTAGTGGGGTCAAAAGGGCAAAATTCACCGTTAAGCCAGATCACTTAAAAAAAAAAAAGGCTAAAACGTTCTGTCTGCCTATATGAAAATATTGGGCTCTAGCAGGGGAGTCGCTTTGCTCTGCTAGAAGATTAGCTTAAGGCACTGGACTTCTTTCTTGCAAACATTCCCACAGGGTTAGCAATCAGAGCTACTGGTATTCATGAAGATCCAGACTTTAACTCCAAGCTCTGCTACTAATTTCCCACATTTAGCCTTCGCTATGTCAGTTAGGGCTGGATTGAAAACCTACAGAAGTTGCTAGAAAAACTCCCCTTGGCCTCAGTGGACTCTGGATCAGATGCTTAACCTCTTTGTGTTTCAGGGCTTGTCTACATTCCCCGCTGGCTTGACAGGCAGCGATCAATCCAGCGGGGTCGATGACTCACGTCTAGTCTAGGCGTGATACATCGACCACCGAGTGCTCTCCCGTCGACTCCGGTACTAGAAGCTGCAGTTGTTGCAGCATGCTGGATGAGGAAGCGTCAGCAGTCGACTCACTGCAGTGAAGACACTGCGGTGAGTAGATCTAATTATGTCAACTTCAGCTACATTTTTCACGTAGCTGAAGTTGCATAACTAGATCCCCCCTCTAGAGTAGACAAGGTCTCAGTTCACTCACCAGGAAAATGGAGCTAATAATACTCACAGCAGACACAGATATAAAGTTTTATTTGACCTTTCTTGGTATTGCTGGTATGAGCAGGTCTTCCCAGCACTCACAATGGGTAAAGAGCTAAAGGAAACTTTATAATTGTTCTGACTCTCTCTAGCCCACAAGGGTGCTGTGGGGATTAACCAGAATCTGCAAAATTTACCCACACTGAGTAGCATCTCAGTCCATGCGAAGTCTCAGTGAGTTAGCCACGGAGGATGGTATTATTCCACATGAGCAAGAGTGGCAGAATTCGGCCCTTTCTGTTTGTGTGGTGCTTTCAACAGGCAAAAGAAATGCTAAGTAGTATTGTCATATGACTTTGTCTAATTCATGTAAGTACAGAGGGCTGGAACAGTCAAACAGTTGGACTTTTCAGAAAACAAAAGTTACCGTTTGTTCCCTTTCATTGCATTTCTCCGGCTGCTGCTCTTTGCCATCACACGGCTCAATCCCATCCCTGGCTCCAAGCCTGAGTACCAGAGAGGAGATCTGTGGGGCTGTGGGAGTAGGAATCACCATGCCATTCCTGTGGAGTGGAGTGGGAAAATTATCTTACCATTCCTGTACCCTCAGTGTCTGAGGCTAGACACTCAGGCAGGATTTGCCTGCTAAATACTTTCTACATCAACCCATCAAACTATTTCCCAGGAACGTTTGTTAGGACTTTATCCCCCTTTTTTTTGAGCTAGCAAATCTTTTGTGAGCTGAACCATGATTTTCTTTTGGTGAGGTGCGTGCCATTGACGGCGGATAACTAGTTCTCCATTCTCTATGTTGCTGGTGTCCTCTTTACTTCTATTTGTGTGGTGTGAAAGGATGACCAAGTCATGTACTATGCTCTTCTGCTCCCTGACTGGATGACTCATACATTTTAAACAGTGAACGTAATTCTACTTCTTTGTACAGTGCCTACCACAATAGAGGCTGTAGGCATGACTGGAGTACAAACATACAACAAGAGTCCCTGCTCCAAAGAGCTTACAGTCTAAACGAACAAGGCAGACAAAGGTGGGAGGGGAAAAATAGTTAATTACTCACTTCCAATGTTAGCTGTCAGAGGCATAATGGGTCATCTCGAGGCATATCTGTAGGTTGCCTAAATACTTGGGAGCAATGAATACTATGTCTGCCACAAAGCCATAATGAAATAAACCGGACACTTTCATTCATTAAAACATTAACAAAATGGAGGATATGGGTGTTGGCTTGTTTTTGACCAGCTCTGGCTTTCTCTGATATTTCTGGAGGCTACTTACATTTTTCTTGTGGGTGGATTTGGGGGGGCAGGTGTGGGGAGCGGGGAAGCAGTTTGGCCGTGAAATGAGACGTTTCAGGCAGAATTGTTTTTTTCTTCATTTCAAGGCTGTTATAACAGATTAACTAAGCAAGTGAACACTATTTATGTGAAATAACTTCTATCACATTTGTCTCAGCTGGGTTGCAAAGCATGTTCGGCTGCCATGATACCACTATGCAGAATTTAACAAGCACTAGATAGAGAGGGGAAAAAACAGTGGGAGTGAGAATACATAAAATACATGTGTTATAAAGAGATGGAACTATCATGCCTTATGTCACTTATTTTTACACTATTTATTTTTCATGTGCCACCAAGTCCTCAACTGTCTGCTTTGAATGAATCTTGATAGCTGCTATCTAGCCAAGGGCCTCTTTTGAATCCTTATCCTGTGGAGGGGAACGCTCTTCTCGTTACGATAAAGACATCAAACCCTCAAGCAACAAAAAAAGAAAAACGTGCAAAGGTACTTCATTGCTGAACAGGTTTTAAAAACTACATAATAAAACATTAAAGAGAAATTATGCTTGGATTTCCACCTGTGTAAGTTCAGAGTCAGACCACGGAGCTGCTCCGGATTTACATCAGAATACCTGAAATCAGACTGTGGCCTTACAGTCTCAGCTTCAAGAGCAATCTCATTTCAGTTGCTGATTTTAGTGCTTGTAGTGTGACTCAGGCCTTGTCTACACTACGAGAGTAGTTCGATTTTACTTAAATCGAATTTTTGGAATCGATATTGCAAAGTCGAATGTGTGTGTCCACACTAAGGACAGTAATTCGACTTTGTGAGTCCACACTAACGGGGAAAGCGTCGACATTGGAAGCTGTGCACTGTGGGCAGCTATCCCACAGTTCCCGGAGTCCCCGCTGCCCATTGGAATTCTGGGTGGAGCCGCAAATGCCTTCTGGGTAAAAAAAATGTGTCCAGGGTGCTTTTGGGTAACTGTCGTCATCCGTCCATCACTCCCGCCCTCCCTCCCTGAAAGCGCCGGCGGGAAATCAGTTCGCGCACTTTTCTAGTCAGTGACAGCGCGGACGCCACAGCACTGCGAGCATGGAGCACACTGCGACCATCGCTGCAGTTGTGGCCGCTCTCAACGCCTCGCAGCTTATCATACACCTTTCCCTGAGGCAGATGCAGATAAGTCAGGCGAGGAGGCTACGTCACCGCGGTGATGGCCTGAAGTCTGAGAGTAGCACAGACCTCTCAGAAAGCAGGGGACCCAGCGCCGAGGACATCACGGTCGCAATGGGTCATGTTGATGCCGTGGAACGGCGATTCTGGGCACGGGAAACAAGCACTGAGTGGTGGGACCGCATAGTGCTGCAGGTCTGGGATGAATCCCAGTGGCTGCGAAACTTTCGCATGCGGAAGGGAACTTTCCTGGAACTTTGTGAGTTGCTGTCCCCTGCCCTGAAGCGCAATGACACCCGGATGCGAGTAGCCCTGACTGTCCAGAAGCGAGTGGCCATAGCCCTCTGGAAGCTTGCAACGCCAGACAGCTACCGGTCAGTCGCGAACCAGTTTGGGGTGGGCAAATCTACTGTGGGGGTTGTTGTGATGCAAGTAGCCAAGGCAATCGTTGATGTACTGCTGCCAAAGGTAGTGACCCTGGGAAACGTGGAGGCGATCATAGATGGCTTCGCAGCGATGGGATTCCCAAACTGCGGTGGGGCCATAGATGGAACTCACATCCCTATCCTGGCACAGGACCACCAGGCCAGCCAGTACATTAACAGAAAGGGCTACTTTTCCATGGTGCTGCAAGCACTGGTGGACCACAGGGGACGTTTTACCAACATCTACGTCGGATGGCCGGGCAAGGTTCATGACGCTCGTGTTTTCAGGAACTCTGGTCTGTTTAGACGGCTGCAGCAAGGTATTTACTTCCCGGACCACAAAATAACTGTTGGGGATGTGGAGATGCCTATAGTCATCCTCGGGGACCCAGCCTACCCGCTAATGCCCTGGCTCATGAAGCCCTATACTGGCGCCCTGGACAGTGAAAAAGAACTCTTCAACTACCGGCTGAGCAAGTGCAGAATGGTGGTGGAGTGTGCTTTTGGCCGTCTCAAGGGGAGATGGAGAAGCTTGCTGACTCGCTGTGATCTCAGCGAAACCAATATCCCCATTGTTATAGCAGCTTGCTGTGTGCTCCACAATCTCTGTGAGAGCAAGGGGGAGACCTTTATGGCGGGGTGGGAGGTTGAGGAAAATAGCCTGGCTTCTGATTACGCACAGCCAGACAGCCGGGCGATTAGAAGAGACCAGCGGGACGCGCTGTGCATCCGGGAGGCTTTGAAAGCTAGGTTCCTGAGTGAGCAGGGTAACCTGTGACTGTAAAGTTTGTGTACAGAGAAGCCGAACCTGCCCCCGTTTCTTTACCCAGTTAATGTTGACTATCCTCTCCAGTTACATACCCCCTTCTCCCCCCCTTCCAACACACGTTTCGAAATAAAATCAGTTCTACTTTGTTAATGAACACCGTTTTCTTTACTACTGTTTTCGCGGGAATTTTTTAAAACTGGGACGCGGATTGTGGTGCGGAGCGGGTGTAGTGTAGTGACGCAAAGAAAGCTTCTAAACTCAAGGATTGACAGGCTCCGCTGTGGTGGGCTGGTTCTTTCAACGGAGCCTGTCACCCCTCCTGATCGGGACTGTGTGTATGGGGGGGCTATGTGACTTTGTGGCAGGGGGAGGACGGTTACAGATCTCCTGCTGTGTGGCTCTGTGATCCTGCATAAGGACCGCCGCTTAAGATCTGTAACTGCCCTCCCCCGCCACAAAGTCACAGAGCAACCCACCCCCCACTACAGAACATGAAAACCACCTCCCAGACTGACCAGGGCAACTAGTCACTGCACTGTGTATGTGCCCTGCTGCTGTACCTGCCCCCACCTATGTACCCTGCCAAAGGTGACTGTCCTGTCCAATTACCATCCCACTTTCCCCCCCTCCTCCAAAAGAACATGATGGAAACATTAGTTAACAGAAACATATTTTTTATTATCAACTACACATGGAACTGGGAGGTGAAACTTGGACGGGGGCTTGTGTCAGGCGGGAAGGAAAGAACTTGTCAAATTTTGGGGAATGAGAGCCTTCTGCTACTAGAGCTCTCTGCAGGGGTGGAGTGAGAGTTTGCGTGGACTCTGCCGCCTCTCCTTCTGTGCACTTTGGGTGAGGGGGGTATGGGACTTGGTGGAGGGGGAGGGCGGTTAGAGATGGACTGCAGTGGGGCTCTGTCCTCCTGCCTCCGTTCCTGCAGAACATCCACAAGGCGCCGGAGCGTGTCCGTTTGCTCCCTCAGTAGTCCAAGCAGGGTTTGAGTCGCCTGCTGGTCTTCCTGCCGCCACCTCTCCTCCCGATCCATGTTTGCTTGCTGCATTTGGGACAAGTTCTCCCGCCACTGGGTCTGCTGTGCTGCCTGGGCTCGGGAGCAGGCCATAAGCTCTGAGAACATGTCCTCCCGTGTCCTCTTCTTCCTATGCCTAATCCTCGCTAGCCTCTGGGAGTGTGATGCCAGGCTAGGTTGTGAGACAGTCGCAGATGGGGCTGTGGGAATGGGAAAAAGGGAGTGAATTCCTCAGAAAGATAAATGTAGTTGTGAACAAAGAACATAGTCTTTCTCTGTGAACAAGACCATGCACAGCACCTATCACATGCGCACTCAGCACAAGGTCGAATTCTCGGCCTTCACATTCAGTGCCTGGGGTCTTGCACAGCACATTTGAGAACCGTGTCAGGACAACGGAATTTCTGTTGCAGGCAGACATGGTAAGCCGTAGACTCGTGGCAGCTTAAAACTTTAATATTAGCAATGGCCTCATTTCACATTGAAATCAATGTCGGTCCCTGCTGCCAGCAATCCGGCAAGCAGGAACTCTGCTCCTGTCCCACACCCTCGCGGCTGTCCCCGGGAACGATCCCTTTCGGCTGCCCCTCTCCCGCCTCCACCGCGTGGCTGCAAACCAGCGGTTACAGTTCTGTAAAGGAACGGTAAAGCAGTCCCAACACTAACATTCCCCTACCTCATTCAAAGCAGGTCACCATGAGCGACATCACCCTCATGAGGATCTCTGACAGCGAGAAAGAGAGAATGCTCCGGGAAAGCCTCCAAAGACCAGGGCCGTATGCCGCCCTGCTGTGCAGAGCAATGATTCCCGAGTACTTGCTTGTCTCGTGGCGCGGCAACGTGTCGTACTACGGAGGACCCAATAAGGCCGCTCTCCCCAGGAACCTAATGCAACGGATTTCCAATTACCTCCAGGAGAGCTTCCTCGAGATGTCACAGGAGGATTTCTGCTCCATCCCCGGACATATAGACCGCATTTTACTCTAGCTGCTGTAGCAGTGACTAAACAGTAGAGCGGCTTGGGCAGGACAATCATGCAAAACTGGACATTGCTAGATTTTTTTTTCAATAGTTGCACTGCCCATGACTGAACCGTTAAGCGCCTAGGGCAAACTAATCATGAGAAACCCATTTTTTTAATTGTTAATATTCCTGTTCGGTTAAAATTAATTGTTTAGATGTTTACAACACTTACTGGCTGATCCTTCCCCATATTCTGTGTCCGGGGTAACGGCTGGGGACGGTTGGTAGGGGATCTCTGTAAGGGTGATGAAGAGATCCTGGCTGTCGGGGAAACCAGCGTTGTGAGTGCTGTCGACTGCCTCGTCCACCTCTTCTCCTTCCTCATCTTCCCCGTCCGCTAACATGTCCGAGGATCCGGCCGTGGACAATATCCCATCCTCAGAGTCCACGGTCACTGGTGGGGTAGTGGTGGCGGCCGCACCTAGGATGGAATGCAGTGCCTCGTAGAAACGGGATGTCTGGGGATGGGATCCGGAGCGTCCGTTTGCCTCTTTGGTCTTCTGGTAGCCTTGTCTCAGCTCCTTGATTTTCACGCGGCACTGCGTTGCATCCCGGCTGTATCCTCTCTCTGACATGTCTTTAGAGATCTTCTCGTAGATCTTTGCATTCCGTTTCTTGGAGCGCAGCTCGGAAAGCACGGACTCATCACCCCACACAGCGATGAGATCCAAGACTTCCCGATCAGTCCATGCTGGGGCCCTCTTTCTATTCTGAGATTGCACGGCCATCACTGCTGGAGAGCTCTGCATCATTGCCAGTGCTGCTGAGCTCGCCACAATGTCCAGACAGGAAATGAGATTCAAACTGGCCAGACAGGAAAAGGAATTCAAATTCAAATTTTCCCGGGGCTTTTCCTGTGTGGCTGTTCAGAGCATCCGAGCTCGTACTGCTGTCCAGAGCGTCAACAGAGTGGTGCACTGTGGGATAGCTCCCGGAGCTATTAGCGTCGATTTCCATCCACACCTAGCCTAATTCGACATGGCCATGTAGAATTTAGCGCTACTCCCCTCGTCGGGGAGGAGTACAGAAGTCGAATTAAAGAGACCTCTATATCGAACTAAATACCTTCGCGGTGTGGACGGGTGCAGGGTTAATTCGATGTAACGGCGCTAACTTCGACATAAACGCCTAGTGTAGACCAGGCCTCAGATAATTAACATCTCCACGCCTGATGTGCAGGTGCCTTTGAGTGCAGCAGTTAGACATCTAAATATCCCTTCAATAACTTGTGAATACAATTCTTTGATCCCATAAAATTGTGGCCATAAATTAGGAGGTAAATGACAGGCCCTTATCATTTATTTATTATGGAATAATGGGCCAGATTGTCAGCTGGTATAAACTGGTGCAGTTCCACTAACTTCCTGCCAACCATCAGTGCTAAAGGATACTTTTGACTTCAGTGGAGCTACACCAATAAAAATCAAGTGAGGATGTGGCCTCTAGTGCTAAAAATTAAAATTAACATAGCCATCTATCCAAGCCAGTTCCCCGGGCCTTTCTTAAAGTGTCCATTAACACTAATGATTGGCAGGAAAGAAATGGGCGACATAGGCAGCTACTGCCCTCGTTCCGAAGAACGTAAGTGGTGTGGTGATCCATTGCTGCTACGACTTTCTTCCCTGTGCAATATTTAGTATTAGTAATTTCCTTCAGTCATTTGTTGCATTAACCACACTTGCCAGATTTGATCGAGAGGGCATTCAGTTGTCCTTTACTTCTGGATGGAAAGGAAAATCTGCTGTGTTAGAAGAAGGTTCAGGGGAGGGGAGGTGTTTGAGTGAGTGAGTGAGTGAGTGAGCTTGAGCCAAATGTAAAGCCTTATTAAAATTTGCATTGCTTTGGCCTGGTCCACACTAAGCCCCCACTTCGGACTAAGGTACGCAAATTCAGCTACGTTAATAACGTAGCTGAATTCAAAGTACCTTAGTCCGAACTTACCGCGGGTCCAGACGCGGCACAGAGGCTCCCCCGTCGATGCCGCGTACTCCTCTCACCGAGCTGGAGTACCGGCGTCGACGGCAAGCACTTCCGGGATCGATCCGGGATCGATTTATCGCGTCTAGAGAAGACGTGATAAATCGATCCCAGAAGATCGATCGCTTACATCCGGACCAGGAAGTAAGTATAGACGTACCCTTTGGCTCTTATCTAAACAAAATGACACCTGTGAACCCAAAACCCACCCATGACATCTGAGCCCTACAGATATCAATTAGCAAATGGGCTAAGGAGGCAGTGATTAGATCTGGATTCAGATTCAGTGCTAAACTTTCATAAGCTGCTCTTCATCTGCCATCTGCACTCTATATGCCTATAATCTCTCTCTTCCCCCCCCCCGCCCCTCATAGAACCCACTTGTCAAAGGCATGCACAGTTTCAGGTTCCTGATCAACTCCCACTGCTCCGAGATTCTCAGGAAGCTGCACTGCACAGAAACACCGTCTGCTTCCTTTCGCTAGACAAAACTCTGTGGGATCCCACAGGGATGTGTTCTTGGCCCTACGCTATTTAATTTTTATCAATAACCTGGAAGAAGACATAAAATCGTTACAGTTAAAATTTGTGGATGACACAAAGATTGGAGGAGTGGTAAATAATAAAGTGGACAAATTACTGGTACAGAGTGATATGGATCACTTGGTAAGCTGGCAAGCAAACAATAGGCATTCAATAGGACCACAGGTGAGGTCATCAATCTAGGAACAAAGAATGCAGGATGGGGATTTTATTTCAGGGAAGCAGAGACTATGAAAAAGTCCTGGGGGTCCTGGTGGATAATCATCTGAATATGAGCTCCCAATGTAATGCTGTGGCCAAAAGAGCTAATAAGAAGCTTGGATGTGTCAACAGAGGAAAATCAAGAAGGACTAGGGGAGTTATATTACCTCTGTATCTGGCACTGGGGCGACCAATGCTGGAATACTGCATCCCGTTCTGATAGTCACGGTTAAAGAAGAAATTTCAAACACTGGAAAAGGTTCAGAGAAGAGCCACGAAAAAGATTAAAGACTTGGTAAACATGCCTTGTAGTGACAGATACAAGGAGCTCAATATATGTAGCTTATCTAAGATAGTGTTAAGGAGTGACTTGGTCACAGTCAGTCAGTATCTACGTGGGGGACAGAAATTTGATAATACAGGCTCTTCAGTCTAGCAGATATAGGTATAATAAGATCCAATGGCTGGAAGTCAAAGCTAGACAACTTCATTTTTAACAGTGAGGGTACTTAACCATTGGATGGACTTACTAAGGGTTGTGTTGTATTCTCCATCGCTAGAAATTTTCAATTCCAAATGGGACATTTTTCTAAAAGATTTCTCTAGTTCAACCAGAGCTTTGGAACTTGAAGCAGGAATTAATTCAGGGAAGTCCCATGGCCTGTGTTATGCAGGAGGTCAGACTAGAGGATCACAATGATCCCTTCTGACTTTACAATATACAAACTATTAAGCCCTTGTGTTGTTTTTGTTGTTGTTTTTTTACGTGGATTTAGCAACAATGGCCCATGAACCAATCACAGTAAAATTTGATGGCTGCAACTCACTCCATTTGGCCCTTAGATTCACCTAGAAGCTGCAGTTGTTGCCGCATGCTGGGCTCACCTCCAGAGCAGAACTGACCACATGAATGTGCCACACTAGTGCTTCTCATCCTGCACAAGCTGCCAATCAAATTCTGCTGTGTTCTGTCCCAAAGAAGGGAAGACTGGCCCTGGCTTGCCTCCTCTGCTGGGATGGTGTTCAGAGTACGGTGTGTCAGAGAGTCCACACTTCTCAGAGCTATATATCTTGAAATACCGAAGTGATCAAGACCACAATGTACCACCTGATGGAAAAGGCAGAACCCTTCAGGGGCATAGTGTTCCTAGCACGCTGTTCAGGGATGAATTTAGTACTGACTTAGGAAGAAAGAATGCCAAATGTTGGGTCAGCAGCCGTACATAGGGTGACCAGATCACCCAAGACAAATATCGGGACGCGGGGGGAGCGGGGGTGACGCGGGGGTGGCGTGGCGGGGGCGGGGCCAAAAAAAAAAAAAAAAACCTTCCTCCGCAAGCGCTGGAGGGAGGCCCGGGAGACTCAGGGGAAGCGCTGCCCGGGGGGACAACAACAGCCGCCACCTGGCCCCGCGGGCTGCCCCCCTCCTCTCCCTACCACCCAACTGAGTCCTGCCTGCGCTCGGGGCCAGGCCGGACTGTTACTCACCCCGGCCCCGCACTTCCTCTGAGTCTCCCGGGCCTCCCTCCAGCGCTTACGGAGGGAGGGGGAATGGTGAGCTGGGGGAAGAGGCGGGGATTCGGGGAGGGAGCCAATCGGGGGAGGAGGGGGCGGAGTCGGGCTGGGGGAGGGGTGCAAGCACTTCCGGGCTCCAGGCTCCGGGGCATTTCCTTGTTTGTCCAGTGTCCCGACCGCATGTCGGTCGGGACGCGGGACAAACAAGGAAATATCGGGACAGTCCCGATAAAATCGGGACGTCTGGTCACCCTAGCCGTACACCTTGGAGCTGTCTAGGTTTTCCTCCGAGGTCCCCTCATTCACATACTTTGCTTGCAAGATTCGACTCAAGAACACTGACCGTATGGGTCTAGCAGAGGACAATAAATCATATACGTCCAAGTCCTGAAAAGGGGTATCTGAGCAAATAAAGGTTTTCATGCTCACCTTGGCATGCACGGGAGACATCTAGGAAGTAGCTGGATGTGAGCAGGTTTTACCGGAACATGCTGAACACGGCGATGTAATGGGCACTAATGGTTTACCGGCAACACTTTATTATAAATGGCAAAGCGCTATTACTTCCTTCAGTATTTGATGTAATAACATTTATCACACTGAATTATTTTGGTATTCATGGGGATGTCAGATGTAATTCTATAAGAATTACTATCTGAATGAATGCCCAGTAAATTACATTGGAATTATTATGAAATTAGACATTACAGTAACATTATTATCAAAAGAGGTCATCATGATTGGTGTGCTATTCAAATGAGTATATCAAAAGGAATTACACTCAGACCGGATTAATCCAAATCATTTTGCAGACCCTATTTTTATGCAGATTACACCACATTCTCAAACTTATAAATCAGCCGGTGGTAAAAGTGGAGTGATGCAAAGCACTGCTCAGCTTTTCAAACGGCCTCACCTGGTGAAACAACGCCGCATGCTGTAGATTTTAACTGGGATGAAACTAATAAAGTGCTAGGGAATGTACTCCAAAAACCTACTGCATGTAGCATAGAATAATCTCTGTCCTATGCAATTCAATAGCAAGGATATCGTTCTTTATTTCATAGATAACTCATGCCTCCCCATACTGCAGGGGGCGGGGGGCAATCTAAAGCAGAGGACACGTAACCATCCCACATGTCTCCTCTTTTCAGTGAACACCCCTCCCCCCCCACCCTGAGTCCAGCCTGGGGCCACTACACACTACCCATACCATGTTACCTTGCCGGGGGAGACTCTATCCTTTTCTCCCTGTGCCTCCCCCACACACATTTTACCACTCTCCCTGGCAGCCGGGTGGGGCGTGGGACAGAGCCATTTCTGCCTGACAGAAACTGGCTGAGAGCCAGCAGGAGTATGTCCACGCATCAACAATTACACCTCACTTTCAGAGTAGACATAACCACACTGCATGCTAAACATGTCAAACTGTCGCGTTCATGTGTTGCTTATTGGGAAACTTTCGGCCTGATCCACTGAAGTCTATAGCAAGCTTCCCTCATTGACTTCAATGGGCTTGGATCGGGCCTTTTGTGTTTATGAAGGCTTCTAGGGGAGCAGAGAAATAATTTCCGTAAACTTTCTTTTCACTGAACTATACTTTAGTACAATTATGGAAAACCTAATATTTCAAGGTCTGAATTGCGATGTAAGTCACAGCACTGTCAAAACACAAGTACAAACTGGTGTTTCATGTAGAGCCTGGGCATAAATAAAATCCATAAGGGGAAAACAGAGATGTTTAACCACAGCCTTTCATGCTGAATAATGACTCCTTTGAGCAAGGATATCTGACATGGAGATGGAAAGAAATGAGTATACTACAAAATATACAGCTGGTATATGACATTTTTAAGCACCAATTATGCCAGGTGATTTATACTTAGATTAACTGTGTCTGTCCAGCTGCTGAATTAGGGGTTAATTATTAAGAGTTAATAGGCACTTTATTTAAAAGTGTCCCATCATTGCTGGTTCAACTGATCATCACTCCAGTACCATAGGAGTGACAAAAATTAAGTAGCTTGGGATAGGAATGGATGTAAATTTTCCTGCACTTTGTCAGGAATTTAATTGCATCACCAGGAAAACCTGCTGTACTCTGCAAACAATGTTGCTGCTCTTAAAGTGAAAATTTTTGAAACGATTCAGGAATTCTATTCTAATTCATTATGGCCATACCTCATTCTCAGCCCCAGGAGGCAGGCTCAGAGCTGACAATCTCTACGGGGAATGGCAGTGGAGGGAAGTAATATATAGGCAGCCACAAGCCTGAAGGAGTAGCAGTCTACATGGCTCTATGTAAGCAGGTGGCATTCCCATCCTGCCTCAGACGGTATTCACATACTGGAGAGGGTCCAAATGTAACACACACACACACCAGGGCTGGTGTAACCACTAGGCGAACGAGGCAGCCTCCTAGGGCGCCAAGATTTGGGGGCGCCAAAAAGCGGTGCCCCAATTTTTTTTTTACACTAGAGCGGGGGTTAGGTTCTAAGGTCAGCGTGTAAGAGGAAAATCACGTATAGTGAACATTACCATCAAGCACAGTACACACAGGATACACAGGATACACTGTATGCACTAGAACAGGGGTCCTCAACGTACGGCTCACGTGCTAAAGGTGGCACGCGAGCCGATTTTTTTTTTAAATGGCAGGCTGTGGGTCCCGGCCGCCGGTCTGGGGTTCCGTCCGCTGGCTCCTGCCAGCCGGGATCCCAACCACCGGCCCGCTCAGCCCGCTGCTGGGTGAGTGAACGGAACCCCAGTCCGCCAGCGGGCTCAGTGGCAGCCGGGACCCGCAGCCTGCCATTAAAAAAAAATCGGCTCGCATGCCGTAGGTTGAGGACCCCTGTTCTAGTGTATAAAGGGTATCCTGTGTACACTGTACTTTATGGTAATTTTCACTATACACGATTTTCCTCTTAGGCGCTGACCTTAGAACCTAACCCCTGCATAAGATGTGACTCCACTGTATTCATTTTTGAAAGTTTATAATAAGCAATGCTCCAGGGAGAGGGCAGGGGGAGGGGGGACACAAGGTGGAAGTTTTGCCTAGGGTGCAAAATATCCTTGCACTGGCCTTGGGGCCCCAAGCCCTGGGGCACTGGCTCTGGGGCCCCGCCTTAATCATTAACCATATCCTGAACTTTCCATTGAGCATGGCTATTCTGAGGATTTTTCCCGGCAAGACCCCTCTATCCCTGTAACTTGTTTCTTCTGCCTTCTATATTTGTGGCTTGGAGACAATAGCACTCACCTGATCTGACATCAGGGTAAGTCAGCAGAATAGGCTCTGTGTCTCTGTTCAAGTTACTAGCATCTGACATTCTCCATCTAGGTATTTAAACTGTGTTCATCGTGTTTGTATCTGAGAGCCTGGCAGATCCCTCCCCTCATTGGACTGAAGGATTTGCCCAGTGGTAGATACTCTAATTCCCTTCCATGGCTAACCCTGACCTTGCCCCACTGCTTATAGCCTATCTACTGTGGTCCAAGGAGCCGCTGTGAAGATGGGCTGAATGACAACAGTTGTGTAGACTGTTTGTAGTTAGCCACTATCCTTTCCTTCCTGCAGCAGTACTTTTCTTTTCTTTTTTCTCCCCTTCTACCACTGAAAGAAAAAAACCATTGAATATTCAAAATGAACATTTAAAATAACAAAACAAAACTTTCTTTTGTTTGAAATTCTCTCTCTTTTTGTCAAAAAAGAAAATAACTGGACAATTTCTAATGACACGAATGTGTTCATTGCTTTGGAAATTATTTTGAGAAAAAACAAAACCAAAAAACTCTACAAGTTTTAGTCCTTATCCTACATCCGTCAGAAAAGAGACAATGTATACATAGTTTCCACTTCCATGGGCAGTGTGCACTCCTTTACATGGCTATACTCACTTCTCCAGTATGCAGGATACAATGTGCACTCGACTTTCTTCTCCAGTGTGCTCTGTGCAATGTACCTTATAGCCTCTTCTCCAGCATACCCTGTGCAATTCGTCATACATGCTCTTCAGGGGCTGATTTTTAGAGGGTTCCTCTGGCCTGGGTTAATCTACCCATTCCCCGCTAGCATAGCTGTGGCCTGGCTGTCCCCCAGTACAGATTCAGGGATTCCGCCTCTTTAAAGATTTCAGAGTGGTAGCCGTGTTAGTTTGTAATCAGCAAAAGCAACGAGGAGTCCTTGTAGCACTTTAGAGACTAACAAATGTATTTGCTAAAATACCTGCGCTAAAATTCCCATGCATCTGATGAAGTGGGTTTTAGCCCATGAAAGCTTATGCCCAAATACATTTGTCAGTCTCTAAGGTGCCACAAGGACTCTTCGTTGTTTTTGCCTCTTTAAAGTTGCCCATTTCCCACATCATTATCAGCAACCAGGAACTGCCAAATCAGCATGATTTAGCTGTCCCCTATCAATCTGCACCCCTCTCATGCCCAGGACAGTAAAATCTCTCACTCCAGCCCTGTCAAATTCTCCAATGTTTTTGTTGAACATGCACTGTATCCACTTCTAAATTAGCACTGTTCTATGGGATGTGTTAGTAGCACTTATGCTTTTGCTTCCCTTATAGGAAAGTCCAGTGGAATTTAATAGGGTGAAATCTAGATAAATATAGGGTCTTATAATTATTATTTATTAGTTGTATTATTATAACATCTGGGAGCCCTTCTGGACCAAGACCCCATTGTGCCAGGTGCTGTACAAACACAGCACAAAGACAATTCCACCCCAGGGAGCTTTCAATTTAAGTATAAGATTCTCATTTATAGCTAGACTGCTTTATACACTTCTAGCAGCATGAAGGGTCCTTAAAATAGTTATAAAGGATCCTTAGTATAAATAAGAGCATGGCCCCCTTGAATTCAATACAGAATCACAGAATTTTTCTACACAATTTTTAAACCATCCTAGAGAATATAAAATTATAAAATTATTCAGGTTCATTTGGAACTCCTATAATGAGGTTACAATTTTCCAGTAGGTTGCCATAGGTTTTTCCCCACAAAGGTTGATATTTATTTACTCAAAGTGAAACAAGAGAAACCAGAGACTGAAAAAGCTGTTGATGGACATACAGTCTAAGGGGTATTTTACCAACATGCATACACTTCTAAGAATATAATAAAGAATGATATCTTCTTTCTATGATTTTTAAACAAGCCTACAGGATTCTATAGCAGGGATAAAATTCTCAGATACAATAGAATGGCTTAAAAATTCTACAGAAAAGGTTTCGTTCTTTATGCTAATAATCTATAGAGTGTAATAATTTGTATAGAATTCCATTACATATCTATAGAAAGCGATTGTTTTTCTTCCCATTAAATTCTATAGCACTTTTCCAGGAGAGTTTATAGAATATATTAGAATATATATATATAAATTTATGTGAAAGGAAGAAAAACTTGAACAATTAGGATGAGAAATCTACTCCTTAAATCTATTACTCTTTTACTTTGAAATTCATTTTTTGAAAATCCAGCAAGTAAAGCTGTTTATTCTTGTGAATAAAAAAGTGAAAAGCTATATAAGGGCAAGGATCACTTATTTTTGAGCCATTTATCTACTTACTCTTTGATCACCTCTATGGATCATAGCAGGAGCTAGGAACTTATTCATAGAGGTTTATAGGAATACGAAAAGGAAGATACTATGCTTTGCTCCATGACTTATGCAAATCCCTATCTCATGGCAGATAGAAAGGGTGCTCCAAAGTTTGTCAATAAAATGAAAGGAGAGAGATAAAAAATCCTTATGGGTCGTGTTTTCCTATATCATTGCAAAGAGAAGCTTCATTCTCATTCATATCAAATCCTTCAAACAGATGAGAAAAAAATCTCTTGAACTTCAACATAAATTCAAAGGGATCCATAAAATATGTAACAAATACAAAATGGATTATTCCCCCTCCCCCAACTCCTATATCATCAGCTAGACCATGCCGGCTCGGTGAAAGAAATGACTTTAAGAAACATAAAAAGGTTTTCAGTGCTGCATGACTTGAATTCCTTCTCTGATCACAAATACAGATAACAAATGAATTTTTTTGAAGTCATTTCTAATCTAAGATATGGCTCATGTTCTCAGAAGAAGCCCCTTTTGCCTGGAAAAGCTGTGTTAGAGATTTTCAGTTTGGCCTGGGCCAGAAATTCCACTGCTATGGATAACCATGATCCTTAGACAGGAAAATCGTTGTTTAATTTGCAAGAATCAGAGGCTGTTCTTCTGGCTTGTATAACTAAATTGAAGGCATTTTTGGAAAGTACACGAGCAGATCCCCAGCTGGGGAAAATTGTCCTAGGTCATAGACTCAGACTTTAAGGTCAGAATGGACCATCATGATTGTGTAGTCTGACATCCTTCACGTTTCAGGCCACAGAACCTCACCCACCCACTCCTAATAGACCCCTAAACTCTGGCTGAGTTACTGAAGTCCTTAAACCATGATTTAAAGGATTCAAGTTACAGTGAATCCACCATTTACACTAATTTAAACCTGCAAGTGACCCGTGCCCCATGCTGCTGAAGAAGGCGAAACCCCCCTAGGGTCTCTGCCAATTTGACTTGGGAGAAAATTCCTTTCGGAACCCAGATATGGTGATCAGTGAGACCCTGAGCATGTGTGCCAGACCCACCAGCCAAACACCTGGGGAAGAATTTGCTGTAGTAACTCAGCGCCCGTCCCAGCTAGTGCCCCATCACAAGTCACTGGAGATATTTGCTGCTAGCTCCACTGACTGTCATATGTTATGACAATTTACCCTACCTGCCCCATGGTATCCAGTGTTTATTACTACACTTCTCATTTATATATGGTCACATACACTGAGGAGACATCCTAACACACACACCCAAGAACATAAATATACACACTCCTACCCTTGTACATCCATATACACACACTTGTGTGCACATTGGGTGACATTTTGTGTTCTGCTTTTTACCATATGTCTACACCGCAGCTGGGAGATGCAATTCTCAGCTCGGGTAGATATACACCCGCTAGCTCTGCTCAAGCTACCATGCTAAAATAGCGGCATGGCCGCAGCAACACAGGTGACAGCTCGGGCTAGCCAGCTGACTATAATCCTGCCCAACCCTGGGCATGTCCAGCACAGAATTTACAGCCCAGGATGGGCAGAGGCTAAGATGGCTGTGAGCCACCTTTGTGCCCTCCTGATTTTGGGCTCCTGTTGGTGCTGGAGCAGACCCTTGTGTAATACAGACAGCCCTGGGGGCCTTACTGAAGTGATAGCAGCCTCTGCCAGGCTTTCATATGGGTCATCTCACTACCCAGACTATCCATAGTGCTTGCCCCTGACACGCCCCTCATGGTTCTGCCCCAGCCCCACCCCCTGCACTACAGCTTGTGAGGGAGTCTTTGGAGGGCAGCTTTATGGTCCCGCAGTGACTGTGCTATGAATCCTGCACCAGCCAGAATCAGGGCATTTACGGTCCCTTTATGCCACTCCAGACCTTTTACCATGTGTTATGGGGCGAGAGGATCAGAGTTGGGTGAATAATTGATTTGTCAGTTTAGTGGCTGACTGAAAAGTCTGATGGAAAAAAATTATTTTGGGACCACCGGAAACTACAATTATTTGGGGTATTTTTCCTCAGCAAAATTAAAAACTAGAAAATTTTTGATTCAGGTGAAAAAATTTTTTTCAGGGATCCTTTTTTTTACCTTTTGGGTTTTTTTTGTTGTTAAATATTACAAATGTTAAATATAGAAACATCTTTTCAAAAGAAAGACAAAAGATGTGGACTTTTTCTCAATTCGGTTTTCCTCCATTTTTAGTCAGCCAAAACTGTTTGCCAAATTTGACCTGAATTCACAAATAGTTCCATTCAACCAAAAAAAATATATTATTTTTCATTAATAAGCTATTTGTCAGAAATAAATCACCCAGCTCTAGTAAGATTCTCACCCAGCATACTCACACATCACACACTTGCTCCCCCCATAAATAAAAACAGATACCCTTTCTGCACAAAGAACGCGTGCACACATCCATCAAGCAGATATACACAGGCCTCAGACTTCCATTGCACTCCCCATGTTCAAATGCACACACATGCAAAACCATGCACTGGGGAATAGCCCTGCAAATCTTAACAGGGATGGAAAGAGTGCATTCTCTATAACTGACTCCAAAATCCTATGGAACAGAGTGGAAATAAACTCCTTCCTATCGATTTTTTGGACCTAGATAAGGGATCATTTTTGGGTTAAAGCTTGAAGCTTTATCAGCTTGAAGATGTTCAAGTCCAGGGCTCTTTTGTTTCATTCCTAGAGCACAGAGCAGCTTTGCCTTAGAGTGATGGCTCAACATTTCTATTCCCACACACTAGAGGGATACTTAACCATCAGAGCTAGTCTTTTTATTCAAATAACTGGTTCCAGATAGGTAGGAGTGAAACCAATTTCATGCGGGCTTTTTGAATCAAACCTATTATCTGGTGAAATGATATAGAAAATCACTGCTTTTGCTCTGAGCTTTTGATGTGCAACAGCTTCTGTTTACTGTGGCAGTCTATTTAGAACTTATTCTAAGTAACCCATGGGCCCCAGAGCTCCACTCTTAATGCTATACATAGCAACAAAGAAAATAATCAGCTATTTTCATGTAAATTTCTGAAGTTGTTTTTCTGTAACAGAGTTTGAAATGGACCTATTTTGCAGTTATGGAGACTTTTTGGCAATATTTTAACTGATATTATCATCAACATTTTTGAAATATGCCATTTGTGGAAAAAACAGTAATAAAATGTGGTTTTCAGGACAAAATATTTTATTAAGATTTTTAGAAAAAATAGTGCAAACATATTGGGAAAAACTGAAAATATTAATGTCACCATTTCCCCCCACAAATAAAATAACATTAACTAAACAAATAAATATATATATAAATGCAAATCATTTTAAAGGGCCATTTTTCAACCAAAATACTTAATGCAAAACCTTTCAACTAGCTCAAGGGGTAGAAGCTTTATCTTTGTCATTTTTTGGTTAAAAAAATAATGTACAAAAGCACAGAAGACCTGTGCTAGTCAGAGGATGGATCACAAAGTACAGAGCAGATGTCACCAAGACAAGGCTGGTCTTCACTACCCGCCCAGATTGGCGGTAGAAAATCGATCTCTCGGGGATTGATTTATCGCATCTTGTTGGGACGCGATAATTGATCCCCGAATCAACGCGCGTACTCCACCAGCCCAGGTACGAGTAAGCGCCTTCAATGGGGGAGCCGCGGAGGTCAATTTGCCGCCGTCCTCACAGCGGGGTAAGTCGGATCAGATACGTTGAATTCAGCTACGCTTTTCGCGTAGCTGAATTTGCATATCTGAAATCGATCCCCTGCACCGTAATGTAGACGTAGCCTTAGAGTGAAATTCCTTCCTCCACAGAAAGTCAGAACTACACCTATGTGTAGTTAATCTTAAATTGCCTTTGGTGGGTTTAGATTATACATTAGTCTTATACTAGGTCTCTGTGATTTTCACCTGCAGTCCTAGGAGTTTGTCTGGGAAGAAAAAACTAAGGAAAATTGAGTAAGGCCCTCAAGATTTTTTCATTAAGCTTCCTGCCCTCCCCCGCAAAAAAACTATTTTGGATAAAAAGAACCAAGTGAACAAAGGGTGGGATTTTAGAAATCACTTAAGTGATTTAGAAGCTGAAGTGCCATTGAAAGTCAATAGGACATGTACTCCTAAGTCACATAGGTACTTCTGAAAATCCTATTCAGAATCTTTTAAGTTCAAATAAGTTTTGAGGTTTTTATTCATTGTTTAATTATGTAATGATGATGATGTTAGTTTCTACATGTATCTGCTCCTCCTGGTTCTAGACATGACTAGAATTAGAGGAGATGAAATGTCATAAGAGAGATTGGGCATCTGCTATTTATGGCCTCGCTGGAAATCTTCCATAAGGTATCTAAACCAATTTTGCAGACCTAAGAATTCTGGGATAAGAACTGAATTGGCCTCTGTATTTTTGGTGCTGTATATAAACAGAATTTAACTGCTGAAGATGTTGTGTGTCCATCAATACTTTAACATAGAAAAAAAAGTCAACCACTAAAACTTGTAATAAATGTAGGAAGACAGGAGAGAACCTCTATTGGCTTTGCCACATATTTGGACAGCTTTTACTAAATTCCCCATTGGTGTAAACCGGGGTAATTTAATGGATTTACTCTTGTACATGAGCATTCATGTAAAAAGAATGAAAAAGTCCATGGAAGGTAGACAATATTTGCAAAAAGTTACATTTTGTTGAAAACCCAATTTTCCAGCCCTAGCTGCAGTGTCACCAGACTGATTATATCCACAAATCAGTTGATATTATGCAAACTCTGAGACAGATAGAAAGATCCACCCCAGGGCAGGAGTAAAGATTGCAAACATGTTTTAGCTGTGTAGAGAAGAGGACTGTATTTAGGGTGACCAGATAACAAGTGTGAAAAATCAGGACGGGGGTGGGGGGTAATACGAGTCCATATTAAAAAAAGCCTCAAATATCAGGACTGTCCCTATAAAATCGGGACATCTGCTCACCCTAACTGCTGAAGGTTCTACATTTTACAAGAGATTGTAAATTCCTTGGGATTGGTTCTTCTGTTTTGTATTTTCAATGTCAGCACTCAAATAATACAACAATAATAACATGACAATTGCAAGAACAGGCAATTTTTTATTTCATGTAACTTATGCTGAGATACTAGAAATAGCACAGAGGTCAGATTTTTTTTCTTCGAAGGGAATAGTTGGCTCATCTCTTTTGAACATATTTTTTGTCTTCGAAGGGAATAGTTGGCTCATCTCTTTTGAACATATAAAGTCCTTTGTTCTTTATGGGTAATGGCTATAATCCTTGTCTTCCACATTACTGTTATTCGCACTATTTCCCTAGACACATTTAGTTAAATGGCTATCAACAGCAGACGATTAACGAAACGGGACAAGGGGATGAGTCAAAACATAAATCAGACAATAATGCTGTCTTCAGCAGAGAAGAGACTATCGACCGGCATGACAGCGTCTGCAAACTAATTAGAAAAGCAACATTCCAATGTAATTGTACCAAGCAATGCCTTATTATTCCCCCCCCCCTCCCGCCCCGCTACTTTAGTTAATGGCTATATATTAAAGAAAAAGACTAAGGACAAAACAATACTAATAATCCCAAGCAGGAAATCAACCCGAACAATAATTTTATTCCATTGACACAGCTCTCCTTCTTTATAGCTACCAAAGGCCATAAACAAATGAGGCAAGAAGTTGCATTTTTTTCTCTCTCTGTTAATCCCCACAAATACACCTTTTCTCCCCACAGCCAAACAAAAAGTGTGTGTGTGTAGATGGGGGAAGAGAATCAGTGTTAAATGTCTCATGATTATGAAGAGAGGACATGATCTGAGAGTTGTAAAGTTCTCCATTTGGATCATTGCCACTGTAATTAAAGAGGATTTTTCTTTAAAAGGATGGGTAGCTAAGGATACTGAAGGGTTGTTGTTGTTGGAATATTTTTTTTTGGCCCTGCCCTTTGAGTCTTTGTTAATAAACAGAAAGTAATCCAAGATCTGAATGTTATAGGATGGATAATAAACTCCGTGAGGAAACCAGATGAAAATCCAGTGTCTTGTCTTCCAGAGATTGGACATGGTTCAGGCCACAAAGTCTGGATCTGAATCTGAGTTCTCCAATAAGGCAGCAAGCTCAAAACTGAGGATTTCCCTTGTCCCGTTATATAGATATGGACTGGACCAGCCATGAATCCAGATCTGAATATACAAGTATGCAACTGTTCCAATCCAGGATTTGGATTCAGGGATACAACCAAAGAGCCCTTGCTCACAGTCCCCTGCATGAAACACCAGGATACCTTGTCACATATTAAATTTACTTGTTTAAGCTCTGATAGATGACAGTTGTGAAAATGCCTATTTTCTGTCCATACTAGCATAACCACTGTTTGTGCCAGTAGTGCAGCTGCACTGGTCTTAATGGAATGGTGGGAGATTTTCTCCAAAGAAAAAAAGCCCTTCTAGACTGCCAAAATTTGGCTTAGCTCTTGTTTTAATACCTGCGCACAAAAAGTTAAGGCCTTTCATTTGCCAGATATTTGGATCATTATTATAAGTTAATGCTTGTGACGCTGTGCAAGTGGGCTGTAGTCCACGAAAGCTTATGCTCTAATAAATTTGTTAGTCTCTAAGGTGCCACAAGTACTCCTGTTCTTCTTTTTGCGGATACAGACTAACACGGCTGTTACTCTGAAACTTGTGCAAGGAATGAGATTTATTGTTTGTTGCTTATGGTCTGATACAGCTATGAGGGTCCACTGGCACGTATCCTTTGCTGAATTGGGAATTAAGGCTACAATTCAGGAAAACACCTAAGTCTTATGTTTAACTTTAAGCATAAGAGCAGCCTCATTGACTTCAACAGGACTCTTCACATACTTAAAGACAAGTGTATGTTCAAGTGTTTTTTTTTTCTTTATTATCATGATTTTCTTTAGAAGGCTTGAAGTGGCAAAGAAATGTGCATATTCCAGTTCACTGCTAGTACGCGCTTAGATTTGGGCAGTATGGAAAGTCAGTTTGCATGGGGTCTGTAACATTGCATGGGTTTGTATTGTGACAAAGTTCCTCCTTTATCTTGGTGGGTCCTGCGCTTATTGGTGGATTTTCTTGCCTCAGAGATTCACCATGTGGGCTAGGGAACAGCCCAGAGACCTTCTCCTCTGGAAGAGCCCACAGTCCAGGTCAATTGGGAGGTTTGGGGGGAACCCGGGCCCACCCTCTACTCCGGGTTCCAGCCCAGAGCCCTGTGGACTGCAGCTGTCTATAGTGCCTCCTGTAACAGCTACATGACAGCTACAACTCCCTGGGCTACTTCCCCATGGCCTCCTCTAAACACTTTCCTTATTCTCACCACAGGACCTTCCTCCTGGTGTCTGATAACGCTTGTGCTCCTCAGTCCTCCAGCAGCACACCCTCACCCTCTCACTCTCAGCTCCTTGCACCTCTTGCTCCCAGCTCCTCACACTCGCACCACAAACTGAAGTGAGCTCCTTTTTAAAACCCAGGTGCCCTGATTAGCCTGCCTTAATTGATTCTAGCAGCTTCTTCTTAATTGGCTCCAGGTGTCCTAATTAGCCTGCCTGCCTTAACTGGTTCTCGCAGGTTCCTGATTACTCTAGTGCAGCCCCTGCTCTGGTCACTCAGGGAACAGAAAACTACTCATCCAGTGACCAGTATATTTGCCTTCTACCAGACTCCTGTACCCCACTGGTCTGGGTCTGTCACAGTATATAAGGTACATCTACACAACAAAAAAAAAATAAAAAAATAATCCCATCGCAGTGAGTCTCAGATCCCAGGTCAACCGACTCGGGCATGGGCTGTGGGGCTAAAAATGGCAGTGTAGACATTTGGGATTGAGCTGGGGCCTGGACTCAGAAAGCCAGCAAGGGTCTTGAAGCCTAAATGTCTACACTGTTATTTTTTAACCCTGCAGTGCTAGTCCTGTGAGTCCGAATCAGTTGGACCAGGCTCTGAGACTTATTGCCGTGGTTTGGTTTGTTTGTTTTAGTGTGTAGATGTACCCTAGATGTCAGAGATGTTGCTTAAGGAATTGGGCCCCAAGGGATCATGCAACTCAGGAGTCTGATCCTGAAACCATTATTGTGGCCTTATAGAGAAGACAGTCACACTGATATCAAATAGGGCTACTCACATGCAGGAGTGGGCCCCCAAAGCATTTACCTGAACATTTCCATCCTCTAAGCAAAATGTTGGTTCCGTGATCATTAGAATTGGTTCTGGTAAATGGAGCTTCCTGCAGCAAGGATCCTACAAGGTTATGCCAGTTCAAATTCAGTCTGGGTTTCCATCAGTGGAAGTTGCATTTTCAGGCCAGTTCTAAATTTGGCTTTACAACAAGCGCTTTCACTTTTACAGAGTAAAGTGCTGAAGTTACTAATAATTGTGCCCATGAAAAATTGTTTCTATATCTGTTCTTGTAACTTGAAGCGCTTTGATTATTTGCAAGTCAAGTCACAGCTCTAATGTTCTCAATTCGGAAAGAGGCACAGTCAAAAGCCAGTGATAAATAATGACACACAGCATTGTGGCTGAAGACTTATGGAGCTGAAATGTAGATGTCACTGTATTTTAATCATGGTTTGATGAAGAATCCTATTTTCATTACATGGCAAAAAAGTTTTCCTGAGAGCATATTAAAAATCTCTGGTAAAAAATATAATGGCCAAATCCCCAGCTGATGTAAACTGATGTAGTCCAACTGACTTCAACTGAACTATGCCAATTGATGTCAGCTGAGAATCTGGCCCTCAATGTCAAATGTCTTTGATTATTGTGCAAAAAACACAATCACAACCAAAAACACTTCTTTACAAATCTAAAAAATTCAGATTCGCTCGTCAAATGTCAAGCTTAACAGATTCTTTGCTGTGGCTGCATCTATCACCCACTTCTGAATTACAAACTAAAATGTTGAATAAAGATATTTACTTTTGCCCTGTGGATTTAAGGGATTATGTTATCTCAAGGAAAGGGAAGCATGAAGCTCAGTGACAACTGATAAAATAACGGCCACATTCTCTGGTCTGTGCAACCTTGGTGATTTCCCTGTTGGATTGGTGAATCTAGTGCAAAATACCTTATTAATGAGCAGAACTTTCTCACTCTTGTCCTTCTTCCTCTCCAAAATCCCCAAACTCCTTTGCTATTGGCATATGGTACAGCTGTGTGGAATCTTCACACTCAGAGTCCAAAGTGAAGGTGAATTTTTGTGATCATGAAAGACACCAGACCCATGGCAATGGAAAATAACATCATCTATTTACCCACAGAACAGGGCAGCACAGAGAGCAGAAGTAGAAGCTATTCTGCCTAAGTGCTTTAAGCCTGCCCCAGAAGTGCCACCTCTTGGGATGAGATTCTAGTTGAGGGCCAAATTCTGATAACCACACTGACATTGATGAGTGCCTAGCTCCATGAATGATCCCATTGATTTTTGCAGGATGACTCATGCCGTAAGATAGAGTGAACATGAATAGAGATCCCAATCATGAGCTGGCCTATACCATTCATGTCTATTCCTCTACTATACTTGGACCTTGCTGCTCAGCCTGTGATATTAATACCAGGTGTAAGTGGGAAGTTTAGTTTAGCTTGTTTGACTCACTCGACCCAGGCCAGCAAACAACCACAAGTTGGAATCATCATTCAGCTATCACTGACCGGAGTCCCCATTCAAACAGGTGACCAAAAGCCTCCATATTGCCAAACCAATCCACTGGATCATCCAGTCCCCCCAGCTGCCTAAGGTGTGTGTGTGGCTTACCTGCAAATATTGGCATCCACATGCATATGCACTGCCCCTATTTACAAGCCTGTTAAAGATCAAAGTCTAATTTCTAGCACACTGATGTGTGACTTTGAAATGTACATTCACATTTAAATGGTGGCTGTGTCAAATTTCTGGTTTCATATCAAACCCACTGTAATATTAAGCCCCTGTTAACTAAGCTGAAGCGGGGCTTTTTTTTGTTTTTTTTGTCTGGCTACGCAAAGAGAAACATGTGAAGAGCCTCATGAAGCACTTTCGGGAAGAAGAGAGCGATCTTCAGAGTCGTTGCAGAGAAGGGAAAAGTAAAGAGATAAAAGGTCTGATCCTGCTTCCTTTGAAGTCAATGGGAATTCTACCACTGACTTGAACAACAGCAGGACTGAGGGCCATAGAACTAGTTCTTTGTGGAACTACTGCAGTGGGATCCTACAATCTTCTGGCCAAGTTCTACCTTTCCATACACACCGCTCCCATTGAAGCTGGTGGGAACTGCAGGAGCATCTCCGACCGCAGCAGGATTTGGCTCTGATCTCTCACTCTAAAGGGAGAGATTTTCAAAGGGTCCCAAAGGAATTGATTTTCAGTGAGAGTTGGGCCCCTAACTCCCCTTGGCAACTTGTGCAATCCCAACCCTCAAGCCCTAACATAGAAGAGCCAGTCAGGAGGAATCACAACAAAACACGATCTCCCCAGCTCTAAGATTCCCAGCAGAAGATGCACGCCCAACATTTTCCAACACCCTTGTGCATAAAGATGGATTTGGGGGCATGTCCTGAACGGTCAAAGAAACCTGGGCCATTTCAGACCACGAAGATGAGTGAATAATGGGGTTTTGCTTGGAGAATGCCCAGCTGTTAATTGCCTTTCTTCTATATAAAAAGAAACCACTGCTTCAACATCTCTGACAATCTTAACTGTGACGGCATTGCAAGGATAAGAAGGCAGTCCCTCAGGCAGAATGATCTCTGACCACTGGGGATTTACAGGTAATAGGTCAAAAGCCAGGCTTTAAACTCTACCTGGAAGCCAAGGTGCAGCCAGTGCAGATCCTGGAGCATGGGTGACAGGTGTCATGGTGCAAAGCTCCACTTAATAAGCAGGCAGTCACATTCTGCGCTAACTTCAGCTTCTGAATCGGTTAAAGATGCAGCTCACAGGCAGAAGTCTGTTCTAGAGGGGACAAAGGCATGAATCTCAGCAGCAAGGTCTGCTGGTGGAGAAAAGGATGCAGTCTCCTTGACCAAACCACCTACATGCTGCAGCTATTTGAACATCTATAAGCAGATGAGACTCTAACCAAACCCCTAGCTTGTGCATTTTGTTTGCCAATGATCAGGGATGCACATCTCACAGCCTCATTAGGGGCCCGCATCAATTCAACCCTCTAGGAGCCTCCCCTAACCCACCATAATAATCTCAGTGTTTTCTATGTGGAGTCTCATCCATGCCCAGCTTCACTCAGACAGTGAGACAGACACTCAACAGCACTCTCCGAGCTGGGTGAGATGCAGATACTCACTATGCTCATGGCACCAAGCTCTGAGAAAGCATGCCAGCCCATATTGCATCTGTAAGGACCTGTTCCTGCCCCCAGTGAATTACAATTGACTTCAAAGGGAGGTCAGGCCTAATTCTCCTATTGGCCTCATATGCACATTGATAGAGCTTCTATTTTTTATTGTTTATTAATTTCATTTTTCCGTATTTATTTTGAGCAATTTTTGAGTTCTGTGTAGGTGTACAAAAATTGAGAGGGTTCAGGGCTTTCTCTGTGTATATATATGTAGGACTGTTTCAAAGAGCACTACTTTAAAGTGAAGTAGGGAACCTTTAGCACACACCAGCAGGGTCTACATGACCAACTAACATTCAACACATTAGTGCACTTTAGAAATCTCACACCCCTAGTCCACATTACTGCCCCTTGTAGACAAGCCAGGGAGCAGGGTCATTGGCTAGATAAACAAACTGCACTGGGACAGGGATTAAGTCAATATGAATTGAGTAGCCATTTCTGGTGTTTATTGGACAAACACTGCTTTCATTTGTGTGTGTGTGTGTGTGTGTGTGTGTGTGTGTGTGTGTGTGTGTGTGTATTAGGGGTGTTTTATCAGTGTTTAGCAATTAAAACCTAAAATCAGAAGCCCTAAATTTGATTAAAGGACAGTAACAGAATCCTGTGGTACCTATGAGATAAACAAGACATGAGAGAGCACATTACGTACAAGAGAGCATAGAATCATAGAATATTAGGGTTGGAAGAGACCTCAGGAGGTCATCTAGTCCAATCCCCTGCTCAAAGCAGGACCAAAACCAACTAAATCATCCCAGGCAGGGCTTTGTCAAGCCGGGCCTTAAAAACCTCTAAGGATGGAGATTCCACCACCTCCCTAGGTAACCTGTTCCAGTGCTTCACCACCCTCATAGTGAAATAGTGTTTCCGAATATCCAACCTAGACCTCCCCCACTGCAACTTGAGACCATTGCTCCTTGTTCTATCATCTGCCACCACTGAGAACAGCCGAGCTCCATCCTCTTTGGAACCCCCCTTCAGGTAGTTGAAGGCTGCTATCAAATCCCCCCTCATTCTTCTCTTCTGCAGACTAAATAACTCACAGCATCTCCTCGTAAGTCATGTGCCCCAGTCCCCTAATCATTTTCATTGCCCTTTGCTGGACTTTCTCCAATTTGTCCACATCCCTTCTGTAGTTGGGGGACCAAAACTGGATGCAATACTCCAGGTGCAGCCTCACCAGTGTTGAATAGAGGGGAATAATCACTTCCCTCGATCTGCTGACAATGCTCATACTAATACAGCCCAATATGCCATTGGCTTTCTTGGCAACAAGGGCACACTGCTGACTCATATCCACTGTAATCCCCAGGTCCTTTTCTGCAGAACTGCTGCTTAGCCAGTCAGTCCCCAGCCTGTAGCGGTGCATGGGATTCTTCCTTCCTAAGTGCAGAAATCTGCACTTGTCCTTGTTGAACCTCATCACAATTTTTTGGACCAATCCTCCAATTTGTCTAGGTCACTCTGGACCCTATCCGTTCCCTCCAGCGTATCTACCTCTCCCCCCAATTTAGTGTCATCTGCGAATTTGCTGAGGGTGCAATTAATCCCATCATCCAGATCAGCGGCGACTCCGGGCACCAGCGCTCCAAGCGCATGCCTGTGGCGGCAAGCCGTGGGGGACGCCCTGCCAGTCCCTGCAAGGACTGCAGTCAGGCAGCCTCCAGCAGCGTGCCTGCGGGAGGTCCACCGGTCCCGCGGATTCGGCGGCAATTTAGCGGCGGGTATGCCGAAGCCGCGGGACCGGCGGACCTTCCACAGGCATGCCGCCGAATCCGTGGGACCAGGGACCTCCTGCAGGCATGCCGTCGAAGGCAGCCTGCCTGCCGGGCTTGGGGCAGCAAAAAAGCTAGAGCTGCCCCGATCCAGATCATTAATAAAGATATTGAATAAAACCAGCCCCAGGACCGACCCCTGGGGCACTCCGCTTGATACCGGCTGCCAACTAGACATTGAGACGTTGATCACTACCTGTTGAGTCCGACAATCTAGCCAGCTTTCTATCCACCTTATAGTCTATTCATCCAATCCATACTTTTTTAACTTGCTGGCAAGAATACTGTGGGAGATTATATCAAAAACTTTGCTAAAGTCAAGACATATCACATCCACCGCTTTCCCCATATCCACAGAGCCAGTTATCTCATCATAGAAGGCAACCAGGTTGATCAGGCATGACTTGCCCTTGGTGAATCCATGTTGACTGTTCCTGATCACTTTCCTCTCCTCCAAGTGCTTCAAAATGGATTCCTTGAGGACCTGCTCCATGATTTTGCTGGGGACTGACATCTGCCCAACATTACCCTCTGGATTCATTCAGAAAAGGTAGGTCTATACTGCTATAAAAAAAACTGGGGCACCAAATCTCAGGTCAGCTGACTCAGGCTCATGGAGCTCAGGCTGTTGGACTAAAAAATTCAGTGTAAACTTCCTGGCTCAGGCTGGGCCCTGGGTCTGGGTCTCTCATGGGGTTTCAGAGGCTGGGCTCCAGCCCAAGCCCAAACATCTACACTGCAATTTGATAGCCCCGCAGCCTGAGCCCCACAAGCCCTGGGCCAGCCACAGCCATGCAGCGGGTCTTTTACTGCAGTGTAGATGTACCCAAAGGAACAAAGCCACCAGGGGGCTGCCCTGTATACTCCCACCGTGGACTACAGGTAGGTCAATTCATGCTCTTCAGTAGCAAAGGCAGCTGATAGATCTAATATGAGCTTGAAAACTTGAGGCCAGATCCTCAGCAGGTGAAAGACAGCATAGCTCCAGGAGCAGAGCCACCAGGATGAACAGGGTTGTCTCCATATGGTTTGCAGGCTGGAATCCCAACTGAGAAAGGTAAAGAAAATCAGAGGCATCAAGATACTCCGAGAGTTATCTCCCCACAACCTCAACAGCATACTGTATGTCAAGCCTCTCTCTCTCCAGCAGTGGAGGTGAGGGCACTGCCAGAACACAATCCGAATGTAAAAATCAACTGCATGGCTGTAGACAATGGACTGCCATGAGAGGGTAAGTTCCTCATTCTGCCTGCACTGGATATAAGCTTAGAAACAACTGGCCTATTTTCTGCTCTCATCATCTAACACTGGCTTCACGGATTTTACTCTTTCATCATCTCCTTGGGGCATTTTTGCTACTTCTGTGTCATGTAATCCATCACTCACTAAATAATTAATTTACTTGTGTAAGGGGAACCACATGGGGTTTAAGGTTTCTGAGCAAAGAAAGCTGACAGCTGATGTGCTACTTAAGAAGGAAATAAAGACAGGGGAAAAAAAACCCTTTAACTAAATGTTATGTTCGCATTCTATTTTTTCTCATTATTATTATTCATGATGCAGTGAAAATTATTGCTCCCCAAACTTCTTCCTGTGTTATGCTTTTCCGTTAGGCAGATTAGATTTTATCCCTGTGGCATTATTATAATAGTCAGGGCTGTGAACTTAGAGTTGCGCAATAAAAGCACTCTTCCTCATCTCCCCAAAGGAAAGCTAACTGAAATATTCCTTATATGATCCTGCCTAGACTCAACACAGCCCTGACAATGACTAAAGAATTGAGCGAAGGAGAAAACCTTTACCATAGGCCAAGTCCCCAAAGAGCAGGGACTGAGGTTGCAAAAACCATTGGCATGAGTTAGAACCTGTAGGCTAAACTGTGGCTTTATGCAGCAGCCCTGCATTGACTGTGTGAGCTGCATAACTTCAGCAGGTGCTCCTAGGGGGATGAGAGGCAGCAGGGTGACAGATAGGCAGCACTGCGAACCCCAGGAGCTCCAAAATCAGGAGTCAGGTTCCAAAAAAAGAAAAAAAGAGAGATTGGACAAGAGCACTTGGGTAACATTTTCAAGCATTTCTCCTCAACTTCTTTTTTTTTTAATGAAGATGAAATTTGCACCTGACTCCAGAAGCCAAGACTTGAAGAATAACACTAAATATTGGGAGCTCTAGCAACACCAGAGAGGCACAATGCCATTGAAGAGCAAGGATGCTGCATTAACTTTAAAGAGAGAGGTGCTTGGGTTTCCCTCTGCAGCTGACCAGCTCCTCTGGCTGGTATGGAGACACATGGGCCTGTGTCTCTACTTTCTCCCACTCCTTTAAGTCCTGTTGACATGGTCTAGTGGCAACTGCAGCACAAGTCTTTGTAAATGTAACCCTTCTGACCATCTGAGTTGGCAGCAACAAGGGCCAGGTTCAGTATCTAGGGGTTCTGTTTCAATAACGCAATGCAAAACCGGCTCGAGCCCCCACCCAGTGACCTGGGACAATTACATACCACCCCCTGGGAGCCTCTAAGAGGCAATACTTCCCCTCTCGCAAGCATGGAGTCTGAGTGGAGCAGAAAATGTTTAATAACATGAGGTAAACAACATCAGCATTAAATTGGAAAAAACACCAGAAACAGGATTCCTAACACAAACCATGAGCAAAAGACCCACCCCAGCAAATTGGGGCATGTCCTTTCCCTTTGGTTCTTGAATCCAGGGTATGTCTACTACGAAATTAGTTCGAATTTATAGAAGCCGGTTTTATAGAAATCGGTTGTATACAGCCGATTGTGTGTGTCCCCACATAAAATGCTCTAAGTGCTCTAGTCGGCGGACCGCGTCCACAGTACGAGGCTAGCGTCGACTTCCGGAGCATTGCACTATGGGTAGCTATCCCACAGCTATCCCACAGTTCCCGCAGTCTCCGCCGCCCCTTGGAATTCTGGGTTGAGATCCCAATGCCCGGATGATGCAAAACAGTGTCGCGGGAGGTTCTGGGTACATGTCGTCAGGCCCCTCCCCCCGGTCACAGTAACGGCAGACAATAGATTCGCGCCTTTTTACCTGGGTTACCTGTGCAGACAACATACCACGGCAAGCATGGAGCCCACTCAGCTCACCGTCACCATATGTCCTCTGGGTGCCGGCAGACGGGGGACTGCATTGCTACACAGCAGCAGCTGCTAACTGCCTTTTGGCGGTAGACGGTGTAGCATGACTAATAGCCGTGGGGCTGGCAGCCGTAGGGCTGCATTGCACCAGCCCCTTGCCCTTTGGTAGGCGATGGTATATTATGACTGGTATCCGTCGTCGTCGTACTGGAGTGGCTGTCAATCATGGCCACCTGGGCAGACATGCTACTGTTTCGATGATGATGGCTACCAGTCGTAGTATACTATTTTCTGCCAATTGCCCAGTATTGTCTGCTAAGCACCCAGAAGGGGCCGAGGGCGATGCTGGTTGCTGTCTGACGTGGGGCTGGCAGACGTGGGGCTGCATTGCTACACAGCAGCAGCCCCTTGCCTTTTGGTAGACGATGGTATATTGCGATTGGTAACCGTCGTCATCGTACTGCAGAGGCTATCACTCATGCTGCACCGTCGGCTGCCAGCTTAAGATGTAAAAAATAGATTTGTTCTGTATTCATTTGCTTCCCTTCCTCCATGAAATCAACGGCCTGCCAAGCCCAGGGTTTTCAGTTTAATCTTTGGGGGGACCATTCTGTGTGACAGTTGTTTGTGTTTCTCCCTGATGCACAGCCACCTTTCTTGATTTTAATTCCCGGTTCCTGTACCTGTACGCCATGTCGTCACTCGGCCCTCCCTCCCTCCCTCCCGCCCTCCCTCCTTCTCCTGGTCCATCAGATACTAGTTTCGCGCCTTTTTTCTGACCAGGCGCCATAGCTAGCACTGGGATCATGGAGCCCGCTCAGATCACCGCGGGAATTATGAGCACTATGAACACCACGCACATTGTCCTGGAGTATATGCAGAGCCAGGACATGCCAAGGCGAAACCCGGACCAGCCGAGGAGGCGATTGCAGCGCGGCGAAGAGAGTGATGAGGAAATTGACATGGACATAGACCTCTCACAAGGCACAGGCCCCAGCAATGTGGAAATCATGGTGTCACTGGGGCAGGTTCATGCCGTGGAATGCCAATTCTGGGCCCGGGAAACAAGCACAGACTGGTGGGACCGCATCGTGCTGCAGGTATGGGACGATTCCCAGTGGCTGCGAAACTTTCGCATGCGTAAGGCCACTTTCATGGAACTTTGTGACTTGCTTTCCCCTGCCCTAAAATGCCAGGATACCAAGATGAGAGCAGCCCTCACAGTTGAGAAGCGAGTGGCAATAGCCCTGTGGAAGCTTGCAACGCCAGACAGCTACCGGTCAGTCGGGAATCAATTTGGAGTGGGCAAATCTATGGTGGGGGCTGCTGTGATCCAATTTGCCAGGGCAATGAAAGACCTGGTGATATCAAGGGTAGTGACTCTGGGCAACGTGCAGTCCATAGTGGATGGTTTTGCTGAAATGGGATTCCCAAACTGTGGCGGGGCCATAGACGGAACCCATATCCCTATCTTGTCACCAGAGCACCAAGCCACCGAGTACGTAAACCGCAAGGGGTACTTTTCAATGCTGCTGCAAGCCCTGGTGGATCACAAGGGACGTTTCACCAACATCAACGTGGGATGGCCGGGAAAGGTACATGATGCTCGCATCTTCAGGAACTCTGCTCTGTTTCAAAAGCTGGAGGAAGGGACTTTCTTCCCGGACCAGAAAGTAACCGTTGGGGATGTTGAAATGCCTATCGTGATCCTTGGGGACCCAGCCTACCCCTTAATGCCATGGCTCATGAAGCCATACACAGGCAGCCTGGACAGGAGTCAGGACCTGTTCAACTACAGGCTGAGCAAGTGCCGAATGGTGGTGGAATGTACATTTGGACGTTTAAAAGCGCGCTGGCGCAGCTTACTGACTCGCTCAGACCTCAGCGAAAAGAATATCCCCATTGTTATTGCTGCTTGCTGTGCGCTCCACAATATCTGTGAGAGTAAGGGGGAGACATTTATGGCGGGGTGGGAGGTTGAGGCAACTCGCCTGGCCGCTGATTACGCGCAGCAAGAAACCAGGGCGGTTAGAGGAGCACAGCAGGGCGCGGTGCGCATCAGAGAAGCTTTGAAAACGAGTTTTGTGACTGGCCAGGCTACTGTGTGAAATTTCTGTTTGTTTCTCCTTGATGAACCCTCCAAACCCCCCCCACGACCCAGTTCACTCTACTTCCCTGTAAACCAACCACCCCACCCCACCCTCCCCTCCCCAATTCGAGCACCGCTTGCAAAGGCAATAAAGTCATTGTTTTTTCACATTCATGCATTCTTTATTAGTTCCTCACAGAAGTAGGGGGATAATTGCCAAGGTAGCCTGGGATGGATGGGGGAGGAGGGGTGAAAAAGGACACACTGCATTTTAAAACTTTAAGTCTTATTGAAGGCCAGCCTTCTGATGCTTGGGCGATCATCTGGGGTGGAGTGACTGGGTGGACGGAGGCCCCCTCACCGTGTTCTTGGGCGTCTTGGTGAGGAGGCTATGGAACTTGGGGAGGAGGGCTGTTGGTTAAACAGGGGCTGTAGCGGCGGTCTCTGCTCCTGCTGCCTTTCCTGCAGCTCAACCATACGCTCGAGCATATCAGTTTGATGCTCCAGCAGACGGAGCATTGACTCTTGCCATCTGTCTGCAAGCTGACGCCACCTATCGTCTTCAGCCCGCCACTTGCTCTTTTCATCCCGCCATTCAGCCCGCCACCTCTCCTCTCGTTCATATTGTGCTTTTCTCATGTCCGACATTGACTGCCTCCACGCATTCTGCTGTGCTCTATCAGCGTGGGAGGACATCTGCAGCTCCGTGAACATATCGTCCCTCGTCCTACGTTTTCTCTTTCTAATGTTCACTAGCCTCTGCGAAGGAGAAACATTTGCAGCTGGTGGAGGAGAAGGGAGAGGTGGTTAAAAAAGACACATTTTAGAGCACAATGGGTACACTCTTTCATTACAAGGTCGCATATTTCGGCTTGCAGGCAGCCATGGTAGGCCACAGTGTTTTGGCTTTTTTAACCTTCTTAACATGCGGGAAAGGTTTCAAACAGCAGCGCATTTCCCATAACAAGGATGAATTGGGTTGTCCATTTAAAATGGGTTTTCAATGTAAAAGGAGGGGCTGCGGTTTCCCGGTTAACATGCGGCACAAACCCAAGTAAACCACCCCCCCACACACACACACACGATTCTCTGGGATGATCACTTCACCCCTCCCCTCCACCGCGTGGTTAACAGCGGGGAACATTTCTGTTCAGAAGAGCAGGAACGGGCGCCTCTGAATGTCCCCTTAATAAAATCACCCCATTTCAACCAGGTGACCGTGAATGATATCACTCTCCTGAGGATAACAAAGAGAGATAAGGAATGGATATTGTCTACATGCCAGCAAACACCAGGACCATACGCTGCCATGCTTTGTTATGCAATGATTCCAGACTACGTGCTACTGGCCTGGCGTGGTAAAGTGTCCTACCATGGCGGACGGGATAAGGCAGCCCTCCCCAGAAACCTTTTGCAAAGGCTTTGGGAGTACATAAAGGAGAGCTTTCTGGAGATGTCCCTGGAGGATTTCAGCTCCATCCCCATACACGTTAACAGACTTTTCCAGTAGATGTACTGGCCGCAATTGCCAGGGCAAATTAATCATTAAACACGCTTACTTTTAAACCATGTGTAATGATTACAAATATTTACAAAGGTACACTCACCAGAGGTCTCCTGTGTGCCCTGAGGGTCTTGGGTGAGTTCGGGGGTTACTGGTTCCAGGTCCAGGGTAACAAACAGATCCTGGCTGTTGGGGAAACCGGTTTCTCCGCTTCCTTGCTGCTGTGAGCTACCTACAGTACCTCCATCCTCATCTTCCTCGTTCCCCGAACCGTCTTGCCTGTGTGTTTCTCCAGTGAGAGAGTCATAGCACACGGTTGGGGTAGTGGTGGCTGCACCCCCTAGAATGGCATGCAGCTCCGCGTAGAAGTGGCAAGTTTGCGGCTCTGCCCCGGACCTTCCGTTTGCTTCTCTGGCTTTGTGGTAAGCTTGCCGTAGTTCCTTAATTTTCACGCGGCACTGCTGTGTGTCCCTGTTATGGCCTCGGTCCTTCATGGCCTTGGAGACCTTTTCTAATACTTTGCCATTTCTTTTACTACTACGGAGTTCAGCTAGCACTGATTCATCTCCCCATATGGCAAGCAGATCCCGTACCGCCCGTTCGGTCCATGCTGGAGCTCTTTTGCGATCCTGGGACTCCATCATGGTTACCTGTGCTGATGAGCTCTGCGTGGTCACCTGTGCTCTCCACGCTGAGCAAACAGGAAATGAAATTCAAACATTCGCGGGTCTTTTCCTGTCTACCTGGTCAGTGCATCTGAGTTGAGAGTGCTGTCCAGAGCGGTCACAATGAAGCACTGTGGGATAGCTCCCAGAGGCCAATAACATCGAATTCCGTCCACACTACCCCAATTCCGACCCGCAAAGGCCGGTTTTATCGCTAATCCCCTCGTCGGAGGTGGTGTAAAGAAACCGGTTTAAAGGACCCTTTAAGTCGAAAGAAAGGGCTTCGTCGTGTGGACGTGTCCAGGCTTAATTCGATTTAACGCTGCTAAAGTCGACCTAAACCTGTAGTGTAGACCAGGCCCCAGCAACCCAAAAATCACCCAGAGTCCCCAAAGTCCAACACCCCCAAAGTCTCTTGGGTCCAGCAACCACCCAAAGTCCCAAAAGTCCAACAACCCCCAAAGTCTCTGTCCATGGTCAGTGCAGCCCCAGAGTAAAAGGGGGGCACGCAGGGTGTTAAGGGGCACCTTACGTGATCCGAGACCGACCGGCCGTCTCTCCGTGGGGTTCCGCTGCAGCCTTCATCACGAGACAGTCCACTTCCTGCCGTCCCACAAACTGCTCTGCTCTACGAGTTGCTCCGCTCCAGCCATCCCCGCAAATGGCTCCGCTCACCGACCTGTGAGCCGTTCCAGCCATCCCTGCAAACGGCTCCGCTCGGCATTCCTTGGGCCGCTGCAACCGTCCCCGCAAACTGCTCCACCAGCCACTTAGCAATATAGCTTCAGGCTCCCCCACTAGTTAACACAGCACTCAGTGATCTCAGCTCTTAGTAACTTTAGTTCTTTTTGTGATTTCAGCTCATAGTAGGGGAGCCCCAGTGCTGGTGTAACATTAGCCCAAAGTGAATTGAGCTCAACAGCCTGTAACTGGACTCCTAATAGAATCAAAGTTAGCTCTGACATTCAACAGTGGAGAGAGGAGATGGTGCAATTGGTGTTTCAGACCCTCAAAGCAGGCCCATACCATCAGGTACAAATACCTATCCCCATCATCTCTCAATTCACTGGGTTGTGGAACCCATGTCCCTTGTCTAGCGAGTGCTACTAAGGTGATGGTAAGACCCTTTGTCATAAAACAGTTTCATTGTCCTTGATTCACATAATCAGGGTAACAACACTTTATTCCTCCTGCCCCAATAACAGAGAAACTGGGGATCACACCCCATCCAAAGTAACCACTATCAGTTGCTGTTGTCTCATTCTAGGCGGGTGGGTGTGCCTATGCAAACAAGATCAGCCCCTGGAGTTCTTTTCCGCTCTCGCCATAATTCACCACCAGATGTCGGTAGAGCTCATCCTGACTCTGCTTACATAAGCAGCTGTATTCCTTGAGCATGAGGAGAGTAAGGATGGTCCAGTGGTAAGGGTTCTAGCTGGGACTTGGGAGAGGCAAGGTCACATTCCATGCTCTGCCACAGACTTGTTGTGTGACCTTGGACAAATCACTTAGCCTCTCTGTGCCTAAATTGCCCATCTGTACAATGGGAACATAATAGCACAGCCTGACCACACACAAGTGTCATGAGGGTAAATACATTAGAGATGGTGAAGTGCACTCTGTAATGGGGAGCCATAAGTATCATAGATGGACAATAGGCTCTCCATGTTTTCACTCTATAAAATCAGGACAAAGAACATTCAGCCGCACACACTACTGCATGACAAAACAGTGGGGAGGAGGGGGATATGTAACAAACACTAGGAGATTTGAGCTGTGGTCCAGGAATTATGCTGCTACTCTCTCTTTCAGTTATAAATGCTTTTTGAAATCTGCACTTTAGCTCTAATTATCTCAGCCGTTTCAGTCTCCCTTTGCTGTCCAGTGTCTCCCCAGTTTTACCATTTGCTCATTTTACTCACTTATTTTATTACTCACCTTGTGCAAAACCTGCAGTCTTTTCTGTTACACATTGACTTTAGTGAGAGCTTTGCTTGGATAGGAAATGTGTATGGCCTGTAGAATCCCATCCATCAATTATTATATTTTTGGCTGCCTAGGAAATATATACATTCTGGCCCAAATTCTCCACAAGTACAAATTGGCACAACTCCGTTCAATTCAGTGGCCATTTTTTCAGTGGCCAGTGGCTTGGCTAATGTTAGGGCTGGCCGACTGGCAGAAGCATGGATGATTTAGTTGATGTTGGTGTTGGCTTTGCGCAGGGGGTTGGACTTGACCTCCTGAGGTCTCTTCCAACCCTGATATTCTATGATTCTAAGTAGAGGAGAAAACTTTGAACTGCTGTTCTATTGCTTGGTATGTGCAGAACTCAAAGCTCCCGCACACTCTGGTAGAAAGTCATGCAAGAGTGTGGCAAGTACTGTTTGAAATAGGAAGGCTAACTACAAGAGGGAGGGGATATTGATTAATAATCATAATATGTTATATTGAGACAGCCCCCCAAATAACTCCTGAATTGTTTACAAACCAGGGCCTTGATCTTGGAATGAAAACTACACAGGGCGCCCCTTTTCACTCCACTGGGCCCCCTTTTTTGTTTAAGAACTGGGTGGTATGCCAGGGTTATAGCTTCCTCTGCCTGTTTCTTCAAGGATTGATGCACCGCTGAAGAGGTCCAGGGCACTCCGCTGCGAGAAGAGCAGGATGTGGGCATAGCCGTGTGTGGAGTACTCCTCTGACCCTCTCCAATCGTGGTTTTGTGCAAGCTGTTTGGTTTTAATTATGGCAAAAGTAATAAAAGACTCCAACTTTAAACAGCATCTGGGTCTGAAAGTGTAATGCATGCACCTACGTTTCACTGAAAATTGGGTGAGTTTTTTTTAACTCTTTTCTGTACATCTGATCTTATACACAAATATACTAAAAACTCCATAAAAATGTAAATGTCCAGAATAGCATTTCTTACCCCAGCGAAATACCACAAGAAGATGATATCGGCAGGTTAAGCCCTTTTGCCTTGAACTGGTCATGAATAATTCAACCCTTCAAATTATTGTCCAGCCACATAACCTCATCTGTCACTCAGCAGAGGCAACTGTGCCTGTTCCTACCCACGTTTAATAGCTGTCGATACGTTCCCATTCTCTCTTTTCTTTCTGGGCCCTAACTTTACGCGGCCACATTGTTTGGCAGTAGCTAATTGTGTTTGCATGAGTCCTCACCAAATGAAATGAAAGCACCCTCACCTCTTCCTATGTCAGTAGCAATCATTAGAGAGACAAGGTGGATGAGGTAATATCTTTTATTGGACCAACTTTTGTTGGTCAGTGAGACAAGCTTTGAAGCTAAAAAGAAAGCGTCTCTCTCTCTCACAAACAAAAGTTCATCCAATAAAAGATGTTACCTCACACACCTTGTCTCTCAAATATTCTGGAATTGACACGGCTACAACAACACTGCCTAGTTGCAATAATAGCAATTATCATGATACACAAAGGCTTTGATAACTGTTTATTCCTGAGATGATGATAATAAAACCTTTGTTCATGTGTTGTTCATACAAATCCATCACAAAATGTTTTGCAGCACATAATACTCGACAAAATTGTGTCAGGTTGTGACTGCAGAATTTAAAAACGAAACTTTGCCAAGGACATGAGAAACATCCTGGCTCATAAAGGGATGCAAATCGTGAAGTGTTCGTTTGTTTTAAAATATTGGGAAGGGCCCCAAATGGAACTGTGAATGCATTATTATTCTGATTTATAATTTATTAAGCACTGGTCATGTACTTGCCATTAAACGAGGTGCAAAATACAGGGTTAGTGTGATTTTCATTAAAATCCACCCTTTGATAATGGATCAAAATCAAGAAGGGTCCTAATTTCTGGCTCAACGTGGCCAATATCATTTGGAAACAGCCATCTATGAGCAAATGATGGGGTCCTGATCCGTGACTGGGGCTCCTACGTGCTACCACAGTACAAATAAAATAGTAATAACAACAACCGATCAGAAGATTTCTGACATGTCAGACCAAAACCGCATGAGAATTTACGGCTAACAAATCCAACTGTGAAACAGGATCTACACCTCTACCTCGCTATAACGCCACCCGATATAACACGAATTCGGATATAACCCGGTAAAGCAGTGCTCGGGAGGGCGGGGCTGCCACTCCAGTGGGTCAAAGCAAGTTCAATATAATGCAGTTTCACCTATAACACGGTAAGACTTTTTGGCTCCCAAGGACAGCGTTATATCAAGGTAGAGGTGTATATTCCAACACTACCACCTCTGTAACTTGTATCTACTGTTAAGTACATGTAGCTTATATATAGATCCCCACCTTTAAGGCCTTTCACAGTCTAGCCCTTCCCTTCTTATCGCCTCTTGTATCTGTGGTAGCAGAAAGGAGATGGAGAGCTTCCCAAAGGGAGCAACCAGAGGTTCCCTTCACATACTCTTTTGGGTGTAGGTGTATTCAGGCTAGGGATGTGAGGAAGAATGGAGAATGATACACTCCAGCTAATCTCAATCAGTGGAGTTGGCCTAATTTACAGCACCCCTTAGGCTGCTCTAAATTATGCTGGAGGCTGTTTTGTCCTATAGCCAGTTGCACTGGGGAAGAAGAAAGGTGGTTTAGGGCCACCTTTCTCCAGCTTCTAAGGGCATGTCATAAGCACAGCTTGGCTGAACCCAGGGATCTGACCAATTAACTTAAACCACCATGTTTGTCGCCCCTAAGATTTCCATGGAAGTTAGACCTGCAGGATTGATTAGACTTTTATACTCACTGTAGCAGGGCAGCAACTGAATCTTCAGAGGAGGGGATGGTAAGTTAAGGGAAACTGTCCACAGTGACATGAACATGAAGCTTTTGCAGTTGCCCTTCACTGCTTTTATCATCAAATAAAAAGAGAGCCAACATGTAATACAAAATACTGCACGGTTCAATTTGAGCCCTAGCAAAATCATTAGGCTGTAAATACCTGGGTAACTTACATTCCATGACACATAACAGAGGCTGTAATTTTTCAGCCTGATAGAAACATTCCAAGGGAGAGTTCTGTAATTAGGAACAAAAGTGCCACAACATTTGGCTCTGGCTGTGAATTTTGAACCTGCTCACAAAGTTTTGAGATTCAGAGAGGTGGTCAGAGGGAAATAATTACAGAGGAAATTCATTCTTCTGCAGTGTTTTTCTCCTACCCAGTTAATGTAGAAAAGCCAGAGATTTTAAAATTAGAGAAAAGGCATATTTTTTGACAGTGACGATGACTAATCATTGGAACAAACTACCAAGGGATGTGGCAGATTCTCCGTCTCTTGAGGAATCTTCAAACTGCTTTTCTGGAAGTTATGTTTTAGCCAAACACAAGTTATTAGACTCAGTACAGGGGTAACAGGGTGATATTCTATGGCAAGTGATACACAGGAGGTCGGACTCAATTATCTAATTGTCCCTTCTGGCCTAAAATCTATGAATCTATGAAACCATTAATACAGTGAACTGGGCTGATGAAACAACTCAGCAGCACAGCAATGGTGGCATATCTTCGTGACACCAAGGGCCATATGGGCAACTTGCCAGAATCTAGGGTCAAGACAAAATAGGGCTTCAAACTTTTCTCCTAAGTGCAAATTTAGGCTCTTAAATAATTAGTCTGACTGCTGAATACCTCAAAGCTCCATTTGACTTCAGTGAGCCACAGGGTGACTCCTGAATTAGATTCAAACCCTGCAATGTATAGCACGCAGCCAGTCTGCAGTATTGACAATGGGGCTCTGTGCAGGTGTATTAGTCTATGTGTGCACTATCACTTGTGGGACCGAGGCCATAGTGCATATGTTTACATGCATCTTTTAAAGGAAAAATAAATTCACATCACAATATTGGAACTAGTGACCTGTTTGCCAAGTGAAGAGGTACTGTCTGAAAACTGAATTCACCGATAAAACAGTGCAACTGATCACTTTGTTCTGATCCTGCTGCAATAGGAGAGGGAGGCGGCGGGCTGCATTTTAGATTCCCCTGGGTTGTTTTAGGGGAACAGTATGCACTTCTAGCATCCCATTATGTAAGAAGCATCACGAGTTCTCTTCAAAAAGACCAAACACTGGTTTAGAACAGCATTTATGGAATGGCAGCAGAAGCTATTGTCAAACAGCTGTGGAGGTGCTGGGAGCAACAGCAATTAGACATCTGCAGGTGAGTTAGGAAAACAGCAATAAAAATTCACCTGTCTTGCTAAAAACAAATGATGTTGTTTGGTTTGGGGATAAGCAAACTCATTTTGCCTAATTTACAACCCATCAAATGTTGAGGGCTAAAAATGTCAATTTATGTCAAAGGGAGAGACAGTGGAAAGAGAAATTGAGAGTGGGAAGGAGAACATAATCCAATGAAAAATAAGGTGAAAAAGAGAGCCGAGATATATAGCAGACAGGGTTAAATCACTGATGGAAAGAGAGTGGCACAAAATCTCTAAAGGAAAACATTAAATTTCCTTCTCTCTCTGACTATATGGATATATGCATACATAACAGTACTTACAGCCCTGGAAGCAATTTTGAATATTGCCTACAGACAACACTTTCAAGGCTCTCATCCCCAAGTTTAGTACGCGTTACTCTCAAGTTCAAATGCAAAATATAGTTATATTCATGCACATACACATGCATCCCCAGGGCTCTTCTCTAGGAGGATTTACCCTTCTCAGCATCTGTGGAATGGTGTTCAGATCTTACGTAGGACATACCAGCTACTTAAAGGTGAGGAACAACTGCTAGTCCCAGCGTCTCCTTCAAACTCCCCTTTAGTCTTTGCAATGACAGTCTGCAATGTGTAGACCCTGCAGCAAATTCTCCTCCTCTTCTCTCCAGTGAGGATAGGGAGCCTACAGTCTAATCCAACAAACCTGGCAGAGTCAGGCAGACCCTACTGGCCCTTGCACTGCTCCACTACCAAGCTCTTTAGTATGACTACCACTTAGCCTATTTATAAACTCTTCCCCCCTCCCCTGGGATTTCCATTGGTCCCTCTCTCAAAGAGTGGCTGGGTGTATCCTGCCAATCCATTTGTCCACTGTGGAAATCACTCAAGTAACTTCAGACAGCTAATGAGTATGCCTAGAGCCTCCCACACCCAAGTTGTGGATGATTCTGGCCCATCCTGCGGAGTCCCCTTGCCTGGCTCCCACACGTCTGCAGACACACAGAGAACAAGAACTATGCATCCTCCTCCCCACTGTGTCTTCTCTTATTGACACCACTGAATGCTGTAATGCATACATGTGCCTCTACTCCATGACAGCCCCTGAGATAATTCACCTAATCATACATTGCTGTATATGTGTTAGCCATTAAGAGGGACAAAGTATCACAACATGTTAGCTTGGATTGTGTGCTGCTCCCCCCATCATAAATAGCATTTCCCTCCATGGATGAATTATCCCAGGCTATTATTTTGTATCTTTATTAACACCTTTTCCCGCTATAACAGACCAGTTTATATGCTGCTGGAACAAATGGAAACACGGTATTGGGCTATTATTCTCTACTGTAATTACTAACTGTTTTAAAATATTGATTTGTGCAGGGCTCAGTGATCATAAGCAATCTATGAAGTCTGTTGTCTTTAAAGAACCTTGAAATGTAGCTTGGGGCTGGCTTGCACTTTTAATTAGAGGATAAGTGTCATGCGGTCAGAGTTTAATTCACATATCTTCCCATAGTTAATGTTTAGTGGCATTCAAGCAGGGGCTAGTCATTCACGGTCTGCCCATACAAATGCTATGAGTAAGAATTGTGTCACTTAATGAGCCAGTTTCAAATCTCAGTTAATCTGATGTACAGTACATTCAAAGAATCTCCATTGACACTAATGGGGTTACTCTGGATTTACATTGGCATATCAGACGGGAATTTGGTCCATGATATTTGATTAATTACATATTGTGCACTTCACTCTGATCTGTCTGCCTGTGTTTCTCAAGTGTATCACCAGGTTATCTGGCCACCCCTTGGTAACACTAGATAATAGCAAAAAGATGTTGACACTGCGGGGAATGCAGAGAAGTGCATCAGAAATTAGGAAAAGGTTGGGATTTATGATTTGTGAGGAAACATGACAATAATTAGTGGCCTGATCCTGCTATTTGATCAAGTCAGACTGCCATTTATCCACAGTAGTTAGAGAAAGAGAGGTCCACCACACATGATATTGCAAGTTTATGACTTAAATAGTAGTGCTCATTGGAAAATTTCCAACAGAATGTTTTTCTGCCAGAAAATGCTACTTTGTCAAAATCAAAACTTTCCACAAGACTATGTTGATTTTGACATTTCATTTGAAAAGAAAAAGGGTTTTTTATTTTTATTTTGTAAAAGATTTTTTTTTAGGGCTGTCAAGTGATTAAATAATTTAATCATGATTTATCATGCTGTTAAACAATAGAATACCATTTATTTAAATATTTTGGATGTTTTCTACATTTTCAAATATATTGATTTCAATTACAACACAGAATACAAAGTGTAAACTGCTCACTTTATACTTATTTTTATTACAAATATTTGCACTGTAAAAAGCAAAAGAAATATTATTTTTCAGTTCACCTAATACACGTACTGTAGTACAATCTTTTTATCATGAAAGTGCAATTTACAAATGTAGAATTACGTACAAAAAAACCTGCATTCCAAAATAAAACGATGTAAATTTTTAGAGCCTACAAGTCCACTCAGTCCTACTTATTGTTCAGGCAATCACTCAGACAAACAAGTTTGTTTACTGTGACGGTGCTGCCTGGGAGAGCCAGCTGAGGTCACTCAATTAGGGTGAATTGCAAACAAGATGGGGCAAACAAACCCCAAACGCTGATGGTAATTCCAATATATAGTTTACCAAGCCAGCACAAGACAGCTTCTGTAGTACCTCACTGGTTACTCAGAAGTTCAAACAACGCAGTTCCCTTAAAGTACCCAGCCTCAGGCCTCCGTCCAGACACACACGTCAGATATGATGATGATTACTGAAAATCTTATCTCATCATATAAAAGAAAAGGTTCTTTCAACCCCAAAGGATCAGCCACATACCCAAGCCCAATTATAACTTAGCTCCGACCCAAAATACACGCTTATAGTCAATTATTATTAACTAAGCTAAAATTTATTTAAAAAGAAAAGAGAGAGAGAGTTGGTTAAAAGATCAATATACATTCAGATTTGAATTCAGTTCCTGAGGTTCAGATACATAGTAGAGGTGAGCTTGTAGTTGCCAAAAGTCCTTTTAGAAATAGTTCATAGGTCAGGGGTCGGCAACGTTCGGCACGCGGCTCGCCAGGGTAAGCACCCTGGCGGACCGGGCCAGTTTTATTTACCTGCTGACACGGCAGGTTCAGCCGATCGCGGCCCCCACTGGCTGCGGTTCACTGTCCCTGGCCAATGGGGGCGGCGAGAAGTGGCGCGGGTGAGCGATCAAAAATTCCTTTTTTGATTTTTGAATTAAAGCTATAGCAATAGACAAGACTTGTTTGCTTACATCACAAGACCTGAGCACACACCTACCCTTCTACCTCTAACAATGCAGACTTGCATTTCAAAGCTCTATTCATTTACATATCTTCCTAACCAGTCTTTAAAGTTCGGCCATGGGTCAGGTCAGTCTGTGAGTTAATTAACTCTTTCTGGCCCTGTCATCTTTCAATGAGATATTATATCAAACTCATAACGTCACATTTACATATGCAGAAGATAATGCTGCTCACTTCTTGTTTACAATGTCACCTGAACATGAGAACAAGCATTCGCATGGCACTGTTATAGCCGGCGTTGCAAGATATTTACGTGCCAGGTGCGGTAAAAATTCATGCTTTGACCACCATTCCAGAAGACATGCCTCCAGATTGATGACAGGTTCTGCTCAATAATGATCCAAAATAATGCGGACCGACACATGTTCATTTTCATCATCTGAGTCAGATGCCACCAGAAGGTTGATTTTCTTTTTTCGGTGGTTTGGGGTCTATAGTTTCTGCATTGGAATGTTGCTCTTTTAAGACTTCTGAAAGCATACTCCACACCTCACCCCTCTCAGATTTTGGAAGGCACTTCAGATTCTTAAACCTTGGGTCAAGTGCTGTAGCTATCGTTAGAAATCTCACATTCGTACCTTCTTTGTGTTTTGTCAAATCTGCACTGAAAGTGTTCTTTAAATGAACAACATGTGCTGGTCATTGTCCAAGACTGCTATAACATGAAATATATGGCAGTATGTGCGTAAAACAGAGCAGGAGACATACTATTCTTCCCCAAAGAGTTGAGTCCCAAATTTAATTAACACATTATTTTTTTAATGAACATCATCAGCATGGAAGCGTGTCCTCAGGAATGGTGGCTGAAGCATGAAGTGGCATATAAATGTTTAGCATATCTGGCATGTAAATACCTTGCAATGCCTGCTACAAAAGTGCAATGCAAACTCCTGTTCTCACCTTTAGTTGACACTGTAAATAAGAAACTGTGAGCATTATATCCAGCAAATGTAAACAAACCTATTTGTCTTAGCAATTGACTGAACAAGAAGTAGGACTGAGTGGACTTATAGGCTTTAAAAATTTACATTTTTTTTTGTTTTTTAGTGCAGTTATGTAACAAAAAAAATCTACAATTGTAAGTTACACTTTCATGATAAAGAGATTGCACTACAGTACTTGTATGAGGTGAACTGAGAAATATTATTTCTTTTGTTTCTTATTTTTACGGTGTAAATATAATAAAAAGTGAGCATTGTATTGTGTTGTAATTGAAATTAACATATTTGCAAATGTAGAAAAACATCCAAAAATATTTAATAAATTTCAATTGGTATTCTATTGTTTAACAGTGCGATTAAAACTGCGATTCATTTTTTTAATCACGGTTAATTTTTTGGAGTTAATAGCGTGAGTTAACTGTGATTAATCGACAGCCTAATTTTTTTTATTCTGATTTGGAACTAAAACACATCACAAAATGTCAGAATTTCCTGCACAATGGAAAATCCCAGTTTCAACCAGCACTACTAAAGAGGTAGAACAAAGCTAAAAGATAGGCTGGAGAAGACTATTTACATGTATGTGAAATGTGTAAACACAATGGCTCTCTCTCTCTCTCTCTCTCTCTCTCTCTCTCTCTGCCTCTGGGGAATCTGCAAGAGAGATGGAGTTTCTATAGCGCGCATATCAACACAATTTAATCCATGGTGGGGAACAGGCACTGCAAAACTAGGGCAAAGATTCCTTCCCTCCAGCGCTCAAGGAACCCGCTGTTGCTCAGGATTTGCATTCAGACTAGGACAAGGAGCTAGAAGAAACAGAAAATCCTATTGGCCTGATTCTTTACTACATACGTGTAACTCTTATTGAAATCAGAGGAGTTACATTAGTGTAAAACTACAGTAACACAGTGGTGAATAGGGCCTTGGGTTCACTCAATGCTCAGATTGCGTTTTAAACTGACAGATGCAGGAAAATCAGAGTTGAGCTCATCACCACAAATTTAATGAAGACTTTCTGTGTGAGAGTTGAAATTCAAGAACCAATCTCAGAGCTAAGAGTGATTCCTTAATGAAAAGGGGAAAGGGAGGATCAGAGAAAGATTTATTTCTTGAATATTTACTGTATTTTTCACTTATATATATTTAATTTCCTAACCTCAAGAGCCTGAGCAGAAGCAAATATTTTGCTAGATTAAAGCATTATTAATGATGGAGTAAAGTCAGGGATCCAAAGAAATGTGGCCCTTCCTTCTTAGACCACTTGAAAAACTGATACATTTCAATGACAGGCAAAGCAAACAACTTGGCAATTTATTGGACAGAGGACATGAGATGCTGTGAAACCCAGGCTCAGCCTTGATGTATCCAGCGGAATTTGACATTTCCCACACCCCAGTGTAGGCTTAATATTAATTAATGCTTCATATGACACTGTTCTCTCTTTCTCTTCCTATTGATCCCATGGTCTGTAAATTATTTTTAAAATGCTGCAGTTTGTGAATATGAATAGACCTGAATGGCAGACCTGTAAATCTGATGTTGACTGTCAGAGCATGTGCATGTTCCTAGTAACCAAACCACTGACTTCTCCTCTATTAATTATGTTATGCAGTTTCATGGAAATATATGTTAAATACATGGCCTTCACAAAGTAACAAGGAAGTTGGGAAAAGGAAGAACTGTAAAGAGCAAATAATTCATAGCAAGTCATTTTTTTCTATGAACGTTGCCTTTGTTTCCATTCATGAAAACATTGCAATTTTATCATTTTTATGCATACATTGACATCCCCCCCAAAAAAATTAGTTTACTTTTTGTCTTGTTCTTCAGAATTCTTACACCACTGTGCTAATAAGCGATGGTCACACAAATACCATCCTATACTGGAATCCTACTGACTGCTATACTTACCTATATGCCTCCAGCTTCCATCCATGACACACCACACGATCCATTGTCTATAGCCAAGCTCTAAGATACAACCGCATTTGCTCCAATCCCTCAGACTGAGACAAGCACCTACAAGATCTCTATCAAGCATTCTTAAAACTACAATACCCACCTGCTGAAGTGAAAAAACAGATTGACAGAGCCAGAAGAGTACCCAGAAGTCACTACTACAGGACAGGCCCAACAAAGAAAATAACAGAACGCCACTAGCCATCACCTTCAGCCCCCAACCAAAATCTCTCCAGTGCATCATCAAAGATCTACAACCTATCCTGAAAGATGATCCCTCACTCTCACAGATCTAGGGAAACAGACCTGTCCTCACTTACAGACATCTCCCCAACCAGAAGCAAATACTCACCAGCAACCACACACCACAGAACAAAAACACTAACCCAGGAATCTATCCTTGCAACAAAGCCTGATGCCAACTCTGTCCACATATCTATTCAAGTGACATCATCATAGGACCTAATCACATCAGCCACGCAATCAGGGGTTCGTTCACCTGCACATCTACCAATGTGATATATGCCATCATGTGCCAGCAATGCCCTTCTGCCATGTACATTGGCCAAACCGGACAGTCTCTACGCAAAAGAATAAATGGACACAAATCTGACATCAGGAATCATAACATTCAAAAACCAGTAGGAGAACACTTCAACCTCTCTGGTCACTCAGTAACAGACTTAAAGGTGGCAATTTTGCAACAAAAAAAAGCTTAAAAAACAGACTCCAATGAGAAACTGCCGAACTGGAATTAATATGCAAATTAGATACCATCAATTTAGGTTTGAATAGAGACTGGGAATGGCTGAGCCATTACACACATTAAATCTATTTCCCCGTGTTAAGTATCCTCACACCTTCTTGTCAAACTGTCTGAAATGGGCCATCTTGATTATCACTACAAAAGTTTTTTTCTCTTAATTAATTAGCCTTTTAGAGTTGGTAGAGCAACTCCCACCTTTTCATGTTCTCTGTATGTGTATATATATCTCCTTACTATATGCTCCATTCTATGCATCTGATGAAGTGGGCTGTAGCCCACAAACGTTTATGCTCAAATAAATGTGTTAGTCTCTAAGGTGCCACAAGTACTCCTGTTCTTTTTGCGGATACAGATTAACACGGCTGCTACTCTGAAATGTTGCCTCATTGTGATTGATCCAAAAATTCCTAGGATATTGTTGCTATTTGCAAGTCTCTCCATGCAGCTCTTTGGGGCAGAGATTGTTTTTTATTCTCTATTTGTACAGGGCCTAGCACAGTGGACTGCTGATCCAGGACTGGGGCTCCCTGGTTCTAATATAATAAAAATAATAAATGATAAAAGAGGCACAGATGGTGAATTTGAAAATTTGTTTTCCCTGAGTATTTTGGAGGAAGAGCTCTGCAATTACCAGATGCAAATATTTGTTTGTGCTGGCAGAAGTTAGTCTATGAAAGGGAAAACAAAATAAGTGCAAACATGATGAAGTGGTCAATTTTGTGGGTATTAGGACATCAAGGATGAGGTAGGGAATGAACTTCAAATGTTCTACTTCTCACAGGACCTAACAAATACTATGATTATCCCTGGAAATACCTTGGGCAAACAAAAAGTTTGGGTCATTCACACCAAATGCTTAGGGAGGGAATAACACGATTTTTTTTCTTTTTTTGGAAGGATGGTGTTGTCATAAAAGCACAGGCCTGAATATCTAAGGTCTATTCCAGACTCCCTCTATGACCTTAGGGAAGTCATGTAGCCTTGATGTGTCTCAATTTCCCCAGCTGTAAAATGAGGATGATACTGACCTTCCTTGCAGGGGTGCTGAAACGCTGAAGCCACTAATGTTTGTGAAATATTTAGACACCCTTTGGATGGAAGGCACTACAGAAGTAAAATATATTATTAATTATTACTATTACTTCTCCAGAGCCCACCTGGAGGAAACAGCATGAAGCAGTAAGGAATAGATACCAATTAGTTTACTGAAAAAGCTTAATAGTTTTGAAAAAAAGAATCACCATTTTCAAAGCCTCCTGCCATGTAATTATCTATCCATTATCTTTTGAAATCACTCACCGGGGCTGCGAAGAATGACATAAAAATTGTTACAATTGGACAGATTATGATAAAATGTGAAAAGGGTTTAAATTTTCAGCACATATTTTTCCCCCTGTAATTTGGTTCATATAATATTTATACAGGATTAAGTGGGAATTAACAGACATCAGTCTTTGACATCAAAAGTTTCCCTGATCACTGAAGGATTAAAAGAAAAGAATTCCCCATCCCTTCATTTATTCTTAGAAAATAGAAACTGATATTAATATCACCACAGAAGGCATTTTATTCTGAACCTATAACTGCTTCTGCCTTGCAGTTTCTCTGGGTGGACACTAGATTCTCCTGTAGTCCTACTTACAATACCCATCTATTTGAACCAATTATGCTTGACCTTGAGAGTCATATTTGCCAGTGACAGAAATGGGCAGCTCCACTGACTTCAGTAAGCTAACACATGACCACATCGTTTCTATTGTTATGGAGGCGTCACCAGGTGGTGCTTTTACATTCTTTCTCTTAACGTGAGAGCAAGTTTAGACTCTTGGGAAGATATGAGGTGTTGTTCTTAGTTTGGGCTAGACAAGGTTTTGGTTTAGAGGCAGATTTAGGAGTGAGGGAGCTGTGTGAGCAGTAGGACACAATTTGTTCTCTGCCTTGGACTGTGATTAGAATAAATTCGTGAGGTAGAATTGCACCCTGGGAACTGGACATTGGTGTTAGGCTGAAATTCCTGGAAGAAGGGATTACCCTGCATGTTACTTGGCTTTCTCATTGTAAGACCAATGTACTGGTGTAAATAAAACAAGTTACAGTCAGAATATACCTAGAGTCCATGCCATTGATTTCTCCTGCACAGGGAAGCTAACCTGCAGGACTCCTTATATCTGCTTCCACATGGCAGAAGAGCAACCAATTCTGTCATCCGAATGGGAAACAATAGGTGACAGAAAATGGAGTCACAGTGTTGAATATTTGCATTACAGTAGAGCCCAGAGGTGGGCACTATTGTGCTAGGTGCTGTACAAACACATAAGAAGATTGCCCCAAGGAGCTGCTGATCTTACAATCAGTTTAATGAGAGTGACAATGACACATCAAGAGGAGTAAAACACTCCTGTGAATGCCATTAGAAACACAGGCTAATACACATGGATTTAAACAATCATTTGGTTTACAAGCAGGCTGACATTTCACTGGCTTCCTTTCTCTTTCCATACCTCAGCCATATATACCAGGCCCTTACTTTCATCTCTGTTCTCTTTACCTCTTTTCTTGTCGCAAGCTCTCTCTTTTTTCCCTCCGCCAGCATTTCTGGCCTGTTCCCCTCTACTCCCTCCTCCCCCCACTCCTTCAAACTCCTTCTCAAAATTAGAACTGATTAGTAAGGCTACGATTATGTCACGGGGGTCATGGAATCACATTCTCCCCCTCCACCTTGTGCATATGATTACACTATTACATACAATGTTTTCAAGTTAAGAACATCCTGCCTTCTTCACCGCACCAGAGAGACCTGCTGTGGGGATCAATCAGGGTAGTGTAGGGAAAGGAAACTGTTCTCTCTAAGAACCCTGCTTCATTTGTTGCAGAAGTTGGAAGGTATGAATTGAATGAGGCCTCTGTGGCATTTTCTGTTTCAACCCAAGGCAGTGGGGCTGGAGCTGTCAGCTGGTGACCCTCCTGCAGCTCCCAGACACTGGGCAGCAAGGGGACCCCACAGCTGCTTAGCCACCAGGGGTGGCGGGGGGACTCCAAGCAGCTTCCCTGCTGCCCCAGTTGCCAAGGACACCCCCTGCTGCTGCTGATCCTCCGCGGGCAGCTAGGCCCTCCCCCCCAGCTCCCAGTCACCACATGGGGGGGACTCCACAGGTGCCCAGCCACCACGGGCAGTGGGGGTGACCCCGGAGTGCCCAGAAGCTGTTGATGCGGGACACTTCTCCCTTCCCATTTTATCTGGGATATTTTTAGTAAAAGTCATGGACAGGTCATGGGCTTCCGTGATTTTTTGTTTATTGCCTGGGACCTGTCCATGACTTTAACTAAAAATATACATGACAAAAACTTAGCCTTACTGATTAGAAATTAGAGCTCCTGCCCCTTCCCCAGAAAATTTCAATGGCATATATATATATATATATATTTCCTATGGAAAAATTTGACTTTTTGTCAAAAATCTCCAATTTCTGCAAAGTGTTTGGGTTCTGGCAACTGAAAATAAAATAAAAAATAAAATAAAATAAAATAAAATAGAATAAAAATTGGAGCCAAAACCTGCCAAAAAAACAAAAATAACAAACAAACAAAAAATAAAGCAGAAGCATCCAAATCCCCTTAAATTTTTTTAGTTTTCCGGTATTTTTATTTCCAATGAAAATTCAAAACAAAAAAAAGTGAGGGCAGTACAATTTTCCATAAAAAAAAAATAACAATGGAATTTTTTTGAGCAGTCCCATTTAACACACACCTCTTCTTTTTGTTTCCTTATCTACAGCACAAGATCTTTTGGAAAAGAAATGTCTTAGCTTTGTTTGTAATGTTTGTAATGTAATGCACTATGTGAATAAACATTTCTGTAAAAATAATTAATAATAGCCCCCAAGCACAGAGAAAACTTTGCACTTCAGTTTCTTTTGCTGTTGCTTTTGCTGATCTGGCCTTCAGCTCCAGAGAAAAATCATGATCTCTAAATTACAGAAATGTAGGGTTGGTCTTGTAAAATGCTGAGGGGACAGCTGCAGCTCCTGAGACCGAGAGAGGGTCTCTTAAGGAGTAGCTGATGGGGTGTTACCGCTGGTTGGGGCATCAGCCTGACCCAGCCTATTCCCCAGAGGAGCCACAAGGAGGCACTGTCCAGTGGCGAGCGGACCTGTGCCGTCACACTAACCAAATGGAAAGAACAGCAGGAAAAGCACCCCCAGGGAAAGACTAGCCCCCAGCCTCACCCAATTCCCCATAGAGCGGCAAAGAAACCATGGCAAGGGCTTGTGTGGGATTTCTCGCACCCTAAGCGAGAATCATATCTCTAGACCAACAAGCCCCTCTTGCCGGGGACGGGCTCGGCACGCCTCAGAAGTTTGGGAGAAACAACAGGCCGCCGTAGGCATCAAATTGAAAAGGATTGTGTCTATCTTCAGCTTTCCAAGGTCATCTCCACGCTCGGTCTGTCACACCCCTAGAGAAATAAACCAAATTTACACCCTAAGGCCACTCTCACACCACAGGATTGGGGAGAAAACCACAGGCAAAAGTTGGGGGAAAAACGAAAGGGACAGTGGCAAACAGACCCTTTGGCGAGGGCTTGCCTCTGCCGGGCTTTACCTTTCCAAGGGCTCCTCCTCGCTCTCTCACGCCGCAAGTGAGAACCGTTCACCTGGACCAAGGAACCGAATTCAGACCCTAACGCAGCCCTCAATCTACGGGATGTTGGAGAGAAACAGGAAGAAAAAACCCTCAATGGTCAGCTGCAAACACAGGCTTGGCAAGGGCTTGAATGAAATTTGTAGGCGGGATCTCTTGCGACCAAAAGCAGACTCACGCTCCAGTCCAACTAATCCTTTGGAAACTCAAAGGAAAGCAGCATTTCACAGAAGTTTCAAAAAGCAGCCCACAACAAGCCTGTAAACATGAAGGGTGGGCAGGAAACGCACCCTCAGGGAAGGTTGGTCCAGGATTTGAACCCAGGACCTATCGCACCCTATGTGGGAATCATACTCCTATACCAACAAGCTACCTCTTGTTCTGGGGGCCGAGGTCTGGCCTCAGAAGGTTAGACCAAAAACCAACCTTCCTGTAAATGTCCGCCACTTCTAAATGGTGCTCCTCCAGTGCCACGATACCCTAGGCAACAGTCCCTGTGTGTGCCGTCGGCCACCGGTAGGTAGACTCCAGTGCCTGCGTCTTCACCTCCCAGGGAGGGATATGTTGAGCCCATGACAATCAGGAGAAGACTGGGTAGAAGAAAACAGCCAGAAAGTTGCAAGAGTCCTCCTCCCAAAGATTCAGGATTAGCTCCTTAATAGAGGAAATAACAAATCAGCCTGCCTAACATGGAGATACTATAACTTCTAGTGGGAAGCAAGGTACCATATAAATAATAAAATGCCAACAAAAACTTTTAAAAATCATGCAGACCAAAGATCAGTCTTCTAATCTCCTCTGGCTTTAGCCCATTAATTAACATTTACAAGGAAAGCCACAAACCCCTCCACCCCAAAGCTCCCTGCCCAGGGGAAAAATAGGCTCCAAGGTGTCTAACTCATGGGGGATGGGACATGTCTCCAATAAAGAAACCAGACCAAGTAAAAGATGCTATCCCTGTTTAAAATGTTGTTTTCTGCCCCCTTCTCTGGCTGCAGTGTCCCCATTAATAGGTGTGAACTGGACAGATGCAATGGGCAAATTGGATGGAAACAGCAGGAGGTGAGATCATCCCTGCTGATTAAATCTACTGACATGTTTTACAGTTTTACAAAATGTCAGAGACACTCATGCTGTATCTTTAGTGTGGAGGATCCCATCACTTGTAAAACAATCACAGCTGCCTCATGAAAGTTACAGGTGAGCTTCCAATTCCACAATTAAGTCATAAAATTCTCCTCTCCACGCGCCCCCTCTCTGCCCCCCCCCTTTTTTTCTTTTTTCTTGCAGGCTGCATCAGAATAATCTGAAAGTTTCCTCTCTTTTTCACATCCATCTTTTCTGGCAGAATGGTAAGTTCAGAGAGAGATACAGCAGGTTCTATTACTTTGCTTCCATCCCACCATCTCAAATAAGTGGAAAGGGGCAATTAAACAAGCCACCAGGGTTTGACAAGTGGCATTCAGCATCTGCTGAACCTACATAGCTATGCACAGCTGTCTTCTGTTCCAGGGGAAATGCAGAAGTGTATGGTTTGTGGAATTCTAATGAGCTGGAGTCTCTCCGAAGCAGGCTGTGATGGGAACATTATTTCATTCCGCTCTTTTCAACTCCAGCATAATCCAGCTGCAAAGAGGCTTATATAACAGCGTAAGCCCAGGCAAGTATTTCAGAGACAGACCTAACCAATGACCTCCCAGTAGTAGAAGTGTGGTCTCTAATAACACAGCAGTGCATTTGTAAAATTCAGCATTTAAACACCTTGCTTTTAAAGGGTTTCATATATCTATATTTGAATATATAAAATACATCTTTGCCTCATTATAATTAGTTATTTTTATTACAGTAGTATTAAGTTCCATTCGAAATTGGGGATGCATTTTACAAGCATATGGTAAGAGACAGTTTCTGTCCCAAAGAGCTTACAGTGTAAACAGAAAAAGAGTAGAAGGGGACACAGACGGACAGAAGTGAAGTGACTTACACAGCAGGTCAGTGGCATAACAACTGTTCTAGCTCCTAGTCCAGTGCTCTCTCTACTAGACCATACTGCCTCTTATGCTTTGAGTATATGCAGAAAATAGGTATCTATTTAATACATTCATATCCTTTTTTTTTGCAAGAGAATTCTATTTATTCTTGCTAATTCTTTTCCTGACTGGAAATGTTAAATATGTGTCATATTCTAGGTCTTCTGGTTTTTCTTGGGGTGTCAGCTTTGTACTTAATTAAACTGACAAGGAGAGAAGGAGAGACTGGAGCACGGGGATTGGTGCAAGACCTGACACCTGAACCAGTCAGGCCATGTATTAAAGCAGATGCTTACAAGTTCACTGTCGGATACATGATCTTGGGAAGGGTAATGCTACTATTGCTAAAACACAGGCATTCCTAAGAAGCAATAGATAGTGGGTATGTGTGTGAACACACTCCAAAAGATGCTATGACTGTGCCTTGAGGGCAATAAATTTGACTGAGTGCCTTTGTCCCTGAACTGTGCCTATGCTCTTTCTTTATGAGTAATGTTGATGTCTGCTGAATTAGCAGGCTGCATTATCTGCTAATGCTGATAACACCGGAGCTCGAAGCATAGAAGCACTGAGCAGCCATAACAACCTGGCAGCAGTAACAATGTCCTTCAGCAACTTACTTAACCGCAAACTGTACTTGTGTGGAATTTCGAGAAGAAGCTTGCTGGAGTAAGAATCTCCATCTGTTTAGCAGATATAATAATGTATCAAAAATGTGTCTTTAATAATACTTTTGATCTTTTAGCGAAGGAGCTGAAACCGCTTTTCAAATATTGTCAGATACAGATTCACACCACAGCTTGAGGAATGTACTGTTATCCCCATTTAAATATGAGGAAACTGAGGTACAGAGCGATTAAATAACTTGCCTGGGTCACATAAAAAGCCTCTGGAGCAGAGAACAGAGAACAGGTCTTCTGACTCTCAGTCCTGGACATTAACCATAAGATACTCCCATTTGCTCCCTTTAAATAAAAAGAATGGAATTACCTTTTCTTAAAAATATTTTTATCATGCCGGTACACCAAGGAAAGAGTAAGTTGTGTTTGTTTTCAGAAAGATCATAACTAGTCTTTTGAATGAGTTTCCTTTATCATATGCAGAAGGACGTGGCGCATTGCTTGGAGAATGTACAAGTGGTAGGACAAAACATTCTGGCAATTGATAGGTTTCTCATTACTATTAATGAATTATTAATTACTATTATTATTATTTTATTACTGTGGTAGTGTCTAGGAGCCCCAGTCATGGACCAGGACCTTATTGTGCTAAACACTGTATGAACACAGGGCAAAGAGAGTCCCTGCAACAGAGAGCTACAATTAAGAGCTCCACCATTTCTAACAAACATGCTCAATGTGCTCTAGATGGTCCCAAATGCCTGAGAAGACTTAGCCCTGGTCTACACTACGAGTTTAGGTCGAATTTATCAGTGTTAGGTCGATTTAACCCTGCACCCGTCCACACGACCAAGCCTGTTTTGTTGACTTAAAGGTCTCTTAAAATCGACTTCTGTACTTCTCCCCAGCAAGGGTTTTAGCGCTAAAATCGACCTTGGGTCGAATTTGGGGTAGTGTGGATGCAATTCGATGGTATTGGCCTCCGGGAGCTATCCCAGAGTGCTCCATTGTGACCGCTCTGGACATCACCCTCAATTCAGATGCACTGGCCAGGTAGACAGGAAAAGCCCCGGGAACTTTTGAATTTCATTTCCTGTTTGGCCAGCGTGGTGCGCTGATCAGCAGAGGTGACCATGGAGTCCCAGAATCGCAAAAGAGCTCCAGCATGGACTGAACTGGAGGTACTGGATCTGATCGCTGTATGGGGAGAAAAATCCGTGCAGGCAGAACTCCGTTCCAAAGGACGAAATGCCAATATATTTGCCAAAATCTCTAAGGGCATGATGGACAGAGGCTACAACAGGGACACACAGCAGTGCTGCATGAAAGTTAAGGAGCTGAGGCAAGCCTACCAAAAAACAAAGGATGCAAACGGTCGCTCTAGGTCAGTGCCCCATACATACCGGTTTTATGATGAGCTGCATGCAATTCAGGGGGTGGCCCCTACCACTACCCCACTACTGTCTGTGGACACCTGCAAGGGGGGAGTCTCATGCAACAGGGATGAGGAGTTTGAAGATGAGGAAGATGAGGAGGAGGTTGAGGATAGCGCACAGAAGGCAAGCAGAGAATCCCTTCTCCCCGGCAGCCAGGAACTGTTCATCACCCTGGAGCCAATACCCTCCCAACAGTCCCAAAGCGGGCTCCTGGACCATGAAGCCGGAGAAGGAACCTCTGGTGAGTGTACCTTTGTAAATATAATACAGGGTTTAAAAGCAAGCATGTTTAATTATTAATTTACCACGCCAAGCCAGTAGCAAGTAGTCTGGAATCATTGCAGAACAAAACCTTGCAGCGAATGGGCCCATGCTTTGGCTGTTTGCCTTTGGCTGAAAATAAATCATCCCCGCTGTTAGCCACATGGTGTGGGGAGGCCCATTCATGGCTGACTGGAATCTTCCCTGATACTAGCCACGTGATGGGGAGAGGGGGTGAAACAATCATCCCAGAGAATTGGGGGGGGGGGTTGGCTTGTGCTGCACATTCACCCTAAAACTACAGCCCCTCCTTTTAAATGGCCAACCCAATGGGCTTTGCTTGGTATGGGAAAGGAGGGCGCTACTGTTTGAAACCGTTCCCACATGTTATGAAGGTTGAAGAAGCCAAAACCCTTTGCCTTACCATGGCTGCCTGCAAGCCAAATTCTGTTGCCCAGCTGAGTGTGTGTGATGTCTCACACCAAACTGGCAGGCACTCAATATGAGAGGCAAAATGTGACCTTGTAGCAAAAGCACATGTGCTATGTAATGTGAATCACTTGATTCAGTGTGAAATAGTCTTCCCTTTGTTCTCTAAAATGTATCTTTTTAAATACTACTCTCCCTTTTTTTCCTCCCACAGCTGCAAATGTTTCTACGCTCCCCCTATCATCTCCATCCCAGAGGCTAGCGCAGATTAGAAGGCGGAAAAAAACGCACTTGCGACGAGATGTTCTCAGAGCTAATGCAGACCTCCTGCACTGAAAGAGCTCAGGCATGCATGGAGGCAAACAATGGCAGAGTCCAGGAAAGAGTTAAATGAACTCGATGAGAGGAGGGAGGAGCACGCTGAGAGGAGGCAGGATGCAATGCTGAGGCTAATGGGGGAGCAAACTGACATGCTTAGGCATCTGGTGGAGCTGCAGGAAAGGCACAGACCACCATTGCAGCCCCTGTATAACTGCCTGCCCTCTTCCCCAAGTTCCGTATCCTCCTCACCCAGATGCCCAAGAATGCAGGGGAGGCTATGGGCCCTCAGCCACTCCACTCCAGAGGATTGCTAAGCAACAGAAGGCTGGCATTCAATAAGTTTTGAACTGTAGTGTGGATTTGTCCTTCCCTCCTCCCCTCATCCATCACTCCACCCAGTGCTTCCCTCCTCACCCACCCCTCCTGGGCTACCTTGCAAATTTTCCCCCTATTTGTGTGATGAATTAATAAAAAATGCATGATTTTGAAACAATAATGATTTTATTGCCTCTGAAAGTGGTGATTGAAGGGGGGAGGTCAATTGGCTTACATGGAAGTAGAGTGAACCAAGGGGGCAGGTTTTCATCAAGGAGAAACAAAGAGAACGGTCACACCGTAGCCTGGCCAGTCATGAAACTGGTTTTCAAAGCTTCTCTGATGCGCAGGGCACCAGCTGTGCTCTTCTAATCACTCTGGTGTCTGGCTGCGCGTAATCGGCCACCAGGTGATTTCCCTCAACTTCCCACCCTGCCATAAACGTCTCCCCCTTACACTCACAGATATTGTGGAGCACACAGCAAGCAGCAATAACAATGGGAATATTGGTTCCACTAAGGTCTAACCTAGTCAGTAAACTGCACCAGTGAACTTTTAAATGTCCAATGAACATTCTACCACCATTCTGCACTTGCTCAGCCTATAGTTGAACTGCTCTTTACTACTGTCCAGGATGCCTGTGTATGGTTTCATGAGCCATGGCATTAGGGGGTAGTCTGGGTCCCTAAGGATAACTATAGGCATTTCAATGTCCCCAAAGATAATTTTCTGGTCTGGGAAGCAAGTTTCTTCCTGCAGCTGTTCAAACAGACCAGAGTTACTGAAGATGAGAGCATCGTGAACCTTTCCCAACCATCCCACGTTGATGTCGATGAAATGTCCCTTGTGATCCATAAGTGCTTGCAGCACCATTGAAAAGTACCCCTTGCGGTTTACATACTGGCTGCCAAGGTGGTCCGATCCCAAGATAGGGATATGCATTCCGTCTATCGCTCCACCACAGTTAGGGAACCCATTGCAGCAAAGCCATCCACTATGACCTGCACATCTCCCAGAGTCACTACGCTTGATAGCAGCAGCTCAGTGATTGCATTGCCTACTTGGATCACAGCAGCCCCCACGGTAGATTTACCCACTCCAAATTGATTCCTGACTGACCGGTAGCTGTCTGGCGTTGCAAGCTTCCCGAGGGCTATCGCCACTCGCTTCTCAACTATGAGGGCTGCTCTCATCTTGGTATTCTTGCGTTTCAGGGCAGGGGAAAGCAAGTCACAAAGTTCCATGAAAGTGCCCTTATGCATGCAAAAGTTTCGCATGGAATCTGCACGGAAAAAAGGTGAGAAAAGATTGTCTGCTGTTGCTTTCATGGAGGGAAGGGAGACTGACAACATGTACCCAAAACCACCCGCTACAATCTTTTTGCCCCATCAGGCATTGGGAGCTTAACCCAGAATTCAAACGGGTGGTGGAGACAGCAGGAACCATGGGATAGCTACCCACAGTGCACTGCTAGCCACGGTAGTGAGGAGGCACTCCGCCGACTTAATGCGCTTAGTGTGGACATACTCAATCGACTGTATAAAATCAATTATTAAAAATCGACTTCTATAAAATTGACCTAATTTTGTAGCGTAGACATACCCTCAGACTGATTTGGTTGCTCCTGCAGTTATTGCAATCACTGTGCCGTCTCATCATCAATGTAATTCTAAACACTACACCTAGAACTCATCAACAGCTATACGGTGAACGCTTTTCATGAAAAACCTTCCTAAAATGTTGATCTTTTGAGAACTTCCCGAGAGCTCTAATTACAGCCACTGAGAAAAGGTAATGGAGTAGATATTGTGATAATCTAAACCAGAAGACATTCTTGGCTGAATTCAGTGAATTTTATCACCTGGAAGACTGAATGAGAAAGAAATGTGACTCAGGGATTTTTTTTAAACTAGAGTGTGTGTGAGTATAAAAAATAAAAATAAAACAAAACCCGAGTCTCTGTATAGAATGTGTGTAGAAACATAGGAGTGAATGTGTGCCTTTTTGTAGGCATTTGGCAATCACAATCAGTCACACTGAAGTACTGCCTTGGGGTACACAAGCTGAAAGAAAGGTTGAGAGCCACCGTTATATATAATCCTCTTTAATGATTTTCCTTTCTTCAGGACAAACTTGACAACAGCTCTTTGCCCTAGGAAAGTTTCCTTTGATCTGTTTTGTGACTGAAATACAAATTCCCCATTTTCCATTTGCCTTTCTTCAAAACTAATGATCCCTGCTATCAAGATGCCCTGCCCAGAAGTGGTTTTCCCCAAGCAGATGAAAAGAAATGACCAAGCTGAACATCAGGATAGGGGTGGGGGAAGTGCTCTTTCTTTATTTGTTTTCCCTTCTGCCTTTAAGTGGATGCTGTAAAGTCCTGTGGTCTAGCTTTGCCAATTGATAGCACTCCACATCAGACAGACATGGCTTATCAGCACTGTGCCAACAGAACACTTGCTCATTCTCAATGGTGGTCACCAGCAACCACGCACCGCACCATAACAACTCTAACTCAGGAACCAACCCATGCAACAAACCTCGATGCCAACTCTGCCCACATATCTACACCAGCAACACCATCACAGGACCTAACCAGATCAGCTACAACATCACCAGCTCATTCACCTGCACGTCCACCAATGTTATATATGCCATCATATGCCAGCAATGCTCCTCTGCTATGTACATTGGCCAAACTGGACAGTCACTACACAAGAGGATAAATGGACACAAGTCAGATATCAGGAATGGCAATATACAAAAACCTGTAGGAGAACACTTCAACCTCCCTGGCCACACGATAGCAGATGTAAAGGTTGCCATCTTACAGCAAAAAAACTTCAGGACCAGACTCCAAAGAGAAACTGCTGAGCTCCAGTTCATTTGCAAATTTGACACCATCAGATCAGGATTAAACAAAGACTGTGAATGGCTATCCAACTACAGAAACAGTTTCTCCTCCCTTGGTGTTCACACCTCAACTGCTAGCAGAGCACCTCACCCTCCCTGATTGAACTACCTCGTTATTTCCACACTGATTTATACCTGCTTCTGGAGATTTCCATTACTTGCATCTGAAGAAGTGAGGTTCTTACCCACGAAAGCTTATGCTCCCAGTACTTCTGTTAGTCTCAAAGGTGCCACAGGACCCTCTGTTGCTCTTTGCTCATTCTCGCGATCTCCAACTTTTTAAGTTGACAGCATTTAGCTTTATTAAGCAAAGACAGCAGCCTGAGAATTTCTCTCTTTATTACAACAATTTATAATCCACTATAACACACCCTCCCCCACACTTTCTTCCTCCCCACTTCCTTTCCTCCCTATAAACTGGAGGGGTATTAATAACTCCTGCCTCCACAGAAGGTGGTCGCTATGTCAATATGAGTAGCTACGGGTAGCTTCTCCCACCGGCATAACGCTGTCTACACCAGGGCTTAGGTTAATATAACTTCACATCCCTGAGCGACATAAGTTGTACCAAAGTGATTTATAGTGTTGACATAACCTAAGTTTCCCAAACCTGAAGAATAGGTCTGTGTAGGCTCAAAAGCTTGTCTCTCTCACCAACAGAAGTGGGTCCAGTAAAAGATATTATCTCACCCACTTTTTCGCTGAACTGACATGGCTACAACAACATTGCATACAATCTCTCTCAAGGACAGTTGTCTATATCAGATCTCCTTCATTCATAATTATGCAACTTTTCAGACCTTTTTATCATTTCTTATGAGATTTTTTCCTTAAAATCTTTTTTTCAAGTCCCGTCTTTGAACCTATGAGTTTCTCTATGCCTGATCTTCTAATTACAACTTAGTAGAATTTTTGCCCCCTCCCCATGGAAAAATTCACTGAAAATGGGGGGAGGGATACTGTTTTTGTCAATGTTATCCCTGGGAAATTTTGAGTTTTCATCAAAAAAAATAAAATCAAAAAGTTTTTCATCAAAGGATTTTCAGCCAAAACATTTTTGATGAAACCTCAAAATGTTTCATGGAAAGCAGAGAGACAAGGTCAGTGAAGTACAGTAATATATTTTAGTGGACTAACTTCCATTGGTGAGAGAAAAAGCTTTCAAGCTTACACAGTGCTCTTCTTCAGGTCCCAGACCTTGTCTCTCTCACCAACAGAAGTTGGTCCAATAAAAGTATTACTTCACCCACTTTGGCTCTCTGTTCTGGGACCAACACAAATACAACAACACTGCATACAATCATGGGAAGCAGACAGTGTTCACAGATTTTATATTTGTGGCTGATATAATATATATATGACACACACACACACACACACACTCATATATATATAGTTGAAAACACAATTTTCATTAAAAAGTACTTTCCTTAGAAAATCTCCAACCAACCTCCTTCCAATGGGTGATGTCTTCACTCTTTTTTAAATTCACACTGCTTTCTGTGTATTACCTTCATATGCAGTGTTTCTGTAGTCATGTCAGTCCTAAGATAGTAGAGGTAATATCTTTTATTCGTAGGGCCCTACCAAATTAGGATTTTAAAAATCATAAATGTCATGGTGGTGTAATTGTTGGGATCTTGATCCAAAAAGGATATGTTGGGGGCAGGGTCACAAGGTTATTGTAGGGGGGGTTGCGGTACTGCTACTCTTACTTCTGTGCTGCTGCTGGTGGCGGTGCTGCCTTCAGAGCTGGGCAGCTGGAGAGTGGCAGCTTTTGGCCAGGAGCCCAGCTCTGAAGGCAGAGCCACTGCCAGCACCAGCACAGAAGTAAAGATGGCACAGTATGGTATTGACACCCTTAATTCTGCACTGCTGCCTGTTGAGCTGGGCCCTCAGTCAGCAGCCTCCACTCTGTGGCCACCCAAGTCTGAAGGCAGTGCAGAAGTAAGGGTGGCAATACCACAACCCCCCTAAAATCAACTTGTGACCCCCCAGCAACTCCCTTTTGGGTCAGGACCCCCAATTTGAGAAACGCTGGTCTCCCCCATTAAATCTGTGTAGTATATGGAAAAAGAACACAAAAGACCAGATTTCACGGTCCGTGATGCGTTTTTCATGGCCGTGAATTTGGACGGGTCATATTTATTGGACCAACTTCTGTTGGTGAAAGAGGCAAGCTTTTGAGCTGCACAGAGCTCTTCCTCAGGTCTGGGAAAGGTACTCTGAGTGTTACAGCTAAATACAAAGTTGAAGAGATAGTTCAGCATAAGTAATTAGTAAATATTCTGTCTGATAAACCATCTGCCTAAGATGGCAAGGTCAGTTGTACCAATTGCACAAGTCACGGAGTGGCTGGTAAATGGCTAAGTCTTGGTGGGTGCCTATAATTACACAGCAGGTAGACTGCAAGGAAGAAAAACACAAAGGCCAAATCTACATGTTTTATCTTCATCTCCCCATGTGTGTGCATCTCTTGTGTTTTATATTTAAAGAAACAAGATCGAACTTCAACAATGTCTCAAGACCTTCTTCACTGACTTTTTTTCTTTTCCCCAACAAGGATTGTTAATACCGTCTCTTAATATCACCTGAAGCACTGTCAAGTGAGGGACATTTTTCCCCCCGTAAAAGACCATCTACTACTACAGGGGAAGAGAATAAAAGAAATTGTTAAAATGGAAGCATTACTTGTTACATTTCAAATTATTTAACTGTTTCCCCTTTCTTTTTTCTGCTTCCCATAACGAAGAAAGGAATCCCCATTGGTTTCTGTCTTTTTTTCTGCTGAAATGAATACTTGAATGAATACATTGTTAATGAGTTGTTAGGGCACCTAAAGTCTTGGACAAGCATCTTTTGATTATTTAAAATCTCATTGAATATATAAATAGTAAAAGATTTTTATTGGGGTTCAATGGGAATAGAGCTGGGCAGGAAAAGTTTTTCCTGTCCCATGAGAGTTTGAGATTTAAAGATTTTTTGCCATCCCACAAAGAGACAAAAAGTTGAAATCTTAAACTGTTTTGCAAACTGATAATCCCCTCTGCCCTTCCTCTCCCTCAACACAAATTGGATCAGGTCACCTGAAATGTTTCATTTCCATAATTTTGAAACACTTCATTTCAATATTGATTTTTTAAAAATAACATTTTTAGCGTCATTTATCTAAAATTTCAAAATGAAAAGTCATTTTGAATCAAAAACCAAACTGAACATTTTCAAAACTTTTTTTAAAAATTTCTAATCGGGAGACTCATCAGAACCAACTCTTTCTTGCAAACAGTTCTGGTTTGAGGAATCCACATTTTCTGACCAAAAGGATTTACAGGTCTGTCACATCTTAAGCGCATTTAATATGCACGATTTCAGCGTTACGCGGTCAGCAAAAACAAAAACAAACAAACAAAAAAGAGAAAAAAAATCAATTTTAATACTGTACGTGTAGTGAGGGCGATTCCGCCTGCCATTCAACTCAATGTAATTTTGACTATAGGCGGTTTTCACTTTACTCACTAATCGCAGAACGGAACCCCCGTGTAAGATGAGACTCGCCTGTAGTTGGCAAATTCCCAGCTAGCTCTAAATTGGTAAAAGCTTGGGATAACTCGGAACAAAACTCTGAATCACACTTTGCTGGAATAATAAACAAGGCTTTTAAAACATTGTAAACCTTGTTGGGCCCAAGACACCCCTACCCCATCAATACAACAGTGAAAATGCATGAGTTCTGCGTGTATCATGTTACAGAAGTTTCACAAATACATAGTGTCGTGTTCCCCCCCCCATGAAATGAACCTAAAATATTTGTACAATTTTTTTGGCCATAAGGCACATGCCAGAAGAATAAAAAATATGATGTCTATAATGCTCCATGTGATTGTAACTGGTTTAATTCTTTGTCTTAACTGTTAAAAGATCAGAATGAAACCGAGAGTTAAGCAAATTCAGATTAATGCTATTCCTTGGATTGCAGTGGTAGAATTAGACAGTTGGAAAGTCATGCACTGAAGTAAAATCACTATGTGCAGTAGAAAGGGTAAAGCTGTCAGTCTCTTCTCCAACTAGCAGCCGTTACTACCAGATTGTTTTTATTTTATTTATTTTTTTAAGCCACAGCTCCCTTGTAGTGTAAGACAGTGACATTTCCACAAGGTAAATTCTGTCTCTGGCTTCACCAGAGCATATCAACCTTTAACTAGAGGACAGGACATTGAGACGCTTGTTCATTTTCCATGCTCAATTAATCCTAAACCTTCCTTTGGAGCACCCGCTGTCAAATGTGTCAAACATACAGTAGTTTTCTGATGTGGATTCTACCTTATTAGGACCTGTGCTGGGATAGTTAACTCTTTCTTTTTTAATGTTATAGCCATTGATCATCCTGATTTTGCTGTCTTTGGCCAGGCTGAATTCAAACTTTGCTTCCTCTCTAAGAAAATTATTGATTAGTAAGGCTGCTTTAATATGAAGATGAAATAAATGTTATTTTCATGGATTCCTTCAAATTTCCACACCAGTGGAGCAACAATGGCATCAGCAACACAGTTTTTATTTTGATTTACCAACACGGAGGAATTGGTAGCAAATCTGAAGATGGAAGGCAATTTGGGTGAAAGTCATCCAGAAATGATAGATTTCATGAATCTAAGGAAAGAAAAGTGGGTTAGCAGCAGAATAAGAACAATGGGCTTCAAAAAAAGCAAACTTTAACAAACTCAGTGAACTGGTAGGTAGGGTCCCATGGGAAAAAAAATCTAAAGGAAAAAGGAGTTCAGGAGAGCTAGCAGTTTCTGAAGGACACAATTTGAAGGCAGAACTGCAAACTGTCCCGATGCAAAGGAATCTAGTAAGAGGCCAATATGGCTCCACCAGGAGCTTTTTAATGATCTGAAAATCAAAAAGGAATCCTATAAAAAATGGAAACAAGGACAAATTGCTAAAGAGGCGTATAAAAGAACAGCACAGGCATATAGGGACAAAATCAGAAGGCTAATGGACAAGATTAGTTACACTCATCAATGGACACAAAAGGAAATAAGCAGAGGTTCTTTAAATACATTAGGAGTAAGAGAAAGACATAAGATAGCGTAACTCCTCTACTTATCAGGAAAGGAGAGCTAATAATGGATGATGTCAAGAAGGCTGAGACGTTTAATGCTTATGTAGCGCCCCTCTCCACCTGGTTACCTCCTTTAATGCCAATCCGCTTACAGGTTTTGATGGACAAGTCTGGGTTCTTTTGGATCCTGCCACCCACCCAGCAGGGTGTATCTTCTTTCTTTTTTTTCAATGAAATTATTTGGTGGTGCCTCCACCCCCCTCGCTCCTTCCTGGCAAAGTCGACCCGGGCAGCTTGGGCGGAAAATTCTAACTACAGAGTAAGCCCCACTTACTTGCTAGATAGTTGGAGACTTCCAAGAAATAACACAAACACATAAAAATATATTCAACACAATAATTATATTAAACAGGAGACCAATACAACATAACAGTGTGAAACACTATTTTTAGGGTCACCGGTGCCCACACTGAAAATACCCGTGACTTAATGTAGCAAATATAAGATCTGTGTCCTGTTGGTACGCGTACTTTGCTGGGGCCCTTGATGACCTATAACCACAAAATTCTTCTCTGCAGTGGTTTAGCAGTGTGGCTGATGGGGTTCAGTACAGCCCAAAGGACTCACAAGTGGGAAGAGGTGGTTTTATTTCCATTGACTTATTTAGTGTTCTTTGTATTGCAGTTAGACCTAAACACCTTAACCAAAAACAGGGCCTATGGTGTTAGGCACTGTACATACAACACGGTAAGGAACAGTCCCTGCTCTTTAGAATTTACAGACTAGACAGACAATGAGTGGGGAAATAGAGATGCAAAGTGTCTCACCCAAAGTTACACAGCTGGACAGTGTCAGGAATAGCACCCAGGTTTCCTAAGTCCCAGACCAATGCCCTACCCATTGGACTGCATTGCCTTTCCTTGACTGTTGTATCGCTTATCTTCCTTCTGCCTCAGTGCATCAATCTGTAAAAGAGAGTGAATAATATTTACCTACCTGCCGCATAAGGGTGTTAGTAAGGCCAAATCCATTAGGCACCCAGATCTGTGGTGATATGTATGATATAAATACCTAGCTAGATGATACAGTTATTTGCAAAACACTCTGAGGCACTCACTTGGGAAGTGCTACAGAACTGCAGAATTCTATGACAGCAGGGCTAGATAATGCCTTGCAGACAGAGCCCTGTACTGAGGACTCTGCAGCCCACCTATCCCACCTACAGGGAAGGGGTTCATTAATACATCTCTTTAAGGGTGGAAGGATCAGCCTCTTTGTGCCGGTCCTGCTGATGAGCCTGGGTGAAAGAAAGTGGCAGCTGTGACCTCTCTCCCTCTCTGCCCCCAGTGGGGATATATGGGCATCTGGGGGACTAGTGAAGGAGTCACTGTACATACGAGTGCAGGGACATCAATTCTTCATGATTTGACTATATAAGAGAGCGAGGACAAAAGCTGTTTGTTCCCCTTATACTCCTGCATAATGGCCTGGGACCATCTGGTCTTCAATGAGGAGAAAGGCCCATATCCTTAAAAGTATTTAAGCTCCTAATGGCCTTTAATTAGGAGCCTAAATACTTTTGAGGATCAGGGACAAAGTGCTTCTTAGGAAACACTAAACAAAAGAGTGATTACAAATGTGCTGCATGGTGCAAAGAGGCTCATGTGGCAATATGCTACCAACACCCTGTTAAATGACAAGAATGGATGATTATATCATTGCATAATGTTTCTCTGGGGAAAAAAAATAAACTCATGGTTGGAATGATTATCGCCTTGTGTCTGATATTTTATGGCAATGATCTGTAAGCTTCTGAAAACTTCCAAAATTGATACATAGTAATAAAAAGCAATATCCTAGATTCAAGTGGTGATGATGGAAAAAAACTTCAATTTACTTGAACTGGAGGAAATGAGCATGATTCTCCTAGGTCATGATAAAACCTTCTGTATCATGCGTGCTTCAGGCTCTCCTTGCGTGTGTTCCAGCACTTACCTCTCCAAAATGTTTTAATCTAATCATAATGAAAAGACCTAGTGAGCGCTTGGTTTCTTTGTTCCTATCCCATAAATATTAATGGGTGGTTTCCTAGGTGTTGCCATTATGACACACTGTGGACTGGGGCGCAGAGAACACTTGCTCAGCTCTCAGCTTAAATGCATATAGATGAGAGCTTGGAAAAAGGCTGAGGGTGAACTGCACACATGGCAAAGCACAATCAGACACCCCCTGTCAAACACAGCAGCATGTTCCAACAATAACTGCACATGAACCATTCAGCTCATGACACAGAATCACTCTACAGCACATGGTATTAGAAAAAGTAGAACCCATAGGACACTGGAGAAGGCTGGATAGGTTAGCTCTCTCAATCCAGGTTTGACAATTTATTTTCCCCTGAATCACACTAGTTTCTCTATTATTTCTACTGATAATCTCTATCATTTTTTTTGACAGAAATAATATATGCTATGTAACAAGCAGCATAAGCATCAGATACAAATAAATGATATTGAGTGGATTAAAATGTGTGATACATTTACTTGTTTGTAGTTGTAGTTGTACATTCAGGGATGGTCTAGACAGTATTTGGTCCTGCCATGCGGGCAGGGGACTGGACTCGATGACCTCTCGAGATCCCTTCCAGTCCTAGAATCTATGAATCTATGAATTGTTGTTGCAGCTGTGTTGGTCTCAGGATATTAGAAAGACAAGATGGTGAGGAAATATCTTTTATTGGACCGACTTCTGTCGGTGAAAGAGACAAGCTTTCAAGCTACACACAACTCTTCTTCATGGCTTGCAGGTAACAAAGTAAGGGAAGATCTGTTAATGCTGAGTAAATTTCCAAAACTGCCTATTATTATTTATTATTTGTATAGTGATAGCACCTAGTTTGGGACCAGGACCCCATTGTGCAAGGTGCTGTATAAACACAGAGCAAAAAAGATGGTTCTGGCCCCCAAATAGCTGACAAACTAAGTGCAAGTCAATGGAAATTGGGCTCCTAAATCACTTAGGTGCTTTTCAAAATTATACACATTAGCCAGTGAGTAGGAGCAATATGTTTATTTTTTCCAGGGGAAAGAGCAATCTTAAGGAGCAAACAAGCCCTTTTATAACTGAAGAGGGAAATGAAATTAGAGGACTCAAAACTGGCTGAAATGGCAAACTGTTAACAAGGAAAATAAAATAAAGATGTTTGCATGATGAGTGTGGACAAATACAAAATAAAATTAATAATAAGGGGCAAGCCAAGGAACACTTGGAAAATTTGAATATATATTAATCAACCAGGAGAGATGATAGTATGACTGGTAAAAAAAAAAAAAGAGTGAATCATTTTCCCATTAGACTTTTATCAAAATTGAAATTTTCCATGGAAAAAGTTGATTTTGTTGGAATTTCCCATCAGGACAATCTAAACAAATAGTTTCACTCTGAGCATATCAAAATGTTTCATTTTGATTAAAAATGGTCAGAATGAAACAGTTTCCTTTCCAAATCAATTTTTTTTGGAACTTTTCAGTCTGTGAAATGTTTTGATATTTTGACTTTTTGTCTAAAACAAATGTCAAAATACCATATTTCCCATGGGAATGCAATTCCATTTTTCAAGGAGTCTTAGTGGCCGGGGGAATTTTCCTCCCTTCTACCAAATAAACCCTTCCTACTCTGTGGCTATCCAATAGGTACTGGTTCACACTGCCTGCCTACTGTATAGTACCATGATCTCTGCCACCCTGCTCTTTCCCACTTCCCGTTCTATGCCACCTGCTCCCTTTGGTTTGGCATTCTGAACCTCCCCTCTTTGCCAGTGCATGACTGAGTGGTTGGGAAGTGAGTGTAGATGGCTGGGGAAGAAGCTTGGGGTAATTCATTATAAATTGGTATTGCAATAACACCGCCTAAGAACCTTGGTCATGATTCAGGACCTCATTGTGCTAGGCCCTGTACAAACATGCATATTGTTTATGGGAATATGGGAGTTCTGAGCTGTCCTGACGTCTAACAGACTTTAGCAGACCGCTCTCCCCAGCAGCCTGGGTGTAGCCCTAAGAAACTGACTTGTTTCCAGATATTAAACACTCAGGGCCAATCCCTGCAGTGATTACACCCTGGCAACATTTTCAGTGGCTACAGTGGAAGATTTGGCAAGTGACCTACAGTGCTATGTATGCTACATACCTTACCTTACCTTTCCTCTTCAGAGAGAAGTTGCCATCAAACTCTCAATGTTTAAGTACTGAATTTAATAAAGCTGCCTGAGCCATTCTTAACTTCAACCTGTTTCATCTCTCAAAGTTTTGCAAATAAGGTATCTTCCAGTTCCTATAAGAAGAAGTTCAGCAGGAGAAAATAGTCAAGCAAGATCCGATTCTGGAGTCTCACTAATCACAGCACAGAAGTGCAGGCACTGTTAAAGTGACTGATGAGCTTGTCAAGGTCACAGATGCTGGGACAGTTCCTATTCCCATTCCCCTAGACTCTGCAGCTGGCCCCAACACATTAAATCACTCCATTTGTCTGGGCTTGTCTACACTTAATGAGGAATTGACGAGCGGCGATTGATGCATCAGCAGTCGATTTAGAGGGTCTAGAGAAGACCTGCTAAATTGACCGCAGATATCTCTCCTGTCAACTCCTTTACTCCACCAGATTGAGAAGAGTAGGGGAAGTTGATGGAAGAGTGTCTCCCATTGACATCACATAGTGTGGACCCCGCGATAAGTAGATCTAAGCTACGTCAATTTGAGTTACACTATTCACCTAACTCAAATTGCATAGCTTACATTGAATTTCCCCTGTAGTGTTTATTTCTATTGCAGTACTAGTCTCTCAAGAACAGCCCCTTCCCATTTTGGTGCATTTTCTCTTGCTTGAAAAGCAGATTTTGCTGTGGTCCCACGGATCGCCGCAGGCTAATACATGTATGAGCTATTTTAAATGGCTGATACTGTCTTCTAGCATCACATTATCCTCACACTCCTATGTTCTTCTTGCATGCTGCGCATACTTCAGAACTATCCTTGCTCACTCAACTGTTCTTCTGAGTTTCTATTAGGGAGGGTCATATTTCTATTTATTTAGATTTTATTTCAAGAACACCTAGCCATCACTCTCTGTGCATTCACACAATTTGCTAAGGATAAACTATAAATTACACCAGTTTCCATAACTCAAATCCTCCGCTACCCATTCAAACTAAAACCACCTCGTCATCATCTCCACATTCATTCGTACACACTCAGCCTTCCCCACAGAAAAACCTTCCTGATCTGACTGGTCTGCTAACAAATTTTGAACCTGGAAAACCATAGATGTATTCTATTGTCAACACACTACCTCCATTCCCCTTTCCTATTTCAATCCAGAGGCGGCTAACTCAAGACCCCACCCAATCTCAATTGCCATGGCGCCACATGAAGAAAGGGGCAACCTGTGTGGTGGCTGGGACCCAAACTATGAGCTTTATAGAATAACACCTTGAATTGCACCCAAAAATGAGTTGGACAACAAAGTGCCAATAACAGAGCACTGATATCTGCTTCCTGTAAGAAGCAATGCTAAACAACAGGGTCATCACATTCCACATCACCTAAACTTACTGAGTGGTCTTCAGGGGAAGTCCTATCCAGAACATTTTGCACCAATCTAGTCAAGAAGTCTGAAAACGGTATGAATGAAAGACTTGTGCCATGATGCCTATTGAAGTCTGTAAACTGACAATGGATATTTAGACTCGTGGTTAGCTCTGATGACTGCTACCAATCGGCTTGTTTTTCTCCATTAACCAATGACCTAATCCAAAATCCTCCATATCTAACAAGCATGCTTGTTTTGCTGTTAACTCATCCTCCTTCCTTTCTTTTCTTCTGGGGCAAGAGCTGCTGACTCAGCCCTCTGTCACACCAGCCCCCATTAAGGGAAATAAATTGGAGCTAAAGGCTGGGAGGAAGGAACCCAGGGGAGAAGGGAGTAGAAGCTGAATGGTAGCTCTTCCCTCCTGAGTTCAGACATGAGAACCAAGCTGTGTATGGTAAAAAGGTGGTGGGAGTACAACCTGTAAATCAACGGCACCAGTGGTTACTGAACCCCAGGGTCTCCGAGTGACTTTGTCAGCACAGCAGGGGCAGGTGCCAAGTGGGACGTGCAGCGCCCAGCTATATCCCCCTTTCACTCATGTGTTATGTCAGGAGTTAAGCTAAGACTGGCTCTCTAGGGCAGGGGCTTTTGTTGCTATATGTTCTCTTCCACAACTAGTACAATGGGGGACCCAAGGTTGTAGCCACAAGGTACTACTGCAAGCAATAATAATAGTTAATAATAATTAATGGTACTTGTCAATAACATGGTATTTATGCAGTTTCAACAACATACTACATTATTTTATATGACTATCGTATAATTGCTAAATGGCAAATAGAAAATGATAGTAAATATCATAGGTGCATCAAACAGACAGCAGCATTCAGATTAGGTTTAGGACCATGTTTGGGTTATGGTTATAAGAACGAAACAGAGTAAGGATTTGGGTTCAAATGCAAACAAAACAAAAAGATGAAACCTCAACAACAGTTCCTGCAAGCTTTCATGCACCAGAAAAAAGAAGTACACATAGGGCTTTAGGCAGGTTCCCCCTTGCCCAAAATCTCTCCACACTTACACTTTGAAGAAGTGTGGCCCATCCCTCACACTTATATAGTACTTTTCAAATTTAGGGTACTTTACATTGCAGATGCAGAAGTGATACTAAGGGAGACTGAACTGGTATTATTTACATGCCGAGGAGACATTATAATTTACAAATTCTTCAGAAGTTAGACTCAGACTTCTCAGGACTATTTCTGCTCTCAAGTACAAAGACCCATCTCCCATTCATCTCATGGACATATATCATTAAGAGCAAAACTGAACCCTTGAGGAATATCTTTGCAGTGATTGACTCCCTTTAAATAAATAGCTCACTCAGCTCTAGTTCAGACAAAATCTAAAGTTCTAATGGCTAAGACTATAACTAAAAGAACTAGACACATTTATGGAGGGTGGGTCCATCAATGGCTATTAACCAGGATGGGCAGGGATGATGTCCCTAGCCTCTGTTTGCCAGACCCTGGGAATGGGCGACAGGGGATGGATCACTTGATGATTACCTGTTCTGTTCATTCCCTCTGAAGCACCTGGCATTGGCCATGGTCAGAAGACAGGATACTGGGCTAGATGGACCTTTGGTCTGATCCAGGATGGCCTTTCTTATGTTCTGCAACCATGCAACAAGGCATTATTGGTATCTGATTCTAGCAGAATTAGTGGTGGTCACCAGGTGGAGCTAATATATCACTTGACAGCTACAATTTTGAGACCAGAGAGCATTTAGTATGTTTCCCCAGCTCATCTTTCTCTTCATTATTAATGTGCACCATATCCATGCCAGCAATTGTTCATCTCTGCATGCAGATATATCAATCCACTGAACTTCAAGTGAAAGTCCTTCTTTCTCATGTGTAGTATTTGAAGACCATCAGCACTGATAAACTTCAGGGCTAAATTTTCAGGCAATATTTTGGAGCTTGCCCATCAGTTGTACGAGAAAAGTTCTGAGGCTACCTGCCCTCCCCAGTGCTCAAATTTTAGGAAATACCAGAGGTAAGGTTCTCTGAGCAACCTTAATTCTACCTCCTTCTACATATTAATTATGAAGCAGTCTTTAAATGCATGTTTGCATACTGTTTTTTCCATAGGACCCCCTGCCTCACTTGTGCAGATGATGGAGTGAGTCCATCAACCTGCCTTCAAAAGAGCTATACTGATTTATGCGAGGTTAGAATCCATCTCAGAATCAAACCTGTACTTTTCTTTTCCCACATAGCTCCTCGCCAGCTCAGTGTAATACAACAAATCCCTTTCTCTTGCAGGTCAGTGTGCCCTGCATTCAACAAGACATGACCTTAGAAGGATTGCTTCTGTTTCATAAATGGGAATATTTCTGAAAATTGAAAAACCAAGTAACAGGAAGAATAAAATAGAGTTAAAAAGCATGGGAAGAAGAAGAGAAAACAGACAGAAAGGATAAAATCCAGGGTCAAGTAGCAGAGAAAAGAGAGGAAGGGAAGAGAAGCTAGGAGACGAAATGATTTATTTGTAGTAGCTATTATAGAAAGAAAGAAAAGGTTATTGATCTGAGGGGCATACCTTGTCCATTGCACTATGCCCAATACATGATGTATGCTGAATGCTTATGTACATTGCAGCCACAGCTGCACATTTTGCTTTAATTTAGGGTTGTTTAAAGAATGATTTCACTTTTGCCTAGCTCCACTTCCTCACTGCTATTCCAGCCTTGCTCACTCACACTAGACTTGTCCTCTCCTTTGCTTTTTTAGTGCAAATATTACTTTTTATCTGGACTCCTGCGTGACAAAATATGCCCCTGTATTCACACCCTGCACACTATTGTAATAACCTTTGTACAAAGTATGTCTTGTGAGGTATAATTTGAAAACTCGTAATTTGCTGGTCAGTATTGTCCTGATAAAATGTGTGGCAACATGGTATGTAAAGTTATAAGATTTCCCTGTATGGGGTTATTAACCCCACAGCCCTACCCAAACAGAAGATGGCAAAACGGTCTGTCCTAAACAAAGGAATCTGTGCTCTGCTTAATTTTGCATTTAAGTTGTAAGCAGAGTCATAAAGCAGGCAGAGAAACAAAGTTCAAACAGGTAAGAAAAAGCCAGCAGGGAACATCCTTCCATATAGACTCTTTGTCTTCTAGTGCCCAGCTGGAAATGTTTTTAAAGAGAGGGACTTTGAAACTATGAAAAGGAGGGACAAACACCCCAAAGGAGCCTTCTCTGTCTCTCTGCACCTGAAGAGATAAAGGAAATATTTTTTGGACTCTGGTGGAGGATTCCTGACCTACAGAGTTTCAGTTATACTGCTGAAAGCACATGGTGAGAAACTTTGCTTGACTCTGATACAGTTTGTTAAGTTAGGCATTAATAGACATTTTATTTCTCTTGTAACCATATCTGACTTGTATGCCTTATTACTTGTACTCACTTAAAATCTTTTTCTTTGTAGTCAATAAGCTTGTTTTACTGTTTTATCAGATCCAGTGTGCTTAAATTGAAGTGTCTGAATAACTATTTGAGATCAGAAGCTAGCATATTATTCCCTTTAAGGAATAATGAACTTTAAATATTTGTCCTGTCCGGGAGAGGGCTGGGCAGTACAGAACATACATTTCTGGGGGGAAATCTGGGACTGGGGGTGTGCTGGGATCACCCTGCAGTATAACCAAGGTGGATAAGAGCCAAAGTGTAACCCAGGTGTGGCTGGCAGGCTGCAGTTACACACAGATACTCAGGGTGTGATTTACATGTCGGAAGGCTGTTTGTGAGTGGCCCAGGTGGGAGCTACTTCAGCAAGGCATTGTAAGGGACCCAAAGTTGCAAGGGTGGCACAGTCCCTCACTCATCTAGACTGTACCCTGGTATGTCACATCATATTCTTAAGTGGAGGCAATATTTCAAAGCCACTGCTGTGTTACACCTGGCTTAGACCTCAGTGAGCAATTGAAAACTGCAAAAACATTTTGCATTGATTCTTCTATATTTTTCCCCTGAATGTGTTGCCCGGAGGCTTAGAAATAGGGCCTATGAAAGGCCCGTTGATTTCAATGGATATTGGATCAGCTTTTAATGGACATAAGGTTTTTTTTTTTTTCACGATATGATGGAGAGCCTCTTGGATCTCTCAACAATAAAGCTGATTGAGATGGGGAAATATTTGCAACTACATGATTCGTTTATAGATGATAGAAAGTATCATAAAGTATTTGATTACTATAATTTAACTTTCTACAGAGCTGGCTGAATCGTGGCAAATTGTATTTGTGAAGCACTATTGAGGGGCAATTGGCGAAAATTCACAATCAATGTTATTCACTATAACCATCAGAGAAAACGTCCTCTTCAAAATAGATTCCATAGAATTGATAGCATTTTCCATTTATTTTGTTCTTTGGGGGGTGGCGAGTGAGAAAGAGAGGCTTTTCTATGACACTCCTCACTATACAATTAGTGCTTCACAAACCTTAATGAATTTTTCCCCAAAGAAGCTCTGAAGTATATGAAAGTGCTATTATCCCATCTTGCAGATGGGGAACTGGGTCACAGAAAGACAGAGAGAGAGAGAGGGGCCTGGTATACATTGGGGGTGGGGATCGACCAAAGATACGCAACTTCAGCAACAAGAATAGCATAACTGAAGTCAACGTATTTTAGGTCCACTTACCTCGCGTCCTCACGGCACGGGATCGACTGCTGCCACTCCCCCGTCAACTCCGCTTCTGCCTCTCGCCGCGGTGGAGTACAGGAGTTGATGGCAGAGCAATCGGGGATCGATTTATCGCATCTACACTAGAAATGATAAATCGAGCCCTGATAGATCAATCACTACGTGTAGACGTACCCTAAGTGTCTTGCCCAACATCACAGTATGTGGCAGAGCCAAAACCTCAGAGATCTTTAGTTCCCAACAGATTGCTTTATGCACAAGTTTGTTCTTGTCACAGGGTGGCTGGATCCCTGTGATTGTAATAGGCCCAGCTCCCCCATGCCAGAGCAGGTGCTCCCAAATGAGCCCATTAAAGGGGCCAGGGCTGCACCTGGGCTACAGAGGGTCAAAGAGAGTTCAGTGAGTGTGGTGTTAGAAGGGGAGCTGCAGAGAGAAGGTCCCTGAAGAAGGAAGTTGGCCCCTGAGGAAGGGACCATACCTCACAGTGTACAACTTGAGGCAGAGTGGAAGATTTATTGCTGAGCTTGCTTTTTGGAAACTTTGCGCTAATGTAGAAATCAGACCCCAAGAAGGGCCGCACGTGGCAAGTAAGACTGTGTGGAGTTTGTTTAAGAACTCCTGAAGAAGGAGAAAACAGGGGCACGGCAGAGGTACCCCTGGGTTTGAGGGGGCACTTGGGCGGTGGCCATGGCATTACAGTGCTTCACAGATTAAGATTGGTGCTTCCGGAGAGATATTAGTAGCCATATTTTAGATGCAGTTTTTCAAACATTTTCAGAGTCGGAGCCACATTGCAAAAGAGTCAATGGAACTATGCTGATTTACGCCACTTGGGAATCTGGCCCATTGTCTCCGGCTATCTCCCATTTGTGCCTTTGAAAATCTCTCTCCCCCACCCCCCGCCCCACTCACCCACAATACAAGGCTGCCTTTTAACAGTAGTCCCATCCGGCAGCAGCCGGCGATGAATCAGAAATCATTCTAAAATATTCCTTCAGCTTTGTGTTTTTTCTCCTTCTCAGATATGTTGGGCAATGGAGTTACGCCAAAGAGGAACTGATCTCCTTACATTTGTACACGTTCCTATGACTAGGAGGAAGTGCCGTAAACACTATGGGATAATAATGGGTGTTGCAATGCCAGCACAGCTCTGCTTGTTACCACCCAATACCCTTTATAATCCATCTTTCTCCTGTCTTGTTGTCTTGCTCATTCCCTATCATCCATCCTGTAGCATATGATCTTCCACTGGCAGCTCATATGTATTCCAGCAGCTCCCTGGAAACCACACAGTGGATGGTTTCTCTTTTTTGCAGTCATTTATCTGGAGATTAGCCTCTTTAAAGAAATAAAGGCAGAAATAAAGGCCCATTTGTTGTCCTCATTTAAACTAACTCACAAAGCTGTATGTTGAGTGTACTTTGTCTAATTTGTGGGGCTATCTTCAGTGTTATTACTCTTCTATATTGTTCTATTACTTGTAAAGTGCATGTGTTGTATGGGAATTACGCTTAAATGACTTGGTAATATTGCGAGTACAAAAGGAAATGAGAGCAGAGAACCTTTGCCAGTGTCCGTAAACTGTAAATCGTGCGCTGTTTGGAGAGATAAAGCGATGCTGTGCCAAGCATTTTAAAGGGCAGGAAAAGCTTTATGCTGCAAATATATTAAATATGTTCTTCAATTAAAAAAAGCCACAGTCCTAAGTTGTGACACACTACAGCAAAACAATATTTCTTTGGGGCCACGGGAATGCACTAAAGAACCTGCTGTTCTATGTCTTTACCAGTTCTAAGTTTTAGGATTCTCTAATAGATTTGGTCAGATTTTATTATTCCTTAGAAAATTTCAACACAATTAAAAATATTTGATCCGAAAACGAAAGACTTGAAAACCAAAAAAAGTTTGGTTTTCCAAGCAAAAATCTAACTTGCTTGAGGACAGCAGATGCTTTCCACCAAACATATCAGTTAGTTGAAAACTCAATTTTCTGTTAAAAAAATAATGTAATGGAAAATTTTCCACCAGCCCCCTTCTGTGATTCGAGACGTGAAGACAAGAATCAGTGAACAGGGAAATTATGAGAGCTGCGTGGGCTGATTTTTAGATTCTGTCAAGTTTTGGTGAAGTTTTGTGGTGCATTCAGGTTGCATGGTTTCCTGAACGCTTCTCTGGAGGTACTGTCCATGTGTTAGGAAGAAGCCAAGAGATAATTGGAGGTTTGCTGTTAGTATTCCACTCTGCTTTAGGTTCTTGTTAACGATTCTGACTAGTGTAGTTCAACTGGTGTTTCCCGTGCTGACAAGTACTGTACTCAGAGCTTACACTCGAAGAAATTCAAAATACTATGGTTCAATTTCTGTTCCCATGGATAAAGCTAAGATTTTGTCACAGATAATTTTAGTAAAAGGCACAGAGAGGTCATGGGCAATAAATAAAAAATCATGGAAGCCCGTGACCTGTCCGTGTCTTTTACTAAAATATCCCTGACAAAATGGGGAGCACAGCTGTGAGGTCCCCACACCGTCTGCAGAGGTTGGGAAGCTGCGGCGGCCGCTCCGAGCTCTGGGGGCCCCCACCACCTGTGGGGGTTGGGAGCTCCAGGGCCCCTTGCCGCCTCCAGCAGCCAGGATTTCTGGGGGTTCCCTGCCACCCGGGGTAGCCAGGAGCTGTGGACTGCTGGCAGCTCAGAGCTTGGGGGTACCCCTGCTGCCCACCACTCCTACCCAGTCTGGGTCCCCATGTGAAACTATTAGTTTAGAATGACTAGCTGCAAGTCCAAGAGGATTTGACTTTCTTCTCCTTTCCTGACACTAAATGCTTATTGATTAACATATTGGAAAAAGGCGAGTTGTGTTCACCAATCACCAGGTAGCTATTTTGGACCTCATTATGACAGATAAAGGTGAATTAATCAATGGATTGGAAATTGGCTGTTGTCAAGGGACCAATGACCTTCATTGTGGGCAAACAGAGGACAGCCTGAACCACTAATCTGTATATATTTGGTGCTTCTAAAGAGCTAATTTCCCAAAACTGAAGGAAAATATGAATGAAATTGATTGGGAGAAAACATTAGACAGAAAAATGTGAATGAAAATTGGGAGTTCTTTAAGACAAGTTTTATTAGATGGTCAAAAAGACACAATTGCACAAAGAAGAAAAAGGTCAACTTTTGGTTAAAATTCATTCTGGCTGAGTGGCAAAGTGAAGGCAGCAGTTAGAAATGAAAGGTTACTATATAACAAATGGAAATAGGGGAAATAGATAACAATGTATATAAATTGGAAGTGATTATGTCTGATTGGGAAGCTGAAATTGATAAGGGAAGCTAAAGATATAAAGGAAAAAGCCCTGGCTGGAAGGTCTAAGTACAATAAGGAGTTTTTCAGATGTTTTAGGAACAAAAGAAATCCTAGCAATAGTATAGGGCCAAAACTAAATGAAGATGGTAAAATTGTTAATAAAGATTCAGAAAAGGCAGAAGTGTTCAACAAGCATTTCTGGTCTGTAGTTGGAGAGAAGCAAGATCATATAGTCCTGTTATATGGGGATGATAAAGTACTTTCCAGTCCATTAGTAACTGAGGAAGATGCTAGACATCATCTCCTAGGGACAAACATTTTGAAAGCAGCAGGACCAGATAACTTTCATTCAAGAGTCCTAAAAGCATTTGGAGATTTCTGGCTCTCTTAGGTTAATTTGTAATAAACCAGGAAACACTGAAGAAATTCCAGAAGACAGAAAGAGTGCTAATGCTGAGCCAAGATTCTCCCTCACTTCTGGCTTGCTTGTCAGACAGCACCAAACTAGAAGATTGCTAACATTGTACCAATATTGAGAGAGGGCAAGCAGAATGACCTGAGTAATGAAAGGCCAGTTAGCCTGACATCAGTCCCAGGCGGAATAATGGAAATACTGATATGGGATTCAACTGAAAAATAATTAAGATAGGAATATTAATAATTCTAGTCAGCCTGGTTTTATTGGAAAACACATCTTGTTAAACAAATCTAATTTAATTCCTGGATGAGATTACAAGTTTTCTTGATAAAGGTAAATGCGTAGATGTAATAGACTTTTGTAAGGTGTTTGACTTATGACCACACAAGTTTCTGATTTTAAAAAACGGGCACTGCATAATATCAATAAAGCACATGTTAAATGGATTAAGAACTGACTAACTGACAGATCTCAAAGTAGCTGTCAATGGGAAAACAGGACTGTATGAGGGTGTTTCTAGTGGGGTCAGGAGGGGATTGGTAATAGGCCGAGCGATACTCAACATTTTCATTAGTGATTTGGAAATAAATATGAAATCATTGCTGATGAAATTTATGTATGACACAGACTGGCACAGAAGTAAATAACGATAAGGACAGTGCAGTCAGACACAGCAATTGAAATTGATCAATAACCTGGGCCCAATCAAACCAGGGCCGGCTCTAGGCACCAGCATTCCAAGCATGTGCTTGGGGCAGCACTTCTCAAGGGGCGGCATTCCAGCCCTTCGGTGGCTCACTCCGGCTTTTTTTTTTTTTTGCTTGGGGCGGCAAAAAACCTGGAGCTAGCCCTGAATCAAACAAAATGCTTTTTAATTCAGCCAAATGCAACGTCACATATATAAGAACAAGGAAGGCAGCCATACCTTCATAATGGGGGACTGCATCCTGGAAAGCAATGCCTCTGAAAAGAAGTAGTAGTGGACGAACAATTGAAAACAAGCACTCAGTGTGATGCTGTGATCAAAAGGGGCAATGTGATACTTGGATATATAAACAGGGGTGAAAGTGGGACGGAACGGTGTACCGGTAAGAAGCCGGTACTGGCCCGTATGCAGCCCACGTTAAAGCGCTGCCACGGCAGTGCTTTAAGGAGGGTCCTTTGCTGCCAAAACGCTTAAACATCATTGCCCCTTTTGCCCCCGCCGGCCGCCAATGGGGCGGGGGAGGGGCAGCTGCCCTGGGGCCGGCAATTTAAAAGGGCCCCTTTAAATTGCCGACAGAGCCCTGGGGAGGGGGGACAGGAAGCGCGGATGGGCTGGCTGGGGGAGGCTGACCCCCAGCCTCCCCCGCCTTCTGCCTGAGGCCCTGCCCCTTCTGGGGGCTGGAGCCGGCCACCATACCGGTAAGAATTTAATATTACTTTCACCCCTGTATACAAACAGGGGAGTAATGAGTATGGGTGGGAAGGTGATATTACCTTTGTATATGGCATGAGTAAGACCAATACTGGAATAGCGTGTAAGGTTCTGGTGTCTACATTTTAAAAAGGATTTTGAAGAATTAGAGAAGGAGTAGAAAAGAGACACAAAAATGATTTGAGGGCTAGAAAAAAATGCCTCACAAAGAGACTTCAAGAGGTCAGTCTGTTTAGGTTCTCAAAAAAAGGTTTGAGAAGTGACTTGATTACAATGTGTAAGTACCTCTAGAGGAATATACTGGGTGCTAAAGGGCTATTTAATCGAGCAGAGAAAGGCATAACAAGAATCAATGGCTGGAAGCTAAGAGACAAGTTTAAATTAGAAATTAGACATAATTTTTTTAACAGTGAGTGTGTTAACAAGTGGAACAAGTAACCACGGGAAGTGGTGAATTCACCATGTCTTGATATCTTCCAATCAAGACTGCAAACTTGTGTTTTAGCCAAACACAAGTTATTGGGCTCAACAAAGGGGAAATGTAATGGCTTATAATATAGAGGAGGTCATACTATATGATGTAATGGTCTCCTCTGCCCTTAAACTCTATGCATCTAGGAGAATAATAAATTCATCCAGAATAGATCTGTGTGTTTGTGCAGGGAGATTAGGGTAAATTAGATGGATGTTTCATGTTAAACAGAAGCAAGGGGCTTGCTTGATATGTCCCAGAGGGTAGAAAACATATTGATTCCCTACGAGGTTCAAGTTGGAAGCATTTTCTGAAGCAGCCCCATGAGCATCAGATTCATGTGAACCCAAAAATCTCGTACAAAATGTGGAGAAAAACAACACATGCCATTAGATCCATCAGTGAGTTGTGATGGTCCGTCTGTTTTGCACTGCTTTGCTTACCTAAGTTAGCTGTATTCCAAAAGTAGTTCCATTACCATTTGCCAGCATTCGCTTAGGGTAATATTTGTTAACATTATAACACCAAACACAAAAGCAAACTGCAGAAAGGGAGTAAATTGAGGCCACAAGCTTTCATTCATTTTAAGATGAAATACTAGCACCAAACTGCTGATTTTGAGTAAATGTTTCACCAAATGCCCTGCCTTTGTGGTTTCTGGAATACAGAGGCAGCCACAAGATTCAAGAAAAGTTTCATTAACTGGTGCTAAATGTCTCCAACAAGACTCCAACACGAAGGTTTCTCACAGCTATAGATTCTGCTGATGTCTTATTTGAAGATAACACAAGGATATGGCATATTTTACTAGGGTTACAACTTGCGTGTGGCACCCAGACCCAGGCATGTTTCAGCACAGTAACTATTTTCCTTGTATTGATGTAGCCAATGTAGTCAGGAGTGAGAATTGCATATCATGGATCCCTGCACAATTTCTCCCCACAAAAAAGGGCACGAATAGAATAAAAATATGACAGCCAATCTGAGGAAAATAGCATCATTTAGTTTGCTGTTAGTTACAGGGCTCTGTTCATTAGACTAATTCCATGATGCCATCCAGTGTTTCCAGGAGCACTTAAAGAATGTGCTTATTATCTGTGATGCAAGGCTCCTAGGTCACTAGTAGCCAGACTTAAACTGTTCCTTTCTATTGGGAGAGAGACAAACAGCTGTGTTATCAACATCAGGGGCAGAATCATCTGATAAGATGTTCAGCTCACAAAAATGGGGTATCCATAATGATCTCTTAATAAGGCATTTAAAGTCACAAAAAAATGCCACCTGACAAAAGGATTTTTTATTTCCACTTTTACCCATTACCTTTTCAGACCCGCTATTGCATTCTTCATCTAACGGAAAGAAACCATGCATGAAATAGTATTCTATTTAGTTTAATGGTTAACAGAGCCTGAATGGCTACATGCAGTGCATTAGCTTAGTGCTGAAAGACTGGTAATTTTCAAAGCATAACCTCACTGAATAGAAAATGTAGCCACTGACTAGCCTCATTTCCATTACCAGCAAATATATTCCAGAGGGCTGCTCCATAACAATCATTCCCCAGTTTCAAGCTTAAAAAAGAAGCCTATTTTGCCTGTTATTAGCAAAAGTAACATTTAGAACAGAGAAAATCCTTCAATGATTTTCATCCCCCATCCTCTCTTCCTTTTAATGATGGCAAACTCCATCCCCATTTACTTAGTTTTCCCCATAAACACCTTTCTGTCTTATAAATAAATGAAGATATTCTATCTCCTAGAACTGGAAGGGACCTTGAAAGGTCATTAAGTCCAGCCCCTGCCTTCATTAGCAGGACCAAGTACTGATTTTTGCTCCAGATCCCTAAGTGGCCCTCTTAAGGATTGAACTCACAATGCTGGGTTTAACAGGCCAATGCTCAAACCACTGAGCTATCCCTCCTCCCCTTCTTCTGCACTGTCCCTTATGAAAGGAATACCTTCTCCTAATATCCTGAACAAATGTACCCTGTTTTCCTTCTAATCCCTTTTCAATCCCACCTCTACTGTGATAGTGTGATGCTGGCAGACCAGGTGCCAGCTCCTGCCAAGCCCCAAGGCCTCACTGAACACTGATAAATGCATAGCTGCAAACCAGTCTGCCTGACTTGTGTGTTACCATTGTTAAAATAGATGTAATGTTTATAAGAATGTGGTTTGTATTTAGACTTGATGAAATGCTTGTAGGATGCTGTGTGTATTGAGCCCACTTATATGTATCCCATAGTATAAAGTTATATGAGTCGTTGTGTTGTAAACCGCTGTAAGTATAAACAATGAGGAGCCCTTGTGGCACCTTAGAGACTAACACATTTATTTGGGCATAAGCTTTCTTGGGATATAAGCCACTTCATCAGAGGTGAGTATGTAACTCAAACAGGAAAGATGCGTTAATTAAAATGCTGATCATGCACACAAGAAGGCACATGGAAACCAAATGAGACACTATGAAACATCAAATGACAAATACTGTGTTGTCGTCCCCCCCACACACACACGAAAAGGAGATGGGTGACATCTCTTGTCCCATCAGTTTGAACTCTGGGGAAAAGGAATAAAAATCCCTGACAAGAAGGAACTGTAGTCACTTTGCTGCTTGGAATTTGAAGAGGACAATATTTCTAAGCATATGCAAGGGATCCCCAAGCTACTTAGCTTGAGTTAACCTTAAATGACATATAAAGCTTGCACAGTACAGCAGCTTCTATTAGTTTTTGAAACCTAAGACTGTAACTCATTTGTGTGTGTAAGTTTGCCTGCATTAACCTTGTAAATAACTTTTTTTCTAGTTAATGAATCTTTAGTTTATTACAGGATTGACTACAAGCATTGTCCTTAGTTTGAGATCATAGGTACAATTGATGTGGGCTAAGTGACTTTGGGCCTGGAAGCAACTTGAATATTGTTGTGATTTTTGACGTAAGGGATCATCTGTCACAAAGGCAGGCTTGCCTGGGTGGCAAGATCGACCAGAGTGCCCAAGGGCACTGTCTGTGATTCCATGTTAAGGCGGTTATAGTGTCTGAGGTGTTCACACTTGTTACTTGGTTGGGGAAATCTAATTATAGAATACACAACCAGTTTGTGGTTTGTGCCCTGGTTTGTGACAGTCTGCCCTGAGGTTGGCGCCCTTGTTCGTGAGCCATTCCAGACAGCTTGACCACCTAATTATTATTTATTATTTGTATTGCCAGAGGATCTAGGAGCCCCAGTCAGGGTCCAAGGTCTCACTGTGCTAGGTGTTGTACAAACACAGAGCAAAAAGATGTGCCCTGCCCCAGTGAGCTTATGTGATCATAGCTAGGCAGGTGGCACTTACATAATCATAATAATAGAATCTTAGAATTGTAGGGCTGGAAGGGACCTTGAGATATTTGATTGCTCATTAATGATGATAGTCCAGATAATTGTCCATTAATGATACAGATGGACTTTGATTATCTGAATGGCTCAGGGGACAGATCAAAATTTCAGAATATCAGGGTTTTGGAAATTAATAATTCAGATGTTGGGGGACATTTCTGAATTTCAGATAACTGGGGTTTGGATAATCAGCGTTTACCTGTAGTACTTTGCATCTATATATAACTTTTCCACCATAGATCCCAAAGCATTGTACAAATGTCCATAAACATAACCATTGTACAAATGGGATAAGTGAAGCAGAGAGAGGTGAAGTGAGACTACATAACAAATCAGCTGCCTGGTTTTGCACTGCTTCGCTTACCTAAGTTAGCTGTATTCCAAAAGTAGTTCCATTACCATTTGCCAGCATTCGCTTAGGGTAATATTTGTTAACATTATAACACCAAACACAAAAGCAAACTGCAGAAAGGGAGTAAATTGAGGACAAATCCAGTAGAAGTAGAGGGTGGCAAGATTTGGGCCCTTAAACATTACAAGGAAAGAATCTCCAACCCTACTTGTGTATATTTGTCTGTACAGTTCTGTTATATCAGAAATGCTCATTCAGCTCCCATTGAAACTAATAGGATTTGCACACACAAGAGGGTGGCATTTGACCCTTTAAAAATAATGAAAAGTACCTCAGAGTCTATTAATTAATTTCTTGATTCTCACAGCTCCAGCCAGCCAGAAAGTGATCTACCCAATCGTACTCCTGGGAAAATTCGGCATCACTGAACGTGTGCAGAATTCATGTCCCCCACAGATTTATTTACTTCCACGCAGAAAAATGACTTCTGACGGGAAAGCAAATGGAAGCCGCAAGTATGGTCATGTGCCCCTCCCTGGCAGCACAGGCAGGTTGGCTCAGAGCAGCCAGTAAATCACCGCCAGAGGGGGGAAGCTGGATAGTTGTGAGAGTGAGCGAGAGACACACACACATTTTGTTCTTCTTGCTCACTATTGCAGCATGATCGGCGTGGTGGACCAGGGCTTCAGGGTGTTTCTGAGGAGGTAGGTGTGAGGCAGGTTCTGTCCCCCTCAGACAGAGCAGAATGTAGCTGCCTGCTTAGTGAATTGTTCTCATTATCTTTGTGAATTCCCCCAGGACTGTAAAACAGGTGTAAAAGTTTTAAGGCTCCTTTGCATTGCCAGAGTGGTGTAAAGGACAGTATGGCCTTATAAATGCTTATTGTGCTTTCATGATTAGAACTGGTCTAAATTTTTGGATTGAAAAAATTTCCTGTCAAAATGTGCTCCATGAACTGTTTGCTACTGACCTTTCTGGAGATGGTCAGTAACCAATATAAATTGTGAGTTTGATTCCACAGCCCTCACTTGCTCTTCATTTGCCTATGATGTAACACTGAGCATATGGCTGCATATATTTGTTGACTAATAAGTAGAAATAAAGGGTCAAACCTAACTACATTACTATTGGCCAACGGGGGTTAGGGATTTCCTCCAGTACTGCTCACTCCCATTCTCCATCCACTGTACAGTAGTTTAAATAAATTACTGAAGTAATTGAAACCAGAGTGATTATATTGCATTATTTTGACAAAAAATATGCAGAATTTTAAAATATTGTGCACAGAATTTTTAATTTTTTGGGTGTACATTTTTTTATTTTTTGGCGCAGAATTCCCCCAGGAGTAACAATCTGTGTGTTGGTTCATGACTCTTTTCTCCACATATTCGGACATTCAGAGGGCTCATTGGCACCAGGGGAATACACAGAGGCCATCTTAAAGAAAACTTGGAGGGCCAGATTCTAGGACCCTTATTCATGCTGAATAGTACCTTATTCCCTGAATTGTTCCACTTAAAGACACTGGGACTACTTGTGGAGTGAGGCGTCACTCCACATAAATAAGTGTTCCATGGTTTGCCCCTGAACTGGCCCATGAATTAGATTTTTTTAAGTATCAGGGGCTATCATGATCTCAGCAAATCTAACCCCTTTTATAATGTGAAATACTGCACTGAGGCACGACTCCCTTGATGAACATGAAGAGGATATTTTAGGAAATAGAAATCATCTGTAGCTCAGTCCTACCTAAACAGAACCTTTCAATTTCTTTGCTTCTCTTTTATCTGCCTCTGACCTTGAGTGCATCACATACTTGACAGGGAATGAAAATGTTCCATCCATCCCACCACTCATTTCTCACCCTCATGAGCAGGGAAAAAAACAAAGAAGCCATAATAAACATGCACGTATAATCAATAGCTTTGTATGAGTAAAAGGCGTAAAAGCAGACTGAGTAATGATGAAACACATTCCCTACTCCTGTTGCATCTCTAATTAGAACTTTGAAAATGGCCCAAATTACTTGGGTACTGTGATATTACCTGAGATGTTTAAATTTTCTGCAAAAGTATTGATTTTGTTTTGAATGTCATGTCCTGGGCTTGGCATCTTTTCCCATGTAATGAGCAGATTATTCTCCGAATTCTAATTAAGCTTCTTTGCTTAAATGAAAAGCAGAAAAACAGCAATACAAGTGCACAATTATTGGAGCGGTTATCGACCCCTGTGGGGGCAAAATGACCACAATTTTAAGCATTGCTAAATAGCACTGGATTTGCATGGAATGAAAGCTTTTACAAAGATGAATTGGTTTCACTTCTAGGTATATAATTTGCTGTTCCTGAAAAAAGATTGGTTAAATAGTTCAAATGGAACGCGGGATGGTTATTAACAGGTTCGGTGACACAGCAATGTGACATATTATCCTTCAGAAAATCAATTGTCTGCTCATCTCCTCGGGTCAAAGAACAAACAGATTGAATTAGTCAGCACGTGCTTAAGTGCTTTGCTGAATTGGGGCTTTGGAGAAGAAAGGTTAAAGAACTAAATCGACAGAGGTGGGGAAAACAATTCAGTAACACTGTGAATAATTAAGAAATGGATGGAAAAACCTGTTAGTTTATCTTCTCCATCTCCCAAAACCAATACAAGGACCAATACAAGGCTACTTCCTATCACATATTCTCCAATGCTTTTCGTGGCATAGTTTCAAATGTCCCAATAGAGGTTGGGACACTATTCTTGGGAGACTATGCCACTAACAGATTTTGATGTCAATAAGTTGTCTTTGACATTACATAGACAAGAGCTGCACCATTGTGAGCTGGGTTACAGACCTCTCTTAAAAAGAACAGGAGTACTTGTGGCACCTTAGAGACTAACAAATTTATTAGAGCATAAGCTTTCGTGGACTACAGCCCACTTCTTCGGATGCATATAGACTGGAACATATATTGAGGAGATATATATACACACATACAGAGAGCATGAACAAGTGGGAGTTGTCTTACCAACTCTGAGAGGCCAATTGTATATATCTCCTCAATATATGTTCCATTCTATATGCATCCGAAGAAGTGGGCTGTAGTCCACGAAAGCTTATGCTCTAATAAATTTGTTAGTCTCTAAGGTGCCACAAGTACTCCTGTTCCTTTTTGCGGATACAGACTAACACGGCTGCTACTCTGAGACCTCTCTTAGTTCAATGATGTTCAGCTTCAGATTTTGGTTCACGTCCAAATTTATTATTTAGTTTTTATTTTCCTGATCCCCTACGCCCACCCATTATTCCTAGTTTGGACCAAATGATGGCAGCATCCTCAGGGATTTCATAGGATGACAAGACAAAGAAGAAAAACCGATTGAGAGACCATCCCATGCCCTGACTAGGGCAGAATTGTTCCTTACAGTACATTGATGGGAAAATAGGAATTGCTATACTGTATCATGTCCATGTCCATCTAGCCCAATATCCCATCTCCAAAAGTAGCCAGCATCACATACTTTAGTGGAAGAAGCAAAAAACCTGCAGTAAGGTAGATATGAGATTATCTGCCCCCCACCACACACACATTAAATCTCCCCCTCATCTTTACAGGTTAGAGCTTGGTTTAACCCTGAAGCATAAGGTTTAATATCTCTTCCAAAATTTGTTAGCATTTACTGTTCTGACTCTGGCTATTGTAATCCATGTAAATGCTCAATCTCTTTCTTAATCTTGCTGAATTTTTTTGCCTCAATGACTCCTTTGGCAATGAGTTCTACAATTTAATTAAGTTTTGTGGGGAAAAAAATATTACCTGTTATCAGTTTGAACTTGCCATCTTTTAATTCCATTGAATGTCCCCTTGTCTTGTATTCTTGTCTTGTGCCTTCCATCATTTCCCTTAGTAGATTAGTCATAAGAGTATTGATCTCTCTGTTAACAAACAGTTCCTGATATTCAGTCATAAATTTCCTATTCTGGATTTCATCCTATTTCTCATTTACTGTAAATCAAAACCCTCAGTAGCACCACTGCCCTGTTACAACCACCATAACCAGATACAAATTCCAGAAAGGAAAAATCTAAACTAAAAGCAAAAGAGGTCAGACAAAATTACATTATTTCCTCTGCTATCCCCAATAGAATTTGCTTTAGGAAAACAATTAAACTGTTTGTGGGTTTAGATTTCTAGAGAGACCAGAACTTTTAATGCTTCACAGTTTGTCCAAAAGACCATAAAAGTCTTCCCTAAAGGCTTCTGCAGCTCCCAGTTTTGGGAGTGTGGAACTCAATGCCACAATCCTCAAAACCATTTGGAAACCATTGAATAGGGATAGAAAGTAAATCCTAGACACAGATTTTTTTCTCAATTTGGTTTACAAACAAAACAAATACAAAACAAAAAATTGTTTTCCCAAAAAGACTTTGTCAAAACAATGCTTATGAATTATTAATAAGAATAGAATAAGAATATCTACATCCTATGTAACACTTAGACAAAATATTTTTCAGCTCAGCCTTTAACTGCCCCATACCTACAGTTCCTTTCTACCAGCTTCCTCCCAGACAACCAATCACATTGTCCCACAGTGACCGAGCTGTAGTGCAGTGAGAAGGGACAGGCAGCACTTGGTGAATGGTGAGACTATGAAGAGCAGCAGACACTCATGCAGTCCAAAAGAACAGACCAGAGAGCGTAGGAGGTACTTTAGAGCGAAGGGAGAGTTTCTGTAGTGCTCTATTCCACTTTTATCTAGCAACATATTCCAAAGTAAAAAAAAAAGTCACATTATGGAAAGGAATTATTCTCCATTTAAGACTGATTGTTCTGACCTTTTTGCTTGGACGTTGGTACTTGCTCAGGGGTGATTCAACACTATGCTACGGCTTTGATGTACAATCTTAAAAGCACCATTACAGGCATGCTGGAAGGAAATACCTTGTTGCCGTGGCTACTAGTGCATCACTTGAAGTTGTGAGATGGCTGGATTTCATCACCACGACACCAAACATCTCCTGTGCAGCAATACAGTGACTGGATCATGTAAACAATGGATGCATTGTATTGCATTTCTTTCTTCTTGCTTCTTAAGGTGTGTATATCCACCTGTAAACCAGAGCTATAAAACAAAAAGACTATGTTGACCAGTCGTTATAGTAAAGAAATGGGAGTCAGGGCTCCTGGACTCAACGTCTGGCTCTGCTTATTGCAACCTAGGAAGGATGAAGAGTAGAGTCCTCTGTCAAATCCACTGTGGATCTTGGTATGCTATTCTAATTTATCAGTACAGCTGGTCAAACTAAGTGGCACTTCTCATGCAGTAAGGTACCACTCCGTGTTAATAAATGCATCAACATCTTACCTTCTGGGACACATCCAGTGCCCACTGAAGTCAATGGCAATCTTTCCATTGACTTAAATGGGCACTACATTGGGGCTATGTGTAACATTAATCTACATTTTTAATATCCTTAGCTATAGATCAACCCCTGAAGACTAGTGCTATTTACGTAGGCACACGAGATTATCAATATTGTTTTAAAATCCAGGAGGCAGGTCAAGGAAACAAGCATGATATTATCTATCTGTAGGGCTGGCCAGAAAACTACTAATTTGTTTCACAAAACATTTGATGTTTCAAAAATTGTTTGCATTGCATTATATTTGGAAATGAAGACAGGCTCTCTCTCCCAATGGTGAGGGCACAGGGGTAAGATATGAGAGAGCTTTGGTTGTAGTGGTAAAAAAAAAAAAAAAAGAAGAAGTGGGTAAACTAACCTAAAGTCAAGTCCATTTTCCCAAAATGAGAAGTGGGTATAAGTGTGGTGGACATTTTTCAACCATCTGTCAGGCAAAGCATCATTATTACCTGTGAGCAACCACAGCTGCTCCTGTTCAGTCCAATGCTGCTAGAATATCTGTGTCAAAGTCTCCAATGACTTCCCAACATGCCTCATCATCTTTACTTTTCAGGCAGCCAGATGTTGTGACAAAGTGAACATAATTGTGTCTGAGATGCTGCTAAACATGTATTTACATAAAGTTCAGCAGTTATTATTAATAACACCTGACTCCTAGGAGAGAAAAGTCTGGACAATTCTATTCCAGTCCACATCCCAAACTTTGAAAGGGTTTGAGTGTGGCATTCCAGTTCAGGTCCATTCTTAGTTGTTGTAGCATAAGCTCATCAATAGTTTAATACTTTCTATCTTTAGCAAACACATTCTCTTTTTTAGTTTTTGAAGCAGGGAAAGGCAAGTTTGTTTACTTCAGATTTTTCCCTTGACTCAATGTCACTCCAGAATGCCCTAAACTTTAACATGTGACTGGATTACTTTGCAGACCTGTGTTTAAAAGGATATTTTAGTTTCTCCATCAAATGATTTTGCTTCAGGAATTATAGTGTACTTTGTTTGATATATGGCTTCATTTATATGCTTCAGTCATAAATTTGAACCCATAAAAAATTATTTCAGTTTTAAAAAAATGGTCAGCAGGCTTGTTAAATTGATGCAGAGTCAAACGTTTAAGGAGTGGTTCTCATAGCAAGTCCTCTTTTCAAGGCAGGTGGGTTTAACTCTTTTGGTTGAGATAATAAAATATGGATGTGTTAAACAGTTTTCAAGCTAGCTCTAACTTTAAACATACCCCCAGTTTTCACCCAACCCCATTTCCTTTGCATATTCTTGTTGTTCAAGTGACATGAAACCGAGCAAAATGTTTATAGTCTTTAAGCAGCAGTTTATGCAGCAGTGAGTAAACTACAAAAGATCAGAAGGCTTTGAAACTTGGTTTAATGATCTTAAGACACCCCACTTCAGAATCCCAATTGGCACTTTGGAAACAGAGGAACATTAGAACATAAGAAGAGCCATACTGGGTCAGACCAAAGGTCCATCGAGCCCAGTATCCTGTTCTTCCAACAGTGGCCAGTGCCAGGTGCCCCAGAGGGAATGTACAGAACAGATAATCATCAAGTGATTGCCCATTTCCTGTTGCCCATTCCCAGCTTCTCGCAAACAAAGGCTAGGGACACCATCCCTGCCCATCCTGGCTAATAGCCATTGATGGACCTATCCTCCATGAACTTATCTAGTTCTTTTTTGAACCCTTTTATAGTCTTGACCTTCACTACATCCTCTGGCAAAGAGTTCCAGAAGTAGACTGTGCGTTATGTGAATAAATACTTCCTTTTACTTGTTTTAAACCTGCTGCCTATTAATTTCATTTGGCCACCCCTTGTTCTTGTGTTATGAGAAGTAGTAAACAAACACTTCCTTATCTACTTTCTCTATACTAGTCATGATTTTACAGACCTCAGTCATATCTCCCCTTAGCCGTCTCTTTTCGAAGCTGAAAAGTCCCAGTCTTATTAATCTCTCCTCATACGGAAGCCATTCCATACCCCTAACCATTTTTGTTGCCCTTTTCTGAACCTTTTCCAATTCCAATATATCTTTTTTGAGATGGGGTGACTATATTTACACGCAGTATTAAAGATGTGGGCGTACCATGGATTTATAGAAAGGCAATATGATATTTTCTGTCTTATTATCTATCCCTTTCTTAATGACTTCCAACATTCTGTTCGCTTTTTTGACTACTGCTGCACATTGAGTGGATGTTTTTAGAGAACTATCCAGAATGACTCCACAATCTCTTTCTTGAGTCGTAACAGCTAATTTAGACCCCATCATTTTATATGTATAGTTGGGATTATGCTTTCCAATGTGCATTACTTTGCATTTATCAACATTAAATTTCATCTGCCATTTTGTTGCCTAGTCACCCAGTTTTGAGAGATCCTTTTGTAGCTCTTTGCAGTCTGCATGGGTCCTTAGTAATTTTGTATTATCTGCAAATTTTGTCATACAGTTGTCTCTATTCTTTACTGGACCTAAACAGAATAAAAGCACTGAAAAGGTGTTTTGCATGTTCTTGTATTTTTGTGGTCGTTGTTGCTTTTCCTTTTTTTTTTTTAATAGAATTGCTAGCTAGTAAATCTGCTTCTGTGAAAGGTGATATTTGTATGTTTGTTAATATCACTTTTCAAAGCAACAGACTTGTTAACTAACAGGGAGGCAGTGAAAAGTGATATTAACAAACATACAAATAACACTTTTCACAGCAGGTTTACTTAGCCCTGACAAGCAGGGGCACACATTAAGAACTGGATGGGGAAGTGGGTAGGGAGGCACTGGAAGCCAGAGGTGAATAGGCCAGGCATCATGGGAAGTAATGGGGCAAGAGGCGATGAGGATGGTGGTGACCCTGAAGCACAGTGGCCAGAGTCTCCTGCCACTTGGCCAAGAATTGCTGCCAGCAGCCCCAGGACTGAAGCCAGAACCCTGAGCCCCACTGCCCACAGGAAGGTAGGGAACTCAAACCGGCTGTCTACTCCTCCGGCGTTTTCGGCTCTAGAGGGGGGAATGGCCCACGCCCTACTTGCAGACGCAGGGCAGGGGCTAATACTTGGCAACTGATACAACTCAGCTCTGTGGTTTTGGGGAACCAGGGCGCAGTGTCTGGCCTGTTTGACTCATGAGGGACACATACACACACACACACCACCGGTCTCTACTTGAACCAAGACCAATAAGAGAAAAGGCTTGCAGAGAGCAGTGAAGGGCATTGGGAGACACACCTAGACTCCTCCTGACAAGGGTGACAAGATTAAGACATCTTCATTTGCATACAGAATGGAGACAACTCCCCAAGCCTCATCTGCATGAAAGATGGAACAGGGATTAGCATACAGAATGAAGAACAGAGAACCGCACTGAACTCTGGGACCAGAAAAGCAGGGACACACTGCATCATAGGAATCTCTGCTCCAGATGTTAATGAACCTATGCCTGCCCACACCCAGCTCAGCAATTATCAGACCAATTCTAGTAATGAATCCTTGATTGATATCCAAAATACTGAAGCAGCCTAGTTGCATTGTGAGCTCCCTGGAAGAAAACACCACCCATAGCCAAGAGTGATCAGCTCCTATTGTCTAGCCTAAAGAAAATCCTTGAGTTGTCAGTTTACCTATAAACAAATCTAGTGCTCTCTCTTGAACCATTGTATTTTCTCTACAAAAATCCCTACTTACCCTCCAGTAAGTGTTCTGATGCTTAGACTCAAACTCTGCATCAGTTCCACTGGAACTCCATCTTCTGACTGATCGTGCTGAGGGCTCTGCCTGTCTCCAGCACTCAGGACCCTGAGCTACCACCATCACCTGGGAACCCCGAACACTTCAAGGAGTGGTGAGATCCTCTTCTTTCTCTCTCTGTTTTCCTTTCTACCTTAGGTATTAACCTTTAATAATGTATGTTATGTTGGTTTAGGTTCTCCTTGTGTAGTTATGACTAGTATTAAATAAATAACTTTTATGGTTAAGCTGGTTGCTTCTTTCTCTCTTGCTGAACTTTACTCTTTTCTGTTTTTAGCTTCCCCCATTTACTCTACAGCAACGCTTCTTTGACCTAAGCTAAAGATCCCTGCAGCGCCCAAAATAGTGTGTGGTTTGCTCATCAAGTAGGTTACTACCAGAACAATTGTGATGTGAGAGTGGGGATAGGGATATGCTAAATCTGGGACACATATGGGTGGCAGCTTAAAAGTGCAGCTTAACCCAGTCAATTGAGCCCAGGGGCACATAAGTGGGGGCAGCCTGAAAGTGCTGCTTCATCCAGCCTATTGAGTCCAGGGACATATAAGGGGTCAGCTTGAAAGTGCTGATTGAACCAGCCAGCACAGATTTGCTCTGTTAATATGTGTGTGTGTGTGTGCATCTGGTTCAGGCAGGAAGGCAGCAAGCGCGTGCCTGGGGCGGGAAGCCGTGGGGGGCGGCCTGCCGGTTGCTCTGAGGGTGACAGTCAGGCGGCCTTTGGTGGCATGACTGCGGGAGGTCCACTGGTCGTGTGGTTCCGGCGGCAATTTGGTGGCGGGTGTGCCAAAGGCACAGGACTGGCAGATCACCCGCACAAATGCCGCCGAATCCACGTGACCCCGGACCACCCGCAGGCATGCCGCCAAAGGCCGCCTGACTGCCGTGCTTCGGGCAGCAAAAAACACAGAGCCACCCTTGGATCGAGGGCTGGAGGAACCGAGCCCTAGGGACCTAAGTCCTGCAGGATAGCTCCATTGGGAGGGGACTCACATAAGGCAGAAGTAGAGCTCCATATAAAAACACACATGACAAAAGCAGTACATTGATAGAATTACAGAACCCCACACCACCAGAAAAGTAACCTGAATAAATGAGCATACCCCAAAGTAATGGGGAGATCTGGTAACACAACCCAGACAGTCACCACCCAGACAGCTATGACCACAGAAAAAGTGCATAATTCTTGCCATGGGAGCAAGATGTAATGGGTTTCAGTCCTGGAGAAGCACAAGAACAGTTCCTTTATCCAGGAAAGCTTTGTCCTGCCCGCTTTTTTCAACAACAGTCTGACGGGCCACAGCTGCCTTAGCATCTGAACGCAGTGCCGGATTGCCCCGGTGGCCGACAGAGCCTGGGGGCTAGGGCTGCACAGGGCGAGCCGGAGTGGCCGCCTCCCCCAATGGTGGAAACAGCATCTTGAGCACGTGGCGCAAGGGCCACTGCGGGGGGGGACAGGGCAGGGCGAGGGGAGACTGGGCAGTGGCCTTGGGCACTGGCGGGAGAACCGGCTTCAGGTGGCGGCACAGGGAGTCAGCGGCATCCTCCACCCATCGGACCCAATGGGTTGACCTGCTGGCCGAAATTCTTTCCTGCCGGGATGGCCCCGCAAATGCCGCCCACCGGGGGTTCCTGCTCCCCAGCACAAGCCACGCAGGGAGGCTTAAGAGTCCAGCTGTAGCACGGGCTGGGGAGGCTTTCTCCTGGGCACCCCAAGGAAGGGGAGAGGCTTAAGTGTGGGCCTCCGCAGGTGGATGAGCTTGGCAGCTCCCCGGAGCCCATCCGCCCACTCGGCCGAGGCAGACGCTCCCACCCCGAAGCCAAGAACGGAGTGCCCAGCTCAGCCAGAAATGTGCAGCCAGAGCTGGGGGTGCCCGCACCCTATCTGTCCAGCTCTCAGAGGTAGCCCCCTCCCCCCCAAAAGTGGAGAATGGCGCACCCAGCTCAGTCGGAAAGGAGGACTCTTGCAACTTTCTGGCTGTTTTCTTCTACCCAGTCTTCTCCTGATTGTCATGAACTCAATATATCCCTCCCTGGGAGGCGAAGACGCAGGCACTGGATTCTACCTACTGGTGGCCGACGCCACAAAAAGGGACTGTTGCCTAGGAGCACCATTTAGAAATGGTGGACATTTACAGGAAGGTTGGTTTTTGGCCTAACCTTCTGAGGTCAGACCTCGGCCCATCTGAGCAAGAAGTGGCTTGTTGGTCTAGGAGTATGAGTCTCGCTTAGGGTGCGAGAGGGCCTGGGTTCAAATACCAGACAAGCCCTCCCTGAGGGTGTGTTTCCTGCCCTACCTTCACCTTTCCGGGCTCTTTCTGGGCTGGTTTTTGAAACGCCTGCGTAATGCTCCTTTCCTTCGAGTTACGGAAGGATTAGTTGGACTGGAGCGTGCGTCTGCTTTTGGGAGCAAGAGATCCCGCCTCCAAATTTCATCCAAGTCCTTGCCAAGTCTGTGTTTGCAGCTGAACATTGAGGGTTTTTTCTTCCTGTTTCTCTCCAACATCCCGTAGATTGAGGGCTGCGTTAGGGTCTGAATTCGGTTCCTTGGTCCAGGTGAACAGTTCTCACTTGCGGCGTGAGAGAGCAAGGAGGAGCCCTTGGAAAGGTAAAGCCCGGCAGAGGCAAGTCCTCGCCAAAGGGTCTGTTGGCCACTGTCCCTTTCGTTTTTTCCCCAACTTTTGCCTGTGGTTTTCTCCCCAATCCTGTGGCATGAGAGTGGCCTGAGGGTGTAAATTTGGTTTGGTGCTCTAGGGGTGTGACAGACCCAGCGTGGAGATGACCTTGGAAAGATGAAGATAGGCACAGTCTTTTTCAACTTGATGCCTACGGCAGCCTGTTGTTTCTCCCAAACTTCCGAGGCATGCCGAGCCCCTCCCCGGCAAGAGGGGCTTGTTGGTCTAGAGATATGATTCTCTCGTAGGGTGCGAGAAATCCCACACAAGCCCTTGCCATGGTTTCTTTGCTGCTCTACGGGGAATTGGGTGGGGCTGGGGGCTAGTCTTTCCCTGGGGGTGTTTTTCCTGCTGTTCTTTCCATTTGGTTAGTGTGACGGCACGGGTCCATTCTCAGGAGCTGCAGCTGTCCTCTTTCGTTTCCTGTCGGGGTGGGGGTTAAACCACATCAGCACAGTTAATGTTTAGTTGGTTCATTTTGATGAGTGCGGGGTTGCTGGGAATCTATGTGAGTCTTGTTGGTCTAGGTCTCTTAAACATAATTTCAGTATCTACATACACCTCCTTATATTACATCCATACATTCGTCTTCAATGTTGACCAGTATGCCATAATCTTTTATTTGATACCTTACAAAGCACTATTTATGGATACATACTCTAAAAACAATTTGACGGGTGTAGTGAGTTTGTCAGGCTTGTCAGGAATTGCTGAGTGAGAACGGTGAGCCCTTTGTTAGTTGGCACCAATGTGAAGCTTGAGTGCTTACTGATCGTTATTCTCACATCAAAAAAAGGGTAAGTGCAGCTCATCTGTTTTGTTAATTAAGAGCTGAGTCAGTCAGGCCACATAAATGTGTTTTTCATATGCCAGTACCAAAATACACTGGACTTAATTCTTATTTGTGTTCATAAACATGTAACTGAAACCACAACCTAAGCATATATGGATGCTAAAATGCTAGTCAGTGTAACCATAGATGCTTCATGACAACGTCTTGTGTCTCTGCATAGCCAGAATTTTCTGTTCTTGAATGTAGCACATCTCACACACACACACACACACTGAAACCCTCCCCTCCTCCCCCGAAAAAAAATCAAATGAGGAATAATAAGGTTCAGTTTGGGTTCCTATGGACTTAAGGGATAAGGAATGGCTTTTAATTTTATTGTAAGAATCTAGTTTGCCCATTCCTAGGAAAATAGTGATACAGAACCAAGCACCACGGGTAGCAGATTAGATTTATTGTGTCACAAAGATCAAAAGTAAATGTAGGCAACTAAAGAATCTAGATACCCAGTTGTGTATGCCAATTTGTGAACATAACAGACACTGACTCTTGCACAGCCCAATACTGCTGCTTGCCAACTTAATTAAGTTAGGATTGAATGCCCATGGATAGCAGATAATAACAGGCACAAACATACAAAGGATATGTGATATTGTAGATTAGGTTTATAAGAACTGCTTTGTCTCTTTGACAGGGGAATATAGAATGCACTGTCATTAAACTCCAAGAGATGGGACTCCTGCTGTATTAAAGAATATGCTTCAGTTTGTATTTTTTCTTTATTATTTTCTATTTCCTTTCTAATAAAATTCAAGACTTTGAGCTGCATGCAGGGGAAATGGCACAAAAGGTGACAAGCTAAGGAAAACAGTCAGAGGTGAACTTTTCAACTCAAAGCAACATCTCGAGGCCTGCTGTAAATAGGATTGCTTTTATGTGAGTGCTGCCTGCTACAAGTGTTCTTGTTAAGAGTCTGTCACTATTTCTATTATATACGAACAGCTGACAGGCAGACATCCCAAGTATTGGGGATTCAGCACAAAGCCCAGTTCTGCAATGCTTTACTCATTTGAGTTGTCCTACTGAGTCAAAAATAATAATAATAATACTTTGATAACAAGCTTCAGTCAGGATCCCAAAGCACTTTACAAAGGTGGTAAAAATATCAGGATCAACATTTTACCAGTAGAGAGACAGAAGCACAGAAGGGTAAAGTGACTTGCACAAGTTCATATGGCAAGTCAATATCAGAGCTCCAAGTATTCAATCCAAGGTCTTAATAATAGAACTGCCTCCACACGGATGGAGTCATGTAATATAATTTTTGGGATCAGGAAGGAATTTTCCCCTGGGTCAGATTGGCTGAGACCATGGGGGTGGGGGGGTCTTTCACCTTCCTCTGCAGCATGGGGCATGAGTCACTTGCAGGTTTAAACTAGTTTAAAGGGTGAATTCTCTGTAATTTGAAGTCTTTAAACCATGATTTGAGGACTTCAGTAACTCATCCAGAAGTTAGAGGTCAATTACAGGAGTGGGTAGGTGAGGTTCTGTGGCCTGCAATGGGCAGGTGGTCAGAGTAGATTGTTACCCAGGGTTCTTGCAACCCAAAGCTCTTGGTAACTTTTACTCTGTGCGAGGAGGTGTCAGGAAATAAATCAGGGAAGACACGGCCATCCGACCAATAGATGGCTGGCAAAAACAGGACAACATCTGCCAGTGGGGAACACAAGATGCATCCAGAGGGAGAGCCCAATCCCGAAGAGTCCCCCCCATCTCAAGCTTTTCCCCCTTATTTATACATTAGTAATAGAATGACATGTCCCTTAAAGAAAACTTGTTAAGCAAGCAGTTCCAATGGGCAAGCAAGGGGCTCCTTCTGATTATTGATTAACCAGGTGTGGGTTTTTCCAGAGTTTGCAACCTTGAGACCCCAATAGACATTCCTGGGGCACATCCTGCTCTTCTAAAATGTATCAGCAACTTCAACACAATTCTTATCAGGAAGGATGCGGGATCAAGCTGCCCTTTCTGTGGCACCTCTCCCGCCTTGGTCAAGCTGAGATTGTTGAATGGCCAATTTACAGCTTGGTGACTAGGCTGCCTTTAACAATAAACCATAGTGGTTTCAAGCACTTTACTGGTTTGCCAATGTCTCTCCGTACCAGATGATCATGCTGGTTCCTTCTGATCTTATAGTCTATGAGTTTATGTGCCTGCATGGAGCCACATTAACTACAATGACGCTCGGCACTGGTGCAGGGCTTTTCCTTTGTGGAAGCAATTGGTGGACTGGGGATCAGGCTCCCTGCCTCCCAGTTCTGTGCTCTAATCACACTGCAACAGAGCGACTTGCCTGAATGCAACAGTATTTAACATGGGTCATGACTGCAGAATCAGGCCCTCAATCCAAAGTGTAGCTATGGGCCTGACATGATGCTAGGTTGAGGGCCTTCAGCCCCAAATCAGGAGATGCTCAGACTTCATCAGTTTGAGCCTTCATTTGCATGGGTCTACAAAACTCATTTTGAATTCTCATGGGAAAAAGTTGTGTCATGATATTACTGGTTCTCCTTGATCCTGACTTCTGAGAGTATTTCAGCATTCACACTTCTGGTTTTTGCCAAACCTTTCAGATCTCTACCAAAGCCCAGTTAAAGTTTGGGGGGAAGGGTCAGTGTGATTGGGAGCCAGAGGTGGAAGCAAAGTCCTTATTTTATCTCAATGTACCCATCCTGAGTAAACCCCTGTTTCCAAGATGATCTGAACATAGTCCCAAAACTTTGTTCCAGGCTGAAATTCTCCACAGAGATTCTAAATCAAAATCTGTGAAAACCCCATCAAAGCCCTATGTAACCTTTGGCATCTGTCAGTTCAGAATTCAGGCTCCATCTCTGTTCCTAACTCACATCCCAGTGACAGCTGCGGGGGCAAGTCTGAAAACACTGGGCCTTGTTCCCCAAAGGGAGAAGTAACAAGCACAGAGCTTTGCATTTGCAGAATTTTAGTCCCTGATTATGCATATGCTTAAGTCCAGGACCTATACTGAGTTTAAGACCATCTTTCCTTTCTGGTGAGGAATATGGTTTCCCTCTCGCTTCAGTTCAGTGTTCTGGTAATGGTGGTCAGCGCTGCCAAGCTGGAGAGATGTTCAAAATAATTCTCAATTCCACTTTCTTAATCTGGCTGTATCTTGGGAGCAGCACTCATAGGAAGCCATTTTTTAACATCACTTCACGGCATCTCTTCTCTAACTCCTGAGATGTTTGTAAAGATAAATATCACCTAAGCACTCATCCTGCAGAAGTCCAAAGCACAAGCAGCCATTTTCAAACATCAGGTTTCAGGAACCCACTCTGGTCACCCTTGTTATGTTCTAGGACACCCATGTCAGAGAAATGCATTATTAATCCAACCAACTTCTATGAATGAGTTGCTAGTTATGTTCCTGAGCGGCATCTCTTCTTGCTTGATTTTGCTCAATATGTATGCAGGATATAAATCATTGCTAGTGAAGAAGAGGACAGGGGCCAAATCCATCCCTCGTCTATCTGCACTGAAGTGCAAAGTGGAGGAAAATCACACAATGTAGGCTCCACACAGGGCTGGAGCACCCACGAGAAAAAATTGGTGGGTGCTGAGCACACACTGGAAGCCCCCCATCAGTGTCTTCCCCTCCCCCCCAGTGCTTCCTACCGGCCGGCAGCCCCATTGATCAGCACCTCCCGCTCCTTCTCTCCCTCCCTCCCTCCTTCCCAGCGCCTCCCGGCTGCCACAAATTAGCCGTTACATGGTGTGCAGGAGGCGCAAGAGTGGGGGAGGAGCGAGGGTGGGGTGTGCTCGGGGGAGAGGGCATAACGGGGTGGGAAGAGGTGGGGCGGGAAGAGATGGGCAGGGCCTGGGGCAGAGACAAGGGGAGCACCCCTTGGCACATTAGAAAGTCGGCGCCTATAGGCATACATGTAATTTATGCCTTACACCTGTTTCTCTTTCGCTAGAAAATGTGTTGTCTTTTTAAAACAAAAATCTTCCTTGAATTAAAAGGCGTTAACTTATGGGGGAGGGGGAAAAGGTGTTTGACCTAATTTTGCAATTCCTTGAACTTCACAAGATGTGCTTATCTCTCCTCTGAATGCTTCTATCTCTTCATCACAGCCATTGTGCTCACTAGTTATTATGCAACGGTCAAACCAGCTCTGAGATAGCAGCAACATGCTAAATTAAGATGTATAAGAGATTAAATAGATCAGGTTAATTGTGTTTTCATTTTTCTTAACAAGAAATTACTATTGCTGAGTGGGGAGAACATCCTTGCACTTAAAAGCTGTTGGAGGAAAATGGGACACTGCACAATAGAACTAAGAGAGCTATGTAATAATAGTCATTACATCTGAAAGGAAAGGGGGGGAAAACAGTGACTTGATCCAGATGGGACTGGTTCCTGAGGACCATGCATAACAAAACCACTATTTCCATAAACTTATTTTCTTTCCTTTTCTTCAATCAGTTCTAAGGGCCAGATTCCGTCACTCTCACTGAGAATGAGCATAGAACAAGTCTGTTTAAACTACTGTCCCTATTATCTTCTCTTCATGGTCCTCATCAATCTAAAGGTTTGTTGTACAGCTGTGTTAGAGGCAAGGCAGAGTCCTTGTGTAGGTTACTCTGTCATAGCAGATGTTCTAGAGTGTGGAGGAGGTTAGAACCTGAATGGAGGACAGTGGGTTCAAACTGTGATATGGAAAAGCTGAGTTGTTGTTGTAGCAGAGTCTGGAGTATGAGGCCTGGTACAAGGCCTGAGGCCTGAACCAAAGTCAGCAAAAGTTATGTGATGAGCAAAAGTCAGTCCCTGTCAAAAGCAGATGTTTGTCTGCAAGTTCACTGTCTGGTACATGAACTGGGCATCAGTATTGCTAGCATTGCTAAAATATATTGAATCTGTAAATCCATTCTGGCAGGCTAGGACAAGAACTGCCCAACCTAGCACACAATAAGATGATTTGGCAAAAGTGATGAATAGTGATGTTTTGTCTGAAACATCAGGAGAAAAGTATATGGGGGGGTAACAAACGGATGACAGAACAAGAAGCAATGGTCTCCAGTTGCAGTGCGGGAGGTCTAGGTTGGATATTAGGAAACACTATTTCACTGGGAGGGTGGTGAAGCACTGGAATGGGTACCTAAGGAGGTGGTGCAATCTACATCCTTAGAGGTTTTTAAGGCCCAGCTTGAGAAAGCCCTGGCTGGGATGATTTAGCTGGGGACTGGTCCTGCTTTGAGCAGGGGGTTGGACTAGATGACTTTCTGAGGTCTCTTCCAACCCTAATCTTCAGGGCTGGCTTTAGGCCAATTCCCCTGATTCCCTCGATTCCCCGGAATCGGGCCCCAAGGGTAAGAGGGCCCCACACTTGCGCTTAAGAGGGCCCCACGCCTTAGGCTCACCTGGCGGTGGTCTGCTCTGGCGGTGGGGGGGGGGTGGGTCCACTCCGGGGTCTTCAGCAGCATTTCGGCGGTGGGGGGGGGGCGCTCCAGGGTCTTTGGCAGCATTTCGGCAGTGGGGGGTCCTTCAATGCCGCCGAAGACACGGACCGCGGAATCGGGCCCCGCAGGTCCTAAAGCCGGCCCTGCTAATCTTCTACGATTCTATGATATGTAAGTTGCTTATCCCAGATTGATTAGCTCCAGTAGGTAGAGAACAGCAGCACGTACACCTCTACCTCGATATAACGCTGTCCTCGGGAGCCAAAATATCTTACCGCGTTATAGGTGAAACTGCGTTATATTGAACTTGCTTGGATTCACTGCCCCCCCGGAAGCACTGCTTTACCGTGCTATATCTGAATTCGTGTTATATTGGGTAGTGTTATATCGAGGTAGAGGTGTACCATAATTCAATAGCTACCAACTCAACAGCTCAGGCTGCCAATTGGTAATAACCCCCTTACCCTGACAATCAGAATGACCACCAAGGCCACTTTGTCCACTTCAAAATGCAGCACTCTGTTGTCTGACATATTTTTGTCCCAGCAAAACAGCAACAACCAATATTATCCAAGGGAAACCAGGGAGAGAAAGTGCCTTGTTTGAGCTAATAATTAAAATGTGCAAAGCTCCAGACATCACACTGATCAATTCAGCATACAAACAAAGGCGCTGATTCTGAACCCACTTTCACCAGTGCATTGCAATGGGATTGCTCCTGACTTCTGCTGGTTTAAATGAGAACAGAATAGACACATAGTACTGGGAAGCTTCGAGAGGCTAGAAGGAAAAGCTTCCCCTTTTCTAGAGCTTCCTGGTATTTTTTGACTCACTTCTAATACATCGATTCTAAGTCCAAAAGGGACCACTGTGATCTGTAGGACCGCCTGCATAACACAGGCCATAGAACTTCCCTGAAATAATTCCTGTTTGATCTAGATAATATTCAGAAAACCATCCAATCTTGGTTTAAAAATTGCCAGGGATGGAGAATCCACCACAAAAATCAATAATACAGGACCTTCACAGAGAGTGTTAATCACAGGTTGTTGCATTGTGTCATACACCCAAATTGATCATGGTAGGTATCTCCAAATACATATTTAATATAATTTAAACTGTGGTGGACAAAGTTTTAGATTGTGCAGGCCTCACTACTGAGGATGAGTATTTATAGTATTGAGGATGAGTACTTAGCCCCATTAAAGCCAATGAGTTTACTTACATGAGTATGTGCTCACCAGGGTCAGTAAGGCCTCCATAGATCTAGTCCTTTGAGTTTCCTGTGTGCTCATCAAAACAAGAAAATAAAAATCTTGCCCTGACAAGTCTAAAAGTGCGGCCACAGAAAGTTACCCAGTAAGCAGCGGCGACTCCAGGCACCAGCGCTCCAAGTGCGTGCCTGGGGCAGCAAGCCGCGGGGGGGCACCCTGCCGGTCCCTGCGAGGGCGGCAGTCAGGCAGCCTTCGGCGGCATGCCTGCGAGAGGTCCGCCGGTCCCGCAGATTTGACGGTAATTCGGCGGCGGGTACGCTGAAGTCGCGGGACCGGTGGACCTCCTGCAGGCATGCCGTCGAATCCGCGGGACTGGGGACCTCCCGCAAGCATGCCACAGAAAGCCGCCTGACTGCCGTGCTTGGGGCAGCAAAAAAGCTAGAGTCACCCCTGCCAGTAAGGATCAATTTGACCATCAGGAACCAATCCCTAAATAGCAAAGGATGTGTGAGAGAGCCCCATAGTCTTGGTCAATTAAAGGTGACCAGACTGGAACCAGTCTGTTATCAACCTGGGCTCTTAGTGCTGTATATCAAGGAGGTGGTCTCACTACCTGTGATGACATGGAAGATACCACAGCCACAGAAACCATTCTTAACTCTTTGGATAAGTGACCCAGAAATTGGAATTCTGCTGTGGTGACTCATTGGAGTTGTAGTTCTTTTTTTTTTTTTTTTTTTTTTTAATAGAGATATCCCATCTCCTAGAACTGGAAGGGACCTTGAAAGGTCATCGAGTCCAGCCCCCTGCCTTCACTAGCAGGACCAAGTACTGATTTTTGCCCCAGATCCCCAAGTGGCCCCCTCAAGGATTGAACTCACAACCCTGGGTTTAGCAGGCCAATGCTCAAACCACTGAGCTATCCCTCCCCCCATTCTCCTCTTTGGGCCTATTAGAATTTCAAATACTCCTTAAGATTTTTTACAGATTACATCATTTGTAGCTTTATTAATTGCTTCACAGTCGGATATACATATAATGTGGAGATTAAATAGATTTTTATTAGACAACTTGTGTGTGTGTGTGTGTTTAGCTAGAACAACTAATTTTATCCAAATAATAACTCTTGTTTATGTATTCCTGAAGCAGCATCGTCTTGGGAAAAGTAACATTTGTTTGGGTGGAGATGTAAAATGTACAAATTGTGTCTAAAAACCAAAAAATGACAGAAAATGGTTTGTATTTCTTTATTTTAATCAAACATTTCTCTAAAAGCATTACTCATCTTTATAGCCAGAAAGAAGCATATCTTATAACTAGCATAAAGCCGTTCAAATGTGAAAAATGATACTGAGCAGAACTGAAAAAGATAAATTCTCCATGACAAAAAACAAAGTAGAGTTGGAAGTTTTCATGACATATACATCTATTCTTCGTACATTGCCCTAAGCTACCAGCTAATATCTGCATTTCAACAGTGTGCAGGGCAGACTATTTAAGTTCAATAGTAGTTTTTACTTTCTTTAGGGTCCAGTAGTTATGGAGGTTTGCAGTAAATGGTCTGAAATGGACAGCATCATAAATCTGGGTGTCAACTGTCCACTTTGGAGGAAGAGGCCAACCTGAGAATAGGTTCAGAAAGAGCTCCCTATGTAATTACAATGAGATGAAACAGCTATTGGCTTATTTATTTCATGGTATTTCAAATTTTGACAATGGGAATGGATTCTTAATGGAAATACTTTGCCTTTTACAAGTGTCCAAGGATCCCAAAGCACTTCGAAAACATGAATATAGAATCCTCACCACATCCCTGTGAGGTAGGCAAGTATTATTCCCATTTCTCAAATGGGGAAATGGAAGCTTAAAACCACCAATGATGAGGATTTCACAATTTACCTTGGTAACTTGTATCATGCATGGCCTCTTTCAGATCTCCTGAATCATGGACTTAGGCTAAACCACATTACAAGGCAGCCACTTCAGGAAAGTGACTGATCCACAACCTTATGAAACCAACGGAATGACTCCCATTGACTTTGCTGGACTTTGGCTTAGGCCCTATTGGAGAATGCCTGGATTATACATCAAAATGCATACCTTTAAATATTTCTAGGTGCTCCAGTACCAGCTAATGCCACAACATCTTGTGCTTAAAAAAAATCTAGACACATACATTATGTTTCTTCTGTCCTTTAGTGTTTAACACGTGACAACTCACTTAAGGGTCCTGTGGTTAGTAGTATAGTTGACAACATAAGAGACCCAGATTCCATTCCTTCACTCCCTGGTTGGGTGGGATAGGAGCCCTGCAGCCATCAAAAGGAGAAGACCTTACAATGACTCTTGTGGCCAGCCTGGAAGTTCTGCCATTAAGAAAACACACAAAAATCCATTTACACAGTAAGCCTGGAGCAAAACTAGCAGCGAATAAAACAAGAGTGTGGAGGAATGGAGAGGCCAAATTGTATTTAAATGATAGGTGTAGATTTGAGCCCGGTGAGTAAAAATAGGTGGGTATGTATGTGCTATGCAATTCATATAGGATCTTCCTAATAAGCAGGGATGTATTTCAGAATCCAGAACTATTGTTTACAGGGGGGTGCTCAACCTGGGGATCAGAAAGAGGTGTCAAGGGATCATGCCATCCCCGCCCTATCCATAGTGTTAGTGGTAGTGGTAGTGATGTGTGTGGGGGGAGGGGAAGTTCAGCTGTGATATGGAAAAGGGGATCATGTGTGGAAAAGGGTTAGAACTAGAGATGCTTGGGAATTTTCCAACAAAACCTTTTCTTTTATTTTTTATCTCGCCAATTTGTCAGAAACATATTGGTTTTGATGAAACTTCAGCTGGGAAAAGTTTATCAGGTCCAAGATGGAATTTCCAGTTGTGAGAGCTCCACCTCAGTGTAGCCAATAGCCCAGTGGTTAAAACATTCAGCTGAGACCTGGACCTTTGTCTTCCTGATTTGGTGCAAGGACTAGAACTTCTGTTTCCTACGTCCCAGGGGAATGCCCTAACCACTAGAGTTTTGGTTATTCTGGGGTGGGTCTGTCTGTCTCTCACGCTTTAGTTTTTGGGGGGGGACTTTTTTTTGAAAAATTTTGAAGGGTCTCAGTTTTGTTTTGATGCAGAAAGAAAACAAATGTTGAAACCTTGACATTTTTTACAGAATTCTTGTTTTCCAGCCAGCCGTAGGGGGAACCGTTGTCATAAACAATAGTATCTTTCTTTTAAAGACACCGTGGTGTGTGAGTTGGTATTCAAAACTGCAAGTTTCTCCCCTCCCACCCTGACCCTCTGATCTCTGGCCCCTTTGGTAGATTGGTTCTGTAGATTCTGGTCTGATGAGTGGAGTATGCCTGATGTTTTCACATTGTTTTAAAGCCTATTTTGGACTCCAGTGAAACTCTCTGCTCACACACCATAGGAGTTAGAACTGTGTGAAATGTGTAAAATGAGATCTGAAGGATGCAATACCGGTTCTGCATAGAAGAAGGAGCTGGAAAAAACACCCAGCAAGCAAGACTTTTTCCTCTTCATTTTGAAAACACCTTCAGGGTTTCAGACCAGTTTCTTTATCTGGGAGGAGATTAAAGTTAATGGAGAATCTAAAAGACAGAATAAAATGAAGGCAGCAAGAAATATCAGAATCAGACTGTATTCGATGTGCAAGTGGCTCAGGAGAACTGATAGAGACCATTTGATTGATACCAAATGAAATGCAGGCAGAGTCTGACTGTTCTGAATGGCATTACCATGGGTGTCTGTCGGATGGGTGTTTGGTCTGGTCTACACTACAGACCTATATTAGTATAACTACATTGCTCAGAGGTGTGAAAAATCCACACCTCTGAGTGACATGGTTATACTGACCTAACCCGCCATGTAGACAGCGCTGTTTTGGCAGGAGAGCGTCTCCTGCCTATATAGCTATTGCCTCTCGGGGAGGCAGATTAACTACAATGACAGGAGAACTGTCTCCTGTCGGCACAGAGCGTCTTCACTAACGTTCTACAGGCTGGCATACCCATGCTAGTTTTAATCTAGTTAGCAGATCTAAAAAAAACATTGAAGACACAGCAGCGCAGACACTGGCACAGGCTAGGAATGTGAATACATACCAGGTTTATGGCCAGCTGACACCTACACTGCCACATCTTCACTGCTGTTTTTAGCTATGCCAGCTTGATTAAAGGTACACCCACCTGGGCTACAATCACCATCTTTGATTCCCGCGCAGACATGCCCATCGTGGACAAATGTCCCTATCCCATGAGTTAGCTCTCTTTGGGCACTTTTGTTGCCTGCCTCCCCAGGAAGACTAAGGACTGAGAAGGTCTGGAGGCTGAGATGCTCTCTCACCATTATCAGACTGGGATTGACAAGTCACTTGCAGATAACCAGGGGCGGCTCTATGTATTTTGCCGCCCCAAGCACGTCAGGCAGGCGGCTGTCCGTGGCTTGCCTGCGGGAGGTCCGCTGGTAACACGGATTCGGCCGCATGCCTGCGGGAGGTCCGCCGGCCCCGTGCCTTTGGCGTACCCGCTGCCGAATAGCCGCCGAAGCCGCAGGACCGGCGGACCTCCCGCAGGCATACCGCCGAAGGCAGCCTGACTGCCGCTGTCATGGTGACCAGCAGGCCGCCCCCCGCGGCTTGCCACCCCGGCACGCGCTTGGTGCACTGGTGCCTGGAGCCGCCCCTGGATAAGGCAAATTTTCATGGCTGCTTCCATGCCATACCTATTCTCTGGGTCAATACAGGATTTGAGTTACCAGCAGTGTCACCAAGGAGACAAGTGTTTTTAAAAAAGAGTCAGCAATTCAATGAATGGGCTATTTCATGGCACAGAATGTCATATTTCACGAGAGTTTTAATAAGACTATGGGGATCCGTGGCTTGCAGTCAAATGTAAACGATCAGAGGTGCTGAGCATACTTTTCAGTCACTGGTTGCTCGATCTGTTTGACAAAACATTTCCCATCCCTAAATGTTGTGATGGTCCCCAACCCTCAGTCTCATACCTCCAAAGTCCTGGATCAGGCGTTAACAAACCTTTGCTTCAGGAAACTAAGTAATACAATTATTACAATCAATACTGGGATTTTTTGGGTGCCACATTTTAAGGCCAGATTGTAAAGTGCCTATTGCTTATTATTATTACTTATTTGCATTATCATTGTGCCCAGGAGCCACAGTCAGGGACCAGAACCCCATTGTGCGAGGCACAGTAAAAACACAGAACAAGTGACCCAAAAGAGTTTACAGTCTCAGGACCAATATTGCTGAATGTTTACTTCCCCAAGTAGTCTCAGTGGTTTCAGCGGGACTACTCACATGCAAAACTGCTTGCCAGTATGAGTAAGAGCCCCCCAATACCACCCTCTTAGGTAGTAATTTAGAGCCAGACTGTGTCTTGAAGGCACTGACCTACACTGGAAAAGGGTGGAGATAGCCAGGTAAAATCCTTCTAGGAAGTCTGGGGAGAAGAGGGAAATGTGCACTCTGCATTTGTCCTTTAAGGAGACGTGGTGGCTTCCTTCTCTGCACTGGACATGTTTCTGCTTCCCACCCCTCTCTCTTCGGATGGCTTATTCCCTCCCAGGGGGCACTAGGAAGGGGCAATCTCTGTGCATGCCCCACAGCCCCTTACACAATAGCCAGGCAGAATCTCGTCCCTAACTGGCCCTCTCAGCCTGTCACATTTCAGACAGCAAAAAGTCAGCTAAGTGCTGCTCCGCTATCATGGGACTCACCTTCCGAGGAATCTTTTCCACTGTGCAGTAGCCACTCATCTTGAACGGACATTATACAGCCCTCATCATTACTATCGATGTCAGGAGTTACAAGAGCCACCACAGCAGCAGGGGGCATCGGTGGCATCTCCACGATGAAATGCCTTTGTGTTTATTTTTTGAAGTGTCACTCCCTACGTCCTCGTCCTGCCTCAGCCTCTGCCGGCTGGTAACGACTATATCCCAGAGCTGTCACAGAAAATGTTTCCCAAATACACTGCTGAAAGGATGGCAGCTTAAATACTCCCTGAGGTTATGTTCGGGGCGGGCCGGGCTCGTGACACTGGGTAATATTGCTTGTAGCAATGGGCCACTTTGCACCAAGTACCGGAGACAATATTTACGTACAATATCTCCTAGGTCTAAGTAAGTCACACTTCAGAGGAGGAACTGCTGGAATTCTTTGAAGAAGCAAAACCAAAAAAAACCCCCAAAAAACCACCACAGGAAGCAGATGGTTGGCGATTATGCTGCCCTACCTTGTTTGTCTTCATTCACAGCCTGTGTTTGCCGTGGCATGGGTCTAAGGATTTCTACTTTTGATGCACCTCCTTATGTGTTTGTTTGTTCTTTTTCTTGATCAACTTGTGACCCTAAGAGGCCCTCAATAAGACTTCACTGTCCTATAACAGCAACTTCTATCACGCCTCACAAACTCATTTCACCTAACACATTGCTCTTATGGCATTTATCCATAAAGCATGTTGTGTAAGGTATCATATGAAAACTTATAACACACAGGTCATTAATATTATTGTGAAATATATGTATTACCACTATAGGAGAAATTATGGATACATACTGATATTATGCTTTAAATTCTGCATGGAATTCTCCATGGAAGATTGGACAAATGACGAGGGAGGAGAATAAAAATATTGCTCAGGCATGCAGGAGTGAAATCAGGAAGGCCAAATCACACTTGGAGTTGCAACTAGCAGGAGATGTTAAGAGTAACAAGAAGGGTTTCTTCAGGTATGTTAGCAACAAGAAGGCGGTCAAGGAAAGTGTGGGTCCCTTACTGAATGGGGGAGGCAACAGAGGATGTGACAGAGGATGTGGAAAAAGCTAATGTACTCAATGCTTTTTTTGCCTCTGTCTTTACAAATAAGGTCAGCTCCCAGACTGCTGCACTGGGCAGCAGAGCATGGGGAGGAGGTGACCAGCCCTCTGTGGAGAAAGAAGTGGTTCAGGACTATTTAGAAAAGCTGGACTAGCACAAGTCCATGGGGCCAGATGCACTGCATCTGAGGGTGCTAAAGGAGTTGGTGGATGTGATTGCAGAGCCCTTTGCCATTATCTTTGAAATCTCATGGTGATCGGGGGAGGTCCCAGATGACTGGAAAAGGCTAATGTAATGCCCATCTTTAAAAAAGGGAAGAACGAGGATCCAGGGAACTACAGGCCAGTCAGCTTCACCTCAGTCCCTGGAAAAATCATGGAGCAGGCCAGGTCCTCAAGGAATCAATTTTGAAGCACTTTGATGAGGGGAAAGCAGTGGACCTGTTATTCCTTGACTTTAGCAAAGCTTTAGACATGGTCTCCCACACTATTCTTGCCAGCAAGTTAAAGAAGTATGGGCTGGATGAATGGAATATAAGGTGGATAGAAAGCTGGATAGATCATCAGGCTCAACGGGTAGTGATCAATGCCTCCATGTCTAGTTGGTAGCTGGTATCAAGCGGAGTGCCCCAAGGGTCGGTCCTGGGGCTGGTCTTGATCAATATCTTCATTAATGATCTGGAGGATGGTGTGGATTGCACCCTCAGCAAGTTTGCAGATGACACTAAACTGGGAGGAGTGGTAGATACGCTGGAGGGTAGGGATAGAATACAGAGGGACCTAGACAAATTGGAGGATTGGGCCAAAAGAAATCTGATGAGGTTCAACAAGGACAAATTCAGAGTCCTGCACTTAGGACAGAAGAATCCCAGGCACTGCTACAGACTAGGGACCAAGTGGCTAGGCAGCAGTTCTACAGAAAAGGACAAGAAGCTGGATATGAGTCAACAGTGTGCCCTTGTTGTCAAGAAGGCTAACAGCATTTTGGGCTGTATAAGTCAGAGCATTGCCAGCAGATCGAGGGACATGATCATTCCCCTCTATTTGGCATTGGTGAGGCCTCATCTGGAGTACTGTGTCCAGTTTTGGACCCCACACTAGAAGAAGGATGTGGAAAAATTGGAGACAGTCCAGTGGAGGGCAACAAAAATGATTAGGGGGCTGGAGCAAATGACTTATGAGGAGAGGCTGAGGGAACTGGGATTATTTAGTCTGCAGAAGAGAAGAATGTGGGAGGATTTGATAGCTAATTTCAACTACAGTACCTGAATGGGGGTTCCAAAGAGGATGGATATAGACTGTTCTCAGTGGTGGCAGATGACAGAACAAGGAGTAATGGTCTCAAGTTGCAGTGGGGAAGGTTTAGGTTGGATATTAGGAAAAACTTTTTCACTAGGAGGGTTGCGAAGCACTGGAATGGGTTACCTAGGGAGGTGGTGGAATCTCCTTCCTTAGAGGTTTTTAAGGTCAGATTTGACAAAGCCCTGGCTGGGATGATTTAGTTGGGGATTGGTCCTGCTTTGAGCAGGGGGTTGGACTAGATGACCTCTTGAGGTCCCTTCCAACCCTGATATTCTGTATTTCCAAGATTCTATGAAATTCTGTAACCAAACAAAAGGAAAAACAGGTTTTCTTTCAGACAGGAGGGGAGGTATTTATCTCCCTGTCTATAATGTAAATTAAGCAGACTTAGCAAAACACAGCGGAGGTTATATTTGCATAGTACGGCAACAAGAAAAGCAAATTAACAAAAGAACAACATAGCACAGCATCTACACCATGAAGAATAAACAGTGGAGGTGAGGAACTCTATCTACTGATATGCTTCAAAGGATCATAGAATCAGAGGGTTAGAGAGGACCACAAGGGTCATCTAGTCTAACTCCCTGCCAAAATGCAGAATTTGTTATATCTCACCCATCCAAGACAGATGGCTCCAGCCTCTTTTTGAAAATCTCCAGTGAAGTAACTTCCCCAACCTCCCTACAGGTCAACCTTTGTTCCATTGTCCTACATTTCAAAGGTGCACTGGACTAGAAGAAGAGGTGGAAAAGACTTAGAGTTTATCCATTTACTGAGGAAAGCCCTTGTAGGGTGTAGGGGAATAAGGGAAATCTGGATCCTGGTATGACTGAATACCAACTGTGCAGGACGGTTTTAGGTGAGAATCTGTTTTAAATAAGATTAACTTGCTAGAATTAAGTTTTAGTCTTGTAGAAGCAAGGTTGGTTGTTGGGTTTTTTTTGGTTGTTTGTTTTATTTGTAACCATTTCTGTTTCCATTATCTTTGCTTAATATCACTTAAATCTCTGTTCTTTATTAACTAACTTATTCTTGATTTTACTATAAGTTCTTCTCAGTGTTGTAATGCTAAAGTGTGAATCTTCTGCTGATCTAATGGACTGGTGTGCATAATGGCTCTTTGGACCCAGCAATCTGGGCAATTTCTCTGAGCATCCAGTGATGGGCTGGATGCTGCAGAGGAACGCTCTTCCGGTGGGGGAGGGAGGTGTCAGGGACTAGAGTGCTACAAGTATTACCTGCAAGGAAAAGTAAAAGCTGGCAGAGCTTTGGAAGAGCTTGATTGGTTGGCTAACAGACTGGGGTGACATTCTGTCACCTAGTTTAGCTCCAGCAAGTCTCTCCTTTGCTAGGGCAGAGGGGTAACAAGGTCAGCCATAATTCTGGGCTCTCTGAGAAAGCATCACAGTCCCATTAGAAGTGAGCTTTGAATTGCTATTTTTTTTAAAACCCTCACATTGAGTAAGGTAAAGTTTCTGAGGATGCCACGGAAATGTACTTGAGGTAAGAAAATCTTAGCTCAATATACTGTGCTTTTTATACAGAAAGCATCAACCTGCTTCAGAGCTGAAGCAATGAGATTGGACATTTCAGGGTAATGGGCTGCAGAAACTTCTCTAAACAGCTATTTCAAATCCAACTGAGGTTAGCAGTGACGGAAAAATGTTGTCAGATGGAGGCCTACATGAAGGTTTCAGCCCAGTTTCCCACAACAAAAAACAACTCTATATCTGGTAGCAATTGGCTCCTTTTTTGATAGTCATAGCAGAGTGGTGGTGGAGACTGACTTATCTTCTCACCTCTCAGGGAAGAGGTGCAGTGGTTGTGGGAATTTGCAAGACTGCTGCCTGTACTGTATCTGTTTGGAGTATAAGCAGAAGGCTTTGGGTTGCAGATCTGTTAACCCACCTCTTATCTGGGTGAATGAGATCACCAGCACTTGGCCCTGGAGTGGAGGTTAGTAGTGAGAGGTTAACTACAGAAGCCCATTTCAGCAGTAGACTTCAATGAGCAAAGTGAGAGGATGTTGGGTGCTGGCTTAAGGAGGCCATTCCAGGCACAAGGGGCAGCATGACAAAAGGCCGAGGCCGTAATTCGATTCCAAATTACACTGTTTTAAATAGAATAACTCCTTTGAAGTCAATAGAGTTACACCGATGTAAAGGTAAAGAGAACAAGGCGCAGGGGATTTGAATGGGAGTCAGAAATGAGGTGGGCAATAAGAGGAAAGGAATGGGAGAAAGCAGGGGAAAAGAAAATGGGATGGAAGGATTCACAGACTGACACGTCACCTGGACAGAGCTGAGCAGTCCCTTGAAGACCAGAACAAGGAGCCAAATCCTGCAATCAGTTTAACCGATGAAAGGCCCCAGGCCTGCAAGGATTTTCGTGTATGTTTAACTGCACACATATGAATAGTTCCATTGAGTGCAATGAGACTACCACATCCGCTTAATGGGCTCATGTGCGTAAAAGTGAGCGCTTGCGTAATTGGTTGCATTATGGGATCTTATATTTGGAGTATTTACACCTGCTTCAGTGCACTTACTCTGGTGGTGTGCTGGTGTGCTTAAGGGCAGAATTTGGCCAAGGAGGTTGAGCTTGAGGTGGAAAGAGAATAGGGTGATCAGATAGCAAGTGTGAAAAATCAGGACACTTTTGGGGGGGGCTGGGGGTGTCTATTTGTGTATATAAGATAAAGCCCCTAAAACCCAGACATCCGATTACCCTAAAAGAGAAGGAAGTCAGCAAAGATGCAGATTTGGGCCGAGAGATGACAGGACGATTATTTTAGCTGAAGCGTTTTGGAAAGGGGAGAGAGGTAGGGAAGGGTTGTAATAATCCAGATGAATGAGGCACTAAAAGAACAAACCCTGGCAATTTTGCATGAAAGTCGTTTCTGGAGATTTCCAGGCCTGTTTTGCACACACAAACATTCAAGTAAAATAAGGACGAGTAGCCAGACTTTTGGGTGCTTAACCAAACATAACTATTCACCTATCATTTCACTATGAGGCTTATCAGTACAATAATAGCTCCCCTTTGGCCACCAGATTTGGAGGCACTTATGTTCCTCCAGTGGCTTGGATTTACAGTTTTACTCTAAGCTTGCTGTCTATCAAGGGCCTCATGGCAAAAAAATACAGAACTCATTCAGGGCTCCAGCAAGTGATCTTGTTCAACTGAGCCTGAATCACAGGTAAGCAGCTCATTGGAGCATTAATTTTCAGATGTGCAAATGTTTAGCTCCTAGAATTCCCACCTATCTAGGAAAATGGAGCCCTTTACTTTCCTCCATACAAATTTAAGTTGAATAAAGTCAACGCATTTGCTTTCTCTGCTATGCGAACACAATTATTTGAATTGCTCATGTGTGTATTTTTCTCCCCAGTTGTTTTTTACTTCGCCTCCAAATACTTCCACACCAATTCTGTGAGTATCTCTTTCATAAGACCCAGCACTGATTTCCCCTTTTTCCGAACATTTCCCCAGACAATTTTAAGCTGACATTGCTGAGGACAGTGCTCATGCACGCCCACACATTCCCATGCAGAGGAATATGACTGTATGTGTTCCACATTTTAATGGCATGCTTGGCTCCCTTGAGGTAAATTTTGCACAAGCTCATTAATTTAAACAAAGAATGATCATTTGAGCCACTGCAAAAAATATTAATAATTGCCGAACACAGGTGTTTTCATGTAATTTAGGGGAGATCAGATCCACTTATGCTTCAAAGACAGAAGTTTGTTAAAAATAGAAACAAAAAATTATCTGGGCCATTGCAGCTTAAAAATAGTGGAAAAGAAACATTGTGAAATTTATTCTCGTGGTCTTTTGTGTTCTTCAAGATTGAACATGAGTTTATTTTTCCTGAAATGAGCTGCAAATGAAGGGACTGAGTAGGATTCAGTGATAAAGAACAAAATCAGACAATAATCAGGGAATGAGAAATAGAATTACAGGTGCAGATTATTATTGTGGCACTGAATTTTAGCGGCTAACCATTTTATTCCTGCATATTCTATCAGAGGGATAAGCATTTGGCTTGCAGAACCACTGACACTTTCAAGGTCTTTGCATTCATTAGAATTTTATATCGGAGTTTTTTACCTCTTTTATTCCACCCAACACACTAAAGATGAAATGATTATATTGAAATGTTGCCTAGTAAAATAAAACACTAGGCAACATGGTGCTTAAGTTTTATTGATAATCTCTTTTTCCTTTAAAATTAATTCATCCCATACCTCCTCTTCCACATTATAACCTACTCAGAGAAAATTTCCATCATTACAAATTACAGAGACACCCTTTTGAATAAAGGCCAGAACATAAGTCACAGCAAGATCATAGGTCAAATCTGCGATCTTATTGGAAATCTAAGGAAAAGGATCATTTGAATGGCATATGGTACAAACCTCAACTCCTAATAGCCTAGAAAGAGTTCTAGTCTAAAGGTGGAAACACTCAGGGTACATCTACACTACCCGCCAGATCGGTGGGTAGTGATCGATCTATCATGGATCGATTTATCGTGTCTAGTGTAGACGCAATAAAATCGATCCCTGATCGCTCTGCCGTTGACTCTGGAACTCCACCGCGGCGAGAGGTGGAAGCGGAGTCGACAGGGGAGCGGCAGCGGTCGACCCTCCGCCGTCCTAACAGCCAGGTAAATCGTAGCTGAAGTTGCGTATCTTAGGTCGACACACACCCCCAGTGTAGACCTAGCCTCAGAGTGACCAAACCACTGTCAAGTTGAGGCCAAAAGTCAGTTTAGAGGCCTTATTACCTTTGCAATAATGTGCAGTGTAGACTGCTAAGTCTATTGCACTCAGGTCTACATGGTTTTCTGTGATCTAAAAGGAGTTCATGCATTATTATCGATTAACAGAATAACTGAATATCCCTGAATTATAATCATAAAAAGGCAGTGGGTGCTCCAAAATTAAGGTTGCTATTCAGTTTCCTTAACAAACCCAGTTCTTCCCTTAACCTCAAACAAGCAAAAAAAATCAGCCTCAAATCTGGTAGGCAAGGTCTGCGGCCGCATTAGGATTTTCTGCTATACTGGAAGTCAATCAGGCAAGAGATTGCCGTTTTATGACACCAAAGAGCAAGCTCATCAGAGACCAATGTGCCATTCTGGTGTTAATATTTAAATGGTTAATAGCTTAAAAAATGATAGCTAATTGCTCAGTCTGGCCCTGTGCTTTAGCTCCTAACTAGAGCAATCCTGCAAATTAAATTTGATCTTTTTTTTAATTTATTTTTTCCCATGCAATAGCGAATAAATGTTATAAATTTAGCAACTGTGACAAAGGTCTTAGGTAGTTTGTCTGAAGGCCCAACCACCTGACCTTTCACCGATCTGAAAAAGATAGATTATGTTTGAATGCAAGCTAGAGCTGGTTGATATGTTTTGAAATTGCAATGAAATTTGAGGGAAAAATAGGAATAGTGGTGACATTTCTATGGGAAAAAAGTCCTCACATTTTTCAGCAACTAGAGACCTGGTCAACTTTTTCAAATCTCTAAATTTTGCAAGTTAAAAAAAAAGTGTGTGGGGGGGAATTAAAAACAACTGCTCATGATAGTTCTCCTTTTTTCAACCAGCTTGAGACTGCACAATGTGGGGGTACACCAATGCAGAAGCCAGGCACACCTGCGGCCCTGCTGATCACTGGGTGTGGGCACTGCTCTGTAAGAGCACCAATTATACAAAAGTCCTTTGGAATTTAATACCAATGAACCCAATAAAGTTCAATGGAAATTTAACAAGATTCTATAATGATCACTCTGAAGTCCTGTACAACTGAACAGGTGTTTTGGTAACCATCTTATAAAATTCTACAGAAGGCATATATTTCGCTGCTAAAGTATATAAGAGGATTAAAATGATAGAATCTTTATAATTTCCTGTTAAATTAATTAGGAGATTCCTATAAGTGGAAGTCTTTGATAAGTAGGGCTCTACCAAATTCACAGCTGTGAAAAACGCGTCCTGGACCCTGAAATCTGGTCACTCCTGTGAAATCTAGGCTTTTGCATACGTTTACTCTATACTGCACAGATTTCATGAAGAAGACCAGCATTTCACAAACTGGGGGTCCCATCCCAAAAGAGGGTTGTAAGGGGTTGAAAGGTTATTGTAGAGGGGTCATGGTATTGCTGCCCTTACTTCTGCACTGCCTTCAGAGCTGGGTAGCTGGAGAGCAGTAGCTGTTGGGTGGACGCCCAACCCTGAAGGCAGTGCCCTACCAGTAGCAGTGCAGAAGTAAGGTTGGCAATACTATACCATGCCGTCCTTTCTTCTTTGCTGCTGCTGGCAGTGGTGCTGCCTTCAGAGTGGGGCTCCTAGCTCAAAGCCAACTCTCTCCATCCACCCAGCTCTGACGGCAGCAGCGCAGAAGTAAGGGTGTCAATATTGCAACCCTCTCCTACAATAACCTTTCGACCCCCCCCCCCCACACACACACACAATCCCCTTTTGGTTCAGGATCCCTACAGTTGCAATACTGTGAAATTTCAGATTTAAATATCTGAAATCATAAAATTTACGATTTTTAAATTCCTATGATCATTAAATTGACAAAAATGAACCCTGAATTTGTTAGGGCCCTATTGATAAGCAAGTCTGATCAGTGCACAAAGCATGGAACTTTATTCCCCATTGCAACCACTCTGACAATAGGTTGAGTGCACTTGGATTTGTGTGTGTGTGTGTGTGTGTGTGTGTGTATGTGTGAGGGGGCGTTAACCAAGCCTTTTATTAAACCATGCTTTTTGATTTTTGGCAATCATCTATGAGCTGGGCAGGCTAGCACTGTCACACTGCAAGATTGACCAATGTATTCTGACAGATATGGAATCTACTGACCAATTGTGCGTTTATCTTTGGTGGTATGAACACAATGCCCCCTAACTCCCTTGGGATCACACATAACCCTTGTGTCCACAGCTTCATAGAGTTGTGGAAGAGACACTCCAGCTAAGAAATAGTGTCATGACTGATAATCTCACATTTCTAATGGGCAATTGATCATTTACTGTGTGTATTGTGCTTTGAATATATAAACAGCTATAGAATTGCAAAGAATGATTTGCCTTCAGAACATTTTGCCAGGTGGGTAGAATAGAGTTTCTGCTCTTTTGGGATGTTATTGTCTTTGTCAAAAATAACATACTATCAAAAGTCTGGCACTGTAGTAATGATTCAAGTAGACCATGTGGCTGTCTACATTCCTATGTTTCTGTTTTTACTATGCCCATTACTGTAATATCTTAGCATAAATCTAGAACTTGTGCTTTTTCTTCAAAGTTATGTATACTTTTTTTTAAAACGTGCTCACAGTTGCACAGTTCTAATGGTCTTTTTGTCTGAGTCTCTTTCATACACCAATTACACTCTGCATAAAGACTTTTCTCCTAAACTCCCCAGGTGCCTGACCTTTGCTTTGGTTCACAGCATGCCCTTATCTCTCTAAGCACGTTACCCTTTCAAACAGCTTCCACCTTCTTATGCACAAATCATGCCTCTTCTTCAACTCTTCCTAATTTTCCTCTTAAACACACACACACAGACACACACACATAGAGCTTTTGCCATGCATGGGTAAAACCAGCTCAGTTAAAATAGGAACCTCCTGGAACCTTCAACCAACCTTGAACATAAGAATGGTCATACTGAGTCAGACCAATGGTCCATCTAACCAAGTATCCTGTCTTCCGACAGTGGCCAATGCCAAGTGCTTCAGAGGGAATGAACAGAACAGGTAATCATCAAATGATCCATTCCCAGTCACCCATTCCCAGCTTCTGGCAAACTGAACTTTATTGATGTTTTCAAAGAATGTTGTTTACTTCCCCACATTGTTTTCCTGTACCATAGTTATGAGTTTCACCAGGGACCATAAGTATTGAGCTACCATGAGAAAGGCTGCTGATTATTGTGACTCAGACAAAAGATGGAAGCACTGGAAGTCTCATTAGAAATTTTGTTCAAGATAGGATACTGGACAAGATGGACCATGGCAATTCTTATGTTCCTGTGTCCTGTCCCGGTAGATTTTATTTACATTTATCTCCGGCCGGTTTCAATGGGAATTTTGCTCTAATGAGGAAAGAAGAATGAGGACCCAAATTTTGCACACTCACAAGGTATGTGTACTTTAGTCAAGCATCAGGGAAGCATCCAAAATGTTGTGTGCTACCTCAACCACTCTTTCAGAGTTTGGCCTATAGTTAATTTTAATTCTTCCACTGCTTTTAGGTCAGTGATGTAATACCACTTGGGGTGGCAAAAAAGCTGGAGCCAGCTCTGCTTGCCATCTCCTGTTGAAGGAGGTCTGGGTGTGCCTGTCAATAAAGCCAGATGCCTGTGTTTGAGTGAGATCCACCCCACCCATCCTGCAACCAGCTGATCACCGCTCACAGCATGTTAGTGTGCAGCAAATGATTTCATTACATCTATAACATTGTAATAGTCTCTTGTACGTGCGTGTAAAGTTCATGCTTACTACATTATTTATATTAACACTAAGGCTTTTGTGAATGCAGGGTTTCTATATGCCTATTACAGCGTAACTGCTATAAGGCCTGTGTATTCTGTGGGACATTTTTTATTTTTTTTGCGTCGCTTTATTATACGATTCTTTAAATGAAATTCTATTGTATTTTACTATGTTTTATGTATTCTTTCTGCTTTATTAGCTACATTGTAACTACCTATTTCTTCTAAATGAATATTAGTTTTGCTAGGCCCAAGAAAATGGAGTATAGAACAGGTTGTTTGGCCAGCTTAGCCAAAGTTAGGCTAACAGTAGTTGCTGGGCCATTCCTGTCTCTCTGTGAAACATGAAGACATGCTTGCTTAGGCTTCAAAGAATAAGATGGGGGGGGGGGGCTGCATTCTTGTACCAGATGTACCAGGAACAGTTCGCTTGGGCAAATGGAGACTTGCTGTCTCCACTCCCTGTTCTGGTCTTCGTCTGTTCTTAACTCCCTCCTGTCCTTTAGTTACTGATGCATGATAACAAAGCTGATAAAAAAGTTGCTGGGGCATCACGAATTGTTTGTAGTGTCAAAGAAGATAGATATGCATGAATATTAGAAGCTTTCTAACTAATAAAGGGGGGTTGGGTTGTTTTAACTATGATGCGACGGAACTGTCTATATAACCTTACTAGTTATTGTAATCGGGGCTGGTTCTCTCTGGAGACGGGCCGCTCTCTATTGTTGTGTGCACTCCTCAATAAAGAGCTTGTGTTTGGACCTTGCTGGTGTTGCCTGTCTCTCTGCGGTCAGACAACGAACCGTGCCATCTGGGTTCGAGTCCCCGACTAATTTGGCAACTCTGCCGGGACTCGTCTGACTCTCCGGTGAGGGATCAGACTCCGAAGCAACACAGCACGCATCCTCTCGCTTCGAGGAGCCTTGCCCAGTAACCTGATCCCTGCATCAGCGATAAGGCGAGTCCTGTGAACCAGCTGAAGCCCGTAGAAAGCCAGCAACGTCCACCTACCCCTTGAGTAGGACCCAGGTCTTCGGGGTTCGAGTCCCTGAATAAGGTAAGCGATTGCCAGGAAGGGGTTGGAGGCCCCGGAGAGGGGTTAGAGGTCCCGGAATAGGGTTAGAGGCCCCGGGATAGGGTTAGAGGCCCTACAGTCTAAATGGGACAATTTGGCAGTAAATGCCCGGGGGACGCCCGGTTGTCTCTGTTACTTAGAGATTGGAAGGAAATCTCTGGAACAACCGGTTTGACTAAATCTCAGATGAGAAATTTATGCCAAATTCAATGGCCTTCCTTTACTGCTCATTTGTCCCGACTAAAGATTGGCCAAGCTGCGGAACCTTTTCTGCAGACAGGATAAATTCCTTGAGGGATATTTTGTTTGATCTTAGACCAGGACAAATGGATTATTTATTTGTGTGGTATAATTATAAGCCTAAGGAGGGATGTACAGCTTTTGAGGCCGTATGTGTAGATGATTCCCTTAAATGTCCCCCTCCTTATGTTCCGGACGCTCAGCCAGAAGAAGATGGGTATATCCCAATGAGAGCGCCACCAAGGCGGAGCCCAAGAGTTGTAGCAGAGGGCGAAAGAACGGAGGGAAAAAGAGACGCTGTGGAAGCGGATCCCTCTGAGTCAAAAAGGGATGTTCAAGGAGCAGGTCCTTCCCAACCCTTAGAAGAATTTTCTGGGACTTTCCTGCCTCCTTTTGGGTCCCCTGTAATTGCAAAAACAGTTCAAGCTCCTTTGCGAGCTTACCCCGTTCCCCTGAGCAATGGGCAACATGCAATGGTGTTTACTCATACACCTTTCACATCCACTGATTTATTAAATTGGCAGTGATCTATGCCGCGCCTTAGAGACAATCCAGAAGTGGTAGAGGGGACGTTTCGGACCATTTTTTCTATCCACTTACCAACCTGGGCAGATGTTAATCAGTTATTGGACACCCTCCTAACTGAGGATGAACGCCAGAAGGTTAAAGAAAGGGCTGCTGCATATTACTTGAGTCGCCAGGATTGGGGAGCTATGCCCACTACTGAGCCCCACTGGAATCCGAATGAGGATAGGGATAAGACAAAGGTAGATCACTGCCGACAAGCTATTTTGGACGGGATAAGAGCGGCGGGAGAGGCTACCCCTAATTGGGGCAAGGTTACTGCAATTCCCAAATGAACATCCTTCTGATTTCTGTACACGATTAACCAATGAGGTTAGGAAACACAGTAACCTGGATCTAGAATCAGCATCTGGAAAAGAAATGGTTAAGCTGGTATTTATGGCACAGTGTGCAGAGGACATTGCAGAACAATTTAGGGAGCACCCGGATGGGATGCAAGGAAAAAGTTTATCCGAAGTGGTTAGCATTGCAACACGGGTCTACAACGGTAGAGAGGAGAAAAGGGAAAAGGAAAGGAAGAGGGAAAAACAACAGGATATGAAGGATCAAATATCATTACTGGCAGTGACCATGTCGGGGGATAAAGGGAGGGGTCGCGGCTGGAGCCGTGGCCCCAGAGGAAGGTTCCCTGGGAGAGGAAGAGGTGGATTCAGGGGAATAATACGCGGGATTGGGGTGAACCAGGACTACGACGGGTGTTTTCATTGTGGTGAGGAAGGTCACTGGAAGAGAGAGTGTCCACACAGGCAAAAATCTGATTATAAGCCTCAAATGGTGGGTCAATTCTCTGCGGATAATGAATGAAGGGAGGCGCCGCTCCCCTGGGGCCCTGAGGTGTATGAAGCCGGAATGGTACAATTTAAATGTGATGCTCGATTTCCAGTGGTTCCCCTCAAAGTAGGACAAAAAGCTTTTGAATTATTAGTGGATACGGGGGCCACTCATTCAGCTATACCTAAGGGAGCGGCACCAAAGAATGAGGTAGAAAAATGTGTGATAAGAGTCACTGGAAAACCTGAACGACATTTCATGTCCAATAATTGTATGGCCACATTAGGGCCCATATCTGTTAAGCATTCTTTTTTGTTAATGAATGGCCCAGTGAATCTATTGGGGAGAGACTTGTTGTGTAAATTGCATGCCCAAATTTCCTGCACTCCTGACAGTATTACTCTTTGATTTCCGGTGGAGAGAGCTTACCTACTAACGCAGCTAGCCAACAGCAAAGGTGAAGCACTTCCCCTCCGAGTTGAAAATGAAGTGAACCCTATCGTGTGGGGGGGGAAAGCATGATGTGGGTTTGGTAAAATCTGCCTCACCTCTAAACCCCGTGGTAAAAAGCAATATGTCACCTCCTGCTCAGAGACAATATCCCCTGAAAATTGAGACTATACAAGGACTTGAGCCTCTTGTGCAGGATTTTAAGAACCAAGGAATTTTAGTTCCCTGTGTCTCCCCTTGTAACACTCCTATTTTGGCTGTAAAAAAACCGCAGCCCGACTCAGATGGAAAACCTGTATATAGAATGGTGCAGGATTTAAGACTCATCAATCAATATGTGATCCCAGAGCACCCTGTGGTACTGAACCCGAGTACTATTTTGACAATGGGGCCTCCTGAAGCGGAGTGGTTTACGTGTATGGATTTAGTGAATGCTTTCTTCTCTGGACCAGTGGCTCCAGAAAAGCAATACCTTTTTGCATTTACATGGGGTGTTCCTGGCACAGCAGGGAAAGGGGATAAAAGGTCTGGACCTCCGGGACAACTTACTTGGACAAGAATGCCTCAAGGTTACGTGGAGGCACCAAGTGTGTTTGCAAGGGTGTTAGTTGAGGATTTGAAGGATGTTCAGTTACCGGCTGCCTCTACCTTGGTAACATATGTTGACAACATCCTGGTGGCCTACAGGACTCGGGAGGATAATGAGAGTGATTCTATTTACCTACTTAATCAGTTAGCACAAAAGGGGTATAAAGTCAGCCCCACTAAGTTGCAGTGGGCTAGGAAGGAAGTAAAATACCTTGGATATGCCCTGGGTCCCGGAATACGCAGTTTGGACTCCAAACGGGTAGAAACCATAGTTAATATCTCCTTCCCCACCACTAAGCGAGGGATGCGGGGTTTTATCGGGATGATTGGATTCTGTCGCCCTTGGATTATTTCAGCCGGAGAATGGTTAAAACCTTTGCATGAACTAACAAAGGAGGAGGCTGAAGAGCCCCTACGCCCTAACTCCAAGCAAATAAGAGCCTTTAAGGCACTCAAAGAATCTCTCATTCGAGCTCCCGTGTTGGGATTGCCAAATTATAACAAGCCTTTTGATTTGTATGTGCATGAGGTGAAGGGATTAGCGTCTGGATTATTAACGCAATCGTTCGGAAATGCTCCTAGACCTGGACAGTTGAACCCAGGGGCAAAGGGGCACCCAGGCTGCCTAAGAAATGTGGTGGCAGCGGTGCTGCTAGTTGAAAAAGCCCAAGAAATTGCTTTAGGGCACCCTTTGACAGTACATACTCCGCACGCTGTAGCAAGCCTGTTAAATTCTCAACAGCATAAGCATCTGACTAACCAAAGGTTGTCTAAGTATGAGGTGACTCTGCTAATGACACACAGAGTTACATTAAAGAAGTGTGCAAATTTGAATACAGCTTCTTTGTTACCTCATGAGGATGGTCAGAAAGTATTACATGATTGTTTGCAAGTTTTGGATCAGGTATCAACGCCCCGTCCTGATCTCACCGATGCCCCTCTATCCGATCCGGAACTGGAGTTGTTTGTGGATGGGTCTGCTTTTGTTCGGGATGGAGTTCGACCCTCCGGGGATGCAGTCACAGATGGACATGCAGTAATAATAGGAAAACCCTTATCACCTGGGACAAGCGCTCAGTCAGCCGAACTGCAAGCTTTAACAGCCGCTTGTTTATATGCTAAAGGGAAAAGGGTTAATATTTACACTGATTCTAAATATGCTTTTGGGGTGTGCCATGCTACGGGAGCCATTTGGAAGGAAAGAGGATTTATCACTTCCTCAGGGTCACAAATTGCTCATGGGGGAAGGATAGCTCAATGGATTGAGCATTGGCCTGCTAAACCCAGGGTTGTGAGTTCAATCCTTGAGGGGGCCACTTGGGGATCTGGGGCAAAATCAGTACTTGGTCCTGCTAGTGAAGGCAGGGGCTGGACTTGATGACCTTTCAGGGTCCCTTCCAGTTCTAGGAGATGGGAGATCTCCATTAATTAATTAAAAATGGTAAAGAAATAGCAGAATTGCTGTAGGCTATCCAAGCTCCTAAGGACATTGCAGTTATTCACTGCAGAGCTCATACTAAAAATAATGATCCTGTATCAGTAGGAAACCGCTTTGCAGATGAGGCTGCTAAGGCAACTGCTTTGCAAAGTACTCAGTTAGATCTGAGCTCTCCTCTTCTAAACTGGCAATGGCAAGCCCCTGCTAGTGAGAAACTGATCTGGGAAAAATGGGGAGCTAAGCCCAATTTGACAGGGAGATGGGAATGTAATGGTTGTTTTGTTTTACCAAAAAGCCACCAGAGTGAAATAATGGACCAAATACACAAAAACACGCATCTGGGGGCCAATAAAATGTCTCAAATTATTTTAAGACAGTTTATTTCCCCAGGACTCCATGAAGTAGCAAAAAGAACAGTAGAAAAGTGTGCTCTCTGTCAACAATGTAATCCAAAGGGTGTAAGTAAACCAGTACCGCCTGGGGGCCGTAGATGGGCTCATAGACCTATGCAGCATGTACAGATTGATTTTACTGATTTACCTCCCTCAGAAGGAAAAAAAAATGTATTAGTCATAATAGATCAGCTTACAGGATGGGTGGAGGCATACCCCACCGGCCGAGCCACTGCAACTACAGTTTGTAAAATACTGCTTAACGAAATAATACCCAGATTTGGCCCTCCTGAAGTAATCGATCAAGGTACTCATTTTACAGCAAAGATTTGCAAGGAGCTTACTGAAGCGATAGGAACCAAATGGGGTTTTCACACTCCCTGGCACCCTCAGAACTCAGGCCAAGTGGAGCGTATGAATGGAACGTTGAAAAGCCTTTTGACCAAATTGTGCCAAGAACTCAACCTAAAGTGGACCAAAGTTCTTCCTCTTGCTCTTTATATCATTCAAACTACTCCAAATGCTAGAACTAGACTAGCACCCTATGAGATTCTGTTTGGACATGTACCTCCCACTTTTGCTCCTTTAGTATCAATTCCAAACGATACTGATATAACTAAGGAAACAGAAACCTATGTAAAAGAGTTGCAGTGTCATCTAGTGACATTACAACAGTACTCTGCCCATTCCCAAACCTTACCATTGTGGGAAGCTGTTCATTCTTTCTCACCAGGTGATCCCGTATGGGTAAAAGCATGTAAGAAGACTCCGCTTCAACCACAGTGGCTAGGACCCTTTGAAATCCTTCTGGTAAGCCCTACAGCAATCCGGGTGAAAGAGTTGCCCACTTGGGTTCACCACACTAGAGTCAAGAGGAGCACCGCTAGTGGACCTGACCAGGTAAAGGGTTCCCCAGAAGTAGACGACGTCGGACTTTGAGGGAGCCACGCATGTTCACCCCACCGTGAGCCGGGTGAACCAGAAACAGATGACACCTGTGCCCAAAATCAATGGACTGCTACCCCTTTGGGCGATCTGAAGCTTCGACTACAGCTGAAAAGGCCTTAAGTTGGTGGTGTCCTTTTTCCAAAGGATGGCCCTGAGTTTTGGCCTGGGACAGAGCAAACCACCTCATACAAGTAGCAAAGGACCATGGAGGGGAGCGGGTTGAATCCTGGTGGAGAAACCTGTTCGATTGGATTCCAAACATAGGTGGTTGGCTTCATAATGTACTCCGAAGCGCAGTTGTAATTATATGTGGCCTGGTAGTTTTGTATGTTATAGTAAAGGTTGGATGTTGGATGGGCACCAAGGTGTGTTCCGTCCAAAAGTAACCAACCTCAAGCTTACCACTCATGGTAGTTAGTTGTCCCAGGAGTCCCTTTATGGTACTCCAGGGACAAAGGGGGGACTGCTAGGCCCAAGAAAATGGAGTATAGAACAGGTTGTTTGGCCAGCTTAGCCAAAGTTAGGCTAACTGTAGTTGCTGGGCCATTCCTGTCTCTCTGTGAAACATGAAGACATGCTTGCTTAGGCTTCAAAGAATAAGATAAGAGTGGGGGCCTGCATTCTTGTACCAGATGTACCAGGAACAGTTCGCTTGGGCAAATGGAGACTTGCTGTCTCCACTCCCTGTTCTGGTCTTCGTCTGTTCTTAACTCCCTCCTGTCCTTTAGTTACTGATGCATGATAACAAAGCTGATAAAAAGTTGCTGGGGCATCACGCATTGTTTGTAGTGTCAAAGAAGATAGATATGCATGAATATTAGAAGCTTTCTAACTAATAAAGGGGGGTTGGGTTGTTTTAACTATGACGCGACGGAACTGTCTATATAACCTTACTAGTTATTGTAATCAGGGCTGGTTCTCTCTGGAGACGGGCCGCTCTCTATTGTTGTGTGCACTCCTCAATAAAGAGCTTGTGTTTGGACCTTGCGGGTGTTGCCTGTCTCTCTGCGGTCAGACAACGAACTGTGCCGTCTGGGTTCGAGTCCCCGACAGTTTGTTTTCAAAGAATTTCTGCTTGTGGGTCCATCCTTGAGCGGAAGGCTGTATCCGTGTCCTTCTAAGGGTTCGCAAAAGTGGTTTGCTCTGGGGAGCCCTCTGTGGGTCACAGACAAGCCCCCTGGTAACACCCTGACAATTCCTCTAGGGTGTGTTACCTCTGTTCTTGAGCAGGTCAAGAAGCAGCTGCTTGTGTGCTTGGCTGCTTCCTTTCTCTGGAACGGGGCAGCTCCTGTCACGTACACTGAGTTTTCCTTCTGTGTCCATCACCGAGAAGCATTCCCAGACCAGTTCCTTTCATGCATACCAAGTTCTTCTTCTCTTTACAGCACTTCGTGATTGCCTTCTCAGGGCAGATTATATCAGACACACCTGTCTCCTGTCCTTTCTCCTTGCAGCTCCTCTCCGCCCACATACACTCCCTCGTTCACACTCTCTCTGAGGGATGGGATATTACAAAGCTTGGAAGTTCATACAAGTGGTCACTTGAAAAGGTTACAGAGCTTGCAAAGGTTACAAAACTTAAAAGGCTGTGCTAACAATCACTGAAGTTACAAAATCTGCAAAAAGGTTGCAGAATTTAATGATACAAGTTGCAGATCTTACAATTGCATTTGAGTGGAGGCTTTACATAACAGGGTGGACCTCTACCTTATTACCCCTTTGAATAAAGCAAATTGCACAGTCTTAGGCAAACCATCATTGGCGTGCCTGAGGTCTAAATTGTGGGGTAACAACCAGAGCTCTCTGACGTCATTTCCCAGCATGCTGAAAGTCAGATGTGGGGGAGCTGAGAGAAGCAGAACAGCTCAGGGAGCCTTTAATTAACTCCTCCTCCCCACAAAATGGGGGGGGGGGATATTTCAACTGCCATGGGATCTAGTGCATGGGCCAAGTGTGGAGACCAGCACCAAGAGTGGCAGAGAAGCAGCCTGGAGCCACCTTCCAAGAGCCACCCGACGCCTCCACAAATCAGGGAGCCTGGAGATGACCCTACCCCACCCAGGGCAATGGCACCATTAGGGGATCTTTTTGCTTAAACCAGCGAATGGTCACCGTGCTGCAGCCTTTGGACTCATCTTCAGTGTGTTACCTCCCTGGGAAGATGCTCAGGAGGGAGGTGTGGGTTAGGATCAATTGTGAATGTTTGGAGGTGACGAATTTGTTGATTTGTTAATGTTTAATACTCATTAGTTAACCATAACCCTTTCCTTCCCCAGATCCTATTTTCCTCTTTCCAGTAAAGTTTCCCCTTTGTTATACTTTGTTTGCCGTGTTGTTGTAGCCATCTTGATCCCAGGTCATTAGAGAGATGAGATGGGTGAAGTAATACCTTCTAGTGGACCAAATGCTGTTGGTGAAAGAGACAAGCTTTCGAGCTACACGTAACTCTTCTTCAGGTCTCGGCCCAGGTCTATGTAGTTTGAGAGCTTGTCTCTTTTATCAACTTATTATTGGTCATTTGTCAACCTTCTGTATACACACAGAAACTAAAAGCAAAAGGAGATATATCAACTCTCAAGTAGTTATTTCCTTGTCATTATCTGTGCTCATCCAAGTATCAATGAGATAAAAGGCACCAAACTCTCCATTGATCAAAGTCTCTCCAACAGGCAGTGCTCTATTCAGCATTGATCTCCCATTGAGCTAATGTTATTTTAAAAAAGCTAGACTTAAGCTGGTGTCTTAAAACAGGTCATCAAGACTTGTAACCAAATTTATCAGACTTCTTGACAAATTATTGAGAACGGAGGAACTCTGTCATCCAAAATCAACGATATTCCTATTAAAAATGAGCCAAACAGTGAAGGGGAATTGCTCATTGATAAGATCTTCCAGATCTTTTTGGACAATACAATCCTTTTTTTTAAGTTTAGCTTCTTTGTCCGCATCTAGTTTTGCCATCATGAAACTATAAGAACAGTTATGAATGTGAGACAAGAGAGATGGAAAAATTACTAAGAGATGTCGCCTCCCTGACCTTCCCCCCAAATATAAAGCATTTGAATAATAGAAACCTGTTCTTGCAATGTACTTTAGTTTGGGTGCTAATAGAGTCAAAAGTAGTATCTGCCTTAGTAAATAGTTACAATAATCTATAGCCTTAATGAACTCCAAACCGCAGTAAAGGAGATAAGAAGGTATTTATCTCCAGAAAGGTATTTATACTTGTTACAGAGGACAACTAGGGAAAGACATTCCTGCCCCAGAATAAATAAATCTGGAAAAAAAAAAACATTTAAAAGGGATAGTGATCTGGGTGATTCAGAGATGCTCTCGGAAATAAACCCCAGATGGTTTCCTGATTTTTATGGTATTAACTAATCCAAAAAATAACCCCCCCCCCCAAAAAAAAAGGAGGGAGGGGAAAGGAAAGAAAAAAAACACAAAATTTTTGTCCCCGACCCCCCTTTTGGAGGGGATGGGCTCAGGGGAATGCCCCTTGGGAGTGCATTACAGAGTCAGGGCCTTCTCTCTGTTACCCATCTGCAACTGCCACTGACAAGGAGCTTACACCTAAGTATATGATGTTGCTCCTAGGTATATGATGTACCCACAAGCTAGGCCAAGCAGTGACATGCTACCCTCTGGCAGAAAAGCGAATTAGACAGTACAACATTTTCTAGTCCTGACTTTTACAATCAACCTTTTCAACTTTGTCCAATCTGAGCTCCTCCCATTTGTTGATACATGGGGGTCCAATTTTCAAAGGGTTTGTAATAAATCCATGGCTGTATGCAGAGATATCACAGCTGTGCCATACAACAATCATATACAAGATAGGGGATACTTAGCGCTGTGTCTTGTAAATGTCAGAGACAACCTAAAGACAGACAAAATTTAGAATCTTCAGATCCAAAACCATAGAACAGACCCTTAGCCCAAACTATACAGGACTTTCCTGGGAGTCACATGTCTAAAATTCGACAATGTTTTGAACAATTTTTTTTTTCAGTTTTCTCTCCATAAACTACCACTGTTCCATTTAGTGAGCTCCCTCCCTTGTTCCTGGATTCCTTGGATTGTGAATCAATGTATTATATATTGCCTTACCATATGCTTTCCTGAAATTCAGATAATCTTCATTATTAGTTTCTCCCTTATTTATACCATATCTGCAATAATGTACTCCAACAATGCTAGAACATTTCTCCTTTTTATGAGTCCATCCTGACTGTCCCTTAATAAATTATGCATTTCTAAATGTTTTGTAGTCTCTTCTGTTATTGATAATTCCCGTACCTTTCCTATAACTGAAATTGGGCTCAGAAGTTAGTGGTTCCCTGGATGTTCTAAATTAGCTGTTACTACTCAAGAAAGAGATCTTGGAGTCATTGTGGATACTTCTCTGAAAACTTCCACTCAATGTACAGCGGCAGTCAAAAAAAAAAAAAAAAAAAAAGCAAACAGAATGTTGGGAATCATTAAGAAAGGAATAGATAATAAAACAGAAAATATCATATTGCCCTTAGATAAATCCATGGTATGCCCACATTTTAAATGCTATGTGCAGATGTGGTTGCCCCATCTTAAAAAAGATATTCTGGAATTGGAAAAGGTTCAGAAAAGGGCAACAAAAATTATTAGGAGTATGGAATGGCTTCCGTATGAGGAGAGATTAATATGACTGGGACTTTTCAGCTTGGAAAAGAGATGGTTAAGGGGGGCTATGATAGAGGTCTATAAAATCATGACTGGTGTAGAAAAAGTAAATAAGGAAGTATTATTTACTCCTTCTCATAACACAAGAATTAAGGGTCACCAGATTAAATTAATAGACAGGAGGTTTAAAACAAACAAAAGGAAGTATTTTTTCACACAACACAGTCAATCTGTGGAACTCTTTGCCTGGGGATGTTGTGAAGGCCAAGACTATAACTGGATTCAAAAAAGAACTAGATACATTCATGAAGGATAAGTCCCTCAATGGCTATTAGCCAGAATGGGCAGGGATGGTGTCCCCAGCCTCTGTTTGCCAAAAGCAGGGAGTGCGTGACAGGGGATGGATCACTTGATGATTATCTGTTCTGTTCATTCCCTCTGGGGCACCTGGCATTGTCCACTGTCAGAAGACAGGATCCTGGGCTAGATGGACCTTTCATCTGACCTGCTCTTATGGTCTTATGTTCTATTATTCTATTCTGAAATATGCATCAGAATTAGTAAGTATTAGGGTACAGAGGATACCTATGAAAAAGATATGCAGAGGTCAATATGGTATTGTGAGGGTCATTTTCATGGTTCACCTTTAGTCACAGAAAGGAGGGACACATTTTTAAGATTGAACTGAGTGAGAAGAGAAGGAAAATTTCCTCTATTATGTTTATATATATAAAGACCAGATGACAGTTCAGGAGAATTCTCAATTTAATTTTATTTCATAGTATCTCAAAGAGATATTAAGGCTAGGGTTTGGGGAATAGGTCTGAATATGATGACTCCCTCCACCAATCCTTCACCCAAATGCACACCAAGGCTTTTCTCAAAAGACCATTTCACTTTATAAAGTTACAAATTAATAATATTAATAGTAATATTTTCATATGCCCCTAAATTTCTGAACTTTGACCAGGACAGGAAAAGCTGAAACACTACAAGAAATGCTATTTTGGGTGGCATTTCTGGCCTGACCAGAAGCAGTAAATACTGACAATCTTATGGAAATATTCTGATTAGCCTTCCAGCCCAAATTTCTATACTCAGGGCATTCAGACAGTTTAGATTACTATCCAAATGTGAGGGGAACATATTTGAAGGGAACCAGAATGTTTTTACATTCCTTCATCAGTGATAGTCACAGTTCAGGGCAAACTGCACCTTTGAGTCCTTTCTAGTCTGACTGAGTGCACCCTTTCAGGTGAGGAGCACTGAAGCTTCACTGTCTCAGGGCAGAATCTCATGATTCTCCCACTCTCATATTCAGCCCCAGGGAATGAGTAACCTATGTAACAACTGTAATTGCTCCGTATGGCTACCTTCAGCTCTTCCCTTTGGGAGTGACCCAAAACAAAGTATTAATTAATCTCAATAGCAGGAACAAAGCCTAACAAAGAAAAAGGTTTTTAACACAACAGTCTACACACATATCTGCCTTACACAAAGCATAGGTAGGCCTCCTCACTTATCCCAGACACCCCCACTTCTGGGGACTGGGCTTCAGTCTGCTTCCCCACAGTTTCTGCCTCTCTCTCTCCTGTGTGCCAGGAGATGAGTTTTTATCCATCCCAAAATTCTTTGTTTCAGTTCTCTGCCTGGATTTCCTCCTCCCCTGTGTCAGCCCAGGGCGTTGAAAGCTTGACCAGAGGTAAATGTAAAAAGGAAAGATACTTGCATTGCCCATTGAGTATCAGTAAATGAAGCTGTATGCTTTCCTGCCTACATGCAGTTAGCTCCTGTTTGAATTAACTCTTCATAACTGTATAGCAAACAATGTAATAACAATCAGACAAATGGAATATATAATACCCATGAACTATTTCAGGCAGCCCCTATACCTTCCACCCTAACCACCCCTTCTTATGGCTAATTCTCTCTCTTCCTCTTAAGTTGCTGTATGTTTTGTGCTAGAAAGAAAAGACACACTGGAGAAGTGGGAATGTAGGAAGATATGGCTAAGTGGGCAAAGGCAGGTGGCAGGTTTGCATAGGAAAAATAAAGCAGAGGACGAGAGGAAGGGTTGCTTCAACACACAGTTAGGCGGCTGTATGTAGATTAATGCTAGCCAAAACATAAGCATGGTTGGAAAATTTAAATGTCTGAAGAGGTGAGAGCCCAAAATTTGATCTTGCGTTTAAAACATTAGTAGCAGAATTGTCATATATCATACTTTCTCTCCGTTATCTGTATGCCTGTTTTAGTGATGCAGAACTCAATTCATGGCTAGGTCCAACAATGCACCTTGAGATGGAGACAAAGTAGGAGTTAAAGTAACACTTGTTCGGAGGGTAGAGTAATCTAGCATCAGGAAGGAATGGAAATTTGAAGGAGGCATTTTGTGTTTGCTAACACTCATATATTCATTGCAACTTTAGAGCCTCTCTGAGAAAATCATGGCTTTTTTCAAAGGTAAATATCTGTAAGGAGATTTCAAAACACTTTTAAAACTGATGGTGAAAAAAAAAAAAACAGAGAACCTGTTAGTACAAAATGAACACTTCCAGGCAATTCAATAATATGCTGCTCAGTAAGGAAGATTAATTTCCTTGACATTAGGATTATACTTATTGTGACAAGTGTGAAAGTCATGCTCTTGGTTTAGAGGTTTTGGGTATAATTTTGTCAGTTTGTGGACATATTGTGTAATTCTTAAAATCATACTTTTGAAGAACCAGATGGCTCAAGGGACAATAAAGGCCTATGAATCGTTTGATTTCTGGGTTGCTAGTTCATATCCAGTAAAGGGGGTAGTGGCTATTCATCCAAGAGTGACTGATAACCCTTTAGTTTGATTTTAACTTAGTCTAGTTCCTACATGCAACTGTTTATATCACCAAAACCAGTACAGTTCTACCTCAATATAACGCTGTCCTCAGGAGCCAAAATTTTTTACCACATTATAGGTGAAACCGCATCATATCGAACTTGCTTTAATCCACTGGAATGCACAGCCCCACCCCCCTGGAGCACTGCTTTACCGTGTTATATCCAAATTCGTGTTATATCAGGTCGTGTTATATCAGGGTAGAGGTGTATCTCTATCATCCAATCAACAGAGATGCCGAGAGTCACAGAAATGAGAGATTTGAAAGTCTTCTTAGTCATTCTAGTAAAGGATGGTTCCCCACATATATTTTTGTTAGTTGTAATTGTCTTCACCTCTTCACTGAGGAGATCATTACATTGTCTAATAGATCTACTAGAATGGATTAGTTAAATTGGGAGGCAATCATACAGGTTATTGATGTTTCATTGTATGGGCAGGCTAACAGGATGAGTTGGCCATCATGTATAAAACCCACTGGAATATTCATTGATGGGACATCCATTAAAAGGAATGTTAAATACAGTAGGTGATGCTACACTACAAGGGTCATGCTTGACAATTAATTTTGTAGCAGAGCTTCTTGTTATTAAGATGATTTTCTCATTTGACTGCTAATTTTACTAATAACATTCACTTTGTATTACCAAAACAGGAAGGCAGGCAAACACTAAATCCAAAATCCCTATGTAATCCCTTAAATAGTCAGTATTTGTATTTCAGTCTTGTTAAGATGTGTCAGTTCACTCACTTAAGAAGATTAGGTTTTTCTACTCAGCTGTAGACAGTGGGCTGCTGTAGTGTGGTCCTTCTGACTAATTATAAAGCATTATAAAAGCAAAACGTTACAAGGATTCCCAATGCCTATTTTTGTTTCCACCATCACCCTGCCCAATATCTGCATATGTTTAATAGAGTCTGGTTCACATGTGATTTCTGACTGCAGTTTATTAGCTCTGTCAATGAGCTGAAAATGCAAGGCAAACTGATTTGAGCAGATGTGATTTTTTTATGAGAAAATGTCAGTCTTTTTTTTTTTCTTGTTTGTCCAAAGCAGTAGATTTCCAGGAAAGCTTTAGAGTACCCTAGGGAAATTAGAATAAGATATTTACAACAGTTACAACACTGATTGAGATGGAGTCAAAACATAGGATAGACCTGGTATTCATAGCTTTAAAACCTGTAGCACTTTCACTTTACTATGTTCACCAGGAAAGCACCCCTGAAAATATCCTGAGTTATGGATATGGTGGCTGTCTATCACATTTCTAATGTGCCTATTAGATAGCTGCATAATTTATAATGCCCAGCTGTAAAAAGAGACAAATCTTTTTGCAAAATATTCCCCAACCCCCATTTTTAAAAATTCTAACTTTCAAAATTTGAAATTTCAAATACAAAAACAAAACACATGTTGATCAACTCTATGGCTTGGTTGGAAAGTGCAGAACTATTTCACTGACATTGTTCCTGATTTTTTTTCATATTTTGAATGTTGAAATTTCAATGAAATTTGAAAAAAATTAACCATGATTTATTAATTATTATTATCTTTATGGTGCCAATAGTGTCAAAATGTTTCACAGGCAGGTATGAAGGCTTTGCCCTAGAGAGCTCACTGTCTTGATAGACAATGTGTAAACGCAAAAGGTACATAAGAACATAAGAACAGCCGTACCGGGTCAGATCAAAGGTCCATCTAGCCCAGTATCCTGTCTACCGACAGTGGCCACTGCCAGGTGCCCCAGAGGGAGTGGACCTAACAGGCAATGATCAAGTGATCTCTCTCCTGCCATCCATCTCCATCCTCTGACAAACAGAGGCTAGGGACACCATTCCTTACCCATCCTGGCTAATAGCCATTAATGGACTTAACCACCATGAATTTATCCAGTTCTCTTTTAAACGCTGTTATAGTCCTAGCCTTCACAACCTCCTCAGGTAAGGAGTTCCACAAGTTGACTGTGTGCTGCATGAAGAAGAACTTTCTTGTATTTGTTTTAAACCTGCTGCCTATTAATTTCATTTGGTGACCCCTAGTTCTTGTATTATGGGAATAAGTAAATAACTTTTCCTTATCCACTTTCTCCACATCACTCATGATTTTATATACCTCTATCATATCCCCCCTTAGTCTCCTCTTTTCCAAGCTGAAGAGTCCTAGCCTCTTTAATCTCTCCTCAGATGGGACCCATTCCAAACCCCTAATCATTTTAGTTGCCGTTCTCGGAACCTTTTCTAGTGCCAGTATATCTTTTTTGAGATGAGGAGACCACGTCTGTAAGCTGTGGGCGTACCATCGATGTATATAAGGGCAATAATATATTCTCAGTCTTATTCTCTATCCCCTTTTTAATGATTCCTAACATCCTATTTGCTTTTTTGACAGCCTCTGCACAGTGTGTGGACATCTTCAGAGAACTATCCACGATGACTCCAAGATCTTTTTCCTGACTTGTTGTAGCTAAATTAGCCCCCATCATATTGCACGTATAGTTGGGGTTATTTTTTCCAATGTGCATTACTTTACATTTATCCACATTACATTTCATTTGCCATTTTGTTACCCAATCACTTAGTTTTATGAGATCTTTTTGAAGTTCATCACAGTCTGCTTTGGTCTTAACTATCTTGAGCAATTTGGTATCATCTGCAGACTTTGCCACCTCACTGTTTACCCCTTTCTCCAGCTCATTTATAAATAAGTTGAATAGGATTGGTCCGAGGACTGACCCTTGGGGAACACCACTAGTTACTCCTCTCTTTTCTGAGAATTTACCATTAATTCTTACCCTTTGTTCCATGTCTTTTAACCAGTTCTCAGTCCATGAAAGGACCTTACCTTTTATCCCATAACAGCTTAAGTTACATAAGAGCCTTTGGTGAGGGACCTTGTCAAAGGCTTTCTGGAAATCTAAGTATACTATGTCCATTGGATCTTCCTTGTCCACATGTTTGTTGACCCCTTCAAAGAACTCTAATAGATTAGTAAGACACAATTTCCCTTTACAGAAACCATGTTGACTATTGCTCCACAGTTTATGTTTTTCTATGTGTCTGACAATTTTATTCTTAACTATTGTTTTGACTAATTTGCCCAGTACTGACGTTAGACTTACCGGTCTGTAATTGCTGGGATCTCCTCTAGAGCCCTTTTTAAATATTGGCGTTACATTAGCTAACTTCCAGTCATTGGGTACAGAAGCCGATTTAAAGGATAGGTTACAAACCTTAGTTAATAGCTCCGCAACTTCACATTTGAGTTCTTTCAGAACTCTTGGGTGAATGCCATCTGGTCCCGGTGACTTGTTAATGTTAAGTTTATCAATTAATTCCAAAACCTCCTCTAGTGACATCTCAATCTGTGACAGTTCCTCAGATTTGTCACCTACAAAAGCCGGCTCAGGTTTGGGAATTTTCCTAATATCTTCAGCCGTGAAGACTGAAGCAAAGAATCCATTTAGTTTCTCCGCAATGACTTTATCGTCTTTAAGTGCTCCTTTTGTATGTCGATCATCAAGGGGCCCCACTGGTTGTTTAGCAGGCTTCCTGCTTCAGATGTACTTCAAAAACATTTTGTTATTACCTTTGGAGTTTTGGCTAGCCGTTCTTCAAACTCCTCTTTGGCTTTTCTTATTACATTCTTGCACTTAATTTGGCAGTGTTTATGCTCCTTTCTATTTGCCTCACTAGGATTTGACTTCCACTTTTTAAAGGAAGTTTTTTTATCTCTCACTGCTTCTTTTACATGGTTGTTAAGCCACGGTGGCTTTTTTTTAGTTCTTTTACTGTGTTTCTTAATTTGGGGTATACATTAAAGTTGTGCCTCTATTATGGTGTCTTTAAAAAGTGCCCATGCAGCTTGCAGGGATTTTACTTTAGTCACTGTACTTTTTAACTTCTGTTTGACCCCCTCATTTTTGCATAGTTCTCTCTTTTGAAATTAAATGCCACAGTGCTGGGCTGTTGAGATGTTCTTCCCACCACAGGGATGTTGAATGCTATTGTATTATGATCACTATTTCCAAGCGGCCCTGTTATAGTTACCTCTCGGACCAGCTCCTGCACTCCACTCAGGACTAAATCTAGAGTTGCCTCTCCCCTTGTAGGTTCGCGTACCAGCTGCTCCATGAAGCAGTCATTTAAAGTATCGAGAAATTTTATCTCTGCATTTCGTCCTGAAGTGAAATGTTCCCAGTCAATATGGGGATAATTGAAATCCCCAACTATTATTGAGTTCTTAATTTTGATAGCCTCTCTAATTTCCCTTAGCATTTCATCATCACTATCACTGTCCTGGTCAGGTAGTCTATAATAGATCCCTCATGTTATATTCTTATTAGAGCATGAAATTTCTATCCATAGAGATTCTATGGAACATGTGGATTCACTTAAGATTTTTATTTCATTTGATTCTACATTTTCTTTCACATATAGTGCCACTCCCCCCCGTCCCGTCCCTCCCCCCGCCCCGCACACGGCCTGTTCGGTCCTTCCGATATATTTTGTACCCTGGAATTGTGTCCCATTGATTGCTCTCAGTCCACCAGGTTTCTGTGATGCCTATTATATCAATATCCTCCTTTATCACAAGGCACTCTACTTCACCCATCTTATTATTTAGACTTCTAGCATTTGTGTACAAGCACTTTAAAAATGTGTCACTGTTTATTTGTCTGCCCTTTTCTGATGTGTCAGATTCTTTTTTATGTGAATGTTTATCATCTGATCTGGCCCTTACATTATCCTCTTCCATCCTCTGCTCCTAACTATAACCTGGAGATTCTCTATCATTAGACTCTCCCCTAAGAGAAGTCTCTGTCCGATCCACATGCTCCAAGATGCCAAGTAATGGAGCAGCAAAGTAGTAGTTTCATGATCTTTGTTTGTATTTTTTTTTAAAGAGTAAAAAAGATGTTATGTCCTGTCAAAGGACAGATTTAAGAAGAAAAGGACTGCCATCTTGGGCATGACCAGAGATTAAACCAAGACCTCCACACAGCTAAAAACATGGGTCACAGTAGCTTAAGCTAAAGTCCTATATCCTGTAGCTGAAACTATATTAGACTCATGTGGTTCAGTACAGAGTGGGACATGTAATAGTTACTGGACAGTGGATTACATCACCATCTCTCAGGGGCCCAAAACCTCCCCAGAGCGTTGTCATAGTTCTTAGAGAAAAATGCTGTACAATTTAATAGGGATAAAAACCATAGGGTTCTTATAGAAAAAGTTACTCTAAACAGAACTTTGTGTGATGTAAACCATAACAGGTCTACTGATTTCAGTAACCAGCTGTGGTCTCCAATCTGTGGGTGTTTGAGGGGAGACACTGCAAAGCAGCATGATGAATTGCTGGTACAGAGTGGCCATAATGTGAAATACACGGCCCTACATCTTCTCTGCTTATATGCCACCACTAACTTGGTTTTATGCTTCTGTATTAAGCCGTGAGCTGTCTGCAGTACAACAGGAGACGAATGTCCAGGCTGAGATGGGTGGGGGCAGATATTGATCAAGCTGTTCAAGACAGTTCCCATTGATTTCTCTGGGTTACGTATACTCTACCTGTCTGTGATAATGTGGGAATATGGTTTGCTATACAAGAGAACTTATATTATGATTTTGCTCAAGTAAAGGATGGATTTTGTATCTTTATGGGCACAATGTCCTGTGTTGCTAATAGAACGGCCATTTTAAGCAAGGCCTATAGACTGGGGAGTCAGAATTACTGAGAATGGGAACTTAAAATCCAGATAGAATAGTGAATAGAGCTTATTTTGTGCTGAACATCCTTCATTACTTCTAGATTTCTTCAAAAAAATTCCTGATGACGGTCATGACTGGTCTCTTTCTGGGCACACCTTGTTCAATACCAGTGTCTCTGGGACACTAGTACAGCCTTTTTACCCCTCTAATCTTCCTCCCAGGACACTTGCCTGTGAATATCAGGTGATCCTGGCTGCTTCCCTTAACTCCATTTTGAGGGCCCTGCTGCACACCTTTTCAAAATACCACTGATTGATTATGCCTCTGAATGCTGGTTTAAAAAAAAACATTAAGCTGTTATTTAACCAGAGTAAGCGTAATATAAATATAACAATAGTGTGAAGTAACCTTCCTACTTCTTACTCCAATAGGGAAAGCCTAATTTTCAAAGAGCCAGCAGTGTTTCCTTTCCTGATCATAGCGTAGGTCCCTGACCCCCGCACTGGGATCCTCCTTCATCTTCCCTCAGGAGCCAACCAATAATCCTTCAAATTCAAGTCCCCAGAGTTCTAAATGAGCAGTATGGGTGAAACTTCCATCCAAGAGTCTAAGCCTCTGTGTCTCTGTGCACCCAGTGGCATATGTTCTGTTTGGTTGTCGTCTCCCAACATACCCTACCATACAATGTCCCTTAACACTTACCCTATAATAGCTTATCATATCATACAATTTCAAGTTAATATAGTCCCTTCTCCACAATGACTGACTGAATGACTTTATTTCACCGCAGTGCAATGAAAAGCAAGTGCTAGTTAGACGAGTGATTCCATGTTTGGCTAGCTTGACCACTTCAGCTGTCAAACATCTGTGTCTAGGTAGATTCATAGATTAGAAGGCCAAAAAGGACCAGTGGTGACACAGATGAACAGGCATGGTTATCGTCTGATAACACCCCCGTCCCCATTACCAGAGACAATGAACCTCTGAAGATTTGGAGTTGAGTTTAGATAAGCATCTAAAAGGCATTGTTTATCCAAAGCTCTTGGGCCTGGAAACCTTTGCTTGAAATCTCTTAAGAACAGACTTTCTTGTGAGACTATTGAAAATTCTGCAACTAAACCTGATGAGAAATACAATTTAGAATGGACTTTCTAAAGGGATGTTAGCATTTCTGGCTCTGGATTAGGAATAACCCAACCTGTAATGCAATACCTTTCTATCTATTCTATCTAAGGGACCTGTTACCCTGGTAGTTAAGCTGTGAAGGGAAGTGTAGTGTATCTGTATAACATTGACATAAACATACAGCTAAGGGTAGAATAAAATCCCTCCTTTACCTGTAAGGGGTTAAGAAACTCAAATAACCTGGCTAGCACCTCACCAAAAGGACCAATAAGGGAAGAAGATACTTTCAAATCTGTGTGGGGAAGTTTTTGTTTGTGCTCACTTTGTTGTTCTCTCTGGGACAGAGAGAGGGACCAGAGCAGGAAAACCATCTCCTAAAACCCTACCTGAAATAAGCATCTAAGATTACAAAAATTGTAAGTAATAACAAGGAAATGCGTTAGATTATCTTTTGTTTTAGCTTGTGAATTTTCCCTGTGCTAAGAAGGAGGTTTATTCCTGTTCTTTGTAACTTTGAAGTTTTGTCTAGAGGGGAATCCTCTGTGTTTTAAATCTTATTACCTTGTAAAATTACCTTCCATCCTGATTTTACAGAGGTGCTTCTTTAACTTTTTTTCTTTATAATAAAGTTCTGCTTTTAAGAACCTGATTGGTTTTTAGTGTCCTAAAAACCCAAGGGTCTGCTCTGGGCTCACTTGGTTAACTCACTATTGGTTAGTATATTATTGTCAAACCTCCCCACGAAAGGGGGTGAAGGGGTTTGGGGGGATATTTTTGGGAAACAGGAACTCCAAGTGGTCCTTTCATGAATCTTTGTCTAACTCACTTGGTGGTGGCAATGATACCGTCCAAGGACAAGGAAGAATTTGTGCCTTGGGGAAGTTTTTAACCTAAGCTGGTAGAAATAAGCGTAAGGGGTCTTTCATGCGGGTCCCCACATCTGTACCCCAGAGTTCAGAGAGGGGAGGGAACCCTGACACATGTCCTTCTTTTCTATGAAGTGCACCTTTAAATTTCCAAGAACTCTGCCAATCTGCAGAGAAAGCAGCCATTTTGTCCACAAAGTCATTGTGTCCTTTTCCAGAAGAAAAACACATACACTGTCATCTCTCATGAAGACATTACTTTTGTTCTTTCTTCCCTTATTCCTCAATCTAAAATAAACGTCAGTTTAGACTAGAGTCGCCTGCTTTGCACTTTGGACATGGAAACATAACATGAAGCTGGGTAAGAATTCCCTCTGAGGCATTCAAAGGTACATGTTTTACATTTAAGGGCTGATTATATTAAATCATATATGCAACAAACCAGTAAATCAGGATTTTGTTTGAGTTATGATCACATTTACACCCCCCATTTCTTCCTCTCCTGCAGCTCTAACTTTTAACTCAGAATTTACAGAAAACAAAAGATTCTAGCTTTGCCTGGAAGCATTTATTTGAGGCACAGTTGAACCAGTTGTTAAAACATATTGAGCCTTCTGAAAGAAGTCATCAAAATTCCAATTAACACTGCTGCAGTATTACAGAATTGTCATGGTAACAGTGGCATGAAAGTTTACATCAAAAGGCTTGTTAGGAAGTGCCAGCCGGGAAGTCCTCAAAATACCAGGGAAAGCATTTAGAAGTTCAAAAGAAGCTAATGAAAAAGACCTTTAGGACATAATTTTCATTGACAGTTAGTCTTAGATTAAGAAGAGACAACCCACAGAAGGTCTTGTGATATAAGGATGCATAGTGGTTAAAACAGATTGATTAGAGCAAGGATGTTAAGATTAACTGAAACATGGAGGTATATACCAGAAGGACATAACTACAGTTAAGAGAAGAAAAGCTAGAGGTGACAGATTGGCTTGTGGATCTCACACAATATGCATTCCAACCCTAAGAAAGTACAGTCACATGCTTGTGAAATGTAAATCCAAATGATATTATAGATGGGAAGAGTGGAGCATTTCAGAGTAAAGAAGTTATCAAATGAAACAAACTAGCCAAATGGTATTTGGTGGTCCTGGGTACTAGACACAAGGTATGAAATCCTTCAAATCTTGGTCACTGATGTATATCTAGTTTTGGGTAGATATCTGTGACAATAAAACATTAATCTATGGGTGCTGGTTTTCTTTGGCTGCTGATCTGAGCACTTTCAGATCCCGTTGAAGTCAATGGGAGGTGCAAGCACTCAGCAGCACTTCTGAAATTCAAGCCCATAATGTTTTGCATTTGTGTAGCAGCTTCCATCTGGAAATCTCAAGGTACTTTGATTCTATGACTTTATAAATAGTGAATTAATCCTCACAAATGCTTCTATGAGGTGAGCTGCTGAAGTCACCTTCCCAGCCTGTCAATAAAGGAGTGTCACTTCCCTCTTCACAGAACCTCTCATAGAATCATAGAAGATTAAGGTTAGAAGAAACCTCAGGAGGTCATCTAATCCACCCCCCTGCTCAAAGCAGGACCAACACCAATTAAATCATCCCAGCCAGGGCTTTGTCAAACCGGGTCTTAAAAACCTCTAAGGATGGAGATTCCATTACCTCCGTAGGTAACCCATTCCAGTGCTTCAACACCCTCCTAGTGAAATAGTTCTTCCTAATATCCAACCTAGACCTCCCCCACTGCAAGTTGACACCATTGCTCCTTTCCTATTATCTGCCACCACTGAGAACAGCCTAGCCCCATCCCCTTTGGAACCCCCTTTCAGGTAGTTGAAGGCTGCTATCAAATCCCCCCTCACTCTTCTCTTCTGTGGACTAAATAAGCCCAGTTCCCCCAGCCTCTCCTAGTAAGTCATGTGCCCCAGCCCCCCTAATCATTTTTGATGCCCTCTGCTGGATTGTCTCCAATTTATCCACATCCTTTCTGTAGTGGGGGGGCCCAAAACTGGACACAATACTCCAGATGTGGCCTCACCAGTGTCGAATAGAGGGGAATAATCACTTCCCTCAATCTGCTGGAAGTGCTCCTACTGATGCAGCCCAATATGCTGTTAGCCTTCTTAGCAACAAGGGCACACTGTTGAATCATATCCAGCTTCTCGTTCACTGTGACCCCTAGGTCCTTTTCCGCAGAACTGCCACTTAGCCAGTCGGTCCCCAGCCAGTAGCAGTGCGTGAGATTCTTCCATCCTAAGTGCAGGACTCTGCACTTGTCCTTGTTGAACCTCATCAGATTTCTTTTGGCTCAATCTTCCAACTTGTCTAAGTCACTCTGGACCCTATCCCTACCCTCCAGTGTATCTACCTCTCCCCCCAGCTCAGTGTCATCTGTGAACTTGGTGAGGGTATAATCCATCCCACCATCCAGATCATTATTGAAGATGTTGAACAAAACCAGCCCCAGGACTGACCCCTGGGGAACTCCTCTTGATACAAGCTGCCAACTAGACATCAAGCTATGGATCACTACCCGTTGAGCCCGACGATCTAGCCAGCTTTCTATCCACCTTAGAGTCCATTCATCCAATCCATACCTCTTTAACTTGATGGCAAGAATACTGTGGGACACCATATCAAAAGCTTTGCTAAAATCAAGATATATCACATCCACCGCGTTCCCCATATCCACAGAGCCAGTTATCTCATCACAGAAGGCAATCAGGTTGATTAGGCATGGCTTGCCCTTGGTGAATCCATGCTGACTGTTCCTGATCACTTTCCTCTCCTCCAAGTGCTTCAAAATGGATTCCTTGAGGATCTGCTCCATGATTTTTCCAGGGACTGAGGTGAGGCTGACCGGTCTGTAGTTCCCTGGACTCTCCTTCTTCAGTTTTTAAAAGATGGGCACTATGAATGCCTTTTTCCAATTGTCCGGTACCTCCCCCAGAGATGATGGCTAATGTCTCTGCAATCACATCAGTCAACTCCCTCAACACCCTTGGATGCATTGCATCGGCCCCATGGACTTGTGAATGTCCAGCTTGTCTAAATAGTCTTTAACCTGTTGTTTCACCACTGAGGGCTGCTCACCTCCTCCCCATACTGTGTTGACCAGTGCAGTCTGGGTGCTGACCTTGTCTCTGAAGACCGAGGCAAAAAAAAAAAGCATTCCACATCACCTGTCACTAGGTTGCCTCCCCCATTCAGTAAGGGTCCCACACTTTCCCTGACCTTCTTCGTGTTGCTAACATACTTGTAGAAACCCTTCTTGTTACCCTTCACATTTCTTATTAGCTGCAACTCCAATTGAGCTTTGGCCTTCCTGATTACACCCCTGCATGCTTGAGCAATATTTTTATACTCCTCCCTAGGCATCTGTCCAAGTTTCCACTTCTTGTAAGCTTCCTTTTTGTGTTTAAGCTCATTGAAGATTTCTCCATTAAGCCAAACTGGTCGCATGCCATATTTGCTATTCTTTCTGCACATTGGGATGGTTTGTTCCTGCTCCCTCAATAAGGCTTCTTTAAAATACAGCCTGCTCTCCTGGACTCCTTTCCCCCTCACATTAGCCTCCCAGGGGATCCTGCCCATCAGTTCCCTGAGGGAGTCAAAGTCTGCTTTTCTGAAGTCTTTTCTGCTGCTCTCCTTTCTTCCTTTTGTCAGTATCCTGAACTAGACCATCTCATGGTCACTGCTGCCCAGGTTGCCACCCACTTCTACTTCCCCTACCAATTCTTCCCTCTCTCCTGGCCTCCTGGCCCATTGAATCAGATTTAAACTCCTTGTTCTTACCATCAAGGTCCAGTGCAATGGTTCAGTCATAGCTTGATTCATAACCTACATGTCAGCATCATTTTCCTTTTGCTGTCCACCACATCTGCCTTTGTCCCCCACTTAAGAGATGCCTCCTGTGCATAGAATAATTGCATCGATCCATCTTCCAACTGTTATTGTTTTCTTTTTCTTGTTTTCTATACCTTCCTGTTGCCTGTTCCCTCCTCCTGGGAGAGTATGAACCAAACTGGTCTCACATCAGTTCCTGTATCACTTAACCAACCACCACCACCCTGATCTGTGTCCATTTCCCACTCCCTTTTGGCCCCAGTAACTGAGTCAATGTTCCATTCAGTTTAAAATTTCACCATGAACACAGAACTTCACCTTTCTCTACACTACTCTTTTAGCAGAAGTGCATTGAAAGGCTTTTAATGTCCAGGTAGATTATAACTGCTGTGTCAACCTGCTGTGGCACAGCGCTACTGATAGATTCAGCAGTGCAACTGACTCCCTTGCACATGTGTGGCTTGAAAGCTTGTCTCCCTCACCAAAAGAAGTTGGTCCAATAAAATATATTACCTCACCCACCTTGTCTTTCCCCTGAACCTGTTATTTTGAACTCTTACTTTGATCGCAGTCAGTAGCACAAGAATTTTTCCTCTGTTGCAGCAAGAGTAGGGGAAGAGGGGAAATGGAGAGCAGGCAGGTATGACAGATTTGACTTACAGGTCTGAAATTTTGTGGCTTTCACTTTCTCTGTTATTATAACTGAGTGTCACATTGACTTTTCCCTCGGCACCTCTCCTATTTTCAGTGAGAAATTTTCATTGTGCTTTCTATGTCTCTCAATTTCTTTATAATGCAAGCTGGATATTCATAGATTCCTGAACTGGAAGGGACCTCAAGAGGTCATCGAGTACAGTCCCCTGCCCTCATGGCAGGACCAAATACTGTCTAGACCATCCCTGATAGACATATTTGATGCCAGAGCTCATGCATATGATTCTCCCTTCTTTGCACATTGTGTAGTCATTTACATCAACGCAAAGTACGTATGCACTGATTTAGGAACACAGAACATAGGACTGGAAGGGACCTTATGGGTCACTGAGTCCAGTCCCCTGCTACCGCAGGAAGTCCCATCATAACATCCCATTAATAAACCAAGCTCCATCTTAAAACCAGTTAGGCTGTTTACACCCACTACGCGTATTGGAAGGCTGTTACAGAACCTCAGTTCTCTGATGGTTAGAAACAGTCTTCTAATTTACAGCCTAAATTTATTCCTAGCCAGTTTATACCCATTTATTCTAATGTCAACACTGTCTTTTATCTTATATAGCTCTTCTCCTTCCCTGGTGTTTACCACTGGTGTATTTATAGAGAACAATCATAACCCTCCTCAGCCTTCATTTTGCTAGGCTAAACAAACCAAGTTCTTCTAGTCACCTCTCGTAACATAGGACCTGTGGGATAGGAGCCACCACTTCTTGTGGTCAGTATGGGAAATGGTGGGCTCACTTTCCAGCCCTCCCCGCAGGAAGCTATTAAGTTTTACTCAGCCCATCCTAACCAATATTTTCACCCTCTGGCAATCAGGGGCAGCTCCAGGCACCAGGGCACCAAGCACATGCCTGGGGAGGCAAGCGGGGGTGGCCTGCTGGTCGCCGTGAGGGCGGCAGTCAGACTGCCTTCGGTGGCATGCCTATGGGAGGTCCGCTGGTCCCATGGCTTTGGCGGCAATTCGGCGGCGGGTACGCCGAAGGCGCGGGACCACCAGACCTCCCACAGGCATGCCGCCAAATCCGCGTTACCAGCGGATCTCCCACAGGCATGCCGCTGAAAGCCTCCTGACTGCCGTGCCTGGGGCGGCAAAATACATAGAGCCACCCCTGCTGGTAATGGGGCCAGAAGGGACCTGGAGAGGTCATCTAGTCCAGCATCCTGCCCTGAGGCAGCAGTTAGACCATCTCTGACATGTGTTTGCTTAACATGTTCTTGTCTAATGATGGGGATTCCACAACCTCCCTTGGAAGCCTATTCCAGAGCTTAACTATTCTTATAGTAAGAATGTTATTCCTAATATCTAACCTACATCTCCCTTCATGAAAATTAAGCCCATTACTTCTTGTCCTACTTTCAGTGCATGTGGAGAACAACTGATCACCATCCTCTTTATAACAGTCCTTAACACATTTGAAAACTATCAGGTCCCTCCCCTCAGTTGGCTGTTTGTAAGATTAAACATGCCCAGTTTTCTAACCTTTCCTCATGGGTCTGGCTTTCTAAACCTTTCATCATCTGTTGCTCTCCTATGGACTCTCTCATATTGGCACCAACTCAGTGGGTGCTCTGAGGCTGGAGCACCTGTCAAGGCTGATTCCCCACTCTGGCACTTCGAGTGCAGAAGGTGGGGGCCTGCAAGGATTCTAAAAATGAATACTGGCCACTCCAGGCTTGTATTAAACTCCCAAGGTTACAGCTTCTCTTTGACCTTGGGTTGGTAGATGCTGCCACCACCCAAATTCAGAACCTCTTTGAGAGCCCAAGAAGGTGCATTTGGGAATTCCTTCCTCTGGGGGTACCCTCAAGCCTTATTACCCCCCTCCGGGGAAGAGCTGAGAAATGGGGGGGGAAGGAAATCAGCTGTTGCTAATTAAACAACATGTGCACAAACCTCTTAAGACACAAAAGTCCAATTCTGTTCTTAAAAAAGGTAAATTTTATCAATAAAAAAGAGAAAGAAAATACATCTGGGAATTTAGGATTTTGCTAGATTAAAAAAAACTACAAGAATTAAGCATCAAGAAAGCTTTCTTAAAAGTTACAAGCAAAACAAAAGCGCTGGGAGTTAGCATAGAGGAGTCCACAAGCCATAAAGAAATAAAAAGAGATAAACCTAATCATGTCTTCCTAGACATTTCCTGATCTACTTACATATCTGGGGTTTCAAATGAGAAGTTTCTAGGTATGATACCGAGGATTTTTCATACCTGGCCCAAAGCTTCTTACAGCATAGCTGCTGCCCTGTCTGCCTCTCCCCAGGAGAACAACCACAGACAGACAAAAGGGGAGTCTTATTTCAATTTTAAAAAGTTCTAGCCTTCGCATTGGCTCTTTTGGCCAGGTGCCCACTCCCTTCCTTTTAAGCTATGCATAGTAGTGAGACTTTTTAACCCTATACAGGTAGATCAATTAGAGAACAGCTACTAAGAGGGATTTTAGCTACTGGCTGGCTGGCTGGCTGTCCATAAAAGGGAGCTATCTCCCCTGCCTTCATTTATCACAGCACCCAGGTGAAAAAAATGATGGATACTGAGCACCCCTTTCCAGCCCCCTCAATCAGCTCCTCCCCTTCTTCCCCAGTGCCTCCCACCCACCAGGAGCCCCACCGATCAGTACCTCCCTCTCCTTCCCAGCACCTCCCACCTGCCAGGATCAGCTGTTCTGTGGCATGCAGGAGATGCTGTGGGGGAGGGGGAGAAGCGAGGGGAGCATGCACTTGGGGGAGGGAGCAGAATGGGGCATGAAGAGGCGGAGCCTTGGGGAAAGGGGTGGAGTGTGGGTGGAGCCTGGGGAAAAGCAGGGGTTGAGCACCTCCCGGCTCATTAGAAAATCGGCGCATCTGCTCTCTCCCATTTGTCTACATCTTTCTTAAAAAGTGGTCCCCAGAACTGGAAACAGTCCTCCACTGAGGCCTCATTAGTAGCAAGTAGAGCAGGATAATTACCTCCTGTGTTGCACATGCAAGACTCTTGTTAATACATCCCATAATAATAGCCTTTTTTCACAACTGTATCAGATGGTTGACTCATATTAAATCTGTGATCCATTATGACTAACAGATCCTTTTCAGCAGTATCACCCCCTAGCCAGTTACTCCCCATTTTGTAGTTGGGCATTTAATTTTCCCTTTCTAAATGTAGTTTGTTGCACTTGTCTTTATTGAGTTTCATCTTGTTGATTTCAGACCACTTCTCCAGTTTATCAAGATCGTTTTGAATTCTTATCCTGTCCTCCAAAGTACTAGTAACCCCTCCCAATTTGGTGTCATCTGCAAATTTGCTAAGCATACTCTCCATTCCATTCTCCACGTCACTAATAAAAATACTGAATAGTACCAGATACAGGACAGACCCCTGCGGGACTCCACTAGATATGTCCTCCCAGTCCGACAACATACCATTGATAACTACTCTTTGAGCATGATTATTCAACCAGTTTTGCATCCTCCTTATAATAAATGTAATCTAGACCATATTTCCCTAGTTTGGTTATGATAATGTCATTGGGACTATGTCAAAAGCCTTGCTTAAATCAATATAAGTCATGTCTACTACTTCCTCCATCCAGTAGGCAAGTAACCCTGTCAAAGAAGGAAATTAGGTTGGTTGGCATGATTTTTTCTTCACAAATCCATGCTGGCTATTTCTTATAATCCTATGTATTACCCTCGAGGTGCTTACAGATTCACAGTTTAACCATTTGTTCGAGGTATCGAAGTTATAGACTAGTCAGCCTAATTCCCTGGATCCTCCTGGCTCCCCTTTCAAAGGATAGGTACTATGTTTGCCCTTTTCAAGTTCTCTGTGACCTCACTCTTCCTACATGAGTTCTCAAAGATAATCACTAATGGTTCCAAGATTACTTCAGCTAGTTCTTTAAGTACCCAGGGATGAATTTCATCAGCCCTGACAACGTTAATACAGCTCACTTATCTAAATAGTCTTAACCTGTCCTTTCCCTATTTTGACTTGCATTCCTTTCCCCTTGTTGTTAATATTAATTGTGTTAAGTATCTGGTCACAATTTATCTTTTTAGTGAAGACTGAAGCAAAATAGGCATTAAACACCTTGGCTTTCTTGATGTCATCCGTTATTAGCTCTGCTTCTCTGCAGAGGACCTATACTTTCCTTTGCCTTTCTCTTGCTCATAATGTATTTATAGAATCTATTAATCACTTATGAATGATTAGTGCCTCAAGACCAACCAAAAAATTAGGCCCCACTGTGCTAGGCTTTTTACAAACACCACCACAGAGATTTCCAGTCTGTAGAACCCAAAAACAAACATTGCTTTGATCTCAATTCCAAATCTGAAGCCTTAATCCAGATCCAAATACAATTTTACTGGCCCACCTCTACTCCTTTCAGTTTGTTAAATCTCTTATGCTATAACCTGAGTTATGTGAAGGTCAGTGGTTTAATTTTGCAGAAGCTTGTGCCAGGGCCGCCCAGAGGATTCAGGGGGCCTGGGGCAAAGCAATTTTGGGGGCCCCTTCCACAAAAAAAGGTTGCAATACTATAGAATACTATATTCTTGTGGGGGCCCCTGCGGGCCCTGGGGCCTTGGGCAAATTGCCCCACTTGCCCCCCCCACCCCCCCCCAGGGCAGCCCTGGCTTGTACTTTCACAACACTTTCCAAGTTTTGCTTTGTGTTTCTGGGTGGGGAGGGATAGCTCAGTGGTTTGAGCATTGGTCTGTTAAACCCAGGGTTGTGAGTTCAGTCCTTGAGGGGCCACTTGGGGATTTGGGGCAAAATCAGTACTTGGTCCTGCTAGTGAAGGCAGGGGGCTGGACTCAATGACCTTTCAAGGTCCCTTCCAGTTCTGGGAGATGGGTTACAAATGGATCCATTAGATCAAGGCAAGACTTAGCCAAAGCCATCACATTGTTCCACTTTTGCCGAGTTTCAAATAGTTTTCATGCTCAATTCTGAAAGTACCCTCGTTTACACTACGTGGCCTTATTTTTCAACAAACCTCTTCTGAGTCTGAGATTTGTAATGAAGCAAGTTTCATGTGACCCTGGGTTTTGCAACAGAGGTTTTTAGTCTGATATTTAGTTTAATTAATTCTCTATCTCACCATTTGAATTTGTCTCTGTTTTCCGAGTTCTGTCTAGTGAATGCTGAGGCCAGGGTAAACTGAATTTTTCAACCTTTACTGCTTAAATTTAGGGGAAACATTTTTTCCCCTCCTTGGAGAAAAATAGAAAGGATCACCAGCCAACAGAACAATTATTTTTCACATGCTCTTGCCTGAAATGTGTGCAAGACAGCTCTCTGTCTAAAAGCAGAGAGACAAAAAAGAATAACTGATGGGCAATGAATAGCATCTAAAATCAGGAGACCAGAGAGAAGTTGAGACTCTTGGGGGTGGAAGGAAGAAAAGAGACACGTGCACATTCAGCTAATGTTCTTTTGATCTTACTTCACAACTCTATTTCATTTTACTTGTTATTGCCTGCAGAGAGGAGGAGGAACGAGAGAGATTCGGATAATTAGTTACACATGTTCTTTGATCAGTATTGCATTTTACTTCTTCATGCTCTTTGCCAAAGTGCCGGTAGAGGCAAAGGAAGATTTTATTGTGCCAATTGTGCAATCAGGCCAGTTACCTGTTCTTTAATTTTAGTTGTATATCGTTCTTTAATGGTAATTGAAAGGTGATTGACACTTGATTTTCTTTGTGCAAATGCAAACCCTTTTGACAAATAAACATTTTCAATAATACTGTTACCCCTTTCAACCCTGCAGGATCCTGCAGATTATTTATGTTAGGAGGAAAAATAGGTGATGGAGCCAGATATCTTTGATATCGGGGGGTGGCTGTGTTAGTCTGTATCCGCAAAAACAACAAGGAGTCCGGTGGCACCTTAAAGACTAACAGATTTATTTGGGCATCAGCTTTCCTGGGTAAAAAAACTCACTTCTTCAGATGCAGGTTTTTTACCCACGAAAGCTTATGCCCAAATAAATCTGATAGTCTTTAAGGTGCCACCGGACTCCTTGTTGTTTTTTAGGTATCTTTGAGACAATTCTGTTTATTTACAAAGGAGAAATCAAAGAAGTGAGATTGTTTCTTTGCCCGCAGCTCCAAGCCCCTTTCAGCCAACACTAAGCATGAAAGCTCTCTCCTCACCACATACTCATGCTTGTTCAGGCTGTGTCTGGGCTTCCTTGCTATCTCTGTTCTTTTCTGATGCTTTTGCTGCTTCTCTGTCTCACACAGGCACACACCAGACAAGACCCAGTAAAATCCCTCTGCCCACATAATTCAAATTTCTGAGTGGACTCATAGGGGTTTTGGGCAGTAACTTGTGTTGTGTTTTTGTTTGAAGTCCCTTTTGTTTCCTACATTTATTCCAAATGAAGGGAAGCTGTTATGCTTGTCAGGTTAAATGAGGTTTATCCCAACCTATACCAAAACTTCGCTTTTTATACATGGCTCTTAATCTGTTTTAGAAAGGATGGTAATTAGTATTGTTATCTTCATTTCCCAGACGCAGAAAGGGGAAGTGACTTGCTCATCAGCACATAGCAGGTCAATGGCAAAGCTAGGAATAGAATCCAGGTCTCCTGAAATCTCATCTAGTGCCCTGTGTACTTGTCCATGTTTTGTTAAGTACAAAAGCTCATGAAATGTTTAACACGGATTGTTCTAATTTTCAGAAGTCCTGTGTAGCAATAACTCCAAGTGATGTCAAAGTGACCTAATTCCCAGTGCAGAGAGGACCTGTGATTCTCAGAGGCAGAAAACCTTCCAGGGGGTCCACATGTGACGATGCCGCTATGCACTGCCCCTTACTCAGGGATGTGCATCCAGTGCACCATCTATCCCAATGATTGTAATATTTATATTGGAATGTAACTGCAATTGTTTGATTTTGCTTGGAATCTCTGGCCATACAATTTAGGCTACTGCGCACTGATCCAGACCTGGAGAGCAATTTAGAGCAGCCCAAGGGCCATTCCAGCCACCAGTGATTACCAAAATGTGAAGGTGCTATGACCATATCCTTCCCCTGGCCCAAGAGCCATGAGTGGGGTGGCAAATAGCTAGATTCACTGGCTTTACATCACTTGGGGAGGCCTTTCGTGTTAGGGGAACTGCAGCCAGAGCATTAAGCCAGCTTTATCGTCTCTGTCAACAGAGTGGCACAAGGAAGTTGTAGAGGGGGACAAGGATGTGATTGAACATCTCTAGTAGCATGTGTTCCTCAGGCACATTAGAATAGTGATTCCCTATTGGGATGCACAGAAGGTTGCTTATTACCTGCTAATCCCCAACCTCCATCCCTGCAGCCCCAAATGCTTCCTTGGAGGTTTCCCATCCAACTACTTTCTTGTCCCCAAACTATCTGGGTCAGCATTAGTATTAGACTCCACACACCTCACCTACAAATTTGGTGATGGGCAGGGTGCTGGTTCATCACCACTTGGGAGCAGCAGCTCTTTGCTCCCAGCATTTGCCCTGGCCCCTACTGCTTATGGTACGGGGGAGGAGAGGGGGTGAGAAGACTGAGGGGGGAGTAAGAACGTCCTTACCTTTAAGGGGCAGATATTCCCCTCTACCCTACACACTGTACTAGGAAGCAGCTGAAACAGAGTGTGGCAGCTCCTAGGCTCCCAGTCATGGATGCCATTGATATGGGGAGAGGGGGTGTAACAATATGAAAGTGCTAGAAGACAATTTTTCAGGCATCGTGCTGTATCCTGGGGGGAACCGTTTGGAAGGGACACCTCCAGAACAACTGTTGGGCAAGCCATGTGGCTGAAGAAGCCATGTTGTAAGCAGCCACACTAAAGCTAGGGTTTACTCATGACCCTGGTGTCAGAGTGAGATCTGATATGGCATCAAGTATCAGAGGGGTAGCCGTGTTAGTCTGGATCTGTAAAAAGTGACAAGAGTCCTGAGGCACTTTATAGACCAGTGTTTCACAAACTGGGGTTGCCGCTTGTGTAGGGAAAGCCCCTGGCGGGCCGGGCCATTTTGTTTACCTGCCCCGTCTGCAGGTCCAGCCAATCGCGGCTCCCACTGGCTGCGGTTCGCCGCTGCAGGCCAATGGGAGCTGCTGGAAGCGGCGGCCAGTATGTCCCTTGGCCCGTGCCAATTCCAGCAGCCCCCGTTGGCCCGGAGCAGCGAACCGCAGCCAGTGGGAGCCGCGATCGGCTGGACCTGCAGATGGGGCAGGTAAACAAACCGTCCCGGCCCGCCAGGGGCTTTCCCTACACAAGCTGTGACCCCAGTTTGAAAAAACTCTGTTATAGACTGACAGACGTATTGGAGCATAAGCTGTCGTGGGTGAATCTGAAATGGCAGACGATCCAGACACAAATGAAGCATAAAACAGGGGCGAGGGGGTTCATCTTTAAAGGGTCATAGCCATGCTGGCTCAACTCCCATCTGGTGCAGAATGGGGCTGAGATGTTCCTTTAAAAACAGGCTCCATAGATGGCTATCTATTTGGTCTATGTCTTACCCCATGCCCCAAACTCTGCTTAGCTTGTGAGATGTGATAGGATCTGATTTCTTAGTGGCTTAGCCTCAGGCACTACTTCAAAGCTTGTTTGTGGGTTAACTGAGACAATCTTCTGTTCTCTACAGGAACTTTTCATATAAACTTTCCAAATCTGCTCTGTTACAGTCTGAGACGGCTGTCGGCCTGGGTCTGTTTTTGTGCTCTCTCTTCCCTCCATCACACAATCTCAGGACATCTGACTTCAACGCTCCCCACCCTCGAAGTAACTAATGAGATTACAGGCACATTAGAACATCATAGGTCACTCGCTACCAACATTATGACAAGTGTCAGTTCAGTATAAATTACCTTGTGGGCACATTTTGTAAAATGTTTCATTATTTTGTGCGGCAGCTTCAATAGCTGCGATATGGGACACATCTCCCATTAGTAGCGCACAATATATTTCCTTGTCAGTTAATCTTGAAAGCTGGCTACACTTCCTCAAGAAGACTGGAACTTTCATTTCCTTCTAATAAATACTTCACACTAAATACATTATTGCCAGAGATGTGTCAGTAATTGAATGCTTATCGCCTCATTCTATCCATGGCCTGTGACAAAAATGTTTGCTGTATGCAATACAGAAGGAGACTAACTAGGGGATATGGGAGTAAATTGAAGAAAGGAACAGTGAGTTGAATCGACACGGAGACCTTCCTGGCAATGAGATCTCCCATGCTGGGGTATTAAAGCTAGACTGAACAAAGAGCCAGAGGGTGTGCTGTAGGAAACAATGTAGCTGGCTGGAGTACAGGTACATTTAGGGTATGTCTGTAGAGCCCTGCGCGGATACAAATTTATGCCTGCAGATGCGGATATCCACAGATATTAGTCGTTATCTGTGGAACCGCAGGACTCTCCTGGGAACTGCAGCAGCGAACGGAGCAGAATGTGGGGCAGCCGCTCCCAGGACACAGAGTCCTGCACTGGCAGCTTGTCCAGCGTGCTGTGCCACCCCCAGCCCCGCCCACTGGGGCAGGCACCAGGCTCACCGGCAGCTGTCCTTAGTTGCGCTCTTGTGTTCAAGCAGCGCCTTCACCCCCAAACAGGAGACACAGAAGAGATGGGGGCAGGGCTGGGCTTGGTACAGCCGCAACAGAGGAGCTGCCAGTGTGAGGTGCTTGGTCCTGGGAGTGGCAGCCCCACATTCTGCTCCTTTTGCTGCTGCAATTCCCGGGAGAGCCTCGCGGTTCCACGGATACTGATTTATATCCATGGATATCCACATTCGTGGGTATAAATTTGTGTATGCGGAGGACTCTATATGTCTGCACTGCAATGTAAGCCCATGTTTCAAACTCAGGCTCAAGCCTGACCCCACTTCTGTCTACACACAAATTGTGCTGACCCAGGATCCCAGGACCCGATAGGGGTGGAAAGTGCAAGCCGGGACCCAAGTTTCAAGTCTATTGCTTTGCAGTGTAGATGCAGCCCCACTGGACTTGTGCTCTGGGAGTCCACCAAAAGTATCCCATGGACTGACTTTCTTTGTCTTCTGGACAGTCACATTTGGTGGACAGTCACGTTTTCCCACATTGCACCATGAACAATGGGGAGAGTGGCCACATTTCGGGAGGACTCTAGGAAGTCTGGGATATGGGTGATTGGATTCAGGCCTGCCTAATGCAGTGTAGATGCTGGAGCCCCAGGGTTCAACAACTCCTAACCTAGGGTTACAAGTGAGTGCAGGGCCGGCTCCAGGCACCAGCGAAGGAAGCAGGTGACTGGGGCGGCCAATAGAAAGGGGCGGCACTCCATCCGTTATTGGGGCGGCACATCCAGGTCTTCTAGGGTGACCAGATGTCCTGATTTTATAGGGACAGTCCCGATATTTGGGGCTTTTTTTTAATATGGGCTCCTATTACCCCCCACCCACGGTCCTGATTTTTCACACTTGCTATCTGGTCATCCTAGGGTCTTCGGCGGCAATTCGGTGGCGGGTCCTTCATTCCCTCTCTTCCTCTTCGGCGGCACCTCAATCGGGTTTTTCTTTCGACACTTGGGGCGGCAAAAAAGCTGGAGCCAGCCCTGAGTGAGTGTAGAGGCTCTAGCCCTAGGTTAACAAACTCAGGGTCTGCCAACTCAAGTTCTACTAACCCTGGGCTTACATTATAGTGTAGACATACTCTTAGTGTGCAGGAATAGATTAATATCCCTAAAAATAATCTAACAAAGTGTTGTTACAACAACACCACTTTAAATAGTTCATAAGCCATCTAGTATTGTGTATTTAGAAATTGCCAGTAGCCAGCTGAAGCAGCAATATGCAGCTAGCTAGGTCTTGTGTATTTGTGCATATTTCACAAACACAGTTAATTAGGACCCAACTGTGCTCTAGTAGTTTCTTCATCTTGTTTGGTTGTGTGAAGTGCAATGGACAGAACAATTAACCTAATACATCGTTTATGTTTTTTTAAAATCAATGACTGTGCAGAATTACCCATTTTACGTAAATGTGTACCTATATATCTGTAGTTTGTACTGCACCCATCAGAATAGCTCAGCAGGTTATGTAGTGTTTCTTAAGCGTTTGCTTCAAAGCAATTATCACACTACTGCTGTAGTGTAGCCTGAGTGAGGGAAGAAGGGAAGGCGTGCAGAGGGGCATAGGCTCATCAAAACAAGGAAGGAAAAAAGAAAGTTAGTAGGAGTCCATTAAAATATAAAAGAATGCCTGAACTTTTGATTGTAGAACACTAAGAAGAAAGATCATTTAAATTACTAGAATGCCCAAAACAGCTCCTATAAAATACCTACCTTGCAAAGAGTAGGAAAGCTTATGCAGGGGGTTGGACTAGATGACCTCTTGAGGTCCCTTCCAACTCTGATATTCTATGATTCTATGATTGCAATCCCCTTATTAACATCACCCATCTCTCCAGTGCAGAATAAACTTCTTAAACTCAAGCAATCTTCACAGCTAAATTAAAGCTCCCACAGAGAGTAAGACTCTCTGAACAGGTGTATGTCTAAATGAAGCTCTGAAAGTTAACCAGCCTTTTAGAGCTGAAGTGACATACAACTAGGCTGAACTCCCAGACTAGAGTGACCTTCACAAGGACTAAGCAGGCTTTATAGTCCCTTAACTACACCATGTGGTAGGTCTTGGCCAATCAGCCCTCTCCACCTGACTCATAATGGGGATTTAACACAAATAATCCAATTAACCCTTTCACAGACCAATCCCCTGGGCTTCACCATTCTCTGTTGTCGCACACAACAGTACAGCAATATAATCTCCTTGGTCTCCAGCTATATCAGTTCACACTAACCGAACCAGCTGTAGCATTTATTGGGTAAGGGTGAAAAATATTTTTTTTACCACCCACCCCACATAACTGATTCCTGTCTCATACCACAATTGACGAGCTGATCCTGATGGGGAAAGTCCCGTAGAATTTAATAGGGACAAACCCAGTCACTTTCTACGGACGTTATTCCAGGGGCAGCTTTAGCACGGATTCATGGATTCAGTGGCACCCACAGAAATCATGAACCAAGGGTGTAAAACCACTGTGGTTTTTTTCGTTGTTTTTGACACTCCATTGATAGGTATCCGCGGCATCAAGCTGCCAAACCTTAGTGGCGCTGCTACCCTGAGCCAAACTTGAGTGTGGAGGGAAGACCCTTGGGAGCTTGAGAATGAGACAGTGCAGCACTCACCCCACAGCAGTGGCTTCTGCCCCCAGGCCTGGCTCCCCGGTTCTGGGTGGTGTGACCTGGTACACAGGATCACAGTGCCACTCGGGTTTGGTCCAGCCGCCCATCTGTCACAATGGAGAGGGCTGACTGGCCAAATGTCAGTAGCGCTGCAACCCCATGCACCAGATCACAATGCCACTCACTCAAATTTGCAGAAACCGCTGTCTTCATGTCCACGATGCTCCAGGAGGGGCAGCAAGCAAACAGTGCCCTTAGAAACAATCCTTTCCCATGGGGCAGGCTAGCTCTGCACCAGACTCTATGCAAGTCACAGAATATAATAGTGAATGGTCTCATTTCTATGGGAACATGGGAGCTTGTATAGTAGGGATCTAATATTTTTCTAGTAAGCTTTTCAAGGCTGTGGTTGCTGCACAGGGCCTAGCACAGTGGAACTTCAATCTCAGTGGAGGCCCTCTAAGTGCAACCGGAAGCATTCTGATAAGGAGTTTGGAAATGATTATTTGAGCAGAATCAGGCCCAAATGAATCAGAATCTGGCCCAAAATGAGGCTAGAAACATTTAGGTCCTTTCTTCAACCCCTCGTGTTGTTCTCTTGGGATAACCACTGGGTGATTTTAAACATACTTGTATTTCCCAAGATGAAAATCTCTCTATTTCTCGATTTATCTTAGAGTTTTATACTGCCACCCATCACCATAGTATCTGAGCACCCTGCACATAAAATCAATAGCAATTCTGAAATCCCGCTCTTCCTACTTTGTCTTTGCTCCCCGTTACTCATTTTGACAGCATCATGGTGCGTTTGTAGTCTCCTGTGCTGTGCCCACTAGCACGGATCATTGTGCTGGCGGATTTGGGAAAGGAGGTGATTCAGACTGAAGTCAAGAGGCCTAGCAAGTGCCATTTATCCTTTTAACTGCAACCATCACTTACCCCTCTGGGCGGCACAGGTTTTGCTTCCCAGTGCAATGAACATTTCTGTCAACTGGAAAATGCTTTCCGTTGGCACAGGAGGCGGGGAGCCTCGCAGGTGGACCACTTCTTCACCTCCTTGGGAACCAGTGTTTACAGCTGTCACTTTGCACCACTCTAGCGAGGTGTTTATCAGCTCAGTTCACGTTCGGCCACCTGTTGAGCCTAAGCAGGCTTAACACCCACGCATTCATATAAGCTAGCCTGACTTGTGCATTCTTTCTGTGTGATGGGGGTGGCTGTGTGCGTAACTAAGAGAATAATTATCTTTGCTGAGACCAAGGAGGGCAATTCATCATGTCAGGCCAACAGTGTCTCTGTATAGCACAGGAAACCTACATAACTAAGCAGTGAAAACTAAGCATGGAGTGTAGTGAATTTCCCCCATGATTGTAGAATTTGGGGTCATTATCCCATGTTTTCACTGAATGCCGTGGACGTATTTCCAGGCTAACAGATGCATCATCTTGGCTTTATTTCCATCTGTCTGAAAAATAGAGAACTTACAGCATTTCACCAAGCTTGCAGAGCAATGAAATAAATAATGCGAAATGGTCTTTTCTCTAAATTCTTTTTGCGTAGAGGTTATGTGTAATTATCTGCTTTGATGTACTACATATGGAACTGTATTTATGTTTATTATAATGAGGAACGGTACACTCCTGTTGTATGTATTGGCATACTGTTGATGGTGTGGTGCTGGTGACTTAGGAAAACTGTGGGCCTATGTATCAACTAAGGGGTATGGCTACACAGCAACTAAACACCTGCTGTTGGCCCATCTCTGCCCACTTAGTCTTGCAGGGCTGGATTGCGGGGCTGTTTCACTACTGTATAGACGTCTGGGCTTGGGCTGGAGGCCAGGCTGTAGGACCCTATGAGGTGGGAGGATCCAGCAGTCTACACAGCAGTGAAACAGCCCCGCAGCACGAGCCTGGAGAGCCCGATCACTATGAGACTTTGTTACATTGTTACGTTGAACAGAAGTTTTATAATAACCTAAGTTTATGCTTTTGCCTATCTGTATCTTTAGTATCCTTAGCACTGTGCAAATATCTCTTGCTTCATTTTCATTTAATTAACAAAGCCAACATAAGTTCACTCTGGGATCAGACTGAGCATGGTCTTATTGAGTAAAGGAGGGGAATCTGAGGAGGAACGGACTTGGATGTGTTATGTTCCTTTTGGAACAGAGGAACTTGGATTTTCTCTGACAGTATGGCAAAAGGGCTCCACTTACTTGGTATCAGGAGGGACTGGGCTTTCCAAGGGGACTGTTTCAACTCTATATTGAGGCTGGTGAAAGTCGAAGGAGCTACTAAACAGTGTGGTTAGCTAGTTAGAGCCACAGCTGGCACCAGGTTAATGTCACAGTTGTTGAACAGTCTGCCCTGAAGTGGAACCAACAGTCTTGGGATACTGACGGGAGTGACGGATGGAGATTTTTGTGTTAATATGTTATTTATCATGGTAAAGGCCCCATGAACATACTGTACTGTATTTGCTTTTTTTTTTTTTTTTGTCTCTGCCTGATTGTGTACTTCCAGTTCCAAAAGAGGTGTGTGTTTGACTAGTCAGTTTGTAACTCTGGTGTTCATAACTCCGAGGTTCTACTATAATAGATATTGTTCGGTCCCAGATAAATCTCCTTTTATGTTATGTGTGATCAAAAAAATACTTATGTTGTGTTTTTTCTAAAGCTCATTGGGTTCCATCTGTTATAATCATCAACAAAGATCACTTTAACTCTCGTAGTTTTAGGGGACATCACTTGAGTGGTCTGAACCAGTAGCAGAAGCTTTCATAGAATCATACAATCATAGGACTGGAAGGTACCTCGAGAGGTCTTCTAATCCACTCCCCTGCACTCATGGCAGGGCTAAGTATTATCTCTGACCGGTGTTTGTCTAATCTGCTCTTAAAAATCTCCAATGATGGAGATTTCACAACTTCCCTAGGCAATTTATTCCAGTGATTATCAGGACAGTTAGAAAGTTTTCCCTAATGTCCAACCTAAACTGCCTTGCTGCAATTTAAGCCCATTGCTTCTTGTCCTATCCTCAGAAGTTAACAAGAACAATTTCTCCCCCTCCTCCTTGTAACAACTTTCTATGTGCTTGAAAACTATTATCATGTCCCCCCTCAGTCTTCTCTTCTTCAGACAAAACAAACCCAGTTTTTTCAATCTTCCCTACTAGGTCATGTTTTCTAGCCCTTTAATCATTATTGTTGATCTTTTCTGGACTTTCTTCAATTTGTCCACATCTTTCCTGAAATGTGGCACCCAAAACTGGACACAATACTCCAGTGGATGCTTAATCAGCACAGAGTAGAGCGGAAGAAATACTTCTCCTGTCTTGCTTACAACACTCCTACTAATACATCCCAGAATGATGTTTGCTTTTTTTCCAACATTGATACTGGCTTTATGAATACCCATTTTACAATTTGATTGGTATACAACTAGACATTAAAAACAATCTACAAATAACAACTCTTAGACGTTATCTAACATTTTACAAGCCTGATTCCCAGCTAGTGTAAATCACCAGAGCTTTACTGAATTCTATGGAGTTACACTAATTTAAACTAGATGAGAATCTGTTCCAACATCTCTAAAGTGGGCCACAATCAGCGCCTAATTAATTTAAACCGTGCACATGCATTTGTGCAAACAAAAACATACACATCATTTACATGTCTAATAATTGTGACTGCATATGTAGAACAGTTAACTGCATGAGCAAATGGCAATTTGCATAAGCAATTGGACATTTCAGGGGTGGGGAACCACCCAGGTTTGCATGTACATTCACAGTGCTTGCATGGACAAATTTCATTCACAATATTACATGCACTTTTACATGTGCGAAACATAACGGACAATTATGAAATCAGGCTCTATACTCTTAAAAAGGCACTCATGAAATTGTTCTGGATAAAATAACAATCAAACTGGAAATTTTCCCCAAATTAAAACCAATATTACTTTGAAGTACAAAAAAGTTTGATAACTTTATTTTTAATATAGCTTTTGGCATTTGTACAATTCCTGGTGCCAGCTCTGAGCGGAAGCACTGAAATAAAGTACAAACATCTGCTCCATGATGAAATGTCTAGCCACAGTAGAATTTGGAAGCAATTTGACTCTTAGGAAAACACATATTGCATATGATTTCCAGCTTAATTTTGCAGATTTAAGTTTAGATCCATAATTTTTGAGTTTCATTCACAAGTAATATAAATACATATTGGAGTCTTGCATTCAGTGTTTATAGAATTTTAAACATCTTTGATTAGTGTTGTAATGTCCATCTAATTTGCCCACTCTGTGTTTGTCACAGCAGGTATACAATATTCATGGTAGACAAACAAAGAAGTTGGTTAAAAAAACATTAAATACTCTTCCTGGAAGATTGCAACATAACAGTACTTTATTTCTTAAAATCTAGAACCTTAACACACAGGAACCAAAACCAGAAAGAGTCAAAGCAGGGCATTCCAGAGGCAGAGTAGCACAACCCACCCTACTACATTCTAGGTTGCTTCTTTGCAGACTCAGTACCTCAATACCCAGATCTCATGCCTCCCTACAGAGCCCCCAGCCTGCAAGCAGGACCAGGAAACTGCTTACATTTAAAGTGGTAGCTTGTAATTTTTCAATATACCACATACAGGTGTGACTGTTCCTGGGCTGCCCAGGAGTATGAGTCACCTTTTGTTACCCTCCTCCCTCCAGAGAGAGACTTGCTTGTGCTTAACTGGATGTCAGCTCCCTGAAACTACCAGCATGTTAGCTAACAATCTCCTCTGGGATAAACCAGCCCTTACTGTGTCTTGCAGTGTAACAACAGGTACACCCCGGTCCCCAAGTCCCTTCAAAGCATTCATCTGTAGTGTTCAGCCCTTTATCAAATGAACACTCACAGAAATACCAGCATTTCAGCCAGAGCTGGTTGTGATCCTGTTTTCATGAACGTAATCACACTGCCCAATTACTTCCTAGGTACAGAATAAAAGGGTATCTCTTTGCCTTTTTATATTTCACAAAGTGCATTGTTTCCCCAAAAGGTGTCTTGTCTCCCTGCTGACTTCACATCACCCTGTTGACTTTGTATGTAAATGGGACTTTCAATGTGTTGGATTCTAATGCTCAGTTTACATATGAACCAAGAGAACATAAGAATGGCCATACGGGGTCAGACCAAAGGTCCATCTAGCCCAGTATCCTGTCTTCCGACAATGGCCAAAGCCAGGTGCCCCAGAAAGAATGAACAGAACAGGTAATCATCAAGTGATCCATACTCTGTCACCCAGAGTGATGGGTGAATATACATCCTTTGTCTGGAAGAAATCTTTTTGTCATCCCTGCCTTGATACAGACTTCAGGAACATATTTTCATTATGCACACATAACTCCTTACATAGTATCTCTACATACATTTCACAATGATGATAATGACCAGCATGAGCCCGGCTTTCATTTAAGATGTTACATAACACTCCGTGGTGAACCAGAATGTACATATCAGGACCAAGATATTCCTGTAACCCCTTCGCCAAGTGGCACAGTTATGCTTTAGGGTCCCAACAGAATAGAAAAAAAACACCTCTTTAGATCTTTCAGGGGCATGAACTTGTCATGGTGGACAGAGGGTCAAAAAAAACAAGACATGTTAAGCCTTTTTTCCATGACAGTTTTTTGTTCATATAATGTATTTACCTTTGACACCATATTTCAGCATTTTGGCTTTTGTTCAGATGAAGACAATCAGTTGACAGCAATAGTTTCAGCACTCAGACATTTCAGCTATCACCTTCTAAGATGTTTCTGAAAAGTCACCACAAAGAAACCAGTCCCTCAGTACAACAGAAAGAAAGAAAGAAAGAAAGAAAGAAAGAAAGAAAGAAAGAAAGAAAGAAAGAAAGAAAGAAAGAAAGAAAGAAAGAAAGAAAGAAAATTAATTTGCTTTTGGAAACTGTGGCTCCACTCCCATACACACTGGGCAATACATTAATGCAAATTTCTGTGTTGCCTTTAATAGATAGAAGCGAAGAGGAAGGACAAAAAAGCTGCAAAGTCTGGATATGTTTGGGAATGCAATGCTCCAGCCTCTCGCTGACCTCTTCAGGCTATATAGAGAGACATTCCCTCTTCATTCCTCTCTGACCACTACCAGAACTGGCAGCAGGGCTGCATTCACACAGCGTTGTCACTGTCCTCCACAGACCTCTGTGACGCTTCTGAGGGCTTGTCTAGAGTTTGAAATGAGTGATGTTTGAAAACTGGTTAGCTAATGTGTTAATTAATACATTTTATACACTACTTAGCACCCAGTGTAGACAAAGTCCGTGATCTTTGAAACATGTTGTGACACTGGCAGACCAGGTGTCAGTTCTTGCCAAGGCTTTAGGCCCCAGCTGAGCACTGACAAATTCATTTCTGGAAACTAGTCTGTTTCACCTGTGTGTGTGTTAGTATGGTTCAGATGAGTATTGAACTTATAACAACGTGTTTAGTGTTTAGACTTTATAGAATGTTTGTAAATTGCTGCATGTATCAGTCTCACTTATAATATCTTTATCACATGCAATAAGGCAATATTTAAGTTTTTGCTTTATAGCTTTAAAAAATGTTTGCTCTGAAACTGAACCCAGTCAGCAGGGATTGTCTCATGCCCATCAAAAAGGACTATCAAAACCAAATGGGCCATTGTGAAACATCACAATACAAGACTTTGTTAATTGCCCCCTCATATCTTGAAGATGCTACATGCAAAAGGGCTTATTCCATCAGCTTGAATTCTGGAACAAGGAAATAAAAATAGCTGACAAGAAAATCGTTCACCTCTTGTGCATGTTGGACACTCACAAGACTAGAGCTATGAAACAGAAGCAGAGATTCCCCAGATCCTCAACCTGGGTTAGTCCCTAAAAGAACTTTAAGAGCTGACAGATTACTACAACTCTGTAACCTTTTAAAACCATAAACTGTAACGTATTCGTGTATATATGTTTGCCTGTTTTAATCTTGTAATAACTCTCTAATTTCTTTTCTTAGTTAATAAATCCTTAGATAGTGTACTATAGGATTGGCTACAAGCATTGTCTTTGGTGTGACATCTAAGGTACAAATTGATCTGGGGTAAGTGACTGGTCTCTTGGGACTGGGAGCAACCTGAATATTGTGTGTTCTTTAGTGTATAGCAACCACTTATCACTAATTCGAGCTTGCCTGGGTGGTAAGATAGACCGGAATGCCCAAGGGGACTGTATGTGATCCCATGGTCAGACTCTCACAGTGCTTCAGGAATTCACATTTGTTACTGGGTTGGTGAAAGCTAATTGTAGAAGACACCACCAGGTTGGGGTCTCTGCCTTACTTCTTGCAATCTGCCCTGACATTTGCATTCACGGTTGTGAGCCACTCCAGACAGTGTGACGTGTTAGACAATATCACTGTCTTTCTCTCCAATTGGTGTTTATGAATGTGATCATTAAGAAATAGTATCTCACACATTTTAAAATACCACTCGTTTTCCTACCGTTGATAAGACCTGATGCGACCCATAGAGGGTGCAGCTATAATTCAACATTGGCACAACATCAGGAGCTTGAGTCTCTTTTTGCTGCCTACAGGCACAATTCCAGGGGGAAAGTATAGTTTAGGAAAACTGTTGGATGTTGGATGGTTTCTCCCTCCCTTTTCCCTGGTCATACCTCCTTTTCTGTGCAGCATATTAACCATATAGCTATTCTGCATAGGGGGCAAATGTAACCATGCATGGTGGGGAGTGTGATGGGGTGTGCACCCTGACACAGGCCCCGAGGAAGTTATGTGGGCCTCAGAGGTGAATTATGGTACCTGGTTACCATAATTTTTAACTACTCATGAAGCCCAGCTGGGCAGGAGCAAGTTGATTAGTATAAAGCCAGGAAGTGGAAAGCAGAAGAGGGCTGCCGTCACTCCTTAGAGGAAAAGGGAGTTGACCAGGGACAAGGAGGAGATCCAGGGGGAGGGTAAGCCCTGGAGTCCTGGTCTAGGCTAGGGAGTCTGGCAGGAGGCCGAGAAGGGTGAAGTACCCTGGGGATCAGAGAAATCTCCTGTGGTAAACCCAGAGATAGGCAAGGAGATAGAGAGGTGGGGTAGGAAGGAGCCCAAGGAAACAACAGCAGCATCTGAGACTGAGCAGACCTGGATTGCTAGTCATGGGGTCCCTGGACTGGAATCTAGAGTAGTGGCAGGCCTGGATTCCCCTACCAGTAACCTGGCCAGATGGCTGAGTCCTGAAGATGGAGCACCCCAAATCACAGAAAGAGAGAGTGGGCATAACACGAGCAACCAATGAAAGGGGACACAAGATGGGGCGAGAGATAATTCCCAGACTCAGCCACACAGAGGCACACTTACATGAGTGTCAGGTTTTCCCCACTGTTTGGATGCCCTATGTGCAGAACAAAGGGATGCAGAGGTCATTGGGGTTATATTTTGGTGATTGGAAAGTGTCTATGTCTAGCTCCACTGCAATAAATACAGAGGGGTTCTCTCATTTCAGTACCATATTCTGGTTTGCACACAGAGAAGTTCACAAGATTATGTAAGAATTTTGGAACTGAATTTGGAATTCCTCTGGGCTGTGACACGAACTCAATTGCTGCCTCCTGCATTCCCTCTATTTGCATGTTTACACTGTGGAAATGAAGACAGGTTTGTGATCCCTGGTACAGTGGATCATGCACTTAGGATGGAGAAGATGAATATCTAGAACAGAAAGAACATCCTCCCCAGGGCTGGTGCCTCAGAAGCATAACCGCAGAATGTGTTTGGCCATCTGGAAGACACCAGGTTATCAAGACCTGCGTGCAGTTAATTATGAAGCCATGGTGCCTCTGAAAAATATAAAGATCCCCAAGGCTGCATAATGCAAGGTCAGAGAGCTTACCTTCACAGCTGCCATTAACAGGAAGTAAAAGAATGTTTTACCTGTTTTGTTGAGTTTACCAATCTAAGGGCCAGATCCTCACCTGGTGTGAATCAGTGTTGCTCCATGGGCTTCAGCGGGGCTAAGCCAGTTTACATCAGTTGGGATTTGACCCTGAAAGTTCAGAAGGCAAACACGTCTCCCATGAAATATGCATGTAAGTAATTATGTCTATGGTTACAGCCAGGGAGCTGAACCCTTGAGTTTGAATCTCAGCTTTAAATAAGTACTAAGGACTTCCAAATTTGTCCCTTTAAAAATAAAGAAGCCATCAAATAGTTAAAAACAATGCCCACCACAGTGCAAATGCTGTTGTTCCAAACGAGATATGTGATGGCTTGTCCATTAAGGGTTGCTGAGGAAGTCTCCCAAGGGTAAACTCTCTGTCAGGCTATGTCTACCCTACAGAGCTTTTAGCAACCTGACTGTTTCGCTACAGCCGTGCCGCTAAAAGTCGCTCAGTGTAGCCGCTGTTTGTCAGCTCTCCTGCCGACAAAAAACTTCCACTCCCAACGAGCGGCATTTGCATTGTCGTCAGGAGAGCGCTCCTGCTGACAAAGCACTGTGCACACTGGCACTTATCACCGGCAAAACGTTTGTCTTTCAGGGGGCAGTGGGGTTAACACCTCTGAAAGACAAAAGTTTTGTCATTCAATTGCCAGTGTGGACATAGCCTCAAAAGTGTGGATGAAATGCCATTAAACCACTCAGAGAGTAGTAAAGGGATATTGTAAAGTTAATGGCCAAGACCCCCACAGCCCATTTGGCCCCAGCAGAGCAGGCAGCTAACAGTTTCTAAGTTCCAAACAAAGAGACTGGGTGCTGGAACAAGGCTACGGGTTACACAGTTGGAGTGGAAAAGGATAGAGGCTCTCTATGGTTAGAAGAAGAGGCAAAAAGTACCTGTTTCTTGGGGAAGGGGGTGAATTGCCTTATGTGGGATTTCAGCAGACGAGATCAGCCTACACACTGTTTGTTCCTGCTGCTGTTTGAGGGAACAGGACTGGTGCATACTTTGTAAATAAATACAAATAGATACAAATACTTTGTAAATACACTCAGAAAATACCGCAGCTCTCTTAAATCCCCTGATTCCTGTTAAAATGTTCTGGTTAACAACTGTTGTTCCAAATCCCAGCCCTTCATAGCCCCAGGAGAAAATAGTGCACTGGATATACAGCCACATGAAGATGCTTCTTACAGTGTTAGGGTACCAATGGGCAGGGCCGGTGCATTTAGGCAAACTAGGCGGTTGCCTAGGGCGCCAAGATTTGGGGCTGCCAAAAAGCGGTGCCCCCGATTTTTTTTACAGCGTTCCTACGCCCCCTCCCCGAGCGCGCCGTCGCTGCTCCACTTCTCCCGCGTCCCAGGCTCGTGGTGCCAATCAGCTGTTTGGCGCCGCAAGCCTGGGATGGGAGGAGAATTAGAGCAGGGGCGGCATGCTTGGGGAGGAGGTGGAGCAGAGGTGAGCTGCCGCATGGCTCCCCTAGGGGGGCGCCTCAGGGCGGGGGGGGAGCTGCCGTGAGGGCGCCTCAGGGCGGCGAGGGGGGTAGGGAGCTGCCGCAGGGAAGGGGGGTGCAAGGCTTTGCACCGGCCCTGCCAGTGGGACTGCTGTTCACTATACCAACTCTGATCATTTCACTGTTATCTTGTCTCTGGTTTTTTATTTCCCTCGTCCAGCCGTTGTCTGTTGCCTCATCTATTGGTTGTATATTGATTTTATTTAGTTTCCTCAATTAACACTCTGAAATTTGTTAGGTTCTTGTCTCAAGATCAGGCCCAGTGTTATCAGGATTACTGTTTTGGGAGCCCCATAAGGCACAACAACATTCACTCTCCAGGAAGATCTTTTGTAATTGCAAAAGTTGTATCACCACTATGATTAGTCCAAAAAGTAAAACAATCCAGTCAAGTACAGTGATATAATACAAGCCTGTTAAGGTGTCCTGCACCATTACATGTGTATATTCACTCTATCCTTGGGGAGAGCTCTAAAGTTCAAGACAGCTCCTAGTCTGACTCTGGCATGACCGCAAATGGCTTTACCTAAGGCCAGATGTTTTGTAGGCCTTGTGCTATGTTTAGACTGCAAACTGTATAGAGCAAGGATTGTCTTTTTTTTATTGTGTTTGTCTTCTGTGCCTAGGTAGAGCCAGTTGGATCTGAACTCCAAAATCGGATTTTTAGGTGTTCTTGACAATACTACTGCTACTAATAATGTTACTTTTCTCAATCAGTTACATTTGGATTTGGAAAGTGAGAAGCACTTTCCATCAGCAATAACTGTGGCATGCATGTGAGAATAATGTTGCCCCTTTGGCCAAGCAGTAGCCAAAATTTGAAGCATTTGCAAAGTGGTTTCTATTTAGATGAGAATTCAGTGCCACACTAGGAGCTGACTTCACGTGGCAGTGTGTACCAGTGTGCTGTTGTCTTTCTGCTGGAGCTGTGTAAGGCTGCGCTTTGGAATGACACTTATTAGCCAGAAATTTTAACAGACAAAAGCACAACTCAATACAAAGTGGCAAGAAAGACCGAGGAATTGCAATCCAACTGAACCAAAACTGAAAAGAAAAGGTGCTGGGGAGTGAACTGGAAGGGTAATGTGTTTACTTGGCTGGAATCTGTAACAAGGCATGTGGCATTCACTTTGGCAGCAGTGACTAAAAATGTATCAAGGGCAATATATTCTGGTGCAGCAAAAGGTAGTATGGTAACCTCTATTAGATTGCTGGGTAAGCCATGTAAAACTATATCAAAAGTTCTTTCTAGTTCTTAAGTAAAAGGGAGAGACATATTCTTGCAGAGCTTAGTGGGCTGTAGAAGTCTGATGAGGAGGGGGATCTGGTGTATTCTGTGTAATCCAGGATGTATCTAACAGACTGAAAATGTGGATTTCATAGCAAACTGTACAAAGTATTTTCTCCAATTTTCTATGGGAGTTTTCCCATAGAAAGCTAAGTACAAATTGGGTTGGCATTAGAGACATCATTCCTAAGCTCCTGTAGAATTTTAATAGGTGATAATAGAAATAATAAGGTTCTATAGAAATCACTGTACAATCCACCAGAAAATGAAAACCTCTACACAGAATTTTAAACCAACCAACAGGCATTTACAGAGAATTATATCCCTGCTATAGAACTTCATGGGCCAAATCCTCAGCTGGTGTAAATCAGAGTACCTCAACTGAAGTCAATGTAACACATGTTGGTTTAAAAACCTATAGGAAATCTTACAAAGTGAATTTAAAATCCTACTGGAAAGTTATCATTCTTTCTTCAGCTTTATTGGGTTTTTCCTCACTATGAACTGGGAGAGAAAATTATAATGGAAGAGATTTATTTTCACTGTTGGTCAAATTCTGAAGTCTTCATTTGCTATTCCGACCTTATTTAGGCAAACTTCACAATGAAGTCAAGGGGAATTTTGCCTGCATAGGCAAATGAGTAAAAAATGGATTAAGTGCCTCAGAACATGGCCCTATGTAAACAGAAATGACCACCATGTTGTAATACTCACTGATATTAATAATGAGCAAAAGCTTCAGTGATACTGATCAGAGAAGCAACCAAACTTTTGGAGTTTTATTCTGATTTAATCAAACTTTAGGTTTGATGCTGACAGCCTGAGGATTATGCTACTTATATGGGACCTCTCAGAACCAATGGCTTCTCATTGAACATACCTAACCTAGCAATGAAGAACAGCACTGATTGTCAGATGGGAAGGGGCTACATTTTGACCTAACAATGAATGAGCCCGATTCTCCATTGCATAGTCATTAACTTAGCATTCATTTGGAAAATTGCCTCTGAATTTAGTGGGCTACGTTTTCTAAATAGGCAACATGTTGTGCCCCAGATATAAACAAAAGAGAGGGTGCAGATAACTACTTGAATACGCTATTACCCAAATAGCTCTTTGTATGCTTTACTCAATGATACGCAGGTAACATATGTACATATTTATATGCATGCCATTTAGAGTAGACACTTGTTTGCAAAAATCTTGTCTATTAGATAGTAGTCTGCAAGAACATCTAATTACGCGGTAGCTACAAAAGACACGGAAGTTGGCATGCAGTTAAATACAGGATATTTGTCCCTCTTTTCTCTGCCTTTAAAATGAGGGCTTGCAGCAAAGATGAATTTGGATCAGACCATAAACTTGGTCTGGCAGGGATGCATTTTGAATTAGAAAGAAAAAAGGATTGTAAGCGTGGCTGTGAATGAAGCCAGATGGTCAGCAATCCATGGTCATGTCTTTTAGAGGGTATCCATAAATTACAGAGAGCATTAGCGGTGGGTGGGTCTTTAATTTTGCTTGTTTGTTTCAGTGTTACAAGGGGATGAGTGTGTCTTGAAAAATCACCAAATAATGTGTTACGTTACTTATGGACAGCCCCTTAGAAAAACATCTAACCTTGATTTAAAGACTTCAACTCATAGAGAATCCACCATTTCTTTTCTAAACTGATCTTTCCAAGTGCTGAGCACTGAATGCCCCACTTCCTCTGCTTATGCCATTTTTTCTACTCGTAGTACCACAGGGGGCTTTTACAAACCCTGTTTCTCCAGTGGAGCTAACATGCCAAGTCAGTAAGAGATTGCAGGGGGCATCCTTGTGATCCTTCCACTCACAGAAAAGGTCACACTGGTGCTGTGATTAGAATTATTTCCTTTTGCTATTGTATACGTCACACACTAATCTAATTATCGGTCTGTCTATCCACTGCAGGTATTTCACGGGCAGGTATTTCATGGGCAGAAATCATGCAAACTATTCCAAAAAGCCCTGAGCAATGGTACCTCAGCAATAATTCTAAGGGTAAGAAGGTAGTTTACTCTTGAAACCCATTCAGTCCCTGGCTCCTTTTCTGAAACGGCCAATATAGGAGCCAATTAATGCCAGCTTTGGTATTGGTGGTTTTACGAAGTGGACGCCATTAGAAGCTTGTCTGAGAGATCTACCAAACTCATTTCAAACACTCCACCAAACAGCTATCAGCTTGCTAACACCAGCAATTTAACTTTCAGTTAGCACCAGCAATTCAAATTTAGTAGCCCAAAGGTGAAAACTTCAGATCCTGCTAGGAGCATGCCAAGCAAATCTGCCTCCCTAAAGCTTCTTGAGTCCTGTTGTAAAGAAACACCACCAAGTGTATCCGCCACTGTTGTCTCCACCACAATGAAATGTTGTTTACAGGAGTGAAGAATGAAGAAACAACTGAATGTCAGTGCTTGACCATTTGTGTGAGATGGAAGAGAGGCAGAAGCGGATGCCCAAAATCCAGAAAGCTTCTTGCCAGAGGCAGGAAATAAATTGTGGACCACAGTCAGATATGATGTGCTCTGGAAGGCCCTGGATGTAAATGATTTGGTCCACCCACAGCTGGGCCGTTTCCTGGGTGGAGAGTAGGCCAGCGCAGGGGATGAAGTATGCCATCTTTGGGTGGTGGTCCCAAATGTTTGTGAATGTTTGTGAACCAGAATGGTTGTGACTTGGGTAGTTTTACTATAAAATCTAAAGTGGTGACAGTGCAGAGGCCAGGTGGCGTCTCAAGAGGTTGCAGGAGTCTGGGGGTTTATTATGCGGCACCTTGGAGCAGGTGAATACAATGCAAGAGGCCACAATGGCCTGCACTGTGGCCTACACGTGAGGCCATCAGAAGACACAAGAGACTAAGTGCTGAGTTTTAAAGTTGTCAGAATGTCCTGTCAGGGGGAATAATGACATATTTGTAGGGTTGTAGTCTCAGAGGTTTGGGGGACTATATATATTCGCTTTTAGGTATTTTGGAGAGGCTCTAGCACTCCCATGCTGTAGAGAAGAGAACTAACATTTGGCATGAGGTCACCTTTGTGTCTTTTGCTGTACTTGAGAAAATCTGCCCAAATTTGGCAAATTATAAGCCTTTGAAAAATCGCAGTTAGCACATGCTCAGTAGCGACTTCACAGAGTCGAGCAGCTAACATCTCCAAAGATTCTATCCACACTAAGCATGCTCCAGCCCAGATCTGAGATGGATTTTCCTTGCAGTTGCAATTCTGGGCTTCTCCATTCTGTGCTGAGCACGGGCAGCCAAATTGAAAGCAGGGAGCCTGTGCTATCAATATGCCCCTTGCTAGGCCCAGGCACTGAAGAGGAGGAAACTGCCAGATTCAAACTCAGAGGGGACAAGAGCCATACTGGGGTGGGGAGAGGGTGAGGATTTGGGACAAGGACCCTGGGTAAGGGGTGGAAGGAGAGGGAAGGGAGACATTGGCAGCAGTAGACCTCCATTGATTTTACACTGGCTGAGGATCTAGCTCCAAGGTTCAGATGCCATGTTAATAACACATTTGTAACCAAGTCAGGCACTTCAAACTCAGCTACTCTAAAATCTAGACGTAATTAACAACTTGGTTATGAGAGACACATGCATAATAAAATTTGTTGTTACATCTCCACATGTGACATTCATGCTCCTGTTTGCTTAGTAACTAAGCAAACAGGAGCATGAATGTCACATGTGGAGATGTAACAACAAATTTTATACCCATGCTTTATAATGAAGGAGAATATGTGAATCTGAAACTGAGGGCCTTATCCTTGGATCGTTTATATTAGCATAGCTCTTTTGATGTCAATGGGATTATGGCCATTTACACCAGCTAATGATCTGACCCTAATATTAGATGTTGTCCTTTAATTTATAACTTTGGTTCACTTTACATCTATATTTAGATTCCATAATTTCTAGCAAATTAGCATGCTGTGTTTTATATGGAATATCCTTTCTCTGCCTTATTGTCACTCACTTTTTCTTCATCTTTCTATTCCCTAAATAATTGCACTTTTGGCCCTCGTTATCTTGGTTCAAACCAAAGCACGAGCAGAGAAAAATGGACCAGCAGCCAAACTGAAAGCGGGACTTCCTCAATTGTGGAGGGGGGGGGGGAGTGACCCCAGAAGAGCAAAGCAGATTTAAACTTGGTTTACCAGACAAATGCTTTGATAATGTAGCACAGTTGTTGTAGCTCTTGCATCATTCCTTGGGGAAAAAAGGAAAAGTCTGGGGAATGTGTGGCCCAGTGGTTAGAATAGATCAGTGGTTCTCAACCTTTCCAGACCACTGTAGCCCTGAAGTTTAAGCCCTGCCATGTGGGAGCAGAAGGATCTTATCTTATCTTCACAGGATCCCCTGTGGTGTGGGACCCCAGGCAATTGCCCTGCTTGCCAACCCCTTACATTGGCCCTGCACTTGCAACCCCCTTAATCCCGTCCCATGTCTCCTCAGGGGTCACCCCCCCACCCAAGTTGAGAAGCACTGATCTAGATGAGTTGACATGCCCCCTGGGTACATGGACCCTGGTTGAGAACCACTGGAATAGACCCTTGATACAACAGTCTGCCAGCATGGAGCCAGTTGCAAGATCAGGCTTTAGGTTGTAAGAAATTCAGAGCAGGAACTTGTCACATTATTTAATTCTCTGAGAGACACTTAGTACACTTACAAACAATATAATAGTAGGGGAGCCAATCCCCCGATAATGCAAACCTGTCCTCCTCTTGTACGCTTGTACAATTGTACATTTCAAACAGTCACCTTCATGCTTTCTTCTATGCTTTTCCCAGTGCTTAGAAGGAGATCCCTTTCTGCAAACACACCTCATTATCCTCCTTCAAATCTCTCCTTAAAACTCTCCTCTGGCATGTTGCTTGCAGAACACTTGCTTACAGAACACTGAGCTTTGTTTCATCCTGTAGATTTCCTCTCTTGTAGATTTTGCAATCTCTTATTTCTCCCTAGCACAGTATGCAAATAGGCATACAGTGTGAGGCTTACAATATACAATGGCCAAAGAGAGAGAGGTGTTGTTACCTCCTGCCTGAAAGGAACATTTCAAAGATATGTCACCTCCTGGTGACCTTCCTTAACTCCAAGGGCTTGAGAACATAATTTTCATTATAGATGCATAACTCCTTAAATAGTATCCATCCATACATTTCACAATAATGATGACTACCAATGGACTACTGGCTTGCAGTACAGACCACACATGCTATCCTTCAGTGAACTATTGTGTATATATCCAACTCAGGGGATCCCTGTAAAATCTTGTGCACACTGCGCCCTCTGCCAGTTGGCACCAAGAGGTCCCTGGGTCACAGGCCGACGCCATTTTTGTTCTGTATTTGTACAGCACGTAGCACAACAGCCCTGGTCCATGACTGAGACTCCTAGACACCAACCAATAAATAATAATAATAATAGTAATAATAATAATAATAATTTGCTGGAGTATAATTTTAAATGTATCAAGCAAGGGAGCTGTCATCAGTTTCCTTGGGATTCCATTCTCCAGCCCAGTAGAACTTGAGGTGCAAATATTTTGTTTAGATGGGGGTCTGTTTAATTGATGTCCTGTTTTCACTATTTTGTTATGTCAGACCCATTTTTCTTTCCATATAAGGACTATAGACTCCCTTTAACTTGGTCAGTCCATGTTAGACATTGGCACACGGTCCTGTAGCGCCAGTGTCTTTCTGGCATTGCTTTCTATCGCGTTAGCTTCTGGACTTTTTTATAACTGTCAGAAATACAATTTATAAAGCATTTCTGATGTCAGGTTAAAGCAATGGTCTCAAGGTTAAAAGTGTTATTGGATTGTAGAATCAAGGCTAAAAGCTCTTGTTTCCCATAATCTGTTCTATTTAATTAAAGACTATACGGAAGCCTCTCCATGTGTCATTCTGCATTTAAAGGTTAGATAGAAAAGGGTGCCTGGGTCTTGCAAAAAGACATTGACTCTCCCTGGCTCCCACTATGAAATAAATCAGCTGGAAAGACTGGCAGTGCTGGCTGGTAGTTCCATATAATTGTTACCAGACCCCTGGGGTACAACCTGGAAAGGTGGGACCGCTGTGCACCTTTACCTCTCCAGCCTCTCATGATGTTTTGCTAGTGACAAGCAGCAAAGCTCTCCAGGTGCTATGATCACTCAGTCAACAACATGCAGGGACACACTCAGCTAAGTTGCATGAATGCTCTCTAAGCCACTCATGAACCATACACAGGGAAACACCAGCAAACCCCCTCCCACCAACCCCCAAACCTTGCATCCCAGAAATGTACCATCTGTTAGAGGGCTTATTCCTTCACTCTCTCACTTCCCTGGTCCTTCTCGCATGAACAGAGAGCAACAATACCCAAAGTCTGAAGGTGCAAACAATTTGATCTTTATTGGGGTAAACTTCCAGCAAGCTTAAATGTAAGTTCCTTTTTCCTTATTTTCGAATCCCAATTTACGTTCTGTTTGCCACTAATAATTCTCAGCTATACCTTAACCAATCATTCTACTAAAATCTATCTAACCAATCCTAACATATTGTAACATAATTCTCTAACCAATTATATCCCACCATCTTAATTAGTTTACACTGAGCAAAATTAATTATACAGCAGACAGAAACAATCACAGAACCAGACAGAGACCATAAATAAACAATAAACAATAGCAAAGAAATAAACAAATAGCAAGTGGGAGCTATAATGACAAAACAGTACAGAAGTGAGGATTTTACAACTACATCTATAAAGACATAAGGGTTTTCTAACTATGACTATTGATAAGTGAGTTCTTACCAAACAGAAAACTATCAAACTAAATTTCCTTTTACATCTTCTAGGCTCTTCCCTTTATCGGGAGGTGATAGATCGGAACACCTTTCTAACAGCCCCAGATTACCTTATTTCATTGTCACTAGTTTGGAATGTGAGGATGTGACCACACGCTTCCTTGCTTATTGCTACCTCTTCTGCTTAGCCAGAGGTTTCAGCTTATGAACAGGGCCTCAGACTGTCACAGTGAGAGAAGGCCCTTACACAGGCAGACAGTGATTTTGATTCTTTTTTTAAACTTCTATAACTAGCTAAATGATAAACATATACCGACATTCTTAAAGTATAGGTCTTTATAGATAGGCCTGATTATCTATATCCTAACCCTGTCTTACATTACTCAAGACCATCTCCTGAACAATGCAAGTTCATTAATTAGTTCACCATTTTGTCAAAAGATAGTGGACATGCACCAGCATTTTTAATCTGAGCAGATTCCCCAAGCACTTTAGACAAACTCACTGGTAGCATTAAAATAAGTTTCTTAACTACAGAAAGATAGATTTTAAGTGATTGTAAGTGATAGGCATAAAGGCCAGAGATAGTTATCTACGAAATAAAAAATAAACACGCATTCGAAATCCTGAACTTATCAGACTCAGTAAGATCTGAATCAAACAGCTTTTTTTACCCAACTGGATGTTGAAGGGAGGTTACTGTTCTTAATACACAGGCTGAATTCCCTTCTCAGCCTGGGACCAATACCCCCAGTTCAAAGTCTGTCTTCCCAGTGTTCTTGTTGCCTTCAGAGTAGGTAGAGGAGGAGAAAGATGGTCTCATGATGCCACTGTCCCTTATGTTATACCCTCAATTCATGTCCTTGGAAAAATATTACCCCAGACATGTCCTGGTGGACCTTGCTAAATCTCAGAATTGAGCAATCTCCATTGTGTGGTGCTTGTGCAACTGTCTCCTATTGAATTGTAAATCTCTTTTTTACAATTCCCCTGTTGATCAATGGCTGGTGATGGTTGTTTAATGCCAGCCCGAGTGTGGGTCACCTCATTTGTTGCCTTTGGAGAGCTGTGGGCATCCCCCAGACTCACGACATATTTCAATAAGAACCATATAGCAAAACCTCCTAACGTCATACACAATACCAAGATACATATTTTGACAGAACAATGAGTTTCAGCAGATCATGACCTTTCATATGATACCTTACAAAGCATGCTTTGTATAAAATATCACATCCATATATGCAAGCATGGTCTGAATGAATTCTCTCCTGACAGCTAGCTGGGACGGGGAGAGACTTCAGGAGAAAACTGTATTTACATGAACACAGCTACTCTGCTTAGATATCCAGCAGATAGAGTAGTGTTGCTCAAAGTAATCAACTTTGGCTGGTGTTACAAATCACTTTAGTACTGAATGCTGGGGTAGTGAAATGCTGTTAGAAATGTTGTTGTCAAATTGTATAAATAAAGGGGAGCAGAACTATGCTGAACCTGTCCCATATGAGGGGGTCACCCTCAGCTGAAAGGACCTCATTAAGCCAGGGGCTTGAATGCCAGAGCCCCGTGAAAGTAAAAGGAGTGGGGACAGGTGTCCCAGCCAGGAGGTGTGGACTGTCTCTAAGGGTCCCTGGTCTGGTTTAACTTGTTCCTCCTCCTTTAAAGAAAGAGCTAAATAGGCTTCATTAGGAGCCTTTGTTATTTTAAAGTGCTCAAATGAGAGCTGAAATCACTTGAGATGAGGCAATATTTCTGCCCAGCCTGCAAAGAGCTGAAAATTACTAAGAGACTGATGTGCAGAGGTCACAGCAAACAGGTAGGTGGCAGCAGAAGGTGACTGACAGTCAGCCAGCAAATGAGTGGCTAGTAAGCAGAACGAGCGGCGGGCAAGGCAACAAGTGGCTGGTGAGGCGGTGAGGAACAGTGACTCGCGGGGCGGCCAGCCAGAGCAAGCACAAGCAAGGTGGGAGGTGAACTCCCACAGATGCACCTCTGAGCCCTGGGTCCTCACTGACCAAGGACAACCACAGTGAGTGGGATATGGTGAGGGAACAGAGAGGGGCACAAAAAAGGAAGTTTTGGTTGTAGAACTCAAGAACACGAGGCGGAAGGCACTGCCCCACACACTCTGGGGTGGGTGTCCTGCTCACAGTTTTATGATTATGAATCCTGCTTGTGGCATTTTCCCTAATTAAGGTTGGGTGACTTCTCTCCTTTCATTAAAAATTTCTTTTCTACACTCAGACTCTGTGCTCATGAGTGAGGAAGTGTTGCCTCTCATAGGTGCCCAGAGGTGGTGTCTAATTTTCCTGGGTTACTGAGTGGGGGCTTGAGCTGGTTCTGTGTTGTATTGTTGAAAAGGAACCCCTAGATATTGAACCTGACCCTGGTTGCTGCCGGCTCCACCTGGCAGAAGGGCTACATATACAAACCACCTGGCAGAAGGGCTACATATACAAATGATGAATATGGGAGTTACAAGATGCTACTTTGAAATACAGTGCATCACAATAAAACAGGACTGTTTATTAAAGATTGAAAGTGTCACATTCTAAAGTTTAGTTGTTAAGCACATATATAAAGGTAAGACCAGGGGACGGTACAACTGAGGGATCCCAGGGAGGAAGGTAATGGAGAAATCCTGCAAAGAACACCTGAAACTTGAGCATCTAGGAAGTGCAGAAGGGAGAAAAGAAGCCATCTCTAGCAATGCAAGATTTTTTTTTAATTTACTGTTTCCATCTAGAACAGCTTCCAAATAAAATTATAACATGCATTGTAGAGCTTAGAGTTAATTAAAAAGATTCTCGTTTGTCTAATACAGAAATGCTCACCCAAGATCCTGGTGACAAGCACACTGCAAATTTGCCTCCTCGGTGAAGAATTCAGTGTGTTCCTTTGAACTTCAAGATATTCCAGACCAATCCTTTGTCTTTGTTCATAAACAGGACACCCCCTTCCTGCTTTGTTTCATCCTGTAGATTTTCTCTTGTGTTATGCCTATAATTCTTATTGTTTAATATGATTGTACTCTCTCTATACATCATGCATCTTGTTTTTAATAAAGCCACTTGAGTCATAGACTATTGTTTGGAAAGGCATTTATTTAGATGGGTAAAATCACAAGAGGTGCATGTCTCAGACTCATGCACACTGTCCCAGAGAGGTGCAATAGCCTCTGCTTTGAAGAAGAGGTAGTGGAAATATGCGGTGATGCCAACTCTGGTGATTTTAGCACAAGTAATGTGATTTGGACCAATGCTGAGGACAATCGTGCAAAGAAGTGAAAAGCTGTGCCATCCCTTAATTTTAGAAGAAAAATCAGAGAAAGACTCACCACTACAGGAAGGCGAGCCCACAGGCCGTAAGTTCTAGAGCCAGTTATTTCAACTAACTTAAAAAAAAAAAAGTGTGCCCTTCATGCTCAGTGAAGAAACCAATTATATGGAAGAGCACTTCATACTGTTACCTTAGGAGGTAACTATCTTTCACCAATAAGGTAAATGGGAGTTTACACACAGTTATTTCAGGCAGAACTAGTGAGCCCCCCTCCCCAGGCTCCCTCCAAGAAGCCCTTCCTTTGGGAGCTTTCTCTTTGTGTCCCAGAGACGGTGTGATGTTGTGCAGTCTATATGGTTTTATAAAAACTTGATAATAAGTCAATATAATGTAACTGAGCTGGTTTTAGAGAAAATACGGTAATAAGTGAACGTAATGTAACTGGGATATGCTTCATGCAAAAGGTCTCTTGTAAGGTATCATTACAAAGCTTATAATCTACTGAGTATGATCATCTGATTTGTATAAATGTACCACTCTTGTATCTAAAACTAGAAATATAAAATGTAACTCTGAGGGCCTATTGTAATTGTGTAAAGTGTGGACCATTAATGATGGTTTGGAATCTTGATGACTCCCATTGTCTGCAGATGGCTGTATTTACCTGTGAGTCTTCCTGTATATGTGTGTGCTGGCAAGTGAGTAATGAAGTCTTGCAGTGACATGTGATCATGTCACCTGAACTGGAATCCATCTTTAACCTGGTGCTTTTCCAGTGAGGGGGGGTGGAAACCCAGAGAGACTAAGAGTTCCTGCCTTATGCAAAAGATATATAAAGGGGGGAAGAGAAGAGAGAGGGAGAGAAGCCATCATGAAGAATCCCCTAGCTATCACCTGAGCTGCAACAAGAGCTGCACCAGGGGAAAGGATTGTGCCCAGGCCTGGAAGATGTCCAGTCTGAGAAAAACTTACTGAAGCATCTCTGAGGGTGAGATTATCTGTATTTAGTTTGATTAGGCATAGATTTGCGCATTTTATTTTATTTTGCTTGGTGACTTACTTTGTTCTGTCTGTTACTACTTTGAACCACTTAAATCCTACTGTCTGTATTTAATAAAATCACTTTTTATTTAGTAATTTACTCAGAGTATGTATTAATACCTGGGGGAGCAAACAACTGTGCATATCTCTCTATCAGTGTTATAGAGGGCGAACAATCTATGAGTTTGCCCTGCATAAGCTTTATGCAGGGTAAAACGGATTTATCTGGGTTTAGACCCCATTGGGAGTTGGGCATCTGAGTGCTAAAGACAAGCACGCTACTGCGAGCTGTTTTCAGGTAAACTTGCAGCTTTGGGACAAGTGATTCAGACCCTGGGTCTGTGTCTGGAGCCAGACGGGAGTGTCTGGCTCAGCAAGACAGGGTGCTGGAGTCCTGAGCTGGCAGGGAAAACAGAAGCAGGGGTAGTCTTTGCACATCGGGGTGGCAGCTCCCAGGGGGGTTTCTGTGATCCAACCCGTCACAGTCACAAATAAGGTAAATGGGAGTTTACACACAGTTATTTCAGGCAGAACTAGTGAGCCCCCCTCCCCAGGCTCCCTCCAAGAAGCCCTTCCTTTGGGAGCTTTCTCTTTGTGTCCCAGAGACGGTTCCTCTCCGGGAGCCTCTGTTCTGTAGCCCCCAATCCCTGCCTGAGTAGCTCCCTTTTATCCCTTTGAGGGGATTCCCTATTTAACTGCCTTGCAGTTTGTCAGTGAGTTAATTAGTCCCAGGCAGGACTAGATTTAGACCATATGCACCCCTGGGCACAGTATCTTCAGCCCTCCCCCCCTACAGCTGACCTTTGTGTTTTCCGTAAAAAAATGAGACTTTTAACCGACTTTTAACTTTTAGACATGCCTAGAATGTCGGCACCCCAGGCACGTGCCTACTGTACCTAATTGGAAATCCAGCCCTGGTCCCAGGTGAACCTGAATTGCCTCAGTCATTCCCCTTTGTGAAGCTTGCTAGAAGTAGGCTGAGCCCTTGAGCCCTTCAGAGGGCCAGCTACCCTCTGACAGTTGGTTATTTTGTACATTCTTGGCCATGATCAGAAAGTGGAGAAAAGTAAATACTTGGGGATATTTTGCTTCACTATCCAGAGTCATTAGCAGACCCCTGCAAAGCACTGCCTTAAATCACCACATGGTTCCCTGTAAAGAATGACCTGCTGCAAGTGCTACTGTCAGTCAGATCTCAAGTATCTCTGCCTTGGTGTTGACATCCCTGTTCTTTCAGTGTGCATTGGTCAGCCTTTGATAAGCCATTTGTATCGGGGCACTTTCCATAGAGAGGAAGGGAGAAGCACGTTTTCATCCCATCTTGGGAGAGCACAGAAGATTCTATAGTCTGCAGATGAGTTCCTGGTTCAGGATAATTTTGCTGCCTCTGAACCATGACACTATTATTATCCTGGTGTTTGCCATAAACAGAACCTAATGCTAGACAGGGAATTGATATATTTATCAGCATGAATTACTGACTGTGTTCCTCCGTATTGCTCACAGACAGCCATAATTCAAATTACTGTAGTCAAAATTATTGCAATAAATATTACAAAATATGGATGTAATTATTACAGCATTTATTTCAAATTCCAGCTTTATTTACAAAGATGCGGCACTGATTAAACCGGCTTGAATAATGCTAACTACAGCACTGAACTCTCTTTATAAAACCATTTGAGAAGCACAGTAATTTGAGTTCAAGGGAGAGGCACTATTACAAGAAGGCTAATGATAATCGTGTTTAAGGTCACTGGCAGTCAAAATACTTGCTATACAGGAACCTTCTGTCAGGGACAATTATAGTGAAGGGCCTTTGAATGGGGTTGAAACACTCACAGTGCATTTCTGCTTTGTTCTTAAAATATTTATTCAATTTGTAGTGCATTATCTGCAGCATAGATTTAAATGCACAGTGTCACAAGGCAAGTGGTTTATGCAAAGCTACACTGCGAGAATGCAGTGATGCTCTAAGTTATAGTAGTGCCCCATCAATAGCAACCACGCCCCGGGGATCTAAAACAGCCCCCGGGTCCTTGAAGATACTATCAATATGCTACTAACTTAGTAGATCCCAATATAGACTTCTTCAATATATTATAAGGGAATCTGTAGCGCAGATTCTTTTGTAGTCAGTCTACAGTCCATAATGGAGAATTCCTGTTACTTTCCTGTTTATTTTGGTTTATTTTTCAAAGAAAGAGTGAGTTATTAATCTTACGTGCCTATGGACCCAATTATTGTAGCAATTAAGCATCTCAGACTTTAGTATATTTATCTTTCTAGCATCCCTGTGATGTAGGGCATTGCTATTAACACCATTTTGCAGATGGGGAACTGAGTCAGAGAGAGAATATAGTTGCCTAAGGTCACTGGGTAATTTTATTGATTTATTTCGCAGAGAAAGGAATTGAATAACAGCCTTGTAAGTTATAGCTTGGTAGACCAACCACTAGGCCATCCCCCTTCATCTGTCAAAGCGTGTAAATTCCTTAAACTTGGACCAATTAAAGAGCCAAAACCTTTGACCAGCTCCAGTCATGAGCACCGTAAAAGAAGTTCCAGATTGAAAATGGAAATTTGACCTCAGTCTTAACTCTAATGGGTGTTTTTTACACCTAGAACAATACTGAACCATGGTGTTTCCTCTTTACATCCATAGTGTGCTGAATTGGTTGTCAAACTCTGGGTCAGGAAGGGATTTTTCCACACTATATTCATAATAACCTTGTTTTATGTTTGGCTGATTGGTTTGTCTTTTCCCCTTCCCCTGGAGCACTGTGTAACATTTATTTGCTAGCATCAGATAGACATGCCATCCACAATTTCTCTTCCATGACTGCTGGGTGCAGTAGGCTTTGCCAAACCTCTGGTTTTACTATGGTCCCTATCCAGCAAAGCATTTATCATGGTCCTAATCCACCTCCTATTGATTTCACTGGGGACAATGTGTCCATGTGTACAAGAGAGCTGGCTGAAAAACAATTTGTGATTTTGATAACATTTTTGATTGACATTTTGAATTTTGATGGGGAAAAGGATGAAATTTTCATGAAAATGCCAAAAAAATGCAGACTCATTTTTCAACCAGCTTCGTGTGTAATTTTAAATACATAAGTAGAGCTGGTGGGAAATTAGGGTTTTTTCCACTGAAAATTTTGTCATGTGAGCAAAAAAGTCAGCTGAAAGAATCCAAATGTTTTGATTTAAACTAGTGTTGCAGTGTGTCATGAGAGCTCTAGTTCAGATGCCTTGTAGGAATTATAGGAAGGAATTTCCCCCAGGGTCACATTGGCAGAGACTCTGGGTTTTTTTTGTTTGTTTGTTTTTGTTTTACTTTCTCTGCAGCATGGGGCACAAGTCACTTGCAGGTTAAACTAGTGTAAATGGTGAATTATCTGTAAATTGAGGTCTTTAAACCATGATCTGAGGACTTCAGTAACTCAGCGAGAGGTTAGGGGTCTATTTCAGTAGTGGCCTGCAGTGTGCAGGAGGTTAGACTAGATGATCACAATGGTCCCTTCTGATCTTAAAGCCTATGAGTCTCTTCTCTATGGGCCATGCTGTCTTCTTGAACTACATCTCCTATGATGCACTACTTTCACCCCTCTTGTTGATGGGAGGGAGTGCATCATAGGAATACCTGGCTATGTTGCATCATTGTAGATAAAGAATCCCATAAAGCCCTCTCTCTAGAGGAGAATGGAACCATAAGGCACCCACATGACAACTCCCATGATGCGCGATGGCACCATATTCAGTCAAAATATTTTGAGTTTCAGGGGGGGTTTCTGATTAAAAAAAAATCCACAGAAGTCACGCAGTTTTCATGAAAATTTTGACTTCCTCAAAAACCCAAATTTCCATCAAAAACAACTTAGGGCTTGTCTATACTTACACACTGGTTCGGAGGCAGGCAATCGAACTTCTGGGTTCGATTTATCGCGTCTAATCTGGACGCGATAAATCGAACTCAGAAGTGCTCCCCGTCGACTCCGGTAATCCTGCTCGCCGCGAGGAGCACACGGAGTCGACAGGGGAGCCTGCCTGCCGGGTCTGGACCGCGGTAAGTTCGAACTAAGGTACGTCCACTTCAGCTACGTTATTCACGTAGCTGAAGTTGCGTACCTTAGTTCGATTTGGGGGTTTAGTGTAGACCAAGCCTTAGATGGAACATTTTCAACCAGTCCTAATAAGAGGTCCTATTGACCTTGCTGGAACTACTAGCATACTTGAAGTTACATATATGTGAAAGTGACTTTTCATCTTGATACTTTAGGAGGAATTTTTTCTCCTTCTGTTTCCCGAGCAACAGATGAGGAAAGTGAGGTAAAGAAAGACATGTGAAATACTTTGCTATGTGTACTTAAAATCCCCGTGAACTTTTCATCGTGTGAGAAGAACAAAATACACAATTTAAGTCAAAGTCAATTTTTTTTTTCTTCCTGCATCCAAAGTTACAGAGCCATAATCTATGGCCAGCTTTGCCTTTTCCTGGCAGACAGCTGTAATTTTATTCTGATTAAAAATGAGAATGCATTCTATCCCTCCGATGCTTTGATCTGGGCCCACATACCCAATTTTCAACAGATGTCAGCCTTTTTTTTTTTTAAATGCACACAATTGGCACACTCATTCTTTTACAGTTCAGTCCATTCCAGTCTCCAAGAGGAAATGAGAAAAAAGAAAGCCTTTTGTGCCTGGTCATAAAGGCTGAACCGCCATGGAATGGCCATTCAGGGAGCTAACACTGCTCGGTTTTAAAAAGCTCTGGGATGTACACACAACGAGTGGCATTTGGTTTCGCTGTTAATGGTGCCATCTTCCTGGCACTGACTGAGGCACATTAAATATTCATGAGTTTCTTAAAGGCTTTTCAAAAGAAAGTTTAGGAATGCAACGTCCTGATCCTTTTACTAGCCTGTGTCAGCAGAGGGTTGTTAAATAATTAAGCTGCTACAAGCTTTCAGTACAGGAGGAGGGTAACACATGCAGCCCTGTGGTGCTGGGAAAAAAACTACCTTCTCCATTGGAAGAGGCATCTTTATCCTAAAAAGATATGTACACAATGGGAGCTATGCTTCTAGAGCCTGACTCAGATCTGATTTACACCATTGTAAACCAGGAATAAGTCCACTGGGATCAGTGCAGTACAATAATAAAAACCTGGTGTGAGTCAGGTCAGAACAAGGCCTGCACAGCAGCTGCAGAATTAGCCCCTTAGGAAACAACCTGCTTCCTGAAAAGGTTTCCTTTTGTAATTCCTACTGTAATCTTATCACAAGGTGAGGTCATTTTCATTCTTCTTCCACCAAGTGCTGTATTATGGGTTTGGATTCATAAAGCGTCCTCCTTGATTGTGGTTTACGATTTTTCTGTAGCATCCTTTGCTTCCCTTTTCATAAATATTTCAGAGGAAAAAGTCACTTTAGAGCAATATTCAGATTTCAGTGAGATCATTCCTAAAATATTTAGAGTGGATAATGCAACCTTCCAGAAATAGTTCTAAATGTAAGTGCAGTCACCCGACCCCTTTGTGCCTCTACATGGGGAAATATACTGGAGACGTTCTGAAACTCTGTATGGCAGGCTGACCCCATTTCTCATACCAACAAGGTGATTCCCACAAGGACAAAGCCATCAGAAAGCTCTCTGATATATAACGTTGGCTTCCAATTTCTGAAAAAAGCAGCTTGCTCACACATGTATGTTGGGGAAAGGTGTTATAGGCAGATATATCACTCTGTGCTAAAGCGCAGCCTATGGGAAGAGGTGTCATGTAGGCTCACCATCCTGGATGTATCTGAGGCACCCACTGTACCTCTGACACTGCAAGGAAAACACAGGTGCTACCCTTTGCAATGGTGCAGCATGAGTTTCCCATGTGTCAGGTGAGCTCTCATGTCTATGAATTGGTCCATCTCCACCCAGAAATGCTAGTGCTACTGCATCCTTTCATTCAGAGCAAGATTCTGGGCTGAGACTGCCTCCTCTACAAGGTTGGAAGGACAGTGGGGGCTTAGAGGAGGAGAGGTCCTTGCAGCTTCTCCCTCCTCTCCTTGAACACTCATCATAGGGCTAGCAACAGTCTGGATCCTAGAATATAAGGCACTCTGAGTGAGGGCCACTTCTTCTGTGTCATGCATACCCGTGATGCTGTAGAACTAATAAATGCAGGTGTATACTGCCAAGCACATAACACAGTTCTGATTCACTTCATTTGGCTTCTATATGAGACAAGAAACCCAGCTCCCTGTACAGTATAAATCCCCATGTATGGCTCCTTGAAGACTTCACTGCATTTTCCACTGCAAACTTGTCCATTTTTAACCACCCTTGGTTCACTGAGACATGGACAAAGCAAACAGGCATGACAGACTTTTGGAGCAGTCAATCCTGCTTTAAAACTCACCAGAAAACAAATATTGAACTGAATCTGCTGTTCACACCCCACAAAAAATAAGTTCTGACCCAAACAATACAAGTAGTAAGCAACAACCGACCACCTTCTCCTTGTATATATAACAGCACTAGCACAAGGGGGCCCCAATCCTTGCTTGGGAACTCTATGTGCAACTGCAGTGCAAATAAGAAACAAAAAATGCTTTATACTCACGTAACATTACATGACTCCTTTCCAACTCAGAAACTATGGTGATAGCCTTATCACAGATAGAGGGAAAGAACCTCTATCTGTGATGTCCTGATATAAACTAGCAAAACTCTATTGAAGCCAGTGGCACTAATACCAGTTTACATCAGCTGAGGAACGGGTGCACTGATTTTTCAAATTTATGGCCCCCTCCCCTCCTACTTTGCTAATATTAAATAATTTTACTTTAGAAGTCAGACTTTGACTTGTAGAGAAAGGGTGTCTTGCAGTGAAGGTACAGAACTAGGCCTCAAGAAAACTGGGTTCAGTTCCTGACTCTACTACGGCCATCTTGAGCAACAAGCTATACCTTAGTTCCCCTTATGTACAATGAGGATAACAACTAGAAGTGGTTATGGAAGTTATTTTATTTCCTTAAAAAACACTGGAAGATTGTTTTTTCCCACAGAATTATTTGGAGTTTTCATCATAAAAACAGAAAACCCTTAAAATGAAAAATGCTGAGGTTTGATTGCCAAAACCCCCAAAATATTTTCAAATGTCTTTCTTTCTTTGATGAAAACCTGAAAAATGCAAGTAAAAATTGATGTTTTCTTGCAAAAATGTCTGGTTTGTCAAAAGATCATAAAAAATGACTTTTTGGCAATCTCTAATAACTCTTGCTTTCCTTCAGCCTTTGCCTTTGCTGTTGAAGCAGAGAATTATCTTTTATCATATGTTTGAACATTTGGCGGGTGTGAGGGAGAGAGAAGGCTGATCACAGTTTAAGGACATCCGTGGAAGCCAGAACAGATGTGAGAGAGACAAGGTGGGTGAAGTAATATCTTTTATTGCGCCAACTTCAATTGGTGAGAGATATTACCTCATTCACCTTATCTCTCTAATATCCTGAGACTGATATGGATACAACACCACTGCATAGAACAGATGTTAGTCACACAAGCTTTTAGATTTGTTTCTGTAATTGCTGCATGACAGGGCCTATGTGCACCAGTCAGTTACCAAGTTGTGGTCAGGAGATGAGTAGCAGGGTTGAGGTCAAGGCAGATGAGGATAGCAGGGAATCAGAGTCAGGCCTCAAGTTACAGACAGCAGACAAGCAGCAGAGTCAGGGATGCACTGGGGTCAGATGTAGCATGGCCAGGTGTTCGGTTTTCGACCAGAATGCCCGGTCAAAAAGGAACTGCTGACCAAGCCATTAAAAGTCCAGTCAGCAGCACAGTGGGACTAAGGCAGCACTCCACATGGCTCCCGGAAGCAGTGGCATGTCCCCCCTCTGGCTCCTACAGGTAGGGCAGCCAGGGGTTCTGCACATTGCTCCCATCCCAAGCGCCAGGGGGAGCTGCGGGTGTGGTGCCTGTGGATGAGGCAGTGCGCAGAGCTGTCGGGCTGCACCTCCGCGTAGGAGCTGGTGGGGGGACATGCCACTGCTTCTGGGAGCTTACTTTGAGGTAAGTGCCACCCAGATCCTGCACCTCTGACCTCCTCCTGTGCCCCAACCCACTGCCCCAGCTCTGATCCCCCTCCTGACCTCTGCACCCCTTGGTCCCAGTCCGGAGCACCCTACTACACCCCAAACCCCTCATCCCCAGCCCCACCCAGTCTGCACCCCCAGCCAGAACCCTCACACACCTCCACACACCAACACCCTGCCACAGTCCAGAGCCCCCGTCCGCACTCCGAACCCCTTAGCCCCAGCCCAGAGCCCCCTCTGCACCTCAAATCCCTCATCCCCAGCCCCACACCAGAGCCCACACCCCCAGACAGAGCCCTCACCTCCCCTTCACCCCAACTCCCTGCCCCAGCCCAGAGCTCCCTCCCACACCCTGAACCCCTGACCTCGGAGCCCGCTTGAATACTCCGAACCCCTTGGCAACCCTAGTCAGATGCTGGAGTCTAGGGTCCACACCAATTCAAGGTCTGGAGCAGAAGCAAGCAGGAAGTCTACATCATTGCTGAGACAGTTTCTACTGCCTTTCTATTCCCAGCTCTCTCCCAATTATCACCATGAACAAGTTATAGGCTGGATTCTAATATCTATGTGGAATATACAGCACCAAGGAAGGGTGCCTGGGGCCTTGTCCATGCTGTTGGCAGCATATAGGGTAAGTGTAGCTACATGCTGCAGGGAAAAGCAGTCCCAGTGTCAATATTGTGGCATTCAGTAGCCAAAGGTTCTGACAGTGGGGAGGCAGCAGGACACTACACTGCTAAATATACCAGTGTAGATGGGGGCGGCATGGCTTGGATGTGTGGAGAGCTGTGTAGGGTATCTACTCTAAGTATATCATGGAAACCGTGTATTTGGTATTACTACCTCAAACCAGGGGCTGCAGCAGCACCCCCAGCACTCCTAGCTCCAGCACCACTGGGGAGAGCACAGAAAGTTTTAAAATATGAAGTCCAGAAAATGGCCACTGGGAGCCATGTAATTACATGTAATGTTCTCGCTCTCTCGTCTGTAATTAAATGCCCATTTTTTTCTTCACTTTCTTTCCCAAAGGTAACTTTAAGGAGAACATAATGAGAAATTAGTATTACTTTTAAATCACCAGTACTTGTTCCCATACAGCTCCTGTGTGACAAGGCAGGCATGCTAGAGCTTAGTCACTCCCCAAGATCCATTTTGATAGACTGTCTCCTATAATGTACATTGGAATAAATCAAGAGTAATAATAATAACTGTAATACTTTGCACTTCTATACGCTTTTCGCTAGGGCTGTCAAGCAATTAAAAAAATAATCACTATTAATCATGCAATTAAAAACATGAATTGTGATTATTCATGATTAATCTCACTGTTAATAATAGAATACCATTTATTTCAATATTTGTGGATGTTTTCTACATTTTCAAATATATTGATTTCAATTACAACACAGAATGCAAAGTGTACAGTGCTCACTTTATATTTATTTTTTATGATAAATATTTGCACTGTAAAAAGCAAAATAGTATTTTTCAATTCTCCTAATACAAGTACTGTCGTGCAATCTCTTTATCATGAACGTTGAACTTACAAATGTAGAATTATGTCCAAAAAAGACCTGCATTCAAAAATAAAACAATGTAAAACTTTAGAGCCTAGAAGTCCACTCAGTCCTACTTCTTGTTCAGCCAATCGCTCAGACAAGCAAGTTTGTTTACATTTGCAGGAGATATTGCTGCCTGTTTCTTGTTTACAATGTCACCTGAAAGGGAAAACAGGCATTTGCATGGCACTGTTTGTAGCCATCGTCACAAGATATTTGCATGCCAGATGCACTAAAGATTCATATGTTCCTTGATTCTTCAACCACCGTTCCAGAGGACATGCATCCATGCTGATGATGGGTTTGCTCAATAACGATCCAAGGCAGTGCGGACGGATGCATGTTAATTTTCATCATCTGAGTCCAATGCCACCAGCAGAAGCTTGATTTTCTTTTCTGGTGGGTTGGGTTCTGTAGTTTCTGCATCAGAGTGTTGCTATCACATTGGTAGATATATGCCATCATGTGCCAGCAATGCCTCTCTGCCATGTACATTGGCCAAACCGGACAGTCTCTCCGCAAAAGAATTAATGGACACAAATCTGACATCAGGAATCATAATACTCAAAAACCAGTGGGAGAACACTTTAACCTGTCTGGTCATTCAATGACAGACCTGCGGGTGGCTATATTACAACAGAAAAACTTCAAAAACAGACTCCAAGGAGAGACTGCTGAGCTGGAATTGATATGCAAACTAGATACAATCAACTAAGGATTGAATAAGGACTGGGAATGGCTGAGCCATTACAAACATTGGATCTATCTCCCCTTGTAACTATTCTCACACTTCTTATCAAACTGTCTGTACTGGGCTAGCTTGATTATCACTTCAAAAGTTTTTTTTCTCTTACTTAATTGGCCTTTCAGAGTTGGTAAGACAACTCCCACCTGTTCATGCTCTCTGTATGTGTGTATATATATCTCCTCAATATTTATTCCACTCTATATGCATCCGAAGAAGTGGGCTGTAGTCCACGAAAGCTTATGCTCTAATAAATTTGTTAGTCTCTAAGGTGCCACAAGTACTCCTGTTCTTTTTGCAGATACAGACTAACACGGCTGCTACTCTGAAACCTGTCAAGATTCTATAGTTCTTTGAGTTCCTTGGGTTCAGGGGACTATACAATATATCAATCCAAATGATGATGATGATGAGTCATTTACTACTGCTGCTTCTTTCATGATCTCAGCAAACTTCTGAAGTGTTAAAGCCTCATCTGGCTCAGGCAGCTTTTCATACAGTCTCATCACTGTTAGCCGCACATCTGGGAAAGCAGCAGTAATTCCCAGAAGCCGATATGACAGGGCCTTCCGAATGTTGACATTGCAGTACCAAAGTCTGACAGATTGCTATAGAAACCTGTGATAGGATGTCATCAATGTGACAGAATAATGAAGTTGTTTGTTTGCTACAGCATAGCCCACTTGAATAAGGTTCATAATTGATTATATGTGAGACCGGGAGTCAAAGATATTTGTGAGTTTTGCTTGTGGATCTTTGCCAGCAAAACAATGAGTCTATATTATATTTTTGTTTTTGGTCTATCATCGTTTTGTGTATCATAGGCTAAAAGAGAGAGCTTGTGTTTTATTGACAGCATGGTATATTTTCATGAAATAGTTCACAAAATACCATATGCCAGCAATATTGGAAGACAAGGCATTGACTGAGATTGATCATAACAGATACTGAAAGTTGAGCTGTCATCAACTCAATGGATATTGTGTGTTATTTTTAAATGGATCCAAAGTTAAAGTAAAAAATTCTGTCCTAATGCTGAATATGAATTCTGCCTGCCCCATTAGATGCTGCTTAGGGCATGAACAAAGCTCTACCATCCCCGGCTATTATGCTGTTTGCTATAATGGCTATCTTGTTGTTTGTCTATAATTTAACTTTTTTACAAGAATTAGTTGTTGACCTATTGCTGAGCCCCCAACTGGAGGAGCAGTGGGCTGCTTTTCATCTGGTCCGTATTCTTTGAGGTTGGTGCTCCTGTTTGGTTTAGACAGCCCTGCCAGGACTTAAAACGCCCACTAGCATAAGATTCAGAGCATATAAACCTTCCCACCACATCAAGATGCAGTCCCCAGGACAAGTGGTCCTAATTACAGCATGTTAAAATGTTATCATGAGGTCTCATTGAAACTTTTTCATCACAACTGATTTTCAATAGAAAATTGATTTTTGACTTTTTTTCAATAAATGTGTCTACTTTTTCCAGAAATTTTCAAACGTTCATTGAAAAAAGCTTCAAAACCTAAAATTGTTTATGCGGACATCCTGTTGCAGTGCCTCATGGGATTTGTAGTTTGGTTACCTCATGTCACTATTTCCCTGTGTGGGCTGCACCCCTCTGCTGGACTACATCTCCCATGATGCCCCTAGACCAGGGACTCTGTCAGGGTTCCGTCCCAATTCTGACCTCCTGTATAACACAGTCCATAGAACTTCCCCAAAATATTTCCTAGAGCAGACCTTTTAGAAAAGACATCCCATCTTCATTTAAAAATTGTCAGTGATGGAGAATCCACCACAACTTTTGGTAAATTGTTCCAATGGTTAATTACTCTCACTTGAAAATGTATGTCTTATTTCCAGTCTGAATTTATGTAGCTTCAACTTCCAGACAGAAGAGCCCATTATTAAATATCTGTTCCCCATGCAGGAACTTATAGACTGTAATCAAGTCACCCTTTAACCTTCTCCTGGTTGATGCATCTTTGTTTATGCATCCAAGGATCACATTAGGCTTTTTGGATACGACCTTGCACTGAGAGCTCATGATTAGCTGATTATCCACCATGATTCCCAAATATTTTTCAGAGTCACTGCTTCCCAGGATACAGTCCTTCATCATGTAAATATGGACCACATTCTTTGTTCCTAGATGTATACATTTATATTTAGCAGTATGAAAACACATATTGTTTGCTTGGGCCCAGCTTACCAAATTACCAAGATTACTCTTTATCAGCGACCTGACTTCATTATTTACCATCCTCCCAATTTTTGTGTCATCTGCAAGCTTTATCAGTGATGAATTTATATTTTCTTCCAGGTAATTAATAAAAATGTTAAATAGCATAGGGCCAAGAACCCATCCATGTGGGACCCCACTAGAAGCCCATCCGTTTGATTATGATTCCTCATTTCCAAATTGAGACCTATCAGTTAACCAGCTTTTAATCCATTTAATGTGTGCCATGATATTTTTATATGATTCTAGTCTTTTAATCACAATATCATGCGGTACTAAGTCAAATGCCTTACTGAAGTCTAAGTATATTACATCAATATACTATTTCCTTTATCAACCAAGCTTGTAATCTCATTACAAAAATTAAGTTAGTTTGACAGGAGCTATTTTCCATAAACACATTTTGATTTACATTACACTCTGCCCCATTATCTTGCCTGGGATCGGTGTCCAATTGGCAGGCCTATAACTACCCAAGTCATCCTGTTTATCCTTAATAAATATTGGCACAATATTAACTTTCTTTCAGTCTTCTGGAACTTCCTTAGTGTCCCCAGATTTATTGAAAGTCAACATTAAGCAATCTAGGAAATTCCTCAGCCAGCTCTTTAGAAACTCTTGGATGCAAGTTATCTGGACCTACTGATTTTTAAAAAAGCTGCTGTTTCACATCCACCTGAGATACAAGTGCAATGGAAAGAGTGATATACAATAAGACTTCTGATATATGATATGTTTCCACCCCTATTTATTGAACATTTCTGCATTTTCTGCTTTATTATTGATAATTCTACCATTTCCACCTAGTAATGGACAAATACCATGGTTAGGATTCTTTTTGTTCTGAATATACTTTAAAAACTCATTCTTATTGTCCTTAACTCTGCTGGACATAGATTTCTCCTTGAGCGGAATTTTCTCTACATCTCCCAGATTTATTTTTAATTACTATAGTGTTTTGTGCTAATAAATCCTATTGCTGTTTCACTCTCAGAATATTCCAATGGATGCCAATTTACTGTAATAATTTATCAGAAAATATGCAGGACTACTGCATGGAGCAAAATGAAAAAAAGTACTTTAAAGAGATTTATTGCACTGCTGGTGTTTTAGCATCTGTGACTTAGGCCCATTAGTATTTTGCTTTCCTCTTCCCAGCATCTGACAATACACATGTGCAGGTTTAATAGTGGATATTAAAAATATAAAGATTATGCATTGTATGGCCACATAGATCATTTGTGAGGAGTTGTTTTGGGCAAAAACAACATTAAAGACAAGTTTCTCTCCAACTTTTGTTGTGAGTTCTCAAATGTAGATGATTACACTTGATAAGGTGCCACAGGACTCTTTGTTGCTTTTTACAGATCCAGACTAACATGGCTACCCCTCTGATAAAGAGATTAGGTGATTATTATTATTTTTTTAAGGAAACAAATTAATAGAAGACTTAAAATTCTTAAATTAGAACCAGAAAATGCAAATTTGTCAAAACTGAAACTTTTTGTGCAAATGTCTCAGTTTTGACAAAAAGGGTTTCAGGAAGATTTCTCAGGAATGGATGGAATTTGGGTCAAGTAACCTGACACAGCAAGGATTTGAACCTGATTGTCCCATAGTTCCTTGGAGGACTAACCACCAATCTGTTAACTGCTCTTTGACAATGTTCCTCCTTCCCTTCCTCCATTCTCTGCCCCAACCCCCAGTCTCATTTTATTCTACAATGGAATAAAAACAAATGTTGAGACCTCCATTTTTTTGTGAAACAAAAATATTGTTTTCTGGCCAGCCCTACTTAAAAGTAAAATAAAACTCTCCTGAATGAAACACACAGGAACAAAAAACAAGTCCTCTGTTCTTTCTAAATCCCCTTTGCACCACTCCAACAAAGGGGGCTAAAAGATGATTAACAGTGGTACCTGAGCATTAATTTAGCATATGGGAATCTTCAGCTAATATAGGATTGCTGCTATTGTCTTCCTTCTCCCTACAGTGTAGATGGCTTTGCAGAATGAGTTAGGGGCTTGGACAAAGCATGTCAGGGCAGAGTAACATGAGTGCCAGGGATCCTAGCTAGTGGAGTAGCTCCAAGTGAGCCATTGACCACAATGCACTTTGGCAGCCATAATCCAATGCCCAGAAAAAGTCCCATCCTGACCTACCAAAGGAGTAGAGCAGATCTTTGGTGAGTGGTAGCAGAACGTTATGAATGAGAGAACCTTGGATAACAACATGTGCACTAAACTAAGGGGTCAGGTCCTCAGTGGGTATAAATTGGCATAGCACCAGTGACTTCACTGGAGTTATTCTGATTGATACCAACTGAGGGTCTGACCTGAATATTTTGGTTTATTTGCTTTTTGTATGTAGATATGATCATGTAAAGTCCTGTTTGGATCCAACACTAATCAGCTACCCCAAAAGAGTCAGAGGTTTGGCCTAGATCAGTGGTTGACAGGTGGTGTGCTGCAGCACACTGGTGTGCCAGTCAGGCACAAAAAGGTACACTGCAGAAATATTTGGCAAACTACATGTAAGAACAAAAAAGTGTTCCCGTGTATTGTAATTAGTGTCAGAGCCAGATCACAGTCTGTACTTTTGATCTCCGGAATGAGGCCCCTTTCAAATATCATGCATGCGTCACATTCCATTCCCCAAAGCAAGGTTAAGATGGCGATTTGAGTCCTGCAAAGTGGGGAAAGGGGAAAGAAGGTGGAGAAACCCACCTTCTGATTGGCCATCTGCCTCACTCCAGGAGCAGAGCAACCAATCAGAGCTCAATCTCCCTCTCCTCCCCGCTCGCCACCTAGGGGCAATGGGTCAGCTCCTCTGCCCCTCCAACTCCTTCCTGCAGCTGCCTATTGGAGGTACGGGAAGAGCCACTAGCACTCTGCCCCAAGCCTGGAAGGTGATTGGGGACCCCACTGGAATCCCCCCAGGGGAGGGGAAGAAAACCAGGAGAAGCAGAGGTGGGGAGGGGTGAATTGCTGGAGCGGGGGCTCAGTGTGAGGTGAGGGAACTGGGGAGGCAGAACTGGTGGGCGTGGGGGCAGAACAAGTGTGAGGGTAGACTCTCACATCATTAACTATTGTACAGACTATGAATGGCAAGGATGGTGAAAAGTTTAAACTGAGACAATAAGAGTGAGTTCACCTGGAGACAATATGGTGGTATGCCTCAAAATAATTAAAGGCAGCAGCAGTTGCTTGAAGGTTTCTACCAACTGGTCGGCAGGAACCAGCAAAGGCCTGCCAGAAGCAGGGTTCAAATGGCTAGATGGCAGGGCCTCTAGGCTGTGGAGATCAAGACCCTAACTACTCAGCCATCCTGGGCAGCAGCAAGAAGAAATGTCTCCACTTCAGGAGAAAAGCCTTGTATGTGCTCCGGCCCTCTCACTCTGAGCGATTTCACATCGCCCCAGACTCTGTGGCCACCATCTGATGCGTAAGGTCATACCACAGGCTTGTGGCAGAGAGCTTGCACTTCTGCAGGGCATGAGAGCCAAAAGGAGAAACTGCACCCACCTAGATCTCACAGAGCAGCACGCTGGCCACAGTGAGATTCTGAGCCACACAGACACGTGCCTACTGGACCGCAAGCCCAACACCTTCACTTCTCGGACATCATCTCCCCAATGGCTCTCGCAAGGAAACAGGAACATGTTGGGCCGTCTCTGAGGATCCAGCTCTGTTTGGGCTGGCATCCATCCCCAGGTGATCCTGGCAGGTGCAGTTTCACAGAGGTGGGTGGGCTTGTCTTGGACCCAGCTCCATAGCTCAGGGTTTAGAGCATTGGTCTTGTAAAGCAGCAATTATGTATTCAATCTCACTTGAGCCTTGCTGTTGGGGGCAGATTTTCAGACTTGTCAGGTGGTGGGAGGGAGCTGTCCTTGAATGGAGTCATGTGAAAGAGAATACAGTATGTTGACAGTGCAGAGTAATGCCAATGGACTGTGTGGATCACACAACACTCACCGTGTGCCTAAATGTGGGCAATTCCTTGACCCATGGCAGAGGATATTGGAAGCTAAACATCCAGAGGTTGCAAGATATAGGGGTGGTGCGGCAAGGCCTGGCAGTGTTGGCAGAATGGGAAAGCATCAGAGAGTTCTATGGCCACCAGGGGGATTGGTGAAAGTCAGTAAAGGAGGAATTGGCAGCTTTGTTCTGGCAAAATGACACAACATTAAAGAATACTAGTGGTGCCAAATCCTGCCGCATCACTTGTGGGATTTTCAGAAGAACCATCCAGGCAGGGGAGCCAGTTAACGAGGACGGTATGACCATATCAAGTGACAACTGGACCAGTTCCAGGAGATGAGGCTGCAGCAGGACCGCTGAGTGAAGGGAGGGGCGGCCTCTCCAGATATCTTTGTGGCCTGCAAGGAACAGAGACAAAGCAGGGAGATGCGGGGACTCAGGATAGGACCGCAGATGTGGTAGTGCAGGACCACAGTAGAATACTGGCCATCATGGAGATTTATTATGGGGAGCTGTTCCAGGGTCAGGACATTGTTCAGCAGATGCAGGGGCAGTTAATCTCCTTAATTGGGGACTGTTCACAGCTGCTGTCAGGAGATGACTGGAGGAGTTTAATTGAGCTGCTCCAGGAACATGAGGTGAGGGAGCAATTTTGTCCTTGAAGACTGGCACATCTCCTGGCCCAGATGGCCTGCCCCCAGAGTTCCACTGGGAACTGCTGGAGCCTCTGGTGCCAGTGTTGATGAGCATCTTCAACAGCTCCCTGCAACATGGGGCACTGAGTCCATCATAATACGACGCTATCCTGGTATTGCTCGCCAAGATCTGACCAACATCCAAAACTGGAGACCCATTGCGCTGTTAAATACCAACTATAAGATCTTGGCCTGAGTACTCGAGAGGAGGCTGGGAGGGATAGCCGACTGACTGGTGCATTTAGCCTATCCAATGCAGTGCGAGGTCAGACAGTTGCAGACTCCTTATGCTGTGTACGGGAGGTCTGTGAATTTGCAAGCCGGAAGCAGTGGGAAGGTGACTTTTGGCTCTGGATCAATTCAAGACCTTAGGTTGAGTCAACCTGCATTATTTGTGGTGAGTGCTCGAACAGTATGAAGTTCCTGGGGACATTATCAGATGGTTACAAGTGCTGTGCAAACAGTCCTCGGTCTATCCATTGGTGAACGGTTGGCTAGGGAACAAAATCCCTGTGAGCTTGGGTGTACGACAGGGCTGTCCCTTGAGTCCCCTCCTGTACGTGCTCTCTTTGGACCCTTCTGTGAGAGCGCCTCACAACAGTAGGGAGCTGCAGGGCCTGGTTTGCCATGACTGGAGCCTGGTGGGACTGAGCGAGGGTGCTGACGCATTAAAGGCAGTCGCTCATGCAGATGATGTGACTGTGATTGTAAGCTCCCCGGCTGACTGCTGAACTTTGCTGACACTATTGGAAGGGTATTTGGAAACAGACGGAGCTGCGGTGAAGTTACAAAAGACCAGAGCCTGTGGGTGGTATCAGACCCTGGTGGGGGTTTTCCTTTACACATCAGGGATTTGCACTTGGTATCCAGCAGAGACAGGAACACCCCCGGCATAGTACACATTTTGGGGTACTGTTTGGGGTTGGTGACAATATGGGGAATGCAAACTGGGAGAGGTAGCTGCTGGCCTGTGAGGAATGGTTCGACCGGTGGCGTAAGTTGACGTTGTCGATAGCCCACAAGGTTGTCCTGCTCAAGACCTATCTTTTGGCTGTGGGAAATTTCTGCAGTCACATATTTCCCCCTGCACCGCAAGTATTGCTGAGATTGAATACTATGGCCTTCCACTTCCTGTGGGGCAGTAGGAGGTCCCTAGTCAGGAGAAGTGTGGCTTTTCAGTCAGTGACAGAGGGAAGATTGGGCATGGTGGGCTTTGAAGCCTTTTACGGGTCCACATTTTTCTTTTTTAATTTTCAGCAGGTAGCGGAGCTGCAGGGCAGGGCAGACCAGAGAGGAAGGGCGGAGAAACAAAAGGACCACAATCAATTTTCAGTTCTGGATGTACTTTTTCAAAGCCCACTGGCCTAAGCATTGGGGTGGCCTGTGGAGGTGAAAGTTCTTGCTAGCATCCTATGGGCTTTTCAGTGGGTGGTTAGATAGAAAGTGCTTGCAGGATGGTTTAAGCCGCAACAGTGGCTGCTGTCACAGCAGCAGTGGCCACAGCTATAAGTCCCCCCACCCTGTTTCGGCTCAGTATATACATTCAACTGAACCAAGGAACCAAATTCAGACCCTAACACAGCCCTCACTCTACGGGATGTTGGAGAGAAACAGGAAGAAAAAACCCTCCATGGTCCGCTGCAAAGACAGGCTTGGCAAGGGCTTGGATGAAATTTGGAGCCGGGGTCTCTTGCGCCCGAAGAGCAGACTCACGCTCCAGTCCGACTAATCCTTTCATAAGTCTAAGGAAAGCAGCATTTCACAGGAGTTTCCAAAAGCGAGCCCAGAAAGGTGAAGGTAGGGCAGGAAACGCACCCTGAGGGAGGGCTTGTCCAGGATTTGAGCGCCTCGCACCCTAAGCGAGAATCATATGTCTAGACCAACAATCAGGAGAAGACTGGGTAGAAGAAAACAGCCAGAAAGTTGCAAGAGTCCTCCTTTCCGGCTGATCTGGGTGCTCCATTCTCCACTTGGGGGGCTACCCCTGACAGGCACCCCCAGCTCTGGCTGCACTTTCCTGGCTGAGCCGGGTGCTCGGTTCTTGGCTTCAGGGTGGGAGCTTCTGCCTCGGCTGAGTGGGCGGATGGGCTCCGGGGAGCTCCCAAGCTTATCCACCTGCGGAGGCCCACACTTAAGCCTCTCCCCTTCCTTGGGGTGCCCAGGAGAAAGCCTCCCCAGCCTGTGCTACAGCTGGACTCTTAAGCCTCCCTGCATGGCTTGTGCTGAGGAGCAGGAACCTCCGGTGGGCGGCATTTGCGGGGACATCCCGGCAGGAAAGAATTTCGGCCAGCAGGTCAACCCATTGGGTCCAATGGGTGGAGGATGCCGCTGACTCCCTGTGCCGGCACCTCAAGACGGTTCTCCCGCCGCTGGCCGAGGCCGCTGTCCAGCCTCCCCTCGGCCTGCCGACCCAGTTGCCCTTGCCAATGGTGGACGGAGCGTCATGAGCTGGTGGCGTAAGGGCACTGGGGGGTGGGCAGGTCGAAGGGAGGCTGTGCGGCAGTTGGCAGGAGAGCTGGCTTGAGGTGGCTGTCCAGGGAGTCAGCAAAATTTTTGACTCGTTGGACCGAATGGGTTGACCTGGTTATTTTCAGGATCTCTTCGCAAATTCAGCCCTCCAGGGATTATTTCTCCAGGCTCAAACCATGGAGGAAGGCTAAATTGTCTAGCTGTAGCAGAGTGTGGGAAGGCTTTCAGATAGGTATCCCAAGGAAGGGGAGAGTCTTAAGAGTCTCCCTCTGCAGAAGGTCCCCAGAGCCCATCCACCCACCAGGAAGAGACAGATGCCCCCACCCTCAAGGCTAGAATGGAGCACCCGGCTCATCCATAAAAATTTAGCTGGAACTGTGGGTTTCCGGATCTTATCTGTACACATTTGAGGGGCAGCCCCCCAAGTCGAGGATGAAGCATCCAGGTCAGGCACAAAGGAGAACGGTTGCAGCTTTCTGTCTGTTTTCTTCTATCCAGTCGTCCCCTAATTGTCATGACCTCAAAGTATCCCACCCTGGGAGGTGAAGACACAGACACTGGATTCTATCTACCAGTGGCCAAAGGCACACACAAAGTCTGTGGCTTATGGTATCCTGGACATTGTAGGAGAGCCATTTAGAAGTGGTCAAACTTTACAGCAAAGTTGGTCTTTCACAAAACACTTTGAATTCTGACAATGGCAGTGTGGCAAAAGGTGGCTTGTGGTACATGATTCTCTTTTTGGGTGTGAGAAACCTGGGTTCCATGCCCTGACAAGTCCTCCTCGAGGGTGTGTTTGCTGCATTACCTTCCAGTTTACAGGCTCCTGCTGGCTGTTTGGTTCCTTGTTTTTGGAAACTGGTGTGAAATGCTCCTTTCCTTAGAGTTCTGAAAAGATTTGTTTTACTAGTGCGTGAGTCAGCTTTAGGGCGTAAGAGATCCCGAGTTTAAATTTCATCCAAGCCCTTGCCAAGTGTTTACAGCTGACAGTTTAGGGAGGTTTTTTTGACTGTGTTTCTCTCTAACATCTCGTAGACTGAGGGCTGCACTAGTGTCTGAATTTTGTTCCTTGGTGTAGGTGTATGATTTTCACTTAGGGTATGCGAGAGCGTGGAGAAGAGCTTGGAAAGGTAAAGTCAGGTGCAGTATTTTGTCATTTTAGGGCTATCTCTGCCTATTCTTGCAGTCCTATTCAACATTGTGCCTACGCCTACAGTGGCCAGTTCTTTCTCCCAAGCTTCTGAGGCGTGCTCATCCTTTCCTTTGCAAGGGTGTCTTGTTTTGTTTGTCTTGGAGCATGATTTTTGCTTTTGGAGCAAGAGATCCCGGGTTCGAGTCTTGGACAAGCCCTGGCCAAGGGCCTCTTTCTTGGCAAGCTTTGCTCTGCCTGCGTTTTTCTCCACAGCTGCCTTAACATCTGAATGGAGTGCCAGGTTTCCCTGGCGACTGACAGAACCTGGGGGCTAGGGCTGCAGATGGTGAGCCAGAGTGGCTTCTTCTCCGAATGGTGGAAGAAGCGTCATGAGCAGGTGGCACAATAGGACTGGGGACTGTCGCCTGGCAGGGCGAGGGGAGGCTGGGCGTCAGCTGGTGGGAGAACCGGCTTGAGGTGGCGGCCCAGGGAGTCAGCAGCAGTGTTGACACATTGGACCCAATGGGTTGACCTGGTGGCTGGAATTCTCTCCGGCTGGGATGTCCCTGCAAATGCAGCCCACCGGGGATCATGCATCCTGGCACAAGCCATGGAGGAAGGCTTAATAGTTGAGCTGTAGCAAAGGGTGGGGAGGCTTTCTGGTGGGCAACCCAAGGAAGGGGAGAGGCTTAAAGGTCTCCATCTGCAGGATGCTGTGGCTGTGAGGTCCCTGGAGCCCATCTACTCACCAGGCACAGGCAGACTCCACAACCTGCAGGGCAAGAACAGAGGACCCGGCTCTGTAGCTGGGTTACCTGGATCCAATCTGTCCAGCTGTCAGGGGCAGCCCCCCGAGTCAAGAATGGAGTACCCAGCTCACCCGGAAAGGGGAATGTTTGCAGCTTTCTCTTAGTTTTCTTCTTCTGAGTTGTCCCCTAGTGGATAGATCGCTAACCTGTGACTCCCAAGACCTGGTTTCTATTGCCAGGTATTTAGTTGTTTATCTTTTTTTATTCAGCACTCATCACTATATGGTCTACCTCAGGTGTGCCAGATAATTTTGGGCAGGTCATATCACCTTTCAGTTTTTCAGTTTATCTATAATGTAGTGATCATTCTGACCTCCCTTGTAAGGCACGCTGATGTCTATGGAAGAAAAATTGCTTTTATAAATGTTCAATAGTAGTCATACAGGAGTTCTGGGAAGATGTTTTATTAAAAAATATATTCATAATCTGTTACTTGTCTTCTACTTTTCCCCCCATAGTCTGGTATCCTAATTAAACAGCTGCTGTACTCGCAGTGGAAATGAATATGGGTTACTTAATTTGTTTTCAAAGGTTTGTAAGCAAGGTCTTATTGGTCTATACTTCTAGCAGCTATCATCTGGAGCATCAATTACATTCTGAGCCAAGATATATCATCTATAGCACCCTAAAAGTCCATAAGATTAACTTGTGAAAGCTTCTGGATTATAGAGGACTATTTAAAGTCATTAATTTATATAATGAGGGTTTTTTAAAATGGTATATTCTGTAGTAAATGAATCCTAAATGTTTGGCTATAATGGCTATAGTCATTAAAGATTCACAGATAACACTTAAACAGGAATGGATTATGAAAACTAGGTGCAGTGAGCCAGAATTGAACTAATATAATCATTCTGTCTACCTGACCTTTTAGGACCTTATATTTAATGTTTATGGTCCGTATGTGTAGACTTCAAAGCTGTCTTGCTTTTTTCCTCTGTAAAAATAGGTGCAAACATTAGAAACTTGGGTGGGAAATTCCAAATTTGAACTTTTAGTGTTGTCAAAAAGCAAGGTTGTTGTGGTGGAACAAACTCCTGTCCGTACTGGTGAAGCAAGTAGCACCATTGCTTTGCCTGGTATTATCCCTGTAAGGGAATGCTCTCCCAGAGGATTTCCACATACTATCCCTAAGATATGATGATACAGCTCCCCAGTTGGTGTGTATCAGTGTATTTCAACGGCCTTTTGAGGGATGAACTAATTTACCCCAGCTGATGCTCCGGGCCAAATAATCTAAAATAATTTCCTTCCCCTATACAAAAGGCATGCCAGGAAAAGTGCACCTGGAGTACAGTTTATTGGTCTCACTAACAAAGCTCTGTATACTAGGTTCAAGCAAAGACTGCAGTGATGTACACTGACAGACTATTTCCAATGAGCTTTCTTATTCATTAAGTAGAACACTGGAATGTTTCAGCAATTTGTCAAGGCAAATTAATGGATTTCTAATGGTCTGTATTTAAATTTGAACCAAATCACAAGTGAACTGAGCCTGATGGAGCTGTCTGAACTCCCCTCACTAGCTCCCTGAAGGCTGGTTTTGCAGGTATACTGTATCATGAGCTCTACTAGCCTGGATTTTTAGTTAATCACTTTCCATTTAATTGTGGCAAGGGACAGAGTTTCAGGGTAAAACCAAGAAGAAGTTGGTTCATTTAAGCAGACAGGGCCCCGAAAACAGTAGAAAAGATACCTGTCACTCATTTTCTACAGAGACTGAACACCGATTGGCACAGCTCATTTCTGTCTCCTAAGGTGATTGGGTTCTCAGTAAGAATGTTGACTCTGATTGGCCTACCAATTAATAAAGAAGGGTCCATTACAGCTGGATCCACTTGCCCATTGAGGTCTGAAACAGTGGGTATTTAGAACAGATGACATGAGCCAGAGACCACTTGCCAAGTGTCCCAGGCCCAACTGAGCTAGTGGTGCATCTTGCGAAGTGAACTCACATGGACTTTACTACCATAAATTGATATTCAAATCAAAATGGCCAACTGGGCTTTAAAATTTTAAAAACATAAAACAATGGTCTGAAATGTACAGAAACAGTTAAACCCTTGCCCTAGCCAGGCTTGGTGGATAAAGGTAGGGGAGAACCTTCCTCCCCTCTCCCACCTTCATCCAGAACTATCCCCAGGAAGAAGCAAGCAAATCCTTTTATCTTGCCTGCTGTGCCTTGCTTCTGCCTGCTCCACACCCTTCTAGCCACTGGATGACCAAATCATATTGGTTCTGCTTGCAGCTGAGCCTGGGTGGCCTCTCTGGGGAGTTTTCAAAGGACTGAACTAAGTAATCCTATCAGTCAAAAGGACATCTTCAGCAGGAAAGGTGCACCAAGGTAGCAAAGCCATGAGGAGCAGGAAACAAACAACTAATGCATCCCATCACACCATGTAAAGAAACAAACTTCTTGACCCTGATCAGCTTGTCAGTTGCACACACAAATATACCACAGACTTCAAGGTATGCAACTGATGAAGGATAATCACTCTCTTTGTATGCTTTCTTTGGCATGTCATTATTGCAGTGAACGATCCCTTATAAACTCAATGAGATGTGCTAAATGTATGGCATTTGAATTAATAAACAGCAGCAGCAATAAAGAGCATTGTAACAGTTCCAAAAGACATAGCTGTAAGAGTGTGATTCTTTTTTTCTTTCTTGAACTTGGATTCCAGTCCAAAGTTCTAAGATTTGCATTCCTTTTCTAGAAAAACTAATGGAAAACAGCTACAGCAATGGCTTTCACCTTCCTCCTCCATTTCAAATGATCAGTGAGATTCAAATATCTTTTGATTAAAAGTTTCAACACACTGAAATCTAAAAATGCCAATTATTGTTTTGTGGAACATTGTGAAAATGTTCTCTTTCCCCCCTTAAATTTCCTGTGATTTTTTTTTTTTAGTTTTTCTAAGCAAACTAAAAGAGAAAATTGGGGAAAAAAAGTTGTAGAAACCCATTTTAGAAGGTTGCCCCCCCTTTTAAATAACCCACCATTCAACACCCCCTAAACCCTAAACATTTTAGCTGATCTTAGTTTTAGGTGATCTTAGCGACTGCAAACCATTCCTCTGAGAAAAGTGATGGAAGATACATTGCTTAAGAATTTTATAACTGGCTTTGTCAAAGTGCTAGAAAATACACTGTAGGGAAGAATCCTGTACTACCATGAAGGATATACTAATTGAGCTAAACAGGTACAGTTCCTTTTGAATGTGTATGATCTTATGATGAAACCAGATGTGATGCTGTATAAAAAAGAAAGATAACTAGTTACACTAATACAATCACCACTGTTAGAAAATTGCAATAAAGCTTGTACAAAGTATGCCTTTTAATGTATCAATGGAATATATATATATATAGCCTGCTAAGTCTTATTATCTTGTTTAAATCCATGTATTATCTTTGTATACAAAGTTATGAATATTTGCTATGTGTTTATATCTCAAACATATTGTTTTCTTCTGTGATGCCCCAAGACAGACTTCTATCAAGGCTAGCCAACCTGTTTGATGTTATTATAATTGTAATAACACTTTACAGTCCAGAGTTGGTGTAGAACAGGTCTTGCTCCTATAAAACTCAGTTTCCATCATACCAAAGTATCTACATTTAAAAAAAAAACATCCTTTTTCCTCCATTGGGGAATGGCATCTTTTTAAATGAGCTTGTTCAGCGGATAGATACATCTATCCTCAATACTATCAACTTTAATGTTCTTCATATTTCTTCCATTACCCACAGAAGCTAAATTTCTATTACATACCAGAACAACTACCACAGTTCTCCTTTTGGAACTCATTCCTATGTTTACAAGAGAACAAAACACACATAAACATCTTTGACATAGCCTAGTGTTTTCAAAATATGGTGGTAATAATCTTGTTGGCCGTGCTGGCATGCTTCTTCTATGATACATACAATGGCTCAGAAATGCCTCAAACAGCTGCAACAAAAGGGTTATGGCTTTGTTGGGTGCCCTTGAGAGATCTTGGGAAATCCCATGAGTGGTTGCTTTTTCTGTGATATGAACTGCCTTCTGCATTGTCCATTTCACAGCTGCATTAACAGTGCTATGTTATCAAGTAATATATTTGTCATGAACTTAAACCGGTCAATAATACAGCTTATAGTAACTACATAGCTCATAGTTTAAAAATTATAGAACAAAGATAGAATGATATTCATCACCCAAGTTAGGGAACAGTTTCCATAGCATGGGCCAAATTCTGCTCTAACTTCCTCTGAAGAAAGTAGATGAGTGTAGAGTTTGGTTCTAAGAATGTGTATTCTCCCTTAGATTCTCATGACTAGCCAGAGAAGGAATCTTCCCTTCCTCCTTCAAATGGGCAATTTTCCAACACTGGAAAAAAAACACCTTGGGTACTTCAGTCCCAGTCAATTACAATCCAGTGTCAAACCTTCTATTCCTGAGAAAGGTCATAGAGAAGCTAGCCAACCACTTGCTCATTTAAATGAAACTAATATTCTAGACTTTGTCACAATTTTGATTCAGGCCAGGACATGGAGCTCAACCTGGTAAATAGTTAAATAGGTAAATAATAAATACATAGTTGGCGTGTTCCTCTCAGTTCTACTCGTATTTTAACAGCAGCTGAGCAACCCATCATAGAAACATGAAAGCTAGAGACAGGAATGACCTATTATGTCAGGATTGCTCCTTGCAGCACATGGACAAGTTCTCTGTCTGGTTAAAATATAGATGAAAAGGCCTCCACCTGTTCCTTTGGATGTCTATTTTACCGTCAAATATATCTTGCCATTTAGAAGCTTGTCAACACATACAAATTATATTTTATTTCTTTCTGAATTTGTCCTATTACTCCTAATGAATGCATATCCACAAAGACCCACCCTCTCTGTGGGGGACTACTTGTGCAATTTTAGCCCAGCTTCTGTTGGTGAGTACTTAAGAATATGAGGAGTTCCATTAACTTTGATGGGACTTCTTGTGTAAGTAGTCACCAGCTTCAGTGTCTGCATATGCATCAAGATGGTCCAATGACCAGCTGGCCTAGTGGTCAGCCTGGGGTCCTATGATTTCTGCCAGCCTAGTCATCTCAGAAGGGGCCCCAACTAAGGCTTCAATTATTCCTATGTGCTTAGATTGCTTCCCCCACTCTCCCCCCGAGGCTCTCTCCCTACTGAAGAGCAGGGAGGAGACACATGATAGGAGGACCCAGGCTCACCCACTCAACCAAGTCCCAACCAAGGGCCTTAGGGGTTTATCAAAGTGTGCAGTCCAGTTACTGAGCTACCCCAAATTAGGCTTTCCCCTGGATCACTTCCTACCGGTCTAGAACTCTTCAGTTTGGGGCATAGTCACTGGTTTAAAAGACATTCGTCAGTCTTTTAGTATCCTATTCAAGTGATCTCTTTTAGGGCTTTCAGCTCCCAAAGAGGACAGAATCAAAATCCCTACAGCTAGAGCAGCCATCACAAAGCTGTATCACCGCCTGACACAGTTCTCAGCACCAGTGTTTCTTCCTGATGTTTCATACAGCGCCTTTCCTTGGGCTACAAACATCCATTTAAACTGTTTCTCCACTTGGAACATGCCCTGTACCTGCCAAGCCGCATGGTTTCCCTAGCCCAGTATTGTGCTAGTTTAGCGTGGGGCCGGCACATCCTATGACAGCATCCTTCAGATCCTTATAGATGATTACTAGGGGAATGATTCAGTCACCGTTACATGGAATAGTACCTTAGTCTATGAGTAGTTTTATTCATATTTACAGAAAGGTAATCACCCTGAGCAAAGGTGGAAGAATGTTGTCTCACATTCTTAGAATGTAAGCATTTGCAGTAGTAAGGGGAAAGTGATCGGTCCTTACCAGTTGTGATCCTTTAGCATAATACATATGGTGTCTTTTACAAGAACACATTCCCTCTTTAATCTTTTCTCTGCTACTGTGGTAAAAAGGTGTGCAGAATAAAATTCACTATTTTAATTCTTACATGTGTTTTCTTGCTCTGGTTTTAGTTAGATACATTCCAAAATATAGGAGTTTAAAGAGGCAGATAAAATCCTATGTTTTCTGATACCCAATCAGTCACGTTGCTCTTGTGCTGCAATAGGAGTCAAGGAGAAAATGGCTGTCTCTGAGACCATAAATATTTATCTTCTTTCCACTTCTCTTTAACCTTGGTTCTGATCACTTTGAAACTTTCCTGGCATGTTTCAGGCAACAAAAATGTCAAAAACACTTTGTCATTTTCCTGTAGACGATCTAGTTCTAGTTTTTAGTATCCTGCTTTAAAACTAAACACACCTGTATAAAAAGAATCTAGAAAAGGGCAGACATTTATGCTAATGGAGATAGCACATTTCCATAAGAAGAAGAGCTAACACTTCAGTGCCAGTTATATGTTCCTGAAACAGCAAGGGATTCTTGCTAGGCAAGGCAGCATTGCAGAATTGGATAGGAGGGTTAAAAGGGCAAGGAAGACCTCCCTTGCACTTACACAGGGGCTGGCCAAAAACTTGAAGGTTCTGCCTTGACTGCTTCTTCTTAGCACCCCCAGAGATTTTAAGGTGGGGGGGAGGAATAATGAGAGCAGAGCTATGGTTCCATACCTTAGTGTGAACCCACCACCAAAACTGGCTGGGGACAGGAAATGGGGTGTGATGTACCATCTTACGGGGTGGTGCAGTCGGCATGCTGACCAGAGCAGACTCACAATCTCCTTATTAATGGATTGTTATGAAATGTGCCATGAGATTTGTGACTACAGCTAATCAAAAGGACCTCGGTTTTACATGTCATCCAGAGCACAAGTATCCCACTGGTCCAGCATGCTCTGACACCAAGGTAAAGCTCTGTAGTGACTCAGGAAGACCTACTAAATCACTATTGTACTAAATCAGTAGTGTACTGACATTACTGTACTTTCTTCATTATCTTAGGTTTCAACAGAAGTCTTCAGCCCTACTCTGAGTGGTTTGGCATACGAATTCTGACACGATCTCAGCTTATGAGATAACTGGCTCTGTGGATGAGGGGAAAGCAGTGGATGTCTTATTTCTTGACTTTAGCAAAGCTTTTGATACTGTTTCCCACAGTATTCCTGCCGCCAAGTTAAAGAAGTATGGGCTGGATGAATGGACTGTAAGGTGGATAGAAAGCTGGCTAGATCGTCGGGCTCAACGGGTAGTGATCAATGGCTCCATGTCTAGTTGGCAGCTGGTTTCAAGTGGAGTGCCCCAAGGGTCGGTCCTGGGGCCGGTTTTGTTTAATATCTTTATTAATGATCTGGAGGATGGTGTGGACTGCACTCTCAGCAAGTTTGCAGATGACACTAAACTAGGAGGCGTGGTAGATACACTAGAGGGTAGGGATCGGATACAGAGGGACCTAGACAAATTAGAGGATTGGGCAGAAAAAAACCTGATGAGGTTCAACAAGGACAAGTGCAGAGTCCTGCACTTAGGACGGAAGAATCCCATGCACTGCTACAGACTAGGGACCGAATGGCTAGGTAGCAGTTCTGCTGAAAAGGACCTAGGGGTCACAGTGGACGAGAAGCTGGATATGAGTCAACAGTGTGCTCTTGTTGCCAAGAAGGCTAACGGCATTTTGGGCTGTATAAGTAGGGGCATTGCCAGCAGATCGAGGAACGTGATCGTTCCCCTTTATTCGACATTGGTGAGGCCTCATCTGGAATACTGTGTCCAGTTTTGGTCCCCACACTACAAGAAGGATGTGGAAAAATTGGAAAGAGTCCAGCGGAGGGCAACAAAAATGATTAGGGGTCTGGAGCACATGACTTATGAGGAGAGGCTGAGAGAACTGGGATTGTTTAGTCTCCAGAAGAGAAGAATGAGGGGGGATTTGATAGCAGCCTTCAACTACCTGAAGGGGGGTTCCAAAGAGGATGGAGCTCGGCTGTTCTCAGTGGTGGCAGATGACAGAACAAGGAGCAATGGTCTCAAGTTGCAGTGGGGGAGGTCCAGGTTGGATATCAGGAAAAAACTATTTCACTAGGAGGGTGGTGAAACACTGGAATGCGTTACCTAGGGAGGTGGTGGAGTCTCCTTCCTTGGAGGTTTTTAAGGCCCGGCTTGACAAAGCCCTGGCTGGGATGATTTAGCTGGGAATTGGTCCTGCTTTGAGCAGGGGGTTGGACTAGATGACCTCTTGAGGTCCCTTCCAACTCTGATATTCTATGATTCTATGATTCTAAGGTGGAGTGCCTGCAGCCCAGCTGGTTTGCTACTAGAATGACTATCCCTCATCACCATGATGTCTCCTTCTTCCCATCCATTTGGTCAGATATTCACTGTGATTCCTGATAAAGATTTCTTAACCATTAGTGGGGAGTGGATTGAAAAATCCTTAATAGATGAGCAAGAACTTCCCCCATTGACTGTCCTCATGCACTAGTTTATCAACAGACCCTGGATATCTATCCTGAATCATGTGTTTTATCATCACTAGATCTTACAGCAGTCTTAACTTAGGCCTTTGTCAAGGCTAACGTTGGCAGACATAGCAAATTCTCCCAGATTTTGTAGCATCGCCTAATTTTCCCCCCCAGGCTCTCATCTGTGTCATCAGACTCAACCCCTCACATGTTGAAGAACTCTTCAAAGTTCTCTTTTGAACTTCTGTCTCTTTAAAGTCATCCCACTTGTATTCTCTGCTGTCTTGGTGTAGTGAGGCAGATTGGCTGCCCACAGACCCAGAGGGGGAGGGGGCCCTCATTAAACCCTGGTGGGCGGAGGCACACCACACTCAGAAGTCAGTGGACAGGACTGTAAGTATAAAAGGTGGGCCGGAGAACTCAGTTGGGGCCCAGCTGCCAGAGGAGCCAGACACCTTTGGTGAGCTCCCGAGCTGGGAGGCTGCCGCAGACGTGAGGAAGCTGAGGACTGGCCAGGACCGCCAGGGTCATTTACAGACGCGAACATGGAGGAGCTGCAAGCACTGACAGAGGCCTTCTTCCCCGACAACCAGGATGACCCTCTACAGAGCTCTACAGAGCTAGGGGGAGTTGGAAGTGGCCCAGGGGTAGCCCTCCCATGTCTGGCTGCAATGTTGCTAGCAAGCGAATCAGTGTGTTGTGGTCAGAATCCCCACTGACCCAGTGGCAGACCGCTCTGCCACTGCTAGGGCCCTGGGCCAGGATGCAGTGGAGTGGGTGGGCCAGCATCCCCCCTGCCACCCCAATCTGTGGGTGGCTATCTCCCCCTTGCTTAGGCTAGAAGCTTGCACTTGTCGGCTTTCCACCGGAGCTAGGAGGCCTGACTGCTTGCAGCTCAGCTTGAATACAGGCCTGAGCCCTCAGACTCTTTGCTGCCCCACCCTGACCCAGGGCCTGGGCTCCCTAACTGTTTAATTGCTCAGCCTGAGTGCAGGACTGAGCCCACAGACTCTCCACTTCCCCGCCCTGAGCAAGGGCCTGGGATAACTAGTTGGCTACCCAGCCCAACTACGGGCCCAAGCCAGAGACTCTTTGCTGCCCCGCCCTGACCAGGGGCTGGGCTCTGTGACTGTATTTGTCACAGATCCGCGCTCAGGTCTCCTGTCTCCCCACTAAAACAACAAGGAGTCTGGTGGCACCTTAAAGACTAACAGATTTATTTGGGCATAAGCTTTCATGAGTAAAAACCTCACTTCTTCGGATGCAAGTGAGGTTTTTACTCACGAAAGCTTATGCCCAAATAAATCTGTTAGTCTTTAAGGTGCCACCAGACTCCTTGTTGTTTTTGTAGATACAGACTAACACGGCTACCCCCTGATACTTGTCTCCCCACTGATTCCCCATGCCAGGCAGCCTCCCAGTGATGCAGTGAGGCGGATTGGCCTCCCATAGACCCGGAGGGGGAGGGGACATTCCCTCCCATGGACTACACTTGGATTTCATCCAGTTTTGGTTCATAAAGTCTTAGGAGCATTTGGAGGACACTTTATTAGCTGAACAGTAAAGAAAAGCCAATCTCTCACATTTTCCACTAACATCTGGTCTGAGAATGGCAGAAGGAAAAGCAGCCAGCAGTGAATGTCCTGCACGCACTTGTTGCAAACCGGTAGCCACTTCTCCAGATGAAAGTGCATGTTTGAAATACCATCTAAAACCTCCAGCAGGGAGCTATCATTCCATCCTGTAGGTTAGTTATGAGGCACACAAATGGTGTTTGCAGCTACTCTGCCAAAAAATATAGAACGGTGCATCCCCCCTTTTTTTTCTTTCATGTACGAAAGCTGCTTTCAATTCATACAGCTGTAGTCACACTGGAAATCGCTAATGAGCTGGAACATCAGAAAGAGCCTTGCTCTACTGGGCCAGGATTATGACTATCTATAGAACGGGCAGGGCCAATTTTCACAGTAGAGACATCCTGCTCCACTCCACCCATATCTGGATGCTCAGTAAAGGCCTGATTCAAAGCCCACTGAAATCAATGGGAGGCTTTCCCCTTATTTCCATGGGGTTTGGATCTGGCCCTAAATCCTGTTGCTTCCTCTTTAATATCCCCATAATCTGCTGCTCCCTCCATAGTCTCCTCAATAAAACATTTTTCCATACCGTGGTTGTCTCGCACTCTGACTACTGAAGTCTTCTCTTTGCTGTCTTCTCTCAACCTTCCAATCTGGCCAAAACACTGTTGCTAAATCTTCTTCTTCTTCCACTATTCTGACAATGACCCCCTGCTCTTTGAATGCCTCCATTAGCCTCAGGTATCTCACTGCATCAAAATCAAGCTCCTCAACTTCCCTTAATATAATCTTTCTCTGGCTACATCTCCACTCTCCTTCTCCATTTCCTTCCCAGTCCTCGCACCTTACTCATCCCTCATTCCTTTTCCCATTGTCAGCTTTGTGATTTCTATTATGTTGGCCCATTCCCCTTCCCAGTTCTCATCAACCAAAATGTCTTTCCTTCTTTAAACCTATTCCATACAATTCTTCTCATCATTAATAATCTCCTCACTTGTCCTCTCCTCAAGTGTGATCTCAGGCTTGATTTGGTTTATGCACTTTGTAAGCTCTTTGGGGCAGGGAGAGCACCTTGAGCTGTGTTTGTGTAGCGGTCTGTACATTTCATAATGTGAGAGAACATGCACGATTGTCTGTCAGAAATGGATGAGAATCAAGAGCTAAATCTTCAATTGCCCTCAATGGAGCTGAACGGATTCTCCAGCTGAGATTCTGGTCTCAAGTGTCAAAGCTGATTCCTTTAGATCTGCAGCTGCCTTCAGTGCTGTTGATCATGAGGTATTGGATATCAGTGTACAGAATCTAGGAGGGGAGATGAATTCTCTTTGTAGTACCCGTGTTTTTTTTCATTCTGAGACAGCTGGGAGGGTGAGTGACTGCTCATGGAACCTCAAAGCTTTCTTATGGCACATACTATAGGATTCTATCGTGTCAGTCCTGTTCAGTTAGCATCTGAAGCTGATAGAAGGTTCAGAGAGGAGATATTGAGGGCAGTGCTTTTGCTCGGATAATGGCACCCAACTCCCTGTTGCACTTCCCCTGGATGCTGCAGTGGAACCATGTCCACAGGGAAGGAATGGGAATGGATATCGTTGAGGTTCAACACGGTTTGATACTTGTGTGTTGGGTGAGTAGAAAGAGTGAATGGCAAAGATTGTAACAGCCCCCTTATCAAGGGAGAGACCTTGGAAGGGTTGCAGTGGACCCATTCCAAAATGTGGAGTAGGCCCCAAGTCTGTTAACCCTCCCACCTCACTTCCTCAGCACACTGTCCCAGGGTAGGGGATTCCATGGGTATTCTGTTTGACGTCAGTGCAGATAAGCCAGAGCTAGGTGAATTCAATGAGCTTCGAATCAGGCCCTTAATCCCTCTTCTCAGTTAATGTTTAAGGTCTGAAAAGACACCGGTGTCTCCCCCACTGGTAAAAATAGTTTGTCTAGTGGCATTCCATACAATGGGTTAATCCAAAATCTTGCTTTGCTTTACTTTCCTGCTATAATTCTGTACCTTGTATTCTGTTCTAGCTGTGGCTGTGATCAATAATTTTCCTTTTGAGCTTGGTCATATAGTTGTTGAACCAGTTGCAAGGCTAAAAGCACTGCAAGTAAGACAATGCATGACAAAGCGCTGGAATGGGAAAATCTCATTGTCACATTAATTATCAAATGACAGAAGATATACAGTAGGTGATGCAACTGCTTTGGATGCTTTTGCCTTTATTACCTCTTAGGGGAGAAGTTCAAATCAGGAAATGAGTTTGATGCTCTCGAACCAGCATTTGTCCTCATCAGATAGCAACCTCATAATTCAGAGACGTGTAGCAACATTGGAGAGCTTGACTCGAGAAGCTCAGAACTAGGAGCATGGGGGAACTATAAATCAGGATAGAGGTGCAGGGCAATGCCGCATAGGGTGACTTTCACAGCAGCAAGAAGGCAATGTCCTTTCCATTACAAATCACTTTACATCCCAAGAAGCCCCATGAAATTGAAGAGTCTGTGCAGGTTAAACTAAAAACAATGTTCAGAAACAGTCGATTGGATTTGGGCTAATAGCTACCTGCTATTTAGTAGGAGGTGGAAATTTTAAATCTGGATGAAAAGACAAATTTTGTAGCTTGGATTCATCTCTGTCATTTATAGAGAGCTAGATTGTGCTTTTAGACACAGCCCTGAGCCAGGGACGGTGTGAATGTTGCAGTGTCATGGGGATTTTTGTGCAAGCAACTGCTCACCTACGTGACGAACGGGGTTGCAATCCAGCTCTTAGTTTGCAGTTCATTTCAATGGACTACAGGTATTAAGTAACACTGGCAAGGAGGCTGGGAGACTTAGTGATATGGAGAGCTTCCCTTCTCAGTTACTGGTATAAATATAGTCCAAACTGGTGGATTCCCACAGTTACTTTAAATGTTGGATGACCAGTGTGAAATCAATGGATGGACTGCAGTTCACTCCTAAAAGACAGGTCTCCTCATGTCATTATTATAGGTGGCACCAACTGTCATTTTTATTTGCTGTTTTGGCAGAGTCGTAGGGCCAGAGAGTGATGCTCTTGCTCATAATGAATTGTTCCTTTACGTTATGCCATGAGAAGTCCCACTGAAGTTAATGGGGCCACTTCTGGAGTCAAATACTACTCGTGAGTAATTTAGCTCACAGAGGTTGTAATACTCTTTCAAAGCTGGGGAAGAAGACAGGGGAAGGTATTAATAGAGTAGTAAGAACCAATATGGGGATGCTTTCACTAGTGACGCCCATCTTGCACATGTTCCATTCATGCCTCTGTACCTGCCAAGGCCTAAATGTGGGTCACAGTGTGTGACAAAGGGCCTGAATGATGGGGGGAAAGTTTTTCATGTAGGAAAACTTCAAAAGTTGGGGTTTGGTTCCTTCCTTCAGTGTCAGCAATGCTTTCTGTTAATAACCTCAGCCTCACAATTCTTTATTTTTTATGTACATTATTTTCACCAAGAAAAAGTGATGATGGGACATAAGATTTGTGTGGATTGTAGGTAACTTTGGGGCCAAAGGGAGTGATGTCATTAAATGAGAGGTGTGATTCTACAGATAGAGCAGGCTTCAGTGTTACTGGCCTAGCATCATCCATGAAGAACACATTTATGGGGAAACCAAAATTGTGCCTATATTCCATCTGGTCTTATAGCCTCCTCCAGAGATAATGACTTCATAGCCAGATACAGCATGCGATCTGCCAAAGCTGGGGAAAAGAGTAATGAATTTTCATATATTATGTATGATATATTATATATGTAAAAGACACCATGGATTCATTTGAAAAGTCATATTATTTTATTTTATTATTAACTTCCTTTTATTATACCCCTGGAGGAAGCTGAATTACCCTCCAACTGCAGCATGGACTGACAGTGGAGTAAATTATAGTGGCTATCTTCATGGTACTGTGGGCACTGCAGCACAATAAAATGACCTGTTTCCTTCTTGAAATCTCCTAGACATGATTAGGGGACAAGAAAGAGTAGTCAAATATGGAGAAGTCTTCAGACACAGAGCTGCTGATTTCTAATTCTGTCAGCCAGGTCTGACCGCTAAATACAACTTCTCCTGTGATGGAGGCATAATGACTAATTAGGAAAAGGAGCAGCACCAGGTCTCTTGTTCAGTTATGACATATTATTTTCACTGACTATAACCTCCATAAGCTCTGCTCAATTAGGTGAGATTAAGTATTACAGATCATTGAGAAATCAGGTGATTGTAAATCAGGATGACATTCTCATTATAGAGGGGAAAGATGGCCAAGTGTTTAAGGGACAGAAGTCAGAGTCGGGTGATCTGTGACATTACGCCACGGACTTGCTGTCTGTATAGTGGGCAAGTCACTTAGGGCCAGTTTTTCAAAAGTATTTAGGTGCCTAAAGATTCAGATAGACTCCTAATGGGATTTTCAAAAGTGCCAAACTGATTAGGCACCTGGCTTCCATTGAAATGCCTATCTCATTTTTAGAGGCCTAAATACCTTTGAAAATCTGGCCCTTAAGACCTGATTTTCAGAGATGTAGGAAATCAGGCCACATGCTTGGGCTCGGTTTCTATGTCTGGGTCTCGGTGTAGCTTTCTATGTGGTCACCTATGCATGCAATGACAGTCCTCCATACAAAGTCCAGCATCCAGGCTATTCACAGAGGTGTCCTCTTACTTATTGTCTCACTGTTTCCTTGTGCGCCCCAAATCTATTTGATGTACCCTGCTATTGTCTCTCAGCACATACTTAGGACCTGAAAGCGTTTAGCTACATGCCACAGTGACAAGCTCTGGCAGGGGTAGGCAGCAGGGAAAGGCTCCAGCAGTTAGGAGGCAGCAGGACACTATACTGCTGAAAATAACAGTTTAGACAAGGAAGGCGCTGCTTGGGCACATAGAGTCATGTAGGGTATATACCATACAGTTCTGGCATATCTGCACTCTACTTGCCTAAGCAGGGCCTCCTTACAACAGGTCATTAAAGAGTTTGATGATGCTGTAACTCAGCATTTGCAACCACTACTGGAAGAATTTCAGATGTGGGGGTATGCCCAGTGTCCTCCATTCAAGTTCTGTGTTCATTTGCTCCAGGTTGGGGGGAGGGATAGCTCAGTGGTTTGAGCATTAGCCTGTTAATTCTATGGTTGTGAGCTCAATCCTTGAGAGGGCCACTTAGGGAACTGGGGGAAAATTGGTACTTGGTCCTGCTAGTAAAGGCAGGGGGCTGGACTCCATGACCCTGTGAGTTCTACAAGATAGGTATATCTCCATTTATTATTATATTTAGGGTATGTAGTTTTCAAGGAAACATTGTTTTATTATTATTATTGGTAAAACTTGGCCTTTCAGCAAAGTGGATTTTTTCAGGGAAATATTTCTTTTTTCATTGAAAATTTTCAGATTTGCCAAAAAAAGTTGTGGGTAGTTTTTTGTTTTTTAATAAAATCCCATAAGATTTCAAAGAAAAATGATAATGAAAATGAAAATCTAACAGGGATATATATCCTTTCAATGATCTCTCTAATCATATGAACAGGACCTACAAGGAAGGGGACAGGTTTCTATCAACAGATGTTTTAAAAGATCGGGAAATAACAGACACAATTTTCATTACTTTATTTCATGGAAATCGTGATCTTTATTTTTAACACAATGTCTGCATGCTTTACCTGTAAAATTTATAAATAAAATGCATTTCAAAAAGAGGAAATTGAAAAAAAAAATCAGTCAAGGCAATGAGACTCTTCTATTTCATGGCTGCTTTATGAAAATATAAGACCAGTCCAAATGATTGGTAAAAGGATTCCTTTAGACGGCCAAGGTTTGTGAATAAACAGTATCTGATTGCATGAAGTTCTGTAGTTTATCGAGGGCTGGATTGTGCACGACACGTGCTGCTCCATACGAAGGCTCGTATAGTACTACACTGCCTCCGTGAGAGCTCTAGGCAGCTTTGTGTTTCCCTAGCTTCTTGCTGTGCAGGGATATATGACTGCTGCACTACCCCTTAATAGGGAGTGCAATGTACACTCCACTGTGACCAACCATCTCTGCAAACTGGTGGGAAGGGGAAACCAGAGCCTTGGCCCTGCCCCTTTGTGATGGCTAGCCGTGCCTGACTTTTGAATCCTGGCCCTACCCTTCCACCAAAAGGAAGGACTACAACTGTGCCAAGGCTGTCCATCATGGTGCAAAGAAGGGAGGCATTTGTGTTCCCCCTGGCTTTGTGCCCATGCACATACACACTGATGCTGAGCACAACCTAGCATTTAACCTGCAAATGTATGTAAAGTTGAAGATCAAATCCTAAAACCCTTAGCTACTAGTCCTTATAGAGGCAAAACTCCCATTGAAGCCAATGTCACCCTTTCATCCCTGTGCTGGTGCAGAGCCCCATGTAAGGACACAAAGAAGGCAACATGTACATCCATTTTTCTGGAGCACATGAGGACTGATTAGGCATTGGGTGCAGGGTCTACCCATCCCATCTGGAAACTAACCAGGGCACAAGAATACCTTGGCCATATAATTGACTGACAGCAAACACTGATTTGGTCAACTTAATGTACTCTCTCTACATACATACACATCATACATAATTTGAAAACATAATGCGTCTACTTTAAGGTGATGTATGATGTGGAGCTACCAAATGGTGCTATTAACATAAAAACAGGGATAAACAAGTGACACCATCAACACATTAAAATAACTACTTTGAAATATTTGTCTTTGCTTCTGTTAGTTTACTGAGTCTATGTCATTTCAAGCGATAAGATTGGATGTTTTTTGTGACCTGAAAGCATCATAACAATCTAAAGTGTTAAATAAAATATAATAATAAACGTGTACAGGTATTATTGCAATGTAATAGTGCTGATGACGTTTCTAGTCAGCATCATTATCATCATCTTGTTCATCATTATGATCTTTGTTAAGAGTCTGTGGGTTACCACAGTCTTCATTGTTTCGGCATGTACAGAGTTCAGTGGAGGGAAGATTTTTCTGACTACAGACAGTGGATTGTGTAGCAACCCTTATTGCTATAGGCACAAATAAGGTCCTGTAGAAGCTGAGATGCCACTGGGCCCTTGACAAATACAGGAAGTAGTTCATCATCCACATTTTTCCATCTATGTTGAAGTGATGATCCAATATCTGATTTACCTATGCATGAAGACAGCTAAATCTTTGATTGCCAAGATGCTTTTTTGAAATGCTCTTCAAAATGGTCCTCATATGGTGGGCGTTTCGCTAGTGACTTGTCTATTTGGATGGCTAGATTGAGGTGCAAGCATTTCAGGTTTCTGTGGGACTCCTTTTCTTTCTTGCTCTGCTCATACAGCACTGCTACCAACATCCTTGTAAAAATTGCAGCTTGTTATTCCCTCTCTCCTAATTTGGCAAGATCTCTGAAGCAGTTAGCTCTCTGTATTATGAAAACATTAAATACAGATTTTTTTTCCCAAATACCAAATAGGGATGATACAGAGTCACATCCTGTTAATGTGTGAATAGCAGGAAGTCTGGTGCAGAAGTCAGGAGTGAGCGTCTCAGAAATTGCACATACAAGTATGAAGCAACACTTGCCAGTTGTGTTGGTAATTGTGCCCGTTTCAACCCCCATGTTACCTATGTGCTCCATTTTTTGGAAAGTATTGAACAGCAAGGACCAAAACATCTGTATCAGGTGACCTAATTACTATGGTTCCTTTGACACCAAGAGACCCAAAAGCCATATTGGCACATGCAGCATTCAGCAGTAGCCTAGTGCCAAGTACTGTAGAAATCTTGGGTTTCTTCACCACCTTCATTGGTGATGGACTTTTGTACTTCACCACTGGAAAAGCCTCTGCAAGAAGGACTGTTTGTGTTGGCTGTACTCCTACATTCTCAGGTGCATTCTGAAACATATATTCACAGAGCAATTTTACAAGTGACTGCTTGTTGAATGCAATGTTTAGAAAATTGGTATTTCTTCTATCTAACCTTAGATCTTGTCCAGCATTATCTTTCTGTAGTTTTCACAGAGTTACTGTTGCCATATCTATCAAAGATTTTGATTACAAAATTAGCTTTGTTAAATACTTTTAGGGCTTGCCTCCAGTACTCAGCAACTATTTCCTCAAATGTGTGGAACTTGTCTTCAGACATCATTTCTAGGACAGCTGTGTTGCATCTCTGATTGTACGCTGTGGTTTCTTTGTTGCATGACCTTAGTTCATGGATTCTTTCAGCTTGAGCATCCTAATTCAGCTTCATCCGTTCTCATTATTCCATAATCATGGAGGAGGGACATAGGGATGGGTCCTACTGGGTGACATAGAATGGTTAGCATTGCAACACCATCACTGCATCTTGCTAAGAACAAGTCTTCGCAGAAAACAGTTTCTTGCCTCGTAGCCGCGGTGATTGTCTCTCCCTTGCCAGACTTAAATTTGTCTTGTCTTGTCAAAAAATGTTTTGATGCCAGTTTTCTTGACAGAATGCACCAGAATCAAATGCATCTCTCACAGGTGTCTCCATCTGTTCTTCATCAACATCAGCTATTTTCAATAGACTCTTGTACATCTGATGTTATGTGCAGTCCAGTAGACATGTTAATAAGCATCTTTGGGTATAATTCAGGGTAAAATGGGTTTGCTGTACTGTTGATGACATGGCTGGTAAGAGCTGTAACATGCTTTTAATCCCTCTTCAGTGCTGAGGTAAAGACTTGTTTGTGGACTTTGTCTCCATTAGTTCTTGTTAGGCCACTTCTTAATCTCATAGCTTTTGCATATTCACTTAGGACATCTCTTGTTAGGGTCCATCTGAAAAGGGCTGGCTTCCTTCTTATCAGGCCTAAAATACCCCTGTTGCCATCTGAGTCTTTGATGACAGTTTTCTCTGTTTCCATATCACTCCAAATTCCATTGAAAGAACCAGGACTCTGACACACAGCAAATTCCCCAGGTCCAAAGACATTGTGTACTTCTTCATGGAGATTTAAACCATAAAGAATGTAGATTGGTGGGCCTGTTTGCACTAAAGATGTATGGAAGCATGCCATACTATCTGTGTAGGTGATGTTTCCATTCACCCTCTTGCTCTGCATGGACATTTAGAAGTAGGATCTACATAACCTGGAGAAAATGAACACAGAACTTGAATGGAGGAGACTGGGCATACCCCCATGTCTGAAATTCCTCCAGTAGTGTTTGCAAATGCTGAGTTACAGCATCATCAAACTCTTTAATAACCTGTTATAAGGACTTAATGTCTTCAGACTCAAACACCTCTTGAGTCTGTCAACATTTGCCAGACAATTGCTGGAACTATTTGAGTGCCTGCTCCCTGCTGACACTGCTTAACAAATGAATAAAGTTTCAGAGCACTCATGGCCTCAAATGCTAGAGTCAAGACATGTAGCGCATGGCTCAATTGCTCACCAGCAAGCATTTTCTCTGCAGTACAAGTTGCATATACATCAGAATCAACAAGAGGTCTAGCAATCCTGTGTCTGCACAAAATTTCCCAAAACCACCCAGGCAAATTACATTGGTCCCAAATTCATTTGTGAGAGTCTATTACATTTTCTGAGCAACAGCATACAGCTGCTGATCCATGCTCTGAACAACATGCTGCTATCCTAAAGCTCCCGACATTTCCTTATGTTTCAGCATTGTAGGATAGACTGGCCATGTCAGTTGGTTTGGCATCCACAATAGGTGCATATGCCACTGCTGCGTATGTGTTCTTTGTTGCAAGATTGTGGTTGGAACCAGTCCAAAATGGAATCATCTGAGTGTGAACAGTATCAGTGTCCTTTCCTATTGGCAGGATATCACAAGCTAATAGTCTCAAAAGATACCAGGAGAAATCTTGGAAAGCATTTAAATGTAGTTGACAAGAGTTTATTTTCTCAAGTACTTTTTCATGGCGAGTCAGTTCTGGACGAGTTCTAAATTTTTCAAATGCTGCCCACATCATGCTCTGATTGCCCAGGGAAAGTGACTTTTCTTTCCCAAACGTCCGTGATATTTCTTGTGATCCTGGACTATCTGCAGAGTGTTCTTGAAAACCCACTCTAGCCTTTCCATCAATGATCTCTGTGTTGATGTATAGATTATGTTCTCCTTCATGGATGAGATTTCCACCCGCATTAAATGGAACAATTCCAATTGGAATGAACATGCCTCCGTGAAGTCTTCCGACTTCAGTTTTTGCAGTGCTAGTGATGAACTGCCTCAGCTCAACATAACTGAGGCAGAATCCATGAAGGTGTAGTATGTCACTTAAATTGTAAAATCCAAACTCATGGTGTAACTGTGCAGCAAGGCTGATGAGCAAAAGTATGATAATTTTGGAACTGTTAAATACTATGCTCTCCAAAATTGACAGTTACCTTCTTTGAATGTCTTCTGAGGATGATATTCATTGCTGTCTCTTTATCTATTAACCAAAGGACAAATTCCTGCACCAACTGGGGCACAAAAGAAGCAGACCTCTGTTAACTGCAATCACCTGGTTTTGGATAATATTCAGAGGTTTTATTTTAGTTAATTTCAGACAGAAGGATTGAAGTGGCATTATACAAAACCACTTGTGCATTGGAAAGCTGTTCACCAGGGTTACTTGCCAGAAGAACATCCACAAGACATTTGGATGACTTAAGTTCCTGCTTCAGATTACTAGCATCCTGGATAGCATCAGCTAATGTTATTGTGCTGCATAGAACAATGGTAGATTTGCCTAGTCCATGCTGTTCATGGAATGAAATTGCAGAACCGTGGTGTTTTTCTAATCTTGGCTGTAATTTGCTTCTGGAGTAGCTTGCACTTTCTACATCTGAGGGAAATAGGGCTTTATAACTTTGTAGCGGCTTAAACAGCCTTCTTGTTATACATAAGATCATTATCTCTAGTCTCAGCTTCAAACAGCTGATACAATGCGATGTCATAAGGTGACTGTATTGTTGCAGTGTAACTAGGTGGTTTTGCTTTAAGGTTTGTTTTACTGAAGTAGGAAGAGTCGCATGTTGAGTGATAAACTCCATGCTTAGCAATCAAGTCTTCCACAGATATTCTGCACAACATGTCATCATCTTCTCTGAAGTGCTGCCTTTGCTAGATTAGCTGCCCTCTCAAATGTTTCCATTTTATGAAGTTTCTTATCTTTCTTGTGTGTTTTTCTCAAGCAAACAACACAACTGGGCAAAGCAGTGGAGGCTGTACAAGTTCTGGTGGCTATGGAAGCAGGGGAACATGATGCTCTCTGATCAGATTCAGAGTCTGTTTTCTTTCCTGGGTTCAGTACAACTCTGACATGTGCCAAATTTAACTTGCTGGTGTATTTCTGAAAGCAACCCCTGTGATAGAGTATTGGTGGCATATCATCTAAAATAAGGAATTAATCCAGTAGCTGCCAATACCATTCATCTCTCCTGCCTTCTGCTGCCAGCATCACCGAATTCTGTCCAGCACTGGCGGCTTTTGACAGTTTTGCATTCTTTTGATTTTTCTTGGCAAATAACACATTTGAAAAAGTTTGTGGAGTCTTTTTTTTAAGGGGCTTGTATCCTCCAAGTCTTCACATACTGTAACTTCCCTGTAGAAGTAAAATTCCCAAAGTATATTCTTAGCATTACCACCCCCACTAACATAATTTTTCATTTTGTACAAACATACAGATTTGTGCTACGTTATATATAAACTAGATCTATATGTTAATATCAAAATTGCCATTTTTGCTGATTGAGAACTTTGATTGAAACGTAGTATGAAGCAGTGAGTGTATTGTTGTCTCTAATACTAATATCAGCCTGTGCATAAGTGTCACTGAATTAAAAAGCTAGTTTCTAGAATATTTCAAAGGCTAGTACTGCACACATAGACAAATACAAATTAAAACCTTCTACCGAGCAGACTAGATGCTACTTGGTATGTACAAAAGCTTACAAAGGGAGAAGCATTATATTAAGAATTCACATACATTTCTATCTACCCTCTAGGTGGGACAAATTATGGGCATGCAATCTACTGCTACTGGTGCATAACCTTCTGTGGGAGATTGATCAGGTCGTAAATTTCAACTGAAAATATTGACAACGATTATAATCACTTATGAGATACTTTGACAATTAAGAATCTATGATGTGAAAACATTTCATGTTAGTTTATTGCAAAATGCTGATATTCGGCATTTTTGCCACATGCTGAACAACTTAATCATTCTAAAAAAATATACTGGTCCATGGAAAACCAATAAAAACATTTTAATAGATTGTTGTTTGGTAGCTTTGAGCAATGAACCCCACATTAAGGTGTTGAAATTAACATAAACAGTAAAAACTGTAGTTATAGTCAGGTTGCAATGTTTCAGGAACTATGCACAACATGACACTTTTTCATTTGGGGTTCCATTATTTCACCACGCCTACCAGCTTACAGCACCATGTGAAAGCACCACATGATAATTCATCCAAACATACATAAAATAAGCTTTCAAATGATATATGATTTGGGAGTGTGTATAGTGGGTACATTAATGGCCCTTTTTGGAGAATTGCTCCACACCTAAAATACTCTTTCCTACCCTTGATGACCTTGAATACCCCTTGCTGGGGGATCATGCAGGGAAAAGTACACTGTTCACGCCACGGCCTCTGTACCTTACACAAGAGGGCCTACTGTGCCAAGAGTGAGGGGAAGGGTAACTGACTTCTATGTGGCTCCTTCTGCATTGGCTATGTTGGGATAAAGGGGCCACCAGGCAACCACAGATTGGGCCTCATAGAAGTTATTCCTGCATAAGGACTGAATGAAAGCAGAGAAAGGACTCCAGAACTGGGCCCTGAAGATGCTGTGTAAATGCTGCCTTAGGAATTGCTACAGATGACTGTGATCAGCTCCCTAAAGGTGGCCCACTGGAAAGTGCCATCAAGTTGTGCTTTCTCTTTTCTTCTTCAAAGATCCTTTCAGCATCTGCCACAGACTGTCCTTCCTCTTCATCTTCTTCTCTGTCAGGGGCAGCGAGGACTCTTTTCTGCGGATTTCGCGCACCAATCCATGAAAGACATCATCAATGTAGAAGCGCAGGGCAGCTGAGGTCTCAAAGAAGGAGCACGAATACTCTCTTGCCAAGCTCATGCCTTCTTCAGTTGAGACCTACGGGGAAAAAAAAAAAAGGCCATTGACAACAACAGGTTAATAAAGTTTGAGGCCAGAAGGGAGCCTTAGATCATCTAGTATGACCTGTGTATCACAGGAGTGTGACACCCTGGCACCCCTTATTCACTACTGTCATATTATTAGGATGTGTTTTGTGCAAAGTATGCCTTGTGAGGAATCGTTCTAAGAGTCTTGATCTGCTAGACATTAATATCTTGTTGGATTGCATGTGTTATCGTTGTATGTGAATTTATGAAGTTTGGCTAGTTTGTGTTACTGAAACATGTTGTGAGGTTGAAAACACCCAAAAGCTGCCTTTCAGATACAACAGTAACAAGGCCAAACAATGTTAATCGCTTATTGAGGAAATGCACACAAGCACAAGAATTGCCCCAGGAAGTGTGTACAATAAAACATCCCAGAGAGAGCACTACACAATGGGGACTGTTTGACCCAGGTCACAGCAAAAGAGCTTTCCAGCAAGTGGGAAGAAGATATAAAAGGGGGAAATGACATCATGATGGTACATCACTCTCCCTACAACAACACATCTGAAAACACCTGAGGAACAAAGACTGAACTGGGTGAAGTGATGGTCCCGGGCTAAAGGGATTTCTAGCCTTTGTATGAAAACCTGGGAAACCCAAGCTGCAAAGCAAAGGCAGCTTGTGCCTTAAGAATCTGCCAGCCTGTTTATCACTCAGGGTGAGAAGTTGCTAATTCCTAGCCTAATATATTAATCTCAGTTTGAGGTTTTGTTTATTTACTAGGTAATCTGCTTTGATCTGTTTGCTATCACTTATAATCATTTAAAATATATTTTTGTAATTAATAATTTTATTTTATGTTTTAATCCAAACCAGTGTGTGTTTGACTAAGGTTCTGGGAAAAGTCTCAGTTTGGTTACCACAACTGTGCATGGTCCTCTTTACATTGAGGGAGAGGTGGACTGGGTATTAAACCCATCTACTGGCCAGCATTAACCAGGGCAGGACAGTACTGATCTGGGGTCCTAGGCTGGGAGGCTGCTGGTTAGAGAGCCTGCATGTAACTGCAGCTGGGTGTGTCCCTACCTGTGTAAATGCTGATGAATGTGCAAGCTTGAAGGGCTTTGCAGCGTGTCACAGCAACACAGTGTGAGCAGGAGCCCTGACTGGTGGGTCACAGGGCTCAGTGGTACCCTAGTTCCAGGTGGAACCCATCACAAGGAGATCCACCCTGAGATGGATATAAACCACCAATCTTTTGGTTAATAGCCAAACATACTAACAGATTGTGCCACAGAGACTAAGATGTGTCAGAGACTGTCCACAAGCTCTCTGAATATAAGTATTCTATATGTCTCTGGCCTCCATCACCACAGTATCTAAGCAACTTGCAACACCCCGGAAAGGCAGGGAAATACTTTTATCCTCATTTCACATGGGAAATGGAGGCACAGAGAGATTAAAGAATGTACCCAAGATCACCCAGGAAATCTGCGGAAGGGCAGGGATGTGGACCTAAGCCCCAGACCGGCATGCAAACCTGTGTTGAGTACTAAGCTAGAAGGGTAAACCTTCAGAATTGAATTCAAATTCAAGGCCAGGAGTCCCCGTTTTTATATGTATTTGTATTTAGATATAAGGATGTATTCAAATAAGTTTAAAACCATGATACTAAGATGAGGGCTGTGTAAGACCCCTATCAATATCCAAGTAGATCCTAGGTTGTGAGAAATACCAATTTCCTTTGAGTACCTCAGGGCTAAGCCATTTTTTCTTCAGCCCAGCCACATTGAACCAGGGTTCCAGTCACATTTATTAGAGATATAACCTAATGCTTCAGGGAATAAGCAAACCACTTACTGGCTAACATTAGAAAGAAACTTTCTTTATGAATAGGTTATTTCATCATTTTCCTATCTTGGGCTTTTTGCACCTTCCTCTGAAACATTTGGTGCTGCTCACTGTCAGAAACAGGACTCTGGACAAGATGGACCATTAGACTGATTCAGCCTGGAAACTAGTGTGTAGCTATCACATCCATGCATATACTTTTTTTCGGACAGTTGCAGACTTTCATATTCATCCATAGAGTTTAAGGCCAGAAAGGGCCAACAGATCACCTAATCAGACCCCTGACATAAAACAGGACATAACATTTTACCCAGATACCCCTGTATTCAGCCCAGTAATTTGAAACATTAGCAGGATTATACATTACTTTAATCTTAAAGTGGTTACAAATATTGTAAAGGTAGATAAGTAGGTTGTATGCTACCCTAAATGATACTCAATGACACCAAGAAAGAGTGTTATCACTTTAAGATTGCTATAATTGCCCACCTTCTGCAAAAGGAGATGGGAGCAATATGCTCCTTGCTTTTCTCAGGGCAGCTGTGTAAGCAAAATGCCTGATTCCATATGTCTAATAGGCACCAGTGAGAAATTGATTGTGTGAATAGAAGACTCTTATGGCCTATTTTGTACTTTTTAATCATTCTCTCATTGTGCCTTGTTCTTCTGGAGGAGGAATTCACTTTTTGAAAGGCGCTGCAATTCTGAGCAAACCCATAAACAAAGCTGTAATTTTATTGAAGTTTTTATCTATTACATAAAATAATAATCTTTAAAACCCCTAAAACAATGATGTGAAAAGAATGTTAAGGTTTCAAAGTCAAGCATTCAACCTTGGAAAATGCCTAGTCCATTCCCCTCCACTCTTCTGTCCCTGCCCCCATCCCCTTCATAGTCTTTCTGTGCCCTCCTCCTAGCTTCCCTCATACTTCCTCCTGGATGGGGTCCATTGAGAGCACAGGAGAGATTGGGGATTGGTCCTGCTTTGAGCAGGGGGTTGGACTAGATGACCTCCTGAGGTCCCTTTCAACCCTGGTAGTCTATGATTCTATGAGAGAGAGTCTCTCTTCTCTCAGTTCTGCTGCCTGACACAACAGAAGCTCCCACCAGACAAAAGGAACAATGGCAGGAAAAGACCTCCTTAGCCAGAGAATGGAGCATGCTTAGTAATCTCTGTGGGGGTGGTGCATGCTTGTTATAGTTAGCATGGAGCTCAGTAGGGGTGGCATATACTCAGTACAGACAGATTGTTTGGAGAATTTTGCTGGAGGTCTCTAATAAACTCAGTGCAGCTAGTTTCACTGGTTTATAACTTGCACAAATTTGATTGGATTTTCAGAGAGATAGCAAAAGACAGCTCTTTGACTCCAGCATGAACCCCCTACCAAATTTCATGTCCCTGCTTCAAAGCATGGAGGTGCTAAAGCTTCACAACAAATGGTTAAAAATTTTCAAAATAGGCAACATGTGGCATTTCCCCCTTATCTCGTACTCGGGCACTGCTGAACTGTTTTTATTGAAACTTCCCAAGTCTGAGGCAGACTCCCAACCTGGTAAACTTCAGCCCAGTTGGCAAAGTTAGAAGTCACTGAAAACAGGGTCTTCAAATGGAAAGTCTGAGCATAACTCTAGAATATCTATATAGTAAATCAATTTATAATTATCTGATTGCAAATGAAATTTTAAACTCCCAGCAATGTGCAGAGGAAAAGTGCAAGATTTATTTTTTTCCAAATAATAAATCAGTCATGGGATTGGATGGTTCCAAAGATTAGTAATGGGGTATAAAGCACTGAATAAAGGCACTGGGGCTCTACATAACTGCAACGGTCAGCCCCGTGTGCCTCTAATTTCAGGGTAGTGACTCCATTGTGAGATCAAATCCAGCCCAGGTCAGTACTAACCAAAGGTTTGTTAACATCTCACGGTTGCCTGGAGGCCCATATCATGGGAGTAGGGGAATCCTAGAATGTAGAACTGGAATTTACTGGAGGCAGCCCTGATCCCTTGGAAACGGAGAAAATTGCAGAATATGTTCCTTGGGAGATGGCGCTTGTAACTCCTCTAGGGAGGGTACACTGTTTGGTTGATGAACTTGTTATGATTTGCCAGAGAAAAGTCCTGATCATACTGGAGAAAGTATGGGTGGAGGCTTGTGCCGGAGCTGATGAAATTTACACATTTATAGATTCCAAAGCCAGAAGGGACAACTGTGATCATCTAGTCGACCTTTCCCAAACTAATTCCTAGCGTATATAAAAAACATCCAATCTTAGTTTAAAAAATGGTCAGTAATGGAGAATTCACCACAATTCTTGCTTAATTGTTCCAACGGTTAATCACTCTCAGTGTTAAAAATGTACACCTTATTTCCAGTCTGATTTTGTCTAGCTTCAACTTCCAGCCATTGGCTCTTGATAATCTGAAAAATTCATTTTTCTCTGCTAGATTGGAGAGTCCATTATTAAATATTTGTTCCCCATGTAGGTACTTCTAGACTGTAATCACGTTGCCCCTTATCTTTCTGTTGTAAAGCTAAATAGATTGAGCTCTTTCAGTCTATCACTGTAAGGCGAGTTTTTTTAATCCTTTACTCATTCTCGTGGCTTTTCTCTGAATCCTCTCCAATTTATCAACATCCGTCTTGAATTGTGGCCATTAGAACTGGACACTCCAGCAGCAGTCACACCAGTTCCAAATACAGAAATAAAATAACCTCTCTACTCCTACTTGAGATTCTCCTGTTTATGCACCCCAGGATTGCATTAGCCCTTTTGGCCACACCATCGCACTGGGCGCTCGTGTTTAGTTCATTATCCACCATGATTCTTAAATCTTTTTCAGAGTTACTGCTTCCCAGGATAGAGTCCCCCATCATGTAAGTATGGTCTACTTTCTTTGTTCCTAGCAGTATACATTTACAGTTAGTCGTACTAAAACACATATTGTTTTGCTTGAGCCCTGCTTACCAAGAAATCTAGATCATTCTGTATGAGTGACCTGTCCTCCTCTTCATTATTTACTAGTCTCCCAACTTTTGTGTTATCTGAAAATTTTGTCAGCAATGACTTTATATTTTCTTCCAGATTATTGATAAAAATGTTAACTAGCATAGGACTAAGAACAGATCTCGGTGGGATCCCACTAGAAACACACCCGCCTGTTGATGAGTACCCATGTGCAATTACATGTTGAAACCTATCAGTTAAACAGCTTGTCATCCATTCAGGTGTGCTATCTTAATTGTATATCATTCTAGGTTTTTTTAAAATCAAAATGTCATGAAGTACCAAGTCAAATGCCTGACAGAAATCTTAAAGACATGTCTACACTGCAATTAGAAATCCATGTCGGGCCCATGCCAGCTTACTCAGTCTCATGGGGCTCAAGCTAAGGATATGTGTAATTGGGTGTAGACATTCGGGCTCAGGCTGGGACCGTTCCACCTTTCAGGATCCAAGAACCTGGGCTCCACTCCTAGCCCAAATGTCTACACTGCAATTAAACAGCCTCTTAGCCCAAGCCCTGTGAGCCCAAGTTAGCTGGCATGGGCCAGCCATGGGTTTATACTTGCAGTGTAGACGTACCCCAATTATATTACCTCCACTATTCCCTTTATCAACCAAACTTGTGATCTCATAAACAAAAATCAAGTTAGTTTGACAGATCTATTTTCCATAAATCCACGCTGATTGGCATTAATTATATTATCCTCCTTTAATTCTTTATTCATCAAATCCCAAATCAGCCACTCTGTTATCTTGCTGACAGGCCTATAATTACCTGGGTTATCCTGTTCACTCTTTTTCAATAATGGCACACTGGAGCCTGGAGGACTATGTGTGGGACAATGGACAGAAGGAGGGAGTTACGGTGAAGGGCTGTTGAAGGCTCCATGGGCCTGATCCAAATTCCATTTGGGTGAAGTGTGTACGAGTGTTTCTACTGATTTAAACCGGGATTGAATCAGGCCCTATGGAAGCAGCCATCGAGCTGGACGGGACAGTGAGCTTGGACAGCTGAAAAGCAGGACTCAACTGAAGAGCGAGTTGGAGGGGTAAGCTGTAGAGGTTGGGGTCAGGGAGCTGAGCTGGCCACTGACTCACCAGTCACATTAGCAAAGAATGTGGCCCATTTGGGGTGTATGGGTACGTAGCTGCTGGTGGGCTCTATGTAGAGGTGCGATCTCCTAAAGTAAAGGGAGCTAAGCTGAACTTGGGGAATGTTTGCGTGGCATGACCTCACAATGAAAAGAAATATTTCCTGGCTCCAAACAGCATTTTACAGCATTAAAATTCTGTTTGTGGCTTTTGCAAGCCTCCCTTGGAAAATTACAAGTGAGATTAAATGGATTGCTGACAGCATGCGGAGGCAGTGATGGATGAGCTGCCATGTTAATGACAGCCAGCTCCATATTAAGGTCAAGTCCTGTACAACCGAAAGGACAGCATGAAATGCCAAGCTTGGGTGCAGATGGGGAGGCACTGGCAATCTCCGGGCTGCACCAGCTGAAGAACACCAAAGCATTTGTACTTTGGGATGGAGGGATGAAGAAACAAAATGGATCAATTTTCTACGCATGCCCTTAGGTTGTCAATACAAAGAAAATCTCCTTCAGGATCAGTCTGTGCTGTGTTTAACCTTTTCATCTTTGTCAGAACAGCCGCAGCAGCAGCTCAAAGGGTGTTTCATTCAGAGAGTTAGCATTAGCAAAGGCAGCTAAATCAGCGTGGCAAGGCTGGCGTTGGTCTCCATACTAGAAAGCAATATCTCTCCCCTCACACACCTCACACCTGCAGTGGTGGCAATCAGCGCCCTCTGCCTAAGTCATTAGGAGCTCCGGGTTGCCATGGAGAAATTATGTAGGCCACAGGTGAAACGATAATAGTTACAAGGATTCTCCTAAACATTTGTTACTTAGAGTTCCATCCAAGGTGCCCTCATTAGCTTTTCAATGGGAAAAACAGTGACAACTACAGACTTAAAAGCTTAATTTAGTCTCAGTCTAGAGTGGTTGCTACAAGATGTAATGGGCTTTGATGGCAAAACTAAGGAAGAAGGGAAGGCAGGCTGTTCAACTCCGTTCCAAAAGCCTTATCCAAAACCAATTGAACCCAATAGAAAAAAATTCTATTGGCTTTGGATCAGGCTCTAAAAGGATGGTATTTTGACAGAAACAAATGATCCTCACTGTAAAATACTGGCTAGTGACAGCCAGAATGGAATTATTCAGGGAAGTACTTGCAGGTTTGGCTCTGAAGCTGCACGGCTCTTCTCTGAATTCCATTCTCCACTACGTCCAAGACGGTGATGACTACATGGAGCTGCCTGCTGCTCCCTAATACCCGGCCACTCAGTGTTGGCAGAAGTTAGAGCAGCAGGTGCATGACTCTAACTTTGGCCACTGGCGTAAGCGCTGCAGTTTAAACCGGAAGGGGATCAGGCCTAGTGGAGTTCAAGCTGACTTACACCTATATGCCCCGTAACCTGACCCCTCCTTTCCCTTTGTAGCAGGGTAAACACCCGCTCCTGCCCTGAAGGGCTAAACACAGCCCTGGGAGAAGGCTGTTGCAGGGGGGAAGCAGCTACTAGGCTGATTGGGGAAGTAGCTGCAGCTGGGCCACGCCCCAGTCAGGCCAGCGGGCCCCATAAAGGCTGGGAGCCAGGAGCAAGAACTCAGTCTCTCTCTATGTTCAGAGAGAGAAGGGCCTAGCTGCAGGGAGCTTAATCAGACACCTAGATTGGGAGCAGGGCTGGGGAAGGGCCAGAGGAGCTGGGCCTAGGAAAGCTCCAGGCTGCAGGCCTGGCAAGGCCTAATAGGTGTAGAGTTGCAGGGGGAAGCCCCCAGGTAGGCAGAGGCAGCAGGTCCGAACCCCTTTGCCTGTGATGAGTGGCTGATACTGCAGTCTGCCCTAGTGAATGGGGCTAGATGGAGACTGGGCAGTAGCCAAGACTGAGGTGAAGTGGGGTAGTGGGTGGGGGTTCCCCAGGGAGGGGAGACCCTAAAGACTGAGGGGTTACTGCTACGGGGCAGCACCCCAGGTACAAGGGCACTGGGGTCCTGGGAGGGACACGGGGCCACAAGTAAGGCGGATCACCAGCCTGCAGGGGGCACTCTGGTTGCTGGAAGAGCTAATTCCCAGAACTAACCAGCAGGAGGCGCCGCAAGGATGAGGCCACTCTTCTACACCCTTATACAAAGGTTACGGCAATGGCACAGTGTTATAGGAGGCTTTACACTGGCAGTGATTTGTCCTGCACAGGTGGAAGTTTCCAGGGGGAATCTCTGGTTGGTTTAAGAATCCAGCCCACTATGTTCATCGGTTAAATGATATTGTTCACTTTATGCTTGTATACCATTGTGATCGTTGTGGTATAAGATAGGTAAAACTAGACTGGAGAGGCAAATCAATCAAGGTTTCTTTCTAAATACAAGCAGCACTGACATTATTTACCTAGAAATTATTTATGTCCTGGAAGATTAAAAAAAGATTTTAACTCCCTCCCCACCACCACCACCATCATTCTCCAGCCATTTACATTTTTAACTATTTCATCATTGCCACTTAGCACTGACATCCCTCACTACAATGGGAAAACCAAGATCAAAAGGAAATCAGTTCAAACTGGAAAACATGGCCTACTTTCTGCCCCATCACTAAATGAGCAACATGGGGATAATTTGCGCACACGGCACAAGTGCAAGTGCAGAATTTCAAGTCACCGACATTACTCTTAAAGCCATTTGGAAGTCTTCAGAGGTAATCAGTTGAGCAAACCTCACTCGCACTTCATTGCAAGCAATTCCGTGGGCTCAGTTTTGCTGGCTTTCTAGATTACAAGGCGCGATGAGATAAAGGCTGCCACACAATTAATCATTTTGGGGAGTGCATTACAACTCGTTCCATTGCTCACTTTCCCCAGACTTACACAAAAGCTGATGTCACATAAGAAGACTGCCCCATTTGTTCCTTTTTTTTGGATGCTAAGTTTGCTGTTGGCATGCTTTAGGAGTGTTCGTAATTAGAATGTGACCTTGTTCCAGTTGCTATAAATAGTGTGTAATAAATATGCAGGGTCTGATTCTGATCTCATTTACATTGGTATAAATCAAAAGTAACTCTGCTGAAGTCAGTAGGATTGCACTGGTAGGGCCTGATTTATATCACCCTACCACCTTTTTCACCCAGCTAGGCTGTAGGGCAGGTGTAAAGCCCACACAGGCTTTATCAATGGCATAGGAGACATGTATACCAGGAGTCGAGACAGGTCTGTGCTATCTCTATAGGAACCCCCAGTGCAATGGAAATTTCAAGTCAGACAGGAGGCATGATGGAGGTGGGCAAGGGAAGGAGACATATCAAGACCAGGACGAGGTATGGTCAATGTGATCAATGTGCAGGAATTCTGTGCCACCTGCAGGTGTGCAAGCTAGTACAGCTACCAATGCCATCCTGGTTGGGGTATGCCATGGGCTACCCCAACCGCTGAATAATGAAGGGCTCAAGATGCCTCCACTGTGCCCCTATAAGAGCCCAAGGATAAATGAGGCCCAGAAACGCTGCAGCAGGAGGCAGAAAGAAATACACTGGAAGAAGGAAACAACAGATAAATAACCATGAAGTTGGAGGTGCAATCAGCCTCAGATTGCAGGGCTCACACAATTCTCTCATGCTCATCCCCACTGTGGTCCTCTCCACTGCTCAGACAGCACTAGCCAGAGTCAAACAGAGTCCTCCCCTCCCAGCTATTTTAATTTGTGTTATGAGCTATCATTGTTTTAAATAAAGAGACATAGATGGTTTTGAGTGACATGAAATACACAAAGCGCCCAGACCTATTGTTAGAACTTGGCAATAATCACTACTCCTTCATTATCGCATACATATAGTGATAACTAAATGGGCCTGGTGTTTTATGTAAAGCCAGCTCTGGAAACAAGGAAGTACCTGCAGGTTTGGCTCTGAAGCTGTACTTCACTTCTCTGAACTGTATTCCTCTGGCTTTATCTTGTCAACGGCAGAATTGATGGGTAAGTTTAAGGCAACATTATACCAGGATGTAAATTTGGAAAGATGGAGTTGGGACTTGACAAAATAGGATACTCAAAACCATACTATTTCACATCTTCCATGGGCAGCTCTGTTTCTAATATGAAGAGAATCTGAGGGCTGTTAAATCTTCAGTATCAATCTTCAAGAAGAATGATTAAGGGTCAATTGCTCAAAGTGTTTTCACAGATCTCACAATTTTCTAAATCATCAGTAATCATTAAAGGTGCACTGATTGCAAAGCCTAGCAGAATGTATTGTCGGGCAGAAGAGGGCAGAAAAAAAATAAGACATTTATTTAAAGATACTTATTAGAAGTAGGATCCCTCTATTTGTATGAAAATAACTTCAAAGATTAATTTGGTTTTTAGTATTTAAAACCCAAGGAATTTGTTTAAATTTTCTTCTGAGCAACAACAAAGTTTTGTTAATTTTTATCATCTGCTGCCAACAGATGGTTACAAAAAAGATTAGCATGTAAAATGAAGGCTGTGAATATTGTTTATTTAGTCACGATCAGGAAAAATAAAAAACAAAACAAAACAAAAAAAAACCCAAAGGAGCCAAATTCTGATTCCTGCTAAGGCACTTTTGCACTGCTTTGGTGGCACAAAGCAACTTTAAAGCCAGTTTAACCAATCCCCTTTATTCTTACCTACCTAAACTTTCAAATTCATAATCATAATTATAATTATGTGTTTCGTATTTGTATTGCAGGACAATGGCCCTGAGTGTGCTAGCCAATGTGCAAACCTTTGCAAAGATATGATCTAACCCAATCAAATCTCTCCCTAATTAATATTATGTTATCACTACTGGGAAGGCAGGACTAATATGATAGATACCCGAAGAGGAAGAGGGTGATGTATGCATGGAGAACCAGATTGCAGAGGAGGAAGAGGGGGTAACAGGAACCGTGTGTGTGTGTGAGAGAGAGAGAGAGAGAGAGAGAGAGAGAGAAGGGGATCTGTAGAGGTAATGGAAAATTTGATTGACTAGCACGCCACAAGTCCAGAACTAAAATAATCTCTAGTGCTGGAGTAAGTTCTCTGAGGCCCATATTCAACAAAATACTTAATACATGTCTCGCTTTAAGCATGTGAATAGTCCTATTGATTTCCCTGGGACTACTCACGTGCTTAAAATTGTGTACATGCTTAAGTACCTTGCTGAATTAGGACATTAAACATTAGGCTGGACATGTCATGATAAATTCTGTTCAAAATGCAACAAACAGCATTGTGTGTCACCGAAATTGCCTGCTGCTTCATCCACGGCATGAAGTGTGATGTGTATATACCATTCTTTATAGTATTCATAGCTAAGAGCCATTGAAGGCTTGACTTCCAAACAAACAGAGAATATTTTGCTATACCTCAGCCATGAAAGGGAAAGCACTACAAAACTCTTCCTTTCCCCCTCCACCTTCTTCACATGCTGATCATTTGTTGGGATTCTATCTATTCTGCTGAAGTGGGTATTCTATACAGGGGAGACAGGGAGAGAATTTATAATGGATTTATATAGAAGTGGAGTGCAATGGAATAGCCTTTTTTTCAGAAATAGTTTGCTAGAGTAAGAAAGCATTGCAAATGTAAGGGGTATCAAACTGCCATTATGCACAGGGTACAGAACACATGTTCCAGCTTTCAATTTATTACTTGGGCTGCTTTTCAAAGAGAGAATTATTTGCTACAAGTGATGGGGGAGGGTAATTCAGGGAATAAGCTGTGTTTTTTTTTTTCTGGAATGTGTAATTTAATTTTGAGGTTTTATTAATCTCTGAGTTTATTGGGAGGGTAAATCAGAACCTTTCATTAAGTAGAACACTTGAATGGTATCTTCATTAAACTAATGCCATTGATCTTCCCCAATGATGGCACCAGTTAAGGCAAAATGTCACACTTCGGCAGGATAAGAATTGACAGAAGAAGATTAATGGGAGTTTCACTAATGTCTTCCCGTCTTATTTCCTTTCTTACAGTCTGGGAAAAGAAAGGACTAGAAAAGGCAAGGAAAGGATCTTTTCTTAGGCCAGATTCACACTATAAAAGTACGTCAGTATAACTACGTCGCTCATGGGTGTGAAAAATCCATGCCTGTGAGTGACATAGGCGCTGGAACTAGAGGTACAGGGGGTGCTTCAGCGCCCCCTGGCTTGAAGTGGTTTCCATCATATACAGGGCTTATAGTTTGGTTCAATGGCTCTCAGCACCTCCGCTATACAAATTGTTCCAGGACTCCTCATGAGTAATGCAGATATACTGACCTAACTCCTGGTATAGACAGCGCTGTGTTGATGGGAAGGCCTCCCCCGTTGACATAGCTACCCTCTCTCATGGAGGTGAATTAATGATGATGACTGGAGAAGCTCTCCTGTCGGTGTAGCAGGACATTCACTGAAGTGCGATAGCAGCACAGCTGCACCACTGCAGCATTTTAAGTGTTGACCTGCCCCGAGTCACAGGGACATAGAAGCATAGATAGTCCCATGGCGAACATACCATAAAATGGGCTTGGGAGTCATCATATGAGCCTCCTCTTAGTCCCATTCATGGTCCTAGGAGAATACAATCTGCTTTTGTGGCGATTTTTGCAATATAAAACTGCAGTTGATGCAGCCAGTGCTTAGAAATGTGTGTTCCTAGAGAGGCAATTAAAGAATCATGGCCAGTGGGTTGGAATACTTGTAACAATGCACTTTGCTAAGCGGGGCACATCAGCCAGATCACATCTCCCTACTACCTTGCACTCCGCACTTGGTATGCATTACAGGTTCCTTTTCAAGCCGCTGGCCTTTTATATTCCTAATTCATCTTAAATACCTGCACCCTGCCTGGGAGGTACATTCAGCAAGGAAGCGTAGGCTGAATGAACTCAGGTGAAAGCTCACAGGGGCAGAATCAGGGCGTTTTTAAAGCTCTGGGACCCCTTATACCAATTACAAAGAACAAATTGATATCATCCTCCAATATAACTGACTACCATAGATAGAAATGTAGCTAACGCTACCCGGCCCACCCCCACCCCACCACACACACACTCCCACCCACACACACACACAATGAAAAGATGCCCTTGACTACTCCTTTCCAAAATGCTTGGGAGAAAAGATGGGCCTTGCAACCTGACTGAAAAGTTAACTGAATTTGGTGTGTCAAAGGGGAAGTGAGAGAGTTAAGAGGCCAACACGGAGAATGCTCTTCTAAAAACTCCCTTTGATACCAAAGCAGGGCCGGCTCTAACTTTTTTGCCGCCCCAGGCAAAAAAGAAGAGCGCCACCCCGCCGTAACACCCCCCCGTGAGCGACGTGCAGCCGAACCCGCCCCCACCAGCGCTGCCAAAATCCCTGCCCCCCCAGCACCACACCACCCGAGCGCCGCACAAGCCCCTGCCCCCCAGCGCTGCGCCACCTGAAGCCCCGCCCCTCCAAGCGCCGCGCCACCCGAAGCCCCCACCCCTCCTCCAAGCACCGTGCCCCCGCCCCCCTCCGAGCGACGTGCCGTGCCAAGCCCCTGCCCCTCCTCCGAGCACCGCGCCAAGTCCCCGCCCCTCCGAGCGCCGTGCCGCCCGAAGCCCCACCCCCCGAGCGCTGTGCAAGCCCCCGCCCCCCAGCGCTGCGCCACCCGAAGTGTCGCCCCCTCCAAGTGCCACGCCGCCCAAAGCCCCAGCCCCACTCCGAGCGCCCCGCCGCCAAACCAAAATAAATAAATAAATACATACAAATCCTAGCGCCGCCCCACTGCAAGGTGCCGCCCCAAGCACGTGCTTGGTCGGCTGGTGCCTGGAGCTGGCCCTGTACCAAAGGAGCTCTAGCCTCAGGGGCCTCTGCTGACTGCAACTGTTTTATGACTTTTGTTTGATTGGGTACCACGGCCAGCTAGTGCATATTCCAGTTCTCATCGTGGCTGGACACTTGAAAAGACAATGAACTGCACTCTCTGGGACACATGAGATAGAGACATGAAATTAGGTGTCACCTGCACACTACAGACCTCTCACTTCACACTGCCTCACTAGCTTCTCTGAGGGATTTACATCAATGTGGAACAGGGGGTGTGACAGAACAGAACCTGTAGTATTCCGCTCCATGTGAGATGGCCTCCCAGGCAGGTAAATTGCCTCTATGTTCTTTCAGACAGAAAGGAATAAATACATTCAAAAGCAATCTTTTCTATTCCTGATGCTCAGCAATACCTCATCAATGATACTAAAGGCAGCTCACAGGTCAATGTAAAAGATCCAGTATGGCACCTTTTTCTCCATATAAAGATCACCAGAAACTACATTTCCCTTTCTTTTAAGATTATTTAAGGTTACACTGTAGCATTGTTTTTTAAAGAGAGGAAACAGTAGAGTGGTTAATTTGGTAAAATGGCATGGAAGCTTTTTGAGCCAAAACTGACATTGCCGAAAAAGGACAATCCGGACTTGTGTCACCTCCTTTCCAGAATGGAGCCTTTCCCCGTCCTGTGTGGAAAACTGAGAGGTGTCCAATTTCAAAAGCAATCTGAATGGACACTAGTTTCATTTGAATTGGGCAGTAAGTATGTAGTTCACATACTGACACAGCACTCAAGGGAAAGTGCTTAATTTGAATTCACCCATAAGGGACATTCACAGTTTCCTGTCTGATTTTACACACACACACAAACTAGAATTTTTTTTTATAGTTTTTGCGAATATAATGTTAAAAGCAACAGCTGGTGAATACCGATAAGAGCTCAAAGCCTTAACAGTTGCTGTCAGTAACAATTCAGGACATGTTATCACCCAGTTTATCCCATACAGAAATAAAGCTGGGGTTATTAAATGACTTAGAAAACTGCAGTTGTCTATGGTAAAGTTTTGCCATAATCAAGTGAAAGAATGCTAATGAGTGTAGATCAATGTTTTCTATTTCCTACAGGATGAAGGGAAGTTAGGTGACAGGATGTCCATTTCAAGGGTTTGCCCTTTAATCCAATTATTATTATTTGTATTGAGGTAGCAGCTAGTGGCCCAAATAGTGGGTCTTTTGTGCTAGATGCTACATAAAAACACATAGTTAGAACTCCTGCCTTGAAGAGCTACAATCTAAATAGATAAGACAAAAGATGCAAGGGAAACAGAGGTACATGTTATTAATAAATTTCAGTTTTAGTGCACTTAGCTTAAACTCTGTAACTGGTAGAATTTATTCTCTCTTCTTTTGAATTAGTTTAATTAGACCCTCCAATTCTCCTTCTTGTTTCAAATGATATTTTATTGAAATAAAAAAAACCAACAACAAATAACACATTACAGGAGAAGGTGGAACATGACCAGCACACATGAGAAACAAGATAAAAGATGGTAGAAATGCACAACTCTCACACCACACAATGTCGTTGACAACAAAGTTCAGGGCCTAAGCCTATTGAAGTCATTAGAAAGATTCCAGATAACTTCTGTGGACTTTAGATCAGGCCCTATGACTGCAGCTAGATAACAAATAATAATTAGTCCCTGAACCAGGGGTGTTTCCAAGTAAATAAAAGCAAAAGAAAGAGGCAATGAAGAAGAGGAGTGGATTAGACCATAATGCCCTATGAATGTTCAAACACAAGCAGATGAGCTTGTTTGTTCACAATCCAGAACAGCTGTCCATTTTTATATAAAGCATGGGCCCTAATAACCTTGTAGAACAGAAGAGGTTTGCTATTGGACATTTATAGCAATAGTTTAATTTCTTTGAAATCTGTAGTGGGAAATAAATGACCTTGATATATATCTATTAGTCAATATTTCCTTAGGTCTGGAGTGCATACTGCACTCTGCAGTCAATAATCTTATGGTGGTATCAACAACACTAGAAGAGAAACAGATCAGAACAGCAATACCTCTGGGATGTAGTTTAAATGAAAACTATAATACAAACCGCTCCACAATAAGATTTGCCAGTTTTCAATTTCCTTAGTCTTTGAGGGATTAAGTGTGCCTGATGTTGTCTGGCTTTCTATTCCACTACCAGAGTTGTGTGCCTGAATATGCTATGTAGTCCTGCCAAATCAATAGGGTTACTCATGGAAAATGCAAATATTAAACCTCCCCATCAGGATTAATAGACTCGTTTTCTTAGGTAATGATCTCTGTCCATACAATAACTTCCTTGTTCACTACCAAGAATTCATCTGAGGTCAGCTGAGTGCCATATTATGAATTTATTATTAAATAATAGGGCATAATATGGCTTTTGACTGATTCAGATACTTTCTGACTACCTGGCAGCCCAAGTTCATGAATACATGGCTCTTTGTACGCAAATGGAGGGCTATGAAAGGTTGCAAGTGGAATGGTACCCACTGTTGCCCAGCTCTTGCAATTTCATCAACAGTTTCATGAAATTGGGTTTTTTGTTAAAACTCAGGCTTGTGGAGTCAAATGAAAATATGAAAATTTCATCTTTCATTTAAAAACACTTAAGTTTCTAGTCCTTGTGGATGCAGAGCAAAGCTTGAAAATATCACCCCAGTTTCTCCAAAAGGCTCAGCTATCAGAAAGCAAAGATAAAGAACCAGAAAGTATAGTAGAGTAGACATCCTTCAGTCTCGAGAGGCCATGGGTATGCACCCCTGAAAGGTAAAGAATGTACTCAGTTGGTTTCATGGCAGCTGTGCCTGTGGTTGATGAGACCCACTCAAGACAGACAATCTCTGCCACATCTGTCACATTTAAAGGTGGTATTTCGACCCTTTGGGGTCTGCCTTCTGTGAGTTCTTGTCTCCTCTGCTAAGTTGGACTGCTTCCTCTCATAACTCCGGAGACTTTTGTTAAGCTCTTGTTCCCAAAGGCTGTGATCTTGAGTGTGATCTTCCCATTTGTCCATGTCCATGTCCATGTCCATTTTTTTGAGGTCTCAGTTGCACACATCCTTGAAATGCAATTTTGGGCATCTTTTGGGACTTTTTCCAGATGCCAATTCATCATAGAGGATGTCCTTTGGAATGCACCTATCATTCATTTGGCACACATGCCCAAGCCAGCGGAGGTGTCTCTGTTTGAGCAGTGTTTGCATGATGGGTATTCTGACCTGCATGAGCACCTCAGTGCTGGTGACCCTGTCCCTCCAGGAGATTCCAAAGATTCAATGAAGGCAATGCATATGAAAGCGGTTGAGCCTCTTTTCCTGATGAGAGTATAAGGTCCATGTCTTACTCCCATATAAAAGTGTGCTGATAGCAGATGCACGATACACACAGATCTTTGTGTGTTCTGTCAGTTTGTTGTCTTGCCATACCCTCTTGTTCAGTCTAGACATTGTTGTGGCAGCTTTTCCAATGCGAATGTTGAGTTCCATTTCAAGTCAGAGGTTGACTACAATAGTGCTCCCCAGGTATGTGAACTCGTTCGCCACTTCAAGTTAATAGTTGTTGATCTTGATGGAAGATGCTTCCTCAACTCCTTGGCACATTATGTTTGTCTTTCATTTAAAGACGATTATGTTTCTAGTTCTTGTGGTTGTGGAGAAACGCTTGCAAATATGACCCCAGTTTATCCAAAAGGCTCAGATATCAGAAAGCAAAGATAAAGAACCAAAATGTATTATTTATTTTTTTAAAAAATTCAACATTTCTAAGCCAGTCTCAGGATTTGGGGGAGTCTGATTCATGATTTTTGAACAATGGGGTTGGCAGTACTAGGTATATAAAAAAGGTCTGGAGACAAGGCTCCATGAAGTATACTAAGGACTTTGAGCATAAGCTTTCATGGGCTACAGCCCACTTCTTCGGAGGCATAGAATGGAACATATTTTGAGGATTCTATGCATCCGAAGAAGTGGGCTGTAGCCCACAAAACTTATGCTCAAATAAATTTGTTAGTCTCTAAGGTGCCACAAGTACTCCTGTTCTTTTTGCGGATACAGACTAACACTGCTACTCTGAAACTAGGGACTTTGCTATTGATTTTATGTGGAAAGTGTTCAGATACCATGGGTATGGGTGGCAATATATTACATTGTATATGAGAGAGATAGAGAGAGTCCCTTCCCACCTGAGAAGTGGGAATAGTGGGTACATATGCCACTTACTCCTGCATGCCTGGTCCCACTGTGGTATAAAGAGAATTCTTACACCACTTCACTTGCACATAGACCCAGGGTAAATTTTCAAAAGTGCTTAAGTGATTTTGGAGCCTATGCTCTGTTTTCAAAAGTGACTTAGGAACTTAGCCACCAAAGCCCTATTGATTTTCAATGAAACTTAGGCTTCTAGGTGTCTAGTCACTTTTGAAAAGGGTCTGTAAGCTCCTAAGTCATTTAGGTGCTTTTGAAAATACCCCAAGATGCAACCTGCCCCAAAATTCACACACACAAATTTAGTGGCTGATTTGAGCAGCTGTAAATCTTGCCTTTGCTGTGATGCGAAAAATGAGCTAGAACGATGCACTGAGGTTGCTGTCTGAGCTAGCTGCAAAGACTTGTTACCAAGTGCTATTTTTGGTTACAGGGACAAAGCAGATGGGGATTTTCGCAGTATAATAAAAGCAAGAGATGGGGAGGGGAGGAACCTGTGAAAGACAATCCTTTTGTTAGTTTGCTTTGAGTCAGCACCTGCTAGCCTCAGCCCTTCTGATATTTTCTCACTGAGCCACAGTGGCAGCAGTTGGGAAGATTGGATATACACTTGGGACAATCTGTCAAAAGCTACTGTGCCCTTTTCCCCAAGTCTGGATCACACAGAAATAGCGACTGGATATTTAAAAAGGGAACTGCCCTCTATATGCGAGTGCCACACCTAACATATGCACAGCTCTTGCTCTGACTTTTAATACGACTACCTAGCAGCCCCAACAGAGATCACATCCCACATTGTGCAGGGTGCTGTACGTACACCTAGAACAACCCTGTGCTGAAGAGGTCACAACAGAACTAGACAAGGGGCAGGCAGCAAAGTGTAGGAGAAAGGTTGTATTGTTATTCCCATTTTTACAGCTGGGAGACTGAGGTGCACAGGGATTAAAAGACTTGCCCAAGGTGACACAAGAAAAACTGGAATAGAAGCCAGATCTCCTGAGTCCAGCCAACCACCTTAATCACCTTTCTAAGAATGTTTTATATTCCATAGCTCCTTTTCACAAAAGATCTCAGAGCACTTTGCAAATAACAATTTAGGCCTCATATCAATCCTGTGAGGTAGGCCTTATACCATTTTACAGATACGTAATGACTTTCCCAATGATAAGCGGACTGGACAAAACATTGGAAACTGTACTGTTTGGATAAAGCTGGATGGGCAGGGGTGAAATAAAACACTTTCTTTTTTCTATGATTAGTTTAATTATTTGAATTAAAGTAACACTTAGATGTTCCAACTCAGATTGGAACCCCTTCCTGTATAAACACACGGTACGAAACAGTCCCTGTCCTGGATTGCTTACAATATAAATAGTGAAGGCAGAGCAGAAACCAATGCACAGGGAAGTGAAGTGACTTGTCCAAGGTCCCAGTTGTTTAATAGTAGACCTGGGAATATACCCAGTTTCTTAACTCCCCAATGGGTGCCCTATCTACTACACCACACTGTCTCTGACTTTGATGGGTTTATTTCATTGTTTTCTTGTAACTCAAATCTAGTTGAATGTAGGTCTGAAGCAGCAATGAACCTGGTGTCTCTTGTCTGCATTATGAAGCCATCATGCAATTTGACATAATTTAGAACATTTTTTTTTTTTCTGGAGAGAAGCTAGGCATTATAATAAGAGAGGCAGGGTAGGTCAAAACTGAATTGTGCTAGCAAGGCTGCATGCCGGTAAGTTTGTCTACCACCTGTCCAAATTGCTCCTAACTCCAGCCATTTTGGTTCATCTCACCACTCCCATTAAGCTTCAATTCACTCACATCTTTTAAAAGATGAATTTTAAAAAGACTAAGCAGTGACTTGAGCAATATAATCTATTTGGCATTCTCCCACTGTGCAATACTGTTCCTCTGTGCTCAGAGATTCATAAACTCACTGACCAACCAGTCTGTCTCAGCAATTTAATTTCTTTCATTTTGTGCTTGAAACAAGCAGATCATTAAGATAATTATCAGAGCCTACCCATCCTTCACAATAACATGACCTGCAGCATAACAAGTTTGTCTTGAAGTTATGTAGGGTGAAATTCACCCTGTGCAGAAGGCTAACAAAAGGGCTGTGCATAGCTGCAGCCCAGAGGACTTTGTATGTATACCTCCATGCCCCGCCCTTTCCCTCACATCTCTACATGGTGAATATTTTAAAAAGCGACTACCTATTTTGAGTGCCTCCGTTTTTCAGATTCCTAATTTGTGACACCTTAAAGGGGCCTGATTTTCAAAGGGCAGGTTCTCAGCACTTTCTGAATAGCAGATCCCTTTAAGGTGTTTCAAATCTGGGTGCCCCAAAACTGAATCACCCAAAATCACTAGTAGTCGCTACGGATGGAACTTTGAAATGTACTCATCATGGTCTGAACTTTACTCCCATTGGGCTTTTACTGATGACTTCAAAGAGATCAGAGTTAGGCCAATGATAAATGCTTTTGAAAATCCAACCATATACACAGAGAGAGAGAGAGCACACAGGGGCATTTATATTTTAACTTCCTGGATGGTGCTTACATATATGCTTTGCTATTACAAAATCACCATCAAAGTCTCTTTGAAAGCAACAAAGCCATCATGCAGAAAAAGAAAACCTAACCTCCAAAACAAAGATTAAAAATAAACATTCATTCGGGGCTAGCTTGTGCTCGCTGATCTCGTGAATAGGGTAAAAATGACAGAACTAATTAGACAGAAGTGTCATCTTAAATCTTTTATCAGAAAATGTTTCATCTTTACTGTTTTTTTTTCTCATTGTGCTACCTCTGTAATGTACTCTACAGCAGAGTGCTTTGATTTCCCTTATTTTTATTTCCTTTTTAGATACAGAAAGTTACAGAGCCCAAGGAGAGAAAGAAAAATGGAATATATCGGATAAACTGATTAGTATCTCCCACGTACATTAGCTGATCTTCGAAGCTAGGGAGTTCCGTTAACATAGCATCCTGAATTTCCTGTTGTAAGTAATTGTGTTTATCAGATAGAACAATCATCAAAAGGCCTTTTATATACCATTGTGCTTATATAAAGCAAGCTGCTTCTTTGTCACTAAAAAGAAATCCACAATCAACAGTTTTCTATTACCTCTTAGAATAAATTTCTTCTTAATCTGTGGATCTAATTTTTCAGACTTGCAGATACCTCCGTTGTAGTAAAATATATCTCTCATCTCCCATAAGGCAAATGCTATAACTGGGTGGCCAAACTTACTGACCTTCCGGGCTGCATATGATAATCTTCAAAATCATGCCTGCCCAGCCTCAGAGCTTCAGCTCTGCAGGGAGGAGGGACTCAGGATTCAGCCCTGTGGGAGGTGCCTGCCAGGGCTCGCGGTTGAAGACCCGCTCCTGCCAAAGTCCCAAGCCCTGGCAGGCGTGACCCTGGGGGCTGAAGCCCTGAGATCTCTCTCCTCACTGGGCAGAAGCCAGAACTGACGCATGAGGGAGGCACGTGGGGTCATGTGCCCCTTCAGATTTTTGCCAGGGTTTGCCGGCTCCACTTGGTCACATGGTGCCGTCGGGCCCCCTCCCTGCAAACAGGGCCGGCTCTAGCGTTTTTGCCGCCCCAAGCAGGGTAAAGGAAGCTGCTGCCATAGGAAGAGGCAGTAGCAAACAGTTGGGAACTGCTGGGAGTGCCACTGCTTTTGCTGCTGTCTCTCCCTACAGAGCTAAAGCAGCGGCCCCTCCCTGCAGCTCGCAGCTGTTTGCTGCTGCCTCTCCATGCAAAGCTAACACCTGGGAGCCGCAGGGAAGGGCTTTTGAGGGTAAGAGGAGAGGACGTGCCTGGGGGGGCGTGACTCAAACTGTTGGGAGAGCCAAACCTTTACATTGTGCCCCACCCTTTTCAGCAGGCACCAGTCATCTCTGTCAGAAGCCCTAAGCTCTTCCCCCTAGTCTGGTAGACGGAGATGGTAGGAGCTCCATGAGCTGTACTTTAACTGTAAAAGATCCGCGTGTGGCTTGTGAGGTGCAGTTTGGTAGGGTGACCAAATGTCCCGATTTTACAGGGACAGTCCAGATATTTGGGGCTTTTTTTAATATGGGCTCCTATTACCCCTCACCCCATCCCGGTTTTTCACACTTGCTGTCTGGTCACCCTACAGTTTGGCCACCCCTGCTCTGTAATCTAAATCAGTGAATCTCAATCACTGTTCCTCTGCTTGCAGTACTAACAATATCAATAACAATCCTTTGTGCTTATGTAGAACCTTCCTTGCAAGAACCTCAACATCTTTTATAGATATGTATTCATAAGCCTCAAATCACCTCTGTGCCATAAGGAACTTTTGCTATCTCTGTTTTACAGATGTGGAAACCGAGGGTATGTCTACACTACCCGCCAGAGCAGCAGGCAGCGATCGATCCAGAGGGGGTCGATTTATCGTGTCTAGTCTAGATGCGATAAATCGATCCCCGAGCGCTCTCCCATCGAATCCTGTACTCCACCGCCGCAAGAGGCGCAGGCGGAGTCGACAGGGGAGCAGCAGCAGTTGACTCACCGTTGTGAAGACACCACGGTAAGTCGATCTAAGTACGTCGACTTCAGTTACGTTATTCACATAGCTGAAGTTGTGTAACTTAGATCGATCCCCCCTCCCAGTGTAGACCAGGCCCAAGACACAGTGAGACTAAGTGACATGTACAATCTTTCTATCTTATATATCCCCTTATTCCTACAGTATCTCAGCACCTCATAATCTTTCATGCTTTTATCCTCACAACATCCCATTGAGGCAGGGAAGTGCCAATATTCCCATTTTAAAGATTCATAGATTTCAAGATGGAGAATCCACCACTCCCCTTGGTAGTTTGTTCCAGTGATTAATCATTCTTGTTAAAAACCTGTGCCTTATTTCCATTTGAATGTGCCTGGCTTTAACTACCAGTCAGACACTGGTTCTTGTTTGGCATTTCTCCAGTAGGTTAAAGAGCCCTTTGCTGGCTGGTATTTTTTTCCTTGTGAAGATACTAATACCTGGTCATCAAGTCACCTCTCAATCTTAACTGCAAGACTAGCTGTCCACTCCTCTTTCTAATGACAAATGCACAGGTCTATGGCTCAACCAGGACTAGACTGCTCTCAATTTCCTATCTTGTTTATTCTTCCTTTATTCTTCCTCTCAGTGATGAGTTGTACTGACTCTGCCTGAACATGGGATTGTTTTAAACTTAGCTCTCCCAACCCATTCAACATGTGTTCAATGGTAGCATGATAGAGAAGCTGCTCTGGAAGACTGAAGGGATGGGCAGGATGTTAATGCAAAATTGGGGCAACACACCCAGAGCCCTAGGATGTGGCTGAATCCCAAACTGGAGTGCATGTGATGTTGGGTAGAATTTGGCCCATATTCCTTATTATTACAGTAGTTCCTGGAGGCTCTAGCCAAGCTTGGCCTAGACTTTGTGTGCAAACGCACAGAAAGAGACAGCCCCTGCTCCGAGGAACTTATCACTTAACTAGACAAGTCAGTCAAAGGGTGGGTGGGAAAAGAAAGGCACAAAGAGGTGAAGTGACTTGCCCAAAATCACATAGCAAGTTTGTGGTAGAACTAAGAATACAACTCATGTGCCCCGACTCCTCCCGTGGTGCTCTATTTATTGGACTCCACTGCCTTGCCAACTCTACTTCTGCTTTTGTCAACTTATGTTACTTTCTTGAGATAAACACTGGACCTTGAGTCAAGGATCTGGCTGACTTTCTTTTTTTCTGAGCCATTGCATTGGCTTACATATCCCCTCAAGTACTGGTGCTTCACATTCTTGTGGCTGAAAGATAATACAGGGGTCAGGCATGTTTCCCAAGGAGAAAGTTATGCATGCTCATGGAGCTTGAGTCACTTTTTCCAAAGCATGAGTCAGGAAAATAACACAAGGATTGCCATACTAGATCAGACCACTTCTCCAACTTGTTCAATATCCTGTCTCTCCACAGTGGCCAGCTGCTTCAGGAGAAAGTGAACGAAACCCTTCAGTAAACAGTTATGGAATAACCTACTGTTGAGATTCCCTCCAAGACCTTTTCCACTCAGCTTATCTAGGACACCTTGTCCAGTTCTGAGAGAACATGTCATCTAGTTCTCTGGGATCCCAAAAACTCAGTTTAATGCTGAATTTCATCACTCAGGTTCATTTTTTGGCATACAGCAAAGCTAAATTGAGTTGACTCAAGTGTAGGGGATGGATATAGGACATGCCACACATCCAAAGTTACACAGACAATCTCTTCCTTTATAGACATTTACACATTACATTGCATTTTCTATACATTAAACCACACATTTTTGAATTGGCTTGCAGGAACCAATCCTTGTACAGCATGATTTGTCCATGTGCTGGTCACGGTGTAACCTGGTCTTTACATTATAGTTTTATCTTGTCCATAATCCAGTAGCATCAAGATGTTGTTGCTTATTTCAGCTAGCACACACATCCTGATTCCGGCATACTGTTTCTCAAGCCCCTATTTACAACTTAACCTTCCATTCACCTTCTCAATTATGCACACTAAGAAATGAGGCAAGTTACATAGGTCAAAACAGACTTACATTTCCATCCTTTTATTTTCTTGTTTTTTATGTTAGCATCTTATTCTAATCTTCCTATGTCCTTCTTTTCAAGTTTATTACCTAGAAACACATGCCAAAAAACTACTTAGTGAGAAAGTTTCTTCCTACCTCCCATTGATTAGTGGCTGCTTTATGCCCTGAAGAAGGAGGGATTATAACCCTTCCAAAACTCTTTTTTTTTTAAATCCTTATTAGATTAGCTCTGAAAGTTCCTCTTGTTTATATAAATGTCCATTCTTAATTTCAATCCTGGTACATAACTAATGATGATGATGATTAAAGGGAGGAGCTGCTGGCAGGTATAAATGTAGCTGATCTTGTAAAATGTTATACTTGCATATAAAAACCCAAAAATGAAGATGAGAGCTCTGTCCAATACAAAATCACATGATTGTCATCCAGACTGCAATGAAGGTCTCTTGTAACTGTCTCACCCCCCAACACCACCACTACCTTTGCACCATAGCATACACAGACACTTTCTCAGTCTCATTTGCAGATGTAAAGGGCAGGGCAATGTGCAGTGCTTCCATGAGCCAGACCTGGTGCATGCTTTCATTGTGCAATGGATAAAGCACCAGTGGTGAAAAGCATAAGTCTTAGGACATCTATGCAAGCATTAAACATTACAGACTGCATTGTATGTCCAGGCACACCCCTGGGCATAAATTGTACCAACCCAGGTGTTGTGTCTTAGAGGCTCTGCTCTGAATCACAATTTCTCCTCTGCAGGGCACTACTGCCCAGGCTTCATTCTCTTCTCTTCAAATTCTTATGTCACAATCAGCACTGTTGTATCTGAGCAACTTCCAGTTGTGCAGTAAGTGACATAACAGACATCTGTCATGTGCAATTCATTCTCTTTCTCATCCTCTACCCCGGAGGAGACTTGTGTGTGCCACAGAGTGTTTTCGTTTGGTAGGTGTTCTCTCTCTCGTCTTTTATGTACTCTTGTTGCTCTGTGTTCATGGCAGAGGATGATGAAGTGCACTTTGCACTTAGAGCAGAAGGTGCTGAGGTTTGTGATGGTCTGGTCCTGGGGATTCATGATTCCACAGTGGCAGACTGGCTCCTGAGGAAGTTTTGGCTCCTGAAAACACAAGCTTTACCCTTATTGTAGAAAGCTCCTTTGTGCATCGGTTCAGCTGCTCTGGGCAGCAAGTAGGGACGAGGGGTGGAACCAAAGCTCTGAATATTCCCCGCCTCTTCCCACCCACTCCTTGCCCAGGGAGGGAGTATGCAGTTGGAGAGAGCCACTCGCTCATACACCCCAGGATCGAGGGTCAGGTAGATCATGGAGTGTGTAGGGGGAGTTCTTAGTCCTTTACATGGGCACTTGGAAGTCACATCTTAGCTCCATGTTTGCACCATTCTCCTTAGAAGCTCACATAGGCTGTTCCAGATCTTTTCCTCACTTGAGACAGCCTATCAAAGAACATACTTCACTATGCACTCTCCCTCTCATATAACAATATTTGATGAGGGCTTTGGGATTTATACCTATTTCCACTGCTGCTTAAAGAGATCCATGTTAGCACATGAATGTGAGCAACTCCGGTAGTAACCAAAACTCAGTAAAGCTGATGGAATTATTATTTGTTGCACCTTTATTATGGGAAACTGTTTCACAATGCGTGATATAACCTGATTCATATCCTGTCATTTATCAAGAGACATCTTGTTATTATACCTTGTTAACCAGCGAAGGAACCCTTCATTCAACATTATGAGGAGTAAAAGATGATAAATAATAATGGAGGGAAATAACTGTCAAGCAATTTACAAATGATATGTTGTGGAAATATGGCACCATGGCGGTTTCTACTAGGAAAATGCATACTGGAGTAACACTCTGAAGCAGATGGCACTTTGCTTATTACAGATAAAAGGAGTCTAGATGGACAAATCTCTGTACAGAGTCCAGGTACACATTGAATGCACAAGCAAAAGTTTTGGGGCAAGATTCTGGGCTGCCTAGATAGCAGGCTGGCATTGCACAGAACTCATAGTCTGGCGAGCCAGCTGTGGTGGCTTTAAACTCTCCCAATCCTGGTCTATTCCAGCGGCTGTAGAGACCCCCCTGGAGCAACTGAGCCCTGGAGCCTTTGTTACATCAGCCTCCCTGGGCTGCACTATTGGCCACAGCGCTGCCTAGAATCTCCACAGTTCTGTATGCTGTGGCCTCAACCACAATATGCCCTTCCAGTGCCTTACCCACATGCCCCATCTCAGGGCTTGTGAGGGGATCTTCGAGGGGCAGCTTTATGACTATCTTCTCCAGTGCTTGAGCCTAGGCAATTTTCCCTTGGCCACATTCAGGGCTTTTAAGAACACTTCATGCTGTTCCAGTCCTTTATATGGTGTATAGGGCTAAAGCTTTGTCATGCTACTTCGGATGCTTTTTCAAGCTATTTGAACAGCTTTATTAGCTAAATAGTGTGTGAGGGGGGATGAAAAATCAACCATTTTAGGAGTGAAAGGAATCAGATTGGGGCTGCACTTTAGATTATCTACAAATTGCTTGGCAGGCTAATTAGAAATTATATGTCTACAAGGTAATAGTCTGAAAAAAATACTCCGCAAACCTGTCTTTGTCAAAAGTCCAGCCTGGTGGAATTTCTCTCTCACGCACATGTGCGCACGTGTGCGCGTGCACACACACACACACACAGAGTTCCAGAGACATTGAGCCTTCTTACAAAAGCTGATTATTTCTCAGAAAACATGGCCTTTAAAAAAAAAAAAAAACTCTGGCAGGAAATGTTATTCAAAATACCTGCCTGATACTTATTCTTCAAATTGTTTTTTGGCTTTGCATTTTTCATTCGTCATGTTTTAGTGAATGAGGGTCCCCCACCCTGAAAATTAGAAGATTCCCAAACCTAATGTTTCTATTTTAAAATCAGAAAGTCTCATGTTTTTGTTTTTAAAAGTCCATTTTTTGAAAATGAAAAACTCCTTTTAGGGAAAAGATATCTGTGAAACAATCAGGCAGTGAAAAGTTGCACTGTTAGAAAAAGTAAGGAATGGAAAAAAGATTTTGAATTTACTGAAATTTGAAAGGTCACTTTTTCTCCATTTCTTTGATCGGTGCTAGTTATAAATCATGTAGAATGGATTTTTAAAATTAACATTTGTTCAGTCCAATATAATAGGTGCTTTTCTGGCCAAAACAAGGATAAGATCCAAACTCCAAATACCTTATGATCCTGGGCTTACAAATTTATACATCTGGGCAGATCCCAGTGCCTGAAAGACCACCACTGAAGTCAGAATCTCATTGCAAAATTGAAACCAATGTGAGATATAACATGACAGATCCAGTTTTTCTCTCTGCAGGATCCTGAAGGAAATAATACAACCCATTGTATTGTGGGATAGAAAATATAGCACAAGAACGAGGAAGCAGATAATGATAAGGTTATGGGTTTGTGTGAGTTTCATGGCTCACATAGTTTTGGTTTCTTGCAGGTTAGTATGTTGGGTGAAGGGTAAATGTGTCCAACTTTCATTATTCATCTTTAAAAAAATCTCCCTTATCTTCATGTTGTATCGCTTCAGTGCTTTAACTTTAACTTGTGCAACTTCATTCCATGTTTTCCCTCTTTTGTTTTTTTTAAAGGCCGTGTTTTCATTTTTAGTTTGAGCTGTCTTTAAATTATACGTCCATTTCTTTTTAACTCAAAGTCTCCCTCTTTTATTTGAGATGAGCCAAAACCTGAACCTCACAGCTGATCCCTCTCAAATTCTAGGATGAAGAGAAATTGAATTAAAATCCCCAGAATACATGTCAAACCAGAAACAATCACTGTTTTCCAGTTCTAGTTTATATCTATCTAAACTCTCATGAGAATGGCCAATTTCATGTGGTTCTTATTCTGTCAAATTCAATCGCCAACCTTAGCCATGGTTTGATACCATAGGGCTTGATCTTTGCTTGGTATATATTGGTTCATCTTTATGAACTTCAGTGAATCCGTGGTGATGGATCTAAGGATAAGCCATCAGAAATTCTGGCCCCTAGTTCCCAAGCTTAATCTAAATGTAATCTGGAGCCAAACACCATCTTGTAGGCCTGCATCTAATTCTAACATTATTGTAAACTTACTGAATAGGAAATAATGTACATGTTATGTAAGCATATCACATAAACAGCAAGTGATGTGTACAGCACACAGAAATATTAAGTGATAGTCACAATAAATAAATAAATTACACAACCGAAATCAAAATGTCGTTTTCTAGATCGAGGTTAAGTAGCTATACATTTCTAAGATCGTTATCTTAAAACAGGGATTCTTCGGTTTGAAAAATGATTTTCTGTATGCCAGTTAGGCCTTCTAAGCTATATGTGGAAACCTTTGAGTTGATATCTGATTTGCAGTCTACTGATTTGGGCAGAATTATTCTCCAGGCACAAAGGCTTAGAGAGGAATAATTTGTCCATCTGTCTAATCAGACTGACAGAATGTCAAAGAAAAACAAAACTCACAACATTAAAAGGACACAGTTCAAAGAACTCTATATGTGATAGAGATTAAAAAAAAATCTTTATATCTGAATGACTGAGATGTTCATATTATAAACCGAAGTAACCGTATGATCTTGTCTTTACAATCTGGATTCTCCCTTCCCATTAGTTGCTGTCACTCATTACATCTTATTCAGAATGCCGACTGTGAGCTCTTAGAAGTAGGGAATATATATTTTTTTATTTGTGTGCAAAATTCCTAATGCACTAGTGGGTGCTATTTAAATAACAGGAGCACTTACAAAAATATGTGGAATGGCCTTGATCCTGCATCAGGATCTACTAGATTAGACCATTATTACTACATGAAGTCTTATTGATAGCACAGGTCTGGATCTCAGAAAATCTGGGTTCAAATCCCAGCCCTGCTACAATCTTCCTGCATGACTTTGGGGGAGCCACTTAAATTCTCTGTGCCTCAGTTCCTCATCTGTAAAATAGGGATAATAATTCTGCCTTGTTTGTTTGGGGCTAGAATCTAATATTGTCTCTGCCCATGTTCACCTCTGTGTCTTGTTGATGAGATGCACTTGGGCAGAACTTAGATTGAGAGTTTTTCAGGGCATGGACTTACTCTTTGTAGGCATATATGCCAAACCTAATTCAATGAGGTCTGCTCTTGTTTGAGGCCTCTAGATGTTATTTCAATACAGTAATAACAACAAAGAGTGTCTTGGACTTTGAAAGCAAAAATACTAAGTAAAAAAAAGATGAAATGTCTGATCCAAACTTCTTGCCGTATCCCCTTAAAATAACATATATATATATATATATTGGAGTTATGGTACCATCAGAACTGATGGGAGAAAATTAGTTATCTTATTGTTCATTTTAAAAATACTTACATCTGGCATCTCCTATCCTATAATTATTCCAAGCCGCATCTGAATTGATTTTTGCATGGGGTTTTTTGATTACTTTCATGACCACAGATGATCACATTTTGCCCCTAATAAATAAAATCAATTTTCTAAACATTTCATTCAACAGTTCTTCATGAAAGCAATGGAAAGGCAGAACTGCAAACCATGCTGGATTCCATAGACTGGACTCCTGCATAACTTCCTTACTCTGGATTTAAAATTCCCAGAGTCACTGGTATTTTGGGGAAGGTAGATTGCCCTGAATGTGATCACAGTGTTGCTGTATGACAGAATAACATGATATTTTGTTCTTATATCCTACTTTGCAAATATTAAATGACCCTCACAACAACCACATGGGGCAGGTGAGTATTATGCCCATCTTACAGATGGGCAAACTGGGGACAGAGTGGTTAAGTGGCTTGTCTAAATTCACATAACATGTCAAAGGCAGAGTAGGAACAAAAGTCCTGTGACGGGTTGGATCACAGAAACCCCCTTGGGAGCTGCCACCCGATGTGCAAAGACTACCCCTGCTCCTGTTTTCCCTGCCAGCTCAGGACTCCAGCACCCTGTCTTGCTGAGCCAGACACTCCCGTCTGCTCCAACATAGACCCAGGGTCTGAATTACTTGTCCCAAAGCTGCAAGTTTACCTGAAAACAGCTCACAGTAGTGTGCTTGTCTTTAGCACTCAGATGCCCAACTCCCAGTGGGGTCTAAACCCAGATAAATCCGTTTTACCCTGCATAAAGCTTATGCAGGGCAAACTCATAAATTGTTCGCCCTCTATAACACTGATAGAGAGATATGCACAGCTGTTTGCTCCCCCAGGTATTAATACATACTCTGAGTGAATTACTAAATAGAAAGTGATTTTATTAAATACAGACAGTAGGATTTAAGTGGTTCAAAGTAGTAACAGACAGAACAAAGTAAGTCACCAAGCAAAATAAAATAAAATGCGCAAATCTATGCCTAATCAAACTGAATACAGATAATCTCACCCTCAGAGATGCTTCTGTAAGTTTTTTCTCAGACTGGACACCTTCCAGGCCTGGGCACAATCCTTTCCCCTGGTACAGCTCTTGTTGCAGCTCAGGTGGTAGCTAGGGGATTCTTCATGATGGCTCCTCCATCTCTCTGTTCTCTTCCCCCCTTTATATATCTTTTGCATAAGGTGGGAACTCTTTGTCTCTCTGGGTTTCCACCCCCCCTCACTGGAAAAGCACCAGGTTAAAGATGGATTCCAGTTCAGGTGACATGATCACATGTCACTGCAAGACTTCATTACTCACTTGCCAGCACACACATATACAGGAAGACTCACAGGTAAATACAGCCATCTGCAGACAATGGGAGTCATCAAGATTCCAAACCATCATTAATGGTCCACACTTTACACAATTACAATAGGCCCTCAGAGTTACATTTTGTATTTCTAGTTTTAGATACAAGAGTGGTACATTTATACAAATCAGATGATCATACTCAGTAGATTATAAGCTTTGTAATGATACCTTACAAGAGACCTTTTGCATGAAGCATATCCCAGTTACGTTACATTCACTTATTACCGTATTTTCTCTAAAACTATCTCAGTTACATTATATTGACTTATTATCAAGTTTTTATAAAACCATATAGACTGCACAACGTCACAGTGGCTTGTCTAAATTCACATAACATGTCAAAGGCAGAATAGGAACAAAAGTCCAGGACTCCTAGTCATTAGGCTATACCAGTTCTCCAATGCCATGTTATGACTTATTTTCCTCCACGCAAATCTGTTTTGAAATAATGGGAAAACTATTTCCATTCTTGCTTTGCTCTCCCTGGACCAACTCCAATAATGGAAGGAGGAAGTAATAAACAGGGTCCAGACACCCCAAAGGGAGAAAAGAGAGTCTGAACCCCAAAGAATAAGCAATTGAATCAAGTGGTTATATCCAGTGTTATTGTGTATAAATATATGTCAGTGAAGGTCTTTATGAAAGTTTGTAATGTTCTGAATTTCATGGTTATTAGGGGATATCCATACAGGCTTTGGTTATGAATGTATGAATGTGTATATGTGTAGAACATTATAATGCAACCACAGCACCACCTCACAACAGGGGATGAAGTAATCAGGCAGGGAGGGTCACTTTTTTCCCAAGCCAGTTGTTTACACAAAATTTACTGCAAGCAGGTAGCATTGTGCAATCTAGGGAAAGACAATGGTGGACCGTTAAAGTTAATGGAAAGACATTGAAACCGAAAAGAAAATCCCAGTCTTTGGAAAACTAGGGAAGAATGGAGTTTCCCCTGCTCTGTGTAACCATGAATTACTATAGTCTCCTTCTTTGAGAAAGTAACGGACTTATTAGATAAGGGAAATGCGGTGGACCTAATATACCTGGATTTCAGTAAAGCGTTTGATACAGTACCCCATGAGGAACTATTGGTTAAAATGAGAAACATGGGGATCGATATGAAAATCCAGAGGTGGATAGGGAATTGGTTAATGGGGAGAATGCAGCGGGTCGTATTAAAGGGTGAATTGTCGGGTTGGAGGGAGGTTACTAGTGGAGTGCCTCAAGGTTCGGTTTTGGGACCCATCTTATTTAATCTATTTATAACTGACCTCGGGACCGATTGCAAGAGTGGGCTGATAAAGTTTGCGGATGATACGAAGGTGGGAGGAGTTGCAAACTCGGAGGAGGATAGGGATACTCTGCAGGGAGACTTGAATGAGCTTGTAAATTGGAGTATCAGAAATAGGATGAAATTTAATAGTAAAAAGTGTAAGGTGATGCACTTGGGGACGAATAATAACAATTTTAGTTACAAGATGGGGACGCATTGGTTAGAAGTAACGGAAGAGGAGAAGGACCTAGGGGTCCTTGTGGACCGCAGGATGACTATGAGTCGGCAATGTGACGTGGCGGTGAAAAAAGCCAATGCGGTCTTGGGATGTATTAGGCGAGGTATATCTAGTAGAGATAGGGAGGTCCTGCTTCCGTTGTATAAGGCGCTGGTGAGACCTCATTTGGAGTACTGTGTGCAGTTCTGGTCTCCTATGTTTAAAAAGGATGAACTCAAACTGGAACGGGTGCAGAGAAGGGCGACTAAGATGATCAGAGGAATGGAAAACCTGTCGTATGAAAAGAGATTAGAGGAGCTTGGGTTGTTTAGTCTGACAAAGCGAAGGCTGAGGGGGGATATGATTGCTATCTTTAAATATATCAGAGGGGTTAATACAAGGGAGGGAGAGGAATTATTCCAGTTTAGTACTAATGTGGACACGAGAACGAATGGATACAAACTGGTCGTGGGGAAGTTTAGGCTTGAAATTAGACGAAGGTTTCTGACCATCAGAGGGGTGAAATATTGGAACGGCCTTCCGAGGGAAACGGTGGGGGCGACGGACCTGTCTGGTTTTAAGATTAAGTTGGATAAGTTTATGGAGGGAATGGTTTAATGATAAAACATAGTAGCCAATGAAAACCAAGCAATGGTACATGAACAGCATAATGGCCAACAAGGGTCAGGCTAGAGACTCTTGCCTATATGCTCGGGGTATTACTGATCGCCATATTTGGGGTCGGGAAGGAATTTTCCTCCAGGGTAGATTGGCTGGGCCTCTGGAGGTTTTTCGCCTTCCTCCGCAGCATGGGGCAGGGATCACTAGCAGGAGGGTCTCAGCCGATTGAAGTCACTAAAACACAGGATTGGGGACTTCAACGGTAGAGTCCAGGGAAGGGTCTTGCGGTCTGCAGCATGCAGGGGGTCAGACCAGATGATCATAATGGTCCCTTCTGACCTTAATGTCTATGAGTCTATGAGTCTATGAGTCTGAGAGAAAGGGGTGAAAATAAACTGCAAACCCAGTTAAAAGGGAAGAAGAGGGATAGGGTTTGAAGTCTATCCAGAAGCGAAGGGCCAGTAAGTAAGAGAGGTGCTATCCATGGAACATTGGATCCTCTCTAGGACAGAAGGCACAGTGGGAAACTGTTCAGAGGCAACAGGTAACTTGTATTAGACAAGAGAATTTATCTAATATAGAAATGTAAAGCCTGAGATTGCATCTTTGTGTTTATGTTCTGTGTGACCTGTGTGTGTGTGTTTGCTTTTCCTCACTAGCTCATCTTTGAATCTATGCTTTTTCTATTAAATAAACTTTTTGTTTATTTAAGCAGGTCTCCATATGGTTTACAAACTGTGTGGCTTGTTTTTCCTACAGTGAACTGATCATTGGGGGAGAGTTTCACTCGTTCAGGGGTGATGAACAAGGAAAGGAGAAAAGTCCAGTGTTTGGGAGTTAAGAACTTAGTAAGATGGATTTTTTGGGGGGGAGGGGAACTAGGGACCAGAGGGGGTGGTTGAGGTGACCCTGTAATTAGACTGGTGGAAGCCTTGGTTGAGACCTTGATGCTTGTATGCTGACTAAATGGTGTCAGAGCTCTAAGGCTATGTCTATACTACCACGGTAAATCGACCTATGCTACACAACTCCAGCTACAAGAATTACGTAGCTGGAGTTGATGTACCTTAGGTGGAGTGACCACATGGAGGGGTCGACGGGAGAAACTCTCCTATCGGCTTACCTTACTCTTCTCATCGGGGTAGAGTACAGTGGTTGACTGGAGAGAAATTTGCTGTCAATTTGGCAGGTCTTCAATAGACCCACTAAATCGACCGCCGGTGGATCGATCTCAGAGCGTCAGGCCCGGCTGTAGTGGAGACATAGCCTAAGCCATACCAGAATAGCATTATGGCATTCCAAGTTACAATGTATGCAGTGACAGAACTCTTTACTGGTCTGGGTGATCACAGCGGGGAAGAAATCCCTGCCTGAAATCTAGATATATGTGGTATCCAGGTGCAGAAGCAACATCCAGAGGTTTACACTAGAACCCTGAGCAGGACTATTTTTAATCTCGCTCACTCCCATCCTGCTCCACAATACCACTTCCACCCACCCACCCACTCTTGCTATTATGTCAGCAGAACCTGCAGGAACCCGGTTCTACCACAGAGCTCTACGCTAGCCCCCTGCAGGGCTCTAGTTTACACAGCTTATATTTGGATGAGGCTAGTCTTTCAGGTATCAAAGCAGATGGTAGGTTTGAAAACACAATCCAATAGGAGAAGGATCATAAAGAACATCCCATTAAACTGCTGTGCCACAAATTTACAGTCTTTGGTATTATCCATAATCTGTACAGAATGTAAAATTAGGAGTAGGCCACTTGTGAAGAGGAAAATTAATTTAGTGTGAACAAATAGATGGCTGGTTTGGGGCTCACAAGGTAAGAAAATCTGCCATTAATCTTGTTAATTTATTGCAAAAGTAACTATTGTATATCTGAGTTTATTTCTGCAGAGATTATTGGGATGTGGGGCTTTGACATGTTGGATTTAATTTGCCCATTTGACACAGATAAAGGTTTGAGATATACATGGTGAGTGAAACACAACAATGTTCTGGGTTTACAACAGGGCTGAGGGTTGAGGAATTATGTTCTGGGGCCAACAATACTACACAAAGCACCTAAGAGAAAGACAGAATTGAGTCAAATTTAAACTAATTGTAAAGAGGAGCATATTCAGTATAATGTGTTTGGACACAACCGTGGTCCATGTTAAAGTTAAATAGGTATTTTGCAGATAAGTTCCTACATGTCAAGTGGGACAAACTACAGATCAGATAAAGGGAAGCTAAAACCCAACAAAAATGTTGTCGCCCCCTCTCCCCCCAATTGTGTTAAATGTTATACAAACATAGAACAAAAATATTCTTCCTGCAACAAAGAGCTCACATTCTAATAAAATGAGGTGTGTAATAATAGTAATGAACTGGCAATTATAATTATTTCTTTATGGTATAGGGCCATAGGCATGCATGCTCGCGTACAAAATAATTAAATGCAGAATGCCTGCAATGTATTTTCTTTCTTTGTTTTTAATAAAATTTACCTTTTTTAAGACAAGGATTGGATTTTTGTGTCCTAAGAAGTTTGTGCATATGTTGTTTAATTAGCTGGTGGCAACAGCTGAATTCTTTGGTTTTCTTTCTCAGCTCTTCCCCAGAGTGGGGGTGAAAGGGCTTGAGGGTACCCCACAGGAAGGAATTCCCAAGTGCGCCTTCCTGGGTTCTCAAAGGGGTTTTTTGCACTTGGGTGGTGACAGAATCTACTCATCCAAGGTCAGAGAGAAGCAGTAACCTTGGGAGTTTAATACAAGCCTGGAGTAGCCAGTATTAATTTTTAGAATCCTTGCAGGCCCCCACCTTCTGTACTTGAAGTGCCAGAGTGGGGAATCAGCCTTGACAGAGACTGATCGGTAGCAGTCTGGAGTAGCCAGCTTCCACAGTGCAAATGCCATACGCTTCTCCAATGACACGGCAGCTCTCATTCTCGTGTCCTTGTGCCGCAGGGCTGGGGCGAGCTCATCACATAATCCCATGAAAGTGGCTTTCCTCATCCAAAAGTTCTGCAGCCATTGCTCATCATCCCAGATGTGCATGATGATGGGATCCCACCACTCAGTGCTTGTTTCCCGAGCCCAAAAGCAGCATTCCACTGGGGTCAACATCTCTGTGAATGCCACAAGCAATCTTGTGTCGTAACTGCTACGTGTGACGAGATCAGTGTTAAACTCCTCTTGCCTTTGTAGTTTAAGGAATAACTCCACTGCCACTCGTGTTGTGTTAATGAGAGCGAGCAGCATACTGGTCAACAGTGCAGGATTCATTCCTGCAGACCGAAGAAGCAGAGCGCACAGTACACAAACCGTTGAAAGATGGCACCAAATGTGGACAGAAGCACCGGGATTGCTGGGATGTGAAGCAATGCATCACGGGGCATTGGGACAGGAACCAGGATGCCCCATGACCCCCTCCGCCTTCCCACAACTCTTAGTGGCAAAAGAGAAAGAGGTGCTCTGTGGGATGGCTGCCCAGAGTGCACCACTCCAAATACCAATGCAAGTGCCCCAAGTGTGAACAAGCTCTTGTGCAGGCAGCTGCCAGTGTGAACACACAACAGTGGTTTCCCTTCAGCGCTCCCTGAGCAGTGCTGTAACTGCCAGCCATGTAACTCTGCCAGTATAGACATATCCTTATGCACAAGCGTAATCTGTGAGTGGGCTCACTGAATTCAGCAGTTACAAGAGGAGTTGAACTGCGGCAGTGCAAATCACAGCTTCCCTTGGCTATCCTTCAAATTTGAAACACGACGGCTAAATTAATAGCTAGCCATTAATTGCTGTAATCAGAGCAAATTCCAAGCATAGACAGATTCTAGGTATTTTTGAGTGCCTTTCACACTGGTATCTAGGTATTTCTATTGACATTGAAATAGAAAATGAATAAGGAAAATGCTACAGTAAGAGAAAATCCAACCCTGAGATTTACAAAGATCTAGAGATGGTAGTTTCTTTCCTGTTTTTTTTTTTTTTTTTTTTTACTGTTATTATTTAGTGCCAAATCCTGAGCTGAGCACTGAAAATTTATTAAATAAGAATATTTTGCATGTTATTGCTTTTCTCTTAGATAATCCATTTTCATATGTGCATTGCATGAGTAATGTCACCATTTATCCTACTTATGGCAATTTGGAAACCTGTTTTCTGTTCTGTATCACTTATGGGCTCAGTCACTAAATTCACTCACTCATTTCTTTTACATAAATAAGGGATTTGCAAAGCTCAGCCCTGCACCTTATAGCACTCTTCACTAGCTATGCAGCATTTTCATTTCATTTGTTATCCCAGGAATGGGGGAAACCACTCTGGGTATTATAAGAACAGCTCCAAACCTAAACCTCCAAAATTACATTATTTTACCATTGTTCATTATCATTTTAAAGTACAAATCAAGTACCCTAACTGTAAATATAAAGATGGACCTAGTAACAAAGTTATCATCAAAATATATTTTAGAGCTGGGTGAAAAATATATTATATTTTCCAAGACACAATTAAATGAAAATGAACATTTTTCATTTTTGTCACTGAAAAATCACTATTTTAAAAATTTGATTGTTGAAAAAAAAAATCTTCCCTCCAGTTTTCAGCTGCTGGAAAGCCATTATTCTTAAAAAAAAAAAAAAAAAAAAAAAGAGTTAAGATGAAACATTTATGACCAGCTCGTATGATTTCTTTTCCTTGCTACTGTTTATCTGTCTTCCAATAAGTGACTTCCAGCTGAATTTAAGAGCAATACCTAACCACTACTCCAACCGCATCCCACTCTCCTGGCTTTTGTCTTGGTACCCTGACTCCCTCTTTTCTTCAGCATAAATTTCAAACTTCTTTTCTCCCCTAAGGTCTCTCCATAATTCAACTGCCCTAAATCTCCTCCTGAATCCCATCCTGGTCTCTTTGCTCTGCTCAACCACAATGCCTAGTTACCTCTTGCATGTTTTCCACTCACTCCTAACCGCAGTCTGTCTAATTATTCACTTGAATGTAATTGCCTGATTAATTTAGTCCTTTTAAAAAAAATAATTCTGTTTGCACACTGATCTTGAATGTAATCGTTCTTCAGCCGGGTTCACCAAATGGTTTGGGACCATTAACTTCTAGGCTAATGGTTTGTTCCTCAAATTTCAACAATTATGTATTTGGTATTCATGGTGTGTAACCGCTAAATTAAATGGGACTAGATTGAGCCCTATCTGAATGAGGGTGTGCAGCTGTTCCACCCTACTCCTAGCTCTAGGAGTGAATCATGTCTCATATGTCAGTTTATGAGGGAGGAGAAAGATGGTTTTCTTTCAATCAAGTTGGCTCGATCAAGATAGCTTAACATGATTGGAGACCTATGTAGACAAGTGCTGTGCCTTTACTGTAAAAAAGTGTGTGGTTTTGCATTGAGATAGCTATCCCAATATAAAATCCTAGCGGCAATGAGGCACAGGTACTTACTACTTCAGTGTAGCTAGCTGAGAACAACATTATAACCCCACTTGCAGTTGACATCGATTAGCTACACTGAGGTAAAAACTACAGTGCCTTCTCCCCCAGTAGGGTTTTACAGAGAGACAGCTATCCTGATGTGAAAACACACCTTTTTGTAGTGAAGACATAGTCACACTTCAATACCTTTAAAGTCACGACACGGTCATGTTACCTAGCCTACCACATGACCAGCTAACATGACTGAAAAGGTATTAAGCTGTGTCTATGTGGGCATTAAGCAGCCTTTCCAATTAACTTACGATAACCTGATTGCGCTATGATTGAATAAGCACCTTTCCCACTTGTGTAGACATGTAGAAAAAATATACATTCAATTAATAGTGTCAACTTTCTCTACTATTTGTTTTCTCTCCCTTTTCCTGGAAGGATTTATCAAAGCAGAAGGACATGCTAAAAACTACAATCTTTCCTTTTTTTATTGGGATATGTTTAAATAAAATTTTAAAATACACACTTTCAGTCTAATCCCGGTAAGACCACTTATAGCATTATTTTATTGCCCCATTAACAGTAGTCATTGTAAGCAGCTGAAGCAGTGTGGTTGCAATGCACCCAAGGCATGTATTAATTGCCCTAGAAAGCATACTCTGTACTGCGTTATTGCTTAAATTAAGTGTAGTTACCATGACAACTTTTTTGAATCACATAATGCAATGGTGGATTCAGCAGCACTAAATTTTCTGCAATACTCGCAGAAACGTTAATGGGTAAAAATGTTGTACGTTGCTCAGGAATTGCAGTGGTTTATGTTAGACACAAAAACGAGTCTATTTTCACGCATTGATTCAGCAATGCTAATTATTAGAAGGAAACCATTCTTTTTTTCTGTGGCTGCTGTTGAATGGCTTAATGCTTTTCACTGTATTAATGGATTCCTGCCATATGCTGCAGAATAAGATAGATGCAATGGGCAGTCCAATATTAGTAGTCGGAACGCTAATCAGAGACCCACAGAACTCATGGTGAGGAGTTGCTAACTGTTGCCAATTGAAATTGTTCACAAATTGCTGTGCAATGGCTACATTAAGTTTATCTTCTGACTTTATATGTATATATATTACAAAAACTACATTAAAAGAACATTATTAAGGTTGCAAAGTTGAGGAAATTCCAGAATTAAAATGGCCTGTGCAGCCTTAATTCAGTCCCCTTTTGCATGTGCATTATGATACAGTCATTCATTTCATGATCACATACTATTTGTGTGTGTGTGTATGTGTGTGTATGTATATGTGCATATACATACTATTTGTGTGTGTGTGTAGATCTGTGTGTCTCTGTGTATATATATATATGTGTGTATGTGTATGTGTATATATATATACACACAGACACACAGATCTACACACCCACATGTATCTCATCTGGAAGATAAGAAATTAGATCTTTGATCTTGACCATAAGTGACTTTTAACAGATCTACCATGTATAGGATAAAAATGTGAATGATGCTAAAGAAAAAATTATAATTGGCTTGACCTTTAGTGAAATGGTAAGAGGCACAAGGCTAACAGGTTTATCGTATGTGGATGATAAGTGAATATGTGCCCTGTGGACACCTATTCCCACGAAAGCACTGAAGTCCATAACCATTCAGGGCAACACTTAATCATGTGCTTAACTTTAAATATGAGTGTGTTACAATGCCTGGAATTTAAGCATGCCACCCTGAATAGGAATGATCTCCTGAATTGGGGCCCTAATGACGAATGCTGATGCACTAAGGACAAGTATTAACACAGTAGCATTAAAATCTTGAGAGTTTTAGCAGGCCATCCTGCTAATTGCTTAGTTTGGGGTACTAGTGGTGGTGCTTAGGTTGGTCCCTAACCATCCATTCATTAAGGAAGAGACCTGCAGGCAGAAAGTTGACCTGGACACAGGGATCTGGAGAGAATTACCCTTCCCATATCTTTAATTTCACTGGGTGAAATTCACCACTGTGCACATCCCTGGCATTAGGTACACATGTTAAATAAAAACAACAAATATTTTACATTTGTACTTCTTTATTTTCCAGGTCCCAATTACTCTTGTGGAAAGTACTTAGTAAAACAATCAAATGTGTCCTGAGGGTAAAAAACAGATTTTAGCTTTACAATATTATCAGGCTTCTCTGATGAACTTCTAAAGTAATCTAGGAGAGACATGTTCATTAGAGTCTCATTACTTGGCTGGATAATTGCTGTTCATATCAGCAACAAAAATCACAGGCAAGGCTTATTAAACGAATCTCTTAAAAATCTCAGACACACAGACTTTACTATACAGTATCTGTCACTAACTCATGCAAATAGTATCAGAGAAATTACTGAATGGAAAAACCTTGTAGATTATCTAGTTCCCTTGGTCTCTAAGTACCAGATTTTTCTCTGCTGTCTGTTTCTGAGTGTCTTCTTCAGTCCAGTGTCTAGTGATTCAAGAGATGGTGTTTCCATCATTATCCATGGAAGATAATATCATAGCCTAATAGGCTTTATTGTTAGGAACTTTATTTTTGCTATTCATTCTGTATATTTTTTGTTCAGTTTCATCCTGTCACTCATTAACTCTTTTTATGTTTATCCATCTACCTACTTTACTAAGGCCACCACTACAGAATCTGAGCAGCTATCCTTGGAATGACCTAAACAATTCTTCTCCTTATATCCTTCAAAAATGTGGAGATGGTCACTGTCTGATATAGCAAAGCTCTCAAGATGTGCTTAACTTCAAGCATGCGTTTAAGTCCATCCCTACTCAGCAAATCATTTGAGCGTGTGCTTAACTTTAAGATCACCATGTGACTTTTTAAAATAATTGTCAATGTAGTCCAGTATACTTTTTCTGTCCAAAACTTTTATGGTTTCAGTCAGAGTTTTGGGACTTAAATCCAACAATTGTATAACCAAGACCACCGATACAGAGAACTTGGGCGGAACTTTTTTCTCTAAAGGAATTTCTTACTGTGTGATGGCTACATTTCTAGACACAGTAATGACTTTGGAGTCACACTTTAAAATGCTGTCCAACAGTGGCATATTTATATCAGTGATGTAAGTCAGTGACATACCAAAATGATGGGGAAGGAGAAATTTTGGTAAATAATTAATGAATGTCACTGTGACAAGGGCAGAGTTACATTTCTAAGGATGTTAAAGTGAACAAAGCAAAGTTGCAGGGCTAATTTTTTGCACGGACATCCTGTTTCCTAGAAATTCTCATGGGTATTGTAATTTTAAGATAGGAAAAGCAGGGGTGCTGGAACAATTTGTATAGTGGGGGTGCTGAGAGCTATTGAACCAAACTGTAAACCCTGTATAGGATGGAAACCCCTTCAAGCAGCACCCCCAGCACTCCTAGTTCCAGCACCTATGGGGAAAAGTAGTTATTTGAATCTTATTGGACGCCTTAATGATATTTTAAAGCCACTGAAATAAAAGATACTATTCCTGATTTCAGGGTAAAAGATGTGCATGGCAGCATAGCTATCATGAGTTTAACAGCAGAACTTTGTTGATACATCATTCCCATTCCTGATGCATAATTATAGAAGACAATACATTGATATTTTATTTTTCTACATGACATTTACAGTAGAACCTCAGAGTTATGAACACCAGAGTTTGAACTGACCAGTTTGCTGCTGCCTGATTGTGTACTTCCGGTTCCAAATGAGGTGCGTGGTTGAGACCAGAAAAAAAAAGAAGCAGAAAAGCAAATACAGTACAGTACTGTGCTAAATGTAAATTACAAAAAAGTAAAAGGAAAGCAGTGTTTTCTCCTGCATAGTAAACCTTCAAAGCTGTATTAAGTCAATATTCAGTTGTAAACTTTTGAAAGAACAGCCATAACATTTTGTTCAGCGTTATGAACATTTCAGAGTTACGAAAAAGCCCCATTCCCAAGATGCTTGTAACTCTGAGGTGCAACTGTACTTTTTTTCTTCTTGGCAAACAAGATAGGAGATTAATGTTTCAGTTCAATTCTTCTAATTCTTCAATCCTTATTTTTGTGACAAAATAAGTTTAAATTAACAATAGTGCCACCAACATTAATAATAACAGGATTGAAGTCAGACAGAGTAGAATATGAGTAAGGCCCTCCATACGCTGTCCAGATAATAATAAATACACAGATTAAAACTTTCTGTTGATTTAAGTTATGGTTGTTGTCTATCTAGCTATCTATGTACTTTTATGATAATCTCACCACAGTGTGTAATGACCTATTAGGTATGCTAATATTAGGTATGCCCTTGCGCCTCAAACTCCTTTATCCTTCTTCCTAGAGCCATGTATTCTGAAGTGACCCGCTCATGGTCATTCTTGGCAGTATCATTGGTGCTCATGTGGAGAAGTAGGAAGGGGTAGTGGTCTGAGGTCTTGATCAGTCTCGGCAGATGCTGAATTGTCACATCCTGAATTCTAGCTCCAGGCAAGCAGCACACTTCTCGAGTCTTCTGGTTTGGACGGCAGATGGATGACTCTGTCCCCCTTAGGAGGGAATCCCGAACCACCACCACCCATCTCCTCCTCTTGGGAGTGGTGGTCGTCGAACCCCCATCCCTAGGACAATGCATTCCATGCCTTCCGGTCGATGGGGTCTCCTGATCCCTTCCCTCAGATAACTCTTCCAAACCATTCTCTACCATAGTACCTGTGCAGGGAGCCTGAAAATAGTTTTGTATCTCTATCTGCATTGGGGGTACATGGGTTCTCCTCTTTCTTCTTCCGGAGATCACATGCTGCCAATTTTCTTCCCCGTTCTGCACTGCCCCCTCTGATTCTTCAGCATGCTGTGCCTGCAGTACCAAACTCTGACTTCTATCAGGCCCATCTCTAATGGGGAAAGGCCTAAAAGATACCACTAAGGCTGCTTAAAGAGCTGTAGCAAAGAGGGACTGAATTCTCTACTGCACTACACTGGATCCGCTGTAGGCAGAGGTGAAAGTAAGCTGGTACGCCCCGGTACGGCGAAGGGGCAATAGCCGGTGCGCCGTACTGGGGCGGCCCGGCTTCCCCAGGCTGCAATTTAAAGGGCCTGGGGTTCCCAGAAGTAGCTGGAGCCCCAGGCCCTTTAAATAGCTGCCAGAGCCCTGCCGCCACTCTCCAAGGACTCCGGGAGCTATTTAAAGGGTCGGGGCAGTAGAAGCAGGGGAGTCCTGGGCCCTTTAAATAGCCCCCAGAGCTCTGCAGTAGCGGCGGGCCTCCAGGGGCTATTTAAAGGCCCCAAGGCGGTAGAGAAAGGGGAGCCCCGGGCCCTTTAAATAGCCGCCGGAGCCCTGCTGCCGGAGCCCTGGGGTACAGTGGCAGCCAGAGGCTCTGGGAGTGGTTTAAAGGGCCCGGGGTGGTAGTGGCAGCTGAGTCCTGGGCCCTTTAAACTGCTGCCGGAGCCCCCGGCTGCTGCTGCTACCCCGGAGGGGGAGGGCACTTACTGTACAGGGCGGGCCGGGGCTGGCTCTGACCCCCATCCCCACCCCTTGCACCTGAGGCCCTGCTCCTTCCAGGGGCCAGAGCCGGCCCCAACCCAGCCCGGTACCGGTAAGTCCCTATTTCTACTTTCACCCCTGGCTATAGGCAACATAAGGAAATTTCATTTGAGTAGCCTCTGTGGTAATTACTACAGCAAACTACCTGGCTGTATAATGAAACAAATTATTTGCAAATAATAGTTGAGTGAATGGATACTAACATTCACAATACATGGCATTTTCCAATAATTATGTGACCAGCTCTAGCAGTTATCATGCATAGCCTTTAATTAAAATATAAAAAAATAGAAAGAGAGAGAGAGAGAGAAAATTAAACCGAAAGCTGACTCTCAGCCATATCCGACAGGATACTGCTGGTACCATCTGCTAGCATTGCCCACAGGAACCAGGAAACTACAGAATTCGCTTTGTGTGAGGGATTATGTTTTACCTGCTTTTTTGGAAAGATTAAGATGGGCCGGTTGAATGAGTGTATTAGCACCCACTTAATTCACTTCTAGCTGAGTGTGGGACCATCTCCCAAAGAGTCAGAACTCTATTCAAAAGCGTAGATGCTTTATCCAAACCATGCAAGCCTTCTTAGTCTGCAAAACTAGATTGGAATCCTAATAAGAAGAGGCTTTCTTCTGAGACTTCCAGCTGTGCCACTAATGATCCTGACCCAGAATACCCACAGAACAGCTTTTTTTTCCCAGCACTACTACTTCTTTACCGGCTAGCAACCTGATGTGAAGAAAATATATCTGACCATTTCAGAGCCTCATTAAAGGTTAGGTCCGTGTTTGGTGAAAATGGAGGAGGTGGGTCAGTGTTATTTCCAAACCAAATTGCCCATTTCTGTGTAATATACAGAACCAACTATTGAATCAAAGCAATGGAAAGAGAAACTAAAGACAGACACTAACTTGATAGACTACAAGAGATTTTTTTTAAAATCCCCATAGCTCTATGCTGTCTGCCATATGAAAAATGTCATAACACCGAGGATCAAGGATTTAGATGTGGAATATACTGCAAGCTGCAGATGGAATAGTGATATACTAGGAAGGTATACACAATATGCTAGAATGATCTTGGAACACATCAAAACACTCGGCTAAACAAGACAAACAGAATAAAAATAACACTAGCCATAGCTGTGAAATGAGTAGGAGAAGTGATGAGAACACAGACTTTTCACTAGAGTTTTATTTAAATTATGAAATCAACCCAGGGGAAAAAAAGATTCAGACTACATATCTGACTAAGATTAAACCCTGAGTCAGGTAAAAACCTGCTGAAATCAGTGAGAAATTTTCCTGCTTAAGAACTTACAGACAAAGCGCTGCAAGATGAATCTGTGTTGTGTTGGTATGTGGAGAAAGAGGCTTGTAGTATTTGATCTCAGGCTTTGTTTGCCAAGCTGCATGAGTTAATGACATGCAGTTACCAAGAATTTAAAAGCAAACCCCAAAGAACCAATATACCTAAATGTTGCAGCCCCCGGTATTAATGGGCATTATCAGCCAATGTCACAGTTTCAGACCACTGTCAGAGCTCTAGGCAAACACCCTTAGCAACTACACTGAAAAACCTCCCCCTTCAAGTTTCCACACTAAATTCAAGGTAAATTGAGACCTGGGCTTTTATATCCATAGCAAGTCCATAGTCACCGACTTCTGCTGGCACCGGTGGGTGCTCGACCTGCCTCTGCCCCTGGCCCCGCCCCGACTCCACCACTCCACCCTTCCCTGCCCCCTCCAGCCCCTGCCCCGCCCCCATTCCAACCCCTTCCCCAAATCCCTGCCTCCTCCCCTGAGCACGCCGCATTCCCTCTCCTCCCCCCTCTCACCTGGAGCTTGTTACTGCACAAAACAGCTGTTTGGTGGTGGCAAGCACTGGGAGGTAGGCAGAGAAGCGGGACACGGCGTGCTCAGGAGAGGAGGTGGATGCAGAGGTGAGGTGAGGTGAGGTGGGGTGGGGGGGCGGGATAGGGAGGGGAGCTTGGCTGCCGGTGGGTGCAGAGCACCCACTAATTTTTCCCCGTGGGTGCTCCAGCCCTGGAGTACCCATGGAGTCAGCGCCTATAAGCAAGTCAATCAACACCTGAAGCTTGACTCTCATCTATGTAATCATGTTAATTCCAAACCTGCATTCACTCAGTGGGGTAATACTATTGTTTAATCTTGCTGCACTGTCCCTTTTCTTCAGGCCTATTTTACCTGGCTTTCACCTATTTTTTTCCTCAAAACTTAAATGCTTACGGGAGCCCTAGGTAGCCATGCTTCCCAGAGAACTGATGAAATCCATGGTAGGACCAAAACATCGCATTTCAACTTTTCTATTGCACTTTACATCGAGTAGTTTGAAGAGCAGAGATCTGGGGGAAATGGCTCACTAGCTGTTTGTAGCAGCTAATGTGGAGGAGCTCACAGGAACTGAGCTATAGAACAGTTTTCCCCAAGAGGAAGTGAGTAAAATCACTTAAGGCTTCTATCTTGAACAAAAAACAAATTATGCAAATATTAGGGTAGAAATCCTAGCTCCATCAACTCAATGGCAAAACTCCCATTGGCTTGAATGGGGCCAGGGCTTCACCCTAGAAGAATAAAGTGGAAAGATAAAGAAATTTGCCATTAAGAAGAATAGAAATGAGGACACTCAAAGGTCTGATCAGACTTGCTCTGCAATGTTCATTCCATCTTAACCGCGTCTCCAGATCACATCTCATGCAAATTTACACAAGGAAAAGGCATTTATTATTGCATGCTCCATCACTGCAGACCATGATCTTATTACTCTCTTTCTTTAGGACTTTATGGAAGTCTTCAAGCAGACTAAAGGAGGAACTGAAACCAATGACTTAAAAGCTTTGGAAATTAGGCAGGACTCTTTGAACACAAAGGGAATATCCAGAGCCCTCAGCAAGAACTATTGCTGGGTGAGAGGCTCTCTCACCAGGTGTAGAAGGTGAAAAATCTACCTCAATATTTTGCCTTACAAGGTAGAATCCTACAGAAATGAGAAAGACCTATTTGAACATCTAGTCCATGTCGTGACAATGAAGGAGTATTCCCAACAATACACTGTCCTGCCTAGTTTTTGAAAAGTCCCAAGTGACTGGGCTTCCCACCACATTATTCCCTTGATAGACTATTCTGTGGTCTGAAGCAATTCTCTGTCAGGAAAGTTTTCCTGAGATTCTCTTCTTCCTGAGATAGGTGAACAGTAAATCAGGCAGATATTTGACTTTCAAGTATTCTTTTGCAAAATAATAAGCTACAATCTCTACTCCACTTTTAATCCATGAAATAGATCAGTGCATCCCCTCCACAGATATGCAAGGAGGGGACCCCCCATGGGCAAGTTCCCCCCCACAATCACAGAGCAGGGGATGATGCCATCAGCCTTTTCTCCCTTTTATTCCACAGTAGCTCTTCTCCTGGACTGGGCAGAGAAGGTGCTCTGGTGCTGAGATGGGAGAAGGCAGAGTCAGGGGCAGGCACCACCATCTGTTCCGCTGCCAGATTCACACATGGGAATCCAGTCCAGAATTAGTCCAGCTGCCCCTCCAGGGATGTTATTCCCAATGGGCTACACTGTAGAACAGTTTAGGACAGGTAGCTGAAGAGAATACCCTATCCAATTGAAACAGAAGAGGAGAAGTTAGGTAGGCAGAATACCCAAACTAGACATTGGCTGGGATACTGGGGTTTAAACCCTTAGGGAATGTCTACACAGCAGCTGGGTGGGTAGACAGACACACTCTAGCTCTGCTCAAACTAGCATGCTAAAAAGAGCAGTGTGGCCATGGCAGCATGGGCAGTGGCATGGGCTACCCACCCAAGTATGCAGCCAGGGGTTGGGTGGGTTGTACTACGGCGGCTAGTCAGAGATGCCCCCATGTCGCTGCAACCACACTACTATTTTTAGCATGCCAGCTTGAGAAGACCTAACGCATGTATGTCTACCCATTCTTGGAAGCACCCTGCTGAGCAGACATACCCTCAGTCTTATGTTAAGAGCCAAGGAATTCTTAATGACGAATGGTCAGGGCCTTGACTTTATGCCTCATCTGAAAAACTGGATCTGTAACACAGTGCCCCAAGCACGACAATGAATCATCCAATCCAAAAAGAATAGCACCTCTAACCCATGTATGTTCTCACTCTACTGTGTCCTCTGAGTTCAATAGTACGATCAAGTTCTTGATCTTATTTGGTAAATTTGCTCAGTAGATAAGTAACCTTTAGGATTGGAGCTTTGCGGTTGTTTCATAAAGCGATAGGTTGGGTTCATAACTTTTTCTTCACTTGATTTACATATGAATGAGTCTTTATATTCTAAATCTTCTCCAATCTAGCCAGCCTTATTAAACAAGAAATGAGTCTCCTAAATGAAACTATTTACCACAGCCATTACTGACATTATGCTATTTTATTCTAGATTGTGTTAACCTGGACAATTGTAACCTTCAATGCTATTCTTTGGGCTGAAGTTCTGATTTTGAAAGGTGGCTGAAAGTTCCTAATTCCTTTTACTTTTTAGTCTTTTCTAGAAGATGCATAAAATTATATGACAATCTAAGCATTACGCAGGACAGATAATAACTGACATTTCAGATCTACTAATACATAGTTATAAATCAGATAATTTTATATCTCTGCAGATTTATTAATCTGAAAAATCCATTTGAAGCAGTGAGATTTTAATAATGATATTCATATTAAATTACCTTCCAAGGCTAACCCCTGGCTAAAGCTATGTTAAATATTTTAATTTTTTTCATTAGAAAGAAAGTCACATGAGGAAAAAAAAATGAAGAAAAAAACCCCTATGAACATCAAATCTGTCATCCACTTAATTCCAACAAGTTATGTCTATGCAGGATATAACCATTTCCAAGGGAAAGTTACCTAGTGCTTCTACAAGCTGTCTTTGCTATTCTAAGCACATCTAATTTTTGCATGAATATTTCATAGCATGCTTTGCAAATTGCAGGTGTGAAATATTGGCCCAACTGAAGTCAATGGGAGATTTGCCATTGAGTTGAATGGGTCCAGGACTTCACTCCAGGAGTTTAATGTTGCATAACTTATTATTTTGAGTTTACATATAGCCAGGAGCAAGGGGTGATGAATGAGCTGCATCAAGCCAGGAGTAACCCAGGGAGGCACCATGACACCTGTAAATCATAATTTCTCCCGTCTCATCCTCCTTTCCAGGGGGTAGTTATTTGCTGCTAGCCTACACCAACAGTAATTTTCTCTCTCATCCCACTCAGCCACTTTGGCTAGTGATTAGGGTAATTAATTTCCCTGAACATTCCCTATGTTTACTCCATCTCCCTGCTCTGGGAAAGAAGTAAACAGCTGAATAGCCCTGCTTATTTGTATTCACAGGTCCAAGTAGCCTGTGTAGGAATGTAAGAGAAGTTGCTATTAACTCTTAGGGTAGGTCTACACTTACCCGGTAGTTCGGCGGTAAGCAAATCGAACTTCTGGGTTCGACTTATCGCATCTTGTCTGGACGAGATAAGTCAAACCCGTAAGTGCTCACCGTCGACTGCGGTACTCCAGCTCGGCGAGAGGAGTATGCGAAGTCGACGGGGGAGCCTGCCTGCCACGTCTGGACAGAGGTAAGTTCGAACTAAGGTACTTCAAACTTCAGCTACGTTATTCATGTAGCTGAAGTTGCGTACCTTAGTTCGAATTGGAGGGTTAGTGTAGACCTGCCCTTATTCTCCTTTTGAAGTGTAATACAACTCACTGTTAGAGCTGGTTCAAAATTTCATGTTAAAAGTGTTTTTCAATTAAAAAAAAACAATTTTTTGTCTAAGTGATTTTTGTTGTTGTTGCAAAAAGTGTTTGCATTCCATGGAAAATTTTGATTTTGGTAGAAAAATACTCAATACCTGAAAACTGTTTTTTTTTATTTTCAGCTGAAAACTGAAATATTATGATTCTGAAATTTTGCTGTAGTGCCTCACAGAAGTGTTAGTTTGGGAAAATCGTGCCCCCATCTCTTTTATGTGCTGTGATATGCAGCCAGGCTACATCCCTCATGATGCACCGTAACCAGGTGACTGCTATGATGCACAGCCTCCCCTAACCAAGAGAGGAGGCCATGGTGCCTTATGGGAAATGTAGTCCCTATAGAAGAGCATGAGCACCCAAACTGCAACTCTGTGAAGCATCATGGTTGCTTTTCAGAATAATAATATTTTGCTTTTCAGATAGAATATTTCAGTCTTCCATTGCAAAAATCAAAATTTTCTTGAGAAAATTTCTCTGAAAACATTTTTTTGTTAGTTTATGCTGAATTTTTCTATAGAAAATAAGTTCTGACCAGCTCTCGTCACAGTCTAGCCCTAAGTAATCCACTCTCATTTCTAAGTACATTTTCCTCTATGTAAATATAGTGCTCATAAAAGGTGCCAGACTGACAGCTCCAGAGGTGAAGTCCTCTATCCACAGGTAAAATATGGTGATTGGTACTGCAGTCTTCTTACCACTTGCACTCCGATGAACCAGCCCAAGAGCTGAGAGTAGTTCAGTTTCCATAACCCATTCACTCTTTGGCCCGTCTACCAAGATTCTGAGAAGGATATGAATCAATGCCAGTTGTAGTGGTGGCTATATTAATAGAGCCATGAAAATTGGATCAATGTATACAACTAATTTCACATAGGCCAGTGAAGAGTCAACAAATGGTAACAAATTTGGGGCGGCCTGTCCAACTCCCACTGAAGTTAGTGGAAATCTTTGTTCTAAGCAAGAGTCTTGAGGCAAATATCAGTAGAGAAGGTGGTGCATTCAGCTAAGAGGTAAAGATACTGTTATTGGGCAGTGGCAATGAATATATCCAGATGGTCCAATGAATCATCATCATATTCACTATCTGGAGATGAATGGTGTATGGCTAGGTGTAGTGCTCCCAAAAGGCCAGTCCTTATAAACTTCACATATATAAACATTCACTAAAACTAGGGCGGTCCAGAAAACAAGAATTCTGTTTTTCAAAATATTTCAAAGTTTTGCAATGTGTTTTTGTTCTGCAGTGGAACAAAACTAAGACCTTTAAAAAAATTAGTGGAAAAACATGAAAGAGAGATGCTAGAATAGTGACTAGCCCAATGATTAGGGTACTCACCTGGGAAAATGCCAATTTGTTGATGAAACTGATTGGTTTTGACGAAAATGTTTCTCAGCTGCAGGATGGAATTTCTGGTCAAAACCAAAGAGAGCTAGGATGTAGGAGACCCAGCTTCAAGTCCCTGGTTGGAACCAGGTACAGGGAATTGAACCTGGGTCACCAACATCCCAGATGGATCTCTCTTAAGTTTTGATCAAAAACCGAGAAACATTTTCATCAAAACCAATCAAGTTTCATCAACAAATTGTCATTTTCTGATGCAGAAACATTTAGTCCAAAAATTCCTAACCAATTCGACTAAGAACATCTCTAGACTATCTAGTGAAATCCTCACCAGGTCAATAATGACCAAGGACCCAATCCAACTCCCATTGAAGTCAATGTAAGTGTTTCCCGAGAGCCTTACTTAGCCTGTACGTAGGCAAAACTTCCATCAACTTGAGAAGGAAATATCCCTAAATAAGGGCTGTGGAAAAACTCTGTAAAAGTGAAATAAGGAAAATGGTGGGGGCTTAGCCTAAAACTAGGCTCTGTTATTTAGGAAGCATTTCCCCATATATTCAATGCAGGCAGAATTGTATGTAAAATGAACAAGGGACATCTTCCTGGGAGGTGAGGATATTTCTTCTTTAACTTTAGATGGGACAGGGATCCCTGCAGGTTCTTTCCTCCTACTTTTTAATGAAAAACCTCCACCCACTATTTTCTTAATTCTCCAATTTCCTGTTGGAAAATACATGTCATGACCCAAAATGAAATGTCAGAATTATTTAAATGCTCTGTGATCACAGTGCTTTGTCAATATGTGAGTATCTCTTGTTTCTAAAGCAAGGGAAATATGTAACAAAATAAAGAGAAGGCCAGCATGGGTTAAAAGAAAAGTATGAACTTTGATAACCATGGAAGAAACATTGTATCTGACAGATTTTTCACGGCTGCAGAACAACACCAAGTTATGTCCCTGCTTTGGAACTTCAGGATACTAATTTGGCACCTGTCTCCAAGGTGACTCCTTGCTATCAGTGATACCTGCTGTGGGTCATGAACATCAGTGTCTGTCATGTCTCTACCCTTTGTTCTCAAAACCTTACAGACTTCTTTGACAACAGAGCAGATGAAATTAGGTAATGCATATACTCTATCCATATGTTCCATCCAGAGCAGTGCTGTAACAACCAAAGTCATTTTGAAGGCGTATAATTTTATTCAACTTTAAAGATAGATGTTTTGTCTTAATAGGTTTCTTAAATATACTCACTGCACTGGGATGATCGCAAGAAAGGTAGCAAAGACAGAACTCAGAGCCATTGTAGATTTGGGCATTATCCAACTGATGGTTGGGCACAGGGGACCGGTTACACCATTGGAAGAGTGGTGAATGATGGAGGATTGGATGCCATCCACATCCAAGAGAGGGCACAGCGGAGATTCATTACAATGGGACCCAAATTCTATCAGACTCTTTAATGACACTATATTATTATTATGTTCAGAATATGTTGTTACTGTAGATCTAGATTGGTAACTAGCCCTAAACAGAACTAAGAGGGAGTAAGACAGCCCACCCCAAGAAGCACATTAGTGCTTCCTTCATTGTGGCTCCAGACCTTTGGGTGAGAGAAGGGACTGTTGTGAGATCTCCGTGGGAGTTAGGCATCTAATCTGCTTAGGTGCTTTTGAAAAAATCTCACTAGGTGCCTATTTGCATCGTTAGGTGCCTAAATACCTTTGAAATTTGGACCCTTAGGATCCTCTTTGAAAGCCAACCTTGGGAAATGGAATTTAAGCTCCTAAGTCACTTAGGTGTTCTTGCACATTTTACTCATGAGCACTAAAGCTCTAATAGTGTAACTCACCACTGAGTCTCGTTGCATTGATAGAAAGAACTCCCGTCTAAGTCATAACAAGGGTCATTCACAGTCATCTTCTTAAGTGGGCCCATGTTGTTTTCACAATACTCTGCTGGAATTTTAACCCATTTCCCACTCTGTTTATCCACAGGATCAATGTTGTAACTATTTTTGTGCCAATAGGAAAGCTAACCTGACTGATACTGAATGGGAAAGAAAACCAATGGAGATGCCATGATAGCACTGCTTGTGGGCTGAGTGCTGCTGTCTCTTTGCGGCAAGACAGCCCCAGTGGGAACACCTAAGCCTTAATTCTTTGTCCAGTTAATATGCACCGGTACACGGAACAGAAAAACAGCTAGCGGATGCCCTAGTGAATGCAGTGCATCTGAAAAAGGACTTTTGACATATTTGACAGAAATTAGTCAAGTAAAAGGCATCATTGCTAAACTGTCTCAACATAAAACAAAGTTCACTTAATATTGCTGAATGAGCCGGTCTGATAAGAGTCCTCTAGCTGTCCTTATTCCATCAAGTAAGTGCAAGTAGAAAAATAATTATGTGGGGGGAGGAAATCAGGCACAATGTAATATGCTTTTTTTTTTTCAGCAGAGCAGAACCTAGTGGTCTCAATATACGGTCAGAACCTTCATTCCTTGAAGTTCCTCAAAGTCAATGGGAGTTTTAGCTGAGTAAGAGATGGCTGATCAAACTCACAGTTAAGGCTGCACTGGTGTTTTAATCAATAAAATCTAGTGGCTTTTAATGCTTCTTGGAGAAGCTAGTCCTGTAACCCAGAAGGAGGGACTGGGAGGCAATTCTTGATTTAATCTAAAGTGATGCACAGGATGTGTAAGAGGTGACTGTAGCTGAACTGCTCAGTACCAGTGATCCTAATTAATTAAATTTAACATCTTTGTAGGGGGGATAGTACCAAAAACACCCACCATCATAACATCTAATGTTAGGGTGACCAGACAGCAAATGTGAAAAATTGGGATGGGGGTGGGGGGTAATAGGAGCCTATATAAGAAAAAGATCCCAAAATCAGGACTGTACCTATAAAATCGGGACATCTGGTCACCCTATCTAACGTCCAAAAGAGGAACTACACAAAAATGACGATGCTTGTTAGATGGAAATTGAAAAGAGCTGTCACTAGGGTTAAATGCCTGCAAAAAGCATGGAGACTATTTAAAAACAACATAATGGGGGCTCAGACTAAACGTATAACTCAAATTAGAAAAGACAATAGGAGGACCAAAAGAATGCCATAGCTAAACAGAGGAGTAATGAAGGCTGTTAGAGGCAAAAAGGGATTCTTTACAATTTGGAAGTCAAAACCTAGTGAGGTTAATAGGAAGGTGCACAAACTCCTTCAGGTTATGTGTAAAAAGTATAATAAGCCAGGCCAAGAAAGGATTTGAGAAGCAAGTTGCTAAAATGAAAAAAGTAACAGTAAGAATTTCTTTAAGCACATCAGAAGCAGGATGCCTGCCAAACCGGCAAGGTGTTAACGCAATACTCAGGAAAGACAAGGGCATTGCAGAGAAGCAAAATGAATTCTTTGTATTAGTCTTCACTGCAGAAGATGTGGGGGAGAGACCCACATCAGAGCTATCCGTTTTCAGTGACAAATCTGAAGTACTGCCCCACGTTGATGTGTCAATGGAAGAGGTTGTGACACACCATACCTCAAAATGGCACCCTGTAACCCCCATATTCATCATTTATATATGGTTGTGATATTTCATACAAAGCATGCCATGTAAGCTATCATATGAAAGGTCACAATCTTCTGAAACCCACTGTTCTGTCCAAATATGTATATCTTTAGTGGATATAAAGTTATGAGATTTTGTTGTTACTGAAATATGCTGTAAATTTGTTAGTGACATACAAAGGACCCCTGCCCAGCAGGGGAGTTGTAATCATGGGATTTACAATTCAATGAGGTCCGCCTAAGTACCCCACAATGGGAGCTGCTCAGCGCTATGACTCAGCAAAGCCCATCAGGACATGTCTGGGTTAGTGTTTTCCAGGCACATGGACTGAAGGTATAAAATAAGGAACAGTGGCATCTTGCCTTTGCCTTTCTCCTCCCACACATACACTGGGAGCAACAAGAATGCTGAGGAGACTGGTCCAGGCTTCAGGGAGAAGTCTGTGTGTTAAGGACTGTAACATCTGGTGGGGTGAGAAAATTGTTTGATCTAAATACTGCTTAGTGTAATAAGGTTCAAGATTTAGATTGTGTGCTTATCTTTTATTTTCTTTGGTAACTATCTCTGACCTTTTGTACCTACCACTTATAATAACTTAAAATCTATCTTTCTGTAGTTAATGAATCTGTTTTGTACTTTACTTAAAACAGTGTATTTTGCTTGAAATGTTTGGGAAATCTCAGCCCAGTTTACAAAGCTGGTGTATGTCCTCTCCACATCGAGGGAGGGGTGGACTGGGTAATAAATTTACACTGGTCAGGCTTCTGACCAGGGCTAGATGGCACAGCTCAGGGGTGCAAGGCTGTGGAGCTGGGGGAAAGGGAATTGGTGGGTGCCTTTCCTCGTGTGAGGCTTTGGGAGCATTCATGCAGTCTAGCTGGGTGTGGGGCTCCACATGCTGAGTGATAACAGCACCTGGAGGGATTTTCTGCTTATCCCTAGAAAAGCATTGTGAAAGACATCCAAGGCTGGAGAGTTAAGAGAGCACAGCAGTACCCAAGTTCCAAATTGCACTCCGGGGACCTTGTCAGAGAGGTTTTAGAACAAATTAAAGAGAAACAAATCAGCAGGATCAGATGGTATTTACTCAAGAAGGAACGCAAATATTAAATTTCAGAACTCCTAAATGTAATATTTAACCTATCATCGAAACAAGTCTCTGTATCGGATGACTGGAAGGTAGCTAATGTAACATAGATTTTTAAAAAGGGCTTCAGAGGTGATCCTTGTAATTACAGGCCAGTGATCCTAACTTCAGTACCGGGCAAATTGGTAGAAACTATAGAAAAGAACAGAGTCAACAGACACAGAAATAAACACGATTTGTTGGGGAAGAATCAACACAGTTTTGGTAAAGGGAAGTCATGCCTCACCAATCTATGAGAATTCTTTGAGAGGGCAAAAAAAGCATGTGGATAAGGTTGATGCAGTCAATATAGTGTATTTTGATTTTCAGAAAGCCTTGACAAGATCCCTCACCAGAGGCTATTAAGGAAACTAAGCAGTCATGGGATAACAAGGAAGGTCCTCTCATGGATCAGTAACTGGTTAAAAGATAGAAAACAGAGAGTAGAAATAAATGGTCAGTTTTCACAATGGAGAGTTGTAAACAGTGGGGTCCCCCCTAGATCTGTACTGGGACCTGTGCTGTTCAACATGTTCATTAATGATCTGAAAAGGGGAGTGAACAGTGAAGGGGCAACATTTGCAAATGATACAAAATTGCTTGAGATAGTTAAATCCAAAACTGATTGCGGAGTTATAGGCTAATCTCACAAAATTGAGTGACTGAGCAACAAAACAGTAAATGAAATTCAACAATGATAAATTCAAAGCAATGCACATTGGAAAAAATAATAATCCCAACTACACATACTTGATTATAGGTTCTAAATTAGCTGTTACCACTCAAGAAAGAGATCTTGAAGTAATAGTGGATAATTCTCTGAAAACTTAAACTTAGTTCTCAGCAGTGGTCAGAAAGGCTAACAGAATGTTAGAACTATTAGGAAAGGGATAGAAAATATTGTAAAACTACTATATAAATCTCTGGTACACCCACATCTTGAATACTGTGTCCAGTTCTGGTTGTCCCATCTCAAAAAAGATATAGTGATACTAAAAAATGTTCAGAGAAGGACAACAAAGATGATTAAGATTATAGAATGGCTTCCAAAAGAGGAGACACTAAAAAGACTGGGACAGTCATATTAGAAAAGAGATGACTAAGGGGGGATATGATAGAGATCTACAAAATCATGAATGATGTGGAAAAAAGAGAACAGAGACATTTTATTTTCCCTTACCAACAATACAGAAAAACAGGGGTCACCTAATGAAATGAATAGGCAGTTGGTTTAATAGAAACATAAGGAAGGACTTTTTCACACAATACACAGTTAACCTGTGGAACTCATTGGGATGTTGTGATGGCCGAAAGTACAACTGAGTTAAAAAAAGAATTAGGTACATTTCATGGAGGATAGGATATTAGCCAAGATGAGAGATGCAACCCCATGCTTAGGGTCAGTGGTGTAGTCCTAAATGGAACCACCCCAGAACATGGAGATCTCTGCCAACCTGGCCTTCTAACCCCATCTCCACACTGCTCTAACCCCCTCCCCCCATGCTACTCTACTTCTCCATGCAGCTGGATGCAGCCCTAACCTAGGAGCTGTGGGGTAAGGAGCGTTGGGTTAGGGGCAGGGAGGCATGCTTTGGAGGGCAGGGTGGAAGGGTGGGGCACTCAGTAGATAGTGCATTACAGATCCACAACAGTACTGCTCGGGATAACCCTACATTTCTGACTGCCAGAAGCCGAGACGGAAAAACATAAGTGGATCTCTCTAGAATTGCCCTGCTCTGTGCACTTCCCCTAAAATGCTGCTACTGGTCACTGTCAGACACAGGATACTGGGCTAGATGGACCTTTGGGTTGACCCACTATGGCAGTTCTTACGTTCCTGTTATAATCTGAGAGAAGATGAAACTTAATATATAAGGCTTCAGTTCAAATCAAATGATTTTCAGAGAGATGAATGGTGGGAGGCCAAGTGACAGGAAAGACAGTGGCTGGATCAACTAAACTGAAAATAAATAAAAAGGTTTGGGTATTTTGAAATGACATTGAAGAATTTAAATAACAAAAAATAATGGAGTAATACAAATGAACCACTTTGGGCATTTACAACAAAGAATGCCAATCTCTGTATCATATACTGAGATTTTTTAAGATATATATGGCATTTAAACACAACGGAGGGAGGGCTAGTTCAGTGGTTTGGGCATTAGCCTCTTAAACCCAGGGTTATGAGTTCAACCTTTGAGGGGGCCATTTAGGGATCTGGGGCAAAAATCTGTCTGGGGATTAGTACTGCTCTGAGCAGGGGGTTGGACTAGATGACCTCCTAAGGTCCCTTCTAACCCTGATATTTAAAAAAAAAAAATCAGTTACATGTGCTACTAACCATTACATCAGTCAGAATTCTTGGGGCTCATAATGTGTTAGATACAGAGTGGTAACGTGACCCTCTATTGTATTTACTCAGTGCCTTCCTTCAACCTTATAGTACAAACATTCTATTTACCGGGGGATACTTTCTTTGTAGTACAATCTGGCTTATTTTAGGTGTGATTTTTCTTCCTCTTTCAGTGCTTTTTGTCATCATGCACTTGTTTGTTTGCTCTTCATTTCAGAGAGGGTTTTCTTTTAACTTGTCATGTTTATGAAGGGCCCTTTCTACTTTCTTTATGACTACTGTCACTATCATTAGAACTGGTCAAATGCTGAACCAAAGTTAAAGGGTAGCAGCATTTCACACTTTAAAAAACAAATCAAACAAAACAGGGGTTTGATTCCACTCTCCTTAATCATGTTGAGCGCTGTCTTCCTTGCAGCCAGATTTTACCAGCCTTAATCACAGTGAGTGGTACCGTACTCATCGGTGCTGGAACTAGGGTGCTGTCCCACCCCCTAGCTTAAAATAGCAAAAACAACCCAAATACATGGTTTCCTCCTTCAGCACCCCTACTATAAAAATTGCTCCAGCACCACTGACCTTACTCTGCAATATGTCCCACTGGAATGAGTGGGATTGCTTTCAGAGTAAGGTGCCATTCAAAAAGAGTATCCAAATACAGCCCTTCACCCCTGAATTCAGAACTGTGCAGGGGAATCCCCCCACTCCATACAGGAGTATTAGGACCCAAATGGATTCCCTTTCCCCTCACCATGTGGCCTTGGAAAAAAGTACAGAGAGGAGCCAGTCTCAGACTCCCGCTGGTAGGACCGGAAGCAGCCAGTGCAGAGACCTTTGGATAGCCACAGAATTTTCTACAGTTTTGACAGGACTTTCTATGTCCTGTGCTCATTGGTTGTTTACTCCAACCTTTTCCCTCCCCTTCCCTGACAATCTCTTTACCTCAGTTTCAATCCCCACCTACTTCTCTTATGTCTTATCCTCTTCTCCCCTCCCCTGTCCCCCTTTATCCTTTTCACTTCCCTTTTCTTCCCATGTAATTTATCCCCTCCTAAATAATACCTCCCCCCAAATAAAACTAAAAACTTTGGAACTAACATACCACTAAGTTTGACTGAGAAAGCAAAATCTGCCTGACCCACCTCAACTGTGAACAATGGGCTGATATAAAGGCTAATGAGAGCCAGAGCCATAGGAATTTTCTAGGCAGTTTCTAAACTAAAGTAGTGCCGCAGGTTGTGAGGTCTGTACAGCCTGAAATAAGTAAAGTCCTGGCTGAAACCCACTCCTCAACTAGCAAGGAACTAGCTGTGTCTGTGACATGTGTTGAAGGCACATTCCTGCCAAACTTACTGACTTTTCATATGTAATTGCACCTGAAGTCAAAAGTAACTTCCTAATGGACCGATCTGCTTCGTTTTCATTTTCGTTTTTGGATCAAGCAAATAGCTAAGGCTTTCTCATACAATCGGGTCATTTTAAATGTGTGGATTCTAACCTACAGAAATGGATTCCATGCATCCACAAGGATCTCCAAATAGTTCAGCCTGTCATTAGAGCTGGGAGAACAATGCTGCTATGAAATAGCCTGGAGAAGCACATTCAGGGAACTTACTTAGCATCCCATTTGACTCAACATTTATGTGACCACATTCTCTCTTTATATCATGTGCACAAAAGACAATACAGACAACAATAAAAACATGTCCATTGCCTTATACAGAAGCAACAGCAAACTGGAAGAAGAACAGGAGTACTTGTGGCACCTTAGAGACTAACAAATTTATTAGAGCATAAGCTTTCGTGGACTACAGCCCACTTCTTCGGATGCAAGTGGGCTGTAGTCCACGAAAGCTTATGCTCTAATAAATTTGTTAGTCTCTAAGGTGCCACAAGTACTCCTGTTCTTTTTGCAGATACAGACTAACACGGCTGCTACTCTGAAAACTGGAAGAGCATCAGCAAACTTGGGCACTGAGTGGCCCAGGGGACTATCACTATCTTTAATTACACACATGCTATACACCCTGGAGAAAGTGAGATTTCCCTATGCACATCTGACAGCAAAATTGGGCCTTAATTAATAATGTAATTTGAAAATGCAAAGTGTTATTTAAATTTTCCTGCCAGGCATTTTCCCTCCTAAATCACCAGTTCAAATGCAACTTAGGTTTGCAGCGTCCAAGTTCTGTTACTTTCGGATGGTTGTTTCAATCTAGTTACTATTAATTAACATTTTTATTGCCATACTGTCCACAGTCCTCACCCAGCAACAGGACACCATCATATTAGGTGCTGTGCATAGGAAGCTATGGCTCTGCCCATAAGAATTTAAAATCTAATTTAAAGCATGACAAGTGAAAGTAACAAAACAAAACAAAAATAGATCTTCATCGTAATTATGTCCCTAATTCTTCTTTGGTTCCAGGGAGTAATAGCACACTGCTAACCTGCACCAATGGTAAATGAATACTCAATTATCTGTATTGGCCACTGTAGTGGGGTGGTTACCCCGCTCCTGCCCTGAAGGAGTTAAAAGCAGCCCTGGAGAGGGCTGTGGATGGGAGAAAGTGGCTACTAAGCTGATTGGTGAAACAGCCGCGGCTGGGCCATGCCCCAATCAGGCCACAGCTGGCCCTATAAGAGGGCTGGGGCCAGAAGCCAGAGAAAGGCTCTCTCCAGTCTTGGAGGGAGCAGGGCCTGTCTGTCTGCAGAAAGGGTACTGGGAGTGAAGCAGGGCTGGGGAAAGGCCAGAGGAGCAGAGGAGCTCCAGGCTGGCAACTCCCCAGACTGCAGGACCTGGTCCTAGGCCCACAAAGGTACTGGATGGTAGAGGAGGGCAGTAGGTCCAACCCCCCCTTGCCTACGATGAGTGGCTTTTACACTGCAGTCTGCCCAATGAGCAGGGGCTAGATGGTGACTGGCAGTAGCCCATGACTGAGGCAAGGTGGGGATAGAAGGTTGGGGGTTCCCCTGGGTGGGGAAACCCTGAGACTGCAGGGGTATTGCCAGGGGGCAACACCCCAAAGATGAGGGACACTGGGTCCTGGGAGGGACACAGGGGCCAGCGACAGCAGTACACTGGCCTGCAGAGGGCGCCCAGGCTGGAAAAGAACTAATTCCCTGAGACAACCAGCAGGAGGCGCTGCAGGGTGAGTCCCGCACCTTTACAGCCACATTACTCTGGCCAGTGAGTGGAAGAGTAGAGTCAAGGTTCTGGCCAATCCTTGTCCACTTACCTTATCAAACCCACCTGTTCCACAAAGGAAGGTAGTAGGCAGATAGCCATGCTCACTACTATGCACCCAGAGCCCAGGCAGTTTGTGTCTGATGAGATTTCATTCATTTTGCACACCTGAATGGGCATGTAGTTTGAATTACAATCTAGCCAGTTGTATCTCAGGGAAACCAACAAAAAATTCTTTCTGCATATGGTACTAATGTTTTATTTTTTACATAACATTCCTGTAGTCCAGTGGCTAGCAACTGGAATAGAGATTGCCTAGATAACTGATGCAGTTCAAGATGCTGCACAGCTTGTAAACAACCTAAATACTGTGTGGCATATAAAAAGGCACCAAAGGGAAGATCAATTCCAAAAAATGAGAAAAACAAAATCCCAATACAACAAATTAACAAAAATCAAGAAGGGCAGGGCTGTACCAGTGACCTTAGATGACCCCCATTAGAGGATAATTACTACAAGATCAATACTCCTTATGCATAACTATGGACACAACCAATCAATGGAAAGTGACAAAAGTAATCAATAAACATTAGAGTCTGGCATTCAATTTTCCAAGAAGAGAGGGGGGAATATCACCTTTGACTTCTTTGAAAGGCCATGACAAAAATTGTGATTCTCCAAAATCTGGAAGACACGAAATTTTCGTGATGCAACAGACCACTGGTCCATCTAAAATCCTTTCCAGACTGCAAAAGAGACCTGGATACAACATGGTCACTTCCGGATCAGTTACAGCATGGCCCCACTTTGTAGGTCGATGGGATCACCATGTCGCTGAATAACTCATGCTGGCAAGCTGAGTTCCCTAGCATTGCTGTTTGGAGGACTGCATTAGTGAAGATAAACTTCTCCATGTGGCTGTTTGAGTGCAGTATCTGATGAAATAATTTGTTCTTAGCCAGGGAAAGTGCCTCTTATGTGAAGTGCAGATGCCAATTCCTAAACACAAGGGGTCATTCTGTGGTGCCCATGGTAGATGTAATATTCCAGGGGCTTGATCCAAAGCCCATTGAAGTCAATGAAAAAACTCCCATTCATTGCAATGGCCTTTGGATCAGGGCCCAGACAAATACCCAACCATGAAACATAATGTAGGGTTATTCTCGGATTGTTAATGGAGAACTATTAGTGAACAGTTCATCTGATTCACACCACATGTGTGAATATGTTTTTGGTTTGTGCTTCCTTCAGTATGGTGTATAGAGTAATATTAACATTCATTTCCGAGAAGCATCAGTCAGTCATCCATACAAGACAAAACGTATGTGTTCCAGAACTTCATGCATTCACCCCTACCCTCCACTGATGGAAATATTCATTGAGACAAAATTTATGAAAAAATTTTGGATGGAAGTTCAGTTTTTATATTGGAAACTCCTAAACATTCCTTTCAGAGTAGCAGCCGTGTTAGTCTGTATCCGCAAAAAGAACAGGAGTACTTGTGGCACCTTAGAGACTAACACATTTATTAGAGCATAAGCTTTTGTGGATGCATCCGAAGAAGTGGGCAGTAGCCCACGAAAGCTTATGCTCTAATAAATTTGTTAGTCTCTAAGGTGCCACAAGTACTCCTGTTCTTTAAACATTCCTTGTAACCCTAGGCAGTTGTTCTTAGTAGTAAGACCAGACTAGAATCAGAAATAGCCTTCTATAGAAAAGGGTGGAAGGACCATTGGTTTAGTCACTTAAAATCAGACTGGAAAAAAAAATGAACATCAGGGTTGTGAAAAAAACAGCAGGATGTCTGGCAAGTATTCACCTCTATGGCCAGATCTTCAGCTAAGGTAAATTGGTGTAGCACCTCTGACTTCAATGGACATATGGTGATTTATCTCAGGTGAAGACCTAGCTCCATGGTTCCCACCAGCTGGATGAAAAATGGTGAACATCTTTTGTAAAAAAAAATATCTTCTAAAAAATGTTAAATTTTGAAAAAAATGTTCATCAGCTCTACTAATACCAATGCTACTAATTTAATTACTAATTCAAGACTTTTTTTAAAAAATCTGATCCCTATGGATGCTCAGGCTGGACTGACCTGCCTGATTAACTTAATAATGTTACTCTGGTGGCTGATTGTACAATCTTTGCTCAAGCAGTGGCCCATGTAAATAGTCCCAATGGGATTACTTGCATGAGTAAGTGCTCATCAAGGAGAGTAAGGGTTGTAGGATCAGGACTTTCATATTCACACACACACACATACAAATCTTATTCTGTGGATTTGTTCCAATACATTCTACAGTTGAATGGTCATAGTGGAGAATTTGTTATGGAAGAATTTAGAACATATCAGTTCCTTTGATTGCTTCCTCCCTTTAGCCTTTCAGTGATTAATTTGTTATTACAAACAGTCAGTTTACATCTGGACATGAAGCTCAGAATGACACCAGTTTCTGAAATATTTTACCCCAGGGTACTGATATTGCTCGGTTCCCCCATTACCCACATTATCTAAATTGCTTGAACATGTTTATGCACAGTTAATGGATTGTAGTGTAAGGAATAATGTTTTGACTAGACATAAATCTGGTTTTAGACCTTCTTGTTCCAGGATAAATGTGTTAATTGCTTTTACACATGATTTGTTTATATCTCCAACAGGGCACAATTGGCAGGCAGTATTGTAGGGGACTGATGGTATCTTTATCACATTCAATTTAGGCAAGCATGGCTTTTGATTAGAACCTGCTAAACATTTCCACACATGCTGTTCACTGGTGTTGGAGTGATCAAGATGACTACGGATGCTTCCTTTTGCCTAGGGTTGCAAGTCTAGTGACCTGTCCTTTTCATTGGGACAAACACACTTTATGGCCCTGTTTCTGCAACCTTTAATCAGAAGAATCAAGTTTACTAATGTTAAGCAACTTCTGGGTAAGGATTGCAGAATTCAGCCAAGTAATAACACCATATATGCTCGTCTTAGCTGTGATGTGTAAGTTTTAGCCCATTAACATTTGTAAAAGGCTAGATTGTTCCATTGTATGTAGACCTGTGTAAGGGCAATGCCAGATGCATCAGGGGAAGTAAATGTGACTTGGAGAGCATTCTTCACATCAGAACTAAAGCACATTGGTGAGGCAGGTTGTGGTGGCTTAAATTGCCACCACAAAAGCTGTGACACAGTATTTCTGCATCCAAGGGTCTCCGTTTAGGACCTTTCATCAGGATTAAATTCACGACAGCACTCCTTCATCTCACAATACCCCATACAAGAATAAACCTTCATTGTGATCTGCATTTCCGTACAACATCCTCCTACTTTGCTTCTATTTCAGCAGAAAGCAGCCATCTTTGAAATCATATGCAAAGAAATAATTTTGTTGCATTAAAGTTTACAGTTTTATATATGCAGGGAAAGAGTGAACAGTGAGTCAATCAAGACACACAATACTGAGAAAGGGTAAATGTCCTTGACACACCGTCATAATTCACCAAATATATCAGGCAGTAAAATGTTATGGTAACTCACTTTTCATGACAAAAGCTGTAATGAGAACAGAAAATGGGACAAATTCATCTATTCACTTGACACAGATTGTAACTAGAAAAGGGGAAACCAGTGCAGAATTAACCCATTTTCATAATAATCATACAGCTATCAACTGATACTTCTCCTTGGCTATATTCTTTTCTCTATTTTATTTATTATCCATTTATGAAGTGCCTCCATACCTGCACGGCTTGCTGAGCAATAAAGATAGACAGAAATGAGAAAGGGATGCTTTGGAAACACCTAAATTGCTTATGTTTTCATAATCTATTTCCATGAAACAGCACAGCAATCCAGTTCATCCTAAACTAGTTAAGTAGGAGGAATATCAAAGAATGTTGTGTGTGCTTTGCTGTTTGGAAGCCACATTGGGAGATGCTGAGGATAAAGCATGTTTGTAGGAGCTTTTGGAACTATTCACAATCTTGCAGACAAAGGCAATTGCTGGAAATTTGATAAATGCAGGCTAAAAATAAAGAACACATTTTTAACAATGCAGGTAATTAACCATTGCAAAAACATATGATTTTCCTCCACTTACAGTCTTTAAATCAAAGACTGGATTTTTTCCCCATGAAGATATGCTGTAGCTCAACCACAAGATATGAATGTGATGTAGGAATCACTGGGCGAGGTTCTCTGGTCTGTGTAATGCAGGAGGTCAGAGTAGATGGTCATAATGGTCCCTTCTAGCCTTAAAATCTATCAATTTATGGAAATGTATTCAGAAATTATGCAACCATCTCCTTATCATCCTTCAAAGCTTTTCCTAAGTCTCACCTCTGTAATGATACCTGAAACTAATATTGCTATCTGACAGGTGGTGAGCCATACCTAATGTTCCTTTTACTCAGATGTGTTTGTTCTAGTGTTCCCCATTCGCTTGCCCCTATTCTCTGTTTCTTGGTTCAGGTACTTGTTGTAATCTTGCTGTAAGCTCTTTGGGGCAGGAATTCACTTTTAAATAACTGTTTGTACCCTGGCACGATGTGGCCCAGATCCATTTGGAGCTTTTAGGTCTTACCATAGTACAAATAATAAACAATAATAATGTAAGGCTCACCTGACTTTGAAATTGAATTACAAATATGAAACTCATATGAGATTCATTGAAAGATTCTCAAACACCTGAAGCTGTCTTGAGCCACATATAGTCAGTTTATTGCTTCCCATAGAAATCATGCAAATTTAGTAGGTTTGCATATTTTCATCTATCAAGTTTGCTTTAGAGATTTTGGGTTCATTTGAACCAGAAGATCAAAAAGATTTGGTGTGTGTGTGTGTGTGTGTGTCTGAAGCCATACGGATCACAACTAAGGAAAGTATTTGCAAGGAAAGATCTGCGAACAATGAGAAATGGTAGGGAAGAAAGTGCATAGCCAATCACAAAAGAGGTTCAGTTCAGTTTAAGTTGTAATTATTTCATCTGAATCAGTTTCCTCTCCCACAAGCAGGGCCGGCTCCAGGCACCAGCGGAGGAAGCACATGCCTGGGGCGGAACGTGCTAAGGGGCGGCATTCCGTCTATTCTTGGGGCGGTACAGTCCGAGCGGCTTTTATTTATTTATTTATTTATTGCTTTGGCAGTTCGGACGGCTTTTTTTTTTTGGTTGGGGCGGCAAAAATGGTAGAGCCAGCCCTGCCCACAAGGAGCTATGGCCACAAGTAAAAACATGACAAATGTGTGCAGTAAAACTGTGATTTTTGGTTCTCAGGCAATTCTGGAAACAAAAATATTTTGGGTCGATCTGAAAATGAAATGTTTCAATATTTTCAGCAAAGCTAAAAGTTTTATATGTATAAGTTCATTTTGGGTCGAACAAAACGTTTTTTGTTTCAATTCTGAGCTTTTTTTTCCTGTATATTTTAAAAATATATATATTAAAACAATTTTCAGAATGAACTCAAAAAGTAGAAACAAAATGTTTTTCCTTGTTCTGATTTTTTTCCTTTTTTCCCCCTCACCAAAACAATTTGCTGACATTGACACAAAAGTTTTGCTCGAAAAATTGTACCCATCTCCTGAGTGGAGTAGCTGCTATTTTTCATGTCAGGTTTCAGAAGGCCTCTGGAGAGTTCACACAGCACTGGAAAGTTCTGTGACTGCTGAACAGAACAGACAGCTTCCTACTCTTGTGAAGTGAGGAGCAAGTTTTGTTCTGAGTGCAGTTGTATGGATGTAAAGCAAAAGATGACAGAACTTATTTTTTTTTTAACAGAATGCTCCTTGCCTAAAAGTAAAGAACCCAGCAAGCACAAAGTCCATATATCATGGGTTGTGAACAAGGATCCCAATTCAACTGCCACTGCAGTCAATGAACAGACTCCCGTGTACCTCAGTGGAAGTTGGGGTCAATCATCAGGATTCTTTGTTATATAAACCTGATTTTTATTTTATCCTCTTACTCTTGGTTATACTTACTTGGAATACTCTGACAATTCCTGTGCCTGCTCTAAAAAGATTATAGTCAGGGGTTATATGGAGTGTGTCTACACTGCAATTAAACATCCATGTCTGGCCTATGTCAGTTGACCTGTGATGTAGATGTTTAGGCTCAGGCTGGAGCTCTGCAGCCCATGCCCAGCGAGACCAAGTCGACTGACACAAGTCAACTGCGGGTGTATTCTTGTAGTGTGGACATACCCACAGTCACACTCGCTAAAGGTCTTCAAGGTAAGAATGAGAGTTCAGGGAGTGAATTACTCACAACCTGAGTTAGGCGGCTCTGAGTCGAGACGCTGTGACCTGATTCGAAGGAAGACAAAGGTTCTGAGCAGAAGCTGTGGAACAGACCGTCCCAGCCCATGGCAGTTGGGCAAAGCACCATCACTGAAGATGTGTAAGAGGTCAGATAAGGCCTCAGGGGAAGTGAGCTAGAGCTTGTTTCTGCAACACAGAGAGAACCCCTGAAACGTGCACTGCACTGACAGCCTCAATGAAAGCTTGCAAAAGCCAAAGGTTGCTCAGAAGTACCTTGCAGTCCAAACCCATAATGAATGCACATGAAGCTACCGCCCAACTTGCCATCATACAAGGTTATGTTTTTGCTCAGCTCTCTAACAGTTTATGAAAGTGGATATATTAATTACACATGTGCGGAAGGTGAGCGCAGCTTTGAGTTCCAACTGTGCTGCTTCTTGGGACGAAGGGGGTGGAGTTCTGAGCATAGCAGCAACTAACCTGGCTGGCAAAGATAAAATACAAGAAGGGGGTGAAATGTTCAGAGGGAAGCAGGACATATTTTTCCATTCATTTTTGTAACAAAATAGTTTTCTAAGTAAGCTTGGGAAAGGGGAGGCAGCAGAGTTTGAAGTGCAGTTTCCCACCTAGCGTCAACATACTTTGCAAATTCCCCGTTGTGTAGGGATGAATTAGAACTGTACAATTAGCCTGGAGTAAGGGGCTGCACTGAGCTAGCTGCGCCAGGGGACGGTGTTCCAAGAAGGAGGAGTGCTAGGCAGAGACGGGCTCCACCTAATGAAGAGAGGGAAGAGCATCTTCGCAAGCAGGCTGGCTAACCTAGTGAGGAGGGCTTTAAACTAGGTTCACCGGGGGAAGGAGACCAAAGCCCTCAGGTAAGTGGGGAAATGGGATCCTGGGAGGAAGCACAAGCAGGAGAGCGCAAGAGGGGAGGACTCCTGTCTCATGCTGAGAAAGAGGGACGATCGATGAGTTATCTTAAGTGCCTATACACAAATGCAAGAAGCCTGGGAAACAAGCAGGGAGAACTAGAAGTTCTGGCACAGTCAGGGAACTATGATGTGATTGGAATAACAGAGACTTGGTGGGATAACTCACATGACTGGAGTACTGTCATGGATGGATATAAAATGTTCAGGAAGGACAGGCAGGGCAGAAAAGGTGGGGGAGTTGCATTGTATGTAAGAGAGGAGTATGACTGCTCAGAGCTCTGGTATGAAACTGCAGAAAAACCTGAGAGTCTCTGGATAAAGTTGAGAAGTGTGAGCAACAAGGGTGATGTCATGGTTGGAGTCTGCTATAGACCACCAGACCAGGGGGATGAGGTGGACGAGGCTTTCTTCTGGCAACTAGCAGAAGTTGCTAGATCGCAGGCCCTGGTTCTCATGGGAGACTTTAATCACCCTGATATCTGCTGGGAGAGCAATACAGCGGTGCACAGACAATCCAGGAAGTTTTTGGAAAGTGTAGGGGACAATTTCCTGGTGCAAGTGCTGGAGGAACCAACTAGGGGCAGAGCTTTTCTTGACCTGCTGCTAACAAACAGGGACAAATTAGTAGGGGAAGCAAAAGTGGATGGGAACCTGGGAGGCAGTGACCATGAGATGGTCGAGTTCAGGATCCTGACTCAAGGAAGAAAGCAGAGCAGCAGAATATGGACCCTGGACTTCAGAAAAGCAGACTTTGACTCCCTCAGGGAACAGATGGGCAGGATCCCCTGGGAGAATAACATGAAGGGCAAAAGGGTACAGGAGAGCTGGATGTATTTTAAAGAATCCTTATTGCGGTTGCAGGAACAAACCATCCCAATGTGTAGAAAGAATAGTAAATATGGCAGGCAACCAGCTTGGCTAAACAGTGAAATCCTTGCTGATCTTAAACGCAAAAAAGAAGCTTACAAGAAGTGGAAGATTGGACAAATGACCAGGGAGGAGTATAAAAATATTGCTCAGGCATGCAGGAGTGAAATCAGGAAGGCCATATCACACTTGGAGTTGCAGCTAGCTAGAGATGTTAAGAGTAACAAGAAGGGTTTCTTCAGGTATGTTAGCAACAAGAAGAAAGTCAACGAAAGTGTGAGCCCCTTACTGAATGAGGGAAGCAACCTAGTGACCGAGGATGTGGAAAAAGCTAATGTACTCGATGCTTTTTTTGCCTCTGTCTTCACGAACAAGATCAGCTCCCAGACTGCTGCACTGGGCAGCACAGTATGGGGAGAAGGTGACCAGCCCTCTGTGGAGAAAGAAGTGGTTAGGGACTATTTAGAAAAACTGGATGTGCACAAGTCCATGGGGCCGGATGTGCTGCATCCGACGGTGCTAAAGGAGTTGGTGGATGAGATTGCAGAGCCATTAGCCATTATTTTTGAAAACTCATGGCAATCGGGGGAGGTCCCGGATGACTGGAAAAAGGCTAATGTAGTGCCCATCTTTAAAAAAGGGAAGAAGGAGGATCCAGGGAACTACAGGCCAGTCAGCCTCACCTCAGTCCCTGGAAAAATCATGGAGCAGGTCCTCAAGGAATCAATTATGAAACACTTAGAGGAGAGGAAAGTGATCAGGAACAGTCAGCATGGATTCACCAAGGGGAAGTCGTGCCCGACTAACCTAATTGCCTTCTATGATGAGATAACTGGCTCTGTGGATGAGGGGAAAGCAGTGGATGTGTTATTCCTTGACTTTAGCAAAGCTTTTGATACGGTCTCCCACAGTATTCTTGCCGCCAAGTTAAAGAAGTATGAGCTGGATGAATGGACTGTAAGGTGGATAGAAAGCTGGCTAGATCGTCAGCTCAACGAGTAGTGATCAGTGGGCAGCCGGTTTCGAGCGGAGTGCCCCAAGGGTTGGTCCTGGGGCCAGTTTTGTTTAATGTCTTTATTAATGATCTGGAGGATGGCGTGGACTGCACTCTCAGCAAGTTTGCAGATGACACTAAACTGGGAGGCGTGGTAGATACACTAGAGGGTAGGGATCAGATACAGAGGGATTGGGCCAAAAAAAACCTGATGAGGTTCAACAAGGACAAGTGCAGAGTCCTGCACTTAGGACGGAAGAATCCCATGCACAGCTACAGACTAGGGACTGAATGGCTAGGTAGCAGTGCTGCAGAAAAGGACCTAGGGGTCACAGTGGATGAGAAGCTGGATGTGAGTCAACAGTGTGCCCTTGTTGCCAAGAAGGCTAATGGCATTTTGGGCTGTATAAGTAGGGGCATTGCCAGCAGATCGAGGAACATGATTGTTCCCCTTTATTCGACCTTGGTGAGGCATCATCTGGAGTACTGTGTCCAGTTTTGGGCCCCACACTACAGGAAGGATGTGGAAAAATTGGAAAGAGTCCAGCGGAGGGCAACAAAAATGATTAGGGGTCTGGAGCACATGACTTATGAGGAGAGGCTGAGGGAACTGGGATTGTTTAGTCTCCAGAAGAGAAGAATGAGGGGGGATTTGATAGCTGCTTTCAACTACCTGAGGGGGGGTTCCAAAGAGGATAGAGCTCGACTGTTCTCAGTGGTGGCAGATGACAGAACAGGCAGCAATGGTCTCAAGTTGCAGTGGGGGAGGTCTAGGTTGGATATTAGGAAACACTATTTCACTAGGAGGATGGTGAAGCACTGGAATGGGTTACCTAGGGAGGTGGTGGAATCTCGTTCCTTGGAGGTTTTTAAGGCCCGGCTTGACAAAGCCCTGGCTGGGATGATTTAGTTGGGAATTGGTCCTGCTTTGAGCAGGGGGTTGGACTAGATGACCTCCTGAGGTCCCTTCCAACCCTAATATTCTATGATTCTATGATTGTCCCACGAGCTGAACAGCAAATGAGTCGTGACACAGAGAATCACAATCCTTCCCCTGCTTCCCCCCCTTGCTTCAGGGGAGTAGTAATTTACAGAGAGCAGCTTACACTCTGTTACTCTGGCTAGAGAGTAGGAAGGACAGTACCAGAGCTCCTCCCACTCCTCACCTTTCTCTGCCCTCTCCCTTGCCACTTCTTCACAGTGGAGAGTCATAACCAGATCAGAGCCAAGCCAGGGTGTAAGGGGGACCTTACTCTGAATATAGCCTGTGACAATCTAGCCTTTGGTGATTAATGGAAAGGCCTGTGGAACTGAACACAAATTCCACATCCTAATAGCAGGAGGAGTGTGGTGTGATAGTTGGTGCACCAGCAGAAGCAGGAGATGTGGGTGAGGGAATATCAGGAACAACGTGTTGGGGTTTGTTTGTTGTCTGATACCTGCATGGCACACTCATAATTCTACAAAGAATTGATCTCCAGGACCTAAGCAGCTCATTAACTTTACCGGAACACCCAATATTTCAGTGCCGCGTGCTAGGCAGGGGATTGGTCAGTAAAACCCTCTTAAATCATTGCTGAGAAACTCTGAAAAGCTGCACCACGTAGCTTCACAGCGACCTCTGCCCCATCTTGTCATGGTGCATCACGTTGGCTTTTGTCATGATGTCTGTTGACAGCACATTATAAGATGAGACACGACATAATGGGGAGGACAATAGGAAAAGAAGACATAACCTTTTGTGACATGTATTCCATTAAAGAATCAATAATACAAGTAACTGAAACATTTCTATCTTCTGGTGGGGGCGGGTGGGGGGAGGGGAGGATTTGACTCAAAGCTACACTTTTATCCAGCAAAGTAAGTTTCATTCTGGCATAAAGTGAACTGTGGTGCATGCAGACCAGTATCCCATTCATTTAAATGGAAGCTTGGTCCCCTGGCATCAGGGCTGGGTTTTTCTCGGTATATTTCCCACTCCTTTGTTCTCTTGCCAGCTACTGTTAGCAATGACCCTACCCCTGCTATCAGATGGAAGTTGAAGTGATATCTGCTCCATATCAGAAATTGCAAAGAAAAATCTCTCTGAATGACCAGAGCAGTCCCCTCTACCCAGCTGTTCACAGCCCTGAGGAGAGTCAGAGCATCATCAAGTGAGGCCTAACAAGAGCCTGTCTCTTCGGCTGACTGTTCCCCTGGCAGAGAGACCTAAGTTAAGGAAAGCGCAATGGAATTGCATGTGTTATGGTTTCTGAGAAACTCTAAAGCCACTTTCTGATTGGTCTCCTGAGCACATACATTCATATGCACTATGGACATGATCCAAAATCCACTGAACTCAAAGCAAGGACTTTAATGAAATGTGTTGTATCGGGTCATAGGATATATTCCTGGGAACTAGATATGGGCAAGAAATGGTTTTCCTGTCCTGTGAGAATTTTTGAGATTAAAAAAAAAAAAAAAAGTCCCATCCCCAAACTGGAGGAAATGTCAAAACCGCAGAAAATATTTGTGAACTGAGAATCCCCCCACATTTTTGGATCAGGTCGATCAAAACATTTAAAGTTTTTGGTTTGGTTTGTTTTGAATTTGAAAGGGGAAAATAATCTAAACCTACCCTTTCCATTGAATAGTTTTGGTTTTGATGACCTGGCGTTTTCCAATTAAAAAATCTTTCACTGAAAAATTCCTGACCAACTCTAATTGGAACCTCTTCATTTTAGAGGAGGGATGGGTATTTGTTCAAACCTGTTGATATTGCCTAGGATGTAATAATAGGTCCTCATTATGATAAGGTTTTTTTCATCAGTGCTTCAACATGAACTCATATGGAGGAAGAGTTCAGTTAAAATGACCCCTTCAGGCTAGTTTTCAAAATGTATGAACCAAAAAAATACAGTCTGACCGATAAAACAATTTTGATCTGTTGTTTCCCTACCCCTCACCCATAAAAAATTATCTGTTCTTCCCCGCACACACTGCAGGTCATCCATTAGTGGTACAGCCAGTCAAACTAGTTGTTACCAAGAATATTCATTATAAACTTAATCCCTTTTATGGTTAGTGAATCATTTGCAAACCATTTTCTTTGAATTCATTGTTCATAGCAATTGGCCAAAATATCTAGACAAAACATTTTCAGACTGGGGGTTGTTTGAAAACGGTTTTCTTTCACTAGTCTCTGTTCATTAGTCATAGTGTAGTTGATAACCTCCATCGTGGTGGTGGTGTTTTTCTTCCTGACTGGATGAGTGAAATGTTTTAAACAGGAGAGTAACAAATAGCAAATCACAAATGATGCATTTTCTAGTATCAACTTTTCTGGTATGAGTGAATAAGCAACCATGCAAAAATGAAGGAAACTTTGGGGATTTGCAATCATTTTCACCAATGCTTGGTGGATCTCTGATTCCATGACAATAACAGATAATCTGATCCCCCAAGTTGTAGTGGAATGAACTTGATGCTACTAATTGCGAATATATTTTTGTTGAGATTTTTTGTTTTCATTATTTAACCAGCTGTTGTTGGTCATGGGCATGAATTGAGGCTAAAAGAGTGAATGCCTTGAGTTACTCGAGAAGTACTCAATAATACTTACTAGATACTCTGGTATGGCTTATTGCTCAGAGTAGGGCTCCTTTATTTTATGGAGTGGTGTGGTTATTAGTCAGTATATCCTTCCACTAAGAAAAAATAGCTCCTTGTTGAAGGATAAGAGAAGAAAATAAGGAATGTATGGAAAATAAAAGGAATTTCCCCAACCATCAATAACATGTTTATTTTCCCCCACTTTTTTAAAAGGTCCCTAGAATTCTTTGAAAAGTTTCCCCTCCTTCTCTTCCCGAGAAGTCTGACTGTTCTTTCAGTGGTTTGTGGCTAAAGAACATCTGTTAACTCATTTTCTAAGTGCAAGGGGAAAAAAAAAAAGAGAGAAAATCTTAACTGAACCGTTCCTGCATGAGTTTTTGCAAAAGAAAGTGAGTTAAAAGGGAAACAAAATGCAGATGAAAGAGGGATTGCAGGGTAGGAATATTTACAGAGCAGTATTATAGTAGCACCTATTGGCACCAACAATGGTTAGAGGCCCATTGTGCTAAGTACTGTATATGTACACATCATAAGAGTCACTCCCTGTCCTGGAGCACTTACAAGCAAAATAGATAAAGGATGGGGGAGTAAGGAGCTATTATAATAACTGTTTTACAGATGTTGAACTGAGACAGATTAAATGAGTTACCCAGGTTACAAAGAGAGGTTAGAGCAGAGCCAGGAATTGAACCCATATCTGTTGAGTCTGCGGCTATGTCCACACTGGTTAGACCACAGGAGTGTGAATAGCAGGGTAGCCCAAAGTGCTGCACTGCAACTGCCCTATGTGATTGATGAAGGCACAAACTAAAAGGTTTCTAGTTCACATTAATGTAGTCCTGTTTGAAGTTGACTATGTTAATGCAAACTCAGAAACTTTTAGTTGCGCTTGCAGTGTCCGCGTGGGGGAGTTACAGTGCTGCATTTTGGTCTGCAGTGCTATTCACACCCCTGTAGTCTGAAGTGCAGGGCAGTATAGACAAGCCCTTAAGCAAGTGACTTATCCACAAGAATAGCTGAGCTCACTACAGCAACTTTTTCTCCTCTAGACTTTTCCTCTTTCCCAGCTGCCTCTCTTCAGATCCACCATCTGCCTCTATTATCTTTGCTTGGGCACATTAGATGAATGTTTTTTTCCTCCGACTTACCATAACGAGTCAGACTCGTCCCTGGTATTCAACCCATTGTAAACAGTGGAGTCCTGCCAACGATGTACTTGGTCCAGTGGGCCTAGGGATTTTAAAAATGTTATTCAGTGATAAGAGCCCAGCTTTGAATCACTGAGAGTTGGTAAACGGGTGGCTTTCGATAATCAGTGTCCTTCTCCAGATTCTAATTAGAGTTATAACTGAAAGGAACAAATGTAACTCATCATAAAACTCAATCATCCAAGCACTCATTGCTGTGAAGCTGCAAAATGGATGTGAACATTTATATTAAGGTTTCAGCTGAAGCTTTGGTCAGAGACTTTGGGCACTGTCAGCAGCTCATTGTCACTTTTAAAAGAGCCATTTATTTTATTACTTTTTCAATTCAGTGGTGGTGAAAGATGTCGGATCGACAGCCCTGAAAATAAAAGCTCTTGAACCTGATTCTCCTCGCACTAAAACAAGTCTTAATCAGGAATAGCTCCAGTGAAGTTAGCAGAATTATTCCAGTGTCAAATGAGAAGAGAATGATGCTGTGTGGGGTGTGTGTGTGTGTGGTTTGTGCGTGTGCGGTTTTAATTTAGCTTTGTTCTGTCCTCCCTCATCCCCAAAGTCCAGCACAGCAGGAACAGTAGCAGTTAAATTTTCCTCATGCTGCAGGTGGACAATGGATCTCAATACAATCCTTATGAGAACATCTCTTGGGGTGGGAGACTGGGACAACCTCATCGTCCAACAATCTTTGGCCTTTCTAGTGCATCGAACAACAAAAATACTGGTGGGGGGGCAGGTAGTTGTATTAGGCGGGCACCTGCCCACAAGAAAATGGACTAGAATCTCCAACTCATTTCACGTTGGACAACAAAGAGCTATCAAATCAATTTAGGATCAGTGATTCAGATTTGACCTAAATAGCACAAGGTCCCATTCCCAGTCCCTTAAATCCTCCCATCCTCTTGGCAAGAGATTCTTAATGAACCAGCATTATACTTTCTTTTTCTCTCTTTCCATCTTTCCATTCTGCCTCCTTCATCTTTTATCAGATTTTCTGGCATTCTTTGGGTGGCAAAGATTTTGAGTTTCATAAAATGAAAGAAAGAAAGAAAGAAAGAAAGAAAGAAAGTTTGATTTCCAACAGATATAGTTATTTGGGGACTGATCCAATAGAACTCATATTCTCATTTACTTCAGTGGACCTTGTATCAGGCTCTGTATGGCAAGAACATACACCCCCTCTCCCCGCTGCCCCTGAATTTATTAAAGCACTTTGGAAATAAATTGTTGTTCACAATCTAATACTGGAGTAGAATCACAGTGAACAAATTGGGATAGGATTCACAGTTAGACATAATAAACAAATGGGAATGTGCTATAACTTATCACGGAAACCTATTTGAGCTGGATCCCAGAATCATTTTCTATCAGACATAGGACATGATGCAAGACAATGATGCAAGTCAAAGTCTTCCATTTATTCAATGAGCTTTGGATCAGGCCAATAGTAAGCACTGTGCAGGGAAGTAAGTGTGTTTCAGGATTGAGCTCCAAATGAAGACAGCATTTAGAGTAGAGGGAGCAAGCATTTGATACATTTATGAACACGATTATATGATAGCGTTGCCTATGATAGCAAGAGACTGCATTTGATGACCCAACGGGTCCCTTCCAGTCCAATGTCTTACGTTCCTCACAGCAGCAGGGTTCTCTAGCTTTTAAAATGATCACTGGTCTTTCTCACTAACTCCCTGGCCTCTAGTACCTGAAAAGTACCTCCAAACTCAGCTGTATTTATCTACCAGTTATCCTGTATAGCTACCTTTTGTCTGTAAGCACCTGCAAACACAAAAGGATGCAGCAGCACATCTTTCTAGAAAGAGTAGTTACTGGGATTTTCAATTTGCTTTTCAATTTTACCTTTTTCCACATTATGCACCTAAATAATTGAAAAGGCTTTGTAAATTACAAATCCCAATGAAACTCCTGTACACAATAATCATTTAATTATTCAAGTCTTTCTACTGTTGTTATCATTAATGCAGTAATTGGAATTTCTTTTCTGCTGTGTATGCTCTGATTATATTCCTCGGAGAAGAGAAATCTCTTTTTTCTCTTTTTTTTTTTCAGATGGTAGAATGGTTGGTATCTTGTTTAAGTTTTTATAGTAATAGAAGCACACCGTTGTCCAGAAGGCAAACTCTTCAGTTCATTCAGCAAAATAAGACTTATTTGGATAGCCTACATCAAAGTCAGTAATCCTGCTTCTGCATAGGTTCTGGGGAACAGTGAGTGCTGCTTCACTTGTTTTTGATTCAGCCCTGTCTGCTGCAGTGCTGGTACACAATCATTAGTTACAACTTAAAATCAACATTCGTCAACAAGTGCTCATGACCAGGATCATCCTCTCTTGATCCATGTGCAGAAGATCCTCAGCACATGTTAACATCTCCTCTTACAAGAGAGAAAGTTTCAGTTACTTCCACAGTAATGTTCCCTCTCTCCTTAGACCCCATAGAAGGCACTGTATAGGCTCAGTCTCTTAAAAGCTCGAGGAAAAGAGCTGTTCAGAGGAAGCCATTTGTAGTATGCCACAAGTTTTATTGGTTCTACAAAACCCAAGATCTCTGCTACATATTCTTGAACACCATCTACTGGGACCCAGACATCTCTCATTTGTAGAGCACTCCTGTGACACAGTGAGCACAGCAGTCAGGAAACAGGCAAGTCATGAAAGAAGAAAGGGTAAAGCCAGAAACATTTAGATAATTCCCAGCAGAGAATGGACAGGAAAGATAACACAGCCCCAGGCCCACAGTTATTTCCTATTCAAACTGTAGGTGGAAAATGTATTATCTCAGTTACCACTGTGTAGTAACCATTAGCAACACTGACCATTAAAGGAAGCCCATGTGTTCAGAATATGTTGCTATATAATTCAGGCAATATTTCATGGCAATCATTTAAGGCAAATGTCTTTATTAAATAAGGGCAGGCTACCTAACCAAACATTAATCAAGACATTCATTACTTTTTCCATGTGCCTCTCTTGCTACAATAATAGCAATTATAGCTGAATATTTAGCATTTCTGCTAAAATCCTATAAAATAAAACCCTACCATACATACGCAATTGATTAAAATTATACTTGACATTTAAAAATACTGGGAGCACCCATCTGAGGAATAAATATACTAAGAACACTCAAATTATCATGAGATTCTGCTCATTTGTGAAAGCTAAGACCTTAATGGAAATACATGGGAAAATTACTTTTCCAGAGTCATATGATGTAGCCTTCAACTCTTGATAGTCTAGGAGGAAGGCACTTCTGGTTGCTCAGATACTTCAAAATCCACGCTTTCATCATATTATTGTCATGTTCCTGTATGACATAAAGCGGTAGTTTTTCTTCTTCATCTCTGGACTCTTAATATCCACAATCCAACACCTTCCCTTCCTTAAAACATAAACTGGAAAGCCAAACTCTGTCCCTAGGGTGTTCAAATCCAGATGTCTTCAAAAGAGAGCTGTGTGCACATGTCAGAGGGCAGAAAATACTTCTCAATCTCTGAGCTAGATTGTAACTTGGACTGCATGAAGAAGCAGGGGAAGGAGAAGTAAAAACGCCCCTTAAAGTTCTGTCCAGTCTGTTTGGCCTTGGGTTTGGTTGTGGTATGTGTACTTGACCTCCACCCTCATCACGGGATTAGGGATTGGTGAGGTGGATGGGAAATGGATGAAGCCGATGTTCCCCCCTACAGTTGAAGCAGCAGAGCCATGTGCAGGTGGTGTCATGCTAAGCAGCAAATTACTACCTCCCTGGAGCAAGGGGAAGCCATAAGGAAATTGTCCCTCCGGGCTGCTCTATGCATCACTCCTTGTTCAGCAGCAGTGTGCCTGAAGGCACGGTCTATCCCTCTGAGAGAAGACAGGAGGCAGGTGGAGGGCTCTTTCAGATGTCAAAGAGGCTTAGAAATGAATCAAGGAGAGTTAGGGGTGCTATTTGTTCTTTTGCCTGCCATGGTTTGCCTCTCTCTAGTTATAATGCCATCACACATATTGACATTTGATAACTAACTTAACACACAAACACAAAAAAAAAACACGGTACAGAAAAAGATAGCAGGGAACCAAACGAGAAGACAAAATAAAGAGACCAAATATTCAGGAAGCAGCTTGGAGTAAAAAAAAATTATTTTCCCATATGCTTAAGCCCCTGTTTCAAATTTGTTAGAAAAGAAACTTAAACGAACAACACACACCCCTACAGGCTTGATTCCTGGTTGTCTAGTGGTGTGACGCACACCTGTAAAGTTAGAGGTTGTGGGCTCAAATGCTGAGGAAGCTCTGGTGGCAGAGGTAAATATTATGACTTCTTTACCTCATAGAAGGCTTTGAGAGGTGCTCAGATACTATAGTAATGGAGGCCATTTAAGTACCTAAGAAAGACGTATGCTTAACATTAGGCATATATTTTAGTCCCATCGAATTCGATAGCATTTAAGAATGCGGTTAAGTTTTACTAACAATGCAATTCGGCAAGTAACTTAAGCATGTCATAAATACCCTGCTGAACTGAGATAATTGTGGGCTGTTATGAAAAGTTTCATTAAAAGGAAGAGATTTATTGTAATATTATATTTATATGTTTTTACCCATACCACAAATGTAGCGGTGATACCTGTGTGATATATTGCTCCACACTGTTATAAATTGTGAAAGCAGGTGGTAAACTACAGAGCTATGTGAAATTGTTTTGCCACATGTGGCCATACTGAATTCATAACTTAACAGGACCTAGAAAATAATTCTTGAGCATGGTCACTAAATATTTTATATGAAAAAATGTTGTTAAAGATATTTGACAAATAAATATTTTAATTGTTTGCGCAGCTCTGAGTGCTGTATATCCTTGCTTCAGAAATGGCCAGTGACAAACAAATTGACAGTCTTGTAGCCCCTGAACTCTTTTGATTTAGTGTTTAGCTGAAACCAACATATGTTGAGAAAAGAAAAGAAAAGAAAAGAAAAGAAAAGAAAAGCCAGAGAGAGAGAAAGAGAGTGTCCAAACCCAGTTTCTCCTCTTGAAACTGTTCCACTTTGTCTAATTCATTAAATAGTTATTGTAGCAGGGATTAGAATCTGTGTTTCATGCCTAGCTAGGTTAGATGGCTACCCACTCAGCTTCACAGAATCCATTTCTTAGGTAGCCTAACTGTCCCCATGTGTTGTATAGGCACCCAGGTTGACTAACTCAGGACTGAGAATTCTACTAGGCACCTGGGTGACTAGGAATTAAGCTTTGCAATACTGAGCATTGTAACACTTAAGTAGGGTGCCCACACATCCCGTTTTGGCCAGGACAGTCCCTTTACTGAGCCCTGTCCCAGCCGTCCTGACTTTTTTGGCAAAAGTGGGCATTTGTTCTGTTTGCTGTTGCCCAAAAAGTGGGGGTGCACTCCAATAGGAGTCCTATTGGAGTGCAGAGGAATGTGCAAAGGGACAAGCGGCAACAGGAGGTATGGGGTGGTGGAACCAGGGCTCTGGGGAGCAGCGATGCCAGCCGTGCAGGGGGGAGGTAGGGCTCAGGCGAGTAGCAATGCCAGTCCCACGCAGGGAGCAGGATGGACTCAGATGAGAACCCTTTGTATGGGGGAGGCAGGGCTCAGGCCAGTGACTTGGGTCAGCCCCGTGTGCAGGGGCAGGGAGGGGGCAAGGCATGGGCCAGCCCCATGTGTGGGAATGGGAAGGGGGACTGGTCTCAGGCGAGCGGTTCGGGCTAGCCCCGTGAGGTCTCCTGTTTTTTCCTTTGGGAAATATAGTCACCCTACACCTAAGTACCTTCATGAATCTAGCCCCGTGAGCTTATTTTCAGATGTTCTGAGCAGCTGTGACTCTAATTCTGGGTGCTCAGCACTTCTGGAAATCAGTAGCAAGCTATTTCCTGTTGGGCTTTTTAGAATGGAGGCACTCGAAATCAGCAACCACCTTTGAAAATGTGAGCTAAGTGACTTAGCCAGAGTCAAAGGGTGACTCAATGAGAGACACTGGGGTGTTAACCCAGATCTTCTGCCTCCCAGTCATAAACCTCTTCCAACAGAACACATGCTGCTTCTCAGGACATGGGCCTTTAAACACCAAATAATACACACACAAAAATCTCCTCATAAACAAAAAAGGCTCTTTATTTTTGTCCAAGGCATTTGGTCTCTGAAGATAAGCCTAAGCTGAAGGAGAAAAATATATTAAACAGAAAGAAATAGGCATTTCACTCCCTTGGAAGAGAGAACCTTCTTGAGCTAATGAAAACAAATATCAGGCGGCCGTTAACAGCTTGTCTCCTTACCAAAAAAATAAAATGAAAGGAAAGCAGCGCATTGTAAACTGCAAAGTACTTTCTCCTTGGGGAAGAAAAGTACAGATGCAGGCGTGACTTTTCTGAGCCAACAGAAGAAAAATTACTTCTTCCCTCTTTAGGGGATGAGAAGTTTGAGAAGAAAACACTGTGGTGACTGGAACACATTCAGCCTTTGGTGGCCTGTTGCCATTTTCCTTTCCGATAAGCGTCAAGTTCAAACTTGGAGAACATGACTTCAAACGAAGAATATAAAATGAGGCCCTGTACTGTACCACGCCATTCTCCCTCTGAGAGAGACAGATAGTAACAAATTATAAATCAACATAACCCCACTCTCGTCTCTGAATTATTGAGCAGGAAACTAAAACCTTGGAGAGGCTTAAACAATCTATCTGCTAAGCTTTCGTTAGAAAATTAGCTCGTGATATGTAATGATCTCTCGTATACATTTTAATTCATTTTAACTGTTTAAATAGAATTTGAGTAATAGCTTCTTAATGTTTACCACAGAAGGTAACTAAATCTTTAATGGACTCCCGCTGCAACCAGCTTGATATTGTAATTTAATTGAGGTCTGTGCAAAAAAAAAAGGAGCATTTCCTCCTTTTTTCTTTACTATTTAGATGTGCTGATTATTATTTATTTATTTATTTATTTATTTACAACAAACAATCGTTTGAATGAAAATTGCATTTTCACATGCACAAAGCTGATGTTGACATGTTGGAAGTGGGAATTTTATTGGGGAAGGTTATTATTCCTGCTTCTTTACAGAAATATTTGCATTTTAAGTCCATACATCAGGCATTGCAAGCCACACCTCCAGATGAATACTGGGAGAAAAATATTAGGTTTGTATGAAGTCATTGGAAATCTTACACTTTGGGCCCAATTTATATGGGAGCTACATTGTGAAAATCTCAAAAATCTGCAAGATGATGCTTAGTTTTCATTCCAGAAGAAAAGGAAAAGGGAAGAAGTCCCTTCCCAGCCTCCCCTAGGCACTGCAGCTCACACAAGATGCAGATTTGTGTGTAAGATAATATGGCCCGCAACAATTTCTCACGTGAATTTCTGTGTTTGGGGCCAGATTTTTGCAAAGTGCATTCACCATGAGTGGCTCTTACTCATGAAAGTAGTCTCATTAACTGTACAGGGGTTACTCATATAAGTGTTACTCAAAGTGAATAAGGATTGCAGAATCTGTCTCTATGTGTAGAGAAGAGATGCTGGGACCAGCCAGCCAGCTGCCACATTTCAACTCCAGGTGGCTCTGTTTCATTGGTATGTAAAGAAACTCCTTTGTATACAATACATATTTTTGAAGTCTGTAAAGTTTCTGCATGAGAAATGTTCTCAGATAAATTCAAGTCATTATTATTATGGGATAGGATTTGCAAAATAACTCAGCAGTGTTGGAACAACACTGCCACCACTGAAGTCAATAGAAAACCCAGCCCTTGACTTTGTTAATTAACTCCAGAAAGAATTATCATTTCCTTTTTGGTCCCTCATGGCACTTCCCTAGGCGTTTGCCCACTGCAGAATTTTGCAACACACCTGACTTGGAGTGGACATCTTTACTGGTGCGTTATTGAATCGAGACCTAAGGTACTGGAACCACTTTTGTATCCTGCACCTCCCTTGCATGGTTGCAGTGTGCACTTTTACCTAAAGTATGGCCTGGATGAAAATTCTCTCCATACAACAACAGATTTATCAAAAAGAGAGAGAAAATGTGTTTAAAAAAAAGAGTTTGCTTAACACACCTAGATTTGCCCTTTGCATAAGTTACAGTAGGCAAGGCAGCATCAGCCTAAGTTACAGACCACCACCCCCCCCCCGACCCCGCATGTATACATGTTCCAAAAATCAATTTGTAGACATGACCCCAGTGTCAGAGTTCCCACCCCCTGCTGTTGTGGTGTGTGTGTGTGCATGTGTGTGAGAGAGAGAGAGAGCAATCTTTACTTATATATGTTTAGTAATCTCTCTTTTGTCTGCCCCGTGTATGCAGTGTTGCCAATTCTCATGATTTTGTCATGAGTCTCATGATAATTATTGCTTTTCTTAAAGCCCCAGCTCCTGGACTCAAGGGGACATTTGATGATTTCAGCCTTCATTCTTAAAGAAAAAATAAGTTTCTAACCCTCACGGGTGTGGAGAAAGCTTCAAAATGTGACCCCAGGGCACCCTAATGGCCCAAAAAGCAGAGGCAAATAAAAGGAACACCAAATCTATTATTTGTACATAATCTCATGATTTTAAAGCCAATCTCATGATTTTTGGTGAGCCTGACTCATGATGTTTGAACATTTGGGGTTGGCTATACTAGTATGTGTGTCTGTCTGCATTAAAGCTGGCTGAAAAAAAAATGGATAGAACAGTTTTCCACTTGATAATGCAGTTTCACTAAAAGCGAAGCATTTGACAGGAATGTGTCAATTTCAATGACATTTTAGATGGGGAAAAAATTTGAACTGACATTTCAACATTCTTGTTTTGTTTTTATAATGGTGAATGTTTTGTTTCAATAAGGTAAACATGTTTCATTTGGATGCATTTAATTTAATTTAATATTATATATAATATATTTATTTAACATTTTATATTACATTATCATGTTTCAACACTAACAACATGAATCATTTTGATGGTCTTGAATTGAATTTTGTTGGAATTTTTGTTTCGTGGGAAATGTAGTCTTTTCATACAGATTTGGAGTGAAAACAATTTTTAAATGATGATATTTTTTGCAGAACAGAAATTCCATTTTCTGACCAGCTCTGGTCTACATATACTTCCCATCAACTATGGCAGACACCCCATCCTCTAATCCAGATTCTCCCAGTTATCTACACACACAATAGTGTTTTGAACCTGCTTGCCAAAGTTTAAAAGATATCCCATTGAGAATACAACCACCTTTAATAGCCACCTTTCAAAGGCCTAATGACCCATCTCCCAGACTGCATTTAACAGATCAGTCTGCCTGTCAAATAAAGTGATAGCTGATGGACCATACACATAGTTCATTGAAGATGGTAGTTTTGTCTGGCAGGGGAGTTTTAAAGCTTAACTCAGGCTCCCACCTCCATTTTTATTATGTAATATATCTGGGCACGAAGACTTCAGCCCTTCAGAAACTCCAAATAGTATAGACTGCTCATATGCATTTCCTCAACATTGCAGGCTACTCTGAGTACATCAGACTTGTTCTCTGATGTCTACACTTGCTTCCCTTAGATTCTGTTCAGTCTTCTTCAAGATATCAGTCATTAACTTCAAAATGCTCAGTTGCCCATACCCAGGATATCTAAAATGTTGCCTAAAGCTTCAGGAGGAGTACCGTGGTTGACAAATCTATTGAGGCATAATGGAGGTAAAGCTTGTTTGTGCAGGAAATAGGACTTTCTCCGAGGCCTCTGCAATGAACTCCCACAGCAGCTAAAGATCATCATACCTCACCACCTTCTGCTCCAAGTGCAAAGCACACTTCTTTGACCTGCCTTCTCTAATTTAGATACAGAGCAGTGGGTATATTTAAAAAAAAAAAAAAAGTTAAATTAAAAAATAAAATAAAAACAAAACCTCACCAAAATAAATCACTGCACATAAAATTCTCCCCCTGGGGAGAGGATCAGTCATGTCACTTACTGCATTACTAAAAGGTGCTAGGATACTATAGTGAGGAGGGTGGCATAAGAACCTATATAGAATAGAATTCAATATTACTTTGTTGACATACATATTCAATCCATCACAGTCTTCAGTGAGAGTAGGCCAGTGCTGAGAACTTTAGAAAATCACATATATTATCAATATACTAAATAGTACGATTAATTAGTAATAATGTGATTATTATATAACTCAAATGGGCTGAAAATGTGAGGGGAACATTGGCTACATTTTTGAAGAAAGCTTTTTCTTGGTTTTGGTTTGTTTTAATTTTCTTACCAAAAAGTCAATGATAAATTTTATTAAAATGTCTAATGCGGGGTGGGGGAGGGGAAATCAACCAGCTCTATGGCTGTGTAGTAAATAGAAGAAAGGAAGGACGTCCACCAACAGCTCTAATGACGACTTTTGGTGTTCCAAACCAAAATTGAGGGGGGAAATGTTCACTTTAAACCAATATGGGCAGAAACTGCCAAGTTTTGCACTGTTCTAGTTATTACTGTTAAAAGGTAAAACGGCCCCAGGCCATTCAGAAGAAAGAGGTCTATGTTGTAAAAAGAAGGCCTGTTCTGGCTAAAATAATCCCTGAAGTTAACAAACTTCAACTAGAAATCCATGCAAACCTCAAAAAAAACAAACAAACAAACAAAAAAACCCCAAACAAACAAACAAACAAAAAGTGGTTCACCTCATATACTAACAACAAGTGAGTATCACCTGTTTTCAAGTTTTGGTACAAAACTTTTGCTTAGCCCCATCATTTATCTAGCTCACTGTGGTTATAAAAGCCTTAATTAATATTTGCAAAGAGTTTGAGATTCCGAGATGAAAAGCTCTAAGTGAACACTATTATTATTATTATACTATTATCATGCCCGAAAAGCCTTTTATAGCTATTCCTATCCCCAGATTTAAGTTGTCTCTGTGAAAAAAAAATCCTATAAGAAACAATTAATGAATAGCTTTTCATAGCAGTCCTTCTTAACAGTAGGTGCAGCTGGAAGGAAATTATCCACAAAGGAATTCTACTTTGCCTTATTATTACTTTTGATTTAGTTTAGCAGATGGTTGGTGGGTACCATTCATAGCCTCCCTAATTTATCTCTGTCTATTGTGGATGTCCTTGATTAACCATCTATTGTGTTATTTTAGACTTTCCCAACATTTCATTGTTTATATAAATAATAATAAAAACAACTTAGCAACATAACTGAACACTATAAATGAAGCCTTCGTGGGATGAACCAATACCAATTTCATTTTCAGTAGAGTTCTAAGTCCATATCATCATATCATAGCTTTGAAACACATTTAGGACCAAATCTTCAACTGGTATAAATCGGTGATTTCAATGTACCTACACGAATTTACGGTAGCTTAGGATCTGCCCATATATTTTTATTTAGCATTGTGTGTGTATTATTGTGTCATTGTTCCAAAGGAGAGAGTGGAGATCTTTGTAACAACTGGAAATCTAGTAAGTGGTAGAGGTCCTAGCAATGCATATATTTAACACTATGCTGGGTGAAGAGCCAAAATCCATGTGCTGTGTATGTAAAATCCTGAAACAGGCTATGTCAGTAACTTTTACAGGGCCAAAGTCCAGAGTTTGGTCAAGAGGCCGAGAGACTTAGCAAACAGTGAACAGTATTAGCTAAGAGAAGCAGAACAAACAAGAGACAACCTTGCTTTTTACTAAGATAAGCATGGTCAGCAAAATGCCAGATGGGGAGAGTAATTGGCAATCTTATCTGAAACTAAACAGACCAAAGGATTGACAGGGGCCCTGTGTCTGTGTCTATGTCCACTCCTCTGCAAGAAAAGAGAGCCATGTTCTCCTCACATACCAACCTTGAGCTCATGGAAGAGGTTCAAGCATGTCAGGATGAGATATGACACCCTCCCTCCAGATACCAGTGTTTGCCTTTAGAAGCATAGTGGGCAACTTGAAAGACAATTTCTATTGCCATGTACTTTTCAATGTCTTTTTTGCTTTAACCCCCAGGAATGTACCTGTTGGACAATCAGAAGGGCTACCTCATTCCTATGGACCCCGAATCTAGGGTGACCAGATGTCCCGATTTTATAGGAAAAGTCCCAATTTTGGGGCTTTTTCTTATAGAGGCTCCTACTAACCCCCACACCCTGTCCCGACTTTTCCCACTTGCTATCTGGTCACCCTGCCCGAATCAGAATTCAACATATATATTTTATACTAATACACTTTATACATTGTTTAAAGTAAAACACCTGTGTACTAACAATATGGCATATGTTAACCTGAAACCATGGGCGGAGACATTATCTAATCTTTAGACTATTGGCTACTGTGCTTATCTTGTCTTGCTGCTTATCCAGGGGCTCAGGACCTCCTACCCCGTCACTTACCTCCGCCCATGAAGATTCCATATAATCCATTGTAATCAATTGTTTGGCAGTGTCTCTGAGCCTAATAAGCAAAGTGACAGCCCGCCAGCGCTGTGCGTAATAAATCCACGTGTTTGATTCTACACAGTGTGCATTTTGTTCCTTCACTGGGAAAAGCACTAGAAAGTACATGGTAGGGGAAAATCTGCACGAAGGGAGAAACAATAGGGGACTATGAGGAGCTCCTTGGAGCAAGAATAAGCTGTGGAGGTAAAAGTGCACTTTTACCTTCCTTCTGAGGTTTGCGGTAAATCCACAAAGAAAATAACAAAATACACACATCAGGGCTTCCCTAGGGTAGATCCAAAAGTATTTTTCCCTAAATCCAGTTGCAAAAACACCTGACCCTCTTGGTCCCCTCAGCTGCAGCCTCCAATGACCATACTTCTCAGACCCCACATCCCTACAGCATATTATTCTCATACTGTGCACAGGGGGATTAATTCCACAAAGCTAGTCCAGCCCTCTCCTCTTGAAAACACAGTGGTCTTCCACCAGCTGGAATGAGAGGGTTAACTCCTTCCTCGCCAACTTATTGATGCGGGTTGCACATACCTCATCCTATTGACCTGACTTCCAATTTCTATTATTATTTGTTTTTATAAGCACATAGTGCCAAGATTAACTCAGGTAACATTCCCTACATGAAGGAACCCTCTATGCATAGGATTTCACTCTTTCCCTGGGTGGATTGATAGCAATTGCCCCACCTCTATAGAATTCTTTCTTCCTGCCTTGGGCTTCTCAGAGAGCAACTGATGGATTTGGAGGTCCACAGCTGGGCAAGTGATAGTGTGTGGAGGGCTGGAGGGGATGATTATTGTCTCTTCACATGCATTAGCATTTGTGAATTTTTGCTTTACACTTGTGCTCTTTTCCACTGCTGCCCAATAGTATTGCTAATCCAGTCATCTCTTTTAGATTTTGCTATTATTAGAACTAGTGCACTTTCTAGATAGCACTCTCTGATGTCCTCCCAGGTCTTGATTTTCTTCAGTTAACTCCATTAGAACATTGAACCTGCTCTTCGGTTAAATTTCACCCCTCCCTTGAGCCCATTGAGTTCAGTCAGACAAAAGCATATCAGTCCTCAGTTGAATAAACTGTTGGGTGTCACAGGCAGAGAATGAGAGAGACTGAGGTGCTAGCAAAGAGATACCTCCACTGAATTCAAGTGTTACACTATTGTGGCCTCATCTCAATTTCCTCTGACCCCAGTGTAAATCAGGGATACCCACCACTGAATTCATAGATTCACAGATTCATAGATTATAGGACTGGAAGGGACCTCGAGAGGTCATCGAGTCCAGTCCCCTGCCCGCATGGCAGGACCAAATACTGTCTAGACCATCCCTGATAGACATTTATCTAACCTACTCTTAAATATCTCCAGAGACGGAGATTCCACAACCTCCCTAGGCAATTTGTTCCAGTGTTTAACCACCCTGACAGTTAGGAACTTTTTCCTAATGTCCAACCTAGACCTCCCTTGCTGCAGTTTAAACCCATTGTTTCTGGTTCTATCCTTAGAGGCTAAGGTGAACAAGTTCTCTCCCTCCTCCTTATGACACCCTTTTATATACCTGAAAACTGCTATCATGTCCCCTCTCAGTCTTCTCTTTTCCAAACTAAACAAACCCAATTCTTTCAGCCTTCCTTCATAGGTCATGTTCTCAAGACCTTTAATCATTCTTGTTGCTCTTCTCTGGACCCGCTCCAATTTCTCCACATCTTTCTTGAAATGCGGCGCCCAGAACTGGACACAATACTCCAGCTGAGGGCTAACCAGAGCAGAGTAGAGCGGAAGAATGTCTTCTCGTGTCTTGCTCACAACACACCTGTTAATGCATCCCAGAATCATGTTTGCTTTTTTTGCAACAGCATCACACTGTTGACTCATATTTAGCTTGTGGTCCACTATAACCCCTAGATCCCTTTCTGCCATACTCCTTCCTAGACAGTCTTTTCCCATTCTGTATGTGTGAAATTGATTTTTCCTTCCTAAGTGGAGCACTTTGCATTTGTCTTTGTTAAACTTCATCCTGTTTAACTCAGACCATTTCTCCAATTTGTCCAGATCATTTTGAATTATGACCCTGTCCTCCACAGTAGTTGCAATCCCTCCCAGTTTGGTATCTTCCGCAAACTTAATAAGCGTACTTTCTATGCCAATATCTAAGTCTTGATGAAGATATTGAACAGAGCCGGTCCCAAAACAGACCCCTGCGGTACCCCACTCGTTACGCCTTTCCAGCAGGATTGGGAACCATTAATAACAACTCTCTGAGTACGGTTATCCAGCCAGTTATGCACCCACCTTATAGTAGCCCCATCTAATTTGTATTTGCCTAGTTTATCGATAAGAATATCATGCGAGACCGTATCAAATGCCTTACTAAAGTCTAGGTATACCACATCCACCGCTTCACCCTTATCCACAAGGCTCGTTATCCTATCAAAGAAAGCTATCAGATTGGTTTGACATGATTTGTTCTTCACAAATCCATGCTGGCTGTTCCCTATCACCTTACCACCTTCCAAGTGTTTGCAGATGATTTCCTTAATTACTTGCTCCATTATCTTCCCTGGCACAGAAGTTAAACTAACTGGTCTGTAGTTACCTGGGTTGTTTTTATTTCTCTTTTTATAGATGGGCACTATATTTGCCCTTTTCCAGTCTTCTGGAATCTCTCCCGTCTCCCATGACTTTCCAAAGATAATAGCTAGAGGCTCAGATACCTCCTCTATTAGCTCCTTGAGTATTCTAGGATGCATTTCATCAGGCCCGGGTGACTTGCAGGCATCTAACTTTTCTAAGTGATTTTTAACTTGTTCTTTTTTTATTTTATCCACTAAACCTACCCCCTTCCCATTAGTATTCACTATGTTAGGCATTCCTTCAGACTTCTCGGTGAAGACCGAAACAAAGAAGTCATTAAGCATCTCTGCCATTTCCAAGTTTCCTGTTACTGTTTCTCCCTCTTCACTAAGCATACCAGTACAAAACTAGAATCAGTTCTATGTTGTCATTGTAGCTTCTAAACAGGAGCCACTGATGCGCTTACTGACCCTCCTCTGGTTTTAATAACAATAGTTTGGCACTAGGCAGACTGAAGAGGGATTCAGTCCATGTTCTAGGGAACCTCACATATCTGGATCCTCCTCTTAGTACTGGAATAGTGGCAGAATAGCCAATAATCCCAGGCAATAACCCCACGCTGTTAATGAGTGGCAGAAGCAGAGCAGGCTAGAAAGTCACTAGGTGTCAGGCAGCAGGCTGAGTATGTGCCTCCTTTTGCTAAAGGGAACCCACAGATCACGATACCTACCTTCCTAGATCCAGTAAGCACCCCAAACACACCAAGAAATCTGTTATCTACTGCCAGGCAGTCAGACACCACAGAATATGCTCTGAGGAGAAAGTTGGGGATATACGCCTTCACACACACAAAATCGCCTTCACCAAACAAGGACATTCCACCAGAGAAGTAGACTGCATCATGGAGAAGGCCAACAAAATACTCTGAGGGACCTGCTTCAAAACAGAAATACTGCTCCCCCTCCCACCAACCGCACATCCCAAGTCGTCACCTACCACTCCACACTGGAACCTGTATGGGATATTATCAAACAACTACAACCCATACTCAATGGGGACATCATCCTGAAATAAATCTTTTCTGAACCCCTTCTTCTGGTCTTCAAACAACCCTGAACCTCACCAAGCTCATCATCAGAAGAAAGCTCCCCGCAGACCAAGACACTCCAACTCAAAGCAGCACCGCACCCTGCCATAACAACAGATGCCAAACTTGCAGCCATATTTCCACTGCTACAATGATCAACACCCCCCACAACACACCTTTCAAGATCCATGGGTCCTACGCATGACTATCACAACATGTGGTGTACCTCCTCCAGTGCACTAAATGCTCCAGTAACAACTGTATGGGTGAAACCCAACAATCACTTTGCTCTCAAATGAACTCACACAGTAAAATGATAAAAAATAAAAACACCAAATCATCTGTGGGTGAACACATTTCACAAAGTGATCACTTTATATCTGATCTATCAGTCCTCATCCTCAAAGGAAACCTGCACAACCCTTTCAAAAGATGAGCCTAGGAGCTTAAATTCATAACTTTGCTAGACACTAAAATTCATGGACTGAACAGAGACACTGCTTTTATGGCTTATTACAACAATTTATTATCCACTAACAACCTCCCCAATTGCCTTCCTTTTCCTCCTATGACAGGAGGGGTGTTAACAGGCCACTTCATCTTGAATGATCCCTTGAAACATGTGTTAACTACTTATGCTAAACAATCGGCTCCACCTGTGGCACTCAGTACCTTTCCCAGAATGTAAGGAGAGCTCTGTGTAAGATTGAAAGCTTCTCACTCTCTCCAACAGAAAGATATTACCTCACCCACCATTTCTCTCTCTCAAAACAAAATATTTTGACAGAACATTTCTGACGTGCGCTAGTTGAGAACATTAATCACTATGAATAGTTACATAGGGAACACAGGAGTTACTATAGTGGATCAGACTAGTGGCCTTCCAGTCCAGCATCCTCTCACTAACAATGGCCAATACCAGGTGCTTCGGAGGAAGGTGCAAGAAATCCCAAAGAAGGCAGATATGGAATAACCAGCCTGCAAATAAAGTTCCTCCTAAAACCACTAGCTAGATGTTTGCATAAGTTCTGAAGCTTAAGGATGTATATCCTTTCCAAAAATATAATTTACTTCTTTTTTTTTGAATAGTGATAATTACAATAGGATATTCTTGTTATGCATATAAATGTTCATTTTCTTCCAGTCCTGTTAAACTCTTGGCCTCAATGCTGCCTTGTGACAATGGGTGCCATAGACTAATTGTGCATTGTCAATTTTGAATTTGCTGCCTTTTAGTTTCACTGACTGTTCCCTTGTTCTTATGTTACGAGACTGGCTGAAGAGAAGTTTACTTAGCACTACCTAAAAGCACCAGCCCTATACTCTTTCCATATCTGGCAATATATAAGGTGAGTTTACATTATCATTTATTGTGGTTTATCAGCATGTGTAATGGTGTCATGAAAGAAAAAAGGAAAGAGTTTAGATAACTGGAAAAATAGTTCATGGAAATACAATAGTAATTCCACTGCCAGCACATCTCCATGCTGAAATTACTCCAAACCAAATACATTGGGGTTCAGCCAGTCTTCCTTGTATTATTGGCCATGGGAAATTAGAATACAGCCAATGTTAGTATTATAATTATTTGTAGCTTAATTCCCAAATTGACCTGATATTGCTCACTAGTATGCTCCATTACACTTGTTTTATTAATACAGTGTACCAAAAATGATGTTAACATTCATTGTTAGCTACAACATAATCTTCTGCTTCACCCACACACAAAATAGCATCCATTAAAGGGGGGTGGGGGGGAATCTTGCAATCGAACTTAAATGCTCAGTTACCTTCTTCCTTCCAAAGAATCACAACAATTTACATCTTTTCCTGAGCATTTTTCAACAGCCCTTCCTGATCGGTTACGGGTAGACGACTGTATTACTATGTGCTTCTGAAATATTCAAAGATGCTGTGTTGCATGACAGCAAGAAGGGGGCTAAGATTAGTTCATAAAACCAATGATCCCAATCTGTTAATGGCTAGTCCTCTCAATACTTTGGTGTAATTGCTATTGAGAGCATATTAATTGTTGTTATTGAAACCTATTCATATACCACTAATTATCATTAAAACTCATTACTCTGTTTGCAACATGATGATTTCATCTTCTTTTCTATAAAAAAAAGCATCTCACTTTTTTACAATCTATGCATTTTAATGATGCCGTTGTAAAGCACATACCACAGAAAGCACAAATTAAAGGAATTAATTATAAAAAATAATTAGAAACTTGCCATTAGAAATTACAGGAAGGGCCAATCAATTTCTATTTTAGTGTTCTGCTTTTCCATGTGTATCATTTCAATCAAACAGAAAATATTTATTCACTTTCGGTGGAATTCACTCCAGTGCAGGAGACAAGCAGAAGATCTTTAGAGAAGTCAGGGGTTCTCAAACTTATTTGATCAGGACCCCCTTCTTTGTGTCTGTAGTTGTTTACAACCACCCTGCCCCCACAAGTGCATATACTGCCACCCCGCTCTGAAGGCAGAGCAGAGAGCAGCAGCTGCTGGCTGGGTGCCCAGCTCTGAAGGCTCTCTGTGTCAGCAACAGGGCAGAAGTAAGAGTAGCAATGTGAAAAGTGATATTGACAAATATCACTTTTCACAGCAGACTTAGCGACCCATTACCACCCTTACTTCTGCGCTCCCAGTTAAGGATTGGGGAGGAGGAAAAACTCTGGCTATCCCCTTTAGCCCTGCCTCCCGGGTGTGGATGACCCTTCTGCATGAGCCCCAACAACACACAGCTGACAGCCAGAGCTCTTAAAAAAACAACAACAACCACCCAAAAAAGCACACAGCTCGCACCTCCATTGATGCATTCCTGTGCTTCCCTTGGGAGGCCTGTCCCATAGTTTGAGAACCTAAGTGATGCTTTAGAGGGACCGAAGTGATGCCTTAGTCTTTCACTGGCCCTTTGCATTGGCGAAAATGTCACCATTTACACTGGAAAAAGAGCTGTTTGAGGTTATGATATTCAACATTACTGGGGCTTTTCCACTGAACCAAAATTAGATTTACGGATGGACAAAAGATGTTGATAATAATATTATTGCCTAGGAACCCAAACATAGACAAGGACCTCATTGTGCTAGGTGCTGTACAAACCCAGAACAAAAAGAGGGTACCTGTCTTGTGAGACTTACAATCTTAGGGCTTGTCTAAACAACCAGTTCACAGCAAGCTGGGGTGTCAATCTAGCTTGCGTCCATGCAGACCCTGCTATTGTGTTACTTTTAGAGCGTGGTAGCAGGGTCCACACAGACACTCAGCGCATGGCCCCTAGTGCGAGGTAGATTGACACCCCAGCTTTCCGCACACTGACACTTAGTTTAGACAAGCCTTAGGTAACTATGTAAAGTTTGTTTCTAGATGTAGCTCCAAACCTCCTCAAAGGTCAAGGGGTCATAAAACAAACAAAAAAAGTGCTGGAACACATACTGGAAGTGCTATTCCAGCTCCCCAAAACAGTGCCGGAACGGCATTCTGGAGCATTGCATCATGACTCAAGCTCTGGTGCCGATTAAGTAATATAGTTCAGTTCCATTGTATAGACATGGGCCCAAGCCAGGAAGTTCTATTCTGAATCTGGATCCAAATTCCCCAATTCCAGTTCAAGGAAGCTTGGATCCAGTCTTCTGGTTAAAGTCATTAGAATGACTTAGAATTCTTTTAAATGCTGCAGATTCCTTAAAAAGACGAGTGAGCCTCAAAAGCTCTGGAATTGGGGAGGGGGGGAGGAATAGCTCAGTGGTTTGAGTATTGGTCTGCTAAGCCCAGGGTTGTGAGTTCAATCCTTGAGGGGGCCATTTAGGGATCTGGGGCAAAATCTATGATGATGGTTTGAAGGTTTATCTGGAGTTTATCTGAACAATCCAAACCAATTGGGGGTGAAAATTTTAGGCCTGTAAAATCTTACAACTTAAATAATAATAAAAAAGTATACAAAATGGAAATAGGCTAGAAAACCCCAAACATTATGCTCCGAAATTCATATTTAGTCAGCTAGAGTAGCCTGATTTTCAAAAATGAAGAGCATTCAGCAGCTCCCACTGACTTCCCCAAATCCATGTTGGTGTAATATGGAAGTAGTGAAGCAGTGAGGCAGACCCATAGAGCGTCTGTGCAAGAGAGAATAGTGTGAGTCACTCTAATTTTTTGCCGCTGAAATGAAACAACTAATGGCAGCTGCCTGTAGCTGCTCCCTGGAGCAAGCAGTGAGACTCTTCCATATCCAAAAGCACAGGCCACAAAACACCAGCATGACACCTCTGTCACATTTCAGGACAACTGCTCCTGTATTTCCCCTTATTGGTCCAGCCAGGGTAGCCTCTCTCCAGTCTGGCTCCTCTGGCCATCACCTTTCTTGGCATTTAATTCCAGAAGGCTTGCCCAGGATATTGTCATATCTGGCACAACTCTTTTCAATGACATCATTGCATAAAACACACTTTGCACTGTCATTTTGGAGGCAAGAGTATGATTTCCATTCCTGTTCTCTAGGTTCCTTATTCCTCAGCATGTGGCAGTGCTAAAGGGGCCAACATACTTAGTCCGTGTCCTGGGGAGCAAGTGTAGCTACTTCCTCTGCAACTTCTGGTCTATTAGGCTCTGATCCTAAGACCACTGTAGTTAATGGAAAGACTCACACTAACTTCAATGGACTTTGGAGCAGGCCCTATAGAAGGTAACACTAGCAACAGAGATGGCTTATAGGGCTTATTAAACAAAAATAAAAGACATTCTCCCCCACTTCCAGTTTTCATCCCACGATAGAACAAATTCAAACTGAACACTCTGGGTTCGATTTTCCATTCACTCATTGGACTTCTGACTCTACAGCTCAGTGGAAAAACTAAGCTGGTGTTAAATATTGTAACCATTGTTTCATCTTAAAGGAAGAAATTCACCCCTGTGCAGAAGGCCAGCACAAGGCTTTTGCTCTACCGAAGTCCCATTTAGGTCCTATAAATCCACTATCTTCAGTGGAACTAGGGCCAGGCTACACTACAAAGTTAGGTTGGCTGAACAACATCACTTAGGGATAAGAAAATTTGTGCAACCTGTGCAATGCAATCAAGCCAACCTAAGCCCTGGTGTAGACATCACTAGGTTGACAGAAGAATTCTTCTGTTGACCTAGCTACCCTGTTGCCCCAGAACTTGACGTTACCGCAGACAGCCATTTTGTGTGCCCAGCCACTGCAAGCTAAAAACCAAATACCGCATAGCTAAGAATGATCAGTAGGGCTCTGAGAGGCCAGGTCAAATAGCTGCATGATTGCAGTTTTGCTAATCAGAATTGGAGGATGGGAGTGAAAGTTCATGTGCCATGAGAATGGAAGGAATGTTTTTGACAGCCTACCTTGGCTTTTAGTGTCCCTGACATATACATTTTATGGTTGTTATGACTAGAAATGTTTTGATAAAAAGAGATAATGAATAATTTGCTGAAATTAAGAGAATTGATAACCCACTAGGAGTCACTATGAGTTATCTGCTTTGTTTAAATTAGTTGTAAAAGATTAAGCAAAAGAATACACTTTGGAGAAGTCAGAGGAAGTTTTTCTTTGAGCAAAGAGCTAACACCTAAACTCCCCTCAGCTGGATAGAAGGAGGGCCCCCAGAAGCCTGGCTGTTGATCACTTGAAACTATCTCAGACTTTGGGTAACTATAATGTTTGGGGTGCTCTGAACCTACTGTTACAGCATATATGTGTGTGTGTTCTTGAGACCTAATAAAAAGTAGTTTTAGGTAAAATGATTCTTGTTTGTATCAATCATTTATCAGATGGAGGAGCTGTGTCCCCATTGATTTATTCCTAACGCCACCTGAAGAAAAACAGTTAAGTTATCACTGCTTTGGGTTCACAAAACCCTGGGTAACAACCCCCTCTCAGAGAGGTGGATTTACTTCAGTGATGAAAGAACCCGTTGCCGTCCGCATTACAGTGCTTCACTGTAATAAGTGGCTATACTACCAAGGCACAGCTGCAGCACTGTAACATTTCTAGTGTAGACATACCCCTAATCTTGAGTCATGCTGGTGTCAGTAAGAGGAGAATCAGGTTCTTCGTTCTGAGAAATTCACTTATATCTTTAGTGGTTGAGGTTTTTTCATATCTGGTTTTGGCCAGAGCTAAGACTAATAAAACACTATGAGAAAACCCTTCTTGGGTTCAATCCAACCATGTCTGGAAGCAGAAAGAGATATTTGAAATTTTGGTGAGAGAAAACTGTGGAGAGAGTTCGTGAAGTTTCCAACTCAATTTTGTAGATTCAGAAAGCTCAGATAAACCCTGGGTAACCATCAGTAATCTGTGATGTTCATCTAAACTGGCTCTGATTTCAACGGGTCACCAATGAGTCATTATTAAACTCTAAAGGGAATCCTATCCAGTGCTCCCTTGCTGGAATGATGGCAAATATAGCACAGGATTTTGATAGCAAAGGAGATATGTCTTAATACCTCCTCCCCTCCCAACCCCCACCCGTCATGTGCTATATAAATGGGAGGATATTGCTATAATTCATCTGACATTTAGTTTTAAATATTTCCCCCACGTCACTACAAATGTCTTATTTCTTCTCTGCTACAGAAAACAACCATTTTATGTTTTCCTAAATTAGCCCTCAGGTTTCAATCCAACCCTCACTATTTTAGGCAAATGGGGTCACATAGATCCTTTGCTTTCCATTTGATTAGCTGTAACTATTTATTTTCTGCCATTCATGTTTATGACTGTGCAGTAAAAGACAGGCTTAATGGGCCAGAGGTCCAGGATGGAAAATCATCCAGCTAGTGAAGCATTGAGGACATCGAATTAGTGGCACTGCTGATCAGTTTTTCCCCCGAAGTTGACATCTGTTTACACATAGAGCCAGAAGTGTTCTAAAAGGCAATGTCAGCCTTAGGGTTTGGAGTTTCCCTCCTCAGATGCATCAGCAAGCCTAGCTTCCCTTTATTACTTGTTATTTTCTGTTGTGAAATGACAAGACAGATGCCATCAAGTTTCAGGGATGCAGTGATACCCAGTGCTGGAAAAGCAGATTGGAAGTTAGGATTCCTAGATTCTATTTCTGTAACCACTACTGATTTTCTGCGTGACTTTACACTTGTGTGCCTGGTAAATAAGTATAACTAATTAGAGCCCCAAAAAGTTTCTGGGAAACTCACTAGAAATTGACTTAGCTACAGCTATATAATGCTCCCTTTGTGTTCATTTCCAGCAACTATTCCAGTGAATGAGTTTACTGGCATGAATCTCCCTGGAATCAGTGAATTTTAAGGGAAGATTGGAGAATACTAATAGATTCATAGATTTTAAGACCTTTATGATCATCTTCTTTGACCTCCTACATAACACAGGTCAAAGAATTTCACCCAATAAAGTCGGCATTAAACCCATAACTTTCTGGTTTACAGACAGTATATCTTTTTTAAAAGATATTCAGTCTTGATTTAAATACTGTAAGTGGTGGAAAATACACCACATCCCTAGGTAAACTATTCTAATTGTTAATTACCCTCACTATTCATGGAAGGCTAATTTTGAATTTGTAAATATACACAAATTTATGGGACAAATTACTCTAAGAGCTATGCTCATCCAAACCAGGAAGAAGAACAATCCCAGGAGGTCTGTCTGTCCAATCAAAATTAATAACCACAGCTCAATTTTTTTTTAATTTCAATTACTTTTACCAAGCTGCTCACAAACCATTTACAGTCCAAGGATCTTTCACAGAAATAATTCTGCATACCGAATAAGCTGAGAAAACTGCTATGAATGATTTGTTTGTCATTCCTCAATGCTAATCCTTGCTTATATCATGGAGGTAGTGTGTGAATTAATTATTGTTTGAAAAGCACTTCAAAATCCTGTGATGAAAGGGCTTAGATAAGTGCAAAGAATCTTTATAGAATAGGCGATAAAACTGTCAACCACCTGCAGTGGTCAACTTCAGCCTCTGTCAGGGCTACCCACTTGCCTGACACCACTGCTGTAGTCAGAAAACAAGGAGGTGTGCAGGATGGAACACAGACATCTGATTTAATGAGCCATGTGTATACCATTACAGAACACAAACATACCCAGTTGGAATGGATGAGAAGGCCAATTGCTCACCAAACTACCATTAGAAGACCAAAAGACAGGGTAGGCCCACTGCTTAGTGAAGAGGGAGAAACAGTAACAGGAAACTTGGAAATGGCAGAGATGCTTAATGACTTCTTTGTTTCGGTCTTCACCGAGAAGTCTGAAGGAATGCCTAACATAGTGAATGCTAATGGGAAGGGGGTAGGTTTAGCGGATAAAATAAAAAAAGAACAAGTTAAACATCACTTAGAAAAGTTAGATGCCTGCAAGTCACCCGGGCCTGATGAAATGCATCCTAGAATACTCAAGGAGCTAATAGAGGAGGTATCTGAGCCTCTAGCTATTATCTTTGGAAAGTCATGGGAGACGGGAGAGATTCCAGAAGACTGGAAAAGGGCAAATATAGTGCCCATCTATAAAAAGGGAAATAAAAACAACCCAGGTAACTACAGACCAGTTAGTTTAACTTCTGTGCCAGGGAAGATAATGGAGCAAGTAATTAAGGAAATCATCTGCCAACACTTGGAAGGTGGTAAGGTGATAGGGAATAGCCAGCATGGATTTGTGAAGAACAAATCATGTCAAACCAATCTGATAGCTTTCTTTGATAGGATAACGAGCCTTGTGGATAAGGGTGAAGCGGTGGATGTGGTATACCTAGACTTTAGTAAGGCATTTGATACGGTCTCGCATGATATTCTTATCGATAAACTAGGCAAATACAAATTAGATGGGGCTACTATAAGGTGGGTGCATAACTGGCTGGATAACCGTACTCAGAGAGTTGTTATTAATGGTTCCCAATCCTGCTGGAAAGGCGTAACGAGTGGGGTACCGCAGGGGTCTGTTTTGGGACCGGCTCTGTTCAATATCTTCATCAACGACTTAGATATTGGCATAGAAAGTACGCTTATTAAGTTTGCGGATGATACCAAACTGGGAGGGATTGCAACTACTGTGGAGGACAGGGTCATAATTCAAAATGATCTGGACAAATTGGAGAAATGGTCTGAGTTAAACAGGATGAAGTTTAACAAAGACAAATGCAAAGTGCTCCACTTAGGAAGGAAAAATCAATTTCACACATACAGAATGGGAAAAGACTGTCTAGGAAGGAGTACGGCAGAAAGGGATCTAGGGGTTATAGTCGACCACAAGCTAAATATGAGTCAACAGTGTGATGCTGTTGCAAAAAAAGCAAACATGATTCTGGGATGCATTAACAGGTGTGTTGTGAGCAAGACACGAGAAGTCATTCTTCCGCTCTACTCTGCTCTGGTTAGGCCTCAGCTGGAGTATTGTGTCCAGTTCTGGGCGCCGCATTTTAAAAAAGATGTGGAGAAATTGGAAAGGGTCCAAAGAAGAGCAACAAGAATGATTAAAGGTCTTGAGAACATGACCTATGAAGGAAGGCTGAAAGAATTGGGTTTGTTTAGTTTGGAAAAGAGAAGACTGAGAGGGGACATGATAGCAGTTTTCAGGTATATAAAAGGGTGTCATAAGGAGGAGGGAGAGAACTTGTTTACCTTAGCCTCTAAGGATAGAACCAGAAACAATGGGTTTAAACTGCAGCAAGGGAGGTCTAGATTGGACATTAGGAAAAAGTTCCTAACTGTCAGGGTGGTTAAACACTGGAACAAATTGCCTAGGGAGGTTGTGGAATCTCCGTCTCTGGAGATATTTAAGAGTAGGTTAGATAAATGTCTATTAGGGATGGTCTAGGCAGTATTTGGTCCTGCCATGTGGGCAGGGGACTGGACTCGATGACCTCTCGAGGTCCCTTCCAGTCCTAGAATCTATGAATCTATGAATCTATGAATTACATTTCCTGCAGCTTACTCAAAAAGTGGCCATAGCCACCCAGGCTGGAGCCGTGTTCAAAGGAGAAGTGTAATCAATATACAGTAAAAACTCTCATCCAAGCTTTCAGCATTTCTTGTTTAGACTCTTTTCTGTCCTTGACAAATGCAGGTCTTCCCCACTTATCTCCATTCAAAGCACTCTCAAGGATCATGTTTTGGTTCACTCCTTTGACCATGTCACCCTTCTCTTTGTGCCCTTCACTGGTTCCCACTTCTCCATCAAATGCAAACTGCCTTCAAAGTCCTTTAGAGCCTATTTCCACCCTAACTACCAGCTCCTATGTACTATTGAAATCTTGACTCCTGCCTTCACTCCACCACTGATGCTGGCCTCACCAACCCAATGATTAAATTTTCATTCACCTCTGTGCTTTCTTGTATGCTGCCCCTCACAAATGGAAGGAGCTCTTCACAAACATTGCAAAACTGCCTCATTGACCTCCTTCAAATCCCTCTTCAACTTTCCTTTGCTGTGATGCCTAGAAAAAAAGAAAGCCAGTTGGTGTGCTAAGACTATGGGTATGTCTACACTGCGAAGTTGTCGACAGAACTTTTGTCTTTCATGGATACTTAAACCCCACTCCCACACCCCCATTGAAGACAAAAGTTTTGCCGACGCAAGTGGCAGTGTGAACGTGGCTTTGTCGGTAGGTTCCATTTTCCAAACCAGTAACATTTAAATTTTAGTTTTTCAGTGGAAAACCAAAAAAAGAATTGCAGGACATGTCAGAAGAACACAAAAGGTTTTCAAAATTTTCCCATGAAAAGGGATTGGTGTTTTTTGACCAGCTGTAGAGAGGAGTCAGAGTGGCCAGGCGAGCTGCTTTTGCTGTCAAAATGTGATGTGTAGCATCATTTTATAGGATCAAGAGTGGAGAATTCTGAGGTCATGGTTAGAGCTTTTGTTGTGGGTGGGACTTGAAGTTTAACACCATTCATTTGTGACATTCAAGTCCCCTGATTAAAAATAATGGCATTTAATTAAAACCACAATGAGTTATCAAGAGTCTTATTTAGTTGTCATGGAATTTGTGCGATCCATAGGCCTAGACGCTCAAGTCCTCCAGACAAAAAAGAAAGATCAGGAATGGTGTGGGTCTGCTGCTCAACGGAGGTGATGAGCTGGTAACAGAAGATGATGAGAAGGTGGAGCTGCTCAATGCCTATCTTACTTCAGTCTTCTCACACCAAAAAACCCCGCACATATGACAAGAGGATTAGCAAAGTTATGGTAGACAATAAAGGGGAAGGGAAGCAGATCAGGATAAGTAAAGAACAAGTCAGAGATCTTTTGACCAATCTGAATGAATTCAAATCAGCAGGGACTGATGCTGTTCACCCCAGGGTGCTGAAGGAATTAGCTGAAGAAATCTCAGAGCCACTGGCAATAATATTTGCAAACTCATGGATGACAGGAGAGGTCCTGGAAGACTGGAGAAGGGCTAACATAGTGCCCATCTTTTAAAAAGGAGAGAAAGGAGGAGTTGGGGAACTATAGATCAGTCAGCCTGACCAGGGTATGTGGGAAGCTACTAGATCAATGTATAAAACATTCAATTCCCGAATATGTGGAGAAGGAAGGGTAATCACTAGCACCCAGCATGGATTTACTAAGAAAAAAATCATGCCAAACCAGCTTGATTTCCTTCTTTGACAGAGTAACTGGTTTAGTGGATAGGGGAAATGCAGTGGACATAATATACCTGGACTTTAGCAAGACTTTTGACACAGTCCCACAGGACATTCTGATAAGTAATCTGGAGAAATGCAGGCTTGGTGGAACTACCATTAAGTGGATACATAATTGGATAAACAACCACAAACAAAGGACAGCTATTAATGGAATGATGTCATATTGGAAGGAGGTCTCAAAAGGGTTCAACAGGACTCTGTTTTGGGTCCAGTGTTATTTAGCATCTTTATTAATGACCTGCATGCAGGAATAGAAAGCATACTGATCAAATCTGCAGATGACACAAAGTTGGGGGAGGAGCTTTGCAAATACTTTGGAGGATAGAATTAAAATTCAGAAGGATCTTGATAAATTGGAGAGCTGGGCTACAGACAACAAAATAAAATTCAACAAAGACAAATGGAAGGTGCTACACTTAGGAAAGGAAAAAAATTGCACAAGTACAGAATGAGGAGTAACTGGCTTGGCAGCAGCACTGCTGAGAAGGATCTGAAAGTTGTGGTGGATCACAACCTCAACACGAGTCAACAGTGCAACGCTGCTGCAAAAAAAGCAAATGCAACATTAGGTTGCATTAACAGAGGCATAACATGCAAGTCATGGGAGGTGATAGTATCGCTCTATTCAGCGGCTGGAGTACTATGTCCAATTTTGGTCATCAATGTACAGAAAGGATATAGAGAAACTGGAAAGAATCCAGCGGTGAGTGACAAAGATGATCAAAGGGATGGAATGCCAGCTATACAAGCAAAGGCTGAAGGAAATGGGTATGTTTTATGTTGAAAAGAGAAGATTAAGGGGGGATATGATAGTGGGCTTCACATACTTGAAAGGCTGTCATAAAAAAAGAGGGAGAAAAGTTGTTCTCTCTTGCCACAAAGGGCAGGACAAGAGGCAGCGGGTTCAAACTAAAGCATAACAGATTTAGATTAAATCTCAGGAAAAACGTCCTAGCTGTTAGAACAATAAGACAGTGGAACACAGTGCCTAGGGAGGTTGGGGAAGCTCCTTCACTGGAGGTTTTCAAAAGGAGGCTGGGTAGCCATCTGTCTTGGATGGTTTAGACACAACAAATCCTGCATTTTGACAGGGGGTTAGACTAGATGACCCTTGCAGTCCCTTCTAAGTCTATGGTTCTATGATTCTATGATTTATCCAGTGAAAAAATGCAGTATGGAAGGACAGTGTAAACCTTAGTCCTAATCTGGAGATAAAATCAAAGAGTTGCTAGATGGTACCAATTCACAGTTATCAGTGTGGGACCAGGAAGTATCTATCAAATCTGATTTAACCTATCTAGCTTCTTACACCATATACCATCATCGCAGTATGTGAAATTCTTATAGCTGCTTAACAACCCAAGTCCTTTAGGGGAGGTCTACATTGCAATTAAAAACCTGTGGCTGGCCCGTGCCAGCCGACTCGGGCTCATGAGGCTTGGGCTCGGGGGCTAATTGTGCTGTAGATGTTTGGGCTCAGGAAGGAGACTGGGCTGTAGGACCCTTTGAGGTGGGAGGGTCCCAAATGTCTACACTGCAATTAAACAGACCCTTAGTGAACATACCTTTACTAACTGGACTTAGAGGCACTCACTCCAGCTGATAGTGTTCCTGCATAATAATGAAAGGCATATTTTGCAGGCGAAGGACTAAGGTCTTTGTAAAACATGGAGGGACATAGAAATACAGCAGATCAGACATAAAGATGTTTGGTAGCTGACACTTTCAGGTCCTGAGTCCTGGCAACAGTACAATTCAAGCCCCCAAATCTAAACTCCACCGATAGTTTGAGAAGTTTGAATCTAGACCCAAAACTTGCTCTGAAGTTTGCACCCAGCTCTTATATTTATAATGAGCTGAATATAACCACTAAGTAGAAATTTGCCAATTCAGATCCCAGCTTTGCAAATCAGGTCCATCTCTCTTCATAACTGTTTCACTTATAGTCTCCTCACCACTTTGAGTACTTCTTAGTTTATTGAGGTTAGAAGTACCAGAAAATCAGCCTCTTTCATTATATGTCAGTGCTTCCTCTTCAAGATGAAATCAGGAAAGGTAGATGCACCTGGGGGTAGGGGAATAGGACACACTGACCAATCTTTTCAAGCCTCAGGAAGGAGTTTCAAAGATGAGTAAATTGGATATAAAGGCTATTTGCAGTGGCTTATGTTGACACCCACATTTTTACACAAAAATTAAGATGTCAGACGTGTTTTCTTAAATGCTAGTTCTATTTGCAATCATCTTCCACACAAATGAAACAGTACGGTATATTAGGGAAGCAGATGATTTAATCCATTTTAATGGACTATTCCATGGAGCAGTTTCTTAGTAATTGCTTGCTGGTTAATTTCAGGTACCACAGGATTTATTTTGTCTATTGCTGTGTGTTCATTTTATTTCTAACCATTAGCGTACTTTATACAACAAAATTCCCTCCTAAAGATTTTGTATTGGGATTTCCATACCAGACAGCTTCCTAATGCTTCTTCCCCATTTTGATAACTGAAGGAGAATGGCCATTAATCATTCCAATTCCATTTTGCTTTAATGCAGCCCACTTCATGAGAAAAAGCAGACACTCTATTTGCAAGATACAAGAATCTGCTAATTATGAGAATGAAGGAGGTTATCATATACTGCTGTAAAAGTTTGGCATAACACTAAGGCTCTAATTTAAGTGGGGGGGGGGAATCAAAGAACCCTATTAGAGATCTCTAGTAACATTTATTTTAAGCACATCATCTTTACCTCATGGTTATTATATCTATGCTCCATAAAAAGCAATTATTTTCTACCTGCAGATATTCTGCTTTAAAAATGCCATGCTGTTAGGACAAAAATAAAATTCTTTCCATGTGTTATGGTTCCAAAATGAATAACATTTTGTCTTCTCCTTTTCATAGTAAATTTAAATTACATGAACGTTGATGGATTGACAGCCCGGGGAAAGAGGTCTTATATTTGTTCACAGAAGACCGGCCTGGGCCATGGCACTTTATACTTTCCCACAAACCCCTGACGATGTGCTTCAATGCTTATCTAGGAGGAGCAATAAAACAGAGAGAAATTCAATTCCTCTGCCTATTAAATCCTTCCATCTGCTGAGGGCTGGTCTACACTACAAAGTTAGGTCAGCTTAACTACATCATTCAGGACTGTGAAAATTTTCACACCCTGTGCAATGTAATTAATCTGACTGAAGCCCCGAAGTAGACACCACTACGTGGATGGAAGAATTCTTCTGTTGACTTAGCTACCACCTCTCGGAGATATGGATTTACTCCAGTAACAGAAGAATCCCTTCTATCACTGTAGTTAGGTCCACTGTGCTCATGTAGTGTTTCTAGTGTAGACATATCCTTAGACTGCCAATAAAAGTGTTTAGAGCCAAATGTATTGTTACCCTTTGTCCTCTTGGAAAAGGACTGCTTGGTCCAACGCCCACTGAGGTCAATAGAAAGAAGCACATTGACTTCAATGTCCTTTCAATCAGGTCCTAAGCCTCTATTCAGGAAAGCGCTTAATCACGTGATTAACTCTCCACCACATGCATCTGACGAAGTGGGTATTCACCCACGGAAGCTTATGCTCCAATACGTCTGTTAGTCTATAAGGTGCCACAGGACTCTTTGTTGCTCTCCACCACTGTTTAAGTCCCTAACTTAGGCCTAAACAGAGACTGGGAATGGTTGGGTCATTACACTAATTGAATTTTTTTCCCCCATGTTAAGTTCTCCTTACGCCTTCTATGGGTCATCTCGATTATCACTTCAAAGTTTTTTCTTTGCTACTGATAGCTCATCTCAATTGATTGGCCTCTTACAATTGGTATGCGTACTTCCACCTTTTCATGTTCTCTGTAGGTATAAATATCTTCAGTCTGTGTGGTCCACTCTATGCATCTGAAGAAGTGAGCTGTAGCCCACGAAAGCTTATGCTGAAATAAATTTGTTAGTCTCTAAAGTGCCACAAGTACTCCTGTTCTTTTTGCGGATACAGACTAACACAGCTGCTACTTTGTAACCTGTTAAAATCAAAGGGACTTGGGACTTAAACACTTGCTTTAAAATATGTGCATGTGTAAGTATTTTTCTGAATAGGAGTGATTTGCCTATGAGCACCAATTCTCACCCAACATCAACCTCACAGATCATATTAATGAAGGACTAGAAGGGACCTCAATAGGTCATCTAGTCCAGTCCTCTGCACTGAGGCAGGACTAAGTATTATCTAAACCCTCCCTGTCCTTAAAAACTTCCAGTGATGGAGATTCTCCTGCCTACCAATGGTTGATCTATAATGGACGAAGTGAGAGTGGAAACAGCTATAGCACCATAGCAGAAGTCTCATGCCAAGAGTCAGAATGATTGCAAAGTAAAGAATTTTTTAAACTCTTACAACATGGCTGTTCAGGCATCGAAGAAAGATTTTCTTTGCATCTGCCACAGCATTTCTAAGTCATGTGCATGCTGTTTCTTTTAAGCCTGTCAGCTGGTTTTAGTGCCATTCACCATGAAGTGCTGCTGACACATCAACATGCACAGCAGAAGAGATGGTGTAACTTTAAATCTTCCTTTGTGAGAGATCCCAGAGTTTTGGGCAGCTGCATTTCTCCCTTGAAGATTCTCTCAAGTGAGCTACGGTCAGGTTCTCACTTTCCCCCTCTCTTTTTTAATGTACACATGAAACTTCTGGGAGAGTTAGAGCCTGGTCCAACTCCCAGTGAAGTCAGTGGGATTCTAGTCTTCAGTGGGAGCTGGATCAGGTCCTCAGTAAAGGGATTCGGTGTGTGGTGTTGGGGCTCAGTTCTGAACCACCATCATGTTTTTCCTAGCTGGTGCAGTGGAATAGATGACCCAGCATGTGAATGAGATCAGTGTCTGATTGTGGAGCTAGTTTGCCGAGACTCAGTTTGGATAAGGCTGGTCCAGTCTCAGAGAGTAAAATGAAAGCGTTATCCCATTTTCCTCAGGGCTGAAATCTATAAAACCATGGAGGCTGATGGTGAAGAAAGATTTACAAGCAAAGGCAAGTATTACTTTTCAATAGTAAGAATATTCATAATAATATACAAAAATCAGAAGTCATAGCAGGGAGAAGAGTGTAAGAAATTATCCTGGCCAGCTGCACAGGGAAGAAGAGAGGGATTTGGTGGTGATAAAAATCATTAAATGTAAACACACTCTCTCCACCAACACCTTGGAGAAGTGGAGCTGACTACAAACTCCAGTGATTAACCATAAATGACAGGAACATCCAGAGGGTGCCGTGTGGCGAAGAAGCTTACTCTGCGCTCCACATATTGTTGGTGTTGATTAAAAACACATTTGTGTTCACATTTACAGCAGATGATAAAAGACTGTCAGGTCTTAAATTTTCTTCCTTATTAACCTTTTGGATTATATTAAGCAATAAAAAAGAGAGAGGTGTTTATTCAGAAGTGAACTAGTTATTCAAAATGAGTTCAAATAACATAACAAAGGGCCTGATTTGGTTCCCACTGACATCATGAAGGGTTTTTCCATTTGCTTCAAAGGGAGCAGCCTTAGGTCTAGTTTGTAGGAAGTAACACATCCTAAGTCAGGAAATTATAGACCCAACTCTGCTCTCTCTTACATGGGAAATCTGGAGTAAATCCACTGAAGTCAATGGAGATACACTGGTGTAAATGCTGAGTAAGTCAGATCAGAAGCAGGGTATATCTACACTACAGCTGCTATAATGACACAGATTTGGCACTATAGTTGTGCCACTGTAATGCCATAGAGTAAATGCTTCCTACATCAGTGGACAGAGTTTTTCCTTCAATATAGGTAATCCACCTCTCAGAGGTGGTAGCTAGGTCAACAGAAGAATCCTTCCATGGACCTAGCCGTAGCTACACTGGGGGTTTGATTGACATAACTGCTTTGAGAAATTATTCACAGTCTTGAGTGGAATAGATAGATCAACTTAAGTTTTAGATGTCGACCTGGCCTCAGTCTCTATCTCCTGGCTTCAGAAGGGAAGGGAATTGCTGATATGTTAGATGTTTTCCAGCTTTCACAATCTATGGTCCTAAGAAATGATCCAAACCTTAAAATGAAACCTTATTTGAAGTCTGGAAAAAAAAGCTTACCTAACTCTTCTGTCCCTCCTACGTACTTCTTATTATAATGTTCCTTTTGTACAAAGTTATTTATCTAGCAACATTGGTGCACATGACATTGAACATTGGATTTTTTGACGACTCCTTGTCCCACGGTGAAAATAATACTGTGCAATTTGAAACAAAATGGGGTATGGTACTGTGCAGAACGGGGTATGGTCAATGTAGCAGGAATGATTCAAAGAGGAGGTGGATTTTAAGATGTTATCGTAAAAGAGAAGAAAGAGAGCTTGATGTATGTTAATTAGCAGATTATTCCTGGGATAGGAGACATGATAGATGTCTCAAAGTTTGGCATGGGGAAAGTAAAATACCTCGCACAGATTGGAGAAATTTCCTCTTGTATAGGTAGCTCAGCCCATGTTAGTCAGTTCCTCTTTTACCACCCCTTCCCAGAGCTCCAAATAGAGTAAACCTACACCGTGTTGTTGGAAACCTGTAGTTATAGAATTGTGTTTCACTCAATAAGCACAGTGGCCCTGTGTCATGACCACTGTCTGCGCCCCCAGGGCACCTCGGAAATGAAATGTTCTGACTGAGTGAGGTTGTGTTTATTTATTTATTTTCTTCCGAAGTATTTTTAAATAAGTCAGTCTACAACTGCAACCTCTTCCCACAGCAACTCAGCCTCCTACTCCTTTCCCAGGTGACAGCCCAGTAGTGTAGTATGCACTGAATTAACACCCTTCTCATTTTTTTCAAGTAAATAGAAAATCCCTTCACAAAAACAGCAAGGCAAGGGTCTTATGAAGGATGAGCTGAGGGGTGAAAACATTATCTATAATGTAATTAATAACTGTATCACCATGTGTATCCACAAGGGGGCTCACTTGAAGTTGCACAAGCAACCTTAAATCTAGCAGCAGTACGGTGGGCACTTATGTCTCCCGAGTGTCCCCTCCTGGCCAAGGATGCTTTTATACACTGCCCTCCCCTGTTGTCTCCTTCAGAGGGTTCCTTAAACAACCTAGACACAGTCCACAGGGAAATTTAAACATTCCACACTGTGGGTCCAATTTATTCAGTCCTCAGGTGCACATTGGCCCTTCAGGCCCCAACCTCAGTTCAGTGTCTCTCTTCCCTTCTTCCCCAGCCTTCTCAGCCATCTTTCCCAGAGCTGGGTCATGGTTCAACGTCTCTGCAGGAGACAGTCTTGCTCCCTGTAGCTCTGTCTTGAGGTCAGCTACAGCTTCTCAGGATTCTGTTTTCCTGAGCATCTCCCAATTTATTGCCAGGCCTCCTGCCTCTGGCAGTCCCAGGGCTGGTCTACTCTACCAAATTATTTTGGTATAACTCCATCTCTCAAGGAGGTGAAAAATCCCCTGAGCAATGCAATTATTCCAGCCTAAGTGCCAGTGTAGACAGCGTTATGTTGGCGGGAGAGCTTCTCTTATTGACATAGCTGCCGCCTCTTGAGGAGGTGGTTTAACTACACTGACAGGAGAGCTCTCTCCAGTCGGCATAGAGCGTCTTCATTAGCACTGCAACTGCACCGCTGCAGCGTTTTAAGCGTAGACCTGCCTCGGCTACTTCTTTCAAGCACCCCTTCCCTGCAGCTTACTGCAGACTTTTAGATTGGTATCCCTTATTTCTTTCGGGGGGGAGCTCATTGTTTAATCAGGGTTGGCTTCGCACCAGCCATCCAACCCATGGGCAAGCCACCCTGTTACACTGGCATTCTTTAACTTTTGATTGCTTGACTTTGAAATCTTAGCAGCATTCTTTCAATATACTTTTATTATATGCAATTTTCCAGGCTTTACTGACATCCTTATATGAAGTGATCCTTATTTAGCAACCTAAATCATGATTGGAAATCTAACTTTAGGCACGTATCTGACTGTCTTGGCCAAATTATAGTTCTAGTGAATAAACATTTCTAGTAAGATATACGCCATTTTCCCTTTCAGTGTTGTTGTTGGTTTTGGGTACGTTTTATTTATTTTTTGTCTTTTTATTTTATTTTATTTTTTTTAGCTGTCACGACTGCACAGATTTAGTTGTGTCACAGGCATTTGTGTGTGGAGATAACGTTACTATTCTTAGCCAAGTTGGCACTTCTAGAGCTAAACAAATCACTCTAATTTCCTCCTTTGTCTGAAAAAAAAAAAAAAACCCAAGTTTGTAAGTCAGGACTGCAAATGAGCCTTTAAAAACAAAAATGATGAAACAGATTAATCCTCCTTTCTTTTTCAATGTTAGGTCTGGTTCTTATTATTTGTGATACCATAACGAGCAGTAATTAAGCTCTGGCAAATTTTCTTCTCCAAAGCAACTTGAATTACTGCTGTACTAGCACAAAAGAAATCACCCATGCTACTAGACATTAACCAAACTCTTTGCAGAAAACAATTCATTCAAATCATTTTACCGCTTTTGCTCACCAATTGATCTTCTAACAGCTTTTGAGGTTTACAAATGTGTTCATTTTGGCCCCGTTTCAGGAAAGCGTCCTTGTTCGCGTACAGCCTAATTTCAAGAATACACAAAACATTCAAGTAAAAATGTGCTTAAGTGTTTCCCTGAATTGGGGCCATAACAAATAACACTGGGCTACAATTTATGAGAAGTCGTCTGCTTCAGAGATAAAATGTGCTATTTATCATGTATTTTGATGTGCTGAATTCAAATATGACAATTAAAACAACTGATTGGCTACTGTTTCTAAGATATTTAAGTTTTTACATTTTATGTCTATGTATATTGTGTAGATAGTAGAGTTTTAATCATAAATTGTAAACCTGGGTCTTTTCATGTGTTTCTGGTTGCTTTACATAATATTTCACCTGTCCTGTTTATGGAACACTTTAAAAATCAGCAAAAGGGTTATATAAATAAAATTTATTATGAAACAAAAGGCAAAAAACTATTATCTACATAGTTTAGTCCTATTCAGTGTCTACTCGGCGCTTCTTGGCTTGTCTCTTGTATTCATTAAATGGAGCATCTCTTGTCACTGTCCAGCAATAGTCTGCAAGCATTGATGGGCTCCATTTGCCCTGATAGCGTTTCTCCATTGTTGTAATGTCCTGGTGAAATCGCTGGCCGTGCTCATCGCTCACTGCTCCGCAGTTCGGTGGAAAAAAATCTAGATGAGAGTGCAAAAAATGTATCTTTAGTGACATGTTGCAACCAAGGCTTTTGTATGCCTTGAGGAGGTTTTCCACCAACAACCTGTAGTTGTCTGCCTTGTTGTTTCCGAGAAAATGTATTGCCACTGGAAGGCTTTCCATGCCGTCTTTTCCTTGCCACGCAGTGCATGGTCAAATGCATCATCTTGAAGAAGTTCACGAATCTGAGGACCAACAAAGACAGCTTCTTTTATCTTAGCTTCACTTAACCTTGGAAATTTTCCATGGAGGTACTTGAAAGCTGCTTGTGTTTTGTCAATGGCCTTGACAAAGTTCTTCATCAGACCCAGTTTGATGTGTAAGGGTGGTAACAAAATCTTCCTTGATTCAACAAGTGGTGGATGCTGAACACTTTTCCTCCCAGGCTCCAATGACTGTTGGAGTGGCCAATCTTTCTTGATGTAGTGGGAATCTCTTGCACGACTATCCCATTCGCAGAGAAAACAGCAGTACTTTGTGTATCCAGTCTGCAGACCAAGCAAGAGAGCAACAACCTTCAAATCGCTACAAAGCTGCCACTGATGTTGGTCATAGTTTATGCACCTCAAAAGTTGTTTCATGTTGTCATAGGTTTCCTTCATATGGACTGCATGACCAACTGGAATTGATGGCAAAACATTGCCATTATGCAGTAAAACAGCTTTAAGACTCATCTTCGATGAATCAATGAACAGTCTCCACTCATCTGGATCGTGAACGATGTTGAGGGTTGCCATCACACCATCGATGTTCTTGCAGGCTACAAGATCACCTTCCATGAAGAAGAATGGGACAAGATCCTTTTGACGGTCACGGAACATGGAAACCCTAACATCACCTGCCAGGAGATTCCACTGCTGTAGTCTGGAGCCCAACAGCTCTGCCTTACTCTTGGGTAGTTCCAAATCCCTGACAAGGTCATTCAGTTCACCTTGTGTTATGAGGTGTGGTTCAGAGGAGGAGGATGGGAGAAAATGTGGGTCCTGTGACATTGATGGTTCAGGACCAGAAGTTTCATCCTCTTCCTCTTCCTCGTCTGACTCAAGTGAGAATGATTCTGGTGCATCAGGAATCGGCAGTCCTTCTCCGTGGGGTACTGGGCGTATAGCTGATGGAATGTTTGGATAATGCACAATCCACTTTTTCTTCTTTGACACACCTTTCCCAACTGGTGGCACCATGCAGAAGTAACAATTGCTGGTATGATCTGTTGGCTCTCTCCAAATCATTGGCACTGCAAAAGGCATAGATTTCCATTTCCTGTTCAACCACTGGCGAAGATTTGTTGCAGCATATGTGTGGGGCCCACCTCTTGTCCTGATCTCCAATTTTACAGCCAAAATAAAGGTGATAGGCTTTCATAACCATAGTGGTTATACTGAGCTTTTTTGATGCAAAAGTCACTTCACCACAAACATAGCAGAAGTTATCTGCACTGTTCACACAAGTACGAGGCATCTCTGCTCACTTTGGCTAAACAGAAATGTGTCCCTTTGCAAAATCAAACACTGACAAATAAGTGAGCATGACACTGTATGATTTCTAGAGCTGATATAGGGCAATTTGTTCAGCAGAGTGATGTAAGCTTCGTTATGATTGCATCATCCATGACTTCTAGGAATAACATGATGCAATTCATATCATGTATGACGCAATACCAGCTTCAGATTGCATCATTCATTGTTTTGCCTAAAAAACAAGTACTGTCCAAACCCAGTCATAGATTTATTCATAGATCCAGTCAAAGATATATTTTAGTCATTTCTGGTTTAAATTGAGATCCCTTCCCTTTATGACTCACTTATCCTCCGCCATTCCCAAGTCAAGGGTCGTATATACTGACCCACTAGCATATCTTGAAAACTAGAGCCAATCAACAATTTTAAGCATCATTTTCATTCTCAGTGACCCAGAATTAGTAAAGTTTGACTACATTTATTTCAGAAGCATTTTGGCTGTAGAGCAGTGTAATCAATAAGAACTAATTAGATGGGCACCTTGCAAGAGAGAGACCCCAAAACAGTCGAGTGTTTAGGACAAAGCATGGACTTGAACCTGACGCAAGTACATCTCACCACTAGGCTATTCTGGGGTGTGTTGCTCCAGCTCTCTCATTTTTTTCATTAAAAATGTCAAAAGGTCTCATTTATTTGTTCCATATTAAACAAAATTTGGGGTCCTCTATTTTGTGTGTGCATGTGTGTAATGAAATTCTTGTTTTCCTGCCATCCCGACCCAACCCAGACACCAGACTGTGATTAATAGCCAGGTTCCTACTTCCCACGTGCACAAGATGGAAAATAAATTACGACAGTTCTTTCATTGTTGCATTGTTAATTCCCCATACAGGATGGCTGATATGTTAGGAGGAGAATATGTAACCAAGGCTCCACTCACTTTACCCCCACTTCCTTCTAGGAAGGGAAGTAAGATCTCAGTGGCCTTTACCCCCTGGAAAGACATCTATCCAGGGTGCTAGTCTCCTGAGACCACAATCTAACATGCTGAACAATGTTGTCTCATTGTTCTCTTGTACAATCATGTTGGTCTATCAATGTCCCTCTTATCTTAGGCCCAGGGCTTCTCTACACAATCAAATACTTTGGACTGCCAGGGATGTTAATTAGCCAATTGGTTGTAATTCATAGCAAATTCCAATTGGTTGTAATTCATAGCAAATTAACTCCCCCAGAGCCCTAGTATTTGATCCTTTATATGCTATTGATGACTGAGATAGTGCTTAGTATTTCTGGTTTTAGTTGACTACTTAGCACGATCTCAGGTCTAGTCTACACTAGTAAATTAGGCCCGTATAACTACATTGCTCAGGGGAGTGAAAAATTCACATATAGTAAAGCCAACCTAAGTCCCTGTGTAGAATAAGTCTTCCATCGACCAAGGGATGTGCTGGCCGCTGTTTCCCGCAGCCCCCATTGGCCTGGAGCGGTGAACCACGGCCAGTGGGAGCCGTGATCGGCCGAACCTGTGGACATGGCAGGTAAACAAACTTACTTACCCTGCTGGGCCACGTGCCAAAGGTTGCCGATCCCTGACCTAGAGATTGCTAATTTGGCTTGGTATACCAATTGCAGGACGTTATATGTATAATTGCCTACATAACTACTTACTCTTTCCAACAACTTATCTTTTCCTATTTAAAAACAAAAACCAGGAAATTCAATGGCAACAAACGAGGTTAATACAGCATTAAGGTTGCAGCATTGTATGATATCCCCTTACAGAATGTTGAGTTGAGCAAAATTCTGAAAACCAGGAAATGCACAGTAAAGTTTACTGATGCACCCTTAAAATGCCCTCTTTCAGCAGTGTCCCAATATGCCCTGTTTTCACACACACACACACACACACACACACACACACACACACACATCTTTACTTTACCAACACCACAATTGCTGAAATGTACACGTTCTTCACCTCCTTTTACAACTCATTGAGAGGATTCTATCTAAGCCTATTGAAGGACCAAAATGAAAAAAAAAATGGAGGGGGGGTGTGTGGAAAGTACTGCCCATCTCACCTTCCTGCTGGTGCCTGCATCTGGCAGTAGTCAATGGGAATTATTTGCACACCTTCCAGCTGAAGTCAGTAAGTTAGGTGTTATTTGTGCCTACACTAAACAGTTGAGGCAATAGTTGAGCCTGGTTGGTGAAAGTGTTTGTGATATGAGGACACGTGCAGATTACTTTGAGATGTGTGAGAGCGCAGTGATTATGATATAAGCAGAGCCATATTTTTCACCCTCCACTGGGTGTGACCCAAGGGAAGAGGTGCTTGTGTACTTTCAGGATCTAGTATGCATCATTTCAGCACAGAATTGAGTAGGATTTTTCAGCAGCAAGGCATCGGGCTTTTCTTACAGAGGATATTGGCAGCACTGAGGTGGAACATGAGAGGATTCTAATGCTTTGATGATGGGTAAGTGAAAGTGCAGGTTGTGAAGGTATCTTGTGAGTCAGAGTAAGAGAGTTGTAAAAGGCTGTGAAGTGATTCTTAAGTTGTACACGTGCAGCCAATTCCTCCAGAAAGAATACAAAGTGTGTGAATGTAGACCAGGATCCAGACCCTTCTGAATGTTAGTGCCAAGGGCCAGTGAGAGTATGTGCATATTGAGGCACATCTAAGACTGAATGTTCAAAGAAAATGTGGCATGGGCTTTTTTCTTTTTTGTCCTTTAATATGGTTAGATGAAATCCTGTGGGAGAGAGCACAGGGGTAGCAAAAGGAGATGAAAAGCTTTTACATTTCAGCAACTGTGCGGGTGGCAAATAAGAACGGCCATACTGGGTCAGACCAATGGTCCATCTAGCCCAGTAACCTGTCTTCCGACAATGGCCAATGCCAGGCGCTTCAGAGGGCATGAACAGAACAGGTAATCATCAAGTGATCCATCCCCTGTCCCCAGTAAAGGCATGTGTGTTAACGAGGCACATGGGGGCATTGCTGAAAGAGAGGGGAGATAGTGGTGCATGGGCAACTGTCACTGTGCAGTTCCTGGTTTTCAGAAGTTTACGTTTTGCGCAACACTGCATTCTGCAAGGGGCCAACGTGTCACCAAGCAACCTTACCTCTGCACTAACATATTCAATGGCAAAAAAAAAAATAACATTGAGGCCCAAAGTGGCCAAGCAAATGACTTTCCGTGCCGTCTGGGAAAGTTTTTATCGTGTATTTACTGTGTAACCCACCCCACTGCACTGTGAGAGCTGTGGCACATCAGTTGCTAGGTGGCTGGTAGCATTTTGTCTATACCATATTGTAGCGGGGTGGTCCCCCGCTCCTGCCCGGAAAGGCTTAAAACAGCCCTGGCAGAGGGTTGGGGCAAAGGAAAAGCTACTAGGCTGATTGGGGAAGTAACCGCAGCTGGGCCACGCCCCAATCAGGCCTCAGCTGGCCCTATATAAAGGGGCTGGGAGCCGGAAGCTCAGAAATTTCTCTCTGCAGTCAGAGAGAGAGAAGGGCCTGGCTGCAGGGAGCTGAGACAGAGTACCTGGGTGGAGCAGGGCTGGGGAAAGGCTGAGGAGCTGGGGAGTTCCAGCCTGGAAAGCCCCAGGCTGTGGCCTAGCATTGGGCCAAAGGTACTGGGGGTTGCAGAGGGCAGCCCAGAGGTAGGCCAAGGCAGCAGGTCCAAACCCCACCTTGCCTGTGATGAGTGGCTGATACTGCAGTCTGCCCCAGGGAGTGGGGCTAGATGGTAACTGGCAGTAGCCTTACAGTGAGGTGGGGATAGTGGGTGGGGGTTCCCCAGGGAGGGGAGACCCTAGGACTGTGGGGTTACTGCCAGGGGGCAACACCCCAGGTACAAGGGCACCGGGGTCCTGGGAGGGACACGGGAGCCAGTAGAGGACAAGGCGGATCACTAGCCTGCAGGGGGCACTCTGGGCTGGATTGAGCTGATTTCCCCAAGAAACCAGCAGGAGGTGCCGCAGGGGTGAGTCCGACCCCTTACACATATGTTCAGAGGCATAGCAGTAAGTGCTCCAAGCTCTAGGCCCCTCAGGCTCAAGACCTTGGTGGATTCCTGAGTATTCTTGATATTTCAGATCAAAAGAGAGGATTCCATTACTAGAGCTATAAGAAATAAAAGGTGGAAGGTCCCTTGACATGACGCTTTAATGGCCGTACACTACAAAGCTATACCTGGCTGTTCACAGCTCAGACCCTAGGGGCAGTCTAGTCCAGAGGTATGAGAGGGGACACAGGCTGGTCTCACCCTTCCACACCATCCTATTGCCTTCTGGTCAGAGCCCTGTATCCCCCTGCTATGGCTACTGTTGGATCTCTGCTAGCAAAAGGGTGTTTCTCCATCCAGCTTGTATGCCCTTCAGTCCCCATGTTCAGACAGCCAGCTATCTGGTTTTCCTTCTGCAGACAGTTCCCAGGCTGCTACCTCTGGCCAGACATTCCTGATCACATACAGCCTTCCATTCCCTCTAGAGCCTGATACTTTCTAACTTTAACTAGTGCTCTTTTACTGTGCTGGAGAGATTATGGTGTCCTGGAGGTTGGGCTGGGGATTAACACTGGGCCCAGTAGTGAGCCAGTAGCGGATTCATTACAGCTGTTTGTGTGCTTGGTCTGTTTAGTCACAGTTTAAGGTAATATGCATGCATGTGCTTTGATTATAAAGTATAGAAGTATTGGAATGACAGATTAGGTAAGCATAACAGAACAGTTGTTAGAGGGGGGAAAAGCTAATAATAGTGTTTCTTTCCATGAGACCGAAAATTGCTAAATAAAATCCCACCTGTTGTCTTGGCAGAGAGAAAAAATATACAAGATGTATTTTGTTTTGGCAGTGGAGGAGTAGCATTGAAAGAGGTTATTGCAATGTCATAAGGAGAGATCTCAGGATAGAAAGGAGTGAGAAAATGCGGTGGAAAAAAACCCCTTCAGCAGATTATCATTTCTTATGGAATGAGATCTAATTTTTTTAAAGGAACTGAAGAGAAATTTCTAGATTTATTTTTGGGAAAACAAGAAAATGACTAAGGTGAGATAAGTGTGGCTGCTACTTCAAAGCGTTTATTTTCAGATGTTCAGAGAATTCAGTGTCATGAAAATAGCAAAACAAAAATATTTTTTAAGTTAGCAGAGAACTTCAAGAGTGAAAATATATTCTTAAAGGGTGGTGTTTTGTGAAATACAATATATAGCAAAGGAGAGATAATTGCAGGTATTTCTAAACTTAATTCACTTTCTTGAAGCATTGATGCCAGCAAAACTTTATCACCCAAATGTTAATTAAAAATGAACATTAAAGGGACATGAACAGGGACAAAGTAGATTTGTTTAAAAAAAAAAAAAAACCATTCACACAAAATGCTTTGAAGAATTTTCCCAGATTGACTTTGTGCTCCAGCCCTCCAATGATTTGGTTATGCTGGTTATGTCTCTATTAGAAGTGCTGCCATTTATTTAACAAAAGTTATTTCGGGAAAGCCTGCAGAGATGCATACTATAAGACTATTATCTTGGGCTTCACCAGCTGCTGAATGAAACCGTTCTGCTGGATCATGAAGACAGAGGTGGCCTCTAACATATACAGACCCTGACCCATTCAGAGTTTTAAAGGTGGACTCTAAGATCTGGAACTGGATTTGGGACAGGATAGGAAGACAATGCAGAGAATAAGCACTGACATGATGTGATTTACATTGCCTAGTAGCTGGGCTGCTGCATGTTGGACCAGAAGAAGCTTCAGCACATGCCTTGTGATCAAAGCCAGGTAGAGCACGTTGCAACATTCTCACATGTAGGTGGCAAAACCATGAATCACTGCAGCTAGGTTTGTATCTGAAAGGAAGGCCACTGTCAGTCTGTCAGACAAAGGTAGCAAAGGGCATAACTATAGCTACTATTAGTGTGGAGGAACAACAATACATCCAGTAGTACAGCTGTATTGAGCACTGCTTTGATGACCAGATAGTAGATATTTGAGTCTACGCTCTGTGTTCCCTTCCACTCACAAAATGGTCTATAAAATGCTTTAGGGTCCCTCATCATGAAAGGCATTTTTCAAACATAAGCGATTACTATTGTTAACTGCAGCAAAATGGTAACAGTAGGCAGTGGATTCCCCCGCACACCCTGCACCAACTACTGAGATAATCTGTTCAGAGTTCCACAGTACCAGTGACTAATGGGGGTGAAAGGAAGTTCAGCAATTATTTCTTCATAGCAGTCTACCAGACCAAAAAAAAAATAGCGTATAGACTGAGATACTTAAAACACAAAAGTCTCTGCCAGACAGCATGGGATATAGCTTGGAAACATTCCAGAGATGGTGATGAGTTGACTGCACAGAAAAAGAAAAGAAAAGGAACAACCCTCTGCGCTGCTCTACACTACAGAATGACTTTGATATAATTCTGTTGCTCAGGGGTGTGGATTATTCACACCCCGAGTGATATAATTATACCAACCTAAGCGCCAGTGTAGAGAGTGCTATGTTAGCAGGAGAGCTTCTCCCAGTGACATAGCTACCGCCTCTCACAGAGGTGGAGTTAAGCCAGTGAGGAAGCTCTCGCCCATCGTTTTAGAGTGTCTTCACAAGAAGCTCTACAGTGTTGAAGCTGCACCACTGTACATTTGTAGCATAGACCTGTCCTTCGAATACAAATTATTTCAAATTTAGAGAACCTGGTCTCACAGACATTAACAGCTGTGAAAGAAGAAGTCCAAAAGTTGGTGTTGTGGGTACATAAAATCATAGAAATGTAAGGCTGGAAGGGAACTCAAGAGGTCATCTAGTCCATTTTCTCATGCCGAGGCATGATTAAATATACTCTACCATCCTTGACAGGTGTTTGTCTAACCTGTTGCAGAATTCCCATTCCTGGAGGCTTTTAACAACCTAAACTGTTCCAGTGCTTAACTACCCTTAGCTATAAAGATTTTCCTCATCTCTAACCTAGATGTCAGTAGTTGCAAACTAACCTGATTACTTCTTGTCCTACTCTTGGCGGGTAAGGAGAATAATCCTCATCATAAAATTTTTTTATATAACTGAAGACTGTTACCATGTGCCCCCTCAGCCTTCTCTTCTCTAAACTAAATGCATCCAATTCTTCCAACCTTTCCTCACAATCGTGTTTTCTAAACCTCATATTTTTGCTGCTGTCTTCTGGACTTTTTTCCAATTTCTTCACATCTTTCCTAGATTGTGGTGCCCAAAACTGGATATAATACCGGAGATGAGGTCTCCCTAGTGCTAAGTAGAATGGAACAATTACATCCCGTGTCTTACATATAACATTCCTATTAAAACACCCTGGAGTGATATTTGCCTTTTTCACAGCGGCAACATAATGTTGACAACCACTAAGCTCATAAGGTAATAAGAAAGTGTTATTTATTCCTTCACTAACACAAGAACTGGGGTCACCCAATGAAACTAATAGGCAGCAAGTTTAAAACAAACAAAAGGAAGTACTTCCTCATGCATTGCACAATCAACCTTTGGAACTCCTTGCCAGGGGATGTTATGAAAGCCAAAACTATAAACAGGGTTTAAAAAAGAACTAGATAAGTTCATGGAGGGTGGGTCCATCAATGGCTATTAGCCAAGGTGGGCAGGGATAGTGTCTCTAGCCTTTTTTTTTTTTTTTAATGGAGATATCCTATCTCCTAGAACTGGAAGGGACCTTGAAAGGTCATTGAGTCCAGCCCCCTGCCTTCACTAGCAGGACCAAGTACAGATTTTGCCCCAGATCCCTAAGTGGCCCCCTCAAGGATTGAACTCACAACCCTGGGTTTAGCAGGCCAATGCTCAAGCCACTGAGCTATCCCTCCCCCCAGCAGAAGGTGGGAATGGGCAACAGGGGATGGATCACTTGATGATTACCTGTTCTGTTCATTCCCTCTGAGGCACCTGGCATTGGCCACTGTCGGAAGACAAGATACTGGGCTAGATGGACCATTAGTCTGATCCAGTATGGCCGTTCTTATGTTCATCTTGCCCAAATTCGGGTCAAAAGAATTAACATCTAAGCCTGAATGTTCCAAAGACAGCTAGTTAGGATCAAGAGAACCTGCTCAGGTGCCATACTACAGATCTGGATATTATCTGGGCACATGGCACAGTGACCCCCTAGAGTTTTAATGTAACCACACAAATTCAGTTAATGAACACAGCATCTGATAATGTTCAGTTTAAACGAGTGCTCTCATGAGTTCCTAGTGTGAAAAAAAGATGCAATCACGAGCACGGATTATGTAAAGATTTATACATGAAGCCAGTGAAGCTAGTCATGTGCTGAAAGATAAACAAGTATGCAAGTCTTTGCAGGATCAGGGCTGTAGTTAGTAAAACTAACATCTTTGGTGACCAGCTTCCCAGAGAGGCCAAGGGCTGAGCAAAACATAAGCTGGCCTTGTAAACCAAGAGGTATTCTCTCCTGGTCAGAGTGGATGCACACTGAAGGGCATTGTGGGAATTCTTGAGCTTGAATTGCAGGTGCCTACATGCTGGGGGCCAATAGAAACAACGTATGCAAATTCTTCAATCACTTACACTCTGGCAGCTTTTAACACCATGACCATGTCTATGTTTAATTGTGTTTGAATTAATCAAATCAATATAATTTAAATTAAGTGCCCTATTAAATCTATTCTTAAGTGGTACCAGTTGTTATTGTATCTCTTGTACAGATTAATCTGTTTTAATTAGATTAAATGTTTATCTATGACAGATTTTAAACCTCAAAGGCCAGATCCTCAGTTAGTGTAAATTGGTGTATTTCCACTGAAGTCAGTGCAGATATGCTTATTTACACCAGCTAAGGATCTGGCCCTTAATGTTTTTCCATAATCTAATTGCAACTAAAATATATACACTGCCTATCTTTATTAATCTAACGACTTAAATATAAAACAGCATTGGTATTAAATTGGTCTTTAGTCATGCATTTATTGCCCTGATTAAAGATAAGAATTAGAAACCTAAGACCAAGATTTGAACCAAGCCACCAACCAACCCACCGAAAACACACTCTACCCTAAAGAGATTCTCCAAAGGTCATGATTCAGCAGACTTGTCAAGCATGTGACTGATTTTAGCTCCACTGCAGGAGGCACGTAAGTATACATTTGGATTGCACAAGAGGTGCTTAAAAAAATTCACTGGAGGCATCAGAAAGGAAACCTTATTTAAAAATAATAAGCTCACTTTTAGTAGTGTTGTTTCATATGCTTAATTTTAATTGCAGATTATTCTTGTTCTCAAATCATTGATAGATTTGAGAGAGACGACATAGCTCATTAATTTCATTGTGTAGGGGATAGCATTTCAAACAGTAGCTTTGCTGACCCAACTCCTACAGCCTGTCTGATTGTTATGAAATGGTGGTTAAATGGAAACAGGGTAAGGAACATTGGAGCTAATGTTACTGTCCTATTATTCAAGGCATTTGGAAATGTATCTTTAATGACTTTAGTATGAAAATGTCTTTAACAAAAGTCTCAGTGTTAGCCTTGGTACCCTGGCCTAATTCCAATTTGGGTAATTGCATTCTGCCTATGTAACATTCCCTTAATAGCTTAAATTGGGTAGTTTTCTTTCTCACTTATCAGGGGGTAGCCGTGTTAGTCTGTATCTACAAAAACAACAAAGAGTCTGGTGGCACCTTAAAGACTAACAGATTTATTTGGGCATAAGCTTTCGTGAGTAAAAACCTCACTTCTTCGGATGCATAGAGTGAAAGCTACAGATGCAGGCATTATATACAGACACATGGAGAGCAGGGAGTTACTTCACAAGTGGCGAACCAGTGTTGACAAGGCCAATTCAATCAGGGTGGATGTAGTCCACTCCCAATAATAGATGAGGAGGTGTCAATTCCAGGAGAGGAAAAGCTGCTTCTGTAGTGAGCCAGCCACTCCCAGTCCCTATTCAAGCCCAGATTAATGGTGTTGAATTTGCAAATGAATTTTAGTTCTGCTGTTTCTCTTTGAAGTCTGTTTCTGAAGTTTTTTTGTTCAATGACAGTGACTTTTAAATCTGTAATAGAATGACCAGGGAGATTGAAGTGTTCACTTACTGGCTTGTGTATGTTACCATTCCTGATGTCCGATTTGTGTCCATTTATTCTTTTGCGGAGGGACTGTCCGGTTTGGCCAATGTACATGGCAGAGGGGCATTGCTGGCACATTATGGCATATATGACATTAGTGGATGTGCAGGTGATGCACAGATTTAAAAGTCACTGTCATTGAACAAAAAAACTTCAGAAACAGACTTCAAAGAGAAACAGCAGAACTAAAATTCATTTGCAAATTCAACACCATTAATCTGGGCTTGAATAGGGACTGGGAGTGGCTGGCTCACTACAGAAGCAGCTTTTCCTCTCCTGGAATTGACACCTCCTCATCTATTATTGGGAGTGGACTACATCCACCCTGATTGAATTGGCCTTGTCAACACTGGTTCGCCACTTGTGAAGTAACTCCCTGCTCTCCATGTGTCTGTATATAATGCCTGCATCTGTAGCTTTCACTCTATGCATCCGAAGAAGTGAGGTTTTTACTCACGAAAGCTTATGCCCAAATAAATCTGTTAGTCTTTAAGGTGCCACCAGACTCTTTGTTCTTTCTCACTGTTTGTTATAGTCTGTTTTGTCACGTTGCTTTGTACTGTTAAACCATTGTTCTATTTCTTCCCACAGGTGGCTGCATTTCATTGGTAGGTGCAATGATTCCTGTCTAAGCATTTTTAATATAGCCCCATGAACAGAATTAAGACCCAATTCTGCAAGGTACTTAAGCATGTGCCTAACTTTAAGCATGTGAACAGTCACAGCTACTCATTTTATCCAGCTGTGTTGAACAGAAAGTTCATTCAGGCCGTGAACCTGCAAAAATTTATGCACATGAGTAAACACACTGAAGTCCAATGGACTACTGACATAGTTAAAGCTGGAGATTGGCTTAGGTGCCTTATGCAATTGGGACCTAAAGAAGCGTATTTCCATCTTGTAAAAAACATTATTTTTATTTCTGTTGTATACCAATAATGTAGATTTTACTCAGAAAACCATCACATTATCCAGTGCTCGTCTGTCTTCCTGAAAGGCCTTTCATCTAATATCCTCATTACTAAGGCTACATCAACGCTATGGGCCTGGAGTGTGATTCCGCAGCTCCCACACACATACTTGCAGTATCCCTGTGAGACCTAGAATGAGTATAAGTAACGTAGGCACAGTACCACAGGCAGCAGCAGCATTCATCGATCTACCCCAAGTACATGTACGCGAGCAGAGGAAATCACACCCCTAGCTTGTAGATTTAGCCTAGAGGAAAGCTTTTGCTGGAGAAAAGATTCGAAGTGTGTCCTCATTCTAATCTCTAGTGGCAGGGAGTTCGACAGACAATAGCCCAGAATGTAGGTCAGCTGAGGACATCCTGTCTGAAGTATTAAGAGTGTTTGCTGACTGCTGTAGAGGGGTCATGGAGGGAGATGTTCTAAGGCAGATTGGTCCACGCTTCCTAGAGGCTTTAAAAAAAAATGAATCAGAACCTTGATTTGTGTTTGTCATAGCACAGGGAGACAGTATTGGCCACTGAACACCTGCGTGATCCATTTTCATCTGGCAGGGAGGCTGTTCCAGGTTGAAGTTTCTTGGTGGCCTTTAAAAATAGCCCCATGACTGAAGACTGGAGTACTGTAATTAGGTCCTAGTGGAAAGGAATGGGTACAGTCTCAGACCTAATTATCTTCTGCCATCTTCAGCATATAAAATTGAGCCTTGGACTCCCCTATATAAGGGATTCCAGTGAGGAGAAGCATCTTCTGAGATCTGCCCAAGGGGCACGAGCAAAAGCACATTGATGTAGTTTCACCCATTCCTTCTAGGTTTAGTATTTTATGACCACTGACGTCAATGGCAGCTAATAGATCTAACAACATCAACACAGATGTTTGTCCACTGTTCATGGTTCTAAGGAGATTCCCTCACTCTAGCAGTCATTTGGAAAACAGCCTGAACCTTGCAAAAGGTAGCAGGAGTAGAGCTGGTTGGGAGGAAAACACTATGATTCAAAATTTTGAAGTTGCTTTTGTTTCTCAGGGCTTGAAGTTAATCATAAATGTTTTTGTCAAAATGGTTTTTGCTAAACAAAAATTTGTGCTAGCCATTTTGAGGGAGAAAATAGAGCTTAATTTGTCCTGAGGCTTGGCAGGGTCAGCCTCAGCATCTCTTCAGTCCCTGGCATGCAAGGTGTGACCTCTTATGTACTGGACATAGGACATCACACTGTGCGGAGGACACCATTGTTATTGGTTGAGCTCCAGCACTTTTCTTCCCAAATTAAGCACTAGGAAAAACCCACTATGAAACACTGTGAAAAAGGAAGAGTCTGATTATTACAAAAAAAAAAATGTCCACCAACAACTGGTTCTAATAAAAAGCCATTTTTCAATTAAAGAACTTTTAACTCAAAAGATTTTGACCAGGTCTAGTCCTGAGGGGGTAACATTTTCAAAAGCACTTAAGTAGTTTGGTAGCCACAGTGACATTTTCAAAAGAGACTTAGCCACTGAGAAGCCCAAATCCCATTGATTTTCAATATGCCTAAGTCTCTTTTGAAAATGTCACTGTGGCTACCAAGCCATTTAGGCACTTTGGAAAGTTTTACTTGAGATCTTTATCATCTCATTTTTGTTCTCTTTGGAGTGAGGCATATCTCTAGCATCAGTGCTATCAGCACCTCTTCCTGTATCACTCTGGAGTTTCATATAAAGTCTCCCATCCAAATGTTGACCACACTGTTCTTCCTAAGCTTCTGAGACCTGACAAGATCAAAATCCAACTTTCTGTAGTTCTCTAATATGTATGTTATATAGTTTCAATCATCTTCCACTGTTCAGATGGCTGAATTTATTGTGACACTTGACATATTTATAACTGACCAGAAATACATATTTTAAAATCTCAATATTAATAGCATCATTTTGGGTTTTCACAAGTCAAAAATGTAACATTTTAGAAATGGTCCAAATTTTAATGTTCAACAGCTAGACCCCAGCTTTCATAATATTTATACCAGGAAGGGCTGAATCTGGGACTTTAGTGTGGCCTAGTATAGACATAAAGGTCTATTTACAATATTCAGATCTTGGTCCAAAGTTCCTCAAACTGAAGGGATATTTGGATTTCTGGTTTTGTTTCAGGCCTATCTCTAAATATTTTAGATCAGGAAGGTTACTAAACTTACTAGTGAAAGACCATTATGTCAGGAGTATGACCATTTATCCCATCAAATAATGCAAGCCTGAATGCCCAATAAAACATGAGCTTAGAATCAGAGAACTACAGAGATAACATAAGAATGGCCATACTGGGTCAGACCAAAGGTCCATCTAGCCCAGTATCCTGTCTACTGACAGTGGCCGATGCCATGTGCCCAGAGGAAGTGAAACTAACAGGTAATGATCAGGTGATCTCTCTCCTGCCATCCATCACTACCCTCTGACAAACAGAGGCTAGAGACACCATTCCTTACCCATCCTGGCTAATAGCCATTAATGGATTTAACCTCCATGAATTTATCCAGTTCTTCTTTTAAACCCCGTTATAATCCTAGCCTTCACAACCTCCTCAGGCAAGGAGTTCCACAAGTTGACTGTGCGCTGTGTGAAGAAGAACTTCCTTTTATTTGTTTTAAACCTGCTGCCCATTCATTTCATTTGGTGACCCCTCGTTCTTGTATTATGGGAACAAGTAAATAAGGAAAAGTCATCTACTTTCTCCACATCACTCATGATTTTATATACCTCTATCATATCCTCCCTTAGTCTCCTCTTTTCCAATCTGAAGAGTCCTAGCCTCCTTAATCTCTCCTCATATGGGACCTGTTCCAAACCCCTAATCATTTTAGTTGCCCTTTTCTGAATCTTTTCTAATGCCTGTATATCTTTTTCGAGATGAGGAGACCAAATCTGTACACAGTAGTCAAGATTTGGACATACCATGGATTTATATAAGGGCAATAAGATATTCTCCGTCTTATTCTCTATCCCCTTTTTAATGATTCCTAACATCCTGTTTGCTTTTTTGACTGGTGCTGCACACTGCGTGGACGTCTTCAGACAACTATCCACGATGACTCAAAGATCTCTTTCCTGATTAGTTGTAGCTAAATTAGCCCCCATCATATTGTATGTATAGTTGGGGTTATTTTTCCCAATGTGCATTACTTTACGTTTATCCACATTAAATTTCATTTGCCATTTTGTTGCCCACACTTAATTTTGTGAGATCTTTTTGAAGTTCTTCACAGTCTGCTTTGGTCTTAATTATCTTGAGCAGTTTAGTATCATCTGCAAACTTTGCCACCTCACTTTTTACCCCTTTCTCCAGATCATTTATGAATAAGTTGAAATAGGATTGGTCCTAGGACTGACCCTTGGGAAACATCACTAGTTACCCCTCTCCATTCTGAAAATTTACCATTTATTCCTACCCTTTGTTCCTTGTCTTTTAACCAGTTCTCAATGCATGAAAGGATCTTCCCTCTTATCCCATGACAACTTAATTTACGTACGAGCCTTTGGCAAGGGACCTTTTCAAAGGCTTTCTGAAAATCTAAGTACACTATGTCCACTGGATCCCCCTTGTTCACATGTTTGTTGACCCCTTCAAAGAACTCTAATAGATTAGTAAGACATGATTTACCTTTACAGAAACCATGTTGACTCTTGCCCAACAATTTATGTTCTTCTATGTGTCTGACAATTTTATTCTTTACGGTTGTTTCAACTAATTTGCCCAGTACTGACGTTAGACTTATCGGTCTGTAATTGCCGGGATCACCTCTAGAGCCCTTTTTAAATATTGGTGTTACATTAGCTATCTTCCAGTCATTGGGTGCAGAAGCTGATTTAAAGGACTGGTTACAAACCTTAGTTAACAGTTCTGCAATTTCACATTTGAGTTCTTTCAGAACTCTTGGGTGAATGCCATCTGGTCCCAGTGACTTGCTACTGTTAAGTTTATCAATTAATTCCCAAACCTCCTCTAGTGACACTTCAATCTGTGACAATTCCTCAGATTTGTCACCTACAAAAGCTGGCTCAGGTTTGGGAATCTCCCTAACATCCTCAGCCGTGAAGACTGAAGCAAATAATTCATTTAGTTTCTCCGCAATGACTTTATCGTCTTTAAGCGCTTCTTTTGTATCTCGATCATCCAGGGGCCTCACTGGTTGTTTAGCAGACTTCCTGCTTCTGATGTACTTAAAAACATTTTGTTATTACCTTTTGAGTTTTTGGCTAGCTGTTCTTCAAACTTCTTTTTGGCTTTTCTTATTATATTTTTACACTTAATTTGGCAGTGTTTATTCTCCTTTCTATTTACCTCACTAGGATTTGACTTCCACTTTTTAAAAAATGCCTTTTTATCTCCCACTGCTTCTTTTACATGGTTGTTAAGCCATGGTGACTCTCTTATTTTTTTTTAGTTCTTTTACTGTGTTTTTTAATTTGGGGTATACATTTAAGTTTAGCCTCTATTATGGTGTCTTTGAAAAGTGTCCATGCAGCTTGCAAGGATTTCACTTTAGTCACTGTACCTTTTAATTTCTGTTTAACTAACCTACTAATTTTTGCATAGTTCCCCTTTCTGAAGTTAAATGCCACAGTGTTGGGCTGCTGAGGTGTTCTTCCCACCACAGGAATGTTAAAAGTTATTATATTATGGCCACTATTTCCAAGCGGTCCTGTTATAGTTACCTCTTGGACCAGATCGTGTGCTCCACTCAGGAGTAAATCGAGAATTGCCTCTCCCCTTGTGGGTTCCTGTATCAGCTGCTCCAAGAGCAGTCATTTAAAGTATTGAGAAATTTTGTCTCTACATTTCATCCTGAGGTGAAATGTTCCCAGTCAATATGGGGATAATTGAAATCCCCCGCTATTATTGAGTTCTTTATTTTGATAGTCTCTCTAATCTCCCTTAGCATTTCATCGTCACTATCGCTGCCTTGGTCAGGTGGTCAATAATAGATCCCTAATGTTATATTCTTATTAGAGCATGAAATTACTATCCATAGAGATTCTATGGAACATGTGGATTCACTTAAGATTTTTACTTCATTTGATTCTACATTTTCTTTCACATATAGTGCCACGCCCCTCTCCCCCTCCCCCCACCAACATGGCCTGTTCTGTCCTTCTGTTAAATTTTGTACCCCGGAATGATTGTGCCCCATTGGTTGTCCTCACGCCATCAGGTTTCTGTGATGCCTATTATATCAATATCCTCCTTTAACACGAGGCACTCTAGTTCACCCATCTTATTATTTAGACTTTTAGCTTTTGTGTACAAGCACTTTAAAAACTTGGCACTGTTTATTTGTCTGCCCTTTTCTGATATGTTGGATTCTTTTTTATGTGAATATTTCTTGTCTGATCTGGCCCCTACTTTATCCTCGTCCATCCTCTCCTCCTGACTAAAACCTAGAGAATCTCTATCAATAGACTCTCCTCTAAGAGAAGTCTCTCTCCGATCCACGTGCTCCTCTGCATTCCCAAGGCTTTCCCCCATCTCTTAGTTTAAAATTTGCTCTTCAACCTTTTTAATGTTAAGTGCCAGCAGCCTGGTTCCACTTTGGTTTAGGTGGAGCCCATCCTTCCTGTATAGGCTCCCCCATCCCAAAAGTTTCTCCAGTTTCTAATCAGTCTAAACCCCTCTTCTCTGCACAATAATCTCATCCATGCATTGAGACTCTGAAGCTCTGCCTGCCTACCTGGCCCTGCACGTGGAACTAGAAGCATTTCTGAGAATGCCACCATAGATGTCCTGGATTTCAGTTTCTTCCCTAGCAGCCTAACTTTGGCCTCCAAGATGTCTCTCCTACCCTTCCCTATGTCACTGGTACCGGCTCCTCCCCAGCACTACACATAAGTCTATCTAGATGCCTCTAGAGATCTGCAACCTTCGCACCAGGCAGGCAAATCACCATACGATTCTCCTGGTCATCACAAACCCAGCTATCTATGTTTCTAATGATCGAATCTCCCATTACTAACACCTGCCTTTTTCTAGTGATTGGAGTTCCCTTACCCAGAGAGGTAACCTCAGTGTGAGAGGATACCCCAACACTATTTGGAAGGAGGGTCCCTACTATGGGAAGGTTTCCCTCTGCTCCCGTTGACTGCTCTACTTCCCTGGGCCTTTCATCCTCCTCAACACTGCAGGGGCTGTGTGATAGGAAAGATTTTTATTCCCCTCACCCTCTAACACAAATATCATTGCAAGTAATGACTTGCTGAAAATTCATCTATAGATAAAGAAATTAAAGATAGTGAACTCCTGTTATATGTAATGGAATATTCTTAGTGGAATGATTGAATTCACATCCCTTCCTCCACCCTATATATATATTGCACCTCAAGAGTTACATGTATTTTACAGAATATTACACCGAGCACTGTTGTTCAAGGTCTCAAGCTGAGCATTATGCTACAGCTGGATTGTCACCATTAGGCTTTTGTCTCAGTCTGGTTTAGGGAGAAAGTCAATGATTTGGAAAGAAATGTGAAACTCTTTAGATGTTTCTCAGAGTCCCAAAACTAATTTCACTCCTATTGTTGCTTTGGATTTTCTAAGGAAAAGGAGAGGGAACACATGGGGGTGACATGCTAAAAGGTGAAAAGGTTATTGGCATGCATGTGAACACAGATGCTAATGAACTAGAGGATAGCACTTTAAATGGTTATATTTTTCTATACCCAACTTACATCATTTATTTAAAGTGCAATTCTATTATGTATAAATCGCATCCTGGGTTTCCATGTTTGATATGTAAGTAGATTCCAGGGCAAATATGATCAGTTTACAAAACCTGCTAGCTGTGGATATGAGTGGAATAGGCTCCGTTAGATTGAAAAGGGTTATACAAATGAACAGTAATATTTACCTTAATTTATTAACAATCCTGGTGCATTGCTCTTTGATCCATGCCTATTCTGGGTCAATAATTCTCCACAGTACCATATGGCACATGCTGCATAAACTCCTAACATAGCAGAGGAAAAGGAGCAGGAAGAAACTTCACTTACCTGCCTGAACTCCTCAAGATCTATTTTGTTTCCCACCAGCACCAATGGGATGTCATAAGTGTGCCGGACACGATAAATGAGCTCCTTAAACTCTGCAGCTTCCTGAAAGGATTGGCGGTCTGTGATGGAATAGCAGATAATGAAACCCTCTCCGCCTCGCATATATTGGTCCCTCATGGCTGTGAATTCTGCCTGCAGAGTAAGAATGACATGTTCTATAATTTAGTAAACAAAATAATCCACCTATAAATAATGGACGTGGTTTGGACGAGTTTTTCTAGGGTAATTTTAGATTGATTGTTTACTTTTATTAACTAGTGCTTAGCAAAATTTAGTCTTCCTCCAGGGACCAAGACAGCAATTTGTCTCTGGGTAATTCACGTCCTAGTTTTTCCTTAGGCAATTTCTTTTTCACAGATGAGCAATCTTATATTGATTCCTGATATTTCTTAGTCTCATGTTTTTCTAGCTTCTTCCACAATATCTGTATGTTGGTTTATGCTTACTACACATTGGATAGTGACAGACCAGAAGTGAAGAGCACCAGATATTATTACCTAAAGATAGCAATTTAGACCTGTCTCCTGTCTATAGACTTGATCCAGAGCCCCGTCATGTCCCGTTGACTTGAGTGGGCTTTGGATTAGTCCCTAGAAGACTTGACACAAGAAAAACATACATAATACATACATAATAAAACTTCTATTCTTCATCTAGCACCTCAAAAAGCAACAGTTTCCATTCCAATGTAGGACACTATCACTAAAGATGGGTGAGCTACTTTGAATAAAATAAAAACTGTTCCAAAAATCTACCCCAAACTCAGTGGGATCTTTTTTTGCCACATTAGCATTTTTTAAAGATAGCTTTTGGTTCAGAACCATATGCTTTGGTCTTGCTCCCGTTGAAGTTAATGGGTATGAACTCAGAGTACAACATTTGGAAAACCTTAATCTTGGCTGTTCAAAAACCAGATACAATTATTGTCACCCAAGATTGGTTTTGTTTTTTTTTTAAACAACTTTAATTTTCAAGTGCCTTTGTTCTTCTTGATCCCAGCCTGGAATAAAAGTGAAAAGGCTCCAAATCCTATGACAACAGTTGGTCCAAATGAGAATTATCATGACAGAACCTGTTCTCACGAGATTTCCATACTCAAGAGGCTCTGATAAAGTTCAGAATACATCTATAAATGTTGGAGAGCCTCTGTAAGCTGAACCTTTTACCCACCCGAGAATTTAAATTAGGATTTTCAAACTAGTTTAAGGGAGGAAGGTCCCTAACTCTCACTGACATTCAGTGGGAACTGTGCACCTAAAACCCTTATGACCCTTTAAAATTATCACCATTAAGCATCTCTAAGGTATTCAACTAGGCCATATGGATTACCATCATCCACAATTGATGGCTCTATATTTGTTGACCATTATCCACTATTGTGATCCATCCTTTAATCAAGGAGTTTCTCACATATTTCAGAATACTTTATCTCCACATGGGAAAAGCTCATACACTTACCTCCACACTAGCAGATTAGTAGGTGGCTTTTTGGTGAAATACTGTGTCAAATTTACTAGAACTTGTCAAAACCTGAAATTTCCTTCCAAGATATTGTAAAACCATTAGATATTATATATTGTAAAAAGCTGAAACATAGTGCTTCAAAATAAAATCTTTCAAGATTATCAAAATGAAACATCTTCATAATTTTTTCATTGCAAATTTTTGTATGTTCACAGCAAATGTTCATTTGACAATAGAGAACTGCTACATTGGAAAATGTTTATCAGCTCAATATGTACATGTGAGCAATCCCACAGAAGCCAATCAGGTTTCTCTGGTGTAACTAAGAACAGGATTTAGCCCATAGACTTCTGCTGTGATGAACAGACAAACTACTCAAAGAGGTAAATACAGTATATACCTGTTACTGGAATAATGAGGTCCATTTTTTTTTCTGATAAGTGGGAGTTTGGATAATTGAGGGAGCAGGAGTCATTCAGCAGTGGAGGGCTTCCCCCCTGGCCAACGGCTCATCCTCTTTGCAGTCGTGGCCAAAGGTCTCTGCTCTGCCCCACCAGGACCACAGCCTCCCTCCCTCCAACACTGGCCCCGTGGCAGCACAGGGAACCTGCTGCAGCTCCATTATGATCGCCCAGCTCACTCACTCTTGACATGGTGTGCTGCAGATGGCTTCGTACACCACACAGGAGCCATTCAGCAGCATAGTGGCCTCCCCCGTGGCTGGGGGCACGTCCTCCTCTTAGTCCTGACCTGGGGTCTCTGCTCTATTATGCAAACGTCCACATTATTTGAATCCCTTCCTTGTCCTCCATGAATCTCATGCTTGGGACACAGAAGGGATTCAGAAAATGGAGGGTTGGGTAATAGGGTTTCCAATACACAGGGTACACTGTATTATACAAGTGAAACCCCATTTGAGCTGTGGGAGCTGCCACACACATCTAGGAGCAGAACTTGACTCAAACCATAGGCCTTAGTCCTGCTCCCATTGAGGTTGATGGTAAAATTCCCCAATGACTTCAGCCAGAAAGGGCCTGGGCCTGGAATGCTTTATTCAGCAAGGCAAGTTTGCTGCTGTCATTCACTCATTCCATGCATTTTCTCAAAGCCTGTCTTTCTACATCCGCTCTTCTGCCCTTTGTTTCGAGACATGGCAGTACAGTAAAGTTGTGTTACGAACAGATACAAATTAGTTTATTCTGCTTATTCTGACATGTTACTGCAGGTATATGTGTTGGACTAACTGCCAAAACACCTTTCGTGCTATGCTTGCAGTGATCTATTTTAGCATGCATTAATTATTCTATGCAAATGGGATTGGGGCAGTCCACCTGTTAATTTGCAGTTTTTCTTGGGTTTTGGATGCTGGTTTCCACATACCGCCTTCTCCCCTTTGGCATGGCTACTAATTATGGAATCAAGACTAAGTTAAAAACAAAGAGACCTTTCTTAGATTTTCCCACTGGTTTCCTTTAATTCTGCCTAGTCACTCAGAATCCTGACATTAGAAGCATCTTCTGGACCTGAATATAAGACAGTATATACATTTTAGGGCACAGGTAATTTATGATACACAATAAGAGACCAGTGCTAAATTTTACTAGAGTTGGGACCAAACCAAAACCTATATCTAATCTCCTGGAGACACTGACATTTTAATTCAAGTCCAGATCCAATATCCATTGCTTACTCCATCTCTACAATGGAAAAATTCAAAATCTTGCATTCCAACAGGTCTGGAATTTGCAAAATTTCAGAGATGGATCAAGCTCTAAGCTTTGTGGAGCCTGAAGTCGTTACAACTATTCAGTATTTTCCTTGATTCATTTATAAACTAGATAACAATACATTGTGTTCTGTACATCCGAAATTAAATTAAATTAATGGAGATATCCCATCTCCTAGAACTGGAAGGGACCTTGAAAGGTCATTGAGTCCAGCCCCCTGCCTTCACTAGCAGGACCAAGTACTGATTTTGCCCCAGATCCCCAAGTGGCCCCCTCAAGGATTGAACTCACAACTCTGGGTTTAGCAGGCCAATGCTCAAACCACTGAGCTATCCCTCCCCCCCAATGCTAATACCTCTTAAATGTTTTCTGCTGTAAATGTGTTTTGTTGGTTAATTTTTCCAGGAACATTACTGATGCCATTTGTTATCCATGAGGAAAAAAATATTGAACATTTCCACATGGGTAAGTGCAAAACAGAAGAGACTAGAGGATGTCACATATCTTCAAAATTTTCAGAATCAAACTGAAGATTTGTCATGATTTGCAGCTTGACATCAGTTCTAATACTTATGTACTATAACTAGAAGTGTATTGAAAAATACAATAGGAAAGTGATTCCATTTCAAATGATTTCCTATTTGGAATGAGTGAAGTGGTCCAGATAAAATAAACTCCAGCTAGAAACAGAACCAAAACTTTTTCTAAATTTCAAAGAACACCACATGATTTTCCTTTAATTTTCACACAATAGATTGGATTGGGGAGTGGTGGAGGGGAAACACACACACAGATATAAACCCCCATGCTTCAAACCACTTTATAACTAATGAAATCAAGGAAGAAAATTTCCCTGTGGATAAGTTACACCATAATGGAATAGTTTAGGGCTTCTTGCACCTTCCTTTGAAACATGTGGTACTGAACACTGCCATAGACAGGATATTGAACTAGATGGATCTCAGATCTTATCCAGTCTAATAATTTTTGCCATGTTTCTAGTCCAACCAGAATGAATATCTAAACTTCTGTGGCTGCTCCGAGAGGAAGGAAGAATACAAGGACTCCATTCAACAGAACTTAATGTTGTTTGCAATACACAACTTTAAATTGTGGCGTCTCAAGTCTGTCTTCTCTGAAAATGCATGTGGAACTTCCCTGATGTAAATAAGGGCATAAAGAATGGCCATACTGGGTCAGATCATCTAGTCCAATATCCTGTCTTCTGATAGTGACCACTGGCTCCTCCCCAGCATTACACATAAGTCAATCTAGACGCCGGTAGAGAACTGCAACCTTCGCACCAGGCAGGCAAATCACCATATGGTTCTCCCGGTCATCGCAAACCCAGCTATCTATGTTTCTAATGATCGAATCTCCCATTACTAACACCTGCCTTTTTCTAGTGATTGGCGTTCCCTCCCCCGGAGAGGTAACCTCAGTGTGAGAGGATACCCCAACACCATCTGGAAGAAGGGTCCCAACTATGGGAAGGTTTCCCTCTGCTCCCGTTGACTTCTCTACTTCCTTGGGTCTTTCATCCTCCTCAACACTGCAGGGGCTGTCTGACAGAGAGTGAGGGGAATAAAAATCTTTCCTAACACAAATATCATTGCAGCTAGTGACTTGCTGAAAATTCATCTATAGATAACATTAGATAAAGAAATTAAATATAGTGAACTCCTGTTATGTGTAATGGAATATTTTTTAGTGGAATGATTGAATTCATATCCCTTCCTCCACCCTATATATATATATATATATATATATATATATATATATATATATATGTATTTTACAGAATATTACACGGAGCACTGTTGTTCAAGGTCTCAAGCTGAGCATTATGCTACAGCTGGATAGTCACCAAAACCCTCCTCCCTACATCATCTCATCCACGCATTGAGACCTTGCAGTTCAGCCTGTCTACCTGGCCCTGCAGGTGGAATTGGAAGCACTTCAGAGCACGCTGTCATGGAGGTCCTGAACTTCAATCTCTTACCTAGAAGCTTAAATTTGGCCTCCAGGACATCTCTCTTACCTTTCTCTATGATAAGATGTAGGAATGGACAGTTTTATCTTCAATTTCTTAGCAAACACATATGTTTTAGAAGAATGTTTTAAACATTCCCACAGACCTGCAAGTTATTTGCTGACCAATATGGTCATTATCTCTTGGGACATACCAAAGAAAGAGAAATAGGCTGAAAATTCAAACAAACAAACAAACAAACAAACAGTAAATAATACCTGCCTATGCTTCATTCTCAAGAGACCAACCCAGCATGGGAAAGATCCCTTTCTTATGCTGGTATTTACAGATTAAAATGTACACTTCCAAATTAAAAAAAAATAATTAGCATAATACCTAGCTCTTCTTTTCAACAGATCTCACAGAGGTCACTATCAGTTTATAGACTGGGAAACCAAGTCAGAATGAGGGGACGTACTGCTACCCAGCAAACAAATGGCACCAAGGACTCCTTAACCTCAGTTCAGGGCTTTATTCACTAGGCCACACTATCAAGAGTTAAATAAGAGAAGACCAATCAAAAGCAATCTCCAAGACAGTACAGAATGTTTTGCTCCTTTATTACATACTGTAGCAACTCTGAGGACAAAATGGCTGCTCCCACAGAAGTGGAGCTCTTAGAAATTTAAAGGTGCAACACATAGACAGCAAAGGCATCACAGTTTCAAGCACCACACTCAATACATTTTTATGTCTGATCTTGGCTTGTACCTATCTTGGAAGAGATCCGAACCTCCTTAGGGAGCCCATCTTGAATCTGAAAAATGCCCCTTTCTATATCTGCTTGTCTTGTTTTCTGCTTGACTTTAGAATTGGGAATCTGCTAACAGATGTTCTTAATCAAAGCTGTCTGCCTGATTACCACAGGAGTCACTCTTATTAAGAAGTTTTCACATTTATAAAAAAAAACAACCACACACCACAGGGGGGGGGGGGGTTTGCGGAAAGAGCCAGTGCATTGTCTGTCTATGACAATGAACAATCAAGGATAAAGTGAACAAGAAGGATACAGGAAGAACAAAAAAACCTTCAAATGACAAATGTGTATGTGGGGCGGAGGGATCAAAAGCATGACCTTGCACTGTGAAGACAACTGTGTGAAAGTACTGATTTAAAATTCACTTCACAGATTTGCTTTTGCAAAAGCTGATGTTTTCTTAAGTTTCTGTGAGAATTTTATTAATTTGGTGAAGGTGAATGTTTATCAGAAAATGCATTTTAAGATCATTATTCTACATGCCACTCCGTTAAAGTCAATAGGACTTGATGGTAAAATTCTCACGTGCTTCTTGAACACCCCTTCCCTCTTGTAATGAGACCCAACTTCTCCTGTTCCTTCTTTTCACAGAGACTAGTCTCCCTGGAATATCTCCGGGCCTGAGATATAGGAAGAAGTGGACCACTAGACCATCTCCCAGAGGATGCAGAATTTAAATAGATGGTGGTCAGTGTTAATAGTTACAGGTTCAGTCAAACTAGGGGCAAGTGGTCCAAAGTCGTTACATGAGGTGTGGAGGCCTACCAGGCAACAGAGCTAGGCAATTTTTTTTCCAGGCAAGCAGTTTATAGGCAACAGTTTGGGTCAACTCAAAACACAAGTGTGTTCTCCAATAGTTACGGCACTTGTCAGGGACATGGGAGACCCAGGCTTGAGTCCCAGCTCTGGAGCAGGGACTTAAATGCAAGTGTCCCACCTGCCAGGCGAGCACCATAACCACCAGGCTGTAGGGTATTCAGGAGTGAGTTGCTTTCACTCTCTCCTATTAACACTGTTCTACTTTGTATAATTATTTAAATATTTATTAAGCCAAACAGAGCTAGTGAGATTGATGCTATAGTCTGCTGATTTGGGCATTCACCTGGGACCTAGAAGATCTGGATTCAAATCCCGCTGCTGAATCTGACAATTCCCATGGATCTCACCCCATCACATGCTTCCATGTCGGTCTGTGCAGGGCTGACATGTAAACCTTTTGTTACATGGCTGTTTCCTTCCACAGCTTTCCCCCTACACAATTCTAATGGTGGGGAAGGCATTGCATCAGCCCTAGGTTAAACAGGTGAATTTCACTTTTTCAGCATTCAGCAAAAGAACTGGCACACAGCAGCTTTGGTGAGAAAGTCTGAAAAGGTTCCAGCTGAAACTGCAGCCAGTTTTTTTTGCATTACAAGAGTCAAGGTGGCAATCCTGGAATCTGCATTGGCACATTTGTACCCAGGTGCCATCTGCACTGATTAATGCACCTCAATCTGCCACCAGTCACCAGTGTAAGCAAAGCCGCAAGAGCACTGAGCAACATCAAAGCCCCATCACTTCACCCTTCTCCTCCTACCAAAGCTAACTTTCAGAAGATCAGGAACAAAAGCTGCTGTATGGGGAAGGAGAATAAAAGGAGTTTGCAGCAGGAGGTAACAGGCCATCTGAGACAAACCAAACCATCTGCCACTCAGCTGAAAGGGAAAGTGGAGAATTTGATAAAAGTGCAGACATAGAGCAGAACGAGAACAGTAGCTATGGCTTAAACACTGGGGGCCTGATACCGATTTACATTGCTCTGGCAGTAAAATTACCTGTTTAAACGTGCCTTTACACCCCTTTGGCAGGATGCCAAAACAATGTGAATGGGCCTTACTGTAAGTCAGAATCAGTCCCCGGGTCTGCAGTTGAGGTGGATTATTGTTATAATCAGTCCATTGATTAGCGATCAGTCTCCCTCTCTCCATAGAAATATAGGAAGGAATCTTTCCTCATCTTTTCCCATTATAAAGAGCATGGTGTGCCTTGCTACCTGTTAATTTGTGGTGACGGCAAAGAATGCATTGCAAAGGTTGGCATTGTACAGCACAAAGCTATCACGCAAAATAATCTCTGTTCCCAACAAAGAATTTTAAATCTGAAATTTGTTCTGGTGACATTTTGTAACATCTGTGGTATGATTCTCTGAACTGAGTGAGGCTAAAGCAATATAAAACTGGGGCACGTAATAGCAGAAATGAACGTTTGTGATATAACAGACAAGTTCAGCTAAAACAACCCCTTGCAGTCCATGGGGTAGGTTTCTCTCTCTCGCATACATTCCATGGAGCAGGTTTCTTGGTCTCAAAGAAGAAAATTAATAGAGCTATTGAAGCAGAGACCCTCTAGCTTTTCAAATGATATATGAATAATCCTAGAGACATGTATTTTTCCTCCAGACCATGAAGAGCACAGTTAATGGAGCTGACCAAAGTGCTGAAATTAAAAAGTGCCACTACACACACACACACACACACACACACAGTAAAGAGGCCTTGGAATGGGAGTAAATGTAATGCCAAAGCAGTGTAAACATGCCTTAGTATAAAGGAGGTTTTAAAGACAGAAGGGACCGTTATGACCCTCTGTCCCCTGTATAACACTGGCCGTAGAATTTCACCCAATGATTAATTTCAGAGGCAATGAAATAAGAGGAAAGTAAGTTGCCTTATTTCAGATCCTGATAAATAACAGGTGAGCCTCTGATTGTTGGAAGTTCAGCTTCTAATTGGATAAATACCCAAAGTGTCTCCTAATCTCCTGAATCTGCAGAAAAAAGGGCTACAAATCTCAGGAAAATAAGCTCCCTCTTGAGGTTTCTGCGACATCATTCTTCCCACTGTTTTCCTGGCCTTCTCATCCCAGCTAGAACCTGGTAGTGCTTTAGACTTCTATAAAGGATTGGGTCATGTTTGGATCTAGAAATGGGCAGGAGTGCAGGAATATGAGTTCTTGTTTTTTCCCTCAGTATAGTGCACTTTTCCCTCATCCTGGCTATGCAGACTAAGTTGCTATAAGTACCTGAGGGACTTTCAAACTTCAGAAGCCTTAAAGGGAAGCAACCATCAATATTAGGACAGAATGAATGCGGAGACATTGGGGTTTTGGTTCTCTCTCTAGAGGGTCTTATACCACATCCATTACCACAGCATTAGGGCATTAGGAACAGCTTAAATCAGAATGAAAACAAAATTCTGAGACAGTATGTAGAGTCCAAACCTGTTCTCACTTATTATAGCTTGTGGTCTTGATTAGACTCTTTTCTATTTAAACCATGGCAGGGCTAGGGCTATGGGGTTCTTTGGGATATAGTAGGGGCAGGCATGGTGGAAGCAAAGATCCATGGTCTCTTTTGACCACACGTGCCTGCACTAGATATAAGCCAGAACTGGAAAACCAGATCCAAATACGTTTCAACTTGGGAAGTTAAGGATATGGATCCGAATCTACGTTTGAACTTTCCAGCCCAGGCTCATCCTTACTTTCCAATTACCACCACCTCTTCCCCCCTCCATCCCACACTTTTAGAGTTTCCAGCCACAGAAACCTTGCTGAAATAGGCCCCACTAACCGTTAGTAGGGGTGCACTGTCAAACAATGGTGTCTTTAACTTACATCTTGATGAATCTAGTTTGTTTCTGGTTGTGCTGCCCCAGTGACTGATAGAAAAACATTTTGTTTCGCAAATATTTTACTTAGTGTTGCTCAATGTCAGGGAGACTGAACAGCCCGGCTGGCTTATAAAACAATGATGCTCCCAATCAGTAAGGATGAAAGAATAACGAGGCTCCTTCCCACAACAGAGCAAAGAAGCAGAACAAAGCCTTACAAAAAATAACAGAAATTCCAAAACAGCATGACAGAGCCCTTTTGTCTACTAAAGAGGCTACTAACTAACCAGCTCTAGCGTTCAGATCTCCTTTCCAGAACTAGCTTCTGTGCACCAAGGTTCCTGTTTTTACTCTGTTTCCTGGCCTAGGGTGACTACCATTCACCAATTTGCTGCAAGTGGAGGTGTATTAATCAAACTTTTCTTAAAGTGGCAAACCTCCCTGTCATACTCAATAAGGAAAATATTCAATCTCTCATCTGGGAGTCAACACAGTCTTTCCATTCACCCCAAAACAGGGTTGGAAGTATTAAATCAATTCTCCACACTAGCAATAAAACACCTTGAAGCAACAGTCCCCAGCTCAGTGAACTGTCTTTTTCTTTCATGTTAATGCTAATGGTTTCTTCCTTGGGAATAAACACTTTTATAATTTTCTCTTAAATGCATTCGCTGAAGCAAGCTTCATTGTTAACTATCTCTAAACACCCCAGGTGCATTTCGTTTATTGCATGCTATAAAACACTTCCCCCCTCCTAATTTGTATTCAGGCAAGAATAAAACAGATTTTCATCTTTTATCACAAAAATGCATCATAAGTGGTAAAGGGAAGGAATTAATTGCTCAGTAAATATATTTTAGTAAACAGCAGAATAACAGAAGTGTGGAGGTAATGACTGCAGCTGGCAGGCAAAGGCTCGCCAGGGATTAGAACAATCCCATGTCAGCTCACACAAGGAACGCAGACTTACTATTTTCCCCAGTGTGGCTCAGCAAAGGTAAAACAGGAGGCCATGGAATTGACACATTGATGTTCTGATAAGTGACTCAGAATGACATTCTGGGCTTGCATATTTACTGCCTTGTGGTGACTTCCACATCCAGTTTGTTTACCTTACAAATCCCAAGAGATGGTTATTTCCCCTACCCTTGAGCTGCAAACCTAACTTGGGATTTGAATATCAAGCTGGGCTTTTCTTTGTCTCTTACAGCATGTCGTCATCACACGTAGTGAAATTCCAGCCACAGCAGTGTTTTAGAAATCATAAAAGTTGTGAATTGTGAATAAAACTTTCAATACAAAGAAACAGAAATAGCTTTTCTTTAGTTGTATTGATTTTGTGTTGATCACAGCATAAAGGTCTGGTATGAGTCTATGACACAAATGGCCTGATTTTCCCGTTGCCCTTACACCATGTGTAATCATTTACGCTAGTGCAAAGTAGGTGTCCAATGCTACCATTCTTATTTGATTTCATCTTGCACTAATTAGGCCCACAGGAAACAGATACTGTGGGTTGAATCGCCTCTCATCTAAAGTACCTATCTAGCTAGCTATGGGTTTGATCTTCTTCTGTTCATCCCTCCACTCAGGGGTTTGACAAAGGGACAAAGCCCTGCCTCTGTCAGAACAATTTGGGGGACATGCCATGAGAAAAATCTCATGCAGTTTTCCTTTTCTCCTCCTACCTTAAAATAGGGGTCAGATCCCAATTTGTAGCTAAGAGGCGGAAGATAAAAGAGATCAGAATGATAAACAGATCTAAATGCCTATATAGGTGCAGTCAGGATATCAGCAGATGAGCTTTTGTTCTTTCAAGGGAAGCACTTGCTGAGCAAAGTTTGTTTTGTATCCTCACACTGTTCTGGTAATTATATAAAACTGCTGTGGCAACAATATATTCTCATTAGCTATCACTCCCTAACAAAAGCAGGAGAGAAAATCTATCTGAGCGGGAGGAAGCAAGAGAAATACAAATCTGAAATATATCTGGTGTAATAAGGTCCCATATTGCATTAATAATTTTCTTGAAAAAATTCCTCTTTTGCCCTTGTCATAACTATAAAGGGAAGGGTAACTGCCCTCCTGTGTACAATACTATAAAATCCCTCCTGGCCAGAGACTCCAAAATCCTTTTACCTGTAAAGGGTTAAGAAGCTCAGGTAACCTGGTGGACACCTGACCCAAAGGACCAATAAGGGGACAAGATACTTTCAAATCTTGGTGGGGGGGAAGGCTTTTGTTTGTGCTCTTTGTTTTGGGGGAGTTCGCTCTTGGGACTGAGAGGGACCAGACATCAATCCAGGCTCTCCAAATCTTTCTGAACAAGTCTTTCATATTTCAAACTTGTAAGTAAACAGCCAGGCAAGACGTGTTAGTTTGTATCTTTGTTTTCTCAACTTGTAAATGTACCTTTTTGCTAGAGTGTTTATCTCTGTTTGCTGTGACTTTGAACCTAAGGCTAGAGGGGGGTCCTCTGGGCTCTTTAAGTTTGATTACCCTGTAAAGTTATTTTCCATCCTGATTTTAGAGAGATGATTTTTACCTTTTTCTTTAATTAAAAGCCTTCTTTTTAAGAACCTGATTAATTTTCCTTATTTTTAGATCCAAGGGGGTTGGATCTTGATCCACCAGGAGTTGGTGGGAGAAAGGAGGGGGATGGTTAATTTCTCCTTGTTTTAAGATCCAAGGGGTTTGGATCTGTATTCACCAGGGAATTGGTGAAGGGTCTCTCAAGACTACCCAGGGAAGGGAATTAGCACTTTGGAAGTGGTGGCAGCGGACCAGATCTAAGCTGGTAGTTAAGCTTAGAAGTTTCATGCAGGCCCCCACATTTGTACCCTAAAGTTCAGAGTGGGGAAGCAGCCTTGACAGCCCTTCCTTTCCCTTTTGGAATGTTTTCATACCCAACAGTAGCATCGGCCAAGTCAGGATTTCCCAGAGCCAGAAAAAATGGTTGAAATGTGTTGAATCAATTAAAATACTCACCCGCATGAATATGCAATGAAAACTCAAGCTGAAACATTTGCTGATGTTTGTTAATTTCATTTGGTTGCACCTCTCTCCCTGGTTCTGCTTGAGAACAGAAGCCAAAGTGCTGGAATACTGTATCCTGAAAGAGAGCTTCTGCTTGCTCCGTTTCCCATGATCATGAAATGGAAAATACCAAGAATCTCTTTAGAAAGCCTTTTCGTGTGAGATTCCCTGTGCAATCTGGCAGATTCAAAAGGTTTGGGTAGTTCAGATAAGACATGAATAGGTACCCAGAGGTCCTGGAACTAAGGGTGCGGGGGTGGTGCTGCCTCCCCCCCCCCCCCGGCTTGAAATGGGTTCTGTCATATTCAGGGTTTACAGTTTTGTTCAATGCTCTCAGAACCCCCACTATACAAATTGTTCCAGTGCCACTGTAAGTAACTCATCACTGGCATCTCAACACCTTTTTGCTTGAATGGCCCCCTCTTTTCCTTGCAGCATCCTTTGGAGCCCCCATCAGCCAGTCCAGTGGCTATAGTGCAGCATGAAACACTGATAGCTTTTTCTGAGCCATGGTTGACTTGCACCAAAACACTTTTACACTCCCCTTGATCCAAAGCTTGCAAGGCGCTCACAACCCCACTTTCTGCCAGACGTCATACACTTGGTCAAGTATTTCTTCTGTTATGGCAGCACTGTTATCCATGATCTGAGTGTGTAAGCACATTTTTACTCTGGGAAGAAATGATTGCATTGTTGTGAGTTTGAGGCTAGGTCTACACTAGGGTGGGAGGTCGACCAAAGATACGTCAGCGTATCTTAGGTCGATTTACCTGGCCTTGAGGACAGCGGTGAGTCAACCGCTGCCGCTCCCTCATCGACTCCACTTCTGCCTCTCGCCCTGGTGGAGTTCCGGAGTTGACTGCAGAGCAATCGGGGATCGATTTTATCGTGTCTACACTAGACACGATAAATCGATCCCCGATAGATCGATCACTACCTGCCGATCCGGCGGGTAGTGTAGATGTACCCTGAGTCTTGAGGTTCTGTTTTGAGAATGCTGTTGCAAGTAGCAAGAAGATATTCTCATGCTGGAATCAGTTGTCAGTGCAGAATTGGTTCTTCAGCAGCAGATATTGGTGTCTGGAATGAGTCTTCTGAAATATGGGATTGTCTGTCTGCTGTTTGTGGCCAGCTAGTATATATGTGTAAATAAAGCAAATTGTATTTAGCATATACCCATGTCACTGATTTCTCCTCCACTGAGAAGCAACTTCCAAGGACATCCACCTCTCATCAGAGGAATAATGCTGGTAACAGAAATGGGATACTGATGTCATTAAAAGGGACAGAGCTACATAATGATGTGGTGCTGTAAGAGCTGGGGGTGGGGGGAGTTTGGGTAGTGGTGGATGTAAGCTCATTCCCAGTACAAACTATTATGGAACTGTTTGGAAAATGGTAAGTAATTTCCTGAAAAATTTGGAAACAAACAAAAACAATATTTGCCCCATTTTTTTTCTTGGAAATGTTTTGGGGTTTTGTTGTGGTGGTTCTGTTTGCTTGTGGTTTTGTGGGGAAAAGCACAAACTGATGTTTTGTTTTGGAAAACCAATATATATCAACGCCTCTAATTTTTGTGTGCTTTGGAAAAAAAAACAATTTCAAATGAAATACATATTTTCCACGAGATTTTGTTTAGAAAAAAGTCTTTTATATTTAAGAAAAGGAGTTTAAGTTGAAAACTTTCACCCAGCCCTAATATGGAACTCTAATCATGAACAGAACTTGTCTTGTCCTGCAATAAGAATCCCTAGGAAAGGAGAGTGGTAGAAATACTGGCTGCTATTAGACATGGGTCAGGTCACAATGATACCTTGGGTCATCCCATTGGTGCTGTGGTGATATGATTTGAAAGCCACTTTTGGGGGAAGGGGAAATGAGTGGGGACATCAGCACCTCTGGTAGCAATAAACTCTGATATTCACCCTACATTAATATCTGCTTCCTACAGTCATATATTACACCTATCTGACAGAGGGGTAAGCAGGTATAGAAAGGTAATGTGACACCCTTGGTTATGCTGTGATTCCTTTGATTACAGAGACAGGAAATAAACTCAGAAATCTTAGCTCGCAAACACCTGCTCCAGCTAGACAAATTGTCTTTACGCAGCATAGGCCCTTCTCCCACTGAAGTCAGGGAAACCCTTGCCATAGATTATAATAGAACAAGAAGAAGCCCTCTACTGTTATAATCTATTACTGTCACTGAATCTATGATTTACCAGCATATCTTTGTTTAATACCTTTCCCAAACATCAAATGCTTCTCCCAAATTTGCAACTTCTGAAACAAAGTGATTTAGTGATGAGATGGGTTTTGTCTCTCTCTGCAAGACTGAATGTCAAAATATAGAGTAGTTTGCCATGATAAGGAATTCAACAAAGCATTCAGGATCATGGTCTGATTTTTTTTCTGAATGCCGGCATCAGCCTGACTAACAAATAGATCTAAAAAGAAAATTAAATTCATGCTATTCACTTAGCACACTGAGTTAATAATGTTCACAGTTTAGCTCACTAATACAGTGTCTCAAAAAATGGGAATATTTCATTTACACATTACAATATATAAGAGAATGTGCATTAAAGTTATTTTCTCCACAAAAGAATAAGCTCTAAAGGCCCATTAAAATATAATTACTGCCAAAGCTGCATTTTAAATTTCCTTTAGATAAGCTTCAGTAGCTTGGTTTGAAACTCAACTAGCACTGATTCAGGATTATGGAGCAACATGTTTTGAGAATAACTAGAAGGATCACAGATAACAATCTGAGTGAGCCATCAGACTATGATGTCTAGTCTGGAAAAGGGTGTTTATCTGAAGGGCTGTTGGGTTAATATGGTACCCTCTTCAAAGCTTGAAGCAGGGGGTAAAAATCTTTGTCTTGGAGGCTGTCTTGTGATTTGCTAGCAATTTGAGAGACAGATTTCAGTACAGAGTGTACTGTTGTTGTCAGGTTGGAAGTGCCTGTATCAAAATGAATTATAACACAAACCGCTCTAGACAGAGGAAATTCTTCCTTAAATGATGTCCCTTAGCACTTTAAGGCCGTTTTTTTCAATCTGGAAAATATGCTGCTGCATCAACTGCATTTAAAAATACACCATTTGGACATGCAAAATTGGTCCAATAATTGTGCATATGTAAATTCTGATTGGCAGGTGCATTTACCCGTTTGTCTGTGCAAGTACCTTCTCCGTGTGCAAACGAGTTTGCCTGCCTGTCTAGGGTCTGCTAGGGTTCTCTTTCTGCAAGTAGGGTTCTGAGTGGTGCTTTTTTTTTTTTTTTTAAAAAAAAAGCCCTTTGTGGGGACTCAATAAAGAGCTTGGGATCATGAGCCAAGGAATAAAAGTGGAAGAACATAACAAAGGAGATAACTGCTGTGTCTGGACGGAGAGATTTAAACAGGGCTGCAGAAGCAGCAACACATTTTAAGCTTAGAATGAATAACGACTGAAAGTGCAAAATGTTTCCAAAGCTCAGTGTGACCGCTCTTTGTGTAGGGCTGGGACAGCTGGGGGGGTGCCAGTCACTGATAATCAGTCGGCAGATTTGAGGCAGAAATAAAGGACTAAAAGCCTGAGTCTCCTCTCACTTACACCAGTATAATCCCAGAACCAGTCCTTTGAGAGCAATGCAGTTACACTGGTGTGAGACAAATTTATGTGAAAGAAGACTCAGGCCTGGTGCGTCAGGGAACACTGTGAGAACAACCAACAGACAGAGAGCAGCATAGGAGTGAGTTTCAAGGGACACAGTTAATAAAGGAAAGAGGCTGAAAGAGGCTGAAAACTCAACTCAAGCCTCTTTCCCAATAAGGGCTCCATCCTGCTCCCCTTAGTCAAATGGAGTTTTGCTATTAACTCCAAAGACACCAGAATCAGGCTTTGAAGCAACCACAGCCTGCAAACTAGAGATGTTAGGAAAGCATCCACTGAAAAGATTTTTCTCCTGAAAACATGTTTCCATCGAAATCAAAGTTTTCCACATTTTGAAACGAAGCGAAAGGTTTCATTTTAAAATGTTGATATTTTTAACATTTTGTTTCAAACTGATATTTTGACTTCCAATGTCATTCCTATATTGTTTTAAGCTGAAATGTCAATTCAAAATGACACTGTTCAGGTTGAATAGTCATTTCAATTCAATCAAAAAAGTAGTGTTTTTTGTTTTGTTTTCCCATTTCCAAATTAAAATATTTCCGAAATTTTCGTTCAGGGAAATTTTCCCATATTTCGACTTTTTGTCCCAGTTTAGGGTGAAAAGAAAGGTAGAACTAGCACAGTTTCTCATGGGATGGACATTGTGCTTTCCAACTAGCTCTAATGCAAACAGAACAGGAGCTGGGTAACTTCAATGCACTGATTAGCAGAAGAAGGAGATATTCACATACTGTAGTACAACACAAGATTCAACATGTCATACCAAGTAAGGGCAGAGAAGACCGCATGGACACATCTGTGGTAGGAGATGACAAAAGAAGCATTGATCCAGTATATCTCCTGCCAGCAGCAGGGAAGAGTGACAGCAGAGAAGGACCAGTAGTTCAGAGAGGCAGGAATTTGGGATTCACAGAACATATAGACTCTTTTTTGTGATGAGAGTTTGCTCAGGTTTGATATTCTCCATTTAAGGAGAAGAAAAACAGCAATTGATTGGATTCAAAATCACCTTAACTTGATGGCTTGGTCGCCTGTTTTTCTTTTAAACTACTTGTAGAAGTTCAGAACCAGAAAACGATTTCTCAAATGGCATCTATGTTTACAATTGCCCCAATCTCCCCTCCCCACAGTCCCTCATCTGAACATCCCAGATTTTGATACACATTCAGATATATACCAGATATAAACTTTTCAGTCTGGGTCCAATTCTAGCATAAAGATATTAAATGGGAACGAATCACAGCATTCAGTCAGAAGTGCAAAGTTACAATTTATGTATATACACAACTGGCAAAGGATTAAAGATATTTTAGATGGGATTTTAGGAAGCTCACATTTGCTATTTCTACCTATGCCATGACATTATCTTCTATAAAAAGAATTCACCAGATTTTATTGGGACAAATTCTGCTCTCTTTTACACTAATTCATGTCTGGAAACAACTCTTCAGTGAAGTTACTCCAATTTTACACTTTGTGAGGGGTATGTTCTAGTAAAGGAGCAGTTTTAATGGAAATATTCTTTGTACATTTGATTTAATTCTACATAGCATATGGAGTTGCTTGCCCTTTTATCAAACTGTTAAACCTGGAACTCATGGCGAGCATGTTACGTAACTTCAAAAGGCTCATGGAGTCATATGGTGTTCAAAGTTTAAATGATAAAACGTTTTCAACTGGCACAATAGAAAAAGTAGCTAAGGCAGGTGACCACCCATCCTTTATTTTAAGATTATTGAAATGTATTACAACTGATAACTACCATTTTAAATATTACATTGAAGCTTATGATAATTCCATTGTATACCAGAGGGTAGTAGAAATGTACATTGGAGAGAAACATACATGATATGCTAAGGGAAATGGGGTTTTCCCAAAAGGCCCCTTATAATAAAGTGGTGTTTCTTATTTTTTAATGGTTTTCCCTACCTTCCATCCAATCAAAGTGGTTATCCTAAACTAAACTATAAATGGTCTGAGTGACTTTCCTTAATGGCTGAAACTATCTTTTAGGCCTCAGTTGTACAAGACTGTGAGATGATTATTATATAATTTTGATGGGGCTTACATACCCCATATTAAGGGCTTGTCTACACTTGAAACGCTACAATGGCACAGCTGTGCCACTGTACCACTTCAGCATAGACCTTACCTATGCAGATGGGAAGGGTTCTCCCATTGGCATATGTAATCCACCTCCCCAAGAGGTAGTAGCTAAGTCAGTGGAAGAATTCTTCCATTGACCTAGTTTTGTCTATACAAGGATTTAGGCTGGCTTAACAACGCCACTCTGGACCTCTGACTCAGTAATAGCTCTAAACACTTTTAAACTGCTCCACAAGTCTGTGTGTGTTTTATACTTTTTTTTTTTAAATGGACAGGGAAACTGAGCTGTGGCTTCTCCATACACTACAGTGCAAGTCAATGGCAGTGAAGACAGAAGAACATTTGTGTCCTGATTCCTAGTATGATACTCCAGCTACCAGACCATGCTCCCTGAATCACTACAAATCAGCAATTGTGAGATCAGTGCAGAAATGTGGGTTGCTGGACCATCTTTTGAGGATTTTGTACCTCATGTCTCGGAAATCACAGTGGCTGGTGAAGCTTGACATTTAGGGTGGGAACTTCAGAAGTACCCAGTGTTGGTCCAGCCACTTCACTGGGACTAGTGTTAGGCGGACACTGAGTACTTTAGAAAAATCCCTCTTTTAATTGTTATGTTTGCCTTACATCTTATATCTTTGCAGCAAGTATATCAAAATCAATATTTTTATACATAGGAAATCATAAAACAAATTGTCACTTTCAGATTTACCTACTGCCTTCTCCTAGCTAAAACCATGACAGAGTTTTGCTTACTAGAAACATGAGATTTTGGGGGGAGAGAACCAAATGACTGAAATGGCTGAGGGGACCTCCAAGAATCTGGAGTGCGCTGAAACAGGCAATACACTTTCTCTGAAGTGCCTTAGTGCATCCCTCCATAAACTTAACAATATGGTCCTCATAGATTTTCCAGATTTTCCAGAACTACTAGTGGAATAGTAGAGCAAGACATACAACATCCATCTGACTATGCACTCCCTACAGACTGACAGAGGTGAATCCACTATATAACTGTTTCAAATAGTGCTGGGCTTGATTTTATTCTATTTTTTCTTTAATCTTACTGTATAATATAATAATAATAATTAAAAAACCTTCCTTGATTGATGTCTACAGACATTTATCACCAAACCATTGGCAATGGAATTTAAGATAGAGGGGGGAAATATAAATATATCAAATAGTAAGTAAACTACAAAATATTGGTATTATTGACTAGAGACATCAGAAACATTAAGATCAAATGTGCAGTAACATTTATGCATGTCTTTATTACAACACATTCTCCATGTGTATATGTGAAAACCCTGTATTGTACTAATCATTTGCTCTAATGTTGCCTATCTCTACTGGTCAAGTAACTGAGTCACATTGTATTTCTGATGCTCCCCTTGATCTCTTTTGTACTAATTTCCACATGTTGTGCCGACACTGCTCCTTTCATGCCTGAATAGTGAAGCTTGTCTCCATCCTTGTGACCCATATATTGGAGGTTAAGGTCTTTGCTTTTACCTCTGTTACAAAAGTATACAATAAGACACTATCAGAGGGGTAGCTGTGTTAGTCTGAATCTGTAAAAAGCAACAGAGGGTCCTGTGGCATCTTTAAGACTAACAGAAGTATTAGAGCATAAGCTTTCGTGGGTGAATGCCAACTTGCGTCTAATGAAGTGGGCATTCACCCACGAAAGCTTATGCTCCAATACTTCTGTTAGTCTTAAAGGTGCCACAGGACCCTCTGTTGCTTGTTAAGACACTACTCACCTGTCCAGCAGTGTCTAGAATGTCCAAGTAAGCCGGTTCATCATCTATTCGTACTTGAGTTTTATAAGCATCCTCTGAAAAACACAAGGCAAAAGGGGCAGCTTAGCGAATAGAAAAGGAAACAAATTTGCAGCCTTAGACTCATAGATTTTAAGGTCAGAAAGGACCATTATGATCATCTGGTCTGACCTCCTGCCCAACGCAGGCCACAGAATCTCACCCACCCACTCCTGTAACAACCCCCTAACCTATGTCTGAGTTATTGAAGTCCTCAAATCGTGATTTAAGACCTAAAGATTTAAAAAGTACAGAGAATCCTCCAGCAAGTGACCCGTGCCCCATGCTGCAGAGGAAGGCAAAAAACCTCCAGGGCCTATGCCAATCTGCCCTGGAGGAAAATTCCTTTCCGACCCCAAATATGGCGATCAGTTAAACCCTAAGCATGTGGGCAAGACTCACCAGCCAGCACCCAGGAAAGAATTCTCTGTAGTAACTCAGATCCCACTTCATCTAACATCCCATCACAGACCATTGGTCATATTTACCTGCTAATAATCAAAGATCAATTAATTGCCAAAGTTAGGCTATCCTATCATACCATCCCCTCCATAAACTTATCAAGCTTAGTCTTGAAGCCAGATATGTCTTTGCCCCCCCTGCTCCCCTTGGAAGGCTGTTCCAGAACTTCACTCCTCTAATGGTTAGAAACCTTCGTCTAATTTCAAGTCTAAACTTCCTGATGGCCAGTTTATATCCATTTGTTATTGTGTCCACATTGGTACTAAGCTTAAATAATTCCTCTCCCTCCCTGATATTTATCCCTCTGATATATTTATAAAGAGTAATCATATCTCCCCTCAGCCTTCTTTTGGTTAGGCTAAACAAGCCAAGCTCTTTGAGTCTCCTTTCATAAGACAGGTTTTCCATTCCTCAGATCATCCTAGTAGCCCTTCTCTGAACCTGTTCCAGTTTGAATTCATCCTTCTTAAACATGGGAGACCAGAACTGCACACAGTATTCCAGATGAGGTCTCACCAGTGCCTTGTATAACGGTAGTAACACCTCCTTATCTTTACTGGAAATACCTCAACTGATGCATCCCAAGACCACATTTTTTCACGGCCATATCACATTGGCGGCTCATAGTCATCCTGTGATTAATCAATATTCTGAGGTCCTTCTCCTCCTCTGTTATTTCCAACTGATGTGTCCCCAATTTATAACCATAATTCTTGTTATTAATCCCTAAATGCATGACCTTGCACTTTTCACTATTAAATTTCATCCTATTACTATTACTCCAGTTTAGAAAGTCATCCTGATCTTCCTATATGATATCCTGATCCTTCTCTGTGTTAGCAATACCTCCCAGCTTTGTGTCATCCACAAACTTTATTAGCACATTCCCACTTTTTGTTCCAAGGTCAATAATAAAAAAATTAAATAGGATTGGTCCCCAAACCGATCCCTGAGGAACTCCACTAGTAACCTCCTTCCAGCCTGACAGTTCACCTTTCAGTATGACCCATTGTAGTCTCCCCTTTAACCAGTTCCTTATCCACCTTTCAATTTTCATATTGATCCCCATCTTTTCCAATTTAGCTAATAATTCACCATGTGGAACCGTATCAAATGCCTTACTGAAATCGAGGTAAATTAGATCCACTATGTTTCCTTTGCCTAAAAAAATGTGTTACCTTCTCAAAGAAGGAGATCACATTGGTTTGGCACGATCTACCTTTTGTAAAACCATGTTATATTTTGTCCCAATTACCATTGATGTCAATGTCCTTAACTACTTTCTCCTTCAAAATTTCTCCTTAGAGTGGGATTTTCAAAAGGCCTCAGTGTAGGCTTCTGTCCCCTCCCAATAAAGGCAACAGGTGTCTTACTATTGATTTCAATGGCAGCAGAACTAAGCCAATGCTGAGGCCTTTTAAAAATCTCACCATAAGTCCAAAGTTAGAGCTCGTAAGGAACTTAGGAAAGGAGAAATGAACCATGCATTTTTATTACAATTCCCCAATACACTGAATGAATGAAATTCATTCCATGCAGAAAGCTTGCACAAAGCCAATGTACCACTTAATCCCCACTGATGCCTAGGTCTTCTTCTGGCTTACTGCCCAAGTGTGAATTTCACCTAATAGGAATAATACTATGCACTTCCATAGTGGCTTTCATCCACATACCCCAAAACCCTGAACAAAAGACCATTGGAATTAGTGGGGAAGAGATTTATTGGCTTCAGTGAGCTTTGGATCAGCCCCTTGGTAGATATTAATTAATCACACCTTACAACATCCCTGTAAGGTAGGTAAATGGATTTATTTTTTAATAAATCATTTCAGTATTCTCACCCTTAGCCACTGTGCTTGGCGTACCATTCTATTCACCCTTGGTTTGTCAAGCTAAATATATTTTTTAAGGGCTAACTAATATTTGTGTATGTTGTTTTTGCTCAAATTTCTATTTCATTCCTCTCTCATTGTTTATATTCCCCTGTTAAGGCTAAATAGAGCCGAGGCATCGAACAATATTTATATTGTTATAGAAATTATCTGTGCTGTTTAATTAAACGATAACGAATGGCAGACTGTGTGGTTATGCTGATTGATGGGGTACCTTGGCTGTGCAGCGAGGCATGAGGTGAAGACAAGTGCTTCCAATGCACCTAAGAAGTGTCATTAATCAGCATGAGCATATGGTCAGCAGTGTCCTATGGCTTGAGGGTGCAAGCCCTCTAAAATCAGAACTCCCATTGAAATCGATGAGAGTCCCAGGGACAGAGAATTTTCAGGACTGGGTCCTTAATGGCATTACATTGTGGGTAGCAGAAAATATAAATAGTACATTCAAACTAATTTCTTAGAGATGTTGAACTCCTCAGTTACACATATATTATAATAGCTTATTCAAAAATATATATTAAAAGAACAGTAGGGCTGTACAATAAAGTATGCACAAATGAAGAATGGCCAAAGTAAATGTTGCTTCAACAACCTTAACTCTGCCCCCTTCTGTGCACACGTTACCATTTAGGGTATGTCTACGCAGCAGAAACTGTGCTCAGACTAGCCTACCTGAGCTATCGTCAATCCACTACTGTTTGTTAACCACACTAGTTGAACAGCACAGCACAGCATGGATTCCAGAGTGGGCTAGTGAGTAAAACGTGCACCCAAAATCCATTCCGGACTTATGCTGAAATCCACACTGCACTGTCTTCACTGTTATTGGTACCTGTGCTAGCCGGGTTCAAGCTGACTCAGGTAGGCTGGCCTGAGCACAGCCTAAAGACAGCCTAAAGACCACTGTCTTTAATGACATGATCTCACACTATTATTTCCTGTTTCAGGCTCCAACTCAGCAAACTATTGACACACATGCCTGACTTTAAGCAAACGAGTATTCCCATTGGCAATAGAATTACTCACGTGCTTGAAGTATGTGTATTAAGTATGCGATTAGCACCATGCCTCATCATCCAATCCAATGTGCCGTGTGTCAATGGATATCTTTCCATTGGGTGTTGAGGGTGTTCCTCAATTCGTAGGCTGGATAATACACAGTGCATGAAATAGCACAAAATTTTAACTACTCTATCCAGGTGTGAAGGGGAAAGTGGCATGCAGTGCCACTGCTATCCGTCAAGCAAAAATTAATACAAAATGATTTATTTCCTCAATGTAAGTTTAATTGTGAATATTTTAAAATAATTATTGAAAATGCATTGTATGTGCTTCTGTGTAATATGTGTCATCCTCGCAACTCCATTCCTGGCTCTGTTGCTTCACTCTCTCCAGCCCACATGTTGCGGTCCAATTTCTGCTCTCACTTGGACCAGTGTAAATTCAAAGTCTCCTGACTTCAGTGCAATTACTTCAGATGGGCACTGTTGTAACTGAAAACAAAACATATTTTTTTTGATATGCATGATATGCATCCGAAGAAGTGTGCTGTAGTCCACGAAAGCTTATGCTCTAATAAATTTGTTAGTCTCTAAGGTGCCACAAGTACTCCTGTTCTTCTTTTTGCGGATACAGACTAACACGGCTGCTACTCTGAAACCTGAAAACAAAACGAAGGCAGAAATGAGGCAAGACCCCAAAACACTCGCTACCAGAGATGAGCTGGTGATAGCCTCTTGCTAACAAAACCACCCGTAAGCTTCCATGAAGGAGAATCTCAGCTTCCAATGTAAAATAAATAAAGTGCTGATGCTCCACTGTGTTACTCCAGCTGGATTCCAGTGCAATTCCACTGGAATCAACAGGGTTCCTCCAGTGTAAATCCGGAGCAATACAATCTGTATTATTTCCTACCTAACATTTTTGTGAACTACACTGTACACTGAGCGGAGGTTTGAGTTGCTCTCAGCAATGTCCACATGTTTGACTTCAGTGAAATCTCTGTGCATGAATCTGATTTAGTTTAAGACAAAAAGCAGTAGATGGGTGAAACAAACATATGACAGCGTGAACTGGGCCAGAGTGGGGCGGGGCATGGCACACAGTAGTTCGAACATAGACCGTCTGCATACAACATTTGTAGGTGTAATGAGCCAATCAGTGGTAGCAATATCTAAACCATCACAATCTAAATAAGAGTAGAAATATTGTTACGGCTAGTTGAAAATTTTCTGTCAACTCTTTTTGGACAAAAACCTGGGTTTTCAACTAAACAAAAGTTGTCACAGCAAGTGTCCTGGGGACATTCATTGGAAAACCAAAAGCCACAACACCAAAAAATTTAAGCTGAATTTTTTGGTGGGTGGTGGGGAGAGGGGTTTCAAGATTTTTGATGAATAGTCAAAATTTTCCATGGGGGAAAAACATTGTAACTGCCCTTATTATAATGAGTATTATTAATTATTTTATTATTAACTTTTTCTTCCTTCCATTGTTCTCTCATTTTAGACGAGAGGAAACACTTTTTGAAATGAGTTTAACATACTTAGCTGTCTTGACACCACCGTTGACTTTTGTATTCTTTACACATTCTGTATTGGTTTTTGTGATTCCTGTTTTCCTGCAAGATTTACAGAATCTTTCCTTCCCTCCCCCCCCTTTTTTTAACCATTCTGACTATAGGAACATAGTTCTGGAAATAGGAACACATGAATGACTTCAGATTGGAACTGCGATAAATTTTATCTTAGCACCAGCTAACCTGGGTTCATAAAAAAAAATGATCAGACAGCATCTTCTGGTGCAAGCAGGCAACCTCTTTATGGCAAATTGACTTGGATGGGCTACAACCAAAAGGAAATTTGGAATGGACTTTTCATCTGCATCATAAAGACGTTCCATTTCCTGAAATCTAGGTGACCTGCCTTGTTCCTGTGGTAGCTAATGCTGTTCACATCCAGGCCATCAAATTTCCCCCTTTCCTCTCTATCTTCCACACTATCAATCACACACACTTACAAACAAGCAGTGACTCCCTTGTATACCCAAGCCAAAATGTGTTTTATTTTGCTAGTTGGGTGCCAGATGAGCAGAAGGATGTTCAGCTCAGTCAGTCAGACCCTGTGGGTCTGCATCTTTTTGCTTTTATTGTGTGCCAAAAGAAGAACAGATGACCTTCTCTTGATGTGCATATATTACCTGCTACACTCTCATGTCGGTTCCTGGATTCTTACACACATAGGGCCTGGTCAATCTTAGTCAGTAATAAAAGCTAAAAGCTTCTTTCCTCCTAACAGGTCACTCTGTTTTGTTTCTCAGCTAACCACAAGGTCCCCCCTTTAAAGTCATTATGTATCCTTCTTAAGCATCTGCTCTCAAATTAAGCTTCTCCCTCTTGTTGGGCTGCCTAATGGCTCAGCTCTTTGTACTGCAGAGCAAGACTGATAACACACAGCTGCTGAAGGAGCCTGATTGATTTGTAGATAGGTAACTTACTCATTAATTTGCTCAATGGTCCCAAATGCAATTCAGTGCCTTCCAAGTTCTAGGATGTATTGCCTGGCACACTTTCTATCTCAGTGCTGTCTGTAGATACACACAAAACTATCTTTCTCCCTCAACACCTGCTTCTAGGTGTATTCCTTTGTTTCCCTTTCTTTCTTTGCTGAAAGTCAGCAGAGATGGGTGCAGCTTAGCTTCTGTTCGGGTGTTGATTTTCTGTAGTCATAAAAAGAAACATCATTAATGGTGATGGGGTTGAGCAAGAGGACCCAGTGGGGGTATTTTGATTTGAGGGCTGTCTTCTCCCATTCTACACATGCTATCAGACAATGTATTACTAAGCAAATCAGAAGAGAAGAACCCACTAGCTCTCTGCTAATAACTAGCAAAGGCACCAGAAATTCTGAAAGTGACCCAAGTGAAAAATGAATCTGCAGCAAACTGAGTGGGATGGGAAATGTTTGAAGGTACCACGGTCATGAGTAAGGGATAGATAGACAGTGAGAGGGAGATAAAATATAGTGTTGGACATGCAATCCAATGTAAAAGCTTCTTTTTCAAATGACTGAGGTCAAGGGTGTTAGCTCAAGACTGCCAGGAATCCAAACTGAGTACTACATTCTGCTTTTGTACCGCACCTAGCACATGGGGCCCTGGTCCATGATTAGAACTCCTAGGTGTTACAACAATATAAATACATAATCAAAGCTGTTTAGGTTTCTGAGGGTGTCTGAAAGAATATTGTTGGGGTATCATTAAAACTAACTAAAAACCAAGGCCTAAAAACCAGAACACTTAACATTTTGTAACAGGAAAAATATTGATAAGATTTAGCTATACAAAAGTAGAAAGGTTTTGGACTTTGAATAAAATAAAAAATCCCCTGACAAATTAGTGTTTGCAGAGGATAAGAAATGTTGACATTAAAGAACCACAGCGTCCTTTCTAAAATGTCGCTTCTAATATAATAAGCAGGAGGAAATATACTTATGAAAACACACACTGATCTATAACATTAAAATGAAGGGTTGCTAATGATAAGATTAAAAGCTTTGCTAAGTATGTTTTTAATAAATTGTAATTATGGATATTGAGGAAATTTAGATAAGGTAACACCCGGTCCAAAGCTTTGCCTGGCATGAGTGTATTTTTGTTAATTTCCCTTTGGTACAATTTGCTGATTGGTTTAAAATGATATTGTTGGCAAGATAAGTAACCTGTCGTGCTGGAAGATGTAAGTAAGAGATACAAACATGTAAAGATAAATAAAAACTCCCTTGTTCTGGGATCTTAGAAACAGGGCGACACAGGGTAACATGACACAAAACTATAAATTCAGCAGGAAAATTGTAGGCAATAGGTGATTAATGCTTGTACATGCATAATGTACGGCTTATGTAAAATTCATTAGATAATGTGTTGAATGCTGATTGAAGGAAAATTAGGTAATGGAGAATGTGAAAACTTATAAGAATACATATAAAAATGGGCCCCAAACTGGAGAAACACTGGATCAGAAACTGAAAAATGGGACTGAAGGATCAGACCAGGAGAACGGGGAGGTGACAACCATCATAGAAGAAGGAAGGACTTCACAGTGCTCCAGAATGAGGTAATTTAGGCACATTTAGCTGTTCCCTCTTGCCTGTTATTACTTATTGGCATAAATGCATGTCACTTATGGTATCTAGACAATAATTCTGTCTGAAATTGTATTACATAAAGGCAAAATTGATAAAGCAGAAATTGGGTTGACTCAGTTTCCCACACTACACTCCCAACAGATATGCTTTAAGGTATGATAAATGCCACATATGTAGTGGGTGCCTGAAATGTGAAGAAATACCCAACACTATGAAGGGATCAGGACTAGAAACAGACTTAAGACACTAATTTCCTGATTCAGATCGGAATGTCCCAAAGTTTGGGGTGATAGATTGATAGATACTGTCTCTAGCCCCCAAGAAACTGGGCTGGTTTCTGAGATATATGCAGCATTCCACCATTTCATTCCGAGGTTGCAGGCATTGTGCTTTCACGATCAGAGTCAGAATGGGCTCGGATGCCAGTGGCAATGTTCACAGGAATCCTTGGAAAGCAGAAACACTAGGTTTTGCTGCCCAGCTCTAATTAGGACTCACACAATGGAGACAAAAAGCTAGAAAACAAAGTGCCATCTCTTTTTCATGGAACAAACAAGGACAAAAAGCCAAATGAAACATGTAAAGAGCATGTGAACAAAAAGAAGCCAACTGAGGTCCCTGCATCTAGAGGTATATTAGCTGACAGAGATTTACTGGGAATATCTGCTAAAGACAGCTCATGATGTTTCAGATGTATTACTGCACGGCAGTGACTATAACAACAGCAAAACTGAAAACAGTAAGGTCCTTTATCAGACCACAGAGAGCTGCTTCTAGGCAGCAGCTCTGGAAATAGCAGGGCATTTGCTTAATATTCAGTGAGTACACATCTACTGAGGGGTCACACTGAACATATTGTATGTGCAACTGAAAAAAAAAACCATTTATCACAGCCTCCTCTTGTCCACATAAAGGGTAACAGTCTTCTACTGCTGTTAGCTTGTGGCATTACCACTTTAGCTCAGGCAGTAGACATTTGTGCTGCAATGCTGGGGATCCTGCATTTAAATCCAGGTGACAACTCAGGCAGGGGCTTGTTGTGCGGCTCCTTGATTTGAGAATGCACATCTAGCATGAGGGAGCTTATGTAAGCTACCCTTATTATTTACTATTTTTTCAGATTTTAGAGCCCGTGAGAATTTTAGGCCCTTCGCAGAAAATCCATTACGGATGACTCCCCGTCTCAAAGTGTTTAGAATCTAAATTGTGGACTAACAAACAGGTGACAATCGAACATCCTTCAGGAGGGAGAGGGATGAAGAAGAGCCTGGGGGGTATGGAGATAGGATTACACAGGTGCTCAGCTAGGATGACACTCGCACATGGTGCAGAAGGCGAGCACAAGCCTTGAAAAGGGGCAGCAAGGGCGAGAACAGGCGGAGCAGTCAAGCAGGGGTGGGTGTACAAGAACGTTTCAGGGCTGGCCCATGGACTTCATAATGGAAGGCACTCTGGAGTCGTTGCCCGGGAAGGGTTGTGACGCTTCCCAAGGCTACCCAGGGTCGTGATGCACCTCACTATCACCTTCCCTTGGCATGAAGAACCCTTGTCTGTGCTTGACATGTCTCGGTGCCTCCAACTCCACAGGCAACACAAACACTCCCCTCTAGGCCATGCTGTCACAGGTTAGCAATTGGCACACCACAACCCTCAATTCCTCTGAGCATCTCCCTGGAGCATCCAGCCCCTGGTCCACTGAGCACTCAGTATTCACAGATTTGCTGTTTCCAAAGAAACAGTGCAACACAGCTTACCAGTCCCACTGCAGATCACTGCACCACTCAATACACAGCACTGAGATATGTTTACAGTGAAAAGAAGTAAAAGTTTATTTAACAAAAGCACAGAGATTCTGGTGGTAACAAGTATCGGAAACAAAAGGCTACAGAAATACAATTGTAACAGATTTTACAGCTTTGACTTAATTAGCAAGATACTGTCATGTCTTGTAGTTTATTGCTCACCCCAAATCCTTGCCGCACTTTACAGCCAGGCTGGCTGTGACCCTTATTTCGTGAGACGAGCCCGTTGTCAGTTTGCCTCCTAGGTGAAGGATTCAGTGTTTCCCTGACCAATCTTTTGTCCTATTTATAAACAGTCCCCTCCCCCCCGTGCTGTTTGTTTCTTCCTGAAGATTTCACAATATCTTAATTGGCACCTGGCTCAGTTTGCAAGGAGGCAGACATTGCGAGGCGCACAATACACCATGCACAAATGGCTAGACAGGGAGATATAGATCAGTTACCTCCTGCCTGAAAGGAACATCTCTGAGCTATGTCACCCCCCTGTGACCTTCCCTCACTCCAATTAAGAACATAATTTTCAGTATAGATACACAAGTCCTTAAACACTATCTGTACATACATTTCTGAATGATTATGATGTCTGTCCAGCGGGCTACTGGCTCTCAGTAGAGACCTCCCGTGCTTTCCTTTGGTGAACTATTGTGCACATATCCAGCCCAGAGGATCTCTGTAAAACTCTATGCACCCCTGTGCCCTCTGCCACTTGGCAGAGTTCCTGGGTCACCAGAAGCCATGAATTAGCTGGCCCCTGCTCACTGAATAGCAGGGATGGAGGGGGCTGTGGATACTATTCTAGCCCATAGGCTTCTCAGAGGGGTGGATTTCACCTCCCTAATGTTTTAATACTCCAGCCATATCGATTCCCCCTGTGGCAGCTTTTCCAGTCTATCAGAGGGATTGGCACTTCCAGGTCCTCCGCCCCACCTGCCTGCCGTGACTGGCTACATGATCCATGGGAAAAATAATTCAGTGGCCCCTCCTTTGGCCTACCACCAGCCTGGCCTCATTATGGCTTTCGATACCAGCCTAACAAAGAACCTTGACTTGGGTGCCCGAGGGGCATAGTGGGCCCAGTACAGTGCCCATGTGTGGGCCTAAATGGTCCTTGCACTAGTTATCATTACCATGGGTGAATTTCACTCTTCTGTTCATACAATGATATTTCCGTTTCCCAGGAAAATTCATATTGCCTACAGCAATGGGAGGTAATGAATACCAATGAAGGGCAAAATTCTGTCTAGGTATAAGCTAGCTGACTTCAGTGGAGTCAAGGCTGAAGTTACCCACAAATATGTCTCTCTCTCTCTCAAATGCTTATGCCCTGTAATAGGAGTAATTCTAAAAAGAGTCCTTCCATTGCACATGTATTCTCTTGATTCTATTTTCACTCATGCTTTCTTTCCTGTTGCCGTCTGACAAATAAATGAGTTAATATTAAGTGTGTAGCTTCCTGTTAGGGCCCACTAAGAGAGGAAGAACCATTATGCCTATTAGGACCTATTAGGAGGGTTTAACATGTATCCCATATCTGGGAGTTCAGAGAAGCTCTGAGCGGGATGATACAAGCAGAAAAACAAAGTGATTTCCCAACATCTATGAATCACATTCTGCAGGAGAAAGAGAGACACATTCCTCTTCAGCTTTTTTTTTTTTTTTGCAATGTTCAACTTAAAATTAACTCCAAATAAACCAATCATATTGCCCAAGATATTAAAACTAATTAAGCTTTCTAAATACAGTAGGTCTCGCACAGCTTAATTAACTGATAAGAAAACAATGGGCATACGAATAGTTGTGGAAAAGGAAACAAATTGTCAAGGAATAAGTGAATCATTTCAAAATTACCCTCCTTATCCTTAAATCCTGCCATACCCTTCCCTGACGTATCTCACACACTGAGGGTAACATTTAAAATGCATGTAAGTGATTTCAGAGCCCAAGTCTCATTTTCAAGTGAATTAGGCACTTCAGAGCCTAAATCCCAAGTCACTTTTAACAATTGGACTTAGGTACTTTTCAAAAATGTCCAAGTGGTCTCTAGGGGTGTGTTTACACTGCATACTAAGCCCAAGTCATGGGACCCAGGCTTGTGGACTCGGTGATTCCAAGTCCATCCTTGAGAGTCCACTTTTCACTGTAAAGCTGGGTTTACAACTGCTGGACCCAGATCTCACACCTGTGATAACATGTTCTTACTGCACTACACAGACCTTCTGACTTGGAGCTGCAGCATGACCTGTGTCCACATGGCAAAATGACAGGGCTTGGACTGGAGTCTCAGTGGGACTCAGGCTCTGAGCTGCACCAGTAGCAGGTTTCTAGGACCCAGATCCTGAGTGCTTGCTGACCCGAGTCACACTGATTTGTGTGTGGATGGAAGGAGGGCTTGATTTCAAACTGAGTCAGAGCTCAGGGTTAGTGTGCAGCAGTGAGTATAGTGTGGGTGCTGACAGCCATTGAACCAAACTAAACCCTGTGTATGATGGAAACCACTTTGAAGGCAGGGGGTTTGGCAGCACCCCCAGCACTCCTAGTTCCAGCACCTACGGTGTGCGGTGTAGACATACCCTATATTTCTTCCTCCCAAGCCTGTGTTCCAAGCTCTGCTACTGACCAGCTGTGTGACATTAGGCAGGGCACTTATTCAATCTATGCCTCAGTTTGCCTGTCTGAAAATGGGGATAATTATACTGACCTTTCTTGGTATATGGTCCGTTGAAGACCATGGGAGTCCTTCAATTGATTTCAATGAGTTTTGGACCAGTACTTACAAAGTATGAGTAGAAAAATTGAAAAAGATGCTACAAGCTCTCTAAGTCTTAATATCAAAAACCATGGGGACTGCTGTTAAGAGAAGGCACTGAGAGCTGGAGTCAGAAAAAGAAGCTAATAGTGTGTGAGTTTTAACCCTTGTTCCTCATTAAATATCAAATGTTTACATTAAAAGTTAGTAGGAAAGAGTTAATATGAACAATCACAAAAACTTGAAATGACAAAATAAAATATGAAAATGCGATAGGATACATAAAAATAGCAATATAAAAAAGTAGAAATGTTTTGGAATAGGGTCAAAATATATTTTAGAAAATGAAAGTAAATACGGTCAAGAACGTAAAAGGACAAATAAAATACAATTGAGCTATGGGGAAAGGATACAAACCAGCAATCGAAAGGGCCAATAAGATAGAGTTAAAGGCACTAAAAAAACCAATAGTCCTATAGATAGATCGATGGATGGATAAATACAAAATGGGAATAGGGGTATTACAATCAAAATGATATATAAAACTTCAAAATGTGAATGGGTTTAACAATCAATTCAGAACAACTGAAAACAGAAAAGGGTTAGGAAAGAGGAGTGAGAGGACGGTCAAAAGTACAATAAAATAAAAATTGAATTCCGAGAAAGGACTTCAGAATAAGCAATGATCCAACAACAGTCATGAGCTAAGCAATGAAAATGCAAAGGATAATCATAGTGAAAGAGCAAACCCAGGCAATAGCAAGGAAGACATATTTGCAGAAGTAGTAGACAGGGATGAAAGGAAAAATAGATCGAATGAATATTCTTGTGTATATTCCATTTCCTTTCTCCCCAGTTTGTCTATCAAGGCTATCAGTGGTCCTGCATGATACATTTTTTTAACAGTGAACGTAATTAACCATTGGAGCAACTTACCAAAGATTGCGGTGGATGCCCCAACATGGACTTTTTTTAACTGAGATTGGATTTTTTTTCTAAAAGATTGCTCTAGTTCAAAAAGGAATTATTTCAGGAAAGTCCTATGGCTGGTGTTATACAGGAGGTCAGACTATATAAGCACAATGATGCCTTCTGCATTATAACGTACGCATCAATATGATCCCAAGAAAAGTTCTATTGATGTCAGGGACTGCAGCGGTCCTGGTAGTTGTTTGTGATGTAGTACCAGAACCATAGACTATAAGCAATTTGGGCTAGTGACACATCAACATATGCATTTGAGAAGTGCTTAGCAAACTTTGCGGTGCTATAAAACAATGTAAATGTTAGACAGCAGTAACTGAAACTGACCCCTTTAATTTTTTCCATTGACAAGTGTGATCGGAGTCCCAGGGGTCCACACTGGAGTTACTCAATTAGGGTGAACTGCAAAGAATAGGGCAGACAGTCCCCAAAGCTGGTGGATATTCCAATACTTAGATATACCAAGCCAGCACAAAACAGCCTCTATAATACCTTACTGGTTACCCAGAAGCCAACAACACAGTTCCCTTAAAGCAACCCAGCCTTAGACCTCCACCCTGACACCCAAGTCAATTATGATGAGGATAACTGAAAATCTTATTCATCCTATAAGAAAGTTCTACCAATCCCAAAGGATCACACACATTACCTCACAGGTTAATTAATATTCCAGATCTTACCCAAATACACACGTACAGCCAATCCTTATTAACTAAACTGAAATTTATTAAAAAAAGAAAAGAGAGAGTATTGATTAAAAGATCAGTATACATACAGACATGAGTACAGTTCTTGAGATTCAGATTCATAGTAGAGATGGTGAGCTTTGTAATTGCAAAGAGTTCTTTCAGAATTAGTTCATAGGGTATAGTCCAATGTTTATGTTCAGGATGATTCCAGGTTAGGAGTGGAGATCTCAGCCTTTTGTCTTAAGCTTCCCCTGCATGAAGTATCAAGCGGGTCTGAGATAAAAAGGATCAGGACCAAAGGGTCTTTTATACAGTTTTCTAGCAGCCACTTGACCATACAGTCCTGGGTGAACAATAGGGTTTTGATATAACCTTCTGTTTCCTAAACCTCACCGGTAATTAACTACATGGATTAACATAAGATAATTTATCCATTAGGCAGTCTATCACAAGCTTTAAAGAGACATATAGATAATGACATTATTTCACCCAACATCTAAATGTTAATATTCCCTTTTGCTCTCTGAATCAATCGCTATAGTGACAGACAGGAACTGTCTGTTTACACGGCTAACATCTAACAATCTATAATTAAACACATACAATTAGTATCACCTCCAATACACTAATACAGGTTTCCGTTTCAAAGTTCCAGCCTATCTAACATGGAATGGCCCTAATTACCATTCACATACTTTTCTAATGTGTCTCTACAGGTTGACTCTGGGTCATTTAGCCTGCAGGATGCTTAACCGTTTCTGGCCACGCGTCACACTTTGTAAAAGATTTGTTGCAATTATATAACAGTGGTAGCAACAATAATTTGCATGGTCATGTTCTAATTAGCTAACATCACAACAAGTTTATATGCCTATAATCATTTATGGGTGTTATTGTATATTAAACTAATTTTGGGGGGAAATCTTATACTGAGACCTTTCTCTCAAAACAGAGAGAACAGACAAGTGCATGCTTTACCCTATATAATTCAACACCGTTCTGGAGAGAGTTTTTACTGAGAGTCAGAAAGGAATTCACCCCCAGAGTTAATTCAATTCTTGGCCTTTCTATCAATTCTTCTGCCCCTCCCTAAAGTGATAGTTTTAGCTGGAATATTTTGTGTTGTGGGACATGGATTGGGAAATATACCAGCTTTTGACAACTTTTGGTCATTACCAGAAGCACTCAGATAGTAGAGAAGTTAGAATAAATAAAGTGTGTTTTGTCAAAATCTGTTTAAATAATTTGACCCACTCTGGTCGCTACCAGTCAGGGAAATATTTAAACAGGTGATCTAGGGTTAAAATATTATATATGCTGAATCAAACGAGCCATCTAATCCCCATTTATGACCTTATTCTGTAAACGTGTGTAAGTAACTTAACTCATGTGAATAGTTTTATAGGGCAGTTTTATAGTTTTATAGCTCAGTGATGTTCCATTGATGTCAATGGGCTCTGCATAGAGCCCATAGGTCCCATTCAGTCTTATGCTAAACTTTACTCATTGGAGTATCTCCATTGATGTCAACAGGTCTCCTTATGTGAGCTAAGCTACTTGCATGTGTAAGTTTTTGCAGGACCACATTTAAAAGAAAAAACTATGATTCCTTATAAATGTTATTTTTTTTTTTTGCAAAGTGATTCATTTACAAAGCTAGCTCAGGTGAACTCTTGATGTAGCATTTGCTCATCAGTCTGAAGCCATTTGCAATATAGATAATAAAAAAATAATAATAAAATAAAACAATACCATTATTTTCTCTGCTGCCAAGAAAGTGTCAATTAATTCAAAGATATACATGAACAAAGTACTCTTGGTTAATCAAAACATGTTCATTAACAGGGGTCTGATCACACACATCTTGGTGTATAAAAATAACAGGTAGCAATTTCACTAGTCTTAAAACTCTATGTTTGAGCTAGAGAGTGGGAGGATATGACAGCTATGAATTCACTTATTATCGTTTCAGGGGGAGTAATTAACAAGTTTACATCTATCTGGCTATTAATATGGGTGGACCTTGGATTTAGCCAGATGAAGAAGGTTACTGGCTTCCATGAAAAAAGGATAATGGAGACATTAGTTCTGTAGGAACACATTTTGCAGTAGGAGAGTTAAATCACCCATCTCTTAGAAATTACAAAATGGGAAGCAGTTCCATATAAATAAAGCAATGATTTTTATAAACCATAATGTACAGAGAAGTAGGAAATTGATGTAAGAAACCCCGTGTCAGATCCTCAGCATACATTGGCCTAGCTGTATTGTCTCCAATGAAGTGCTATGGGTTTCAGTCAGCTGAGGATCAGGCCTCATCGTATTATTTTCTTTTCTGAGCAACTGAGAGAAGGAACTTCATTTTAATTTTACAAAATGTTCTACCTGACATTTGCTAATTGAGTCAAAGCAAGCACATCGTTAATGGAGATACAGGCCTTCAGCATGTTTTACTTGCTGTATTAGCAGCATCTAACAAATATATAGTTTATGTACAATAGCTGATTTCTGTTCTGGGTTCAGTTTCTCTAGATTCTGATTAAGGCAGATACTGATGTAAAAGAGCTTTGATCATGCTTTTTTTGCTGAGAATATCCTTATGCACAGCTCGGATTTCATTATAGTAACGGTAGCTGAGCAGTTTCCTTTTCGTGCTCCCTAAGTTTTAAACTAGCTAACTGGTGCTTGTGAGTCCTAACTACTCTAGTGCATTGTTATAAATTATTTATGATTTGGTTTTGACTCTTTGGTGCAGATGCACTATTAAACCAGGCCGTGTAGGGAGAATTGAAGGGGACAAACACTGTGCTTTGATTCTCTCTTGCATCCGAAGAAGTGGGCTGTAGTCCACGAAAGCTTATGCTCTAATAAATTTGTTAGTCTCTAAGGTGCCACAAGTACTCCTGTTCTTCTCTTGATTCTGACTCTCTTGTCTGAGTGACAGCTGTCATTTGTTGCAAACAGCCCTCAAATAATTGCAAGATGAGTTATATTTGCAATGATATTCAACATACCAATCCAATAGCTGACTGTATATATGGCCAAGACTCTCAAAAGGTTTGGAGGTCACTTTGAATAAGCATCCAGAAGGTCATTGGATGCTCTGTTCAACGCTTATGAGAAGTCTGCATGTAATCATTCAGTCTGAGAATTCGTCTCAGATTTGTGAATCATATTAGTTGCTGGTAATGTTCTGACAACCACTTCTTTCTAAACAAATTGATTTTGGTTTTAATTATACCCAAAATGCTTTCAAAGATAAGTACACTGGGTTTGATGAGGACTGCATGAAGGAAAAGTCTGTTCTTATGCACCTAGCTAATAGGGTAAGATGTAATCCTTCTCCTAATTTACTTCAAACTTTAGGAACCACTAGAAGAAGATATAAAGGTTTATTATATCATAAAAACAAGAATATCTTAAATCCTTGTGGAAGCAGCAGCTAAAGCCACAAATTCTTCCATGTTTTGGAAGATGGTAGCCTCAGCTTTGGTATATATACGCCGATTGAAGAACCCCTTATTAATGATGAAACCTGGATAGCACTTTGTGGCCAGGTCTTTAATGATTCCCCCAACCAGTTTTTAATCTAATTCTACCATAGTTCATGCAATGAGGAATCCTGTTGTTGATTTACCACTCTGGCCTTCAGTAATGGACAGTGAAGGTCAGTCATTTATTTTAGTCCAGTGATGGGGGGAAAAAACTCCAGAGGAAGATTTTCTACCTGCTGAAGTTTTCCAGGAGACTTTTGATTGGTGGACCCCAGTGTTGGCTAAATTACTGTCATATTTATGGTCATGATTCATAGTGGATGGATTTCAGAGTAGCAGCCGTGTTAGTTTGTATCCGCAAAAAAGAACAGGAGTACTTGTGGCACCTTAGCGACTAACAAATTTATTAGAGCATAAGCTTTCGTGGACTACAGCCCACAGTGGTCCACGAAAGCTTATGCTCTAATAAATTTGTTAGTCTCTAAGGTGCCACAGGTACTCCTGTTCTTTTTATAATGGATGGATTCCATCTGACTGGTATAGTATCATAGTTCCTATTTTTTTTAAAATGGAGAATAGAAAGAGACCTGCTTCATATAGAGCTATTAGTCTGTTAGATGTGGCAGGGAAAAAATATTCCAGATTTTTACTATCTGAACTTGAAATATGGACTTTAGAGGCTAATTTATTACACGAGGAGCAGTTCAGCTTTAGGGCTCATAGAGGTACAGTTGAGAATTGTTTTAGTTTATTGTATATGCTTTATAAATATACTGTGGTTAAGGGTACTATATTTTAAGCTGCTTTCATAGATCTAAAAGTGGCATTTGATTCTATTAACCAAGGAAAACTTTGGGTGAAATTAAGAAGGATGTATGTTTTCCAACTTTGGGTGAAATTAAGAAGGATGTATGTTGGAGTCTCTACACCGGGGCAATATGACTAGGGTAAGAACTAAAATCAATGGAGAACATACTAAAGTTTTCCCAACTTCTAGGGGAATATTCTAGTGCCTCTTCTTTTTAATTTATATATTAATGATGTGTGAATGTTTTAAAGGAAGATCATTTCTCTCCACCACAAATTAAGAGTAGATCTATCTGGGTATCATTATATGATGATGGCATGGTTGTTTTATCACAAACTCCAAGAGGCATTTATCAGTTGTTATATCATTTTTCCTCTTATTGTAATTTTCATGACCTTGTTCTCAATTATAATATGTCCAATATGTCTCAATTATAATATGTTCTGGGAAGAGCCCTCTGAAAATTGAGTGGAAGATAGAAGGCCACATTGTAGAACAAAAAGAACAGGAGTACTTGTGGCACCTTAGAGACTAACAAATTTATTAGAGCATAAGCTTTCGTGGACTACAGCCCACTTCTTCGGATGCATATAGAGTGGAATAAATATTGAGGAGATATATATACACACATACAGAGAGCATGACCAGGTGGGAGTTGTCTTACCAACTCTGAGAGGCCAATTAAGTAACTGAAAAAAAACTTTTGAAGTGATAATCAAGCTATCCCAGTACAGACAGTTTGATAAGAAGTGTGAGAATACTTAGAAGGGGAGATAGATTCAATGTTTGTAATGGCTCAGCCATTCCCAGTCCTTGTTCAATCCTGAGTTGATTGTATCTAGTTTGCATATCAATTCCAGCTCAGCAGTCTCTCCTTGGAGTCTGTTTTTGAAGTTTTTCTGTTGTAAGATAGCCACCCGCAGGTCTGTCATTGAATGGCCAGACAGGTTAAAGCGTTCTCCCACTGGTTTTTGAGTATTATGATTCCTGATGTCAGATTTGTGTGCATTAATTCTTTTGCGTAGAGACTGTCCGGTTTGGCCAATGTACATGGCAGTGGGGCATTGCTGGCACATGATGGCATATATCACATTGGTAGATGTGCAGGTGAACGAGCCCCTGATGGTATGGCTGATGTGATTAGGTCCTATGATGATGTCACTTGAATAGATATGTGGACAGAGTTGGCATCGGGTTTTGTTACAAGGATAGGTTCCTGGGTCAGTGTTTTTGTTCAGTGATGTGTGGTTGCTGGTGAGTATTTGCTTTAGGTTGGGGGGGTTGTCTGTAAGCGAGGACAGGTCTGTCTCCCAAGATCTGTGAGAGTAAAGGATCATCCTTCAGGATAGGTTGTAGGTCTCTGATGATGCGCTGGAGAGGTTTTAGTTGGGAGCTGAAGGTGACAGCTAGTGGTGTTCTGTTATTTACTTTGTTGGGCCTGTCTTGTAGGAGGTGACTTCTGGGTACTCATCTGGCTCTGTCAATCTGTTTTTTCACTTCAGCAGGTGGGTATTGTAGTTTTAAGAATGCTTGATAGAGATCTTGTAGGTGCTTGTCTCTATCTGAGGGATTGGAGCAAATGCGGTTATATCTTGGAGCTTGGCTGTTAACAATGGATAGTGTGGTGTGTCCTGGATGGAAGCTGGAGGCATGTAGGTAAGTGTAGCAGTCAGTAGGTTTCTGGTATAGGGTGGTATTTATGTGTGAAATTTTTTTAATGTTAATATAATATCGTAGAAGCTTTGTGGGCCCAAAGTTAGGTTTATGAGACAAATTTTAGCTTTAGAGAGTGTTCAGAATAATTTTTTGAGGAAAATTTTAATGGTCTCAAATTCTACCCCTGCCTCATTATTAACAAGTAGAGCTTGTATTGCTTTTCTTAAATTTTGGTCTAAGATTTATACTCTTTCAGATTATAAATGGCCCTGTCTTTGCTTTCAGGAGATGGAGGAACAACCTTTGTACTCCTTAATTCCATGGTATAAGACCCTCCAATTTATTATAATCAGGTTAGGTTTTTTTATTGCTCACTTAGTAGCCATATCTTTTAATCAGCATAATCAGCTACTCAAACAGAGAGTGATAGATATTCATAGACTCATAGAATTTAAGGTCAGAAGGGACCATTATGATCATCTGGTCTGACCCCCTGCATGCTGCAGGCCACAAAACCGTCCCTACCCTTCCTTGACTCTGCTGATGAAGTCCCCAAATCCTGTGTCTTAGTGACTTCAATTGGCAGAGAACCCTCCTGCTAGAGATCCCTGCCCCATGCTGTGGAGGAAGGCGAAAAACCTCCAGGGCCTCAGCCAATCTACCCTGGAGGAAAATTCCTTCCCGACCCCAAATATAGCGATCAGTAAGACCCCGAGCATGTAGGCAAGAGTCTCCAGCCTGACCCTTGTTAGCCATTATACTGTTTACCTACCATTGCTTGGTATTCCTCAGCTAATATGTTTTACCATTAAACCATTCCCTCCATAAACTTGTCTAACTTAATCTTAAAACCAGACAGGTCCCTCGCCCCCACCGTTTCCCTCGGAAGGCCATTCCAATATTTCACCCCTCTGACGGTCAGAAACCTTCGTCTAATTTCAAGCCTAAACTTCCCCACGGCCAGTTTATATCCATTTGTTCTTGTGTCCACATTAGTACTAAGCTGGAATAATTCCTCTCCCTCCCTTGTATTTATCCCTCTGATATATTTAACGAGAGCAATCATATCCCCCCCTCAACCTTCGTTTTGTCAGACTAAACAACCCGAGCTCCTCCAGTCTCCTTTCATACGACAGGTTTTCCATTCCTCTGATCATCCTAGTGGCCCTTCTCTGCACCCGTGCCACAAGTACTCCTGTTCTTCTTGTTCCAATTTAAGTTCATCTTTTTTAAACATGGGAGACCAGAACTGCACACAGTACTCCAAATGAGGTCTCACCAGCGCCTTATACAAGGGAAGCAGCACCTCCTTATCCCTACTAGATATACCTCGCCTAATGCATCCCAAGACCGCATTGGCTTTTTTCACCGCCATGTCACATTGTCGACTCATAGTCATCCTGTGGTCTACAAGAACCCCTAGGTCCTTCTCCTCTTCCGTTACTTCTAACCAATGCGTCCCCAGCTTGTAGCTAAAATTGTTGTTAGTCATCCCCAAATGCATCACCTTACACTTTTCACTATTAAATTTCATCCTATTTCTGATACTCCAATTCACAAGCTCATTCAAGTCTCCCTGCAGAATATCCCTATCCTCTTCCGAATTGGCAACGCTTCCCACCTTTGTATCATCCACAAACTTTATCAGTCCACTCCTGCAATCGGTTCCGAGATCAGTTATAAATATATTAAATAAAAGGGTCCCAAAACCGAATCCTGAGGAACTCCACTGGTAACCTCCCTCCAACTTGACAGTTCACCCTTCAATACCACCCGCTGCATTCTGCCCATTAACCAATTCCTTATCCACCTCTGAATTTTCATATGGATCCCCATCTTTTCCAGTTTAACCAATAATTCCTCATGGGGTACAGTATCAAGTGCTTTACTGAAATCCAGGTATATTAGGTCCACCGCATTTCCCTTATCTAATAAGTCCGTTACTTTCTCGAAGAAGGAGATCAGATTCGTTTGGCACGATCTGCCCTTCGTAAAACCATGTTGTAATTTATCGCACTTGCCATTAACCTCGAGGTCCTGAACTACTTTCTCTTTCAGAATTTTCTCCAGCACCTTGCACACTACAGATGTTAAACTAACAGGCCTGTAGTTACCTGGATCACTTCTTTTCCCTTTCTTGAAAATAGGAACCACATTAGCTATTCTCCAGTCTAACGGAACCACCCCCCGAGTTTACAGATTCATTAAATATTATCGCTAATGGGCCTGCTATTTCCCGCGCCAATTCCTTCAATATTCTCGGATGAAGATCGTCCGGTCCCCCCGACTTAGCCCCATCAAGGCGTTCGAGTTTTGTTTCTACCTCGGAAACGGTAATCCCCCATTCTGTTTGCCCCTCTGTCACGGTGCTAGTATCCCTAATACCTTCATTGGCCTCATTAAACACTGATGCAAAATATTCGTTGAGATATTGCGCCATGCCTAGATTATCTTTAATCTCCTCTCCGGCTATAGTCTTCAGCGGTCCTACTTCTTCCTTCTTTGCTCTCTGCTTTCTTATTGCCCAACAAGAAGATTTGGCTATGTTTCATGATTCTAAGTTTGCTTTTTGTTTTTTTACTTTGAAGATGGCCCATGTTTTTGAACAAGTTATCAACTCCTCATTTACATAAGACACATATTCATTTAAGATACCAAACCATTGAAACTGCTCACCTTAAAGGTAGTGTGACAAAGTTCCTCCTCTATCTTGGTGGGTCCTGCGCTTATTGGCAGATTTTCTTGCCACAGAGATTCACCATGTGGGTTGGGGAACAGCCCAGAGACCTTCCCCTCTGGAAGAACCCACAGTCCAGGTCAATTGGGAGGTTTGGGGGCAACCCGGGCCCGCCCTCTACTCCGGGTTCCAGCCCAAGGCCCTGTGGACTGCAGCTGTCTATAGTGCCTCCTGTAACAGCTGCATGACAGCTACAACTCCCTGGGCTACTTCCCCATGGCCTCCTCCAAACACCTTCCTTATTCTCACCACAGGACCTCCCTCCTGGTGTCTGATAACATTTGTGCTCCTCAGTCCTCCAGCAGCACATCCTCTGACTCTCAACTCCTTGCGCCTAGCTCCTCACGCTCACACCACAAACTGAAGTGAGCTCCTTTTAAAACCCAGGTGCCTTGATTAGCCTACCTTAATTGATTCTAGCAGCTTCTTCTTAATTGGCTCCAGGTGTCCTAATTAGCCTGCCTGCCTTAACTGGTTCTAGCAGATTCCTGATTACTCTAGTGCAGCCCCTTCTCTGGTCACTCAGGGAACAGAAAACTACTAATCCAGTGACCAGTATATTTGCCCTCTACCAGACTCCTGTACCCCACTGGTCTGGGTCTGTCACAGTAGATATGGAAAAGTTCCTTCACGTCTTCATTTTTGTTCATGTAAATCTGGAGCACTGGAAGATCTAACTCATCTTTTGTAGAATTGTCTAGCTTCTGACAGCACACTGGATTTTACCTCTTTTGTATAAAAAATATTCTTTATTACCATCTCAAGAGATAATGTTTTTTGGTATTTTCTCCATCCCAAGCCGTAATCAAATAGGTGGCAATTTTTGACCTTTTAGCATTGTGCAGAAGAGAGTTTTTATTAAGTGCTGATTGATGTTTTAATGTATTATATGAAAATTATATAGATAATAGTGTTTTAGATTGTGCATGTTTTTCTTTTTGCATGCGCAAGAGACATATGTCACATGTGATCTAATAAAACTGATTGATTAAGAAGCTTGTGGACCTTTCAGGTCTGAAAAATTGACCGGAGTGGAGTGAGTCAGAATCCTGGGATCTTTCTGAGCCAGGCTTGTTGGCTGAGCAGTTGAGCACATATTTAAAGTGAGCAGCACAACACATTTAGAATGTGGCTATACTGCATCATTTAGCAGGAAGATGGCTGACTCTTGAATGGGAAAAGAGAAAACCCACGTAGAGGAGAAAAGAAAGAAGAACCCAGCTTGGGAAGGAGTGGCACCAAAGTTGGAGGAAGTGTTTGACCAGGAGGTTGGAGAGTCTGGAATTTTGATGGATCTGAATACAATTTGGTTTAATTTACCCTTGAAAGTTGTGCTGGAAACTATGTGAGAACATTCTTCCCAAGGGAATAGATGGGAGCTCTATTTCTAGGGACTTTTAAGACTAGACTGGATAAAACATGGACAAATCCACTATGGGGCATGATCCCCATATTGGCTACAAGGAGACAGACTGGATGATCTACTAGGTGTTTCCAATCTCTGTCCTCCATAGCTTCTCTGTTAATTCTTACTTAAAATCAGGCCAGAAATAACAATACTAACAGACAAACAGAAAAGTGCCATTAAGTTGAGTGTAAGGTCTCACTTTGCTTGGGCAATAACAGCAGCGAGCTCCTCTATAGCACTTTTTATCAGTAGACTTCACAGCATTTTATAAAGGAGGTTAGTATCATTATATCAATTTTACAGCTATGGAAACTGAAACTCCAAAATGCAAAGCCACTTGCTCAAGATCAACCAGCAGTAGACGAAAGACAAGAACCCAGATTTGCTAAATACCAGTTCAGCACACTGTCCACTAGGCCGCAATTCCTCTGCAGTTGAACAGTCTTTCAGCACTACAACTTCTGACTGGTAGTCCGAAATGCAAAGACATATGAAGACAAAAAATGTTTTTTGCTTCTTCAAACTAATAAAAAAAGGTTCATTTTGGGTTGATATTTGGATGAAGGTTTAGGGATGATCCTTGCTGTATCTGAAGAACTCCCCCATGCTTAAAAGTAGAAATGGGAGTACTTGTAAAGGTGCTGAGACACTATGGTGACTAGCTCCATAGAAATACCAAGAAATTCTACATATAAAGATGAAATAAATTAACTACTATTACTACTAATAATAATAATAAATAAAAACACAAGTTTGGTTCAGATGAGGGAACACCACAGAAGCATTCAGCCTATATGATGACATGGTATAGAACATAGATGATTTAGGGCTAGTCTACACTACAAATTAGGTTGTCTTATCTACATCTGTCAGGGCTGTGAAAAATTTCATGTTTTGTGTGACATAGTTAAGGAAACCAAAGGCCCAGGGTAGACACAACTAGGTCAATGGATTAATTCCTTTGTGAACCTAGCTACTGCCTCTTGGAGAGAAGGATTTACTACTGTGATGGATGGAGGAACCCCTTCCATTGCTGTAGTAAGTATCTACACTACAGCAGCGCATCTGCAGTGCTGCAGCTGTACACTGTTGCATTTCTAGCAGAGGTATATCCTTAGCTAGCTAGCTAGAGAGACAGATCTACAATCAGGCTCTTTTAAGCAGTCTTTCCTATAAGATTTCTGGTACTTCCAGATTAGTATTTTGGTGCTTTCTTTTCCAATCCCAGACAAAGCTAATCTTACAAAAGAAAGAAACAAAAAAGGTTGAGTTCACGTCAATTTTTAATGTATGAAATCTGGTTCAACCCACCACCAATAGTTTATAATTTAAAAGAAACTGATGATGGTATTAAGGAATTCAAATCTTTATTAATCACATCCCCCAAGATGGAACATAAGTAACCAAACAGTATTTTAGACCAGGAAGTACCAGATACTTCACTATTAACAGAGATTACCAGACAGATTCCTAACAGGCTAAGAATCTGAATGATCCTGCAGTGGCAAAGTGGTGGGTTTCATGATCAAATATGTGTGTTCTATCTTTTGGCTTCTATGATTCTATCATAAATAGTGGATTCGTCAGCTTTGTATCCCACAACACCACTGTGGGTCATGAAGAAAAGAAAGCATTCACCAATAAGCAGGTACATTTTTGGTATTTATATAAACTTAAAATATTTTGAGTCACATATTTGTCCTCTTTCATAAGCCCACCCAAGTATTTCCATGGCCTTGTTAAAGACCATTTAGCAATTTTTTTTAATGCATTGGTGAATCACCTTCTTGGCAACTGTTGAGAATGGGACACATCCACCCTGATTGAATCATTGACCCCCCCACACACTTGATAAGGCAACTCCCATCTTTTCTTGTGCTGTATATTTTATGCCTGCCTACTGTAATTTTCATTCCATACATCTGAAGAAGTGGGTCATAGCCCACGGAAGCTTATGCTCTAATAAATTTGTTAGTCTTTAAGGTGCCACAAGACTCCTTGTTATTTTAACTTTTGTAAATCTTATGGAAATTTGCATTTGACACTGAAACATCTCCCTCTCTACCCCCATTTCAATTAAAATGTGATATTGACACAGCCCTAATGCTCTCAACTCTTCGTGCCACTTATTTGACATTATGTCACACAGTGATATCTCATGAAAACAGGAAGCTGCTTTCACATCTCATTTGCATTATGTATTCATTTTGAGATTAGTCACATGGCTAATGAGCATCTTGGAGGGTGTCCAGTTTGCCACACTATGTCATGCTTCCCTTCCCACCACTTTACTACATTAACTCTCTGTGATAGTGCCAAGGATTGCACAGAGTATAAATTGCTCTTATCCATTTGTTCCAGAAAATGATCACATCTACCGCTGCTTGGAAATTGTTTCCATTGTTGAATATAATTAAATATTAAATATATAGCAGAAATCACTTCATTTTCTCCAAGTGCTAACTGCTGAAATTTTGCCTGAATATGGTCTATCCAGCAGTGCAAGACTTCCCCCCACTTTCTTACAAAATAACATGTTTCTGTCTGGAAATTTTAAACTGGAAAGTTTTTGGCCAGCCTGTAATAAATGGTCATTATTAATGCTGTAGTGTGAAGACATAAACACAAAGAGCCATGCTTTAAGCAGCACATAGAATATTCTGTAACTAGTAAGTTCCTACATTTATTAAGCTCCCTGCTGCAGAACACTCTGGGGTCCTCTCTGGTAACTGTGAAGGACCAGGAACTTTATAACCTCTCCACATTTCCCTTTCTTTATAGTACAATTAAAACAAGTTATAAACCAAAATTTATACACACAAAAATTCAAAATAAACTTCAAATTCCTTTAAATTATACTACTATGTCTCTTTATCAATTATATTTAAATAGTCCTTAGCAGTAATCCAAGGATCGAGACTTTGTTTTAATTTCTGCTGAGTTTGTGCATGGAGTCCCTTGCACAGTGGAGCTCACTTCCTGACAGAGCACTAGCAGGTTCCAGATACTCTCTTCGTTGTGCTGGGAACACTGAAGATGAACCCAATTCTTCCAGAGTAGTCCTTTTTGTTCAGGTAGTATTTTTGTTCTATGTCAAACATTGACATTTTGTTTCTACCAAATTTTTATTTCAGCATCCTGATTTCAAAAAGCCTTCAGATCAGGTCCTTTAGCTTGAGGTTCAAGGTGGATCAGTGCCACAGGTAAAGGTATCCTCCATCATCTTCACATCAGAAGTTATGCTGAAGATAGTCCAGACCTGAGCAGTGTTGACAAATATACCAGGAGTGCTGTATATGGGTCCACTGATTTTTGCAGATGTCTTTTTAAAGTCTGCACCTCTTTCTCAGTAATGTGGACTATTAGTATCATGTTGAAAATCAAAGTCCTGTGCAAATGCTAGAAAAGTTTAAGAAGTAAATTGAAGCTAATTATCAGATATGAGGACTTCATCCAGAAACTAAAGTCAATACTTGTGAGTTCTTTATCTGTGCTGATGAAGTCTGTGTAAGTATAGCCAAGTCAATATATCTGGAGAAGTAATCAGCTGCAATAACGTATGTGTGTCCTTTTCAGGAAAAAAAACGTATCTGTGGCTACCTGCTGCCAAAGTCTGTCAGGTAACTTCATAGAAAATAATGGTTCTGGTGATATTTTCCCCTTTTTACATATTTTACAGCCATCTACTAAAGTTTAAATTTGCCTACTCAGACTGGGCCACAGTATGGATTGTTTTGCTTATGCCCTGCACTTATTTATACCTTGGTGTCCCTCATGGATTTTGGAGATCATCTCTTTCTGAAGTGTCATGGGGATAAGAATGTACCATCCTTTCAGAAGCAGGCCATCAGCCATGTGAAGGTCATTGTGGTCCCGCCAGCATACTAGTAAGGCTCTTGAAGGTTGCCTCCATCAACCCCACTCTCTTTAGCAGAGTTGAGTCAGTTTCTGGCAAGTCTCATCCTTTTGTTGTTCTCTAATTTGCTGAAGTTGGCCGGCAGACTCTGGGAATTGCTGCCATAACATGTATCGTCAACTGTTAGTGACTGCTTAATTGGGGCTCAAGAAAGAGTGTGTGCTGCTATGACTGCTGTCCCTCATACGTATTCAATGTCAAAAGAAAACCACATCGACCTAAATCTTTGACTCATAGGTAGAAGGTCATCCAGTGGTTTGGAATCTTGTAATGCCCCTAAGGGTTTGTAGTCTGTTCCTATGTTGAAATTCAACCCAAACTGAGCCATTCACAAACCCAAATGACTGCTAGAGCTTTCTCTTCCATATGACCATACCACTGCTTTGTTTCTGTGAAGCTTCTTAATATGAATACAACAGGTCTCTGGTCTACTTCTGGCTTCTTCTGTGTGTGAGAGCACTGCTCCTAAACGATATGAAGGTATGTCCACTGATACAGTTGGATAGTTTACCTAATATTGTGCCAAAACAGGTGGTAATGTCAGCAGTACTTTTATTTTATTCAATGTGTTTTGTTGTGGAATAGCTCAGATTCACATAACATGACCATTAAGAAGGTCTCTTAAAGGTTGTTGGATGAGCTAAATTTGGTAAGAATTTCCCCAAAATGATTTGTCATGCCCAGGAATCTTCTTAGAGCATCAACTTCTTTGGGTTAGGGTAACACAAGTAATAATTTCAGTTTGTCCAAATCCAGCTGAATTCCCTGTTTTCTAATTATGTGTCCTACAGACTTTATCTGCTCATTTCCAAATTCAGATCTCTCATTCAGAGCCAGCTTATTGGAAGTGTCTCAAAACTGCATGTAGTAACTCATCATGTTCATTTTTATATCTGCCATATACCAACACAACATCTGCATGCAAAGGATGCCAGGCAACTCTGACACGATCTGAAAGATTCTCTTTCGTAAATGTTCTGCTGCTGAAGATATGTCAATTGGAAGATGCTTGAAACAGTACCTTCCAAATGGGGTAATTAATGGAATTAATGATATAGCCCCTTTAGCAAGAGGGATTTGCAGGCAGCCTGCTGTACAATCTAACTTCGAGAAGACTTTAGCTTCTGATAACTGAGCTAATGTCTGGTCAACTGCAGAAAGCATCTCTCGCTCTCTCTCCACATGTTTTATAAGTTGTGTAAGATCCACATAAATCGGGATTTTACCATTGGTCATTAGTACTACAGCTCTCCCCACATACCAGTCAGTAGATTCTTCTGTTTGGGAAACAATCCCCCTGTCTTACATTCTCTTTAATTCTTCTTTGACTTTCCCTACCAAAAGTATTGGGATGTGGCATGGGGCTGTGAGAGCAAAGGGAGTTGCTGATGACACCAGTTTTATTTTGTATTCCCTGGACAGTTTTCGTAGCCCTGTGAAGATATTTCTTGTAGTTTGATTTTGTTGTTGTTAATGCATTCCAGTTTCTCTACTAGATACAGTCCTTGTAGTAGGGAAGTTGTCAATCCTTGTATTACATATATTATTTCATGAAGAACTTTCAGTCCTTTCTCCAGTTTCCCAAAGAAATGGCCACAAACATCCAATGTATTTTTATAGTCCCGGTTGGAAGAGACCTCAGGAGGTCATCTAATCCAATTCCCTGCTCAAAGCAGGACCAACACCAACTAAATCATCCCAGCCAGAGCTTTGTCAAGCCGGGCCTTAAAAACCTCTAAGGATGGAGATTCCACCACCTCCCTAGGTAACCCATTCCAGTGCTTCACCACCCTCCTAGTGAAATAGTATTTCCTAATATCCAACCTAGACCTCCCCCACTGCAACTTGAGACCATTGCTCCTTGTTCTGTCATCTGCCACCACTGAGAACAGCCGAGCTCCATCCTCTTTGGAACCCCCCTTTAGGTAGTTGAAGGCTGCTATCAAATCCCCCCTCACTCGTCTCTTCTGCAGTCTAAATAACCCCAGTTCCCTCAGCCTCTCCTCGTAAGTCATGTGCCCCAGCCCCCTAATCATTTTCATTGTTATCAGATACCACTCCCTTTTGGATTGTTTCCATTACTCTGGGTGACCTGCAAGCTATTGCAAGATGTCCCATTTTGTGGCATCACCTACATTCTGGTTCTTTTGCTGGCCAGCTGTGGCTTGGTGTTTTGCCACATCTTCCACAGCTTTTTCCAACAATCCCTCTTATTAAGTGGGAGACCAAATAACATGTCTAGTGGTGCACTGTTCTTATGTTGTAAATTTGGTGTGAGTGCTCCTTTCACTTGTGTATTTTTCTCCTCTTTGCTGTGTCAGTATTGTCTGATACCATCTTCCCTGTTCTGCTAGCATGTAAGTGACATTGCATAAAACCATAGAAACAGCATTCTCACTTTTTGCTATAGCTTTTGCTAGCATGAGATCCGTGTCTAACTTAAAAACTGCTTATAAACTGGTGTGTCTTATGTCAATATCCTGTCTCATATTGGTTCTCCTTTTAACACTCCATATTTGTATTGTTCAGTAAGACTGTGAACTGCAGTAATAAAAATCTTAGCTGTTTCCCCTTGTTTTTGACACCTCCTATTAAATTTGGCCCTTTCATATATAATATTCGGTCTGCCTATCAAACAGGCATCAAAAGCCTCTTTCACTTTGGAGTATTCATTCTTTTCCTCAGCAGAGAGAGGTACCGCACATAGGATATAATCATCAGCATCACCCATGTCAAATATCAGGACATTTACCTGATATTTTTGTGCTTTCTTCATTAAACTATAAACCACCCTATCCCCCCCCCCCCCCAAAAAAAAAAAAAAACAACAACCCACCCCTCAAATCTACAAATCCAGCAAGGCCAGCTGCTAGCTGACTGAATTACCAAAATAAAACTTTTCAAAAAGAGCCATTTGTGCTATTGCTGAGACAGGGCTCTGCCTTCTTTCTGTTTTTGCTTTACAGATCTCCTGCCTGATTAGAATCATAGAATCATAGAATCTCAGAGTTGGAAGGGACCTCAAGAGGTCCCTGGAAGGGACTTTCCCTAGTAATTCACTCTGGTGGTTTAGGGCTCTCCTTTCTTTCCTTTGCTCCTATAGAGAGGGATTCACAAACTTCTGACACCCTGTAGCGTGAGGATATACACACAGTAACAAGTAGAGTACTCTCTACCCAGGATGTTCCTAGTTTACTGAGCTCCCCATTGCAATACTTCCTGATCCTCTCTGGTAATTGTGGAGGACCAGGAATTCTATAATCACACCTCAGATGCTTTGATTAAATTGTGGTAATACTCAAACAAATGACCCCATGCACATTTAGCTCCTGGGGTTCTGTATTTCCTCAGAGACTATGATAGCATATTTGATCAGTTTTCTATGCAAATATTTTTATATTTATCTTCTAGCACTGTAAACTCAACTTGGGATCTCAGAATGAAGCCAGCTTTCTCACAATTAGTCCAAAGGACAGAGTCTAAGGCCAGAAGGGACCATTTTGATCATCAAGCCTGATCTTCTGAACAACAGGTCACAGAACTTCCCCAAAATAATTCCTGTTTGAACTGGAGCATCTCTTTTAGAAAATACATCCAATCTTGATTTAAAAGTGGTCTGTGATGGAGAATCCACCACAATCCTTGGTAAATTGTTCTAATGGGTAATTACCCTCAGTCCTAAATATTAGTGCCCTTATGATTGTATCATATATGGGAAAGATCATCTCAGTTAAAGAGATCCAAAATCATTTGTTGCTTTCTAGGTCAGAACCTAGTAGACATCAAAATAAGTATTGCCTGAAAATTAGCTGGTAGCTAAGGCAGCTCATGGAGCATATGTTTGTAACATGGAGAATGAAACACCACATACTAAGCATTCTGCTTCACTCTGTGCTAGGTGCAATTTTCTAAGCTCAACAAGACCTTAAATGATATTTCAGAAATATCACTGGATCATCCAAAAATGCTGGGGTTCACCTGTAAGGGGGATATCTTGTCTTCACACTTCAAGATGCATTTATAGTTATATTTTTATAGAGATGAAGCACCATAGAAAAACAAGGTATAACTATGATAATCTCTGAATAGTAAAGCATAATACAGGGGGCTGATAGTCATGGAAAAGCCATCTCCTCAGGGCATTGTGATGAAGGAGGAAAAAAGCCAAATACCTGTAGTCCACTAGTGATGTCACAACAGCTTTTTCCTATCTGGAATAAATTCTTCACTAGTAGGGGAAGAGATTCTATTTTGTTATTTTTTTGGTCAACACAAATAAATGATTGTCACTTTGGATTCCACTATTTAGTCAGATTTTTGAAGGTTAGTTAAGCCTATACCTATCCTGACCACAGGCCTAATTGGAGTAAATGGTACCACATACACGCTTACAGTTAGATATGTGCTTAAACACTTTGCTGGAATAAGTCTGAAGTACATAAGGTCCCAATCTGATAACTGAAGCAAATGACACTGCAGACAGGACTGCCTGTGTCAGGCCAGTTATAGGACTAGGATTTCGATATGCATTTTGGAACTCAATCTTGAAAATGTTGCCTGCCCATGATGTGGACGAAATTTGGGGTTTTATGACATTGAAAAATAAAATCCAGCTGGCAGTTTGTTTGTTTTCAACTTCAAGCCAAAACAATACCAATTTCCTAGAAATGGATTTTCTGCACACTTCCGTAAATTAAAAAGTGACTAGTTGATGTGATTTGATGGCACTTTTACAGGAATTTAGCCTGTTTTGTTTTCGCTGTTGGTGGGGGAAGCCTACTTTGTTATCTGAAATCTAACAGCTGTAGGTTAGTATGCCTTGAAAATAGATTACTTGACTCCGGTCACAGATTCAGGGGTATGTCTCATCCAGAATCAACGGGTGACAAGCATAGAGTTTCCCTCTCTCACAAACACACCCTTCCATCGCAATAGATATTACACACCCTAACCTTCACAAAGAGAGGCTATAATAGGCAAACCAGTTAGGATAAATTAGCAACCTCCCACTTTATACCAAAGGACTTTCTCCCCAAAATTAGGCTATGTCTAACTCTAGAGACTGTGCCACTGCAGCTGCGCCGTTGTCTATGCTGACGAGAGACAGCTCTCCTGCCAGCATAATTAAACCATCCCTAACGAGCGGCGGTAGCTATGTCGGGGGGAAGGGGGGGAGCTCCTGCCAACATAGTGCTGTCCACACCTGTGCTTTTGTCAGTAAAACTTATGTTGGTCAGCAGTGTGAAAATACACACCCCTGACTGACAAAAGTTTTACCCACAAAAAGTGCAAGTGTAGACAAAGCCTTAGAGTGAACGGTTTCTGAGATTTCAAATACAATAATAATTGCATTTATAAAGTGTCCCCAGAGCTATCAAGCCAATTCTGAGAAACTACACAGTTCTGTCTGATCAGGAATAATTCTATTCACTTCAGCTGATACTGCCTGCTTACCTCAAGTCTGAATTTGCACCAATAAATACAGTAGTTATGAATTGGCTCCATAATGCTCCAACCACATTCCTGGATGACATCAGCAGGGACATTAGACACAGCAAATACAAGGCCATTGGAAAAAGGCCACAGTAGTTATCAGATAATTATTCCCCTGCTGATTATGTCAAACAGCTGTTTGTTAATTTTATTCCTCAGTATTTCTCATTTTCCATTCTTTTGGTACTTAATTGTTCCAGATGTGACTAGGAGTCAAACTAACATAATGTGACAGAAAATATTGAGCCAGATTTTCAACTTGTGTAAAAGACTATAGCTTCATTGATTTCTGTGGAGCTATCCTGATATACACCAGCAGGGGACCTGCCAGTTGTCTTGTGGTATTTCTAGTTTCACTAAAAGCAAAGCATACGGGTGTGACATACCCAAGGTACAATCTGGACTGAGGAACAACTGTGTCCCCTCAGTTCTCCAGCTGGGGGTGCCTATTACACTGCTTGGCTGGGAGAGCTACCACTCCTGGTCTGCTCTCATACGGCCTCCAGCCGCTACTCCCAGTAATAGTGTATGAATTCTGCAGCCAGCCACCCTCGGATTACACTGCAGAGCAACACCAGCAAACCAGTCCCAGACTTTCCCCCCAAATGTATATCTTGTATTGCCCAGCTCTCTCCTGCACAAAACAAGCTCAAAGTCCGTCATTTTATTAATCAAAAATGATATGCACAAATCCTCTTATCTCAACTAGGGGTTCCCAAACACTTCCATTCAACCACACTGGTTTAGATAAAACTATAAAACAAGTGTATTAATGACAAAAGGATAGATTTTAAGTGAATACAAGTAATGAGGTTTAAGAGTTAGAATAGATTACAAGAAAATAAAAGTAAAATGCAACTAATGCATAATTTAACAACTACATGAATTCAAAGCAAAGTCTCCCTCACCATATGTTTCAGCAAACTTACTGGCTGAACTTCTTTCAGTCAGGATCCCTCCCCCCTTCCTTTGTTCTTCAGGTGTTGTGGCTTCCATGGGCAGAGAGAAAGGGGGGAATGATTTGGGGCATCTGCTCTCCCTTCTTATGGTTTTTTCTCTTCTTCAAGAAGCATCTCCAGCTGTGGTTCAGGAGACAGAAAGTCTGTGTGGACAGGAATCCAAAACTGTTTCTTTGCGAAGATGTAGATTTTTAATCGAAACCCTCTTTCGTGCCACAGAGTGGGCACTTAACCAGGTGATAGTCCGTTTGATTTTGATGACAGCTGGCTGAGGTGTCAGCTTGCCTTTTGTATCTAGGGAACTGGTTTGTGGCCACTCCCCACAAACGATGTGGAACATGTTTCACTTATACCACACAGAGGAATCTTACAACTTTACATACAATGTTGCCACACACATATTATCAGGACAATATTGACCAGCCAGTTAAGAACATAAGAATGGCTATACTGGGTCAGACCAAATGTCCATCTAACCCAGTATCCTGTATTCTGAAAGTGCCAATGCCAGGTGCTTCAGAGGGAATGAACAAAACAGGTAATTAGCAAGTGGTCTATCCACTGCTGCCCGTTCCCGGCTTCTCGCAAAAGTTGAGATTTCCAGTGATACTAGTCTGACTCACTAGATATGACTCACTAGTCATACTTTCACCAAGATTGCTACAATAGTGTGCAAGAGGTGAATACAGGGGTAAAGATTGTCACAACATGATATCTCATCAGAAAGTCTATTCTCACAAGAACTCCAGTCTGTCACAGTTAGGTCATGGCAGCCAAACCTAGTAGTCAGAGCCAGAGTCTGCAGTCACAAGACATGACTCAAGAGTCATCTGGATGGGGATACCAGGAGGTCAGATGCAGAAGACAAAGGAGACTAGATCCAGTTTCAAAAGAATTGCAGTGGTGGTATAACATATCATGGAATATCATGAGTATGTAGGGACAGGTCCACTACAGCTGTTCAAAAAGGGTCATAAATTCTATAAATAAGCCAAAAAATTGCACAGGAATAGGAACACTTTCTGTATGGGATCATGCAGATGCACAGCAAGCAAGCATGGTGTGCAATGGCTGCACTTCCAAATATTAGCAAAGGGATGGTGGCCTGGGGTTCACAAAAACTGCCTGAAATGGGGCCATCCATAGTAGGTCATGGTGGCAACCGCATAGATTGTCAGAGTACGGCTGTTCTAGTAGTTATGAAACTAGTTGAAAACCTGGGTTCAATGCCCTCTTCTGTCACAAGCTTTCTGTGTGAGCCTGGCCAAGTCCCTTAGCTTCTTTAGACCACAAATTCCTATCTACTTTCCTACCTTGTGAGATGTTATGAGGATAAATACATGAATGAGCATGAGATGCTCGGATAGCATGGTGATATGGGGGCTATATATGTACCCTAGATAGATGGGGTGCTGTGGTCCAGCACCTGATAGCTAGTAGGTGGAGAGACATAATTCAGTGTGAAATCAGCCATGTGCGCTAGAGGCCCCCTGTCTACACAGGGAACGCTTGCTACCAACACAGGGACACCATAGGGGAGAGGCTTCTCTACTTCCCCTTTGTGCCACGGAGAGGCCTAGAAGGGACTTAAAGTGAACTAGAATCAACCCCTCAGTTTCTTTATATCTGAATATGCAGTTTCTGCTGAAATAAAGTCACTAGCAACATGAGGTAACTGTGGCCACCTGTCTAGCTAGTGTCAGCCAGGCACTCTGTTCTTTTCAGACTCCACCTATCAGAGAGTCTTATCTCTTACAAGCGGAAAGAGAGACAGCTTTTTTTCTGAACAGCATAAAGCCTTCAGTGAAATCAGCTCGACAGTTGTAATGTCTGTAGCTCATCTTGCAACCTAAAGCTACTTAGGCTCACCTGCCATGTACCAAGTAGTGTATTGTAGACCTGACGGATGGAAGCATTTCCCTAAGCTGATTACATCTATGTTTGGTTTGGACTGTGCACATGAGTTTTAAATGAAGAAGATCCAGCTATTTGGCTTTCTGTTGGATCGGAGTAAATAATGGTGAGAGCTCAGATTAGTCGAAGTAACCCCTCCTTTCTTTAACCAACTGTAGTCTTCATCAGCTCATATACATTTATGGTATGTAGCTACCTTGAGTTCTGATTTACACCAGCTGAGGGTCTGTCAATTAGTCTCTTCAGTCCCTATATTTCTGTACTCTTAACAATCCCATGCTGTCTTATTTGTAAATTTCTTTCTTGGCCTATATAATGACAAATTAAACACTCAAATGCACCCAACAGTTTAGTCAGCCTTTAAATTCAGGAGCTGCTCTCTTTTAATATTATCCATTGTTCATAGTACAACTGTAGCTGGTTTTCTGAACAGCCTAATGGGAATTTTTTAGCATTCTCTTACAATTCAGACAATATATTATTTCTTTCATTTTGTCTCTGGCTGCACTGTTGACAATTGCACTCTTAGCTAGCACACCAGGGATTGAACTGGGGATATCCACAGCTAAAGGTATAAACAGCTACAGCTTGAACTAAAAAGCCAACTCTCTGTAGCTGGGGGAGGGGGTTGTAACTACTCATATTCTTTGTGGATCAGAAACAGAGGGGGACCTATAATCCCCACTTACTAGTGAGTTGTACACGTTCCAATTGGTTTGGAATATGCTGAACGGGGAGCTTGGTCCTAAGAGAGTTCAAGGTCCCTGATGTGCCAATAAAGTTGCCACTATTTTGTTTTCCATTTAGTACATATTCCATAGCAGGAATAGAAACTGAGCATTTCTCAGCATGTCTTGAGAGCCAGCGGGGTCCAGTGGTTAGGGTACTTGGTTCTATATCCAGGTCTTCCATTGATTTGCTGTGCAACCGTTAGAAAGTTATTTTATTTTTCTGTTCCTCTATTTTTCTTCCCACTCTATGTCTTATCTATATAGATTGTAATCTCTTTAGGATAGCGACTGTCTCTTCTTATGTGTTTGTGCACAATGGGCTCTTGATTCTGACTGGGGCCTCAAAGTGCTACCTTGATACATATAATACATAATAATCTCTTCTATCTCTTTATTGATAATTATTTTTCATATTATGGTAGTGCCTAGAGACCCACAAGCTAGGATTATGACAGGACAATACACAGTTAAACATGTGGTAGGTGATAGAAATGGGGGAAAGGTGGCAGGGAGAAGAGAACCATTATAGCCATTGAGAGCAATAAGTCATACACACGCACTCATCTTTAATATTAATTTGTCTGTTTATTGTTTCTTTAGAACTGATATGCATGTTCTTTTTTTCGTGATTTTCTTTAAATGGTCATTAAAGTCCTAGATATTGTGCTGGGTTCATAATTTATAAATATATAAATGGTCTCTATAAAAATATCAACCTTTACTAATTGTTTATAATTTCAGCAAAGTCAGGACAAATGTTGTGAGCATTATTAAGACCTATATGTGGTTTCTTTTGACCTTACTAGGGCCTTTGACGCTGTAAATTGAGATGGCCTGTGGACAGACATCTGCAAGTTTGGTGTCCTTGACCAAGGCTGCTTCTCAGATGCCTTTGTTGTCACCAGTGGAGTAAAACAAGGCTGTGTTCTTTCTCCAGTGTTATTTAGCATCATGTTTTGCTGATGTTCTAATAGAGGAATTCAGAAACATTGGTTGTGGCATATATATGCAATACCGTATGGATGGAGGTGACTTATTGCCTGCACGCAAAGACAAAAGTTATGAAGACAATTATTCATAAATTACTGTTAGTTGGTGATTGTGCTTTATTGGCCCATAACCTCAGGGACATTCAGTTGCTCATTGACTGCTTTGCAGATGCAGCAAAACATTTTGGTTTAACAATCAGCCGGAAGATAACAGAAGTCATGGTCCAGTCTCAACCGAGAAGTCCTGCAACTACTCCAGTTGGGTCCGTTGAAGATGTATCACTCAAAATGGTGACAAATGTTGTGACCTAGGCAGTATCATTTCATGGGATGCAATAATCAACAACATTACAAAGCTCATTGGCGTAAGCTGCGAGGCCTTCAGAAATCATCAGTGTCATCTCTGGAATGAATACACTGTCAAACTGCGAACGAAAATTGACATTTACAGTGCTATTGTCATTACCACTTTCCTCTATGGCTGCAATATGTGGATTACTTATCAACATCACCTAAATTGCTTGGACCAGTTCCACCTACACTGTCTATGGTGGATAATGGCAATTAAATGGCAAGATTTAATTCTAAACACCAAGGTCCTTGAATGCCTCAAGATCACAGGCACTGAAGCTTTCATAGTAAGAGTGCAACTGAGATGGTGCAGTCATGTGGTCTGTACGTCTGACAGTAGAATACCGAAAGGAGTCTTTTACAAAGAATTGCAGACTGGAACTCGGTTTAGGGGCAGACCAAGCAAACATTACAAAGACACTCTCTCAAGACCAACTTCCAATCTTGCAAAATTGACCTCAGCACCTGGGAGTTTTAGCCCATGACACGATCTGATGGCAACAGCTCTGCCATCTCAGACCGAAAAGTTTTGAGAGCTCACTGATTGCTGCAAACAAGGAGAGACCTAACTTCCTTCTAGATCCCTGTTCACCCTAGTAGGGTGTGGTTCACAGACTCAACTTGTCATTAATTATATTTAGGATTCACCCAGATAACACAGGAGAAAACTTAACCCTCGTCCAACAAAAGAAACTATTAGCTATTGCCTTTATCCAGAGAGCAAAGAAATGAAGTGATCTGGAAAGAGTTAAAAATAAAAGGAATGAAGTACTCCCAGTGGACACTTCCAAGCTTCTGCTTTCATGCTTTCTTCTTTATAGCCAGATAAACATGCTTTCAGCCATCTGTCAGTACAGAATGTCCAGCGAAGGTAATCCGAGGTGATGGATGTGTCCAGTGGATGTCCAAAGGGATAAATCTGCATTCATTACTCACTGCTCCTTTTAAAGGTGATACCTCTAAGATCTATAACAATGCCTAACCTCTTCATAATCAAGCAGTAGTAACCAATGGGTAATGAGAGTCAGAACATTTGTAACAGTGATCGGAAACAGCAATTAAAAGTAATGATAAGCAGAAAACATGGGGCTGCATTGTGTGTAATCCTTCTAGGAAGTGGAGGCACTGCTCCTGGACAGCACTGCCTGTTCAGTTAGCTTTCTTACAGAGATATGGGGAGGGAAGAGGCAAAGGTGTGGCCCTGGTACAACCCTGCTTCAAACTAGCCTGGTGTTACAGGAGTGCTCTAGAAAAGAGAATTCTTTATATCGATAAACAATTAATAGTTCAAATTCTAGTAGTTGGCATGCAAGATTATGCAGCATAGATCCTGGATTTTGAAGGTCCAGTAAAACTTCTTGTCGCTATGCACTCTAAATGGCTTCCCTGTGTGCAGCACTTCACGTGCAGCTCTTAACTCCTCACGCAGAAGGGAACCCGCGTTGCACTCTTTCAACAAGATCCGCTCTTACTGCTCATGCATTCGCTGAGCCCCAAGAGGAAATCCAGTGGAAACAACCAGAAGTTCTCCTGGACGTCTTTTCCAGCTCAGTCCCTTCCCATTCTGGCTTAACAATATGATCTTTAAAACAGAAGCAAGTTTCTAAATATGATAGATTTGAAAGTGTTCTCCTGGATGAATTTCAACCCTTTATTTATTACAGGACAAATTCTCTGTTGATATAAGTCCATTGACATCAAGAGAATTAACCCAGAAGAGAGTGTGACCCTAGGCTGCCTCTATAGTGCAGTAAACCCACTACTCAGAGTTATTTTTTCATAAAAACAGCAACAATGTTTATCGTGATAAGAAACGGTTTGAAAATAGGAAAGCAATCCATAGAGGTTGAAAACAACAAGGAGTCCGGTGGCACCTTAAAGACTAATGGATTTATTTGGACATAAGCTTTCATGGGTAAAAAACCCACTTCTTCAGATGCAAGACCTTACATAGAGGTTGAGCATTTTCTCTCCCTGATAGAATAATACAGGATGTTGAATGGGCCTTTTCCACCAGCAAATTCTGCCCTTGTTAACACACAGTAAGCATTAATTAGATTTCATGGCTTCACTCATCTATTGGTAAAAGAGTTTTCTTTCACAGTGTTTCAGGACTGGCATCACAAATGCAGAGCTGGCCTTGACTATATGATGGATAATGTTTTCATCAATTGTGGCATTCTGTGACAGCAAATTCCCCGGGTAGCAAAACTTCACCACAGACACAAGACGAACGCTGCTGATCTTAATAATTAGGTAAAGACGTACATCACCTTATACTGTTTGGTACAATACTTCAGTTTTCTTCAGGCTGATTGTGAAACCAAAACAATTGACTGCATGAATGACGTGATCAGTTAAAAATTGAACATTACCAACTGAGTGAGCAATGAGTGCACAGTCATCAGCAAATAAAAGCGCCTTAATAAATAAATAATTTAAATAAATCTTTCATGTGGGCATGACTGGATATATACTTGTGCAGAACTGGATATATACTTCTCTGTCAATGTCCTGAAATGCATCCATCAAAATATGTGAAAAAAAAAAGATGAAAAAGAGTGTGGGAACCAGCATGCAACATTGTTTGGTGCCACTGGTGACAGAGCAAGGTGGTGGCAGATATGGCATGCCACTATTAACCACTTTGAAATCTGGCACATTAAGACCTAATGTGAAAAAGGTGAACACTGCAAAGCAAGGATGCAACAGCCTGCAGTGGTCATGGACAATCCTGTCTGTCCTACATGTAGCAGTGTTTATGGTTCTTGCATTAATATGACCTCGCATACACGTGTTCACCAATAGTGTTGGCTGAATCCTCATACATCAACATCAACATGACACTTCCTTATTTCAGGACCAACTGTCTATCACATGACCCTGACACAGCCAAATGACCATCAAACAAATATCATTGTCAATATGAGAGTTATAACTCCCAGGCACTTCACAAAGCATTGTTAGGTGGTTGCCACTGCCCTGCCATTCCCATCTTGCTAATTGCAAGGGGAATCCGAGTATAGAAAAGGGATCCCAGTATAGAAAAAGGATCCCAGTATGTACAGATTGAAAGTAAATCTCATAAAGCAGCCAGATTGGATGGAATAAAGAAAAAAACAATCTGTACTCACCTATGGTTGGATCATGATAATCAGGAAACCGATGGCTTATGAACTGCATTGTCATTGCTGGGGAGGAGAAAAAGAGAGAGGTTACAAATGAAAACAGTGAAGAGATAGGGGGTGAAATAAAGCAGAGGGAAATGTAGGCAGAATTCAGAAACCCAAACAGCAGCCTGGTCATGAATGGTCCAAGCACTTGGCTGATATTTGCAATTGCACAGACAAAGCCCGATTCATTTTGTGTGCCTTTCTCTGCAGACTGTTTTCCCAGCCTTAGTAGACACCAATCACTAGAGTAATATAAAACAGGACAAGAGGATATGCTCTAGGGAACAATCTTGTAGCAGGCTGAGACAGGTTGATAAAAATAGCTTGTGAATGTCTTAACTTGGTCTTAATTGGGGCTACTCAGGGGACAATTATTGGCCAACTCATCCCTTTGTGAAAATAATGCATGGGAACGATTTCAAAAAATATGAGTTTCATGTAGCATCAGGGTCTGCATGCCCCACAGAACAAGAAGGGGTTTTGGAGGATAAAATCAACAGATCCATGCACCAAAGGGACATGGGTCATCAGCCTTCCACACCCCAAGTGAGCTACTGCCCTTGTAACACCGTTCTTCTCTAAAGACAGGTTTCAGAGTAGCAGCCGTGTTAGTCTGTATCCGCAAAAAGAACAGGAGTACTTGTGGCACCTTAGAGACTAACACATTTATTTAGTCTCTAAGGTGCCACAAGTAATCCTCTTCTCTAAAGAGGGATTCAGCCTTGCAGATGGAATGTTAGCTATGTTAAAGTTGGCCCAATCAGTATTAATTTACCCATAAAAATGTGTGGGATTAATGGAGAACCAATGTTGCCTCTTGGTGATCCCCAGACCATGAACCACAGTATAAATGGATTATTAAACCTGTGTAACATCAAAGGAAGAGCTTATACAGGGTGAGAGGATAGGAGGAAATGATGCCAAAGTACCTCATAAATATAAAGGTCTTTATAGGCTTTCCAGACATTAATAACTTGTGCTTGTGAGGTAGGAAAATACCTCCCTTTTGCAGATGGGGCAATGAGGAACAGAGAATGTTAATGAAAAATCTGTGGGCATTTCGTTAATATATATTTAAATACAATAATGGAAAAAATACAACATTAAACATTATGCTAATTGAAATACACCCCAGTTTCTTCTTTTTCAAAAACTTTATTGAGCAGCTTCTCTATTAAAATGTCAGAGATGAGAATGATGAGAATGTCATGTCTATTTAGCATCTGGTTGAATACTACGTAACACCTTGGCACTGGCCAAATATCTCCCTTAAGCAAAACTGTTGCTCATATTCTCCCAGTTATACAATGGCCCACTCCTACTCTTAATCAGGTGCTCCATGAGGTAGCTCAAGGAACCAGCATGATTAAGCATGCCTTATTAAGTAAAGTATTAAGAAAGTATCATCAGAGGGAGAAATTGTTTTAAATGTTGAAGAGAAAATACAATGAGGTCCAAGCAGAGTCCTTAAGGTGAATGTGTAATGGACTCTTCTGATACACTCTTTTCCTAGCAAAACCTCATCATCTTATATGAATAATCCAGAATTGTACAAAGGCTTGGTCTACATTACAGAGTTAGGTCAACATAAGGCAGTTTATGGCTACCTAATTATGTCAATGTCTACACTACAGTGCTGCTTCCACCGAAGTATGTAGCCCACTGCACCAACATAATAACTCCACCTCCATGAGAGGCATAGCACTTATGTTGATGTAGTTAGGGGACAAAGTGTCTGGGTAGACACTGTATTACCTACATCGGCTATTGGCTGTCAGCCCTGAATGAGGCTCCTCCCTCCCCAACACTGACAGCCCGAGTTGTCAGCTGGGCACTGGGCTCACAGCTGGGGCTGCTGGCACTGATAACTTGGAGTGTCAGAACCAAGGTGTGGGGGGAGCCCAGCTGTGAGCCTGCATCTGGCTGACAGGGAGGGGAGGCAGCTCTCAGCCCCATGCTTACAGCTGAAGCTGTCAGCCCCAGGGCTGCTGGGCTCTAGCTGTCAGTGTCCCACAATGCCCCACTTCAGTCGGTGGAAGCGCTCCAGGTAAGCCGGCGCACCACCTACAGAAGGAGCAAGTGTGGACGTGAACCACCACTTTAATTACTGCAGTGACTGTATGGCAACTTAAGTCGACTTAATTTAGTAGTGTGGACAAGCCCAAAGTAACATCAATTGCAGTACCCAATTTCATATCTGATGCTTCTTGCAAACACGAACTCTCATTAAATATGATGCAGGAGACAAACAATCCTTCTTTACATTATATGGAATCCTCCCATCAGATTATTTTATGCCTGAATGTTACCCACCAATAAAAGTTTTAGAAAATTCATTTCAGGCAGCCAGCAACTAACTCATATCATTTTGTGGTGGTGGTGTTTCCTGAGGGTGAAATTGATCTCTGTGCAGATGGCCAGCAACATGTAAGTCACACTTAAGTCTTATTTTAAGGGCTTATATGGTACATAACCCTCATGAAGACCATCAGAACTAGCCTGAGTTTGCTTGGGCCAACTGACATTGGAGTGACATCTGTTGGCTAAGAAAGTCTGGATGGGGTCTCAGATCCCATCAATGTCACCCCTTGCTTAGACACAGCTGTGTTGATAAATCTCCTGATTTTATAGCAGCCCATAATATTTGGTGTTTCATCAGTGTCAAAGAGATTGCATGAGGATCTCATCTTTCATTGAAAAGAAAAAAATAACTTTCTAGCCCTAAAGGTTGCAGGGAAATGGTTGAAAATGTGAAGTGAGTTGACCATAAAGGCTCAGAACCAGAAGGCAAATAAAGCAAAATCAAAGTGATTTTTTTTAAATAAATGTCATTATCTTTAAACCAATCTCATGACTTTTAGTGGAGCTTGACTCGTCGTTTTTGAACGTTTGGAGTTGGCAATACATCATATTGTAACATAATTATACCTAGCTCTTATATAGCTCTTTTCATCAGCAGATCTCAAAACACCTTTTAAGAGGGATCAGTATCATTATTCCTATTTTACAGGTGGGGAAACTGAGGCACATGGCAGGGCAGCAAGCTGCCCAAGGTCACCCAGTATGCCAGTGCTAGTAATAGACTCAGGTCTCAAGTCCAATGCTCAGTCTACCAAGCCATGCTACCTCCCCTAAGACACATATAAGATACACTCCCCTATTCCAGGGTTGAATATAGTGTCTTTTCCCTGATCCCAGCATGTTAAATCAAAAATGAGATTCTACCTAGGATATCTTGTCTGGCAGAGCAGATAGCCATTACAGCATCCCTACTTTAAAAATTATTTATGTTAATTAGTTCAGAATTGCATTACTTTGTTGAAATACTCTTTCCTGCTCCTAACTTAGGGAATCATGGGTTAACAAGATGCTCTGACAAAATGTTACAGCAAAGCCGGATTAAATATTTATTACCATGTTAATAAAATATTGCATATTTAGGATAGACAAATATAAATGTTAAGGAGCAACATTATAAATTCATAGCAACACAGAAAGGATAACTGTTTTTAAAAGCTCATTTAAAGTCCACATACCATGAGTGAATAAAACAACATGCAGTTACTCTAATGTTTTCAGTCTTGTGTGCCATCAAATGCATTACTTTTTGAGTACTGTATGTATTTGGGTACTTCCATATCCAGGCCAGGTGTTTTTAACCCAGCAATGTTTTTAGACACCCCCATCTGATAACTATTTGGTGGCCTGTGAAAAATAAGTTAATGCCCAATATAATATTCTCAGTTTCTTATCAGACGTGGAACCACTGAGACCCATCCCATAAGATTCAGGCATACAAGCCTTTATTGCAACTTTTCTGAGATCACACACTGTCTGCACAGCAGATGGATCCAACTAGTTCCGTTCCCTTGTGTGAGCTATTGCCAGCTCTCTTAAAGGTACACTCCACTAATCCAGTCTCAATCCAGTTCCCAGTGGACCAATGTCCGTGTCACAAAAACTGTTGTGACCACTGAAACAATTGCTGAAATTCTCACCAGAAGCCAAGGACTCAGGATTAAACTTTACCATTTTCCATGGACCAGGCCAAAGGCAGTGCCCTGTTAAATCCATAGCACAGGATTTAAGTGGAAATTTTGTTGTTCATAGATTAAAATGATTCTAATGTCAGAAGAGACCACTGTGGTCATCTAGTCTGACCTTCGGTATAACACAGGCCATAGAATTTCCCCAATAAATTCTGTTTGAACTACAGCATATCTTTCAGAAAAACATCAAATCTTGATTTAAAAATTGAAAGTGATGGAAAGCCCTTTCCAACTCTTGCTAAGGTGTTTCGGTGGTTAATTACCCGCACAGTTAAAATGTATGCCTTATTTCCAGTCTGAATTTATCTAGTTTCAGTTCACATGGAGTCATAGGCATTGCACTGGCCGTTTACACTAACGGGCAAGAAGACTGGATTTACATTGTCATTTCTAGATTTTTTTTCCCTCCCAAGAAAGATTGAGGCATTCTGCTCTGGGGTGTCAAACCTGTGCCCATGTCAAACCTGTTAAGCAGCTACATAGTGAACGTTAGTCTTTTAAGAGTCAAATTCAATACAGGTATAAAAAAGCACAATTCAGTTGGAGCCAGTGAAATGATAACTCAGAATCATTTAAGAACAACTTACCAGATGCCCAAAAAGGAACAATCCAAAAATTGAGGAAGAAGGCTGTTCTGGTTAAAAAACAGACCTGGTTTAGAGGGAAGTGAAGGCAACTATAATAATGAATAATAATAATAATAATAATAAATAGATAACAAATGGAAGAAAGGGGAAGTTGATACTAATAAATACAAATCAGAAGTTAGGAATAGTGGGAAACTGATAAGGGAAGTAAAGGTACACAAAGAGAAATATTTGGACAGCAGAGTTACAAAAATAAGGAGTCTTTTAAATGTATCAGGAACAAAAAGAATCCTGACAATGGTACTGGTCCATTACTAGATGGAAATGGTATACTTATCAATAATAATGCAGAAAAGGCAGAAATATTCAATAAATATTTGTGTTTTATATTTGGGGAAAAGCAGATGATATAGTGCCATTATATAGTGATGATAACACTCTTTCTATTCCATTAGTATTTCTGGGATGTTAAACAAAAGCCACTAAAGTTAGACATTTTTAAATCAGCAGATAATTTGCATCCAAGAGTTTTGCTGGACTGTTAATGTTGCTTTTCAATAAGTCTTGGAGCACTGGAGAAGTTCTAGAAGATTGGAAGAAAGCTAATATTGTGCCAATTTTAAAAAAGGATAAATAGGACGACCTGGGTAATAATAGGCCTGATAGCCTATTATCAATCCCAGATAAGGTAATGGCACCACTGATATGGGATTTGGTTACTAAAGAATTAAAGGAAAACATGTAATCAATGAAAATCAACATGGGTTTGTGGAAAATAGATTATGTCCAAACTAACTGAAATTGTTTTTTTAATGAGATTTCAAGTTTTGTTGATAAAGGTAATAGTGTTGACTTAATATACTTAGACTTCTCTAAGGTGTTTGACTTGATACTGCATGACATTTTGATTAAAAAACTAGAACAATATAAAATTAACATGACACACATTAAATGGATTAAAAAGTGGCTAAATGATAGATCTCCAAATGTAATTAATTATAAGTTGCCAATTGTCATCAAGGGTTGTGTGTTTCCAATGGTACTTTGCAGGGATCAGTTCTTGGCCCTATTTTTATCAGTGACCTGGAAGAAAACATAAAATCATCACTGCTAAAGTTTGCATATAACACAAAAATTGGGGAAGTGATAAATAATGAAGAGGACAGGTTGTAGATTCAGAGCATTCTGGATTGCTTAGTAAACTGGGCGCAAACAAACAACATGTGTTTTAATACATCTGAATGCAAATGTACACATCTAGGAACAAAAAATGTAGGCTGTACTTACAGAATGGGGGACTTTATCCTGGAAAACAGTGCCTCTAGAAAAGATTGGAGGGTCATGGTGGATAATCAGCTGAACATGAACTCCCAATATGATGCTGTGGCCAAAAGAGTGAATGGGATCGTTGGATACTTAGGACTTGTCTACATTACCCGCTGGATCGACTGGCAGCGATCGATCCAGCGGCGGTCGATTTATCGTGTCTAGTATAGATGCGATAGATCGACCACCGAGCACTCTCCCGTCGACTCCAGTACTCCACCGGAGCAAGAGGCACAGGCGGAGTCGACGGGGGAGTGTCAGCAGTTGACTCATCGCAGTGAAGACACTGCGGTGAGTAGATCTAAGTACGTCGACTTCAGCTATGTTATTCACGTAGCTGAAGTTGTGTAACTTAGATCGATCCCCCACCCAGTGTAGACCAGACCTTAAACAGTGGAAACTCAAATAGGAGTAGAGAGGGTATTTTACCTTTGTATTTGGCACTGGTATTACTGCTGTTGGAATTCTGTCCAGTTCTAGTGCCCACAATTCAAGAAGAATTCAAGAAGAATCCTCCGGGTGGGAGGGATAGCTCAGTGGTTTAAGCGTTGGCCTGCTAAACCCAGAGTTGTGAATTCAATCCTTGAGGGGGCCACTTAGGGATCTGGGGCAAAATCAGTACTTGGTCCTGCTAGCGAAGGCAGGGGGCTGGACTTGATGACCTTTCAAGGTCCCTTTCAGTTCTAGGAGATAGGATATCTCCATTAAATATATATATATATATATTGATAAATTGGAAAGGGTTCTGGGAAGAGCAGTTAGAATGATTAAAGGATTAAGAAACTTGCCTTATAATGATAGACTCAAAGAGCTCAATCTTTTAGCTTAAGAAAAGAAGGTTAAGGGGTGACTTGATCACAGTCAATAATTATCTACCTGGGGAACAAATATTCAGTAATGGGCTCTTCAGTCTAGCAGAGAAAGGTATAATAAGGTATAAACAATGGCTGGAAGATGAAGCAAGACAAATTCAGAACGGATATAGGCATTCATTTTTAACAGTGAGGGCAATTAACCATTGGAACAATTGGAACAAGGGTTGTGAGGGATTCTCCATCACTGACAATTTTAAATCAAGATGGGATTTTTTTTTTCTAAAAGATCGACTCTAGGAATTATTTTGAGAAAGTTTCTATGGCTGGTGTTATACAGGAGGTCAGACTAGTGGATTACAATGGTCACTTCAGGCCTTGTAATCTATTAATTGAGCCTGATTCAGTTTGCCCCTAGGCAGTCCCTGAACCCACTGAAATAAACAAGTTTCTTCAGTGAGAGCGGGATCAGAGCCAAAGTTTTTCTCCAGAACAAATTAATTTCACATGCTAATAAGAAAAATGTATGAGTGTTCTATGATGTTTTAAATAAATATTCTTGTCTCTCTTTTTCTCCTTATCACCTGCCTTCCTCCTACCAGTCACACCACACACAGTCCCTAACCAAACCCCGATCAAACATTCTCTGGGTCTGACCAAATCACTCTGGGGCTTTGTGGCAGGCAGGGCCTGTCTCAGGCTGAGACTGCGGTGGCTTTAGAGCCCTTTGCCCCTTTCAAAGGTTGTTTTGGGGGGTTTGGTAAGTCATTGTGAACGGTGGAGTCTTGTCAGCTTTCTCCGTGTCAGCTACTCGGTAACAAGAGTCAGCTCCTTTCAAGGTACAGCAGCTTTCCTCCTGGTTGCCACCGCTTCCTATGACTAGCTCTTCTATTTAAGCTTGCTCCTCCAATTGGAGAAGGCCCTGCAGGTGTATCTATCTTGGTAGGGAGTGAGCCCAGAGGCGCTTGCTAGCCTTCTCCAGATTGGGATGGGGGCGTGCCCCATCCTAGGCTCAACATAATGGAATAGACAGGAAAATGTTACAAATCTATAAATGAGGCGCATTTAACTCTGATTTATTCCACACAAGAAGCAATGTGTTAAAATGAGACTTTAAAATGCAATGATAAAATGGAATAAAAGGATGAGCCTGATATTTAAATAAATACATATACACGCAAAAGGGTCACTAAAAATATTTATTATAAAAATACTCCTATTTAATCTGTTGCAGTTATTATGAAACATTTTGAAGTGCAAGTCACCCTATAGATATTTAATGAATATTTTATTAAGCTTTGAAGAGCACTCTATTTAAGTGGCACATGTTTATCACATCGGCACTAGTATAAGTAAAAGGATCCTTGTTTCAGATGAATAGGTATCTCCCTTATATCTATCTGTAGCTAAGTAAATGCAAATGTTCTCAGATGAACAGATGCAAGCTTGATAGGTATCAGTAACTATCTAACTAATGTTCACTTGTATTTTCAAAATCAAAAATATGTGCTTTTCAGAGCCTGGAATTACCTTTTTATTTCCATTTCCAATTATTCTTATCAAATTTTCATTTGTTATAACCAATAATTAAATGTTAATTATCTCCCAATAGCTCTTATAATTGCTGTACTTGTACGCGATCTGTATATATATTATGCCTGTATTGCCACTACACTGTATATAATTATTCTCTATGAATGATAACGTTAATCCTATCTAGTTATTTCTCCTTAGTTTCTACTCACCTACACCTAGTATTTACTCCCCTGTCCCAGCAGGCAATTACTATGTTGTGGAGAAATGTTAAGACAATATTGTTTACTCTGAAACATTGCAGTTCAATAATCAGAGGGGTAGCCATGTTCGTCTGTATCCTCAAAAACAATGAGAAGTCTGGTGGCACCTTAAAGACTAACAGACTTATTAAGGCATAAGCTTTTGTGGGTAAAAAAAAAAATACACTTCTTCAGATTCATCTGCATCTGCGTGTTTTTTTCACCCACGAAAGCTTATGCTGAAATAAATCGGTTAGTCTTTAAGGTGCCACCAGACTCCTCGTTGTTTTTGTAGTTCAAAAAGTAGTTTTCATTATTTTGCTCAGTGCATCATCATTAAATTTGATATCAAAGAGAGAGACAAAGTAGGTGAGAATGACTTCTGTTGGCCCAACAAAAGATATTACCTCACCTGAATGGTCTCTTTCATATCCTGGGACCAAAAGGGTTACAACAACACTGCAAGTGATATGAAAGACGGTCTAATCGGAATTGGCGCTTGTAAAGGATGCTGGCTCAGCAGTCTGGAGACTGAAGTTCTCTATATACGGAGCAGATACAGCACAATCATGCTGCCCTACCAATTCCTCTCAACATTCACCTGTCTAGACCTCTACCAGGGTAGTTCCATGTCAACAGACTTTCTGTTAAGGGTGCCATTGGTACCATCTGTGGTGGTTTTTATTATATGGATACTTCATCTCTGTCTTCCCATGTTCTCCCTTCTCATTCAGTGTTCTACCCCCATTCATATCTTCTCCCAACCTCCTATGCCACTCTGCCACCTATACTCATCTGTCTCCATATTTTGCCTTTCCCCTCACAAAAGCTTACCATCTAAGAGGGGAGGGGTGAGGTGGTCAAGGTAGGCCACATCTTGGCAATTCAGTGAGTTTCTGTTTGGTTGGCTTTGGTTTGGTCTTTTTAGATATATAAAAGATCCCAGTTGTTCCTCAGCATAGCTGTTACTAGTCTGCTCATTTCTTGGCGGTGTCTATAGTGGAGGAACTAACAGGAGGACAGGACGGTGAGTGCCTCTCTGTCACCTGGCAGCTTTTAGGTGTATGTGTATTCAGATATATTATACAATTGACAAAAGAAGGTGTACAACAGAAATTTTCATCTATGGCTGGAGAGTGACCCTGTCCACTTAACCAGCCATGGTGGCACCTGTCCCAGAGGATTGGGCCTGACTCCCTGCTCTGGGTGTTGTCACATGGCATGCAGAGTCATGTAGCTCTGGGACGCCATGCATTGTGTTGCAATGCCACTCACTCAAATTTCTCTCTTATGATGGCCAGGCAAAAGTGCAGTGGTGTTACAGTCCTGTGCACTAGGTTGTAATGCCAAAAGTAGGGAGCCAGGCCTAGCCGCACAGAACAGGAGCCGCCGCTTCTGCATGAGCGTGGGGTGGGCTTACTCTGCAGCTCCCCCTTCCCCTCAATGACTCACCATTTCACAACATTACAAAACATGGCTCTCTCATTGGTCACTGTAGAAATAGGCTCTGAGGAAAATTTTGAATGAGAACAAGTTAGTGGCCTGGCATATCAGCCACATAGAATCATAGAATCATAGGACTGGAAGGGACCCAGAGAGGTCTTCTAATCCACTCCCCTCCACTTATGGCAGGACTAAGTATTATCTAGACCATCCCTGACAGGTGTTTGTCTAAACTGCTCTTAAAAATCTCCAATGACAGATTCCACAACCTCCCAAGGCAATGTATTCCAGTGCTTAACTATCCTGACAGTTAGGAAGTTTTCCTTAATATCCAAGCTAAACTGCTCCTGCTGCAATTTAAGCCCACTGCTTCTTGTCCTATCCATAGAGATTAAAGAGAACAATTTTTCTCCCTCCTCCTTGTAACAACCTTTTATGTACTTGACAACTGTTATGTCCTCCCTCAACCTTCTCCAGCATAAACAAACCCATTTTTTCAAACTTCCTGCATAAATCATGTTTTCTAGACCTTTAATCATTTTTGTTGCTCTTCTTGGATTTTCTCCAATTTGTCCACATCTTTCCTGAAATGTGGTTCCCAGAACTGGACACAATACTCCAGTTGAGGCTTAATCAATGTGGAGTAGAGCGAAAGAATTACTTCTTGTGTCTTGCTTACAACAAGGCACAAGCTCATTAGTATGGAAGAACTATATTGATAATCATTAGGATGGAGATGGGACAAGCAAGGTATTGAGGCTTGCACCGCCGTTGGAGCAGAAGACAGTGGGCATTAGGGGGACAACACAGCAAGAGATAGGAGTGGATAAGTAGTTAGGGGCAGAGATACGTAGATCGTGGAAGGGGCAGACTATGCCATAATAGATATTTTGATTCTCTGTCAAATTTGTAAATGTCATGATCTATTTGAAATATGGCTTGGAGATGTGGATTATGTCAACATTTTATGATTTTTGTTTGTTTTCTTTTCTATTATTAAAAAAGTGTCAAAATGTCACAAATGGCAAAATTCCACCCTTTCGGTAAGCGTGCAAGGATTTTATTATGTCCATTTGAAACATGCCATGTTAACGCATATATTTTTAAAGTGGAAATAGACAGTTTGAACAGCTCTGGCATTCCTGATGGCTTCATTTCCTGACAATCCAGGGTTCATCATCCAGTGACGTGGTCAAATTTAGAGATTGGAACCTTGGCTTCTATTGGCTTAGAAAAGTATCAAACATGTTTATAACTAACCATGTGGGACTTCATTCCTTAACGTTTAGCTTAACTTATCAGGTAAAAGCCAATCACGACTATTCTTCTATGCACTGATTTCTCATCAAAAGGGATTTGTGTAATAACAATGTGCATACATATACATGATGAACAGCAAAAGACATAAATATTGTTTCTTTCAGGATGCTGCCTGGTACCTGAATTGTATTGCTATTCTGAGAATGCTTGCATACTGAAGACAGTAATAAAGCCAGAAACACAAATACAATACAATAGAGACATTTAAAGAGTTACTTTTACTAGAAGGAGTTCCTGTACATTCAGTAGCGCCAGGCCTTCTGGCCATTATTCTATTTTGGTCTAATATGGGCAGACAACTCTAGCCAGATCCACAAGTGATGTAGATGATGGAAATAAAGGGGGAGTTGCCAGCAGGCTATGCTCTTATGCTTTTAAATGTATGTCAAGACCTCCCGTTCATTTGTGTGACGTTTGTGTATCACCAAAATTTATATTCTTCTATAATAATGCCTGGAATAGCCTTATTTGCTGATGTGCTTGTATAGGAACACAAAAGAATCCCAGAATGGTATGTATATTCATGCATTATTCATGCAATGGAAGTCATTATCTACCATAGCACTTAAACCTAATTAGTCTGAATTATTGAGGTGCCACATTGTATTTTCTTTCTTGTGCCTTTGACCAAGAAGTCCTACAACACAGCAAGCATTTCTTTCTGATGACAGCTTTCCAGATCAATAGATTGCACTCACAAAACCCAGTTTGATTTATAGATACAACGGAGGATATTTTCTCTTTTTTTATCTTTAGCTGTTGTATTTGGATCCCAGCACATCCTTAGAATAAATAACTGACGGCAGCAGATACTTGACCTCAAACAAAAGGCATCTGGATGTCAAATTACAGTTGGTATGTTGCACTGCTTCACTTCAGTGTGAACCAACATAAATGAGCAATGGCTAAAAATGAGAAGGAGACAGATATTTTGAGCAGGATGGATTGCAGGAAATAGTCATGAACAGCAGACTTTCCATGATGTATAATGTAATTGCATTACCTATGGGTGTTGGGGGCAGAGGCAGAGACACTGATTCAGCAAAGTGCTTAAGTATGTGAATGACATTAGCACACAACTAGAGTCAATGGGACTAGCCACATGCTTATAGTGACACCCATGCTTAAGTGTGTGCTTTTCTAGGTGGAGGCCTAGAGCTCCAGGGTAGTGGGTGAAGGTAAAACTGCTGAAGGTGTTTGTCTTGACAAGATCCTTATTAGGTTTAATTGTGAAGAGAAACAAGGAGCACAGAGAGTCTGGATTGAGGGCTTTGTTACATAATTCATGACAGAAATGTGCAAAGGATGGGAGGTGCAATTATTACTAATTTTAAGGTATTATTATGTATTACTTAATGAGCACTGACAGGAAAATAAAGGCAAGTTGAATTTTACTTCTCTGTGCTGCAGTTTTTTCTTACATCATGGAAAAATACAGCATTGTGCCCAACTGCCCACTTAGCTCTATTACCATCTTTCCATATTCCTCTATGCCATGCAGCAAAAGGGAACATAGGGGCTGAGATGACCCAGATATCATCAAGTTCAGTAACAGGTGAAAGCAAATGAACCAAATTAGTGCCACTGTGGCATAACATTTTGTGATGTGAACACAGAAATCCTATCTACCAGAACTGGAGTGAGATCACCAACTAATGTCACATATGCCCCTTAAGAGCTATCAAATGGCAACAACTTCTTATTGCTGTTACTACGATCATGGTCTAGATTCAGAATGATGGCCTGGGAGGGAAAAGCTCTGTATCCCATTATCTGTTGAAGTAGTATAGTGGTTAAGCAGATCACGACCTCACTTAAATCACATCTAAGAGTCAGGGTCTCATAACTAACTAGGCTTCATCTAGTGACTTTTCTAGTATTCCTTTTGCATTCTGGGTGTGAGGGATGGGAGAAAATGTTTTAAAATTATAATTCCCTCCCCTCCCTGGATATTTATCCCTTCACTCATCCACATGAAATTTACAACTCCCCCATATTTTGGTAATTTGCTAAGCAGGGATCAAGATATATAGATAGAAAGACTGACACATCCCTCTCCCCTTCAGCTGTGTATTTAACTACTTTAATTATAAAAGTAATAAAAGCTAATGCAATGATTAATGGTCACTATTAAGAGGGAAAAAACGGGCTTCTCCATTATTTCTTATCTATTGTTAAGTCACAAGATAAAGATGGTGAAAGAAAAGTAAGTGCAAGTGTAATGCATGCAATTAGGTTAAATCTCTTATGATTCATTTTAGGACTCTGGAATCATTTGTTCTTTACATTGTTGAGCTAAAGAGAAATATTCGGCTGCTCAATATTAACTCTATATTTATTTAGAAAAGGTGGGGGGGCTCAGAAACTGGTCTTTTACACTTAAAGGTATTTGGCCACCCGACCTGCCTCTAAACCTTTTAAACTAAAGTTGCTTGTTTCTGTAGCAGAGTCAATGCACTGCAAGGGAGATTTCAAATCCTTCTGTTGCATCTGATGCACCCCAGCTACTCATCTGAGCAGCCTTCGCTGAACTATTTGGAAATGCCCATCTGTGAAAATCAGAATTTGAGGAATAGGTGTCACTGTGTAAAGGGCACTGATCGGCCAAAGCTGTAGCTTCACTCCCAGAATTCCTCCGTTCAGTGGCTGTACTTTGAATAACAATGACATCATTGAAGGTGATTTCTTACTGCACTGGCAGGGGGTTGGTTACACTGCTCTACAGCCAAAATGCTTCTGAAATAAATGTAGTCAAACTTTACTAATTCTGGGTCAATGAGAAAGAAAATGATGCTTAAAATTGTTGATTGTCTCTAGTTTTCACGGAGAAGGACTGCCGGTTCCTGATGCACCAGAATCATTCTCGCTTGAGTCAGATGAGGAAGAGGAAGAGGATGAAACTTCTGGTCCTGAACCATCAATGTCACAGGACCCACATTTTCTCCCATCCTCCTCCTCTGAACCACACCTCATAACACAAGGTGAACTGAATGACCTTGTCAGGGATTTGGAACTACCCAAGAGTAAGGCAGAGCTGTTGGGCTCCAGACTACAGCAGTGGAATCTCCTGGCAGGTGATGTTAGGGTTTCCATGTTCCGTGACCGTCAAAAGGATCTTGTCCCATTCTTCTTCATGGAAGGTGATCTTGTAGCCTGCAACAACATCGATGGTGTGATGGCAGACCTCAACATCGTTCACGATCCAGATGAGTGGAGACTGTTCATTGATTCATCGAAGACAAGTCCTAAAGCTGTTTTACTGCATAATGGCAATGTTTTGCCATCAATTCCAGTTGGTCATGCAGTCCATATGAAGGAAACCTATGACAACATGAAACAACTTTTGAGGTGCATAAACTATGACCAACATCAGTGGCAGCTTTGTGGCAATTTGAAGGTTGTTGCTCTCTTGCTTGGTCTGCAGACTGGATACAGAAAGTACTGCTGTTTTCTCTGCGAATGGGATAGTCGTGCAAGAGATTCCCACTACATCAAGAAAGATTGGCCACTCCGACAGTCATTGGAGCCTGGGAGGAAAAGTGTTCAGCATCCACCACTTGTTGAATCAAGGAAGATTTTGTTACCACCCTTACACATCAAGCTGGGTCTGATGAAGAACTTTGTCAAGGCCATTGACAAAACACAAGCAGCTTTCAAGTACCTCCATGGAAAATTTCCAAGGTTAAGTGAAGCTAAGATAAAGGAAGGTGTCTTTGTTGGTCCTCAGATTCGTGAACTTCTTCGAGATGATGCATTTGACCATGCACTGCATGGCAAGGAAAAGACGGCATGGAAAGCCTTCCAGTTAGTGGCAATAAATTTTCTCAGAAACAAAAAGGCAGACAACTACAGGTTGTTGGTGGAAAACCTCCTCAAGGCATACAAAAGCCTTGGTTGCAACATGTCACTAAAGATACTTTTTTTGCAGTCTCATCTAGATTTTTTTCCACCAAACTGCGGAGCAGTGAGTGACGAGCATGGCAAGCGATTTCACCAGGACATTACAACAATGTAGAAACACTATCAGGACAAATGGAGCCCATCAATGCTTGCAGACTATTGCTGGACAGTGACAAGAGATGCTCCATGTAATGAATACAAGAGACAAGCCAAGAAGCACCAAGTAGACACTGAATAGGACTAAACTATGTAGATAATAGTTTTTTTCCTTTTGTTTCATAATAAATTTTATTTATATAATCCTTTTGCTGATTTTTAAAGTGTTCCATAAACAGGACAGGTGAAATATTATCATGTAAAGCAACCATAAACACATGAAAAGACCTTTAATCAATTTATGATTAAAACTCTACTATCTACACAATATACATAGACATAAAATGTAAAAACTTAAATATCTTAGAAACAGTAGCCAATCAGTTGTTTTAATTGTCATATTTGAATTCAGCACATCAAAATACATAACAAATAGCACATTTTATCTCTGAAGCAGACGACTTCTCAAAAATTGTAAACCAGTGTTATTTGTAAGGCACCTCTGTGTCAATTATATCACCATCCATCTATCTGCAATTCATAACTATTTAGGGTTCAAAAGTAACTTTATGTCAAACTCTGAGTAAAAGGCAAGCATAGCAACCCTGTCGCGGATGCAGACCAAGGTCGAGATTTTGACTCAGAGTTACAGTCTGGTCCCTGTTTCTTCCTTCTGTTTCTGGGAGAGGGAATGTAAGCTGCACCAAACCTAATACCTGACAAAGATTGCTTCCCCAGCAGCGCCCAGGTCCACTGACAGCATGTCTGGGGGAAGGGGGACATAGCCAAGACTGCCCACCGGTTGGGGAAGGGAGTAGCAGCCCTTTAATAGACAAATGAGGGTAGTGCATACTTTTGCAAGAAATAGCATAGTTATGGAAGATGGCAGGTTTACACCAGACATTCCAGCTATTCAGAAAATTTCTGTTGAAACTAACTTTCAAGGGAAAATGAAAACAAATTTTCAATATGTTTGCAATATATATACACATGTATTTCAGCTTCCAACCAGCTCCTCTAAATATGAATAGACTCCAGAGCAGCAACAATGAAAAATATCAATGCAGAGCACTGTGGTATCTCATGACATATCCCAGTGATATGCTCCAGGACACTCAGCAAGAATGGGTTTTGCTCATATTCTGCTACCCGTGCATAAGTAATAATGGAATACAATCAAATAATGTAGGAGAGTCACTGATGACTAAGGCTAGGTGAAAGAATTCTAAAAATGTCAGAGTGTTCCGTTTTGACATTTTTGTAATAAAATATTTCAATGTTGTGATTGAAATGGCTTCATTTTGAAAAATCCTTCCATTTAATTTTAAAAATTGCAAAACAAAACAAAACAAAAGTGCTTGAAATCCAAATGGAATGTCTTGTGATGAACAAAATATTTAGTTTGACCCAAATTATTTTTGTTGATTTTCTGATTAACTGAAAATTCTAAAAAAAATAATTTTTGACTCAATCTGAAACAATTTTATTTTGATTTTTTGGAACTGTCAATAAACCAAAAAATCTATTAAAATAAATAAATGGAGATATCCTATCTCCTAGAATGGACCTTAAAAGGTCATTGAGTCCAGCCCCCTGCCTTCACTAGCAGGACCAAGTACTGATTTTTGCCCCAGATCCCTAAATGGCCCCTTCAAGGATTGAACTCACAACACTGGGTTTAGCAGGCCAATGCTCAAATCACTGAGCTATCCCTCCCCCCTATGATTTGCACAGCTCTACAGATGACTACATTCATCTGCATTTACTGTCAAACTATAGAGAGGCAGAATGTACCATATTGTGAAATTCACCGACTGATGTGGTGGAAAATGTTGACTGATTTTTAAGATATACAGGAGATCAAAATGACCTTGTTTTTATTTCTCATGCAACAGACAGCACCATCACTGGCAAGTTATGACCTCACACACTATAATGGTGCATTAGTTTAATACTGATTAAACACCATTTTCTCAATACCATTTGTTCTCCCTGAGAAGTCTCCCATAAAAGTACTGAAGTAGCCCATTCCTGCTTAGCTTATAAGATTTGGCAAGATGCATTAACAAATAGCAATTACCTCTGGAAAATGGGACGTTCAGTGCATGTTACTACTGTAAGTGTTTCACCCATTAGATTAGAAACAGTAAGATAACTTTAATGTGTATTCTACTGTACTCCAGCTAGAAAACCCTATGGCAATAGGATACCTCAGCCAGAAAGCAATACAAAATTTAATGACATAAAAGGTTTTGAAAGCTTTTAGAGCAAGCTCTAGTATAATAATTTTTTTGGTGAAGAATCCATTGAAAAGCCTTGAAAGATTGCACATTTTCCATACATATTTCTGCAAACATGACAGATTATCAACTTGTATAAATAGGCATCTCTCCATTAAAGTCAATGGAAGCTGATTTGAGGATCTAGCTCCATATTTTTTTTAACATTCATTATCTTATAAAGACAAAATTTAACAATGGGGAGGAGGAAGGAAGCCAGTTCTTTGTATCAGTCAATCCCTGCTTCAAGCCAGCAGAACCTCTGACATCATTAGCGCACAGTAAAATATATTTCCAAGAAAGGATAATGCCTTGGAGGAATCCTTAGCCCAGTGAAAGACATCTTTCATCAGTTGCATATATTTCTTTTTCTGTTTAACTGCTGTCACAATTCCATATAATGACTTGTGGTGGTCTGACTTGGTTTACTGCTGTTTCAAGTAGAGGTAAATTGAGAGTGTTAGCAGGTTTGCTAACATAAGGAGGGGTTCATTCCTAGGATACCCTCTATGTGAAATTACACCCCATGCTTTAAGCAGTGATGAATTGGCAGTGACAGCAGTTGCACATTCTTGTGAATGGGAGTATAGTCACTTCCGTATAATGTTGTAGCTACATTTTGAATGCCAGACCTGTGGGCTGAAAAATTGATGGCAGGTGTCGGGAAAAAACACACACTTTTCCATTTAACCCAGTAAAGAAGTTATATTCTGGTTTTAAACTCTGTTCACCCTTTGGTGCCAAACTGTCAGCTTTTGGAATTGACAGGTAATGAAATGACCCAAAGAGACATACCCCCTTGTTATACAAAACCCCAGTGTAGGGGTCATTAGAGATGAGAACTAGTGGGAAAAAATTGATGGAATAGTTTTCCATTGGAAAATGCAGTTTCATCAAAGTCAAAACATTTCATGGAAAATCATTGAAATTTCATTAGGAAAAAGTCAAATATCTTGTTTCAGTTTTATTGTTTCATTTTGATAATGTCAAAATGTTTTCTTGTGACTTTATTATTTTGACACATTTCAACTCCAATGTATCATATTTTGTTATATTTTCTATGGTAATGCTTTGATCTTATTGAAACAAAATGTTTCAATAGTCCCAAATTCCAAATAGTTTGTGTCAGAGGAAATTTTGAAATTTCAGCTTTTTGAAAATGAAAATAAATTTCTAAATCTCAGAAATTTCACTTTTCAACCTGCTGTATTAAAGTCAGTGAAATTTTTCCCACTGACTTCAATTAGCTTTGGGTCAGACCCCAACAAGTCACCCTAAGACAAGAATAATTTCTGAACATGGAGACAATGCTGGGAATTCACAGCAGAAGACTATTCGGCCAATGGACTCAAAGAACCAGATATAAATCCAGATTCATGGAGGGAAGCTGGTAATGAGAGCTCTGTTACCAATATATTGCCACAAAGGATTTATTTCATTCTTATATATTTATAGTCACATATATTTCAATGAGAACTGATGGTGCTAGACATCTCACACAATCTGTAGCTGATTAGTTGAAAAATATAACTCACTACAGATACATCAGTTTGAACAGCAGATTTTCCTTGTCATATCCCAATTATGTTTCTCTCTCACCCAGCTAGGTAACACTTCATAATTCAGTGTAATCTGGCACATGGCCATCAATCCCACCATGAAAAATGCATGTCTTTTATGCCTATCCTAGGAAACTCTGATATTTAAACAAGAGATGGCTGAATTAGTTGAGCTATATGAAAAGCTATTTTGAATTGTGTTCCAAAACTCAAATGCAACCTTCTGACATATAGTTAAGAAAGTCTCTGGAGACCACAGTGATCATCAGAGCAAGAATTGGTGGAGATAAGGGCGGGCAGTCCTGTTGTATCACCAACTTCACTAAGAAAAGAATTTGGCACTGGAGATGAAAATCACAGGGTAATAAAATTAATAAGGAATTGTTGAAACAAGAAGCTAATGCTTGGGAACCTTTTTTTTTGAAAGTTAGCAAATCATCAAGACTGTTACTCTTGCAGCAGTGACACTGTTAAAATATACAATTCACCTCTGGTACTATACACTAACTGTGCAACAGAAAAAGTTATTGTTTCAGGGTTCATTTAAGTTGTTTTCTTTAGACAGAGGAGAGGAAGTGCAGTCCAGTTTTGGGGTACTAGCCTGGGGCTTTCTTCCCTGCTTTTCCACGGACTATGCTTGTGACTGTATAAGTTACGTAGGCCCAGCTTCTCCAAGGTATTTAGGCGCCTAACACCCATTGATTTAAGTTGAAGTTAAGTGGCTAAATACCATTGAGAACATGGGCCTTATTTTCTTTGTGCCTCAGTTCCCCTCTCCAAATTGGAGACAATCGTACTGCTCCGCCTCATCAGGTGTGTGTGGGGGTTGGGGGGTGGGAAGGGACGGAGTTGTGAAGTGAAATACATTGAAGATTGAGAGATGCTCATATACAACAGTGATGGTGCCCATATAAGTATCTTAGGTAGATAGGAGGTGACAGTGACTCTGTTCTTCTTGCATTTTGGTCCAGCTATTTTCAGTTTATAACCATGTCTGTAACATTTAGGGCCAGCTCTTTTGCTACTGTATATCAGCATAATGCCATTGAAGAGGTAGCTAGACTGGAACTTGAAAGACCTGGCTTTTATTCTTGGCTCCGCTACTAGTCTGCTGGGTAACCTTGGACAAGTCACTTTATCTCTCTGTGCCTCAGTTTTCCAATCTATAAAATGGAGGTTGTGATACTCAGCTTCTTTGTAAAGCACTTGGAGATCTACTATTGAAAAGTGCTATACAAGACTGAGGTATTTTATAATGTTATTAATTATTTGTAGATGATGATTGATGATGATGATATATACCAGCAGAGGATCTGGTCCTTGGTTGTTAACCTAAATCAAGTTAGGATAATAACAAAGAAGGAAATATGAATGAGTGAAACTGATCCATTTCCTCATTATGTAGCTTTCTGGATGAGATCTGTCAAGATGTATGATAGTAAACAGCTTTACAGCATAGATATTAGTTACTGGTATTAGTTTTCAATGTGGATGAAAGGACTATATTGTATTTATGAAGGTGATAAAATGATATAGTTACATATCCTCCACTTCCTCCCACAGTGTATCCTGGAGATGAAGTTTACATCCAGCAAAAAAGGCATTCATATTGCCTTACACATATACAAGTTACATTATGATGATATATTGACAATAGGGACAATTGTAAGATGTGTTCTAGGGTGAAAGGTAGCACTCCAGGCACTAAAGAAGTGATTTATTGTAGCATTAATGTGTAACTGAAAAGGTCAGAAAGCTACAAAACCCATATACAAAAGTTTGAGCAGGCTGGTTTTATTTTCACTGGTTGAATCTACATTAGTTTATTCAGGTTTGTACCTTCTGTGTAAATAGCAAATGTTAAGCCCATCAATCTTATCAACACAGAAAAAATAAAAAACGGTCTGTTCTACAGCTAGAGGGGGCTAGCTCAGAGACCTAAGTGCCAGAGACTCCCCAGAACAGTCTGAATTCAAGTCTTTCCTTTCCTCCTTCTGAGGTTGATAAATTGAACCGAATGCAGTTTGCACTGCACTTTGTGGTCTTGATTCTCCTCTTATTTATAACAGTGTGAATCTATTTATCTACCTTTGAGGTTTAAATGCTACCCATCACTGAAGTATCTGAGCAACTTCCATGTAAAATTGATAGCAATAGAAAAGTCCCTAGTATACTTCATGGGATCTGCAGGGCCGGCGCTTCCATTTAGGCAACCTAGGTGGTCGCCTAAGGCGCCAAGATTTGGGGAGGGGTGGCATTTTGCTGCCCTCAGGGGCAATTTGGCGGCGGGGGTGGGTCCTTCTGTGCTCCGGGTCTTCGGCGGCAATTCTGCGGCGGGTCCCTCACTTGCTCCGGGACCCGCCGCCAAAGTGCCCCGAAGACCAGGAGCGCAGAAGGACCCCTGTGCCGCAGAATTGCCGACGACAACCGGGAGCGCGGAAGGACCCCTGCCTAGGGAGCCAAAAACCTGGTGCCGCTCCTGGGGATCTGTGATACTTCTCCCCTTTTGCAGTAAAAACTCTGCTTGGGATAGGGTTGGGGGGGGATTAAGGGGATGTTGGGGGGGCTAAGAAGGTTTGGGAATAAAAGGAATGTTTGAATTCTAAGAGTCACTTATAGTGGAAAGGTATTAAAAGAGGAAGGCCTGGTAATATTAAGATTGTAAGGTGTTGGATTTGCCTGATCTCCTCCAGAAGATTGTTCCACACCTGGAACCCCTTGACAGAGAATGTTTTGTCCCCAAATCCGACATGCTTCTTCCTGGGCTTTGTGATCTGCAGTGTCCCAGAAGAGCGCAGAGGTCACAGTGCTTCCTGGATTGAAATTTGGTCTTGATGTAGCTGGGGCTTCATTAATTAATTGCTTTGAAAAATAGGCCCCAGGCCATAAACTGGCATCAGAAAATGACTAGGAGCCAGTGAAAAGACTTGAGCACATGACAGGATACTGGGCTAGATGGACCTTGGGTCTGATCCAGTGTGGCCATTCTTATCTTCTTAAATTATGGGCTTTCTTCACTTCTCAGAAACATTCTAGTAGCAGAGAGATCTCCTGTTACAAGAATATAATATTTAGTAATAGACACAATATTTTCACCTAGTCCAAAAGATTATGCTGGTTATTATACTAGATTATACTAGAACCAGTAAAAACTTTCAAAAGGGCAGAAACCATGTCAATGGTAGGAAATAATATAAGTGAATTAATCTAAGCTGCACTTGTAAGGAAAAGACCTTTGTCTGTAACCCTATTTTAAGGCGTAAAGCCTAAGGCCTTCATCTGCAGCCAGATTAAAAGAGCAGCCAAACAGAGCCATTAGCTGAGAAGCAGGAAGTCACATCTTCACATTCAATCTAAATTACATTAAAATTATGTAATATCAGGCTGGTAAGAAGGAGACCCCGTCCTAATGGCATCCACTATCACCAGATAAAGAAACAGATTTTAAGATGGTTAAAGAAAACTTAGTTTGATAGCATCCTGTCTGTCAAGAAATCACTTCTCAATAGTTGTGGTTGTGAAATCCTCATTTCTTTATTGTTTTGTCATTATGGTTCCCACTTCCATATTGTTTATCTGTATGGTCTGTCTGGTTCTTTAATTGTTTCTGTCTGCTGTATAATTAATTTTTTTAGGTGTAAGTTAATGAAGGTGGTGGGGTAGGATTGGTTAGTAAAATGTTAATATAATGATTGGTTAAGGTACAGCTAAAAAGGACTCAAATGTCACGATATAAACTGGGGGCCAAAAGAAAGTTCTTTGGGAATCAACTCCAGGACACAGCCTCAAGGATCAGAGCTGCCAGACGTCAACACTCTGACTTCCCCAGATGGACCTGATCCTGACTGGCCATCAAGATAAGTTCATCTGTCTTATTGGGAGTGGTGAGCACTGTATGTGTAGAGTGTGCAGTTTGGTTTTGGTGATTGTTAATAAGTAGAGGTTATGTAGGATATTAACACACTTGCCAAGTTACCCATTTTATGATGTCCTGTAATTGCTATTTTTATCATGTTTTGGTTGCTTAGGCCCTGATCCAGCCAAGCACTTAAGCCCAGACTTCACTTTGAAGTCAATGAGAACATTTATGCACTTGAAGTTAAGCATGAGATTAACTGCATTGCTGGAGTGGGGCATAACACACTTCTTTGGAGAATCAACCAATGCACAATGGGCACCCCAACCATTAGTGTGAATTAGCATTATTTTGACTACATTGAAAAGCTTTTTGGAGCTATTTTTCATGTTTGTAGAGAAACTGCATCTTAAAAAAAAATCTCAGTTGCCCCACTATATTGAGAAATGACTAAGGGCCTTTTTGTAAATAGAGGCACCGAGAAAATCACCAGACTAAACCTGACAGGCCTATAATTGCATCTTGAAAACAAAAAAACAGGGGAACAAATCATGAAACTAATGAAGAATTACTTAAAATCTCCAAATCAAAAATAAAAATTGAATTCAATGAAGACTTGCATGAGATGGTCTTTGAATTCTACCTAGGCAGGCTCGGCCATGGGCAGTTCTCCTACAGGCCTTGGCTTGGTGTCTCCATTTAGCCTGAAGAAGGCAAGTGGGTCGCCTAAATTTACTTTTGCCTTTTTTAACAGTCTGGGCCCTGCAAACAAAACAACTTTGCTTTTGTTTCCATAACAGAGGTTAAACAAACAGAAGGTCTGACTAACCCAGGGGGAGATAAATAACACAGGGAGTGGGAAGAGAAAGAAAGCTTTATTATTGGTTTAAAGACTTCTAGTGCACAGTTTATAGGGAAGCCAAGTAACAAGCAGCAAACATGAAATGTTTATGTACGTCTGTGGAATCCAGTTATTCTTCTCTCCCTTTCTGCCTTTCCCTAATTTACAGTTCTAATCAACAGACCTATTTTCTTTTTGGATACTACTATCCCCCTTATGGGTTGGAGTAAATCACAAGCAGCTCTAGCCTTTAGCTTCACCCATATGAAACACTGTATATAAAATGAGTTACTGCAAATAAGGCAAGGGCTAGTGCAGTAAAGCTGTCACCTTCACCTCCAGGATTTTCTTTCCTAATAGACCTACACATTTTCTGGTTATCACACACAGTCATTTTTTTTAAAGGCTGAAGCTGCTATTAGACAAATACAAACTCATTTAGGGATTGCATGCTAAGGCGGTGTCTTCACAAACAATGGGAAAGATGCATTATAAATATCTAGAAATTTTTGAGTGATTTCTGCCAGGTCAGATTCTGCTCCCATTGAAGTCAATGGCAAAACGCCTCTTTACTTCAATCAGACAAGACTTGGGCTGAGATCCTCAATATATATTCTCTGCAATTAGGAGGCAGAAGAAATTGGATTCAAGGAGCGAGGTTCAGTCCTCACAAGAGCAACCCTGGCTGTTTTGCCAACCAGGGCAGAAAACCTTTATGGTGCCAGCCCCTATCTCCCCTAGAACCACTGAGGAAGAGAGAGAGAGAAAAAAACAGCTGGCCAATCAATGGAGCAAATAAATAAATAAATGTCCAGGCAATCAACAAAGCAAAACCAGACAGCTATTCAGAATGGAGCAGAGAAAAAAAAATCAGAGTTGGCATCCAGGGCACCTGCCCTGCTTGCCCACCCTAGAACCGGCCCTAAGACCTCACTTAGGTGGCTGTAGCTGTACCTAGTTGCCAGGTTACAGTGTAGATCAGATTTTCCATCTATAAGTCCCGGTGAAATGAGTCATGCATTGTGTATAATGCAATCTAATATTCACGGTGCAACAATTTGGAGTTGACATTTGATTTCACAGGTTTGGTTTACACAAGCAACCAAAAGTTCAGAGATCAAGGCAGGAGGGGTGCCAGCCACCTGTTGGGAAGCACCTGTTACACCCTTACTTACAAACCTTGGGTAAGGTGTTTTGTTTGTTTGTCTAAACTACATTAGCTAATGTGATAAAACCCTAGTGTGGGCAAGGAAGTTGTAGTTTTCACACATCAGCTGGTTAAAATAAACCCTGGGGTCTGCCCCTAGTGTCATGCACTCTTAGGATTCAACCCTAGATGCTTACCCATGACATTATCAAGACTTATCTAGAAATCTTGTGGTGAAACTCAGAGAGGACATTTTGCAAACACACCTCTTCCCTCCAACTACCCCGCAAGGATTCCTTTGTTTGGGTTGGACTGGTGGTACAAACAGGAAGATGCTGAGGAATAAAAGTAATTAACTTTTTGGACAGATAAAATTATTCAGATCTGAATCATGTTTTGGTGGATGGTTCAACTTAGTTTTTATATCATACTGCCCATCTACTTCCCTTCACTGCCTCTCTTCTCATGCATAAAGTAATTTTGTGTCTCAGTTATATTAGTGAAGCATTCTGCAGTTCTAACCACTGCCTCCAATTATCTATGGGATAAATATAGCTGGGTATTAATAGAGCTGAATGAATCTCAATTATTTTGGGGCCCAATCCACTGAAGATTGACATCAATAGGAATCTCTCCATTGACTTCAATGAGCATTGGGTCAGGCTAAGACCCTCAAATGACTCATCAACTTTTGGTATCAACTGTTGTTGTAGCTGTGTCAGGCCCAGGGTATTAGAGAGATAAGATGAGTGAGGTAATATCTTATATTGGACTTCAGAAGAGCTCTGTGTAAGCTTGAAACCTTGTCTCTCTCACCAGCAGAAGTTGGTCCAATACAAGATATTATCTCACCCACATTGTCTCTCATCAACTTTTTGTTTGTTCCAGTTCATGTGAATTCTCTAGTTTTCTTTTCAGCTGAACAAAACCAGTAATGTAAAGTCTCTATACACAACACAGAATTTGGCATCTGGAAAATGGGTGTTTCATTGAGTTGCACGATGCTACCAGCTACTTTATAGAGTTTTCATCATTTTATATTTTTCCTGCATCCTGTGGAAATTCAGCCATATACTTAATCCAAAATAACACTCCAGTCAAAAAAGGGAATGCACATTTTTGTCTACGTTTCCCTAGCATAGAAGCACACTAGATCTGAGACAGATAACTAGAATTTCTCTATTAGTGAATTTAGTAACATTACACATTTCAAACTTGTGGAACAACTAAAACCAGACAAAACTCACTAAATAATGTAATGCTATGCGATGTCTACTTTGCACTGGTGTCTGCAAAGGGACCACATGCCCCTCCCATTCAGTGGGTTCATTCTGTATGTTACAACTGTTCATCTGTTTTGCTCTGTAGCTATCATCATAACAACATAAGAACAGTCATACTGGATCATACCAATTGTCCATCTAGTCCAGCACCCTGCCTTCTGACAGTGACCAAGGCCCAGTGCTTCAAAAAAAAAAAATAAACCCACAACAGGGCAATTATCAAGTGATCCATCCTAAGTTGTCCAGTTCCAGCATCTGGCAGTCAGAGGCTTAGGGACATCATAGCATGGGGTTCCATCCCTGACCATCTTGGCTAATAGCCATTGATGGACTTATCCTCCATGAACCTACCTAATTCTTTTTTGCACCCTGTTAAAGTTTTGGCCCTGAGAGCATCATTTGGAAATGAGTTCCACAGGTTGAGTGTGAACTGTGTGAAGAAGTATTTCCTTTTGTTTGTTGGTGAGAAAGACAAGTTTTCAAGCTTACACAGAGATCTTCTACTTACTCAAAGTAACTCAAAGTTTCCCAGACCTGAAGAGGAGCTCTGTGTAAGCTCAAAAGCTTGTTTTTCTCACCAACAGAAGTTGGTCCAATGAAGGATATTACCTTACCCACCTTGTCTCTGTAAAAATTCCAGGTGACCTACTCCAGGAGGCACTGACAGGACCATTCCTGTGCCCTGGAATTTCTGTGTCCCTGCCATGACTTATAGGGACAATGATCATTCAAAAGAGTGCAACTGCACTGGGGACTGATGAACCCACCAGTTCCTGAATAGGGGGAAGGACAAGCTGTCTCCTTTCTTGCCCTGTGCTGGCACAGGGTGGAATCTACTTATGTAGTATTACCTATGAAAAGTTAACCAACTGGCATGGAGCTGGCATGGAGTGGTTGCTGAGACATTCCACAGAAAGACAGCAAATATTCTCTTCAGAGTCTCTAGTACTTACATAGGTTGTAAATGTAAACAGCAATGGAGTCACACAATCCATTGCAATGTCCTTACAACAGATCATTACAGAGAGTCTTTCTGATGAAAAGGACTCTCTGAATTTCACATTCCATATCAAGTTTTTGTTGTAATTGATTAAGTGCTGTTTCCCTTTTACTTGTACGTAATTAGCTGGGTAACTATATCTACAACTGTAGTGAAATACGATGAATGCTGGAAAGTAAAATAATGAACATTTGGTGACTAGGACTTCAATTCAGCATGACCCCCCCATTAAACCTTTTTGCATTTGCAAATTCACAATCCTTCTTGACAGGTCTGCCTGGTTCGGTGAAATTCACAAATTCAACACAGAATCAGGGCCAGCACCAGGCACCAGCGTAGGAAGCTGGTGCTTGGGGCGGCCAATTCAAAGGGGCGGCACTCCGTCCGGTATCGGGGCGGCACCTCCGGGTCTTCGGCGGTGGGTCCCTCATTCCCTCTCTTCCTCTTTGAGCTGCTGCCAAATTGCCGCCGAAGAGGAAGAGAGGGAGGACCCGCCACCTAACTGCCGCAAAAGAAACAGTGCGATTGAGCTGCCATCCATCGAAGTGCTGCTTGGGGCGGCAGAACAGCTGGAGCCGGCCCTGCACAGAATACATGCATTGCACCTACTAGAATACACGGGTGACCAAATCTGAAACACACATACCCTCCACCAACATTGACTACTTTGAGAATGGTCAACAGGCTGCCACTTCTTCCCTTGTGATATTCTTTGTATATTTCCAAATAAGTGGACTTCTTCATAAATGCTTTCTGAAGCTAAAGATAACCAAAAATAGCCAAATTTCGTATTTTGGAATCCTGTTCAGTCAGCTCAATTGGTTTTAAGACACTGGGGCATCAACAAAATTTCAAATCCTAACAAAAGTGAAAGTAGATTATGTGTAAACTGGTGTCCCTGACTTGTGTGTTAATTTAAAGGTCATTAAGCTCATATTAAGCGGTATATAGACTGGTGGCTACAGAGTAAAGGTCTGTAAGAATATCAAGTGCAATTTTGCACTCTGATATTATAATAGGAATTGTCACATTAGCTTATTCCTTGCTAATACGAATTCCAAGTCTCCCAGTCTCAGGCTTACTTTATCATAGCCATAGGTCAAGGAACACAATGATGGATGTTCAGTGATGCCATTGTTTGCGTACCATTAAATTTGTACATCAGCACCTTTGTTTTGTAAGGTGAATGCTCTGAAGAGTTTATACTGCAAGGCCATTGGGCAAAACAAATTTTCTCATACTTATGAGGGACAAAGCACTCCACCAAGCTGCCAATAAACAACAGATTATCAAACAATACCTGAAGCAGAAGGTTCCAATCCACTGAAACTTAACCCATTATTAGCTGCTTGAGTAAACTGTTAATATATATGTTTCAGAATATCATATCTGTTTTGGTTCTTGTTCTGAAGTCATTCATGGTGCTCACACGGGAAGCCAGTTCAGATGCTCCATCTCTGAGCTGTGAGTTGCCTGATATCCAATATATATGAACCTCTAGCTTTAACAAATAGAAAACGAGCACGAAAGCCCAAGAGATACTGCTGCAGTGAAATATATGGGAAGAATAACTCTAAAGCTGTTTGTAGACTCCACAAAGCAGTAGATGGCATAGTTAGATCCAGATGTCAAGAGCAAGGCTAAAGTCATACTTCCACCGCATAAGGACAGGAGTTGATGGCACAACAGCACAAACAAAAAGTGTTAGCACTCCATTTACAAGGACAGTGGTTTATAGACACTGGACAGAGCTCTCATCATAAGCACACAATGGGACAGCATTGTAAAAGAAAGTTGTTACTCAAACATAGGCACATGATAATAAATATACAGGAGACAAGATAGACTTTTTAGTTAGTGATATGAATAACCCACCAGCCAGAGGGTTTTGTTTCAAACTGGAAACTCAGGCCAAATTTGCTAAATGTTTTCCCAAGGATTGTGAATTTTTGTGAGAACATGGAGCCAGTTTTGGCAGATCCTTAGGCTGAGTTTTGAATAAACTTGATCTCATTCTGGGATTTGAGAGAAAATTTTGCCCCGCATCTCTTCTGCTCCCTGCCTCACTTCTGTTCTCCCTGCAGCTCTTTACCCCCTCTCCCAACCCTGGGAGTGGGGGCTGCAGCAGAGTCCCCTCCCCCACTTCCCAGGCTTGGTATAGCAGGGAGGGACAGGGAAGTGGGGAGAAGCAGAGGATCCATCCTGTTATTCACAGGAGGAGAGGAGGGAGCAGAGGCACCCTGAGCTATTGGGATCTTTCTGCTCCCACCTGACACTTCCCCTTCTGTGAAAAAAGCTTCAGCTCCTGAGGGAAGGGCAGAGACCTTTGGCTACTTCCTTCAGCAGCTGTGATTGGCTCCTTACATCTCAGGAGGCAGGCAAATGAAGAAAGCAGCCAATCAGAGGGTTTCCCCCCCCCCCAGTCAGTACTAAATATATGTACTTCTTTAGGACCTGTCTTTCTTCTTAGAGATGTTATTTCCTGGGTCTGTGACAGATTGTGACTTGACACACTTTAAACACTGGTCTCCCTAGGCTTTCCTCTGAGCGAAGATCACTCCATTTCATAGATTCTAGGACTGGAAGGGACCTCGAGAGGTAATCGAGTCCAGTCCCCTGCCCGCATGGCAGGACCAAATACTGTCTAGACCATCCCTGATAGACATTTATCTAACCTATTCTTAAATATCTCCAGAGATGGAGATTCCATAACCTCCCTTGGCAATTTATTCCAGTGTTTAACCACCCTGACAGTTAGGAACTTTTTCCTAATGTCCAACCTAGACCTCCCTTGCTGCAGTTTAAGCCCATTGCTTCTTGTTCTATCCTTAGAGGCTAAGGTGAACAAGTTTTCTCCCTCTTCCTTATGACACCCTTTTAGATACCTGAAAACTGCTATCATGTCCCCTCTCAGTCTTCTCTTTTCCAAACTAAACAAAACCAATTCTTTCAGCCTTCCTTCATAGGTCATGTTCCCAAGACCTTTAATCATTCTTGTTGCTCTTCTCTGGACCCGCTCCAATTTCTCCACATCTTTCTTGAAATGCGGTGCCCAGAACTGGACACAATACTCCAGCTGAGGCCTAACCAGAGCAGAGTAGAGCGGAAGAATGACTTCTCGTGTCTTGCTCACAACACACCTGTTAATACATCCCAGAATCATGTTTGCTTTTTTTGCAACAGCATCACACTGTTGACTCATATTTAGCTTGTGGTCCACTATAACCCCTAGATCCCTTTCTGCCATACTCCTTCCTAGACAGTCTCTTCCCATTCTGTATGTGTGAAACTGATTGTTCCTTCCTAAGTGGAGCACTTTACAATTGTCTTTGTTAAACTTCATGCTGTTTAACTCAGACCATTTCTCCAATTTGTCCAGATCATTTTGAATTATGACCCTGTCCTCCAAAGCAGTTGCAATCCCTCCCAGTTTGGTATCATCCGCAAACTTAATAAACGTACTTTCTATGCCAATATCTAAGTCGTTAATGAAGATATTGAACAGAGCCGGTCCCAAAACAGACCCCTGCGGAACCCCACTCGTTATGCCTTTCCAGCAGGATTGGGAACCATTAATAACAACTCTCTGAGTACGGTTATCCAGCCAGTTATGCACCCACCTTATAGTAGCCTCATCTAAATTGTATTTGCCTAGTTTATCGATAAGAATATCATGCGAAACCATATCAAATGCCTTACTAAATTCTAGGTATACCACATCCACAGCTTCTCCCTTATCCACAAGACTCGTTATCCTATCGAAGAAAGCTGTCAGATTGGTTTGACATGATTTGTTCTTTACAAATCCATGCTGGCTGTTCCCTATCACCTTACCACCTTCCAAGTGTTTGAAGATGATTTCCTTAATTACTTGCTCCATTATCTTCCCTGGCACAGAAGTTAAACTAACTGGTCTGTAGTTACCTGGGTTGTTTTTTTTTCCCTTTTTATAGATGGGCACTATATTTGCCCTTTTCCAGTCTTCTGGAATCTCTCCCGTCTCCCATGATTTTCCAAAGATAATAGCTAGAGGCTCAGATACCTCCTCTATTAGCTCCTTGAGTATTCTAGGATGCATTTCATCAGGCCCTGGTGACTTGCAGGCATCTAACTTTTCTAAGTGATTTTTAACTTGTTCTTTTTTTATTTTATCTGCTAAACCTACCCCCTTCCCATTAGCATTCACTATGTTAGGCATTCCTTCAGACTTTTCGGTGAAGACCGAAACAAAGAAGTCATTAAGCATCTCTGCCATTTCCAAGTTTCCTGTTACTGTTTCTCCCTCTTCACTAAGCAGTGGGCCTACCCTGTCTTTGGTCTTCCTCTTGCTTCTAATGTATTGATAAAAAGTCTTCTTGTTTCCCTTTATTCCTGTAGCTAGTTTGAGCTCATTTTGTGCCTTTGCCTTTCTAATCTTGCCCCTGCATTCATGTGTTGTTTGCCTATATTCATCCTTTGTAATCTGTCCTAGTTTCCATTTTTTATATGACTCCTTTTTATTTTTTAGATCATGCAAGATCTCGTGGTTAAGCCAAGGTGGTCTTTTGCCACATTTTCTATCTTTCCTAATCAGTGGAATAGCTTGCTTTTGGGCCCTTAATAGTGTCCCTTTGAAAAATTGCCAACTCTCCTCAGTTGTTTTTCCCCTCAGTCTTGATTCCCATGGGACCTTACCTATCAGCTCTCTGAGCTTACCAGAATCTGCCTTCCTGAAATCCATTGTCTCTATTTTGCTGTTCTCCCTTCTACCCTTCCTTAGAATTGCAAACTCTATGATTTCATGATCACTTTCACCCAAGCTGCCTTCTACTTTCAAATTCTCAACGAGTTCCTCCCTATTTGTTAATATCAAGTCTGATTTAAACACCAGTAGACTATCACATGACTCAGGCATCTGCACTTTCCTCCCCATTCACAGCATGGTCTGATGATCCTACCCAGAAATATCTTTCCATTCCTTGGAAGAGGGTTGGCTGGCCCCAGACCCCCTACTCATAGATTCATAGATTTCAAGATCAGAAGGGACTCTTGTGATGATCTAGTCTGATCTTCTGTATAACTTAGGCCATAGAACTTCTCCAAAATAATTCCTAAATCATACTTTTAGAAAAGCATCCAGTCTTGATTTTAAAATGGTCAATCATGGAGAATCCAGCATGGTACATTGTGCTTTGGCACATTGTGCCAATGGTTAATTACTCTCCCTACTAAAAAAATGTGCCTTATTTTCTTATTATGCCAAGCTACAGTAAACTATCTTCTCTGAGGCCTGGTCCACACTGGGGAGGGGAGGAGGATCGATCTAAGTTACGCAACTTCAGCTATGTGAATAACGTAGCTGAAGTCAACGTACTTAGACCTACTCACCGTGGGGTTTTCACGGCGGTAAGTCAACTGCTGCCGCGCCCTCATCCACTCTGCCTGCGCCTCTCGCGGTGGTGAAGTACAGGAGTCCACGGGAGAGAGCTTGGGGTTCGATTTATCACATCTAGACTAGACACGATAATTCGACCCCCGCTGGATCGATCGCTGCCCGCCGATCCGGCAGGTAGTGTAGACATACCCTGAGATGTTAAATGGACATGAGAAAATCTTTCAGGAAAATGAAATATATGGATGAGAGGTGGTTTGCAAATATTTCTCATTCCTATCTCTCTATAGGAAAACGTATTTAAGTGATAAATGGTGATTTAAAGTGGTGATAAGTGAATAGCTGTTAAAATAATTATTACCAAAGAATAATTAATGCTAATCAATATTATTACTATTACAGAATAAGGCCAAGGGAGGATGGTCTAATGGTTAAGGCATTACCCTCAGATTCAGGTGAATTGGATTCAACTTCCTGCTCCACCACCCGTTTCATGTGTGATCTTAGGAAGTCACTTACGTCCAGATTTTCAAGAGTATTTAGGTGCCTAACTCTGGTGCCTCAATACCTTTGAGGATGTGGGCCTTAGTATCTGTGTCTCAGTTCTCCATCTGTAAAAAAGGAATCAGTATCTTGGGATTCTAAATACTAGAATGGATGAACAATTAGGAAATAGACTGTAGATTACAATTCTTTAGGGATATGGACCAGATAATCTAATGGGTCTTTCCTTCTTTTAACGTCTATGATTCTATTTTCCCTGCTACAGTACTTTGAAGTAGTACACGTTTATTTTGTAGGTGCCAAATCTCATTCTACCTACCATTACTAAATGAAGCCATGTTACTCAGCACGATGTGAACTAAATAACAAGATACAATTTCAGAAGGAATACTTGGTATCATCAAAATAGATTGAGCTGTTCCCTTTGAAACATTTACAAGGATCTTTGGAATGATTGCTTTCCCTACTTCAGTTAATTTACCATCTTGAATACTGAAACACATCTCACAAGAGGGTGCTCCTAGACCTCAGAAAACTGTGTTTCCTCATGTTATTTTGTGTTATTTTAATCATAAGCATATCATGGGTGTTTATAATATTAATAGTTTACATTTATGTAGCACCTTTCATCCTGAAAGCTCCCCAAACACATTACAAATGATGGTATACACAGTGCACACTGTACCACTGCAATGCAGTTAGCCTAGGTTCTAAAGGGAACTTCCAGGCATATGTTTGCTGCACTGTCCACTGCACAAGAATGAGAGGAAAGAAAATGTTGACTAGGGCTACCAGTGCCAGCCCTTGTTGTTACAAAAAAGTTCCAGGCGATCACTCTCTCTGACTCGGTGTTTGTACAGTGCCAAGCACAATGGGCTTAGTGCTTAAGCGACTGTAATAAACGTGATCAATAATTAATGTCCATGGAAATTGTACTTCAGTTTTCACTATTTGATAATCTGCTAGAATACTCTGCCCCTCATCCCAAGTCATTGTGGTTCTGGACCAAAGCTCATGGGACTCAAAGGGAGTTTTTCCATTGACTTCCATAACTTGAGCATGGGTTCTGTATTTTCTCTGTGCCTCTATTTCTCCCCTATGTATACTTTCCTTGCATACTGTTATTATGACGATAATAATTATGTTGGGAGTACCTGAGAACACCAGTCATGGACAAGGACCCTATAGTGCTAGGCACTGTACAAACACAGAACAAAAAGATGGCCCATAAACCTTACAATCTAAGTAGAATCCAAGAGACAGCAGGTGGATACAGACGGATGGATGGGGAAATACAGAGAAACGATGAGGGAATAAAGGAGTTATTAATGGTCATTATATTACGCAGTACATCCAAAGCTAGAAATTCACCAGTTTTATACGGCAGACAGAGTTTATGTCAGATCAGGTGGCTACACTGCTATTGTGGAAAACCCACGGCAGACTTACCCACAGACCACTATCTTTAAGGACAGTAATGATACATAAAATTATAATGTGACAAGCATTTTGATGAATACTTTCAGTATTTAAAAAAATTATAGGACAAGGAGACGTGCCAACCCTGACTCATTTTGCCCTTCATCATCAGCCAGCATGTCAATCAATGAAGGAAAGAAATATAGGAACATTTTGCAGGTGATCCCATTGATCGTCATATACAGAATTGTTAACCGAGTTAGGCTTGATGGCTGAGCATTTGTCTGTTAGTCAGTTTTATTGTGTATACTATTGATGTCATTGAATCACACTGCAATCTGAATGATAGAGAATACAATATACTCTGCTGTGGGACATAAAGGGGCATGCAAAACTGAGAAACAAACAAATGGAAGGATAAGAACCCGAGAACCCTGTGGCTACACATTAGCAGTTCAGCACATGCACGGATACATGATAAATGCCCAGGGCAGCATAAAATTCTATTTGCTTAGTGCCCAAATGGAAGTACATCATTCTTTTAAATGTTTGATCGGTGTCCAAAGCAAGGTATATCAACTTTTACACCAGTCCTTTCTTCATCATCACGTAGCAAGGATTTCCCTTGTGTACTTCTCCCCCAACATATATATCATGTGGGTATGAAGGTTTGAAGAAGGGATGGAGCAAAGAATGGGGTGGACAGTTCAATGTTAGGGAGAAGATTTGCTTGTATATTAGAGCGCGAAAGCTGGAGTTTTCTAGGTGCAGAGAGAAGGCGTAAAGCCTGAATCTCCCCTTATTTCCACTGAGGAAAGTCTTCAGTGATTCCACTGAAATCAGTGAGATTACACTGGTTTTACACTGGTATGAGAGGATAATTAAACCCGATGACAAGTTCTAAAGGCACTCTGGTATGTAAGGAGTTACTGGGTTCCTGCGTACCACATGGCTGATCTAGGTTATAAAAAGAAAGCGGTACAAAGAAGTTTGATCATATGGAATGAGCATGCCCATGCTGCTCCTCCTCCTAGCCCGCTGAGCTGGAAAGGGAGGTGGTTATAATTCAGTGGATTCAAGTTGTTTTGTTCTGGTTTTGAGTTTGTATTTTTGTAAATAAAGCTTTGAAAAAAGAGATGGCAATGATGATAGCTCAGTGGTTTGAGCATTGGTCTGCTAAACCCAGAGTTGTGAGCTCAATCCTTGAGAGGGCCCTTTAGGGATCTGGGGCAAAAATCAGTCTGGGGATTGGTCCTGCTTTGAATAGGGGGTTAGACTAGATGATCTCCTGAGGTTCCTTCCAACCCTGATAATCTATGACCTGTAATTGGGACTTTACTTTTTCCTTCCCCAGCTGGTGAGTCTACACACCAGCTTCCAGGCCATAAGGATAACTGTACTCTGCAATTAGACCTCCACGGCTAGCCCATGCCAGCTGACTCAGACTTGTGGAGCTCAGGCTAAGGGGCTGTCTAATTGCAGTGTAGATGTTTGGGCTCAGGCTGGAGCTTGAGCTCTGGGACCCTCCCACCCCTCAGAGTCTTAGAACCTGGGCTCCAGCCCAAGCCCAAATGTCTAAACTGCAATCAAATATCCACTTAGCCTGAGTCCAAGTCAGCTGACAGGGGACCAGCCATGGGATTTTAATTGCAGTGTAGACATACTCTAAGTGTGCATTTCTGCTCTAACAAGCAACTTTGTGCAATGCAAATTTATTGTGTCTCAGTAATTTCCCTAAGTCATATCTGCTCAGTTGACAAGTAAAGAGTTGTCTATTTTAACTGCCAGCCCAGCAAACACATCCTTGAATTTGCACCCCTGTGTGCAGTGGCAGGGGAACACTGATATATATATATCTATAGTATTATTATACACTCACTTTAGATACAGTCAGGGTGTCTAGGACTCAGGTATAAATAAGGATAAGGGAACAAGTACCCTGGAGAATGTGCACTAGATAATCACAGAAATCTGGAGGATCTAAAGGGAAGCTCACTCATCCTTGACCGTCTTCTTACCAGGCAGCAGATATGTGATATCTGTTCAGTAAATGTAATGTGTCTTTGGAGTGAATCCTGCTTAGATAAGCAATGGGGAAACAGAGTCCTTCTAAATAAAGAGACCACTTGTACAGTAAAAGCTGCCAAAAGCTACCACTCATGGGAGTTAGCAAAAATGACAAAAGTCACTTGTAAGAGGTGATCTCACTTCAAAGGTTTGCACACTAGAGAGCAGTGGTATTCCATTGCCTCTGCAAGTCATCACCAGGGCCGCCCCGGGGGGGGGGGAAGGAGGCGGGGAAAGTGGGGCAATTTGCCCCAGGCCATGGGCCCCATAGGGGCCCCCACGAGAGTTTCCAGGGCCCCCACGAGAGTTTTCAGCGGGTCTTCGGTGGCACTGAGCGAAGAACCTGCTGCCGAAGACCCGGAGCTCCTTCCGCTCCGGGTCTTCGGCGGCAATTCAGCGGCGGGTCCTTCACTTGCTCCGGGACCCGCCGCCGAAGTGCCTGGAAGACCTGGAGTGGAAGGACCCACGCCGCTGAAGACCCCAAGCCCCCTGAATCCTCTGGGCAGCCTTGTCATCACTCATAACAGGTGGTATCTCTTCAGAAGTGGTCTCTAAGGCAGGTTTTACTGTATATATCAAAAAATCTGAACTTATTCCTTTCTTGTAGAAAATATAGCTTCTGTAGAAAACCTACCTAGATCTTGTAAGCTAGAGTGCCCTCCTTGGTAGATGGGTCAGAAAACAGAATGTCCATCCCACAGAAAATTTCTGCATTTTGAATTTTATTTTAAGCTCGAATTGGGAAGAAAACAAATCAGAATTTTGATTTTTTTCCCCAGAATGGAAATTGTGATTTTTTTTTATTTGGAAACATTGAAATGACTTTATCAAACTGTTTCATTTTAAATATAGTAATTATATTCAGAGAAGAACATATTATATTCTAGTTCAAAAGAAATGAATAGGAAAGTTTGAAGGAAACAAAATGAGAAAATTGAAATGGAATATTTTGGTTTTGTCTATTTCAAAAATTTTGTCAAAATCAACGTTCTTTCAAAGAAATTCAATTTCAACAAAATGGTATTTTCCAAAATTGTTATGTCCAAAAAAAAAAAAGAAAAAAAAAATGACCAGCCCTACATTTGGGTGAGGAAGACATATGGAGCCTTCTCTTCCATCCCTAGCTTGCATGTGCTGTGCCAGAATCAAGGACAATCACAATGGACCCTGTGCTTGGGGGACTGAAGGGAATGTTCTCTCCATGGACCCAACGGAGCATTAACCACTGCCAAAGGATTCTGTAGCATGTTTTTTCCTTCTGTGCATCAAGGATGGATTGTCCCCCCAACAAGCTGATTCACTTTGAGTTGTTGGTGCTCGATCCCACCTCAAGAATTGCTTCACTGCTGAAACACAAATTATTCCTGTGTTCACATATTATCAAGATTGCAATTTTCACCCCACCTGTCTCTTGGAATATATCTGAATGGGATGGATGTCATGGAATGTTCATGATCCTGTTGAACAAGGTAAAACCTTTTATGAATGATTTCTGAACTATGAGATTTTCATTACAATTGCACCATCACTGCCCCAAGAAGACAATATTCAAGATATCATAGGGCCAGATCCGCAGCTGATGTAAATTGGTGTTTGACTTAAATAAATAGAGCAACATTAATTTATGCCAGTTGAGGATATGGTACATTACATACCTCTCTAGCAAAGATTTTCAAAGTCACTAATGATTTTGGCCATCTCATATTTTGGGAGTCCACTCTGAGATATTTAAAAGGGGCCTGATTTTCAGAAAGTGTTGAAAAGGTCCCTTTAAGCTGTTTCCAGTTGGATGACCAAAAACTGAAGCATCCAAAAATCCCTAGTGACTTTTGAGAACTTGGACCATAGATGCAATTGTTGTGAATAAGGAAGGTGGTTCCTTCAGCAAAATATAATAAAGACATTAAAACAAATCGCATACTTCAAACTCTTCATGGATTTGTGGGTTTTCAACACCCTATTTAAATATCCACAAAGATTGTCCATGTTTTTTCTACACTCATGGTTACAGAGAGGTAAAGACATTTGTGGTTGAGAACATTGGCTTCATTTAGCATTAGATTTTTTCTGGGGGAATCCTTGTGCATCTTTTATTTTTACTTCATCTCTACTAAAATAACTGGCTGGATTTTTTTTTTAATGTATGTGAAACATCTTCATTGCTGGAGGAATATCCTGGGTGACGAAGTGGATGAAAACTGGCACATATGCATCTGAGCTATGGCAAAACAGATCAATGAAGTTTCAGAGGCAGATTTTGCATGCAGTCCTACTAACAAGATGGCCCCAGGCAAGCATTTCTTTTCCCTACCCATAACTGCATTCACTTGGCAGAGCTTTTCCTTCCAAGTGTGGCTTTAGGCTGCACAGAGTACATGGAGGTGTTCAAAGACACAGTTGGGGTTCTTGCTTTTTCTTTTGCCTTGAGCCACTTTTACCTGCATGCCAGCTGCTGCTTCAACTAGAGGTTTTTGTTTTTTCTTTTAGATTCTTTTCATTAAAAGAATCTTAAAACATTGAACACAGGCGGAACATTATTTGAGCCTCTTTCGCTTAATTTGAATTGAAAGCTCCCCCCACCCCGTTCTTTATTATTTAGTGCAATTGCATTTCTATAGAGTATTTCTACAGAAGAAATTATCACAGTGTTTAGACACTGCCTTTGGTTTCAGTGCTCAAATTTTTAAAGCTATTGAACCATCACTATGGATCTGATTCAGAGCCCTTTGAAATTAGCAAGAGGCTTTGCATTGCCTTCAATAGGAGTTGGATTGGGGCCTTCATTTGGGATGGCATAAAAAGGAAGGTATGATCTGTTGGGGGAAACAAACATTAGCAAGCACAGAACTGCATGTTCAAAATCATCTATGGACCAGTTGAGAACAAGCAATATGACATTTTCCAGCTTCGACTGACATATCAGTGAGCTCACTGTTTTCCAGCGATGTAACTCTATTTACAAGATATGTTCTTTTTGTGTCCAGTAGTAGATATATCACTTTCTTGATTTTTCACCTGTAATATTTTTTCACTACTATATAGAATTAATTAAAAAAAAACCTCCTATGAGAACATCCAATGTAGTGGCTCCATAAAGGTGGAAAGAATGTTGCCCTCTGTTTTTGTCCTTTAAATAGCCTGCTATTGTATAACTTCATTGTTGAGCATAACTATGAAGATAAGACCTTTGAGACACTGTGAATCACTTAGTTGTCCATTGATAACAAAAGGATGCACAGGGACTGTTTCAGTAGATCTATGTAACAGATAATACATCACTAACGCCATCACCATCAAACAACTACAGACTGCAAAGCAACTTTTCCATCACAGTGAGCTTGGTGCCATCAGTGCGGTATTATGGGCCAAAAGGTCCCAACTGCTTGTGTCAAAAGGTTAATGAGTTGTGTGCTGGTTTTCCATGCCAGAAGCTAATACAAATCTGATGGTGAGCTGAATTATCAAAGAGAAGATTAAATCACCAGCAAATAGCAAGATACCATATTACCCTCCTGCCCCTGCAAAATCTCAACAACACATTTTCATTCCCACATTGAAAAGATTTGTTCTAAAAACAGATTTCATTAAATTATGGATTGAAGTTCATGCTGTGCTGTTGCACTATTTGTTTAGAAACACAAATCCATTGACTATAAAGCAATGAGCAAATACTTGACTTTTGAGAGAATCATTTTTATCTGTGAGAAGATCTGGATCTGGCAGACACCATTCAAAGAGTTAAAATGTGATTGATAAGAGAGGGATGAGCCAAGTCATAGAAGAGGCTGTTATTATTTTTCCACTCTCCCTGGGTCACAGGGGTCAGTCATGTCAGTTAATATAGTTCCAGTTTTGCTCTAGGTCTGACTGTGCATCTGAGCCTTCTATCTGTGCCAATTCTCCACTGAGAGGCAAAGAGGCTCTCACTTCAGCAGAGGGATGAAATCAACTGAAAATAACATTTGCTCCCAGCTCATATAAAGCAAATTTATTTCTAAGAAGGATAAGTTAGATCTATGAGCAGAGGGGCAGCTATTACGGATCACGTTATTTATATGAAACATGATTCTGCTGTTTACCAAACTGCTCATTAAATAAATCAGTGATTAGCTGGTAAATCCCTTACATTGCAACGTACATACATTCAGGCTGTACCCACCCCAGCAAGCTCTCCTTCACATAATACTCTGAGCAACAGACACTGCAGTGAGCAAACTACAAGTTCACCTTGACATTATTTCCATCCGCAGGGCTTAGTAACTTAGAGCAGGGACCTCTGTGATTCCTGTTTTTCACACCCAGTTAGACAATTATCACTGTCTATAACCACACATCTCAGCAGTATCTCTGCCCTTAGATTCTGCAGGTTCTTTTAAATTGCTTATTTCAGTTCTTTAATAACATGTGTTTTCCTTTCATTGGCTGAGGTCTCGCTCTCAAACCATCCCCTAATTTAGGACCTGATGCAAGGCCTTGAAGTCATAGAATCATAGACTTTAAGGTCAGAAGGGACCATTATGATCGTCTAGTCTGACATACTGCGCAACGCAGGCCATAGAATCTCACCCACCCACTACTGTAAAAAAAAAACCACTAACCTATGTCTGAGCTATTGAAGTTCTCAAATTGTGGTTTAAAGACTTCCAGGTGCAGAGAATCCTCCAGCAAGTGACCCGTGCCCCATGCTGCAGAGGAAGCCGAAACCTGCCAATTGGCCCTGGAGGAAAATTTCTTCCTGACCCCAAAGATGGAGATCAGCTAAACCCTGAGCATGTGGGCAAGACTCACCAGCCAGACACCCAGGAAAGAATTCTCTGTAGTAACTCAGATCCCACCCCATCTAACATCCCATCACAGGCCATTGGGCATATTTACTGCTAATAGTCAAAGATCAATTAATTGCCAAAATTAGGCTATCCCATCAATGGGTTTTGGATCAGGACTATTCACTGGGTTTTGTTTTGTTTTAAAGTCTTCATCCAATTAGGCCTCAATCCTGCAATGTCCTGGCCATGGGCAGACTCTTGTTCTCATGCAGACCCCCGCTGATATAACTGACGCTCCATGCTGGTTCAAATGTCTGCTCACAGAGTTATTTGTGGGTTCAGGAACTTTGATTGTAAACTGTAGCCAGAGACCTGGCCTTTTTTCATAAAATCATAGAATATCAAGGTTGGAAGGGACCTCAGGAGGTCATCTAGTCCAACCCCCTGCTCAAAGCAAGACCAATCCCCAACTAAATCATCCCAGCCAGGGCTTTGTCAAGCCTGACCTTAAAAACCTCTAAGGAAGGAGATTCCACCACCTCCCTAGGTAACCCATTCCAGTGCTTCACCACCCTCCTAGAAAAAAGCTTCTCCTAATATCCAACCTAAACCTCCCCCACTGCACCTTGTTTCTTGTTCTGTCATCTGGTACCACTGAGAACAGTCTAGATCTATCCTCTTTGGAACCGTCTTTCAGGTAATTGAAAGCAGCTATGAAATCCCCTTTCATTCTTCTCTTCTGCAGACTAAATAATCCCAGTTCCCTCAGCCTCTCCTCATAAGTTGTGTGCTCCAGCCCTCTAATCGTTTTTGTTGCCCTCCGCTGGACTCTTCCCAATTTTTCCACATCCTTCTTGTAGTTTGGGGCCCAAAACTGGACACAGTACTCCAGATGAAGCCTCACCAATGCCAAATAGAGGGGAATGATCACGTCCCTCGATCTGCTGGCAATGCTCCTATTTATACAGCCCCAAATGCCGTTAGCCTTCTTGGCAGCAAGGCCACACTGTTGACTCATATCCAGCTTCTCGTCCACTGTAACCCCTAGGTCCTTTTCTGCAGAACTGCTGCCTAGCCACTTGGTCCCTAATCTGTAGCAGTGCATGGGATTCTTCCATCCTAAGTGCAGGACTCTGCACTTGTCCTTGTTGAACCTCATCAGATTTCTTTTGGCCCAAGCCTCTAATTTGTCTAGGTCCCTCTGTATCCTATCTCTACCTTCCAGCATATCTACCACTCCTCACAGTTTAGTGTCATCTGCAAACTTGCTGAGGGTACAATCCACGCCATCCTCCAGATCATTACTGAAGATATTGAACAAAAATGGCCCCAGGACTGACCCTTGGGACCTTCCGCTTGATATCGCCTGCCAACTAGACATGGAGCCATTGATCACTACACTTTGAGCCCCATGATCTAGCCAACTTTCTATCCACCTTATAGTCCATTCATCTAGCCCATACTTCTTTAACTTGCTGGAAAGAATACTATGAGAGACCGTATCAAAAGCTTTGCTAAAGTCAAGGAATAAAACGTCCACTGCTTTCCCCTCATCCACAGAGCCAGTTATCTCATCATAGAAGGCAATTAGGTTAGTCAGGCATGACTTGCCCTTGGCGAATCCATGCTGACTGTTCCTGATCACTTTCCTCATTTCTAAGTGGTTCAGAATTGATTCCTTAAGGACTTTCTCCATGATTTTTCCAGGGACTGGCCTGTAGTTACACGGATCCTCCTCCTTCCCTTTTTTAAAGATGGGCACTAAATTAGCCTTTTTCCAGTCATCTGGGACTTCCCCCGATCACCATGAGTTTTCAAAGATAATGGCCAATGTCTCTCTTTATCTGCTTTCAAATAGCCATGAACACCTGTAGTACTATATTAATTATAACAGTGGTGTAAAACTAATGCAAATTATTAAATTATAAACCTGAATAAAAGATTGATGGTTACAAACAATTGCTCATAAGTACTGAAAAGTGCTGCAATTTGATGTTCCTGAAGTGAAACGTGTCCTCAGTGAGAAGAATTTTTTTCCAAGTTAGTTTACATTCAAATCCTCTTTAATTAGAAATGTTTCTTCACCAGAATCCCATATCCAAATACCCCAAAATTTGTGGAGGAGGGCTCTGAATCCAGGCAGCTTCAGCTCATCTCTGGTTCTATATTTTTGTCTGTTAGGTAAATTCCATCTGTAATTTCATATCCAGCCTCATCTGCTCTCTAACTTCTTTTCTGATCCTTATAGCTCAGATCTAGCTATTATTATTAATTATTAGTGCTGCAGTCATGCTTAGGATCCCGAGTCATGGACCCCATTGTGCTAGGCAAACAAGTGGCTAATGATTGCTAGTTGCCAGCACACACGTACAGAATGCAGAAAGCATTATGGAGTTATCACATGTCCAGTCCCTGCTCAGGTGTAAGGAGCAACTTTTTTCTTTTATGATTCTTTTACAGGGATATGGGCACAACTTGTGGATTCTACAAGACCTAGTACTAGTGCTAGCACTCATAGGCGCTGACTCCATGGGTGCTCCGTGGCTGGAGCACCCACGGGGGGAAATTAGTGGGTGCTCCACACTCACCAGCAGCCAAGCTCCCCCCCTCCTCGCCTCCTTCTCTCTTGCCCCCAGTGCACCGCATCCCCGCTCCTCCCCCTCTCTCCCAGTGCTTATCCCGCCCCCCGCCCGCTGACTAACAGCTGTTTGGCGGTGCTTAGGACTTTCCAGGAGGGAGAGGGAGGAGAGGGGACGCGGCACGCTCGGGGAGGAGGTGGAGAAGAGGCGGGGCAGGGACTTGGGGAAGAGGGTGGAATGAGGCAGGATGAGGGCAGGGCAGGGGCTGGCCAGGGGTGCGGGGGTCGAGCACCCACCAGGCAGAGGGGAAGTCGGCGCATATGCAGTAGTGCGAGCCTCTGCACTGAGATGTGGAGCAGCAGAGAAGAGGTGAATTTATGGCCCTGCGCCATGACAAGCCAGTCAGCAAATCTTGGTAACCATGAAGAAGTAAACATGCTGCATCCTTTCTAGACAGCCAGTCCAAGTCCTTTCAAGTCAATGGCAATCTTTCCATTGATTTCAAAAGGCTATGGATCAGGCCCTTACGGTGACAGAATGACTGCCTGCCATGGAAACTCTTAGGGACTCTGCGTCTCCCTGAGAAACAATGCCTCTTGGATTTCTCACCTGGGTGACTCCACACTGCTTCAATGTAGTACTGAGGCGTAATTTAGCCATTGGTGTGCATCAAAAAATGCTATAGCAGTATTTCCAGAGGGACATATTGAAAGGCCTGCTGTATATAATTCTCATTAATGCCATCTTTTCATGCAAGAACAATCTGGTAATTTCCTTGATAATCTTGATATTTCTGAGAGTGAATCCTTTATCAAGTACTTGCATTGTCCAGCTATCCTTGTTTTGAGCCTTATCCAAAGCCTAGTGAAGTCATTAGAAAGACTTCCACTGACTTTATCGTGTTTTAGATCAGGGTGCAACTGCCTTCCAAAGAAAGGAAGATGGTCCAGTATTTAGGGCACTAGCCTGGGACCTAGGAGACCTACATTCAGTTTTCTGCTCTACCACAGAAGCCCTGTGGTGACCTTGGGCACAGTTTCCTAGGTCCAGATCTACAAAGGGACTTAGGTGCCCAAAACAGATTTAGGAACATAAGTCCCAGTTTTAAGCACCACTGTGATCCACAAAATCCATGTTCAGATCTATAGGCCAGGGGTTGGCAACCTTTCAGAAGTGGTGCGCCGAGTCTTCATTTATTCACTCTCATTTAAGGTTTCGTGTGCCAGTAATACATTTTAATATTTTTAGAAGGTCTCTTTCTATAAGTCTATAATATATAACTAAACTATTGTTGTATGTAAAGTAAATAAGGTTTTTAAAATGTTTAAGAAGCTTCATTTAAAATTAAATTAAAATGCAGAGTCCCCCAGACCAGTGGCCAAAACCTGGGTAGTGTGAATGCCACTGAAAGTCAGCTCGTGTGCCGCCTTTGGCATGAGTGCCATAGGTTGCCTACCCCTGCTATAAGCACTTAAATCCACTCAGCATGTACATTTTCACTGCAAAAGTTCACTAGTTGCCTATGTTTCTGTCTCTGAGATGTGCACTGCTGCCCCAAGTGGATGTCCGGATGTCTATCTCATGCCTAAGCCCCAACTGATCATCAAACTAGATGACAGGTGTTCCCTCACCTACCTAGTCTGGAGGGCATGATCTGGTAAAAACACTCAGAGCATACCTAACTGCACACAAAATGGGCAGCAGGAGGAGAACACCCTTATAACCTTTAGCCTTGGGTTTAGGGTACTCACCAATTATTTTCAAGGCACCTAAAGTTAGGCATTGCAATTCTGAGCATTGCATCTAAATCCCTTTGTAGATCCAGGTCCCTGTGCCTCAGTTCCCCGTCTGTAAAATGTGGATAACAGTATTCCTTTACTTCATAGGGCTGTTGTGAGGATAACTACATAAAAAATGGTGAGGTGCCCAGATACTACACCATTAGTTGGCATAAAGGTACCTTAAGTAGAAAATAAAGTGCATGTGTCATGTCCATGAATTGTTCTTTATCCCTGCCATTTCCATTGTCAGTCTTAAGACAAAAAAAATGTAAGTCACTCTGTTATGTTCACAGCGTACACACCGAGAAGTTAGATAAAAAGATAAAATACTTTTGCTGGAAGATGGTAACATAGCACTCCTTTATTTCATAGAATTCAGAACAATAACACACAAGAACTCAAAACTAGAGAGAGACAAAGCAGGCAGTTCTCCAAAAACAGGCAAAACTCACCCCAACTTACTCTAGGTTGTCTTTCTGCAGACAGCCTGCTACCAAGCCCTGATTGCATGCTTCCCTACAGAGCCTTTTAGTCTGCAAGCAGGACCAGGAAACCCCTCTGAAATCTGAAGTGACAGCCTACAATTTTAACACAGTTTTCTATACACTGCATACTGAAACAATGTATCAGTATGGAAACCGAACTGAGCTTCCAGTAAATGTATGCCTTTTTTATTTTAAAGAAATCTAAATTACTATGCAATTTATTCAACCTGATCTTTTTTTATGGGAAATAGTTATTCTAATTCCTCCTCCAACTGTTATTTGTGAGAACATTATCATAAATCGTGTACAGAAAACAGAATAAATTAAATAGCGGCAAGATGATACTTGACACTTTATAGAAATATGCTAAGGTGAAACATTTCCCAATTATTTGCTAAACATCCAGATTTCAAATTAAGCAAACTTTGGGTGGTAAGAGAAAGAATGACAGGTGTTTCAGAAACTAAGAGTCAGCCTTATTGGAGCAATATAATAGCTCATATGTTGTTCAAGATCACAGGTGCTCAAGCAGCGCCACACATGTGGAAGACAGGTTGGTCTAGTGGTTAGATTTTCATATATTAAAAATCCAGAAGGGACCACTATGATCATTTAGTCTGACCTCCTGTATAACACAGGCCATAGGACTTCCCTCAATTAATTCCTGCTTGAACTAAAGTATATCTTGATTTAAAAATTGCCAATGACTGAGAATCCAGCACAACCCTGGGTAAATTGTTCCAATCAGAGAGGCTGGATATTAGAATTTCACCCAATGCCCATTGAAATTCTCTCAGTTGTCTCTTCAGGGCTTTAGCTAGAAGGAAGGATAGGCATTGCCTTCAATAATGGGAGTCTTTCCATTGACTTCAATGGGCTTTGAATAAGGCCTTAAGACCTCAATTCAGGACAGAATATAAACACATGCTTAAGTCTATCTCTATTCACCAAAGCATATGCCTAAAGCTAAGCTCATCCTTGCTTGCTTTGCTAAATAGGACGAGTTGGCTGAATTGGAACCTAAAAGCTTTTGAAGGTGTTTGTTGTACCTTATTATGTTAACCTAAAAAGAAAGAACTCTAATATACTGAATTGCAATTTCCCTCAGTTCCCCCTTTTTCCCCCTGAAGTTTTACTTCTCTTTCTTCAAAGAAACTTTGAAGAGCAGATTTACCAAGCTACAATTCTTCAGCATTTTATAGCACTCTTATAAGGAAAGGAAAGAAAAGAAAGAAAAATGGACCTTTTGACGATGATTGAATTTTGTATCAACCTGAAGGTCATATCCTGTCTGGCTTCAGAGCACAAAAGGATACTGGAAAATCCATAATATTTCCGCATAATATTTTATTATTTAACCAAGAGAAGCTCAAAAGACATAAGCACCGATGGAGAGTAATTAAACATATAATTTCTAGCACACCTAAATATAAAGTCTCTGGCCAGCAAGGGCCTGATCCAAAACCCATGCTAGACAATGTAAGTCTTTTTATTGACTTCAGTGGGCTTTCGATCAGACCTAGGTGCTATATGCAGTTTCATGTAGTGGAATATACAACTGACCAATTATCCTTTCAAACATTCTCTTAGATTGATTTGGATATGGACACAATATTCTGAATAATACAGAATTCCTTCTCTTAGTGATTTTTTAAACCTTGAATGTAGTAAGGTCAGCTCTTTTAAACAGAATTACTCACAAAAGTGATTTTGAAAGACTCATATTTCAAAGTGGATAATGGTAATAGAGGAGCACACTCTTCAGTACATGTCTTGCAATTACTGAAATGATTTTGCAAGGATCTGATTTTGGAAACACTGTAGTGCAGTTATGAAACATACAAGATCTATTAGAGGTTGGATTTCCTTTCCTTTTTATAAACCCCAATACCCAGGAGTGTGGCAATCTATTGAGGATATTTTGAATGAGATTCATCCCTGTGCAGTCTTGGCACCTTGCACTGGGGCCGAGGGTAGGCAGCTTTCACCTCCCTTATTCAGAGGCTGATGGCAGTCTGTACACGCCCCTGTGCAGGATAAAGCAGGCTTGAACTGGTTTCAAAGGGCTGTAGTTTTTGCTACACAGGGTTAGCTGGTGCAAAGGCATGTTATCGCCTCACTCTCGGGGTTATCGTCATCCCAGTTAGCCTCTAAACCTGATCCAGAACAAACTCTGTGTAATCTCTTCAAGAGCTGTGGATACAGACACATGTAAGGGACATTCTTGGGTAAGCCATAGATGGGACAGCTGCGGGAAGGAAGTGTTGTGGGCAGTGGCATTCCTAAGTGGGCGGAAAGGGCTATAGGACAGGTACGAATCTGGCCCTTTGTTCCTACCAAAGTTCAATTTCCATTTTATTTATTTATATTTTAAATTAAGGATGATCAGCAGCCCAGAAGGTGGACTTTCCCAGAGAGACAGTTTAGATAGAAAGTCTTACCTGTGTAGGAAAACCCCAACTCCTTCTGAGTGCTAGTTAATGGGGTTTTTGTTCAAACTTCAAAAAAAGCCTTGGTTTGTTCTCTGTTTGTGATTTGGGTGAAGTAGGTGAAAAATGTCACAAATGGGACAAGTTGGATTCACCCAAGAGTTCTGAAGGAACTCATATATGAAATTGCAGAACCACTAACTGCTTTATGTCAACTCTCACTGAAATCAGACTCTGTACCAGATGACTGGAAGGTAGCTATTGTAATGCCAATTTTTAAAAAGAGCTCCAGAAGGGATCTTGGCAATAAGTTGGTGAGCCTTAATTGAGTACCAGAAAAATTGGTTGAAACTGTAGTAAAGAACAGAATTATCAGACACATCGATAAACAAGATTTTGTGGAGAAGAATCAAGATTTTGTGAGGAAGTGTTGCAAAGTCATGCCTCACCAATCTATTAGCATTCTTTGAGGGAGACAATAAGCATGTGGAAGAGGGTGACCCAATTGATATAGTGTACTTGGATTTTCAGAAAGCCTTTGACAAGGTCCCTCATCATAGGCTCTCAAGGAAATCTAGTAGGCATGAAATAAGAGGACAGGTTACTAGCTGAAAGACAGTAAAAAAGGGTAGGAATAATGGTCAGTTTTCACAATGAAGAGAGGAGAACAGTGGAGTTCCACAAGGATCTGTACTAGGACCTGTGCTGTTCAACATCTTCATAAATTATCTAGTAAAGATGGTGTACAGTGAAGTGGAAAAGTTTGTAGATGATACACAATTATTCAAAATAGTTAAATCCAAAGCACACTTTGAGGAGTTACACAGGGATCTCACAAAACTGGGTGATTGGGCAACAACACATCAGATGATATTCAACATTTATAACGGAAAGTAATGCATACTGGGAAAAATAATTCCAACTATACATATACAGTGATGGGTTCTAAATTAGCTGTTACCACCCAAGAAAGAGATCTTGGAGACATCATGGATAGTTAACAGAAAACTTCTGCTCAATGCAGTCAAAAAACCTAACTGTGTCAGGAACGAATAGAAAAGTGAGAGAAAATAAGACAGAAAATATCATAATGCCACTACATAAATCACCTTGAATACTGTGTCTAGTTCTGGTCACCTCATAGAATATCAGAGTTGGAAGGGACTTCAGGAGGTCATCTAGTCCAACCCCCCACTTAAAGCAGGACCAATCCCCAGACAGATTTTTGCCCTAGATGGTCCCCTCAAAGATTGAACTCACAACCCTGGGCTTAGGAGGCCAATGCTCAAACCACTGAGCTATCCCTCCTCCTCATATGGCAAAATGTTTATAATGGAATTGAAAAAGGTTCAGAGAAGGACAGCCTGGATGATCAAGGGTACAGCATGGTTTCCTGTTGGGGCGATAATAAAAAGATTAGGGCTGTTCATCTTAGAAAACAGATTACTATGGGGGGATATGATGGAGGTCTATAAAATCATAAATGGTGTAGAAACAGTGAATAAAAAGAGAAATGTTATTTACACAATGCAAAACTAGGGGTCACTCAATAAAATTAGTAGGCAACAAGTTTAGTACAAATAAAAGGAAGTACTTTTTCACACAACACACAGCTAACTTGTGGAACTCATTTCCACAGGCTGGTGTGATAACCAAAAGTATAACCGCATTGAAAAAGAACTGGGTAAGTTCATGGAGGATAGGTCTATGAATGGCTATTAGCCAATATGTCCAGGAATGCAACCCCATGCTAGAGGTGACTCTAAAACGATGACTACCAGAAGCCAGGAGTGGAAGACGGGGGTGAATCACTCCATAATTGCTCTGTTCTGTACACTCCTGCTGTTAGCTATGGTATTGGCCATTGTCAGAGACAAGATACTGGGGAAGGTGAACCATGGTCAGACCCAGTATGGCAGCCCTTATGTTCTTAAATGGAAAGAGAATGAGCAGGGAAAGGAATATAGTTGGTAGGATGAAAGTGACAAAGGGGAGGGAGTGTATTTTACCTTGTTAGGCTTGTTCTGCTCTGAAAAGAAAAGGCATTTTTCTGCTTACGATTTAGAAGTTGTTTCATATTCCAGTGGTGGAGTCAATAACAAAATAAAAATAAAAATTCTGATTTTGAAAATTCCAGTCGTTTTATGGAACGCATCTATTGGGCTATCAATGAAGCTATGCCCATTTATACTAGCTGAGGATCTGGGTCAGTAAGTGAATTCTCCTCTCTTCCCTGAACACGTGTAAAACACATTGTAGCTCCAGTTAGTTTGCTAAAGGCATCCCCGTAGAGAGGGATATAAAATGGAGGTATATGTGAATGGGGAAAAATGTGGCTACAGAACACTCTGAAATGTATTTGGATGAAAATAAGCAGTGATTTCAAATTTCAACAGTGACACGACAGTGGGCATGCTGCGTAAGGCAAAGGGTCAATGCACAGGACAGTCAAATGTTTGTTATTGACTCCACCACTGGAATATGAAACAACTTCTAGATCGTAAGCAGAAAAATGCCTTTTCTTTTCAGAGCAGAACAAACCTAACAAGGTTTATCTGTGTAATCTGAATTTACTGGAGCAGATGGAAGCCAGTAAAAAAAACAAAACAAAACATGGGGTTTGGTGACAATCTAGGAGCAGACGAATGCATGGATGAGGCTCAGCTATCCCTGTATGTATGTTCAGATTTGACACATCTGTGTTTCATGATATTGACTGGTGTTGCACTAGATGCTTCAACTTCTTGTTTCTAGGAAAGTAATTTGTTCAGCTCAAATTATTATAGTCAGCCACTAGACAGTTTAAAATTACATTTCATCTGCCTGTTATGCAAAGTTCTCACTTTGATTGTTTCACATCATCTTTCAGAAAATAACATAAAAGGCACCAGACTGTTCATCCATCAGAACCTCTGGGCCTGATCCTGAGAGGTATTCTGACCTAAATGAAGTGCAAATTGGATAGCCACCCTCAAAGAAGAAGTATGGTCTTGGGGTTAAGTCATTGGCCAGGGACTTGGGAAACCTAGATTTGATTTCTTGATCTGATACAGCCTGCTTGTATGAACTGAGGGTGAGATTTTCTTAAGAACTCAACATTGGCTTAACTCTGCTCCCAATGACTTAACAGAACTACCTTGACATTTGGAAAATCTCACCCTGTATCTCTATGTGCCTCATTTCCCCATTTATGAAATGGAGATAATGATAATATGGGGATCCTGATCTCAGAGAGTCGTTGTGAAAATTAATTCATTAGTGTTGGTGACACGATCAGGTACCACAGTACCTGAGCTATCGAGGCACCTATGCAGATTTACAGGTTGGAAATGTTTATTTTAATTATGCACATGGTTTTAAAATGGAGAAGATCCTTTTTCTGAAAAACAACAAAAAGCTGTCAGTCAGTCTTACAGGTATGTTCCTTGCTGGAAGTGTCAGGACAGAATTTAATTTGTTTCACACCATTCTCCTCTCTTAGAGCAATTACTTTTTATTATTGTTCAGATAATTTAACTCTGCTAGCACATGTCATTTTCACCTATCATAAGAGAATGGAGATATGGAACAGAAGTGCCAGAATTGTCATATTCCATTTGTGCTCTGCTCCCAAGAGTAAGTAATTGGGCCTAATCCAAAGGGGAAGAAACATCATAAACTATGAACTGTTTGTTGTCATATGATGAATCTTTCATGCCCTTGGATCATTGACCATGATGAAGGAAGTGGAATATATCAAGAAATCAATCAGGACAACCTCCAAGGAAAGTGAGTAGTGGCACAGAAGATAGAGTGATGCTGGTGTCAAAAGGTATGACTGTGCCCCATGAAGCACTGACTCATCTTTCACTGAGTCCTCTAAATATAGTGACACCATTTTGAAGCTGCTGAATACACTTGCTTTAGTGATACTATGAATATCAAGTAGAATTCTCTGACCGAGCAAGAGCAAAAAACAGCTCAGCATATTGTCAGTTAGCTCCAATCCAACCATCTTGTTAGGACGCTAGGATATTATCTGGTTAAAAATGTCTCATCTTGAGAAGAAATATGGTCTGCTATGGTATGTTTCAACTAAGAAAGCATTCTCTAACACTAAGAGAAAGTATTTGGGAAGATTTCTTCCCCAGAGATTCATGGTTCTTAGATACAATGGCAACAGGGAAATTTAAAATGCTGGTAGATTCACTCTTTTATCATGTGCAAAAGTTAAGATAAAGGGTCTGGTTTGAAAAAATGAATGATAAATACAGAGTATCAAATAATGACCTGTGTTATATTACTGCCTGACTCGACTGCAACTGGTCTGAAACAAAGGTGAGGGTAGGAAAGGATCCAACACTTCTTGCATTTGTGGTGGCTGCCATCTGGGCCAGCACTGGGGATTGAATTAGGGACCTCCAGAACTAAAAACCATGAGTTTTCTAAATCTTGAGCTAAAAAGGCAGGCTCTGTAGGTAAGGGGCTATAGCAGACTTATCCTCTGTGAATGAGGCACAGAGCTTGTGTCACAGGGGATCCACTCACAGCTAGTAGCGTAGCATCCTGACCATCCAGGGGATTAGCTCGCCCAGGTGCTGTCCTCCTCTAGCACTGTCCCTACCCATCATTTCTCACCCTGCTGGCCCCTCTTGCTCCAGGAACCACAGCCTCCTCTTTGTGACTCAGCCCTCCAGGCTGGTCACTATGTGGGTCCCCCTTCTGGGGCTATCAAAGTTCTGCTATACAAAATAGTAGTTTTCCCTTCACTGTTCTGACCATGCCACTCCTCCAGTTGCTGGGGAACCCAGACCCACCCTCTACTCCAGATTCCACCCAGGGACCCTATCTCTAGCGACAGTGGCCTGCTCATTCCCATACCATGTTGCTCTTTCCCTAGATTCCTTCCTACTTCACAGCTGTACCTTCTAGCTCCCCTTCCCCCTCTAAGTTTGCCAGCTCAACCACCCTCCTCTCAGAAGGAAAGCAGACTACTCTCCTGCAGCCCCCATCTGTTTCCCACACCCTGACTTTATACCTGCCCTGCCTATTCCTTCTCAGCTGGGTATTGACAGCACTTAGGTCTCAGTTTTCCTCCTGGTGTAGCCTATAGATTAATTAGGCCTAATTTACCTTCTCAGGGCCACTGTGGGGAGTACACCCAATCCCAGCTGGACATATAATACACTCATAAGTGGGTTACATGGTATTCAGCTTTTTTAATAGAAGGAAAGAATTAAAATGTAAACAAATGGCTTAATATGTTTGATATTCTGAATGGAAATGATACAGCTCTCTCTCTTGATTAGCACACACTGAATTCATTTAGGTCTGTGCTCTCCACAGTCCATTACCCTGAGATGGTTATCTTCACTCACAGAAAGGAGGGGTTCCAGTTCCGCTGCATGCTTATCTCAACCCTGTGGAGTAGGTCTTTGCAGGTAGTTGGGTGGCTCTCCAGGTTTTGGTACTCTGTTTCTATTGAAGTTGGTTGGAAAAAGCTGGGAGGGGGGAAATGTGTGAAAACACTGTCTACATTTTTTCCTATTTTTTTCAGTGAAATTTTAAGAGTTTCCAATTTTACATTTAAATTTTGAAAATGGTTAAAAAATGGCCACCACTTTTTAGTTGGTTTAAAAATGGGGACAAACATTTGCAAAATCAAGCTGAAATTCCCACATTCCCCCTTTTAAAAAGTGACTTGATCACAGTCTACAAGTAGTTATATGATGAAGAGGTTTGTTACAGTAGACAGCTCTTTAATCTAGCAGAGGTGGGGAAAGGTATAACAAGATTTAGTGGCTGGAAACTGAAGATAGACCAATTCAGACTAGAAATAAACCATCAATTTTGTAACAGTGGAGGTAATTAACCATTGGAACAACTTATCTAAAGGTGTGGTGGATTTCCCATAACTTTACATAGTATTTTCTATCTGTAGACCCCAAAGCACTTTACAAAGGAGGACATGTATCATTGTTCCCATTTTTGTAGATGGGGAAACACAGCTAGTGTAGCAGGATAATCCCCTGCTCCTGCCCGGAAGGGCTTAAAACAGCTCTGGCAGAGGGCTGCAGCTCTAAAAGCTGGGCTGATTGGGGAAGCAGCCACAGCTGGGCCACCCCCCCAATCAGGCCACAGCTGGCCTGTATAAAAAGGCTGGGAGCCAGAAGCTTAACAGTCTCTCTGTGTCTTCAGAGGGAGAAGGGCTTGGCTGTAGTGAGTCAGAGAACCAAGTACCGGAGTAGAGTAGAGTGGCTCTAGCCTAGAAAGCCCCTAGGCTGTGGTCTAGTAGGAGACTAAGGGGTACTGGGGGTTGCAGAGGGCAGCCCAGGGGTAGGCCAAGGCAGCAGGTCCAAACCCAGCCTTGCCTGTGATGAGTGGCCTATACTGCAATCTGCTCCAGGGAGCAGGGGCTAGTTGGTGACTGGCACTGGCCTTATTCTGAGGTGAGGTAGAGATAGTGGGAGAGGAGACCCTACTACTGAGGGGTGTACTGCCAGAGGGCAGCACCCTAGGTAAAAGGGCATGGGGGTATGGGAGGGACATGGGGTCTGGAGGACAGGTGGACCACTGGCCTGCAGGGGGCACTCCAGATGCTGGAAGAGCTAATTCCTGGAAGTAACCAGCAGGAGGCACCACAGAGGTGAGTCCACCCCTCTCCAGGTACAGAGAAGTGAAGTGACCTGTTCATGGTCACATAACAGGGCAATGGCAGACTGAGGTATAAAATCAAACATCCTCATTCCCAGTCATGTCCTTCCTACACTAGACCACACTGCCTCTCAGAGGTGACAATACAAACATGATGTGGAAGAGGTGAGCTGGGAAAGGGGCACAGGCTTTATGTTCTAAAAACAACTGAGAGCTCCAGAGTTGGCAGTCAGTGTCAGACTGGCCCTATTCCTCTCTGCTCAAGAATAGGGGAGCTTAGAGGAAAGGTTAATGTAGAGATTCCTATCTGCATATGCATCATTCTTTCAATGGCATTCAGCTTTCCCCCTGCATATACTTCCATTGCTAGCTGAGTGGTACATATAAATCCAACTGTAACACTTCATGTAGCTAGAGCAATTTCAATGTTTTATATTTAAAAGTAAACAAAGAGGCTATTAATCGTACTGATTTATATATTCCACTAGAAATTGGAAATTAAATCTGCAGTGAGAGATATGAGGGTGCAGTTTGAGGGTTAGGTTTCCCAAACTTTTGAAGTCATACAGACACCTGGAAAAAGAGTGAGTGCATGTGTAAACACGGATGTTGAATGGACAGACACATTCTAACCACACACAGAGGGATGCACAGAACAGTCGAAACCAGTGCAAATATATGAGGTTATAGGTACAGCGTGCATGCATGGGAATTTCTGCACTAAACCAGACAGTAGTGGCTTTTGTCTCTTTATGATTGTTAAAGAAAAGGACAGAGAGAGATCCTCAGCTGGTGTAAATCAGCATAGATGCATGGTCCGTGGAGCTTCATTTGACATTCACATCAGCTAAGGATGCGACCTGGGAATGTTGACACTGGCTAGTGGCTCTTATAAAAGGACTGTGCTAATAATCTCTGAATGCCTCTCAATGCGAAATTGGCCACTCAGAGTTTCACAGCAGACCTAAAGAGCTTCCAAGAATCCTGATCAGAACAAGACTGTCCCAGATTTTGCAAACACCACCTGGGCATTGATAGTCCAGGCCAGCATCCTGGAGCTGTGACAGCTGCTTCCTGGAGGTAGTTTTGCTGCATTGTCAGGCTCCTGCTACTGGGGTCTGTCCTGGGCAACAGTAAGGTTTTCTTTCAAGACTGCTTCTGACCCTGACCCTGCTTCAGCTGCACTAGCACTGTGACTAACAATCTGCATATGTGGATGAGACTGGCTCCGAGGAATCAAGCTAAGGCCTGATGCCAGAACTGTCTGCTCCCTGACTTTAATGGGGGTGGGTGAGATCCAGACACCCTACCAAATACTACGTTGGGGCAATCTCTAATACTGAGATTTAAAGCTGTGGCGTAGAGAGCATTAGCGGTCATAGCAGGGAGTGAGGCATTGGGCCCCTAGAATCACCCCAAAGGCAGCTCTGTTGGGCAGGCTGCTCTATCAGCTTCCTTCCCGGAGGGGGGCATGTAAAGGTTCTAATCCCCCTGGAGCTGCAGACACACCAGAAGCAGATGAGACAGAGAGGAGAGGGGATATGGAACCAGGAGTGGCAGGGTGGGGGCGCTGGGGCCATGTGAAAAAGGCACGCTGCCAGCTTCCTCTTGTGGGGGAATCCTGTAAGGATCCCTTCACTGCCCCAGCAGAGACTGACACCCCTGGGACTAGGCCTTTCCCTGACTTTAATTAGTGACATCATCATCACTTGGACAAGTGACTCTCCCAATCACTTCAGTTGGCTTTGGACCAGGCCTTAAACCCCCAAACTTCTGTATGAGGAAGCACTGGACTCAGCGTAAAGCAGGGGATGAAATCTCTGGAACCAGTCTCTTCTTTGGTCGTTCCAAAACCCTGGTCAGCAACCTGGAATAGATGTCCTCAGGTCATTACAGCATTCCCAGTGTATTCACCCACCCACTCAATGGGTTTCTGATCAAATTTTCTCCTTTTGATTAAAGCCTCATTTTTCTGTCTTCCAGCTCTGCAAACCCAGCCTAGCCGCTGACAATTGAGCTGTGCTCTTTCTGCTCCAATGTGAAGGGCAAACAAAGATTCCGTAATCAGTAGTTAGCTTCCAGTTTTCTTTGTGATGCATGAGGCAGAGCTTGCTTTGTCCATATATCCCTGGCAGTTACACATTCCGACTCTGCTGTGCTGAGCTGACACTTATCACCGAGCAAAACAGACATGACTCAGAAGCCACAGAGGGAACAATAAGTCCCACTCTATCTATAGTTAACCCGGTCCATGACTGAGGCTCCTACGCGTGATGATAATGCAAATAATATTAGTCACAAAGCTACCACTTACTGCCATGTGTGTGATTTTTAAAAATCTAAAAGGAATATACAGAAAGTTTATAGTAAGAATGGAAAAATGCCTAGTACACACTTCTTTACAAATCAAAGCCTTTCAGCCCCCCCTTATTTTTAATAATTTTTATTAACAAGCACTACACTTAAAAGTAGTTTATGAGAAACATAAAAGGGAATAATAGTGTGGGCGGCATACATCCCCCTCCCCCAAACACAAATAGGTGCTATTTTACCTCTACCACAGCCCTCATCAATTCTTCCATAGACTTAAAAGTAAAGTCCATGCAAAGGAAGGGGCTTGGGGGTGGGGAGAGAAACAAGTGCAAATAATTCCATTGTGAAGCACTTTCTGGTTTTCCATCAACAGTTTATGCACTAGATTCAAAATGAATTATTCATGAGATTTTGTCCATTGCATTGAACCTGAACCAAGCTTTGATGAACACTGCGAATCCTTTCGGGAATGTTCCAGCAGCATTTCTGCCATTATGTATTCTGTTTTGCCTGGGTCATTATCGGTCGTGGTGTCGTAGCAAAGACTACGATAATCTAACCTAATTTCTCTCCCGCTCTCAGGCACACATCATACTATTTATTCTGCATGTATTCACAGCATAGATATGAAAGGCTTCCCTTTGGGTCCCAGTGCTATGAGTGCTAAGTGCCCTCAGCTTCATTGACTTCATTGGGAATTGAGGGTGCTCAGAACCAGACAGGAAGTGGTTAGAACCTCACAGAATAAGGTGCCAATGCAGGATCCCTAATTCTTATGTTTTCTACCTAATTATAGAACAAGGGGCAAGACGTTCTGCTCATGCAAACTGGCATAATTCCATTGACTTCAATGTAGCTGTGCTCCTTTACATCAGCTAAGATAAATCAAGTAACTACTTGATTAAGAAATGTAAACGACTGAGATTCATCCAGCAGGGACAGGCATGCGTTAAAAATAAACACTCCGACATCACAAACTGATTTGATCCATAGTCTTTTTCAAGCGGATGACATTGAGGAATGAAAGGCATTCAATCACCAAATATTCTATTCCTTTCATATATTGTCACTGTCAATCAGTGGAAAGTGGTTATCTCAATGGGTTTGGCAGAGCCTTCAATAATTCATCCTTGACTAACATGTCAGGACTTTAACAACTAGTTTTCAATAAACAGGTGAAAATGTGCTTTACTTATTTTACATTTAAATAATTTTTACTTGACTATATCTTAGGGAAATGTTTTTTTTCTCCAATGGTTATAGACACTGGCAATTTATTTTTATAGCTCTCCTTACAGCCATCTCTCCCCCTTTTTAACAGGACTAGGTTGATGTTACTTCAGTGCATATTTAAATAAATGATAAAAAGGAGAGTGAGTGTATCTGCTAGATCACTTACAAGGAAGGTTAGGAGAAGAGAGAGCGGCACATTTTTACTTTGCTTCTTGGCACTTTGCTTCTTTGGGCTGGGAATAAATGGAGCCAGATTGTATTTTCAAGCACTGCGGGGAGGGATATATATCCAAGTAGTGATATGATGCATTATTCTATTTGCACTCAGGGCTTGATCCTTCAAAGTACAGAGACATTCCCATTGACTTTGAAAGGCACTTGGTCCTACTCAGAGTTGGTCCCTAAATGCTCCCACACCCCACTTTTGGAGGCAGGTGGGGGATACACAGCAAAGTGAATCACTGCTCTCTCTGGCACTGCATTTATATAAGCTAGCATCACTGCTAGAGGCTGGGTGAGTTTGTTCCAAAGCACTGGCAGGGTTGGAAGAAAAGGATAGGCCTAGAAAGGTTCGTGATTCATTTGCTAATAGTGGCAGAGTAACTCTTACTTCTTACGTCAACTTTGAGCCAGTGGACAAAGGCTACTGGGAAACCAACCCACTGGGAGCAAAATATAGAGGGGTGAGTTCTGGCAGCTTAGGACAGGTGTCACAAGCGTGCAGCCTTCAGGAAGGAGAGTGGTGCCACTAGCATTGACGGGTAGATGTTGTAAGAACAGAAAGCAGAGGCCCATTAATCTTGTTGTGGGATCTGAGTAATTCTCACTGTCTTAAACTCTCTCACCATACTCTTCTTACCTTATCCCCCTCCAACGTACATCTGTTTTTATTATTCTCTCTCATTTGTGTCCTTTATATATTCCAGCATCTATTCATCTACTGTTGTGCTCTCAATTTTAGGACTAATCCTCTTCCCGCCTTGTTTAGTTCTCTTAATAAATCCTGCTCTCCCACTTCCTTGCATATCCCAATTCAGAGAGACAGTGTGCAAGCAAATGCAGAATAGCCAATGGTTAGTGAGTTTACCTGGAATGTGGGAGACTGAGATGCAAGTCGCAGCTCCAACTCTGACAGAGTAAGGACTAAAACCTACATCCTCTACATCTTCAGGAAGGGCCCTAACTACTGAGCTATTGACTATTCTCAAAGGGCTCTTCCATCCATGTTTTTTCACGGGAAGAACTGGAAGGCTTTGGTTTCATTCTAATGAAAAATGAAAGCAACTTGTGAAACCTGCACAATTTTACATGAAACAGAATTGTTGTTTTCCATCTAGTCCCAATTTTGACCTCTCATCTCCTCCTCCACCTCCTCCTCCAGAGATGAGGCAGAATACCCATTACACAGGGGATTGTTTAGACAGAGAATTTTATTTAGTCACATAGGAAGTGACTTTAAATTTGCTTTTTAGCTATCCTGAGCACAGATAGCAAAGAAGTCACGTTTCTGTTAAAACAATTCAGCAAAGGGATTAAGCTCTAGGTTTCTGTGACCCAGATGCTCAGCTGGTTTAAGGCACCATAACTCCATCTAAGTCAATATGGCTTTATTGATTTACAGCAGTGAGCATTTTGAGTTAAAAATCTGCAGCTCCGGTGTATTGTTTTGCAGACAGTTAAGGAAAGTTGCAGTCAAGATATTGTAGATTTTGGCCATTGGCATGAGCTAAGCATATTCCATTCAAGGGGTATCCAGATTCCATGGCAGCAAGAAGAAGCCTTCAAAGAATCCAGAGATCTCATGAGGAAATATGAAACATTGTAAATAATGCTTTTTGAAATGAAAGTATTTCACTGTGCACCATTCCACGTAACCCAGGACAGAGGTTCCAATCATAGTTCTTTTGTGCTGCACAAAGCAAACAAACTGTTTGAATGGGCTTGTCTATATTATAAAGCTTTATTGTATTTGAACACAAATTGTTCTCATCTAACTCAAGTTAGATGACACAATATCAAGCATGACCTTGTAGGTCAGTGTAGGCGGGGAGGAAACACATGCAGCATCATGCCAACTGATCATGATTAAAATCTGCTGTGATCAAAAACTTTATTGGGATGCGGGGGGAGGGGAATCCAATTAATATTGATTTAAATTTGGTCCCCCCTTTTTTCTTTACGTTCTGTAAATAGTCAAGTTAATGATCTTTACTAGTGTGGACACATGGGGAATGAGAGTTGTTTTTTTTGCAGAAAATTGGGTTGCCCGTAGTACGGTGCAAACACCACAATACCAATTGAACAATTATTGGAATAGAGAGGCAAGGTGGGGGAAGTAATATCATTTATTGGACCAACTTCTGTTGGTGAAAGAGACGAGCTTTTGAGCCACACAAAGCTCGTCTTCTGGTCTAGAAAGGTACTCCAAGTATCACAGCAAAATGCAGGGTGGTACAGATTGTTTAGCATAAGTAGTTAGTACATATTCTATGGGACCATTCAGGGTAGTGTGGGCCGTTAACACCTCTGCAGTCATAGGATAAAAAGAGGAGGTTAGTGGGTTACCGATTGTTGTAATAATCCAAACATTTAGTGTTTGTTTAGTCCATGACTCTTAGTGTCTAGCAGAGTTATGAATTTAAGCTCCCAGGCTCATCTTTTGAAAGTGTTGGGCGGGTTTCCTTTGAGAATGTGAACTGATAGGTCAAGTATCAGGATATAGAGTGATCAAATTCACCTTGCATTTAGCTGTGACGTTCGGAGTACCTTTCCCAGACATGAAGAGGAGCTGTGTGTGGCTGGAAGGCTCATTTCCCTATCAACAGAAGTTAATCCAATAAAAGAAATTACCTCACCAACCTCGTCTCTCTAATATCCTGGGACAGACACAGCTACAGCTACACTGCATAGAATTCTGGGAATATTCTTTCATTGAATTACAGCTTCCACCTCTGTGTATTGATAGGGGAGGAGGCAGGCAAGCAAGGCAACTTTGACATGAACTATTTTGAGCCTGCTCCTCAGCTGACATCAATAGGTCTCACTCCATTGGGATCTGACCCACTGTCAGGTACGTGGTGAGTAAACTGCAGCAGGGTGGCTTCCCGAGTCGGTGAGTGCTACACAACTAAGCCCCTGCATAGTGCTTTCAATACAGGCAGAACAAGTCAGTAGAACTGTGTGAGTCTGACGACTTCCCTTGCTTCTCTTTATACAGGAAAAACAAAATAAAAGCTTGCAGGCTTAGGGGGAATTTAATTAATGTCAGTGGAGAAATTAAAAGTGGAAAAGGATAAGGGCAGGGACAGGGAAGTGAAAGGGAAAGCATAGCAGGAGAGTAGATGAAAGCAGCAGACAAACAAACAAAACACAGATTCTTATGTCTGTGCTTTGAAGGGTCTCTAATGAATTCCCCTCTTCGTCCTGACTACAGCCGTTATTATGTGCCCTGAACTGCAGATGGCTTGGCTCAGCAGCAGGGATGGGTTAGAATGGAAAATGCAGCCCCTGTGGCTGCCTCACAGATGGTGTACAGCAAAGGGACGGACAGTGCCCAATCATTGTCAAGCAGCCCTGTTTATTTCCTTATTTCAGAGTTTACTTGGGACCAGCAGGACAGAAATGCTTCCATATGGAGGCTTTTGTAGCTAGACTGCTTTTGTTGTGTAAACAATTCAACGGTCAAAAGGGTTCCTTTCCTTACTAAGAACCAATTAGAAGTGAAAAGAAAACTAGCAACATAGTCCCCATCTACAGTAGTGACTGGAAAACCTCTTTGAATTAGTCTGCAGGTGAAAACCAGATATGTTCATGTAACCACTGGTGACTTACATTCACATCACACCATGATTCAGCTGTCCTGAGTTTGTGTGACAGGGAGACCCTGAATCAGTGGGGCACGGGGATGAACCAAATCCTCAATTCCAAACCCGACCATTGTCACAGTGATTGGCTGATTTTCATTTTTCATGAGTGCCATACAGAAGCTCGATGTGCAGGATTGTGAATCAGAGACACTGAGGAAGGCACCCATCCTGCAAACATTTAGGCATGTGTAAGAGGTCCGGACTCACCCCTGCGGCACCTCCTGCTGGTCGTCCAGGGAATTAGTTGTTGTTGTTGTTTGGCTGTTTGGGGCGGCCAAAACCCTGGAGCCGGCCCTGTCTTACTTATAGTGTTCTCAATAGCCAATTGGTATTTGACCTACAGAAATCATCCTATTAAATGTACACACAAGAGCCACAATGGAATCCTTCTCCTCTCCAGCTACTGAACGGCATGAACAGCCACAATAATGAAATATCTTTAACTCTCATTCCTGAGGCAAACAATTCTGTCCCTGATGTCTATCCAAATTCATAAAATAAATGAATGAGCCATGTGCTTCATCCTGCCGAGTGGATAACAAACATGTTACTGTTCTTTAAGTAGAAAAGAGAGGGAACATTTATTTATGAATATGTCTATTTATTAATCCAGGGATGGCTCACATTTCACTCACTATGAAACAGAGGAGTTTGTACAGCAACAGCAGCACAAAAGTAAACTCTGAACCTGTTAGTTAAAATGGCTTCTGAAACAGAGACAAAGTCAGCCACCATTAATTGCAATCTGCTAGAAGTGTACGCACTCAAAGGGCCACTGTTTTTCAAGCTAACTCATGCAGACCACCACCCTAGTCCTCCAATTGTCTCTCTGAGATCACTGTGACATACTTATCCTAGAAGGTAGAACTCAGTGAGAATGCAGGTGACAGAATCTCACCCACACTTTTTAACCTCTAGAAGCCTTTTGGGGCTACATTGTGGTTTTACCAAAAGTCTAAGTAAGGGGCAGTGTGTAGTTGTGCTTAACCAGGAGCAGATCAGGAACCAGATTGTGTCTAAGGCCATGTCTGCTTTATGCCAGTATAGGACTGCCAGTATACTAGACCAGAAAAGCATTCTGAGTGTGGATGCAAAGTAAATTAGCAAAGCTGCTTTTGCTGGTATATCTTATTCCAGCCCCACCCCAAGAGGAAGAAACTTACAACAAGACTCACCATCCCAGAGCACCCCTTTGCAGCATAGTTTGGCACTGCAGCCTTTCTGCCTCAGTTTCCCCACCATGTTCTTTGGACTATTCCAGCCACAGATATGACTTGATCCTCCAGCCAAGCCACATTAGAAAATTCAACCCCTCCCAGGGTAACAGAGTCCCTTAGATAAAGTACAGCAAAAGCACAAAAGGAAAGAAATCTTTGGCCTAGCCAGGTTCGGCATCCAGCCCCCTTCCTTACAGGCAGGCCCAAGGTGCAACGGGCTGTCTCAACACCCACCAGCAGGTACATGTTCTCTGATCTGCTCAACCATCCAGTCCAGGCCCACCCTCCTACAAAGGACTCTGGCTGGCACACTCCTCAGACAGCTCCTAGCCTTCAAGCAGGCTTCCGGCCCCCAGGTAGGAGCAGTCTGGCTGCTCTTCTCCCCAGTCAGCACCCAACTGCTGGGCTTTCCTCCTTTAAGTCCAACGCTCAGCACAGGTGTTGCGGGACACAGCTTACTGAACAGGACTGACTGGCCCCAGGTCACTCATTACACGCCCCCAACCTTGCCCAGCCCGAGGGCAAGCTCTATAATCTAGGAGGGCCTCTCCTGTACTCTTCAGACCTGATTTATTTATGTCTTCTGCCTCAGGGTTGTGTTGGGGTCTGTGCTTGTAGATGCTCTAGCTCCCACTCAAGCTTACTGACCATTGAGATTAGAAGGCTCCTCTCCCTTAGAGTCTCCTGGTGGTCTTATAACAGTTGACCTCAGGTATGCTGATAGGGAGTGAGCCAGGGACTACAATCCTCTGCTTCTCCATAAGGGACCGTCTGGGGTGCCACTGCACATCATGTGGCCTCAAGCTACTGCTCCCTGGCCCTTATCTCTGCCAAGGACTCTCACAGTTCTGTCACTAGACTACACATTAGTCCCTCTTGGAGCTGTGGGGCCTGTTCTGGGGTTGTCAGAATGTCTTTAAACTGTTCAGTAAACAAGACCTGGTCTCTAAATCCAGCTTTCTCTGGCTTCCCATTCGTTAGAGAACCCAGCTCTTGCTTTCTATGCTTCTACAAGGGATGCTTGCCTTTGATCCCCCTTTTTACAACACTTATTGCTACCTGGAGCACAGCCAGTTCCTGCACCTGCAAGCATTTTGTCATCTGAGTTTGAGAGCTGCTCTGTTGGGCAAAGACCTCTGCCCCATGCTCATCAGCCACAGAAACCCTCTCCTCAGATCTCACCCAGCCCCTCATAGATGAGTCTGTGGAGTAGCATAGGAAGGAGCTACTGTCACCCCTGGTATGTCTGTTGCATACACCATCTCTGCAGGTGGGTTGGTCTTTGGGACATATCCCTGGGCTGGGAGAGAACTTGCTCCCATCCTCCTCTTAAGTCCAAGCATCCAGCAATGCCGTAGCAAGGCAGGGCTAATTGTATAGGGCTGACCCTCCTGGTCTTTAAAGGGGCAGGCTGCCCTGTTATAAAATATACTAATAAAAGTGTAATGTTACAATTATAGCTTTGTCTGCACTAGGGGCTTTTGCCAGTTTAGCTGTGTTGGCCAGGGATCTCTTCTCTTCACAATCCTGACTGACATAACTATGCCAGCAGACGTCTGGGCATAGACATGGCCTAGGAGTAAGAGTCTGGTCCCTGTCTCGCCTCTTGTGCCTGAGGGCAAGTAATGTGAGTAAACCCTGTGTCTGGTACAGATTCTTTCTTCCACTGTGCTGGTTGAGTCGAGCAGGCGGGCACATTGCGGGTTTTGAGTTTTTACTTCTGCAGCTACTTTCAATGGCATCCCCTCTCCCACCCCCACCCCCACTTTGTACCATAACCAAACAGATTTATTGAAATGTTTAAAGGAGCCGTTGAGACGTGTAACTACTGACATGCCATTCCCATCAGGTTCAGCAGAGCTCACATTTGTTGACACCCCAGGCCAGTCTGTTCTCCTAGACCTTCTCTTAAAAGGGTAGTTTGAAGGTGGGTTAGAAAAGAAGGAAGGAGAAGAATGTTATGGTAGGGGTGAGTTTTACTGATTGATCAGAGACAATCCTGTATGTGTTCTTATTATTATTCAGTTTCAGTAGCATCCGCCGAGTGCTCGTCACTTTCCACTCAGAAAAATCAATCCCTGTCTTGAGCAGCTGTGATCTATTGTATAATACCACACAAAGGTCCAGTCCTGCACTGTGATCTGTAGAGGGTGAGTGCTGCCCCTGTATTGATCACAATGCAGGATTAAGACCTAATACTGTGCAAAATGTAGTACTGTGTTGTGTACGTTGCATATTGTATATGTTTTGTGACACACCTATCTAGTAAGTCTAAATTCACTGGCGTTACAGCAGAGATGAACTGGGCCCAATGTGTTTGAAGTGCAGATATGAACTTTGAAACTGTTACTGGAGTTACTGGACCAGGTTGTCTGATTCATCACGTTTATGCTCAGTGAGCCAGGAGATTTGGTTCTCTGCTTGGCCCTGGAGCACACTGGGGGCTGCTCTAACTTGTACCTCATGGCAATAGTCCCCAAAGGACAATCCAGCAGCTATGCTTAGCCAGAACCCATAATGCTACAGCCAAATTCCTAACATATCCCCTGTGGTGTACCTGTAAGGCAGGCGGTATACAAGCTGGTTATAATGTCACTACATTTCCTGAGGACCTCCCACCACTGAAGAAATCCCCCGGGAAAAGCACACACCCAGTCTCTACTCCTTTGCACTAGCTGGAGAGGGAGCAGAACAGGACAGAGAAACTGCCCCACTAAAAGGCTGTTTATAAACTGAAGTAGTATGAGTTTGTGGTTTCAGTCCGGTTTCTAGAGCATACCTTTTCACCTCCCAAAAGCCAGGGCTACGGTTACCAATTTGGTCCTGATTCTGCAAAAATATCCTGAAATCAGTGGACTATTCACCTGCTTACATGTTTGCAGGACTGGGGCATTTGTGCAGCTGTCAGGATCAGAGAGAACAAACAGAATGAATGGACTGTGGAACAGTTAAATACCGCTGACTAGATCGGGTGAGGAAAGGCATTTTTCTTTGAGTGTGCATACAAAAAAAATGTTCAACTAAAAATCAGAGAAATTATGAAGAACACCCGACAATCAAAAATGTTGTGGGTTTTCTGGCAGAAAATATTTGGGTTTTGGGGTTGCTAAACCTATCATCATTTATATCATCAGGTTTTCATTTTTCCAGTGCCAACCTGAACATTTCTCAAACATGCTCATTTCTTGTGAGAGAAAAAAAGCCGTTTTCCATTCTAAAAAAACTCTGTCAATGCAAAGTTTTTGAAGATCTCTACTTCTGACCCAAGACATGATCCCTTCAGGTCAGGTGAGGGGGCAACTCCACTACACCAGCACCTTTTACCACCAATAAATTGGCTTTGGCTAAATGGTATTATGAGTAACATTGCCGATCATCTTCATGCAGCCAGGCAGGTCTGACTTCTATCAGGACATAGACAAATCTGACCAGCATTGAAGCATCCTTTAGGGGGAGGGATAGCTCAGTGGTTTGAGCATTGGCCTGCTAAACCCAGGGTTGTGAGTTCAATCCTTGAGGGGGCCACTTAGGGGTCTGGGGCAAAATCAGTACTTGGTCCTGCTAGTGAAGGCAGGGGGCTGGACTCGATGACCTTTCAAGGTCCCTTCCAGTTCTAGGAGGTAGGTAGGAAATAACATCCCTCTTGAGGCACAATTATTTTATTCAAATGTTAGGATAGCTCAACTTGTTTGTGTTTTATGCTATGCTTAGCAATAATTAGCTGAGAGGCTTATACAAATATTTCACAGAATGTGTTGTAATTAATTATTATTGGTGGTGTTAAAATTAAGCTGGAAATGAATGGCCTCCAGAATTCAGTGGCTGTTTTTTGTGTGTGTATTACTGAATAAAAGAGGTGGTTAAACCAAGCTGGTTAGACTGTATTGCTTAGCTGGGGTCTCTCCTGGAACTAGACTCCCCACCCAGGCCCAGCGCTATGAATAATATTTATAAACAAACCCAATCTCTCTCTCTCTATCCTCTCTCTCTAATCTCTCCTTATCATGTGCGCGCGCACACACACACACACTTTGTCAAAAGACTAATTAAGGTTTATGAACCTTACAAACCAACACAGGATAAGTTGGGATTTTAGTACAGATTAGGGTGGAGGAGGGAAAAAAGAAACAAGAGCCGGTGGAGGAGGGAAAAAAGAAACAAAAGCCAGAGCATAGGAAAAATTGGTGGGGGCTGAGCACCCACCGGCAGCTCCACGCCCCGCCCCTTCACACCAGCTCACCTCCACTCTGCCTCCACCTCCCCTGAGTTGGCTGCCACATCCTGCTTCTCCCCCCCATCCTCCAGCGCTTGCACCGCCATATAGCTGATTAGTGCAAGCCTGGGAGGGAGGGGTGAGGAGGAGGAATGCGGCGTGCTTGGAGAAGAGGCGGGGCCAGGGCGGGGATTTGGGGATGGATCCAATGGGGGAGGGAGGGGGCGGAGTTGGGGCGGGGGAGAGCAAGCCCCCTCTGCCTGTGCGCCGGAGCACAAAATATTGGGACAATTCGCGTCCCGACCGAACATCGGTCGCGATGCAGGACAAATAAGTAAAAATCGGGACGTCGGGTCACCCTAGTACAGATCATTATAAAACAGGACCAGTGCAAAATTTGCTTTCAGGTCCAAATGGCCTCCAAGGCAGTACGGTTTCAAAGTGCAGACTGTGGGTCCATCTTGAATCAAAGCACTGAAAGATGAATGGCTTTACTTGGTCTCAGCCCCAAGCTGGTTGAAATAACATTTTAATATTCCTCTAGAACTCAGAAAGGGATCTCTCTTTTCAAAACATAATATATAGCGGTCAGCTTACTTTTGAAGAACAGAACACTATCACTTCCTCATTAACTATAGTGAAACAATTTGCCCAGTTATAATATGCCCGAGTAGCTTTGTTTCTGTACCTTAATTGAAATAAGCTCATAAAACAAAGCTGGCTTCTTCCTGCCCTGGAGTAAAATAGATGCAATTATTGTTTGTGGGATGAAATTGCAAATTTGGAAACCTTAAATTAAGAATCCTTAAAACCTTTTGAAGTTAACACATGACTGTTCTTAACTAGCAATAAGCTAGGAGGTAAGGTTCAGATCTGATTTTGGTTGGGATTTAGCATAGGATTCGAGATTTGGGTTCAGGAACTAGGGTTAATTCTGGATGCCCCACCATTAAGATTTCATTAGCTCTTCCTGTAAGATATCTGCTACACTGAAGGGGATAAGTGTTGTGAGATTGGCTATTCTAAGATATCTGCCATTTTGGGACATAATCTTGCAAGAAAAACAGTTCAGCACTATCCAATCAGAACCAGAAACTAGGCCCCTGCTAATTTTGCATTCCAATCTGGAACCAAATCTTGAGCTTCAAATCCCAAATATGACTCCACCTAAAGATTGAAAGCATTCAGGTTTGGGGTTCGAGCCGTATTTCATCTCTCCCTGGACCAGGATTTTCAGCAGAAATCTGTCAGCTCTGTTGGTAACAGAGTTGACTTCTGCCCTTATTTTTCCATTGGCTTTTCAATCATAGAATATTAAGGTTGGAAGAGACCTCAGGAGGTCATCTAGTCCAATGCCCTGCTCAAAGCAAGATCAACCCCAACTAAAATCAACTTTTGTTGCCATCTTCATGGGAATTTGTATATACATTATAATTTTGGATTTGATCACAATATCACAACATCCACATTTCACTTTCACATTCACGACAGGAACAAACTTCAGCATATTTCACCTGTTATTTCCCCCTCCAAAACTACGATTAACAGCAAATCTCACATGATTTCTGTACAAGCCATAAATCATTCCAGGTTAATTCAAAACTCCATCTAGATTTGATCAAAACTTTTTGCCAGCCTGGTGAAAGTTAGCTGTTCTGTTCATTCCCTCTGGGGCACCTGGCATTTGCCACTGTTGGAAGACAGGATACTGGGCTAGATGGACCTTTGGTCTGACCCAGTATGGCCGTTTTTATGTTCTTATGATCCCAAAGCAGGTGATTCTTTTGAACAACAATTGGTATTTTATTGCAGATATTTTCCCTAGCACTTGTAAAATTGGGCCACATTCTTCTTCTATTTATATCAATGATACTAATTTGGTGGTAAATGAAAGCAGAACTGGGCACGAGTCTAGTAAAGAAGCACCTTAGTGATAAATAAAAGCCATACATTTGCTTGTTGAGTTTATCGTGTTTAAGATAAGCAACCAAAAGTCTTGGCTTTGCAAACTTAGGTGGGACATCTTAAGACAGTGGGTTTTTTTGGTAGTTAGCTCTCCAATGCTGTATGATTTTGGCCATGTCATAAACCCTTTAAAGACATATTTTCTTATTATATTTCTTCCCTCCTCCTTACAAATCAATACAAAGGCAGAAGTGCAGATGCTTAAAAGAAGAGAAAAACTTATCTGCAGGATTTTTTTTATATCGGTGATTTCATAATACACCAGTGGCACCAAATGAATAAGTTCCTGTGTAGTTTCCAGGCCAGGAATGACTGTGGGGAAGTAGAGGTTCCCTAGCTGCCAATATCTGTGTTGTATGTAGGGATGAATAATTTGAAGTCTTTAAATCATGGTTTGAGGATTTCAATAACTCCACCAAAGGTACCTGGTCTATTATAGGAATAAGTGGGTGTGGTTCTGTGGCCTGAAATGTGCAGGAAGTCAGACTAAATTATCATGATTGTCCCTCTGACCTTAGCGTCTATGAGTTATTTTGCATCAGATAAGGAATTGCCTGAACTTTACCACAAAATTCAACAAAATCTATGTCTTTCCATAGTCAATAAATGTTCATATGGGGACAGATTGTGAACTCCTTAATCATGTTGAACAATAACTGACAATATGAGTAGTCCCATGGAATTCAGTGAGGCTGTTTATGGAGTAACATATTACTCAGTGTGAGTATGGGGCGTGCAATATAGTTCTTAATTTTCATTGAATCATAGAAGATTAGGGTTGGAAGAGACCTCAGGAGGTCATCTAGTCCAACCCCCTGCTCAAAACAGGACCAACCCCAACTATATCACCCTAGCCAGGGCTTTCTCAAGCCAGGCCTTAAAAACTTCTAAGGATGGAGATTCCACCAGCTCCCTAGATAATCCTTTTCAGTGCTTCACCACCCTTCTAGTGAAATAGGTTTTCCTAATATCCAGCCTAAACCTCTCTCACTGCAACTTGAGATCATTGCTCCTTGTTCTAATCCCCCCGCCCCGCTCCACACACATGCTCCATCTGCTTTGCTTGCTTCCAACCAGGGCTGGATCAGGAAATTCCAAAATATTAGAAGTCTTGTTTAAATGAAACCATCAATTTAATTTCCAAAGCAAGAAGATTTGGATTAGTTGGAATAAGCTTCATGAGGGCATCATGACTTTTCAAATACTAGAAATGTATTAACCCTTTGAAGTTTCCTTAATTTGTGTCTGAGATTCATCTCCCATAATCCAATTCCATTATGAATATTGCAGCATGTATATCTTTACTTTGAAATGTCATAATAGTTGGGGAACTACTCTTTTAGAATAAATGGTGCTTGCATAAACGAAGTAGAAAAAAATTGCTGCCACCTTTGGGATACTCTCAGCAAAAACAAGTATCGGTTTGTTGAAAGTTACAATAGAAAGATATTTCACAGAGATCCTGCTTGCTGCAGAAAAGTGAGTTGCGAAATACATGCAGTAAAATAACATAAGAAGCCCAATTGTGTTTTATGTAGTGAACAGCAATCATTTCTCAATATACCACTGCAAAAATTGTCACCTGCTTGGTTAGATTAATATTTATGGGGTATAGTCCTCTTAGATGAAGGATGCAACCCTAAAACTAAAACCAAATGGAACACTGGCTACAGCATATGGATATACAGAATGATATCCTCACTGCTTAAAATATAACTATCGTCATCTAGTCTTACCAGGTAGGTCACAAACAGTGCATGGCTTGTCTACATATCAGTAGTTTAGTTTTACAGCTTGTTTATTCTGCTTGCCCTCCGACTTGCATGGAGGCTAGTCTGTGAAATTCTGTATCCCAGTCGTATAGTCATTTCCAGCAGATTTAATTATATACTTGTTTTGCTGGGTTAAATATGCTGGCTACCAAGACAGACCCTGCATGCTCAGCAAAGTCTTTTCTTTTCTTTTTTTTTAAAGATCAGGGAACGTTAGTGTCAGTGAGAATAAATCAAAAGGTGATAACATCTGAGAAAAAGAAAACCTCATACAGAGAAAAATAATAGCTCCTCTGAAGAGATGCCACCACAGACAATATCATGTCTTTCCAGCACTGGACAGCGATATTAAAATATGCTGGGTATCAACCTTGTCAACTGGAGAGACAGTCAGACATGCATCCTATAACTTTCCAGACAGGAGGTGCGAGTACCACCAGCAGAGCCATAATGACACACGGTAAAGAAGTAACTTGGAAGCTGTGTCATCTTCCTCACTTTCCACGGCAGACCTGACTTGGCAGTCGGTTTTGCAAGTGGTCTCTCTCACATGCCTCTATGAAGGATGATTTACAGGCCCACAAGTTACACATACACTGCCCAAGCTGCCAATACCCCTTAAAAAGCGCTACAGTGGCATTGCCTCATGCAGAACTGAACAGTAAGCTCACAGTAACAAGCTGACTGTACCCCAATGTCTGTAAAGGAAAGAGAAGGCTGGCTAAGAAAAAAAAAAGTATTACAACATTTTTCTCTGCAACAAAATTAAGCTGACTCATGCCCCTAGTCGTTAATTTCAATTTTTTTTTATCCAAACCATCTTCAACAGAACAGGGGGTGGGGGAGAAGCCCCTTATTAAGCCAACCTTGTTCTCAGAAGTTTATACTCTGACCCACCCCCTGCTGTTAATTAAAAAACTTACCGCTTTTGCCAACTCCCCCAGCTCCCAGCATCACCACCTTGTACTCCCTGGAGCCTGCTGAAGAATTGCTGGAGGAGCTGATCATTTCATTTTCTAGCTCCATCTTGCACAAGGGACCAGAGGAGAGTGAGGAGGAAGAAAAAGCAACTGACAGGTGCTTGCTCTGATCTTAAACAACTATAAAAGCAGCATAAAAAAAAGAAAGGTATGATACAAGAGGTACGATTTATCAGCCTCACACTCACGGCTGTTCCTGTGGTAGCTGGAGAAGGTCTCATAGCAACCACTTTAACAGCTTCCAATAAAAATCTCTCTCTGCCCCCTCCCATCTCTGTATCATTCTCTCTATGTATCTCTTCCTGGACAGGAGCTCTGGTGCATATGGTTGTTTCTGTGTCATTAGATTTTAACTAAGCGGAGCCTCAGGAGGAAAAAATTGATTAAATATCTCTTAATTTTTAAGCTTCTCAAAGCAGAACTTATTTTATTTTAAAGAGAGAATGGAGGCGTATCAGACAGTTGCTTTGCCACTGGGGTGTTAGCCTATGTTGACTGAAGTTGCCAGATTTGCACTCAGTTGAGTCATCCATTTCCAGAAAATTAAAAGACAGCTTTATTAAAGACTTTTTTTTTCTGTTTTTCAACAGTTTCACAAATAACACAACCTCTACATTTTCGGATTTTCCATAGCATCCATTGTTTTAGTATCGTTCACAGATAGAAGTGTTGAGTTTGATTCAATATGATTATTTGTAGAAATTTGCTATTTCTTCCCATGAAAAGATTAAAAAAAAATTAATGAAAAATGGCCACTATTTGAGAAACATCACTAATTATTTGTGAGTGTTTGGACAATGGTTGGATAAGCATGGAAATATTTGTAAATCCCCAAAGTTTCATAGATTTTAGCAACCAGGGGTTATCTGGCCAAATAGTTTTACCAGCAGTTCATTATTTATTATTCTCCTTTTTAAAATATTTCAGATACCCACTGAATAAGTGGGTCAGATAAGTCACGACCAACTGAGCAACCCGGATAATGAATAGCAAATAGGCAAAGCATGAACACAACTCAAAAGGTTTATAAAGGGAGGGAATGGGAATAGAAGAAAGACAAAGGTAACTGCTGAGATCATGGGGTTGCGCAGGAACGTGCGTGCACATCTGGAAGGCTTTGTTCCTACTCCTTCACTTCTTGTAACTGTGTCACAAGATTTAAACAATTGATAGAAAGTAGCATCCAGGCTTTAAAATGGGGGAAAAAAATCAGTAGTAGAACTGGTTGGAAAATAGGGATGGGAGGAGATGATCCGGGGGGGTTGACTTTTTGTCAAAAAACTGGAAACTTAAATTTTTTGGGAGATATTTACATTTTCTTGGTTTTTGGCTGAAAATGGTCAGTTTTCAATGTTTTAGTTTTCTGATGAAAATTCGGATGTGAGGAATGTAGGCTCTTTCCGTGTAACATTTTGTCAATCAAAAACTCAATTTTTCCTGAGCAAAAATCTTTGATGCAAAATTTTTGACCAGACCTATTCGAGAAATCCAGAGGTTCGTTTCATTTAAGTACTAAAGGCCAAAGTTTATAATAGGAGTCTAAATTTAAATCCTTTTTTAGACTCCCAAATACTGTAACTGGACTGATTTGCAAAACTGGTAAGCACCCAGCAACTTTCGTTAGTCCATATTCTATTTTGCTCTCCCCCCACCCTCCACCCCACTGCCCAGTGACCTTTCTGGGGAGGGAAGTAGCTTTAGACAAAAGCTGTGGGAAGGTCTTACATTTCATTGTGTTCATTGTGCAAGGATTTAGACAAGCAGTTCATAATAAGGTGGCAGATATAAATGTGTGTGTTGAACACACACCAATATCATGCACTGAACTGAGAATGTCCCCCCCCCGAATATATTCTGGAGAAAACATAGCAATCATTGGATCAGAATAGGTAAATAATTCTCTAGTGCAGCTTTTCCATATAGATAGCTGGATGGATGTAGTGGAACGTGCCATTAACACTGCATCACACTGCTTTATACAGTGAGTAACACTATAATCATTTGAAAATCCAGGGGGAATGTAAGGAGGCAGAATGTAATTACTTAAGACGGAATTTAGCCAAGATACTGACATTACCTCAGCTAGTTGTACAAAATGTGCCATGGGATCCTTAATGAACACAAATGGTCAGAGAGCAGTTCCACCAGCCCACTCAGACTGGGATCAATCCAACCCCAGGTGAAGTCAATGAGAAGATTCCCATTAGCTTCCATAGGAAATGAGTATGATGTTAAGGACAATAAGAGTGAGTCAAGTGTTACTACAGTATTGACTCAGCAGGAAGAATGCTACATATCATCACCATTTCGTGAAGCATTTGGGTTTTCCTGGTGGTCTCCCATCCATATAACCAACCCATTCCTCAGGAATTAGAACCCATTCCTTAAAAATTAGCAGTAAATCTTGGTTGACACTAAGGGTATGTATTCACTACCGGCCAGATCGGCGGGCAGCGATCAATCCAGCAAGGATCGATTTATCGCGTCTAGTCTAGGCGCGATAAATCGATCCCCGAGCGCTCTCCCGTCGACTCTTGTACTCCAGCTCCATGAGAGGTGCAGGCAGAGTCGACGGGGGAGTGGCAGCAGTCAACTCACTGTAGTGAAGACACCACGGTAAGTCGATCTAAGTACGTTGACTTCAGCTACGTTATTCACGTAGCTGAAGTTGCGTAACTTAGGTCGATCCCCACCCCTCCCCACCCCCAGTGTAGACCAGGCCTAAGATTTATCATGACTAGTGAAAGAGGGTGGGTGAGTTCAGAGAGAATCTTTGAGAAATACTCCCATCGCAGCTAGCACTGATCATCTACAAACAACCAACCGTGGATCTCATTACCATTCCTTCCCACAATCCAAACCTTGTTCTAGTAGTTTGTAACCACAACCCCATTTTGGATTTACAGCCTAATCCTGCTTTCACTGAATCCTGAACTATTGAAAACTCATTCATTTCAGTAGTGCAAGATCAAGCTCTTAGACCCTAAGAAGCCATATCTATTTTATGGCAACACTATGTATCTCCCCCTAATCACCCAAGTAGGAGCCTGGGCTGTAAGGTCTGAGGTCTTTTTATGCAGTAAATGGCATCAAAACAAAGCAATATTGGGCTGTTAAGGAGGCGCTCCTGTCCTAATAGTGCCCACCATCACCACATAAAGAAACAGATTTTAGATGTTTAAAGAAAACTTTGTTTGATGGCATTCTGTCTGGCAAGAAATCACTTATCAACAGTTGTGATTGTGAAATCTATACTTCTTTATTGTTTTGCCTTTATGGTCCCTACTTCTCTACTGTTTATCAGTATGGTTTCTGTCTGATTCTTTGATTGTTTCTGTCTGTTGCATAACTACTTTTGCAAGATTTAAATCAACTAAGGTGGTGGGGTGTGATTGGGTAAAGAATTGTTTCATAATGGGCTAGGATTGGTGAAAATACTGGTTTGTAGAACTTTAGTTTAAAATGATTGGTTAAGGTAGAGCTCAGCAGGACCCAAGTTTAACTATATAAACTGGGGTCCAAAAGGAAGTACTTCGGAACCTAATTCCAGGACACAGGCCAAGATCAGAGCTGCCAGACCTCAACACCCTGCCAATTATATCATACAAAAGCTGGAGCCCTGGATGACCTGATCCTGATTGGCCACCAGGAAAAGTTCTTCTGCCTTATTGGGAGTGGTGAACATTGTGTGCTTAGCATGTGTATTCTGCTTTGGTAACTGTTAATAAATAGAGGTTAAGGATAGTCACGTGTAAGGCTCTTTCACTGGTAAAAGGCCCTACAAACTCACAGAAGATTACGCCCTGAGTCCTAGGAACTGAGTACGGGTAGATGCCTTTCACCTAGGAACTGGAAAAGGGTGGAAGTGCCTAAATTAACTGGGTTACGTCATTAGCCCATGGAAGGTTAAAGTTGGGGTGCCCTAGAGTGTGCGGGTAACAGGGCAAGAACAGGGTTTTTTGCTCTCAGGCTGCTTCTGAGAGAATTTGCCCAAGTGTGGTGATATGAAACTACTCATTGTAATCCACATACTGTAGTAAAAACCTCCAATGTAACTACCTTAATAACAATAAAAGGAGGAAATTGCAGACCTATATCTAATGCTGTGATTTTTGGGCCTTCACAATTTTTGATGCATAAGACAATAATCTGCAAATTCTAAGTTTGCATTAAAATTTCTCTATATTTGTTCCATTTCAAAGGTACATTTGTCAGGATGTTTAATCAATCGAAAAATGTCCCTGGCCAAAGAATAGCATCCACAAAGGTGCGGAAGAGCTGGGCAAATAATCCAAAATGAAAAAAATATATATATATAATATATTTAAAGAACTGCCTCTTTTGCAGTCCATGGATTGCTCATGAATAGATAGCCAGACTGTCAGGTTTGTCATTCAGGATAATTTTTGCTCTGTAATTTCTGAACATTTCTGCAAGCAGTTCATTGCATGCATTCAATATTTAAAATCTCAGTTTCAGCTGAGTACATGTTGCTACTGTTAATACTGTAAATTGTGGTATAGACAAGATTGCGCCTTGAGGCATCACCTTCAGTAAGGGGCCTTGCTCCAGGGGAAGGACTAGAAGAGACTGTGTCTCAGAGACTGAGCAAAGCAGTATTCCACCTAGGGATGCCTTCTTGCTCTGGGGGTGTGGAATAAAATAATCAGAGGGTAATGCCACATGTGAATCCTATGTGATTGCTGCCTGCAGGACTGTACCTTTGAAAGGCTTTATCAGTTAACCTGGATATGTATTCTTGTCACTAGGCAGAGAGCTTGGAGGTTTAAAATCTTGAGTCACAAGCAAAATGTAAATCTTAAGTGATTTGTGTTCCATGGATTTAAATGATGGGTTTAAAGACACGTTAACTATTTAATAATAAGTGAATATGCATGAGCACATTGGGGACCATTCCATTAAGGAGATACTAACTGCTCTTCCACTCCTCATGTTCTCATCTTATGCATAGCATTCAGAAGAAATTTTAAACAAATGAACAACAACACTATCCTTTGAGGGGTAGAGGGGAACATCTACCTTCAGGATGAAGCCCAGTTTCATGAGCTGATGAACTGAATTACTGACACAACAAGAAATTGAGTACTATCAGTGAAATTACTGCACAGTGCTGGAGCTCTGATGAGATTCTTTCCTGAGAAACAGTGTGTTTGACACACTAACCTACCACGATCAATGTGGTGAGATATAGCCAGCATGATAATAGACTAAGTGCTAGGCAGACTATGAGAGCTAGGAGTGCACATTTACCTTATATTGTAAGGGAATGTGAGCACCTTCAAGTCCTTTTGTTAAGGGATCTTGGTACATTGTAGGAGATGCTCAACACTTTGTAAATTGGGTTCTTATTAGAAACAATGCCCAACAGTTAAATCACTGGTCTGCCACAGACACCCTGAATTACTTTAGGCGATTGCCTTCCTTTCCTTGTGCCTCAGTTTACTCATCTGTAGCATAGGGATAATAAAACTTTTCTAATTCACAGGGTGCAGTGTGGCTTACTACATTAGGGTTTGTAAAACACTTTGAAATCTTTCATTGGAAGGTCCTACACAGGTGCAAAATTGTTATTAACTATTTAAATAACGCTATAAATGTTTATATGGCACTTTAGAGAACAAGTGGCAAGTTGTCTCTGCAACCCACAGACAGAATCAGAGCCATACATCCCACTCTATGATGTACGTTTTATATCTCCCACCTTCACAGCCTGGTTCTTCAGCTCAAAGCTGTTGAGGCATATGCCTTTAGCTCTGAGGACTTTAGTTCCATCTCTAATATCAGCCCACATGATGTCCATTGCCTCTGTTCCAGTGAACTCACAAAATTATACCAGCACACTGAATAACAACAGCAGGCTAGGAAAGGCGAGACTGGCTACAAATAAGAAGATATTAAACAACTTTCAGTAGGTAGAGTGAAAGAACAAATTTTAAATATGAGACTAAAGGACATTCACAGAGGAAGACACACAGCAGTATAAGCCAGTGCGACCTGAAAGAGCTAGATTTTACGGAGGGATTTGTAGATAGGAAAAAAGGAGCTTTGTCCCAGGAATCCAGGGCATTATCATCCCGTTTGCCCATCCCTATTTTCAACTCAGAAAATAATGCAAATAGCATCAAGAGGAACAAGTTAGAATGTGCTTATTCCATTCTAAGAAGAAAACATGTTCCGATGTATTTATTGTAGTGACATTATAAATTGGTAAATGACTGATCTACAACTTCTCTTAGAATATAGAAGTTGCAGGTCAGATCCCAGCGTATGTCACTAGAAATGCTATTTTCTCTAGGTTTCTAATATGGTCTCACAGATGATTTATGATCTGACTGATATCAGGCATTAATGATTTCAAGTCACTTCTGAATTTGTGCAGATTGACTAGAATTTTAATTATGTTCAAGGATAGACTTAATTATTATATATATTTCAAATGTGATGTATTGACATTGAAGAAGTGCAAAACTTAAAGACAGATCTGCAACAGCATGTGCTGCATATATATGAATATATACATACTTATGTATATATACACACACGCACGCGACCCGCTGTCCTCCAGTGCTTCTGCTGAGGAGGCAAAAGATGAGTTGGAAAATATCATTTGAGATTGGGAAGATGCTGTAGGATGTCTGAGACCTTCTGATATGAACTGTGGATTTACACTTGCTTGAGTTCTCTCTTAACACTTTACTAAAATTGTTTCATACATGCTTTGTAATGCCCTTGGAGCTAGGGAGAGAAACAGTGCACAACTTGGAAAGTAAATAAATACCTACTAAGTTTAGGAAAGCTGTTACTTCTTTCCCTCTACTATTTTGTCTAATCTGTTCCTGAATGTCCACAGTGACAATACCTCAAAAGTCACACACACACACACACACACACTTAGGCCTGGTCTACACTAACCCCCCAATTCGAACTAAGGTACGCAACTTCAGCTACATGAATAACGTAGCTGAAGTCGACGTACCTTAGTTCGAACTTACCGCGGTCCAGACGTGGCAGGCAGGCTCCCCCGTCGACTCCGCATACTCCTCGCGCTAAGCAGGATTACCGGAGTCGACGGGGAGCACTTCTGGGTTCGATTTATCGCATCCGGACAAGACGCGATAAATCGAACCCAGAAGTTCGATTGCCAGCCGCCGAACCAGCGCGTAAGTATAGACAAGCCCTTATATGCAAATCCCTATATATAGACATGCATCCAAGAAGATGGGCAATGATTTCCTCCCGTTGTGCACAGTCGCATCATGGCTCTAGATTTTAAATAGTTCATTATTGTCTCTCTGACTTGCTGCTTTCCATATGACTCTTCTTCTATATGGATCCTCAATTTATTTCTTTTCCCTATGCGTATTTGGATTCAATGAACATCTCACCGCAAATCACCCACTGTTCTAATATCTCTAGGTTAATCCACTGTTTGGATCTGCTCTCTGGTATGTTTGCTAGCCCACTGAATGCAATATTGTCAGCAAATTTGTTCACAGTTGCATTTGTGCCTTCGTGTAGGTCATCAGTGACAAAAGGATTGTTGGGCTCTGTGGCACCCCGTTTGATGCTGTTCCTCAGGTGGACATAATATTAAAAATTCCTTAACCCTTAAGAGACAAATGTCAGTTGTACTTTACATAGAACTACAAATAATTCAAGGGTGAAGTCACTAATAGTTGCTCTTTGTTTTCTGTTTTTAGTAGCATTTTTATTTATTTGGTTTATACTCAGTTTTCTAGTAAAATTATTAGTAGAGGTCATTAAAATATTTCAAACTAACATTTTGAGACAAAAGGGGGACTTTTGTCCCATTTTTCAACCAACTCTAGTTATTAGGATTTAACATTAGCATGTCGAAGAACGTATGGAGAAATACACGGCTTATGGGGAGGTGGAATTCAGATCTATGCTTTTGTCTTTAGCCCGGGTTTAGATTCTGAATTTACTAGTCCTGGATACTGCAGAATGGAAATAGGGAACATAGTTATGCTATGTCATTTAGACTCCTAATCAAAAAGATACATGTCTCACTTTAATAAGTATGTGCGTACTCCTGTGCGTTTCAGTGGAATGACTCACATTCCACATGCTTAGGTAACGTACTGAATTAGGGCCATAGTTTCTATATAACTCACTATTAAGAAAAATCTTGCATACCTGATGCAGAGAATGTCAGCTCAATTCTGATCTGCCAAGCCATTCAAATGCCTCCTGAAAACCCATTCACATTCCGCTCCCCATCGGCACCTGGTGTCAGGGAAGCTAATGATCCAACCAGTGGACCAAATCTGGTGATGAATCCTCCTCGCATGCCACCTGAGTCACGTTGCACTTACTCTAAGAAAAAGACTCACCAGAAATGAGTCAATAGCATAATAAAATTTTAGTTAGTGAGGAAACCACCAAATTAGGTTGTATACTGTTGTTTCCTCCTCTGGGCTTCCTAAGGCTCACTGTCTACTGTGATTCACCCCTGCTTAAACTGTAAGTTCTTAGGTAGGGACTATTTGTATAGATTGTGTGGCAGCTCCGAGCACATTATCAGCTCCTAATAAAAACAATATTGCTGAGTGTCTGCAGCTACTGGACATTACAGGCTAAGTTTCAGAGTTCAATTGTGGAAAATGGCACACAAAGTTGAACATGAAAGAAATTGTTATTTTCAGAAATGCCACTAAAGTGTGTGCGATTTGGCTGAATACAAGCCTATTTCCATGCACATGTAATTCACATGCATAATTGCACTTACTAGCTATGATCCAGTTTTCTGTGAATTTAGGGAGAATTGTAAGTCCTCACAACTTCCCCTTCTCATAAATATATAAGTTCCCACCTAATTGTGTTCCTCATACTTTACAATTTATATAAGGAATAGAGTAGAAAGCTAATGCAATGTTTGGCTGGAGTGGGGTCTATTAAATATTGAATAGAATTCTTAGCTATTCTGCTTGTTTCAATGGTTTCAAATAAGACTAATTTTGCCTGCAGATAAAGCCACGAAACACCCATTGAAATCAGTAGGTATTGTGTGTGCAGAAAACTGATACAATTTACAAAACTTGAAGTGAATCTGCACATTAAGCCCTGCAAAATGAATGCAGAGACATATCTCACACATTGATTTAGCAAACCCTCGTAGATTTAGTGTTTTTCTGTCTGTGCTTATGTGGGAACTTGCTGTAGGTTTGTAAGTGGACAAAATGAGGTTAATACTATATAATCCACAGCAGATATAGATCATTAAAAAGAAAGGGGCCACAGGCATTTTGAAAAATATGCATGCAATCTTAGACAAATTAAAAAGCCCAACTAAGTAGTTATCAAGATTTATTTGCATTGATTGGTTTGAGTCCTAAATGGCACAGGTTACAGAAACAATTGAAAATGCTACTCTGGTATTATTGGGTACAAGGAGGAAAGGCCAGGAGAAGACTGAGAAGGAATTATCCCTCTGGGAATTTATAAACCTGAGTACTCTTTGGAAACTCTGTTACTGTGAGAGAGCCAACGATATAGATTTGTTAAAGAAATCATTAGATATCAGTGCAGAGCTTACAAGGAGATTTAGAAAGTACAATAAAGAGGAGTCATGCTGTAGTGGTTAAAATATCATCTGCCCTTGACTTTCAATCAAGATTCAGGATCCATCTCTAACGAAGCTATTGAAGACACTGCAGTTTGTCACTTGTTACCATATTCATCGTTTTAAAGATGCAATTCTTACAAGAGTTGATCAATATGTTAGCTTTTCTTTTAGGCTGAGATATCTGGAATGCAAGCAATACAATAATTGTATGATGTAGTTAATTCACCAACAAGTGAAAAACTGCATTTCAGGGCTTAATCCTGCAAAGTGCTTAATTTTAAGCATGTGCATAGCCCTATTCATCTATGTCTTGATCCTACTCCCACTGAACCCAATGGCAAAAATCCCATTGACTACTATGGTGCAAGATTAGGGCCCTAATTCATGTGAGTGGGAATTGATTTCAATGAGAAATCAAGTCAGTGGGAATACCCACAATGCACTGAAGTATTAGATAGATGTCAATCCAAAGTCAAGACACTGGAAAAGATGGACTACTGGTCTGACCTATAAAAATCTGTATGTTTCCTGGAAACCTGGGATCTATTCTATTCATATCTTATGCCACCAGAGGGTTGTGTGTGTCAACTTCCCCATCTATAAAATTGGAATAATAATACTCCCCTTTCTTAAACCGCTAATGTTTATAAATCAGTTTCCAAAACTATGGAGGAAGGTGCCATATACATGAAAATTATTATTAAGAAAGATGCTACCTGGAATTCAGAGGAAGAGGAAAGAGACTAATAATCAGACTGCAAACCAGAAGCTAGAGCTGGTAGATATTTTTCAAATAAATGTGTTGACAGAAAATGGCTATTTTTTTCTAAAAGGAGAGATTTCACAAAGTAACGGCTGACTTTCTTTGAAAAATTTCTTGACTTTTTGAATGCAATCATTATTGAAATTTCCAGTCTCCAAGTGTCAGGTGTATAAAAATAACTGTAATAACCTAAACATGTAACAATAATACTGTTTCATAACCATTTTTGCATCAATATTGAGGTATACCCCTAGAGTTTTGGGGAAAATATATTTCCCAAAAGCATAAAACAGGTTATTTTTGCAATCTTGGAAAAGGAAAACATTGGGGAAGTTATGAATGTATTGGTGAAGGGTTCATTCCCCCTGCCTCCATTTCTCAACAAGCTCTACCAGATCCTAGGATAGATTTATATGTGAGTCAGGTTTTGTAAGATCTGTTTATATTTAGCCCTAATGCAACTTTGCTGAATATTGTGAAGCACTTTACTCATACCCATTTAACTGTAAAGGCCCAATTTTCAAAATATATGCTCTGTGAACACAATTATCGTTTGGGTGTACACCTTTTGCACACCATCAATTGTGTGTACAAATGACAGAACTTCCATGTTTAAGACTTGTTTGCATGTTTCTACACATTCTGTTCATACATGCAATTGTTAGTGAGCAAAAATTCCATGCACAAGAGATTTTTATATTCAAGATGGAGGGTGCAACAATGGAAACCAAAAGGAAGCCCTTCTGAAAAGTTCACTCCATGCTTTCTGGTTCTCAAATCCCCTAGGATTGGAATACTGAATCTGCCAGCCTACAGCTCTCCATATATATCTATATCTATTTAGATATAGCTATATAAATAGTGATTCTGCTGGTCATGAGCATGCTAAACAATCTTCCAACTGCAGCAAAGTGCATTCTGAGTCCCATAAAAATCACCAAGTCTGACATTCTGAATATTAAAATCAGGATTCAGGAGTGTGGAAATCCTGGGGGTACATTACCCAGCATATCCTGAAAGGTCTGTAAACTATTCTTGGCCTGCTGTAATTCGTGCACCATAGCAATTTAATTGTGGATTATCTTTAAGGGATAAGGGTGAGTATAATCAGTCAACTTTAATTGACAACCTGCTGGAATTTAAGGACATTTGATTTTCTAGAGTTCTGAATCTTTGGAAACCTCAAATTAAAGGCAGACAATTAACATTAATTGAACAAGATTCTAAGGTATCAGTCACAATGCGTTTCCCAATGCCTTTATGCTACAGCAACTACAAAGCAGCATATTGCATCAAAGAAAAAAAATAATAATGTTAAGTACATGAATTATTTTGCTCTTAATTTTTAGTAGAGCAGTATTTTTATTTTATTCCTCAAATCTGTGATACTGTGGATGATTTCTCCTGGCTTGCTCCCTTTTTTTTTTTTTTTTTGATCATTTATGGGTAAATCTGCAATATTAAAATTTTGCTCCAATGTACTTGTAAATGAATGTAACACCCAAACCATCTGTACCATCTGTACCACAGACACAAAATTACCACATGTATTCTTCTTCCCATTATGTATCAATGGAAAACCAGATTGTTATTTAAAACATGAGCAAACTAGGATGCAATCTATTACTTTGTAACTTGTTTGCATTAGGTTTTCTTTTAGCGCAATGGTGAGCATAGATTCCCATCTTCTGGGTCCTTTTCAACCCACCAGGTGCTCTGACAGGGAAAGCGTGTGGTTCCTTGGCAGCCTGGGGTCCCAAGATCTGCAGTTCCCCAGCAACCTCCAACTGGACAATCCCCAAGCTAGGGAACGGAGGGCTTCCAGTCAGGTTTGCAGCCCCAGGGCAAACTGTCCGGTAGCCTGCTCTAGAACCAGGGCTCAGTTCCATTACATGGAGAATTGAGAAATGTTTGTTATATTGGAATCCTCCATGAAACAGAATGACCTTTCTCCTCATGGTGACACTAGTAAGTGTCTCTTCCTCAGGCAGTCTACGGCAAACTCATCCCGGGGTAGACAGCATGCACAGAAATGACTGAAAACAATCTGGGTCACAAACACACAGTTATGGACAGAATTGGCCAGTAGCATTGTACATCTAGTAAGGAAGAACTTTCAAAGGAACTGGAGTCAGGCTCTGGAGCCCACGTCTCCTGGCACTACGAATGACTATGACCCTCGCTGCTTTAAGAATTAAATGCAAAGCCATTTATTTGACTTAGCTTTCCCACAACAGTGTCCCAACCTACTCACGCATATTGAGGATGTCCTTGTGGGAGGTGAGGGTGAAAGAAAAAAAAAACTCCTACTTGTCTAGATGTGCTTGGAGGGATAATGTGACAGATCTTTAGCTGGTATAAGTCTGTATAGCTCCAGTAATAAAATTCTTTTCATTAATTTTGGGAATTAAAGTTAATCATGTGCATAGTGTTAGCAGGATCAGGGACTTAAAAAGGACTTCTTTTGTAAAGGAATATCTATCTATCTATCTATAGTTTTAATAACTAGTCACTCTAAGAAATAGACGGCTGAAAGCAGACCTTGATAGCTAGGTCCCAAGGGGGCAAGAAGGTCATAGGGTCTGTTCAATCTTATGGAACAAATCTAAGAACAGCTGAGTGTTGTGTTAGAGATGGCTTTTGACATAAGCTACCCATGATCTGAATGCATATGTTGCACATTCACTAGCCCTCTATTGCAACTTTGGCACGGAGCCTGATCCAAAGCCTACTGAAATCAATGGACGTTCCCCCCCCCCCTTGATATTAATGAGGTTTGGATCAGGCCCATAACGAATTATGTTTATGTAATGGATTAAGAAACACTGATGAGTTTACCACTGTATGCTTGTATGACTTGACATTGGGCTGCCCTTTTCATGCTGTGAAGAAATATTTACTTGTTTTTGTGCTACTTCTGCAATAAATTCTTCTATATTGGGATTGGACACAATATAACTGCACCAGGAACAATAGCATCACAATAGAACACCTTCTTTATCTCCCTCCTGGTAGTTACATTAGTAGCCATAATAGTGTAACAATGGCAGAACTGGGGTAATGCAATTTACAATTGCTTACCCCTCCCCACAAAGTTCCTTATTAAAAAGTCAAGACAGTCAATAAGATTGGAATTTTCAAAAGCACTTACCATTGGCCCTACTCTTCTCACACTGGAGTCAAGAGTAAAGTCCCATTTATTTCAATGGGAGGCAAATCAGGCCCCTGGGGAGTGCTTTTGAAAATCTCACCCTAAAGATTTGATCCTGCTCCCACTTAAGTCTATAGGAAGAGTCCCATTTCCTTCAGTGGGAGCAGAACCAGGTCTCAAATGCAGGAGTTTATTCTTCCTAAGAACACGTCTAAATACTAAAATGTGGATTAATCAAAACCAGACATATACTATTAAAAAGGAAAGGATGTCAGAATTATAGTACATCTCAGCCCATTATGTGTGAAGCTCTTTTTATATTTCCATACTTAAGGGATTATTTCTTCACCTTGCAAGTCTCAAAGCTTTTTCATATTTACAGGAGGAACTGTACACGTTTTTTCCTATCCCTGTGACGTGAAACTTGAGTCATTTCTATGCAGTGAGAAGCGAAGAAAGGGAGGATGGTAAAAATGCATGAATTTCACTAAAGCAACTGCCTAATAATCCCTTTTCCAAACTTTGGATCATCTAATTAGTTCATGAATTTCAAGCATCTAGCAGTTCTATGTGCAAGGATTCACTGAAGCTAGCAGACGTGAGGACATGAAACTGCAGCTGAGTGTAGGGGTTAGAGGGGTGGCAGTCTGGATCTGAGACAGCTTCACAGATACTGTATGAAGTCTTGCTAGGGTATTAATTTTAATTTTAACTGCAGAGAGGATGTGTGTGTGGGAAGGGGGGGACTTTTGAGTACTTGCCAGAAATAGGCAAAATATAATTATAGAAAAATAAAAATGACACTTTGTGGGATATTAACTCAAAACTCATAGGAGGAAACCAGCTATTTAAGAAAGAGCTCTTATTCCTGATCAAACATAGTGATTGACAAAAGTGTCGAGTAATTGCTTCTGGAAAAAAGTTGTCATGTGTGCTTATTACAACTATTCTCTTGCATCTGGCATGGGGACTGCACTGTAAAGGAAGACGAATGGTCTTGTGGTTAAAGTTTAGCTGGGATCTAGAAGAACTGGTTTGGTTTCTATTCTACTCCCACCTCCACCACAGGCTTCCCGGGTGAGGTCTCTGAGCTGAAGGCTAAGGTTGCTGCCCACCTCACAAGGGTATGGTGAGGCTTGATTCAATATTAAAGTATTTTGAGGGGACCATTTTAGATTAGCCTTCAGGCTGCTGTAATCTGCCCCAGATAACCAGCCTGGGACTGAGATATCTGAGGCAACATTGTCTCCCACCCACCCCTCTGGTCTCATGCTATAGCACATCTGTACCAGAAAATATAGCCCCTGGCCACTAAGATGAAAATAAGAAAAGGAGATAGCTTAAATGTTAAGACTACTCTCAGTCATCTCCTCCAGTGCGGTCACATACACCTCAAGAGCCACATGCATACACCCAATGCCCTCACACACCATTAGTCCAAAATTTATAGGAAGCTTACTTGGAATATTTTTTTTTAAAAACATCCTAGCAAGGCTGGAGTCAGGAACTGTCCATAAATCACAAACCGATATGGTGAATTTCTAGAAGACAGGTGTCCCTGGAATTACCTGAAGTGCTCAGGGACTCAAATACATGAAAACATGACAGGTATGGATTTCAAATTGGAATTTTATTTTATGTCTGACACTGGAGGCTGTACTCCAGTGCAGAATAACAGCATCAACAACTTCTAGAGCATATGACCCAACATAATATAAGTTCCACTTTTAAAATAGCATCCACAGTGGGGTGAAAAAAATACACCATACCAGATCTCCTATATTGTTTCATTGCAGCTCTGGTATTGTTCACAAGAGTCCATACTTTTATCTCATGATCATCGTAATAATGATAACTTTAATTTGCAAAGCACTTTGGGACCTCAATGCATGAGAGGCATCATAGAAAGACAAGATATCAAATTACTAATGCTAATTATGTATTTCCACAGGTTATTGTAGTGAGAGTGGCAGGCACCACTATAATTAAGATTTCATATACAGGGAGGTGCAAGCCCTACTCTGAATAGATTTTTTTAAAGGTATTTAGGTATTGCATTTCTCATCATTGCAAGGCCTAAGTGACTTGCATGGCTAAGCCCCATTTTCAAAAGTGACCTAGGCACTTAGCAGAAGCAGTGGAAGCTACCTCAAAGTGGTGGTGCCACAGCTGCCCGAACAGTAGCCAAGCTCCCTGTGCCGCCCCTTCCCCCTGAGCTCCTGCCCCCACACCACTCCTTCCCCTGAGACCCCACCCCATGCCACCCCCTCTTCCCAGGCCCCTACCCTCATACCACCTCTTCCCCCAAGATCACTCCCCTCTCTTGCTCCTCTCTGCTCCCCCTTCCACCCATTGCTCACCCTTATGGGCCAGTAAAAATGGTGGGGCCACGGCTCCCTGGCCCCATGGTTCCAGCATCCCTGGCACTTAGGACTAGATTTGCAAAGGAACTCAGGCACCTAAGTCCAATATTTAGGCCCCACTGGCATTAAAAAATGAACAAAACCCCTCTGATCAGTTGTCACCTAACCCTGGAGGCACCTAATATCCCAAGGCACCCACATTTCCACGGTTAAAGTCCCCAAGGTGCCTCAATTTCAGCAGCTGAGCATGACATCATTCAACAGCTCAGCCCCATAGCACCAGAAGGATTCACACACTAGTCATTCTTCCTCCTATCTGTACTTTGGGGCTGGGCCTGGTCTGGGAGGTGTGCTCTGAGTATGTCTACCCACACACAAAAAGCCTGGGAGGAGGAGCTAGTAGACCACTTCTTATAACCTTTAGCCCAGTGGCTAGAGCACTCACACAGTATGTGGGAGACTAGTTCAATTCCCCCCTTTTGCAGAGAAGGGAGTTGAACACAGGAGCTTTCATTTTGGAGGTGAGTACCATAACCACTAGGCTATCAAGTCATTCTCATAGTGTCTCTGGTCTAACACATTTTATTATTTAATACTATGGAACAGCTTCAGCAGGTGAGATTGCCAGGTGCCCCACTGCAGAATATCCCATAGCCCAATGCACTCACCTATAACATATGTGGAGATATACCTATCTCATAGAGCTGGAAGGGACGCTGAAAGGTCATCAAGTCCAGCCCCCTGCCTTCACTAGCAGGACCGAGTACTGATTTTGCCCCAGATCCCTAAGTGACCCTCTCAAAGATTGAACTCACACCCCTGGGTTTAGCAGGCCAATGCTCACACCATTGAGGTATCCCTCCCCCGAACACAGGAGAGTCATGTTCAAATCTATGATTCGTAGCTGCCAGGGGCGGAATTGAATGTGGGTCTCCCATCTCCTGGGTGAATGCCCCCCAACTACAAGGCTAAAGGTTATAAAAAGTGGCTTAGGCACCTAACTCCAGGAAAGGATTTACAGCTGTGTATTCCAAGCAGCTATAGGTACCTACCTGCCTTTGGGGGGCTTAAGACACATCCTGCTACATGATATTGCCTATTGGTTAACTTAGGTTCAGCATGCTGGCATCTGTGAAATTTTCAGAACCCTAAATCTCCCCATGGATTGTACTGGGCACCTGGGATCCTAAGTCAGGTAGCAGGGGGACCTAAAGGTGAGGTGCTGCAACACTTTTCTCACTTATGGAAGATCTTTAAGATTCAGTTTGGCCACTTTACAAATTCTTCATAGATCATAACAGACTGTGTTTAGTGACATGCAGGATGGGTTAAGAAAGGCAATAGCTCAGCCATCACTAATCCAGCCTCACAGGAACCATTCTACCAGTGGCTTAGCACAGAGCGGGAAAGTAGTTAGTAGCTACCTCAAAGTTTCCTACCACAGTATGGGCTATGTTGTTTGATCTGGCACAGGCCTCAGCAAGCAGTGAAAAGCTGCACTACCTCCTTAGTAGCCCTGGGAGTCATTGTCCTCTGACACATACTTCTGAGACACCCCTCCCTGCTCTCCCCTGGATCGGGGGCGGGGGGGAGGGAAGGGCCTGCTTACATGCACTGGCTAGCATATTTGGAGGGTCAAAGCCAAGGCTCTATCCAATACCTGTCCTTTGCTGGCCATCCACTTCCTAATTCCCACCCACTCACTTGTCCACATCTGGACTTACAGTCTGGATAGCCCATATAAGGGTGGTGGGCTTCTTATTCTCCCTTATTCCTCTAGGTCAGTCACAATCTAGCGGTATCTGAGTGTGTTTATATACATATACATGGTACTATAGAGGTCAATCAGTGTAAATTAATGCATTCAATGTTGTACAGCATTATTCTAGTCAAGTTCTTATGCCATTTCCATCACAGTAGAATCTGAGATCACAATCACAGACTAACAGAGTAGAGAAGATGGATCGCAGAGCCCAGATGAGGAAATTCACTAAGGTTGTTATTATTAATATTATTGCTGACCAATTTCTTGTCAGCATCATGGAAATAATGAGTCTTCAGGAAGATTTTGAGTGGAGAGAGGATGATGGTTTGGCAGATTAGGGCAGGAAGGTTGTTCATGTACAAGGGGTGGCATGGACCAAAGCATGGAAATGGTTGCGGGAGCAGTACATGAAGGGACACAGAGGTTGGCATGGTTTGCAGTGGAGGTGGGATAGTTCCCAATGTCTAAAGCTTAGATTCTAAAGACATAAGAGAAGAAAAACATTGCAGGGCGCATCAGAACAATTTGTACACAGAGTGGGCAATAACCATTATAATTTGGAATAAGTGAGCTGGACTAAAATCTTAAAGAGACTGTCGATCCATAAAGCTAACCACCGCACAACAAAACCCTAGCCAAGTTTCTGACAACACCATTGCAAGCTACGTGTGCAAGGTCATGTGCCACCTGATAAGATAACTTCATTAGCAAATTCCATATGAACAATAATGTGTGCAGGTTTATTGGCCTAGTTTCATCAGTGACTTATCTCATGTCTTCTAATCTCAATAGAAGATCATCTTTGGCAAGGCAAGCTGAGACTTGTTCTTTGGATGCAGCTTCTACAAGTGAAGCCCAAGGCCTCTATTATAGTTAATTATTAATCGTATCTGAGAACCTATTCAGCATTAGCCCCGGGCACTTACTAGGGATATCCTACTCTTTCCAGTTGGTTTTGATTATTTTAGTTGAGCCTTTAGCTGTGTTAATCAGAAGGAAAAAATCTGTATGGGTTATAAATGCTGGAGGAAAAAAAACCATAAAGACTGTTCATACACCAATGACAGTACATTCAATTTGTTGAACACAGCCAGAGTAATTTAAGGCAGTGCTAATTGATCTATGAAAAAAATGTCACACAGCTTTGCTAAATCAGATGTGTTGGCCCAAATTGATCCTTGTAAATGCTGTGTTACTATTTAAATGGTCACAGAAAGGGATCAGCATCACCCTTTGATAAACATTTGCACTTAGAGCTGGTTGCAAAATGGTAAGTATTCCCCATGGTGGGGAACAAACAAGCAAACAAAAACCAGAGATAATTACAAACTTGAGAGTTTTTCAAAACTCCTTTTGCAGGAATTTTGGGGATGAAAAACTGAACCCTAAATTTTCCTTTTTCAGTCATTTAAAAACACTTTTTGAAAAATGTATATGTAATTTGTATTTCCCACTAATATTTTTTCCATTAAAAAAATTGAGCAAAACATTTCTACAACTCTAATTGCAAGGATAACAACCCTTGTGCCAGGAGAGAGGAGGGGTGGGACAATGTCTTTAGGAGCAGAACTTCTCTAATTCTAATGTGCAAGATTTCTAACTCACAGTACCTCCCATCAGATGGGAATTCCAGGTCCTCATATACATGAACCAGTCGTTCTGTTCCTTGTTGTTTAATTGTTAATAGCACTGTTTCTCAGAACTTATTATTCTAATCTTGCCCCTGGTGGCGTCTATTACTTCATGTACTGTACTTCTTATTCTTAAATGACTGCTGTTTGTTCTGTGGCAGCTAAGGAAGTCTGCCTTCTAATTGGCAGGATGTTTCCCCTGTGTCATAGAAGAGCTCCTGCCACTGGTGATATTTGGTTTTAAAATCATTAACCTTTCTTCCTCTATTAAAGTTTTTACAGGGCTGTCTTGCAATAAATTTTGTAGGAATGTTGTCTAGTTCCACATCAAAAGGATTCTCAGAAGGGTCTCACTATAGGAGAACCAAGGGAGAATTTTCGAAGCAGGATTTGGGGATATATGAGAATCCCATTCACTTTATTAGGATTCATGTGAGTAAGACCCCAGGCAGTGGTATGAACACTTAGGGCTATGCCATTGATAATTTTTTTTAAGTCTTGGTTAATAAATTGCTCTAGAGTTTCAGCACCACATGTCAAATCTCATACCTCAATAACATAATTTTTTCTTCTCCTTTGTTAAATCAAAGAGATTTCTAAGGCTACGCAACTGGTTAGACATAGAGCTATCATTCCATCATGAACTTTAGCTTGGTATAGATTTTCTTACAAATGTTGACAGCTTCCTACACCCTGAAGAGAGGAGCTTAGGCAAGCTAACCCTTCTTTTAACATAAGTGCCTAGAGTCTAAGATTCAACACTGAATTATTTGTGAACTCTGGTAAGGAGAACCCCAAGAGTTTTGAATTCATGTTGGACTGCAGACATAAAACACTATGTTTCCTCTGAACCTATTTTCTAAGAATTATTACAAATCAAAGTGAATCATAGCTCTGTATTTGTTTCTTGTTTACAAGTTTCTCTTGAAAAAAGTTTTTTTCCCTGACTACATATCAATAAAAAACTCTTTTCTATACATGCTAGGTCTAGATTTCCTAGATTTGGTATTGACATTTAGTCAAACCCTAATCTCATAAGGGTACTAATTTCCACACAAATGCTAAAAATGGTAAAAATTGTTGTTTCCATCATCATCATCATCCATGCGCAACAAATTGACCCATACGCTAAATTAAATTTTAAAAATATATATTGTGTCCTGAAGATTATTAGCCCTGGACTCAGGCAGATCATCAAAAGGGACTAATTCCAAAGATTAAGGCCTCCAAATCAAATCCAGTCCAGTTGGGTTAAACTCTAGGTTCAGCAACCTAGTGCTTGAGTACTGTAAAGTAAACTAGTACAGAGTGCTGATCTCAATAGCTGTGGCTCACCTTGCTTAGAAAGCAAACAACTTTCCCTAGGCAGTCTGTTCCACTGTTCTACTGTTTCATCTGAACAGTAGGACAATGGAACAGACTGCATAGAAAGACTATGGAAGCTCCTTCACTGGAGGTTTTCATAAGGTGGCTGGATAGCATCTGTCTTGGGTGGTTTACACACAACAAATCCTGCATCTTGTTAGGGGGTTAGACTAGATGACCCTTGTGGTCCCTTCTAACCCAATGGTTCTATGATCTGCTCCCTGCATTAGGCGACAAGTCCTGCTGCCATTGGAGTCAATGGCAAAAGTCCTGTTGACTTCAGTCATGCTGGATCAGGACTCAAGGAACAGGTAAATGTCAGAGATAGCTCTAAATAGATTACAGTCCCGTAGTCTTCTGTGGAGATGACAATGGATATGGACCATATTGTTACAATAACTGGAACAAATTATTTTTATATTTAAATTATTTAAAAAGGATAATAGAAGTTCTGTTAAAAGCCATTTTTCACTTATGTGTTTGCCAGTTGGATGAGTTTGAAGCTATCTAAATAGCAGATAAGGTTACCTGTGGAAAGAGTCCCACACCCCAGTCTACCTCCAATAATTAGAGGTATCCCTAGTGGATATTGATGGCTATTAACTTGTAACTTGAGGGTAGGATGAATGTTATTCTAAGTAACAGCAGTAGAATTGACAAATTATTATCTACCATAAATAGAGTAACCTTGGAAAGTTGGAGAGCCATAAAAGGCACATCACAAAGACAACCCTTTGGATGAAAAAGGACCTGATATTAACTAGCAACAGGGATTCATCAATCTTCCTGATAGATGGATGTAGATTAATCTGCTGTTCACTGGTTCGTAGCAAGTCATGGAACATCTACCTTCCCCCACACTAAAAATGCTACTCCCTTTAAGTCAGCCTTTTCTCTCAAACATAAATTAAACTCTTCTCTCCTTTGGTGATAAACTCCTACTCTCCATCTTAGTTCAACTCCAATAACTACGGCTCATTTTTATTCTGTTATGTTTTGCACCAGCAACTTTCACAAAATTGGACAGGGAAAAACATTCAGTTGGGTTTTTTAGTTTGTTTCCCTAAGAAAACATTTGACCAAATCCTTTCCTCCATGAGAGCTTTGAACCTGCATCCATAGAATCATTCAAAATACTTTTTCCCTTTTACTGTAGCGTGTCAGATTATCAGTCAGATCAATTATCTTAGATTTACCATGTCAGTCACAGTCTAGCCACTAAATATACAACAACAGGATTGTGACATGGAATCCTGAATACAACTGGAGGTTTGTAATATAATTCCAGTGTGTATATGAGGTACTGAAGCTCCATGGACCCTAATGATTCCTTCCCTTTCTGACTCCCACACTGTCAAATAAATTTGGTCCTGAGAATGAAGCTAAATTCTTTCTTGGTCATGTATCATCATCCATAATAAAATTCCCACATGCCAAATCCAACCCTTATTTATATCTGTATAACTACATTGTTTTCCAGATTATGTCCAGTGACATTTGTGCAACCCTTTCTGAGGTAACAAAATCAGACAAACAATAATCCAGTGCCGTACACCAGGTCTTTGGCCTGACTCTGGGTTCAGTGGTCCTTACAGCCCTTCTACCAAGGGGCTTTCACATCAACTTCCTCAGTAGCTGGTCAGGGAATTGAAGCCCTCCCTCTGTTCTGTGTTCCAGTCCAGGGACCCAATGGCAAGCGACTAAGGTCTGTTTCCTCAGAGTCTTTGCTGCTTCCTTGGACTACTTCCTATCTCAGTCTGTCTCTAGGCTCTTTCCTTCAGCCTCTTTCCCCCCTTACTGGGCTCTGCAGAATTCTTTCTGGCTCTTGTACCGAACAAAGCCTACTAAAGTTTTCTCCCTGGAGATCTAGCTCCTGTTGGCCTCTCCCAAGGCTCTCTGTGTGTCTGTGTCACTTTTTTCAGAAACCTGACCCCCAATCTGCTTGTCTGGGGTCTTGCACTTTTGTCCAGGCTCAACACAGGAGCTTGCAATGTTCCTGTGGCATCCCTGTTTCCAGAGATCTATTCTTGGGATAGAAACTCAAGGCCTACTTCCCCTGGCAACTAGGAGATGGTACCAAGACTCCTAACCCCTCATTCGCTTTTTTCCATCTTCTGTGAAGTCCTTCTTTTATATTAGCCACCCAGCTCCTCCCCAGATGGTTCTCATCCTTAACTGATGCCCTGTAATTGCCACCAGGTGCCCTAATTTTGCTCTCCAGCTCCCTTCAATCCTTTCAATAACAAAAGGGGGTTATATACACCATCACAAGTGGAATGGATTCAGTGACCCAGAAGCCCCTTCCAGTTCTACAGCTTGATTATTAGAGCTGGTTGAAAACTGGTAATTGTTTCCCCCCCAAAATGATGCCTTTTTCCTGTAGCAAAATATCAAAGTAGAAAACTTTGGATTTTCTCCCTCCCTTTTTTCCAGTGGTAAAAGGATGGAGGAGGGGTCTACTATTTGTAATAAGAACAACAACAACAACAACAAAACAAATTGTGAATGAAATGGAAATTTCCACTTATTTACATTTTTTTCTAAAAGGACATTCAATTCTGTGAAATGGGACTTCCTCACCATCCTCACTAACCAAGCATTCTTTAAAAAACAAAGACCTTTCCTGCTGTTTTCTTATCAATGGTATTTCCAAAAAGAAATTCATACCTTGGTGGCCTTGTGTTTGAGTTTACTTCCCACACAAACCGCTGCTAAACTTCTATTGTTTCCTACATTCCGTTCAGTTTGATGGACTGCTAGCCCACTCATTTTAGAGCATTTCTGCAAGTAATTCCTCAAAGCACCAGAACAAACAAACAAACAAAAAAACCTGATAAAATATTTATAAAACTTTATTGCCACAGAGTTAATACAGCAGCAGATTTAATAGTCCAGGTTCTCAATTTAGAGTCCTCTAATACTTCTCCCAATAGTTTAGAATGTCTTTCTTCTTTATTTATTGTCTGAAAGTAAAATATGCTTCGTGATATTGGCACAATTAGAGCTGTAGCAGCTAAACATCTTACCAGCAATCCAAACACTAGTGAACAATCCCCTTCCAGGCTGTGTTGCAAAAGCTCATGAGTACACTACTCTTTGCCTGTTTGGCTGACAATCATGTTGTAACTTGTCAAGCCACTACTCAGATGCATCATTGGAGTAGCCAATAAGCTCTCCCTGCATGTTAAGAATGCTATAATGACTAGGTGGCTGGTGTGTTGAAACCATGTTTTGAAGGTTCTGTAATGCTTGGTGTTATTAAAATGAAAAATCTCATTTGAAAATCTGAACCTTAGTGAGTTTGGTGTCCATTGAAATTCACTGGATCCTTTCAAAATCCCAGCCTTATTTACTATTTATTTTCATACATCTCTTCACTGCCTGGTATGGTGGAAACAGTAAGTGCCAGAATGCTGTAAAAATATTCTCTTGTAAAATTCCCAGCCCAAAGGGAAGCAGGTTGTAGCAGAACATGGCAAAACACCTTGTTTTCATTCAGATTTCCAGACAACAATTTGCGGATTGAAGAAGCTCCCTCTTGAGCTGACACTCAGAACTTAATTATGTTGTCAATACCATCAATATCTTCCAATATTTACACCACATCAGTCAAATTCTTCCCTCCCCAGCATTTAGCCCAAGTAAATTGTCTGGATATTGGAGAGACATGGGAAGGAATCTTTTTACCAAGACCAGGGAATGGCAGTGGAGCTTAAGTAGCCTCCATGGCCTATTAAGCCTGCTCTGAGTGAGGAGGGGTGGGAGGATTGGCATGAAGACCCTCTAACCCTGCCCCTCTCATAACCTCAAAGGTCACTATACTCAGCAGCACAGGGTAGTTAGTGGAATTGTGTTTCACAGAGCATAGAATGCAGACTTCCTGCAGGGAATATATCACAGCCACAGGGGAACTATATTGGTTCCCTTGTTTCAGTGGCCTTCTTAAGTACCTGTGACAGGAGAAGAGGATTTGGGCCCATGTAAATAAATCCTGCTTAAAATTTACATACCTCTTCCCTAAACAATCTTCAATCCTTGATCCTCTTCCTCTTTAACTACTATCTTGTTCTTATTTTACAGGGCAGTTCTTACCATTTTCCTTACAATCCTTTCCCTCACACACAAACTCCAACAAGTAAAACTCTTGGACTCTCTGCGCTCTCATGTTCAGCAATCTTCCTCTTGTATAACTGCATGCAAAATTCCAAGTCTGGCTTGGTCAGGCTTTATGTATTGCTAGGATAACTTCTCTCAATTCATGTAATGCCACTATTTGCACTTCTGCTAATGGACTTGTGCCTGTTTCTGGTGCCAATCTTTTAGCAGATGGTTTTAGTTCTTGTTCATAATCCCCTCCAAGGTTTTTTTTAAGCCCTTGGCCTGTGCTCTTGTGGTTCCATTCAGAGACAACAATTTGCATTGTGATTATTTTGTATTCCAGTTTTATTAATATACACGTCCTTATTACTCCGAGTGCATGAGCTACTTCTCAGCCCAGAAGCCAAGTACACAGAAACCAATTTGAATTGGTTTTCTCTTTTGCTACCCTTCTATTCTGTGTCATCAGCAAAGACAGCCAATTTTGAAACAATAGCCTTCTTGATCTCACAAATAAAAGTGAGGATCAACTTGTGCCCTTGCCACACTCTGAATTTGAATTCTTCCTGTGTCATTAGTTGCTGTTTAGGCAATGAACAGAGCTCCACTATCCCTGGCTACCATACTGTTTGCAGAAGGGCTACTTTGCTGTGTTTCTATAATATTTATTTATTCAATGGGGAATGGTTGTTGGCCTATCACTCAGCTCCCACCTTGGTGGGCCAATGGACTGCTTTTCATCTTGTCCCTACCTTTTGACCCAGCCAGCTTGGCCAGAGCTATCAGGAGTTAGAACTTCTGCCAGCAGAGCTCTTGTGGTTATTGAAACATATAAGTGTCTGCACCACATCAAGGTTCATCCCCAGGGAAACTTGCACTCTGACTGCTGCCCTTTTAATGTCACCTTCTGTCTCTTTCCCATGTTGAAGCTGATGTTTAAAAGGGTTTCATGGTAGGACGGGAGTTGTACCATTGCAAAACAGGTGTCAGCAAAAGGAGAATCAAGCCGTATGTTCCTAGGACAAAAAAAAAAAAAAAAAAGAATCTCCAGTTCTGTGGTCTAACTGACCTCTGGGCTCCTCACTGGTGATCCACAGCCAAGGGCTAGGAAGTTATCTGCAGTCAGTCTGACATTGATCCAGTGCAAGATAATAGAGTGGCTGATACAAGATGGGTTACCTAGGGAGGTGGTAGAATCTCCTTCATTAGAGGTTTTTTTAAATGGAGACATCCTATCCTCTAGAACTGGAAGGGATCCTGAAAGGTCATTGAGTCCAGCCCCCTGCCTTCACTAGCAGGACCAAGTACTGATTTTGCCCCAGATTCCTAAGTGGCCCCCCTCAAGGATTGAACTCACAACCCTGGGTTTAGCAGGCCGATGCTCAAACCACTGAGCTATCCCTCCCTCCCTGGCTGTAACACAGCCCTGGTTGGGATGATTTAGTTGGGAATTGGTCCTGCTTTGAGCAGGGGGTTGGACTAGATGACCCCCTGAGGTCCCTTCCAACCCTGATATTCTATGATTCTAAGATTTAATAAAGAATTAAAGTAGGGTAATATAACTAACAACAATCAACTTGGATTTATGGAATAAAGATCTTGTCAAACTAACTTGAGATCTTTTTAGTTGAGATTACAAGTTTGGTTGATAAAAGGAATAGTGCTGTACAATATACATAGACTTCTGAAAGGTATTTGACTAGATATCACATGACATTTTGATTAAAAAACTAGAATGACATAAACTTAACATGGCACATATTAAAGGCTGGCTAACTGATAGGTCTCAAAAAGTAAGTGTAACTAGGGAATCATCTACCAACAGGTGTGTTTCTGGTGGGGCCCTGCAGGGACTGGTTCTTGGTCCTATACTATTTAACATTTTTATCAATTATCTGCAAGAAAACAAAATTATCATTGATAAAATTTGCAGAGGACAAAAATTGGGGGAGTGGTAAATAATGAAGATGACAGGTGACTGATACAGACAGATCTGGATTGCTTGATAAGCTAGGCACGAGCAAAAAAATATGCATTTTAATATGGCTAAATGTAAATGGAATGAAGAATGTAGGCCATACTTACAGGATGTGAGACTCTATCCTGGGAAGCAGTGACTCTGAAAAAGATTTGGTGCTGAGGGTGGGTGTGGATAATCATCTGAATCTGATCTCCGTTGCGATTCCATGGCTAAAAGGACTAACACAATCCTTGGGTTCATAAACGGGGGAATCTTGAGTAGAAGCAGAGAGGTTATTTTATCTGTCTTTGGCACTGGTGTGACTGCTTCTGGAATACTTTGTCCAGTTGTCGTGTCCACAATTCAAGAAGGATGTTGATAAATTTGTAGACGGTTCAAAGACTATCCTTATAGTGATAGACTCATGGATCCCGATATATATTTAGCTATTTAAATATAGCTAAGGGATAGGGTACATGTATAGATAAGGTTAAGGGGTGACTTGATTACAGTCTAGAAGTAACATAGGGAACAAAAATAATGGGTTCTTCAATTCAGAGAAAGATATAACATGATCCAATGGCTGGAAGTTGAAGCTAGATAAATTCACACTGGAAATAAGGGGTGCATTTTTAACAGTGAGAGTAATGAACCATTGAAACAACTTATCAAGGATCATGGTTAATTCTCCATCACTGGCAATTTTTAAATCAAGATTGGATGTTTTGACAAAAGATCTGCTCTAGGAATTATTCTGGGGAAGTTCTATGGCGTGTGTTATAGAGAAGATCAGAGTGGATGATCACAATGGTCACTTCTGGCACAGGAATCTATGGATATAACACATAGCATGAAAATTACTGGAGAATGACATTGTGCACTAAACCATGGCTGGACGAGGAATGGGTTAGAGAACAGGACTCTTTGATATAAACTGGATTATTTTTCTGACACATCATGTTGTGATGTTTCACATTTTTCTGCATTAGTCACAGCACCATATCACACACAGTGTGGCATGTTTGACATAATATAATGTGACATGTCCAAAGTAATATGTGAAAAGAAAAATAAAAGAGACACTTTCTGACCTAAGAACTGCAGTTTATTTCCATTTCATTTAAAAAGACCTACTTTTGTGGATGCTGACCCTCCCCCACCCCCTTCTATCCCATCACAAGAAACTGCTATCTATTTACCGTTCAGACTAGTGAGAGTTAAGCAGATCTCTGTGAAAACATACCTAATAGCAGTAAGAAAAAAGTCCCCCCCCCAGTTTTCTGACAACTGTCTTCAACATTTATAATGATAATAATTTGGCTTCCAATACTGTCTCTGATCTTTGGATCCAAGAGCATTTTATCACACCACTAAAAGTTGGGTGTTATATTAATTTTACTGGTGGATAAACTAATATTGAAAGAATATAAGACTGCTATTTGCAAAAATGGGCTCTCACCCTGTGTGATTAAAATAGGGGCTGCCTTACATTGGCACCTGAAATCTGAGACCACTTATGAAGATGAGGACCAAAGTGACAGACCTAAATGACTTACCAGATGTAACACAGTAAGTGAGTGGCAGAGAAATTAGCATCTAGAAAGCCCAGTGATTATTGGCCAGTCCTATCACTCCAACCTCTACAAACATTCACTCTTTTTCCAGTTTTAACTTTCCAGTTTTGTGGCTGGTGTGGTGAAAACAGAAAGCAGAATTTTCAGATGAAAATGTGCCATTGTGTTTCTCAAAAAAACAGTTTTGCCACAAAAAATAGAAAATGAGAGGAAGTTCATATTTTGCCAGTGTCATAAACAGATAGTTAAGGATTTATGCCTCTTTTACCTGTAAAGGGTTAAGAAGTTCACCCAGTCTAGCTGACACCTGACCAGAGGAACCAATGGGAGGACAAGATGGTTCAAAAGGAAGGAGGGAAGTTCCCTTTGTCTGAGTCAGTTTCACTTTTGACCGGAGTGGGAAAGCTCCAGAATTCAGCCTCTTATCAAGTAGTGATTATTAGTGAAGGGAATAAATAGGTTTATATTTATTTTCTTTTGTAACTTGTCTTGTGCAATTAGGGAATAATCAAATTGGGTATTCTTTTGTGTACTAAGTTTTTGCCCAGGGGAACATCCTCTGTGTTTTGAATCTGTTGTCTGTGAGAGTAGCTGGTATGCTAATCTCTCCCAGAGGGTTTTCTTTTACCTTTCTTTTCTTTAATTAAAAGCCTTTTTTTAATAACCTGATTGATTTTTCCTTGTTTTTAGATCCAAAGGGGTTGGATCTGGATCCACCAGGAGTTGGTGGGAGAAAGGAGGCGGGATGGTTAATTTCTCCTTGTTTTAAGATCCAAGGGGTTTAGATCTGTGTTCACCAGGGAATTGGTGAAGAAGTCTCTCAAGGCTACCCAGGAAAGGGAATTAGTTCTTGGGAGTGGTGGCAGCAGACCAGATCTAAGCTGTTAATTGAGCTTAGGGGTTCACATGCAGGTCCCCATATCTGTACTCTAAAGTCCAGAGTGGGGGTGAAACCTATGGCAGCCAGTATTACATTCACCACAAAATTAGTCAGTCATACCCTACATCAAATGTATGACATTCTTACAAACTATAGGCCTATTTCCTTAGATCCCATTAATTCCATTCATGACATCTTTGGCTTCCTTCCTAATGATAATGCCCAGAAGAGAACCAGTGCAGAACAAACTACTTCAAAGTATGGAGGAAGTCAGATGGACTTTGGCCAATGACACCTGGGTAAACTCTCACTCTTACAGGATCTTGAATGTTCATGAAGAACAGACAAGATTTCAATTTTTAAAGACCCACAATTACTAACCTGAAGGAAACTCAGTTTATCTTCCTGGGAAGGAGAGACTGAATTGGGCTATAGTGGGTCACTATTTTTAGAAATGTACATATTAAAATCACATCAATTCTAGAGGTGTTTCCCAGAAGGATAAACAAAAATAGATCTGCAACAAGGATCTTTGATTTCAAAAAAATCTAACTTTAAAAAATTAAGGGTATTAGTTAGGGAAGTGGACTGGATTGATGAACTCAAGGACCTGAATATGGAGGAGTCTAGGAATTACTTTAAGTCAAACTTGCAGAAGCTATCTGAAGCCTGCATCCCAAGCAAAGGGGGAAAATGTAGGAAAGGGTTGCAGACCAAGCTGTATGAGCAAGCATCTCAGCAGGTGATTAAGAGAAAGCAGAAAGCCAACAAGGAATGAAAGATGGGATGTATCATCAAGGAAAGCCATCTCTTGGAGGTCAGAAAGTGTAGGACTAAAATGAGAATTGCCAAAAGCCAAGCAGAGTTGGAATCTGCAAAGGGAATTAAAACAAATAGTAAACGGTTCTACAGCCATATAAATAAATAATAAGGATAAGGAAGAGCTTAGGGGTAGTGGCAGGGTAGCTAATGGCAACAAGGGTATGGAGGTAGAAATTACTATATATGAGGTGGAAGTCAAACAGCTTCTTGGGACCAAATTGTGAGACTTGGATAATCTCCATACAAAAATATTAAAAGAACTGGCACATGAAATTGCGAGTCCAATAGCAAGAATTTTTAATGAATCTGTAAACTCGGGGGTTGTACCCTATCACTGGAGAATTGCTAATATAATTCCTATTTTTAAGAAAGGGAAAAATGTGATTCAGAAAACTACATGACATCTTAGCCTGACCTCCATTGTATGCAAGGTCTTGGACCCTGGAAGAAATTTTGAAAGAAAAAAGTAGTTAAGAACAGAGGTGAATAATAATTGGAATAAAATACAACATAGTTTTACAAAAGGTAGATTGTGGAAGATCAGCCTGATCTCCTTCTTTGAGAAGATAACTGATTTTTTAGCCAAGAAATGCAATAGATCTTTTAGACAAAGGAAAGCAGTGGATCTCATCTATCTGGATTTCAGTAAGGCACTTTGTGGAACAGTTCCACAAGAGAAATTATAAGTTAAATTGGAGAAGATGAGGATTAATAAGAAAATTGCAAGGTGGATAAGGAACTGGTTAAAGGGGAGACTACAGAGGGTCATACTGAAAGGTGAACTGTCAGGTAGGAGGGCGATTACTATTGAAGTTCCTTAGGGACTGGTCATGGGACCAATCTTACTTAACATTTTTATTAATGACCTTGGCACCAAAAGTGGGAGTACGCTAATAAAATTTGCAGGTGACACAAAGTTGGAAGGTATTGCCAGTACGGAGGAGGACCGGAATATCATACAAGAAGATCTGGATGACCTTGTAAACTAGAGTAGTAAAAACGGGATGTAATTTAATACTGCAAAGTGCAATGTTATGCATTTAGGGACTAACAACAATATTTTTTGCTATAATATGGTTACTTAACAGTTGGAAGAGACAGAGGAGGAAAGAGACCTGGGTGTATTGATTGATCAAAGGATGACTATGAGCCCTCAATGTAATGTGGCTGTGAAAAAAGCTAATGCAGTGCTAGGATGCATCAGGGGAGGTATCCCCAGTAGAGACAGGGAAGTGTTAGTACCATTATACAAGGCACTGGTGAGACCTCATCTAGAATACTGTGTGCAGTTCTGGTTTCCCATGTTGGAGAAAGATAAATTCAAACTGGAACAGGTACAGAGAAGTGCTACCAGGATGAACCGAGGAATGGAAACCCTACCTTATGAGAGGCAATTCAAAGAGCTTGGCTTGTTTAGCCTAACCAAATTAAGGCTGAATTACTACAGAGAATTATTTCCCAGGTGTCTAGCTGGTGGGTCTTGCCCCCATGCTTATGGTCTAACTGATCGCCATATTTGGGGTTAGGAAGGAATTTTCCCCTGGGTCAGATTGACAGAGACCCTGTTTTTTTTTTTTTTTTTTTTTTTTTTACTTCCTCTGCAGCATGGGACACAGACCACTTGCAGGTTTAAACTAGTGTAAATGGTGAATTCTCTGTAACTTGAAATCTTTAAACTGTGATTTGAGGACTTCAGTATCTCACCACAAGTTAGGGATTTATTATAGGAGTGGGTGGGTGAGGTTCTGTGGCCTGCTATGTGCAGATCGTCAGACCAAATTATGACAATGGTCCCTTCTGACTCCAAAGTCTATGTGTCTATGAGAATTACCTTTTCCCATTTCATAGATATTTTACACAGATATTTTTAAAGAAAATGCATGGGCAAGTGTATTCTGTCGCAATGCAATGAAGCCCATAATTCTGAATCTCTCTAAACTTAGGGAAAATAAAACGGAAGACAAGAAGATGGGAAGCAGAGGACAAGGAAGGGGAAACCTCTCAGGAAAAATCATCTCAACATTATAGAAAATGGATATAATACTGATCTTTTTTAACTGTATTTTGCTGGTGTAACTCTATTGAATTTAACTGAGTTACTCCAGCTTTATATGAATATAAAACCAGAACAAGGACTAACAATTTGGTTGTTATTGTGCAATCATTAAAATCAGGACATACTCATCTCTGCATTTCCATGCCCTAAAGTGTGTGTGTGTGTGTGTGTGTGTGTGTGTGTAGGCTAGGCTTACTTCACTTAGCCTGATCGTATTGCATTCCAGGGTTGCTAGGAGGAAAAAACAACTGCATTAAAAACAAGCAAACTCCAGGCTTCGTAACTCAAGGCATGGTCCCACTTTATGAAATTACACTGACATCCTCTTCTCCGATAAAGAAAAACAATGCCTTTTCCAATCCATGTAATGAAATTGATTTTTTCCCTCTTTTATGAGGAGCTGGCTCTTCAAAACAACGGCTGCCCTAAGTATTACTCATCTCTACTAGCTACAGAGCTTAATGATTTGGAATGGGCCCAAATCATATAAAACAAATCCAGTTTATTCACCTACACCAACAGGTAGCCATGTAGCATCTTGAACAAAACCTATACAGCAGCACCAAATAAATCCCTGAACAATAGTCTGAGCATTAGGAACTCTACAGCCCCTGGGCTTACTTCCAAGATAGGACTCCAACGTAGCCTTCCCTTAATACCCTCTCAAACCCATGCCTCCTTAGCTTCTGGCTGCACCTTCAACACATGCTCTGCCCATTCTCTGTCACTATTTCTAACCTTTTCATAGCATTTCTAGGGGATTTTCTAGTGCTTAACTTTCTGACTGGGGCATGCACAGTGCTGCCTTAGGTAGATGCCCAGACTCCTATGTCACACCTAAACCCCAGTGCAATCCTCAAACCAGGTAAAGATAAGTGTCGCCTTGCCTATCCCACCTTATAGATCCTGATTTGATGGGCTGCTCAGAACCAGCAGCTGGGATTAGGAGGAAATGGCAAACATGGCTTCCCTTATAACCTTTAACCTAGTGAACCTTTAACCTAGTGGTTAAGGAACTCGATTGAGAGATAGAAGATCCTGGTTCAGTTCCCTGAGGAGGAAACAGGATTTTAGTAAGCCTACACAATCTTCAATATAGGTCTGTAACAGGGTCCACTCACCACTCTGGTGCCTCCTCAGCCTGTCTTGGGAATTAGCTCTGTGGTTGAGGACGCCCCCTTCAGTGTGGTGCAGTGCCACTGAGACTCCCGCTCTTGGACCCATGCCACTCCAAGGATCATGGCATCCTCTTCAATGGCACAGCCCTCTGACCGTGCCACACACTGTGCTTCCTGCTTCCGGGGGACATACAGTCCGCTGTTCAGCCACTTCCTGTGAGTGGCAAACTGCAGTCCACCGTCTAGCCACTTCCCACGTGGTTCTAGCACACTCTTTACCTTTGTACCAGGGCCTCAGTCTGCAACCCCCCAGCAGCTAGCCAGGAGCTGTCTCTGGCTCCCTCGGCCTCTGTTGGCAGCACTGCTTTGTCCAGGGTGTTGGCAGTTTTCTTGGCCCTTCAGGGACACAATCATTCCCCCCAGGGCTCCCAAAAGAGACTGCCTTCCTCTGCCTTGCAGCTCCCTTTTTATATGGGCCTACTTGGCCCTGATTGGCTGCTCCCTTCAGCCTTCCTCTGATTGGCTGCCTCTGGCACAGCCTCCCTAGGGCTGCTTTTAACCCCTTTTCTTACAGTAAGGGGCAGCTGCCCCATCACAAGGTCCTTCTCAGTCTGTCTGTTGAATTTATTCCACTTAACATAAAATAATTAAATATCCATCAAGACAACAAGTGAGAAAGACTCGGTAGTCCAATGTTGAGGCACTCGGTTAGGAAACCCTATTCAAATCCCTTTCATCAGGCAGAGGCGGTAATTGAGCCACATCCAGGATGAGTTCTCCAACCACTGGACTAAAGGTTATGAGGGAGGCCATAGGCACCAACTCTGTGGATGCTCTGGGGCTGGAGCACCCACAGAGAAAAAATAGTGGGTGCTGAGCACCCACCGGCAGCCCATCTATCAGCACCTTCCCTCTCTCCCCAGTGCCTCCTGCCCGCCGGCGGGCCCCGATGATCAGCACTTCCCCCTCTTACTTTGCACCTCCTGCCCACCACAATCAGCTGTTTTGCAGCATGCAGGAGGCTGGGGGTGGAGGTGGGAGGAGCAAAGACGTGGTGCACTCAGGAGAGGTGGCAGAATAGGGTGTGAAGGGAAGGGGTGGAATGGGGGTGGGAAGAGGTGGGGTCAGGAGGGGGTGTGGCCTTGAGGGAAGAGGTGGAGTGGGGGCAGTGCCAGGAGAGAGTTCCCAGCTATGGATCTCAAACAGTGACAGGCCCCTCCCTCCAGCCTGGATTAAGGCATCTAACTCAGTGAAAGGGGGCGGGGGCGCTTAGGGCACACCAATTTCATTGCATCTGCTGTTGGCTATGTTAGGCAGCTCCTCGTTCAGCATGCAGTTTTTTTGTAGATTCCATTTTCAGGTAGCTAGCTCCTCCCATGTATTGTATTGGGAGTACAGACGCCTAATCCAATGTTTGTGGACTCCAATGTTTGTCTAAGCATCCAAAAATTAGGTGTTGGAATGCTCAGTGTTGCAATGCCTATGTCCTTTTCTGAATCTGGGTCCATGTGAGCAACCGAAATCTGTTATTACATTTCAGGTTTCAGTGCCTTTACCTTAACACAGCTTATTTTCACCCAGTGAGAGATGGTTGTTTCAGGACATGAAATCCCCCAGAGTTCAGATATAGAAGTTAACGTATATATTTTGCTCCTCAACAGGTGATAGTTACATACATTTTTTATATATATATGGATTTACAGAAATACTAAAGTGCATATCTTCCCATATGTTTCAGGTACTGGTGACATAACTTAAAAACATATAATAAATGCAGCAGTACAATTTAATATAAACCATAAATAAAATATGGAATCATAGAAATGTAGGGCTGGAAGGGACCTTGAGAGGTCATCTAGTTCAGCCCCCATCCTGAGGCAAGACCAAATGTATCTAGACCATCCCTGATAGATGTTTGTTTAACCTGTTCTTTTGAAAAAGAGGTGGGATTCCACAACCTCCTTTGGTAACCTACACCCATACTTAACTATCCTTAGAGTTAGAAAGTTGTTTCCTAATATCTAATCTAAATCTCCCTTGCTGCCGATTAAGCCCATTACTTTGTCAGTGCACATGGACAACAATTGATCAGCATATCTTTATAACAGCATTTAACATATTTGAAGACTATCAAGTCCCCCCACAGTCTTCTTTTCTCAAGATTAAACATACCCAGTTTTTTAAGGTCAAAGGTCAGGTTTTCTAAACATTTTATTGTTTACCTTTCATCGTTTTTGTTGTTCTCTTCTGGATTCTCTCCAGCTGAGACCTCATCAGTGTCAAGTAGAGTGGGACAATTGTCTCCCATGTCTTACACACAACACTCCTGTTAATATTTTCCAGAATATTAGCCTTTTTCACAACTGCATCACATTGCTGGCTCAGGTTCAATTTGTGATCCACCATAACCCCCAATTCTTTTCAGCCTAGCCAGTTATTCCCCATTTTGTAGTTGTGCATTTAATTTGTCCTTCCTAAGTATAGTACTTTGCATTTGTCTTTATTGAATTTCATCACATTGATTAGAATTATTTTGAATTCTATTCCTGCCCCCCAAAGTGCTTGCAATCCCTCCAGATCGGTGTCATTCACATATTTTATAAGCAGGCTCTCCATGTCATTAAGTAAAATATAGAATAGTACCAGACCCAAGACAGAGACTCCTGAGGGACCCCATTAGATACATCCTCTCAGCTTGACAGCAAATCATGGATAACTCCTCTTGGACTACAGTGTTCCAGCTGGTGGTGCATCCACCTTATTAATTTGATCTAGACCATATTTCCCTAGTTTATGAGAATGTCATGTGGGACTTTGTCAACAGCCTTACTAAAATCAAGATATATCACATCTACTGCTTCTCCCCTTTTTCACTAGGCCAGTAACCCCACTCCACTTGATACCGCCTGCCAACTAGACATGGAGCCATTGATCACTATCTGTTGAGCCTGACGATCTAGCCAGCTTTCTATCCACCTTATAGTCCATTCATCAAGCCCATACTTCTTTAACTTGATGGCAAGAATACTGTGGGAGACCGTATCAAAAGTTTTGCTAAAGTCAAGGAATAACACGTCCACTGCTTTCCCCTCATCCACAGAGCCAGTTATCTCACCATAGAAGGCAATTAGGTTAGTCAGGCATGACTTGCCCTTGGTGAATCCATGCTGACTGTTCCTGATCACTTTCCTCTCCTCAAAGTGCTTTGTCCTTATCCAGTCCTATGGGCCTCATCCATTTGCTACAAGTTCTCACAGATAACTGCTAACAGTTCCAAGATTGCTTCAGCTCATTCCTTTAGAAACTTAATGTGAATATCATTAGGGTCTGTCAACTTAAATACAGCTAACTTATCTAAATATTCTTTAATCTGTTATTTCTCTATTCTGGGTTGCATTCATTCCACCTTGTTGTTAATATTAATTGTGCTAAGTCTCTGATCATCATTAACATTTTTAGTGAAGACTGGAGAAAATAGGCATTAAACACCTCAGCTTTCTTAGGGCTTGTCTACACTTACCGTGGATTGACAATGCGGCAATTGATCCATTAGGGATCAATTTAGTGGGGTCTAGTGAAGACTCGCTAAATCGACCACCGATAGTGCTCGCATTGACTCTGGTACTCCACCTGAAAGAAAAGCATAAGATAAGTCGACGGGAGAGTTTCTCCTGTCAACCCAGCATGGTGTAGACACTGCAACAAGTCGACCCACGCTACATCGACTCTGGCTAAGTTATTGATGTAGCATAACTTAGGTTGACTTAACCCCATAGTGTAGACCTGCCCTTAATGTCATCTATTGTTAATTCCCCTCCCCTAATTAGTGCACATACATTATCCTTAAACTTTTTCTTGCTCCTAAGGTATTCATTAAAACTTCTTATCAGCTTTTATGTCCCATGCTAAGTATAACTGATTTTGTACTTTAGTCTTTCTGATTTTTTCCTATATGCTTGTGCTATTCTTTTAAATTCCTCCTTAGCGATTTGTCCATGTTTCCCCTTTTTGATTTTCAGTCATTAAAGAGCTTCTTATGCAGACACTTACCAGACACTTACTCGTCTTCCTATCTTTCCTTCTCATGGGATAGTTCGCATTTGGACCTTTAATATTGTCTTCTTGAGAAAATGCCAGCTCCCCTGAACTCTGTTATCCCATAGATGTTTTTTTCCCCCCCAGGGAATCTTACCTACCAGTTCTCTGTATGAGTATGACTAGAGCCCGGTAACTTAAAATTCAAATTTTTTTCCAGTCCAAGAGTTGTCCAGCTTTGCAATCCCTTTCATATTTGGAAATGACTATAAACAATATTGACAAGTCCATGAATCATGAGTCAGCCCCTGAAATAATCATGAGGTGTTTTGTTCTATGATAGATTTTGAGTCCTTTTGAGCATTTAGCGTGCAATAAGGTCACCTATTGAAGTTATTCTCCATAAGCACGATGGCTTTTAAAAATTCCTTTAAAAAAATTAAGGAATATTGAGATTCTTATGAAGTTACATGATTTCAGATGCTAGCTTTGAAGAAGAACACCAAATACCATGTGACTTGCAATAAAATCACAAAAGTTGGTCACACTATACAGCTTCGGTATTTTTTTTTTAGGTATCTTGGACTGAATTATGTCAATTACCACCAGAGACAGCAGATACTATTTGTCACATCACTAATGATACATCCCTCTTCAGCACAGCTGAAGCATATTAAGCAGTGCAGTACAATGGACAATAGTGAACTTGGTCCAAAGCCCCTCAAAGTTAAAGGAAAGATTCCCACTGACTTCAATGGGCTTTTGGATGAGGCCTATAAAGAGCAGATCAGTCTCCAGGAGTGTCAGAATGCTCTTAAATTGAAATAACACTGTCTATTCTCTGTGCTGCACATAAATGAACAACTCCTGTTGTGTCTGTCTGCTTATTTTTTGCAACAAGGTAAAGAGAGAAAATTGTAAGGATTTTGATTTTCTTAGCATATCAGATTTGACATTTCCCTTTAATACATTGTGAATATGCATGCGATAATAATCAGATTGATTTCCGTTTTCAGTAGCACTTTGTGTTCCAAGATGTATATGAAAATCTTTCAGTTATATGAACAGAATTATTTTATCAGCGTATAAGGGTATTATTATTTTCCATTTTAGGGGCACCTTTGAAGCTGCTTCAGTGTTAACACTTTGATGTGGTTTTGTGCTATGTAGCTGCCACGGAAAGCAGATATAAATAAGGTAAAGAAGTACCACAACTTATCTGCTTTTTACTGTAGCAGGTACTGAAAACATATATTGATGAAATGTGAGGACAGCAAATTTATTATCCAGTTATTATTACTACTCTTTAGTATAATTATGTAAAATGCTCCACATTTTGCTTCGTCACTTTTTCCTGACAAGGTAAAAGTATTTTGCAAAATTTCAAAAAAAGCTCAGATTTTTTTTCCCCAATGTGAAATCACTGTCAATTTGTAAATTCAGCATTCTTCTGTAGTCACTTCAGGGATATATGCTACAGATCTCATGCTACAGGTCACTGAAACTTGTCTGTAGACCTTTGGGGTACTTCTACACTAAAACACTGAGTCAAAAAGCCCGGTCCAGTGACTTGGCTCACATGTCTTGGACTACAGTGCTAAAAATAGCAGCGCAGAGGTTCCCACTCAGCTGGAGCCCGAACCCTGGGACCTGCCCTCCTTGCTGGGTTTCAGAGTTCGGGCTCCAGCCCATGCCAAAACATCTACACTGATATGTTTAGCCCTGTAGTATAGGCCATGCAACCCCAAGCCAGTTGACCTGGGCTCAGATTCAGTGCTGCAGGTTTTTCTTTGCATTGTAGACATACCATGAGATGCCATACTTTTTCATTTTAAGTATGCTCGGCACTAGCCATCTCCTTTTTTTGTTTTCTGAAGCTTTGACCAAAGCCCATTAAAGGCAATGGACAGGCAAGCAGAAGATTGGCACAGAGACTATGGGTATGTCTACACTGCTATCAGAGGTGAGAGTGCAGCACATGTAGACATACGCAAGCTGGCTTTGATTTAGCTACCTTGAATAACCATAAGAAGCCATGGCACCAAAGGTTGTATAAGTCTGCCCAGGACCCTTAATATGTACTTGAGAGGCCATCCCATGCTTTTGTGTGTCACTGCTATTGTTATTTGAGCTAATTAGATCAATGTTAACTTGGATACGTCTACACACACAGTAGTCACACCTCTGATTTCAAGGTAGACATACAACTTGCCCAAAGTTAAGCAGGAAGTCTATGGCAGAGATCAGAATTAAACCAACATCTCTAGAGTCTCAGGCTAGTGCTTTAATCAGAAGACCACCCCTCTTCCCTAACAAAAAGATCGCTCTTCTTCTCAACACTGAGCCCTTCATTTTCTCTCTTTCTCAGTCTCTCTGTGGAAATGAGATGAGTGAATATTAGTCAGAAGCACATGTCTGAATTGGAGCCACAACATTTATCAATGATCCTAGAAACAAGGCTTCACTGAATCCTTGCACTTTCCAATTCAGAACTGCAGTTCTCTCCAAGCCATATAAACAAGTGTGTAGTAATTTGGAAAGAAGAACTTTGGGCAAAAAAATCAAACAACTAATAAGCTGGGTAAGTGGAGAAATGAGTTAAAACAAGGATGTCAGCTGAAAACGGAGAGACTCTCATTATCTCAGCTATCTGAGAATTGATTAGAATAATTCCCAGTGACTTCACAGACACCTAGCTGATTAAAGAAGAGCTGATGAGTTGACGGCTTCCCAGCTGCTAAGCTCAGCCAACAAGTCACTGATGACTTCAGCAGATGGTCCTGCTTTTAGTCCATTGAGAACTTTATGAGCCATGTATCCTTCTTCAGGCAACTCATTGTTTGAAATAAGGAACAGAATGATGAACTAATGTGTTGGGTAATAAAATGCTCCAGGACATATCTTTCCTGAGCAGCATCCAAACATCCTCAACTTGAATATCATTGTTATGGTCTGAAAATTAATGATGTATAAAAAAACCCATCAACTGAAAAAAATGTCAACAGTGATGCAGAAACCCTAAGAGCTGTGAAGTCCATGAAGGCAATAAGATTGCATATAGATCTAGTTAAGAAAGGAAGGTGATTGCGTTTGTGAGGTTGTCATTGGGAATAGTCCACTTTATGAGCAGATTCTAATCCCCAGTTTACTCACACTGAATAGTTCCTTATTTCAGAACTAACTCTTCTGACTTCAGTAGGATTATTCACACTGACTGGCACTTTACTTCAGAAATAGCCATTGGGACTATGTGTGAAGTATCATAGAATCATAGAAGCTCAGGGTTGGAAGGGACCTCAGGAGGTCATCTAGTCCAACCGCCTGCTCAAAGCAGGACCAATCCTCAACTAAATCATCCCAGCCAGGGCTTTGTCAAGACTGACCTTAAAAACCTCTAAGGTAGGAGATTCCACCACCTCCCTAGGTAACCCATTCCACTGCTTCACCACCCTCCTAGTGAAAAAGTTTTTCCTAATATCCAACCTAAATGTTCCCCCACTGCAATTTGAGACTATTACTCCTTGTTCTGTCATCTGGTACCACTGATAACAGTCTAGATCCATCCTCTTTGGAACCCCCTTTCAGGTATTTGAAAGCAGTTATTAAATTCCCCCTCATTCTTCTCTTCTGCAGACTAAATAATCCCAGTTCCCTCAGCCTATCCTCATAAATCATGTGCTTCAGCCCCCTAATCATATCATGCCTCTCAGGCTGAGTTATGAGATCAGAATCTGGCCCATGTCACCAGGAAACTTCTGATGTCCTCTTTCACAACACCACTGCTGCAAAAAGTCATCGTGAGTAAAAAGGAAGGAAATCTTTGTCAGTGGGAAGACTCTATTGTATTGGCAAAAAGAACAGGAGTACTTGTGGCACCTTAGAGACTAACAAATTTATTAGAGCATAAGCTTTCGTGGACTACAGCCCACTTCTTCGATGCATATAGAATGGAACATATATTGAGGAGATATATATACACACATACAGAGAGCATGAACAGGTGGGAGTTGTCTTACCAACTCTGAGAGGCCAATTAAGTAAGAGAAAACTTACTTTTTTTTTTTTCTCTTACTTAATTGGCCTCTCAGAGTTGGTAAGACAACTCCCACCTGTTCATGCTCTCTGTATGTGTGTATATATATCTCCTCAATATATGTTCCATTCTATATGCATCCGAAGAAGTGGGCTGTAGTCCACGAAAGCTTATGCTCTAATAAATTTGTTAGTCTCTAAGGTGCCACAAGTACTCCTGTTCTTTTTGCGGATACAGACTAACACGGCTGCTACTCTGAAATCTATTGTATTGGTTGCTCCTATATGACAAACTTTTTTTTCCCAAGTGAATTCTCATTAAAACCCACATATCTTGAGTGCAATGCTTTTTGAACTGTACTATAGGAATAACATATCTATTTGATGTGTGTATTATAAGGATGAATCCCCCACAATTAATAAGAAGTATTTTAGGCAAGGGGCTAAATTCTTCTCTCCGTTACAGCCGTGTCAATCAAGAGTAACCCCACTGAATTGAGTGGAATAACTTAGATTAGAGTCTGATCCTGGGCGATCTTCTTGGAACAAGAAAAGGGAGATCAGTCTTGTATTTTAGAACTTCAGCTTCCAGTTCCAGGCATAACTAAGAAGTTAAAAGATACAAAGTAAGTGCTTTCAATGGGATTACTGAAAGAATAAGATACTTCTCACCATAACTGAGGGTGGCAGAATCTTACTTTTTATACATTTCTGTTTATTAATTATTATTAGTAGTAGTAGTAATATTTATTTATTAACTGTATTGCAATAGGGCCTAGGAGACCCAGCCCCGGATGAGGACCCCATTGTGAAAGAATGGTCCCTGCCCCAAAGAGTTGAAGATTATTTGTGGGATTAGATAAACTCTTAGGTTATTCTTCCCCTGCTTTTTTAAAAACACTCTGCAAACTAGCTGTGATGAATTCTAAAACATACCCGACCACAGGGTCTGCATTGTTTTATGACTGCTGTGCCGCACAAATACTTGGCAACCCTTTTCATTTTCATATTTAAGTTGGCTGTCTCATAGGAGTCATGTTACAATAAATACATATTGTAAATATACATTATATGGGACTCAATCCGACACCCATTGGCATTCATAGCAAAACTCCTCTTGGCTTCAATTGCAGCAGAATAGGATCCTTAGTTTATGGTGGTGAAACTTGTTTTTTTAAGGCTGCATTGAAGTTTCAGGCCAGTATTTCAAGTATGTATTTTTTCATAAATAATTCATTCTATATTATTGAGCATATGCAAAACAAAAACCAAAAGAAATCAGTCAGGGACTGCAATGTGCTCTTGCCGTGCATGAAAAATTCCCAAAGGTTATTCCATCTCTTTTGTATGTATGTAATAATGTAACCCTAATCAAATATACTACAATGTTTCTGACAAGCTATTTATTGCTTAATTCTTTTTTTTCCTGCACCAATAAAAATGTTATTCAAAACATTCACAATTGAATAATAAAAGCCTGCTGTGAAATCATTCTTACTGATTGAAGGCTGATTATTTTCATAGTGCAGCTGTTGCTAGCTATTCCATATTCTTAAACTTGATCATTATAGTGGCATCACCGATATATTTCTGATTTCAGATCATGGCATTTTGGAGGCTGTGATCTATTTTTTCTAGAGAATGAAAATGTGAGCTTTGCTTAGCAAATAATGAACTTGACCAAGTTCTAACACATACACACATATTATTTATATATAATATCATATATATGACATTAATAGGACTCCATTCAGTTTCAGGGGTGTTCCTATCTGATTTTCTTTGCAGGATTGGGGTCCTGAAAAGACATTGCTTCAGTATGAAGAAAATGTAACTTTGTTGATTTCATTCAATTGACCCTTCGGATCTACAATGTTTGGATTGATCTCAGGTCCTGTACATTTTGTCAGCTGGACAATCCTACAAAGAATTGATTTACTATTAAAATATTCCCATTTTACAGACTAATACATGCTCACTAACAATATTTAATGTAGATTCAATCAATCATGTCACTTTGGGGTATCTTTGTAAAACTGCTGAAGTCCCAGACTCCCTTTTTGCAGATGTAAATCGGAGGGCTTGCCCTAGGACCTATGTCCCTTAGTTACTTGGGAGTGGATTGCTCCCTGTCACATTAAAACCTGTGGGAGAGTGCTAAGAGGTAGGAAAACTCTTCAAGGATCCATTTGCAGAATTCATTCTCAATCATTTTGTCATGGGTGGTGAGTTTGCTCTGTTTTGGATAAAGCCTCAGGACTCACCCATGAACCAGGAGCATCCCCAGGTTTGGATTGTGGGTAATCGTTGTGAGAGCAGGGCTATCTACAAGAAGTCCCTGTGCCTTCCTATTCAGCTCTCTGCTCTCAGTGCCTGTCTTTTCAAGCATCAACCCCACTCCCTCCAGAGCAGCTCTAATGGAGGAATGCTACCAGAGACTGCCCCTGTCCAAGTGCTCCAGGATTCTTCTTAAAGATGGTTTGGTGACAGAGGACTTCTTGTGTGGAAAAGTCTCTGTGGAGCAGGAAATACAGCCCCAAGCTGTATTATCTAACCTTCCAGGGTAATCTTCCTACATGTGAATCTAGACCACATCAGGAGCCCCCCACATGGGATGCTAAGACGTGTGAGAAGTACCACTGAGTTGGCTGATACCTCTTCTACATAGTAGGACTGAAACTGGGTCCCCCTCCATTGATTGATTGTGATAGCACTAGCTGGTGCCTGGTTTGAACCTGCAGTTAGAGGTTCCAGTTCTCAGATTTGCAGATGCATATTCAATTAAGTCACCAAAGGAAGAGCTAGGTACACATTTTGTGGAAGCAAATTGCACCAATAATAAGGTAGTTCACTCTTTTGAATAATTGACCTTTAAGCATTTGCCAGTTTCCTTTCCTGGAAAATGGTGTAATGCTTCTGCATGATAGGCTGGTATTGCTATCCTCATTTTAGAAATAATGGAACTAAGGCACGGGGGGATATTCTACAGGGGCGTTATTGCCTTCTACATTACAGACATATCAGCTGCTTAATAAATGTTATTGTGGGGTTCATTATTTACAATAGGTATTTCATTCATACAGTCCCAGTAGAGCTTAATGTAAAGGATTATATATACCATACCCACTACTGAAAGGAATGTCAGACTTGCCCAAATGGTTACATATAGGTCTCAAATAAAGCCTGACTCACACTAGTGGAAATCCTTCAATTTACTTGGTTGGGTTTCAAGTGTAATGTCTATGGATGGGTGCAGCCATAGATTATTGTAGATTTTCCTCATGCCGTGCCCTACAAAATTTTTATCAACCATAAACTAGGGCTGTCAAGTGATTAAAAAAATTAATTGTAATTAATCACACTGTTAAACAGTAATAGAATACCATTTATATAAATATATTTGGATGTTTTCCACATTTTCAAATATATTGATTTTAATTACAACACAGAATACAAAGTGTACAGAGGTCACTTTTTATTATAACTATTTGAGTTGTAAAAATAAAAGAAATTATATTTTTCAATTCACTTAATACAAATACTGTAGTGCAATATCTTTATCATGAAAGTTGAACTTATAAATGTATAGCTAAGTACAAAAAATAATTGCATTTAAAAATAAAACAATATAAAACTTTAGAACCTACAAGTCCACTCAGTCCTACTTCTTGGTCAGCCAATTGCTCAGACAAACAAGTTTGTTTACATTTTCAGGAGATGATGCTGCCCACTTCTTGTTTACAATGTCACCTGAAAGTGAAAAAGGCATTCACATAGCACTGTTGTAGCCAGCATTGAAAGATATTTACATGCCAGATGCGCTAAAGATTCATATGTCCCTTCATGCTTCAATCACCATTCCAGAGGACATATGTCCATGCTGACGATGGGTTCTGTTTGATAACTATCCAAAGCAGTACAGACCAATGCATGTTCATTTTCATCATCTGAGTCAGATGTCACCAGCAGAAGGTTCATTTTCTTTTTTGTTGGTTCAGGTTCTGTAGTTTCCGCATCGGACTGTTGCTCTTTTAAGACTTCTGAAAGCATGCTCCACACCCCGTCCCTCTCAGATTTTGGAAGACACTTCAGATTCATAAATCATGGGTCGAGTGCTATAACTATCTTTAGAAATCTCACATCTCACAAACCTTCTTTGTGTTTTGTGAAATCTGCAGTGAAAGTACTCTTAAAACAAACAATATGCTGGGTCACCACCTGGGACTGCTGTAACATGCAATATATGGCAGAATGTGGGTAAAACACAGAGGAGGAGGCATACAATTCTCCCCCAAGGAGTTCAGTCACAAATTTAATAAACACGTTATTTTTTTAACAAGCGTCATCAGCATGGAAGCATGTCCTCTGGAATGGTGGCCAAAGCATGAAGAGGCATACGAATGTTCAGCATATCTGGCATAAAAATACCTTGCATTGCTGGCTACAAAAGTGCCATGTGAACATCTGTTCTCACTTTCAGGTGACATTGTAAATAAGAAGCGGGCAGCATTAGCTCCCATAAATGTCAACAAATTGTTTCTCTTAGCGATTGGCTGCACAAGAAGTAGGACTGAGTGGACTTCTAGACTCTAAAGTTTTACATTGTTTTGTTTCTGAGTGAAGTTATGTAACAAAAAAAAATTACATTTCTAAATTGCACTTTCACAATAAATAGATTGCACTATGGTACTTGTATGAGGTGAATATTTGTAATAAAAATTCAATATAAAGTGAGCTCTCTACACTTTGTATTCTGTGTTGTAATTTAAATCAATATATTTGAAAATGTAAAAAAAATCCAAAATATTTAATACATTTCAATTGGTATTCTATTGTTTAACAGTGTGATTAAAAGTGCAATTAATCGCATGAGTTAACTATGATTAACCAATATCAATTGGTATTCTATTGTTTAACAGTGTGATTAATCATGATTTTTTTTAATCACGATTAATTTTTTTTAGTTAATAGCGTGAGTTAACAGTGATTAATCAACATCCCTATCATAAACATAGCTCTGGTCCCAACTATATGTGTGTTCTCAGTGTGCTATTGTCCAAGTAATGTCTGGGTTTTGAAATTGAGAATAGAGTTTTGTTTTGTTGCATTCAGTTTTGGTGAGATCCAAGACTATAAAATTATTGACTGAAGGTGAAAGGTTTAGAAATGTATGAGAAAGTACATGCAGCTATAATGGAAATTTTTGCAGACCCTCCACAGTAGCTGTTGCTAGTTCTCCAGCTATAATACCTAAGTGCAGTCATATGTTGGTTTGTATTTCTTCTTTTCTAGAGGTTACCATAGACACTAACAGCACATAGGCAACTAATGGGTAAAAATAAAGTATAAATGGATTTGGCAAAAGTAATTATCAAAGTACAGCTACAGTAGATTTTTTATATGTAATGGTATAATTTCACTCAAGGATATATTGAATTACCATGTATTCAGTAAGTGCTACATAGTGTTGTGGGTTTTTTTTTTTTTTTTTTTTGTTATCACAAAACCCCTCCTGAAAGCCTTTTGGACTAACTAAGTATAAAACTATATTGTAAAATAAGACTCTCTTTTTATTATTTATATACCTGCAGCACCTAGGACTGCCAGTCATGGAGCAAGACCCCATTATGTTAGGTGCTACATGCATGGTTGTGAAGTAGATAGGTTTGTTATACACGTAACATACCTGACCTAAATGTAAGAAAAATGTTAAGACAACTTCAGGTATGTCTATACCTCTGAGTCTATACTGGCATATCCATGCTGGCATAACCCTGTAATGCAGATACAGCCTACACCAATGGAAAGGTTCTTTCCATCAGTGCAGGAACACCACCTCCCTGAATGACAGTAGTTATGTCTACACTGCGGAGTAGATTGGCATGGTTATGTCTGGTTTGTCAGACCTCTGACAAACATACCTATGTCTACCTAACTTAAGTAAAAACAATGAGGAGTCCTTGTGGCACCTTAGAGACTAACAAATTTATTTGGGCATAAGCTTTCGTGGGCTACAGCCCACTTCATCAGATGCACCTGAGAATCTGATGAAGTGCATTCATTACCCCTCGCTTTGCCAGATAAAAAGGAACTGATCACAGAACTAAAAATTAATGGTAGCTTAGGTACAAGTAATCATGACTTGATCAAATTTATAATGTGCAAACAGAATGAAGTCCAGACCAGAAATACAGATACTTGTTATTTTAAAAGGGCCAATTTCACAAAGCTGAAAACAATAACGAGCTAAATCAGCTGGGAGGAAGAATTTAATCAGAAAAATGTGAATGATAATTGAGACTCGCTTAAGAAAACTACCAGATGTCCAAAAAGCCACAAACCCCTAATCGAGGAAGAAGGCCACATTTGTTAAATTACCAACCTGTATTAGAGGGGAAGTGAAGGCAGCTATTAAAAATAAAAAAAATAATGTATAACAAATTGGAGAAAGGGGAAGTCAATAGTAATGAATATAAATCAGAAGCTAGGAATTATAGAAAAGATAAGGGAAGCAAAGGGACAAAAGGAGAAATCTATGGCAAGCAAAGTTAAAGACAATAAGAAGGGGTTTTTGAAAGTATATTATGAACAAAAAGAATCCTAACAATGGTTTTGGTCCATAACTAGAAGAAAATGGTAAGAGTTATCACTAATAATGCAGAAGAGTCAGAAATGTTCTATAAATATTTCTGTTCTGTGTTTGGGAAAACAATTATGTAGTCATATCATATGATAACTCTTTCCATTCCACTAGTACTTCAGGAGGATGCTATACAGGAGCTACAAATATTAGATATTTTAAAATCACTAGGTCTGGACAACTTTCATCTAAGAGTTTTAAAAGACCAAGCTGAGGAGCTTGCTGGATTATTAACACTGATTTTCAATAAGTCTTGAACCATTGGAGAAGTTCCAGAAGACTGGAAGAAACCTAATTTTGTGCCGATATTTACAACGGATAAGCAGGATGACACAGGTCATTATAGCCTTGTCAGTCTAACATTTATCCTGGGCAAGATAATGTCATGGCTAGGGCTGTTAGCAATTAATCACACTGTTAAACAATAAAATATCATGTGTTTAAATATTTTTGGATATTTTCTACATTTTCAAATATATTGATTTCAATTATAACACAAAATACAAAGTGTACAGTGCTCACTTTATATTATTTTATTACAAATATTTGCACTGTTAAAACAAAATAAATAGTATTTTTCAATTCACCTAATACAAGTACAGTAGTACAATATCTTTATCGTGAAAGTTGAACTTACAAATGTAGAATTATGTACAAAAAATAACTGCACTCAAAAATAAAGCAATGTAAAACTTTAAAGCCTACAAGACCACTCAATCCTACTTCTTGTTCAGCCAATCACTCAAACAAGTTTGTTTACATTTGCAGGAGATAATGCTGCCGGCTTCTTGTTTACAATGCCACCTGAAAGTAAGAACAGGTGTTCACATGCACTATAATAAGTACTAAGATATTTACGTGCCAGATGCGGTAAAGATTCATATGTCCCTTGATGCATAGCTGGCACATAAATACCTTGCAAATCTGGCTACAAAAGTGCCATGTGAACACCTGTTCTCACTTTCAGGTGACATTGTAAATAATAAGCAGGACAGAATTACCTCCGTAAATGTAAACAAACTTGTTCTTTCTGAGAGATTGGCTGAACAAGAAGTAGGACTGAGTGGGCTTGTCAGCTCTAAAGTTTTACAGTGTTTTGTTTTGAGTGCTGTTATGTCACAAAAAAAATCTGCATTTGTAAGTTTCACTTTCATGATAAAGAGATTGCACTACAGTACTTGTATGAGGTGAATTGAAAAATACTATTTGTTTATCATTTTTACAGTGCAAATATTGTAATAAAAATAATAATATAAAGTGAGCACTGTACACTTTGTATTCTGTGTTGTAATAGAAATTTGATATTGTAGAAAAACATCCAAAATATTTAATACATTTCAATTGGTATTCTATTGTTTGACAGTGTGATTAAAAGTGCAATTAATCGTGATTACTTTTTTAATCGTGATTAATATTTTTGTTAATCACATGAGTTAACTATGATTAATCAACAGTCCTAGTAATGGCCGGTACAGGACTCAATTAATAAAGAATTAAAGGAGGGTAATATAATTAATGCCAATCAACATGGGTTTATGGAAAATAGATCCTGACAAAATAACTTGATATCTCTTTTTGATGAGATTAAAAATTTGGTTGTTAAAGGGAATAGTACTGAACAATATACTTAGACTTCCGACCTCATGACATTTTGATTAAAAAACTAGAATGATATAAAATTAACATGGTACACATTAAAAGGATTAAAACCTAGCTAACTGATAAGACTGAAAATTTAATTGTAATTGGGGAATCAAACAGGTGTGTTTCTAGTGGCGTGTTGCAGGGATTGGTTCTTGGCCCTATGCTATTTAACATTTTTATCAATTACCTGGAAGAAAACATAATATCATCATTGATAAAGTTAGCAGAGGACTAAAATTGAGGGAGTGGTAAACAATGAAGAAGACAGGTCCCTGATACAGAGCGGTCTGGATCACTTGATAAATTTGGCACAAGCAAACAATGTGTGGTTTAGTATGGCTACATGTGTATGGAACAAAGAAAGTTGTTCATACTTACAGGATGAGGGACTCTATCCTGGGAAGCAGTGATTTTTGGGGGGCAGGTGAGGGGTGGCTAACCATCTGAACTCGATCTCCCAGTGCGATTCTGTGACCGAAAGGGCTAACTCAATCCTTGGATGCTAAACAGAGGAATCTTGAGCAGGAGTAGACAGGTTATTCTATGTCTGTCATTGGCACTATGTCCAGTTCTGGTGTCCACAATTCAAGAAAGATATTGATAAATTGTAGAGTGTGCAGAGAAGAACGACAAGAATGATTGAAGGATTAGAAAACATGTTTTATAGTGATAGACTCAAGGAGCTCAATCAATTTAGCTTAACAAAGAGAAGGTTAAGGGTGACTTAATTACATTCTATGAGTACCTAAGTGGAAAACAAATATTTTATAGTGGGCTCTTCATTCTAACAGAGAGAAAGTTGGAAGTTGAAGCTACATAAATTCAGACTGGAAATAAGGCACACATTTTTAACAGGGAGGCTAATTAACCCTTGGAACAATTTACCAGGGTTGTGCTGGATTCTCCATCACTGGCAATTTTTAAATCACAATTGGATGTTTTTCAAAAAAATCTGCTGTAGGAATTACTTTGAGGAAGTTCTATGCAGAGGTCAGACTCGATAAACACAATTATCTCTTCTGGCTTCAGGACCCATGAATCTCTGAATGGGGTCCTGATCTCATTTGGGGGCACAAAGTGTTTAATAAAATAATAGATAATAAAATAATAAAAACAATAACATATTCTTTCATTTCAGGTTGCCAGGACTGGACTTGACACATTCACTTAATGCATTTTCAATCAAGTTCATTTCAGAGCACACTACAAAAACAACACCTAGGCAAACAATTAGATTTGTGCCACAATGCAACTAATGCTTCTTTAGGGAACATTAGGTCTCCATAAATAACCCAGCTGATGTCTAAAATCATTAAAAAGACTTGTTCATTTATGCAAATTGCTGTAAACATGCATCACTGCTCTGCTTGGGATGCTTTGGTTCAGCTTTTAAAAGACTTCCAGTGAAACAAAGATCTACTGCTGGAGCTTCTGTACTGGCCAGGAAAGACAATGCTACTGGAATGCAGCCATAAGACAGTTTATTTAGGATAAACATAAATACAAAGATTTGTTCAGAAAAGAGGGGACCTGAGTTGGGAGCGCTTGACTCTTCCCTGGCCAATTCTAGCTGCACAGAAGAGTCAAGGACTCCATATCTGCTCTCTGTGTATTAAGGATCCCCTTGGAAAACAAAATTAATGAGTGAAGTAAATGGGATGGGGTCATGAAGGGAAATATTTTGAGACTTCCCTTCAGAGGATTAGTCCCTGTAGTCTATCAGGACTTTGATCTCCTTAAGCAAAAGGCAGATCTACCCAAAATGAGACCTTTAGGGTAGATGGAGGAAATAGGGGATCACTGAAATGTTGTAAGGTGCACGAAATCAGCATCCTTCAGCCAAGGACAATTGATCATGTGACACAAGTCAGTAATATCACTCCATATAACAGATAACTAAACTGAGGCATTGTGAGGTGTTAAATGACTTGCCCTAGGCCACTCATTGAATCAGTGAAAAACCCTAAAACAAGAGGTGTCCTAACTACCATATACTGTTTTACTCATAAGACTATACTCCCCTTCTAGCACCTCACCCACACAAAGGTATTATAAAGTTACAATGGACTTGTTGGCAAATCATATGGTAATGACAAGTTTCAGAGTAACAGCCGTGTTAGTCTGTATCCGCAAAAAGAAGAACAGGAGTACTTGTGGCACCTTAGAGACTAACAAATTTATTAGAGCATAAGCTTTCGTGGACTACAGCCCACTTCTTCGGATGCATATAGCTATATGCATCCGAAGAAGAGGGCTGTAGTCCACGAAAGCTTATGCTCTAATAAATTTGTTAGTCTCTAAGGTGCCACAAGTACTCCTGTTCTTCTTTTTTCATATGGTAATGGTGGCGTATTTGACTGCAAAGGACACATTTGTGTATTTCTCCCCTACCCCACCCAACTTGGACCATAGTTTTCACAGGAATTTCTTTCTTTGCAAATATTAATACAGTTCCTGTAAAAAAAAAAAAAAAAAAACCCTCTCCTGAAAGCCCTTTTGTTTTTGTTAATCTACTCAAGAACAGAAAGTGGCACAAGGCCAAATGCATTAGCCATAATGTGTTAGTTTAAAGCCAGGCACAATTTAAGCCATTTTATGGCTTGGTTTAGTTTGAGTTTAATGTAAACATAGTGGCTCTTTGCAGTTTTGATGATATACTCAACTGTTATAGAAAAGGACATCAGGGCTTTATAATGGATAAAAACCCAAGGAATGTAAATGTAATATACGATAAATAGTCATTTCTCTTCAAGCACTTTGTAAATTCCCCATTTATCCTTTCCATAAAAAGGATGCAAAGCTGGTTATTGTTTTTTTCATTTGGTCATAGCCAAAATAAGTTACATTTCCAAAAGCATGTCCAGAATGTGTGATTATAGGGACAATTAACCACCAGGAAATTGTGAACCCTGCATAGAATTAAGTATTGCATGCACTGAACTGCATGCTTTGTCTGTCCCATTTATATACACTGTAAGAACATTCTTAACATATGACATATTTTCCTCTATGCAGTGTAAATAAATAAATGGAGATATCCTATCTCCTAGAACTGGAAGGGACCTTGAAAGATCATTGAGACCAGCCCCCTGCCTTCACTAGCAGGACCAAGTACTGATTTTGCCCCAGATCTCTAACTGGCCCCCTCAAGGATTGAACTCACAACCCTGGGTTTAGCAGGCCACTGCTCAAAACACTGAGCTATCCCTCCCCCCTGTAGTTGTAGGCATGTCAGTCTCAGGATATCAGAGAGAGAAAGTGGGTGAGGTAATATCTTTTATTGGACCAACTTTTGTTGGTGAGAGAGACAAGATTTGGAGTCATATGAGCTCTTCTTCAGGTCATTCTTCTTCAGAGTACCTTTCCCGGACCTAAGAAGAGCTCTGTAGGGCTCGAAATTTTGTCTCTCTCACCAGAGGATGTTGGTCCAATAAAAGATATTACTTGTTACTCTGAAACTTGTCTTTACCCACCTTGTCTCTCTAATATTTTCCTCTGGTACTCTACCACAACCCTGTTTATTTTTTAAATGATTATGTGTATAGACTCATTTTGTTTTCCAAATATGGTGGAACTAGTTGCACTCACCACTGTCAACTGCTGGAAGTTCCACATCTAGCGCTTCCTGTTGACCTTCACTTTGACTCTAAAATGACCTGGTTCTGTCATGATTTAGCTCTCTGGCTATGTTCTGTCATGTCTGGACACTTTCTAGGTTGACAAGAGTATATTAAAATCTCACAAATGTCCCAGCACAAAAGGTCTTTTTACCGCCACTTGGGCTATTCTTTGGCCCATCCTTCAAGCTTAGTGTTCAGCACACCCTGGGCCCAATAGTCCTTATGTCAAGCTTATATGTCCCTTCCTCTGAGCTGGTAGGGGAACCCAACGCCCAACCCCTGATCTGGGTTCTGGTCCAAGGACCCTATATTGGGAATCAAGGTCTGCTCCCTCAGACCTTCTGCTGTTTCCATGGGCCACTTCCTACCTCCAATCTCCTTGTCCTGCTTCCCTGCAGCCTATGCTTAACATAGTTTCCCTCTAGTTCTCAGGCCTCTGGCTTCTCATTTGGTCCTCCCACTTCCTTTTTCCTCTGCTGGAATTCCAATCCCTCTAGACTGCCTCTCTGTGTCTTGCCCTCTTTCCAGGGCCCACCACAGGGATTAATTTCGTCTCCATGACCTTCTTCAATTTGCTTTCCCCAGGCTCTTCCCATAGTGACGGAACTCTCTACCTCCTCTTTCCTGAGTCCTTCTAACTGGGTTCTCCTCCCTATTATGTCATCTTTCCTGACCCTTTCAGATCTAGGATCACTAATTGCACTGCCAAATCAGAACTGCTGAGGGATATCTTCTACGTCACAGGCAAGGCTGCACCTGACTCCCCTTAAAGGACTATCCAGCCTATGATACATGGGCAAGTAATTAAAGTGTTTATATGCACACTAGCCTGTTTGACTATACAAATATTGGATATTTTCATCATATTTAGAATCCTAATTTTGGAAATTTAGCTCAGTTCTTTTTCTAACAGAGTGAGACTGATGGGAAGATGGAAGCCTTACAACCCATCTAACTTATCCACTTGTCAGCCTAGCACCTGCACTGCGTCTATTTCTCCCTGTAAGGGCCCATAGCCACAGGAACTAAAGGTGCGGGGGCCCCGGCTCCGCTGCCAGCCCCGGTCCCCGGCCCATGGTCCCAGCCACTGGCCCTGGGTCCCGGCTCGGGGTCCCGACATCTGGGGCTCCGCATGTGCTCCCTGTGGCACCAGTCTCGGCCATCTTACCCCTGTCTGCATCCCCCCCTCCTGGAGCCAAGGCCCTGCTCCCGGCCCGAGCTCTAGGGGGTGGTGAGGGGCACGGACGCGGAATGGTGGGTGCAGCTCAGCATCGCCACTCTAAAAATTGTTCCAGCACCACTGTAAGGGCCAATCTAACTCTATTTCAGATTATCATCATCTTTATCTCTTTTGTTGCTGTCTGGGGGTCACTGTGGGTGTGGAAAGGTAAAGCCTGAATTCCTGTCTGGATCTGAGTTTTGTTAATGGGGCCTCTTTGCCGTATTAAAGTCAAGAACTAGCATCTTTATTAAAATGTATAATTGCTTCTTGGCTACCACCCCCAGTAATAAATGTTTGGCAGGCCAAATTATTCCCACAGTAATTTCTCATCTGCCAGCCCATTTTTTAATGTGTTTACTTAGGTGCAGCTGATTTCATAAACAGATCTATGAATGATGCATGAAAAGGATCAGAAACCAGCTCACTCATTTTTAGCTGTGTTGCCTTTGCAGAGTTAACCGAAGTAACAAGCAGTAACAACTTGCCTTAGTCTGTGCTATTATTACATAGTCATTCCTGATAGACGACATGCACTTTAATCTTTTTTTTTTTTTTTGGTCCTCTTCTGTACTTTTCCCACTTCTTCAATATCCTGTCTGTAATATATTAACCAGAACAAAACACAAAGCTTGAGCTGTGACCTGACTGACCCTTTGTTCGTGGCATAAGTATCTATTCTAATTGACTCTGGTTTCCTCTATTTATTCAATTCAATGTTCTGTCTACATCTGAAACTCTTGCCAGACATTGGGAGAATGGTTTAAAATGTATGTCCATTCTTAGAATCATAGAATATCAGAGTTGGAAGGGACCTCAAGAGGTCATCTAGTCCAACCCCCTGCTCAAAGCAGGACCAATTCCCAGCTAAATCATCCCAGCCAGGGCTTTGTCAAGCCGGGCCTTAAAAACCTTAACTCACATGCAAGGTCCCTTTATTCATCCTGTAGTTTGGGACCACTGAGGGCAGAATCCCAGCTAGAAATATCCACATAGAAATTGTGAACCCTGTGTGCTGATGCACGGATGAACAGTTGAAATCAATGGGACTACTTGTGTGAGTAACTGCTCACATATGTGAATAAGGGGCTTACAATTTGGCCCTTTACCTGAATGCCCCAAACCAAGATGGTTCCAATAATATTTAAACCAGATCAAAACTAGTCCTGATTTTGTTTGTTCACCTCCCAAACTCAGTAGATGATGTGTTGCTAATGAGTACCAAATTCACGGCCATGAAAAACACGTCACGGACCATGAAATCTGGTCTCCCACCATGAAATCTGTTCTTTTGTGGGCTTTTACCCTATACTATATAGACTTCATGGGGGAGACCAGCATTTCTCAAATTAGGGGTCCAGATCCAAAAGGCAGTTTCAGGGGGGTCAAAAGGTTACTTTAGGAGGAACACAGTATTGCCACCCTTACTTCTGTGCTGCCTTCAGAGCTGGGTGGCTGGAGAGTGGCGACTGTTGGCCAGGCGACCAGCTCTAAGGGCCGTGCCCCATCAGCAGCAATGGAGAAGTAAGGTTGGCAATACTATACCATGCCATCCTTAATTCTGTGCTGCTGCTGGCGGCAGCTCTGCCTTCAGAGCTGGGCTCCCAGCCAGCAGCTGCTGCTCTCCAGCTGCCTAGCTCTGAAGACAGCGCCGTCGCCAGCAGCAGCGCAGAAGTAAGGGTAGGAGTACTGCAACCCCCCTACAATAACCTTTAAAACTCCTCCACAATCCCTTTTTTGGGTCAGGACCCCTACAATTACAACACTATAAAATTTCAGATTTAAATAGCTGAAATCATGAAATTTACGGTTTTTAAATTCCTATGACCGTGAAATTGACTAAAATGGACCGTGAATTTGGTAGGGCCCTACAAATGAGCCACAGGAAGTGGTCACACTGATGGTTTCCATTTTGTTCCATCTCTACACAAATGTCAATTGGAGATTAAGGGACAAATTGTGGCACTTATCACTGGCTCGAATAGTGGGCAGAACTGCACTATCCAATGGGAATCTCCTGGGGGGACTACGCAAAGAAAGACACAATCTGTGCTCTCATTCACACACTCTAAGCAGCCTGGTATGAAGGGTGACCCATCATCTTTGGAATGCTGCAGACTGTTCCCCCATGTATTGCCAACAGGCATGGTGGCTGGTGCAAAGAGGAAAGGCACCGTAGCCCCCCCTTCTCTCTGTTCCCTTTGCAATGTCATGCTTCCTTATGGGTGCACCCAGAGTGCAGCATTGGCTGTTCTTGTGAAATATTTTTGCTTGGGATGTCCAAACAGGATAGGCTTTTTCAAAACTTTCCCCAGTCACTCTAGTATGGCCATAAAGGCCAGGTACAATCTAGCCCAGAAAAAAAACAAAAAAGACTATGTTTTATCCAATTAATTTTAAATCACCTAAACAAAGAGCCTTCTGCCATTTTCATGAGAAGACTAGTTAATACCATCACTCCATTACTGGGGCAGGTTTTAATCCCATGGATTATCATCGATATTGTTATTGCTAACATTAGACATTCATCTTCTTTGTGATTCTGTAAGAAATGGCTTCTTAAAGCCAAAGTAAATCATAGCAATTGCTTCACCCCTGTCCACTGTCCCTGTCACTTCCTCTGGGAAGTTAATCAAGCTCGTTAAGCATGACCTCCCATTTTGTAAATCTTAGCTGACTGCTCTAATCAAGCTAAACCTGTTCAAGATGCTTATTTAAAGGCTCAAAAGTCAATGAAAAATCTCCCCAGATGAGAACAAAGCCCTAGGAATTGTCCCACTGTGTCTTTGCCTGGAATGTGGAGATACGTTTCTGGAAGCTATATCTACTTGCTGGTTCTCCCCTGCAATGCTATTTTTAAATGTTTCTCACATCTCTTTGTTGTCTTTCCTACTCATTTCAAGATGCAAACCCTCATGCTTCCAAGAATAAACCAATCACTAATTGATACCGTCCCCCCAATAGACAGATTATTCTATAATTGGCCAATATAGGATTCATTGCACCTTGTTCTGACACACATGATGCTGGCCATCAGTAGATGGATGACTGGTCTGATTTGATGTGACACTTCCTATGGAATTACCAAGTGCTATATGACTTGGGGGTTTCATTGTGAAGGATTCACACAGTTCTAATGTATCAAAGGGGTAGCCATGTTAGTCTGGATCTGTAAAAGCAGCAAAGAGTCCTGTGGCACCTTATAGACTAACAGACGTATAGGAGCATGAGCTTTTGTGGGTGAATACCCACTTCTTCGGATGCATGTAGTGGAAATTTCCAGGGGCAGGTATAAATATGCAAGCAAGAGTAAATAAGGCTAGAGATAACGAGGTTAGTTCAATCAGGGAGGATGAGGCCCTCTTCTAGCAGTTGAAGTGTTTTTCCACTTAATTCACAGGACAAAGTGTTGTTTCTCCTTCTGAATAGGACACAGGGAAATGGCTGTCCAGACAGTGAGTGACAGCCTTCACCCAACAGGTGAAAGTAATGTGTGAAATGAAAAAGATTTATTTTATCTATTCCAATGCTGGGTGTAGACTACTAGCCTGAATTACACTATGTGGATGGCTGGTAGTTGAATGCCCTCCCAGTGCCTGGGGTAGGCAGTGAATATGCTTCCAGAGAGATACCACCATTTCAAAACTGGTCTTGGTTGATCCCCAGTAATTACTGGGAACACTTCATGTGTATGGAGACTGCTACAAACTCAGGCCCTGAGCCAGCCAAGGAAGCTGAGAAGTTTGTAGTTCATGCTCTCCCTACGCTAGTGTTTAAGTGATGCAGAAAGGTAGGTAAAGAAGAAAGCTATGATTGATACCACATATATTTCCTCTTTAGAAGTCTCTGGGAAGGCAGCTCACAGAAAAGGCAGATTTTCTCCACCCTCCCTCATCTCCAGTTCCCTGACAGTAGCAGGCACCTGATTGGCTAATGCACCTATTATTCTTTTTAAGGATATGTCATGATGATTTTTAGGTAGAACAATGGTTGTATATCTCTGGTAAACTTTAAGGAAATTGTTGTTTTAGAGGGATGGGCACTATAAAAGATTTAAGTTATGGCAGACAGAGAGACCAATAGAAATTTCTATTGTTTATGTCCCTTATTTCTTCCTGCAACATATTTCCTTACTTCTATTCGGCCCCTGTTATCAAATCCATCAGCACGGCAATCACATCTATCCTTTCCTAGTTTTTTGCTCCTTTTATCTGTGACAAATAGACAAATTCTGTCTATTGTGTCATCAGCTTGGAAAACATTTGGAGTTTACAGCATTACCAGAAAGAACCACCCTAAAACAACCCTATAAATGGCATTTCTTTCTGATGGTGCATTTATGGCATGTACCTGTCATGACTGTGACAGAGAACAAAGATCCTCCTCTCTGGATTCTAAATAAATACAAAAATATGTCTGAAAGTCCAACAGCATCACCTACAAATCCACAATAATATTATAGGGCAGATCCTGGTGTCACACATCATAGCTCCATTTGAATTCTGCACATCTGGCCCCTCCATGAGTGAAGAGAAGCGTGGGCAGTGTTCACTAGTGTAGAGAACTTTGGGCAGACTCCCTTCTTGCCACTTTCCTTCCCAACTGCCTTGAGCTCCCAGTTGTAGGTTTACCTTCCTTCAGGGAGGCTCTGTCTGCCAGCAGCCCAACTCAGCTCTCTGGCTCCAGCTGGGCTTATCTCACTGAGTGAGAGCCAGAGATCTGCCCTCCTTCCCTGTCAGACCCACCTGAGCCAGGTTTAACCCTTTTAATCCTCCCTCCAAGTTTGACACCTACTGCAGGTGAAGTGGAGCAAGACATATTGAGCCCACCAAGTCTCATTAACCCTTTCTCGGTCAGTGTGGGATTGACACACCCCATCACAGTAAGAAAGTGTTGAATTAGAATGGTTTGGATCTTTTTGGTTTGCTGGATCTACGAACATGGTGATGAGAAACATGTTTGTCTCACCAAGAAATGCTCAATTAGCAAAGTTCCACTGTGATCAGTCCTCTCACTCCTCTTGACAATGTGAATGTTCAGTGCTGGGGGAGGTTGTTAAGCAATTTGGGTAGAGGTGGTCAGAACACAGAAGTTCTGTTCCACTGGAAATTCTGATATTTTGGAATTTGTTGTCATTCCAAATCAGAGCAAAAAGGCAAAATTTCAAAAATTCCCACAGAACAAACATTTTGAAAAAAAAAAATTGATTTGGAACAATCAAAACAATTCATTTTCATCATGTTTTGTTTCAATAATGTCAAAATGTCAGAACACGAAATATTAAATATAATATAAAAATCAAAACTAAATCAATTGAAATGCTAATAAAACCAAAACATGTTCACCTCATATAAAGGACACATTTTGAAATTATTGAAACAAAATGAGAAAGCTGAAATGATTAATGTCAACATTTTCCCCTCTAAAATGGACAGATTCCCACAAAACATTTCAAAATGTTTCAACATTGTTTTGAAACGTTCCAAAATATTTCAATGTCAATGAAACTGCATTTTCTACCTGAAAACTGTTCAGCCAAAAAAACTGCAACCAGCTCTAAATATGGGCTATCGTGTAGTCATAATACTACTCAGATCTATGTCTTCTCATATACTTGTGGCAGCATGTACAGTACATACACTGCACACCTCCCAAGCAGTGTAGATGATGAGGCACTGGTTAGGTGAGTAGATGTAAAGACACACCTGAGCCCTGTGGGTACGTACCCTGTATGCTCTCATCACACTTAAGTTCAACCTGGATGAGAGAGATCTGGTAGAGGGAAGTATACCCACCTCATGATTATCCTCTCTACTTCTGCTCCCAGTGCAGCTTTGAGACCAGACAATATATATGTACATATCCTCCCCTAAGGTTCTTCTGCTTGCAAAAGCAATTCCTGTGTTCTTATGTAAATAGGGATTGGGAATTCATGCCATTCAGTATGGTTCTGGGAAGGCTGTGAGACACATCATTTTTTAGAAACTTTGATTGCAAGGCTCGGGAGCACACAAATGATGAGTATGAAGTACAACAAGGTAATATAGCATGAAGATTATAGGAGAACATGTTTGTTTTCAGCTCAGATAGCAGCTACCCACTCAGATCATACATATTTCATTTAAATTTATTATGTAGAATAAAAATGGTATGAACGGTGCACACCGTAGCATAATTCTCGGTCTCATTCATTACAATAAAGCAGTTTGGGCATTTCTCTAATACAAAAAGTACAGGGAAAAATAAAACAAATTGATATTATGGACCTAAATGACTTACTGTAAGTAGTTTGGTAACATTTCCTTTGTGCATGTTTTGAAGCACCTTTAGGGTCCATATTTCAAAGTAGATTCATGGTGAACATTATCGACTTTTCTTAGGCAGCGTTTATTTTAGATTTGAGCAAAGGACAAATTCAATTATGGGTATGTGGATTAATGATATTTTCCAGTGCCATGCATTGCATGATAAGCACATAATCAAAGGAATTCTACACCAGTCAGTACTATCAAATACAGTTTTTAATTCGCTAATTCCAAATGTTGCTATTGGACAATATTATCCTTTTAAAAATATTGCTTAGCTTTGTGGAGCTCTGTTCTTTAGAAATTAAGAGGAAAGGGATATTTCCATACACTGCCTCACTATGTAGAGAGAAGAACATAAGAATAGCCATACTGGGTCAGATCAATGGTCCATCTAACCTCTCTTCCAACAGTGGCCAATGCCAGGTGCTTTGTAGAATCATAGATTATTTGGGTTGGGAGGGACCTCAGGTGGTCATCTAGTCTAACCCCCGGCTCAAAGCAGGACCAATCCCCAACTGACTCCCTCAAGGATTGAACTCACAATCCTAGGTTTAGCAGGCCAATGGTCAACAGAATAGGTAATCATCAAGTCATCCATCCCGGTAACCCACTCCCAGCTTCTGGCAAACAGAGACTAAGAACACACAGACTAATCACATTTAATACTAATTCTTAGCACTTTTAATCTACCAAGTGCTTTAACAATGTTATTTAATTGACCCTCACAATATATATTTAAAATGGAGATATCCCATCTCCTAGAACTGACCTTGAAAGGTCATCAATTCCCAGCCCCCTGCCTTCACTAGCAGGACCAAGTACTGATTTTGCCCCAGATCCCTAAGTGGCCCCCTCAAGGATTGAGCTCACAACCCCGGGTTTAGCAAGCCAATGCTCAGACCATTGAGCTGTCCCTCTCAGCAATTCATCAGCATATATATTATGTACCCATTTTACAGCTGCGGTTGAGTGACTTCCCACTCATCACAGAATGAATTAGTTGTCAGAACCAAGGTTATAATTCAGGAATACCTGGGTCCAATCTTATTCTCAGGTCAGTAAATGCTTCACTCTCAAATTCGGGCTTTAGCCTGTCTTGCAGCATTTAAAATGTTTGTACCAAGTTCCCATAGTGCCCCATTTGGTAGAGAAGAGGCAGGACTTGGTGTAATGAGTATATAAAAGGGGATTCTTCAGTAAGGCTACAGGATCATGTAACTATGTCTCTTTCTCTAGCTTCTAGGGATTGTGCTTCCTAATGTCATCACAAGATCTCAGTTTTTTCCCCATTCCACGTTGAAATGAACCCAAATTATTTTTGAAGTTTTTCTTGGAAAAGCAGCAAGACTCCCACTCACAAATAGCCCTGTGCTTAGGGCACTCACCTGGAATGTAGTAGACCCAGGCTCAAGTCTTTGTTCTGCCTGATTCAGGGCAGGGACTTGAACGTGTGTTTTTCTCCTAGTTGCTGAGTGACCTAACCACCACGTTATTGGTTAATCTGAGGTGGGTGTGGGAGCTCTCTCTTGGCACTGCTCCACTTTGCATAAATAATTAAATATTAATTGGGCTAGCAAAAAAGACTAGCTCTGTAGCCTGGTGGTTAGGGCACTCACTTGGGGTATGGGAGATGCAGGAACTTACACCATTCTATTGAAAAATTCCTGACCAGCTGTTCTATGGACTATGTTGATGTGACATACCCTGAGTACATTCTAAATTAATGGGTTGCTGTGTCACCCCTGCCTTCTAACTTGGGGTACCCTTTACACTGTTTTGCTGCTGTGGCCCCCAGCATGTATGTCATTCCCAGCTATGGCCTTGGCTACACTTGCAGCTGTACAGCGCTGTGAGGTAAACCTCTCTTCGTACAGCTGAGTAGGGAAAAGCACTACAGTCTGTCCACACTGACAGCTGACAGCGCAATGGTGTGGCCATACTTGCAACATTTGCAACTGTGTTGGGAGCGGTGCATTATGGGCAGCTATCCCAGCATTCATGTGGCTGCAACTTGCTTTTCAAAATGGGTGGGTGGGGGTGGATTGTAACAGTGAGTGTGGGGAGAGAGAGAGTGCTTTTTGGAGCATGTCAGCTCTCTATTTTGCAAGTTCTGAACTCCCGGCCCCCTGCTCATTCATTTACTCACTCAAAGCAAACAGCAAACTGTTTGCTTTTCTCTGTGGTACGAGCTTTGAAACCGGCACTTCCGCATTTCTGCAGCCGGTCACAACAATGGAGAGGATTGGCCACTTGACAAGGTGATTAGTACAGCGCTGCAAGCATTTACACTCACACCCGTGAGTCGTAGCCAGTCCGCTGTATCTCTTATGCTTCTCGGAGATGTGGAGTACCTGCAGCGGTGTACCCAGGGAGATACAGCACTGTAAGTGCCCTGCCAGTGTGGACAGGGAGTGAGTTACAGCGCTGGGGGAGGCTTTACAGCGCTGTAACTTGCAAGTGTAGCCAAGGCCTAAGTCTGTGTGCACTTGCAGCCTGCTAGTCACACCCCGGCTCTTATCAGCCTGAATTATACTGCAGACCCAGCACACTCCCAGTGCCAGATTTTCCTCCAGAAATGTATATCTTGTACTGCCCAGCCCTCTCCTGGACAATACAAGCTCATATAAAGTCCATCATTTTATTAATAGAAAAGAGATGCACAAATCGTGTTTGGATTTTCCCACACACTTCAATTCAGACATACTGGGTAAGATAAAACAATAAAATATGTTCATTAATTACAAAGAGAGAGGTTTTAAGTGAATACAAGTAATAAAGCATAAAATTCAGAAATGATTACTACAAAAATAAGGGTAAAACACAACTAATGCCTAATAAAAAAAATATGATAAATTGAAAGCAAAGTTTTTCAGTTTCACTAGGATCCCTTCTTTTGTGTAACGGCTGCTTCTTTTGTTCTTTCTCGTGCCATGAATCAATGGACAGACCGAGAGAGAGAGGAGGAGGGGAACTCTTGGAGTGGCTCCCTTTTCTTTTTATAGTCCTCTCCCTTCTTTGAGAAGCATCTCCAGCTGGGAACACGGGAACAAGCAGACTCTGTGGATGGGAACTCCAGGCTGTTTCTTTTCAGGCATACAGATTTTTCACCCATGAACCTTTTCCTGCCAATGAATAGCCACTTAGCCACCCATTGACCTTGTTTACACCTGGCTGAGGTGTCAGCTTGCCCTTTGTCCCTGAGGAACTGGTTTGGCTACTTCCCAGACGTGGAACATGATTTAGTAACACCATATAGTGCAATCTTATAACTCTACATACAATGTTACCACACATATTTTACCAGGACAATAATGACCAGCAAATTATGAGTTTTCAAATGATACCTCACAAGGCATACTTTGTACAAAGCTTATTACAATAGTGTGCAAGGGAAGAATACAGGGGTCCAGTCTGTCACAGTAGTAGTACATTTTCTGGGATTTATTATAGTTCTGCTAAGAGTCCTCACCCTACTCAAAGATCTACCTCTATTAGAATGCATTGTGAAGTACATCTCCATGGGTGGCAAACAGTTTCTCCTGGGATGGGAGAAGGCCTAGGAGTCTGGCCTTTAAATTACATGGTTTTCTATTGCAAATTAATTTGAACATGAAACGTTTCCATTAGAACTCTTTACTCTCTGTGAGTTTGGGAGGGCAAAATTCTGTTTCTTCTCAGTAGAGAGTACTTTGATAGTATTATTCAAGAGATTGTCATTTGGCCACTGAAAGCGGCCAACCTCTGAGACCTGGCACAAGTTTGTTTTTGGCTTAGTTGCATTTTTACAGTTTTAATCAGAGATGGGTGAACTTTCATTTGTGAAATTTCAGATATACCTAGTTTTGTGATCTGGAAGTTTCTATTGATCACCTAAGGGCCAGTTTGCATTGAGATCAACCCTGTAACACTGACTGTGAGAAGGGAGTTGGCGTTAACATCTTTCCCCACCTCTCCTTTCACTTGTAGATTGGAATGCATTGGATAAATGGCTTGAGAAAGTAGCAGAAAAGCAACCACAATCCAGCAAAGAGGAGCAGCTTTAGGATGTAGGGACCAAAAGGTTTGACTGCTAGTCTCTGTCCCACAAGGAGACTGGCATGTCAGGAACAGAAGCCAGTGATATTTTGGTACCTATTAAAAGAGACAGGACTTAATACCTTGGGGACTTGTATAGACCTTTAGAGTTGATTCAAAGTAGTTGTAGGGCCAAATTCAGAGGCGACATAGTGTGAGTCTCATGTCAGAGTAAATCACCATCAGTTGCCATAAATCAGCATAAGTCGATGTGAGGGTGTGTTTAATGCACTCACTGAGGAGTCAGTAGGGGTCATGGTATAGCAAGAAAAGCAGGCAATAGGGGATGTATAACAGCAGTAGCAGTTTTAACTTACTTCATTTTACATACTCCTGTTGACGGCTTCTCCTGCTGCAGATTCACATTTCCACCCCCTCCCTGAGAACATTATAATGACACACACTCAGCCCATGCTGATTTACTACTCTCCGACTTTCATCATCGCTTAATATCACTTCTTGATTTTAGCCTGGAATAACTATCTCTTGTCATACACTGATTCTTTGCGTCACATTTCTTTTCTTCTCCAGGTATATCCATCGAGCTGTACAATTCTAAGGAATTTATTAGAGGAAAGTGTGACCCCCAAAGTAGCATTACCACCATGGAGAATGGGGAAAAATAATAATAATTCATAAAAAAAAGTTTGTAGCTACTATACTAGCTGTTAAATCTTGTCCTGTGCATCTGAAAGGAAAATTGAATATAAAATATTGCATATCTGCCCTACACACACATAATTTAAATGCAGACTTATATAGGCTCCTTTGTCTATTCATTAATGTCCGCCTTGGAAGTTTCATTCACACCATCCTAGAGGCAATCTCATTTGGAGGGCATCGCAGAAACGGAATCAATAATGCTATTGATATCTGTGAAATACTTCTTATTTGTTTCCTTAAAACCAATTGTGTTTTCGGAATCATGTTAAAATATTTACAGCATCTGTCAGAGAAAATAGATGGCTATATCCGTGATTGTCTTCAGGACTACATTAAATCTTACAGACAGTCTGCAACATGCTTGGCTGTCTAGAAAACAACAGAACTGCAGAAGCTATTCTATTAACATTGGAATGAATAAATGTGCCTGATTCTGAATTAGTTTAATTCACTTTGGAAATGGATTAGGCTCATTTGGAATAAAGCACTCTTATTCTAGAATGAGAGCATCCACACATGGAATTAATCAAGAACAGTTAATCTACTTTATATTTTCACCCTACTTTAATATGGATTAATTTTGATGTGTAGACAAGTCCGAGGAATGTCCTTTCTAGTATAGTAAACAAAATCAAGAGCAAGACTTTTTAAGGTTTCGAGAAATAAGGGAGTAGATGCTGTGTTGATTGGTAATGGACTCAAGACCTTTAATCACTTGATTACTATTTTGAACCTAGCTCAAATCACTAGTGATTGAGAGCTGTTTTCATCTGACAGGTTGGTGGCTTCAATCCAGTTCCTAGTGGATGGGCCTCATAACATTGGACAGTAATAGGCCTGCCTCTTTGTTGGAAGTATTAGAAGAGAGCAAGTGAGAGAGAGAGAGAGAGAGGAGTGGATGGGCATAAAAAATCAACTACTCTCTCATCTCCCAAAGGAACTCCTTCCAGGGTACAGTTAATACACATTTGCAAAAAGCAGTGCAGGGAATCTTGCATTATCACTGACTCTGCTTGAGCTGTACCCTTTCTGTGGCTAAATGGAAAGGGAAAGTTTAATCAGCACTAGAGGTTTCATCCCAGAATATCCCTGGCAGGCGTTGTCACTCAGAGATGTACTGCTGAGTCATAATTTCCTTCCAAAGGGTAATCATTTACTTCTGGCAAGTTAGTAGGGAGAATAGAGCAAGATTCCACTTATTCCCTGCCGCTCCCTTTTCACCTTCTCTGGATAAGGAGTAAAGGGTATGCATCCCTGTTTACTTCTGCACCTCTAGACCCAAAGTACTGGTAATCCACATTGGTGGCTAACCAGGCTCTTATTACCTGGTGTGGAGTCCAGCTCAGAATCTAGCACCAAATACATACTCCTCTTTAAAAACAAATGTGCCAGAAAGATATTTTGGATTAACAGCATGGAAAAAGGATCTAGGTGGGAAGAGTATGGTATATACAAAAAGCCTTTTGTAAAACAAATCTACCCCAGTGTTATTTTGGGGGTGGGGATTTGGGAGAGGGAATATCTGTTATCTGGTGAAGGTGTAAAAACAAAGACCAAGAACAAAACAATTGAGTCTACTGAAAACATACAGTGGAAGAATATTTGCGTTGGGATGGGATGAATGAAAGCAGCAGTTTATTCTTGTCTTACATACATGGCACAACATACAGAGCTGGCACAAAAAACTTACAAAACCTCATACACCATGCTTCCTCCCAAATAACTTCTATCAAGTTACAACAGCATAAGAAATCAGTTATTTAGTTACAACAGATCTTCAAACATGGATAACCTCCCATTCAGATTTTTTTCGTAAGCTACTTAGACAAACATTATTTTACATGTTTAATACAGTACAGTATCCTTAACAGAGTTCAAGATATTCACATTGAGTATTGAATACTTTATAAAATGGAAAAATTTCTCATTTCAGGGCAAGACCACTTCTACTCCTGCCATGTCTGGTTTACGAATGGGTCACAAGTCATTTTTACTCAACTTTCCAAGCTAATCATTGCTTTAAATTAAAAACAAAAATCCTATTTACAATTTTTCCAGTGTAATAAAAAGTCTTTGCTTCCCACCTCCCTATCTTCCCTCCCCCGCAACAGCTGTCATTTATCTGGTAGAAATATTAACCCGTCGGCTGCTATAGAAACTTTAAAACACCCTCCTGACAACATCACGTTGGATGGAAAAATGAAAGATGGCCACAGCACATGCCTGATTTAAAAAAAAAAAAAAAAAAGACTTTTTTTATTTTATTTTACTGAATGAAAGGCTTTGTATCCACTAGGAACGTATGCTAAATCTCATCATTTGATCACATTAACAGAGATGATGCGCTACCTGTGAGCCAGATTGTAATAACTATACCCTGGTTTTAATTGTACCTTATATTACATAACACCCCATTGACTTCAGTGGAATTACTTGTGTAACATTCTTTTTTGACATTAATAAGGATATTGCAGTCTGGCTCTATAATGCTATTATCTTTGGGCTAGATTCTATCACCCTTAATTATACTGAGTAATGACTTACTCCATAAACAGTCCCATTGATGGGACTATTCATGATTCAGATACTACTATATGGTCCTGATCCAAAGTCAATGGGGTCTTTTCTTTTGACTTAATTGGGCTTTGGCTCAGGCCCTGTTTTCATAAGGTTAGCAAACTTCAGCCCTGAAGTAGATAATCAATGTCTTAAAAAAAAAAAATCTATTATTTTGTACAAACAATATGCAATTTTTTTACACTAAGTGTTGTCATAAAAAGCATATATAAGTTGTTTTGAAAATGCATTCTTATAGAACTTTATAAACATTGTGATATCAAACACGTTCTCAAAGCTGGATAAAGTACTGACACACACCCTGAAAGTACCTACATAGAATTCTTTCAGTAGTATTTCTTTCTTTCTTACATATTTAACATTCCAGCCTCTTCCACTTGTCATTTTATGGTCAAATTATGGTCCCAGTGAAGCCAGCAACAAAACTCCAATAGGCTTCAAGGATTTGGCCTTCACTGAGAGTCTAATACAATACCAATTGTTAAAATGTTTTCATCATTGGCCCCATTCTGCCACCCTTCTTCACACTGAGTAATACCTTAATTCACAAGCAGTCTCATTCATCAGTGGGATTACTTCTGAAGGAAGGAGGTACTCAGTCTGAGCAAGGGTATCAGAAACTGACCTTGCATTTTTTAATCCGCCTTATTTCCACCACTAACAATTCTTTAAAAAATATTATTCTTTACAAAGCTTGTCATTCAAAAGGAACATCGGACAAATATTTGCAGACAACACTGTATAAGAAATCAGTGTACCTAGTGTAAACATAAATAAGATTAACAGGACTCAAATGTTTTATTTATATACTTGTTTACTTTGTGTTACACTTATTTCCCCAATCTGGCATTGTGATCATAGTTTAAATCACTTGATACATACATGTTGCATACTACAGTGAAATCATGTTACTTCCCTCCCCCTCCCCATTTTTTAATACAATCATCCATAGACACATGAAAATGATTGAAATGAAGTGCTACTTTAAAATTGTTCACCTAATATGATTTAGCATGTGTTATAATGCTAGTTTGGGCCTCAATCCTGTAAATATCTGTTTCATTTTATACACTGTAAGTAGTCTTATTAATTTCAGTGAGACTACGCACAGTGCATAAAGTTAAACACACATGTATGTTTTAATGGGATTGGGGCTTTGATTTCTGCCATATAATACAATTTGTGTTTTATTTTTATTTTTTTTTTATTTTTTATTTTTTTTAGTGAAGCAAATAGAAAAAAAAAATGGTAGACAAGTTTATTTTAGATATTTTCAACCTTTTTAAAATATAACAAGTGAAAGACCATTCATTGTAATATTCTTCACATTTCATTACCTTGGTCAAAATGTTTTACCTTCATTAGAAATGCTCAGTGTGTGACGTGGAGTGGCGGGGGCGGGGAGGAATTGCAGGTCATACTTCAAGGACAAATCCTAACCGTATTGTAACATGTGCACTCACCTATATCCAAGCCCTTTTTATAAAACTATTAGTTTTAATTTGTTCGCTACTTTTAAAACATACTTATTTCATCCACAGTCATAATAATAATAATGATAATAATAATTTTAAAAAACGTAAACGTAAAAGACTATACAATATTTCACACACATAACAACTATTTGCACCTGATGTGATATGCAAAGCAAGTTGTTGAAAATGTCTTGTATTTGGGTTGATCAAAGTATAAGTACCCTAAACTTAGGAAAATTGGTTGAATTTCCATACGAGAAGGTTTCTGATACAATGGTAAACCAAATAAAATACTCTTCCTGCCCCTCACACATTCCCAATTTTTAGACTTAAAAAAAAAGTCTGTCCCTAGATCTAGCAATATATATTAATGAGGTTATCATCTTCTGCATGGAGTAGTAATCTACAGTTTCCAGTGATTTATTCATAACAGATAGACTGCTCTTATTGAAGTTTGCACTGCTTCACAAGTCTATTACTATGTAAACTCCAGCAGAATATGAATATCATATGAAATTATGTCAAGTTTCTATGGATTAGAAAGACCTTTGTTTAATGTGAAAATTTAGTTACCTTCTGTTCTGATAGTTCACTCCAGTTTTAACAAAAAGATGTCTTGTTGTTACAAGCCTGTAATTATGCATCATACAGAAAGAAAATTGCTCCTTGCCTATGGAAATATTTGTTAAGTTCCAACCCATTTCTAGGCTGCTAACCATCACACAGCATATGCCACTTGGCAATTTGTCTCCTAGGATATTCACAAATTTCCTTCCAGTGCTCTCCACTTGTTCCTTCTGCTGAAGCTCCCAGGGTTAACCGGCCAATAATCTCATTCCTGGACCCCCTATCTGAATCCAAAACCAAAAATTCAATGCTGATATCTTCAAGGCCCTCACAAGGAATGTCAAAGACAAACAATTCATTGAATACTGCATTGGGGGTGCATTTCTTCACATGGGTTTTCTTTTTAGAGATTCTCTTCTTAGCATGGTAGAGGTTCACTTTGACATAAGGATCTGCAATGACAAGCAAAAAAACCCCACAAGACTATTGACTGTTGTCCAACAGCAATTCATGGATCATGTGAATGATAAAATATATTCTACCAACATAATGACAACATGATGAGGGGTTGCCACAAACAAATAGATGTTGAGAAAAATGTCCCATTTGTAAAACTTTATCCTAAGTGACAACAGCAAGCTTTGTTGTCCATTTTTTAAAAATTAAACTATGAATCTTGAACAACTGAAGCACAACCAGGACCGGCTCCAGCTTTTCTGCTGCCCAAGCGGAAAAAAAAAAAAAGACGAGCGGCGGCACTTCGGCGGCAGCTCAATCGCGCCGCTTCTTCAGCGTCAAGTTGTACTTCTGTTCTTCTTTGGCGGCAATTCGGCGGCAGCTCAAAGAGGAAGAGATGGAATGAGGGACCCGCCACTGAATTCCCGCTGAAGACTCAGACGTGCCGCCCCGATACCAGAGGGAGTACTGCCCCTTTGAATTGGCCGCCCCAAGCACCAGCTTCCTACGCTACTAACTGGAGCCGGCCCTGAGCACAACTGATAAATATTAGATCTAGGTCTTTAGTACAGCATGAAGGAAAAAATTCTATTTGCCTATTGGCAGAAATGTAAAACTCTATATTTATGTTAAATATGAATTAGTTATTCATACTTATTTGTATAGGATAAGCCACATCTTAATGAGAATTGTGCAAGCAAATGCATTGGAGAAAAAAAAACAGAAAAAAATCTTCTTTAAGGAATGGCTGAATGGACAAAATTTATTCCTAGTGTAACTCCAGTGATTTTAATGGACTTGATTAACTTGGCCCCACAAATTTTGATTTGGTTATTTTGAACCAGCAACTCCAAATGTGGAGCTGGATTTGTTGGTATGCTATATATGCCCAGGCTTAAGTAAGTTGATGACTGTCTTGTATCATTGGGAGGGATAGCTCAGTGGTTTTAGCATCGGCCTGCTAAACCTAAGGTTGTGAGCTCAATCCTTAAGAGGGTTGCTTAGGTGATCTGGGGCAAAATCAGTACTTGGTCCTGCTAGTGAAGGCAGGGGGCTGTACTTGATGACCTTTCAAGGTCTCTTCCAGTTCTAGGAGATAGGATATCTCTATTTATTGGAACAGCACGAAGTAGCCAATTTAGAAGGTTAAATTTTGTCCATATTTTATTAGTCCTATTAATTGACCCAACGTGGGTTTTTTAAACAGCATTCAAGTTTTGCTTGACTCTTCTTCCACTGAATTCATAGAGAGTTCTACCATTGATCAGAACTAAACACAAATCCCATTTAGAATTGCTGGGCCAAAGACATCAAATTGGAATAGCTGGATGATGACAAGGTTACTCGTCCATTTGGCCTGATAGTATATTTTGCAGAAATACCGAAACAAAGGTCATATTGCACATATTCAAGTGCAGTATGACAGTGACAAAGTATGTTGAAATGTATTTCCACTTTCATACTATACTTTCATAGTTAACCAATACTTTAAGAATAAACCTCAAATAATTAAATAATTAACTGGCCTTTTGAAGCACGAACTCCACCCCAGCATTCTGTATATCAAAATCAATACCCATCAAAGTTCCGTATAGTGATCTTTATTTCTGGCCAAATAAACATTGCTAGTTAACATCTACCAACTGTAGATACGTCTAAAGTGTCCAGTTTGCTTCTCCCATATCTATCAGACTTTTATACCACTGACCAGGAGGTTTTGTTGAGTGCTGGGGCATCATTTAAGTAGTTTATGGAGTCTCCTGAGTGAATCACTTCCTATCTTGCCGAGAAGGCAAAAGTGAGCAGTAAAAGTGAGAGGGGTGCTCTCGTACAGGGAATCACAGAGGTCTATTTTGTCATGACTGGCATCTGATTACCTTGAGACATCTCCTTTCTCCCTGGCCCATGCTGACACAACCGAGATCAGAAGAGGTGCTAAAGGTAGAGATCCCTTTCTGAAGCATCTTCAGCTTTGTAGGATGTGTCAGCCTACTGAGTACACTGCAAGGCCCATCTCTTCTCTTGGGCATTCAGGATGAGTTGAGGGTTACAGAGGATTTTATTTTATGCTCAGAAGAACAGCTCATTGCATTTTATTGTGAAATTAAATTATGTCAGGGTGCCCAGTGTTTGGATATGCCTTTGCTTATGACTCTCTGAAAATAAATTGAATACATATACTATACTGTCTGTCTGTGTCTGTGTGTATCTACCATTGGTTTCAATGGACGTTCCAGAAAAAGAAACAGTTGCATAATAGAGCCATGAAAATGGATTGCAAAACCTGCTTTTCCTTCCTGCATCCCAAGGACACTGCATTACAATGCACAAATATCATGTTACAAGTGACTTATCTTACATTGCAAATACCATGTAATGAGCCAGCTTGAGGGCTGATGTGACTTCACTGGAGCTATGTTGAATTACACCAGCTGAGGGTCTGTCTCAGAAATAAACCCTTGTAGATTACTTATTTACAATAAAACTATAATTCTGCAGTATTTCCCAGCAAAATATCCTGCTGATGTCAGAGAAGTCCGACAGAAGAAAAAGGCAAAATTCAATGACTTCACTGGAAGAGGATTTCTTCCATATTAACTCCTAGGTCTCTTAATGTCTTGGCAAATACTATATAGGAACAAGCTCCTAACATTTGTGACTTGGAATGTAAAATATAACTTGTCTCTGTGAATAAAGCAAGAGTGAATTGCAGATCATACAGCCCATGAATACATGGGTGATAGCACAGATCTTTAATCTGTAAACTCCCAGGCTTAGAATGTTTTTTACAATTCTGCCTATTCCACAGTCATAAATAAAGACATTACCTGATAATCCTGAAACGTCAGCTTTGGGTAGGTGCCTGGCTTTCAAAACAACCACGGTTAGAGTGTTTGTTGTAGACTGGTAACAGAGAGAGATCAGTAATTCTCCACGTCCAGATGACTTCTGAGGAAATGAAAAGAGAACCTTTATGAACAAATATCTTGGTCAATATCTTGGCTGTGAATTGGAGAGATTAGTACATTTTTTGAAAATGTCATATGAGACCTGATGTTGGAACACATTGGAGTAGCTCTAAAGGAGTTATTTATTATTAATTATTATTACTAGGAGTAGAATTATTAGTATTATTTATTATCATAGTTCTATGCTGCTTTATGTTACCAGACTTGATCCAATGTATTCTGGTTACAAAACTTTGTTAATGGCTTGTTAGTAAACAGATTAGAAAAACAAGGTGAAAGCATATATTGTCATGGAAGAGACCTATTAGTTCACTTGGTCTATAGTAAGATAAAGATTTAAATTGATTTTTGAAACACCTACATCATAGGTAATAAATCTCAGTGAAAATAAAAGAGTATAAGCAGAGCTAAAATAGAAAAGGTATATCAAACACATGTAATTCACCAAAATCTGCAATGAAATCTTTTGACAAATATAGACTCAAAATTTTATTGAAATGTTGTCCCTAATACTCTCTGGAGGACTATCATATAAATGGAAGGAAGAAGAAATCAGGGTTCTTCTGTATAATTATTTAATTTGAATTTGCAAGAACAATGGCTTCAAGTCAAGTAAAACAAAGAAAAGAAACAGGGACCTAAAAGGTCGAACCTCTCTGGTATATACAGTATGAATGAGATGATTACAGAGCTGTTGTGCTGAAGCATTAGAACTATAAAACAATGATATTGCTGATAGGAATATTGGCTGGCAGACATTAATTCAATTGGATGTAATGCTTGATCTTTTGAAAGCAATTACATTAACATCAATACACATGCCAAATCCTCAGGAAGGGCTGGTGGGCACAATTCAGTTGTTATGGTTTTGAAATACCTTTTCATTCTGAACCTGGATAAGAAACACAGGGTGAAATTCTGGCCCCACTGAAGCCAACAGGAGTTCTGACAGATTTCAATAGGGTCAGGATTTTGCCCATAGTGACTTCCTTTTATTAGTGGAGCTGCAGCCTGTGTTACAATACTTAAGACACCGGATAATAATACAAAGGTCAAATAATACATTTGAAATCAAACAATGTAGTCAACAATGTAATTTTGTGAGTGGTTTCAAATAAAATATTGGATAAATATGTTTGATCTTTAAGGGCTTGATCCATAGCTCACTGCAGTCAACTGAAAGATTCCCATTGACTTCAATGAGCTTTGAGTCAAGTCGTAATTGCCCATCTTCAATATAGAATGGGGAAAAAAAGCTGTGCATTCTGTTCTTGCCAGCCTGATTAATTTGGGTCAGAGCCTGCTGACCTAACATAAGTGGTCCCATTGAAGTAAATTGGACCAATTGCATAAGAAAATAGGATTTGGTCCATTAGCAATTTCTTATAACAAGCTCACTGCAGTGATCATTGATTGCACTTGTATGCTTGTCTCCCCATAATGTTATCATGTAAAGCTTCTTAATGGTTGTTCTGATGAACTCTTTCCCTACTTTCTAATATACTAGTAAAATAATAACATAATAATAAATAATAAAAGCACATGACTTTTAAAGATATTTAAAATAGATTACCCTAACATTTCTTTTGATGATCTCCCTGTTCATTAGCATCCTTCCCTCAGACAATTCAATTCCTTCAAGTGGAATAAGGACTTCTCCAATGATGTCATCTCTGGAAAACCTGTCAAAGCTCAAGATCATAAAGTGAAGGATTAAATCTTGGACTTGGCTATAGGGGATCCCATAAAATGTAAAGGTTTCATCGAAAGCTGGATCTAAGGTTTTTCTCAGCACTCTGGTTTTCACTTTGTGCTTCTTCTCAGGTAAGATTGTCATTTTGATGTAGGGATCAGAAGTCATTGACTGTTCATCCATTGCTGGCAATCCACGTGCTTCTTTGATGTTCACCACAAATGCCTTCTTCTCAAAGTTGTACTCTAAAGAGAAAAAGAGAGTCCCTAGCTTGTCTTGTTTCTCTTCAGAAGACAGTGAAGTGTTGGACTTTAAGCTCTCGGGGGATATTGAATCTTTCTCTCTTTCTACAAAGTGCTTTGGAGTCAAGTTCTCAAGATCTGGAGAGCTCTGGATTTTGGGGGTTGTTTTGGGGAAGTTGCCATTCAAATCTCTCTTTTCCAGGTCGAGGTGGAGAGAATTCTTTGGCATCACTGATTTGCTTTTTGCTTCACTTTTGTCATCTGCTCCAAATTTCTTCTTACTGTTAAGGTTCTCGGGATAAATGTCAACCCCCTTCAGCACATGGACAAATTTGTAGGGAGGGGTCTTGTTGGATTTGGAAGATTTACGCTGGCAGCAGATCCAAGCAAAGAGGGAGACTGTGAAGACAAGGCCAAAAGCACTAAAGATCCCAACCACTGTAGGAATTTCATCTGCAAATCAAATTAATAGTAACAAACATGTAAACAGCAGTGCTTGAGATAATAATGTGATATATTAGAAAATACACTCAAAAGAGATGGCACTAGCAGCAACCTAGGCAGACTGAAAGGTTTTTTCATTATACACATTGCAAAGGATCTGTGTATATTTCACGCCACCTGCAGGTATAAATGTGTAGCCACACAGCAAGAGGGACCCTTCATGTAAGTACTTTTCCATATACAGTGTAGCCAATTATTTTAATTTATTGTTCATTTCTAGTTAATAACAGAGTGATTGTGAGGAAAACAGTAGGACAAAATAATATCATTAATAATTATTCTGAAATGGCTCCTTTCCATGTGCAGTTTCTAGGTTCACTTAGAACAACTAACTCAGTATGAACCCACGAGGCAAAAGCATTTTCGGCTCACTCCTGCAGCTTCTGCATTGAGTCTCCAGGATTTTGTTGCTTAAACAGAATCTGAAATATGCATTACTTGTATATGCCATCTATGTTTTATATTGCTCCCCGGACTGCTCTGTATATTGAATGAGGTAAATGTTTTGTGTTCTGATCTCAAAAGGGGTTAGAGGTATCTCATGAAGATGCTGAGTTTAATAGAAGGGGATGGTATTCAACACTTTCTTAGGAGGCACTCACCTTCTTGCAGGAGTGAGTCCTTGAAACAATAATTATACCTATAAAGGCTTTTTCCTGCTACCTGGACATTATGCATGCATGTTCAACTCTAAAAACAAGAAAATCCACTGTGTTGCTATCCTTTAAGTATTGAACCCATCTGACTATTAACCAAAGTCGTGGAGAATTTAAAAGCAATAGAAGGAGGGTTCTTGTTTATTTTACAATATTTCATTAGATCGTATATTGTGACAAAAAAACATTAGAGCTAGATTCCTCTCCCGTGTTCATATGAATCATGCATTTGAAAATTACATTTCAAAGGGGAAAACAGTGCAAGTGCTACAATCTCACTTAGAATGTGGATAAAGTGGTTGCATATAGAGTTATATCATTAGTATTTCATAAGTATGCAATGAAGGACCACATGAGCACAACTAACTGGAAATCCAATTTGCCCTATAAGTAACAAATTTTAACATCCCACAATATACCAGTCAGAGCTAAATCCACATCACTGTAAGAGTGAGGGGCTAGTAAAATATTAATGTAATGATGTTTTGTATGAATAAGGGTAATTATGTTCTTTATGTAAGAGTGCTGGTTCTTTAACACATGATTAGCAGACCTTTCTGGTTGAGAAAGAGCACAGGTGTCCTATATGAATGAGTCTGTTATGTATAGTTAAAAGCTAGACACATGGGATTACTTTTCACTTACTGTCATATCTTTATTTTTTTTTTATTGGCGTGACTGAAAAAATAGCACTAGAAAGAGATATTAGGAGATAAACTTCCAGCAGCTAAAGGGTTAGGCCTGGCTCTACATTTCTTCCAACAGTTGAGTCATTTTCCCTTCTACCCTTATTCTGTATCATTCATTGTAATTAAATGTAAGAACTCAATAAAATGACATATATGATCAATAAGTGAATTCATTTTTTTTAAAGTTAAACATGTGGCACTGAGTTTAGACAATTCCTCAGGGTTCAGAAATGGAAAATGTATGAGATGCAATAGGAGAGAACAAGGTCTATATCATAATTATTAGCACAACTTAAACAGGTTTTAAGTATCAGTTTGCATTTTTGTAGTACTTTTCATTAGATCACATTTAGACAGACTGTTTATAAAAGTGTGAATAATATGACATGCTACATCTACAGCTTCTGGTAGCATTGATAGGACAAAATTGGTACTTAAAATTAATTATCTTAATTGAATCAGTCATCAGGTGCACAAGATGTCACAAATGTAGTTAGAAACACCCAGGTGATGGGGGTGGGGGCAGGGAGATGAAATGGTAAAGAACATTGCTATACATTTACTTCAATTAGATAACAACCTGTGTTTGTTGCTATTTTCATATGGCAAATCAATTGTCCAGCCATTCAGAAAAGCCAGGTTTCTTTCAAATGTTATTTATTAATACTAGAGCAGATTCTTATCTCAGTAACACAGATGTAAATCAGGATTCACTCCATTTAAATCAAGGGAGTGATTTCAGATTTACACTCTTGCTAGAGTAAATATTTTGTAAAGGATAGTTCAGAAACATTTTCTTTTATAAACTCTAAGTAAATGTATAGATACACACACCTATTTATGTGAGTGTTTCTGAAACTTCCTTTCTGTAATAAAGTTAATCCCATATGCAACAAAAAAATGTTGAATTTAAAACTTTTTATTATTATCATCCTTTTATACTAACATCCACTGCACCAAGATTTATCTCAGTAGTAAGATGTCCATTTAAAATAAGTGAGGATATCACACATTCACTCACCTAGCAACATCAATTAAAAGAACATATATATCTGTGGATAAGATTTTATATGCCCTCCTCTTTAAGAAGACAGGGGTGAGAGCTATTCCAAGAGCATTTTGAACAAGGATTTGATCTTTGGCATGGAATATACTTGAACAACTTAACTCTGGGGTATGCTATCTTTCCTCGAGGTAGAGGAGATAATCGAGGCATCAGTAATACACAAAAAAGTCCTAATGCTTGCCAGTACCTGGGCTGCAAAAACAAAAAAGAAAATTACACATCTATGAACTTCAAAGACATAAAAAAAAGATTCAAGTGCCCAAAGGATTCCTCTGAAAGAGATATAAGGAAGCTGTGGAGATAGGTTAGACAAGATTTAAAGCATACCCTTAGTTAGCTCTCCCAACGCCATGAAATGGAACGTTCATACAAATGCCCAGCCAGCTCTCAGGCTTAAGGATGGAAATTGCCTGGCATTATAAGTTTGGGATGGAACTTGCTTACCAAATTCTTCTCTGCTCGCTGAAATCGGAGCCATTTTTGCTGCGTGCTCTGTCCAAGGTACTGAAAAGCACTTCCTCTCCTTAGCCCAGCTCTTAGCTTGCACAAACCCAACGGAGCCCTATTTTTCCAGCGTGATGAAATCACAAACATGAAAGATCGGGAAGGTTGAGGAGGAGGAGGCTGTGAACGGGGAGGGGAGGGAGCTTTTAGACCTTCCCTCTTCACAGTGATTTGCAACCCCCTCCCTGTTTTGGTTCTTCTGAGTAGCTCGGCTCCGAGACTGAAGACGTGGTTGAAACCCAAATTGACGCAATCCTGACGCTACAGGGCTGAAATCAGCACCTTCCTTCCCCCCCCCCTCCCCACCCCTTTCCCCCCTAGGGATTCAGCACACACTCATCAATTATTTTAACTGCTCTGCTGCAGGAGATTAGCTCACATTCTCAGCCTGACACAGACAGAGATGCTAATTCCTACAGCCCTTGTATAATCCACAGCCCTGGTATGTTTCATTAAGTATTATTTATTAATTTGAGATCCAGGTTGCAATGATGCAGTAGACGATGCAAAGTCTTAGGGTCAAACGACCCAGCTCCAATTTCAGGGATGTGTTTTCACTATATTTGATCCCATACACATAATGGATCGGAATCACTAAATGTCCTGTGTCTACTGCCCCTTCCCCCTTGGAAGTGCAAGAACATAGTGTTCTCTTCTCCCGACCTGCCTTCGGGTCTGGGTAAAAGCTGGATCTGCCTGTCAATTTGGAACCTAAAGCTCCCGGATTATACTGTAAAAAAGTCTGATGCTAAAACACCCACAACTCCCCCTGAATCTGCAACAGTGCTGTAAAACCTGGCACTTGAATCCTGCTGGATCCAGCCAAGTTTTGGCTCCCATCCCAAATTCTGCTGCATAAATGGAGACCAAGTGAAGGTACTCCTGTTACAACAACAAAATCCAGAGACAGAGGGATAGTGCTCCAGATCCCTGGATCTCGATCCCGACATTTTTTTTATCCCCCACCCAGCAAATGCTGCTGCTTAACGACAGAATAAATGTAGCTGCTTCTAACTCCAGCAAAATCAATCCATCTGAGAGGATGCACCGAGTCAGTCTGTGATGCTGATAATCCCAATTCCACTTCCTAAACAAAGACCATGTTTAGCTGCTTCTGCTGCACTTTAGCAATCCTGCCGGGGGCCCCCAGTCCAGCTCTCCACACACACTGCAGCTGTTCCACAGAAACTCAAATCCAGGATGGGGACTCTACTGGATCTAACCAAATTTTGGCTACAAACACATCAATAACAACAAGGAGTCTGGTGGCACCTTAAAGACTAACAGATTTATTTGGGCATAAGCTTTCGTGAGTAAAAACCTCACTTCTTCAGATGTATAAGATCAGATGCATAAGATCAGATGGATCAGATGCATCCGAAGAAGTGAGGTTTTTACTCACGAAAGCTTATGCCCAAATAAATCTGTTAGTCTTTAAGGTGCCACCAGACTCCTTGTTGTTTTTGTAGATACAGACTAACACGGCTACCCCCTGATACTAAACACATCAATGATACTCTAAAAATAGAGGGTAGTGGTGCTTCAACTATACCCTATAAAAATCTGAACATACACACATGCTGGTATAAGAATGTGGCAAAAACTACCATTTGACTCTCTATTTATTTTGATACTACAATTTGGGTGTTCAAAGACAGGCAGGATCTAGGTACATCCAGCTTTTGACTTCCCCTCCCTTCCTTTTGTTAATAGCACCTTTTTTTATTATTATTTTGGCCATCCAAAATTTAGACTTGTTCAAATGTAAGTGCATGGACATAATTACATTTGATTTTACACTCCAGAGCAGACTGACAGGCTTCCAACCATGATCAAAATATGCTGGATCTTGACACGAATGTAACTGGAGAACATATGGATGCTATCCCTGATCCAGTATCAATAGGACTTTTTTCCCCCCTGATGAAACCTGGAAGAATCTCTGTTGATATACACAGGGATTACCAAGCACATGGAACTGCCAATTTCTGACTGTCAAGGGTTTCCTTCCCTTCTGGTTTCTTAAAAACCATGGAACACAGGGAGGCACCACGTAAAAGGCTGTTACACCGTTTGCAAGTTTGATAGTGGCTGGGGACCACTTTCTTTCAGCACTGATTCTCTTTCCCAGAATGGAAACTCTGGTAAAATGAGGGTGTGGGGGGGAGCAAGTTGGTTTTTTTACAAAGTACAAGATAGTTCAGCCATTTTCCTCCCTGTTCCCCCCCGCCTTTTAAATTAACAACATGTGTCCTTTTTATGGATTATCAATATTATTATGTAATATTAATAATCTGGGAATGCCTAGAGACCAATCAGGTTGAGGCCCCATTGTGCTAAACACTATACAAAAATATAGTAAATGACAGTCTCTACTGTTACTTTTATTTCAGGTTTGTACATATATGGCTCAGTCAAACATTACAGAAGGTGTTTCTTTCACTGCCCTGACTCCCATCCTTTAGGAATTGCTAGTTTTCAAGGAGATTATGATAATTAGATAGACTGCTATTTTACATATATAGAGAATCAACTCTTTATTCCCATAGTATACCACTTCTATGACAATGCAAAAAAAGCATCACTTACATCAATCATGATCCTTCTATAGTTAACTATATGGCTACACTTAGTACAGAATATGTGTCACAGAGAATACCTAAGAAGCAGGTTGAGCATTGGGATGCTGGCAAACCTTGAGATAGATGTGCTGTTTAATCTCTGTGTTGTGCAAGCACCATCTAGTGTACACCTTAGATCCATCAGTGCATGAGGAATAGCACACATATACACACTTATGCAAACATACACAGAACTACGCAGAGAGATAATCAGCCTGTTATTTCCATGTTGTATATAAGGCAAATGGCAGAAACATGATCACCCCATTCTATTTGTTAACTGGCTATATTTCAGCTGAGCCCCACCCAAGCGGTGGGCACTTTTTCTCTCCTTGTGGTTGCAGATTCTTAGGGATGCCTTCCTGTCCTGGGGAAACATACTGAAGGTTTCAGCAGAGATTCACATTCTTAGAACACCCTTTTGTAAAAACTAGAGCAAAAGCTCAGCCCACATTCCCCTCCATTCATTTGATAAGCAAACAGATGATCGTGATCTGAGCACATCAACCCCCAGACACATTCAGCACCGAGTCAGGAAGAGCTGTTTGAGACCTTGGCCACTGTATTAAGTTCAAATGAGTTCCTGTGAAAAATGTACAGTCCAGCTGACTGCAACACAATGAGCTTTTCTGTGGGTCTAGAAAACAGATTATCAATGCACAGGCATGCGCAGAACACCCTCCAGCTGCTGAGAGAGCAGGGAGTGTGGTTACTAAGCAACAGAGACCATACAGTTCCAAAACCAGATAGGCCTCAAATAAGCATTTGGGGCTGGAAAATAATGGTTTTCCCTCCCCTCCCCACTTGCCAACAAACAGTTACTAGGTTTCGGTTTCAAAAGAGCTTGTGTGGAGGAGAAAAAGGCCTGGCTTCCTCCTTTAAAAACCAAAAACAACTATTATTTTAAAATGTAAGATAAATCTCCATGCTTTATATGTGGGAGGTAAAAACAGGGAAAAAGCCCTTTTCCACCCCAACAAAATCTTATCTCTGGAGCTACATGCTGATGCTATGTCTACACTTGGAGCTTATAGGCATATCCATGAGGTCCAGGTGGGTTTGTACTCAGGTTGGTTAGCCTGTGGCACTGCTTGCCACTGACCGTGCTTCCACAGCTACAGTATTTTTAGAACACTAGCTCGGTTATGTCTATGCAAGCTGGGAACCACACACCTCAGCTTCAAGTGTAGACATAGCCAGAGGTTCACATGTTCAAATGCAGCCACTAATTGTGTAAGCCTCAATTTTTAGATTCCAGATTTGAGACATTGACTTGATATGGACCTGAAAGGGCTTGTTCAGCACATTTGAAAATCAGGCCAAAAAGCCAAGATTTTTAGAAGTAGGAATCTAAGTTAGACCACATAAATAAGTGACCACATGTTCTAGAATGCTGAGCACCCAGACACCCCCACTGACTTCAAAAGAACCTTCCCAGCACTTTTGAAAATCAGGCCACTAATTTGGAAGTCTAAATATCTAGTGGTTAAATCTCTAGACTAGGACTTGGGAGTGCTGATTCCAATTCCCTGCTCTGCCACAGACTTCCTGTGGGACGTTGGATAAACCACATAGTCTATCTGTGCCTTACCTCCCCATCTGTCAAATGGGGGTAATAGCACTTCTCCACTTCACCAGAATATTCTGAAGATAAATACATTAACAAGTGGGAGGTGTTCAGATACTGTGGGGATGGAGGCTACATAACTACCTAAAATAGATAGAAAGCATGGATTTAGAAGCCTATCACTATGTTTCTGTCTCTGAAAAAATCAGCCTTAATTTGAAGCTTTATTTGTGGGAAAATATGACCCTAGATAATTTCACAGCATCACGATTCTCTAGGTACAATGACTTCCTGCCTACCAGCTATTTCAGGAAAAACACACATATATGCAACTTACATGCAAATACCATATAAGTAACATATAGTATGATATTGACTTTGTCTGAGACATTTTGACTAGAGTAGGTTGGATAATGTTTTGTTTTGTTCTTCTGTGGAAAATGTTGCCTTTTTGGCAAAATTTTTTAAAAAAATCAGACAAATACTGAACATTTTTGACTGAAAAACAAACAAACAAAACCTTATTTTGGAAATGTCACTGCAATGCCTCATGGAAGCTGTAGTTTAGATGCATCCATTCTGTTCTTTATGCTGGGCTCCCTGGTTGAACTACCTGCCCCATGATGCAGCATGGTCTCCTCTCTCACCAGCCATTTTGGTGTACCCTGAGTGACCTTGACAACAGTACATACTGGGAAATGTAGTCTGGCTGGGGAACCTTTAGAGGAGAATGGGGAAATGAAGCAACCAAACTACAACTTCCAGGAGGCATTGTGGAGGCATTTCCAAACTTAAATTCTGGGGCTTTTGGACAAATTTTTTCAGTCTTCTGTCCAAAAACAAAAAAAGTTTCAGTTTTAAGGTGTTAGTTTTTCATTGCAAAGTTTAAATTTTACAGATAGCAGACACATTTTGTGAGAAAAAATCTTCATTAAAAAAACAACACAACAACAACTTTCCACTGATAATTTTGACAGGAATTATGTGACCAGTCCCCATTTTGACCCATATGCAAGTTGCCCTTTCATGTACTATGCTCCATACACATAAGTAACATTAAAACATATAACTATAACAGGTTTTATGTAGATGGGAGACATGCAAATGTGTCATTTTCATATACAATATACTATTTGTCAGAATCATATGAACTTAACTATCAGTGCCAGGCGCACAAGAGCATGCTGGGCACAGCTGGGGAGGAAGGTGGCACAACAGGTGGCTTTCACCATCTCCCCCCCCCCACTCCCACAATCTTGGAGGCTGCTGGAAATTGAACCAGCCTTTGGTGCAAGTTAGAGCAGTCTTATCAGTCTAGCCTCAGTTTGCCAGAAGCCGGGAATGGGCGACTTGATGATTGCATGTTCTGTTCATTCTCTCTGGGGCACCTGGCATTGGCCACTGTCGGTTAGAGTTAGAGCAGTCTTAGCACTGCTGTAACTATCACCAGTGGATAATGGCTTTCCAAGCAGTCACATGCTACCAGCTAGGATTACCAGACTGCATTCATTCTCTAGTTCCTCCACTTCTCACACTTGACACACCCCTTCCCTTCTCCTAGCCTGCACCATAATGCCCACCATACCAGGGGACCAGAAGCCCACCCTACCTCAAATATGAATTTTCCTAGAGGAACCCTCATGCGCTCCCTCAGGGCAGCTATAAATCCCCTTTGTGTTGCGAGACTTAGTGGATACTCAGTATCGGGCTCACAAACTTGTGCTCCAAACTCACAAGCATCTATCACTCAGGCTACAAAAGACAGGTCTATCTTTTTGTGTCCTGAGTTCCTGCTGACGTCAGTGAATTCTTGAGTGGCTGCAGAATCCTGCCAATGGAAGTGTCTCTCTTCCTCTTCGTTCTATTTTTGGTATTTTGCACAATCATTTTATAAATATATTATGATGTGTTCTGTACCTCCCTCTTGAGCTTTAAGACCTTAATGCCATTTCATGCTGTGGAGGCAGGGAAGAGAAGGGAAAAAGGAAAGCTGGCTGTGGTGAATAAGGCATTTCCAACAATTGATTCTAAAGTGGTTGTAGTCAGTGTGCACCAGCATAGATTATCTTTCTACGGCTTCTAAAGACCAACCCTCTGGTGGTTAGAGACACATTTATGTAACACAATATCAGGGAGCACAGCTGTGGAACTGGCTATTACTAATACTTCCTGTGATTTTTTTTAAGGTTAGTTTTTTACTGGCAATTTATTTCTTCATGTGACAGCTTTATTTTGATAATAGCTAGACTCCACTGCTTCTGATGTGTTAAAGTTCATAGATGGTAGTGTTTGTGAGCTAGGAGAATTATTGTCTGTGTATACATTTTATTGGCTTTGCTGTACAGGACAGTCAGGGCAGCTGTTATGCTCTCAGCAAGTCTACAGGAACCCTGGGAAAGGGAATACTTTTTCACCTTGGTGACCTCTGTCTGTTGAGGAAAAGTAGGCTGTATTCCCTCTTCCTCCCCAGGATTTTATACCAAAGATGTATCTAGGAAACAGAATTAAAGTCTTAGTAGTGACAAATATATTTTCCTTCTATTTATTTTTTAAATCAATAAAAATACTAATTGAGGGGAAGAAAAAGGTACAATGTGGGTTCTCCAAAGGGGCTAGATGAGCTAGTCAGTGGGAATTGGAAACCTAATTCCATTTGGCTGCTGTGGAAATCCCAGTCTTAGTTGACAGCTCAGCTACCACAGTGGCCTAAGTTAACTGTCAGTAACTTGGATCACTGGTAAATAAATGAGAATCAGAAATGAAAGGGAGACATTTCTTTCCATTTTGAAGAGAAAGGGAAGAGGAAAATAATATAAAGCTAAATCCTGAAGTACTTACCAGGGTCCTGAATAGCTTTCCAACACTTATGCATATGCTTAATTTTATACATGTGAGTCCCACTGAGTTCTTTAGGACAAAGTTAAGCAGAAGCATTGCTATTTATAGGATGTAGCCCTTAATTTTAAATCACTCCTTGCTTTTGCATGGACTACCATAAGCTAAATGCTGTAACTGGCCCAGAGAATTATCCAATGCCATGCACAGATGAGCTATTTGTATAATGGGACGTGCCCAGTTCATCTCTACCTTAGACTTAACTAAGGGGTACTGGAAAGTGCTGCTAGATGATCCAGACAAGCAAAGGTCAGCCTTCATCACCCATGTAGGGTTGTATGAATTTCATGTGTTCCCTTTTGGACTCTGCCACCTTTCAGAGATTGGTAGATAACCTTCTGGCTGGATTTGGGGAATTTGTAGTCACCTATCTTGAAAACGTGGCTATATTCTCAGATTCATGGGCAGAACACCTTGAACACCCCCAAGCTGTCTTCCAGCATGTAAGGGAGGCAGGATTAACTGTGAAGGCCAAAAAGTGTCAAATAGGCCTAACAGGGTAACATACCTTGGCCACCACATGGGTCAAGGAACTATCAACCCCCTACATGCTAAAGTAAATGCTATCCAAAATTGGCCTGTCCCTAAGTCAAAAAAGCAAGTCCAATCCTTCTTGCACTTGGTCAGGTATTACCGATGATTTGTACCACACTACAGCCAAATTGCCACCCCACTGACAGACCTAACCAGGAGAAAACAGCCAAATGCAGTTCAGTGGACTGAGAAGTGTCAAAAAGCCTTTAACCAGCTTAAGGTGGCCCTTACGTCTGACCCTGTACTAAGGGCCTCAGACTTTGACCAACCTTTTGTCATAACCACAGATGTGTCCAAGCATGGAGTAGGAGCAGTTTTAATGCAGGAAGGACCATATCAACAATTCCATCCTGTCGTGTTTCTCAGCAAAAAACTTTCTGAGAGGGAAAGCCACTGGTCAGTCTTAGAAAAAGAATGTCACGCCATTGTATATGCTCTGGAGAAACTACGCCCATACTTTTGAGGATGGCATTTCTACCTGCAGACTGATCATGCTGCACTGAAGTGGCTTCACATAGTCAAAGAGACTAACAAAAAACTTCTTCAGTGGAGTTTAACTCTTCAAGACTTTGATTTTGAAATACAATACATTTCGGGAGCCTCTAATAAAGTGGCTGATTCACTCTCCCGGGAAGGTTTCCCAGAATCAGCTGGCTAAATATGTCCCTGCATTACAAGTCACTGTAGTCCTTGAAATGTAAAAAGTACTGTTTAGTTCTTCATGTAATTATTAGTAAAATTAGAAGTGCATGTATCTTATTAACTCTGTTTCCTAAACCTCCAGGAAGAAATCCCAGCCGGTGTGGACCTGACTTAAACCAGGCTGGCCAGCACCATCTGTGATTTGGGGTGTGTGTGATAAATGAAGGGGGGGAGGGGTAGCTCCCTTTTATGGACACCCAGCCAGACAGTTAGCTATAAAATCCCTGTTAGCAGTTGTTCTCTACTTGCTTTACCTGTAAAGGGTTAAAAAATTCACAGGTGGGGAGAAAGGAGTGGGCACCTGACCAGGGAAGCGAATGCAAAGGCTAGAACTTTTTAAAATTGGGAGGAAAAAACTTCCCCTTTGTCTGTTGTTGTTTTCCGGGGAAGAGGGGAACAGGGCAGCAGTTATGCTGTGAAGCTGAAGGCCAGGTATGAAAATCATCAGAATCATTCCTAGAGTAGGAAGATGTGATTAGGTTTAATTTGTTTATTTCTTATGGCTTGTGGATTCCTCTGTGCTAACCTTAAAGGTTACTTGTAACCTTTAAGCTGAACCCCCAGAAAATTATTTTGTGTGCTTAATTTTTGGAATTGCTCTTTGAAAAATCTAGCAACAGACTGAGTTTTCAGATGTATTTTCTTTCTTTATGTTTTTAATAAAATTTACCTTTTTTAAGAACAGAGTTTGGATGTTTGTGTCTTAAGAGGGTTGTGCACATGTTTTTAGTTAGCTGGTGTCAACAGCTGATTTCTTTGTTTTCCTTTCTCAGCTCTTCCCCAGAGGGTGGAAGGGCTTGAAGGTACCCCACAGGAAGGAATTCCCAAGTGTTCCTTCCTGGGTTCCAAGGGGTTTTGCATTTGGGTGGTGGCAGTATCTACCCATCCAAGGTCAGAGAGAAGCTGTAACCTTGGGAGTTTAATACAAGCCTGGAGCGGCCAGTATTCATTTTTAGAATCCTTGCGGGCCCCCACCTCCTGCACTCAAAGTGCCACAGTGGGGAATCAGCCTTGATAAACAGACTCAGATAATTGGTAGGAATGATACCAAGGGAAAAAGGAGTTCAGGAGAGCTGACAGTTTCTCAATTAAACAATATTAAAGGCAAACTAGCCCAAAGTGAAGGAAAGCTCGGAAGAATAGTAAGAGGCCAATAAGGCTCCAACAGGAGCTCTTTAATGACCTGAAAATCAAAAGGAAATCCTACAAAACCTGGAAACATGGACAAATTGCTAAGGAGGGGTACAAAAGAATAGCACAAACATATAAGAACAAAATCAGAAAAGCTAAGTCGCAAAATGAGTTATACCTACCAAGGGACATAAAAAAGAATACGAAGAGCTTCCAAAATACATTAGGAGCAAGAGAAAGATGAAAGAATGTGTAGGTCCTCTACTTAGTGGGAAAGGAGAGCTAATAACTGATGATATCAAGGAGACTGAGATATTTAATGCCTATTTTGCTTCAATCTTCACTAAAAAAGTGGTCAATGGTGACCAAATCCTCAACACAATTAATATTAACAAGGGGGAAGGAATGTAAGCCAAAGTAGGGAAGAACAGATTAAAGAATAATTAGATAAGCTAGATGTATTCAAATAAGCAGGCCTGCTGAAATTTACCCTAGAGTTCTTAAGGAATTAGCTGAAACAATCCTGGAACTGCTAGTGATTCTTTTTTAGAGACCCCTGAGGACTGGGTAAAGGGAAACATAGTATATAGCTTTGAAAAGGACAAAAAAGAGGACCTGGGGAATTATAGACCAGTCAGCCTAACTTCAATATCTGGAAAGATACTGGAACAAATTGTCAAGCAATCAATTTGTAAGCACCCAGAGGACAATAGGATTATACCCAATAGCCAACATGAATTTGTCAAGAACAAATCATGGCAAACCAACCTAATTTCATTCTTTGATACGGTTGCTGGCTAGTGGATGGGGGAAAGCCATAGACATGATATATCTTGATTTAAGTAAGGCTTTTGACACAGTCCCACATAACATTATCACAAACAAACTAGGGAAATGTTGTCTGGATAAAAGTACTATAAGGTTGGTGCACAAGTGATTAAAATACCCTCAAAGAGTAGTTATCAATGCTCCACTGTGAAACTGGGAATTTTATTGTGGTCATTCAGGGGTCTGTCCTGAGTCTGATACTAGTCAATATTTTCATTAACAACATGTGTAACCCCATTGGGGTTTAGAGAGCATGGGCCCTTGTCCTTGTTACCCCAAAAACAGGGTTTGGGGCACCCCAAGTATAACTTACCTATTGCCCTCTTAGTTTGTCTTTCCTAAGGTCAGGGTCTCCAGCATATACTTGAAGGACATGGATACAGCCCTCCTATAAATGATTGCCACAAGCAGTATTCTTTTCAAAACAAGATACCATTTTATTAGTATAATCAAAAATCCCTAATGTAGTGATAGTCTAGAAACACAAATAAGACACAAATTCCTTATTTATGTTATAAAAACACAAATCACTTACAAGTTAAAGATCATTTTAAACCTCAATAACAGACTGTTCAAATCATTCTAAGTGTTTGTGCTCTGTCACAGACTGCCAGTTTGTCACACAGCGCTGATACCAGTTGGCAACAGTACTTTAAATTTTACATATATAAAACCTTTTTGCAAGTAACACACAGTTATATATCTTTATTAACATACACAAACATATACTAACACTAATTCTACACTATATTATGCTAAACTGTAATTATAATTGGCAGGCTTACTCTGTCTGTTGGCTTCTGCTACATTTGCTGTTGCTGCTGCTTGTTGCTGCCACCATCAGTTCCTGTGATCAAGTCAAATCAGCTTTTTCTTCTAGATCTCTCTCTTTCTGTTCCTGGCTTCTGACTCTTGACTCCTCTCAATTTCTCTCTTCCCTAACCATCTGCGTTTTATACTGTACTAGCTGTCAGTTCTTTATACTATCTAGTTTTAGGCTCAGTATTTCATTGGCTATTTGTCCATTCTATTTTATCCTCCAATTTGTTGTCTACCACTTTTGTGACCGTTATCTGTCAATCATTGTTATTTACCACTTTTGTGACCTTTGTCTACTTGGCTCTCTGTTGTTTACCTCAGAGTTATGATCTGATGACCTTTTCCCTACTTTTGTACTGCACATGCTCAGAAATATCTTGTGACCTGAACCTTCGAGTGGTGGAGTGACTTTTGCTTTCTCAGAATGGAAGCTACGGACACCAAATGGAGGATGAGGAATTTCTCCACTATCTTCTTGAGCCAGAGGAAGTACTGATTGTTCCAGGAAGAGGAAGTGCTGCTCATTCCAGGGGTGTAGAGAGAGGGAGAGTGACAGAGGGTGTGTGCCAGTAGCTACAGCAAGAGGGCTACAGCGAGCAGGCCCTCATATAGTGAAGCTTATATTAAAATACTTATCAGGTCCTGCCTCAGTCTTCTTTTCTCAAGACTAAACATGCCACGACATCTTTAATGTGTACACATCAAAACACCTAGGAACATTATCTACAAGGCCAGGTCCAAATAGCTCATGCACACTAACCTGCATGGGAGTCAGTCTACATACTTCAGAAGGAAAAAGTGTTGATCCAAGCCAGTCTTGCTGGGATTTAAACTCATTTTTCAGAAAGCCAGATTGTCCCCTGCCATGGCAAAACCTGTAGGAAGAAGGTGGATCACCTGGGGTGTGGGGCAGGGAAGACAATTCTGTGAGGTTGTCTTTTTGTCATTTTCCTTGCAAAGTCCCCTGTAGGGGATGAGAGCCATGGATTTTGGATCCACCTCACCACCTAGATTGACGATCCTGGAAATCCACAGGTCCATAGAAGCAAGAGCCATCCTGCAGAGACAATAGCCCCTCCATCTGGTTTCACTTAGCAAGATTGCTCCAACAAGAGCTCTGTTTCCCTTGTTTGTGTCTCCCTGAAGTTGCTCAGCAACAGCTAAGGAGAACCAGAAGAAGCTAACAACATTTTGATCTGAATTCATTGGCAGCTGCTTTTACAGGCAGAATCCCAGTGGGACTTTGCCTCATAGAGCATCCCCTTATCTGCCCTTCATCTATGTCCTCAAAACTGTGCACAGCCCCTTCCAAATGGGGGACTCACAGAGGGGTATCCATAGGATGCCGGAGGGGGCAGTCAGTGCCATAGAGGTAGGGCAGGCAAATTAGGAACCATGTGAGTGAGATCCCCCGGCCTCACAGGATATTTCTACACTGCAAATAAATGCCTATGACCAGCCCCTATCAGCTGACTTGTGCTGGTAGGGCTTAGGATGAGGGGCTATACAACTGCAGTGTAGACGTTCAGGCTCAGACTGGAGCCCACGCTCTAGGACCCCATGAGGTGGAAGAATCCCAGAGCCTTGGCTCTAGCCTAAGCCTGAATGTGTACACTGCAATTTTATAGCTCCGTAGCCCAACCCCACCAGTCTGAGTCAGCTGACATGGGCCAGTCATGGGTGTTGTCTTGCAATATAGACATACCCAAGGAGTCTGCACATTTGTAAACCTGATGTTAAAGTTACCATTGAGCTAACCTCTCTGGCTATATTTGGAAAAAAGTGAATCACCAAATGTGGCTCATTATCATGCCTCTGATTAAAATCTTCCAGGCCTTCTTGTTTTACAGTAAATGACTAATAATAAAACCAGGCCAAGTCTTTTCTGGATTTGGAAAGGGTACCAAAGACACATGTTGGGATTTTCAAAGGAGCCTAGAGGAGTTAGTTCCCCAGCCAAACTGGTTCCCAATTCTGATAAGGATGGTGAAGACCACCAGCACCTCACAACCTTGGAGGCATGGGGAGAAAGGCTTTGGAAATCTCCTCTACCCCACAGTCTGATCTACTAGTACAAGCCTCATTTGCATTCAAACTTGAATTTCCAAGAGGCTGCCACAGAAATTCATGAACCCCATATTGTTAACATCTGATGTTATCCAAAGTGACAAAGTGTTTCCTGTCTTCTGCAAGTCAGCTGGGAGATGCCAGCTCCTGGAACAATGTGCCAGCCAACTTTTATAAAAAAAAGTATCAGTTCGTCATCTGAAATTAAAATGTTCCCTTTCATTGCCATGTATCTTTTTATTCCTTCTGTGTATGCATTGATATTTATGGAATCCATATGTAATTTGGTATCCATATATTTAATCATATTCTGCACAAGCACAGTGTTTAGCTGAACATATAAAATGAACTATAATGATTCTAAAATGTTTAATTTAAGAATCTCTGCCTCTGTGCATATGAATCAGAGACCTGTGTTTAATTATTGATAGCAATTAGAGCACAGAAGCAGACAAACAGCATCTGGTGGCAGGAATAATTCCATACCCCAGCCTTTACTCAGAGTCTCCTTTTGGTCCCAAAGCCATGCTTCACTGACTGAGTCAGTGCACTGTAAAAATTTGGTTTTCTGTTTCTAAACCACCCTCTGAAGCCATTCTGCCTTCTTTTGTTCCCTGCTGTCACTTATGGGTTTTGCCCCTCTGGGTTGAGCAGATGCTACAAAGGGATAAAGTTGGTAAGACGGTGGTCTGATGTACTCAGACCCCAAATATTATTCCTACATAAGTACTTCTCTGTTTTCATGTATTCTTTGTCTTGTGAATGCTCAAATTTTAAATAATGCATTGGCATTCAAGCCTGAAGGTCAGGTAATAACCAGAAGGATGCTTTGGGAAATACCAGACACGAACACTTAATCAGAGCTGGCCAAACAGTAAACTAGCATTTGCCAATATTTTCCCAATTAGGCAGCAAGAGTTTGATCCTGCACCCCCTGAAGTCAATGGAAGTGTTGCCACTGACTTCAATGATTGTAGGAACAGATCTTAAGTTCCATTTGCTGTGATTCATGGGGTCATATTATCGTTTGCCAGCAGTAATCAGACAAATGCCAGGGGGTTGTGAAAATGTCATGAATCCAGGAAGTTTCACATATTTGAGCATGAATGATTATTCATCTGAAAATTCATTCTAGGAGTGATTTAAACATTAGAGCTGGGGGGGGGGTCACTACATATTTTTCAGAAACTTCCCTTCCCCCTCCACCCTGAAAAAAAAATTCTGTTAAAAATTTTCAATCAGCTACGAATGATTAAAAAAAAAGTATGGAAAATTTACCTCTAGTTTTTATTGAGACTTGTTATTTTCCTGCTTAAAATGTTTCAGGGAGCAGAAACAAAGCATGTAACTTAGGGGAGCAAGCATTCAACATGGATAACAAATAGGCAAAAGCAGAATCATGAATAGTTCATAGTCTGAGAATGAACTGGTTTTCAAACAGGTACAAAAGTGAATACATTAGAGGAAAATCAAGATCAATTTGCAAAGGATTCGTGAACCTAGAAAGGAGATAAATGCAGAGGGCTAGTTTGTAACTTACCCCTTTATGGCCACAAGGGAAGCAAGGACCACAGCCTGATCTGGAACTTCTATCATAGACTGGAACCCCCATCCCAGACCTTACCCACTTTGGGAATCTGGGCAGGAAGGTGGGGAGATTAACCTCTATGAGACTGCAGTTCCCCAAGATAAGCAGGTGGGTGGTTAGGGAGTGGGTAAAGTCTTGACTCCATTGCCCCAATGCACTGGCAGGGAAAGCTGGCCAGGCACGAGGGGAAAGTAATACGTGCATTGTCGAGGGTGGCACAAAACTAGTTCCACCAGGGAGCAAGGGGAGAACAGAGAAGAGATTGTGATTCAAAGCTTTGTTCTGCCCCTTACTCAGAGCTAAGAACAATGTCTCTGTCTAATCCACAAGGGATATTATTCATGCTGAAACCATAGTCTTTTTCTGAAAAAAAATAAAAATACACATATATAAAAGAGAAATTACTTTTGTATTTGAAGGAGCGGCTGTTTTCCTTCTTCTGATTCACATGAAGGGGGGGAAAAAGCCAAAAATTACATATAACATTTGGAAGAAAAATATCACAGGCAGGAGGGTCAATTGAAAAGAAGGCATTAGCAGCATCAGTATTGTACAGGGTTCTATTCATTTGCAGGTGGAACCTGTTTGCAGTATTATTGCATGGTGAACAAACACAGGGTCAAGGTCTGCTCTGACTCCAACTGGGCTGTATGGAGTATAAACAAGGGCAGAACTTGGCTCTTATTGTAACTAATGGGAGAGGGTGAGGGAATGAAAATAAAGAGCCAAGTTCTCAGTCAGTAAAAAGGGACACACCTTCATTGACTTCAGTGAAGCTATGCTTGCTTTATCCCAGCTACTGACTGGCCCAAAGAGATTAATAGACAAAAATTATATTTTAAATTCTAAGATGTCTTTAAAATCATTAGGCCTCTGGGGCTTCCCACTGCTCCATGATGTGCAGGAGGGGGAAATCTCTAGAAAAAGATGGGGTATATGGAGAGTGTACAGGGAGAAAAAGGTTTTAGATGAAGTATAAAATTGCATTCTGGGAAGTGTAGTTTTAGCAGACCTTTGGCATTAAAGATGTAGAATGACTCAGTAGCCCACAGACTGCTCATTGACCACATTCAGCTTAAACTAAAATGCCATGTTTGAGTAAAGTGTATCAAGCAGTTTCTAATAAGAAAAAAAAACCCACCAAATCTCTTACCTTCTGTCATCAGATGCTAATGAGCACAAATAGAATTTCAGTTCATGAATGATCTCATATTGTACTTGTACTTTCTGTATGCCAAACACGAGTAATCTACTGGAACCCCTATGAAAGATACTTCAAGTAAAGCATTAGCAATTAAAAAAAATCAATTAGAATCTGGTTCTGTACCTGTGCTACTTCCAGATAGGAAGATTCCGATTAATTATTTTCTATATTAGACATATTATTTTTGAATACCACTAAATGCTTTCAAGTATCAGAGGGGTAGCCGTGTTAGTCTGAATCTGTAAAGAGCAACAGAGGGTCCTGTGGCACCTTTAAGACTAACATAAATATTGGGAGCATAAGCTTTCGTGGGTAAGAACCTCACTACTTCAGATGTCTTGCATCTGAAGAAGTGAGGTTCTTACCCACGAAAGCTTATGCTCCCAATACTTCTGTTAGTCTTAAAGGTGCCACAGGACCCTCTGTTGCTTTTTACTAAATGCTTTGATTTGGAACGGGCATGTACAGTGAGTAATCTGTGGTAAAACAGTGCATGTCATAAATATATTGTGGTTTATTGCAATACTGAAACATTCTGCTATTAAACAAACTTTTGGGGCCTGATTCTCATTTACACTACAGCCAGTTTACAATGCTCTGGTGAAATAATTTAAGCCAACTTTAAAACCGCTTGAAGCTGTACCATCGAGTGAGCTGGCCTTTTCAGAAGGTGGGCAGTCAGATGCACCTGTGTCAGATTTAGCTCATCTCCTCAAGTAGAGGAGTGACAAAGGGTCATTTGAACAGCAGCCTTGGAGGGCGGTGGGGGTGGGGGCAGGAAAGGGAAAGGGCTGCCTGCAGCTTAGAGGGAGACCAGGCAAACTAAGAAAGACTCCAGGGAGAGTAGATCTGGGAGTCAGGGCTCACTCAAGAGCAGGAGGCCAGTGAGCATGGAAAGAGGCCGCAGGAAGAGGCAGGACAGCATGAGGCTGGGGAGGGACAAAAAGTCCAGTTGCCTTTGGGTTCCAAGAGATGAGAACTCAAAGTAGAGAGCTGTCGTCCTATGCTGCCATCTGGCGAGGGGGTACTATTAATGGCAGGATGGAGAGACTGCTGATTACCCCAGAATAACTCCTTATTTTTAGAAGTAGTATTACAGAAGCTCCGAAAGACCCCCATCTGAGATTGGGGAGACCATTGAGCTGGCTGCTTTAGAAACACATGATCAGAGAGAATCCCTACCCAAGGGGCTTACAGTCTAAAAAAAAAAAAAAAAAACAGGACAGAGAAAAGGTGGGACCAAGAAAGATGGCATACAAGATGGAGAACTGAGATATGGGATATGTCTGTACTGTGAGCTGCGGGTGGGATTGCCGGCTCACATAGACATACTGGTGCTAGCTTTCATTTGAGCTCCCATGTTAGAACTAGTAGGGTAGTGCCAGCATGGGCAGCGGTGGCAAATATTAGCTGCCCTGAGTGCAAAGCGGCCTATGGCTGCAGACTCGGTGCTGCTAGCTGCCCATGCTATCACAACTAAGCTATTATTTTTAACACACTAGCTCCGATAAGAGATAGCACAAGTATGCATATGCAAGTTGGGAAACACATCCCTAGCTTGTAGCATAGACAAAGCCTAAGTGATTTGCCCAAGGTCACAGAGGAAGTGGGAGGGAAAGCTGGGAACTGAAGCCAGATTTCCTGACTCTCACTCCCGCCGCTTGACCACAAGACCTCCACTGAGGCCAGCACTTGGTTTCTATTCTGCCACTGAACTCTCTGTTTAAAGCAGGTCAACATTTTTAGTGTGGAAAGTTTTCCTGTTAAAAAATATAATCTCATTGAAAAAAAGATGTTTTTGTGAGAAAATCTCAAGTCCAATGAAAAATGTCAATTTTCCAGAAACAAACAAACAAACATGCTCATTCCCAGGCTAGGGCCCTACCCATTGGATCACCCCTTCCATTTAGGAGCTTGAGGGTTCAGCAGGCTTTGAACTTGGGACTGTGAAAATAAGCTTCCCTAAACTGCAAACATAAACTTCTTATGTGGAGCAGCCACTAATGAGTCCTAATATGAGTCACAAGTTTACCAAAGAGTTTGTACAGATTGGGATCCATACCACAATGTTCAGATCTAGCATTGGGCTTCCCTGAAGTTTATATATACTCAAGTTCAATGTTTTTGTTCAGACCTCTCTCTAGTTTGGGTCTTTGGAAGTTGCCTGAAAGCCTGGTGACTTCAAAAAGACTAAAGAGGAGAACAATATGTAAATACCAGTCATTGCTGTTATTAATAGCATTGTTTTGTTTTTATGAAGCTTGCATTTAATAAAGAGGCAGCCTTATCCTTACCAAGGAGTAGTTGGCTGTTTTATTCAGGTGGGTGTATCTCATGGGAGGAATTCATGTGGTGTGAACACCACACATGCATTGTTTTATGTTATGCTATCCTTTGCGTATCTTTTGGAGCTAAGCATTTTGAATAAAATTCACCCTCATGCAAGAGAGCTAGCACAAAGCCAATGCACCATCTGCATTCTCAAAATAGGTCCTCAAGTTATTTTATTGTTATTATTATTTATATTACAATAGTAGTATACAAACTTAGAACAAAATGACAGTCTCTGCCCCAGAGGGCTTATTACCTAAAAACAAGAGTCAATAGATGAAGACAGACAAACTGATGGGGAAGTACAAGAAACAGTGAAACAATAGTGGTTGGCATAATAGGCGGTGGTCCCTGCATACCTATGTCCTAAGCAATGTTGATTTTTATTGTAGGCAATGGAAAGCTTTAAGAAGGGATTTGAAGGAGAATAGTGATGGGGCTTTGCAGATGTTTACAGGGAGTACCTCCTAAGCATGATGGGTAGCATGGAAGAAAACAAGAAGGTGCTGGTTTGAAAATGTAACTAGTGGGCAATGGAGGCTGGCATCATGGCATCGGAGGTGGGACTCAACCTTTCAGTACTGAATGAGAGATGATATGCATGCCAAGCATAGGGCATGAAGGACCTTGAAAGTGAAGACAAGCAGCTTATGTTTAATACAATAGAGAAGAGGGAGCCAATGGAGGAATGCAAAGGGAGGGTGTCATGGTCAAAGCCACAAACTAGGAAAACAATCTTTGCAGCAGCATTCTGAATGGATATGGGTGAAGCAAGATTGCATCTGTCAGGGCCAGAGAAAAGGATGTTACAGAAATTGAGATGCAGTAGAGTCTGGATGAGAGTTGTAGCTGTGTGGCTGGGAAAGGCTGTATCTTAGAGATGTTACGCAGAAAGAAACTGTGAAACTTAGACACACATATGAGGACCTAGAGAGAGGTCCAAGTCAAAGACCTGAATGACAAGAAGGATGGAGGTTTTGTCCACAGTGATCGAGAAAGGAGACAGTGGGGAGGGTGTTATCCAGGCTGAGTTTGAGCTGATGGCTGTCCATGAGGAGATGACAGAGACAGGCTGAGATTTTAGTATGGACAGAAAACAAGCCTTCAACTCTAAGTAGGGATGAATTTCATTCTTGAAGTAATATGAAGACTCAAGGCAAATGTAACAGGGTTTAAAAGAATCTCTGAAAAACAATCCAAGGAATATGGCAGAAAGGGAGATAATAGTGATATTTAATATAGGCAGAGTTGACTGTATTAGGAGACCAACATCAGAAAATCTCACATAAAATGTTTCTAAGTGTCCTTTCCTATTAACTGTACCATGAAATATGCTTATCTTGGCTGGTTTCAGTTACTCTGGATGTTCCTTTTTTAGCCAACATTCAATTAATTAAAAAACTCACAGAAAAGGCTGAACCCACTAGCAATGTCTGAACTTTTCATTTTGTTTCCCCAGAGTTCAGATAACAGTGCTGCTATGACACAGCTGAACTGGAAGAGCATTCTGCATATAGAAATGAAAATGAACTCACTGAGTGTTCCAATTCACTGCCAAAGTCTCATTTCCAGTAGTGCCACAACAAGTAATTTATCTGCTGGGTTCAGAAGCTACCGAGTTGTGCTAGGTATAGCAAAGTGAGATACTTAGGACATGATTGTGCACAAAAGGGCACTATTCATATGCATGATTTCACTCACGTAAGTGCTTGCAAGACTGTGGCCTAATTTATTTGTTGCCATTTATTGACCAGAATGCTGCAGCTACATGGGCTACTGAGAGCTCATCAAATCATCCTCCGTTCTCTACTCTGGCTTCTCCTACAACATCAAGTCAAGTCAACGTCTTGGTCTTTATCTTCAGGAATCTCAGTGGCCTATGCCCAGGATATCAACAAGATCATATAAAGCTCTGGGATGAAACCAGAGGTTGATAACTCCACTTCTTAGGCACAATGGAGCTTTCTACCACAAGGGTAAAGCTTGCCCGGGCAGGACATAGATGGTTCCATTGTTCAAGACAGTGGAACAAACTCCCACATGAACTGACCATTCCAAACCTCACCAACTTCCACTCCAAAACCATAGTGCATTTCTTCAACCTGCCTTCTCTAATATAAACACAGAGCAGAGCATACATTTACAAAAAAAAATTTTTTTTTTAAAAAGCACTCAACTGCACATGCAAGTCTCCTCTGGGGAGAGAATGGCAGAGAGAATAAACCACTTATGACAGATGTTACTCAAGCCACTTAACACACTACGGACACATGCTTAGATGCTACAATGATGAAGATAGTATAAGAGCCTACACAGAATAGAATAGTTTACAGGTTTTCATATCCATGATACCATTGCAATTATTAATATTATTGATGTTGTTTGTATTACAGTAGCACCTATGGGTGTCACTCAAAAACAGGGCCCCATTATACTAGGAACTGTACAAACACAAAGTGAGAACCTGTCCTTGTTCCAAAGATCCTGTCTAATCAGGAAAGACAGATAACAAAATGATCATTATCGTCATTTTACACATGAGGGGAACTGAGTCACAGAGAGATTAAGAGCTTAATTTTCAGAACAGCTGATCATCCTTAGCTCCAATTAAAGCGACAGATTCCCAGAGCCTCTGAAAATCAGGCCTTGCCTGAGCTCAAGCAAGAAGTCTTTGGTAGATCTGGGAGTTAAAACTAGATCTCCTCTGACCCAATCTAGTGCCTTATGCACAAGACAAACTTTCTTTGTGGAAGAGCCAGAGATCCCACAATTCTTTTCTGCAGGCCTTGCATAACGGAACAATGGAAAGTTCCCCTGATACACACTACCACACACACACACATGCCCCTTTTGCCTCTAGGCCTTCTGTCATGTAAAGTCACTTAGAAAAATCCTTGCAAACCCAAACTAGCAGGTGCTAAATCAGTCAGCATGGCAAGCAGACTGTTCAAGGAAAATGGAAATAAATTGTTTACAAGGAAAACAGACTATCACCTTTTGTAACCCCGGCATTACCATTTAAATGGTCCTTGACAAGGATCTTATTTTGCTCCATTTTCCATTCATGCTTAGCAAACAAATACTGAACATTTATTAAGCAAACCCGCTCTAACAAAAAGAAGTGCAATGACTCCAGGAATGTTATCACACTCCATGTTCCGGGAGTGATAAATAATTAAACACCTGTTGGCATTTGTGTGTGTGTGTGTGTTTTTATGTATGTATATGACTCCATATCTACAGCAGCACAGGGAAACTATCTCCTGCTGCAAGATCCTATTATTCGTTTACATTTGGAGCCCAAGGGCCTGATCCTTAGTTGGTGTATATTGGATCATGCCATTAAAGTCAGTGTAGCAAGGCTGAATTACACCAGCTGAGGAACTGGTCCCAACCTTTTAGTTACAGCATTTATCCATCACCAGAATAAAAAAACAACAACAACAGAAGCCTTTGCTAATTGAAATGACGGCTTTTTATTCAAGCACCAGAACTAGATCCTTTGTTTTTGTTTTAAATATATTTTTGTTTTTAATTTTCAAGAATAAATTAGAGGAGGAAAAATCCAGCACGCTAAAATTCAAAGTAGCAAATGCAATCAGATTTTGTATTATACAGGGATACTAAGTAAATCTTCATGACTATATATTGTAGATAAACATTAGGAGTAACATTTTCAAAAGCCCCTACGTGACCTAGAACCCTATATCTCATTAAAGATCAATGGGACTTAGGCTCCAAAGATACTTGTGTACGATTGAAAACTGTATCCTACTGGACTAAAGGCTTGATTATCCCCTCAATTATGCACAACGGATAAAATTTATCCAAACAATAATTACCCCCTTTCTTGAGGGAGTGAATTGGGAATTAAGTGGTTCATAGGTCTTTGTGGTTGCCCTCAGCACAGGGGTGAATTTCACCCTACAAACGAGAACCACAACTTTGATTATCCAAAAAATACAGGTGAAACTGAATCAATTTGGATAAGCAAGGTTTTCGCTATTCGCATCAGTTTCCAGATATTATAGGGAGTATCGGATAACTGGGGTATTGATAATCCCTCATTTCATGATTGAAGGTGATGTAAATGAGAGAGACACGATTCATTGCGCAGCCATTAAAGTTATACAAAACTCAGCATTCTGGTGTCCAGGGTACAGCATGCATTTACAGGGGTGTGCACTAGTCCAGTATGCATGGGGAAAGAGGGATAGAAATGCATGCATTTTTCAAATGGATAACACTTGTTAAAAGGAGCCCATTATGCTTGCTGTCCCATTGGATTAGTCAAACAAATACAAGTTTTAGAGGGAGATTTAATTAAAGCCAATTTGGGGCCACTTCATTTATGCTGAACCTGGACACCATTCATTGCCTCTACAGCAGTGAAGGACAACTATTTTTTTTTCTCCCCACACTCCTCAAACAGAAAATAAAATAAAATCTGATTGACTGTAGTATTAGTCAAGGTCACCAGATAGCACTATTGCTGTTAATTCTGTGGAGTCTGTTGAACTGTATGAACAGGCAGTTAGATCTTGGAGAAATACTTACCGCTATTTGTGCAGTTTAAAAAAAAAAATTAGAAGCAGTTGATACCAGTCTGTTCTGTCTGAGCCTCTCTTTGACAGGATCATTTAGTAGATGCAGAACTGCTGCCTATATGTCACACCCATAGAGAGCAAATAAAATCATTGTCGAAACATGACATTATCAGAAGGTAAGTGGAAAAGCAACCTAAGAAGAATAGTTAAGTGAACAAAATCATGGAATATAATGGAGTTTAACTGTCCAGAAAGAAATGGAAAACATGAGCCCTCCTAAGCAGTGGAAGAATTTAAGCTGCTTTCGGAGCTCCCTTTCAGGGGTATTCTGGGTGAGAAGGGAAAATGTTGCTATGTTCTAATCTGGGTTGGAGGAAGAGTTAGACATTTATAATGCTCAGATAGATTTGTGGTCTCAGCTAACGGGAAAAAAGGGTGTGAGTGTATTACAGTAGACCTGTTTCTTCAAAACGTAACCTGTGCCACCAAGTCTCAGAGCCCGAGTCAGCTGACTTAGGGTCGCAAGACTAGGGCTGAGAGGCTAAAAATAGCAGGTTAGACATTGAGGCCTCTTCCCCCTCATGGCCTCACTGCACAGGCTCCAGCTCAAGCCTAAATGACTACACTGCAATTTTATAGCTTCACAGCCCAAACCCCATGAGCCCAAGTCGTAGGTCTCTTACTGCATTATAGATATATCCCTTAAGGACAGTGTTATACAGAAAATCGGACTGGAACATCTCAATGGTCCCTTTTGGCCTTGGAATCTGGTAATAACCATGTACGGGCCCACTGATCCCATAGAATGGTTTTGTGACAGACGTAGATCTTCTGACTAAGAACTATGCAGTGGATTGGGGGGGGGTAGTCCTAATCTTTAGGGTACGGTCTCCCTTATGCATGCTTTTTTTTACGTAAATAGTAACATATAGCTCTTACATAGTGCTTTACAGCCATAGGTCGCCAAGCACTTTACAGCCAAGGTATCAATATCAGCATTTTACTTATGGGGAAACTGAGGCACAGAGAAGGAAGTGACTCATCCAAAGTGACACAGCAAATGAGCGGCAGAGTGGGGAACTGAAACCAGCTCTCCGGAGTCCCAAGCCAGTGGCCTATCTACTAGGCCACATTACACTGGAATGGCAGAATCCCATCAGGGTTGCAACAATTTAATGTTCACACTGACGGCCCAGATTAAACAATTGCATGAAGTTTCCCATACAGAATATAACTGTTCTACAATGTCGTAATAATGCAACAGCATGCAGTTCATACAACTTCGTTAGTGGGCTTTCAATTCCACTAAGTTTCAAGTATTCAAACAGCTTCACACTGTAGAAATATAATGTATTAGGCATTTTAACATACAGCATACATCTTAAAAGGCAGTTATTGGCAATTTCATATTGTTGATAATGCTAGCACTTTTCTGAATTGGATAACAATAAATGATCTTTACTACTGTGCTTCATATATTGTTATTCGTCCAATCTTATCCATATTTAACAACTATAGGATTTACTGAATATGGTCTGTAAATGGGGAAAACATTGAATTTAAGAGCAAATTAATGGTAGGCAGAATTCTTTAAAAATAAATCTGTTTAGTATTAATGATAATTTACAGAGACTGTGCAGAGGGTGAAAATCACCCCACACAGAGTGCTAGACAAGAATATGGAACATTTAGGTGATGTATATAGAGCAGAAGTGCAGACTGATGCGCAGAATGCCCTTGAGTTCATACCTTGACTAGCTGTTGCCTTAGCTCTGGAACAAATCCTTCCAAATCTGCTGTGATTAATAAACGTAATGGGCCAGACTGCACTCTTTAATAACAAAAGTGATATAGTACTTGTTGAACTCTTGTCTTACCCTTGGAGGATGTGAAGAACAACTGATCACCATCCTGTGTATAACAATTGTCTATAGATTTTAATCAGTGCTATAAAATACACACAGAGTGCAATTCTTCCCACGTGCGATTATGGAACCTTCAGTTTAATCTACTGGTTAAAGATGGGGACTAGGAGCCAAATGTGTTAGTCCTCAACTCTAGGAAGAAGTTGCTCCTAAGTTTTTTCAATTACCGTAGTCGCACAATATGGAGCTGTCTTGGGCAGCCACAGGAGCAGAACAACAGGTCACAGAGCAGCAAGCAAACCATTGAAGCTACACTTCTCAGAGACAATGACAGTGGAGACATTCACCTCCGACACAAGTCTGGAGACTTCTAACAGGCAGTTACTCTCCTCCAAGACCCATAGAATATTGATTGCACTCTACTGAGCATGCTCATTTGCCTGAGTGTCCTCGTTCAATTAAATATGCTAGCTCAAGGGTGAGCTGTGATGTATTTGCCATGTCCCTTTTCCCACAGTTCAACAGTACCTTTGGACTAGCCTTCTGTACTGGGGTGAATTTCATCCAAAATGAAGGTATAAGATATTGGGTCCGTTCCTCAACTCGTGTATTTCACTGAAGTAACTGCCAAATTGCACCAGTTCAGTATCTGGCCCATGATAAGTGTCAAGCCTTTAGAATTAGTAACATCTTAGAGACCTAGATCTGAGTGAGACCCCATGTGGCACATGAAGATGGTGCTCAAGCCATTGAAACAGCAAGGCGCTGTGGTTCATCATGAGCAAATGTGAAAGGCACGTCTGCAAGATCTTACCCCTGCGGCTCTGGTAATATGACAATGGTTGTTAGCGGGATACAGGGATTGTTCTTGGCAGCTGGCAGCACAGGAGGTGGTAAGCTAAATATTACATTCCACGTCTCCAGCAAACGTCTTCATAGAACCGCACCATTCTGAGACCACAATGGGCAACAACAGAGCTATAAAACTGCTTACATTTGATTATCCAAAAGATATACTGTGTATACTAAATAGGTATTGTTACAGACATTAACAGATGCAGTAATTAACTGGTATGGAGAAGGTTGGACTGAAAAAACCAAGCATTGATTAACACTGTGCTGTTTTCTTCTATAACCTGTTTGGTTACCAGTGACCCACTGTGTGGCACTGCTATTGGACAACATTATCTCATTTTGCCTCTTTGAACTCTTTTCTGACACCACCATTTGACACCAATCCGTCACACTCTGCCAATTGTAGTGATATCACATAACCAGTGCCAGGTTGCATTGTTATGCATTGCTATGTGTGTCTATAATTGTATGAGGGCAGAAAAAGGCACCTCTCTGATTCGAAGGACTACCCCATGCCAAATTTCAAGTTCCTGCTGCAAAACACAGACACACTAGTATGCTTCAAAAATGTTTGGAAAAAATATCTTAATGGGAAGTGTTAAGCAACCTAAATATAGGGGTTGCTGCTGCTCTCCCAACTACTCCCATATACATGATATTGAATATTTGTGTTGGCTTTTGCGACATTAATAGAATTCATTTAATACAGCTATTTTGTATGTAATGTATATATAGTTCCATACAAAACAATGACTCTTACACAGTTACTATGTAATAATCTATTTTATTATCTAATAATGCAGTCATAGAATCATGGAAATGTAGGGCTGGATGGGACCCTAAAAAGTCATCCATCCATCACCTTCTGCTGAAACATGATTAAACATTCCTAGACTGGAACGGCACCTGGTCTAACCTGTTTTAAAAAAACCTCCAAGAACACAGATTCCACAATCTCCTGAGGTAACCTGTTACAGTGCTTAGCTATCCTTATAATTAGAAAGTTTTCCATAATACCTAAACTAAATCTCCCTTGCTGCAATCTAAGATGATTACTTCTTGTTAAACCCTTGGTGGACATGGAGAACAACTGATCACCATCCTCTTTATAACAACCTTTTACAGATTGGAACGAGTGCTAATAAATGCACACAGAGCGCCATTATTCCGATATGCTATTACACAACCTTCAGTTTAATCATTTCGTTAGAGTAGGGGACAAGGAGATAAATGTATTAGCCCTTATTCGGGCCTCGACTTGCTATCTGACCTTGGATATGTCACTTAAACACTCTTTCCTTCCGTTTACCTATTTATAAGACTGATATAATGATTCTTACCCACCCACCAGAGGTTATTGTTATTTACTAGAGAGAATGCTTTGAGATCCTAGGATGAAAAGGGGCTAGGCATTTTTACTATTTTAGCTGCTAGAAGTTTACAATACCAGAGAACACAGCCCTGAAGTAACAGTAATTATATATGGGCTAATCACTATAGAGCCTTTGCATAGTATTTTATTTATAAAAACTCAGCTATTGAATATTGATATGATTTTTAAGTAACCAGAGTTCTCTCTCCTGCTATTCTACCTACCAAGATAGCTCCATAGAGGCTTTAATAGAGAAGATTTCATTGGTGTCATACATGCTGCTGTAAACATCTAAGCTGGGAGGCAAAACATTACCTTCTGGAAATAAAACTTGTATTTATGCTAAACAATTCTTGTGATCTGCAGCCTCTCATAATTGGTTTGCAGACTATACACATTTCATTGCACTTTGCTTCGCGGGATGTCCCTCCTGTTGTCAGGCATACTCAAGGACCATGTCTGTAAGCTAACAGACATAGTGGCCTTGGCTACACTGGCAATTCACAGCGCTGCACTTGCTGTGCTCAGGGGTGTGAAAAAACACACCCCTGAGTGCAGCGCTGTAAAGCCCCAGTGGAATCAGCACCTGCAGCGCTGCACGCTCGCTTGCAGCGCTGCAAGCTATTCCCCTCGGAGAGGTGGAGTACTTGCAGCGCTGCGAGAGAGCTCTTGCAGCGCTGGCGGCGTGACTACACTCGCGCTTCACAGCGCTGCCGCGGCAGCGCTGTGAATCCGCGAGTGTAGCCAAGGCCAGTGTTATGCTCGGGGCCACACAGCTCCACAGAGTTCTGGGAGGCTCCCAGAGAGAACAACCATAGTGCCATTTTTCTGGGTATCATCTGAAGCCCTGTCAAGTCAATGGGAGTCCTTCTGCAGACTTCAATGGAGTTTGGATGAAGTCCCTCGAGGAGACTGCAGTGCTTGTCCCTCAGCTCCACTGGCTAGTGCAGAAGCTGATGTGAGCCATGACACGCTGAATAACATAGCATTGACTTAATGCTAACTCTGGAGAGTCCTTCTACTTTGCAGGCACAAGGAGTGGTCTTGTTTATACCCCACACATGGAGTAAGAGGATGCAACAAACCCATTTTCTTCTGACTTTGCATTGCACACCCACACAGGCAGCAGACACAACTTACTATTAAAAGCTGAGCCCCTCTTTATATAGGGGTTGGACAGGGGCTATGGATTTTTTTTGAGTTATTATGATTTGTATTATTTAATATTTGTATTGCAGCAGCACTTAGAAGCACCAGTCATAGAACAGAGCAGGAACCTATTGTGCTAGGTGCTGTACAAATGTACAACATAGGGATGGTCTCTTCCCCAAAAGTTCTAGTAGGGGCCATGGTGGACAAGCAACTCATTATGCGTTCCCAGTGTGACGATCCTTGAATGTACAAGCACGGGAGTGGGAGTAGTGAGTATACACAGAGAGGTGATTTTATCATAGACTCATAGACTTTAAGGTCAGAAGGGACCATTATGATCATCTGGTCTGACCCCCTGCATGCTGCAGGCCACAAAATCGTCCCTACCCTTCCCTTGACTCTGCTGATGAAGTCCCAAATCCTGTGTCTTGGTGACTTCAATTTGCAGAGAACCCTCCTGCTAGCGATCCCTGCCCCATGCTGCGGAGGAAGGCGAAAAACCTCCAGGGCCTCAGCCAATCTACCCTGGAGGAAAATTCCTTCCCGACCCCAAATATGGCGATCAGTAAGACCCCGAGCATGTAGGTAAGAGTCTCCAGCCTGACCCTTGTTAGCCATTATACTATTTACCTGCTATTGCTCGGTGTTCCTCAGCTAATATGTTTTACCATTAAACCATTCCCTCCATAAACTTATCTAATTTAATCTTAAAACCAGACAGGTCCCTCGCCCCCACCGTTTCCCTCGGAAGGCCATTCCAATATTTTACCCCTCTGACGGTCAGAAACCTTCGTCTAATTTCAAGCCTAAACTTCCCCACAGCCAGTTTATATCCATTCGTTCTCGTGTCCACATTAGTACTAAGATGGAATAATTCCTCTCCCTCCCTGGTATTTATCCCTCTGATATATTTAAAGAGAGCAATCATATCCCCCCTCAGTCTTTGTTTTGTCAGACTAAACAGCCCGAGCTCCTCTAGTCTCCTTTCATACGACAGGTTTTTCCATTCCTCTGATCATCTAGTGGCCCTTCTCTGCACCCGTTCCAGTTTGAGTTCATCTTTTTTAAACATGGGAGACCAGAACTGCACACAGTACTCCAAATGAGGTCTCACCAGCGCCTTGTACAACGGAACCAGCACCTCCTTATCCCTACTAGATATACCTCGCCTAATGCATCCCAAGACCGCATTGGCTTTTTTCACCGCCACGTCACATTGTCTACTCATAGTCATCCTTCGGTCTACAAGAACCCCTAGGTCCTTCTCCTCTTCCGTTACTTGTAACCAATGCGTCCCCAGCTTGTAACTAAAATTGTTGTTAGTCATCCCTAAATGCATCACCTTACACTTTTCACTATTAAATTTCATCCTATTTCTGATACTCCAATTCACAAGCTCATTCAAGTCTCCCTGCAGAATATCCCTATCCTCCTCCGAATTGGCAACGCCTCCCACCTTCGTATCATCCGCAAACTTTATCAGTCCACTCCTGCAATCGGTTCCGAGGTCAGTTATAAATAGATTAAATAAAATGGGTCCCAAAACCAAACTCTGAGGAACTCCACTGGTAACCTCCCTCCAACCTGACAGTTCACCCTTCAATACGACCCGCTGCATTCTGCCCATTAACCAATTCCTTATCCACCTCTGGATTTTCATATCGATCCCCATCTTTTCCAGCTTAACCAATAATTCCTCATGGGGTACAGTATCAAACGCTTTACTGAAATCCAGGTATATTAGGTCCACCGCATTTCCCTTATCTAATAAGTCTGTTACTTTCTCGAAGAAGGAGATCAGATTCGTTCGGCACGATCTGCCCTTTGTAAAACCATGTTGTAATTTATCACACTTGCCATTAACCTCAAGGTCCTCAACTAGTTTCTCTTTCAGAATTTTCTCCAGCACCTTGCACACTACAGATGTTAAACTAACAGGCCTGTAGTTACCCGGATCACTTTTTTTCCCTTTCTTGAAAATAGGAACCACATTAGCTATTCTCCAGTCTAACGGAACCACCCCTGAGTTTACAGATTCATTAAATATTATCGCTAATGGGCCTGCTATTTCTTGCGCTAATTCCTTCAATATTCTCGGATGAAGATCGTCCGGTCCTCCCGACTTAGCCCCATTAAGGCGTTCGAGCTTTGTTTCTACCTCGGATACGGTAATCCCCCATTCTGTTTGCCCCTCTGTCACGGTGCTAGTATCTCAAATACCTTCCTTGGCCTCATTAAACACCGATGCAAAATATTCGTTGAGATATTGCGCCATGCCTAGATTATCTTTAATCTCCTCTCCGGCTATAGTCTTCAGCGGTCCTACTTCTTCCTTCTTTGATTTCTTCCTATTTATGTGGCTGTAAAACTTCTTACTATTGCTTTTAAGTCCCCTTGCTAGGTCCAACTCTACACGGCTTTTGGCCTTTCTCACTCTATCTCTACATTCTCTGACTTCACTAAGGTAAGTTTCCTTACTGATCCCTCCCCTCTTCCATTCTTTGTACACTTTCTGTTTCTTCCTAATCGCCCCTTTGAGTCGGTCGCTCATCCAGCTCGGTCTAAATCTCTTGCTTAGTAATCTTTTTCCCTTTTTTGGGATACAGGCCTCTGACAACTCATGCATCTTTAACTTAAAGTAATCCCAGGCTTTATCTGCCTTAAGATTCATTAATACGTTTGCCCAATCCACTTCCCTTACCAGTCCTCTTAGTTTGTTAAAATTGGCCTTTTTAAAATTATAAACCCTAGTCTTTGATTTAATTCTGTTACTCCTTCCGTTTAGTTTAAAGCGGATTCGCTCATGATCGCTGGAGCCCAAGTTGTCCCCTACTACCACTTCCTCAACGAGGTCCTCACTAGTCACCAAAATCAAATCTAAAATGGCCTCCCCCCTCGTCGGTTCAGCTACCACTTGATGAAGGAAATGATCAGCAAGCACATCTAGGAACATCTGAGCCCTATTATTGCTACTAGTGTTTGTTCCCCAATCTATATCCGGGAAGTTAAAGTCCCCCATAATTACACAGTTCCTATTAGTATTTACTTCTCTAAACACATTAAATAGTTCTTTATCCATATCCTGGGTCGATCCCGGCGATCTATAGCACACCCCAAGCACTATCCCCGGGGAGGCTCTAGTAGTCCTTTTACCAGGTGTGAGTATTGCCCAGACGGATTCAGTGTTATCTATTCCATCAACTATTATTTCTTTACAGCTTATCTCACTATTGACATACAATGCCACCCCGCCACCCTTACCTTTGTTCCGGTCTTTCCTAAACAGCGCATACCCCTCCATATCTGTATTCCAGTCGTGACTGCCGTTCCACCACGTTTCAGTTATTCCTACGATATCCGGTTGCAATTCTCGGACCAAGAGCTCCAATTCCTCCATTTTATTACCTAGGCTTCTCGCATTGGTGTATAAGCACTCTAATGTATGTTGTTTAGCCTGTCTCCCATTAGTAACACTATATGTTACAGGCCTCTTTGTGTCCTTCCCCCCTATCCTTCTTATGTCCAATCTCATCTCCCCGGCTATATCTCCTCTTATCTCACTCACCATTTCAATGTTGGAATCTGGTGTGGAGATTAACTGTACATCTCCCAACCGTCTCCCCAAACTTCCTAGTTTAAAGCTCTTTTGATAAGATGAGCCAGCCTCCCTCCCAGAAGTCTATTTCCTTCCCTACTCAGGTGAAGTCCATCCCGCGAGAACAGCTGTCTGTCCCCGAAAGCCTCCCAGTGGCCATACATCCCAAAGCCCTCCTTATAGCATCCACTCCCTTAGCAAACTATTTATCCTCACAATCCTATCAGCCCTTTGCTGCCCTTCCCTAGGAACAGGCAGAATCCCACTAAAGATAATCTGAGCCTCTATCTCCTTGAGCGTCTTCCCCAGCCTGGCATAATCTCCCTTGATTCTCTCTAACGAGAACCTAGCCATGTCATTCATTCCTACATGAAGGATTATCAAGGGGTTCTTACCTGCTCCTTTTAGGATCCTTTTCAACTGCAGGTCCACATCGCGAATCTTTGCGCCTGGTAGACAGCACACCCTTCTGTTCTCCGGGTCCGCCCTGGTCACAGGCCTGTCCAATCTCCTCAGTAAAGAGTCTCCAATAACATATACCTGCCGTCGCTTGGCAACAGTGCGATCTAGTAATCTAGTCTCTGATCCCTCTAGTCCTGACCTATGTCTGTTCCTATCTTCTCTTACGCTCCCCCTTGTGCCTTCCTCTATCCTCTGGGGGCCCAGATCTTGTGCTGTCTCCATCAACATCTCCCCTCTCTCTAATGGACTAGCCGCTCTTCTCTTCTTCCTCACCCTCCCACCTTCCGTCAGCACCTGCTGCCCCTCCACCTCGTTATCCAAACACCCAAACCTGTTCCTGAGTTCTATTCCCCCCTCACTGGCCCTCCTTTTCCTTGGCCTGCTTCTCACAGTCACATACTTCCAATTCCCTTGTTCTCCCCCTTCCATTCCCCTCTCACTGTCGTCTACTTCTACCTCCTCCTGCACCCTAGAGCATTCCCCTTCAGCCCCGCCTTGCCTGTCCTCCATCAGCTGCTCAAACCCCCGCCTAAACTCCACCAGGGTATCTACCTGCATCTCCAGCCCCTTAATCTTTTCCTCCAGTAACACTATGAGGCGACACTTCATACATACATACCTTTGTTCCAGCTCCCCTGCTAGGACCATATACATACCACAGCTCCTGCATGCCGCCATCTGCATTCTATCTGCTGCTGTCTGGCTCATGGCTGCTGCAGTCTCTGCCCACAGCACCTGGGGATGCAGAGCACACAACACACCGCGCCCTCCTCCCTCCCCCTTGACCTCCCCCTGCAAACTCCCTCTCAAACTCCCCTGTTAGCCGCCCTGTTTGCTGCCTCTGGTTATCTCTGTAGACTGTATTGATGAGAATAATATTAGAATACCACACAAAGTTCTGGTGTACATATTTTCAAATGGAAGGTGAAAAATTGAAAAAGGTGCAAAAAAGAGCCACAAAATTATCTAAGGGCTGGAGAAAAAGCCTTACAATGAGAGACTTAACTTATCAAAAAGAATGTTGAGATATAAGTACCTTCAGGAGAAGAAAATACCAAGTACTAAAGGGCTCTTTAATCTATCACAGAAATAGGAAACAAGATACAGTGGGAATTTAGAAATATGGCACAAATATTTAACGATGAGGGGGATTAACTACTGGAACAAACTGTTAAGGAAAGGGATTGTTTCTCCCTCTGTTGCAGTCTCTAGATCAAAACCTGAAGTCTTTCTGAAAGACACGCTTCACTCATGGACAAATTATTGTGCTCAAAAGTGGGGTAATTGGATGAAATGTAAGGACCTGTGATATATATGAAGTCAGAGTTGAGCTAACATTCAGTTCTGGCTTTAAACTCTATGTATCATTGAAAGAGCTTACAATCTACTCATGCTTCTTCTACATCAGAACTCTACACACAAGCAATCCCAGCGGTATGCTGCCACTGAAATTGCCTTTAGTAGGCTTCTGAGTCAACACCCCTCATGGATACATGCATATATCTATAAATAGATTTACATATGTAATGAAAGTTTTTTCCATGTATCAAGGGAAGGATGGACTCCTAGGGCTTGAATAAATTTGGACTCTTGCATCCTTGCTGCTTAGGATAAATTGATGAAGCTATTTTGTTCCTCACAACAGGACCATTCTCAGATGAACAAGTTCTAAATCATACTTAACGGAACAAATTCAGATGTAGGTCTAAACCAATGTGAAAAACAGTTGATATATCATCTTTCAGCAGGTTAGCGTAAAGGCTCAGACTCTCCCTCTTACCAATACAATTATCAGTCACAATTAATTCATCTGACAAATTATGTCATTATTTTTCTAATGACTTATTTGCAAATACGTTTTTCATTATTTGTCCAGTTCTACTTAACAACATGTGAACATGTAAAACCCTTCCATATCATCTCTGAATTTTGGCCTAGTGTATCAAGAATGTGTGTGGACCAAAGAGCTAAAGCCAAGTAGCCAGCTGAAGTGGGCAAGTAAACTCTAATTAGTATGCTTGGAACTGGGAGTTAACAGAAACTTCTTCAATGTTCTGACTTTATGAACTTGTCATGATGACTCAAAGAGTTTGGACACAACTTCACTGGGTGAGTGCCAAACCCCAGATTTTCTGGGTTTGGTCACCTCTACAGTGTGACCAAAGACTGAACACCTCTGTGGCCAAATTCTTCTCAGATACTTGTGAATTCCAGAGCATCAGCCAATAGGAATGGAGTTACTTCAGATTAACATCAGTGTAACTGTGGTGAGAATCTGTCCCAGGTATCTGAACTATCCTCTCACTCTTAGAAGTGATCCCTCCAGACGTGAGGTTGAGGACAAAGACAGACCTCGCTGGGAAAGTGCCATGGTCACTGCATTTCTCTAACTCTTTTGTGGATTATATTGCAGGAGTTTTGTTTCCAGTGCTCTCAAGCTGACACCTTCCATAAACGCTAAGTTCACTCCTCCGTAATAAAAATCTCACAGTAGTTACAAAATATAATAAAATAGAAAGATTTTCTGAATTTCACTGTACTTTACAATCAGCTGGAGGGCTTCAAGCACTAAATCTCTATCACAGAAGTGATGTTATGTGTTAACTAGTAAACCTGGCTGGTTTATGATAGGCCTTTTGACTAAACCTGGGCATGGTTTGAAGACTCGTTTGCTTTCTCCTAAATCTCAGTGGCCTCCAATAAAAGTTGCTTTTCTGTATTCTGCTGGGATAGATGCAGAGTTCACAGAAGGTTATTAATATTCCATGATCCTATAAAAGCCATGAGCGCTTTGCTCAGATGATTTTGGCAGAGGACATATCTTATGAAATAGATATAAATCAGGTGGCTAAAAGGCCTCAACTGTCGCATAGAAATAGCACTGAGCTGTGTCTCATGCCTTTCTCTGTGATGGATTTGGAAACCCTAATTAATACAGTTAGGCATCATCTGCATGGGAAAGTGGCAGTATAACCAAAGATTTTAATTTAAACCAGCATATCTATACCCATGCTAACTCTGTATGGCCAATCTCATTTTGGTCTGAGTGGCTTTTTTTGGTTTAGCTTAACTCACTTGGAAGCAATTTATTTTAAAACAAAATAAACCACTTTTAAACTGAATTAAGAGTTTAATTCAGGGGTTTTCACTGGTTTAACTATGTTGCTTTAAAAACTGATTTAACCGATACCATTTTCATAGAATCATAGAATCATAGAATATCAGGGTTGGAAGGGGCCTCAGGAGGTCATCTAGTTTTTCCTAATATCCAACCTAAACCTCCCCCACTGCAACTTGAGACCATTACTCCTTGTTCTGTCATCTGCTACCACTGAGAACAGCCTAGATCCATCCTCTTTGGAACCCCCTTTCAGGTAGTTGAAAGCAGCTATCAAATCCCCCCTCATTCTTCTCTTCTGCAGACTAAACAATCCTAGTTCTCTCAGCCTCTCCTCATAACTCATGTGCTTCAGCCCCCTAATAATTTTTGTTGCCCTCCGCTGGACTCTTTCCAATTTTTCTACATCCTTCTTGTAGTATGGAGCCCAAAACTGGACACAGTATGCCAGATGAGGCCCCTCCAATGCAGAATAGAGGGGAATGATCACGTCCCACGATCTGCTAGCAATGCCTCTACTTATACAGCCCAAAATGCGGTTAACCTTCTTAGAAACAAGGGCACACTTTTGACTCATATCCAGCTTCTTGTCCACTGTAACCTCTAGGTCCTTTTCTGCAGAACTGCTGCCTAGCCACTCAGTCCCTAGTCTGTAGCAGTGCATGGGATTCTTCCATCCTAAGTGCAGGACTCTGCACTTGTCCTTGTTGAACCTCATCAGATTTCTTTTGGCCCAATCCTCTAATTTGTCTAGGTCCCTCTGTATTCTATCCCTATCCTCCAGTGTATCTACCACTCCTACTACTCCTGTCTACTGCAGACAAGTCCTTAATATTTATCAGCTCTGTTTCAATTACCATATCCTCCTGCTCCACCTTTACTTGTTGACTGAAGCGTATTAAAGACTTTACCCTAAGCAAAACAGGTTAAGATAAAATTAAAAAAGAAAAAAAAAACTTCCAAACCCAAAGCACACAATTCATATAATTCTTTGCATTTCAATAACACCTTCCATGCAAGGATCATTTTTATTTTCTGAGTGGTAATTAATGTGTACTGACAACATTACTAGGGAGTAGGTTTAAATAGCCCCATTTTACAGCTGGGGAAAATGAGGTATAAAAAGGTTAACTGACTTGTCCAATTAATTACAACAAATGGGTGGTCAAGTTGGGAATAGATTCTAGATACCTCTGGGTTTTAACCACAGACCAATCTCTCTGAGGTTTTACTTGTTACTTAAGGACACAGGCTCAGATCCAAAAAAAGTTTCTTCCTAACTACCTCAGCTAGTTGTTGATGCATTCCATGAAAACTGTGAGTTTACAAACCATCTTTTTATTGAATCCTATCTAGTGTAATTCCAGATTTTCCCATTTTCCATATAACTGGCTACTCCTGTTTTGAATCCTACCTAATTCTTGCTTTCAATGGTACCAAGTGGCAATGAGTTCCACAGATGACTGATAGGCTGTGTAAGAAAATATTTTGCAATCTCAGTTTTAAATTTCCTTCAGTTTCTTTGAATGTCCCTAGTTCTCATATCATGATGAAGGGCAGCATACATCTACCTTCCCTGTTTCAGTCATTTTATATGCTTTGATCATATCACCACTTATTGGTCTCCTTTCCAAATTAAAGAGTCCTAACCATTTCATCCTTTCATTCTTTTGTCCATTTTTATCACCCATCTGTAAATTCCCCCAATTTGTGAGACTGGGTGACCAGAATTGAACAAAATATTTCAAATGATGGTATACCAACAATTATAATATTTTCAGTGTATTTTCCATTTCATTCCTCATGTATTTTAACATTTTGTGTGCTCTTTTTTGTCTGCCACTTTACATTAAATAGATAATTTTATTGAACCATCCACACTGATGACTAGGTCTTTTTTTTTTTTCTCCTGAGTGGTTATAGTTCATTTGGAACCCAGTAAAGTGTATGAGTAGTTCCTTCCATTCAAATTATTCCTTCCATTGTGTATTATCTTGTGTTTCTGCATTAGTGATCATACTAGTAATGCTGTCATTGTCTATTAATATTGGATTTATTAACTTCACAAGACCATGATTTTGTGGAGGAGAAAAAAGAAAGATCTTTTTGTACACAAACATTTATCCATTATTTTATTTCAGTGATTTTAACCACTGCCAGACACTATCAATTTGGCCTCCAACAGATGCATTATTTTACAGATGACATTATTTTACAGATAAGGTCCATCATCTGACTCTCCCTAGATTAGATTTTGTGATGGCATTGATATAAGAGGCTTCAATGGACATATAAGAAACAGGAACAGTATGCTGGGAGAGAAGCTGAGCCCTGATTAGGGGGTGGGGCTTCTCTGACTAGGGGTCCTATAAAGGTAGCCAGCCAGCGGTACAGACAGCTGTACTGGCACAGGAGCCAGCAAACAGAGCTGTAAACAGGGGAGTTTGCAAGGGGAGTTTGGGGGAAGACTAAGGCCTTGGCTACACTTGCAGCTGTACAGCGCTGTGAGGGAAACCTGTCTTTGTACAGCTGAGTAGGGAAAAGCACTGCAGTCTGTCCACACTGACAGCTGCCGGCGCAGTAGTGTGGCCACACTTGCAACATTTGCAGCTGTGTTGGGAGCGGTGCATTATGGGCAGCTATCCCAGCATTCATGTGGCTGCAACTTGCTTTTCAAAACGGGGATGGGGTGGGGTGGATTGTGACAGGGAGTGTGGGGGGAGAGAGAGTGCTTTTTGGAGCATGTCAGCTCTCTATTTTGCAAGTTCCGAACTCCTGGCCCCCTGCTCATTCATTTACCCACTCAAAGCAAACTGCAAACTGTTTGCTTTTCTCTGTGGTACGAGGTTTGAAACCGGCACTTCCGCATTCCTGCAGCCGGTCACAACAATGGAGAGGATTGACCACTTGACAAGGTGATTAGGACAGTGCTGCAAGCGTTTACACTCACACCCGTGAGTCTTAGCCACTCCGCTGCAGCTGTTATTCCTCTCGGAGATGTGGAGTACCTGCAGCGGTGTACCCAGGGAGATACAGCGCTGTAAGTGCCCTGCCAGTGTGGATGGGGAGTGAGTTACAGCACTGGGGGAGGCTTTACAGCACTGTAACTTGCAAGTGTAGCCAAGGCCTAAGAGAGGCAGGAAGAGGAATAGACAGGCTAGTGAAGGGAGTATGTGGTGTTCTGGCAGTGTTTTGGTGCTCGTTGGGAGTTTATTTTTCTGTGGTTGGTGGTGTTTTGGTTTGTGTTTCCTGGACTAACAGGATTTCGGTGGGAAGGCTATGACAGACACAGAGGCAGCAGTGGTAGTGATCCAAGCAGTGGAAGGCGCTATGAAGATGACTGGATGTGGAAGCTGTGGCATGTACATGATTCTGAGGGGGTACCAGAACAGAGTTTCGTCTGCATGAAGTGCCACCTGATAGAGCTGATGGAAGAAAAGATCTGAGGATTGGAGATGCAGGTGGAAACTCTGGTTGAGTATAGAAGGGGGTTCGAGCAGATGATGGAGCAAAGAGATGAGACTGAAGGGAAAAGCTCAGACTTGCAGATGGAAGCAGGACCAAAGAACTCTGAGGGGAGACTGCTGGGTGAGGAAAGTGGACAGTGGAAGCAAGTGACTAAGAGAACCAGGCAAAGGAAAAGACGGGCTAGTGAAGGATAAATAGAGCTCAGGAACAGGTTTGTGGAGTTGGAAAATGAAAAAAGGGGCACAGCAGGTGGTCGCTGAAGGTGAGAGGACAAGGAAGAAGAGAAGAGCAGCTAGTCCTATAGGAAGAGGGAAAGAGTCAATGGAGATAACAACACCAAATCTGAGCCCCAGGAGAATACAGGATGGGTTGCGTAGGATTGGAAGGGAAAATAGGAATCGAGAGGACTTGCAGCCAGAGGGAACAGGGGATAGACCGGAGAATCGCACCATCACCAGGAAAAGACAGGTCTACGTGATTGGGGACTCCTTACTGAGAAGAATACACAGGCCTGTAACCAGAGCTGATCCAGAGAACAGAAGGGTGTGCTGTCTGCTGGGTGCTAAGATATGGGATGTGGACCTGAGGCTGAAGAGGATCCTAACGGGAGCAGGAAAGAATCCACTGATTGTCCTTCATGTGGAAACAAATGATACGTCTAGATTCTCACTGGAATGTATCAAGGGAGACTATGCCAGGCTGGGGAAGACGCTTAAGGAAATCGAGTCTCAGGTGATCTTCAGTGGGATTCTGCCTGTTCCTAGAGAAGGGCAACAAAGGTGTGATAAGATTATGATGATGAACAGGTGGCTCAGGCAGTGGTGCTATAAGGAGGGCTTTGGGATGTATGGCAATTGGGAGGCATTCATGGACAGAGGACTGTTCTCTCGGGATGGACTTCACCTGAGTACGGAGGGAAATAGACTTCTAGAATGGAGACTGGCACAACTGATTAAGAGATCTTTAAACTAGGAATTTGGGGGAGATGGTTGGGAGATGTCCAGGTAATCTCCATGCCGGATTTTAACATTGAGAGGGAAGAAAACGAAGTAAGAAAGGATACAGCCATGGTAGGAGAATGGACATAAGGAAGAAGGGTAGTGTAGATACCAGTCTAATATGTGATACTGGCAGTAGAATGTCTGTGCCTAGTCGGGTAAAGAGTGTGAGCGAAGCCAAACAGCAAAAATTAAGATGTTTGTACACCAATGCGAGGAGCCTAGGTAACAAAATTGAGAAATTAGAGTTACTGATGCAGGAACCAGATATGATAGGGATAACAGATACATGGTGGAATAATAGTCATGACTGGAGTACAGGTATTGAAGGGTATGTGCTATTTAGGAAAGACAGAAATAAAGGCAGAGGTTTATCAATGATGATGTATATCAATGATGAGGTAGACTGTAAAGAAATAAGAAGTGATGGAATGGATAAGACAGAGTCTGTCTGGGCAAAAATCACATTGGGGAAGAAAGCTACTAGAGCCTCCCCTGGGATAGCGCTTGGGGTGTGCTACAGACCACGGTGATCTGATTTGGAGATGGATAGAGACCTCTTTAATGTTTTTAATGAAGTAAATACTAATGGGAATTGCGTGGTCATTGGAGACTTTAACTTCCCAAATATAGACTGGAAGACAAGTGCTAGTAATAATAATAGGGCTCAATTTTTCCTGGATGCGATAGCTGACGGATTCCTTCACCAAGTAGTTAAAGAACCAACAAGAGGGGATGCCATTTTAGATTTGGGTTTGGTGAGTAGTGAGGACCTCATAGAAGAAATGGTTGTAGGGGACAACCTTGGTTCGAGCAATCATGAGCTAATTCAGTTCAAACTAAATGGAAGGATAAACAAAAATAGATCTGTGACTGGGGTTTTTGATTTCAAAAGGGCTAACTTTAAAAAAATTAAGGAAATTAGTTAGGAAAGTGGATTGGACTAAAGAACTTGGGGATCTAAAGGCGGAGGAGGCCTGGAATTACTTCAAGTCAAAGTTGCAGAAACTATTAGAAACCTGCATCCCAAGAAAGGGGAAACAATGCATAGGCAGGAGTTGTAGACCAAGCTGGATGAGAAAGCATCTCAGAGAGGTGATTAAGAAAAAGCAGAAAGCCTACAAGGAGTGGAAGATGGGAGGGACCAGCAAGAAAAGCTACCTTATTGAGGTCAGAACATGTAGGCATAAAGTGAGAAAGGCCAAACGCCATGTAGATATGGACCTTGCAAAGGGAATTAAAACCAATAGTAAAAGGTTGTATAGACATATATATATAAGAAGAAAACAAAGAAAGAAGAAATGGGACCACTAAAAACTGAGGATGGAGTGCAGGTTAAGGATATGTAAGGGTCTAGGTATGGCCCAATATCTAAACAAATACTTTGCCTCAGTCTTTAATGAGGCTAATGAGGAGCATAGGGATAATGGCAGGATGACAAATGGCAATGAGGATATGGAGGTAGATATTACCACATCGAGGTAGAAGCCAAACTCTAACAGCTTAATGGGACTAAATCAGGGGGGCCCAGATAATCTTCATCCCAGAATATTAAAGGAACTGGCACATGAAATTGCAAGCCCATTAGCAAGAATTTTTAATTAATCTGTAAACTCAGGGGTTGTACCGTATGACTGGAGAATTGCTAACATAGTTCCTATTTTTAAGAAAGGGAAAAAAAAAGTGATCCAGGTAACTACAGGCCCAGTTTGACATCTGTAGTATACAAAGCCTTGGAAAAAATTTTGAAGGAGAAAGTAGTTAAGGACATTGAGGTCAATGGTAATTGGGACAAAATACACATGGTTTTACAAAAGGTAAATAATGCCAAACCAACCTGATTTCCTTCTTTGAGAAGGTAACAGATCTTTTAGACAAAGGAAACGCAGTGGATCTAATTTACCTCGATTTCAGTAAGGCATTTGATATGGTTCCACATGGGGAATTATTAGCTAAATTGGAAAAGATGGGGATCAATATGAAAATTGAAAGGTGGATAAGGAACTGGTTAAAGGGGAGACTACAATGGGTCACACTGAAAGGTGAACTGTCAGGTTGGAGGGAGGTTATTAGTGGAGTTTCTCAGGAATCAGTTTTGGGACCAATTTTATTTAATCTTTTTATTACTGACCTTGGCACAAAAAGTGGGAATGTGCTAATAAAGTTTGTGGATGACACAAAACTGGGAGGTATTGCCAATACAGAGAAGGACCGAGATATCATGCAGGAAGATCTGGATGACCTTGTAAACTAGAGTAATAGTAATAGGATGAAATGTAATAGTGAAAAGTGCAAGGTCATGCATTTAGGGATTAATAACAAGAATTTTTTGTTATAAGCTGGGGACGCATCAGTTAGAAGTAACAGAGGAGGAGAAGGACCTCAGGGTATTGGTTGATCACAGGATGACTATGAGCCGCCAATGTGATATGGCCGTGAAAAAAGCTAATGCAGTCTTGGGATGAATCAGGCAACGTATTTCCAGTAGAGATAAGGAGGTGTTAGTACAATTATACAAGGCACTGGTGAGACCTCATCTGGAATACTGTGTGCAGTTCTGGTCTCCCATGTTTAAGAAGGATGAATTCAAACTGAACAGGTACAGAGAAGAGCTACTAGGATGATCCAAGGAAAACGTGTCTTATGAAAGGCGACTCAAAGAGCTTGGCTTGTTTAGCCTAACCAAAAGAAGGCTGAGGGGAGATATGATTGCTCTCTATAAATATATCAGAGGGATAAATACCAAGGAGAGAGAGGAATTATTTAAGCTCAATACCAATGTGGAAACAAGAACAAATGGATATAAACTGGCCATCAGGAAGTTTAGACTTGAAATTAGATGAGGGTATCTAATCATCAGAGGAGTGAAGTTCTGGATCAGCCTTCCAAGGGGAACAGTGGAGGCAAAAGACATATCTGGCTTCAAGACTGAGCTTGATAAGTTTATGGAGGGGATGGTATGATGGGATAGCCTAATTTTGGCAATTAATTGATCTTTGACTATTAGTGGTAAATATGCCCAATGGCCTGTGATGGGATGTTAGATGGGGTGGGATCTGAGTTACTACAGATAATTCTTTCCTGGGTGTCTGGCTGGTGAGTCTTGCCCACATGCTCAGGGTTTAACTGATCACCATATTTTGGGTCGGGAAGGAATTTTCCTCCAGGGCAGATTGGCAGAGGCCCTCAGGGGTTTTCGCCTTCCTCTGCAGCGGGGGACAAGGGCCACTTGCTGGAGGATTCTCTGCACCTTGAAGCTTTTAATCCACGATTTGAGGACTTCAATAGCTCAGACATAGTTGAGGGACTTGATACAGGAGTGGGTGGGTGAGATTCTGTGGCCTGCATTGTGCAGGAGATCAGACTAGATGATCATAATGGTCCTTTCTGACCTTAAAGTCTATGATTCTGTGAACATTGCCCTGTTTTCGTGGCTCAAAAATTGGTGCCAATTAAGTTCTACTTTTGAATGGTCCTGCATTCAAAGCCAAGAAGTGCAATTGCAAAGCAACACACATGCTCAGTTATTATTTTTATTGACATGTGTTAACTGGGTCATGCCTTGTTATTTTAATGGCTCTATCTCAGCAAACATGGCAAAGTTCTTAAGTAGTTGTCTATGCATTGGAAGAGGAGTAGCAGTAAATGCCTTAAGAGTTCTTCAATTGATACTGAAATTGCTTTAATACCTGACTTATTTTAAATACCAGCCAAATCACAGAGGCATCTCATACTGAACTTGTTTGTATTCTGAACTTTTGGCTCAGATACCATCTATCTTTTTCATGTGTTATCATAAGAAAGAGCAACATTCTCTTGAGCCGTCTCAGATCTTTTTAAATAATTGCTCAAATGTGTTGAGGGAATACCTCTCTAGTGCATACCATGCATATAAAAATAGACACACCATGTTATTTCCTAGGTGCTCAAAAATAAAACAAAAACAAAACACAGTATTAAAATAACTGGCAGATTTATATAATCTGTTTTTCTGATCAAAGTGTTCAAAGACGCCTACTTCCTGGCACACATTCCTGCCATGTCATTCCTATATTTTTGGTCCAACGTGTCTTTATAATTGCAGCTTTCTTTTGCTGATACAAGCTTCTTGGTCAGATCTGTAGAATCAAAGTAATCACATGAGGGCCAACTTTTGAAAAGTGAGCACCTGCTACGTGTGCTCAAAAATATTCACTGCATGCACTTGAGTGTACAGGGGTATGTGTGCATGTTGATCCCTCAACCCATGCATTTGGCATTTTGTTCTGGCGTCCTTGGCATGTACAAAAGTGCAAGTTCACTTCTGCATGTGCACTTTTCCAAATGTGAAGCTAAATATTGAGCCGAGTTACCTTCTACCTGCATTTTCTTTGGTAAGTTTTGTTGCTGAAAAAATAATTCTTTCTCCCTTTTTATTTATAAGAATGTTAATGGTACTTATCTGAGCATCATGAGTGAATTTATTCTCACGACATGTGCGTGACAAAGAAGTATTATTATCCTATCTCTTTTACACATGGAGAAAATGAGGACTAGAGGTTTTAGCGTCTTGCCCAAGGTAGCTCTGCAAATCAGTGGCACAGCTGACAATAGGCCTTAAGCATCCTTACTCCAAGTTCTTACTCCAAGTGTTGTTTCTCATTTATAAGACCATTTCTCCTGTCTTTATAAGAGCTTTCTGGTTGTTCATATCACAGTAAAGAATGGGTAAAACCAGAACATTGCTTCCCTTTACCCTGAACCTTCTCAGGGAATACAAATATAAATGCTCTGGGGTTTTAAAAAAAAGTTCAATTCATTATTTCCCATGTTATGTTTCATTTCTAATTACTTCTGTGCGTCAAGGGCTGAAATTCACAACTGACATAAGTGACTTCAACTCTGTCCGGGCATAGACACAGAAATGCTGCGCTACTGCTGTTGTGGTGTTTCTGACCAACTGGTGGCAGAATGTGCTGTCTAAGGAAACTTACAAGAGGGCCTGTTGTCTCAAGATTTTCCGGCCCCAAAGATTCTAATAATTTAGCAAAGGGTTGGACAAGCACCTGGACTTGTTCAGTTCTTATCCAAAAAAACTCAAACCAAACTTCAGTCATTGAAACTTTACCTGTTACTAGTCGCAATCATGTAGTGTTGTCTATAGTTACCTTATATACAATTTCACAACTGGACACAGACATAATTAATGTGGGGCAGTTAAGAAGGTTATTTTGCAGTTTGCTTTGTTTATAGCAAGAGAAGATTAGAGACTCTTTTCAGATGCTGTGGAACTGGATCAGTTTCTCGAGAAGCAGAATAGGAGGGTGAATTGTGACCCCATTTCTACTCAGCATGAGGCAGAGTTATATAATTGAATATGCAACATAATGTGCCACCAACCATTTAATTGACCAGTTTGGGTCACATCATAAACTGCAAAAGCAAAAGCTACAGTGATTTGCCATGTGTCAGGGACCTCACTATTGAACTACACCTTAGTTTACATGCCTTTTTGGGGTATGTTAAACAGGATTGTGATAACGCTCTGAATTTCTACAGCTGCTATCTTTGATTATATCAGTGTGATTTACAAACACTAATTATTTAAACCTTTCAACACCCTTGTGAGGAGCATGATTGTGCCAAAATGTGGTAATTAGGATGAAACTGGTATATTAGATGGAATTTTACTCCAAGACTGGTAGGTCATATCTAGCAATGGAAATACAACAAATATTACATCTTTTTTTTTTTTTTTTTTTTTTTTGCCAAAGCAAGTGTTTTGTTGAATATACCAAGCTGTTCTTCATTATTAATAAATTAGTTTCTTTGCTCACTTGTAATAACACTAATAAGTCACAATAAACAATTCATTGAATTTGGGCTCTTTTGCTTGAAAAATGTTCACCAGCAGATTGCAAAGTTCCTTAATTTATTCATTATTTAATGTTATTCACAAGTTTTTCACCCCAATATGAACAGCTCATTAACAAATCAATCATTTGGGGGAATATTTACTGTTTTAACTTTCCCATTTGTTCAGGGTGGCTCCCTTATAGAAGCCACCTGGCATTATTTCTGTTCCCTGGCTAGCTGATATTTGTAGCTAACCAAAACATCTTGAACTTTGCATTTTACAGATATATACGAAATTTTAAAAAATTCCTTATGGTGGCTGTTTGAGTATATGAGCTCAAAAATCAGTTTTCACAAATAAACGTATCAATAAAGCTTGACTGGTCAAACTTTCATAGAAAGTGAACCTGAAAGGGATGTGAAAATAGTTGAACCAAAATTCATGTCCAAATGTAACTAAATAGTTAAAAAACAAAAAACAAAACAAAACAAAAAACTAAGGGGGTAGGATAGCTCAGTGGTTTGAGTATTGGCCTGCTAAACCCAGGGTTGTGAGTTCAATCCTTGAGGGGACCACTTAGTGATTTGGGGCAAAATCAGTACTTGGTCCTGCTAGTGAAGGCAGGGGGCTGGACCCAATGACCTTTCAGGGTCCCTTCCAGCTCTATGCAATAGGTATATCTCCATATATTATTAAAATGGAACACTCAGCAATAACCCATTCTCTGGATACCCCCATGAAGATGTATTAACTCTTAATAATTCTCTTTCAGAGCAAGGTCCCCTCTTATAGCATTTTTCCCAGCATGCCTTTCTGTCAAGCTGACCCTTTAAATTTGGCAGCAACAAGCTGCTGCAGTTCTAAAGCAGCCATTTTGCAACTGGTTGTTCCCTTTCATTCTCCTCTAGGTTATAAGTGTTCTGAGCTCCTATTATATATTCCCTTATTTAACTTGAGAAGATGGATGGTACCTTTTCACATAAAGAATGCTTGAATTATCATCACAGCATGGTCATACATCACTTCTGGAAAACAGTATATGGCATGAACCTTCACTTTTAAATAGTGTAGGGAGAGTGAGGTCTGCTTCAGAGGGGTAGCTGTGTTAGTCTGGTTCTGTAATAAGCAACAAAGAGTCCTGTGGCATCTTATAGACTAACAAACGTATTGGAGCATAAGCAGACGAAGTGGGTATTCACCCACGAAAGCTTATGCTCCAATACATCTGTTAGCCTATAAGGTGCCACAGCACTCTTTGAAGTCTGCTTATTCACATACACACAACAGACTAAGCCTACTTTTCACAAATATAACATGAATGGGACTACAAGTAAATCAGGGAGATAGGGGAGCATTTAGAGCAATTAAACACAGGGCACAGTATTATGTCCTGACTTACTCCTGCCCCATGCAACCCCATTTACTTCCAATGGAATGTGGGCTTGGGCAGAATTTGGCACAGTATGTGAGGATTTGGTTTCTGTTATTGCAGATTCTTTTTTAAAAGTACTATTTTTTTAACAATTTGTTATTATTTTAACATTTAACCAAGGACAGGGGCAATAGATTTTTTTCCCATATGTCAGAGGTTTCTTCAATATCAGATAATGACAATTAAGCTAAACTAGCTATAGTATTCCCAAATATTAATACAATTCATAACTAATTTAAATGGCACAAAGCAAGCCCATTTGCTGATTTTAAAAGTGGCTGTGCTTTGTTTCTGATCTCATTAAATTAATCCCACTGGGTCACTTTCGCCATTCCATGTATTTTAGCACTATAAGAACTTCTAGCCCAACTATCATAGTAAGTAATTTCTTAATAAAGATAAGTGGCGAATAAAGAGTAGAATCAGGTGCTATTCCAGATTCATATTTGGTAAAGCAGGAGGCTTAAACATGACATAAGAAACCAAACCAGTAACCTATGTGTGTAAAAGAAAAACAACAACTTTCCTATCTATTTTGATCTGACCTAAATAATGTCACTAGGAAATGTTACTTCACTGCCTTAGTGTTCTTTTTAAAACTATACTTCACTACATTTAGTCAGTACTAGCCTCCTAGTTCATCAGAATTCACCTAAACTCTTCCTGTATTAATATGGACAATGCAGAGATATTTAAAATTAGGTATTGAATGATAATGATCAGTATAATTTGAAGTGACTCAGGGTCTTGAACTCAGCATATATCTGCAGTCAATAGATATAAAAGCATGCAGAATTTCAAGTGATTCATGTTTTTACAGGAATACCAATTTCCACTACCTATTGTGGGCTGAATTCATTTAAATACAGAAAGATTCTAGTAGAACAAAGACTAGCTGAGATGATAAGAGATGGGGGTATATGTCTAGAGTCAGAGGTTCCTGCGATTGTGTTAGCAGTTATGAAAGAGAAAAATCCTTGTTAAAGTAGGAAACAAGTGTTACAACAGAGAAAACAAAGACATGGGCAGAAGATTGTCTAATGGGAGTGGGGAAATGCAGAGAGGAACATAGTGTATATTTAAAGATGATTAAAAGAAATCCAGAGTCAAGAATTTAACAGCAAGCTAGAGTGTTACTCAACTGTATGTTTAAAAATAGCAAAAGTAAATTATTTAATAGAATGCCTTCTAAAACGATTCAAGTAGAAATTAATGTATTTTTAATTTTTTTAGAAAACCTTCTAACTTCAAAGGGAAGATTGCATTAGTAAAGAGCAGCCAATGACTGCACAAACAGGGGTTAATTCATTCTCCAAGCGTGGGGGCATACCCTGCACTGAATGACATATTCATCCCTCATAGCTGGACGAAGTCATCTGTAAATTCCAGAATGTGATATGTACCTACAAGCCTAGCTGATGGAGGCAGCCCAGGAGAAAAGCCAAATTAGCGCATCTCCCAGTCAGTCTAGCTCTGCTCCCAACACACTTGTCTATGCATTTTTGTGGCTGTGTCAGGTGTGTCACAAAAGCTCTTGTAGGAAACTTTTGCTACTGTGCCTTTGCTCCAAGAGGGCTTATTGTCACTGTGGTCCTGTCAGCTGGGTTGCACTGAACCAAGGTCAGTATCTGAGCAGTCTGTGTTAACTACAGATAGTTACAGTTTCAGAGTTAACTAGCAAGGTTACACTTGAGGCAGATGCTATTTTGCCAGACCAAGTGGTCCCCATTGCAGGGCATAGCTCCTTCAGAGATCACTCAGCCCTGTGTTCCAAATGCCCACATGTAGCCAGTCAGACCTGGGAATGTCCAGTATGGGATGTCACATGTGGTGCCCCACAGGACGAGTCATGTGGCTGCAGCACCCAGAAGAGGTGGCAAGAGGCAGACAGGAAGGCAGGGGCTTGGAGTGGAGATAGAGCCCCAGGCAACCCTGCTGCTGATGGGGAGGGAGGAACAAAAACTTCCCAGCAGCTCCTCATCCATGTCTCCCTTCCTCAACATTCCTCCAACCCAACAGTTCCCATCATCTTCCCCCTCCTCCCAGCTCCAGTGAGATGGAGTGAAGATCTGCCCCCTGGCCCATCTTCATTGAGCCCTTCCCCATCTCCTGAGCCTCAGGCAAGAATGGGGGAGGGACAGGAATGAGAGGAAGGGATTGGTCAGGGAAAAGATCACAAACATGGAGGATCTGGCACACTTGATCCTGATGCAATTCTTGTATGTCCTACAAAATGACCTAGGATCAACTCTGCTGGGAACCTACCTGGCCCCAATGGTGGGTAATTGGGTAGCTGGTAAAATTTCCTCAATTTGTTTATATTCCTAGGACATAGAAATATGGCCCTGGGTTCTGACACTCTAAGCTCTTTAGGGTAGGGATGGTCTCCTGTTCATACGGCACCTAGCACAGAATGGGCCCCTGGCCTTTAGGTGCTGCCATTGTACAAGCGGATAATAAAATAATGTTCAGCTAGGGCCTTATTCTGTGTTCGTTGAAGTGGATGGAAAGGCCCCCAATGACTCCAACAGGTCATCATGGCTTAAATCTTGGGGGAATGTGAATGAAGACAGCGCAGCCACAAAACAAAAAACAAAAGCCATGACCATGAATGGGAGAAAAGGGTGAGCCTCTTTACAAATCCCTGTCCTCAGACTGCATGCCCATGGTTAGGACTCTCTTTTCTAGTTTGCCTGATGCCTTCTGAATGTCCCTGACTGAGCTTAGCCTCTTGTAAAATCTCTCCCTCAATCCCATGGTTGACTTGGGGTGCAGTTTGCCCACATTCACTCAGGGGAGCACCAGCAGAAGTCCTCCTCAGCAGGAAAGTGGAATAATATGGCAGCAAGTGAAAGGACATAGCAAAGAGTAATGGAGCTCTTCCTAAACTGTCATTTTTTTGGAATTAAGATGGGGAAACATCAAGGGGATGAATAGCTCTAGTTATTGGTAATGGCAGTATAGAGACTTTCACCTCAAAAAGTCCTACAGACCCTCTAATTTATATGTTCTGCAGCAATTTTCCCTTCCTTTTGTTCTAACACCCATCCAGTGAGAAAAACGGAGGAAAAATAAATGCCTTTTGCTTTCCAAGAAACTAAGAGTCAATTCAAGTTTTTTTTTTTTGCTTGACCTATTTACACATTATGGTGCGCCTTTTTCATCTGGCAGAGGAAGAGCTGAAGAGTGGAAATTGATTTGAACTTGGGCTTCCTGTAACATAATCCACAACTTTGCTAGTAGGGCATTAAGATAAATTCCTGCACCCTGGGAGTGTGCAATCTTCATGTCCTTAAAAAATGCACTTCATTGTGCCGAGGGACACAGCAGTGTGGGTTAATATATAAAATCTTCCCTAGGGGGTTGGCTTACGCGCTCTCCTGGGCAAAGCCAAAATACTTCACTTCATAACCCAGTTTATGTTACAAAGTGGACCTGTGTCCTGTACTTAACCTAGCACAACATTTACAATCCACAGATACTTAAAAATAACTGTAATACAAGGACTTTTTGTATGATTATGTCTCCCTCTTGTGGCTGACCTTGGTGAGGAAAAGAACCTGCTACTAACAGAGTTTCAGTGGTCCACAGCTTCTATCCCTGCTTATTGTCATTAGTGTCTGTAAGTATCTGGTTGTGATGAAATTACACAAGCTAATAAATAGCTAAAGAAATCTAAATCTTACATTGCCCACAGAAGAAACATGTGTATTATTATTATATTGTACAAATAATTGCGTGTTCCACTAAACACAACCTTTCCTCTGACCTGTGGATTGCTTGTGTGCATGTTGTCTTTGCTATCTTGATTTCTGTGTATGAATAATGGTTAGGAATACTTGAAAGATGGAAATATTTTCACTTAAAAGGATGCTGTCAACTGAAAAATCATACCTCTCTCCAGAAAATTTTATACCAAATATTGTTACAAGTAACACTTAAGATTATGCTATCTGAAAGATATACAGGGACAGATCATTGCTTTGTTTACTTAAAAAGAGCTACAGTGATTTATACCAGCTATTGGTTTGACCCATAGGGCATAATATTTTTCTCCATTTTTTGTTCAGTTTGTTTCCCTTGTGCATTTGATAGCACTCTATAGAGTTAGTTTCAGTTTCTCTTATCCCATCGGTCAGTTTCTCCTTTTGTTTGTGAGGTCTTTCACACAGCACTATAGGAGAGATTTTTTTTTAAATAGTAGAATTTGATTGTATAACCACAAACATCAGCAGTGTGATATAGGAGGCAGGCACGGTGTCTGAAATCAATGGTGATTCATTTTTAGACATTAACAACTTCAGATTGACTGTGTCCCTTTAATACATCTATCAACTGATGGTAAAGTTTTGGTAAAGTATTATAATTGGTTTACAAAGGGTAGTCTACTAGCATCTTTGAAACACAGGGCTAGTTCAGCTGATTCTCAGACAATCTTCTTCAAATGAATGATCTTGTAAGCTATCACCTTGTCTCTAACCATCCCTTTTCAGGTAAGGTTATTGAGAAATGAGATCTTGGCAGTCATGCTTCTGAAAAAGATATAATATTGCAGATGGTGTTGGTTGCAATGGCAAATGAGCTCTTTTCTGTTAGAATCCCATTAGCAACTTTCAGCATGATCAATTGTGAGATGCTATTGCATTGCCTAAGATCTGTCTATCCATCCATTTCTACTTATCATCTATACTCCTTATCATGGTACCTTGCAAATTTATACAAAGCAAAATAGATGGTCCAAACAAGACGCTCTTTATTCTTCACCACCTATCGTTTCTTGGGAAAGAGGGGAAGGAGGGAGTGATGGGGAAGAGATGCATCTTGCATCCTTTAGGAAAGGAGATCGACAACCATGGCCCAGCCACCAAATAGACCTTGTCTCCCACTCTCATTGATCTTGCTCTTGTTGATAATGCCATCATTCTTATGGGAAACAGCTATTGTGGCAAGCCTGGATGAGAGAGGGCGAGCTTTTCTCTGAGAAAGACTGAGCCGAGACCACTCAGAGGCTGGAAGACTGAAATCTTGAATTTATTCTATTTAATGGGAAGCCAATGTCATGACTGGAACATCAAGATTTCCTAACATCCCATTAGTTCCCTCAAGCATCCTGCCACATTTTGCATCAGCTTCAGGTTTTAAAGTGACTGTGGTTTCATTCCCAGGTAGAGTGCATTGAATTAATCCAGCCTGTAGGTTACAATACATGGATCACCATGGTCAAATCAGCACCTGTCAGGGTATAATAATAATTACTGTAAAACATCCAAGTATGTTAGCAGTCATTTCCTTAATACGGGGTAAATTAATTAAATAAATTGTTCACTGCAAATAGCTCACAGAGCTCTACACCCATATTTATTTGTCTTGTTGCTGTAGCTAAGAGATTGCAGGAGGTTTAAAGATTTAGTGGAGTCTCGTTAATTTCACAAATCTTGTTTTGATTTACTGAACCAATACAACTATATTGTACTTTCTTTAACTTTACTATAAGCTCCTTTAAAAATGTATGAAAGCAAAGCTCTATCCTGCTATAACGAGACACAATATACTCTGGCTACATAAAAAAGATACATTGAAGTACTTTCTTCAGAAAATAGCAACTGAAAATATAGACTTTAGGACCATTGTTAATATGAGCTTCCCATAAAAGTTCCAAATAAACTTTAAATTACAAATATATATATAAAGCAAAGGGGGCTTTCTAACTTTTACACTGGGAGCTTTTGGTGTTACCAGTATATGCTTATTTTATTAGAGTTTATTTTACAAGCATTTCTTTATTGGATCTGCCATTAGCTTGGAGCCCCAAGAGGGTCAACTGCTGATGAACAAAACCCTTTAAGGCTTGCTTGAAAAACCTTAGAAACTCACTGTTATTTTCCTGTTAGACTCCAATCAATTTTTAAAAAAAGATCTTTTAACCCTCTGGAGCTGTTCAACTCCAGATAAGAAGTAGACTGACAATATGGGAGACCCAATTGTTTTATCAGATAGTGTACCAAGTTAAAAACAAGATTATTTGGGTTTAGGAAGGAAATCAAATGTACATAATATTTTTTTCTCTATAATTTCTTCATTATCTTTATTTAACAATGACATACTAAGCGTGGAAAAGTGAGAGCAGAATATGCTTATAAGATGTGTTTTTTCCAGGCAGTCACAGAGCTATACTTTGTTGACAAATCATTAGGCTTAATCACTGGACACATAGGACTTTATAGTACCAGAGATACTCCATTAAGATCAAGTGAGTTGCTCTGGATTTAGAGCATAATAGGCACAATGAAGGTACACCAGGGTAAAACTCGGGTAAGACAGGCTATTGCTTTCCTTCTGAACAATCCATGTCTTTAGAATGCTGCTGCCACCTAGAGATATAAACTGGTATTGCCTTTCTGCTATGTACACACAGCAGTCGTTTTCTAAAAGAAACAGCAATGCTGATATGGGAACCTTTCTAGAAATTCAGCTCACTTTCTACCACTGATTTCTGTGTCGGAGATTAAACAGCAACAACCCCTGTAACAAACAGCAAATATATGAAAATTAATCAAGCTTTGTGATCTACCTACTCTACAACACCTGCATTCCCTTCTCTGTCTCCTCCTTCCTTACCCCCCACTAGATTCTATTTTCATTGTTCAATGTGTTATTAATCTATCTCAGACTGCAAACTCCTTGGGCAGAATATTCGCTTGTATCTGTGGTGCTCTATGCACACTGATGGTGCTCTGTAGATAAAGTCTGAAGTCAATGAGAGAGGTACATGTGCACCTCAGGGCAGAAGATTATCTCAAGGGTTGCTGTATCTTCTGTGAAGTGCCTACCATACACCTAGATGCTATGAAGTAATAGTAACATCTAATAATAAATCTGGCCTGCATGATGATAGCCTACTGTATCACATAGAGATGGAAGCAAAACTCCTTTAGCTAAGTGGTAGAGGTCTGTCTGAAAGTTTAAGGTTCAAACCATGTTGCTGCAGATACATGATGGGGGTGGATTGTTACAGTTGCACATAAGAACATTTGTTTGTCATGCAAAATAACTTAACAAGTAGTGGGCTTTGTTTGCATGCAGGAGGTCTCAGGACGGATTCCTGTGTTCTCCCATTGGCTGCTGTGTGGGATACTGATGCTTTTCCGTACCAAGGGATGTGGAGTTTTTAAACACTGATTGGGTGTCTCCTTTTAAAAGCTCTGCTTTAGTTCAGCCACTCGGTGTGATACAAGAATCATTGGACGAAATTCTGTGGCCTATGTTATGCAAAAGGTTCAGATTAGTTGATTATAATGTTCCCTTCTGGCATTAACATCTATGAATCAGTTGTACTATCCAGTTGTGCATATTATACACTGGGGGAGAAATTCCTTCATGAACCCATCTAGCAATAAGTTACTATCCAGAGGATCAAAGGAGATCAATAATGTTACATTTTTATTTTTTTACACTGGCTGGTTGTAACTGCAGATGCTGCTGTTATTCATATATAGCTAATTCCAGTTTTATTCTGTGGCAATGAGTTCCACAGGTTAGTAATTACATGATGTTAAAAAAGCAGGTCTCAAGCCTTTCAGAATAAAACTTCCTTCAAACATGGAGTGACTCATTTCATCACTCCTCATTCTGGAGTCACTCTCTTGACACCACCCACCACTTGCAGAAAAATCCACTTCCAGGGCCCAACCTTTTCTACTTTGTATGCGCTCAGAATCCATATGTAAACACAGAAGCTGTGATGATACTGAGGGTGAGATCCGTGAAAGGACATAGATATTGCAATGTTGAGCATCACAGCACCTGTTATTTTGGTGCCTAGAAAGGCACAGAAACACTTTGATCCACAAAGCATCTAGGATCCCTACAATGAATGGGGAGAGAGAGTCACCTAAGCATGCGATCTGCAAAAGCCAGCATGCTAGGAAGGGAGCTGCCTAAGTTAGCTAATGGGAGATGCTGACAAGAGGGGTGTGTGCTAAGCCCCGCCCCTCTCTTGTAGTTAGGTGTCTTAAGTCTAGGCTGTAGGGAGGAGCCCATGTCACCTGAGTGACCCAGGAACAGGAACCCACCATCTTGAGTCAGGGAGCTTAGGCACCTACACTGGAGGGAATGAGTTAGGCACCTGCCTCCCTCCACACAAAGTGACAGGCAGAGGAGATTGTCGTTCCCCCCCCCCCCCCTCCCGCCTCTTTTATCCCAGTGGTTAGCACACTTGCCTCAGACACAGGAGACCCATGTTCAATTCTGCCCTCACCACTGGGGAGGAAGGAATTTTAACAGGGTTCTCCCACCCTCAGATGAGCTCACTGACCACTGAGCTATAGGACAGTCTGATGTGGGGCACCTTCCACCTCCCCTGTTCATAGATTCCAAGGCCAGAAGGGACCATTGTGATCATCTAGCCTGACCTCGTGTATAACACAGGCCAAAGGTCTTCCCCACAATAATTCCTAGGGCACTGCTGATGCTATTGAACTCTCACTAAATAATGACAGAGTGATTGGAGGAGGGGGACTAGACCCAGGGTCCCGTATGTGGGTGCCTTAACGACTGGACTACAGCGTCATTCCCTTTTTCGTTCTCTTTCTCTTTCTCTTGATTCTTCCACTGGGGTAAATACTTAAACAGTCACTAAGTGGCCGAACAGCTATCTTCCCTGGGTTCATGAATGACTCTGGGGCTTAGGCAAGGGGATAGCAATCCAGGCACCTTGAGAGAAGCAGCAATGAAACACACCCAGAGGCAGGAATATAGGTTCCTAAAGAGCTTTTACTGCAGAAACGTAGGCGCTGGTGGAGCTTAAGCTCCTAGAAGGCTCAGTGGGAGTTTTGTGGATGGTAGTGGAGCCAAACCTGGGATTTAGGTGCGTAAACATGAGACTACGATGTGATGACTTGACAATTTGTCTGTACCACTTCTTCATAGTGGATAATTTAATGAAATTTTATCATGAAGTGACTGCCTCGTGGAAAGCCTATGTGTGTGTGGATTCCCCCATGAGTTAGCAGGGTTGTGAAGGCCAGGCCAGAGACAACGGTGAGCGATCCATGTAAAGATATGTTTGTAGAAGATTATAATTTAAAGACGCTCCGTCATAGGGGACAGTATTAGGAACATAGGAATTTGGAGATGTGCCCTGGAGGCAAGGGTTGGGAACATCACAGGTCTGGAGTTTGTAAGTTTCCTGGAGCCAAACAAAAGAAGCAGGTGATCCCAGCAGGAGCTTATAAATGGACTTACAAAGGGGAACTGGGGGAGAGCCATTGAGCACCAAATTAAGCTGAGGGAGGCTGCTAGACAAGTGGGCACAGAACATAACTTATCACTCAAGGACTCACAAGGGAAGTGTGAGAGAATGAGGGACATTGGATTTGGGGTGGTTTATTGTTTCATGTAATCTTTCCTCTAGGTTACAACAAGGATTTGCAAGCAGGTGATTTAAGAGCCTGATAGGCAGGGTTTGCACTGGGGGCTGCGGGTGAGAAATGCTACTGATAATTTTCTAGACAGTCCTCTATCTGCTAATCTGCAGGCTGCTTTCTTCTTCTTTTTCTTTTCCCCGCTTCTTTCTTTCCTGATAATTTGCTTTTTATTCCAAAGCTACAATCCGTGATTTGGGGGGAATTTTGTGCCATCCAAGAGAGATCTTTCCAGGAATGGTTGCTATTGCTGGAGTCTGCTGTGCTGTGATGCTTGTGAAATAAAGACTATGAGAAATGTAAATCCTGTGTGCCTCAAACATGAGTAATCCAGGGAAGTTAATGGAACTTTGCACTTGCTCACATCAGGACTTTCACATGCAGTGACATTAATGGAGCTCCATCCACTTGAACCCAACCTGAATTTGAGCCCCATGCTATAAATGAGATCAAATTAACAGAATCTTCTGGCTTTCATCTATATCCCATAATGAAAGGGAAGAAAGAAAAACATCCATATTAGCATAACTAAATGCATGAAAGCAACATTAATGTCTGTGTTTTCTGCGTTGCTCAGGGACTTAGTCCCACAGTTCCCATTAACTTGATTAGGGCATCAAATGCCTCCACCTCTCCACAGCTCTTTGCAAACATGCCGCAGTTGGTTTATCATAAACCTGCAAAGGCACAGTGAAAGCAGAACCCCTCTGCTTTTAGCATATTGGGGGGGCTTTGGAAAGTGGATGATTTAGGGTACCATATATTGTAATAACCAGGTGGAACAGGTGACTTAACAAGAGATGGGTGGCTGCATCACTCCACTCTGTTTATGAAGGATTTACATTAATGACACACACCGGGGACAAATCATTGACTGCTTCAAAGTAGTGCAGCCCCATTGAAGTCAGGGGAGCTATGCCTATCAGTACCTGGTGGGTCAACTGACTCACGCTTGCAGGGCTCAGGCTACAGGGCTAAAAATAACATCGGGGAGGCGTCTCAGGGTCTGACTCCAGCCCAGGCAGGAACATCATTTTAGTCCCAAAGCGCAAACCTGAGCCAGTTGTCCCGTGCTCTAAGACTCGCTGCTGTGGGGTGGGGGTTTTTTTTTTTTAATTTATTTGGGGTTTTTTTGCAGTGTAGGCATAGACTGAATCTCTCTGTGCCTCAATTCTCCAACTGTGAAATGGGGATAATAGCACTACCTTGCAGAGCTGTTTCAAGGATAAATGCTTTGAAAGATAGTGAGGTGCTCAGATTCTATGGTGACCATAAAAGCACAATAGATAGATAGCTGCTCTCCGTACAATGCTGTCATAATCCTAGTGTTGATAGCGCTCGTGATTTTATTGTTCCTTGTTCTGAAGCAGCTGGAATCAAGAAATTGCATAAGAATCCTCTTGGTTGTAAAGAAAAGCTTAAAAATGACCCAAGCATGACATCAAGGCCCAGAAACCAGAATGAAAAGAAAAAGAACCTCAAATTATATAATCATGATTTTCATAATAATCTCATGATTCCTGCCTCGTGAATTTTGAATGCATGAAGTTTGATGATAATTCCTGTTGGACTGAGTCCATAACACTCAACCTGGTATATAAATTCAGCTCCCCTATATTGGTGGGTCATTGGGTTGGGTTCAGCTAAATGTGACTGGAAAAAGCAGGGATTGTGATGGAAGGTAAAACTGGTCCCAAACGACTGTAACTATAGTGAAATTGTGTAGCCAAGCATAAAAGCTATCAGGATAAAAGATATTTAGGGTACAGAAGTAAAATATAAGTATTAATTTGTGTTGTAACCCTGGCCTCAGGCTTGTAAAATATTTACTTAAGGTAAATTAGGCCTTAGGATTTAGGATAGATTAGCTATGCTGTAAAGACAAATGAGCATAATAATATCTAATAATAATAAATCTCCTGAGCTTGGGTCTATGTTTGTGATACGCTGATGTTTTGAAAATAACTGCTGAGTTTAGATAATAATGTCTAGGTGGGATCAGTAGACACCACAAGATGACTGTTGGTTACCAGGGTGAAATATCAGAGAGTTCTTTAAAGTAAACTCCAGTTACTATGGTGATAAGGTGATGTAAATTTTAATGAGCATCAGGGGAAATAACGAGTTAGCCTATGAAAAACAGGGCACGCAGAAGTAGTGGGGTATGGAAGTTCACATAAGTAAAAGGGGTTAAAACCTTCATAAATATGGACAAACCCCAATGGGCATCAGCGTATCACATTAAAAGCTGTGTCCCACCCTGCGTGCCTTGGGCGAGATGCCAGGATGATGACCACTGATGGTGAGGATGATGACCAACACTTCGGGTTTTTCAGCAGTCCCAGTGCGGTGATGCAAATACGATGTGTTCTGTATTGGTCTCTGTCTCTCTTCTACTGGCTTGCAGTATTTGTATTGTTGTTTGGTTGGCTAATAAAAGTAAGTATTACAAAAAGAGGACTGTGTTGTCCATGTGCACCATGGGGTCTCCCTTCTACTGGTAACTCTTTACTGTAGTCAGCCTTGGAGTTTAACTCACCAAGATTAAAGTAGGTGTAAACCCTCACCTCGGGATGGGTAATTGGTTAAACTAACCCACAACTATAGATAAGTCTACAACTTGCAGTCATCACTCTAAAACCAATGTTTTAGAGTCAACAGAATTTGCCAATTAATCAAGGAGCTCATTGATGATCTAATGTTACTCATCAAAATGTATTTCAAAGATACGATATAAGCACATGTGCACACACATGCACCATGTATGTGGAGGTGATAACCATGGGACAAAGGGTATTATAACGTGCCTTTGACTGCCTCACCTGAACTCTGCCCACTAATCCAGCTCTCCTATGACTTATTCTAACTGATATCTATATCTGCTAGAGTAATGTTTTCTCCTTCATCTCATCCCCGAACCAAATACGAAAATCCCCCCCGAAAATAACAGCAATGTTAAGTCCTATAATAGTGAGTTGTCTAGAGGTGTTATATTTCATGTAGGCCTTTTGGGACTACAAAGGGTAGCTATATGCATGTGGAATAGGATGAGTTGTAGCTTCCTAACAGGACACACAGACCTTGTTCCTAGATGTGGGAGGTTCAAAGATATCTGACTTAATGGCCTCTACCTTAGCTAAAAAAAAAAATCTGTTTTAGTTCATTTTGAAAGGTATTTTAAATGTATAATTCATATCTCTCTCTCTCTCTCTGCACCCTGTATGGATGATCTCATAATAACTAAGGCACCAGACTTTAGAGGTGGTGGGAATACAGCAAATAATTCAAATATTTAAAAACAAACAAACAAATAAACTTTCTACAGATTTTCTCTAATAATTACACTGTTAAATACCTGGTATAAACCAGTGATTCTCAACCAGGGGTCCGGAAGCAAGCCAGTCCCAGGTCATAACAAAAAGTTGAGAAATACTGATCTACATGACTCCTCCATTAAGCCTCACCACAGCAGCATGTATCATAGCTGTATCTATACAGTACATGATGCTGTGGTTTGATATAAAGGTTTTATTAGCATGATTTCGGGTGACCATGTTACTCATGACTGGCAGTGTTACCAGTGATGTATGCATACCATCTCAAATGAGTGCCAGAAAAACTTCATAGTGCACCATAGTACCATGAATGCTGTGTATGCCATCTATAAACACCTATGTACATATAGCATATTATTTTAATTTATATGTATATATAATCAGTGCAAATTCTACAGTATGTTTATGATACACACGGATCATTTGAAAGCAGTGTTTAGAAATATGATCTCATTCAGTAAGTACTTTTCTGTGTGGGTTCAAGATGTTTTGGATTTTGCAGGCAGCAGCACAGGCTTGCTTTTAAAAATTTAATATGTCCTTGTTCATTTAGTTGTCCCAAGGCTGAATGAAAATCATAGTTTCTTAGAATATACTGTGTCTCCTTTTCGTTGTTACAAATGCAGTCAAATTATGAGTATTGTTTGTGTTTGTTTTACATGAGGATGGATAGCACAGTAATATTTACAGGGGAAAAACACCAGAGGGTAGTATTTATTTATTTTCCAAGGTATTTTGGGACAGAGTGCAGCCTGGTGGTAGCTGAGCAGTACAAGAGGGTTTAAGTGTATACACATAAGTTCCTTGCGGTGAATTCTAGTCAATTTCAATACAATTCCACTGGTGAGGTCCTGAGAATTGCCAGCTGAGGTTCAGCCCAGGTGAGCAATTAAGATAGGACTGAGAAGCGTAATGTCATTAAGGAAAATGAAGATGAGAGAGAGAGAGAGAGCACTATACTAGCAAGCTCTGCCTCTCTAGCAGCACTGAATTATTAACATCACAAAACAGAAGTGATGAAATCTTGGGAGTCACTTTGTAAGGTTGGAATGAATAATTTAGAGGAGCTATTGTCTAGCTGCCTCCTGATTTTCATATAGATAATTGGAAGAGACTGAAAATCAGGGCCACAAAATCAAAGGCGTTTAAAACAAAGGCTGCCAAATCAGTACCTTACCCAAATCTGGCCTTTTTTTTTCTGATTGGGTTGGCTCAGTGAATCCAATGGTAGGACAACATGGTTTTTTTCAAGACCTGAGCTCAGTGTGTTGTTGGTTATTTATCTGTCATATTTATAAAGTATCCATCCCTATAGTAACTAAAGTCTCACTATACACATAACAATTTGTTATATATCCTGTCATACTACTATTAGTTTTAATAATTTAGTCTAACATGTTGACAAAGATTTTAAATATAGGAGCCTAAAATTAGGCTCATAAATCCATGTTTCAGTTCATTTTATCCAAAGTTTTCAGATTTCTCCGCTTTATTATGCTTCCAAATGGCTTATCTGCAATGCTCCCCAAAAGGCTCAGGATGAACCAAGTCCTGAGGACACTGGTTGGAGAACCACAAAGGTACTTTCACACCTAAACTCCAGATTTAGGTGCCTAACTCCCATTTGTAAACAGCACTGCGATGAACAAAACTCATGCTTCACTGCTGCCTAACTCTGTAGATGCCTAAATGCACATGTCATTTAAGTTTTTGCAGTAAAAGCTTTCTAGATACCTATGTTTCTGTCTCTGAGCATGCACACTGCTGCTTCCCTCTAGGCATCCGGAGTGATCCACAAACAAGGGGAAGATAAGAGATCTTCCACATAAGTTGGGGGTGGGGTGGGGGGACTGATCTAGTAGGTGTGCTCAGTGGCTCCTTAACTCCATACAAAACAGCTGGGGCAGGAGCCCTCCCTCATCATTCTTAGCCCAGTGGTTAGGCCACACAGTTAATATGTGGGAAACTACAAGTTCAAGTCCCCTCTCTGCTTGATGAGATGGGAATTGAAAAGGTATCTATCATCAATCTTAGGTTGCATTAACAGAGGCATAGCATGCAAGTCACGGGAGATGATAGTAGTGCTCTACTTGGAGCTGGTTAGTTCTCAATTGGAATACTGTCACCAATGTATAGAAAGGATGTGGAGAAACTGCAATGTATCCAGAGGCAAGCAACAGAGATGATATGTTTAGTTTGGAAAAGAGAAGATTAAGGGTGGGGGGAGACATGATAGTCTTAAAACACTTTAAAGGTTGCCATAATAAAGATGGAGAAAAGTTGTTCTCTCTTGCTACAGAGGGCAGGACAAGAGACAATGGGTTCAGACTACAGCGCAGCAGAGTTAGATTAAATCTCAGGAAAAGCTTCCTAACTGTAAGAACAGTAAGACAATGGAACAGACGCCTAGGGAAGTTGTGGAAGCTTCTTCCCTGGAGGTTTTCAAAAGGAAGCTGGATAGCCATCTGGCTTGGATGGTTTACACACAACGAATCCTGCATCCTGGCGGGGTGGGGTTGACTAGATGACGCTTGTGGTCCCTTCTAACCCTATGGTTCTATGATTCTATGATCTCTCAAGCTGAGCGCCCTAATGACTGAACTATAGAGTCAATCTCACTCTTGTCCAGTTAATATTCAATTATTTAACTTTCACTTTGATAGGAAATATGGAGGGTATTGACAACAGGGGGCGCTACTACCCCTGAAATGGATCTTTACTGGCTCCCGGTGGAGCAGATTACTGTCATACCAGTGAAAAAGGTCCACAGTAATTTTTTTCAGTGCACAGCAGTTTATTGAGAAGGAATTACACAAGCAGTAAAGGGTTATATCAAGCACATAACTCCTATGTTAGACATTAAGAGCTATACATTCCCCTTAATGAGTCTCTTTTTCACAAACATACACAAACAGGCCCTGGGCTAGCCTCACACACTTCCTGCTTGGCAAACAGAGAAGGTGGTTACCAATTTTATAGATGGCTTCTTCTCTCCTTGTCTGTTCTTCTCAGCCCTTTGGTCTGTCTCGGATTCCCCTGAAGTAAGGTCTCAGTTGCCTTGAGACCCCTCTGGTTCACAGTCCTACTTGAGCCCATGGGGTAGAGTTTTGGTTACTCTGTCTAGCAACATTGCTTCTTTAAGCATTAATTAAGGAATCCCAACAGTAATTTAATTTGCTTCATTTTTATACTCTTTTTCCTCAAAGGAGTCACATGTCTTAAAAGCATGCCCAGTGGGCATGTGGTTACTAATTTTTTACCTAATTAGTATTTTAGGAGGAGACTGAAGAGTGGTATCAACTAAAAATTACCCCACATTCACTCCCTTATCTATCATTCACTTCAGCCCCCTGTGTGATGTCCTTCAATGGGGCTGAGATGCCCCGGTCAGCCCATGCTCCACTCAGGATGTTCTACATGCGTTGTTTGCTTTCAAGTGGACATATTTGCTGACTCAAAGATCAGTATTGATCATACACGCAGCATGGAGCCAGTCAGTTTCACCTCTGGCATCTGTCTGATGCTAAGAGAAGGATTCTGCTCCCAGAATCCTCTTTCACAGTTCAGTCATGTCAAGCCATGTTCTCACACCATTCATTCAGTGCAGCCACACCAATTTGGCCTCCTCCCAACAGAGGGAGCCATTCATCAAATATCCCGTAGCTCAGTGGTTAGAGCACACAACTGAGAGGTGGCAGAACCCTCTTCAAACCTCTTCTTGTTAGATGGGGGGTGGGGGAACTTGGACCGTCGGTCACCCACATCCAGACTGAGTGCTCTAACCATTGGAATAGAGACTATAAAGGTGCTACTCCTCCACCCATTTTTTGGTGATAGGTGGCCTCTGAGCATACCTACCAAAGCAGGCCTCTTAATGTATTAGCCTCAGGAGCACCTATCTTCTCCCGGTTTATGAAACAATAGCAGAGAGAGGCATCTCTCTGCAGCCCAGACTTGGGCACCTATCTTCGTATGAGGAGCAAGGCTTAGAAAGTACTCCTCTCATTGGCATTTCCCATTGGCTAGCTTAGGTGTCTCCCTGACTAGCATGCTCCAGTACTTGAATCCTATAACTGCCCAAATGCACTTCTGGTACTTCCAATACTATCAATGGTGTACTGGCTCCCCCCAAAAGTTCCAGAAGAGTGTTCTGGAGTAGTTTTACACAAGTCAAGCTCTGGAATGTTGTGTTTGTGGATTGCATTCTAAAGCACCTATCGCTCCCTATTTATTGTATAGTAGCCTAGGCCATTAGCTGAGGCTTTGAGGACCATAGTGTTGTTTCTGTGATTTTCTAGGCATCTAAAAGTTAGGTTGTGTGACACTGAGCACTGTAACACCTATGTCCCTTTTGTGGATCCAGGCCCGGGTGCCTACCATGAACGAATTGCCACAAGCCAGGTTGCTGCAGGTAACTAGACACATACAATGAAAGGCACAAAACATTTTGACAGGCTGCTACTCTCTTCTGTGCCAGACCAGATCAGCCAGTTTGAAAGCTCACAGGCCAGGAATGAGAGCCTGAAATTGTGGTGTTATTAATTTTGCACTGCACCAGAAGTATTCATTAGTATTTTACAATATTTATATTATGGAAATACCTAAAGATCCCAGTCAAGACCAGGACCCTAATGTGACACATGCTGTGAGAAGATGCAGATAAGATCCTAGACACAGAGAGCTTACAGACAAACAGTACAGTAGACAGTATCTGTCATTACCAGAGGTCACAGAGTTTTATTGCTTTGACTAGCTGGCTACATAGGAACAATAAAAGGCATGTGAAGGAATCCACCACATCAACACCACTGATCATAGAGTTGGATGAGATTGACCATAGCACTGAGGCTGGACCCATGTCATCACACACTCATGTTCATAGTTATGAACATGCTGGTGCAACAGTGTCTGAGAACCTTTCCAGTGGGAAAGAGGCCTTCAAGCACACACATTCTGAAAAAAACCCTGCACCTCCTGTAGCTGAATTCAGAGCTTTATTCTTGGATAAAAAACTAGGGGTAAAAATTGCATCCTAAATTGTTCCAAACTCTGACGCTCCACTACTTATGTTATCAGTTAAAGCTATTACCAGACGATGTTGTTGGAAGCTCTGTTTCCATTGTGTTTTTTATTCCTGTTGGAAGATATTAGAAACTGTAGGGCAAATTTGGCATGGGGCTTCTACTTGTGTGTATGCATGTTAAGCATTCACCTGCACTTTGCCGATGCAAACTCTTAGTATTCTAACATTCAGCTATCAGCCCCACTACTTAGAAGGGTTTGGTGCATGCAAATTGCACATGCAAAGGTGTTAGGTGCTTTGTAGTGCATGCACAAGATGACTCAGAGGGGTATATATATCCAAAAGCAATTTTGTGTCCCATATCTGGTGAAAATGGCCCACTATATTGTGGGACATTAACTCTTAGGTAAGGTGGGAGGACAATGTGCATAAAACTATGATCTAGCGGGACTTTGAAGGACTGCCAGAGTCAGATATTTCTTGCAGCAAGACGTTATTCTTGTGCATTGGATGAGCTGTTTTTTGCGCTCTGGAAAATCGGTTTTATCGCATGTTCATTAGCAGTTTCCCTTTTTCTCTCTTATGTTCATAGCAAGCTCCACTAGGATAGTAATCACTTACCTCACAGGGGTGTTGTGAAAATTAATTAGTGAATGTTTGTGAAGTGCTTTGAAGATGAAAAGCTCAGTGTAAGTGCTAAGTATTTGTATATTCATCCATGCTAGGCACATGCTCTCCCTCCAAGTAGGATGAAAGCCTTGGCTGGGATGATTTAGTTGGTGTTTATCTTGCTTTGAGCAGGGGATTGTACTAGATGACCCCCTGAGGTCTCTTCTAACCCTAATATCCTCTGATTCTATAAAAGACCATTATCTAACTGTGTCTAAATTCCGAAGATGAGAACATGGTTTACAACAGCCTACAAAACGTGACTAACAGGAACAAAGAGAAACGTCTCAAATAATCCTAGCTAGTGTTTTTGCCTTTTGATTTTGTCTCTGGATAAAGGGGTTCTCAGGAAGTTCCACTAAAGGAGAAGAAAGAAAAGAGAAGACACTGCTTTGCAAGATTAAAATGGAAAGTATGAGAAGAAAATGGTGGAACCAGAGAGAATGGTTTCAGTGATATTTCTGATGTGAAGAGGTTTGTAAAGGTGTATTGATTGGCTCTTCCTCACAACCCTGACACTCTGCGACTCTTCACATTTCAGAGTGTCATCTCCATGTATTAGGGGGATGATCCTAAGCTCAGTGGTGTTAGTAAGAGTATTTCCACTGGTTTCAATGGGTTTTGGATCAGGCTGTATATTGGCTGAAGCAAGAACATCTTTCATAGATACAAGATAAATAACAGCGTATTCAACCTACAAGTCAGTGTAAGATGGGGAAGGTAGAAACCAAATTTATTCCTGATAATTATGCCATACACTATTACTTCAAGTACACCTTAATAGAAATCATTGGTATAGTAAGTGCCGCTCCATGGTGTTCACTATTTCAAAACTTTACACTGAAGTGGGTATTTGAAATATTCATGACCAGCAAAGACCCAAAAAGATACCAGAAAATAATCACTGCTGTTTGTTTCAAAGCTCAGATGACAATTTATGCTTCCGTATTAAGAATAAAGTAGGTACAATTAATGGTATCTGTGAGGTTTGAACTTACTTATTGGGGCAAGGAATCTCTAGGTAGCATTTGACAAAGCCAAGTATTCTAGTGTCTAGATGACTGAAGTTATGAGGCCTGGGTTTTAATCCCAGTTCTGCTATTGATCTGCTGTATAACTTTTGGGAAGTTACTTCACCTCTCTGTCCCTCCATTTCCCTCTAATACTATGTCTGCTTAGGCTTTAGGACAAGGATCATCTCTTGCTGTTTGTTTGTACAGCACCTAGCTCCATGGAAGCAAAAGACATATCTGGCTCCAAGACTAAGATTGATAAGTTTATGGAGAGGATGGTATGATGAGATAGCCTAATTTTGGCAATTATTTGATCTTTGACTATTAGCAGTAAATATGCCCAATGGTTTGTGATGGGACACTAGAGAGGGTGGGATCTGAGTTACTACAGAGAATTCTTTCCTGGGTGTCTGGCTGGTGAGTCTAGCCCACACACTCAGGGTTTAGCTGATCACCATATTTGGGGTCGGGAAGGAATTTTCCTCCAGGGCAGATTGGCAGAGGCCTTGGGGGGGTTTTCGCCTTCCTCTGCAGCATGGGGCACGGGTCACTTGCTGGAGGATTCTCTGCACCTTGAAGTCTTTAAACCACAAGTTGAGGACTTCAATAGCTCAGACATAAGTCAGGGGTTTGTTACAGGAGTGGGTGGGTGAGATTCTGTGGGCTGCATTGTGAAGGAAGTCAGACTAGAAGATCATGATGGTCCCTTCTGACCTTAAAGTCTATGAGTCTTGTCAGGTGGGGCCACCAGGTACTATTTTAAATCTACATCATAATCTGTGCTGATTATTATAAATGTGTTTTATGCTGTATTTAAAAGTGTAAATGCTCCTAACTTTAAAAGGCAACATTTGAATAAACTTAAGTTAACTAGACCATAGATGTGTTCCACACTGCTGACCTATGAGCCGGGTTCTGCAGTTTTACCTATGTTGGCTAGTCTTTGCTCAATTGAGCAGTCCTTTGGGCCCAGCAGGAATGGGTGTTTCTTTAGGATGAGATCTTCAAAATCAAGGTTCTGTCTGCTCTGCATGGACACAAAACCTCCCATGTAAGAGTAGACGCCAGGCTATTCCAACTAATGCCAACTCGGAATTCCCTTAAAAGGGCTGGGGAATCACACAGGAAAGTTCTGGTCATACCTCCTATGAAAGCAGCTAGGAGAGGGGTGCATAGGAACTGCTACACCAGCTCCAAGACACTGGAAGATCCCCCTACACCAAGGTAATCACCCTGGCAGCTGGCTACAGCAATTTAGCAGGCACAGCTCAACAACAGTGCAGAATCTGGTCCCAAATGGTCTCCCCATTGACCTTGGACCAACTTTTTTCCTCCCCCACATACTGTCTACCTTTATTCCCACTACATTTCAGTGATGCTGTATGTCTATATAGCATGTCAAGGGTTTTGTGATTCTCTTGGGATAAAAAAATCTATATCTACATGTTCTCTGATCACTTAACATTTTGCGCTTTCTTCCAGTCTTCAAATGATGCTGATCAAAGATAATTTTGTGTTTCAAATAGACAAAATAATACGATCTGCTGAAAGCTAAAGAGGCACTGAAGTAAAAAGGCAAATGAAGCTTGTTTGCTATCCACACTGACACGTTAGCAAATGTTTTCATACTTTGTGGTATCCTTTTCTCTTGCTGAAACAGAAAGGTCAGAGTTATCCTTCACAGAAAGACATTCTATAGAGCATGACAAGGTAAATATGGTAATGAAAATTAAATAATTTTTATTACCATGATTCCTCTGAAAGTTTAAAGGGCACTGAAGCCAAACTTGGCATTTTTAAATATGAAACACTTTAAGCTGCTTTAAGGTAATGGTGCAGCATGAATCACTCTGTAAGTGTATAAGTAGGTGTGTAAAAGCTTTCTTATCTTTGGTTGCCATGCCAATGACGTCTGGCTACTGGATGACGTAACTTGCTTTGTTTTATAAGCAGGAATGAGTCCCTCACCAGCAATCAGTGCAGTGAGAATTCAATCAGCAAACAGCATAGGGTTTAAAAGAGGCTCTGCAGAAAAAAATAATGTTGTCTTCAATGTCCAAGCCTTCCCTAAAAAGTGCTATAGAAAGCATGCTAACTTGGACGAGTTTCAAAATCAACAAGCCAGCTCCTGAAGATAACGGATCACTGAAAAACAGGGACATTTTCAACATTGTTATGACTCCAGATCGCATCCCAAAATTTTTCATCCCCTCTCTGGATGTGGAGCACATTCCCCTTCAGTTGGAGTCAGAGGAAGACAAAGAAGAGCATTCTCTAGAGAGAAGAATATTTGATGAACTAGCCAAAAAACCAAGACCAACCAGAAGCAAATCTGAAGCTTGCATCAGAAAAGAAACCATTTGCAGAAGAGGGAAACTGTTCAGAAGAGAGACTCTGTGTTCTACAGATGAGGTGGCTTCCTCCAGGGACTTGGAGAAAGCTGCAGACCACTCTGATCCTGCAACCAGGGCTGCTCTGTCTTTGCCCCATCTCTCCAAAATCACCACCCCATATGGGTTTCTCACATTAGGCGAGAGTCCCAACATCAGAAGGAAAGAATCTCTCTTTTTTGAGCATGATTCTACAGAGCTTAGAACTCTCTTGTCCCAAAGGAAGAAAGCCACCTGTCTTCCCAGGAGTCCATCTAGTGCCCTGAGTAACCTTCAACAGTCCATGCAGTGTGTAAAGTTTCCAGCCACTCCTTTTAAGAGCAGCAGAGCTGTATCTTGGGAAGCAGTCTGCAGCAACCAGCTGCCTCCTCTGCATTGTATATCCGGGTCTGAAGGGTGCCCCGTGAAATGCGAGAAGAAAAAGTTTCAGAAGTTGATGAAGAGTCATCTGTCCAGTATCAAACATATGAAATCTCATCGTGGGGCACTGGACAAACTGGTTATGCCTGCAGATAGGACATGAAGCAAACCCATTTCCTAACTCCCATCCAAAATCTGAAAGAGAATGTCTTCCAGGTTGGTGCACAAACTTTCAACTCATTCAGCCTTTCAGAACTCTGGACAGGGGCCAGTGAGACAGCCAGAGAGAACTGGCTATACCTGACAGGGTCAACGCTCCTGGTGTTTACAAAAATCATGCTCTGCAACTTTGAATCTTTCATAATGTAAGTGAAGAATTAACTGATTTAAAGAGGCTGTTTCCCTAAGTGAATGTTGTCGGTTAGAGGCAACATAGTTTGTCATTATTCCTGTGGGGAGGAAATAACCATGTCAAAAGCAAACTATACAAGGACAATGTGTATTTTTAGAATATTAATGTTGGTTTCAAACTAATATTAACTTAGAAGTCTCAGTGTCAGTTTTATTTCTTGCCATTTAGTTACAGAGAGTTAAAGAAGTTTGTATTCTCTTTGACAGTATTAAAGCAGAAATGAAGACCAGTTAAGAAGCAATTTATCCCATTTTACTTACAGCAGCTAGTTAAAAATGCCCATTCATAATCTCTAGCCCCAAATGTGCTTATAGAAAGAGCCAGATCTCTGGCTGATTGAAAACAATGAATAGCTAGCTGCTGTTTTCCCCTTTTCAATAGAACTGTTTATATTATGCCCCTACTAAACTTAACCTTTCAATGGCCATTGGGGGGGGAAAAGGGAAACTGGTGTGAATTTGTGTGCCTTGAGAATGTTTTACTGTAATGCAGTACCATTTACAAACTTGTCATCATTGTTATAGCTGAACCCAATAAAATCTATTTTGTTTAACAGTGTTTTGGCTTTATGCAATCAACATTTTCTTCAAGACTTTTACTTGCCCAGAAGTTAGAAGTTACAGCAGACAACTGTGACTACTGTGTCTAGGACATGTGTTTCTGATTCTATTTGTTAACCTTAATTGTTTTGTTAGGCATTGATATTCTAGTGCATTAAATACGCCGATGTAAAGCCATTGCCAACATCTAGAGGTGTCATGATATCCAAGCTCTGATGTGAAATGTCTGTTTGTGTTGAATGACCAATGTTTTCAGGAAGCAAAGTTTACATCAAATTCAATAGCAACCAAAGACTGTATAAAGTGTACACTGAAAACTTTTAATCTGAGGTCATTTTTAATTTGCATACAAAACAGTGATAGCAAGGGAATTAATTATGGTGAAATCACTGGGTTTAATTTATCAAGGATAAAGAGGCCTGTAATTGGGATGAAACCAGCAAATAGTCATTTGAATGTATGAAAAATTTATGCTAAATTTTGGAATTGTTACAAATATTTTACTCTACTTAAATCCTTTTGCACTTTGTTTAGTGTGCTGCATAAAAGTTGTCTACTAGTAGCAACTGCAGTACTATAGAGTTACAAAAGCGATCTAAGCTCCATTGTGCTAGGCGCTGTATATACACATAGTAAGTGTTGACTAATGCATGTTGGCTATAATAATATGTATTATGTGAACATCTATATATATTAGTATGCATTAAGCACCAATAACGGTAAGCACAAATATTGTAATAGTGATATAGTTTAATCTGGCCTATACTGTAATCCTGTTAATTTATGCTAAGGATTCCATAACACCTGGCATTTGCTGAAGTAAGCATTTGGCATAAACAGATAGTAAACTTGTCAAAATGAAGATACATTTGTTCTATGTCTTAGTACAAGCTAGGGAAGTACCTTCATGGACCAGTATGTGGAATGTATGTGTTCAAAACAAAGATAAGGGGTATGCCATGGTATCAGAAAAACAAGGTAAAACACTGATTGGGTAAATCTAGTTTTAGATGATGCATATGGTACCTTTTACCAGTAAACAAATAGGGTACAAAAAGATGGCTCTAGGGGTGTAACTTTGGGAGCACACCTTCTGCGTAAGGTGAATATAATATCACTGCATGAGACGGCTTCTCCGAGACTAGTATCATATAGAACCTTTTTCCTGAATCATTAATAAACCTGATCAACACTGGTTATTTGGTCTCTTGAGTATATTTCATAATAAAACAAAGTGTGGCCAAACAACTGACTATACAATTCATCCACAGTGAAAGACAGTCCCTGCAATCTAAATAGATGAGACAGATAAAGAACGTTTTATCATTCCTACTTTACAGATGGGGAACTGAGACACAGAGAGATTAAGTAACCAAGGACTCTCAGAAAGTCTCTGGCAGACCTGGGAACTGAATCCTACTCTTCCAGTCCAATGACTACTCCATAAGACCAAACTTTCTCTCTAGGCAAAACAACAACAACTTTGTTTCGCCAAAATAAAATGGACAAAACTTTATAGTAGAATAATCCTGCAAATTAAGCGGAAACATAACTGCTTTAAAAATCTTCTTGGGGTAGGAGAAGGAAAGAGGTCTATGCAAGACATAACTAGTATATTTCCCCATTTTGTGCCTTGCTAAGGACCACACCCCTGATCTTAAAACTGCCTCTGTCTAAAGATGTTTTTAAATAAAATGGTTCTAAAAACAAATCCTCAAATGGTCACACTTTCAAAATGGAAGGCTACATTTCAGCTGCAAAATGCATAGGACATTGCACAGCTAAAACCCACATCATGTATATAAAGAGGCATTTGAGAATACAAATTGGTACTTACACATACAACTACTCAGTTACATGCACAACATGTGTGTTGTGACCACAAGTAAGATATTTGTAAATATGGCTCATCTCATCTATACCTACCTGACTACCTATTGTACCATACTCCCAGAAGCTCTAAGAGTCAGATCAGCTCTAGATACAAGGTTTGCGCCACAGCTTTATGGGATGATAAAGAACTGGAAACCAAATCCTGCACTTTCCATCTTAAGTAGGAGGGCCTAAGCACAGTGGACTTGGTATAGTTCTGCTACATAAAAGTGCTCTATATTTGGCCCCAATCAAGAAGGCCACATTCTCTGAAGCCATTTTACTCTGCAGAAGCTCCTCCCTGTCCTGTACTATACGTGTCCTGCAGGGGGGAGCTGGGGTAGACCAGTGGAGGAGCAGGGTGGGCTCCACCACTGCATTGGTCCATAGGTCATTTCCTCCTAATGGAGAAGGAGAAGCAACGACTGCTGTAAGAACACCTATGGACTGGTTCTGCTGACATCCTTATGGGATTGGGCCCAGCACATGACTTAGGCAAAAGAGTGACTGTTTTTCCCCAGTTCATGGATCTCCCTGGAGCTTACGCAGGAGATAGGCGTCCAGATGCTTTCTAGTAAGATGGAAGTACACATACTCAGAGGCAGAACACAGGTGCCTAGGGAATGTTTACTGCAAAAATTTAGGCACTGACTGAGTGTAGGCATCTGCAGGATTTGGCAGCAACCAAGCAGGTTTTGTGGATCACAGTGTTGCCTAAGGGGCTTAGGCACATAAAGGCTTGTCTACATGATGAAGTAGTGCACATGAGTGGGGTGTGAATTCTAATGTGCACCAACGTGTCACACAATAACTATTGGCACCCTAAAAATTTCCCTACTGTGTTTTGACATAGTCCTATTTCTAACAGTTCTACATTAATGCACACTAAGGAACTTTTACTATGTGCCAGCAGGGTCTATATGGGCCAGTCAGTGCATGACACATTGGTGTCCAGTAGAATTGATACCCAACTAATGTGCACTTTCGTACCATGTAGACAAGCCCTAAGTCTGGGGACTAGGCTCCTAAGTACCTTGGTGGATCCAGGCCATTGTGCCTATCTGATGCATGCAGGCCAGAGTGTCCCCTTTGAAAGGGTCCAATGGGTGCTGCCTATGGCCCACTACTACTGACCTGTGCGGTGGAGGTTTATGATTATTGTCCTATCCTTGTCCCGTTCCTCCCCACCCCTTTACAAAGGATCAATATTGTTCTTTCACCTATGGAATGTAAGGCCTGTGACTGCAAATAGTCCCTGCACAGGGGCATAGAACGGTGGGTTGGCTTCTTATGCCAAGCCCAATCCCTTTCTAGTCTACACAGGTCTAGCCACAAGCTAACCCACAGAATTTGTTTTCTTTGCATCTCTGAGAATTCTTTTTTTGTACATCTTTCTCCCACTGACTCAGCTTCCTTGTGCAAATGACTAAGGGACTGTACTGGCAAAAATTTCTAGTGTACTCAGATAAGGAAAGGCATGCCTGGAAGATGGTAGATAGCTCAATATTTCCATAACAATGTGTGGGGATATCAATTCCTATTAAAGGCAGTGTGATTTGGTTGTTAAAAAGCTGTGAATTGTTTTGAAAATGTGCCTTCTTAGAGCAATGCTCATGACCCTTACCAGTCTGGTCATTGTTCCACAGAAGCCTTCAAGTGCTACATATTGTACACTAGTGTCAATAGAGCTGTGAAATGTATATTGTTGTCAAGGTAATTCTCCTTTTTTGGAAAATTTTAAATTCAAAATTTGAAGGAAAAAAATCGATCAGCTAAGGTTGAAAAATGGGGAACACGTTTTTGAAAATGTTGTCATTTCCCCCATTTTTTGTGTAAATGATATTATTTCCCCAAAACGTTAACAGTTTTGAGCAGCTTTAATGCAAGAATAACATGGTATACTTAGTGTATGAAGATGTCTGTCCTAATCTAAGTTCTAGCTGGAGTATTTACATGCTGCCTAACTATATGTTTCCTTACACTTCCAATTGAGGGTTATGTTTTTCTCCTAAAGCATTCTGTACTGGTCTGCACTATTCAATAGCAATCACATTTCATCACAGAGTTGTCTGCATTTTACTAGTGATTCCTTTATTCTATATGCAGGTTGTAAATCCATTTGTAAATTGCGTTAGGGTTTCCAGTTGAAAATTGCAATATAAATGTAGCTCATTATTATTATGGTGGGATTGCTCTTGTGTTTTAGCACTTGTTTCCTATTACACAAGTGAAATATAATGCACAGAACATCCTGAAGACATGCGACCAGACAGACCTCCTTTTCCCGGAACAGTGTTGGTCCTGCTTTCTCTCCAGGTATATTATTGCTAAAACAATAACAAAAAATGGGTACTGTAATGACCTCTACTCATTTATAATAAGTTACACATTGTTGTAAAGCCCATGAAATATTTAACACTAATAAACAGGATGATCATTACTTTAATGTATAATGAGAAAGTAAATTAAAGAGCTGACATTTAAATAAAATATAAATACTTTATGCAGTTTCTATTTACCACATCAAGGAAGTAATACATTTAAAGTCAGTGAGCAACATAATTGAATGGTTGGTGTAATGGAAAGAATTTTCTGTAGACACCATATTCACTTGGGAATTCATTTTTACAGAGTTTGTTTGTATTTTTAGGAACTTAGACTTTCCATGAGCATCTCCAAGTATGTTTGCCAACATTAACGCTCAGCATCCTTCTAGATAGCTGAGAAATCCAAAACCATTGGATAGAGAAAAATCATTGTACAGATAGAGAAAAAATGAGGCACACAGGATTGAGACTAATGCCACATAGCTAATCAGTGCAATTAACAAAACCCAGGAAGCCTGATTCCCTGCCTTCGTAGATTCATAGTTTCCAAGATCTGTGATCATCTACTCTGACCTCCTGTACAACACAGGCCATAAAACTTCCCCAAAATAATTCCTAGAACTGATCTTTTAGAAAAGCATCCAATTTTGATTTTAAAATTGTCAGTAATGGAGAATCCACCACAACTCTTAGTAAATTGTTCAATGCTTAATTACCAGGGGCTGCTCTATGTTTTTTGCCGCCTCAAGCACGGTAGCCAGACAGCCTTTGGCGGCATGCTTGCGGGCGGGCCACTGGTCACGCAGATTCGGCGGCGTGTCTGCGGGTGATCTGCCAGTCCCGCGCCTTCGGCATACCCGCCGCCGAATTGCCACCGAAGCCGCAGGACTGGTAGACCTCCCACAGGCATGCCGCCGAAGGTGGCCTGACTGCTGCCCTCCCACCGACCGGCAGGCCTCCCCCCGTAGCTTGTCACCCCAGGCACGCGCTTGCTGCGCTCTGGTGCCTGGAGCCGCCCCTGTTAATTATCCTCATTGTTAAAAAATTCTGCCTTGTTTCCAGTCTGAATTTGTCCAGTTTTGACTTCCATCCTCTGGATTTTGTTATACTTTTCTCTGCTACATTACTGCCTTGTGCTCGAACCACTGCCACACACACCAGATAGGAGGAAGGAAAGTTTAAGCAGAAGTTTGCATTGTCTCACAAGGGAGAAATGTGTTTTCCATGCAGATAATCAATGCCATCTCACTCCACCTGAACTCTAATGGGAACTGACAGTAAGAATTACAAATAATTAATAGCAGCAAAGAGTCCTGTGGCCCCTTATAGACTAACAGACGTATAGGAGCATGAGCTTTCGTGGGCGAATAGCCACTTCTTTGGATGCATCCGAAGAAGTGGGTATTCACCCACAAAAGCTCATGCTCCTATACGCCTGTTAGTCTATAAGGGGCCACAGGACTCTTTGCTGCTTTTACAGATCCAGACTAACACAGCTACCCCTTTGATAAATAATTAATAATAAATAATAAATAATAATAAAGGAATAATTAATCTTTACCAACAGAGATTAAATGCAGATTACCATGATAATCGGGGATCCATTTTCCGGGAATTTTCAACTAGGTTTTGAAAGTCATAATGGCCTGTGAAAAGATTTCCCAGCTGACTCAAAGCAACCAAACCCATCATATTCCATGTGGCTTTGTTATAGCCCAGAGCTCTTAAATACATGTGTTATATTTAATGCTGAATAAATAAATTTACTTGCTAGTATCAATTGTTGCTCGAGATTTCTCCTAGGCCAGGAACTAAGTAGGAGGCAGATTAATTTAACACATTTTTGGCAATAACTGGGCTGATTGTTCCTGATCTTTTTGCAAAGGACAGGTGCAGGAGAAAGATGTGAGGATCAGGACTATTTTGTCTGCCTCAGGTATAGTGACCCTTGTAGCTCAGAGGGCGTGACCAGAAGGGAAGCATGAGGCACCAGTGAGCTCTTGTTGCCAAGAAGGCCAATGGCATATTGGGCTGTATTAGTAGGAGCATTGCCAGCAGATCGAGGGAAGTGATTATTCCCCTCTATTGGGCACTGGTGAGGCCATACCTAGAGTATTGCGTCCAGTTTTGGTCCCCCCCACTACAGAAGGGATATGGACAAATTGGAGACAGTCCAGCGGATGGCAATGGAAATGATTAGGGGGCTGGGGCACATGATTTATGAGGAGAGGCTGAGGGAACTGGGGTTATTTAGTCTGCAGAAGAGAAGAGTGAGGGGGCATTTGATAGCAGCCTTCAACTACCTGAAGGGGGGTTCCAAAGAGGATGGAGCTAGGCTGTTCTCAGTGGTGAGAGATGACAGAACAAGAAGCAATGACCTCAAGTTGCAGTGGGAGAGGTCTAGGTTGGATATTAGGAAACACTATTTCACTAGGACGGTGTTGAAGCACTGGAAGGGGTTACCTAGGGAGGTGATGGAATCTCTGTCCTTAGAGGTTTTTAAGACCCAGCTTGACACAGCCCTGGCTGGGATGTTGGTGTTGGTCCTGCTTCGAGCAGGGGATTGGACTAGATGACCTCCTGAGGTCTCTTCCAACCCTAATCTTCTATTATTCTAATTTTAACAGGGTGTGGCATGCACTTCTCCTATACCAGTTTAATTCTAGCGGCTGGTATAGAAAGGTCAGGAGTGCTATGGTAAGAACATATACACAAAGGCATTAGATAAAAACATAAATATTCTTTATGGAGGGTTGCAATGAAAACTACTTTATTTCTTATCATTTGGAACACAAGAAGCTAAAAACAAAGATTGACACAGAGAGAAAGAGAGAGAGAGAAGGCTGCTCCCTAAAACAAAGAGGCAGGACTCACCCCACCTAAGTCTAGGCTGTCTGTGTGCTGACAGGCCAGGATTGCACACTTCCCTACAGAGCCCCCTAGTCTCCAAGTAGGACCAGGAAAACCCCCTTCAACTAGGACCAGGAAAACAGTGACAGCCTAGAATTTTAACAGAGTTTTCAATATACCACCTGGGACAGTGAGCTCCCCCTGCCAACTTTTCTGCTCTACCTTTGTCTTTCCAGAATCACCAGCAATTCTAGACTCTCCTGGTCCTTCCACTCGGAGTATGGATGGGGACTGAACCCTAGAAATGGTCACAATGGATGGGGAGGCTTCCTTGTTTTGTCTTTCCCTTTATTTACACACACAGAGCTAGCCTCAATCTTAGCCTGGGATCGCCAAAGGCACATGAAAGAGTGAAGCACCCAAATCCCACTGGAATTTTCAAAGTCTCGAAAAGGCTTGAAAATCCTAACTTCAGCCAGAGTGGTGCCCAGAGCCTATGGTGATAGTTGTCAATCAAAGTGCATAGAGAGACAGAATCTAGCTCGCAGCATTGAATATAATACAGAATGATGTCAATGATTTTTCATTAATGAACCAGAGCAATAATGTTTGCCTGACTTGGAGAGCTTCCCAAAGCACAAATCAAAGGAGTTTTTAAACCACCAGCATGCACTTGCCTTCAAATATTGCCAAAGAGGGGACTTATAAGTAAGAGGTTAGGTATAAATCTCAGTTGCTCATATGAGAAGTGACAGATGACAACAGCATCCAGGGTTTCTGCTTGGGCAGATAAGTCATCTCGAATCTTGGTGAGCTCCTTTGGCAGTTAGAAAAAGAAAATAAAGTCAAGGAGCTTGATTCTGCAGGTGCTGAGCATATTAAGGTCCATGATTATTTTATGATTCACTATTTTACAGCACCTGGTGTTGCACCAGGCAACTCCCAGCACAGATATGAAAACAAGGTCCCTGTCATAAAGCACTTACTCTCTGTAGCAAGGCAAAGTGGCCTCCCTCTGACGCAGACAGGGAGGAACCACTCCCAGACCCCTGGGGGTGGAGCCAGACCAGGTCCTCCCCTTATGCTGAAGCATAGGGGCGGAACAGGAAGTATAAAAGGCGGGGCCCCCAGCTTAGTTGAGGGAGAGCCTGGGAAGGAGTTGGATGCTGCTGGTGGCTCTTGAACTAGGGACTGAGCTGTATCAACCCCTGCCTCTGGAAGAAAGTCTGGAGGAGCTGCCGCCCTGCAAATAACCCCAGAAGCTGCTGGAACTGCCAGCTGCTGAGAATCCCGAGGAGCCTGAGAGCTCATGTGGGATGAAACCCTATGACCAGGTAGGGTGCTCCCAGGTCTCCCTTGCCACCACCCCACCCCTGGGGTTGCAGTCTACCCACCTTAGGCCACTTGGCATGCATTTGTTTGCCATCTGCCCCAGCCAGGTGCTAATTGCCAGTTGATTGGCTTGCAGCCAGTAGGTGGCATAGCGAGGTGGAGTGGCCTCCCTCTGATGCAGAGAGGGAGGAACCACTCCAATTAGACATGCTGCAATTAATGGGGCTACAAAACAATAGCAAAGGGACATGGGTGGGAAAGTGGAAGCTGTCTTTGAAGTCAATGAGAGATGAAGGTGCTGAAAGGCTCTCAAAAGGCAACTGAGCAACTTTCAGGATGAGGACCGTACTCATTTCTAAACTACCCTCCAAAAGCTCTCTGTTCCCATCCTGTGGTATCTCTTACACAGGGAAGCAATTAGGATGTTACACATCTGATTCAGCCCATCCTTTCCCAGATGCCTGACTCCATTCTTGGATGTTGCCACTACAATACAGCGAAGCGGCTACTGAATTTCCTATCACAGCAATTCTGTCTCAGCAGACCAAAGGAAAGGCAAGAAGAGTGTGTACCATCACACCTAGTGTTCATGCAAAATGGTGTAATTTCCTCATGTGCAATCCCATTGCAGTACTGTACCTGCAGTTAAAATGTGTGGAAAAGTAGATGATTTGAACAGAGCTGGTTGGGAATTTTTCAATTAAATGATTTTTGGTCAGAAAATGCCAATTTGTCGAAACCAGAAATGTTCATAGGAAATAGACAAGACAGAGAAAAGAAGTATTATTGTCCCCATTTTACAAATATAGAACTGAGCCACAGAGGGACTAAGTGTTTTGCCCAAGGTCATTCAGGACATCGGTGGTAGATCTGCAAATTGGACCCAGCTCTCCAGGGTCCCAGTCCAGAGCTTTAATTGCACAACCATCATTCTTCTCCCTTTCTAACATTTGAAATTGTCACCGAGTACATAAGCAAAATAACCCCACTTATTTTACTGGGCATGTTTTTTTGTTTTTGTTTTTTAATGGCATTAATTAGCACAATGATAGCCTGCCCCAGGGTTGGCTAATTACTGTGCATGTATTTCTATGGGGGATTGATGTGGTTTTAATTAGGGATAAGTGACATATTTATAGACATCGTAGGGAATAGTATATACATGCTAAAGACTATTGACTCCATATGGCATTCCATGAAATGATGCTCAAATGAGGTATAATGAGGAGAGAACAATTCTCAAAGAACATTTGGAATCTTAAAAACAAAGTTCGGTGCTTGGACAAGCTGGAGATACTTCAGAACTCAATATCTGATGATTCATCTAGGTACTTAGGCCATTATGCAAGCTGCTGAACATGGCACTGAGAAGAAGTTATGTGATCTGGGAATGTGTTCTGGAGTCCTTCTGTTAAAAGAGAATGCATGCATGAATCATGGCTCTTCTATTGTCTCAATACCACCAGAAAGAATAAATAATTTTGGAACAAGAAATGCATGGCAACACACATTGGCCATTTTTACTCGGGTGTGGCTGGAGACTTCAGTGCAATGCAAGGCTCCAGGAATGCTGAGCAAACAAAGAGCTGAATTATGTTGTTGCCATTGGCCTCGGGTTTCTGTGATGTTATGTGGACATAATGCTAGAATAAAATAATTTATTTGTTGAACACAAACTATAATTGTGTTATTGCGAAGAACAGCAACATAGGGATAAGGATGCTGTTATTATATTTCTTTAAACTGATATTCTCCTACCAGTATTAAGATGGTTTGCATTTACCCTGACAGCAGGGAGGTTGCAAGGATGTTTCGCGCCCTGGGCGAAACTTCCACCTTGCGCCTCTCCCCCACCCTGAGCCCTGTGGCAGTTCTCTGCCCCCTGCGCAGCCAGCTCCCCTCCCCTTCTGCCCTGAGGCGCCCCTCCCTGCAGCAGCTCCCCCCCTCCGCCTTGAGGTGAGGAAGCTCCCCCCCTCTGCCCTGAGGCACCCCCCCCCCCGTGGCAGCTCCCCCTAGTCCGGGGAGCCGTGCAGCAGCTTCTCGCCCCAGCTCACCTCTGCTCCACCTCCTCCCCAAATACACCGTCACCGCTCCACTTCTCCTGCCTCCCAGGCTTGCGGCGCCAATCAGCTGTTTGGCACTGCAAGCCTGGGAGGGAGAGAAGCAGAGTGGGGCGGCGTGCTCAGGGGAGGAGGCGAAGCACAAGTGAGCTGGGGTGGGGAGAGGTTCCCCTGCATGTCGCCCCCCCTGCCCCTTACTTGCTGCAGGTGGCCCTCCCCGCACCCGCCTGCCCCAGCTCCCTCCACCAAAATACCAACGACGACCGGGGCGGCCGAAGATCCGGCCGCCGCTTTTGCTGCCGAAGATCTGGCTGCTGCGGTCGCTGCCGAAGGACCCAAAATGCCGCTCCCCAAATGCTAGCGCCCTAGGCAACCGCCTAGGTCACCTAATGGGTTGCACCGGTCCTGCCTGACAGATTTTCCAAGCTCTGTGGGTTTATAATGTCTATCGCTCATGCTGCTGCTGCTGTAGGTTGCACTAGAGAGACTTTACTATGTGTCTTCTTTTCCTTTTAAACTCCATATTCCCCACAACCCCAGGTACCTCAGGTGTGCTCTTAGGGATCAAGCCATGGATCCCGCTGCACATATTCTTCCCTTGCAAACACTTAACAGATTACAGTGTCTGACCACAATTTAAGAGTTTCCCCTTAACAGCAGGACAGTGCAGTGAGGCCCAGCTGAACCTAGCTTAGCAGAACATTGTTTTCATCTGATAGAGTTGCTGCATGCAAAGTGTGAGGACCTCGGTTCGCATGTCAGCTGCAATCATGTACCAACTCAGGTTGTCTTCTTGCACGACTCATTAACCAAGCATGTTGGGCTTTAGTCAGAATTTCTCCAAGGAAAACCAAGATAATGAGGGAAATGGTGTTGGTGAGTCAGCTGCTGGCATTTAGTCACTACTTGGATCATGCCCCGACATGCTGTAGAGAACATTGTGACATGAAACATAAGAGTTTCTAATCTGGATCTGACCCGAGGTCCAACTAGCTCTGTGTCCTGTATCTGACAGTGGCCAGGACCATATGCTTCAGAGAAAGCAACCTCACATTAGGCAGATGTGAGATAATCTGCCCCCAAATTTGGTTTCCTCCTGATTTCTGATCATTAGAGATGGTCTTAAACCTTGCAGAGATTGTCTTAACCATGTGTTGTTGGAGGTTTTACACTTTACATGTAAACCCCAGGTTTTGTTCCCTTGTGGCCATATCATATCCCATCAAATCCTTTGGTTCTGTAGGAGCATTAACCTGTGTCCTGATGAACTCAAAGCTGGACAATAATATTAGAACTTTTCCCTTTTCATTCCAAATGGGTACATATTGATCTTCAGTGAAGTTTTGTGCAATATTTCTATGTATGACTATTAACCCATTACCAAGTTTCACCATATTAATAGTGAAAGTAGTAATTCCTATATAAAGTGTAAATATTTCCAGTCTGCAGTGTATTTCCACTGTTTCACTGAATAAAAATATTTAGCCCATAGTTTTTTAAAGACTGTAGAGGGATTGGAAGATCCTTCTATTTCAATCAAAGCCACTAATTAGACTGTATAAATGTAAGTCATTATTATTGTCATCATAGTCAAATCAGCTATGTTTCCCAGGAGTGGGGGGGGGGGGGAGTTGAGGACATTTCCTTTCCTATGTCATTCTTGCCAATATATTTAAATGTTATTTATTTCTCACTTAGAAAGTACGGTGCCCAGATGGCTTAGCATGTATATGCTGGATCCATTTCAAAACCTATTCTGGTGCAGATACTTACTAACATAAAACCCATATTGCCATTTTCTTGAGCTCTCATATTGCTGAAATTGTGACATATGTCTCTCCCCCAGTATATGAAACTGAAATACTTTCAGATCAGGTCCTGGATGTGTCTCTTGGTCCAATGGCTCCTTCCATGGTCCTCTTCTCTTCATAGGTAAATTCACAAAAGCTCAACTCTTCAGTCACAGTTTCCTCCCCACCTCTGTGAGTCACTTGAAATTAATTTGCTTGAGATAAAAGCATGGCACAGAGCTCTCAGCATAGCAAAGTTGTATAGTTATGCCTTATTCCTATCCCAGCTCTTACACTGCTAGACTCTGTGGTCTTGGACAAGTCCCTTAGGCCCAAAATTTCAAAGGTGACCACTGATTTTAGGTGCCTATATTTCTGGATGCCCAGCTTGAAACGCTATGGGCCAGATTTTCAGAGATGCAGTTCATCAACCTCTCCAATTAGCTTTGGTTAGTATTGTGGGTGCTCAGCACTGCTGAAAAGTGCTATAAGAGGCTGAAGGCCTCCTGCCTTCCCAATGCACCAGGAAGCAAACAGTGTTACTATACCCCTATACTGCCTTCCACACCACCAGCCACATCTCCTGGCCAGCACCAAAGTGGGGACAGAGCCATGATTCTCCCTCCTACCTGCTTCTTTTGACCCTACTCTCCCATTCACTTGGGGTTTCCTCTACATTGGAGAAAAATCCAGTCAGATAGCTAGATTGATCCTCCAGCCTCTTGAGTACTGTAGGCAGAATGGGTGGACAGGAACTGTCCTTTATTTACAGCTTCAGCATATTATAATAAGAAACCAATGTCTCCTCTAAGGGACTCTGAGTTGAGGGCACTCAGTGTTGTGGCCCCTCTTTACAGGGCCCTAGCAAAAAGAAGGTCAGGGAAAGTGTGGGACCCTTACTGAATGGGGGAGACAACCTAGTGACACATGATGTGGAAAAATCTGAAGTACTCTATGCATTTTTTGCCTAGGTCTTCACAGAAAAGGTCAGCTATAAGACTGGTGCACTGGGCAATACAGTATGGGGAGGAGGTGAGCATCCCTCGATGGTAAAAGAACAGGTTAAGGACTATTTAGAAAAGCTGAACATGCATGGGGTTATTTAGTCTGCAGAAGAGAAGAGTGACGGGGGATTTGATAGCAACCTTCAACTACCTGAAGGGGGCTCCAAAGAGGATGGAGCTAGGATGTTCTCGGTGGTGGGAGATGACAGAACAAGAATCAATGGTCTCAAGTTGCAGTGGGGGAGGTCTCGGTTGGATATTAGGAAAAATATTTCACTGGGAGGGTGGTTAAGCACTGGAATGGGTTACCTAGGGAGGTGGTGGAATCTCCATCCTTAGAGGTTTTTAAGGCCCAGTTTGACAAAACCCTGGCTGTGGTGATTTAGTTGGTGTTGGTCCTGCTTTGAGCAGGGGATTGGACTAGATGACCTCCTGAGGTCTCTTCCAACCCTAATATTCTATGATTCTATATTAAAAATGTTCACCTACACATTCTTGTTTAGTTGGGGTAAAGCTTTGCATAGTCAGTAGATAGTGGCATTAAGTTGTGCTGTATTATTGCTTGTCAAAGCTTCTTTCCAGTTACACTTTCAAGCTAAAATCAGGTGTGAACCAAGCTGAATCACGTGCAGGGAAGTGACATATTTTAATTGTAAAATGTGATTGCAAATGGGGACTCCTATTCAAGCAGGTGTGTTTCTAGTGGGATCCCACAGGAATCAGTTGTTAGCCATATATTAGTTAACATTTTTATCAATGACCTGGAAGAAATTATAAAATTATCACTGATAAAGTTTGCAGAGATTGGGGGAGTGGTAAATAATGTAGAGGACAGGTCACTGATACAGAATGGTTTAGATCAGTGGTTCTCAAAACCGGTCCGCCGCTTGTTCAGGGAAAGCCCCTAGCGGGCCAGGCCGGTTTGCTTTCCTGATCCATCCACAGGTTTGGCCGATCGTGGCTCCCACTGGCCGCGTTTCGCCGCTCCAGGCCAATGGGGGCTGCGGGAAGCGGCGCGGGCCGAGGGATGTGCTGGCAGCCCTTCCATGGGCCTGGAGCAGCGAACCATGGCCAGTGGGATCCGCGATCGACCAAAATTGCAGATGTGACAGGTAAACAAACTGGACCGGCCTGCCAGGGGCTTTCCCTGAACAAGTGGCGGACCGGCTTTGAGAACCACTGGTTTAAATCACTTGGTAAGTGGGACAGAAGCAAAATATATTAATTTTAATATGGTTAAATGTAAATGTATACTTCTGGGAACAAAGAACCTAGGCCATACTTACAAGATGGTGGTCTCTACCCTGGGAATCAGTGATTCTGAAAAAGGCTAGGGATTCGTGGAGGATAACAGTTTTATGAGCTTCCAGTGCAACACTGAGGAGAAAAGGCCTAATACGATCCTTGGATCAAGCTCAATAGGAATAGAGAGGCTATATAGTAGAGTGGCACTTATGTGACTGCTGGTGGAATACTATGTCCTATTCTGATGTCCATAATTCAGGAATGATGTTGATAACCCTAAGAGGGTTCAGAGAAGAACCATGAGAATGATTAAATGATTGGAAAACATGTCTTGTAATATAGACTCAAGAAGTTCAATCGATTTAACTTAACAAAGAGAAGGTAAAGGGGTGATTTGGTCATAGTCTACAAGTACCTACATGGGGAGCAAATATTTGATAATGGGATCTTCATTGTAGCAGAGAAATATATAAAAAGATTCAAAGGGTGAAGTTGGAAGCTAGAGAAATTCAGACTATAAATAATACATACATTTTTAATGATGAGAGTATTTAACTATTGGAACAATTTACCAAGGGTTGTGGTGGATTCTCCATCATTGACCATTTTAAAATCAAGATTGGATGTTTATCTAAAAGATTTGCTCTAGGAATTATTTTAGGGAAATTCTATAGCCTGTGCTACTCAGTTGGACAGACTAGGTGATCACAATGGTTCATTCTGGCTTTGGAATTTATGAATCTATGAAAAGCCTGGAAACTCATCCAAAAACCCACAACCATTTTCTTTCCAAGTTTATAAAAATCTATTGTCTTTAAATAACCAAGTAGGAAGCAGAAGTCTCTAAAACTTTCCACACACATTCCCCCCGCCAACTGAGGTTATTGCATTTTTAATTTCCAAGAATACTCCCACTTTAAGAAAAAAATGATAGAAGTTTAAAACCATTTTTTGCTCATTTGCGTGAAAAGTATGAAAAAATCCCCAAATCTGCAATTTGCCATTTATTTTAAACAAAAATCAATTTGCTTTGAAATATGTATAGATTTCTGATATTATTATTATTATTATTTATTTCATTTTACTTTATTTTCTCATATGAAAATAGCCATGTCATGGAATTTTCACAAAAAGCAATATTTCCAGGTAGTAATATGGGCTGGAATGAAACCCTGAAAAAAAAGTTTGTGAAACTTAATGGAAAAATATGCATCATTTATGCCCAACTCCAGTAGTAAGGAAAGCTATTGAACAATGATTCTTTAGAGTCACCATTACTTGATATTGTGTTACTGTTTCATCCACACCAATGACCACCTGACCTCTCTCGAGTAATGCTTTGATTCTGGTAAGTAATACAGTCATTCTAAACTCATGCCAATTGAAATGCAAAACGAAACACAACCTTCAGTATGGATCATAACCACAGTCATGTACCATCTTGTGATCTCTCTCTTTTTAAAAATATCTTCAAGCCAGGGATTGCAAGCCAAATCCCACTCACCAGTATAAATGAAGAGTTAACTCAGTTTTTGTCTTTCCTGTTTATATGGCACATAGCACATTGCAAGCACTAGAGGAAACTGTATTTGAACAGTCGTTCATCCTTGTAAAATGTAAAGCCCCGAGGAAAGGAGATTTCTCTTTTCAATCTTCTAAGCTGATTGTCAACACCCAGCAAAAAAATATTCACAATAGTCATACCACACTCTTGACCATATTGAGCCATTGGAATAGCCAAAGAGATCTGAAAGTCACTAGGAAATACCAGTAGAAATGTATGTTTGAAATTGTCTCTAAGGTCACCGAAAGTCAGTGGCAGAACTAGAGATAGAACCCAGCAGTTCTTTTTGTGACAGACTTCTTCAAACAAGGAGTTAGAATCATAGAATATCAGGGTTGGAAGGCACCTCAGGAGGTCATCTAGTTCAACCCCTGCTCAAAGCAGGACCAATTCCCAACCAAATCATACCAGCCAGGGCTTTGTCAAGCCTGACCTTAAAAACCTCTAAGGAAGGAGATTCCACCACCTCCCTAGGTAACCCATTCCAGTGCTTCACCACCCTCCTAGTGAAAGTTTTTCCTAATATCCAACCTAAACCTCCCCCACTGCAAGTTCAGACCATTACTCCTTGTTCTGTCATCTGGTACCACTGAGAATAGTCTAGATCCATCCTCTTTGGAACCCCCCCTATCAAATTCCCCCTCATTCTTCTCTTCTGCAGACTAAATAATCCCAGGTCCCTCAGCCTCTCCTCATAAGTCATATGTTCCAGCCCCCAGTCATTTGTGTTGCCCTCCGCTGGACTCTTTCCAATTTCTCCACATCCTTCTCGCAGTGTGGGGCCGAAAACTGGACACAATACTCCAGATGAGGCCTCACCAATGTCAAATAGAGGGGAATGATCACGTCCCTCGATCTGCTGGCAATGCCCCTACTTATACAGCCCAAAATGCCATTAGCCTTCTTGGCAACAAGGGCACACTGTCGACTCATATCCAACTTCTCATCCACTGTAACCCCTAGGTCCTTTTCTGCAGAACTGCTACCTAGCCATTCGGTCCCTAATCTGTAGCAGTGCATGGGATTCTTCCATCCTAAGTGCAGGACTCTGCACTTGTCCTTGTTGAACCTCATCAGGTTTTTTTTGGCCCAATCCTCTAATTTGTCTAGGTCCCTCTGTATCCGATCCCTACCCTCCAGTGTATCTACCACGCCTCCCGGTTTAGTGTCATCTGCAAACTTGCTGAGAGTGCAGTCCACACCATCCTCCAGATCATTAATAAAGATATTAAACAAAACCAGCCCCAGGACCGACTCCTGGGGCACTCCGCTTGATACTGGCTGCCAACTAGACATGGAGCCATTGATCACTACCCTTTGAGCCTGATGATCTAGCCAGCTTTTTATCCACCTTATAGTCCATTCATCCAGTCCATACTTCTTTAACTTACTGGCAAGAATACTGTGGGAGACCGTATCAAAAGCTTTGCTAAAGTCAAGAAATAACACATCCACTGCTTTCCCCTCATCCACAGAGCCAGTTATCTCATCATAGTAGGCAATTAGGTGAGTCAGGCATGATTTGCCCTTGGTGAATCCATGCTGATTGTTCCTGATCACTTTCCTCTCCTCTAAGTGCTTCAGAATTGATTCCTTGAGGACCTGCTCTATGATTTTTCCAGGGACTGAGGTGAGGCTGACTGGCCGGTAGTTCCCCGGATCCTCCTTCTTCCCTTTTTTAAAGATGGGCACTACATTAGCCTTTTTCCAGTAATCCTTCCAGAAGGCTTCATCTGAGGCATATGGTCCCCTGAGGAAAGTTTGCCCTTCTGCCACTGGAGATGTATCAGGAGGTTGTTAGCTAGCTTCTCGTATTGTGAAAAGATTAAAGGATCCAATTTTCACTTCTTAGGCTTTGACTAATTTAAAAAAATCTCTGATAAAAAGGAAGGTTGACTTTGTGATTATGGCCCAGTCAAAAAAGCTAACAGAATGTTGGGAATCATTAGGAAAGGAATCGATAATAGGACAGAAAATATCATATTGCCCTTATATAAATCCATGGTAAACCCACATCTTGATTACTGTTCGAAGATTTGGTCACCCCATGTGATAAATGAAGGGAGGAGGGTAGCTCCCTTTTATGGACACCCAGACAGCCTGTTAGCTATAAAGTCCCTTTTGGTGGCTGTTCTCTGCTTGCTTTACCTGTAAAGGGTAAAAAAGTGTCCCAGGAAAGGGAGTGGGCACCTGACCAAAAGAGCCAATGGGAAGGCTAGAACTTTTTTAAACGGGGGGAGGGTGAGGAAGTTCCCCTTTGTCTCTGTTGTTCTCTGGAAAAGAGGGGAACAGGGAGCAGTTATGCTATGAGAAGCTTTAAGTCAGGTCTGATCATAGATCATCAGATCATACCTAGAACTTATTTGGAACCCGCCAAATGTGTAAGTAGATCAGGAATGTTTAGAAAGACGCAATTAGGTTTATTTCTGTTTATTTCTTATGGCTAGTAGACTCCTCTTTGCTAACCCCAGATGCTTTTGTTTGCTTGTAAACTTTAAGCTGAACCCCCAAGAAAGCTATTTTGCATTCTCTTCCTGCATGCAGGCTCAGAGAATCTGGCAAGAATAGGGCTGGTATTGCAAAAACACACATACCTGAGAAGTGCTAGGCACAGGACACTCACGCAACACATTCCAGAAAAATGGTACCAGAACACCCCGATACCAAGTATGGTACGAAAACATTCCCCAAAGATAATGGGAACACATTGACCTCTCTTAAAGATAAGGTCAGGATGACAGTCTGATGAATAGAGATATTTTGATCGAACCCACATGTACAAGGTAGAGGGTGGCAACTAACTACAAAAAAGGGGCAATCCGTAACTTGTTTGTATTGATGTATAAAATGGAGTGTCTTTGGCTAACTGAGGAGGGAATGGAAAGTCCCGCCATTCACTGAGTTGTGTCCATTTTCACGGATATACATATGTTTAGTGTACCTGTAAGCATCAGCACTGTGCTTTCTCGGCAATAAACCTGACCGAGTGCCTTCACTACTAACGAGTCTGTGGTTACTGGGCAGTTCAATCTGGCCAGAGACAGTGCAGCACGCAGAGAACATACACAGACATCTGGTGACAGCAGGTTGCAAAAAAGAACTAGATAAGTTCATGAAGGTTAGGTCCATCAGTGGCTAAAAGCCAGGATGGGCAGGGATGCAAAACAATGCTCTAAAGTGTCCTACCCTCTGTTTGCCAGAAGCTGGGAATGGGTGACAGGGGATGGATCACTTGATGATTACCTTTTCTGTTCATTCCCTCTGAAGCGCCTGGCATTGGCAGGATACTGGGCTAGAAGCACCATTGGTCTGATCCAGTATGGCCATTCTTATGTTCTTATGACTGGTACTCAGGAGTTCTTAGTTCAAGTCTCAGCATTTTTACAGACTTGTTGTATGATCTTGGATAAGTAACAATCTACTCTGTGACTTGGTTCTCTGTCTCTAAAATGGGGATATAAATATACTTTTTTCATAATGATTATAAGATCTTTGGGGAGGAGACAGCCTTTTTCTGTGTGTATACATTGTATGAAAGACCACTAGGCTCTGAACTCAACTGGCGCTTCTAGTCCTACTACAATGTCTGTCTGTCTATCTATCATAACAAAGTATGGGGGGAATGAAAACAAAGAGGAAAAATTAATCTTTTGCAGTACTGGGGGAAAGGAAATTATCATTGTATGATGTCCCTGGCCTCTGTTTGCCAGAAGCTGGGAACGGATAACAGGAGATGGATCATTTGAGGGTACCTGGCATTGGCCACTGTCGGAAGACAAGATACTGGGCTAGATGGACCTTTGGTCTGACCCAATATGGCCGTTCTTATTCTTGGGAGGTGCTCAGATAAAGAAATACAGATGCTCTCCACAAGAGTTCATAGCTAAAGGCAACCTTACTGTATGGAGTCTATATAGATTAATTGATTTTTATGGCCAAAAGGGATCATTAGGTTACATAGTCTGACCTCCTGAATATTACACACCATAGAATTTCACCCAGTTACCCCTATATTGAGCTCAGTAACTTGTGTTTGACTACAGCATATCTTCCAAAAAGAGCCTACACAGAGCTTTGATATAAAAATATATAAGAACCTACAGAGAGAGAGTTTATATACTTTTTAAGGATGCAAAAGTCAAATATTAGGTCACCTATAAAATCTGCTAACAAAATCAATCCACAGCTCACAGCTCTCTGCCCAGTCTTGACCTACTTCCTTAATCACTGTTGTTTCCAGTAAATATGTTGTCTCCAATGTGATTAAATTACAATCAAACACTCAAATGTCAAAACCTCTTATCTGAACCAGAAAAGCAGAGGAGCACGCACTGTACTCCTGTTTCTAGTCATCATATGAAATGAAACATAAAAAAACAGTGTGTAACCAATGATTTGTTTTTGCTACAGAAGACTCCATTAGTCTGTGGTCTCCAAAGCATGCTATTTGTTACTGTGTCAAATAAATCAGGCCATTGCAGTTTAAAAGTCTTTTTTTGTTCTTTGTTTTTGTGATTGAAAGAAGATTCAATACACAATTCTACTCACATGCATTAGTCTACCTAATGCATTACTGAGTAAAGCTCGACCACCAGTACCAAAGATACCAAAAAACAGACAACCCATTAGTTATCCACCATATAATGGAAAGCAGTGCATTAAAATATGAGTCAAAAAAAGCAAACATGATTTTGGGATGCATTAACAGGTGTGTTGTGAGCAAGACACAAGAAGTCATTCTTCCGATCTACTCTTTGCTGGTTGGGCCTCAACTGCAGTATTGTGTCCAGTTCTGGGCACCACATTTCAAGAAAGATGTGGAGAAATTGGAGAGGGTCCAGAGAAGACCAACAAGAATGATTAAAGGTCTTGAGAACATGACCTATGAAGGGAGGCTGAAAGAATTGGGTTTGTTTAGTTTGGAAAAGAGAAGACTGAGAGGGGACATGATAGTAGTTTTCAGGTATCTAAAAGGGTGTCATAAGGAGGAGGGAGAAAACTTGTTCAAATTAGCCTCTAAGGATAGAACAAGAAGCAATGGGCTTAAACTGCAGCAAGGGAGGTTTAGGTTGGACATTAGGAAAAAGTTCCTAACTGTCAGGGTGGTTAAATACTGGAATAAATTGCCTAAGGTTTTGGAATCTCCATCTCTGGAGATATTTAAGAATAGGTTAGATAAATGTCTGTCAGGGATGGTCTAGACAATATTTGGTCCTGCCATGAGGGCAGGAGACTGGACTCTATGATCTCTCGAGGTCCTTTCCAGTCCTACAATCTAGGAATACAAATTATTAGTTGAATGATGGCACAGGCCAAAAAAATAACTTCTCTTCCAAAGTGGAATGCCACATTAGTGTTGGGTCAATACCTGGCAGCTGCCTTTTTGGATTGTTTGGGGGTTTGGAGGAGCTGTGCAGTTAACACACATTACTTGTGTATATACCCTGCACACCTCCACAATGATGTCCACTGAAAAGCAGCTGGAGTTTACAAGAAAATGTGTATAAATCATTTAGTGACCATAAATCTGTGTGACAAAGTTCTGTCCTTGACTCTGTGGGTCCTGCATTTCCTGACTGATTTTGCTAGCCTCAGAGGCTCACTGTGACCCTCCACATAGCCCTTCTCTCTCTAGAGGCAAGGGTCACAGTCTACTGAGCCATTTTCATCATAAGCCAGCAAGGGAGGTGAGGAGAAGCAACCCTCCCTTGCACAGTCTCTGTCTCCCAGTATCCGTGATTAATCAGGGAGGGGAGGAGGGAGCCTGGGCCTGCCCTCTACTCTGGGCTCCAGCCCAGGGACCCTAAAATTAGCAGCTATGGAAGCTGACTTTTTGGAAATAGGACATGTACAATTCCCTGGGCCACTTCCCCACAGTAGCCCCCACTCAATATCTTCTGCACAATTACCTCAGGGCCTCCTTCCTTGCACCTGATATAGATTCGTACTGCTTCATTCCTGCAACAGCACAGCACCCTCCTATAGCTCGTGACACCCACACCTCACTGTCTAACTGGGAGGCTTTTAACTAGTTCCAGCCAGTCCTTGATTGGCTTCAGGTGTCCCAATCAATCTAGCTACCTCCACTGCCTTCTAGAAGGATCTTAATTGGCCCCAGGTATCTTGATTAACCTGGAGCAACTGCCATTTGTTTACCATGGTACCAGGGATTTGTTTAGCGTGGGGCTAACATACCTGTTCCTCACTACTTTACTGTAGCCAGCTGGCCTTGCCCCATCACAGCTGTTTTGTTCTTGTTTTTTGTTGTTGGTTTGGGGTTTTTTTTGTTTTTTTTTTTTACATTTTCATTTCTTTGAAATGTTCCATCTTCCACTGAAATTTCAAAACAAATTTTGGTATAATTCTTTTTTTTTTTCTTTGGTGGGGAAATATCTCACGCTCATTTTTTTAACTTTATTTCCATTCCAAACAACAATAAAATAAAGGTACCAACTATTAAATGTATGTGACGGGAGGAAAAGTGGTTTGGAGAGTTTACCCTGTGCATTCTAGTTTGTTCAGAAATGGACTTCCTAGCTATAGTTTTATTAAGATTGATCTGGAAATTATATGAGTTTGTTTTAACAGGGAAGTAACCTAAAGCACAATTTTGGGAGTTACTACACTTAACTGAAGAAGTGGAAATTTTTACCCACGAAAGCTGATGCCCAAATAAATCTGTTTGTCTTTAAGGTGCCATCGGACTCCTCGTTGGTTTTGCACTTAACTGAGACTGCAGAAGCTGTTCATAATAGGGGTGAAAGTAACTTAAAGGATTTACCAGTACTCCAGAGTCCTGCGGAGGGGGTGGGGCCTCAATTGGAAGAGGCGTGGCCTCTACCAGAAAGGGTGGGGCCTTTAAATCCCTGGGCTCTTAAATCAGGATTTAAAGGACTTGGGGATCCGGCTGAAGCTAGGAGCCCCGGGCCCTTTAAATCACCTCCGGAGCTACCAGCTGCAGAGGCGGCTGGGAGCCCTAGGGTTTGGGCAGGGGTGAAAGTAATTTACATTTCTTACCCATATGGTCCTATTGCAAGCAAGCAACCCACCTCTCCTACGTACTTCATGGATCCCTCCCATTGCATGACATAGATAAAGAAAATAAAGCTGCTACTACTACTAAAAATACTGTCTGTAATAAAACTTTAATATTGGAATAAGCCTGAAAAAGTGAAAACTCACTGTCTCATTTTTCTCCGTGTCTTCCCTCTTCCTCCAGCCATGCTGCCAACACTAGGCCGTGCTTTCCCCCTGCCTGGCACTCAGCAGCGGCTGCAGGGACTCCCCTCTAGCTTGCAGCAGGGAGGGAGAAGCCTGCCCCCTGCATAAGAAGAGTTTTAACTCAGCTGTTCCCTGCGTGGTTCAGCCCCTGGTGTTAGGAGCCATTTCTGGCATCCTTGTTAATTTCACTCCCAGTTGTTGCGGGGGGCAGTGGAAGGGTGTGTGTGACCATGGCAGGGGCAGTTCTTTTCTGCTCCCAGGATGAGGGGATCTCTCCAATAGTGTAGCCTGATTTGGGGTGTGTTAGTAGTGTTGATTTAATTTATTCACTTAATTTAATTTTATTTCATTAATTTTAAGTAATTATGAATTTTAATAATTATTATTACAGATATTAATTAGTATGGGTTTCAGCTCACCAATTTGTTTGATCAGAAGATAAAGTTCGTCCTGGATCAGGCTTCACACTGACGCAGGACATCTCTTAGTCCGCTAAAGTCTGGTGTAGTAGGGCATTCTATCGGTACACCAGGTGATACCAACATATACCAAGGGGGTGTATGGGGTCTGCGAAATTCTTGGGGTCTAGGCAATATTGATTGCCCAAATGCCAATAAATGTCCACCCAAAGGGACTGAATCTTCTACTTTATATGGTGCTAATGTAATATTGGGTGGAGGAGCAGGAATTCTATTATCTAGTTGTTGTAGCTCTCTCTGTTGTAACATAGCGATTACTACATCACATGCACTAGCTAACTTTGGAACATCCACATGAATGTCTTCCTGGGAAAACAAAATCTTCTTGTCTCGCTTCACAGATCTAAATCTACTCTGATCCAGGTATATTCTAAATGTATATGTACAGTATGGATGGCTCTCTCAAAAAAGAAAAGCCCCTGCCATGGTCATACACACCATCCCCCGTTCCCCTCAACAACTGGGAGTGAAATTAATAAGGATGCCAGAAACAGCTCCTAACTCCGGGGGCTGAACTGCCCAGGGAACAGCTGAGTTTAACTATTCTTATGCAGGCAGCAGAAGCAGGCATCTCAGCCAGTCTCCCTGCTCACTGCAAGCTAGAGCCTAGAGGAGAGCCCCTGCTGAGTGGGGGGTGGGAGAGGAACGCAGAGCCTTAGGCTATGTCTACACTATGGGATTATTCCGATTTTACAGAAACCGTTTTTTGGCAACAGATTGTATAAAGTCGAATGTATGTGGCCACACTAAGCACATTAATTCGGCGGTGTGCGTCCATGTACCGGGGCTAGTGTCGATTTCTGGAGCGTTACACTGTGGGTAGCTATCCCATAGTTCTCACAGTCTCCTCTGCCCATTGGAATTCTGGGTTGAGATCCCAATGTCTGATGGGGCCAAAAACATTGTTGTGGGTGGTTCTGGGTACATTCTCCCCCTCCCTCCGGGAAAGCAACGGCAGACAACCGTTTCGCACCTTTTTCCTGGGTGAACAGTGCAGACGCCATACCACGGCAAGCATGGAGCCCGCTCAGCTCAAGACAGCAGTCATGAACATTGTAAACATCTCGCGCATTATTGTGCAGTTTATACTGAACCAGAACCTGCAAAACCAGGCGACGAGGAGTAGGCTACGACAGCGCGGCGATGAGAGTGATGAGGACATGGACATGGAATTCTATCAAACCACAGGACCAGGAGCTTTGGAGATCCTGCTGTTAATGGGGCAGGTTCATGCCATGGAACGCCGATTCTGGGCCCGGGAAACAAGTACAGACTGGTAGGACCACATAGTGTTGCAGGTGTGGGACGTTTCCCAGTGGCTGCAAAACCTTCACATGCGTAAGGGCACTTTCATGGAACTTTGTTACTTGCTTTCCCCTGCCCTGATGCACCAGAATACCAAGATGAGAGCAGCCCTCACAGTTGAGAAGTGAGTGGCGATAGCCCTGTGGAAACTTGCAACACCAGACCGCTACTGGTCAGTCGGGAATCAATTTGGAGTGGGCAAATCTACTGTGGGGGCTCTGTGATGCAAGTAGCCAAAGCAATCACTGAGCTGCTGCTACCAAAGGTAGTGACTCTGGGAAACGTGCAGGTCATAGTGGATGGCTTTGCGGCAATGGAATTCCCTAACTGTGGTGGGGCGATAGATGGAACCCATATCCCTATCTTGGCACCGGAGCACCAGGGCAGCCAGTACGTAAACCGCAAGGGGTACTTTTCAATGGTGCTGCAAGCACTGGTGGATCACAAGGGACATTTCACCAACATCAACGTGGGATGGCCGGGAAGGGTTCATGACGCTCGCATCTTCAGGAACACTACTCTGTTTAAACAGCTGCAGCAAGGGACTTACTTCCCAAACCAGAAAATAACAGTTGGGGATGTTGAAATGCCTATAGTTATCCTTGGGGACCCAGCCTACCCCTTAATGCCATGGCTCATGAAGCCATACACAGGCAGTCTGGACAGTAGTCAGGACCTGTTCAACTACAGGCTGAGCAAGTGCAGAATGGTGATAGAATGTGCATTTGGACGTTTAAAAGGTCGCTGGCGCACTTTACTGACTCGCTCAGACCTCATCCAAACCAATATTCCCATTGTTATTGCTTCTTGCTGTGTGCTCCACAATCTCTGTGAGAGTAAGGGGGAGAACTTTATGGTGGGGTGGGAGGCTGAGGCAAATCGCCTGGCCACTGATTACGTGCAGCCAGACACCAGGGCGATTAGAAGAGCACACCAGGAAGCACTGAGCATCAGAGAAGCTTTGAAAACCAATTTCATGACTGGCCAGGCTACCGTGTGAACGTTCTGTTTGTTTCTCCTTGATGAAAACCCACCCCCTTGATTGACTCGTTCTCTGTAAGCAACCTACCCACCCCTCTTTGATCCCAGCTTGCTTTCAAAGGAAATAAAGTCACTATCGTTTAAAAATCATTCATTCTTTATTAATTGATTATAAAAAGAGGGAGAGAACTGACAAGGTAGCCCAGGTGGGGTTTGGGAGGAGGATAGGAGGGAAGGAAAAGGCCACTAAAAAAGTTCAAAGTAATGACAGCCTTTTGGTTGGGCCGTCCACTGGGGTGGAGTGGGAGGGTGCATGGAGCCTCCCCCCACCCCCCGCATTCTTACATGTCTGGGTGAGGAGGATATGGAACATGGTGAGGGGGGAGGGAGGTTATACAGCGGCTGCAGCAGCACTCTGTGATCCTGCTGCCGTTCCTGAAGCTCCACCATACGCCGGAGCATGTCCGTTTGCTCATGCAGCAGCCCCAGCATTGCAGCCTGCCACCTCTCATCTCGAGCGTCCCTCATGGCCTCACATTCACTGACATCTTTCCTGTACTTTGCTACCATGTCCTTCCACTCATTCAGATGAGCTCTTTCATTGCAGGTGGATTCCATGATTTCTGAGAACATTTCATCTCGCGTCCTCTTTTTTCGATGCCTTATCTGAGATAGCCTTCGGGACGGAGGAGGGAGGCTTGAAAATTTTGCAGCTGCGGGACCATGTTTTAAACCATGTTTTATATTTACAAAGGTACACTCACCGGAGGTCCCTTCCATGGCCTCATTGTCTGGGGGTTGGGAGGGTGTTTCAGTCAGGCTGAGAAAAAGATCCTGCCTGTTGGGGAGAATGGAGTGCTGTGTGCTCTCCGCAAGCTCGTCATCCTCCTCCTCATCATCATCTTCCCCGTCCGCAGAATCCACAGGCATGGCTGAGATTACCCCCACCTCGGAATCCACGGTCAGAGGTGTGGTAGTGGTGGTGCCCCCCTAGAATTGCATGCAGCTCAGCGTAGAAGCAGCATGTCTGCGGCTCTGACCCGGAGTGACCGTTTGCCTCCTTTGTTTTTTGATAGGCTTGTCTGAGCTCCTTAACTTTCAAGCCGCACTGTAGTGAGTCCCTATTGTGGCCTCTCTCCATCATGCCCTTGGAGATTTTTTCAAAAGTTTTGGCATTTCGTCTTTTCGAACGAAGTTCTGCTAGCACTGAATCCTCTCCCCATATAGCGATCAGATCCAGTACCTCCCGTATGGTCCATGCTTTTGCTCTTTTTCGATTCTCGGACTGCATGGTTACCTGTGCTGATGAGCTCTGCATGGTCACCTGTGCTCTGCACACTGGGCAAACAGGAAATGTAATTCAAAAGTTTGCGGGGCTTTTCCTGTCTACCTGGCCAGTGCATCCGAGTTCAGATTGCCGTCCAGAGCGGTCACAATGGTGCACTGTGGGATAGCTCCCAGAGGCCTATACCGTCGAATTGCGACCACACTAAGCCTAATCCGAAATGGCAATACCTATTTCAGTGCTACTCCCCTCTTCGGGGAGGAGTACAGATATCGATATTAAGAGCCCTTTATATCAAAGTAAAGGGCTTCGTTGTGTGGATGGGTGCAGGGTTAATTCGGTTTAATGCTGCTAAATTCGAGATTAAACTCCTAGTGTAGACCAGGCCTTACTGTCTGCAGCCTGGCTGGAGGAGGAGGGAGGAGACAGAAACCAATGTGACAATGAGTTTTCCCCTTCCACCTGCTTTTATTAGCTCTGAATTTAAGCTGTGCAGCCAAATGCCTATTGTATTTGTTGTGTATATTAGTATTGGAGAGATTCCTTCATCCCAGGGGCAGAAAAGAACTGCCCCTGCCATAGTCAAACACACCCTCCCCCCCCCCGGCTTCCTCCCCCCAGCAACTGTGAGTGAAATTAACAAGGATGCCAGAAACGGCTCCTAACCCAGGAGGCGCAGGGAACAGCTGAGTTTAAACCTTTCTTATGCAGGGGGAAGGCTTCTCCCTCCCTCAGCCAGTCTCCTTTTCTTACCAGTCCTCCGTACCAGCCCGTACCGGCTTACTATCACCTCTGGTTCATAACTATAGAAACTCTTAATTGTTGCTTAGCCATGTCTGACTAGTGTCTTAATTTAGCATTTGTGGAGCTAATTCACAATTAAGGGCTGTAATATTTAATCCACTTAACATATAATTGTACATTAATTAAAGAACCCTATGAGAAAGCTTAAGCACCTCTTACGACCATACTGAAAAGCCAAATCTCACCACACTGGTAGCATCCATAAATAAAATAATACATTTAATACTGTAGAGTTGGCAAAGAAACAGTAGTTTTCCTGATGTCCAGTCTGGGAAAGATTATCAGCATATGAGTGATAGTTTTATTAAGCGTCAACAGGATAATAGCTGAAATGTGGCAAAAATCCAACCTTTTGCCATGTGGTTTTTATTTAGCTATTTATTTGCTAACAAGGGATATTCCAGATATGGATGGATTTTGGTGCATGATTTCACTTCAATTGCTATACATCACTGTTGAGGAAAACTAGCCTCCAGTCATGTGATAGCGATAAACAGAGGCAGGTGTATACTGTACATGATATGATTATTCTTTATTAAGAGGATATGAATTGATGCTTGTGGGAAAAAAAAAAAAACTTGTCACTGGGTTGAGCCAGGCATTATGCAGGAAGTGGGAAACAGCAGAGCATATAGAATGAGGGACTGGGGAGCAGGAGGCCTGATCTTTATGCCCAGTTCTGCCAAGCACCTGCTGTACAATCTTGGGCAAGGCACTTCTCTCCTCTGTGCCTATTTCCAGTCTGACTCATCTATTTAGATTGTAAGACATTTGGGGCAAGAACTGCCTCTGATTGTGCATTTATACAGTGCCAAGTAGAATGGGGCCCTTATCTTGGTTGGAGCCTTTGGGTGTTACTATGAGGGCCGCCATCTTGGTAGACATACTAGGGATTGAAACAGGAACCTCCAGAGCTTTTAATACACTCACCAGTGGACTACACTACCATAATACTAATAATAGAACATACTCTTTCTCTACCGCCATTAAATGTCTTTTCACTGACTTTGGATCAGGCCCTCATTGTACCTTCATTCGTATGTGCCATACCTTGCCAAGTCTCAAAGAATTCTAATAATACCAAATGCTCTGTGATGGTTTTGCAATAGGCTATAGTATCTGCTTCATGATGGAGTCCCTGAAATTCAAATGCATCTAAGATTCTGGTCAGATCTATAAATGGAATTGATATGTACTGTTCATTAGTAACATACACACTCTATACATGCTAGTAAATGTGCATAGGTGTGTGCATGCCATAGCATTTGAGAAGAGGAAGGCTAGATTCCCCTAACAGACTAGGTCAGCACTTTGAGTAGAGGCCCAGGGAAGAACACCATTTAGGCCTGGTGCCATGCCACTGTTAAGCAATATCCTGTATACACCATTCATATATATATATAGGGCAATTTTGAATTGACTGATCTCTAACTTCCTGTAATGCACACTTACTGGCACACAATAGTTAATTTAAAAAATAGGATATCTCCATTAATTTATTTTCTCCTAGAACTGGAAGGGACCTTGAAAGGTCATCAAGTCCATCCCCCTGCCTTCATGAGCAGGACAAAGTACTGATTTTGCCCCAGATCCCTAAGTGGCCTCTTCAAGGATTAAACTCACAACCCTGGGTTTAGCAGGCCAAAGCTCAAACCCCTGAGCTATCTCTCCTCACCAGAGTCTAACTCAGGTTTGCCAGGCTCTGGGCAAAGAGTTCTTCCCCACTACCAGTAGCCAGACTCGGGAAAACCCTGGAAAATGCACTATACATCCTGGGAGAGAAGTCACTGAGAGAATTGCCAGCCATAGTAACAATGACTGTCTGCTCCTCCCATGACCTCTGATTGGCCCAGAACTACTATTTAAGTCTGGAGGGCGTTCCAGGAAATTGTCTGTGCAACAAGACAAATCTCTGACCTGCTCATGAGACAGACCCTGCCTCGCTCTTGGGTCCTTCTTTGTCTCCCTACCCTTGGTTCCTGGCTATTGACTCTGACTTGACTTCCTCTACCCCGCATGTGTATGGCTCTAATCCCTGGATCTGTCTGGCCAAGCCTCAGTCACTGACACAGCAAGCCTTTATCTGCACAGGCCCTAATTGGCAGAGGTGTGGTCAGATCCCAGGAGCAGCCTTTGCATCAGGTATCTAGCCAGGAGTCTCTGTAGTGTTGTTAATTAAATCGATTTGTGTCATCAGCACACACAATTAACATGAGTTAGCAGCACAGGTAGAGAAAGGGATGCAGAAAAGACACTTAGACTCCCTACAGATGCCACCAGAGGTTATGAGGTATAATCCCTCCTGGGACTGTGCACATGCTCAAGATTGTGTCTAAATGGCATAATCTTGTCTGAAACAAAGCAAAAATAGCAGAATAAACCATAAGCTTGTTGTGAGTCAACAGATGGTGCTACTGCAATTACTGAATGTATAAGCAGCTAGTCCTTGTGAAGTGCCTATTGTTAGTGGTGATGCAGTTCTTTCTAGAAGGTGACCATATTACAGAAAAAAAAGTTGGTTATCTTTTCCTAATATCTGTGGCTTTGCCTTTCTCTGACAACCACTCTCTTGGGGATATTGTGAGCTGCACGTTATTTATATACAAGCAAGCTTTAATAAAGCAAACAAACAAACAAAAAAGGTGGTGTCAAAAAGTTTCAAGATGCACATGGAAAAGTGGCAGATGAGAGATGAGACCCCAAAATGTAGACCTGTCCTGTTTGGAGAGACAAGAACCAATACTCCCACAACCCTTGTAAAATGAAATACATTCTTTCTGCATTGCTAAACTCTCGGAGAAGGCAAGTGGTAGCATTCATGGACCATAACCTCCTTTCCATACTTTTGGTTTCTTTTCGGAGTTATTCACAGACTCCCTGCTAGAGCTGAGAGGAGAAATGGTTTTCCCATCCCACAATTTTGTCTTGAGATTTTGGATTTTTTTTTTTTTTTTGCCTGCCCCAAATCAGGAGAAAAAATTGAAATTTTGATTTTTTTTTTATCAAATACAAAACACACAAATAAAAAACAAACAGTTCAGTTTAATCAATGTTTCATTTCTATAATTTTAAAACATTTCATTTCAATTTTGACCATTTAAAAAAAACTAATTTCGTTTAAATTAAATATGAAATATTTATAAAAAGGCTTTTATTTGAAAAATTAACTGAAACTGAACCTTTTCCATGAATAGTTTCTGCTTTAAGGAATGGGCATTTTGACAGGAAAACATTTTGTTTAAACATTCCCAACCTCTACCCCGATATAATGCAACCCGATATAACACGAATTTGGATCTAACCCGGTAAAGCAGCGCTCCAGGGGGGCGGGGCTGTGCACTCTGGCGGATCAAAGCAAGTTCGATATAACGCGGTTTCACCTATAATGCGGTAAGATTTTTTGGCTCCCAAGGACAGTGTTATATCTGGGTAGAGGTATACTCAGAATGAGCTAGGCCCTTGTTTGCTGCCTGTGTTTATTTCCAATATTGTTCTCTTTAAACACTTTCATGTCCTATTTATTTTTATTGGAAAACGCATTTATACCACTTCACACTAATGTTTTGTTAGGAAATCAATTTAAACAGTAATAAGTACATTTTATTGGTTTGCAGCATGATTAAATATTGAAGTGAAGTTACAACTATTCAGAAACACTAAGGCCAAAACTGTCCATTTTAATTATCTCTGTGTTAAATATATTGAGCCAAATTCATTTCTCAGACAACTCCATTGATTTTAATGGAGTTTACACTACAGATGACTGTGGACCATTGATCTAAATTCAGATCTGGAACAAACCATTATCACTGCTTTAGAAGGCTCTGGGCTGAATTCACAAGTAAAATGGTGTATGTGCAACAGGAGGATAGGTTGTATTGTTGTTGACTCCTATGGAGGTTAGAAAGGAGAGTCTGGTGGGCAGAAGCTCTAAAAAGGGGCAATGAAGGGTAATGAGGAGATAGGGGCATGACCCCGTGCCAGCTTGCAAAAGGGAAATACAGCCTGTGATAGGATGGTGCATTCTAAGTGACTCCTGTGTGCAACTGGGACTATCTGGGAAGGATTATGCATTCCTCCCTACCCACATGCCAACACTGAGCCTTAAAGCCACAGAGCTGTTTGCAAATTTTCCATCAAATTTTTTTTTCAGTGGAAAATGCCTTCTTGATGGAACTGAAAATGTGGAGCGCAAAAATGTTTATTCTTGGTCAATTTTTTTCATTGTCAACAAAAAATAAAATTTAAAACATGTTTGTTTAAGTGGTGGTGTAAAGATTACTCTCTCTGACTTTTTTTTCATTTTTTTCCACTGAACAAAAGTCAAAAAATGAGAATCAATTTCTTCCATTCTTGTCCCTTCTCTCTTACCCTTTCCTCAGGAGAAACAAAGTGCAAGAAAGTGATTCCCTGCCACAAAAACAATAAAACTATATATATTCAGAAGTGGTTTTGTCAAAAACAAAAAATGGAAAATTTAAAACGAATTCTATTTCTTTTAAATGTTTTCATTACATTTACTCAACTTTTCTTGACCAGCTCTAGTTCCTACACTGTATGTGTGTTTTGAAGAGGGGGAGGAGAAGAGTAGTTTTATACCTTTTGTGGTGTTTTTCTGCAACAAGTCCCTTCCCCTCACATTCCCACGCTGCATCATGTAAATTACATCCATTTTGCAGTTCATTGGATGCCAAATCAGTCCAAGGTGCGGAAAACTTTGCCCCTTTTCACGCATTATCTACACTCAATATGTTTATGTCCGTGCTACATTCAGCCCTTTACATTCTTTTCAGTTTACAGGTGCTTTTTGCTTTACAATCAAAGAGCATTACTTTCCTCTCCAAATAAAACAAACGTAATCATGCTAATGAATGGATGTGAGAGTTCCAAGGTCCAAGCCAAAAGTCAGCTAGGATTACATTTCAGATGTCACCTCTTCCTAAAGACCATAATGCAGGAGGAAATAGATGAAAACACTGCACATTTCCAAAGTCAATATTTCTATGTTTATTTTTTGCCAGAGAGAAGTTTATTACCCTTTAAAGTGTAGATAGGCTAAATATAATGATCTGTGGAGGAGAAAATAATGTACCACAGCAGTCTTTGGAAAGAAAAGAGGTGTATAAAATTATTCAGAAAAAGGAAGCAGATTGTAAATATCATGGAAGAGAGGAAAATTGCAAAGGTCATTTTACAATCGGAATAGATGTAAAAGGGACGTAGGAAACACGAAGAGACTACAGTGAAGTCAAAGCTAAGAAATAAAAGAGATTTCCCCCCCCCCCACCACCCTCAAAAAGACAGTAACAATAGATATACGCAAGGTATCCAAATACAAATGTCCAGATTCTGGTCCTCACTTTGTGCCTGCTTTGCTCAAGTCCAGCAGTGAAAAAGTATATGGAAATCTATCTTAACTGGCTACTTTAGAAATTCCTCCTGATTCTTGAGTAGGGGGTATGTTACAAGAGGATGTCAGACATTACCGGTGTGGTGCTCTGCTCTATCCAATGTTGATAACAGTCAGCTGCGTGCATGTGTGTTCTCCCAGATAGCTGGCACAGCAGATCTCAAGCGAACCACCCAATGACCACAGACTCCGATAAGGTACAAAGGCACCTGGCCAGGTTTATTGCCAAATGAAACACAGTCTCTATCTCCCCGGATCAGGTGTCTACAGTTCTGCTAGTACATATGTGCTCCCTGACAATGGATCGGCTCAGTCAGTGGTGGGATTTATCACTGCCCCCTAGGCCAGACCAAGACAACTCTTCAGGGATAAATTCTTATACACAGGTACAAAGAAGTTACACATCACTCCTGAGGTATTGAGGTGCAACCCCTCTACGCAGCAAGGTGCAACCCTTCTACATAGTAAGGTGCTACCTCTCACCTTGTACATGTTGGTTAGAACAAAACAACTCTATCCATCATATTACCCTTTTGCCCATCTTTAGCATGGGTCAGCCTGTTCTTTGTTATCTGTGTAGAATGTGCAAGCATTGGAGTGTTCTGGTACCTTTTAGATATGTGTATTTTTGCAACATCAGCCCTTTCCTTGCCAGCTTCTGTGAGCAGGCCCTGCCTCTGGCCCACAGTTTAACTTTGCTTTATGTTAACAAAGTCTTGACCATTACTTTAGTTCAGGCCTTAGATTTATGTTTCAGGGCCTCATCTTACTACAATGGCTTGAGTTCCACTACACTGTCAGTTCCCAGTTGATGTGAAGGACCTATGGCTATTATAGGGTGACCAGATGTCCCAATTTTATAGGGTCGGTCAGGTTATTTGGGGCTTTGTCTTATATAAGTACCTATTACCCCCTCACCCCCATCCCAATTTTTCACCCTTGTTATCTGGTCGCCCTAGACTGTTATCAGCTGGTACCACTTAGAGTGCTCCAACACAGCAGGCCTCAAAAAATACATAAATCACCTATGTCTCTTGTACCTGAGCTGAGCTTCAGGCAAGGATTCGGCCTATAACACCCATAAGTATTTGCATAGCCCTGACTGGATGGATATCACAGATATTTAAATCGTCATTCCATTTCGGCCTCCAGTATTGCCAACCCCACACATTCAACCATTATGAGATTTTTAAAAATGTGACATTTGGTGTGTTTTTTTATTTGCCTTCTGGCTTTTGCACCTTTTAAAGTCCACATATCCACACTTTACTCTGCAACAATGAGTGATGGAAACTTTTTTTTTTTAAATGACAGCCAGAATTCTGCTGTATTCACATGAAAAACACCAAATCATGACACTTATGACAAAATCTTAAGAGTTGGCAACACTACAATATCTTTGGCTGCTATTTTCAAAGGGGACTAAAGAAGTTAGTCACTGGAATCCTATTGACTTTCAGTTGGTGTTTGGCATCTAATTCCCTCAGGCTCTTTTGAAAATCCCACCCTTTATATAATGTAATACATAGGTTGGGAAAAGAGTGTCTGTACATCTGGGTGTAGTGCTTAGATTATCCACAAATACAAAGTTTGTTTTTAAAAGTCATGATACATAGAGTACATAATCAGCAATAACCCAAATTTAGGTGAATAGATTTAGCAATACAGTTTAGATATTAGAATCTGAATAGTTGGGTACATCTCTCATGAAAAGTTGTACAGAGATTTGGCTGTGGAAAGCAAAATATATCAATGAGTGGAGATTGTCCCTCAGTAATTGAAAATTAGGTAGGTTGTCCACGTAGAAAATACAATCCATGAGGAAAGTATTTCAGTTACTTTCCTGACTGCACTTCTCATCAGCACTCCAGCTCATCCCTCCTGATATTGCCGATGTCCGGTGATGTGTTCTATGTAGATATCCCTCAACCACCTGAAGCCGTCTGATACCAGGAGTTGCCCCATCAATCGAGCATAGCATTGACCGATTCCAAATTCTCTAGCACTCGCTCGTTACTGAGGTCCCATGCACCTAAGGCTCCGACAATCCGTGCATGTGTCTGGACCTGGTAACCCTTAGCTCTCAAGGTTTCAGCCAGAGGGGCATATTTCTCTACCTTTTGAGCTTGGGCATTGTGGAAGGCCAGGGTCCTGTTCTCGAACGGCACTGTGACACCCACCATGATGGTCTTCTTCCGGTCCTTGTTGGTGATGACTATGTCTGATCACAGTTGGCTGTCGGTTCCGGGGATGGCGGAGTTTACAGCAAACTTCCCCATGGATGGCGGGATGGCTCTGGCCAAGAGATTTTGGATGGCATTGTGTCGCAGCTGCCAAGCTCTCGAATGGGGCTTGCAGCTACACAGGACGTGGGGTAGCGTCTCATTGGGCTACATACCAAACTTGGTCTACATGCCACTGTAATACAAGTAATACTGTGCACATTTTTCCTTGATTTTTTGTGGGTTCATCTTTGTTCGGAGCTTCTTTCTGCCAGTTATCATTGTGAATCTCCATAGAGAAACCCCACTGTCCAACAGACCTTGCTGATGGGAGATGTTGTTTTCCCCTTACATTTTGCCCAAAATTTCCTTTTCACCCCAGTTGGCCCTGCCCAGTTGTACTGGCCATCATTACATATTAGCCCAACAGTGGATCCTGGAGAACTACGTGCATTTACTTTGAATACCTTAGTCTCTATGGATGTATCTTGACTTGTTGGGGTTACAATTCTCCCTCCTTTTTGGCTGAAACAGACTAATTAAGTTAGCTATATAATTATTATTCTAATGACTCTCCTCATATGCCTCAGCTATTTTTATGTTGCTGAAAATGATGGTTCCATATCTACATTTTTGCTGCCCTAACAAATACAAATGTGCTCCTCAGGTCAGCTGGCACTGACAATTTTTCTAAGATAATGAGTGTAGAAGGGGGACAAAAGTACATCTCTTTTGAGTTCTGCAAGAACACAAATCTATAGAAACATAACTCCTTAACACTCTCGGAAAACGATGGGGATTACAAGTTTCTCTCTCTCTCTTTAGCACCAGTAGGTTGAATAAAAACCTTTGAGTCAATTGGGATAATATGGTTAGAAAGCATTTTTGTATTTAATCTTCTTGCAAGACTTTCTGGGGATACAAACTTGTTAATAGGATTGAATTTCCATTGCTGGGATGGGGCCAGATTCTGCCAGCTTTACTGCCATTCAATAATACTTTACTCTGTGATCCGTCCCGGTGAGATTCAACGGGAATATTTGGAGAACAAAGGTATCGCTCAATGTGAGTAAGGAAGGCAGCAGACACACAGCATAATAAAGCAAATGAATGTTGAGAGTTTGGATTTAGCTCAGCCATAGATCTGGAAAGATTTGAGCACAGATTTTCCATCCCCATTCCTAGCTCTGTATTTTTACAGCACAATGTGCAGGCAAAGCTGTAGGTCTGGTATTAGAACACTCAGCAAGACAAAGCTGAATATGCATCTTCCTGCCATACCACAGTATTCTTTCAATCCCTTCACTGCAGTGGATATTTCCGAAGGCTCAGCGCACTCCCCTGTTGCATCTCTATATTTTTTTCCATCTTTTCACTAGCGGGCTACTTGGATTTGCCCATGCTCACACTTCAAGGACATCTGAGTGATTAAGTTTTCCTTAAAAACAACAAGGCGACCGGTGGCACCTTAAAGACTAACAGATTTATTTAGGCATAAGCTTTCATGGGTAAAAAATCTCACTTCTTTTTACCCACGAAAGCTTATGCCCAAATAAATCTGTTAGTCTTTAAGGTGCCACTGGACTCCTTGTTGTTTTTGTGGATACAGACTAACACGGCTACCCCCTGATACTTGACATCACGCAAGGCGCTAAGTTTTCCTTGCATGTATGCTCATGGACAGCAAACTGTAATCACACTTTCTTGAGTATTTTTGGAAAACAACACTTTAAACTCCATTTTTGCATGGGATGGAATGTTGATTGCCAAGTCAAGGGGGCAAAATTCCTAAAACCTCTTGCCAGAGCCCTAGAACAGGGAGAATTAAACACTCAAGGATCCTACACCCTTTGTAATTAGGACCAACCATCCACTTTACGTCAGTGACTGTACAGATGACAGAAAGGGCAAATGTTAGTGCTTAGATACTATGGTGAGGGGAGCAAACACAAAACTGTTGGTCAATCAATGCAATGCACTGAGTGTATTTAACAGGGGATGGATAGGGCGGCACTTAACCCATCGGAGGACGGGCCTCCCATAACGATTGCTCAGCAACAACAAAATGAGTCCAAGAAGATTGTGACAGCTCCCTTTGCAATAGGATCCTGCATGTATCTTGCAAATGCTTGTGTGAATGGGATGAGAGAAAATTAAACTTGAACTCTTCACCTCGTCAGTCCTATATTGCCCCACGTTTTTCTAGTAATGTGTCAGGCCAGGGCTGTGAGGCCCCGTAAGGAAAATGTTTCCTACAGTTCCCTAATCTCCATGATCTTTTGCATCCTCACAAACTGCTGCCTCTTCGTGGGAGATTCAAAGTCCCAGATGTTTCACTTAGCCTATCTCTTGATTATGAATGATAATTATCCAGCCTGGGAACAGAAACAACATGTGACTTATTTGATTTACTACAAACAACCAACACAGCAGAAATTTATATTAGTGTTTATCAACTGAATGCAGCACTTTGTTTTCAAAAGAAAACAAACAAATTTAAAAAACCCAAAAGCCTTATTAAAAATGTTCATTAATAGGATGTATTTGTTACTAATTCATTTATGAAAACTACGGTCTGCCCTGCGAAGTTCTGTTTAATTAGAACAGTAAACTATTCTCTGTGAATTATTCGCTCAGTTCTAAGAATAAAAAAAATATATCTGGGAATTATTTCTACAGCTGTAATATCATAGCCACTGAAAAACATTTAAAAAGCAAAGAGTGCTTTAAAGATCAAAATGTTTAAGGAGGTTGCACGTCACACCCATACACACTCCAGTCATCTGGCTTGAGTATCAATAACAAACTTTTGATGCATTACCGAGCTATTTCAAAAGAACTCAATTTTCACATGTGCAAACGGTCAGACAAAATAGGATTTCATGCAACTTAAGTAGGAAATATATCCCCGAATCTCTGCTTTATCAAATATGTCTACCCTTCTACAATTGCTTATGGAATTGTGTAAAACAATAGGCTTAGCCTGCATATGGACATATTTTGCATGCAAAAGTCTCTATTGAAAGATCTGTGTTACGGCTCAACTTTAAATCATATTAACCTACACAGATTTTGATTTTTCAACATGCATCACATATTTTGATAGAAATGTCAGACCATCAAAATAAAAATGATAAAGCCTTGCAGAGTACTGTGCTTCATTCGAGGTAATATTGCCAAAGCAATAATAATACACTTTACCAATCAACCAGTTAATGGCCAACATGAGTTGTTATAAGACATTAGGTGATGCTGACAGGGCTTAATTTATCTAGCTGGCCATTAACTCAATAATAAAAAAGGTTACTAGTCGAGAGTATAAAAATTGTTCATATAAATCCCAGTTACGTTACTATTAAAAATATTCAATTAGTTTGCTACAGTAATTTACTTTATCGTCACCGCAATGTAATAGCAGTGATTTATCTCGAATACTTTATTTCAGTCAGTATTGGCCTAATAAGCAGAACTGTAGCCCGATCACAATCCTAAATAGAGAAAATAATTTGATGATTATGGATTTGTATCAGGAGCCATATACACTACATGGCTATTAATACAAAATGCACAGGATGTGCCTACTGATCCATTGGGGTGTGCCAGTTGCAGATTGCTTTCTGCTGGTGTGTTGGGGACAGACAGAATAATAATATAATTATATGGAGATATCCTATCTCCTAGAACTGGAAGGGACCCTGAAAGATCATTGAGTCCAGCCCCCTGCCTTCACTAGCAGGACCAAGTACTCATTTTGCCCCAGATCCCTAAGTAGCCCCCTCAAGGATTGAACTCACACCCCTGGGTTTAGCAGGCCAATGCTCAAACCACTGAGCTATCCCTCCTCCCTCAAGAAGAGAGTCATCCTTGTGGGGAAGTCTCCATTAGAGAGGGGCATCTCAAAACACCAGCTGGAGGATGCCCAAGAAGATGTGCTGAATCCCTGGCCTAGGCAGTTTTACACCAATGTGCCTCAGTTTACTTTGCAGGGGTTAAACAGGGGTGAAAATGGTGAAATGCAGCAGTGAATCATAGAATCATAGAATATCAGAGTTGCAAGGGACCTCAAGAGGTCATCTAGTCCAACCCCCTGCTCAAAGCAGGACCAATTCCCAGCTAAATCATCCCAGCCAGGGCTTTGTCAAGCCGGGCCTTAAAAACCTCCAAGGAAGGAGACTCCACTACCTCCCTAGGTAACGCATTCCAGTGTTTCACCACCCTCCTAGTGAAATAGTTTTTCCTGATATCCAACCTGGACCTCCCCCACAGCAACTTGAGACCATTGCTCCTTGTTCTGTCATCTGCCACCACTGAGAACAGCCGAGCTCCATCCTCTTTGGAACCCCCCTTCAGGTAGTTGAAGGCTGCTATCAAATCCCCCCTCATTCTTCTCTTCTGGAGATTAAACAATCCCAGTTCCCTCAGCCTCTCCTCATAAGTCATGTGCTCCAGAATCAGGCCCAAGGAGAGGATTGCAAAAATCCCCTCTTCACAGTTCACTTACTCTCGGTCCCACAGGAATAGCCATCCAACATTAATAGTGTTGTTCAGTATCCACACCAGATAGAAGGATATTGGCAGTAAATCTGGCTCTGTGTAAACCCATCCGAGTTCATTCCTGCCAATGAAAAGCAGGCATTTGGAGAAAGCAGTACTGACTGTTAGGAAGATCAAGCATTGCAGGTCTGATTCTCCTCCCACTTACAGTGAATTGGCACTGGTTGAAGTCCACTGAGGTGAAGGAAGTACTTTGTTTTATACCGGTGTCAGTAAGATCTGGCCTTGTGGCTTTACAAAGCATGCTTTCCATTTAATTCATTCATAATATCCCATGATATGTCACTACAGCAACTACATCTCAATTATGCAATATATACTACTGTTTGTGTCTATGCGGATGGTTAACCTCAACGTCCTAGACTCATTTAGCACTCAGGCCTACTGAATCCTTGGCCTCTCCACTGAGGCTGGAAAAAACCTGTGCGGAGGTTGGTGTCAGTAATGGCAACATTTTGTGATCTGCATACCTGTCTAGCTAGGGTTGAGAACACCAGTTCATTTCACATATGTCATCACATTGCTACCTGTAACGGTTTTTGCTCCCAACACGGTCTGGAACTGCAGAGCTGGGAGATTCATTCTGATTTACATTATGGCTCTGTTATATCACTGTCAGCAGAAAGGCGCTGCCATGAGAAGCAGGCCAATCAAGTTTTGTTACATGATTTCCCCACAGATCAAGAATGGCCTTTCCCTGGCTGGCACCCTGTACCTTGTTGGCTGTGGCAGCCAGCTCCAGGCCAGCATCTTGGACTCTGAGTTGTGAACCCAGAAGCACGAAACCTGACCCAAAGGATACCATTTACTGGAGCCAATAGTGTTGTGAAATCAAAAGGATGGTGTGTGCAGGAGGGAGACATCCATGGGCATCTGAACATCTGGATCACTTTGCAGGATTGGTGCCTTAATCCATCAATACCAGACAGTGAGCTGTTCTGTCCTCCTGGTAATGGACTCTGGTTAGATCCTGGATGATGCCGATGCTGTGCTATCAAACACTGGCTAGGAAGGATCCTTTTGTCTCCAACTTCATGTGTCATTCTGTATGATGTTTCATACCTAGTTTAATTGTCCTTTTTTATTGAAATCAATGTCTGAAATAAACTGAGTAATACCTGTATAATATTTATATTGTGAATAGGCATAAAATATGGAACAGGGGTGGGAGGGATTCAGGAAATTTTAAAAGTATCCAAAATACAGATAGAAATCTCATTCCAAATGTATTTAATAAGCATTCACACACCATTGAAGACTTTAATTAAGAAGCTAACATACAAAAAATCAGCTAATTTCCTAATTAAATCAACATAGAGCTGTAAATTGGTTGCCAGTGTCACTGTGTCTTGCAGGTGAAATGCATAACTTTTAATAGGCAATTAGTCAGTTCTTCATAATCCAGACTGTTACTATTCTCTTGAACAGGTAATTCAATAATGCTGTCTACTCGGCACACATTATCCGTTGATGCAAAATGATGACAAAACAGTAAATGCCAGAACATTAGATTGGAGGAGTCCAGTCCAGAGTCATCAGAGGAAGAGATTTTGAATTGCAGTCTGCCAGTCCAAATCCAGAATTACTCCAGTGAATCCATGAGGTTACCCCACATTTACATCACTATTAAAAAGTTCAGAACCTGTCTGTCTTCCTTTGTTACTTTTATGGCTCCCATTACTGTAGTATTTGAGTTTTTAATGTATTTATTCTCACAGCACCCCTATGAGGTAGAGAACTAGTATTATCCCCATTTTACAAACAGCGAACTGAGGCACAGAAAAACTAGGGAATACATCCACAAAGGGATTTTGGTGTCTAAATCCAAAACTTAGATCCCAGAAATCCCTGCTCAGCTGCCACCTAACACGATAGGTGCACACATTTCCAGCAGAAGAATGTCTTACATGCTTGCATTTCTGCTGCTACATACACCCATGGGATGTGGGGGGACCTAGTTTGAAGTCCCTCCTCTGCTATATGCAAAGCAGGGATTTGAGGCCAGCTCTCCTACCTTTTAGGTGGTGGCACTGGGCAGTGGAATCACTCTTTCCTGTTCTGTGTCCCACTGATTATAAGTACTGCATATAAAGTGACACAGCTTCCCCAGGACAGACCCATCCTAGAACAGGACAGGTAAGAGACCTGGATTCAAATCCCTGCTCCACATTATGTCAGGGGAAGGAAATTTGAACCTGAGTCTCCCACAGCCATGTACAAACCACTGGATGAAAAGTTATAATGAGGTTTTTCCTCCTCCTCCTCAATTTTGTGAGAGCTCAGGCATATAACTCTGGGAGAGGGTTCATGGCTGTGAATCCCAAGTGGAGAGAATCGCTCAGAGAGGCAGGGCTTAGGCTATGCCCCATCATTGGCATTTCCTACTGGATAGCTTAGGCGGTTCCTTGATGCACTTTGTGAATCCCTGAGCATTGTATAGGGAGCCTGGCCACCTAACTCAGGGCTCTGGATTGCACTAGGAGACAATGTGCCTAAATGTTAGATGGTGCATCTCTGAGTTTATATCCTCTCTGGGAAGATAACCTTAAGTGATTGGCCTAAAGTCATATAGTACATGCAAGGCAGGACAGGAACTCACTCTCCCAAGTCTAAAGCTAATGTTCTAACCACTGGACCATCCTTTCTCCAGCATACTAGACTGCTCTAGAGTACTATCAAAAGAGGCCTATTATGAATAAGTTGAGTAAACAAGATCATACAAAAATATAGCACAATTCAGGGGAACAGATGATTCATGTAGAAAATAACTCTTTATAGTGAACTCTTTCATTGGCATGAAGTTCATTCTACACAACATATGCCTCCTCAAAACAGGACTCAAGTGGTTCATGGACCTTGTGCTAGCCTCTGACCAGGTGCAAATTTCTCCCCAAGAGATCTCCTCTTAGGTTGGTTCACAAGATATATTGCACATTCTTTTCTCTTGCACCTCTCTTGTACTTTGATTGTTTGAATTAGACGTGATTGTCCAGATCCTGTGAAGACTGATCCTTCAAAGACAATAGTTGGAACCTCATCTCTTTCCACCCTTCTTCCCTTTCATTCTTCTTGTTTAACATGGGCCTCTTCTTTGTCCTATTACTATTGGTGAAAATGTCTTCTCTGTAGCCCCTTTCCACCTCACTGACTTCCTCTTTTCTCCTATTTTCACATTAAAACCCATTGCCTGTGTTTCTGAATTTCTCTTTCCCTCAGTTATTGGCTTTGTGACTGAATGTTTTAATTTAGTCACCACATAATGCCTGCACACTGTTTTCTGTAATTTATGCCACACGCTGTCTTGTGTTCTCTCACTCCATTAAGCAACACTGAAATGTGGTGGAAAAGACGATGCAATACTGAATAAAGTTGTATTGTTTAGAAAGACAACAGGAGCTGCTGGGTGCTCAGCACGTTTGAATATTAGGATGCTGATACACAGATCTGGTTGAAAAAAAAGCCACACATTTTGTATGAAATTTTTTACTTCAAATTTTTGAATTTCTATGATTTTTAGCCACTCTATAAACAGGTAAAAAAAGAAAAAAACACCAGCAAAAAAGGTTGTGAAAAGATTTTTGGGGGGAAAAAGAAAAAAGTGCATAAATATGCATTTAGGAGCCTAACTTTAGGCCCCCGTTTTGAAAATCTTGGCCAGGAGAGCACCTATAGGCATGGCACATGTTGTTATTCCATGTATTTGACACAACATGATAAGTGTACAGGAAACCCAGACTTTAACGACCCCAAGTTTTTGGCAGCTTTAGACTGATGAGGATTTGTTTTAAAAAAATCAAAAATCAAAAATCAAAGTCTCCTTGGCCCAGCTCTATTAATTACCTTCAAGCGCCTCAGGATCATGCAAGCTAACAGAGCCTGTTATTTACCACTGTTGCCCGCCAAGAGCGGAGCGCCCTCACCTCACGCTGACATTAATGGGTGAGGAGACTGCTCAGTAACTGGTAACATCAGATCCAAGGAGCACTCCCTTTTTTTTAATTGCATTTGCACGGTGAAGATTTATTTCCTCATTTTTTTAATGTACGGCAATTTGCAGTTTATCAGCTCTCCTTTCCTTGTCAAAAAAAAAAAAAATGTCGTTATGGTGCCTCCAATTTATATTGCACAATGTCCCCTACTCCAACGGGGAGGGTATTGCTACAATATAGGAGATGTGTGATACTTGCAAATTAGAGATATGTGACTCTCGGAGAAGTTAAAAACGATGAAAACAGGCTGAAATAAAAGCAGCTTCTGTCTATTGGGCACTATTTATGTCTGTTTATGTATCGGTATCCAGGTCGATGGGACCTATGGAAAGGTATCAAGGTGATTAAAAACACAGCTAGGCACTTAGGGGTTGATCTACAAAGGAGATTTAGGCTCATTGTTGCCGTCTAACTTTACGTGCCCTCTACTTACTGGAATCCTCAGCTCTGAGTTAGGCACTGAGGCTCCCTATACAATGCATGGGGAGAGTTAGGTGCCTCAGGAAGGGATTCACAGAAACCAGCAAACTGAGTGGGGAACCACCTAAGCCAAGGAAATGCAAAGGAGAGGGGTGTGGCCTAAGCCTTGCTCCTATAGGGGTGGTGGGTGCCTACTCTGGGCTGAAAGGATGCACTTATCAACACCCAGTATCCACACCTGTGCATGTGCTCCTGTGGTTAGGTGCATAAACCAGGCTAGTCTTCTTGCAAAATAGCCATGCTGCTCCTTCCTCTAGCCCAGTGTGTGGTGCACTCCTTCAGAAGGTGGGAGAACTGGGTTCAAGCCCCCTACTCTGCCTGTTTCAAAGCAGGGTCTTGAAAGTGGCTGTCCTACTTGCCAGCTGAGTGTTCTAACAAGCAGGCTGCTCCGGTGGGGGTCTCTCTCAATCTTTTTTTTTTTTTGTAAAGGTCTGTTTTATCTGACAAAGAATGGAATTCTTGTTTTAACTTTGAACATTTTAGAGGGACGGGAAAATCTTTTTCCACCCACAATAAGTTGAGCACCCTTGAGCACTAGGTCAGCTGCAGTGTCTGGGGCATTTGGGGTGAAATGGAGGTTCTTTCCATTCACTGCCCTGCCTTGCTTACTCTCCTGGCCCACCTGCTCTGGAGTGGGGAATAAATAAACATGCAGCACCCTCGTACATGGACTTCTTGGACATTAGGTCCTGTTGTACAGGAATTGGGGATGGGGGGGAAAGGTTATTATTCTTCTGCATGGACCTGTAGGCAAGTCCAATCTAGCAGAAAGTTGCTACCTATTATAGTAAGTGTTTGTGTGTCTGCGTCTGTGTCTGTGTTAACTCCTAGCTCCGAAACACAGGACAGCCCATTAAAGAGCCATGTGGCATCAATGGATTCTGTGAACATCTTTAATGTGTGTATCATTCAGGAAAATATACAGACTAAAATCAACACACATTTTTTCTCACGCAGTGATGGAATATTTAACATCACTGTCTTGCCATATTGTTTTCCTGCTGTTATTCAATAAGAGGAGAAGGGAGGGAGGAAAATGTGGGTGGAAATGACAGATGGGAATAGCTACATGATACAGTATATAATATTGCAATTATTTCCTGTGAAATTGGAGCCTGCAATAAGACAAGGCAATAAAAAGAGAATCCAGCTGAAGAAAAGAAGCAGCAGAAGTAGGACTGACGGCTGTGCTGAGTGGAACAGTGGAACAGCCATGGCCAGAGCTCTCACCTGGAACCAGAACTGTGCAGGGGAGACACCCCTCCTCCCCACACACACAGACTCGAGGGGCACTAGGACCCAGGTGGTACCTCCCCTACTATGGGGCCTTAGGGGAAAACTGCAGAGAGCAGGCAGCCAGACATTCCAGGAGGTAAAGCAGAAGTCACCAAAGCCAGGACCTTTGGGCATTCTGGTCAAAGCCGTAGAATGTTCTGACTTTCTCTGCCCTGTGCTGATGAGCTGTTTGCTCCAACCCTCTCCTGCCTCCTCAGTCTCTTCATCTCAGCTTCAATCCAGATCTGCCCCTTTCCTTGTCTTTCCATTTTGCTGGTCCCTCCTAAATAATCCCCCCATCACCACCTCATGGAACTAAAATGATGTTTGCTGACATCCCCTTTGTTCACTCCGCTTCTATGCTCTACCCCTTCCCCCACCCTGTGTCTGGTTGATGTAGGCCTTGTCTGCACTACCAAGTTTTGTTGATAAAGGTGATGTCGCCACTCAAAAATCAGCATAATGAAAATCGGAAAGTCGTATTCACGCTCGCTCACTCTGTCGGCAGAGGGCGTCCACTGTTGGGGCACTATCATCGACAGTGTGAGCAGAGCACTGTGGTTACCTATCTGGCAGTGCAGCTCGACACCTTCTGTCACTAGGTGTTGTGGGAAGGTGGAGCGGGTCTTGGTGCATCTTGGGACCAGGCTCAATGTCCCGTGATGCACTGTTTTCAGTCCCAGCACTCCAAGGGCTTCCGGCTTTCTTTTGCGGCATTTTTCAATGGCCCTTCTTTGCAGTGCACCCTGACATCTTTGTGAGAAGGGATGGATCCTGCACTGCTCTCCTATGCTCTGTTAACTGTCATGAAGATATCGCAGAGGGCAGTGCAGATATTCATGAGGTTCCTAACTGAAGAAGACTCCCAGGCACCTGACATGCTGTGTGATATGGATAGGAGCAACTTTATATTGCTTTTCACATTCACAGAACAGCTGCAGAAGGTGGACCATCATTTTTGGGCTCGGGAAACAAGCACTGAATGGTGGGATCATATTGTCATGCAGGTGTGGGGTGATGAGCAGTGGCTACAGAACTTTCACACGCGGAAAGACAGCTTCCTAGAACTGTGTGCAGAGCTCACCCCAGCACTGTGCTACAAGGACACCAGAATGAGAGCTGCCCTATTGTTAGAGAAGCACGTGGCAATCACTGTGTGGAAGATGATGACTCCAGACTGTTACTGTTTGGTTGCAAATCAATTTGGAGTGGGGAAGTTGACCATTGGGACAGGGTTTAATGCAAATGTGCAGGGCAATTAATCACATCCTGATACAAAGGACTGGGACTGGGACATGTGCATGAAATGGCGGACGGCTTTGCAGAAATGTGTTTCCCTAACTGTGGAGGGGGTGGTAGATGGCACACATAGTCCCATTTTGGCACTAGATCACCTTGCGATGGAGTACATTAATAGGAAGGGGTACTTCTCCATGGTGTTGCAGGTGGTTGTGGATCACCATGGGCGTTTCACTGACATCAACGCCGGGTGGTCCAGGAAGGGGCAAGATGCGCGCATCTTCAGGAACACCGACCTGTACAGAAAGCTACAAGCGGAGAATCAGAAGATTACAGTACAGGATATTGAAATGCCCATAGTGATCCTGGGAGACGCAGGGTACCCCGTACAGCTGTGACTCATGCAACCTTACACACGACACCTGGACAGCAGTCAGGAGCGGTTTAACAACAGGCTGAGCAGGTACTGGTTGACAGTTGAATGTGCCTTTGGCAGATTTAAGGCTCTCTGGTGATGCCTTTATGGCAGGCTAGACCTTAATGAGGATAATATTCCCATTGTGATAGCCGTGTGTTGTACATTGCATACTCTTTGTGAAGCTAAGGGTGAAAAGTTTGCTCAGGGATGGAGTGTTGAGGTAGACTTCTTGGCCACTGATTTTGAGCAGCCAGATACCAGGGCTGTCAGCGGAGCCCGGGGCGGGGGGGAGGGGGAGATATTCGAATTAGGGAGGCTTTGAGGCAACACTTTGAAAATGAGAACAGTAATGTATATCTCTGTGATTGGTGCTGCAATGTCACATTACGTGTAGTTTTTCTAGGAAACAATGGTGAGATTTGGGGCCTTACATTCCAGTAAGCAAATGATTAAACTGCCTGTGCCTCTATTGGTAGTGCCTGCTATCTCAATTTGTAGGAACCAAATAAAGACGAGTTACCATTAAAAATCTTTGCTTTTATTGCACAAGAAACAATGCACACAAATACACAAACATGCTTGGTGGGAAAGGAGGAACAGGGATGGGCAGACTTTCACAGCTGTGTGTAGGTCCAGCTATCATTGTGAAAGTTGTCCAAGGGGGTGGAGTGAAGGGGAAACCGAGAAGTCCTGGAAAGCAGAAAGGAATGTGCGAGCGGAGTTGTGGGTGGGGCATGGAAAAGTGTTCCGAATGTGCTGCAGGGGAGGGAGGACACAGATCTGCTCAGTCCACAGCATTATTAAGGACTTCAGAATCTGCATCTGCATTTGCTCCTCTGTTACTTTAATCATCCGCTCAGTTGTGCCCTTAACAAATGTGTGATTGTCTTTTCTGACCTGCTGTTTGGCTTCCCAGCACGCCTTGCGTTCCCTTTTCTCTGCATTGGAGAAGTGCAGTACCTCCCAGAACATCTCTTCTTTGCTGCATCTTGGGCACTTTCATAGGTTTCACCCCCACTCTGGACTTTAGAGTACAGATATGAGGACCTGCATGTGAACCCCTAAGCTGAATTACCACTTAGATCTGATTTTGCTGCCACCACTCCCAAGTACTAACTCCCTTCCCTGGTTGCCTTGAGAGACTTCTTCACCAATTTCCTGGTGAACACCAATCCAAACCCTTGGATCTTAACACAAGGAGAATTTAACCATCCCCCCTCCTTTCCCCCACCTCATATACTGATCAGATCTAACAGCTCCGCAGTGGTCCAAGCAGGAGAGCATTTGCTGGGATAACCTGCCATGGTCATGTGGGAAGATGTGATGAGACCTTTCCACGCCAAGCCAGCAGGAAATGGAATTTCAAAAATTCCTGGGGCTTCTAAGGGGGAGGGGCGGATGGTTGTTTACCTGGCTGCAGGGCAGTGGAGTTCAAACTGCTGACCAGACTGGTCATGATGGGCATTGTGGGACACCTCCTGGAGGCCAATTAAAGGGATAAAATCAAGCATGGTGTCTATACTGGCACTTTGTCGAGAAAAATTTAGAGGAAAAAGTCATATGTATCATGTATATGTCTCATCGGGGTGGTTGTATTTTGTCGCCAAAACCAGATATTTTTCCCGACAAAATTTGCATTGCAGTGTGAAGCATTCAGTTTTGTCAATAAAAGGCAGTTTTTGTCGACAAAACTTGGTAGTGTAGACAAGGTCTTAGACAATATGGTCCCACTGTTTCCATGTACTACCCCATCTGTTTGTGTCCATCTATTGTGCCGTGTCTTGTATTTAGATTGTAAGTTGTTTGGGGCATGGACCTCTTTTTGTTTTTACAGCACCTAGCACAATGGGGTCCTGGTCTGTGACTGGGGCTCCTAGACAGTATCTCAAAATAATAATATTAATTAAAAAATTGCCTATAAATCTATCATTTTTCTTCCAAAAGAGGCAGCAAATCTTTATTTCCTTCAGCACATAATGGAAACATAGATGAAAAGTAATTAAAATCCAGGTTTTAATCAGTTACTTTTAATTAGTTAATTCCAACAGAGTGTTAGTATCTATCTATCTCACTTATCACCTTGGTATCTGAGTAGAACTGTACATACCTCTGGAAGTTCATTCACCAGTGCTTCATATCTTGTCTTCAGTTTTCATTTCCACCCGGAGATATACTCTGAATTGCAAAACCTGCAAGCAAAATTCACTCAAAGCCATTGAGTTTCCATGGATTTCTGAGCTGCCAAGCCATGTGAGCCCAAGTGTTCATAAATAGGGCTGGCTTGAAAATCAAATTCAGTTTTGCAAAAAATGTTGAGGCTTTCACAAATTGGCTTTTTCTGATTAAAAAAAAATATTTTGTCAAAAAATTCCCAACCAGCAGTCTTCATGACCCTCACCAAATCTCTTGATGGCTGACTTTCAGCTTTGTAACTCAATAAGAAACAAGGAGGATTGTGTTCAATTTGACAATAGGAGATACTCTAATACTGAGATGATACTGCACTAACCTTCCCTTCAGTGTGTTTTTTCATAGCAAAGTAGGAAAAGCATCAGTAGCAATGTGATGGGTGTCCACCACACATCAGATTTGAAGGGGGCCAGTTAACTCCCCAGCCTTCATCTGAAGGAGGAGCCAGGGAGTAGGGATTGATTAAATGAGGCTCAGCTGGAGGGGACTGTATAAAGCCCAGGAGCTGAGAGCAGAACCGGGCTGCAGGGAAACAGTATGCAGTTCCTCCCTAGGAGAAGGGAGTTGGGAAGCTGACAAACCAAAAGAGGGGGGAAGCCAGAAAGGTAGGAAAGTCTCAGGGGAACAGCAGCAGGGAATAGGAGTGTAGACCTTGGCTGCTAATTAGAGGGCCCCTGAGCTGAAAGCCAGAGTAGAGCGCGGGTCTAGGTTCCCCTACCAGCTGCTGAGGAATTGGCACCAACTGGGCAATGAGTGGGAAGATTGCCTAAGCCCATTTGTTAAGAGACCCTTTGGTACCCCATAAGGGGGAAACACGAATAGTGACCTGGTTGGAGGCCAAGTCAGGAAAAGGATGCTGCGGCACTCAGAGCGAGAGAGGAGCCATAGAGAAAGGGAGGGCATCAACAGAGTGTGAAGTAAGCAGCAGAAGGGGGCTTCAGACCTGGAAGGAGCTGATTCCCCAGAGTGACCAGGAGGAGACCCCTATCAGTGAGTAGACCCTGTGACTAGCACTAATATCTGAACTCTTTAAAGAACCCCCGTTCATTGTTTCCAGGTGAATGGAAAGATACACTCATAGACTCATAGACATTAAGGTCAGAAGGGACCATTATGATCATCTGGTCTGACCCCCTGCATGCTGCAGGCCGCAAGACCCTTCCCTGGACTCTACCGTTGAAGTCCCCAATCCTGTGTTTTAGTGACTTCAATCGGCTGAGACCCTCCTGCTAGTGATCCCTGCCCCATGCTGCGGAGGAAGGCGAAAAACCTCCAGAGGCTCAGCCAATCTACCCTGGAGGAAAATTCCTTCCCGACCCCAAATATGGCGATCAGTAATACCCCGAGCATATAGGCAAGAGTCTCTAGCCTGACCCTTGTTGGCCATTATGCTGTTCATGTACCATTGCTTGGTTTTCCTTGGCTACTATGTTTTATCATTAAACCATTCCCTCCATAAACTCATCCAACTTAATCTTAAAACCAGACAGGTCCGTCGCCCCCACCGTTTCCCTCGGAAGGCCGTTCCAATATTTCACCCCTCTGATGGTCAGAAACCTTCGTCTAATTTCAAGCCTAAACTTCCCCCCGGCCAGTTTGTATCCATTCGTTCTCGTGTCCACATTAGTACTAAACTGGAATAATTCCTCTCCCTCCCTTGTTATAACCCCTCTGATATATTTAAACATAGCAATCATATCCCCCCTCAGCCTTCGCTTTGTCAGACTAAACAACCCAAGCTCCTCTAATCTCTTTTCATACGACAGGTTTTCCATTCCTCTGATCATCTTAGTCGCCCTTCTCTGCACCCGTTCCAGTTTGAGTTCATCTTTTTTAAACATGGGAGACCAGAACTGCACACAGTACTCCAAATGAGGTCTCACCAGCGCCTTATACAACGGAAGCAGGACCTCCCTATCTCTACTAGATATACCTCGCCTAATACATCCCAAGACCGCATTGGCTTTTTTCACCGCCACGTCACATTGCCGACTCATAGTCATCCTGCGGTCCACAAGGACCCCTAGGTCCTTCTCCTCTTCCGTTACTTCTAACCAATGCGTCCCCATCTTGTAACTAAAATTGTTATTATTCATCCCCAAGTGCATCACCTTACACTTTTTACTATTAAATTTCATCCTATTTCTGATACTCCAATTCACAAGCTCATTCAAGTCTCCCTGCAGAGTATCCCTATCCTCCTCCGAGTTTGCAACTCCTCCCACCTTCGTATCATCCGCAAACTTTATCAGCCCACTCTTGCAATCGGTCCCGAGGTCAGTTATAAATAGATTAAATAAGATGGGTCCCAAAACCGAACCTTGAGGCACTCCACTAGTAACCTCCCTCCAACCCGACAATTCACCCTTTAATACGACCTGCTGCATTCTCCCCATTAACCAATTCCCTATCCACCTCTGGATTTTCATATCGATCCCCATGTTTTTCATTTTAACCAATAGTTCCTCATGGGGTACTGTATCAAACGCTTTACTGAAATCCAGGTATATTAGGTCCACCGCATTTCCCTTATCTAATAAGTCCGTTACTTTCTCAAAGAAGGAGATCAGATTCGTTTGGCACGATCTGCCCTTCGTAAAACCATGCTGTAATTTATCGCATTTGCCATTAACTTCAAGGTCCTCAACTAGTTTCTCTTTCAGAATCTTCTCCAGCACCTTGCACACTACTGATGTTAAACTAGCAGGCCTATAGTTACCCGGGTCACTTTTTTTCCCTTTCTTGAAAATAGGAACCACATTGGCTATTCTCCAGTCTAACGGGACTACCCCCGAGTTTACAGATTCATTAAATATAGTCGCTAATGGGCCTGCTATTTCCCGCGCCAATTCCTTCAATATTCTCGGATGAAGATCGTCCGGTCCACCCGACTTAGTCCCATTAAGGCGTTCTAGTTTTGTTTCTACCTCGGATGCGGTAATCCCCCATCCTGTATGCTCCTCTTTAACGGTGCTAGTATCCCTAATACCTTCATTGGCCTCATTAAACACCGATGCAAAATATTCATTGAGATATTGCGCCATGCCTAGATTATCTTTAATCTCCTCTCCGGCTATAGTCTTCAGCGGTCCCACTTCTTCTTTCTTTGCTTTCTTCCTATTTATATGGCTGTAAAACCTCTTACTATTACTTTTAATTCCCCTCGCTAAGTCCAACTCTTCCTGGCCTTTGGCCTTTCTCACTCTATCTCTACATTCTCTGACTTCGCTAAGGTAAGTTTCCTTACTGATCCCTCCCCTCTTCCACTCTTTGTACGCTTTCTGTTTTTTCCTAATCGCCCCTTTCAGCCGGTCGCTCATCCAGCTCGGTCTAAGTCTCTTGCTTAGTAATCTTTTTCCCTTTTTGGGGATACAGGCCTCTGACAGCTCTTGCATTTTTAACTTAAAGTAATCCCAGGCTTCTTCTGCCTTTAGGTCCCTTAATACGTTTGCCCAATCCACTTCCCTTAACAGTCCCCTTAATTTGTTAAAATTGGCCTTTTTAAAATTATAAACCCTAGTCTTTGACTTAATTCTGGTACTCTTTCCATTTAGTTTAAAGCGAATTAGCTCATGATACACATGCTAACAACTCAAGGATTTCAATGTCTTGTCTGCCAAAGCAATGAGACTGACTGTCCTCTCCCACTAATGTGAATTAGGGGCAGTTACATTAAAGTCAGTGTCGTTACACTCGTGTAGAAATGAAAGGAGAACCAGGGCCAAATGTCGTATAACAGAAATAACTGAGCTTTCAATTGGGAAAAAGATCAGACTAAGCATTTAGGGTATGAGAGATCTTAAGGCTTGTGTACACAGTACATTAGTGCTCGCCAGCTGGAATACATTTTAGTCTGCTCTATTGTGTCACACACTAATTTGCCAGTGCGCACTAAAAGTTCTCTAGTACATGTTGACATGGTACTGTTTGAAAAGGGAGCATATCAACACAAACTAGGGAACTTTTAGCACACCAGAAAGATTCACACAGTCAGTCAGTGCACAACGTGCTGGTATATAGTCCAGGATGTAGTTTCAGAAAGGTGGTGACCATTTTCACAATACAAGTATCTAAGTGAACTAATTGGTGAAAATGCTAAGATCTCTCCATAGCAAGAACTAATGCACCATATGACTAAAGAAGGCTATTGCATAGATACTGGCTAAATCAGACCATAACTTCCTTGCAACCAGCTATCAACTCTGTCACCAACTTTTGATTGTGCAGTATGTGCAACTCAACTAGAAATATCTGACACTGAAAACATTTTGATTTATTGACTGGTAAACACCAATGTGCCACATTTTAATTTAATGATATACGTCCATCAGGATGTTTCCTGGAAATACATCAGTTCTGTATGTCTTGGCACTATATTTTACATGAAAAAAGAAATGGGTGACAAATTAAATTTGAATCACTAAAAAGAATCAATGGCCAATCCCATGGAAATAAGATTGTGTTTCTAATCATTATTGTTGTCAAAATCCATCTTTATATTCTGAAAGGGAGTTGGTTGATATGATGATTGGGAAAGTTTTGAAATATTTGTCACTGTGCTCAGTTGTTTCAGTTCTTCACTTGCAGAGATCTGAGATAATGAATTTTTTTTTCAGTTCCGTCTTTAGACTTTAAAATGGATTGAAATGTGCATTCTGATCAAGGAGACTTTAACAATTTCTCAAGTATACTTTCATACAGCTTGCCTTCATAGTTCTTTCAAAATTCAAGCCATGTCAGTCAGTTTGTAGCTGCTTTCAAAGATGGAAGGACATATTTAAAAAATCTATCTGGTCAGAAAATTAAATCTCTGGACTGAATTATTTTTTAATGACATGGCAACTTTTAAGGTAGGTAGACAGACAAAACAATACGTGTACAACAGACCAACCAAGTATGACCAAAATGCAGCTTCTAACAAGCAAAGTTAATTCACTTTGGTGTGCCATCATCTTCATCTTTCACATGATGATATCATGCATGGAGACTACGGATTTCAGCATGCAAGGAGGTTTCATCTCAAAATTAGAAGGCAAAGGCTACTTGGATAAACAAAGAGGACTGCATGACTGGGACTTCTTAAACAGGAACACATCTGCTCCATCGAGCCTGGTTTCTGGTTGCTTCAGAGTTCTGTGTGAATATTTTACACAGTCATCCCTTTAACCTGCTGATTGGTAGGTTTTTTTTTAAAAAAAGCCTGTGGCTAGTTTTGTGAATGAGAACTCAGAACTCATTTCAAATCTCAGCAAGAAATGCATTTACCCACATAACGGCACTTCCTGATTCCAGCCAGAGCTAGAACTAGAAGTGCTGAAAGACCCCCAAAGCTGCTGGTGAAATTAGAAGCAGGAAGTCTCTAGAAATCCCAAGAGAAATTCTGTCTATTATTGTGAGATTTCTCTCTACATTTTACAGACCCAAGAGATCTTCGGGTAAGAATCCGAACTAATAGGGGCTTCTCTGAAGCAAACCTTCCAATATTTTGATGTTCACCCGTCTTTCATTTACGTCATTTGGATTTACAAAGGAAATGGCATAAGCAACAAATATCAACTCCATTTTAAATATAAAGACAATTTTCAAACTAAAGATTTGTCACAGTTTCAGGGCAACTGCTCCTTTCCCACCTCTCTGGGGTTCACACCAGAGTGCCCGGTCAGCCATCATCTGTTTCTGATCAGGGTCCCTTTTCCCACCCCCTTATGACTAAAGACTTTTAAAGCTGCACAGCTCCCTACCTTACACAATGATATCCGCTGCAAGCCCTTCGGCCTAACAGACAGTGTCTGTGAATTGCTTTCTCTCTGAAGGCTATGACTAGTGTATTGCCAGCAGTTATAAGTTGCCATGTAGCTTTTTCTAAGCATGCACATTTATTCTTAAAGTAAAAGCATTACAGAGAAAATATATACAAATAACAAAAGTTCCTACATGCACGTTAAAAACTTATCAGAGGTCTCCCATCAATCTTACGGAACTCTAGTAGGCCAAAGTCATTCCAAGTCTTTGGAAAGCATTGGGCCTTCTCCTTGGACAGTAGGTCCTGTCTGTTTGGTGGATCAGAAAGAAGGCCCTAAGTCAATTTAAACCCAGCATTCTATAGTAAAAGCCCTTTCTCAGTTGATCTCTGGAAAAAAACAATTTGTTCACATCTCCCCTTTGGTTCCTGGATAATCTGTAGTAACCCTGCCTCTTAGACTTGCATACAGCCACAGTGATTAATAAACTTAATATGCTATGCTCCCCAAAAGTATGGCTTGTGATTGCAATATCTGTCACAAAGCCATAAGGTGAAATCCTACCCCTAGTGAAGTCAGTAGCAATGGGTCCAAGATTTTACCCAAGAAGCATAGCAGAACAGCTTCCCCTTAACTTTCTTTTTAATTCAGAAAATGTTGACAAAGACTCCAATTAGACTGTGCTGAAATGATTAATAATTAATTGTGTTAAAGTGATACAAACATTAATTCTGAATGATAGCAGGCACTGCTATGCTAAATCTGCCAGCTCAGTGACTTTATGATTCATGTCAGCAATGGGTGATAAAACAGAAAAGATGATAAAAAGCACCAGGATTTTTTTTTCCTAATTAAAATACAGGAAGGACTATTTTAAAAGATAGATAACTTAGTTGGTTTGAAAGACATCTTGGGCCTGTTCTGCGGTGGGTCTCAAGATTTCCTGTTGAAACTGTTCCACTTTGTATAAAATAGTTACGTAGTCACTGGAGCAGGAACTGGAACCTGAATCTCTCTGGTGAGTGCACTAACCATTAAGCTATAGAGTCATTCTCACTCACTCTCTCTGGACCAATGAATGTTTAAGTATTTTAAACAAACTGGAACAGTGTCAACAGTGCCTACCCCAGCATCCTTGATAGTGTAACACACTTCAGAACTCAGATTCGGTTCTTTAAAGTCACATGATTCTTTATTACTTCCGGTATTGCAAATATACCTGTAACACAGAGCAGAAAGATTCAGGGTTCTGAATGAAACAGCATTCAAACTAAAATGTGTGCCCCTATACCACAGCAACCTCAGCCAACAAGGGTACAGAGAGTCTAAAATTACCACCTCTGGGACCACGGTGTGGTTGTTCAAAAAGTTCATACACTGTGGACCACCTTACACTAGCCCAGCGATTAGGGAACACACTTGGGAGGTGAGAGAGCCCTCTGAATTTGGGAGAGTGGGGATTTAAACCTCACTCTCCCACATCCTGGGTGAGTCCTGCAACCACATTGCTATAGAGTACAAGGGGCTGGGGGCACCCTCCTCCTCAGTTGTGTTTTGTGCAGGGTCTGATCCGGTAGGCGTACTCTACTGAGGCCTCTGAGAAAACCTACCAGATTGGACCCTGCAGGCAAGACTGGTGAGGGGAACATGCAATTTGAGGATCCCACCAGGGCTTAGGCACCAGCCAGCCCAGCAGCATCAGGACTTAGATGACTTTGTGCATGTAACCTTGCAGAACAGTAGGTGCTTGTAGGCGTTGGTGGCAACTGAGTTTTGGAAGATCTAAATTTTGAAAACATAAATTTAGGTGCCTGAGGTCACAGTTTGGCATCTAAATCCCTTTCTGGGTCTAACCCTAAGGGATTTAGAATCCTGAGTCCCATTTTCAAAAATAATTTAAGCACTTAGGAGCCTTTTGATTCTCAATAAGATTTAGGCCCCTAAATGAGTGGGGGCTTGTCTGCACCAGAGGGAAGTAAATTTTTATCCATACTAGTCGGTCACAAACTAATGTGGCCGTGTGTACCCTGCTGTTGGGCACTACAAGTTCCCTATTGATGTAGTACTGTTTGAAACAGCACTACATTAGTATGCACTAGGGAACTCTTAGTGTGTGTCAGCGGGGTGCACAGAGACCAGTTAGTGAATGACACGCTAATTAGAACTAAAATTTATCTCCCTCTAGCACAGACCAATGCACCATGTAGACAAGCCCTTAGTCACTTTTGAAAATGGGATTAGGCTCTAAATCAGTTAAGAACTTTGGAAATTTTTTACCCCATGTCTAATTTGCTGTCCACTTTAGCCAGTAGGTTCCTTATGGCTTTCCAGGTTTGTTTGTTTGTGCTTTCCTGTTCACTATCTGTATTTTGGATTGTCTTCCCTCAGATGTTACCTTGTACTTTTTTTTTCTAACTGTAATCTCATTTTGTTGTTTTTCTGCCCATATTTTAAATTTCCCTAGGTCTCTTGCTGTTTTTTTTTTTTCTATTTTCATTGGTTGCTGTCAACACCTCCCAATTTCATATCATCCAGAAATTTAATTACAATGTTTATGCCTCTGCCAATTCATTAAAGAAGACTTTAAATGAGAGAGGACTGAAAACAGATTGCTGTCGCAGAGCAGTGCACTAGACACCTGTCTTCAGTTTCATGCCGACCCATTTGTCATTACACTTATTTCTAGTACATCAGCCAGTTTCCACTACATGTAAGTGTGTTTACAAGCCAGGCATTTAAATATTTTTTGAATTAGTTTTGACAGGCAGGATTTTGTCCTGATTCGGCAAAGCCCTTAACCACATACTTCAGTCCTATTGATTTCAATGGGATTGAAGGACCTGCTTAAAATTAAGCAGGCACCTAAATACTTAAATCCATTCAACAAAGCACGTGTTTAAGTAGGGGCCTTAATGAGACATTGTATCAAATACTTCATGAAAATCCAGACATGTGGGACTAGATTCACAAAAACTGCCACTTCAGGCATCTAAATCCCAGAATCAGGCCCCACTTGGATTCAGCTAGGGTTACCATACGTCCGGATTTTCCCGGACATGTCCGGCTTTTTAGTTCTCAAATCCCCGTCCGGGAGGAATTTCCAAAAAGCAGGACATGTTTGGGAAAATAGGGAGGCATGGTAAGGGGACCGCCTCCTCCCCGGGCTCCAACTTTCCGGGACCAGGCGGCGGCTGTTCGTTCTCTCCACCTGGGCAGCCGGACTCGGGAGCAGCCGCTGCTGCAGCTCCCACTGCCGCGGGGGGAAGCGGCCAAGCATGTGGTGCTCGGCGGCTGCGGCTCTGGAGCCCGGGGCGTGAACCCCCTGAGCCCGGGCCTGCTGCGGGGATCCAGCTGGTGCAATCCTGCGGGCAACCCCGGAGTGGGGGCAGCAGGCCCAAGCCCCCCGTCCCGCTCGGGTCCCGCCGGGGAACGAACGGGGCTGCCGATGCCTCCGCCCCGGGGCCGCCCGCGGGATTGCACCAGCTAGGCAGCTAGCCCAGACACGACTAGCCAGGGGCTGGGCGCAGCGTGCGCACTGCTGGGTCCCCATGGCAGGCCCGGGCTTGGCAGGTTCGGGCCCGGGCGCCAGAGCAGCAGCCGCCGAGTGTCACGTGTTTGGCCGCTTCCTCCCCTCGTGGCAGTGGGAGCTGCAGCAGCGGCTGCTCCCGAGTCCGGCTGCCCAGGTGGGGAGAATGAATAGCTGCCACCTGGCCCCGGGGGCCGCCCCCCTACTCTCCCTCCAGGTACCGCCCAAGTCCTGCCTGCGCTCGGGGCCAGGCCGGACTCACTCTGGCTCTGCGCTCCCCCTGTGTCTCCCGGGCCTCCCTCCAGCGCTTGCGGAGGGAGGAGGAATGGGGGTGGAGCGCTTGCTCTGGTCACCCTGGGGGCGGAGTTGGGGCGGGACTTTGGGGAAGGGGCGGAGTTGGGGCAGGGCAGGGCAGGGGCCCCGTGGAGTGTCCTCTTTTTGCAGGATTGAAATACGGTAACCCTAATTCAACCACCCCTGCTCAGATGCCTCCAAATCCTATAGGTGCCAAAACTTTCTCACTGCCTAAATTTTTGCAGCAACAGCTCCCCTGACACCTATGTTTTTGCCTCTGTGAATCCCAGTGATCTTCTAGGTGCCTACAAGTTAGGCCTGGGGACATTCAGCGTCACCACTCCTAAATTTCTTTGTGAATCCACAGCAATTACACTATTCCCTTCATCCACTAAATTTGCTAATTGTATCTGAAAAGGGAAGTAAATTTTCTCAGACAAGATTTCTGATAAACCTGTACTTTTTATTGCATGTTACTATTTTCCTTTAGAGCTTTAGTGAACTTTTCTCTTAATATTTGTTCCATTGTTTTTACTAGAGATTTGAAGCTAGATTTCTAGGTTGCAGGTAGATTTCTTTCCTGTAGAGATTGGATCCATCTCTAGTGGATTAGCACTGCCACACTGGGATGTTTATGAAACGGTGATATCATATTTGCTTCCTATTGACAGTGCCTGATCCATCCAGTGTCCCCTTCCTCTCCCCTCTGGTTTGTCCTCCATGAACCATATTCTGCCACCCTGATTAATGCTGAGCTTTAGGTGAAATTGTGAACCCCCTTCCGTTGAAGAGTGTTTTGCACCACCTGGAGGGCACATTGAACTCAGTAAGGCTGGTTGTGAGAGTAAGGCCGTCGCACATATAGCCCTTTGGAAATTGTCCCATTGGTCTCAGTGGGTATGTCTACACTGCAGTAAAAATCCTGCAGCACCAAGTCTCAGAATCTCTGTCAACTGACTCACGCTTGCAAGGCTTGGGCTGGACCCCAGGTTCTGAAACCCCATGAGTGAGGCTGGGTCTCAGAGCCCAAGCCAATTGACTTGAGCTCACAGGTTGGGCTGCGGGGCTAAAAATTGCGGTATAGACATTTGAGCTTGGGCTGGAGCCTAGGCATTGAAACCCCTTGAGGGGATTGGATCTTGTAGCCCGGGCTCCAACCCAAGCACAAATGTCTACTCTAATTTTTAGCCCCACAGCCAAGCCGAAGTCAGCTGACCTGGGCCAGACGGGACTGTGGTGTGGATCTTTTATTGCAGTGCATATGTACCCAGTGAGACTACACATACAGTAAGTTATTATTCAACCTTAATGAGGGTGGCAGAATTTTTCCCTATGATTCCACGTTTATCCCATATTCTGACACTTTTATGCACACTGAGTGTCACTTACTCTGCTTTGAATGGAACTCTATGTAAAGGAAATTATTATTCAGAGCTAGCTAAGGGCATAGAATCTAGCCCTGAAATTTCAAAATCATTTTCTAAACTTTGGAGAATAAAAAGTTACACTGGACAATAAACTGGCATAATAGTCACCAAATGGTGGGGGGAGGGGGAGAAGAAGCACTTTTGGAGGTTAGAGCACACATGGAAAAAATGTTCTCTTAGCTGCAGTCGCTTAGATTATGCTTGTCAAAACTGTGCAGTTTTTACCCCCTGAGTTGGCATATTCTTAAAGAAGTATAATAACACAGGGGAAAAAATGACAGATGTTATTATCCAAATGGTTATTTCTTTATCCAAGCAGATAGGTTCTGGGTAGGAACTGATTTAATTAGGGGAAATGAAGGAATCCTACTTGAAAAATAATTTGTAACCAAAGCTCTGGCTTTCAAATCTCACATAGTAAAAGAGAGTAGGCATATGAACATTTGACTCACGTGGAAGACTGGGATCAATGTATAATGATGATACGGGGACAGTGAGAGGCAGAATTCCTGAATCCACCGTTTACACTAGTTTAAATCTGCAAGTGACCTGTGCCCCATACTGCAGAGGGAGGCGAAAAAACCCGAGTGTCTCTGCCAATCTGTCCTGAGGGGAAATTCCTTCCCAACCCCAAATGTGATAATCAGTTACTCTGAGCATGTGGCAAGACTCACCAGCCAGACACCTGAGAGAGAATTCCCTGTAGTAACTCGGAGTCCTTCCCATCTAGTGTCCATCACCAGCCATTGGAGATATTTGCTGCTAGCAGTCACAGATCACCTACATGCCATTATAGGCAGTATCATCACACCGTCTCCTCCATAAACCTATCAAGCTCAGTCTTGAAGCCAGTTAGGGCTTTTTGCCCCTGTTGCACTCCTTGGAAGGCTGTTCTAGAGCTTCACTCCTCTGATGGTTAGAAACTTTTGCCTCACTTCAATCCTAAACTTGTTGATGGCCAGTTTATATCCATTTGTTCTTGTGTCCACATTGGCACTTAACCCTCCCTGGTATTTATCTCTATGATGTATTTATAGAAAGCAATAATATCTCCCCTCAGCCTTCTTTTGGTCAGGCTAAACAAGCCAAAGCTCTTTGAGTCTCCATTCCTTGGATCATCCTAGTAGCCCTTCTCTGCGCCTCTTTAGTTCGAATGAATCTTTCTTAAACATGGGAGAACAGAATTGCACACAGTACTCCAGATGCCTTGTATTCCAGTAGTTCAGTGCTTTGTATAATGATGCTAACACTTCCCTGTCTCTACTGGAAATACTTTGACATATCCTAGGACTACATTAGCTTTTTTTCACAGACACATCACATTGACGGATCATAGTCATCCTGTGATCAACTAATACACCCAGGTCTTTCTATTCCTCTGTCACTTCCAACTGATATGTCCCCAGTTTATAGCAAAAATTCTTGTTGTCAATCCCTAAATGCCCGAACTTGCACTTTGCACTATTAAATTTCATCCCATTTCTATTATTCCACTTGATAAGGTTGTCCAGATCTTCTTGTATGATATTCCGTTCCTCCTCTGTATTGGCAATACCTCTCAACTTTGTGTCATCTGCAAATTTTATTAGCGCACACCTACTTTTTGTGCTAAGGCCAGTAATACAAATCTTAAATAAGATTGGTCCCAAGACTCCACTAGTAACCTCCCTCCAACCTGGCAGTTCAGCTTTCAGTATGACCTTTTGTAGTCTTCCCTTTAACCAATTCCTTATCCACCTGTCAATTATCATATTAATCCCCATCATCTCCAATTTAACTAATAATTTCCCATGCGGAACTGTATCAAATCCCTTACTGAAATCCAGGTAGATTAGATCTATTGTATTTCTTTGGCTAAAAAATCAGCTATCTTCTCAAAAAAGGAGTTGAGGTTAGTTTGGCATGATCTACCTCTTGTAAAACCATGCTGTATTTTATCTCAATTACCATTTACCTCTATGTCCTTAACTACTTTCTCTTTCAAAATTTGTTTCAAGACCTTGCATATAATTGAGGTCAAACTAACAGGTCTGTAGTTTTCTGGATCACTTTTTTCCCTTTCTTAAAAATATGAACTTTATTAGGAATTCTCCAGTTATAGGGTATGATTCATGAGTTTACAGACTCATTAAAAATCCTTACCATTGGGCTTGCAATTTCATGTGCCAGTTCCTTTAATATTCTAGGATAGAGATTATCTCCCAATTTAGTCCCATTAAGCTGTTTGAGTTTGACTTCCACTTCAGATGTGATAATTTCTACTTCCATATCCTCTTATTAGCCACTCTGCCACTACCCATAAGCTCTTCATTGCCTCATTAAAAACTGAGTTACTGTATTTGTTTAGGTTTTGGGCCAGTCCTAGATTATCTTTAATCTTTACCCCATCCTCAGTGTTTAGGTGCCCCACTTTTTCTTTCCTTGTTTTTTTCTTATTTAAATGACTATAGAATTTGTTACGATTGGTTTTAATTCCCTTTACAGGGTCCAACTTTGGTTGATTTTTGGTAGTTCTCACTTTTCCCTGACACTTTCTGACCTCCAAGAGGTAGCTTTCCTTGCTGGTCCATCCCATTTTCCATTCCTTGTAGGCTTTCTGCTTTCTCTTAATCACCTGTTTGAGATGCTTGTTCACCCAGCTTGGTCTGCAACCCTTCCCTACAAATTGTTCCCCTTGTTTGGGATGCAGGCTTCAGATAGCTTCTGCAACTTTGACCTAAAGTAATTCCAAGCCTCCTCCACATTCAGATCTTTGAGTCCTCAGTTCAGTCCACTTTCCTAACTAATTCCTTATTTTTTTTAAAGTTTGCCCTAGTCACAGATCTATTTTTGTTTATCCTTCCATTTAGTTTAAACTGAATTAGCTCATGATCGCTCAAACCAAGGTTGTCCCCTATAACTTATGAGGTCCTCACTACTCACCAAAACCAAATCTAAAATGACATCATCTCTTGTTGGTTCAGCAACTACTTGGTGAAGGAATCCATCAGCTATTGCATCCAGGAAAAATTGAGCCCTATTATTATTACTAACACTTTTTCTCCAATCTATATCTGGGAAGTTAAAGTCTACCATAAACACACAATTCCCAGTAGCATTTATTTCATTAAAAACATTAACGAGATCTCTATCCATACCCAAATCGGATACTGGTGGTCTGTAGTGGACCCCAAGCACTATCCTAGGTGCTTTCTCTAGTAGCTTTCTTCCCCAAAGTGATTTTGGCCCAAACAGACTGTCTTATCTATTCCATCACTTCTAATTTCTTCAAAGTCTACCTCATTATTAATATATAATATTACTCCACCACCTTTGCCTTTATTTCTGTCTTTCCTGAACAGCACAGACCCTTCAATACCTGTACTCCAGTTATGACTACTATTCCACTATGTTTTTGTTATCCCTATAATATCTGGTTTCACTTCCTGCACCCATAGTTCTAGTTCCTCCATTTTATTATCCAGGCTCCTTGGACTAGTGTACAAGCATCTTAATTGTTGCTGCTGGAATTGCCCACATTCCTCGCCTAATGGGGTGCCATCATTTTACTGCCGGTATCACCAATCTCTCTGGTATCAGCACTATCCTTCCTCTTAATGTCCATTCTCCTAGCCAATGCTGTTCCTTTCTCCATTGCTGTATCTTTTCTTTCTTGATTTCCCCCCCTCTCAATGTTAAAATCAGGCATGGAGATTACATGAGCGTCCCCCTTGATATCCTGCCCAAAGCTAAAACTGAATCTGAGTGAGAGCTCATTCAAAAATATTTGGACAGAACAGTTTTCTATCAGAAAATTGAAATGTTTCATGGGAACGTGTAGATTTCATTTAAATTTCTGACAAAAAATATTGAAATGTTTCATTTTGATAAGGTCAAAGTCCTTTATTTTGAAAGTAGCGAGATAAGGTGGGTGAGGTAATATCCTTTATTGGACCAACTTCTGTTGGTGAGAGAGACAAGTTTTCAAGATTACGCAAAGTTCTTCTTCAGAGCTGGGAAACTAACTCCGAGCCTCACTGCTAACTCTGACATAGTATCCCAGATCTGAAGAAGAGCTCTGTGTAAGCTTGAAAGCTTGTCACTCTCACCAACAGAAGCTGGTTCAATAAAAGATATTACCTCGCCCACCTTGTCTGTCTAATATCCTGGGATTAATACAGTCACAACACTGCACACACACTGGAAGATATTGTTTAGAATTTCATTTTGACGTATACTATAATAAGCAACTGAAATGTGCATCTTAAAATGGGAAGTATTGGGCAATTTTAATAACAGATGGTGCTAGTAGCTCCATATATATTACAGTTATATTTTATATTGGCTGAAAATATAAACTTAACCATATCAAAATGGTTCAATAAAGCCATTGAGATTTCCAATACAATTTTTATCAGAAATTTTTTGTTCTGCAGAAATTTTGAAATTTCAGTTTTGTTCTGATTTAGAACAAAAGGAAATTTTGAAATGTCAGAATTTCCCACACAATGGAAATTCTGAGTTTCAACCAATTCTAATTTGAACTGAACCCCTCTAAAGGCCGTGAAATGTTCAGCTAACATATTTTTTCTTTGCTTTACTGGTTCCAAGCAGTATTACTATTACTGGAAGGACTGAAATTTCATGAGATGCTCTTTTTGAGCCTGGGACATATAGCCAAGCCTTCCTGAAAAAAACGAAATGCCAGAAAATTTTGCATGAAAGCCTGCTCTAATAAGATGGCATGCCCAGTCAAAGGCTGTTGATTTCCAGGGTCCAGGCTTCAGCTACTGCCAGTTGACAGTCAATGAAGCTATGACAGTTTGCAAAATTCATTATGTGTACTGTGGTGACTCCTAGAGGTGAGGACCCCATTGTGCAGGTTTCTCTACAAACACATAACAAAGATATTATTTTCTCCCAAAGAGCTTAGAAACTAAGCCTGAAACTATGGACAGCAGGTGGTTATAAAAACTATACGGAAAGAGCAGAAGGAAGCAACTGATTATACAAATAAATATGATACAAGCAATGGGCACAGCCCATTGGATGTGTGCCTTGACATCACAGCCCTGCAGTGGGATTGGTGCATAATGCCATCTGGTCTCAGATGTTCAGACAAACATCCTGACTTTGGAGAAATCTCCAAAAATGAGGATGAGTTAGTTTTAATTTCTCCTTCACTAGTTGATAGGAAGATAACCCAAAGGTCGCAAATTCTCCTAGTGCCAGCAGCCACACCATTTGTTCCAGTACAAATCTGGAGCAGTTCAACAGAATTTGTCCAGCTTTGCATCTGAGCAAATAAGAGCAGAATCTCATCCCTAGCATGGAAATACCCTTTGTTAACTCACTTCATTTCTTTTACAAAGTTGTAAAAACTATGATTTCTGGTCACATCTCTAAACTTTTTCTTCTGCAACTGTTATATTGAATACAAACACAATAAATGAAGATTAAACAGTTTACTTTTTAAAAGGGAAATATGATAATTTAGTGATATCTATTTGTTCTAGTTAGCAAATAAGTGGATAATTTGAACAGGTTATAAAATGAATATCAAACTGTTTGGTAATGGATAATTACATTTATTCCACATTATTCAAAACAGTTTCAACCCATTGAATTTAAGAAAAAATATTTTTCATTACGTATGTTATAATTTTAAGATAGTCAGGTGTAGATGATCTGTTTAACCATATGACAAGGAATACAAATTTACTTGTGTTAAATATGCTGGATGTTAGAGTAGCCAAAATATGGTATTTGAATATGTTCGTTAGAGGATAACACAAATATTTGTTGAGTGCTGGATGGCTTAGGGGACTGGCAATGGTGACTTTTACACAGTGGCGGATTTAGAGTTAGTGGGACTCAGTTTCATTTTGGGGGCCCTCCTTGGGACCCAGCCAAGAAAAAAAACATTCCCTTATCTCCCCCATCCCTGTTTTTCATTCTTTTTTTCTTCATTCTCCTCTCATATTATAAGTAATAGGAAGTAAATGAAAATAAAGTGAGGTACCTTGATTGTTTTTCTAGTCTAACATTTTTTTTTTTTTCACAGACCACTTGAAAATTGCTAAGGGTCTCAGCGGACCACTTGATGATCTTTCCAAATTATACCATTAGCTAACTATTGTAAAGTGCTTTGGATAAGAGCACTTTATAAAAAAAACACCATAAAAATCATTGCGGTGCGGGGTCTGGCCAGGAGTTAGGATGTAGGAGGGGGCTCAGGGTTGAGGTGTGGGGTCTGGGAGAGAGTTAGGGTGCAGGAGTGGGATGGGGGTTGGGGTGCAGGGTCTGGCCAGGAGTTAGGATACAGGAGGGGGCTCAGGGCTGGAGCAGGAGGTTGGGGTGTGGAGCGCTTACCTGGTGCAGCCTCTGTTTGGTGAGAGGGGTGCAGGTGGGGATGGGGGGGGTGCAGGAGCTCTCGTTTGGTGCTCAGGGCAGGCCTGGGGATGGGGGGTGCAGGAGTCAGGGCAGGGTGTGTGGGTGAGGGGCTGGACATGTGTGGGGGGTGCAGGAGTGAGGGCAGAGGCCTGAAGGTGTGTGTTGGGGGTGTGGGGCTTGGGGCTGGGGCAGTCCCAGTCGCAGCCGCTAGGTTATCTTACCTGGATGGCTGATGGACACATCCCTGCCCTGCCGCTGCTCCTGTTTGCTGCCAAAGGGAGCTGTAGTGGCAGCAGCATGTGAGAGCTGAGACCCCCCGGGCCTGCCGCTCCCTTCCCCTGGCCTTTTTCCAGGGGCTGCCAGCAGCAGTGCACGCCAGGGACTGCACTTGCGCTGCCCAGCGTCCAGAGGAGCAGGGCAGCAGGATAGGCCCGGGTGGACGCCCCGCCTGGGGAGCACGCCCACCTCCCCTACAGAGCGCCTCCAGCCAGCCCCTCACCTGCCTGCCTCACCTGGCCACCAGTACCAGCCAGCAGCAGGAGCCCTGGGAGACAACAGGAGCCCGGCTCACCAGCTGGGAGAACGCACCGCACGCCGCACCTCCAGCATGGCTCTTAAATGGCTCCCTCCATGCTCTCCCCCACAGCTTCTGCCCCCGCAGCAGTCCCCCCTGCAGGGGGTGCTGGATGGTGCTGGGCTGCCCGGCCCTGGGGCCCCCTGTAGTTGGGGGGGGCCCGTGCCAGGGCACTGTGTGTTTCATTGTAAATCCGCCTCTGCTTTTACACATGCAGATTCAGCTCTGGTTGTGTAATTCAGGCCCTGTCCAATATGGGCAGTCAGCAAAGATCTATGGGACAGCTTCAGACCTGGTGTAAGTTGCGCTTTAGTGATGTTAGAGGAATTGCACCTGCATACGCCGGGCCTGATTTGGGCCTGTGACCCAGAGTAGAATCTGAAGTGTCAACTCAATGAAATGGAAAGCAGAAGTAACAGAGTGATGTCCAACATGGGGCGGATTCTTCCTAGCTCTTTTGCAGGTGCAGTGTGTGTGTGAAGGGTAAGAAGACTCGCTCATCTCATGCCCAGCCCATATGTAAGATCTCTGAGGCAGGGATCTATCTTTCAAGTGTGTGTGTGCACAGTGCCTAGCACTGTGGGAATCCAGTCCGTAACTGGGACCTGTAGGCACTACAATAATAAGGACCAGGCTGAATTGCAGTCCCTGAGCCCAGGGAAGTGCAGGGGCTACTCCCTAAGGATCAGGGAGCAGTACAGAGAAGACGGAGTCATGGTTCGATCTTGCCACCTCTTGAAAGGGTGCAGCTTGTTCCCCGTGTGCTGGGAGGCACTATGTAACAATCCCAATGAAGGGCTATGACCATTATTCGACACTGGTGAGGCCTCATCTGGAATACTGTGTCCAGTTTTGGGCCCCACACTACAAGAAGGATGTGGAAAAATTGGAAAGAGTCCAGCGGAGGGCAACAAAAATGATTAGGGGTCTGGAGCACATGACTTATGAGGAGAGGCTGAGGGAACTGGGATTGTTTAGTCTCCAGAAGAGAAGAATGAGGGGGGATTTGATAGTAGCCTTCAACTACCTGAAGGGGGGTTCCAAAGAGGATGGAGCTCGGCTGTTCTCAGTGGTGGCAGACAACAGAACAAGGAGCAATGGTCTCAAGTTGCAGTCGGGGAGGTCCAGGTTGGATATCAGGAAAAACTATTTCACTAGGAGGGTGGTGAAACACTGGAATGCGTTACCTAGGGAGGTGGTGGAGTCTCCTTCCTTGGAGGTTTTTAAGGCCCGGCTTGACAAAGCCCTGGCTGGGATGATTTAGCTGGGAATTGGTCCTGCTTTGAGCAGGGGGTTGGACTAGATGACCTCTTGAGGTCCCTTCCAACTCTGATATTCTATGATTCTATGATTCTATGAGGCACAGCCAAGCCCTTAACCACTTTCAGCAACTAATATATCAAATGCACAAATATGAAAGTCAAAGCAAATGGTAAATTAAACAGGTACAGGAATCAGAACGGGCTGAGCAAGCATCTTTATCCAATTATCCATCTTTGTGAGCCAGCCAGAGCTAACAAGATCGATTTCTTTGGAAGGAACAGAGAGAGAATGGGTATTTTCCTTCTTCCTCAAGCTATCTTTCTCTCTAAGTGCTCAGTAACTTCCCAGCTAGGGGTTATTTTTCTACTTCTTTCAGTATTTTTGAGGCTCCCCTTATCAATCTCCTCAGAAAATATACACTTCAAGATTTTATGTGGAGTGCCCTCTCTAGGAATTTTGCTGATAATCCCTGGAAATCCTCCTTAGGTTACAAAATTAAAAAAAAAATGTCCAAAGTAACCATGCAAAGGGATCCAGTGGGACAAAGCAGAAGCCTCTTTCCTCTGTACCTGCAGAAGTGATGGGGTAAGCGGTTGATATACACTTTCCAACAGCCAGTACCACCATTTGGCATTTCTCAAGTAAGAGAGGAGCTTTTTCCACTCTGCCGTAGTAATTTTATTGTTACCTCATCTTCCCAACCCAACCCTACCCTATTAGTCGGTTTCGTCCACCTATTGCCTCCTACCTAACAGATTTTAATCTCTTGTGTGGCAGGGCCTTCTTTGTTACTTTGTGTATAGTGTCTATTACACATTGGGCCCTGATCCTTGATTGGGATTAACAGGCTCTACCCTAATACACATAATAAGTAATAATAACTTGAGGTGCTCAGTCAAAGCAAGGAATTGGGGCCAGACAGTTCAGAACACAGTTACAATTGTGACGGCTTCCCTTTTGGCCGCCACACGCCAGGGACCTCAGTAGCAAAAAGCGTGAGCTGTTACATCATGAGCTAAAGCTCTGCTTTTGGGGCCTGTCACAGCTCATATCTTCTATGGATCAGGGCCACCACACCCTCGCCCATTGGTTACACAAAGACACGGCATATTTGTTTCAGGGCAGCCAGCACAATACCAAGTCAGCTCTGAAGACTCATTCAGATATTTTCTGCAACGAACTGATCTCGGGGAGCAATATTTTAAGTGGTGCAAAAGAATAAAGAGGGAGGCTTTTCAGACCTGCAAGATTGATTTGCATAGATGTAAAATACATATGTGCAAGGGGCTAAATAATGAAATACTTTTTACTTTTACAGTAACTGTCCCTTTTAGGGAACCCGCACCTTTCTCGGTACTCCTACTCCACATCTTGAGGGAATGTGTTCTTTGGTTTTACTGCTTACTCCCGTCTAAGTCTTTCTTTTCTTCTTTGATGTTCCACAAATGTTGAAAGAACAGCTGCAGCCTGATAAGTTATTTTAATAGTCTGCATGCTATAAAACGGTTAAAAGCAATTTTAATTTTAACAGTAAATAGGTTTTATTGCCAAGTTGTAGTGTTGCTTATAGCTATAAGATGGCAACGGACGGGTGGTTGGGATTATATTTGATTCTGTACTGCTATGTCTCCAGTATCCACGGTATAATCAGTGAAGTGTCACTATTTTGCCCACAGGATAGAAAAAAATGTTAATGGAAGGAATTAAAAGATATGAATAATACTGACACCTCTTTATTACCTTCCAGGTGCATTCAGAGCTACCCGACACATTAAGTGGTAATGAGGCAGTTAACAGTTATTTTCCAATTGACATGATTAGTTTTGTGTGGCACAACTGCATTTATTTTGTGCTTTGAAGTCCTTCACACTAAATTATTGGATTTGGAAAATGAAGGACATAAATATATGCAATGATCTCATCCCTAACTTAAAATGAAGAGAAGGGTAGCAATGACATTCTTGTGGGTAAGACACTAGACTGGCAGTCAGGACTATAACATCAATTTTCACCACAGACTTAACATGTCGCTTAGTATGAAATTTTCTAAATTGTATAAAGTTAGACACCTAGACTGAGATTCTTCAAACAATCCAGTGGACTGAGACATATATCTTCCTTTTAAGTTAAAGGAGGATATGTGTCTAAATCCCCTAAGCTGCTTTGAAGATTTCAAACATTAATCTGCATTTAATAACTTAAAGAAGTGGCCTGATTTTCAGAATTGCTAAGCCACCCACACCACTGGTTCACCAACTCCAGATAGATTTTGTTGCATAACTTTAGGTGTCCAAGACCACATTGATTTTAAATCATTCCTACTTGTAAAGCACTTTAAATCGTTAAATATATTAAATATATAGTAGTGTTATTATTACATATTATTTTGCTTAATACATTCATAAAGTATAAAGCCAGAAGGAAGCATTGTCTCCTGCATAACACAGGCCATAGGACTTCTCTGAATTAATTATGTTGAACTAAAGCTTTTATTTTAGAAAAAATATCCTGTCTTGATCTATAAACTTCCAGCAATGGAGAATCCACAACCCTTAGTAAGTTGTTCCAATAGTTAATTACCCTTAAAAATGTGTGCCTTATTTCTAATCTGAATTTGTCTAGCTTCAACTTCCAGCAACTGGAACTTGTTAAAGCATTCTATTCTAGACTGAATAGCCCTCTATTATCAAATGTCTGATTCCCATATAGATACTTATAGACTGTGATCAAGTCATCCCTTATCCTTCTCTTTGTTAAGGTAAATGCATTGATCTCCTCGAGTCTATCATTATAAAGCGTGTTTTCCAAATCTTTAATCATTCTTGTGGCTCTTCTCTGTTCCCTCTTCAATTTATCCACATCCTTCATGAATTGTGGACACCAGAACTGAACCAGTGCCAAAGACAGAGGTAAAATAATTCCCTACTTCTACTCAAGGGTTCTCTGTTTATGAAAATCTGTGCATGGCCAAGACAAGAAAATATAATAGGCCTCAGCCATTGTTACCTGTGACCTGTGTTCCCTAGGCCTGTTTTTCAGTGGTGCTGAACATTCATAGCTATGGTTAATTGCTACTATACTGTGGGTGCTCAGGACTGTTGATGTTTGGATCCAAATTTGTGTCTACAGTGGGCCATATAGTCCCAAAGGGATTTAGGCATTTCAAGTGCACTCACCTGAGAGGTGGGAAACCTGTGTTCAAATCCTTTCTTCTCATCAAGCAGAGGGGGGAATTGATTTGGACTAGATGACCTCCTGAGGTCCCTTCCAACTCTGATATTCTATGATATTCTATGATTCTATGATTTGGGGCCTCTTATATAGCAGATCAGTGCCCAAATCACTGGGCTAAAATATGTAAGGGAGGCCTCCTCCTCCCCCACAGCTTTTTGTGTGGACTAAGAGGCATGCTTTGAGAACACCTACCGGATCAGGACTCACAGGTAACATAGGCATTGACCTGTCTATCTTTATCTGACTTGAGGATTGTTCTGGGACTTAGTTATGAGACAGGCACCTGGGCACCTACCCTGAGGCATTTTGAGCGTATCCAGCAGCAGAAACATAGGGGTCTAGGGGACTTTTAGAGCAAAAAATTAGGCATCAAAGGATTTTAGGCACCTCGAGAGTTCAGTGGCAGGTTTTGAGGATCTCAGTGCTTCCTAAAAGTTGGACTTCGGTGTCTACGGTGGGAGTTAGGGGCCTAAGTCCTTTGGTACATGTGGGGCTAGATGCTGATATCTTCACTTTCACTGCCACGTTTATTTTATTTTTTATCATCTTTTTTTCTTCTTTCCCTCCCCATCTCACAGTCTTTCTTTACCATCTCTTTACCTTCTCCCATCTCATTTCTCCCATACTAGAAATTATTGTGGGAACACAACCCCCTCAGCCCCTCAATTCTTCAGTACATAATTTAAACTTCAGTAGGAATGGAAGCTTCTTGTGAGCCTTAAATGAATCAGTCAGGAGAACTTCAAGACAAGAGCATTACATTTCAATATGCTTCCTGGGAGGAGTTTCTCCTTACTTTAAAACACTTTATTCACCTACCTCTTGCCAAGTACATTTATACATAATAAACATCAAAATATACTTGTTTTACAGCTAAATTCAGAGAAAATGAATAGTCTTCAGGGAAATATTTTATGGAATTAACCAAACCAATTCACCTAAGAAGGAAATCAGCTGTTCAGATTTTAAGTGTTTTTAAATTTAACTCCATTTTATTATGTGCAAATACTTGTTGCCTTTGAGTTATTTCCATTATATTAACAGCAAAAGGCAGCGTGACGCACACAATGTTTGATTTTTATTACCACCTGCCTTGCTGTCAACAACCAATGTTGGGTTGTCATGGTAAAACATGGACTGGCTGTTCATTTCCAGGGGAAGGAAGCACAGCTTTGTTCATGCAAAAAGGCAAAATGAATGACTAGAAGTACAGTAGGCCTAATTTGAGATTTATTTGTCCATGTAGCAACAAAAGTTCTTTTAAAATAAACAAGTGCATTGTATAGGCACTTGATGAGTATCAACAAGGGAAGAGGGAACTATTTAGGGTGGTCCAACGATAATGAAACTGAGCAAAAGTCAATATAAGTTAAATATTAGGAAGCCATTCCCAGGAGTGAGATCTATTCGATTGTAGAAGTGTCACTCAAGGACAGTGATGGAAGCCACATCACTTGGTAATTTAAAACTTGAATGTGCAACGGACACAGTAATAACATGTCAGGAACAATCTTACATCAGCTGAGCATGAAGTATGGTTCCTATTTATCAAAGTACTTAAGCATGTGCTTAAGTCCACTTAGTTATTAAGCATGTGCTCATTTTTAAGCAGATTGATTGAATGTTTTTTTTACTCAATTTATTCCAATTACTAGAATAACAAATATGCATCCATCCAAAAAGCTCTGGAAAACCTGCCACCACTTTTTGTAAATATGTGTCAAATTGGCCAAATTGTTTCGGTCACACTCCTCTGCCCCACAAAAAGTCCATAAAAATAAAAACATTTCATTTCAGCCATTTCATTTCAGCCAGAATTCAATGACAAAGCTGGCAATAGAACCCATGTCTCTTGACTTCTATGCTTGTGTCTTAACCTGAAAGCCATTTTTACTACCCTAAATAGATATTTAGGGCCAAATCCTCTCCTCTGTCTGACTTCTGCTGGGCTCAGCAGAGACAAGCTATCTGAGAGCTAGTTACCCATGCTAGAATCAGGAACTTCTCCATATACAAACATGTGTTGTGCTGTATTGCTATTCACAGTGTACGTGACTTTTTTGTGCACCAGTTAGTTACGTGTATTTCCAAGCATTTGGTGGCTATCAACATGCAATTTATTTTCTTCACCTGATTAGTATTTTTGTTTCACATATATAAAAGGCGCTTTTATTATATTCAAATATTTATTTTGCCATAGTGATTGGCTTATATGCATAGCTGTTTATTCTTTGATCAAGTTGGAACTCACAGCCTTCTGCAATACCTACCACGTAATCAATCAGTTAATCAATAAATCAGTCAATTTTTTTATTTGTATACAGTTCCGCCTTGCGTGGCAACTATCTCAGAACATTTCGAAGGAAGAAATCATAAAGCCATTTCTAATTAAATAACAACAACAACAAAAAACCCTAACCTAATACAAACACTTGATTTAAAAGAAGACAGGTCTTTGACCTAGGTTTAAAAACTAACACAGATGGAGTAAATTTAACAATCTGGAGAACAAAATTTCTTAGCTAATCAGTAATATTATTTATGTTTCCACAGTTGTGCAATTGGAAACTAACAGAATTCCAATCAAAGATACCCAGCAGTCTGGCAGCCTGGAAAACACCCCATTAAAACTGAGTAATATTAAGAGGCTTGTATATTAAACTGGGAATGACCAAGAGTGTAAGAGATGATAAACAGTATGAAAGGTAACATTGATTGATTCTTATCCCTCTCAATTAAACATAAACAGTAGGTTGCCTAGGTGTTAGAAATTACCTCCTGATTGCCTGTTAGATTTTTTTTTCCAGAGTCAATACTCCGTGAAGTCTAAAGTCTCTCTGGGTAGGTTCTAATCTCCTGAGCTAAATTCCTTACACAGGTTTTACACAGTACTTCAGCCGACTTCAGTAAGTGGTTTGCTGAATAAAAACTGAACATGTTCCTCTGGACCTGACCTCTCAATACGTTTAATCACCTTCTCTCTCTGGCAGGGAGGTGAGGGCTAACGACAATACCCCCACATCCATCAATCAATGTAACCACCCACTGACTATAAATGAAAGTAAATACCTGTAGTTAGTGGCGAGAGTTAGACAAAGTGGTTCTGAAGGTATGTCTACACTGCAATCATGCAGCAGTGTGTTGCAGCATGTGTTGACATACCCAAGGTAGCTTTGATTTTGTTAGCGTGAGTACCAATAGCAGTGAAGTCACAGCAGCAATGGTTTCAGCATGGTCTAGCCACCCAAGTAAGTACCCAGAGTCATGGTGGGCTTGTACAGCCTGCTCTGAAGGTACTAGCTAGATTGAAGCTAACTTGGCTACATCTCTATGTGCAGCAATCAATGCTCCATTGCAGGGTAGACATACCTGAGTGGGACTGCATAGTAGCAATTCAGTCACAGGGCCTTATGCAGTATAATAATACACTGACTGGCTATGACATGTGCTCCTATAGATTGCCAAAAGCCAGCCTTGTAACAACTCTTAGTGGAATGGACTATGAAAAGCATGTGAGAATGGCTAATTAACATTTTCATCTTTACCATAAATTATTAGTTGCCCATCAACTGGATTAGACCACTTGCCTTCTCAATTATCAACACTACCCCAGACATATTTTTCAGCAAATATGCCACATAATCACCCAATTGTCATGAGAGAAAAGAAGTTGTGGTGATAGTATGGTCCCATCTGCAGGAAGTGGTAATCCAGAACAAAATACTGTGGCAATGGTGTATGGATTAGTTCTAGAATTTATTACACTGATCTTATTTCAACAGTGTTTTGAACACAGAGGGATTGATCCATCTATAAAGCACAACAACAGAATTGGAAGCATGCAGGAGGATGACAAAGTCCCCCAGTCAATGCTGATGTCTGAGTCACTGCAGCAGGAACCATTTATGTTATGTTACTTTCTCACATCCTTTCTCTTTTCATTCTGTATTCTGCCTCAATAGTTTCCTGATGGAAACTGAAAAACTAAACCTAAGGTGTGTGAGAGGTGGATATTTCTATTCCTCCAAGGCAAAGAGACTGCAGAGGGCTGAGCACTACTAGAAAAGTTTCAGAAAAGTATTCAAACTTAGATTCTGTTGGAACTGAATGTGTGTTGCCCATTACTTATAAATAGAATTAACAGCCATGCCAGAAAATGTGGTTGATACTCTCAAATCACATAAGCTAAGAAGGGTTCGTGCAGAGCATCTCTGCTGTAATTCACTTATTGGCACACAAAAAAGCAGGGGTAACTTGTACCCAACAAAGGAGGATGGGATTTTGAAAATGTAGCCCTAAATCATCTGATTAGATAATTTCTGTTGCCTTTCAAGTACTCTATCATTTTTTCTAAATCAGGAATGTCAAATATTACAGCCAGTGATCTGAATCCAGCCCACGTGATGTGGCCCACAAGACATACTCTTGCTGGCCAGAATCTAAGCTTTCATGTAAAAAAAGCCCCAATGTTTCTAGCTGCAAAGATAACCCTGCAAACATGAACTGAGACATGATGATGTCTGCCTGACTCTGCCAAGTGTATGAAATAATGACTCAGAGGGGTGAACTCCCCTGCCCTGTATCGATCTCAACTCTAAAGTTGAAACTTCAATGTTAATATTAACTGTCTATTTTTGATTAATTTAGCAGACAAAATGCAAAAAGGTGATGGAGTCAAATCCTTCAGAGGGGCAAGAATAGGGCATAGTTGCAGGGAAAGAAACTCGGAGGAGACACATAGGAGGGTATATCTACACTGCAAGGTGTGATTACACTGGGGGTTGGCATAGCCAGGGGCGGCTCCAGGCACCAGCACAGTAAGCGCGTGCCTGAGGCGGCAAGCTGCGGGGGGCAGCCTGCCGGACACTGTGAGGGCGGTAGGCAGGCGGTTTCGGCGGCGCACCTGCAGGAGGTTCGCCAGTCCCGCGGTTTCGGTGGCAATTTGGTGGTCAGGACACAGATGGCGTGGCACCGGCGGACCTCCCGCAGGCGCGCCGCCGAATCCGCGTTACCAGCGGACCGCCCACAGGCGCGCTGTTCGAAGCCGCCTGCCTGCCGTGCTTGGGGTGGCAAAAAACATAGAGCCGCCCCTGGACATAGCTTTCATGTAGCTAGCATGGGTAACAATGGTAATGTAGAGGGGTGACACAGGCCAGCAACCCGAGTGCAAACCCACCAGGGACTTTGGGTAAGTGCTTTTCTGGCTACCTCGGCTCTCTACAAACCCACTGGAGATCGTCTGTATTTACTTCTGTTGAAAGCCTCTGCTGCCATGTCTACACTATTGTTTCTGTGCTAGCTAGATTAAAGCTAACACAAGCATGCCTACTCATGCTACAATCACACTTTCACTGGCAGTGTAGACATATCCAAAGACAGAGAAGAGTGAGAGAAACAGTGAAAGGTAAAGGTGGGAATCAAAACAAAGGGCAGACACAGCAGTGGCCTACTAGGGAGAAGATTTGATCACTCACTGTGACAATAAAGATACTGAAACAATGAATAGAAGTTTTGCTACAACATGAAGGCTTTATTCTCCACTTGTTTATGCCCTGTTTTACATGTGGAATAAATGATCCAGATTAGTGAACATTGTGCCCTAAAGATACCTGCATGGCTGCAGAACCTAGAGAAACCCAGGAGCAGGCCATTAAGTGGCCTTCTCAGCATCTTAGAGTTGGTAGGACAACTCCCACCTTTTCCTGTTCTCTGTATGTATATATATCTCCTTACTATATGTTCCATTCTATGCATCCGATGAAGTGGGCTGTAGCCGATGAAAGCTTATGCTCAAATAAATTTGTTAGGCTCTAAGGTGCTACACGTACTCCTGTTCTTTTTGCGGATACAGACTAACACGGCTTCTACTCTGAAACTTCTCAGCATTGACGCTGCTTACCTGCCATAGACTGTATGGCAAATGGGCTCTAAGAGATGCCGTGGCAAGCACTGAGAATTATCCAGGTGTCCCCTAGAGTGGGGCAGTTAACTGAGAGCGTTCCTTAAGGAGGCTGCATGGCCCAAAGAGACCCCTTCTTTTCTAACAGCTCAGCCAGGGTAGAGACAAGGAACTGCATCTTTCTACATTCACAGTGACAATATTCACTGTAACACAATCAACTCAGGATTGAATAAGGACTGGGAATGGCTGAGCCATTACAAACACTGAATCTATCTCCCCTTGTAAGTATTCTCACACTTCTTATCAAACTGTCTGTACTGGGCTAGCTTGATTATCACTTCAAAAGTTTTTTTTTCTCTTACTTAATTGGCCTCTCAGAGTTGGTAAGACAACTCCCACCTGTTCATGCTCTCTGTATGTGTGTATATATATCTCCTCAATATATGTTCCATTCTATATGCATCCAAAGAAGTGGGCTGTAGTCCACGAAAGCTTATGCTCTAATAAATTTGTTAGTCTCTAAGGTGCCACGAGTACTCCTGTTCTTTTTACAGTGACAATAGTGAACAGCAAGAAGGGAAAATCCACTTAGCACAGCAATTTGTGCCCCCGTGACCACTGGTGGGGTCCCCAAACACTACCTTCTGCCCACAAAGCTTGTTTAGATTCAATTATGTTTTCGGGCTTTTAGGGTTGTTGTTTTTCCCTTTAACAAAACAGACCACCCCAGTCCCTGATCCATCAGCTTCCCTTTGGTGCAGATATGTAAGGCAATTACCACAGCCCAGCTGCTGACAGAATCCTCAGTCCCTGCGCAGATCCTGTGGGATAGGATCCTGTGGGCCAGTAGAGTGACAGAGTGAGGGTAGGAACTAGGGCAAAGAGCCTCAAAGGTTCATCATGAAATCAACAGAATTTAGGCACCTAAATACTTTTGAGGTGCGGGGCCTCGATTTCCTAATGGGGCAGGAACTACGTTTACAAATGAAACTTTGAGTCCCTCTCCCCCTACACTGGTGACCTGATTGTCATTCATACTTAGGTCCCTTTAAACCACTGTAAAGAGGCTTTGGAATGGCAGTAAATTACAGTAAATTATACCCCCAGCCCGGGCTATAAAAAGGGACCTTAGCATAAAGGAGAATCTGACTCTAGAGCTGTTCATCCACCAGCTGTTCTATCTGCTGTACAAGGCAGCCCGGTACATAGCCAGCTACGTACATCCGGGTTTTATAGGCCACAGAATTGGGCAACTACATAGGGTTCTTTGGAGAAAAAAATACCCCCTGGAATTAACTGAAGCAAATCTGGGTCCCATTGATGTCCTTGGGAGTTTTGCCGTTGGCTGCAATGAGGTTAGCATTTGGCCCTTCACATTCCAATTCAATAGGGCACTGAAACATGTGCCGGACTTGAAGCATGTGAGTAAAGCCATGGAAATCAATGTGATTGCTCATGTTCTTAAAGTTAGGCACCCACATACTTAAATACCCTGCAGAACAAGGTCCTTAATGAAGAGAATAAGTAAGAGCCTCAGTCATTACAACTATTCAAATACAGGTGTCCTGCTCTCTGTTTTCAAAGGGAAAAACTGGGCAAAGCTTCAAAAATGACTCTTCGCTCTCACTTCTAGCTTTTTTCCTTTCCAAGTGCCCAGAATCCCTTCGTTAAATGACTGTGTAGGTGTAGTACATGTGTAGGAAGGAGAATGAATCCGTTGAGTACAGTCTAATGTCTTTCCTCTGTCCAAATGAAGTAAATAATGTCTGGCGATCATTCAGTGCAAAAGCTATTCTTTCCTAGCTCTCTGAATGCACCCAGGAAGATGAGTGCAGCACTGCACTTAGCAAGAAAGAAAGAAAGATAGCTTCCGGTAAATTTGCTCTCTTCTTTTTCAATTTACTGATTGTGCATTGTGTGTGTGTCTCTGTGTGTGTGTGTCTGGGTTTAAATTTCAAACCATTCAGTATTATTTATTGTTAAGACTATGCAACGGATGAGTAAAAAACTATATTACATGAGTTTGTTTGTTTCTTTGCTTCAATTAATTCCAGGGGTTTCTTTTTCCCTTTTACCATATGATAACCTACTGCATCCATTATTTAATTAAGTTGTTTATGATAGCTTAACAGACCAAAAGATAATGGGTCAAATTCTCTGTTGGCACAAACTCCATTGGAATCAATAGCATTACACAAATAGAGAGGTTGGCCCAAGGAGTATTTACAGAAGTGGTTTCAAACTAGAGCTGCAAGAAATAAGTAGCTACAGCAAACGTGAGGGGAAAAAAACCCTCACAGCTTTTTTTTAAATAGTTCATGGCCATATTATTCACTAAGTCCTATTTATGTGAATATTCTGAAAACTTCTTTGTATTTGTGAATATTGAAATTGTCTTCTGTGACCGCCGTGACAGACATGAAGCCTTATTTATGATTCACTAACAAAGCAGTGGCTTCAGTTAATCTTTTTGGAAAGTAATCATTCAACCAGATCTACCCAACGCCATGCAAAATTCACTTGATTTGGGAGTTTTGATGCAAACTCCCAGGATTGTAGTAAAGGTCACAAAACTTTCTGAAGAATCTGGGTCTCATTTCAAGGGAACCCATGTCAGCATAGGGTTTGATGTCAAAATTAGGAGAAATTCAGAAATCTGGACAATTTTCTCTTTGCGTTCTGGGTTCATGTGAATTCAGGTAATTAGAAATCTCTGAAAAAGTCAATTTCCAGAAAAAAAAAATCTCGCTTATATTGAGCTTGATTTGTTTTCAGTACTGGATGTGGTTTTATTGACCTCCTAAGGCACATGGTTGAGAATCCATGTTTTATCTTAATATTTTTTTTAATCCTATATGTGACAAAGTTTGCATTCAAGGACAATTAATATGTTCAGCATTTAGGACTGACTCTTTGGTCTGGTCCACCACATGAGTTGTTACTATATTTGTTTCCTTTTGCAGAATTCCCATTAGTGTCAATGAGAAAAAACTATGTGGGGTCAGAATGTGTGTGGCACATCCCAGGGGAGAATTCTGTCCTTATAAATCATGCCACACCATTGGTACTTCTTTAGTTAACCAATTTGTTCCCTTCTCCATTAGCAACAGTTAGCTTCACAAAAGATGTCTGATGTATAATACAGTTATTTCTTCTCCAAGTAAATGTAATGTTTGTTAAATATATTACACTGAAAGCATTGGAGACTGACATCTGTTTATCTATTGAATAGAAGGGTGAAATCCTGACTCCAATGAAGTCAGAAGGAGTTTTGCCACTGACTTTAAATGGAGCCAGGATTTTCACCCACAAAAGACAGACAGTGGCAATGCACATTTCCTTACTCTCTTGTGTATTTGCCCAAACCCTCACCTGTGATGTCCTCCTGAAAAGACAAGAAGGAAGAATCAAAGTGGCCATTTTATTTTGAATTAAATTCAAATCAAACCTCATTTAAGATGTTATGGTTTTGGAGAACCGACTCAGAACGGTGCTGGGAGTTTGTATATTGTGTAAGACTGACAATATCCTGTAATATCCTGAACAAACCTTATGGAATTAAGATAAGTATTAGTGAATTAAGTTAAACCTTATTGAATTAGGATTAATACCTTTTGGGTACATTGTATTAAAAATGATATTGTGTATGGCATCGTATGTACCTTCTCTAGTAGGGAGTGGGGATTCTAAAAACGTTCTCAGTTTTCAGCATTTGAAATCCCCTCCCTCCCAAGGGAGATATGCATCTGCTAGTTCAAGCTGGATTCTCCATAGACACTCTGATAGAGAGGACTTTTATATAAAAAACACTGAGTTAAGGCAGACTCAGGGCCTTCTTCCTGGTCCAGCAAATGGACAGGACAGATCCTCTGGTCCACAGAGGGCCCCAATCCTAGAAGAGGATTGGAAGGACTTGGTCTACTGAGGCATCATAAGACTCTGTCCCTTGTTCGGAGCTGAAGCTCTGATTAACTTGTAACAACAAGGAAGTCCCTGCAGTGGGGTGTTGAAAGCCTGTTCTTGCCAGAGCCTATGCTGGTGTTGAGATGAACTCCACTAAGCTAATTAACATGTGTTCTTTTATTGTTTTCAATATGTTTTCTCAGTAATGCCTTTTTTTACATTATGAATAAAGTAGGCTTGCATAGGAAATGACACAGAGACCCTGGGTTTGAGTTGCAGTAGAAAGTTTGAAATAGCTGTAGTTTTAAAAAATGTGTTTGTAAATGTGTGTGCATATGCGTGAATGAGTGCACACATGAGCTTGTGTGCCCGGGCAGGCTGTGAGAGATAAAGCTAGTGTTTTTCACTGAGTTTCTCATTAATGCAATTAAAAGTGATATTGCCCTACATACTTTTCTGTTACTGGATCTGGTGTTTTGAACTTGTTCTAATTACAGAAATTAAATATCATCCATATGTCAATTGTATAAACCAAGTTTCTGCTTAGGTCTTTGTCTTTTATTTATATAAGAACTATAATGTTACGGTCTTATCTGTCATACTATATTTGCCAGGGATAAAATCAGTAATATTATTAAAACAACTAATTTATATAAACTGTGCAATCTGTCTAGGGGAGTAGGATTAGAAATAATTACTTACCATATATTGGGACAACTTCAAAAGTGATATGCAGTATACATACACTTACAATAACTTAGACTTCCTACTAATCAGACCACCTTACATTCCTTCCTCTTGGCCCATCCTTCCAGAAGAAGACTAGTTAAATAAAGTTTTTTTGGCCTAAAACATTAAAGATTTTTTTCTTAGTTTCTGAGTACAAAAGTCCCCCACAACACAATTAATGTAACTTCTTTCACGATACTGGATTTTGAATCCATTTTTTTCCAAAAAAAAAAAAAAAAAAATTAAAGAAACATTCCTGGTTTCTGAATGCATTTCGGACACAAACTTCCACCATGACATCCTTTTTTTCTAGCACTGTATGAAGATTAACTGAGTTTATTCTAGATTTTAGGTACTTCTATGGTTCTCCAGCAATCTAGTATCTCAGCACCTCAAAATCGTTAATGTGTTTATCCTCATAACACTTTTGTGAGGTAAAGTAGCACTGCCGTCCCAGTTTTGCAGATCGAGAATTGAGGCACCGAGCGATTAAGGGTTTGGTTCACTACAGTGGTAGCTTGAGGTATCACTCAACTGTTGTTCCTCATCCAGCTCCGAGCCACACACAAAATCCCGAACTTAAATGGTGCTTTAACCGCCAGCTAGCTGGCCAGTGGGAATGGAGAGGGCTGAAGCTCAAGTGCTGTCAAGGCTCAAACTAATAATGCAGTTGCTCAAATTAGCACGATTCACCAGATGCTAGTCCAGTCACTTTGTGTTGCTATTCAAAACTCTCTGATTAGCTCCAGGGTTATCACTCTTACACAAGCTACCTGGAACTAATCTGTTGCTGTGGAGAGAAGCCCCATGAGTTATGCATGAAGTGGGGCAGGAAGTCTGTGGTGGAGCATGGAATTGAATGGTGGTGGCCTGAATCCCAAGCTAGCACCCTAACCACTGGATGAGCCTTCCTCTGGAAGGCTGGGCTGAGAGGAAGTAGTGTAAGGGGGTCTGATTCGTAGGAAGTCTAAGTTACTGTAATAGGGTGTAAATTGCATATCACTTTTGAAGTCGTCCCAGTATATGGTAATTAGTTAGCGAGAGAGCCCTTTCTAATCTGTGGCTTATCTTTTCATGTGCTGTACCTGCAGCCTTCATACAAGTCGCACATGATATTTTGTTCTCCAGGATCAAAAAAGAATCCACAAAGCCTCTTGCATTGTCAAGTGTTCTTCCATGAAAGTTTGAGCAGGTGAGTTGTGATTTATCACCTTCTGATTTTCCATATTTGAGGCTAAAGGTGAAACCTTTGCATCATGTCTAAGCAAACTTGACTCCTAATTGAACAAGAGAGCACATGGTCTGTATTTCTGGGACTCAGGGTGCCGGTTTGCTATGCACCGTGAACTGCACCATTTTCCAAAATAAACAGCCGGCTCCATTAGGATCTGAGAAAGGGGACTGATAAGGAACCTGCTTTCGCTCTGATGATAAACACCTATTGACTTTGTGGGTAATAATTCAGAGAGGCTAAACGGATTCTTGTCATTCACCCAGTGCTTGTTTAATGGTAACAATCAAAGATTAGTTTCTACTCCAAATCACTGCTAATTCAGACCTGTTCTGTACCTTTGTTTCTAGATTTATCTAATTCTTCATGCATATTTGCAGCTCAATAAATGTTATCACTCTCATTCCAGCACAATCTCTGAAAAGATGCCATGTTTCCCAGATCCTGTCCATTATCTATAAATATTCCACTTCTGGTCATTTGCTGTTTGCTGTTTTATTTTAAGGGACTGATTCAAGGCAAAAACATCCTAGATTTGAACCCAGCCCTCCTTAAATTTTTATTCTAGGGAAACTGAGAATAGTATTCCACACTTGAAATCAAAGTCATGATGTAAGTGAATGCAATTTTCATGGAAGTTCTTGGCCCATGTTCAGACAGGTACAAGTCGGTCAGAAAATGGTGGAAACAATCTCCTGAACCAATGTTTTAGTGCAGGGTTTCTCAAACTGGGGTCTGCGGACCCCTGGGGGTCTGTGAGGGTACTCCAGGGTGTCCGCGAGTCATGTCCAGGGCCGCTGGCCCTGCTGATCAACTCCTTTCCCTCTCTCCCAGCAGAAGGTACTGGGAGAGAGAGGGAGGAGCGGGGACAGGACGTGCTTGTGGGAGGGGGCCGAAAGAGGAGGGGAAGAGGAGGAGTAGGGCTGGGGCAGGGGCGGGGCCTGGGGCTGAGTGAGAGGCTTGGAGGTCCACAAAAAATTTTAAATTGAAATGGGGTTCCTTGGGTTGCTAAACTTTGAGAACCACTTCTTTAGTGCAAACAGGAATTAATCCAAGGAAGTTATATGGCCTGTGTATTTATACGAGTTCAGACTAGATGATCAGAGTGGTCCCTCATGGCCTTATAATTTATGAATCTATGAATTTGGAGTTCAATGGGAGTTGAAGCACCTTAGCACCTCACCTGACCAGACACTTCAGACACATGCATATTGTGCCTTTATCATTGCCACTTACACTGCAGCATGGGTATTTGCATTTTTTTTTCAAACTACACACTTTCAAGCTTCCCATATCACACACTGTGCTACTACTGATCATGGAATTTATATGTAAGCCATTTTACGTTTAAGGGTTTGGCTCTTCTTCAGCTACTCCACAACATATAAAACAGGAACAATATTTGGAATGCTGGAAAATTATGTCATAACTGCATTACATTTGATGGCACGCAATCAATTCACATAAAGAGATTCGCCTAGACAGATGATGCCATCCGGTGCAATGGAATTCATTGCATGCATAAAGAAAGATGTGAGAACAGGTTATCATTGTAGATTCAGTTCATATTACTCACGCCTCCTGCCCATCCTTCAAATTCAGCTCTGCACAGAATATTTCCAAGTACTTGACATCATTTCTGTGTCTAGAATCTCCTTCCATTGTCTGCCTTCAGATGAGTTTGAAGTCTGCTTCTTGGACAGTAATTCCATCACCTTATGGTATCAAAACTGATGAGGAGAAATGACAGAGCCAACAACTTTAAAGCCAAGTGGTAAGAAACAAAGAGCACAATAAAATGTTTCTTCTTATTATCTGTAAGTGTAGCATTTGGGTTAGGAATATAGGTTTATTAGGTATCCATCTGTCGGAGATACAGAGAATTGTCTGAGGCAAAGAATATAGTTTGTCTCATCGACTCTTTCTAGGAGGGATGGGGCTTGTTAAATGTCAAACTATTATTTCAACTTGATAATTGCTACAGACTGTAATTTAAGGAGGCATCCTTCTTTCTCTTCCCTAGTGCAAATAAAGGAACAAACCAGGAATACACAAAGGTGTTGGCTTGTTCATAATAATGAAACAACACAAATCCTGGAATTAAAATGAATTGGAGAGGGTTTTGTTTTTTTTACTGCCAGCATTTTCAGAAGAGTCTGCAGGTCAATGGATAGTTATGGACAATCTTGTGCCTTCTTCTTACCATGTAAGCACTCTCTGACTGCAGAAGCTGCTCCCCATTAGCACGCCAGCATGCCAGTCTCTGAAATGGAGAACAAGAAAGTGAGCTATGTCCTCAACTCTCTCCATAGAGTTGGGCAGGTAGTGCAGTGAGGGTGGCAGGTTACAGTTGTAGCAGCAGGCTTCCTCCACACTAATAGACAACCCAGGAGGAATTCTGTATCTCTGAAGCACAATATGCCCTGGAGCACTCTTAGGATGGGTTGGAACAAGCACTGTACTCTATCAGGCTCATAGACTCATAGACTCATAGACTTTAAGGTCAGAAGGGACCATTATGATCATCTGGTCTGACCCCCTGCATGCTGCAGGCCATAAAACCGTCCCTACCCCTTCCCTGGACTCTGCTGTTGAAGTCCCCAATCCTGTTTTTAGTGACTTCAATCGGCAGAGACCCTCCTGCTAGAGATCCCTGCCCCATGCTGCGGAGGAAGGCGAAAAACCTCCAGAGGCTCAGCCAATCTGCCCTGGAGGAAAATTCCTTCCCGACCCCAAATGTGGCGATCAGTAAGACCCCGAGCATATAGGCAAGAGTCTCCAGCCCGACCCCGTTAGCCATTATACTATTTACCCACCATTGCTTGGCTTTCCTTGACTACTATGTTTTACCATTAAACCATTCCCTCCATAAACTTATCTAACTTTATCTTAAAACCAGACAGGTCCGTCGCCCCCACCGTTTCCCTCGGTAGGCCGTTCCAATATTACACCCCTCTGACGGTCAGAAACCTTCGTCTAATTTCAAGTCTGAACTTCCCCATGGCCAGTTTGTATCCATTCGTTCTGGTATCCACGTTAGTACTAAGCTGGAATAATTCTTCTCCCTCCCTTGTATTAATCCCTCTAATATATTTAAAGATAGCAATCATATCCCCTCTCAGCCTTCGCTTTGTCAGACTAAACAACCCAAGCTCCTCTAGTCTCCTTTCGTACGACAGCTTTTCCATTCCTCTGATCATCCTAGTGGCCCTTCTCTGCACCCGTTCCAGTTTGAGTTCATCTTTTTTAAACATGGGAGACCAGAACTGCACACAGTACTCCAAATGAGGTCTCACCAGCGCCTTGTACAACGGAAGCAGGACCTCCTTATCCCTACTAGATATACCTCGCCTAATGCATCCCAAGACAGCATTGGCTTTTTTCACCGCCACGTCACATTGTCGACTCATAGTCATCCTGCGGTCTACAAGAACCCCTAGGTCCTTCTCCTCTTCCGTAACTTCTAACCAATGCGTCCCCATCTTGTAACTAAAATTGTTATTAGTCATCCCCAAATGCATCACCTTACACTTTTCACTATTAAATTTCATCTTATTTCTGATACTCCAATTCACAAGCTCATTCAAGTCTCCCTGCAGGATATCCCTGTCCTCCTCCGAATTTACAACGCCTCCCACCTTCGTATCATCCGCAAATTTTATCAGCCCACTCCTGCAATCGGTTCCGAGGTCAGTTATAAATAGATTAAATAAAATGGGTCCCAAAACCGAACCTTGAGGCACTCCACTAGTAACCTCCCTCCAACCTGACAGTTCACCCTTTAATACAACCCGCTGCATTCTCCCCAGTAACCAATTCCTTATCCACTTCTGGATTTTCATATCGATCCCCATGTTTTTCAGTTTAACCAATAATTCCTCATGGGGTACAGTATCAAACGCTTTACTGAAATCCAGGTATATTAGGTCCACCGCATTTCCCTTATCTAATAAATCCGTTACTTTCTCAAAGAAGGAGATCAGATTCGTTTGGCACGATCTGCCCTTCGTAAAACCATGTTGTAATTTATCGCAATTGCCACTACCCTCCAGGTCCTCCACTAGTTTCTCTTTCAGAATTTTCTCTAACACCTTGCACACTACAGATGTTAGACTAACAGGCCTGTAGTTACCCAGATCACTTTTTTTCCCTTTCTTGAAAATAGGAACTACATAAGCTATTCTCCAGTCTAACGGGACCACCCCCGAGTTTACAGATTCATTAAATATTATCGCTAACGGGCCTGCTATTTCCCGCGCCAATTCCTTCAATATTCTCGGATGTAGATCGTCCGGTCCTCCCGACTTAGCCCCATTAAGGCGTTCAAGTTTTGTTTCTACCTCGGATACGGTAATCCCCCATCCCGAGTGCCCCTCTATAGTGGTGCTAGTATCCCTAATACCTTCATTGGCCTCATTAAACACCGATGCAAAATATTCATTAAGATATTGCGCCATGCCTAGATTGTCTTTAATCTCCTCTCCAGCAATAGACTTCAGCGGTCCCACTTCTTCTTTCTTTGCTTTCTTCCTATTTATGTGGCTGTAAAACCTCTTACTATTGCTTTTAATTCCCCTCGCTAGGTCCAACTCTACACGGCCTTTGGCCTTTCTCACTCTATCTCTACATTCTCTGACTTCACTTTTCCTTACTGATCCCTCCCCTCTTCCACTCTTTAAACGCTTTCTGTTTTTTCCTAATCGCCCCTTTGAGTCGGTCGCTCATCCAGCTCGGTCTAAATCTCTTGCTTAGTAATCTTTTTTCCCTTTTTTGGAATACAGGCCTCCGACAGCTCATGCATCTTTAACTTAAAGTAATCCCAGGCTTCTTCTGCTTTTAAATCCATTAATACGTTTGCCCAATCCATTTCCCTTACCAGTCCCCTTAGTTTGTTAAAATTGGCCTTTTTAAAATTATAAACCCTAGTCTTTGATTTAATTCTGTTACTCCTTCCATGTATTTTAAACCGAATTAGCTCATGATCACTGGAGCCCAAATTGTCCCCTACTACCACTTCCTCAACAAGGTCCTCACTACTTGCTAGAATCAAATCTAAAATGGCCTCCCCCCTCGTCGGTTCAGTCGGCAAAACTGAGCCTACTATAGGTCTGGTCCAACTTCTCTTAAAACCAGTGGGAGTCCTTCCACTGACTTCAATGGCATATTTCAACCGACTGAGGGCTAGTCTAGAGTAGAAGAACTACATTGGCACAGCTCTACCAGTGCAGATGTGCTGCTGTAGCACGCCTAGTGAAGACATGCTATGCCAATGGGAGACAGCTCTCCCATTGATATCATTAGTCCACCTCCATGAAAGGCAGAAGCTATGTCATTGGGAGAGTGTGTCCCACCAACATAGCACCAGTGCAGATAGCTCTTAGGTCAATGTAACTTGCGTCACTCAGAGGGGTAGCTTTTTCACACCTCTGAGTGACGTAAGTTACATCGACTTAAGTGGTAGTGTAGACCTGCCCTCAAAGAAATAGTAGGCAAGGTCCCATGGAAAGACCAATTAGGAAGAAAAGGAACTGAAGGCGGCTAGCAGTTCTTAAAAGATGTAATACTAGAAGTTCAACATCAAGCTATTCTGACACAGGGGAAAGATCAGAAGAGCCCAGGAGGGCTACACAATGAGCTTTTTAGATCTCTAAAACCCAAAGGGATCCATACAGGTAATGGAAGGAGGGGCATGTCAGTAAGGACGTCTACATGGGAATAGCATGAGCATGTAGGGACAAAATCGGGAAAGCCAAGGCAAAGAATGAGTTACATCTGACAAGAAATGTTAGAGACAACAGGCAGGAGTTCTTCAAATACGTCAGATAAAAAAAGAAAAAATCAAGGACCGTGTGGGTTTGCTGCTCAATGGAGAAGGTGAGCTGGTAACAGAAGATGATAGGAAGGCAGAGCTGCTCAATGCCTACTTTCCTTCAATCTTCTTACAAAAAATAACATGTGACCAGATGACTAGCATAGTTACCATAGACCAGGGGTAGGCAACCCATGGCACGCGTGCTGAAGGCGGCACGTGAGCTGATTTTCAGGGGCGCTCAAACTGCCCAGGTCCTGGCCACCAGTCCGGAAGGCTCTGCATTTTAATTTAATTTTAAATGAAGCTTCTTAAACATTTTAAAAATCTTTTTTACTTTACATACAACAATAGTTTAGCTATATATTATAGACTTATAGAAAGAGACCTTCTAAAAACGTTAGAATGGATTACTGGCACGTGAAACCTTAAATTAGAGTGAATAAATGAAGACTCGGCACATCACTTCTGAAAGGTTGCCGACCCCTGCCATAGATAATAAAGGGGAAGGAACACAGATCAGAATAAGTAAAGAACACATCAGAGATTGTCTGACCAATCTGAAAGAATGCAAATCAGTGCAACTGGATGCTATTCACCCAAGGGTACTGATGAAATTAGCTGAAGAAATCTTGGAGCCACTGGCAATAATATTTACAAACTCATGGATGACAGGAGAGGTCCAGGAAGACTGGAGAAGGGCTAACATAGTGCCCATCTTTTTAAAGGGAATAAAAGAGAAGCCAGGGAACTATAGACCAGTCAGCCTGACTTAGATACCTGGGCAGCTACTACAGCAATATATAAAACATTCAATTTGTGAATACCTGGAGGATGAAGGGGTAATAACTAGCAGCCAGCATGGATTTACCAAGAATGAATCATCCCAAAACAGCTTGATTTGACAAGGTAAATGATTTGGTGGATGGGGGAATGCGGTGGACATCATATACCTGGACTTCAGCAAGGCTTTTGACACAGTCCCATATGACATTCTGATAAGTAAGCTGGAGAAATGTGGGCTCGACAGAACTACCATTAGGTGGATACAAATTGGTTAAACAATGGCAAACAAAGAGTAACTATGAATGGAATGATGTCAGATTGGAGGAGGCCTCAAGTGGGGTTCCACAGGGATCTGTTCTGGATCCGGTGTTGTATAACATCTTTATTAATGACCTGGATGTAGGTATAGATATCACAATTATCAAGTTTGCAGATGACACAAAGCTAGGTGGGTTGCCAATACTTTGGAGGATAGAGCTAAAATTCAGAGGGATTTTGATAAATTGGAGAACTGCACTGTAGATAACAAAATGACATTTAACAAAGACAAATGGAAGGTGCTACACTTAGGGAAGGAAAAATAAATTCACAAATACAGAATGGAGGAAAACTGGCTTGGTAGCAGAGCAGCTGAGAAGGATCTGAGCATTGTGCTTGATCACAGCCTTAATATGAGTCAACAATGCAATGCAGTTGCATAAAAAGCAAATGCAATTTTAGGTTGCATTAATAGAGGCATAGCATGCAAGTCATGGGTGGCTACAGTGCTATCCTACTTGGTACTGGTTAGGCCTCAGCTGGAGTACTGTGTCTAATTTCAGTCATCAATGTATAGAAAGGATGTAGAGCAACTGGAAAGGATCCAGAGGTGAGTGACAAAGATGATCAAAGGGATGGAATGCAAGCCATGTGAGCAAAGGCCTAAGGAACTGGGTATGTTTAGTTTTGGAAAAAGGAGATTAAGGGGGGTTATGACAGTGGTCTTCAGATACTTGAAAGGCTGCCACAAAAAAGATATAGAAAAGTTGTTCTCTTCTAGCATAGAGGCAATGGGTTCAAACTACAGCACGGGAGTTTTAGATCAAATCTCAGGAAAAACTTCCTAACTGTAAGAACAGTAGGACAATGGAACAGACTGCCTCCGGAGATTGTGAAAGCTTCTTCACTGGACGTTTTCAAAAGGAGGCTGGACAGCCATGTTTCTTGGATGGTTTAGACCAGCAGTTCTCAAACTTCATTGCATCATGACCCCTTTCTAACAACAAAAATCACTACATGACGCCAAGGTGGGGGGACTGAAGCCTGAGCCCACCAGAGCCCTATCGCCCCATATGTGGGGGCCAAAGCAGAAGCCCAAGGAATTGAGCCACGGGCAGAAGACCTGTAACCTGAACACCACTTCCCAGAGCTGAAGCCAAAGCCTGAGCCCTACTGGCCGGGGCTAAAGCCGTTGGGCGGTGGGTCTCGGCCTTCAGCCCCGGGCCCCAGCAAGTCTATTGCTAGCCTTGGCGACCCCCTCAAAACGGAGTCGCGATCCACTTAGGGGTCCCCACCCAGTTTGAGAACCGCTGGTTTAGACACAACAAATCCTGCATCTTGGCAGGGAGTTAAACTAGATTACCCTTGTGGTCCCTTCTAGCCCTATGATTCTATTAAAAAAACCTCAGCTACCATCTCAAATATCAGCTTTTTGTCACCACCTTTAAAACTCCACATTTATATCCCCTCCTTATTTATATTTAGACTCGGACGGATTAAATTTTTATCTGTAAATGATGAAAAACATAATTTTCACCGTACACACACATCGATGAAAAAATATTTGCATCACTAATAATCGAAATTTACCGGTAGGCAAAATAAGAAAACTACTGTTTGTGAACTTATTAGAGTTTGATTTAAGGCTATTGACGTTGTATATTTTGACATACGATATTGACAATTTGTGTTTCAATGGTTATAGAGCTTCAGCTTTTTGAATCTTATCATCTACTGTCATTAAATAATTACTGTCAGACTCCCCCTCCCCTGGTATGACCCTCCCCATAATTTCTTGCAGCTTTAAAAATTTTAATCGATAAAAATTAAAAAAATGGTTAAAAATAAACATTGATATTATCTGCCGAAATTATAAAAAAATGGAATATGCCAAAACTACTTATACTGTACACTCCCCTTCTTTATTTATACTTCCAGGAGCTTTGTGTCAAACCCTGCCCTCTACACTCTACCAATGTTCCCAGAGCTAACCACGGATTTGCTAATTTCTCACCTCCGTGCCTATTTCCATACAGTTCTCTAAGCATGCTACAAGTCCGAGGTCAGCCACGCTGCCTATAATGAATTAGTTGAACCTAATTGTTGTTCTTGTTTCCCTAGCCTATGTTTCTCTCTTCTTAGGTTCTTCCTTGGGGCAGAGACCATCCCATCTTGAATGTCTGGAAACCTTCTAACACAGTATGAATGCTACTCTAAACAAATAATTTGGAGGCACAAGAACAAAGCACATAATAAGTAGCTAGCATTTTGAGACAAGACAATCCCTTTTGCAAAGCAAAATTAAGTCTTATATGAGCCATCCTACAGGTACTGAAAAGGATGATGTCTTTCTATCTTGACTCTATTAAATATACTTATCAATTTGGATCTTCCCTTTATATATCAAATGTTTTAAAGATTCCTCATAAAACATTTGATGTTCCTGTCTTTAATCAAATCTGTTTAGCCTCCTTTTACTCTGAAGCCTCTCCCCCACATCATTTGAAGATCAGGAAAAGTTGTGGAGAAAAATTGTCGTGACATTATCGTGAACAGGGGATGGTGCAGAGCTAAACATTCCTATGTGTAGGGATGGTATTTTGGTTTAAGCACTGCACTGGAACCAGTCCAGTATTTTAATCATAATCCATCCATCCTTTCAGTGCATGCAACAGAGATTAAATCATGGACGTTGCCCATGACAAGTTTGTTGGCAGACTCTCTAAATTATTATTGTGATTCAGTAGTTTTGGGCTTTTGTCACCTTTGCCTGGCTAAGTATCAACTCTGCCTGGATAGCTGATCCTGCTTTTGAAATCTGCTGTCCAATCAAATGCAGAAGCAAATTTACACAAGAGGGTTGAATATAATGCAGCTAATCAAAATGCGGTAATAAGAATAACCTGTTAGATGAAGAAAAAAACACAACAACTTGCCAATACTTGGTAACATGTTGATATTTTAAATGGATTGAAGTGAGTATGTGACAGAATGTTATCTGGCAAACAATGTTTATCAGTGTTTTGTGGGTAGACTGCCATTGTCCTGCTAATTTCCTCCAGGATGTAGTATACCACTGCAGTAGTTCAGCCATAGCAAGAGGCCTAAATAACACTGTATCACACGTGTATTGGTGAAAAAGGTTTAAAAACATCATTCAGTGCTGCCTCTCCCACTGATTTGCTCTGTAACATCGAGCACCTTGTGATGTCTAACTTCAACAATATACCTTATCAAAATATATATATATATCCTCAAGGCAATAAACATACATTCTCAGAAAAGAGATTTAAGGAGCTCAATCTGTTTCATTTATCAAAAAGAAGATCAGAAGACGACTTACAGTATAATTATCTTCACATGGAAAAAATACCAGTTGTTTAAGGGCTCTTTAAGCTATCAAAGAAAGGAGAGCAAAAATGAATGTCTGTAAGTAGAGACAACTGGAGGATAACAGATAGATTTATCATTTGTATTACTGTAGCAAGACCCTATTGTGCTAGGCACTGTAGAAACAGAACAAAAGAGACAGTTCCTGCCCCAAGGAGTTCAATGTTTCAATAGGTTTCAGAGTAGCAGCCGTGTTAGTCTGTATCCGCAAAAAGAAGAACAGGAGTACTTGTGGCACCTTAGAGACTAACAAATTTATTAGAGCATAAGCTTTCGTGGACTACTGGGCTGTAGTCCACGAAAGCTTATGCTCTAATAAATTTGTTAGTCTCTAAGGTGCCACAAGTACTCCTGTTCTTCAATTTTTCAATGACTTTCAAGGTTTCAGAATTTCTTTTCACTCCCCATTGGAACAAAACCAAAAATATCCAACACAGTTTTGTGAAGCAGACTTGTGCTGAACCATCCATTTTCCAATCAAAAAGTTCAGGGGGGTTGTATTCGGCTCTTTCTCTGGCCAGAAGTGTCAAGAGATCCCAGGGCTTCAAGAACCTTCCTGTTGAAAAGTTCATTGAAATCAATACTTCTCCGCACAATGTTTAGACTTTGACAAAACAGGCTATTTCAACAAAATTCCGCTTTGCCATATGGGCTGGAACTAGCTGTAGCTGGGAGGAAAAGCCAGGCACATTCAAATTAGAAATAATGTATGATAGTGAGGATCAAAAAAAGTTTGGACAAACTAACAAGGAAAGTGGTGCATTCTTCATACTTTGATGTCTTCCAATCAAGACTGGCTGCCTATCTGGGAGATATTGTTTAGGCAAATATAAGCTATTGGACTCAAGACAGGGGTAACTGGATGAAATTCTCTGGCCTATGGCATACAGCAGATCAAACCAGATGATCTAATGGTCCCTTGTGCCACTGAAATCTATGAAAAATATCGAGATTAGTTAATCAACCACCAGGTCACCTCTGGGATGCAAGAAACTATTGTTATACCTGGTGTACAAATGGAAAAACTGAGACATGGATAAATTAAGGCCAAATTTTTCAGACTTGACTGTATAAAGGGAGGCACCTAAATTAATATTTAGAAACCTAAATAAGTAGATTGACTTTCAGAGGGCAAAGCGTCCTTATCTGCAGTGAACTTCAGTGAGAGCAGAGCAGGTGATCAGCCCTTCTGATCATCTTAGGGTTTCTCCAGATGGCCAGTTAATGCTTAGCAGGCTAGAGTGCTGTAAATTTACACCGCAGCTTGCTGCTCACGTACAGACTGCGTAGACAAGCCCTTATACGGATGCACAAAGGGGCTGAGCCTCCTCACGAAGGGAAGGCAGCCATCACCTCTGTGATGTGCAAAGACAACCCCTTAAACTGATGGACAATGGTTTTAACTGAGCTATTCTTGATTTACACCCGGTTAAGCAGGGCCGGCTCCAGCATTTGGGCTCCGCCCCAAGCAAAAAAAAAAAAAAAGCGGCGATCGGCGGTGGCAGTTCAGCGGCAGGTCCTTCGCTCCTAGAAGGAGTGAGGGACCTGCCGGCCCCAAATAGCCGCAGGTGCCGCCCCTCTCCCTTGGCTGCCCCAAGCACCTGCTTGTTAAGCTGGTGCCTGGAGCCGGCCCTGCGGTTAAGTGAGAGAAGAATTTTTTTGTTTGCTTTATTTTTTAAAAGACAGATTCTTGTCCTGGGGACCTATGGGTGAGAAGTACACAACATAACTCACTGCCGAGGGTGAGGAGGACGCTACGGAGACTTTAAGCCACCTTTGTGCCCACCCAATGCTGGGGGCTCTGGGAGCCAGAACCTTCAGCATAATTTAGACAGTCCTGGGGGTCTAGTTAAGTTAAGGCAACTTCCCTGGTCTGCACACTACTCTGAACATTCGCAACCCTGTGTTCTGTGACCCTGCCAGCACCATACCCATCCTACCTATGCCAGGATTTGCAAGAGAATCCTTTCAGGGCAGCCTTATACCTGTCTTTCACAATTCCTGCACTGGGGGAATCCTTTACCAGTGGGATACGGGGCTCCTAGAGCCCCTACATGCTGCTTCAACCCTTTTACCCAGCATAAAGGGATTAGGGTGGTGGTTAGGATATTAACCTCTATGTCTTCAATTCTGCCCCAGGGGTCCATCCACATAGAATCATAGGACTGGAAGGGTCCTCAAGAGGTCATCTAGTCCAGTCTCCTGCACTCATGGCAGGACTAAGGGCTGGTCTCCACTACAGGAAGAACGACGCTGCTGCAATCGATGCAGCAGTGATCGATTTAGTGGGTCTACTGAAGACCCACTAAATCAATGGCAGAGCACTCTCCAGTCGACCCTGGTACTCCAGCTGTCCGAGAAGTCGACCAGAGAGTGACTCCCATTGACTCAGTGCAGTGAAGTCACTGGGGTAAGTCAACCTAAGCTACATTGACTCCAGCTACATTATTCACACAGCTGGAGTAGCATAACTTAGGTCTACTTACCCTGGTAGTGAAGACAAGCCCTACATATTACCCCTTATGTGCCTGCACGGAGTCAATGAAAGTCAGGAATAATGGTCCATATTTTCTACAGATCACTTTACAAAATCAGGGCATAAATTTGACCTAGAATAATGAAAGAAAATGACTAAAGGGTAGGGTTTTTTCAACTGCTCTGGGAACCTAGGGGATGAAAGCCACTCTAAACAAATATATAAGATATATATCTTATACATAGTCATATAATAATATATATATAACCAAAAAGTGAATAACTAGGATTATTATGACATATTGTTAGCTTTATTACGTGATAATTTCTCAGTGCCTTATATGAGACACTACAGTCCTTAGAATCCTTCCAACTATTAATAATAAACTTCTAAATAAAAAAAAATATTCATGTATACATCAGTAGAAGAGATATTACCTATACTGGATGGTAGAAAGGGTACCTGTTGAAGGACACATGGCAAGAAGCTACAGAAAGTCTATAATTGCCTAAAGTAACCTTTTGTGTTCTTTTTGTTAGGGCATATTTTGGTTCCTGGTGTCAACGTTTGCTCAGTTAGCAGTTACATTTTCTAAAAGTTCAAATGTACTTTGAACTTTCAGAAATCAATAAAGGATCATTACAGAGCCTGGCCAATGCAAGTTCCATATTATAATCTGTTTGAAATCCAGACTGAATTTTCATACTCACGTGCTTTCTCATCACATCAGATCCTCTGGCTCTCATGAACATCTGATAAGAGTCTACTGTGATTAACTAGTAATATTACTGAAGGAAAATTATCCTTTGAGAATGAAACACAGAAATATTCTGTCTGGCAAAGCATGCTACCATAATGTTTGCCTAGATAGTATAATCTCATATATAGCTGTGTCTGGAAAAGTTGTGTTATTGCTTTGATCCCTAACACACTACACGCTATGTGTGTGTGGGGGGGGGAGGGGTACATTGTATTAAAGGGCATCAACTCAGATTATTTTACTAAATATACAATGCAAAACAAATCCTGAAGCCAAGATTTTACAGAAGTAGGAGTCAATGGGTGTTCAGCTATTTTAAAAATCAAGTCTATTATTTAGCTGTCTAACTACAGTTTAAAATCTTAGTCTTGAAATTACATATGTAAAACCCTTTGTACACTACAAAAATATCCATATAACATGGATGAAAAACATGGTTTGGGTCCAACCGTGTTATAAAATAGTTTCTTCTTGTCTGTGAAGAAAAAAAACAATTACGTTAAGGAGAACTATGTTTTATCCTATGTATCAGCCGATGTTAAATTATGACTCCTCAGCATAGTTTAATTCTGTCTACACAGGCTAGGAGAAATTATATTCTAATATTACTGGCATATCTCCATCTTTAAATATGGTTGTTTTTGTAAAGCACCCACATCAAAACAATATTTTCCTTTGTTTGTCCACTGGCACCAGTTTTACACAGTAAGCAGCCTGTTGATTATTTTCAGAACTGGGACTAATTAAATCTCTACTGATTTCAGTGGAGCCAATGCAGGGATGCATTTAGCCTACTGTGACTAAAAAGACAATACCTGAGGTGGACTGAAGTGAGGGAAATGATATGGCCATTGCAGCAAATGCAACAGAATACAACCCCTTCGCCAAGCCTATTTAATGGATAATGAATATCCAACCTTTGGTGTGAGCATGTGTTCTTGTGGCAGGTATTGTGAATCAAGGTTCATGTCCTAGCTGTGCTACAGATGTGCTGTGTGCTTTCAGCAAATCTAGGTCTTAGTTTGCCCATATAGATATGAGACCAGTGTAAAAGCTGTTGTAGGATTTAATTACCTTAAAATGCTTTGAGATCCTTGATTAAAATACAGTAACAAGGCTAAATAAGTGCCAAGTATTATTATTGCCCAAAATACATCTATTTAGTACATATCAATATAAGTTTAGAGAGTATTTCCGTTGTCTTACCCTGGAATACAGAGCATATTATACAGAAGAAAGGAAAATATTCTCACCTTTAACTACACAGAGTAATGGCACTAATTTTGCAAAAGGCACGTATGTCTGAATGGATACTGTATAACCTTGGGCATGTAATTAAAGTAAATTGTAACTAATATATGTTGCCTTGATCTTTTCCTTTAAGCTAGCTGTGTGTTAGCAGAGATAAAGCTAACTGGATTCAACATAACAAGTTCACAGCTGGCACATGGATGGTGGCTCCCAAAGGACATATGTAAATCTAGTGAGGTGAGAAAACCCCTGCCCTTTTTTTGCTGCTGCTGTTGTGTGATTCAGAGATGAATCTTGACCTTTCCTCCTGAATAAACTTTCAATGGCAAGACATTGAGGCAAGCCAGACTCTCATGCAGTCACCCTGCAAATGTTAGACAATAAGAAGAATCTGAGTGACTTAAAAACATAATGGCCGACAAATTCAACCCTACATGCCTACAATTAGACACTTACATCTGTATTTAGGAATCTAAAATAAAAGTGGACTGATTTTCTGAGCATTCATATTCACTTCAGAGGAAGTTGTGGGTGCTGAGCACCTCTGAACCCAAATTTGAAAGTTTGGGCCAATGCTCTTTATTACTAGATTGAAGGTTTTACCTATTGAAACTAGTTAAATTCTTTATGAAATGTCCAGTATAAAAAGATATGTTTAGAAATACCCAATGCACAGGGATACCTTTGTAGTTGTCGCCAAAACATTTTGGGGTTATTCATCAAAACAGGTATCCCGCATCTCCTGATGTCTCATTGCCACTTCTTCTTCAGAGCTTTAATACTACACAATAGTTTAGGTCATGAAGAATACCTTATCCAGGTCACTGGCTCCTCTATGATAACTATTATTCATTATTTGTGTTACTTTAGCACCTAAGAGCCTTAGTCATGGACCAGGACCCCATTGTGCTAGGTATTATGTAAATGGACTATAAGGTGGATAGGATGGACTATAGTCTGCAGAAGAGAAGAATGAGGGGGCATTTGATAGCTGCTTTCAACTACCTGAAAGGGGGTTCCAAAGAGGATGGATCTAGACTGTTCTCAGTGGTATCAGATAATAGAACAAGGAGTAATGGTCTCAAGTTGCAGTGGGGGAGGTTTAGGTTGGATATTAGGAAAAAAAATTTCACTAGGAGGGCGGTGAAGCACTGGAGTGGGTTACCTAGGGAGGTGGTGGAATCTCCTTCCTTAGAGGTTTTTAAGGCCCAGCTTGACAAAGCCCTGACTGGGATGATTTAGTCGGGTATTGGTCCTGCTTTGAGCAGGGGGTTGGACTAGATGACCTCCTGAGATACCTTCCAACCCTGATATTCTATGATTCTGTGATAACACTGGTTTCAGAGTAGCAGCCGTGTGATAACACTGTGACACCTAGTAATGACTCAGTGGGAAGAATGCTACCTACTGAATCACCAGGACCATTTCTGGCAGCATCTTCTATAGGGCTGAGAATTCTAAAGTCCATCTAACTACAGACCAAGCCACGGTCCCATTTAACACATGGATACCACCACACATATGGATATGACAACCACGTGTTAAACTGCAATCTTACTATATAAGATTAATTAAATGTATTATGCCCTGTTCACACCCTTACCTACACTTTGCTCATTATTATCCATCTCTGTTGGGATATATTCTAATGTTTCATCTCAGAAGTTTCAAACAGTCATCATGTTATTTTTTTACAAGCTGCCTGTGAAATGTTTCCTTCTTTTCCCAAAATATAGAATATCCCCTCAAATTTACACTGGGAGAATGGCCGTTATTTACTCCAGGACCAGTAAGAGATTTAAGATAGTCAGGGTTAAAATGAGAGTTTTATGCTATTATAGTGGAGAGATTTATAGCTGTCCAATAGGACACTCACTTCTATTCCTGGAATCTTTTGAGGTTGGAGACTGCAAAATTACAATACTTAGCATTTGAGTATTTCACTCTGCAACCTTAATATTCTTTTAACATGGGGAAGGGAGTAGTTATGGAATGTCCTAAATTTTTACAGAAGAAAAAACAATAGAACTCAGAAACTCCATCACGTGGAACCAATGTCTAGCCAACAGCAGAATGGTTTGGCCTGCACAATATATTCACTGATTGAGACAAGGGACCTACGGACTCCAAATCATTCAATGTGCACCTTCATAGATCATATAGATTTGTTCTATATTCACCTTCATATATACCCTAGAAATTGAGGCTAGGTTCAGTCTTACAGCCTGACTGACAATTTATCCCCATTTCTCAGTTACCATCCCCTCTAACTTTCCTCGTCTCTGCAAAATTTTTGAGGTGGTAATCCTCTCTCCTCTGTCCAAATACCTCTCACGGAACAATATGCTTCACCATTTTCAATCTGGATAGCATGGAAACAATTCTCTTCTAGGTATTTAAGCTCATTTACTCTGCTGCTGACGGCTACTTCTCCCTCTCTGTTCTCAAAGCAGCCTTTAATTCTGTGGAAAGAACAGGAGTACTTGTGGCACCTTAGAGACTAACAAATTTATTAGAGCATAAGCTTTCGTGGACTACAGCCCACTTCTTCGGATGCATATAGAGTGGAATAAATATTGAGGAGATATTATGCTCTAATAAATTTGTTAGTCTCTAAGGTGCCACAAGTACTCCTGTTCTTTTTGCGGATACAGACTAACACGGCTGCTACTCTGAAACCTTTAATTCTGTGGGCAACTCTCCATCTTCCTAGACCCTAGCTACAATGATATCTTTGTGTCCTTCCTCTGTGTCCATGATTCCAATCCTATTTCAGAGTGCCCTGTTGTCCTCTGTGCAAGGACCCCTTATCTATGGAGCTTAACAAAGTAATCTTGTGAGTCCTTCCCAATTTCTTTGCACTAAATATATCAAAGACAGAAGCCCAGCTGTTGGAAAAGACAAGCATCATGAAACTCCACCACTCCCTAGCTTGTCTACATGGGAAGTTACTGCACCAAAAGGAAGGGTATGAATCCACAGTGCATCAGTTTGCCAGGCAGTAACGTCCCATGGAGACACTGTTCTAATGCACTGAAAGGCCCATAGTGCACCTTGGTGTACTATGCTTTCAAAGGGTGTTAGGCTAAGATGCACTCCAGGACTTTCAGTGTCCTCTAGCTGTGTCCAAAAAGGAGGTTACTGTGCAGCAAGCTGGTGCACCATGAACTCACACCTGGGCCTGCTGTGTAGTAGTAACTTGCCACATAGACAAGCTCTTTGACTCAGACATTCCAGATGTTCCCACCCATACAGACAACTGCAATAGTCAAGAAATGCAGGAGTTTTCTTTCTTTCTTTCTTTCTTTCTTTCTTTCTTTCTTTCTTTCTTTCTTTCTTTCTTTCTTTCTTTCTTTCTTAAACATTACAAAGCTGATTCTGAAAAAAGAGAAACAGAATTGATATCTGTGCTGCTTTTTGATTTGCATGTTCTCATCTTCGTATTTACTCCTCTGTGGAAACTGAGAAAATACTAATTGTCCATTCAGGGCTACCAAAAGTAAAGTTTCCATTTCTCAGGCATACTGTTCACTAATTGAAGTTTGATGCTGTATAGATCAGTTTATATACGCAAGCTTTCGCCAAGTGTTTTCTTTTGCTAATTGGAAGCGATGTTTAAATGTCCCACTTCCAGAAAATCGCATTGGGCAATAAGCGTTTCCAGTTTGCTGAAAGGAATTAAAAGGCTGTATTGCAAAATCAAAGTGGGAGACAGGTGACTCATCCTTAGCAATGTAAATTACAGATCATTTCTTTCTCATCACATCTCTAATGTGTAGGTATAACTCTTAGAACACAGATGCTTTTAGAGCTCCTTGAGGCAGGAGCAATAATTAAATGCTGTGAACCACGGGTTAAGTAGTTCACATTAGGGCTTAGTGAATGGTGCTGCAAAATATTTCAAGGCACCTAAAGGCAGCAGTTTCAGGTGGCATGTCTGGTGCTTTATAATTTCAATTCTTTTTTTAAGTGTCTTTTTCTGGTAGACCACAAAGCGGCCAATGGCTTTTTCAGATGTGTACCATTTCCCATCAATGCAAATATTCAGCTCCCCCTTCATTTTAATTGATGTTAGTCACAGACTTTTAGCGGAGAAGAGATTTCTCAATAATTTAATAGCTCTCTCAGCCCTCTTTTCTCTGCCCTCACCCTCTGATCCAAGGAAAAGGGATTTTTTTTAAGCAATTGTGTCTGTAATTTGGATCGTTTTTTGGAAGACTGATATAGCAATTACAATAAGTGAACCAAACATAAGCATCATGTAGCAACATCATACCACACAAGTAAGCCACCAAGAAGCCAGGAATGGATAAAATGGATCCTAACAGGGAAAAATACTCAAAACAAAACCCCCCAAAATTTATTAATTGTTCAGGAGAACAGAATGACATTTGGCCTGACTTTCCACCTGTGCAGAGCATTTTAATCACTTACTTACCAACTGTAGTAGCAGCAGAACCTTGGATTTCAGACATTCTATAGAATGCTGGCATTTTCAAATGGATACACATGCCTACTATGTGATACTGCATTGTGTGTGCATTTTCCATCATGTACATGGTACAGTATTGTGATTCAGCAGTCTAAGGATTAGTCTATACAAAAGAAACATGTGGTGTGTTGATTTTATTAGCTGCTTTCCCCCTGCCCCCTCCAATTTTTCCTAATTACATGCTCTATTTAAAACATATTTAAATGCTTCTTTTTTCCAGTGCTTTTCTCAAGACTCTGGCATGCTTTTAATCTGTGATGAAGGATGCTATACAAAGTACATTATAAAATGAATATTTGTATAGGTAATAATGGTGCCCTGAGATCATTGATTTAACTGTGGCATAGCTTGGGAGCAGAAACTGATTCTCCAGAAAAACTCATGAAGTGCAAACCAATGTTACTTTGCTTGGGGATGGGGAGGATAAAACCCAGTCTCCTGGTTTGGAAATCTTCTTGCACTTGAAACCAATATTCAAGCAGATTTCTGCAATTATTTTATACTTATTGGAAAGAGAAAGGAGCTAATATTTGCATTTGATAATCACACAATATTGTACATTGATACTGTGTCTCTCATTCAAAGATCCCTGTGTTTTATGAACTACAGTTAAATGCATCTTAAGCCACCATCTAAGGGAAGCACAAATATTAGTGGCATAATAGAAATGGGTCAGAGGAAGGCCTGAAGGGGCTGGTAACGAGCCAGCTGCTATTATTATCATTATCTATTAGTGAGCTGGGCTGTTAGCTCAAGCAGTAGCAATTCATGTTTGTTAGAGCGTGTTGTGGATAAAGCAGTGGTGTAGAAGTGAAAAGATGTGGGTTCTAATCTTGGCTCTGCCCCAGACCTGCTGTGGGATCTTGAGAAACTGACACTACTTTCACTCCCAATAATAATGTAATGCCCAGAAGTACTAGCTGAGCTCAGGATCCCATTGTGCAAGGTGCTGCACATACACACAGTAAGACAATTTTTGCTATGAAGTTTTTGCAATCTAAATAGACCAGACAGCTAAAGGTAAAGAAGCAGAGGCAGAGAGGTGAAGTCACATAGCTATGCCGGGCTTTAGGCCACTTGAGCATTCCCCTCAGGCCCAGAAAATCCTCTGCTCCCCATTTACAGCAATTATGAGGAGCAATAGAAAACCATGTATAGTTCTGCCCCTCCCTAATTGTTCTCCCTTCTCAAGGCTCATGTCAACCACTGTCTCCTTTTTAATAAGGTCTTGTCATTACTAGGAAACAAGGTGTTTTCTTATTGAATGTTACCTACCAAGTGGTAACTAATATCAGGTAAAATCCTAATGAAGACAAGGCAGTTGTGGATTTAACATGTATTAGCTTGATTGAGGTGAACCCTCAGCTCCTCATTTGTTTGTGTGTTATTGGACAGGGAGAAGAGAAGTTCTTGGTCTACATCCTTTAGACCATTCATTGTTATATATACCTTGATCATATCCCCTCTTGCTCATCTCTATTTTAAATTTAATCCAGACCAGTCTTTTCAATCTCATCATATGATGGTTTTTCAGGCACTTGATCATTCCCACCACCCCTCTCTGAAACTCCTCTAGGTCTGTAATGTCCTTTTTAGATCGGGTGACCAGTACCACACCGTATTCCAGATGAGGCTGCATGAACAATGACAGAAAAAAGAAGTAAGGTAACAGAGGTTCCAAAAGCATAAACTCACCAGTGGCCTTGTAAAGAACATGTAGATAAAGAAATAGTAAGACGAGTAATGTGTGATGAGCTTTCAGCTGCAACTTTGCTTACTAGTGTACTTTGCAGCTGTGGACAGTTCATGATCGCTACAGGGACTGGCTATAAAAATTAGCAGACCAATCCTAAAGTGTGTGATATGCTGGATTAACTAATAGTACTGTGTGTGTGTCTATAAACCAATTTATGATTATGTATACACTGCATGTGTGGAATACCCTGTACCCACCCCCTACACTTGAGCCTGATCAACTCAAGTATACTTTGATTGTATGCCAATAAAGAAACCTCAATGATGAGTCTGGAGTGGATCTGATTTCATGGATTCCACAGAACTGATTGACATGTTCTCCTAGAATTGGACAGGGTGTTCTGGATAAGGTGAGTGGAAAAGATCTCTGAGGGAATCCCAGCGTGACTGGTGCCAAAACCCGGGAGCCACTGATCTGGAGAAGCCAAATAACCGCGATGAGCCCGGAGTAAACTCAGGATGCACTCATCTGGAGTAGGCTAAGTACATACCTCTTAGTGTGATGACACTAACAGTAAGGGAAATGGCATTAGAAGGGTTTAAGTGTTCAAATATGAGGAAGTTAGTGCCACTCTGGAGTAATGGGTTAAATTTAACGGTGAACTCTATGGACTCCCCAGAGAAGTATTATGGGGAGACTGGACCAGGTGAAAAAGGAACTCCAGAAAGAGGTATTAGATTAAAAAAAAATAAGAATACTTAGAATTCAGAGGTCTACTGAATGCCATAAAGAAATACTTTTTTGGCAGAACACAGCAAAGATCTGTTGAATGCCACTGACATTTTCCCAAAATAGGACCCATTGGCAGCCATGTCAAAAAATAGTATCTAGTTTTTATCATCCTAAGGCAAAGAAAGCCCAAGTCAACGCAATGGTTTCAGAGGGATTATTTCTGGTGGCTAGAATTTTACAAACAAAATATGCCACCTTGAGGGATGATTGCAAAAAGCATAAGGAACAAAGCTATAGAGGAGGAAACAAACTAAATGGAAAAGTTTCCTGAAAGGTCAGGAAGAAAACAATGGCTGTTTGCATGAATCCAAGTACAAAAAGCAGCTGACCTTTACGTGCTGTATTTAGTGAGTATAGCTTTGCACGCAGAGTGTACTAAGTTGAGAAATAAAAGCAATTGCCATAAGAGATAAGCTTAGAGCTGCTAAGAAAAAGTCAGCTGAGAACTGATTTGCTCTGGGAGATAAGACAGAAGAGTTATGGTCCCAGAATTTAGCAGCTAATGAGGTCCTGGGAAGTATTTTATTAAACAATGAAAAACTGAAGTGAGTGTGTTAAGAACAAAAGTTATGTGCAGTTAAAAGGAGCTTTAGCACAAAGTAATATTGCAGAGGTCAGAGGGGACTAGTTAGTCAGGGGTAGTGGAAGTGATAAAGCGTTTAAGAGGATGTTAAAGTATTAAAAAAAGAGAATGCTTGGTTTGATAATAAAACCCAATTATGGCAGCACAACTTGGTGCAGTCCTGTCTGGTAACATTCTTAGTAATGAAACGAATTGTGCAAAGGAGAGGATAGGTAGTAACAACTATCAAAGCTATGCTTTTTTCCCTGAGAAGCCTTTACTGCCATTTTGAAGGAAATGGGCCCTTCCCGATGAATGTCTGTAAAAAATCAATTGTAAATGATGCTGCATGCACAGAGTGACACTTTGATTTGAATTATTGGATTATGGGAGATTTAGTCAAAATCGATAAAAAGGAAATAAGAATTTTTATACAGCTTGACTGCTTCTGAACATACTAGTGGGGTGTAACCTGGGTACGGTTGTGTAGAAAAATAATTAAGAGCAAAACAAGGGGCACTGATTAGCTCAAAACACAGATTGTAATAAAGAAAAAGAGAAAACACCTACCAGCTTGGAGAAAACATCAGAAAAAGAAAAAAATGAAGAGTAACAATTATCTTACAAGAAGGAAAATAAGGGAATGAAACCAGCAGTAAAATAAAACATGGCTAGAATACAGCAATTATCAAAGCCCAGGTCAAAAAAGTTACCTTGCCTGTGAAAAAACGTATCCAAATAGAATTTCAGTTTAGAAACGTGAGCAACTTAAACACGTCATCTGCTCAGAACTTGCAATTTACAAAGGGAAAACTTCAGGAGTTCAGAGAAAAGAAGATTCAAGGCTCAGCTGACAAGGCTAAGCAGGGCAAGTTTAAAATATGTATTTGCTCTCTCATAATATACTGTTTACAGGTCAGCAAGGAGCTGCAGAATTTAAGACAACACCTACTTAAAAAACATAACAAGTATGTGTACAATACATTGATTTTTAAAAGCTTCCACTCAAAATGTATCTGTGTAGACAGAATTAAACTATACATCCACAGCCTCAGCCCAGGATCCCTCCAGCCACGGCTCCCGCCTCCAGGACCATCCGGGACCCAGGAGGGCAGAGCTGGGGGACCACCCCGGCAGGGGGTTGAGGAGCCGGGGCAGGGTAGCCCCAGAGGGAGCGGAGCCCCGGAGAGCAGGACGGGGCCCCGCACAGCAGTGCCCCGCCCTCTATGGCTCCGCTGTTGCTGCTGGTCCTGGCCGCCCTGCCACAGTCCCTGGGCGGCTCGGGCCACTTTGCCCAGCCCCGGCTGCGGCACTGGGCGGGAGGCCGCCCTGCAGCACCTGCAGGTGGCTCTGTGTGCCCCGCGGGGTGGCTCCCCGCCCGAGTGTCCCCCACTCGGAGCCTGCCGGACCCAGCCACAAGGTACAGGTGCTGCTTCCCCTCAGCACGAACCGCAGCGGCCCCAGGGCGCCCCCGCACACGACGTGCTGCTGCTGCCAGGGCCGGCTCTAGGCTTTTGCTGCCCAAAGCAAAAGAAAGAAAGAAAGAAAGAAAGAAAGAAAAATGGCTGGAATGCCGCCCCTGAAAATGTGCCACCCCAAGCACATGCTTGGTTTGCTGGTGCCTAGAGCCAGCCCTGGTTGAAGGAGACCACTTCCAGTATGAACCCAGGGAATGTTATTTTTAATTGGCCTATGTGCTGTTTCACACCTGAATTTCCCGTGGTGATAGATAAAAACATTATATACTCTACCAGTTTTTATAATGTAATTGAAATGTAGTCAAAGTTAAAATTGTAGAAGGATGCTTTAAAAGTATCGCTCAAGTTTGGGCATCCTATTCCTTCCAGAAGCCTGGATCTTAAAAGCGTAATGGCTAAAACCTCTGAACACCTTATTAATAATGTGTTCAAGACTATGGTATGTGATATATCCGGTAATAAACTTCTAATTCATTTGGTTCAAGGTACAGGAGAAATAAAACAAGGGGTTAGTAGAACACATATTGGAATAGTTGATACCCGTCACCCAGCTCATATCCGAACAAAATAATGAGCTAGACACCGCCACTGCAAAAGCAATTAACTCATGGTGGGTCAGTCCAAAGGAAATAAGCCTCCGTCCCATAGTTCAGACACTTCATTTGCTTTTAATGGTTGTACAATTAGTAATCACCACTGTAGTTGCTGTGCAATAAGCCTTAAAAAACCCGGGAGAAAGAAAAGGATATGTCTGAAATGAAAAGACAGCTGTACTCGGAAAGAAAAAGGAAAAAAAAAAGGAATGGAAATGTCACCAATTACATGAACAATGATAAAAAAAAAAAAGAAGTAAGGAAACAGAGGTTCACAATGGACAAAACATAATCTTACAAGTGGCCCTGTGAATAACATGGTTAGCAGATAAAAAAATAGTAAGAAAAGCAACGTGTGATAAGATTGCAGCTGCAGCTTTGTGCCCTGGCATACTTTGCAGGTGGTGGAAATTTTATGAACTGTCCTTGAATTGTTATACAAATTAGTCGATCCATCATATAGGTATAGCCTATATCCACCCCCAACACTGAATGGTCCCAGAGAGTGACTCTAGGTGTGTTCTTCCAGGCTGCTCACCCACAATGGAAATCATCTAAGTAGCTTCAGACAGTTAATGAGCACCCCCAGGGCTGGCCACACACATGTTCTGAGGTATTCTGGCCATCTAGCAGTCATCTGGCCATCTAGCAGTCATCTGGCCTGCCTCTGGCAAGTCTGCAGGCACACAGGGACCATCTGAAACAAAAGCTCCATATCCGCCTCCCTGTTTCTTTCCTTATTTACACAACTACAGGCTGCAATGTAAGCACATGAGTTACATTACAGAGGAGGAAAACATGGCACATAGACATGCCTAAGATCACAGAGAAAACCAAGGATGAGAACCTTACTTCCTTGAGTACCAGTCTAGAACTTTATTTGGCACACCACAGTGCTTCCTTTTTTTCATAATTCTCCCTGCCACATTTGCAGTTCTTTCCTGAGCCAATCCTTGACCCCCAACTAAAGATGAATTAGAGGTGGTGAGTGCTCAGCAAACCACTGAAAACTAAGACAATAACATTTTACAGGCCAAAACCAGCGACTTAACTCCACCTGGAAAACTTCCAGCAGGCCATACAGTCCAAATCATCAAACTAACTTTGGATCAACAATTCCTAAATTGAGATCCCATCGGGGTGAATTCCTCATACACTGGAAAATGAAATAAAAAAGGGATTAAAAGAGCAAAATCTCTGAGGAAGAAGTCTCTTCGTGTGTTATTATAGAAAGGAACTGTTTTAAAGCTGCTATGCTCACCTCTAATGTGCTGCGTGGGGATTCACATGATAATGGAATAGCTGTTTTGGTGTGAAGGGACTTCTAACCAACTGCTGCACAGAGACCTTGGTGATATACCAGCATTGGACAACTTAGGCACTTCTCAATGTTCAGTTCCCCCTTGAGGCTTTATTAGTATAATTGGAAGTGGGACATTAAGCACTGTTCAGGATTTTGTCACAGAGTCCAATTATATACTGTATCCTTAGGATTATCTTGGGACTGGAAGGGAGAACTAGCAAAGGAGATTTAAATATTTAAACAGTACATCAATACTGTGGCGAAGGAAATCACATTTCTGCTAGGTGCTTGTAAGCAGTTGACTACTGAGAAACTAAATAACCCCTTTGCTGTAATATTTTCCTATTAAAAACTATGCAAAATGCATAACTGCAATATTGACATGTGCATATTCATTTTGTGCATTCCAATAAAGAACCTTAACTCTGCCCTACAAGACATGCCCCTTAAACTCCTTAAACAATGTGCTTGTTGAAGACTCTGTACTTATATATCTTATGAATAAGAAATGCTATAGGTGTTTAGTGGAATTTTCACATCACTATTGCCATTAACTGCAAGTATGGATACTAAGGATAATGGAATATATTGTAAATTGTCTTTCCAATGCTTAGAGGTCTTAATGATGGTGGTGCTGTCAATACATTTTTTTCAAAAAAGTTACATTTATTACTTCAGCTATCCTAAAGATAATAGGTTTGTGTGTGTTTGCAGATTTCAGAGCACAGCCAAGTAGCCACATGCGAAAAAATAACCCTATTGGTCAAACCAACAGACATCTGCCTAAACACTGTAAGATGAGATGTACAGATGGCCCTGGTATTAAAAACAGTGTCACGCTGCATAAATTTTTAATAACCGTTAACTTTTTCTGTATTTCTTTGTGCATTTTCTACACTTCCCTGATTTATAAGTTAAAACAAAACCCAGTTTATTCACGTCCCTACACCCCAATATAAAAAAAGCAATTATGCTATTTTTACTGTGTTGCAAATTCATGTACTTTTTACAGCATTTGCCTTGAAGAAATTGCATGGTTTTGCTTTTATTTAGTTATTTAAGTCAATAAGGTGTAACAAAAATGACATTTATGTAAAAGCCATTTTCTGCAGCTGGGACCGTTCATGTTCTTGTAATCCTGTGCCTAGGAGTAAGAAAGATCTTGATAGATTTATAGTGACAGAATCAAGGAGCTCAATCTATTTAGTTTAACAAAGAGAATCTTAAGGATTGACTCGATCACAGTCTATAAGTATCACCATGGGGAACAAAGATATAATAATGGAATACTGGGCTCTTCAGTTCAGCAGAGAAAGGTATAACATGATCCAATGGCTGGAAGCTGAAGCAAGACAAATTCAGACTGGAAATAAGGTGTAAATTTTTAAAGGTCAGAGTAATTTACCATCAAATAATTTACCAAGGGTTGTGGTGGATTCTCCATCACTGACCATTTTAAAATCAAAATTAGATGTTTATCTAAAAAGTTAGCTCTTTGAATTATTTTGTGGAAGTTCTCTCGACTGTGTTATCTGGAAGATGCGACTAGATGATCACAATGGTCCTTTCTGGCCTTGGAATTTGTGAATCTGACCTGGGAGATTTAGTAGATCTCCTTATATTTCTAGCCAGCTATGCACCACTGACTACAAAGTAGTATACTATTGCACACCAGCTTTTGCTTGTGGTTAGGGCACTCATTTTTGTGAGACTACAGTTCAAGTTCCTGGTCTGCTACAAACTTCCTACGTGACCTCGAGCTAGTTAGTTAGCCTCTGTGTGCCTGAGTTATGGATCTGTAGAATGGGAGTAATGGTACTTCTGTACCTCCCAGGGATATTGTAAGGATAAATACATTAAAGATTGTGAAGCGCTTTGAGATCTAATGATGACAAGGACTACATAAGAGCCATGTATTACATTAATGTTATCAAATGCTCTGTTTGCCTTTATTGTTTTTCAATATGTTGTTCACAGATTCAATTTAATCCCCAGACAGACATTTAACAGAGCACTCAAGACTAGAGATGGTCTCAGCTAGAATGCTTGGATCAAGATATAGATGAAGTATGGGGAAGAGTTCAAATCTAAAATTTTGGTGTGGGGCCCATGTCCACACAAGGTATAAGTAGTGGAGAATTCCTGGTCCTCACCATCACACACACACACACACACACACACGCCTGCATGCCCACATATTTTGTACATCCTGACACAGACAGACCAATATATTCTCTATCTCATGGGATTAACAAAAAATTGCTAGGAACTTCAGTGAAAATTGAAAGTAGAGGGCCATTCTTGGTTTTCTCTCTGCAGAAAATAAAAGAGAAAAAAGGTCCATTAATCAAGCAACAATCCATAAAACAAACAGCCACCCACACGTATCACCACTTGGAGATATATAGCTGTTAAAGTTGGTAACCAGCATTCAAGAAGAGCAAAAAGAAATAATTCTCAGGCTCTTCAAATGATGGGTAAATGGCAAAGCAGACAAAGGGCCACTTCAGTGCTTAATTTTATGCAGGGTTGGTCTAAAAAATGTGGGAGCCATTGTTAATCTCTACAAAAAGTAACAGAGGGCAAACCTCTCAAATCTGGGCTACTTGCTAAACTCAGTGAAAAGCAAATTAGAGCTTGTTTTGTTTTTTGTTTGTTTATACCTGGATCAAGCAAATGGAAAAATGAAACTTAAACCTGATTGTGATACTAAGAAAAGGGCAAAGTAAGAATTAGGGCAACGGTGGTAAAATTCTAACTGTTTAGTTCAGCTGGCCAAAACTTTGTAAATTAAAAAAAAAACATAGAACATACATCTAATTCTATGTATTTATTAGTTTATCTAATAGTTGGGGTACTCTCTGCAAAATCATTAAAATAGTGCTTTGCATTTTCTATTTTAGATAGCTATAGATTCATAGATTCATAGATTCTAGGACTGGAAGGGACCTCGAGAGGTCATCGAGTCCAGTCCCCTGCCCGCATGGCAGGACCAAATACTGCCTAGACCATCCCTAATAGACATTTATCTAACCTACTCTTAAATATCTCCAGAGACGGAGATTCCACAACCTCCCTAGGCAATTTGTTCCAGGGTTTAACCACCCTGACAGTTAGGAACTTTTTCCTAATGTCCAATCTAGACCTCCCTTGCTGCAGTTTAAACCCATTGTTTCTGGTTCTATCCTTAGAGGCTAAGGTGAACAAGTTCTCTCCCTCCTCCTTATGACACCCTTTTATATACCTGAAAACTGCTATCATGTCCCCTCTCAGTCTTCTCTTTTCCAAACTAAACAAACCCAATTCTTTCAGCCTTCCTTCATAGGTCATGTTCTCAAGACCTTTAATCATTCTTGTTGCTCTTCTTTGGACCCTTTCCAGTTTCTCCACATCTTTTTTAAAATGCGGCGCCCAGAACTGGACACAATACTCCAGCTGAGGCCTAACCAGAGCAGAGTAGAGCGGAAGAATGACTTCTCGTGTCTTGCTCACAACACACCTGTTAATGCATCCCAGAATCATGTTTGCTTTTTTTGCAACAGCATCACACTGTTGACTCATATTTAGCTTGTGGTCCACTATAACCCCTAGATCCCTTTCTGCCGTACTCCTTCCTAGACAGTCTTTTCCCATTCTGTATGTGTGAAATTGATTTTTCCTTCCTAAGTGGAGCACTTTGCATTTGTCTTTGTTAAACTTCATCCTGTTTAACTCAGACCATTTCTCCAATTTGTCCAGATCATTTTGAATTATGACCCTGTCCTCCAAAGTAGTTGCAATCCCTCCCAGTTTGGTATCATCCGCAAACTTAATAAGCGTACTTTCTATGCCAATATCTAAGTCGTTGATGAAGATATTGAACAGAGCCGGTCCCAAAACAGACCCCTGCGGTACCCCACTCGTTACGCCTTTCCAGCAGGATTGGGAACCATTAATAACAACTCTCTGAGTACGATTATCCAGCCAGTTATGCACCCACCTTATAGTAGCCCCATCTAATTTGTATTTGCCTAGTTTATCGATAAGAATATCATGCGAGACCGTATCAAATGCCTTACTAAAGTCTAGGTATACCACATCCACCGCTTCACCCTTATCCACAAGGCTCGTTATCCTATCAAAGAAAGCTATCAGATTGGTTTGACATGATTTGTTCTTCACAAATCCATGCTGGCTATTCCCTATCACCTTACCACCTTCCAAGTGTTGGCAGACGATTTCCTTAATTACTTGCTCCATTATCTTCCCTGGCACAGAAGTTAAACTAACTGGTCTGTAGTTACCTGGGTTGTTTTTATTTCCCTTTTTATAGATGGGCACTATATTTGCCCTTTTCCAGTCTTCTGGAATCTCTCCCGTCTCCCATGACTTTCCAAAGATAATAGCTAGAGGCTCAGATACCTCCTCTATTAGCTCCTTGAGTATTCTAGGATGCATTTCATCAGGCCCGGGTGACTTGCAGGCATCTAACTTTTCTAAGTGATGTTTAACTTGTTCTTTTTTTATTTTATCCGCTAAACCTACCCCCTTCCCATTAGCATTCACTATGTTAGGCATTCCTTCAGACTTCTCGGTGAAGACCGAAACAAAGAAGTCATTAAGCATCTCTGCCATTTCCAAGTTTCCTGTTACTGTTTCTCCCTCTTCACTAAGCAGTGGGCCTACCCTGTCTTTGGTCTTCCTCTTGCTTCTAATGTATTGATAAAAAGTCTTCTTGTTTCCTTTTATTCCCGTAGCTAGTTTGAGCTCATTTTGTGCCTTTGCCTTTCTAATCTTGCCCCTGCATTCCTGTGTTGTTTGCCTATATTCATCCTTTGTAATCTGTCCTAGTTTCCATTTTTTATATGACTCCTTTTTATTTTTTAGATCGTGCAAGATCTCGTGGTTAAGCCAAGGTGGTCTTTTGCCACATTTTCTATCTTTCCTAACCAGCGGAATAGCTTGCTTTTGGGCCCTATCATATATACTTATACACCCTAATTATTTTAGGCTGTGAGCACATTAATCTTTAACATATTTATCGTCACAGTATCTCTGTGTGATATCATACCCATTTTACAGATGAGGAACAGAGTCACTGGTAGACTATGGTCTACATATATTTAGGTACCAAAGTCCTATTGATATCAATGAGTTAGGCACCTAAATACCTTTATAGATCTGCACATAAGTGATTAGCCTAAGGTCACACAAGAAATCTGGGGCAAAACAAGTAATTGAACTTGGATTCTAGGCCAGCACCTTAGCTTCAGGACCATCCATCTTCTCTGCTGCTTTCTCGGGGGTTTATTTTTTATTAGTTTTTTTTTTCTTGGACAGCTAAGTTGTTGGTATGTAAAGATTTTACATTTTTATAATATCCAGTAGCAGATATATTTCCAGGTATTTCTGATAACGATGTACAGAGTATATGTAACAGTTCACTGAACTTATTTCTATTTTGGTGAATATCAGGATGGAAGGCCCTGAGCAAGCACATAGTAAAGCATTTAAGTATATGTAATTATGTAATTTTCCTATTATGTGATATCAATTTTGGCCTTACTCCATTGCGAGACAAGAAAAGTCTTACAATGCTCATCTTCAAAATAACATTCAATAGATCAGCATTATCATTATATTCCACATGGCAGTATTCATTCATGCAGACATAGGGCTGGACATAGGCAGTCAGACGTCAGCAGGACGCACTATAGACTGGTGAAAAAAGTGTAAAGGTTTCAGGATTTGGTCCTAGTAGGTTAGTGCCAGAGCTGGGAATTGAATCCTAATCTGAATCTCAGCCAATGCCTTATCCTAGGCCTCTTACAGACACAATTTATGTTCGTATTATGTCCTTCTATTACTGTAGAATAAAACATTAAAAACAAAACACATGTGAATCCACTGATGCTAGAGGTCCAGAATTCTGCATATTTTGCACTTGTATTTGTCAATGGTGAATTTCAAATGCTAGCACGAATCATTTTGAAGAGCTAGCACTTAATTTTTGAATGCTTTCATGTTGCTCTAACTTTTCTCACTTGTAAATCCTCTATTGGCATTATTTAAGTCCTGTCTACGCCAACAAGTCTGATGTACTTTTAAGAAGAGAAAATTATCCCAAGATTCTCATAGCATTCAGAAAATCCATGGACTGCTTGAATTAAGCAATCTAAGTTTGATATTGTTACATAGATCGCTGGAGCGAGAACAGACCTATTACAATCCCATTTGCTGTTCATTTTAAAAAGTAATATGCGGGGTAGAAAAACTGTTCCTTTATTACCAGCAAATGTATTGTGCTTCATTTTCACTGCTTGATTTACCAGAGTCAACGTCTGGAATACAAGCAATAATCCTCAGTTTTTAGTGGTCCTAGTTTTTGTTATTCAATAACAAGGGGGAAGCCGCATGAATACACATTTGTATTTGGAAAGCTCTTCCTCTTTGCACTGGAGTGTTCTGATAAATACTGCACGTTTCTAAACATCGCACTCGTGGGATTTTTAACAAACGGAGCTCAGTGGCAGCAGATTGACTTTTTTGTAGATTACTTGCAAATTCACACTGTATACTTCCCCAGGGGCTACCCAGGATTGTGAAGCATCTTGCTACCACCATTGCTTAGTGTGAGGACATCTTGTCTGCGCTTGCTGTGGTTCAGATCTCTGACTCTGTCAGCCTCTGGCAACACAAGCACGGTCTTCCAGGCCTCCGTAGAACTCGGTCTCTGTGTATAGGTTAGCGATAGGCACACACAATCCCCTGAGTCCTTCGAGCTTCCCTCCGGAATGGCCAGCTCCTATTCTATGGAACACACAGAATTCTCCAGCTGACACAATTCAACTCAGGACCAACACTCCACTTACCTAATATTGGAAACAAATGGCTACATATAAAACAAAATCATAACGCTTTCTAGAGTCTAAACTTAACTCATAAGACACCCCCCTCTTTCACACAGGACAGCTTACCCCAAGTCCTCTCTCCAGCATTTTCAACCAAGCTTGCTGAGATCCTCTTTGCATAAGATCAAGCCCCCCGGAAGCTTGTCTTCACAGTTGGAAGGATGCCAGGGTGTCTCTCTGCACTCCCAGATATATCATACCAGAGCTCTGATGATCACCTGAAAATAGGGTCCTCTGATGTTTACCTGAATATAGGGTCCCCTTCCTTTACCTCTTCCTATTAATTTCCTTCTAAAGTCTCTGCAAGTTCTTCATTAGCATTTGACTCAGTATGCTAATAGGCTTCTGGTGTAAAATGCACAATACGCAGTGGCCACCAGGGAGATAAATGTGTCTCACCTCCTGTCTGGAGAAGTTTGTCTCAGGCATGCTACCTTTGAGTGTTCTGCCTTTAACTACAAGGCCTAGAGAACATAATTTTCAACATATACATATAACTCCTCACATATTTTCTGTACATACATCTCACAAAGTTGTGGTGACCAGTATGACACAGGTTTTCAGTAGAGATCTTACATGACTCCTATTGGTGAATCCAGGGGATATCTGTACCCTTATGTATCCCTGTGCTCTCTGCCAGTTCCTATCAAGAGGTTCTTGGATTGCATATATCAAAACACAAGTGAAGGTAACTCTCAAAAGAATGAGTCAATTAAGAATATCATAGTCATCTTATCAAGATTGTAGGTAAAATCTGATATTGTATTGAAAATTTAGGAAAATGACTTTTCCAGTTACACGTGTCTTCAATTTCTCATCCAGGGGGATTACAAGGCTTTGCATCATCCTTTTCCAACTTTGATGGCTGGCTGTCCTTTTTCTTCTCATCCAAATCTTCATCTTGGGCAATTGCAATTTATATTTTGATGAACCATCCAGACTCATTCCTTCTCCCTTGCTGCCTCATAGAGTTTCTGTCCTGGGCTGATTCCATAGCTATTATCTTGTTCACTCTCTTGCCCTGATTTTCACCAAACACTGTTCCCTTCCCACATCCCTCCCCTTTCTTGATCACCCCATTATTTCCTTCAGCATTGTTCATTACCAGGTACCTATCATTCAGTCCATCAGCATCTTTGAATTCTCCTCTGCTCTCAGCTTTCCAGTTCCTTGTTTATTCCCTTACCTAGAAGGACTTCCAGAGTGCCCAACACCAAAACTGTTTGTCCACTATTGCTCCACCCTCCCATCATCTGTCCTTCTCATCAATCCCCATCCTTTGGTCAGCCTGGTAGCTACTTCTTGGATGCTTGCTGAATGCCTCTTAAGAAAAATCAAGGGACCATAAAATCACTTCCTTCACTACAAACTAGCTTTCACATTCTTCAGCTCTGCAATCTTCCTGTCTAAATTGTTCTACCTCTCTTCCCGAACTGATCTTTTTTGCTTACATACACCAACAGCTCATGCCTGCCTTTGATTCTGTCCATATCTCTTTCATCTCTCTGATCCTCAACAACTCCCTCCCTCACTTGGCTCCTTCCTTACTGCAGGCAAACATGTTGTAACTCCTTTAAACCTACCTTTCTCTCCAAGCATCATTCTTCTCCTCTTTGCCTCCAAGTATTTCCCTTCTCCAAGGACAGTACGGAAATACTACTTGAGTATAACCTCATTTAATCACACATTTGAATAATTGAGGATTTAATTAGTTAATCCTTATACAGCATTCTGAATGTGAAAAGTGCTATATAGTGCTAAGTACATTAGTGCTAAGTATTATTTTAAGGTCAAGAAGTGGCAATATCATATTCCATATCAATTATTTTTATTAATCTGTATAAATACTAGAAGGCTGTTGCTCATATCTAAGTGAAAAGAAGGAGTGGAGAAGATATTCTTGCATAATTGCCATTAATCCTGATGAGGTTGATATGTGTAAATCTAAGCCATATTAAGGAAAGAATATATCCTTATTTTATACTGATCGGTAATGGAAGTGACCTTTTCCAGGAGTTAATGATCTGCATAGACTCTTTGTTTAAAGGGGCAGTGCCAAATTAAAATCATATATGGGGGGAAATCCTCACTTAAAATTATTACAAATGAAATGAGATGTAGAAATCTAGGACCAGATTCTCCGCTAACGTAAATCAGGTTAGCTGTATTGATTTCACCAGTGAAAAGTAACATAGGGAACAGATCTTTAGTGAGTGTAAATCCATTTAGCTACAGTGATTTCAATGGACCTATGCTGATCTACACCCACTGAGATCTGATCCCTAATGTACTTATTTATGATTGATGGTATTTGGCTACCTTTTTGTATTCCTCTCTGCTTGGATAATGAAACTAGACTGATAGATTCTGTTTTCTGTTTCTAATCCGTTTCCCTTTACATAGCTCATACCCCTGTTGCATTTGAAAAAAAAAAAAAAGGAGTCATTGTGGCTCCTTAGAGGCTAACAAATTTGAGTTTCTGACAATGCAGAGGAATGCCAATCTTGCCCCATACCATACAATGAAAAATAAACCTTCCTGGGTTTCATCTATATTTATAATTTAATGCAGATATTTAAGACAGACTTTGTAAAAACCTTCTTAAAAACAATCCCCAAACCTTAAACCTTTTAAAGCCTAAAATAATATAAGAATATCCCTTTCAGGTATATTCAACCAAGCATCAGTGAGAGAATTCTCTTATCTGGAGACGGGATCTCAGGTGGTATGAAGGTAAGAGCTAACAGGAAATCTTTTTAGTTGGTGGCTGTCCTTGTGCTTCATTCAGGACCTTGTATTCAGAGGGTGTAAACAGAGAGATGCAGAGGAAAGAGGCTTGCAGATTTTCCTAGAAGAACAAAGTGATGATAGGTCATTATGAAAGACAGTCAAGAATTACCCAGTGTTTTTTTCAAAGAGAAAAAGAAAAATGCATGACCACAATCCTACTCTAATCATTTTTTGCCACTTTCCTTTATATGCATTGTGATATTAGGAAGGAAATTAGTAAAGCAGCATGTTTTGTTTTTTTACCCCCATATTGTTGTTATTTATGAAAGGAAGAATAAAGGAAATGCATGGGTATGTCCCCAAAAGGACACAAAGGATGGCTAGACACTAGGGATTTGGGCACATTACAAATGCCATAGATTAGAATAAAAATGAAGAGACTTTAGCTGGGAAAGACAACCAGTAGGCAGGACATAGTGTAGAGGAACACTATTTTGTCTTCCATGCACGGTGTATCCTAAGATGCTTTACCAAATTAAATAATAGAGGTAGAGAACAGGAGAGAGAGAGAAGCTGTGTAGCCAAGGCAGAAGACAAGCTTTCATGTCATTGAAATGACATGGAAACACAGTAAAACAGAAGGACTCTAGGAAGGCTATTTGAGAACTCAGGAGGAACTATGGAGCCCTTGAACCATCAATTATAGGACTGTGCAGAGGATCAAAGAGGACACTAACGCTCAACAAGTAAAGGGAGAAAGTAGAACGATGACTTCTTGAGGTCCCTTCCAGACATACATTTCTAGGATTCTATGAGCAGTTCACAAAGGCAACTGGAAAATGTCTGTGAAGGGTGCTAAAAACAATGACCTCAGTGAGAATGCAAGAGAAAGCTGAACTTCCATAATATGTTTACCTGCCAACCATGGGGGGGAAACAGATATTTTATTGAATGATGCTGCAATGGCAAGAGTTCTGATTCGGCCAATGCAGAAAGGATGCATGATTCTTCAAAAACGACACGTAATATTGTGCACTAGAGTTTTCCTTCCAGCAGGTAACAATGGGAAGTAAGAGTCTGCTAATCTATCAAAAGAGTTACTGGTGAAAGTGAAACCAACAGCTCATGAAACCAAAGTAGCTCAGTCAGAGCAGATGGGTGATCCCTTTAGTTACACAAGGTGGCCAGAGAATCATGAACAGAAAACTGGTACTCAGCCAACTGTGAAATGTTAATACCCTGATTTCATTTTCCCAATGGGTTTCAGAAAGAATCTATTTATGGATCAGTTAGGTCTTTTGATAACATCTGTCTGCCAACACTTGAAACATTGGATAATAGATGGAGAAGTGTAGAAAAAGTTGGGTTTGAGTCCCCTTAAAGAGTTATTGAATCATTTATTGGTGAAAATACATCCTCAGAAACTAGGAAAGCAACTGGGACACTGGACTGAAAACGGCGGTGAGATTTCAAAAAGTGTTAAACAAATCTCATTTAAATAGTATTGCTATCATTCAGAAATGGCAGCCATCTAAATTAATGTCAGGCAAAGTTTGCTTAATTTTAGTGATAGGTGAAGTGAGCTCTATATCTCCACTAACCTATAATCTAATGTATAAGTTGGATCCTCAATTGGTGTAAATTGGTATAGCTCATAGACTGCCATTTCCAGAATATTTACAAAAGTTATCTGAGGAAAATATTAAATGGCTATCATCAAAATATCAAAACAATAAATTTGCCTTATCGAGACAGAAATGCTTCCATAGCTTCCACTAGGAGAAGAAGCTTTTTTTCTTCTTCTTTTCCTTGTCTTTTGTGGTGGAAATAAAGCACCTTTAACAGCAGCTTGACAGGGCAACATTTGTCTAGATTGTCATGTAAAACTTTGTGCCATAAAGTAAAAACATCAAAGTAACTTCTAGTTACTATGCCACGAAAAAAACACCACCAGGGGAAAGAACAGATTACACTGCTCTACAGCCAAAATGTTTCTGAAATAAATGTAGTCAAACTTTACTAATTCTGGGTCACTGAGAACGAAAACGATGCTTAAAATTGTTGATTAGCTCTAGTTTTCAAGATATGCTATTGGGTCAGTATATACGACCCTTGACTTGGGAATGGCAGAGGATAAGTGAGTTATAAAGAGAAGGGATCTCAATTTAAACCAGAAATGACTAAAATACATCTTTGACTGGATCTATGAATAAATCTATGACTGGGTTTGGACAGTACTTGCTTTTTAGGCAAAACAATGAATGATGCAATCTGAAGCTGGTATTGCATCATACATGATATGAATTGCATCATGTTATTCCTAGAAGCCATGGATGATGCAATCATAATGAAGCTTACATCACTCTGCTGAACAAATTGCCCTATATCAGGTCTAGAAATCATACAGTGTCATGCTCTCTTATTTGTCAGTGTTTGATTTTGCAAAGGGACACATTTCTGTTTAGCCAAAGTGAGCAGAGATGCCTCGTACTTGTGTGAACAGTGCAGATAACTTCTGCTATGTTTTTGGTGAAGTGACTTTTGCATCACAAAAGCGCAATATAACCACTATAGTTAAGAAAGTCTATCACCTTTATTTTGGCTGCAAAATTGGAGATCAGGACAAGAGGTGGGCCCCACACATATGCTGCAACACTTGTGCAACAAATCTTCGCCAGTGGTTGAACAGGAAAAGGAAATCTATGCCTTTTGCAGTGCCAATGATTTGGAGAGAGCCAACAGATCATACCAGCAATTGTTACTTCTGCATGGTGCCTCCAGTTGGGAAAGGTGTGTCAAAGAAGAAAAAGTGGACTGTGCATTATCCAAACATTCCATCAGCTATACGCCCAATACCCCACAGAGAAGGACTGCCGGTTCCTGATGCACCAGAATCATTCTCACTTAAGTCAGACGAGGAAGAGGATGAAACTTCTGGTCCTGAACCATCAATGTCACAGAACTCACATTTTCACCCATCCTCCTCCTCTAAACCACACCTCATAACACAAGGTGAACTGAATGACCTTGTCAGGGATTTGGAACTACCCAAGAGTAAGGCAGAGCTGTTGGGCTCCGGACTACAGCAGTGGAATCTCCTGGCACATGAGTACTGCTGTTTTCTCTGCGAATGGGATAGTCGTGCAAGAGATTCCCACTACATCAGGAAAGATTGGCCACTCCGACAGTCATTGGAGCCTGGGAGGAAAAGTGTTCAGCATCCACCACTTGTTGAATCAAGGAAGATTTTGTTACCACCCTTACACATCAAACTGGGTCTGATGAAGAACTTTGTCAAGGCCATTGACAAAACACAAGCAGCTTTCAAATACCTCCGTGGAAAATTTCCAAGGTTAAGTGAAGCTAAGATAAAGGAAGGTGTCTTTGTTGGTCCTCAGATTTGTGAACTTCTTCGAGATGATGCATTTGACCATGCACTGCGTGGCAAGGAAAAGACGGCATGGAAAGCCTTCCAGTTAGTGGCAATACATTTTCTCGGAAACAACAAGGCAGACAACTACAGGTTGTTGGTGGAAAACCTCCTCAAGGCATACAAAAGCCTTGGTTGCAACATGTCACTAAAGATACATTTTTTGCACTCTCATCTAGATTTTTTTCCACCGAACTGCAGAGCAGTGAGCGACGAGTACGGCGAGCGATTTCACCAGGACATTGCAACAATGGAGAAACACTATCAGGGCAAATGGAGCCCATCAATGCTTGCAGACTATTGCTGGACAGTGACAAGAGATGCTCCATTTAATGAATACAAGAGACAAGCCAAGAAGCGCCGAGTAGACACTGAATAGGACTAAACTATGTACATAATAGTTTTTTGCCTTTTGTTTCATAATAAATTTTATGTATATAACCCTTTTGCTGATTTTTAAAGTGTTCCATAAACAGGACAGGTGAAATATTATCATGTAAAGCAACCATAAACACATGAAAAGACCTAGGTTTACAATTTAGGATTAAAACTCTACTATCTACACAATATACATAGACATAAAATGTAAAAACTTAAATATCTTAGAAACAGTAGCAAATCAGTTGTTTTAATTGTCATATTTGACTTCAGCACATCAAAGTACATAATAAATAGCACATTTTATCTCTGAAGCAGACGACTTTTCAAAAATTGTAGACCAGTGTTATTAGACACCACGTTAATAAAACATTGTTTATGAATAATTTATTTTAAAATTGGGTACCTAAAGTTAGGTATCTTCTGTTTACGCTTCTCCTTTACTGCACTTTAGATTGTTGTTGTTTAACTACCAGCCTGCTAAAATATTGTGTGTAAGGGTGACAGGTTGGTCTGGATTATTTTGATCCGGAAGGAAATCTGTGTGGGTGGAATTTCTACAAGGCCACTTCAAACTAGCTCTTCTCAGTTTACAGCATGTCCACCCTCCATCCTCGACATGTGTTTAGCTCGTGATAAGGCAGGTGCTATTTTACTAGCTCCCCTCTCCACTTCTAAACATGTTACTTCAAATGCAGCAAATGATAATGAGAAAAATAGCCAGCACACTTATTGCTGATTAAAATGATTAATATTCAGAAGGGCGATCAATGAATGTACCTTTATGAGAATAACTCCAAATTTAACTTTTAAATAAGTGGCTTATGATGTAACAGGTTCATCTGGAATGAATGGAGATGGATTTTTGTTGATGTCATATTATATACACATCAGGTAAAACATGGACATGTCATATACACTTTTTAAAGAAGCTTATTTAAAAAAAAATGTTTGAGCCTTAAAAACTCTGCAATATTCTGATGAATTATTTCCATTAAGGGTACACTGATGTGAATTGCTTTAAATCTGAATACCATTAACAAAGATTCTTGACCTCTTAATTCACTAGAGCCATTCTACCAAAACACCCAATCAATACAGCCAATTGGGTCATCACAGTAATGGAAGAATCACCCTATTAAAAGACCCCGTGAAATCTACTGTTTCTATGTACTGGGTATTATCTATGCACTGAAATAAACTGGTTGAGCAGAAGAATTAATATTCTAAACCCTTTATGAGACCCAAACCTACGTGAGAACCTATATGAGATCTTTTATTTGTAAAAGCACAAGAATCTTTCAAATACTCCAGGCTAGACCTCTAGAAAAGAAATAGTTACTGAAACGATCACCACAGATACCTTTATTTGCTAAACATTCTCTCATGCATTTGTAAAATAGCAAACAAAAGTTTATATTCTTTTTTCTCAGAAATATAAGGGCTGTATGGGCTAACTATATTCAAAGCACTATAAACTATGCGGCAGATTCTGATTTCATTCACACTGGTGTAAATCCAGAGTAACTCCATTGATTGCATTATTGTAATGCCTCTGTAACTGCAACCAGAATCTGGATCTGTACTAATACACTTCACACGTGAGTGCTTGAACGAAATAATCATTTAAAGATTAGCAATTTTAATTTTCTCTATAACCCTTCAATAATTATAGGACGTATATAGGACGTATGAAAGATCTTTACCAACTCCAAAGTTGATTCTGAGGCCAATTCCTTTTAGCTTTGGGGTCATCATAAAAATGTGGTAATCAATGAGTTTCTCTGTCTACTGCATATTATTTATGCATTAAAAAAATTGAGACGTTTTCTTCTTTTTTTTTCTTATTTTAATCAATGTCCATTTATCATTTCCAATTTCTGTCCTTGTCACCACAGCTACTGTCAGTGGGCTCCAGACTTTACTAGTTATGTAACCAATGCTCTTCAAAATCAGTATAACCAGATTTGCAAGTAAATATGCATATTCAGAGTTGTAACAGGGCATGGAAAGTGTGTAGGAGGCTGTAAGGAGCTGTTCTGACTGTTCTTTTCTACTGTTGGTGTGTTTTTAGAATATTTCAAAGAGCAATTCGAAATGTAGATTAGGAGAATAAAAGATCCAGAAGTTCAGTTCAGATGCTGCATTCTCCATGTCTTAGAAATCAGGCCTGTAATATCATTAGAAAGAGTTAGAGAAAGAGTTCCAGTCTTTCCTCAAACCTCCACTTGAATGTGAACTCAAGTCTTCAAGTTAATATCCATTTACCTCAATGAAAGTTAAGGACCCTCAGCAACTCCAAGAATAGAGGCTAAATTGGGTACACCCCCTTCTAGTCCTGGCTGATATCAGGAAATGGAAAAGTACATGCAGATGAAAATAATGATAATGGAACAAAATAACCGAACTTTGAGTCTTAGATAAGATCCAGGTTTGTTCTGGTTTCACATTTGGGCAAAGTTTTTTTGCATTCAGAGAGAAAAGGATGGTCTTGTGGTTAAAGCATGGTGAAACTCAGGAGATCCGAGCGTGATTCCCAGATTAGCCACAAACTCCCTTGGGAAAGTTACTTAATCTCTTCATGCTTCAGAGCCCCTTCTGTAAAATGAGGTGGTTGTACTTTCTTTGTTTCACCCTTTCTATGTTTTGTCTATTGAGAATGTATAACCTTTAGGGCAGGAATTGTCTCTCACTCTGTTTATGTATTCTTAGTAGCACCGTCTGCACAATAGAAATCCTTACCTGCAAAACATTTCACATCTTTGAAAAAAAAATAATCATCCTGCATCAAGATAAAAAGTCAGAAACACAGTTTTAAGGGCTTTCCAGAAAAATCTATTTTGGGAGAACAGAAACTGAATGCTTTGGCTTGGAGGCTGCCCACCTGGAATGTTTTTGTCAATTTCTCTTTCTCTCTGTAGGCAAAGAGAGATGTTTTAAACAGCACCAGGTCAATACACCATAGGGAAATTTTAGTGCACATCTGCAGGGTTCACATGGACAGTTAGTGCATTACAGGCTGGAGTACTGTAGATTTACATCACAACTTGCTTTACAGAAAGTACTGGTACAGATATGGCCTGAGAAACACCATTTGCCTTTATTCATTATTGATTATATCATTTGCCAAACTGGAATATTTCTGTAGAGATATGTAAACAATTAATATCTCATAAACCAGCCCAGACTGATTCTTATTTTGCTCTGCAAATGCACCTTCTCTGCCCCACTCCTGCTGTATTTCACCCACCTGTCCATTGACTGCTGCACTCATTCCAGGACTGTATTGGTGTTGAGAGAGCAAAGTTATTTAAGTAGAGTTCACCGGCTACATTTTTAGATAGGGGCTATTGATGCATATTACAATGATGGGGAAATGCCTCCTTAATATGATACCAAAGAGAGAAAGTGTCACACTTCCAACAACATTTCATAAACAGTGTAAACTCTATAGCTACAGAATGATAATTACAATAGGAAAATCTAATGAAAAATCCTGGTTTCAATAATAATTTTATTTATCTAATTACTCCAGGGTAACATTGAGAGCTACAGTAGGTGCTGATTGAACAAAGTTGATAGTAGTTGGGCCTGAACCAAAATCACTAGACATGATTCACCACTACATTACTCAATTTCACACCAGAGTAGAGCCATTGATTTCACCACTGCATTGATTTCCATGGATTTACACAAGCATAAAACTGGAATAATGTAGTGTGAATCAGGCCCAATGGACCCACACAACTTCCAGTGCTTGGTCTTTGAAACCTTAACCTGAAAATGGCCCCTATTTTTATAAGTGGCTAAAGCAAAACCCCTGGTCTGAGAACTCTAATCCTTGGGGTGTTTGAAATCCAGATTCATATTCGGTAGCTTAAGTCCCTATCTAATTTCAGTGCACATGTTTTAATATACAATACAGTGACTTGAAAATGAGACTATTACCTTGCAAAGGGAGATATTTTTCCATAGTTTCCACCTGCAATAGGAATAACACGCAATTAATATTTTATCAAACCTCGTGGAGCATGTTAAGCAGCAATTACTGCATCTGTAATAATGGGCCAATGAATATGTATGATTTAGGATTTTCAAGATAACACTCTAAACTGACGACCAGATTCAAATGTATTAGAGAGAAAATGAGGCCATTGAAAATCGTGACATTTACAGCATTTTTGTAGAAAATACCAGAACAATGTACATATGCAAATTATGGTAACAGCATAATCAATTTCATATAATCTGGGCATGGAAACCCTTGACAATTCACTGCAAAAAACTTTCCATAAGGTAAAATAGCTTTGTGTTTTATTTTTTTAAATTCTTGGAGGTTTTCAGAACCAGGCACATTTGTTTAGAATTGCTCTCAGATTAAAGTGATCATGCGAAGGGTTTGCTGGTGGGCCTCCCCACACCAGAGAGCTGGGCCAGTGGGTTTAAGAGTGTGGACTGCAGGACGAGTAGCAGAAGGAGGTGCCTCATCTCTAATCCAGAGAGAGGAAGCCAGGGGCAGGAGAGGGCTGACAGTAGGAGAGCAGCAGAGCAGTTTACCCCGTGATGTCTCCGCACCAGAGAGCTGATACGAGGGGAACAGTGAGAGGGCGAGGGGGAGTGAGAGATGCTCCACTGGTGAGGATGATCTCCCAGCAGAGAGGCTGTGGGGGGCTCCTGCTGGGAAGAGTGGGGTTGCACTCCAGCTGGAAGTGCTGGGGTGGCTGGTCTGGCAGAGAGACAGACGCAACAAAAGATGCGGAATTGCAATATGTCAGTGAGCGAGAGGATATGTGATTTTCAGGGACTATGTGCACTGGGGTGACAAATGAACTATGTTGCGGATTTTTGTTATGGTCTGATTTGCACTATAGTTTCCATAATAAACCAGGCCCAAAGACAGCTATTGAAGTGGAATTCTTGGGTTACCTGAGCGGGGAAACTTTCTCCCCATCAGGCTAACAGAAGGAGGGGATCAGCTACATTACATACTAAAAACAGCTGCAGACAATGGGGGCTACTGTCCACGGCACTAAGTAGTATGACTAGAGCACAGCTAATTCAGGTAGATTAATTAAGGTTTCCCAGACTACAAACAGGGGGACTAGGATATTGGATCCAGGCTGTGTGTGTTGAAGAGAGAAAGCCAGGAGAAGGTGCCAATTGTTAAGGGAGAACTACTGTACGTGATCACAACATCACTAAGAAGAAATGGAGTGTGTATTCATTATGAACTTTCACAATATGGGAGTTACTATGGTTTGTTTTCATTGGGAATTAATGTGTATGTTCATGGATTTGCTGTAGATTAATTAAAGAGGTAATTTTTAACCTGACTATACACCTTTCTGCCCATTCAGAGATTGCTACTCACTACTCCACAGAGCATTATGTTTGCTATCACTCTTGAGTGTTTCCCGATATGCAGCAAACACACCTTAGTCTGGCATTTCTCTGGCACACACTTGTGTATCTAAAGGCTGCATTTTGCACTAAGCCAGAATTAATAGATCTTGCGCAGCAGATCTCCTGTGGGACAGGGGAGAGCGAAGGACCTTAGGGTGAAGAACCCCAACATGACAACACAATGCCATTTGCTCCCACACACACCCACAGGGGAGTTTGAGCCAGCTGATTCATGTAGATTCCCACTAAGCCACTTCTTTGTGCAGCAGAGAGATGCCAAGGAACCGCGCTGAATGGGGTTCACATGGTGTGGAGCATCTCTGTATAGACACTCTGTGGCCTGCCCTCACCACCTCTATGTACTGAAGCCACTGGGCATGGGGGCAGTAACTAAAGAGTACATTAGCCAGAGTGATCACGTGGGTGGAGCCAAGGCTTTGTCTACCCCAACCCTTCTAGACTTGTCCCAACTGCTCCTGGGAGACAGTAATAACAATAACAACAACAACATCCAACTTTTATCAGGTTTCAGAGTAGCAGCCATGTTAGTCTGTATCCGCAAAAAGAACAGGAGTACTTGTGGCACCTTAGAGACTAACAAATTTATTAGAGCATAAGCTTTCGTGGACTACAGCCCACTTCTTCGGATGCATAACTATATATATGCATATATAGCATATATATAGTTATGCATAGTTATGCATCCGAAGAAGTGGGCTGTAGTCCACGAAAGCTTATGCTCTAATAAATTTGTTAGTCTCTAAGGTGCCACAACTTTTATCAGCGGATCTCAAAGTGATTTACAAAGGACGGGCAACAGCATCAACCCTTTGGTTAGATGAGGAAACGGAGGCACCAAGACTTACCCAAGGTCACCCAGCAGCAGAGCCAGGAATAAAACAAATTTCTTTCTGAGTCCCAGTTCATTGCTGTACCCACTATGCAATTATGATTTATCTCTACGCACTTGGACCCAAGCCTGTTTAAGGATGTAACAGGGGTCTTTATGTGAGTGAACAGTTCAAGCCTTGTATAAATACAGTTTAATACCTTGCCAAACTTCCACAATATTATCAACCCACTGTGATTTGAAATGACAAATATGTCTGATCTCCATTACACAACTGGCTCTGATAGACTCCAGAGCCACCTTAATTCTGGCAAAACCGTCAGGAACAAAGTAATACCATGCTATGGTGAAACAAAAAATATTTTATGAAAAGCTTTGCTGAGGCTTAATCTGAGACCTGCAAATAAAGGTAAACACTGGTGCAGGGTTAAGGATTAGAAGCCTATGATTGATAATGAAAAATACATACAGAGCTAGCAAGTATGTGTAAATTAGGTTTTAACTGCCCCCCCTCCACCTTCTTAACACAGGCTATAATATTCTTTTTCACAAAATGATTCTATCAGAATATTAAATTTTTCCATTAGCAGGATTAGATTAGGTCTTACTATTAAACCATGTACGTCAGTCCTATTAAACAAGATACTTCTCTCTGCAGCGCTCTCCTCCATGGTATGATTCCGACTATTTGTCTCATTCAGCTGGGATTTGAACAGGAAGCTATGCTGAATATTAGGAGCTGTCCTGGGTGAATGTTCATAATAAAGAGCAACAATCAGTAGACAAATCCCTGCAGTCAAATAGGCTTAAACAACACAACATTTTTATTGTTTATGGAGCAAATTATATAAAGTGCAGAGCACATGGCTTTAATGCAGATGCCTTTCCCAAGCCACAAACAAGGTCGTGTTTATTTATTTATTTTTTTACAGCACAGTAGATACAAATTAATTTCTCTCTCACATGCACTGCTCAAAAGGATGGTCTCCGTGTTGTAACAATATGATCCCTGATCAGCTCAGTCAGAGTTTACCAGGTGCGCTAGAAAGAACTGAGTCCTACTGTTCAGTGATTGTGATGGCCGCCATCTTGGCCAGCACACCAGGGACCAACAGAACTAAAAGCATTAGCTGTTACTGCTTGAGCTAAAGAGCCAAGGATCTACAGCTGGGGGCTATCACAACTCATATCCTCTCTGGATCAGCACAGGTGGGAAACCTGTAACACGCACTTACCAGTGGTTTACATGATGTTTAAAGCTGGTTGGCAACTGGGATTCTTTCCCCGCTGGAAAATTTCATTTTTTTCTTCCTAAAAGCAAACATCTGTTGCAGGTAAATGAAGCCCAGTGGTCAGAGATAGAAAATGGTGTCCTTAAGAGAGTATGCTTCAGTAGTTAGCCAGGGGGATTCTGAGGCAAGTCGAACTAAACTGATACAGCATCAGGTTAATAGGGGGTAAATGGCAGAATGGGTCCAAGGCAGGTGCCCACCACTTCCAAACAGAGTTTGGCAAGAAGTTTCTTGCAAATACTGCTGCTATGACTTGCATTTCAGACAGAATCAAAGAACGTGTTCCAGCAGCAGAGGCCACTGCATGCTGCCACTACCCAACAGTGATTCCTGAAGAGTATGAGACGGTAGGTTGGTTGGACATGATATGTGTGGAGCAACATGTCAGGGAATGGTGCTGGAGAATGAGCAGGATGGAAGTCCTGCCTTACAACAGATTAAACCATTGATTAGGACTGGGGAATCAGCCATAACCCATCGTTATCAGGATTCCCAGCATAAGCACTGGACTAATATTTGGAAGTACTTACAAGTCAAAATGGGGGACTATCCGTGAGTAGGCCATACAGTAACTGTTCAAAAGATAGAAGAAGGGTCTATATTCCTCTTGTGTTATTGACCCAGGTGTTGCAAATGCTATGTATCACCAGGAGGGAAAGATCTTGCGATAGAAAAGCTCACAGCCAAAGGATCAGCTAAGCTCTACGGACCAGGAAGGAAAGTGGCAGTGGAGCGATGGTTCCAAACCCACAATGACTGTGTGACGTTACTGACATGAACTAGGACTGTATAGATCATTGGTGCAATCAAAGTCCTGTAGTGGTACCAGATCTTGTATAAAGGGGGTCAAATAAGGTGTCTAAGACAAGGTTATGGTTGGCTGGTTATGATCATGCTGTCTATATGTGTGTATCATTTTTGTAGTTGAAGTTATGAATATTGGCTCTATACTGTCTGTATTTCAAACTTATGCTATGCTTCTGGGTGATACCCCAGACAAGTTGGTGTCAGCTCTGCCTAGCCTGCTTGATAGCCCATTAAGTACCATCAGCTATACAATTGACCCATTGAAAGAAGGCAGATACTCCTTGTGACTAAGCAAAGTATGCAGGGACTTTCCCATGTGACTCCAAACTCCATTTTGCTGTAATTTTCCACAGTAAGAACAAACAGGTGTCCTTACACCTGGAAAAGACTAATGCCTCATCTCCATCTTGTCTTCAATCCTGCTTCATACCTCTGTAGGGACTTTGCTACAAACTGAAACTCTAAACAAAGGACTGATGACCCATCCCAGCTGTGGATGTACTCCAGAGACTTGATTTGAACCAGCAGTTTATTCCATCCCTGCTACAAGCCTGAACCAAGAACTTTGCCATTACTGTATGTAATTGATTCCATTTAACCAATTCTAGCTCTCATCTATATCTTTTTCCTTTTCTGAATAAACCTTTAGATTTTAGATCCTAAAGGATTGACAACAGTGTGATGTAAGGGTAAGATCTGATTTGTATATTGATCTGGGTCCGGGGCTTGGTCTTTTGGGATCGAGAGAACCATTTTTCTTTTACAAGGGCATTGGTCCCCATAACGAATGGCACTGGTGGTGATACTGGGGAACTGGAGTGTCTAAGGGAATTGCTTGTGTGACTTGTGGTTAGCCAGTGGGGTAAAACTGAAGTCTTCTCTGTTTGGCTGGTTTGGTTTTCCTTGGTGTGCATAGAAACCCAAGCCTTGGGCTGTAACTGCCCTGCTTTAAGCAATTTGTCCTGAATTAGCACTCTCAGTTGGGTCCCACCAGAACCAGCATCGTTACAAACTGTTACACGAGGAAATAGGAGGTTCTAAGCTCAGAGAAACATTGTTTATGACACAAGTGACATTTCTTTTTCAAAGAAAAGGTAACAATCAATATATTGGGCATACAGATTATGTGTTTTTGTAGTTTCTTCATTTGACCATTGTGTTTGTCATGTATGCAGAAAGATGTGCCTCTTTCAAACAAGGGGGCAGTGTAACAGAGTTACTTGTCAACTGGATCTGAGCGTGCACCCATACAACATACCTATAGTCCCTAAAAGGGGTGGCTCTTTATAGACAGGAAAGACCCTGGTCTTAGGACATAATTCTGAGAAGAAGTGGAATTGTGTGTGCTTCAAGCCTCAGGATGAGAGGGAAACCTTTTGTACCATCCCAGTAGCAGGAGGGAATGTGCCTCTGTACCTTTCTCTAGTAATGAGTGGATGTTGTTCTGTTGTTAAAGTGAGTTTGTGCCCATGTTACTTTTCCAAACTGCATAGCTAACCTGCTAATAAGGAGAACTGGACAGCATGTAACATTGCAATGCTAACTCTGTAGCTAAATGAGGGGCTTGATTCTCCTCTCACTGGTATAATGTCATTTATTTTAAGAGAGTTACTGTTGGTTTACACCAGGACGCAGGATCTTTCTACATTCTGGCCTGGACTAGACAGTTATGGAAGGGACGGCTGACTGCATTTCAGTTCCAGGTGATCATAGCATGAGCTGTCAGGTAGCAGCATTGCCAGCTCTCAGGATTTTGTTGTGACTGTTGCAATATTTGGGGTGATATCCTGGTCCTATTGAAGTCAATAGCAAAACCCCATTGACTTTAGAGAAGCCAGATTTTTATCCTGGGTATTTTTCTTAAAGCCTTAGCTCCTAGAACCACATGAATATATGAGAATCTCATCATTCATTTAAATAAAAAATTCTACCCCTCGTGATTACGGAGGAAGGCTTGAAAACACAAAACGAGTGTATCCTAACGGCTTAGAAACCTCAAGGCAAATAACAACAGAACCCTAAATGTATTTTAAATGTATAATCTCATGATTAAGCCAGTCTTGTAATTTTTGCAGTCCTGACTCAAGGTTTTTCATTGCCTGGGTTGGCAATACTGAACACTATACCTGCAAAGTTTTGGAATAGATCATTTCCCCAAAATATATTAACATAGCAAGCAATCAGATCAAAATTAGCCAGGATAAACATGTCTGTTTGCATAAAGTCAGTTCATTTTTCTTCCTGTACGTATGGTTTACAATGTCCCCCCGCCCCTCCTTTTTTACCTATTAGCATAATTAAAACCCACTAAGTGGTACTTTAGTTCATCATCTCCAACATCACTAATAGATCCAGTTTGTTCTCAGTGATTATGGGTAATATTTCTCTAAAGAAATGTCAGAAGCACATCCCAGGGTAAATTTAATTTGTATCTTATGTGCTGTAATTATAAACACTGCACTGGAAAGGTTTGTCTTGTTTATGTTTTCGTAGAGACTTAGTCATTAAATCTATATGTTTTGCAATTGATGTGATTCACTCAAAAAGAGAATGTTGTACATTTTATGTCGTGTATATGACTCTGAAGACTTGCCTGCTGATTTTCTCTTCATTATTAGCAGTTACCTTGATGGGTTCTAATACTCTCCACTCCATCAGCTTGGGTGTGTTCAGTTCTGATATCTTATGGCTTTTCTGTATTCTACACTTTTAAATGGAGAGACTTCTGCTTTCTCATGCTACAGAGACAGCTGTCATTTTGTGTTGGGATTAGAGCTGGTTGGATTTTTTTGAGACATTATAAACGCCCAACTCTGTGTCTATAAAATACAGTATATACAGCTAGATATCAACAGTGGATTGTCAGTCGCAAAGAGTGTGGTATCTCACTTCCAAGTGCTAACATATAGATATTTAAGAGAAAGGGACATAGAAACATGACATTAGAATTGAGATGGTGGGAGGTGGTTTCTTTTTTATCTGCTATCCACAGTTCAGAGAAGAAACTGGTAAGCTGCACAGCACAGGGGCAATGCAAATGTATTGCCATTTCCTGTGGATGGGCCTATTCTGTGGACTGAAGACTCCAAAATGCAAGGCTGTCAGCCCAGAACACATTACCAGCATTAATGCTTTTGTTTGTAATGACTTTCTCTGCACAGGGGTCTGTAGTTTTACTGTGTTACACTCTAGCAGACTTCTTGGGTCCCTAAAAAAACTCTCTGTTCATCTTATACTCATTTTCAGAGGCTTAACTCAGTGTCTTTCCAATCAATATCCTTACTGGTGTTAATATTTATCTGGCATCAGAAATAAGTGTGCACATCAAAAGCCACTCTCAGCAGTGTTACTAATACATCTCCTGCTTCCACCTTTTGGGAGTAAATATCACAGAGCCATTGTTATAGAACAGAGTAATTACCCTTGACATTATCTTGCAAAGGGAAAGAACCATTCAGATAACAGCCTATTCCTGTTAAGAGACACTAGATGTTACACTTCTCCATCTCCCCTGTAAATGTGAGAAACTTCAAACACTTTTTCTTGAAGGCAATTCATTCAAAAGAGTATTTTAATATCAACACATCTGGCAAAGTTCTCTCTTAGACCACAGTAGAGAACAGGAAAGCATGAAGTGTCTTGAGTGCTTTCTCAAGACAAAACTATTCTGATTTACTGGTACTAAATTACTGTCTTTTGGCCTTGACTCTGAGAAGTATAAATGTCATGGGTTGATTATATGCAGTCTGTCAAGAGAACATGGGTGCACAGAGGTATTTTGTTTTTTGAAGAAATAATTTATCATTTGACATTGTTTCTCTCCCCCTCCCAGCCACATCACCCTTGATACATGAGTAGATAATCCCTCTGTTCTTTTTAATTTCTGGGGCTTCTTAGAGGAACTTCAAAACAGAGCTCTTCTCTAATGAGCCAATTGGAGACATTGGATTTAACTTCCTTATCTGAAGAAAAAATAAAAATTATAATACTGGGCACTTCAATAGTGTCTTTTATCTATGAATCTCTAAAGGCTTCACAAAATGACTCAGAGAGAGACCACAAGAATGAAAATGATTCCATAGCTAATGAGTAGATCACTCACACAGTGTTCAGTCCCCCTACTCCACTCACTCTTTCATTATTTATCCAGAGTGCATCAGCTTCAACAGGAGAGACTGAGGGAGCCCCAGATTATCCCATATCCCAGTGGTGAGTACCCTGTTTCAATCCCTTTTCCCTCTCAGGCAGAGTGGGGACACAAAGATCCTAGATGAGTATCTGAACCACAGGCCTAAACATTATGAGGGAAGCCTTGGTCTTTCTCCTCTTCCTCATAGGTCGCCTACCAGCTCAGGCCCCACATGCAACTTAGGTAGAGGAATGCCAGTCTTACCCTGATTTCTGAATCACTGTAGCTGGGGCACCTAGAAGGAGGCAGAAGTGTGTATTCTCAGAGGCAGAAACACAGGGAACTTTTACTGCACACAGGCACAGAATGAATTTAGGCACCTACAAAAAGTTAAGAGGGAGTTTTGTGCATCAGAGTGGTCCCAGAATAGGGACCTAGGGACCTAATTCTTTTTTGTGCATTCAGGCCTAAGCCTTTCCCTCCTGCTTCTTCTTTACATACAAGAGTCAGAGAAAGTCACAACAATCTAAAAGTCATAGAGGTAACCATTCATTAACACTGCAGTTATATTATACTGTAGTATTTTTAATAGGGGACGAGTCAGATATATTGCTTTCATTATGCCATTTAAAAAGCTGTTTAGCTGATGGTAGAACTTTTGTGAAACAGGAGTCCTCTTATAGGTGAGACATACCAGATTGGCCAAGGAGAAAGAAAGTTCTTAGTGAAATGTACTGCTGTGCTGATTCTTAGTCCACCTCAGTGTATATTTCTGGTTCAATGTCCAGGGAACAACACATACAGCCAAGTTCTGTAAACTGTTTGCCTCATTTTTGTAGTCAAACCCTACATTTTTTGTGTATACATGAGTGTTTGTACCCACCTGAAGACATACAGAGGAGAGATTGGTACATTCTGTATGCAATTATGGCCCTATTGAAGTTAACAGCAAAAAATCCCATTGGTTCCAATGGGGACAGGGGTTTACTCTCTATGTAGAAGGCGAATTTTGAAAATTTGGCCTGTTGACCATTCTGATTAACAGGAATACATAATGCAACTCTATGTACAGCATTTCAGACAGATACTTATCTGTCTTGTATCCACAGATACTTCAGTGGACTTTCTCTACAAGTATCGATGAATTGCCATTCTAGCATAGATATTAATATATGCAGTAGAAAGAGAGAGCCTGAGACATGAAGCTGTGTATAAGAGGCCTGGTATGAGGCCTGAGGCCTGAACTAAAGTAGTGGTCAAGCCTTGCTGACATAAAACAAAGTTAGCAAAATCAGGCTGTGAGCATACTCATATAACCTGGCAAGAACAGGGCTGATATTGCAAAACCACACACATTCCAGAAGGGTGGTACCAGAATGTCCCAGTTCAGAGTTATGGTATAAACACACTCCCCGAAGATGATACAAGGACACATTGACCCCTCTTAAAGATAAGGTCAAGATGATAGGGTGATGGATAGAGATGTTTTGATTGGACCAACATGTACAAGGTAAAAGGTGGTAATTAACCATGTCAGAGGGGCAGTAAAAGTTACGTCAGAGGGGCAATATGTAATTTGTTTTTATCAGAGTATAAAAAGGAGCCTCAGAGGGAGTTTATTTGGCCAGCTTAGGGGGGAATGGAAAATCCCGCCATTCAAGGAGCTGTGTCCATTGTCAACGGTATACTGCATTAAGTGTACTTGTAGCATATATAGGGCACTAATACCGTGCTTCATCGGCAATAAACTAGGCTGGATGACTTCATTATTAAACCAAGTCTCGTGGTCTTTGTGGGCAGTTCTATTGAGGTCTGTTGTGTCCGCTATCTATGCAGAGCTGGGACCAGAGTCGTCCCTTGGGTAGGGTGAATCAGGGCAACCGGTCCAGGTCCCGCGCTTTAGGGGGCCCCACGGGCTGATGCGATTGGCCAACACAGTTGGTCCTAGAAGAGACGAATTTGTCACTTCTGCCCCGGGCCCCCCAACTCTGGGCCCTACACTTTGGAAGGCCCCGCAGGCCAGTTTGATTGGCCAGCATGGTCAGTCTTGGAAGAGACGAATCCGTCTCTTCTGCCCCGGGCCCTGCACCCACCTAGGGACAGCCCTGGCTGGGACAGCACACTGAAAGAACACACACCCCACAGCCAGCATCTGACAACAATATATAGAATTTAATTCCTACCTTTTATGAGCTGAAACTCCCTAACCTTTAATCAGAGATCATGCTCTATGTTATAATTAAATAAATGCATGTTAAAAACATTTTAATGCATCACATTGCTTGGCACAATTAATCAAAAAGAACTTTTGTAGGTAGCTTGTAGAACTAAAAATTACAGGCATAAAATCTTTACGTTAAAAGAAAACCAACAGTTTAAAGATTATTAATAGTTCTTTGCTTAATGAGTTGATTGGAACATTTGCAAGGGTGATCAGAATTAACCTTTGCCCTCCATGGGTGACCAGAATTACCAACTCTCAATGTCTTAGAAATGCTAATTGTTGTCAGAAAAGTAACTCCAAAACTGCCTTATGCAACTATCTCCTCATTTTGTTTTTAAGTCATATCTTGAGTTTTGGACACAACCAGATTATACTTCAGTTATTATCTATTACTTAGGTACTACCCTAGATGGTCACTCAATCAAATAAAGAGAGTTCCTGTCCTGAAGCACTAACAATCTAAGTGAAGACAATAACATGAGTAGATGACACAGCTTAGGAGAATGAGGATGAAGAGTATCATTCTGGTGAGTAATGCACATTTCTGGATGACTGCACATTTTAGAAATGCATAGCCCAGACCCTCAGTCTTGTCAATTGGCATAGGTCCATTGACTTTCATGGGAGATAAGACTAAAGTTTATAAAATTCCTTGAAGCGGTATGTTTTAAGAAGCAACTTAAGGGAGGTCCTAGTGGAGGTATCAGAAATGGGATTCATTAGCTCCATAGAGACAATAGAAGAGTGAAAGAGCAAATTGCATTATATACTGTTTTATGCATCATCACTGAGAAGTTTGGCTATATTTTGATTTTAGAAACTCTGTTACTGATGGGGAGGAAGAAAACAAAAGGAACACAACCTCACTTTAAAATCATGGGCCATGTTTGCAGCACTGACAGATATAAAGATGAACTTTTGACACGTAGATTTAGGAACTTTGACCTGGAAGTCATTGAGAAGGAACTACAGATGACATGTCTAGAGTTACTTCTCTTTTGGTAACAGCACTTTAACTGGAGCCTAGGGTTCTGTTGGAAACAATGGTGACTTAAACTGTGTTAGCATTATCCCCAAAACAAAATTACTATGGATAAAGGTAAGAAATCCAACATATGGTTGTTAATTTGGGTCTTAATAATTTTATGCTTGGTGAAAACAGAGTGTCTTGAAGTTGATTCAGAATATATTCCATAAACTTCAGAGGAAACATTTATTATCTAAATGAGAATTTCCTAATTAATCATAGCTTAATATTAAAGTCAGAACATCTGTTACTAGGTATAAAACTGAAACTTCTTCTCCACTCTCCTTATCCTTAAATGCAGTTAAAAATAATTAAATTCAAACAGAGCATGTTGAGTATTTTGAGATGTCAGTGACTGTTTTAATCAAAAGTAAAATCCATGTTGGCTAAAATAGGTAGCAATTAAAAGCCTTTCCAAAAAGAAAGGCTTTTGATAATGAAAAGTGTACTGCATTACCAACCCATCATCAATTTGTCAAGCATAAAATGTCAAAGCCGTTGAAGATACCTAATTGACATTAACACTAAATTAAGTTACACCACCAGAGAAAATAAGCAGAGAATCTAGCAATCATTCCCTTTGAATTCTATGCCACTTTGATGAATGAATAAAGCAACTTTAATTAAGGCTACTTTAAGTTCTTCTTATGGAAAGTTCTGAATGGCAGTGTACAATATATTAATCTATAGGGAAAGATGAGTTGGATATGGCATTCTTTCTCATTTCCTATTTCTAAGATGCTGAATAATACTGCAGTTTGCTTTTAAACCAAAGCTGTTCTACACAAGAGATGGCTACTGTTCAGTAGTGAGTCATTTACATTATAGATAGATAGATAATCTGTGTCTCTGACGAATCTGTTTATCCCCCTGTGAGGTAAATTTGACAGTTTTACAGCTGGGTAAATGAGGTACAGAGGCTAAGTGACATGCGTTAGGTCACAAGCATGTGAGGTAATATCTTTTATTGGACCAACTTCAGTTGGTGAGAGAGACAAACTTTCAAGCCACACACAGCTCTTCTTCAGGCCTGGGAAAGGTAGTTCAAAACTTGTTTCTCTCACCAACAGAAGTTGGTCCCATAAAAGATATTACCTCACCCACCTTGTCTCTCTAATATCCTGGGATTGATACAGCTATGCTACATACACGTCTCAGGTCAGACACACTGGTAGTTGCAATTCTGTGATACATAGAATGCTGCCCTGCTCTGAATCCGTGAAATAAAAGTAAAACAAATTGATCATCATTAAATTATATCAGAGGGGTAGCCGTGTTAGTCTGAATCTGTAAAAAGCAACAGAGGGTCCTGTGGCACCTTTAAGACTAACAGAAGTATTGGGAGCATAAGCTTTCGTGGGTAAGAACCTCACTTGCATCTGAAGAAGTGAGGTTCTTACCCACGAAAGCTTATGCTCCCAATACTTCTGTTAGTCTTAAAGGTGCCACAGGACTCTCTGTTGCTTTTATTAAATTATATGCCATTCTAAATTTTCTTCTTGTGTGATATGATAATTTTGAGAAGGTGGCACACACAACTGAACATTGTATTTGTACACACACACTTATTGCACCTGCACATGAAAATTACATTCACACGTGCATATATTTTTCTGTCATTCACCACTTAAAATAGCCATCTGTGAGGTTGAGTGTAGCAGCTGTTTACAAACACACAGCAACATTACACAAAAGTTTGGGGATAGAAAAATCCTGTATCCAATCAATTTGATCAGATGAATAAACCAGATGTTAAAATTTTGAAGAAAGTAGACTGAATTAAAATTATTCACATATACATACACAGACACACACTCAGTGTGTTGGCGATATTCATCTCCAGAGTATATGATGCAAAGCAAAGGAACATGGTAGAATAACATTTAAAAAAAATGAAGAAAAATTCCATGTGCTGAAAAAGTTTCAACAGAACAGTTTTCTGTTGGAAAATGAGCTTTCATCAATATTGAAACATTTAATGGGAATGTGTCCATTTCAAAGCAATGTTCAATGCCAATTTCAATGAAATTTCCAGTTAGTTGTCTGGACTTTCTCATTTCATTTTGATAATGTTGAAACATGTTGTTTCAATAAGGCAAAAATGTTTTGTTTTGATGTTATGATTTCAATTAATTCCGTTTTGCCTTTTCTAGTGTATTAAAATATAATCTAAAATGCATAATAAAAAGATTTTCCTTATTTCAAATACCACCTAGCAGTCCCCTCACAAATCATCTCACTGAAGCCAATGGAACAGTGTGTGGGGGTGGAAAGTACTAGTCAGAGTGAATACAAGTGACAGAACAGAGCCCAGAATGAGACACAAGACCTGAGACATGCTTGTTCATTTCAACAGCCAGCCCAAAGTTGCTTTTCAGAGAAAGAACGAATCACAAATGATATCTATTAAGTCATGTTGTTTAATGCATTTTTGGTAGGTGCTCAGAAACTACAGTGATGAGTACAATACAATAGCCTGTACAGAATAGCATAGAAAAGTAGACAACTGCATTAAACATCTGTTGATTTTAAAATTCACCTTGGCATTAGCTTCTACAGCTCCAGATTGTGGGGGCAAGGGAGGAGGAGAAACAGAAGTTTACAGGAAATTCAGGCAATAAAGTAGATCAAATCTAGATGTATGGTATTTCAGTGGCTGTATTTCAAAGGGAGTTAGGTGGTTACAGATAACCAAGAAAGTACATGTTAATTTCCATGGAAATTACAACAATAAAGAACACTGAGATAGTATTCTTCATGCAAGAGAAGTCCCAGGGTGCTTTACCATTCAAAAACAATTTAAAGCAGCATCAGACCAACTTTTCCATTTTTGATTTAAAACCTTCCATAAAATCAGCTTTCTGAAATTCTCTTAATGTTTTCCTCATGCACACAAAGCTCTCACCTTTGTACCAGGATATGCCAAACACACCTGAAGGCTATAGTTTTTGATGACTCCTTTTTTGGCAGCACCATTAAACTTACTTTCTGTCTGTCAGTGAACGTTAGCTCAGTGAATGTTAGCCTGAAGAAATGGCTTGCATGATGCAGGACCTGCCAAGTAGTAATTAACAATGTCTTCTTTTGCATCCCATTCTATTTGTGGAGAACCAAAGGTCTGCCAAAATATTTTTCTTCATGACAATAGAATACTGCTCTGTGGATATTGGTCTTGATCCTCCAAATTGTCTAGCACATGAATAGTCCTTATACCCAATGTGACCACTCCTGTGACTCAGAAGTTTGCAGGATTTGCCCTGTTGTACCCAGTCTCTACCAAACATATATTAATGTCTCGTTTTATGCAGTTCCCCCAACTTCTTCTGTCTTTGTGTATTGTTGTCATGCCCTTCCCTTGTATAATGACTTTGCCAGAGATAACTTGAAGGGATGAGGGACACCTACTTGCTCTATTCCTTAGTTCTTTAATTATATTAATAAAATGCTTTATTATTTGCAGATCTTTTCTAAATCCTTCTGCACACGAAGGAGTTGTCTACACGGCATTGCAGTCCAGACAATGGGGGTGTGAACTGTAGAGTGCTCTAACTTGCTGTAGTCTAACTGCCCCAGGTAGACTCTGCTGGCATGAACTAAATAGTATCTGGTTCACACTGACATAGTCTCGTTTAAGTCAGGACTACATTACCGTGAAGTAGGTATCTTTTAGTTACCATCAGCAAGATCTACACAAGGCAATTAGAGCTCAGCACATTAGACCGCTCCACAAGTCACACCTCCACATCATCCAGGGTGAGGCATTGTGTAGACAAGCCCTAAGTATGTGTGTGATTGGGGGTGCACCCCACACAGGCTCTGAAATGGTTAATGTGGGCCTGAGGGGCCAATTATGTTACCTGGCTGCACCCGGAGAATGGGGCGAGTTTAACTGATAATGATGACCAACTAGGAAAAGTGATTATAGAGGCAGGAAGTTGAGAGTAGGTAGAGAGTGAGGAACTGTGTATTCACTCTCTGGATTTAGTGCAAAGGCAGACCTGGACGGTCCAGGAGGAAGCCCCAGGGGAGAGTTGGCCTTGGAAACCTCTCTGGAACAGAGAAGTCTGGCAGGAGGCCGAGGAAGAGACGAACCAGCTGGGAAGGGAAGCAGGCTCAAGTGGTGAGTCTTAATAAAAGGACAGGATCCAGACTTTCAGGAAGAGAGTTCTGGAAAATATTCAGAGGAGGAATAGAGAAAGGGGAACTTAAGAGCCCTAAAAGGACAAGCCTGAGGAGAGCATAAGTTGATTTAAGTTTATACAGTTAGTTTGGGAGTTTGTTAGGGGGATTCCAGGGCAAGGCCCTGAGAGTCCAGGTCCTAAAAGAAGGGTAAGCCTAGAGAGGTTGTGGGGAGAGAAGCCCTGAGAAAGGCTGGGTAGGAAGAAACTCAGGGATGCAACAGCAAGTTGTGTGGAGAAGATCTTGACTGCTGGTTATAGGGTCCCTGGGCTGGAACCTGGTATAGTGAGAGGCCCCTGGTTCCCCTACCAGCCATTAGGGGAGGTAGCATAAAGAATACAAAGATAAGGCCAGTGGAAGGCCTGGGCCAAAGGGGTGCAAGGATTCTGAGGCCCATAGTTGAGGCCAGACACGTGATATAAGGACACTGTTTAGGACACTGTTTTTTTATTTGTGGGACTTTGTTACCCCCGGAAGGGGTGGGCTTAAATTGTGACCTAGCCAGAGGCCTGAGTTACAGAATGGAGTGGACAATCACAGGACCAGATGGCCACTGGCAGGGTGGTACTACATGGGGAGAGAGCTGCTACATGACACCTGGTCACCAAGGGGCACTGCAGCAGTGAGTCCTCCTTCACAAGGTGCCAGATTTTAAGGGGCAGGAAAGAAACGTATCCTGACTAAATGTCCACTCAAGAGAATACTTGATGGCAAATGCCATTTACTCTAAATCAGGCTATGTCTACACTACAGCCGGGATCGACGCTCTGAGATCGATCCACCAGCAGTCGATTTAGTAGATTCGGCAAATCGACAGCAGATCTCTCTCCAGTCGACCCCTATACTCTACCCCCGACGAGAAGAGTAAGGTAAGTCAATTGCAGAATTTCTCCCATCGACCCAATGCAGTGTAGACCCCGCAGTAACTCGACCTCAGGTACGGCACGTTAGTCACGTAGCTGGAGTTGCATAGCATAGGTCGATTTACCGTGGTAGTGTAGACATAGCCTCAGTGTTTGGAATCTGTGGTAATAATTAAGCCTACAAAGTTTCCCTAATTGTGAACTCAACTGTAGGAAAAGGGGAAAAAAGTTTACAAATATTCCAATCACATATAACAATAAATGTTGATGGGAAAAGGTGAAAAAAAGGGAGACAAAAAGACTGAATTAATCCAAGCAAACAAGCTACTGATATAATTCAGGGACTGTGTCAAGAGCATGACTTATAAACAAGGGAAGTATGGGATCGGAAATCAGTAAAGCAAAATTGGTGTGTAAGAAATTAGGCCAAACTGGTGGAAACAATAATGAGGGGATGGGCTATTCCCCCTATCACTCCCTTTTGGAGTGATAGATGGAATAGCCCAAATAAAAGACTTTGAGAGGAAATTAAGAAGAAGCAGCAGTTGTCTTCCAACACCATTGCTTAATCATCATTTACCTAGATATGTTCTAGGAATTATTTTGGCGAAATTCTACAGCCTGTGTTATACAGGAGGTCAGACTAGATGATCAAAGTGGTCCTTTCTGGCCTTGGAATCTTTGACTGATAACCACCCCTCCAGTCTCCAGAGTAACCACTGTACACCACTGTGTTTGCATTGTCCTGAACCTGAGAGATGTCCTGATATTTTTACTATATAATTGTAAAATAATCAATTGGAATATAAATATTGTACTTACATTTCAGTGTATAGTATATAGAGCAGTATAAACAAGTCATTGTCTGTATGAAATTTTAGTTTGCATGGACTTTGCTAATGCTTTATATGTAGTCTGTCATAAAACAAGGCAAATATCTAAATGAGTTGATGTACTCCCTGGAAGAAGTACCCCTGGTTGAGAACCACTGCCCTAAATAGCCTGACATTGCTACAAGTTTGCCAGGTTTTGGAGCAGCTAGCAAGATTGTGTGTCATGCCTTTTTTTCCCCAGCAGTGAGGTTGCAAGTGAGAGTCAACAGCAGAGACAGAAGCTGCATTTTCTCTCTTTGCTGTTCTTCCTCTCCCCTCTAATGTGTGTTTGTCTTCTGGGAAATGGGATCAGACTTTAACCACAACAACAGCAACAGATCCAGTTCATCTCAACTAACTTCTACGCTTTTCCCTAAAAAAGGTCAGTTATTAGTGTGACGGGTTGGATCACAGAAAGCCCTTTGGGAACTGCCACCTGATATGCCTAGACTACATCTAAGCCCGTTTTCTGTGGCAGCTTGGGACTTCAGTGCCCTGCCTGGTTTGAGCCAGACACTCTAGCCTGCTACAAATCCAGACTCAGGTCTGAACAACATCCCCAAAAGCTGCAGGCTTAACTGAAAACAGCTTAAGAAGTGTTCCTGTCTCTAACACTCAGATGCCCAGCTCCCAGTGGGGTCCAAACCCGAAATAAATCTGTTTTACCCAGTATAAAGCTTAAACAGGATAAACTCATACATTGTTCACCCTCTATAACACTGATAGGGAGATATGCACAACTGTTTGCCCCGCCCCTTCTTCCCCCCAGGTATTAATACATACTCTGGGTTAATTAATAAGTAAAAAGTGATTTTATTAAATACAAAAAGTAGGATTTAAGTGGTTCCAAATAATAACAGACAGAACAAAGTGAATTACCAAGCAAAATGAAATAAAACACGCAAGTCTAAACCTAATACAGTAAGAAAGCTGAATATAGATAAAATCTCACCCTCAGAGATGTCCCAAGAAGTTTCTTTTACAGACTAGCCTCCTTCTAGTCTGGGTCCAGCAATCACTCACATCCCTGCGGTTACTGTACTTTGTTCCAGTTTCTTTCCGGTATCCTTTGGAGGTGGAGAGGCTATCTCTTGAGCCAGCTGAAGACAAAATGGAGGGGTCTCTCAGGGACTTAATTAGATTTTCTCTTGTGGGTGGAGACCCCATCCTCTCTCCTATGCAGAATCCAGCTCCGAGATGGAGTTTTGGAGTCATATGGGCAAGTCACATGTCCATGAATGACTCAGTTCCTTACAAGTGGCAGCCATTACTTACATGCTACCTTGAATGTCCCCAGGTAGACTTCTTATGTGGATTGGAGTCTTCCAAGGTTCCCTTGTCTGTTAAGTGTTTCTTGATTGGAAATTTAACTTGCAAATTCCTTTCTTAAGAAGGTTTCAGAGTAGCAGCCTTGTTAGTCTGTATCCACAAAAAGAACAGGAGTACTTGTGGCACCTTAAGAAGCTGACCAAATGCCTTGTTAAGGCTACTTAATGTCAAACAAGTACACAGCCAATATTAATAACTTCAAATACAAAAATGATACATGCATACAAATAGAATGAATAGATTCAGTAGATCATAACCTTTACAGAAATATGTTCCATGGCATATGTAGCATTAAACATATTCCAGTTATGTCATATATACATTCATAAGCATATTTCCATAAAGCATTATGGGGTGCAACGTCACAATTACCATCTTTAACACCATCTTAAAGACTTTCAAATGGTGGGGGTCGGGCTTCCTTCTAAGGATTCTACAGTTAGAAGGAGGGGCGAACAAGTGACATTGTTAAAATAAAAGCCTTAGTTAATACTTGACATTTCAAATTCTTTAACTGTTTCCTTCTTTTCTGTATCTTTAATAAAAGGTTAAAAACAATACATGTAATTGTGTGTTCGTCATGGTACCAAACAGGCCAGGGTCTCTGTATACCAAATCTTGAACCTTATTTAAAACGGTTTAATGTTGGACAGTGACAAGGTTATGTTAACACCTTTGACTCTTTGGGCCCATATAGTTAATCAAAATTAATACAACACATCCCTCTACCATCTTTCTAGCCAGAACTTCTTAACAGAAATCCTTGGCCACATAAAGTCATGAAATAACTTATTCTTCCAAGCAAGAATAATACTGTACAATTACAGGCATGTATATATATATATATATATATATATATATATATATATATATACACACACACGAAATAAAATTAAATCTGGAAAAGTTATATTCAGCATTAACTCAGACCTTCTAAAGCATGGATCACTGAGGGTGATGGCTGGTCATTCATTTTCCATCAATAAAATTTGACAGCAATTATAGTTTCTTCAACATCTATATTTTCCATAGGAAAATGTGGATTTGGGTGACATTTTCTGATTTTCCATCAGGAAAACTAAAATGAAATGTTACATTTCAAGATCAGATCAACATTAAGCTGTCATTGATCCACTATGGTGCAGTATGCAAATTGCATTGCTGCATTTCAGCATGGGAGCTGTACTCTGATCAGGGAGCCCATAGGGGATAATAGTGGCATGAGGATGCAACTTCGATGAGGCACAGCATTGCTTCAGGTAGGGGTAGTTTAAATGTCAAACCAAGCCAAAATAAAATGAGTTGGCATTGTTATATCAACCATTTATCATAGTTTTTGTTTTGTGAAAAAAATTGATATTTCAACTTTTTATTCCAATTTGAGAAGAAAAAAAATCTCACAATATCAGAAATTCCTGTGGGATGGAAATTCCATTTTTTTTATCAGCTCTGTTTATGGTCAAAATTTCAGCAACTTGCATGGGTGCAAATAGTTCCTTCTGCATCTCCATCCAGGAATGCAAGCAGGAGATCTGCAATAATGTGATGCAATTGCAAAAAAAAGGCTAATATCATTCTGGGGTATATTAACAGGAATGTTGTATGTAAGACACAGGAGGCAATTGTCCTGCTCTAGTCGGCCCTGGTGTGGCCTCAGCTGGAGTATTGTGCCCAATTCTGCCATCACACTTTAGGAAAGATGTGGATAAACTGGAGAAAGTCCAGAAAACATCAGCAACAAATGATTAAAAGTTTTTAAAAACCCTGACCTATGAGGAAAGGTTAAAAATATTGGGCATGTTTAGTCTTGAGCAAAAATACTGAGAATGGACCTGATAAGTTTTCAAATATAATAAGGGCTGTTATAAAAAGGATGGTGATCAGTTTTTCCTCATGTCCACTGAAGGTAAGATAAGAAGTAACGGGCTTCATCTGCAGCAGGGGAGATTTAGGTTAGTTATTGTGAAAAGCTTTCTAATTGTAATCATAGTTAGCTTTGTTACTGTAGTCAGTGGGACAGGAAGGAGGGGAGGACAGTGAAGAGATGATTGACACCTTGGCTACTCTCGGGCCTTGCTGAAAGAGAGAGGGACAAGAGGCAAAACCCCAAAAGATGCTTCAATGTGTAGTATGTTCAAAACTTCTGTGCTGCACATATGGCCAAAACATTGGCATGTCCTCATCTCAGATGTGTCTGTTCATGTAACAAGGAATTTTGAAAACTGGCATCACCCTGGAAGTTGAGAGAGCGATTGTTTACAGGCAGCACTGCACAAGTGCAATAAGTTATTTGAAAACTATGCCTTTAAGACCAGATGCTACCATGCATGCTGCAAGCTATGCAGGGAAACCTAAACAAGAGATTATACTTCTATATTGTGTGAATACATTATGACAGGTGAAGCATGTCTTCAGAGATCACCCTAACATGTCTCCAAAGGTATATTCAATATTGCTCCAGCTTGATTACAAGATAAATAAAGCAACTTATTTTTGTCAGTATCTTAGGTGGTCACTTAAGACTCCTTTCACAACATATTGCATTTATTTATTTCAGTGCTTAGAACCTCAGATTACTGGACTCTTTGCAGGAATTTTGGGTGAAATTCTATGGCCTGTTTTATGCAAGAGGTCAGACTAAATCATCATAATAGTTCTCTTTGGTCTTAAAAATCTCTGAAAACCATACACCCTAGATAACCGGCATTGCACTGCCCTGAATCACTGTTTGTCCTCACTTCACTGTGTCTATCTTTTCTGTTTATGGTAGAAACCTCTGGGGCAGGGACTATCTAATTATGTCTATGAACAGTACATAGCACAATAGGGCTCTAATCATAGTTGGTGCTTCCTGGCAATACTGTAAGAGCACTAATAAAAATCACACATGGGGTCACTATGTTGACCCCATGTTCTGAAGTGCAGATATGCAGACCTTTTCCAAATTTCATGATTCGTGTTTGGGTCTGATTTTTCTGCTTTCTTTATAGAGGTAAACCCTGCACACCTTAATCACTGAAGTAGCTGCACTGGAAGATTTGGCCCATATTAAACATGTATGCAGATATGTTTGCGAACAGGGGCTGCTAACAGGGAGTTTCGCAAGGGAGTTCTCCAGGTGAAGGAGGAGCAATACAGCACCCTTTTGGGGTAAGTGACTGTCTGTAGTGTGTGTTTGTTTGTGTTTGAGGGTTACTTGCTGTGTGCTGAGCTTGTGTTTGTCAGTCTGTTTGTTTGTTTTGGTTGTTTGAAGGACCGTGTGCTGTGGCTGGCAGTTGGAAGGTTTGAAAGCTAGAAGCCTCTGGTAAGTGGCTGAGCCTTCATCAGTGGGCGGGGCATTCATACAGGCCAGGGCTTTATAAAGCAGCGCACAAGCGACCAGGGAGCTTTGCGACCAGGGGCTGCTAACAGGGAGTTTCGCAAGGGAGTTTGGAAGGGGAGCAGGAAGGGGGCGAGGGCCCCTTGCCAGTTCCATCTGTTTTCTCTTGATTCCCCTTAATACCTATAAAGCAACTACATTCATAACTTTTTGCTTAAACAACCCTTTCAGCTGACGGGGGCTGCAGACGGGAGTTTGACAGAGGGAGGCTTACGATGGTTAGGAAGACCCGCAACACCTGTGCCAGCACTGCTACTGTCTCCTCCACCTGTGCCTGTAGCCAGACAGAGTGCCTAAGCATGGATGCCTCTACCCAGATCCTGGTGTGGTTTTGCAAAGACTGTAACTTGCAATTTCCACTTACTGATATCCAGGCTGGGGGGACCATCCAATGTGAGAGGTGCCTGGTGGTGGAATCTCTCAGGCAGCAGGTGGGAGAGCTACAGGAGGAGGTGGCTAGGTTGAGGAGCATCCGTATCCACGAGCAATTCCTGGACAGTGTCCATGTGGAGACAGCTGAGGTAGCTGTCCCAGTACACAGGACTGCTGATACACCACTGGTGGAGGAGGAGATGGCTCAGGGTGGACACTGGCAGCTGGTTACTTCTGGCAGCAGGCAGTGCTCCACCCTTGCTCCGTACCCTCCTGCCGTGGTTATAGGTAACCGTTATGCTCTTCTTGATACAGGAAAGAAGGAATCACTCCCTACAGTAAAGGAGGAGAAGCCTCGTACCCCTAAGGCTGGAAAGTCTGCTGCCACCACTGCGAATAGGAAACGTAGGGTAGTGGTGGTCGGAGACTCTCTGCTGAGGGGGACGGAGGCACCCATCTGTCGCCCTGACATTTCATCTCGGGAGGTATGCTGCCTGCCGGGGGCCCGTATCCGAGACGTTACGGAGGCATTGTCGAGGATTATCCAGCCCTCTGACTACTACCCCATGCTACTCATCCATGTGGGCACAAATGATACTGCGCGGTGTGACACTGAGCAGATCAAGAGTGACTACAGGGCTCTGGGAGTACGGGTGAAGGAGTTTGGAGCGCAGGTGGTATTCTCTTCAATTCTTCCTGTCAAAGGTAGGGGCCCGGGCAGAGACAGATGCATCATGGAGGTGAATGCCTGGCTGCGAAGATGGTGTCGCCAGGAGGGCTTTGGCTTCCTAGACCATGGGATGCTATTCGAGGAAGGACTGCTAGGCAGAGATGGCGTTCACCTGTCGAGGAGAGGAAAGACCCTATTCGGACACAGACTGGCTAACCTAGTGAGGAGGGCTTTAAACTAGGTTCGATGGGGACAGGTGAGCAAAGCCCACAGGTAAGTGGGGAACATGGAGACCGGGGAGATGGGTCGGAAACAAGAGGGAGTGTGGGCTATATTGGCAGAGAGAAAGGAGAGTCAGGACAAAACTGGGAGGAAAGATCAAACCAGTATCTTAGATGCCTATATACAAATGTGAGAAGTATGGGGAATAAGCAGGAAGAACTGGAAGTGCTAATAAATAAATACAACTATGACATTGTTGGCATCACTGAAACTTGGTGGGATAATACACATGATTGGAATGTTGGTGTGGATGGGTACAGCTTGCTCAGAAAGGATAGACAGGGGGAAAAGGGAGGAGGTGTTGCCTTATATATTAAAAATGTACACACTTGGACTGAGGTAGAGATGGACATAGGAGACGGAAGTGTTGAGAGTCTCTGGGTTAGGCTTAAAGGGGCAAAAAACAAAGGAGATGTCATGCTAGGAGTCTACTACAGGCCACCTAACCAGGTGGAAGAGGTGGATGAGGCTTATTTCAAGCAACTAACAAAATCATCCAAAGCCCAAGATTTGGTGGTGATGGGGGACTTCAACTATCCGGATATATGTTGGGAAAATAACACAGCGGGGCACAGACTATCCAACAAATTCTTGGACTGCATTGGAGACAACTTTTTATTTCAGAAGGTTGAAAAAGCTACTAGGGGGGAAGCTGTTCTAGACTTGATTTTAACAAATAGGGAGGAACTCGTTGAGAATGTGAAAGTAGAAGGCAGCCTGGGTGAAAGTGATCATGAAATCATAGAGTTTGCAATTCTAAGGAAGGGTAGAAGGGAGAACAGCAAAATAGAGACAATGGATTTCAGGAAGGCAGATTTTGGGAAGCTCAGAGAGCTGATAGGTAAGGTCCCATGGGAATCAAGACTGAGGGGAAAAACAACTGAGGAGAGTTGGCAGTTTTTCAAAGGGACACTATTAAGGGCCCAAAAGCAAGCTATTCCGCAGGTTAGGAAAGATAGAAAATGTGGCAAAAGACCACCTTGGCTTAACCACGAGATCTTGCATGATCTAAAAAATAAAAAGGAGTCATATAAAAAATGGAAACTAGGACAGATTACAAAGGATGAATATAGGCAAACAACACAGGAATGCAGGGGCAAGATTAGAAAGGCAAAGGCACAAAATGAGCTCAAACTAGCTACGGGAATAAAAGGAAACAAGAAGACTTTTTATCAATACATTAGAAGCAAGAGGAAGACCAAAGACAGGGTAGGCCCACTGCTTAGTGAAGAGGGAGAAACAGTAACAGGAAACTTGGAAATGGCAGAGATGCTTAATGACTTCTTTGTTTCGGTCTTCACCGAGAAGTCTGAAGGAATGCCTAACATAGTGAATACTAATGGGAAGGGGGTAGGTTTAGCGGATAAAATAAAAAAAGAACAAGTTAAAAATCACTTAGAAAAGTTAGATGCCTGCAAGTCACCCGGGCCTGATGAAATGCATCTGAGAATACTCAAGGAGCTAATAGAGGAGGTATCTGAGCCTCTAGCTATTATCTTTGGAAAGTCATGGGAGACGGGAGAGATTCCAGAGGACTGGAAAAGGGCAAATATAGTGCCCATCTATAAAAAGGGAAATAAAAACAACCCAGGTAACTACAGACCAGTTAGTTTAACTTCTGTGCCAGGGAAGATAATGGAGCAAGTAATTAAGGAAATCATCTGCAAACACTTGGAAGGTGGTAAGGTGATAGGGAACAGCCAGCATGGATTTGTGAAGAACAAATCATGTCAAACCAATCTGATAGCTTTCTTTGATAGGATAACGAGCCTTGTGGATAAGGGTGAAGCGGTGGATGTGGTATACCTAGACTTTAGTAAGGCATTTGATACGGTCTCGCATGATATTCTTATTGATAAACTAGGCAAATACAAATTAGATGGGGCTACTATAAGGTGGGTGCATAACTGGCTGGATAACCGTACTCAGAGAGTTGTTATTAATGGTTCCCAATCCTGCTGGAAAGGCGTAACGAGTGGGGTACCGCAGGGGTCTGTTTTGGGACCGGCTCTGTTCAATATCTTCATCAACGACTTAGATATTGGCATAGAAAGTATGCTTATTAAGTTTGCGGATGATACCAAACTGGGAGGGATTGCAACTACTTTGGAGGACAGGGTCATAATTCAAAATGATCTGGACAAATTGGAGAAATGGTCTGAGTTAAACAGGATGAACTTTAACAAAGACAAATGCAAAGTGCTCCACTTAGGAAGGAAAAATCAATTTCACACATACAGAATGGGAAAAGACTGTCTAGGAAGGAGTACGGCAGAAAGGGATCTAGGGGTTATAGTGGACCACAAGCTAAATATGAGTCAACAGTGTGATGCTGTTGCAAAAAAAGCAAACATGATTCTGGGATGCATTAACAGGTGTGTTGTGAGCAAGACACGAGAAGTCATTCTTCCGCTCTACTCTGCTCTGGTTAGGCCTCAGCTGGAGTATTGTGTCCAGTTCTGGGCGCCGCATTTTAAAAAAGATGTGGAGAAATTGGAAAGGATCCAAAGAAGAGCAACAAGAATGATTAAAGGTCTTGAGAACATGACCTATGAAGGAAGGCTGAAAGAACTGGGTTTGTTTAGTTTGGAAAAGAGAAGACTGAGAGGGGACATGATAGCAGTTTTCAGGTATCTAAAAGGGTGTCATAAGGAGGAGGGAGAGAACTTGTTCACCTTAGCCTCTAAGGATAGAACCAGAAACAATGGGTTTAAACTGCAGCAAGGGAGGTCTAGGTTGGACATTAGGAAAAAGTTCCTAACTGTCAGGGTGGTTAAACACTGGAACAAATTGCCTAGGGAGGTTGTGGAATCTCCGTCTCTGGAGATATTTAAGAGTAGGTTTGATAAATGTCTATCAGGGATGGTCTAGACAGTATTTGGTCCTGCCATGCGGGCAGGGGACTGGACTCGATGACCTCTCGAGGTCCCTTCCAGTCCTAGAATCTATGAATCTATGAATCTATGTTCATCGTGAGTAACCTCTATGGCAGGGCAATGAAGGGACATATTCATGGAGAAAGTGGTAGTTTTAGCCACAAAATTGTTGTGGAGGAGAGGGACTAGCACATCAAGGATCTGCGTAGTCTAAAGCCTGAATAGGAAAGAAGTAGATTTGCATTTTTAAAAGTATTTACATTTGTACACAGATTTGGTGCTACTCTTGGGTTCCTAACAAATTGCAAGCGAGACACGGTTTGAGCACTGCTCCTTTAATTTCACAGCTCACAGATGATCCATGTCATTTGACACCAGGACATTCAGCCACCTTGATTCTTGTACCAGTGAGTTCATAGAGTTTAAGGCCAGAAGGGACCCTTAGAACATCTAGTCTGACCTCGATATACCACCAATCTTGAGATTTCACCTAATTGTCCCTGTACAGAGGCCAATAACTTGTGTTTGGTCAACACATATCTTCCAGAAAAGCATCCAGTCTTGATTTGAAGACTGCAAAAAATGGAAAATCCACCATGGGTTCTTCAGAACTCTTGGCATGTATCATTGAATTCACAATAAAGACGGGATGGTCCATCATCATTAGATTTTAATGGCCATGTCATTTCTGAATGGAGGGAGCAAACTGACAAGGATAGACATTGATTTGAAAGGAACACAATAGCTTTTCAATACTAGATTGAAGATGTGGTGAAATAGTTGAGGTAACTCATCATGGGCAGAGTGAATTCCCTTATGGCCTTGGGATTTATGGAGAGCTGTCAGCCTAAGCAGCTAAGACAAGTGATGGGATGGGACGGGACACAGTGAGGTGAAAATGTTTGCTGAGGATCACACAGCAAAACAGTGAGATATAACCAAGGACTTCTGAATCCTACTCCAGAGCCCTACGTACTAGAGTATATGTTAAACAAATGAACAAAAATAGTACTTAGAGCAGAATTGGGACTTCTTCCCCCCAGAAATATATTTAATGAGCAAAAGTTGCAGAAAACGACTCTCTCTCTCTTGTATTGCACTTTATCAGGATTGATCTGTTTATTTGCCTGACATTTACTGGCCAGTGGTTCAAAAGCACTTTGTTGACACAGGGTGGGGTTTCTCAGATATGTTTTTATTCTTTTAAGGGTATTGAAGAAATGACAAGGACAAGAAAAGAATCGCATTGCAAGCATAATGGAACCTAACTGGTGTATAACAAACAATATATAAGGGTTGCAGGGGGGGGGAACCCGATGGCTCTGAAATGTTAAACAATTTGTGTGCCACTTTCAAGTGGGGCTCTCCTCTGAAAAGTGAGTGACTGTGTAAAGGTGACAGCTTTTTGTTCATCCAGTCTGCCCCCTTTGCAAAGCTACCGTATAACAAGAATTGTTGTTGACTTTTTACTCATGTTATCCCTGTCTAAGGTACATATACAGCAACTCTGAGAAAAAAAAACACAATGAGTCTCAGAGCCCAGGTCGATTGCTCATGGGGCTAAAAATGGCAGTGTAGATGTTCCCACTGGGGCTAGAGCTCAGGCTTTGAAACCCAGCAAAAGCAGTGAGTCTCAGACCTGTAATGGGAATAGCAATGCTATTTTTAGCCCTCTACTGGGGCTTTGGGTCTAAGACTTGAAGTTGCAGAGTTTTTTTTAGCAACATAAACCTATGCTTTTGTGGCTTTCCTAAGAGAGTCTATAGCAAAGAAAGGAACTGAACCAAGGTCTCCCAAATCCCAGGCCAGCACCCAAACCCCTGGTCCATCCTTCCTTGATACAGCACAAAGCCGAGTTGGATTCCATTCTGACATCTGTAAAACCAAAACATTAAATGCCAAATAAAGGAACTCCGTTGTTAATCCCTAAAACAGAAACAGAGTAGAATCACTGGTATTGATGCTGACTTTAATATCACTCTCCTTGAGTGTCTTGGAATAAACAGTAGTTTTCAGGGTATTTGTAATCTAAGGGCTAATCTACACTAGAAGCGCTACATCAGCACAATTGCACCAATGTAGCTGTGCCACTGTAGCATGTCTAGTGAGGACACTCTATGCCAAGGGGAGAGAGCTCTCCTTTCAGCATAATAAATCCACCTCTGCGAGAGGTAGGAGCTATGTTGGCAGGAGAAACTCTCCCACCAATATGGCCCTGTCCACACCAGCGCTTAGGTCAGTGAAACTTATGTCGCTTAGGGGGTGGCTTATTCACACTCCTGAGCACCATATGTTATGCCAAAGTAAGTGGTGGTGTAGACCTGGCCTAAGGTTTGGTCTACACAACAGACTTATGTCAGTATAACTATGTCATTCAGGGATGTGGAACATCCAGTTATATGGACCGAACTCCTGGTGTAGATAGCACTATGTCGAACAGAGGGCTTCTCCTGTTGGCATAGCTACTGCCTCTCGGGGAGGTGAAGTATCTACACCAATGAGAGACGCGCTCTCATGAGCATATGTAGCATCTTCACTAAGCACTATATAGGTGCAGTTGCAACGGTGCAGTGCAGTATGTGTAGACAAGCCTTAAGTGTTAATAGATCTATCACCTTTCATCCTGACGGCGACACATACTCTCTGTATGAACGACATCCCCAATATGCAACAAGGTGCTACATAGCATGCCGAACACCTCAACGGAAGGGAAATTCTTGGTCAAGATACCAGAGCAAACCCATTTTTTTCAAAGAACACCTGGATTTTTAAAACACTAATGGCGCAGAGTTTTCAAGTGTCTTAATTGCAAGCCTGGAAATGAATGGTTAAGGAATCTAGCCTGTTCTCCACTGCCATGCAATCCTTTAGTGACTCACTGTAACCCACATATTCTTGAACCTCAGCCAACTCCCACTGAGGTCAATGGCAGAACTCCCATTCACTTCAATTGTGCAGGATCACCATAACTTTGCTCCTTGTGTTGTTCCGTAATGGAACCATGCTGCTGGATCTATACTGTTGATTAACCAAGAGTCATATTTTTAAAAAAAACACAGAACCCAACTGCTCCCATTTAGGCACCTAGCTAAAAGACCAGATTTTCAGAAGAGCTCAACTTCCATCTAGTCCCCTAAATGGATAGGCCAGATTTTCAGAAACGATCAGAAATCCCTTTCCACCCTGAGAAGGAGGGGAGCTGCTGGAGCTGATTTTGAAAGGAGTATAATCTGAGGACGCATTAATTTGCCACTCTTAACTTGGTACAAGGACTAATGGTGGGGCCGGGGAGTTGTATGGAATGTATTTTACTCGTGAGTGATAAAGTTGCAGTTTTTAATGTCAAATATGAAAATGGTGTTGTATGGTCATTCAGGTATATCGATAGCCCTATGGGAGGAAAGCTGGAAGTGGCCATCCAGCTAAAATGGTAGTATACAAATGTTTACTTGGGCTCACATCCCAGCAATTTGTGTGCTTACATGGGCCAATATAATAGATACAGGGTGCCATCTAGTGGGGGCAGATTATATAAATATTTACATACAAGGAAAATCTTTAAATGGATATTCTAAATGAGGCAGATATGTCCTTCACATGTTTTTCCCGATATTTAGTATAGGAAAGAAGCTACGGCTCCTGCCAGTGTTTATATGTGCACGATCATTAGTCTCACTTCAGCTCAGACGATGGTCGTGCTGTATTTTTCTCCTAGACGAGGCAGCTGGAAGTTTTGTTTGAAGTTACCGTAACAATTTCTGTGGTTCTGTCAGGATGCACTATAAAAGCATCAAGCTTGGCATCAATAGGTGCTGTAAGGACTTCTAGCTATTTCACTTATGACCTTTCTGTGCTTTGGGAATTGAGATTTAGAATTGATAAAACACGATGAAGGGGAACGAAGCTGCTCCCTGAACATAACAGAAGATGTTAACAGAAGAAAAAGTTCCTAACTGTCAGGGTGGTTAAACACTGGAATAAATTGCCTAGGGAGGTTGTGGAATCTCCATCTCTGGAGATATTTAAGAGTAGGTTAGGTTATCAGGGATGATCTAGACAGTATTTGGTCCTGCCATGCGGGCAGGGGACTGGACTCGATGACCTCTCGAGGTCCCTTCCAGTCCTAGAATCTATGAATCTATGTCACAGACTCACCAATCTGAAATTGCAAGGGAATCATGGATAGCATGTGGTGTCTGACACGATGAACAGAGCAAGGCCCCAGTCCTGCATTGAGCTCCAGACGGACAGTTAGTCCCCATGCTCATCTTCACTGGGGCTCTGTGCGGATATAGTTGTCCATACACATAGAACTCTCTGCAGGATCAGGACCCAAGATTTCAACCAGTTTAAGACAGAATGGAAAACTAAAGCCAGAGGAAACCAGGAGGCCCATACAGCTGGTTTAAAGGATTGTAACACACCTATGATTTTAAAAGATTGATGGATCTGCGTGTAGAAAATTGATTCATCTCTTAGATTGCAGTGGTCAATAAGGGTTTGGTCTGCTGAACAGCTACAGCATCAGGAAAGTTATTACCAATATTATTAGAATGTGAGACCTGAGGAGCACACGAGAAACAATTGCAATTTATCACAAGTCCTTTTATTAACAAATCCACTAAGCAGATAAACAGTCCCACAAACACTGAAATATAACAGCACATAGAGAGATAGTACAAAGTGTTCAGCCCTCACTCACATTTCCTACTGGGGATCCCCTGGGTATGAGTCATTATCTACCTCATACGCTTCATCATCACCAGTGTGTGTCATCCTGGCATATCCCAAGGCATGCAAGCCAGGAAATAGCTTTTATAATGTGTGACACTAACACCCACTGGTTTTCATACTGTTTATGAAGGTTTCAATCCCTTTTCATTATCTATATTTCCACACTCCACTAAGTTTGGCGTGCCCCATTTTTCATAGGCTAACTTATTAGTTCCCCTTATATTCATTAACATTATGCCATTCATTCACCATAACAACTTTTGGTTAGCACATTGCTGACACTCTAAGTCTGCAGAATTCCCCCAAAATATTCTAACTGATTTTAACCGGTACATTGCAATTGGTATTTCCTAAATAGCAGAAGTTAACACATCTGTTCCTGTAACTATTTCATCTTGTGACATAGGGTCACTCATTGGTCAGCTATTCATGTCAGCCTATATTGAGGCCTGAGCTAAGCGAAATATCTTACAGGCCTGAGGCCTGTAGGCCCTGTGATACAACATTAATACTTATATTTCACGTCTATGTGCTAAATATACCGGATGTCTTTTATCCTTGGCTACAGTATGATGGGATGCTACTATAAATATGTACCCAGAGAGGACACATTAGAGAAAGGATGGGTGAGCCTGTTTGGGTAAAATATTAATTGTGTCTGCCAAAAACTTCAGTTAAACCCAGGGGCAGCTCTATGTTTTTTGCCGCCCCAAGCACGGCAGGCAGGCAGCTTTCGGCGGCGCGCCTGCGGGAGGTCCGCTGGTGCCATGCCATCGGCGTCCCCGCCGCCAAATTGCCGCTGAAGCTGCGGGACCAGAGGATCTCCCGCAGGCGCGATGCCGAAAGCCGCCTGCCTGCCGCCCTCACAGCGACCAGCAAGCTGCCCCCCGCGGCTTGCTGCCCCAGGCACGCGCTTGCTGCGCTGGTGCCTGGTGCCGCCCCTGATTAAACCACTCTGAACTTCTGAGACTGTCCTGTGCCATGGTAATTCCAACCCCAACAGAACTAGGAACTACTATTATCTTACAAGGACTGCTTTCATGAGAAATCTGGCCCAAGGGTTCTAATCCCTGCAGGACAACTTAAAGTACATAACTTTAAGCATGTGGGTATTCCCTTCAAAGCAAATGGGTCTATTTACAAGCCTAAAGTTACACTCGTGCATAAATGCTTTGCTGGATTAGAGCCTTTTTTCTTAAAGAGGTTGAGCCAAATTATTTCATACATTAAGGAAGTGTTAAACCTAGATTTTCAAAACAGCTCAGAGCCTGATTTTAAAGTTCTTTTACCTCTGCTGGGGCCAGATTTTAAGAAGAACTGAGCTCTCATTTAGGTATCTACATTAAGTGGTCAGGTTGTCAAAAGATATCCTGAGCTCTTTTGACAATATGGACCAATGGACCTTTCCATTTACTCCACTGGGTGCTAGATTGAGCCCTAAATAGGTTACTGTTCCAGGTGCCTTCTTGTCCTGCCTTTAGTGTACAGGATTCCCGATTATTCAGAAGGAATAGAAACAACTAGGCATATACTTTTAATACTCAACAAACTCATGAGAGAAAAAATGTTGTTTCTTGATCCAAGTTCAGCCCTACATTTCCCAGACTAGATGAGGCGAGTAGCACTGCAACGAGAGCATAGTCCCCTTGGAGAGGAATCATCTTGTGTGACTTTGAACAATTGTTTGGGCCAAAACTCAGAACAGTGTTGACAGTCTGTAATGTTAGATACATTTGGTTCATACGGATCAGAACAAGGGTCCCCGCAACACGGGTCAGCTGGGAAATAAACAAGAAGGAAGTGAAAATCCTAGAAGATCTCCCCTGCCAAAGTGAAGCAATGAATGCCTACAAAGACTGTGGGTTAGTGGGCAATCTATTAGAGAACCCTAAGGATGATAAACAAGATGGCAAAACTTAGTCTGAAAATATGAAACCTGGAATTAGATATCTCTTGAGGCTCCTCCAGACCTTTGGATCTATCAAAGATTTTCCATCTCTACCCCGGCTTGTGTTGTGTTCTTAGAAGTGATACATGTTCAGGAATTATTATTTGTTATTTATACTGCAGAAGCCACTACTGGCCTCAAGAAGATCAGGTTCACAGAAATAGTAAATAGCAGTCCCTTCTCCACATAGCTGACAATAGACAACATGATATAATGGGTGAATAAAATAAACAAGTGGGCCAGGGTGGAGGGACACAGGGGATAGGGTAACAATAATAATAAGTGGTTTAGCATAGACTTTGGGTAATTTTTTTAAAAGCACTTAAGTGATTGATGAGTCCAAGTCACTTTGGAAAATCTAGGCCCCATTATTAGTTCTGCACTCTTCTAAAAATCCATGACCTAGGGTAAAATTTTCAGAAGAATGCAACACCCACAATTGAGACCAGATTTTCGAAATAGCTCATCTCCTGTTTAGGCATTTTAATAAGGGTATGTCTACACTGCAATTAGATAGCCACCACTGGCCTGTGACAGATGACTCAGGCTTGCAGGGCTAACTGCATTAAACAGCCCTATAGCCTTAGCCCCATTAGCTCGTGTCAGCTGGCATGGACCAGCCAGAGGTTTTTAATTACTGTATAGACATACCCTAGGTGGTCTGACTTTCAAAAGAGTTAAGTACTATGTATGATGCTCTGCTCTTCTGAAAAATCTAGCCCAAAGTGCCCCAATGGGAACTATGGAGTGCTGACCCCTTGAAAACTTGGTCCTTATTTAGGCTCCTAAATGGGAGCCCCGAGCCCTTTTGAACCATCTAGCTGCAATTGCAGATACCTAACTCTTGAAAGTCTGACCCTAACTTGTCCATATTTTTAGGTATAATAAAATAATCTGTAGCAGTAATTACAACTCACCACTGGCCTGACTGTTTTAAAACAAGGGATTTCTTTATGCGTTTACAGCCACCCACAAACCCATTAACTTTTTAAAGAGTTGAATATTTGCTGGTGAGTAGTAGATTAAATTGAACTTCAGAAAGGGGGTCCGATCATATTCCATTTGAAGTGAAAGGCAAAACTGCTGTTAGGAGAGACGTTTATCTCTAGGCTTAGAAAGATTAGATTTTTATCAGTACATGTCAGTAAAAATCGATTTCACCACACACACCAACAAAAATACAATTTCATCGATAATAAAGTTTACACGAAGGCAAAGTAAAACAAAATTGATGTTGCTTGAGAACAACACAGAGACAAAATCCAGTGATTTGGACTTTTTGAATTAGGCTTGTTACAAATGGACTAGTGAGAGAATATTAAAACAGGTATGATTTTTTTTTATTTCAAGATATTTACTTTCTACGTTTTGACATGTGAGGTTGGCAATTTGTGTTTTAACAGTTAATAAACCTCACATTTTTATAAAATCAAAACCTACTGTCATTAAGTTTTGCTTCCCTCTGGTAATTTCTCAAATATGTGAAAATTTAAATAGATAACAAATAAAAACATGCTTAAACCTATAATTTCATGCAAGTGTGAAAATTTAAAACCAATTAAATAGCTAAAAAAGCTTACAAATAAACATTGTTATTATCCTTCCAAATTATACAAAAAGAATAAAAATTGAATTCTGCCATGTCTGCATATCTCTCACTTTGTCAAAAAATGAGCTCAAGAAAAACAAGAACAGCTGGAGTGGTAAAAGACAACACAAGAGATGCTGTGATTAAAAAAGTAAAAAAGGCTTTACCAGAGTTCAAGTTTCGTCAGTCTCTATAAGGAGCCTGGTTCTCCCACGAGAACGGCAAGGGAGCATGGTCCCAAGTCCACATGCCTACCGGAATGCAAGCCCAATGCCTTTCCTGCTCGGATATCCCAGAGCTCCCTGAAGGCTGTCGCAAGAAAACAGGAACTTCTTGGGACATCTCTGAGGATCCAGCTCTCTTTGGGTTGGTGCCTCTCCCGAGCTGATTCTGGCGCAGGTCTAAAAGTCACCTGTGTAGAGCAACTCGCCAGAAGTCAGGATCAAATCCACGCAGACACCCATCCTGTGGAAATTAATTCCAGCTCCTTAACCGCTTAGCCAGTCTGGTGAGCTTATTCTGCAGAACCGCAACTTCTTGGGGCATCTCCAACTAGCCAGCTACCTTGAGCTAGTGATCAAGGGGGACACACACAAGCCAGATAATTACATTATGAGACCATATATTTCTGTTGAGGTTAACCGAGTTTGTTAAAATTGTATCAGTTGGTCAAACACTTATTGCATACCTATTCCAATGCAACAGAGTTACCCTCTGGGGAGGAGTGTAGAGGAACAGGGTAAGAGCCTAGGCTGAGCCCTGTAAGAACATTTGTGGGGAGAAGGAGGGAGGATAGAGTCTCACATATTTAAAAGAAGAAGAAATCTCATTTTAAGTGTGTTATTTTTTTGTCTCTCACAGCAAACTAAGGGCTGAGACATAAGTGGAGCGTGAGCTCCAGGAGCCCTATTAAGTTGTTTTCTTCTAAAGCATCAGAGATCCTGAGAGACTCCCTTGACTTTAATTACAGCTTTCCTAGGCTCACAGTGTCAGACAACAGACAAGTCTTGCCAAACTGATCCATAAAACAACTCTGCATCCCATCTACAGCACTTTCTACTGTCCCAATCCCATATTTTAATATAAGACTAGAAGAGACACAGTAGTGAGGGTTTGGCAAACATTTGCCTTTGCCGTTCAACCCCCACTACCTCCTAGGGGCAGAAGATCTTTTCATACTGTGGGTTCAATGAAGAGAACCCTCAGGCATTTGCTTGAAGTGTTAAAATCATGCTCTGGCTTCATCATACTTGTCTGTGCTTCTGATACAGTGAGTCTTCATAAAAATAAATCCACCCATGGCATCTCGTTATACAGAAGGTCTGTGCATCAGCTCCTGACTTTAATTGAAGTGTTTCTTCCCTCAGGGCCTCATCTAAAGCCCATTGAAGTCAATGGGACTCTTCCTATAGACTTCAATGGGCTATGGAGCACGTTCTTTATGTGAAAAGTACATAGTTAGGGCAAGAATCAGAAGGGGGACTGGAGGTGTCTAATATGCCAGTTAGATGCCTAAGTCCAACATTTAGTCACTAGTGGTATTCTCAAAGTCCCCACTCAGTGGCGCCTTAACTCCATAGGCACAGAAAGTCCAGAGGCACCTACATTTCTGCCACTGGCATGGCTGCCTAAGTCCTGACACCACTGAATATCTTGGAACCAAACTTACACCTAAATCTCAGTGTGATTCACAGACTAGACATTCCCTTGCCTACTAGGCCTGTCATGATGGGAAGATTTGGATTACAGAGCCCATAAGAGGGAAGGTCCACAGTACAGCAAAATGTGTACAGAAATGGGGACAGGGTGCTGAAGTGGGCATCAGAAAAGATCATATAACCTATGTCCAAGCCAAGACTCAGCCCTGGGCTCTCCCAGGTTAAGAAGATGGAACAACAAAAGAGTCACATCTGCAGTCAGACAGGCAGGCAATGAGGGTTACTTGAAAGCCATAGGGAATGTGAGAGAAAAGTTGTTCTAATTCAAAAGCCAGAGCAGAACCATCAACCTTTCATGCTAAGCTGTGCATGCGGGAGAAGGAGCAGCCCATCAGGCTCCAATCCAAGCCAAAATCTGGAGCTAAAAGTTTTTGCTGGGGAAAGGGGCCACCTTGCTTCCATCTTGTGAAGTCCGAGAACCAGGAAGTGGAGGAAGAGAGGTCTATGTTACTCCCCTAGCATTGCCTTTATAGAACAAGGAGCTGTCTTTATGGTAAATGGTGGCAACAGAGGACAAGATTCCTCAACTATTAAAAATGGGTTTGATTTAGGGCATGGACAAAGTCCTCAGACAGTTCCTATTTTCACGCATCAGATATCTATTGACCATACTCATGTCCTCTCTTTGCTTTCTCTCTCCAACATACCTACTAGCACCAGTGCTTGTTGTTCTTGGACCCTAAATCTTTTCTCATGATGTGCTTTGTCTAGCAAGAAGTCCAGAGGTTACCTCAAGCTCTCTAACATAGCATAAGCTATGTTGACGGGAGAAGCTCTCCTGACAACATACTGCCATGAACACAAGCGCTTATGTCAGTGTAACTTATGTCTCTCATGGAGGTAGAATATTCACACCCCTCAATGACATAAGTTTTACTGACATAGGCTGTAGTGTTGACATAGCCTAAGACTCTACTCCATGCGGGTCTGTTCAAGAGCTTTGCTTTTCTGAAGTCTTAAGGTCATCCAATAAGCTGAGTGAAGAATTTAAGTAGACATGGAAGGGAGGATATATTTTGTCTCTAAGGATTACTTATGTAGGGTATTTCAGAGTAAAAGGAGTCCAAGATAAGAAACAAATGTGCATTAGAACTGTTTTCACCTGTGTGCTAGCTAACTGTAATATCCACCATATATTTATTCAGGACATCGGCTAGGGTTTGGAACAGTTCACCCAACCCTGTTCACAATCATGCATTTATAAACAATTGTCTTTAATGTTACTGAAGTTTCTAAGAGTTTGAGTCTTGGAGACTGAAGTCTTCTTTGCAACGAGCAGCTCAGCACAGACCACCGTACTCAAAGCTTCTTTCATCATGCTCTATCAATGGACCTGACCTGTGGTGGTTTTCACACCATGCACACAGAGAAGTTAGATAAAAACATAAATACTTTTTCTGGAAGGTTAAAACATAACACTACTTTATTTCTTAGAATCCAAAATGATAATACAAAGGAAACCAAAAACAGAGATACAAAAATCAGGCTGCTCCCTGAGGCCAAGGGGCACAACACATCCCCACCTTTCTGTAGGCTGACTCTCTGCAAACTGACTGCTGCTAGGCCTAGATCACACTCTTCCCTATGGCGCTCCATGCCTGCAAGCAGGAGCAGAAAAAAACCAGAGAATTTTGAAGTGATAGATCACTGTTTTCAATACACCACAGGTAAGAATAGTCTCAAGGGATGAAGTCGATAACTTGTTCATTCTTTGGTTCTGCTGCTGAGGCTATGAACATGGTTGGTGTGCAGGTTTCCCCTCAGGTTCCACCTAGAACTGGGGTACCCTTGACCCACCAGCCTGGGTTCCCTTTACACTGGACTGCTGTGACCAGCCTGCCAAGCCCTCTCCCAGGCTCTAGCACACATAAAGGTAGGGACACACCCAGCTGCAGTACATACAGAGCTGTGATCAGCTCTGCATGGGGAGGCTACAGCTAAGGAACTGCCCAGCTACTCAAGTGCATAAGCCCTCTGGAGTGTAAACCCAAAATTATACCCTATTGCACTGCACAGAGATCTGTACAGTATAAGCTCATGAAATTCACCCCCTCCTGAATATGGAGAACGATATGCAACAGCTTTCTGCCCCAAGGTATGACTGGTTTTAGACAAAGCAAAAATAAGTTTATTAACTACAAAAGATAGATTCTAAGTGATTGTAAGGGATTGCAAACATATCAAAGCAGATTAAACAGATAAAACATCGTGTTTTATCAATTAAACAAAGCAAACAAAACATACAAACTAAAATTAATATACTAAAGAGATTGGATATGAGTAGCAAATTCTCACCCTAAACGATGATTCAAGCAGGCTGCAGATATTCTTAAGGGGCCAGCTGCACTTGCTTACAGCTTAAAAGTCCCAGGTGTTCCTTTCACAAGCTAAAAATCTCTTTAGCCTGGGTCCAGCACTAACCCCCAGTTCAGTCCTTGTTCCTCAGGTGTTTCCCTGAGACACTTTGGGGAGGGAGTCAGTGAAGAACCAAGATGATGTCATTCCCCTGCCTTAAATAACTTTTGCATATGGCAGGAAGCCTTTGTCTCAAAGCTTGGTTTCCATGCCGGTCAGTGGAAAAACAAAGTCCAAAGGGGCTGTTTCTTTCGTCTTCTTAGGTGAAAAAGTGATAGATGGATTGGGAAAGGTAACTTGAATTGTTTTTGTCCCTCAGTTTTATAATTTAGTCGCTCTTTGAAAACAGATTTTCCTAAGGGATACCATAGATAAAGTTCATTCCCTCTGTGAGGACAGAGACAAGGGAGACTGGAAGTGAAGAGGTTCCATACTGTTGTTGGCTAAAATGCAGATCTATTTGTTCCTGCCCCCTTCCTTGCCAAAGAATGGCCACTTGACAGGTGATTGCCCATCAACTTTGATGACACCTGACCAGAGGTGTCAGCTTGTATTTGTCTTTGAGAATATGGCTTATCCAGACTTGACTGGTAAACACATTTTAGCCCTAACTTTAAATTATGTTTATAACTTTACATATAATGTTTCTACATATATTTGGTCATGATATCATTGACCAGTGAGTTATTAGTTTTCAAATGATACTTCGCAGGGCATATTTACACAAAGATTATTACAATAGTGTGTAGGGTATGAATACAGGGGTGCATTCAGTCACACCCTACAAGTCTTTCTATTGCCCAGAGAGGGACTGCAGAGGTCTTTTCCTTTCTCCCTGCCGCCCCTTATACTTTGGGCTTCCTTTCTCTACTGTAACCACCCAGCTCCTCTCCAAGCTGGGTCTCACCTGTAATTGGGCCTGGACCCTCTACAGGTGCAATGAGGTGCCCTGATGGACCTCTCCAGCTCCAGTTCACCCTTTCAGAGTCAGTGTGGTGTTTATACCCCAACACAATCAGATTTTGGGAATGTAATGAAGGAAGAAATAGCAGGATTTAGAAATGTCCTGGATATGCTTGATGAGCGAAGGAGTTGAAGATGGCTCACAGATAACAGCCCAGAATGACATGGAAGATTATGGTGTTGTCAATGGTGACTGAGAATGTGGGGGAGGGGGAGGGTTTGGGTAGAAAGATAAGGAGTTCAGTTTTAGGCATGATATGTTTAAGCTGACAGTAAGCCATCCAAGAGGAGATGTCAATGACTGACTGAGTTGAATGGATCTGGAAAAATAGGTCAGGACTGGAAAAGGTAGAATTTTGGAAGTCATTGGCATAAAGACAGTAATTAAAATCATATAAGGGAATGATATCGCCCAGACAAAGGGTGCAGAAGGAAGAAAGGGGGATCTGAGGGCAAGGACGGAGCCCTGTGGGACACTCATGGAGAGTGGGAGGTAGGATGTTAAGAATAAATAAATAGTTTGGACAAGAACCAGAAGAGGATGGCATCATAAAAGCCAAGGGAGGACACAATTTTGAGAGGGAATATGATCAACAGTTTCAAATGTATCTGAGGATGGAGGTGGAGTGGGGGCCCTGAGGTGTGGCCATTAGCACTCTTAGGGAGAGCAGTTTTACTCTGGAGAGTTCAAAGCCCAATGTGTTTCTTTGTGAGCATAATCAGCCAGTCAGATAAAGAATGGTCAGGCCCTAAACAGCATGCTTAGCCAATTATTTACAGAACATCTTTGGAGTGCTCAGCATCTTAAAAAGACAAGATCCCTGCCTCTGATTTGTAAAACAAGTGGATGTTGCATCAAGCTTTGTTGATGCAGCAATTGGCATCAGGCACGTTCATTAGCCTTTAGCCTGATTCTTTATTGTTTTAGGCTGTGTAACGTGCAATGGAACTTATGCTTTGATGGCCTGATGCCAAGAAAGCATGAAACACACTGAGATATAGCAATTCCCATTTTACGCTACATATAAAGTATGTCTCATTCTATGAAATGATGATTGGCAGTATAAAACCCTAAGACAGACAGACAAATAGGAACTATATAAATAATATTTTGTATTATAGGACATTTAAAAAATAATGTTGTACATAAATTTTAAAAAAATATTTAAAACTCTATTCATGGTGCTGGTTTCATGGTTTTAACAAAAATACCTAATGCCCGGTGAGATTGAAACTTAGTATTTTCAAAAAGGTCCCAATATTTGACAGGAGTTTAGGTTTCAGCTATTTTCCCCCAAGCGCTATCTACATTTTGAACAACGGATGGCAGTAGATTCAAAGAAATCTTCAGGCAATAGTGCCATTGCTGTTTGAAGTGCCCTAAGAATTGATTAATAGCACAGTGAAACAGTGGTAAGATCATAACTTTAGAATGTGAAGGATTCAGCTCTTCATAGTAATCTTGACAGCGTCTTATATATAGCTTGGTTTTGCTTCAAAACAAACAATTATTATTTTTATTGCAGTAGACTTAGCCACATCAACTGAGACTGGGGCCACATAGTAGGAGGAAATCCCTAACCCAGAAAGCTTACAGCTATAAGTAGATAAGTCAGAAAAAGGAGGTAGTGTTATATTCATTTTTTAGAATTGCAGGACTGAGGTAGAGGAAGATCAACAGACTCACCCAAGTTCACAGCCAAAAGTTGTGACACAACCAGGAATTGGACACAAGTTTGCTGACACCCAGTCCATGGTCCCACCTACAAAGTCCATCCTTCTGGTTACTTTGGAGAACCTGTTAGAGATGTTGAGAAGGAGACCAATTTGAATGTCTGTATCTCTAACACTGAGCTGTCTTTTCTTTGCTTATTTTCAGTTGAATAAACCTTCAGGCCCATCTCTCTGACATGGTTATCATTCTCCAGTTCACCCAAATATAAAGCTGCGAAGGTGCAGAGATTGTTTCTTTTGTTGTTGTTGTTGGTATAATACCCTGCATGATAAGACCTCAAGCTCAACAAATGTTTTTGGAAGCTACTATAATATAAATATTTACTACTACCACTGCTATTCCATAACGAGTCATGTTAAAACCTTGTGTGCCATTATAAAGTGGCAGGCATCTTGACCATGTCTAGTAGTCCATGCACAGAACAATACAAAGTTTCCCCATAAATACTCACAATAGGCTCAGTGCTGCCTTAGCGGTTTATAAAGACTACAGTATATTATACTCTAGAAGTGTGGTAAACCAGAATGTTTAAAGGAGAATGAGAAGATGACCCAAAACACAGAATTTCCATCATGCAGGAAATTGAGATTTTGAAGTTTTGTTTCATCCTGAATCAGCGGTAAAAGTTGAAATCTCAGTATTTTTTTGTGAAATAAGATATTCCAAAACATTTAGTTTCGATAGAGTTGGAAAGCTTCAGCCTTACTGAAATAAAATGTTCAGATAATTTCCCATGAAACATTTTGATTAGTTTGCTACGTTTCTGCAAAATGTTTAGATTTTGTGGAATCAGCATTCTCCCACAGAAAGTCTAATTTCTATATAAGGACATTCACCTCAGTATTGGCTTGCTGTAGCTGTTCAAAAAACACACAGCAACACTGCAAAATGGTTTGCCATGGGAACTGAAGAAGAAGAACCTACCCAACTGAAATTACATGAAGTCAGAAGGTACAGTCAGAAACCCTCACAAGGATTTCACCACAACACCAAGATTAACTCCCCTATTCTTGCAATGAAGTGCTTTGACAATGGAACAGACTGCCTAGGGAGGTTGCAGAAATTCCTTCACTGAAGGTTTTCAAAAGGAGGCCGGATAGCCATCTGTGTTGGATGGTTTAGTCACAACAAATCCTGCATGTTGGCAGGGGGTTAGACTTGATGACCCTTGCAGTGCCTTCTGACCCTATGGTTCTGTGATCCTATGATTCTATGACCACAACCCATCAGCAGGAACTCAGTTTTAATGCCTCCCCTGATGTGATATTAATAGATCAAAGAGCAAAATATTATTTAAAAAAAAAAAGGGAAAGTAGGCCAGCAAGCAGAAGGTTAAAATAAAGTCATTGTCTATTGCTCTTTTTATTTTTTGCTTACAGCAGGAAAGTCAATGATTCATGTTTTGTTTTCTGGATACATACTCTATCTTCTCTTCCCTTTTGTTCCCAGAATTAGACTCCGGAGTCATTAATACAAAAATCAATTTGTACTAGCAATTACTGAAATCATATTCCTATTTTATTAGCAGGTAATTTTATGAATATGGCAGAAAAAAACCTTCTCTTGTTAATGATTTCCGTTCCATGGGCCCTTAATATAAAACTTTCAAATCTCATTAGCACACCGACCATTAAAAAATACAACTTTAATAAAGCACAATGGAAAACTGCTGACATGATTAGATTTGGGTACAAATGTAGGAACTTTCATAATCACAGCAAAAAATAAAACACTGACAGTGTATAATACTAACTTGAATCAATAGGAAAATACTGTGTCAGTATGCATCCTATAGATTTATACTTTCTGTCCAGGCATAATCTGACTCCTCTGTGTTCTGAAAAGAGATAGATCCATGCCTCAAAGTTTGTTTGAAGCACACAATAGCAGAGTGTGGTCCTGATTAGAATAGCAAAGAGCATCCAGAACTGCAACTGCGGGTGTTCAGCACCTCTGAAAACCAGGCCCTGTGGGACTTCATCCGCATAAGAGGATAAAAGTCTACTGTAGCTTCCAGAACTGAAGTTACTCCTTTTGCTCATCACTGAAAAGCCCAGGTTCAAACTTCATTGATGACCTCCATAGGTGGTTATATTTAGATCCATATCACTAATCAATGAACCTGCCAGAAGTTTGGATTCACAAATTAAAGCTACTATTCTTCAGTACGGCTCATGAGCTGGGGCAATTGTGCAAACATTCCACTCCTGGGAATTAACTCCCCATCCTGTGGTCCTTAGTGGTCCCATGCCAATTGGGAGTAAAGTTACCCTGTTCTTTTTGACAATATCAGCCTAAAGAGAAAACATTCTTGTATATATCGCTCAGGAGATGTGGCGGAATAGACATCATAGGAACACAAGGAAGTTCATTGATGAAACTGCTAACAATTTAAAACTCTGTAGTCCTTGAAATACAAACACTGCTTCTCAGCTATTCAGCTTTAGAGTAAGATCCCTTTTTTAACTAATTTGCAGTTTTTAAGAAAGATGTTAGAAATGTTGTTTACAGTCTTATGATAAATCTAGGATTACAGATAGTGATCAGAGTTTTTAATTGCTTTTTAACAGCTGAAGGAAGAGACTAAATCCAGTTAACTGGTAAATGCTAAAATATTTTTGGCACATGCATTGTTGTTTAGACTGCCTCTCCCTCTATTCCCAGGGCGCCAAACAGTGCTTAGCAAACCTCCGTAGATTCAGAATTTAGTGGAAATTCTTACTGGAAATATTTGAATCTTCTGAGGGTGCAGAACTGGGCTGAAAGTACTGCAAGGACAGAAAATAGTGGTCCAGTAATAGTATTTTGAATTCCCATAGCACCATTTATCCCAAAATCACAAAGGACTTTACAAAGACTGTAATATCTTAATGTGTTACATAAACACAATTACTATAGGTGTGCTGGATTTAAATGATAAAACACAATTAGATAGCTGTGATTAGAATCCTGGTCCTTCAGTTCCAAAAACATAGACTTTTACCACTTGAGCTAAAGGAGAGCTTTTTAAACAGGGAATAGTAGTACATCCCATATCTCTGTGCACGAGCCGAGAGTTGGCAACATCCCATTCACACACAAAGCCACGACATTAATGCAGCACATGAACATAAATTATCCCCACTATACAGACAGGATAATGAGATGCTGGGTGGCTAATTTGCTTGTCTAAGGTCAGGAATCGAATCCCGATTTGCAAATCCCAGCCCCACTAGATCACTCAATCCACTAGCCCAGATCAGCCCTCTATTTTGCCACCTTCCAGCCAGAAACCAGCAGCACAGAGCTCACCATGGAAATAGAGTTGAATAGAGGGTACAGGGAAATTAATCTGAATTTTCTGGGTCGCAAAAGGATTGGGTTCAAGGCTTAGTCCTAGTTTTGTGTGTGTTCACCCTTTATTCAAAACAGCTCCTCTCAGCCCTTGTCATAGCAGTTAATCAATGAGAAATACCGAGTGGTTTTTCCAGTCCACATTATGCCAACTCTATAGCAATTGTAAGCTATTTTTCCGCTAAGAAAAAATTGTAGCTAGGAGCTGTGACTCATGGTTATTCATATGATGTTGATTATTGTTATTTGGTGACAACAATTGTCGTTGCGATACAGCAATTTACATTAAACTCTTTGCAAACTTCTGTACAGAGTTACTAAGTCAGCTAGCTGAGCGGTGAATCCATTTCCCTCTGAGATCATGTTGAAGCAAGGCTAATAAATACAACCCTCCAAAAATCCTTCATCTGATCCTTTTTCATTCCAAGTAGGTTACGCTTCATAATACTCTGTGGAAGTAATTCACTTGTAATTAAACAAGAACTGATATATTATTTCCTAACAAACTTCAGTGAAGTACAGTTCCACTTCTTACTTGCTGCTACTTAGGCAATAATGAATGTATCATGAAATAATGGCTATTTTTACCAGTCCCTAGAGTTACAATTAAAAAAAAACCCAAAAGCTTATGGATAGAGATTTTAGGTCCCGGATCCTTAAAGGTGTATAGGTGTCTAATGTTCACTGAAATCAATAGGAGCTGAAGTCTGTAAATCATGAGTTGAGGACTTCAGAGGTTATGGGTCAATTACAGGAATGGGTGGGTGAAGTTCTGTGACCTGCAATGTGCAGCATGTCAGACTAGATGATCCTGGTGGTCCCTTATGGCTTTAAAGTCTATAAGTTAGATGCCTAAATACCTTTGCAGATCTGGGCCTAGGAGTCTAGCTCACCTCGCAGGGTGAAGTTTCAAACAATTGATTGAAACCCAGGACCAGGTAGTTGTGTTCTATATGTATATAATGTTCACCAGGGCCAGCTCCAGGCACCAGCTGAGCAAGCAGGTGCTTGGGGCGACCAAGTGGAAGGGGCGGCACGTCAGGCTCTTCAGCGGCAATTCGGCGGCGGGTCCCTTGGTCCCTCTCGGATGGAAGGACCTGCCCCCAAATTGCGGCTGAAGAAGAAAGCGACACGGTGGAGCTGCCGCCGATTGCGATCACGGCTTTTTTTTTTTTTCTTTTTCTTTTTTCTCCGCTGCTTGGGGCGGCAAAAACCCTGGAGCCAGCCCTGGTGTTCACCCTTAAACATAAAGCCATGTGGCAAGCAGTAATTGGCTCTGCTTTTCCTTAAAGGAAAATCTCATAGTAACCTAGTTGTCAGGGTTTTATTTATTTAAAAGATTCTTCAGGTGCCTAATTTTGGCAACTCACGTTTTTAAATTGTAGCCTAAGCACTTTGTCCAGTACCAACATATACACAGAAGACCAAGCATAGAGCTGTATCTTCGGATGCTGTAGTTCCAAAACTATCTGCTTTTGCCCAAGGTATCCCAGAGCCCTCTATGCAGTACATCTAGAGACATCATTTCACCTGCCACTGAAGTATATCCGCCTCTAGGGTGGAATGTGAGGGCTATTTAACAGAACACAGCAGCACTGACAGATCATGGCAGGAAGTGAAGAACACAGCCACGTACTTCTCCAGAAACCACAGAAGCCATTTAGATTTACAAAATGTAATTGCCTACCCTGGAATTTATCCAGGAGACTGGGTTTAATGCTTTACTCTGAAAAATGACAATAATGACCCGCATTTTACACCCTATTCAAAAGTGATAGTGTTGGATCCTTTATAAATACTCTTCTCTTTTTCTATCTCTGTTCTTACCCTTTTTGCCTCCATTCTTTTTTTGTTGTTGTCGTCATCTTCTTGCATTCTAATCCACCCATTCTCCTTATATTTGAATGCCCTTTATCAGCAACTATGCCAATTTTTAATTTACTCCTTGTTTTCTTTTTGTAAACGAATCCACAGCAAACAGAGTGCCTTTCACTAGAAACCAACAATTCGTGCCACTGGCATTGGGAAGAACTAGTCAAACCTTTTGGCTGTCGGGAATTTTCACTTTCAAGCATTCTGTTTTTACATATTCGGTGATGAGGTTATTTATTATTTACAGTGTCATTTATTTTATTATCATTCATTACTCCTGACATCAGCAAGGAAGGTTGCAGTGCTGGGAAACCCTGGTAGTTTACTGTAGTTTCTACCCTTTTACCATGCATTATAAGTCATGTAATGAATTATTAAAGTCCAGATCTGTATTTTTATGAACAGGTTAGACACTGGCCATTTTACTCATATTCCTAATGTTGTGTTGAAAGACTGAAATGCTGACAAGGCCAGACAGAGAAAGAAGAAGCTTTCACTGGCTCAGCAGTGTGCAAGTGATTCAATGATCTACTTTCATCTCTTAGATATCTTCAGCATGGCTTCTACTAAATCAGACACAGAAAGGTTCCTTTTTGGCTCATCTGCCTAGAAAATCACAGATTCCCAGTGTAATATTTATAGAGCAGATGTCTACAGGGCTTGCCCTAAATGCGCTGGACACCCTAACCAAGAATTCCTTTGTCACCGTTCTTGTCACGCCAGCTGGCTTTCCAGCATCACCAGGTCGCCACTAGATATTTTTTCTCCATCTCCCTGATTTCCATCTCATAAGAACACAAGAATGGCCCTACTGGGTCAGACCAAAGGTCCATCTAGCCCAGGATCCTGTCTTCTGACAGTGACCAACGCCAGGTGCCCCAGAGGGAATGAACAGAACAGGTAATCATCAAGTGATCCATCCCATGTCGGTCATTCCCAGCGTCTGGGAAATAGAGGCTAGGGACACCATTCCTGCCCATCCTGGCTAATAACCATTGGTGGACCTATCCTCCATGAACGTATCTAGTCATTTTTTTAACGCTGTTATGGTCTTGGCCTTCACAACATCCTCTGGCAAGGAGTTCCACAAGTTGACTGTGTGTTGTGTGAAGAAATACTTCCTTTTATTTGTTTTAAACCTGCTGCCTATTAATTTCATTTGGTGACCCCTAGTTTTTGTGTTATGAGAAGTAGTAAACAACACTTCCATATCTACTTTCTCTCTTGCCTTCTTCTTCAGCATCCCCTCCTTCCTACTCTATCTAGGGCAGGAAGCTTGTTTTCTAAATGTTGGTTTCCTCTTTTAGATACAATGTTGAGATCTTGGACCATGGGGATCATCTTCCCAGAAAATTTCTACCTATAGAATCATGAAATAATAGAAATGTAGTGCTGGAGGAGAACTCAAGAAGTCATTAAATCCAATCTCCTTGCTGAGGCAGGACCAAGTAAACCTAGACCATCCCTGACTAGTGTTTGTTAAACCTGCTCTTAAAAACTTCCAATTATGGGGATTCCATAACCTCCCTTGGAAGCCTATTCCATATCTTAACTACCTTTATAGTTAGAAAGTTTTTTCCTTATATCTAACCTAGATCTCCCTTGCTGCAAATTAACCCCATTACATCTTCTTCTACCTTCAGGGGACATGGAGGACAATTGATCACTGTCCTCTTTATATGAGCCCTTAACATGTTTGAAGACTTAACAAGTTCCCTGTAGTGAGTCGGTGTGGCTCCCCTCCTGCCCAGAAGAGGGAGCCCACGTGCCGGCACCAGAGTGGGTGGGACCACCACCGCCTGTCCCCGCCCCCCGGAAGTCAAGGGGCGGGACAGGAAGTATAAAGGCTGGCCGCCAGAGCTCAGTTGGCGGCCAGCCACCACAGGGAGCAGACGTGCGGCCGGGAGCTCCCGGCCAGGAGACCGTCGAAGACCCTAGCTGGCCTGAGCTACCCCGGGCCCGCTACGAGGAGGAGCCGCCGGAGCCCGTTCACGCCCGCCACTGGGAGAACCCCTGGGAACCGAACCCCGCTAACCCTGAGGGTGAGACTGGACCCGAACCCCTCAGCCCCTGCTGCTATCCAGAGGAGCCGCCTGAGGACCATTGGCCGGACTTCCCGGCAGAGCTACCAGACTTGCCGCCGAGCCCGGGCAGAGAGGAGCCCATGCAGGTGGACTGGCCCGATCCCGGCGCAACGACCGAGGTAGGCTGTGAGGGGGATCACGGAAGTAGCCCGGGGGTAGCCGACCCCGGTCCGGCTGCAACTGAGTGTGAGCCTATGTCAGTGTGTTGCGGTCTGGATACCCCACTGACCAGCAGCGGCAGCAACCGCTGTTAGGGCCCCGGGCTGGAACGCAGTGGAGTGGGTGGGCCTGCGTTCCCCCCTGCCACCCTCCGTACGGGTGGCAGGCTTCCCCCTCACCCAACGCTCGGCTACAGAAGCCTGGGCCTTGAACTATTTGCCTGCTCAGCCCCTGCAACAAGGGCCTGAGCCTAACTGTGTTTGCCCCGCCCTGATCCAGGGCCTGGCCTCTGAACTATTTGCTCGCTCAGCCCCTGCAACAAGGGCCTGAGCCTAACTGTGTTTGCCCCGCCCTGATCCAGGGCCTGGGCTCTGAACTATTTGCTCGCTCAGCTCCCTGCAACAAGGGCCTGAGCTAACTGTGTTTGCCCCGCCCTGATCCAGGGCCTGGGCTCTGAACTATCTGCTCACTCAGCTCCCTGCAACAAGGGCCTGAGCTTAACTGTGTTTGCCCCGCCCTGATCCAGGGCCTGGCCTCTGAACTATTTGCTCGCTCAGCCCCTGCAAACAAGGGCCTGAGCTTAACTGTGTTTGCCCCGCCCTGATCCAGGGCCTGGGCTTTGAACTGTTTGCTCGCTCAGCCCCTGCAACAAGGGCCTGAGCCTAACTGTGTTTGCCCCGCCCTGATCCAGGGCCTGGGCTTTGAACTATTTACCCGCTCAGCCCCTGCCATAAGGACCTGAGCCTAACTGTGTTTGCCCCGCCCTGATCCAGGGCCTGGGCTCTGAACTATTTGTCCGCTCAGCCCAGCAAGCAAGGGTCTGAGCTAACTGTGTTTGCCCCGCCCTGATCCAGGGCCTGGGCTTTGAACTATTTACCCGCTCAGCCCCTGCCATAAGGACCTGAGCCTAACTGTGTTTGCCCCGCCCTGATCCAGGGCCTGGGCTCTGAACTATTTGTCCGCTCAGCCCAGCAAGCAAGGGTCTGAGCTAACTGTGTTTGCCCCGCCCTGATCCAGGACCTGGGCTCCTGAGCTTTAACTGTGGTTGCTCCGACTCTGCACCAAAGAGCCGGAGTTTCAGGACTAACTGACTGCTTATTCCCAGAGTAGTGAGTCGGTGTGGCTCCCCTCCTGCCCGGAAGGGTCGAGCCCCGGCTAGGACCTACTACATTTGGCGCCCAACGTGGGGCCCGAGCCCCTGCCCCTGTGAGAAGGGGCTAGAGGGGGAGTGGCCGTTGCCCCCCACCCCCCATTCTAAGGAATGGATATGGAGCGGCTGTTTCAGCTGCTCGCGGAGAGCCAGGAGCGGCAGCAGACGGCCCAGCTGCAGCAGCAACAGCAACAGCAGGCCGCTCAGCTCGCACAGCAACAGCAGCGAGATGCCGCCCAACTCCAGTTGCAGCAGGAACAGCACACAGCCCAGCTCGAGCAACAGCAACAGCTGGTGCGGCAGTTGGGAGTCCAGCTGCAGCAGCTGCTGGTCACGCTCCCTCGCCCCGCACCGGGGCCGGCAGGGGAGGCTGCGGAGATGCCGCGGTTAGCTGCCCCCCTTCGCTTGACTAAGATGAGCCCAGACGACGACCCGGAGGCATTCCTGGTCACGTTCGAGCGGGTAGCCCTCGTCGCCGGGTGGCCCAGGGACCAGTGGGCTACCCTCTTAGCCCCCCTACCTGACGGGGGCGGCCCAGGTGGCCTATCGTGGATTGGCGGCTGAGGAAGCACGGGACTACGACCTGGTGAAGGCCGCGATATTGGACGCCCTCGACGTCAGTCCCGAGACTTTCCGACAAAGGTTTCGGGGCCAGACTTACCCCACCGGGGCCCGACCGCGGGTAGTGGCCCAAACCTTAAAAGAGGCTTGCCGACGGTGGCTACAGCCCGGCACCCGGACGGCGGAGGAGGTAACCGAGCAGGTGGTGTTGGAACAGTTCGTGCACACCCTACCCTCCCGAGGGCGCGCCTGGGTGCTTCGCCACCGGCCGACGACGCTGGCCCAGGCAGTGTCACTAATGGAGGACTTCCTAGCCGCCGAAGATGCAGTAGGACCCACCTTCCGCCGCCCCGGGCCCGAACCAGCCCGCGGCGAAAAGAAAGGGGAACCCCTGAGCGGACCACGACCCCCCGCACCGAGGCCCGACCCCCGCCGCGAGACCCGGATCCGGCACGCGGACCCGGCTCCTCGGACCGGACCAGTGGCCCCGGGCCAGGGGCCCCCAAGGGCTCGACGAAGCCCCCCCCGGAGCCCAAGCCGGGAAGGCCCCCGGAGCGGACGACCTGAACTTGGACCCTGCTTCAGTTGTGGGAAGATGGGACACCTCCGGCGAGACTGTCCGGAGATGGATTGCAGCTATGGGCAAGTGTGGGCGGGCCACACTCGAGCCAGGCCAGCCATGAACCCCAAGCTGACCGTCCCGGCAGCCGTCGGAGGACGGACTACGCGGGCCTTGATCGATTCGGGTTGTGGCCAGACGTTGGTCCGTAAGGACCTGGTACCGCCGGGTGATAACCGCCTCGGATGTATTCATCTACAATGCATCCATGGGGATGTCCGACCATACCCCAGTGCCCGGGTCCCCCTAACCATCGCGGGGATCACCCGACACCTGGTGGTTGGGGTAGCTCCCCATCTTGCATACCCTGTGATCCTCGGTCGGGACTGGCCGGCCTTTGAGGAAGTCCTACGGTCCACGCCGGCCCTGGAGGCTGATCGGTTGGGGTCCTCCTCCGAAACCCCCGAGCAGGGTCCAGCGACCGAGATAGACAACACGGACGCAGCGGGACCGCCGCCGGAGCCGGCCCCTCAGCCCCGCTTCGATACCGATTTCTGTCGGGACCAGCGAGAGGATCCCACCCTTAGCCGCTTCTACGAGCAGCTCGCGGCAGTAGACGGGAAGGTTGTGGACCCCCAGCGGGCCACCCTGTGGCCCCATTTTGAGCTACGCCGGGACCGGCTCTACCGCCTGGACCGTGACCCCCGCACCCAGGAACCACAAACCCAACTGTTAGTGCCCCTGTGTCACCGGCGGGCGGTAATGAAGTTGGCCCACGATGTGCCAGCCGCCGGGCACCTGGGGCGAGAGAAGACCCTCGCTCGAATCCTGGCGCGCTTCTTTTGGCCAGGAATCTCTCAGGAGGTGAAAGAATATTGCGCCTCCTGCCCAGAGTGTCAGAGGGTCGCCCCGCCCGGGATCCCCAAGGCACCCCTGGTCCCCATGCCAGTGATGGAGACGCCCTTTGAACGGGTCGCCATGGACCTCGTGGGCCCCCTCCCGAAAAGTGCCGCGGGGTTTCAATACATCCTGGTCTTGGTGGACTATGCCTCTCGGTTCCCCGAAGCCATCCCCCTGCGAAGTATTACCGCCCGGTCTATCGCGGGGGAATTGCTGAAAATCTTCGCCCGAGTAGGACTGCCTAGAGAGATACTGACCGACCAAGGAACGAACTTCACGTCCCAATTGTTGCGACAGGTCTGTGCCCTCTTAGGCATCAAACAACTCCGGACGTCCGTGTACCACCCGCAGACGGACGGGTTGGTGGAGCGGTTTAACCGCACTTTGAAAAGCATGTTGCGGAAATTCCCCGCAGAGGACCTCCGCCACTGGGACCAATTCCTTCCACCCTTGCTGCTAGCCATCCGAGAAGTCCCGCAGACCTCAACAAAATTTTCCCCTTTCGAGCTGCTGTACGGACGCAGACCGCGGGGCCTCTTAGACCTGATGAGAGAGACCTGGGAACAGTCAGCGTCCCCAGCCCAGGGCCTCCTGAAATATGTCATCCAGTTACAGGAGTACCTTGCCCAGGCCGGAGCCCTGGCCCGCGAAAATTTAAAGACGGCGCAGGAACGGCAGAAACGGACCTACGATCAGGGAGCCCAAGTCCGGGAGTTCCAACCAGGAGACCGTGTCCTACTCCTCCTCCCGTCTAGTGAGTCAAAATTGTTAGCCCGGTGGCAGGGACCTTACGAAGTCGTGCGTAAGGTCGGTCCCGTCACCTACGAGGTGCGGCAACCGGACAAGCGGAAGGAAACCCAGCGGTATCACGTCAACCTGCTGAAATGGTGGCAGGACCGGGAGGGCCTCTTAATCAACCCATGCCCGCCCGAGCCGGAATTGGGACCCCAGGTACCCTCGACGGATGACCCCCCGGCACCCCAATTAGGACAATCGCTCACGGAAGAGCAATGTAAACAGACTAACTGCCTGCTGCAAACCTTCAAGCGAACCTTCACGGCCGTACCGGGCCACACGTCCCTGGTCAAACACTCCATCCAGACCGAGCCGGGAAAGGTGGTTCGAGAGACGACCCGGCCCCTGCCCTATCGGATGCGGGGTGCGGTCGAGGAGGAAGTAAGAGCCATGCTGGCTCTGGGCGTCATCGAACCGTCCCAGAGCGAGTGGCGTAGTCCGGTGGTCCTGGTGCCCAAGCCGGACGGTACCCGCCGCTTCTGCATCGACTTTCGGAGGGTAAACGCCATCTCGCGCTTCGATGCCTACCCGATGCCCCGTGTAGACGAGTTACTGGGCCGCCTGGGGGAGGCCCAGTATATCACCACCTTAGATCTTAGCAAAGGCTACTGGCAGATCCCCCTCGAGGAGACCTCAAAAGAGAAGACCGCCTTTGCCACTCCAACGGGGCTGTACCAATTCACACGAATGCCATTCGGTCTCCATGGAGCCCCAGCCACCTTCCAGCGGCTGATGGACCAACTTCTGCAGCCCCATCAGGACTATGCGGCGGCGTACATAGACGACGTGGTCATCTATAGCCGCAGCTGGGAGGATCATCTGCCCCGGGTTGCGGCGGTCCTAAGGTCCCTACGACAGGCGGGCCTGACCGCCAACCCCAAAAAGTGCCGGATTGCCTGGCAAGAGACCAACTATCTCGGCTATACCGTCGGGGGCGGGCAGGTCAAGCCCCTCGTCGGGAAAGTCCAGGCCCTCCTGGACTGTCCCACCCCATCAACCAAACGGCACGTTCGGCAGTTCCTGGGCCTCGTTGGGTATTACAGACGGTTCATCCCCCAGTTCGCGACCATCGCAGCACCCTTAACTGGGCTTCTGACGAAGGACAGCCCCCGGCAGGTACGATGGTCCCCCGAATGTGAAGCGGCCTTCCGGACACTGCAGAAGTGCCTCTGCCAGGAGCCGGTTCTCTATAGCCCAGACTTTAAACGCCCATTCATCCTGCAGACCGACGCCTCCGGCGTAGGATTAGGGGCAGTCCTGTCCCAAGAAGTGGAGGGAAAGGACCACCCCGTAGTATATCTCAGCCGGAAGCTGTTCCCCCGGGAGAGGAATTACGCCGTGGTGGAAAAAGAGGCCCTCGCGGTGAAGTGGGCCTGCGATGCCCTGCGCTTCTACCTCCTCGGGGCCCCGTTCACCCTCGTCACAGACCACGCCCCCCTCCGGTGGCTAATGCGGATGAAAGATAATAATGCCCGCATTATGCGGTGGTACCTCGCCTTACAACCCTACGCATTTACGGTCCAGCATCGAGCAGGTAAGGACCATACGAATGCGGACTTCCTATCCCGCATGGGGGAGATGGCAGGACCTGGCCCCGACAGGCGGGAGCCAGTCTTAAGGGGGGGGGTGTGTAGTGAGTCGGTGTGGCTCCCCTCCTGCCCAGAAGAGGGAGCCCACGTGCCGGCACCAGAGTGGGTGGGACCACCACCGCCTGTCCCCGCCCCCCCGGAAGTCAAGGGGCGGGACAGGAAGTATAAAGGCTGGCCGCCAGAGCTCAGTTGGCGGCCAGCCACCACAGGGAGCAGACGTGCGGCCGGGAGCTCCCGGCCAGGAGACCGTCGAAGACCCTAGCTGGCCTGAGCTACCCCGGGCCCGCTACGAGGAGGAGCCGCCGGAGCCCGTTCACGCCCGCCACTGGGAGAACCCCTGGGAACCGAACCCCGCTAACCCTGAGGGTGAGACTGGACCCGAACCCCTCAGCCCCTGCTGCTATCCAGAGGAGCCGCCTGAGGACCATTGGCCGGACTTCCCGGCAGAGCTACCAGACTTGCCGCCGAGCCCGGGCAGAGAGGAGCCCATGCAGGTGGACTGGCCCGATCCCGGCGCAACGACCGAGGTAGGCTGTGAGGGGGATCACGGAAGTAGCCCGGGGGTAGCCGACCCCGGTCCGGCTGCAACTGAGTGTGAGCCTATGTCAGTGTGTTGCGGTCTGGATACCCCACTGACCAGCAGCGGCAGCAACCGCTGTTAGGGCCCCGGGCTGGAACGCAGTGGAGTGGGTGGGCCTGCGTTCCCCCCTGCCACCCTCCGTACGGGTGGCAGGCTTCCCCCTCACCCAACGCTCGGCTACAGAAGCCTGGGCCTTGAACTATTTGCCTGCTCAGCCCCTGCAACAAGGGCCTGAGCCTAACTGTGTTTGCCCCGCCCTGATCCAGGGCCTGGCCTCTGAACTATTTGCTCGCTCAGCCCCTGCAACAAGGGCCTGAGCCTAACTGTGTTTGCCCCGCCCTGATCCAGGGCCTGGGCTCTGAACTATTTGCTCGCTCAGCTCCCTGCAACAAGGGCCTGAGCTAACTGTGTTTGCCCCGCCCTGATCCAGGGCCTGGGCTCTGAACTATCTGCTCGCTCAGCTCCCTGCAACAAGGGCCTGAGCTTAACTGTGTTTGCCCCGCCCTGATCCAGGGCCTGGCCTCTGAACTATTTGCTCGCTCAGCCCCTGCAAACAAGGGCCTGAGCTTAACTGTGTTTGCCCCGCCCTGATCCAGGGCCTGGGCTTTGAACTATTTACCCGCTCAGCCCCTGCCATAAGGACCTGAGCCTAACTGTGTTTGCCCCGCCCTGATCCAGGGCCTGGGCTCTGAACTATTTGTCCGCTCAGCCCAGCAAGCAAGGGTCTGAGCTAACTGTGTTTGCCCCGCCCTGATCCAGGGCCTGGGCTTTGAACTATTTACCCGCTCAGCCCCTGCCATAAGGACCTGAGCCTAACTGTGTTTGCCCCGCCCTGATCCAGGGCCTGGGCTCTGAACTATTTGTCCGCTCAGCCCAGCAAGCAAGGGTCTGAGCTAACTGTGTTTGCCCCGCCCTGATCCAGGACCTGGGCTCCTGAGCTTTAACTGTGGTTCTCCGACTCTGCACCAAAGAGCCGGAGTTTCAGGACTAACTGACTGCTTATTCCCAGAGTAGTGAGTCGGTGTGGCTCCCCTCCTGCCCGGAAGGGTCGAGCCCCGGCTAGGACCTACTACATTCCCCCTCAGTCTTTTTTCCTCAAGGGTAAACATGTCCAGTTTTTTTTAACCTTTCCTCAGAGGTCAGTTTTCCAAACATTTTATCATTTTTGTTCCTTTCCTCTGAACCCCGAGTCTTCACCAGTGCCAAGTAAAGCATGGACTTACATGTCTTACATACAACTCTCCTGTTAGTACACTCCAGACAGATATGCAGGGGTTTTTTTGCCCTTTTTTGCAACTGCATCTCTGTCAGGCGTAAGGCCATACAGCTGAGCCTGTGCATTCTGACAGCCTAAGGACCACCTTGCCTGACTGGCTGTGAAAGCTAACAGACCAGTTCTTAAGCCCAGCAGTAGCTCACTGGCTACTCAATGCACATGTCTGAGTATTCTCTACCTTCCTGTGCCTGCCTCACTCCAAGCCCTGCTTTTGCCTTGCTTCTGCCCTGCTCAAGTCTAGATCCTTCCCTGCCCCAAACCTAGCTCCAGCCTAGATCCTGTGTGCACCAACCTTGCTCCAGTCTAGAATCATAGAGTTAGAAGGGACTGCAAGGGTCATTTAGTCTAACTTGTGTGAAGATGCCTGCTCTTCTGCTGTGACTACACCTGGGGCACCAGCCGGCGGAGGGATGCGGGTGATAGAGCAGTTGGAGTGGGAGGTCTTGGAACTGGAGAGGTATCTGGCTGCCAGCCTCAGGGATCCATCCCTCTGCAGAACATGCTGGGAGAAGCGGGAGGAGCTCTGGGCCCTTGAGGACCATTGGGCTCAGGGTGCGTTTGTTCAATCCCGCATCCATCTCCTTTGGGAGATGGATCATGGCTTTCACTTCTTTTATGCCCTGGCAAAAAAGAAGGGGGCCAAGAAGCATGTCACCTGCCTTTTGGCGGAGGACGATGCCCTCCCCCCCCCCACTAATCCAGAGGAGATGCATGGAAGGGCCAGGGACTTCTGCACCAGCCTCTTTTCCCTGGATCCAACCGATGCCGATGCTTGCACAGTGCTCTGGAATTAACTCCCGATGATCAGCGTGGGTGACTCGGACTGGCTGGAGCTGCCTCTCAATCTAGCTGATTTCTCGGAAGTCCTCCATCTCATGCCCAGTAATAAATCTCTGGGCATGGACAGGCTGACAGTGGAGTTCTACTGTGTGATCTGGGATGTCCTCGGCCCGGACTTTGTCACCATCTGGGCCAAGTCCTACGGGAGCGGGGTCCATCCTCTGTCATGCAGGCAAGCCGTGCTCATCAAAGAAGGGGGACCTCCACGACCTTCAGAATTTACATCCCATCAAACTCCTTAGCATGGACTACAAAGTCGTAGCGAAGGCCATCTCACTGTGGCTGGGGTCCGTACTGGTGGACATGGTCCACTCTGACTAGACCTACACCATCCTGGGCTGCTCCATCTTTAACAACTTGTATTTGGTCTGGGACCTTTTGGAGCTCAGGTGTAGGGATGGTCTGTTGTTCACCCTCCTGTCCCTGGACCAGGAGAAGGCATTCGACTGGGTGGACCATGGATATCTCCTGAGCACTCTGTGGGCGTTCAGCTTCAAGCACTAGTTTGTGGATTTTCTCCAGGTGTTGTACGCTTCCACAGAGTGCTTGGTCAACCTCAACTGGAACCTGACCAAACCGGTCAGCTACAGGCGAAGGGTACATCAGGGGTGTCCACTGTCAGACCAGCTGAATACTCTGGCGATTGAGCCCTTCCTCTGTCATCTCTGCTGGAGGATGACAGGGTTGGTGCTTCATGAGCCGGAGTTGTGGCTGGTCCTGTCAGCGTACACCGACGACGTGCTCCTCATGGTCCAGGACCTGGTCGGCCTGGTGCAAGTGGAGGCCCGCCAGGCGATCTACTTGGCAGCCTCCTCTGCCCGGGTCAGCTGGGTCAAGAGGTCTGGTCTGATGGGTCAGGGACGGGTGGCAGATGAGCACCTTACCACCCGTGCTTCAAGCCATTTGGTGGAGCACAGGACCACTGCTCTATCTCGGCACTTACCTTTCCACCTCGCATCCTTCTCTGCTGGAGAACTGGCAGGACTTGAAGGGCAGGGCGGCTGAGTGGCTGCGGAGATGGACAGGACTGCTACGGTGCCCTTCCCTGTGAGGGAAAGCAATCGTGTTCAACCAGCTGGTCTTGTCCATGCTCTGGCAACAGCTCAACACCCTGAGCCCAGCCCTGGGTATCCTGGCCTGGATCCAGAGGTTAGCTCTGGAGTTTTTTCTGGCCAGGACTGCACTGGGTCTCTGCAGGGGTTCTCAGTCTTCCCCTGGAGGAGGGAGGACAGGGCCTGGTCTGCCTCCATAGCCAGGTCCTTATTTTCCACCTCCAGGCCCTGCAGAGACACCTTTACGGTGCAGGTAGTCCAGCATGGAGCACATTGGTGCATGCCTTCTTCCACCACCTCTGAGCACTCCGATACAACTGGCAGCTCTTCTATTTCCATGTGAGGCCTCTCTGAGCTGCTGATCTTCTACCAGGACCTCCTCTGGACTTGGAAGCTGCTATCAGCAACCAGGTCTGTGGTAGCCGCTGAGGAGGCAGACCTCCTTGCAAAGCCCCTGCTACACAACCTCCATCTTTGTGTGCAGGTGGTGAAGTTCCCCTCGGTGTGCTGGAGGCTGGTCCTGGCAGAAATGACCAGAATTGGAGACCTCCTGGACTATGACTGGGGAGGCTGAGTGGATACCCAAGCACTTGGTTGGCACATGGCGCTCTCCACCCTTCAGACCCCCTTGCGCATACTCCAGGAGGTGGGGGCAGGCTTATTGCCCACCTCTCAGGTTTTCCTTGAGCGGGTCCTGCAAGAGGGTGCTTCCTGCCCGCCCCTCACCCCAGGATCTCTGGACTTTTTCATCGGGCCCATACCCTGCAGCTCCCCTGAGCCCCTTCCTTCCATAACTTTAGCTGGCTGCATGTCCTGCAGCTGGTTCGGTTCCGAACCACACCAAGGGAACAACTTTACACACTCGTACTCCACATGTTTCACTTCCTCACTCTCGTGTCCTGCCCCAATGCCAAGTGGTAGGACCTACTACCAACTCTGGAAGGTGAGGAGCCCCGGTGGGCCAGCTCATACTCCACCCTGGTCCTACGGCCCTCCAGGGATATCGGTTGGCAGCTCCTTCATGGAGCTATGACAACAGGCATGTACCTGGCGTGGTTCACCCCCATCCCTGTCAAAGGTTGCGGAAGGAGCCTTTAGTCACGGGCACACTTGTGCTCGCCTGCCTCCTGGAATTTCAATAAGTCAAAGATGAGGATTTGTTGGTTCTAAACCAGCCAAGACAGATAGCTATCCAGCCCAGACCCTGACTCCATCCAGCCTTGTTCCAGTCCTGTCCCTGCCTCTCTTCTGACTCAAAACCAGCCTTGCTCCTTTTTTCCTTGACTCCAGGTAATCCGGTTTTCTGGATCTGACTCTGTCTCGACCCTTGGTTCTGGCATCCGGACTCTGACCACAGCTCCGACCACTTGGCCTGACCACGTCTCTGACCCAATCTTTTGAAAACCACATCACTGACTTATATTCAATTTGTGATCTACTATAACCCCCAGATCCTTTTCAGCAGTACTACCACCTAGCCAGTTACTCCCCATTTTGTAGTTATGCATTCAATTTTTTCCTTCCTAAGTGGAGTACTTTGTACTTATCTTTATTGAATTTAATCTTGTTGAATTCAGAATAATTCTCCAATTTTCAAGGTAATTTTGAATTCTAATCCTGTTCTCCAAAGTTCAAGCAACCTCTCCCAGTTTGGTGTCATCTCCAAATTTTATAAGCATCCTTTCCACTCCATTATCCAAGTTATTAATAAAACTATTGAGCATTGTATCCTGCCTCTCCTTCCTGAACACGCTACACCCCTCTCTACCAATATTCCAGTCTTGAGACTTATCTCATCAAGTCTCAGTGACACCAATTACATCATAATTTAGCCTATGTACTAATACTTCCAGTTCCTCCTGTTTCTTCCCATGCTCCTTGTACTTGTGTATAGACATCTAAGATGTTGGGCAGATTCCCCCAATAATTTCCATCTTGTTGAACACCTCCAAGAATCACTATGCCCCCCCACAACTCTTAAAATGGCATAACTACCCATGGAACCTATGCTGAATGCCTCTCCTACCCAAATACAATAAAAAGGGGGTGGTAGGTGCTTTGCAACTTATTACATGATGTAGGGCAAGGCCTGCAAGTAAAGTTTCTGAAAAAATAAATTACCTGTGTTTGTCCAAGATTTTACCATGAATGCACATGGTTAATGGGGAAAAATTATGCACACATAATTAGTTAGATGCATTTGGTCCACAAAGTGCTCTGCTGAGTTAATTCAAGTTGAAAATGCTCAACACGTTGCAGGACTGGGTATTTGCATGTATATCTACTAAATTAGTACATGCAGTTGTGCTAATTCCTAGTGCAATTGTAGATGTATCTTTGCACAAGAATTTTGTGTGCATTAACTTCATGATTTTATTTTTAAATATTCAGCACAACAAAGCCTACAAAAGGCGAGATTAAATGAGCAACAGTTCAACAAACCATAGGTAAAACCAAAGAGCTCTACTTAAGACCTTTGAAAATAAGAAGGTGTAGGTCTGTGTTGTTCTCATATCAAGGGAGACAGCACTCCATAGCCCCAAATTCACATGGGCAAAGATAGACAGTGCACTAATTGCTTCTTATCTCTCCTGACTTCAACAATTGGACCTCTCCGATTTAGAAGACACAATGCTATGGGCAATGCAAAATGCAGAAGCTTGGAAGAGTACTTTTCTCTGAGCCGATGAAGGCCAAACATTTCAAATTTTGATGTCTCTTGTTAGGCACTTAGGCCCAGATTGTCAAAGGTAATTAGGCACCTCACACCAGTGGGCGTACCTTTGATGATCTGGGCCCGAAATCTTTATTTAAGCAGAGAACTAAAAGCAACCCAATTTTCAGAAGCGTTATATATAAATATATATTTAAAAAGCAGTGAGACAAATTTCATCTCTTACTATATTTAGTCACTTTTGTTCTCCTGAATTATTATTCATATGACTACCCTAAATGGGGAATTAATAAGAAAATAATACATTACATTCCTTCTGTCAGTAAGATGCGTGAGGGGGTTGGAAGAACACTTACAACACTTGTCTGAAAACCTTGTCATTTAGTGCACTTTATTTTAGCACCAATTCTCCTAAGAAATTCTCACTGCAATTAATTCATGTTATCTAAATTTAAAGCATATTAATTAGGGCAGCCGTACAAAAAAAAATCCATCCTTCCAGGAAATTGCAGACTTAAATAGAATTCACATAATTTATCTATTTTGGACTTGGAGAAAAAAAGAATTTTGAGAGAGGAGCGTCTTTTGCATTTGTTTAATACAAATGCAAAGTTATCTAGTTGTTAGAACCAGGAGAATGGGAGACAGGATTATTGGATTCTGCTGAATTTTGAAACATAGGACATAAGACTGGAAGGGACCTCTTGGGTCATCAAGTCCAGGCAACCCTATTGCATAATCCCATTCCTAAATGTATCAAGTTACATCTTACTCTTATGGGAAGGCTGTTCCAGAACCTCACAGCTCTCATGATTAGAAATTTTCTTCTAATTTCCAGTCTAATTTTATTCAGGTCTAATTGATACTATTTGTTTTTGTGCCAACATTGTCCTTTTTCTTAAAGAGCTTTTCTTCCTCCTTGGTGTTTATCCTCTTCCTAATCTAGCCACACTCGTTAAACATTTATATTGTTGTAGTACATAGATTTCAAATATGTCAAGGTCCCTTACCAAAGGCTGTTATGGAAATTAAGCAGTCATGGGATAAGAGGGAAGGTCACCTCATAGATCAGTAACTGGTTAAACAATAAGAAACAAAGGGTAGGAATAAAATAGTCAGTTTTCACAATGGAGAGAGATGAACAGTGGGGCTCCCAAGGATCTGTAATAAGACATATGCTGTTCAATATATACATTAATGATCTGGAAAAGGGAATGAACTGTGAGGTAGCAAAGTTTGGAGATGATACAAAATTATTCAAGAGAGTTAAATCCAAAGCTCACTGTGAAGAGTTACAGTGGGATCTCACAAAACTGTGGACTGGGCAGCAAAATCGCAGATGAATTTCAACATTGAGAAGTGCGAAGTAACGCACATTAGAAAAAATAATCTCAACTACACATATGTAATGATGGGTTCTAAATTGGCTGTTACCACTCAAGAAAAAGGTCTGGGCATCATCATGGATAATTCTCTGAAAATTTCTGCTCAATCCACAGCAGCAGTCCAAAGCTAACAGATTGTTAGGAACTATTAGGAAAGGGATAGAAAACAAGATAGAAAATACCACAATGCCACTGTATAAAACCATGGTGTGACATTCTATACCTTGGGGAAGTGTGCTGTAACCCCATATTCCTCATTTTCATATAATCATGATCTTACATATAAAGCATGCCTTGTAAGGTATCAGGGGAAAGGTTATGATCTGCTGAAAGTCATTTCTCTATCCATATGTGTATAACATTAATGCATATGAAGTTATGAGAATTGTGTAGTACGGTTGTCACTAAAACACGCTGTAAGTGGGGGAATCAGCCAGATATTAATTCCCCAGAGGCAACAGCAAGGAAAGTAACCAACGCATAGGCGGGGTGTCAAACAACCCATCAACAGCCAATGTCCGGCCAGGGAGCTACAATGCAATGACTCACCTGCATGAGGCCACACCAGGGGAATTGCTCGATCTTGCTTGAAGAGACTCAGTAATGCTCACCTGACTCTGAAAGGGGGGAGGGAAGACAAGAGGGAAGAAAGGACATGATAAAAGAGACGTTTGCCATGCTCTTTCTCTCTCTTCCACCTCCATCTACAGACATCACCACCACTGAAGCACTGATCAAAGCCAGGAAAGCCTGGCTGAAGGGCAACCAGCCAGTCTGTGGTGAGAAGCATCTGAGTTTGTAAGGGCTCTGAAACTATTAAGATCAGCTTTGAATGCATTTTGCTTTTATTTCATTTGACCAAATCTGACTTGTTGTGCTTTGACTTATAATCACTTAAAATCTATCTTTATAGTTAATAAATCTGTTTGTTTGTTCTACCTGAAGCAGTGCGTTTGGTTTGAAGTGTGTCAGAGACTGGCATAACTGGACACTGCAAGACGAAAGTTCCTAGGGTTGTGTCTGGGACTGGAGATATTGGCCAGTGTCATTCAGTTGCAAGTAGCTAGGAGCAGCTTACATGCCAGAGGCTGTGCATGAACACCAGGAGTGGGGGTTCTCACAGCAGAGCAGGGTAAGGCTGGCTCCTAGAGTCAAGGATTGAGGTGACCTAGCAGATCACCGGTCCCGATAACACCAGAGGGGAACGTCACACATGGTTGACCCACACCTTGAACATTGTGTCCAGTTCTGGTCTCCCCATCTCAAAAAGGATACAGTGGAACTGGACAAGGTCACTATCGGAGACAGGATTCTGCGCTAGATGGACCATTGTTCTGACCCAGTACAGCAGTTCTTATGCTGTCAGGAGGAGTGGCTGGCATAAGAAAAAAATGGCATCCATGTGGATTTTGAATGGCTGAACATATTTGATGTTTGATCTAAGGCAGGTCATTTAACTAGAACTAGTTGAAATACTTACAGTCAAAAGAATTTTGTGCATGTGTGTCAAAAATGCACAAAATATTCTATTCAATTAAATATATTTATGTTTTTATTGAGAAACCAAAGTTCCTAAGACTTTTTAATTAAAATTGACTTTTCTTCGGTTTTGGATTGAACCCCCCCCCTTTTTTTTTTTTGGTTGGGGGAAAAATATTTGTCCTAACCAGTTCTACACTTTATCTTTTTATACCTTAATTTATTCATTATGCAGATATAATACTAATTATCTAGTTTTCAGGGGTATTGTGATACTTAGGAAAAGACACAGCCCTACATTCTACACACATGCTGGAATATCAATGCACTGGGGCAAACTGGTTGCTGTAGTGCTCAGGAGAAGTGCTCGCCAAAGTGATAGAATGAGCTCCACCTTCATTAGGAAGGGTGCAACATGCTCACTTCTCCACACTCATTTTGTACATGCGGAAGGAGGTGGTGAGACCATCACCACAACCATAGCCACTTCCTTGCAGATAGCCCTCACAGGGAAAACTAGGAAGAAGTAGGTTTTGACCTCTCCAACAGGATTCAAAGCAACCCCTGTGCAGGGACATATATACATGGAAATTCTTGAGTCCTAAGTGGAAAATTCGAAATGTTTCTATAAAAAAGACATTTTTTGGCTAACATTTTCATATTTTTTCAACAAGCTCTGGTCCTAAACACCCCACCCCTACTTCCATACATACAATCCTTAGGCTATTAATAAATATAAATAAATAATTAAAAACTCTGAAATCCCTGGATAAAATGTGCTAAATAAATGCAAACAACATGTTCATTAACAAATTACAACAGGTGGGACTGCATATTGAACTTGTCCTCACCCATTCCCATTGCAATCGTATCAGTATAAAATGAACTCATATGGATGACAGGACACAAGGAAAATGGCCACCATAGATCCTTTCATTCAAATGAAGTTTGGAATTGAATGAGCTGACAGGTCAGATAACACAGAATTAAAAGGATATGGTTGATCTGCACCGTAACAAGGGAATATCAAGTTGAATGAATGCCATAATGTGTGATAAATGACCTAATCTCCTCAAGTGTATCTTTCCACCATCTCCACTTAAAGCCACATCAGTCCATTCCAGTGTTACTGAATCTAATATGTACTTTAATATGCACTGAGTTTCAGGGAGCAGGTACAAAATCTAATTACTCCCCTAGTCTGATGTAGGATAACAATGGAGTCATTAAATTAAAGTCAACCTCAACAGGGGCAGCTCATCAGCCCAGGCAAGTGAGGCAGAGCCTAACAAGAATTCCCAAAAGCTACAATACACATTTTGCATCTTCTTTTTTATGTTAATTGATTTAAAGACAAATTGTGATTTGATTTAAATGTCACAACTCACCCTCTCCAGTAGCCAAACACAATGCCAGAAAATTTGAAGAACATATTGCTGCGTGAGGCTCAAATCTTGGTATAGGTAATTGTGCCTCAAGAAACTGCCTTGTTAGCATGGCAATTTATCATGCCCAGCAGTCACTTTATAAAGGTGTTGCTATGATAATCGCTTGATTAAGCCTGGGCTGCTGGGGATATGGAGGGTCAGGGATGGGGCCTGCATCTCCCCCCACCCATAAACACCCCTAATAAATTTGTTAGTCTCTAAGGTGCCACAAGTACTCCTGTTCTTCTTTTTGCGGATACAGACTAACACGGCTGTTACTCTGAAACCTCTTCACAGGGTGGGCCCAGCGTATGTATGGAAGGAGCTACCACCGAAACATGGGCCTGCCTCATGCTCGGCCTCCTATACCAGTTCCAGGAGCAGTGTTGGTGATGGCTCCATCTCCCTGGTCGGCCTGCTGCTTCTTCACTCTGACTAAGGTAAGTTTTTCATAGCTATTAAATTATACGTTGGGAAAGAGTGGAAATAATAATTTTATATGTCTGACAAAGTGGGCATTCACCCACGAAAGCTCATGCTCCAATACGTCTGTTAGTCTATAGGGTGCCACAGGACACTTTGTCAATAATAATCTTGTGATTTATGCCTCACCTGCCATAACAATCACAAGCTGCCCCTGAACCTTAAACAGATACCAGCAATTACCATTTTTTCCCAATGTTTATGTGTTTGGTTTTTTGTTCTTCATTCCTTGTAAAGTTCTTTTAGAAGCATAAAGAGCATTTTTATTTCTTCACCGTTAAAATCCTTTTTCATTGAGGAAACACTGATTTTTTTAAAACTTTCCCTTGTAATTTTCAGTGGCGTTGATTTAAATATGGCTTTTTTCTTATTTATTGTTCTTTTATTTGCCCACCAACCTCTCCGGTGATATTGCCTAATATTTATATTATTCCTTGTGTTGTGGTAATACGTAGTGGCCTGTGACACTAACATCATCTCAGTGCAAGAGGCTCACTGGTATCTAGGGTTGCCAACCCTCCAGGATTGTCCTAGAGTCTCCAGGAATTAAAGATTAATCTTTAATTAAAGATTATGTCATGTGATGAAAGCTCCAGGAACACATCTAACCAAAATTGGCAACCCTACTGGTATCTCGCAGTGAGTAGCAGCTGGCCTGACCCATTCAGTGTACCCCAACCTATCCCTAAAAGGTGCCATGTAAGATACCAATAGAAATCTAATAATATACTGATCATCAATATTATTATGTGGTATGTATGTACAGAGGAGAAATTCAAAATTACACACATATTGGGAATTATGTTCTTAATGAGTGTCTGCCTGGCAGGGCTGAAGTTACCCTGCACTAGACAAAGGAATGTGGTTCTGCCACCTGGATGGTATTTCCAAAGTACATTAAGAGATAACGGGAATGCATTTACACAAAGAATAAACAAAACCATCAAGCTAACAAGGAGAGGAGATAACTACTCATCATCACAGCAGGAGGGGAAAGATTGCAGAAACAGATCAGTTTGTATTTTAGCTAACAACAGCATGGAATTTTCTTCACCACAAGACTCCATGACTCCTTCCTCATAGCTTGAATGTACTTTACTTTAAGGGCAACTTTCAGAAAAAGACCATTTCAAAGATTCACAGGACTATAAAAGAGAAGGGCAAAGAAGCACAAGGGATCTTTCACCTAAGAAAAAGGAGCCAAGCACTTTAGACTTTGTGGCTGATCCTGACCAAAGAGGTGATCTGTCACCTTCCTGGAAGGTAGTGTGATAAAAATATTACTGTACCTTGAACCAGGACTGTAGTTTTGTTAAGTCTTAGTCTCTAGAAGTCTTTGTCACTTTTATTTGCTTGTAGCCATTTGCAACACAATCTTTTATACCTGGACTCACTTAAAATCCTATCTCTTATTGTAAATAAACTTGTTTTACTTGTAATCCAAAGCTATCTAACACTGTGTTTGAATTGAAGTGTTAGTTAACTCCAGTTAAAGTGATACATTGTGCACTTTGTCTATTTAGAGGAATAACCGAACCTTATTATTCCTTATTAGTCCAGGAGAGGGCCTGACATTGCAGAACACATGGTTTCGAAGAAAAATTGGGACTGGGTGTCTCTTGGGGTCATCTTGCAAGGTGTAATCAAGGCTGGTGGAGGCCAAAGTGCGGTTGCAGTATACCAAGCAGGATGCTGGTCCAAGGTTGCTTATCACAAAGACAGCCAGTCCACATTTATATGTTGTCTGGGAGCAGCCAGAAAAGGGATCTAGGGCAGCAGAGCATTTTAAGGCACCCAAGGTCACAGGGCAGATGATGAACACAACCACTCATTGGTCCAGATTGCACCCCAGAACATGAGGGGCCCCCATTTTATGCGGTGCTGTGCATACACATAAGATGATCGCTGCCCTAAACAGCTCACAGTCTAAATAGATTAGAGAGACAATGGGCATCTGAAGTGGTGAAAAGAACAGGAGTACTTGTGGCACCTTAGAGACTAACAAATTTATTTGAGCATAAGCTTTTGTGGGCTACAGCCCACTTCATCGGATGCATAGTGGTGAAGTGATTTCCAGAGATCACAGAGCAGGTCAGTAGCAGAGCTGAAACTAGAAACCAAGTCTCCTGGCTCCCAGCCCAGTGCCCTACCACTAATGTCAAGACAGCTCTGGGAATGGCAATTGTGATGGCCAAAAGTATAACTTTGGGTTCAAAAAAGAATTAAATAAGTGAATGGAGGATAGGTCCATCAATAGCTATTCGCCAAAATGTACAGGGATATAACCCTATGCTCAGGTTGACCCTAAATCTCTATCAGAAGCCATGAGAGGGAGGGTGGATCTCTCCAAAATTGCCCTGTTCTGAATGCTCTCCCTGAAAGTTCTGCTACTGGCCACTGTCGGAGAAAGGACTTTGGGCTAGATAGATCATTGGTCTGACCCAGTATGGCAAAAAAAAACTTTCACTGCTAATTTGACAAAATGCAAAGAAGGTACCAATGTGAGATTTCTAAAGATAGCTACAGCACTCAACCCAAGGTTTAAGCATCTCAAGTGTCTTCCAAAATCTGAGAGGGACAAGGTGTGGAGCATGGTTTCAGAAGTTTTAAAAGAGCAACAGTCTGATGTGGAAACCACAGAACCTGAACCACCATAAAAGAAAATCAACCTTCTGTTGGTGGTATCTGACTCAGATAATGAAAATGAACATTCATCCATCCGCTCTGCTTTGGATCATTATTGAGCAGAACCCATCATCAGCATGGACGCATGTTCTCTGGAATGGTGTTTGAAGTATGAAGGTACATATGAATCTTTAGCGCATCTGGCACATAAATATCTTGTGACACTGGCTACAACAGTGCCATGTGAACACTTGTTCTCACTTTCGGGTGACATTGTAAACAAGAAGTGGGCAGGATTATCTCCTACAAATGTAAACAAACTTGTTTGTCTGAGTGATTGTCTGAACAAGAAGTAGGACTGAGTGGACTTTTAGGCTCTAAAGTTTTACATTGTTTTATTTTTGAATGCAGTTGTTTTTTGTACATAATTCTACATTTGTAAGTTCAATTTTCACGATAAAGAGATTGCACTACAGTACTTGTATTAGGTGAATTGAAAAATGCTATTTCTTTTTTTTTTACAGTGCAAATATTTATAATAAAAATAAATATAAAGTGATCACTGTACACTTTGTATTCTTTGTTGTAATTGAAATCAATATATTTGAAACTGTAGAAAACATCCAAAATATTTAAATTAACGTTATTCTATTACTGTTTAACAGTGCAATTAATCGTGTGATTAATCACAATTAATTTTTTAATAGCTTGACAGCCCTAGAATCTTTACATTTTGGAGAATAGCTAGGCTCCATTCCATCCAGGTAAACGCCTGTGTCTTCTTAATATTGGACTGGGAATCTGTCAAGATGAGGATTTTCTCACAAGATCCCTCTCTGTTTGAGCTGGGCCATACGTACAAGAACTGCTTTTTGAGCAAGTGTGTTGATATTTTGCTTTTTTTCTCCATCTGAAACTAAGATGTAATGTTTGCACACTTTATAATCAATGAGGCACAGATATTTATACATAATTAAGTATATTGATGCACTCAGCATTGCAATGCCTAACTGACTGACAAGCTTAAATATCATTTTCAAAAGGGATTTAGGCTCTTGGGAGCCAAAATACACTCAGAGAATCATAGAAGTGTAAGACTGGAAGGGACCTCAATAGGTCATGTAGTCCACTTCCCTGCATGCAGGCAGCACTATGTAATAACTAGACCATTCCTGGCAGGTGTTTGTCCAACCTGTTCTAAAAAACCTCCAGTGAAGGAGATTCCACAAATTCCCTAGGAAATTTGCTCCAGTGCTTAAATAACTTAACAGGAAGTTTTTCCTGATGTCCAATCTAAACCACCCTTGCTGAAATTTAAGCCCATTCCTTCTTTTCGTATCCTCAAAGGTTAAGGAGACCAATTTTTCTCACTCCTCCTTGTAAAACCTTTTATATACTTGAAAACTGTTATCATATCTCCTTTCAGTCTTCTCTTCTCTGGAGTAAACAAACCCTCCTAGGTCACGCTCTCTAGACCTTTAATCCTTTTTGTTGCTCTTCACTGGACTTTCGCCAATTTGTCCACATCTTTCAAGAAATGTGGCACCCAGAACTGGAACCAACAGTCCAGTTGGGGCCTAATCAGTGTGGAGTAGTGAGGAAAAATTACTTCTTGTGTCTTGCTGACAACACTCCTGCTAATACATCCCAGAAGGATGTTTGCTTTTTTTTGCAGTAGTGTTACATTGTTGACTCACATTTAGCTTGTGCTCCCCTATGACCCCCAGCTCTCTTTCTTCAGTACTCCATCCTAGGCAGTCATTTCCTATTTTGTATCTGTGCAACTGATTGTTCCTTCCGAAGTGGAGTAATTTGTATTTGTCCTTTTTGAATTTCATCTTATATACTTTAGGCTATTTGTTCTGTTTAATTATTTTGAATTTCAATCCTATCCTTCAAAGCACTCGCAACCCCTCCCACCTTGGTGTCGTCCACAAACTTTATAAGTATATTCTCTAGGCCATTCTCTAAATCATTGATAAAGATATTGAAGAGAACCAGATCTAGAACTGATCCCTGTGGGACCCCACTTGATATGCCCTTCCAGCTTGACTGTGAACCACTGATGACTAGTCTCTGGGAACGGTTTTCCAGCTACTTATGCACACACCTAATAGTAGCTCTATCTAACTTATATTTCCCGAGTTTGTTTATGAGGAGGTGGTCATGCAGGAGGAAGTATCCTAAACCTTACTAAAAGATATACCATATTTACTGCTTCCTCCCTCCCCGCAAGTCTTGTTACCCTGTTAAAGAAAGCTCTTAGGTTGGTTTGACATGATTTGTTCTTGACAAAGCCATGATGACTGTTCCTTATCACCTTCCTGTCTTTTAGGTGTCTGCAAATGGATTGCTTAATTCTTTGCTCCATTAGCTTTCCGGGTACTGAAGTTAAGATGACTGGTCTGTAATTCCACGGGTTGTCCTTATTTCCCATTTGATAGATGGGCAGTATATTTGTTCTTTTCCAGTCTTCTGGAAACTCTCCCATCTTCCCTGACTTTTCAAAGATAATCACTAATGGCTCAGATATCTCCTCAGTCAGTTCCTTGAGTATTCTAGGAAATACTTCATCAGGCCCTGGTGACTTGAAGACATCTAACTTGTCTAAACAATTTTTAACTTGTTCTTTCCCTATTTTAGCTTCTGATCCTACCTCATTTTCACTGGCAGTCAGTATGTTAGACATCCAAGTGCTACTAATGTTGTTGGTGAAAACTGAAACAAAAAAGCAACAGAGGGTCCTGTGGCACCTTTGAGACTAACAGAAGTATAGGGAGCATAAACTTTCGTGGGTAAGAACCTCACTTCTTCAGATGCAAGAAGTGAGGTTCTTACCCACGAAAGCTTATGCTCCCTATACTTCTGTTAGTCTGAATCTGTAAAAAGCAACAGAAGGTCCTGTGGCACCTTTGAGACTAACATGGCTACCCCTCTGATACTTGAAACAAAAAAGTCATTTTGCACTTCTGCCATTTCCACATTTTCTGTCATTGTTTTCCCCGATCATTAAGTAACAGGCCTAGCCTGTCCTTGGTCTTCCTCTTGCTTCTAATGTGGTTATAGAATGTTTTCTTCTTACCCTTTATGTCTCTAGCTAGTTTAATCTCATTTTGTGCCTTGACCTTTCTAATTTTGTCCTTAAATACTTGCGTTATTTGTTTATCTTCATCCTTTATAATTTGACTTGGTCTCCGCATTTTATAGGACACTTTTTTGAGTTTTAGATCACTGATGAATTCCTGGTTAAGGAAATCCAATAAGATGGAAACCAAGAGAGCACCTCTCTGCCTGGGAACAACAGACCCAGTTAGAAAAAGCCACCACACTTCTAAGGAGATTTGAACTCATAACCCCTAGTTTATAAGGCCTGTGTGCTATCCCCTGAGCTATGGAACCAGGCAAATTAAGACCTCCCTGAATGCCCATGTAAGTGATGCTGAACCTGCAATTGTCACCTGCTTAAGGCACCTGACTAGTTAGAGATGTCCCAAAAAGTTACACTGCTCTACAGCTTGTTCACAAGAATGGCTGAGGGGTTAAAGTCTTAAAGAGGTATATAAAATCATGAATGATGTGGAGAAAGTGGATAAGGAAAAGTTATTTACTTATTCCCATAATACAAGAACTAGGGGTCATCAAATGAAAATAATAGGCAGCAGGTTTAAAACAAATAAAAGGAAGTTCTTCTTCACGCAGCGCACAGTCAACTTGTGGAACTCCTGACCTGAGAAGGTTGTGAAGGCTAGGACTATAACAGAGTTTAAAAGAGAACTGGATAAATTCATGGTGGTTAAGTCCATTAATGGCTATTAGCCAGGACGGGTAAGGAATGGTGTCCCTAGCCTCTGTCTGTCAGAGGATGGAGATGGATGGCAGGAGAGAGATCACTTGATCATTGTCTGTTAGGTCCACTCCCTCTGGGGCACCTGGCATTGGTCACTGTCGGTAGACAGGATACTGGGCTAGATGGACCTTTGGTCTGGCCCGGTACGGACGTTCTTATGTTATGTTCTTATGTTCTTATGAGTAAGAATGTGAGAGAGCAAAGGGAGTGCCTGCAGGAAACGTGAAGCCTGGAGCAGGCTTGTTAAATTAGCCCACCAGAGACACCTGGCCCAGGGAAGGAACCACCACTAGCTGGTTCCTTATAAGAGAACTGAAGCTGCTGGGGAGGAGAGACTCTGAGAAGCTGCAAATTAATCAGAGAGGCTTTATGAAAGAACTTTTTTCCTCTGCCCCAGGCTCTGAGATAAGAACCATGCCCTAGGACACATTTTTGGGGACTCTGTCAGAGATTGGGGAAATTATTTGTGTTTGCTTTTTGGAGCTTTAAAAGTAAAGAAACCAGACCCCAAGAAGGACTGTGATTGAAGGAGAAAGACTGGGTGGGTTGGTTTAAGGAGCCCCGAAGAAGGGGGGAAATGGGAGAAAGACATTGTAGAGGCATGCTTGCCTACGAGAGGGTGCTTGGGTGGCCACCACCATGTTACAAAGGGTTTCTAGGATCCTTAACACATGAGAAGAGCTGATAGATTGACTTGAACCCTCAGTAATAACAGATCAGAGAAAATTACTAATAGAGCTGGCTTACCGACTTTTCCTGGGGACATTGTTATAACACAATTTTATTTTCAATTTCCTGCTAAAACTCTTTTGTTTTTCAATAAAATAAAACCATCAAAATATTTCTGCTTTCAAAAACCATTTTCAGTCAATAACTTTGGATTTCATTTAAAAAACAAGTTTTTGAAAACCAGAAAATGATCTTATTTTACCAGAAAAGAACCAAAGGTGGCATTTTCTCAGCAAAAACTGAATGTTTACTGAAAAAAATAAGTTTTACTAGGGGGAAAAAGAAACCAGACCCCAAGAAGCACTGTGGACCTTTGGTCTGGCCCGGTACGGACGTTCTTATGTTATGTTCTTATGTTCAAAAAGTTGTGGATGAAGAAAAAGCCCTGGGTAATGTCTGTAATTTTTTGTTTGTTTGTTTTGCTTGAAAATCCAGCTTTCACTGGAAAAAGTTTTTTTATCAGCTCTTTTTATCAAATCTTTCTACAAATGAAAGAACTCCAGGAAAGATCCTGAAGGAGTATGAGTGACAAAATAAAACTATATTGGAATGGATGGCATTGTGAAACACTTTGAAGCATATAGTATGGTCAATAAGATTTATCTGGAGGCTTAACTGGGCAAAGAATTATAAATTCTCTTAAAATCTGTTAAGTCTTTTCAAGTGAAATAGGGAAAAAAAGTTCCTATATAGATTAATATGTTTTTATTAGCAGATCTGAAAATTTCAAATAAATGAAAAATATCCACAGCAAGAATGTTGTTCTTCGAAACTATTGATACGAATGGAAAATGACAAGTAATGCCCAGACATGGTGAATCTTAGAAAGTGACTTTGAATAAGTACAAAAAAAAAAAAAAAAAATCTGAATTTGCATGAATAAATTATCCAGAAAATCTGAACACCCACAAAAGGACTTAGGCACTGTGACTCTCAGCATTGCAATGCCTAACGTTTAGGTGCCTATAAAATCACAGAAACAACACTGTAATCCACAAAGCTGAGTTAGGTGCCTAAGCCCCTATATGTTGAACGGCGCAAGATGGGCACCTAAGATTGCGATCTACAAAAGCAAGCACACTGGGCACAGAGCGGCTTAAGCTAGCAAATGGGAGATACTGAGGAGAAGGCCCCACCTCTCACTTGGAGATAGGTGTCTAAGTCCGGGCTGCAGAAGGGCTCCTATCTCTGCTTAGAGATCCATGAACAGGAACCTCCTGCCTGGAGCTAGATGAGTTAGGTACCTAAGGGTATGTCTACACAGCAATGCAAGCCTAGGGTTAATGGTACTCGAGTCAGCTGAGCTGTGTCAGGGAACCCTGAGCTTGAGCATCTACATTGTATTTTAACCCTAGGTTAATAATTTTCTGTCCTGTGCTTCAACCTAGAGCTTTGGTGTCCACACTGCAGTGCACAGACCTGAGTCAGAGTAAACCCATCCCAAAGTGCCTCCCCTCCTCCCCGCTCCCATGTCAACACCCTTCCCCTAGGAGTGGATGCACTGTGGAAAAACTCTACTGTTTCCCAGTTGTGGCTGTGCTATTGACTGGACTCATGTGCCATAAGGAGCACATGAGTCCATGAACCGCATCATTAACTCCGTTGGTGGTTGTCCCAGTAGAATGACTGCAGTGTGAGAAGACTTTATACTGAACTACCCTCTAAACTGAGAATTGGGCTTTCCACCTCTAGGCTGAATCATATGGGCAGGAAAATGCCCATGTGCATCTATTTTGAGGATAATTAGGACATCAGTCTCCAGGGCTGGTAAATTATTAAAATGAAACTTTGCAATTCTTAATTTTAAAAAATGGGATGTTTCATGGTGTTTTTGGTTGGTTGTTTTTTTATTTATTTTTGTCTTTCTGTTTTGAAGTTTGACATAAAATGTAGGTTTCAGAGGAAAAACACTCCCCTCCCAACTGGGCTGCTGCCAGCTGCAGCACGGCAAAGTGCATCCCCAGAGCTTGGGGTCCAGTGTGCTCAAGAACACACCCTCCCCCCCCCCCCTGGATCCCTTATCCCTGCCCCCACCTCATGCCAGAAGGCAGGGATAAAGGATTCCTGGGAGGCTGTGGAGAAGTTTAGAGGCTGGCTCCCACTCACTGCCCTGACAGTGCATGCAGCCCAGGTGCCCCTGCGCACACAACCCCAGGGAGGGGAGTGAGAGGCCAGGAGCAAGGGACAGAGAGCAGACTGGGGACCAAGTGGCAGCCCTGCAGGGAGAGGGAGCACCAGAGCATCTGGATCAGCCTGGTCACAAGAGGGGTGACCCCCAACATCCCAGTGGCCAGACGCTGCCTCCCTTCTGTCAACTTTGCTCCCTGCTGCAGGCAGGCTCTGCACAGCAGCAAGGAAGAGCCGGAGCCGGAGCCGGAGCCGGAGCCGGCACAAGAGGAGCAGTGCACTTGGCTAGGCAGTAGCGGCGCTTCCGGCCACTGTGCTGGCTGCCTGCCAGCAGGGCTGCTTCTCTGCCGCCAGGAACTCTGGGATACATCCAGAAGACTTCCAGAACTCAAGCCAGGGCCACCTGCACACAGGAAACCAATAGGGAGAGCTCCGATCCAGCAGAAGAAAGGCTGACATCTATGCAAAGATCGCTCGTGGAATGGGGGAGAAGGGCTACACGAGGGACACACAGCACTGCCAGGTGAAAATAAAAGAACTTTGCCAAGCGTACCAGAAGGCAAGGAAGGCAAATAATCCTTCTGGCACTGAACACCACACATGCCGGTTCTACAACGAGCTGCACGCAATTCTCAGGGGTGACCCTACCAGCACCTCCACAAGAAACATGGACACCTCATAGGTGTGTGAGTCTAGGAACAATAAGGAGGATGATATGGTGGAGGAGGAGGAGCAGAATGCGAGACAGGTGAGTGGTGGATCCATTCTCCCCCCCCAGAGCCAGGAAATATTTTTAACCCTGGAGCTCTGTGGGTCTCAGGACATCATGGTGGCTGTCCGTGATGCCCGGGAAGGCACCTCTGGTGAGTATACAGGTACAATGAAAGTTCAATTAAACTTTAACAGGCACACACATTCGGTGGTATTGCATGTTTACTGTGAAGAAAAAGTGAGGTGCTATTGTTCTCTGCTTACAAGAGGCCGCTCCAGCTATGCAGAGGGTGCCCCCTGGAAAAGGCTATTTATGTGGACTGGGATAGCCCGTGAATCATAGAATGATAGGGTTGGAAGGGACCTCAGGAGGTCATCTAGTCCAACCCCCTGCTCAAAACAGGACCAATCCCCAACTAAATCATCCCAGCCAGGGCTTTGTCAAGCCTGACCTTAAAAACCTCTAAGGAAGGAGATTCCACCACCTCCCTAGGTAATCCATTCCAGTGCTTCAACACCCTCCTAGTGAAAGTTTTTCCTAATATCCAACCTAAACCTCCCCCACTGCAACTTGAGACCATTACTCCTTGTTCTGTCATCAGGTACCACTGAGAACATTCTAGATCCATCCTCTTTGGAACCCCCTTTCAGGTAGTTGAAGGCTGCTATCAAATCCCCCCTCATTCTTCTCTTCTGCAGACTAAACAATCCCAGTTTCCGCAGGCTCTCCTCATAAGTCATGTGCTCCAGCCCCCTAATAATTTTTGTTGCCCTCCGCTGGACTCTTTCAAATTTTTCCACATCCTTCTTGTAGTGTAGTAGAAGCCACTTAAAAAAAATTGCCAATCATTTCACTAGATGTCTGCTGGTGTATGTAGGAGGAAAACTATGGTGGCGTCTGGCAAATGTTGATTCTTTAATGACAACCACTATATAATCTGGTCAGACTTGATAGCTGCATTAGAGAAATAATGGTCTGGCAGCATTCCATTTTAAACTTTTCCTCCTTAGGAGTAACTCAGTGTAATCAATGCAAATTCTCTTGGGTTGAAATTTGTCAGATAAGCATTCTGCTAAGGAGGGGACACATGTATGTATAAGTAGGTTTCTTGTGAATTAGAGAAGTCACCTATAATACACGTAAAGATAATTTTGTACAACGGTTGCTCTTCTGAGTGGCAGCCTCTTTGGAACCCCCTTTCAGGTAGTTGAAAGCAGCTATCAAATCCCCCCTCATTTTTCTCTTCTGCAGACTAAAATAAAAGAACTTCACCAAGATATCCTCCATGGATACTTCTAGGAAACTCTCATGGAGGTACTCTGCAATCCTTTGCAGAAGGTTTCTGGGCAGGTCAGTCTTATTTCTTCCACCATGGTAGGACACTTTCCCATGCAACTCCTGAATTAATTCTGCTGGCATCATTGTGGTACACAGCATAGCAACATAAGGACCAGGTCTATATCCAGATACTTGCAGCATCTCCTTCCTTTCCCCCTCTGTTACCCTCTGGAGACTGTTATCACATGGGGTCGCCTGGGAAAATGGGGGAAGTTCTCATTAAAAGTTCTCTTACACGAAAAAAAAGGCATGTAGACCCACCCCACCCTCCCCACATTCTGGATCTCCAAACCATGCGGCTGCTAATGTGCCTTTACTGTGCCCGGCATGGGTCATCAAGTAGTTTAAATTCCCCCCCCCCTTTTTTTCCACAGATATTATGGAGCACACAGCAGGCAGCTATAACCATGGGGATGTTCTCCTCACTAAGGGCCAACCTTGTTAGTAGACTTCTACAGCACCCTTTCAAATGACCACAGGCACATTCAACCACCATTCTTCACTTGCTGAGCCTATAGTTGAACCATTCCTTACTGCTGTCCAGACGGCCGGTGTATGGCTTCATGAGCCAGGTCCCCCAGGATAACTATAGGCTTTGTGGTCTGGAAAGAAAGTCTCGGATTGCAGCTTTTTGAACAGACCTGAGTTCCTAAAGGTGCGCTCATTATGAACCTTTCCCGACATCCTACCCTGATGTCAGTGAAATGCCCCCTGTGATCCACCAGCGCTTGCAACACCATTGAAAAGTATCCCTTTTGGTTTATGTACTCTCTGGCAAGGTGGTCCGGTGCCAAGATGGGGATATGTGTGCTATCTAATGCCCCACAGCAATTAGGGAACCTCATTGAGGCAAAACCATCCATTATGTCCTGCACATTTCTCAGACTCACTACCCTTCATAGCAGTCGATTAATGGCCATTCACACTTGAAGCACAGCAGCTCCCACGGTTGATTTACCTACTCCAAATTGATTCCCCACTGACCAGTAACTGTCTGGCATTGCAAGCTTCCAAATAGCAATCGCCACTCGCTTCTCCACTGTCAGAGCAGCTCTCATTTTTGTGTTGCTGAATTTCAAGGCAGGGGAAAGCTCTGCACCAAGTTCCTGGAAGGTGGCCTTCCACATTTGAAACTTCTGCAGCCACTGCTCATCATTCCATACCTGCAAAACAATGCGGTCCCACCAGTCAGTATTTGTTTCACAGGACGAGAAATGGTGCTCAACAGAGTGCAGCTGCTCTGTGACTGCCAGCAGCAAGTGTGAATTGTTTTTTTCAATGGCTTGCAGCGGGGCAGCTTGCAGGAAATCGGTATGTTACTTGAGGCGGGCCCTACTTTGTCTCTGGAAATACTGCAGGACAAGGTGCAAGGTGTTTGAGATGCTCACAACAAGAGTGCACAACTAAGCAGGCTTCATGCTTCTGGTGTTACGGCGTACGCGTGGCGATTTTAAGACACGAAAACCACTGGGTTGTTTGCCGTTGATAAGAGGGAGGGAGCACACTGCATTATAGGATGCTGACGCAGTGTTCCCATTCTCCCCTTCGAAAATGTTTTGGTCCCATGAGGCATTGCATAAATTTCCCAAAAAACACTGTGGCAAGTTGCACTTTGGGATAGCTACCCACAATGCAATGCTAGTGAGGACTCACTCCATTGAGACAATGAGCATGGTGTGGCTATGCACAATCGACTTCATTAATTCAGAGGCTCGAGGCCGAATTAGATAAAGTCGACTTAATTTTATAGTGTAGACAAGCCCTCAGACTTGGTGCCATGGGTTTTTCATTGTAGTGTAGATCTACCATGTGTGTCTGCAAAATGAGGATAATAAGAGCATTTCCCTACTTAACCAGGGCGTTGTGAGGATAAATACATTAAAGATTGGGAGGTGCTCATATAGTAGAATAAAGGGGAACATCTAAGTTCCTAATGTAGATAGATTTAATTCCATTACTACCACTATCTACTGAGATCATCCTATATGCATTCTCTCCCTCTTTAGCATTTACAGCTAGTAGACTGGGGTGGTATGGTTCTACTTTGCAAAAGCTATTCTGGTTTGTCCCAATCAAATTATGTTTGGCTAGATGCTTTAATTATCAGTTCAACTAATTCTCTTGGTACTGGAAATGGTTCTTCCTAATCGGCCCCATCTACCATCTGTCTCTGTGTATTTGTATCTTACTCTTTACTGTGGTATTTGGTATCACTAACAATACATCAATTAATATAGCATTTCGAAAAAGACACATAATATGTTGAAAGACATCTTCCCACTTACAGCCTACTAGCATGAGGCTGTCTTGATACTTTAAATAAAATAAATAAGCCATAAAATATTAGGACATATTAGGTAATTCCAGTATCAAACTGCAGGACATTTCATTTTTAAATTCCCCAGAATGAAGCCAAAATTCAGCTCTATCTCTGTAAAACTTGCAATATATCCATTATCTTCAGATTAAAGCTAAAAGCTTTTGATATGACAAGCAGGCAATTCATCCTGTTTATCAGCTGACAGCTAATTCCCTGCGCCTCATGCAGCAATAGTGAAGTACAAGTGTTCATTTTGTCACACTAGCTTTACCCTGCCTGTTTTTTCCCCTTAATGCATGCTTGTATTAATCTCCAGTTTGTCTTCAAAGTGAGAAGGTGGATTATGTCCCTGCCAAAATTTTAGCATTTATAAATAATAGATATAATCTTGCCATAGCTAACAGAGGATTCTTTACCATTTCATCAATCTATTCTATACGGTTACTAGCAGGTGTGGGGGGGAGATGGAATGTAATTATTTCTAACAATAAAGCATGTAGCTAAAATATCCCTTGACTTTAATTTTATAATTTTTCATTTGCTGCTAACCATCTTGCTAGACACAAGTTCCCGCCTTCTGGATATTACATTCAGGATTGTAGCAATCAACACATTTATTTTTTTCCCTTCCAAACTGGCCAGACAGTATGAAGAAAGGTTGAGAGATGACTGGAAATGTGGGTTATCTGAGATCAATACTACTACTCATGGAGTAAAATGCTACTCAGCCTGAGTAAAGGCAAGCCTACATTTCCGCTGCAGGTGCAATTTGCAACTTGTGTACATGTACTCATGCTAGCTGTACTTTAGCTAGCTAGCTAGAAGTGCGGGCTTCAGTGCTGGCTGCACAAGTGAGTATGTATCCAAATGGGTGGGATGGAGTCAGCAGAGCTTGTGCAACCCATGTCACTGCATCTGCTCTACTATTTTTAGTGAGCTAGCTGGATCACAGCTGGCACCAGTACTTCTCCACAAGCGGCAAATCACACCCATGACCACTGTGTAGACATACCTTGTGTGTGGCGTAATCTGCTCCATAGCTAGGGTAAGCACTGGTATTTAAAGGGACAGAACTACTTTCATGCACATAGGCAGAAAGGATTGGGAACAGCTCTCAAGGAACAAGAGCAGTAGGAGGAAATGAGTGTACAGATGGTAGCAGGGGTTCGATTCTGTTGGGCCTTAAAGATGAGGCTTAGAAGTTGAACTGGATATAATATATAGGAAGGCACTGGATGGATTTCAGGCCTGAGGAGGGTTGCGTGGTTACACTACATTTTTGACACACAATAAATCTAATTGCTGGCCAAAATCATGGTATTTCACCTTTCCTGAAATACTAGCAAAGCGAAAACTGGTCGATTCACAAAATTCTCTTCTTTGTACGGTGAATCTCACAATAAATGAGATAATTCAATTTATCTAAATTGGATGGAATCAGAATTGTTTTATTATGTCCCAGCTGCTATATCATTAACAATTAACAGACTCTCCTTTAGTTCTTTTGTTAGGAGCCTGTTCTCTTAGGCACAACGACCCGATTTCTGTTTCTGTGAGTTCCAGTTGACCATGTTGTGCAGTTTAGTGGCAATAGCTACAAAGTGACAGGTGACCAAGGATTTCATTAACAAGGCCCCAAGGCCAATTTAAAAAAAAAAAAAGTATTTAGGTTTCACTCTGTTCTGTGTTGCAAGTCCTAAAACTTAGACGGCTAAAGTTTTCATTTTCAAAAGTGCCGTAGGCACTGCCCAGATCCACAAAGGTATAGGCTCAATCGAACTTCAGTGGGAGTTAGGTACCTAACTACTATTGAGGACCTGGGCCTAAGTGCCTAGGTCACTTTTGAATTGGGACTTAGCCATCTAAGTCCCATTGGTTGAGAACTATGTTGGAGAACCCCTGCACTCACAGGGAGCCTTATTGACTTCAGCAGGTGTCTGCACAGTATGTTCTCATTGCAGGATTGGGACTTAAGGTTCCAGTTAAACACATGCTTTAGGTCGAACACTATTTAGCAAAATACTTTAGCTTATATTTAAATCCCTGACTCTGCTTGTGCTTAAGCATATACTTAAATGCTCTGGACTTCTGAGTTAGGGCCTGAGATAAAAAGGCTCCCCCCTATCTCTCCCCCTTCCATAAGGAACAACATTTGGGGATTTTTGTGTGTGTGAGGGGGGGACAAACAACATTTAATCTCAAGGATATAATCTTCCAGACAAGGTCACTGTAAAGGCAAAATCAATTGTCAGGCCTAACCACCTCAGGAGTGTTTTTAAATAAGTAGCTCAGCTTGCTAGCTCTAGCTATTCTTCCCAACGCTGATATATATATATTTTTTTTACAGGGAAATTCCAGTGAACAGAACATCTTTCAATTTTGCTTTCCGCAGCATTCTCCACAAGAAAACATATAGTTACTAGGTGGACATGTTCAACACTTGACCAACCATTATGGATTTTTATTCACCTGTAGCCAGTGACCTGTTGAGCAGTGCACACATTATTCTTCACCCCAGGACAAACTCTCCTTGGTATGAGGACTAATAAGAAAAGCAATTCAGTTATCCTGCACTAATGTTGTCATTCATTTCTGAGGAAAAAACTTGGTCAATATTACAGAGTCCTTCTTGCTAGTCAGCCTGAGACTTTGGCCTGCTGTGATAAGCTGATCTCACTGCAGGCATTCCTGAGACAGCCTTAACCGAGTTGGAGCAACCCAGGAATTTATTCTGTGTACCTCCAGCACAATCTTTTGAGTCACTTCCATCTTAAAGGACATCTTTCCCCTGGCCCAGTTATAAGAAAAGACAGTCCCTTTTTTCAAGCATTTTTCCCTTTAATGCCCTGTTTCTTAGCTGAGCGTGACAATGGAGGATGATTGAAGAGCTGAGACCCAAAGACTCTTCAATTTTCCAAATTGGTTTAATTTGATGAAGAAGGAATGCTACATTTTGTTAAATTATATTATGATAAAGAGGAGCTTGTAGCTTCTCAGCATGAATCTGAAAGCAAATAATTTCCACAAAAAAGGACGATGTATTTAACCAGACAAGTAATTATGTTGTGGTGCTACTATCTCCCCTGTTTCAGATTAGAAAAAGAATTCAATTATCACTCCATTAGATCAAAAAATAATTTTAGTGATACATTCAAATTGAATTCATTTATTCCTAAGCATGTTCTAATGCTTTTCTGGATTAACCTTCATGCATCTTGCTGATTAGAATCTTCAGTCAATACTTTTACTTAAAAATCTACATTAACTGCTACAATTTTTATTTTATATGAACATGTTATCGATTTTTCTCATGCATTGTACTATAAATTATATTTAATTTTCCGGATCAGTTAGGTGGGTTTCTTATACAGTTTAATAAAATTATTTTGTTTTTCTGTTTTGTTTTTTTGGCTTATTTTTCTGTTTGCAACTTTATTTCTATTACCCTTTGATGTGTAGTAATGAAGTAAGTTTAGGGATGGAGGGGGAAGAAATCTAAGTCAAAAGACAAATTATATCTTTGTCTACAAGTCTTTTGTACTTTTCCCTTAAGATTTTAATTTTTGTACTTTCTGATTGTGAATTTCACATCACCAAAAATGTACAAGAAATATTGTGGAAAATGGCTAGAATAGAGGAGATAAAATTATTACAGTGGAGAAAAAGGTGCAAAATATGGTTGAGTCTTCATTTGGTGCTTGCCTCCCCATAGACCACACTTGGGATGCTGATCCTTTAATAGTGGACCTCAATGAAGGCTGTTAAATCAAGAGAAATGATGGAATGTCCATTTCTTGATGTCTTCAGATCCAGACTGGATCCTTTTCTGGAAAATATACTTTAGTCAAACACAAGATATTGGGTTCAATATAGAGCCTGAAGTTTAATGGTCTGTGCTAGACAGGGGGTCAGACTAGATTATCTAATGGTTCCTTTTGGCCTTAAACTCTATGAATCTACAAAAAAGTTACTAATACATTCACTTCCAGGCTAACAGAACATTGTCCCCCTAAAGCCACTGCCTAACGTTAAAACCAGCAGAGATGGCTTACTGGCAAAAGATTTGGGTCTGAAATCTTTAGATGTCCCGGAACCACAAAGTCGCCCAGTCTCATATCTTGGAGGATAATCATTTTAATCAGCTAGATTGAAGGGATAGCTCAGTGGTTTGAGTATGGCCTGCTAAACCTAGGGTTATGAGTTCAATCCTTGAAGGGGGCCACTTAGGAATCTGGGGCAAAATCAGTATGTGGTCCTGCTAGTGAAGGCAGCAGGCTGGACTCCATGACCTTTCAAGATCCCTTCCAGTTCTATGAGATAGGTATATCTCCATATATTATTAGTGCTTGGGGACTTTCGTCTAAATGTCTGATGGTCCTACAAAATACTGGGTACTCCAAAAGAAGTCGGCTTCCATAAAGCAGTATGAAAAATCAAACCCTGTGATGGTCTGTGTATGCAGCCCCAGAATTGTGGTGTTTTTATATTTTGTTAAAGATATCATGGTACTTTTTCAAAGATGCATAGAGTTTAAGATAGAGCTAGTCAGAAACTTTACATCAAAATGACCTTCTGGCAATAGCAACAACAACAAAAGGCCCATTTTTTAAAAATCAAATTTTCAAAAAAAGTGTTTTTGACCATTTCATTTAAAAAATGAAACTGACATTCAGTTCCCATTTCAACATTTTTGAAACAGTTTCAATTTTTAATTTGAACTTTAAAAAAAATCATTTTATGTAAACAATTAAAAGCTTAAGGTTGAAACCAGAATAAAAGTCACAGTTTTATCAATGTTTCAGTCCACCTGAAATCACCTTTTTCCCCCTGAAATTTTGTGGGAAAATTTGTTTGGTTTGGTTCTTTTTATTGAACCCAATAACTTTTCTATGACTAAAGTGGAGGTTCCCAAACCGTAGTACCTGTTCCACTGCTGGTAGGGGAGCTTGTTGGAAATGGTATGCTGTAACAGAGTGGTCTGTCCCTTTTAAGGAGTATTAGGGATTGGGGCTAACCCATCTCTGTTCATCACATGGCTCCTTTAAGGAAACAGGTGTTCAGTAGAGCAGCAGACTAGCTCAGGAATGGGGGCCAGGTGTTAATCATGTAGCAACCTCTGTAAGCCAGCTGCTAGGTGACACAGGAAGATAAAGAAGGAGTGGGCAAAGAGGACAGAATTGCAGGACAGCACTGAACCAGGAAAGAGGTAACCCTGTGTGAAAACCAGAAGGGAGACTGGTGAGTTGGATAAGCCTGGTTGAATCACAGCCCAGCCCCAGGAAGGAGAGCTCTGGAGATCCAGAAGTGCATGAATCTAAGTACCAAGGGAAACTGTATGGAATGGGGCTGGAATCTGGAAACTAGGGGGCTGAGGAAGCCTTCTTGAATCATGATATAACCCCATAAAGGAGAGCTGCAGAATCCTTTAACCAAGAGGATGGAGCTGGACAGAAGGAGACCTGTGGGAAAGACTCTCTGGGGAGGTTAGGGGCTGCAATGGGGCTGGCAGAGCTTCCCTAGTTCACAGGTTCCTGAAGCCTTGGAACAAGGGTGAATTGGAGCTGAAGCTGCCTGGTGCCCATGTAAAGCTCTACACGTCCAGACAAGGCTCCTCCATAACTCTCCCCTACCCCCTCTAAGCCCTCCCTGCTTTTGTTTTTTAAATCTTATACACACACACACACACACACCTCAGCCTTCTTGTCTCTATTTAGAATCATAGGGTTACAAGGGACTGCAAGAGTCATCTAGTCTAGCCCCCTGCCAACATGCAGGATTTATTGTGGCTAAATCATCCAAGAGAGATGGCTATGCAGCCTCCTTTTGAAACAGTGCCACTCACCACTAGAGCCCTCCCCATTCTTTATTTTCACCCTTCTCCCCCACAAGCCATCCAACCCCTCTCTGTCCTTCCTTCCCAACCACTCCCACCCCAGAAGCCACCCTGCTCTGTACCAGACTCACTAATGCTGTATATACAGATATAAATCACCTCCCTACCACTCATTGCTCCCTGTTTATGCAACCAAGGATCGCATTAGCCCCAGCACCACACTGACAGCTCATGTTCAGTTGTTTTTCCACAGTGATCCCCAACTCCTTTTCAGAGTCACTGCTTTCCACGATGGAGTCCACTATTCCAATGGTATAGTGTACAGTCTTTGCTTGTGGACGTGTAACTTAGCATTTGGCTGTATTAAAACACATTGTTTGAATGGGCCCAAGTTAATGAACAATCCAGATCGCTCTGTATGACTGTCCTGTCACCAATCTGTGTGTCACCCACACAGTTTATCAGCAGTGATATTTACTTCCAGATCACCGATGAAAATGTTGACTAGTTCCAGACCTAGTACCAGTCCCCGCAGACCCCACTAGAAATACCCCAGTCAATTATGTTTTTTTCCCTTGACAACTACTTTTTGAGATCTGTCGTAATCCTTTTAATTGATACTGTATAGTGCTAATTTTTAAATCAGAATGTTGTGTGGTACCCATCAAATGCCTTACAACATCTCTAAATATTATATCTGTGACATTTACCTTTTATTAACCAAACTTGTATTCTCATCAAAGAATTAAATCAATCAGGTTAATTTGACAAGGCTTTTTGCTATACAATCATGGGGCTGACATGAATTTTATTCCCATTTTTTAATCAATTGAACCCCATATAAGCTTTTACTTTATTATGCCTGGGAATGATATCAGGCTAACTGGCTTATAGTTCTGCAGGTCATCCCACTTGTTCTTTTTGAATATTGGCACAACATTAGTACTCTTCCAGTCTTGAGTTTCCCCAGTGTTTTAAGATTTATTAAAAATTAACATCAGCAGGCCAGAGACCACTTTAGCCAACTGTTTGATGGCTCAGGTTAGCCAGGCCTGCTAATTTAAAAATGTTTATCCCTACTAGATGTTATTTAACATCCTCCTCAGTTACTAATGGACTGGAAAGTACTTTATCGACCTCATATGATTGGAGTACATAACCCTGCTTCTTTCCAAACACAGAACAGAAATACCTTGTTTTGTGTTCCTAACAAACCTAAAAAAAAAAATCCCTCTTTATTGTCCTTTAGCCCTGCTAGCCAGGACTTGCCCCTGATGACTTTAGCTTACCTTATATATTTTCTGCACATCGTATCTTAATATATATTGATTTCTAGCTATTTCCATTTGTTATATATATATATATATAATTTTATTTCTAATAGCTGCCTTCACTCTATATAGAGATCCTCTCTATACAGCCACAATGGACTTTTAGCCAAAGTTCTCTTCTTTCTTCATTGTGCAATAGGGGCTTTTTGACCATTTAATAAACTCTTCTTAAAGAGCTCCCAAAATTTTCATTCACATTTTTCCATCCAACTTTTTTCTCCCTAATCAACGTATCTCATCAATTCACCCTTTTGAAGCTCTGTGGCTGTGTTTTTTTTCAAACTGATTGAGACCAACCTTTGTTTGCTCATATTAAATGTAACCAGGCTGTGAACACCCATCCATAAGCAGCCACCAGCATCCGGCAAAAATGATCGATTAATCTTTATCCACCATAATTATGAGGTCCTTGTGTTAGAAAAAAAATCACTTTTAGAAACTTTAATAATGTTTTACTACTGGTTATATGACACCTTGAGCGTATCTCCCATGACAGCACTAAGTTTTCTTTCCACACAGTAGCAGGTGTTTAAGAAATAACTCATCCTGTTCTCTGGCTTGATTCAGTGTTCTGTAGCAGACTCTACCAGTACTCACCCCTGGGCTTTGTTAGTTAGCACATTCTGTGCTCCCGTGTTACCCATAACTCTAAAACAATAATGGCATTGTTAATGTACAGACACATGCCTACACCTCTTTGAGCAGTCTGTTCTTCCTATAAAGATTATAACTAATATTTGTAACATTCCAATCATGCACATTTCCCCCCAGCCTGCTAGCATGGGTATATTAGCAATTGAGAAGTTTCTTCTCTTCATTCTCTGACACATTGGTTCAATTTGTTCACAATTTACTAAGTTTGCCTCCTTAGCACTATCTGCTGGCATTGTAGGTTAATGCCTTCATATTTGCTCTAGGTAGCCTAAAACCAAGACGACTAGTAGTCCCCATACTTGTGAGATGTAGGCCATCTCCTCTGTAGAGCCCCATCTGTCACTGGAATATGATCCAATGCACCCCAAAACCAGAATCATCATCTTCACATCTGTTGCTCAGCCAATAGTTCACCACCAATATTTTCTGCCTTCTCCTGTTCATGGGACTGGAAGGGTCTCCAAGATCAGTTGGGCTTTTCTCTCTATCACCTCCCTTCCAACATCCTAGAAGTTTCCTATATTCCATGTGGCACCAAGTCACTGGTTGCAATATGTATCATCACCAGTGGAGACTTGCCCGATGACTTCATAACCCCATCTAATCTTGAATCCTGTTCCTTAATATAGATGATTCTTTGCCTTCTTGAGATGGCTAAAAGCCTCTCTTGGTAGCAACCTGATAACTATCCTTAAGGTATAAAGCAAGTATGTCCACTGGAGCTTTCTGGTACATTTCTCCAAAGACTGGTTCCTTGATAACAGACTCACCAAATTCCTGAAACTATTCTTTACTTCGAGCTGGGATGAATATTTCCTAGCTCTTTCCCCTGTTGGTCACACATCACCAGTCCATTTCTTCAGTTTCTGCTTTCTCTAGTTCTCTTATTGCCACCCTTCTCCTTGTAATGACTGTGGCAATGATTTCTAAATGTGGTTTGTGACCAATATGTCAATATCCTGTATACGTCTTACTGAATGAAGTCTAAGTATTTTAGGAGTTCATTGCATTAAAAATACAACTGTTTATGTATTATTGTGGAATAGTACGTAACATCTCTATATGTGAGACATGATTAATGTAAACTTTGGCAAGTGTTATGAGCTTCAAAGGACTCTTATACTATGGGCCAGACAGGAAGGAATGTTTAAGATAAACAAAGTTGAATGGGTTTTCTAGGAAATACTTGGGAAGAGGAGAATACAAATTTCTACCTCTGGTCTTAACTTTTTCAAACTACACCCTGAGTCAAAACCAATTGTCTATGAATTACCAATTCCCAGATGAAAGACCCAAGATGTATAAGGGAGTGACTCTCAGATTCATGACAGTTCTTGTTCTGAGGAAGTGTTATGAACTTGTAATCACAGAAAAACCCTTCAGTGGAGGTTGAAGGACTGTTCACCTGTTAGAGTTGGGGTGATCTCTGGAAAGCTTTTTAGCATGGGGTAGGTTCTTCTATTGTTTAATATATTGTGTGTGTAATGCTTTTGCCTTCAGAATAATTGCTTTACTTAGAAGCAGGTCTGCTGAGGCAATCTGACTTTCTGGGGAATTCATAGTGTTGACAGGGAACTTCACAGTCTGGAAATACCCCCAACCAGGAGGATGAGAGATGTCTGTCTCTATCCAAGAAAGGTGATCAATGGGAAACTGGAAGCCTAAGAGTGTATGCCCTTGCTTGAACATACAGTGGGAACATTAGGTGCAATTGCCATGAATTGTGACATGCTTGTTCAAGAAGTCTCCATTGTCTCAGATGTTGCAGTGTTGAAATTTATGCTTCCAGATTACATATATTTTTTCTTCTCCAGTATGGCCACCAGCTTGCACTTCATTCACAAGAAATTTCTTTTGTCTTCTAGAAGAAAGGAAAACATAGCACATCCTAGGCAGGTCACAATAGTTGTTCCCTTGTCTTCCATACCCACTATCTGATGGAGAGACAGAAGGAAAGACATTCCCACTCTAAACTCCATCTGAAACTCCTCTGCTTGTCACTCACATTAATCTAGCTCAGAAGTTCACCTGGGAACGGATTTTCATAAATCTTGCTGCTCAGCTCTGCCCTGTTGTTAAGAGGCAGGGATTAACTACTTAGAATTCAAACAATGGTCAGTTCAACAATCCAAGGTTTCAAGCTACACACGTCTCAGAAGCCCAAACAGGCTTCTCTCATCTGCCATATTCAGGGGCCCAAACTCCCCCATCCACATACCATCACAACTCATCAAGTCCCTTTACCACCAAACATGAGATCCACAGCTATGCCCTCTGACCCTCTTTGTCACCCCTATTCACCTAGCTCACAAATTCAGCTGACAACTTGTTTATACAGTAAGCTTTGCTACTCAGCTCCACCTCCTCATTAACAGGGAGGGATTAACTACTCAGAGATTTCAAACACAGTAATATCATGATTGAGCCTGGCCAAACTTTCACATAAACAGCTGATTTAATGAGCAACCAAAAGCTTCCCTTCATCCATATTAAGCACTGTGGGAACATGTCTCTCCTCACCAGGATCAAAAAGCAAACAGGTACTTGCCAGCTGGAATAAAGAGATAAGACCAGTTACAAAATGATCTTCTCAGGGCTGAAGCTTCTTCTGCTGCTGCTCTAGAGCAAAGCAGACTCATATACGAAGTCCATTACCACCACCTATTGCATTCCTTATACGGTAATGCCACTGCATTAACTTACACAGATCTATATCCTTAAAAATCTCTACTACATCTTTTTAGTATTGCCCCACTTTCCTGATCCTCCCAATAAATGCCTCATAGTATATTCTCAAAAAGAACAGGAGTACAAATTTATTAGAGCATAAGCTTTCATGGACTACAGCCCACTTCTTCGGATGCACCCGAAGAAGTGGGCTGTAGTCCACGAAAGCTTATGCTCTAATAAATTTGTTAGTCTCTAAGGTGCCACAAGTACTCCTGTTCTTTTTGCGGATACAGACTAACACGGCTGCTACTCTGAAACCTGTCATAGTATATTCTGGCACCTTAAAGTGATTAAATTCTTCAAAAAGAGACTTCCTTTCTTGGGAACACTCCCTGCAGTCTATGAAATACTGCATTGCAAACCAGACCAGTGAGGGTCTGTCACCATCTGTCCTGCAATCTTGGGTGCCTCACAATGCTTTGCTGCAGTAACTCCCAACCTGGCTGCTCACTAGGGGCCAAACAGCATGCAGGTCACATCTGTAGTGTCTCTGTATAGCTGCAGCCCACCAGTCACACTCTGGCTTCCACCAGCCTTTGTTACCATTTTCACAGTGACCCCAATACACTTCTAGTCCTGGATTTTCCCCCCAAAAAACGTGTGTGTTCTGCACTGTCCAGCCCTCTGATGGACAATCCAGATATGAGAGGTCTGTCGCCCCTGTAAGAGGTCAATGTACAACAGTTTTCTACTTTAATGAGAGTTACCAAACAATTCAGTTTAAACACAACACTGGATTAGTTTTGATCTAAGAATAAAACGAGTTTATTTAACTATTAATATAGAGATTTTAAGTGAGTATAAGGCATTAAAGTCAGAAATGGTTACAGTGGAAATGAAAATAAAACATTTTCTAGTAATTCAAACTTAAACTAGACTTGTTTCAAGGTGAAATCCTTATCACATGTTCCCAGCGGCAGAGCTGACCAAATTATCAGATCAGAATCGCTCCCAAAGGCCAAAGACTGGTTCCTTTGTATTCTCAGGTGATGCAGAGAGAGAGAGAGAATGAACACGGGTGTTCTTGCTCCTCCCTTTGATAGTCCAGTCACCCCTTGGACTGCATTTTCCTGAGGGTTACTCCTAGATAAAGTTCCTTCCAGCTGTGACTATGGAGACATGGGGTCTTGTGGAGAAAGAGGCTCCATGTTGTTCTTTGTCAAAATGCAAATTGATCTGTTCCTGCCCCCCTTTGCTGCCAAACCACTTAACAGTTACAAAACGAGCACTCCACAGATCCTTTCATAACTTTTCAGTAACCCATTATCCTCTGTTTTGGGGGCATACTTCATAGTATCTTTTCATCTTTTCTCCTTCATCTAAAATTCTTGCCGTATAGTTTTTAAAAACCCGTTTTTAAATTAAATCTCTATATTCCTGTTTATTCAAAGGAATAGAGCTGAAATGGTTCCATTTTGCTAAATTTAAAGGGCCAGGAGCAGAAATGCCTGCTGGGAGGAAAGTGCCTATAAAAAGGTAACCATTCAGTGGGAGAGAGTCATGAGGGGCTAGGGAATAGTTACTATGTCTAACTAATATAGTCACTTTGTGAAAAAGCTGACAGTAATTTTTAAAAAAAACTGCTGTCCCGCAGATGCATAACACGTTCTTTTTTCTCGATATGAGCCAGCAGAGAACCATACTGGAAGTGGATTAGCGTTAATGCACCTACCGGCAACAGCAGAGTTGGGGTATAGAATGAGAACTATATGTGTGAGGAAAGGACATTCAGATGAATTGCCATGTCAAACAGGAAACTCACTTTGACTAACTGGCTTTATTTTGACTTCATGTTTTGAGTGCTTAGGCTCACAGACATCCGAAAGGAAAACTCAGGGAGCGATGAGACTACATGTCTCAAACACATCAATGTATTTTCCCAATGCCCAGGGTAATCTGCCATGAGCAAGTACTTGCGCTGACTACTACCAGGTAGCCTGACATTATCATTGGAACTGTGGAGTAATACATTACCAGGGCTGGTGCAACCCATTAGGCGACCTAGGTGGTCGCCTAGGGCACTACAATTTGGGGGGCGGCGACCATGACGGTATTTCGGCGGCGGGACCTTCCGCTGCCTCTGTGGGGGGCGGCATTTTGGGGCCGGACCTTCCGCTGCCTAGGGCTGCAGAAAAGCTGGCGGCGCTCCTGAATATTACCAATGTGAAATGTGCATAACTGCTATGTAACCTTCTCAGCCTAGGTACATTTCTAAGATGTTAGAGGTTTTCTAAAAGGGTTAGAGGAATAAACCCTTTTAGAAAACCTCCCCTCTATGAATTCTAAACTTTGGAAGGCTTGTTAGAGAGGCAATGTGGGTGAGGTAATATCTTTTATTGGACCAGCTTCTGTTGGTGAGAGAGACGAGCTTTCAAGTTTATACAGAAGTTGGTCCAATAAAATATTTTACCTCACCTACCTTGCCTCTCTTGGGACCAACACAGCTACAACAACATTGCATACAAGTTGTCTTGGCTTTCTGATGTTCGCAGACAAATTGGGCAAAAAGTGACTCTTATTAAAAGGGAACAGGAGTACTTGTGGCACCTTAGAGACTAACAAATGTATTAGCGCATAAGCTTTCGTGGACTACAGCCCACTTCTTCGGATGCATAAAAGGGGATTTTCTAGCAGAGATGACTGAAGCTTTTTCGGAAGGGCCTCTCTCTTATCTGCTTTGCCAGTGATATCCAAACCCTTGTCAGTGTTGTGAATGAAAGCAAAATGTAACCAATTAAATGTAATCAACACACATCTGTCCATCAGCTGTTCAATCTTTCTTTCCCTTCCTGCAATGGCCTATGCATTAATGTACACATTTAATTTCATAATTTACATCTATGATGAGGTAGTCTCTTTTCCCCTGCTTTCTGCATTGGGCTCTTTAAGCTAAGCACACCATTATCTGATTTTTTGCAGCTCAATGAATGTCACAATAGTATTGTTTTCCCAGTCTTATAATGCATGTTGACTACACAACACTGGCAGTGGCAAACTGCTGATTATAAAGAGCACTACACAGACATCACCATTATCCTGGATAATTAATTAAGTATCTTAATGTTTGCATTTCAAAGCTCTTTTTAATGGGAGCGTCCTCAGATCGCTTTCTCCTAACTAGTATCCAAATTTGAAACACTGCGATCTAATTTTTTTTTAAAGGAAGCAAATTGTAACTGGTGAGTTGAATTTACACAAAAAAGGAAGAATTTTGTATTCATTGAGCTAGCCACTCTGAGCTATGCTGTTTCATTTTAATCTAATGCCATTCCTCCTCCTCTTTCTTTTGTCCTGGCAGAGTCAATTATAACCACAGATTGCTACATGGAATTGTAGCACTAGGGAAACTGTTAACATCTAGCCACTCTGGCACAAGATCACACTAAACAGCTTATTAAGATTCAGCCATTGGCTCTGATGAGTAACATGCAGCAAAGGGTTGGGATTTACTTCCAACTCATTTAATTACAGAAATCAATGAATTCTCAGAGCAGAGCCATGCAGGGGAAAATGAACCTGACCTGACCGACATTTCATTTCAGATCTCAAGATATTACAAGTAATGCGGCCTCAAGAATCTATTAAATTTAGAGAATGTCTGAACAAATGAAACAGTGATAACAAAGTCATATAGATTCATCTAGTGATATCAAAGTGGTTGCTACATTTTAGGAATAATATTGCAAAAAAATAAAAGCACTGGCTTGTTTTTTAAGGCAAATTTTTTTTGTTCAAGTTGACTGTCCATCTAACAGATCACCAGGGCCGGCTCCAGGCACCAGCCCACCAAGCTTGTGCTTGGGGCGGCACCTGGAGGGGGGCAGTGCGGCACTCCGACTAAGGCCGCCGGGGAGAGCGGAGCCCCGGCAGGGCTCGCCGCCCTCCCCCTGGCACTCTGGCCGCTGGGGAGAGCGGAGCCCCGGCAGAGCTCGCCGCCCTCCCCCTGGTGCTCTGGCCGCCGGGGAGCGCGGAGCTGCGGCCGGCTCGCCGCCGGGGAGAGCAAAGCCATGGCAGGCTCGCCGCCCTCCCCCTGGCACTCTGGCCGCCGGGGAGTGCGGAGCCCCGGCCAGGCTCTGCGCCCTCCTCCCAGGGCTCCGGCCACCAGCAGAGCCGCGGCGGGCTCGCCGCCCTCCCTCCGGCGCTCTGGCCGGTCGGGGAGAGCGGGCCCGAGGCTGGGCTCGGCGCCCTCCCCTGCCGCACTGGGCAGGGGGGAGGGGCGGCGGGAGGCTTTTTTGCCTGGGACGGCAAAAAAGCCAGAGCCAGCCCTGCAGATCACACTGAAAGAATTGTTTTATATCCATGTAATATCTGAGCACCTTATTTCTCTCAGTCTTCAGAATCTGTTCTGAACCCTGCTTTAGAAAAGGTCTTCATAGCATGTTGGTAGGAATGCAAGTTGTTATATATGGTAGTGCCTAGAGACCCTAGTCAAGGACCAGGGCCCCATTGTGTTAGGTGATGTACACGTGATATCAAAATAGTTTCCTACCTCAAAGAGCCTACAATTGAAATGTAAGATGAAAGAGAACAAGTGAATACAGACTTAAATTCTCTCAGTGTTTAGGATTCTGTAGTGGTGTCCATCACATTAGTATCTGACACCCAGTTTGTCAAAAGTATTTCAATGGGAGTTAAGATCCTAAATATCTTTGAAGATGTGGGCTGGAATGCTCTCCATGGAAGATTGTCCTATCAAGGTCCCTAGTGGATTTCATGAAGTCTGCTGCTCTTCTCCTATTTTGAGTGATGGGATGTTCAGCTTGGGGTAGGTTTTTGATTTTTGGGTGGTGGGAGGGAGAGAGAGTTGTTATTGTAATAGTGTGGTGGGAGAACAATCAAGGAAAAATGTCTTGCAATATGACCTAAAGGTGGTCAGGCTGTGGATTTTTCTGATCTCTTTTGGAAGTTTTTTCTACAGCAAGACAACATTGACCAAGGATTCCTTATATCCAGCTTTCAGACATTTCATCCCAGGCACACCCAGTATTGCTGCCTCCAGGGAACTTGCACCAGTGATTATGAAAAGGTGGGAAATTTCATGGAAAATGCAAAGATGAGAAATTCCCTAAATGTATTAATATGGTCATTCTGGACAGGACCAAAATTCAATAAACCTTTGTTCTGCCATGTGACCATAAGAGGTGTGTGTGATGGGTTGGATCACAGAAACCCCCTTGGGAGCTGCCACCAGATGTGCAAAGACTACCCCTGTTTCTGTTTTCCCTGCCAGCTCAGGACTCCAGCACCCTGTCTTGCTGAGCCAGCCACTCCTGACTGGCTCCAGACACAGATCCAGGGTCTGAATCACTTGTCCCAAAGCTGTAGGTTTACCTGAAAACAGCTCACAGAAGTGTGCTTGTCTTTAGCACTCAGATGCCCAACTCCCAATGGGGTCTAAACCCAGATAAATCCGTTTTACCCTGCATAAAGCTTATGCAGGGCAAACTCATAAATTGTTCGCCCTCTATAACACTGATAGAGAGATATGCACAGTTGTTTGCTCCCCCAGGTATTAATACATACTCTGAGTAAATTACTAAATAAAAAGTGATTTTATTAAATACAGACAGTAGGATTTAAGTGGTTCAAAGTAGTAACAGACAGAACAAAGTAAGTCACCAAGCAAAATAAAATAAAATGCGCATATATATGCCTAATCAAGCTGAATACAGATAATCTCACCCTCAGAGATGCTTCAGTAAGTTTTTTCTCAGACTGGACACCTTCCAGGCCTGGGCACAATTCTTTCCCCTGGTACAGCTCTTGTTGCAGCTCAGGTGATAGCTAGGGGATTCTTCATGATGGCTCCTCTCCCCTCCCTATTCTCTTCCACCCCTTTATATATCTTTTGCATAAGGCAGGAACCCTTTGTCCCTCTGGATTTCCACCCCACCCCTCACTGGAAAAGCACCAGGTTAAAGATGGATTCCAGTTCAGGTGACATGATCACATGTCACTGCAAGACTTCATTACTCACTTGCCAGGACACACATATACAGGAAGACTCACAGGTAAATACAGCCATCTGCAGACAATGGGAGTCATCAAGATTCCAAACCATCCTTAATGGCCCACACTTTACATAATTACAATAGGCCCTCAGAGTTATGTTTTATATTTCTAGTTTTAGATACAAGAGTGGTACATTTATACAAATAGGATGATCACACTCAGTAGATTACAAAGCTCATAATACCACTTTACAAGAGACCTTTTGCATGAAGCATATCCCAGTTACGTTATATTCACTTATCATGTTTTTATAAAACCATATAGCCTGCACAACATCACAGTGTGGATCATTATTCCTATTTTACAGATTGAGAAAGTGAGGGGGAGTGACATGCTTAAGGTGATCTACAACTCAGGACTAGAGCCCAGCTTTCCCAAGTGTTAATCCAAGAGGCTATCCAGTAGGCCACACTGCCTATCTGTTAAAGTTTAGCATTCCATATCTAGTGATGATAGAATGGTGCTCCCCTGCTCAATAAAACAAAAGACTGGGATTTGCAAGAAAGATATTGAACACTGGGGATGATGTAAGCATGCAGGGAGATATAAACACAATTGCAGTTGGTGGTGGTGATCACGTGAATGACTAAAGGTGTCTGTTAAGAAAAGAAAATATGCAAAGGCATGGACACATAATAGCAAGATATCTGGCTAAAGACTGTGTTAAGTAATCAGAAATGTCCTGTTATGCCAATGAACTGTCAGAAGCTGAAAACAATCATTTAAATCTCATAGAATCAAATGTAGCAATTAGGTATGGCAATCTGAGCATTTGAGTAATTTAGATATTGATTTGAATTCCTGTTTAGATTTCTTCCCCCTCCCCACCAATGAATCATCGGATAAAAATGAAAAGCCCCCAGCACTTGCTTCTGAGGCGAAGAGATTAGGGTTAAAAATCCTTCTAAAGGTTTAGCAAGTCAAATAGTCAGTGATCTCTGAGGCAAGGAATTAAACCATCAGGGTAGAAGAGGAAAGAATAAGATCTTAGTGAAATGAAGCAACTGCAAAGAGAGTGATTAAATGAAGGATTACACTAGGAAGGCTAAGTTAATTAGGTGGATAAGGAAACAGGACTAAAGACAATGACATAGTTCTTTAAGAAGGCATGTATTTCATGCCTTCAAGCTACTAGCCTATTAAGTCATTCAGTAGACTACAGCGGAGGGAAAAAATGCAGAATTTTTATGAATAAAGCTTCATTGATCCCTCTATTAGTCCAATTCAGGAGCCCCTGCACCTCCACCAAGTCCCAGTGAGGGTCTGCCCATGCAACACTCTTCACAATACTTAAAGGATGTAACCAAAAAAGAAATGAGACTGGTTCTTCTAATGCACGTTAAACATATGATGAAGTCAACCTCTTCATTGCTGTGTCTTGGCAATGGTTCTAACTGGGTCCCTTTACTTAGGGGAGTCTCCTGCTTGCACTGCAGAAGTGCATATCCAAGATGTGACTAGTCCATCTCCAGATGACGGATGTAATATGAGAAATAAGAATTGGTGATAGAACATAAAAGGTTCCTTTAAATGAGCTTTATGTATGTTAGTGCTGGCAGTGACACACATAAAATATTAGGCCTGTCATGTAAGTTACAGTGAGGTATTTAATAATAAAATATATCATTAATATAATAAATATAATTACTAATAGCTGGTTCTCTGTCACAGGGTGGCTGGTCCATTTAAAGGGTCCCTCTCATAGCACTTTTCATCAGTAGATCTCAAAAGTGCTGTACATAGGAGCTCAGTATCATTATGTCCATTATACAGATGGGAAAAATGAGGCACGTGGCGGTATAGTGATTTGCCCAAAGTCACCCAACCAGTCAGTAAATCAGTGGCAAAGTCAGGAACAGAATTAAGGTCAGATTCCCACTCCAGTGCTCTATCCACTAGACCACATTGCCATCACTTTAAGTTACCTACATATTTTCAGTATTTCCTTGTACTTCTATATGCTTATGATAGAAAATATTCTGAATATTACAAATGTGCTGAAGTTATCTCACTACAAATGTTTATGTAACGGTCTACGGTAAGGCAATAAGCAATTTCATTTTAAAAGGCCATTCCTGAATATCACATGGAGCTTTACAGCAATAATGTCCGATTACAATTAGAGGTTCCACTCCAAATTGCTGGATGTGAACATCCTAAACTCGGAGGGAAGTCTGAAACCCAAACTTGGCATTTGGCTCAATCTCTGTAATGAGAGGATCCAAACCACAGATTTCCTAGAACTTTGTGGAGGTTTGGATCCAGATCTGCAGCTTGGGTCCTCATTAATTAAAACCTAGTAGGGGAATAAGAAAAAAACACAATGCTAGACAGGGATGTTAAGACAAATGCATGAAAGCTACCAGCTAGGAAAAACCATTGTTGAACTGCAGTCTCTGCATCTTTCCTTTGTTGATTCTCTTTATGAAGCTCCTAACACAATCATACAGACAATGTAAGCCAAACACTCCAAATGGAACGTTTCTCTACAAAATGATTCTACCTCTTTTATTCTCACCAAGGAACCCAAGGCAGCAGGGAGCTTCCCTAAGAACTGTTATGTTTTAAAGAAAAAGAATTAATACAACAGGTGCATCAAGCAAACCATCCTCTGTATCTAATCCTTTAAAGTGGCTGCCCTCGGGTTACCTGATTATCTCTCATAGAGCTGTCATGTCACACACTCAAAAGGTGAGCAGATATCACAAGCACTGACTTCAAAGGCTTTGTTTTTCTAAACCACACACACACACAACTGCTAAATTGTTGCTCAGCAGTCTATGGCCTGCTTACCTACCCCCAGCATCCTGCTGAACAAGACCCCCTGTTGCTTTTATTTAGCAAGACAAGTACTTACCCAAATTCACATTGGCAGCCACCATTTCCCTTTTGACATAGCCCTGTGGTGGCTATTGCTTTTGGTGTTTTCTACAGAACAAACATTGTGGGGTTTATTTATGTATTATTATTTGCTGACTTCACTACAGACATTGCAAGCACTGTAACGTTCCCATCGCCTTCCTCCTCGACTGACTGTGTCCATACAGAATAGTGCATTTTGTCATGCCTTCGAAGGTCTGAGCTGTGAAGATAATTGCATGTTGGCACTTTGAATATTTTTTTTATGAGAGTGATATTATGCCCATCACAAAGGACAGAAATACATTCAGAAAGGAGATGATGTAGCTTTTTTTGAAGGTATGTTTTTGAGACACTCAGATGCCAGAGTGATCAGGGCTGGATTAAGTTATAGGCACTATAGACCCAGAAGCAGGAATCCAGCTCCTGGAGTTATGTGAGCACACCAGTGGCTCAGCTTTCATTTCTTAAAAGAAGTATGTGTCTAGCTCTCATGGTTATGAAGAGAAGCCTGAAAATGTGAACACAATGCAGAGGTGTCTGCCTGAGTCTGCAGGCAGCTTGAAACAATAGCTCTGAGAGGTTTGAATGGATGCCTTTATCTCTATGGTAACTACAAGCCCTGGAAGGTCCTGCCAGTGTGACCCCAGCAGAAGCCTATACAATGCAGGAAGGAAAGGGTGCAGAGGTCCTAGTCCACAACCTAAGCAGATATACGTCAACTGTTGCAGTAAGTTCTGGGGGACCCTCTTGTTGCTGCCCCTGCCTCTATGGGAGAGGATCAGGGACCCTTCCCTTGGCTAATCCTCGGGGGAGAGGCCATAGGTGGCCCCATCTGGTATGCCTGAGGTCACAAAATGCCTTGATCTGGTCCTGACAGTGATGGTTGCAGCACCTGAATAGGATAGAACTTTGAGAATCAGGTAACATGTGCTCATTGCATTCTATATGGTCACTGCATGTAATGATTTTCTTGTATCCATAACACATAAGGCTGTAATAGTGTAAATATATCACCAAGTGTGGTCAGGCTGGGTCAACACTTGGAAAGGAGAAGACACAGAGTGTGGCATTAACCAACTGATGATTTAGGGATGGATTGTAACAGGCCCTTACACAGGTGTCTGGACTGGGGGAAGACTACAAGGTCTTGCATAGGGCATTTCAATTTGACTGCTCCCTTGGTTTACCAGGCCACAATTGGGTTCAGGAGCAAGATCTGCCTGGAGCAAGATCTGCCTGCCGATCTCTTGCCATTGGAGTCTTCCTGCATACTAGGTTACTCAGGGAAGAGTAAGTGCTAGGGAGCATGCAATACCAGAATGGGCCCTGCACTGCAAATAGTCTCTTTCTTCTCAGAAGTGTTTCCGGAGCAGGAGGACACAGATTCTGTCCTTGTGATTGTGGGGAGTGCCAAGTGATCACGGTATGCAGCATAGGGACAACAAGGATTTGTTATAACAGTGCACCACAAGTGCACAAACTGGGGTTCAGAGAGGATGCTGAAAGCCACAGAATAAGATAGAAGTGATATGGCTGGGAACAGAACTTTCCCCTGTACTAACAATGGATGTCACATTTAGCTTCTGTTCATCAGTCTGATTTGCAGTTTTTGTTTTTAATTGGCTTGTGCACAAACAAGGGACGAATGGAGACAAGTTCTTTTTCATGTTGGTTTCACAAGTACAGATGCTCCCTGACTTACGCAAGCGTTTTGTTCCAGAACGCCTTGCAGAAGTCGAATTTTGCGTAAGTTGGGAACGTATACCCAACCATTATGCAAAAAAAAAAAAAAAAATTTTAAATAAATAAATAAACTTTCTAGCGTACAGAACTTATGGAACTTTTTCCGTAAGTGCAGATTTGCGTAAATCGGGTTTACGTAACCCAGGGAGCGTCTGTAGGAGCATTTGAAATGCCTGTACTTTAACCTTGATTATCCCAGGAACAGAATATAATGCACTGATCAAGTGATTCTACTACTGACAACCATCCTTGAGAAGTCAGAGCACCTATTTATTATATAACCTAGATACCAAAGTCAACTCACTTCTCATATAATCAAATCTTACCTAAATGCAATTTGGATAGTTCAGGAAAACAAATAGGATACCTATGGGCAAACTGACATGCAGAGTTTGTGTGTTTGTGATTTGTTTTAATGCTCACAAAGCAAAGACCATTTGCCTGTGATATTCCTTGTATATTTTTAAAATGGTGTCACAATTAGCGTTGGGTAGGAAACAGATTTTCAATCACATCAGAGTTTGAGATTTAAACATTTTCTCTGGTCTTGAATCAAGAAAAAAAAATCAATAGCTCAAAATTTTTGCAAACTGATAATCCAAAACAAATTTTCTGATTGGATCAATTGAAATGTTTCATTTTGAAACATGTATCCTGATTATAGCCTTTTAAATGTAATCTTTAGTATAAATTAAGTAACATTTTGAAACAAAAATAACCTTCCCCTTTCCCCCCTCCCCCCCGCCCCATGAGACATTTCGACAGTTTCCAAAATTTTTGTTTCAAACATTTTTTGAAGTCAGGAAATTTGTCAGAACTGACCCCTTCCTGTGAACAGATTTGGTCAACCTACATTGTCTGGAGGGAAAACTGATTTTGTTGGAAAATTCCCAACCAGATCTGGTCACTATCCATGCAGAATAGGAAAGAAGTTCTATTGAATGGACAGAAATTCTCGAGCAGCTGCCCAGAAGTAAAGGTCTCAGATATGGGTCTATGAAAAGTCTCTCACTTCTCGCAGAAGGCTTCTTTCTATCCTGGAACATTAAAATCAAAGCCAGTGCAGTGAGTTGATCTTAAAATATAGTGGGCATGAACCCATTAGCCCTCAGAAAGTGATAACCAATACAGAATGCAGCAGCACATCTCTTTAGCAACATGGGTCACATCAGATCTGTTTTCCACTCACTACGCTGGCTCCGCATAGAATACGGTAATATATTTAAGATCTCAGTTATCTTCACAGCATCATCATCTAGGCCCAGGCTACCTAAAAGATTGTCTAAAGTTCCAACATGAGAACTGTGGTCAACAACTCCACTACAATGGAACAGTCTACAGCAAAGGTAAAGTTCACCTGCTCAGGAGAGCCTGAGCTTTCTTAGAGGTCAGGCCAAAGCTGAGGAACAAAATCATAGAGGATCTAAAACCTACTATGAACCTAACTCTTTTCTGTTCCTAGTTCAATGTACACTTGTTAGACCTTCCTTCACTGAAAACAGAGCACAGGGTACATTTGAAGAAAATGAAATCCACATGCAATTTTGTACTCCCAGGGGGGGAGAGAGAGAAAGAACCACATGTGACAGATGCTAGTTACATTGCATAATGTTCTACTAGAAGCCACTCAGATAACATGGTGATGGGTGTGTTATAAGAACATGCATAGAACCGAATTTCTAAGAACAGTAGGTGTTAGATCTCATTATGGAGTGAGCGGCTCTGGAATTGAATGAAACTCTTGGATTGGCTTGAAGTGATGTCACACTGTAATGCAGCCTATAACTGTGCAGATCTCATCTCTGTTCCCCTGTACTACCTGGTCCATATAAGAGGTCAATGATTGTGCTACAGTGGCCAATTAGGAAACTTTAGGAAGCTCATGCTTTTAGTATGGGCAATCCTGGGTTCAGTCCCCAACAATGTCCCTTGTTGAGTTGGTTTCAATATTCCTGCTATCTACAATGTATAAACATGGGTCTAACAGATATGGGTAGAATAAGCATATTCATATGCCATGCATGCCAAAATACAGTTTAAGGTCATCTGTTGCCATCACTGTAAAAATGGGATCAAATCACCACAACAACTGGCTGGAGGAGACAAAGTCTAAAGAAACATCATTCTTCTTCCCCCCAGCTTGACAGATGCCCCATGCATGACAACATATGGTTAAAGATCCAAAGAGTTTTGCTGAGAGGTAGGTATCTGGAACGGGTTAGATCCAACTGGTATTACAGGAGTGCACTATATCTGTATATATGTAAATGGTTAATATATAAGGAATTAATAGATGTCATTTAGCATAGTTACTGTGGTTTTGTAAGACCAATAAAACCATCTTGTGCCCTGCAAATGGCTTTATTTGGCTTCTTTTTACATTGGCTCTTGCCAACTGAGTAGGTGCTCTATGAGAGATCCTGTTGCTCCTTCCAGCATTAGAATCATAGAATATTAGGTTTGGAAGAGACCTCACGAGGTCATTTAGTCCAACTCCCTGCTCAAAGCAGGACAAACCCCACCTAAATCATCCCAGCCAAGGCTTTATCAAGCTGGGCCTTAACTCCTGTACCCTCCTCCCCTACCTCCAGTGTGTGATAGGAACACACAGATGTGGATGGGGGACATATCATCTAGGAGTGGCTTTGCACAGAACGGGAGGACTAAGCCCTTAACTTCTTGGGAGCAGCATTCTTTTGTTCTTCATCAGCCCTGTTATAACACACTGCTGAATGTCTGCACCTGGCCTCACTCACAATGTTGCTAACATTGAGTGCTCATGTGAATGCTGCAGCAGGGACCACACATCAGTCCAGGAGTGTACAGATTTCAGATTATTAGCTCTACCGCCCTGCTCTTGGGGTTTCTGATTAGTGTATTTTTTGTTCTTATCACAGCAATAAGATATTCCAGGTCACATATTTCAGGGTGATTTCTGCACTGCTTGATTGATAAGAACTCCACCTCCAGTATTATTACAAAGCCCAGGGGATGCTAATGCAGTGAAGAAGAGAGAGAAATTACGGAATGATGAGAAGTTAGAGAAATTGAGAAATATCAATTTGAGGAGATTCAATTAGGATAAAGGCAAGTTAATGCACTTAGGGAATATTAATACTGGGCAAATGTACAAAATGGGAGACAGAGTGCAGGGATGAGGGAAAGCTTCTGGGACTTTTGAAGGAAGAAAATGATCATCAGCTTGCTTACAATTTGTGTTAGTTCATGTATAAATATGTTCAAGAGAGCTGGACAAAAAACTAAAAGAAACCGAACAACCTCTCTCCTACCCATTATGCAAAACATTGTTATTTGGAAAAAAGAATCCAGCCAGTTTGTCAAATGTTGAATTCACACTGGGCCTGACCCAGAGCCCATTGTAATAAATGTAATGATCCCCAATGATGTCCGTGGGCTTTAGGTCAGATCCTTATAAATGTAACTCATTAGGATTATCACATCCTCCACTCAAACTGAAAGCACTTTACAAACTATTGGCCAAAACTGCCGTTCATTACACACATTGCCTGCAGCTGGATTTTTTGCCTGGGGAAGCAATGCACCCTACTGTTTGGCTATTCATCGAAGGAGCAGTCCTGCAGGACTCCTTGGACCTTGCTGCTGAAGTGCACAGAGAGCTGCTTGAGGTCACAGGAACAACCTCACTCTATGGGCCTGATCCAGTGCCCATTAAAGTTAATGGGAGCCTTTATATTGCCTTCAGCAGGTGCCAGGGCCGGCTCCAGGCACCAGGCATCCAAGCACGTGCTTGGGGCGGCACCTGATAAGGGGCGGCCAATCTTGGGGTGGTGGGGGGCAGCACAGCGTTCGGCGGGGGGGGGGGGGGGGGGTTCCGGCGGCGCAGCGCTCGGCGGAGGGTGTTCGGCGGCGCGGTGCTCAGTGGGGGGTGTTTGGTGGCGCGGTGCTCTGCGGGGGACGGGGGTGTTCACCAGCACGGCGCTCAGCGGGGGGTCTTTGGCGGTGCTTGGGTCGGGGGCTTCAGCAGTGCAGCATTCCACGAGGTGTTCGGCGGCGCAGTGCTCCACAGGGGATGGGGGGTGTTTGGCAGTGCGGCGGGAAGACGGGGGGTGTTCGGCGGCGCGGTGGGGGGTGTTCGGCGGCGCTCCGTGGGGGGGGGTTCAGCAGCACGTGGCGGGGGTTTCGATGGGGCAGCGCTTTTTTTTGCTGCTTGAAAAAAGTTAGAGCCGGCCCTGGTAGGTGCTGTCCTATGTGGGGAGCAGCGGAGCAAGCTATCCCCAGCTGACCCACCCATGTGCCTAACAGAATCTGGAAGGACAACTTTTAAGCAGCAGCAGATCAGTTTTCATGTCCATTCAGTCCCTGGCCTCTGTTTCAAAGAGTGTCCCATTGAACCATGTCTGCATTGTTTCCCCTGTGATTCATATTACTCGTAGTCAATTAAGCTGTAAGTTCTTCAGGGTAGGGCCATATACATGTTTGGATGTTGCTCCATAAGAAGTTCGAGAGTAGCCAAAGCCAAAAGATTCAGAGTTCAAAGTCCAAGTCAGTCCAGGGGTGTTGTGATCAAAGACACAGGCAACTGTGCAACTCAGCATCAGATTGAAATTCTGAACCCGCCTATACTTCAGATCTAGGGTTTAGGTCTTTACCCATGCTAACAAATACTAAGAAGAACTACAGTCTGCAAACACATCAGAAACACGTGTTCTCACTTGCAGCAGAGCGGCACGGACCCAGCAAAGGCTAAGCTGGTGCCAAATAACAGTTTATTGCAAAGACTATTTTGTGGTTTAAATCAAACGCTATATCTGAAACATGATCTCTTACAGCAGGGGTTACTCTAGTATTTTTGCCAGTTGTAAAATACCACATTACTCCATCTTAGGGGCTGACCCTGATACATTGAACTCAGTGGGAGCTTTGCATCGACTTCACTGAGAAGGAAAAACGAAATACCACCAGCATAGGAATGGCCAAAAAGTGACATCCTATAAACCTCGGTTCAGTAAGCATATACCTAATTCAAGCAGTCCCATTGAAATCAACATGGATCTGAATTTTAAGTCAGTGGGACTACCCGCATTCTTAAATATAGGCATGCATTTAAGTTCTTTGCTGAACCAGAGCCATATCAATATATTTACTTGCTTCCCAAGCACACATCCGAAGGCGGAATCCTAAAAGTACCCCACAATCATTTAAAAACTGATTTTAGAAAATGCATTTTTTAAATATTGAACCCCATTATTTTAACTATTTGTTTATCTTTATTTTATGACTTTGATTATAAATCCATTCAATGTAGGGATTGTATTCTGTGACAACAGCTTCTTCTATATTCTGGCAGAGACAATAGTCATTACAATTTTTCTCCACTAGATGGCAGAATGCAATAGAACACACCCATGGACTGCCCTGCAGTTCACCTTTATATATATAAAATCTGAACTAGATTTGATTCTGCTATCAGTGGAGGCTTAAAACAGAGGGGAAACTGGGTCTATTCTGTATACTTTTTATGTGCTTGCAGTTGCCAGGGAAACCATTCCCTTGGCATACTAATGCTGAGCATATCTGGCTCTTCTTGGATTCTAATTCTCAGAAAATTAAGACTGTCACAGCTAGGAGAGGAGAGGAGAGGAGAAACTATTAAGAAATAAGGACAAACAATTATTAGACCTGACTTCTAAAAAGAAAACATTTTCTGCGGTCAGCTTTTAAATGCCCTGGATGATTTTTTAGGACTTAGCCCATAAGATGTGTGGGGGTTTGAATATATGCAGAAGAAGGGTCAACGGGGGAGAGGGGGGGCAGGGGAGGAGAGATTCAAATTCAGGTTGAATGTATGGAAAAGGCTGCAGTTACTTAGGCATTGTCTCCATCACAGAAAAGAAGGGGAGTGGGGGGGGGAGACAAGCCTATATGAGGTATGAATGGTACATCAGCTTATGAATGGTTATTCCCTTTCTCCTTCATGCTGTAACATCTAGTTGTACATGTTCTAGAGATGGAATTTATAATTAGCCATATCATGATAAATGTATCTTTGATGTACCTGCATTGCCCTCACTGGTGTAACCAGGGATGCTTTGGCATATCATTTAATTCCAGGACCTTAGATCCTCCAGGTGCATAGGTGCTGACATCGTGGGTGCTCCAGGCTGGAGCACCCACAGAAAAGAAAATAGTGTGTGCTCAGCACCCAAACAGCTATTTGACAGCTTGGGAAGGGCTTGGGGGAGACAGAGACCATTGAGCGGTAGGTGGGCGGGCGCCTCAGGGAGGGGACAGAGTGGGGACAGGAAGAGGTGGAGAAAGGGTGGGCCTTTTGGGGGAGGGAGGTGGAGCGGGAGTGGGAAGAGGCAGAGTGAAGGTAGGGCCTTGGGGGAACCGGCAGAGGGTGGGGGGGGTCCTTAGGGCAGAGTGGGGGTGGAGCATGCCCAGGGGAAAAGTAGTAGTTTGTCTATAAAAATGAAAGCAAGTAAATATCAGTCCCCCCACAAAGCCATTTGGTAGAACTTCAGCTGCAAGGCCCAAGATTTAGTGTTTGCATGATTATTAATATCGGTAATTCAATAGTCCGTAGGAGCCCTAATCATAGACCAGGACACAACTGTGCTAGGTACTGTACAAACTCAGAAGAAAAAAAATGATCCCTACATCCAGACCTTACAGACAAGAGACAACAGATGGCCATAGACAATATACCAATAACCAATGTAGTGTCAATGGAATTGGCCTTTGTTAGAAGAGTTTTAAAAATCTCTCATGCAGCATTTCACCAGTATGAGCTTTATGCCAGTGAAAGATGTTAGATTGATAGCCCTTAATTTCTCCACTGTTCACAGACAATGTGGGCAGTGATAGCGCAAGCTTCCTCCACAATGCCCCATTGCTGTGCCTTCACCCTCACCTGGAAAGGCCACTTGGAGCAGAGAGAAGATAGTCTAGTCTCTTTATTCTCTTCATTCCTGGACCTTCTGTTGAGGCAAGAGATTCAATCAGTTCCAGTTGAACTGCTGGGGTGATAAGGACATCTGCTCCCTTCTAAAAGGGTAGAACTCAGCCAACTCTTTTCACATTGTCACATGATGATTGCCTCCTGTGTTACCAGAAATGAATGTTGTCGCATCTCTGAGACATTTCACTTACAAGTGGGAGGCATTTATTCTGTGATAGAGACTAAGCCATTGCATTATCTCACACAGGATGATTGATGGAGATACAATAATTATGTCTCTTGGATAGTGGTACAAAACAGTGACTCAGTGTACCATCACTGAAACTTTGACTCCAGTCTCATCCAGATGGGCTATGTTCCTGAAGAATGTTCCTGAAAATGAAATCAAAACAGCCTGCCTAGCCACTCTGCCCCACCTCCATCCTATAGTGCTCCCTCACTTATAACTGTTCCTTTTGGGCCCGGTCCTACTCTTATTGAAGTCTAACTTGAATAGCAGCTTGATTGAGCCCTTGGTCTCTTGTCCTTTCTTTACCTTCTTTCACACCACCCCCTGCACCTGGAAGCAAACCCAACCCCCTGGATGCATTGTATTCACACCCACCTTGATCACATATGGCCGACTTTACAGAGAAACCCAGGAAATGACTCCTGCTGTTTCCAAGGTCACTCGGATAATCTGTGCACTCACAGAATCTCAGTGAATCAACACTGGTTCTTCTCCACAGCTTGCATGTGTTAGGAGTACCAATTGCTTAGCATGGAAACAAGATAAAAGCTACCTCTTCTGCAAGGCTTTCCTTCATTGATCTCTTCTCTGGCATTGTCTCTGCAACTCCTTGAGCCTTGACTCTTGTGTTGTATTTATCTGAATGAGATTGTGAGCTCTTCAGGGAAGGGACTGTCTTTTTAGGTGTTCTGTGAAGTGCTGTGTAGCACTGATTAATCAGCAGTAATCCTCATGGTACTTTGGACTTTTCCCATATTATTATTATTAATATTTCTGTAATGGCTAATGGCCCCAACTGAGATCAAGGCTAGATATTGAACAAACACATTTTGAAATACATCTCTCCTTTGATCTCACAATCAATAACTCAAAATCTAAATAAACAAGACAAGCAGAGTGTGAGAAATAGAGGTGAAGTGACATGCCCCAGATTCCCAGGACAGATCAGCAATGCTAGGAACAAAACCCAGGTCTCTTGATTCCCATTCCACATTAGCTCCTTGTTGGAGCCAGGAAATTCCAATGCCAGAAGGGACCAAGGTGTTCATCTAGTCTCACCTCCTGTATAACACAGGCCAGGGAACTTCTCCAAAATAATTCCTAGAGCAGACTTTTCTGTAAGCATCCAATCTTGGTTTCAACATGGCCAGTGATAGAGAACCCACCCAACCCCCGTAAATTGTCCCAGTGGTTAATTACCCTCACTGTTAAAAAATGTGCACCTTATTTTCAGTCTGAATTTGTCTAGCTTCAACTTCCACTCATTGGATCATGTTATATCTTTCTCTACTAGATTGAAGAACCCATCATCAAATATTCCCATGTAGGTGCTTGTAGACTTTGATCAACTCACTCCTTAATGTCTTCTTTTTTTAAGCTAAAAATCAATTTAACCTCTTGAGTCTATCACTATAAGGCATGCTTTCTATTCCTTTAATCATTCCCGTGGCTCTTCTCTAAACTCTAATTTATCAACATTGTTCTTGAATTGTTGGCATCAGAAATGGATACAGTCTTCCTGCAGTGGTCATTGCCATGACAAATACAAAGCTAAAGTAACCTCTAATATAATATCTGGAGATACACCTATCTCATAGAACTGGAAGGGACCCCAAAAGGTCAGCAAGTCCAGCCCCCTCCCTGCCTTCACTAGCAGGACCAAGTACTGATTTCTGCCCCAGATCCCTAAGTGGCCACCTCAAGGATTGAACTCATAACCCTGGGTTTAGGAGGCTAATGCTCAAACCACTGAGCTATTTTCCTGCTCATGTATACTAGGATTCTTTTAGTTCTTTTGACGATGCCAGGAGCTCATGTTTAGCTGATTATTGACCATGACCCCAATGCTTTTTTTCGGAGTCATGGCCTCCCAGCATATAGTCCCCCATCCTGTATGTATGACCCACATCCTTTGTTCCTCATAATATTATTAATAATTAATTAGCATAGAAAGAGTACTATGTAGTCTCGGTGGTGCACCAGGGGATCCCCATCTATTGATAAACTCTCTACTGTAGTCGATCATGGAGGCTGAAGTCTTGGAGATTAAAATAGGTGTATAACCTTACCTTGGGGTGGGAAATTGGTTAAAGTATCCTATAACTATAGATAAGACTACCCAGAATTGATGATTTAAAAATAGCTAAGTTTAGTCGCTGCTGTTTAACATCCTCCTGAGATGCTACTGGAAAAGAAAGAGTGTTATCATATGATATGACAGCTTCATCTTTTTTCCCAAATATAGAACAGAAATAGTTATTGAATACATATGCCTTTTCTGCATTGACAATTCTACCATTTCCAACTAGTAATAAGCCAACACCATTGTTAGATAATTTTGGTGTTGATAGTACTCTTAAACAAAACCTCCTTCTTGTTCTTAATTATGTTGGCCATAGATTTTTCCTTGCATCCCTTTGCTTCCTTTATCAATTTTCTACAATTCCTATCTTCTGATTTATATTCATTACTTTTAGCTTCCCCTTTTTTCCATTTGTTATTTATATATAAATATAATTTATTTTATTTTTTTATAGCTGCCTTCACTTCCCAATAACCAACACAGCCTCTCTCCTCAGTTGTGGGATTGTTGCTTTCTGGGCTTCTAGTAAAGTGTTCTGAAATAATTCCTGATCATCATTCACATTTTTCTGGTTAAATTCTTCCTACCAACTGATTTGGCTCATAATAGTTTTCAGCTTTGTGAAACTGACCCCTTTAAAGCACCAAGTATATATATTATAGGTGTGGATTTTATTTTGATGTATATTATAAATGTGATCAACACATGATCACTTTTACCTAAGCTAACGTTATTTTTTAGTTCTGTAATCATTTCTTTATCTGTCAAGACAAGGTCTAATATAGAATTCCCTCATGCTGGATGCAACACTATTTGACTTAGGAAATTGTCAAAAGCCATCTTATTCATCTAATAGACCCAAACAGCTCCCCCAGCACATATATTAATTTCAAAGCTGTGTTTAATTTACATGCAGTGTTGCCAGTTTAGTCATTGGTTTGAAATTTGAATTGAAATTGAAACATTAATACACATTTTAAGAGCATATACAGTATATGATAAAATACTTGTACCTGAAAAAGCATAATCGGTTTGAAAAGTGTGAACAAAGACTAGCTTCTTCACACAGCTGTTTTTCATGACCATGTTGGCATATTTGTTTCAGTGATGCTGGCTCTGCCTAAGAGTCACAGGCATTATTTGACCTGTCCCTCTCCTCTGTTTAAAGATAGAGCTGATTAGGCTCCATAGAGAGTGTTTTGTTTAATGACCACCAGAGCTCAAACCACTGATTATCAGGTCTAAGTTACTGTGGAAGAGACAGCCCAGCCTGCACTAGCTGTGAGGTTTCCCCACTGACAGCTGAAATCACTGATAGTTAGGTGGAACCTCATGAGACCAACTCACAGAGGTCACCGTAGCAGGTGGAAGTGGAAGGTGACAGCACAGGCCCATAGGAGATGGACTGGTGGAGTGAATGGTGTCACGATGAACAACAGTGGCCAGAGTGAGTAGCCAGAGCGAGTGTCTGGAAGAATGAGCAAAGTGCCTTCTCGCTCCCACTCCCTCCAGGGTGGGAAGTGAACTCACACAAAAGCACAACTGAACTCTGGGTCTCCACTGACCAAGGACCACAACTACGAGGGAGGTGCAGTGGAGGGAGAATGGCGGGATACGTTAAAGAAGCATTTGTTTGTTGGACTATGTTTTAGTGACTATGCTCCAAAATGTTAGATTTGTGACTGGGAAACTTATACAAATATACATTTCCTAGTAGGCCAAGATTTTTAAAATGCATTTGCCAAGGTCATTATCTCACAGGGTCCCTATATTGAGAGGTCGTTATCTTGGAGAGTTTCTGTACTAAACATTTTATTATTATATTATAATTAATTTTTACATAACACAGCCATACTCAATTAGACCAATGGTCCATCTAGCCCAGTACCCTGTCTTCCGACAGTGCCAATGTTAGGTGCTTCAAAGGGAATGAACAGAACAGGGAAATTATTGAGTGATCCATCCCCTGTCATCAACTCCCAGCTTCTGGCAAACAGCAACTAGGGACACTCAGAGCATGGTTTTGCATCCCGACCCATCCTGGCTAATAGCCATTGATGGACCTATCCTCCGTGAACTTATCTAGTTCTTTTTTGAACCTGGTTATAGTCCTGGCCTTCACAACATACCTGGCAAAAAGTTCCACAGGTTGACTGTGTGTTGTGTGAAGAAATACTTCCTTTTGTTTGTTTTAAACTTGCTGCCTATTAATTTCATTGGGTGACCCCTAGTTCTTGTGTTATGTGAAGGAGTAAATAGCACTTCTCTATTCACTTTCTCTACAGTAGTCAAGACTTTATAGACCTCTATCCTATCCCCTCTTGGTCATCTCTTTTCCAAGGTGAAAAGTCCTAATCTTTTTCATTTCTCCTCATGTGGAATCTGTTTCATACCCCTAATCATTATAATTGCCCTTCTCTGTACCTTTTCCAACTCTAATATATCTTTTTTGAGTTGGGGTAACCAGAACTGCACACAGTAATTAAGATATAGGTGTACTATGGATTTATATAATAAAAGCAGAGGTGGTTTGTCAGACCAATCAGCAAAGCCAATGCTAACAACCTATGTGAAAAGGCTGCAAAACATCAAGCTTCTGGACTGTATCGACATGTAGAAAACCTTATAAGCCAGTCACTGCCAAAGCCAATTTTAGAAGTACTTAATAATGCTGTTAAGAATGCTGGAGAAACAACACAGTTTATGCAAATAAACATGGCTGTCACATCATACTTTCTATTTAAGCAAGAAATACCACACACTAGAAACTGGAGGCCAATGTTAAGTGCATTGTCACTTGCTAATCCTGAAGTTGGACACTGGTTCCAACCAAGATCAGCAAACGCTCACTATCTTTCTGCAAGAAACTCAACTGTCTGGTTAGACGCATGCAGTGCAACAGTGAAAGACTCAGCAGCTGAAAAGTGAAGAACTCTCTCACCGCATTCAGAAAATGTGCATTCATGGCTGATGAATGAACTGATGCAAATAGGCATCAAGTATTAAGTCATAGCGTACATTTTCTTGATGTCAGTAGTAGGCCAGTAGATGCATTTCTAGATGTTCAGACACCTCAGCTGCATCTGTGACAACCTACAACTCAGAAGATTTAAATGTTTGTAAATTGGACCCCAAACAGATGGCTGCTTGTGCATTTGATAGAGCTGTAAACTTCTCTGGAAGACATAGTGGAGTACAAACTTTGCTGAAAGAACAGTGTAGCCCTAATCTCTCCTATACACACTGCAGAGGCCATCTACTCCAACTAGCAATAGTAAGAACTGCAGAATCGTTGAAAGACACTAAAAAAAGCCATAAATGTAATGTCTTAGTTATACTCTCTTTTTCAGCAAGAGGCCAAAAGGACTGAACATCTTGTAAAATATATAAACTACACTGAGACTGAAGTTCAAATCAGTCCAACCTGGAAAACTCCACTGGCTTTCTCATGAGCGATCCTTGGCTGTTGTCTTAAAATTATGACAACCATTATTTCAGAGTGGTTGCCGAGTTAGTCTGTATCAGCAAAAACAACAAGGAGTCCTTGTGGCACCTTAGAGACTAACAAATTTATTTGGGCATAAGTTTTCGTGGGCTAGAACCCACTTCATCAGATGCATGGAGTGGAAAATACAGTAACCATTATCATTGGCTTTGGAAAGTATCTCCTAAGATGCAACAGATCTAAGTAGTGAGGCTATTGGACTACTTTTGCTACTAAGTTCAGAGCAGATTACTGACATTCTCTCTTGTAAGTCTACTGTTGAAACCAGTTGGATCATTAAACAATGTGATCCAGTCATCTGCTACAACGTATAAAGTAATCTTTGTTCAGCAATAGAAGCTACACGTGGATCAATCAAAGCAATATCCATTGAAAACATTCTGAATGGAAGTCTTTGCTTCTTCCAGTAATTGACTAATTAGGGAGTCAATGTGCCTTAAGTGAAGAGGACAAGAAGTGTTTGTTAAGCCAGCTAAAACAGTAAATTACACAGACTTACAAATCTACAACAGCAACTTCTGGATTCTACTCAACCTCTACATAGCTTTTACAGATGCCTGTCTTATAAAAGACTAACAATTGAGTGGAGTGAGGTACTACCAGCAATGGGGCTGCTATGTGATCAGGACAGATTAGAGAATTTGAACACAGAGCGAAATATCATACAATGAACGAATGAAGATTTGACTTCAACATCTTTATCATCACTAGTGATTTGACCCAATCTTTGTGCTACATTTCCTGGGGATGAGAGAAGTAGGAATTCCTTTCTTGCTACTCCCAGACGTAACACCTACAGCTGAGCATTTTTTCCTCATTGAATAGAATTTTGTGTTCTGCAAGAAGTCACCTTCTGCCTGGTCATGAGCACATCATGAAGGACCGGAAGTACCAGACACATGAGAAGCCACCGAAGATGAACACACTTCATTTGAGAAGTTCATTAACAGAGTTGTGCAAAATTACAAGAAACCAAGGAGGATGTAGATGTAATGCTTCATAGTAGGCTTGAATAGTCAACTTTAATTTGTGCGATGATTTTAAGACATGAGTTAAATCTAATAAAATGGTAGTGAAACATTTTTCAGTTTTTACTATAGTGCCATACAGCCCACCTTCAGCCTCCTGGTCTCACCCCTTGTCAGGCCTCACTCCCTCCTGTATATACAAACACCCTTTCTAATTTCAATTCCTGGGGGAAACACTGTTTTGGGATGCCTTCCGAAGGTATGGCCTAAACATTGCAAAACTTGAAAATGACTTAGGAGCGTAAGTTCCATTTTCAAAAATCAATTTAGGTACTTTGGGGCTGATCTTAAATAGCATTTAGGTACTTAACTCCCATTAATTGAATGGAGGATGTTGATAAATTGGAGAAGGTTCAGAGAAGAACCACAAGAATGAGTAAAGAATTAGAAAATATACCTTATAGTTGTAGTCTGAAAGAGCTCAATCTATTTAGCTTAACAAAGAGAAGGTTAAGGGGTGACTTGATTCAGTCTACAAATGCCTACATGGGGAGCAAATATTTAATAATGGGTTCTTCCGTCTAACAGAGAAAGATATAACACAATGCACTGGCTGGAAGTTGAAGTTAGACAAATTCAGACTGGAAATAAGGTGTAAATTTTTAATGGTGAGAGCAATTCACCATTGGAACAATTTACCAAGGGTCATGATGGATTCTCCATCACTGACAATTTTAAAATCAAGATTAGATGGTTTTCTAAAAGATCTGCTCTCGGAATTATTTTTGGGAAGTTCTATGGCTGGTGTTATACAGGAGGTCAGACTAGAGAATCACAATGGTCCCTTCTGGCCTTTGAATCTATGATGAGACAAAGGTTGGTCTTGCTAAGGTACTGGACTGGGACTCAGGACGCTACAGCTTCATATTTGTCACTGCTACAAACTTCCTTTGTGTTCCTTTGCAAGTCACTTACTCTCTCTTTGTGCCTCAGTCCACCGTCTTGATAAGGGAGATATAATAATGCTTCCTTTTCCCCCACCCTTCATCTGTCTTGTCTTTTAGATGGTAAGCACTTTGAGGCTGGGACTATCTCTTACTATGCATTTGCATAGCTGACATATTACAACACAGCTCCAATCTTGGCTGGCGTCTCTGGGTATCATGATGGTGAAAACAATACATTATAACAAATACCTAGGCATATGGGAAGCTAGAATGGGTCGGGGGTTGGGAAAAAGGAGGAAACCCAGAAATGTAGCTGACTACAAGGCAACCTTTTTTCTAGCCTTCCACAGCTGTCTTGTAAATGGCGGGGGGGGGGCGGGGAAACACAATACATTCATGGCTGATCATGAAAGTTTCTGGGCATTCTCAACTCAGTGGGATTTGAGGGTGTTCAGCACCTCTCAGGATCAAGCCCTTTCCTTCTACTAACAGCGGAACCTACGACTTCACACTTGGAGGCAGTGTGAGGCATAAAATCTGGAGAGCGTCAACAACAAGCATCCAATTGGGGATCTGCATTCGGGCTTATTGAGATGAAAGATTCTGCTTAAAATTGTGCAGCCTCCCTGTGTGTGATAACTCCAGAGAAGTAATTTAACTGGTCATTAAAATAAAGAGAGATTGAAGCACTTGAGCCAGCCTCTCTTGCTGTAATAAATTCTTGCTTCATCCAACTTTCCTATCCAGATTGTCAGAACATATAAACAAACAAATATGGGGGAGGTTTACAGAGCTGCCGCTGTGCTGCCTAGCAGGGTTTGTGATACCACTCCCTTGTTGTTATCTGTGTTTGCCATGTTTATCTTACATAGCACAGAGGCATCAGTGCATTGCAGAGAGCAAGGTTCTTGTAAAAAAGATTGTAGATAACCAGCTGTCACAAGGTAGGAGGGCTGTCAAGCAAATATATATATCTCGTATATATGGATAGCTAGAAAAACCCCAGTGCAGCCATTTTTATTGTCTACCCAGTACTCTTGTACCTAATATACCCCAACCAATGCCAAAATCCTGAAACAAATCATCCATTAAAACCACCACATGGAAAGTCAATTAATAAAATGATTAACAAAATCCTAAAACCCTGCCCCAAGCAGAGTTCTTCTCCTGAAAAGGGAGAAGTACCAGAGACCTTATGAAGTCCACTGGGGACTTTATTATTGCTATTGATTTTACACGAAAGGTGCTCAGACAATAGAGTGATGGGTGGCAGAATAAAAACCTCACAAAGAGAGATTGGAGTGGAAGTGCATGGGCAGTAAAGGCATGATACAGTATTAGAGAATAAGGAGGGCTCAGTAGTAAAGACGCTAGCCTACAGCTTAGGAAAACTGGGTTCAAGTCCCTGTTCTGCCATAGGCACCTTGCCTCTCTGTGTTTCAGTTCTCCAGCTGTTCAACAGTGACAACAGCATGGCTCCTATCAATGACAAGAGGAATCTGATCACCCGTTGCTACACACCCACTTCTGCACGGTGGTAAAACACAGCCAAGTCCTCCAACCATGTTCTCAAGTGTAGATGTTGCATAAATGTTCAAGTCAATAGATAATTAGGTCTAATATGTGTGTGCTGTGACAAAGTTCCAAGCCTGTATTGGTGGGTCCCATGCTTCTGGGCAGATTCAGTGGCCTCAGAAGCTGGCTAAGGCCCTTAAAGTGACCTCTCTTTCTTTGTGTAGCGGCAAAGGTCACAGCTTTATTGAGCTACTTTCATCACAGGCCAGTATGGGAGGTGGGAAGGGGGGATACCCCACAGTCTTTGTTGCTCCTTAGAGCTCAGTAGGGGCAGTCCTGCCTCGACCTCGGCCTGCTTCCCTTCTCAGCGGGTTGCTGTAGAGCAAGGGGGTGGGGCGAACCCAGGCCCACCCTCTACTCCGGGTTCCAGCCCAGGACCCTAATAGCAGCAGCTGTTGGCAGTTTCCCCTTCACCACTGGTGCTGCTTTGATTCCCTGGGCCACTTCCCCATGGTCCCCTTTTCCTAGCTGCACCCTTACCTTAGGATTCAGCAACACTTCCTCTCCTCCAGCTCCTTCCACCTGGGCTCTCTTGAGGGCACTGGAAGGAGAGCTTTTAAGCACTGTGAGTGAGTGGGACCTTGATTAGTTCCAGCTGTCTCCATTAGCCTAGGCTGAAAACTAAAGGGATCAGAAGTTGGACCCTTGTTTCTCTGTTTTAGGGGTCCTTTGCCACCCAGTACATACTCTCCCTTCTGAGCTCAAATTGGGGTCACTCTCTCATCAGCAAGGGTCTACCGGCTCACCATTTATACTGGCAAATAGGTCACATTACCTGCTCACGTTTTGATTGTCTTTCTGTTCACCTATGAAACCTATGTCTGCCATCAGTAGGTCTAAGTATAGGGGCTGTGAGGTCCATTCACCAAGGTCTTCCATCTCTCTGACTCTTGCTAACTTTTCAGGTTGTTGTGACTTGGGGGCCTCCATATGAGAATCAGTCCCTGCCAGACAGTCATTACCCCCACAACTTTATGATGTCCTTGAAGAATCTCCAATCCCAGCCCAAAATCATTGGGTATACTGAGCAGTGACAGAGCGCCAGCAAACAGCTGAAAGCAGTGAGTAGAGATCTGTTGGAGGAGGAGGTGGCAAACCCCTGTTCCTTAGGGGCAGTGACTGAGTTCCTGAGACTGTTTGTTTGTTTGTTTGTTTGTTTGTTTTGCTGTCTTTTTGTTTTCAGTTTGCAGAGGCTGGTAGGGCAGCAGTGTGCTGTGAGAGAAGCAGAGCCTTTGATCACAGTGGAGTCCTGATTAGGGGCGGGGCTTGTCTGATTTAAGGGACCTACACAAGCAGCAAGCCAGTGGCAAAGGAGTCAGCAAACTGACCTGAAAACAGGGAAATTTAATCATGTTGCAAGAGACCTCAAGAGGTCATCTAGTCCAACCCCCTGCTCAAAGCAGGACCAACCCCAACTAAATCATCCCAGCCAGGGCTTTTTCAAGCTGGGCCTTAAAAACCTTTAAGGATGGGAGCAAACGTGATGACAGCTACAGAGACAGCAGTGGTAGTGACACAAGGCCTGGAAGTGACAATGAAGATGACCAGATGTGGCACCTGTGGAATTTACATTAAAATGCTTTGTTTGTATGCAGTGCTGTCTGATACAGCTGATGCAAGAGAAGAGCTGAGGTTTGGAGATGGATGTAGACATTATGGCTGAGTTTCAAAGGAGATTTGAGCAGATGATGGAGGGAAGGCAAGAGGAGGCTGAAGGGAAAATTCAAGACTCCCAGATGCAAGCGGGCCTGGAGAACTATGAGAGTGGGCTGCTGGATGAGGAAAGTGTCCAGTGGAAAAATGTGACGCTCAGAACCAGGCAGAGGAAAAGACAAGCTAGTGAAGGAGAAATAGAGCTCAGCAACAGGTTAGCTGAGCTGGAAAATGAAAAGAGGGAGCATCAGACAGTACCAGAAAGTGGGAGGGCAAGGAACAAGGGAAGAGTCAATGGTGATAGCCAGAGTTCAGAGCCCCGGGAGGATAGAGGATGACTCACAGAAGATTGCAAGTGAGAACCAAAGACAAGAGAACTTTCAGCCAGAAAGAACAAAAGGAAGAAGGCTGGTGAATCACACTAATACTAGGAAGAGGCAGATCTACGTGATTGGTGACTCCCTAGTAAGAAGAACAGACAGGCCTGTCTCCAGAGCTGATCTGGAGAACAAAAGGGTGGGCTGTCTGCCAAGAACTAAGATATGGGAAGTGAACATCAGGCTGATGAGGATCTTAATAGGAGCAAGAAAGAATCCACTGATTGTCCTTCACGTGAGAACAAATGATACTGCTGGAGTCTCGCTGGAATGCATCAAGGGAGCCTATGCCAGGCTGGGGAAGACGCTTAAAGAAATGGAGGCTCAGGTGATCTTCAGTGGGATTCTACCTGTCCCTAAAGGAGGAGAGAGAAGATGAGACAAGTTTATGAGAATCAACAGATGACTGAGGCAGTGGTGCTATAAGGATGGCTTTGGGATCTTCAACCACTGGCAGGCATTCATGGACAGAGGACTATTATCATGGGATGGATTCCACTTGAGTAGGGAGGGAAATAGATTTCTGGAATGGAGGGTGGCACAAGTGATTAAAAGAGTTTGAAACTAGGAATTCAGTGGAGACAGTTGGGAGATGCTCATGCAAGCTCTATGCCTGAGTCAAACATTGAGCAACAGGAAAATCAAAGAAAAATAGGGCACAGCAATGGTGAAAGGAACAACAGAGGGTAGGAGAATGAACGTCAAGATAAAAGATAATGCCAATACCCATGACGCTAACAATCAGGTAGGTGATACTGGCAATAGAATGAATCTACCTAATCAGGCAAAGAATCTGGGAGAAACCAAGCAGAAATAATTAAAATGTCTGTACACCAATTCAAGGAGCCTGGATAACAAAATTGAGCAACTAGAACTACTGGTGCAGGAAGTGAAACCAGATATTATAGGGCTAACAGAAACATTGTGGAATAGTAGTCATGACTGGAGTATAGGTATTGAAGAGTATGTGCTGTTTAGGAAAAATAGAAATAAAGGTGAAGTTGGTGTAGTTGTATTGTATTAATGATGGGGTAGACTGTAAAGGAATTAGAAGTGATAGAATGTATAAAACAGAATCTGTTTACGTCAAAGTCACTTTGGGGAAGAAAGCTAACAGACGCTCCACTGAGATAGTTCTTGGGGTCTGCTACAAACCCTCAGGATCCAATCTCGATAAAGATAGACAAATCTTTAATATTTGTAATGAAATAAATGCTACTGGGAATTGTGTGATTATGGGAGACGTTAATTTCTCATTGGATGCTACTAATGGTAGGGCCCAGATATTCCTGGATGTGATAGCCGACAGGTTTCCTCATAGGCGCTGACTCTGTGGGTGCTCCAAGGCTGGCGTACCCACTGAAAAAAAAATAGTGGGTGCTCAGCACCCACCAGTCACCCGTCGATCAGCTGTTCATTAGCGCGCAGGAGACACTAGGGGCAGCAGTTGGAGCAGGGGCAGGAAGAGGCAGAGCAAGGGTGGGGCACTGGGGGCAGGGGCAGAATGGAGGCAGGGTCTCAGGGGGATGAAGCACCCACCCAGAATAATGAAAGTCGGCACCTGTGGATTTCTTCACCAAATAGTCACCCAATCAACAAGAGGTAATGCCATTTTAAGTTGAGTATTGGTTAGAACTGGCGATAGACGACACCCTTGGTTTGAGTGATCAGGAGCTAATTCAGTTTAAACTAAATGGAAAGATAAACAAAAATAGGTCCGCAACTAGGATCCTTGATTAAAAAAAAGGCAAACTTGAAGAGATTAAGGGAATCAGTTAGGGAAGTGGACTGGATTGAAGAACTCAAGGATCTGAATGTGGAGGAGGCTTGGAATTACTTTAAGTCAAAGTTGCAGAAGCTGTCTGAAGCCTGCATCCCAAGCAAGGGATGGCATTTTGTTGGAAGAGCTGGTTCTGTTGCTGGAGTTGTTGGGCCATCTGTTGTTGTTGCTGATTGTCCATCAGCCATTTCTATATCCGTCATTTTTTTCAAGGCCTTACAGCAGACCTGGGACAAGTAATGGCATTCTCTACCAACCTGTGATAGACAGTGGTCTCTGGCTGTGTCATCTAATGGTTAGAGCAGTGTGACGTTGCACCTCATAATGCTTTATAGAAATATGCTTATTAATGTAAATATGACATAACTGGAATATGTTTTATACTACTGTAGTGAGTCGGTGTGGCTCCCCTCCTGCCCGGAAGAGGGAGCCCACGTGCAGGCACCAGAGTGGGTGGTACCACCACCGCCTGTCACAGCCCCCCGGAAGTCAAGGGGCGGGACAGGAAGTATAAAGGCCGGCCGCCAGAGCTCAGTCGGCGGCCAGCCACCGGAGGGAGCAGACGTGCGGCCGGTAGCTCCCGGCCAGGAGACCGTCGAAGACCGAGGCCTGGACCCTAGCTGGCCTGAGCTACCCCGGGCCCGCTACGAGGAGGAGCTGCCGGAGCCCGTTCACGCCCGCTACTGGGAGAATCCCTGGGAACCGCACCCCACTAACCCTGAGGGTGAGACTGGACCCGAACCCCTTCGCCCCTGCTGCTATCCAGAGGAGCCGCCTGAGGACCATTGGCCGGACTTCCCGGCAGAGCTACCAGACTTGCCGCCGAGCCCGGGCAGAGAGGAGCCCATGCAGGTGGACTGGCCCGATCCCGGCGCAACGAACGAGGTAGGCTTTGAGGGGGATCACGGAAGTAGCCCGGGGGTAGCCGACCCCGGTCCGGCTGTAACTGAGTGTGAGCCTATGTCAGTGTGTTGCGGTCTGGATACCCCACTGACCAGCAGCGGCAGCAACCGCTGTTAGGGCCCCGGGCTGGAACGCAGTGGAGTGGGTGGGCCTGCGTTCCCCCCTGCCACCCTCCGCACGGGTGGCAGGCTTCCCCCTCACCCAACGCTCGGCTACAGAAGCCTAGGCGTATCTTATTTGAACTATTTGCTCGCTCAGCCCCTGCAACAAGGGCCTGAGCCTAACTGTGTTTGCCCCGCCCTGATCCAGGGCCTGGGCTTTGAACTATTTGCTCGCTCAGCCCCTGCAACAAGGGCCTGAGCCTAACTGTGTTTGCCCCGCCCTGATCCAGGGCCTGGGCTTTGAACTATTCACTCGCTCAGCTCCCTGCAAACAAGGGCCTGAGCCTAACTGTGTTTGCCCCGCCCTGATCCAGGGCCTGGGCTTTGAACTATTCACTCGCTCAGCTCCCTGCAAACAAGGGCCTGAGCTAACTGTGTTTGCCCTGCCCTGATCCAGGGCCTGGGCTCTGAACTGTCTGCTCGCTCAGCCCCTGCAACCAAGGGCCTGAGCTAACTGTGTTTGCCCCGCCCTGATCCAGGGCCTGGGCTCTGAACTGTCTGCTCGCTCAGCCCCTGCAACCAAGGGCCTGAGCTAACTGTGTTTGCCCCGCCCTGATCCAGGGCCTGGGCTCTGATCTATTTGCTCGCTCAGCCCCTGCAGTCAAGGGCCTGAGCTTTAACTGTGGTTGCTCCGACTCTGCACTAAAGAGCCGGAGTTTCGGGACTAACTGACTGCTTGTTCCCACAGTAGTGAGTCGGTGTGGCTCCCCTCCTGTCCGGAAGGGTCGAGCCCCGGCTAGGACCTACTACAACTACATATGCCATGTAACATATCTTTGCAAAGGTTATGTTCTACTGAATGTATTCATCCTATTTGTATGCATGTATCCTTTTTATATCTGAAGTTATGAGCATTGGCTCTATGCTTGTATTTAAAGTGTTTGATGAAGAACCTAAGGCAGATTTAATCAACATAGTGTGAAGCGGTTATTCAAGTAATTGGGAGTATTTGGCCAGCAATGGACCTTGATAAACACCAGTCCACATCTGAGCTTTCCTGGGAACGTTCGGGCTAACATGGTGTTGGCCTGTAAGGGACTGGATCATGCATGGACATGTGACTTGCCCATGTGACTCCAAAACTCCATCTTGTAGTTGTAATTCTACACAGGGGGAGAAAGGGGTTTCCACCCACAAGAGAGAGACTATATAAGCCCCTGGGAAGCCTCTCCATTTGGTCTTCAGCTGGCTCAAGAGATAGCCTCTCCACCCGAAAGGATGTCTGAAAGAAACTTGAACAAAGGACAGTAACTGCAGGGGTGTGAGTGATTGCTGGACCCAGACTAGAAGGGGGCTAGTCTGTCAAAGAAGCTTACTGGAACATCTCTGAAGTTGAGATTTGTCTGAATTTAGTTTCCTACTGTATTAGGCTTAGACTTGCATGTTTTATTTTATTTTGCTTGGTAATTCACTTTGTTCTGTCTGTTATTACTTGGAACCACTTAAATCCTACTTTTTATATTTAATAACATCACTTTTTTTCTTATTAATTAACCCAGAGTAGGTATTAATACCGGGGGGTAAACAGCTGTGCATTTCTCTCTATCAGTGTTATAGAGGGTGAACAATTTATGAGATTAAGTTGTATAAGTTTTATACAGGGTAAAATGGATTTATTTGGGGTTTGGATCCCATTGGGAACTGGGTGTCTGAGTGCTGGAGATAGGAGCATTTCTTAAGCTGTTTTCAGTTAATCCTGCAGCTTGTGGGGGACATGGTTCAAACCTGGATCTGTGTTTGCAACAGGCAAGCGTGTCTGGCTGAAACAAGGCAAGGTGCTGAAGTCCCAAGCTGGCAGGGAAAACAGGCTCAGAGGTAGTCTAGGCACATCAGGTGGCAGTCCCAAAGGGGGCTTCTGTGACCCAACCCGTCACAAGCAATACATCTCTCCTTGCCCCACCTCCAATGCCTCTCACTGGCCCCAGTCCCGTGCTGTGGCATTCTGCCTTTTGGTGGGGGTTGACTCAACCATACACTATTGTAATGGAGTACAGCTGGCCAGACAGCAGGCAGATCTGACGTATTCCCCGACTGAAGGTGACTGGTTCAGCAGGCCCCCCAGGAAAGCCCTAATTCCAGCTGCTGTGAAGGGGGTTGGGGGTCTGGATGGGGCAAGGGAGGCAGGTAACAAATGGCAAGGGGAGGGCTGGGCAGTTGGCAAAGAACAAAAGGGGAGAGGGCGGGGCAGGTAGCAGAAAGTAAAAAAGGGATCAGGACACACAGTGAAAGGGGCACACTGCAAACGGGTGGCTGGTGGGCAGGCACGGGGAAGAGGAGGTCCATGAGCCCATTGCAAATGGAGGGAAGGAGAGTGCAAGGAAAGTCCAAGAGGACACTTGCAGTTGTGAAGCTAGAGAGCCTCTGCTGCCGTCCAAGGGTGTGTGGATGGAAGCTACCAGGTAGGCAAGCAAGCAGGTCAGCAGATGGTCTTCAGCAGCAGGAGCGGTGGGGAAGTGGAGGGAGGATTCCATGCGGCTGGTCCCCCTTCCCAGCAGCAACAGGAAAGCAAAGGTAGCTCCGTCAATAGCAGTGCCAGCAGCAGCAACGGCAAGCCCCACCCACAGAGCCACAGGTAATAGGGTGACCAGATGTCCTGATTTTATAGGGACGGTCCCGATTTTTGGGTCTTTTTCTTATATAGGCTCCTATTACCCCCCATCCCCATCCCGATTTTTCACACTTGCTGTCTGGTCACCTTAGGTGTGTAGGAATGAAGGAAGGGATTGCACAGAAAGAGAGGATGGCATCATGGCTAAGGCAGTTGCATTCTGCCCTGGAGAACTGGATTCTATCCCTGCCTCTGCCAGTGTTCCTGTGTGACGCTGGGTAAATCACTTCAACCAGTTTTTCACAGGGGGTCACTAACTGGGTGTTGCTTCAATGTCTTGGTCCCTGACTTGAGACCCTGGGGTCTGATTAAAGAAGTGCTGGGCACTCAGAGGTGCAACTGGACACAATGGGCGTGATACTTTGAACAGATGAAGTGCTACATGATGCTAAGTACTATGGAAAATGGTGTCTTAAATTGAGCACCCAAAATTAGTGGATACTTTTCACCTAAATCTTTATGTGCCTAAGTTCCCCATTTATAAAATAAGAATAATAGCACTCACTCTCTCGCAGGGGTGTTGTGAAAATAAATTAATTAAAGTCTGTGAAGTGCTCAGATTCTATAGTGATGAGCTCCACAGAAAATCACGTGAGAAAATTATTAATTCTGTCTTCAGAGTAGAGCTTGAATAGGGGGCAGTAAATAAGGCACACATCGTATATGGAGAAAACAGCTGCTCATTAAGTGAGCACTGCCCATCCTGCGCAATGAATGAGGCAGGGGTCCTGTGGAAAAGATAGTATGTGATCAAGTAACGGAAGACTGCACCTTAATTCATACACACAATGGGGTAAATTATGGTTGCACAGGTAACCTTAATTCTGGCATTTCCTAACTTTTGAGTGCTTGACTTTGCAACTTTAGGAATTTTCTATTAACATGAGTGTCTGTATGTAATAGATATATACAGAGACCTACACTGTGTGAGTATGTGTGCGTTCGTGTGTATATATATATATATATATATATATATATATATATATATATGGTACTCACTGATAGCCACTCATCAAAGGCAGATGTCTCTATCACTTGTGACACTCTTCTTTGCTCTCTGTGACTATATAATATTACAGAATTATTTAGATTTGCTATTTCAGTCAAAGGGAGCAGCCTATAACATTAAAGGGAGCTTTTTATCTTCATCCTCGGTCCTTCATTCATAAATATTCAGGTTTTCAGTCTCCAAGTAACACAGCTTGCAAACTCTGATGTATGGTAAAATGGAATGAAGTAATTTCATGATATTCTGAAACAGTGTAAAGCTAGAACACAGTTTATAGTCCTATCAAATGGATGTCATCTGATAAGTTCTATGATATTTATACAGTGTGGAAGAAATATATTACCTAGAGCTGCACAGGTCAAAAAATGCTGATTTGACAAAACTGAAAATGTTTGAAAGAAAGGGTTGGTTGTGATGACTGCTCCAATTCGAACATTTTTTGAGATGAAAAAAAACCAGTTTTGAAATAGCCATTTTGGAATATCTATCCCATTTTGACATTTTTTGAAATGAAAAGTTTAATGTGAAACTCAGTTTGAAATTTTAGTTAATATATAAGTTAAAAGTTAACTTTTTTCAATACAAAACATAGAAATTATTGAAACTAAATGTTTTGACTGATCCGATCGGCAATTTTTTTTTTTTTTTTTTGTATTATAGGTCCCTGAAAAAATATTGGTATTTCAACTTTTCATATGGACTCAGGACAGGGGGAAAATCTGAAATCTCAAACTGTTTCATATCCAACTCTGATATTAGCAATGTGTAGAATAAAATCCCTTTCCTTAAACTGATGTTTTGTCACCAAAGGCCTGATCCTGATCTCAGTGACCCTGGTGTAAATCCAGCATTATCTCATGTCCATGGTGTAATTGAGATCAGAGTCTAAGCTTGAATGCTGCACTACTAGCTTGTGGCCCTAGTAGATACAATTGTCTATGAGCATATTGGGCTTGATGTTCCACTCTGATACATCAGTTTTATGCCAGTGAACCTCAATCAGGGCCGGCTCCAGGCACCAGCTGAGCAAGCTGGTGCTTGGGGCGGCAGACTGTTGGAGGCGGCATTCTGCCCAATCCTAGGGCGGCACGGCCGCTTTTTTTTTTGTTTGTTTGTTCTTGTTCCGCTCCGGCCGCCCTGTAGGGGGCGGTGGCGCGGAGAACCAGAGCGCCCTGCAGGGCAGTCCTCTTCCTTCCCTCCCCGCCGACCAGAGCGGAGCCCTCGCGGCAGGCGGCAGGAGGCGACGCAGCGGGAGGGGCCGCGTGGCAGCGCCCCTGCTGTAGCCGTGGCCGCCCCCTTCTCTCTCTCTCCTGCCCTCCCCCGTCCCCCCCCCAGCCGGTCCCCCTGCACCCGCGCTCCGGCCACGCCGCAGGTTTTTTTGTTGTTGTTCTTTTTTTTTTTTTTTTTGCTTTGCCGTTATGGCTGCCCCGGTTTTGTTTTGTTTTTTTTGCTTGGGGCGGCCAAAAAACCAGAGCCGGCCCTGACCTCAATTCACTAGAATAAAACTCCTGTAATGATATGGAGAATCACGCCCCTGGGTCTATTAGAAAGGAGCCTAAAATATTTGAAGTAATGTAACTGATGAAATCACCTACCCTCCTAAAACGTTTATGAAACTATGCTTGGTTGAACTCTGAAGCATAAAGCTAGTGACTTCTGATGTTCTTCAGTTCTCCAACATAGGCACGGGAAGCAGGGGTGCAGGGGATGCTACAGCACCCCCAGACTCCTGGCTGGTTGTCAGCCCCGTGCGCCCTGGGCCCTGGGTCCTGGCTGCCAACCCCACACCCTCGGAGCCCCGGCTGCCGGACCCGTGCACCCAGGGTCCTGGCCTCAGCTCTGTGAGAGGATGGATAGGGGTAAGGCAGCTGGCTTTCAGCACCCTCACTATTAAAAATATTCCAGTGCCACTGTTCTCCAAACTGGAGGGCTCAAATCCCAATAAGACCATCTTATAGGAGACAGATTTACATTCACTGTAAAGATTTTCCCCTGGTATACAAATAAGGATATGTGGATGGTTGAAATATGATAGAAGTTATTCATTATCATGCTTATAATTCATAGAATGAATCACAAGGGACTATTTTAATAATTCCTAGATTTTAAGGCCAGAAGAGACCTTTCTGATCATCTGATCTGACCTCCTGCATAAGACAGACTAGACATTTTCACCCAGTGATTTCTGCATTGAGCCCAATAATTTGTGAAGGAAGTAGGCACGGACTCAGGGCTTGGCTACACTACCTGCTGGATCGGCAGGCAGCGATCCATCCAGAGGGGGTTGATTTATCGCGTCTAGTATAGATGCGATAAATCAACCTCTGAGCGCTCTCCCGTCGACTCCAGTACTCCACCAGAATGAGAAGTGCAAGCGGAGTCGACGGGAGAGTGTCAGCTGTCGACTTACTGCAGTGAAGACACCGTGGTAAGTAGATCTAAGTACGTCGACTTCAGCTACACTATTCACTTAGCTGAAGTTGCATATCTTAGATCGACCCCACGCAGTAGTGTAGACAAGCCCAAAGTTTTCAAAAGTGCGTAAGTCCCACTATTAAAATTGATGTAGACACTTAAGGCCTAATTTACTAAGGTATTTAGGCACCTAAAGGTACAGGTGGATGCTTAGTGGGATTTGCAACAATGCATAAATGAGTTAGGTGCTGAACTCCCATTGAAAGTCAATGCTTAGATGCATAGAACAGCCATAGTTCTTAGCCATAAAAAAGTTCTACCTTGATTTCTTTCTTTTAAGAACACACACACACACACACACACACAAGTACAGAAAATATTATCATGACATTATCCTGAGCAATAATATACCTGCACTTGGAATACTGTATCTACTGAGGTGAACTCCCCTGCAGTAAAATATATGATCAAATCCAGTTTGCCCTATTCACATGAGTACTCCAGTGACTTAAATTATTCTATTTTCACGCTTAAAATAAGCAAGATTTGGCTAACAGTGAAGAGTGGGGAAGTTCAAAGAAAGACAACAAAAATTGCTAGATTTGTGGCATAGAATCAGAGATTGCATAATTTAGGATTGCTTTGGAGAAGAATTTGAGGAGAGTTAATTAAGGCATTCAGAATGATGTAAGACGCTGATTATTCCCTCCTCCCTTTTTTCTCACCCTGTTCCACAATTATAATACAAGAATAAGATGGCACTGGATGAAATCAGTGACTGGGAGATGTAGAACAAATAATAGGAAAATGCTTCTTTAGACAGAGCATAGTCAAACCTTGTGGAATTTACTGCTAAAGCATGCCATCAAGTCAAATGCTGTGGCTGGATTTTTAAAGAAGTGTTTGTAATTTCATTACTATTAGCAACACTTGTAAGTTAAAATGAAACTAGAGATCATTAAAATTTAAGCTTCAGGATGTTACCTAATGAACTGTGGAGTCCAAGAAAGAATTTTCTCCAGCACTGAACAAGAGGATATGTCAAATTCTCTTCTTAGTTCACCAGCGCAACTCCAATGAGATAACTGAGAGGAGAATTTGGCTCATGGTAGTTCTTTACACTAACCTCTAAAGGCATTGTCTGCTGCCAGAGGCAATATGCTGGACCTGACGGGCCATCGGTATAATCTGGAATGGCAAATCCTATATTCATAAATTTCTTGAATCAGATAAATGGTTCTCTTTATTTTAGTAAGGAGATTTATAACAGCAGCTTTTAATGAATACTGAGAAGCTTGTTATCTGCCTTGAACCCTTTAACCGATGTGACTACTGTAATATTAAAGAATGCCTTAATAGAAAATAACCTTAGAAAAATATGAATATGAATGCCTAGTTCTGACAAGTCTACTTAAAAAGGACATTGCAATAATGCTATGATGTTACTAAATTATCTATACTTTCCCTCCAGAGTACAGCAAAAATTATCCTTCCATCGTTTTATGGGGCAGGGCCTTAGAAAGAAAATGAAGGAGTATTGCATGTTCAAAGTTAATTAGCAATTATTTAAAAATTGAGGGCCAATTTTTTTGTCATTGAAGTAAATGTTAAAAGCCCCGCTGACTTAATTGGAAGCAAAATCAAAATGTAGAAATTGTCATATCAGATCATACTGGTGGGCCATCTAGTTCAGTATCCTGTCTCTGGTTACGGACAACATCAGATGTTACACATGAAGGGAAAAATAACCCCATAGTGGATCATTATAAACAAACTGTTGATAGGAGCAGTGTCTTCTTAACTCACATCAGTTAGTGGTTAGCCTGTGCCCCAATGTTAATGACTGAATTATAATTTGTATTCTTTTTTTTTTATCCTACTTACCTCTTGGCCTCAGTGTTTTCTTGTGGCAATAAGTTCCACAACTTAATTGCATGTTGTATAAAAACATATTATTTTTATTAGTTTGAAATATGTTGCTTTTCAGTTTAAAGGTCCTTTTCTATCATGTCAGCTCTTATTATGCTCCATTATAAACTAAGCAGACCCTATATTTCCAATCTCCCTTCATACAAAAGTATTTTCATTTATAGATTTTCAGGCCAGAAGGGACAATTAGATCATCTGGTCTGACCACCTAGAAAACAGAGGCCATAGAATAGCCATTTCTTTCCATGACTCTAATCATTTTCATTGCATGTCTCTGAATCCCGTCTATTATTGGGACATCGTGGGGGGGGGGGGGGGGGGGTTAATAGCATGATCAGAACTGAACACAATATTCCAGAGAAGGATTCACCACTATAAATATAATATTTGTGTTCTTTTTCTATCCCATTCTTTAAGTATCCTAATATTTTATTAGCTTTTTTTTTAATCACTGCTACGCACTGCACAGAGGTTTTTATTGATCTGTCTACATTGAGGTCCGAATCTTGCATGGTTGCAGTTAATTTAGAACTCAGCAATGTGCGTGAGTAGTTTAAATTACTTCTTTCAATGTGCATTTCCATGTATTTATCAACACTGATTTTTTTCTACCATCATGCTGCCTTTTTGTTTAACTTGTTTAGGTCCATGTGATGTTCCTCACAATCTTGCCTAGTCTTGACTAACTCAATTTTGTGTTGCCAACTTTCACACTCTTTTTATTATACTCTTTATACAATTCATGTTCATGGAACATTTACATTATTTATACCATCTGCATCTCAGCTCTAGAATTTCCCTGGGATATTTACATTCCTGTTTTTAGTACATCTCTGCATACAGTGTTGTGTCTCTCATCTTCTCCAGAGATTGTGAGCCTTATTACTCTGTCATGTGTACTGTTGTAACTCCATTGACTTCAACAGAGTTATCCCAGGTTTCAGAGTGATAGCTGTGTCAGTCTGTATCAGCAAAAACAACAAGGAGTCCTTGTGGCAATTTAGAGATTAACAAATTTATTTGGGCATAAGCTTTCGTGGGCTAAAACCCACTTCACCAGATGCATGGAGTAGAAAATACAGTAGGCAGGTATAAATACACAGCACATGAAAAGATGGGAGTTGACTTACCAAGTGGGGGTCAGTGCTAACGAACCAATTCAATTAAGGTGGAAGTGGCCTATTCTCAACAGGTGACAGGAAGGGGTGAATACCAAGGAGGGAAAATCACTTTTGTAGTGCTAATGAGGCCAATGCAATCAAGGTGGCCCATTTCAAACAGTCGAGAAGAAGAGTTATTCCAGTTTCACAATGGTACATGTGAAAAAAGGATCAGGCCCCTATCTTATAAGGAAATATGCATCATCTGACTGCTCAGAAACTGCAGTGGAAATGTGGAACCCCCGGTCCACAGCTAAACATTTCTGCTTTTCAGTAAACAGAAGAGAAACTTTGGTCTGTTCATTCTTTTCCCAGCACTCTGTGTCTCGATTTTTGCTTGGTGCCAAAATGTTACAGGTTTTGAGACCCAATTCATGACAGCGGCCATGTCCTCCTGACATTCTATTTTCCATCATGCAATCAGCTCATCATGCATGGCCCCACAGTATGCCATGGCAGACTTAGAACAACGCTTCCTCAGCTCCCGTCCCCTAACGCCCCTACTCTACTTACGCTACATTGATGACATCTTCATCATCTGGACCCATGGGAAAGAAGCCCTCGAGGAATTCCACCAGGATTACCACAATTTCCATCCCACCATCAACCTCAGCGTGGACCAGTCCATACAAGAGATCCACTTCCTGGACACTACAGTGCAAATAAGCAATGGTCACATAAAAAACACCCTATACCGGAAACCTACTGACTGTTATACTTACCTACATGCCTCCAGCTTTCATCCAGACCACCTCACATGATCCATTGTCGCCTACTCCAGGACAGGCCAAACAAAGAAAGTAACAGAATGCCACTAGCCGTCACCTTCAGCCCCCCAACTAAAACCTCTCTAGCACATCATCAAGGATCTACAACCTATCCTGAAGGATGATCCCTTACTCTCACAGACCTTGGGAAACAGGCCAGTCCTCGCTTACAGACAGCCCCCCAACCTGAAGAAAATATTCACCAGCAACTACACACCACACAACAAAAACACTAACCCAGGCACCTATCCTTGCAACAAACCCCGTTGCCAACTCTGCCCACATATCATTTCAAGGGACACCATCATAGGACCTAACCACATCAGCCACACCATTAGGGGCTCATTCATCTGCACATTTACCAATGTGATATATGCCATCATGTGCCAGCAATGCCCCTCTGCCATGTACATTGGCCAAACTGGACAGTCTCTATGTAAAAGAATAAATGGACAGAAATCAGAAGTCAAGAATTATAACATTCAAAAACCAGTCGGAGAACACTTCAGCCTCCCTGGACACTCAATAACAGATTTAAAAGTGGCAATTCTTCAACAAAAACTTCAAAACCAGACTCATACGAGAAACTGCAGAGCTAGAATTAATTTGCAAACTGGACACCATCAAATTAGGCCTGAATAAAGAGTGGGAGTTGATGGCTCACTACAAGAACTAAAAACTAATTTCCCCATGCCAATTTTCCCCCTACTGTTACTCACACCTTCTTGTCAACTGTTTGAAATGGGCCACCCTGATTACCACTACCAAAGTGATTTTTCCTCCTGTTGTTAATAGCCCACTTTAATTGAATTGTCTCATTAGAATTGGTAAGGCAACTCCCATCTTTTCATGTACTATGTATATATATCTTCCTACTGTATTTTCCAGTCCATGTATCTGATGAAGTGGGTTTTAGCCCATGAAAACTTATTCCTCAATACATTTGTTAGTCTCTAAGGTGCCACAAGTACTCTTCGATGTTTCAGCTCTAATAGTAACCCCAGGAGCTCCTACACATGCGTTCCCTCCACCCCATCAACTTTGATTGGCTCAATTCTTGGCCTGAGAATAGAATAGGTAGCACTTCTGCAGCTTTAGGTCTAGTGATCTCTTGGGAATAGAGCTCTGAGAAGTTATGATTCAGAACTCACAAGACTAGGCTGTGTAAATGACTCTAATTTACATGATCAGAGATACAAGGTGGGTGAGGTAATATCTTTTACTGTACCAACTTCTGTTGGTGAGAGAGACAAGCTTTCAAATCACACAGACCTCTTCTTCAAATCTGGGGAAGGTAAATGTCACAGCTAAATACAAGATCAAACAGAGAGTTTAGCATAAGTAGTTAGAATATGTGCTAAGGGACCATTCAAAGTGAAGTGGCCCATTAATACCCCTGTAGTCTTAGGACAAAAAAGGGGGGTTAGTGGGTTGCCTAAGTTGTAAAATTCATGGTGTTAATAAAGACAATGAATTTATGACTTATTACAACAATCTGTACCCCACTAACCCTCCCTCCCTTTTTTTGTCCTAAAAGGAGAGGAGTGTTAATGGTCACTTCACCTTGATGGTCCCTGAGCACATATTCTAATTACTTATGCTAAACTCTCTGTTCAATCTTGTGTTTATCTGTGATGCTCTCAGGCTGGGTCTATACTACAAACCTATATCGGTATAACTACATCACTCAGGGGTGTGAAAAATCCACACCCCTAAGCAACATGTTTATACCAACCTGACCCTCAGTGTACCCAGTGCTATGTTAATGGGAGAGCTTCTCCTGTCAACATAGCTCCTATAGTGATAGTGATCAGTGTTTCCACCCACAGGGGAGAGGCAGAAGACTGGATCAACCCTGCAGTGAGCCTCTACCATTGTTCTCTGTCCGCTCCCTCTACCAGCCCCTTTGGTCTCCCTAGGATAGCCCCTACCATTACTCCCTCTGCGTCTTCTTTCTCTGGAGCTTCTCATGAAGTAAAGTCTGTCATTACAGTTTCTTATCTCTGTAATGTATTTAATTTTGATGTATTTATTAAGTGTTAATTAATGCACTATGGGAGTCCCCTTCAGCCCTCTGTATAAATTGATCCTCTTCTTTCCATATGTTTTGCCCATATGGTTTTCTGCAGCCCTAGGGCAGCCAGCAATAACCCCTGTGCCTTTGCAATGGGGTGAGGGAAGGGGACCATGGGTTCCCTATTTATGTGATTTGCAAGAAGTGTTATCATTACTCAAGGTACCAATGTGTTTAAATGATATAAGTGCCTTGTAAAATCCCAAAGCAAGCTTATTTTCATTTCTCATATAATCTCATATACAGTATACACACATTTTTCATTAATTATATGAGTTGAATTTATTATTATTATTATTATTGTTATTAGCTAGGTTACTGTTTTGGGGTTTTTTCAGTGTGGCAAAATGTGTGCTATTTTATGGGTTGAATGATTGAATGACATAATACCCACCTGCCCCCATTGTCTGTCACTAAGTCCAGTAATTTTGTCAAGTGTTCATCGCACAACATGATGGTGCCTACCCCTACCTTGTGCTTCAGGGTGTCATGGGGTCCAGGGCAGCCTGGGGAGTTAGCGGGGGGCCTGGCGCTAGCTGTAGCGAGTGACCTGGCCCCAGCCCACTCCGCTAACCCCCCAGGCCACCCTGGACCCCACGTTCCCCTGAAGCGCGGGGCCCCCCAAAGCGCAGGGCCTGAGGCAGTTGCCCCGGTCTGTCCTATGGATGGGACGGATCCACTTGGACACCACCAAAAATTATACAAACCTGCCGCCCATGCCTGTTAGTAGAATTTCCAGCAACAACCCTGATCTTCCACTCCTTCAGTTCACATTCACACTGACTCAGCAACATGTAACTTACTCCATCATTTGCGTCACCTCTGAATTGGAGCCCATCTCTTTGTTAACAAATCAAGGCGAAGACAAGAGTTAAAGGTAATTTGAAACAATAAAATAAATCTGTAGGAGGAGAGCAACCAAATTTAAAGCAGCCTTCAGAAAAGGAGAAATTACAGCTGGGTTTGGAGGCTAAGGGCCACTAGTCCTAACAATTAGTAGCAGCTTCTCAGTTCTCCAAATCGTCCTTCTTAACCAAAGTGATTGCCCCAAGGGGTGAGAATGTAGGAAGGAAATTAAATCCATCCTTCACCGTTAAGCTGGGGTATGTAACTAGATTAATTGCCATTTACCAGCAGGGCTCTGCTATGCGGATGTTCTCAGAAGGACTGCCCATCTTGCACCTTCCAATAGCACTGTTATTATGGTAAAGGTGCTGCTAAAGCTGGGAAATGGGGAAGTTTCAGGCAATAGGGAATTTGAACTGTTCCAACATTTGAGTTTGATTTCCAAATACTATGGAGACGTTTGCAAATTGCAAAGAACCACCGCATGTTGGTTTGCTTCCATTTGCATCTTTAACTCCCCCCCTCCCCCCGCACACACACACACACACACACACAACCCTGCTATCTGAATGGGTAACAGTTGTCAGAGCAGAAAATGAGTGTGAACCATTCTAAATGTTCACAGAGAGTGCAATATTCCTCCCCCCATTCATCAAGTCTGCTGGTTTCAGCACATCACCTTGCTTATAATTTATCTGTAAAATCTATATTAAAGTAACATGAAGTGCTAGAATGAAACCCATAAAAGCCAGAAAAATTCATAGTGGCTGTAACTCCTTCTTTAACTCAACCATTTGTGAGCTCAGAGATGTAAAACTTGGTCAGGGAAGCTGCAAACAGTGGGTAACTTTGTCTACCCTGTGTGTTTCAGTATTTAGGAAAGATGGGTTAAGAAGAGAGTTTAAGGCTAAAGCTGGAAGGTATATCACCGCAGTCTGTGATACTGTCAGCACTCACAAACTAAATTGAGTTGAATTTAGCCATTGCTTATATGGGAAACCTTCAAGAAAATCCCAGGGCTGGGCAAAGTGGTAGCAGAATATATCAGATAGGTGGTGCAGTTCATGGAATCATAGACTTTAAGGTCAGAAGGGACCATTATGATCATCTAGTCTGACCTCCTGCACAATGCAGGCCACAGAATATCACCCACTCACCCACTCCTGTATCAAACCTATGTCAGAGCCATTGAAGTCCTCAAATCATGGTTTAAAGACTTCAAGGTGCAGAGAATCTCCCAGCAAGTGACCCATGCCCCATGCTGCATAGGAAGGCGAAACCCCCACAGGGCCTCAGCCAATCTGCCTTGGAGGAAAATTCCTTCCCGACCCCAGATATGGCAATCAGCTAAACCCTGAGCACGTGGGCAAGACTCACCAGCCAGACACCCAGAAAAGAATTCTCTGTAGTAACTCAGATTCCATCCCATCTAACATCCCATCACAGGCCATTCTGCCCAAGTCAGCACTGAACCAGTTCCCAGGAAAGAGATAAGTGCTTCTCCTAGTGCATCGGGTTTTGGATCAGACAAAATTCTCTATGTTTCTGTTTCCCTTTCCATGCATTGTCTTTATAGTCTTATTGAGATTATAATGTCTTCAGTGTTGGGACAGTCTTTCACTTTGAGTATGTGCAGCACCTTGCACAACAAGGACTTAATCTCAATTGGTGCCTCTAATACTACTACTATTGAGGCCTTGTCTATGCTGCAGAGTTTTGTTGACAAAAGTTATGTTGACACTTAAAAAGCACTATAATAAAAATTTGTATTGCATGTTCACACTCACTCCCTCTGTCGGCAGAGCACATCCACTGTTGGGGCACTATCATCGACAGTGTGAGCAATGCACTGTGGGTACCTATCCCATAGTCCAGCTCAACACTTTCTGTTTCTAGGTCTTTTGGGAAGGCGGAGCAGATCACAGCGCATCTTGGGACCAGGCTTAATGTCCCATGATGCATTGTTTTCTGTCTCAGCTTTCCATGGGCTTACAGCTTTCTTTTGCGGCATTTTTTGATGGCACTTGTTTGCTGTGCACCCCAGTATCTTTGCAAGAAGGGATGGATTCCACACTGCTCTCCTATGCTCTAATATTTGTCACTAAGACATCGCAGATGGAAGTGCAGTTAATCACAAAGTTCCTAGCTGAAGAAGATGCCCAGTTGCCTGACATGCTGTGTGATATGGATAGGAGCAACTTTAGATTGCTTTTGGCATTCACAGAACAGCTACAGAGGGTGGACCGTCGCTTTTGAGCTCAGGAAACAAGCACTGAATGGTGGGATCATATTGTCATGCAGGTCTGGGATGATGAGCAGGGGCCACAGAACTTTCAGATGCAGAAAGCCACCTTCCCGGAATTTTGTGTGGAGCTCACCCCAGCACTGTGCCTCAAAGACACCAGAATGAGAGCTGCCCTATTGGTAGAGAAGCACGTGGCAATCACTGTGTGGAAGCTGGCGACTCCAGACTGCTACCGGTTGGTTGCAAATCAATTTGGAGTCAGGAAGTCAACTGTTGGGGCTGCATCAATGCAAGTGTGCAATTAATCGCATCCTGCTACGAAGGATTGTGACTGTGGATGAAATAGTGGATGGCTTTGCAGAAATGAGTTTCACAAATAGTGTAGGGATGATAGATAGCACACATATTCCAATTTTGGCATCAGACCACCTTGCGATGGCGTACGTCAATAGGAACGGGTATTTCTCCATGGTATTTCAGGTGCTTGTAAATCATCAGAAGTGTTTTACTGACATCAACATGGGATGGTCCAGGAAGGTGCATGATGCATGCATCTTCAGAAACCCCAGCCTGTATAGAAAGCTACAAGCAGGGACTTTCTTTCCATACCAGATGATTACAGTGGGAGATATTGAAATGCCCATAGTGATCCTGGGAGACCCAGCGTACCCCTTAGAACCATGGCTCATGAAACCTTGCATGGGAAACCTGGACAGTAGTCAGGAGCGGTTCAACGACAGGCTGAGTAGGTGCTGGATGACAGTGGAATGTGTCTTTGGTGGATTAAAGGCGCGCTGGTGATGCCTTTATGGCAGGTTAGAGCTCAATGAAGATAATATTCCCATGGTCATAGCCACATGTTGTAGGTTGCATAATTTTTGTGAAGCTAAGGGTGCAAGGTTTGCTCAGGGGTGGAGTCTTGAGGCAGAACACTTGTCTGCTGATTTTGAGCAGCCAAATACCAGGGCTATCAGAGGGACCCAGAAGGGGGCAATTTGAATCAAGGAGAATTTGAGGCAACACTTTGAAAATGAGAACCAGTAATGTATATCTCTGTGATTGGTGCTGCGATGTTACATTACATGTAGTTTTCCTAGGAAGCAATGGTGAAATCTGGGGCCTTACATTCCAGTAAGCAAATGATTAAACTGCCTGGGTATGTATTGGTAGTGCCTGCTATCAATACATACGCCCGACCGGTGCATGTGGGGTATTCCTCAAGGCCACATCTGCCGAAGCACAACGAACAATTCACAGAAGCATGATTTTTAAGTCCACGCCCAGTATTGAAACATTTCAGTGAAATACACAATCACTTTCTCACTGACCCTTGGCAAGCATACATCTCTATGAACATCCAAAGCATGGTGAGTGTTGGCTGGAGGAGGGGAGCCGTACATGGGAAAAGAGAACTCTGCAAGGGTTGCGGTGCAGCTGATTAGGGGAAAAATTCTAAAATTCTCTCACACTTTTCCACAGGCGGAGTTCATTCTAGCAGCTGTCTCACTGCTGAGGGTAAGCCAGGAAGTGAGGGTACATCTACTACATGTCTGTGCTTCTGCCCTGGTCCCTATGGTCCTCCCCGGTGTGGCACTTTGGTCCCTGCACAGGTGATTGCCAAATGGCATGAGAAAGTTTCCTACAATGGGGGAAGGAGCAAAGCAGCTCTACCAAGTAACCTTCGGCAGAGGATTACCGAGTACCTCCAGGAAAATTTCCTAGAGATCTCTCTGGAGGATTCCTGTGAGATCTCAGCATGCATCTACACAGGGAAATGTCCAGCTCACAGCAACACAGGCAGCCTTCCACATTTCTATACTACACAAACCACAGCCATGTATCAGGTATCTCATCTCCTGCTTCTTACTCGGTGGAGAGCAACTGCTGAGACTGGGTAGACACCTCCAGAGTGGTGAACTGTTCCTGGTTGCCTGCCCAACCAGGCGACCCCGCCAGGAGCCCCACATCGTCATCTAACTCCACCTCTTCATCAATGACTTTGTCCTCTGGGTTAGGTCCTCTTTCCACTGCCTCCAGGCCCACCGAAGTATCCAGGGGGCTCTTGGCAATGAAGGTGGGGTCGCCCCCGAGGATAGCTTCCATCTCCTTATAGAACCAGCAGGTCTTAGGTGCAGCACCGGAGCAATGGTTTGCCTCCCTCACCTTACAGTACGCCTGCCTCAGCTCCTTTATCTTCACAGTGCACTACAGCCTGTCCCGATCATAGCCCCTTTCACACAAGCCTTGAGAGAAATCTGCCCATAGGTATCAAAATTCCTATGGCTCAAGCACAGCTGGGACTGCACAGTCTCCTCTCCCCATATACAGCAGCTCTGCAGTGGTCCAAGTGGGAAAGTGTTTATAACCTGCCATGGTAACCTGGGAAGATGCGATGAGACCTCTCCACACCAAGCCAGCAGGAAATGGAATTTCAAACATTCCCGGGGCCTCTAAAGGGGAGGAGCGGATGGTTGGTTACCTGGCTGCAGGGCAGTGGAGTTCAAACTGCTGACCAGAGTGGTCATGATGGGCATTGTGGGACACCTCCTGGAGGCCAATTAAAGCGATAAAATTAAGCATGGCATCTACACTGGCACTTTGTCAACAAAAAATTGCGCACAAAAAGCCTTAGGTCTCTCATCAGGGTGGTTATATTTTGTCAACAAAACAGAGCATTTTTGCCGCCAAGAGTCACGTCACAGTGTGTACGCATTCACGACAACACTCTGTAGTGTACACAAGGCCTAATAATAAAAACTGAGAATACCAGCTTCTTTCAAAGAGGTCATGGAACAGTTAGCAAAGCAACTTCTGGTTCCCATTGAGACAAGCTGCATTGAAACTAGTATCCCGGAGGTGAAATGCTCTGTAGTCCATTAGCTCTGGAGGCTAAACTAAGAAAGAAATACCTCCTGTTGTAACTAGCTTCCAAACTCTTAAAGAGGAAAGCAATAAAAAGGAGGATAAAAGATCTATTGGACACTGTTAACACTGACCTTACAGAGTAAATAAAAATGAAAACTTGGGAGTGACGTCTAAACAATTGAGTAAATGTTTGCTAGAGCTAAAATCTGCTCGGAAAAAGCAACAGGAAATCAGGCACAGTATGTAGCTCAAGATATCTTAGAAGATGCTCTATAAATTCTCCTGTACCTTGGAGACTATGGGCTAAATCAGCCCTCGGGTAAGAATTTGCAATGCAGTTGTTTATAGTGCAGTTGTATCGGCTTATGTCAGTGGCTGAGTATGGCCCTAGATTTTTAAGGGTTGGCTTAGAGCTACATAAGCTTCAAAATTAGTAACACATTTTCAGATCGCCGGGGCTCTGACATCAGAACAAGTTTGGTTGCCCCAGGAGGTGAGAATGTAGGAAGTAAATTAGAGCAATCTTTTGCCATTATGCTGGTGTATACATCTAGATTAATTGTTAGCACCAGCAGGACATTGCTGAGAGGATGCTCTCAGCAGGGCTGTAGTCTTAACCTGTGACTGTCTCTCTGTAGGCAAAAAGCCACCGGAAAGGGGGTAACAATCACACAAAGGGGAAAAGAATCCTAGACATAGTTTAAATTAATTCTAATTAAAATAAGGACTAGGTCAGGGCTAATTAGCATAATATTAGACAGGGAACTGGGAACACTCAGCTAGGATCTGTGCTTGTATAGCTCAGTATGTTTACAACAAACAAAATCTTCTCAGCTACTGTTACCGTAGCCATGGCAACAGTATTGAGGTTACATCTATCAACAAAGAGCAAAACAAGGATACGGCTGATGTTTAATAAAGATGAGCCACATTAATTATATGCCAGGCAGCAGAGGATTCAAACGAATAGTCCGTGCTCCCAATGTAGGTGACATTCTCTCTGAAGCAATAGAAATTCGAATGTTATCTTATAAACTTATGACCCCAGTGGCATAATTTCCTTAATTGGTGGACAAAAGGACTGGAACATATTCACAGACTCTTAACATTATTCAATGTTGTGAACTCCTTGGTCACCTATTTATTGTGACACTTCAACATTTAAGGCCTGGTGGCTTGCGTGGTAGAGTGGTATCAGAGGATGAGTCGGAAAAAATAACCAAGGCTAGAAAACACAATATGCGTTATTGGCAGGGATAATGTATTAAAGAGAAACTGCATATATGCAAGACTGTGCCATCACATTATTCACAGTTCTTTGTCTCATCTGCATAGCTGCCCATTGTATTCCTGCTATTTATAATACACGTTTCCCATTAACACATACATCCATGGGCTCCTAACTGCGGGTGCAAAGAGGCCACATGTATTGCAGTGTTTTAAAGTTTGGAACCAATGGCATGTAGAATAAAACCCAATAAAAAAGCCCAAGTGCAAGGTCCCCAAAGACTTTTGGATCAGGTGCCCACCCAAAAATCATTCAGAAATAGCAGGTGAGGCCCACATATTACTACAAGGGAAAATAGGCTCCAATATAAAACTCTAAGGAAATAATAGTTGGCAGTTTATTTATTTATTTATTTTTGCCTTCTAGCCTTTTGCTCCTATTTAGAATTGGATTAGGGAGTGACCAGAGTCAGCATTCGGGAGTTGATCCAGTGCTTATAGACGTTGATGGCAAAGCTTCCATTGACATCAAGGGGGCTGGATCGGTCCTGTGTAAAACAGCCATAGAGGAAACTGCTGTGGTGTTTTAAGTAAAGATGGGGGAAGGAGAAACTGCTAATATGGCCTAACGTGTATGGGTATCTATGGGTACCACCAAAATTCTTAAGTTAGGAAAGAGTAAAATCTGGCAGTGCCAGTAAACCAGAGCTGTGTAAGCACCTGAGAGAAAATGGAGACAGAAAGCATCCCTAGCCATGGGCACCTAATGGGGCACAGGGGAATACAGTTAAGCTGAAAGGAATCAGGGTCTTTTACAAAAACTTTATCATGGGATTGGCTACCTCATGAGATTGATAATGAGTTCTGGAGACTCTCACCTCAAAGTCACTCATTCAAGCCAGCCCAGTTCAGACCAAAAATTACAAACTCAAGGTTGTTGGGTGATCTGCGAGGAATGAATGAAGAAGGTTCAGTCAATCCGCTACTGCATAGGTGCTGACAACACATTCCCATATCAAACTGGCACTCACTTTCACTTCATCTAGTCCTTTTCAGGTCAGGGTTGAGACAAATTGACCAGGCAGGGTTACAGAGATGCTTTTATTATTGCTACACATGCTGTACCTGTTCTATCTTAACCACGAGATCTTGCATGATCTAAAAAATAAAAAGGAGTCATATAAAAAATGGAAACTAGGACAGATTACAAAGGATGAATATAGGCAAATAGCACAGGAATGCAGGGGCAAGATTAGAAAGGCAAAGGCACAAAATGAGCTCAAACTAGCTACAGGAATAAAGGACCATCATAAGCCTCACCACTTTACACTCCAAGTGCAAGGCATGTTTCTTTGTCCTTGCCTTCTCTAACATAAACACATAGCAACCATTATTTAAACAAACACCAGACACCCTACCAAAACTGCACATGCTTCTCCCCTTGGGGAGAGGATGAGAGAACAAACAACATGTGACAGATGTGTAGACATGTTGCTTAATGCACTAATCAAAGGCACTCGGATACTAAGATGAGCATAGAAAAAGAGCCTATATAGAATAGAATGCCTGTCTGAACCAAATTGCCAAACCTTTGGAGAAATTCTCACCACCCATCAATAGTGATGGGTATTTCTTCAAAGGTTTGGTAGCTTGGTTCATAGAAGCACCTCAAACTGCCTTGCCATGCAGCCAAACAATCACTGAATGAGTAAAAGAAAATTTAGGCTGAAAGCAAGGATAATCTTTCTGAAGGTCAGATCTATTAAAATGTGAATGATCCCCAGAGACAAGTAATGGAAACCCAGTTGCTTGAGTCATTTAAGAGTGGACTGAAAAAAGCACTGGGAAATATCCTGTAGGGAACAATTGTGCACCGATGGAGGGATAGCATAAGTGACTTACAGTAACCGGTCTATTCCATCTTCAGTTTTCAAGAATCTATGATCCCTAGCAAAACAGGCTATACTTCCTCAGTTTAATGTACCACAATCTGGAAGAGAAAATGACAGAAGTATTTGGAGATGTGATCCCTCATACAACCTAGTAAATGCCAGAAATCAAACTTCCAGCATGCAAGAGCTTTTTATCATTGTCACTGGCTTTCATGCACTGTGCCAGCCCAGTGCTTTCAGATGCTAGACCACATTTTCTCTCCCTTATTCAGTGAAAGTACTGGCCACATGACAAAACTTTGAACTCAACCTTGAATGCATAGAAATTAGGGCTGTGAAATGATTTAAAAAACAACAACAATTAGCTGCGAGATTTAAAAAATAGTCATGGTTAATTGCAGTTTTAATCACACTGCTAAACAGTAATAGAATACAACTTTAACTTTATTATAAATATTTTTGGATTTTTTTCTACATTTTCAAATATACAGATGTCAATTACAACACAAAATATAAAGTGTACAGTGCTCACTTATATTATTATTTTTGATTACAAATATTCACACTATAAAACAGATAAACAAAAGAAATAGTATTTTTCAATTCACCTCATACCAGTACTGTAGTGCAATCTCTTTATCGTGAAAATTCAACTTACAAATGTAGATTTTTTTTTTTTACATAACTCCACTCAAAAACAAAATAATGTAAAACTTAAGACCCTACAAGTTGAAGCATGAAGGGCCATACGAATGTTTAGCACATCTGGCACATAAATACCTTGCAACGCTGCCTACAACAATGCCATGAGAATGCTCTGGTTTCACTTTATTTTGTAAATAAGAAGCAGGCAGCATTATATCCTGTAAATGGAAACAAACTTATTTATCTTAGCTATTGTCAAACAAGAAGTAGGACTGAGTGGACTTGTATGAGGTGAATTGAAAAATACTATTTCCTTTGTTCATGTTTTTTTACAGTGCCGATGTTTGTAATAAACATTATAATATAAAACGAGCACTGTACACTTTGTATTCTGTGTTGTAATTGAAATCAATATATTTGAAAATGTAGAAAAACATCCAAAAATATTTATAATCAATTTGAATTGGCATTCTATTATTGTTTAACAGTGCGATTAAAACTGCAATTAATCATGATTATTTTTTAAAATCTAGTTAATTTGTTTTGTATGAATTAAATGCGATGAGTTGACTGACTCAATAGAAATCATTCACACTGCTCCCGTTTCACTATGTACATCTCCCTCTAATTTCTCTGGCTTATAGACTGTTTGCTAATGTGATACATTGTCTGTAAGAACATTCAAAGATACTTTGACTAATTGTTTTTGCCTTAAATATGCAGTTCTTTCCCCAACCTCTACCTCCACTGTCCCCCCCTAAAAACTGGGAATCACCATCTGTGAGTTTAGTATTTTTTTAAAGAAACAAATCAGGCTAAATTACTGGAGAGTTGCATTATTTTAAACAATTTATGAGACAGTCTGCCTCACTGTATTTCCCTGTAGAAAGGATTGGGCTGATTTTATAAATGATTTATTATTGTTTTCTTCTGTAGGCACCAATAGACTAGACAAAAAAAAATCAAAGTTAATTGAATGCAAAGTAATCAGTTTTCTTCCTTTAGAGTGGAGCTGTTTGTGTGTGTGTGGCGGGAGGCTGGAGGAGGGCGTGTGTGTACATACTTAGTATTCAGAAAATTTGAAAGTACATTTGGTTTATGAAATAGAGACTATAAAAGCCCCCAAATGGAAAACTCTTGTATTAAGCAATATAAATTATGACCAGCCCCACCAGAAAGGGGTGTTTTATGTTTGCCTGGCCAGAGACATTGTTTTCTTTGGCAGTGAATCTAGTGCTGATGAAAGGTATTGCCCTGCCATCTTTGTAGAGCAAACTCTGCTCTTTATCTAGGTAGCAGCATTATGGGCTTCACCACACAGGGTATGTCTACACAGCAACTAGACATCCATGGCTGGCCCATGCCAGTTAACTCAGGCTCACAGGGCTTGGGCTCCAGAGTTGTTTCGTTACTGGACTTGGGCTGGTGCCCGAGCTCTGGGACCCTCCCACCGCACAGGCTCCTAGAGCCTGGACTTGACCCTGAGCCCAGAAATATACACAGCAATGAAACAGTCCCGCAGCCCGAGCCCTGCAAGCCTGAGTTGGCTGGTGCAGGCCAGCTGCAGGGGTCTAGTTGTTGTGTAGATGTTTGCACAGCCCCACTTACAGGCCTCAGTTTGGATTTCACTTTCCATGCTCACTCAATGTTTGACCTCTTTGCTGAGAATTCCAACAAAGACAACAGTCATTCTGGGTGGTTTTGTCTTGTGCTTAAGACAATCCACTGGTACGCAGTAGATCTGGATTTAATTTCTGACTTTGCTACCGATTTTTGTGTGACCTTGGGCAAACCACTTAATCCCTCTCTGTGCGGCAGTTGCCCATCTTCTGAAAGCCAGAGATTATGATGCTTCCCTGCTTCACGGGTGTGTTATAAGAACAAACCCTTAAATATTTGTTAGGTGCTGTGACAGAGCATTGAGGACTAGTGCTTGAGTCAGCACTTTGGTCACTATTAGTACTAATTCAGTTCCCCTGGAGAAGGCCTAATTGGACAGAGATGTACCTGACTACCAAGCCAGATTAGGACTAGTGAGTCACTGAGCCAATTAGCCCATTAAGAGGTAAACTGTATAAAAGGACACAGGAAGGAGTGTGAGAGGAGGAAGAGAGAAAGAAGGCTAGGAGATACTGACAAAGTACTCTGAAACACCTTCCCCACCCCACTTTTTGACGAAGGGGTTAGAAAGTTGAGATACAGTGTCAGGGTGTGTAGACATTGCTGTGTATTGGTGGAGGGATTTAAACATTGTAAATGAACTACACCGTGATGTTTACAAGCAAGAATGTCTCACAGCTGTCAATGGCCCTGAAAGAGGCAGGCGTACGGTGCCCCATCAGATGGCTCCCATAGACTGAAGGTTTGGGTCATAAGAACCTAGATACGCTGCTGGTTGAAAAACCCGTTGAAAAATATTCATAGTTTGTCTATTTATTTAGGCAAAAAATGAATTTTCAGCCAAAAATTTCAATGGAAATTTTGACCAGTTCTTCATAGTACCAGAACCAAACAGATTAGGAACAGGATTGTGATTGCCAATTTGTTTCACAAAGACCTTTGGACAGCTACTAGTTAATGCCTTTCAAGGCCAGCTTTTAGGAACATAGGACATAGGTCAGAAAGGAACCTCCTGGATCATCGAATCCAGACCCCTGCTATCATAGGCAATCCGATCATATAATCAAAGAGAAATAATAATACATAATATAATGAAGAAAAGCACACAGAATCAAAGACTCACAGAAATTTAGGGCTGGAAGGGATTTTGAGAGTTCATCTACTTCATCTCCCTTGGCTGTTGCAGGACAAAGTATATCTATAGCATCCCTGACAGTTGTTTGTCCAACCTAGTCTGAAAAACTTCAAATGATTGGGATTCCACAACCTCGCTCGGAAACCTATTCCACAATTTAACTTACAATTTGAAAGCTTTTACAAATATCTAACCTAAATCTCCCTTGCTGAAGATTAAGCCCATTACATCTTCCCCTACGTTCAGTGGACATGGAGAACAATTGAGCACCATCCTCTTTATAACAGTCCTCAACATATTTTCAAAACTGTTATCAGGTCTCCACCTTGGTCATATTTCCGCAAGACTAAAAATGCCTAGTTTTTTTTATCCTGTTCTCATAGGTCAGGTTTTCTAAACGTTCTACCATTCTTCTTGATCTTCTCTGGACTCTCTTCAATTTGTCCACATCTTTCCTAACATGTGGCACACAGAACTGGACACAGTACTCCAGCTGGGGCCTGACCAGTGCTGAGAAAAGAGAGACAATTACCTAGAACAAACAATCTAGAAGGTGGTGGCATCTCCATCTTTAGAGGTTTATAAGGCCCAGCTTGACAAATCCCTGGGTGGGATGATTTAGTTGGTGTTGGTCCTGCTTTGAGCAGGGGGTTGGACTAGATGACCCCCGGAGGTCTCTTCCAACCCTGATATTCTATTATTCTAGTACTTTACTTATCCAGGTTTGGGGCAAACTAGTGAAATAAAGTTGAAAGGATCGGTAGCTCAATAGCTCTTAAACTGTTGTATGTAAGTGCACCACCAGTGGTACCTGAATTGTAATCAAGTAGTACACATGTTTCTTTACAGTACACCAGCAGAATTAGAATACGTAATAACTCCATTAATTAAAATGATAAAGGGGATGAGTCAAGTACTTGTGAGTTTTAGAGGTAAAAGAGCTGTACCTTGTCTGCACAGACACTTAGTGCACGGGGTGTAAAACTACTAGCACAAGCTGCCTGCACTAAATGTCTCTGTGTATCCTGATTCTGTACACTAACAGTTCCCTAGTGATCTACTCCCATTTCAAAGAGGGGTAGATCAAAGTCATAAAAGAATTGTTAGTGTACAGTGTCAGGATCCATACCAAAACTTATTACATGGCAGGCTAGTGTGGGGTAGATTTACACCCCAGCTTCTCGTGAACTAAGTGTTGGTGTGGACAAGCCTTTTTTGTTAAAGTTTGAGAATTGCTGCTGTACCATCTACTAATGCCTTGAGTCAATTAATTTCCCCAAATAACATAGAATCATAGAATCATAGAATATCAGAGTTGGAAGGGACCTCAAGAGGTCATCTAGTCCAACCCCCTGCTCAAAGCAGGACCAATTCCCAGCTAAATCATCCCAGCCAGGGCTTTGTCAAGCCGGGCCTTAAAAACCTCCAAGGAAGGAGACTCCACCACCTCCCTAGGTAACGCATTCCAGTGTTTCACCACCCTCCTAGTGAAATAGTTTTTCCTGATATCCAACCTGGACCTCCCCCACTGCAACTTGAGACCATTGCTCCTTGTTCTGTCATCTGCCACCACTGAGAACAGCCGAGCTCCATCCTCTTTGGAACCCCCCTTCAGGTAGTTGAAGGCTGCTATCAAATCCCCCCTCATTCTTCTCTTCTGGAGACTAAACAATCCCAGTTCCCTCAGCCTCTCCTCATAAGTCATGTGCTCCAGACCCCTAATCATTTTTGTTGCCCTCCGCTGGACTCTTTCCAATTTTTCCACATCCTTCTTGTAGTGTGGGGCCCAAAACTGGACACAGTATTCCAGATGAGGCCTCACCAATGTCAAATAAAGGGGAACGATCACGTTCCTCGATCTGCTGGCAATGCCCCTACTTATACAGCCCAAAATGCCGTTAGCCTTCTTGGCAACAAGAGCACGCTGTTGACTCATATCCAGCTTCTCGTCCACTGTGACCCCTAGGTCCTTTTCTGCAGAACTGCTACCTAGCCATTCGGTCCCTAGTCTGTAGCAGTGCATGGGATTCTTCCGTCCTAAGTGCAGGACTCTGCACTTGTCCTTGTTGAACCTCATCGGGTTTTTTTCGGCCCAATCCTCTAATTTGTCTAGGTCCCTCTGTATCCGATCCCTACCCTCTAGTGTATCTACCACGCCTCCTAGTTTAGTGTCATCTGCAAACTTGCTGAGAGTGCAGTCCACACCATCCTCCAGATCATTAATAAAGATATTAAACAAAACTGGCCCCAGGACCGACCCTTGGGGCACTCCGCTTGAAACCGGCTGCCAACTAGACGTGGAGCCATTGATCACTACCCGTTGAGCCCAATGATCTAGCCAGCTTTCTATCCACCTTACAGTCCATTCATCCATACTTCTTTAACTTGGCGGCAAGAATACTGTGGGAGACCGTATCAAAAGCTTTGCTAAAGTCAAGGAATAACACATCCACTGCTTTCCCCTCATCCACAGAGCCAGTTATCTCATCATAGAAGGCAATTAGGTTAGTCAGGCACGACTTCCCCTTCGTGAATCCATGCTGACTGTTCCTGATCACTTTCCTCTCCTCTAAATGTTTCATAATTGATTCCTTGAGGACCTGCTCCATGATTTTTCCAGGGACTGAGGTGAGGCTGACTGGCCTGTAGTTCCCCGGATCCTCCTTCTTCCCTTTTTTAAAGATGGACACTACATTAGCCTTTTTCCAGTCATCTGGGACCTCCCCTGATCGGCATGAGTTTTCAAAAATAATGGCTAATGGCTCTGCAATCTCACCCGCCAACTCCTTTACCACCCTCGGATGCAGCGCATCCGGCCCCATGGACTTGTGCACGTCCAGTTTTTCTAAATAGTCCCGAACCACTTCTTTCTCCACAGAGGGTTGGTCACCTTCTCCCCATGCTGTACTGCCCAGTGCAGCAATCTGGGAGCTGACTTTGTGCGTGACATACCTCAGTTGATCATGTTAGTTAATTATATATTTACACTGTCACACTTCATATGTGTATGTTGAAGTATTTTGAACAATCTATAACTGAACCAACTTTATGGGTCCATTTTATAGAAAACAATAAAAACTTACTAATAGAAAGGCATGCCTGTGTCAAATGATTGGAAATGTACTATTAAATGTACCATTTTGTTGTGCTCTGAGGGAGTAAGAAACCACAAACCCATTTTAATTTTACAGAGACAAATTGAAAGAGTCAAGCATCATCATTAGGGTGCAGCTGTCATAAAAACAGGGATAGAAAACAGAAGCAACAGTATCTTCAAATCACATCCATATTGGCATTTCACAACTGCAGCCTGATTGTATTGTTAATTAATTCTCTAAATGCACAATAAGCCAAAGGGACAATTTGCAAAGCATACTTGTCATTTAATTAGTAAATTAACTTTTTATCTCAAATGTTTCTCCATTTAATTAGTATGTACTGTAGGCCAAGATCACACCAGCTGGAGTTTGCAGGGGGAAAAAAAACAATTTCTTTCATTTATCTAGTCAACAACTTTTAGGAGAGTGGTGTGTGTGTTACTTGTGGCACAATAAACACAAAGCTTGAAATACTGCTATGCAGCTGAATGAATTGTGTAATTTGCTGAGATATGTCCCCACCCTGAAAATACATGGGCATGCAACTTTATTCATAAGTAGTCCCACTTTCAAAATTACTCACATGAGCAAAGTCATTCACGTGTGTACGTGTTTGCAGGATCGGGCCCTTTATGTTCATGACTGAATGTGTGCTGTTCCCTACAGAATGGATGTGTCAAAGGAGTGTTATGTAAAGGAGATAATATATTTAAGAGTAAGATGGCCTGCTACTTAGGGTACTCACCTGAGCCTCAGAGTTCAATTTCTTGTTCCACCACAGACTTTCTGTGTAACCTAACTTCCATTAAATCAGTGAAAGGGAGAGATGATTTTGATTCACTAGAGGGGAGAAAGCTAGGTTGGCTGAGTTAGAAGAGCTATTTTGACATGTTGGGTCAAATTTCACCTTCCATTATATCAATCGCGTGGCTTCATGGTATACAAATGATGGCAGCATTTGGCTTCTTGTGTTATTTTATAATGATTTCTTTACCATATAGGGAAAGGACCATGAAGACTTTGTTCTTTAATAGATATTGACAAAGTCAAGGATTCCTGCTCTTAAAAGTCAAAATTACCCTCAGAGGAAGGTCTTCAGCTACAGAATATTTTAGTCAGACAAACAGAAAAAAACATAATTTACCACCCCAAAGCAACAATGTCAAATGTAAAACTGTACATCAGGTTGATTGGCCCAAAAGTCAAAATTCCACATGAAGAGAGGATACTCTTCAAAAGAAATGTTTGTAAGTCGATCTGTATCAGTGTTTTAAACCCAGTGATGAACTGGGATTTGAAATATATTCATATGTACTCATGCACACAGCCTTCTTTCAAAGCCCATTCAAAATGTACTATAGCTGACATACTCCAGAAAAGGCAAGAAAAGCAGAGGTCTGGCTTAAATTCTGCCCTCAAGTCATTTCTGTTGAGATATACATCTGATGTAGTACAGTATGTCAGATGAGAAATTGATGTGCTGATGTCCCTATGTAGATGATTGGAAGGATGGTTCAGTGGCAGGGATGCTACACACTCAGGCTGGGAAATCCAGGCTTCTTTCCCTGCTTTGCCACAGGCATCTTGTGTGGCCTTGAGCAAGCCACAGAAGGAGGCCTGGATTTTTAAAGGTATTTAGGTGTTGCTCCACCTGTCAATGGGATTTAGGCTCCCAAGGTCCAGATTCTCAAAAGGTATTTAGGCACCTAAATCCACCATTTAAATACCATTAACATTTTGAAAACTGCCGTCTTGCTGCTGCCTAACTCCAGAGGTACCTAAGTCCCCAGTGCACCTGTGACACGCTGTACCTCAAAGCAGCACCCTGGAACCCCCACATTCATGTAACTACACTGTCATATAATTATGACATGTTTTGTCCAAAATGTGCCTTCTGAGGTATCATTTTAACAGTCTTGAACATTATTGACCATTAATATCCTATTTGATTGCATGTGCTATCCCTGTATGTGAGGTTTATGAAGTATTGCTGTATATGTTACTGAAATTATGTCATGAGGTTGGGAACATCCACAACCAGTCTTTCAGGTACAACAATGGAGTAGCCAGACAGCATTAATGGATCAACACTCATCAAGAAAAGAATCCACTCTCCTAGAGATTTCTCGGAGGAGGCACGTACGTAGGGTGACCAGATGTCCCGATTGTAGAGGGACAGTCCCCATGTTTGGGGCTTTGTCTTATATAGGCACCTATTACCCCCCACTCCCTGTCCCGATTTTTCATATTTGCTATCTGGTCACCCTACACGTTTGCCATGGGGGCAGACTAACCCACCTCACAGCAAAGATCTTTCCAAGCAAGCTGGAAGAAAGTATAAAAGAAGGGAAGTGACATCATCACTTGGCCTCTCCCCAACTCAACACCTGGAGGAACCTCTGGAGGACAAAAACTTTGAACTGCGGGAGGATGGTCCAAGGCTGGAGGACAGTTCCAGCCTATGTATTGAAGATCTGTGACCTGTTTGTGCCATCTGTCAGGGTGAGACACTGCTTGATTCAAATCCTGTTTAGTTTGTAGCACTCAGACTGCAAATTTATTTTTATTTCTTAGGTAACCAACTTTGATCTCTATGCTTGCTACTTATAATCACTTAAAATCTTTCTGTAGTTAATACATCTGTTTTATATTTTACCTAAAACAGTGCGCTTTGGTTGAAATGTTTGGGAAATCTCAGCTCAGTTTACAAAGGCTAGTGTGTGTCCCTTCCCCATCAAAGTAGGGGTGGACTGAGTAATGAACTTACACTGGCCAGTCTTCTGGGGTGCAAGGCTGAGGAGCTGGAGTCTCCTTATTGATGGTTCATGAGTAGCTGGGAGATCACTCAGTTGGGTGTGTCCCTTCCTCTGGATGTTTGTGCAAGTGTCTGAGGTGTGTGGCTTGACAACGGTGTGAGAAGCAACCCAGGTTTGTGGGTTTGAGGGGCTCAGCAGTCCCACAGTTGCACCCTGGAGACCCCATTACAATGCCTAAATTTCCTCTGGCTGGCATTTGAAAATCTGCTTAAGCCCTCATGCTGCCCTACAGCCAACAAGCAGCTTGGGGCCCTAGCTCAAATGAAAGCCCCAAAGGCCCCAAAGCAGGATTCTCAAGCTAGACATGGGAATGCCTGTCTCACCAGTGGGGCCCAATCCTATAAGTGAGCTCTGAGCATGCCTAACACCTGATCCGTCAGTCATTGCAGGAGGAGGCCTGGACCCAGGCCACCAAGAGGAAGGAAGGCAGCACAGCAACCACACAAAAGACAACCAGGAGGCACAGGGAGTCATAGGGTGAGCATGCGAGAGGTATCGAGTATGAGCAGGAGACCGAGAGAGGGAAAATCAGGGCTATCCTGTGTAATGCCAGATGAGTGGCCTGCCTACTTGTATGGGAAGTCTGGCCATCTAGCTTGGTGCTCATGATTGCATGATTCCAACTAGTTTGATGCAGGCTACCTAGGGGTTACGTATTGCCACTGTGATTGGAGCAAAGTCTAGTACTGCTGAGGATATGGGCCTTTGGCTCTCAGTCTCTCTGGCCCAAATCCTCAAAGGTATTTAGAATCTTTGAAATCTTTCCTTTGAAATCAATGGAAGTTAGGACCCTAAATACCTTTGAAGATCTGGGCCTCTTGGCTTCAATTCCCCACCTGTACAATGGAGATTAGAGTACTCCCCCAATCTCAAAGGGCTGCTGTGATACATTAAAGACTTTGTGGTACTCAGATACTACACCAAAGGGGATCATATAAGTGTTTAATATACACAAAGATAGATAGGACACCACAGCACAATGAGCCAATGGCCAAGTTTCAGAAGTAAATGCCACCCCCTGAAAGGGGCTAAACCCACACTCTTCCCACTGACTGAATATATTTCCTTCTGAGGGCATTAAAAGAAAAATCTATTGACGTAATTTTAGCATATTCTGGAGGACGATCCTCATTTTGACTGTAAATGGGGAATCACCATCCTGTGGCTGTGTTTCTAATGGGGTCCTGAAGGGATCTGTTCTTGACTCTGTGCTATTCAATATCTTTATGAATGGGCTTCAAGCAATAAAATATAAAGTTATGGCTGGTTAAATTTGCAGATGACAGAAAATGGTAGACTGGTCAGTTTGATAGGCATGTATCAGTTGCACAGATCAATCTGGATCTCTTGGTAAGGTGGTCTCATTTGAACGTGTTTTAATACAGAAATGCTAAGTCATACATCTGAGAACAAAGAATGTCGATTATAATTACAAGATAGGGGACAGTATCCTGGAATGCACTGACACTGAAATGGATTTACGAGTCATGGGAGATAACCAACTCAACACAAGCTTATAATAAGATGCTATAGCTAAGAGGGCTAACATGATCCTTGGATGTATAAGCTGGGCAATATCAAGTAGAAGTAGGGAGGTAGTGTTATCTCTGTATACAGCATTGGTGAGACCCTTATTGGACTATGATGTCCACTTCTGGGTCAACACTTTAAAAGGGATGTTGATTCACCGTCTGGAAAACACACCTCACAGTGAAAGATTTAAGAAGCTCAATCTACTTAGTTTATCTAAGCCAGAGTTAAGAGGGGACTTGATCACAATCTTAATCACAATATCACTATGGGCAATAACTTTTTGGTAATAGAGGGCTCTTTAATATAGCTGGAAAAGGCAAAATCAGATCCAATGGTTGGAAACAGAAGTCAGACAAATTCACACTAGAAAGAAGGCACAATTTTTCAACAGTTTAGGATTAGCCATGGGAGCAATTTACCTAGGGATGTGATTGATTCTTTATCATTTGACGTCTTTGAATCAAGATTGGATGTCTTTCTAAAAGATGCATTCAATTTATGGGCTTGAGTCAGGAATTACTGGGGACGTTCTCTGGCCTGTGTAATGTTGGAGGTCAGATTAGATGATCAGAATGGTCCTTTCTGGCTTTATTTTTTTTTTTTTTTTTTTCTCCACTGTTTTTTGTCTGTGTCTCCACATCTTTTTGTCTCATCATGAACTCTTTGCTAGGGATATTTTGATTCCCTTTTATTAATGTGTAAGCAAAACCTGCAAAGAGTCCTGTGGTGCCTTATAGACTAACAGACGTATTGGAGCATGAGCTTTCGTGGGTGAATACCCACTTCGTCGGATGCACGTCACATCGTCTGTTAGTCTATAAGGTGCCACAGGACTCTTTGCTGCTTTTACAGATCCAGACTAACCCAGCTACCCCTCTGATACTATGCAAAACCTGGGGATATAAACCTAACATCGAGATACTCTTTTCATGTGTACCATGACACCATTAATGTTGTAGATGAAATGTCACCATCAAGTTTTAAAACCCATTGTTCTGTGTGCGTTAGGCCTCCCCTCCTGTGGTCAGCCAAAGAGGATACAAGCCTTCTACAAGTAGTAGCTACAGGGGAAGTCCTTTAGGGCAAGCTGTGAAGGTTTTATGCTTTAATTGTTAATTTCCTCGGTTCAAGACCTGGTCCAGATGTGCTATTGGCTTTCATGGGGGGAGGGATAGCTCAGTGGTTTGAGTATTGGCATGCTAAACCCAGAGTTGTGAGTTCAATCCTTAAAAGGGCCATTAGGGAACTGGTATAAAAAACTATCTGGGGATTAGTCCTGCTTTGAGCAGCAGGTTGGACTAGATGACCTCCTGAGGTCCCTTCCAACCCTGAAATTCTATGTAATGATGTCAGTAATTAGATGACACAGGATCCATATATCAATATAGTAATTATTTCTTTTTAAAGGGTAGCTTTGCAAAAATAAATAAATACAATCTAAAGTAGTAGATGGAAGTTGTAAAACATAATATTAGCCCAAATTGAATGAAGGAGTTTAGTTACAATCATACCTGTCAGGCATTAGTTAATTAATTATTATTATTAGTTTTCTGATCTCACTTACCCCTATGACTTTCTCTGCAGGAGCCTTAAAAATCCTCCTGTCCTGCCAATGATTTTTTTTTTTTTTTTTTTTTTTGGCCCTGTCACGTAAATTCCCCTGTAAACCTCTGAGATTCCTGTAAAAGAAACTCTACCTTTATTTCAAATCCAGTGATGTGTTAAGCCTGAAGATCTGTACAGGATATTGGTATGTAACAGATTACTATGTAAAACGATACTATACAGAGGGATCACACCACGCCACTTCTGAAATAATTCCAGCTGGGTGAAGGGAGCAATCATTTCACAGTCCATGGCAAAACAACGCCGCTATTTGTTTTACAGGACGTAATTTGAGTAGGTATTTAGGGACCTTTGTATTTTCTTTTTTAAATCGGAGTTTTGACTCAGTGTACTTCAGTGGGGTTAGATCACAGTTCTTGCTTATGGGAAATGGTGGAGTAAGATACAAATTAACATCCTGGCCCATCCATGCACTGCAATCCAACTTGTGCTCTCACTTCTCTGAGGGGGACATTATTCAGCAGCCAGTGATGGAATTTGTTTTCAAGCCATGTCCAACCACCTTCAAACAATTTTAGACTGGGACTTTCAAAGGATCTTGAGGAAATTAGGCACCAAAATCCACCTAGGGATCTTACCTCCCTTAGGTTTCTTTGAAAATCCTAACACTAATGATTGCATTAGTGATCAGACTAGGCCACTTGTAGCCTGACTGCATACATCCTCAGGGACTGAGGCCCAGATCCTCAAAGGTATTTAGGCACCAAGCTCCCAGTGAAATCAGTGGCAGTTAGTTGCCTCAATGCCTTTTAGGACTGGTGCCTGAAGGACTAGTGAGCATCAAGAACTAGTAATAATAATGTATGATACTACTTGAAAATTAGTGAGCATCTCTCATTCAGAACAATCTCATTTACTAACTATGGACCACAAGCAATGGTGCTACTTGCTAAACATGCAAAAAAAAATAGGAGTACTTGTGGCACCTTAGAGACTAACAAATTATTAGAGCATAAGCTTTCATGGGCTACTGCCCACTTCTTCGGATGCATAAGCAGTAGCCCACGAAAGCTTATGCTCTAATAAATTTGTTAGTCTCTAAGGTGCCACAAGTACTCCTGTTCTTTTTGCGGATACAGACTAACACGTACTCTGAAACTTGCTAAACATGGTACTCCTCTGTGTCAGAATTAGGACCAATGAGGGTACTCAGAGAGTGAAGAATTACTCACCCTGAGCAAAGGTGCTAGAACTGGGTCCCTGGTAAACTGTTTATTCTTCACTGTCATGCTTTGTTGTGTTAAGTTCACACTGTTTTATTTTTTGGATTCAATTATTTGCTAATGGTTTGTTAAGGGTTTTTTTAATCTGCACAGCACTTCAGACCTTCTCTATTTACACTCTGTTTTGCATAATCCAAGCTAATTAACACATCAAGAGAAACAGCTCAGACAGGCTGGTACATGCCAATATCATTAAATAGAGTTCTATGTCCTCAACTGTTCCTGCTGCACACAAAATGAAACCGCACTCGGAGATGTGAATGTGAGAAAAACAAAATCTGAACTCTCACAAGCAATTCAGCCGAGCCTGCTTTGTAGACAAAGCAACTGACAGAAATGATATGGCCTTCAAAAATAATTGCCTTGTCTGAGTGGTGTGTAAGATGCTACCACCAGGAAAACAATTTGGACCGTTCCAGTAAATATAAACTTTAGATTTTTCTCTCACAATAATTTTATATTTATATTGGCCTTTGCAACCCAAAGGATCCCCAATGCATTTTATGGCCCATATGCATAGAGCACCGCTGAAATGCAGCCACCGGTGTGGAGGGGAAACAGGACAGTTGGCAGGAAGATTGTATGCTACAAAGCAGGGAGGGTCCGTTTTGTGCAGGGTAAATAACCTGCTTGAATGGCAAGTGCCATGGGATCTTTAGTATGCAGGTATTTAAAAAATTGCACATGATACAATGTATGGCACATACAGGAGTCTGAAGTGCTGAATTATGAACCTCTGTTACCAGGGTAGATCTAGGTATGGCAAAATTGTTTATGGTAGACCTCTGAGGCCGGCAAGATTTTTCCAAATGATCCTTTTCTGCGTGATTGCTCCATATGTATCCAGACACTATAGCAGTCAGTCCGTCACATTTGTATGCTACCCAATCCTTCCTCCATTTCCTCAGTGACTTCTGTGAAAGAGGAAAACCTCTTACGAGGCACTGGCTGCGCTCTGACAGCAATCTTCCCAAAATCCCCTCCCGAGTAAAGACTGAAAATCCTTCCATCAAGCCTGCAGTAACCTATACATTCATCAACAACAATTATTATTTTTACTTGTTTTACAGAAGCAGGTGGGAAATCCAACCAAGATTGGGGCCCTATTGTACTAGGTATTGTTGAAACACATGATGAGAGAGAGTTCCCTCCCCCAAAGAGTTTGCACTCTAAATAGACAAGATAGAAAAGGAGAACCAGAGGCTGCAGCACAACTAGGAATAGAGCTTGGGTGTCCAGACTCCCCGTCCAGTTCCCTAGATTACATTACCTCCCTGTAACAATATTAATAAGCAAGACCGCTGCTTAATGGACGACATAACATTCCGAGCATAGTCTGATTTTCAAAGGCCACACTGATTTCAAGGGGCCTAGGGGAGTTCAAGCACCTGAGAAAAATCAGGCCACTTTTATTTAGATCTTTATGGTAGCTGTAGGCAACAAAGCTTGAAAAGTTCTGCCTGTTTTACATAGAAATTAAATAATGCTTGCTACTACCCCACTGTAGATTGTTTGCACTCAAATCCTGGCCCACAATGGTCCCTCCCTGTGCACTGTTTTAAGTTTGCTGCAACCCTTTACCCTCGGTAAATCTGTTAGTCTCTAAGGTGCCACAAGTACTCCTGTTCTTCCCTTTACCCTCGGTGTTGCTGTATGTATGTCATTTTTGAAGTGCTTTGAGGCCTTTTTGAATAAAAGGCATTATAAATGTAAGATTGTTTTTGTAATCAGGACCTTTTTTATGTCTTACTTCTAGAAAAGCTTTCCCTTCAGCATGGTCTATGTAGTGACTGCTAGCCAATAAAATGATTGGTGGCCTAGGCAATTATTAGTCTTCATTAGCACGTCAGTGTCTTTGGTCCTGAAAGCAAACTTCGGAAAGCTTCAAGGACATGAATATTTGACCAGTTTGCTTCCTGTAAATGCTGTATAAGCAGCAGCAAAGGAAGACGGAAAAGTAGTTTGTCTTGAGCCATGTTAGCAATATATACATCCAAACAAATGGAAAACCAGGATGTGAGTCTGCAGCAGTGCTCTTATTTCAGTCTCCAGAGCCTGTTAAAGAATGATACTTAGAATATTTGCACACTCTTCAAAAAAAGGTCCATAATTACGTTGTACATCCCTTGAGCTGAATATAAAAACATCTGTGCATTGGACCTGGGCCCCTCCTTACCGCAAAACAGCAATACAACTCCATCCATGTCTATATCTACAGGAACTTTATCTAGACAGACAGCAACAAATTCAATCTCAAACTAGAAATGGTAGCATTCTAAAAGTTAGGTTTCAGAGTAGCAGCCGTGTTAGTCTGTATCTGCAAAAAGAACAGGAGTACTTGTGGCACCTTAGAGACTAACACATTTATTTGAGCATAAGCTTTCGTGGGCTACAGCCCACTTCTTCGGATGCATAGAATGGAACATATATTGAGGAGATATATATACACATATAGAGAGCATGAAAAGGTGGGAGTTGCCTTACCAAAAGTTAGGGGTGTCCACAGATGAGATTCATCTTGTTTATAAATATATCTATCAGCGGGTTTGTGCAAAATTTTGAACCAGATTAAAATTTAGATTTCAAACACAGCCCAAGTTCAGGGTTGTCTGGATCTCAGGTTTTTTTTTCCAGTCCCATCTTTAATACAAGTGTATGTAACAGACTGCCTAAGGAGCGATCTCATGGATCAACAAAGATTCTGGAAATCCAGGGAAGAAGTCCAGATCAGATAGAACCAGTTCACCATAATGCCAAACCAAATTCAGGGGTTTGGATATACAGCAATTATTTCATGTGCTTGTCTACATTTTACTGGCACCTCTACAATCCCTTCCACCTCTATGTGCCCCTCATTCTTCTGGTTTGATTAATGCTCATTTCAGGTCTCTGCTACAAAACCTCTTCCCTTCCACTACCCCATGACCACTTGTTTTCCCTTCAAAGTTCTGTGGTTTACCCACATGTCTTCTAGGCCCCAGCATTCACACATTCACACAGAGCCTTTAAAGAACTCAGAATGAAGGTGGTAGTAGGCACCTGAATCTCAATGACACAACTAAAATGTAGGGGGAATTGAAGGCCTGAGATATCCAGTAGTGAAAAGAGGAGAGATGGAGGCCTGAAGATACAGGAGGGAAAGAAAGAAAGAAAGAAAGACAGAGGCAGGGGTGGGGGTGGAAGCTGTGGAGGTGGTTGGGAAATGATTTTGTGATAAAAATAATTTTAAATTATCTTTCACTCACAGGGTTTGAAACAGACCCATGTCCATTTTTCAGTTTTCTGCAATTTTTTTTACCAATTCTTTTCCTCATAATTGTTTGGAAATGTTTCATTTTTGGCAAATAAAAAAAATGGATTACAATTGTAATAACAATTTTGGTAAAGTATACAATGGGAAGTTTCCTGGAAAACCTGAAAGATTTATCATGTTGAAAACATTTGGTGATGTGTTTGAAGTTTTTAACAGGCCATTTTCAACAACATTTTTGTGCAATATATTTCCCCCAGTATTTTATTTTTAAAAGTTTATAACAGGGGGGCAACATAGTTAGTTTCATATAATTTTGCTTCTAACTTTCACAGGAAAAAAGATAAGAAGAAGAGCCAGAGAGGCAAAACACTTGATCATACTTTCCCTCTAGGTTGGAAATAAAATGCCATTAATATTAATGTAATATCTTCTTGTTAGTTCTCTTCTAAAATGTTTCCCCCTAGGTATGCATTAGAACTGAGGCTATGCAGTTACTGCTTATCAATTACATCTGACTATCTGCACTGGTTTCACTACTGGGCCACCCACATTAATTATAATATATATAGAGAGAGATCTTTTTGACAAAGATGTAAGCTTGAAATGGGATCTGAATAAGGATATGAACTGATAGTTTAAAAGAGTTGCATTAATGAATCCTTTTTCTTCATGTTCTTTAGCCAGTTCTTAATATATGCCAACTTTTCTCGTAATCTATAACTGCTTTTACATGCTTACTTCCCATGTGCCTTTTAAAACCTAAGGGCTAAATTCTGCTCTCCTTTATTGACATTGACAGGGCTTTTTTTCATGAGAAGCCCCACTGAAATCAGTGGACATACTTATACTACACAGCATGGAGAAGGGGATCCAAGTATGGCCCTATATACATACATACCCCTATATTATTTTTTAGTCCTATGATTAGGGCTCATTGAAAACTGTTTGCCAGAATTATTTTTTTTTTTTAATGGAAAATTGAATTTTCAGCTAACAAAATCTTCAGCAGAAAGTGTCTGCCTTCTGTGGCAAATGTCAGCTCTGTTGAAAAAAGTGGCTTTCATTTTGACTAAAAGGTGAAATTTTCCAATGGGGGGGAATTCAATTTTTTGACCAGCTTTATCTGTGACAATTGCTGGAACAGATGCACTGAGATATCCGGGTCTTTACAGCCATAGATATTTTATCTTATTTTTTCTTCTTCCATGTGCCCTTCTTCGGGGGGAGGGAGAAGTGAAGGGGGGGGAGTTGAACCGTCATGAGTACGATATAAAGAACACCCCAATCAGTACAATGTGCTTGGATACAGCAAAACTGTCCTGTGCAAAACCTGACTTTAATACGTGTTTCATTATTTATACTCCACTATTGTTTGTTTCTCAATATAATTTGTAATGAATTATTTATTCTACAATCATTTTATTGTAAGTACCTTTTTTAAAATGTATTTCTTCTTTAGTACATTTTAGACTTCAAAGAAGCATCTTAATCTGGAAATGTCCAAAATATCTGACTAAACCTTTGACGATAAGAAGAATGAGCCAAATTGTACCAATGCATAGAGATAGAACCATGCAGAGTTTTACGGCTCACTGCAGCACTTCTTTGGAATTCTACTCTCAGAGGGAAGGTGTTGTGAGGGATGGGTTGGGCCATGAAGGAGACTGAGGTGTGGAATTGCAAACTTACTGATCCCAAGGAACTGCAAGGAAGAGGACCCCATTTCCACAGAGGGGCTATCCCTCATACTGCTCTTGTGGTCTTCTTCCCCGCAAGTAGCATGGCAACTGCCTTTAGACAGACCACCTTTGCTGGCAAAAAATTCTCACTCCAATAGTGGGATAAGGCTGAAGAGCTTGAGTTATCCATAGCTGCTTCAGTAAAGATACCCACTTGGATGCCTGCTGCTTAGGAAGGGGAGAATACCATATAGAGCAGCTTCTCCTCCTCCAATGCCCACCAAGTACAAGGAAAGCAGGGTGATTTTATCTGTCTAATTTAGGGCTTTATATGGTCATTCATTACCATAATATGTGAGTGCCTGTCACATAAAGTCAATAGCAATAAAAAAGTCCCTAGTGGACTTCCTGAAGTCTGTGGCACTTTTCCTTTTGTGGGGGTCAGAACTCTGCTTGGGGGGCTTCTGTGAACCCCTCAGCAGGAAACAGCAGCCTTCTATGGAAGGCAACACAGGGCCCAATGAAAGGAACATGACCTATGCTTTCCATTTTATTTCTGTAAAACTTGGGTTTAGCCTGACATTTAGTGCAAAGTGTTAGCGGAAATTAACCTTAAGATTCTAATTGAGGTAGGAAAATGATCTCATAATAAAAACTGAAATGAGACTTGATTGTAATCAAGAAATAAAAAAAAGGGATGCCATTTGGTATTTAATAAAAAGTAGCACGCACAGCTTTTGGTAGGTAATTTCCTTGGGTGGCATTAAAATGAAATGCAAAGCATATAAAAAACAAAAAATCCTATTCAAATGCTTTATGGAATCATAAATTGCAGTGACATTACAATGAGAACATGATTTGCCCAGTCAAAAGCAATTATGTTAGGGGAAAAGGGGAAAACAAGAAAGCTGTGGTCATCATAAACATTGTCAGCCTAAATCTGCATCTCTGTGCCTGTTATGCCAACTTGCCCTACTATTTCTCTTGCATCTCAAAAAAAAAAAAAATAATTTCTCTTTCCCTGATTAAATGGACCTCTGAGCTCTACAGAAATGAAGTTTTTTGTTCAGTTTATCTTTTTAAGTGTGTGTGTTCTTTGGGATATTTTTTTTTTATTTAGTTCATCCATGAAATGTTGCTTCCGACTGCTGTATATCACACTGCAGCCATTGCACCAGTGCATAATGAACTGCCATAATCTAATGAGCACATTAACCTTCAGAGTAATAAAAATGTGTATTTGTCTTTTATATACTGCAAATGTAATGGACATTGCCTTTCCTTCTGACCCATAACTTTGACTGTGGTTGAGTTTTAATTAGACCTATAGTTAACAGGTCAAGATTCTGTCTTTTTCTTGCAACACAAGAGAAGAAAGGGACTCAGTCCTGCAAGGTGCAAGACACTTTAACTGCTACTCATTTCAATGGGAGTTCAGGGTGCTCAGCTCTCTACATAGGGGTTCAGCACCTTGCCAGATCAAACCTTTAATAGTCAATGTTACTGACAAATAACAAAGGGCTAAATCAGATTCAAAAAGTTCCGGCAGAATGGGCAATACTAAAGTCAGCAATTGCCAACAGTTACAGATGTAAATGAGTTACCACTAGTGCCCCATACTTAGAGCAAGAAAACCTTTGGTAGCTGTGTAGTATCTCTTGGTAAATTATTACTCTTACATGGCCATGGCTGTACCTATGATTGTACCATGATGGGAGATATCTATGTACTAGCGGGTAAGGTTTTTATTTAAACACCCAGTACATTTCAAAGAGTCTGGGTTACCTACTTTAAATGGTGTGGTAATGCTTGGCGTTGGGGAGGCAGTGTGAACTAGTCACATTGGTTGGTGCAACATGGCACTCTCCTGGGTGTCAGAAGGATGCTGGGGTTCTCTGATCCCAACTGACCTGCTGTCTTTGGTTCATTTGAAAATGGTGTTGGAACTGTAGGCTGTCACTTTCATTTGTAAGGGGTTTCCCGGCCCTGCTTGCCAGCTAGGGGGCTCTGTTAGGAAAGTGTGTGAGGACCGCAGTTTGAGAAGAGCCAGCATCAAACAAGGTGAGGTGAATTGTTCCTTTGCTTTAGGGAGCAAAGTGCTTTGTCTCTGTTTTTCCTTTTTTGGGGGTTGGTTTTTTTTTTTTGCATTTTTGTGTGTTATTGTTCTGAATTCTAAGAAATAAAGTAGTGTTACATTGCAACTTTCCAGCAATTGTATTGTTATGTTTCTTTATCTAAATTTCTCTGTTTGCGTGTCGTGAAACTAACACTGTACATTTGAGCAAATCTCTATGCTTCTTCTTACCCTTTGTCCATTTTATCGATTTACATTCTAAACTCTTTGGGGCCAGGACTGTCTGTCATTGTGTTTGTACAGTGCCTACCACAATGGATCCCTGATCTCAGCTGGAGCATTTAGGTGCCCTTGTAATATAAAAAAAAAATGGATTTAGAGATACTAAAAAATATTCCCATTGGCTCAGAAGTAGAGCTGGCCCAGTACTATGAAAGAAAAGGTTAAGGAATATCTGTTCAAATTTGTAAATGGATTTGCTTTGACTGCTCTCGCTAGTCCTTTTGTGTTTGCTTTCTTTGAATACTGTAGTGAAAGAATTTACTTGTAGGACCATTCACAGAAACTGAGAGGCCTAAGTGAACGCTGCCAAATATTTGCAGACAGTGAATTTTGAATTTATAAGCATGATTGTTTGCACTGGAAACTTGTTTCTAAGGGTATGTCTATACTACGAGAGTAGTTCGATTTTACTTAAATCGAATTAGTGGAACCGATATTGTGTATTCACACTAAGTCGAACATGTGTATCCACACTAAGAATAGTAATTTGACTGTGTGAGTCCACACTAACAGGGCAAGCATCGACATTGGAAGCGGTGCACTATGGGCAGCTATCCCACAGTTCCACAGTCCCCGCTGCCCATTGGAATTCTGGGTCGAGCCCCGAATGCCTGCTGGGAAAAAAAATGTGTTGAGGGTGGTTTTGGGTAACTGTCGTCTTTCAACCGTCACTCCCGCCCTCCCTCCCTGAAAGCGCCGGCGGGCAATCAGTTCGCGCACATTTTTGGTGAGTGACAGCACGGACGCCACAACACTGCGAGCCTGGAGCCCGCTGCGACCATCGCTGCAGTTATGGCCGTTGTCAACACCTCGCACCTTATCATCCACCTTTTTCAGAGGCAGATGCTGAGAAATCGGGCAGCGCGGTGAGGACATTAAGTCTGAGAGTGGCACAGACCTCTCACAAAGCACGGGACCCCGCGCCGTGGAGCATCATGGTGGCAATGGGTCATGTTGATGCTGTGGAATGGCGATTCTGGGCCCGGGAAACAAGCACGGACTGGTGGGACCGCATAGTGCTGCAGGTCTGGGATGAATCACAGTAGCTGCGAAACTTTCGCATGCATAAGGGAACTTTCCGAGTTGCTGTCCCCTGCCCTGAAGCGCAAGGACACCCGGATGCGAGCAGCCCTGACTGTCCAAAAGCGAGTGGCCATAGCCCTCTGGAAGCTTGCAACGCCAGACAGCTACCGGTCAGTCGCAAACCACTTTGGCGTGGGCAAATCTACCATGGGGTTTGCTGTGATGCAAGTAGCCAACACAATCGTTGAGCTACTGCTGTCAAAGGTAGTGACCCTGGGAAACGTGCAGGTGATCATAGATGGCTTCTCCGCGATGGGATTCCCAAACTGCGGTGGGGCTATAGATGGAACTCACATCCCTATCCTGGGACCGGAGCACCAGGCCAGCCAGTACATTAACAGAAAGGGCTACTTTCAATGGTGCTGCAAGCACTGGTGGACCATAGGGGACGTTTTACCAACATCAACGTCGGATGGCCAGGCAAGGTTCATGATGCTCGTCTTTTCAGGAACTCTGGTCTGTTTAGACGGCTGCAGGAAGGTATTTACTTCCCGGACCACAAAATAACTGTTGGGGATGTGGAGATGCCTATAGTGATCCTCGGGGACCCAGCCTACCCGCTAATTCCCTGGCTCATGAAGCCCTATACAGGTGCCCTGGACAGTGAAAAAGAACTTTTCAACTACCGGCTGAGCAAGTGCAGAATGGTGGTGGAAGGTGCTTTTGGACATCTCAAGGGGAGATGGAGAAGCTTACTGACTCACTCTGATCTCAGCGAAATCAGTATCCCCATTGTTATTGCAGCTTGCTGTGTGCTCCACAATCTCTGTGAGAGCAAGGGAGAGACGTTTATGGCGGGGTGGGAGGTTGAGGCACATCGCCTGGCTGCTGATTACACCCAGCCAGACAGCCGGGCGATTAGAAGAGCCCAGCGGGACGCGCTGTGCATCCGGGAGGCTTTGAAAGCTAGGTTCCACAGTGAGCAGGGTAACCTGTGACTATTAAGTTTGTTTAAAGAGAAGCTGAACCTGACCCCGTTTCTCTACTCACTTAATGTTGACTATCCTCTCCAGTTACATACCCCCTTCACCCCGTTGTCCCCCCTTCCAACACACCTTTAAAAATAAAATAAATGGAACTTTGTTCATTAACACCGTTTTCTTTATTAGGGGTTTCGTGGTACAGGGTTGAAACTGGGACGCAGACTGTGGTGGGGAGCGGGTGTAGTGATGGAAAGGACACTTCTAAACTCGAGGAATGACAGGCTCCTGCTCCTAGAGTGGTCCGCAGTGGTGGACTGGTTGTTTCAATGGAGCCTGCCACCACTCCTTTTCGGGACTCTGTGTGTGGGGGCTATGTGACTTTGTGGCAGGGGAGGGCGGTTACAGGTCCCCTGCTGCGTGGCTCTGTGATCCAGGATAAGGACCGCTGCATAAGATCTGTAACCGCCCTCCCCCGCCGCAAACTCTCATAGCCGCCCCCCCCCCGAACATGAAAACCACCTGCCAGACTGACCAGGGTGCCTAGTGACTGCAATGTGTGTGTGACCTTCTGCTGAACCTGCCCCCGTGTCTGTACCTGGTAAAGGTGACTGTCCTCTCCAATTACCAACCCCCTTTCCCCCCTTCAGACACACTCTCCTCTAAAAGAACCTGACGGAAACAGTAATTAACAGAAACATATTTTTTATTAACAACTACACAGTTAGGGGATGACACTGGGACGGGGGCTTGGGTGAGGGGCTTTTGGAGTGAAGGAAAGGACTTATAAAATCTTTGGGAATGAGAGCCGTCTGGTACTTGAGCAGTCTGCAGGGGTGGAGTGACTGTTTTCACGGCCCCTGCTGCCCCTCCTTCTTGGGATTTTGGGTGAGGGGCGGATGGAACTTTGTGGCGGGGGAGGGCGGTTAGAGATAGACTGCACCGGGGCTCTGTCCTCCTGCCTCCGGTCCTGCAGAACATCTACAAGGCGCCGGAGCATGTCCGTTTGCTCCCTTAATAGTCCAAGCAGCATTTGAGTTGCCTGCTGGTCTTCCTGCCGCCACCTGTCCTCCCGTTCACTGTGTGATCGCTGGTATTGCAACATGTTCTCCCTCCACTGGGTCTGCTGTGCCGCCTCGGCTCGGGAGCAGCCCATAAGTTCGGAGAACATCTCGTCCCGTGTCCTTCTCTTTCGGCGCCTAATCTGCGCCAGCCTCTGGGAGGGGGATGCCGGGGTAGGTTGGGAGATACTCGCAGCTGTGGGATGGGAAAAAGGGAGTGAATTCCTCACAAAGATACATTTTTGTGAACAATGAACATAGTCGTTCTCTGTGAACAAGACCATGCACAGCACCTATCACATGCGCACTCAGGACAAGGTCGAATTTTTGGCCTTCCCATTCAGTGCCTGGGGTCTTGGAGTACAGATCACACAAGCGGGGCAGGACAGCGGAATTCAGGTAGCAGGTGGACATGGTAAGCCATAGACTTTTGGCTGATGAAAGCTTAATTTATAGCAGTGCCCTCCTTTCACGTTCAAAGCAATGCCCCTAGCATTGGCCAATCCGGCCAGCATGAATTCTGCCCCGTCCCACCCCTCCCTTATGGCTGTCCCCGGGAAAGATCCCTGTATGCTGCCCCTGTCCCGCCTCCACCGTGTGGCTGTAAACTGCCGGTTACACTTATGTAAAGGAACAGGCAATCAGTTCCAATACTAACATTCCCCTAATTTAAAGCAGGTCACCATGAGTGATATCACTCTGATGAGGATCTCGGACACAGAGAAAGACCGCATGCTGCGTGAATGCCAGCAAAAACCAGGGCCATATGCAGCCATGCTGTGCGAGGCACTGATCCCGGAGTACTTGCTGCTAGCCTGGCGCGGAAAAGTTTCCTACCATGGAGGACGCAATAAGGCCGCTCTCCCCAGGAACCTAATGCAAAGGCTTTCAAATTACCTCCAGGAGAGCTTTGTGGAGATGTCCCAGGAGGATTTCTGCTCTATCCCCAGACATATTGACACAATTTTCCAGTAGCTGCACTGGCAAGGACTAAAAAGTAAAGTGCCTAGGGCAAAGTAATCATGAAAAACCCGTTGTTAATATTCCATTCCTGTTCTGATCAAAATAAATGTTTACATGTTTAAAACACTTACCGACTGATCCTTCCCCTGATTCAGGGTCAGGGTTAACGCCTTGGGAGGGTTGGTAGGGGATCTCCGTGAGGGTGATGAAGAGATCCTGGCTGTCGGGGAAATCAGCGTTGTATGCGCTGTCGACTGCCTCGTCCTCCTCATCTCCTTCCTCATCTTCCCCATCCACGAACATCTCAAGGAAGCGGCCGTCGACAATACCCCATCGTCAGAGTCCACGGTCAGTGGTGGGGTAGTGGTGGTGGCCGTACCTAGAATGGAATGCAGTGCCTCGTAGAAACGGCATGTCTGGGGCTGGGATCCGGAGTGTCCGTTTGCCGCTTTGGTCTTCTGGTAGCCTTGGCTCAGGTCCTTGATTTTCACACGGCACTGCGTTGCATCCCGGCTGTATCCTCTCTCCGTCATGGCTTTGGAGATCTTCTCGTAGATCTTCGTATTCCGTTTTTTCGATCGCAGCTCCGAAAGCATGGACTTATCGCCCCACACAGCGATCAGATCCAAGATTTCCCGATCAGTCCATGCTGGGGCCCTCTTTCTATTCTGCGATTGCATGGTCACCTCTGCTGGAGAGCTCTGCAAAGTTGCCAGTGCTGCTGAGCTCGCCACAATGTCCGAACAGGAAATAAGATTCAAACTGGCCAGACAGGAAAAGGAATTCAAATTTTCCCGGGGCTTTTCCTGTGTGGCTGGTCAGAGCATCCAAGCTCGGACTGCTGTCCAGAGAGTCAACAGAGTGGTGCACTGTGGGATAGCTCCTGGAGCTATTAGTGTCGAATTCCATCCACACCTACCCTAATTCGACATGGCCATGTCGAATTTAGCGCTACTCCCCTCATCGGGGAGGAGTACAGAAATCGATTTAAAGAGACCTCTATGTCGAACTAAATAGCTTCGTTGTGTGGACAGGTGCAGGGTTAATTCGATTTAACGCTGCTAAATTCGACATAACCTCCTAGCGTAGACCAGGCCTAAGAATTACATGCATCTAATCAAGGAAGAGAAGCAATGTCATGTGAACTGCATGTCCAATCTTAAATTCACCAAAAAAGCTGAAGTTTTTAAAAGTCAAAATCTGACCATTGTTCCCAATAAAGTTACAAAGCTGAGATTTGTTCTCTGGAATCATTCACTGAATGATTTCAAACTAAGAATAAATGTGAGCCAATTGCAAACAAACAGATACAAGCAAAATGTGTTAACTAAATTATTGGCCACAAATTATTCATCCACATCTACTCAAAAATCAGTAGGAGCCTGATCCACAAATGATTAGGCACCAAACTGCCTAACTCCCTGTACAGGGCTGGTGGAACAATTTTTATAGCAGAGGTGCTGATGATGGAAACCATGGAAACCATCTATTTGGTGTTTGTTATTACTACTTCAAGACTGGGGCCAGCAACTCCAGAATCCCTAGTTCCAGCACCACTATCCCTTTGTGGATCTGGATGCAGAGGCCCAATGCAAAGCCCATTAAAGTCAATGGGATGCACTGAAGCAGGATTAGACTCCTTAGTTAAAAATTCCCCTTGACAGCCCTTGCACAAGGAAGTCCAATTCAAATTGCCCTTCCCTGTACTAGCATGGCAACTTGTAACACAGGTGTTTCATGCACAAACCAACATTCCATAGACTTCCAAGGGATGTGTGAATCAGCACTTCACCCACTACCCTAGGTGAATCTCTTCCACTTGGTGTGTTGTACTAGGAGGGCTGTAACATCCCTTGGTGGAGGAAAGGTTGCAGCTTCTTCACACAGTTGCAATTCACCTCCATTGGCCTTTCCACCTGTGCTCTGTGTAATGGCAGTTTATGTTGGCACAACACCAGGGGAATGTGACTCAGTGTGTAAAATTCATCCCTATGAAAAAGGCCAGTGATAGGCCTGTGTACTCCTTAAGCTCCACTTAAGCACCACGGGCTTAATTTCACCTAGTGTGTCTAGTTCTCAACCTCCCCAGGTCCCAGTGTAGGACCTTTAGTTACAGGAGTGCTATATAATTGAGTCATATCTGTATCTGTGTGTGAATATATCTATATCTTTATATTAACTAGCTGTCTCATATATAGATAGATATATATACACACATACAGATATGGCTCAATTATTTGGAACTCCTGTAACAAAAGGAGAGAGAGAGAGAGAGTGTGTGTGTGTGTGTGTGTGCGTGAGAGAGAGCTAGTTAATATAAAGATACCCTCTACTGGCACATAAGAAATAGGTAGCATTGTTCACAAGCGAGTAGATTAATTAAAGCTGTTATGCACTGAATGGGGCTTCCTGAGTCTAGCTCTCCACATCTGTTAATAATCCCTCACTAAATGAAAGGGTAACTGATTTTAGTGTGCTGAAGACACTCAAGCAGACATATAAAAGAAGAGAAAAATTGCTTTTACCATTCTTTTTATTTGTGGAGGACTCTCGGCATGGTACATTGGCAGAGTGATGTATGGCGAGATTTTCCCTGAGGAGCACCAATAGTCCTGGCATTGTTCATCTTCACTTCATATCCTGTAGATGACTTTTGCTGTGTTCACAGAGGACAAAAATCATCACTCTCCCCAACCCCCACTAAAATGCAGTTCAACGTCTTTGAGCCAAAGGAAGTACAAATAGGCAGTTTCTATTGTCTTCAGAATGGAAATTAACACTCTGAATTTAAGTTCTCAAAGGCACACTTCAATGACATTGAGAGTGAATGTTTCAACGTTTTACTTACATTACATGTATATAGTTATCAAAGACAACATGTTTTCTGTGTGGAACAAGGCACTGGAAGCCAGGTCTCCTAGATTCTATTCCCATATTTGACCCTGACTCACTGTATTGCCTTAGGATAATCAAATAGTTTAACTGAGGTATACAGAGGTTTCCCATGTACCTTTATGATCCCCTGAGTAACAAGGGAATACAGGTTTCAGAGTAGCAGCCGTGTTAGTCTGTATCCGCAAAAAGAACAGGAGTACTTGTGGCACCTTAGAGACTAACAAATTTATTAGAGCATAAGCTTTCGTGGACTACAATGGTTCTCAAACTTTTGTATTGGTGACCCCTTCACACAGCAAGCCTGTGAGTGTGACCCCCCACCCTTATAAATTAAAACACTTTTAAAAATATTTAGCACTATTATAAATGCTGGAGGTGAAGCAGGGTTTGGGGTGGAGTCTGACAACTCGCAACCCCCCATGTAATAACCTCACAACCCCCTGAGAGGTCAAGACCCCGCAGTTTGAGAACCCCTGGGATAACACCTAATTCAGAGGTGTTGTTAGGATAAATTTTTTAATGGTAGAAAATACTCTTCCAGTTTCTTGGATGAAATGCTCTGAAAAAGTATTATTTTTATTGCTGGAAAACAGAGCTGTTTTTAAATCTTAATAATAATCAGTGTTGCCCACTTTCACTATTTAATTGCAAGGCTCATAATATTTTTTTTCTTAAAGCCCCAGATCCCGGAATCCATTTTTTTACCTGAATCTCAGCTTTAATTTAAAACAAAAAACAAAAAAACCACAGTATGGTTCTAACCCACATGATTACAGAGAAAAGGTTACAAACATAACCTGAATGCATATTAAGGGCTCAGAAACCAAAGGCAAATAAAAAGACCCCAAAGATTTATTTTTCTTTGTCTTGTGATTTTGGGGGGGCTGGACTCCATTTCTGAACACTTGGGGTTGGCAATAGTGTAACTGAACCCCCAGATTGTCTACATACCTAAATTGAGTAACCACATTTTCTTATTGTTGTAACCTTCATCCTTCCTCAAACCTCATTCCCAACACCACAGAGTCTCATCTCATTGGGTAGCAACTAAATTAGGCCCTGATCATGCAAGGCACAAAGCTCGGACAGGCCCCAAAACCTGCACAGACCACCATGGAAATCAGTGGACCTCTGCATGGACATAGACATCAGCTTCTCCTGTCACTACAGGACTGAGGCCTTTGTTCCTAAATCACACGGGGAAGGGCCCTTGTCTTTCTGATTGTAATGTACTGTGCTGCGCGCACTGTAGAAGCAACAATAAATAACAGTAGTAGCAATGATATAGGGCCAAGTCCTCAGGTCCTTAGTATTTTGAGTCAAAGGAAGTTCATCTAAGTCACAACTGAGTTCAGACCTGAAGATTTGGTCCGTAATGTCTTTCTCTTCTCCACCAAGTCTACTTCTCTTTGTTTCTTTTATGAAGGAAGATGATCAGTCTGCACTTAGGGCTCCTCAGTGATTTGAGCTAGCTTCCAAGGCACTGGAAGGCATCTAAATGGTCTTTATATTATTTCTGATGTGCTGTTTACTTAGGTGGTGGCTGGAGACAACAAATAGCTCTGTTTCTTGAACATCAAGGCACAAGTGGAGTTCCAGTTAAACGAAGAACCATCACATTTCAAGTCATCTGTCATCTGCATGTGATGTTTCAAACAAGTGGGCATGACAAACTCACTCACTATTAACATATTCCTCTACTGGTTTCCTCTTCTCTATTATAACAAACATAAACTTCTTGTCTTCACTTACAAGGACCTACCTAACTCCATTCCCCCTATCATCTCTCATTCAGTATCAAAATATTGATTTCCTCTTCCAATAAGACCATGTTGTCATCCTCCATCACCCACATGTTAATTTTTCAAACAAGCATCTTTGTGCTTTCTCCCATGCTGCCCCTCACTCTTTGGAGATGCTTACCATAAACATCCACAAAATTAACTCAGTATCCTCCTTCAAATCTTTCCTTAAACCTCTCCTCTGCCATGAAACCTACAAAAACCTTGACTGCAATTAGCCTGCTGGTGTACTGAGATAACTGCCTGCCATGCTGGCTAAGATTGTCTCATTGTTTCTTTGTACTTCCCCCTCGATCTGTCTGTCTCCACCTCTTTTCTCATGTCTTCTACTTAGATTATAAGCTCTTCGAGGAACACACTGTCTTTTTTTCTATGTTTGTGCAGCACCTAGCACAGCCAGGTCCTGGTCTGTAACTAGAGCTCATAGGTTTTACAGTAATACAATAAATAATAATCATATAAAAATTACCAAGGGAATATGATGAGATGGTTCTCTCCTGGGGGCAAACAAATAACATGTATTGACCAATGTCTCTGCTGATGGAGTTTTGATGAGCACCACCCATGGCCAACAAGTCCATAGGACACCTAAGTATACTGGCTTTCCCTTTAACATGATTGTGTACTGCTGTATTTCTGGGTGCTTGCTTTTTTTTTTTTTTTTAATCACAGGAGCCAATCAGCATGTTTTGAATGTTTCTTAGTAACTACTAAAGGGAAACTGTGAAAGTACACATTTGGCCTTGAAAACAATATTTCAGGGGCCAGAAGGCATTTAATTCACATCATATTGCAAGGGCACCACATGTTTTGACAGGCCCTGAGAGAGGTAATTCAATGAGCATCACTTTAATGATATATGATTTAGACAGCTATTTTTTTCCTTTGTCCTCTCTGTGACCCTGCTCCTTCCCCCCTTTCTTTTCAATGCTGCCACAGAGTCACTATCACAAAGATGTCAGATCTGTAGCTGACTGTGTCCTTGTTCAGTTATTCACAGGATAGAATAAACATGCAGATAGCTGCACCATTTGCAAATCAAGGCAAAGACAATTAATTAGATTCCCAGTTCTCTTCGCCTGTCCATCAGATAGGTTAGACATATTGAGCCAAGTTCATCCCTGGTGTAAGCCCATTGATGCCGATGGAGTTGAACTAGGGAGGAACTTGGATCCAGGTAGGCAAACAAAGGTTTAGTGTTTAGTGGGATCCTACAGAGTAGTGTGACACAAGAATCCATCAATGTAACATAAGTGAACAATCCTTCCCTACTGGCCAGGCGTTTCATTGCTCCAGTGGAACATGGCCATTGTAGGAGGGAGAGGAGATCTCTGGGGGAGCGAGGGGAAGTCCTATAGCTGATTTTGAATATCAAAGCAGAGAACTTGTACTGTATTTTGTAATCAAAGACGAGTCAGCAGGTGTTGTGCTCATTAGACCTCTCTTGGTTAGGAAAAAGACGGACTGCCACATTTTGTAGCCGTTGGAGCTTTTTCAGGGTGTGTGACTTCGTTCCTGGATAGAATGAGTTGCAGTAATTAAGTATGGAGGTCATGAATACATAGATCACTATGAACAAGCCAGTGTCTAATAGCGTGGGGCTCAAACTTCTAGCCAGCTGGAGACTGAAGTTGGTGGTTTTTGCCATCATATAAGCTCTGAGGAGAGGACCATATTTTTGTTCTGTATTTGTACAGTGCCTAGCACAATGCACCTGGTTCATGTCTAGGGCTCCGATGGACTCCACCTGGATCCAGGACTGTTAAGGGGACACTCTGAGGGGCCCTAGAACCCAGGAAGTGCCTCCCATCACCATGTGAGTGGGTTGCAGAGAGCCAGGGACTCCAGCCGGGAGGACCAGAAGCAGAGATCCCCTGGGTCAGCCTGGGTTAAGCCCTAAAAAGACATTCAGTGCTGACAGATTAATACATCTTTGTCACCTTTTGAATCAGACTGGAACTCATTTGTTAATATATCCCTGCTTAAACCTGTAAATTATTATTATTTTTCCTAGTTAATAAACCTTTAATTAGTTTGTTACAGGACTGGCTACATGTGTTGTCTTTGGTTTAAGATCTAAGGTACAAATTGTTCTGGGGTAAGTGATTTGTCTCTTGGTACTGGAAGCAACCTGAATATTTTGTGATTTTTGGTGTAAGTGACCATTTATCACGAAGTCCAGCTTGCCTGGGTGGCAAGATAGATTGGAGAGCCCAAGGGAACTATCTGTGACTCCATGGTAAGACTGTTACACTGATCTAAGAGTTCACATTTGTTACCGGTTTGGTGAAATCTAATTCTAGAACATACTGCCACCAGTCTGAGGTATCTGCCCTGCTTTTACAATGTGCCCTGAAGTTGGCACTCCAGGCATGAACCGCACCAGACAGTGTGACAAGGCGTTAGGCACCTTAAATCCTTTTATGACTCCCACCCTATGCTAACAACAACTTCAGGCCTACAGTAGCACTGTGGACTCCAAAAGAACACTGAGGCTAATGAACAATTTAACAATCTGAAGGTAGATGTCCTTGATAGTGGAGTATCTTATAAAATAGGAATGTTCACTGAAGCATGTCCCTTTTCCTACCAGTATCACCTCAGTGTTCCCTGGGTACAATTCCTCTTCAACCTGCTACTGATTTCAGATAGTCATTGATAGAGCTGGGAAATGGTGCTGTTTACATGTTGGTGCTGTCTGTGGTATGTTGGCATATCAACCCATCCTATCTCCTTGGCTCTCCCAGTGGCTCTATGTAGATATTGACTAATACAGAGGATAGGTTGTGCTTTGTGATACCTAGCACATAAGGAATTTGGAGATGGAAGAACAGTTGCCCACAGGTTCAATCTCAGAGAACTGGCTGTGAGATGGTCCAGGAGAAAGTTCTTCACTCCTTCAGCTACTTGGAGACTAGGCAGAAGTATTTGTTGATCAAGAATATGAAATACCACAGAAGTGTCCGACCGAATGAGTATGGATGAACTTCCTTTTCCTATGGACAGGAGGAAGCCATCCATCACAACAGCTGTCTCGTAGCATGCTCTCTTTCGCCCTTGTAAATCCACTGACTTTAGTGGAGATACTCCTTATTGTCACTGGTGTAAGTGAGAGGAAACTATTATTGAAAGACAAGAGCACCTTCATATTCTGCACCTAAATACTGGCATGTAATTTGATGCAAGATCCATATTATTGATTATGCTTTGTACATAGACATCTCAGTCTTGATTACAAGTTTAGTTCTTCCCTGGCATGCATATTTATGGCTTATTACAGCAATCTTATAACTCACTAACAACCCCACCCAGCTGCTCCCCTTCCTCTTCCTTCCTGTGACTGAAGGGGTGTTAACGGGCCACTTCACCTTGAATGGTCCCTTGAAATGTGTTAACTACTTATTCCAAACAATCTGTTCCATCTGGTATTTGGCTGTGACACTGAGTACATTTCCCAGGCCTGAAGAAGAGCTCTGTGTAAGCTCGAAAGCTTGTCTCTCTCACCAACAGAAGTTGTCCAATAAAAGATATTACCTCACCCACCTTATCTCTCTCACATATATCTTCAGTGAGTGCTGAAAATACAGGGTATGCTTATCTATACTTAAAATAAGCATCTAGTTGCTTGGCAACGGAGTACCAGGGCATTTTACCCATTCACCTCCGTTGGGTTTGATTATGATTTTGATGGCATCGTGGTACTTGCTATTTTCAGTATCTAAAGACACACTCCTCTGCTGCTCATATATCAATCCACGGTATAATCACTGGAGGGATCCATAAAACCTTATTGTTTACAGAAGCCTAGTCAATGATACAAAAGCTACTGACACAGGATTGCATCATTGTCAGTATATTTCTGTACACTTGGGTTAAGATCAAACTGAAAGCCCCTCGCATATGCCAGTTCTCACAGGGTTGGTTTTTATCAACATCTGTGTTTGTTTATATGAAGAATAAATATTTAAATGGGGTGAAAAAAATCTAAATCTGCTGCTTTTCCCCCTGTTGCCTGAAAGAAATTCATGGAACTTTCTAGTTTGCATAAATAAGAACTTTGCGCTAGTTTCCTCAGAGGGATACTAAGTAAATTTTTTCACTTCAAATTTAACCACATAAATGGCATTCCCAATTATAATGTATCTTTGTGATCCAGAAAAAAACAGCCAGGAGGCATGGGAGATGCTAACCACTGATGCTCAGAATGGGAAATGAAGGAGGTTATTACTACAATTATTATTTGTAATATGTATTACAAGTAGGCTTAGAGACCCTAACCAACATTGGAATCCCATTGTACTAGGCACTTCACAAACCCATAGTAAGAGACAATCCCTGTCTCAGAGGGCTTACAGTCTAAATATACAAGAAAAACAAATTGTGGGGTGAAGGGGAAGTGCCATTAGAACCATTTTAGAGATGTGGGAATGAGGTACACACTGTAGTGGAGAGGCAAATACAATATAGCAATGAGACACCCTGATGTTAAAGAACTCATGAGTTTTAAGATGCACTCCCATGAGACTCTGACAGCTTTGTTTGTTCCCTATGCTTATTGGATATATCGTATGGTATCATGAGATTTCATGATAAGTCTAGCAAAGATTTACAATCCCTATTCCTCTCTCTGAAATTACTCTTCTCATGTCAATACTGAACAAACATACAAAGGAACATAACATGTCCATCAGAGTCTGTGATGAAACTCAACATTCAAATGCAAATTGATGTTTTTTAAATTGCCAGATTTATATCTTCCTTTCTTTGGAAAATAAGCTACATGCAAATTTTTTGCCATATTTTGACCTTTTACCATTTACTTTTTCCTAACACAGAACTCTAAATGAATTCCTCTTAATTGCACGAGCAATTGTTAACATGCTGCAAGAATTTGAAAATGCCATTTCGGTACCTGCCAGTACGTCTGTGTGGCAGAATTAAGTATAGAAACCTGGGCAAATTTGGAATCCAATCACTGAGCAATCTGAAGACACACAAGCACCCTGTAATGAAGCAGTTATACCAGCTGAGACTCTTGCTGTTCGCAGCACAGTGTGGATTTATCAAGAACAAATCATGTGAAGCCAACCTAACTTCCTTCTTTGACAGGGTTACTGGCCTAGACGATAGGAGGGAACTAGACATGAGATCTTGATTTTAGTAAGACATTTGACACAGTCTCAAATGACATTCTCATAAGTATATGAGGGAAATGTGTTCTGGATGAAATTCCTACAAGGGGGGTGCACAACTGATTGATAACTACTCTTTGAGTACAGTCTTTCAATGGTTTACTGTCACACTGTGAAGACATACTCAGTAGGGTCCAACAGGGGCCAGTCTTGTGTCTGGTACTTTTCAATATTTCCATTATTGACTTGGATAATGGAGTGGAGAGTATGCTTCTAAAATCTGTGGATGATACCAAGCTGGGAGGGGTTGTAAGCATTTTGGAGTACAGGATTAGAATTCAAAACAACCTTGACAAATTGGAAAATTGGTCTGATTTCAAAGAAAAGTGCAAAGTACTTCACTTAGGAAGGAAAAATTAAATTCACAACTACAAAATCGGAAATAACTGGCTAGATGGTAATACTGGTGAAGAGGATCTGGCAGTTAGATTGGATCACAAATTGAATGAGTCACCAATGTGATGTGATTGTGATAATGGCTAATACCATTCTGGGGTGTATTAACAGGACAGCAAAGGTTAAAAAAATGGGTGTGTTTCTTCTTGAGAAAACAAGATTGAGCAGGGGACCTGATAGCAGTCCTCAGTAAGTTAAGTTCTGTTTGCAGAATGAAGCCTTACTCTTTGTTAACAGAAATGACAAGGGGGCTCAATGCAGGTGGCTGTCTTTGCAGGGTTGGGGTCTTGATTAGAGCCAACACTACCATAGAATAAGTGAAGAATGATTCTTCCATATTCTGTACCCGTATAAACAGGGTTCAAAAGTGAATGTAAATGCCTCTGTATCAAAATAATGATTTACCCCCATGTTACACTGGTGTAAGTGATTGCACAGGGAAAGGGAAGGGAAAAATCTGACCCTGAATATTTTTATCCTAAACTGAGGATATTTTTCAATTCCAGAAATAACCATGCACCATGTCTGCTAACTATGATTGCATTTCCTTCATAGAATCATAGAATATCATGGTTGGAAGGGACCTCAGAAGGTCATCTAGTCCAACCCCCTGCTCAAAGCAGGACCAATCTCCAACTAAATCATCCCAGGCAGGGCTTTCTCAAGCTTGACCTTAAAAAACTCTAAGGAAGGAGATTCCACCACCTCCCTAGGTAACCCATTCCAGTGCTTCGCTACCCTCCTAGTGAAAAAGTTTTTCCTAATATCCAACCTAAACCTGCCCCACTGCAACTTGAGACCATTACTCTTTGTTCTGTCATCTAGAACCACTGAGAACAGACTAGATCCATCCTCTTTGGAATCCCCTTTCAGTTAGTTGAAAGCAGCTATCAAATCCACCCCTAATTCTTTTCTTCTGCAGACTAAACAATGCCAGTTCCCTCAGTCTCTCCTCATAAGTCATTATGAGGCTGGTGTGGCAAGAGCCTTAAAACACAATGTAGCCTCCCATTTCCTAACCCATTCCCTAATTCTCAACTGAGGAATATCAGAACTACTTTAGTGTAAATCTCTCACTAATAAAGTAAGTTCATTGCTAGCAGTTACTTTGTTCCATTATTGTCTCCAATATTGCATGCATTAAGTACAAATATGCTGTTATTATCATTCCTAGAATTTTCCTAATAGAAAATATTATTTGACCTGAGCAGTTGCCAAAATTTGGGGATTTAATGAGGTGTTTCACTAAGGAGGAGAAATTGATGTTGGAGACAAGCAGGATTGCACAAAAGAAATACCTATTTACAAAGAATGTATAAAGTCCTGTTTCCTTGTACATAGCAGGAATCAAACAGGAGACAGTTTCTTGACTCACAGTTCTAAGCCTCTTTTCAGACAGCACTCAGACAAAAAACTCTCTTTCTAGGCTGTTCTCGGAGTCATGTTCCCATGATTGTTTTGACTGTGTCCTTGGTGTCCCGCTATTTCTCTCCAGCTTTTCTTACTTCTCTCACAGAGACCAACACACACGTCCACCAAACTATACACAGAAAATGCGTCCACCCACATGTCCTATTGGTTTGGGCAGTGACCGGTGCCTGTGTTTTGAGTAGAGGCTGCTTTTATCTGGTTCCACAAAGGATCTTAATTGTTTCTTATTTATCTATAATGAAGGGTGACTGTTACACTCACCAGTTTAAACAGGGGTTAGCCCAACCCATAGCAATATATTTCAAGAATTAAAGATGAAGGAAGACGGTTATCTTCTGACTCCTTATAATTCATCACAAACCCCAATTAATTCACACCATTCGCACTGTATTAGTAGTATAGATGGAAAGGATCACCTGCGATATAGTAGTTTCACTCATACCAATTCAGCCACATATGTTGTGCCCAAAATATCTGACGTCTGTTTTTCCAAGTGCCATCTGTGCATACAAAATATCAGGCTATTGCATGCCAAGCTAACCATTTTCAAGGAGGGATATACCCATATGCAGTGGGGGCAGGAATGTTCTTGTTGGGCAAAAATTGCACTGGTCTATCTTGTCATGAGACCTTTGTAAAATAAGTAATGGTTTTCTTCACAAAAGGGTGAAATTCACCCCTGTGCACTGGGCCTGGAGAAGGTCTAGGCAGCACTGAAGTTCCTAATGCCCTAATTTGAGGGTTTAAGTGAGAGTTAAGATGGCTTGGTGCTAGCTCTTTGTAAAGGGGCAAGTTTCACTCAACAGGGGCAGTATTTTTTCTAGACTCCCAAAACTAGAGGCTCACAGGGCCTAAAACCAAATGTTTGATAATTCCATGGCATCTTACTACATCTGGCTCCTGGGACCACAATTTAACAATAGGCCAAGTTATATCCGTTGTGCCATTTAGAAGTAAGCTGGCTAAATCCTGGGTAAGTATAAGGGGAATATATTGAAGGGAACAATCCTGCCCTGATGGAAGGACAGGCTAGATGATTTAGCTGAGGTCTTACTGTCTCTAAGTTCCACGGTTTTCAGTCAGTGCCTCTGCCTCCCTCCTCCTTCTCTAAAATAAATGCTTTCCTAGATGAACCTGCACTAATATATTTTTCTCTCCTCCCATTTGTCTTCTCCTCATTACCTCCCTCACTTCATGTTGCTATTGCCTTCTTAGCAGAGTCCTCAAGGGATGAGAGTCGTCTCTTTATCACTCCCTGGCAATCCCCAGGTGTGCCAAGCCACTAGCCCACCTAGTTTGTTTTATCCTGATTTCCTTCACTGATTGGCACTACTACATCACCATAGTTCAGTCATATTCTCAATCAGATAAGCATCTCAGCCATTTTCTGTTGGCTTTGTAATACCACAGTTCTACTTCCTTGAGGCCCCCGGCCACAAGATCTCATATACAAGAACGCCAACTATCTTCAACAGAATTTCTAGGTACAAGATGCTTAAAGGATTGGGTCCAGGCAGTATAACAAGTATGGCAGGAAGTAACAGAAATAGCTGTCAGTTGGGGGAGCCTATTGAAATCAATGGAAATTTTCCATTGATTTCAATGGGTTTTGAAGTCAGGCTCTGCGATAATATCCCTTCGTGTGAACTTACTTTAATAAAGCTAATGAATATAGTCCTACAAATACCAGTCTTGATCACAAAATACTCACTACTCTTATGATAATAAAAAGTACTACCTGCAATTATCTCCTAATTGCCTGTGCTTATGGGATATGATGCTCAAATCTATTGCATTTGCTGGAAAGTCAAAATATAATATAAAGGATGTGTTATGTTCTTTGCTGACTGTGGTGGGTGAGGACCCCATTGAGTCCCCATGAGACCACAATTTGGGCTGCTTAGAGAGTCCTTCCCCTACCTGTGGCATACAAGGAATTCGCCAAATAAAACAAACAAGAAGGTTATTTTCCTCTCCCTGAGTTTGCTGTAAATTACTTAAATAAACCGCCTTCTCCAGAAAACTTAAAAAACTGGTGCAATTCCCAGTCTGCTCCTGATCTAACCTAGACAGGGAGATAATTCCCTAATAAATTCTATAGATTGGTTTAAAAATTACAGAAAGGAGACCATTTGTATTGAACAATGTAGACTTTTGATCAATTTCACTAGACATTTCCACCCCATTGAATTCCATAGGCTTCCCCCCCTCCCCGTAATGATTGGGATGGGAAGGTGTAAGTAGAGTAAGACTCAGGAAAATGCTCTAAAAATAAATCACAAGTTTATCAACTTAATAAGCAGATTCGTCAGCTGGTGCGAATTGGAGTAATGCCATCAAAGTCAATGGAGCTATACCAGTTTCTCCAACTGAGGATCTGACCCGATACGCTTTAAACTGAGCACTCTATTCCCTCCCACTGTGATTTTTTAAATAGCTATAAAAGCAATAATGCATGACCTAGCACAGGATTTCTATTGTGTTATGAGGTGTTAGAATTGCAGACTTCCCAAGTAGTATAGCCCTTGGGGGGAAATATAGACTTGCTTAAAAGAGAGAAAATGTGCAAAACTGGATTTTATACATGCAATGGATGGTTGAAGCCCTTGTGGATTCACTGCAGGCTTTACATCTTTGTCTTTGGTCCAAGAGTTTGCACCTGTTCCACTCTGTGTGAGTGTGTAGCCTATAAAGTACCATATTCGATCATTATAAAAAAATGATGAGGCTTAACTGTGTTGTGTATTGTTATCCCTGGCCAGTTTCAAACTTGAACTTAAAATTAGAAAAATGTGTTAATTATGAAAAGACAGTTTAAAAATTCTCCACGGACATTTCTGTCAGATGTCATATAAAATATGCTATCATCATCATCATCATCATCATCACTCTGCCATAATTGCACATCTAGCTTTCACCAATAGGGCTGGCCAACAAACATTTTCAATGGAAAATTGGGTTTTCAGCTAACTGAAACATTTCATGGAGCATTGCTGCTTCTCTTCCAAAATGTTTGGATTTTTTTAGTTTGAAAACCAAAAACTTTGAAATTGAAAATTTGGGGGGAGCGGGGGTGGTTGCTGAAAATGTAAACACTTTTGGGTTTAGGCTTTCTGCTTTTCGATGAAAAGTCAATATTCAAAAGAAAACAAACAAAAACAAAAAGCCAATACTTTCTGGCCAGCTCTACTCACTAGCTTTTGATGATAATTGTTCAATAGTTTACCTTCCACCTCAGGAGTTTATAGGAACCCAAACAAGCGGAACACAGAAAGGGGGCTCTGTCCACTTCCAATTTATCTCTGCCCTCTATCCACCCACATTCTTGCTAGGAGGAGTATCTGGAATGCTAGGACAGTGCTCGGTGCCAGACTCAGAGCCAAGAACTAAGTAGTTCTTACCTGGCTGAGCAGTGAGGTGGTCTCCCTGACATTGCAGATGAACACAAGGGCACAGAGTGGCCTACAGTTAGTACAGATGTGGCCAGATCCTTCAAGGCTTAAGTATCCTTAACTCCTTAGCACTCAACATCTCAGATGTCCGAATGTTTCATTTCAATTGAAAATGTTAAAATATTTCTTCTTGGTTTGTTGAAATGACCCCAAATGACTTTCCAAATTTTTTTTTTTTTTTTACAATTTCCATTCTGTGTAAAATTTCAACTTTTCATCCTGGTTTAAGATAGAAATGAATGTTGGAACTTCCCATGGGACAGAAATTCTGAATTTCTCTAAATTCTGGCTATGACCTATAAGCCCTATATGAGTCAGGGACCTGCCTACCTGAGAGATTGCCTTTCTCCCTAGGCCATACTGCCACAGTTCTGGTCAGCAGGGATATGTAAGATGAATCTCAATCTCTGTCTCTATGAAAGAGGGAGGGTGGTTGGCAGGGAGTTCTTTTTAAGGGCTCCAAGTGTCTTGAACTTGCTTCTTTTTGTTCCAAAGTAGCCTAAATGGTGGTGACCTTTTAGTAGGGTGACCAGATGTCCCGATTTTATAGGGACAGTCCTGATTTTGGGGTCTTTTTTTATATAGGCTCCTATTACCCCCACCCCCTGTCCCGATTTTTCACATTTGCTGTCTGGTCCCCCTACCTTCTAGGCATCCTGCAAAATACACCTGTTGAGGGTGTCTTTGGAGAGGGCTGAGGGTGTGCTTCCCATAATGATAAAGAGGTGGGGACAAGCTTCTGTAGGCGTCTGGTTGGCTGAGTTCCTATTGGAATGCAAAAAGAATGAGGAGTACTTGTGAGACGAACAAATTTCTTTGGGCATAAGTTTTCGTGGGCTAAAACCCACTTAATCGGATGCAAATTTGTTAGTCTCTAAGATGCCACAAGTACTCCTCATTCTTTTTGCTGATCCAGATTAACACGGCTACCACTCTGAAGCCCATTGGAATGGTTATTTCAGTTTATCGGGATTTCAGCATATTGTATAATTAGTGAATGTGTTGGAACGCCTTGGTTAGACACCCTTTCATAGTTTAAAATCTAAATGAATACATAAAATGTATGGGACATTTCTGTAAGAAACTTTGTGATTTGTTGCTCACAATCCACCATGACTTACTTTCACTCTCCAAAAACAGACATGTCTAACTTCCTCTCAAGGGCTGTAGGTTGTATGGCCCATCACAATAAAAAATAACATGGGTAGAACTACCCCCAGAGGGTATCCAAGCACTGTTAGCCAAATTCTTCCCTCTGTGGATCTGTCTACATTGCACACTACGCCTGGACTCTTACTCAGATTTGAGCCCCAACCCTTCTTCCATCCACACACAAATCAATTTTACTCAGGTCAGCATGCACTTAAGTCTTAGGGGATGGGTCAGAGCCTGAGTCCTGCTATGACTCAATTCCAAGCCTATTCATTCTTCAGTGTGAATGAAGCTCAAACCACAGACCCAAGTCAGAAGGGCTGCACTGTGCAGCATGGATGTGTTAGCACGGCTGTGAGACCCAGGTCCAGCAACTGTAAACCAAGATTTGCAATGCAATGTGGACACTCAAGTGTAGGACTGGAAACACCAACTCCACAAGCCTGAGTTCCATAGACCCAGGTTTACAATGCAATGTAGATAAACTCTGTGACACCAAAGCAAATCCAAAGTAATTCTGTTAACAACAGTGGAGTTGCTCTGGATTTTCTAGGGATTAGAATATGACAATTAAAAAATTGTGTTTCTTTAATTTGGGGGAGGGAGACAGGCAAGTAGATAGAAAAAACATTGTTTTGTTTCCTGTGGCATGTTTTTCATTCTAGGGCACATCTGCCAGATGCAAGATGAGATTGAAGGCTTATGTCCTGTGGAGGAGTTGCCTTACCGAAGGATGTTTTGATAACTATAACAGGTAGCTGTGGTTAGTCAGATGTGCAAAAGTCATTTTAAGGATTCACTTCAAGGTTACATGTTATTGTCCATTGCAGGTTTGTACATTTTACCCTTCAGCCCAGTGAGAAACTCTTTCCACAGACATATAGAAGTTAGGGATCATAGCTAGGGATGATCACCTAATCCATTCCTATCAGTGTAGAATTCTTCCTATTTCCTAGTGATTTATGCATTCTAGTATTAAATGTCTCAAGTGATGGGGCTTCAGATGATTATTCCAATCTAATTGCGCTCATAGTAAGGAAGATTTTTTTTCCTGATTGTCAACCTAAATTGAATTTTTTTCTTAACTTTAGTTTCTATTGCAATTAGATGACTCTTTACTACCCTAATCAATTTATTTTCTTTTTTCCCCAAAAAACCTAATAGATGACAAATCAATGGAAGAAAAAAATCCCCAACAACTAGGAATGTGCCAACCAATATGTTTAGTTATTTCCTCACTATCATATATTGGTACTGTAGAAACTCCCATATCGTCTCTCATTAATGGACAGAGACATTTACCATTTTATTGAAAGATACAGTAGTATCAATATTGTGCTCGGTTCCCTTTATCTAATGGAGATTCCGGGTAGCTAAAGTACATATATTGAACAGAATCACATATCATGGAATTTTAACTTATGAAATCTATTTATCTATATTTTGTTTATGGCTGAAAGATGAATAAGAATTATTATTCCTACAAAACTCTACAGTGGAATAGCCAAGATAATAATCTGGACAGTCAATATCCTCCTGGGAGATATTTCTGCAACCTAAAGTGCAGTCCGTGTAAAGTAAAATATTCCTCTTCACTTTGTGCTGAGTTAGAAAGTTGTTACTTTGGAAGCAAGCATCATAAAATTTAAATATCATGGGCTTCCTTGGCATTGTGATTCATGATGCAAATAATGGCACCATTAAAAAAGAGTGGAGTAGGTAGCCCATTCTGTTGCAAAGTCTAGGATTAGGGATGCTTGTAATATGACCATAAGACATCAGTGCAAATATATGGCCCTCCAGCTGAGTGGAGATGGAAGATGTAGGGGATGGAGCAGTTTGTTAGCATATGATGTGGCATTATCGAGGCTATTGAGAGGTTAACTCAATGAGAGGTGTTGTGATGCCTAATGTGGTAGGATTAAGCATGCTAATGTGATATTTCTAAATTCTGAGTGTATCATGAAAAATTGCAGAGACCTTTTCCACTTTTGCCTGAGGCAGTATGAGAAACCGACATTTCATCAGGCTAAAACCTTTCTTCTGAGGTCACCATGTAAACAGTTAATGAAGCAGAAACACTCAGGGGATTCATTGACTGAACATATTTAGATGTGTTCTATATAAATGTTCAATTGGAAGTAGTGAAATTGCTCCACTGATGCTTTAAAGAAACTGTGGACATTGTACCCTTTCCGTATTAAATGAGGTGTTCATAATTAATTTCTTATTTTCTAAGCCAATGTAACAGTTTGACTATAACTTTTATTAAGCATAACAAAGTTAAAAGAGGGGGGAAAGCCTAGAGGTCACAAAGTACTCGGTACAATATAGAGTGAAGGTAGGAGTTATTGCTGCACTAGAGCCTGGTAATGTTTTTTGCAATTTTCTGTGGAGTTAACGTTTTTGTCTCTGATAATTAGTTACCACCAAATGCTGCAGAGTATTGCGTGGAAACAACCGAGACAGTCTTCTTGGAAGCAATGGGTCAATGTAGGAAATGCCTTAATCTTGCAGGGTGCGCTGACAGGGTGCTATCAGCAGCACCCTGATCACTAATATTGCTGCAGCCTGGAGAAGGCCGCAGGCCCAGCTGAGGGCAGTTATACAGTTTCTGGTGGGGGGATTGTGAGCATCTGTGTGACAATCGCAGGGCTAACAAAGTAATTGGGGACAATATAAGGAGAGGAAACAGGAAGCAGTTCACAAGGAAGCTCAGAGGGTGCGCCTGGGATGGGGAGTGAGGGCTTCAGGGAAGCCCATGTTGCATGGTATTGTTATGTAAGAAGGAAATAAATGCACACCTTGGTGAGAGATCAATGCCCTGGTGTGCATTTGTGACTGCAAAACCATCGCAACTGGCCAGGCAGCGAGGTTCACCCGGTAGCAACAGACTCCAATAGTCATAGTGTGTCCCTCAATGAATAACTAATGATTCCTCACACATGCAGTTCAAATATTAGGCCCCAATTCTGCAAAAACGAACTTTATGAACCCTCAGTAGTCCCTTTGAAATCAATAGGAACATTCACAGTGTGTAAATTTAGTGCCTGCATAATTCTTGGTAGGATTGAAGCCTTAATGATTCACATGTTGCTAGCAAGCCATTATAAAAGTAGTCACAGTTTATACTGAGGATGCATTTATATATAGTTTATAAATGGTTAATACATGAGGAATAGATGTTTTAATAATAATTAATTGTTATGGAGGCCAACAAGTTAACAATTTGCTTTTAGTGATGGTGCATAAACATTCATAATACCTTTCCCTTATACCATTATAACTATCTATAACATGTTTATCATGTCTGTAACAAGCTGATAAGATCTCTTACTCGTTTATTAACCCTTTATAAAAGTAGCCTTAGCACGAAGTGTGAACACTATTCTTTTGCTGTGCAAAGTATAAACTAAAATAACGTAAGACAACAATAGACACTTTAATATACCACATCAACATTATTAGAACATAAAATACAGGGAAAATAGTCTAAGACATTCCCTCTTTAGATAGATAGATCGATCTGAGGGGCACTAGTTTCCTTCAGGTTTAGTTAATCAGTTTATTTCAGGCCAGTCAGTGCTATAAGAAAAATCTGTTGGTTTTCAAGAAATTTTGATCCATCTGTCACAAAAGTCCTCTGGTTTCTATTTGGAGAAATATGCAATCTGTTCCATTAACAAAATGTCTTAAGTAGTTTCCTCCTTGCATGCATACTAAACCCAGTTGACAGGTGGATATTTTGACCTATGCTTGGTGCAAGCACTGAGTCATTTAGGTAAGCATATGTCTCCACAAAGAAAAGAAAGATAGACACTAATTAAAACCTGGGTAAGTCATCTGGAAGACTGGTGGCACACTCTGGCATTTGTTAACACAATACAAAAGTCACTAATTATAGTAGTATTGTTAGTGCCAAAGCAGTTATAACAGCCTGTCAGTGCTGCATTATAAACCACTATATTCAGGTGTTCATAACTCACCCATAAAAATTCAAATAAGGCTGAAACTTGGCATACATGATCTCAGTTTAGAAGCTCATTTCTTTAACAAATTGGTAGAGAGGGGGAAGAAAGGGAATATTTGACACTTTAAAAATATGTATAAAAAAACCCTCAGTGGTTAGAAAATCTTATGTTCAACACCACTAGTACTGCAGGAATTCTTCTGGACTGTCAGTGGAACTAATAAAACTACTTCTCTGTGATGTATTAAAACCAGCACCAAAATACTTTTAGAGACCATGAGCTAATTTAATCTTTCAGTTGGACCATTAGAAACTTGGAGTAACTCTGTTGACTTTTGTCCTCATCCGAGGGTGCTGAGGGAGTTGGCTGATGTGATTGCAGAGCCATTGGCCATTATCTTTGAAAACTCGTGGTGATCAGGGGAGGTCCTGGACAATTGGAAAAAGGCAAATATAGTGCCCATCTTTAAGAAAGGGAAGAAGGAGAACCTGGGGAACTACAGACCAGTCACCTCACCTTAGTCCTGGGAAAAATCATGGAGCAGGTATTCAAGGAAACCTTTTTGAAGCATTTGGGAGGAGAGGAAGGTGATCAGGAACAGTCAACATGGATTTACCAAGGACAAGTCATGCCTGACCAACCTGATTGCCTTCTATGATGAGATAACTGGCTCTGTGGATATGGGGAAAGCAGTGGATATGATATATCTTGACTTTAACAAAGCTTTTCATATGGTCTCCCACAGTATTCTTGCCACAAGTTAAAAAAGCATGGATTGGATGAATGGACTATAAGGTGGATAGAAAGCTGGCTAGATTGTCAGGCTCAATGGGTAGTGATCAACGGCTCGATGTCTTGTTGGCAGCTGGTATCAAGCGGAGTGCCCCAGGGGTCGGTCCTGGGGCCAGTTTTGTTCAACATCTTTATTAATGATCTGGATGATGGGATGGATTGCACCCTCAGCAAGTTCGCAGATGACACTAAGCTGTGGGGGAGAGGTAGATATGCTGGAGGGTAGGGATAGGGTCCAGAGTGACCTAGATAAATTGGAGGATTGGGCCAAAAGAAATATGATGAGGTTCAACAAGGACAAGTGCAGAGTCCTGCATTTAGGATGGAAGAATCCCATGCACCGCTAAACAGCAGTTCTGGGGATTACAGTGGATTGAGAAACTAGATATGAGTCAACAGTGTGCCCTTGTTGCCAAGAATGCTAACGGCATATTGGGCTGTATTAGTAGGAGCATTGCCAGCAGATTGAGGGACATGAGGGGGGGAGGGATAGCTCAGTGGTTTGCTCATTAGCCTGCTAAACCCAGCATTGTGAGTGCAATCCTTGAGGGGGCCATTTGGGGATTTAGCAGGGAATTGGTCCTGCTTTGAGAAGGGGGGGTGGACTAAATGACCTCCTCAGGTCCCTTCTAACCCTGTTATTCTATGATTACTCAGCACTGGTGAAGTCACAGATGGAGTATTGTGTCCAGTTTTGGGCCCTCTACTACAGAAAGGTTGTGGACAAATTGGAGAGAGTCCAGTGGAGGGCAATAAAAATCATAGGGGGCTGGGGCACATGATTTATGAGGAGTGGCTGAGGGAACTGGGCTTATTTAGTCTGCAGAAGAGAAGAGTGAGGGGGGATTTGATAGCAGCCTTCAACTACCTGAAGGGGGGTTCCAAAGAGGATGGAGCTCAGCTGTTCTCAGTGGTGGCAGATGACAGAACGAGGAGCAATGGTCTCAAGTTGCAGTGGGGGAGGTCTAGGTTGGATATTAGGAAACACTATTTCACTAGGAGGGTGGTGAAGCACTGGAATGGGTTACCTAGGGAGGTGGTAGAATCTCCGTCCTTAGAGGTTTTTATGGCCAAGCTTGAGAAAGCCCTGGGTGGGATGATTTGGTTGCTGTTGGTCCCGCTTTGAGCAGGGGGATTGGACTAGATGACTTCCTGAGGTCTCTTCCAACCCTAATCTTCTATGATTTCTGATATCTCTTTTGTGGTCAGGATCCAGGGGTCCTCCACATGCCTATTACTACATGTGGTGTACTTCATCCAGTGCATCAAATGCCCCAACAGCAACCATGTAGGTGAAACAAGACAATTACTATGCTCCCAAATGAACTCACACAGGAGAATGATAAATGACAGAAACACCTGTGGGTGAACATTTTTCACAAAGTGATCACGCTATATCTGACCTATCAGTCCTCATCCTCAAAGGAAACCTGCATGACACTTTTAAAAGACAAGTCTGGGAGCTTAAATTCATAACTTTGCTAGACATTAAAAATCATGGACTGAATAGAGACACTGGATTTATGGCTTGTTACAACAATCTATAACCCAATAACAACGCCCTCCCCAATTGTCCCCCCCACCTTCCTTTCCTCCGTATGACTGGAGGCCTGTTAACAGCCCACTTCACCTTGAATGGTCCCTTGAAAAATGTGTTACCTACTTATGCTAAACGATCTGTTCAAACCTTATATTTAGCAGTGAGACTTTGAGTTAGTTTCCCACACCTGAAGAACACCCCCATGTAAGCTCAAAAGCTTGTCTCTTTCACCAACAGATGTTTGTCCAATAAAAGATATTACCTCACCAACCTTGTTGGTTTGGTAATGTCAAATCTGTCCATGGGAAGGAAGGCCTAGATGCCAAGGAATCCCAGGCTGGTCCTATACATCATATGTTCTGTATGAGAGTCAGTGTGGATTTGTCCACATTCAACTGTAGACCCAAGTCCAAGAACAGAGAAAGCACTGTCCATGTGGTGGACAAGACCTCTTGGTATGACTGAACCTTGAGTAGCCAATTATGAGGTATGGGAATACTACAGTTGCCTGATGATGCAGGTAGGGAGCCACCACTGATAGAACTTTTGAAAACACTCTCAGAGCCAAGGACAGACCAAATGTGAACATCTGATACTGAAAATGATGTTGGCCTATGACAAAACTCAGGAACCTTTTGGGAGATGGGGGTTTTTCTATGTAGAAATACTCATCTGGAAGGTCGAGAGCCAAAAACCAATCCCCAGAATGTAGAGATGGAGTTATAGCTGCCAGAGTCAACATCCTGAACTTTTGAGGCCTCACAAATTTGTTTAGAAATCTGAAGTCTAATGTTGGTCTCCACCCTCCATTTTTATTCAGTACGAGGAAATACCTACAATAGAATCCCCTTCCCCTGTGTTGAATGGAGACCAGTTTATCGCTCCTACAAAAAGAAGGGAGTTTATTTCCTGTCTTGCCAGGAACTCATCTGAGGGGTCCCTGAAAAGGGATGGGGAATGGGAACAATAAGGAGGGAAGGAGGTAAAATGGATGGTGTAGCCTGATGGTATTACTTCTATCACTCATTTGTGCAAGATGATACATTCCCATGTTTGCTAGAAATGGGAGAGTCTGTCTCCAAATGGCGGGAGGTAGGCAAAATGTTGAAGCTGGCAGACTAATGGCAGGTTGAACCCTCAACCATCCCATCAAAACTGACGCTTCAATGTTGAAGTCATATCAGGTGGGTTAGAGGGTCTCTTTCCCTGGAACCTGTGTCTCTTTCTGGCCTTCTCTAGGGAAACCAGAAAACGGTAACCAGGAAGCCCTGAATATCACCACTGTTGTAGAGATGGAATGTGTATCCACGGCATCAAGAGCTTCCTGAAGAGATGTCCTGGCCAGTAATTCTACCTCAGCAAGAGCAACCTGAAATTGTTCCCTTTGGTCTGCAGGACGATGTTAAATAAATTAACCAAATTTTGTATAATTTCTGAAGTTGTATTTGGCCATCAGTGCCTGGTAATTTTCAATGCAAAGTTGTAGGCTTGTCAATGAATACATTTTTCTCCTCAGGCCCATCTGATGTCTGTCATACAGGGCGGGCTTATATTGATGCTGTTTGTCCCATTCATTCACTGCATCAACCACCAAAGAGCTGGGTGTAGAGTGAGAAAATAAGAACTCACAAGAGCTGGCAACTTCAGTACCCCCTTCAGTACCCCCTCCTAAAAAAAAAATATTTTGTTTACCAAACTCATGCCTGCACCATTATTCTGGAGACTAGGCCTGTTTGTGCTAACCTGCCAATTAGAAAATTGAAAGGTCTGATAACAATACATTGTACATGAGGGCTCTGTTTATTTGACAAGATCAGTGTCTTTTTATGCCATTGGAAGCTTGACGAAGCCATGGAAAGTCTTAGAATTAGCACGACTCATTTTCCTGCCCCCATCCGGTCAGTGAAAACGTCTTTTATTAGAGATGGTCAAAAACTGGTGGGTTGCATGAAAAAATTCAAAACTTTCAAATCTTTCAATATTAAACAAACAAAACCAGGTTTTTGGGGGGAGAGGCTGTGATTAGTTTCTCTGTTTGTTTTCCCCACTCTCCCTCTTTTTTTCCCCCTTTCCTTCTGCCCTTTTTTTCTGACTTTCCATTTCCCCACTGAAAAACAGAGGAAAAGAAAGAGAAAAGTAAAAGAAAGTGGGGGCGGGGGGGGGAGGGGGAGAAACAACAAAAAAACAAAATGTTGCTTTTCAGTTTCAAAAAACAAAAAACGAAAAATGAGTTCAGTTTCTGATTGAAAATTCTGAACATTCTGAAAATCTGACGTTTCCACCCAAAAATAAAATCATTTTTGAAAAAAAGGCCGTCAATAAAAGGTTTGTAAAGAAAAAAAATGGATCAGCTCTACTCCATTCCCTGCCCCTGTCTCACTGTGTGGATTCAGGGCCATGAGTGCAGAGGAGGAGTACAAAGAAAACTGTCAACCTATGAAAGCTGGAAATCAGGACATTTGGAGACAAAAACATGATGGCAGTTTTAGCTTCATTGGATGCTGCTTCTTGGTTTAACTCATAAACAGCACTCCTTTCCAAATTTGCTTGCCACACTGTGACTAATACAGCATACTTAACTAATTAGAGGAATCTCCTATTTAATGTCTGGAATCCCTGTATGTGACTTTTATAAATTAGCAGCCAAAACTTGAAATGAAATCCTATGGTCTGTTGACAGTAGCTCTTACTGTGAGAGCTGTGCTGAACATCCTCCAGCAAGAGGACTTTCTGCAAGTCATACAGGTCCCAAATCAGGAAGGTTTTGAAGTCAATGGGACTTCCATACATGCCTAAAATTAAGCACGTACTTGTGGTATTGTGGTTAAAGCAGTGGCTTGGGCCATAAGTGTTCAGTTTCTGGCTCACCCACTACATTTCTCTGTGACATTGGCTAAGCCACTTAGGCGTAGATCCTCAAAAGGTATTTAGATACCTAACTCCCATTGATTTCCTAAATCCTTTGAGGATCTGGGCCTTTAATCCTGTTCAATCCAGATACTTAAGCACCTGCTTAATTTTAAGCATGTGATGAGCTCAATGGGACTACTTGCACATTACAAGTTTTATGAATCAGGTCATTAATCTCTCTGTGCCTCAGTCCCAATCTGTAACATGCCACTTATAATAATACAGCAGAAAAATAATACTTCCTTTTCTGTCCCCTTTTGTCTGGTTAGATTGCTCATCAGGGCAAGGACTGTTCCTTTCCATGTGTTTGTACAGAATGGAATATGCCTCTAGGCACTACTGTAATACAGATAGTATATAATAGACTTTTAGCAAATAATCCTAGCGATAAGTCCTGCTTTCAGATATTTATAGAAAACCAAGTACTCCTGTATCTACAGGAAAGTGGGCTAACTCAACAAAATTAAAGATTTCATGCCTTAATTGCTCATGACATGTTAGTTCATAGACTTAATGAAAGAAAACTGTTTACATGGTGCACGTATACCTACATTAGAATGATTAAATCCCATAAATTATGCAGGACACCATTAATAAGTTTCATTATGCAGCAGATTACACTGTCCTCACTCCAGCGCTGGTATCTGATTAATTACATGACAATCATTGCAGAGCTGACATTTCTAGACAACGGGGATTACCCGTAATGCCTCTTGGTGCTAATAATCATTAATGTGATGGCACAAGGATTTGGGATAACAAATCGCCACTGGATAGAATAGACCAGAATTTAAAGTTTAAGTGTTTAATGAATGTAATCTTTTATTTACGAAAATAAATCTATGGGCGATTCAGCTGATAATATCTTGGGTTTACCTTCTCGGAACAAATCTGTTAGTGACAATGCTTTGGGAAAATAACCAAGGTGTTTCAATAAGTTGCATCAGCTTTTCTAGAAACACTTGAGTTCAGCATTTTTGTAATACTTTGCATCAGAACATCAGACCAGTGGTCCATCTAGCCCAGTATCCTGTCTCCAACAGTGGCTAGTACTAGAGCTTCATGGGACTGTACAGAACAGAGCAAATCTGGAGAGATCCACCTATCTTCCCTTCCCAACATCCAGCAGTCAGAAGCGTAGGGTTGCCCTGAGCATGGGGTTACATCTTGACATATAGCCATTGATGGACCTATCCTCCATGAACTCATCTAATTTTTTTAACCACTTATGCTTTTGGCCATCACAACATTTCATGGCAATGAGTTCCACAGGGTAATATAAAAATACTTCCTCTTGTTTATATTAAACCAGCTGCCTATTAATTTCATCAGGTGACCTCTGTTTTTTTGTATGGTGGGAAAGGAGAAATAACATTTCGCTATTCATTTTTTCCATGCCATTTATGATTTTTAGACTATCATATCCCCCTCAGTCTTCTCTTTTGTAAGATTAACAGCCCTAATGCTGCTAGTCTCTCCTCATATGGAAACCATTAATAGAATATCAGGGTTGGAAGGGACCTCAGGTCATCTAGTCCAACGCCTTGCAGATTTTTGCCCCAGATCCCTAAATAGCTCCCTCAAGGATTGAGCTCACAACCCTGGGTTTAACAGGTCAATGCTTAAACCACTGAGCTATCCCTCCCCCATCATGCCCTCTCTATGATCATCTTTGTTGCCTTTCTGGGCACCTTTTCCAGTTCCACTATCTCCTTTTGCAGAAAAGGTGACCAGAACTGAAAGCAATATTCAAGGGGGGGGGAGGGGGGGCCATGAATTTATATATCATGGCATTATTATGTTTTCTGTTTTACTATTTATCCCTTTCTCAGTGGATGCTAAAATTCTGTTAGCTTTTTTGACTGCCACTGCACATTGAGTGGATGTTTTCAAGTTACTAGCCACAACAACTATAAGATTTTTTCTTTGAGTGGTAACATATTTTAGAACCCATCACTGAATATGTATAGTTGGAATTATTTGTTTCCATTGTGCATTGCTTATCACACTTATCAATGTGGACTTTTATCTGCCATTTTGTCACCCAGTTTTGTGAGATCCCCTGTAACACTTCACACTCAGCTTTGAACTTAAGTAATTTTGTATAATCTGCAAACTCCCTTTTCTAAATCATTAATAAACACATTGAACACCACAAGGCTGAGTACAGATCTTTGGGGGACCCCATTGCTTACCTTTTCATTATGAAAACTGACCATTTATTCCTATCCTTTGTTTCCTATCTTTTAACCAGTTACCAATCTACAAGAGGCCCTTCCCTGTTATTTCATGACTATTGAGTTTCCTTAAGAGTCTTTGGTGAAGGACCTTGTCAAAGGCTTCCTGAAAATCCAAGTACACTATAATAACTGGATCACCCTTTTCCACATGCTTGTCAACATCCTAAAATAATTCTAATAGGTGAAGCATGGCTTCCCTTTACAAAAGCTATGTTACCTTTTCCACAACAAATTGTGTTTATCTATGTGCCTGTTAATTCTGTTCTTTTCTATAGTTTTTACCAATTTTACCAGTACCGAAATTAGGCTCACCGCATGTAATTGCCAGAATTGCCTCTGGATCCCTTTTTTAAAAATTGTCATTACATCAGTTACCTTCCAGTCATCAGGTACAGAGGGTTGTTTCAGCAATAGGTTACATATTATAGTTAGTAGTTCTAGAATTTCATATTTGCATTCCTTCAACACTCTTGGGTAAATACCATCTGGTTTGGGTGACTTAGTACTGTGTAATTTATTGCTTTGTTCTAAAACTTCTTCTTTTGACACCTCAGTGTAGGACAGTGATTCAGATTTGTTGCCCAGAAAATATGGCTCTGATGTAGGTATCTCCCCCACATGCTCTGCTGCAAAGATTGATTTAAATAATTCATTTAGCTTCTCTGCTATGGCCTTTTCTTCCCTGAGTGCACTTTTAACACCTTGGTCATCTAGTGGCCCCACTGCCTGTTTGGCAAGGTTCCTGCTTCTAATGTACTTAAAAATATATATATAGTTGGTTTTTGCATCTTTAGCAAGTTGCTTCACAAGTTGTTTCATATTAATCTGTCTTATTATAATTTTACACATAATCTGCGGGAGTTTGTGCCCCTTTCTATTATCCTCACTAGGATGTGACTTCCAAATTTTAAAGGATGTTATTTTGCTTCTAACAGCCTCCATTACTCTGCTATTTAGCACTGATGGCATTCCTTTGGTCCTCTTATTGTCTTTTCTAATTTGGGGTTTACATTTAGTGCCCAGGTTGCTTGAAGGGATTTAACCCTTGTGACAGCTCCATCTAATTTCTGTCTAACAAACATCCTCATTCTTGTGTAAGTTCCCCTTTTTAAAGTGAAATGTTACCATGATGGTGGGTTGTGGTTTTTTTTTTTTTTTTTTTTTTTTTTGGTATTATCCTCCTCCTGTTAAATTTAATTACATTATGGTTACTATTATGAAGTGATTCAGCTATAGTTAGTTCTTGGACCAGATCCTGTGCTCCTTTTAGGATTAAATCAAGAATTGCCTCTACTCTTGTGGGTTCTAGGACTAGCTGCTCCAAGAATTAGCTATTTATGGTGTCTACACATTATCTCTGTGGTGACATTTATTCAGTGAATGTGGATAGTTGAGATCACCCACTGAAATCAACCAGTGACATAAGTAGCTCACACAAGATACCTTACTTTTCTCTCTTTATATATATATATATATATATATATATATATATATATATATATATATATAAATAACCCCAAAATATCTTGTGATATACATACACACTTCTCATTGTTTTTATATATATTAATATCACTATTTTTAAGCCACACACAAGATATTTTGGGGTTCTGACTCATGATTTTTGAATGTGTTGCGTTGGTAGTACTGCACATCACAGGCTGGATCTAGACTGTTTTCAGTGATACCAGATGACAGAACAAGGAGTAATAGCCTCAAGTTGCAGTGGGGGAGGTTTAGGTTGGATATTAGGAAAAACATTTTCACTAGGAGGGTGGTGAAGCACTGGAATGGGTTACCTAGGGAAGTGGTGGAATCTCCTTCCTTAGAGGTTTCTAAGGTCAGGCTTGACAATGCCCTGGCTAAGATGATTTATTTGGGAATTGGTCCTGCTTTGAGCAGGGGGTTGGACTAGATGACCTCCTGAGGTCCCTTCCAACCCTGATAGTCTATGATTCTATGATCATGACTGTCAAGTATCAGGGGGTAGCCGTGTTAGTCTGTATCTACAAAAAACAACAAGGAGTCTGGTGGCACCTTAAAGACTAACAGATTTATTTGGGCATAAGCTTTCACAAGAAGTGAGGTTTTTACTCACGAAAGCTTATGCCCAAATAAATCTGTTAGTCTTTAAGGTGCCACCAGACTCCTTGTGGTTTATGATCATGACTCTGATCCTGAACTGAGAACCATGCTAATAGAGTCCTGCTCCCATACAGGCCTCACTGACTCTATATGAGTACAGGGGTTTACCTGCATGGTTCTCAATCCAGTGTCTGAGCCCAATGACCCAATCCTCCAAACCCTTCTTCATTTGAGATGTCCTTACGGTGATGGGGTGAATTGGAGAACAAGGAGTGGCAGTGTGACCAGGCAGCTCCACCCGGCCACACCAGCAAAGCCTGCACAAGCTGGCGGCAGAGCAGCTCAGAAGGAGGCCAGCAGTGGAAGGGAATTGAGCTCTTCTCTGAGGAAATAACAGCCCAGGAGCTCTTGTTGCCTGAAACCTGACCACACTGACCTGACAAGTCTGAAAAGGAGAGAAGGTCAGAAACTATTTTCAGTTCAATTCTTTCATTTACCCTGTGGGGAAAAATGGCAACTCAGGTTAGAAGTGATCCAGGGAGGCAGCTTTTTATCACCCAGATTTCAGAATTTAGCTGCCCACCACTGGGCCTTGGATTGGTGCCCGATGGAGAGTGTGAGCCCAGGCTCCCCTAACAACCTCTGAATGTGGCACAGTAGGAGTCTATGTTGGGGGAAAACATCAGTACACTAGGGTCCAGAGTCCAAGTCCGAGAGCTAAGGAGAAAGTTCTAAATCCCTCGCAGGCACCAGAAGACTTCCTCTTAATTGAACTTTTCTTTGTGTATATCCCTAAAGGGGTGGACTAGAATGTATAACCCAGCAGGAGTGCTGAGACATATCAGAAGGGACCAACCCCACAGGATAGAGTTGTGGAAGAAAGGGGGACCACACCTTTCACACTTACTCACATGAGTAATTCCAAAGGAAGAGTTGATCTATTCATGCAGTGATAGTGCCCGGGAGAAGGGAAAGGAAGGAGAAAAGACAGAACCCCAAAGTATTATGAAATGCTGAAACCAGTGACCTGATTCTCCACTGCCTTGCAACTTATGTACCCATTTACACCAGTGAAACATGAGTATGAAACATTACCTTTCTGAATTGCACTCCCTGTGCAAAGTTCTAAATGAATGCACAAGGTTCAGGATAATGGGGATCTGGCACTGAGGGTTTTCAGGATAGACCCCTATAAGCAAGTATAGCTCCATCTACCACTGAGCTGCGGCCACATGTTGAAGAAATGTGATGGCTATTTAACAGCTCCAAGCAATGCTACTTCCTATCTTAAATTCTAAGTAAGGAATAATATCATACCATATTGCAACTAGATACCCAGGAAACTGGCATTCTAGAACAACAGAAAAAGAGAATTGAAATTACAAGGGGAATTGAGGTGGTCAGAATGTTGGAATGCAGACAGGACACTGGGTTTAACACCTTTATTGCTGGTGAATAGCACCAAGGAATCTTGAAGTCACCTTTAGCAATCAGAATTTTTGTTTTCATACAGCTCTAGCGTTGCCAGCCAACATTACGCTAGGGCACTGGATTAGTATGAACCCAGAAGGAAAAGAACAACTTGTTGAATCTGCAAGATCACTTGCTTTAGTGCCTAGATCTTCCTTGGTACTTTCCTCATTTAATTCAACTCAGTAGGACCAGGAAACACAACTTGAAATGAGTTACTAACAGGTACCCACTGAAAATGGCTATATATTTCTCTATATATTTCCTCCTTCATTTTCTGGGACACAGCAGCATCCTTGTATCATTCATCAAAGGCTGAGCTTTTGATATTTGCCCACCTTATTGTTTTGTATTTTCTGGTGAAAGCCCTGAGCATTTGGAATGTAGTTGACATTGGCAGTTAATTTTTCTGAATACACATTGTCATATTCTTGTGATATTTATATATTCCTTGGGGTTTTGAAGGCACTGTCATCCCAGCACACAGGGGGGAGATTTTTCAAAGGCATAAAGTCTTTGTAGGTACTTACATTATTAGGCCACCATTACCAGACAGTCTTTCACGTATTTGTCCTCCCAACACCGTTGTCAGATAAGCAACTTGTCCAAGGTCACCTAAGAAGTCTGTGGCACAGCAGGGAAGTGAAGCAGGGTCTCCAAGACCCAGACTTGCACCTAACCACTGGACCATCCTTGCTCTCAATGAGCATGTGATGGGGTTGTGACTCACCACCACGGCGCCTCCTACTGGTTGCCTCTGGGAATTAGCTCTGTCCAGTGGAGCGCCCCCTCCTGGTGGTGTCCCATTCGTCGTCTCACCCTCGGTTAGCGTGTCCAGACCCACGTTGCTCCCAAGTTCGCAGCGTCCTCTTCGAGCCACTGCCCTCTGGCAGTGCCCCTTAGTCCATCCTTGCCTCCTTCTGGAGGGTGTGGTGGTGGGGGGTCAATCAGCTGCCTCTCTGCGACCTGGCCGACGTGGCCAACTGCACCCTCAAAGTCACTCCCCTCTTGGCAAGGGGGTTGGTGCAGCTCTAGATGGCCGCTCCTTCGGCCAGGTGCACAGCAAGGGGGGGGAGGGACCCAAGCCCGCCTACTACTCTGGGTCCCAACCCAGGGACCCTCTAGTGGCAGCCGTCCTGCCCTCCTTCTCTCCCTCCATCTGTCCACGTTCCTGGGCCGCTTCCCCTTCATCCCCTCACACCGGGTAGGCCCTTCCCTTCAGGGCCTGCAACCTGGCAGACACGGGGCTGGAGTTATCCTCTGCTCCCCCGGGCCTACTCAGCACTGCACTGTCCCAGGTGCTAGTCTCCCAACCCTAGAGACTGACCTTCCCATGTCAAAGGACTGGGACAGACTGCCTGCTGCTCTTCCTGAGCAGCCTTTTATAGGGCTGAGCCTGGCCCTGATTGGCTGCCTCCAATCTGGGCCCTGATTGGCTGCCTCCAATCTGGGCCCTGATTGGCTGCCTCCAATCTGGGCCCTGATTGGCTGCCTCCAATCTGGGCCCTGATTGGCTGCCTCCAATCTGGGCCCTGATTGGCTGCCTCCAATCTGGGCCCTGATTGGCTCCCTATAAGGCCTTCCCCGAGTGGCTCCCTATCTGTGCAGGCCTACTGGCCTGCTGCAGCCCAAATTCAGGGAGTGGGGTAGTCTGCCCCACTACAGAGCACTTACACCAAACTGTCCCTACGTGCCACTGGAAATCTCCCCCCTAAAGTTCAAGCAACATCCATTTCCAAATATTCTGTTCCATAAACAAACAAACAATCTCACAAAAGATCCTTCAGAAGCCCTTTCTGGGATTCCAGAGGAGTAGCCAGAGGCAGGGACTTTTTTTCCTGCAAAGCCTTAATTGAAAACAAAGTCAAACACGAACAGAACAGACAACAAACAAACCTGAAGAGCCTCAGGTCTTAAAAGTCCTACGTTAAGAGTAACATTCATCAAGGGCACTGGGAGTAGAGACAAACAAGGATCAGCTCTACATTAAAAGACAAACTAACCCCATTATACCAACCTTCAGTACCAACTTACTCCTGTCTTTATCACTGCTACTTCTCTCCAAGCCTTCATGCAAAATTGTGTGTTTTGTATATTGTGGTGACTTATTTTAAAGCAAACAAACTAAATAAAAAATCCAACAGAAAAAAATATCACATCTATGAACTCTTGGACTAGACATATTTAAAAACAATAAAATAATAACTGTTGGCTATTTTTTCCCATTGTGCCCATAATTGATATTACACAAATTTTGCAAGAACGGTTTGTAGTTCTCACTGGACTAGAATGGAACCTTCCAATCCAGACGGTATAAAGGGCCATGCTGCCCTGGCCTGTGTGATTCACACTTCAGTCTCTGCTTTCCCTTTGTACCAGGGGACAAGAAACTCAAACACCTCTTTGTCTGGCCTAGATTACTTCATCCTCCACATCAGTTCGACCTTGCTGACCAACATATTGAGTGGTGAGCCAAGGCTCCATCTACTCCTTGCCCATCTGCAGGGAAGGGGAAGTAGCAACCCACTGAAGCCAGTTCCATCCCCACCCCTGCACCCGCTGTAGTAGTTCAGGTAGCCCAGACAGGAGAGAAGGGGGCTTGTTAGGTACCATAACCACAGTAAACGGGTGCGCGGCGGCGAGAGTGATGAGGATATGGACATGGAATTCTATTGAACCGCGGGACCCAGTCCTTTGGAGATCATGCTGTTAATGGGGCAGGTTATAGCCGTGGAACGCCGATTCTGGGCCCGGGAAACAAGCACAGACTGGTGGGACCGCATAGTGTTGCAGGTGTGGGACGATTCCCAGTGGCTGCAAAACTTTTGCATGCGTAAGGGCACTTTCTTGGAACTTTGTGACTTGCTTTCCCCTGCCCTGAAGCGCCAGAATACCAAGATGAGAGCAGCCCTCACAGTTGAGAAGCGAGTGGCAATAGCCCTGTGGAAGCTTGCAACGCCAGACAGCTACTGGTCAGTCAGGAATCAATTTGGAGTGGGCAAATCTACTGTGGGGGCTGCTGTGATGCAAGTAGCCAAAGCAATCACTGAGGTGCTGCTATGAAAGCTAGTGACTCTGGGAGATGTGCAGGTCATAGTGGATGGCTTTGCTGCAATGGGATTCCCTAACTGTGGTGGGGCGATAGATGGAACCCACATCCCTATCTTGGCACCAGAGCACCAGGGTACCCAGTACATAAACCGCAAGGGGTACTTTTCAATGTGCTGCAAGCACTTGTGGATCACAAGGGACGTTTCACCAACATCAACGTGGGCTGGCCAGGAAGGGTTCATGATGCTCGCGTCTTCAGGAACACTACTCTGTTTAAAGGGCTGCAGCAAGGGACTTCCCGGACCAGAAAATAACTGTTGGGGATGTTGAAATGCCAATAGTTTATTCTTGGGGACCCAGCCTACTCCTTAATGCCATGGCTCATGAAGCCATACACAGGCAGCCTGGACAGGAGTCAGGACCTGTTCAACTACAGGCTGAGCAAGTGCAGAATGGTGATAGAATGTGCATTTGGCCCTTTAAAAGGTCGCTGGCGATTGCTACTGACTCGCTCTGACCTCAGCCAAAGAAATCTCCCCATTGTTATTTCTGCTTGCTGTGTGCTCCACAATCTCTGTGTAAGTAAGGGGGAGACCTTTATGGCAGGGTGGGAGGCTGAGGCAAATCGCCTGGCTGCTGATTACGTGCAGCCAGACACCTGGGCGATTAGAAGAGCACACCAGGAAGCGCTGTGCATCAGAGAAGCTTTGAAAACCAGTTTCATGACTGGCCAGGCTACAGTGTGAAATTTCTGTTTGTTTCTCCTTTATGAAAACCCACCCCCTTTATTGACTCATTCATTCTCTGTAAGGAACCCACCCTCCCCGTTCCCCCAGCTTTCTTTCAAAGGAAATAAAGTCACTATTGTTTAAAAATCATGTATTCTTTATTAAGTGATTATAAACATAGGGAGAGAACCAACAAGGTAATTTGGATGAGGTTTGGGAGGAGGATAGGAGGGAAGTAAAAGGCCACTGAACAAATTCAATATAATGACAGCCTTTTGGTTGGGCTGTCCACTGGAGTGGAGTGGGAGGGTGCACGAAGCCTCCCCCCCCGCCGCGTTCTTACACGTCTGGGTGAGGAGGATATGGAACATGGTGAGGGGGGAGGGAGGTTATACAGCGGCTGCAGCGGCACTCTGTCATCCTGCTGCCGTTCCTGAAGCTCCACCAGACGCCGGAGCATGTCCGTTTGCTCATCCAGCAGCCCCAGCGTTGCAGCCTTCCACCTCTCATCTCGAGCGTCCCTCATGACCTCACGTTCATTGGCATCTTTCCTAAATTTAGATACAGTGTCCTTCCACTCATTCAAATGAGCTCTTTCATTGCGGGTGCATTCCATTATTTCCGTGAACATGTCGTCTCACGTCCTCTTTCTATGCCGCCTTATCTGAGATAGCCTTCGGGATGGAGGAGGGAGGCTTGAAAAATTTGCAGCTGCTGGAGGGAGGGTTGAAAAAAAGGAGAGAAGTTTTTAAAATGATACATTTTACAGAACAATGCTTATACTCTTTCATGGTGAAAAACACTATTCACATTACATAGCACATGTGATTTCAGTACAAGGCTGCATTTTCCATCTTAATATTGAGTGCCTGTGGCTTTGGTGTTAGAGATCACAGATGCAGGTCCGGGCAACAGAATTCAGCTTGCATGCAGCCATGGTAAGCCATTGTCTTTCGGCTTCTGCGCTCTCCTTTCCCATATACCAAGCAAAGCCCGTTGACTGCTGTGGTTTTCCTGTTAACCTTCAGCAGCAGAAAACAAACTAATCCCCCCGCCCTCCCCTCCCGCCATGAATTCTCTGGGATGATCGCTGTACCCCTCTCCCCACCACGTGTCTGGTAACAGGGAAGATCCCTGCTAGCCAAAAGCGAAAAGCTCAGGGCCAATTCCCCCCGCTGCGCTTGGCTAACTGCAGGGAAGGATATTTCTTTTCAGCCACAGGCAAACAGCCCAGTAGGAACGGCCACCTCTGTCCCCTTAATTAAGTTCCCATATTTCAACCAGGTTACCGTGAGCGATATCACTCTCCTGAGGATTACACAGTAAGATAAAGAATGGATGTTGCTTGAATGCCAGCAAACACCGGGACCATACGCTGCCAGGCTTTGTCAGGCAATGATACCAGATTACTTGCTGCAAGCATGGCGTGGTCAAGTGTCCTATCATGGAGGACGGAATAAGGCTGCACTGCCCAGAAACCTTGTGGCAAGGCTTTTGGAGTACCTCCAGGAGAGCTTCATGGAGATGTCCCTGGAGGATTTCCGCTCCATCCCCAGACACGTTAACAGACTTTTCCAGTAGCTGTACTGGCCGCGAATGCATCCCAAGTCCTCAGGGCAAAGTAATCATTAAAAAACGCTTGCTTTTAAAACAAGTTTTATATTTTAAAAGGTAAACTCACCTGAGGTCCCTTCCATGGGGTCATGGTCCTGGATATTGGCTTGGGAGGGTACTTCAGTCAGGCTGAGAAAAAGATCCTGCCTGTTGGGGAGAACAGAGTGCTGGGTACTCTCTGCAAGCTCGTCCTCCTCCTCCTCTTCCCCATCCGCAGAATCCTCAGGTGTAGCTGATGAGACTATCCCCGACCCAGAATCCACGGTCACAGGTGGGGTAGTGGTGGCGGCCCCTCCTAGAATTGCATGCAGCTTGGCGTAGAAGCGGCATGTCCGCGGCTCTGACCCGGAGCGACCGTTTGCCTCCTTTGTTTTTTGATAGGCTTGTCTGAGATCCTGGATTTTCACGCAGCACTGATCTGAGTCCCTATTGTGGCCTCTCTCCATCATGCCCTTGGAGATTTTTTCAAAAGTTTTGGCATTTTGTCTTTTAGAACGAAGTTCTGCTAGCACTGAATCCTCTCCCCATATAGCGATCAGATCCAGTACCTCCCGTACGGTCCATGCTGGTGCTCTTTTTCGATTATCTGTGCTGATGAGCTATCTGTGGTCACCTGTGCTCTCCACGCTGGGCAAACAGGAAATGAAATTCAAATGTTCGCGGGGCTTTTCCTATCTACCTGGCCAGTGCATCCGAGTTCAGATTGCTGTCCAGAGCAGTCACAATGGTGCACTGTGGGATAGCTCCCGGAGGCCAATACCATTGAATTGCGGCCACACTAACCCTAATTCGAAATGATAAAATCGATTTTGGCGCTACTCCACTCGTCGGGGTGGAGTACAGAAATCGATTTAAAGAGCCCTTTATTTCGAATTAAATGGCATCGTTGTGTGGACGGGTGCAGGGTTAATTCGATTTAACGCTGCTAAATCTGAATTAAAGTCGTAGTGTAGACCAGGCCTAGATGTAATTAAGCACTGGACCAAATTACCTAGGGAGGCTGTGGAATCTCCATCACTGGAGGTTTTTAAGAACAGGTTAGACAAACACCTGTCAGGGATGGTTTAGATAATATTTAGTCCTGTCATAGTGCAGGGAATGGACTAGATGACTTATTGAGGTCCTTTCCAGTCCTGCATTTCTATGATTTTCAAAGGTGCAAAGGGAAGCTCGTCACCTAACACTCCTTATAAAGCCCTGGCTGGGATGATTTAGTTGGGGATTGGTCCTGCTTTGAGCCGGGGGTTGGACTAGATGACCTCCTGAGGTCCCTTCCAACCCTGATATTCTAGGATTCTATTATTCTATATACTGGGCTAAGGTAAAACGCCATCAGAGGAAAGATGGACCAGTAATCAGGGCACTAGTAGTCAGGGCTCAGAATACTGGGGTTCAATTCTGGTATAGTTAACATAGTACAAACCTCTAGTGTGGCTGTAGTAATCCCACTATAGATAATTCCTGTATAGAAAAGGGAATAAGCTATAGTCATATAAGGCACCTTCATGCTGGTATAAGTGCCCCAACAGTAGGAATTGTACTGCTATAATTATATTGGTGAAAAAACTCACCCTTAACCTACCTAGTGTACAAGCATAAAATCTGTCTGTAGATTCTTTCAGTGCACTTCCCTACCTTACAGGGGTGTTGAGAGGATAAATACTTTAAAGGCTGTGAAGTGCTTAGACACCATGGTCACATGGGTTATATAAATACTTTAGATAGTATCTTCAGAATCACCCCGTGTTCACTTTCCTGAGCTTTTTTCAATCACTGGGCCTGATTCTTCTCTGTTGCATCTTGCGTTATCGTGCACCTCAGCGTACCCAGAATACAAAATGGGTGTAAAATGCTACCATTTAGACAGTATGATATTTTACACTCAAGTGTAAATGACTACAAAGTGTGAGGATCTGACTCAATGTCCATTCCACTTCATGAAACAGTGGTGCACCACAAGGCCTTATCCACTGGCTCTCACATGGGCTCACAGAAAACCACAAAAGAAGCCCTCCAGAGAAGCTGTGCAGGATTTAAAGAACCCCAGGTGATGTAAGCTTGAAAGAATCAGAGATGACAACTTCATTGCTTCGATTTTCATTAGCTGCAGGTCATTAAACAGGCATTTGCCAGTGTAATACTGTATGAATAAAACAACTGAAATATTCATTACACAAAACGAGTGGAAATGCACTCACATCATTTCTGTGCAAGATATTTTCAACTCTAAGGCTACAGATGACCAGAGGGCTTTATTTTTCACTCTCTTTATTAAAATATTTAAGTACTCTAGTATTTGTGTAACTGCCAACTGAATGTCGACACCGAACTAGCCTTTTGCTTGGCTCTGTGTGTGTAAAAGACTTTCCATAGAATGAACATATATTACACACAAAAAACTACATTAAAAGAGTGTCAAAGATGTAAAAGTCATGCACTCAAAAAATTAGGTGGTACTAGAGTTAAGGTTGCCTGTGCAACTTTAATTTGACCTATGTGGGTGTCTGTACTATGATAAAGCCTTTAACTGCATTATTACACACTATTTTTTCCTTATCGCGCCTGCCTCATTCAGCAAACTTAAAAGCAACCGAAGGGAAGGTGTTATAACAGAAAGTGTTGGGCAACCTTAAGTACAGGCAACCCTATCAGCTTGTCCCATAATAGAACTTGGTTCTATTCCCAGTTCTGCCCCTTGCGTGCTGGGTGACTTTGGACAAGTTATGTCACCCACTCTGTGCCTTAGTTTCCCTTTCTGTAAAATAGGGATGATAATACTGACCTGCATTGTAAAGCACTTTAAGATGTACTGATGAAAAATGTTATATAAGAGCCAGATATTAGTATATACATCTGGAAAGATGAAAAATGCATAGTGCTAAAGCAGTAGCAACATATTTTCCTTTAGCGGAGGGGAAAAAAAAATCTAACAATGAATGTGCCCAGAAAAATACTTCAATTTTAGTTCTGTCTTTTTATTGCAATCTTCTCCCTCAAATCAATGAGCTTCAAATCTGATTCTCACTGGTGCCTGGAAGGGGACAAGAGAGGTAAGTTGCTATAAGATGATAATATGGACTCATCATATGGACTCAAACAACGTGCTAACATTAGGATATAGGGTTGCATACAGTCTTCCTTGACTGGAGAGTAGGGGAAAGCTGTGAGAGTAGGGGAAAGCCACCGTGGGTCAGGAATGGTACGAGCAAAGTCCTTCCAGGTCTCAGCCCAGTTCTCACACCTTGGGCAAACCACTCAGGCCAAGCTTCCAAACTTCCGTGTCTACAGTTAGCCACTGAAACCTCTATTTAGGCAACTAAGTAAGTGTCTGCTTTTTCAGAGGTGCAGAGGATCTTCAATCTGACAGATTTCACTTGGAGTTTCTTGTGTGTATGGCTACATAATCAGATCTGTTTTTTGTAAAGTGCTTGGAAGATGAAATATAGGTATATTCTGTAATCCTTCTCAGTGGGAAAGGATGAATTACATTTTTTTCAGTGACACCAAAGTCATGCACCAGCAATATCTGTGAAAGAAAAATGGTCTTGGGATTACATGGACTTCAGATGGCAGCTCAATTCCTGCCTCTGCTACAGGCTTCCGGTGTGATTTTGGGCAAGTCACTTAATCTTTCTGTGCCTCAGTTTCCCATCTTCAAAATTGAGACAACACTTCTCTAATTGACCTGAATTTTGTCAGGATAAATCCATCAATATGTCTGAGGCATTCAGGTGCTACTTTAATAGAGATGCATGATACATTTTAATGTTCTTGACCTGTTAATGAAAATGTGTCCTATGTCAATTGCAGTGTGCTCTTGGTCACCATAATCACATGGATTGCAGTGCTACAAAAGTCACCACAAAGAAAACTTCCTGCTTGTGATAGATAACAGAATTTGGACTAGTCTAGGGGTATGTCTATACTTACCTCCGGGTCCGGCAGTAAGCAATCGATCTTCTGGGTTCGATTTATCGCGTCTTGTCTAGACGCGATAAATCGATCCCGGAAGTGCTCGCTGTCGACGCCGGTACTCCTGCTCTGCAAGAGGAGTACGCGGAGTCGACGGGGGAGCCTGCCTGCCGTATCTGGAACCGCGGTAAGTTCGAACTAAGGTACTTCGACTTCAGCTACGTTATTCACGTAGCTAAAGTTGCGTATCTTAGTTCGAAGTGGGGGGTTAGTGTGGACCAGGTCTAGGAAAGAACATGGTGGAAGTGTCATCTCTTGAGTCATTTAAAGCAAAAAACACATACACTGTTGGGACTATTTTGCTATGCTGGCAGAGAGGTTACAGTTAAGATGACACAGCACTTAGGGTGACCAGATGTGCCAATTTTATAGGGACAGTCCTGATATTTGAGGCTTTTTCTTATATAGACATGTATTACCCCTCACCCCCGTCCCAATTTTTCACACTTGCTATCTGGTCACTCTAACAGCACTACTAGAAGTGCAATGTAAATGTTTTATCACCAATCCATATAAGACATGCATAATTTTGGGTTGCATTGGGGAAGTAACTTTCACTGGGTATTTCACTGTTTTTTTTTTTAGGTTCAGATGAACTTGGAACTCTAAGCAAAATTTAACAATTGGGACCTAAACTCTCCTTGTTTAGGTCCAGAAAACCAAAAGCATTAGGGTTTTCAAAGCCCTGACAAATAGGTCTTTTTAAACTCTTTTATGATAATAAGGTATATTTCTTACTGTTCCGAGAGAGAAAAAGAGAAAATGCCACATATTTTGGCAGATCCTCTTGTTAACATGTTATGTACACAGTTGGTTAAGAGGATCATGGAAGAAGTCAAGCAAAAAACTAAACTAAAATAGACGAGAGACATACTCTTGGAAATTGCCAGAAACACAATTGTACTCCAAGAAAATATCATGTTATGAAGCCATCAGGAAGAAAAGGATGTGAATTTGCATTCTGCACAGTGCACTGTTGTGATTTTGCTGCGAGGCACAAAGGACTTGGAGACTGTACAAAACATGTAAGGACATCAAAGCATATTTCAGCTTGCAAATCAAAAGTGATACCTCTCCATGTCGGCTGGCGTTTGGACAAGCAATATCAAGCCAAGAAGGTGAAGAAGGAATGACAAAGGCAAAAGCAGTATTTGTTGCATTCTGATTGGAACATAATACCCCCCTCTCGTGAGTGCAATGACCATGCTGAGATATTTTTTTTTCCTAGGAAATGTTCCCTGACTATTCAAATAAATTAAAAAAAAATCAAAACTCCTAAACCCTCACATCACAGACGTAAGGCAAACACAATTAGGAACAATGTATTTGTTGCAGTTTGTAATCTAGCGACAAATCTGGAGTTCATTCTGGCTATAGGTTGCAGTCCTAAAAAAATGCAGTTATCAGAATGCACCTGGTGTTTTGGGATATCCTCTAAACAGAAAGCTTAAGAGTAAGTTGGTGTGTGTCAGTTTTGGGGAGAATGAAAATAAAACTTGGTAGATTGTTATCAGCAAAACTCAACAGTTCTGTTTTTACTAAATATAAATAAATAAATAAAGCCCAAACACATACAGTTTAACATGGCAATGTGGAAATCTGCTTTTCCTGTGGGGTTAATATACTGTATAAATAATTAATTGAATAGACCTACATGTATGAGCACACTGCCCTCTGCTGGATGGGATCAGAATTGCTCAACTATCTATCACAGACCCTACACATGCTAACCAAGACCCTGAGTGGAAGGGGTCTGTTTTTTCAAAGCAGGATGAGAAAGGGAATGGTTCTTAGTGTCTTGGGGTTTTCAGTAGCAACCATCAGCATGGTAGCTATGGACTTCCCACGTAAATTAGGTCTGTGTGGCAAAGTACCTAATGTGGACACTAAGTCATCTGCTCTCTTCATTTTGGTGTTAGGAGTGTTAGTGATGATAATGTAGTAGTCAGGCTTGTATATTTGCCTGAAAGAGAATTTGGGGTCTTGTTGGCCCATTTGACTTTTGATGTTTTTATATTCTTACTAATGTGTGTGAACAAAGAACAAAGACACTATGTGTTTCATCTGCCCACAAGCTGATGTGGGTGAAAAAAGAGATGAGATAGAGCTAAAGGGTAGCGTGTGAATTTAATATATGAGCATATACTTGAAGGACAGTCCTGCCTCAACTCCTTTCTTGAGATAAGGTCAAGCAACCAATCGGGAGAGTGAGAGGCATGGAGGGGGAAAAGGTATAAGAAACACTAAAAGCCAAAGAAATGCCTGTCCCTGACTGGAGCACCACCTCACTCCTTACCCCTCCCATGGGATACAAAAGAGGTGGTACTGAAGCCACCAGACCCAATACCCTCCAAAACAGAACATGACCACAAATTGTAAGGGGTGGGACCAAGGGCATGCACTACAGGTATAATTATGCCTGCTAAGGAAGGGAAGGGGGGGGGACACTGGGGAAAAGGCTCTACCAGTATGCAGAACTATGGATATGCTTGCTTGATTAACCCCAATAAAAATCGCATTGCCTGGACTTCAGACTTCTGGTCTTCTGCTTTCTGTTTGCGTGACAAGACTCAGGGGAAAGTCTAAGGGAAAGCACATAGCATCTACCTGTTATGGACCTATTTTGTGAATGAAGAACTATGTTTATTAGGGCTGTCACTCTGGCAACCAGATTCACTAGCCACACAGAAACAATCCTCCAATGTGAATAAAAAAACCCATGGATTTTATTGTGTCAATTGTTACAAAAGGAAAACAAAAATCAAGGCAGGAGGATCTCCTGTATCAGTAAAACAAAAAACAATCCTGGCTTCTAAGTTAGAGAATAAATTAGAGACCCTAGGCTAGCTCTTTTACTGGAAATGGATATAGCTCCTTTCAACTTACTGATTTATCCAAGGTCAGGATCTGGGCCCTGACTGTTTCTCTGTGTAGAGAACTGGGAAATATCTGTATATTTTTTAAATAAATATAATATGCACCTCAGTTTACCATGGTGATATTCTGTCTGGATGCATACAGTTATCTCAAAGGCCTGGTCCCCACTAAGTCCCCACTTCGGACTAAGGTACGCAAATTCAGCTACGTTAATAACGTAGCTGAATTCGAAGTACCTTAGTCCGAACTTACCGTGGGTCCAGACGCGGCAGGGAGGCTCCCCCGTTGATGCCGCGTACTCCTCTTGCAGAGCAGGAGTACCGGCGTCGACGGCGAGCACTTCTGGGATCGATCCCAGAACATCGATTGCCTGCTGCTGGACCCTCCGGTAAGTGAAGACGTACCCTAAGGAAGCTTTAAGAGGGAAACCCACAGGAAATGAAACAAGATAAGACAAGACACCTGGGGTAATCAACTTCCAAGCATTTCAGATAATGGCAGAGCCATCAATGGGGAAGAAACTACTTGTCTGACTCCATCCAGGCTCCAATGATTTACTCTTCCCAAGACTAAAGACTAGTATAAAAGGAGATCCTAAGCCTCAAAGATCCTAGAGCTAGGGTGAGCTAGGAGAGAGTGCCCAGGGAGAGGCACAAAAATTGACAGTCTGGCCAGGGAATGCACAAAGAAATAGAGACCCTACTGAAGGAAGGACAATCTGCTTCTCCCTGCCATGGATGGAGTTAGCTGGGCAGAGGTGGACTTACACCTTACTATATATCCTTGCCAGCTTTTGTAAGTCAGATGCAGCGATATAGGCCACTTATTTTTTTACCCTTTGCTCTACGTGCATTGCACCTTTGGGGAATGAGTGAACCATGCTTGTTTTTAAGACACTGGTTTTTGAGTCACTTTAATCAGCTCACTGGTCACGGTCTGCAAAGTGAAAGGGCTGACAGGTGCCAAACTGAGCTGAGGCTGTGTCGCAAACATGGCTGGGAGTGAGGCGGCTGCAGCCCGGAGATCTACTCCAAGTGGGGCTGGGCCATGTGTTTCCACCCTGGGTGAGGTGTGGGAAGCCAGGCCTGTCACCTACCCGGTACACTTGAGAGGGACGAAAAGGGGACCCAAGGCATAGCTCACCCTGTAGCTATGATGGTCTATATTGTCACAGGTCCTGCAGTATATATTGCACCTGTAAATGAAATGCCTTTGATAGTAGGATAAATAGCAACAACTGGGAGAGTTTCAGGCTTGCCTCTAAATGTAGGAAGAGAAAGCTGTGTTAATTTTTTGGTTGATTGAATTCCTCGGTGTCCTCACTCAGGCTAACGTTCCTGTGCCAATTCAATCCGACTCCGCACAGAAGGGTTTTTATTCAGATGAGGACAAAGACAATGACCCTGCATCAATGCTATTTAACTTGCAGCGCTAATAATTCCAAAGGCAGCACAGATAATGCATGAAGTTTTACTTAAATGAGGCTTGAAAAGTTTTATTCCTTTTTAAAAAAAAAGAAAGAAATGTTGGCATTGTCCTTGGCATTTATAGCAGCACGGAAGTTCACCCTAATTTAACAGGATCTTTAGCTGTTGAAAATTGATTGCATGCTTTTCAGGCAAGACGCTACGAGACAATGGAGCAGATTCTCTGCTGTGTCCAGCTTACACTGGCTACAGAGGAGCCATCAGGAAGCCGGTTACAAGGACTTGATTTTCTGTCCCATCTCCATTGAGGGTTAATGCAGTCTGGAGGCTGCTCCAATTTCCACCAGCTGTCTATGGTCCCTATGGGCCATACACCAACTAGGGATTGCCAGGTTGCATCATGCTGTGGCCACTTGCCCTTCTTGTCCTCAATGTATAGGGTCCTTGCATCAAGGGATGCAGGTTGGGAAGCATAAGAGCTATCTCTGATCAGTCTCTGCCTGTTCTGCTGTGGGCTCCTCCCAGGCTGGGGATGTCTCCAGCAGGTAACATACAGGAAGTTATAAGCTGGGATCTACTCTGGCTTTTCCAGGGGTGGGGAAGGTAGAATTAGAGCTGGTCAGGAATTTTTCAACAGAAGGTTTTTTTCATCAAAAATGCTGATTCACTGAAATCGAAACTTCACAGGAAAATGTTTAGTGTTACAAGACTCCCAGCATCGCCTTATGGCATAATCCAGAATTGTGGCATTTCTACCTCAATTTCCTCTCAACAATCTTCAGCCTACTCCCACTGTAGAGATGACTTGGCCCTCTGGCCAAGCCATTCTAAAAAGTTCAACTTCTTTCAGGGTAACAGACTCCCTTACCCTAAAAACAAGAACCTTTCGGCCCTGCTGGGCTCTGCCTTCCACCCGCATCCCTACAGGAGATCTCCCAGTAGCCATGGCCTGCCTCACTGTCTAACCACTGACTCCTGAGCTCCAGGATTACAGACAGGTGATTACAGGTCTTGTAAACAAAAACTGAAAATGTTAGTGTTTCCATTATAGGTTCAGCTATCCTCTGCAGGAACTGAATTCCATACAGACCCTGGCCTCTTTCCACTCAAGCCCTCCCCACTTCCTTTTTCTCCATCACTGCTGTCATCACCATCATATTCTCTGTCACCTAGGCCCATAACCTGAGCATCATCTTTGATTCCTCCCCACTCTTGTCCTGCACAAATCCTGCTTTCTTCTTCCTCTGTAACATTTCTAAGATCTCTCCTTTCTACTTCTCGGTCCAGACAGCCGAAACCCATGTCCAGGTCCTCTTGATTACTATAGTCTCCTCCTCACTCACATTGCCTCCTCCATCCTATACAAGAAGCAGTAGCTAAGCTTATCATCCTTGCCCATGGGTGTAACAACAGCATCACCCCCTGAATCCCTCCACTGGTGCCCTCTCTTTTATCACAAGTTCAAGCTTCATCTTTGTTCTTCCATACTTGCCCTTTCTTGACTCTTAATGTATTGTCTTGCCTCACTTTCCCCACCTGTTCGTGACTCCTACATTCATCAGTGCCTAACACAAATATCTTTGTGTCTATTAAATGATGCTGGTATTCACAGAACGCCCTTTCTGAACCGATCCATAAGTCCACTATCCTCCTTCAAACCGCCCCTCAAGACCCACCTCTGATAGGAGGCCTATAAGAAATCAAGCAATTAATAATAGCTTAGTGGGCAGATGTAAATAATTGATACTCAGTATCCACACAGCAGCCTTTTGTTTTTTATCTAATAATATATATCACATTTGAAGGGGGCATAGCAAATGTCCCAGTGATGTGAGGCCAGGGTTCATATGGAATTTGGTTCCTGCAGAAGATAGCTGGACCTATAATGGAAACACGAATGTTTTCAGTTTTTGTTTACAAGACCTGTAGTCACCCATCTCTTATCATGGATCTTTAAAATGAGATTAGTAAACAACTAAATTGACTTTCATCTTACAGCACAGCATACAAATTGGAATGTGTTTATGCTAATACTCATTGCACTTGAAATGATATTTTTTCCCCACTGTTGACAAGACAACAAATAATTCTTGTTTCTGTCTCTCGGCTTTCCTGTCATGAAAAGAAAACCCATTCCTTTCACTGATGCGATGCTTGCTGCTAAATGATCACTAACTTACTAATTAACTAAAGTTGCTAATTAACATATACTGATCTTCTTTGGCAGGTAGGGACCACATAAGGTCCAAAAGATCTTGAGCATCTGCTCCCCAGCCCATACTCAGGTAAATGGCTCAGCTTACTTTATTTGGGTTGAATTTTGTTTCTGATCCTCTATATTCTTGTGGATCTTCGTAAGACACCTATTACCCTCTTTCTTCCAATTCCCCGCAGTGCACCTTATTTGTTCCCTACTTTAAAATTTCTGTGGACCCAACTGAACATATTGGACAGCAATGTTACTGCTACCAACACAACTATGCTTGCAGTCACTGGCGCTGTTGAGCCTACCTGAGTCTGTGTTGGGTAGGGATGCCAACTCTCCAGGATTGTCCTGGAGCCTCCAGGAATTAAAGATTAATCTTTAATTAAAGATTATGTCATGTGATAAAACCCCTAGGAATCCGTCCAACCAAAATTGACAACCCTTGTGTTGGGCCTGAAATAAAGGCTCTGTCTGCCATCCACTTCTTCCATAATGAACTTGCTGCACTCCTATGCAATGTATTATTGCATGCATCATTATCCACAGTGTCATAGGTAGACCCCCTTCAGTAAGGAAATACCCGGTAGTTAAAGAGGCAGAGCATTCAGGTCTAGCGCAGACACAGCTGGGCCTCGTAACAGCAGAAGATGAGTACGGAGAGGGTAATGAAACAACTAGCTGGCCACCTAGCAGTTCTCAACCCAATTCAGAGGGGAACAACAGAACTGTTCCTCAAACCTGGGCCAAGCCCTGTCAAAAGGGAACTCTGGACATCAGAACTCAGAGGGATTCAGAGTCTGAATGAGAGGGATTTGTGTTAAAGAGAGCCTTGTAGCTGATTCAGATGGAGGCTGTGGAATCAATCTGCATCCATAGAAGATACTTCAGGGATCAGGAGTTTATCCAGTCCATATCTGGATTATGTTCCCCACATGGCTTCAGACCCTCAGCCAGTTCAATGGCTCAGATTCAAAACAGAGTGAGTGACTCAGCACCCTGTCCTTCAAATCCCCATCCCAAACCGGGGCCTAATTGAAAGACAGGCAATTGGCAGAGGGTGCCAATTAACTGAATAGAGATACCGCTGAGGGGCTAATTGGGTGAAAGTAACACCAGTGGCTGGAACTATATAAGCAGACAGGAAGGCAGGGAGCCTGAAGGAAGACAGGAGGTGCTGCTAATAATAATAATTAATGAATGTACCCTGCCCCAGAAGCAAGTGGGGGAAGCTGGTGACTGACTGTATATAGTATGTAAATAATATTCCATGTTGTACCCTGTTGAAGGGATATAATAAAGCCCAACGGTGGTTATAAACACCTGGAGTTGTGGTGGTCAGTTAGTGAGGCTGGAAAAGACTCGCAGGGTACCACCCTGTAATAATGAGATTTTCCAAAGGGCTCAGGATTCATGGAAATCATAGAAACTGATAGAGCTGGAGGGACCTCCAGTGGTCACCTTGTCCATCTCCCTGTGCTGAGGCAGGATTTCTCTGCTCCCATTGAAGTCAAGAGCAAAACTCCCGTAGCCTAACTCTCCAGCCACTGAAGTCAAAGACTGAGTACCCTAGAAAATCTCACCCTAAAAAGATATTGAGCCTCTCCCGTAGCACTCATGTTCAGGGCCGGCTCTGGCTTTTTGGCCTCCCCGAGCAAAAAAAACCCTGCGGCGCAGCTAGAGCCAGGGTGCAGGGGGACTCCCTGCGCTGCAGATGTGCCCCAGCTAGTGGGGGGGAGCGAGAGAAGGGGGGCGGCCAAGGCTTCAGCGGGGAGCTGCCACACGGCCCCACTGCCTGCCGTGAGGGCTCTGCGCTGCTCCGGTTGGCTGGGAGGGAAGAACGCAGACTGCCCTGCCGGGCTTGCTGCAGGGCGCTCCCGTCTTCTGCACTGCTGCCCCCTACAGGGCGGCCGGAGGACGCAAGCTGCCCTGCCGGGCTTGCTGCAGGGCGCTCCCGTCTTCCGCACCGCTGCCCCCTACAGGGCGGCCGGAGCAGAACACCACAAAAAAAAAAAAAAAGCGGCCATGCCGCCCTAGGACTGGGCGGAATGCCGCCTCCTACAAGCTGCCGCCCCAAGCACCAGTTGCTCGGCTGGTGCCTGGAGCCGGCCCTGCTCATGCTATAAGAGGAGATGTACTTCCAACGTGGCTACAGCACACACGTCTGCTAGAAGCTTATTGTAACTAATCCAAAGAAGCAAGTTCAACACTGACTCTTTCTTAGAACTTTGAACCAAGACTTAACGGGAGTAGCAATACTAATTCAGATCTCCCAGCACGTAAGCATGCTAGCTAATGTGCATGAATAGAACACCAAGTGAAGATGGACAATGGAAGTATTTTCTAACACGAATGGATCAGTGATGTGGATCTTTACCTTGTGAAGGCCAGCCCCCATCTAACAGGCACTTGGAGAAAGCCTGTACAAAAAAGGAGCCTCCTTCCAATCATCAAGGTAGGTAAAGCCTGATCCTATTCTGATACTGCTGTTGACAGTGATTTTACCACTTATCTCATGATGTTAGAGCTTTATGAAAACACCAGCCTCCTGGAACCATGTGATTCTTTCATGGTAATACTCACTCTCACCTTCCCTGCCACCCCCAGATACACACACACACACAGATCTGTAGCCCTTATGGTTGCAGACAAAAGTTTGAAAATGTGACCTGAATGCACCCTAAGAGCCAAAAAACAGAAAGCAGATACAAGAGAAACAAAAGTAGTATCGTTTTTTTAAAGTCTCATGATTTTCAAGCCCATCATGATTTCTGAAGCCTGATTATTGTCTTTGGAGCACTTGGAATTGGCAACATTGATTTTACCTCTGCTGCGTATCAGCTCCGAGAATGTTTGTAGATAAGTCACCAGCCTCCTGTCAGATGAGTTCCCCTTCTCCACTGGCCAACTCTGAGATGTCACCAACTTGCATGATATTCAGACTCTGGACACATTCCTCCAACCCAGACATATATGACTCTGCAATGTGTAGCTATCCTTGGGTTCATAACAGTCACCTTTACAATAATTCTGTACCCTCCTAGTTGATGTCTGAGGCTCTGAATGCCAGTCAGCCAAGGGTGAGCTACTCAAGGAGTTTGTTATTATTGCCTCTATTGTCTTTGTAATTCTTTGGGCACATATATTTGGATTACAAGACGATCACAAAAGGTTCATGGCTCAGTTAGCCATAGAGCCTAAATTCCTGATAAACAGTTAATTTTCCCTCTTAAAGACCTACTGCTGCCTTGCTGCTTGCAGTGAACTATGTTCACTTGTGTACAAACGGTCTCTTGTCGCTCCTTTCCCTGAACCCGTCTCCTTGACTGTCCTTAAATGTTGAGCTGCGTGGAGCACAGAGCACTCTTCCGTGAATGTTAGGAAAGCGCTTTGCATGTTGTAGGCATGCCTGTACATAAAATAATAATATATAGCTACTCTTTAGGACGTAGGCCTAATCATTCTCTATGAGATAGTCCACAAATGTCAGCCAGTTGCAATGAATTGTCCACGCTAATCCTTCCCACTTATTAAAAGAGATTTCATCAAGTGATACAATTTCTTCCTGTATGATGCTCCAGGGTAAATGAACCACCACAAGGCTAACTTGTTTTGTGTTTTAATGATTTCTGTGTCGATGTTACTTACAACTTGAAGCCTTTATGATGACTCACATGCTCTCAGACTTCAGAGACAAATGCGTAACTGCACATAGTAACCTTTGATACATATCCATCTTGCCATGTAGTCACCCCAAAATACACTACTCACAAAAATAGGAAAAAGTTCCTTCTGCCTTCAGCAGCAGCATTTGCATGTTCAAACTTGAAATGATTTATGGGGATGGAATTATTCTTTTATGGGCCTTGCTAACCTGGCTGTTAAAAGCTGAAGAGCAATCCTAATTTTGCTTTGTTGTAGCTGAGTACTAATTACTGCACGATATATATTAATGTCAAATGTTTAAGCCTCAGGACAGATCAATTTAATCCTTGATATAACTTCATTCAAGTCAATAGTCTTACACAGGAGATATATTTGGCCCCACTGTATTTAAATTCATGGATAGAACCATGGACGAGTGTGCAGGAGACTTGGGGTCTATTCCTGGTTCTGAGAGAGGCCTGCTAGGTAACAATTCACTGTCCCATGCCTCAGTTTCCCCATCTATTAAATAAGGTTAATGATACTGACCCCCCTTTAACAGTGCATTGCGATCTACTGATGAAAAGCACCACATAAGAGCTCAGCATCATTATTATTCTATCTGTAAACAACAATATGGATGTCTCAGAGAATAAATATATGTATGAATTTTACAAACATCACTAATAACTCTACTACGACTGAAAGAAGGGTGAAGATCTTAGCTCCATTCAAGTTAATAGTATTTTCTCACATTGATTTAAATGGAGCCCGTATGTCAGCTCTGATTTATCTTGTACCAGTTACGCAAAATATTTAACTTCACATTATTAATAGTACTGCAGTAGCTCCTAAAGACCTGCCCAAATTCAGAGCCCACCAGCACTACACACTGTGCAAAAATAGAGTAAGACACAGTTTCTACCTGGATGAACTTACAGTGTAAATAGACAAGACCGACAAAGGGTGGGAGGCGAAATAGAGGTGAAATGACTTGCCAAAGATCACATAGCAAGTTAGTGGCTGAGCTAGCAATAGAGCACAAGTCTACTGAGACCAAGTCCAGTACCCTGTACACTCGGCGTCACTGAAGATTGGCCATATAGACATTTGGTTTTCAGTTTCATTCTGCATTTCTCATATAATGCTGTAGGTTATGGGATGCTGCAACTTGGGGTTATAGATAAGAACATAAGAACTGCCATAGTGGGTTAGACCAATGGTCCGTATAGCCCAGAATCTTCAGCAGTGCTCAATACCAGAGCTCCAGGAGAATGTACAGAACAGGTCAATTTTGGAATGATCCACCTCTGGCTTCTCCTCCTGGCTTCTGGTAGTCAGAGGTTTAAGGTTGTCCTGAGCATGAGGTTGCATCCCTGACCATTTTGGCTAATAGCCATTGAGGGGCCTACCCTCTGTGACCTTACTGAATGTTTTTTAAACCAGTTATACTTTTGGTCATCACAAATTTCATGGCAATGAGGTCCACAGGTTAATAGTGCATTGTATGAAAAACAGTACTTCCTCTTGTTTGTATCCCACACTGTTCATGATTTTATAGACCCCTTACCTTCTCCCTTCCTTGCTGCCTCTGTTCTAAGATGAACTGCCCTAATCTTTTTAGTCTTACATTGTATGGAAGCCGCTCCATACCCTTTATAATCTTTTTGACCTTTTCTGCACCTTTTCAAGTTCTACTATATCCTTTTTGAGATGGGACAATCAGAGTTACAGTCAAATACTATTCAAAGAACAGTGTTCCCTGAGATGAAAGTTAATAGAAATGTCTCCCAAAATGTCAGATTTTGTAAAAGGTTGTTTGCATAAGATGTGAATTTCGACCATAAATTAACCTGACAGTGTCTCTTTAAAGGCTAGAAATGGAAACTGAATTCAGAAAAGCATTTACTTTGAAGAGCTTCACCCCTTCATTCAAAGGAACAGCAGAGATGAGATAAGGGAAAAGGAACTTCTGGCTCTCTCTATGGCAGGTCCATTCACTCAGATAATTTTCCTCCATAAAGACAACTGGCCCTAATGCTCTGTTCATTTTTGGTTCCAGAGCAGTTTCAGCTGAAGTAAAACAAAGAGAATGGATGAAAGGTAGCACTGAGTACCGCTCCCTCTTTAAAGAAGTTATATTCATAGACAGTGGTTGTACCTCATTTTAAAGCACATAGGGCCAGATCCTTAGCACCATTCCAGGTGATTTGTTCCTCTGGAGGCACAAGGCAGCTGTAAAACTGCTGAATCCATCCCCCGGTGGATCTCCCCTGCAGAGGGGAAGCCTTAGGAAGCATAAAGAGATGGTAGTGACTTCTATGCCATCTGTTCCCAGCCTCCTCTTCCCCAGTGCAGGAGTGTGGCCAGAGAAAAGGGTATATGGCTTGGCACTCGTATACCCTGGTGGTCCCTGGCTGCCAGAGATTGTGAGCAGCTCATTGTAAATCAGAGCATCCAGAAGACTGCTCTAACTTATGCTGGGGCCAGACTAGCCCTAGTATCAGGAAAGCATGTAGATACCTAAGCCGGTAGCGTTAACTGTGCAACAAGAGAGAATCCTTAAGTCTACTCCCATTGTTACTGCATCCTCCTACTGCTTTAGTAACATCTAATGAGTCAGGTAAAGGAGCACATGAATATGTATTCTTTGGCGCCTGCGAATCAGATGCAACCACATTTTGTTGTCTAGCAGTTAAAGAAGAAGACAGGAACTTGGGACTCAATTGAGTACTTTTCCAGTTCTACCATTGGCTTGTTCTATGACGCTGGGTGACTCAATTTCCCTCTGTAGCTCAACTGACTCCTCTTTATAAGTGGTTTAATTATGACTGTCTTGCTTTTAGATGGAAAGAGAGTGCTTATTTTTTGCCATTAATACTAAACTTTCTTTCAAAGCTACTCGTTGCTTCAGATCTACACAGCAGAGAAGGCAGGAGGAAGTGGGGTGTGTGTGTGCAGGACTCACCCCTGCAGCGCCTCCTGCTGGTCTGGTACAGGAATTAGCACTCCAGACTTAGAGCGCCCTCTATAGGCTAGTGTCCCACTGTCGCTGGCCCTGTATCCCTCCCAGAGCCCGGTGCCCATCTCCCTTGGGTACTGCCCCCTGGCAGTACCCCCACTTTCTGGGCTCCCCTCCCAGGGGAATCCCCACCCTCTTTCTCCATCTTGCCTCAGTGTTCACTGCCAGTCCTCATCTTGCCCCCACACTCTGGGGCAGACTGCAGTCCATATCACTCATCATCGGCAAGCAGGATTTGAACCTACTACCTCCACCTACCCCCAGGCTGCACCCCTACAACCCTAGTACCTTTCCAGGTCTGTAGCCTGGGGGTTTTCCAGGTGGGAGCTCCCTGGCTCCCTTACCCTATTCCCTTGCTCTGCTTCCCAGGCCACCAAGCCCTTCTCTCTCTCTGTACCTAGAGAGAGACTACCTATGCTGCCAGCCCACAGCTTCTTTATAGGGCCAGCTGTGGCCTGATTGGGGCATGGCCCAGCTGTGGCTACTTTCCTAATCAGCCCAGGTTTTCCCCTGCCACAGCGGTCTCCCAAGGCTGTTTTAAGCCCTTCAGGGCAGGAGCAGGTGGACACCCTGCTACAGTGCACATAGGATAGAAGGGAGGGGAAAGTTGAAATGTGGGTTCAGGGCAATGCAAGAGGTGGGGGAATTTGGAAGACAGAAGGGAGGGGAAACTGGGGTGTACGGGATGTGATGGTCTGGCAAAAGAGAAAGTCCACCTGCCTGATGCACCAGATCTACTCAGTAGAGAGGGCAAGGGCAAGGGCAAGGGTGGAGGGAGAAAATAGGGAGTTACAGTGGGTGCAGGTGGCAAAGGAAACACGGTGGGAATGTAAGGGTTGTTGGAGAGGGAAAGCTGAAGTGTGTATGTTCTGTGGAGTATAGGGAATGCAGAAGGCAGAGGGGAAAGATTTGTGTTTAGGGGAAGTGAAGAGATGCAAGAGGCAGAGGAATTTTTAGGACCAAAGAGAGAGGAGTAAGCAGGTGAACAAAGCTGTTCTAAACCCTGCTTCTCTGGCCCATACCTTCTGGCTGCTTTGTACTGCTTCAGGTGGGGTAAAACACCCAGAGCAACCCAGCAAATGGCCCTAAAAGTTCAAAAAATTAAAAGTTTGAGACTTCATCTCTTCAAACCATTAGGAATATTGCACTGCTACATTCCCTCCAGGGTTCTTGCTGAGGTGCAGGAAACTCTTAATTTAAAAAAAAAAAAAAAATCAGGAAATTTCCAGACAAAACCTATGTTGAGATGGCATTGACAACAAATATCAGTCATTTAGGGTCAAATACATAACAGAATAAATCATACAATGTTATTATCCCAAACCAACTGTTAAACCCAGGATACTGAGAGTTAAGGTTAAACTTGAAAGAAATCCCCACATGAAAAGTAAGAAAAGGAAAGGTCAAGCACCAAAACAACACTAACTCTGCACTTTAGAAATGCCATGGGGCGGAAAACACATCTAGTGTGTTTCTAAATATTGGATAAACCTGGTACCGCAAACACTAAAATACCTTTATGATAACTTATGGTTATTGCAGAGCATCACAGCAGGGCTCAGTTAAGGTTGTTTTGGTTCCTTAACTGTGTATTTGTTATCTTAACATATTGAGATTTCTTTTAAATGTAATTTTTTTTTTCTTTTACCTTCAGCAAGATGCCAAGTGCTCCCCAAAAAGCAACATCCATAAAGGGCAGAAGGCTTGTCCCATCACAATAAAACACCTGGCTAGAGTTGCCAACTCCTGTAACTCCAGAGTGAGCTCTTGGGGGCTCCGGCAAAAGGACTATAACTATGATAGCTGCCAAAGGCCTCTGACACCATTTCCCAGGATGCTTGGAGTTAGAGGTAGACAGAAGGAATTAGAACCTCCTGTTGAGGCCATCGCTGTCTCTAGGGATATTATAGATTTGGTTTTGCTGCCTCCTCTATTGATGAATGCAGGGGAGAGTCTCCCCTACTGGGAGTTGTTACCTGGGGTTTCCTGACCCCCAAACTATGGTAATTAGTCTGTGTTTTACAGGCGGTGTCAGGATATAAATCAATGGGGACACAGCTCCTCTGTCTGATAAATGATTGGTACACACAAGAGTGCTTTCACTCAAAAATCCTTTTTTATTGAGAACAAACATACACATCTACAATAACAATAGTCCAGAGTGCTCCAGATTACCCAAAATCTGAGCTGGTGTTGAATGGTCAGCAGCAATTTTCCAGTGGCCAGCCTTTCTCCTAACAGCTGGGGAGTTAGATGTCAGTTTTCTTGCTTGGTGAAATCCTCTCCAAAACTTCTCCAAAAAGCACACTCTAACTAACCTTTGTATAGGTTGTTCAAAACAAAGCACATAATCATAACTCATAGTAACCTCTAATGGGCTAACAATTTCCCTAGCAATAGCAAAGAACTCATAATTTCTACTTATCAGCAATGCAACTACCAGTAACATTTTTACAGACACAGACAGTTAGACCAAGGTCAGTTATCCACATTCTCTCCCTTTCTCATGAATCTGTCACTGTATCTATCCTTGTTAGCAACTGAAGCTATGCAGCTGTTATTGTCTTCCTAAGCAAAACCCAAATTATTCCTGACTACGTGGTGTCCTTGCTTCCAGATAAGAATGGCTGAGTACACAAAAATGGCTGCAGTTATGTGAAGTCCAAGTTATGTCAGATCCAGTTATCTCATTAACAGAAGTTGTCTGTTAATTGTTAACTGTGTTATGAGAGTAAAGGATCTAAACCATGGCAGAGGGTGCCCGCTGGCTGAAATGTTGTATTGATCTCATTCATTACTGCTCAGTTCTGGAGGGTGTTGGGCTGCTGTAGGTTGTTTGCCAGAGCTGGGAGTGGGCAGCAGGGGATGGATCACTTGGTGATTGCCTGTTCTGTTCATTCCCTCTGGTGAACTTGACATTGGATGTTGTTGGAAGACAGGATACGGGGCTAGCTGGACCTTTGGTCTGACCCAGTATGGTCGTTCTTATGTTGTTCTAGGGGAAGGGAAGGATCCTGTACATCCACCAGCTTCAGCCCAAGTTGGCTTTGTCTACCTAGCAAAAAACCAACCAAACAAAAACAAACAGTGGTCTCTTAACTGGAGCTAGTTTACTTGAGTTAAAATACTAGCAAAGACAAAGCAGTTGGAGTTAAACCCCACAGTCTCCTTTAGTTGTTAATAGAGCTGGTCAAAATTTGTAATTTTCCTTGTGTGGGCATAGGCAGATTACTGCACAGGCCAATGGGGTTAGTGCCCAGGAACCACAGCCAATTTGGGGACCCCAAAGGAGTGGCCAGAACTCTGGCCATGCCCCCAGCTCCCTCGCTACACCCCCCACACCCTCCTCCTCCTTTTCCCCCTGAGGCCCCATCTCCAGCCCAGCCAGAAGCCTGTGGAAGGGTGGTAAGCAAGAATGCATATTCCCTCCACCCCCAGGCAGAGCTGGCCTGAGTCCCATTCCCATTATGCTGCACTGGACCAAGGGGCCCCCACCCTGCACAGAGCTGGACCGAGGGGCACTCCCGCATGCAGCACTGGACTGAGGAGCCTTCCCTTCTCCAGCATGGAGCTATTCTGAGCACGAGGTAGTTGTCAGATGGCTGGATGATCCTCAACAATCCCTCCTTAACATCTTGGATTCAGGCCCCTGGCAGGCAACATGCCTCCTGGGATGCCATGCCAGGTTGACAGATGGGAGCTCTGCCCCCTGCAGAAGGGAGTCACCAACCACCACTATCCTGTTTCTACTTGGGAGTTGTAGCTGCGATACTCCCAGCCTTGGGGCCACATGGCTTCTCCTCCTCCACCTTTGGGGCCGATTCCTCATTGTCAGGGCAGAATAGCGGTTCTTCATCTCTATGATGGGTGGATTGGGAGTAGGGGTGGAGCACAGCCTGCTGCCAGAAGTAACCAGCAGCCAGTGTCCTCCCTGTGACTGAGCCATATCCTCCTCCTCCAGTGTCATGACAGCAGTCTTCTCTAGCTGGATAGCTTTCTCAACCTTGGAGTCAGGTATCAGAGGGGTAGCCATGTTAGTCTGGATCTGTAAAAAGCAACAAAGAGTCCTGTGGCACCTTAAAAACTAACAGATGTATTGGAGCATAAGCTTTTGTGGGTGAAAATTGCGTCTAACGAAGTGGGAATTCACCCACGAAAGCTCATGCTCCAATACATCTGTTAGTCTATAAGGTGTCACAGGACTCTTTGTTGCTTTCAAGCTTGGAGGTCTCCATATGAATACTCTCAATGAATTCCTTATGTGCACAGATGTTCCTGAGCCTAGCCACCTCCTCCTGTAGCTCTCCCACTGCTTCCTGAGAGATTCCACCAGCAGGCACCTTTCACACTGGATGGTCCTCCAGCCTGGCTTTCTGAAGGTGGAAAATGCAGGCCACAGTCCCTGCAAATCCACACCAGAATCTAGGTAGAGGCGTCCATGGTTAGGTTCTGCATCTGGATAAAGGTACAGGTGGAGGAGACAGGAGCAGCATTGGCACTGGCAATGTGGCCTTTCCTAACCATAGTGATTATATTATGTCTCCCTCCGACAAACTCCGCTGTTTGCTGTCCCTTGGTCACTTAGCCTCTGGCTTTTAAGCACTTCTGTGACATTACCCAAGGCACAATCTGGACTGATGAAGAGCTGTGTTCCCTCAGTTCTCCAACCTAGGGTGCCTTTTACACTGCTTTGCTGAGAGAGCTACCACTCCTGGTCTGCTCACACATAGCCTCCAGAATGTAAGTTACTCCCATTTTTAGTGTATGAGTGTTATAGCCAACCACTCATGAATTACAATGCAGAGCAACACCAGCAAATTCCCTGTCCAAGACTTTCTCTAGAAATGTATGTCTTGTACATCCCAGCTCTCTACTGCACAATACAAGCTCAAATAAAATCCATCATTTTATTAATTGAAAATTATATGCTCAAATCCTGTTATCCCAAATGTAGTTTCCCAAACACTTCAGTCCAAACACACTGGTTTAGATAAATCAGCAAGCAAGTTTATTAACTACAGAAAGATAGATTTTAAACGATTACCAGCAATGAAGCATGTGATGGAGTGTACAAACCCCACACTGGGCAACAAGGGGTTAAGGGATTATTTTGGGCTCAGCTAGCCCCACACCTGCAGCAAATGCTCCAGAGCAGAGGGAAGCCTAAAGGCTCTGACACAGATACCTAGAAGGCCCTCTCTAAGGGAAGGAAGGACCCACCCCAGAGACAACCAGAGAGGGAAGTATCCTGTGGACCTTGGACATTGGTAACTCCCTCTTACTTCTTTTGGTTTAGATTTCCCCACCAGGGGAAGGCCTTGGACTAAGCTCACCCCGGGGGTGGTGGTGGAGGTGATGAGAGAAAGTGGCCCAGGGAGGACAGCCTTAAGTGGCCTTGGTTATCAGACTACTGATAGCCCAAAGGGCCCTGGGATGGAGCCCAGTGGAGTGGGAGAGCCCAGGCTCCCCTCCCCACAACCCTGGCAGTCAGGTCGTGGCTGTGACTAGTAGGCCACACTCCCCAATCAGACCCTGAGTGAGGATCATTTCAAAGCATAATATCCAGAATTGGTTACAAGAAACTAAAAGTAAAATGCAACTAATATCTAACTTAACAAGTTAAGTGAATTCAAAGCAAAAGTCTCTCTCACCATCATTCATCCATCTTACTGTCTTGAATTTCTTTCAGACTGGATCCCTTCCCCAGTCCAAAGCTGTTTTCTTTGTTCTTCAGGTATTGTGGATAATGTGGGTAGAGAGAAAGGGAGAGATAATGTGGAACATATGCTCTCTTTTCTTATAGCTCTTCTCTTCTTTGAGAATCATCTTCAGCTGAGGTTCAGGAGATGGCAAGCCTATGTGGATGGGAACCTCCATCTGTTTCTTTGTCAAGATGTAGATTCTCACTCACATCCTCTTTTCTGCCAGATGTTGGTCCATTTGATTTTGTTGACACCTGGCTGAGGTGTCAGCTAGCCCTTTGTCTCTGGGGAACTGGTTTGTGACTGCTCTCCAGACTAGAAACAGGTCTTAGTAATATCATACAGTAGAATCTTATAATTTTACATACAATGTTGCCACACATATTTTACCAGGGCAAATTATGAGGGTTGTTTTTTTTCAAATGATACCTCACAAGGCATACTTTGTACATTTATCATAGTCCTGTAAGAGGGGGGAGTATGGGGGTATATGGCCCTTCTCTCCTAGGTCATCTCTACACCCTTTCTAATCACATAGACTCATAGACTCATAGACTTTAAGGTCAGAAGGGACCATTTTGATCATCTGGTCTGACCCCCTGCATGCTGCAGGCCACAAGACCCTTCCCTGGACTCTGCCGTTGAAGTCCCCAATCCTGTGTTTTAGTGACTTCAATCGGCAGAGACCCTCCTGCTAGTGATCCCTGCCCCATGCTGCGGAGGAAGGCGAAAAACCTCCAGAGGCTCAGCCAATCTACCCTGGAGGAAAATTCCTTCCCGACCCCAAATATGGCGATCAGTAATACCCCGAGCATGTAGGCAAGAGTCTCTAGCCTGACTCTTGTTGGCCATTATGCTATTTACGTACCATTGCTTGGTTTTCCTTGGCTACTATGTTTTACCATTAAACCATTCCCTCCATAAACTTATCTAACTTAATCTTAAAACCAGACAGGTCCGTCGCCCCCACCGTTTCCCTCAGAAGGCCGTTCCAATATTTCACCCCTCTGACGGTCAGAAACCTTCGTCTAATTTCAAGCCTGAACTTCCCCACGGCCAGTTTATATCCATTCGTTCTCGTGTCCACATTAGTACTAAGCTGGAATAATTCCTCTCCCTCCCTTGTATTTATCCCTCTGATATATTTAAAGATAGCAATCATATCCCCCCTCAGCCTTCGTTTTGTCAGACTAAACAACCCAAGCTCCTCTAATCTCTTTTCATACGACAGGTTTTCCATTCCTCTGATCATCCTAGTCGCCCTTCTCTGCACCCGTTCCAGTTTGAGTTCATCTTTTTTAAACATGGGAGACCAGAACTGCACACAGTACTCCAAATGAGGTCTCACCAGCGCCTTATACAACGGAAGCAGGACCTCCTTATCCCTACTAGATATACCTCACCTAATACATCCCAAGACCGCATTGGCTTTTTTCACCACCACGTCACATTGTCGACTCATAGTCATCCTGCAGTCTACAAGGACCCCTAGGTCCTTCTCCTCTTCCGTTACTCCTAACCAATGCGTCCCCATCTTGTAACTAAAATTGTTATTAGTCATCCCCAAGTGCATCACCTTACACTTTTCACTATTAAATTTCATCTTATTTCTGATACTCCAATTCACAAGCTCATTTAAGTCTCCCTGCAGGATATCCCTATCCTCCTCCGAATTTGCAACTCCTCCCACCTTCGTATCATCCGCAAACTTTATCAGCCCACTCCTGCAATCGGTTCCGATGGATGGAGGGATCACAAGGCTGGTTGAGGCTGATCAAAGATGATCAAGGGAACAAAGGCTCAGACAGTTCTCAAACACACCATCCCAACTGACACTGTAACTTTAACCGGAAAGAGAAAAAAAATATACAAACAAGATCACTCATTCCAAGATTAGCAAGCATTTCAAAAAGTCTAAACACAAAATACTTTCTTATAAACATAACATCTATTTCAACAATGCTAACATACAGGTGAGCCAGACTGGTCTCCAGTTATGTATTTGTCTTTGTCCAGTTGAGACCTAGGGGCCTTGGCATGAACTGGTAACTGGTCTGCCAGCATCACACCCACATAACTGCTTTACAGATCTCAGAGAGAGGAATGCTTCTCAAGGAAGCTGAAGAAGCTGTTTGAGCCTCAGTGGAGAGATTCCATGTCTGTGATGGGGGATTGTAACTGAGGGAAATCTTAATGCAACTAGGCACCCACTTAGTTTCTTGGTTGATATAGCCAGGGCCTTTAATCTGTCTGCAAATGCTACAAACAGTTGAGGAGAGATTCTAAATGGCTTGGCTCTATGTAGTTAAAGCTGTAAGGCGATCTAGAGTATGTAGTTTTGCTTTCTCTTGTTTGGAGTGTGGTTTAGGAAAAAAGAGAGTCTCACTTTCACACGAATCAGATGATTCATGTGACCTATCTTAAGTAAAAATTTTGGAGAGGACCAAAGGGTGACCTTGTCCTTATGCATGGCCAGCCAGAAATCCTTGAATTTCTCCTGATGTGATTGCTACCAAAAAAGGCAATTTTCATGGAGAAATGATGAAAGGAGCATTTTGCTAGGAGGTCACAGAGGAGTCCCATAGACCCATTTAGGACTACATTGATATCCCCAGGAGGAGGGTCTCAGACTGGGGAAAACGTGTGAATCAGACCCCTTAGGAACCTAAGTATCTTAGGGTAGGAGGAAACTGTGCAGTCCTGGATGCAGGGTACAGATATCACTACCAAGTGAACTTGAATAGAGCTGATAGATTGTTCTGAGCTCTTTATAGTCAATAAGTAGTCCAGGATAGCTGGGATTTGGGTGTCAATATAAGTGGCATTGCTCAGCCCAGATAACAAATACCTTTCACTTGGCAGCATGTATTAGTCTGGTGGAGTCTTTCCTACTTTGAACCAATATATTTTTGATTTCCACAGAGCAAGACCTTTCCATGTGAATTATCCAGCCCAGCACTGAAACTGGGAGATGTAAAGATGCTGGGTCCTGATGTAGAATGTGAATATTAGAAGCTATGGGGAGACTGTTCTTAGCTCTGGATACCAAACCTGTCTTGGCCAAGTTGATGGAATGCGACAACAACTAAAGAGCCAGATATGGAATGAGTGTAGAAGTATTCAAAACTGACTGATGGCACTTGGTATCTTTTTGTCAGCCTTCTTTGAGGTCAGGGCAATAGAAGCAAGTATTTTCCAAATGTTCTTTGCCACCTCCAATCATGTTTCATTAATTGGCAAAGGTAGGTAACCAGGCATGCAGGTATAGAGCATAGCCAGGGGCTTATGAGTAGAGCTATTTGGGAATTTTTCAACTAAACAGGAGGGAAGTTCTTGACTCTCAACGGTCATATGGGTGGGACCTTGGGAAGTACACAGGAGATGCCTCCCTGCTGTGTTCTGAGTCAGTCAAATGGAGTTCTCCTCATTCAGGGGAGGAGCTACTCTAAGCAGGGTCCCAGGCTGTCAGTGCCTATGAGGTACCTAGTCCTGTAGGTATGCCAGTAGCCAGCACCATAGTAGAGACATTCAGCACTGAGTGACTGGTTCAGCAGACATCTGAAGATTCTCTGGTGCCACAAATTATGTTTGTACAAAGAAAGACAATGTCATGAGAAGCAGAGTGTAGGTTGAAGTCACCTGAGTTGAGGATGCCAAAGTGATCAGTACCATGTCAGTCATTGGTGCTGCAGTTGGTATCTGTGGCAGTTAGTCTTTTCCTGAGATGGTGCCAAAACTTCATCAGTCTCATGCAGGGCTTGAACAGAGTACCTACTCTGGGCCATGAAGTCCCATAAGAGTGGATGAAGTGAGGTGGTCTTAGCTTCTTAATGTTCACCCCTGTGCTCCCTAGAGGATCAATGCTCCTTCCTGATGATTTAGAAGAGGACATGGCAGCCTTGTCAAAGCTCAAGAGGTGTAAGCTGAGTCACCTCTCCCCAGAGCACTTTTGAACCCAGAGGGTTCAAGGGAGCCTGTCTCATCTGGGTATAAGGCAGGCCTCGTAGAGTGGTTCAGTAGAAGAAGTTTGAGAATAGCCTCCCAAAGCCTTCGGCATCCTTCTCTAAAAGGATCTACAGAATGAACATTGTTCAAGAATGTCTTTCCCCAAGGTAAAAGAAACACCTCATGTGTCCATCATTAAAACATCTAGTTGTCTCACAGGAAAGACCACTTTTAAAGCTGGGAGACTTCGGCATGATCATGACTCCCAAATTGAGGAAAAAAGAAAGTATACCTCTAAATGCCAATGACAAGCTATTCTATATATACTCTTAAACATGACTAACCCTACTACTGTATATCTAAAATACTATATAGTAAAAAGTTTTTGAAAGGTGCATTGAGACGTGAACACTGCAGGGATTCTGTCTCGCAGCCGTGGATGGTGAAAAGGAAATCCGGGGTGGTCGGGCACACTCTGCTTTTTATGCCCTCAGTACAAGAGCATGGGGCATTCAGGATGAATATGCATCCCCAACCAGGGCCAGCTCCAGGGTTTTGGCCGCCCCAAGCAGCCAAAACAACAACAACAACAACAACAACAAAAAGCTGCGATCGCGATCTGCGGCGGCAATTCGGCAGGAGGTCCTTCACTCCCAGGCGGAGTGAGGGACCCTCCGCCGAATTGCCGCCGAATACCTGGACCTGCTGCCCCTCTCCGGAGCAGCCGCCCCAAGCACCTGCTTGAGAAGCTGGTGCCTGGAGCCGGCCCTGTCCCCAACAGACACTGCTGGCCAAAAGATTCCAGTCTGGTGCACTTGGTCCCATGTGCTCGAGAAGTGTAATATACATACAGACAATATCTCAAAGAAGAAACTGCCTTTTCTTTAAGTAAGTTTCTAGCCCTCATGGTTGCAGAGAGAGGATTGAAAATGTGGCCCAAGTGCACCCTAAAGACTCAAAATCCAGGGGACAAATTAAAAAGAACCCCACATTTTATTATTATTTTTTACATCATGAGTTTTGAGGCCTGACTCCTGATTTGTTTGATAAATTAAAATCTTGGACTTTTCCCACTGATCTTAGTTTTTTATAAAACCTTGACTTTATTTATTCAAAATGTAATGTTTACATTGATTTGAGATGGCAGAAGTGATATTTCTATATTTTAATCTACTTTCAAAATGTAGCTCTAGAGATAATTACTAAACTTCTGGATTTACAGAAAACTGGTATCTCTCTATCTCTCCCACCCATCCCATCCTAGATCCCCATTCCATCACCCTCTATCCTCAGATCTTAAGTTTCTTGTCTACCCACCCATCTGCCTAAAGTTGATGGTTTCAACTGGAAGTTTATTCCCCCCCCCCCCCCCCCCCAGGTGTATAATTTACCTCCCTCCAATGACACTTGCACTAAAGACCAAAGAGTTTGGCATATAGCATGAGGACAAGAATTTTCCAATCACCACAGTGGATTTTCTTTGTTATGCCTCTGGGCTCCGTTGGATGTTCAGGAAGAATGACATTGCCTGTTTCCTTTTTTTTTTTGCAGCTTGCATTGACTTGACAGCTCTTGACCTCTAGGCAGCTTTGGTGGCATCTTTCCAATCTCTTCTGTTTTTCAGAATGCTTTCTGTTTCTGCACTGGTGGCCTCCCTCTTTGCTACTCTAAGAGACTTCTCTCAAAGTTCATCCTAAAAAATATTTCCTTATTCCCGGTTCTTCCACTTGCATCTCTATGCTACAACATGGTACTCTTCCTCTGACCTTGTGATTCACTGTGCCATAAGAGCTTATCTTGATTTCTCCCGACCCAGTATTTGATTGTCTTTTGCATAAACATTGTGCATATGTAACCATTTGGATGGGCCAGCGTTTACCTCACCACTCCGGTCCTAGTGCTTTGACACAACTCCAAAGCACATGGAAACCCAGAGTTCAATCACTGAAGATTTTCAGCAAGGATTATACAGTGTCAACTTCCCCACAATTCTTCTTTCCAAAAAGAACAAAAGTGAATTACCACTTTATAAAATCTTGTAATGATACAAAATAATAGCTTCGTTTCTACTACATAACAAGGCTACTTCATAATCCACATGCATTATTTTCAGTTATACATGAATATAAGCAAAAGAAATAAATTAAATCTAAACAGATCAGTCCCCCCAGAAACACAGTGAGAAGTAACTCAGGGTTTGAAAATCTTAGGTTGAGTTCACATGAGTCTCAATCTTTGTTCATTAACTCTAGATAGCCTGAGTCAGAAGCACTGCAATAATATCTTTCCTCCTCTTGCTTGCAGAAATCTCATCTGGAACCCACACTGATTCCTTCTTCTCTTCTGCTGGACTGTGGACTCACTCAGTTAGCTAGTCAGCTAACTAATTAACCAACCAATTAGTATTACGTATAAAAACGAAAAATCCTGTTGCAAGAAAAATACCATGTAGAGAATAGCTAAATATAGACAACTTTCCGCATCATTACATTTAAATAAGACAAGCAAGCCTTATTTGTTAAGACAATTTAAATGAAACTATTTGGCTAAAACCAAATAACATTCAAAGTATAAAACTAAAATGAATGAAGTTAGTTTTCTGTCCCAATTTCCCCTTTCTATAACTAACACACTGCCAGGGTTCCCCCTTTGGAAAGTTAACAATCGCACTAACCTCCTGAAACATGTTTCAGCATTAGGGGAAAACAGCCTGTTGTCTTCTCCAGTGGCTGAGCTTGTCCCAACCCAGACAGATCACACTTCCTTTTGTAAAGCAGCTGCCCTGACTATTTGTCCTCAATGGAGTCTGAGTCCAGTTACAGGGAACCTAATAGGCATATCCTAAAGTACCACACCCAATTTCAGAACCCTTGGGTGTGGTATGTTAATTGTGCATTTGCCTAGCAATAGTGACCCAGATGCAACTGATTCTTTTCCCCCTCCCCCTTCACCTCTTGAGATCTCTTAAAGAGATATCTCCCTCTTAGGCACGTGGAGTATGCATAGACGGGTGCAAGAAAATGTGAGGCATCATGTAGACCGGAACAAGTCAAGTCACAAAACATGCATAATATTGGCAACAGCAGAAAAGTGTCCCATTCTGACCTGCAAGCATGCTTCAGTCTTCATATGGAGGAATCCCTCATGAATGATTCACTCACTGTGCCAACTAAAAGCTGTATTCTTGAATGGATTTCACAAGTATCCAGGAAGCTCCATCTGGTAGCATAGTGGTTTTCAACCTGTGGTCCTCAGACACCTGGGGAGTCCGCAGACTATATCTAACGGGTCTGTGAAAGGTGGTTGTTACCATAGAACAATGGGTTTCAACCTGTGGTCCATGGATTCCTGGGGTCCACAAACTATAGCTAAGATTTCCAAAGGGGTCCGCACCAAATTTTTTAGGGGTCTGCAAATGAAAAAAAGGTTGAAACCCACTGCAGTAGCATATTCTTAGTTGAATGTCATTGGGTGTGCTCCATCCAGTCACAAGAGAGAGGTTTGGGACTGGCTTATGTTGTATACAGTGCTATTATCATACTGGCTTTCAGACTTTCTATAGTACAGAACAGGTGCTTGTTCCTGGAGGGATTCTGAGTGCATCTTACCCTCCATATTCAGCCACCTAAAATGAGACTAAGTCTCTCTACTGAGTGAACAAATCATTGCCAGCTCTGATGAGGCTGTGTATCTACTAGGAACTGAATTGAGACTGGATTTAAATCAGTGAACACCCAGTAGATAGATATCACAACTGCCCTGGGTCAAATTTAAACCAGTGGCAGAGAAATGTAAACTAAAAGATGGAGAGGAATTATTTAATATAGTCACTCCAGTGGACAACAGTCAGGAGTAATGGAGTGAATTTGAAATACAAAAAACATTAAATTGAATATTATAAATATTTCCTGTTTCAGCAAAATCAGTTAAACGGTGGAACAATCGCCAAAGAACAGGTGATGGAAACCTTATTGCTGGGGTCATTTAAAATTAGACAGCCAAAATAATGAAGCATGAACAATCGAGCATTAGCAGGAAAATAGACAAGGTGACTTAATGGAGTGTTTCTCTTTAACTTTTATTATCATAAAATAGATTATAAGTAGAACTGGTCAGAAAATAGGTTTATTTCCCAGGGAAATTTTTCACTTTTCAATGAAATATTTTGGCTGACAGTCAAAATATTTTGATTCAAATGATGCCACCCTCTTGGTGAGGGGAAGGGGGCATCATGGGAGTCCCTGGTCATGGTGCATCATGAGAAATTTAGTGCCAGAGAGCCTGGCCCATAGATGAGAAGGGCAGCATAAGGCACCTGAACGACAACTTCCAGAAGCCACTGCGGCATCACGTTTGTGTTTTGGCTGCAATATTTTGGTTTTCAGCCCAAAACTTTTCAGTTTTCAGCTTTTCAGCAGTTTTAAAAATAAAATATTGAAAATTTCCTCAGAAGCACACGTTAAAAAAAATAATGTTTGAGTGAAAACCCAATTTTTGACAAAACCCTGGTGAAAAGCTTAGCAGCTCATAACTAGTCCACTCTCTTTACCTCTCAAGAGGAAGTGTATTTGCACTTATTCCTTCCCTTGCTTTCTCCATTTTTTGGCCTGAATTCATGCTTATCCCAGGAATACAAAAGGAGATGCATAAAGAGGAGTTAAAAATATTCCTCAAAGAAAAGGCAATGCCAAAATTTATTGAATAACATATTCAGCTAATAATATTGTACTTGCTCCAGCCACAGACAAATTCAAATGCTTTCCCTGATGAGATGCCATCAAAAAAGAGTGTCTCTCTAAGTAACGAACCCAGTATAAATGACTTCAAATTATAGGATGACCCTCAAAGAAAGCTATTACTTACGTTAACATACCTGCCAGACATCAAGGGCTCCCATGTTCAGAGACAGTCCAGCAGACATATTCCAGTCCTGAACCCTTTTAACATACCTCCCCTACACCCACACTAATGATTCTTGGATCAAACCGACTGCTTTCTTTCTAGCAGAGCAATCAAACTGTACATCATTAACCTTTCTGTTTGCCTGGAAGTGTAGTAAGAGACTGCTCCTCAGGGCATTGGACGTAAGCCAATACAATTACTCTCACCCCATTCTCCAAGGTGGCAGCTGCTGCAGAACGTGATGCAGAAACCAGCCATGGAGCCAAAGGATATTAGAATCCGACTCCAAGTCTTCATTCATCTGCCAATCATTCTGAGCCTCTATCTTGGTGGGTAATGTGCCCAACTTAGATCACAGCATTTCTCAGGCAGCTATTTGTGTTGAATGGTTATAAACCAAAGGCTGCCTTCAGAAAGGCCTGATGGAGCAGTCACAAGGTCTTTCCACCTGCCTTTACTTGTTGGTAGTAACATCTGAATAAGTTACTAAAGCTGTACTCTGCCTCACAGATTCCATTGCCCTAAGATCTTTACTTGGACAGTGTAACATATAAAGTCAAGGGACATGTCTCCAAATGTTAATTCACATGGGTAAATCAAGCATATTCAGAAACTCACATTCATAGAACAAAATCACATCCCCACTGAAATGCCTCAACTTCTGGGCTGTGAATATGGTAGCTGTTTAGTGTAGGTGAAGAGGATGGCTAAGGAGAGATCCATGAGGTACCCCACGTGAGAAGACCTGAATAGCATATCTGGAATGTGACATCTGAAGTGCTGAGAGCGACAACAGAATAACAGCACTTGAAGGATTTGCTGCCTTCTGCTTCAGTACTGAAAAGTTGCCAAGGCATTCAATGGTGGACCAAACAGATAAGCAGTGATAAGGAGAAGAGAAGCACAGCATGGTGAAGTGACTTACCTGAAGCCACACAGCAAGTTAGTAGCAGAGTTGGGAATAGAACCCAGATTTCCTGAGTCCTAAAACTGTGCCCTACTGTGATGATTTAGGAATATGTCTGTACAGTTTGCGAATATTGTGGGAGATTACGGACTCTGTATACGTACGTCTGTTTACCAAGCTGCAAACTCCATTTTGAGTGCTTCTTGGTAGCCTTATCTGTAGTCCTGTACCTCCACGTTGGGCTGAGATCCAAGGCTGACAATACAGAGTAGCTGATTTTAAGTACCCAACCATTGGAAATCAATTCATTCTAGTCAAAAGACTGGTTCCTGCCCAGAAGAACTCACTTAGCAGTGGAAGGTCACCTTAGCAATGAGGCCCCCTGACTGGGACCTGTGACCTGGAAGGAGGCTGAAGAAGTGGTTATCGGACAGGGTGCTGACGTTTTTAAAAGTGCAGAAGGTATTCTGCCCAAGAGCCATTTTCTCCAGTCCACGAAGAGAAACAATCCAGAATGTAGTGCCTCATGAGGCAGGGGAGCTTGGGCTAGCCCCCCAAATACAATCCAACCTGACCATCTGGGTACACTCTTGGTGGCTAGCCTGAGCCATCACCCCTTTCATAGAAATCATACTGCTATTTTTAGGCGCTAGTTTGCACAGACCTTGCATGCGTACATCTAGCTGAGCTGGGCATTATCCCTCCCACCTGCTGTATAAATGTACCCCAAGACTTACAAGGGAAGGGTGAGTAGTGAGGGACATTGCAGCTTACTGTGTTTATTGTTTTGTATGATGTGTACTATCATGTGCTTTATGTATAAAAGAGCAATCATGTACTAGACTCTGTTAAGTGTCTCTCTCTCTTAAATGCATCACAGCTACTGCATGTCTCCCGAGATATGTAACTGCAAACTCAAAGGTTCACACTGGATATTTAAGTAACTGGGGTATTTGAGGGATCAGCACTGGCTCTGAGGGCCTAGGGCAGGTGGGCTGGGGAGTTCCATTTCCATTTCTATGAAGGGGTATCAGACTAAGAGTCAGTGCCCCTGAAATGTACCAGAGAGGTCCAGAAGCCCAGACAGGACACAGTTTTGCAGCCTGCTGAGACCTAGGGAGGCTTAAAACGTCCAGGAATCCAGAGACCCAAAGTCTTAGCTTCCTCTTGCAGCAGGCTGGTGGGTTTCCAGAAGGGAGCACTCAGCCTGATCTATGACCCCAATCTATTGGACCACTCAGCTATTGTTCTTAACTCAGGAGTGTCCAAAACACAGCCCACCAAATACAAAAATGTTGTCTGACAGCCACACTTTTATTTGATTTATGTTAGAGACCTGGAGGTGCAGACTATGAAACCACTGGTATGCTCTGTATACCCTGGGGCTTGATGACTTAAGAAACTGCCTGGACATAATTTCCATTATGATAGAATTGTCTGGGGTACTTCTTCTATTTGTTCCTGGGAACGAATTTTCTAGGAAAACGGACACGGCATTTTCCAGTAGACATGTCTCAACTATGAGGAAATAGTTTCTTGTGATCACTAGAGCTGAAGTTTGATATTTTTCAGTGCACCGTGTAGTTATAAGGCACATCTGCTACAGCTGACTTTTGGATGATTTTCACTTGGCGATGTGGAGACATCTACCAGCCAGCAAAGATAGCCAATGGGCTCAAACAGCAGCCCCACCTATCCTGAAAGACGCCAAGGCCCTGACGATCAATTCCAAGAGCACCTTCTAGGCAATGAGAGATGCTGAGACCTGATTCTGTAGGTTGAGTTCATCCTGTGAAGTTGTGTGAGCTCCCTCTAATCCCATTGACTTCAGCTGAGCACCCATGCTCATTATTTCTCAGGATATGGGCAGATATTAACTGCATATATTTAATGGGAGGTGTGTAGATATCGTAGCAATGGTTTTCATGTGGAAACACATATAAAAGCTAACTCTAACAAGTGAAATTTGGAGCTTTTTCTTGTCTTGTGATTTCCCTGTGACTGTTCCCATAACTCAGCCAATAAACAGTTTATATTCAACTTTGCAGTATTACTTGGTGCATTTATTAGGCAGATTAAACAGGGCCTTTGCCTTCATGTCAAGTCACCAAAGTGCCCCCTCCCATTTGTGAAGAATTTGAGCATTGTCCTCTTAAAAAGGTTTAGAAAGAAGTCTAGATTGTAGGCCCTAAAGGATGGGATCTGGGGACCAATTCTGTCATAACGCAAGAGCTGCTATACTGGGTCAGACAATGGTCCATCTTGGCCAGCATTCTGTCTCTGTCAGTGGCCCATACCAAAGCTTCAGGGAGAATGGAGAGAACAGGACAATTATGGAGTGACCCATCTCTGTCTTCTACTCCTGGATTCTAGTAGTGAGAGGTTTAGTGTCACCCAAGCATATGGGATTATCTCAGACCATCTTGACTAATAGCCATTGATCAGAGCTATCCTCCATGAATTTATCCAGTTCTTTTTTGAACCCAGTTGAAATTTGTCCATCATAACATCCTATGGAAATGAGTTCCATAGGTTACTTGTATGAAAAAGTACTACTTCTTGTTTGTATCAAACCTGCTGCCTATTAATTTAATCAGGTGATCCTTGCTTTTGTACTGTGGAAAGGGTAAGTAACACTTCTCTAGTCATACTTTCCACACTATTAATGATTTTATAGACCTCTATTATATCCCCCCTTAGTCATCTCTTTTTTAAGCTGACCAGCTCTAATTTTTTTAGTTTTTCCTTGTATGAAAGTCACATTCCATATCCTTGATCATCTTTGTTTCTCTTTGCTGAACCATTTCCAGTCCCACTATATCCTTTTTGAGATGATGCGACCAGAACTGGATGTAGTATTCAAGATGTGGGCACACTATGGATTTATATAGTGACATGATATTTTCTTCTTATTTTCTATCCCTTTCCTAATAGTTCCTAACATTCAATTAGTCTTTTTGATCACTGCTGCACATTGAGCAGATGTTGTCAGACAACTATGGTGACTCTAAGATCTCTTTCTTAAATGGGAACTGCTAATTTATTTATTCTGATGTGTATTACTTTGCATTTATGAGTGTTGAATTTCACCTGCCACTTTGTTGCCCAGTCATCCAGCTTTGTGAGATCCCTTTGTAACTCCTCTCAGTCTGCTTTGGACTTCATTATCTTGAATAATTTTGTATCATCTGCAAACTTTTCCTTTTCACTGTTCACCCCATTTTCCAGATCATCAATGAATATGGTGAACAGCACAGTTCCCTCTACGGTTTCCTGGAGTACCCTGCTGTTCACCTCTCTCCACTGTCCTCGTGCATATTGGTGTAAATCTGGAGGAGCGCCATTGAATATAGTTATTCCAGATTTCCAATAGTGTGACTGCAATCAATATGCTGCTTTATTCCTTCTGTAAAGTGTCTTTCACACCTACCGCACTCATTTTTAAATGTGAAGATAATTAAGCATTGGAACAACTTATCTAAGGATGTGGTAGATTTTTCTCCATTATTCAAAGTCTTTAAGTCAAAACTGGATATCTTTCTAAAAGGTGTGATATATATCATGCGGGAGGTATGGACTTGGTGCAGGAATTACTGGGTGAGTATCTATGGCCTGTGTTACACAGGAGGTGAGACAAGACGTTTACGATGGTCCCCTTTGGCCTTAAAATCTGTGAATTGTCTGGGCCAGATCGTCCACTGATATAAATAGGTGTAGTTACATTGACTGCAGTGGAGGTATGCCATTTACACCAGCTGAGGATCTGGCCCATAGTCAAATTTTCCATAAATATTAAAGAATAAAATAAAACCTATAAATCTCAGTGTTGAAGAGAACCAGTCAACAGCATCCCAGTAGTCTGCATTTAGAGAAGTATAACTAATGTTCTCTGTACAGACCATCCAAAACATTTATTAATAATGAGCTTGAAGAGGTTATTGTTTTGTTTTTTAGTATTCCATTCCCCCCTTATTTAATGTCCCTACTCTTCATGTTGTTTTAGTCATGATGCGGCAAGAATATAACAATGTTGGCTGGAAGCCAGCTTTCGGAATAGACGGAGGCTCCGATGGGTTTTTGATGCATGCATATATTGAGGTGGCATTTAAATGATGTTTGTGCTTCTCACAATGAGAAAAAACAACACTTCAGTGCCAGGTTTCTTTGATCTAGTGGAAACAGGCTATCATAATATAGAAATAGTTAGCAGAAATAAGTACATTCAAGTGGCTCTATTCTACTTAACTGACTATCATTTATTCCTACACTCACAAAGGAGGCTTTCATTCTGCCAGGGCAAAGTGAGCACAGTTATTGATGGTTCAAGTATTTATTCATTACACGGATAGTTCTGAAAATATATTTCCCTTGCCTGGCAGGGAGTGGGAAGGTGGGTGTATGGGAGGGGACAGCTGGGAAGTGGTGAGTGGACTCCGGGGTAGAGGGATAGCTCAGTGGTTTAAGCATTGGTCTGTTAAACCCAGGGTTGCAAGTTCAATCCTTGAGGGGTCCATTTAGTGAACTAGGGCAAAAATCTGTCTGGGGATTGGTCTTCCTTTGAACCAGGGATTGGACTAGATGACCACCTGAGGTCCCTTCCAACACTAATATTCTATGATTGTTGGGGATGCCATTTCCATTTTTACCACCCTACTTTTAGGGACATTCTAGGAAATGTACGCATGGTGCTCAGTTTGATCAATTTAAGGTCCTGGTATTGGGGGACCCCAGATGCATATTCTTTTTCCCCCAATGTTCCTTACTTTGCATTTATAAACATTGAACTTTATTTGCCAAAATGTTGCTCCTTCAATTAACTTGTTTAGGTTCCGGTATAATTTCTCACAGTCCTCTCTGGTCTCGATTAACCTAAATAACTTTTTTGTTATGTGCAGATTTTGCTACCTCAGTGTTCATTTTCCTTACTAGACGATTAACATTAAACACTAATACAAAACCATGAAGTGAGTCAGCCTGTTATTTACCTTTTGCCATGATGAAAATTGACTCTTTCTTTCTTCTCTTTGTCTCTGACCTCTTGCCCACTTTTAGCCAGTTTTTAATCCACAAATGCATCAAATGTATATAATTCATAGGTGTAGTAAGACAATCAATAGCAATAATCACAACTCATCCAGCTCTGATCCATTACGTTCTGATGGGAAAGTGTGATGAGGTCTTGTGGTCTGAGAATTAGAGCAGGAGCCAAGAATTCCAGAATTCTAACCCTAGGTATAATATAGATTCCTCCTCTGACCTCTCATAACTTAATTAGGGTAATATTTGAAGTTCCATTGACAGTAGGAGCACTAAATTTCACTGATTTTCAGTGGGACTATCCAGTGGAGTACCAACCAAGCTTTACACAAATGCGTGTCTATTTCACTGAATTGTTCATTTTGGGAAAAAAAATCCAAAGAAATCTAATAAACATTTTTGTTTTGACATCTTCAGAATGAAACTTTTATTTTTGGGGGTCAAAATGGCTTCTTGTTTCAAAATTTCCTTCAGTTTTCATTTAAAAAATGCATTTTTTAAAAGAGCCTGAAATCTATATGAAACAGTTTGTCCTGAAACAATTTTTTCCACTTTCAGTTTGTCAGAAATGTCGAACAATGTTTGGTTTTAGGTTGACCCAACATTAATTTTGTGTTTTAGACCTGCCAGTGAACTGAAAAACCTGTTCTCACACTTCTCCTCCTAAGTGTCTATGCTACTTTTGAAAATGGGACTAGATCCCTAAGTCACTTACACACATTTCAAAATTTTACTCTTATGACATAAATTTTCTAATTCTGCAATGGTTTCATATTTCGATGCTCAAGACAGCTATGGGCTGGATTTCAGAGGTGTTGGGCACTCATCACTCCATAAATCTTAGAATCATAGAATCAAAGGTTTAGAAGGGACCGCAAGAGTCATCTAGTCCAACCCCTGAAAAGATGCAGGATTTGTTTTGTCTAAACCATCCAAGACAGATGACTATCCAGCCTCTTTTTGTAAACCTCCAATGAAGGAGCTTCCTCAATTTCTCTGGGCAGTTTGTTCCATTGTACTACAGTTAGGAAGCTTTTTCTGAGACTTAATCAAAATCTGTTACGCTGTAGTTTGAACCCATTGCCTCTTGTCCTGCCCTCTGTGGCAAGAGAGAACAATTGACTTATGTAGATGCTCAGCATCACCAAAAATTCAGGTCAAAATATTTCTGATTACTTGCTTCTGATGTCCATGTTCTTACTACACTGTTCCACAATTTACATTAGTTACTTCTGTGTATTAATCATACTAAAGCCTTTTACTTTGGGTTCTTTGAAATAGTAGGTCAATTTCTTCTTGGAAAAGTCTATGGATTAAGGAAACTTCATCCATGAAGATCTGATCATGTTTCTCTTTAGATTAAAATAAAAATCTACTTTTACAGCCTAGAATGTCAAAATCTATCCATCCTTTTCTCCCTTTACTGGAGAAAGATTCTAAATCTAGTCCCTGAGGTGAAACATCAGCCAAATTAATGGCAATTCCTATTCTTCGGGGAGAGAACGACTTAATGAAGAACTAATGGAATCAATAAAGATTTGGAAACTTGGAAAGATTCACACTTGACATCCTCTAGAAATATTCTTTTATTCCTGAGATGTGCTGTTTCCATTGCACTCCACCCCCACTCTGCCGATCCATGATCACAAAATTACGAACTCAAGTAACACAGATGTATTCATTTTTCTTTTGTCTTTTAGGAATGAGCCAGACCTCTGGTGTTTTTGAAAGAAATTAGACTGAACTAATCAGTGTGAATTGTATGGGGAATGTTATGAGTCATCAACAGGAAATTCTGCTTCATCTTTGTTTAAAAAAAAAGTGAGGATTTTTAAAATTACAGAAAGAAAAGGAAGATTAACTGTGATCTGAATGCAAGAGCTTTCCAGGAGCCCAAATAAGTCTTCTATAAACTGATTTGCCTTTCTGACTGTGATTTAGTAGAGTGACACCTAATTTGTTCTGAGCATCGTTGATGCCTCCAACACAATGGAGGATGACAGCTTGCATAACCTCTCTTTCAGCTTTCATCTCATTTATTCCGTTTGAAGTTGAGTTCCGACAAGAGAGAGGCACAGAATTAATATTACCTTAGATCAGCGCAGTCTCCAGAGGGAGCAGCAAAAGCTTTTCTGGAAACAATAAACCCTTTAAACATGACAGGGGGAATAGGACCTTAGGAGGTATCTGAAAGTATCCATTATTAAAGAAAGAAAAAAAATCTGTGGGGGTGACTTTGATTTGTTTTTTCTTAACAGCAAAAGCAAAAATGAACTATTGCCAGTTTTACATACAAATTTAAAGACGTTGTATAGTTTGTCGTTAACATCTATGTATATTTCCCCCTCTTGCTGCTATAGCAAAAGTCTTAGCTATGAGTGGTATTTGCTTTGACTTTGAAATTCCCCTCATTTTTGATCTGGTTCCTTTCTAATTTAAGAAAAAAAAAATCAGGAAGGGAAATTCCCATCACATCTGATAGTGTATAAGGTCACATTTAATTATCACAATTTGCATTTTAAATTAATGTTGCACTTTTAAAGTAACTCAGAGGAAGCCAAAGACAATGTGCACAAATGGGTTTTTACAAGGAACAAAAATAAAACCTGAATATATCCATACAGCTGTCTATACACTAATCTAGGGGCTAGAATCTCAGCTGCTGTCAACGGGCACAATTCCATTCAAGTCAATAAAGCTACACTGATTTACACCAGCTGAGAACCAGGCCGCAAAAACAATTTTGGCTGCCCCCCCCCTCCATTTTTTAATTACCCCACCCCTGGCCCTGCCTCAGCTCCGCCCCTTCCCCAAATCCCCAGCCCTGCCTCCTCCCCCCAGGCTCTCAAGCCTTGGAGGGAGGGAGGGGGAGACTCCGAGTGGCTGCGGTGCGGGCGCCACTTCTCCCCCTCCCTCCCAGGCTTGAGAGCCTGGAAGGAGGGGGAGCAGCGGCGCACAAATCAGCTGTTTCGCGCGCCATGGCTGCTCGGGATCTCCCGCTCTCTCCCAGGCTTGAGAGCCTGGGAGGGAGGGCGAGTAGTGGCGCGCGAATCAGCTGTTTCACGCGCCGTGGCGTGCGAGCGGCAGCAGCAGCAGTGGAGGTGAGCTAGGACAGCCGGGGCACATTTTTAGGGGCAGCAGGGGCGGCATTCTGGCACCAGCCATGCCCCCCCTAAAAATGTGCTGCCCCAAGCACCAGTTTGTTTTGCTGGTGCCTAGAGCCGGCCCTGTCTATAGGTGATTGAGACATAAATATTGCAGGGGGAGAGTTACATATGTAGAATATAAATGTTGCAGTTTGTCTAGAATGCTTGGTTATGATTTCTCCTAAAGCAAAACTTTATCTCTGGAGCTTTATCAACCACTAGTGACCAGCACTTGAGCTGGGTCTATTCATTAATGAACAATTTAGCCAAAGAATAAAGCCCATGGCCCTTTTTCGCTTCATGAATTTGCTGTGAACCTTGGATTTACATCAGCAGAAATCCAATTTACATTTCAATTGTGATTTCATGGTATCATATCCTGTCACTCCACTAGGAATCATTTCAGGAAAGTGCAGATGACTTAGTAATTTACAACCATATAGTGCCTACCATGCTGAAGCAAACTCTGAGAAAGGATCAGTTGACTTGCCACACAAATGCAGCAACCTCTGGGGTGGAAGGGAATAGTAGTTTAATGGTGCACAACAGCTCTGCACAACACATTTAGGAGAAGAAACTGAGTGTGCCATAACCATTTAAAAAGAATTCAGGCAGGTAAAATTGAAACAGGGAAGGTAGGTAAGGTAGATAAGAAAACAAACCATATTGCACTTTGGTCTGAATGCCCATGAAAACCACTATGGCGGTGCTAAGTACAAGTGGATGTTTAACAACTACTAGTTCTATAATTGGGCTAACTCTTGCCTTTATAATTTTTTTTTTTTTTGAAAATTTTGTTATGAATATAAGAACATCCAGACTGGGTCAGACCAATGGCCCATCTAGCCCAGTATTCTGTCTTCAGACAGTAGACAATTCCAGGTGCTTCAGAGGGAATGAACAGAACAGGTTGCCTGTTGCCCATTCCCAGCTTCTGGCACACAGAGGCTAGAAATCACGGTTTTGAATCCCTACCCATCCTGGTTAATAGCCATTAATGGACCTGTCATAACTATAAAGAGAAGGGCAACAGCCCTCCTGTGTACAATACTATAAAATCCCTCCTGGCCAGAGACTCCAAAATCCTTTTACCTGTAAAGGGTTAAGAAGCTCAGGTAACCTGGCTGACACCTGACCCAAAGGACCAATAAGGGGACAAGATACTTTCAAATCTTGGTGGGGGGAAGGGTTTTGTTTGTGCTCTTTGTTTTGGGGGAGTTCGCTCTTGGGACTGAGAGGACGAGACGTCAATCCAGGCTCTCCAAATCTTTCTGAACAAGTCTCTCCTATTTCAAACTTGTAAGTAAACAGCCAGGCAAGGCGTGTTAGTTTTATCTTTGTTTTCTCAACTTGTAAATGTACCTTTTACTAGGATGTTTACCTCTGTTTGCTGTAACTTTGAACCTAAGGCTAGAGGGGGATTCCGCTGGGCTCTTTAAGTTTGATTTCCCTGTAAAGTTATTTTCCCTCCTGATTTTACAGAGATGACTTTTACCTTTTTCTTTAATTAAAAGCCTTCTTTTTAAGAACCTGATTGATTTTTCCTTGTTTTACATCCAAGGGTGTTGGACCCTGATCCACCAGGAGTTGGTGGGAGAAAGGAGGGGGGATAGTTAATTTCTCCTTGTTTTAAGATCCAAGGGGTTTGGATCTGTATTCACCAGGGAATTGATGAAGAGTCTCTCAAGGCTACCCAAGGAAGGGAATTAGCACATTGGGAGTGGTGGCAGCGGACCACAGAATCATAGAATATCAGAGTTGGAAGGGACCTCAAGAGGTCATCTAGTCCAACCCCCTGCTCAAAGCAGGACCAATTCCCAGCTAAATCATCCCAGCCAGGGCTTTGTCAAGCCGGGCCTTAAAAACCTCCAAGGAAGGAGACTCCACCACCTCCCTAGGTAACGCATTCCAGTGTTTCACCACCCTCCTAGTGAAATAGTTTTTCCTGATATCCAACCTGGACCTCCCCCACTGCAACTTGAGACCATTGCTCCTTGTTCTGTCGTCTGCCACCACTGAGAACAGCCGAGCTCCATCCTCTTTGGAACCCCCCTTCAGGTAGTTGAAGGCTGCTATCAAATCCCCCCTCATTCTTCTCTTCTGGAGACTAAACAATCCCAGTTCCCTCAGCCTCTCCTCATAAGTCATGTTAGTTTTCAAATGATAGCTTGCAAGGCATATTTTATACCAATAGCATTGCAGTAGTGTGTAGGGTGTGAATACAGGGGTGCCTAGGGTCACACTGGCATAGTTATTTTACTTGTAGTAAGTCACTGAAATATGATGAAGTGGAGGTGTGCAGTGTTATAAATGTCAACAATCAGATTTTAAATCTGATCTTTAAATGTGTCAGCATGTAGTGAAGATGGGGAGAAAATGAAGAGACACTGAAATAGTTTAGAGCTTGGTTGCTACATGATGCACTCTCTGAAGAACAGTCATCTGCGATAAGGGGACCAGAACAATTCTATACAGCATGTAGAACTGAAAGAACCACAGTAAATCAGAGCCCAGAACCCCCATGAAACAATTCTGAAAGATACTTGTTTGAATTTAGATTTTGTTGGACTGTGTAAGGCCGAGTTAACACTTAATAGAGTTAAATTCCAAGTTAGAAATTTGAAAATTGGAGGACAGGTTACATAATAATTAGACCTGGCTGTTAGGATATAGATATTCAGGCCTGTCTGCAAAGACCTAGTCTTTAAGAATTTGGTGTATTCTTATCACTAAGCTAGTTATAGAGGTATAAAAGAAAGAATCAAAATCACTGTCTGCCTGTGTAAGAACCTTAAGCAGCAGAGGCCAGCCATCAGCTGGGAAGTGTATGGTCACATCCTTACATTCCAAACTTGTCACATTGAAATAAGGTGCTATTGGGCTGTTAGGAATATCAGGACAGGATTGTATTCCTATCACTTCCAGAGAAAGGGAAGAGCCTAGAAGATGTAAAAGGAAATTTAGTCCTGTCTGGCAAGAACTCACTTATCAATAGCTGGGATGTGAAATCCTCATTTCTGTATTGTTCTATCACTGTAGTCTCCACTTCCCTATTGTTTGTATAATCTCTGTCTGGTTCTGTGATTGTTTCTGTCTGCTGTATAATTAATTTTGATGGGTGTAAACCAATTAAGGTGGTGAGATATAATTGGTTAAATAATCATGTTACAATATGTTAGGATTGGTTAGTTAAATTTCAGTAAAATGATTGGTTAAGGTATAGCTAAGCAGAACTCAAGTTTTACTATATAGTCTGCAGTCAATCAGGAAGTAAGGGGGAAATGGGAACAGGGAATGGAGGTGGGAGAATTGGAATCATATTTCGCTAAGGGGGGAATGGGAACAGGAAATGGGAACAGGGACACAGGCAAGGCTCTGTGGTGTCAGAGCTGGAAAGGGGGACACTGAGGAAGGAAACTGGAATCATGCTTGCTGGAAGTTCACCCCAATAAACATTGAATTGTTTGCACCTTTGGACTTCGGGTATTGTTGCTCTCTGTTCATGCGAGAAGGACCAGGGAAGTGAGAGGGTGAAGGAATAAGCCCCCTAACACTGGCATATGCATGGCACCTATATGCCAAGGAGTGAAAAGTGCTTTACAAACAACCGTTAATGAATTAATTAATTGTATTTGTGACTAAATTGAGGTAGAGGAGGTTAAGTGATTTGCCCATCATATGAGGGAAGAGTCAAGAATAGCCCTGAGGAATCCTGACCACCCGGAGTGCATTTAGGAATGATTTGTAAGGAGTATGCAAGTTACACAAACATACCAGTGTGTAACATACAGAGTGAAAAAATTAGTTAACTACTTTAGCCTCTCTAGTGTATATATTTATATGGCTCCATTACTATAGCATCTTAGCACCTCTCGTAGTCATTAATGTATTTATCTTCATAAATGTGAGGTAGGGAAGTGCTACCATCTCCATTTTATAGATGAAGAGTTGAGGCACAGAGACACACTAAGTAGTTTGCCCCAAGTGACATAGGAAGTCGGGAGTGGAGCACAGAATTGAGCCCAGATTTCAAGCTAGTGCCCTAGTCACTGAACCATCAGTCAATGTCTCACTTTTTTTATCCACCTTTTCCCTAGCTCCAGACCACATTCCATGTCTGTGTGACTTGTTAATGTCACCAAGCATTATTCATCGTGATGTATGTAACATGGAAGTTAACTCAGCACCACTGCATGCTAAATATAGGTTGATTAATGGTACTTCCTTCCCCTGCAACAGGCATGGACTTGCTATTTGTCTAATAAAATATACGTGACACTAATTATTATTATTATTTCATGCCACTGTTCATTTCCTCACTAGCGGGGAAAAATTTTAAGGTCGTTTAGTCACATTAATTTTCATTACTGATGCTAATTCGCAAGTGGTTATAAACTTTTAATAATATTACAACCATCTAAATCATTATCTGGGTGTTTTTATCAGTCCATAATTAGCTAAATAACTGATTTCTGTTCCCATAAAATAGTCATTTCTGTCACAAATATTTTAAAAGGTGTGTGTGTGTGTGTGTGTGTATGTGTAATTTTTATGAAGCCTATAGAATGAGCAGTGGTCTTCTCCCCTCTGGTTTACACTGCATTGTACATCCTTCCAGAAAAACATCCTGGGCTTTGATATCTCGTGCTCATTTTTTCCCCTCTACAATTAGTTTTGACTATATAAAAATTGCAAAACTCAATTACAAGCATGTGAATGTCTTAAAATGCAGGGCTGGGGATGCACCATCCACAATTCTGTTTAGGTTCTGAACCCAGCCAGCATTTCCATGTGAGCAGACCTTTGAGTCTACGCAGGGCACCATTGAGTTCATGGGGCTTTGTGCATGTACAGGTATATATTCACATGGAACCACTTAAGAGACATATTAGAGCTGGCTGGGAATTTTCTAATTAAACATTTTTTCATTGAAAAATGTTGGTTTACCTAAACTATTTTCAGGAAAAAGTTGGTTTCAACCAATTTTTCAACTCAAAGAAGGTTGAAATTGTCCAAATACATTTTTTATTGAGATGATAAATTTCAGTATTACAAATGACTTTTTGTTTCAAAAATTAAGCTACTATGTTTAAAAAATGGTTGGAATCTAAATTAAACATTTCAAAATTATTGAACCCAAATATCTGGTTGAGCTAAACTGAGTTTTGATTTTTTTTTTTTCCAGATTTTCAATTCATGAAAAAAATTGAGATTTCAACTTCTCATCCTGATTCTGGAAGGAACATTTATATATATATATTAACGCAGCCCAGGAAACTCATTTTGTGCCCAGCTGTAATGCTTATTTGATGCTTTGTGTAGCCAACAGTGTAGTTATTTGGTTACAGGATTTTACCAGGACAATTCCTGAAGCAGAAGATTGTAACCTAGGGATGGATTGTCACCTCCTGCAAAAAACAGAAAACAAAACAAAGCACACACACACACATACAAACTCAACAGGGAGCTTGAGGGAACCCTTCTGAATCTGAGAATTGTAGAGCCTGATAGTTTGGCATGGACAGCTCCTGATGGCTATAATTATAGATCTGTTTGCTTGACACTTCAGAAAGTAAGGCCCCTGGATACCTCTTTTTGTCCAAGTCGTCATCTGCTAAGTTGAGATGATTAAAAATAATAATATTTAGAGTTGCTTGAAGAATGGAATTTCCATCCCATGGGAAACTCCAATATTGTGCCATTCATTTTCACCCTGAATCAGAACAAAATATTGAAATATTGGAAATTTCCATGGAACACAAAGTTCATTAAAATTTCATTTGTGAAACAAAGAATTTTAGCATGTTTGATTGAAATAAAAGATCTCAGTATTTTGTTAATGTAGAAACAAAAAGTTGATGTGAAAAATTTTACTTCGAATTGACATTTTGACATAAAATGATATTACGGCGCTATTTTAAATTGAATTATCAATTAGAAACCAAATGCTTAGTTTCAGATCAACATTTCAAAACAAAACATTTGAACTGACAGTTTGAATCAAAATGTTTCATTGCTTCAAAGTATTGCTTTGAAAATGAAAAAAATGCATCAAAATGTTTTTTTTTTTCTGCCAAAAATGTCCATTTTGATAAAACCACATATTCTGAAGAAAAAAAAGTTTTACTGGAAAAATTTTGACCAGCTCTAAGGAAGATATTTTCCTTCTGAGAAGGTTGTCAGGATAAATCCATCATGCTCAGATACCATGATACTGGATATCATTTTAGTACCTGTATAGCTACAGGTCCTTATGAACGATTTGATGAACTCGGGCCAAGATGGCAATGAAAATAGAAATAAGTGAGTTATGTGTGATTTTGTGTTTTATTGAAATTTTTTTGCACAGCTCTATAAAACAGCTCTTTTCATTATATTACTAAAGTAAGTGATAGGTTGGAAATATACAAATTGGAGGCCAGATCCTTAACGGGTTTGAATCATTATAGCTCCACTGGCTTCAATGGAGCCATGACAATTCACACTAGTGGAGGATCTGTCCATGAGGAGTTAATTTATTGAGGAGGAAGAAGAGGAGGAGGAGGAGGACAAAAGGAAAAATTGTACTTATGGTGGACTGCTGTGACAACAGGACCAGTTTGGAACAAAAACATAACCTTGTACAGTGGCTTCTGTTAAAAAGTCAAAAGCCACTAGACAGAGATATGTGAAAGATCAATTTCCCTCTGTCATTAGAATAAGAGAAAATTGTGGTGTCGCTGAGATACTACCGGTCTTGGCAAATGTTGACCTTTCAGTGGCAGCCACAGTAATTTTCATTTCAATACTTTGTTTCATTAGTGACTAGATGTCATTTCCAGAGCATAAAACTAGTAGAAATAAAAGGAGTAGAAAAATGTCCGACCCTGCTCTATCACAGTTGGTACTTACTAGCTGTGGCTGTTGTGTGATGTTTGGTTTTGGTTTTTTGGGGAGGAGAGGGGGGGAGTTAGCCTGGCTCAAAATCAAGTACCGTGGTTTAATATTCAGCCAAAAGATGCTTAAAATACTCTTTCATGCACTCTGCATATTCTACAATAGGGCATTGACAGTTAGAACAGTTTGTTTACTGTATTAGGAAGCTATATGCATGTATTTAAGCATCATCAATTATAAATCACAAATGACAAGCACATAATTGCGTGTGTTTCCAGATCAAATCAGAAGACTGTGTGCCAGTACCTGTTATTTTTGATTGGATAAGGTCACGGTGAGGAATGTTAAGAAATGGAGAATTAGATGTCAAAGCATTTCCAACAACAACAACAACCACCCAGCTCATATCAACAGGGGAGCATAAACCACATTGTCTAAGAAGGAATGCAATCGGAGCACATTTGTTATGGGGAGAGTTTGAAGTTAACACAGGTGTTGATATAGTAATGTGATGATTAGGGAAAAATATTCCAGTGTTCTGTGTGTTTGCAACACAGATGGTTGGGTTTACTTGTCTGCCCTTGCTGTTCATTAAAATGAATCAGATGAGTTTAGCTATTCCAAACTGTTAGTGTATGTCCCTGGCTTTATTATTCTGCACCTTGCAACAGTGATGATGTTATATTGCCCATGGGCCAGGTAATGCTTTGTAATGGATCACATGATTTACTGGCCTATAGGCTGTATACTATTTTAATTAACAATCCGCTCAACAATGAAATCTAGGAAAGGGTGCCGGATACCAGCTGGATTGCATCTGCTGTTTGATTATTTTTTACAGGACCACTTACTAGGTACTCACATGTACATAGCCAGAATGAACCTAGAAAGCAAAGCTGAAGACATCAAAGAGCTGGCCCTAACTCAAGCCAAAATTTGCCTGTGATTGTGGGTTGTTTATTATTATAGAAGGAGATGAATACAAAATGAGATTAGAGATTGTGCATGGTTTACCAGAAGGGTAGGAAACTGGAGAAGACAATACAGAGCTAAAAGGTAAATAGCTGTATAAGGAGGCAAGTGAATTGCAGAGAGAGAATAATCAGCAGACCACTCAGAAAGCCAAAAGTTAAGACACTGGCGGGACAGATATTCTAGAATCTCCAACACAAATATATTCTTCTTATAGACAAGTGGGGAAAGAAATCTCTGCTTGAACCAGAAAGATACGGTATAGCTTGCGTGCAGGATTGATAGAAACTTGTCATGAGTTATAGGCCGTGCTTCAGCACAGCATGGAGGGACACCTTTCCAAAGGTATTTAAGTGCCTAAAGCTGCAGATAGGCACCTAGTAGGATTTTCTAAGTGTGTGAGCAGGTTAGGTGTCTGACTTTTACTGATTTCACATATGTGGCTTTAGGCATGTAATTATGTCCATCCCTATTCAGCAAAGTAGTTTTGCAGATGTTTAAGCGCTTGCTGAACAAAGAACTAATACTTAACCCCGACACACAGGAAGATTATGGAGATCAAGTAGTTCATGTTGGTTTAGTTCTTTGAGCTTTGAACACACAAGCCTACATTTTCCAAATTGACTAGGGATTTTGGTACCCAACTTACTACTTGTTTCATTGTGCTACTGTGCAGACTACAGGGGAGTGAATTGTAAAGAGCACCAAAATCTTCTGCTATCTCTGTCCCATGTGGATGCGGCTGGAATGAACTAAAAGTTACCTTATTCACATTAACATAGTCCTCTTTCAAACAGGATCATGTTAATGTGAACCTTTTAGTTCACACCAGCAGCATCCACCCAAGGCAATTAGAGCACAGCATTCTGATGTGGCTCTGTAGTTCACACTTCCACACTGTGGCTTAGTATAGACATATCCTTAGCGACACCTTTCAAGATTTCCAGTAGTGTTGAATCCCCTGTGACAGGTTCCCCCAGGGTGCCGCCTGGAACTGGGGTACCACTGAGACCCCTGATCCACCAACCTGGGCTCCCTCTCACATTGTATTGCTGTGACAAGCTGCAAAGCCCTCCAGCCTGCAATTTCACCAGCGTACATACAGATAGGGACACACCTACCTGCAGTTGCATGCAGGCTTTCTGACCAGCCCATGCATTGGAAGGCTATGGCCAAGGCAATTCCCAGCTCCCCAGACACAACCCCCTCTGGAGTATTAACCCAAAATTATACCGTCTTGCGCTACACAGAGAACTGCACAGCGTATGCTCACAAAGTTCACCCTCTTCCTCAATGTGGAGAGAAATATGCAACAGAAATATACCCTTGAGCTATGATTCCCATACACTTCGCTCCAATTCACTGATCTAGATAAAGCAAAAACAAGTTTATTAACTACAAAAGATAGATTTTAGTGATTATAAGTGATAGCAAATAGATCAAAGCAGATTACCTAGCAAATAAACAAAAATGCAAACTAAGTTTAATATACTAAATAGATTGGATATGAATTAGCAGATTCTTACCCTAAGAGATGATACAAGCAGGCTGCAGATTCTTAAAGGGAAAGCTACACTTGTTTTACAGCTTGAAATCCCCCGGTATTTCATTCACAGGCTAGAAATCCCTTTAGTCTGGGTCCAACACTTCCCCCAGTTCAGTCTTTGTTCCTCAGGTATTTCTCGGAGTCTTCTTGTGTGGGGAGTGAAGAACCACAGATGATGTTATACTGTGCCTCATGTAGATTTTACATATGGTGGGAACCCTTTGTTCCAAAGCTTGGTTCCCATACCAGTCGGTGGAAAAATACTGACATCCCAAGATGGAGTCCAGAGACATGTGGTCTGATCACATGTCACTGTAGAGTCATAGCAGCCATTAATTACAGGCTGTTTGTAGCATTCTCAGGGAGGCTCACCAGGTGGGAGATTAGCTTCTCCTAAGGCCTGTTGTTTTTTCCTAATGGCGCATTGCCCTGAACAGGCCCTTCCCCACCCAGCTATCTAGATTGAAAGCATCTTGTCCAGTGGGTGTTACCCAGGTGTAACTACATTTGAAATACAGATACATAGTCAATATTCATAACTTCAGATACAAAAATGATACATGCATACAACTAGGATAATCATATTCCGCAAATCATAACTTTTCCAATGACACCTCACATAACTTATCTTGTATAAAATAAATCATAATTATGCTATAATTATATCATAATAATATCATTATGAAGAATATGGGGTGCAGTGTCACCCCCCCCCTCCTTTGAAAATAAAACCCCTTTTAGGGTGTGCTATTTTGGGGAAACAAAAATTGAGGATCCCAAAATCACTCACCACTTTTGAAAATGTAGGACATAAATTATTACATAAGCACTAGAGGGAGGCAATCCATGCAGGAAAAACAAACCACCTGTAATCATAGAATCATAGGACTGGAAGGGACCTTGAGAGGTCATCTAGTCCTGGAAGGGGGGAGGGATAGCTCAGTGGTTTGAGCATTGGCCTGCTAAACCTAGGGTTGTGAGTTCAATCCTTGAGGGGGCCACTTGGGGCTCTGGGGCAAAATCAGTACTTGGTCCTGCTAGTGAAGGCAGGGGGCTGGACTTGATGACCTTTCAAGGTCCCTTCCAGTTCTAGGAGATGGGATATCTCCATTAGTCCAGCCCTCTGTGGAGGAGCAGGAAATTGAACCCATATCAGTGCCTTAACCCCAGACCATCCTTCTGTCTTCTTTAAATGCCATTCACGAGAACATGGACACAAGTTCAGTGGAACCTGGGATGGTTACAAACTGACCCAATAACCCCCTGTACGGTCACCATTCTGTTGTGAGTGAACCCAATTACAGGATCCCACGTGCTTCTGAGCAATCTGATTTGAGGTAGAGTTCAGTCACCATTTCTGGCTCTCTAGGGCACACACCCATGTTCAGACCTCCTGTCTGACACCCTTCCTGGGGACATGGGTTGCCACTCCTTAGCCCCTGAAATCAGTGTTTAAGATTCCCCAAACTCCTCAGTCACTTACACATGCTCCTCAGATCTCCCCCATGAACATGGATCCTCTGGGATTACTAGTTTAATCTCTTGGGAGAGATTGTGGCAAGAAAGCAAAGTTTAGCAGAGAAATTCCTTAACCAAACAACAGGCTTTACTCTTAAAGTCTTAGAAAATCACAGTTCTTTGAAAATAACAAACGTCTTGCATTGTATCCCCCTCTAGACCATTCTTGTGAGTCTATGGTTCATCACTGTTGCAGGTTGAGCAGTGCTCCTATTTCCCTCTCTCTCCTGCAAAGTTTGCGTTCATGTGGTCACGGTTGGCTCCTTTCACAGAACAGGGTCCTGCTCTTACATAGGGTCCTCTCCTTGTGTTATACACTCAACTCCCCAGTTCAGACTGTGAAACTCCATCTCAGTTGGTCACGCTTACCACACCCTCTGCAGGAGCAATGTGTAAGAAATCTATTGTTCCATGGAGGAGCACCAGTGGTTAAGAATCATTGAAAGTTCACGGCCCCAGATTGCAGTCTTGATTGCTCTTGGGAATGTTCCTTTAGTGAGGTATGCATGGTAATTGCAGCTGTGTCAGTCAGGATATTAGAGAGACAAGGTGGGTAAGGTAGTATGTTTTATTGGACCAACATGAGATATTCCCTTACCTACCTTTTCCCTTTAGTGAGGTGACATATGAGTGTCCAAGCCAGGGCAGCTGTCTGGAAGGTACCTTCTGCAAAAGAATGGCACATAGTACATAACAGACTCCATAATTCTCTGTCACACTGGTTACTATGGTCATGTATAAGCATTTATTTATTTTTGTAGGGTGCTAGCACCCTACCATGCTTTATTTTCACTCTCCCAAATATGGATCTATCTAATACATCTAACTCCAACAGGACTTATCAATAACAAACCTACAAAACACCGTTACTGCAAGAGAGGTCCAATTTATAGTTGTGGGTCAGACCTCAAGCTTGGCAAACAGTTCACAAAAAAATGATACAGTATCCAAATTTAGTCTCTCTTTCTGCTTGTGGACTATGTGTGAGCATCTCATGATTTTACTGAATATAGCTGATATTCAAAATATTTCATTATTTTTGTGTGTGAATTCCAGTTTTATTGAATGATCATGAACTCTTCTCAGTGTCATTGGTATTCTCTATTTGATCTATGTTTCTCAGTTATGATTGGTCACGTAAATCACATGGTTCCCTAACTGGATGACTTTCTATGACAATGCCTGATGTGAAAATTTAAGATTCACTTTGTGTGAATGTTTGCAAAGTGTGACTTTGGCATTCTCAGTAAAACTCATCTATGTAAATATCTGCAGCAAGGGAGTGAGCTTGAGTGGAACAAATTCATTTAAACATCTGAAAAGATATTTGCAAAGAATTGTTTGAAGTACTCATCCAGTTCTGGCCAAAGCCACCTGCAGCTTACCATTAACTTTAGTTTGATCAGAAAAACAGGTGCATGTGGCCAGTTCTGATCACATCCTGCTTTGAGAAGCTCAAGCTCAAAGATCAACTCTGCAACTGTGAACCTACATGAATCCAAACCAAAAAAATGTTTTCCACCTTGCAAACCTGACACATCACACATGGCACTACAGCTGTGTTAAGTAATGTGTCATCTCTTCCACAGTTACTAAGAGAGCAGCAAACTGGCGCTGAATGAATTTTTCAGACATATCACTTTTTCTTTTTCTAAGCTACCCTGCTTTGTGATATCTTAGCTGAGAAAGGCACTTCCTGAGCAGATGGAAAAATCCCCAGCTGCAGATATGTGCATCTCACTTCAAATGTGTAGTAGGGAATGTTTTGTCATTTAGAGATCTGCTGAATATTTAAATACTTTATATTGTTCAGCCACTACTAATGCACCACTGCTGATTAATACAGTGACTTTCCAGATGAAATAATTACACTGCACAGAAGGGCATGGTGGATGTTTGTGATGGGAAATCACTGACTGTTCTCAGACCAAATGCTCTCAGCAGGAGGCCAGGCTGTCTTTATTCAACAAACCCAGGCTAGGGCTTTGAGTCAAGTTATAGGCTAGCAATCATAGAATCATAGAATATCAGAGTTGGAAGGGACCTCAAGAGGTCATCTAGTCCAACCCCCTGCTCAATGGATCAAGGGAAATTGAGAAGAACCATAAAATAAAAAAGAAAATCAAAATATTGTTTCTCCCTCTTTTAGTGTCTCATTCTGACACCGGTGATGCCCCTCAGCCAACTGGAAGCAGATGTCTGGGGCCCTGCATGTTAGGTTCCCAGGAGAGGAGACATCAGTGACATGGAGCATGGGTATTAAGTGTAACTTGTTTTTGTTACACAAGTATACCAGTCCCTACATGAGATGATCAACTATCCCTTCTTCCAGGAATCACAGTCCAGGATCAATACCTGGCTCCCAAGGAAGCAATTTCTCTGCCTCAGGAATTGTCTTTAATCCGAGCTCAAAGCAGAGAGCAAAGGCTGCTAATGCTTGCATTGCCCCCTTTCTCCTGAAGCTGGCTGCACATGAAACCTCGCATAACCCAAAACTAACAACAACACAGCATGTCTTCCCAAGTGTCAAAACTTGCTCACACTAAGAAAAATAACTTGGACGACTATGTGTTTACAGCACTCCCTGGTGACACCTGCAATAACAATAACGTATCTTCCAATTTTGGTTTAGTTCCTTGTCTGTTTCTCTATGCCATCAGTTGTCAGTGTTATCTAAGCATCTTACAATGTTAAGGTTTATAACGAAGTCTAACCAAAAGAAGGCTGCGGGGAGATATGATTGCTGTCTATAAATACATCAGAGGGATAAATACCAGGAAGGGAGAGGAGTCATTTAAGTTAAGTGTAAATGTGGACACAAGAACAAATGGCTATAAACTGTCCATCAACAAGTTTAGGCTTGAAATTAAACAAAGGTTTCTAACCATCAGAAGAGTGAAGTTCTGGAACAGCCTTCCAAGGGGAGCAAAAAACCTAACTGGCTTCAAGACTGAGCTTGATAAGTTTATGAAGGGGCTATATGATGAAATTGCTTACAGTGACATGGGGCCCATTGGCAACTGCCAGTAGCATAGATCCCCAGCTGCTAGAGACGGGACGCTAGATGGGGAAGGCTCTGAGTTGTACAGAGAATTCTTTCCCAGGTATCTTCCCGGCGGGTTTTGCCCACATACTCAGCATCTAACTGATCACTATATTTGGGGTCAGGAAGGAATTTCCCCGCACGTGAGATTGGCTGAGCCCCTGGGAGGGTTTCACCTTCCTCTTCAGCATGGGGCATTGGTCACTTGCAGGTTTAAACTAATGTAAATGGTGAATTCTCTTTAACTTGAAGTTTTTAAACCATGATCTGAGGACTTCAGTAACTCAGCCAGAGGTTAGGGGTCTATGACAGGAGTGGGTGAGGTTCTGTGGCCTATAACATGCAGGAGGTCAGATTAGATGATCATGCTGGTCCCTTCTGACCTTAACGTCTATGAGACTATGAGACATCATTGCCTCTGCCTCAATCTGCCTCTGTGATGGTGACATCTGTTGAACTTTGGTTATTGTAGGATCTTAGACTCACATCACAATATCCAAAGATACTCCTTTGTGGTTGACCTATAGTTGAGTTGTGGTCAATGCAGGAGAGAAGGGGGCATTTGGGAGCCAATTATGGCTGCCTTATCTTGAGGGCTTGTCTACATTGGCCCCAATCCCTGCAAGCTTTAGAGCTGCTCTAGATGTAGGGTCACTAATGTGTCCTACAGTAGTGAGGAGAGACATGTTGGATCTGCACTTCTGGCCAGATTCTGTCCCCATCACACCACCTGAGCAGTGCTTTCCCCATGAGACCATCCTCTCCACCTTGCATCCTTACAGAGAGAGCAAGCAAAATGTGTTGTGAACCAAAATGATAAACCAAGATTAAATGGGTTGCTCTTAGGATACGGTTTTATATTTAAGCACCAAGAAGTATTTTCAACAGCGTTAAGGCAGAAATAATATTCCTACTTAGACCCTGTTTGGATGTTTCTGGACTGAACATGGTTCATACCCTCAGTGTAGATGTGCTGCATCAGTGTAAGGTTAGTCTTGTAACACTGTGATTTACCCCTCTAATTTACCCTAGCTTACACCACTGCATAGTGACTACATTAGGGACTTGCACTAATGTAACTCCAGGGATATAATCACCCTAGTACAAATTTTCCTAGTCCAGAGTAACCTTAAGACAAATGATTTACACATTTATGGAGGGATTTTCAAAAGTAGGAGATGCAACTGTGCACATTTATTTGGGGAACAAATATTTGATAATGGAACTTTCAATCTAGCAGAGAAAGGTAGAACACATTCCAAGGGCTGGCAGTAGAAACTAGACAAAATCAGACTGGCAATCAGCTTCCGCTTTTAACAGTGAGGATAATTAACAATTGTAAGAATTTACCAAGAGTCATGGTGGATTCTCCACCATTGGCCATGTTTAAATCGAGATTGGATGGGTTTTTTTCTAAAAGATCTGCTCTAGGAATTATTTTAGGTTAGTTCTATGGCCCGTGTTATACAGGATGTCAGACTAGAGGATCACAATCTTTCTGGCCTTGAAATCTATGAATCTATGTGTCAAACTTATGTGTGCAAATAATCACTTCTGTGTTCTGCATGTGGACTGTTAGGTATGTAGCATGTAGTATGCATACTACTTTTGCTTAAACAAATGCCTAATGTTTGGGGTCTCAGAGTATGTATACATATGCATTAGATGTGAGCATTTTCCAATCCTTTGAAAGCCTGATCCTTACTAAATGTCATTTACTGAAAAGCATTCTAGACTAAATTTTCAAAGTGTATGTTTGAAGGATACAGTTCCAGATTAAATTAATCCTTGTGCAGAGGACTAGTGTAAGGCCTATAAATCATTTAAATCTCACTGAAGTCTTCAAACCTTGGTTTGCAGGCGACATAAGTGGTACATATGCCATAGTTGGCCCTCTATGAGGAGGTGAATTTCATCCTTAGATGCACTAAAGTTTTCAGAAATTCCTGGTGAAACTGAAAACAGTTCTAAGGTTTTGCATACTCAGTAGGTGCTCTTTGAAAATCTAGTCTTTCAAGTCACCCTCACACACTGAAAGCAATTTGCACTGTGGAGACCGTACAAAAATAAACCTCTTTCTGGAACATGCAGCCTTCTAAATAACGTCATCTATGGGACATTAAAGCTTTACTATCAACAATATCCCTAAAATGAAGGGAGTGAAAAAACAAAACACGGAGTGCAGAAACTGTTGTCAATTCCATTCACAGTGTCAGAATGACTCTAATAGCAGGGACGTTTATGAGTCATAAATTACCATTTATAAATGCCGTGTTTAGCATTCATTTCAATGGACAACATATGGTGGCAACATTTCTAAATAGCTAGAACTGATAAATAGGCCAGCAAAGTGGCTCAATTTGTTAAAATGCTAACACATGAACTACTGCATGTGGATGGTTGCATGTTTGCATGCCTAATGTTGTCTGTCTGCTTGGGCCTTATAAAAAAAAACGGTGCTTGCCTTGAATTTATGAACTAGTACTGAAAGTCTATTTCTCATCATGATTTGTGAGGAATTACCATTTGTCGACTGGGCTATCCATCAGTGAATCTATTGTGCTCAGCCCCATCGAGTATTGTGGCCATGTGCCACACAACTTAGCCCCTGTTATCTTGTCTTAAGAGACACGGGTTGTTTCCTATAGTTTTAATTGCATTTTATACAGGAGACTTTCATGGTGGGACAAGCTTGAACACAGTTGTGTGCATTTAATAGTGTTTCCTTTGCAGTTATTAATGATCTCTGGGTCCACTCCTGACTTTCTTATTAGGCAAAACTCACTGTGAGGTCAACCTCAAAGGTTTGTTGTTGATCTGTAACTGAAATATGTAAAATGCTTTCAAATCCATAGATGAAAGGCAGTGGAGAGGTTCATCATACTATTTTCTACATGCTTTGTTGTAAATATCACCTCTTTCTATGTTTGGTAGTTGCCAACGCTAACTGCGTTTAAATAAGAGACTGGCTTCTTTTCTCTTAGTTGATCATAATGCTGTGAATTCACAGTGCTGCAGGGCAGCACCATAATAATTTGTGTGGCAGTGTGTGAACCCCAAACCACATCACAGGTTTCTCTGGCCCTGATAACATTACAGGACCAGCACAAATAATGGGATAACCTGAAAAAAATAGACCGCTACGTTCGGACTGGATTAAGGTTGGCTGATACCCGTAATGTCTGAGAAGTGTGCTGAATACTGTTGCCTTTAAATAGTGAGATATCAGCTTTTCTATGGGAAACCAGTGTGAGTAAAGAATGGATCCATTGTCCCTTGGCCAGAAAAAATAATGACATTAGGTGCTCTGGCTATAGATGGGAATTATGGTGCCAAAAGTTGACTGTTGAGGGATCCCAGTACAAGAGTTCTTTGCGTGGATTTTAGGTGGGATTAGTAACTGTTCGTTTTTTTACAACATTTATATCCTGATCCTTTGTCACATTTAGGATAATAATAATAATTAATAAATATCTATACTGCAGTTGTGCCTGGAGACCACAAGCAGATTGGGCACCATGTTAATAGAGACTGCACAAACATATAATAATGACAGGTCCTATCCCAAAGAGATCACATTACTTGCCTTGAAAAATTACCATATTTTGAGTAATTTCACACCAAAAAACTAACAGAAATCCCAAACATTGTGGGTGCAAAAAGAGGCAAATGAAAAAAGCAAATATAAATACCCATTAAAATGTGGGTTTGTGTGTATCTGATGGTGTGGAGAGGTGGGAGGGGTAGTATTGCAATTGTTTGGCAAAGTGTCCAATTCCATTTAAATTTTCTTGGGTGAATCTCTAGCCTGCTAACCTCAAAGTGAGTTAATCAAAATATTTCTGCATCTCAGTTCAGGGTTAAAGCAATTTGCATCAAGAAGACTCTATAGAAGACCTCTGTGTCACCAGGCAGGGTCTTAGAATATATATGTGTCACAGTTCAGGGCAATTGCACCTGTAATTGCACCAGGACTTGACAAAGCCCTGGCTGGGATGATTTAGTTGGGGATTGGTCCTGCTTTGAGCAGGGGGTTGGACTAGATGACCTCCTGAGGTCCCTTCCAACCCTGATATTCTATGATGCTATGATTCTATTCTGTGGTTATTCCAGGGCACCCACTCTAGGATCCTCCCTCCTCAGGAGTCACGTTCGTTGGGAAGAAACCTGTGTCTCTCTCCCTCCTGACGCTGCAGTTTTCCAGACTGCACAGTTTCCTGCCTACCCTGTGATATTCCCAGCAAGCTAGACTGCCTAAGCAGACCTGCATCTGCACTTTGCTTTCTCTCCAGAGGCCATGAACGGCCTTAATGGCCTGCAGTTATAAGTTACCACACAGATCTTTCTAAGGAAGCACATTTACTCTTAAGGTGAAAACATTACAGAGAAAACATATTAAAAACAATAAAAGAACCTACACACACGCTAAAAAGCTTATCTGAGGTCACCCAATGCCAACCTTGGGCTCATGTAGGTGTCAGTCCTTCAAAACCCACAACTGTGTTTTCCCCATGGTTACAAGTTCATAACTGTTTCAGCTGCGGAACCAGAACACTTTATTCAGCCTTCGACCTTGGCCTCATGTAACCGGTCATCAGCAGACCATGGCCTACTCCTCAGGGCATATCTTCAATTGAAATTTGTCCAGGACAATGTAATTAACTCTGCAAATCGCACCTTAGCATATGTAATGACCACAGATGGTCAGGACTTGAATTTTACATTATACACAACTTCCAGTCACACAGATCAGCTTAACACCACACTTGGGCATTAGAGGCCTGATTTGCTGGACACCCAGAGCTCTAGTATGAAGTCAATGGGAGTCACAGCTGCCTCGCTCCTCTGAAAATCAGGCTCTCAAGGCTCAATCCATAGCTCACTGGGGTCAGTGACTCAGAGGAGAGCTCATTGTGGCAGGGTGGTCTGGTGCTGTGTGGGGTTACCCTAACCACTCGTTAGGCAGAAGAGATAATTGCCCTGCTTTCATCCTGGCACACCAGGTGAGACTGATTGGAGGAAGCAGAGTCTAGGACCAACCAGAACAGCCCAAGCCCAGAGAAAAATAGCTCCTGAAGTTGAGCAGGGCCAGTTGAAAATGCTGGAAAATGCTGGAAGCTTCAGGTAACTGGTCCTGAACTGTAACTATGGGGTTTGGAATGTCTTGGAACATGTCCGGTCCTAACTTTGGGGGGGGGGGGGGAGAGAGAGAAACAAAACTGCTCTCTCTCCCATGAGAGAGACAGAATAGCCCCTCTGATTTCCAATTTTATGCAAGCCAGACCACAACCTGAGGCAACCCAGTGATACTGATTGAATGCACTCCCTGTTCCCTAGAACATTTGGGTTTTCCTGGGCTGTACACCTCCACCACCCACACAAATCCTAGTGCCAAACACATGTAACTGCAGTGTCAGGTACACTGGGCATAAGGAATGTGCAACTCTGCAGTATGGACCCCCTGAGGTGGGTTTGGCTAACACACAAGTGTGCATAAACTGGGACACAGGGACACACTGTAGCGATACCCTTAGGGTCTGTCGAAACTGCAGCTGGGAATATTCTTTCCAGCACAGGCAGACAGGCTCTTGCTAGCTCTGCTTGAGCTAGTGAGCTAAAAATAGCGGCTTGGCCACAGTGACAAAGGCTTGCCATCTGAGTAGGAACCCAGAGGCTCAAGCGGGCTTGTCCTCCACAGGCTAGCCCAGGGGTTGGCAACCTTCGGCACACAGCTCGCCAGGGTAAGCACCCTAGCGGGCTGGGCCAGTTTATTTACCTGCTGACGCAGCAGGTTCGGCCGATCGCAGCCCCCACTCGCCGCGGTTCACCGTCCTGGGCCAATGGGGGCGGCGGGAAGTGGCGTGGGTGAGGGATGTGCTGGCCGCGGCTTCCTGCTGCCCCCATTGGCCCGGGACGGCGAACCGCAGCCAGTGGGGGCTGCGATCGGCCAAACCTGCCACGTCAGCAGGTAAATAAACTGGTCCGGCCCGCTAGGGTACTTACCCTGGTGAGCCGCGTGCCGAACGTTGCCGACCCCTGGGCTAGCCCAAGCTGCTGTCCATGCCACCATCGCCACACTGCTATTTTAGCATGCTAGTCCAAGCAGAGGTAACACAGGTTTATCTATCCATGCTGGGAAGCATGCCTCCAGCTGCAATGCAGACATACCTCAAGTGATCTCCAAACATCCAGGATTGGCACTGCTTAACTTGACAAGATCGTAAGCCACGGTGGTCTGGCCGTGCACATAGCAAATATGTGAGCAGGAGTGAATGTGTATATCAGGAATCTTCCCCTGCTTTTACACTCAGTAGAGTGCCCCACTGAATGCCCTCACATTGACTAAATAAATTTACTACTATCGGGCTCATTAGTTCTTGCTATTTCTTAACTGATCAGCTGAGGAAAGCATGTTTAATTTAAGCCCATCTAAGTACTGAAATATAGTCCCTATAAAACTTTAAAAAGTTATATATATATATATATATAGGCAGCATAACCATCACTAACAAATAATGAACTTGTTTATCATTCCTATTTTATGTCTGAGACTTCAGGCATTTCAGAGACCTTCTAGTTCTGTTATCTACTATCCTTCAAAGCCTTCTGATTATTATGCTCTCTTTTACATCAGTAATAGATTTTAAGACCCATTGTAATGAATGCAAATATATTACTGTTTTAGGGCAGTAAAATTGTTCTTTAGCAGCTATCTATGCTCTTTTCAACAGTGAAAAGCATTTTAAATTAGTGCTTGGAGAAAACTAGGACATTGGAATGCAGAAAAAAGATCAGACTGCAGCTTCCTACTGCCTGTTATCTAATGGAAAAGTTAGTTCTGCTGAAGCCACTGTGTTGATTATTAAAAGTTGCAACTTGAAATATGACTCATGTTTAATGTATTGTACTCATATATGTTTGGAACTGGCTTCTGGAATCCCTGTCTAGAGTCCAGAGAACACATTATTACAGGGAGCTGTAAATTAATGTCCTCTATTAGTTGACTACATCCTGCTCAAATCACAGGATGACTTTGTCTATAAAAGACTTATATGTAAAGTGTTAGGGCCCAAGCTAAAGACCCCCTATCTGTGTGTCAGTCATATGATTTTAAGGCAAGCAATAGGGAAACCACTTTATTCTTGTACTGAGGATTATGGCACACACTTCCATGAAGCTGAAGCAGAGAACAATGAGTTTCACAAAGATTCTTGTCTCTAACTTTCCCAGCTCCAATTCTAGAAAGCACTTAAACATGTCCTTAACTTTAAGCACTCCTATTGCAATCAAATGGTGCTCAGAGAAAGGATGGTCCAGTGGTTAAGATGTTAGCCTCAGACTCAAGAAACAGGATTTAATTCTCTATTGTGCCACAGTTTTCCTGCGTGACCTTGGGAAAGTCTCTTAGGCCCAGATACTCAAGAGTATTTAGACTTCCATTAGACCCATTGATCCACTGGGTCTTAGGCTAGGTCTACACTACCCGCCTGAATCGGCGGGTAGAAATCGACCTCTCGGGGATCGATTTATTGCGTCCCCTCGGGACGCGACAATCGATCCCCGAATCGACGCTCTTACTCCACCAGCGGAGGTGGGAGTAAGCGCCGTCGACAGAAAGCCGCAGAAGTCGATTTTGCCGCCATCCTCACAGCGGGATAAGTCGGCTGCGATACGTCAAATTCAGCTACGCTATTCACGTAGCTGAATTTGCGTATCTTAAATCGACTCCCCCCCTGTAGTGTAGATGTACCCTTAGTTTCTGTGTTTCAGCAAATCAGGCATAACAACCGATATAGCAAGGATTACGAGGTGTTCAGATAATATGATACTTGGGGTCAAATAAATAAGTACCTATGATAGATAAAGTTCAGCACATTCTTGTGTTCTTTCCTGGGTCAAGGTTAATGCCATTGGAAATCCCAATCTAGTAATCAACTGACCTCTAACTTCCATTATTATAGTGTTCTATAATTTTGTTGCTGAAAAAATGCATAGGAAACATTACCATTTTCTCTCTGGGTTATTGTGCTGATTGCCAGCCCATTTCTAAGGCATGACATAGCTCTGTAGTAAGTCGGATAATCACCATCTCTACCCTCGTGCTAAATCCTGTCACTTCGTTCTCTTTAACATCCCCTAGCTGTGCCATTTTCTCATTATCCCCAGTGCTAAAGCCTACCTCCCTATCCTGACCCTCTCTTGCATTAACTACTCTCTTGTCTAACATAATAGTCTCCAAACTCTCTTCCCTCAAATCTGGTAACTCATAGAATCATAGGACAGGAAGGGACCTTGAGAGGTCATCTAGTCCAGTCCCCTGCACTCATAGCAGGATTAAGTATTCTCTAGATCGGGGTCAGCAACTTACTGCACACGTGCCAAAGGCGGCACCAAGTCGATTTTGCCTGGCATGCGGCTGCCAGCCAGGGTCGCAGCCGCCATCCCCGCTCAGTCCACTGCCGGCTGAGTGAATGGAACCCCAGGCTGGCAGGAGGCTGAGTAGGGCTGGTGGCCAGGACCCCAGACCAGCGACAGGTGCGCTCCCCCGGCACCTCCCTCACTGTGCTCGGGTTCTGCGGCTCCCGGGAGTGTGAGCCACCGGGACGTGGGGCCCTGAGCCTGCTGTGGGAGGGGCGATGACAGCGGCTCACACTCCCGGGAGCCGCAGAGCCCAAGCGCAGTGAACGGGGAGTGGGGGGGTGCACGGGGACTGCTGCCCACATGCATCCACTGCAGGAGCCCCCCGGGGGGGGCACCAGGCCACAGCCCGGGCAGGCGCGCCCCCTGGCTCCCCCTCACCACGCTTGGGTTCTGCGGCTCCCGGAAGTGTGAGCCACCGCTGCTGCTGCCGCTGCCCCTCCCGCTGCCCCAGCACGCCCCAGCAGAGTGTTTTACCTCCACGTGGAGCCAGCGTCTGACCGGCATGGGCATGGTAAGGGCAGTCCCGGGGGGCAGTCAGGGAGCAGGGGGAGGGTTGGATGGGTTGGGAGTTCTGGGGGTCCTGTCAGGGGGTGGGGGATGGTTGGATGGGGCGTGGGAGTCCCTGGGGGTCTGTCTAGGGGCGGGGGTGTGGATAAGGGTTGGAGCAGTCAGGGGACAGGTAGGGAGTATGGTCCTAGGGGGGCAGTTAGGGTGGTGGGGGTCTCAGGAGGGGGCAGTCAGGGGACAGGGAGGCTTAGGTAGGGGGTGGGGTTCTGGGGGGCAGTTAGGGGCAGGGGTCCCAGGAGGGGGCAGTCAGGGGACAAGGAGTGGGGGGGTTGGGGATTCTGACGGGGGCAGTCGGGGTGGGAAGTGGGAGGGAGTGGATGGGGGCGGGGCTAGGGCAGGGCTCTCCCCTCTTTTTTGATTGTTGAAATATGGTAACCCTAGGCGAGAGGGGAGCAGGGGGGCACAGGGGGGCTGGCGCCCGCATACATCCACTGCAGCCTGTACGAGCCCTCGGGGGGCGCGGCTGGTTAGGAGGGGTAGGGGGGCGCGACTGCGCCCCTCTAGTAGCGCTGCCGCCTTTACAGGGCAGCTGCCCCCCTGCACCACACCGGCTCCTCCATGGCTGGGGCTCGCCGCCGCTGCAAGTGGGACGCTCTGGCTCTCCGGTGTCTCCGGAAGGCGGCTTCTCCCTGCCGAGCTGCTGCAGCGGCCCAAGCCCGGCAGCAAAGCCAGTGAGTGGACTCGGGGTGGGGGCCACTGGGGTGGGGTGGGGAGGGCTCGCAGGGGGGCTGTGCACCATCTAGGGGAGTTCAAGGGGCAGGAAGTGGGGAACCTGGTCTGGGGAGCAGCCCCTGGGCATGACTGGCCCTTGGGGTCTATAAAGGCTCGTTGGGATTTACCCCTCAATGAACCGTTGTGCAAGGTGGAAGTTTCACCTAGGGCGCAAAATATCCTTGCACCAGCCCTGCCCCAGGAGGTGCGTGCACCCCAGGTTAAGAACCACTGCACTAAACTGATAAGATCTGCATTTTAATTTAATTTTAAACAAGCTACTTAAATGTTTTAAAAAACTTGTTTACTTTACATACAACAATAGTTTATAGAGTTATAGGGAGAGACCTTCTAAAAACATTAAAATGTATTACCGGCACGCAAAACCTTAAATTAGAGTGAATAAATAAAGACTCGGCACACCACTTCTGAAAGGTTGCTGACCCCTGATCTAGATCATCCCTGACAGGTGTTTGTCTAACCTGCTCTTTAAAATCTCCAATGAAGGAGATTCCACAACCTCCCAAGGCAATGTAGTTCAGTGCTTAACTACCCCGACAGTTAGGAAGTTTTTCCTAATGTCCAACCTAAACCTCCCTGGCTGCAATTTAAGCCCATTGCTTCTTGTCCTATCCTCAGAGGTTAAGAAAAACAATTTTTCTCCCTCCTCCTTGTAACAACCTTTTATGTACTTGAAAACTGTTATCATGCCTCCCTCAGTCTTCTCTTTTCCAGACGAAACAAACCCAATTGTTTCAATCTTCCCTCATAGGTCATGTTTTCTCGACCTTAAATCATTTTTGTCTCTCTCCTCTGGATTCTCTCCAACTTGTCCACATCCTTCCTGAAATGTGGCGCCCAGAACTGGACACAATACTCCAATTGAGGCCTAATCAACACAGAACAGAACAGAGGAATTGCTTCTCATGTCTTGCTTACAACACTCCTGTTAATACATCCCAGAATGATATTTGCTTTTTTTGCAACAGCGTTACACTGTTGAGTCATATTTAGCTTGTAGTCCACTATGACCCCCAGATCCCTTTCCGCAGTACTCCTATGTGTTTGTAGAATGTTTTCTTGTTACCCTTTATGTCTCTAGCTTGTTTTATCTTGTTTTGTGCTTTGACCTTTCTAATTTTGTCCCTACATACTTGTGTTATTTGTTTATGTTCATCCTTTGTAACTTGATCTAGTTTCCACTTTTTGTATGACTCTTTTTTGATTTTTAGATCATTGAAGATCTCCTGATTAAGCCAGGGTAGTCTCTTGCCATACTTCCTATCTTTCCTACGCAGGGGATAGTTTGCTCTTGTGCCTTTAATAGTGTCTCTTTGAAAAACCTGCCAACTGTTTTCAGTTGTTTTTCCCCTTAGATTTGCTTCCCATGGGAACTTACCTTCCAAGTCCCTGAGTTTGCTAAAGTCGCCTTCTTGAAATCCATTGCCTTTATTTTGCTGTTCTCCCTCCTACCATTCCTTAGAATCGTGAACTCTATAATTTTGTGATCACTTTCACCCAAGCTACCTTTCACTTTCAAATTCTCAACCAGTTCCTCCCTATTTGTCAAAATCAAATCTAGAACAGCCTTCCCCCTGGTAGCTTTCTCCACCTTCTGAAATAAAAAATTGTCTCCAATACATTCCAAGAACTTGTTGGATAATCTGTGCCCTGCTGTGTTATTTTCCCAACAGATGTCTGAGTACAGGCAAGTCTCATCTTACGCGGGGGTTCCGTTCCACGGTTAGCGCTTAAAGCGAAAACCGCGTATAGTGAAACACTCATTGAGTTCAATGGCAGGCAGAATCGCCCGCACTACAGATGCAGTTTTTATATTGTTGTTGTTTTTTTTTTACCTGTTTTTGCCGACCGCGCAAAGCTGAATTCGCACATGTTAAATGCACCTAAGATGCGACTTGCCTGTAGTTGAAGTCCCCCATCACCACCAAGTCCTGTGCTCTGGATGATTTTGTTAGTTATTTAAAAAAAGCCTGTTACCCCGCTCCTGAGAGAAAAAGCTAGGCTGATTGGGGAAGCAGCCGCAGCTGGGGCCACGCCCCAATCAGGCCACAGCTGGCCCTATAAAAGGGCTGTGAGCCAGGAGCTAAGTCAGTCTCTCTCTAGTGGTGGAGAGAGAAGGATCTAGCTGCCTGGGCGCAAGGTACTATAGGTAGAGAAGTGCTGGGGAAAGGCAAGGGGAGCTAGGGAGCTCCAACCTGGCAACTCCCCAGGCTGTAGGCCTTGTTCAAGGCCTAAAGAGAGGTACTGGGCTGCAGAGAAAGGCAGCAGGTCCAAAACCCCCCTTGCCAGTGAGGAGTGGTTTACAGGCTGTAGTCTGCCCCAGTGAGCGGGGGCTAGATGATGACTGGCAGTAGCCACTGAGGCAAGGTGAGGATAGAGGGTTGGGGGTTCCCCTGGGACGGGAGACCCAAAGTGTGGGGGCACTGCCGGGGACAGCACCCCAAGGTAAAGGGCACCAGGGTCCGGGAGGGACATGGGAGCCAGCGGCAGGCAAGATGCCGGCCAGGAGGAGGCCCTCCATATGCTGGAGAGCTAATTTCCAAGACAATCAGCAGGAGGCACCACACTGGTGAGTCTCGCTTTGCTACACACCCCTTCTTCCTGGCGAGGTGGTCTGTAGTAGACCCCTACCGTGACATCACCCTTGTTTTTCACCCCTTTTATCCTTACCCAGAGACTTTCAACAAGTCTGTCTCCTATTTCCATCTCAACCTGAGTCTAAGTGTATACATTTTTAATATATAAGGCAACATCTCCTCCCTTTTTTCCTTGCCTGTCCTTCCGGAGCAAGCTGTACCCTTCTATACCAATATTCCAGTCATGTCTTTTATCCCACCAAGTCTCTGTGATGCCAACTATGTCATAGTTGTGTTTATTTACTAGCATTTCAAGTTCTTCCTGCTTATTCCCTATACTTCTCGCATTAGTATACAGACATCTAAGCTACTGATTTGATTCCCCCCCTACTCCAGTTCTGTCTTGTCTCTCCTTTTTCCCTGCTATAACAGCCCATCCTCCCCCCAAATTCCAAACCTTCTCCTATGTTTCCATGTTCTTTACTTACCTGTGGGCTTTGGTCACCTGCCCCCTTTGAACCTAGTTTAAAGCCCTCCTTACTAGGTTAGCCAGTCTGTATCCAGATATGCTCTTCCCCTTCCTCGATAGTTGGTCCACATCTCTGCTTAGAGTTAGCAGTCCTTCTTCCTGGAACAGCATCCCGTGGTCAAAGAAGCTGAAGCCCTCCTGGCGACACGAACTTCACAGCCAGGCATTCACCTCCAGGATGTAACTATTTCTGCCCGGGCCTCTAACCTTGACCGGAAGGATCGAAGAGAACATTACCTGCATGCTCAACTCCTTCACCCTTAGTCCCAGAGCCCTGTAATCACTTCTTATCTGGTCATACCTCACAGTATCATTAGTTCCCACATGGATGAGTAGAATGGAGTAGTAGTCATCTCCCACTCCTCCAGGAGAAAATACTTTGCCTACGTTTTTATAGCAGCACACTTATTTATTAGAGCACGTTTTTGATTAAAAATGAGTTTGTTCATCCAAATGAACATTTCTGTAGGAAATGTCCATTTTTTATTAACTTTTTTGGTGGGTTTTTTTGTCAAACACACACAATTTTTTTCCATTTTTTTGGCCACCACCTGGCTAAACTTTTATTGTCTTTCCACTAATTAAACCTTTTAGAAAATGTTCAGTTTTCAGTTGCCAAAAACCATGTTCAGTTCTTGGGTTTTTTGAGGGTATTTTATGTAAACCTGATAAATCTTAGAAAAAACATTACCAAAAATGAATTTATTTATTTTTTTTGAGTGGGAGGGGACATTTTCTGACCTGATCTAATATTGTACTATAAAAGTTGTGGATTTTTCAGATTAAAACAGAGGAGTAGAAGTTGGGATACTTTGTCTCTATTGCCATCCCCAACACAGATTCAATCTCTGACCATGGGCAAGTCACTTAACCCCTCCGGAGCTCCTTTTTAAAGAGTGGAAAATAATAGTATCCCATATGGGGTGCTGAGAGTTTGGAAATAATAATGCTTGGTGTCATCTGCCTACTGATGGTTTGTGGTGCCATGGGGTCTTACAATCTCCCGAGTAACACATCAGAAATGTTGAGTAGGATGGGTCAGAAGATCTGAGGAACTGCCCAGGTGAGGGCTCTGGGAAAGGAGGTGCAGTTATCTCTGGGATCTGCCTGTAAAGAGGGTTAGGAACCATTTCACTGCTGCTGCTGTGTTTTGAGGATGCAGCTGCTCTCCATGGTCTACATTATAAAATGATGCACGGAGAACTAATGAAACAGGAAGGGGCATTCGCCCAGTGTCCATAACAATGAGGAGGCTATGTGCTAACAAGGACTTGGACAGGTCTGACATTTTCCAGCCTATAAGCTAACTGGGAAGGGTGTAGAAAATATCAGCAAAGGTCAGGAGTTGTTGGAGTTGGCTCTTTTGCTACAGTCTCCACTATTTTCCTTACAGATAGCAGAGTACAGTGAAAGAAAGAAACCATGCCCTTGGGATACCTGCAGATGGGAATATGCTCCTGTGACAAACCTAACTGACCATTAGGTGTCACCATCAGAACATATACACTCAACATATACAACACTGAAGTCATAGATTCATGGAATTCCAAGGCCAGAAGGGACCACTAGGCTGATGTTTTGTATAACACAGGGCATAGAACTTCCCCAAAATAATTCCTAGAACAAATCTTTGAGGAAAGCATCCATTCTTCATAAAAATAGTCAGTGGTGCAAAATCTACCACAGCCCTTGGTAAATTGTTCCAATGGTTAATTACCCTCTCTGTTAAAAATGTACGCCCTATTTCCTGTCAGATTTTGTCTATCTTCAACTTCCAACCATTGCATCATATTACACCTTCCTCTGCTTCTGTGAAGAGCCTATTATTAAATATTTGTTTCCCAGGTAGGTTCTTACAGACTCTCATCAAGTCACCCCTTAACCTTTTCTTTGTTAAGTTAAATAGATTGAACTCCTTGAGAAATATGACCAATAATCACAACTGGGAGATAATTTGCTCCATGCCTAATATGCGGACAAGCATTTAGCATTACACCAACATTAATTTTTCCACATCACTGTGTATGATAAGGTTAATATGCAGACCGCTGTCAGTAAGAAATTACACACCTTACTTAAGAGACAGAAGGTACTTTAGACAAATGCCATTGTACTGCAGAGCACTGAATAACATAGTCACATGAATTGATGCTTTAATTAAAAGATAGATACTCACTCAGGTTGGGCTCTCAAGCCCGCATGATCCCCTAAGCTTCAGCTCAGGTGGGTAGCCTGTATCACCACCATCAGTGACCACACTGCTATTTTTAGCATGCTAGTTCCTGCTGCACTAGTATGAGTCTTTCTACCCAGACTGGAAGGCTCACTCACAGCTAAATGGTAGATGTGTCTTCATTTTAACTAGGACATTTGTGAAATTAACTGGCCGCCACATTCTCTCAAGGGGTTATACACATAAATCAAAATATTGAGGATCAAATCAGCCTCTTAGGGCTCCGTGATCACTGGAAATAACACACTGAAGTTACAGTTGGGCGACAGAAATGTGCAGAGCGACTCTATAGTATATTCCATGCTTGGGCCAATCCTCCAGTATACCAGCATAGGGCAAGCAAGACCTCTACATCATTGCCCAGGCTTTGCAGCTACATTAGTCAGTTTTATTCTCAGGGGAGGTAAAACATTTCCCTGAAGTGACATTACTTAACTGCCCCACTCCATACACCAAATAAATCAGGGGCAGAAAGGTGGAGTGATTTAACCAAGGCCATAAAAGGGGTTGATATCAGAGAAGAGGTTAGAACTCGGAAGGTACAGGCTTACAACACCCCATGTGAAGAATATATCCCTTTGAGACATACAGGTAAATTATGGTGAAGAAACTGTAAGCTCTTTTCCCTGGATCACACAGCCAGTAATTGGGAACGCCAGGAATATAACCCTGCTCTAACCATTAAACCAATTCTCTCCCCAACAGGGATGTGGTCAGGAATTGGGAGGTCATGTTGGTCTTGGCTTCAACATTCATTTATAGTTTCATCTCCTCCCTTTGAAATAAATGGGAATTGTGGGCATCTAGGATGTGCCAGGAAATGCTCAGCACCTTGCAGGAACAGGATGCTTAGAATGGTTTGTTTTCCTCTGGTGGCACAATATTTCTTGAGCTAAATGGTGATTGACTCAGAAGTTGACCATTCTTGGCACCCTGTTTGGTGGTGGTTTTCTAATAAGACCCCCATGGGAGGCAGCAGGGCCTAGTGGCTAGACCACTGGGTTGTGGCTCATGAGAACTGGCTACTGCACTTCAAATTCCTGTGTCTCGGTTTCCCTGGCTGGAAAATGGAGGTAACAATGAACACCCTTTGCAGAGTGCTTTGAGATCTATTGATGAAATGTGTCATATAAGAGCTATGTAGCATTATTATTCATTGGCAGTTTAGTGCAGCTTTGATTCTCTCCCAGCTGTGGCAGAATGCAGCCTTCTCCAAGGCAGGACAGAAAATTGATTTGGCAATGAAACGGTGACCTTGACAAACCTTACATTTTTGGGTAGCATTTACTCCGACCTGCGTAACATCTGTAGGAAGCCGGGAAAGTCCTGCGGTCCAACACAATGAAAATCAGTCTGTGTAATGTGCTTTAAAATTTAGCATTCTTCTAAAGCTTTAACCGCGAGCAGTTAGCCAGGAACACACAATGAGGCACCCTCATTTTCTCAAACTGGGGCTCTTTAAAGCTTGCATCCCCTGCCTCAGCAGTTGACATTCAAATTGACTTTTTGCATTTCATAATGGCAGTGCCTGTCTTGTTTTCCACTTTGTCTGCCAAAGCCCACTGCTGGGGCTTTCTCAGATGCACAAGAGTCAGGGGAAAAAACTGACTGAAAATGAATCACTTATTTCAGTCCTTTTGCTAAAATACACCCCAGTACTGGCAAAGCAAGAGAAGAAATGATTGGAATTGTGCTGCTGTCATGAATTGCCTTCTCATCAATGGCTCAATTTTCCGACAAGCTCCTGCTCTCCTTGGCTTTCAGGCACTAAAAGAAAATAATAACAAAGTATGGTCCAGTGAGCACTCAGAGAAGGCAAAGTGAACCCTTAGTCCCAAACCTTTGGGAAGGAAAGTGCTATGTTATCGTCCATGTGTGGTCCAGAGCAGTGCCCCAAATTTGTGGCACTCATTAGGAGTGTATATTACTGCACTTACCGGCATATCGTCCGATATACTTGTTTCTGCAAGACTGGCATTGTTCAGTTTTTTTCCAGGACCTCCCCAGGGGCTCAATGCTGAGTGTTGAAGAAGGAATCACAGTACCTCACTGGGAAGCCGTACAAAATGGAAATGATGGGGCGAGGGGCATTATTTCATCATGTGAACACCAGCACTGAGGCAATGAATTTCTGCTGCACTTCCTTTAGTGACTCTTGTGATATGTTGAAAAAAGCCCTGTTGTTGCTTCCTTTCCCTGAACCTCTGTGTACCTCTCTGTCTGTCCTTAGACTGTGACCTCCTCTGGGCACGAGTATCGTTTCTGGTTTGTCTTGGAAGCACCTGGCACATGGAGGGCTATACACCAAATAATAATAGTTATGTAGCTGTGTGAGTAGGTGCTGCAGAACTGGAGAGACTGTTATCCAGAGGATGAACTGGATCAAATGTTGTTGTCAGTTATGCTGGCCTAGATTCAGAGTAATCCCACCGGCCTTGCCGAGTTTAACAGAGATGAGACTGCAGCCTCACAGTGTATCCGTGATTGCAGTCCTGAAATACATTATTGTTGTTTGTTATTTCTGGTTCAGTAGAACCTACCCGATCTAATAAGGATCGGCGTCCCCATTGTGCGAGGTTCAATGCAAGCGTATAGGCAGTCATGGTCTGTGCGCTAACAAGCTTACAGCCACTTCTCTTAAACGAGTATTTCTCAGTCTAAGAGACTTCTCCATTAGGAATTGGTAATCGCTTCATTCAGCCTCATTTTTTTCTTTGTTCAGTTTCATCCCGTTGCTTGTGGTTAAACTGCTTAGACCCCCTCAACAATTCACCTTGAATATCCATAATGTGTGAACCATTGTCATACTCCCCTTCTCTCCTTGTTTGGCAAAGCCATACAGGCACATACTGCTTCCCCAGGAGACAGTTTCTACAGCCCCTTCATCATTTTTGGTTCATATCTCTTCATTCCCTTCATTGTGCCCACCTCTTTCTAGGACTGATAAGTCCATAAATCATCCCAATGCAGGTTGAGACTCACTGGAGTTGTTTCACTTCCATAAATCATAATGTGATGGCAGCCCAAGAGAACATTTATTTTTTTTTCTTTGCCACCAAGCACTGCAGGCTCCGGGCTAAGTTGTTCAGTGTGACCCTATGGGTTTATTTCACTTGTATTGCTTCCCAAGAATCTTCCATCCATTAAATATCTGGTTCGGATTATTCCCTCCATCCCCTGATATGTTAGATGACTTTTTTTCCTTGTTCCTTTCTTCTCGTGAAGTCTCTATGTCCCTTGGTATAACTTCTCCATCCTTACTGCTGTTTGCAAGCAAAATTCTCACCTGCCCTTGCCTGGAACTTTGCCTTTGTGACTCCCAGATGTAAAGCATAGAATCATAGAATATCAGAGTTGGAAGGGACCTCAGGAGGTCATCTAGTCCAACCCCCTGCTCAAAGCAGGACCAACGCCAACTAAATCATCAAATCATGTTCCTCGCAGCACAGCTGTGTCTTAGTAAGATCATAGGATTACAGGACAGTTGTTTTTCCCCACGCGTATCTCAGATGTTGCTGTGATACAGAGGTTTGTGGGATTTCTCCAGTAATGCCCTCAAAGATCTGGATCTGCCGAATGACTAGCACCGCACTTCATTATCAGAGCTGTTTGTCACCTGCTCTGTCTGATCAAAAAGACCCTTCTGTGGGGGGTTTATCAAGGTGGAAAATGCAAAGCATGAGGTGGTTCTTTCTCTACAAATTATGGTGCTAAAACACAAGCAGTGGCATTACTGCCTGAATCACACCCAGTCCCATCTTGCCCACAAATTCCTTGGGGGAGAAGAACTTTACAATTCTGGGCCCTTTCTGGACTAAAACCCAAGGGATCACTTCTAGGCTCCATTACCTACTGTATATACTCGTTCATAAGCTGAATTTTTTTAGTAAAAAAAAGGGAAACACCAGAGAAGGGGATCGGCTTATGAAGGGGTATAGAGAGGGAGAGGTGGGACACAGCCCCTCCCCCCAACAGAAGGAGCAAGGAGAGGCAGCACAGCCAGAAGGGAAGAGGCGGGACCAGAGTCTCTCCACTTCTGGCCACGCTGCTCTTCCCCCAGCCTCCGAAGCAGCTGCAGCTCCGGGGCTGGCAGGCTGCAGCCCGTGCCACTTGGCCCTGCCCCCCAGAGTAGGCTGTGGCCGAGCAGGCTGTGGCCATGCCGCCTGGCCCACCAGAGCACGCTGAGGCCGTGCCACCCGGCCCAGCCCACTGGAACATGCTGTGGTCACGTTGCCCAGTCTGGCCCACCGGAGCAGGCTGTGGCCGCGCTGCCCAGCCTGCCGGAGCAGCTCCAGCCAGGTTAGAGAGATCCTCCCCTGGCCCTCCTCAGATAAGGTGGGATGGGATGGGATGGGGAGGGTGTGGGGGTCCCAGGCTAGGGGTGGGGTCATGTGGGGGGTGGTCACAGGGGTTACTCCCCTGAGCCCCAGCATGCCCAGGTTCTCCCCCCAAAAAATTTCCCCACCAGTTGCTGTCCCGGCCTGTCAGGGTAAGCAGCTGGTGCGCCGGGTCACTTTGTTTACTTAGGTTTACCTCCGTGCCTGTGGACGCTCAAGGTAAACAAACCATCTCGGCCCACCAGCGGCTTATCCTGATGGCCCAGGAACCAAAGTTTGCTGACCCCTGAATTATAGGGTCGGTTTATGAATAGGTCATAAACATTTTCCATTTTTACTTATCCATCTTGAGCGGAGGGGGGGTCAGCTTATAAACGAACCAACTTATGATCGCGTATATATGGTATATTAGTTCTGGGTCACAAGACACTTTGTGGGTAATCAGCAATGATGAGACTGGCTGGAGCCTTTTGGAACTCACTGTTGATGAATAGGGGGTTGGATGCCAGGAAATGTTTTGTTAGATTGAGTCAGACAGGGACTATACCTCTGCTCCCCCTGCACCCGCTTCTTCCAAAAAGGAAGACCAATCAGCTACCCCTGAAGACACTAGAACTGTGGGAAGTTGCAGTGACTTTACGCCAGTGACTGCTCTAAGAGGGATGAGGCAAAACTGATCTGAAATTAGTTCTCTGGGACCTGAGCTAGAGTTTTCTCATTTACCCTGCACTAGAAAACCTGGGACATCTCAGGGTTTGGCTTTGGCTAGAGCTGGAAGCTTCCCTGTCTTGTTAGTGCAGGATGGGGCTTCACACCCACAGACAACCATTTCAAGGACTGCAGGTAAGTGGAACTACCAGGTGACCCGCCCACCTCATCTGAAGACAGAAGATGTAGGGATTGGACACCTGACACTTCCAACATTCCAGGAAGCCAGAAGAGAGTCAACCCCCAACTTTCGTGACAGATATACAAGGGCACTTGTCCACCTAGCCTTCCCAAAATGCTTTGTTAAGGGAAGACTATGTCACAGCATTCAATTTCCTGGTGTCCTTTGCGTTTCAGCCCTGAATATGTCACCCAATAATATCTGTTAATAGGAGGTGTGAGAGCTGAGGGGTCAGAGGACTATATTTAACAATTTTCTAGACAAGAATGGATTTTTGGAACAAAACCTGTCAAGCGGTTTTCCTGGGAAATGTCTAGGAGGAGGTGAATGCAAATTCCCTACTGCCACTCAGCCAAAAGCCAGGCTTTTGAAGCTATGCCCTAAGCAGTAGGACATTGTCTGCTGATCATCTGTTACATGAGCCCAAGGTCAAAGGCCTACACTATATAAGGGAAAGGCTGAACTATTCATTAGGGTTCTGGTTCTGAACTCCAGGGAAAAAACAATTGTGGGTTTTGAAGGACTGACACCTACCAGAGCCTGAGGTTGGCGTTGGGCGACCTCTAGTAAGCTCACATGTGAAGGTTTGTTTATCGTTTTTAATATTTTTTAATGTTATTACTTTTACAATAAATGTGCTCACTTAGAAAGAGCTGTGTGATAAATTGTAACTGATGGCCATTAGGTTGTGCAGAGCCTCTGGAGAGAAAGCAAAGCATGGATGCTGGTCTGTGTAGGCAGTCTGGCTTGATAGGAATATCACAGTGTAGGCCGGGAACTGTGCAGCAAGCAGGAGGGAGAGCGATGTGGGTCTCTGCCCATCAGAGGTGATGGCTGAGGAGCCACGACATTAGAATGGGTGCCCTCGAGGGAACACAGAAGGAGAACACAGGTGAAGTTGTCCTATACGATGAAAATGGGATTTTAAGAATTCTCCCCATAAAAGTATACCTCTGAATTCCAGTACATGTTTTCTAATTCAGTGTTGTGCATTCTTTACTTTCTATGAACTGCCAAAAACCACCTCCTAAAACATAGCAATAAAATGTGGCTTAGGAGAAAAATCTCAGGAAAAGGAAAAATAACTGCTACTTAGATATTTTGCTTTCCCAAAATGTCAAACAACAGAGAAAACTGACTGAATAGTACTCAACTATCCAGCTGTGCACTCTGCATGGAGGACAGAAGGGGTTGGGGGGAAATATGGAATAAGGACAAGAAGTGGGTAAATTGTCTCAAGTAAAGACACTTTTTTTCCAGCAGGTATCTCTAGGTATCTCACCCTAGAAACAGAAAAGCAAGTATTATCTGTGCCACCTGGTTTCCAAAGAGTAAAGTGGATTTCCCCAAAGCAAAGTCACCCAGCCAGTGGATGGACATGCTTTGTACTTGAAGCCAACGGAGCCAAACCAGTTTACATCATCTGAAGATCTGGTCCATAATGTCTACAGTTAATTTATTCGTTCTTCAGGCCAGAGATGATGTCTTCTTTTCTATATGATGAATACCCAACACACTTTTGGATTCTGTAAAAAAATAACACTTTAATAATTATTATAATTATTATTATATATATTATATATATAAATAATTATTATAATTATGTTGGGTAGAAAGTTAATCCCTGAATACTCCCACTGAAGTCAATGGGTTCATTCACTCACAGAGTAAGGCACTAGTAAATCATAGAATATCAAGGTTGGAAGGGACGTCAGGCGATCATCTAGTCCAATCCCCTGCTCAAAGCAGGACTTGAACCCTAACTAAATCATCCCAGCCAGGACTTTGTCAAGCCTGACCTTAAAAACCTCTAAGGAAGGAGATTCCACCAGTTCCCTAGGTAACCCATTCCAGTGCTTTACCACCCTCCTAGTGAAAAAGTTTTTCCTAATATCCAACCTAAACCTCCTCCACTGCAACTTGAGACCATTACTCCTTATTCTATCATCTGGTACCACTGAGAATAGGCTAGATCCATCCTCTTTGGAACCCCCTTTCAGGTAGTTGAAAGCAACTATCAAATCCCCCCTCATTCTTCTCTTCTGCAAACTAAATAATGCCAGTTCCCTCAATCTCTCCTCTTAAGTCATGATCTCCAGCCCCCTAATCATTTTTGTTGCCCTCTGCTGGACTCCTTCCAATCTTTCCACATTCTTCTTGTAGTGTGGGGCCCAAAACTGGACACAGTACTCCAGATGAGGCTCACCAATGCCGAATAGAGGGGAACGATCACGTCCCTCGATCTGGTAGCAATGCCCCTACTTATACAGCCCAGAATGCCGTTAGCCTTTTTGGCAACAAGAGCACATTGTTGACTCATATCCAGCTTCTCGTCCACCGTGACCCCTAGGTCCTTTTCTGCAGAACTGCTGCCTAGCCACTCGGTCCCTATTCTGTAGCAGTGCATGGGATTCTTCCTTCCTAAGTGCAGGACTCTGCACTTGTCCTTGTTGAACCTCATCAGATTTCTTTTGGCCCAATCCTCTAATTTGTCTAGGTTCCTCTGTATCCTATCCCTACCCTCCAGTGTATCTACCACTCCTCCCAGTTTAATGTTATCTACAAACTTGCTGAGGGTGCAATCCACACCATCCTCCAGATCATTAATGAAGATATTGAACAAAACCAGCCCCAGGACCGACCCTTGGGGCACTCTGCCTGATACTGGATGCCAACTAGACATGGAGCCATTGATGGCTACCTGTTGAGCCCGATGATCTAGCCAGCTTTCTATCCACCTTATAGTCCATTCATCCAGCCCATACTTCTTAACGTGCTGGCAAGAATACTGTGGGAGACCACATCAAAAGCTTTGCTAAAGTCAAGGAATAACATGTCCACTGCTTTCCCCTCATCCACAGAGCCAGTTATCTCATCATAGAAGGCAATTAGGTTAGTCAGGCCTGGTGAATCCATGCTGACTGTTCCTGATCATTTTCCTCTCCTCAAAGTGCTTCAAAATTGATTTCTTGAGGACCTGGTCCATGATTTTTCCAGGGACTGAGGTATGGCTGACTGGCCTGCAGTTCCCCAGATTCTCCTTCTTCCCTTTTTTAAAGATGGGCATTACATTAGCCTTTTTCCAGTCATCCAGGACCTTGCCTGATCACCATGAGTTTTCAAAGATAATGGCTAATTGCTCTGCAATCACATCCACCAACTCCTTTAGCACCCTTGGATGCAGTGCATCCAGCCCCATGAACTTGTGAGTAAATGTGAGTTAGGGTTGTAGAATCTGGCTCTATGCTGGCTCCATGCTAGATAGGGGAAAGCCAACAGGTGCAGAGAAGCATACGGTTCAGATAGAGATATGCTTTAGGGGAAGATTTATTAAAGGGGATACTCTATATTCTAGTAAAGAGGAGATGATAGAAGTTGATAAAGGACAGGTAGCAGTTGAAGAGAAGCAGTCAAATGAAAAAGAGTCCCATTCAGTTAGATCATATGAATGCAGACAACTGAATATTGACAAATTTTGTAATACAAATGCAAGAAGTCTAAATGCTAAGATGGGTGAACTTGAGTGCCTGGTATTAAATGAAGACATTGACACACAGTAATGAGAGGGTACAAAATATGTAGGAATGACATAGTAGGTTTCAGGGTAGCAGCCGTGTTAGTCTGTATCCTCAAAAAGAACAGGAGTACGTGTGGCACCTTAGAGACTAACAAATTTATTAGAGCATAAGCTTTCATGGGCTACAACCCACTTCTTCGGATGCATAGTAGCTTGTGCTTGTGGGGGAGTGGCACTATATGTGAAAGGAAGCACAGAGTCAAATATAATAAAACACTTAAGTGAATAAAACTACTATCAAATCTCTATTGATAGAAATTTCATGCTAGAATAATAAAAGTAGGAATATATTACCAACCACCTTACCAGGATGGTCAGGGTGATTGTGAAATGCTCAGGAAGATCAGAGAGGCTACAAAAACAGAAAACCCAATAATAATGGAGGATTTCAATTATCCCACATTGACTGGGTATATGACACCTGAGAACAGGATGCAGAGATAAAATATCTAGACACCATTAACAACTGCTTCTTGAAGCAGCTAGTCTTGGAACCCACAAGGGAAGAGGCAATTCTTGATTTAGTCCTAAGTGGAGCACAGGATCTGGTCCAAGAGATGAATATAGCTCATTGCTAGCAAACACATTATAGATAAGTTTAATATAATTGTAGGAGGAAAAATACCAAAGAAACCCACCACAGTAGCATTTAAATTCAAAACCAGAAATTACAAAAATGAGAAAGCTAGTGAAATAGAAATTAAAAGGAACAGTCACAAGAGTGAAATGCCTGCAAGCTGCATGGAAGCTATTTAAAACCACCATAATAGATGTGCAAACTAAATATATACTCCAAATGAAAAAAAAAAACAGAATGAGGACCAAAAAATGTCACCATGGCTAAACAACAGAGTAAAAAAGAGGCAGTTAGAGAGACAAAAGGCATCCTTTAAAAATTGGACGTCAAATCCTACTGAGGAAAATAGAAAGGAGCATAAATTGGCAAGTCAAGTGTAAAAGTATAATTAATCAGGCCAAAAAAAAAAAATTTGAAGAGCAACAAGCAAAAGATACAAAAACTAACGGAAAAAAAAATTAATACATGAGAAGCAGGAATCCTGCCAAACCATCCGTGTGGCCAGTGGACAATCAAGGTGCTAAAAGAACACTTAAGGAAGACAAGTCTGTTGCAGAGAAACTAAATGAATTCTTTGCATCAGTCTTCACTGCAGAGGATGTGAGGGAGATTCCAATACCTGACCCATTGTTTTTAGGTGACAAATCTGAGAAACTGTTTCATATTGAGGTGTCAATAGAGGTGTTTTGGAACAAATTGATAAACAGTAATAAGTCACCAGGGCCAGATGGTATTCACCCAAGCGTTCTGAAAGAACTCAAATATGAATTTGCAGAACTACTAACTGGAGTATGTACCCTATTGCTTAAAGAGTGACCCAGTCGATATAGTGTACTTAGATTTTCAGAAAGCCATGGTCCAACATCAAAGGCTCTTAAGCAAAGTAGGCAATCATGGGATAAGAGGGAATCCTCTTGTGACGGGTTGGATCACAGAAACCCCCTTGGGGCTGCCAAATGATGTGCCAAGACTACCTCTGCCCCTGCTTTCCCCTGCCAGCTTGGGACTCCAGCACCCTGTCTTGTTGAGCCAGACACGCCAGTCTGCTCCAACACAGACCCAGGGTCTGAACCACGTGCCCCAAAGTTACAGACTTAACTGAAAGCAACTTAAGAAGTGTTCCTGTCTTTAACATTCAGATGCCCAACTCCCAATGGGGTCCAAACCCCAAATAAATCTGTTTTACCCTGTATAAAGCTTATATAGGGTAAACTCAAAAATTGTTCACCCTCTATAACACTGATAGAGAGATATGCACAGCTGTTTACCTCCCCCCCCCAGGTATTAATACATATTCTGGGTTAATTAATAAGTAAAAAGTAATTTTATTAAATACAGAAAGTAGGATTTAAGTGGTTCCAAATAGTAACAGACAGAACAAAGTGAATTACTAAGTAAAATAAAATAAAACACCCAAGACTGAGTCTAATACAGTAAGAAGACTGAATACAGACAAAATCTCACCCTCAGTGGTGTTCCAGTAAGCTTCGTTTTACAAACTAGTCTCCTTCTAGTCTAGGTCCAGCAATCACTCACACCCCCTGTAGTTACTGTCCTTTGTTCCAGTTTCTTTCTGGTATCCTTGGGGGTAGAGAGGCAATCTCTTTAGTCAGCTCAAGACAAAATGGAGAGGTCTCCCACGGGCTTAAATAGACTTTCTCTTGTGGGTGGAGACGCCCTCCTCTTTCCTATGCAGAGTCCATCTCCAAGATGGAGTTTTGCAGTCACATGGGCAAGTAACATGCCCATGCATGAATCAGTTTTTACAGGCAGCAGCCATTGCTTACATGCTACCCTGAACGTCCTCAGGTAGACTTCTTATGTGGATTGGAGCCTTTCAAGATTCATTGTCCTTGAAGTGTTTCTTGACTGGGCACTTAATTTGCACATTCTTTTCTCAAGAAGTTGACCAAATGCTTTACTAAGGCTACTTAGAAATCAAGCAACTACAGAGCCAATATCCATAACTTTTAATACAACAACGACACATGCATACAAATAGGATGAATAGATTCAGTGGATCATAACCTTTACAGAGATATGTTACATGGCATATGTAGCATAAAACATATTCTAGTTATGTCATATATATACATTCATAAGCATATTCCCATAAAGCCTTATGAGGTACACCGTCACAGCTCTCATGGATCAGTAACTGATTAAAAGACAGGATACAGAGGGTAGGAATAAGCAGTGGACAGAGGTAAATATCAGGGTCCTGCAAGGATCTGTGCTGTTCAATAAGTTTGTAAATGATTTGGGAAAAGGAGTAAACAGTGAGGTGGCAAAGTTGGCAGATGATACAAAATTACTCAAGATAGTTAAGTCCAAAGCTAAGTGTGAAAAATTACAAAGAGATGTCACAAAACTGGGTGACCGGGCAAAAAAATGGCAGATGAAATTCAATGTTGAAAAGTGCAAAGTAAAAATAATCCCAACTATACATACCAAATAATGGGTTCTAAATTAGTTGTTACCACTCAAGAAAGAGATCTTGAAGTCATTGTGGAGAATTCTATGAAAACATCTGCTCAGTGTGCAGCAGACGTCAAAAAAGCTAATAGAATGTTACTCACCATTAATAAAGGGGTAGATAATAAGACAGAAAATATCAATATGCCACTATATAAATCCGTGGTACGCCCATATCTTGAATCCTGTGTGCCGTTCTGGTCACCTTATCTCAAAAAAGATATATTAGAATTGGCAAAGGTACAGAGAAGGACAACAAAAATAATTAGGGTATGGAAAAGCTTCCATATGAGAAGAGATTTAAAACAGCTGGAACTGTTCAGTTTAGGAGACTAAGGAGGGATATGAGAGAGGTATATAAAATGATGAATGGTGTGGAGGAAATGACACAGAAGTGTTATTTACCCCCTCACATAACACAAGAACCAATGAAGTTAATAGGCAGCAGGTTTAAAACAAACATAAGGAAGTACTTCTTCACACAACACACAATCCACCTGTGGAACTCATTGCCAGGGGATGTTATGAAGCCCACGTGTATAACTGGGTTAAAAAGAGAATGGAAAAGTTCATGGAGGACTTGAATGGGTCCATCAATGGTTATTAGTTAAGGGTGCAACCCCGTGCTCTGTGTATCCCCAAATTGTCAGACACTGGGACTGGACAACAGGGGATGGATTGCCATATAATTGTCCTGTTATGTTCATTGCCTCTGAAGCATCTGGCACTGGCCATTGTCAGAAGGCAGGATACTAGGCTAAATGAATAATTGGTCCGATGCAGCACGGCTATTCTTAGTTGTTTATATTCTGTTAGCAGCTCATGTGTTCCCTAATCATTTACTCTCTTACATTAATTCCTTATTAATGTATATTGGTCTATGGGCCTGTTCATTTTTTCCCCTCTTTAGTGACCTTTGAACCCTTTTTAAAATGACATTCATTATATCATTGAACTCACTAGGTGTCCCTAGATATTGAATACAGGCACCTGAAGGATGCTGGAATACCCACGTACAGCCCCAGTGTTCAAGCCTTCTTGATCTCGCCCCAATTCAGCGTGTCTGGTGACAAAGCTGCACTTACGTTGATTTGATTTCCTATATATTATGTATAAAAAGGAGCAACCACTAGCTCCCAGCCAGACAACTGATGTACTGAATAATGGAGCCAATAGATCCCCTGACAAGTTGTTTCAGGTTCAAGGTCTATCAGATATTCTCCAGTCAAATAAGGTTCCAAACCCCTGTACACATCAGATCAATTGCCTGGCCTTCTTATCTTCCTTCAGCTTCTGCTTTAAACAGCAAATGTTTATGTTTACTGTACTACCCGTTTCTACAAGCAAACTCGGGGGAAGAATATCCTTCCTCATAATGGCTTGGCTCATTTGTTTTGTCAACAAATCAGAGTGTTTTTGAAGCTACTGTGGGAACTTTTGGGAAGATGCTACAAACACAGCAATGTATTATCTGGGGAATACAGAATTAAAGAGTGAGACAGAGTCAAGTGTCACGAGGCCATGATACTTAGTTTTTTCTATGGTGAGAGTGAGCAGAGGGAAATAATTTGTGAAAAGCACCAAGGAACATTCCTGGCTTTTCTGTCATTATTCCATGAATCAATTATATCAAGTTCAGAATTTAGAACAATTGGGTAAACCTTGTGAGTTTTAAACTCTTTAAAAAATGATAGACTATGACACCATTTGTCAGCACTCAATCTATCTGCCTGCATCTCTAAAGTACATATCAGCACAGTATTTACTTTGGCACAGGTATATTGACAGTAATGGAAAATGAAATCTTCTAGTTATCTGTAGGGGCTATGCAAGTTTCCCTCTAAACTCCCACACGAATGCGACTCTGCTTTCAAATAGACTGACCACCTCTGAGTGGAGGGTCAGAGGGTATCTCACTCTTCATACCCATTCCATATTTGGCCTCTCTTACGATTCTACAGATCATTTTCCAAAAGTTGCATCCACAGTAAAGGACACAGCCAGGAAAATAAATGGCACACAACACAGCTGTGTGAGGGCTATAGTTACTGCAATCTATTCTTCACTAAAAAATTCATATTTTCTAGTGCTGATGCAGGTGCCATCTGTGTGATTTCAGCCAGGCTTTGTAACTCTTTTATCAGCTTCCAGGCCTACAATTCAGAATAATATTTGTTTTCTCTATTAGTTGAATTTAAGCCTTGGAAAAAAATTTAGGCTAAATGAGGAAACTATGATTAAGGGTGAAGTCTACTGGACTGAGGAATAATGAAAATCCCATCAACTGAAGTGAAGTTCTACAATGAAAAACGATGATGTTGCTGTGCCAGCTCCTCAGATGTAAATTTTCATGACTCCATCAATGGAGATACAACAATTTAATGAGCTAAACATCTGCCCCTGTAAAAATAGCATCACAAGGTTCCATGTCTACTGTGTCAAACCTGCTCATTTTACAAGATTGTTTTCCCTAACTCCTAGCCCTGCAGATTCACCCTGTGATCTGAAAATCAAGCTGGATTCCCTCCTTCTCATGAATTATCCTCAATAATGTAAGTTATGCGGGCCTAATGCTGCTCTCAGTCACCCCTGCACAGCCCTACCATCCTCAAATTCTGCCCTCATTCACCACTTTTCAACCCTGTTACCTTCATTTGGGTTGCAGAGTGACAAAGGGCAGACAATGGAAATTAGTTAACAATTTTGTTGTTAATGCGAGAGCCAGAAAATAATCAAGCTCTCATTCTCTCATAATGGTGTTGGCTTTGCAGAGTTGGTAGATTAGAAAGCTGTCAATCTTTACTTTTTGCACTAGAATAAGCAAATTTATCTCTGAATACACCCCGAGCAAATCTCCTGAATACAAAAGTGCCATTTTCACCTAGTCACTTTTCAGATAAGTATCACACCGTATTTACTTAAAGTGTTTTAGGTAAATCACTAGAGAATGTGCCAAGTATCTGGGATTGGCAGGGGAATGAACTAGATGACCTAAAGAGAATTTCCATCTATTTTTAGGTTTCAGAGTAGCAGCCGTGTTAGTCTGTATCCGCAAAAAGAACAGGAGTACTTGTGGCACCTTAGAGACTAACAAATTTATTAAAGCATAAGCTTTCGTGGGCTACTGCCCACTTCTTCGGATGCATAGTCTCTAAGGTGCCACAAGTACTTCTGTTCTTTTTACATCTATTTTTATTAACTATCATCATGGGCTAGATTTATTCTGCCACACTTCTCCACATAAAGTAGTTCTTTACTTTTCAAGTAATTGAGGGACAATTCAAGAAAGTTAAAGAACTCCCACGTGACTTAAGCAAGATCATGAACCTCACCACTATCCACTCCAAGTTTAACACAGTTCTTTGATTGTTTGTTCTCTAATAAACACATAACAATGTGTACATATTTTAAACACACACACACACACACACACTACCTATGATATGGAACCTATGTAGTGTTACCACTTTTTGCTCAAGCTGTTACACAATATTTAGAATCTTGTGGGTTGTTTCAGTTGGGAAGAAAAATCGGTGACAGATTCAGATATTTCTTTGATGTAATCTTGTTTATTTATAAAGAATGAACACAAAGTCCTGTTTCCTAGAACACAGTAGGAACCAAACAGGAGGCAATTTCTTTGATCACAGTTCCATGTCTCTTTCCAGCCAGCACTGTGCCCAAAAAGCCCATCTCTTTCCTTTTCCTCAGACCTTCTCTCCGTCTTTCTATTGTTGTCTGCTTGAGAGTCCTTTTTTTTTACTGCTTCTCTGTGCCTGTTCTCAGGCTGCTTTTGCTCCTTCACACACACACACACACACATACACACACACACACACACACACACAGCTTCACAAAACAATACCCACTTAAATTCCTCTGCTCACGTAGCTCGATTTCTGACTGGCCTTGCATGTGGCTTGTATTTTCAGTGGTGGATCCTGTTGTTTCAGCTACCTTATGTCACGGTCAGGTTGTGGGCAGCCATACCTAGTAGTTGGAGCCAGAGTCTGCAGTAATGAGACAGAAGTCAAGAGTCAGCTGGGTCAGGATACCAGGGAGTCAGAGGGAGGACACAAACTGGAGATCAGGAACCACTCGTCAGATGCCAAGAGTCAAGCCAGGTCATGATGCCAAGAAATCAAGGAGCAGGAGCAGAAAGCACAAGGCATAAAGTCCAGATCAGTCCAGAGCCCAGTTGTTTAGACAGCTTCCTGTTCCTGGCTTAAGAAGGGCCAGTGGGCCAATCAGCCACTCTGGGACTCTGCCATTTGGACCTTAGGGGCAGACCCTCACACTGGGGCTGGGCTTCATGGGTCCCAGATTGCCAGGTGGAGGGTTGTGTGGCTTCTCCCAGGCCCCTTGTGTTCAAGACCTATAGGTCATTACATCACCCACTCCTCCAAGGTGCCTTCTGGGCAATGTGGGTCCAGGTTTCTCAGGGTGACTCCTATGGAAGGCCTGCACTAGGGCAGGATTGTAAACATTTTCAGCTGGCTCCCATGTGCATTCCTCCAGGCCAAAACCTTCCCAGTCAATTTTGCCCCACTTGATCTTAGAGCTGAGGACTTTGTGAACAATGTATTCTTCCTGACCATGTACCTGCCCCGGTGGGGGTAATGATTGGGCTTTATGGGGAAATGTGTTCTCAGTGTAGGGTTTTAGAAGTGAGACGTGGAGTACCTAATGGACTCTAAGGGATCCAAGGAGCTGGAGCTTATGGTGACTGGGCTGGTTTGTCTCTGAATTAGGTATAGATCAAGGAACCTGAGGTCTAGTTTCCAAGAGGGTCTGTCCATGTGGAAGTGTTTGGTAGAAAGCCATAGCTTTTATCCCACCGAGTATGGGGCCCCCCGTTATCTATGCTTGTCCACATGCTTTTTGGAGTTCTCCTTTACCTTTTCAAGGTGTCTCGCCTCTTGGATGTAATAGCTGTGTTGTAGTACATCTGAGGCAGATGGATTGTGGGAGGATGTGGGTAGTTGTGGGTGAAATCAGGACTGGTACCCACAGTTGATAAAGAAGGGGCTGTATGATCTGCATAATTGTACAAGAACCCGACATATGGTAACAGTGGAGACCAGTCATCCTTGTGATGTTTGATGTAGCATCTTAAGTATTGTTCAAGAATCTGGTTGATTCTTTCCATTGGTCATTCAGCTGAGAATGGTAGGTGGAAGACAAGTGTCCGTGGACTCCTGATAAATGTAGGGCCTCGTGCCAGAAGCAGATAGTAAACTGTGGTCCCTGGTTAGAGGTGACGTGATCCGGAAGGCCATGAAGATGGACTATGTTGCTTATCCAGAGCTGGACACTTTCCCTATGCAGGGAATGAAGTAAGCCATCTTAGAAAAGCAATCTACTGCTGTCAAGATGGTTGTGAAACCACTAGATTCTGGTAGTTCCACCATAAAGTTGAAGAAAATGGACTCCCAGGGCTCAGATGAGGTATCCAGAGGTTGGAGGAGACCACGGGGTTTCTGGTGTGGCATCTTGGTGCGGGCACACACCTGACAGGAAGCTACAAAGGTCTCTAAACAGGGCCACCAGAAGAGACAGGACATTAATAGTTGGGTTTTATATCACCCCAAGCATCCTATCAGGGTGGAGTTGTGGCGTAGTTGAAGAACTCCCACTCTCACAGGTCCTGGTGGCAAGTCACATTGAGGAAATTATGGGACTTGAGAATGTGGGCTAGTTCTGAACTGGGGCCTCATGAGTCAGAGCCATATCTTTGGAACAAGGCATCAGCCGTTCCATTTCTAGTTCCAGGGTAGTAGGTCAAGGTAAAGTTGAACCAGGTGATGCGTAAGGTCCACCAGAGCTGTCATTGATTTAGAGCCTTGGCCCTGTGCAGGTACTCCAAGTTCTTATGATCTGTAAACATTTGGATCAGATGACAGGCCCCTTCCAAGTAGTGTTGCCTTTCTTTGAGGGTGGTTTTCATTGACAGGAGTCCTTGGCCAAGTTCTCATAGTTTCAATAAGCAGGGGTAAATTTCCTTGAGTAGTAGGCGATGGGGCGCAGTATTTGCTCAGGTCCATACCTTAGAGAGAGGACTGCTTCAGGTCGTCATACTAGAGGAGTCAGCTTCCACTATGAAAGCTTGCATAATGTCTGAGTGAGTGAATACTGAGCTCAATCTTGAAGATTATTGTAATCCAAACAATTTTTCGCAGCTGGGTGGCCAGATCTGTTGGAGCCGAGTCTGCAGTCACGAGACAGGAGTTGGCTGGGTCAGGATACCAGGAGGTCAGAGGCGGGAGACAGACTGGAGATCAGGAACCACAAGTCAGATGCCAGCAGGGCTGGCGCAAACCATTAGGCGACCTAGGCAATCGCCTAGGACACTACAATTTGGGGGGTGGCGACCGCGGCGATATTTCGGCGGCGGGACCTTCCGCCGCCTCTGTGGGGGGCAGCATTTTGGGGCGGGACTTTCTGCCGCCTCGGGTGGCAGAAAAGCTGGTGGCGCTCCTGGATGCCAGGAATCAAGCCATATCAGGATATCAGGAAATCAAGGAGCAGGATGGAGCCCAGTTGTTAAGACAGCCTCCTGTTCTTGCTGCTGGATTAAATAGGGCCAGTGGGCCAATCAGCCACTCTGGGACTTGGCCAATTAGACCTCAGGGGTGGAGCCTGACACTGGGGTGGGCTTTATGGGTCCCAAGTAAGCCATTGTCAGGTAGCTGCCGGTTGGAGTGTGGCTACTCCCATGACCCCTGTGGGCCTGGGTTTGAGACCTAGGGTTCATACCACCTTATTCCAAAAAGAAGCTTAACTCCTTCTTACATTTATCCTGCATGTCACTCCCACCAGCTTCAATGAGGTTCCACCCAACATAGAATAGTCCCTTTGTTTCCAACGGAACTACTCAGAGGGTAACATGGGATGTGAGCAAAGATGTGATAATCTGTCCCTATATGAGGAAACGTGGAATTCAGAATAAGTCAATACAGTTCAAAGCCATAAAGCAAGATTTTTAAAAGTGGGATTATTCACCTGACAAAGGGGACAAATAAGAGGGGATGTGATAATAATGTATAAAATAGTGACTACTAAGTGCAGGTAGATGGCATGCTTGTATTCCCCCTGTCTCATAACACAAGAACAACAGGCAATTTAATGAAATTGAAAGGCAACAAATTCAAAACTCAGTGGAAATACTTTTCTACACAATGTGTAGACTGTGGAATTCAATGTCATAAATTGTTGTTGAGGTCAAAAATTTAGCAAAATGCAAAGAGGGATTAGACATTGGTATGCACAATGGGAATACCCCAAAGTTATTATATTGGTAAAGTTTCACAATGGGAAGGATATAAAATCTCGTGCTTTGGGATTTAAAACAATCTCTAAATATTAGGGGTAAGGGCAAGACTTTCACTGGGAGCAGATATAACAGGAGGGCCCAACCCTCGCCCCCAAAGCCGTTCCTTCAGCCCAGAATGGCACTGCATATGTTAGTGCACTGTATTGACTTGCCCATTCTTGAAGATCTAATGAGACTGTGAAATAGAAAACAAAGCCAGCAGTATGAGTGACCTGGAAACTTTGAAGAAAGACCACTCCAGCTGAAAGGCACTATGAAACTCAAGAATAGGGCTGCCTGGTTTTGTTTTGTTTTGTTTGTGGTTTTGGTTTTTTGCCTAAAAAAAGGAATACATCACCTTATTATTTCTTTTCCTATAGATTGTAGGATTAATTCATTGTCTGTTCTTCTTTCCTTGATTTTTATAAAACCCTTGACTGATCCTGAGAGTCTTTGAAAGTTGAGAAACCTTAAAGGATGTTTCACCGCATTAAATAATCCAAAGGAAAAACCCGAAAGACAACCAAATATGTTAGCTAAACAATTTAAGCTCTCCAGCCTCAGTCTCTACAGGCTGCAATTACATTTCGAAGGAAAATGTTTTACAATTGTAATTACACATAATAGGAGGAATGTATTTTTGCCTTTATCCTACTCCCATGGCGAGTCAATTTAATTTTTAAATACAAGAGACATAATTGATTTTAGCCCTAGATTAGTACTGAAAATGATCTATATGTGCTTTCATTAATGGAACAAGAGAATTGGCATTCCTCAGGGACCTTAACCCAACCCTGTTCATGGCAACAATTATTAGACTCTGACAGGTTAGTTAGCAGGAAGAGGGGGGATAGAATACCCTGCTGATTAACAGTCTGGTGAAATAATTAATGTTATGCTCTTCTTAGTTAATTATAGATTATTCACAAATATATTATTATTAAAAAGACTACAAAGGGAAATGGCTGGATAGAGCTTTGACTACATCTTCTCTACTTAGAGGACCTTTTGAAAGGGATTTTAGGAAACCTCTCCCTTGACTTACTTCTGACTGTGTTTTAAACAAATTGGGAGCTTTTACAATTCATTTAGGACCTGATCTATTAAAGTAATTGAAAAGACACAAGTTGATTTCAATGGGATTTAGATCAGGTCCTAAATCCATGAGATTATATTAAAATAGCAAATATACATGTTCACTTAATATAGTAGGATACTGGGCAAATAATCAACAAACAGCTTACCTTGTTCAGATGCTAGTATGTTTTTTTCTTCTATAATGTCATAATAGTTTACAACAATCATAATATCATTTTATGGGGCATTATGAGAAATAGAAATGGGTTTTCTGCTATGTTCTGTGTGTATATATTTTTTCAGCTGCAATAACCTCAGTCATTTTAGATGTCAAAGAGTTCATTGTAAATAAAAGTGGCAGCGAAGTAAACACAAAAATGTTTGAGGTATCTGGGAAATGCCAGCCCCTGCAGTTCACTGACCAACTGGTTTATTTATGCGTAATTTGACTCACCTTTAATTTCAAGTGACATAGAAACACACATGGGCACAAATGCTGATCTGCCTTGCTTTAACAATGGGAATATGTTGTGCTATGCAGAAAATCAGTCAGTTTGCTGGAAAACTGCATGTCTCTAACTTTCACCTGCGTTGCATTTCTGCCTGTTTCAGGCTGGGAAGTGCTCTTATATCATATTTATTTCTAATCTGTCTTCACTTTGTTTTGAGGTTCAAGCCTAGTGACGGCTAATGGATGAACCCTGCAAGGTTGAGAGTCCAGATTCACCTTAGCACTTCCAGAGTGGCATACAAATATGTACAAATTCTTTCATCCTCACTCCACTCCAGTGAAGCAATTCCTATTTCCCATTTGCAAATGAGGAAATGGACACACAGAGGGGTAAGTGATTTGCACAAGGACCCACCTGAAGTCTGTCCAGTTAACCTGTCTTTCGGTGTGCTTTAGGTGATCCAAACCATGTCATTTCTAAGGATGCTGCAAGGAGCTTAACCCCTGCACCTGCGTGAGGGGGGATTTAATAGCAGCCTTCAACTACCTGAAGGGGGGTTCCAAAGAGGATGGAGCTCGGCTGTTCTCAGTGGTGGCAGATGACAGAACAAGGAGTAATGGTCTCAAGTTGCAGTGGGGGAGGTCTAGGTTGAATATTAGGAAACACTATTTCACTAGGAGGGTGGTGAAGCACTGAAATGGGTTACCTAGGGAGGTGGTGGAATCTCCATCCTTAGAGGTTTTTAAGGCCCGGCTTGACAAAGCCCTGGCTGGGATGATTTAGTTGGTGTTGGTCTTGCTTTGAGCAGGGGGTTGGTTTAGATGACCTCCTGAGGTCTCTTCCAACCCTGATCTTCTAGGATTGTATGAAACTATGATTGACTTCAGGTTGAACAGATCATTACAATTTGCAAAGTATTTTCCACAGTGAATCTACAGGCTTTGTTCACACTTATTCTTTGCCTAAAATCTTCCACCACCAGTGTAGCGTTTTAATGGAACACACTGCACTTAGCCCAGGTCCAAGTTTGGCAGTGCCATTGGTTGTAAAACGTATCTTTTGTTCTTAAGAGACTTCTGTTTTTTTTCCCTTGGACATGATTGTTTTGTTGCTTACAAAATTCTAGTGTGAGCAGTCCTGCATGTTCCATTCAGATGAGCAGGCAGCTGTCAATGACTCATAGACTCATAGACTTTAAGGTCAGAAGGGACCATTATGATCATCTGGTCTGACCCCCTGCATGCTGCAGGCCACAAAACCGTCCCTACCCTTCCCTTGACTCTGCTGATGAAGTCCCCAAATCCTGTGTCTTGGTGACTTCAATTGGCACAGAACCCTCCTGCTAGCGATCCCAGGTGCTGCTCTTTCAAGGCATTCTGCCTTTTCAACAATCAAGCACATGCAAAGCTATTTACGATGTATGGCATGTGGTGGATGCAAATGTTCTAAGACAAGTGAGCATCAAAGGGACGATCCGCTGCCATTGTCTTAAAGGGCTTTGAATAGTAAAAGTACACGGGGAAAATTCTGAGGACCTACTGGGGCAATTGAAGCTCCCACTACAGTCACTCGGCAAGTATGTGACATTTGCATTAATATTTTGTACGTTTTGCATATCTACGCAAATTTTAATATTTCTCCAGGCTTTAGTAAATGTAATTCCAAATATTCTTATACTGATGCTCTCTTGTCTTAGATCTGCCATGAAAAGGACTTGATGATCTGATCTGAATCCCTATCAGGCTAATGCGGGGTAGATTCACACCCCAGCTTGTCATAAACTAACTGTTCATTTGGCCAGCCGTATGCATTTCTTCTGCAGTAACATGCAAACTAAACATACTCTGTACCATGGACCTCTTCCCCAAACAGGACAGCAGTTCAGGCAATAGGTCCTCCAACGCCTTGTACCAACCTATTTTCTGCACTAGCCATATGATTTATTCAAGACTGTAAAATGCTGGCAATCGACATTGCCACGGTACAGTATTATCACTGCTGGGCATTTGAAACCCACCGAGGAATGGCCTTGGCTGACCTGTGTATTCCAAGCTCACACTCTCAGTGGCAAACAGCTCCACAGTACACACAAGGTGCTCAACTCAGCAGGCGCCTATAGACATGGCAAACATGAATTGGGGATGGTACTGGGTCAATTACAGTTAAAACACAGCAATGATCATATGCAGCCTTGTCCTCAGTAGCAGGAGCAGAGACTCAGTGCCTGGAAAGCGAATCTCCCAGCCTGAACTGTAGGAAGAGAAGTATCTTGTTCGGCTGAGGGAAAAGCATTCCACACTTTCAGATACTGCCTTAAAAAAATGATGGAGGCGTTTACACCAAAGGTGTTACAGATCGTTTTTTTTCCCCCAGGAGATGCGTAGAGGCTTTTCTATCATACCCACAAGATTATAAAAGATGCAAGCGAACTTTGGCCCTTGTGCAACTCCGCTGCCTCTGCGGAGATACACTAGGGATTAATTTGCGGACTTTGATTCTCCTTTCTTGCACGTACTTGCATGTAAAACTGGAGTTACTCCATCAGTGCCAATGGATTTACATTAGTGTGTGTAGGAGAAGAATTAGGCTCACTCACTCACTCCATCTAATTAATCTATTGCACTGCAAGGTCTCTGTCACCTTGCTATCCAAGCACCAGTTGCAAATGAATTCAGAAACCAAGGCTCCCAGTCATAAAAGACTGCCAGTAAAAGGCAGCATTCATTTGATTAAAAGCACTTGGACATGATTCCTCCTACCCCTTTCACGGACTAGGAAGAGGCCCCTGCAGGTGAATTTCAAGCTCAACTGCACACATATGCCAGTCACCACGGCTAGAAATCCCCTAGCGAAGCATTTCCAAAATGGTATGATGCCAAAGAAGTGCGCTGTTCTTCAGACCTATTTCTCTGTTGAACAATTAAAAGAAAAGAGGAGGCCAGTGGATTATGTAGCACCCAGGGGTGGGGAGGGGCAGCTGATGATTGTGCTTTTGTGTTTGCAGATAGCAATGAATGTCAAGTTCTCCCCAGCCAAGGCATTCTTTAAACCATACTGTAAGTGTATTAGGATTTATACCTGCCTCTGGAGATTTCCATTACTTGCATCTGAAAAAGTGAGGTTCTTACCCATGAAAGCTTATGCTCCCAATACTTCTGTTAGTCTTAAAGGTGCCACAGGACCCTCTGCTGTATTAGGATTGTTGCTCCATAACTCCTGGCCAGGATTTTAAATCATATTGAGGACCATGGTTTCAGTGATGATTTTATTTGTCTGAAGGTAGTATCTCGAGGCCTCCACTGAAATCAGTGCCCCACTGTGGTAGGCTGATAGTAAGAGACAGTCCCTGTGCCAAAGAGCTTACCTTTGAAATAGGCAAGACAGTCAGAAATATGTTGAAGAAAGGAAGTATCATCATCCCCATTTCACACATGGGCAACTGAAGCACGACAGATTGGGACGGGGGGTCCAGCATAAGGGGCCATCAACCAGCCAACTCCCACTGAGAATTAAGTCCTATCTGTGCACATAATTCCCATTTGAGCCTATGAAAATGCCCCCCTCCCACCCTTGCAGTAACGTATGTGTAAGGTTAAGATTCTGTCACAGGTATTTTTAATAAAAGTCAGGGACAGGACGTGGGCAATGAATGAAAATTCATGGAAGTTCACAATCTTCCTTGTCTTTTACTAAAAATACCCGGGGGAGGGACAAACAGAGCACGGTTAGGGCGTGCAGTTGCTCCAGCCCCACCACTGCTCATGGGGCAGGGGTTGACCCATCCACAGCTACTGCTCAGGCAGCCAGTCAGCTGTTCCAGCAGCCGTGGGGCTGGCCACCAACCAGTACAGTGGCCACTGATCCACAGGACTGGCTGCTAGTCAGCAAGCCCAGAGCAAGTAACAGAATCTGTGCTCTCTGTGACACAATAGTAGCCTTACTTAGGTGAGATCATTCAGGGAGTCTGTAGCCGAGCTGGGACTTGAATCCATCTTCTCTTCAGCCTAGGCCAGTGTTTTAACCCACAAGGCCATCCTACCTCTTTCAGGTAGATTTATACTCTCACTGCTGTAGTAGATGCTGATCTGGGGGGTTTGAGAAAGCTAGGCTCCGAGTTGGTTCAGACAAACACACCTAATGTGATTTCCCAGAGTGGTAACTTGCGGTGCATATGAAATAGGTTTCCTTCAGCCCCGTTACACAAGGTTAGTGAAAGCAGTCTCTAAACTGGGCTAGCTTTATTCTAACGACTTACAATTAAATGGATGGTTCTAACCAAATTGCAGAAAAGAATCATAGAATCATAGAATATCAGGGTTGGAAGGGACCTCAGGAGGTCATCTAGTCCAACCCCCTGCTCAAAGCAGGACCAATCCCCAACTAAATCATCCCAGCCAGGGCTTTGTTAAGCCGGGCCTTAAAAACCTCCAAGGAAGGAGACTCCACCACCTCCCTAGGTAACGCATTCCAGTGATTCACCACCCCCCTAGTGAAATAGTGTTTCCTAATATCCAACCTAGACCTCCCCCACTGCAACTTGAGACCATTGCTCCTTGTTCTATCATCTGCCACCACTGAGAACAGCCGAGCTCCATCCTCTTTGGAACCCCCCTTCAGGTAGTTGAAGGCTGCTATCAAATCCCCCCTCATTCTTCTCTTCTGGAGACTAAACAATCCCAGTTCCCTCAGCCTCTCCTCATAAGTCATGTGCTCCAGACCCCTAATCATTTTTGTTGCCCTCCCCTGGACTCTTTCCAATTTTGGACAGCCTCCTCAGTGCCCTAGTTAATACAGGTTTAATAACCAGAAGTGGTGTAGGTTTTAGCATTTTGTTACTCTAGTACAATAAAGCTGTGGTTGCTTAGGGCTTCCCAGTATATCTTAGCTCCTTCACCATGCACTATGGAACTTGAGGACAGCAGTGAGAAGAATAATCAATTCCCGTGGCTCTGAAAGCACAGGCTCCCACCACTTAAGTGCAAGGGAAATTAGTAAGGCATTTGATACGGTCTCGCATGATATTCTTATCGATAAACTAGGCAAATACAAATTAGATGGGGCTACTATAAGGTGGGTGCATAACTGGCTGGATAATCGTACTCAGAGAGTTGTTATTAATGGTTCCCAATCCTGCTGGAAAGGCGTAACGAGTGGAGTACCGCAGGGGTCTGTTTTGGGACCGGCTCTGTTCAATATCTTCATCAACGACTTAGATATTGGCATAGAAAGTACGCTTATTAAGTTTGCGGATGATACCAAACTGGGAGGGATTGCAACTACTTTGGAGGACAGGGTCATAATTCAAAATGATCTGGACAAATTGGAGAAATGGTCTGAGTTAAACAGGATGAAGTTTAACAAAGACAAATGCAAAGTGCTCCACTTAGGAAGGAAAAATCAATTTCACACATACAGAATGGGAAAAGACTGTCTAGGAAGGAGTACGGCAGAAAGGGATCTAGGGGTTATAGTGGACCACAAGCTAAATATGAGTCAACAGTGTGATGCTGTTGCAAACAAAGCAAACATGATTCTGGGATGCATTAACAGGTGTGTTGTGAGCAAGACACGAGAAGTCATTCTTCCGCTCTACTCTGCTCTGGTTAGGCCTCAGCTGGAGTATTGTGTCCAGTTCTGGGCGCCGCATTTTAAAAAAGATGTGGAGAAACTGGAAAGGGTCCAAAGAAGAGCAACAAGAATGATTAAAGGTCTTGAGAACATGACCTATGAAGGAAGGCTGAAAGAATTGGGTTTGTTTAGTTTGGAAAAGAGAAGACTGAGAGGGGACATGATAGCAGTTTTCAGGTATATAAAAGGGTGTCATAAGGAGGAGGGAGAGAACTTGTTCACCTTAGCCTCTAAGGATAGAACCAGAAACAATGGGTTTAAACTGCAGCAAGGGAGGTCTAGATTGGACATTAGGAAAAAGTTCCTAACTGTCAGGGTGGTTAAACACTGGAACAAATTGCCTAGGGAGGTTGTGGAATCTCCGTCTCTGGAGATATTTAAGGGTAGGTTAGATAAATGTCTACTAGGGATGGTCTAGGCAGTATTTGGTCCTGCCATGCGGGCAGGGGACTGGACTCGATGACCTCTCGAGGTCCCTTCCAGTCCTAGAATCTATGAATCTATGAATCTATGAATCTATGAAATCGCTTTTGCAATCATAAGTACGTCTACACAGCTAGCAGCAGACCGCAGCAGGGGGTTGACAGACTCGGCTTGCACTACCGCGATAAAAAAAGCTGTGTAGATGGTGCTTTTAAATTGCAACTCGGGCTCGGAAGCCCACTCCCATTCCTATGCTTCCAAGCCCGAGCTTCAGCCCATGCTGCAATATCTACACAGCAATTTTTAATGCAGTAGCACAAGCCCTGGAAGCCCAAGTCTGTTGACCCAGGCTTGGAGGCTCACTGACACAGGCTGCAAAGACATACCCTAAATGGCCTACAATTAGGCATGGCAGAATTTGATTTGATTTTTTTATATCATTTTGGTGGATAATATCGATGTTAAACTTAAAGCATTTTCTTCTATTTTTATCAATTTAAATTTTCACAATTGTGCAAAATTATGGAGTGAGCATTTTTTTTAATCTATTCAAATTTTCATCGTTCCAGGAAATTATGGAAGGTCAGACAATGGGGTAGCTCTGACAATAATCATTTAATAACAGTAGAGGTGAAGCTTCAAAAAGTTAAAGCTTTATGACCATTAAAATGCAAATTGTCTAGACCAGTGGTTCTCAAACTAAGGCTGCCGCTTGTTCAGGGAAAGCCCCTGGTGCACCGGGCTGGTTTGTTTACCTGCTATGTCTGCAGGTTCGGCTGATCGTGGCTCCCACTGGCCGCAGTTCGCCACTCCAGGCCAATGGGGGCTGCGGGAAGCGGCGCAGGCCGAGGGATGTGCTGGCCAACCTTTCTGCAGCTCCCATTGGTCTGGAGCGGCGAACCACGGCCAATGGGAGCCACCACTGGCTGAACCTGTGGATGTGGCAGGTAAACAAACCGGCCCACCAGGGGCTTTCCCTGAACAAGGGCGGCCCAAGTTTGAGAACCATGGTATAGAATACATGTCCAAATATACAAAGCAAATTTCTCTCCAGGTCACACTGGCAGTGACCTTGGGGTTTTTGCCTTTCTCTGCAGCATGTGGGTGTGGATCATTTGCCAGGATTATATTTCTCTTAATCATTTCACTGTCATTGCATTGCTGCATCTCTGTCCCTCCTACTCTCTGCCTGTGGCCCTTAATAGTCTTGTCTCCTGTGGCCTGTAATAGGTCTAATGTCAATTGTTGGGTTTAGTGTGCAGGTGCTGGGTGGTGTTAGTGGCCTGAGATATACAAGAGGTCTGACCTGAGGATCTGGTTTCCCTTCTGGCCTTAAACACTATGACTCTAATAAGTTCTCAAGCAGTATTCTTTTTAACTTTGCGTATCTGTAAATTTTGATTATTATCCATGGAAGTATTTTTTCATTGGTTTGTGTGTGTACAGTGAAATTGACGTTTACCAACATTTACCACTAAAAATATAATCCTTTCAAGCCTCCCTATAACACATAGTGGAGCAAATTTGGATTCCATCCAGTAGAGGGTAGCAGTGCATACATGCACCCACATTAGCTATTCCATTATCACGCTATTAAGTAAAGAATTCTACACCCTTCTGAAAAATTCACTTGGAGAATTCCGACATTTTTACCCCATACTTGTATTGCTACATTAAACCAGTGTGAAACCCTCAAATGACAGGAGATCCCAAAGTTAAAGTTAGCTGTGCTGCCTTAATTCTGTCCTCTTGTGCTTCTGTATTGATGGTATGTCTTTAACTACATAGAATCATAGAATTGTAGGACTGAAAGGGAACTCAGGAGGTCATCTAGTCCAGTCCTCTGTGCTCATGGCAGGACTAAGTATTATCTAGAACATCCCTGACAGGTGTTTGTTTAACCTGCTCTTAAAAATCTCCAACGATGGAGATTCCACAACCTCCCTAGGCAATTTATTCCATTGCTTAACCCCCCTGACAGTTAGGAAGTTTTTCCTAATGTCCAATCTAAACTGCCCTTGCTGCAATTTAAGCCCATTCCTGATTCTCCTATTCTCAGAGGTGACGGAGACCAATTTACCTCCCCACTCCTTGTAACAACCTTTAATGTACTTGAAAATTGCTATCATGTCCCCCTCAGTCTTCTATTCTCCAGTCTAAGCAAACCCAATTGTTTCAATCTTCCCTCATAGGTCATGGTTTCTAGACCTTTCATCATTTTTGTTACTCCTCTCTGGACTTTCTCCAATTTGTCCACATCTTTCCTGAAATGTGGTGCCCAGAACTGGACATAATACCCCATTTGAGGCCTAATCAACACAGAGCAGAGCAGAGGAATTGCTTCTTGTGTCTTGCTTACAACACTCCTGCTACTACATCCAGAATGACGTTTGCTTTTTTTGCAACAGTTACACTGTTGACTCATATTTAGCTTGTGATCCATAATGATAGTGGTTCTCAACCGGGGTCCAGGGCCTCCTGGGGGGCCATGAGCAGGTTTCAGGGGGTCCACCAAGCAGGGCCAGCATTAGACTTGCTGGGGCCCAAGGCAGAAAGCCAAAGCTCCAGCACATGGGGCTGAAGCTGAAGCCTGAGCAACGTCGCTTCACAAGGGCCCCTGTGGCATGGGGCCCCAGGCAATTACGCAGCTTGCTACCCCTTAACACCAGCACTGGCTTTTATATGCAGAAAACCAGTTGTTGTGGCACAAGTGGGCCGTGGAGTTTTTATAGCATGTTTCCCGTTTTGTATGTGTGCAACTGATTGTTCCTTCCTAAGTGGAGTACTTTGCATTTGTCCTTATTGAATTTCATCCTATTTACTTCAGACCATTTCTCCAGTTTGTCCAGATCATTTTGAATTTTAATCCTATCCCCCAAGCACGGGCAACCCCTCCCAGCTTGGTATCGTCCGCAGACTTTATAAGGGTACTCTCTAAGCCATTCTCTAAATGACTGATGACGATATTGAACAGAACTATACCCATAACTGATCCCTGTGGGACCCCACTTGACATGCCCTTCATCATCAATAATAATAATAACAGAATTGGCTGAAAAATAGTGTGTATTTTCCATGAAAATTTTCATCAAAAGAAATGAAAAAGAAAAGAAATTCCACTGAAATGTTCATTTTTCCAATGAAAAAAATGAAAATTCATTTTTGAATCCTGCAAAAAAATTTATTTTGTTGTTGGTTTTCTGACAGAAATCTGAAAAAAAAATGTACAAAAACAAAAGGCCATTTTCCCTCAAAAATGTTTTGATGATAAATTTATCAATGAGCCCTAATGGTTAGTTAGTCATATTTCAATAATCCCTAAAATGCCTGAGATAAGAGCCTCATTTGTTCTAGGCGCTGTATACACAAACACACACACACACGCAGTAAGAGACGGTCCCTGCCCCAAATTCCTTACAATCTAAACAGACAAGACAAACAAGTTTGGGAGGGGAAAGAGAGACTCAGAGAGGTGAAAAGTTTCAGAGTGGTAGCAGTGTTAGCCTGTATCAGCAAAAACAATGAGGAGTCCTTCTGGCACCTTAGTCTCTATTCCTCGTTGTTTTTTCAGAGAGGTGAAGTGTCTTGCCCATGATCACAGCAGGTCAGTGGGAGAATGGGGAATAGAATTCAGGTCTTTTGACGTCAGGTCTGTGGCCTCAATGACTAGAATATGCTCCGTCTTCTTATCTGATGGAGAAAATATGAGCTGTCCTACTCTGTCACCCAAATCTCCAGCTGAATCTGGTCTAAGTCATTTTGAAGCTACTCAGAATCCAGATTTGATTATTGCTCTCAGACCTATGTTTATTTCCCCCTCACATACCTTTATTATTTTTCATTTTACCTTATGCCTCAACACCTGCTGATTCCATACAGAAAGTCTCCAAGGAGCCATTTCATACGAACTCTTCTGGAAATTAGCTTTGATTCTATGGCATTACCAGGGCTAAGTTAACATTCTTTTGAAGGGTTCTAGGATGGGATAGTGCCACCTTCTGGCCAAAAACCTCAAAAGTAGGTTCATGACTGTAACCAGGGTCTCTGATTGGTAAAGGATTCGGTTTAACTTGTGGCACCTTCTATTAACTTGGGGCCCAAAAAGCCTTTCTCAAGACTACAGTAAGAAAGGCTTGTTGAACTGTGACTCATCAAGTGTGTTTAAATTATTCTCTACCGGGAACTACTGGAAATACATTGCAGTCACATCGCGTAACCTAGTGATTATCCGTTCGGTTTATTGCTAAGTGGAACTGCTTTCTGTTTGCCCATTGATGATTTTTAATTATAATCAGAACTCTGTCACAAGCAGTAATCAATAAAGCACTTTGGATATTCAGACGGGAAACCTTAGCAGCTGAAAGCGGGAGAAAGAATCATTAGCTGTTATTAAAGTGATGGCCAATGGATGCACGATTCTTTATATTGTGGCCAGTGTTTCAAGTACTTATTGATTTGCTTTTATAACAATTATACTGCATTCAGCAAAGGAAGGTGGGGCAAATCGAGGAAAAGAGAAACAACCAATCTGTAGCTGCTAGTTATACCTCAGAAGGCCCAAGTGCAAAATATGGTCACTTGGATGGTAAGCTGTTTTGCTTGTATATCAAGAGGGAGTCATGCTTTGACGTATCCTGCAGAATGTGTTTTGTTTAATCATTCATGTTCAAGTATTTGATGTTGATCCTTTTGTTGCTTACTATAGGCCCGGGGACGTAACCACAATCTTCCCTGTCCACACGATTCTTTAGACAGCCTTGCCATGGAAGAAATTCTCCCCATGCATCATTTATAATAATTTAATAAGGTGAAGTAATTACATTATCAGATATCCCTGACGCATTTCAGCAATAAGGCATGTTAATAATAGCATATGACATTTATAATTACTTCGAGATGATCACACTCCCGGGGAAAGGAAGAGGCTGGGATACATGTCTTGCCTATATAATGCCCCCAAGGATGTTATTATCGAGAAGTAAATAAATAAATAGAATGAATCCTCCCCCAGTCTCTACTGCATAATGTTGTGCTCTGTTATACTGTAATACAAGATTTATAGGAAAGGGCAGAAGAGTATTTTCACGCTAGGATATGATGTGACAGTACAGAATTTCTGAACAGCAGTTTCAAATGAGCTGAGCGATTCACAGACGTTAATCCATTTCTTTAGAAAGCTCCTTGGCCAATCCAAGCCATTTTGTAAAAACAATCAGACCAGACCAAGAATTCATTAAAATTATAACATGGTTTTATTGCTCCGAAGACTAGTGATAGGGGGTTTGACACATATGTGATTCCATCTCAAATTTTCTCCCTAGTCCTGCAAGTGTTCATATGATAGTTAGCAGAGCTCCTGATCATCTGATAAACCTAGGTTTAGTCTACACTTAAAACTTAGACCGGCATAGCTATGTCAGTCAGGGGTGTGAAAAAAATCACCCCGCCAAGTGATATAACTATGCCAGCAAACTCCCACCAGTGGAGGGTGCTTCTGTTGGTTTAACTAATGCTGTTCAGGAGGTCGTGTTACAAATTACTAAAGATAGTTAAGACCCAGGCAGACTGCAAAGAGTTACAAAAGGATCTCTCAAAACTGGGTGACTGGGCAACAAAATGGCAAATGAAATTTAATGTTGATAAATGCAAAGTAAAGCACATTGGAAAGCATAATCCCAACTATACATATAAAATGATGGGGTCTAAATTAGTTGTTGCCACTCAGGAAAGAGATCATGGAGTCAGTGTGGATAGTTCTCTGAAAACATCCACTGAATGTGCAGTGGCAGTCAAAAAAGCAAACAGACTGCTGGGAATAATTAAGAAGGGGATAGAAAATAGGACAGAAAATATCATGTTGCCTCTATATAAATCCATGGTACACCCACATCTTGAATACTGTGTGCAGATGTGGTCGCCCCATCTCAAAAAAGATATATTGGAATTGGAAAAGGTTCAGAAAAGGGCAACAAAAATGATTAGGGGTATGGAACGGCTTCTGTAGGAGGAGAGATTAATAAGACTGAGACTTTTCAGCTTGGAAAAGAGACGGATAAGAGGAGATATGACTGAGGTCTATAAAATCATGACTGGTGTAGAGAAAGTAGACAAGGAAGTGTTGTTTACTACTTCTCATAAACAAGAACTGGGGGTCACCAAATTAAATTAATAGGCAGCAGGTTTTAAAAAAAACAAAAGCAAGTATTTCTTCACACAACACACAGCCAACCTGTGGAACTCCTTGCCAGCAGATGTTGTGAAAGCCAAGACCATAACAGGGTTCAAAAAAGAACTAGATACATTCATGGAGGATAGGCCCATCAATGGATATTAACCAGGATGGGCAGGAATGGTGTCCCTAGCCTCTGTTTGCCAGAAGCTGGGAATGAGCGACAGGGGATGGATCACTTGATGATTACATGTTCTATTCATTCCCTCTGGGGCACCTGGCAGTGGCCACCATCGTAAGACAGGATACTGATCTAGATGGACCTTTGGTCTGACCCAGTAGGGCCATTCTTATGTTCTTATGGTGTTCCTATGCTGGCAGTAAAATGCCTATTGGCATGCGTTGCATCTGCACTAGGGGCTATGATTGCATAGGCTCTATAGTGTAGAAATAGCCTTATTATTATTCTTCCTGGGAAGCAATAGGAGAAAAATGAAGTCCCTCCCGAAAAGCAGAAACCAATCGTCATTCATCTCATTGATTGGCTTACGACTGTGTCAAGCCTATGTATGGACTGTCCTTCCAGGATTGATCCCTAAGAATACTACCCTTTCCTTCAAATCTCTTTTACCTCTGCACTGACTGAAAGAAATCAGCCAACGTTTAAAGACTAGGCCTGAAGAGCAGCTGAGTAAATTATTTATTTATGTCGTTATTATTATTATATTTATTACAGTAGTTCTCAGAGGCCCTCTCCAAAAGCAGGGCCCCATTGCGCTAGCTGCTGTACAGCCAGATAGAAAGAGACAATCCTTGCCAATCAATGGCCAAGAAAGATAAAGGAAGTATAATTATCTCCCTTTAAGTGCATGTCTTACTATACACCACTGGTGGGGATGTGTATTTTATCTGTAGCTACATGCCACAGTGAAAAGCAGTCTGTATCGTGGTTCTGCACCCATGTTAGGGGGCATGCAATGTATGTATTCTATGTACCACCGTACGGAGCTTGCAGTGTAGACACACCCTTACAGAGGGATAAAGTGATTTGTCCAAAGCCACATGGGAGGTATGGGGTGGAAGCAGGAATTCAACTCAGTTCCTGGGTCCTAGTCTAATGGGTTACCACAAGATGACCTTCCCTTCCTCAGCTAATTGCAAAAGTTATGGGTGAAAGGGGGAAGGAGATATATATAACATAAGTAATGTATTTCTTTCTCTTTCTCCAATCCATCATGTATCCTGGGTTTAGACTGAAAACTCTTCATATGCGGAACTATGTGTACATATATGTGTGTGGAATACCAATTGCAACGGAGCCCCAATTCTGATTGGGCTTCTGGATACTATCTTAATATAAATATTTATTAGGGCTGTTGATAAATCGCAGTTAACTCATGTGATTAACTCAAAAAAATTAACTGTGATTAAAAAAATTAATCGCACTGTTAAACAATTGATTACCAATTGAAATTTATTTAAATATTTTTGGATGTTTATCTACATTTTCAAATATATTGATTTCTATTACAACACAGAATACAAAGTGTACAGTGCTCACTTTATATTAGTTTTTATTACAAATATTTGCACTGTATAAATGATAAACAAAAGAAATAGTATTTTTCAATTCACCTCATACAAGTACTGTAGTGCAATCTGTATTGTGAAAGCGTAACTTACAAATGTAGATTTTTTTTGTTACATAACTGCACTCAAAAACAAAACAATGTAAAACTTTAGCGTCTACAGGTCCACTCAGTCCTACTTCTTGTTCTGCCAATCGCTAAAAGAAACAAGTTGTTTACATTTATGGGAGATACTGCTGCCTGCTTCTTATTTACAACATTACCTAAAAGTGAGAACAGGCGTTCGCATGGCACTGTTGTAACTGGCATTGCAAGATAATTACATGCCACATATGCTAAATGTTCGTATGACCCTTCATGCGTCAGCCACAATTCCTGAGGACATGCTTCCATGCTGATGATGTTCGTTAAAAAAATAGTGCGTTAATTAAATTTGTGACTGAACTTCTTGGGGGAGAATTGTATGTCTCCTGTTCTGTTTTACCCACATTCTGCCATATATTTCATGTTATAGCAGTTTCATATCATGACCCAGCACATGTTGTTTGATTTACGAATGTTGTCACTGCATATTTGACAAAACGCAAAGAAGGTACCAATGGGAGATTTCTAAAAATAGTTACGGCACTCGACCCAAGATTTAATAATCTGAAGTGCCTTCCAAAATCTGAGAGGGACGAGATGTGGAGCATGCTTTCAGAAGACTTAAAAGAGTAACATTTTGATGCGGAAACTACAGAACCCGAACTACCAAAAAAGAAAATCAAGCTTCTGCTGGTGGCATCTGACTCAGATGATGAAAATGAACATGCATCGGTCCACTCTGCTTTGGATCGTTATCGAGCAGAACCTGTCAAAAGTATGGATGCATGTCCTCTGGAATGGTGGTTGAAGCATGAAGGGACATATGAATCTTTAGTGCATCTGGCACGTAAATATCTTGCGACGCCAGTTACAACAGTGCCATGCGAACGCCTGTTCTCACTTTTAGATAATGTTGTAAACAAGAAACGGGCAGTATTATCTCGTGCCAATGTAACCAAACTTGTTTGTCTGAGCAATTGGCTGAAGTAGGACCGAGTGGACTTGTAGCCTCTAAAGTTTTACATTGTTTTATTTTTGAATGCAGTTATTTTTTGTACATAATTCTACATTTGTAAGTTCAACTTTCATGATAAAGTACTACAGTACTTATATTAGGTAAATTGAAATATACTATTTCTTTTGTCTTTCTACAGTGCAAATATTTGTAATCAAAAATAAATATAAAGTGAGCACTGTACGCTTTGTATTCTGTGTTGTAATTGAAATCAATATATTTGAAAATGTAGAAAACATCCAAAAATATTTAAATGAATGGTATTCTATTATGGTTTAACAGTGCGATTAATCACGATTAATGTTTTTAATTGCTTGACAGCCCTAATATTTATTATTAATAATAATTGATAAGTTATTGTGTCTGCCTTCATTAAAAACATAGAAATGGGTGAAGAGTGGATCCTGTAAACATATATTTTCTTAGTTTGAACTAGATACCGAGCCAAATATAAATATGGTCTAGATCCTCCAAGGATCCAGTTTATTTTTCCCATCTACCTTCCATCTACCCTATTGTCTTGGGTTGAGACTCCGGAACCCAAGGCATCAGGCTGATTTTTTTTTTTTTATTCTTGCAAAAAAAATGTTTGTTTATTCAAAGCCCAGAGGAATTATGTTTCTTATGTTTCTGTTTCCATTTTATAATTAAACTCCAGTTGTTAATCAAAGGAAATCATGTTTCAGCAGGAAGCCAGAAGTGGCTAAATAGGTTGGAGAGGAAAATAAAAATCCATAGTGCTTCACAGCGGTGTATGTAGTTTGAAAATCACCCAGATAATCAGTAAATCAAGCGGCCTTGCCTTCTGGTGTGTATCAGGCAGAGAAGGCCATTAACTTACTCACAGTGATAAATGGGGGTAAGGGAGTTTCTGTTTCAGGTTTCATTCCTGAGCTACCTCTAATGCCTCTCTCTGGAGCATCCAAGTTGTGCTTTATTTCCAATCAGACACCCTCTGATAGATGGCACTGAAGCTATTTTGGCTTTAGAAATCATAATTTTGGGCCAATGTTGCTTGTTACCTGAATCTCACCAGACCTGCCATAGCGATATATTTTCAGACATGCTTGCCACAACTGCACTCTTAAAATCTGCACACATACACACACACATAAACACACCTGCATTTTTGTGTCCAAATAAACTTTTGCAAGTGAGAAATGAGTAATATTCTTTCATCCTTTTCTCTTCCTTCTTTCAGTCTGTTTTTTAGCCTTTTCCACGGTTTCCTTTTCTTTTTTCATTCTCCTTTTTATTCCCCTTCTTTATTTCTTTTTATCCATTCCACTTTTTCCCATCCCTCTCCCAACAAGCTTTTGAGCTGAAATGGTCCCAAATGAACATTTCTTTCATAAAGTTTCAGCAAAATCGATTATTTCAATGTTAAGTCCAAACCATGTCAATGAAAAAACCTACCTTTGTCCCGTATGTTCTCATTAAAATGTATATAGTCTCCAAAAAAATAAAATTACATTGTAAGTGTTGTGAGTGCATAATTCAACATTGGTTGTGTTGCACAATTGTATTCAAACTTGACTTTGTAGATCTCATTAAGATCTAAGGCACAAGCCAAGCATGAAAGAAGTTGGTTCATTAATTTTGAAGATATTTATATGTGCCTAATTTATACACTCAAATAGCAGATGTGTGTATACATCTGGTATTTGCACACATACATAGTCAGGTAAGTGCTTGATTTTCCATGAGTGCATATGAATACCTGATTTCTCTGTACACGTTTTCTACTTGTGATCATAAGCTAAGCATGCACAAATACATATGCATGTGTCGTTTCACAAAATCTAGTCCTCTATTAGGGCTGGACTCAGAAAGGCATGTGCTTAACTTTAACTGGCCACTGTCAGAAGAAAGGGTACTGGGCTAGATAGACCATTGGTCTGACCGAGTATGGCCAATCTTGTGTTCTTATGCCATTGGAGAGACTTAAGCAGGAGCTTAAAGTTACACATGTGCATAAGCACCCTTCCTGAACAGTGCTGGACTCAAACACATGCTTGAGTCCTTTTCAGAATTGGAACCTGAGTCTCTAAACATTTCATATGTGCATTACTTATTAATCTGCTTTTCAGGTCAATAAATGCTTGATTAAAAATAAATGTAACTGTTTTTTTTAAAAAAAAATTTAACTGATTTTAGTGCTTCTAAAAACTGTGTCCCCTTATTCTTCATCTTAGGATACAGGTAGCACAAAGCAATGATAAAAAATAGTTTACATTAACAAATAGCTTTATATGGTCTGCAACTAAAATGGAAGTGCATTTGAAGTGTAATTCACACATTGAGTAATGCTTTGACAAATACATCCACTAATGTGTTTGTGCACAAAGGTATTTAATTCTTCCCACAGCCTGAGGTTGGGGGGAGTTGGAAGTAGTAGATACAAATACTGGTGACATAAGCAGATGAAAATCTGTGAGGAATCTCATAAGATTTAAGATGCTTTGTAGTTAAAGATAACAAATGGGGGATCCTAGAGCACACATATAAAGAAGACAGATGCTGGATAAAATATCTAGTAAAGGAGTTATTTATCAAATCAAAGCTAACATTTTAACAGGTAAAATGGTCTTGTTAAACTCTAATAAAATTCTCCCCCATGAAATAAAAATCTGTGAAACCATTTTTATCTTCCTAAATCCTGTGAGAAAGCATTGTTATCAGCATCAAATGCCTTGCACTAAGCTATTCCCAAAAGGTTGTGTTTCATGCTTTTTTTTTTTTTTACTTAAAATTTATTTTCACTGTTGTAAGAAAATAGGGTTATAGAAATCCAATAAAAATAATCTCTCTTTAGGAACATTATATTACTATTAAGCATTGCATAAAATTAATATCAATTAGGTCTATTAAATGTAATAGATTTTGAGTTATTGAGTTTAATTCAATTTCAATACATTTCAATTAAGTCCAATATGTTTCCATTTTCTTTATGAATTCCAGTCACTATCAATTACCTTCAATTAATTTCATTTACTTGCAATATATTTTCAGGTAATTCTCCATTACTTTCAATTAGTTTCTATTAATTTCAAGTGGCTTCCGTGGCTGTTAACTGATTTCATAAGAAACAATTGTCCTCCTGTAATATGGGTCTGCGGTCTCACCAGTTACTCATCATGCCAGTAATTAGCTACTCATTCAGAGCCAGATCTTCAGCTGGTATATATTAGTATAGTTCCATTGAGGACAATGGAACTTTGCCATTTTTACACCAGCTGGGGATCTGGGATGAAGCCTAGTCCCTCTACATCCAAAGGGATTTGTGCTGCTGTCATCAGTGAGGGCACGATTTCACCCTGGCCTTCAAAATCAAAAGTACATTAAGACTTGGATTTTCAAAGAAACCTAAAGGAGTTAGGTGACCAATTTCCAATGATTTTCAATGGGAGTTGGGCCCCTCCCTGAATTTAGACCCTTTGAATGTAATTTTAATAGCCAACATAGCAACAACATGGTCTTTCCCTGCCTGGCCATGAGGTTGACTAGAGGCTTCTATGTGGAAAGGTCAGCTGGTCCCACACACAGTGGCCCACTTCCTACACAAGACAGATGGAAGAGAATGCAACACTGAGGTCTTTTCTCTGGCTCTGGTCCAGTTCTGGATCCATTTCAAGGTGCTGGTGCTAATAATTAAAGCTTTCAGTGTGCTATGATCTAGATATTTGAGAAATTGCCTCTGTGGATCACCACAAAAACTATGGTCCATGGGGATATTCTATCTGAGGCAGCCAGTGTAAAAGTCTCATGGAATCAGAGTGGATAATAATGGAGAGCCGTAGGCTCTAAAACTCCTTAGAACATCTTGCTATCCTTAAACCCCAGAGACTCATCTCTTTGTAGTGATGGAGCTAAAGAATGGCTGTCAACATTCCATCTAAGACAGCAGCAAAAACTGAGAGAGGGCCAAAATGGCGCAGTACTTGATTATGCATCTGGCACGTATATATGGTCATGAGCACGTTAGAATTTCATAGTTAGGCATGGCTTCAACACAAGTCAAAGCTTGTTAAATGGAGTTATTCCAGATCAGGGGTCGGCAACCTTTCAAAAGTTGTGTGCTGAGTCTTCATTTATTCATTCTAATTTAAGGTTTTGCATGCCAGTAATACATTTTAACGTTTTTAGAAGGTCTCTTTCTATAAGTCTATAATATAGAACTAAACTATTATTGTATGTAAAGTAATTAAAGTTTTTAAAATGTTTAAGAAGCTTCATTTAAAATTAAATTAAAATGCAGAGCCCCCCGGACCGGTGGCCAGGGCCCGGGCAGTATGAGTGCCACTGAAAATCAGCTCGCGTGCTGCCTTTGGCACACGTGCCATAGGTTGCCTACCCCTGTTCCATATTTACACCGGGGTAAATGATATCAGATTCTGACTCAAGGATTCCTTCAGTCATTCCTTATCCCTGTAAACAATCCAAAGTTATTGAACCTAAATCTATAAAAGTACCTCTCTTGGGGGTTCAAATTTGAACTCAGATTATGTTCTATAAACGTTCTCCTTTTGTTCATTTATCCCCTTTTAAAAAATAATCCTCTTGTCTCCTAAAAAAAACCCACTTTCTTATTATCTTTCTCCTTGAATAATAAGGGTCATTATTTAGATACTGCTGGGATATATGAGATTTAATTTCTTACTGGAAATAAATAAAGTTAAATGTCCCTGTTGCTGTTTGCAGCACACCAGAGTTTGATTGATAAGAGATATCATGTATCAGCAGATTTCATGTCATGGCAGTGAAATTGCTACAGGTTTCAGACATTGGAGAAAAGAGTATTAAGCTTAACACATGGAATAAATATCCATCCCACTCAGCAGGGTTGAAGAGGCTCAGCCATGCATAGGAACATAAGACTGGAAGGGAACCTCCTTGGATTGAATCCAGTCCTGCTATGGCAGGCCCCTTTGTTATATAGTCACATTAATACATTTATCAAGCTCCATTTTAAAACTTCTTACATTGGTTGCCCCAACTATTGCATAAGCTCATCTTGCTGTAACCAGCGTCAGCCATCAGCAAGTGGGGACTCGTCCAGAGCTTGTTGGAGTCAATGGAATAATTCACAATTCACTTCAATGAGCACTGGAGATGGCCCTTCAGCACAAGTGGCCCTGCATTTTTGGTAGAACTACTTGCACATTTATGTTAATCAAATACAACATGTCCAGAAAGTGAGTTCTAAGGAAAGTTCCCTCTGCACGCACAGTACCCTTAAAAGGACATTTAGATTTATCATGTTGCTCAGACTCAGCAATATATGAGCAGGGCTGATCTCCTACTCCTGCTCATAGTCTGAGCCAACCACTAATTTCTGGAGTTAAGAAAAAATCTCACTCCCCCACCCCCAACCCAGGGCCATGTTAGTCTATAGTTGTCTGTTACTGGGATGGTCTACAACTTCCACTAAAGGCAGGGAGACAGGGTCTGCCCTTGGGGAGTCACTGGCCTCATTCAATCTGCTAATCCAGATCTTTTATCTAGCGATGAAATTTGAGGTGGGTATATCACACTGTCCAGTCTCTCCTTCCAGCTGGAGATCTGAAGGTTAAAGGCACCTGACTGGACCAGATTCTTAGCTGGTGCAAATGGATGTAATGCCATAGATTTCATTGAGCCAAATGGAACTACACTCATTTGTACCAGCTGAGGATCTGGCCCAATGCCCCGGGCTTTCCCTACCACTTTCCCTCCATCAGATTAGTGCCACAATCCTGTTTAGGGCTTCACAAATCCTAAGGATGTAAAATAATTAGGGAAATGCAATTGAAATTTGCCTTCCCCTGTAGGCTATATTATGAAATTGGAGAGCTACTGAGCATTGCCCTGGTGAACTTTAGAGTACTGGGAAGAATTGTGCTTTTGAACATGTTTCTGACAAAAATAAAATAAATCAAACAAAACAAGTTTTAAAAGAAATCCATTAAACATGAAAATAAAAGGAGTGATGATAACATCTTATCCGGTGCCATATCAGCTGACACTCAGGAAGCTGGTGGGGTTTATTGAATATACATTGGTTTGGAAAAACATATATCCATTTACATTATAAAAGCCCATATACAAAAGTATTTTGGGCTTAAATTCACACACATTGGCTGCAGCACTAATATTGGCTCAAGCAAATTATGCCTTGGCTTCAGTAAATGCACGTATCCATTTCAGTTAGACTATTCTAATTTGGCAACAGATGCTGTATTATTTATTCCGTAGGACAGATCGGGTTATATAAAATTAATGGCTGAGCTTCATTCATATGGACTGGATTAAAATGCATTGGTTGGGGCGGGGCGGGGCGGGAGGGAAGAGTGAGAGAGACCTGGATTTGATTATAGTCAGGACCGTTCCAGTATCAGCACAACTCAATGGAAAACAAGTGCTGGCTGGAGTTAATACACATTAGTTCAAAAAGAAAATAAGCACTGGCTTAATTTTTTCTTCTGAAGGCTCTCATTATAATGTACTGGTTTCTGTAAATACCAGTTTAAGTTCAATGTATATTAAAATGTCCAAGAATGTTTATGGGACCTGAAATATTGCTGTGTAAATTCAAAGCTCATTGTTGTGTTTTTACTTTTTAAAGACGCTGGTTTCAAGGAATGTTCCGGGGCCCTAATCCCGCAGTTCATACTCAGGCAAAACTACCATGGAAATCAAAAGGGAGTTTTTTGCCTAAATAAGTGTAACCTAGTGTGTGTTGTTCATCCCCATCTGTGCTTGAGACACAGAGGAGAGGAGTTTGTATGAAAAGGAAGATGACCCACATTTATATCATTCTTGCTACCACTGCTGCACAATTGCACTATATTTGATACAAAGTATATCTTGTCAGGGGTCAATGGAAAAGTTACAGTCTGTCAAGTTTGATTATCCTGGTTAAATCCATGTATCATCACTGTATCTGAAGTTATGCATATTGGCTACTTATTTGTATCTCAACTGTGTTTTTTCTTGGTGTGACACCCACAAGGTAGTTTATATCCAGTCTCACCAGCTCATTGTGAATGGACCATCCAAGCTTTATAGGCCATTTGAAGAATTAACTCTCCAGATAGCTCTTCCTGAGGACACCTCAAACAACAAGGAGTCAATGGCCACGCATGTGAGTTAGAAAAACATGTAAGGTCATGTGATGTTGACATGTGACCTCTGATTCCATCTTCGTCAGTACCTTTCCCTACATAAGGACAATGGGCTTTATTTGGGACAGTACATTTCCATGCACATGGCAAAGGATATAAAAGACACCGGAGACATCTCTATTTTGCCTCATTCCTGCTCCAAATCTCTGGACTGTGGATTTCTAAACAAAGGAGTATTTTGAACAATAGGGTGAGGACTGTCCAATATTTTGTAAGTTACCAAAGAGACTTTTGCAAACCAGCAGTCTATTCCATCACTGCTACAAACCTGATCTAAGGACTTTGCAATCATTCGCATGTATATGATCTTTTAACCATTTATAACTCTATTCTTTTATTTTATTAATAAATCTTTAGTTAGTTTACTAAGGATGGGCTGGCAACATGATATTTGGGTAGGATCTGAAATATATATTGACCAGGGGGTAAGTGTCTGATCCTTTGGGATTGGTAGAACCTCATCTATGGTGAATTGGGTTTTCAGTAACCTCTCACTATACAAGACCAATTTGTCTAGCTGGGAAGCAAGGGCTGGAATGCCTGAAGGGGACTTTGGTTTCTTGTTAACCAGTGTGGTGCTACAGAAGCTCTTTCGTTACTGGTTAACTAATCTAATTGTAGTAAACCACCTGTTTTTGGTGTGTGTCTGCCCTGTTTCTAGCAGTCTGCCCTGATGTGGCATTCTCAGTGTGGTACATTCTCAGCACCTGGCTCACAGACTCTACTACAGCTCCCAGTTAAGACACTTAAGCCTAGATCCATGAAAGAACTTAGAGCATTGCAACATTGAGCATCATGGTGCCTATGTTATAGGCTTCTAGAAAATCATAGGAACAACACTTCAATTAACAAAGCCTGAGTTAGATGCCTAGGCTTCTAGACAACAAATGGGGAGAGGAAGGCATCACAAAGCCATAATGCTGGCTGGGGAACTGCTTAAGCTAGCCAATGGGAGATGCCAACAAAAAGAATGTGTGCTAAGCCTTGCCCCTGTCATGGCGATAGGCACCTAAGTCTGGGCTGTAGGTAGGCACCTATTTCTGCTTGCTATCCACAACCCTGGGGAAGATAGGTATTCAGCTGCCTAAGTCACATGTAGGAACACGATCCGGTAGGAGTGTTCAGAGGCTGCCCAATAGATTGGCCCTCTCAGGTGAGCTAACACCAAAGAGCGTGGGTGGGGGGGAAAGGAGGGAGCCCATCTTTTAGCCCGGTGGAGAGGATGCTTACCTAGCATGAGCACACCCTCCCCCCAGTTCAAGTCCCCACTGTGCTGAGAGGGAAAAGGGATTTGAACAAGGAGCTGCCACTGGGCAATGGGATATTCCAATGTGGGTCTCCCTCAGTTTCTCCTATTAATTGGGCCAGTGAAAGAGTTAGAATGACTCTATTACATTCATTCTTGTATGGGCCTAATATTTATATGCCTATTGTTCCTCTTCCCCCACATCCTATAGAATGGGATGCTGCTGCTCCACATTAGATACATGCCAGGGGTTGGCAGGATCTTGCCTCAGTCATTTTTCTAAGACTGCCCCAGCTGAATTACTTTGGCTATACACAGTTTCTGTCTCAGTAGAGTCCCACAATGGACCCATCCTGTTCCACCTCTGTGTGAAGGGTAGACAGTGAGAGAACATGGGCTAGAATGTCAGCAACATACCGACAATAAAAACCCAGCTCTACACCACCGTCACATCTCACTCAAACAGTGCCATCTCCCAGTTATCCAAGGACCTGATTGAGCTCAGCAACTCCATGAGGAGGGGTTGGCTCATGTCTGATCTGAGAAAGGCTCAGGTGATGCCACTGGGGAGACGAAAGCACTTTGAAGAACTCATCATTTTCATAACATCACTCTCCATTGAAGGTGTTTTCCCTCAAATCAGTAACACAGTCCAAAGTCGTGTTCTCTGCAAATCCTTGCTGCTTCTGGATAATTAGACAGTCTGAGCTGTGCAAAATTCCACTTTATACCTCAGACAAACCAAGCCTTTCCTGCACCCGTTCTTGTGAGATCTGGATGTTGCTGCAGAAATCAGTGCACCTGTGACCCCTGCCCCCTCAGCTTGATTAGCGTAATACACTGCCACTAGGCATGAAACTGCCAACATAAAAAATGCTCCAGCTGATTTGGAACTCAACAGACCATTGGCTGGACAACAATAAGCTGATGAAAGCCCATCCTTTCAGCGAGATGTTCTCTGGGCTGACAGTTAAATTCAGAGCTAAATTCAAGGTGTTGGCCCTCATTTTCAAAGACCCCCTCACTGGATCTACCCAAGTTATCTGCGGGACCTCACAGGGCAGCTACATTCCTCAGGAGCAATCTCCAGGGTGAGACTTGAGATGGCATCCAATGGAGCTTTCTTGGCTACTGGTCCACAAATGTGGTACTTGCTTCTGGAAGAGATCAGGATGACTGGAAACCTCAGCACTTTCCGAATAAAATGTGAAACATGCTGCCATTGACCTAGCTTCTCTGCAATAACATCACTTAAAAAAAATAGAGCAAGGAAACAAAATACTGAGAACTTTATGAGAGCACTTTAATAAATCTATTGGGAGTTCAGGTACCACAGTGGTAGCTGCTGTATGAATAGCCAGACAGAAACATCCTCTCCTGGAATGCTAGAGAGGGCAGTTATTGAGTCTGTTATTGTCCAGTTTCACTTAAAGTAAGAAAAAATCAGTATTATTCCCCCAGACCTCTGGCAGAGAAAAACATGGGTTGAAATCTTCACCTGATGTAAATAAATGTAGCTCTGTTGAAGTCAATGGAGCTACACCAATTTACACCAGCTGAGTAGCTGGGCCAAGGGTTGCAAGTAGGTGCTATCTAAAAGGAAAATTTTAGACTGTTACATTTCTGGTTATAGGCAAATATGGAAAAGGTGTAGTGAACGGGTTATGATACAGTACTGCTTTATGTCTACGTATAGGCAAATAAGGTGCCTGTGGACGGTGCTCAAGAATAAGTAACATAGGTCCTGGGTTCCGTAGGACCAGTAACACTTAGAATCATAGAATATCAGGGTTGGAAGGGACTTCAAGAGGTCATCTAGTCCAATCCCCTGCTCAAAGCAGGACCAATTCCCAACTAAATCATCCCAGCCAGGGCTTTGTCAAGCCGGGCCTTAAAAACCTCCAAGGAAGGAGACTCCACCACCTCCCTAGGTAACGCATTCCAGTGATTCACCACCCTCCTAGTGAAATAGTGTTTCCTAATATGCAACCTAGACCTCCCTCACTGCAACTTGAGACCATTGCTCCTTGTTCTGTCATCTGCCACCACTGAGAACAGCCGAGCTCCATCCCCTTTGGAAGCCCCCTTCAGGTAGTTGAAGGCTGCTATCAAATCCCCCCTCATTCTTCTCTTCTGGAGACTAAACAATCCCAACAGAGGGTCCTGTGGCACCTTTGAGACTAACAGAAGTACTGGGAGCATAAGCTTTCGTGGGTAAGAACCTCACTTCTTCAGAGCATCTGAAGAAGTGAGGTTCTTACCCACGAAAGCTTATGCTCCCAGTACTTCTGTTAGTCTCAAAGGTGCCACAGGACCCTCTGTTGCTTTTTACAGATTCAGACTAACACGGCTACCCCTCTGATACTAAACAATCCCAGTTACCTCAGCCTCTCCTCATAAGTCATGTGCTCCAGCCCCCTAATCATTTTTGTTGTCCTCCGCTGGACTCAATTTTTCCACATCCTTCTTGTAGTGTGGGGCCCAAAACTGGACACAGTACTCCGGATGAGGCCTCACCAATGTTGAATAAAGGGGAATGATCACGTTCCTCGATCTGCTGGCAATGCCCCTACTTATACAGCCCAAAATGCCGTTAGCCTTCTTGGCAACAAGAGCACACTGTTGACTCATATCCAGCTTCTCGTCCACCGTGACCCCTAGGTCCTTTTCTGCAGAACTGCTACCTAGCCATTCGGTCCCTAGTCTGTAGCAGTGCATGGGATTCTTCCATCCTAAGTGCAGGACTCTGCACTTGTCCTTGTTGAACCTCACCAGGTTTTTTTTGGCCCAATCCTGTAATTTGTCTAGGTCCCTCTGTATCCGATCCCTACCATGTAGTGAATCTACTACGCCTCCTAGTTTAGTGTCATCTGCAAACTTGCTGAGAGTGCAGTCCACACCATCCTCCAGATCATTAATAAAGATATTAAACAAAACCGGCCCCAGGACTGACCCTTGGGGCACTCCGCTTGAAACCGGCTGTCTATTAGACATGGAGCCATTGATCACTACCCGTTGAGCCTGACGATCTAGCCAGCTTTCTATCCACCTTACAGTCCATTCATCCAGCCCATACTTCTTTAACTTGGCGGCAAGAATACTGTGGGAGACCGTATCAAAAGCTTTGCTAAAGTCGAGGAATAACACATCCACTGCTGTGCACTGCAAATGACTTCCATTAGTAGCTCTTCTCATGGAGTTCTTAACAGGGTGTACTGGTATTTCTTACCCTGTACCTTCTACTGGAAATGCCTATATAAGGCCTGTTTAACTGGTCATGGTACAAGGACTAAGGATTTGGTTCTGAGTAAGAACTGCAGGATTTGGCTCATGCAGCTTAGTAAAAACATGTCGCTTCTAAAAAAAAACATCTATTCCTCTCCATACAACGCCCTGGTTTGACTTTGCAAGCAGTGTAACGAAAGGTGAAACCATGCTGTGTTAGTGTGCAGACCACAAAACCAGCCATTCTTTCAAGAGAGGGGTTAATAAAATAGCACTCAGCAAAGAATCCAGGGAGGTAATAGATAAAGGGAGACAACAAGGCAAGAGAAGAGGGGAAATGTAGAATCTGAAACCTGGACAAAGGAGAGGTGTGAAGAAGATCAAGGTTACAGGCAGGAGAGCTGAAGAGGAATGGAAAGGTCAAAAGCCAATTAGTATATCAAAAGGTAAGGGACAGAGTTCTTGCAACAAAGTGGGTGATAAATTCAGGAAACTACTGAGAAGATTACATTGGAAAATAGAGAAGTGATAATAGTATGTGGCTGGGAAAGGCAGCTGTGAAGAATTGAACATAATTGAATGTAGAAATAGAACAGCAATGAATGGAAAGGGGAAAGAGAACTGAAAATTAGACTGCAAACCTCTAGGAATGGATTAGCCAAAGTCCATCTTTACACGCTGAAAGATGAAAGGGCATAAACTCTCGTGTGGGGTTTAATCGCTACTGTCACAGCTAATGAATTATTAACAAGTAAATTAAGAAATTGAGTTAAATCATCTCTCTGTCTCAGCCAGCTCACGCTTGTGACAGTCACCAATAAAATCTAAAGCTGTTTTCCCATTTCCTCTCCACTCCCGTCTGAAATGGCTGGTGGCGGACGATGGTTTGATTGTTTCCTTTTGATTCATTATGCTGTCTGCTGTTGTTCTTTTGGGGTGAAATTCACACACCGCGGACTTTCACGTAGTGTAAGTCCCTCAATGACACTGTGCTGCTGAGCTATACAAGGGCCCTAATAAGCCAGCACCTAGAGGGAAGGTTTGCGGATAAGTCCACTGGATTTGTGGTTATCTCAATCCAGTGTCTCAAAAACCCCACATAGGGGTGCAATGAATAAGTAGGTACCATTACAGCTCCCAGTCAGTGTGAAGGGGCTGGCCACAAGATATATGGCTACTTCCATTTCCTCACAGAGAGACCTCCCCCATAAGGTCTGATCAGTCAGATTAGAAGCAGGGGGTTGGGAATACAGTTGAAATTACAGTCGCTTCTATTAGAATCTCTCAAGTGTTCTCTCTTGGTTGCTATTGGAGGACCAGTAGTTGCAGGAAGAAGCAGATTAATATACCTATTATACTGTCTAACAACATTGCTGCCTGTAACAGTCCACTGGTCCTTTGAGTGCATGCATGCATCTCAGCAAATGGCCTCTGGTGGCCCTCTGCCCTTTACAAGCAGGAATCCTGGGGTTGTAGTTTCCCAGGTTGAGAAAATAGCTGCTTTCTCTCCCGATTTTACTTGTTTTTCCATTATACACCTCTACCCCGATATTACGCGACCTGATATAACACGAATTTTGATATAACACGGTAATGCAGTACTCTGGGGGGGCAGGGCTGCGCACTCCGGCAGATCAAAGCAAGTTCGATATAATGTGGTTTCACCTATAACGTGGTAAGATTTTTTGGCTCCCAAGGACAGCGTTATATCGGGGTAGAGGTGTACTGTAAAAAGGGGAAACTGTTTTTAAAGAGAGAGAAAAAAGGGAGGGGACCCAAAAATCAAAAAGCTTTAAAAATAAACATGTATTTTTAAAAATAAGAAATTCATTTTTATTTTTATTTTTTGTCAAAAAATGAAAAATCTCAATCTACATTATTATTTTTTCTGAAAAAATGTCTGCGTTGGTCAAAAATCCACTCTTCATCAAAAATGCTTTCAACAAACATTCTTCAACTACCTGTAGTCTCAACCTCTGAGGTGTCTGGAGTTTCCAGCATAGTCTCAAACACCTTTGGGTGCTGCATGTACAATGTATTGCTTTGGGTATGATTTGGGATGAAAGATCCCATGTAGAATATCATTATACTGAGCCATAATGTCCTCTGCCCACACATTCTGGTTAAGGCAGCCAGTATGAGGTAAATATTAATTGCAAAAATCACTGATATGTAGTCATGCAACTTTATGGAACAGCTTAAACATGAACAACTTCTGGTGGATGTATAGATATGTACAAAGTAACCCACAGTAAGATCAGCAGACCAGATCTGCAAACATCAAAGGATAGAATCCAGTAGATGTTCTGCTGCCTCTTGTAGCAGGCAGAGATCTGCAGCAGTTTATGAATGCCATATATTTTCTTCAAAAAGGCAGAACAGAGATTGCACTAACCACAAACCAAACGTTACTGTTGTCATCATCAAACATTTTCATTTGCCTTTAGGCTTCACCACCTTGAGTAGTTACTATCTTCCCTGGAGTAAATCAGGAGTATCTCCCTGCAGTCAATACAGTTCCTCTAGCTTTACACTGCCCCTGATGGCCATTATGTGGGATAGCATTTATTAGCCTTCTGGTCTGAAGAGAGGACAAAATGCCACCTAGAGTACATGCAGACCTGGTTTTCCTTGTATTTACTCCACCGTTAATTTAGGATGGATTACTCTTGATTGAAAACCCTTCACATGAAAAGAGAATCAGGCCATTGGGCTCATCGCCCATTGATGTCTCTGGGCCAACATTATAGTATGCATGATGGTGGAATAATATGAATGGTGGGTGTAAGCTGATTACTGAAAGGGTGCCATTGGCAAAGTATTACCATTATCATTTGTATGAAATATTTGTGTATATAATGCCATAGCCACCCATGGCACTTTACACAGCAAGTAAAGACATTGGCCCTGGACAATAGACCTTAAAATCTAAGGGCTTTGATTTTATTCTCACACCAGTTTTACACTAGACTAACTCAATCAGATCAGCTGATGTAAATCAGCGGAGCTCTGCTGAATTCACTGGAACTATGTTGATTCACACCAATTGAGGCTCTGGCCCTACTGAATGCAATGCTGATTTACACTAGCGTGAAAGGAGAAAATGGCCTGCCACGTTGGGGGGGAGTAACTTCCACCAATCTGGCATTTAGTGGGTGTGCAAAATAAGTGTGACTAACCCTAAAGGGATAGAAGGGAAGCATCCTGCTTCCAAGCCCAGACTTTTTAGCTAACCTGTGCATCATCTCCAGCAATCCCAGGACAAATTTGGGCCTGCCATACATTGGCACAATTCCCATTGACTTCAGTGGCTGCTTACACCAGAGTCAGATTTGATTTCAACAAAAGAGAAATGAGTGTATGTTATGCTGGATTTCCACACCCACTCAGTTGGTGCATGTTGTGTTATTTTGCCATTTACACCTGTTTTCTGAGCAGTTCACAGATGAGCTATAATTCACCTCACCATCTTTGGTCCAGAGGCCTCTAAGCCAGGGGTAGGCAACCTATGGCACGTGTGCCGAAGGCGGCACGTGAGCTGATTTTCAGTGGCACTCACACTACCCGGGTCCTGGCCACCAGTCTGGAGGGCTCTGCATTTTAATTTAATTTTAAATGAAGTTTCTTAAACATTTTAAAAACCTTATTTACTTTACATACAACAATAGTTTAGTTTTACATTATAGACTTATAGAAAGAGACCTTCTAAAAACGTTAAAATGTATTACTGGCACGCAAAACCTTAAATTAGACTGAATAAATGAAGACTCAGCACACCACTTCTGAAAGGTTGTCCACCCCTGCTCTAAGCTAAAGGAGTACCTCTCTTACTTTTTGGTTTAACCTCTCTGCAAACCAGACACTAGAGGGCAGCATTATCACAAACATTGGAGCAGCTATGGCAGTCCATCCAGTAGAGGGCAGATGTGCACACATTCAGATTAGCCATCAACTAGTCCTTCCCTTCTCATAAAGGGCCTATTCAGAAGTTACATGTGCAGCATGGGAGTCTTAGACGTAGCGCTCCACAAGTGGGAGCACTGCACAGGATATTCCAGTGCAAAAATGCACTTCTGCATGGAGTGAAGACATCTCCAACAGTCACTGACCTGTTGTTCATCTCCCTAAGCAGCCCATGTACAAGAGTATGTTGTCTTGGCCATTCATGAGGGAAAAGGAGCTGGGTAGATGATCACCTTAATTGTGGCCTGGGTCCTGCTCTTTCAATCCCTCTATTCAGACCATCAGCAACACACTAGATGCTCAAAAGGTCTAGTACAAATTTACCCAAAATTTACATAAATGCGATTACTATTTTTCACATATTTCAGTATCTGCTACCTGTTGGTTCCATACTTACAAGGACAGATGATCTGTTCCCACTGCAGCAGACTGGGGACTGGTTCATAACTCTTTTCCTGGGGATAGAGCGCCTGCCTCTCTTCCTCTTACATTGCCCTGCTGTCTCCCCTAAGCAGCCCCATTTCTGTCTTTTACGCCATGTCTCGCTGTACCTCTTCCCATTAGATCTTTGATTCCTCCTCAAACTTCTTCTGTCACAGTGTCTCCTCACAGATCTCTGCTTCCTTATTCCACCTTCCCTGACCCTCTCCAAGGTTCCATTTTGCCACTTGGCAAATATATTATTCACTGGGGGTGTAGTTTTAACAAAAATCAATAATCTGTTCCCTGACTTCAGGGGGTTTTAGCAGGTCATCTCTATCTTCTTTGCATCAGAAGGATAGGCTCTATCTCTCCATGACTCCTCTCTTCTGCTCAGGAAACGTCCACAGCTGCAGCACTGAAAATCTCAAGTTTACGGAGACAGGCCTGAGAGTGGCAGAAATCCCACAAAAACCTGAGTTTTAGGCAAAAGGCTTAAGTTTGCCAGCCATGTTCTTTCTGGCTGCAGTGTGTGTGTGTGTGTGTGTGTAATGTGTTTTAGTCCTAACCAGAAACATTCACTGTGGAGAAAAATACCACACTGGCAGTTGCCCCTGCTGGAGGCTAAAGACCACTGCAAGGACAGTTTTTGGAACTTAGCAATGCTCTGGATTCAAAGACCAAACAGCAGTAGTATAAATTTTGGTGCAGATTACTCATGCCATCTGTGTGTCTTGAGCCTCAAGCACCACAACAGGTGGACACAGTACTTTCCTGGTGACCTATCACACTCAGAGTGGAGGAACTAAAGACATTTGGAGTAGCAAGTCCCCTCCTGCCTAATCGTCTTGTAACTGCTACCTGGCCACAAAGTGCAGTTTTAAAAGTTCTCATCAACAGGACTGAAGCCACCCAGATATGTGCAGCAGCCAATCAGTTTCCTGGCTACTAGTTCCAATGTATTATATGGATGGATGTGACTTTCACAGCCTGCTATAATTTGTCTGAGGTGGGGTTGTGGGAAGCCATCTCTAGGTCCTGGGCTGCTATTAATTGGTTAATTTTAAGTCATATAGGTGACATACTAGACCCCCATTAGACTCTCCCATTGACACCCTTAGTTAAGCCGTTGCATACATGTTTCAGAATGTGGAGTACACATAGCTTTTCGGTGCTACCAGTGCACTGGTTGCTGATGTTACATTTCTCCTGCACGACTATCACACTGAGCAAGTGCTCAGGCCTCAGCACTCAGTGCAGGCCCCAGAGCAAGCATGCAGATCTCAATCCTCAGAGCAGTTCCCAGACTAAATCCTCAGGCCACCAGAGCAAGTACTCAGACCTCCTTAAATGGATGCTTTTTTAAAAACAATGTGCGGGAACAAAAGGCTCTCAGGCTCAGATCCACAAAGGGATTTAGGCTCCTAACTTTCATTTAAAGCAATGGAAGTTAGGAGCCTAAATACCTTTGTGGATCTGAGCCTCATTGAGGAAGGTAAGAATCCCTACTTCACAGACAGCACAGCTGAGGCACAGAGAAATAAGTCACTTGTTCAAGGTCATATAGTGAGTCTCCAGCATAACTGGGAACAGAAGCCAAAGCTTTCATTCCCCAGCCCTGCATTTTAACCACAAAACAGTCCCTCCTCTGCTATGAGAGGCAGTAGTAGCCTCCCAGAATCACATTTTCTAAGAGACATTGAGAAGGAGACTTCAGCTGAGCTCCTGTCCTGTTTTCTTGAAACGTGTGATGCTTGAAACTGCGTCTGACAAAGTGGGTATTCACCCACAAAAGCTTATGCTCCAATACATCTGTTAGTCTATAAGGTGCCACAGGACTCTTTGTCGTGTGATACTTTGGAAATACTACAAGCAGTGCAAGCTGGTGCCTTAAAGGAGATAAGCAGCACAATGAATTCAAACAGTACATATATTTTACCTGCAGTGCTAAAAGTCATTGCATAAAAAGAAAACCCACAATGATAAATGGACTCCCTCCGTGTAATTTACTGAGGCAGGGGAAGAGAATATTAAACCCCGGGAGCTGTTTGAGGTAGAGTGGTCAAAATGGGACGCTGTCCGGTCAGAGTAGAAGACCTGTTACATGAACCATGGTTTCATTTTCAGGTCATCTCCAATCTGCTGCATATCTTCTGGAGGTGTTATTAGTTCATGATAATCACACACTCTGCAGTTCCTTTACTGCTATTATAAAAATGCTTTTATGTTGGGTAGATGTGTTATTTATTACATGCTAGGAGGAAATGAAGTTGGTAGTTTTGAATGTTGAACAACAGTTGGAGCTGAGCCGCATGGTTCCATGTCCCAAGAACTCTCTCTCCTGTTTCATAATAATAATGATTTATACCCTGTGCTATTAAGCTCTTTGAATGACTCCATGCAGTTCTTCGGACCAGCTTTCTTTCTTTCTTTCCACATAAATTGAAATATCACACATTTGTATTATTTGTAGCCTCCCTCCTGTTCACTGGCCCAGTATGAGGTTGTTCAAGATAGGGGAAGCCTGCCTTGGGACTTTTTACACAACTTTGGGAAACTGGGCCTGAGGCTTTTTTGTGTGCTCTGAGTTGTGTGTCATTGTGTATTCACTTCAGACCATACCCCCTCAGACAAACAATAAGGAACAAGGTTTTGTTCTGTAAAGAAACAAAATAGTACAGCCCAGCAGCCTCCTCTCTGCTTGCCTGCCTCATGCTCCCAGCTTCAGACAGTGCTGAAACTTCCTGTTGGGAGGGCAGAGGGCACTTCCTGCTGGACACACAGTTTGTAGTCCACAACTTGTAGTTCCACTTCTGCTGCTGACTTATGTCACGCTAACATCGTCACCATTGTCAAAAGGGAGACAGGGCCGACTGTGGCAAGTATCGAAGCATTGCCCTCCTCTCCGTCGCTGGGAAGATTCTTGCTATAATCTTACTGAATCACCTGCTTCCTCTTGCAGAGTCCAGTGTGGCTTCAGACCATCACGAGGCACCACTGATACAATTTTTGAAGCCAGGCAAAGCCAGGAAAAATGTCAAGAACAACACCCGGAGCTGTATATGACAGTTCTCAACTGGCCAAAGCCTTCAACTCTGTCAACTGTGAGGCTCTGTGTAAAATCACGTCAAAGTTTGGCTGCCCGAGCAAAGTAAGACTCCTCCATGACCAGATGACTGCCTCCATCCTGTGCAGTGGCGTAAAATAAGGTTGTGTATTGGCACCCACCCTTTTCTCCATTTTCTTAGCAGCTAAGAAAATGTTAACCCTAGACCGTCTACCACAGAGCATTGGCATCCAATATCCTACTGACGGAAACCTCTTCAATCTTTCTCACCTCCATGCCAGAACTAAAGTAATATCCATAACCATAACTGAACTGCTGTACACAGATTATTGTGCTGTAGTTGCACACTCAAAGCACAATCTACAAACAATCCTTAATTTCTTTTTTGAAGCTTACAAAAGCCTAGGGCCATCTCTCACAGAGGGCAGACATAGATGTCGAGATTCACCACAGAATCCACTGTGCCAGGCTTGCCTTTGGCAGACTATCTCACCGGGTGTTCAACAATCACATCAGAACACACACTAGACTTTTAGTTTATAAAGCAGTGGTAATCCCAACTTTCCTTTATGGCTGTGAGACTTGGGTGACCTGCAGAAAACACCTGAAAAACCTGCAATGCACCAGCACTTTCTTTGGAAGATCCTCAACATAAAGTGGAAGGATCACCACACTAATGTCAGTATCCTCACAGAGACCAACATCTTCAGAGTTGAGGCCCTGATTATCCATCACCAGCTGAGGTGGAGCGGGCACTGTGTGTGCATTCCTGATGTAAGCTTACCAAAACAATTGCTGTACGCCCAACTCATCAAAGGAGAAAAGAAATGGGGCGGCCAAAAGAAATGTTTTAAAGACATCCTCAAGAGATAATGGTCAAGACTGAGCATGTGAGAATGAGATAACTGCTTCTAAGAATAGGAAGGTATATAAGGGAAGAGCTACAATGTAGCCTAAAAGGCCAGCTGCCAGCAATAATTTCTGAGTCCGGAGTCTGCATCTGAGAAGGAGAGAGGTGTGCAGGGAGAGCCAGGAAGCCAGCAAGAGAAACCAAAGAAAAACTGCTGCAGAGAGAAAAGAAAGCTGGAGCAGAGCAGAGCAGAGCTGACTGACTGACCAGGATCTGAACAGCAGCAGCAGTGATTTGATTTTTAAAAGAAAACAGCAACAAATGTATAGAGTAAGCTTAATATTCTTCTAATGATAGTTTAGTATAAGTATAGGATAGGATAGAGGATTAATATGTGTATGCTTGAAAGGTGTGTGTGTGTGTTTTAATTATATTTTACTTATGTAAACTTTAAAGCAATTTACAATCCGCTGTCAGCAATTTGTTGCAAACTGGCCACCTGCAACAAATTGCTACGCTTAGAATCATTTAAACTATATGCTATTGTAGTTTAAGTGCTCTGCAACTTGCAATAAGGGATTGTGTCTCAGGGATTTTGTGTTTAGTTTTGGATTTTTAGGATACACTGTACTAGGGATTATTAGTTACATCAATAAAAGAATACTTTGTTTTGGAAAGAATACTGCCCGTGTCAATTACTTTATCGGAAGATTATATCCATATCCTTTTGTGTTTCTTTAACAACCCCAGGAACTTTTACCTTGGGAAGAACAGATTAAGCAGGCAGTAGGCAGGTTTTTATAGCAGTGTCCCAAAATTCACTTTTCGGGGTAACAACTAGCACCCTATTTCCAGGAGTCAGTGGAACTTCCGGTGTCTTGAAGTCATAATGCTATTTTTGGTGAAGTTAGATGGCTTCAGAGACCCATGCAGCCTGATGAGATGCTCTCTGTAGGTATTCCCTCAGCCGGGAGATGTACTCCTCTTCCTCTATACTCTCATCTCCTCGGTGGGAAAAACCTAGGGCGAGATCTACCTTCAGCCTTGGGTGCTGGCCAAGCACTAAAAAGGATGGGGAAAACCCAGTGGACTCATGCCAGGTGCAGTTATAGGCATGAGTCATGGGCTCAACATAGTCCTTCCAGTTTATTTTTTAGTCTGGATTCAGGGTTCCCAGCATGTTCATGAGTTTTCGGTTGAACTGCTCAGTGGTCCCGTTCCCTTGAGGGTTCTGCTCTTTGAAGTCACCAACAGTTTCAAGAACTGGACCAGGAGTTTACTTCTGAAATGTCTTCCCTGGTTCATATGTATCCTTTCAGGAATGCCATAGTGGCAGATAAACTGTTTCCATATCACCTTGGCTATAGTTGATACCTGTTGGTCATAAGTAGGGTATGCCCGAGCGTACTGGGTGAAATGGCCAATGACTACAAGGACATTCTTGATGCCCCTCCACCCCCGGATAGTTCCAGGGTGAAAAGGTCGAGGTACACTAGCTCCAAGGGCATACTGGTATGGATTGAGGTAAGTGGAGCTCGGCCTTCAGAAATGCCTCGTTCTTAGGCAGTACCTTTCGCAAGAGGGCGCCACTCCTGGATGGTGGACTGCATGCCTGGCCAATAACAGTGAGTGTGGATGAGATCCACCTTATGATCAATGCCCATGTGTCCCATAGCTGTGTTCAGAGCTTTGAACACTTCTCTCTGGATTTACTCTGGCAGCACCACCTGTTGGATCTGTCCCACTCCTGGGATTGTTGTTCTCCTGTAAAGGATCCCCTCTACCAGCTGAAGTTGCTTCCACTGTTTCAGTAATGTCTGCACTGGTATTTCCTCCTTCTGCCTCTCCTGAACACTGGGTGCCCATTCCCTGGGCAGGTAGGTCCTTACTTGGGAGATTACTGCATCCTTTTCCTGCAGCCTCTTCAGTTCTTCCTTAGCCAGGCTGGGGATTAATTCTATGCCTGGTCTGTGGAGTGGCCCAACTCTTCCCACTGCAGTCTTTTGGCATTCACCTAAGGTTGCTATGGAGGAGGCATTGCATCCAGCATTCAGAATTGTAGCCACCTCCTCCAGGGGTAACCGAGACACCCATCAGTACTGGCATTACTTCTCCAAGGCTGGTATTTTATGTTGAAGTTGAACTCTGCCAGCTTTGCCATCTACCTTTGAATGGTTGCATCCAGTTTGGCAATAGTGGTAACATAGGTCAGTGTATTGTTGTCAGTCAACACTGTAAATTGATGTCCTAGTAGATAGTCTCTAAATTTATCTTAAGCTGCCCATTTTAATACCAAGAACTCCAGTTTATAGGCAGGATATTTTTTCTCTGAAGGAGTTAAAGCCTCTGCTGGCATAGGCTATGACTGTCTCCTTCCCTGACTGAGCAGCTCCTAACCCTTCTGGGGATGTGTCTATCTGGAATATGAGCTTCAGCTTGAGACTGTAAAGTTGATGAAGTCTTTCAAAAACCATTTCCAGGTGCTGCAGATGCTCTTAAAAAGTACAGAAGTACACGATGACATCATCAAGGTAAATCAGTACTGCCGAGATGTTTAAATCCTCCAAGACATGTGTCATCAACCTCTGGAAGGTAGCTGGGGCATTTATCCTGCTCCGCCATTTCCACCACCCAATATCCTAAGGTAAGATCTAGTGTGGAGTAATATCTGCCTCCTCCTAGGGCATCCAGGGCTTCTTCTATATGGGGCAGAGGAAATGCATCTTGGGTGCACTTAGTGTTCAGCTGTCTGTTGTCAATACGCACTCACATAGAACCATCTTTCTTCCTTGCCACCACCATCAATGAAGAATATGGGCTTTGACTCAATCTGATGGCTCCTGCTTCTGCCATCCCCTGCAAGTGTTTGTGGACTTCCTGATATTGTGCTGGAGGTATTCTCCAATAGGATTGCCTCACAGAAATAGTATCAGTCAGCGGTATCTCATGCTTGACTGTGGAAGTGCAGCCCAAGTTAAGCTTGTTTTGAGAGAAAATGTCTGCATTCCACCTCAGCGGTTCTTCCAATATCTACAGCTAAGCTGGGTGCTGAACAGCTAGATGCCTGACTCGGGTCCACTTCTGGCATAGCAGCGTCAGCCTGCGTCATTGCCCTCTGTTCTTCTCCTGGAGAATATTTTAAGTTGCTGCTTATGCTAGCTAAACTGTAGATTACTGTAGCTGTAGCTGGATGCTGGTTCCTATTTATCACTGTTATTCTTTATCCTACGTTCTGCAGATAAATATAAGCCTTCCTGTGTTCATCATTCATTATGCCTTCCTCCACCCTTAGACCTTCTGGCAGGTGAGCCTTAACATCATGTTCTACCAGAACCGTGTATGAGCCTTACCCTGTTCCCCAGGTAGCCTTCACAGGTATACTTCTTGCTTCTCCCACTCTTAACAAGAAGGGCTGCTTGCCAGCATATCTTAAGGATGGCCTCTCTTGGCCAAAGATCACTTGCTTATAGACTGCATTCTAGCCTGGTGACTTCCCTTTCAGGCAGGCCAGAAATTGGTTCCCCCATGATTAGCTAAATCCTGCGAGCTGGAAAGGAAGACATTTGTCCCTAAAATGGGGACTCCCTGGAAGTACTTCATCCCAGGCACCACAAGGACAGGGACTCCCTTTGTAGATTCAGCCAAGAAAAGATAAATCTAATTTGATTGCTGCTTGATGGGAGACCCCTTGGCCCTTAGCTCACTCTATTAGGATACCTACAGGCTGGAATGCACCTTGCCCAGGGTAGGGTGGTTTCTCCAGAAATCCTCTCTGATGGTTGTGACCTGAGACCCTGAATCAACTAGAGCCTTGCACAGGATACCATTCACCTCCACTATTTTCTCGTTCAAGGGCCCGTTCAGGCCGGGATGCCAGGTTGCAACTGGTAGAGTAGTCTGGGAAGTTGTGCACACGGATGCTACTGAGGGACTTCTCACCAGCTGTACACCCTTCACCTGCACCTCGGTATCGTGCTTTAGCAGTTTAAAGAAGAGGGAGGCTCCACTTGCCCTGGCCCCTGGGGTGGGGCTGAGGGGGTTGATGGCAGCCCCAAGCTATGTGGCCTGCTTGTCCACAATGGTGGCATATGAAAAAGCCTCTGGCACCATGGACACTAAGATCAGGAGTGCCTTGCCCACTCCCCCTCTGGCATGTTGGGGTGTCATCCTCGCTACTGCACCCTGCTTCATAACCTGTGCCTACAGTTGTCCCATTCTCTCATGCCTCTGTCTCTGGTGGACAGTCAGTTCTTGTACTAGCCCAATTAGGCCCTTCACTGCCTCCAGAATCATGATCTCGGGTACTGCTGGGTGGAGGCACCTCAGAAGCTGCCATCTGACAGGGCAGCTTGTTGAATTCTGTTTATCCTCTGGGCTTGCACATCCATTCTACCCTCTACGTTCCTCTCCTGGTTCAGCTGACGCAGTTCTCCTTGCAGCTGTTGGAATGTCCTTCTCACTCCCGGACCCCTGCATGTTCTGCTGTGACATTTATAGCCCCAATCTGGGAAAGGATGCCCGCCCCTGGAGTTTCTCCTCTACTACCCACAGTCGGGCCTCTAACTTGATGGTAGAGGATGAGGCTGTCTCTCTAGGGCGTTGGCTTCTCTCGTAAGTCTACCACGGAGTCCAGTGATAAATGGCAGTCACAGTACTCTGGTCTAAGCTCTTCAACAGTTCGGGCTGGAACCTGCTCCTGAGGTAGCAAGTTAAGGACTAATTTACGACCTCCCCTCACTCAAGTATCTCACGAGGGCGGGGAATTTCAAAGGCTCAGGAATGCCAGTGGTTTCTAGCAGGCACTGTATCTCTTTTATCCAGTCCTCTATGTCTACCATGTAATCTGCACCGCTACTGAACACAGGACCGCCATGGGTCTGGTGTTGTGCAGGGAGGTATGGCATTACTGTGCTCATCCCTAAGATTTCCTCCCCAATACTTTCGCCCCAAGTAGCAGGAGTCTCCTGGCTACAATACCCATCAGGATTCTCCATTTTGACTGATACCAAACCAGCGTCAGGCCAACCCCCCTGGGCTCCAAACTGTGAATCTATGCTGTCCTAGTTCTCTTGATTCCCTACTGTGGGCAAAAATTTAAACTTCCCCTATCTGAGTCATGGCACCAACAGCTAAAAAAGATAGCCCCCCTCCTTCTCACTGGCCCAGTTTTTCAAGATAGGGGAAGTCTGTCTTGTGACTTTTTACACAACTTTGGGAAACTGGGCCTGAGACTCATCTGTGTGCTTTGCGTTGTGTGGCATGTGTGTTGACCTCAGACCAGACCCCCTCAGACAAATTGCCAGGAACAAGGTTTTATTCTGTAAAGAAACATAAAACAGGATTACAATCCAGCAGCCTCCTCTCTGCTTGTCTGCCTCATGCTCCCAGCTTCAGGCCGTGCTGAAACTTCCCACTGGGAGGGCAGAGGGTACGTCCTGGCAGGGACCGGGAAGTTCTCCCAACAGGCGGCAGTTTGTAGCCCACAACTTGTAGTCCCCACTGCTGTTGCTGCTGAAGCACACAGGACCTTGGGCTACATATTGATCATAAATGTATCCTGTATTACAGCCCAATTAAAACAGTCAGGTCACCTATGGTCCCTCTAAACAAATGCAAAAAAGATTTTGGCTTTAGTGAAGCTACTTCTTATTTACACCAGTGTGAGAGGAGATTTAAGCACAATATTGAGTTAGGAAGATACTTTATTCTATGGATTCTTGCACCTTCTTCTGTAGTATCTGGTATTGGCCTGTTTTGGAGACAACATACCAGGATGGATGGTCCAGTGTATAATTCCTCCCAAGGTAGAAGAATGCAGAGGAAACATCACAAAGAATTTCTAGTGGAAGCTTTATCCTGCTTCTACACATTTTTCCCTGGGAGAAGAATACTGAACCTTTAGTCCTTTCTGTGTATATGCCACCAACCATGTGATGAGATTCCTTAAATTATGGCAAAATTGCTTATTTCCTGAAGTGAATTCAACTAACTAACAGACACACAATAATTTGTAATGGTTTTGGACTGAATTCAATTTTCCAGATGTTCGCCTGTAATCATCTTAGGAACTCAAATCTCAGAACAGTACTATTCACACAACAGCTGTTGCAAATTTTTCTTTTGAATCACACCAATCTACGAGTGGATTTGTTTATGGGCAGTGTCAGTGTTACATTAAGAACTGGGTGACTATATTGCAAAACAAAAGGATAGATAGATAGATAGATAGATAGATAGATAGATAGATAGATAGATAGATAGATAGATAGATAGATAGATAGATATTCCCTGAAATGTTCTTCTGACCATTTACATGGATTCACTTTGATTATGTCTCCACCTCTTTGGGCTCACTTTCTGAAAATAATCTAGCAAAGAGACCCAGTTTCAAGCCCCCAAATTCAATGGAAGTTTCATCATGGACTTCAATGGGAGTGAGATCTTGTCAACGAACCTCCTAGTAGAATGGATTTCAAGCAGATAGGGCAGAATATTGACAGAAAGGACATTTCTAGCACACAGTCACGAGTATTTCCACTAGCAACCTGATTCTAAGACTTACATTCATAGACTTTTAGGACAGAAGGGCCATTACATCATCTAGTCTGACCTTTTGTATAGCACGGGCCATAGAACTTTATATTGAGCCCAATAACTTGTGTTTGACTGAACCATATCTTCCAGAAAGGCATCCAGGCTTGATTTGAAGACTGCATGAGGTGAAGAATCTACTACCTCCTTGGTAGTTTGTTCCAATGGTTAATCACTGTGACTGTTAAAATGTCTGCTTTATTTCTAATTTCAATGTGTCCATCTTTAACTTCCAGCCATTACTTCTTGTTATTCCTTTCTCTGCTTGATTGAAGTCCCTACCTAGGCTCAGAAGCAAAAACATGCCATGGTATATATGTGTCTAATTTATGTAAACTGATAGTGGGGAGTTGTTTGTAGTCAACCTGTGACTAAAATACATTCCTGTACAGAAAGTCAGCACAAAATCTATGTACCACTTAACTGGAATGTAAGTGGTACTTTGGCCCTCTAAAGAGGGGTAAATTTCACCCTGCCTTTGGAATTATAATCCAGCACAAAATTAACCTGTCACAAAATAGCTGGTCAGTCTGAGTAGACCAGGCCACCATCCCTGTGCCAGAAGAGGTGGGTCCAACTGAGTTAATTAAAGGAGGTAGGGCTACCCCTGTAGCTATAAAGACCTGTCGGAGGGCAGGAAGGGGAGGAGTGATAGGGGTAGACTGTGCATGGGCAGAGGAGCCAAGCAAGAGTGGAGCTAACTCCTGTGGTGGGGCCCTAGAAAAAGGGGCCAGGTGCCCAGAATGTTTGGCCGGGACCTGCTGTTCCAGAAGGATAACAGAGCCAGTGGAGAGCAGAGCTGTCTGAATAAGGGACAGGCTGAGAACAGAGAGGAACTGTTTGTGATTGGTTTGCTTGTGTTTGAAAAATAAACCTAGCTAAAAGAGACCGGGCAGGGCAGTGTGTGTTTGGAAGCTGTGACATAACCGTTTTCAGAAACCGCCTCAGTCTCTATAATTGCAGTGATTGGACACAAAAATATCTGGGCTTTTGTTTTCTTTTCGATCAGCTAGGTTTTAAAAAGACCCCACAGTTGTCCACTCTGTTTTGATACATTGAATTGACATGTCTAGATTCACCGATGCTTCCCTGCGCCTCTCTTTCATACTCACGGTTCATTCCGACAGCATCGCTGCAGTTGCTTGCTCTGTTGGGTGTGAGTAGTACATGAGAAATTTCTGGGAGAACAAAGACTCCTGCTTCTTGAATGAATGTTCTTTGTATCACTCCCACAATGTATTATAATAGGTATTAAAGTTAGTCTCCACACACACACACACTCACACAAGTGTTAAACTGGGCAAAATCTCACAATGCAAATCTGCAGGAGGTAGTGACATTCAGCTATTTCCTCATTAACAGTATTCACACAGAAGGGTAACACAAGGGGATTGATATCTGGCAAGTAAAATAAAACCTAATTAAATTTCACAGTACAATGTGGAAAAGTTTGTATCCTGCTTCCTTTTTTTTTTTTAAGGCGCTTCAAACATGCAGAAATAATTGGGGAATTACATTTTAAAAACCCACCTAATGAATTAAATGAAAGTAACCTGGATTAATATTATAATCTGCCTGCTGTTTCTGCCCTCTGTGTGTCTTGCTGCTATTTTCTGTTAATGGCACAGTGAAGCCAGCAAAATGTTAGCTTGTACCTGGTATGTTCAGCAAGCGTGTCCCACCAGGATGTACCTGGGGCTTTCACTATCAGCCCAGCAGCCAACATGAGAAACTGTATCTGGCCAGTGGAACACACAAACATGGTCAGTGTATATTACATCAGCACCATGCTTGGGAGGTGCAGGACTAATGTGAGGGTGTAACACCGACAGACCCAGGTCGTTGGCAGGCGGGACTGAACCTGGGATCTCTGGAGCTAAATGCATGAGCCTCTATTGCATGAGCTAAAAGCCACATGGCCTTTAACCAAGGATGTAGCAGACTCATTAATCTCTAAGTGGTCTCAGTGCCATTAGAGGGGACAGAACACCACACCCAAGAGGTTTGTGGGTTACAAAGGTATTTGCTTCAGTTTCCCTTTTCCAGGAAACCCATTTAGAGACACCATCAAGTGGCTCCAACAAGAATTAAACTTGGATTTCACACAAGTGACACTGGCCAGTGGAGACATGGGCACATTCCTCTTACAGCTAATGGCATGTACATATGTATTGCGAGAGGATAGCAGATTCCTAAAGCAATCCTATCTCCTGCTCTTCTTCCATTCCCCCGTATCTTCGTGTGTCATCAGCCCTTTCCTCTTCTCTCATGAACTCAACCTCGTACTGTTCTTCCACTATTCAACTTCCTCACCCCCATCTCTTCCTCTCTGCTCTAAAATCTTCTGCTTCCGCTTCCTCTGGCATGTCCTGGGCAGGTTACTCTTGTCTCTCTAGAACAGAGGATCTCAAGCTGTGGTCTGCGAGCTCCATTCAGGTGGTCCGTGGACAATTCCCTCTAAGGTGTGCTCATGGGCAGCCGCACATGAGAGAATGAAGGGCCACCCACCTAATTAGTGGAGCCATGCAGGCAAGGTGTGGTGGTGGCGTTGGGGGGAATAGTGGGTAGATGGAAGGAGGCAGTGGGGTGAGAAGAGGGGATGGGGGGAATTTGGGACGTGCAGGGCTGCGGCGGCCAGAGAAAGAGGTGACTTTCCCCAGCTCCAGAAGTTCTGTGGCTGCTGGGGAGAGACGGCCCTCCTTCCCAGCCACAGCTTGGCAGCTGTTGTGGTGGGGGAGAGACCCCCCTCCTTCCCAGCCTCAGCTCAGGGGTTGCTGCAGTGGGGGGAAAGAGGGAGAGACCCCCCTCCTCCCTAGCCCCAGCTTGGCAGCTGCCATGGCAAGGGAGAGAGGGAGAGACACCCCCCCCTCCTTCCCAGCCCCAGCTCACAGGCTGCTGAGGCAAGGGAGAGAGGGCACATCCATCTCATTAGAAAGCTAAGACTACTGATATTAAAATATGAGTTGTGTGCTTTTATTTGTAGAACAAAAAAGTTTATTATTATTTGTATATATATATATATAGCTCTTTTATCCAAAGCGCTTTACAATAGTTAGCTAATGGTACAAACAACATTTGGAAAGATCATTAAGTGGTCTGCCGAGACCATCAGCAATTTTCAAGTGGTCCACAAAAAAAAATATTTGAGAACCACTACTCTAGAGTCTATCCACACTTCTCTTTCCTTTTTGACCCCAGCATCCTTACCTCTCCTTTATGGTCTCTAACCTTCTCATTCAGTCCTCATTCCAATCTCCTCCTATCTCCGAAATGCCCATTCCAGCTGCAGAAGAACTGACACATGGCACCATGGAGCCCCTCCACATATAATGGTCTGTAGTAACTGCAATGTGGTGTGATTGTAACCCTCATCCTCCCTTCCTCTAGTTAAGTACTGAAACTCTCTCACACAGGTAGAATATTTCAGAGCTTTCTAAGCGTGCCCACTGTCATGTTGCTTTCATTACAGTGCTAATACTGTGATCTTTCTAATCTTGCTGACTATACTACTCCACCATGGCATTAAAGGACCATATTTTCAAAAGTGGCCATCTAAATGGCACTCTAACACTTTGACAGAACTTCCATTACATGGTCATTGTGCCTCTATGGCTAGGCATAGTTACCAATCACAACAGCAACTGTGGTGCTTGCGGGTGCAATTTAAGGGCTTCATACAAAACTGCACTGACATCAGTGGAAAGTTTTTGCATTTCGATTTGGCCATTTAGGTGCTTTTCACCCTTTTTTGTGTATGATTTTTATTCTAATTTGGCCATATTTGAAAGCAAAACACAATTTCAAACCAGAAATCAAAACAGAATGTTTCAAAATAGTTGAAACAAAATACACCTCTACCCCGATGTAACGCGACCCGATATAACACAGGTTCGCATATAGCGCGGTAACCCCAGGGCTCTGGCAGCGGGGCTCGGGTGGCGCTTTAAAGGGCCCGAGGCTCCGGCTGCTGCAGGGAGCCCCGGGCCCTATAAATCACCGCTAGAACCCTGCCGCCGCTACCCCGGAGCTGCGACAGCGGGACTCTGCCAGCGATTTAAAGGGCCTGGACTCCCCGCAGCGGCTGGAGCCCTGGGTCCTTTAAATCACTGTCGGAGCCCTGCCGCCGCTACCCCGGAGCTTGGGTGGTGATTTAAAGGGCCCGGTGCTCCCTGCGGCCAGAGTCCTGGACTCTTTAAATCACCGTTGGAGCCCTGCTGCTGCTACCCCGATATAATGGGGTTTCACCTATAACGTGGTAGGGATGTTTGGCTCCCAAGGACCACGTTATATCGGGGTAGAGGTGTATTTAGACTATTGAATTCAGGCAAAGTTTCAGGCACCCCAAAATGCATTTTGTCTGTCGACCCCCACCCAACATTGAAAAGTTTTTGCCCAACTCTAGTATTGAGTACCAGAAGAAAGAGGGGGAAATGATCCAGCGGTAAGGGTGCAATCCTAGGGCATGGGCCACCTGGGATGGGTTCTTTGCTGCTGTCCTGTGTGATCTTGAGTAAGACCCTTCAAAGCTTGTCTACGTGGCAAGTTACCGTGCAGCAAGCCAGGGTGTCATTCTACAGTGCACCAGTTTTTTGTACAGTAACATCCCATGTGGCCACTGCTGCAGCACTGTGAAAGTCCTGGTGTACAGTACATCCGTGCTGTATCCACAAAGAACATTACTGCACAGCAAGCTGGTGCGCTGTAGAGGCAAACCCTGGCTTGCCCTGCAGTAACTTGTTGTGCAGGCAAGCCCTTTGTCTTTCTCTGTTCTTCAGTTCCCCCTTTGTCAAGTGGGGAGAATAATACTGCTGTACCTCAGATGGGTGCTGTGGGGGTAAAAATACACTTGAAAGATTGTGAGGTTACACTAATGGGGGCCACATGGGTACCTTAGGTAGACTGGAAATTTGACCCTAATCATCCAGTTTTGATCACTTGATTATCCAGTTTTGTTCATAGAAAACATTTTGTCTACATGGCTCTATCCAGGGGAGAATAGTCCTTTGTATAAAAGGACCACCCCCTGCAGCTTATAAAATCAACAATCCTTGCAAACCTGCATGAAAAGAGAGTAAATGAGGCTAGTGATACAAAAAAAGCTCACCTTTCAGATGTGACTGGCTTTCACCGGAAGTCTGAGTAGAGGGGAGGCTTGGGTAATATATTTCTCAATATTAGTAAATGCCTCTTCTGCTTACACATAACCAGAGACTTTAATCACGATGGTAATCTCTCACTTTGAAATGAACAGCTCATATTCATCTTCAGGCAAAATTGACATAAATGGGGGTAAAATCTAGAATATAAAAGTGCCATCTGGATCCGTATAGAAAACAATAAGCTTGACACTGAAATCATTATATTAAAGTTTCCGGTTGTTTATTTCTTCCTACAGGAGCCTCTTATTTTATGTCTTGAATAGTATTTTCCTAAATAAAATTGCGTTGTATAAAGTGCCATTATGATTTCTAACATTCATTTCCAGTGAGGCTCCTGCTACTCTATAGCTATAACTATGATGAAAGGGGGCTGTGGACAGCATGTTGCAATAATACTATGTCCTCATCTATCAAGCCAGCAGCTTATATGAGGAGCACCTCCTTAGACTAGAAACTCAGAAATAAAAATCAATGAGCTTTGGCATAAAAAGGGGTGCGCACAGTAATCTGCTGAGTCCACTGGGCCCTAACAGTGCTGAGGAAGCCACCAAAAATGGTTATTGTCAGAGGACACAATTTACAGTTTACAAAATTACAGCCCGTGGTGCTGCGGTATCTGGGAAACGTGCTACAGATTGACATCCCCTGTGTGTTTTAGAGCGCTGCAGAACATTTTGCATATGAAATGGGACCTGAAGCAAAGTTTGGCTACTTTGATCTAATTTAAAGCAAAGGGGAAAGAAATCTGCTTTGCACTAATGCAGTTTGGCTGAAATTTTCAAAGGGACCTAAGCAACTAAAGCCTACTGGATGTCAATGGGTGCCGAACAGCTAACTTGCTGAGAATCCCAGCCTTTAGCAATTATTGACAAGATGTAACAATTTGCCAGCTGCACCCATGCAGACACCATAGTTGTCAGCTAAACTAACCTGGGGAATAGTGTACAGGAATTCTGCTCCGAAAACACAGGTCTCTACCACTTGAGCTGAAAGGGAATCTCCTTTAAATGTTTGAAGTATTGAGCCTTTCAGACTCTTTAAACAGGCCACCAGAGGGTGTTTTCCAGAAGCGGAGAATGGGAGACAGGGGATGGATCACTTGATGATTACCTGTTCTGTTCATTCCCTCTGGGGCACCTGGCATTGGCCACAGTCGGAAGACAGGATACTGGGCTAGTTGGACATTTGGTCTGACCCAGTATAGCCCTTCTTACGTTCTTATGACATACTCACAAGCACTGGGACAAGACCTATATTACATCCAGCAGAGGCCGGTGGTTTTACACACACACTAGCCAGTACATCAGGCTGTGCTGCCCAGTGGAAAACTCATTCCAATGTCCTTCACCCAGACTCACTTATAAGGGCTCCATGATGTGATTGCTTAATGAAAAAGTCAAGGATTTGTGGATTTCTCTAGCAGTGTCACCAGCACCACTAAGGAATGTGGAGTTTGGGGAGGGTTACTTGTTTTTCTTTTCAGAGTAAATGATTAGCCAGGGCTTACACACACACACACACACACACACACAGGATTTTAAACACCCAAACCAGTCAGTTTGCTAAGCAGAACCAAAGTGTTTAGGCTATGTCTACACTACAAGCTAGAGATGTAGCACGGGTAGCGGCAGTGGAAGCTCGGCTTAGCCATTCCAAGTACAAACCCACCTGAGCCCCGCAGCTACATACTTGGCATAGCTAAGTGATGCCTTTTCTGGTGCTACCACAGATACACTGCTATCTCCACTCACTCCACACACCTCCTGGGTGTAGTGTTCTGCCCCATCTAGTGGCACCGAGATCACTTAGAGAGAGAGATTAATGAGTCTGCTTTACAGCCTTAGCTAAAAGGCACTTGGCTTTTAGCTCATGTGATAGAAGCTCCTGCACTAAGCTCCAGAGATCCCAGGTCCAATCCCGCCTTCCGACAACTGGGGGTCTGTCGGCATTACACTAGCTCAGTGAGAACTAGTGCTGGTATGTGTATGCAAACAGGGGAATCACACCCCAAGCTCATAGTGTAGATGTAGCCTTAGGGAGACTGTATATATGTCCCTCAGCAGCACAATTCCACCCACCTTCCACCTTCTCTAGTGCAGGGTTGGTGGGCAGTAATTTGTTGCTCCAACACCCACCATGGCAGGTCAGCTGTGCTGGCTGCTGCACAGATTGGGAGGGGTTGCAACACTAGGGTTGGATAGAGCCCAGGCCCCACCCACTCATCCATCATTCCTTGGTCACTTTTTCTATGCGTGACTAAACTGATGCCAGGGTCTGGTAATTCATTTGTGCCTGGACCCGGTCGGAATCCAGATAGCCCATGCAGAGGTGTGAGGGGGAATTTTTATCCTCTTGCATGGTAGGTTGACCAGATAGCAAGTGTGAAAAATCGGGATGGGGGATAATAGGTGCCTATATAAGAAAAAGCCCCAAATATCGGGACTGTCCCTATAAAATCAGGACATCTGGTCATCCTATTGCATAGGTATGTAGTCCAAGCTCTGGGATATCTACCATGTGAAAAACAGGTCCCAGCACTGGATTTGTATATGAATGTTGTCAGATAACATTAGAATAAACAATGCACAATCACCCACCCAAATTTCAGTGAACTGGCTATTTACCTAATCATAAAAAGTTAAGACATGTTAAATCTAAAAAAAACACCCAAACCCTACAATCAGTGCAAGTTTATTAATATGGTCTTCAAAAGACAAAGGGAAGTCTGACCAATCCCTAGCTTTCTAAATCAAAGAATTAAGCAATGATAGAGGAAGTTCTGGAACTTTAAGCCTACAGTGCTTACCAGAAGTTTATCAAACCTATGTATGGTCTCACTTAATACCTCCATACTGCTTGCATCTATCTTTCACCTCAACTCATTCTTCTCTTCTCTTCACCACTAATTCCATTGACTTTGTCCCACAACTGCTTCTGGAAACTCTCCACAGGCCCTATACTTTCGGTGGGGTGATCCAAGCTCTATACTCTTTTTAGGTAGGACGCTGTATACAGATGTCATCTCTTCTGTTTTCACAGGTATCCAGAATGTATTGCCTGCACAACCCAACTCTGGAAAAGCCCTGGTACAGAAAATATTTCAAAAGAAAAGCAAATCATGCAGAGTGGCTAGGCCTGAGGCATACCTCAGCAAAACATAAGACCTTTTGGCAAAATATGAGGAATTGGTGAGAAGTTGATTAGGTGTTTTAAATTAATTTATTTGAACTTTTTTTTAAAGTTGAAGGATTTCATTGAAGTTTTGGGCTTAGCTGCAAGCCAATTTCTTTTTTCCAAATATGTAATCCCTCTGCCACGTATTGTCAGCAGCAGAAAAGGCCAGGTTCAATTTTAGGGGTTCCTTCTGAAGATTTAAATAACATCTGCTCAAGCCTCCACCTAGAACCCTTGGCAACTATGTATACCACCCTGGGTGCTCTTGAAGTGCAATATTCCATGCTTGTAAGCACTGAGTCCACGGATTTAAAGCAATGAAACTTTACTGGGGGGAGTGGAAGGGGAGAATGGATAACAGAAGAAATTTGGAAAAGCCAGCAGTGCAAACCTCAATCCTCCCCTTGCAATTGTGAATGGCTAATGTGTTCTAGCCACTTTCTTCCTCCTTCTCCACTTACCACTCACAGTTTGTTTTCCTGGGCTGGAGAAGTCCAAGAATTCTCACACCTCTGAGCCCCTGGTTCTCTTACCCAATTGTGCCTAGTTGCAATCTTGGTCAGGTTGATCCCTCAACCCGGGGAACATTTGGGTGCAGCTGTCTGGCCATTTCATTTCCCAACAGGGATAACAGCATTTTATTGCCCCCAAACTCAAAACATAACTGTATTTTAACCAAAATGTCCTATACTGTCTCATACCCAGCCCATTCAGTCATTTCCCCCTGCTCACCAACAGATGCTGACAGACAGCACGCTCCCCAATGGAACCTTCTCTGTCTGGAGTTCTCAAGCAGATCTGTGTCTGTCTTCTTCCATTTCACCAACAGGTCTGAATAGTGAGCTACCTACTCTCTAGACTAGCTTCAGGCCACAGGATTTACAAATGGATGTGCCCATCCAAAGTGGTCTGTAAATGTGGACTTCTTGCTGCTAACCTGAAATACAGAGGAACAAAAGAGTCTAGTTAACTAAGGATGTGAGAAATGTACTTCAATGGAGTCGTATATACAGTCAGTGTGGAAGGACCTCTCCAATACAGAAAACAATGGAACCTGTGGGGTGAGTGGAAAGGAAATTGAGTCAAGTGGCGGATGTGATTTTGTGGCTGTGGAGGAGCTTGGGGGAAGAGATAGTTTGGAACAAGAAAGAGAGTTAAGATCCTGGGACAATGAAAAACAATAAAGTGGTCACAGAGGAATAAATACTGTTTCTTCTTCCTGATGGTTTCTGTAATTCCAGATTTTCATTCAGAAAGGGGGAGGCTGGTGGAAGACCAAAGATAAGGTTCCTTTTTCTTCTTCCTTTTCCTACACCCTTTGTGTCTCACCAAACCCTTCCAAGCTACCTGGGAGATAATCGCTATATCCCAACAGGGATTAATCATGCAGAACCCATGGAGTGACCCTTCACTATGGGAACCAGGAAAGTCCAACAGAACAACACCATAGCAATTTAGGACTTTCACTCCGATTCCAGTAATTTCCCTGTGTCTGAGATCTCTATAAATAGTTCCCACTATCTTACAGATAACAGACTTCAAGTCTCTACTTTCTATTCATTCACAGCTTCACACCATTTGCCGGGGGGTCTGGATCAGCGTTCACATTACACTCCCTGTCAGTATTTGGCCCGAGCTGGGGAAACTAATGATCCAAACAGTGGAACAAATGTGCTGATGACTTCCGGTCAGTGTTGCTTGCGACACATTGCTAGGGCCCTACCAAATTCACAGCTATGAAAAACGCGCCATGGCCCATGAAATCTAGTCTTCTCCCATGAAATCTTTTGTGTGCATTCACCCTATACTATACAGATTTCACGGGAGACACCAGCTTTTCTCAAATTGGGGGTCCTGACCCAAAAGGGAGTAGTAGGGGGGATCACATAAGAACATAAGAACATAAGGTTATTTTAGGGGGTCATGGTATTGCGACCCTTACTTCTGCGCTGCCTTCAGAGCTGGGTGGCTGCAGAGCAGTGGCTGTTGGCTGGGCGCCCAGCTCTGAAGGCAGTGCCCTGCCAGCAGCAATGCAGAAGTAAAGGTGGCAATACCATACCATGCCATCCTTACTTCTTACTTCATCCTTACTCATGGCAGCGGCTCTGCCTTCAGAGCTGGGATCCCAGCCAGCAGCCACCACTCTCCAGCTGCCCAGCTCTGAAGGCAGCACTGCTACCAGCAGCAGCACAGAAGTAAGGGTAGCAATATGACAACACTCCCCACAATAAATTTGCGACTCCCCCCCCCACCCCCAACTCCTTTTTGGGTCAGGACTCCTGAAATTTCAGACTAAAATAGCTGAAATCATTAAATTTATTATTTTTTAAATCCTATGACTGTGAAATTGACCAAATTGGACTGTGAATTTGGTAGGGCCCTACACATTGCATATATGCTAAGAAGAACCATTTGCTAGTGGAACAACACATTCTGCCCCTGTCAACCACTTATCTCCACAGCATTTCCATGTTGAAAAAAGCCAGCCAGCCCCATCAAAGAAGAATATGCACAAAAAACAAAACACCCTAGACATGAGCTCATGTTGCAAAATTTGGCTCCAGTTCCAGATTTAAGAACCTTGGGACTGTTTGGATTTTGGTCCAGACCATTAAGAAGATAAAGGAAACTTGAAAGATTTGCATGCAGATTCCACACATGCCAATAGTTCATTGTTTGTATTCAGGGAATTGGTTGCTGATGTCTACCATAAAACATCAAGTAATTTTAAAAAAATCCCATTTATAATCTTTCTGTATTCACAAAGTAGCATATATTCTACAAGAATGATAATTGTTTGCATTTTTGGCTCACAAAGCTTAATGAAAGGAGGCATTTAGTGCAACTCATATTGTTATATTACAGGGGTCGGCAACCTTTCAGAAGTGGCGTGCCGAGTCTTCATTTATTCACTGTAATTTAAGGTTTCGCGTGCCAGTAATACATTTTAATGTTTTTAGAAGGTCTCTTTCTATAAGTCTATAACATAGAACTAAACTATTGTTGTATGTAAAGTAAATAAGGTTTTTAAAATGTTTAAGAAGCTTCATTTAAAATCAAATTAAAATGCAGATCCCCCCCCCACACAACCGGTGGCCAGGACCTGGGCAGTGTGAGTGCCACTGAAAATCAGCTCGCGTGCCGCCTTCGGCACATGTGCCATAGGTTGCCTACCCCGTTATATTATTTACTTTAGTTTTAAAAACTGTGCACACAGCAATGTGAGTGGAGTGATTGCAAAAAGACCTAGGTCTGGGAGCTGGGGTAGCTTCTGCTTCAATGCAACTCTACCATTGTCTTCAACAGAACTATACTTATTTATACCAACTGGGTAGCTGGTCCTCCAGAATTTGTTAGCATGGAAGCTTTGAACTACAGTAAGCATTGGATATGGGTAGGCTAGGCAGAATTTAATTTCTTTTTAGAATTTTAATGGATAATATCAATGTTCATTTTAAGCATTTTTTTATTGTTTCTGATTTAAATTTCCAAAATTACACCAAATTGTGGCTTTTAAGCCTTTTTTTCTATTTTTATTTATTTAAATGTTCACAATTGTGGGAAATTAGGGAAGGGTCAGATAGTAGGGGGCTAAGGCAATCACTACATAAGACAGTAGACATTGACATTCAAAAAGTTAATGCTTTCTAACCATTAAAACCCAAATTGTCAACATCACATCAAAATATATACTAAGCAAATATCCTTAGATCAAACCCTAATAAGTTCTCAAGCGGCATTTTTCTTACTTTGCCTATCTGTTCATTTCACTTATCAATGGAAATATGGTTTTGTTGGTTTGTGTGCATATAGTGAAATCAACATTTACTGATAAAAATCTAGTCCTTCCAAGCCTCGCTAATCGGGCACTACTGGAACTTCAGTCTTACATGCAAAAATGTTACAGTACGTCTTACACAATTTATGTTTTCAGACTATTTTCAGAAGGAAATTCCAGCAATTTGTGGCATATATTTGACTATTGAAAGGTACCTTATTGACCACCTTGGAGTCTTTCTCTGAGGGTGAAACTCATCCTGTGCAGAGAGCCAGAACGCAGGATTAATTTCACTCTCAACTTTTAATCAGCTCTTATCCTGGCTAAAACTTGCACTGACTTCATGCGGATGGCTTTTCTGAGAAAGAGTTCAGGATTTGGTCCACAGTACTGCATGAATTTTTGGAGCTCCATAGGAAGTTCCCATCATTTTTGACCATCTTTGTCACTGTAATAAGATGCAAAAATGTGAAACAAATTTTATTTTCAGCAATTGGTTTTGAAAGTGATGGCTCATGCATTGACCTGCATCACCCTTTCACAAAGTGATGCATTCTGGAAGAAGTGGGCTGTAGTCCACGAAAGCTTATGCTCTAATAAATTTGTTAGTCTCTAAGGTGCCACAAGTACTCCTGTTCTTCTTTTTGCATTCTGGAAGGCATTTCAGCCCTGGATTTTATAATCCAACATTAGCTAAGAATATTTAAAAAGTCTAGAAGAGGCTTTGTCCAGATTCTGAGATTGGATTTTGAAATCTCTGCAAACGCTCTCTCTCCAGGGAGGCTGCATACAGAGAGTCTTCCTTTCAACTCACCCTTCAATGCACTTTGAACAAGCAGCTGCTTTTACTGTAAGCATGTTATTAATGGTCTCTTTTCAAAAGCAGAGATAGTACCCTAGAAAATGGTCTATTGATTTTTCCCCCTTCCCTGTCCCTGTTTCAATCACTGCTCGTTTGAATGGCTTTCATTTTTAGCAACAACAAGAGATTCTTCGAAGAAAAGTGGTTTATAGGTTCAGCCTTAAATAAAATCACTGTTCAATTTAAGCTCTCAAAAATACTATTGATATTTTAATAGAAGTTTGGAGAATCTAGTGGTAGCTCGATAATAACTACAGGAGTTTAGACATAGAAATAATACGCTGAGATCATATTATTTCTTCTACTCTACATGTTAACAGCAAACAACAGCTTCAACAACTCACTCACCTACTGTACTTCAAAGGTCTCAGGAGCAGGAAAACATTTAACTCTAATTTCCTAAAGAGGAAATTTGTGTCCAGAAACGAGTATGAAGGTCAGAATCTGTGGCTGCAGTTGGTGTCCCAAGATCAGGTATAGATATAAATATTAGACATGTCCGAAAATAAGGAGTTGTGCATGTCTGGAAATATGACATGTTCTTCAGCCTTAGACTATGCCTATCATTAATTTGTGTCACTCTACCAGCTGGATCAGGGCCCCACTGCACTAGGTCCTGGACAAACAGATATTGAGAGAGTCCCTGCCCCCAAGGACTTTACAATGTAAATCAAGAAGGCAGATAAGAACATAAGAATGGCCATACTGGGTCAGACCAAAGGTCCATCCAGTCCAGTATCCTGTCTAGCGACAGTGGCCAATGCCAGGTGCCCCAGAGGGAGTGAACCTAACAAGTAATGATCAAGTGATCTTTCTCCTGCCATCCATCTCCATCCTCTGACAAACAGAGGCTAGGGACACCATTCCTTACCCATCCTGGCTAATAGCCATTAATGGACTTAACCTCCATGAATTTATCTAGTTCTCTTTTAAACCCTGTTATAGTCCTAGCCTTCACAACCTCTTCAGACAAGGAATTCCACTGGTTGACTGTGCGCTGTGTGAAGAAGAACTTCCTTTTATTTGTTTTAAACCTGCTGCCTATTCATTTCATTTGCTGGCCCCTAGGTCTTATATTAGTGGAACAAGTAAATAACTTTTCCTTATTCACTTTCTCCACACCACTCATGATTTTATATACCTCTATCATATCCACCCTTAGTCTCCTCTTTTCCAGGCTGAAAAGTCCTAGCCTCTTTAATCTCTCCTCATATGGGACCCATTCCAAACCCCTAATCATTTTAGTTGCCTTTCTCTGAACCTTTTCTAATGCCAGTATATCTTTTTTGAGATGAGGAGACCACATCTGTACGCAGTATTCATGGATTTATATAATGGCAATAAGATATTCTCTGTCTTATTCTCTATCCCTTTTTAGATATAGGGTGGGTTGTAAAGCACAGACCCAGGAAGGTGAAGTGACTTGCCCAAAGTTGCACAGAACATTGATGGCAAAACGAGTAAGAAAACTCAGATCTTCCATGAATCCCACTTCCCAATTCACAGAACTATGCTGCCTCATCTGTTGACATTTCTTTCACTTTTTCACCAGCTCCAGCTCCCCTGGAGACCTTCAGAATGCTTCATACTCTTTAAGGACTTTTCAAACTCGGGCACCTACAGATAGGCACCTCTATATGGGACACGTGATATTTATTGGGAGCCTCACAATGTCGGGATGATTTTCTTAAAGTCCCAGCTTCATCTGATTAGGTGAGAATTTCAGCTTTCATTCAAAAAAGTAAGTTTCTAGCTGTAATGTGTGGAGAAAAGCATGGAAATGTGACCCGAGTACACCTAAAGGATTAGAAACCAGAAAGTAAGTAAAAAAAAAACCCCGAAGTTATTTAAAATAAAAAACCCTTTCATGACGATCCAGCCAATTTCATGATTTTTGAATGTTTGGAGTTGGCAACACAGGCCTGGCCTGATTTTTCAGAAGTACCAAAAACCACCAACAGCCACTGAAGCCATGAGAAGCTGCAGGTATTGAGCACCTCTGAAAATCAGGCAACTAATAAAATATGGACTTAGGTTCCTAACTCAGAGTATGTCTACACTGCAATGGGAGGTATAAATTCCAGTTCAGGTAGTGGGACTGTTTGGATAAAAATAGAAGTATAGCAACAGTGGCTATACAAGTATAGCAATGGGTGGTGGCATGGGCTAGACATTTGAGTACAATCCCATCCAAAATAATGCTGCCACCCTTGGTTACACTACTATTTTTAGTGTGCTAGCTGGAAATTGCACCTTCCACTGCAGTGTAGCTGTACCCAGGAGACATCCTGGCAACGTCATGGATGTTAGTGAATTTTTGTTCTAACTTCCCAACCTCACATCAACTAGGAATTCTAACTTTTCTTTTTGTGTATCGCTGATTGTTGAAAAAAAATCAGCCAACTCAATTAGTCTATGAGATGCAGTCTGTGTCTTGAATCCTCTACCCATAAAGACTTAGAACCTTATCTGATGGTTGCTTGTTTCCTTTAAGGGACTATGGCTACCAACATGTGTTTCAACAAGACGGCTGTTACATTTTTATTTTAACAATATGTGATACATAAATGTTGGAAATAAGAGAAAGTATTCTGTAGAATATGACTTTCCAATGGATTCCACCCTCTCGCATTGACATTTTTTTCTAGTGTTAACAATGCTTAAATGAAAGAGTCTTACCGAAGGGGAAAAAAATCCCAAGTAACTTCAGTTCGCAATAGGTAATTGGACATCCTCCATTCCTCTAACATGAATGAGGTATCTGATCAGCACTTGAGAAGGCGATTATTGTGCAGTACATGAGGACAGGAGTATCTGAGTTGGATGATCTGACGTAGGTATCACAATTCATTTTTTTCTTTAGATTTTCTGTTGAGAATTCATTTACCTTGTCATAGACACAATATAGGTCTGTCACCATGATCATGTCACATGCCTCTTCAAATTTATCCTCTGACTCCCCATTAGCTACTGCATCAAACAATACACTCTACATGTCTCTGCCCCTCCCCACTTATCCTCCTTTGTCAAGTTTCATGTTTAAAGCTGGTCAAAAGTTTTCATTGGACACAGGGTAGTTTGGTGGTTTTTGTTTTGGGTTGGGTCTTTTTTTTCAAAAAATGACTTTTTGTCAAAAAGAGAAATTTCTCTGAGAAATGTCCGTTTCCAAGGCAAATGTTCAGGTTTTGGTCAAAAAACTGAAAGCCAAGTTTTTGTTTGCTCTTGGCACTTGAAAACCAACAAATTTCAGGATATTTCCTACTGTTACCTTGGGTTCCATTTGGGACAGCATCAAGCATGTCATGCAGCAGAAAGAAAAGACAGCAGGAACAATCATTCTAAAGGAGTGTTGGAAGCCATTGGAAGCACAGAGGATGAGGGACTGAGATTCAGTCTTGTCAGGTGACTCATATACCCAGACGTTTTTCTATCCAGATTATATCCTTCTTTTCTGGCATATGCATGGTGCATAGGTGCCTAAGGAGTTTATAGGTGCAGTTTATAGGTGTTTATAAGAAGCAAGGAAGATAGATAGATTAGATACATCTACATCTTGTATTGCCACCTACTATAACTTCAATCATAATATTTCAACTGAATCCTTTTGTTTTCTAAGGGCCAGATTTTGATACACCTGCTCATACTTAGTAGTACCACAAATACTCTCACTGTCTTTACTTGTGGAATGTAAGGGGATCCAACTTTAGCCCTAAATTTGCAACATCTTACTTACTACTATAATGATCATATTCTCTCTTTATTGTTTATTAGTATTTTATTCTTCTTCATTATATTAACTCTTTTCAGTTTCCACTCACCAGCATCAGACAATCTTCTTTCCTTCCCTCTTCCTGTTCATAGAAATGAGAAAGAATTGCCCCCCTGTGGACATTCTTATTCAAAATTAAACTCGCCTTACTTCAGTTTAGCTTAATTCACTTTGGAAGTGAATTAAACTATACTGAATTAAGGCCAATTTACTTCTGAATAAGAACATCCATGCAGGGATTTAATATGATTTAACCAATCCACTTTAAATTCACTCTTTTAGTTTATTTGGATTAATTTTTTCTGAGTTCCCCAAGAAGACACACCCTAAGGTGGATGGATTTGCCGTAGCTCCTCGGCTCATAAATATTGTGGCCAGCTCACTTATTTATCTTCCATCACCTCATGACCATTCCAGTCTCGCTTCTTCACCCAGTATAGCACTGAAAGCACCTTCTTCCACTCTTCTACTGCACTGAACAAGCCTTTGTCATTGCTTATCCTTGTTGATACCAATGCAGTGTTAAAGTGTGTGTGGGGAGGGGAGGGAAGCAACAAAACCTGTCCAAATTTAAGTGGCCTTGTGACCCCATGCATCAGGTCCCAATGCTACTCACTCAAATTTGGCCTGGTTGCAGACTCTGCTATTATACCACCCAGCTCTGGTGAGGGTAGGGGAGGGGAAAGAGATTGGGTGCCCACCTCCCCTCACTGCACTCTTGTTGTGTTCAGTTTCTCAAAAGTGAGGGGCATGGACCTTCTGTTTAAAAAGTGAGCGAGCAATGGCCATTTGTCTCCCCCTGCTCTGTCTCTGCTGCCCATAAGTTACATGCCTCAGACCTATGCTAGTGCCTTCACTGTCATCTCCTCTGTTTGTGAATGTCCTAACCTCAATTCCTTTGTGACCGCTGCACCTCAGAGACGAGACCACTTTTTCCCCCAGGCTGTTTTTGGCTCCTCTCTCTTCTCTTGGCATATAGTACGTTCTTCCACCTGAGTACACAAATGAACAGTTTAGCCTTAGCTGTCACTTTTATGCCAATGACACCCCAAACTTTGTCTCAATCAAAATCACTGGCCCTCCTGTGATTCCCTCTTTATCTGTCTCAACACATCAACACCAGGCTCTGTATTGTGTCTCTTCAGATAACTGATACCAGGACAGACTTTCTTTTTCATGGGAAAATGAAAGCTTAGTCAGGCACTCTTGTTTGTTTTCCTCAAAAATGCTGGCCTGACTTTTGTTTCTCAGGTACATAATCTAGGAGCCATCCTTGACTCCCCCATGTTCCTTTTGTGCCTCACCTGGTTACATTTTACCAGCCATATCCTCAACTGCAGTAAATTAGTCTATTTCCACCCAAGTCAGTAGAGTAGATTCTCAACTGGTGTAAATCAGAATCTCTCCACTGACTGCAATGGAATCATGCAGATTTATGCCACCTGAGAACCTGTTCTCTGAGAATCTGTTTCAAAGCCAATAGAGCTACATTGATCAACACTAGCTGAAGATAAGCTGGCCTGTTAACACTTCTGCAAGATAGTCCACATATGCCAATAGTTTTCTCATTCTGTTGAATCACTAATTCAAGCATATATCACTTCACACCTTAATTACTGCACTTTCCTTCCTTATGTAGTCCTCCATATTGCTCATATCTATTCTCCAGTCTGTTCAGAACACTAAAACATACCTCCTCACCCAGGCAGGCAAATATGTTGGCATGATCCTCTCCTGAAAGACCTCCATTGAATTCACATTCTCAGCTAAGTTATAAGTCACATGAACTGTGTATCCAAGTTTACCTTGCTTGCACCACCTTCTTCATCAATTCCCCATCTCTTTCGAAAAGGCAGATCAGAAACACCAGCTCTACCATCACTGGGGTGTAGTGCTGAACACTTCCAAATCCTTTGGGAATAACACTCGGTAACCCAGGGAATGATGAGATATTGACCAAATGTAGACAGAGTTGGGATTTTCACAAGCACCTAAGTGAAGTTAATAGAACTTATGCACATAAGTCACTTAGGTGCTTTTGAAAATCTCATTCTGAAGCTTTCTGACATCTCTTTGCTGCGAGTAACAACAGAATCTTGAAACAGGCCATTAGCAACCTAAAAAAACAAAACAAAACAAAAATAGTCTTAGCTCCATAGGAGCAACTTGGGAGTCTTAGTTGTACTTCAGCTGATCATTTCTTAAAGGCTGCAAACCTTCTTGAAGTTTCATGCCATCCTACATTTCTGAACCTTGCAGTTACCAATGACCCAACTGCATTCTTTCAGAGTGTAAAACAGCTTGGCACAAAGAGGTCACTATTGACTTAAGCCTGCCCCGTAGCACAGAAATATAAAAGCTGAAACCTAGAAAATATTGAAAGGATGTTGTTTGATTTTTACTCTAGAATCTACAATGGCAGTCCAATCCCGATGACAACATTTTGGGGCTTTGCCTGTGCTGAAATGAAGCAAGAATGGGAAGCGGTACAGGAGCTGGACTCATGAGAGTGGGCCTTGCCCTGCTTGCTACAAAAAGGATTTGGATAAATGAAACCACAACACGTGGGAACAATGGGTTGCCTTGTGAACAGTCCAAAGAACTCTGCGCTGGGGCCACAGAGGGTTGTTCACTTTGCATCACCAGTGTGAACCAAAGCGTGATCCTCACCGGTGAGCTGCCAAGTAGCTGTCATTACCAGGCTTGCGAAGAAAAAAGATTGTTTTGACAATAAGAACTGGAAACCAAATACAATTTTGCTAGCTTTGGCTACCCCATATAAGACCTTCTTCAATTCCAAAATCAACAGTGTCAGTCGTGATTAATACTGTGATCAGCCGCGTTTCTTTTTTTAAAATATCTGATCAAAAATTTCAGATTCTCAGTCTTGGGGACAAAATCTGCTCTCAGTTACACCACTCTGAATCTGGAAAAATTCCGCTGAAGTTAACATAAACCTCCAGGTTTATGCCAAATGAATGTGGGCCCTGGAGACTGAGCTCTAGAGTTGACTGAACAACTGAATCCCACATTTGTTTTCATCCTAAATCAGGTCAAGTTAAAATATCGAACTTTCTGCAGAATCAAACATTTCTGAAAAGTTCTGATTTGAAACTGTTGAAACATTTTGTTTCGGGACAGTTTGACTTTAACCTGAACCACTGCAATGCCTGATGGAATTGCACTTTGGGAGTCTCATGCCCCCATTGTCTCCTTTGGGCTGGGCTCCCCAGCTACACCACACATCTCCCTCATATTAATTCACCTATTCACTATGCCTCAACCCTGATGGAGGCCAGAGCAGCTCTGTGATTAATGCCTCCTTCTCCCAACAACTGACAAAACCTAGAGGACTCCATTGGAGTTACAAGTTAATATTTAAATGCCTATCAACTTATTTTGGAGTTTGATGGAAGTGGCTTGCCAAAGGCAGTATTTGTCTAGGTGTCTTGGAGGAAACACCTCTAGGGATTAGAGGTCATTCATCCTCCTTGAGCATCCAATCCAAGGTTGCTCTGACCTCAGTGGAAGAGGCATTGACATTCTGTGGATAGACACAAAAGTTGCCAAGAAGGGTGCCACTTCCGATGGAATTGTAGAACTTTTATGTGCACAAATAACACCTCGTTACTATCAAGGTCAGCTGAGCTCACCAGCTCACTAAAAAGACAATTTCATTTTAATCAGATGTGTGAGAACAGTTTCAAAGCTTTTAAATTTAATTCTAGATCAAGTGACAGCCTTTAATAATGAAACAGACCAAACTTATTAAGTGAGCACATTAAAAAAAAGCTTTAGCTGTATGGAAACTCTTATGCTGCATCTTAAACTGTTTCATTCTCCCATTCATAAATCATGAATGATGGGCTGAGTTGAACTCTGATCAGAATTTACAGGTATATCACGTTTGTCACGAGTCTCCTTGGGAAGGATTTTTCAAGCCAGTCATTTTTAAAGGAGGCATGGGCATCTATAAACTAGGGGTAGGAGAATCCTGGCCCCACTGAATTCAATAGAAAAACTCCCATCAGCTTCTATGGAACTGGTATTTCACCCAGTAGCTTTTGAATCTACACTTAGCAAGAACAGTTTCCTGCCTACAAGCATCACAGCCATCCATGGTGGGGCTATAACTCTGGCAGCCAATGAGAGTGATCATTTGCTCTGAGCTCCTCTTATCAGTTGCCAAATGTATTTGGCGCAAAAATCACCACCTGATCTTTTTCACCTACTTTTTTTCCTATCTCGGTTGGGTAGTGTGAGGGGATATGTACACCACACAGGTAATGAAAAAATTAACTGGAGATAGAGAGCAATTAGTGCACCCAGTTGCACCTGGGGGGGGGGGCTATGCCCAGCTGAAGATAAAGCCCAGCTGGGGCAGGACCTGGGTGATGAACATAAAGGGAAGCAGACCATATGAGTAGAGAACTGAAGAACACTTAAGTTCCTCTCAGGTTTCTAGAGAGTGGAGGAAAGGCCTAGAGAGGCAGCTGTAGAATAAGCTCAGGGAGGGTCTGCGGGAAAAAGCCAGATGGAAGGTCAAGGTAGGAATGAATCCAAGGAGGCAGTAGGAGTCTGAGAGAGCAGACCTTAGTTACTTGCCTAAGGGTTCCTTAAGTGGAACCCAAAAGAGATGAGAGGGCTAGGGTTCCCCTACTGGTCCATTGGAAAAGGTGGTGCAGAACCACCCGAATACAAAGAAAGCAAAGAAAGCTGGCCACGGCTGGAATCCTCTCTTCTCCAGCCCCGTCCCCGTGCTGGGCCAGCAGCCTTCTCCCCACCCCCAACCTTGCCCCCTCACTCACTCGCTCCTCAGCTGGCCGGCTGAGGGCTCCAGCCTCCAGCTCTGCCACCCCAGCCCTGGGGAGCCCAGAGCGGCGCAGCCGTTCACTGGCAGCGCAGCAGCCCAGCCCACCGCTGCCCGGAGCGGAATCCCTCCCTGGACCCGGCCTTGCCTGACTGCGCCACTCGGCCGACAGTGCACTGTCTCTCACACTTCCCTAACACACACACACACACACACACACTGTCTCTCTGACACACGGACTGGCTCTCACACCCACATACACTCTGCCTATCATGAGTCAAAGTCCCCCAATACAGATTGGCGACACACACACAGTGTCACACCCCCCAACACACGCCATGTCACACAATTCCCCATCACGCAGTCACACACACACACACACACACACACAGTCTCTCTCTCACACGCACTGGCTCTCTCTCACACACACATACACACACACTGTCATGCACACACACATGCGTGCACACACACACACACTTGTATTATTATTGTTGTTGTTAGTACTGCTTGGTACTTCCTGTCAAAATGCTCGTGGTGAGCCAGGAGTGGGAGGGGCTGCATGAGGGCTGTGGGCTCTGGCAAGATGCAGCCCCCATGTGACAGCGCGAAGCCCGCCACCACTGCAGCGTCTGCTGCGTACGAAGCTCAGTGTGTGTCAGCAATGGGGGGCGGCTCTAGGGGTCCACGGGTGGGGGTGGCGGCTGTGCCCCCTCGACACACTGAGGTCAGCGGCGCCGGCTGGGGACTGCCTTCAGTGGAACAAAGGGGCACCAGTTTAGTAATGCTGCATAGGGCCACATAAATCCTAAGGACATAAATCCTCTGGAACACATCCACAGCTTGGATGGGTCATTCAGTCCTTTATTCAGAGCTTCAGTTTGTAGCAAAGTTCCTCCTGAGGTAAGAAGCAGGATTGAAGACAAAATGGAGAAGATGCAGCTGCCTTATATAGTCTTTTGCCACGCGGCCTGTGCTTCCTTTGTTTGAAACACAAACTGCCCAGCACATGGCTTGGATGCCTTTGCTGAATCATAAGGTGTATCCTCTGCCTTCTCTCAATGGGTCACTTGTATAGCTGATGGTCCTTAATGGGTCATCAAGCAGGCTAGGCAGTGCTGTTGCTAAACTGTCTGGGGGTGTCACCAGAAGCATAGCAACAAGTTTGAAATACAGACTGACAGACATATCTATAACTCATACTACAAAGGTGATACAAACACATAAATAAGATTATCATATTTGGCAAATCATAACATTTTTGCAGATATCCTAGATGGCATATCTGGCACAACTCATTGCAATTTAACAATATTATCATTCATAATATCGTCAAGTGTCCCCCAGATTCCTTACAGCGTCACACCTGGGTTCCCCTACAAACGAATAGGGAAGTGGTACATTTAGAGCAATGGATTTGAAACCTGGGATGGTTTGTCCTGTGGGATTTTGATACTGCAAAAGAGGAAAACGCATAGTGCTGTGTCCAGAGGGCCAAGCAATGAAGAGAAAGCCCTCTGAGTCATGCAGAGAGAAAGGGAGGCTGTAGGATGCATAAATGAGCAATGGAAGCGGTGTCAGATCTGGAGGGAACTAATTCCCAGAGCAGCCAGAAGGAGGTTCCCTAGTGGTGATTTTACCCTGTTACAGTCAGAAACACTGAAATCTCTTAAAGTCTGTCCTTGAAAGAATCCCAGATCAGGTTTGCGCAAGCAAGTAGTTGAGATGTGGGTTGGAAAAACATCCACAGTCGTGCATATTTATCACATATGAACTTCCTAGTCTTGAGTCTTGACCATAACTAGTTGCTGGACTCCTGAGCTGATGCTGTGACATTGAGCGACTGCAGATATGGCTGTGTGGTGTTTGGGTATTTTGTCTTTTTTGTTCAGTGACTGAAGCAAAAAATTAAGGAAAATCATAGAATAATAGTGTTGAAATATTCTCCTACTGTTTTTTGAATGTTATGATTCCTGATGTCAGATTTGTGTCCATTTATTCTTTTGCGTAGAGACTGTCCGGTTTGGCCAATGTACATGGCAGAGGGGCATTGCTGGCACTTGATGGCATATTTCACATTGGTAGATGTGCAGGTGAATGAGCCCCTGATGGTGTGGCTAATGTGATTAGGTCCTATGATGGAGTTATTTGAATAAATATGTGGACAGAGTTGGCATCCTGAAGCAAGTACTCACCAGCAACCACACACCACACAACAAAAACACTAACCCAGGAACCTATCCTTGCAACAAAGCCCGATGCCAACTCTGTCCACATATTTATTCAACACTTCAACCTCTCTGGTCACTCAGTAACAGACTTAAAGGTGGCAATTTTGCAATAGAAAAAATTTCAAAAACAGATTTCCAACGAGAAACTGCTGAGCTTGAATTAATATCCAAACTAGATACCATTAACTTGGATTTGAATAGAGGCTGGGAGTGGCTGGGACATTACACATATTGAATCTATTTCCCCATGTTAAGTATCCTCACACCTTCTTGTCAACTATCTAAAATGGGCCATCTTGATTATCACTACAAACGTTTTTTTTTCTCCTGCTGATAATATCTCATCTTAATTAATTAGCCTCTTACAGTTGGAATGGCTACTTCCACCTGTTCATGTTCTCTGTATGTATGTATATTTCTTACTATATGTTCCATTCTATGCATCCGATGAAATGGGCTGTAGCCCACAAAAGCTTATGCTCAAATAAATTTGTTAGTCTCTAAGGTGCCACAAGTACTCCTGTTCTTTTTTCATAGAATAATAGAATCAGAGAAGATTAGGGTTGGAAGAGACCTCAGGAGGTCATCTAATCCAACCCCCTGCTCAAAGCAGGACCAACGTCAAGTAAATCATCCCAGCCAGGGCTTTGTCAAGCCGGGCCTTAAAAACTTCTAAGGATTGAGATTCCACCACCTCCCTAGGTAACCCATTCCAGTGCTTCACCATCCTCCTAGTGAAAACGTTTTTCCTAATATCCAACCTAGACCTCTCCCACTGCAACTTGAGACCATTGCTCCTTGTTTTTTCATCTACCACCACTGAAAACAGCCGAGCTCCATCCTCTTTGAAACCCCCCTTCAGGTAGTTGAAGGCTGCTATCAAATCCCCCCTCATTCTTCTCTTCTGCAGACTAAACAAGCCCACTTCCCTCAGCCTCTCCTAGTAAGTCATGTGCCCCAGTCCCCTGATCATTTTCATTGCCCTCCGCTGGGCTCTCTCCAATTGTCCACATCCTTTCTGTAGTGGGGGGCCCAAAACTGGATGCATTACTCCATATGTGGCCTCACCAGTGTCGAATAGAGGGGAATAATCACTTCCTTCAATCTGCTGGCAATGCTTCTACTAATGCAGCCCAATATGTCGTTAGCCTTCTTGCCTTGTTGTCAATAAGGGCACACTGTTGACTCATATCCAGCTTCTCATCCACTGTAATCCTCAGGTCCTTTTCTGCGGAACTGCTGCTTAGCCAGTCAGTCCCCAGCCCATAGCAGTGCATGGGATTCTTCCATCCTAAGTGCAGGACTCTGCACTTGTCCTTGTTGAACCTCATCAGATTTCTTTTGGCCCAATCCTCCAATTTGTGTAGGTCACTCTGGACCCTATCCCTACCCTCCAGCGTATCTACCTCTCCCCCAAGCTTAGTGTCATCTGCAAACTTGTTGAGGGTGCAATCCATCCCAGCATCTAGATCATTAATAAAGATGTTGAAGAAAACCAGCCCAAAGACCGACCATGCTTGATACTGGCTGCCAAATAGACATCGAGCCGTTGATCACTACCTGTTGAGCCCAACAATATAGCCAGCTTTCTATCCACCTTATAGTCCATTCATCCAATCCATACTTTTTTTAACTTGCTGGCAAGAATATTCTCGATAATCTTAAAAATAATCTGGATAGTTTCAAACCAAAATTGAATTTTTGTTTGATTTTTTTTCTTCCCCTCACCAAAATGAAAAACCAAAAATTTTGGGGTCAAGTTTCTTCCCCCGTGCCCCCAAAAACAAACCATTCTGACACTTCCCAAATGTTTTTTCAGCCAAAACTAGTTGCTGAATTTGACCCAAATTTGTGAATAGATTTGAGGCCCCGAAAAATTCATTTTCTGACAAATTTACTATTTGCCAGAAAAAAAAATCACCCAGTTGTAATGAATATAACTCTCAATTAATCTCTCTGTAACCTGCAGTGCTGGGGTGGGTGGCACTGGGCTAAGGTTACCCCTGGACAGGGGAGCACAGGCAGGCTATTGCAGCAGTTCCTGGTGCATTGTGGGCCAGCAATGGAAGGACTATTTATCCCCCTACAGTGAGTTCACATGGGCAGTTAATTAGGTGAAGATTTACACACACACTTTTTCAGGTAACTGTCATCAGTGGGTGGCCATCAAAAAGTTGATTTGTAGCAAATACGTATGGACTCAAGGGCACATCCCTTATTGTAGTTGATTGTTCCGTCTAGCACAGACGGGGCCAGAGAATGAGCCTGGATGTCTAGAGTGAGCAATGTTGTGTGTTTGTTAGTTTTGACTTTACTTACTGCCTCTTTTATATCCCTTTTGTGTGTTGTTCATCTGAAAGATGGTACTTTCTTGCTTCCTCTGTCAGCTTTTTTGTCACCCCATTACAGGGTCATCTATGAAAAGCTTTGAAGGTCTGACTCAGAGGCATGGAACAAAAAAATTTTCAGGTGATAATGTTTCCCAGTAGGAGAGTTTTTGGGCTGTTGGAAAAGTAGTTTGCTATGAGAATATAAAATAAGTTTTCAGGATGAACAAGGGAATTGTTTTGTTTCTTAGTAGTGTCAAGTTAGTGATTGCCTGGGGGGGAGGGACAGGTTCCGCTGAAAATCAAGCTGGTTAATGCTTGGCGCTTTTCTGCTCTAAAAAAATTATTTTCCTTCGTGTGCATCCTTATGGACGATGGAAAACTCAGCTCAACATTTAAAGCATGCAGCCTGGAGAAATGGCTACATGATATAGCAGGGTATTGTTAGTGAAAAGACTTGGTGGAGGTTGTGGTTGGATAATATCCAGAGATCAGGGGCCAGATCTTGACTGGTGTAAAAGAATGTAGCTCAACTGAGATAAGTAAAGCTGAGCGGACCAACCTCAATGGAGGAGCTGAGCCCAGATGCTTAGCTAACCTTGTGGGTCAGCAGAATTGGGCTGGGAATCTAATGACAACAGCCACTCCTGAGAGGTCTGGTACTGTTTTTCCCACATATAGCAGGATGTCTTTGGATAAGCCATTAAAAAAACTACTATGGAGCTTGGTTTAATGTATTAGTTAATAATTATGGGAGCATCATTCCCTTCTACCGGTGGAAAAATCAATCTAAGTATTTGTGACTAGTGTTCTCTAGTGCCTGGTCTTCAGGTTTTATGCCTTATTTCTACAGACAAGTGTAGGTAACATTCTTTCCCTCAAATGGAAGGGCGAGTAGCACCTAGAGACCCCAACCAGGTCACGGTACCTCTGTGCTTGGTCCTGTACAGCCTATCATGGTCCCTCGATATGCTGTTCCTTCTGAGAACTCTTTCTAATCCCTGAGTGCCCCTCTTTCAAGTGACAGGCCTGTGCTTCCATTTCCCTGTGGAGTGGGATCCCACAATCCAATCATTCTTCAATTGGGTCTCCAGGTTACACCCCCTGGTCACCACCTTTGATAGCTACCAGGCCTGATGGGCTTGGATCCTGCAAGAGTTTTCCTTTGTAAGCTTGTGGACAGGAACAGTCTGCAGTCACTCAGAAGCAGCTTCTTCAAAACAAAGTATGATTCATTTACCAAAAGGTTACACAGCTCTTGGAGAAATGGATTTAACACAGAGGCCTATAGGCATACTGTCCTACCTATGCTTAGCATTCCCGCCATTGGCCTGACTTAGCCTGGGTACTTCCAGGGCACGCACTGTCTTCAACAGCATCTTGTACACCAAGAACTGTCTTTGATTGTGCCTTGTACATTACTGGGCCCATTGGCAGTGCTTGACACATAATGCCTTCATCAGAAGTCGATTATTATGCATCTTTTGGTGGTAAGGGAGGTGCTTAGGAGCTGACTACTTCATCTGACCAAAATGAAAATACTAAAGATGTCGCTGGCTCTTTCTCCAATTTTCCTTTGGAGAGGGTGAGTTCCACAGAGATGACCCGTGCCTGCCGATAGTGGGGGAGCACAGTGAGGGGAGCAGCTTCGGCAGATGTTACTGAGCATGCTCAGTCCGTGTGAGCATGCACAGTATAAACCACGCTGCAAATTTTGGGGGGGCACATGACCCAACGTACCCCTCCCCCCACATGCTGCCTCTGGTTCAGAATGTTTGAATTCCCCAACCCTTCTTAGTTTGTGCAACGAATACAAGAGAGGAATTCTCATCTGAGACAGATTCTGTATCTGTCACTCCAATAGGTGGGTAAAGAGAGGCGAGGGAAAGATCAAGTGGTTAAATGATGTTATTAAGAAAGTAGTGGATTTTTATCTAAAGACTACCTAGAGGCTCTATTGTGAGAATTGCTTAAACTGTGGACCAAATTGCTTTTGCTCTTCTCAGCAAGGTAAGGCAGATAGTGCACAAAAGGCATCTCTTTGTGCAGAACATGTCTGATATTGACTCTGAGTCATGTTCCTTTTCCAAAAGTGTTCTTAATGTTTGGCAAATGCGAGCATTGGAATCAACATCCCTTTGTGCTTTTTTGACTTCTCAAAAGGACCCTTTTATTATTTTTCTCCCAACCTCAGGATTTTGTATGTGGCCATTCTGAAAGGTCAGCCTATTTTTTGTGTCATAAAAGCTGGGGGAAATGAACTCTTTCACTTATTTGATTCATTGGGGCAAATTTAGGAAATGGATGCAACTCCACAGGAAATCTCAGAGCCAAATTCAGCAGTGGCATAAAACATGGCGGCCTAAGTTACACACTGATCAGAAATTGTGTGTAAGTGGCACAATAGCATAACTAGTATTGAATTGCCATTTGATGGGTGTGCAAAACAAGGACAACTAATTTGACAAGGGGGCAAGTGAGTGGCAGGAAAAAGCAACTAATAAGAGATGACAAGATGAAACAGCCCTTTTCCCAGTTTAACACATGCCTACATCATTCTCAGTTCTTGATTTGATCCCTGGAGGCTATATCGTGTGATGAACTCACAGCCTGATGGGGGAAGAGGTGTAAAGTCACACCACCCTGGGTAAGAACAGGGAGAGATTGTATCTCCTGAGGCACAACCTCTCCTCAGCCCACTCTGAGACTAAATTCTGTGTTATTGTGGCAGAGTGCAGGGAGTTAACAGGTGAGCCTGCACTCTGATCACTCTGGCACTAATTAGCTCACCCAGAGAAGACTGATTGGAGAATGACACATAGTTAGCTAAAGACCAAGTTAGCCTATCAGCACAAGACTGATTTAAAAGGGCACAGGAAGAAAGGGCAAGCAGAGAGGAGCAGGGACAGCTAAGCCCAGAGCCAGAGAAATCTCCAGGAAGGGAGACCTCTTAGTCTCTGGGATAAGGGCTGAGGGTACAAGGAACATAAATAGCACTGCTGCTTGGAACTGTAACAGTGTTGGTAGAGGGACCATAAATAAACAGCCTGGTGCGGATATCCAACCAGTGGCATCTGATCAGGTTTCTACAGTGCAAGAAGGCAGGAAAGGACCACACCCTGCTACATCTGGGGGCTTGTCAGGGATCGTGATTCCCCCATTGATGGCAACAGAGGAGACCAGGGGAGGACATGAGAAAGAGAGAGGAAGAAAGGCTAATAGGGCCAGGGTAAAGGGAGAGATCTCTTGCCTCTCATGATTGTATGATACTGTATATAGAATTGCTGCACAGCACTGTAGGAAAGTGCTGGTTGATAAAACACAAATAAAGCACCCAGCGTTGGTTACAATCAAGAGGTGTCAGAGCCATTTGTATGAGAAGACAAAAACGGTGGGCTGTGCACTGTCATGGTTATCTTAATCCTGTTCCAGTAGGGGATTCCTGGCAGATCAGGAGTGGGCTGGGACTCGAGCTATGACTCTCCTGATGTGCTTACTCCTCTTCCATTTCTAATTCATACAGCAGGATATTGGTCATAGTGAGAAGGTGGGATTGTAACTAGCAGATAGCTAAATACCTTTTCACACAGATATAAATCTATATTACAGGCCAAATATAATGTTTTTAGTGTCAATTCCTTGGATGTTGATGTAATAACTGTAGAATTTGATCTATCTAAAACTTCTACAGTATTGTTTATCATTTCAATGGGGAAGGGATGCTAATTAAATTTGACAGCATTTCCATATGTAAATTGTGATAATTAGATGAAAGATTTCTCCATGTAATTCTAGAAGGCACTAGCAGAGATTATTAAAGAAACTTGAGAGTTATTTGGAGTAAACAGTCAGTAGGATACCCAGAAACCGTAATGTTAAATGTTTTAATTTTCATGCATAAATGGTTATAAAACAACTTTTAAAGAAACCTGAGGTCCTCACGTGGGGCCTGATCCAAGGACCATTGAAGTCAATGGGTGTCTTTCCATGGACTTTAATGTGTTTTGGATCAGGCTACAATTTGTTCTCATGCCTAACTCTGGAAAAAATGCCCTTGGAAGTCAGTGGGAACTTGTCTGAGTAAGGATTGAGTGAAAATTGAGCTCCGAATTTGGCTCTTAGAAAGAAGAGACTGAAATAACCTACAATATTATGTCATCTAACCATCCCAAATGACATTACAGGATTGATCCCTACAGTATATTCAGTTTGTTGTTCAGACCAGTTTTGAATGACTGAAACAATAAGGCCCAACAACCTGTTATCTAGGGAAAGAATTCTACAGTCCATTCTAATGTGACTCCTGTGGCCTGAATCTATAGAGAGTAAAGAGCTCGCTACTACCCTCTGTTGAACGGAAGAGCACAGTCACAAGTTCCATATGAGAGGAGCTCTCTGCCACCACCTATTGGTGGACAGGGGCAGGTACAGCTACAGCATTCATTTGTATATGCTTGCTACCCAGAAAGCCTCCAAATAACACTCTGGAGACTTGCTGGAACTATTCACAAACTTTGAACTGATTGGATAGTGGGACTGAACAGAGAGAAAGAGAGAAAGAGAGGAAATGGGCTCCAGCGTTGTAGCATAGGAACCTTTAGCAAAGTCCTTATGTCTTTGATCCCCCTTCGATGAAGATTTTGCAAATGGATGGCACAGAGTGTTAAATGACTACTGACAAAGATACCGTGGGAATGAGAAGTGTTTTATTTCTTATTCAATTATAGATATTGTTGCTGTATTTTTTCCCCAGTTGATGCTGTGACCTCTTGTCCCCTAGTAAAGTCTTTCCTTGTTTTATACATGGACTCAGTGCTTTTGAGGAGGATGTACAAAGATGTGCAGAAAGAATAGCAAATATAGCAGGTGACCAGCTTGGCTTAACAGTGAAATCTTCAGTGAGCTTAAACAAAAAAAGGAAGCTTACAAGAAGTGGAAACTTGGTCAGATGACTAGGGAGGACTATAAAAATATTGCTCGAACATGCAGGGGTGTAATCAGGAAGGCCAAAACACAACTGGAGTTGCAGTTAGCAAGGGATGTGAAGGGTAATAAGAAGGGTTTCTACAGGTATGTTAGCAACAAGAAAAAATGTCAGGGAAAGTATGGGACCAATAATGAATGGAGGAGGCAACCTAGTGACAGATGATGTGGAAAAAGCTGAAGTACTCAATGCATTTTTTGCCTCAGTCTTCATAGACAAGGTCAGACCCCACACTGCTGTCCTGGGCAACAAAGTATTGAGAGGAGGTGAGCAGCCCTCAGTAGCGAAAGAACAGTTTAAGGACTATTTAGAAAATCTGGACATGCACAAGTCCATGGGTACAGATCTAATGCATCCAAGGATACTGATGAAATTGGCTGATGTGATTGCAGAGCCATTGGCCATTATCTTTGAAAACTCGTGGTGATCGGGGGAGGTCCTGGACGATTGGAAAAAAGCAAAAATAGTGCCCATATTTTAAAAAGGGAAGAAGGATAATCCGGGGAACTACAGACTCACCTCAGTCCCTGGAAAAATCATAGAGCAGGTCCTTTGAAGCACTTGGAGGAGAGGAAGGTGATCAGGAACAGTCAACCTGGATTCACCAAGGGCAAGTCATGCCTGATCAACCTGATTGCCTTCTATGATGAGATAACTGGCTCTGTGGATATGGGGAAAACGGTGAATGTGATATATCTTGACTTTAGCAAAGCTTTTGATGTGGTGTCCTACAGTATTCTTGCCAGCAAGTTAAAAAAGTATGGATTGGATGAATGGACTATATGGTGGATAGAAAGCTGGCTAGATTGCCGGGCTCAACAGGTAGTGATCAACGGCGTGATGTCTTAGTTGGCAGTATCAAGAGGAGTGCCCCAAGGGTCGGTCCTGGGGCCGGTTTTGTTTAACATCTTTATTAATGATCTGGATGATGGGATAGATTGCACCCTGAGCAAGTTCATGGGTGACACTAAGCTTGGGGGAGAGGTAGATACGCTGGAGGGTAGGGATAGGGATCAGAGTGACCTAGACAAATTGAAGAATGGGGCCAAAAGAAATCTGATGAGGTTCAACAAGGACAAGTGCAGAGTCCTGCACTTAGGATGGAAGAATCCCATGCACCGCTACAGGCCTGGGACCGACTGGCTAAGCAGCAGTTCTGCAGAAAGTGACCTGGGGATTACAGTGGATGAGAAGCTGGATATAAGTCAGCAGTGTGCCCTTGTTGCCAAGAAGGCTAACAGCATATTGGGCTGCATTAGTAGGAACATTGCCAGCAAATCGAGGGAAGTGATTATTCCCCTCTATTTGGCACTGGTGAGGCCACATCTGGGGTATTGCATCCAGTTTTGGCCCCCCCAATACAGAAGGGATGTGGACAAAGTGGAGAGAGTCCAGCGGAGGGCAACAAAAATGATTAGGGGCCTGGGGAATATGACTTACAAGGAGAGGCTGAGGGAACTGGGCTTGTTTAGTCTGCAGAAGAGAAGAGTAGGGGGGATTTGATAGCAGCCTTCAACTACCTGAAGGGGGGTTCCAAAGAGGATGGAGCTCAGCTGTTCTCAGTGGTGGCAGATGTAGAACAAGGAGCAATGGTCTCAAGTTGCAGTGGGGGTGGTCTAGGTTGTATATTAGGAAACTCTAATATCACTGGTCTACAATTTTTGAGAAGTCGTCTGCTTCAGAGATAAAATGTGTTATTTATTATGTATTTTGATGGGCAGAATTCAAATATGACAATTAAAACAACTGATTGGCTACTGTTTCTAAGATATTTAAGTTTTTACATTTTATGTCTATGTATATTGTGTAGATAGTAGAGTTTTAATCATAAATTGTAAACCTAGGTCTTTTCATGTGTTTATGGTTGCTTTACATGATAATATTTCACCTGTCCTGTTTATGTAACACTTTAAAAATCAGCAAAAGGGTTATACATAAAATGTATTATGTAACAAAAGGCAAAAAACTATTATGTACATAGTTTAGTTTTATTCAGTGTCTGCTCGGCACTTCTTGACTTGTCTCTTGTATTCATTAAATGGAGCAACTCTTGTCACTGTCCAGCAATAGTCTGCAAGCATTGATGGGCTCCATTTGCCCTGATAGCGTATCTCCATTGTTGCAATGTCCTGGTGAAATCGCTCGCCATGCTCGTCGCTCACTGCTCCGCAGTTCAGTGGAAAAAAATCTAGATGAGAGTGCAAAAAATGTATCTTTAGTGACATGTTGCAACCAAGGCTTTTGTATTCCTTGAGGAGATTTTCCACCAACAACCTGTAGTTGTCTGCCTTGTTATTTCCGAGAAAATGTATTGCCACTAACTGGAAGGCTTTCCATGCTGTCTTTTCCTTGCCATGCAGTGCATGGTCAAATGCATCATCTCGAAGAAGTTCACGAATCTGAGGACCAACAAAGACACCTTCCTTTATCTTCACTTAACCTTGGAAATTTTCCACGGAGGTACTTGAAAGCTGCTTGTGTTTTGTCAATGCCCTTAACAAAGTTCTTCATCAGACCCAGCTTGATGTGTAAGGGTGGTAACAAAATCTTCCTTGATTCAACAAGTGGTGGATGCTGAACACTTTTCCTCCCAGGCTCCAATGACTGTCGGAGTGGCCAGTCTTTCTTGATGTAGTGGGAATCTCTTGCACAACTATCCCATTCGCAGAGAAAATAGCAGTACTTTGTGTATCCAGTCTGCAGACCAAGCAAGAGAGCAACAACCTTCAAATCGCCACAAAACTGCCATTGATGTTGGTCATAGTTTATGCACCTCAAAAGTTGTTTCATGTTGTCATAGGTTTCCTTCATATGGACTGCATGACCAACTGGAATTGATGGCAAAACATTGCCATTATGCAGTAAAACAGCTTTAAGACTCGTCTTCGATGAATCAATGAACAGTCTCCACTCATCTGGATCGTGAACAATGTTGAGGGCTGCCATCACACCATCGATGTTGTTGCAGGCTACAAGATCACCTTCCATGAAGAAGAATGGGACAAGATCCTTTTGACGGTCACGGAACATGGAAACCCTAACATCACCTGCCAGGAGATTCCACTGCTGTAGTCTGGAGCCCAACAGCTCTGCCTTACGCTTGGGTAGTTCCAAATCCCTGACAAGGTCATTCAGTTCACCTTGTGTTATGAGGTGTGGTTCAGAGGAGGAGGATGGGAGAAAATGTGGGTCTTGTGACATTGATGGTTTAGGACCAGAAGTTTCATCCTCTTCCTCTTCCTTGTCTTACTCAAGTGAGAATGATTCTGGTGCATCAGGAACTGGCAGTCCTTCTCCATAGGGTACTGGGCGTATAGGTGATGGAATGTTTGGATAATGCACAGTCCACTTTTTCTTCTTTGACACACCTTTCCCAACTGGAGGCACCATGCAGAAGTAACAATTGCTGGTATGATCTGTTGGCTCTCTCCAAATCATTGGCACTGCAAAAGGCATAGATTTCCTTTTCCTGTTCAACCACTGGCGAAGATTTGTTGCACAAGTGTTGCAGCATATGTGTGGGGCCCACCTCTTGCAGCCAAGAGGCTCCAATTTTGCAGCCAAAATAAAGGTGATAGGCTTTCTTAACCATAGTGGTTATATTGCGCTTTTGTGATGCAAAAGTCACTTCACCACAAACATAGCAGAAGTTATCTGCACTGTTCACACAAGTACGAGGCATCTCTGCTCACTTTGGCTAAACAGAAATGTGTCCCTTTGCAAAATCAAACACTGACAAATAAGAGAGCACAACACTGTATGATTTCTAGAGCTGATATAGGACAATTTGTTCAGCAGAGCGATGTAAGCTTCGTTATGATTGCATTATCCATGACTTCTAGGAATAACATGATGCAATTCATATAATGTATGACGCAATACCAGCTTCAGATTGCATCATTCATTGTTTTGCCTAAAAAGCAAGTACTGTCCAAACCCAGTCATAGATTTATTAATAGATCCAGTCAAAGATGTATTTTAGTCATTTCTGGTTTAAATTGAGATCCCTTCCCTTTATAACTCACTTATCCTCTGCCATTCCCAAGTCAAGGGTCGTATATACTGACCCAATAGCATATCTTGAAAACTAGAGCCAATCAACAATTTTAAGCATCATTTTCGTTCTCAGTGACCCAGTTTGACTACATTTATTTCAGAAGCATTTTGGCTGTAGAGCAGTGTATTAGGAGGGTAGAGAAGCACTGGAATAGGTTACCTAGGGAGGTGGTGGAATTTCCATACTTAGTGGTTTTTAAGGCCCAGCTTGACAGAGCCCTGGCTGGGATGATTTAGTTGGGGTTGGTCTTGCTTTGAGCAAGGGGTTGGACTAGCTGACCTCCTGAGGTCTCTTCCAATAAATCTTCTATCATTCTATGTATTGCCTGTTAAAGGCATTCACGGAAGTTTAGTTTTTCCCAGTTCCTGGGTGGGGGCTTGAGCTGGTGGTGTTCGTTAATTGTAAGATGAACCCCTAGTTAATTGAACCTGGCTATTGTTGCTATCACCATCAATAGCCAGCAGAAGTGTCATACTAATAAACCTCATTTGTAAGTAAGGCAAGGGGGACGCTCTGAGAACAGTTGTTCATTGAAAGGGAATAAGCACTGATGGATGAAAAACTAAGACTGATGTTGCTTTGGGTCAATGGTCAACAATATCAGGGAAGTACTGGAGGGGAAAACCCCTGGACTCATCAGAAGATGTCTGCATTGTCCAAAGTGTCTCTCTCTAGAGAGTCACAGAAATTAGATGTGGAAAAAGCCATGATTGGTCATCTAGTCCATCTGCCTGGCCTATGCAGATCTAATCCCTACATTTCCAAGGGTTCTATCAAGTATCTCTAAAGCCAAACACTTTGGTCCAGAATACGATCTCATTTGTGTTGATATAAATCTAGAGTCACGCTGGCCTGGATTTTAAAGAGTCTTGCCTCTGAATGGGAGCTCAGTGCCTAACTCCTTCAGGCACACTCAAAAATGTCAGTATCTAGTATTTAGCCCAAATTGACACCAGCATAGCTGAGATCAGAATCTCACCCTTTGTCTGTTTATAAAGTCGCACAGAAACAGTGGTAAGGGTTGAAACTGAAATCATGCTGTAAATAACTTACATAATAAAAAATCAATGATAAAAAAACATTCCCAGGGTTTGCTTTATGAGACTACAAAAAAGTCTCCACTGCGTATAAAACTGAAGTTTGCCACTGCTGCTAGTCACATGGTGAGCTGGCAATTGGACAATAAGATCTGAATTCATTGATGAATAAGTCCTTTTTTTTATTTCACAAAATGTGTACTAATTGCTGTAATCAAAAAGGTTTTAGGTTCAACCTTTAGTCTGATGGTTGGCTCTACATGACACTTGTGAAAAATCCACAAGTAATAGATCCTGCTTTCTGGTAATGGCAAGACTGAATAAAATACTCTCAAGCATTAGCTACACTTCTGCAGATCTGGCCTTTGTTAAATTAGCAGCAATATCTTAAGACCATTAGAATGATTATAGCCAACTGTAATAGTCTGTGCATGACAGTAAAACTCCTAGAAAATGTTCAGTTATGTGCCAAATGACAGTACCTGGAAATCATTAAGGTAATCAGGTTACTGTAGTTGCATGGGCATCTTCCCTTAATAAATCTAGGAGAACACTTTATCAAGTAGCACCTGTTTTTATTGGCTGTCATTACCAAACCTCTAAGCTATTGCTTAATTGCAATAAAGGAGGGAGTTCTCAATTGCTTCCTTAACATCTGCAACAGGGATGGGAAAACCAGCTCTGGTGAAATAAGAATCAGCTTGAACTTTTGCTCAGATTTTAAGCTGGACTTGAAATGAATCAGTATTAAATGTCCCCAAAAGTTTGATGCCGTGTTTCATCTTTTCCTCTGCGCCTGCTGATTTGGGCCAGGACAAGTTGCTGAAGAACCAAATGATCATGAGAGAAACATTTGGTTTTGGTTCGTTGGTTGGGTGGGGTTTTTTTTGCTGTTACTTCCTGATTTATCAAGGTTGGAATGTGAAATCTAGTGAAACATCTTATTCTCTCATGAGAGTTTCAGACTGCGATCCCCAGCAAGGAGCCTCAGAATGGCTAAGCATCTGCCATATGGTGGGTAAACAGCTGAAACCGGTGAGGCTTATCCTAACCCAACGGAACCTTCAAAGGTTCATCCAGCACTAATTCACACATACAGTTCACTTGATTTATTCCTTATCAATGTACAGTGGCCAGTAACATGCTGAGCAACATAGGATAGACAGCAAAGAGAAATTCTAGTAAGTTCTATACATTTGCATCCAGATAGATTACAGTGACGATACTGCTGCTGTAGTTACCCAAACTCTCAGACTTCTGTAATTATTTCCAGGTACTTTTGGTGAGATTCACAGGAGTGACTTAGGCTCTTGTCAATTTAGGTGACTATGTCCAACATTTAGACGCCGCCTGCATTCACAAAACATCTGCTGAGCTGCCATCGAACCCTGCAGGTACCTGAAGTGCCTATGTTTCTGCTGTTAACATTTCCAAAGCATGGTGGTTGGGCATGCACTCAGCAGCTCAACACTTAATTCACACCTAAACCCCAACAGGATTCCCTAAACTAAGAGTTATCCTTTCCTAGCTTGCCTTCAGAGCCCAGCCTGGTAGATGTGCTTAGAGCAAATGTAAACCTGCACTAGCCAGACCTGGTACACTTCTTATAAACTTTACCCACTAGAAAAACAACAAGGAGTCTGGTGGCACCTTAAAGACTAACAGATTTATTTGGGCATAAATTTTCGTGGGTAAAAACCTCACTTCTTCAGTTGCATCTGAAGAAGTGAGGTTTTTACCCACGAAAGCTTATGCCCAAATAAATCTGTTAGTCTTTAAGGTGCCACCAGACTCCTTGTTGTTTTTGTAGATACAGACTAACACGGCTACCCCCTGATACTTTACCCACTAGTTAACTCACCTGCGAGGTTGGAGACCCAGATTCAATTCCCCCTGGTCCAAAGCCACCAGGCTCTGTAGTCAATCTCACTCTCTGGCCCAAAATTCACTAGAAGATGCATCTATGTAGATTGCAATCTTTTGAGGATAAGGAATGGTGTGTGCTTGTAACTTGTACAGTGTGTCTGCGTTTCTCAAATAATATCTAAGATAGCATTAGCCAAAGCAAGGCTAAATCTAAGTTCGGTTACTGATGATCATAAACAGTATTATGTATTTTTACAAAGCATTTCAGTTCCTCCAAAAGATAACTTAATGCTTCTTGTTAAATGCCATTTTGACTTAAATAGGGTTAATTACTCATTGGCCAAATTATCACTATGTACCTTATGATGACTTGGCTTCACACAGAGTGATAAAGAATATCGTATACAAAAACCCAAGCAATAACTCACAAGGGCTAGATTCAATTCTTGTGTAACTCTAATGACTACAGTAGAGCCACACCAGGAATGGATTTGGCTCCAGCATCCTTAAACCTCATTTATCCTTATATAATCAATACCTTTCAGATTTCCTCTTTTATACGTACATCACTTACATTAAATATGTTCCTTCTGCCCACTTCCCAATTAAAATTTTCCTTGCCCGTTTTGTTATCCCACTCCATTTCACATTTCCTTCTCCTCGTGGCTCAAAAGTATCTATTTTGTTAAATCATTAACTCAAACCACACATATTCTTGGATGTACGGAGCCAATTATCCTGGCAGAATAACCTTTACGTAGAGTAAAAATCTGCAATTTCAGTTATTTTTAAACCAAGTACTTTTAACAATTTGTCCTTCTTCTGAAACCTCCTTTGAAAATATACCAGGACATAAAACTCTCTGTGTTGCCCAGAGAGTGCTTTTAAATATTCAATTGTCCTGATTGTTTTTTGGCTGATGACTTTCTTTCTTTATGTGTATGGAGAGGTCCATCAATGGCTATTAGCCATTGGTATCCCTAGCCTCTGTTTGCTAGAAGCTGGGAATGGGTGACAGGGGATGGATCACTTGATGATTACCTGTTCTGTTCATTCTCTTTGGGACACCTGACATTGGCCACCATCGGAAGACAGGATACTGGGTTAGATGGACCTTTGTTCCAACCTAGTATGACCGTTCTTAAACATGTTTATGTTCTTAAACAGACACTTTTTTTATAGTGTGTATTATTTACAAGGCTTAACAATGGAATGGTTAGATGTGGGCCTGCTAGGATCCTGATGCAGATTGCCAGGGGTGGATGATGTGTTCAGAGTTGTGCTGAGCTGACTCCACAGTGAGGGAGGCAATGTTGTATAGTGAACAGGGCACTGTGCGGGGATCCAGGAGACCTTGGGGCTCTGCCACTGACCTGCTGTATGACTTTAGCAAGTCATTTCCTTCCTGTGCCTGTCTTCCATCCCGCTCCTCCTCTGTTTGGACTGTAAGGTCCTTGGGCAGGGACGATGTATTTCTACAGCACCCGATGGAATATTGCCTCTCTGTACTAATGTAATATAATTCATGATAATATTACAAAATGATAACCAGTCTGCAGTCATCAGAGAATGGAGATGACTTCCAATTTGGCCATGAACCAATTCCTGATTATTATGACTTTTCATATCAGATGTTGAATCATAGGCACACTCTGGGGTTTTCTTCATAGAGGCGGAATTTCCAGTCTCTGGGAAATTCTGATATTTTGACATTTAGTTTCATTCTGAATCAAGATAAAATCCTCAAAATAGCCAGCAATAATACAAAGAAAACAAATAGTTAACGTTATTCACAAACATCAAAATATTTCTGTTTGCCAGAAGCTGGGAGTGGACGACAGGGAATGGATCACTTGATGATTATCTGTTCTGTTCATTCCCTGTGGGGCACCTGACATTGGCCACTGTCAGAAGAGAGGACACTGGGCTAGATGGACCTTTGGACTGACCCAATATGGCTGTTTTTATGGTCTTAGAGACAAGGTGGGCAAGGTAACATCTTTTACTGGACCAGCTTCTGTTGTTGGAAGGTTCAAATTTTCAAACTACACAGAGATCTTCCCCAGGTCTGGGGAAGGATATCAGAGTTCCTCCCCCAGGCCTAAAGAAGAGCTGTTTGTAGCTCAAAAGCTTCTACCTTCCACCAGCAAAATTGGTCCAATGAAAGATCTACCTATGTTGTCTCTTTCCTGTGCTGGGATCAACATGGTTACAGTAACAGTTCAGACAAAATATTTCAGCTCAGTCCGTCATTCAACTGTTTCTGTGTGAACTGTCACAATGCCTCATGGGAGTTGTAGTTTGGGTGCTCCCATTCTCCCATTCTCCTCTATGAGCCAGGCTTCCTGCTTAGACTACAACTCCCATTGTGCACCATGGCTTCAACATTGCTCTGCAGCAGTTCAGTCAGAGGGGAGACCATGGGAGATGGGAAACTGAGTCAACCAAGAGGGAGCCCAGCCATAGGGAAGATAGGAGGTATGAGGCACCTGAACAACTGAGGCAGGTAGGCAGATGTGGTTCAATGTCAAACTAAGATGAAATCAAATGTTTTGAATCAGTTTTACAAACTGAAATGTTTTGATTCAGGAAGATGTGACCTGAAAATAAATATTAATTTCAATTTTCCCAAAAGGGAAATCAAAAAACCTTTTGCAAAATCAAAACTCTTTCTCAATAAAAATTTCCTTTGTGCAAAAAACAACAATGTTGAGAGAAAATTCCTCACAGCTGTATTAATTAAATCTAACTTTTACATGGAAAACTCATCAGTAACAGTACTGCCGTCTCTGTTCAGCTCCCAAACAGCTGTCTTCTAACTTGAATAAATGTAAATAAAATTTCCAATCACTGGTTACAATAATAATGTATCTCCTTATATCTGTTCAGAAGCATTCCTAGCCAATAACCCACAAAAAATAAGTAATCTTTGGCTTGATTCTCCTCTGCTTTTCACCATGTGAAGTTATTTACACCTGTGTAAGCATTCAAAAATCATTAGTTTGGCTTAAAAAAGTCCCAAGATTGTTTTACAAATGTCAAGCTGTCTGGAGTGGCTCACAAAGATGGGTGCCAACCTCAGGGCAGAGTGTTACAAAGCAGGGCACAAATCCCAAACTGGTTGTGTGTTCTGCACTCAGATTTCACCAACCAAGTATCAAGTGTGAACGTCTCAAGCACTACAACTGCCTTAACATGGAGTCACAGATGGACCCATTGGGAACTCTGGTCTATCTTGCCTTTGTGATAGGTGGTTCCTTACACCAAAAAAAAAATCACAATAATATTCAGGTTACTCCCAGTCCCAAAGGACCAGTCACTTAGCCCAATCAATTGCATCTTAGATCCTACACCAAAGATAACACTTGTTGCCAACCCCGTAATTAACTAAAGATTTATTAACTAAAAAGGAAACAGAGTTTAAAGCAGATAAACATACACACACATACAGGTTACAGTCTTAGGTTTCAAAAGGTAATAGAAGCTGGCACTGCTGTAATGTGCAAGCACTATATGTCTTTTAGGGCTATCCCAAGCTCGGCAGCTTGGGGATCCCTTGCTTATGCTTAGAAATGTTGCCCTCTCCAAATTTCAAACAGCACAGTGATGACAATTTCTTCTTGACAAGATTTTTATTCCCTTTCCCCAGAATTCAAGCTGTACTGGGACAAAGTTTTGTGCATGTCCCTTCTCCATGGGCATGGGAAAAACAATCAACAAAGTCTTTTGTCCACTGATATTCCACAGTGATTCGTCTTCTTTTGTTAGGCAGGAGATGACACCTTGTGTGGCATACTAGTATTTCACACTTGGCAGTGCTTCTCTCCTGACTGTAGGGGTTTCTGGTTTCACAGCAAACACTCTTCTAGTTACAAAGCAAACACTTAAATATTTCCTCATAACATGGGATGCAGATATTATATGTGAGATTAATGCATGCAGCAACTCACAAGCATCTCATAAGGTCCAAACACTAAACACATCTCTATAAATCTAATACCTATTTTAACAATGCTAACACAGGTGAACCAGACTGGTGTCTGGCTATGTATTGTTCAGTGAGGCCTAGAAATTTACTTCTTTTTCTTGCAGAGATTCTTCTATAATCATTTGAATCCAGGAGCTGGGGCTTTAAGGGGAAAAAAAGAAATTTGGTGATACTCACAATAAAATCACACATCAATACAGAAAATGCTACCACTGGTTTAAGCAAAAAGTCCTGATTCGATAGTGTTTGCTCATCTTCTCTACTTGCTTTGTATCTGTTAAATGACTATCCAAGGCTGCAGATAATCAAGAATTTTTAAGTCCAAATGATTATACTTTAAAAGTTATGAATGAGTAAACAACACAGGATTATACTTGAAACTCTATATCAACCTTTGCTATAGCACTCACTTCTGAGCAAATGCCATAGTAAATATTTATTCCAATATCTAAGGTATCATAGTATAACTAATCACTGCAATTTTCCTTTAAGAAGATGATGACTGTGTTTTACAGTAATTGGTGAGTACTTTAGAAGCACAGATATTTCACTAGCTCCTCATCTCTCTAATCATTTTTACACATTGGGATGCCTGTCATGAAAATACATTTCAGAAATACAATCCAACAACAATAACCTTTGGAATAAAAACTACTTGCCATAAAACATGCAATAAAAGTCAAGATCCTAAGCACCGAAATCAAAGTGTGTTAGAGAGACCGCAATGCTTCATGGACAATTTTCAAGCAAACATTCTCTTTGGAAGCAATTCTGTGTCTTTATGTAATGGTAAAATAATGAATGCATATCATAATTTAATAAGGAAATTATTGTAATTATACATAGTATCATGCATGTTTATAAAACTTTCATCCTGAAGGATCTCAAAATTCTTGTGAAACTACAGGAATCACGTCACCAGTAGAGCTGGTCAGGAATTTTTTGATTACATAGATTTTCCATGGAAAACATTAATTCATCAAAACTGAAACTTTTATCAGGAAAGGGTTGGTTTCAATGACACTGTTGTCAGAAAGGTTTCTCACATCTAGGATAGAATTGTTTAGGTCAAACCCAGAGAGACGAAAGCCTAGTGGTTAGCAGCAAATCCGCTGGGATGTGGGAGATCTAGAAGTTCCCCCTCTGGCTGATTCCGAGCAAACTGGCTACTCAGGGTGAATCATTCATTGTTTTAAATGTCTAAAGTTCTCGGTTTTACATTGGTGCAGAATGGGAAACAAATTTAAATCTCAAATATTTTCATAGGGTCAGAAGACCGTTCCTGGCCTACCTGTAGTTACCACTGAAATGGACCCGCCTCTGGGGTGGAATATGATGAAGAGTGTTTAACATATTGCAACGTGATATCACAGTTTCAGACAGGAAGTGATGGTCAAGCAGAAGGAACGGATGGACTCTTAACAAACGAAGATCTTGCTTTCATTGAAGTTTCATTGACTATCCCCTTGTGATTGTGATGTGAGTCAGGGAATACAGAAGTGCCATGTAAGCCAGCAAGCCAACACATTGCCCTGTGCTTAATATAAAGTTCCCAACAGCAGCAGATTGTTGTTGGGGATGGATTTATTTCTCAAAACAGTCCAATATAAATAAAACACATAAAGCAGGTCTTTTTCCCCTGCAGGTAGGTATGTGTCTGTCTAACTGAGCTGCCCTTTTATCTGGGGTCCAGATGACATGCAGGATATCACCTGATCCCTGGCCTCAGGCCATCACTCGAGAGGCGGATAACTAGGCAGAGAGGAAGCTAAACCTGCCTCCCTTAAAGGGCCAGCCTCACCCTGTGGCACCACGGTGCATGTGCAGTATTAACAGAATCTGCACAGCTGCCACCAATGCTATGGTTGTCCCTGAATTTCAGAAAGTTTTATGTTGTTAGGGGTATTGTCTGTTGAAGTTGGTGCATTTAAAAAAAAAATCAGTCCAGATGGTCCCGCTACTGATCCAGTGGTGTGTCACTTTGTGTATGATGTCAGTACTTTGGGAATGTAATAGTTGTGCACATGCCAATAAAATAAATCAAACCCATCACTGGGAGGCAGCTAATTAATGGAGCTGGGCTTAGCTTCACTTGTGACGAAAGAGCCAGCCTACCCTGTGACACTCCCTCTCAGTCTTCTCTCTGTTTACTATTTCATATACTTTTATCATGTCTCCTCTTACCAGTCTCCTTTCTAAGCCCATCGGCTGCAATTCATCAAGGGATGTAAGTTCCATTGTGAGACTACTCACATGCTTAAAGTTAGGCCCTTGCTTATGCACCTTACTCAACGATAGCCACGGTGTTCCATTCCTTGGAGAATCCAGCTCTTAGGGTACGTCTATACTTACCCGCTGGTTCGGCGGCCAGCAATCGATCTTCTGGGATCGATTTATCGCGTCTTGTCTAGACGCGATAAATCGATCCCGGAAGTGCTCGCCATCGACGCCGGTAATCCTGCTCTGCGAGAGGAATAGGCGGAGTCGATGGGGGAACCTGCCTGCCGCGTGTGGACCTGCGGTAAGTACCTTTAAGTTCGAACTAAGATACTTCGACTTCAGCTACATTATTCACGTAGCTGAAATTGCGTATCTTAGTTCAAACTGGGGGCTTAGTGTGGACCAGGCCTTAGTGCCTACTTATGGATTCAGAAACCTAGTTTTGAAAATGCTGGCCTATTTTCAATGGAGAGAAAGGTAGACCCTGAGCCTAAAAATTTGCACACATGCTTGATTTGATGCACCTGGAGTAGTCCCATTGCTCCGGTCCTGCAATTCCATGCAGGCGGAGTCTTGTTCCTGCGTGGAAACCTCATTGCCTGAGCACAAGAGTGTGAGTGTGTGGCTCCATTTCTAGGACTGGAGAAATATTATTAATGAGAATAAGGGAAGCAGAGGACAGGGATGACAAGAAGAGACAGATGGGGACTCTGAAAGCAGGCTATAAAAAGTTTTGTGTAAACTCTAAACCTTCTTTCTAGAGTCTACCATCAATTTTTTTTATAGTGTGTTTATTATTTTTCTGGAAGTACCAGAAAATAAAATCCTATGTATATATAGTTCCTAAAATAGGGTTAGAGTTGTTGTCTTTAAAGAACATTTTATACCTTCCACCACTAGTCAAGTGAGAGCCATGCTTCCCCCATGATTCATGGTTAATTGCATACTTTCTGTAGACAGTTTTATTTATCCTACAATAGCGTACAAAATATGTCCCAACTGGCTTTATTTTTATGTTGATGTTTTTTTAACAGCACCAAGAGGGAGAGGGAAAGGGAGGCTTGGGGGAGTCAATAAAGAAGAATGTGAGAATGTGTCCTTCTATAAAAAAAGCAGCTTAAAGTAGCAGTTGGACTTTGGCACATGTGTGGTCTATTATTGCCTTCCATGTAATCAGCCGTCTGGCAGGGCAATAGCATCAAGGTGTTGTTTATACACTATAAAATGTTAAAATGGCATTGTAAAGATTAGCTGGAAGACAAGGCTTTCCTTCCCCCCGTTTCTGTTTTTGCAACAAATAAATGGTGGGAACTGAAATGGTTTCCTCAAAGCTTGCAATGACTCTTTAGTGGAAAAACTTCTAACCTGAGAGAGGTGGGGTGGCCCATTGAATAGGGAACTAGAAGTCAGGTGACCTGCGCTCTATTTCCAGCTCTTGCACTGATTTGCTTTGTAACCTTGAGCAAGGTACGTCTCTTCTATGTGCTTGTTTCCCCTGACAGTCTTGACTACTTAAGGTCTGATCCTATCCCTTTGACATCAGTGGGAGTTCTGCCATTGACATCAGTGAGGGCAAGATCAAACCCTTATATTGTAAGTATTTCAGGATAAGGACTGTGTATGAACAACACCTTTATCTTGGTCATTGCCCCTAAGAGCTACTATTATAAAAAAATAACAATAACTGTATGCCTAGGAAATCAGAACTACGGGACATGCTGGAATGAATGATTTGGGCCCTGATCCTATGACACATTGAACACTTTAGTTTCAATTGGAGTTAGGGTAATCAGCAACTTCCAGGGTGCAACATGCCACAAGCATCAGGTTCCCTATATCTAAACTTCCTGAAACCAACCCCAGATCAGTGCCTCCAAGAGTCAGTTCAGCCCCTCATGCATCTGAGGTAGAAAAATGGTGGGTTTTTTTTATAATTTATCTTCAAGACCACAGTGCTATTTAAACCTTAAACATCTAATGGCAATGTTTAATTAGTTATGTGTCCTGGTATAGGGCACTTAGTCAAAAAATTGAGCTAGTGGGAAGACATTCAAAACACTGAAAATTAAATGTTGACTTTCTTAATTTTCTTGAAAATTTCATCCTGTTTTTCTCTCAGATTCAGTCCAAATGTTTCCTCTCTCATTGTCAGACAATTTGCTGTGCACCAACTGGTCACTGAAATGTACCCCAGGTGTGGCAAGCCTCCAGCAGCTTTTGTATGTAGCATATGTATGATTTGGTCAACAGATATTGAAATCAGAGGCAGAATTCTCATTAGCTTTCCTGGGCCCAGGAATTAGACCTATCACTTTACAAAAGCCTTGTGACAAAGATATTATATTATATTATATTATATTATATTATATTATATTATATTATATTATATTATATTATATTATATTATAATGTGTGCTAGACAATTTGCAGGCACATAAAACCAAGATCTCTATTCCAAAGAATAAATACTTCAAGGGCTGATCAGACAACTCCCTATTCATACAAGGATTCTTTACTCACATTTTTAAGATGTTGAGATTTGAACAAAATTTCAAAATTTGGGGTGAAAAAAACACAGGGAAGGAAAAAACTTGGAAAAAAATCGGCCTTATTTTCTCCCCATATTTTGGCCACATATTCTCAGATAATAGTCTCATTAACTTCACCAGGACTTCTCCCACAAGTAACAACTATTCACATAAGTATTTGCCAGAGTGGGCCCAAAACAGACAATTGACAGACAAGGGAAGGGGAAATAATGCAAGCTAGTATTTTACCAGCATCATAATCACAGTTCATCAAAAGAGCTGGTTTAAAACTTCCATGTTGCAGAGGGAGAGTTATGTTTCTTTGTTTACTCAGAGCAGCAAGCACTGAGAGAGGGGGCAGCATTTTAATTAAAACTGATAAAGCCTCTGAAAATTAGTCTGGGGAAAACCCATCTTGTTGAATGCATAGCTGCCAGGTTTCAGCTGGAGGCTGGAGGGAATTTGTACAGGGAAATTGGAAGTGCAGCACATCATTGGTGCAATCAGGTCTGCAGGGTGAAATACCACTCAGGTTTCATGCAAGAAAAATATACCCTCTTTAAAAAAATGGTATTTGTCATTAAAGAACCAGCATCTTGTGCAGGACTTAAAATATGTAAAAATCACTTTCTCAAACTATGCACATTTGATAGGGCAAAATATTACTTCCTCTTATGCTCTCCTTTTTCGCAGTTCTGCCCAAGGTCTTCTCCACTGTAGCATCCCCCAACCCCAGGCTAGAAACTAACTTGCTTCCAAGTATGAAGGTCTGCTCCCAGTGGGAAACCATTCCCTTTCTTCACAGCCCAAGCACCCGTGGATTAGGCACATCTAGTGCAGGCAAGGACTACTTGTTAAGCTATCTGGAACGAAGTGTGGTAGACACTCAGCAAAGAAATGAAGACTGCTGGTGTTAGCATCCATCTAGGAGCATGGGAGAGTGAATATACATGAATGACGTGGATCCAGCGCCCACTGAAGTCAGTGGAAAGACTTCCACTGAGTTCTCTCTATCTTAGGGTTTGATACTGCTGCCCATCACCATAGGACCTGAGAACCTTCCATGTAAAATTGATAGCAAAAGCTAAGTCCCTAGTGGACTCCGTGAAGTCTCTGGCATATTTCACTTCTCGTAGTAAAAACTCTGTGAGATTTTTCTGATTTTTCTGTTTTTGTTGGTAGGAGTTTGGGGACAAAATGGTCTTTGGATCCGGTTATTTATTGGAACCTCTGACACAGAGAGCAGCACAGCCAGGCAATTGTCCAGGAAAGCTCTGGTAGGAAAAGCCTTTATTACATTACTGTGTTTTATGTAAACAGTTGAGCTCAACTTCTCGGCCCTGATTAATTCAGTATTTGAAAGAGGTTCTAGCAAAAGACATAGAATCATAGAAGATCAGGGTTGGAAGAGACCTCAGGAGGTCATCTAGTCCAAACCCCTGCTCAAAGCAGGACCAACCCCAATTAAATCATCCCAGCCAGGGCTTTTTCAAGCCGGGCCTTAAAAACCTCTAAGGATGGAGATTCCACCACCTCCGTAGGTAACCCATTCCGGTGCTTCACCACCCTCCTAGGGAAATAGATTTTCCTAATATCCAACCTAAACCTCCCCCACTGCAACTTGAGATCATTACTCCTTGTTCTGTCATCTGCCACCACTCAGACCAGCCTAGCTCCAGCTTCTCTTCAGATAGCTGAAGGCTGCTATCAAATCCACCCTCACTCTTCCCTTCTGCAGATTAAATAAGCCTAGACTAAATAAATTCCCTCAACCTCTCCTCATAAGTCATATGCTCCAGCCCCCTAATCATTTTCATTGCCCTCCGCTGGACTCTCTCCAATTTGTCCACATCCTTTCTGTAGTCAGGGAACCCAAAACTGGACGCAATACCCCAGATGTGGCCTCACCAGTTCCGAATAGAGGGGAATAATCACTTCTCTTGATCTGCTGGCAATGCTCCTACTAATGCAGCCCAATATGCCGTTAGCCTTCTTGGCAACAAAGGAACACTGTTGACTCATATCCAGCTTCTCGTCCACTGTAATCCCCAGGTTCTTTTCTGCAGAACTGCCGCTTAGCCAGTCGGTCCGCAGCCTGTAGCAGTGTATGGGATTCTTCCGTCCTAAGTGCAGAACTCTGCACTTGTCCTTGTTGAACCTCATCAGAGTTCTTTTGGCTCAATCCTCCAATTTGTCTTGGTCATTCTGGACCCTATCCCTGCCCTCCAGTGTATCTACCTTTCCCCCCAGTTTAGTGTCATCTGCAAACTTGCTGAGGGTGCAATTAATCCCATCATCCAGATCATTAATGAAGATATTGAACAAAACCAGCCCCAGGACCGACCCTGGGGGCACTCTGCTTGATACCGGCTGCTAACTAAGCCATCGAGCCGTTGATCACTACCTGTTGAGCCCGATGATCTAGCCAGCTTTCTATCCACCTTATAGTCCATTTATCCCACCCATACTTCTTTAACTTGCTGGCAAGAATAGTGTGGGAGACCATATCAAAAGCTTTGCTAAAGTCAAGGTATATCACATCCACCACTTTGCACATATCCACAGAGCCAGTTATCTCATCATAGAAGGCAATCAGGTTGATCAGGCAAGACGTGCCCTTGGTGAATCCATGTTGACTGTTCCTGATCACCTTCCTCTCCTCCAAGTTCTTCAAAATTGATTCCTTGAGGACCTGCTCCATGATTTTTCAGGAGAATGAGGTGAGGTTGACGGGTCGGTAGTTCCTCAGATTCTCCTTCTTCCCTTTTTTAAAAATGGGCACTATATTTGCCTTTTTCCAATCATCTGGGACCTCCCCATATCACCACCTCTGCAATCACATCAGACACTACAGGGCTGTTAGAACTCAGTGCGCTGAGCGAGAATCTAGCACCAGACACGTGACTTAGAAAGAGAGGCCCAGTTCCTTAGATTACTTACTTACTTAGGCATTGTTCCACTCAGCGTTGCAATTCCTGACCCCACGGTACCCTCCTGCCAGCCCCAAAGGGACCTAAGGAAGGGATCTTCGGAAACCGGCTAGCTGAGGAGGGAGCTGCCTCAGCTAGCAAAGAATGAAAAGCCAAAGACAAGGGTCGGGGGAGAAGAGGGGTTTGGGTGCCTAAGCAGGTGACCTGGTCAACCTGGCTGATGGGCCAGAGATAGGCCCCTCCCTCCACTCAGGATCCTTAGCCATGACCCCTTTCCTGGAGTTAAGTACCTAAGACAGGTCAGCCGCTTAGATAGCTCATTCCCTAGCAGCCGAAACAGTTTCTCTCTCTCTCTCTCCTGCTCAAGCTTGTTACCTCTCTCACACTTCCCTGTGCTCACAGTTGTGTTTTGTGAAGGGGCTGTGCTGTCCCCTCACCTATCAGTGGCGTGCCTCCAGCCTTCTGCCGCAAGGTCTGACAGGTACCAGGTTTTAGGCACGCTCTGAGCATGCCTATGCGTTTGGTCCCACTGCCAAGAGAGGCATTCACCGCCTACTTTAAAAATCTTGCTTCAAGGTCTGTGGGGCTTTGGGTTGAGCTAGGTAGCAGTCCTCAGGTTGTTTTTAAAATATGAACCAGCAGAAACTTGGATACCTAAGGGAATAAGACACCTCAGGGGTTAGGTGGCAGCTGAGTGGTAGCTTTGAATATGTCAGTGGTGCCTAAAGGCTGGACTCAGGCACAGTTTTCTTCTGTGTTTGTACAGCAATGGGGTCCTGTTCTCTGCCTAGGTTATGGGAATACAAATAATAAAGAAGCAGATGGGTGCTGGATTACCTTTATGGATCTGGGCCTGGCTCTGTTTGGTAAATAGCCCCGGCTGCCCTCTGTGAAGATGGCCAATCTTTGTTCAGGAGGTAGACCGGGGGTAGGGATCAGGGAGGAAGATTATCGGAGGTAATGCAAAAGGTATGAGAGTGCATGTGATTGTAGAGGTGCTGAGAAATGAAGGAGGAAATGAAGAAGACATTGATTTTCATTGTGGTAATTCTAATCCATTATTTGTTGTTATTATTATTTACAGCATATGGAGCTTGTTAAAAAAAAGTTGTAAGGGAAACTTTCCGATAAAAATAATGCCTTTAAATTGTCATACCTTCCCTACAATATTGGAAATAATTTATTATACATAGGGGCAACTCCAATAGGGTTGTATTCAGCATTGTGCCTGGTGCCGGAGAACTGCACTGTAGCATGCATGCAGGAAAATACTAGCTGTAAGTTGATGAAAAGAAGGGGATTTGCCAAGGAAAAAATAATAGGAGGAGCTTGAGAAAAATAGATGAGACAGTGTCTCCAACTGTGGCGCTGTGGCCAAAAAGAACTAATGTGATCCTGGGATGCACAAACAAATGAATCTTGAGCAGGAGTAGAGACGTTATTTTACCTCTGTATTTGGCACTGGTGTGACCATTACTGGAATACTGTCTCCAGTTGTGGTGTCCACAATTCAAGAAGGAGGCTGATAAATTGAAGAGGGATCAGAAAAGAGCCAGAAAGAAATATTAGGATTAGAAAACATGCCTAATGGTGATAGACTCAAGGAGCTCAATCTATTTAGCTTAATAGAAAGAAGATTGAGGGGTGACTTTGATCACAGTCTATAAATACCTAAGGAGGAACAAATATTTGATCATTGCTCGTCAATCTAGCAGAGAAAGGGATAACACAATCCAATAGCTGGAGGTTGAAGCTAGACAAATTCAGACTGAAAATAAGCATAATTTTTTAACTGTAAGGGTAATTAAGCACTGGAAGAATTTAATAAGGGTCATGGTGGATTCTCCATCACCAACAATTTTCAAATTGAGATTGGATGCTTTTCTAAAAGCTCTGCTCTAGGAATTTATTTTGGGGCAGTTTTTTGGCCTGTGCTATCCAGGTGGTCAGACTAGATGATGACATTGGTCCCTTCAGGCCTTGGATTCTATGACTCTATAAAAATCATATCATGGGTAAGAACTGAAATCCTGCTTAAGAGTTTCTGTCAATTAAACTTGACTAAGGGCCTAAGCCAAAGCCCACTTAAGTCATTGGACAGACTCCCGTTGCTTCCAATGGGCTTTGGATCGTGCCCTATGCCAACATTAAAGTCTCTCTTTGCTCGATTTGCAGAAATTGAACAGGTCCCAGCCCTTGTGGCTATGCTGGCCATGGGGCAAAAGGTGGCTCCAGAGCACCGACCGCCTGATAGTTGAACCAGAGCCCCATCACCTCCCCATGCTTAGGAGAAGAGGATAGGAGTGCACTGTACTTGCATGTGTTCCACTGCTCCACTCCTTATGTCCCTTCAGGGTATGTTCAATATGCCCACTCGTACTATAAGACTCTTCCCAAAGAGGGGATAATGTGTTGTGTTTGCTGCATCTTCAGAGTGGTGGACATGCAGTTAAACCTGTGGTCAGCCAACCAACTGAGATCAGCTGCTTAACCGGTGGCTTCCCAATAAAGGGGAAGCAGAATTCTACTTGTCAAATTGGGGATATCTAAGGTGACCTCTTAAGACAGGAGCTTGTTTATTAAGGCTGCTACAGGTTTCATAGCATTGATTTCTTTGGTTCTTACTCCTCATGCATGGGTTGCAGGTAAGTTTACTCCAGGCCTCCTTTTTTTAGTTTTTGTTCTTTCTTTCCTTTTTCTGTGTCTTCACTCCATCTTGGAGTCTCTTTTCTTGCCATCATTTTAAAATCTCTGTTAAAGTCTTTCCCCAGCTGCTGGGGGTGTATCTGCTGGGGTGAGTAGGCCAGACTCCCTGCACTCTCCTTCTGCTGAAGTGGTATTAGCAGGACTAATCAGAAGTCTTGGTGCTAATACCCCATCGAGATGCACGGGCCAGTTGACGCCGCTCAAAGAGATGACATTAGACTGCCTGCAGATTCTGGCCAAGGTTGCTGCAATGTTTATTCTTGAGTCACATTTTCATGGTTTTTTTACTACCATAAGAGCTAGGAACTTTCCTTTATAGAAAATGAATGCTGAGATTCTGATTTAATCACATAATACCAGAAGCTGGGTCCTTGGGCGGCTATACTTAGAATGCCTGTGCTTTAATCTCACTCTGGTGATGGTGACAGTATCAAAACTGATAGACAGGGCAGGAAGAGATGAAAAAGAGATGAAGAGACATGCCTGGATTTAGGAGGAGCAGAAAATGTTGGGGCAGATTAAAGTCTTGGCACTAGTATGGGGACATGAGGAAATGAGAGGGACTGGAGATGAAGAGAGCATGGAGAGAGATAGAAAGAGAGATGGAAGGTATGGCGTTGAAGGAAAGATCATGGAGTATAGAAGAGTTGTAGTTGTAGGAAATCAAGGGCATGAGGGAGAAGGTGGAGTTTGAGACTGACGGGGAAATGAAATTGATATATGCTCCAGACACTTCCAATCCAAATGGGGGATGGAGCCATAGCATGAGGTCAAGGCCACCAGGGAGTCCTGTGTCACGTGCCATTGACTATCGATGGCCTTAATCCAGCGCTGGACCCACCCAGATACAAGAATCCCTTTCCAGACCCACTATCTAGCAAAGGAATCTTTCCTCAAGCTCAGCATCAGGGCTTCAGTTGGCCTGAAGGCATCTCTCTATCCTGCAGGTCTTTTGCACCTATTTCAGCTGTCCCCAGCAGAAAGGCAGAAAGAAGGCCTTAGATCGACTGCCTATGCCACCCGGGAGGGAATTGCTGTGGCTGTACAGGAGCAAAGCTAGCACTAGTTTTGTGAAACTCAGCAGGCTACCTAGTTTCTGATGTGCAAGAGGGTGGGGTTCTTTGCTCTGTAGTCCGCCTCCCTAGCTCCACTCATGACAAATGTCCCTCTGGAGGGAGTTCAAAGGAGCCGGGCAGGAGACAGATGCATAATGCAGGAGACTGGTGCTTCTGGCAGAGGGTTGGCAGGCCTGTAGAATCAGCTGCACAACACAGATTATACTAATTTGCTAAAAGGGAGTTTGGTCGGAAACAATATTGTCCCATTATGTTATGGATGCTTGATTCACTCGGGCCATCCTTTAAGCAAATTTTGATCTTTTTTTTTTCCCCGCAACACAGACTGCAAACATGCCCTTTCGCTCCAAACAACCCATCAATTTGAAAGTTCCCGGAGCTAAAGCCAAGTGCAAGAGCCAGGTGTTTTGATAGCAGCTACCCCCCAATGGCAGGAATAAATTACCTGTCCCATTAAAAACCAGCCACCTGCACTGTCAGCTTTTCAGCAACTTTTAAATCCCTCGCCTTGAGAAGTCTCACCAATGCCGACGAGAAACACTACCAGCTGCCTTTTGTCGTGCATTAGGCTGTTTGTGCTGTAGTGAGATTTGCTGGAAGAATTGCTGCTTCTGGAGCAGCTTCCCCAATGAGCAAAAATTGGACATAAAGGCGCATTACAAGGGAATTGCATTTTCTCTCTGGTTTCCCTTTCTGCACACAGAATTATTGATGAGGCTGCCCGTGCTTTTTGGAGTGTGTGTGCGTGTGTGCGAGGTTAGACTAGTACTGCTTTCACACACCATTTGAGTATAGACAAAAAGGCAAAATTTAAAACAAATAAAGTCCCCTTTTGTCATCGCATATGCAATAATTCTGCATGGAGAACGGCCCATTATCCACCGACCTCCAAAGCGACGTTATTTCGTTCGACACCCCTGGAGCTGCACAAATGACAGTCAGCAGGCGTCGAGCCGTCTTCTTGGAAAGAAAAAAAAAAAAAGAAACCTGGCATCTCCCTCACTGGCGCATCTGGTGAGTTTGAATGGCGTTTGCTGGCATGGGTTTGCAAAATTAATTACATTCCAAAGCCTTGTCACAAACAATAAACCCTTGTGCCAAAGGCTGATCTTTCGCTTTCTGCCAGATGTAATGCATCTGCTTCTCTTTATCGGGTTTAATCCTATTTGGCATCAATCGCTCAGTAAACTATGCTGCTAGAAGTTGGAGATGAAAAGTGGAGGGATGCAGAAAAGGCACCCAATAGTAGTGGAAGAGATGTCGCTTTAAGAGACTTAGCAATAAGATTGATGGATGGAATGACAATATGGACATCAGCTTTAAAATGGGATGTCATTCCCCATCAACTGTATCATATCACTCAGCAGTGCAGGAGGTGCCACATGACATCCACACTCCCATGGGAATGTATTTTACTGGATAGTGCAGTAGACTGGGAATAAGGAGTTCTGGGTCCCATTGCCAGTTCTGCCATTGACTCATTATCTAACCTGGTGCAAGTCACTCTTTGTGGGGCAGATTCCCAGAGTCATCCAGCAGGGAGATGGGTGACAAAGATGGTGTTCTGCCATCTTTGCACCTTCCTGCTCTCTCCCTGATCCTTTTGGCCACTAGAGGCCAAATCAACTCCCAGTGCAAACTAAAGCAGTCCAGATTGCAACAAGGTTGCTCTGGCTTGCACTAGCAGAGAGCAGCTCCCAAGGAGCGACTCCATTGGCCAGCATAGCCAGAGTACATCATGCTCTGGCCCTTCAAGACATACACTTGCTATACCCCACTGCCTCCTATGCCAGCTCAGGATTCCCCCATACAAGATTTTCCCCAAGACAGATTGGTGGGAACCATAGGGGGGAGAGGGGCTCACTTTCCTCTGTACCATGTGGGTGCAGGTCACTTGCCAGGATTATCTGGGTGTATATCAATCATTTCCCAGCCACTGGTGCATCTCGGTCCCTTCTATTCTCTCCCTATGTCACAGACTAGTCTAGTCTAGTCTTGTGTGGGCTGTAATACTTTGGTCTGATTTTGGTGGTTGGATTTGATGTGTGGATGCTAGGTGGTGTTTGTGGTCTGTGATATACAAGAGGTCAGACAAGATGATTAAGTGGTCCCTTCTGGCCATACGCTCTATGACTCTATGAAACACTGATTTAAGGCAGATTTAAGTCCAATTTGTGCCATTGGAGAAGCACAAAGGGGAATTAGAAGGGGACTGGGGATCTTAATTTGTCTTAATTTGTCTCTGTGTCTTAATTTACCCATCTCAATATAATACTTATTGTACTTCCATCACAAAGGTGTTATGGGCTCAGTCAGTTAACTGATGTATATAAAATTATTTGAGATTCTTAGACAAAATGCACTATGGAACTGCAAAATATTGCTATCATTCTGTGACGTGGCTCGGTCACGGAGACCCCCTTGGGACTGTCACCTGGCGTGCTGGAATTACCTCTGTGCTCTGTTTTCCCTGCCAGCTTGGGGGTCCATAACCCTGTCTTTTTGAGCCAGACACTCTAGCCTGCTGCAACACAAACCCAGGTCTGGTCCATGCCCCCAAAGCTGCAGACTTTAACCAAAAACTGCTCAGCAGGTTTCCTATCTTCAGCACCCAGACACCCAGCTCCCAATGGGATCCAAACCCCAAATAAATCCATTTTACTCTGTATAAAGCTTATAAAGGGTAAACTCATAAATTGTCCATCCACTATCACACTGATAGAGAGATATGACAGCTGTTTACTCCCCCACATATTAATCACTTACTCTGGGTTTACTAATAAACAAAAGTGATTTTATAAAGTATAAAAAGTAGGATTTAATTGTTTTCTAGTAATAGACAGAACAAAGTAAGTTACCAAGTAAAACAAAACAAAACATCCAAGTCTAAGCCTAATACATTAAGAAACTGAATACAGGTAAATTCACCCTCAGATGTTCCAGCAAGATTGTTTCACAGACTAGACTCCTTCCTAGTCTGGGTCCAATCCTTTCTCCTGGTACAATCCTTGTTATTTCCATCTCAGGTAGTAACTCGGGGATTTCTCATGACTGGCAGCTCCTTTGTTCTGTTCCACTCCCTTTTATAGCTTTGGCACAAAGCAGGAATCTTTTGTCTCTCTGGGTCCCCACCCCTCCTTCTAAATGGAAAAGCACCAGGTTTAAGATGGATTCCATCAGGTGACATGGTCGCATGTCCTATGAGACTCCAGCCTCCATTCTTCCAGGGCTGCCCAGCACACACCCAGGAAGGTTTGCAAGTAAACAGAGCCATTTACAGGCAATTGTCCTAGTGAATGGGAGCCATCCAGATTCCAAAACATCATTAATGGCCCACACTTTGCATAATTACAGTAGGACCCCAGAGTTATCCTTCATATTCCTAGTTTCTGATACACTAAACGAATAGGATGAACACACTCAATAGATTATAAGTTTTGTAATGATACCTTACAAGAGACCTTTTGCATAAAGCATATTCCAGTTACATTACATTCACACTCATTCACATAGATCCATAAAAAATATGGACTGCAACATCACACATTCCTGACCCAAATCTATTAGAGTTATGGATTTCTATTTTTTTATTTGGGAGCAAATTCACCTCACCGTACATGTTGGCTGTGGGCTGAAGCCAACGAGTTGTCCTGTCGAGTTCTGACTATAAGAGATCTCCTTTCCCCTCTCTTGAGTTGAGTGGTTTGAGTTGTGGGGCTGAGCAACCCTTCTGGCACCTTCTCCCTTAGCTGCCACTGCAGAACAATTCAATTCTGACTCTAGGGATATTGCACCAAATGCTCAGAGAAGGTGAGATCTGAATTAAACAGCAGATGGTGCCCGTCAGAGCAGTTCCTTGTTGTGCGGGGTCCCACAATGGGTTTACCAAATGTAAAGGGAGAGCAGGAATGGGGGAATGCAGGGAAGTGGGAAGAGGTGTGGTGAGTCATCCCTGAGTTACCACTGAGCCTACCTAAGCCTGGTGGAGGTTCCCTGAGCCAGAGAGATTCTGACAAGAGGCCAGCAGCATGCACTCTGGAACAGAAATAGCTGGAAGGATCAGAGTCCTTGTTGAAACAGCCTATATTTTCCTCCTTCCTTAAAAGGGAGGTGGGGGGCCTTAACTTATCAAAGGCCAATTTCCAAGGGCAGTTCAAGATTTGTATCAGTGATTATTTTAACCAAGTTACTTTGCCCATTCATGGGTGCAGTTGACCACACAAATCTACCAGCAATAGCTCTAGGCCAGTGGTTTTCAAGGGGTTCGTGAAAGGTTCTCATTACTGTAGAACAGTGGTTTTCAACCAGGGGTCTGCAGATTATGTCTAAGATTTCCAAAAGGGTCCACACCTCCATTCAAAATTTGTTAGGCGTCCTCAAATGAAAAAAAGGTTGAAAACCACTGCTGTACGCAGTGTGGTCTCATGGATAGAGACTCAGAAGGGCTAGGCTTGGCTCTGCCACTGAGTGATATCAACGAAGTCATTTTACTTGTCTGTGCCAGCTTCCTCCTCTATAATATAGAAAAATATGATCCTGACCTCCTTTGTGAAATGCTTTGAGATCCATGGATGGAAGGTGCTATATAAGCGCTAGGGGGCATTATTAACATTGACCCCTTTGTGGGATTATAACATGCTGGCTGAAAGCCATTGCCCCCTTATTCCTGTTAGTGATCATTATGGGCCTGACAGACTTTCCACTGATTTCACTGGGCTTTGGGTCAAGCCCTGCATAAGGTTGACTTTTGACCCTCATGCTGGGTAGGTTAAAATACCTTTTCTGGATGCTCAGCTAGTTGTCTTAGTGTTTCAGGGATAGCTCTGTGGTTTAAGCATTGATATCTTAAGCCTAGGGTTGTGAGTTCAATCCTTGAGGGGGCTATTTAGGGATTGGTCCTATTTTGAGCAGAGGGTTGGACTAGATGACCTCCTGAGGTCCCTTCCAACCCTGATAATCTACACCCCTCATAAAAAAGTTTCCTTAACTAATATAAGCAGGGATGTTTTATTATCCATATTAAATGCATAATCCTTTTCAGAATCCTAACAAGCTCAAGGCCTGAATCGTATATTGTGGCAATGAGTTGCACTGGTTAATTATTTGTCGTATTCAAAACTATATTTCCTTTTATCAACTTCAAATTGATTTCCTTTCACTCTGATCAAATGTTACCACTCTTGTACTGTGAGCAAAGGTAAACAGTAGCCCTCGAGTCACCTTGGGCGTATCATTTTTATTTGTATATTCTGTCCTGTCCCCTTTTATTCATCTTAGGCTTCATCCAAAGTTCACTGAAGACAATGGAAAATCTCCAGCTGACATCAACAGCATTTGGATACTCCAGCTCTCTAAACTGCAGATTGTAGTAGCCTGTATAGCACCACACATCAATATTCTAGTTCCCAGTTGTCATTTTCAGACTGCAGGATGCTGTTATCTATGCAATTTTGTTGTAATAATGGAACGCCTTTAGGAGTTCTATGGCAGAGTATATTTGAGTACTTAAACATTTCCTTTTTCACTACAGAAAAGTTCATTGTATTAGGGTTCTGCATCACCAGCACCTCTTTGAAGAGATGCTGCAGCTTAGCATGCTAGCTATAGAATATCAGGGTTAGAAGAATGCATCCGAAGAAGTGGGCTGTAGTCCACGAAAGCTTATGCTCTAATAAATTTGTTAGTCTCTAAGGTGCCACAAGTACTCCTGTTCTTTTTGCGGATACAGACTAACACGGCTGCTGTTCTGAAAAGGGTTAGAAGGGACCTCAGGAGGTTATCTAGTCCAACCCCCTGCTCAAAGCAGGACCAATCCTCAGACAGATTTTTGCCCCAGATCCCTAAATGGCCCCTTCAAGAATTGAACACACAACCCTGGGTTTAGCAGGCCAATGCTCAAACCACTGAGCTATCCCCCCCTAGACTGACTTCCTGCTGTCTCCTCCAAACCTTTCCTTCCTCAAACCTGTGCTCCTCCTTTAGTTCCCTTCCAAGTTGCTCTAATCATAATAATAATAATAATACATTATTATTATTATTTTTTCTTCAAACTGCAAAGATAAAAAAAACCTGTGAGCTGGAAAAAATTGACCTGGATTCTAGATTTCAGTTCACACAGCTTTAAATCAGAAGAAACTCCACTAAACTGAGGTACATTACTGAGATTAGATTCAGACCCAAAAGACCAGATCCCCAGCTTGTGTAAATCAATGAAGCTATGTCAGTTCACACCAGCTGATGATCTGGGTCATGGACTACAAAACATGTTTTTTGTAGTTATTTTTTTTCTCCCAGTTATACAGTGATGTGGCGCTCATGCAAGCACAATGGTGCAAATTACAAACGGGGAATAAACGACAGCTTGTGCAATTACCTGTTGACATATTAGGGGCAAATTAGACATTTAATAATTGGTCATCTCTATCTGTGGAACAGGCTAAAATAAGAGGTGGGAAGGGCAATGTGAGAGTGGGAATGAAAGAGTGGATTAGACCTATTATGCCATTTTTAACTGTCAAGCCAAAATACAGTTTGATGGGCTATAAACTGTGAAACAGAAACCCCAAATGGGAGCTGCAGTGACACATAATAGCATAAGAGAGAGCCGGAAATAATACCAAGCTAATTTCACTTTAACACATATAACATTCTCCATTGCTTCAGTATCATGAGTCATCATTGCTGATGTCATTAATTTGCAGTACAACGGCAAGATAATGGCAGGTCTGCATGCAACACAGCAGGTAAATGCAAGTCTAAAATGAGTGATCTGCCTCATAATGGGGCCCTGTGAAGACTGTGTCTGTAGATAAGGATCAATGAATTATTTCACATTCTGTCTTTTGTTCTCTCCCTCCAACAATGCATCTGCACCCAGCTCTCTGGAAAATCCATTCTGTGCCTTAGAATGGAAATTAGAAACGGAAATTATGTATTTGGCCAGCTAGTCCATCCTCCTGCCCGTAGTGGATTGTTTCCTACAGTATATTTTGGTTTTTGTTCTTTATCCAAGTCAACTTTTAACTTGTTCGAACAAGGGGATTGGCACCACTTCCTGGTGAGACTTCCACAAGGCTTCATGGTGAGCAGTGTTTCCTTGATGTTCATCCTGCCTTTTCCGTGTTCAGGTTCAATGTTATTCCTATTGTGGAGTCACTCCTCATTTTCTTGTGTGATTACCTAGCTACATTTATTTGCTTCTAATTTTATTTTTCTAATAATCCTTGCGCTTGTCATCTCAAGTCTCTAACAGCTAAGCCTCCATCACCTTATGGGGTAGGTAAATGTTGTTCATACCTATTTTACAGATGGGGATATTGAGGCAGAGGTTAAGGGGGTGGGGAGATATCAAAACAAGACACTCCACTGCAAATGCTACTCTCCATAGGAAGAGAGGAGAACAAATAGGATATGACATATGTGTAGCCATGTTGCTTAATCCCCTACTGGATCATGTTCAGATACTGCCTCCATGAGCAGGTTATAAGAACCCACATAAAATAGATTTGTCCATGGTCATGAAGCTGGACTGAGAAAAGAAGCCAGGACTCCTGACTACCAATCATTTCCTCTAGCCGTTAAACCACCATATTTAAAAAGATGATTGAAGGGAATAAATTCTGGGAAATAATAAAGACAGAGCCTTAAAATTAGTGGTGGTAAACAATAAACAAAAAGGGGGAAGTTTTCAAAGGCTTAAAAACAATTAACACCCAAGTCCTATTGAAAGTTAATGGGAATTGGCCCCCTAATTCCCATCTATGCCTTTGAAAATCTTCCCCAAAGCGCCTATATAAGCAAAAGCAGTTCACATAACTTGGATAGACCTGATTCTCTTCTCACCTGATTCTCTTCTGATATAAATGAGGAGTAACTCCACTTATGGCAGTAGAGATACACCAGGATAAAACTAGGTAGAGAGAGGAATCAGGCCTTCTGTGTTTTAAAATGGGCTTTAATATCCTCATGAATATTCCTTTTCACAGAGGAAGTCATATTTTCTCACCAAAACCCAAAACAACAACAACAAACAATAGAGCCTAATGCTATTTAACAGGGATTGCTTAGGAGAAATATGGGGAAGTAAGTTACTCACGACATCTGGACCTACGCAGAGCCTGACATGGACCACTATCCAAAGCCAGGACACTGGACATACACAGAGCCTGTGCTGACCAAACAGACCAGTGTTTAGTAAGTCACAGACCACATAATTACTAAATTACAGAGTACAAAAACCATCCACTGCTTCCAATTATAATGTGAAAGGGCAACTTCACAGTTGCACTACTTAGTAATGCTGGGGAAAGGCAAAGGAAAATGTGTGAACGGCCTAATGAGGTGTGTGGGAGGAAGTTGCTGCAGTTTACAGGTTTTTCATGTTAGCTCCTACAATGTGTTACCATTCTACAGAGAGAGGGGTGGGTGAGTCATTTTCTCACTGGTCTAACTGAGATGAGCGTAAATACAGATTTTTCCTACTTAACTTCTTACCACACTGATGTGACACACTGATGTGTAATTTATTAAAAGGAGCCATTCAAGACTCCCCCCAGGAAAAATCTCAGAGAATTTCAGTGACTGACAGGGCTTTTTACTCTCTGGGAGAGTCACTTGTGTATTCTAGAGGGTGTGGGGAATGTTTCCTTGAAATCCTCAAAAAGGGAAGGCGAGGAAAAAAGAGACAAGGGCCCAGATCCTCCATGAGATTTAGGGCCCAGATCCACAAAGGGACTTAGGTGCTGCAATGTGGCTGTATCTACCCAAGAAATGCCGTTGTGGTATAGACTCTTACTACAGTGATGGAAGAACCCCTTCCATCGCTGTAGTAAATCCAGCTCTTTGAGTAGTGGTAGGCAGGTAGGTAGGTAGACAAAATAATTCTTCCATTGACCTAGTGGTGGCTACACTGGGGCTTAGGTTGGCTTAACTACATCTTTCAGGGGAGAGAATTTTTCTGAGTAATGTAGCTAGGTCAACCTAACTTTGTAATATAGACCAGCCATCAGTGTCACAACACCTAACTTTTAGGTGCCTAGAAAATCCCAGGAACAACACCGTGATCCTGAAAGCCAGAGTTTGGTGCCTAGGATCCTATACAATAGGATAAGGAGAGAGAAGCCCCTAAGAATGTGATCTGCAAAAGCTAGCATGCTGGGTGGGGAGCCACCGATGCTAGCCAATGGGAGGTGCCAATGAGAGGGATGTGTCCTAAGCCCCACCCCTCTCATGGTGATAGGTGTTTAAGTCCAGGGACTCACCTATCTCTGGTAGCGATACACGAAAGGGACCCTGTCTCCTAGAGTCAGGCCACTTAGGTATCTACATAGTTTCTTGCAGGAATGAATTAGGCTTCTGCCTCACTCTATATGAAATGGCTGCTGGAGGAGCAGGATAACTATTCAAGTATTTATCCACAGTGGAACAGTCATTGGGCCAGAGAGAGCAAGCAAGAAAGGGAATGACCCTGTAGCCCAGCAGTTAGCAAGCCAATCACAAAGGTGGATGACGCTGGGTCCAGTTCCCCTGCTCCAATCACTCATTCATTATTTATCCACAGTGGAGCAGCTCAGATAGGAGAGACTGAGGGAGACCCATATCAGAATATCCCATAGCTTAGTGGTGTGAGCATCTCTCCTGAGAAGTGGAAGACTCCCTGTTCTGGCAGACGGGGGAATTTAACCTGGGTCTCCCACATCCCAGTTGATTCCAAGGTTCCTAGCACCCTCCTAGCTGTAGTTGCTCTGGGCCTTGGTTCATGGTGTATTGTGGGGAAAATTGTCTGTCCATCCCACTGCTCTTGACCAGAAGTTGTATTAGCCTGCTAACACATCATCATCATCATCAAATACACATAGTCTACTGAGGACTGTTGCCCCAGCCAGCATGTTCTTGTCCATTCTAGCAACATGGCCAAAAAACATGCCATGCCACTTTTGAATGTAATGATCGACTGAAGGAAGGCCTGATAAGGGATGTCTTTACTGCTCTCTAAGTATGCCTGTAAGAGGGTCCAGATTTCTGACATATACCAATACAGGTTGTACACAGGTTTGATAGATCCCAAACTTTGTCTCAGCGCATAGACATAAGCAAGACATGAACTTCATGCAGGAAGTGGTGAGATCTATTTGTTGAAGAATGTTTGGTTTGCTGCAACTTTTATCTTTGCTTGCAGCCTAGGCAAATGAGCTTGTCAAAGCTCTCCACAATACTCAACACCACCTGCTTCAGGGGTTCTGGTGGCCCAGCTCTGAGTTTCTGGACCTTGGTCTTCTGCCATGAGCTGTTCAACCCCACAGTGCAGGCAGCATCTTGGAGACTTGGATGGCAGGGCTGAAATTATCTGATTTCTATACAAGCAGGGAAGTGTCATCAGAGTAGTCTTGGTCAGCGAACACTTCTTGATTCCAACATGTGGAGCGGCAAGTCCTAATAGCCAGTTGATAGCTCAACAGAATAGTGCTGGGATGAGAATGCATCCTTGTCACACACCTGAGGTTTTGTAGAAGAATGGCAAAACTATGAACCAATGTGTACTCTCATACTGGGACCAGTGTGAAGATCGTACGCCAGTTTTAGCAGAACCTCTGGAACACCAACTCATTTCAGTGCTGAACGGTGGACCAAATAAAAAAAAAAAGCCTGCCTTGGTATCAATATATGCTACATGAAGCAGGCAGTTAAATTCCTTGTTCAGCTCAGCCCGAAGCTAAGACAGCATCCATTGTCAAGCGCCCGACAGTAAAACCTGATTGCTGTGGTTCAAGTCTGTTAAGGAGCAGCTGCATCTTACCCAGCAGAATGTGATCCAAAAACTTTTCCAGGGACCAATAACAATGGGATTGGCCTATAGTTGCCACACTTGGTTTAAGATCCTTTGCCTTTTGTACAAGGACATTGTATTGACATCTTTCCATTCTGCTGGTATTTGCGTGATGCCCATACTTTTAAAACAGCTGATGCGGGCTGATGCTCATGTATTCTGAGCAGTTCAGGTGGGATATCATTAGGTCCAGCAGTATGTCCATTCTGTAACTTTTGGATGGCCGGTTGTGACTATCAGGCCAAGAATATCTATCCCTATTGTGAACTCAAATGTAAAAAGTATGAAAAAGTTCATAAGCTGCTATCTTTCACCATGAAAAACAGGTCAAGTTGTTGATGACATTGAATGTTGTAACAACTGCAAGAGAACCAGACAAAGAAGCTGGATCCACCTAAGTGAAAAAGCTACATTGTTGTAATCCAAGGCCTGTTGAAATTATGCTTAGTAAAAACAGAAGATGTGGAACTACAAGTTAATAGACCAAAATTGGTGTAATAGATATTAGGTCTAACTGGTAGACAGAATAATGAGGGGGGTGAACTATGATGACCCCTCTTCCCCTTTTTTGAGTTCCTTAAAGAGAGACTTTGAGAAAACATGTGGCCAGTTCAGTTCAACTCTCCCTCTCATCTCCCATCCCAGCTCATCGCCCAAACTCCCAGCACTGCAGCTCACCTCAGTAATTTCTTGACTGAGGCATAAAACAATTTTCCTGAGAGGAAGTCCAGCTGGTCTTAATCATGTTCAAGGAACTTTGTTTTCACCAGTGTGTGCTGAAAGGCATCGCATGATCATGACATCCAATCCTTTAGTCCATCAGTGGAAGCATCTAACTGCCAGCACTTGCAGAGGCACATGAAATCCTGCATTGTTTTTGTGACACTATGCCCCATATTCTTCATAGAGTTATGGTTATGATATGATTATGGCATAACTAATATGTGTTTTATCCTAGATGGGTCATGTGAGGTATCATTGAAAAGGGTATGATTTACTGAATACGGTTATCCTATTTGTATGCATGTATCATTTTTATATCTGAAGTTGGGAATATTGTCTATACATCTATTACAAATGTGTTTACACCTGGGGAACTTCCAATAGACAGAATGCAATCAGTCTGGATGGCTCGCTGGGAAGGGCCATTAGGAAGAACAATAGGTCTTTGAAGATGCCAATCTCCCACCGGGAAGCCTTCTTGAGTTATGGCTGCAGGGATATGTGACCAAGTCCCCTGGTACTGGACTCCATGATGATGCTAGTGTTTTTCCACTGACTGGGGGTGGGAATCACAGTGGGAGACAAAGGATTCCCTCCATATGCAAAGACTATTGAAGGTAGGGGAGTGACATCATGGTTCGTTCTTCATTGACTCCCCGTCCAAGAAAGAGGACTGCTGGAAACACCCGAGAACAAAAAGACTGGACATGGGGAGAAGGGCTGAACCCAGGCTAGAGGGTTGTCTGGCCTGTGAAATATATATCTGGAGTTTTAAGCTGCAAGCAGATACAGCTGGCCTTCAAGAACCTCTTCAATCTGCCTAAAACAACATTTAGGGTGAGAATTTGCTACTTATAACCAGTTTCTTTAGTATGTTAAGCTTACATTGCTTGTTTGTTTTATTTGTTAGGTAATCTGCTTTGATCTGTTTGCTATCCCTTATCATCACTTAAAAACTATCTTTTGTAGTTAATAAACTTGCTTTTGTTTTGTCTAAAACCAGTGTGTGTGGAAATCATAACTTGGGGCAGAAAGCTGTGTATATCCCTTTCCACATTGAGGGAGGGGGCGAATTCATGAGCTTACACTGTACAGTTCTCTGTGCAGCACAAGACATTACAATTTTGGGTTTACTCTCTGTGCGGGGTGGGGGGGTGTACTTTAGTACTGGGCAATTCCTTAGTTGAGCGTACCCATGCAGAGCTTATCTCAGCATCTGTGTGTATAGCTGCAGCTGGGTGTGTTTCTACGTGTATGTGTGCTAGTTACGTGCAGTCTGAAGCCTGGGGAAGGGCTTGTCAGGCTGCATAGCAGTGCAAAGGGAACCCAGGCTGGTGGGTCAGGCAGGCTCAGTGGTACCTCAGTTCCAAGTGGTACCCCGGGGGGAGAACCCGTCACAGTTTTCCCTTCCCTTGTTATTTTCAACCCCTACCTTCCCCCCTTCCTTGCCACCATTTTTCTTTCCTTCTTTCCTAGCTCTACTCTCTTGGCTTTTCACTGAATCCTGAAGTCAGCTATGCTGTGTTAATTCAAGCCTGCCTTGTCTAAGAAGAAAACGTCCCTGACCAGATTGTAAACCAGGATCCAAGCAGCTGGTGTCATGGTCGACTTCCCAACCAAAAGCATCCACTCGTAACAAACCCACAGTCCAATGTTCCAAAAACATCCTCAAAAGCTGTATTTCACCCATCTTTTCTATGCAGTCTCTCCTCTGCCTTGAATCTGTCTGTTTATTAGGAATAGGATAAATAAATGCCCTCTATACATCAGAACAGAGAGTAAAATTAACCCTTTCCTTTTCATCAAAGAAAGATTGCTCTGAAAATAATAGACACTGATATTTTGCCTCCAAAAGGAGAAAGACTTCTAAGGTTTTGACTAAATTTGTCTTGTATAATCACTCAACCACAATTTCAATATAAATGCCCGTTTTAATTTCTTGTTCTTTCTTGTGTTTAAGCAAGATATTTTTAATTGGAATAAATGCCTCTGGTTGTTTGTCAAGTAACTGAGTAAAACCAAGGCCTTTGTTTAAAATAACCCCAAACCTCCATATCGCTGTTTAATGTGCGATAGTGAAAGTGTTTATAAACAACTTTTAACAATTTGAGTATTTGAGATCAATATCCATACAACAGGCCTTCCATACTTCCTCAAGTGAAGGAAGACAAGCGTCCATGCCTGGGTCTGCAGCCATGTGATTTGCCAGGTCACATACCTCTGGACAGTTGTCAGCAGGTGTATGATTCGGCATGCTTTCATAATGTTCATGTTTTCCATCAATCCAAGACCTTGTCCATTGACGAGCAGGGAGAGCGTCTGGTTTTGTGAGGGGGGATGTTAGAAGGTTGTTTATGGCTGCCAGCCAGGTGCTTGTTGGCTCTGTTTGCAGGATGCAGATTTTAATAGTTTAGGCCATTCTCCACTTTGCCGGCCAGGGAGTTGATGTAGATCTCACAGTCACATTTTGCAATGGCCTGGAAAATGACTTTCAGCTGTTTACATTCTTGGACATCTCCCTGCTTGCATTTTTGCTAATATATCAAAGGCCTCATCTGACACCCATTGTTCCAGCAGTGGCATGTAGTATACCATTACATATACCACTCAGGTGATCTCCATGTTGTCTGAGAGGGTATCGGGGTTACATATGTGAGCCTCAAAGGTCTGTGTGTATTTTACAGTTTCAACAAGATCATCAAATAGATGCTCGACATTGTGCTGTTTGTGGATGCTTTGTTTGCAAGGAGTTGGAAAATGCAGAGAGAGCTAACGACTAGCCTATGATCTGAGTTTGCTGGTGCTCCTGCATGATAGGGATTCTGATAGGTCCCTTAGGATTCCCCAAATGACAACACCATCTGGCCTTTGACATTGTGTGCCACCGAGGGCTTATCTGTTATGGGCGCCTGGTGTAGATACCTTATCAACCATCACTGGACCTAGATATCAAACAATGGACATGCCAGGAAGGAAATTGGTGCCATTCTCATCAGGAATCGCTCTTTAGTGAAATTTCACCATGTTTTCAGCAACACAGACGCACAAGCCAACACGTCCGTCTGAGTCAGAGTCACTGTCCCAGCAACCAGAGCCAACAACATGGATGAAGCGCTGTTGGAAAAAATGTGTCCAGCTTGGGCTTTCATACCTATTTCAAGAAACAGGCAGAGCATCCTTGAGATGCTGGTGGGCCTCATGCCAGCATTTTTGGACCTACCAAAGGCACCTCTTGAAGGGGGATGCAGACATGGCAGACTCCAATGAGCTGATGCTGTGCCTGACTTTTACTGTAGCTGCAGATTCCCCATATGTAGACCAGTGCTTCTGGAGCAGGATCACGAGCACTGATCAGTAGAATCACATTGCCATGCAGACCTGGGATGACCAACAGTGGTTGCCGCATGAAGAAGTGGACGCTTCTGGAGTTTTGTGAGCAGCTTGTCCTGACCCTCAAGCATCAGGACCCACATATGAGGGAAGCCATTCTGGTCCAGAAGTAGATTGCTATAGCCATCTGGAAGCTAGCTAGCCCAATCACTACAGGTCTTTGGATAATCAGTTTGGTGTTGGCAAGTTGACTGTGGGAAAGTTGTGGTGGTAGAGGTTGGTGAGGCGATCAGGACTGTGATTTACCCAAGAGTAGCGGGCATAATGCCAGTTTGGGGGAAATATGCTTTCCAAAACTGCGGTGATGCCACTGATGGGACTCAGGTGCCCGTTCTTTGCCCTCCACAAGGAGCACAGAGTATATAATCTGCAAAGGGTACCACTCCATCATTATGGTCAACAACAGAGACTGCTTCATGGACACTAACATTGGCAGTACTGGTAAACTGCTTAATGCCAGGGTTTTCCACAGATCAGGACTTTATCTTCATATGCAGGCTGGGACACTATTCCCACCAAATTATATTATTATAAATGGATTAACGATCCCCACTGTTATTCTAGGGGACCCCATGTATCCCCTTTTGCCAAGGCTTGTGAAACTGTACCCTGATCTTAGAGGTTCTGGCAAAAGAAGGTTTAATGACACACTCAGTAGCCATAGGATGGTGGTTGAATGTGCATGTGGCAGATTGAAATCCCACTGATGCTGTTTGCAAGACCATTTGGATGCCAGTGTTATCAATAGTCTCTGGATTATTGTGCCCTGCTGTGCTCGGCACAACATCAGCAAGGACGAAGAGGAGCTATTTCATCAGGAGTGGGCCCAGGACACTGCTGGACCAGTACACACAGTCAGAAAGTGCCCCTGTCATTCCTGGGGCAGGATCCACACATGCAACAGAAATCAGGGATACTTTTTGCTCTCACATTATGGGGTAGCACACCCCCATGGATGAGGGGAAATAGTATGTGTATGAACGTATGTATATGGTAATATGAATCGTGATTGAAATATTATCAGGGAGGGGAAGATGGCTCCCATTGACACTTCCTACAAGAGGCGGTAGTTCTTATGAATTTGATCTTATGGATGTGATGGATTATATTTTGTTTTATAAGCATTTTTTATCTTTAGTCTATAAAATGGCCATATACTTCAACCACCACTAATAGATTGCTATGATGTAGACTCATAGAACTGGAAGGACCTCGAGAGGTCATCTAGTCCAGTCCCCTGCACTCAAGGCAGGACTAAGTATAATCTAGACCATCCCTGACAGATGTTTGTCCAACCTGCTCTTAAAAATCCCCAGTGATGGAGATTCCATAACCTCCCTAGGCAATTTATTCCAGTGCTTAACCACTCTCACAGTCAGGAAGTTTTTCCTAATGTCCAGCCTAAACTACCCTTGCTTCAGTTTAAGTCCATTGTTCCTACCTTCAGAGGTTAAGAAAAACAATTCTTCTCCCTCCTCCTTGTAACGACCTTTTATGTACTTGAAAACTCCCCTCTCAGTCTTCTCTTCTCCAGACTAAACAAACCCGATTTTTTTCAGTATTGCATCATAGGTCATGTTTTCTAGACCTTTAATCATTTTTGTTGCTCTTCTTTGGACTTTCTCCAATTTGTCCACATCTTTCTTGAAATGCGGTGCCCAGAACTGGACACAATACTCCAGTTGAGACCTAACCAGTGCAGAGTAGAGCGGAAGAATGACTTCTCGTGTCTTGCTCACAACACACCTGTTAATACATCCCAGAATGATGTTTGCTTTTATTGCAACAGCGCTACACTGTTGACTCATATTTAGCTTGAGCTCCACTATGACCTCCAGATCCCTTTCCGCAGTACTCCTTCCTAGGCAGTCATTTCCCATTTTGTATGTGCACAACTGATTGTTCCTTCCTAAATGGAGTACTTTGCATTTGTCCTTATTGAATTTCATCCTATTTATTTCAGACCATTTCTCCAGTTTGTCCAGATCATTTTTAGTTTTAATCCTATCCTCCAAAGCACTTGCAACACCTCCCAGCTTGGTATCATCTGCAAACTTGATGTGTACTCTCTATGCCATTATCTAAATCATTGATGAAGATATTGAACAGAACCAGACCCAGAACTGATCCCTGAGGGACCCCACTCATTATGCCCTTCCAGCATGACTGTAAACCACTGATAACTACTCTCTGTGAATGATTTTCCAACCAGTTTTACAGCACCTTATAGTAGCTCCATCTAGGTTGTATTTCCCTAGTTTGTTTATGAGAAAGTCATGCGAGACAGTATCAAAAGCCTTCCTAAAGTCAAGATATACCTCATCTACCTCTTCCTCCCTATCCACAAAGCTTGTTACCCTGTCAAAGAAAGCTATCAGGTTGGTTTGACACAATTTGTTTTTGACAAATCCATGTTATTTGCTCTATTATCTTTCTGGGTACAGAAGTTAAGCTGACTGGTCTGTAATTCCCTAGGTTGTCCTTATTTCCCTTTTAATAGATTGGCACTATATTTGCCCTTTTCCAGTCTTCTGAAATCTCTCCCATCTTCCATGACTTTTCAAAGATAATCGCTAATGGCTCAGATATCTCCTCAGTCATCTCCTTGAGTATTCTAGGATGCATTTCATCAGGCCCTGGTGATTTGAAGACATCTAACTTGTCTAAGTAAATTTTTACTTGTTCTTTCCCTATTTTAGCCTCTGATCCTACCTCATTTTCACTGGCATTCACTATGTTAGACATCCAATCACCACCAACCTTCTTGGTGAAAACCGAAACAAAGAAGTCATTAAGCACCTCTGCCATTTCCACATTTTCTGTTATTGTCTTTCCCCCCTCGTTGAGTAATGGGCCTACTCTGTCCTTCGTCTTCCTCTTGCTTCTAATGTATTTGTAGAATGTTTTCTTGTTTCCTTTTATGTCCCTAGCTAGTTTGATCTCGTTTTGTGTCTTGGCTTTTCTAATTTTGTTCCTACATACTTGTGTTATTTGTTTATATTCATCCTTTGTAATTTGACCAAGTTTCCACTTTTTGTAGGACTCTTTTTTGGGTTTTAGATCATTGAAGATCTCCTGGTTAAGCCACGGTAGTCTCTTGCCATACTTCCTATCTTTCCTACGCAGTGGGATCGTTTGCTCTTGTGCCCTTAATAATCTGTCTTTGAAAAACTGCCAACTGTCTAAAATTGTTTTTCCCCTTAGACTTGCTTCCCATGGGATTTTACCTACCAACTTCCTGAGTTTGCTAAAGTCGCCTTCTTGAAATCCATTGTCTTTATTTTGCTGTTCTCCCACCTACCATTCCTTAGAATCACAAACTCTATCATTTCGTGATCACTTTCACCCAAGCTACCTTCCCCTTTCAAATTCTCAACCAGTTCCTCCCTATTTGTCAAAATCAATTCTAGAACTGCCTCCCTCCTAGTAGCTTTCTCCACCTTCTGAAATAAAAATTTGTCTCCAATACATTCCAAGAACTTGTTGGATAATCTGTGCCCTGCTGTGTTATTTTCCCAACAGATGTCTGAGTCCATAACCACCAAGTCCTGTGCTTTGGATGATTTTGTTAGTTGTTTAAAAATAGCCTCATTCACCTCTTCTTCCTGGTTTGGTGGGCTGTAGTAGATCCCTACCATGAGACATCACCCTTATTTTTTACCCCTTTTATCCTTACCCAGAGACTTACAAGTCTGTCTCTTATTTCTATCTCAACTTCAGTCTAAGCATATACATTTTTAATATACAAGGCAACACCTCCTCCCTTTGTTCCCTGCCTGTCCTTCCAGAGCAAGCTGTACCCTTCTATACCAATATTCCAGTCATGCCTATTATCCCACCAAGTCTCTGTGATGCCAACTGAAGAGACCACCACCTGCACTCCCAACTCCCTCACCCTTACTCCCAGAGTCCTGTAGTCACTTCTGATCTGCTGAGGGCCATACCTCGCAGTATCATTAGTGCCCACATGGATGAGTAGCATGGGGTAGTAGTCAGAGGGCCGGATGATCGTCAACAATCCCTCCGTAACATCTCGGATATGGGCCCCTGGCAGGCAACATATCTCCTGGGATGCCATGTCAGGGTGACAGAGGGGTGCCTCCGTCCCCCTCAGAAGAGAGTTTAGCTTTAGGAAAGATAAAAAACAATCCTCATGATATCACACCTGTGTGCATACAAAACACTTTATTTCTAGACATGCATTAATTAAAAACTGACAATATTAAAAAAACTGATAACCAGGTCAGCTGCCATCAAAGCCCCAAGACAGATTTTTTTTGTATAAAAACAAATAGTGAACCGTGCTCATAAAATCAGTGCAAAAACAGTGAACATTACACATAAAACTCTCCAGCTCAGTTTCACTAATTCTAAGTGTCCCCTGCCACTATGTTCTCTTAGGCCCTTCTAGTGTGTTTTGCGCACACTGACTGCTGCTGCACTGGAGTAGAGGAATGAACAGGATACATTTGCCCATTCCATCTTGTGTTCATTTCTTATGGTATAGACCATCCAACCACAGAATTGTACAAAGGGTACCTGGGCTACAGGAGATGGTAGTGTGGTGGTGACTCAGGGCATGGAGACAGGGCAGACACCGGTAGAGTTGGAGCTGGGTCTGGAGCCGGTAGTCTCTCTGCCATGAGTGTAAGCAGCCACTCAGTCGGTTCTTTCTGCTGAGCCGTCTTCCTTCCTCAAGCACCATTCATGCTCCAGAAACTGAATTGCTAATCTTTCCTCACACTCTGTGGCCTTTCTTTGTTTGTCAGCCTGGCCCGCATCCTTCTGCCATTGGTATTGCAGCTGCTGGTTGGCCTTATCCAAGATGTCCACCATTAATTCTTCATGTGCCAGCTTCTTCCTTGACCACGGTATGGAAGTGAATCCCACAAGACTTCTGTTTGACTGTGGATGCCCTGCAGACATAGAAGGGCCTGCCACAACAAATGAAATATTACACTATTACCTGAGTATTTCAAAAAGGGGTTGATTTCATCTGTAGCAAAAGTGGCTGTGGAATCTTAAGGTCAAAAATGATATTTTTGTATCATTGGGTTTCATTATGTTCTGAGGGGGAAAATTCAGTTCTCAGACACCCCTTGGACACTTCAAAGAGGTGAGCAGAGCAAAAAGCCATCAGACATTATGGTAAGGTCTAATTTACAGAATCAATTTAGATTATTTCTAAAATTCCAGACCACTATCCCCTTATGGGGTGGAGGGAGGTTTGAGGGACACCACTTCCATGGTTTATTGCCTATGGTTTTGCAATTCTTTTAGGCAGTCCACTTTCTGGAAGACATAACAGTTCCATCCTGAATGGCAAAGGGATCTTCTATTCCAGGCTACCACGGGCAGGCCAGACTTGTATGTAAACAAGCTTTTTTAGGCTTATGGTGATTGACCAGCACATGAATTAATAGAGAGGGCTAGTGACAAATAGAGAAGACCCTAATATACATGCCCTGCCCTGATACATGACCACCCGTCTGGAGTTCCTGCTCTGGGGAAAGTTTTCAATCATCAGCAAACAGGATTGGGTGAAAATTCATGGGGGAATCAACAGGATGCTGTGGTAGCCTACAGGTGTAGTGCAGCCTCCCTGAAATCTCTGCATTCATCCAGTCATCCTGGTGGAGCTTGGGCACATAATACAGCCCCCGTGGATGATATATAAATACACTGGACAATTTGGATCCATAATACGGCCATGGACTATATACATAACTCAGGGACAATCCAGACTCATAATAGGGTACATCACCTAAATACCAGCCCCCATCCCCAGGCTCATACTTCTACAACAAAGGACCACAAAACACTCCGCTCCCTGGCACTTCTGGACTCATAATATGGGTTCCATGGACTACATACAACCCCCTCTCCCACCGGTGCATTTCAGAAGGTTAATACAGTACTTATGGACTACACACACACCCCCATACACAAACACCATCCCCCATTACAGGTATCTGGAAAGCATGGGTTCAGAACAAAGGGATAATGATGCTGAGATTGGTTAAATCAAGTTTCAAATAACGTACTGTACCTTTCACTTGTAAACAGGTAGGGTATAAAAGGATGGCTTTGGGGTGCAACTTTGGGAGCTCACTTGCCAAGTAAGGTGAATGTAACAATGTTGCACGAGATGGTTTCCCAGAGACTAATATCATGTGGAATCTTTTTCCTGTGCTTTATCCTTATTGGCTTTTAGCAATCAACCTGACTGATATTGGCTATTTGGTCTCTTGAATATATTTCATAATGAAACAAAGTGTGTTCAAGCAATTTACTGTAAAATTTACCAGCATCCTGGTACATATGATCATTTTGGGTATTTTTGTTTGCCTTGCACCATAGATTTACCAGAATCTGGCTCTGTTCCTGTGGTCACTTGGTGTCGGACTTCTTCTTGATGCTGGTCATAGCTAACATAGAAGCTGGTTAACTGTGTTAGCATTGCAGTGGTCCAGCGTGGGAAAGAAGGGTTGCTTTCAGTTCCCAGAAATCAAGTGGGTACTTTTGGGATAAAAGAGCTGGAAAACACTGGCCCAGGGAACTGTGGAAAAGTGTTGGTGACTATCTGGGAATGAGTCTGGAGACCCAGTCTTCAACTGCATCCACATTACAAAAAGACAGGGCTTGGACCCAAGTCCTAGTGGGACTTGGGCTCTGACCACCTGCCCAGCAGCAGGGCTTATGGACTCAAGTCAGAAATATTTGTGTGTGGACAGGATGGGGGTTTGGGCTCAAACCTGAGTCTGAGCCTGGGTTTAAATGCAAAGTAGACATACCATCAGGGTGTGTGTGTGTGTGTGTGTGTGTGTGTGTGTGTGTGTGTGTGTGTGTGTGTGTGTGTGTGTGTGTGTGTCCCCATACAGAACACAAGACATTGATTAAAACTCCAACCCAAGGACAAAATGGCAAACATGATCTTTCTCAACAGGATGTCTTACTTCACTGCCGTTACAGAACATCTCATTGATATGGCCAGTGTGAACATATGTATCCCACCGGTGCTATGTAGTTTGGACTATGAGCAGAAGTTCATTTGTAGACAGAGTCCTAGTAGTGGTCTTTGCATGTACATTCCAGGGGTAGAAACACTCTCTCTGCTAAAGAGACTGTATACTCCCTCATGGAGAAAGAATGTCTAGTCATCTGCTGGGCCTTGAAGATAGTACAGTATAATCTGGCAGTAAAACTATTTATAACAATTATCAACCACATGCCCTGCAGTGACTACATACCCTGAAGGACTCATCCCACTACCATGCCAGGTACTACTGAGCAATACAGGGGTTTATCAGCCAGGAAATGAAAATGATCATGGCAACACAAGGTGGTTGTGGTTGTTGTTTTCCTGGAATGAGAAGATTATGGTCACATTGAAGGAGCACACCTGTTGCTTTGCTCAAAAGGGAGAAATGTGTCATGTGGTTTACTCCTCATCTATAACCCATTTCAGAAAGTCCATGGTTCTAGGATGGGCTTCTTTGCAGGAAGGTAAGGATTAATGTGCAGGGATTCAAAGCAGCTGGAGCCCATTAGCCTCCCGGGAAACCAACCTGGAGCATATAAAAGGGGGAAGAGGAGCAGTCCAGAGGCTGGATGTTGGAAATATCTAGAGTCAAACATTCTGAGAGGGTGTTCCTTGACTGTAGACAGGCTCCCTCTGCAGCAACTGAGGTTGCTTTTGAACCCTCAGGAAAGGAAGTCTGACTTCTGTTTGTCTTGAGACTGGTGACTGAGGGAAATTAGGGACTTATTTTGCTTACTTTACAGCATAAGTCCCTGGGAACTGTGTTTACTGCTGAGGAGACTTTGGGACTAGGTTAGAGGTAAGGCCTGAAGAGAACTGTTCTGTTCCCTTTCTTGGTATGACTGGCTTCTCTCAGCTGAAGGACCACTTGCCCACTCACCCTATAGTTGGCAAAGGTATACTTCACTTTCCACTCTGAACCATTGTGTAGTACTTGTACTGTTGAAAGCCTGTTGCGTTTCAGCTGTGCATGAAAGAATTCCTGCTGAATGAGTGTTGGCTGTAAAATGTTCAGGTTACTTTGGATTTAAAGGTGTTCTGTCACCATGGTTCATTATTATTGCTAATGAAGGGCTTTCTGGGGAGACTAAATGAGTGATACAAGGAATGCACTAAGCTAATACAGTCTTTTCTGCCACTCTTTGTGTACCATGTAGCCTGTAAATAGGGAAGCTCTCCTGATGTAGAGTGGCCTCAACCAACTTAACTGCCTGTGGTAGGATTCCCTCTATAAGGCTCTATATAACTGTCCATTGCTATGCTTGAGCAGAGGCAATGGGCTTGGAGTCCTTAAGCCCTAATGATGATTATGTGCCATGACAGCCCCTTGAGTATCTGCAAGAATTGAAAATTAGAGCAACCTTCCAGCTGCTCTAATTTAAGATGTGGGGTCAGCCTGATGTAACCCCGGTCACTGGGGTTGGGGTTAAAAAAAAAAGATGGCTTAGAGCCACCTTTGCACCCCCTTTCCTGATTGGGCTGCTTAGCTAGGCCAGAGGCTAAGGAAGCAGTATTTGTATTTTGATCTGGCCTCAGTCAAAGTTTGGATTTGTGACTGAGTCAGGGCCAGGGTTTGGATCTGATGGTATCAAAAATCTGAAGTGCTCTCATGAGAATTTGGTCCTAAATAGCTGAATGACAGAAGCCTGCAAGATCAGCTGCTCTCACAAATCTGCCATCCTCTTCAAGCTGAAATCTCACAAGAAGGCTTGAGCAGGAGTTGATATGGCAGGTAAGTTGCTTCCAGTAGGGTTCTGACCCAGAACAAAAACTAGGGATTCAAATACAAACCCAGTCCTGAAACTCAAATGAGCTTGCTTCAAGGTTCCTTGAGTTCTGAGTTATGTCTCCTTTTTAAATGCAGTGAAAGTATTCCCCACATAAACCAGATTATTATTATTCTCATAGATTGGGTTGGGTTTTCCCTCGCAAGTGTTCTTACCTGTGGCTTGTTGCATATTTGCAACAGGCTCCAGTATTTAATTTTAAGCCTGGGAATATTGGAGCTAATTCCTTTATGTAGTGTGAGGCAGTACCTCTGTCTTCTGTAATATGACAGTACATTGAAAATTATTACTATTAAACATTTACACTGCAGTATTGTCAAGAGGTTTCAGCGAGGCCATGGTGCCACTGTGCTGGGTGCTCTACAGACCTGATAAATGACCAGTCCTGCCCCAAAAAGCTTAACTATATAAAAGGTATTGTTAGGCTATTTCTTTGTATAGATTTATGCTATCTGAGGCAGTGTTAGCAACAAATACACTTTAAAAATGGGGGTATGCCTGGGTTTACATTGCCTATAATATATGGCTGAAACAAATAATTTTGATTTAGTTACATTTAACTGCTGGGCATGTGATTCTTTTTCCATCTTTGATACAAATCAAAGAAATTAGAGCTGGAAAAGTCTTGTTGAGGTCATGCAGCTACTCTTGCTCACCAAAAAAGCAAACCAAAACAAACTACATGAAGTTTCCACAGGAAACAAAGAACAATCCTAAAGGGAGCAAGCTTGCCAGAAAAGACTCAACACACTTGATGAAATAAAAGAGAGAACAGAAAAATAATTTTAACACTACAGTGCCCTAGCCCAATTTTTAAAGAGTCCAAATTTCCTCATTAAACATTGTGCAATTCAGTACACGGCCAATTCAAACCTAAATCCCTGCCAGCTAAAGGGACTCAAGAAAGAGATCTGAGAGTAATATCTACCTAAATTAATCCAACTCCCTCCTAGTAACCAACCGCCTTCTACCTCCTGTTCCACAGACACACAACAAATTCCTGAATGCCCAGGACCAAGAGTGGAGAATGGTCTTTAGGCTAAGGCACTGGACTGGGATTCAGGAAAACTGGACTCAATTTCCAGTTCTCTTCTAGGATGTCTGAGACTTTGGCAAGGATCCAAGGGCTTAGTTAACAAAGAAAGTTAGGCAGCTAGAAAATCACTGGGATTCACAAAGCCTGAGTTGGGCACCTAGGTTCCCTATACAATGAAGTGGAAGAGACAGTTGCCTCCAAATGGGATTCACAAAGCCAGCATGCTAGGTTGCTTCTCACCTAGGCTAGCCAATGGGTATGTGCTAAGCCCCACCACTCTGCTTGGGATTCTCAGCTATAGACCCTCTCTGTGCTGTTTTAGCAAGAAGTCTGTATTGGACCGGGGGCAGAGAGAGAAGACAAAACTTCCCTCAAACTTTTAGCCCAGGTTCAAATCCACCCACTTTACCTAAGTGGGAGCAGGGATCTGAACTGGGATCTGCCTCCTTTCAGGGGTGTGCTCTATCTACAGGGCTATGGGACATTCTGCTGAAGGGATTTCTCAGTCTCTCCTGTTGAACATATTCCACTGTAGAGAAATAATTTTAAAAAGTCACTGGAGCAGGAAGACTGGATCATGAGTCTCCCTCCTCCCCAGTGAATGCATTTACCACCAGGCTACAGAGTCTTCCTCCAGCTAGAGCTCAGGTCTAGATAATAACTAGTCCTACCACATGTGCAGGGGACTGGACTAGATAACCTCTCAATGTCCCTTCCAGTCCTATGATTCTGTGCTTGTTCTCCCTCTGGACCAATGAGACTATAACCATTAGTTCACTCACCAGGGAGGTGGGAGACCTGGGATCCAGTTCCCACTGCTCCAGTGCTCTGAGCCCACCTAGTGGATCGAGCACTGAAGATAAGTTAGGTAGAGGAATGCCTACCTTTCCCTTGTTTGTGCCTCACTCCGAGGCTTTGATGCCCAGACCCTGGCATGAGGGTGCAGTGTGCATGCACAGAGGCAGAAACATATGTACCTAGGGAACTTTTACTGCAAAAATGTAGGCACCGAGCAATTTTAGGCACCTACAGTGTTTGGTGACAGCAGAGTGGGGGCTTTGTGAATCCCAGTGGGGCCTGATTATGGGATTTAGGAGCCTAAAGTGTCAGAGGCTTCTAAATCCTTTTAAAATCCAGCCCTTAATCTCTGTCTGTTATATACCCTGCACACAATCTACAGTCCCACGTCTACACTGCTATTTGTAGTAGTGTAGTGCCCCACTGCCAGAGCCTCTCCCCACTGCAATAAAAGGCCAAGGCAGTGGAGAGAGACTGCAGCAGACCCCCCCGCTGGAGACTGCTCCCACTTCCTCCCCCCACCACTACATGATCTCTATGACATGTAGCTACATGTGCAGCGTCTCTACTCTACACGCTGCTGTAAGTGTAGACAGAGCCTAAGACAGAGAGGCACAACTCACACCACCTTGCTGGCTCTTTGCAAACTGACTGCAGAAGACCTAGACTGCATGCTTCCCTACAGAGCCCCTAGCCTGTAAGAAGGATCTGGAAAGCATGACATTTAAGTTACAAGTGATAGTTTGTAACTTTAACACCGTTTCCAATATACCACAACTCTATCCACACTTTGGAAAGCATTTCTGAAATGTGGGCAGGTGAGAAACAAGTAATATGAAAACTTGCAAAAATGTCCCCAAAATGTATCTCAAATCAAATCCTACCCCCTTACTTACCTCTGTAGTGTAACTTAGATTGTAGCTCTTTGGGGGCAGGGACAGTCTTTTTGTCCTATATTCAGTACCTGGCATAATTGGGTCCTGGTTCATGACTGGAGCATCTGGGTCCAACTGCAATGCCAACAATAAATGTACTGTACTCTGTTTTGGAAACATATCAGGAAACAGTTCGTGGCTATTTGATACTTCACAGGGTGTTTTTGTGCTCTCTCTTAAGAATTACTGCTGAATAAACATGGAAAACCTTACTAAAAAGAGTGCAGAAAATAAATAATATATTTCTGAGGAAGAACAGACTACAAAGCAGAATCCATGTTCTGAAAATTTTCTGTAATGAAAACAAAAACCTAGTGATATGATTAAAGAAACAAACTTGTCCAGTCAAAAAGATGTATACCCATCTTGACACCAATCAGGCTTACATGAGCTCTTTAATCTCTGCAATGACACCATGAACTCCAGTTCACCTGCTGTATTTATTTACATTGCTTTCGTTCACTAACAAATCCCAATTCTGATTCGATTAATCAGCATTTATCAAGGGCCCGTCAAGGTGTCACTGCAGCGTGGAAGTGAAAAAAGGCTGGAAGAAAATTGAAATATATAGGGAATAAAACTTATTTAGCCATTGGATACATTTGCTTATATATGCATTATGAACGGATGATCAAACCAGTAGCTAAAATGGCTCAGTTGTTCAATTGTGTTCTTCCAAGAACTCATTCCACAGACACGGATTCGTCTTCATTATTCAGATGGCAGTAAAACTCTATGCAGATCAGCAAGTAAAATGACTTTTATTCAGCTAGGAAAAATCCCTCGGCCTGAATCCATCTCAGATCTATTAAGTGTAGAATGGGTTAAAACACATACTCATATATGTAGTAGAGGGAAAGGGGGGCAGTCCTATAGAATTTAATAAGAATTAGCTAATATACTTTTTAAAAGGAGGGTGCTTTAGAAATCTATGGAGTTTAGTAGGGAACAATATCCTCTCTAGTTTTTTAAAAATATCCTATAGAATTATAACAAGGAACAAGCAACAGAGGGTCCTGTGGCACCTTTAAGACTAACAGAAGTATTGGGAGCTTAAGCTTTCGTGGGTAAGAACCTCACTTCTTCAGATGCAAGTGTCTTGCATCTGAAGAAGTGAGGTTCTTACCCATGAAAGCTTATGCTCCCAATACTTCTGTTAGTCTTAAAGGTGCCACAGGACCCTCTGTTCCTTTTTACAGATTCAGACTAACACGGCTACCCTTCTGATACTATAGCAAGGAAATAATCTTTATTGAATGCTAAAGGATTTTTTCATCCTGACGAGATTTATTGGCTAAAGGCCTTATAAGCTGTCTCTTCTCTCCCCCTCTCCCATCCTGGTTGTGGGAGGGAGGGGAGCAAAACCCAGTAAATGACAGGCTGAGGAGGGTGCAATGGTGAAGAGGATTATTGCCCCCCACTCAATATTTCTTCTTTCCCTATCCCTGAAGGAACTCTCAGTGTGTGCACATCTTTTGTAGGTGAGAGACTCTGGACAAGGAGGGCCAGCTAAGGAGTTGGGAAGGAGTCCAGCTCTTCCCATAGGACTGCAGGGACTGCACCTCTAAAAATCTCTTTGAGGAGGGTTTGGGGTGGGAGGGGAGGCAGCAGCAGTGGCTAACAGGATACTCCATGGGAGAACGGATTCTGAAGGAGCCAGGGATAGTGGGTCTTGTGATTTGAGTTACAAATGCATTTCCCCTTGATGCACATGATGGCTTTGGGCCTGGATCCCCTGCCAGTGCTGGGTGGGCGAAGGGACAGCCCCTAAGCTCTGGATGGAACCTTCTGGGAAACTCCCATGGAATCAGTCATAGGTGTCCTGACCCTCTGTGAGAAAAGTGGTACCATGGTAGCATCTCCCTCCACCTTGCAACCATACAGTTGAAATCTCATCAGCCTTTGATGCTCCCAACCTAAATTAGCTGAGTGTAATCTCGGAGGGTACTCAAGGAGATTGAAAGATCCTATAATAAGAAAAGGGGTTAGCCAGGCTTTCCTGGATTTAAAAAACAACCAAAAAAGCCCTCTCTTCCCACTGTTGTTCCATGGGATGGCTGTTCTGCCATTTCCCTCCCCTCCACCCCCACTTTGCAGTGATGGTGTGTGTATTGTCTGAAAGGCTGTGAAGTGTTCCACAGGAATGGTTTTAATCTCAAAAGCTATTGTACATTGTAGCAGCAAAGAAACAGTTTAGCCCTGCTGAAGCACAGTACCCGCTGCACTGTACTCCAAAGGAGAAGGTTGGATATGATCCCTGGACATATACAGATCTTTAACCATCCCAGGACCCCACCTCCTCCTGGGACCTTCCCTTCCCCCATCCCCCTCATTGCTGATGTGTTTCAATCAACTCCTAGCATTACAAGCACTGCACTCCCGAGCATAGCAACAAATATTAGTGGCTTTCAAATTGCTGCCTCAAGGCATCCCTGATCCTTATGGCCCTGTGCTGTGCCCCTCTAATAGCCCTGGTCTCTGGCTGTTCAAATTCATCCTCCGGGCACTGAGCCTCAGAGGTCCAGCCCTGAGTGAAGCTTTCACCCTTCCCTTCACAAATATTATGGAGTGAACAACACACAGTTATAAGCAGAGGAATATTGTCATCGGTCAGATCCAGCTTCACATAAAGGCAACACCAGTGGGCCTTTAAATGGCCAAAAGCACACAGTCAAAAGTCATTCTGCACTTGCTCAGCCATGGCATTAAGGGGTAGATGCAGTCTCCCAGGATCACAGTGGGCATTTCGACTTCCCCTATGGTGATCTTCTGGTCTGGAAAGAAAGTCCCTGCTTGCAGATTCCTAAACAGGCCAGTGTTCCAAAAGATGCATGCATCTTTCTGCGTTAACCAGCCTGCGTTAATGTCTGTGAAACGCCCACGGTGATCCACAAGCACCTGGAGAACCATTGAGAAATACCCCTTCCGATTAATGTCCTCATTGGCTAGGTGGTCTGGTGCCAGAAATGTAATATGCACACCATCTATCGCCCTTCCACAGTTAGGGAAGCCCATTTGTGCAAAGCCAACCATAATGTCACGCATGTTGCCCAGAGTCATGGTCTTTCGGAGCAGGATGCGATTAATGTCCCTGCACTCTTCCGTCAACACGAGTCCCACAGTCAACTTTCCCATTCCGAACTGGTTAGCGACCGATCGGTAGCAGTCTGGAGTAGCCAGCTTCCACAGTGCAATAGCCACATGCTACTTCAATGGCAGGGCAGCTCTCATTCTCGTTTCCTTGCACCACAGGTCTGGGGCGAGCTCATCACACAGTCCCATGAATGTAGCTTTCCTCGTCCAAAAGTTCTGCAGCCACTGCTCATCATTCCAGATGTGCATGTCGATCTGATCTTACCACTCAACACTTGTTTCACAAGCCCAAAAGTGGTGTTCCACTGTGGTCAGCACCTGCATGAATGCCACAAGCAATCTTGTGTAATAGCTACTATGCGTGGTGAGATGAAAGTCGCACTCCTCTTGCCTTTGTAGTTTAAGGAATAACTCCACTGCCACTCATGACGTGTTAGAGCGAGCAGTATACTGGTCAGCAGTTCGGGATCCATTCCTGCAGGCCAAAGAGGCAGGGCGCGCAGTACACAAACCGTTGAAAGATGGTGAGAAATGTGGACGGAAGCACAGCGATTGCTGGGATGCGCGGCAATACATCACGGAGCATTGGGACAGGACCCACGATGCCCCGGGACCCCCTCCGTCTTCCCACAAGTCTTAGCGGCAGAAGAGGAAGAGATGCTTTGTGGGATAGCTGCCCAGAGTGCACCTTTCTGAATATCGCTGCAAGTGTGAATACACTATTGCACAGGCAGCTGACAGAGTGAACACACAACAGCGGCTTCCCTTCTGCTCTCTCTGAGCGGCGCTGTAACTGCCGGCGCTGTCACTCTGCCAGCGTAGACATACCCATAGATTAATAGCCCCAATTATTACCTTAATAGAAGAAACGTGGGCTTGTGGATAAGGCAATGGACAGGCACTAAGATATCGTTTCCATTCTGAGCGCTGACATGAAATTCCTGTGTAACTTTGGATAATTCTCCATCTGTAAAAGGGAGATAATACATCTCTACTCCATAGATCTGCCATTGTCAGGGGCCAGCCTCCTCACAACCCAATGTTTGCAGCTGGCCCTGACTGACTGACCGCGCCGCCTGACTGGCTGCAGGAGTCTGCAGGCTGATACTTAAGTTCAGCAGCAGGCCAGTGGCTGTTCAATGCATTTCTAACGTGCAGCTGTGCTTGGTTCTGTCCCTGCCTCCACCCCTACCTGTACCTGTTCTAGCTCCTTCCTGATATCTGACTCCTGGCTCAGACCTGCGGCTCCTGTTATCCCTTTGGCTTAGGCTTTGGTCTCTGACTCCCAGCTATTGTCCTTGGCATCACTCCTGGACCTACCCCATCTGAGTTCAGCTCTAACTGGTAAGCTAGAGTCTTGCCCCAACCACTAGGCAAGACTGCTCATAACTCGGTCGCTGCCAGTCATGAGGATAAAGTCATTAATAACTCTGAAGTGCTCAGATCATACAGTGCTGAGGGCCATATAAATACCATATAGACTTACAGCTGGGATAAATCTGGGTAGCTCTATTGAGGTTTTGGCCCAAAGGTAATAAGTAGGTAGTGGCAACTCATTCCCATCTTACAAGGAGTCCTGGCCACTAACAAAGCCATTACAGCTATTGACTGGTATCCTACTTCCTATTAGCTAGGCCAAATGATACTCCTGTGTTACATCATTAGTCACTGTAAATCATTTGATACTGCCGCATAAACTTCTCCGGTGAGCTGGGCTCTTGAAACCTAATCAATAGGGCTTCACATTAAAGGGTGAGGATCGGAGGAGCAGGACATAATCACTAATTACAAGTAAAGGATAAATAATTCTGTATAAATATATTAGATAGCTAATGTGTGAACATGCAGCGGAAGGAAACAAGCAGAAGTTACATCTTGTAATGAACCTAACCACAGGTCCCCTGCTATAGTACTTTGAATCCCAAGCAGGGGTACCAGAACAGGAGGCTGCCGGGGAGGGGCAGGGTCCCATCATTTTTAAAAGTGGAAGGATTATGCCCTCACACTTCTTACTGGCTATAAGGCTGAGTGACGGGGGGAGGGGCAGAGAGGAGAAAGTGGGGGCGGGGCCTCGGGGTAAGGACAGTATGGGGGCAGGCGCTTAAGGATAAGGGGCGGCAGGGGGGTGGGCCCCCGGGAGGGAAAGGGGTGGCACAGGGGCGGGGCCACGGTTCGGGCACCAGTGGCCCCCACACTTTAAGGAAGCTTTCGCCGCTTCTGCTTCAAAAGGGTAGGGAGCTTTGAACTCACAGGAGCCTGATCCTAATCTTAACCCAACTCTGTTGACTTCACTCTCTTGTTCACTGAAGTTAACTCTTCTGTGAGTGCTAACTAGTTATTCACAGTCTTTTCTGTTTTCCCCACAAACACCTCCATGCTTTTTCTCCTGCCACCCCTTTGTTTTGGGCAACAATTCCCCAGCAAATTTGCAAAGCCGCCACTTTATCCCTTTCAAATCCCTCCTTCAAACCCTACTTTTGCTGTGAGGCTCACAAATCATTCTCCTCTGGCATTGGTGAGCCTGCTGTCCCCTTGTCTCAACTGAAACCAATGTGACTAACTTACGCAATGACACCTGTTTTTTACAGTCTTTCCACGCCTTCCCACCCCCATCTGTCTGCTTTACCCTGTTTATTTTTAAAGCCTAGATCGGTAGGCATTGTCTTTGTATAATTTATTTGCATGGTGCCACATGCAATGGGGCCCTGATTGGGATCTTCAGGCAGAAGAAATAAACACTCTTGATTCAGGCTGGTGTACGTGAGAGGAGAATCAGGCAGATATTCTGGGATTTTGATCTTATTTAGGGAAGAAATGAATGGATACAGAAATAAGATCAATAGATTGAGTCTTTGTTTAATTGTCTCCTATAGAGCAGGTAATAAAACTGCAAAACTAGAACAACAAAAAGGGCCCACCTTAAAGCTGTGCAGTAAAAATCTTCGCAATATTTTTTCTTACCATCCAAGGGTATGTCTGCACTGCAGTTAAAGACCTGAGGCTGGCCCGTGTCATCTGACTCGGGCTTGGACTAAGGGGGAGTTTCATTGCAGGGTAGATGCTCGGGCTGGAGCCCAGGGTCTAGGACCCTGCGAAGTGGGAGGGTCCGGGAGTTCGGGCTGCAGCCTGAGCCCAAACGTCTACACTGTAATTAAACAGCCCTGCAGCCCACGCCCTGCAAGCCCTAGTCAGCTAGCATGAGCCAGCCACGGGTGTCTAATTGCAGAGTACATATACCCTGAGAGATCTATGTGATGCGTGGCTGACCCAGTCTTATTCCATTCCAGTCTGTTCATAACTTCCTCTTTTACAGTCTGAACCGGAAAAGTGCAGAGCACCTACAGCTTCCACTGGCGTTCATGGGGATACCTGTATAAGTCAGGACTACTCACATGAGTATGTGTTTGCAACATCCCCTGTTTCCAAAAGAGGGCAGGTCTCCTTCTCTTCTCAGTTTGTCTCCACTAGGAGGGGTTGTGTGTAAAGCTTTATTAGCATAGCTATGCCAGCAAACCCTTTTTTTGTGTGGACAGGCCTAAGTGGGTTTTCCCACTTTAAACAGCAATATAGTTAACAACGTTACTTTCTGGTGTAAACAAGCACAAAATCTTCCTCACTTTGCCCCCATATAGAGACCCACTGGTAGTAGACCTTGTTGCATGTAAGGACGTGCATAACACAAAATGTGTGAGTACTCCATTGACTTCAGTGGGACTCCCCATATGTTTAAGTGCTATTCTTTCCATCTTGCATAGACCTATCTTATCGATGAACTCTGTGTTTTGCGCCACAATGCTATTGCTTGAGCAGGTACTGTTATGCCATTTAACATTCACATTTAGCGTTAAGCAAGCTTTCTGGAATTTTCATGCCAAGCTGGACTGTTACACTATTAGCATCCTAACTACTTTCTTTATGGCAATTTTGACATCTGCTGATAAAGCCATCTGAGATACTTGTGTGTTTTAACAGGCTGGTGGCGTGTGTGTTTGGAGGTCGGGGAGAGAAAGGGTTCCTTGATTTTTAACTCCTGCCTTGCTGGGAAAGTACTTGATGAAATGCAACAGTGTGGACTCAATTCTCCTTTTATTTATAGCAGATATACAGAGATCTATCTCTGTTCATTTCAATGGAATTCATCCTGATTTACACCTATGTAAGTGAAACAAGATTTGGGGGCCACTTTATCTTACACATACTGTCTTGCTCTCTGTTGCAGTCAGTCAGTATTTTTACTAGTAACACTATCTCAGGCCTATAAACTGTCTACTTTCTATGCCAGCAGCATTATCTGCATTCTGGCTTGGGTGAACTTAACAGTTAGCTTGCTTTATTTCCCTCCACCCCAAAGCTGCCCAGGGTGGCAACATTCTGAAAATATTAATCTCTGCTCTTTGCCAGTTGTCTGCTATATTTTGTTTGAAGTTCAGCACTACTATACTCAACCACGGCAACAAAGGGAGCCCAGAGTGGGATTCAGGGGGACCCCTGAAGAGACCAGCCTAAAACCTGAACTTGAAATGGCTCAGTTTGTGCTCCCTTCTCAATGATTCTAAAAGCAGCAGAAACTTGGCAAAAGGGACGGGGGAAAGAGGATAAACTGCTTTCTGATGGCTGATGTACACAGGGGTATGTGTGCAAGAAGCTTCAGAAAGTGGTTATAACGGCTTGTTCTGGTAAGGAAGAGTGACATATGAGTTGTCATTGCACTGAAATAAGGACAACTCAAGTTCAAAATCAGCAGCAATCTTTTTGTTCTTTAAGGTCACTGGCAAATAAAGGCATTTTTGGACCAATTATGCACTCAGTACAGCGGGTAAATCCAGAGTAGCTCTGTTTCAGTCAGTGGGGTTATGCTAGAAATATACAGCTGCAAGAAGGTGTCTTGTTGTGATGGTTAAGGCGCTGGCCTGGAATTCAGGAGATCTGGCTTCAGTTCCCAGCCCTGCCACTGACATCCAGTAGGGTTTTAGGAAGTTACTGAATCCCTTTGGGTCCCTTTGCCCCATAGTAGTATGGTAGTATGACTTTAAAAAATCAAAAGAAGCCCTCGGGCTTTGCAATTGTCAATGGATCAGATTTTAAAGATGCCTCACCAGTTACTCCTATGGACAAAACAATGCAGAGAGGTTAAGTCATTTTCCAAACTCGCACACAGCCATAGCACGGCTAAACTGAGGGTCTCCTTATCTGAGCATAATGGTGGTGGTGGGGGGGTGCTGCTGTGAGTGAAAGGCCTCCTCAAACCTTCTGTCACTGTGCACATAATCACACTGCTCAGCTGCCCGGGCCCAACAGGTGCATTGGCACCTTAGGTACAGATGGAATTTGGTACTTCAGTCCCGTCCACTCATCCTTCCATCCAGCACAGCAAGCCAGGTGGTGGTCCTCTCTTGTGGCACTTAATGTGTAGCTTCAGAAAGGGGCCCATTTATAAGTGGCTGCTTGCAGCAGGACCTTCCCAAATGCTCCCCAGAATCCTTTATCCTGACTGCTGTGGCATCACAGCTGTCGTGAAGGATTCTCAGCCCTGCCTTAGTACGGGGGGATGGACTTGACAACTCCTTGAGGCCCTTTCCAGCCCTCCATGTCTATGATTCTGGGGAGGCCCTAAGGCATGTTGAATGCTTCTAAATAAAACCAAAGACCTGCTTTTGGAAAGGAGACTACAGAGAAACACTACGCCCGTGGACAATGTAGTCTGGGATTGGACTAAATAAGCAATAGCATTTGACAACCATCCTTTATGTGAGTCACTCCCAGGGTCATCTGATGAGACCCCTAGCACAGCATTTGCTTACAACTATCTCATAGAAAGTTCCAGATCATAATCCACGAGCAGTGTGCATGGAACCACAAGCCTCTTGGTTTCCTTAAATGCTTCTACATATGCTTCATGCCACTACTACATTAAGTCTTTATGCAACAGCTGATTCAAGGATACAGGAGTGCAAGCAGGGGTCAGCTAAAATGCACAGTAATTCATATGATGGTAGAAAGAGTAACTGTCATATCCGTAGCAGAACTTATAACAGTTCTTAGTCCTGTGATTGATAGAGGTCTCTTGCATCTCTCTCCTAGCTCACAGGACTCAGTGTTCTCTTGACAACATTCACCTTTGGCCTTGTTTTCCCTCAAACCAAATTCTTCAAGCCTCAGCAGTGTCACACCTGAGATGACAGATGAGCTATGATAACGTAGCTGCCTCCCCTGTCCTGGGTTGACTTACACTGAAAGTCCTCAGACCACAGTTATCACCCACTGTTTGGTGTGTTACAGGCCCCCTCTAGTGGCTGGTCCACAGAGAATCAACCATCTCAGTACTGGCCTTACTGCTCTAGCGCAAGTGGCAAAGGCTCAGGCTTTTAGTGCTGAAGGTATTTAGTTTGATTCCCCAATGACAATCCATGAAGGCTGGTTGTTCCAAGTGCATTTCACATCAGGAAAGGGTGCTTCTTGCTGCATTCGGCTTCTTATTTAAGGGAAGCTCATGAAAGGGCAGGGTGGAAAGCCATTCTTCCCTCTTCCCAAGCTTCTGGGGCTGTTCCCCTTGAACATTTAGCTCCTTCTCTGCACTGACTCTTTTCCTGGATGGCAGGAGAGAGTGCAAGGGACAGTGATATGCATGGTATGTAATGGGTATTTTTTGCCTCGTTGCAATGTGCTATCTCATCAGCCCTTCGCCAGAGCAGAAAGGAATCCGACGTTTCTTTCCTTGACCCTCTTTAATGAGTTCTCTAGCTAGCTGAGTGAAGCAGGGCAGCTCAGCTGAAGTTGGGAGGGAAAGTCTGTGATCCTCAATCTGGTTAGAGGTCCTTAACTCCAGGGGGGAAAGTTGAGGCTGCTCCTTCTCTCTGGTTTGGTCCAGAACAGAGACTGACCCTATCTACCTTCTCAGCGGAATGAGTTTTTACGCCAGTATAACTCCACTGACTTCAATGGCATTACTCCTGATTTACTCCAGTGTAAATGAGAAGAGAATCCTCCCCACTGAACTTGCTTTCAACTACTCTTTGGCAACTGGCTGCTATTACGCCCCACCCAGCCCCGTTGAGGCCAGCTGAAGGGGCAGCCATGATCATCCATCAGGGTCAAAGGCGCTTTTGTATACAACACCTGCAGCAGACATCTAGTTCATCACTTCAAGCAGGAGCACTGCAGAAGTAGGGGGGTGGAGCCAAAGCTTCAGTCAGAACCTTCAAAGCTAGATAGACCTAGGCCAGGTCTACACTATAGACCTATATCGGTATAACTACGTTGCTCAGGAGTGTGAAAAATCCACAGCAACGTAGTTATATCGGCCTACCCTCCTGTATAGACAACAGGAGAGCTTCTGCCATCGACGTAGCTACTGCCTTTCAGGGAGGTGGATAACTACACCGATGGGAGAAGCTCTTCACGGCACTGTACGTGAAGACAAGCCTGAGTGTGGAACCGGGAAAACCCACTGCATTTGTGTTTTTTCCCCCTCCGCTTGCCCAGGGTGTGATTTAAACCTAATTTAGTCAATCCCCAGAAGGTGAATAACAAAGAAGCTTAATGGAAAAACACATCTACTTGCTGCAGGCACAACTTAACAGAGTGCATTGTTCGTATTCGTGGTGGGCTGCTAAGGATACGGTCTCTTCTAGGAGCTCCGAAATGAGGTACCTCTGACTAGAATCTTCATGGCACAGTTCTCATTCCCCCTGGAAGTAAGAAGATGCAGAGATTTGATCCTAGGGCTGCAACAACACATGCTGCCTGATACAAATCATGTAGTACCTAAACTCTGGGGTTTTTCTAAACTGCTATAATCCCTATAGGGACTGGTGGGGGAAGAGAATGGTTTAGAAGTAGGGCTGTAAACTAGGGCTCAGGAGACCGAATGCTGGTCCTGGTTCAGGTAGAGACTTTGTATCTTTGGGTAAATCACCAGATGTATCTTGTGCCCTGGGTAAAATCCATTAGTGATGGTGAGGCGTTAAGATCCTATGGCGACAAGGGCCATGTAATTACATAGGCTGGCCAGTTTAGATCCTAAACGTGGGATCCATTTGTCCATAAATAACCTGTCAGACAGATTGCTAGGGAAGAAGACAAATGCAACTTGCTTCCCTTTGCAGGTAACATCGGTAATGTTTAGGCTCCTCTAATGCTGTTGCTACCTCAGCCATACGCTCTCCAAATGAGACACATCAGCAAACGGACACATCTCTGACAGCATCTCAAAGCTACCTCCTAGCGGCAGTGGTTCCCAAACTTTAACAACCTGTGAATCCCTTTCACTAAAATGTCAAGTCTCATGAAGCCCCTCCTAAAAATGAATATTTCCAGGGATTTTCTCCTTTACCTGAGTATAAATTATAAAAAGAAGTGATCTTGGAAATATTAAATGTGTTTTTATGACATGTTTATTACACACTATTTATTATTATTATTTATCAGTACAGTATTTTTATTACATTATGAAAACGGCAACACTCTTCCAAGATCTCACTTTCGTAGCTTGTATCACTTTGAATAAGCCTGTTACAAGACAAGGCTCCTATGTTTCATCAAGGAGTATCAGATGTGAAACAGCATAAAGGTATTTAAGAAGCCAACTCAAAGAGTTCCTCCTACACAAGCATTCAGGTCTTGAGCAGTCCAGGCAAACAACGCACGTTACAACAAAGCTTAAACTTGTTCTTCATAATAATTTTAAAAACAATACTAGCTGCCTATTTATTTTAAAAACAGCAAAAAATATCCACCTCCCTTTCCATTTCTTATAAGGAGTTTTGAAGTTTAAATCTCCTCAGTGTAATAGATACACTTGCTTTGATCTGCTTAGCTCTTGGAAGTCCAGAGGCTCCGGGCTGCTCGCTCTGTCCGCCATTAGGGAATTTTTTCCCAAGAACCCCCGGTAACACTTTGTGAACCCCCAGGGGTTCATGAACCCCAGTTTGGGAACCACTCCCCTAGGGGAAGAGGCAGTTCTTTAGGAGCATTCAAACAGCTGTGCTTGGCCAGCGAACACAGTAACTTAATTACTTTATTGTAATGTACACTTTCTCCTACTGGTAAGAAGCAGAATTGTTTATTTGTCACATGTACTATACGGGTAATAGCTGTCCCTGTTCTTGGGCAAACTGAACCTCTGAGCCCTCATGGTCTCGGGCTTCTAGCTGTCACCCGCCTCTCTGTGGAATCACTCAATTCTCCCACTCAGAGACCGCGTGCTGGGCTGCTGTCCCCTGTCAGCGACTGATTTTATCTCAGCCACAGCCTGATTTATGCAATTCAGTTCCCTGTTGGGCAATGACAGTGGTAAGCAGTGACCGAACAACCTCCTTAAATCAAAGCATTTATTTAGAACAAAAGTATTTCAGAGAAAACATGTTAAACAGCCTGAATTTCCCTAGGCTTCCCATTTCCTGGATTGGGGAAAGCCAAACTTCTCCACAGAGCCCATCTATAGTGGCTTCTCCTTTTCAGCTCACTGGCATCATCCTGGACATCCCTCCTCCCTTTGCAGGACTCCAAGCACTTTTTAATTGGTTGTAGCCCTTTGGTGTGTAAACTCACAACTTCTAGGAGAGAGAATGCTTGATGTTAACATCTTGGCCTGTTTGGGAAGACGTGTGAGTCTAGAACATCAGTCTGCTGCTGCAGCAACTGTTGCATCCACACCACCACCCAACAGCTCTGGCAGAGCACGATTGATGGGCTGTGAGCCTTGTGGGACCAAGCAACACCGGATGTGTCACCCTGCCCCTGGAGGACCTAATTGTCAGTGCTCCTGGAGTCCGTATTGGTCTGTGTGCACTACTTACATCTGGATTATGCAACCAGGTTGATCCCCAGCCAGCTACTCCACAAGACCTAGTCCCCAGCCTTCCTCCAGCTCTGCTCCTGCCTTGTTCCTGCCCTGCTCCAATCCACTCTAGCCTGTTCCCTTTCCTGTCTTCTGCCCCTTGGCTCAAGTTCTAGGGTCCTGACACTAGCTCCACCCATTAGGCCTGGTCAGCCATGACACTGTCTCCCAGGTGTGTACCTAGATGTTCTTGTCTGGACAGCCATTGTGTTGCTTTCCTGTTTGTTCTTCACACAGCCCCCTCTTGGATTAAAACATTGTGGCATATAATTAGGCTTGGCAGAATTCAATTTTATTTTTGTACTTTTGATGGACAATATTGATGTTTATTTTAAAGATTTTTTTTTTATTTGTATCTAAATTTTCATAGTTGCACAAAATGATGGGGTTAGTGTATTTTTTTCAGTGTTTATCAACTTAAATTCCCACAGCTGTGTGAAATTTACGGAGGAGCTGACAATAGGGTGGTCAGAGAATAATTATTTAATGTCAGTATATGCTGAGATTCAAAAAGTTAAAGCTTTATAACTGATGAAACAACAATTGTCAACATCACATGTCAAAATATACCAAGTAAACATCCTTAAATCAAATCTAAATTCTCAAGCAGCATTTTTTTTCTTTGCCTAGCTGTAAATTTCTATTATCAATGGAAATATTTGTGTGTTGGTTCATGTGTGTATGATGAAATCGACACTTACAGATAAAAAGCTAATCCTTCCAACCCTACATGTAATAAACATTCAGTACCCCAGTATTAATTTTCCTGTCTCTCTCAGTAACTAGGTTACATATCAATATTCTTACATAGCAGCTCTCACTGTGCATAATGTTATTACATATCAACCCCCCCTTCTGCTACAACAGCTACTGTTGATGATGATGATGATGATGATGACAACTGGAATCTTTATTAGGTACAGAGATTTTGGGGGCCTGAATGGCTAGTATTTGGTGTTTCAGCCTAGAAAATATGTTTAATGTAGAAGCTGGTCCAACTTGTTTGACTCTAGTCTTCAAATTAAAACATTATTTTCTATTTCAGTTTACATGGCCATCTTTAACATTAGCTTGAGATTTAAATCTTCTTTCAATTCAACAAGAGTTTCAAGAGACAGATCAGATCATATAAATATCGTGTTGGAAACCTCTGTTGTAGATTGCCAGATAGAAAATGAACCTTGTTAGAGCATTACACAAGGTAATTATACTTTGAAATATGTACAATTTTATCCCTTAGAGATGATTAACCCAGTTTTAAGGGGGCACTAGGTGCTATTGATTGACCTGTTCGATGTACTCCAAAAGGAATTTGCAGACATGTGGACACCATAAACTCTGATTCTGCAACATTAATCTTCAAAGTCTCCTTCATGACCCAAAAGATAAGTGGCAATGCGAAAGGCAAGGGGACTAAAAGAATATCCATCCTTTTGCAGGCCATGGCATGAAAATAAATTATACAGGGGCACAGTTCAGAAAGAACTGACCTCTCCCTGCTTTTGCTGTCTGGCTTCACTGACTATTTCTTCCTCTCTTCCCTTCTGCATTCCATCTTTATGCCTCCCCACTGTCACTTCTTTGCCCTGTTGATCCTGTTCTGTGCAGTCTTGCCGTTCAACTCTATGGGCAGAAATTGGCCATGTGGCATTGACTAGAATGCCCATATCTTGAGCACTGGCATGGAGCACTCCAGAGACTGACTTCTCAGTCAACTTCACCCTAAGCAAAGCCGCAGCGGGGCAGGACGGAAGAAGCAAAGAGGAATGGAAGGATATAATTGCCTAAGTCTTGTCAAGACACTGGTGGGGAGTTAGTGTGTGTGTACACATGCTAACACCGTCTACACTAACTCACTCTATTCTGAAATGTCTGGGTTGTAGATCTGCACACACATCATACCCCTTTCTCATACACACGAGTAGGCAAAAAATAGGTTGAAATTAATCAAGCTAGGGAGAGCAGTGGAGGGGGGCTATTTCTTTCTAAATACTTTGGAGGTGCTTGGTTACTATGGTGATGGGGTTAAGAGGAGGGAGCTATAAAATATCTAGACCCTTTTGGGGTGTTTAAAATACATGTTACTACGGTGTCAACTGACACTTGTTCTGTTTTTTATTAATGGGATTTAGTTGCATCCAGTAACATTCAGCATGAATTCTTGTAAATGATGCTTGTATGGTTAAGCTGTGATAACTGAAGTGATGAGTTAAAGACCTGATTGAACATTCAACGTTGCTTATGAAATAATCATGACTAGATTTGATGGATGGACCTGATTCCCTGAACTTCCAACCGAGATTTTCAGCATGAGCTTCATTAGACAGATGTGGTTTGAACCTGTTGTAATCTAGAGACAAATGACTTTGAAGAAAACATTCTAACTGGGAACTTTCAGAGCTGAATAATTTAGAAGGCTCGATTGGTCCCCAAACCAACATCTTCGTTTATATTTTGATGATGGCGAGACGTGAAAGTACTTATTTTGTATAGATGTTAATGTCTAGAAATCTCCCCATCTATTCAGTGAAAGTGCAAATTATATTCTTCCAAGAAGAACAAAACTACACAATCTCATCAGTGATAACCATGTTAGTCACCATGGCTGGGTCTCTCTCACATGGCACAGAGGATTTACTTGCAAAGGGGAGCAATGTTAAGTAGTGTCAAACCCTGTGAATTTTACAATGTACCAGTAGGAAGTTACTTAGCTCCAGCAACTAATAATAATGTGCCACTTTCATGGAAATCTCTCCATATATTAGAGATTGGGCCAGATCATGCCTGTTGGAACTCTACTGAAAGAATTAGTTTGTTACACTTAGCTCCTTAACTAAACAAAATCTTACAAAAGTTTTGAGGTTGGCATATGCTATTTATAGCTATCTCTTAAGTGGCCAAATTCAGACACAGATACGTTAAGTGACTTGTCCAAAGTTACACAAGTCAGTGACTAGATTCCTGCCAATCTAACTCCCAGTGGTTTACTCAGATATTCTCTCTCCTTTCGCAGTCCATCTGTCTGGAATACTTGACTAAACTTATGTAGAAGGGCCCATGGCCAAGATTTTCAGAAGCGACTACTGATTTGGGGTTCTTCAACTTTTGGGTGCCCAGTTTGAGACAGCAGAGCCTGGATTTCAGAACATGAATACCCTTCTGGAAATCGCCAGCTTTTAATCTGACTCAAGATAGGCACCCAGAATCATGAGTCCCCTTTGAAAATTGTATTGTTACTACTCAACCCTGAAAATTCAACTTAAAAAATCCTGTCTTAAAATACAGGCTGGCTGAAAATCGGTTAGAAAATGTGACTAATGTGCTCAATAGTATTTGTGTATCTAGTCATATCTGTGGCAGACATCTACAAAGAGAGGCACATCCTGTGTGTAAAAGAGAACGTGAAAGACAATGACAAGGCAAACATAGGTTTTTCAGTGCTTTGTGGCTTTGAACCTGCAAGCCTCCTGTCCTACAAACAAGTGTGTTGCCAATATGCCTCAGGCATATACCCTATAAGTTGAAGATGAAATGTTGATAATATTCCATTGATTGCAATTTTCTAAGCTGCAGTTGTGCATCTGTTACACATTCCAGGCTTTCGTTTTAACAGCAACTTCAGAGATAAGGAAGCATCCTTGATTAAATACTTAAGACTACACTAAGGTAGTATAAAATTGCAAGGCAAGGACAGTGTTTATAAGAATGAATGACTGATTGAATGATTTCATAATTGTGCTGGGGGAGACTTTAATTTACAAACTTTACTAATACACTGGAAAGCATGCTTCTGATTTTGCCTGGGCAAAATTGTGTTTGCAGATATTATTGGGCAGGACATAATATCTTTGCACAAGTTTAATGCTAGTGCATGCAGTTTTGAACAGGAAAAAACAGGCTAGTCAAAAATGCCTTTGAAAAATTGCTTCATGCCATATATTTGTCCACTATTGAAATGCAGCCACTACTGAAGTGAGACATGGCAAAAACACCTCAAGAGAGGAAGTGAATAGCATTGCAAGCCAGTGACTTGGGTAAGCAGATTGTAGTTCCTTAAAGTGAAACATGCAGATTTCATCAAGGCTAAAAACAACCTTCCTCTTGCAAAAAAATGTCAAGGGTGTTTTAATGACCAGGACGGAGGACCTCTGGTTAATGTCTCATTCAAGAGATGGCATGTGTGAGGACTGACCCTTAATACCATGCTAAAACTTTCATTCAATATTGATTCAGAGAAAATAGAGACACGTTCTTCTAAGATCTCGATGTAGGCTCAAAAGTTTGTATCTCTCACCAACAGAAGTTGGTCCAATAAAAGATATTACCTAGCCCATCCTGTCTCTCTAATATCCTGAGACCGACACAGACAGGGCTGGCCTTACCATAAGACAAACTGAGGCGGCCGCCTCAGGTGCCAGACTGTGGGGGGGTGCCACTAGGACCCAGAGTGTAGAAAATTGTGTCTGCTGCTGGTGCATGTGTATTCTCTCTGCTCTAGATGCACAGAGATAGTCGAGTGCTGTGCTAGAGGAAGGAGGGCACAAGAGACATAACAGGCAGACAGGAGAAAAGATGAGAGGGACTAACAGAAAGCAGCAGGAGCTGCAGGGAGAAAGAGGAGGAGGAGCCTCTTATGTACCTCTCTAGCACCCCCAGGACCCTGGACTGATTCACACCAGCTTCTCAGGGAGCTTCCTGTTTCCTGCTGCTTCCCTGAACCCACTTGAGGAGAACAGGCAGTCAACTGAAGTAGTAGGAGCCAGTTAGGCCCTTAAGACGCTGATATCTTCCCTCACTCAGGCCCTGCTACCAGCCTGCTTATTTGTCCCCTTCAATTGAGTGTTGAGAGCCACTATAGCTGGCACAGAACAGCAGTCATGAGTGAAAGAAGAAAACGCCCCTCTGGGGCAGCATTCAGAAAAAGAAAGAAAGCAAAGGAAGCTTTTCTATCTAAGCAGGAAGGAGCTCTCCTGAGATAAATAGACACAAATGTTCACGGTGAGCCTTCGAGTCCCAGTGAGGATGTGACTGGTGAGGAGATACCTGATCTTCCAGTTAGTCAGAGTGCAGGTGACCTGGCAGCTACTGCAGCATCCATATCTCCATCTCAAATGGATGTAACCATACACATTCCTGAAGAAAAGTGCAGCTCAGAGAAGAGTGTGGTGGAGGAGCAAGAAACAGATGCTGCTGAATTTAGTTCCTTAAGTCTAGATGACCCAGGACTGTGGACCCACTTGAGCAGCAGCCTGAGGGACTTCCTTGTACTACATGGGCCACAGCAAGTGAAAAACTTCATGTTTCCCAAAGACAATGAAAATAGAAGTTTCCATCCAACACATTACTGGTGTGAAATCCCCAATGGTGACAAAGTGGAGAGGCCATGGCTTATGTACTCAAAAACCCAGAATGCTGCATACTGTTTTTGTTGCAAACTCTTCCAGTCTAATGTTCCAGCCACATTGGGTTATACAGGAACAAAGGACTAGAAAAATTTGGCTAGAAATCTGGCATGCCATGAAAAGGCAGCAGATCACCAGAGAGCATTCCATAGGTGGAAAGAGCTTGAGATAAGACTAAGGTTAAAGGCCACCATAGATGATCAGCATCAAGAGAAGATTGCATCAGAGTCTCTTTACTGGCAAAATGTTCTGAAAAGGCTCATTGCCATTGTGAGAATGCTTGCTACCCAAAACCTAGCACTGCGTGGCATTTTAGACCAGCTGTATGTGCCAAACAATGGAAAGTTCCTTAAAATTGTGGAGCTGATGGCTGAGTTTGATGCTATACTCCAGGAGCATCTAAGAAGAGTCACCACCCAAGAAATGTACACACACCACTACCTTTGAAAAACAATTCAAAATGAGATCATACAGTTACTGGCAACAAAAGTCAAACAGAAGATTATAGCAGATCTGAAGATAGCAAGATATTACTCTGTTATTCTGGACTGCACACCTGACATCAGCCATATGGAACAAATGACTTTAATGGTGTATTTTGTAACAACAACAGAACCTAGTGAAAATGCCCCTGCAATGGTGACTGTCAGAGAGCATTTTCTAGAATTTATTGACATTGATGATACTACAGGAGCTGGTGTGACAAATGTGCTTCTTAAAAAGCTGGAAGATACAGGAATTGCAATAGCTGACATCAGAAGTCAGGGCTACGATAATGGTGCCAACATGAGAGGAAAGAACAGAGGAGTGCAGACATGGATCCAAGAGTTAAACCCTTGAGCTTTTTTTGTCCCATGCAGTTCTCATTCATTGAACTTGGTGGTCAGTGATGCAGCATCAGCTTCTAATGAGCCTGCTGAATTTTTTAATGTAATTCAAAGCATCTACGTATTTTTCTCTGCATCAACTCATCAATGGCAAATTTTGAAGCAACATCTGGGAATATCCTCTCTGACACTGTAACCACTGAGTGCCACACGATGGGAAAGTCAAGTGCAGGCTATAAAGCTTATCAAACACCGAATTGGGAAGATAGATGATGCCATAGTTGCCATTGTGGAGGATAATGCTATGACAGGAACTGTTCGTGGGAGAACAGTGGCAGAGGGAAATGGAATCACCAGAAACATACATAACTTCAAATTTCTGTGTGGCTTAGTGTTGTGGCATGACATACTGTTTGAAATAAATGTTGTAAGCAAGAGATTCTAAGGTGTTGACCTTGATATATCTGGAACAATGGAACAACTGGACAAAGTAAAGTCATACCTACAGTCTTACCAGTCAGATGAGGGATTTCAAAATGTTGTGAAGAGTGCACAGAAGTTGGCAGAGGAACTTCACACTGAAGCTATTTTCCCACCAATTCAAGAATACACGAGTCACCGAAGAAAACATTTTGATTACGAACCACAGGATAATCCCATAAGAGACCCCAAACAACAGTTCAAAGTTGAATTCTTTAACCAGGTGCTAGATTGTGCAATACAGTCAGTTGAAGAACATTTCATGCAGCTCAAGGAACACAGCAGTATATTTGGTATGTTGTATGATATTCCAAAACTCCTCTCTATACCTGAAGAAGACCTACACCAGCAATGCAGGGCACTAGAGACAGTGTTGACACATGATGACATGCACAATATTGATGCGAGTGATTTAGGTGATGAACTGAAAGCCCTTTCAAGATACATTTCAGCAGGATCAACTCCAAAGGCTGTTCTGGAATATATGTGCACAAATAAGATGACAGGTTTCAGAGTAGCAGCCATGTTAGTCTGTATCCTCAAAAAGAACAGGAGTACTTGTGGCACCTTAGAGACTAACAAATTTATTAGAGCATAAGCTTTCGTGGACTACAGCCCACTGCTCCAGGCCAATGGGAGCTGCTGGAAGTGGCGCGGGCCGAGGGATGTACTGGCCACCACTTCCAGCAACTCCCATTGGCCTGGAGCAGCGAACCGCGGCCACTGGGACCCGCAATCGGCCGAACCTACGGATGTGGCAGGTAAACAAACCGGCCCGGCACACCAGGGGCTTTCCCTGCACAAGCGGAATAAGTTTGGGAATCACTGCAATAGCACATGAGCTAGCCCAGACTGTGCACCTTCAGCAGGAAGCAGTTCAAATCTTTGCAGCCAAGAAGGCATAAAAATGCCACTGTTTACTCTGCAGACAAGAAAAGTTACATTTGCTGTTCAGGCGTTTGAAAGTTAAGTGTTACTTAAAATTTTTGAACAAGGCATTTTAAGTTGTTAGTTCTCCTTTATTGGGGTAGGTAGCAGAGCAGTACCATGAGAGGAGTAGAACAGGAAGAAGGCAGAATTGAGACCTTTCAAAGTTTTGGCCCAAGCTGAGGGGCATGGCGGTGTCATTTGAGCTCCTCGCTTCAGGTGCCAAAATGTTGTGGTCCAGCCCTGGACGCAGATACAACACTGCACATATCAGAAAATGAATGCCACTGGGGCTTTGCCCACACTACAGACTAGGGGTGTGATTCCTCTGCTTGTGTACATAGCTGTTATCAAGCTAGCTAGAGTATATGTAGCAGCGTAGCCACAGAAGCATGAGTAGCAGCATGATTGGGCCAGGCCTAGTACAAACCAGCCTGAAACTGGTGGGTATAGATTCATAGATTCTAGGACTGGAAGGGACCTCGAGAGGTCATCGAGTCCAGTCCCCTGCCTGCATGGCAGGACCAAATACTGTCTAGACCATCCCTGATAGACATTTATCTAACCTACTCTTAAATATCTCCAGAGATGGAGATTACACAACCTCTCTAGGCAATTTATTCCAGTGTTTAATCACCCTGACAGTTAGGAACTTTTGTATGTCTCAGCATGGCTCAGCCAGGCCATTGTGGCCCATGCTATCAGAGCTACACTGCTATTTATATTTGTGCTAGCTTGCTGAGAGTCGGTGTTCATGTATACAAGCAGGGGAATCTAACCCCTAGCTCATGGTGTAGACATAGCTTTACTATAACTCATTGAGACATTGGCTTGCTTTTATTACTCATGTGAATAGTCCTAATGAAGGCAGTAAAATTTTATCTATGCATTTCAAAGAGGTTTACAAACATTCATGAATTAATATGGCTGGACAAAATGAGATTTTTTTCATAAAAAATAGTTACAAAACTGAACTATTTTTCCCCCAAAAATGGAAGATTTGGGGGAAATATTTTCAAATACCTAAAAAAAAAAAAATCTAATGGCACTTAAACAAATACCTATTTGGGTTTTGACCTCCCCCACACCTTTTATTTTCCAAAGGAAAATTCAATTCAATTCAAATTGAAATGAAAATTTTTCATTTTGAATAGTCTTTTCCACAAAAGGAAAATTTAGCATACTAAATAATTCATTGTTTTTTGTGGGGAAATGGAAGAAACTTTCAACCAGTCCAGGTTTAATTATACTGATAATGAGGCCTGGGCCAATTTTTTTCCATTAAACTTCTTTTTGCAGCAAAATGCAGATATGGGATGACTAAAACATTTCACACATTCCTGTCAAATGTGCCAAATTGTTTCAAACAATCGTCCCCTCCAAAAAATCAGAAAGTCACACATTTGTACTGTTTTTGCATTTTTATTTAAATTTTAATAAATCAAATCAATCTCAAAACATTTCATTTGACCCAAAGCTTTTTTTTTTCTTTTTTGGTTTGGCCACCGAACCAAACAACCAGGTATTGGCACAACTCTACTCATAACCTTTGGGTACCCCCAATATGAGTTTTGGAATAATACCAAATTGATATAGGGCTGTGGGGAGAAACCATGTAACTTTCAGCAATTTTTGAAGGCATTCCATCCCAAAATCAAGGAAAGGCTCACAGTCATAAACCTTCAGAAGGGTCCATTAGTCCCATCTAGTCTGACCTCTGTATTACACAAGCTATAGAATATCATCCAGTCAGTCATGTATTGAGCCCAATGCATTGTTTAGCTAAGGCACATCTTCAAAAAAAACATCGGGTCTTGATCTGAAGACATCAAGATATGGAGAATGCACCATTCCCCTTGGCAGTTTGTTACAATGGTTAATCTCCCTCAACTTTTTTTTTTTTTTTATAAAATATGTCTTATTTCTAATTGGGATTTATCTGGCTTTAATTTACACCAGTTTTATCCTGAATTCTGAGTTCATATAAACCTGACTTTTGGGAGGTGCAAATTGAAGAAAGGTTTGGCCAAACCATTGCAAACAGAAATTGCAAAGCATCACATGGCTCGGGCTATGGGAAACATGAGGAATCTTTCAGGAGAGAAACTCTGGGAGAAGGAGCCAAAATCTGAACAAAATGCTTTGACATGCAGATGAGGATTTGCACCTGCTATTGTCCCTTCACTGTCCCAGGCAGGGGCGGCTCCAGGCACCAGCGCACCAAGCACGTGCCTGGGGCGGCAGCGCGGGGGCGGCCTGCCGGTCGCTGTGGAGGCGGCAGTCAGGGAGCTTTCGGTGGCATGCCTGCGGGAGGTCCGCCGGTCCCGCGGCTTCAGCAGCAATTCGGCGGCGGGTACACCGAAGACATGGGACCAGCGGACCTCCCGCAGGCATGCCGCCAAATCCGCGTTACCAGCAGACCTCCCACAGACGCGCCACTGAAAGCCGCCTGACTGCCGGGCTTGGGGCGGCAAAATACATAGAGCCGCCCCTGATCCCAGGTTAGAATGGTAGGGTTTCACTGCTCTGTAGGGAACTGGTGTGTAGATATCTGCATGTCCAGGATCCACTTCAGACTGAGTCCTGCCCTGCATTCACAATGCTCCTGTGAAGTCAGTCAGTTTGTACGCTGGCAGGGAAGATGGCCCACTACCTCGCTGCCAGTCACTAGATGTGCTCCTCATGTTAGGTATGAAAAAGGCTTCTTAGTGCTCGGCATAGACACAGATAGCGCTTGCAGCATTACATGCCCATAGAAGTACTGCTAATGTCTAATGCTGCAGAGGATTTGCAGGGAGATTGGTGGGCTGGGGAAGGCCAGGATAGATTAAGGCGTAGGCAGAACAGCTCCATGCTTAGACCCCCCAGCTTGTGTGATTTTCCTTCATCTGTTATGGATATGTACTGGGGTGAAGGGGTGACTTCCTGCTGCTCCCAAGAGTGTTTGATGCCTACCAGTAAAAGCACTCTGCTGCAGCTCCTGGAGGGGAAAGAGGTGGCCCATGCTACTCCCCCTCCTCTCTAGCAGGAGAAGGGATGGCCCTGCCATCCCAGTTCAAATTTGTGTGTGAGGGTGAGGCTGTTGTAGGGCTGGAACAACAGCGGGGACCAACATTGTGGTGTGCCTCGAGCACAGGGTGCCTTAATCCTACCGGGGCTGGGGGGAGGAGGGGTGAGACGAAGCGGGTAGAAAATGTTAGAAGTTGGGAAGGTAAATGAGAGATTGATAGGAGAGCGGGTCAAAGAGCCACAGAAGAGAAGGCAAAAGGTACCCAAGTGAGATGAGCAAAGGCCAAGAAGACTTACCCACCAGAGGTGACACCTATCTCTTTTGGTTCTGAGACTGACTCCATCACCATGGAATCTGCCCAACAGTCAGCTCCTAGAACTTAGGCCTTGGGAAATGGCAAGGATGTGGGGAGAGCCCAATAATAACCTAAGGTGAAACAAATTAATTTGGTCATGGCACTCAAAGTGGCAATCCCTATTCTGTTACTCGGGAGGCTCTGTCCCACTTTGACAAAATGGGTTTTTATGCACCTTCTCTGAAACATCCTAGGCTGGCCGCTGTCAGGGACAGGACACAGGAGCAGGCCTCTCATTCAGCCTGGCAATTCCAATGAAACCAGTGTTGCTAAAGAGGGGTTAAGTTCATTGAATCTCAGTGGTAAAGAAATGAAGGAAATACTTGGAAAGCTAGTCGGGGGGTGGGAATAAGAGAAGCCCTTTCTTCCAAAGGGCCCTGATCAGATCACTGCTTGAGTTCTGTCGGGGAGTTTCTCTGAAAACTAACAAGCTTAAGCTTGTCAATTGGAATGTGAAGGGGAGGGTTTTAACTACAAATTAGGCTGTTTGTTGCTTTAGAGTTAGTTTGTTATGGCAATTTTTGCAGCCAGACTGGAATTGGAACTGTGGCTTAATGGCCGTCTATTTCAGAGGAATAAGCATAACCATAAAACCCAAGGCTTTGGCTTGAAGACTCAGTTCAGTTAAGCTTTAACTAACTTGACTTGCGGCTATATGGGAAGGAAGCTGTGGTTTGACCCACTCCCAGCATTTTTGAAGATGGTTAGCCCAAAGTGAAACCGTTTGTTACTAAAAAGGCCAATTTCTTGTCTGGTTTATATGTCAACATACTTTGCTCTTGATCTTAGAGCCATACCCCATTGTCTTCATCATAAGTGATTATAGACTCAGCAAGCCATGGTGAACTGAAGCTCTGCAGCTTGCAGGAGTCAGGAAAGAAAATACATGAGGTTAGGCAAGCAGAATGCCAAACTGATATAAATCTTGCAGCCACATAGGAAAGAGTTTTTACTTTTCCTTAGTTAAATTGTAACTGGAAACTTTATGTTGGCTGTTTCTCTAACCCAGGGATTATATCATCCTCTTGGAGTCTGGCTTTTCTCTCTTGTTCTTGCAATAAATTGTTCCACTTTGGGTGGTCAGAACTTCTCATACTGTGCTATACCATAACCAGCCTTGGAGATTTGCATTCGGAGTCCAGAAGCACAGTAAAAGAAAATCTTTTGAAAGTACTTTTTAACACTTGGCAAGAAACTGGTTTGGGGTTGTTTTTTTTTTACTTGACTGCATTTTTCAAATATAAAGTGTTCTAATTCATGCTTAAATTGAAAGGCATAATCTAATTCTATATTGCCATTAATATCGATAATATACAGAATAAATACCAAAGGCCACATGCAAATTGGGATAGTCACCAGTTTCTGAATTCTTATTAATGATAACAAGCACATGATTCTTCTAATAAATTTTAGGTTTTAGAAAAGACCTAAATTGTACAGTCAGTCCTCTGCATTTGCTCTTTTCAGTGAAAATCTGATCACGCTAGCCTTCGAAGAAATGAATATTGGACTGTGGAATGGGTCTCCATTCTAAAAACAAATCCTTCTCAGCCTGGAAGACCCATATCTTCAAAGGGACTTGTTTGTTGTCTTCCAAAAGTGGAATTAGGTGCCTAGGCCACTTCTTGCAAGAAACACAGCAGGGGGGGGTGGTGATGCTACCCTCCACCCCTTATACAGTTTGGCCGTTGGTCAGAGCACTCACACCGGATGTGGGAAACCCAGGTTCAAATCCTTCCTCTGCCTGATGGGGGGCAGAGGAGTTGAACAAATATCTCCCATTTCTTGGTGTTCCCTCACTGCTAGGCTGTGGATATCCTGAGGCTGGGCTCCCTCCGTCTCTCCCGCTGAAGCTGTTTGATTCTGGATAAACAACTCAATAGTCGTTGGGCCAGAGAGAGACTCTGGAGCCTGGTGGCTCTAGGGCACTCAGCTGGGAAGCAGAAAAACCCAGGGTCCATTTTCCCTGCCCTAATGCCTAATTAATTATTTATCCAAAGTGCAACAGCTTCAACAGGAGAGCCTGAGAGAGGTCTACACCAGAGTACCCTCTAGTCTAAGGCATTATTCTGCAATGTGGAAGGCCCACATTCAAATCCTACTTCAATGATTATTTACTATAAGACTCCCATTGCCTTCAGTAGGCTTGGCACCAGGCTTTGCAGCTTTCAAGTGGTTGCTGTAGTGCCTACAGCCTCAATCTGGGGTCAGGTTTCCATTGTGCACAACATTATACACTTTCTAGAAATGACATGCCCTGCCCCAAAGAGTTTGCAGTCTCAGCTTACAATGTTTTCAAAATGTTGGCAAAGGAAACTTTTCAAGCAAAAGGAAACCCTGGATTCCTGAAGTAAAGATGCAGCAAATGCCAAGATAAAACAAAGAAGTACATTTGCTTTTTTTTGTATCCCTGTGGATAGTGAAGGAAGGAGTGGTCGTTGAAAAGGGATGAAACAGCAGTGAATTAGTAACATGCACTTGGCCCCACAGGCCACATCATAGTCCATTGTGACATATCTGCTGTCACATACTTGATGCAACGCCTATAAAACAGAAGCTGCACCCAGGCACCAATCTGACCTTCTACATTTAATTATACCCCGTGTGCCAGGGGTTTCTTGAACTAGTTTGTTTCAAGTCAGAATTGCATAGATCTATGCATATGCACCATTGAGGATGATCTAAACTCTCTTGGCTTATTGGGTTGAAATGAAGCCCTAATTCTTAATTACGAATAGTTCTATCTGGTATAATTTAACTCTTCTTTAGAAGACCATTTATTCCAAACCCCTCAATTTTTGCAGAAGATAGGAAACTTTTGGTTTATTGTTTATTGTGTAGAATATAATAACATGTGGTTGGCTCTCATCTTGAAATCCTCTTCCAGGGGAATAAAACAACAAAGTGACACTTGTATGGACAAAGCCTAAAAAAGCGATGGTAGAAAATAGAAGGGCTAGAAAACAGGTGAATTGATATAATAGTTATATTATCTAGTACCGCTTCAGCAGATGTGAAAAGAAAGTTGTTGGATAGTGGTCTAGAAACAAGTGGGAGATCTAATCAGGACTGTACCCTTGGGCTTGTTACTCCTTTTTGCCTCCATTTCCGCTTCTGTAAATGACAGGTGGTAATACCTACCTCACAAGGTAATTGACAGCATCAATTAATGGGCCACATTCTCCTCTCACCTAAACTGGTGTCCCTAATACCTCAGTTAGGCTCTGTTTACATTATTGCAAGCTGCTTTAACCCATGTTAACAAACATGATTGTTGTTGTAGACAAGAGGCAAATGTGTGTAATTCTCATTGACACATGTCAGCTAGTCCTTTTGTCAAGACTGTTTGGTCACCAATACAATGAGTGGACGCTAGGATCTAGGAACAAACACTTGTTCTTTGTTTGCGGTTGTTAGTTAACAGATGTTAGAACATGATTAGCATTTGCAGCGTAGATATATCCTTACAATTTTGCCGCTTGTCTTTAAAGTGGTAAGTATTCCAGACTTGTAAAAAGTTTTGAAATTACTGCAATAAACATTAAGGAAGTCACACAACACTGCTGACTCCAGGCTTTCTCTACACTGAGTTGTAAGCATGTTTTCTAAAGCAAGTTGTAATTAACACTATAACTATTCCAGTGTAATTAGGGTAGTACAACCTCCCGTATACACACTCCCAATTGTGGGTGTGCTTATACTGATATAGCTTATTCCTGTATGGGGTAAGTTCTACCAATATAACTGTGTCCAGGGTACAGATTGTACTAGCATAACTATCCACCAAAAATCACACCCCTAACTGACAGTTATTAGTACAAAAACTGCATAGACTAGGCCTAATTTGGTCTTTGAAATCAACAAAGCATGACCAGCTAACACATTCTTAAACATGATTGTCTTTATCCACGCTAGGTACTAAGTGATAATACATTCATTCAAAGGTGTTAAGTGTTGACAGAACTCACTTTCCCAGTGTAGACAAAGCCTGTGGTGGATATGTATAATTAAGTTCCTAGAAATAGGTAAACTGAGGTATGGATATGTTATGCAACAGATCTCTTAATGTAACACCGAGCGAGATACACTGTGGAATCCAGGAGTCCTGACCCCCTGCTCTAAGTACTAAAGACCACTTGCAAAGTGTGCTCATCATCAGGAAAGCCAATCTATGGACATATCAACCCTGACATACAGCTCCCATCATGAGAACGAGTTTGATGATGCAGAAACATGCAGACAGCTGCCTTTTTGCAGCAAGCACAATGCTGTAGGCTGATAGCATTAGATATTTCATTCTGCCAGGATGCTTTGCAGATTTGACTTGGGACACGGGACAGGGACAGCAGTAGAGTATATCTCTTATGGATGCACTCTACTGATTATTAGTGCATTCTGTTGCCCACTTTGCAGGGGCTTTTATCAGTTCATCTGCAAAGATTTTGTAGTTACTTTGCTATGTATATGCATGCCTGGACCTTAGAAAAGAAGCTTTCTCTCTAGCCATTGTACATCAGCACATACAAGCTTTCCAAAAGAACCCTGCACTGACCTCTGATGTTCAGAGGAATTCAGTTTTCATGCCTGTTAGAACTGCAAACTAGGGTACCAACTAGAGGGGTGGGGAGGTTATGGGACCACATGTCTGATCACAAGTGGAATGATACCAAACGTATCCACAAAGTCACCAACTCTGTCTATAAACTTGGTCTTATTATAAGGTGACCTCCATAAGGTATTAAATCTCTTTTTCCTTCCTCACCTCACTCTTTCCATGGCCCGATATTAATAAGCACCCGGTGATGCCCAAAGAAATATGGTGATGTATTCCATAAAGATCTTTGAATGATTATTATAGCCTCATGATTGGAGACTTTATCACATATTAATTTCTCTGTCTTTGGTTCTTCCCCACTCTCTCCCCCGCACTAATCAATCATTAAATCTATGGTGCTCAGTTCCCAGTAACCATTTGACCTCCTTTTATCAACTCTGCCCCCTAATGAAACTGCTCTCTACTCGGTGATTTGTGTGGATCAATACAGTGGAAAGGTCACAAAGGCACTAAAGAGAGACACCAATCAGAGAGATGTCACAAGAAAAAGAAAGTTTGACAACATCAGGATCAATCAGTGGCTGCTCCGGAGAAGTTGTCGTCTGTGATTAATGGCACATTGTGCCACATTGTCATTTGAAAAATGCTTTTCAGCTTCTTTTTAGATCACCGTGCAGAGAAATTGAATTTAGATTGTTTTGGCATCTTTGAATGTAGGAGCTATGGAGTTCAGACTGGGTCAGACAAACTTTTCCCAGCAAACAGAACCCTGCTGAAGTTAGTGCGGAGTAAACTTGGTGTAACTGTGTAAGAGCAAATGCCTGGAGGCTTCACAAAATGAAAGCTCATAATAAAAATAACTTGGCGGGGCGGGGGTTTAAACAGGGTTAGTGGACACTAAACAATCCCCTGTAATGCAGCTGCACGGCTGTGAAATGGAGAGATGGCATTTATCATACAGTACAAAATTGTGTAACTCGTATACTGGTCCCTCAAGCTGAGGGTTTCAATCTCTTAGGCGGAGATATTCAAAGCTGCCTACTGGATTTGGATGGCCAGTTCCCAGTCAGTGTCAGTGGAAATCAGGTATCCAAATCCACTAGGCATCTTTGAAAATTTCAGCCTTAATAGCTTGTATCATAAAGGCAGAGCCCTGCTTTGGGGACTGTACAGTGGTGAGAGTCTTGGCAGGGGTTGTGGCTAAGGTTGATGGTTCCATAGGAGGTGTTATGTCACCCTGTAAACTCTCTCTCCCTTCCGCTGGCCATCTTTGCTGGCTGTTGCATGGGGGAGGGGCAATGGCCTTACTGTCACCCCTACTCCATGCTTTCTTGTTCCTGTCAAAGCAAGGGAGCACAGAAGCTCTCTCATGGAGTAGTGATCTAAGTTCCCTCAAAGCCGCTCAGCAGCCTATTAAGCGCCACATGGGTGCTCAGGGCTGCGGCGGGGAGAGATTCCTCTCCCCCAGCCCCAGACCCAACCCAGCCCAGCTATGGACTTGCCGCGGTCAGGGGAGAGGCACCTTTCCCACGGCCACGGCCCCAGCCCCGGAGCTGCTGCAGTGGGGAGAGGCACTTCTCCCCTCCCAGCCCAGGTGCTGCTGGGGGGAGTCCTCTCTCCCCGCTGTAGCCCCGGGGCAGTCTGCACCTCAAACCCCTCATCCCCGGCCCCACCCCAGAGCCCGCACCCCCAGCCGGAGCCCTCATCCCCAGCCCCGCTCCCCCCCAACCCACTTCCCCAGCCCTTCCCTATGCTCTGACCGATGAATGGCAGAAACAGAGGGTGTGTGGACTTACTGAAGATAGGAATAAAATCCCATAATAACCTGCCCAGTTGAGAGACATGCAGGGCCCCGGAGCACAGGGTTTTTTGGAAAAATATCCCAGCTAAACAAAGTCATGTCCTGCTGTCAACTCCTTTTTTCCTTCTGAACCATGACTCTTGCCTGTGCAAGCATTCATCTCCTCCCATTTGCACAGGCAGAAAGCAAGACCACCCTTGCAAAACCTGTTTTAGTTTGGCTTGATGCTAAATTAAATGATCTGTTTACAGCATGCAATCTTTCCACCTATTTGTGAGGTCAGCCTACACAGATGTTCCACGCACTCCTATTGCAAACACCACAGCAGCTCTTTGTCCCAGGAGGAGTGGCTATTGGCAGATATGGGCCTCTGAGGGTTTCCAGCTGAGTCTTTGGAGAGTATTTCTAAAGCTCTATGGTAAAGGAGATGCATTTCTTACCAGAATAACTTGCTCACTATTTTCTCATATATGCAGATATGCTTGGGTGTCCACCTCACACAGGCGTGGAAGAGATTAATGGAGGCCAGATGGACTAATTAACTTGGTAGGCTGAAGGCTGGGAGGAAAGCCCTAATTAAAGTAACAGGCTCACCTGTGCAGAAACAGGCAGGACCTATATAAAGCCAGGTAGCTAGCTACAGATAGAGGTCAGTAGTCATTTTCTGAGTGGAGGGAGTTGGTGGGCTGTCAAAGCCAGAAAGGGAAAGCCAACTAGGTAAGATGATGCTCAGGGGTAGGCTGGTACAGAGACCATAGCTGCCTGTTCTAGGGTCCCTGGGCTGGAACCCAGTGTAGAGGGTGGGCTTGGGTTCCCCTACCAGACACTGGGCAGTGACAAGTATCTTAGAGATGCCAGCCAGCTAGCTGATCTGGAAGGACTGTGAATTCCCTGGGAGGGGAGACTGCAGTACCTGGGCTGAGAGCTGCTGCACAGCAAGAAAGGGTGGGGGGAAGACTCCTACGGCGCGGAAGCCTGGCGGAGCTAATTCTCAGGATGGCCAGCAGGAGGCACCACTAGCAGTGAGTGGACCCCGTGAAACCCTAGCTGGGGATCTGTTCATAATTTGGCCTAGTTAACCCAAGGGCTCTTGTAGAGAGATCATCTGCTTGTAAAAGCCAGATCCACAGCTGGTATCAATCTCTGGACCTCCAGTGTCAATGGAGTTATGATGCCTTCTGCCAGCTAAGGATTTGCCTCGATATGTAGCATGAAATGCCATATCACAGCTGCCTACTCATTTCCACGTGGTTACATCTTGTCAGTTTGGGGCATAATATAAACCAATTTAACCCAAGAAATTGTGTGATCCAGAAATTACCTTGCATTAGGTCTGCTCTTGCAACTTTAACTTTAGCCATACTTTGAATAACTTACCTAAATGATACAAACAGCAGCTATAATTCTATCAGCGTTAACTAAGCTTGCTAAAATGTCCAATATGATTGCAGTGGAAACAATCTCTCTGCTGCACACGGCAGATACTTGTTTAGCCAGCTGCTATTAATTCAGGTCTATAGAAAATGCTGTTTTGCTCCAGCAATGTTTTTTTCCTGATAATGAAATCATAGAAGGGGGGGGGGGTGTCAAATGGGGGTGTGTGTCAAATTTAGCTATAAGGTTTTGACCCACCCTTGAATTTGATGGAGAATCTCTGGATCCGATTGCAGTTTATCAACCCAATATAATCATTGCACATGTGGTATACACATCTCCTGTTAAATCTATAGTCTTGGCCATAGGAATCTTTCCCCTGTGCTAGGCACTGTGTGTAACAAAAGATGTATATTTGCTACCTCACAAACATGTCACTGAATTTCTGGTGTAGGGGTGAGGGACTGCATGTATTATGTATGTGAGATAAATGTCAGCTTAACTGACAATCATGTGGAGTTTAAATTCCAATTCATGTGTTAAACTTGCTGTGTATGTGCATCTCGGGGCATTTAATAGTGGTACAGGAAGACGTATGTCACAAAGAGCTACATTCACTAAAGCTGATATGTTGTACTGTTGCAGTTCTGTTTGATAGGTGTTTAGTAAATATCTATTGATCGAAGGTCACCGTGGGTTAAATGAAATTACACTAGCACAGCAGTTCATCAAAAATTGATTCTAACCTGATCGCATGATTGGTGTTAGGATATTTGATCTGTATCAGTAATAAACCACTGCATCCTAACTCTCTAGCTAGCTGCTGCTCTTGCCAAGTCAGGCCTTGGATGTGAAAGCAAAAGCAATCTGTTCTGTGAAAACAGAAATGCTGTAGTGGTCTGGAACCAGCACACCCATAGGTAGATTTCACGTCGCTATAGCAAACCAGCATGCATCATTCAACAAAAACGGGGCTAGAGACCTGAACCTTGCACCTTTACCTTATCCTTTGTCCATCCGTCCTCACTGATGGAGTAGAAAGTGCAAGCCGTGGAACTGTTAAAACTCACGTTTGACCCAAGAGAAAAGAACAGTCTCTCAACTGCCTCCCTATTCCAGCTTGTCATAGATAATTGCAGCCAATGGAATATCCTTTCCTCAAAGTCACTGGTGAGCATTTGCACTGGGCATTCCTGGCATTGTTGCACTGGCTGGTTGACATAACATGATGTGACACATCACTGCATGGTCAAGTTTTTCTCAGACCCAGCTGAGAGAAGATAAACATTGGGATCCCAGGAGATCATTGTTCATGCTTTAGAAGTTGTCTGAAAGAACAGACCACTTTGGGAGCAGACCTCAATTATTGATTATCCGCCCTTCCCCGAAAGGATTTTGCTCTGACTCAAAGGAATGAAATGCTTTATAGGCACCTGCTTATATGCAGAATTATTTAATGGGTAATTTGAAGTGCTGATATAAAGATCTCACTATGGTACTTTGGGAGCAGTTCTATACTATAGTTATCATGGTCACGCTCATTCTAAACTCTGTTCTCAGTCTCTCATACCTCTGTGCTCTTAGTTGTGAGCAAATAGCACCTAGCTCTTACAATAACATTGTTCATGCATAGATCAGAGTGCTTACAAAGGAGGTTGCTATCATTGTATTACATATGGGAAAACTGAGGTGAAATAACTTGCCTTGGCCAGGAATAGAACTCAGGTTTCCTGAGTTCTGATCTGACCTCATTCCACTAGGTTACGCTGTTGTCTAGCAACCCACCTTGGGCTCTTCTATAACAATCCACATGGGTTGGCAGTGAAGTTTGAAGCTGAGACTGTTAGTGTTTAAAGACATGCGCTTCTACCACTGGAGCTAAAGGATTGAGGCTGCTAGAAGGCAATGATAGCACCAGTCGTGCCCGAAGCCATATGCACATTATGCATGGCGTGTACCATGAGCAGGGCTGCCTGGGGGGGCGGGAAGAGGCAGTTTGCCTGGTGCCCTGTCTTATAGAGCCCCCAAACAGAATGGTGGTGTAATGCCACTCACTGCCAGCGGCCCCTCCCTCCCAACTCTCCTAGGGTCAGTTCCACAGGCATCTTTCGCAACCTGCTGTACAAACATGAACCTAGCAAGAAGTCCAAACGTTCCTCTTTCCAGGCCTTTGCCTTTCACAAATGTGCCATCACCACCATACTATTGAACGCCAGCTTGCCTTTCTCCCTAGCCCTGGCTACTTCTAAGGTTCCTTCCTTAGAGCTGCTAGTCAATCCCACTATTCTTATATCCAGGAGGGGATAGTAGCTGCCTCTGTAAGTCAGAAGAACCCTCTCAGCCCTTTCAGCCCAACATCAGCTAGGAGAAGGGATGTTCCAGGCAAGTAATGCCCACCTGAAGCCATGGACCTGATCTCTTTAGTTCACTTCTCTGTATGTGGATTTGTACTCCCTGAGTCAGACCCTCAGTGGGTGTAAATTGAAGTAGCTCTCTGACCTCAGTGGAGCTACACTGATTTGCACCCACTAATGGGGGTTGGACTAGATGACCTCCTGAGGTCCCTTCCAACCCTGATATTCTATGATGTGACTTGATGCAGTTTTGTTCTCCTATTCACTTCTCCCAAACCAATACAGGAAAGTCAAAACTGAAAGCGAATGTAATTTGGCCTCATTTTAAACTGCCTGTGCTTGGCCTTGTTCCATGCCAGGGAGCCCTGAAGACCTCCCATCTGACCATCTGTCATAAAAATTCCCTTACGAAACCAAACAAGGAAACAGTTGGAAATATAAATCATTTTTAACTGTGGTGCATCCCTCTTTGGGGTGGACTTGGAGGAGGATACTCCATTCTTGTCCCTGAGTCACTGGAACATGGATTAGATAACTCAAGAGGTTTATGAACTTGAGTAAATCTGGGTATATTTTCTGCTTCACAATGAAATCTAAAAGCAGGTGGGTTTAGCCTTTGTTACTGGTTATGAAATCTTAATGCAGCTCTTGTTATTGCTTTTCCCTTCTCTGAAACATCTGCTATAGGCAGGATACCAAACTTGGATCAATGATCTGCATTGGGAGGCAGAGAGACCTCAGACAAGCTACCCAATTGTATTCCCAGAATGGTGATGACATCACCAAGAGCGCACTGGTTCTGCTGCAGCAAGTCACGTGACCTTTCTGTGATATTCCTCCCCCCAGTCTATATCTTCAGGACACGCAGCTCTTACAGCGAGTGTGTTCAATACCTAATATTATGGGGGCCTGATATCAGCTGGAGCCTCTAGGCACACAGTTAGTGATAACTGGAATGGGAGAATCCTAATGAAACCAGACTTGGAGAGATCTGTTGCTGTCATTCCTTTCTGCTTTTTCAAATACTGCTGTAGTTATTGCTTTTACTACTCAGTTACTGTCTGCTTTGCCTGCAGAATTCATAGCAGCTTTGCCAATTCATCTCTTGACTCACTTAATCCCTGCTTTCATGTGCTGGCACTTTCTTCCCTCTATTCTAAGTGGTGGGGGTCGGGGGGACAGGGAGGGAGGTAAGGGACAGGAAAATCACAGTTTAATTTCTATATAATGTTAATCTTTGGTGCTTACACTAGATGATTCATCTATGTCCACGTGTTTTTCTTTGGGGTATGGGGTTTCCCCTGTGAAAGACTAGCTTTAATGATCACAAACCCTGGCAGTCTTAGAAGGAGCAGGACCCCATCCAGCATTCAGAGCTCTCCAGGCTGACTCACCTTCCAAGTGTTTGCATTTCTTTTCACCAGTAAAACAGTTCTTGGGTGGGGTGGAGACAATCAAGGTCCAAACTTGTAGGTTTCTGAGTAGTAGCGACAGGGATTCTAGGAAAGGATAGTAGGTTTCCTAAATGTCCATCACAGCCACACTGCAGTGTCTGAAAAGTCTCAGAACAGGGGAGAGTGGAATAGTCTTCCAGGGCACTTCCCTTCTGTTACCTAATTTCTCTCCAAATGCCCTAAACTCTGGGCAAGCTGCATCCAGGTGTCCCTGTTATGTTCACAGCATACAAAAAAGTTTCATAAAATTTGTTGCAATCTTCCAGACAGAGTAACACTATCTTAGAATCCAGGATCCTAGCACACAAGAACCAAAACCAGAAAGAGACAAAGGAGGCTGCTCCCTAAGGCAGAGAGCCACAACTCAATTGCTCCTTGCTCTAGGTCAGCTCTTTGCAAACTGTGTGCTGATGACCCAGCTCTCTCATACTTCCCGACAGTGCCCCCAAGCCTGTGCGCAGGACCTGGAAGCCCCTTGGTTCTTAAAGTGCAACTTAAAGTGATAGCTTGTCATTTTAACAAGTTTCAACACACCACAGTCCTCCAGCTCCCAAGCCTATCCTGAAGTCCTCAGATTCCATCAGGAGTCAGTCCCCATGAAAAGTACCCCAAGTTCTCTCTGTAAGCTTCATTTTAGAATGGAGCCTGAATTACTTATTGCTATGGAAATAAAGCCCCTTCCCCTTAACGCATATCAAGTTATCTTAAATATCCACAGTTCTAGAGTGGAGATACTTCTCTCCAATATTGCATTGCTCTCTATGGCATGGAATGCACCATCTTCCCAATTGAGTTGTTAATTTCAATCATTCTGGTCCAGAGCTCCATGTACCTGCTGATATCAGCCTCCAAGACCAGCATCTTGTGTGGGAGTTGCCCTCTGCTTTTCACCTTCCATTTGTCAATTGTTCTGGGTTGAATTCCACCACGCCTACAGGGCAAAATTCTGGCCCCACAGAAGTCAATGGCAAAACTCCCATTGATGTCACTAGGGATTTCACCCATCATTTTCTCAATGCATTTAGAAGTCTGCGTAGGATTTCTACTCTAAATATGGGTATGTAGCAACCACTCCCTTTGAGAATTCCAAATTATTTTCAGTTGTGCTGTAGTTTTTCCTCTTTAGAGGTTAGCATTCCTGTGTGGATCCCAACACCAAAGCTAAGAAAGCCAAAGGATTTTTTTTCTTTCTTTAAATATCCTAACCTGAGCTCTTCATCCTGGTCCCCTTCCAGGGGCCTTCATTCTTAAGCAATCCAGGATGTTGAATTTTCTATGTTTTCTTTCCTCTGCTTTTATTGAAATGCATTTTGTATGAACATCGTCAAAATGTCACTCTCCAGAGCTTTGTTCCATGTTTTCTGCCAATGTTGACTTTAAAATGATGTCTTTATTGCAGCTAAATCAGCTGGTTCCACGCTTTATTCTTGGCAAATGAAATTTTTTTCTCACTTTCCCCTTCTGTGGCGTCACTCTGAATAGAACCAGAGGTGTGTATCTGGGTATGCGATGGTATACATTATGACCTTCTACACTTGGATCTTACTGGGTGCCTTTCTCTGTTTACCCCTTTGGTTGCTCTGGTCCTGTTTTTATCCCTCTGATGTACCAGATGTTATTCCCATTACATTTTCACTGCACAGATTTTTAAATCTGCATTCTTTTCCTTTCAGACTCTGCCACAGCTGTGAGCTCACAGAAGTGCCTGTTCTACTGTGCATCTTAAATGGGTTCTAAAGTTTCATTATCCGAGTGATCTGTTCAGGAACATATTTCACCCAAGTCTTAACAACCCCTTTAAATAAATATTCCTTTTTTTTTTTGTTGATCTGCAGGTGCCTTAGCAAACACGGGAGTCTTTCATTTACCACAGTCTTATCTTTCAACCATTCTTCCAGCCATTGTTCTACCATTCATGGCTGACAGCTGGTCTTCCTCAGGAGTTACTGGCATATTTTCAGGGTAGTGTGAACATACACCTCACACGATGCTTAGCTGCTGAGATCATCTGCCAAATGCCAGCTTTCCTTGGGAGTCCCTTCAGGTCTTTCCAGCTTCACAGGTGCTTGGTTTCCAAGCTTCATTCCACCACTGAACTCCAGCTTTAGGTTTCCCTATCACAAAAAAAAAATGGGGATGTGGGGGTAGGGAGAGAGAGGAATCGAAGAGAGAATGTGAAGGAAGAACTTTTGGGATCTGAGTTCATCTCATTCTCGGCATAAGAGCTCCTATAACCTGTATGTTCCATATTATTGCTCGATTCGATAGCTGCTGGAAGAGGAAGAACTGAATAATAGGGTGAAACTGAGAAAAGGAATATTTTTGGCTGAATATCTGTTAAAATTTCCTAATGCTGAATTCTGTTAGACTGGAGAACAATTTCCCAAGGGGAGATGTGTGAATTCTGGTACTGGAGTCATTTAAAACTAGAGAATATACCCTGGAGGATATACTGTATGGAACAATCCTGTACTGTCTGGGCAATGGACAAGGTAACCTGATAGATCATTTCCCATCTGTAATGTCTGTGATTCACAGGCTGTTATTTTGTATTCCAGCTGGAAATAATGGCCTGTGGGACTATCACCAGACACACAATCTCAGTTAAACGAATCCAGAGCCCCATTCAACATCCTTTCCTTTCCCCTGCGGACTGCTGTTCTGCCTACAGGTAGGGCTGTGCATTTTTAAAAAAGGTAAAATGGTGCAGGGCTGGGCCCTATTTTGAAAGGTTTAGGCAAGTACTTGCTTTAAAGATCTACCAGTAATTCAATTCTCAGTTGTCTGTCAGAGCTTCATCTAAGACTTCCACTTGTCCAGCAGAGGAGAGAGGCACACAGCCTGGGGAATAGTTCCTGCTACTAACCTTATTTGCTAAATTCAGAGGGAAGTCTAAGTTGACATGGAACCTCCTAGCCCCATTTTCCTTACCATTTTACAGCAAGTTACACTCCAGAAGACTTCATACTTATTTGCACTCTCATCATTTAACAATGTTTAATGTATTCCCTTACACCTCTTTTGAGCTTGGCCTGTTGTGTCTGAGTATAAAGCAGACTAGGATGGGGTAGCTCATATGCGAAGGGACCAGTGTGACATTCTGTACCTCGTGGGAACACCCTACACACTCATGTTCATCCTTATAATACGATTGTGTGGTATCCAATGCAAAGTTTGTCATGTTGGGTGTCTTTGGAAGGCTCATGATGCATGGAGCATTGTTATAGTAATTGTTGTTGTAATGTTATAGGCTGAAAATGTGTCTTCCTGGTTTAAAATAAGCCCCGGCAAAAACCCTCCAAGAGCAGAGAGGCAGTTCACACAGCATCAGGGCATCTATGGGACAAACCCAGCCCAGCCTCACAGGAACAAAGGACGCTGGCCTAGGCAGCAACGAAAGGATCTGTTGGTCTCTCGAGTGAGTCACCCCCCTTCCTTTGGTCAGTTTGGGACTGCGATGAGATAATGATCACCTGACTGTGAATTGGAGGGGCAAAGCTAAGAGGGAAGAAAGAACATGATAAAAGGGAGAGACTTTTGCCATGCTCCTCCTGTCTCTTCCACCTACATCTACAGACATCACCACCAAGTGACTGAAGCACTGATCAAAGGGGAAAGCCTGGCTGAAGGGCAACCAGCCAGCCTGTGGTGAGAAGCATCTAAGTTTGTAAGGGCACTGAAAGTGTTAAGATCAGCTTAGAATGTGTTTTGCTTTTATTTCATTTGACCAAATCTGACTTGTTGTGCTTTGACTTATAATCACTTAAAATCTATCTTTGTAGTTAATAAATCTGTTTATTCTACCTGAAGCAGTGTGTTTGGTTTGAAGTGCGTCAGAGACTCCCCTGGGGATAACAAGCCTGGTACATATCAATTTCTTTGTTAAATTGATGAACTCATATAAGCTTGCAGTGTCCAGTGGGCATAACTGGACACTGCAAGATGGAGGTTCCTAGGGTTGTGTCTGGGACTGGAGATATTGGCTAGTGGAGCAGCTTACATGCCAGAGGCTGTGCGTGAACAGCCCAGGAGTGGGGGTTCTCACAGCAGAGCAGGGTAAGTCTGGCTCCCAGAATCAAGGATTGGAGTGACTTACCAGACCACTGGTCCATTTAACACCAGGGGAACATCACACCCAGAAGTATAGTGTAACCCAGGCTTGTATGTGGTGTTCTGCCGAATACCCACTTCTATATACTGTTTTATAAGCTTGTTCAATATATGAATTAACCAACATGGGCTCAGCTCAGGCACTAGAGGCTCTTGCTTTTAGAGCCAGAGGTCTTGGATTCAATCCCCAATAATGATGACCCACCCAGGACCATCATGTTGCAATAGTAAGGGAAGCAGCTAAACAGGAAGGCATAAGAATGTATAGACATAAGCTGAAATGGTCCCCTCATTGCTATAACTTACATCTAGTTATGTGGGGTGTTTTTTTTTTCTGGATCTTTGGTATGTAAATTATACCAGGTTAGACTTTCTTATGTTGGTGTTTGTATTGCAGTAGCACCAAGAGGACCCTCTTCATTATACAAGGCACTGTAAAGACATAACCAGATGGTCCTGATCCCAGCCCTGAAGAGCTTTTCCAATTTTGGGGACAACTGTTTTTATCAAACATTATTGGAATGGTTATTGATGATTACTTGTTTACCATAAACTATAATTGTCTAAGCAGTTAGATAACATGTTAGATAATGTTTTCAGCTGACATTCTTGGGTTTTTTGGGGGGGTGGGGATGATGAAACATTGTGTGTATATATAAAACAGAAAAAAAAATTCAATGATTCTCTTTCAAATGCTTCAAAATGAAAACAAGTTGATTCTTTTAACAAAAGTATTTTTAACAAAAAAAATGGGATTTTTTTTGACCAGCTCTAACCGTGGCTCAGCCAAACATTGTACAGGCCTTTACTGTTAATGCTCTAGCAACTGCTTACAGCACCATACTCCTTGGCTAACCCAGACACCCTGCTCCTGTGACTCCTTTCTCCCCAAATGCCATAGAACCTTCCTTGAGACCTGCAGCACTTCCGAGAGGAGGAAAAAAAGCCGCAGCAGAGTCACCCTTAGCAAATTCATCATGCTACCCTATGATCTATTAATGCTCAGTGGATTCACCGCAATGTTGTCTTTACACTTCAGCTCAAGGAATTCTGTGTGTTTGGTTGGACATCTTTAAGGGTGAGGGGACAAGTCAGAGGGTGATGCAGTTAACTCAACTCAATTATGGACCAAATGTCCAACAATCAGTCATGAAATGAATCCTGATTGAGTGCAGGAGGATGAACTAGATGACTTTCTGAGGTCCCTTCCAGCCTTCTCTTTCTGTTTCTATGAAAAACTACTGGAAAGTTACTTAAAATTGCTTTCTGTTGGTAAAGAATCCATGGCCTACAATTATGGAGATTTGTCATTTTTAACATGTAAAGTAGGATGGAATAGCACCATAATCCATTTTTATCTTGATGTATGACTTCACCAGGTTTCCAAGCCTGGCTTTCATAATGTAGGACAAGAAACGATGTTTTAAGACAATCCACGATGCTTCTATGTTTGAACCTCTCATTGCTGAACAAGGAGCAGAGCCCTTGCCTGCATTGCATTTGAAAGTTGGTGGGTTTTTTTTGTTTTGTTTTGTTTTCTCTTATGCAGGCAGTGACAGAATGTTTCCTGTGATAGACCTAGTGCCTGGGTACATGTATGGAAAGTGAATCTGTGATGGAGTGCAATAGAAGTAATTTTATTACAGTAGAGACCCCCTACGCCTTCCGTAGCATTATAACATCTGTGCTTGCACTTCCTAGTGACTTTCCAATGCAATAGGGGAAGACAAACAGTAATTCCAAGTATCAGTGAATGACCTATGGAAAACTTCCCATGCAGAGTTGGAACTCAATGCCAGGGACAACCTGCTGGAGATGACTTCTAACACCCCCTACAACCATGGCATAGGGAGTACATGGGGGTAGGCCTGAGACATGGTGGAGCCGAGCTCATTCGCTTGATCTTAAAGAAGTCATTTGTGGGAAACCATTTCTCTTTATGTATGAGAAGACAAGCATTGGAACAGATACATGAGGGAACATTTAGGGCTGGTTGTTGGGGTGACTTGCAGTAGTCAGAGTTGGAAGAGATGAAGGCCTGGAAGAAAAGAGAGGTTCAGGATGAGGGTAAAAACTGATAATGTGACACTGAGGATAGGTACACTTATGGATATAAGGTGTACAAGAAATAGAGTTGAGGATGGTGCCAATGTTATGGACAGTGGAAGCAAATGGGAAGTTTGAGTCAAGGAACCAGATAAAGGCCAGAGAGCTCTTGATTTGAAACCAGTGCCTCCTGCTGAGATTTGAGAGGCACTGAACTACTCTGTGACAATTACACATTGCCTTGCATTAGGAGTGGTACAATCCACCCCCACCCCAAGAGAAACTGGCTCCCAGGTGCAAAGAAGGAAGGTACCTGATGCATCTTGCACCTCATGCCCCATTCTGTATCCAGTCCATTCTGGTCCTGACTACACTCTGTCTCTGACTACAGAGGTGCTGGGAGAGAGCAATGGATCCCAGCATGCAGATGAGAGCATGGACTGTGATTGTGCTTGGATACTCCACTAGGTGTAAGGGGAAAGTTTCTTTCACCATTTGCAATAGCTGGCCCAATCTGACCCTGTATAAATAGTAGATGAAAGCCCAGTATTTTGTCATGTGTAAGATCTGAACTCTCAGATAAACTGCTGTTTCTGCAGCAGAGAAAGCAAGTTCTCTTCCAAACACAAAGGACTCTTAGTATTTCCCCCTCAGTCCACACAGCTGGTGCGATCTTCACCCTGCCCAAACTGTATTTACACTCATGCTCTTCTCAATGTGTGTGAGACTAACAGGACGCAGGTGCCATCTGTGCAGCTGCTCCGCAGGGCCAGCACTTCCTCCTCCTTCCTACAAGCAGCAATAGTTTGAAGTGAGTCTTAAAGGCCCAGGCTGATGTAGCAGTTTAATATCTTGTGGCAAGCCGGGTTTTTTGTTTTTGTTTTTTTTTGTAAAGGAGAAAATTCAGCTCACATTCCCCTGACTTCTGTTGGCTTCACTAATTCAGTGGTTCTTTATTTACACTCTTTTGCATGCCAAACTAACCTGCTGAATTCAGACACCCCTATCCCACATTTGGGACATTCACCATCCAAAGTCGGAGCTGGACTGAATTTTGAAAAATAGCTCTTCTCTTGAAGTGCTCCCTTTTTATAAATTCTGGAATCCACTCCCCTCTTCCCAAAATTTGTGGCATTTAGATATATATGGCTTCAAATATGGAATCTGCAGGTTTTGGCCCATCTCTACTGTATATGCAGAGTTAGGACTGTGTGAGGCCTTCACTTCCATAATTGAGCACTTATGTGGGGCCAGACCCAAATCCCATTAAAGCCAATGGGAAAAATTCCTATTGACTTCAATACGTTTTGTCTTGTTGGTAGAGTGGTAAAGAGGAAGGATGGTCAAGTGGCTAGCTGGAGACCTGTGTTCAATTCCTTGCTCCACCAGAACCCCAATGTGACCTCAAGCAAATAATTCGATCTCTCTGTGCCTCAGTTCTCCACCTGTAAAAATGAAAATAATAGCACTTCTCTGCCTTGCAAGGGGCAGGGGAGACACAAGTATTAAAAATGTGAGATGGTCAGAGATTCTGGGGATGAGGGTCATATAAGTACCTAAGACTGATAGATAAAGAGACCTTAGTGTAATTCTGAATGAGGTCCTACATGTCTATAGTGCAGTGTGCAACATAAGCACTCTGTTATTCGCACTCGCTCTTTAGGATAAGTGCAAGGCTCACCCTCTCTTGTTTAAACGTTACAGCCACAGAAAGAGCTCATAAATTTCTGGCTGACAAGCCTGACGGAGCAATGAGTAAAAACAGGAAAGCATCTATTACATATTACCCTGAATTTATCAGCTCTCCCTTCAAAAGGGGAAATAACAAAAGGCAAATTGTGGGAAGCTTTTTTTTTATCTGCTAGAAAAATATGCCCTGTGCCCCAGTCAAAAAACAAGCTGTTGTGAAGTAACCACGTTATTTAAAGCTACAAGTCAAACAGGAAGAGGAAAACCAAACAAGCATGGCCTGAAAATTTCCCACAAGTGAGCTCTGACAGTCAGTACGCAACAGTGATGGGCTTGTTGACAGAACTGGGGCTGTAAGGGAAACCATCACTTTCCAAGGCAGGGGGATGGGAAAGGGGAGAATGCAGAGTCTCTTCCATTTTGCAGACTAGCCTTTGGTGGTGCTCTTTTGGTTTCTTAAAAAAAAAAGTCAGTATGTCAATTGAGTAATGCTTCTGTGTTCACCTCTGATATTAATGCTAGGCTCTGCCTGAGACAACAACAATTAGTGATGCAAGAGACCATGGGTGGGATTTTTTTTGTGGATGTGTGATATTAACTGCCATCCATCGAAGCACTTAAGCATGTGCATAACTTCAAGCACATGAGGATTCCCAAATGAATTGCTCTCAGGCTTAAGTACTCTGCTAGATCTGGACCGTAATGCTGATAAAGAGGGCTGGGGTGAAAGCCCTGATGGCTGAAGTCCTCTAATGCCGCAACCGGTATTACAGCACCCTGAAAATTGAGAGATGGAAAAGATGTTTGTATAGCATCCACCACCAGTACAGGGGAGTCCCCTGAAGTATGTTCTCCTGTGTCTCCACTGCATTTGTTTTTAGAGTGGCTGCATGGCCCTTATTTTAAAGGGTGTTCCTTACTTTCAGACTCCTCCACATGCAGCTCCTGGTTGTCCCCTCTCAGAGGATGCAATCCCTTTAGAGGAGAACTCCAGCACCAGCAGATGGGCATGTTTGTGGGAGTCCAGTAGTAGACAAATCTTCATCTGCCTTCCCCTGGACACAGATATCACCTTCCAGATGCTGGCCACCCAAGGGACTCCCTCGGGTCTGAGACTTTGAGGGCACCTGTGATTTCCACTCCAGCACACATTGCTGTTTGCATGGTAAGCCAAATTGTGAAAGATAGAGTTAATATTAAATTGCATTCACACGCCTATTGAAAGAGTGTATTATGTAAACTAATTTAAAGGAGTGGTTTACAAATACTCGCAGATTTTTAAGGCCAGAAGGGACATCTGTGATCATCAAGTCTGACCTCCTGCATAAGTCTTAGAATTTCATCCTAGTGCTTCCTGCAATGGAGGGAAATTATTCTCTCCTGCTCTGTAAGGAGTGTTTTGGTTACATCATATCTTTTAGAAAGGCATCCAAGCTCGATTTTAAAACTCCAGCTGATAGTAAATTTACTATTTCCCTTGGTAAACTAAGCTGTTCCAAAGGCTTTGGAACTTTGCCTGTTAGATTAGCATAATATTTATGGATTAATAAATTAGCCACTCACAAATCAGCCTAAAGCACAAAGTTACAAACTGTGCATGTCATAAACTCTGTAAATATTATGGTTCTGATCCAAAGCATTGCACCTGGTAGAAGGGCTCTGGCTGATGTAGGTGGGCTTTTGAGCAGACCTTATATTTTGTGTAGTGTGTTGAAAATATGAATTTACTCTGAGGTCAGTTTGGACAGTAATTGGATGTCTTTAGAAGGCACCTGGCTCTGAGAAGCCTTACTGTGCCTGTCTTTCTAACCAGACGTGAAACCATGGGGTATAGAGAAAAAGATCAACCTCTCAATCTAGATGACACTGAAACATGAGACTTTCTCGGCTGTTCTCTTACTGTATGTCTCCAGCTGCTCCGGCGAGGCGTATTTTCACATAGTACCAAATCAACACAGAGGGAGGCTTTGTCATTAAAGAAATACAAGCTTGTTTCTTTTTATTAGTACCGGCAAGAGAGCAACATTTGCAGCGTGAACAGCAATCCCATTCTCCAAGCTAATATTCCGCCATGTGGCACAGTTCTAAATTGCAGTAGCCTGGATTCTGAAATTGGGGCAGTGTGTTTTGTCTAAATCCTTAGGGATGAAGGTACTTCAAATCCAGGTACTTAACAATGTAACCAACTGTACACTGAAATGCACACAGCCATCAATTCTGCCATAATCTCTGGATACCTTGAAAAGGAGAGATTGGGAAGAAAACAGCATAGGAAAGGCCAACACTTTTCATTACACTGAATATTCAAGAAACATCCTGGAATGGTTTGGCTGTGACCTAAACTTAAATTGAATGCCACATTTCTTTGAGAAATGTTAAATTCAGGGCCTGAACATAGCAAACCACAAGGCCTAGTTCAGTATCCTGTCTCTGGCCGTGATTCTGAAAAGCGTGTGCTGTAAGGGTCCTTCTTGAACAGGGTGTTTTTCCTTATTAGAACCTTAAATAGTGGCCAGTGCTACCTGCTTCAATGAACGATACAAGCAATACTGAAGTGGGGATTCATGCCTGTCGGAGAAATGTCTTCCTAATCCACCGAGATGAGCACCTACAGTGCCAATAGATGCCTATAAAAAGCTGCCAGTACTCCATTAGATTAAGTTCTTAAATAGATCAGAAATGAGGGAGTGAAATACCCCAAGGAAAGCTTTGTTTGTGGGTATATCGGCCAGAGCCAAACCAGAAAAGACTGGAAGCCCTGCTTGTGTGAGATTTACAGATAGTTTCCTTCGCTGAACCATTTCAGCCAAGTTTTAAAAGTAATCTAGATGTTTTCATGCTTATTAATGATGGGGGAACCACAAAATGTCCAGAGGGTTCGTCTGGGAAACTTGTAAAGACAGGTTTTCTATTGAGACATAGGCCTGAACCAATTCCTCTATAAACTGATGTTTTGCAGTTTGGATCCAATCTCTAGTTTTCTTGCAATATCACCACTCCTTCCTTCCTCTTCCTGATGGTGGGAAAAGAACAAGAAAATCCATTTTCATGGCATTTTGGCACTTCTGTTTCATGTTGTAGCCAGACCCTAGAAGTTAAGAAACTAGACACTGAAACAAGCAAAATGACACTGAAAAATTCAAACAGGAAACAAGATGCTTTTTATTTTTTTTTAACAGCGAGAGTTGACCATTGAAACCATTTATCAAGGGATTAGTGGATTTTCCATCATTTGGCATCTTTAAACCAAGATGAGTGCTCTTTCTAAAAGCCATGCCCCAGCTCTGCTCGGAGTTACTCATTCAATACAGGAAGTACTGGGTGAAAGTCTATGGTTGTGTTATGCTGGAAGTCAGACTAGATGATCCAAATGGTCCCTTTTGGCCTTAAAAATCTATGAAATGCACTAAGAAATATATCACGGGAATAAGCCCTGCACTAGATGGAGTGGGAAGCAGGAATTGATGAGACCACTTCTAATTTCTGAGTCTCAAAAAAGGAAATCAAACATGTTTTAATTAACTTTGACCCTTTTTTGTTTGAACTTGCTTCAACATGCCTCTCAGTTTGGTCCCAGAAGTGCTTAAAGCCTGGGCCTAAGGGTTCTTATTTAGTTGAGTCCATTCACCCATTTGACATCTCTGAACTTCAGTTTCTCAGGATAAAACTTTCTAAAGCACCTAAGGGTTAGTCTATGCTACCATCAAATGTTATCTGTTCAAGCTACAGTCACAAACCTGCACTAGCTTTAATCTAGCTATCTTGGGTCTCAGAGCAGTGAAACCATGGCTAGATGAAAGCTAGTTTGGGTACGATTCCTCAAGCTGCTGTCACACGCTGTGATTGTGGTAGACACTATGGCTCATTGGCAAAGAGATTTCAGTGACTAACGAGCCCAAGTCCTATTGACAATCAATAAAAATGAGACTTCAGTGCTCTAATTGTGATTACAATACTTAATGTACGATGTCACGATGCTGGTGTAAATGCTTTGAGATCTGTGGATATAAAGCATGGCATGATGGCTAAGAATGTATGACTGTGCTAAGTACTTGTGAGAACTGACCTGAGCTCTGAAACCTCATTTGGATAGCTCATCATGAATTAAAGCTAGCAATAGACAGACACCTCATTAGAACTAACAAAGAAACATCCACCTGCATCAAAATGGATGGCTCTTTACCTCCCCCACATTCAGCACCAGAGGCATGGAAGAATTTCAGTTTCATTGAAAGCAAAAAATAGTTTCCTCTAGTGTCATTGAGTTTGAGCTACTTCTTAGAAACAACTGCATTTGAGAGAGGTGGAGGTGGAGCTAGAGGTCAAAATGTGGACTTGTGTCCCTTGGTGTCAGTGTGAATGCTACATGCAGTTGCCATTTCTTGGAGCCCCATCACTCCTGAAGGAACTTGGTTACATGAGTGCCAGGGAAATGGTATCAAGGGAATTGACTAAAATCTAGGGGCAGTGCTACTTAAAGTTCTGTTAGAATTGCATTTCTGAGCATTACAAACTAGCTGCAAATGCAATTTTATGCACATGTGGGTAGAGGACTGTGGCCTGGTCCCCACTAAGCCCCCACTTCAGACTAAGGTACGCAAATTCAGCTACGTTAATAATGTAGCTGAATTCGAAGTACCTTAGTCCGAACTTACCGCGGTCCAGACGCGGCAGGAAGGCTCCCCCGTCGATGCCGCGTACTCCTCTCGGCGAGCTGGAGTACCGGCGTCGACGGCGAGCACTTCCGGGATCGATCCGGGATCGATTTATCGCGTCTTAACCAGACGTGATAAATCGATCCCAGAACATCGATTGCCTGCCGCCGGACCCTCCGGTAAGTGAAGACGTACCCTGTGGGAAGAAAGGAAATAAGAAAATAGAGAAGTAAAGAAATGTGCTAGTTATACAAAGGGAGAAAGATGTATAGTAAGAATCTCTCTTCAGCTCCTTAACCCCAATCTTCCTCTGTAAACAGATATGCCTGTCCCTGATCCATATCAAGAGCATCTTGCCTCTTGGCCAGTCCATTTTCTTCAACTGCTCTGAATCTAGTCACCTTTGTGGACACTTGGACCAGAGATTCAGGGGAAATGGTTGAACAAGGTGAAATCAATCTTATCAGCACAGAAATAATATAGATATTTGGATACCATAGTGTTGGGTGCTGTATTGGAATTCAATAGCTTTCATGGCACAACACTAAATCCTTGGCATCATGGGAATGGGAGGACTGGCAGACCCAAATCAGCAGGTTTCAAACAAGATGCCTTGCCCATCCAATCACTACCCTTAGGCAGCATAGCAAAGTGCTCTGGAGGTATGGTCAGGTACCTAGGAAAAAATAGCTCCTGTATTCATGATCTCCTAGTGATTGTGTGGCCCTAGACAAGTCACACAGCAACTCAGACGACCTGGATTCATCTTGACTGGCTTTATTAACTGGAGTTTTTGTTTGCTTGTTTTTCTTTGAAAATGTCCTTCCCCCAGATGACATCGAAGAAATACGTTTCTAGGAGAGATTTGAATGAGGACAGGAAGTTGGCTTGGCAAACATGTTTTATGAGAGCATTTCCTGTATGGGAGGCTAGAGGTGGTCAGGAATTTTTTCAACTCAGATTCTGCTGGAAAATGTTGCCTTTTTTCTCCAAAGGTGAAACTGTTATGGAAAAGGGTTCTTTTTGACAGAACTTTAATTAGAAAGATCTCTCAGATCCAGACTGAATTTTCTGCTCAAAATCAAACAGAGAGAGATCCCAGAATAGCCGATAGCCCCATGGCTAGGGCATTCACTTGGGATATGACTCATATTCAAGTCCTCGCTCTAAATCAGGACAAAGACATGAATCTGGGTCTTCTATATGCCAGGTAAATTCCCTAACCACTGGGATATTGGCTATTTTGGGGACTCTCACACTTTTCTTTTGCCAAAAATAAATGTTCTGTTTCATCATGATGAGGAACAGGAAAATATTTGAAATTTTGAACATTTTTGCAGCAAGGGAAAACATTTCCCACCGATCTCCCTAGGGGACAGAATAGAAGATGGCACAGGACAGAATTGAAAGATGGAAATGTAGGGAGTGTCCTGGCAAGAATCAAAGGTGGACTAGAGAAGATGGGGCAACAGACAGCAGAGATTTGAAATGTTCACATTTAGAAATTGGTTTGGGAATGTGGCAAGGTCAACCTTTCATCTGGCATATGTGTGACAGTGTACCCCATAAGGCTTTATGGGGAGGGGGTGCTTATAAATGTATGGATGACATAGCTGGAATATGTTTTGTGCTGCCTGTGCCATGTAACATATCTCCGTAAAGGTTATGGTCTACTGTATCTATTCATCCTATTTGTACCTATATATCATTTTCTACTCGAGGTTAAGAATATGGGCTGTATGCTTGCTTGATTTCTAAGTAAGCTTTGTGAGGCATTTGGTCAGCTTCTTTAGGAAGGAATGCGCCAGGTTAAGTACCTAATCAGGAGGCACTTGGGGAACAATACATCTTGGAATGCTCCAATCCACATGAGAAGTCTTCCTGGAGACATGCAAGATGCCATGAGTCATGCAGGGGCATGTGACTTGCCCAGGTGACTCCAAAACTCCATCTTGGAGCTGGACTTTGCATAGGAGGGAGGAGGGGGGGTCTCCACCCACAAGAGAGAGTCTATTTAAACCCGTGGAAGACCCCTCCATTTTGTCTTCAGCTGGCTAAAGAAGGAGCCTGTCCACCCCACCCAGGATACTTGAAGGAGACTGAAACAAAGGACAGTAACTGCAGGGGGTGTGAGTGATAGCTGGACCCAGGCTAAAAGGAGATTAGCCTGTAAAAGGGAGCACTCTGGAACTGGTGAGGAAATTATCTGTATTCAGTTTGATTAGGCGTAGATCTGCGCATTTTATTTTATTTTGCTTGGTGACTTACTTTGTTCTGTCTGTTACTACTTTGAACCACTTAAATCCTACTGTCTGTATTTAATAAAATCACTTTTTATTTAGTAATTTACTCAGAGTATGTATTAATACCTGGGGGAGCAAACAACTGTGCATATCTCTCTATCAGTGTTATAGAGGGCGAACAATTTATGAGTTTGCCCTGCATAAGCTTTATGCAGGGTAAAACGGATTTATCTGGGTTTAGACCCCATTGGGAGTTGGGCATCTGAGTGCTAAAGACAAGCACACTACTGTGAGCTGTTTTCAGGTAAACTTGCAGCTTTGGGACAGGAGATTCAGACTCTGGATCTGTGTCTGGAGCCAAACAGAAGTGTCTGGCTCAGCAAGACAGGGTGCTGGAGTCCTGAGCTGGCAGGGAAAACAGGAGCAGGGGTAGTCTTTGCACATCGGGTGGCAGCTCCCAAGGGGGTTTCTGTGATCCAACCCGTCACAATATGCATTTACTATTTCCCACCCAGGAATCTGAAAACTGGATGGCAATTAAAAAAAAAAACACAAATAAAATTTTTTTGTTTAAGATTCACTTTTTTCTGACATTTCAAAGTAGCGGTTTTGACCCTGTCTCATGAGAAAATTCCACCCTTTCCCTCTTGGAGATTGGCCAAAGAGGTGACTGAAAAGCAGAGCTAACCAAAAAAAAGGGGGGGGGAGCCAAAAAAAAAAGTTGTTTTAGTTTCACAGGTTTTGAAAAGGAATTTTTCACTTATTCAGGATTTTTCATGGTCAATTATCAAAACATTTTGGTTTTCAGTCTTTCAGTTTTCCTTTCTTGCCATTTTCCTTGACTTCTCATTCATATTTTTTCCTTTTTTTCCCTTTTGCAAATAAAAAGGGGGCAGGATAGGAAAAAAGGAGGTGAAAGGAAAATTGATGAAACTGGAAAATGAAAAAAGATTTGATTTTTTTTTTCAAATTATTTAAAAATGGAAGGTTTGCCAAAAAAAAATCAGGAAAATGTCTTTCTTCAAGAAAAGGATGTTTTTGGATGATAACATTATGATGATAAATATATTTTTTTATTTTTGACATAGGACCAGAAGGGACCTCCTGGGTCATCAAGTCCAGTCCCCCACTATCACAGGAAACACCATCAGATACTCCCATTCAAAAACTTATCAAACTCCATCTTAATGCTAGTTAGGTTGTTTGCCCCCACTACTCCTATGGGGAAAGTGTTCCAGAACCTCATTTCCCACCATTCCCAAAACCTGGCGCTGGTTTTTTTCAATATTTTCATTAATGATCTGGAGGATGGCATGGATTGCACCCTCAGCAAGTTTGCAGATGACACTAAACTGAGAAGAGTGGTAGATACACTGGAGGGTATGGATAGGATACAGAGGGACCTAGACAAATTAGAGGATTGGGTCAAAAGAAATCTGATGAGGTTCAGCAAGGACAAATGCAGAGTCCTGCACTTAGGGTGGAAGAATCCCATGCACTGGTACAGACTAGGGACCGAATGGCTAGGCAGCATTTCTGCAGAAAAGGACCTACGGGTTACGGTGGACGAGAAGCTGGATATGAGTCAACAGTGTGCCCTTGTTGCCAAGAAGGCTAATGGCATTTTGGGCTGTATAAGTAGAGGCATTGCCAGCAGATCAAGGGATTCATGGATTCGTAGATTCTAGGACTGGAAGGGACCTCGAGAAGTCATCGAGTCCAGTCCCCTGCCCCCATGGCAGGATGTGATCATTCTCCTTTATTCGACATTGGTGAGGCCTCATCTGGAGTACTGTGTCCAGTTTTGAGCCCCACACTACAAGAAGGATGTGGAAAAATTGGAAAGAGTCCAGCAGAGGGCAACAAAAATGATTAGGGGGCTGGAACACATGACTTATGAGGAGAGGCTGAGGGAACTGGGATTATTTAGTCTGCAGAAGAGAAGAATAAGGGGGGATTTGATAGCTGCTTTCAACTACCTGAAAGGGGGTTCCAAAGAGGATGGATCTAGACTGTTCTCAGTGGTGGCAGATGACAGAACAAGGAGTAGTGGTCTCAAGTTGCAGTGGGGGAGGTCTAGTTTGGATATTAGGAAACACTGTTTCACTAGGAGGGTGGCAAAGCACTGGAATGGGTTACCTAGGGAGGTGGTGGAATCTCCATCCTTAGAGGTTTTTAAGGCCCAGTTTGACAAAGCCCTGGTTGGGATGATTTAGTTGGGGATTGGTCCTGCTTTGAGCAGGGGTTGGACTAGACGACCTCCTGAGGTCCCGTCCAACCCTGATAGTCTATGATTCTATGAAATTGAAATATGTGAGGTGAGCTGCGAAAAGCTTGGTATCCCATTGCCAATCTGGTCATGGAGTCTGTGGGCAGAGAAGGGTTATGGAGGGGAAGGTATCATTCAAACACTGAAACACTCAGTAATATCAAAATGCTCTACTGAACTTGCACTTAGTTTCCCAACCTATGTAGAAAGAGGTCTAGGATACTCTTTGGTCAACACTGTTCACAAAAGTAGTTTTTAATAATAGCTAAGAGGCAAAGTAGACCTCACAGCTCTTGCATACCTCAGTTTTACTTTACAACAGGTACCAAAAAAGGGTGTGTTTCCTGCCTTTTGAGTTTCAACCCAATGGGATCTGTCTGGAGCTGGAATCCAATCCAGTGAAAACAAAAGGAAACAAACAAGTAAATAACGTTTACTCAAGGTTTTTTGGAATTGGAAATTAAAAGGTTTATGGTAGCTGTGTGCATGAACATCTGTTTTCTGGGTACTGCCCCTTTCAGAGTAAGCTGGGGCCCCTCTTCTGTCTGTCTGTCCCTGTGAGTTCAAGACAGTTACTGTGTTTTCTCATGGAAACTTTACATACCATCTTGCTTTGTTTCCTTTAGTCTACAACAAATGTCAGACAAATAGGAAAAATACATGGCTACACTGTGTCTATTATAAAACATGACCGTGTTCTAAACCTACTTTTGAAGGGAGCTAATCCCATGGTCATCCTGAAGGCAAACAAGAAGGCATTCCATAGCTACAAGATTAGAGGCAAACACAGGGACAGCATCCTTCCAGCCCTTACACAATCCAGTGTCCACTTGCCCCACTTCCTCAAACATTAGATGAGGCAATTGATGAAATATGGGGACCATGAGGGTTCCTTTCCTGTAGGAGTAAAGCTTGGCTAGCTGGTAATACTTGGGGGTTGGGTCCATGGGTATGTCAACCTGCAGAGAAAAACCCACCGCATTGAGTCTCAGAGCCCAGGGTCACTTTCCTTGGGCTCACAAGCTCAGGCTGAGGGACTAGAACTAGTAGTGTAGAGTTCGGGCTTGGGTTAGAGCCCGGGCTCTGGGACCCTCCCCGTTTGCCAGGTTTCAGAGCCCTGGTTCTAACTCAAGCCCAAATGTTTAGACTGCTATTTTTACCCCCACAACCTGAGCCAGCTAACCCAAGCTCTGAGACTCGATGCCATGAGTCATTTATTGCAGGAAGATGTACCCTATGTGTCTGAAGAACGGCTGAGGGAGCACTAAGTTGAATGACTGCATTTTACATGTAGTACAGAACAGCGTGAGATCCATAGGCATTCGTCTCTCTTGCAGGAGTCAATTCTGTAGTCTAGGTCCAGCTCTGGTGGAGGTTCTGTGTCTGGTACGCACATACCCCTCCCCTAGCCCTTATTGGTCCCAAATCAGTGTGGCTGTCATAGGAGGTCATGGTCATGAAGGTGGAAGTGATCTCTGAGGTAGGGTCAGTCATATGGAGAGCTTTGGATACTGGGACAGAGACCTTGGACAAAATTTAGTGTTCTTCGATGGCACAGACAGTGGCATGCTATGCTGATATGTTTGCAGTGGAATCAGCTGCTAAGCAGATGGGGGTGTTTCATTTTGTATGGGTTGGAGCTGCTTTAGGATGTGCGGTTCATTCCTATGGATGATTGACAGTAACTCAGTCTGGATGTCATAAATGTATGCATGATGGTGGCCAGGTCTCTCCACTCTTGGTCAGTCTCCTGGTCAGCTGCAAGTGCAAGTAGACATCTGCCACTGCTGTGGCTTGTTGGAGGTAGGAGAGGACAGTATAGTACTGAGCAGTATTGAATGTTGCAGAGAGATACAGCAGGATAAGGGTAAATGTAGTTTCCTTTGCCATGGACAAGAGCATCAGAGCAAGAAATGCTGTCTTTGTACCATGTCCTAGCCCAGGTGCTAGCATCTTACAGCTGGCATTACACTGTTCTTGCTAGATTAGCTTGCTTAGAAAAAAAGACGCTTGATATTGTGCAGTAACTGAGCAAATTATATTTTCTTTGCTCCAATGTTGTTGAAAATACCTACTAATCCATTAGTCACTGATGCACATGTAAAATTGCATTATGGACAGAAGTTCAGCCATGCAGGTGTTAACCTGTCCTCCTGCCACCTTCCCTCTAGAGTTGGCTATTTACTTATAAATTAAAACTTACGAACATGTGCATACTTATGTATACACCAGACAAAGCCACTGCTTGCATCATGATCTCCTTGGGGACAGCCAACTGGGAAAGACAAATGTAGCAATGTACTCCTGGCTTTTTAACATAGAGTAATGCCATTAAATTTGACATCATGCAGACAATGAACATTACACCCAAATACTGATACTGTTTATTAGCTGCCTGACTCTTTTTTTTTTTTTGAGAGGAAGCACATGTCACATTTGTTTCAGACAACCGCATCAGGGTCCCACAGCTCTGATTAAATATGTATCCTTTATTCAGCTGTAACAGAGTGTTTTTGGCCTACATTCACATTTAGTTAATATTTTAAATAGGGAAAACAACAAAGAGGAGAAATTAACAGTTCTTGAACTTCTTCAATTACTGCTAATCACATTTACATCCTGGGGTTTGCAGAATTAGCAATCAATTGGCGGCTTCGCCTTTCTGTAGCAGGCATTATATGTGACAATTTAGAAAAAGGACTAGGAGATATCTCAATTGAGCATAGACACCCTTGTAAATGTCCTCCAGTGAATTTATTGCTTCAGTATTTGATGTGACACGAAGATTAGACAGCATCATTTACTAGAATGATAGTGTTCTGTGAGATTGATACTGAAAAAGCTGGAAACATGCCTTTTTTATATCTAAATATATATATATATTTTTCTTTCTTTACCTCATCCCAGGCAAAACACCATAGTGAAATCATCTGAAATATTTGATGGGCAAACACTTTTCCTTTCTAGCGTTTGAAAAATGAGTTCTAGAAAAAAGTGACATCCGATATGATGTACTATGATTGTTATTACGTAGTAAAAGGCACTCCTCTCAGCAGCTGATCGGTGGTGATTTAGCCAAACCAAATTGGGAAGAGAGCTGCTGTCAGTGCCACTTAGGATGGTCTTTAATTGAAGAGTTTCCTCTAGGTGGTTAAATAAATTCAAATGGCTGTGTACATGTTTTAAACATCATAAATGATGAACCAGCAGGGTCAAGCAATCCAAAGTGGCTCATGATCCATTAAACTGGGAAAAGTCTTAGCAGGGGGTTGTCAAAGCACATCTTGAGATAAGTGCATGTAAACACAAACATGCTCATAATCACATGGTTGCACTGACAAGTGGAGATTGGCTCTGAGTAGTAGATGCTGGAAAAATAGAAGATCTTTTCCACAGAAACATGGAAGCTTTTGGACAGAGCTTCAAAGTGCAGTCCCTTGAGAAAATTCATACATTGGGTGGGAAGGGGGAATGGATTCGCTGAATGATGGCCAAAAGGTTCAGGGTTCAGACTTATCTGAACCTCTTGGGTCCATAGATTTGGGCTGCAAATCTCACAAGAACTTATTGTCTCTTAAGAGATCTATTTATTTTTTCCTGTCAGGCTAAAGGCCTCTTATATAGTACTCTTGCACTTGCATTTTTAGCCCCAGCTGAAACCCAGGGGTATAGAGGTGGGTCAAAAATGATGGGCGTGGGAGAGGAAATTAACCAAACCTTTTCAAACCTTAAGGTTCTGTTTAGGTTCAGTTTGATTTTTGAACAAAAGTTACAAGGGCAGGGAGTTCTTAACTCATTTGAACTGGCTCATCCATCATTGGTTCAATATTTTCATTAATGACTTGGATGATGGACTGTAGAGTTTGTTTATAAAATGTGTGGATGACACCAAGCTGGGCGCATGATGCTGTTGCAAACACACACACACACACCCAAAAAATAGCAGTGTCATAAGACACAGGAGGCAATTGTTCCATTCAACTCAGTACTTCTGAGTCCTCAGTGGGAACACCATGTCCAGGTTTGCTCACCATACTTTAAGAAAGATGTGAACAAATTGGAGACAGTGCAGAGGAGAGCAACAAAAATAACAGGTTTTGAAAACATTACTTATAAGGAAAGGTTGAAGAATTAGGCACGTTTACTCTAGAGAAGAGAAGGCTGAAGGGGGACCTGATTACAGACTTCAAATATGTAAAAGGTTATTACAAAAAGGGAAATCATCAATTGTTCTTCATGTCCACCAAGGATAGGAAAAAAAGTAATCCTCTGAGTTTGCAGCAAGGGAGACTGAGGTTAGATATTAGGAAAACGTTCTAATTATAGGGATAGTTAAATTGGGGAATAGGCTTCCAAGGGAGATTGTGGAATCCCTTTTATTAGACATAAGCAACAGAGGGTCCTGTGGCACCTTTAAGACTAACAGAAGTATTGGGAGCATAAGCTTTCGTGGGTAAGAACCTCACTTCTTCAGATGCAACTTGCATCTGAAGAAGTGAGGTTCTTACCCATGAAAGCTTATGCTCCCAATACTTCTGTTAGTCTTAAAGGTGCCACAGGACCCTCTGTTGCTTTTTACAGATTCAGACTAACACGGCTACCCCTCTGATACTTTTATTAGACATAGTAAGAACAGATTAGAAACACCTGTCAGGGATGGTCTAGGCATACTTGTCCTGTTTCGGCATGTGGAGATGGACTAGATGACCTCTTGAGGTCCTTTCCAGCCCTATATTTCTATGATTACTGGATTATAACACCTAGCTGTAGAGTTAGTCCTATAGTATTCAATGAATATATTTGACAAAATTTATGGGATTCATTCATGCTATACAACTGGCTGAATACTCTTTATCAAATGCCTTGTTCAGCAAATACTGGTGACATTTGTAGGAAAACATATTTGGCATATTTTTCTCTGCTATTCAAGTAGCCCTCTTCAACAGGACTCTTCCATTTTTATCATCCATGCTTCTGTGACTATTAGAAAAAGAATGGCACTGTACAAGTTAGACCTCTTAACTTTAAAGTCCAATATATGGAAGCAAAACTTTCATTGCTGGAACTAATTCTTTGAATCATGCAATTCCCTCCTCCTTGTTGATAATGGCATATTCGCTGTTTGGCCCATAAGGATCATTCTGGCAATGTCTAATTATAATGGGATTAAATTTCACTGAAAGTACCAGAAACTCTTTAAGTTTAAGGAGACGTATAAAGTGAAGTCATGAGCAATCACATCTCTATAAATGAAGACTTATGTGAATCTTCACTCCCGTAATGAACCCACTATAGATTAAATCTCAAAGGGCTTGGTAGATTCTTTTAGTTCAGGTAAGTAATAGTAATATGAGAGATTTATCCATAAAACAGCAGTCTTGGTTCATTGTGTTTCATGCCCACCTGTTTTCTTATTTAGTTTGGGACATCTGAATGCCACTTTGAGTTTCAGGTCTGAAGAAACCCAGAAACCTAAAAACCTATTTCACCACAAGAACTGTTGTGTGGCTTCCAGGCCAAAATAATGAAGAAACCACTGCCATATGCAAACCAAATGAATACATCAGCCCAAGTTTGCTATATACATGGTCTTAGGTCATAGAATATCAGGGTTGGAAGGGACCTCAGGAGGTCATCTTGTCCAACCCCCTGCTCAGAGCAGGACCAATCCCAATTAAATCATCCCAGCCAGGGCTTTGTCAAGCCAGGCCTTAAAAACCTCCAAGGAAGGAGATTCCACCACCTCCCTAGGTAACCCATTCCAGTGCTTCACCACCGTCCTAATAAAATAGTGTTTCCTAATATCCAACCTAGACCTCCCCCACTGCAACTTGAGACCATTACTCCTTGTTCTGTCATCTGCTACCACTGAGAACAGTTTAGATCCATCCTCTTTGGAACCCCCTTTCAGGTAGTTGAAAGCAGCTATCAAATCCCCCCTCATTCTTCTATTCTACAGACTAACCAATCCCATTTCCCTCAGCCTCTCCTCATAAGTCATGTGCTCCAAACCCCTAATCATTTTTGTTGCCCTCTGCTGGACTCTTTCCAATTTTTCCACATCCTTCTTGTAGTGTGGGGCCCAAAACTGGACACAGTATTCCAGATGAGGCCTCACCAATGCTGAATAGAGGAGAATGCTCACGTCACTCGACCTGCTGGCAATGCCCCATCTTATACAGCCCAAAATGCCATTAGCCTTCTTGGCAATAAGGTCACACTGTTGACTCATATCCAGCTTCTCGGCTACCAGTGAGGGGTAGGCCAGAGCTGAGCTGTTCTAAACAGGGAGATTTTTGTACAAAGAAGTCACTTGCTGGTCACACATTTAACCGCTGCAAACAGGCAGCTGACAGAGTTTTGGGTGGGGTGAGGCTTTCCTTCCAGGTCCAGCTCTGTGTGATTCCACGATGCAGCAGTGGTGCTGGTCTGCAATGGATGTGCCTTGTTTTCATTCCTGTCTGAAGGCAGAATGGAGTTGCTGTGCATGAAGTGCAAGTTGGTGGTTGTGCTGAAGGAAAAGATGGTTAGACTGAAAGGAAAAGTAGAGATGCTACAGAGAAACTGAGAAGTCCCTAGACAATCAGGTTTGGAAAACATCAGTACACCAGGTTCAAGGAAGAAAGGAGCTGGTCACCAAGGAGTCAGAGGAACTCTGAGAAGGCCTGGCCCTTCCCCAGGGACTCTGGCAGCTTGTCCTAGGAATCTCCCTGCTCCTTGCCTCACCAATCTATTCGAATTCATGGGTGGGAAGGGGGGGAGGGTCAACAACCATGTGGGCAAGGGTGATCCAGTGGATATAGTGTACTCAGACTTTCAGAAGTCTTTTACGAGGTCCCTCACCAAAGCTCTTAAGCAAAGTAAGCAGTCCTGGGATAAGAGGGAAGGTCCTCTCATGGATCAGTAACTGGTTCAAAGATAAGAACGGGGGAGGGAGATTTTTGGCCAAGAAAAAAGCTTCATATTTCTTGACCAATTTTTGTAGTGATCCCAGCAGTCTGGGGTGCTATGGAACTGACAGCTGCTGTTGCTGAGATGATGTGCTCAGTTTTAGAAATAGCTCCACCAATCATAGGTGAGGCACATTGCCACGGTGCTGTAGGAAAGCTCATAGTGCACTGTACCAGCTCTGTCATTAATGGAAAACTTCACTCTGTAGGGTTGTCCTATTAGCCCACTCCAAAAGCACAAAATTCTCACACACTTTTGTACAATATTTGTGTCATTTTTTTAAAAAAAGACAGTGGTCGTACTTTCCATGTTCACCACCCCCAGTCTTTGTGCTATTGTGGTACAGTCTCCATGTTCCTTAATTATTCCTTTTCATTTTTATTAGTACTGTACTAGCGAGACAGCACCCAGAGAATCAAATACAGATAGTAAGAGACAGCCCCTACCCTGATCAACTCGCGATCTAAATAGACAGAACAGACTGGGGGTAGAAATATTCTTCTCTCCATTTTACAGATGGGGGAGCTAAGATGTAGAGAAATTTAAGAGACTTTCCCAAAATCTTACTTATTTTGTGGCAAAGCTTGGAATAGAGGTCAGATCTCCTGAGTGCTAAGCCAATGCTGTAACCACAAGACCATCCTCTTATACTATCATTAACTATATAACATTCCCATAGTATATAAATATCAATAGAAGGTTTAGAAATTAAAATGGTATCATAATGTGTTTGTAATTGGAAAATATGTTGGCTCACATTGCCTGAAAATATTTCAATGGAGGCAGTTTTCCATCTCTGTTAAAAGTTTGCCCATCAGGGTAGTAACTTAATGTCTTGGAAATAGCAGTTATCATCTGGAGCTGAATTCTCGAAGTTCTTCAAGTGCAAAGGCTACTTCTGAAATATATTTTTACACCAGACTGGTGGTTTCCACATAGATTATGGTAAACAAAGTTATAAAGTAGGTGTTGCTTTTTATCCTTTCATTTTATAGTGCCTAAAAGGTGTGTTAGGTTTTTTCACAGAAGACACAGAAATCCACAGACCCTGCCCTACGGAGCTTACAGTCTAAATTAAAGACTTGACATCATGAAAAAACACCAACAAACAGAGACGAGAAGAGGAGAGGAAGGAAAAGGATGAGGCTTTCTTCTGGCAACTAGCAGAAGTTGCTAGATCGCAGGCCCTGGTTCTCATGGGAGACTTTAATCACCCTGATATCTGCTGGGAGAGCAATACAGCGGTGCACAGACAATCCAGGAAGTTTTTGGAAAGTGTAGGGGACAATTTCCTGGTACAAGTGCTGGAGGAACCAACTAGGGGCAGAGCTTTTCTTGACCTGCTGCTCACAAACAGGGAAGAATTAGTAGGGGAAGCAAAAGTGGATGGGAACCTGGGAGGCAGTGACCATGAGATGGTCGAGTTCAGGATCCTGACACAAGGAAGAAAGGAGAGCAGCAGAATACGGACCCTGGTCTTCAGAAAAGCAGACTTTGACTCCCTCAGGGAACAGATGGGCAGGATCCCCTGGGAGAATAACATGACAGAGAAAGGAGTCCAGGAGAGCTGGCTGTATTTTAAAGAATCCTTATTGCGGTTGCAGGAATAAACCATCCCGCTGTGTAGAAAGAATAGTAAATATGGCAGGCGACCAGTTTGGCTAAACAGTGAAATCCTTGCTGACCTTAAACGCAAAAAAGAAGCTTACAAGAAGTGGAAGATTGGACAAATGACCAGGGAGGAGTATAAAAATATTGCTCAGGCATGCAGGAGTGAAATCAGGAAGGCCAAATCACACTTGGAGTTGCAGCTAGCAAGGGAGGTTAAGAGTAACAAGAAGGGTTTCTTCAGGTATGTTAGCAACAAGAAGAAAGTCAAGGAAAGTGTGGGTCCCTTAATGAATGAGGGAGGCAACCTAGTGACCGAGGATGTGGAAAAAGCTTATGTACTCAATGCTTTTTTTGCCTCTGTCTTCACGAACAAGGTCAGCTCCCAGACTGCTGCACTGGGCAGCACAGTATGGGGAGAAGGTGACCAGCCCTCTGTGGAGAAAGAAGTGGTTCGGGACTATTTAGAAAAACTGGACGTGCACAAGTCCATGGGGCCGGATGTGCTGCATCCGAGGGTGCTAAAGGAGTTGGCGGATGAGATTGCAGAGCCATTAACCATTATTTTTGAAAACTCATGGCGATCGGGGGAGGTCCCAGATGACTGGAAAAAGGCTAATGTAGTGCCCATCTTTAAAAAAAGGAAGAAGGAGGATCCGGGGAACTACAGGCCAGTCAGCCTCACCTCAGTCCCTGGAAAAATCATGGAGCAGGTCCTCAAGGAATCAATTCTGAAACACTTAGAAGAGAGGAAAGTGATCAGGAACAGTCAGCATGGATTCACCAAGGGGAAGTCGTGCCTAACTAACCTAATTGCCTTCTATGATGAGATAACTGGCTCTGTGGATGAGGGAAAAGCAGCAGATGTGTTATTCCTTGACTTTAGCAAAGCTTTTGATACGGTCTCCCACAGTATTCTTGCCGCCACGTTAAAGAAGTATGGGCTGGATGAATGGACTGTAAGGTGGATAGAAAGCTGTCTAGATCGTCGGGCTCAACGGGTAGTGATCAATGGCTCTATGTCTAGTTGGCAGCCGGTTTCAAGTGGAGTGCCCCAAGGGTCAGTCCTAGGGCCGGTTTTGTTTAATATCTTTATTAATGATCTGGATGATGGTGTGGACTGCACTCTCAGCAAGTCTGCAGATGACACTAAACTAGGAGGCGTGGTAGATACACTAGAGGGTAGGGATCGGATACAGAGGGACCTAGACAAATTAGAGGATTGGGCCAAAAAAAACCTGATGAGGTTCAACAAGGACAAGTTTAAAGTCCTGCACTTAGGACGGAAGAATCCCATGCACTGCTACAGACTAGGGACCGAATGGCTAGGTAGCAGTTCTGCAGAAAAGGACCTAGGGGTCACAGTGGACGAGAAGCTGGATATGAGTCAACAGTGTGCTCTTGTTGCCAAGAAGACTAACGGCATTTTGGGCTGTATAAGTAGGGGCATTGCCAGCAGATCGAGGAACGGTGATCGTTCCCCTTCGACATTGGTGAGGCCTCATCTGGAATACTGTGTCCAGTTTTGGGCCCCACACTACAAGAAGGATGTGGAAAAATTGGAAAGAGTCCAGTGGAGGGCAACAAAAATGATTAGGGGTCTGGAACACATGACTTATGAGGAGAGGCTGAGGGAACTGGTATTGTTTAGTCTCCAGAAGAGAAGAGTGAGGGGGGATTTGATAGCAGCCTTCAACTACCTGAAGGGGGGTTCCAAAGAGGATGGAGCTCAGCTGTTCTCAGTGGTGGCAGATGACAGAACAAGGAGTAATGGTCTCAAGTTGCAGTGGGGGAGGTCCAGGTTGGATATTAGGAAACACTATTTCACTAGGAGGGTAGTGAAGCACTGGAATGCGTTACCTAGGGAGGTGGTGGAGTTTCCTTCCTCGAAGGTTTTTAAGGCCCGGCTTGACAAAGCCCTGGCTGGGATGATTTAGTTGGGAATTGGTCCTGCTTTGAGCAAGGGGTTGGACTAGATGACCTCTTGAGGTCCCTTCCAACCCTGATATTCTATGATTCTATGAAAAGGGTTACATCAATAAGGAGTAGATGGTTTCTCTCTTTGGACCTGATCCCACTGGATAAAAAAGAGACTGCCATTGCCTACAGTGAACTTTGGATCAGGCTCTCTAGTAATACACACATCTGAGAGTTTGGGAGGAAGAGATGACAAGCTCAGGTTTTGCCATGTTGTTTCCTGGATATTCTGCTAATTCAAGATAAACATCAGAAAAATAATTGGGGATTTAAGACAAGGTTTAGAAGCAACTTACCTTGTTGGCAGGTCACTTCATACTTATTGACTATTAATCTGACTAATATGGCCCTCGTCATCTTAGTACCTCACAAACATTGAATGTATTTCACTGCACCCCTGTGAAGTAGGGAAGTATTCTTGCCTCCATTTTACTCATGAAGAACTGACTCTCAGATATGATGAAGACTTGCACACGTTCACAGAGGAAACTTGTGGGAAAGCAGGCAGCGAACCTAGATCTCCTTAGTCCCCGGTCTCTAACTACAGACCATTCTTCCACGTAGAGGGTTTCTTTCTTTTCTTCTGAAGGATCAGGTCCTGGTCCCTGTCAAGACATAAAATATCCAAGCAAAACAGCTTAGATATTGAATCCCCTCAGGCTTGTGAATGAGCTACAAAACAAGAATTATTTGCTGAAAATATTTAGGGGCCTGGATCCAAAGCCCACTGAAGACTTTCCACTAACTTCAATTGGCTTTGCATCAGGCCCTTGGAGGATAATTTCCATCTGTTTCCATGTAACTCACGAACAGTGAAAAGATTCAGTTCATCAGACTTGTTATAAATTATTCACTGAAATCTGCTAATAACTAATAAGACTCCTTTAAATCAACACCAGACGCATTAAGTGTGAGACGTGAATTTTAGATGACATCTGTATTCCTCTAGTGTCCAACATCATTAGAAACTAGGAGATAATGATAATGAACTAGGGACCAGACTGACTTTGTTCAGCTCTGCTGTCAGGTTGGATAAAGTGCTCCTGAACTGTCTTGAGTAAGTTAAAGACCAACAACTAGCACAAATGCCCGCTCTTCAGCTTCAAGCAGGTACCCCATGCTGGCTCTTCACTGGTGTAACTAACACATGGTACTTGCAAAGCCCCTTCTGAGACACACAGGGCTGGTGAGTTCTCAAGGTCACCCAAAAAATCAGGGCTGAAAACAACCCTGCCGAATTCTCCCCAGAACATGCACGTAGCTCCTATTCACACAAACAGGTATAACATCTAACCTGCTATGGATTAGACAGAGGATATGAGATTTGGACTCCTGGTGTCCAATTCCCTTGTTTAAGCAGTAGGCTTCTTGAGAGAGAGAGAGAGTGTGTATAGCTGGTTGTATTTGAGAGAGATGGAAGTTGTGAAAGTTTCCTTTTTTTAGAAAAATCAGTTGTTTCCAACTCCTATGGCTGTTCTATACTTCCCTGCTCAAGGGAAGCCAGAAGACTAACTGCCCTGTCCCCCCCCCTTTAGAAGCAGGTGCAGCAGCCTGACAATAATCCAATAAAAACCCTATTAGCTGTGTCTCCATGACACTCTTGGTATCCATGGGACCCGCAATATCTTTAATGTAGACAATAAATCCAGACCATTTCCTTTCTCAATTGCTCCCAATATGGCTCCACTCCTAGCACTGTTCCGCTAACCTTTTGTTGCTACATTTTCTCATGAATGCTGAATCACTCTCTAATCTTTACAATGAAACAAGGAGAGTCCCCACAAAGTGAAACAGATCAATCTGGTTTAGTTATCCAAGTACAATTGCATCCAGGGACATTGCTGTGGAATACAACCAGGAGAGACCCAACATTGACAGAACAATAAAATATCAGTTTCATGTCTTCAAAGCTCGGGGAAGGCTTTGCGGTAATTACTGTCCTATCAAAACATTCCACATTGACCCCATGCATGCCACACCATCCATAAATGGCAACAGCCCAGTGTCCATTGCTAGGGTATATGAGTACCTGTTTAATGACACATGCATTGCAACGCACTCTGTGAGTTAAAACAAAATGATGTGTGAAAAAAATCCAGCATTGGCAGCTCGAACAAAGATGCTGCAAGCAAAACAACCACATCAGGTAGCTGAACTGACATCATTATGGCTTTTCATGACCTCCCACAAGCTGAAGGTGCCAGGGGAGATTTGCTTAATTATTGTATCATAAAATATAGAGGTTGAGTTAGTCACATTAGTAAATCACCTATAAGTGGGACTAGACAGTGCAGCTATAAATGAGGAAGGACACTTATGGCTGATCCAAAATCCACTGAAATTAGTGGAGAGACTGCTGCTGATTTCAGTGGGTTTGGATAAAGACATTTGAGAGTCAAGGATTTGGCCAACTTGTTGGTGAAAAGACACGAAGTCTCAAAGGGAGCATAAATGTATCAGAAAGGCATGTTTCAGCTCATCTGTCTGCAATATTCTACTACCTTATCAGAAGGTTTTAAAGAGAAGCCTTTCTGGGAGCTATTTGATCTCTTTGTTGATCTGAATTCTCACTGAGAAGTTAAAATGTGTGGTTAAAAATTGACAACTCCCGTACTTGTGAATGGCTTAGCTGAAGGACAGGAATGCATATACACATGTTACTTAAAATTCAGTGCACTTTTTAGTGATTTAGACTTGCTCTTTAATTAGTTTTTATGGCTGGCTGGCCAGCTGGTTAGAACTGTACCTTGTTTATAGACCTTATTTCAATACAGGTTTAAAATTAAAAAGTTTTGTATGCTCCAATTTTGAGAGGAACTAAATAACTTGATCGCACACGATCTAGTAACATCTCATAAAGTCCAGCCCTAGAATGTCGTCCTGCAGATGAGAAGGAGAGGGACTTTTCCTTCTGGTCAGAATGTATTTTTCTCCTGAGGACATCTCAGGTGTGATAGGTTATTTTACACTGTAGCTGAATGTCTGTGCATGTGCACATACCTGTCACCCCCAAAAATGAATATTTGTACATTCACTGCAAGTGTGATGATCCCTACTCTGGATGTCAATGAAAATAGAACCCAGGACCTTCAGCTCTAAAAGCACTGCTCCCCTTCCAACTGACCTACGAATCCCTTTGTTAGCCTGGTAACAGGGCATGTCTACATTGCAGGTGTTTGAACTCTGTTGGATCTGCTCGGTAAGGGGGGTTGATATACAGCCCAGGCCAAGGGCCAGTCTAAGAGTGGGAGAATTGCAGAATTCCATCCCAAGCAGCCAACCAGCAACACAGGAGCCAGCAAACAGCACTAAAACCAGCGAAGAGTAAGTGGGAGTTTGTAAGGGGAGTTTGGGGGAGGGAGTGTGTTGTGTTTGTTTTTGTTTTTTCCTTGACAGCAGCTTAGAAGTGAAGGCTGTGACAGCTATAGAGGCAAGAGTGGTGGTGACCCAAGGAATGGAAGAGCCAGTGAGGATGACTGGAAATGGAAGCTGTGGCATGTACGTTATCCTGAAGTAAGTTCCTGAAAAATGCTTTTGTTTGTGTGAAGTGCCACTCAATAGAGCTGATGGAAGCGAAAATTGGAGGTTTGGACTTGCAGGTAGAAATTATGGGTGAGTTTTGAAGGGGGTTTATGAAGTTGATGGAGGGAAAGCTAGAGGAGGCTGAAGAGAAAATTCAAGAATTGCAGATGCAAGCTGGACTGGAGAACTGTGCATGTAGACTGCTGGGTGAGAGAAATGGCCAATGGAATCATAAGACTACGAGAACCTGGCAGAGGAAAAGATCAGCTAATAAAGGTGAAATAGAGCTCAGGAACAGGTTTGCTGAGTAGGAAAATGAAGAAGGGGTGAACCAGGCAGTAACGGATGGTGGGGGTTGGCAAGGAAGAAGAGAGGAATAGCTAATCCTACAAGAAGAGGGAAGAGTCAATGGACATAGCCAGAGTTCAGAGCTCCAGGAGGATAGATGATGACTCACAGAAGATTGCAAGTGAGAACAAAAGACAAAAGGACTTGCAGCCAGAAAGAACAGAAGGCGGAAGGCCAGAGAATTGCACCAACACCAGGAAGTGGCAAGTCTACATGACTGGGAACTCTCTAGTAAGAAGAACAGACAGACCTGTCTTCAGAGCTGATCTGGAGAACAAAAGGGTTGGGTGACTATCTGCCGAAAATGAAGATATGGGATGTGGACCTTAGACTGACGAGGATCCTAATGGGAGCAGAAATGAATCCACTGATTGTCCTTCACGTGAGAACAAATGATACTGTTGGATTCTTGCTGGAATCTATCAAGGGAGACTACACCACGCTGGGGAAGATGCTTAAAGAAATCAAAGCTCGGGTGATCTTCATTGGAATTCTCCCTGTCCCTAGAGAAGGAGAGTGAAGGTGAGACAAGACTATGATGATCAACAGATGGCTCAGGCGGTGGTACTATAAGGACAGTTTTGGGATGTTTGACCACTGGGAGGCATTCATGGACAGAGGACTGTTCTCATGGGATGGACTCCACCTGAATAGGGAGGGAAATAGACTTCTGGGATGGAGGCTGATTAAAAGAGCTTGAAACTAGGAATTGAGGGGGAAATGGTTGGGAGATGCTCATGTAATCTCCATGCTTTATTCTACCATTGAGTGGGAGGAAAAATTAAGTAAGAGAGGATTCAGCAATGGAGAATGTAAAAACAGAGGGTCAGAGAATGGACATCAAGAGGAAAGATAGTGTCATTGGTATGGGCACTAACAGCCAGGTAGGTGATACTGGCAGTAGAATGACTGTACTCAGTTGGGCGAGGAACCTGGGAGAAGCTAAGCAGAAACAGCTATGATGTCTGTACACCAACTCAAGAAGCCCGGGCCACAAAATGGAGGAACTAGAATTCTTGGTGCAGGAAGTGAAAGCAGATATTACAGGGATAAGAGAAATACAGTGGAATAGTAGTCATGACGGGAGTATGGTCTTGAAGGGTATGTGCTGTTCAGAAAGAAAAGACAGAAATAAAGGTGAAGGTGGTGGAGTAGCATTGTATATTAATGATGAGGTAGACTGTAAAGAAATTAGAAGTGATGGAATGGATAAAACAAAATCTGTTTTAGGTTGAAATCACTGTGGGAGGAAAAACTAACAGAGGCGTCACTGAGATAGTGCTTGTGGTCTGCTACAGACCCCAAGAATCTAATTTGGATATGGATAGAAATCGTGTGATTATGGGAGATTTTAACTTCCCAGATATAGATTGGAGGACAAATGCTACTAATATTGGTAGAGCCCAGATATTTCTGGACGTGATAGCTGACAGATTTATTCACTAAATAGTCACTGAACAAGCAACAGGTGATGCCATTTTAGATTCAGTATTGGTAAGTAGGGAGGGCCTCATAGAAGGACTAGCTGTAGAGGACAACCTTGGTTCAAGTGATCATGAGCTATTTCAGTTTAAACTATATGGAAGGATAAACAAAAATAGGTCTGCAACTAGGGTCCTTGATTTCAAAAGGGTGAACTTTAAAAAAAATTAAAGGAATTAGTTAGGGAAGTGGACTGGACTGAAGAACTCAAAGATCTGAATGTGAAGGAGGCTTGGAATTGCTGTAAGTCAAAGTCGCAGAAGCTATCTGAAGCCTGCATCCCAAGCAAGTGGGAAAATTCATAGGGAAGGGTGGCAGGCCAAGCTGGATGGACAAGCATCTCAAACAGGTTATTAACAGAGAGCAGAAAGCCTGCAGAGAATGGAAGATGGGAAGGACCATCAAGGAAAGTTATCTTTTGGAGGTCAGAAAGGGCAGGGGGAAAGTGTGAATGGCTAAAAGACAAGCAGAATTGGGTGTTGCAAAGGAAATTAAAACCAATAGCTAAATAAATAAAAAGAAAACAAGGAAAGAAGAATGGGACTGCTAAACACTGAGGATGGGGTGGAGAGTAAAGATATTGTAGGCATGGCCCAACGCCTAAACAAATACTTTGCCTCAGTTTTCCCAATAGCAAGGATTTGTAACGAATCTGTAAACTCAGGGATTGTACCCTATGACAGGAGAATTGCTAATATAGTACCTATTTTTAAGGAAGGGGAAACAAAAGTGATCCAGGAAACTACAAGCCAATTAGTTTGACCTCAATTGTATGCAAGGTCTTGGAACAAATTTTGAAAGAGAAAGCAGTTAAGGACATAGAGGTAAACAGTAAAATTGGGATAAAATACAACATGGTTTTACAAAAGGTGGATCATGCCAGACCAATCTGGTCTTCTTTGAGAAGATAACTGATTTTTTTTAGATAAAGGAAATACAGTAGATCTAATATATCTGGATTTCAGTAAGGTATCTGATACAATTCCACATGGCAAATTATTAGTTAAATTGGAGAAGGTGGGGATTAATATGAGAATTGAAAGGTGGAGAAGGAACTGGTTGAAGGGGAGACTGCAATGGGTCATATTGAAATGTGACCTGTCAGGCTGGAGGGAAGTTACTAGTGGAGTTCCTCCAGGATCAGTCTTGTGACCAATCTTATTAAACATTTTCATTCATGACCTTAGCACAAAAAGTGGGAGTGTGCTGATAAAACAGATGACACATAATTGTCAATATGGAGGCGAACTGGAATCATACAGAAAGATCTGGAGGACTTTGAAAACAGGAATAATAGGTATGGGGTGAAATTTAATAGAGCAAAGTGTGAGATCATGCACTTAGGGAATAACAACAAGAATTGTTTCTATAAGCTGGAGACATATCAGTTGGAAGAAACAGAGTGGGAGAAAGACCTGAGTGTATTGGTTGATCACAGGATGGTCATGAGCTGCCAATGTGATGCAAACATCAAAAAGGCTAATGAAATCCTAGGACGCATCAGGCAAGGTATTTCCAGTAGAGATAGGGAAGTGTTACTGCCATTATACAAGGCACTGGTCAGACCGCATCTGGAATACTGTGTGCACGTCTGGTCTCTCATGTTTAAGAAAGATCAATTCAAACTGGAACAGGCGCAGAGAAGGGCTACCAGGATGATCAGAGGAATAGAAAACCTATCTTATGAGAGGAAAATTACGGAGCTTGGCTTGTTTAGCCTAACTGAATGAAGGTGAGAGGAGATACAATTGTTCTCTATAAATACATCAGAGGGATAAATAGTAGGGAGGGAGAGGAGTTATTGAAGTAAAGCACTAATGTTGACACCATCAGCAAGTTTAGGCTTGAATTAGACAAAGGTTTCTAACCATCAGAGGAGTGAAATTCTGGAACAGCCTTCCAAGGGGAGTAGTCGGGGCAAGAAACCTGATTGGCATCCAGACTGAGTTTGATAAGTTTATTGAGGGGATGGCATGATGGGACTGCCTAATGGGTGGTGGGTGAACCCCAGGCTCGAGGAGATGATCCCCCAGCCCAGACCACCCCTTCTGCCTGAGGCCCCGCCCCTCCCACCAGAGCCCAGAGTCCCCATCCCGGTGGGGCAGCCAGGGCCCCCCCCACCCAGGCCGCCAGAGCGCCTCCAGGGACAGAGCACCGGGCGGATGAGTGGGTGGTGCAGCTCCCCCAACTCTGGAGCGCCGGGTGGGTGAGCGAGCAGTGCAGCCCCCCGGCCCCGGAGCACCTGGTGGGTGAGTGGGTGGGTGAGTGAACGGCACAGGCCCCCCTCCTGCCCCAGAGCGCCTGGCGAGTGAGTGGACAGTGAGTGGGCGGCATAGCTCCCTCCAGCCCAAGAGTGCCAGGAGGGTGGGCAGTGCAAGCCGGCTCCTTTTAGCCCCCCAGCCTCGGCCTGGGGGGGAAGAGCGGCCTGCAGCATATCCTGAGAAGCAGGAATAGGCCTGGGGGCAGAGTGTGGGCGGGGCCATGCAAGTCTGTTTGGGGAGGCATAGCCTCCCCCTGTCTTCGATACCCACCACCCATGGACTGACTACAGTGGCATGTGGCCTGTCTGCAACTGCTGGTAGCAAATATCCCTGATGGCTGGAGATGGGGCACCAGATGAGAAGGGCTCTGAGTTACTACAGAGAATTCTTTCCCAGGTGTCTAGCTGGTGGGAGTTGCCGACATGCTCAGGGTGCAACTGATCACCGTATTTGGGTTGGGAAGTAATTCTTCCCCCCCGTCAGATTGGCAGAGACTCGGGGGGGGAGGTTGCCTTCCTCTGCAGCATGGGGCCTGGGTCACTTGCTGGGTTTAATCTAGAGCAGTGGTTCCCAAACTTTAACAACCTGTGAACCCCTTTCACTAAAATGTCAAATCTCATGAACCCCCTCCTAAAAATGAATATTTCCAAGGATTTTCTCCTTTACCTGAGTATAAATTATAAAAGCAGTGATCTTGGAAATATAACATTTGTTTTGATGACATGCTTATTACACACTATTTATTATTATTATTTATCATTACAGTATTTTTATTACATTATGAAAATGGCAACACTCTTCCAAGATCTCACTTTCGTAGCTTGTATCACTTTGAATAAGTCTGCTATAAGACAAGGCTGCTATGTTTCATCAAGGAGTATCAGATGTGAAACAGCATAAAGGTATTTAAGAAGCCAACTCAAAGAGTTCCTCCTACACAAGCATTCAGGTCTTGAGCAGTCCAGGCAAACAACGCACGTTACAACAAAGCTTAAACTTGTTCTTCATAATAATTTTAAAAACTACTTTTTAAAAAAATACTAGCTGCCTATTTAATTTTAAAAACAGCAAAAAATATCCACCTCCCTTTCCATTTCTTATAAGGAGTCATGAAGTTTAATCTCCTCAGTGTGCTAGATATGCTTGCTTTGATCTGCTTAGCTCTTGGAAGTCCAGGGGCTCCGGGCTGCTGGCCCCATGGTGCCTGGGGTCCAGGTCCCTAGGGACAGTTCTGTCTGCCATTAGGGAATTTTTTCCCAAGAACCCCCTGTAACATTAGCAAACCCCCAAGGGTTCACGAACCCCAGTTTGGGAACCACTGATCTAGAGTAAATGGTGGATTCTCTGTAACTTGATGTCTTTAAATTATGATTTGAGGACTTCAGTAACGCCGCCAGAGATTGTGGGCCTATTACTGGAGTGGGTGGGTGAAGTTCTGTGGCCTGTGATGTGCACCTACAAGCCCTGCTTCAGGCAAATGCCCAAGGAAATAGTCATGTCTTGTACCATGCTCTAAAAGTGGCTAAACATAGACACTGGCTGATGTGTTTCACAGAGGAAAGCCCTGCTATCAACCGCTAAAGTTGGCTCTAGAAAAGGTTTAATTTTAACCACCAACTAATAATAATTGTTCTTCAGCATATCTATACACATACATACTGATTGGGCTGCTGTAACAAACACATACTATCAAATTATTTATGCCACAAATAGAACAAGCCAGATGCATATTTCCTCTAGTTATCCAATTTACTCAGTGTTCCCTGAAATTTGTTAATAATCAAGTCCTATTCCTTCCTCTCATCCCATATGCCCCATTACTAACGAATAATGAGGCTTTAATATCTTAATTAATAACTTCCGGTAAGTAATTTATCATAACATTAAACCGCATAAAAGGCTAATTAAGCTGCTCAGTGGAATTCCACGCTGACAGCTGCCTACCTGTTTGTATGAGAGATACCCAAGTTCTTAGGAAATTGCTAATTTGCTGAAACATCTTCCTTTAAACATCTTTTTAAATTATATATATATATATATATATATATATATATATATATAATGCTGTGGTCATAAATTAGCTTGAAAGAAAGCAACGGCTGAGCAAATTACCTTTTATAAAATATAAAGGCAATAGAGTCTTTCTCCTATAGATCAGTGGTTTAGATTCAGCTCAGACTAGTAGTAACTTAAATCTGTCAGCATCTGAGAGGTCTTTCGGTCTTCTATTTAAAATGAGTTCTGGTTGTGACTGGGTTTAAGTCAGAATCTTGCGTCTGAAAGAGCATTTAGCTTTATTAAATCACTTCTTTTCACTCTCATATTTTCCTTAAATTCTTCAGTCTACAGTTGTACCAATCTGCTCGGGAAGAATACTATATTATACTATATAAAAATATAGGGGAGTTAGAAGGGACATGAGCCCTTGCGTTTTGGATTTTAAGGCAACCTCTAAATATTTGGGACTAGGGAGTAGAAGTGGATGGGAATTTTTGACAAGATCTTTTTCATCAAAGAGAAAGTGTGCAGGAGAAAAATGAGATGAAATTTTTTATGAAAATACAATTGATTCGGAGCAAGGATTTGAAACCAGGTCTCCTGCAGATGGGTGCTCTAAACGCTGTGCTATCGGCTATTCTGGGCTGGATGTTATCATGTTTTCATGAAAATGTTCAAAATTTCTTATTTGCCTTCCAGTGTGGAACAAAACCAAATGTGGAGACATTTTTCACAATATGGAATTCTTATTTGCTGCCCAGTCCTTTTAAGGAGGAAAAATCTCTCTTTGGAGTGCTTATCCTATTACTACTTACTGTGGTGTTCTAACACCTTCCTCTGAATTATCTGGTACTGGTCACTCTCAGAAAAGGGATACTGAGATGGGCCACTGATCTGTTCTGGTATAACACCTCACATATTCTTAAGAACATTCTCTATTTCTTTAGAGTAAGAATGAGGAAAAACTCCATTTGCTTCCTAAGAATTTCTTCTTTGTTGGACAGAAGTGCACCTGCATTCTCCCATCAGTGGCAGCAACTGTGAGGCATTAGGAAAAGGAACTGGAAAACGATGACTACTGTGGGAACTACAGAGAACAGTTTCCCACCTCAATCACATACTGGCCCCCTCCATCTTCCACTGAAGACTTTCCATTGACTTCAGTGCAAATTCGATCAGAACTTTATTGGCTGCTATACAAAAGTTAAAATCTATGCATGAAATGTTCCCTGATAACACATCCGATTAAGTCCCCTCCTCATTAGCCAGGGCTACCAAATATTTTCAATAGTGTGACTGCTGGGCCCATTTTCAAACTTTGATTAATAAAGTTAGGGGATTATAGGGAAAATTTGAAAAAGCACCTAAGCCACTTAGGTGTCCCAGTGATTTTCAGGAACTCAGGTACCTAAATACAAATTGGGACAACTACCTTTAAGCACATGTACTTGACAGATGAGCTCCTGGATGATGTACATTTGATAGAAAGGATTCCAGCTGATCTCACATAGTTTTTCCCATGGGATTTAATAATTATGGTAAACAGCTAGTAATATATCTCTATTGCATTTTCTTCTCAGTTGAGTCTAAAAGACAGCTTGCTAAGGCACAAATCTTTTTTTTTTTTTAATTAAAAAGTTATACCACTGTCCCATCTTGTTATATCCATCCGTCTAAATGGATGTATGTTCCAGAACTTAATCCCAGATCTTCAAAGGTATGTAGGTGCCTAACTCCCATTTGTTTCAATGGGAGTTAGGTGCTAAATATCTTTGAGGATAAGGGGCCTTCACAACTTTCATCTCAAAATAACTGAGCATATAGAAACAAGAGTGGACATAATTCAGCAGCAAGTGCCCTAGACCAGTGGTTCTCAAACTAGGGCTGCCACTTGTTCAGGGAAAGCCCCTGGCGGGCCAGGCCGGTTTGTTTACCTGCTGCATCCGCAGGTTCGGCCAATCGCAGCTCCCACTGGCTGCAGTTTGCTGCTCCAGGCCAATGGGGACTGCGCGAAGCGGCAGCCAGCACATCCCTTGGCCCGCGCTGCTTCCTGCAGCCCCCATTGGCCTGGAGCGGCGAACCGTGGCCAGTGGGAGCCGCGATCGGCCGAACCTGCGGACGCAGCAGGTAAACAGCCCGGCCCGGCCCGTCAGGGCTTTCCCTGAACAAGCAGTGGCCCTAGTTTGAGAACCACTGCCCTAGACCAGTCTCATAACACAGTTTATCTAACACAAAGGATATCTACCACTATTTCAATAGCTACTAGAACACCTACTAATTGTCTTGTTTAGCTCGTTATCCTCTGCTCAATGGATATCTTAAAATCACAGGGATAACTACACCAGACAGACCAATGGCCCATCTAATCTGAGGTCTTCTCTTCTGCAGTAGATTCTTCAGAGGATGATCAAAAAGTCCTTATATTGCATCTGGCTATTTGCTTAAAAATGTAACAGAGGGAACAATTTTTTGATCCTCCCTGGTGCACAGTGTATGCCTTGATGAATGTGGGTTGATGGTCCTGATATATATTGTCCTAGATAGTGTAACTACACATCATGGGTAGTCTCTTTAGTGTTAGTACCACAGAAAAAATCCTACTCCTATATGCAAATCTGGAGTTGCACACAGGACACACAAAGACCTGAAGGTAGGTTGAACAGCCTAACAACTAGGCCCGAACTACTACTACAGAAAGAAGCAGCCACCATGAGCTCACTTCTCTACCATTCAGGGTTTTGGGCCAGTGGATCCATCCATACTGTACACACGGCTGCACTGTGCAGTGCAGACCACACCGGTATTTAGAAGCCCACTGCACAAGTTCTCGGATTTTTCTCACTCCTGTGGGACATAGCTATGGTGATCTCAAGTTTAAGTGTAGACCAGGCAGGAATGAAGGGCCAGGTCCATTCTTATGTTTTCTGAACTGCTTAATTCATGAAGAATCTGTTTAATTTTCTTCTACTTCTTAGTGCTACTGCCCACTGTTATTAATTAAGCTGCTGTGTTTTGCTGCCACTTTATTATTGTTATTACATTTTGGTCAAGAGATGCTACAAATGCAAGGGATACAGGGTCCTCTAGTTTTGTGGAGTGCAATCCTCACACTTCCAAAACTGCTGATCATACAAAATTTCACCAAAAATCTGAAGTCTGCAGAGTCTCTCGTGACAACCATTAAAAATAACTTGTTTCTTGAGTAGCAGAGGTGGGGGGAAAAAACTTTAAAATATTTTTTTTTCAGTCTGATTGAAAACAGGCTTTAAAATTCTCCAGGGATCCACCTTTATATGCAATCATATAGGTTGAGCTTTAAAAAGAAAGGGAAGGGGGAAATAGCCATTTCCTTTCTTATGGAGTAAGTTCCTGACGTCTCTGTACGTTTTGACAGGCAACCATCTCTATTCGATGGGGCTTGTCATCACTGAACTTCTAATATACAACCCCACCCCCCTCCCAATTAGCTTGAAACACATCTCTCTATTTTGACTGCAGGCAGATTGATTCCCCTACGCTTGAAAAGGCTGCATTTTACTTCCTGGCACCACCAGACAGGTTGCAAATCATAACCACAGTAATTAGCAACCACGTTTCTGGATTTTAAGCATGCCAGGGGAAGGAGGGGTCAAGCATGGAGGGGAGGAAGGGTAAAGAGGGAGGGAGGAATGCGAGCAGCGCTGCCATACACTGCTGAATGAATATGAGACTTAAGGCCACGGCCGTGTACCAGACTGTTTACTGCACTACAACAAAGCAGGGCTTTGATTTTAATTCTTTCAGGAAGTTGGAAATGCAACAGGTTTTTGAGGGCCTTGAACTGAATCCTCTCCAGCGTGGCTGTCTCCCTCAGTAAAGTCCATTTAGATTGGATCCATTCCATAAATGAAATGAGGAAAATACTTCTTTGTTTCCACTGGGCTTTCGGCATGATGGGCACACAAACTGCCTAGCTCAGTTTCTGTGACAAGGACTAGGAACTCATCATCCATCTTGGAGTGTTTTGTGTTATTGATATTAGGGGTTCAGATTGTACTGGAAGAGGCTAGCTTGTCTGTGGTAATTAATATGCTCAGACAATGCTTGCCATCCTCCACAGAATAAAGAGTGCTTTGTTCAAGAGAGTTCCCCCCACCCGCTCTCTACCCCGTCTGTCACACAGGCCCAAGGAAGCTTCTTTATGTCTTATTGTCATTTACCTCTCTGCTCTGAGCCCGAGATTTGCGTAGACTTCCCTCCAATCTGCCCATGCAGCGAATGCTACAGGCATTCTCCTGTACAGTGATTTTAGTAGAACCACGATGGCAAATTTACACTGGCTTTTTTTTTTTTTTAATTTCCCTGGTCTCCAATTCCTGTTTTAATGAAATAATCGTAAATGCATTGGAAGCCAAAAGCGTAGAAGAAAAATGCTTTTTTTGGAGTGTGAAGGTAGTCGATAATTAGAAGGAGCTTTGAGCGAGTGGATGAGAAAGTATTGTTCTCTGGAACAAAGCACTCTTTCTTTTAAAGGGAGGAGTGCGGAAAGTTTACTGAGGGACTCTAAGAGCAATCAGTGTCTATTTACACTTGAGACCTGCATCAAGCCTGCAGAGCTTGTGAGCTGAACCATAGACCAGAGCTCACTTATGTAAATTCCCCTCCCAGCTGTTCACAGAGAATATCAATGACTAATAAAAGAACCATTTCCCCTCACTCTCCCCTCTAAAAAATTCTGGGCCTCTTTTCAGGAGGATTTTTAACCCCTCCTCAAGGTAGTGCCTTGTCTGCTAGGGAAGACAGAAAGCAGACTCTTAAAGGCCCACTTGCATGTTTACAGAGTCGCTTCAGATATCCCTGAAAGATCGTTATTGCCATATTTCACTGTGTTTCATATCTCAGTGACCTAGAAACTTAGATATTCACCTCTGACCCGGGCATGATCATAGGCATGGACAGCATTCCTGTGCTAGTGAGGCTGGAAGAATTATGAGGGTGTGCAGGGAGCAGAAGGGGGGGGAGGCCCCACCAAGATTTAGGCTTTGTAAGCGCCTTATGATGAGAAGAATTCACAATGAAAGATGTTTTATTATTGGGATTTAAATCTTCTTGACATCCCAGCCAGGGCAGCGGTAGAACAGGCTTCCTCGAGGGAGTAGATATAGCAGGATGTGTCCCCTTGAGAGCAAAGTGGTGGCATGGAAAATCAATGGTGAATACTAGATCACTTAATTTACACTCCAGTCAAGGGAATGGGGCTGAATCAGGAGGACTGGTCTAAAGGCAGAATTGCACCAGTTTAACTAAATTGGTGTCTGTGGCAGGGCGCTGCAGGGGAAGCCCTAGTCAGCTCCTGCCACTCCAGCCCCAAGCAGGGGAAACGGATTGGGGCTGGGCCACTAGCTAGGAAACTGGCCACACCCGCCAGCCTCGCTAACAAGGGCTGAAAGCTTGGGAGGACGTGAGCCCAAGGGATGTAGAGACCAGGAGGGGAAAGCAGGCTCAGAAGGTGCTAGGAGCCTGCTACCCTGTTGCCACTGAGGCCTGGGCTAGGCCAAACCTGTCAATAATCTGTAAATAGTTGGAGTTTGGTGGTGGGGACCGGACACAGGAATAAAGAGCACGGGTGTTGCGCCAGCTTGAAGTGGTCCTGACTTATTGGGGAGTGAGGCCAAGAGGCTGAACCCAGTGGGGTGCGGGGAGCACCCCGTTACATGGCCACATCACACCTTTTTAATGAAACTGGTGTGATATAGACCAGATGTAAAGGTGTGAGATGTAGCCTGTTCCAAAAGACACTGGACAGGCTGGTGTAAACTGAAATAAGAGTTACTTCCGTTTAGATTAACCCTGATTGTTACCAATTTGAGTTAAACCAAAATAAGTTTGGTTTGAGCTGAAATGCGCGTGTCCACACAGCGGCTTAACTAAACCACTGCACATTTGTATGTCGACAACCCCTAAAACACAAACAATGATGTGTGGACAGGGTGATGCTTTACAGTGGTTTGAATGCTGCTCTCTTCCCACCCTCAAGCCCCTTCAAATCAACTGAACAACCAAAAAGCCTGGGGAGGACTATTAAAAATCATTTCCCTCTGACATATGCCTTAGAGAGGGCGTAGAATGAAAACTGTCCCTCGAACTCAAATAGACAGAGACAGAACAGGCAGGAGAATAACAAAGTCTCTCCTTTTCTTAAAATGGAGAAGCATGTGGTGTTATGGGTCTAAACTATTAAATACATTGTTACAAATTCCAGAAATCTTCCTACTTTCATAATTAACCAGAGTGAATTCTTAAGTTTTCATTTTCAGTTATTTTGTGAACATGAGCTAAATAGATTTTGTAGTATTTCAGTGATGTATGTAACCCCTCTAAGAGTGAAAGGTACAGAATGGTTTCATTGTAAAAATGCAGGAATGGGATTCAGGAGATCTGTCTTACCTTGGGCAAGTCACTTCTCTGTGCTTCAATTTCCCAACCTATTGAATGAGGATAATATTTTTAGGCATGGTGTTATGAGACTTACCTCATTTATCAAGAGTCAGTATTGTTTAGTGGTTAGCTCAGTGAACCAGGAGACTTGGGTTCTCTTCCCAGCTCTGCCAATAACCTGCAGTGTGACTTTGGGCAAGTCACTTCACTTCTGTTTCCCCTTCAACCCCTATCTATTTGGATAGTTGCTGCCTGAAGAGCTTGTCCTCTCTCATGTATGTGCAGTGCCTACATAATAGGCCCCAAAATTTTATAGATTCCAAGGCCAGAAGGGACCATTGTGATCATCTAGTCTGATTTCCTGCATAACACAGGTCATAGACCATCCCCAAAATAATTGCTAGAGCAGGTCTTTCTGAAAAACGTCCAATCTTGATTTTAAAATGGCCAGTGATGGAGAATCCACCACAACCCTTAGTAGATTTTTCAAATGTTTAATTACTCTCACTGTTAAAAATTGACACTTTATCCTTAATTTGCTTGGGGCCTGTAGGTATTACACTAATACAAATTATAATGATTAATGTTGGTATTTTGAATTCCTTGCATTTAAGGCTCAATGTAAGTACAGCACATTATATTTTATTATTATCCAGTTTTATGGGGAAACTGAAATTATAACTGTTCTAATTCTTTATTATTACTGAAGGGTAAATCTGTTCTGGTGCTGCCCTGTGCTGATTGGCTGCTTTCTCCAACCCTTTCCTTCCCCCTCCTTCACAGTCTCTTAACCTCAGCTTCACTCTACATTGACCCTTCTTACTCTTGTCATCCCTGCCCTGTCCCCCTTAGCCCCCTTCCCTTCTCATTTAGCTGACACCCCCCCCAAATATCCCCCTCACCAAAACAAAATACAAATCATGGCATTAAGATGATGTTTGTTATCACTGTATTGTTCCTTCTGCTTGTGTGTTTTACAGCTGTGTCTGTCTTGTTTATTTAGACTGTAAACTCTTTGGGCAAGGTCCATCTATTACTCTGTGTTTGTGCAGTGCCTAGCACAATGGGACCCTATTCTTGGTTGGCACTACTGTAATAATCATGATTAATAATAAAATGTATATTACAATGGAAATGAGCCAGACGTTGCTAGATCAGTGGTTTTCAAACTTTTGTGCTGGTGACCCCTTTCACATAGCAAGCCTCTGAGTGTGACCCCCCCTTATAAATTAAAAACACTTTTTTATATATTTAACACCATTATAAATGCTGGAGGCAAAGCAGGGGTCCCCCATGAGGGGTCCTGACCTCCAGTTTGAGAACCTCTGTGCTAGACCATATTCCAGTGTGTTTATCTGGAGTAAATTCCTTACTGTTGGTCAGAAGTTCCTAGACTAATCTGTTGCTCTCTGCTAAATATAGTATATGATGCAGGGTGGCAGAGATGGCTGTTAGTTCCAGTTTAGATAAGTGGACAAAACGCAATAGTTCATGATTGATTAGGACTGAAGTTAGTCCAATAGTGTCAGCAAAATATGTTTGATACATTTTCCATTTAAATTAAAGGTGTTCTCAAATTGGTACAGAATTTCATCTACATTTTGAAAATTTGAGAAATTTCAGCCAGCTCTAATTTTAGTTGAATATACTGAACAAGGCACTTTACTCCAGCTATTTGCTTGTCCATACACTAATGTGTTAAGAGGAAAATGTCAACCTATGGGTTATATACATTGCACATCATTCTGTAAAATGTATTTTCAGGTAGACTTATACTGTCCTGATAGATTGACAAGGAATTCTTGGTGGCATGCCATATACGTTTTCACTGTGCTCAGTGGTCCTTATCCCAAGCCTATTGTAATCAATGGGATTCTTTCAATCAATGGGTTTTGTCTCAGGTCCTAAAAGAAATAAATACATTTAAAGGGTGAAAGATATTAACTAGATAGAAGGATGCAACTCTATGCATGAGATGGTTGGGGTATAAATGCATAAGTAGAATTGAATATGAAAATAAAGTGTCTTAAGTTGTACAATAATAAGAAAATAGCAACTGAGAGCAGGTTCTTTTGAACTGGTTTCAAAAGTTGCCACAATCTGAAGAAGTGACACACTAGCTATAAATGGACCAAATCCTGAGAGGTGCTTAGCACTTACAACTACTTTTATTTGAACTCAGTTTCTTTACCAACTTTTTTTTAAAAGCCTTGTGATCACTATAACACCACTGGAACCTGATGGCATGATATATGGAATCACAGCCCCCTTTAAACATTATACATATATTAAAGACAAACAGTCTTCTGCCTAGCTTGAGCTTCAGTTTTGTCTCTCTTGTTTACCAGGGACCGCATCCTGTCTGGGACTCTAGACAGGTCACAGAGTCTACTGGCTGGATAACATACTGAAAGTCAATATATAATTACACCCAGCACTTCACTGTCTTCTTCCTGGACATCTGTGACAAGCTCCTGGTGGGTGATCTGGCAGCAAAAGGATCTCTGGCACCACATAAGGCACCTGCCTCCTTCCTGCCACCTCCTTTGAGAAGGGTCTGCCTGAAAGACATCATTACTTTCTGTTCATGCAAGCTGCTTGGCTGAGCAGGGCAGCTACGATAAGAGGAACAACCTCTAGCAACTTGGGAGCCTCTACTATCAGGTTTCAGAGTAACAGCTGTGTTAGTCTGTATCCGCAAAAAGAAGAACAGGAGTACTTGTGGCACCTTAGAGACTAACAAGTTTATTAGAGCATAAGCTTTTGTGGACTACAGCCCACTTCTTCGGATGCATATAGAATGGAACATATATTGAGGAGATATATATACACACATACAGAGAGCATAAACAGGTGGGAGTTGTCTTACCAACTCTGAGAGGCCAATTAATTAAATTAAAACTAAAATCTACAGACTCCAAAGAGAGACTGCTGAGATAGAATTGGTATGCAAACTAGACACAATCAACTCCGGTTTGAATAAGGACTGGGAATGGCTGAGCCATTACAAACATTGACTCTATCTCCCCTTGTAAGTATTCTCACACTTATTATCAAACTGTCTGTACTGGGCTAGCTTGATTATCACTTCAAAAGTTTTTTTTCTCTTAATTAATTGGCCTCTCAGAGTTGGTAAGACAACTCCCACCTGTTTATGCTCTCTGTATGTGTGTATATATATCTCCTCAATATATGTTCCATTCTATATGCATCCGAAGAAGTGGGCTGTAGTCCACGAAAGCTTATGCTCTAATAAACTTGTTAGTCTCTAAGGTGCCACAAGTACTCCTGTTCTTCTTTCTACTATCAGGAATGACAAAGGGAGGTGGGATTCAAATTGAAGGAGGGGCTGATTCAGAGTGTACAAAGTCTGGCTTTCTCAAATTGGCTGAGAGAGGACAGATGGTGGTTGAAGAGTAAGCGAGGATGGGGGATCAGGAGTCGGGGGTGAACAGTAGAAGGGGAGACCTGAATGATGAAAGCAGATTGAGAGAATAGTGCTGGGGGGAGCTAAGGGGGCAGTTTGCCCTGAAAGAGGATTTTAATGACTGAGGGGTTGAAGGACTGCCATGGAATGTTGTAGCTCTTACTTGTTTAATGCCTACCATTAGAATTTAAACTCTTCAAGCAGGGGGTGTGTTTATTAATATGTCCGGAGACTGCTATATACAGAATAATAATCATAAATATAGTTTTTTTAAAGTATATTTACTAGAGCTGGTTGGAAACCAAAATTTGTTTGCTGTTGGAAATCCTAACATTTTAGGGAAAAAAACACCTCCTAATTGAAACAGTAGCTAAGATTTCTAAACTTCCTGCAAAACAAAAATCCCCAAAAGTGTCTATTTGACCACCAAATTGTTTAGTTTCAAATAAGATAAAAATGTGTCACTTTGACTTCAGAATACTATTAAAATATTAAATACAATAAATATCAATATGAAAAATAAAGTCAAAATGAAATTAAACTAAATGACAAAGTGAAAACAAATGTTTTACCAGATTGAAAGGAATCGTTTTGACATTATTGAAACAAAGTCGATATGATTTATTTTGACTTTTTCCCAGCTAGAGTTTTGTCAAAATTGACAGGTTCCCATGAAATGTTCAGAGTTCCACAAAACTGCATTTTCAGATGGAAAACTGTCTCCCCGACATTTTTCTACCAGTTCTATTATTTATTGAGGTTTAAAGAAACACATGGCAGATACATGTTCACAACAAAATGAGAAGCGCTAAGCATCTACAGCTCCCCTAGACCAAATCCTGAGGACTTAACTCACTGCCCTACTTCACAGAGGTATAATGAGGCTAACTCCATTTTAAAAATTGGGAGGTGCTCAGACACTGGTGGTGGTGCTTGAATACAGTGGTAATGAGGGTCAGATAAATCCCTAAGCTAGAATACATTCTAGGTTTGGTACATAAGCTTGGCTTTATCTTTTTAAAGTGAGCACGCACAGTCATACACCCAGGTTAGTACATCCCCTCGCCCCCTTTCCCCCCATGCAAACCTGAATAGATGATTGTGCAATTTGGGGTCTATATACAATCATAACTGTGGGTTTGATCTCTCACTGTGAGCCTTTCCGTCGACTTCAGTGGGAGTTGGATCAAGCCTTTGGTGCACTCACAAATCAGAGAGTCCTGTGGCACCTTTAAGACTAACAGATGTATTGGAGCATAAGCTTTCGTGGGTGAATACCCACTTTGTCAGACGTCTGACAAAGTGGGTATTCACCCACGAAAGCTTATGCTCCAATACATCTGTTAGTCTTAAAGGTGCCACAGGATTCTCGCTTGCTTTTTACAGATCCAGACTAACACGGCTACCCCTCTGATACTTCACAAATCAGAGTTGTATGCATCCTAATTTCTATATATGTATAAGACAGAAGCATGAGAAAGTGTGTGTATACATTCTTACACATCAGGACCCAGGCTTCTAAAGCTGAATAAATACATTTTTATTAATCAGTTATTTAATTAACATACATTAACTGTCTTTTTAATCAAAAGAATTAGATTTGATAAAGTTATTGGCTGCTGTTTAAATGATAATTGGGTCATAAAACTATAATTCAAACTAATTGAAAGGTCTTAATTAGTTATTTGCTACAATTTTCTACTAAATCTATGGAAATCCTGTTTTAAAGTGAATTTAATGTTGTTATAAAAGTGGACCTGAGCCACAAAGTTTAGATCTAGCATCAGATCTCAATCCCAACCTCCCTGAAGTTTGAGAGTCTTCACAGTTTGTGTTCTGAATCAACCCATTATAGAGTTGTAAAATTTATATATGGTATCAACAGTATTTTAGTCACTGCCATTTAATATTATGGCCTCAATAAAAAAATAAGTAACTTGATTGTCCAAGCAGTTGATAAAAGAAAATAATCAAAAGTCACTGGAATCGAGGCTTATTGTCACAAGAATTTACTTGGGGGAATGGAATGAGGTTATTTGGGTCAGGCTCCATTTTTGATTTTGAGATTGTCATTCCAAGATTCAGTATTATATTAATTTATTAAAACAACTTATCAGTATTGATCAAGGTGCTTATAGGTGCCCTTCATCAATTCAAACATTAAATTAAAAAGGAAAAAAATGTCTTACTTGGGTCTCTATGCACTGCAGATGTGTGAGGCCTTGCAGATCACATCCCAGCAAAGGAGAGTCTGGGACAATTCCAAGTGTAACCTGTTTTATTACACCTGTAGACAAGTCTAGTAGCGGAGATGTCAGGCAATCCCTTCTTCCAGGAATCTTAGTCCAAGACCAAGGCCCAATTCACAGAGAGCAACTCTGCTTCAAGAATTAACTCATTGGATGCCAGTGAGGAAATATCATTTCACTGCTAATAAATCAATGGGTTTTTGGTTCAGGTTTGCTTTGGTGAAGGTCATATTATATTAAAGGAGCAGTAACTTCTTCTTAGCATATGTGCAATGTGCCTCAGTGCCACATGACCAGGATTCATCACTGAATTTGGTCTGCTGGTTGGATCATTAGCTTCCTCCACCTGGGCTGGGTATAGATGGGGAGTGCGACATGAATGCTGATCCATGCCCCCGGAGCCATAACTAAGAGTATCTAATAAATTGGTCTGATTTGTCTCATTGGTTGACTTGGCAGCTGGGGAAACCCAGAGACGGTGCAACAGGAGATTATAAGGCCCCCATCCTGCCAATACTTAAGCAGAGGTGTAACTTTACTCACATGAGTATTTTACTCATGGGCATAAATGCTTGTAGGCTCAGCCCTGAATATGGCACGCCCTCTTTCAAATCACAGTTAGGCCCCAGTCTTACAAAGGGACCTTTGTGGAAGAATCTTGCCTCCCGTACGGATCAGAGCATTCATCAGTAGCTACTTTTCAGGCAATACTTTTATCCCCTCCTTTTGGTATATTTTTTAATCCACTGCTATTTTAAAGCTATTTAATATTCATTTGAAAACTTTGCTCTATCAGATCAAGATCAAATGGAAATGCCATGCAAAAATTGGATGGCCCTGATCCTGAAATCATGTAAACACACGCATAATTTTACTCAAAGGAGTAGACCCGTTCACTTTGATAGCACTACTGCCATGAGTAACGTTTAACACTTGCCTAAGTCTCTGCAAAACTGGACCAATGTATAAATCAGCTATGCTTAGGTAAACATGTCTACAGATATGTGTGCTGTGCAAGGAGCTACTGAGTAATTTAATATGTATAAGGCTAGATCAATGGCTTCCTCTCTGACTATGAACCACATCTGTGGGGAGAAGTAGTTGGAAAGCCATCAGAACCTCTTAGCTGGGGGTTCCATGAAGTTGCCGTTGCTATAGTCCCTGGGGCAAAGAGAATGCATGGCAATGGAGATCTCTTGACTTCTCTACACGCCATGTTACTGTACCGCAAGCCAGAGTGTGTACAGTGTACCAGCTTGCCATAGAGCAGGGGTCTCAAACACACGGCCCGCAGGCCGCATGTGGCCCGCAGGGCTCTTGTGTGTGGCCCGCCAAGCTTCCCGCCCCTCTGCCTACCCGTGGGATTGCCTTCTGATGCTGCAAGCACCGCGCTGCTCTCTGAAGCAGCCGGCAGCATCCCCCTTCGGGTCAGGGGGAGGGGGAAGGAGGCAGAGGGCTCTGGCATTGCCTCCTGCCAGGCACCCCCCCCCCCACAGCTCCCATTGGCCGGAAACGGGGAACCGCGGCCAATGGGAGCTTCGTGGGAGGTACCTAGAGGAGCAAGAGCCGCACAAACAGGGAAGCCTGAGCCCCTCCCCTGCCCCAAGGGCTCCAGGGACACGGTTCCAGCTGCTTCCTGGAACGGAGCAGCATGGAGCCAGGGCCAAGGCAGGCAGGCAGGGAGCCTGCCCTGGCCCCAGTGAGCACCGCTGCCACCCCGGAGCCACTCTATGTAAGCGGCACCAGGCTGGAGCTCACACCCTGAACCCCTCCTGCACCCCCAACTCACTGCCCTGAGCCCCCTGCCACATCCCACACCCCATCTGCACCCCCAACTCCCTGCCCTGAGCCCCTTGCCACATCCCACACCCTGCTTGCACCCCAACTCCCTGCCCTGAGCCCCCTGCCACATCCCACACCCCTCCTGCACCCCAACTCCCTGCCCTGAGCCCCCTGCCACATCCCACACCCCTCCTGCACCCCCAACTCCCTGCCCTGAGCCCCTTGCCACATCCCACACCCCTCCTGCACCCCCAACTCCCTGCCCTGAGCCCCCTGCCACATCCCACACCCCAACTCCCTGCCCTGAGCCCCCTGCCACATCCCACACCCTGCCTGCACCCCAACTCCCTGCCCTGAGGCCCCTGCCGCATCCCACACCCCTCCTACACCCCCAACTCCCTGCCCTGAGCCCCCTGCCACATCCTACACCCCCAACTCCCTGCCCTGAGCCCCCTGCCACATCCCACACCCCAACTCCCTGCCCTGAGCCCCCTGCCACATCCTGCACCCCTCCTGCACCCCCAACTCCCTGCCCTGAGCCCCCTGCCGCATCCCACATCCCACCTGCACCCCCAACTCCCTGCCCTGAGCTGCCTGCCGCATCCCGCACCCCTCCTGCACTCCCTGCCCTGAGCCACCTGCTGCACCCTGCACCCTGACCCCCTGCCGCAGCCCTCTTGTACCCCACACACCAACTCCCTGCCCTGAGCACCCTGCACACCTCCTGCACCTCAACTCCCTGCCCTCAGCCCCCGCTGAACCATGCACCCTTTCTGCAGCCCCTGGGGGCAGCGTTGGGGTGGGGTCTTCAGGGAAGGGATTGGAATGGGGCAGGGAAGGGGTGCGAAGAGGTGGGGTAGGGGCGGGGCCTAATTGGAAGGGGTGGGGTGGGGGCGGGGCCAGAGGCAGCGGGGGGTTCAGTGATGCGGCCCTCGGGCCAATGCCCTAGTCCTCAGGCGGCCCTCGGGGTCATCTGAGTTTGAGACCCCTGCCATAGAGTATTGTCCCTGCTATAGAACAGTGAAAGTCCCAGAGTGCAGCGTGATGTAGTACTGCTTGAAAGCGTATGCTACGCTATGCCCCTGGCACTTTCACCACCCTGCAGTAGTGTCTACACAGGACATTATTACACAGCAAGCTGATGCATTTTAGGTTCACCCTGGCTTGCCAGGTAGCGACCTGCCGTGGCAATAATTGTGCAGTTACTTTTTACAGGTCATGATCCAAAGTCCAGGGAAGTAATTGGAAGAAAGCCCATGGATTTCACTCGCCTATAGATCAAGCCCTTAAGCGGCCCTAATGCTGTGTGAAAAGAGGATACAAATAATATAGCTACAGTGGGCACCATTAAGCATTTGCCGTTCCTGAAATGCCTGAAAACCTCACCAAAGTGTATTGAACTCATTGTGAATCTTCCCATTTCAATGAGCTTTAGATCAGGGCCTGATTATGGTGCCACCTCTCTCCTATTCTAAGTAGAGGAAGACACTACCAGTTGAGCCTTATCCTGAAAGGCATGCAGTATCCACTACCAATAATAAACTGACAGGCGTTTAAGGTGATCGTCCCTGCTAAAGGTCAAGTCCCTTCTGCAGCTTCCTGGAACAATGGGACTATTGTGTTTTTTAAGGCTAAATCCTCAACTGGAGTAACTCAATGTAATTCTGTTGACTTCAATGGAAGGTTGCCAATTTACAACAATTAAGATCTGGCCTTTAATATCTCCCACTGCATTAGCTCCCACTCCAGGAAACCTAGAGTGTATGTTGAAAACAGATCCTTGTGCCCATGTATATGTTTCCATAGGCCATAACTTCCATTTTCCAAATAGATATGCACTTGGTGTAAGTTATAATAATTTCCCCATGATGTGCATAGAAAATATGAAGCTCAGGTGTTAATAAACCTCCCTCACCACCACCACCAATACCAGTAATTATGGAACTAGTTCCACATGATTGCAGCAATAACTGGTTTTGAAACCCTTTGAGTGTAATAGTCTTGTTTGTTTTAAGAGTTTGCACACAGTGCTAGTCTTAAAAACCAGAAATGTTCTTTTCAGCTCAGCTTTCATAGCGGAGGGAAAAAAATTACATCTTTAATTAAGATTTATGGTCCTCAATAGGACTCAGCCAAGCTAGAAAAACTGCTTAGGAGTGTGAAAAATAACAGTTAAAAATGGGGAAATATGATTAAGTGACTTTAATTCCTACTGCCTCTTTTACGGGGTTTCCGATAGCCTCAGGCAGAAATAGGCACTTATTGTCTTTAAAACGGCATTATTCTTGGCATAAAATGTTTATAGATCAAGATGAAACTCGTTCTGAGAAATAATAACACTGGCATGAGTTGAAAGGACCTTGCCTTTGGAGGAGAAAAAAGAAATTCAACAAATACTTAGTTTAATGGAAAAATGTATTTAAAGGGAAATACTTTAAAAAAAACACCACTCCACGTTGGAAAATATGGTTTAGACATATACTACTTATGAGCCTAAAATGATTTGCATCTCAATAATGTGAAGTTAAATTTAAAACTCAGTTCAGCCTTAAAATAGAGATAACAGCCTTAAAAGGAAAATAATACTTTGCAAGCACCATTAACTATTTCAGGGCGGTTGTGTTGCCTAGGATGTGTAATTCTGGATAAAGAGAAGCAGCATACTAGTGAAGCTTTTTAAGGGCTGATGTTCATAAGTGCTGGCACCCACAGCTGAAAGTGAAGTCCATGGGAAAAGTGGTCGGTCAGCACCTCCCTGGTCTGGCTGTTTGTGGTCACAAATGAAATGGCACTGACATATGCAGCTAGAAATGGGCCCTAACGAGAGTACTGGGTGTGACACAACCAAGCTTTGGTAAACTCTAGATATGCAAACAAACTGTCGTAGGTTGGCCTTAACTCTATGAGGGACTCACATTGGAATCCTGAATCTAAAGACCTTCAAACTTTGAGAAAGCTTGGAGCTGGATCAGACTTTACAAATCAGGCCCTCAAACCAACTTGCTCTCTTATGGAGGGAAGAGGAATCAAGGTCTAGACTCTTCCACTAGGGACCTGAGCCTGCAACCTTTACACCCATAAAAAATCATAGTAACTAAAAGTAACTATTCATGTGACACACACTGTAGGCTTTGGACTCAACATCCTGACTACTCTACAACTACCCTGAGACAGGGAATCTGGTTTCAGGGTGATTAAAAGTTGTAGTGCTTATGGGACCTAACAAGGTTGAAACCTTGGATTGCCCATGGTGTTAACAAGCTCTCTGGAGTTTATACTGGTTTGGGGAACTTGGTTAGATTGTATCAATACTACCACTTTTAACCGTGTCATAACCGGGACAGATGAAAACCATATTTGAACTGTGTCCCCAGATTCAGTTATGGTTGTAGAGTAGATGGACCCTCAAAGAAATAAAGAAGAATAAAGCACAGCCAGCCGCATATTCCAGGTCTGGCAAAAGCGTGTTCCATTAAAAAGTGCTTCATGCAAATAGTTAAGATCTAACTGCATTGAAATGACACCATAAAGTGCTAAGGAATAGACTACATTCTTTTATCACCTCTTTTCCTGAACAGTAAAGGTGAAATACAGCGGACACTCAATAACTTCACCAGGGAAGAGGAGGAAGCCTGAAACTACTTTATATCCTGCTTCACTCTAAGTGTCTTTTGCAGATTTTTGCAAAGGTCATGTGCATTGTAGGGTGTTTCCTGGGGTAATAGCCGGTCAGCAGGGAAATGCATTAAATGAAAAGCTGGGGCAAATGACATCAAATATTATCAGAACTAGAAGTGGAGCTTTTTTAAGATTAGAAAATGTTTGCATAACTTCCCTCCCTCCCCAATTTTTGGTCCCCTTCTGCAGGAGAAAGTGCCAAAATACCAGGAGACGGCCTATATTCTAACCCGACTAGAATAAAGAAACACCATCAGCAAAGCTGTTCTGCTGAAAATCGCTAGCTCGAACCAAAGTAATTTGGATATATTCAGTAAACAGCTAAATATATTATATGTAGTCCAAACTGCAGACTCAACATGCCTAGTGGAGGATCTGTACCATGATACAAGTAGCTATGTGAGGACCAACTGTTGTATTACAGACTGGCCTTCAATAGAATCAGGAGAACCCCAGGGATGCATATTCTCACCTGTGTTATTTAATGTTTGAATAGACTATCTGATGAGGAAACTGATTGAGGCCAAAGTAGGAGGTGTGATATGTAAATGTTCCTCTTCAGAAGATCTTGAATATGCAGATGACATTGGCTTATTGGAGAGACTACTGATCAACTGCAGTTCATGCTGGAAGAGCAGCAAAAAGCTGCAGAATCTAGGGGACTTTAAATCAATGGTGATAAAATCAAAGCTATGCATGCCTCTTTTTAAATGAAAACTAACATTCTGCCAGTGCTGCATATAGATAGCATTGACGCTGAATGGGTGAATAGTTTTATCTATCTGGGTAGTCAGTTGAAAACAGGAGGTTCTATATCCAAAGAAATCACACATCAGGACCAAATACTGTCTAGGTCATCCCTGATGATCTAGACAGCCTCCCTAGGCAGTTTATTCCAATGTTTAACCATCCTGACAGTTAGGAACTTTTTCCTAATGTCCAACCTAAACCTCCCTTGCTGCCCTTACGTTGCTTAGCTTCTAAAGTCCACCCTGATCACAGCTGGCTATTCTGTAGTTAGTCACACGCTATTTTTTGTTTTGTTTTTTAACCTCAATGTAATCACCTTTTATGAACTTTCCTCCTGCTAGGTCATTGATGTGTAAAGCGAGTGTAGCATTACCCATTGTACGACCACTCTGAGTGGAAATAGATTCCAAGACTCTAATGGAACTTAATTTCCACCTCTCAATGGCACAGCAAGTGAGGTAGCTTCAGAACGAGATCAGAATGCTGCGCCCTGTTAGGCACCGCAAGAGAAAGGTTAAAAGAGAGATGATGTTTCATATCTTTGCCTCCGCATTGTATCCCATTTCATTCGCTCATATGGTGGTTTATTTCTTCCTCTCTCTCTGATTCTGACTTACAAATGTTTAGAGGTGAGCCTTTAATACTTTCTCTTTTTAGTATATCCAGCATACTCAATAGACCCTTCAAAAAAACCAGAAGCATGCAACAGAGGCTCATTGCTCCCAGCAAAAAATACAAGGCGCTGCAGCACAGCCCTGCGTATGGGCTTCTGTGATCACACATCTGAGGAAGGTCATTAGCATTTTAAGGAGTGGGTGACGCTCACCGCCTCTCAGTGGAAGCATTGTAGCATTAACTGACAGCTTGCGGGAATCAATGCACTTTCCTTACACATGTAAAAATGAAAGTCATGGAATAGTAACAAGGTCTTCCCTCCGGGGAGGTGGGTTCCATTATCACAGGATAATCACGTTGCTGAGAAGAGAGGCCTTATTTTGCTTTGGGTTTTGCCATGAAACCTCCCAGTGGCTTCTGTCAGGATGGGATGGCACAATGAGGAATTGAATTGGGTGGCAATCTGTTAACCAGAGCAAATCACAGAGAGATACAGGAAGTAAGCTTTGGTCTCTAATACCCTGGGCACTTAGACATGCCTAGAGTTCCATCCCTGACCTGCTTCTGATAGGGAGGAAGGATGTGGATTGCATTCCATAAGAGTGTCAAGGATTTGAAAGAACAATAAAGTCAGGATGTGGGGATTGATCATATATTTATGCCAAGTTCATGTGATACTATATTACAGAAGCTTGTTAGCACCCCCATATGTTAAATATATTATTGGAGGTTAGATTCAATATGCACTTAAAGCAGGGATTCAGCTTCATTTGTTCTAGTATGAATAATCCAGTGTATCGTCCCCAAATTTACAGCACGTAATCTATGACTCAAGAGTGAATTGTGGGGTTGGGTCTATTCAATTAAATCTGTTAGTTTATTCATAGGTTAACATTAATATAAAACAATGGAACCTTTAAGAAATATCCAATCTCTAGGCTTATTTTGGACTCCTTTTGCTAACAAACAGCTGATTAATTATCCTTCAACCTTTTCATATCGTTTGAACTCATTATCATCTTCCTTTATATGTACATTTGAAGAAATTAGGTTATTATTAAGCAAAGGCATTACTTATTTTTTCTCTCTAATCTTTCCCTCTGTGGTCACAATTTTTCCTTACTCAAAATGGCCACCCCTTTCCTCAATTTACAATGGGACTGAGACTACCCAATGGAATGAAATTGCTCGTTTCTTTAGTAAAGATGTCCACTACTTCATAGTGTGAAGCACAATAAGAAGAGCCCCTAGTAAAGATGGTCAGTGTTTCCCATTCTTTTCAAAGGGACTGAAGCCACAGACTGCCCTCATCACACTGCCGTAATTTCACTAAAGCCCAGATCCTCAAAAGTATTTAGGCACCTAACTCCCATTGAAATCAATTGGAGTTTTGATGCCTACATACTTTTGAGGATCTGGGCCTAAAGTCTTAACTATCAGACTACTCTACCTTCAAACTTACCAACATGTGGCAAATGACCAAAAAATGTAGAACATATGTGTTTTGTTGCATGTCTTCCCCTAACTGACAGATTATCATGCGGTTTTTATAGATAGATTAGATATAGATATGTACAGAGAGAACCTGTTTTAAAGGATATTTCTTTATTGTGTTATTTAAATGATATTTGTTTAAAAACCCAGAGGGATTTCATCCTATGCATCTCTACTGATCCTTCACCCCAGTTCTTAGTTAGATTTGAACCCTGTGTTTTCAAATTCCCAGCCTAGCCCTCAACCCTTTGAGCTACTGATCTTCTTCTAAGCCCACCCCAACTACACATACAGATAGCTGATTCATAGGCACATCCTTTACTGTCAAGCATGAGTTTAACACTCACCTGGCTATCATCCTGTAGGAAATAAAGAGCACTCCTAATAAATTCAGGAGAGGAGGGAGAAGATACTTTGCTAGATGAAAATCAAGAAGTATTGAGTGGAACAGGGGTCGGCAACCTCTGGTATGCAGCTCGCCAGGGTAAGCACCCTGGTGGGCCGGGCCAGTTTGTTTACCTGTTTGGGGGGAGGGATAGCTCAGTGGTTTGAGCATTGGCCTGCTAAATCCAGGGTTGTGAGTTCAATCCTTGAAGGGGCCACTTAGGGATCTGGGGCAAAAATCAGTACTTGGTCCTGCTAGTGAAGGCAGGGGGCTGGACTTGATGACCTTTCAAGGTCCCTTCCAGTTCTAGGAGATGGGATATCTCCATTAATTTTTTTTTTTTACCTGCCGCATCAGCAGGTTCGGCCGATCGCAGCTCCCACTGGCCGCCGTTAGCCATCCCCCACTGGCCGCGGTTCGCCGTCCCAGGCCAATGGGGGTGGCAGGAAGTGGCGCGGGTGAGGAATGTGCTGGCCGTGGCTTCCCGCCGCCCCCATTGGCCTGGGACAGCGAACCGCGGCCAATGGGAGCCGCGATTGGCTGAACCTGCCGACACGGCAGTAAACAGACTGGCCCGGCCCGCCAGGGTGCTTACCCTGGCGAGCCGCGTGCCAGAGGTTGCCGGCCCCTGGAGTAGAAGATAAAGAAGAAGAAACACAGGGATAATACGTAGGAAAGTCCATCCCTCTGCTTCCTAAGTTTTATTGCCTTCCATTATTACAGTGGTGCCCAACCTTATTACACAGGAGGGCCACATAAACCTAAGCACAACCTTGTGTGGGCCAAACAGATTCTGGTTCATGTGTATTTAGATGTATTTGCTTCTATATTCAGTATTGTCTATTTAAAATCAAAGAAAACAGTGCATAAGATGTGTATCGGAATTATAGAAAACAGGAAAAAATGGTAAAGACAATATAACTAAACTAAAATGATGTAAACATGATGATAAAATGCTAAGGAATTGGACGTTAGTATATTGTGTTGAAGAAGGCCACGGGCTTTATGAAATACTCTGGTGGGCCATGTACAGCCCGTGGGCTGTAGGCTGGGCACCCCTGCATTCCCCAAAACCTCAAAAGACATTCTGATGAGATATTACAAACTCAGTAGTTGCACACTCACTGCCCAAGGGGAATGCAGGCCTAGCCGAGTGCAGAAAGCAATGGAAAAAATGAGAAACCAAAGGGAAAATGGGACACCGAGTGGGGCTAGCCCGAGCCTTCCCTCCACCCCCACCCACGGGGCTGGCCCAGCCACTCACCCGAGCTATGCCTCCCCCCCCCCCCCCCATGTGGGGCTGGCATCGCTGCTTACGCAAGCCCTGCCTCCCCACTGCGCGGGGCTGGCATCACCGCTCATGCCCCCCACACGTTCCTCCGCACCCCACTTTTTTGACAAAAAGTTGGGCATTTGTCCCGTTTGCTCTTGTCACGGGACAAATGCCCTTTTTCTCAAAAAAGTTGGGATGGCTGGGACAGGGCTTAAAAAAGGAACTGTCCTGGCCAAAACAGGACGTATGGTCACTCTACATCTGAATGAACTGTTATTATTGTTTAAGTACTGGGGGTCTGCTTTGTGTTGCACAGGCCACAACATGAAGATGGTCCCTGCCTTGCTTTTGTGTCCCCTTTCCATGGACCTTTGATCAATTGAATGCTCATGAAAGCAAATCTAAAGCTCAGAGGCACAAATACTCATTGAAGGTAAAATCTTCAAATGCAAGATCCAAAGAGGATGGATCAGACTGTTCTCAGTGGTAGCAGATGACAGAACAAGGAGCAGTGGTCTCAAGTTGCAGTGGGGGAGGTTTAGGTTGGATATTAGGAAAAACTTTTTCACTAGGAGGGTGGTGAAGCACTGGAATGGGTTACCTAGGGAGGTGGTGGAATCTCCTTCCTTAGAGGTTTTTAAGGTCAGGCCTGATAAAGCCCTGGCTGGGATGATTTAGTTGGTGTTGATCCTGCTTTGAGCAGGGGGTTGGACTAGGTGACCTCCTGAGATCCCTTCCAACCCTGATATTCTATGATTCTAAGAACAGACCTATGGTCTGTGCTCCACCTATCTCCTTTCCCACAATCAAGTTGCTTATTTAGGCCTAAATTCAAGCCCTCTGAACCAGGATTGATACAAGTGAGAGCAATTTTCAACTTGCATGTCCAGTTGCAATATTCAAAATTCACACACTGTTGGTTAACTAATTAAGGCACCCACTCAGGAAACAGAGAAGCTGTCAGCTGATTTGTATAAGGAATAGCTGAAGTGTGTATTCTGAAGTCTGAGCAGTGAATATTCTCCCGGAGCCCTGTGGAAGTTATTCATCATGTCACAGGTTATTTTAGGGCTGTCGATTAATTGCCGGTAACTCATGCAATTAACTCAAAAAATTAATTGTGATTAAAAAAATGAATCATGATTAATCACAGTTTTAATTGCACTGTTAAACAATAGAATATGAATTGAAATTTATTAAATTTTCTACTTTTTCATATATATTGTATTCTGTGTTGTAACTGAAATCAAAGAGTATATTATTTTTATTACAAATATTTGCATTATAAAAATGATAAAAGAAATAGTATTTTTCAATTCACCTCATACAAGTACTGTAGTGCAATCTCTGTGTCATTAAATTGCAATTTACAGATGTAGATTTTTTTTTGTTACATTGTTTTGTTTTTGAGTGCAGTTATGTAAAACTTCAGAGCCCACAAGTCCACTCAGTCCTATTTCTTGTTCAGCCAATCACTCAGACAAACAAGTTTGTTTACATTTACAGGAGATAATGCTGCCCACTTCTTATTTACAATGTCATCAGAAAGTGAGAACAGGCATTGGCATGGTACTTTTGTAGCCAGCATTGCAAGATTTATGTGCCAGATATGCTAAACATATGTATGCCTCTTCATGCTTTGGCCACCATTCCAGAGGACAGGCTTCCATGCTGATGACACTCATTAAAAAAAATAACATGTTAATTACATTTTTGACTGAGCTCCTTGGGGGAGAATTGTATGTCCAATGCTCTGTGTTCACCCACATTCTGCCATATATTTCATGTTATAGCAGTCTCAGATGATGTCCCAGCACATGCTGTTCATTTTAGAAATACCTTCACCGCAGATTTGACAAAACGCAAAGAAGGTACCAATGTGAGATTTCTAAAGATCGCTACAGCACTCGACCCAAGGTTTAAGAAGCTGAACTGCCTTCCAAAATCTGAGAGGGACGAGGTGTGGAGTATGCTTTCAGAAGTCTTAAAAGAGCAACACTCTGATGCAGAAACTACAGAACCCAAACCACCAGAAAAGAAAATCAGCCATCTGCTGGTGGCATCTGATTCAGATAATGAAAATGAACATGCGTCGGTCCACGCTGCTTTGGATGGTTATTGAGCAGAACCCATCATCAGCATGGACGCATGTCCCCTGGAATGGTGGAGGAAGCATGAAGGGACATATGAATCTTTAGCACAGCTGGCACGTAAATATCTTGCAATGTACATGCACCAACAGCTCCCTCCAATATCAGTGGCATAGCCAGGTGGAGGGAACAGGGGGAGCAATAAAAAAAAAAGGCCCCACCCACTGCGGCGCTTTCACTCACCCGGCGACGCTCCGGGTCCTCAGTGGCGGGACCTTCACTTGCTCCGGGTGTCTTCGGTGGCACTGAAGGTCCCGCCGCCGAAGACCCGGAGCGAGTGAAGGTCCCGCCGCCGAAGACCCGGAGCGAGTGAAGGTCCCGCCGCCGAAGACCCGGAGCGAGTGAAGGTCCCGACACCGGGTGAGTAAAATAAAAGCGCCGCAGCGGGTGGCACCTTTTTTTTTTTTAATCGCTCCCCCTGGTGAGTACAAAGGCGCCAGGAAATTGACAAGGCGCCACTTGTGCTCAGTGGGGGAGCGGCCACTCCCTCTGCTTCCCCCCTAGCTACGCTACTGTTCAATACGTGTCTTCAGAGGACCCCTCCCCGTGTCCTGGTGAAGTGCCTCTGGCAGGCTCTGCCTCTCTGTCCGAATGCAGTCGTTGTGTGCTCCAGCTAGTGCTAGTAAATGATGACTGACATTTACAGAGCACCTTTCACCCCCAAATCCCAAAGCCCCTGACAAGTTCTACAAACTGATTACAAGCTATGGGCCAGGTTCCACTCTCAGATCCATCAAGGTAATGGGCGTACGCTTGTGCAACGGGGAGCAGGATACAGCCTTGTTAACCAGGATATGCCCTCGGTTACACTAGTGCAACTCCACTGATTTGGCCTTCGTTCATCCAGCAGTCATTTCAGCCATCAGCGAAACGTGGCCACAGTTCCTGGATCCCACTCCTGCAGTGCAGGGTGGCAGTCTTTAAACAGCACAGCACCACTAGCAGGGAGTTGGGGACAATATAACAAGAAATAATTTATGCAATGTGGGGCTTTTTTGGGGGGCAGCAGAACATAATTGCCCAACAGTCACTTAATGCAGACTTTGGGCCTCATATCCATGAAAACCATCCTGGCAAATTAACAGTTTGAGGCTGTGAAGTTTCTTACCTTCCATTATGATATGATCTTAAAAGAGGTAGGGCCCTAGTCCTGAAAGTGGCTGAGCACCCCAAATCCCATCAAAGTCAGTAGGCGTAGAGGGTGTTCAGCACCTCACAGGATCAAGCCCTTACTATTCGTGTAAGTTACATCTATAAGCTATGCCTACTCAGTGTGGCACTGTGTCCCTCTCTAGTGGCGGTTAGGCCAAATAGCAGTTGTTGAGCCTAGTATAGTCTTGATTAAGGTGTGGGTTCTTTTAACTCAGGCAGTAGATGCTCCCATATTAAGATCCAGAGGTGCCAGGTTCAATCCCCACTTCTGATAAAATAACCCAGCCAGAGGGTTGGCATTACATTTATATAGCAATAGCACTTACTGTTCACCGTCATATATAAAGGACCAACTGTGCTAGGCATTGTGCACCTTTAAGTAAAATTTTTACCCTTGTCCATATGGCAAATTATATTTTTTTCACTGTGTTCTGAATAGAGGCAGAATTGAGTTCTCAGTGATATGTCCCAAAATGTGTGTAAGGTACAATAGCATCTTAGCGAACAGGGGACCGCAAACAGGGGACTTTGAGAGGGGGAGAAGGAGATCCCCCTGCTGAACGAACAAGGTGCAGGTACTAACCTTGGGGTGAGTGAGTTTGTTTGGCTGTTTGTGTGTTTCTTTCTCTTTCAGGTTATTTCAGTTATTGTCAATTATTTCAGTTACTGGGTCAGTTGGGATTGTGTATCTGGGGACTGTTTGAGACTTTGTTCCCTGGATCATCCCTGATCATCTTTGATCAGCCTCAATCAGACTTGTGATCACCCACCCGCTCCCGCTGTGTGATTAACGAGGGGGTAAGGCTGACCTAGGAGAGAAGGCCTTAAAAGCCAGAGGCAAAGCAACCAAGCGGAGCTAGTGAACAGGGGAGTTTGAGAGGGAGTTTGTCAGAGGGAAACATAATATAGTTGCTATGATTAGGAAGGGTCACATCGCCAGTGCCAACACTGCTCCTGTCTCCTCCACCTGCGCCTGTATCCAGACAGAGAACCTAACCATGGATGCCTCTACCTAGATCCTGGTGTGGATTTGCAGCGACTGTGACCTGCATTTCCCACTCTCAGAGAGCCAGGCTGGGGGGACCATCCAGTGTGAAAGGTGGTGGAATCTCCCAGGAAACAGGTGGGAGAGCTACAGGAGGCGTAGCTAGGCTGAGGAGCTTCTGTGCCCATGAGGAATTTCTGGAGAGTATTCATATGGATACATCCAAGGCTGAGGACGTTATCCAGCTAGAGAGGACTGCTGTCACACCACCAAGGGAGGAGGATATGGCTCTGTCACAGGGAGGACACTGGCTGCTGGTTACTACTCCCCACCCACCCACCATGGTGATGGAAAAACGATATGCTGCCCTGGCAATGAGGCAAATATAGTGCTAATCTATTAAAAGGGAAATAAGGACAACCCGGAGAAATACAGACCAGTCAGCTTAACTTCTGTAGCCGGAAAAATAATGGAGCAAATAATTGAGCAATCAATTTGCAAACATCTAGAAGATAATAAGGTGATAAATAACAGTCAGCATGGATTTGTCAAGAACAAATCATGTCAAACCAACCTGATAGCTTTCTTTGACAGGGTAACAAGCCCTGTGGAAAGGGGGAAGTGGTAGATGTGGTATATCTTGACTTTAATAAGATAGTCATGTGACCTTCTCTTAAACAAACTAGGAAAATGCAATCTAGATGGAGCAACTATAAGGTGGGTGCAAAACTGGTTGGAAAACCGTTCCCAGGAAGTAGTTATCAGTGGTTCACAGTCATGCTGGAAGGGCATAATAAGTGGGGTCCTGCAGGGATCAGTTCTGGGTCCAGTTCTTTCAATATCTTCATCAATGATTTAGATAATGGCACAGAGAGTACACTTATAAAGTTTGCGGATGATACCAAGCTGGGAGGGGTTGCAAGTGCTTTGGAGGATAGGATTAAAATTCAAAATGATCTGGACAAACTGGAGAAACAGTCTGAAGTAAACAGGATGAAATTCAATAAGGACATACAAAATACTGCGGAAAGGGATCTGGGGGTCATAGTGAACCACAAGCTAAATATAAGTCAACAGTGTAACACTGTTGCAAAAAAAAGAAAACATCATTCTGGGATGTATTAGCAGGAGTGTTGTAAGCAAGAAACGAGAAGTAATTCTTCCACTGTACTCTGCGCTGATTAGGCCTCAACTGGAATATTGTGTCCAGTTCTGGGTGCCACATTTCAGGAAAGATATGGACAAATTGGAGAAAGTCCAGAGAAGAGCAACAAAAATGACTAAAGGTCTAGAAAACATGACCTATGAGGGAAAATTGAAAAAATTGGGTTTGTTTAGTCTGGAAAAGAGAAAACTGAGAGGGGACATAACAGTCTTCACGTACATAAAAGGTTGTTACAAGGAGACGGGAGAAGAATTGTTCTTCTTAACCTCTGAGGATAGGACAAAAAACAATGGGCTTAAATTTAAGCAAGGGCAGTTTAGGCTGGACATTAGGAAAAACTTCCTAACTGTGAGAGTGGCTAAGCACTGGAATAAAGTGCCTGGGGAGGTTGTGGAATCTCCATCATTTGGGATTTTTAAGAGCAGGTTAGACAAACACCTGTCAGGGATGGTCTAGATCAGGGGTCTCAAACTCAAATGACCACGAGGGCCATATGAGGACTAGTACATTGGCCCGAGGGCCGCATTTACTGACACCTCCCCACCCCCCTGCTGACCTCGGCCCCACCCCCAGTCCACCCCTTCCATGAGGCCCCCATTCCAACCCCTTCCCTGAAATCCCCACCCCAACTCCGCCCCCTCCCTGCCCCCAAGGGGTGCAGGAGGAGTGTGGGGTGTGGCGGGGGCTCAGGGCAGGGAGTTGGGGTGTGGAGTGCAGGAGGGGTGAGGGGTGCAGCAGGGGGTCAGGGTGCAGGGTGTGGCGGGGGCTCAGGGCAGGGGGTTGGGGTGCGGGGTGTGGCAGGGGGTTCAGGGCAGGGGGTCGGGATGCAGAGTGCAGCAGTGGGGCTCAGGGCAGGGGGTCGGGGTGCAGGGTGCAGCAGGGGGCTCAGGGCAGGAGGTTGGAGTGCAGCAGGGGGTTGAGGGCAGTGGGTCGGGGTGGAGGAGGGGTGCGGGGTGTGGCAGGTGTTTCAGGGCAGGGGGTTGGGGTGCAGGTGGGCTGCAGGGTACGGCAGGGGGCTCAGGACAGGGGGTTCAGCTGCAGGACGGGTTCGGGGAGCGGACTCCGGACCGACGCGTACCGGGAGCAGGGCAGACTCCCTGCCTGCCCTGCCCCCGCGCCGCTCCGGGAAGCGGCCAGAACCTGGGGAAGGAGGGGCGCGGGGGGTGTGTGGCTGTTGCTTCAGGCACCGTCCCCAGCAGCTCCCATTGGCTGGGAATGGGGAATCGCGGCCAATGGGAGCTGCTGCGGGCGGTGCCTAAAACAACAGCCACACACACCCCTGCACCCCTTTTTCCCCAGGTTCTGGCGCTTTTCGGAGCGGCGCGGGGGCAGGGCCGGCAGGCAGGGAGCCTGCCCTGCCCCCGGTGCGTGTTGGGCCGGAGCCGCTCTAGGTAAATGCTGGGGAAGGGTGCGGGGCTGGCCGCGAGGAGCTCAGAGGCCACAGAAAATAACCCCGCGGGCCGCGTGTTTGAGACCCCTGGTCTAGATAATACTTAGTCCTGCTGTGAGTGCAGGAGACTGATGACCTCTTGAGGTCCCTTCCAGTCCTATGGTTCTATATTGTGTCGATGCATCTTTGCGAGTGCACTATAATTATCAATAATTGATACCAGTGCTGCTCTTCAAATGCATCTGTTGGTTAACTGCAGCAATAAAGCGTGAGTGTTTGAATGCCAGACATGTCATCAGTGTGAAGAGCTGCACACAAGAAGCCATTTGCGGTGCACAACAAGGAGTTTGATTGGTCCTTCAAAACCTGGAAACTATGTTGCATATACTTGAGTGCCATCTCTGGGCACCTTTTCTATTAACTATCTATGTGTATACAGACATCTGTTTTGATAGTGTGTGTCTGCAACAGCCAGCAGTCCTTTAACAGAAGGATTACCCAAAGATCATCTTGAGAAGTCCTGAAGCATGGCTTGCTGTCACCTTCCTCTTGTTTTACAGTAGGATAAGGACACAGCCTGATCATCTTCAGGGGATCCTAAGGAGAAGTGATCATAAAGGAAGGGAGGGCAGCAGGAGACTCCGGGAAGTTGTAGGAAGAGAAGGTTTTGTGTGGGTTGGAAGAAGGAGGAGAGAAGAACTGGACATGAAGGAGATGAAAGTGAGAAAGGGGAGGTGCTGAGAAGGCAAGTTTCTGATCTCCTTAACTCCCACTGAATCATAGGCGCTAACTTACCAAATTGCTGGGGGGTGCTTGACCCCTGCTCTGCCCCAGACCTCACCCCCACTTTACCCCTTCCCCCAAGGCCCCACCCCTGCCCTGCTCCCACGTCTTTCGCCCCCTCCCCTACCTCTTCCTGACCCCGCTCCTCCCCCTCCCGCCCCAGCGCCTCCTGCACACAGCGGAACAGCTGATCTACGGCGGGCAGGAGCCACTGGGAGGGAGGAGGAGGAGCTGATCGGCGGGGTCGCTGGCGGGTGGGAGGCATGGGGAAGAGGGGGAGGCGCTGACCCTTGGGGCTGCCAGTGGGTGCTGAGCACCAACTATTTTTTTTCCGTGCGTGCTCCTGCCCCGGAGTCAGCGCCTATGTCCCTCACTCCAAAGATGCTACCACTGAAGTGCATGGAACTACTTGTGGAGCGTGAGGTGCTACTAGATGGGAGTTGGGATGTCTGTCACACCTGGTCCAAACTTTGTATACATTTAGATAAGATTCAGATAACCATCGGGCCCCAGATTCTCCCACTCTGACTCACCTCGAGTAGCAGTTTACTCCGTGCGGCCCTGGCACTCTCCCAGGCATTTCTTAGAGTCATAGAGTTTAAGGCCAAAAGGCCCCATCCCAGATCACCTAATTTGACCTCTTGGACATCACAGGCCACTAAACCCCACTCAGTCATCCCTGTACTGATCCCAATAATCTGGAGTAGTCTAAAGTCTTTCAGTTTTTCTCTCTTTGTTCTTTTCCTTCGCCTAAACTAAAAGATTGAAAGTATGGGTTGTCTCCTTGCATATGGGAAAATCACAGCACCAGGACACTGAGATTTAGAGATTCACTCTTAACTAATCTGTACATAGTCACAGTACCGGGTGGGAAAATGTAGTTGGTGGTTCTTCCTAGCATTTTGTTCTTGTATGGAACATTTTTTTTATTTTCATCCACTGTAACATCTGAAGAATAGTTAGGGGCATGTACAAGTAAACTGCTCCTTCTGATGTTCAACTAATTGCTGTGTATTTGACTGCCATTTCTGCCCTCTCAGACATTCTCCTTGCTAAGGCACAATTACTCAGCTGTGGATTGTAGTGATATTTAATGCAAATTTCTTTCTGGAAAAGACAATAAGACCAAGGTATCATCTGCAAAGGGCAAAAGCACCTTAGTAAGGTAGGACAGATGGCACTGTAAGCTTCTTTACACTGTACCCTATTTACCCTTGGATGCTGTCACTTAATAACTTTGACAGAGGAACCGTTAACAGAGGCAAGTGATTAATTAGTGTGTCAAGGGCCATCTTCACTTTGCTCCTTTTCTGTACTTGAGACAAGGTCAAATCAAGTAAGGGCCACTTTAAGAAGATTTTCAATGGAAACAGCTAATCAGTGTGCTTAGTCCTCTCAAACCAAGTCAAAATGAGTGGCTGAGTGTACCACTGCAGGTGAAACAGGGGTCACAGACGAGAATTCCTGTGAGCATTTACTCTTCAAATGGGGGAGGCCTTTTGGTCTCTGTTCCATGGCTGTGGCAAAGCAAATGGTACAGATGTGACCGACGCAGAGTGTATGATGTTTAACAGAGAAGAGGGATGGTCTGGGAGTTAAGGCACCGGACTGGGGCTCCGGAGATTTGGATTCAGTTCTCATCTCTGCAACAGACTGCCTGTATGACCTTGTGATAGTCCTTTAACCTATCTGTAAAATGGAGTGGCGGAATACTTCTTTTTTTATGTCTTGTCTACATAGACTGTAAGGCTCTTTGGCTCAGAGGTTTTCTATCAATGCACAGCACAATGGGGGCTTCCAGGCCCTGCTGCAATGCTAAGGATAATGTTTCTATTAGAGATGGGCATGGAGAAAACCTTGGATTCAAAACCACTCTTGAATGATGGGAAGCCTTGTCTTCATGGGTCACTTCATGGGTGACTTAATCTACACAACAGGCCAAATGGAAACCGTGGATCCAAACATTCCAGGAAAGTTGAGGGTTGGATCAGAAGCCAAACCTTGTGGCTTAGGAGCATTGAGATTCACAAGGCTCGGGTGCTGCAAGAACCTGTAACCACAGTTCATATTAGAGCCATGTGAAGCTTTCAGAATGATAACAGAAACCAGATGATTTGGGATTATCCTGCAAATCCAACCCTGTAGGCCAACTCCACCAAGGAGCTTGTCATGACCTAAAACTGGGCCAATGGGCAGTTCTGCATGAGTCACCATGCAGGCAACTGGAACGCCGCCACTTTGACTGAGTTTTGTTTTGAGATTTGTGTGTTGGGTTGGGGAGGTGAAGGGGGGTTAACCTAAAACTGAAAGCAAAGGCTACAGCACAAATCAAACTTCAAAAATAGGGCTGGATGAGCAATTCCCCTACAAATGAACCTCTAGAGTTTTTGCTCAGCTGTAGTAAAAACTGTGTAGAACTGTACAAACTGTAGCGTAGACATAGCCTTACATTGCCTTTCATCCCAAGACCCCAAAGCACTTCCCCTGTATTGATGAACTGAATCTCACAACACCTTTTTGAGGTCGGTATTATCACCATTTTACAGATCGGGAAACTGAGGCACGAGGCGTTTAAGTGATTTGCTCACACAGACAACAAAGTAGCAGAGTTGCTGATATCAACTAAGAGTTCTCAATCCCTGCTTTTTCTCTTGACTTATTCCTGGTTCCACTTCCAGGTCAGTATTCACCATAATCATCATTGCGGGCGGACAAGTAAGGCAATATAGACAGCTGCTGTTTGGACAGAGAGCACAACTGAAGAGCATCTTCTTATGGAATATTGACCCATTCCTACCAGTTATATGCTCCATGTCTCTGTTTTGTATGTGAAAAGTTGACTGGAGAATGAATGAGCTCCTGCTTTATATTATAAATGCCATTTTTTCCCTGCAGTAATGGTAGGACAGCACGGACAGTGCAAATCCAACCTCTCTCTCTAGACACCCAAGACTCTCGGAATTGTATATTCTTTCTGCATCTGTAGCACTGCCTTGGAACACAGCAGCTCCAACTCCAAGTGATCACAGCTGGTACAGCTCTTTGAGATGAATTGCTGAAACAGAGTAAATGACAGGTTACTTCAATGGAGCCCTTAGCAAGAACTTACAGAGATTATTATGAAGTAGTTGGAAAGACATCACTGGAATATGCTTGCAGAGCTGACAACTGAACGATAGCTTTCTTGCATAACTTTTAATCACTGTGTTTTCTTCTTATGCAAATTGCAATAATACCCTTGATGCGCTGGATTTCTATAGTATTCAGGCTTGTGGCAGTTACATGGTGATTCAGAGCAGAATGCTTGTTTCCCGCTAACTTCTTTGTGCAGTGACGATATATTGTATTCGGTGGCAACATATGTTAACTCAGATGCGTGGTCAGGGAGTGCACTCTTTTAAAGTACCTAAATGACTTAGAAGCCTAGGTCATTCAGAAATTACTTAGAAGCTTAAGGGCATGTCTACATAGCCTGGCAGTTCAGACTACGGGGGTGTGAATAGTAGTTAGGGTTACCATATTTCAACAATCAAAAAAGAGGATGGGAGGAGCCCCACCCTAGCCCCGCCCCTGCCCCTTCCACTCCCTCCCACTTCCCACCCCCTCAGAACCCCCAACCCTCCCCCCCACTCCTTGTCCCCTGACTGCCCCCTCCTGAGACCTTCCTCCCCATCCTAACTGGCCCCCTAGGACCCTACCCCCTACCTGTCCCTTGACTGCCCCAACCCTTATCCACACCCCCACCCCCAGACAGACACCAGGGACTCCCACGCCCCATCCAACCACTCCCCATCCCCTGACAGCCCCCCACAGAACTCCCAACCCATCTAAACCCCTCTGCTCCCAGTCCCCTGACTGCCCCCTCCTGGGACTCCTGCTCCTAACTGCCCTCCAGAACCCCACCCCTTACCTAAGCCTCCCTGTGCCTTGTCCCCTGACTGCCCCCTCCTGAGACCTTCCCCCCATCCTAACTGCCCCCCTAGGACCCTACCCCCTACCTGTACTCTGACTGCCCAAAATCTTACACCCCCAACCCCCAGACAGCCCTCCCCAAACTCCCGACCCATCCAACCCTCCCCCTGCTCCCTGTCTCTTGACTACCCCCCCCCCAGAACCTCCCTGCCGCTTCTCTGACCCCCTGGCCCCCTTACCATGCTGCTCAGAACAGCGTGCTGCAGAGCAGCGTGCTCGGCAGCAGGGGAGGGGGAACAGGGGGAGGAGCTCCAGACTGCCGGAGGCCCGAGGCGAATGGCCGGCCGGCAATCTGCGAATGCAGGGAGGGAGAGAGAGGAGGGGAGTGGTCTCAAGTTGCAGGGGAGAGGAGGGGGAAGTGGAGGAGGGGCTCTGGCTGTCAGAGCCCTGTGCGTGTGGCACGAGCCGGCCGGCTGTCCTGTAAGCCATGCGCGCTCTGCATGGGGGAGAAATCCGGACATTTACAAATTCCCCCCGGACCCTATTTTTAACTCAAAAAAGCCGGACATGTCCGGCAGAATCCGGACGAATGGTAACCCTAATAGTAGTGCACACCAAAGTGCTATGCTGTAACTCCCCCATGTGGGCACCGCAGTGCAAACTAAAAGGTTCCTAGTTTGCATTAGTATAGTCCTGTGGAAGTCAATGTGATTCAGGCCCCTAAGTTACTTTTGAAAATGTGATTTAGGCTCCTGTAATGGAATGCTCATCTGTATTCTACTACTCAGCCACTATGGGGCCCAGTGTGTAAAATACCTTATTTAAATGAACCTCAGCTGTGCCTGGGCAGTGCGCTAAAGGAATCTATAGTGAACAAATCTGGTGTGTATAAGCAATCTCTGTAGCCAGTCCATATCTGGTACAGGAACATGACATGGTGTCAGAAGTAAACTAACAACAGAGACCAAAAGAAAACAGCAACAAAGGTTGCAGATAGAAGGAAAACAACAACAAAGGTTGCAGGATCTCATTAACATGCCACTCTTTCATGCCCCACAGCAGCAGTTGTTCTCAACCAGGGGTACGTGTACTCCTCTGGATATTTAGAGGTTTTCCAGTGGGTACATCAACTCATCTAGATATTTGCCTAGCTTTACCATGGGCTACATAAAAAGCTCCAGCGAAGTCAGTACAAACTAAAATTTCATACCAGCAGTGACTTGTTTATACTGCTCTGTATACCATACACTGAAATATAAGTACAATATTTATATTCCAGTTGATTCATTTTATAATTGTATGTAAAAATGAGAAAGGAAGCAATTTTTCAGGAATAGTGTGCTGTGACACCTTTGTATTTTTATGTCTGATTTTGTAAGCAAGTAGTTTTTAAGTGAGGTGAAACTTGGGGGTACACAAGACAAGTCAGACTCCTGAAATGGGTACTGTACTCTTGAAAGGTTGAGAACCACTGCCCCAGAGAACTTTAGCTTTGACAAACCTTCAGAATGGACAGATGGAATCAAGATTTTGCATTGCTACCAAGTTCCATAAGGAAACTGATGATGATCAAGTGTCTTCATTAATTTATGCTATGGGAAAGGAAGCTAAACATATCTTTACATTCTTTGACTTTACTGAAGATAGTCACAAAGATGACTATGAAAGGGTTCTGGCTATGTTTGATGCCTACTTCATACCTCAGAGAAATGTGGTTTATGAAAGAGCATGGTTCCACCAGAGAATTCAAGAACCAGGGGGGAATGTTGAAAGTTTTATTGCATATATTGGCTGAAAACTGGCTTTGAGAATGCAAAACATGAAAATATCAGAGACAGGCTGGTTACTGGTTAACAGATAAAGCCTTTCACAGCTGCTACAGCTGAAGAGAGATTTAACACTAGCCACAGCTCTACAGAGAGCAAAGCAGCCTGAGCTGGTGAGACTGCAAAACCTAGAACAACTTGACAAACTTGAAAAACCTAAAACTATTTTAGAAACTGTAAACAGACACTTGAGTGTTAAGTCATTATCATAAAACTCCAGCGGCAAGGAGAGAGAATTCCTAGGCTAAGATGGACAATTCCAGCTTACATGCACAAGGTGTGGGAAAAGTCTTATCCCAAGAGATGACACATGTCCAGCCAGAGGCACACAGTGTAATAAATGCATGAAATATGGACATTTTACAGCTGTTTGTTGCACCAAACCAGTCAGGGAGTTCACTCATATTACGGACAATCAAGAGTCATTACGTCTGGGATCTATCACTTATGATGATATAGAGTTTGCCTGGAGAGTGAAACTGGCAAGACTGTGGGCTTTAAAAATGACTCAAGAGCTGATGCCACATTCATCTTATAAGGGATTTATAATCACCTTCAACCTCTCCAGAGCTGAAGTCACTTGACACAGCTTTGATTAGTCCTGGGGGTATTCTGAGCTGCATGGGCCAGTTCACCACAGAAACAACTTTCAAAAACAAAAATTATGCATTTAGAGTGTATGTGATCAAAGGACCACACACCAACAGTCTCCTCAACCACAGCCTGGTAGCCATGATGAGCCTAATGAGAAAGGTGGAAGAATTTGATGGACTATTTGGTGATACTGGACTTTTAAAAAGATATCCAGTACAAATAACCTTAAGAGACAATGCTGAACCATACATGCACCTCACAGGACTCATATCCCATTACTTCATAAAGTGGAAACTGAGTTAGAGAGAATGGAGCGCACTGGCATAATCGAAAACATCTCTGAGCCAACAGCATGGTGTGCCCCGGTGATACTGATTATAAAGAAAAATGGAAAAATATGAATCTGTGTGGATCTTAAAAGACTTAATGAAGCAGTTGTGAGAGACAAATATATCCTCCCCACACTGTATGACTTCCTCCGCAAAGTGAAAGGAGCTACAGTATTGTACAAGCTGGATGCCTCTAGTGGATTCTGGCACTTTCCTTTAGCCAAAGAAAGTGCTAACCTGAGTATTTTTATCACATCCTTTAGGAGATTTTGCTTTCAAAGATTAACTTTTGTGATTACCAGAGCACTGTACATTTTCCAAAGAAAGACGGCAGAATTATTAACGAACACAACTGGAATTGTAGTTGTCATGGTATTCTGATATATGGATCTTCAATGGAAGAACGCAACAAAGCCCTCAGTGAAGTCCTAAGCCTAATCAGTCAGTCTGGACTGAAGCTAAATGAGTAAAAATGTATTTTCCACCTACCGCAAATTGAGTTTTTGGGACAGACAATAAACAAATATTAGAATTAGTCCTAACCCCGAGAAAATAAAAGCAATTTGAGAATTGAACGCACCAACTAGTGTACCAGAGCTGGACGTATGCTGGGGATGGTAACTTGGTCAATACCTACAGGACCTTTCTACAGTGACAAAACCACTAAATGAACTATTAATGTTCAACACCTCTTGGCTATGGGGGCCAACTCAAAAAAGTAAAGAAATAGTCTCAACAGCTCCATTTCTCAAGTCCTAGGATGTGAGCAAACCCACAATGGTCAGTGTGGATACAAGCAGCTATGGCCTAGGTGTTGTAGTGTTGCAACAACACAGCTCTGAGTGGAAGCCAGTTGTGTTTTGCTCTCGAACACTTACAGAAGCAGAAAATTGATATGCACACACTTAAAAGGGGTGCGTGGCAAGCGTAGGAGCATGTGAGAACTTTTACAGATATCTGTGTGAACTGGATTTGTTTACACTGATAACAGACTATAAACCGCTTTATAATCTTCATCAATGGAAAAGACCTAGATCCAGCACCGCTATGATGCCAAGGTCTATTGCTAAGGTTAATGTGATGTAACCCAATTGCTAAATATGATCCTGGGAGAAATCTAGTAATAGCAGATACTCTGTCATGGAGCATAGCATTACACTCAACTACCCATGAGCCCAAAGATGACATAAAGACATACATAGATGCTCTGGATACATTCAGACCAGAGTCAGGAAAAAGACTACTCCAGCTACAAAAGAAATTCTCAACAGACACACAGCTTCAGGACGTTCTAAGCTATATTAGGGGCGGCTAGACGAAGTATCTAACGGACACTAAGGAAGTTGCAAGACACTACTTTGTGGTGCGTGAACAGTAAGTCAGATGGACTCATGGTTAAAGGCAATTGCATTATAATTTCAAACAAAATGAGAGAAGAAATCCTAAACCTCTTCCATGAAGGACTTCAGGGATTAACTGAACACCATGAATGGACCAACCAGTCAGTGAGGTGGCCGAGTATCAGCAAAGACATAAAGAATAAAGTATCTGCATGTGAACACTGCAGAATTAACAGACCAACACAACACAAAGAACCTTTAATAACAACATCTTCACCAGACAGACCTTGGAAAAGACCCGCTACAGATTTATGTGAATTCAGAGGACATCATTATCTGGTCGTTGTGGACTATTTTTCTAGGTATATACTAGTAATGTACTTGAAAAACAAAACATGTCATAGTGTTCTCAAGAAACTGAAATGCATTTTACTTGCTTTGGTGTTCTAGAACCACTAATGAGCGACAACGGATCACAATTCACTACCGCGTGATTTAAGTCATTCTGAACAAAATATGATTTTGATCACATAAATAGCAGGCAAAATTACTCACCAGCAAATGGAGTGGCTGATAGAGCTGTACAGAAGCCAAGTAAATCCTACAGCCGGATGATCCATTCCTTGCTCTTCGGAGTTACAGATCAATACCAATAGTGGCTACTGGCTATAGTCAGCACAACTCCTGATGGGATGATAACTCAGAAGCACTGTGCCAACTTTGGGAAAGTATCTGTCTTCAAAGTAAACAGACATGAAGAGAGTAGCCAAATCAGATGAAAAGGCTCAAAGAGATTACAAACACTTTTACAACAGATGGACTGCCACTTCTAGAACCTGGTGACCACGATCCTGTCAAATTGGCTGGAGAAAAAGGATCCACAACTCCAGCTGTCATCAAGCAAAAAAATGCAGTGCCCAGATCATGTGTGATTGAGACCCACAGTGCAGAGTTAATCAGCAACTGTCGGCATCTACGGTTTGTTCAATCAAAGAACAATCAACAGAGCAAACTCTACAGATGGCAGATGCAGAAGAAGAAGACTCAAGGATACCAAACTGACCACAGCCAATTGTTGTAACTAATGGACAGCCCAATGACCAAGTTGTTATGCATTCAGGTTGTCAAGGCTGCTTCCCCACTTTGAACTTTAGGGTACAAATGTGGGGGCCTGCATGAAAACTTCTAAGCTTAACTACCAGCTTAGATCTGGTCTGCTGCCACCATCCCAAAACTAATTCCCGTCCCTGGGTAGCCTTGAGAGACCTTCACCAATTCCCTGGTGAATACAGATCCAAACCCCTTGGATCTTAAAACAAGGAGAAATTAACCATCCCCCTCCTTCCTCCCACCAACTCCGGGTGAATACAGATCCAACCCCCTTGGATCTAAAAACAAGGAAAAATCAATCAGGTTCTTAAAAAGAAGGCTTTTAATTAAAGAAAAAGATAAAAATTCTCTGTGTAAAATCAGGATGGAAAAATAACTTTACAGGGTAATCAAACTTAAAGAGCTCAGAGGACCCCCCTCTAGCCTTAGGTTCAAAGTACAGCAAACAGAGATAAACACTCTAGCAAAAAGTACATTTACAAGTTGAGAAAACAAAGATAAACTAACACGCCTTGCCTGGCTGTTTACTTACAAGTTTGAAATATGAGAGACTTGTTCAGAAAGATTTGGAGAACCTGGATTGATGTCGTCCCTCTCAGTCCCAAGAGCGAACAACTTCCCAAACAAAGAGCACAAACAAAAGCCTTCCCCCCCCCCCACCCCCTAAAGATTTGAAAGTATCTTGTCCCCTTATTGGTCCTTTAGGTCAGGTGTCAGCCAGGTTACCTGAGCTTCTTAACCCTTTACAGGGAAAAGGATTTTGGAGTCTCTGGCCAGGAGGGATTTTATAGTACTGTACACAGGAGAGCTGTTACCCTTCCCTTTATAGTTATGACACAGGTTGTGAAAAACAGTACGGTTCAGAGACACTTAATAGTAGGGTTATCATACGTCCGGATTTTCCCGGACATGTCTGGCTTTTTGGTCCTCAAATCCCCGTACAGGAGGAATTTCCAAAAAGCCAAACATGTCCGGGAAAATAGGAAAGCATGGTAAGGGGACCCCGAGTACAAGTGGCTGCAGCAAAACTTACAACTCCCACAATCTGCCGGGGCACAGAGGCGGCGGGCAGCATCCGAGCACGCAGCCGCCTCCTCCCCGGGCTCCAACTTTCCCGGCTCCCACTGCTCTCCACCGCGGCAGGGGCTGAAGCAACTTCCCCAGTGCAGCAGCAGTCGGAGCCCAGGAGGGAGGAGGGAGGAGGGGGAATGCGGGGTACTCAGGGGAGGGTGTGGAGTTGGGGCAAGGACTTTGGGGAAGGGGTTGGAATGGGGAAGGGGAAGGGGCGGAGTTGGGGTGGGGCCGGGGCCCTCATGGAGTGTCCTCTTTTTTCAGTGTTGAAATATGGTAACCCTACTTAATAGTGAAACTCAAAGACAGTGTGATAGTGTAAATATTGTAGGTGGAAGGAAGGAATGTAGACCTTAAATGAGGAGATGTAACAGGCTACTAATCTGTAGTATATTGTTCAGCAACTAGGTAGCACTGTATGTAAAATACCTTATTTGAATGAACTTCAGGTATACCTGGAAGAGCATTAAAGGATCTTATGATGAACACATCTGGTGTGTGTAAGCAAGCTGTGTAACTAGTCCGTACCTGGTACAGGAACGTGACAGCCGCTAGGTCACTTAGGCGCTTTTGAAGATTTTGCCCAGGATCTTGCAACAATCTAGGACTTATTGGGTGTAACAGCCCAGTGCAATGCCATCTTAGAAATTAACCATCTTTTGTATCCCCCAACTGCCGACACAGGATTAGCCCCAATTGTATGTTTCAAAGTGATTTTTCCTGTTCGGTTTTAAATGTCTTCTGGGATCAGACTGCCACCACTTTCTTTGGGAGACGATTTGACAATCCAGTAGCTGTATTGCTGTCAGTAACTGTATAGTTAAATCAATTGCATTGTCAGTAATTGAGACCTAATGCATCTTGCTGTCTAAGAGAATGCCCTGTGAGTAATTTTATCTTGATAGTCAGTCTAAACTTTCCTTTGCACTGTTCCATCTCATTTTCCCAGCTGCTTTCTCCTCTTGGTCCACCCTCCCTGTTTTCACTTGTGATATCCATGTAGAAGGTTATCATATTCCACCCTCCACTCCTCTGGTTGTCATTGGGCCAAGGTGTAAAGTGAGCTGGGTCACCCAGGGTCACAGATTTGGCTATGGGGAGGGGAGGGAAAGGACTGGGAAGGGCACTGAGAAAAGTCAGAAGAGATTTGATCACTGACAGAGGTGGTGATGTTGTATGAGCCTGAACAGGATTAAAGAGGGAGTCCCGCACCAGTTACTGTCAGGGTATTTTTTTATATGTGTGCTCTTCTCTGCCTACAAGCAATGGTGCCATAATGTATATACATGGCATGTCCATGGGGAATGGATTTTGCAAGTAGTTGGGAATAAATCTGATAAGTCGATATAGGTTTGTCTGCTCTGACATTTGAGTTCTTGGTGCTGGCAGTACCATCGGGGGGGGGGGCATGATGTCACATGGATTGGTCTAGGATTATGGCTATGGCTCTGAGTTCAATTCATAGCTCTGCCACAGACTTCCCATGTGCCTTTGGGCAAGTCACTTCATTTCTCTGTGCCTCAGTCCCCCACTTGTAAACTGCTTCCCTTTTCCTATTCTTTGCCTGTCTTGTGCATTCAGATTGAAAACTCTTTGTTGCTGGAATTCTCTCTTACTATGTGTTTGTACAGCACCTAGCACTGTGGAGCCACAATGCTGGTTGAGGCCTGTAGACACAATGGTAATGAAAATAATAATGATAATAAAATAGTGACTCTTGGACCATCCCCAGCTAGCCTCTAATGACAGAATTTTCAAAAGAGCTCAGCATGCACATTTGAAGTTAGATTTTCAAAGGAGTCCAGCTCTCATTAAGTTCTCCTCACCCAGCAGTTCCAGCTGTGATGTGAATGGCCAGATTTTTAAAGGTGTTTTGCACACAACATTCTGAGCTGTTTTGAAAATCAGGCCCTACACTTTGGTACCTAAAAGTGAGCCTAAGTGCTCTTGAAATTCTGGCCCTAAATGGGCAGATGAAGTTGCATTGCCCTCCTGAAATGGCAATACCATCCATTCCCTTATACAATTATTTATTATTTGTATTGCAGTAGTGCCTTGGTGGTTCCCTTCAGGATTGGGGCCCCATTGTTCTGGCTGCTGTACTCATAAACAAGAAGAGACAGTCCCTATCCTAAAGTGCTTCCAATCTAAATGTTAGAGCTAGTCAAAAAAATGTGACGGTAAAGTTTTCTGTTGGGAAATGCAGCTTCAGCAAAATTGAAACGTTTCATGGGAAGTGTTAATTTTGAGAAAACGTTCACCAGTAAAATGTCAAACAAATTGGTTCAATAAGGAAGCTTAAGTGTTTCACATTTTATCATTTTGATGAATTTCATTTTGACTTTTATTTTAGAATATGAATTTTAATATCACATATATATATATTATATTTACTATTTTACATCACAATGTTTCAACAGTATCAAAACTCAATGTTTGATATTTTCCAAATCAACCTATTTCAGAGTTTCTGTTCTGCAAGCAATTTTGTCTTTTTGTTCTGATTCAGAATTAAAACATATTTTGAAATGTCAGATTTTGCCACGGAGCAGAAAATCCATTTTTCAACCAGCTCTGCTAAATATGGAGCAAGTGATAGGCATGAGAAGCAGGTTACCTCAGACGATAGCAGCAATTCGGGTTCCAGTGGACAAATATCACACTAGTTGGAAGTGTTTTTCTGTGTGTTTTTAATACGTTACAGCAGCTAGGGTGATGTGAGAGGGAAAGGAGGAATGAGTTGTAGGAGCAAGAGAACTGAAATAGGAAGAAAGGGATGAGGAAAGATGGGAGGGGATATAGATTTCAGAAACATGTAGGATGGGATGAAGGGTTGGGTGAAGAACTATGAAGGAGAGTCGGGGGTTGAGGGAAAAGGGTGGAAAGACATTGGGGCAAACAACCAGTCATCAGAGAGGAAAGACTGTCCAGAATTCAAGGACTGTCCAAGGGGTTGTGAAGGTCACTCCTTTGTATACACCTAATGCAGGTCCTTCTGTGCACTTCTGAAACCTCAACCCTGCTTGAACCTGGGGTGGGCGTTGCCAGTGCAAGTAGCAGCTTTGTCTTCTACATTAGGGGATGAACTGGTGCAGCTGTACAGATGGCTGGCTACTGATGGCTGCAATCTGTACAAAATACTCTGCTATGTAATACACAGTCAACACTTCCCAGGCCCCTCAAAGAACCCATAGCATTATCAATGTTTTGAAAGAAGATGTCCAAAACACCAACACTCTCTCATCCCTACCTCTCAGGAGTGTTGTAAGGATAAATATATTAAGGACTTTGTGGCTCTCAGATACTATGGTAATGAGGACAATATTAAGTATGATAAATCGATCGATAAACTAGCACCGTTAAATTGTTCGGCATAACAGATTCAGCAGTGTTGTTCCCAGATGATTTTAAGCCCAATAGCTAAGCAGATGTGGATCAGCGTGTGTGCACGTGTTCACAGACAGATATATAGTAACAAATCCATAGTGGCTGCCCCACTCCAGGAGAGCAGGGGTTAAAAGCCCTTGGAGAGGGCTGTGACTGGGACCCAATTAGAAAAGGGATTAAGAGCAGCCACAGCTCTGACCACACCCAATCAGGCCACAGCTGTCCCTGATATAAGGGCTAAGGGAGGAGCTGGGTCAGTCTCACTCCAGCCTTGGAGTGGGAAGGACCTAGCTGCCTGAAGGAGCACAAAGTACCTGAAGCAGAGCAATCCTGGGGAAGGGTAGGCAGACCTGGGGAGCTCTGGCCTAGTGAGTCCCCAGGCTGAGGCCTTGCTGAAGGCCAAAGGAGGTATTGGGGCTTCAGGGAGACAGCTGGGCCAAGAAAGGCAGCAGGTCCAACACCCTTGCCAATGAGGAGTGGCCAGTGATGAGTGGCCATTACAGACTGCAGTCTGTCCCAGAGAAAGGGGGCTAGATGATGACTGGCAGTAGCCACTGAAGCAAGGTGGGCATAGGGGGTGGGGGTTCCTCTGGGAGGGGAGACCCAGAGTGTGGGGGCCTGGCTGTGGGGCAGCACCCCAAGGTAAGAGCACCAGAGTCCGGGAGGAACACGGGGGCCTGAGGCAGGAGAGACACTGGCCAGCAAGAGGCGCTCTGAGTGCTGGAAAGAGCTAATTCCTGGACAACCAGCAGGAGGCGCTGTGGCAGTGAGTGCTCGATCTGCTACACCACCTTATCATACTTACTACTCTCCTATGCATGCTAGCCAGCTAGAATTTAGCTGCTCCTGCTTCAAATTCTCCTTTAGTTCTTACAATAAGGCCCATGCCATGTTGTTGAGCAGTTCTGATTCTAGCCAGCAGAAGGCAGACACAAAACATATATACCAGCCAATTCATATTCATGGATATATCATACAACCATATGGTAAGAGAACATCAAGATTATCCAATTAAACAAGTCAGGAAATGCCCATGCAACCTTAATTCTTCCCCTTTGTGTGTATGGTGACAATACGAGGTCTGTGATTATATGAACACACACTTTCTTCACAGAACACAATTTAATATCATACAGTTATTTTTTTTTTACCACTGTCATAAGCATATGCGCAGTGTGTCCAGCCATTTTATAGTATCGTCAGCAGATGGGGAAGAGCCGGTTGCCCGCCATCAAAGTAGGTCAGCGGGCACTTGTCAAGAATATGCAACATAATCTGAAGTTGACTGCATCTACATCCTGGGTTGTTAGAGAAACCCAATTTGAAAAGATTGGCCACACAATTGCCCTGTCCTGTTTGAAACTGGTTCAGGGATGGCCACAGGTGTCTTGGCAAGTCAAAACCTGGTGGCCAGATGGTTGGGTCGGTGACGAGACTGATTAATGCCTGTCATTGCTGACCACTCGTTACGCCATGGAGATTCCACCATCATCATGTCCTGTGGTGGCATCAATGACCATAAACGACATCTAGAAGATAGGCTTGTGACAGGTTCAGTCACAGAGACCCCCCTGGGACTGTCACCTGATATGCTGAGACTACCTCTGAGTCTGTTTTCTCTGCCAGTTTGGGCCTCCAGAACCCTGCCTTATTGAGCCAGACACGCCAGACTGCTCCAACACAGCCCCAGGGTCTGACCCATATGCCCCCAAAGCTGCAGACTTAACTGAAAACAGCTTAAGAAGTGCTCCTGTCTCTAGCACCCAGACACCTAGCTCCCAATGGGATCCAAACCCCAAATAAATCTGTTTTACTCTGTATAAAGCTTATACAGAGTAAACTCATAAATTGTCTGCCCTCTATAACACTGATAGAGAGATATGTGCAGCTGTTTGCTCCCCCAGGTATTAATTACTTACTCTGGGTTAATTAATAAGCAAAAAATGATTTTATTAAGTATAAAAAGTAGGATTTAAGTGGTTCCAGGCAATAACAGACAGAACAAAGTAAGTTACCAAGAAAAATAAAACAAAACACGCACTTCTAAGCCTAATACAGTAGGAAACTAATTACAGATGAAATCTCACCTCCAGAGATGCTCTTTCACAGACTGGACTCCTTCCTAGTCAGGATCCAGCAATCACTGACACCCCCATAGTTACTGTCCTTTGTTCCAATTTCTTTCAGGCATCTCTTGGGGGTGGAGAGGCCATCTCTTGAGCCAGCTGAAGACAGAATGGAGGGGCTTCCAGGGCCTTTTATATTCTCTCTCTTGTAGGTGGAAACCCTTTTGTTCTTCTGTGCAAAATCACAGCAACAGGATGGAGTTTGTAGCCACCTGGGCAAGTCACATGTCCATGAATGATTCAGCTTTTTGCAGGCCAATGCCATTGTTTACATGTTAGTTTGAACATTCCTAGGAAAGCTCAGATGTGGATTGGCATCTCCCAAAATCCGTTGTCAGTTAAGTGTTTCTTGATTGGGCACTTACTGAGAATAGTCCTTTCTCAAGAAGCTGACCAAATGCTTCACTGAGGCTACTTAGAATCAAACACATTGAGATACAAGTACATAGCCAATATTCATAACTTCAAAAATACAAAAATGATACACACATACAGACAGCATAATCATAACCAGCAAATTACAACCTTTCTATAGACACCTTTCTTGACCTCCTTTGTACAAGATTTGGTGCAACTATAGGACCTTGGTTGCAACAATGATCTATACGGTCACAGTCCATGTCATTAACGTCACAAGGCTCTCCTCTGGGACAATGCAGTTCATAAAGTGCATGAGAGGAGACAAAGGAGAATCAGGCAAGGGGATATTGAATGAACTTCCAGAGGGTACCAGGCAACTCAGAGTCTGCCCATATTTAGGAAATGTTGCAAAACCTTCAAGCCTTTCCATCATAAGACTGACATTCACAACATTGACACTCCCCTTTGAAACTAAAACCTCCCTCAAACAAACAAATCAACCAAGCGACCTAGAGACCCAGGCAAGCAAAACAAGCACAGTTTATATCCCAAAATAGGAGAGAAGCCAGACTCCATGATGTTCATTAGGGACTTCATTATTGCTATCAATTTTATGTGGAAGGCTCCCAGATATTATGGTGATGGGTAGAAGTATAAAACCCGAAGACAGATTAATAGAATCAGGCCCTGTCTCACAGCTGTGAAATACCTCTTAGGGCTGGTCTACACTGGGGGGAGGGGTGGGGGGGGAATGATGTAAGATACGCAACTTCAGCTACGGGAATAGCGTAGCTGAAGTCGACGTATCTTATTTCGACTTACCTCGGGTCCTCACGGTGCAGGATCGATGGCCGCGGCTCCCCCGTCGACTCCGCTACCACTGCTCGCCCTGGTGGAATTCCCGAGTCGACGGGAGCGCGTTTGGTGATCGATATATCGCGTCTAGAAGAGACCCGATATATCAATCCCCGATAGAGCGATTACTACCCGCCGATTCGGCGGGTAGTCTGGACATACCCTTATTCCCTTTTATGAGGGAAATGAGCATCATGAATTCAAGAATCAGTTTGGGCCACTCCATCTTGAATGGTCCCTTAGAATATGTGCTAACTACCTATGCTAAATAATCTGTTCCACTGTGTATTTAGCTGTGACACAAAGTACTTTTCCCAGACCTGAAGAAGAGCTCTGCATAGCTCAAAAGCTTGCCTCTCTCACTAACAGAAGTTGGTCGGATACAAGATATTGCCTCACCCACCTTGTTTCTCTGATATCCTGGGTCCAACACGTACATGGCTACAAGAGTGCATTAAAACCATTCTCATGATTTATACGCTGCCCTGCAGCAGCGAAGGAGTTACACACACACCTGATTAAATAAACAGAACAAGGTGAAGAATTTCAGGAGTGGCAACATTCTTTGTTTAACAAGCAGGCACCCACTGAATATGCAAACTGTCTTCAGGCATATAAGCATTTGGGTGATTTCATTATTATATAAGACCTTGCTTCCGAGTTCATATCTGTTTTGAATGTATATCTGAAAGATCCCATGGCATTTACTGCAAGAACAAGGTTTGTCCTAGAGTCCTTTGCCAAAATCCAATAGCCCTCTAGATATGGCTCCATGGCAGTGGTGGTGTATTATATACTGGACAGTATATACTGCCAGCTTCCACCACTTTTGCTAGCACTGGGTAGTATCTTGCTCTAGGAGTATTGCCATTAAAGCTCCATAAAGTTATCCTAGGTTAAGTTACTACTCACTGTGAGCAAGGATGGCCCCTAATTTGTATGGTTTGTTGGGATGAAAAATGTTGTGCACATGTACATTTGTTTCTATGTCGTTGTTATTCCGGACCATCATTGATCGTGAGTAATTTGTTCTGTGGCAGAGTTCTAAGGCAAAAGCCACCTCCTAGAACTCAGGGAAAGTGACATTAGACATGTACCCTGACAACAAAGCCACATGACCGGCTCTGCCCTAACAGTCACACCTCTCATTATGCTTGATAGCAATAATGCTGTAAGATTAACACCTCCTGGGAACAAGCTCTCCACCCTCACTGACCCATTTGACAATCAGATGATTCCAAAGTTCCTCGCAGTAGGACCTGTCCAGACAAAGGCCGACTTGCCACATGACAGACATGACAGATTCAAGAAAAAGACTCTTTGTGCCATAAGTCAGGGGTGCAATTCTGTAACAAATGCATACATACAACATGCATGTAACGCACACAGCCCGACTCACAGATAGGTGCGCACACAAAAGTATTTTATTACATATATGAAAAGCTATCACATAAAGTGCTACATTTCTCCAACCAGCTTTATACATTGCAAACCACTCTATATAGGAAACTGGCTTTACATTGCACTAAGCTCCACCCCTATGTATGATGTCATCATTTCCATGGTAACTAAATTACTACAAATGGGAAATAACAGATGGGGACTGAAAAGAAATTTCAGGACAAAAAATGAACATATGTAGTGCAAGAAAAAAAATATGAAGCTGCAGGGAGCTATAAAGGTTTATTGTCAGTTGTTAGAGGAGACCTCCATAAACTCAGCCCTGGTTCTGTCATTCAGGAGTGATGTGATCATCTCAAACCTGTGGCAATGCAAATTTTACAGCCGTTCATACCAATTCACATTCATTCTCTCCCTTTCCCATCCACAAAGACCAACAATTATTGTGCTTTCTGTCTCAATTATTTATTTTGGTTTAAGAAAAACAGTAACCAAAAAGCACAAAAATAATATCTTTATGAGAGAGCACTGTGTGTGCGTCTCCTCACTACAGGCTACTGCTGCCAGGAGAACAAAATGGCTCCAGTTGCTGTCTCTGCGCACAGGCACAAGTCCTCTCAATATAGAGGTGCAGTGGACAGAAAATGAATGTGTTAGTAGTAGAGCTGGCTGAATAGCAGATTTTTCAGTTTGCTGGCAATTCCAAAAAGGAAAAATATAAAAAAAAAATTCCCGACCTCAGGTTGAACAGAAAGTGATTTTTTTCGGCAAATCAAAAAGTTGTTGTTTTTTTTTTAAGTTAATTTTGGCACAAACAGAATGTTTTGTTCTGACAACAACAAAATGTTTCTATTTGATTCTGACTTTATTCAAATATTTTTGATTGTCCTTTAATTTTATTAAAAAAATTTTCATGCACAACATCATTTCAAACTGAAAAATCAAAACATTTCATTTTGAAAATGTCAAAACAAAATGGTTAAATATTTTTCAGACTTATTTATTTATTTATTTTTAAACCAAAACAATTTGGTGAAACTGACACAAATTCAAAAAATGGTTGTGTCACCAAATCTGCATTTTTTTTTTTTTACAAAATATAGTTCTGTTTTAAAATTTCACCCAACTTAAATCACAATTACACACCATATTTAGATATTATTTCTTTGTATACTATTATGGAGATGTATAGGTAGATCTATAAAATACCCAATCACAACTCAACAGCAATTTAAACTTATCAAAGTCGGGTTACTGGTTATGACATAATCTTTGCTTGTCTTCCTTTGGAATTAGTCCATCTTTGTGGACTGCTGTCATTCAGCAAGAAAACTTATAATTTACATAGGACAATTTGTTCTATGCCAGCTTTCTAGAGTTTGATGTAAGGCAAGTATAATTTGGGAACAGGAGATTTGATAGAAAAAAAATTCCCTGTATTTTTAGCTTATCTCTCATAAGCTAAAAATACAGGGAATTTTTTTTCTATCAAATCTCCTGTTCCCAAATTCCCAAACTTCAGTAAAAGTTTTCTGCTGTGTTTATATTATATAATGCAGCTGAGATGCATATCTTCTTAAAACTAAAGAAAAAGAAAGTTAAAAATGTATCTTTCTTACTTCAAGTTTCTGCAGTTTAAAATATATGCGATGTGTCTTGTATTCCAGATATGTACATTATCAAGAGGATAGATCGTCCAGTGGTTAGTGCAGTAGTCTAGACCTTGGGAAACACAGGTTCAACTCCTTGCTCTACTACAGACTCCCTATGTGACATTGGGCAATTCACTTAGGCCCCACTCCTTTGTGCCTCACTTTCCCCATCTGAAAAATGGGGATAACAGCACTTCCCTATCTCTCAGGGGTATTGCAAGAACAAATACATTAAAATTGTGTGAGGCCATCAGATACTTTGGTGCTGGAGACCAGGTAAGTTCTTTAGATAGAGTCATTCCAAAACTCCTGTCCCTTGTCAAATACTTTTTCCCATTGGTGCTGTTTGATTTACATTTTGCATTTCACTCAGCTTGGACAATGAAACTAGATGGTCCGTTTCACTTCCTGGTGCTCATTTATTAGCATAGTGTTGTAGCTCTTGATCTATAAACTCTGTATGGAGTAACATTTTAAATCTTAAACAAAAATCCTTTTGGGGAGAGGGGGTTGTTAGTGTTTAAATTACATGAAAACAACTCTTTTGTCGTTAGGTTTTGAATAACCCTCTTTGTCTTTTTTCAAAACTGAAATGTTGAGCCTAACTTCATGACAGCAACTCTTTAAGGCTTTAATCCTCTTTATAGGCCAGTTACTAGAGGATTATGTGGATGGAGACATGTGGTCTGCAACCTATCCAGTTGGGGGCAGCGGATCATATACATTAAGCCACAGTGCACTACAAGAGAAAAATTACAGGTGTGGAGGAGACGGGGGAAAGATGGGGTGAGAAAAGAGGAGAGAGGCTAACTCAGAGAGATCTAGGCACATTCAAAAGCAGTATTAGACATGGCTAGCTAATGTGAAATACTAAAGATGCTGACTGCACACCCTCTTTATCCAAAGGTCTTGGGGGGATACATTTGGGTTTAAACAGGTCACGGGGAAGCCAACTGGAAGGCACTAAACAGACTACCCTTTGAGTTCTGAAAGCCAGAGTGCTGATAAAAAAAGCTTTGTTTACCCAGCCCCGGACAAGAGAGTCGCTGGTCAAAAAGCTGCACTCCAGATCTCCAACCCCAGAGTTTAGTGAACAAATCACAGTCAGCTATGCGGGCCAAATGGCATTCTCATTCCCAGGGCAGGAGCACGTTTAGCCCTGGCTGAAGTTTGGTGCAGCTGATACTGACTTCAATAGCTGTTGCACCTTCATATGCCAGGGCTCAATTTGGCAAGGGATGCATAACCAGCCTATGGTTAACAGACAGCTGAGGTGATGCAGAATTTGTTAACCTTAGAGTGTACTGCATTCAGACACTGATCAGTCTAGACTGTGTTAGTCTGACATTGGACATTCTATTGCCAAACGAAAGATGTCTCTAATGCCTATCCAACTAGATTGTACCTAGACACACCTGGAAGGCACTGTGCCTTAGAGACACAATTGTCTTTCTCTTTCCCCCTTGCTCTGGGTTGTATTAATTTGTTCCTGGTCTCTACCAGCAGCAAATTGCTCTGCTATCGTGCCAGCTCAGCTATGCTGGCTAGTGTTTTAAAGATCTGGAACCAAGATTTTGCCAATTCCCTACCCCTCCCTAGCCACCTGCTCTGGGGTGGGGAGCGTGAGCAGGTGTACAAAATGGCAATACAGAATCAGTAGATGAAGGGGGCCGATTCCTGCCATCCTCTGGGCTGCATTATTAGGGAAATATTCACAACCCTGAGAATTCTTAATCTATCCAGTCCTATGTATTCAACATCTATCTGCCTGCTTGAGTGCCTCTCTAATATCAAACTATAGGGACTAGGAGTAATTCTCACCCCTGTATTCTGTAGCTATACCACCTTGTCAACACTCGTAAATTAAACAGCACTGGGCCTGCTCAGTTCCTGAATGGCAAACCCAGATGTTCCAGGAAACGATAGTGACAATTCAGTAGGTGGCACTCTTCTCTTTGAATCAATACTCATCTATTGTCCCTGCATAGTTGTCCAGGGGTGCTGCTAATGATGCCATCTCTCAGGTGAGACTTAAAACAGGAGCTGGCGGAGTAATAAAGTGATTCTTGGATAATTATTGAGTAGGCACCTCTGTAAAATGTGTGTGAGATCATATTAGTAGTTGTTCATGAGTGTTTGGGCTACTACGAATCTATTCGTGAAAATCCAAAAGGTTCACACATTTTAGCAATGGTTAGTCATCTGGGAATTCATCCTGAGGTGTACTGTTCGCTACTTGGCATGATTATATTCTGAAACTTTCACTCATGTACTCTAGAGAGGTGAATATTTATTATTAATTACTATAATTTGGCTAGCACACAGAGTAATTGTGGGGAAATAAATGGTTGAGATGACCTTGGTTAAAGATAGAGACAGAGTCAAATTATTCAGTGCAAATAATATTCATTGCCAAATTTATCATTTTCTATGTTACGGTTTTGTAATATTGCACATCGGCGTAGTATACGAGCACCATTTCTTCCTTTGGTAAATCATTCATGAGCCAAACCTAAAAATTGTTGTTCCAAAGTCGTTTTCCCAAGTAATTTATGTAACCAAACTTCAGTCTCTGGTTTGCCAGTGAACCATTGACTTTGACTATTGGCTACTGATTTTTCATAGTGTGTGATTGGTCCAACTAAGTCACATGGTATTCTTCCTGCTATAATTGGATGACTAAAATTTTTAAATAGAAATGTTTCAGATCTGATCAGTAATTATTTCATGGCATTTTTCACAAGCTTAGGTGTATTAATCTTATAGTCTCAGTCAAATTTCTACATAGGTACTTATGTGACACTGCCTAAATTTCTACTACAGATTTATAGATTCATATTCATAGATTTTTAGGCCAGAAAGGACCCTTAAACAGATATTTCTTGAGAGGTGAAGGGCAAATTCCGGTCTCCTGGCAGAACCCATGTTTTGGTCCCCACTCGTCCCCCTACCTCCTCCCACAGGGACTCCAGGTCTCGCTTGGCTGTGGAGTCTTCTCTCTCTCACACACACAGTGCATGAGCCAGTGCCACCAGGAGTCGAGTTCTCGGCAGAGTCCCCTGCATTCTGCCATACAAGAACAGACTCCCAGGTTGCAACACCATTTGCACCGTGTGCCAGGTCACACCACCATTTGCCCAGCCCCTCTTCCATCTGGACAGAGGGGTGGCAGGTCCAAATTCAATGCAGTTGCATCTCTCTGACCATTATGCCACTCACTGAAATTTGGCCTGGGTGCCCCTCTGTGTCTATGGAGCTGCAGCTGGTTCAAATTTCAGTGGCATTGCGACCGTGAAGCGGGATTGACGTTCCGGACTGCGCTGGCAGCAGCTGGACTGACTTAGTACAGGACTGCTGCTTAAAACTGGTCGGCCCATGGTCCCCCTGGTTCTGCGGCTTATGGAACTTTGAGTGAGTGCTAAAAACTTGGGTAGGGGAATGCATTTGCCCTGTACAGCTTCCCCTAACTGGTGTCACTGCCGTTAAATCATCAGTCTGACCTCCTGTACATCTTGGGGGTAGGTTGCAAAGGAGGCTAAAAATACAATTAATGCCAATCAACATGGTTTCATGGAAAACAGGTCCTGTCAAATCTGGTTTTTTGCTTTGTTTTGTTTTTTTGGACAAGCTTATAGGGTTTGGTTGATAAAAGCAATGGTGTGGATATAGCATCCTTGATTTCTCCAAGGCATTTGACCTAGTACCATATGATATCTTGACTGAAAAAACTTGCATTATAAATTAACAGAGCACACATTAGATGGATAAAAACTCACCAACATATCTCAAAATATAGTTGTTAATGGGGAGACATCAGTGAGAAAAGCCATTAATAAAGACAAGTGCAAAGTACTTCACTGAGGTAGGAACAATCAAATGCACAGTTACAAAATGGGGACTAATTGTCTAGTGGCATTACTGCTGAAAATGATCTGGGGGTTATAGTGAATCATGCAGTGAATATGAGTTAATAATAAGATGCAGTTGCAAAAAAGGCTAATATCAATCTGGGGTGTATTAACTGGAGTGTCGTATGTAAGATGCAGGAGGCAATTGTTCCATTCTACTGGGCACCGGTGAGGCTTCAGCAGGAACACTGTGTCCAATTCTGGAAAGATGTGGACAAATTGGAGAGAGTTCAGAGGAGAGCAACAAAACGATAAAAGGTTTAGAAAACCTGAACAATGAGGAAAAGTTAAAAAGGGGGAGGGGGCATGTTTAGTCTTGGAAAAAAGAAGACTCAGGGGGAAATCTGATAACAGTCTTTAAATATGTTAAGGATTGTTGTAAAGAGGATGGTGATCGATTGCTCTCCATGTCCACCGAAGGCAGGACCAGAAGTAACAGGCTTAATCTGCAGCAAAGGAGATTTAGGTTAAATATTAGGGAAAACTTTCTAACTGTAAGGGTAGTGAAGCTCTGGCATAGGCTTCCAAGGGAGATTTTAGAATTCCCATCATTTGAGGACAAACCGCTGTCAGGGAAAATTTAGGTTTACTTGGTCCTGTCACAGCATAGGGGGCTGGACTTGGTGACTTCTCGTGGTCCCTTCCAGACCTACATTTCTATGATTAATGACAGAGTCCCACAGAGATCAGTTCTTGGTCCAATGCGATTCAATTTTTTTTTTAATCAACTCTCTAGATGATCATATAAAATCTTTGCTGGCTAAGTCTGCAGATGACAAAGAGTGGTGGGGCGAAGTATAAGAAGGATAACTGGTTATTGTTACAGAGTGGGGTCTGAATCACCTGGCTAAATGGTCACAAGCCAACACTATGGGTTTCAGTACAGACAAAGGCAAGGTAATACATACGGGAACAAAAAGTGTAGGCTATACCTACAAGATGGGAAACTCTGCCTTGAAAAGCTCTCAATGCAATGCTATAGCTAATAATAGGGCTACTGTGATCCTTGGATGTATAAAAATGGGAATATCAAGAAGGGACATAGGTCTGGAATGAACCTCCTGGGTCACTGAGTCCAGTCCCCTGCCATCACAAGCAGCCCCATCATATAATCCTGTGTATAAAGTTATCAAGCTCCATCTTCAAACTAGTTGGGTTGTTTGTCCCCATTACTCCGATCAGGAGGCTCTTCCAGAACTTTACTTCTCTGATGATTAGAAACCTTCTTCTAATATCCAGCCTAAACTTATTCATAAGAACACAAGAACAGGCACACTGGGTCAGACCAATGGATCAGCTACCCCAGTAACCTTTTGACAGTGGCCAATATCAGATGCTTCAGAGGGAAAGAACAGAACAACCAACCATCAAATAATCCATCCCCTGTCATCCACTCCCAGCTTCTAGCAATCAGAGACCAGGGAAACTCAGAGCATGGGGTTTTCATCCTTGACCATCTTGGCTAATAGCCATTGATGGACCTATCCTCCATGAACTTATCTGGTTCTTTTTTGTACACCATTATAGTTTTGGCCTTCAAAACATCCATTGGCATCCCGTAGCTGTTACCACTCATGTAAGAGATTTTGGAGTAATTGTGGATAGTTCTCAGAAAACATCCACTCAGTGTGCAGCGACAGTCAAAAAAGCAAACAGAATGTTGGGAATCATTAAGAAAGGGATAGATAATAAGACAGAAAATATCATGTTGCCTCTATATAAATCCATGGTACGCCCACATCTTGAATACTGCATGCACATGTGGTCGCCCCGTTTCAAAAAACATATATTGGAATTGCAAAAGGTTCAGAAAAGGGTGAGAAAAAGGATTAGGGGTATGGAATGGCTGCCGTATGAGGAGAGATTAATAAGACTAGGACTTTTCAGCTTGAAAAAGAGATGACTAAGGGTGGATATGATAGAGGTCTATAACATCATGACTGGTGTGGAGAAAGTAAATAAGGAAGTGTTATTTACTCCTTCTCATGACACAAGAAGTAGGGGCCACCAAATGAAATTAATAGACAACAGGTTTAAAACAAACAAAAGGAAGTATTTTTTTTCACACAACACACAGTCAAGCTGTGGAACTCCTTGCCAGAGGATGTTGTGAAGGCCAAGACTATAACAAGGTTCAGAAAAGAACTAGATAAATTCATGGAGGATAGCTCCATCAATGGCTATTAGCCAGGATGGGCAGGGATGGTGTCCATAGCCTCTGTTTGCCAGAAGCTGGGAATGGGCTTCAGGGGATGGATCACTTGATGATTACCTGTTCTGTTCATTCCCTCTGGGGCACCTGGCATTGACCACTATCAGAAGACAGGATACTGGGCTAGATGGACCTTTGGTCTGACCTAGTATGGCCATTCTTGTGTTCTTATGGCAACAAGGTATAGGCATAGATATAGCCTTCATGTCTAATATATACCCATTTGTTCTTGTGCCAATATTGTTCTTTAGCTTAAATAGCTCTCCTCCCTCCCTGGTGTCCAGTGTCCTCCCCTCCCCCATGAATTTATAAAGCGAAATCTGATCCCCTCTCAGCCTTCGTTTTGGTAGGCGAAACAAGCCAAGCTCTTTGAGTTTCCTTGGGTGAGTTAGGCCCTTATTCCCCTGATCATCCTAGTGGCCCTTCTCTGCACCTGCTTTAGTTTGAATTAATCTTTCTTGAAGATGGGTCACCAGAGTTGTACACAGTATTGCAGAGGAGATCTCACTGGAGCTTTGTCTGAAATCAATGCTTCTCTATATTTACTGGAAATAACCTTGCCTGAAGCACCCTAGGATCACATTCGTGTTTCGTCAGAAAATTCCCAACCAGCTCTGCTGCTGACTGACTGAACCAGGTTGGACAAGTCACTTCATCTCTCTGTGTCTCAGTTTTCCTATCTGTAAAATAGGGGTGATGATGGTTGATAGAGCTGGTTGGATTTTTTTGCGCAGGAAGTTTACCTGCCAAAAATTCTCAAAACCCACATCAGTGAGAAAATGTCCATGCCATGAAAGATTTCAATTTTTTGCCAAGAAATGTTAAAACAAGTTGTGTTTCATGAGACATAAAATGTCAATTTTTTTTTTCATGATGATATTTCCAACTCAACCCTTTTTGGATTGCTTGTTTGTTTTGTATTGGTTAGAGGTGGGAGGAAAAGAAGTAGGAAAAGAAGAGAAGGGAAAAAAGATCGTGACAGTTTGTCATCTGGCTGGGGTTCGGTAGACATCGTGGCAGAGGTGAGTTTTTAGGAAGGATTTGAAAGCACATCAAGTAGCGGCTGTTTGGACTTTATCTGGGAGCTTTTCCTCATGCATAAGGAGAAGCATGAGAAACAGCAGAGAAGTGTTGACTGGTCTATTGTTATTATTTGTATTACCATAGCTCCTAGGTCACTAGTCTTAGCCCAGGACCCCATTGTCCTACGTGCTGCACAGGCTCCGTATAACAAAAAGACACTCCCTGCCCCAAGCCTCTTACAATCTAGCCTGTAGATCATTGTTTATGTGTACACTGGGCTGAAAATGATTCCAGACTCTATTGTGCCTGTAGCGAGGCGGTCTGGTTGCCTGCCGTCCCAGCGAGGGATGAGCCACTCCGGATGCCAAAGTGGGCAGAGCCAGTGGAGCTTGCGCCCGCCCCCCAGAGGTCAAGCCATTCACGGGGATGTATGACCCTACCCCAGTGCCCATGTCCGGCTAACCGTGGATGGGGTCACCCGACCGATGGTGGTTGCTCTGGCCCCTCGACTCGCGTACCCAGTGATCCTGGGACGGGACTGGCCAGAGTTCCCAGAAGTCCTCCGCTCCAACGCCGGGGGAAGCCCCATGGTCACCCCAGTACTGGAAGGAGGCTCCAAGGCCTGGGCAGAAGAGGGGGAGGCACCCGACCACAACAAACCAGGGGAAGAATCTGAGGACTCCCCTCCGGAAGCTAGGAGTGAACCTCTGCTTCACACCGATTTTTGCCATGACCAAAGGGCCGATTCCACCCTCAGGCGTGCGTACAAGTAGCTGGCCGCCATCGATGGCGCCATCATTGATCCACAACGGGCGACGCAGTGGCCACACTTTGAACTGCGGCAGGAGCATCTCTATCAGGTCGAGCCCTTAGTCGAAACCCCATTTGAGCGTGTGGCCATGGACCTGGTGGGCCCCCTCCCAAAAAGCATCACCAGGTTTCAGTATGTATTGGTCATGGTGGAGTATGCTATCTGTTTCCCAGAGGCAGTACCCCTCCGGAGCATCACGGCCCGCACCATCGCGGGGGAGCTCGTGAAGGTCTTCGCTCGCGTAGGCCTGCCCCGGGAGATTCTCATGGACCAGGGCACCAACTTTACGTCCCGGCTGTTGTGACAGGTCTGTGAGCTCCTGGGGATCAAGCAATTGCGCACCTCGGTCTACCATCTACAAACTGACGGTTTGGTCGAAAGGTTTAACTGGACCCTAAAGGACATGTTACGCAAGTTCTCCCCAGAAGACCTCCGCCGATGGGACCAGCTACTCCCACCTCTGCTCCTGGCGATCCGGGAGGTGCCCCAGTTCTCTACAAAATTTTCCCCCTTCGAGCTGTTATATGGTCGCTGCCCGTAGGAGCTTCTGGACCTAATGTGGGAGACATGGGAGCAAGCCCCGTCGCCAACCCAGGGCCTCTTGAAATACATACTCCAGCTCCGGGAACACCTCACTCAGGCCAGGGCCCTGGCTCGGGAAAATTTGAAGGCCGCCCAAAAGCTCAGGCCCAGACCTACAACCGGGATGCATGGGCCCGTGACTTCCAACCAAGTGATCAAGTTTTACTCCTCCTGCCCTCAAGTGAGTTAAAGCTACTGGCCCGCTGGCAATGGCCTTATGAGGTGGTCCGAAAGATCGGGCCCGTCACGTATGAGATCAACCAGCCCGACTGGTGCAAGAAAACTCAACGGTACCACGTCAACCTCCTCAAACCCTGGCAGGAGTGAGAGGGACTCTTAATTAACCCTTACCCACCGGAGCCCGAGCTGGGCCCCCACGTAACACATACGGAGGATCCCGCAGGACCCCAGCTCGGGGAGACACTGACCAAGGAGCAACTTAAGCAGACCCAGTGCCTTCTGCAAGCGTTCCCGCAAACTTTCACAGCCCAACCGGGATACACAACCCTCATCCATCATACTATTCAGACGGAGCCTGGGGTGGTGATCCAGGGGGCGACCAGGCCCTTGCCACATCACATGTGGCAGGTCGTTGAAGAAGAAGTACAGGCCATGCTGGACCTGGGAATCATCAAACCATCACAGAGCAAATGGCGCAGCCCGGTAGTACTGGTACCTAAGCCCGATCGCATGCAACGGTTCTGCATCGACTATAGCAAAGTTTGATGCGTATCCGATGCCCCAGGTAGATGAACTGCTGGGCCGGTTAGGAGAGGCCCGCTTCATCACCACCCTTGATCTGAGCAAGGGGTACTGGCAGATCCCCCTCAATCCTGCCTCCAAGGACAAGACCACCTTTGCCACCTCATGGGCCTGTATCAGTTTACTCAGATGCCCTTTGGCCTCCATGGGGCCCTGGCAACGTTTCAACGGCTGATGGACTGCCTCCTTCAACCCCATCGAGACTACGCGGCCGCCTACCTTGATGATGTGGTTGTTTACAGCCGCCATTGGGAGGACCACCTAGAGCGGGTAGCAGTGGTCCTGAGATCCCTGCAGGCAGCAGGGTTAACAGCCAATCCAAAGAAATGCCACATTGGCTGGCAAGAGACTAGCTATCTGGGGTATACCATCGGGAAAGGACAAGTGAAGCCCCTCGTGGGAAAGGTTCAGGCCATCGCAACCTGCCCACCGCCCACCACGAAGCGCCAGGTGCACCAGTTCCTGGGACTTGCCAGCTACTATTGGCGGTTTATTCCCCAATTCGTTTTGATCGCAGCCCCCTTGACCGGGCTTTTGACCAAGGACAGTTCCCGGCGGGTAGTTTGGACCTGAGAGTGCGACGACGCATTCCAGACACTCAAAGAAAGTCTCTGCCGTGAACCGGTCCTATATAGCCCCGATTTCGACCGGGAGTTCATTCTCCAGACAGACACCTCGGAAGTAGGACTTGGGGCCGTTCTGTCCCAAGAAGTGGATGGGGAAGAACACCCGGTCTTATACATTAGCCAGAAGTTGTTTCCCCGGGAGAAGAACTACATGGTGGTGGAGAAGGAGGCCCTTGCGGTAAAGTGGGCTTGTGACACCTTGCGTTACTATGTCCTCGGAGTCCCGTTCACGTTGATCACCCACCACGCTGCACTCCAGTGGCTGGCCTGAATGAAGGATAATAATATGAGAATTCAGCGTTGGTACCTGGCGCTACAGCCCTATGCCTTTACAGTTCGCCATAGGGCAGGCAAGGACCACGCTAATGCTGACTTCCTGTCCCGCCTGGGAGGTATGGAAGAGTCTGGCCCTGACAAGTGGGAGACAGACTTAAGCGGGGGAGGGGGTGTAGTGAGGCGGTCTGGTTCCCCGATGCCCCGGAGAGGGATTAACCCGGCCGAACCCTTCTACAGTGCCTTACAGGACAAGTAGAACCTCACCATCCAGCTGGATCTCTTAGAAGGAGGGACTTCTAGGGAACCCCCTGGGGCTGCTACACTCTGAAGGAGGTGTACAGCATGCACACACCCTTGTGTCTGATGGGGATGGATCACCCCATTTCAGGTAGCTAGCCTCAGGTAGTCCTGGCACTCAGGTGACTGTAGGGGTTGTCTGGCGCCTGCATGCTGGTTTAAAGGGGAGAAGTTCCTTGTATCATTGCTATCTTTATACACCCTGGTCCTTTGCAGGTGGGCTATAGCCTAGCTCTTAATACAAGTGGCAGGATGGGGTAGCCCATACAATTCCATAAAATAAGAAAACCCTATTGTGGAGGAACCTAAGATATTTTAGGCTAACTCCCCCCCCCCCCCGTTGCATATGAAATTCCATGGGCATGCACATTTCTGAGTAAAGGTGCCACCCTGCAAACCTTACTCACCTGTTTAGTCCTCACTCATCCTTATTGTTTTCAATAGGATTACTCAGGCGAGTAACAATTGACGCCTGTGTGTAAGGCCTGGACCCTCAAGACTGTAACAATCCCCTCCTCACCAGAAAGTCCTGTATAAGCAATCATAGATCACAGGAGCATGGTACATGCATGCCATTATTTAAAATAAACCTCTGGGGCTGTAATGTGAAATCGCTCTGTCTGTGTGGTGGTGGGGTAGACAGAACCAATCTGATTTTCTCCCCCCCCCCCCCTATTTCTTTTCTTTGGCTTTTCTCCCCTGCCCCCAACACTGCTGCGGTTGTGTCAGGTAGTGGCAGTGTTGAGTACATTAACCCAGCGCTAAGCGTTACAGCTCTTGTGTGTGTGTGTGTGTGTTTGATCCTTCCTTTAAACCAAACCCACCACCAACAGAAAAACCTACTACTGCTGCTGCCAGTCTCCGGGAGAGAGAAAACCAGCCCCGGCACGGAGAGACGAAGCCATCAGCTCAGCGATCGGCTTAAACAACTCATCACCACCCCTACCTCCTTTAAGGAAAAAACAACAACAATGCAGCCCACCAGGGCGCAAAACGCAGCCCCCAGCCTCTAGCCCCGGCGTGGAGCCTCAGCCTGCCTGTCCGGGAGCGATCCGGCCGGGCAGCAGGAGCAGTGACACCCCCCCATTAAAAATAATCTTGATCCCCTGCCGCTCCCTTTCCCCCTTACTCTACTCCGGGACTAGAGCGGCTGAAGGCACCCGGGGAGCGTAGGGGGAGCCATGGAGCAAGCCGCCAGCAGCAATCACAGAGGCAGAGCGCTTCAGCCCTGATTAAACTGCCGCGATCAGCAAAACCTTTCCCCACTCTCCAGCAGTCCCCCTCTGCGCGCACGGGGGAAAGGGCGGGAGGGGGGGGGGGAGCCGCTTCGTCTCTCCCCACCGAGCAGCATCCCTTTAAAAAGCCAGGACGAGCGCGGGAGCAGCTCCATCCATTCCAGAGCCAGGATTTTATCCGGTGCATTGATTCTCCCCCCTCCCCTCCTCTCCTTTTCCTCCTCCCCCCTCCTCTTGTCTCTCTCCCCCCCCCTCCCCCTTTCTCCTTTTCATTTTTATTTCGGATCCTGCTAAAATGAGCCGGGACTGTGAATGTGATTGACTCCGGCTTGCCAGACGCCATTTTCCCCCCTGCTCGAGCTATCCCTCTCTATTTATCTCTCTATCATCTCTCTCTCTATCTCCGTGCATTCCCCCTCTCTCACCCAACCCCCCCTCCTCCTCCTCCCGGCCCCGATCGCCCCCCCCTTCGGCTCCTCTGCGTGTGCTCCCCTTATCTGACAGATGAGCACCGCCATGGCTTTGCCGCAGCACAAGCGAGAACACCTTTGGGGGCTCCGGCGAGGGATTGGAACCGGGATCTAAAAAGAGAAGAGACCCAGTGGGGGATCCGAGAGACGAAGCCGAGAAGCCCCGCTCCGGTTTGGGGGGCTATGGGTTAGTAAACACGCGTCGCCGTGGAAATCTCGCTCCGGATTGCACGGGCGGGTTTGTTTTCTTTGGGCTGCATGCGAAAGTTAATGTCGGTCGCCTGCCTTCCCCCCCCCGGGTGACTTTGCAATGGCGCGGGAAGGTCTTTATTTTTGTGCATTTATATTCCGGGTGTATGTGATTTCCTCCCCCCACCCCCGCCTCCGGGGCCCCCCTTTCGGCTGGCTCGTGCTCCCGGGGTGGGTGCATTTTGGAGGAGTTTGTATCATGTATTTCATTCCCCCTCCCCTGCACGCCCATCTCCCTTCCCTGGTCTGTCTGAGCCTTTCTGATGGTGGTGTGGGGTAGGTGGCAGGAGTGTGTGTGGCGGGGGAGTTGGCAGATTCCACCCTCCCCTTTGTAAATTGCCGGTTAAGTGGAGCTAGAGAGCAACATTGTAACCTTGCTGGGGATCCCCCCCCCTCCCCTTTCTTAATGTATCTGATTTTTGTAATAGCTATAGACGGGATGGGGTGGGTGGGTGTGTTTAAATCCAATACACTTCTCGTAAGGACTTAAAGCCCTTGTGTGTTCGTGTTCCCTTCACACCAGCCCATTGAAATGATCTGGGTTTATTTTGACATTGAAAAGGACACGCACTCCATAAAAGCGGCAATTTCCAGTAACAAACAAGTGTGTGTGTGTGTGACTTGGGGTGACCAGATGTCCCGTATTTATAGGGACAGTCCTGATTTTGGGGTCTTTTTCTTATATAGGCTCCTATTGCCCCCCACCCCCTGTCCCAATTTTTCAACATTTACTGTATTGTCACCCGTGTTTGTGTGTACAAGAAGCCCGGGGGTGGGTAATTAACAACGCAGGATTCCCCCCCCACACACACACACCTCCTGTTTGTTTCAGAAGTAAACCGCGTTGTTAATAATACACCCCTGATTATTCCTCGCCACCTCCCTGAAATAAAACCAGGGCATAACTGGAGTTAAAGCTTCTAGGGGCTGGGACATGCAAAAAGCCAGATGATGGTGGGGCAGGAAAGGACGCTGGCTTGTAAAATCAGCCTGCAGGTTAGAGAAGCTATTGTCAAACCAAGGCATGGTGAAATTCACCCCTCCCCAAGCAGCGCCCTGGTTTGAACTGGAGATCGTGGACACGTTTCCTTGCCTGTCAGTGGGAGATAAGACTTATTGAGCCTGAAACTGGGCTGATGCCCCCTCACGTTGTGATGATCCTGTGTGTGTATGTGTGTGCGATGTACGTGGACATGTGTGTGCGTAGCATGACACACACGGAATAAACAGGCCACGGCGGGACAGCCTGTTGTGTTGTCCGTAAGCGTCTCTCTGTGTGTGTGTATTTATGTCTAAAAAGGCAGTTGAGAGAAGGATTTCCGATTCGTTTCCGCTTCAAATAAACTGCACTGATAATCTCATGGTTGACGTCTAATGCTAAAAGGGCAATCTGCCGTAAGAAACTCTTTACCGAAGGAGCAGCTTCTCGGCACAAGCATTTGCGCCCCCGCTGCCCCCAGCAGCCCCCCTCTAAAGTCCTCAGCGGCCAAACGTGGGATCCTGGTCATGTGCATCGAAAGTCAAACTGGATTTGTGGGGGGGTGGGTAGGTGCTCGTGGCAATGATCGCCCTGAAAAGGACCCTGCAAAGGGAACTGACACCGCTTGTCAGTTTCAGTTCCCTCAGACAGCCTCCCCCACCCCCTGTATCGGGGACTTTGAGCTGCAGACATTTGATCTGTCCCCGTGACGGAACCCACCCACCCAGCGCCAAACTTCCCTTCCCCAGCTGGGCGGGAAGGTTTGATCCACTTTGCTGAAAATCGCGTCTCTGAAGCAGGGGCGAGGGAGCAGCCCCTGTCTTCAGTTCACATGATCTAATTGATGCTGAGGGGGTGTAAAAAGAGGGTGAATGGTGTGTGTGTGTGTGTGAGGGGGGGTGTGTGATATGGCAGGGCGGGAGATGTGCTTGCAGGAAGAGAGAATTCAGATGCTGTCTTGAAAAGACTCCAGGTCCATTTCTCTGGTGGCGGCTGTGACAGTTCTGGGCACGATCGCCCAGACACGTTTATCTCTCTGCCCTGATGCCTCGAGGATCTATTGCGTCTGTGCCTGCGCGTGTTTTTATATGTGTCTTAAGATAGCTGCTGACCGGGCTGCTTGCTCCCAAGTCTGAGTGCTCGCAGCGGGGTGGAGGAAGGAGATGAGGCGGTGACACGCAGACCGGCGCAAGGGCTAGATTTGAGCGCTGGAAAAGTTCGCCTTAAAAATCGATTCCGTGTGTGTTGCTTCTAGTTAATGCACCTCTCCCTCTGGTCTGTAAGGTTTTGCGGGTATCAGAGGCACAGTTGTTGCCGTTCGTGGTAATACTGTAATCTGAGCTGAGCACGGGGAGGAGTAGGTGGCAAACACATGTATTAGGGGGACATACAAGGGGAAACAATATTTCTCTTTTGAATACTGAAAATGAAGGTGTTTCATTACCGGCTAGGAGTAAACAAGCCAGTAGACTGGGTCAGCTTGGGTAGCAGCGGTTCTGCAGTAGTCTATCCAGGCTGCGATATGCCACCGGGTAGGCAGTGTGTTGCCTTATATGTACATCTGTCAAATTAAAAGTATGTTCTAGGCAAGTAAAACGTTGATCCTGCTAGTCCTTTGCTGTCAGGGGAAGTCATTTGATTCCTTTCATATTGACACGAGGATTTCAGGGGTAAAGAATTGCGGGCAAATCCAATCCTGTGTTTAATATTATGGACCCAAATGGTAACAATTGATTAAACAGCCCCTGCAGACAGAAGACTAACTTGCTGCAGTCAACAGTAATGGTGCAATTGTCCTTCTAGCACTAGGCAATGATGCTACAAATCTAGGGAAATGTGTGTCTGTGACCTTATAGAAGAGAGAGGAAAGTTTTGATTTAAATGGAAACAAATATACAAGTGGATCTCCTTCTGTGTAATCACATTCTGTTACCTTAGCCCCCAGTTCTGTTAATGCCCCCAATCAGTAGCTATGTGGCAGTAGAGTGAGAAAGATGGTTAAAAACAAGTTCTGCAAACAATGTAGTTGTACTTTAATCTCTGCTGTGATTGGAATGGTTATGTAAAGAGAAAAAAAACACCCAGGGATTGGAGATTTCTCTTCCAGCCTCTCCTTCCTTTGACTTTTTTTTTTTTTAAACTTCTCAGACCCAAAATTTTAATTGAAACCAGAAATCTGTTGAGAAGTAAAGGAGCCAAGAAAACCTCTGTTTTCTCTGCAACTAGGGCTGGGGAATAAATAATGTTTTGCTGATGTTATTTCAAGTTGCTTGAGCTCTTTGGTTCCTGCCCAAAAACCCCAGCCTAGATTAACACATTATCATTTTAAGAGGATGAGCTATCTGAAGGGGGAGGGATAGCTCAGTGGTTTGAGCGTTGGCTTGCTAAACTCAGGGTTATGCGTTCAATCCTTGAGGGGGCCACTTAGGGATCTAGGACAAAATCAGTACTTGGTTCTGCTAGTGAAGGCAGGGGCTGGACTTGATGACCTTTCAAGGCCCCTTCCAGTTCTAGGAGATAGGATATCTCCATTTATTTATTTGAAATGGTGTGTTAGGTTTGTGCAAAGCCATAAAGTATAGTAGGTGCTGGCAAACAAAAGAAATAAAGGCTTTGATTAGTAATAGTGGAACCATTTAGTTCTATAGAGTTTCTTTGTTAAGGTTTGTTATTTAGTATAATTTCAATTAAAACACTTAGAATGAACCCGATCCCAAATTAATCAAATTGGTATTTCCAATTAACTAAAAATAATACTGAGCATCTATCGACCATAAATTCTTTACAATGTAAAAACATCATTTTTGCCTTCATTTATTACTTAATCCCCTTTTATAGTTTATTTCCTCCCTCTTAGCTCCTTTTCCCCTCCCCTGCCCTCCAGCCTCTCCCCTCCCCCCTCCCCACCTCTTCACACCTCTTAGGTATATATACCAGCCTACCAACAGGGCTTTTGTTTTTCATTACAAGATTTTGGCTAATCCCAATTCCAGTGACTTTTCTGCCCTCTCAGTAGGGCTCAATTGCTCATACTTAATCTTTCCCTTCTGTTTTCTTTCCCCTTTGGACAACACCCTCCAGGACTGAAAAACTATTGCCGTGTGCTTGGAGACTTGCAATTATGCTGCAGTTTTGACTCTTGACCCAACCAATAGCAAGAGATGCTATTGTCTAATGAACCACATAACACAGTTCTGGAGTCCAAAGGATTACTGTGGTGGAACTGATATCTCTCCCAATGAATTGATGAGTGATTATTATCAGTATACCCGGATGATCTCCCTCAGTTCCCCTTAGAATAACTACATGTCACCAGAGTTTAGCTGATCTTTGTAAGGAGAGGAATTCCAAAGACTTTTGCATCTGAGTTTGTTTTGTGAAGGCAAGGCAAAAAAGTGGCACAAAAGTGTGCTACAGTTTAAAATCAATGATGTGCACCAGGGTAAAATAATATTTATGGCCAGTTTTTTGCAATGTGGCCTTGCTTTGTCTATACTGTATGCATGCACAATTATGGTGCATGCAAATCCAGCAGTTAGACACACACATGGAGGATAATGCAAATAGGTGCTCATGCAAAATCCCCACCCACACAGTTAAGGGCTAGGTGAAAGCCACCTGAAAATCTAGCCTGTAGTTTTACACATTGCTCACTAGGAACGTAGGGACTGTTAGTGTATCAGCATTCTCTGTCTGGAGACATGAGTTAAAATAAATCTCAAATTGGAGTCAATGGAATATCAGGTGTGTGTGGATTAATGCATAAGGAGAACTTTTTGGGGCAAGTACCCACAATGCCTTGCTGCTGGCTTTCTAGTTCTAGTCTGTCACTTTTTTCTTTCCACCTTAAAACGTCAACAGGTTGTTCTTCCCCTAAAATACTATGGAGGAAATACAATTACTCCTTTAGAAAGTTGCCATCTTATTTAGAGATGATCGTGAGTCAGAGCTCTGGAACCAGGTCTCTTAGCTTTGAGACGCTATCTGATCTGAAAGTGGATCCAGATTTTATAGGTTGGGCCCATTCCCCAGTTTTATTCAGACACATGACCAAATTGCAGCTGTGCATTGTTAACACAACGGCGCATAAGCCAGGCTCAAAGTTCGTCTTTTCTTTTTAAGAATGAACTTTTCTCTTGACATTGCTTGAAAAGTTTGTTGCATATTCTGACCTGCTTAGAAACCTACAGGATGCTGTGAAGAAGCAGAACTCCCCAACATGCTGTCTGGATTCCGCAATCTCATTTAACTGAATGTGGAGAACAAAGCAAGCAACAACATTAGTTAAATTGGACAAAAGCCTGGGAACAATCCAGCATGTCTTCCACAAGTTGCGGAAGTATGGCAAGGAGTTGGGAGAAGTGGATTCTGTTTATCATCTAGAATGTGGGGAAAAAAGACCATTTCCCCTTTTGGATTGGCGTTGGGTTTGTTTTGTATCCCACCCAGCCAGCACAGGGGAGGATAGTGGTATAAACCACAAAAAAATAATTTGCCATTGCGGCAAGCTGTGGTAAAGTAATAGTTGGATGTTAAAACCAACCTGCTACTATTAATTTATTTATGATTTTGTTATCTTATATCTATATCAAATGGAGAGAGGCCCGAACTTCTGGGCCTCAATGAATTTAACAAACTTCTATAGAAATTAATCTGGAATCCTATTAATTTGCTAGAGAATGAAATCTTTTCTGTATACTTTTTCCTATAGAATTCTATAGCAGGAATATAACAATATTCAATACCAAGGGTATAATGTTCTATTAAATTCTTCAGTGCTTTTCCATAAGGGATCAGAGAAGTTGAGAGGCTTAATTAAGTACATTTGATAAGTGCTTTGAGGTCCTCGGATGAATAAGGCTGTTTACATGCAAAGTATTATTGTGGGCACCTATTAGTCTTAACTGGTTTCAGTTATCAACCCGTGTTTGCATATGTAACTTTCACATTTTGCATTGAACAATTTCAAGTGTTGTTTGGTTGATGGAGTTTTTTTGGGGCGTGGGAGGAGGGAACGGTTGAGCAAATTCCCTCCCGTTGTTAGTTGCCATGTAATTGATTCAGAAAAGGTGTGGGAGCAGGGGGAAATCACCTTTGCCTTTTGAATTATTTCTAACCACCCACTTTTAGACTGGGCAACAGCCGGAAGTTGAACAGATAAATTAGTAGGAATGTAGTGCTTGTTGCGAACTTCTGCCTTTGCCTGGTGTGAGAGAAAAAATTTTTGAGTCACGAAAGTTATGACCATTTGAAAATTGCATACCAAGCATGCCCAATAGAAAACGTTGTCTGTTGATATGCCCTTAGAGATGCACTGTGCAGAAGTGTTCAGATGGATAAGTGGTAGCCACTGAAAGCTTGCCTAATTTAAATATTCATAACTTTTAAGAACACTGCACTGATTTTCTACCACTTGAGCATGGCTAGCAGATCTCACTGGGTCCTAAAAATCAAGATAAGTTTGAAGAAAGTTGGTTTATTTATTCTTAATAGGGGCCCTGCTAAAATATATATATATAAATGCTGTACCACTGATTAACACAGACAGTCTCACTTAATACCTATCGATGTTTCAATCAGCAATCTCTGGAACTATCTTGGTCCATATACATTTAGGGTCTAATAAAATACTTATTGAGGTTAATGGGAGTCTTTCTGCTGATTTGGGATTAGTTTAGGCCATTCTAAGGGTACATTCTAGCAACTTTGTACCGTATTTGTACTTGGGCTGCAGTATCAATGGACTATAGTCTGCCTCTGACTAACTAGCACCTTGTAAGTTTTAAAGTGTGGCCTTCGTGATATTTGCAGGTTCTATTGTGCCTCAGCACATGGACAGGGTTAGTTACAGACCCGGGAATTCTTTTAAAGTAAAAAAACTCGGGAAATTATATGCAAGAAATGGTAGTGATGCAACTGAAAGCCCACAAATGTCAGAATATCTGCATATTAAAGACGAATGGATAATCTTAACTTTGCCCTTGTGCATGTATATATGGAGCCAAATTCTGCCCCCAGCTTCATCTGTCAGACTTCACCGAAGACAGTAGGATTACAGGGGAGTAACTGAGGGCAGCATTTGGTCTTTAACTATGGTAACGCTGGGCTTGTCTCGGCCTTGCCTTCCTCCCCAATGGACACAGGTGTGGAGACGCAATTCAACAGGGAAATAGCAGCTTTGAGGAGTCGTGGTGCAGCGACTAGCTGAGTCCAAGCCCACCCAGCCCTTTAGGTCCGAGTTTGGGTGGCTAGTGCAAGCCACCGCTGGGCTGCAATGTCAACCTTGCTAGTTTTAGCGCACCAGCCTGAATCTATCTACTCACACTCCAAATCACACCTCCAAGCTGTGACCTCCCAGTTCCAATGCACCAGCTCCCCTCAGCTCTAATCAATGTCAATCAAAGGCCCTCTCTGCTCCAGCTCGTTAGAAGAGGATAACGAAAAGAAGCAAAACTAAACTACCGCCATCTACGTTCCAAATTAACACTTTCCTCTGGGTGTCCCAGCATATCTCAGATGCTCCTTGACACTGTAGGCTCTTTGGTGCAAGGACAGTCCTAATATGTGTGTTGTACAGCGCCAACTACTTTGGTCCTCCAAGGTATCCAGGTGCCTAGCTCTTGTTGAAATCTATGGGCGTAAAGATCTTTGAGAATCTGGGTGCGTAAAGATCTTTGAGAATCTGGGTCATTGTCAGGGCTTTAATAACAAAACCACATTGTGATAAGCTCCCCCCAAAATCCAACCTTTCATAGGCATGATCTCGTTTGAAATAAACAAAGTTTGGTCACATGAGACTCTTTGGACAGCATGTAGCCAAGGTGAAGGAGGGACACTGGATTGCAGTCTTCTTGTTGTGCATCCTTGTGCCGTCGTTTCGGGGTTGTGGCAAGGGTACCTAGCCCAGTCATTGTGCATCCCCTATCAAATGCACTTTTTTTTGCCCTGAAAGAGGGAGTGCTGGACTCCCTGGCATTTGCATCAGGGGAAAACAAAAACACACACAACCCCTTCTGCCCTCCCCCTCAAAAAAAAAAAAAAAAAAAAAGAAGTGTGGCAGCAGCTATAAATACAACCAAACCCCTCGTTAATGATTTATGCAGAGGAATCGTTTTCAGCAAGTTTCAGGGTGCAGCCGGGAATGTTTGATCAGAGGGAGAGAAAGAGATTAGAGCGCTACCACGTCTGTGCTAGAATCAGGCTACCGTGTTGGATGGCAGACTTCCAAGAGCCAGGTCAGACTAGGGAAGTTTGGTAAGATGGAACTGATGGAATTGCCTGGAGTTTGTTCTCCATAGTTGGCCTCTACTTCTATATCCTTTTTCTAAATACTATACATATTCCATTTGTAGTAGCTGTGAATACTTCCAGGACAGATTCCAAGGCCAGAAGAGACCATTGTGATTATCTAGGCTAAGCAGCTATCCAGAGTACCCTCCTCAGGTCAGGTTGCTGCTGTCCCCCAAATAGCTTGCTGCTCTTATTATAGAAATAGCTTGTTTCCTGTGGTGGGTCATACTACTATAGACCACGTTGTGCTCTGCATTGCTACGGTGCGTTATACTCTGTGCAGCACGGTCCAGGGGAGAGATCAGTGGCCTGGGAGTCAGGAGAGCTGTGTTCTGTGTTCTGCTGCTGGCTTGCTGGGTGATCTTGGGCAAATCATTCACCTCTTGACTTGTCTAGTGTATAAGCCGCTTGGGGCAGGGATTATCTCCCACTGTGTTTGTATGTGCCTCGCTGTGATCTCCGTCTGGCCCTCCAGGTGCGATTGTAATACAAATCAGAGGATTGGGCAACACATGGCCTTCACTGGGGAGATGTGGGTCAAATTCTGCCCTTAGATGCACAGGTGTGAATCTAATGAAAGTTCATTTACACCAGTTTTAACAACAGCAGTTTTAACCAGTGCAACAAGCGTGTGCCTGGGGCGGCAAGCCGCGGGGGGCGGCGTGCCGGTCGCCGTGAGGGCAGCAGTCCGGCTGCCTTTGGCGGCATGCCTGCGGGAGGTCCGCCGGTCCTGCGGCTTCGGCGGCAATTCGGCGGCGGGTACGCCGAAGGCGCGGGACCGGAAGAGCACCCGCAGAAACGCTGACAGATCTGTATGACCAGCGGACCGCCCGCAGGCATGCCACCGAAGGCGGCCTGACTGCCGTGCCTGGGGCGGCAAAACACATAGAGCTGTCCCTGTCACAGAGTATAAGTCAGTGAAGAATTTGCCCCTTTGTTACAGGCACTTGGGGATGGGAGAGATGTTGCTTGATGGCTTGCTAGGGGTGGTGAGGCACGTCGCTCTGAGTTGGGTGGTGAGTGTGTGGGAGAAAGGAAGGAAGTGCAAATAATCACCAGGTTTCAATTGTGTGCATGAAAAAATATTCATATAATTTTAAGTGCATCCCACTTAGACACAACTAGTCTTCAACATGCATGTGCAAACGGGGAACTCCTGCAGACTGTTGCTGTGCAGACTCAGAACCCCACCTTGGGTATGGGCATCAGGGGTTGTCCCCGGACAGTCACTGCTCAACACTTGTCTGTGGTTTCTGCTGTTGCAGCAGCAGCACCGTGGGCAGTATGTCTTTTATGGGCTTTGTGATTTATGGTGGAGTCAGTTGTTTGATCATTCAGTTGGCCCTCCCTTCCGTGCTCCTCTGATAGGTACTTACATAGAAAGGTACCTATCTGATCGAATTATGGAACCTCAACCTAATTATGGAATCAAATATGATTCCATAATTTATCATTTAATGTCTCTATATTGAAGAGACAGATATGTATGTGTGTAGTACACCTACATGCCTGTATAATTATGGATGCGCATGGGCCTTGATTTCTGTTTGTCTTTATGTGTGTGTGTGTGTGTGTGTGTGTGTACACAGCTATCTGCAGAATCACATGGTTGCAAGATACTTCTAGACAGCGGGTTACCTATTCCATCCCCAGCCTTTCTGACATTTGGCTGTTGAACATCGCTTTATGGGACGTCCTGATTCCTACTTGCCTTGCACTTTATTGAGCACTAATAAAATGATGAAAGGTTTGGAACAGAGTTAGATTTTAGATTGTAGGAGTCCAGTGAAAATGAGTGAAGGTTACATTTATTATTGGTTGACCAGATGCTTGGCACTAGTAAACCAGAGCCACTGCTTCCCTGGAGTTGTGCCTTATTTATATCTCCTGATGATTTGATTCTTCATCTGTGTTTGTTTAGATATACAAAATATTTAAAAGTGCCTCCACAGACATGTAGGAACGTTTGTTCTATATTAAAACAACCAACCAACCAGATTAAGTGTCAAACTTTGAAGAGTTGTAGGAAAAGTACATCACCAAGACCTCTACGGTCCCTCATTTATTGATTCTGTGGGTTGGTTTAGCTTGAAAGGGACGTCTTCCTCCCCCTTGTTCCTGTGATGGAGGTGATAGTCCCAACACAGGTGAAGGGCAGAAGGATGTTTATTGTAGAACCCGTCGCAGAGATGTAAAAGAGCTGTGATGGTGCCTTTTCCAGTGCCCTGCCAATGCCGACTAGGTCTCTTTAGAGTTTTGTGGCCAGAGGCGATAACTCAGGGCACGTCTATAGGTGGATAAAAGCCCTGTGGCATGGTCACAGCTGGCCCAGCTCAGTTGACTCGGGCTGCAGGGCTAAAAATCACTGCGTAAATGTTCAGGCTCGGACTGGAGACTGAGCTCTGGGACTTTCCATCCTCGCAGAGTCCCAGAGCCTGGGCTTCAGCTCACGCCCAAACGTCTACACAGCAATTTTTCAGCCCCGGAGCCTGAGCTGAGTCCACTGACCCAGGCCAGTCATAGGTTTTTATCCCTGTGTAGACATACCCTTAGTGGTCTGAACATCATGTATGAAATTCCTAGACATTTTGAAACTAGTGGAATTGGGAGAGACGTCTTTGTTTTCCCAAAGTAGATAAACTGAGGGCCCTGCAGCTTTCTGTATGTCAGGCCTTGCCGACACTAGAAAGGGTTTGCTGGTATAGCTATACTGGCAAACTGACCCTGAGTCGATGCAATGTATAGAAGAATTCCTTTGGCAGCATAGCTATCCCAGTTCCATATATGAGATAAGCTATACTTGCGGTAAGGACTGTTTTGTCAGTATCCCTGCATCTACACTACGGTTTTTGCTGTGGTTAGAGTGTGATTCCCCCCCCACTCCAACCACTATAACTATGCCAGCAAAACTTTTAAACTTTTTTATGAGACTTTAAAACCCAAGCTTCTGCTGCCTCATGTGGCTACTGCAGATTAATTGACACTTTTCAAGTGTCTTTGGCCAAAACTTTCCCCTGAGTGTACTGTGTGTTGTCTGGTGGCCTCCACCCCAGAGGTAGCTGCATTTCAGTGGTGGTATATAATTGGTGAAGTAGCTTGGAATCATTTGGAATGAAAGGTGATACATGATTGTCAAATACTGTTGTATATTCCCCAGTGCTTTGTGCAATTTTAAATGGACGAAGTGGAGAAGCTTCCTAGGTTTTTGTTGTTTTATCAGTGGTTAGGGATTTTGCTGTTAAATAGCAATTGTATCTCACATGGAGAAAGTGGTCCAGTGGCTATGGCACCAGAGTGGGAGTCAGATTTGGGCTTTAGTTTGACTCCATCGCTGACCTCAGGCAAGACACGTCCCCTGTCGGTGCCTCAGTTTCCCCATAGGTAAATAGGGTTAATTGTATTTACTTTCTTTGTAAGGCACTTTGAGCTATGGGAATGAAAAGAGAAGCTTTAGTAGCTGCAGTAGTGACTTCAATTTGTATATTGTAGTGTTTAGGCTTAGAGGGGTATCCCTTTAAATAGTTTGAGAGCCATCTAGAGGTGCTCACTATATTTTAAAAGCTGCAAGAAATCAGCCAGGGTAGCAGTTTGTATGAGGCATGTTTGTGTATCTTTAGTAAAGACAAGTATTTGGGATGTGGCTGTTCCTGTCTGGTTTCTTTATATAGTTATTATTGTGTAAAGAGCAAAGCGAGCACAGAGTTGGCACCTCCTTACACGTAGAATCCAAAATTCTGTAGCACTTCTCCCCCACAAGCATCTAGTGCGTGGATGCTGTTTCAGTCATTAGCAAATGTTCTGCTTAATCAGTTTACCGTTCTGGCATGTCCACACTGGAGAGTTTGTGTAGCTGCTTGAAGCAACAGAAGGAAACAAACTCATATCCTATTGTTGTAGAGGTCTCGGATGTCCAACTCTCAGGGTCAAATCCTGTGCTTAGATATGTACATCTGAATCCCATTGAAGTGGATATGAACATCCATAAACAGAATTTAGCACATAGAATTTGTTCCTTCCTCTGCATTTATCAGCTGAACTATGGAAAAACTCCCTAATGAAGAACTAATGCTAAATTCTCTGAAACTCATCTCATTCACCTGTGAATTATCCTTCCTCCAAATCAAGGCTTGCTAGTGGTTACACTTTCTGCTGGGAATTTATTTCAGAGAATGTGATGCACCTGTAGTAGGTTATTGACCATCACCTAACACTGTAAATCTCAAAAGATCTGGAAGGTTAGTTTGGGTAAACATTTAAAAGACTGAATTAGCCCAGCCCTTTGGACCTATAAAATAGGTAAATTAAACTTTCCCACTAGAATTCCAGTTCTCCACACAGCCAGTTGGGCCAGAAGAACCTTTCTTGCTTTATTTTGTCACTTTCACTTGCAGTCCCTGATGAAACCTGGAACAGCAGAGCCATGTGACAATGCAAAACGACTAAAGTCAGTCCCCAGCCATGATATCTGAATCAGGGACGAAACTTTCCCAATATTCGGACCCAGGATTTGGTTTGGAGTTTGACTTTATAACTATGAAGAAAACAGAAGTTGTCTAAAGCTTTTCTTACTGATTACTAATTTTGTTTTCTTCATCTCCAAAGATGCCTATAACCTCATATCTTTGTGGGTGAGGCTTTAGGGATACACTAACAAAAGGGTATTGTCACATTGCTCCTACTGAGTGACTTACTCCTGTGGTATCTGCCATTAGCGTGTCTAGTGTTGTCTTCATGCCTAGTGCTTTAAAATTTGAAATAGTTCTCACAGCACTGGCATGCCTGAAGCTGGGGAAAAGAATAGAGGTGGGGAACTACCCAGGAGACTGCTTATTCAGGAGGTTGAACTGAGGTTTCCTAACTAGTCAAAGCATGTGTAGTCTGCCCAAACAAGAAAGACAAGTATAATGTCCCATTGCCCAAATCATTTAACTATGAACCCTGATGCAGAATAATGAGCTACCTTAACCAATGACCCATTTAATTCCTGTACAGAGATATAGTGCATCATTGTTTGTTTATTGCTGCAAGTCTGTTGATATCGTGGCTTGCAGATTCTAACATAAGGTGACGCCAAGATTCTTAGGACCTAATCTGACCCAATTTACACCCATCTGGTGTGAATGCAGCACAGATGACTTTATTCAGCTACTCCTGATTTACACTGATGTAACTTAGACCAGAGTCAGGCATGTAGATGGGATCCAGATCCAAAGTTTGGGGTAGGAGCCTAGGTTTTGGTCAGTCCCTAGCCGCGTAGAGAGAAATTCCAATCTCTATATGAACTTCCCAGAGTTCAGGTTCAGGGTTTTGTTCTGGGCCCTGTTTTGAAATGATGTTCAAATCTAGTTCACGTTTTGTTGATGGGTTGGATGCTGTAGCCGCTTCTCTGCAGACGGAAGCGGCCTCCATTGCTGCCCAGTGGAAGTGGCACATCCTGGTGCCCTGCTTGTTTGAATAGACATTCTCTGCAAGAAACTGCTTGCTCTTTCTACCAGCAGAGGAAGGGGTTAATGTCCTGTGGGTGGAGGTCCGGTACAGAGTGCCCATTGCACTTGCATGCATACCAAAGCAGTAACTTGCAGGAATGCTGCACAGCAGAACGTTAATGTCTTATGTTTATTTCCGTACTCTGGTGGGAACAGTGTGTTCCTCTGTAAGGAAAGTAACAATGCAAAATGTCGGATGAATAAGGAGCGTTATTTGATTGGCATGGTTGGAAATGGAAGGTATCTCTGACCCTGATGCCATCATCTATTTAGGCACAAAGCATGGCAAGGGGCCAGGTCAGTTAACTGGATGGAGCAGTTACGTTTGTACCCTTTCCTCTGAGGTAGGGCTCAAACCTCCTCCCTGGTGCTTGCTACCTGCAGGGGCTGCTCCCGTCTCTTTGCGGGGGTTGGGTCCTGGGTGCAATTGTTCTTGTGACACCTGGTGTCTCCACCCAAGGTGATTCCTCACTGTGCTCAAGTCACAATATTGCTACCGCTGCTGGCAAGGAGTATAAAACGCAGCACACTGGAAACAGTAAAGTACCTCAACACAAACCCAGCAAAGTAATGATACCCCCCAAAATAACAACATAACAAAGAGGGACTTTATTGGAAGCAGGAAGATGGGATCCGGGGAAGGAAAAAGTTAGAGTTAACAAAGAATACTAAACATCAACACATTTCCCACCTCCCAACACTCCCAGATCTTCCCAACCCCCAGCTCCCTCCCTGGCATCTCCTCAGGCGGATGGTACCCAGAGACTGAGTCCGGAGGCGAGTGCTGCAGTGCTGCAAATGTTGGCTGGCTGCAACAAAAAGAAAAGGGGTCCTCTAACAGTGTCTTCGCCTGGGTGGGATAGAGTCCTCTCCTGGCTCCCTGGTCTTCAGTCCTGTGGGGGTCTCACCTGGCTCTTGGTAGCCAGTGCCAGCTTGGATCTCTGCCAGTCTGGACAGTCGTCTCTGCGGAGTTGTCACTGCCTGGTCCGTGCGACTTTCCTGCTGCAGTTCAAAGACCCCTTTATGGCACTGGGGAGGGGGAGTTAACCAGAGGCTCCCTGGGCTGTTTGGCTTCTCTCTCAGCTCCCATTGAGGGCTGAGCAACCCGGGCTTATCTTTACCCAGCAAAGAGCTTGTCCATATTCCCCCCATGCAGAAGTCTATTGGCCTCAGCAGGAGTTTCTAATTCCTCTAATTCCTCTCTCCCTGCCCCGTCTCCAAGCATGTTGGGAAATGGTGTCAGAGCACTCCGGTAGCCATTCTTGTCATGGTCCAGAGGGTAGGACCCCCTTAGTGGCTCAGTCCAGCATTCTAGGAGCTGGCAAACTCCAAGAGTGGGTTACACCTGCATAATCAAAACAGTCAGGCAGGTGTGATATGTCCCCTATTTAAACTAATAATTATATTAGCTAGTGTTAAGCGAAACCTCCCCATGTTCAAAGCAACGTACAGGCATTAACTACTGTATATACTCGTTCATTAGCCCGTTCATTTATAAGCCGACCCCCCAAGATGGTTAGGTAAAAATAGCAAAAACTGTATGACCCTTTCATAAGCCGACCCTATATTTCAGGGGTTGGCAAACTTTGGTTCCTGGCCCATCAGGGTAAGCCGCTGGCGGGTTGAGAAATTTTGTTTACCTGGAGCATCTGCAGGCATGGAGCCCCTCAGCTCCCTGTGGTCATGGTTTGCCGTTCCCAGCCAATGGGAGCTGCAGGAAGTGGCAGGTAAACAAAATGACAATGTATTAGATATTCAAGTCAATGATTCCATAGAGTTTCAAATCATTGAATGTTGGTGTAGACCCGTTTATAAGCCGACCTCCGCTCTTTGATGCGTCACATTTTTACCAAAAATATGCGGCTTATGAACAAGTATATACGGTAATTAATCCTTCAAAAAACCCTTTGAGTGAGGGGTTGTTATTCCCTTTGCAGAGGTGGGATACCTTTCAACTTAGTGCTTATGGGAAGGGTGGGCTCAATTGCTCCGGACATGATGGTCCCATCTTTATCCACAGAAGAGATGTAACTTGAGCACAAATGTCTCCATATGCTCTGCCAGTGTACCTCTATCATGAGCCAGAGAAACCACTTCTAGAGCCAGCTGATAGCTCAATCTCTGTGAGTTACACAGCTCTTAGTTCCTCTGCCAAAAAGGAAGCCAGTTAGTGTTATTGATGGTGCTTTCATGTGGATATCGGTCTACTAGGAACTGTACTCAAGTCACCACATCATTTAGCTGTAGGACGGTAAGGACTTTTCACCACTACCATCACAGGCCAAGGTTAGATCAGTGACCTCTGGCGGTATTCCAGTGGAAATCTGAGTAAAGGGTGCGTGCGCAGGATCGTCTCCCCTGGTCTTTAAGGTCATCTGAAGAACTTTAAAAAGTGGAAAGTAGAGAGCCATGCAAACTGCAGTCCCCACAGGAGAGCTTATCTGATTTCTCGTGCCGAGCTCTGTTCTAGAACGACGTGGTGTTACAGTGAAATATACAAGGGGACGTGTACTGATGACTGGCCAAACTGCTATTTCCCAGGGTTGCCTCTACAGTTTGTTGCTACAAAGGGTGGGTTGGGAAATCCTTATTTGCTTTAAGATTTTGCATGTAGGTGGTTCCCTAGAATATTGTTCACTGGATGTTTGGTGTTTGTCTTGGTTTTTATATAACTCTGCGTGAAACGTGCCTATTTTTTTGCTTTATCTTAATCGAAACTCTATAGCTTCTCCTGTCCATCCGGTCAAGATGTTCAAAAGGGATTAGATAATGGGTGCTTCCATTTTGGGGGTTTCCAACTTGAGGCACCTTAAAGGGGGCCTGATTTTCAAAGGCTGGGGGCTTTCTGAAAATCAGCCCTCTCAGGTTGGGCATCCAAAAACGGAGGTATGTGAAGTAACAAGTCACTTTTGAAAATGTTGGCCTCCAGGTTTCCTCCAGGGCTCTAAGCAGTAGTGGAACTTCACGCTCGATGCATTTCCAGCTTGATCTGGTGCAAATGAATCCCAAATCTAAGCAGCTTAAGTAGTGTGTAGATGTACGTATGTTTATCTCTGTGTGTGTATGTTTCATTATCCAGTCAATCTTATGGGGGTGCTCATTGTCATTGTTTGTTGGTTGGCTGTCCCCTAGTATTTTAGGCCCAAGTTCTGGCTGGTTCTGAGTGCTGTCAAATCCCTTGTGCTTCACTGAAGGCGCTCAGGACCTTGCAGCAGGTGCGCAGTGCTGTGCTGGATTGGACCCATCTTGGGGAAGCCCAGTTGTGCTCTGTTTCAGTCAGTCCTACAGTTGCACTTTGACACATGCGTGAGTGCTGACTTCCTTTTTCTTCTCTCTTCTTTCAACAGTTGCGGCTTTGATCACTTCTGAGCTCCTTCCAGTGTCCGGACTATTGGGACTTTAAATTTTACAGACAGTTACCATTCAGTTCCTGGGGTTCCCCCCTCTCCCCCCTTTTCTCCTCATCACCTTCCCCTTCCCCCTTTCCCTCTTATAAAACTCCAGTGCATTGTGAGATTGCCATGGAGGCAAGGGAGACCCTAGGCAGCTCCCGGCAAAGGGGAGGTGAGGCGGATTTCCTGCCGGCCACGGTTTCCTCTGCGAAGCCTCCACCTGCTTCTAGCTGCACGGGGGAGACCATGTTGCCTGCTTCAGGCTCCGGGAAAGGGATCCCAGTGAGCGGAGAACGACTGGAGCCAGAAGAAGAGGATGAATTGGGTTCTGGGAGAGATGTGGATTCCACTTCCAATGCAGACAGCGAGAAATGGGTGGCAGGAGATGGCCTGGAGGAGCAGGAGTTTTCAATCAAGGAGGCTAACTTTACAGAGGGGAGCCTGAAACTAAAAATTCAGACCACTAAGAGAGCCAAGAAGCCCCCTAAAAACCTGGAGAACTATATCTGCCCACCTGAGATCAAAATCACCATCAAGCAGTCTGGCGAGCAGAAACTCTCCCGAGGTGGGAAAAATAGCAAAGCAGCTAAAGAGGAGGACAGAGGGCACTCCAAAAAGAAGGTAAGGACACCAGTGCTTTCAAGTGGCCTCTTATTTATTTTTCCTCTTTATTAGCTGTTCACAGCTGATGAACTGAGCTGTTTCCCACCTCTCCCTGGCCCCCTTTGCCTGTTTTTACACAAGACTGTGCTGCATGGACTGAGTGAGATAATCTGATCAGACATTCTGAACAATGAGGACCAAATTCTGCCCACGGGTGCATACATGCAACTCCCACTAGGCCATGCCCCCAGCCCTCTTGGGAAGGTGTTGGGAGCCAGCTGCATGCCTCTGAGGGCAGGATTTGGCCCTGGGTATTGGACTCTGCTTTTGCAGAAATAATAAGAACCAGCCCTGTTACCAAAACAGATTTGGAACACAATGGGTTTTCCTGTTCCTGGTCGCTGTATGGGGGGACCATCTGCTTTGCTGGGAACTCCTGGGAGTGGGACTAACCTGGGTAACCTGCACCTCTGTGCTGTGGTCAGTTGCTTGAGTTCATGCAGCCCAGAACCAGTTGCGCTTCTGAAGGTCACGGAGAGGCTAGACTAATCAGCTGAGAACAAAAGGTTTCCGATGTGTGTGTGTGTATGTGTGTGTGCACAAGAAATAACCTTCACCCAATTTGCCAAGCTCTGCTTGGTTAACACGGAGCTGATACAAACCAGGGACAGTCCAGCAGTCCCATGTACAATATGAAGATGATCTTGAATTGTCCTTTATAATAGCCAGTGCTGAGGAGGTCAAAATCCTGATCCTTCAAAGGCCTTTTCTGTTTTGTATGTAGTTGAGAATTAAGATTATTAATTAAATGACTGATAAACGATGCCCCCCATTTCTAACCGCTACGTATCTGAGCACAACTGCTCAATCCCTTTGTTTTGTAAGCTTTTGATTGCATTGTCAAATACAGGTATGTGTGCAGAGAACAAACGCGCTCGTACCTATATAAGGGGCTAATGGCTCCATTACTCTTGATTACAGCATTGTGCGGGCTGTAATCAACATTACAGTTATGGTTGAGAAGATACCTCCAATATTAGCCCCATTTTCTTCCAGGCGCTTATCATAGTCTTGAAATACCCTTTGGGCTGAGATTTCATATTCTTTACATTGGGTGGACATGCATGATCCTGCGCTGGTTTAGCCAAAGTGAATCTTAAGGAGTGTGAACTCATGAGGACTGAAAGCAAGGAGAATTTTTCTCTGGATCCCAGTGAATAACATACTGCATGTGGGTGAAATACGTTACTTTTAACTCAGTGAAGTGATTTCTTTGGACCATTTATCCACTATGATGCGGATTTCCAGACATCTGGATAGCCACTAAAGTAAAGTAAATAAATGCTTAGGCTCAGATACTAATATTCTTACTCGCACTGAGTAACAACCTACTCCACAAGAAGTCCTGTTAATTTCAATGGGAGTGTTTGTTGTGTGAAATAGAAACCAACATTAATAACGGTATCACAATCTGGCTGTTAATGATTGTGTGTCCAAACAAACACATATGATTGTGGAACCATACTGATAAGAACACACACTGACTATAGTGACGTATATGGATCAAGAAGAACTTCCAGGGTTTTTATTGGAAATCAGGGCCAAATTAAAGATACTAGCATCATAGTGTGATTAGCTGCCTGCATGGCCATCCAACTAAAGTGGTTGTTGTTTTTTTTTTTTTTTTTTCTTTCAACAAACAATAGTTGTGGAAGTGACATGCAAAACGCCTACAGGACTGCAACTTTAAGGATGAGATTTGACTCATGCAAAGGTCAGGAGATTCAAAGATATGGATCTCAGCAGCTTTTTGCTGGTGTGTGGGCAGAGTATGTGACTTTTAAGTCCGTGACACCAAGCATTTCTGTAGCACATAGATGCTTCCATCGGGGATCGGAGCCCCTTTGTGCTAGGCACCGAACACCCATATAACAAAAAGACTGTAAGCTCTTTGGGGCAGGGTAATCTAAATATATGGCAAGAGACAACAGGTGGATACAATCCACAGATAGGGAGCACAAGATAAGGGTGAGGTGATTACAATTAGCATAATAAATGGGGCTCACAGTTCACCAGCTGCCTACCCGTTGTCCAGTTGGAGTTTCCACGAAGAAGCGTGGAGAGGGATTTAAAAGAGGACAATGTGGTAGCTTTGATGATTTTCACAGCCAAATGCCCCTGCCCCAGAAGAGCTAGCAGTCTGCAGGGCTTGATCTTGAAACCATGAAGCCAATAGGATTACTCACGTGAGTAAGTGCTGCTCACCATCCAGCTTGCAGAATCAGGCCCTAAGTGAAGGCAAGTTGTAACAGGAGACGATGCCAGACCTTGCCGGGGTCAGGTAAGGAGAAGGGAGGTCAAAGGGTGCAACGGTAAAATCATGCGGTTGCTGAACGGCTGATGTGCGCGTCATGAGGGTTACACAGAATTTTTTTGTGAAAATACAGTTAATTTGAGGTTAGGAGGAAACTGCAAGTTGAAACTTGACTTGAACCAGAGCTGAGGCTTTCTTGCCCTTCTGTGGGTTTTTCCCATGTAGAGGAGTATGCATCTCATATAGGGAGTTTTTGCATTGGCTTACAGAAGTACTGCCAGCTTTGTTTATGTGTGAGAAAGAGACTGTACTATTTAAACCAGCCAGGGATCTGTGGTGCTTTAGTGGTATTTATTCCTACAGTTATACTGGCTTCATCTCTTGTTGCTTTAGCAAAAGCAAACTCAACAGATCACCAACTGGGGAGAATAGTAGCAATCAGGAACAATACAGTGAAGCCTGTGGGCCAAATTTTCTGCAGGCATAACTCCATTGGTCTCAGTGGAGATGTTGGCTCACTATATTTTTTTCCTTGGGATCGAGAGCAGTGACACTATTCCAGTTTATCACCCAGTTCCGTATTCAGGGCTACACACTACTTTGAACTCCCGGTGAGGCATGTTCTTGGATCAAGGGCTGTACATAGCTAGGCTTGGTGGAATTCAATTTTTATTATTTTTATAATTTTGACAGATAATATCAATGTTTATTTTTCAGCATCTTTTCCCCGTTTTGATCTACTGAAATGTTCACAGTTGTGGGAAATTATTTAACGCCGGCATTACAACACGTTCTATACAGTTTAAGGCAGCACTCTACTAGTTCTCAAGCAGCATTTTTCTTACTTTGCCTATCTGCGAATGTCGATTATTATCGATTATTATTTTTTTTTGTTGGTTTGTACGTGTGTGGTGTAATTGACGTGTATCTATATCTACCGATAAAAATCAAACCCTTCTAAGGTTATCGATTACCCTTAATGTGAACGACAGTGGTGAAAATGGCTGTTTTACACCTAGAGGACTAGTGCTGGAATGTATTTCCCACCCACCCCCACCCTCAAGGAGGAGCTAACTCTATTAGGACTTGAAAAATCACTTAGATTTGTTGCATAATAATTTAAATCACAGCTACAGTTAGTCCCCAGTGCTTACAAATACCTCTTCAGCATGCTTGCAGGAGTTTCAATACACATAGCACAGAGGGCAAGTAATGAAAACATGGAAGCAATTTAAGTAACAGCATGTGGGTACACAAAGGAGTGGTGATGCCAGTAATGCAAAAGGGCTGCGAACTGGGGCCATAGTGTTTATTCAGTGGCCACTTAGGGAGGGAGTTATGCTGATTTCTTAGTCGTATAGTGTTCTTCTGTTTATAAGGCAGTATGGGCTAATGCATCAGTTCTCAGACTGTGGTCCATGGACCACTGGTGCTTGGTGGAATGGGGTCTGTGGAGATCTGTCTGTTCACCAGGGGAGGGAGAGGTGTGCTCCAGTCTTTGTTTCCAACAGCTACATTACATTAAAAGAAGCTAGACATACACTAACTACTTTCCTCCTGTTGCTTTTCCTTGTGAACAATCACTGCAGTTGCCCCGGGGATGTTATGTGATCATGAATGAGAGTGGAGGGAATCCAGGAGAGGATTTTATTGGGTGTGGTTCCCATTATGAAAAAGAATTTGCAAATCCTTGGCCTAATGGTTTGAGACTTAGGCTGTAATCCAGGAATTTCTTCCTTTCGGTCCTAGCTCTGCCAAGTTTCCCCCCCCTCTGTAAACGGAGGCTGATGGTAGTTGCTTGCCCGTTTTGCCGGGCTCCTATAAAGACGGATTCCATTTTGGTTAGTATTCGTACAGCAATTTGTAAAATTGCTCTGTAAATACTTAGTAGTATTTCAGCTGTTCTCCGCACTGGGTTGGAGTGGGCTGAGCCATTGGTGTTTACAACACCCACTGTTCTGTATCTGCAGAGGACTTCCTAACTGTCACAGGTGGCTGAGGACGATCTCCCTTTAAAAGGACTAGCCGCCCGGTGACTGTCACAGACCGGTTGAAAGGGAGATGGGTCTCAGCCCACTTGTGACTCTAAGGTAGATTCTGATTAAGAAAACACAACATAAGCCATAACTCCACTACCGTGCAAGTACCGAATTTGCTGCACATGCTGTCACTTCCTGCAGCGGGGCCATTGCAAGTCTGCCTCTTTTAGTCAGTCCTAGTGCATTTCCCTTTGGAAGTGGGCAAACAAACTGTCAGCTTTGATGGGCACTAAAAGCATGGCACCACATGCTAAGAAGCAATCCATCAACATTCCAGGCCTGTCTCGCAGGCTTTAATAAGCCCCAGATGAGAAGTAGTTCTGTGGGGTTTTTTTCTTTCTTCGTTTGCTGCCCTCTGTATTTTCCTATTGCTGTAAACACTTGATTTTTGTTGTTGTTGTGTTACTTAGTGTGCCAAACTTCCATTTGAGTTCCCCTCATATGCATAATTCACTGCCTCGGGGCGTGAAAACTTCTTTTTTTATGCTTAGGAAGGGTGACTCAATTTATCAGTGAGATATGAGCAGTGGCAGTAAAAAATTTCTTGTGTGCATTCATAGGAAGCTCTGCTCCCTGGATTCTCTCATATATACATCTTGATTTTAAATCAAGAGTGGCTGTCTTTATCAGGAAGTTCCTATCAAGTGCCCCGTTCTCCTGAATTTCCATTCGCATTGCTTTCCTTTCACTTTGTATACCCTCCACGCAGGCACTTTCTCCTTGAATTCGTATGTGCTCCTGTCTCTCTTGTTCATATCCTTTTCCCTTTGGAGTAGCACGCGCACTTGCGGCCTGCACACTTCCCTTTCCCTGCAGGTTCTCATGAGCCTCCACAGTATCTGTCTCTCTCCTGTCAAATTACCCCTGTGCTGTATTCCTTTCCCTTCTGATTTGCATGCAGGATCCTCAAATTGCTCACAGTTTGCATATTTGTTTCTCTTTGAGAAGGGCATATCATTTCGGGATCCCCTTGTGTGTATGATCATCTCCCTTTGGGATTTGAACTTGGATGTAGTTGGCATAAGCCCTTGTCTTTCAAGAAAGTCATGATTTTTTTTTAAGGTGCAATTATACGAAGGACTTCTCCTTCTCCCCCCTTCCTGTTGTTTTCTCCCCTTCTTTTTAATTATTTTTTTTTGATGGATAGATGGTCACTTCCAGTTCCCTACCTTTAAAGAGCAAATGATTGGAGGAGGAGTGGGGGTGAGTGCATAAAAAGGGTATTGATCCAAACCCCCAAATTAAGGGCAAATTTAAAGGGGCAGAGTCAAATAATTTGAACTCAAAGCCCTAATTCTCCACTGCCTCGTATTGTCATTTACATCAGTTCAAAGTGGGTCTGAAATGCTTCCGGCACAGAATGGTAAGGCTAGATTTTCAGCTGCCCCCAACGGATGCTGGGCACAGCTAAGGAATCACGGCACGTAGGAGCCTATTATAGGCCCTTGATCTTGAGGATGGTTCTGTTCAGGGGACCAAGCCAGCATAGATCAGAGCAGCCTTGAGGCTGCTCTAAACTATACTGTCTACACCAGGTGTCGTTTTGGCAGTAGGGGAGGACTAGGGCATAGGAAAGGTGGTGGTATAGGACCTATCCTTTATACCAGGGGATGGGAGCGGTGTGCTGCAGCAGCTGTGTGCCAGAAGAGCAACTAACATGAGGGGAATCTTCCCCTGGCTGGATAAACTGACTTCCGGCAACTTTGCACTGGGAGACCAGCACAACACTGCCCTAAGAGCCCTGCGTGGGCCTAAATATGAAGAATCAAGTTTCAAATAGTTCTGAAATGTTTTTGTAAATTTAAATTAGTATTTTTTCTGTCCCCCACAGTGTTGGAAACTGTTAGGGGGGGAGGGATAGCTCAGTGGTTTGAGCATTGGCCTGCTAAACCCAGGGTTATGAGTTCAATCCTTGAGGGGGCCACTTGGGGATCTGGGGCAAAATCAGTACTTGGTCCTGCTAGTGAAGGCAGGGGGCTGGACTCAATGACCTTTCAAGGTCCCTTCCAGTTCTAGGAGATGGGATATCTCCATAAAAAAGAAAAGAAAAAAGGAAACACCAATTAGAAGACCTTGGGTTGGTGCGTGAAAAAAACAAAAAGTGAAATTATCTATAAACAAAGTGAAAACGACCAGTCCTGTTTCTTTATATGGAGCTGAGCAAAATACAATAAAAGTAAACAAACAGAAATAAAATAGGGCATGTGGGAAAGGAAGGATGATTTATAATGATGATGATTAAAATTCACTCATCCTGGCCCTTCCTTTGAGTTTTACCAGTGCTGGTGTTAGCAGGGAGTAGTGTCTGCCTTAATCCACGTTATGGGTCTCTCCTGTGCAGGAGAAAAATGGGGCTTTCCCCCCCACACTTTCATGACTTGCACAGGCCAGCAGAGATCCATCCATTATCGTCCAGGTAGGCTGCCAAAGGCTGCTTGGCGTTTTTGCATGTGGTCAGTTATCTGCTAAAGGAACAAGTATCAGTATGATTTAGTTGGGGATTGGTTCTGCTTTGAGCAGGGGGTTTGACTCGATGACCTCCTGAGGTCCCTTCCAACCCTGATATTCTATGATCCTGGGGTGAGGGGAGAATGATACCGATTGCCAATTTAGGTGGTTTCTATTCACTGAAGCAAACTGTTGAATGAGAAGAACTGTGCTGTATTTGAATAAGTTAGTGGCTATAGAGCCAGGGTTTGCTCCACCCACTTCAGCTCATCCATGTGGAGGCTGTTTTTCATTTAAATTACGCAGCAGCCTCCCTCTGAATGTTTTCAGCTGGTCTCTTCCCTTCTGTTTCCTCGTTGATTTGAAGCTCCGGGTCCTGGGCCTTTAAACACAAGCCTCCTCTGTCGAAAACATGACAAAACAAAATATCCCTCGTGCGGGCTTGTGTGTTTATTGGACGCCAACTGGCTTTGGTCAGGAAGTAATTGGAATCAGTTCTGGGCAGCTGGGGGCAGAGTGGAGAGGAGCTCAGACCTGCTGCTACCAGATACCTGATTCCTGGAGCTGATTCGGCCGTCACGCTTTTCACTGCAGAATCATGGGGAAAGAGCTTGGTGAGGAGAGGCGAACAGGAGATGGGCTTTTTCCACGTCCCGTCTTGTAAAAGCTCAGTCATGTCAGGATATGCCGGCTGCACTTTGAAAGCACTGTTTCTACTTCCTCTGAGTCCTCCAGATCAGTGCAGCTATGCTAGATACTGGGCATGCACACCCAGTTACAAATGGGCAGTGTCTTCTTCCTTTCACCAGTGCACACATTTGAACACATGTGCTCATGCACTCCTCCCACCCCTTTCTTCTTCACACATTTTCACGGTCTCAAACCCGCTCCTGCCCTCCAATTTACACACGTTCACTCAAATTCTGACACTTTGAGACAAACCTCCAGTGTCTGTCTCTCATGTGCACACCTGACCCTCCACCCCCCTGCATGGACACCTTCAAACACACAGATTTACATTTACCTAGCTCATATTTACATTTACCTCTCACTCTCACTTATATTTGCACACACGTTCAGACTCACTTCCAGCCCCTCCCACACTCACACTTGCCCTCCTCTTCAGTCTCACGCCCAGTCTCACTCAGGCCTGGTCTATACCTCAAATGTAGATTGACCCTAGCAGGGGCTCAGGGATGTGAAAAATCACCCCCCTCCTCCCGAGAGATGTAGTTAAGCTGACCTAAGGCCTGGAAGAGACACAGCTAGGTTGATGGAAGAATTCTTCCGCCTCTCAAAGGGGTGGGTTTACTAAAGCGACGGAAAAACCCCTTCCACCACTTCACCACTGTAGCACTTGTAGTGTAGACGTAGGCTCTCATGCACATTAGTGCACACACCGCCTCTTCTCCCTCACACTCAGACACTTGTGAACATTCAATGGTATAGCCAAAGAAACTGCTTGGGCTCTCTTGGTGCACGGAACATGCCCTGTGCGATATAACCGAGAGTTTCACCAAGAAGCCATAGAGAGTGATTGCTCCAGCAGACTTTTGTTTACTTCCCTCACATAAACGCCTATTTAGGAATTGTTCTCTCAGCTTCACCTTCATCTAAGGAAAATATCCCCAATAAACAATCAAAGCTCTGTAGTTATTTAAAAATAAATATTTAGACTTTTCCCATTTTGGACGCTTAAAAGGAGTCAGTTTGATAAGTGGCCCTCAAATACAGGCTGAATTTACTGTGTTTTCCTTCCTTCCTTAACACGATCCCTAGACTGTGGAGTCTGACTCTGTATGGGAAACGCTATCTCTAGTTTATATTGACATTGAAACCCTCCGCATACGTTCCGTTAATATGAGGCAGCCGGGGTGAGTGGGAATCTGACAGGGCCCACCTAGAAACGAAAAGCATTATTATTTGTATTAGGGCAGTGCCGAAAGGGTATGTCGACACAGTGTTTTGGAAGCCACGGCAGACTCGGGCCAGTAGGACTCACTCTAGCGCGCTAAAGACAGCTGTGTGGACAGCGCTTTGAAGGTGCGGCTCAGTCTCTGAAGCCCACCTCTTCCCTAGGCGTCAGGGCCCAAGCTCTAGCCCAAGCCATAATGTCTACACGGCTATATTTAGCGTGGTAGTGCAAGCTCTGCTAGCCCAATTCTGTTGAGCCAGGCAGGGAGGCTCGCATTAACATGTACCCTAAAGGCCCCAACTAATATTGGGGCCCGTTATGCTAGGCCCTGTGCAACCATAGAGTAAGAAACAGCTCCTACCCTACCCTGCCAAGCTTACTGCCTAACTAGAAAAAAAAAAAGCGGGAGAAAGGAAATAGTGTTACCCTCATTGTATAGAAGGGGAAATTGAGGCACAGATCAATTTAAGTGACTTGACCAAGGTCACACAAGAAGCCTGTGACGGAGCCAGGGGTTGAACCTAGCCCTCCTTCACCCCAGCCCAATTCCTTAACCACAAGATCATCCATCTTTGAGAGCAGAGCCTGCTACCTTTATGTATTTGCCACAGATTGGTAGGTAAGAGATCAGGCGTGTGCAACGGAGAGGAGGAACAAGCTGGTTTTTGCCTTTCCTCTGAACTCCTTTGCTCTTGTGGGTGTCCTAGTCAGGCATTCAGTGCTTGTTTTATAGTTTGAATTCTTCTGCACCCTTCCCCCCACCCCAATGGTGTTTAAAGAAAAAAAGATTTAAAAATACTTCTCGGTTGAGATCTTGTCTTGTGAGCTTTAGCCTGGAGCAAGTTTTTATGGCTGGGTGTTACAAGACCTCTGAAAACAGAAGTTTATTATGGAAGCTCAGACAGGCCTGCAACTCCAGCAGGACTCCCTGGCCCTTCCACAGCCAGAGTCTTTTGTCCTTTATGAATGCAGCCTGTGGCTATTGTGAATGATGTCGCAAGTCTATAATTTCCTGACATAATGACAAATCCAGGTCATATGTGAAAGTTACAGGTAAGAAATGTGATGGGGAAGGGGAAGAAATGCATAATAAAATCCATACCCAACATTTTAGAAGTGACTAGTGATTTGGGGTGCTTCAATTTTGGGGTACCCAATTTGAGACCCCTTTAAAGAGCCCTGATTTTTAGGAGGTGGGTACACAACCTTTCTGAAAACCAGTCTTCTTTAAAGACGCTGCACGTTTGCCACCCCAAATCGCTAGTTTCTTTTGGAAACCTTGGCTGTGCATATCAATCTGTTGCTTAAAAAATAGGCTGTAGCTCAAAGAGGACTGATGGGGTTGATTCAGAAATGACGGGGTGAGGTTACTGCATGCTGCAGGTCAGACTAGATGATCAGAATGGTCCCATCTGGCCTTAAATCTTTGAGACTGTTATTAATAGCAAACGAGAAATACGCAGTCTCATCCTCTTCTCAGACTCTTCTGTCATTGTGGATAGTTCCTTGAGATGTTTAAGGGTTTTATTTTCCCACTGCCCTAGTTTTATATCGTTGAAGTGCCACCGATTTCAGCTGAGGGGGACATAAATCTTCAAATATGTAAAAGGTTGTTATAAAGAGGATGGTGCTCAATTGTTCGTCATGTACATGTTGATACATTGGAGAGGGTTCAGAGAAGAGCCACAAGAATGATTAAAGGATTAGAAAATCATTATGGTGCTAGGCTCAAAGAGATCAATCTATTTATCTTAACAAAGAGAAGTTGAGGGGTGACTTGATTACAACCTATAAGTATCTACATGGACAACAAATATTTAATAACGGGCTCTTCAAGCTACAAGACAAAGGTATAACGTGTTCCAAAAGCTGGAAGTTGAAGCTAGACAAATTTAGATTGGAAATAAGGTGTAAATTGTTAATGTAACTAATCATTGGAACAACTGACCAAAGCTCATGTTGGATTCTCCATCACGAACAATTTTTAAATCAAAATTGGCTGTTTTTCTAAAAGATCTGCTCTAGGAATTATTTCAGGGAAGTTCTATGGCCTGTGTTATACAGGAGGTCAGACTAGATGATCACAATAGTCCCTTCTGGCCTTGGAATCTATAAATGCCCACCAAAGGTAGGAGAACAAGTAATTGGCTTCGCTTGCAGCAGGGTATATTTAGATAAAATATTAGAGAGTTTCCCTAAGTGTAAGGATAGTTAAGCACTGGAACAGGTTACCTTGGGAGGTTGTGGAAACCCTGTTCTGGAAGGATTAGACAACAGCTGTCAAGTATAGCCTAAATATACTTAATCCTGCCTCAGCATGGGGTGTGGGGTGGACTAGATGATTCTGTGAGTCACTCCTGATCCACACCAGTGAAAAGATGAGTATCGTCCTTTAGGGAGTTGGCATGTAATATTCACTCACCCAGTGATATCTGATTGAATGTGGTGCTAGGGTGGCAATGTCAAAGGAAGTGGCCTATCTGCTCTTGTTGACTCCTCTGTTTTCTCTCAGGAGGTTCAGGTCTGAGCAGTGGAGCGTGGAATATGACACCACAGATCAGACCATTGGTCCACCCCATGTTGGTTCCCACCTCCCACCATCAGCTGGTACCTGAAGCTTCAGGAAAAGACAACACTCCTGTAATGCAATTAGCTAGCTGTCCAGGGCAGTATACGGAGGGAAATTGCTTCTTTGGTCCTTCAAGGTAGAATCTACCTTGATAGGCAGTTTATTAAATGGCTTTTCTCTCAGTAAATTTGATATCACTGTATATGACAAAATAGTCCTTTTGTGTTGGGAGAGCATGACGGCTTCTCAGCGGGGCTTGTATTGTTGGACCTGCCTTATTTCCTGGTATGCTCTTTGTTGGAAGCTGCCCACTAGAGCTAAGCAAAACAGGGTCATGACGTTCCCTTGGGGAAAAGCTCTGAGTGACCTCTGATCATCTCTTACCCTCGCATCCAGAAATCCTCCTGCCTTCAGCTGGGACTTTCCCTGTGGTGGGTCTCTTGACCCAAACAGGTCGCAGAGCATAGATTACCAGAAGCTTTTCCCAGATGAGACAATTATTGTGAGGCTACAACAAGCACCAGCCAAAGAAGGGAGACATTTTACTTAGAACCACAGTCAAAGAAGTTAGTTGAAAATAACTGATGAGTTTATCTGGCCCCAGGAGCGCTGCCAGCTTTTTTGCCGCCCTATCCGGCGGAAGGTCCCACCCCCGAAATGCCGCTCCCAACGGCGGCATCCGAAGATCCAGCCGCCTTGGTCGCTGCCCCCCAAATGTTAGTGCCCTAGGTCGCCTAATGGATTGCGCCGGCCCTGTCTGGCCCGTTCTGCCATTGCAGGAGATTTATATGGTAATCTGTATGGGAGAATCTATATAGTTGAGTACAGTTTTAAATAATTCTCTCAACAGAGCTTCGATCACTCTCCTTGGGAGACTATTCTACAGTAATAGATTTAATCATTAGAAGGAACCTGCCCCCATCACTCCCCCTCTTCTTCCGCTCCCTCAGTTATTCAGCCTCATTTTTCTTCCTCTCTTAATTTCATCTAACTACTTGTAATTATATTCCCTCATGCCTGGCTTGATTTTAAAAAAGGGGTTCCAATCTGTGGATCTGGAGAACAATGGGAATTGGTGACAGCATGATGCGAGGGACCTGAGTTCAGGTGATCAGCTCCTGGGACTGGCAAGAGTGGCTATTAGCTCTCTGGGAATGATGGGTCCCCACTGAAATCAAGGGGAGTTTTGCCATTGACTTCAGTGGGAGGGGCCTCAGCATGTTCTACACCTGCCCTATGGGAGGGGGCACCTCATATTGCTGCTCTGTGTGCCTTCCCTGGTTGATTCACGAAATGTTATTAATGTGCTCTGGATGGATCCATTTCTCTTCCTTACTGGACTTGACGGGGATCAGTGTTCACTGACTCCAGTAATTATTGTCACACGGGAGGCATAGATGGCTGCAGCACAAAGTCTTCGGGCCTGATCACGGTAAAATAGAGATCAATGGGAATTTTGCCATTGACTACAATTGGAGGAGCCTCAATCTCTCAGAAAGGATGTCACAGCTGGGAGTGGGGGTAGGGAAAGTCAAAGGCTTAGACTGAGGGGTTTGGATGCTGGAGTGTGAATCCCAACAACTCACCCTTAGTGGTTCTAAAGCTCTGCACTACCTGGGTTTCGCTACAGCAATTCACTTGCTAATGTGTATTTGCAGCCAACATAAAAGCTGTTGATTCGCCTTGTTTCAGTTTACAAAATGACTCATCCAGAATCAAAAGAAAAAGATGAATCTTTTTGTGTCAGCGAAAACCCCATGAAAGTGGGGCGGATGCTGATTAATGTCCAAATTGTGGCAGTGAAAAAAAAAATTGTTCCCTGCGATGCTGTCGATTCAGCTGGAGAATTTCTTTACTTCTCCCTGCTAAAACATTATGGTGTAGGATTGTTGTGAGCTGCTAAACAGATGAGAGGGAAATGCTACCTAGCTACCTAGCTATCTCTCCTTTCTCCTGTTCTGTTTTAATAAAGCCCAAGATGTTATCATGGCAAACAGCAGCTGCATGTTAGATGTACCAGGCAACACAGTGCATCTTGTCCACATGGTTTCATAACTCTTTGTGAAATCCCCAGGTCAGAGGCCATTCCACTGTGCCCATCTTCGTCACATCTCACTGATCTGTATCCTGGCAGGGTGTTTTTTTTCCCCCTTTCTTTCTCCATGTATGGAATGAACCATCTGCTGCTTTGGCTTTCAGAAGAATTTTGAAAAATACCAATTTCCCTTTGTTCCCAAAGAAAAACTAAAATCAAGCCCGTATTTGCAGGGGTTTCAGAAGGGCTCGTATTGTGTTTCCTACTCCCCAAGGAAAGGTTATCCTCTTTCTTCTTTTCTCTTTGATTCGATTCCCTGCCACTGTGTGAGCGAGTCTGAAGCTGCAGCTGCTGCTGTCAGCTGGGGAAGGGAGTCCTCTTGTTTGAAACCCATGTGTTAATCCCTGGGTAGAAAAAGTAGAAAAGTAATCCCTCTCCACATACTCCCCCCGACCCCCATTCCACTCTTCTGAAGCCCTATTGACTGATGAAAGTCCTCGCTGTGTTATTTTGGGTACCGACACATTTTAGGCACTATGTCTTCTAAGAACAATGAGCATCTCTGACCAAATAGCTCATAGCAGTTCACACCCATTATATACAGTACAGTTTGCAGCACAGAGTTAAATAATATAGTTACAATTAGCTGAATTGCAGGATGAAAAGAGCGAGGGGGCATGGGTCAGAAAAGGGATGATGCACTGTATAGATATGGGCTGTTAAATAGGATATGAAAATAGATAGATAGTGGATGAGGCAGAAAGATATAGGAAGGCTCTTTCAGAGGGTGGGAGCAGCAAGGGAGAAGGCTCTTGCAGAAACAGTGCCAAAGCTTATGCCAAAAGAAATCTAGTGTTTGGATGGGCATGAGAAAGGAGTTGGAAAGACACAGGTGCCTGGAGTAGCCTGCAATACATCGATGGAAGGCTTTCAAAGGAAGGAAGGCAGTTTTGATATGAATCTTGAAGTGGACGAGGAGTGAGTGGAGTTCTTCTTTGTTCAGGTGAGAAGGCAGGCAGCTGCACTGTGCCCAGTCTGAAGATCCGGGAGCTCTGGGAAATTCACAACATTGCTGGAGGCAGAGGGGTCCTTGCGTTGCATGGCAGAGGTGCTGATAGGCAGATCTGTGGGACTAAGGCCAGGTGTACTCTAAAACATTAGGTCAACCCAGCTATGTCGCTCAAAGGTATGAAAAATCCACCCCCCTGAGTGACATCATTAAACTGAACACACGGTCAAGGGAAGAATTCTTCTGTCAACCTAGCTACTGCCTCTTGGGGAGGTGGGTTAACCACAGCGATGGGAGAATCCCTCCCATGGCCGGAGTGAGTGTCTACACTGAAGGGTTCTGGCAAGGCAGCTGCAGTGCTGGAGCTGTGCTGATGGAGCGGTTTAAGTGTAGACATAGCCTCAGAGACATGGGAGGGGAATGCAAGTTAATGGTCAAGAATAACACCAAGGTTATGTATAGGGGATTCAAAGGGAGGGATGAGTTGAGAATGGAAAAGGAGAAGACAGACATGTGCTTTAGGCGTCTCCTTTTGCTTTCTCCATACAGGGAGGGTCTTGGTGCAAAAGAGGGATTGCCCCCAGAGACAGGAAGAGAGCAGTTAGATGGGAGGAAAAGGCAGAACAAGAAGAGGTGCAAGAGATGCGTGTTCTGGTATAGTCTATTTACTGTTGTGTGGCTCCCCCCTCATTGCAAAATCACTGTACTATTTCAGCATCATTAAAGAATGAATCCTTCCAACACCCCTGGGAGGTAGGGAAGAGTTGTTATCCCCACTTTACACACCGGGAGCTCAGGCACAAAGAGATGAGGTGATCTGACTCTGTGACAGAGCTGGAAACGGAAGCCACGTACCATGGGTCCCTGTCGGGTGTCTTAACCACAGGCCCATGCTTCCTTCCCTATACAGGTCTGTCGCATCTTACGCGCCTTTAACATGCGTGATTTCAACTTCACGCAGTCGGCAAAAACAAAAAAAAAACAAAAAAAAAGAGAGAGAAAAACAACAGTTTTAATACTATACCTGTAGTACGGGCGATTTGGCCCGCCATTGAACTCAGTGGGGTTTTGGCTATACGCGGTTTTTGCTTTACGCGCTAACCGCGGAACGGAACCCCCGTGTAAGATGAGACAGACCCGTATTGCTGAAAAGGCAGGTCCATGAGGGTGGAAAGTTGCACGGAGTCCAAGGCTGCCCTGAGGTCAAGGGGAATAAGGACGTTTAAGTGGCACCACCCCCAGCTGTAGACAAGTGGGTTTTTCGCTTTGTGGAGGAGTGCGGTTTCCAGGGCAGGGGATAGAGTAACATTGGCGAAGGGTACTGTTGTGTGAAAGATGAGCAGAGTGGTATGGAGAGGATGTTTTCTCAAGTCCAGTGCTGTAAAAGGGACAGTGAGAGGCAGAACAATAGTGACCGGGATTTTCAGGGATTCCTCATACTGGCTGCGCTCAGTGGGGGATCTAGACAAACACCACTAGTGAGGATTTGGACAGAGCATGTATATGTTGGGTGGTGGCGTTGTGGAGAACAATCCATTCTTTAGCCTTTGGCATGTCACAGATCTTTCCCAGCAGCCCTGGCCGCCTCATGGCTGGTTTTACAGGTGGCTCGGTAGTGGGCATGGGGGGCTGCTGGCTTGAGGGTCCAGCTGCTGCCAGACTCTGTGAACTGTTGACCTTCCGGATGACCAAATATCTTTCCTTTGGATTATGTGTGACCTTTGCTCCCAATTCTGAGGTCTTGCAAATTAACTCCTGTGCCAGATTCCTCGCAATCTCTGTCCTCTTTCTGCGAAGCGGGGTCGTTATTCCCCTCCCAGCAACCCCCATTGCTCCTCCACCGTGTTCCTCTTGTTCATATAGAGGAATAATTGTTGGCCCTTCTTTACCCATCCCCCTTTCTGATGTGTAGGCCATTTGTATGCGGGTGCGGGAGGGGCAAGGGGGATGTAGAAGGGAGAAAGAAAAGGGTGGGGGGGGGGGGAATTAGTTTGTTTGTTCAAGTCATTTAGTCCTCAGATTTCAAAAAGGGTTTCATCATCTCTGATAGCAATGTGCTTATGGCATTTTAAAAATAACTCAGTGAAAAAGAAAAAGTGTGGGATTTAAATGTTTTTCTATAGATTTGTCAAAAATAAAAATTCTATTTCTGTGGTTCCGATCCCCTTTGTACCTACTTACTTATTTATAGGTGACCAAGCATATTGTACTGTATCTAGTATCTGCTTGGATTACTAAAATCCCCATCAATTATATTCAATCACAGTTTAAACATTGTGTTTGTTTGTTCACCATTTCTAGTATTTGTTTGCTTTGTGGGACAATGTAAAACTCCCGGGTGTCATTTTCCTTTGTATTGAGTCAATTTCACTTTCTTGTTTACATGCACTAATACAATGCTTTTGGGTTTGAATTGGCAGTTCTCCCTTTACCACCAAATCCTCATCCTTTTCCCCTCCCCCCCGTTATTTTTACTGGAATTAAAAAATCAAAAGAATAAATCTGAAAGCTTTTCAGTCCCATTAACTTCAGTAAAACCAATTATTAAACCTAAGTTTGGAGTCTAAACTAAGTTGAAAATTCTGTTTTGTGATGGGTGGGCTTTGTTGTGGAAACACTTGTGCTTCTACTGTGTGGAAGTAAAGCAAAAACTACATGTGGGATAGAAGAAAGAATTTGAATTTTTTTTGAAAGGTGGAGAATAGGGTATTGGTGTGAAAGAATGAATTAGCTATGGCAAATCTTATTAGTGTCCATTGTAAGCAGAGAAGCAGAGACATATGGGAGCACTTGCAAAATTATTCCCTGTTTATTCAGCCTCCAAACCGAAGCAAATTCTTTGCATACTGTCATTTATTTGGCAACTGGAGGGGTATGGAAGGTGTGTGTGTAAGGGAAAGGGGGGCGCAGTATTGGGATTCCATTAAAACTGATGCACAGTGCTTTGTTTGTCAGGGGTTGGCGAGGCTTTTGCTTTGAAAGCCATTCAGAGAGGATTGGAGCAGATGGCAGGGAGATCCTGTTTGTGTTATTTTTGGACATTCCCATTGAACATCTCTGATTGTTGTCTTCCCCACCCCCTACTCTTGCATGTTTTTCTTTCTTTCTGCCTTTCTCCCTTCCCTTTTCATAGTGTCACAGTGAAGCAGTCCATGTAGTCTGGCTAACCAAGCTGTGGACATTTCGTGGTCGTCTGCCTGTAAGTGGGAAAGTTTTGTAAGGGGTTAATTGAACATTTATTCCCAAAGATGCATCTACTTGATCATGAAGATGAAACGGGTGGAGATGGGAGGCAAGACTGCCATTTAGATAAGCTAATGGCTGTTCTTACACACAAGAAAGTGGTAATAAGAAGACGCAATAGTTAACTGTCTTGGTAACTTTATAACAGTGCCTTTCACTTATGGGTCATGGGTTTGAATCTGGCCTAGGTCAATAGTGAGTGAAAGACACAAACGAATAACTACTGTTCAGTGCCTGATGGTGATATGTGCTAGTGACTTCAGGTTAGCTCGATTTCCCCCTAAACCACTATCCTAGTTGGTATCCCTTTAGCAGCATTAGTAGAAAGGTCAAGGACAAGATGGGCATGGAGACAGAACTACCAGCGTCATTCCTTAGGGTGGTCTTCCCGTGTCAGGGCTTAGATTTGTTGGTTTCAGGTGGTGTGGAAGGATCTTGCTCCATCATCTGTGCTGAGATTGTTGTGGAGAGAGAGAACTTCATCTTAGGGGGCTGTCAATATGACACTTTCATGAGCAGTAATTTAGTTCAATATAACAATACTTAAAATATATCCATCATTTTTCTCCCTGAAGTCCTCCCAAACATTTCAGAACCTTCGTACATAACATATAGCACCTTGGGTTTGATCTGATTAGTTAAAACGGTTGACTAGTCAAGTTGCATAACTGATGATGGCCAAAGCCAAAGAGGATAGTTGATCTTGGTTAGATAAATATGCAAAAGTTTATATGATTCCCCTGAAGCTTATCCAAACCTTTTTAAATGCTAACGCTGGGCTGGAAATCTCAGGAGAACAGGCTTTCTCATGTTTCACAGTAGCAGCCGTGTTAGTCTGTATCCACAAAAAGAACAAGAGTACTTGTGGCACCTTAGAGACTAACAAATTTATTAGAGCATAAGCTTTCATGGACTGCAGCCCGCTTTCTCATGCGTTTCCCAGTGCTTCCTACTTGTATTCAGGTAGGAGCTCAGCCGTTCACACTCTGTCAGCATGTTGGTCCAATCTGGCAGCAGGTAACTGAATCCTCAAGACCTCAAGTTAGTTGATGTCACTGGGGGTTTTACATGAGCCTGATCTATATAAGAACCTTGGATTTGGCCTAGGAAGTGCAGAGATGTGAGTAAATTAATCTTAAAATCTAACTGAATGATTCTGACACTCAACGTTTTTGGTTTAGGTTTGGTTTGAGTTTAAGATCCTGATTCATGTTGGTTTTTATGTTGCTTGAATCTGTCCACCCAGTTCCTTGATTATTTTTTAACCAATATACAGAGGGCCCCACTTCCATTTATTCTGATATGAGAGAATTTCGGAAGTCTTTCCGTTCTACTGTAGCTTGCATATTTCAATCCTAGCTACAGCAAAACCTCTGATGAAACTGGGGGAGGGAGAGGGGGTGCATTCATATTGAGGTGAAATTATGGTTTCAGTGAATACACGAAGAAAAAAATAAACAAAACAATCTGCATGTCTTCCCTTATCATTAAAAAAAGAACAGGAGTACTTGTGGCACCTTAGAGACTAACAAATTTATTAGAGCATAAGCATATGCATCCGAAGAAGTGGGCTGTAGTCCACGAAAGCTTATGCTCTAATAAATTTGTTAGTCTCTAAGGTGCCACAAGTACTCCTGTTCTTTTTGCGGATACAGACTAACACGGCTGCTACTCTGAAACCTTCCCTTATCATTGTTTCTTGCTCAACAATTAACATCCGCTTAGCAGGATTTTGCTCTGGTGCGTTAACTTTTATGCCTGTCTTATTAAAGTTTGGCACCTTCTTCTTTCATATACTGTGTGAACCTTCTGCTCTGAACCAGAAGAGAGAACTGCTTAAAAAAAACAGCAAACCCACTGCATTGACAGTGCCTGGGGAAAGCTTCCCTTTGAGAGACGCCAGTGTTAGAGGCTTTCCTGGTCTGGCATGTTGAGAAACAAGCCAGGCAACACTCTCAGCCTAGACAAAAGGCAAAAGTGACCTACTATTTATGTAGTTACTTAAACATGATTTAACCTAAATAATGCACACTGTGACTTGATTGGTTGGGGGAAGGGGGCTCATTTCTAATGAGGCAAGAGACAGCACAATTAATTACATATAAAGGACAGATAACAGACAGCAAACTGTCTACAGTAGAGAGAAACAAAATACCGATGTTAACAATTAAAATGTCCACATGACTGAAGGCTCAGCTATTTCTCATACAATGGGAGGCTGGATGTGGCCTCCGGAAACCTACTCTGGATGGTTTTGGCGAGCCGAATTACAGGGGAATCGAGACCTCCGGGCTGTACGTGCCTTGCGCTATGCAAGTTGAGCAGGAGCTCCTGAGACTGACAAACTGCGCTCTGGGCATTATTTTCATCACACGTGCTTTTGACAGCAGAATTGTTAGCTACTAATCTTGATGACATGTGAGATTGCGAGAGGGTGGTTGTGACAGGGAGGGGGGAGAGGAAGTCTCCAGAGACAATTAGATACCTGCCTGGAGATGCTGCAGGCCATACTGAGGAGAGCCAAGATAAAGGCTACCTTTCTTCCCTGTTTAATGTGGTAACTTTTCTTAATCATCTTTCAACGTGGAAGTGAAATCCCAGCTGCCTCTTTGTGACTCTAATTAAATTATGATTACGAGTGTGGTCAAAGATTTGTTTTCTCTCTAAATATTGAAATACTGGAGGCTGCCCTCAGCTTCCCCACCTTCCCCCCAGCTCACTCTGTAGTCAGTTCTCCGCTGTAAAGATTGGAAGGGAAAGGCCAGTGGATTAGACTCGGGGAGGGTCAAAGGTTAAATGACAGGGGCTAGAAGCATGCAAAGGGCTATGATTGAAATATTTGCTGAATGCTGACAGGCAACAGAATAGAGGCAGACAAGTGGCAAATTCCTGTTTTCTCCCCTCATTGAGAAAATATGCAAGTGGTATTCAGTCAAACTGCAAAATGAGTCTGAGAGAGAGAGTCGGGCCATTCTGAGGTAGGAAATGAGTGAGAGAATCGTGTTGAAACACTGGAGCAGCTAAACCTGTTTCCAGGCCATTAGCTCTGATTCTCCTCTCACCCCAGTGTAAATCCACTGGGCTGATGCTTATGCCTTGGGTGGTCATTGATTCCTGGGCACAGTGGGGATCAACCCCCCTGCTATTCTGATGTAAATGACAATACTGGGGTGAGGCAGTGAAAATCAGTTACTCCTCGTTTACATCAGTGTGAACAAGAGGAGAAATTACTGCTTCTTGGAGCAGCTAGTCCTGGAACCCACAAGGGGAGAGGCAATTCTTGATTTAGTCCTAAGTGGAGCACAGGATCAGGTCCAAGAGGTGAATATAGCTGGTAATAGTGACCATAATATAATACAATTTAACATCCCTGTGGCGGGAAAAACACCACCGCAGCCCAACACTGTAGCATTTAATTTCAGAAAGGGGAACTACACAAAAAATGAGGAGGTTAGTTAAACAGAAATTAAAAGGTACAGCACCAAAAGTAAAATCCCTGCAAGCTGCATGGAAACTTTTTAAAGACACCATAATAGAGGCTCAACTTAAATATACACCCCAAATTAAAAAACATAGTAAGAGAACCAAACGAGCCATCGTGGCTAAACAACAAAGTAAAAGAAGCAGTGAGAGGCAAAAAGGCATCCTTTAAAAAGTGGAAGTTAAATCCTAGTGAGGAAAATAGAAAGGAGCATAAACTTTGGCAAATGAGATGTAAAAATATAATTAGGAAGGCCAGAAAAAAATCTGAAGAACAGCTAGTCAGAGACCCAAAAAGTAATAGCAAAAATTTTTTTTAAGTACATCAGAAGCAGGAAGCCTGCTAAACCAGCGGGGACACTGGACGATCAAGATGCTAAAGGAGCACTCAAGGACGATAAGGCCATTACAGAGAAACTAAATGCATTCTTTGCATTGGTCTTCACGGTTGAGGATGTGAGGGAGGTTCCCAAACCTGAACCTTTATCTTTAGGTGACAGATCTGTGGAATTGTCCCAGATTGAGGTGTCGTTAGAGAAGATTTTGCAATAAATTGATAAACCAAATAGTAATAAGTCACCAGGACCAAATGGTGTTCACCCAAGATTTCTGAAGGAACTCAAATGTGAAATTGCAGGACTACTAACTGTAGTCTGTAACCTATCATTTAAATCAGCTACTGTACCAAATGACTGGAGGATAGCTAATGTGATGCCAGTTTTTATAAAGGGGTCCAGAGGTGACCTCGGTAATTACAGGCCGGTAAGCTTGACTTCAGATCCGGACAAACTGGTTGAAACTATAGTAAAGAACAAAATTGTCAGACACATGGATGAACATAATTTGATGTGGAATAGTCAACATGGTTTTTGTAAAGGGAAATCATGCCTCACCAATCTACTAGAATTCTTTGAGGGGTTCAACAAGCATGAGGACTAGGGGTAATCCAGTGGATATAGTGTATTTAGATTTTCAGAAAGCCCTTGACAAAGTACCTCACCAAAGGCTCTTAAGCAAAGTAAGCTGTCATGGGATAACAGGAAAGGTTCTCTCATGGATTGGTAACTGGTTAAAAGATAGGAAACAAAGGGTAGGGCTAAATGGTCAGTTTTCAGAACGGAGAGAGGTAAATAGTGGTGTCCCCTATGGGTCTGTACTGGGCCCAGTCCTATATAACATATTCAAAAATGATCTGGAATAAGGGGTAAACAATGAGTTGGTAAAATTTCCAGATGATTCAAAAATACTCAAGATAGTTAAGTCCCAGGCAGACTGCGAACAGCTACAAAAGGGTCTCTCAAATCTAGGTGACTGGGCAACAAAATGGCAGATGAAATTCAGTGTTGGTAAATGAAAAGTAATGCACATTGGAAAACATAATCCCAACTATACATATAAAATGATGGGGTCCGAATTAGCTGTTACCACTCAAGAGAGAGATCATTGAGTCATGGATAGTTCTCAGAAAACATCCACGCACTGTGCAGCGGCAGTCAAAAAAGCAAACAGAATGTTGGGAATCATTAAGAAAGGGATAGATAATAAGACAGAAAATATCATGTTGCCTTTATATAAATCCATGGAATGCCCACATCTTGAATACTGCGTGCAGATGTGGTCACCCCATCTCAAAAAAGATATATTGGAATTGCAAAAGATTCAGAAAAGGGCAAGAAAAATGATTAAGGGTATGGAACGGCTGCCATATGAGGTGAAATTAATAAGATTGGGACTTTTCAGCTTGGATAAGAGACGACTAAGAGGGGATATGATAGAGGTCTAAAATCATGACGGGTGTGGAGAAAGTAAATAAAGAAGTGTTATTTACTCCTTCTCATAACACAAGAAGTAGGGGCTACCAAATGAAATTAATAGGCAGCAGGTTTAAAACAAACAAAAGGAAGTATTTTTTCACACAACGCACAGTCAACCTGTGGAACTCCTTGCCAGAGGATGTTGTGAGGGCCAAGACTATAACAGGGTTCAAAAAAGAACTAGATAAATTCATGGAGGATAGGTCCATCAATAGCTATTAGCCAGGATGAGCAGGGATGGTGTCCCTAGCCTCTGTTTGCCAGAAGCTGGGAATGGGCTTCAGGGGATGGATCACCTGTTCTGTTCATTCCATCTGAGGTACTTGGCATTGGCCACAGTCGGAAGACAGGATACTGGGCTAGATGGACCTTTGGTCTGACCCAGTATGGCCATTCTTATGTCCTTGGGAGAATCTGCCCTGTTTCTCAACCATTGGCTGTGGGTGGGGGCCCAAGCCTGGTGCAGGCATGTTTAAAACATAGGTTAAAAAACAGGTCTATAAGTGAAGTTTCTTATACAGTTTGACCCTCTCCATACTGTCTGTCTAAACAAACTTAGAGGCTGTCTTCACTAACAGTCCAGCTGACTTTGGTGACCCAGTTATAATCAGATTGTTCCTGATTCGAATGCAGGGTGGTTAGAATTTGTAACGTGACTGGGATCTGATTGTGTGACCACCCTTCCACATGACCAGAACTGGGCTAAATCCCTGAATGTGTCCCTTCAGTAATTCAGATACCAGTTTAGTTGGAGCTGTATTGAAAGGGCATGTTCCTTAATACCAGTCTTAGCCCGGAGTGCATGTTGGTGGGAAGAACAGAACTGAAGAGTGCGCACAGCATTTTTGTTGGGGGATGACTTTGCACCTGATTCCTATATCTGAAATGCATCTCTCTCTCTGTGGGGAAATAGAGGGTCAGCTTCTGTTCTCAATTACACCTGTGTAAAGCCAGAGTAACCCCAGTGTAACTGTGAATAGAATTGAGCCCATATGTGTTTTGAAACTAGCTGCAAAGGGTCTTGTGGCAGTACTAGGATAAAGGACACCTCCCTCCCCCAGCCCCCACAAGCCATTCCAATCATTGTGGAACTGCGGTGCAACCGGAATCGCCCTTCGCAGCAGGAAATTGGGCTGAAGAGAACAGAGAGTAAAGCTGTTTGTCCAGTGTGTCACCAAATCAGCTGAACGGTTTCCTCGTTCAGCCTGTCCCTGCGCTCGCTTGCTCTCTGACGTCTTCTGGGGTTACTATGACACTGAGGAGGAGGAATTCCATTCAGGTTTGTGTGCTTCATACTGATCTTACCCAGCATTGATTGCTCTCTCCTCCCCACCCTGTCATCTTCCAGGAAGAAATGACTCAAACATCCATCCCCTCCACCCCTACTCCAACTCCTCTCCCTTCCCCCAAACCCTCCTGCAAAAGCCCATAATGGATTGAGAAAGGGTTTCGTTTAATGTAATTTCATTCTTGCTTAGAAATCTGTGGTTAGTAAAGGGCCTAGGAGAAGGGGAAGAAAGATGAAAAAGGAATTGGTTCTCTGAGCCAACAAGCAGCCCGAAAGGAAAGAGAGAAGGGATCAACATAGTTTGTATTTGCTTCTATATGTTCATCTCATAAAACCCCAAGTCTAGGTTATAAAACATGTTCTGGAGAATACCATGTCCGCCAATAAAAGCAGCAGCAGGGGAAAGTTTTGGCAGGAGTGTGTCCTATCTCTGGCCAGCATTTACATCGCTTCTGGGGCCTCAAAGGCCTTTGCGCCTTGAAGACACCCCAGAGAAGCTGAGAAGCTTTTACAGTCGACATGGGGCTTCGTTAAAGCAGTCAACATTCATCAGTGGGTCAAAAAATTATTATTGTTGTTAAGCAAAGCAAGAAAGCCTGAGTCATTTTATGACCTCCCTAAGGGGTAGCATGATGGGATTATCAATGAGATCTATTAGGATTCCCTTGTACTGGGGCTGGCCAGACAGTTATGGGCCCTAAATTGGGTGTTGTATTCCAGCTCCTGGTAGTCGGGGAGATGAGATAATTGGCTGGGGGAGGAGGAGACGACTGGTGAGTTGCTTTCTGCTATGATTCTGCTGCCATAGGAGGAGGTTGAGCCTCGCCATAGTTGTTAGATACATAGCACTTTTCAACCATCCATCTTAAAGGGCTTTACAAAGGTGAATATCCAGCCGGAGTCTTTTCTTCCAGCGGGTGAAACTGTAGCGCAAAGCGGGCAAGTGCCTCCCTCAGGGTCCCACAGCAGGTCAGTAATAGCTGAGAAGAGACCCCTCCCTCCTTGCTATCCCTGCCACTGAATGACTCTGCCGCCCCTCCCCCAATACATGCTTGGCTTGCTAGTATGAAAGCAAAGTCTGCCTTGTACAGGGAGCTCCGGCTTACTATACAATGGCCAAGCAGGAGGCTGTCTCGGTCCCATTGGAAGGTGTCGAAATGCTGTCTTGTGCTGTATGTGGGAGCACTTGGGATTTTGTGCATGTGGGCTTCTGTTTTCACGAGGAAAATTAAGACTGTAGGGAAAAGAGAGAAGAATTCAGGGACGTCGGGAGTAATTACTGATGGGATGCCATTACCAGGCCTCCTTGGGAAATGCAGGAGAGCTTTCCTTTGCTCATCATTCGGTAGGAGGGTGGGTGAGGGGAAAGACTCTGTACCAGTCAGGGAGTTGATTCTTTGCTTGTAACCCTGCCAGAAACAAAGACCAAGAGAGAGGATCAGGAGTCGATTTCCAATCAATTTTAGAATGCGCATGCTTATTTGGTTTGGAGACAGCAACGGTCTAACAGGTCTGAAATGAATAAGAAGCCACCTCCCACAGTCCAGTCCTTGGGCCCCAGGAATGAGCCACTGTTCATTTCTAGAGCCGAGCTCAAGCTGAAGATTCTCTAGGATATGTTTCTTTTTCATGTCCGGTTTCACGTCACGACCTAGAGATCCAGGTTTAAGAGCTCTGGAAGTTTGCATAAATGGGTGGGGATGAACCCCTGAGAGTTCTAGGCGTGGTGGCGTATGTGGAGCACACAGCACAGGACCAGAAGTTGGAAAACCTAGGATGTATTCTTTAAATGGGTGACCATGGGCATGTCACTTAACGTCTCTGCCTCAGTTTCCCCCTTTCTGACATGGGCTTGATCCTGTCGCTTCACTGTGAGGATTAATAAATTAGTTAATGTCTACAAAGGGACAAGATGGGTGAGGTAATATCTTTTATTGGACCACCTTCTGTTGGTAAGAGAGACGAGATTTCATGTTTACACGGAGCTCTTCTCCATGGCTTCTTAACATCTACAAAGCATTTAGGATGTGAAAATGATATAAAGTGCTATTTGGTCCCATCCAATCTCTGATCAAAACCAGATGAAATGCAGCAGGTTTGACTGAATGGTGCTTTCAGTTTTTGAGGTTCGGCTGAACCTGAGTTGGGGGAATGCACAAATTAACACCTAAGAAGAAAGTTTGAAGAAACTGCTGTCAGGTTAAAGCTCACGATTTTTGCCCGTATCTGGTAAACAGTCACTGAGTAAGTCATTATTATACCATGGTGTGTGTGAGTGGAATCATACCTGTTCACATAACAAATATGAGACAACAGTCCAACTTCCTGCAAGGGAATCCTGATTCTGCCCACATAGAAGACTGTTAATTATCGAGATGATAATAGCACTGAGCTGTTATATAGATCTTTTCATCAGTAGATCTCAACGCGCTTTATAAAAGAGGCCACTATCATTATCCCCAGTTTTCAGATGGGGAAACTGAGGCACAGGGCAGTCACACGATTATCCCAAAGTCCCCCCAGCAGACCAGTGGCGGAACTGGGACTAAAACCCTATCTACTGGGTCCTAGTCCATTGCTCTAGCCATTAGACCATGCTGCCTCCCAAAGTATCTTTTCCAAAGCCTCTCCCTTGGGGGTTATGTCTGGAGGAACCAGTTTCTAGCTGGAAGTGTTATTGTTTGCCTGGTGGGAGCTGCCAACAGTTTGCTGTGTGTGGTTTGGGGTGGGCTGATTCTCAGTGGTTCCCTTCTTAGGAAGAGGTTAGAACAGTGGCTGCCAAACTGGGGTTCACGAACCCCTGGGAGTTCGCAGAACGTTACAGGGGGTTCGCCAGAAAAATTTCACTAATGGCAGACAGAGGACCCCGGGCATTAGAGACAGCAGGTGGGACCTGGTTGCCGGGCAGACACCCCGAGCCCCAAGAAGAGCGGGGCCAGGCAGTTGGGGCTGGCAGCCCAAGCCCTGCCCCCATCAGCGGGGAAGCCGGCAGTCCGAACCCCAGTGCTCCCCACGCAGGGCTGGCAGCCCAAGCCCTGGGAAGAGCGGGGCTGGGCAGTTGGGGCTGGCAGCCCGAGCCCTGCCCCCGTCAGCGGGGGAGCCGGCAGTCCGAACCCCAGTGCTCCCCACGCAGAGCTGGCAGCCCAAGCCCTGGGAAGAGCGGGGCTGGGCAGTTGGGGCTGAGAGCCCGCGCCCTGCCCCCGTCAGCGGGGGAGCCGGCAGTCTGAACCCCAGCGCTCCCCACTCAGGGCTGGCAGCCCAAGCCCCGGGAAGAGCGGGGCAGCCATCACACTGAGGAAATTTAAAGTTAAATCCCTGAAAATATTCATTTTTAGGAGGGGGTTCATGAGATTTCACAATTTAGTGAAAGGGGTTCACGGGCTGTTAAAGTTTGGGAACCACTGGTTAGAAGAACATCCCCTCCACCCACACATTCCCCTGGTGATGCACAGTTTCTAAAGAATTGACCAGGGAGTGTCTCTCGTTTGGGCTTCTACAGACTTGACTCAGCAGCACAGACCCTGATTTTATCTTTTTTAAAAATTTGAATGAGTAGGAGGAAGGAACAGGTGAGGAGAGTTCAAAGCAAGGCAGTTTCTAGCTTCTGAAGCTGAACGGAGTGATTGTATTCTACAGTAATCACCCAAACACTGCGGTAGCGCACTAATAAGTATGGTTGTTACTAAAGGATTAATGCTGATTGTCTAAAGGACACGATAAGTGCACACTTTACAAAATGCATAAGAACGCCTGGTCCTCACCAGGATGTGTTTCCAGCTCCACTCCGCCAAATATGATGTACACTTATGGGGTAAGTGAGTATTTCAAGCACAAGGGAATAAGGGCTGGTATACACTGGGAACTTAGATCTGCATAGCTACTTTGCTCAGGGGGGTGAAAAATCCACAGCTCTGAGTGACGTAGTTAAGCCAACTTAACTCTCAGTGTATACAGTGGTTGGTGACAGAAGAATTCTTCCGTTGACCTAGCTACTGCCTCTTGGGGAGGTGGATTAGCTGCGCCCAGCATACGTAGTGTCTATGGCCTTGGCTACACTCGCAGCAGCGCTGTGAAGCGCGAGTGTAGTCGCGCCGCCAGCGCTGCGAGAGCTCTCTCGCAGCGCTGCAAGTACTCCACCTCTCCGAGGGGAATAGCTTGCAGCACTGCGAGCGAGCGTGCAGGGCTGCAGGCGCTGATTCCACTGGGGCTTTACAGCGCTGCACTCACTGCGCTCAGGGGCGGGGTGTTTTTTCACTGAGCGCAGCAAGTGCAGCGCTGTGAATTGCCAGTGTAACCAAGGCTGTGGAACTCCTTGCCAGAGGATGTTGTGAAGGCCAAGACTATAACAGGATTCAAAAAAGAACTAGATAAATTCATGGAGGATAGCTCCATCAATGGCTATTAGCCAGGATGGGCAGGGATGGTGTCCCTAGCCTCTGTTTGCCAGAAGCTGTGCATGAGCGACAGGGGATGGATCACTTGATGATTATCTGTTCTGTTCATTCCCTCTGGGGCACCTGGCACTGGCCACTGTCGGAAGACAGGATACTGGGCTAGATGGACCTTTGGTCTGACCAGTATGGCCGTTCTTGTGTTCTTATGTTCAAAATACGCAGTTCAGGATACTATTTCCTTTTTGTTTCTGCTAGCCACCCAGTCCCTATTTTGCATATCACTTCTATGGCTCCCGCAATTTAATACCAGCTCTCCAACTAGTAAAGAAACCCTGTGGGGACTTTTTTCTTCCCTCCAAGTGAGTCAGAGGCTGAGTCCCTCTTAAATTCTGAGTGTGACTCACACCCTGTTCCTTTGTCTTTCCAAAGCCTGGGCAGGATTTGTTATTTCTCACTGGCAGACAGGAGGAAAGAAAACAGCCATCAAACAAGGGGATGTGACAGCTTTCAAACTGTCACCATAGACAAGCGCTGCCACTGCTGTGTGTAAACACCCCTCCACTTCCTGAGATGTGAAGTACAGGACTCTCTGGGCTGATGTGTTCTCAAGGCTTTACACCTTTGCAAGGCGCAAATGATGATCCAGCGGCTAGCTCAAGGGGGACAGTTCCTTATCCAAACTTCCACTGCAGCATTCAGCAGTATTATAATTTGGACTGTTTTTGCAGTAGTGCCCTGAATGTGCTAAGTGCTAATAAATATACAAACAATAATAACTGTTGTCACGTTCCCATTTCTAGAAGTAATGGGATAAAACTGGGCAAAGGAAATTATAAGTTGAATAACAGAAGGTGAAATCTATTGTATTGCAAACTCTTCAGGCTGTTTTTTATTTGCCCTGGCTTGGATGGACAAGACAACAGCTCTTTTTCAATCAGTATGAAAAAAAGCACTTGAAATGGTCCGTGCATTCCCTTGCTCCTTCTCTTGCAGTTCAGCCATACATAACCACAATGTTCTTTCCTTTTTCTTCCTTTGATAAGTAAATAATTCATCTGCAGGTTCTGAGAAATCACTTGAAACATTTATCTGTGAAAAGGCCGACGGAGATGATGTTTTAAGACACATCTCTTATCACGGGAGGAAATGCGGGTACATTTCTTAGACTCATAAAGCCCCGAGGTGTTATGCACCTTATTACTCGTTTCCTTAGTTAGCCTCACTTCTGTAGTAATATAATAACAATGCACAGGGTCAGGTGCAGTCTAGCCCTGCAATACAGATGGAAGGTGGGAAATGCAATGTAACCAAAGCAAGTGACTGAGCATGTGATGCTGCTACTGGCAATTGTCTTGCCAGTTCCATATGTTTTTTCTTCTCCCATGATCTCTTTCAGTCTCTTTCCCTCATTCACCACTGGGGAGATCCCAGGAAGGTGCTGGTTGGGGAGAAGAGTGCAGGAGCAAGGAAAGAAGACAGCTGGGAGTGTAAAAAGAGGGGGGAAGAGAGAGTAGATCTTAGAAGACATTTGCTTATCAAGAAGGGTGGTCTTGTGGTTCGAGGCTGGGCTGCTGGAGATCTTCATTCTGATACTCTCCCACAGACTTTCTATGTGACTTTGGGCATGTCATCTGATCTCTCTGGGCCTCAGTTCTCTTCTGTAGAAGAGGGATAATCACAATTCCCTGCCTCACAGAGAGAAATCATTGGTATTTGTGAAGAGGTAGGTTGATAGGCTTTTTTGTGGAACTTATCTGTAATATTTAGGAAACTATTCGGACTTGCTCACCCAGTCTTTGGTGTTTCCCCATTTCTCCTTGCTCACAGCTGATTTCAACACTCCTTCCAGTTGTCCATTCTGCTCTGAGCAGTGCCTTCCCATTAAGTGCATTTCAACTTATTGTCGTCACAGCAACAGGGAAATTATGACTTAACGGACAATTGGTCAGGCTGTATGACAACGTTTCCCTCTATCCTACTCCCCTGGAATGATGTAATGCGATTTTTGGCGAGTTCCCTTTTGTTTCAAAAACGCAAAACTGAGGAATCCAATTGATTGCTGGGTTTTAAATACTTTCCATTCACTGAAAACATCTTCCCATTGTATCAGAGGGGTAGCCGTGTTAGTCTGAATCTGTAAAAAGCAACAGAGGGTCCTGTGGCACCTTTAAGACTAACAGAAGTATTGGGAGCATAAGCTTTCGTGGGTAAGAACCTCACTTCTTCAGATGCAAGTAATGGAAATTTCCAGAGGCAGGTATAAATCAGTATGGAGATAACAAGGTTAGTTCAATCAGGGAGGGTGAGGTGCTCTGCTAGCAGTTGAGGTGTGAACACCAAGGGAGGAGAAACTGCTTCTGTAGTTGGATAGCCATTCACAGTCTTTGTTTAATCCTGATCTGATGATGTCAAATTTGCAAATGAACTAGAGCTCAGCAGTTTCTCTTTGGAGTCTGGTCCTGAAGTTTTTTTGCTGTAAGATGGCTACCTTTACATCTGCTATTGTGTGGCCAGGGAGGTTGAAGTGTTCTCCTACAGGTTTTTGTATATTGCCATTCCTGATATCACTACGCAAGAGGATAAATGGACACAAGTCAGATATCAGGAATGGCAATATACAAAAACCTGTAGGAGAACACTTCAACCTCCCTGGCCACACAATAGCAGATGTAAAGGTAGCCATCTTACAGCAAAAAACTTCAGGACCAGACTCCAAAGAGAAACTGCTGAGCTCTAGTTCATTTGCAAATTTGACATCATCAGATCAGGATTAAACAAAGACTGTGAATGGCTATCCAACTACAGAAGCAGTTTCTCCTCCCTTGGTGTTCACACCTCAACTGCTAGCAGAGCACCTCACCCTCCCTGATTGAACTAACCTCGTTATCTCCATACTGATTTATACCTGCCTCTGGAAATTTCCATTACTTGCATCTGAAGAAGTGAGGTTCTTACCCACGAAAGCTTATGCTCCCAATACTGTTATTGGGAGCATAATCTCTGTTAGTCTTAAAGGTGCCACAGGACCCTCTGTTGCTTTTCCCATTGTAGTAACATAGAATGTAAAGATTGAAGAACTTGACCTGACAGGTGACCGCTGTTGGGAATACAAATGTTCAATTGTTGGAAATATCTTCACTGCAACAGTGCTGTGGAAACAATTATAGAGAGAATAATGGATGGCCTGTAGTGAGATATGAGGAAATAATTCCATAAAGGGGGCTTTCTGGTGAGATCATAAAACCACAAGAGTAGAGTTTGGAGTGCTTTATGATGTCAGCAGAAGCCCTTGATGGAATTCATCCCCTGAAATGACTGTAGCCCAGCTTTTATGGGGCTTTTTTAAAGCTGTTCTTTACAAATAATATATTGATCCATTTCCAAAAATTTAAGCCTTCCTGTGGAACGACTACACGAGCTTAAATAATGTGATGTTGCCGTGACTTGGTTTTATCAGACTTTCTGGCGGCTGTTACTATTAATAATAATAATATTGAATACATAGTAAATACTTTGCATTTATAAAGCATTTTTCCTGTCCAGACATTCCAAATAAGTTATAATGGAGAGATCAGTTTGTGCTGCTTGGAACCACCAGTTCATATCTGGAACAGTCAACTCAGCCTTTTGTTCGAGACTTTTATCGGCCTTAATTTAGATGCAACTGATTGACAGTTTTTCTGTAATTGTGTGTGGGGAGGGGTAGGAAGGGGTGGGATTGAATCATGGACTATTCTCTCTGCTTTGTGTGATGTTGATGATCACGTGGTAGTTTTGGGAAGAGGAGGGGCTCATGGAGTGATGCCGCTTGACCAATATTTTCCTTCTCCAAGTTTATTTTACTTCCTCTGGATTCCTTTTGGCCCCGGATTCCAGGGGACTGGAAGATGGGAAATACATCCAGCATGTGCACCTTGCTTAATCCTGGCCTGCTAATAAGTCGGGCTATATGCGTGAAGGCATTTCTAGGATGCAGAAGAGAGTGACTGTACCTTTTTTATTTGGGAACATCTCCTAGGCTTCTTGCCTGATTTATCAGGGCTTCTAGTCCCAGCTGTAATTACAAAGCTAGTGGAAGAACTGTCTCTGTAATGGTACGTGCAGCAGGGACTGTTTTCCTCCCCAAACCCACCCTCCTGCAAAGAAACGGCACCTGTGATCCCTCTCTGCGGCTGCACAGAGGCGGAGCCAGAGTCTGTTCTCCATCCCAGGCTGTCTCTCACAGGAGGAGGTTCCCACACCATGATCTCATGGAGCTCTTACTTAATGGTAATTATCATTGATTTGTGACTCAGCGGCATCTGTGTTGAGATGAACCAAGCGTGTGTTGGTTTGATGCCTATTTCAGTTACATACACACATTGGTGCTTATTTTTACAATACCATAGGTGTGCATGGTGTTTACAGGAAAACACACAAAGATGCAATCCTTGCCCCATTAGAGAGATGGGGCTTTATAGAGGAAGAAAGAGAGAGCGAGCTCGAAGAACCATTACTGTGAAGAGGATAGGCCAGTTTTCCATTTTAGGAGATAAAATGGCTCATTCAATTCACAGTTACGAGCATAAAGTTAGCTGGCCCCACCCCTTTAGCTGGAGACTGGTAATTATTGATGTTACAATGAAGTTATCTGCAGAGGTTGCAGGGTGTGTGTGCTCAGTTTCAGACTGCAGCATCCTCTAGTCCGTGCTGTGTAAGATAACTTGATTATCATTCACATTCCCTTTTTTAAACTGATCTATAAAAGATAACTCTATTCATTGCCAAGGCAACCTAGCCCACTGAGAATCGGAGAAGTCAGAAGCTATCAGGAAGGGATTTGGAAGGGGTGGGAGGGAGATTTGGAAATTAGGTTCAGCCGTGGACACTTTTCAATAGCTATCATGAAATAATGGTTATGTTTTCATGTAAACCTCAAAACTGTTTATTACTTAGAGCTAGTTATTTGATTTTAAAGTGTTACCACTTTAAAACACCTGCTGTATTGGCTCATGGCCATTATTGTAATCAATTCACCTCTGTGTTATCAATACAAACATCATGGTATCATGTCCTTATTTCATATTACCAGTTACTTTTTCTGAGAATGACATGCTCCAGTGTGGCAGAAGACCCGACTTCTATTCCCAGCCATTCTGTTTACTGGCTGTCACCTAGACTCAGTTTCAGTGCCTCAGTTTCCCCAGATGCAAAATGGAGGGATAATAATGATTACCCGCCTCTGTGATGTGTTCTGAGGTCTGCAGATAAAAAGTGCTCTTTACATGCAAAGATTAGTAGTGGGTTGAACCCCGAAATGTGTTCCTGGAATTCCCAAGTGCTAATACCCGTTCTAATACTGAATTTTATTGTGGCTTTAGGCAAGTCAATTTCCCTGTTTGTTTAAACCAGAATAATACTTACCTACCCACAGCACCTGCCAGGGTACGTTCAGGATTCATTCGTATTTGTGAAGCATTTTGAAGATACCAGAAATTTCATGATCGTTCATTTCCCCTTATGGTTTCTAGCCCAGTTTTGTAGACTTGGAAACTCCTGACAAGCTTCCAAGTATCATCTAAACCTACCCGGCTCAAAACCAAACTCCGGACATGCATGCCCAACACTCATTTAGGAGTGTCTGCCTCTTGGTAGACTGCATGGCGACACTATCTCTGTTGCAGCACCACGCAGACTGCCAGTGGCAGCAAAAGACCTGGAGAGACCTAAAGGGGGGCAGGGTACATTTCCTTCCCTGACTTCACAGTTCCATTGGGTTTACTGCTGCACTGTTTTGGAAACAGGAATCCCCTCTTCCCTCCCCTGCATAGGCAGCGGCTTCTGTTTCCTCGAGTGCTGTGCCTCCTTGCCAGAGGAGCAGCACATGAACTGATCTATTTGAACAGGTTAAACAAACAGGACTGTGTTTGGGTTAATTGTCAGTGGTTCTGCTGCTCTCCATTACTGATCTATCCGGGAGTCTGGCCAAGGAGCAGATGGGAGAGACAACGTCATCACCTCCCTCCTCCTCCTCCTCATTGTGTTTAGCTTTACCCTTCTTCTTCTTCTTCTTCTTCTTCTTCTTCTTCTTCTTCTTTTTTTTGGCTGAGCAAATAGGCCAGATGGTAGTGAGAGGAACAGACAACAAGTGAGGCATGGCATATGGGCAGCCTGTTTAATTTCGGCTCCTGTTGGGAAGTAGATTGGAGGGAGGTAAGTTACAAAAGCCGAGAAGGGGAGGGGCTGGGAAGGGAAGAGGGGAAGACCCTTGTTGTCGGAAATTGGATTCAATTTACTGCGGTTGGCCAGTGGAAGCCCTTTCGGTGCAAAGTGAATCTTAAGTGGAAAGTTTCTCCTCTCCGCCTTCCCTTTCTGCTACAGGTTTCTCTCTCCTCCTCCCTTCCCCCTTCCCACTGGCTTTAACTATTGCTGAAAGCCATGACCTGAAGATGATGGCCAAGCCAGAGAGTGGGGGGTGGGGGACTTAGGCCGTGGCTGCATTCCTAACACAAAGCAGTAAATTAGCTGACCGTTTCCATGTCAGTTAGTGTAGGAAGTCATGTCAGCTGCATAGGGAGAGTAAAGATGGAGATGTCTGTCCTAAAACGAGGAGGAGGAGGTGGCTCCAATTTCCACCTTCACCTTGCCTCCCCCAATCAACCTCACTCAAGCCTTACAGTTATGACTGATGTGGGACACTTCTAGGTGGACACAACTGCATGCATGGAATGCTGTTGCCTGAGAACTTTCCTCTGTGTGTTTGGGAGCGAGAACGTCCTAATGCCTTAGAATTCTTTCAAGAAAAAAATTGGATGTTTTAGTTCCACTTATAAAAACAACTCCCAGCTTCTCTGACTTCATTATTCACTTTGCATCTTATCTTAAAATGAAATTGACAAAGATCTCTCTCCTTTCTTCTTCTTCTCTTTCTCCTTTTTTTCTGTGTGGCTTCAAATTTTTAACTTTAACCTTCTTGCTACTTAGCAGTTTAATTTATGCCCTTGGAAGTCTCTGAAGACAACAAAGGACAATCTTGCCTCATGTGTGTCCCATCTGGTCTGTACTTAGAAAACAATTTTTGAGAGACGTTAAGGTAAATTGGATCAGGCTGTAGTTTTTTGGGAGCTTTTTCGTTTTTTTTTTTTTTTTTTTTTTTGAGAAAGAAAAACTAAAAAAAACCACCCACTTTTCAAAATGAGTCTACTTTTTTGAAAGTGTCTCTAAATGGAGTTGGGGATACAATTTTCAAAAGGGCCTATGTGAGTTAGGCACTTCAGAGCCTAAGTCTCATTGATTTTGAGTGAGACTCAGCCTCCTCAGACTGTTTTGAAAATGGGACTTTGGCTCCGTAGTCACTGAGGTACTTTTCATAATTCCACGCTATGTTGAGAAACTTCAGTTTTCTTTTGTTCGTCTTGATGAGAATTAGGGCATAGGGTGAATTTTAATGAGGTTGGTTGCAGAAATATTGGTCACTTGCAGGTTTGGGCCACTCAGAATGCTCAGTGAATGTTGTAAGCCTCTTGATTGACCATGTGGAAGTTACAGTCTCAATTAGTCAATAGCTGTGATTCAGCTGTGAACTCCATACACTCACCTGGCAGAGTGGGGAAACTCCACAAACCAATTAGCTTTGGAAATCTCAAGCGCTGTTGGCAGACTATATAAGCTCCTGGACTGCAGTAGTTTTCTGTGCAGCAGAGAGACTACACAAAGAACTTCTTATAAACCATTAATTCTGCAGAGAACTTTTTATACACCAGAGAGTCTGTAGAGAAATGATTATGCAGCACAAACTCTGTAGAGTAAAATTTTAACTTTCAGCTCAGACATTCCATCACTGATTAGTTGTAACATGAAATAGAAACACATGCCCATGATCTATTGGTAAAATATTTAAGACGGAATGCCATTTAAATAATTTAACAAAATTTAAAACAAAACACTGTGGAAGATTTCCCTCCTCCATCTCTCCACACAAAGAATTAGTTAAGATGGAGTTAAGTTTGGAATTATAATGTAGACATCTTAAATAAAAAGTACCACTGTTGTCTGATGAAAGGAAATACGTGAAATTAAAGGATTGATCATTATTATTCCACAAAGAAACTTAAGCTTAGCCTTGTACCTACATATCTTGATATTCAGGATAAGAACCATGACTTTTCCCATTATGGTTCAGAGACCACCTCATCTTGAATCTTACCTTCCATGTAGGGATGATTTTTCCATTCTGCTAAAGCTAAAGAACCCAGTCTACTTCATCCACCTTCCACATACACACTAGTAACCCCTCATGCATCTTCTCTTTATGGCTCCATTGCCCTCCAACCTCAGTGGCACATATTTATTGAAAGTGAGGACTGCCTCCTCCACAAAGGAGAGATTGGAGACATCATTGTCCATGGTGTCAAGTGTTTCTAAAGTCATTGTAATATTTATAGTAAACACTTTCCCTCATGACGTGAAGGGTAGGTGGGGATTAAGATGGTTTGTGGAACCCTAACACTGAATTTTCTGACTCTCAAAAGTAAAGTTTATTGAGACGCCGATGTTCTGAGGAACATTTTGCTGCGGTATATGGTTTCTATGCAACACCAGCACTTACACTTCTTTCATTTTGAGAGCTAGTACTCCCAGCGGCATTGCCCATTTGAAGAACATGAGACGGATGAAATTTCCAACAGCAGATTGGATTTAGACACACCAGCAGTAAAAACCGAGTGGAAAATGTGTCTAAATCCTGTAGACTGCTTTGAAAATCTCTGTCCTTTTCTCGCAAACCTTTCAAAATGGATGAAATGCAACCACTGCATTTACAACCCAAGCTCTAACTTAATTAGCTGTTGTTGAAGGGGCTGGGGGAGACTATTTAAAAGGTTATTATATCAAGTAGACGATTGCAAAAAAAAAAAAAAAAAATTCCATACTACCCAGGCCCAGACAAGAGTCCTGGCAAATGATATTTATCTTTTTTTGTGTGTGTATTCTGTTTCCACACCTGCCTTTAGAGGAAATCTGCCAAAGAGGATTTGCATGGCCTTTTTGTTGCCACCACCAGCGTGTGTGCTGGATACTCTATGGATTGCTGACAATTGGTAGACAGTTGCTGGAGGTGAGGGCACACTGTAGGGAGCAGTCTGGAGGGGGCAGGTTAGAGGCCTTAAAAGTCTATTCCACTTTTCCTGTGTCTGGTGTCACTATTTTGTGTGCCTAGCTGCTCTGTATTGTGCAGGTGCAGGCAAGTTGTATGGTATAATCAGCTATACCTCCCCCACCAACAAAAATCACACAACACAACCAGGCTTCTGCCTTTTGTAATAGATTTTTTGGAAGGTAAGGATGGCCTAGAGGATTGATCAGTGTGAAATGTTGGGCTTTCCCTTGGAAGGTCCCTGTCTGCTTTCGATGTGAAGGACGTTTTTCCCCTTTAATGCCAAGGTTTGGGGAGGGGCGAGTGTGTGTGTGTGTGTGTGTGTGTGTGTATGTGTGTGTGTGCAGTAGACCAAGTGGGAAAAAAACAGCCTTTGAGGTTCACACAGTGGGAATTTCTGATTAAGACAAGGGTGCTAAGCAGGAAGGCACATCCTGATTTAGAAGATGTAAGCCCCCTGCCTCCTCTCCCCCCTCCCCCAAGAGTCCATGTGCTCCACATAAAATGTGCAAAGCGCTGCCCTTTCATGAATGTAGCCTATCGTGGCTGGGATGCAGCAGGCCAGACCACACCATTAATAAACTGGGAACATTCTTCTCCTTTTTCTTAGTCCCTTTCAATGCCAGCCCTGTGGTTTGATCTCCCTTGAATGCTGTCCCCTCATTTGGGGCTCCAATTCTGAGAAGATTTGGTGCATTGTTTGAGGTCGCAGGATGTCGGATTGATTTCGAAGCTTTTGTATTGACTCCAGGCTCCTGAATGAAGCTGTCATGTGTGTCTGTGGTTGGCTAGCGGGCTGTCCGGCTGCAAGCTGTGCCTTCCTTTGTTGTTTAGGCCTCATTGAGCTGAGGGAAGAGGCTCATTTCAGGGTGATTTACCACCACCCAAACACCAGCTGTCTGTTGTACTGCTGCTTGCCTCCACCTTGGATTCACTCCTTCTTCCCCTTCCGAGCCCCCACCCCACCTCACCGAGTCTCACGCGAGACACTTGGGTACAGTTCTCTCAGGACGGGGTTGATCATATTGGCAGAACAAGATAAAAATATAAGCACTGAGGGAAGACGGCATCTCATTGTTCTAAACAGGGTGTATGCAGCTTTGTGGTTGCTTAGAGTGTATTAGCAGGCTAATATAAATGGATTTTTTCCCACTTGATATTGTGACTTGCACTACTTGTGTCTTTTTCCTTCATATACTACCCTAAAGGGGTGCATAAAAATTCCCCTGTTTGTCTCAATATAGGGGTAACTGAGTGAAATTCTATTCCCAGGAGGTTAGATTAGATCATCTACTGGTCCCTTCTGGCTTTACAATCTATGACTATCTGATGAGAGGGAGTCACATACTTGTGAAGTCACTGAAAAAATGGAATAGTTTTCTCATACGCTTCCAGTTTCTGAGTGAAAACGATCAGTGTATTTTTGTAGGCACAAACACCGGCAAGTGGATCCAGGAAAGGAGTGTCACCCGAGTAGAAGGCAATTTTCTTTGGGTAAGGGAGAGGGAGGGAAGAGATGGCAAATTCTTAAGGGCAACCACGCAGAGTTTTTTAAGGGCGAAGCTTTTTGAAGAAGATGGCTGGTATAGAGGATGGAGTTTTCGCCAACGGCACCAGGGAAAAGCCAGTGTGAAGTGTTTCCAGTGGAAATGTAAAGTTTCTCTCCAGGTGGAATACTCGAGTGCTTGCACAAGTTATCATGTTTTGTACGTGCTTATGCAGGAAGTGAGATGTGATGTGTTTTGTGTGATGCTTCTATTAGACAGAAACTCTTTCCTTAAAGACTGAGGCAGCAGCATCTGTTAGATTAAAGGAAATACCGCATAGCCTGTGGGTGGATGATAGCTACAGCTGTAATTACACTTGGAGCAGGAATTTTAACTTTGCTACTCAGAGGTTTGTCTAGTTCTGGGGGGCAGCTGTCAGGGAGGGAGGGAATGTACCAGCTATATAGGGACACATTTATTCCTAGTAGTTCCGATGTGCATTGCTCACTTCTAATTAGAGGTGACTTGACTCAAGCAGGTCAGATCCAGAGCTGAACTTCGTCAAGGTTATAGGATGCTCGCACTATGTGTCTGGTTCAGGCCTATCTCTACTTACAGTCATTCCAGGCTGGAGTAGGCTTAAGAAAGACCCTAATGCTAATAACTTGACCATGTGGATGTGAAAGATACTGCAGGAAGTATCCGCTTAGCTGTTGGTGTCATTTGGGCGTTGAAGAACATACTGGACAGGCGAGGGGCATGTGTGTGCTGAGCTCTTTTCTAGCAGCTCTCAGCGCTGGTCCTGAGTTGTTTCTGTTTAGTGCGTCTGTTACGCAGCTTGGGCGGATTAGAGTGCTTCTGAAATCCACCCTTGGGTGGGTGGGTGGGGGGAAGGGGAGCATTCTGAAAGGAAGATCCTGCTGGGGGTTTGTCATAGAAAGAAATTGAGGTATTCAGCTGCAGCTACAAGGCTCTAAGATCTTGAAGTAGAAGAGAGGTTCTTGATGTGAACCAATAACCATAAAATGAGCCGAGAGTGCGGGATTTTTTTTTTTTACTCAGTTGCAGTTTAGACTAGAGATCAGGGTTTGCAGGAACGTGTGTGTGTGTGTGTGTGTGTGTGTGTGTAGAAAAATCTGAGGGGTTTGCCTGGGATGGTGAATAAACAGCAGTCACAGTGATGTGATTTAGCTCCTTCTTGTTTTTTATTATGAGACTCCTGGATCAGCCTTAATCCTGACCTAACCTCCAGGGACACAAAGACGCACAGCTTTGCAAAGTCCCATTGATAGCATAGCATGTGGGTAAGGTCTGACTATTCTAAACGGGGCTTGGCTGCTCTAAGCAGGCTCATTCTGAAAAGAAAGACAATGACGAGGCTCTGGGCAGCCTTTGGGGCTGCCCCAGTGACGGTAATTTGTCCGGGCATGCGCGCTGCTTGCCAAAACTATTCGGGTGAAGTGAATTGTAACTGGTTCTCATTTAACGTCCACTCTAAGCAGTTTGGTGTTCCTTGACCGCAGGGCCTGCATGTTGAAATTGGCCACTGATGAGCTGCTGTCCCCAGCACAGTCTGAATAATTGAGCCTGTTATTTAGTCTGTAAAATTGGCCGGGCTGGAGGAGCCCAGGTTGGAGGGGAGAAAGGTGCTGTAAATGGGTAGGCGATTATTTCCCCAGGAACACTGGCTACCCCTTATCCACCAAGAAGCTGGCTTGTTGGCTGTTTGGAGAGAGCTCTGTGTGTAGATTTGCGGAGGCCAAGCAGAAGTGGGTTAGCAACCAGTGGTCGAATAAAACTCTTCCTTTTATTTTACTTTTCACCTCAGTGCCAGTTAAGGATCATGACTACCTGCTTCTAAAACTCAGAGTCCCATGTAAACTGCCCAGGTGTGTCTGGGAAGGATACAGCTTTGGCCTTTAAGATGACGTCTCAGAGGCCATTCTCTTTCTTCTACAATCCTGTTATTTTTAACGGGCAGTGGAACATGAAAATGCTCTATACATTACTACTGGATGTCTCCATTCCCCTGTGAAACCAGGTTACAGTATTTGTATCATCCCAGGGAAGGTTCCCCTCCCACCCTAATATTGTCCAGAGCCCAGGGCTGCACCTCTGGGCAGAAGAAGGAGGGAAATAATAAGAAGGTGAACAATAGCAACAAATCCCCATGGAGATGATTTAATTTCTTAAACTCCTGCGTGTTAGGAAGGGGAAACTGTAAAATAATATACAAATAAACAAACAAACACAGACTGACCCTGAGCACCCGAGTGAGCTCTGTTTCAGATCTTTGAATAAGCTAAAGTTGCACATGCATGTTTAATGGAATATGAGGCATCAGCGTGCACTGCTTAAGGCATGTTTTCTTCTGATCGGGTTCCAGGTAGACTAATCCAAACAGCAGCCGTTTTCTTTATTTCTGGGTTCCCAGCGTTAGTAGCTTATGAATCTGAGACTGCCCTCAATTGGAAAGGCCTCCCCCTGGTCTTAAAGGGGCGTTAAAACTCATTAAAAAGTTGGACCATTTTTTTAAACGTAGCTGCCTAACATTCGGCACCTAACCCCAAGTTAGACATGTGATGATAAAAGCACCCTAATTCCCTGAAAGGGGGATGAAGTACAGAATGGAAGGATCAGGACTCAAGGTGATGGTTGTAGACTGTGCTTTCAGTGAGTTTAGAGAAGGGAACAGCCTTCCAAGGAAGTGGGAGGGAGTGGGGGGGGAACCTACCTAACTTCAAGACTGAGCTTGTTATGTTTATGGAGGGGATGGTATGATGGGACTGCCTACGATGGCATGTGGACCATCGGCAACGGCCAGTAACAAAAATCCCCAATGGCTGGAGACGGGACACTAGATGGGGAGGGCTCTGAGTTACTATAGAGAATTCTTTCCCAGGTGTCTGGTTGGTGAATCTTGCGCACATGCTCAGGGCCTAACTGATTGCCATATTTGGGGTCAGGAAGGAATTTTCCCATAGGTCAGATTGGCTGAGACCCATGGGGCCTGGGTCACATGTAGGTTTAAACGAGTGTAAATGGTGGATTCTCTGGAACTTGAAGTCTTTAAACCATGATTTGAGGACTTCAGTAACTCAGCCAGAAGTTAGGGATCTATTACAGGAGTGGGTGGGTGAGTTTCTGTGGCCTGCAATGTGCAGGATGTCAGACTAGATGATCATGATGGTCCCTTCTGACCTTAATGTCTGTGAGATGGATCAGTAGCTGGAGAGGGAGATAGGGTTGATCTCACTTTAGGGAGATAGCTCTTGTTTTCTTTGCAGTGTGAGGGAAAAGCCGTAGTGCTTGAGTACTGGGTGGTGGTGGGGGGGAAGGATCTGATGACATGTGGACTCAGTTCCTGGTTTTGCTACTGTCTTCCTGTGTGACCTTGAACAAGTCACTTAATTTCTCTCTGTTAAATGGGGATAATAATACCTCCCTACATCACAGGATAAACCGTTCAGCATTTGTGAGGTGCTTAGATCCTTTCATATACGTATCTGAAATGAAACTGATTGCCACAACTTGCTGGATAAAAGATTGATTGTGGGGTGGAGAACTGGACTACCTACTGCAATGCAGTGGATCACTGTGGCAAATTAGCTTAAACTGCCTCAGTGGCAGGCTGCAAGCATGAAGTAGAAGAGAGGAAGGATGTTCTAGTGGTCAGGACATTAGTTTAGGACCTCAGAAAAGAAGGTTCAAGTCCCAGATCCACCCCAGACTTCCTGGGCAAGTCACCTGGCTTCTCTGTGCCTCAGTTCCCCATCTGTAAAATGGAGATAATGGAAGCTCCCTACTTCACAGGATGTTGTGAGGCTAAATATAATAAAGATTGTACTACTCACTTATGGTGGTGTTGGGGCAGTTTAAATAGCTTAGATACAGAGGAGCCCCGGGCATGAAATAACTAGTTGTAAGTAGTGATGTGTGAACCTCAACATTTGAGTGGGTGGGTTTAAAGTGGCACCCAGGTGTTTGAAAACTCTCAGGACAGGAAATCAGGTAAGTGCTGCCATTCCATTGCTAATGGCCTGACTTCAGGTGAGTTTGGAAAGGCACCAGGAAGAGCCAGTTGCAGACTCGCATGGAATTTTTGATATCCTGGAATCAGATCAAATTGATCGCTAATTTGGGACTGCAGAATAAGTTCAGAGCCATGTGTCCTAACAGCAGCAGACGGGTTCCAGAAGCTTAGGAGGTGGTCAGAAGTTTATCTTCCTATTTGTAATGATCACCACCAAGGGATCACCTCTCTGCCATGGCTTGACATTGAGGAATGGATGCAATTCCTTCTAAGTGTGCCCTCTCTCCTCCCCATCACTTAGGGCATTGGGTTTCCGCCTTGCTAAACTCATTAACCTCTTTAATGCTGCAATATCCTTTTCTCATATAACCCCCCAATGCTAAAACCTCTCGCCCAAGATTCATGCAAGCTGATTCCCGTTCTGTCATTCAGCAAGCGCTGGAAATGTTTCTCTCTCTGCTAGAAATAGCCAAAGCCAGAAAAGGAGGTGCCTGTCTGTGTGAATATGAGAGAGGGAGAGAACGTGAAAGGGTTGTAGGGAGGTGAGCTGTTTTGCCACTAATTGATCTCAAGGAGCATTCTGGCCAAGACTAAGGCCTTCGCTGCCATGGTAATTTATCAAGAGGTCTAATTTGGTAAGCTAAAAACAGGCTTTGGATAAGGTCCAAAGGGATCCAGATGATTTTCAGAATCAAATCAGGTCAACGTGAGGGCTCTGGCTGCTTGGATTTTGTGAATTCATTGCAGCGGCATCCTAAACTAATGTCAAGGAAGGGGAGTATGTCAAGCAGCTCATTTATCAAAGCATGGTTTTCCCAGAAGTGTTGAGTGCGGGGGGATGAGGGGGAGGGGGTCTTCCCCCATGGGAATCCTCTTGTTTTGACCTTTGGTTTTGGACCAGCATTTTTAAGCTAGTCCAAAGCAGAAACATTTATTTAAAGCATCCAAGATTCTTATCCAATGGTGGATACCAGTGCTTCAGTGCATGTGGGGTATAGAATCCCTGTCAAGGAATCATCCCCCTTTATACTGGGCCCAGTTTTCAAACTTGGATGCCTGCAGTCAACTCCGACATCTGTATTTAGCAACTCATTCCATTCTGTTGACAACTAAGTGCAGCTGATTCAGAGTGCTAAGCAGCTAAATACAGACTTAGCGTACGACTACACTGGAGCTGCTGGTGTAATTTCCAGCTAGAGTAGACATACCCATGCTGGCACTGATTTAGGTAGCATGCTAAAAATAGAAGTGCTGCATGGGCTGTGGGAGGGGCTGGCCATCCCAGTATGTATCTATGGTCTTGGATGGGATTGTACTTGGGTGCCATTAACCTGTCCCACCGCTCTTGCCGCAGTGGTTACACTCTGTTGTTAGCGCATTAGTTTGATCCAAGCTAGCATAGGTATGTTTATTCAAGCTGGAAATTATGCATCCCAGCTCCAGTACTGACATACCCGTAGGTGCCTAACTTGAGGTACTCACGTTTGAAAACTGGGCTCACTGACATGATAGGCTTGCTCCTGTTAACATGATTAAATGGGTAAAGAAATCTGCCTTTTCTGTCTTTGTTTGGCACTTTGGAGCAAGGGAATTCTTTCTTCAAAGGAGGCACATGTGAGGCTGTGGTGAGAACTGAAGGGTTTGGTTGCATATGATCTCCTTGCCTTTCTGCATGGCTTCACTGGGCCTTATCCCTTGTGAAAGGGCTCTTCTCACAAATAAGGACTGCAGGATTTAGTCTGTCGCCATCAGTACTTGCCCCCTTATCACAAGTGCAAGAGTTGGGTTTTCAGATGTTCTGGATTGTGCTAATATCTTTTTGGAGTTATCTTTCATAGGGAAAGGACACTGGAGATGAAAAACTGATCAGGAGTTATGAATGTAGAAGAGGGCAAATTGCATAAGCAAATCAAACGCTGGTCAATATGCACATTCACTTGGTTAATACTCCTGGGGGAATTATGCACCAAAAAAAAAATTCTGCACACAATATTTTAAAATTCCGCATATTTGATTTGTTAAAATAACACAATATAATTTCAATTATTTTGGTAATTTATTTCAAAATACCTGTCAGCAGCTATGTCTGTAACAATACAGACAACAAAAAAGATTCCCCCTGGAGTAGAGAGTTAAAGAAACCCCTATGACAACCTAGTTCCTATTTCTCTGTCCCATCCCCTCCTCCCCCCGAGCCCAGTCGCAGGACCAGACAACCGTATCCCCCTCCCCCAGAGCCCAGCTGTGGGGTTCCCCCCCTCAGATGCCCACATTCCCTTGACTCAGACACCCGCACCCTCTCCCCCCAAACCCAGATACTCGCACCTTTCCCCCACTGGAGCTGAGGGATCCAGAGGGAGAAACAGCCTGATGCCGGGTCCTGGGTTTGTATGGAATTTCTTGAACACCACCTCCTTCCTTCAGGGCATGCCGGGAACTGCAGCTACCAGGAACCCTCCAGCTCTGACCCGCGCCCCCTAGAAGTGTTTTCTATTTGCAAGCTGGGGAGCTTGGCCCTGTAGGGTCTAGCGGGCCCCTAGTGGTAGCCAGCAGTTCTGCAGCACCAGTTCTGCAGGGAAAAAGGAAATTCTGCGCAGAACATTAATTCTTCATAAATTCTGCATTGCACAGTGGTTCAGAATTCCCCCAGGAGTAGTCAGTGGGGGGAAAACATGGGAACATTTCATTATTTTTTAAAGTTCTGTTTCCATATTGAACACAAATGGGGTCTTTCAAATGGTTGCCAGTAATGCTATCTTAATGTTATTAATTTATCATTTGTTGAGGTCTCCAAGCAGGATCAGGGCTCCATTGTGTTAGGCACTGTGAATGCACTGGCCTGATTGATTTCCAGCTGTTATATTTATTTACAGCTTCTGTTTTCTAATAGCAAAAATACAATCAGGGCATTGCCTAACTTAAAGAATATTGTTGGTTAAATGCGTGCAACGTTTGGTCTCAGACAATACCTTTCTGGTTGCATAATAGGATGGAGATGCATTATTAGTTATGTGTTCTTGCGTTAAATGGACACCATCAAAATAGAAATCCTGTTGAAAACAAAATTCTTTATCTGTGTTACTATTAATAGAGCTGGTTGCATGGTGTAGTTAGTGAAGTAGTTAATGGAGATATCCCATCTCCTAGAACTGGAAGGGACCTTGAAAGGTTATCAAGTCCAGCCCCCTGCACAATCCTGGGTTTAACAGGCCAATGCTCAAACCACTGAGCTATCCCTCCCCCGGTATAAAAATTTGTTCACAGCCAGCCAGGTTCTGACACCATTACTGAGTAGCACCTCACTCTAAAATTGGTCCTATTGACTTCAATGGGACCCCATGGAGAGTTCCAGCAATGTGAGTAAGGGGATCACCTTCTGGCTCTGAGTGAGGAACCCAGGCTCTGATTTGATCTGTTCACATTGCTTTTAATTTAATTGCACAACTGAGTTTGTTTCATGTAAATGTTACTAAGCATTTTATTTTGGCCTTGTAACCAGGAGGTGCTTAATCCAATCCATTTCAGAGATGAAACAAAATTTGTTTGGGTGGAGGTAGTTTATAAACAGTGAGCCATGCCACTTAGGTTAATGACTGCATACTCAAATAGTGAATTTCAAATATCAAATAACTAAAACAACATGTGAACAGGCAGTAGAGTCAAGCATGTTCCTGACGACTATTCAAACAATGTTCAAAATTGAAAAACTGCACAGGTTGCCAACAGAAAAAGGGCTGAATTCATAGGAAAAAAAGGTTTGCAACTAATACTTTCACCAGATCTAGATAATAATGACACTTCTGAGCCCGATCCTATAGAGAGATGAGTAGATATGTGATTTCACTTATGTGAATAGATCCATTCTGTTCACTGGGGCTTCTCATGTTGGTAAGGTTACTCATATGCTTAAGTGCTTGCAGGATCAAGCCTTTCAATTAGTCTTAAAAATCAACATTTTAAAAATAAAATCTTGTTCTTCTGACCGATGTTATCTGTTTATTTTGGCACTTTGTTCCTCGTGTACAACTAGTCATTTTCACTTTTCTTTATCATCCAATCAGTATAGCTTTCTGATTCTCAGGGCGCAGCACAGTCAGACAGCAGGGCAATATTTAAACCAAACAGAGAAAAACAAAGTCCTGATTCTTATCTCACTTCCACCAGTTATTTACCTGTACAACTCAATTTACTTTAGTGGGCTAGTCAAGCAACAAAGCTCTCTCAACTGAGATTACACACAAAAACTAAACATTTCTTCGGTTAGTCTTTGTAAAATGCCACTTATAACCAAAACTCCATGTTGGGCACAAAACTCACTGCTTAGCAAGACTTGAATTATAGAGTAGACAATAGTTTTTGGAGCAATCCTATTCCCTTTAACGTTTTCTGGGACCATGACAAACTCTTCTGCTCCTTTCTTTGCCTTTGTTTCAGAAACCTAATTTACGGTGCCTTGTGATTTGTTGATCATCCAAGTATCCCTTTCTGCTGGATCAGCTCGCATCGTCTTGCTGCTGCTTGGTCCAGGGGCTGCACAGAGCATCCATCATGCCTTGACAGGACCCTGTCAGTGTATCAGGGGGCAGGACATAGATGGAGAGGAAGTTAGTGCATGAGAGTAAGGTGGCAGAAGAGAACATTTGCCTGTGAATAGAACCTCAGCTCAGTTTATAAATGATCCCCTGGGACTTGTAGGTAAACACAGACTTCTATGGTGACATGGGCTTGGAAAGCCAAACACTGGCTTATGATTGTAGGCTAGTCATTCAAAACACTAGCTCCTGGAAAACCAAGAGGGCTTTATTTGAGTCCATCTTGGTTTTTTTTGGTGAAAGGTAAAACATTCTTCTGTTTGTTTGTTTTTTAATCTTCTAGATTTATCTTTGCTGTATCTTTTTCCTTGATCTCTTAGTCAAAATGTAACTTTAATTTGTTCCCATGTTCATCGATGCTACAGTACTGTGCGTGAATATATATAATTGCATATTTAAGGACGTAGGAATAACTAGGCTTAAAGAATATTAAGCTTTGGACTGCAACCAGCAGAGGAAATTTAAATTCTTTAAAAAAAAATAAAAAAGCCCAACAACCCCACCTTCCTTTTAGTAATGAATTTTAGGGCTTGAGAACATTGATGGAGGTTTTGTAGCGGAGAACAAAGCGTGCTATTTAACTATCTTATAGTTACATTGGGTAGCAGAAGCTTTTTTGTCACTGCTCCTCCAATATGCCTCACTACTTCTCTAGGACAGAAGTGTGTTTAATCTCTGTGACCACAGCTGCTTCTCTAGGACTGGCAACAAGGTGAGGGTGGGGGGAGGAGGAAGGAATCAGAGTGGATGTTTTCCATGATGTAGTCACCAAGGGTAAAATCTTGACTCCATTTTAGTCAAATGCAAAACTGCCAACTGACTTCAATGGGGCTGGGATTTTCCCCTTATTCACCAGAAGCCAGATCTTAGTGTTTCTGTTGACTCCAGTTGACTTCTATTGACTTCAGCGGGCTTTGGATCAGCTCCCAGAACTGGACTGGAAGCACCAGCTTATGTCACATGGGCTACCAAATGGAAATGGCTTTCAATCAGATGGAGCGCTGGTGCCTGGAGCCGCCGCTGGTGTAGCTGCCCTAGGCATGGACCAGAGCCCTGTTGCACTAGGTGCGAGTGAACACAGAGCCAAAAGATGGTCCCAGTGCAGACAGCTCTGCCTTTTTTTGTTTGTTTATTCCCCTCTCCTGACTTGGTGGGAGCTCAACGAAGCTTGAAGCTCCTCTTTCTTTGACTTTCCTGATGGCTTGTGTTGGCGTGAGCGCTACTGAGAGCTGAGGTCCTCCTTTCCCTCTGTTTTTTTTGTTTGTTTGTTTGTTTTAATATGATAAATGTGCACCTCCTCTGCTCCTCTGGAAACAGTATCCAGGCTGCAAAGTAATTATTTAGTGAATAGTAGATCCAGTTCGTGTTGGCAAGGATCAGATGAATCATTATTAATCATGGCCCTCCGACAGTAACCTCATCCCTTGGCTAAGTGCTGCTCTTTATTAAGAAGTAATAGCAATTAGGGAATGGTTGGGCTACTGCTCTGGTTACACTGTCAATGTGGTCTCAGGACTCCTGGCAGGAGGTGGAGGAACTCAGGTCAAAATTAAAAATAAACGCACATGGTACACATTCTAGAAACGAAGCAGACTTGCCTCCCTTGTGGATTTTTTCTACCTCCTCTAAGTGTCTTCCTTTTAGGTAATGTCTCTTGGGAGTTTTATTTCCTCAAAGGAGTGAATTAAGAGTTGGATGCTCATACAAACTGTGAAATAATACTTTAAATGTCCATCATTCTTTTTCATCCAGATGGATCCCAGAGCTACTTAAAAACTATTTGCCTGATTCCTGCAATCTTACAAGCTAAAATTCCTGTTGACTTCAAGCGAGTTATACCTGCTTCAAGACTGCAAAGTCATTGCCCTACCATTGAAATGCAGCCACATCTGAGGCAAAATGTGGCAGCTGTTTAAGATCACACGCCATTCTTACCTATCACTGGAAAGTGAGTGGCCTGCAAATTTTCTTTTGTGTGATACACTCCTAATACCGGGATGTCTCTGCCATTATACAGCTATCATTTGTTACCAACTTTAAGTGAATTCATGCAGTGACCAAGGCTTGCAAATTCAAAAATTGTTGCCTTTGAATCCTTGTAGGACAAGCTCCTGCTAATCCTCCTCCATACAATTCAACCTCACTTTCATAGCTATGCGACTGCAGCACTTAGAGCACCCAGAGCTGTGGTAACACGACCAAACCTGTGGTTCTGGATGCAGTTCAGAGAGTCTGTGAACTCACCTATAAGCTGGAAGCTAGGCAGCTATGGCACACAGCAGGCAACACTACACAACACAGTTGGACAGGAAGGGAAGGAGAATTCAGCTTCAAGTGGGCTGGGAGTGCCTGAGTCATAGACTCTGCCTAAAAAAAGGAACCACTGATGTGAGGCCAGTGACTGGTTTGGGGGCATTATAAATCTGTCCACATGCTCTAATTTGGTTATAAACAAATGAAATTCCATCGTCAGGCAATAACAGATCTGTTACTTCTTTAGGTTCACTTTAAACCCCAAGAAGAAAACTGTATCCCATGAAAGCTTTGTAGGAGAATAGGCAGGGTGTGATTGCCTGCATTGGAACTGAGCCAAGAAATCACTCTTGTGGAAATGTCCATGGAATATTTAATGGCCACCTGTGGTCAAGGCATGGGTTTCATGCTTCATCCAAAAGAAAGCACCTCAGTGCCTCTTAACATTATGCTTGGGGAATGCATCACAGCTGGAAAAATAGTACCTACTAAATCATCAATAAAAAATACTTCATGAAGTATCCTGGATTCTCCTTGGAGGTCTCCCTCATAGACTGCAAGAGGCAATGAGACTGGTCATGTTACTTTAGGATTTCACTGGTCAATAGGATTGGAGCATCTAATCTGGCACACCTGTGTTGTCTACGCTTGGCAAAACCACGGAGAGCAGAATCTCGACTCTCCAGCATTGCAGATGTTGATGATTCATCATCAGTCAACGTTACCAGGACTTGTGGATTCATGGATTCCAAGCCCAGAAGGGACCACTGTGATCATCTAGTCTGGCTTCCTGTATAACACAGGCCATAGAACTTCCCCAAAATAATTCCTAGAGCAGATTTTTAGGGGGAAAAAAATCCAATCTTGATTTAAAAATTGTCAGTAATGGAAACTCCACCACGACCTTTGGTAAATTGTTCCAATGGTTAATTACCCTCACTGTCAAAAATGCCTTATTTACAGTCTGAATTTGTTTAGTTTCAACTTCCTGACACTGGATCATGTTATACCTTTGCTAGATTGAAGAGCCCATTTATTAAATATTTGTTCCGCACAAAGGTAATCAAGTCAGTCCTGAACCTTTTCTTTGTTAGACTCAGGGAGTTCAATCTAATTAGCTTATCACTATAAGGCACGGTTTCTAATTCTTTAATCATTCTCATGGCTCTTCTCTGAACCTTCTCCAATTTATCAACATCCTTCTTGATTTGTGGGCACGAGAACTGGACACAGTATTCTAGCAGCAGCTGCACCACTGCCAAATACAGAGATAAAATAGCCTCTCAATTCCTACTTGAGATTCCCCTGTCTATACATCCCAGGATTCCATTAGCTTTTTTGGCCACAGAATCATATATAGAATCATAGAATATCAGGGTTGGAAGAAACCTCAGGAGGTCATCTAGTCCAATCCCCTGTTCAAAGCAGGACCAACACCAGCTAAATCATCCCAGCCAGGGCTTTGTCAAGCTGGGCTTAAAAACCTCTAAGGATGGAGATTCCACCACCTCCCTAAGTAACCCATTCCAGTGCTTCACCACCCTCCTAGTGAAATAGTGTTTCCTAATATCCAACCTAGACCTCCCCCACTGCAACTTGAGACCATTGCTTTTTGTTCTGCTCCATGTTCAGCTGATTATCCACCATGACCCCCAAATTTTTTTCAGAGTCACTGCTTCCCAGGATAGAGTCCCCCATCCTGTAAGTATAACCTGCATTCTTTGTTCCCAGATGTATACATTTACATTTAGCCACATTAAAACACATATTGTTGGCTTGTACCCAGTTTACCAAGCCATCCTCTTCACTATTTACCATTCCCCCAATTTTTGTGTCATCTGCAAACTTTATCAGTGATGACTTTGTTTTCTTCCAGGTCATAGACAAAAATGTTAAATAGCCTAGGGCAAAGAAGTGATTGCTACGGGATCCTGTGGAAAACAGACCCACTTAATAACAATTCCCTGTTTACAGTTACGTTTTGAGATGTATCAGCTGGTTTTTAATTCATTTACTGTGCCATGTTAATTTTATATTGTTCTAGTTTTTCAATTAAAATGTCATGCGGTGCCAACTCAAATGCCTCACAGAAGTCTAAGGATTATTCCATCAACACTGTTATCTTTATCAACCAAACTAGTAACCTCATCCAAAAAAGATATCAAGTTAGTTTGACAGAGTCTACTTGTGAGAAATCGTGTTAATTTGCATTAATTACATTACCCTTCTTTAGTTCTTTATTAATCGAGTTCCATATCAGCTGCTCTATTATCTTGCATGGGATTGATGTCAGGCTGACGGACCTATAATTACCCAGGTCATCTTGTTTACCCTCAGCACAACATTAGCTTTCTTCTGGTTTTCTGGAACTTCCCCAGTGCTCCAAGACTTTACTTATTGAAAATCAGCATTAACGGTCCAGTGAGCTCCTCAGCCAGCTCTTTTAAAACTCTTGGATGCAAGTTATCTGGAACTGCTGATTTAAAAATGTCTGACTTTAATAGGTGTTGTTTAATGTCCTCCAGAAATACTAGTGGAATGGAAAGAATGTTGTCACCATCTGGTGAAACTATATAATCTGTTTTTTCCTCAAATACAGAACAGAAATATTTATTGCACACTTATGCCTTTATTGCATTATTATTGATAACTCTACCATTTACGTCTAATAATGGCCCAGTACCATTGCCAGGATTCTTGTTGTTCCTAATATGTTGTGTTTCTAATTTGTTCCTTCCTTTTGTCCTTAACTCTGCTGGCGATAGATTTCTCATTGTGTCCCTTAGTTTTCTGTATCAGTTTTCTACAATTCCTAACTTCTAATTTGTATTCATTACTATCAACTTTCTCTTTATTTTATATTTTATTATTATTATTTTTTACTGTCTTCACTTCCCCTTTAAAGCAGATTGGGTTTTTAACCAGCATGGCCTTCTTCCTCAGTTGTGCAATTGTGGCTTTGGGGGCATCTAGTAAAGTTAGAAACTAACCAGGTTTGTACCTGAGATTAGTATAAATGTTCAGAGAAGGTGTTATTTTTCCCCAGGCTGTTTCCTCAATATCTACAGTTTAATGGTGCTTTAGTTGCATGCTACTGTGTTTACCCTGTTGCCACATCAGGGATCTGTTGAGAGCAGACAATAACTTAGTTAATATTTACTGAGGTTTTCTAGTACTACAGGTTCCTTTTCAGAAGATGTGACACTGCAATTAATGACTTCATGTGATATTGTTTAACCAAAAGGACAGTGACTTATATACTGAATTGAAATAACACAAAAAAGAAAACCCTTAATTACTTTTTAAAAAGCTTTCATTCCCTGTATGGAAATCCTGGAGAAAAACCCATAGGGTAAAAAGGCAAAAGAATGAGAAAAAACATCCTTTGTTTCCATTTACCTCTTCAATAGCTGAAGGGGAACAGTAGAAATTGGGAGTAAACCTGCTTGCTCTTTTGATCTCTGCAAAAGTTGTTGTGAGGGTCACATTGTTTAATGGTTGAAGGAGTTTATTGAAAAATAAAAGTAACAGCAGAGACAAAGGGCCAATACAAATTATCTGGTAAACTGCTGTCAAGTTTTACGTCCTCTGGGCTACTGGTGATTTCCCCATCTTTAAAAAGGTGTGTGTGGTGGGAGGTGGGTGGAATGGGTAAGAAGTATATAAATAAATCCACCTCTTTAAATAGCTAACTGGCCTACTCTGAACTGTGTTGGAACCTCTGTGTTCCCTGGCAGTCAGCATTCTCATATCTAGCAAAGGGGCATCGCAGGGTTCAGGCAGCGCTTTAGGGACTCTGCCTTGGGTGGTTCTCGGTTGCATTCTTCCGCTTGTCAGTAAGCGAAGCGCTAAAGCACAAAAAGTTCAAGGGATCGCACAGTTGGAATCCATCTGAACAAACCTGGATCGAGCCCCCGCACTTGACATTTCACTCCTCTTTTAAATGTTAGAAGTACACAGACTAGGAATGGGCTGAGGTAGATGTGCCATTAGCTGCCTTCTTCTGACTGAAGGCTATGGCAGAGTGCTTCAAGCACTCCTTCTTTAGAGATGGTGGCGATCAGTATTCCTGGGGTTCTGGCTCAAGATCCTGACGTTAACAAAGGGGCTGTGGAAATTTCTGGCACATGCTGAGAGATCTGGAGCTGCTGACCCTCACTGGCCCATCCCCCACCCCATTTTTTGTAATCTATTTTTTTATTAGTATTTTCAAAACATGGAAGGAAAAGGACTAAACCAACATGCAGAATGATGGGTATAAATACCAAAGGAGAGAGAGGGAATTGTTTCATTCAGTCCATGCAGTAAGGCACCACAAATAAAAAAAATTGTGTTATAAATGGGAACCAGCTTGATGGTCCCTTCTGGAGTTAAAATCTATGCAAAGAAACTCCGCCAATGTGCTGATCCCATTATCCATCTTTAGATATCAAAATACCAGCTCTCCAAAATACCTCACTGTGTGATACTTTTAAAAATTGTTCCTGACACTAAATGATGCTTTCCATTAATTGGTGTTACTTAAAATGGGCTTTTGAATTTCTATGTTGGGCCTTGGTGCTTTTCTGTTTACTGGGTATGATTATTTTGGCTAATGCTACTGACATTAGCCAAATGGTCACATGGTGTGAGCGGGGGGAAAGCTGGGATCCACAAAGCCAAAATAATTTAGGAAAGTGTTTCTGGGAGAGAGTTTGAAATAGCAGAGGAAGCTCCCATAATCCTCAGTGCTTTTGATTTTGGGACAAGATAATCTTGCAGCATGAACAATAGATTTGCTAACTGCCTCTCCCAAAGTCATCTCCAAAATCCTAACCTGCTAAGAGTCTGTTTTTTAGCGTAGTGGTGACATTGAAGCTGCTTGAATTATTCCCCATTCTTCAGGCCTAAAGACTTTTTGAGGGGGCAATATTATGGAAGAGTTTTTCTAGGCTTCCATCACCAAAGAAAAGAAAGGTGTCGCTGAATTGTTTGGATGTTGTGTACTAGTTCAGCTGCATTGGTTTGTATGACATTGAGGATCCATCTCTGTTCATGCAAGGCCATTGGTCATTACACTCACCTATTCCCTCTTATTGCTCAGTATATAGGAGTGGTCTTCTACATGAACTCAGTTCAGGAGTTCCCCACAGAGGCCTTGGTTCTTCTATTAATTTCTACTCATTTCTGGCTGGGTTGCGTTTTCTGTAAAATTAGTACAGAGCAGATGGCAATGAAGTGCCAGATAGCGTAGTAGAGAGTGGTTTTTCTTTCTGCAGGAAAAGAAAATACCTCACAATGTCTCATCCTCCTGGGGGAGAAAAGGATCAGAAGCTCATCCAGAAATAGCACTTGGTTAATGTCCCTTTTTTCTTCTAAGTCAGTTCTGAACTGATGCTCCAACATTGTGTTCTGGGGAGCTGTCCTGCTTGAGATAAGAAGTAAAACTTACAGTCCTGACCATTTGTAGGGACTGAAGATACCATGGCATTTTTCTCTAGAGTAGGAGTATTAATCCGGCACAGTATCTTGTCCAAATTCTAATTTGGGAAATTTTATTCTGCATACTTTATATGCCCCCAAAGATTTAGCAGCGATATGTTAGTCTTCACTTCCTATCCTCAATTGCTGTGTACTGTCGCTTTGCATTGATAGCTGCTTTGTTCCATCCCGGAGATAGTTTCATTTCACTGGTTTGTAAAGTGAGTTGGTATCCATCTGAATGAAAGGCACTTCTTAAATGAAAAGAAAAAAAAATTATTGTCATCATCACCATCAGATTTTGAATTTGAAATGGTTACTTATACCTGTCAAATGCAAACCCCTATAAGAATGGTACCAGGGAACATAAGCAGTAGGAGAAAGTCCTGTCTCATTATCAGGCTCAGGAATGCAAGTGAGTATTAATAACTATTTTGTTGTCTTTGTAGAGTTGGTAAGACAACTCCCACCTGTTTATGCTCTCTGTATGTGTGTATATATATCTCCTCAATATATGTTCCCATTCTATATGCATCCGAAGAAGTGGGCTGCAGTCCACGAAAGCTTATGCTCTAATAAATTTGTTAGTCTCTAACGTGCCACAAGTACTCCTGTTCTTCTTTTTGCACTGATGAAGTGGTTGTAAATCAGAGGTGAAAGGCTCTGCTTCTGAGCAGCTCTCGGTGCAATTTTACTCTCTGAACAATTAACAAGTTTCTAGGGAGGATAAGCCAGCCAATCAAAACACAATGAAAACATATTTGAACTTGGCACCATATATGGGAACAGCATGAGTGAGAAAAGGGAGTTGGGTAAGATTTTGGTTGCTTCTTTTTCTGGTCCTACTTAACAATGCTGCCCCTCCTTTTTGAGAAGCAAATATTTTGCTATAAACAATACCCAAGAAAGACTCCCCTAAGAGGCCCTAGAATCTTCTCCCCAAACATGGGCCATTTCCAGACCTGAAACTTTTTGTATAAGGACCATCCTTTCTTCATCCCTGTCCACCATTCCCATTATGGCCACAGCCTTCTTCCTTTCTATGTCCTGCAATAGTCCTCTCTTCCTCAGATGTTTAAAAATGTCATGGTAGGGTCAATAGCCCTGGTGACCTCTCTTCTGGACTGCAGCTGCCTCATAAATTCAAATCGCCTGTGCTCCAAGATACATTTGAACTGAGCAGCCTGTTCAGAGACAGTTGGAGGATTGAGAACCTGTTGGAGGATTGCAGATGACAGGGAGGAGCCTCAAAGTCTGGATAAGCATCCAAATTCCACCGCCTTGCACTCTGTGTAGTCATTTATACCTGTGAAAGACATCTTGCACCCATGTTACACGCACTTTGTGCAAGGGGTCAGTGACAACACACGATGGAATTCAGTGGAGAATCAGGCCCTACATCTCCCCAGTTCACCCACCTGAAATTGTAACCTATATAACCAACGTCAATTGGCATGCGCAGAATGTCCAATCATAAAACCACTGTGCTTAGAAAGGAAAAAGGCCCTATTAGATCATCCACCTGGCCAGTGCAGAATTATTTCCGACAGTACATATTGTACATTCTAGCCCTTTATTCATCTTCGTTTTGAATGACTCAGATGATGACCCTTCCAGAAGTTCCCCTGGGAGGCTGTTCTACTGTCTAATAGACCTCAGTGTTAGGCAAATTCTCTTAACTAAAGCAACGCTACTAGGCACTGATATAATGAGATCATTCTGCCGCGGCTCCTAGACAACATCCTAAGTGTTGTCAATTAGTTCTACGACTGGAAGCTGTTTAGAACAAAACGGCTATAGCATCTGCGACTTAGGTGCAAATACGATCTAATATTAACAGTTTTGTTTGTGAACGTTGTATAGAAAATAAATAAATGTATCAGCCCTCCTGACAGAGAGAAAATAATTTACTGGGGGTGGCAGCATGGAATAGCAGGTAGGGCACTGGACTGAAGTCAGGAGACCTATGTTCTCTTTCTAGCTCTGGTACTGACTTAGTATGTGAACTTGGGCAAGTCACTTCACCTGTCTCTGGTTCTCCTCTTGTCTGTTTAAGAATGTAAGCTCTTCAGGGCAGGGACTCTCACTGCATGTTTGTACAGTATTTAGCTCCGGGGGGCCCCAGCTGGGAGAGGTGAATACAAACATTAAATAACTATGCTTAGTAATGCCCTACATTTTGAAAGGGCTTCCCGTCATCAAATGGCTTTACAAATATTAGTTTTCTTTTACATAGGACCAACCTTTCAGACATGGGCAACTAAGGTAATGAATAGTTTGCTCTTTGTTATAGAGGCTGTTTCATCCTAGCATCTCCAAGTGTTTTGCAAAGTATTATCATGCCTAATTGACAGTCTCTGTAGGCAATGGGAGTAGAACTTGAGTCTCCAAACTCCCTGGCCCTTGCTTTTAACCTCTGTATTACGTCACCTACTGGCTGCCATGGAATATGCACATGCAACCATGTACCCACTTGTGTTGTGAAAACATCCCACTTTGATTGCACAGTGGTTTGAATCCAGCCTGAGTAAGTGGCCCTAGGCTCTGCATATACATAAGGAGGAAGGCACCTGCACACAGGTAATTCCCTGGACTCTGGGCTCTAACAGGCTACCAAATCAGAATGGTCGTTTTACACACACTTTGCCCAGGTCTGACTGTTGATACATGGCCCAAGGCCATGGAGCGGCGGGTACTTTCGTGCACTGGTTACACTTGCAAAAGCAGTGGAATATTCTATTGATAAGAACCTGCAATATCTTTATTTTTATCTCCTGGAAGGATTTACAGAGGCTGTTAGGTTAAGAAACTGTCCGGAAGCTTTGCCTTCTGGAAGCTGCTGGGGACTAGGACAGGGCCTTTCAGATCCCGTACTGAAGCTAGCACACCAAACAGCAAATGGAAGAGGCACTATAAGCTGCTTTACTCTTCATCTATAATTCCCCATATTCATAATTTAAGCCCTGTCATTTGGGTTTATCGTCCATGGCCTTCGGTGACACCAGGAAAAGTCCTTCCTTTTAATTCTACAGCAAAAAATAACAACACTCCAGGGAAGGACTGTATCCCTGCAGACGTTTATGGTTTAAATGTTTCATGGTGGGCACTGGATTTTGCTGTCTTCCTCCTCTTTTCCCTCCCCCGCCCCCATTTCCCCCTGCTATTATAAATCATTCTGCTTCCTTCCTAGAGGCTGGGATACAAACAACATAATCACAGTGTTAAAGGATGGTAATAAAGCCCAACCCTGCATGTTACAGACCCGTTGGCCTCACAGATGCCAGAGCTAAATGTGATGCCCGGCTTTTCTGACCAAGATAGCTGGACCAAACAGTAGCAAACTGTATGGAAGAATGCTGCATTAGAACGAGTGGTATGATTGAATGGGTTTTCTCCTTCCCTAGCTTTTCAGGATTTAGCCTGATTTCTGGACTTCTTGTTCTACTGTCTGTCACTAGCTTGTATTAGCCCATCATTCAACTTCAAAAAATAGACCTTGCACATCAACAAGGAAGAATGGTCCAGTGGTTCCTGAGCCATGGAAGACCTGGGGTCAGATCCCTGCTCTGCCACAGACTTCAGTCCTCCCAGCCTGGGTCCACAGACTTGTGGTAGTGAGGCTTGGGCTAGTGACTTTAAAATAGCATTGCGGTGTTTTAATATTGTGCCTCAGGCAGGTGCCTGAGCCACGTTTATTTTTAGCGCACTAGTGCAAGCCCCAATGCCACAAGTCTGTGGACCTGGCCTGGGAGGGTCACTCCCAGATGCAGTGTAGACATACCCTTAGCCTCCCTGTGCCTCAGTTCCCATCTCTAAAATGGGGATAATAGCAGTACTCTACTTCATGGGGGTGTTATGAGGGTAAATCCATTAAAGATGTTGAGGTCCTCAGATGCTGTGATGCTGTGAACTACAGAAGTACCTTAGATAGAAGGATTTCCCCTTCCTCACCTGGTGATGAACAGTAGCGACTTGTCTTAGCCAGCTCAGTGGAACTCTTAATGAGAGATTTGGAGATTCGGCACATTGAACTAATTAAGTACTCTTCTTAAAAGGCGGTGATGTTTCCTGGGGGCTTGCCTATACTGGTGTTAGCATTATAGTGGATGGTCTCCATATAGGTGATTGGATTTTTGTTTATTTGTTTAAGAACTGCAGAACATACCGGGAAGCACTTTACTGGTCTCTCAAATACCACAAAATGTTTAATTTGTGCATATGATGGACAAAAGTGCCTTCTAAGCATGCCCAGCCAATAAGCGTTTGTTCCCGTAATGTCATGCGAGTGGCCTGGTGTTTCATTAGCTGGGTTTGCTGTCACATGATGCCCTGCTGTTGAGTTTGGGAGTGGAGTTGGATGGGAGTCCAGTGCTTTCTCTCATCAGTTTGCAATGTAGTTAAGCTCTTATTAAACTCAGTTATTACTTTTCAGACTCACCTCTGGACTCTGAATTACACTGCTGTGTAAAGAGTTTTAGGTCTAGCCATACTGGGTGGCCGCAAGAGAAAGACTTGGCTATGGAGTTATTCTAACCTTTGCTTTTTCCTCCCCCAGCATTTCCCACCTGTTTTTTTTCCCATGACCAATCTATTAATAGCTTTTCACCAACTAACTTTGGATCAAAAATGTTAACTGCGTAGGAGGTAGCTTTCCTGAAAAGCTAATAAAATATGAATTGGAATGGAATATAGAACACTCAGCTTTTGCAGCAGACAAAATGTATAAAGTGCAGAGTGGAAATTGAGAGAGGCCCAATTTAAACTTTGGAAAATAGCTGCCAATTAAAATGTGCTGGATTAATTTTGTTTTTAGCACACTCAGTCTGGTCTAGATGAGGTCAGATGGTCTGAAACACACATGTTGGAGGGACAGGAAGCCTACAGGTTGCTTAGCTAAAAGATATTGAGCTGCCAGCAAGCAGCATTGGGAGCAGAGTTGACAGCTAATATATATGTTGATCCTGGCATCATAGCATTACTTTTTGGGGGGGCGGGGGGTGGTAATAATCAAGTGAATTTCCTTTAAACCAGGCTGGACAGTGTAGCTTCTGTGACCCCATCCATTTGCTGTACAGGTTAGGGGAGATGATGCTTGCCAGTTGCATGCACTGAGGGTTTAGGGGGAAAAACCATAGATGGTGGTGTCTCTGATTTCTCTGTTCCCTTGTCATGGCTCCCTGCAGTTGAGGTTACATGTTTTATTTGTGCTGCCCTGTCTTCTGGGTATGGGCTCTCCCCTCCAGCCACTTTCTGTCTTTAACTCTTGCCCTGACACTACCTGTTACCCACTAAACACCTTTCCCCTCTCTCCATTCCTGCATCTTCCTTTCCCCTTTACCAGTGATATTCGTGCCGGGCCGTCTGTCACTATTAGCTTATTGCTTTTCTTTCCCAGAGCTCCATTGCTGTCACTCGTCTCTCCATTCCCGCGGGTGGGAGGGTTTTCCGTGCCCTCTGTAAGACGTCCCCTCTCATTGCCCCGCACCCCCATGGCAGTGCATTTGCCAATACTTCGCACGAGGATGCTGTCGCTATAAAAATAAACTGTGTTGAAATCTGAGAGACGGAAACCATGCCAACCTCACACTTCAGCGTTGGTAGTGGTAACCCATATGAATGCCACTTGCAAATGGTAGTCCCCATATGTTCCTGACCATACATTCTTATCCCTGAAGCATTTCATCACAACTTCAAATTCCCCATGTCTGTTTCTTAGTCCACTGTTAGAAAGTTGTTTTTGTTGGTATTGGTCCAACCTAGGAATACTTTGAGCTGTCAGATACCAAAAGCTGCTTAGAAATTAGAGAGATCGTTGAATTAATCTTCTCCTTGCCCATGGCCAATAGTGGATTGTCCTATATAGTGAGCCTGATTCTCCTCTCACATCAGTTTTGCACCAGTGCAGTTTTGTTCATTTCCATATACTTACTCTTGATTTACATTAGGGAATGTCTGAGGAGAATCAAGCTCAGTATTTGTTTTTCCCCCTACTGCTTTGCCATGTGACCATTGCTTGCAATCAGTAGGGTGTGCAAATATAGCACTGGGAGCGCCGGCTAGTGCTTAGAGCACAAGAGAGGGATAAAATCTTTAGGGAGGAAGGAAAAAGATCCCGGTCTTGTGCAAAAGTTCCTGAGTTAAAAAGAGAGAGAGAGAGAGAAAGCACATTATTTATAGGCAGAATGGACTCTAAATAGAATGTGTTTCCATGTCCTCTTGAAGGTATCAGCTGCTCTTTAATGATGGCTCACCTCAGTGCCGGTTATAGTTAGGAACATCCTTTTTCCGCCGCACGCAGCTGTGTGGGCCGCAGTTAGTTGGCCACAATCGGTTGTTCCAGTCAGGGGACCCCATCAGGGCTTGTGGAGCGGCACAAGGTTGGGAGGAACCACCCACCCCCACTTCCGCGTGGCCGGAGGAGGAACTGTCTGTATTGACTTTCACTCGATTTACTGGGGCAATTGAGTTTGTCAGTGAAACGTGATCGGCTCAATCAGCTGTCACACTGAGACACTTCTGTCACTGCTGTCAATAGCGTTGAGTTTCTGATCCTCTCTTAGATTAGCTCTGCGCCAGAACATCAAATCAAAAGCCGTTTGGGGTATGGAGAACTCAGAGCAGTTACCTAGGAATCAGTTTACTGCAAAGCACTGCCAGTGTTATTCTGATGGCATATTGCAATGTCAAGGAGCAATACTGCTTTTGAGTGTAATTTAGATTCTCTTCTTCAGGACCAAGCTCATTTACAAATAGATGGCAGGGACATAAGAACAATAGAGGCAGGTCTCCTGGCAAGCCAAAATGACATGCAAACAGCCTTCGTCCTTAGTCTGCGGGCTGCAGTTTAACCTGATGAAATAGTCATTTGCTTTTTTTATAACACCATTCATCCTGAAGGATCCCATTTCATTTCACTTGGCACTGAAATGCAGCTGCCTTCAGGGTAGGTGGTTGGTCAGAATACAACAATATGCTCAACAGTTTTAGGACTACTTTATTTTGCGTGACAGGTAAGAGGGTACTTCAGCCACTGTTCATTTAGTCTTAGAGACAAGGTGAGTGAGGTAATATCGGACCTGAAGAAGAACTCTGTGTAGCTCAAAATCTTGTCTCTTTCACCAACAAGTTGGTCCACTTCGTTTCTCTAATATCCTGCTACAACAGCACTGCAAATGACATATTTAGTCTTAAGGTTGTACTGAGTGTGGGTTTTGTAAGTGGGGGGGAAAAAACAGGTGGACCTCTGAACATGTCCAAATCATTTCACTTGTGGCTTAATTACTGTAACCGGAGCAACCTTTTCCAAGCAAGATTCTGTCTTGAGAAACCCTGGTGAGAATGTTTCTATTTATAGAAGAGAGTAACCCATCAAGAGACATTTCTTAACTTTAAGGATTTGAATCATAGACTATCAGGGTTGGAAGGGACCTTAGGAGGTCATCCAACCCCCTGATCAAAGCAGGACCAATCCCCAACTAAATTTGAGGCGGTTTCTTTATTTGTTCCAGTTGAAACAGCTTGTGGCAAGGTGAACTCATCCATCTATGCAGGAGCCGAGAGGACATGTTAATCCTGTTTGTAAGCAAGGTCTGAATGAGCTCTCTCCTGACAATTAGGGATGAGCTGAGGTGGGGAGGGGAAGGCTTCAGGACCAGACTGTATTTAAATGAACACACCTATTCTGCCTAGGTGTCCAGCACACAGAGTTGTGTTGCCAAAGGTTGCCCCCCTCAGAACCCGCAACCCATCAACCCCCCTGCTCCTTGTCCCCTGACCACCCCCTCCCGAGACCCCCCACCCTACTGCCCCCCCATGACCCCATCCCCATCCACCCCTCCGTTCCCCATCCCCTGACCACCCCCCCAGAATCTCTGTCCCCTCCAACCGCTCCCTGCCCCTTATCCAACCCCTCCTCCCAGCCCTGGCCCCCTTACCATGCTGCTCAAAGCAGCAGGAGCTGCCTAGAGCGCTGGCGCTGGCGGCGTGGTGCGCTGGGGCTCTGCGGGGGGGGGGGAGGGAGGAGAGAGTGGGGGAGGGGCCGGGGGAGCCTCCCCAGCTGGGAGCTCAGGCGGGCCGGACAGGATGGTCCCGCGGGCTGGATGTGGCCCGCGGACCGGAGTTTGCCCACCCGCCGGTCCCTTTACAACCGGTTCTACACTGGCTTCTAAATTTAACAACCAGTTTGTGCGAACCGGCTCCAGCTCACCACTGGGCATGGGATAGCATTGTCACCCTTACTTCTGCAGTTCTGCACTGCTGTTGGCAGCGGCGCTGCCTTCAGAGCTGGGTGCCTGGCCAGCAGCCACTGCTCTTTGGCCACCCAGCTCTGAAGGCAGCACCACCGCCAGCAGCGCAGAAATAAGGGTGGTCATGGGGTGCTAAGTCTGCTGTGAAAAGTGATATTGACAAAGTTTCTTTGCGCCCCCCCAGTAGTAAATGGTAACTAGTTAAAAAAAAACTTTCCTGCTTATAACAATAATTCAATAAACATGCGTTTTAGTCTTAATTGAAAAGCGGGGAGAAAAGATCTATTCATTTTAAACAATAGTGTTATAAATTTAGCACTTTAAATAGTATTAAATATAAAAAAATGTGTTTCTAATTTATAAGCGGGGGGGTGGGTTGCACTCAGTGACTTGTTGTGTGAAAGGGGTTGCCCAATACAAAAAGTTTGAGAACCCCTGCCTGATTGTATGAGTAAAGGGTAGCAGAACCGTACTTAACCTGCACTGATTTAGCTGGGTCACCCTCAACTGAGCTGAACTTGCTAAGATGGGTTTGGATGCCAGGTACCAGTAGGGGGAGAGAGGGTGGGGACAGGTGTTGGTCTCTGCCTAAAAGCCATAGACAGTTTGACCTGCTCCTCTCTCCTTTAGATAAAGCTGAGTAGGCTCCACTGAGAGGCTTTTGTTAAGTGATCACTAGAGCTGAACCAGGTAGCTAGGTCTAAGCATTAGACCTGCTATGGGACAGTGTCTCTGGTGAAGGAGACTGCCCAGCCTGCAGTAGCAATGACGCTCCCGGGCGGGCGGCTGGTGGAATGGCAAGAGGCTGTCGGAGCAGCTGGTGCAGCAAGTGGAGAGGCCAGCAGGGCGAGCCAGGTGCCTTCTGTCCCCATCCCCGGGTGGGAGGTGAACTCATGTGAATGCATCTCTGAACTCTGGGTCTTCACTGAGCAAGGACAACAACCATGAGTGGGATGCGGTGGAGGAAGAAGGGAGGGGCATGTTAAAGGAACTTTTGATTGTCGGACTTAAGAACCTGAGGCAAAAGACAGGGCCCAGTGTACTCTGCGGTGGGTATTTTGATCATGGTTATGGATCCTGTTTCTGGCGTTTTCCTAAGTGAATGCTGGGTTACTTTCCTCCTTTTTATGAAAAGTTTCTTTTCTACACTCAGACTCAGTGTTTGCGAGTGGGGAAGTATTTCCTCTTAGAGGCACCCCGGGGTGGTGTTTAATTTTCCCAGATTGCTGGGTGGGGCTTGAACGGATTCTGTATTGTATCATCCAATCCTTTTTTCTGCCCCTTGAACTCAATTTCAGAACTGTTTGAGTTTTGCTCATCACTAGTAGATGCTCAGTAGCTGGTAGCAATGCTGCTGCTTGAGTCTCAAGAATGAAGAGAGGCCTATCTTTTCCTTCCTCATCCATGTTTCTTTGCCAACTAACAGCTGCAGCCACAACTCCCTGCCTAGCATCACTCCAGTATAGACACCCTCTGGCCAAGACAGCTGTCATCATTCTCTATACCTCCCTGGCTGAAAAGCCAAACCAAAGTAGGCATATTCTGTATGTAGCCTAATCACCAAGGGAATGGGATTTATGCTTCATCAGAGCTGAATATTTTTTAAACTCTTGAAGGTGTGAATGCAAGAAAGGGGGGAGGAGGAGGAGGTGAGAGGAAGAGATCAAAAAACAAACTTCTCCTTATAGGGTATTTCAAAGTGAATGCCGGACACATACTTTTCTGTGACCTTTCCCTCAGATTAGTGATGTATGCAACTGGTGTGCTAATGTTACACATTCCAGTGCAGGGACTGACTTGTGAACAAGGTAAGGGTGTGTGTGTGTGTGCGGTTATTGAGCCAGGTAAGGGTCTGTGAGCATTTGTGTGTGGTTGTTGAACCTGTCAGGCTGGAAGAACTGCTATGCTTGTTTTAGCTCTTTCTGTTTTGTCATTATTTCAGCCTTTTTCGTTGTTGTTGTTTTTTATATATGAGTAACAGGAAACCTAAGACATTTAGAAGTTTCAGGTGAACTTTGAATTATCAAGGCTTATGTGAACCTCAAATCTACAGACACTTTCTTACCTGAATGCTCCCCTTGGCTCTGAGGAAGTGGGGTGGAAATTTTGCAAGAACAAGGAAATTTCCAATACACCTCTACCCCGATATAACGCTGTCCTCGGGAGCCAAAAAATCCTACTGTGTTATAGGTGAAACCGCGTTATATTGAACTTTGATCCGCCGGAGCGCGCAGCCCCGCCCCCCGGAACTCTGCTTTACCGCGTTATATCCGAATTCATGTTATATCGGGTCGCGTTATATCGGGGTAGAGGTGTATTTACTAGCTCCGGTTGAGCCAGAAAAAATAACCTCCCTGTCACCATTTGGGCACATCCAGAAAAGCACCTGAAAATGAAACGCTAATGAGGAAACAAAGTATTTTCTAATCTCCAAAATGTTTAGTGTAAGATTCCGTTCAAGTTTTGGGTCAGAGTTTGGTACGGCGTTGTTTGTATCCAGACTGGTTCTCTTGCTCCTCATTTGAACTCCTGGAAAGATCTAACTTTTGGAGGGCCTGAGCTTGGTGAGAGTTGAGACTGCTCAGCGTTATCCAGGATTAGACCCAGCATAAAGAAACCTGCACCAGGTCTGAATGTTTCCAGTGAGTAGGATGCATGTAGGTGTCCTGAGGCGCTGTGCAGAATATATGTAACAAAATCATGGTAGCATTTTATTAGGTTGCTACTTACACACGCGTGCGCGCTCTCACTCAGCAGAAGCAATACGATTCAAAGCATGACTAGTCTACTGCATAGGGCAGCAGATTAAGACTCTGGAGACCTGAATTCTATTCCAGAGTCTCCTTGGACAAGTCTGTGTCTCTCTTTTCCCTCTCACTCTGTCTTATCTGTTAAGATTATATAAGCTCTTTGGGGCAGGAGCTCTCCCTCTTATGTGTTTGTACAGTGCCTAGCTTGTTGGGGCCTCTAGATGCAACAGTAATATAAATAAACAATACGGTTAGAAAGTCTGTTCTCTTGAGGGGAATTGAACATAGAGCTGAAACAGAAGCTGCTTCCTGATTTCTCTGTGGTGGCCCTGGACTCAGAAGAAGAATGCAAAGGATAATGTAGTGTTGCCTGCAGGGAATGTTGGGGGTATTTAGTCTTAAAACACATACCACCCTGTCTTTATCCCCCTGCAGAGATATTACAGAGAAGGTGCACATCTGTTATAAGCAAAGCTAGTAGATAGTTAAGGTTGCCTGCCACTTCCCATCATCAGACCCTGTTTTTAGTTGCTTATAATTTTGCCAAACTTTAGCCATTTGGCCTGAAAATTTCCATGCCAGGTGTCTGCCTTGGGATGAATTTTTTGGCAAGCGTCAGCAAGTGCATATATTAGGGTTAGGGTTTTGAAAAAGTTATTTCCATGCCCTCCCCCTTTTTTAACCCCAAAATACACCTTAATTACTCGGGGCATAACAATATACAGATGAGACCTCGAACATGGTTGAAAACCCTGGGGTAGGATTTATGCTGAAACCACCCATGGTGTTATCTGGATATCCTACTTAACAGGCGTTTCCCCCAGGGCTTCACTGCATGTGTAGTCACTTTTCCAAAGAAAAACTTATCCTTGGGAATCAGTAAAAAATATAATGTTCTTTAAGGCAGGGGTGGGGAGGATGGGGGGGGGGGGGGAACGGGACAGCAAGTTATTGCTATATGGGGACTTGAGTGGAGCTGAAAGCTTGACATCCAAGTATTATGTAGTTAAGAGGCATAATACTTTCCATGTTACTGCCCATGCCCAAGTGCAATACTGTATTCCTATGTGCACTTTTGTTTTCTTTCCTCCGGCACTTACAGGGGCTATGGATAGAACAGGTTCTGGGTTAGCCAAATCATTGTGGGGGAGAGGATTTTCTTGTATCCCCTAGTTTTTCATAGGCATATAGGAATGCTTAGAAAATCTTCATTTCTCTTTTTGCATGCTGTGTAACCGGCAAAAGAGCAAATCACGAATCGTATCAAAAGGCAAGGCGATACAGAAAGGTTTAATGGCTAGTTAGCCATTGATCAGGGTGCCGTAGCCAATATTATCATTACTAAGTATTTTATTAGTAGCAGTTTATATTGTACCTGTGATCCCCTGTAAAGGGATCAAGCAACTTCCTGCCCAAGGAGCTCCGAAATGGGGACTTATTATGTCTAGATCTATATTTATACGATTGAGTATAAGGTCTTGAGTGAACAGACTGTATGTTCGTCTTGAGTCTATACAGTGCCTAGCACAATAGGTCCTCAAGCCTGACTGGGACCTCTGGGGGCAATTACAATATTAATGATTGAATCATTTTATGCTCATTCCCACTTTCCATCTTTCTCCAAGAATTGTGGGCCAGAATCCTGAACTTGAATAAGTTGGTGTTGCTCCATTGACATAAATGGCACTATCAGTTCTATTTATCTGTACATTAATTTTACAGTATGTAATATTACATATTATTAATACAGTCTACATCAAGGTTTTAGGTCATACAGTCATGAATGTGTGTGTTTATGTGAGTGAGGATGGGCAGTCCCGTGGTTAGGGTGTTAGCCAGGGCCATAGAAGACCCTGGTTGAATATCCTGATCTGCCACAGATTTCCTGTGAGACCATGGGCAAGTCACTTAGCTTGTCTCTATGCCTCAGTTCCTGTCTGTAAAATGGGGATAATAGCACTGTCCTACGTCACAGGGGTGTTGTGGGGATAAATGCATCAAAGATTGTGTGACGCACAGATACTACAGCCATGAAGCACCTGAAATAGATAATGATTTTTATATATAAAATTGCATTTTATCAAAGATATTATTTTATTATATAATTTAATTAATTGCACTTGAATTTTTAAATCATTTTCTTCCTGTTTCCCCACCTATTATAACTTTATTTTTCCTCACACACTCACTGCCATAAAAGATGCTGCTTACAGGGTAGATTGTAAAGATTATGTCTTACACTGAGTGTCGTGCGCCTCTGAAGCATTTCTCTGAGCTCTTCCATGTCACACAATGTACTTTCCTCTCTCTGTCACTTCCTTCCCCAAGCCCACCTCCACTGTCTTATGCTAACAAAGTGTCATCCTATATCTGCTGTCACTTAAACAGCAAAGAAAGGCAGCAGAGAACAGTTTTGGTTTGATCTCTGCAGACTCAATGAGCAGCAATGGAAATCTTTCATTCTTGCAGCAATGAAGTTGCTAACTGAGTTGATTCATTTCAGTAAGATAAAGTGTAACATTTCCCAGCTGTGTTACCACCTCGCACTGAGCTGGCTTCCGGAATGGAATGGTGAACAGTTTGCTTGGTCTGAGTTTTCCTTCATTGCATTTTGAGCTATTAGAGAACCAAAGGTAGATAAACATCTGATAGGAATTACATTGTTTGGGGGAAATTATCTGTCCATTATTATATGGTGAAACTAGCCAGTTGTCCCAAGGCACAGGTTTGAACAGACTGGAAATACGGCTAAGCCAGGCATAGAACTACTCAGAAGAAAGACTGGCACTTAACTTGTGCTCAGAAATCTCACATTTTGATGTGCAATGAGGCAGTTGTACTGCATTCACCCCTCATTTTTGTCACTGATCTCTGGCAGCTGTGAGTAGATCAGGTAAACTCTTCTCCTCCATTTGCTAGAAGTTGGGGATGTTAATGTTGATAAATTGCCCTGTTCTATTTGTTCCTCTAAAGCAGTGGTTCCCAAACATTAACAACCTGTGAACCCCTTTCACTAAAATGTCAAGTCTCGCGAACCCCCTCCTAAAAATGAATATTTCCAGGAGTTTTCTCCTTTACCTGAGTATAAATGATAAAATCAATGATCTTGGAAATATAAATTTGGTTTTATGACATGCTTATTACACACTATTTATTATTAATTATTATTTATCATTACAGTATTTTCATTACATTATGAAAATGGCAACACTCTGCCAAGATACAAAAGTAGCTTGTATCACTCTGAATAAGCCTGTTATAAGACAAGGCTCCTGTGTTTCATCAAGGAGTATCAGATGTGAAACAGCATAAGGGTATTTAAGAAGCCAACTCAAAGAGTTCCTCCTACATAAGCATTCAGGTCTTGAGCAGTCCAGGCAAACAATGTATGTTAAAACAAAGCTTAAACTTGTTCTTCATAATAATTTTAAAAACAATACTAGCTGCCTATTTCATTTTAAAAACAGCAAAAGATATCCACCTCCCTTTCCATTTCTTATAAGGAGTCTTGAAGTTTAAATCTCCTCAGTGTGATAGATATGCTTGCTTTGATCTGCTTAGCTCTTGGAAGTCCAGGGGCTCCAGGCTGCTGACCCTGTGCTGTCCGGGGTCCCTAGGAACAGCTCTGTCCGCCATTAGGGAATTTTTTCCCAAGAACCCCCTGTAACATTTTGTGAACCCCCAGGGGTTCACGAACCCCAGTTTGGGAACCACTGCTCTAAAGCATCTGATACCGGCCACTGTCAGAAGACAGGATACTGGCTACATGAACAACTGGTCTGACCCACTATGGCCGTTCCTATGTTTTTCTGTTCTCCATCTGTAAAATGGAGGTTATAATGATTATCTAGAGCCGTGGTTCTCAAACTGTTTGAATGGGGTCACCAGGGCTGGCTTAGACTTGCTGGGGCCCAGGGCTGGAGCCTGAGCCCCACTACCCAGGACCAAAGCCAAAGCCTGAGGGCTTCAGTCCTGGGCGGTGGGACACAGGTTGCAGGCTCCCTGCCTGGGGCTGAAACCCATGAGCTTCAGCTTTGGCCTCACTGCCCGGAGTGGTGGGGTTCAGGCTTTGGCCCGCCCACCCAGGGCAGTGGGGCTTGGGCGGGCTCAGGCTTCAGTGCCCTCTCCTGGGGTCATGAAGTAATTTTTGTTGTCAGAGGGGAGGTCGCAGTGCAATGAAGTTTGAGAATCCCTGATCTAGAGCATGATCTTGCACCATTAACATCAAAGGAAATTTTGCTGTTAACAGCAACGGCTAGATCAGCCCCCTACTGCATGGGAGTCCTGTGAGGATAAATTAGTTAATGCTTCTGATATGCTTGGAAAATGCTAAGTGCTGTATATATTTCTGGCTGTGGCTATGTTTTCACAATGATTGCATCAATGTCTGTATGTCTGTCTCTATCAAACTCCTCCCATTATGAGCTGCACTTCTTCAGGGGGTTTTCCAGTTTAAAGAAGGATGTTTGCATGGTGTAGGCTAAGCATTTTTCGACAGATAGAAACACACACATACACGCGCGCGCGCACACACACATTTTTATTTTTGATTTACTGAAGGGCTGAGAAATGCCTCTGGAATGCACTTGCTCAATCTCCTTACTCTGGCGGGCTCTCCTGGTGATGTATTAATTAGCTGGAGCATTGCACACTAACGAGGAGTTGCAGGCTGATCTTGTTAAACGTTAATGCTTAACTAGAAAACCAGGAGCAGTTACAGATAGTTTCATCCTTGTCTGGATGTAAAATAAGTCAGTTACTCAGCTGCTAGTGCTTGTGTTTCCAAAAGGAATGAAAAAGATGAAACAAATGAGGTCCAATGTGCAGGCATTGTGGTTGGTGAAAATACTTCCACCACAGATGACTACTTCCCTGTGGTCCTGATTGATATTAGTGACAATCACAGGCCTTTCCCACCACCCATCCTTCTTTCAAGGAGATGGCTGTGCCAATTCTTGTGCCCACATTTGGTTTTCAGTTGTTCCTGATTCTTCCTATAGTGTTGTTTAGTGGTTAGCGCACACATTGGAAACCATTGCTCATGGGATCTATTCTCAAGTCTGCCTCTGACCTACTCTCTGACCTTAGTCAAGTCAATAAGGCCAACATTTTGAAACGTAAGTATCTAAATTGAATACGTACATCCATATTTAGCCATCCGAATTCATAGGTGAATTTTCAGATGTGTTGGACACCCTGAGCTATCATTAACTTCACTGGAAATTTCCGGCACCCAGGTTTGAAAATGTTGGTCTTACATTCTACTGTGTCTTAGTTTGCCCTTTTATAAACTTGGTAAGAAACTTTTCATCCCCCTCACAGGTGTATAGGGAGGTTTAATATTTTAAAGTGTCTTGAGAGCCTTGTATAAAGGTGCTGTAGACAAGTTCAGAGTATTTATTAGCTGATTGGGAGTGCATAGTATTAGTGGGAATAAAATTCACGTCTGCCTACTCCGAAGCCCAGGCCCCTGCTAGTTAAGCTAAAGGAGAAGCAGAATGTGTGTAATTGTATACTGAATTTGTGTGGGCAGTTACAATGATCATATAACAATCCATCTGAATGTACAGTAGTCCAAATTTGCATGCACAGTCCTGCTAATTGCACAAATTAAGCACACAGTTTTGCATGTACTTTTGTGCATGTAAATAGATCCCCAGATCTCTGAAGATTAACGCAATAAGTTACAGGAACATACAAGTGCACTTTAGGATGCAGCTCTGGCATTACAGAAGTCCAGGTTGCATTCTGGTTCTGAGCTTCATCAAACAATGTCCCCTTTGCCCTCCTTTTTCTGTTTTGCTTTTTACAACACAACGATACAACAACCAGTGCTTTTCCTGAGCCACAGATGCTTTGCATTATGCAACTCGATTGCAAATGATAATTCACTAATCATTCCTGATCATGGTTAATATTTACACTGCTCCAGTTTTGAGAAAGGGTTACTGTTGTCACATTGGTTAATTTTGTCGGCTAGTGGGATACGTCCTCAGATGGCATTTAAACATCGTGCTTGATTACCCGTCTAATGGCTTTAAGATTGGAACTGGAGATGCCAGGGCAGGCTATTCCTCCTCCTTGCCATCGTTTTCAGACGTTATGTCATGGTTCTGAGGGTTACTCACTGACTCCAGCCAACGTCCCAGAGGAACGAAAACCAGGTTCCCTTTGCTGTGGCAGCGATGCCCACGTTTAGGAAGCTGCAGAACTGAGGCGTGACTGCATTAGTTCTGCTACATCAGACCAGAGGCAAAGAGCTTAATTTAATTCGCTGGCCTGTACACTGACACCTGAGGGCCACTAATTCACTGCCACATATTCTCGGTGAAGCCCAGCTCTTTAGTGCTCTCAGTCATTTCACAAGGATAGCTTCTTGCAAGGGGAATGCTGATTTCCTAAGACTGGAAAAAAACATCTTCTTGCAAGGTTCGCAGTAGGTCAGGATGACTCACTTTTGCCAGTGTCAACAAGGACTGGAGTATTTTTTTTCTCTTTTAAATAAATAAATTGACCTCTTTATTGACCTTGCTGTTCGTAAAATGGGAGAAAACAATGTTGATTCATGATGACACGTGACAGCCTATAAAACATTTGTTCAGCATGAACAGTATTTGTGGATACTTCGAGGGCTGCAGTCCTGTCTGGTGCCCTCAACTCACACTCTCTTTTGCCCTGGAAAGATCAAGTGCCAAGATAGTACTTTCTATGTAGTAGCTTTTAAGGGCCCGTCCTAAGATACGTTACTTGTTCAAGTAGTTCCCTTTGGCTCATTCCTGGGGTAACTCCACAGACTTCTGCAGAGTTACATCAGGGATGAATTAGGCCCATTTACTTTTAATGAGGCTTTTCACCTCAAGTAAGATTTTTCTTCTCTTTTGATCAGGCTCTTTCATTGTACGAATCATCCTGGTATCTCAGCACTTGCTTTGACCCTGAATTGTTAACCGTGGCAGTTCTGCACGTCTAAAACCATCATAATCTATTGGGGGCACGACCAGTTAGTGGGAGCCATTCTACAGATTTTCTCCACCTCTAACTCCCCCACCCCCTTGCCTTTTTTTTTTTTTTTTTTTGGAGTGAATTTAGTGCTGGTAAAAATTGCAGGCTTGACATCCCTGGAAACTGAAGTCCTCTATCTAGAAAACAGCAGCTCCAGCAGTGTGAGTTTCCCCATATCAGTGCATTTCAGCCCTGTTCTGGAGGGACAACTTGTAGAGGTGAAAAGGTAGCTCAGTTTTCTTCTCCCTGATCTAATCCCATTTATATTGTGCACAAATCACCTTCATCACGAGATGGCAAATCCAAGAATGTTTTAGCCCCTTTCGGTCCTACTTGACTAAAGTCTCATAATCTCTGTTCCACCTCATGGGGGTTGTTCTTGACGTAGTCGCCCACCAACATCAGGGCGATAACAGAGTTTACCGGCCAGATGGCTATTGAGAAAAACTTGTGAAAACAGATGAGTCTTGCCTTGTGCTCTGAAGAAGGGTAAGACATTTTGGTCAGCCTGAGCTCCTGAAGTCCACAGCCAGGAACCCATCACTAAGAATGTCTTGTCTCCTGCTATTCCCGTGCTGGATGTCATCATTCCTGCAACATTCCTGTTGACCACACTAATCGAGGCATGAAGGGAGAGGCGGGGCTTCAGGTAGCAGGGGCCATAGCAGGCTGAGAACTTTGAAAGGAAAGTTGAGGACCTCCAGTGGGATTTAATATTCAAGAGAGAACCAGTGCACAGTGCAGAGCAAATGTGTGCGGTGTTTTCATCTTCTCGATCCTCTACTGGTTATCCAAGTGCTCCGGATGAGCTGGAGTGCGTGGCTTTCATGGTCAGCTCTAGGTGGAGTGTGTGAGAGGAGAGTGTCTCCAGCTCTTTGTGGAGAGCAGGCACTTTATCCTTGCCAGTAGAAAGTGGATTTCTGGCCTTGTGAGCTTGGATATTCAGGAATAGGATTTGAGTACAACTTCCAGCCTACACACTTCTCAGGTGGTCAAGCAAATGCCCTCAACTGTGAGAGGAACAGGTCCGGATCTTAGTAGGGCTTATAAATACATCCCTGGTTCACCGTCTTGCCTGAAATAAAGCTGACCTTGCCGTTGCATCAGGAAAGTGGGATACTATCTTTGCTGCTTCAGGTGAGAATGATGTATATGAATAGCCATGTACCATGCATGGCATTGCTGCTTCCAGAACACAAAAGTGTCTCATAATATCCACTGGTGGTTAGAGACTCAAATACTGAGCCCTGGGAGAGACTGCACATTAGGGCTTTTGGTGAGGAGCAGCAGCTACCCAAGAGACCCTCTGAGATCTGTCTGAGAGGAGTAAGTGGAACTATTTGGGCATGGTTACACCAGTGCCCAGTGAGTTTCACAGACAGGTGCACTTCAAAGACACTGAAGAGACCCCGGGGAGCCGGACTGTCCATTGCCCTTAAGGAGATCATCATCTACTCGTGCAGCTAGCACTGCTTGTGACCTATCCAGGCCTGTAGACGTCCTGAAGCCTTTGCATTCAATCCATGACCTCCCCGAGATTGCCAATAAGAATCCCAATTAGTTTCATTAACTATGCTGGTTGCTTTTTATTTTTACAAAGACATTAGGAACCATCTACTCATTCTGCAGACACCATTAAATACCTGTCAGCTGGTGGTAAACTCTGGTTACCGACTGAAGTTAGATTTAAACCAGTCATCTAGAGAAGAAGGTGTCTGCCAACACCTTGAGTCATCATTTTGTGCTTCTGAACATAAACTATTTTTGGAAGATAATTTTGTATTATTCAGAAGTGTTAATATGAGCCAACAATCAGCCAGACACTTTTGCCATGCCTAAGGGCGGTCATAAGGGCTAAATATAGTTGATGCTAACCTAGGGTCTGATCCTGAGCACTTCCTGAGATTCGTTTATACTTAGATTATTTGTTTAGCTTAATGCAATTTTTGTAAGACGCTCACATACTGAAATGATTAGTGCAGTATAGACACTTACAGATATGGACAGAGGGATAGAATTATAGATCTGAATGAAGCTGATATGATGACTTGTGTGTATTAGAATTACTCCCATGAGTAAGATTTTGTGGGATTGTGTCCTTAACTTTTTCATCATCGTTGCATTTTTTTTTTTTTAATTTCTGCTCTTCCCTCACTTCTGGCAGTGAAACTAAGATGATCAATTTGCTATTGCACAGGGATTTCTAATGCTTCATGGGAAAGTTTAAATAACACCCAAACTGTTTTCACTGGATTTTTTAAAAAATAAAAATTAACATTCATATTGCATTTAGTCAAAGCCTCTTTAAAAAAGCACACTTACAATTAAGACCTAAACTTCTTGCAAGCCTTTCTTATTGTGCGTAGATCATTCCTTTTCACATATAGTTTCCTTCTGGGAGAATACTATAAAACGCTCTAAGAATCAATCAAAAAGCTAGAGAGATAAGGAATGCTTCAGTGCAAGAACATACCCTAAAAAGGAAAAAGCCAAAATTTACTTGTGGTGAAACTTAAGGCATTTAAACAAGCCCCCCTAGACAAGAAGAATCAACGTATCTTTTAAAAATGCCGCCCTGTTATATAACAGACCATTAAACTATGTTAACAGTCATATATTTTCTATTCAAAACTGTGCCCCTTTGTATATAAACACATGAAGGTTTTGTAGCTGTATATGTCCAGACTTTTGACATGAGTAGGTGGAGTTTGGGTAGTAAAGCCTATTCAGGAGTTCGTAGCAGCTGCTCTAATGGAATACTATTGACTTTAGTTACATCAGGGGCTAAATATAGAGTGTAGAGTAATGTACACAGGATTGCATCTAATAACCAGGACGGAATGTGCTGTTCGGAGGGACAGATTTCTTACATTGTTTCTGCACAGATGCTCATTTTAGATTCACGAGCACTTGCTCTCTCGTTTGCTAAGATTGTGCATTGAAGATCCGGTCCGAAGCCCATTGATATCCGTGGCAGTCTTTCGGTTGACCTCAATGAGCTTTGGATCAGGCCCTTAAAAAGGGATTTATAATTACTCAGATAGCCCTTCCTGAGATCAGGTGTCCCAGGCCTTCAGCTAGCATAAATAAGTGTAGATCCACACAAGCCAATGGACATACATCAATTTACACCAGCTGAGGATCTGACCCAGATAGTACCTGTCTTAGACATAGCTTTGGGTTCTTTTTCAGGTGAATAATTAAACTCACTAGCGTTATTTAAATCCATAATTTCCTTGCTGCTGTCAAGACTAGTAGGTTCTCAGCTATACTTTTTTTTATATATATATATATATACTGGTTACAGTTTGGTGATGGGGAAAGATGTGATACGCTGTGACAATAGCGCAGTTGCTGCCCTTCTTAGTGGCCTGTTACCAAATCAGTCATCCAGTTAGAGAAAAATATATGACAGGATAGAAATCTACTGATGACTGTATTGGGCCAGGGAGACCTGATTCTCTTTCCTGAAAGAGAGGGCCTAAGAATGGCCTTTTTAGCCGCAAGCTCAAGCCAGGAGGGTACAGTGGCATCTGCAGTGCTTTATGGAGAGCTCACAGTAGGATTATGTAATCCCTTGATAAACCTGGTGATGCAATTGGAGACTCTCTCACTTGCACAATCCTGTAGGTTACAACTCCTCTCTGCCCCAAAAGTGGTGTGTGTGTGTGTGTGTGTGTGTGTGTGGAGGGGGAGTGGGGCAGTCTCTGCGTTACCTCAGGCATAGGGGCTGCATTTGTGATAGGCCCTTTCAAAAGGGCTTATCACAATATCACCCTTATGGAGGAAGAAAGGTCTTCTGAGGCATTGCTCTCGGCCAGTCCCTCTGCTGCAGAAGAGACACCAGAGGCGTGAGAGACTCATTTAGAACTAAGCCCATGATTTTTGACTGTGAATAAGGACAGAGCTCTCCAAGGCAATTGGAGATGAATATATATATATATATTTTGCTTTGGACTGACTACTATTTTTAACGGAGCACCGGAGTTGGAAGGCGCGCTCGGCCTGACAGTGTGTGAATAGCTCTATCTGAGAGCAGAGCCGTGCTGCAGTTTATCTCCAAGCAGAGACACTAAGGAGCTCTGAAGACTTGCCAAGCCACGAGGATGCCCAAGGCAATGCCCAAGGTGCCCAGAAGTTCATCCAACCTTTTATTTTTTTTCCCCTGGAAAGTAAAACCCAGGGCGCGTCTGTCATAGAAAGTGACAGTCAGAAGTGAAGCAGTCTTGATAACCCAAACACACCAGGTTTGTTGCCCATTGGGAGAGGGGGAGGTATATGCCCCCTATTCACTAAATTTGCATCCTGCCTCCGTGGGTTTAAAATCTACCATTTAGTGAAGGGGCTTGCATTGCATCCCAAGTGATTCTTAGATTATAAAGCCAGAAGGAATCTCTATGATCCCCTCGTCTGACCTCCTGAATAACACAGGCCATTGAATTTCACCCAGTAACTCTTGCATCCAGCCCAGTAGCTTGTGGCTGAGCAAGAATGTGTCACTTCGGCCTGGGCTACACTAGCGGGGGGTGGTTCAAACTAAGATACGCAACTTCAGCTACGCTATTCGGGTAGCTGAAGTCGAAGTATCTTAGTTCGACTTACCTGGCCGTCCTCACGGCGGCGAGTCGACTGCCGCGGCTCCCCCGTCGACGCCGCTTACTCCTCCTGCCGAGGTGGAGTATGGGTGTTGATTAGCGGATTAATTTATCGCGTCCAGACGAGACGTGATAAATTGTTACCCGATACATCGAACACTACCCACCGATCTGGCGGGTAGTATAGATGTACCCTTAGAAAGACACCCAGTCTTGATATTTTTCATCCCCTTAGATGTACAGCCCTGGAGTACGGGCCACAACCTTTAGTTACACTAAAAGTGATCTATTATGTGGGGATCTGGGAATGGACCTGAAATAGATATTATAATCTGTCTCAAACCACATAGTGGGCTGAGAACTGGGTGGAAGCTCCAGTGGGTCATTAAACAGTGCACAAAGAACATATTATAAAGAATCATTCTGTCTCTGACAATGGGCCGGGCTGCATTACCTAATATTCCACACAAGTCAGGTGACTGCGGGTCCTGAGTCCCAGTGCCACAGCTGATTGCGTCTCAGGCATCTGACCCTTGATAGAATGAGTTTTACTAGATTAGAGAGACGTGATCTTTGATTTATGAGCGCTGCCGTCACACCAGTACAATCAGTGGTTAGTGCTACTGGCATGACAGAATAGGAGAGAGTGCACGAACTCCACCATGCCCTGCAGTGGCCTTCCTTCACCATTGCACCCGTGAAACATTGCTATCAGTGCCGCATAGAGTGTTGGATCCCCAGCTGCATGTCAGCAAGGAGGCTGGTTCTCTCTCCCCTGATTTTTATATGCAGCCAGTCAATTGTAGGGAGCACATTGCTTTTACCCACCGAGAGAATGTGAGTTTGAGCCCTTCCAATTCAGAGGCAAAATCCGCTCTTCTTCCTCCAAGAGCTAATGTTGGACTGCTGGGAGCACCTGCTGTGACTCTGAAGTTCTGACAGCAGGGAGAGAACTAACCCGGCTGTGCACTTGCAAGTTCCCTTCAAGTCCCGCTGCTGATGAGAAACGGGCCATGGCACTTAGACAGCAACGGGAGTGGAACCCAGCACATGGGGGAGGCTTACGTGCCCTGGCAACACATTTGAGGTTTTCTCCTGCCTTTGGGCCCACTTGTACCCACTCCCGGCTCCCATTGATTTCCAGGGAAGTTGTGCAGTTTTATCTGAGTTAGGTTCAAAGGGCTTGTTCTCCTGTAAAGTAAGGAGCACTCCTGCAAGATGTCAAGCAACTTCTGCTCTCATTGAAGTCAGTTGGGAATTGCAGGTGCTCAACAACCAAACAGAGGAATTATGTTTTGATGGCTCTGCTCATCTTTGAATTGTGTGGGATTCTTTTTCTCCCATGGAAAGGGAAAGACCTAGATACAATTGGAGTATAAGGTTAGGCAGGTTACCAAGAAACCAGTAGGTGAAGAGTTTGGATTCTTCAGCTGATGACTGAGATTTTTGCTCACTGTTGTCATTTTCCTTGAAGCCTATGGAAAATCATTGTTGCTCCAAGTTAGCCAGGTTTCTCAGGGATCCTCTGAAACATGGCCAATTGAGTGAGCTCTCTGCAGAATCGTATTGCTATGGAAGCATGCATGTAAAAATAACAACAATCATAGTCGAAATTTTCAAAGCAAGCTAGGGGATTTAGAGGCACACGTGCCTCTAAATCCTCTAATACAGATTCTGCTGTCTAAATCCCCCTAGACTGCTTTGAAAATTTCAACCACATAGTTACTCCCTTCCTGTGTTACTATTAGAACCTTAAGTTATTAAAATATTCACTCAATTACATCTCAACATTTGATCTCTGTCCTCCCTATTTTGCATTCCATTTTAAGTAAACTGATCGGTGTCATTTCCTGGATCTTATACATTTGCACCATATTCTTTCTGTATGTCTGTCCATCTGCCACTGCACCCTTTACTCCGTTAACAAAAACTGAGACTTTCAAAGGAGACATCAGAGAGCTAGATTCCCCATATCCCACTGAATTTCCATGAAAATATTGCATTTGGGTTTCTAAAAGTAAAGGGGAAGGTTTAAGTTGAACCAAACTGTTGTCTATAAAAAAAATCACCTGAAACGTTTCTATACACAGTACGTGGGGTTTTCAGAAGTGCTCAAGTTATCCTACCTCTGCTCCCATTAAAGGCCGTGGTAAAGCTCCCACTGGCTTCGTTGGTAACAGAATTAGGCCAATGTGAATACCGTTGAAAATTCCACCCTCCCTGCACCTCCCCTTCCCCCAATCTCACACTTGGGCTAAATTATTTGATTGAGTCTCTTCAACTCTGACCAACCCTCTCCACTACCTTGATAATATATATAACCTCATAGGTACACCTTCCCCTTCTCCCCATCACACACGTTCGTTCCCTGCAATCGCATGGCCTTTGGGAAAGAAACTACAGGGAGGAGCCAGCCAGTGGCTGACGCCTGAAGAGCAGCTGCAGAAAGCAGTTGCAGCAGGGACCCACGGACGCTGATGATGTCATCAGCCTGTTTCTGCACATTTAACTCTGAACATTCATTTGCTCTCCTGTGCTGATTGGCTGTTTGCTCCAACCCCCTCTCACCCCATCTTCTCCTTTGTCTTTCCATCTCGCTAATCCCCTGATAACACAACCCTACTGGAAGGGTTTAAATGAGAAGCCTAAATAAATAAAATAAAATAAAATAAAAACATTGCAGGACTAACATGAAATTTGCAGCCATTGCATTAACACTGCTTTATACGTTCTATCCCTTTCCCCTTCCTTTGTCTGTCTTGCCTAATTAGACTATAAACTCTTTGGGGCAGGGATGAGGTCTCGTGTTTGTACAGTGCCCAGCACAATGGGACCCCATTCTCCATTAGGCATTGTGGTAATAAACACCATTCATACTAATGCAGTTAACGTCTTACCATTCTGAAAACATTTATTTATTTAACATACGGTGTACATGCTTAAAAAGTTCACTGCAGTTCTCTCATGATTATTTAGTATTTGTATTACCATAGCACATAAGAGCCCTACCCCTGGACTAGGATTCCATTGTGCTAGGTGCAGTACAAACACTGAGCAAAAAAAAAAAAAAAAGTCCCGGCTACAGAGATTATTGGTTCCTGAGTGCATTCCCCCTTTTAAGTATAGAATATATTGCTGGAAAAGGTAATCTCTCCAAAGTTGGGATGTATTTAAGTGTGCCTGCTATATTAGGGATTCCTGCTGCCTGGAAGCTGGTGTGATCACTTGTCTAGGAAAAAGCAACAGAGGGTCCTGTGGCACCTTTAAGACTAACAGAAGTATTGGAGCATAAGCTTTTGTGGGCGAATGCCCACTTCATCAGATGCAAGTTGTCTAGGAGGTTCAGATGACCACATTTATTCCATCCTTGTTAGTATTCTGCAGCTGTTGCATTTTAGAATAGCCCTTGCAGCATAACAGAATGAAGAAAAAGATCGGTGTGTATAATATCTGAAGAGAAACAAAAGTCATTTGAGTGAAAGTATGAACACAAAGGGATTTTGCATCTGATTTTATTCTTTCCTACTTAATTGTGTTCTTTTAATGATGTTCAAAAAATTGACTTAGCCAAGGCACTGCCTTTATAAAAAATATACTACCAAAAATACCCCCTTTTCCATGTTCCCATTTTCAAATGAATTCTCTGTGGCTGTGTTAGGATTTCCTGCCCGGCCAAAGGGTTTCCTGGCAGGAATGCTTGCAGAAACAGTGAGTGAAATTCTGGCCTCATTGAAGCCAATGGCAGATCGCCCATTGGCCAGGATTTCACCCAAGAAGTGAGTAATGGAATATATACCCAGAAAGGCAATTTTGAATTTATAAATGCCGGTATGATTGTGACCATTTTACAGATAAACAAGGTGAGGGCTGGAGAGATAAAAAGACTTGTCCAAAGTCGCACACCAGTGTAATGGCTACAAATACGAACCATTTCTCCTGACTCCCATTCCCTAGCTCTAAGGATAAATGGAAGCAACTCCCTCCCCTGCCTCCCAAGTTAAGACATTAATGAAAGGCATGGAGAGTGCCCTAGCATAGTGTGATGTGAGCATCTTGTTATCCAGTGTAACTATGTCCCTCTTACAGTGCTTTAGTAGTGTATTTAATGTTTACCACATGTATACTCCAAACCTTTTAACACGTTAATGGATTTGTTTGCTTGTCAAAGAAAATTCCCTTCCCCCCTCCCCTAGTGACAAATTCAAACTCTGGCTGCAAAAGGGCAGGGCAAGAAGTTGCTTGATGGGCAAGATCAACAAACGTCTCTTAGCGATACGGATGTTAGAATTGAGTCATGTTCCTTGCCACTCTGATCCCGAGTGCTGGCTTAATCGTGGTAATGTGCTGTCTAATTATGGTAAATGCTGCATATTATTCAAATTAAAAATGTATATCGGCACTTAGTTATTCTGGCCTACAGACATTTTTACACGTTAATGTTTTCTAAGCTGAATGCCCTCCGGTAGGAACTGGAGGCTTTTCTGTCACTCCATTACCTGAAATGGAAGAGAGCGTGTATGATCTTCCACCAGTCTGATTCTGAAAATGCATAGCTCTGTATTTCAAAGGGGATAAAGTGGAATAGGGTGTTCTGAGGTGCGTGGCTTCATCTGAGTAAACTGTGTTGTCTTTGTTGTCCCATGCAATCCAGAGCATATTCCAAAATTTAGAATATTGCAGCCATTTTCCTCAGACATGCACATGTGGCCTGCAGCCATGTCACCGTCACCTCAGGCTGTGGTCCTTTTAACTGACCTGGCTGAGTTCCTCCATGGGAAATCTAAGGGATGTCTAGCAACTGCAAAGGAGCCCACGTTCCATTCCTGCAGACGAACGAGGCGCTAGGAGACACCGTTCTGATGATTCAGTCCTCCCTTGGAGTGAGCAGCAGTCATTGATTTGAGGCATTTCAAATGTTAGTTAGCCAAAATGATGCATCTTAAGGTGTCCTAGGTGTGTGTTCCACCTGAAATCAGAGGCCACTTTTGAAACTGTTGGCATAACTCAGGGGTCGGCAACCTTGCAGAAGCGGAGTGCCGAGTCTTCATTTATTCACTCTAATTTAAGGTTTTGCGTGCCAGTAATACATGTTAACGTTTTTAGAAGGTCTCTTTCTATACAGGGCCGGCTCTGGCTTTTTTGCAGCCCCAGGCAAAAAAGCCTCCCGCCACCCCCAGCGCGGCAGAGGAGGGTGCCGAGTCCGTCCGCGGGCCGCTCTCCCCGACCGGCCGGAGCGCCGGGGGGAGGGCGGGCGGCGAGCCCACCGCGGCTCCGCTGGTGGCCGAAGCCCCGGGAGGAGGGCGGAGAGCCCGGCTGGGGCTCCGCTCTCCCCGGCGGCCAGAGCGCCAGGGGAGGGCGGTGAGCCCGTCGCGGCTCCCCTCTCCCTGGAGCCGGAGCGCCGCGCCGACCCCCTCCAGGTGCCGCCCCAAGCACAAGCTTGGTGGGCTGGTGCCTGGAGCCGGCCCTGTTTCTATAAGTCTTTAATCTATAACTAAACTATTATTGTATGTAAAGTAAATAATGTTTTTAAAGTGTTTAAGAAGCTTAATTTAAAATTAAATTAAAATGCAGAGCCCCCCGGACCAGTGGCCAGGACCCGGGCAGTGTGAGTGCCACTGAAAATCAGCTCGTGTGCCGCCTTTGGCACGCGTGCCATAGGTTGCCTACCCCTGGCATAACTGATGAACAGATACTATGTTGATGAACCTTCAATTATGCATTAAACCTTACCTGAGATGGGCCCAAGCTCAAAGTTTTAGTTCAGTCTCACTCTGTACTTCCTCCAGATTTGTAGTCATTTGGATCTCTGGCTTTGGTTTGGCCCATTCTAGAAAGAGGAGCCAGCCACAATGTTCATATCCAGCTGCATATGCTGTATCCAGAGTCACATCATCAGTAAATACAGGCTCTTGACAGTTCCTCCTTGTGATGTTGCCCATGATGAGAAAGGGCATAGGTGTTATAGATGTGATAGTATTGTCGTATTACCTGTGAGGACTATCAGATATCACATGTGGGGTGCTATCTGGGATTGGGGACCACTTTCATATTACTTCATATGAGTTCTGTGTTCAATATGTAAATCAGATGGCTTTTTGTTCACATGTATGATTCATGCATGTTCTTATTCCACATTTGTGGGCTACAAATGACGTTTTGAGCAAAGGGGGAAAGGTTCTTTTCAGAGCTGTTTAACAAGTGCCAACAAGGGCACACCTAGGAAAGGTCATACAGTCTGGTGTATGTTAATAACCAGCCGCACGTTGATTAGTGGCAGTTACTCTGAACTGTTTGAAAGTCTGATATTTTGCATGCACAGCTGGACACTTAGTTAGGCAGGTGATTGGGCAGGCAATATCTTGCCATTCCAGTTGCAGGAGGCACTTAAATCATCCCTATGAAGATGTTGTTGGGGTTTTATTCAGCGTTCACGATGGTACCCTTAATTGTGTCTTGTCGCATTCTTTGGATATCTAGGTCTTATTCATTTGACTGTTCCCCTGCCCTTCACTCACTGGAGCTCAAGTTGAGAAATTACAGCTGAAAGGATTTGTGTCCCTCGGGATTTAATTCTTTAAGGGAACAGCAAGTGTTCCCTCAGACTAGTTAAACTGTGCTCAAACTGTCCCAGGTCATTTGTTTTGTTCTGTTTATTTTGTTTCAGCTTCTGGGAACAGTTCCCAGTCTCCATCCCCTAATAGAACAGGGCAAATGGTGGGTGTGGGGGTGGAAGGAAATATTCTCAGACATGTTTGTGAATTCTGAATTTCAGTTCAGCCATGAGCCTCTGCTCCTTGGAAACTTTGTGGAGGGGTTTTTGTTCACATGAATATTAAGAAATGGCTTGGCTGTTCTTTGAGTGATCACCTGTATTCATATGCAGACAAGAGCAAATGTCGCTCATGCTGGGAGTATGTTCTTGCCTCCTTCATAAGGATTCCAGAGAGTAGGGGAAAAAAAGAAGACAGTTCTGGGTGTCCAGTCACATACAACAGATATTGAAGAAGAAATAGTCCGAGTCAAAGTCAGAGAAGATAGTTTGCAAACAAGCTGTCAGCTGAGATGGATATATACAGACTTTCCAGTTATTGAATAAATTGATAAAAATCAGAGTTTGTGCTTCATTTACGAATAGTGAAAAAGGGCCACATTCACTGGATAAATGGTTCATTGAGAAGAGGAAAGCCTACTGCCCCTACTCACATTGAAGTCCTGATGGGTTATTGAGAGTAATTATATCTAGCACTGTTTAGTGATTTGTGTTGAGTACCCATAAATGAGAGAGGACCTTTAGGATACAATAGCAAAAAAGAAAGTGCCAGGAAAGGCAGTGTCCTTCCGACAACAACAAACCTAAGTTGCCACTCATGCAGATAAATTAAGCAGCAACCCTATTGGTCAAGTTCAGAGTCACAGGAGTGTTTCAGCCTACTGACTATTCTGAAAACTGTGTAAGATGCATCCTTGTAAAGAGAGGGGAAGGGCATTAGCTCATCTCTTCCACGCCGGTGCAGAATTGTTCCCTCTGCCATATTTCCGAAGGAGCAATCCAGTCTAATGTTTAATGCACCTGGAAGGAATTCCTTCTTGCTCGTGCAGTCCTAGCAGACCCCTACAAATACTTTTGAGATGGTCCTGCTTTGAGCAGGGGGTTGGACTAGATGACCTTCTGAGGTCTCTTCCAACCCTAATCTTCTATGATTCTATGATTTTATAGAAGGTCATTTACAAGTAAAACAATAACAGAAATCAGTCTTTTCCATTGAATCCCACACCATTGTTGTTTTCCAGATGTTGATGCTTTTGCAGAAGAACAGTTTGATTCATTGATTTGTTTTCTCCACCTGGCAGTTGGAACAGCAGGGTGGAAGTCAGAACTCCTGGGCTCTATTTCTGACTCTGACACTGACTCACTGGATGACCGTAGGAAAGTCATCTAACTTGTCTGTGCCTTAGTTTGTCCATCAGATAATAATGCCGACCAAACTCATAGTGGTTGGTGTTGAGGATTAATTCACATTTTTAAAGTGCTTTGTGATCTCTGGATAAAAGGTTTCCATGAAAGCACCTATTATTGTATAGAATTAGGACTGCCGGTAACTCCCCTGGGATTTCTCAAGTGTTTTCAGCGTTCAGTGAACAGCAAAGCCGTGGCGCAAGGGTGAATTATGAACCAGTGTTTGGAAAATATGTGTGGGAGATGGTGTGGGTGAGTCTGTGAGGCTCACACCCTTTTGCTCCCAGACTGGAAGGGTGGCGGTGAATCAGTAATAAGCTGATGTTGCTGAAGAAAAAAAGTCAGGATTGCAGAGCTGGAATGTGGATGGAATGTCCCTCTCTGTTACCCCTGCCTGCTCCATCCCCCCTTCCACTCGCTGCCTCCTCTCCCTTCCCCCCCACCCCCAGCCCACTGTTTCTCCGGGACTCAGATCTCTGGCCATATACTTTGTGTGTGGCTGAGATGTTGCCCAAGAGGCTGCGTTCGGCTTTGTTCTGTCCAGAGACTCATGGCTGTTTATCAGGCCAGATAGTAAATTGGTCCCATTGCCTCTGGCTGGATGGGGAGGAAGGGGAGAGGGGAGAGAAGCTTCCTTTTTCTCTAAAGGCCCTTGGGGGCCTGTGTTCTGGCCTGGGGAAGACAGGCTATAAATTTTACCCATCTCCTCTAGCAGGAGGCTGGATACTTAGTCACACTTGAATGCCTAGGTCCTGCTTGATAATGTAATACTTACTACAATAGATATGGTTAAGAGGTATTCATTACCGTGTAAACAGAGATTGCAAGGAGGGTTTTACCCCTCTCCCTCCACCTCAGATCCAAGTTGGCAGTTCACTTAGCTTAATCCACCCCACAGCTCAGGTGGCTTAAAGAGCCAGAACTGCACGAGGCACCTCACAAATGACAGAAGAGCTAAGAATGCCAAGCATTCTCAATTCCCACTGCCTTTCATGAGTGCTGGAGGCTCATGGGGCCCCTCAGAAGGCACTCAGTGCCAACAGGATTGGCCCCAAAGGGCTTTATTCCATGGGGACTTCAGAAATTACCCTGGTGAGCTTGGATCTTTTTTCCAGATCCCAAGGGTGAAACTCTCTCCCCTCACTGAGGGGTTGAGGCTAAAATTGTTAGTAAAGATGCCTTGAGATTATTAACCAAAAAGGATCTTTGCGAGTGGAACTATTATTTTGTCTTATTTAATGCTTTTTGGTTTTCAAAGTTGCGAGATCGTGGGCTAGAGATTCCTTCTGACTTCCTCTATGTTTGGTTGTGGAGCTGATGTACCCACAACAGGTCTCCTAGTTGATTATTGTGTCAGCTTAACAGAGCTGATTGGTATTGTAGTCAAAGAGTTTCTTCCACTGGTTGGTAAGCAAATCATTTCCCTTGCCCCAGTTATGGCTGTCAGGCAGTATAGAACAGAGCAGGAAGCTTACGTCCATCATGGGAGAAGACAGGGGATCTCAGCGCAGAGAATTAAGAAAACAAATCAGAAGGACAATCGGAGACTGAGCAGCAGTGAGATAAACTGGGTGAGCAACAAACAAATCTGTCTGCTGGAAAGAGTGCTACCAAAGACACTGGGGCTTAGAGAATAGGGGCTGCGGGATGAGAGAAAGCTGTGATGCACTTTACATCTGAAAGCATCATCTGCCTCAAAACCTGTGTGCATCGCTAATGGGGCAGTTAGGGCAAAGCCATTGTTGGAGTCAGTGAGCAGGTGCACATGCAGCCACAGCTCAAGGAAGCAAAGGGGCCTGCCCATATTCTCCTAGCTCTGCAGAGAGAAGGGGATAGCAGCTGGTGGGGACTGGGGGGAGGGGATGAGGAGCAAGAGATTGGGTGGGATGTGTAGGGGGGGTGAGTGGGTAACTTGGTCAGACGTGCTTAGTGGTAGTGGGAGGCCCACCTTTAAGTAGACCATGCACCATCCTGCTTTATTAGAAGATTTGAACATAAAGTCATTGCAGGCCTAGGAGTCCTGCACATGTTCCATTTTGACAGCGCAGCGAATAGAAAGTGTCTGGAAACATAAGATGCTAGTGCAAGATTCCCTGCAAATGACTCCTTGTTCACCAAAGATAATAAATGGTGTTTTTACAACCGCTTGGCAGCTGGTTCCTGGGTACACACTGAAAGGCAATACCGTGGGATGAGTAGGCTGCAGGAGGTTATAAAGTTACTCCTCTTTCTTTCTTTCTTTCTTTCTTTCTTTCTTTCTTTCTTTCTTTCTTTCTTTCTTTCTTTCTTTCTTTCTTCAATGCTCTCACTGAAAAGCTCTTCCTCTTTTTTTTTAAATAGCCTTTCCAGCAGCCTGTCACTTTTTTTCTGCCGCCCTCCCCTTTTCACTTTGACCTGTCGTACTGTAAGTCTTATTTCACACTGACGCGAATGCATTAAATGAATGGCGCGGACACCAATTTAAGGGAATTGATGATCTTCAGGTCCTGCTCTCTCATAGGTCAAATGATAATTTTGCCCCTTGGGTTAAATTCCGACGTTGGGTTGGGAAAATCAGGATCGTTTGGTGCACTCTGAGCCAGTGGGAAACAGGCCCTGGATGACTTTGGTCATAAACAATCATTTAAAAACTGGTCCTGAATAGGGGGAAGCAGTGGTGTTTAATCTTTAACTGCATCCTCTCTCTTTTCCTTCATATCTCGCCTCTACACCTGCCTTTTGCTACAACCCCTCAGTGAGCAGTCTGCTAAGGCCCTTTAAACCAGTTAAAAAAATGTGACATGTTCTGTACTTCCTAAGCAACCAAAGCCATGGTCTAGCAAGTAGGGGACTGCGTTGGCCGTTAGTTGACCTGGGTTCTAGTCTCGACTCTGCCACTAAACTCTTATGTGACCTTGGGCAAGTCACTTCATCTTTCTGTGCCTCTACTTTTTCTCTGACCCTTTGTCTGTTTTGTGTATTTAGAATGTAAGATTATCAGGGAAGGGACTGTCTCTCTCTGTGTGTTCATACAGTGACGACCATGATTAGGGCCCAATCTTGGTTGAGTCTCTGAGTGTTACCATAATACAAATATTAACAATTGGCTTTTTCTGTGCATTGCTTCCTCCATTTCCCAGGCCTCTTATCTTCCCCATTGTCCTGTTCCCTTTAAAATGTAAGCACTTCTGGGAGGGATTCTCCTGTGTTGTATTTGGTTTACAGCTCTGGTGCCATATACAAATGTTGAACAATTAAATACAGCAGGGGACTGGGAGTCAAGACCACCAGTTCTCTCCTTAGCTATTGCTGTTTCACTGTAGCATCTTGAGCAAGTCATGGGTAACTTCTCTGTGTGTGTCTCTCTCCCCACCCCCCATGTGTCAAAGAGATATAAGAATGTCAATAGCTAACATTGGCAGGGTGAGTGTTAATTTATTAATGTTTGTGAAAAGCTTTAAAATCTTCAGGCTCTATTTAGCTGGGGCCTACAATAGACTCGGGCAGATGGGCCCTCAGGAAAACAAAAAAAGTCCACGGCTGGTTGTGATGATAGAAAGTGCATTCAGAGGTGAAAATCAGGGATAAGTATAGTGAATTTGCACTGGGGTAAGTGAAAGGAGAATCAGGCCCAGTCACATCTCTGCCTTTGTACACAGACCACTCCCTTAAACACTTATTCACTTTTTAGCTCCACCCATAAACAATAGTTTCTGAACTTGTCTTCAAACAATGATTCACTTAAATCCTGACCCCAAAAGGATGGAGATGAAAAGTTTGGAAGAAATATGAGAATGGCCACACTGGGTCAGACCAAAGGTCAGTCTAGCCCAGTATCCTGTCTTCCGACAGTGGCCAAAGCCAGGTGCTTCAGAGGCAATGAACAGAACAGGTAATCACCAAGTGAGCCATCCTCCGTCGCCCATTCCCAGCTTCTGGCAAAAAGAGGCTAGGAACATGACCATCCCTGCCCATCCTGGCTAATAGCTCTTGATGGACCTCCATGAATTTATCTAGTTCCTTTTTTAATCCTGTTACAGTCTTGGCCTTCATAACCTCCTCTGGCAAAGAGTTCCACAGGTTGACTGTGAGTTGTGTGAAGAAATACTTCCTTTTATTTGTCTTACCCCTGCTGCCTATTCATTTCATATGGTGGCCCCTAGTTCTTGTGTTATGAGGAGTAAATAACATTTTCTTATTTACTTTCTCCACACCCGTCATGATTTTATAGACCTCTCTCATATCCCTCCTTAGTCATCTCTTTTCCAAACTGAAGACAGCAGCATCAGCACCACTGAACTTTCTAGTGGTTGACTGCCTTATACGCCCCTCATGATAGAGCAGAGCACCTTATGTAGGAGACACATGCCTAAATCAGAGCATAGGATCTAGATTAGATGCTCTTTTCGTGTCTGGGGTTTACCACTGTGCCCAACTAAACAGAAACTTTGGATCTTACAAGCCCCTAAACTTTGGGAGAGTTTGTATCCAAACATCATGGTTCCAGCCACATGACTTTCAAGTGGTAAAATCTGGCAGAGGATATTTGAGAGAGAGGTCAATTGGCCGATCCATAATGTGGGGGTTGCCTGACTAGGTTTCTGAAGCAGTGTTTCTGTCAATGCATCTACAAGAGCACTTTGCTAGGTACTTAAATAGACAGTGATAGAGTAAAATAGAGACATCTGTGGAAACTAGAAACCACATTACTTCCAAATATGTGGGTTGCAATTGCTTGTAATGGCTTCACACTCGAGACTGACTGGAGGCCTGGAAAGAGGATACTGTATGAGCACTGGTACCACTGACAGCTCATGGAGATTCTCGTTCCCTCTCAGTACAAGGTGCAGAGCCACTACTTAGGAGTTCTCCTCAAGTCGCAGCAGGGACATATTCCTCACATTGACGCTCAGTTGGGAGCTGAAATCCCTCCTTGTTGAGTATGTGCCTGCTCAAACGGTACAGCAAGTACACACTGGGCTCTAGTAGATCTGCACTGTGCCTTAGCTGCAGGGTTGAGAGCTGCTTCCGCCAGGATTCTTGGAAACAAAAAGATCCAGGTACAGTGAATGCACCAGTCTCTTTTAATCAGCAGTGATGACAGTGCTGATAAAATATTAAAGATATCTTGCCTCTCAACCCAAGGATCCTGGACCATTCAGCCACCGCATCGATGGAGCTGCAACTGGGCAGAAACACTGCAATTGACTGGCAGCTCACAGCAATGGTCTGCAACATTTTTAGGACAGGAAGTGAAAGATACCATATCCAGATTAAATTAAAGGGGTGTGTGTGTGTGTGTGTGTGTGTGTATTTTAGATGGGTTGGAGGTAATTAGTCCAGCTGGAGTGTACTCAGAACTCCAGAGCCTGCAAATGGATCCATAGGAAGTTCACTTTGGCTATATCTCTCACCTGAAAGATGACTTCACCAACCCAGTGAAATCTAGCAGGATCAGGCCCAAATGATCAATTAGCTATGAATGAGTAACAACGATGGTGGTGGGTTTTGTGATAGTGACAGGGGCACCTGCCCATCAAGGCTTGGAATAAGAGAAACAAGCACTTCGAGTTGTTAGAAAAATCAGCCTGGGTTTCTTTCATGGTACGTGTCAGCCGGTTGTCAGGCGAGTGGTGGATTGGTGGGAATGGATATTAATTTCAGATATTCAACCTATGGTGATTTCCAGCTTTACAGTAGGAGACCTTGATTGGTACATGCATGTAGACATATAACTGAATTCTCCAACAGTACTTTACAGTCATTTTCATGTAAGGCATGTAAACAAATGAGGATTTATTTTCCCCAGCTCCTTATGAGGTAGCCAGCCTCTTGCAGTAGAATAGATTGCTACCTACACAAAAACATTAAGTATCCTTTAGATCCTAGAGTGGGAGATTAGCTACTGCAAGGCCTCTAAGAGCTTAATGAGCTAACAAGGAATAAATATTCAACATGCAGTTTTCCCAGGTACCAGTGACATTCCTGGGCTTGTGCCTCAATCTAAAAAAATCAGCTTGCTGATTTTTGTTCTCATTGCAGTAAGGTTTCAATGTAGGTCCTTTTAAAAACTTCAGTGACGTATTTCTTTTAGCTAGAAGAATTCTTCTGTTGACCTAGCACTGTCTACACCGGGGGTTAGGTTGGCTTAACTACGTTGCTCGGGGGTGTGGATTTTTTACATGCCTGAGAGATGTAGATGGGTCAACTTAACATTTTAGTGTAGTCCAGGCTTATATATTTCTATGGGTTTGAAAGTTTGAGTGGTATTTCCTATACCTATAATTGAGAATACTAGTGATGTTGGTAAACCAGAAAGAATGTGGTTGTGGCTAAGACATTGGACTGGAACTCATGATAACTGACTTAAAGTCCTTGCTCTGCTACACAGTTCCTGTGTGTGGCCTTTGGTAAATCACTTAACCTCTCTGTGCCTCAATTATTCATCTGTAAAATGGGGATAATAATTCTTCCTTTCCCCCCATCCTTTGTTGGTTTTCTGTAGACTCTCTTGGGCTCCGCTGTCTCCTACCATAAGTGCGTACAATGGACTCTCGATCCCAGCTGGGTCCGCTAGATGCTGCTTGTAATGCAAATACTAAAAGTAATAATAAAACCTTGCAGACTGTTAGAAACTTCTTTAATAGACCCACTGTTCATATAAATACGGATAAAGAGGTATGATGAGCTTGTTGCTCATCATATATGTGCATCCTTGCCTTCTACTGAGTCGTGTCCCAGGAAATCATGAGTTTTTTTAAAAATAACAACATTTTGTTTCTTTTTATTTGCCTTCTGGTGTTTGAGCACTTAGGGCTCATGTTTTCCAGCATTTCTCCACAGGCAGAGGGGCTGGAAATGTATTATTAATTTTTTTAAATGAAGACTGAAATTTGCAAGTTCTAACTCCTGACGCTGGAGATTTAAGCATCCCCCAACTATTGTGCGACTGCTGATATAATAACAATATTGCAAATACCTTGTCCTTTGAGCCACAAAAAGAGAAGAAGCAACAGAAAGAAGCTATTCCTTTTACTCCCCCTCCTTTTGCTTACCATTTTGTTTTGTTTTCCGTTCCTGAAACTGGCAAACTGAGGCAGAGGGAAGCTAGTGGCACAAAGGTACATTGCTCTTCATTTGTTTGTTTGCTCTGGACCTGTTGGGTTTGTCCTAATCAAGGGCTTTTCAGCCCTCCCCCCTTTTATTTATTTAGTTAGTTAGTTAGTCATTCAAAAGAACCAAAGGGGGTTCCCACCATGGTCTGGGCGAGCTACAGAGCCCTAGATGCCTGACAGAAAGGCCTGTAACAGCCAACAGTGAGGCAAGGGGAGTGTTATCAATCATTCAGAATGTTAAAAGAGAAGAGGGTGCAAGAAAGAGAGGGAAAGTGAGAGGCGGAGAAGGGGGACTCAATTGAAGTGGAGGAATTTTTTTCCCCCCATTGTTGAAGGGAGCTTTTTTGGACATCTGCCCAGACACATGCCGAGTTAAAGAAGTGGGATAAATTCTAGAAGAATGAATTGGGAGAGAAGGGAGGGGGAGTACAGAAAGAATCAAGGGCTATGAGGAATAATTGCAGCTCACCAGACAAAGGAGACCTGTAGGAAAATATGACAACCGTAGTGTCTCTTTTTCCTGTTTGTTTCAAGCACCAGTTTGGTCAGGAAGTTACGCTGCAGTACTGAGACCCCTCTGCTGCACTCAGATTCTGAAAAGAGCAAGATTTCATGAACCTTAATATTATCTAGCAGCGAAAGGCATAACAAAAACCAATGGCTGGAATTTAAAGCCAGGCACATTCAAATTAGAAATCAGGCACTCTTTTTTTTTTAACAATGAGGGTGATTAACCATGGGAACAAACTACCCAGGGACGTGGCAGGTTCTCCATCTCTCAATGCCTTCAGATCAGAACTTGGAGGCCTTTCTGAAAGATTTGCTTTAGTCAAACACCAAGGGCTAGATTCACAGAGGACCTTAGGCACGGTGACGCTGAGCATCACCATCTCTAACTTTTAGGTACCTAGATAATCACTGGGTGTCACAGAGCCTGAGTTCGCCCCCTAGGCTCCCTCTGCAATGAAAGGGGAGAGAGAGGTGCCTCAGAATGGCATTCACACAACCCAGCAAGCTAGGCAGCTCCCTGCCTAAGCTAGCCAATGGGAGATACTGAGGGCTGGGGAGGGTCCTAAGCCTCACCCCTCTCAGGCAGTTTGGCTCCCTGCTTGGGCTAGCCAGTGGGACACGCGAGATGAGTGTGTCCTATGTGCTGCCCCTCTTAGGGAGTTTGGCACCTAAGCCCAGGCAGGAGGGAGGCACCTCCTTCTGCTTGGGATTCTGAGCCACAAACCTTCTCTTGGAGTTAGTCGCCTACGCTGATTTGTAAGAAGCCCTGGCTAGGACGCATCTTGTGCCCTCTCCTCGCCAGTCATTTTCTGTACACTCACCTATGGGGGCCTGATTTAGTTGGCAAGCTGTGGTCCCACTTACAGGATCGGGCCCCACAGGCGAGCGAGACAGAGGAGCACCATCTCCCCCTGTTAGTGCATTGCTCAGGCGTCTGGAGAGTTGGAATGAGACTGTAGCGCACATGCTCAGGGGCAGAAACATAGGCTCCTAGGGAACTTTTGCCGCAAAACTGTAGGCACCGAGTGAGTTCAGGTGCTTGCAGGGTTTGGCGCTAGCTGAGTGGGGGTTTTGTGAATCCCAGGGAGGCCCAATTCTGGAATTTACGCACTTCAAGTGGCAGTTAGGCGCCTAAATCCTTTTGTGGGCTCAGTACAGGAATAACTGGATGAAATTTATGGCTGTGTTATACAGGAGGTCGACTAGATGATGTAATGGTCCCGCTTGGCCTTAAACTCTATAAATTTATGACTAAATCATAGCAAATGCTAAGGAGCCTATCGGAGAACCTGTGCTAGCTCCCACCTCAATGACCAAGAAGCACCTCTGTAAATTGCTAAAATTTGCATTCAAATGAAATGATATTTTTGAAAAGAAAAAAAGATTAAATATCGTTTGGTTAAAAAGTAATTTAGCCTCTTGGAAAACCCGTCTCTCCTTGCCCTCTCCTATGCATCCCAAAGAGGACAGAGCTGGTGAAGATCCCAGGGGCTGTGTGTCAGATGCTATCTATCAGGGGAATGTGGGTTGAAAGAAACAAGGGCCCTGAACCAAAACTCCGGATCTGAACAACACCAGACTTTGAGAGGTCTTCAAAGTCTGGACTCAGATTCCGATCTGAATTTTCCAAATGGTCTTTATCATTATAATGGAGTGAGCCAAACCTCTGGTTCCAAACAAACCTGAAATTTAAGGTATTTAGAATCTGGAGCCAAATGTTGCGGTTTGACCCCAGTTCCAAAGTCAGTTCCAAAGTCATGGCTAATTTCTGGATTTACCGAGGACTGGGTGAGGGTTAAGCTTTTTTATTTGAATTTTTAAAAATAACTCATGATGTAGCTGCTTTAGTGATAGCTAAGGTCCCAGGTATATTAGACAAAAACTGCAACCACAGTGCTGCTGTGTAGTCCACCTATGTCTCAGTGGAAATGCAAAGAGTTTCTTAGGGTATGTCTTCACTACCGGCCGGATCGGTGGGCAGCGATCGATCCCCGAGCACTCTCCCGTCGACTCCTGCACTCCAGCTCGGCGAGAGGCGCAGGCGGAGTCGACAGGAGCGGGCAGCAGTCGACTCACCGCGGTGAAGACACCACGGTAAGTCCATCTAAGTATGTCGACTTCAGCTACGTTATTCACGTAGCTGAAATTGCGTAACTTAGATCGATCCACCCCAGTGTAGACCAGACCTTAGTAAAACTGTTAGCTCAATAGAGAGCCGCAAAATTAACCCGAAGACTGAGTGCTCTTTCTCTTAGGCCATACAGATACGTAGTTGAAATAATTTAAATTTTGCATAAGAAAACATGGTCCTGAGGTGCAAAACACTAGTATTTGGAGGATTTTTTTGAGTCAAAAGAGATCACTAAAAGTTCCCATTAGTGAGCAAGTCTCATGGTCCAGGACATACGATGATCACCTGTCAGGGATAGGGAAGAAAGTTTTTCCACTATCTACAACATTACCTAATTCATTTTGTTTGTCTTCTTCTGGTTGTTGGCCAGTGCTGGAGTCAGGATACAGAACTGGATAGGCCAGTAGAATGATCCTGTACAGTAAATGTTATGCCCATATACTTTATGATTTCCTAACTCTCATGCTAAATGATCGTATGTTAAGACTTCATTACATTCTTACATTTGCATAGCTACATAATGGTATCTGTGATACCATGCTTCTCGTCTGTACTTAGACTAGCAAATACTTTGTAGAGAAGGGCAAATAATGCAAAAATAAACCCAGGAGAAAATCCAAGCATATTTTTAAATGAAATTGCTTTATCTCTCCATCTTCCCGTTCCTCCTTTGTATTTGCTTTCTGTGAACATTGGAGCAGTTGAACTTAAGCACACACAAATGTTTGCTATAAGGGTGAAATGCCTTTGCAGAGAGAGCCAGAACAAGCCCTATGCATTGCTTAAACCTACTAGGAATAAGATTTAGTGGTGCAAAGGTCTCATAGCATGGGGTGAATGTCACCCTAAGCATATTTCAATGTTACATGCCTGAGATTGAATTTTATACATTTGTATATGGAAGTGCTTGTGAGTTATCTAGTGAAGGAAGAGAAGTGATAGCATGTGACTTATCTGACTAATCACAACTAACCGGAAGAAGAGCTCTGCATAGCTCAAAAGCTTGTGTCTTTCATCTACAGAAGTTGGTCTAATAAAAGATATTACCCACCTTGTCTCTCTAATCACAACTAAGCGATACAGTTGAACATTTTGTATATTCACCATCAGCCCATAGAGTGAGAACAGACTTGAACTTGGACTCGGCTTCACCACAACCAAAAATTTGTTAAGAGATCCAAATGCTTTATGAATTGGCTTATTCTCATCCTTGCATGCCTCTGCGCTCCATGCTTTTGGATGGTTTAGGACAGGGGTCGGCAACCTTTCAGAAGTGGTGTGCTGAGTCTTCATTTATTCACGCTAATTTAAGGTTTCGCGTGCCAGGAATACATGTTAAAGTTTTTAGAAGGTCTCTTTCTATAAGTCTATAATATATAACTAAACTATTGTTTTATGTAAAGTAAATAAGGTTTTTAAAATGTTTAAGAAGCTTCATTTAAAATTAAATTAAAATGCAGAGCCCCCTGGACCGGTGGCCAGGACCCAGGCAGTGTGAGTGCCACTGAAAATCAGCTCGCGTGCTGCCTTCGGCACATCTGCCATAAGTTGCCTACCCTTGGTCTAGGAAGTGGAATTACCGTGACAAAATACTTGGAAAATAGCTGTTTTTAGAATGGTTCCAGTCCAGCCAGAATCAGGAAGCTATTGAAGATCACATGAGAGTGTTTTGATTTGCAGGCTTAGCAAACCAAAAAGGGTGATATAATTCTCGGTTACATGTTTGAAGTATTTGAATGTTATCTCAAGAGGAAGCATGATCAAGTGCTTTGGAAGTAAGATCTTGGGTAAATCACAGGGCTGGGTGTCAGGATTCTTTTTCTGGCTAAGCTGCCGTTTTGCTGTGTGACTTTGGAGAAGTTCCTTATGCTTTCTCAGAATATCCACCTGGAATGATTTCCTACGACACAGGCAATGTTTGTAAACCCATTGAAAGCTTCATTTGTAAGGTGCAGGATAAGGACAAAACAGCAGTAGTATCTTGAGGCTAGTTCATTAATGAAGTGAGGTCAGATGGGGAGAAACAACCTCCTACCTCAGGGTCTGATCCTATAAACCATTGTCATGCCAGCCGCCCTAAGGGAGTCAATGGGACTCCTTATCTGAGTAATAGTTTCAAGCTTGGACCACTACTCGCAAAACACTGCTATTGCCACATGCTTATGCAACAGTTTTAGTTCTACAGAACAAATCCTGGAAGGGTCCAGAGTTTGGATTTACTGACGTGCATGGGGAACCCACCTGGGTCACAGGGACTTTCCAGTTCCCAAATTAATCCAATCATATTCTTGATAGCATCACATTCATTTTGCAGAATAATAATGGGATTCATTTATTCCAGCGCAACACAGAAGTTTCTTAAATGATAAGTCTTTAGCAAAACCACCAACTGATTAACTCATTGAAAATCAGATGAACTGAAAGTTGATTTTGGCCATATCCCATTTCTCAAGTTTGATCTTGCTACGTTGACTACACACCGGATTTCATCTCTTTTATATTCATCCTGCTCTGCCCTGTTTTGGCCTGAATATTCCTAAAGTCCTCTGCTTCTAAATGTTGCTTTTGATTCTGAGATTATTTTTCATAAAGGAATCAGTGATGACTATAATGCAGTTTAATATAGGATTTTTCTCTCTCTGAGCATTTTGCAAGGAAGAGACCCATTTTGCAAGGAAAAGACCATTTGTTCCAATTGTCATCATTTTATTCATCCAGTGACTATAACTTAAAAAAAAATGTTATAACAAATCATAATTATGCCAAACTGACTTGATGAAAATAGAGGAAACCAAAAGAAAAGCATTTGTAGAACAGTTTAAAATGCGGTACTATAATATTTTGATCATCTCTGGAGAATAAACATTGGTTTAATTTTTTCCTGGTGTCAACCACTCCAACTATTTAGAAGCTCTACTTGAGAGAGGAGTGAGGATCAGCTTTGAAATTATGATTACCATTATTTTATGTAGGGGTGCAGGTGCTTAAAAAGATGAGAGGGAAAAAAAAAGACAATCCTCTCATTTTGACTGCATTTAGCCTTTGTGTAGGATTGCACAGGTGTGCTAATTCAGTTATTTCATTTATCTTCAACCTAACAACCTTTGCCTAGTAACAAAAGATCCAATTAGGCTTTCAAATTAATTCAGGTTTTGCACAAATGAAATGCAGTTGAGCTGCAAAATGCAAAACCAAAGCTTAAAATAGGAAGTAAACTGCAGCTGTTGGGCAATTGAGAACCTACCCCAAGAAAATTCACATAGACAGTTAGGCCATGATTGGCCAATGGGAAAAGATTACTCCTGGAGGTCTCAAGAACTGCACCAGATCTTCAGCTGTTGGACATCGATAGCTCCAGGAACTGACCTTCCCATTCCAGCATATAGTTGCCACTCCAGTCCAAAGGCTAGAAAGGAAGCTAGGGTTTTCATGCATCTTTGTATCTTAGTTCCAAGGTTGGGATGGTGGGTGTGATTTTATATAGAATTACTCCACATTAACAAATAGGTTCTAATTTCAGTCTAATAATGTGTCCGGACTGGGAGAGGCTTTTTATAATTAAAGATGTTGCTGATATTTTATTTAATATTTGTGTTTTGATTGCATCCAAAGACCTCAATTAGGATTGAGGTCCTTTTGTGCCACGTGCCGAATGTACAGATATGAAGACACGGTCTTAGACCCAAAGAGTTTACAATCAAAGAAGGCAAGTAACATATGAAGGGTGGGAAAAGAATAATTCAAAACAATATATAAAATATTTATGTACATAAACGCTGGGATTTTGAAAAGGACCCAGATCCCATTGTAATTCCCAGCCAGATAATGTAAGTGCCAACTAACCCTATTTGCCCTTGAATTCTTACAGCCATCATGGGGCTGGGGCACATGACTTATGAGGAGAGGCTGAAGGAACTGGGCTTGTTTAGTCTGCAGAAGAGAAGAATGAGGGGGGATTTGATAGCAGCCTTCAACTACCTGAAAGGGGATTCCAAAGAGGATGGAGCTCAGCTGTTCTCAGTGGTGGCAGATGATAGAACAAGGAGCAATGGTCTCAAGTTGCAGTGGGGGAGGTCTAAGTTGAATATTAGGAAAAAATATTTCATTAGGAGGGTGGTGAAGCACTGGAATGGGTTACCTAGGGAGGTGGTGGAATCTCCTTCCTTAGAGGTTTTTAAGGCCTGGCTTGACAAAGCATGGCTGGGATGATTTAGTTGGGGATTGGTCCTGCTTTGAGCAGGGGGTTGGACTAGATGACCTCCTGAGGTCTCTTCCAATCCTAATCTTCTATCATTCTATGATCATGGCAGAGATGGGCCTTGAAGAAAGATTTCTTTGGGGGGAAGGTTAATGGCCTGATCTGTCAGTTCAGGGAGGGTGTTGAAAAGGATTTTGTCTGGTTTGGGAGGTTCTATTACTAGTAGTAATGTTTTTTAAACAAATTTGGCTGGGCATGACAGGCAACAGAAGACAGAGATTTTCACAGCGAGGTCACCGATACAAGCAAGGCTGTGGTTAATGGTCATTGCTGCGTGGTCGGGTGAAAGATAGTGCTCAGAGTCTACTTCCTCCTGCCCTCGCACCACAAACAATCAACCACAAATGAGAAACATTTGCATTTTTTTGTGGCCGTCTTGGCACCGAAGTGAGTGGGCATGAGGAAAGAATTCCTCCCTCACTGCTGCGATTGCTCAAGATGAGGGCTGGCAGGACACTGCACGGAAGTTTGCAAGGCTGTGCCATACTTGCCTGCATGGCTCTAACAGAGGCCTTTTGTCTGTAGGGCTTCCAGTCCTGTGCTATCCACAACTCTTTCACTATGCTCACCCAAGCGTTATATTTAACCCAAGAATGGGCAAATTGTTGGAGCATTTAGAAAAAAGTCACTAATCTTTAAAATTTTATAGTCATCATCACTGACTTCTGTTTCATACGACCATTAAATCCATCATGACATCATAATGTCACCCTGCTGGGATACACATGATAGACCATGTCAAAGATGGATTCCCACATCTGAAAATGTGGGCTGCCAGGGAGATGCCATTGCATCATGTCCTGTCAAAGATCTGATGAAGAACATGTCTGGCAGGGGTGAAAGTAACACAGAAGACTTACCGGTACGGGGTCCGGTCCCCGGAAAGGGGGGGGGGGGGGGGAGACAGAAGGGGCGGGGCCTCGGGTGGAAGGGGTGGTGCTTGGGGTTAGCCTTCCCCAGCCAGCCCATCTGCACTGCCTGGCCCGCACCGCCCAGGGCTCCAGCGGCGATTTGAAAGGGCCCGGGGCTCCCGCCGCTGCCATGGTAGTGGTGGCGGCGGCCAGGAGCCCTGGGGCCTTTTAAATCGCTGGGCCTCGGGGCAGCTGCCCTTTTTACTTTCCCTTTCACCCCTGATATCCAGGCAAACTATTGACATAACACATCAGAAGGGCCCTAGAAGTTCCATGTGGTGATACTTTAGGGAGCCAAAAAGATGTTTTGATCTAGCTGAAAACAGTGTAGCAAATTCCTTTATTACTGACAATGAATCAAACCATTTACTGGACAGTCAGTAAATGTTGCATATAAAAAAAGAGGTGGGAATGGGTGATAGATCCTGCTTAATTCTAGGTTACTGGTTCAAATCTAACCAAGGTCAAAAGTGACTGAAAGATGTTTCCTCTACCCCACCCCCCTGCAGGCTCTTTGGAGGCCTAAACAAAATTAGTTAGTGGTGTTTGTGGTCTATGCTGCAAAATTGCCACCACCACAGGTACTGCTTGGCAGCCTCAACAAAAAGGCCAACAATTCTTGGTTTGGCTTTTTTCGAAGTCTGTGGCCCTGATTCTTGCATTGCTATTTATCCCTGTGCAAAACTGGGTGTAAAAGGCCACAGATTCAAAATGGGCCGTGGGAACTGAGCTGCTGTTTCACTACTATGAACGATCCTCATTGATCACAGTTGAGGTATCACGTGGAATCCTGCACTGGGGATGCCCGAGTAGAACCTGCTCTGTGGATGAACTGAGGACTTCATTTTCTATGGCTGATAATTTGCCATTTTTCCCACAAGTGCAACATTCTCCAAAGCCTGGTTTGCATGTGGTTTTTGTACTGATATAACTATGTTGGTTAGGGGTGTGATTTTCATTTTCACGGCTCTAAGTATGCCAGTACAACCCCCTTGTCCTTCCCTTGCATGGCAGCTCTGGGGCGGGGGGAAGGGGAGAAAGGGGGTGATCAGATCCACTTCTGGGTACCTTTTGGGTTGGGACCCCCACTGTTACAACACCGTGACATTTCACGTGTAAACAGTTGAAAATGTGAAATTGACCAATTTTAAAACCCTCTGGCCGTGAAATCGATCAAAATGGGCCAGAATTTGGTAGGGCCCTACGTATAACTGCCCCCATCCACTATAACTATATTAGTATAGTTAAAGTAGTATAACTTGTGTATGTAGACTAGCACTAACATAGTTAGCTAAAGAACAGTGACCAAAAATGAATGGTTCCCAATTGTATATTTATGAATGATGGTTCCTGCAATAGCTTAGATGCTTATTCTTCCAAACTCTACTGATGATGTATCTGCAAATTGGAGTACACAGGCTGCACTGACTTACCTGGCCCTCTTTTGCATGGTTATGTTTTGTTTGATGCAGCCGATGTGCAACTGACTGTCTAAAGAAATATGAATTACTTCATGACTACTTCCCAGAATAGATTGGTTCCAATGCTTTCCTCCTGCTGGCTGATCATTGGACCATTGCAGACTTAATTATGGAGCCCCAACCCTCTGTTTAACTAGGTACCAACGGTGTTTAGTTTAGAGAACCAAACAGCCTTTTTAACAAGCCAGGAGGTCGACCTGCCAACCCAGGGTCTGGGGTTGACAGGGTCCTTCGTCGAGCTCCAATTACAGCAGTGTTGGCCAGGCAGCAGTTGTGTTTGGCTCTTGTTGGTTTTTGATTTGCTGTGCAGTGCTGTACGTGGAAATGAAAAACATCTGGTCGACTCACACGCTCTGTTTAGACTGGTTACACAAATGCATGATATTATGCAAGTCAGACCTACTATCCCATTTCTCCCTCTTCTGAAGCATTTCATATTTTGTTTTTAATCACATCGGACAGATGGCTGGAAGGATTCCAGGTGCTCTTTCTCAGATTGTGAGCCTTATGCTTGACCCACCCGTGCTGGGTCAGCTTGCCACCAGCTCATTGTTCTAAAAGAGTGCCTTGTGTAATTTTTTCTAGCAGTGAAGCTGAGCAGGGCTAGTTAGTGCCAAGGGACTAGCCATGGAAGCTGGTGAAGTCCTGGCTTGAAACAGTACTGACCAGTTCAGATAGCTTCTTAGCTTGTTTATCATGTTTTCCCTTGAGCTTCTTCCCAAGCGAGACAGACCTCTTAGCAGTCTGGGAATTCCTGTTTTTATACAACTGATAACCCTTTCACCCCACATTGAAATGAGTTTGTCTTATCTCTGAAGCCTGCCTATGATGTCCCGTGTGGGGGAGGAGTAAGATATTAAAAAAAAAAATAGCATGAGATTTTCTGGTCATTTAGTTACTATAATCATTTTCAAGATCTTTTCAATAGGTGATTAAAATACTCATCATGTTGGGTTCTCCCTGGGCTCAAACTGTGGTCCTGACTCTCCACTGCTTTGCACCTGGGCAAAGTGGGGATTAAAAACCTCCTAAATTAGAAGGGAAGCATTTTACACTCCCTTGACACTCACTGCACAGCTGTAAATAGTCACACCAAGTTTAGGTCTGTCCCAAGTCAGCCCCTGTATGCCTGGCTTTTAATCAAGATGTATACTTAAAATTTAAGGTCCAGTTTTCAAATGTGGGCACTACAGAGAATGTCCAAATCCCACTTTTGCATGCTGAAATTGACACTTAAATATGTAGTGCCAAATTCTGCTCTCTACTACATCTGTATTGTTTCATGAGGTTACATAAGTGGAAGCAAGCAGAATTTGACCCATAGAATGAGCATCTATATGCAAATGATTTTGTATTCTTTACACACCGAAAATGTGACTATTTGTTGACTTCAGCAGGTTTTTCTGGGTGTGCAAGGAATGCCAGATTGAATCCTACCAACTACATCAGGGGACAGTTACTAGGGATGAATCCTTGGCTCTGTTGAAGTCAGTGGGAGTTTTGTCAGGATCTGAAAATCAGGAAAGAAAAAATTTGTTCCTATTGAAATTCTTCAGCTTTTTGATAAAAAAAAAAAAATAAAAACTGAAAACCACTCTTTTGTTGTTGTTGTTGAAACACAAACATGTTTACATTGTTGTGGTTGAGTAAAAATTTTCAATTTTTGGACAAAGAAAATTGTTCAGTTCTTTCCCTCTTCCACCCTGAAATCAAGAAATGCCAAATGTTCCTCACAACAAATTTTTGATTTTTCTTTTTCAAAAATCTCCTGTGAAAAACAATTGGCATTTTCCAACAGGCTGTAATCTAGAGAACAAAGTATAGAGTCTAATATTAAATGTTACATATTTAAAACGCAGTGCAAATACTAATTACTTCTCACTCCCTTGCCCCTCCCCCCACCATGAAATGGGTAAATAATAGCCACTAAGAGGTTAAGTAACTGAAAGTCACACAATGACAGAGTCAGGATAAGAACACAGGAGTTCCTGGCTTTCTATAGCAGGCGGTGGTGTGGGGTAACAAATAGAACACTGGACTGGGAATCCTGGGTTCTATTCCTTGCTCTGCTGCCTCATGACTTTGGACAGGTTTACAGGCCTCAGTTTACCCCATCTGTAAAATGGGGCTCATGATATTGACCTCCTTTGTAAAGCGCTCTGTGATCTTCTGATGAAAAAACAGTATATAAGAGCTAAGTGTCATTAATGCTGGGGACAGACCACATTAGAGAAGGGGCTCTGAACCTGAGGAATGTTGCTAAATCGGAGCGGAGCTCTGTCTGGATGGAGGTGGAGGGTCCCAGTATGGATAAGTTGAGAATTACTGCGATGGCACATACTGCTTCTGATATTTTACAGACAGTGATGCTGAACTGACCTATAATTTTGAATGGCTTGCCAAAAGGGCGAAAGAACTGTCCCTATCCCGAATCCCATGAATGAACTAATGTTCATTTAAATGTACTTATTTTGTATGTGTACTAATGTAATGGATGGGCTGTTGAATGCAATCTAACCTACTCTCAAGCATTGTAGCTATCAATAAATAGCTGAACAGATAAAGTGAAGTCACTGAACTGACCTAAAACTACATCTCTTAGAGGTTCTTCCAAAGTTCTTCCATTGTCTACAGATCTCATGGTTTCTGATCAGGATTCTTGTTTTAATAAATACATTGGAAATGATTAATTAGTGCCTGTTATCTCAGCAACTCATGCTGTTTTTCCATTGCCCAAACCATGTGTCTTTTATCGAGACGACGTTTCATCCCATGCTAGATTTTGCCCTAATCCCAGGTTTTACCAGATGAGATGGAGGGATTTTCTCCTTTAATTTGCTTGGAAGTGGTCCAACTTTTGGAGTCTGGTTAGTCCTAGCTCAGACCTCAGTAATTACCAGGCCTTATGAATTTTTAAAATGGGCAATACTCTGCTGATGTCCAGAGGCCTTTTCTCTTGGCTTGTGGCTTATCTCCTCCATTCAAACAGCCTCTGAATTCTCATCAGGCTGGCCACAAGAATCTCTTTTGTTTGTGATCTGAAACAGGGTCAGGTGTTTACTGATGTGCACGCACGCATGCACACACATACATACGCTGTTTTATTCACCCTCTCCCCTCCCCCTTTCACCTATTAGTGTCCTTTGAAGGATCAGGTTACCTTGCCAGTAGAAATATATGAGCTCAGTGTGTGATATACCATAACTGCAACAGCAGATCATATAATTTTCCCTGAAGGCTTGTTGCAGACTATGTCGAGCCATTTGTATTTATGACAGCTTGGGGGTGATTTAGTGCGACCTCACTTTGATAAAAGCCATTTAAAGCTCATAAATATGGGTGACACACTGCCGTCGCAGCTATGATTTTAAGTGGAGAGCTGCATTTGCATTGCCATTCAACTTTTATGGTTCAAGGGGAAAGAAAAAGAAAGAAAGAAAAGGAATGAAAGAAAATGGGAAATAGAAAGAGAGAGCAAAACATGAGAAATAACCCTTGAGAAATAAAGGGTATTGCTCTATTTAGAGCTTCTCTAGTCCACGCATCTGAATCACCCACTCCCCTCCCCTCCTCTTTTCTGGGCATCAGGCAAGGTTAATCTCTGCCATTTGGCCCAAGCAGGTGAGCGAGCATGTGAAGAACCCACTGCAGTGTAACAACTCTGAGAGCATGATAAAGCACACAGCCGTGAAAAGGTCTGTGGGCTTATGAGGCATTTACTTCCTCTTTTAAAAGCATTATTAAATCATGCCCAAATTACAATAAAATATGGATTTTATTGGAACAGGAAAGCCCTACAGCGTCTTTGCCCTACCCCAACCTGCTGCCAATAAGGGGAACTGCTTCTTTGGAGGCGTGTGCTGTTTCTTGTCATCGATCGCTATTGGAAACAGCGGCAGTTTTGCAGAAACATATGGCAGGGTCACATCAGTGGGTCATTCATGAGCCCAGCCAGCCACATGCTAAGAGTGGCAGACTCTGCCTCCTTAAACAGTTGAATAGAGAAGAGCCTCCCTCCCTCAAAACCCTTCCCAAACAATTTACATGATTTCCAATTGAACCCATTTTTCAGCGAGTTTACTTACTCTGCTTTTCGACATACTGTCTGGAAATGAACCAGATTCTCTAGGTCAGAGGGGAACAGGAACTGAATGCTTAGTTTCCCAAAAGTCTTCCATATGCCAGCAAGTTTTCTCTAAACTTGGAGCTTTCTGTCCTATTCCCTTGTTTAACTTCCAGGCGGCATTTACAGGACATAATTATATTCTGTTACTGGATGTACCGGGGAGTGGGAGGGGAGATCATGTTTGACTAATAATAACACATACTTAAGCTCAAAAATAGAGATTGTTTGGTCTGATGTGTTAAGATATAAATTGATCATCACAGAGGTCAGGAAGGAAGATTTGTCTCCTTTGGACAACTGTATTGTTTTTCATAGATTTAAGGCTAGAAGGCATCTTTATCTAGTATGAGCTTCTGCATACTACTAAATTTCACCCAGATATTATTATACCTCCCACCACCCCCCATGAAGAAGTTGAGACACAGAAATCTTAAGTGACCTGACAGTTGTTACACCAGTAGTCACTGGCAGATCCGGGAATAGAATCCCGGTTTCTTGACTCCCAGTCCAATGACCTGTCCATTCTTTTTGTATCTGTACTTTATTGTATTATCTGTATTTCTTTCCTCATAAGCAACAGGTGTTGGTCAATGCAAAAGTCAGGATACTGGATGTGATGGACCAATGGTCTGAAATCCTATGATGACACATTTCTGTTGCAGGTGGGCACAGATAAGGATGTTTAGCTTTGTATTTTGAGGGCCCTGTCATGCCCCCTGTCATGTATGCCGAAATGAGCTGTGTATAAAGATAGGGACATCTAAGTGGATTAGCAAACCCAGGATGTTGTCTTACACTGATCATAATACTGCAGATTGCTTTAGTTAACACTTTACACCTAAAAAAGATTTAGATTAGGTGCTCCTGTGCCTTGTGACATGTGAGACAACCCAATGTTTCCACCTCCATTTATCCAATGCCACATTTTTTGCTCCATTATCATCTATCTGTTTCCATGACAGGAATATCTTTCTCAATGGTTTCTTATATATCATCTGTTGTCCTCCTCTATACCATCCACCAAGTGATATCCAGTCAAAGGCTTGTGTAGGAATACAGGTTTTTTACATCCGCACCACATACCTTAACCATCTTAGCCTTCTTTCTCAAATTATTGTCTCCACAGTCTGTTGGCCAGGCCTTTGTAGCACATCAGCATAAGTTACTTTATCCCACCAGCAGACGCCAAGTATTCTCCACAAGTATCTCTGATGGAATGTGTTAAGTTTCCTGTAGGGGGATTCTAGCATTTGCCATGTTTAAGAAGCATATAACTATGTGGGTATCACAATGACAGGTTTAACTTTATCTTGGTTCTTTTTCCTAACCCAGTTCTTGCTTTTTTTTTTTCCTCTATGGAGTTGGTCCTCAACATCCTAAGCTACCAGAAAGTTTTATGTATGCCCTGGAACAGATTATCACACAATAGATTTTACCAACACCAGCAGTTAACGTTGCTTTCCAGAGTAGTAGCAACATAGAGCAAATTATTTGCATCAGCATATGCGGGGGGAGGGATAGCTCAGTGGTTTGAGCATTGGCCTGCTAAACACAGGGTTGTGAATTCAATCCTTGAGGGGGCCACTTAGGGATCTGGGGCAAAAATCAGTACTTGGTCCTGCTAGTGAAGGCAGGGGGCTGGACTCAATGACCTTTCAAGGTCCCTTCCAGTCCTAGGAGAGAGGATATCTCCATTAAAAAAAACAAAACAAAAAAAAAACATACATACTGTGATGTTGAAATACAATGAAAAGATAAATGCTGATCATTGGCTGAAGACTTTTTTTAGCCTGTTTACATTTTCTTTATTAACAATAGTAATTTATTGAAACTAAGAACTATTATTATTTTTTGAGCACCAACAGAGTGAACTATTTATCTCAAAGCCATGCAAGATAAATCCCTTTTGTCTTTAGAAGGGTACAGCAATACAATATGCAGTCAGACATCATACATATGTAAACAGAAGACAGTACACAATTATTTAATTTTGCCAGCTAAGACAGATCACCAGTTTAAACCAACTCATCATTATCATCAACATCATTGTCTTCAGAGTTGGATAGTACTTATATGCCGTGATGTTGGATACATTTTGTATGTGTGTTGACAAATCTTTTTAAACTTTGACCCTATGCAAATGAGAAAAAAAAACAGTATCTCAACGTGTTTAGAACCCATATTTTACCTATAGAATTTTCTATAGTGCCCATCATTGTAGTAGTTAAGCATTGTCTAATATCTGGGCAGATAGATCTAGAAGAATTAAAAGGGAGTATTTTTTGCATTAAGCAATCAAAGGGGAAATTACAGTCCCTGTCCCAAGGTCTTTTATCTTGAAATCAATGTCATGGGTGACTGCATTTCTCTCAATAGTGCAGTAAAACATGTTTGCAAAGTTGGGCCCTAAAATTGGACAACCACTGAACTACTCTGTGTTTCACTTTCACCACCTGTAAGATGGCAGGAGGTATTCCTGTGACTGGGTTTTGTCAGACCGTCTACTCTTCTTTAAAGGCAGCAGGAGCTTTCAAGCTTTTATTCATTCTAGCACATTTCCCAGTTAGGGTGCAGTGGGTTTATGCACTAGCCTTTTGCATTTGGGGGTTGAGTGTGTTTTAGGTCCTAAGCAATCATGTTTGGAGATCTCAGTTTGCTGCCTTGCAGACATCTAGCTGCTTCACAAAAATCACTGCATAGTCAAAAGCGTGTCTGGCAAGCATTTCTCAGGATGGGTCCAAGGAATAGCAGGAGTGTTGAATAGTCTGGACAGTGCTGGGTAGGGAACCTTGCACAGCACCTGTCTGCACTATGCTTGGCTTAAGCTAATGCCATTCATCTTCTTGAACATTTTTATTTAAAAGTAGGTCCTAGAGAAAAGAGACTCTTAGATGTGGCTTTTCATGATTTGGTCTCTGCTGACTTTAAGAGCCAGTCAACAACCTCACGAAATCTCTGATCATTTTTCTACTTAGCCAATCTCTGAAGGCTCAATTCCTACTCTTGCCATGCGTTAGAGAGGGTGTCTAGTCCCTAAATTATAATACAATTATTTAGTGCGAGCAGATTTTTGTTATGTGAATAAATTACTTGTTAATTAAAGCATTTTTGATGTAGTGCAAAAGGAGTTATATTTGATACCAACAGCTGTGTGCTGTTTGATTTATAGGCCTTTGGAGTGTTGTTGGTAACAGTTCCATCCACCTTTCTCTCTCTCTCTCTCTCTTTCACGCACTCTTCAAAGACCATTGAACTGTTGCTGCATTTTCAGTCAGAAGGAGAATCTTTCTCATTTTCACTTTCGTATATATTGCACTTTAAACACTTCTTGAAAATACAACACGAGTGTACCATGAGCAAGAGGACAATTAGGGTGCTGTTGAGCTGAGAGAACTGGCTATCATGATGACCAATTATTGCCTCATTGTTTCCTTGTCCGCCTCTGTCCGCCTATCTGCAGGTATCTGTTGTCTCAGACTTAGATTGTAAGTTCTTCGGGGCAGGGACTGTCTTTTTGTTTTGTGTTTGTACAGCACCTAGCACACTGGGGGTCCTGGTTCTTCCCTGGGGTTCCTAGGCTCTATAGTGATGTCCAAAATGTAGGGTTGTGATTATCTCCTCCATGCTCTGCCATTCACCCTTAGATTCTAAGTGACTGGGGTAAAGGGTCCTAGTTCAGACAGTGTTGGGGGGGAGAATCTGAAAACGAGTTGCTTAGCTTAACTTCTTGGGTCTGGAAAACTAAATATTCTCATAAGATTTTTTTCCTGTTTCCAGTTAGAACAGAACAGACTCTCCCATTGTATTCAGGTGAGCTGAGAGAAACATTAGATAGGTTAGGGTTCAGAAGGAATTTGGCATTTCAGAGATATATTTTTCACTCATCGATTAAGGCAGTATGACCCAATGGTTAGAGCAGCTGATGTGGAGTCAGGAGTGCAAGGTTCATGTCTGAGCTGGAACTAGGAAATGTGAAGACCACTGTGAAAATGAAAAATAGATTCTTAAATTCCAAGGCCAGAAAGGACCACTGTGCTCATCTAGTCTGATGTCCTGTAGAACACAGGCTGTAGAACTTCCCCAAAACAATTCCTAGAGCAGATCTTTTAGAGAAAAAAAAACCCACATCCAAACTTGATTTAAAAATTGCCAGTGATGGAAAGCCCACCAAAAACCTTGCTAAGTCGTTCTAATGGTTAATTACTCTCACTGTTAAGAAAGGCTTACTGCAAAGTTGTCTGATCTTTATACATTTATTCATTTTAAATCCTCAGTGAAAGTTCAGGATAAGTTTGACGTAATGTTGGGTTAGTTTTAAATCAAACTAACAAATCGACTGCCATTTAGATATGGCTGTTTCTCATTGGACAAGTTTCATTTCAGACAATGGCACTTAACATGTTATTTGCTGGGCCCTACATATAACAGGAGGTAGCATCTCAAAGAGCCATCTTGCAACTCCCTCCAAAGTCCAACCAGCACCCGTCTGACCTAATTTCCCTCACCCTCAAATAAGAGAATGACCTCTGACTAACAGTGCTTGCTTTCAGCTATTTAAAGCAACAGTCACACCAGTTAAGGAGAGCTGTTCATTATGTGGTGTGTTTTTCAGTGAATTCCCACCGCGACGTTCATTAACGGTAATGGAAGTTGTTGAGCTAACTCCCCACACGTCGAGCAGAAAATGTGCTCCTTCGTGTTGTTTTACAGCCGGGCTTCCGCTCCTGGGAAATATCGATGGGGCTTTTCCAGTCCTGCTGACTAGCAGATGGGGAATACAGCTCTCGAATTCATAGGCTGCTCTTTAGACATGGTTCAAGTGCGGCAGCATGATGTATGGAGGATCAGCTCCCTATTTGGTTAAAGTATAGAGTTCTGTTTCTCCAGGAATCCCCTATCCCAGAGAAGGCTGTCCTACTGCCATTTCATTTATTTTAATCCAATGGGGGGGGAAAAATGGGTCTTAATTAATTGCCTTCTACTCCAGGCTCAAGAGGAAAGCCCGCTTCAGAACAAATTAATGCAATCAAAATCTGCAGGTTGTGAGGCTGCTGGCAGAGTTCCCTGTTTGTGAGTAAACGAGGGCAGGTTTCCTGCTTCCCAAAGAGCTCAGAGTGTAGTTCATGCACTGAGATCACAGGGCTGACATTTCTGAATGAAACTAGTTCTGGAGGAGTGATTTAGAGGACGCGAAAAGCAGCGATGCATTTCTGATGAAATAACTATCATATAGTCATCATGCTGTTCCATCACTGTGGAGTCCAGGCCAGAACTTAGGGAAGATCCTGTTTGGTCACATGGGGCAGCGCAGCCTTGGAGACGAGAGCCAGGGAAAATTAGAATGTACCATCTGTATCTAGCCACCTGGGTAATAACGACTCTGACTTTGCATTCACTACAGCTGAGTCCCATCTCTTTTCTACCATAAAGGATGCAACAATAACTAATTAGAACCTTCAAACAAAACAAAATCTGATTTTGGTGAAATATCATAAAAGAGGCCGCGATGACAGTATTTCTCACCTGACTAGAAATCCTCATTTTTGTGAGATTTCCAGCCAATTTGTGGAGAAGCTTATTCTGTTTGACACACTGAACTCACTCTCAAATCCCTATTGTGAATATGTTTAATTTGCTTCTCCAAAGGCAAGTTCTAAGGGGGACACAGTTATCGGGGGGGGGAGGGATAGCTCAGGTGGCACGTGACCAGGATTCATCACTGAATTTGGTCTGCTGGTTGGATCATTAGCTTCCCCGGTTTGGACTGGGTGCTGACGGGGAGTGCGATGCAAATGCTGATCCATACCCCCCAGGGAGTTAGGTGAAGAACCAGGACTGAATAGAGTTGGAAGGGAAACGAAGAACAAGAGTTTAAGAAAAAGAATATGAATGACAATGTTAAAAATAGGAAACAGCTTGAGGAAGATGCTGGTGGAGTAGAGACATTGGGATTTGGCCATGAAGAGGCCATGGGTGGTGCTGGTGAAAGCACAGTGTTAATGGTATGGCGAGGGTGGCGGACCAGATGTAGTAGATCCAGGATGGAGTTGGAGAAGAGCAGTTCCAGGCAATGTTTGTAAATGACATATTTGATTTAATGGAGAAGAGAACAAAGAAGTTAGGGTGCTAGATGGAGATGCTAGTAGGATCCTTTTGTGTCCGCAGCCCAACTGCACTTGCAAAAATGCATGCACGGTTGGCAGGTGCAAATTATCTGCTAAAAGACCTTTGTGCAAAACTCTGCCTGTAAAAGGTTTTTGTGTATATTTGGTGTATCATAGATGTACGGGTGCTGTATTTGCTTTTGAATAAATTGCAGCTATTAGTGGCAGTGACCCCTCTATTTAGGTTTTTTGTTTTTGTTTTTAAAAAGGCTAGTGCCTCCACAGTTGTATTGTAGCAGGACTGGTATATTTAAGCTGCCTAAAATTGTCCATTATCAAAGAGCCTCGTGACCTTTTTTTCCGAGGAGCTCTGACACCTCCGTGGTTTGCAGCCGGCCTTTGAATTTTGGCAGGCCCTGTGGCTCAATGCTGTCCCATGAAATTCCCCTCGGGGTTGGCTGAGTTATGAATTGTTAACAATCACTGTTTCCCCACTTTGGCTTATGCGCCTCAGGAAAACGTTGGCAGAATGCCAAAACAATAACTGAACATGGACAGTCTAAGGAGTCAGGGCCACAGGGACGACAGCAGGACACTGCACTAGGAACTCCTGGGAGTTGCCAGAGCAGATGTACACCTTGAGGGGGGAGAGGAGAGAGCCAGGCCTGGCCTGACCATTACCCATATAGGAGCTAGCACATAACCGTAGCATCCTGCCCCTCCTCTCTGGAGACACAAACATGGGACTGGGGACCCCTGTTCCCAGTTGGAGAGGGGAGAAAGAGAAATGGGCTATGCTTTGCTGCCCACAACAGTCCCCCTGTAGCCAGAACATAGCTCCAGCGGCCAGTGCTTCTGCTCTGAAATAACCTTCTGCTGTTGCCAGCTATTTTAGGAAGTCCTGTAGCTCATGTCGTGGAAAGCTTTTTTTCAGTGCTAAAGGCTCAGTTCAAACCTCAGTGATTAGGCCCAGTGGGGATGTTGTGCACGACGTCATTTGTTAATCTTTCATTTTATTTTTAAAGGGAAAAGTTATTTCCTAGTTTTATTTTATGTTAGAAGAAAATTATTTAGATTGAAAAGTCAAACACTTGAAAGTTAGGAAACAACAGATTTATGTCTGCCCGTGCAACCTTAATGAGGCCCCTTTGTGTGTATTCATTATGATACTGTCTTTAATTACATGGTCACATACTACTTTTTTCCCCACAAGACACCTGCCTCATTCCGTGCACAGGTTGGACACATGATGGAGAAGACTTGAGGTTGCATGAGCAACTGTAAATCTGTCATTGCCTTATTGTTTAGTGTTTGACTTGCAGCCTAAATACTTTTCTTTGAATGTAGGTGGTTTGTTTGTTTTTTTGGAGGGGGGGGGGGATATGTGTGTGTATTTTGTGTGTCTACACACATACGTGCCCCCCCCAACCCTGCCCCCTACATTAAAAAACAATTATTTAGGCATATGCAGAATTTAGTATGTATATATGTACATACAAGTATACACACACACACACGTATATTATATAAACTCTAGCGTGCATATGTATATATACGCACACAAAGTGTGTATGTGTGTATATCTAAACTAGCATTTGCACTTGCAATTCATTTTGCGAGTGCAATTTGCATATATAAAGAGAGGCTGAATCCTAGTGCTATTCAAGACATAATTTCACACACACAGTAGCTATATTTTTACATACATATAGGATTTACCAGTGAGGTAGGACTTCTTAGCGTATGCGCAGCAGAGCTGAGCATATCATCAGCACCCAGTAAATAAACACATCTATGTTCACTTGCATTTACACATATATAGCTGCTTTATTTCCTTTAGAATAATAACACAAACTCCCCCATTTCTTCTCCCCAGTGTTAGACTCCATATCTGACAATGCATAATCGCTTTGCTTGTTTGAGTGCCTGTCATTAAGCAATGTTCTGATTATTCTGGCAGTCATGCTGCTCAAGTCCCTGTGGACAGAGTCAGACATGAAGAGAATTGCATTTTGCCAAGGATGGGGCTAAAGGTCATTACATACAGTGGACAGCTGTGTCTAGTCAAATCGAAGTACTGTTGCTCCAAGTGTTACCAACAGAATAGCTGATAGCTCTGTTGTCAGTTCGTTTACACTTGCATCCTGTTACAAATTAAACTGAAATTGTGGACCGCTGAAAGAGTGGAAAGCATTTTCCCTGCCAAGTGACAATTGCTTGTGTCACCAATTTACAAATGCAACCATTGCAGAATGCTGCTAGGTTTCAGTGGTTTCCAGCACGAAAGATTTAGGATGTCTTCCCACTGGCAAAACTGTCATTGTCACCTGCCCTCATCTGATCATCCTATAGGTTCAAGAGGATATATAAAGAACTGGTCTTCAGCCTTTCTTCTGAACTCTGATTTTTTTTGCTGTCAGGACCCAAACAGCAACAACAAAACAACTTTCTGGTTTCTTCCCACTTCCAAGCTTTCCTCTGCTTCCTTCAAACAATTTCCCATCAAGACACTAGGTTTAGACAGGAGAAAACTATTACACCCTATAAACTTCTTCCTACTGTTATTCCTGTCTCTAGCTGTTCTGCAGAGTTGTTGTAGCAGTGTTGGTCCCAGAATATTAGAGAGACAAGTTGGCTGAGGTGGTATCTTATTGGACCAACTTCTGTTGGTGGAAAGAGACAAACTTTTGAGCAACACCAAGCTCAAAATTGTTTCCTAATCATTTAATCATTCTTGTGTCTCTTCTCTGAACCCTTCCCAGTTTATCAGCATCCCTCTTGATTTGTGAGCAACAGAAGTGGACACAGTATTCCAGCAATGGTCGCAATGATGCCAAATACAGAGGTAAAATACTCCTCCTCGAGATTCCCCTTTTTATGCATCCCGGATTACATTAGCTCTTTTGACCCCAGCATCACTTGGGAGCTCATGTTCTGCTGGTTATCCACCATGACCTCCATATCTTTTTCAGAGTCACTGCTTCCCACGATAGGATCCCCAACCTGTCAGTTTGGCCTACACTCTTTGTTTCTAGGTGTATACATTTACATTTAACCATATTAAAACACATATCATTTGCTTGCGCCCGGCTTACCAAGCAAGCTAGATTGCTCTGAAACAGTGACCGGCCCTTTCATTATTTACCACTCCCCTAATTTTTGTGCAAAAATGATCAGCGATCATTTTGTTTTCTTCCAGCTCATGTTAAACAGCATAGGGCCAAAAAGTGATCCCTGCAGGACCCCCCTGGAAACACACCCGCTTGATGACGATTCCTACATGTGCAGGCTGGGGATCTGTCAAACAGAAGTGCCAAACTCCATTTTCCCTGGAAAGAAAGCTTTGCTTTTAGGAGAAACCTTCAATATCTAGCCGTGGGCTGGTTTATTTTGCTTGCGGACTCTTAGGTAATATGTGGCAATTGTCAAATGCAGAGTTGAGCATGGACCAAAAATCTCCCTGAAGCTGCCCCTTTGCAGCATGACTGGCTTCAAAATTTAGCTCACAATATAGTTGAGGGTTAGATTAGAATTACGGCAAAATTCTGCTCTTAGGCTCACATGGTGGATATTGACTTTCATATTGTTCTTCCCCCTATATCTGTGTCAAAGTTCTCCCTATATCCATGTCTCCCACCTGGAAGTGACATTTGGAGATATTTATATCCAGGGTTTTGGTTTGGGCCCATCTCTAACTAAAAAGTGGTTACAAAGTTATCCAAAATATCCATATCCATGGTTAAACAGAAAAGTGAAAGTAAAATGGAGTCCCATGGAAATTTCAAAACTATTGTTGTCTGTAATTGTGTTCGAGTATCGGGGAGAATTCTAGGTGCTTCCTCTCAGAGCACTACTTCAAGTGAAAATATTAACTTCCAGCAATTACAGGCAGGTTTCTGTAATGTGAGGAAATATAGCAGGGGAGGAGAAAGCCTGAATGATACAGAGACTTCATCAGCACCATAAGTAAAGGGCATATGCATGTAATGGCTGACAGCATCTCAGATTGCGGTGCCAATGTTTTAAAACCCTGCTGACAGAGCATCTGCTTATTTCATTACTCCCACAATGTCTTTGCAGGTAAGCCATGCATTATACAGTGCAATCTCTAACAAAGCGTGACAGAACGGGTGTGTGTATAAAAATTCTGGACGGTCCTACCACTTTTCCTTACTGTCCTGGAGAGAAAAAATAAGGAATGATGCATTGGGCTAATGGGTAGAATAAAAGAAATGAAAACTTGACAGTAGTAGACTGTTTGTTTGTTTGTTTTTTAAGGAAGGAAAATGACCTTCTCTGGTTACTATGTGAGCTGACCCCAAGTACGGGACAGCAAAACCACAAGGAACATTTTCAGTAAACTCCCACTCAGAAGTCACACAGAGGGCCTCAGATCTAGGTAAATGAAAATGAAAGCAGGAAGTGTTATCGAAAAACAGATTATTTGATGAGCTGTGAGAGCTCTTATGAGCCCAGAGGCTTACAGGTTATTTTATGAGCCCTGGGGACAATTCCACCAGGGCATAAACAGGTGCACCATGGTTGTCTTGCAGCAAGGAGTTGAATGATCTTCAGTAGTGTTGTAGCAAGGCTGGATTTGAATCCTGGTCCCAGTGAAATCAATGGCAAACTCCCTTCAATCTCAAAGGGAGCAGGATGTGGCCCAAAGTTTGGAAAATGTAGACTGTGGCTCCTGGAAGGAGACAAGCAGAACTGCTAGCTGGGTTTTTAGAATAGAGACCTTTACATCATAGAATCATAGAATATCAGGGTTGGAAGGGACCTCAGGAGGTCATTTAGTCCAATCCCTTGCTCAAAGCAGGACCAATTCCCAACTAAATCATCCCAGCTAGGGCTTTGTCAAGCCTGACCTTAAAAACCTCTAAGGAAGGAGATTCCACCACCTCCCTAGGTAACCCATTCCAGTGCTTCACCACCCTCCTAGTGAAAAAGTTTTTCTTAATATCCAACCTAAACCTCCCCAACTGCAACTTGAGACCATTACTACTTGTTCTGTCATCAGGTACCACTGAGAACAGTCTAGATCCATCCTCTTTGGAACCCGCTTTCAGGTAGTTGAAAACACTATCAAATCCCCCCTCATTCTTCTCTTCTGCAGACTAAACAATCCCAGTTCCTTCAGCCTCTCCTCATAAGTCATGTGCTCCAGCCCCTAATCATTTTTGTTGCCCTCCGCTGGACTCTTTCCAATTTTTCCACATCCTTCTTGTAGTGTGGGGCCCAAAACTGGACACAGTACTCCAGATGAGGCCTCACCAATGTCGAATAGAGGGGAACGATCACGTTCCTCGATCTGCTGGCAATGCCCCTACTTATACAGCCCAAAATGCCGTTAGCCTTCTTGGCAACAAGGGCACACTGTTGACTCATATCCAGCTTCTCGTCCACTGTAACCCCAGGTCCTTTTTTGCAGAACTTCTTCCTAGCCATTCGGTCCCTAGTCTGTAACAGTGCTTCGGATTCTTCCGTCCTAAGTGCAGGACTCTGCACTTGTCCTTGTTGAACCTCATCAGGTTTCTTTTGGCCCAATCCTCTAATTTGTCGAGGTCCCTCTGTATCCTGTCCCTACCCTCCAGCGTATCTACCACTCCTCCCAGTTTAGTGTCATCTGCAAACTTGCTGAAAGTGCAGTCCACGCCATCCTCCAGATCATTAATGAAGATATTGAACAAAACCGGCCTCAGGACCGACCCCTGGGGCACTCCATTTGAAACCGACTGCCAACTAGACATGGAGCCGTTGATCACTACCCGTTGAGCCCGACGATCTAGCCAGCTTTCTATCCACCTTATAGTCCAGCCATTCATCCAGCCCATACTTCTTTAACTTGCTGGCAAGAATACTGTGGGAGACTGTATCAAAAGCTTTGCTAAAGTCAAGGAATAACACATCCACTGCTTTCCCCTCATCCACAGACCCAGTTATTTCCTCATAGAAGGCAATTAGGTTAGTCAGGCATGACTTGCCCTTGGTGAATCCATGCTGACTGTTCCTGATCACTTTCCTCTCCTCTAAGTGCTTCCGAATTGATTCCTTGAGGACCTGCTGCATGATTTTTCCAGGGACTGAGGTGAGGCTGACTGGCCTGTAGTTCCCCGGATCCTCCTCCTTCCCTTTTTTAAAGATGGGCACTACATTAGCCTTTTTCCAGTCATCCGGGACCTCCCCCAATCGCCATGAGTTTTCAACATCCTTCTGCTGTACCTCAGCGCCATCACCATTTGCAGCTGCTTGCTGAGGTCCTTAGTAGGAGACAGAGCTGGTTCTCAGATTCCTGCATGTTGGACAGCACTCACTCAATGTGAGCTAACTTTATGTTGGGCACACACAGTTCAGTTAGTTGCCATTGGCCTGGCCCATTGGAAGTAACTCCCCTGTCATTGCAGAAACCATCCTGAACAAAAACAATAGAATAATTTATGTCCTGGATGGTTTGAGGGTTTAGTAATAGGATATGGAGTACTTAGATCAGTATTTAAATCTGACCCATATCTACAGTCATCAAAAGTTGTCGATATCTGTTCAGTGACTAATGTGGAATTAGTTTGTTGGTTTCAGTCCAGTTACTAGTGAGTGACACAAGGCACGTCACAAAAGAAACCACCACAATTTCAGACAGGCCTTCCGTTGTGGGATACACCCCATACAGTGATGATGAGTATGGTATAAAAGCATAAATAAATAGTTTTGGTCCTTGAGCACAAAACTCAAGTGGAGATACAAAGAAACTTTATTTATAGGCCTGTCAAACTGGCATCTATTGCTGAGTAAATATTGCAAAACATTTCCCACAAATATGCATTAGTTGTTGGGGAGGAAGTGTTATGTAGTTTGGTTTGACTGCATACATACACCTTTCTGCAAATGTTCTAACAAACAAGTTTGCTACCAGAAATGTTTATGGAGGGAAGTCATTATAAGTGAATATTGGAGAATATTCCTGAAAAGCCTATTTAATATTCCCACAGGAAGCCTGCTTATACCAGTTTTATGTCCATTCATTCAGGGGACAGAAATATCTCATATGACATGGGTCACTGTTCGTGAACCAGTTACAGGTAAAGAATGGTTTGCAGAAAGTGTTAGGAGAAACTTCCAAATTTTGTAAAGCACTGGAGATCTTTGGATTAAAAAGCATTACATACGATTTAGTCATAATTATTCTAGGCAAGCTCTGATCTGCTAATGGACACCAAACCAAAAAGTTAAATTCAGCCAATTACTTGATATGAATTATTGTCCCATCTCCACTAGCACCTTTTATGAGAATTTAATTCACCAAAACAAAATTCGAAAGTAAAAAAGTTATTTCCTAGAATCTGATCTGAATTTCTCCTTGCTGAGAATAAACATGTTTTGTGACCTGAATTACTTAAAATAGCTTCCTTAATACTGCTTTTTATTCACTTCTCTCTAAATAAGAGACTCTTGCTCTTAACTCCTACTTGGAAGGACAATTTCTAATGCTTTTATTTTCATGACAATGGTGAATTGGTCAATGTTTGTGTTAAGCTTCCTAAGTGTGTTATTACATGGGCAGAGCTTCAGGAATAAATAGACATACTGGCTCAATGGTAAATTGGAGGGGGGGTGGGCAAGGAAGAGAAGGTTTTCTTCCTGCGGAAGAATTCCTTTGGAAGCGGTATATAGCTCATGCATTTGGAGCAGAGATAGCTTGAAAACTGGATCAAATAGAAATAAGACACCAGCTAGCCCTACTCCTAAATCAGTAACAAATTGTTTTCGAAAGTCTTGTCTGGTCAATTTTTAGTTTACCCCAATGGTAGTCCAGAGTCTAAACAATCACTAGTATTGGCAGCCTTCATTTCTTCTTTAAGAGTTAAGTCCCCTGTGTCACTATGATTTGCCAAGAAGAGTTCAAAGTTCTATCTTTCAATTACTTTAGGCAAAGGCAAGAAAATGGGTCTTTTAAAAAGAAAAAACAACCCACACGAACCTTTACCCAAAGCTTGATTCACTCTTTTTTGGACATTGAAGATGTTGTTGGAAACTTTTCCTTTTTTGGTCCTGATCAGTGTTCCATGTCTCTACACATCCAGGTTTTGTCTGGGACCAAAATTGTCGACAACTTTTTCCCCCTTGGTTGAAATTCACCATGTGCAGAGGACCAATGCAAGACCCATGAGGCCCATGCACAAGTTAAGAGCTCATTAGATACTGCATGGAAAGGCAGAGGAGAATCAGGCCCTCCAACTATTCTTTAACTTGAAGGTAGAGGATGGTGTTAAACCTCAACAGGGGCTTAAATGGGACTAAAGTGGTGCGTGACCATCATGCAAGTTCTGTGTATGGGCTGAAATTCACCCTCTCTATTTTTGACCTGTCTGGAAATGCTAGGATCATGCTGGATACACGTCTTGACCAGGCTAAACCTTTGACACTTGTGAGGCAAACGTGATTTTAACAGGAGTGGAAGCACAGGCTAGTTGGTTAAATCACAAAGCTGGGAATAAGGAGATCTGGAATCTATTTTTCAGCACAGCCACTCACTTTGCTGTCACCTTATACAAGATTCTTAGCCTCGCTGTGCTTCATTTTCCCATCCGTAAAACTGAGATAGTAGCATCTCTCTCGTAGAGGGTGCAATGAGGCTTAATTCATTTATGTTTGCAAAATGTATCAAGACCCTCAGGTGGAATGCTCTGTAGATAGGCAAAGTATCACTAATTGCCGCTTATGCTACTTTATGGGAATAAAGCAGAAATTGGGACAACTGAAGCAAATAAGAGGTTTATGCCACATTTTCCATTTGAAGCCAAATTTGCCTCCTTCAAGCTAAATAGTTTAAGAGTCTGCTACTCCATTGCCTTTCCCCCTTATATCAGAACTCTCTAGTCACTTCCATCGGAGGTAATATGTTACGCCCATCTTGCATGGGTGTGAATGACTACACCCTACCTGGTGAAGGGTGCCTGAGAACCAGGCCTCGTATCTTAGAAATAATTGGTCTGCTTCTTCTGATTTACACTGATTTCACACCATTGTATCCCCAGTGCCTTGAATGGAGTTACTCCTGACTTACACCATTGACTGAAATGGGTGTTTCTTCTGATTAGCGCGAAAGAGAAGCAAGGCCTTTATCACTGGCTAGCACACTAGATTATTACCTCTCAGAGCACTTTTCTAAAAGTACTTCTCAAAAATGTTTTTTGGCAAAAAAATAATCATTCAGATATGACTGTGAAAGACAGACTGATTTATGTAGTCCTTTCCACTTTCCGATTCCCCAGCACTGCTACAATGATATTGTGCTTGAGTTTCCAGTCCTGTTTTCCTTGACATTTTAAGGGACATCAGGAAATCATTTGTGTTTCTATTACACAGTGTAAACCCCATGCCCTCGACCTTTATATATGCTTTTACAAAATCTGAATTTGAGGCCCCAATGAAATATCAAGGTTCTCCAAGATAAAAATGTCTCTGCTCTTAAATTAAGAAAAATCACTTTAAAGTCTTAAAGCTAAGGAAGGAAATGTTTGTAGTTTCCCATTATACAGCTCAGGGCCAGATACTCAGGTGGCATAAATTGGCATAGCTCTATTCAAGTCAGCATAGCTGCATTGATTTACACCAGTGGAGGATCTGGCCCTAAAACTCTATCAGGGAGAGAGACTTTCACATAGGATAAGTTGTTAGGTTGGGTGGATGTTTACAATGTATAACTTAGCTATGTGGCGAGGCTTGGTGCGGTGGGAAACTATTTGACATCTGCAACGTCCACACCAAATGCTTTGGCAGTTAGAATTAATGCCTTTTGAATTGGAAGGTTGTTTACCTTCAGCTTGAATGTGGATTTGCTTTCAGCCTCAATGGGAAATCTAACGTAAGAAGTAATAGGCCCGGCCATCTGTCCAAAGGGGTACGAGAATTCCTATTTGTGAAAACCAATAATGGAGATCAGAAACGAGTTCATCCCCTGTGTAATCTCTGGCGAACCACTGGTTGCTCCTTAGGTTTCGGAGTCTGGACCCAATACCTCAGGTGCTGTGCGAGTAAGGATACATCAGACCTGTAAAATGAACTGGGCTGACATTCTTTTTCAATGGCTGCTTCTACAAACAAGTATTATTACAACTTTTCCTCCCCTGGACTGATTTACAGTCCGTTTTGGCATATAAACTGTGCACCTGTGAAGTGTTTAGCTAAACTGTAGTTGTAGAATATGATCTCAGGAGAATGGCAAATAGCACAAATGAATGGAGCCCCATTCCCTCTTCAACATTTCCTGCCTGGAAATATTGCTCCATATGCTTAATTTTAAGCACACAAGTAAGACCATCAGCTTCAATGGGATGACTCCTGTGAATGTAGCTGACCACATACAGCTGATGTTTTCAGGATTGCAGCCTTGGCTTGTTTAGTGTCTTTCATATAATCTTCAGGCCGGATCCTCATGAACTTCAGTGGAGCTTCACTGATCTACACCAGCTAAGGACCCGACTCCTTTTTCCTAAACCACTTTGCTGACCTCAGTACCGCAGCTAAATAATAAATAGTAACAGAGGGAGAAAGAAATTAAGTGGCACAGACAAGGGAGAACACCTCTTAGGCATTTCCGTATCAATAAAGAACATCCATTTCTCTCCGGTATGTGCAGCGAAAGCCTTTAGAACATAATTACTCTTGCTCCAGTGCAGGTTGTGCAATGTGTGGTTGGGGAAGCCAATTAAGACCCTTTGTTTTATAAAGGCTTTGAGGCATGGCCTCTGCTGTAGGCTTCAGACATCCTTAAAGTAACCTGGGCAAGAGTCTGATCTCAAAGAGGTGTAAATCAGGAGTAACTCCACTGATTCCCAGTCAGGCTACACTGATGTAAATCCAGTGTGAGGTCAGAATCAGGCCCCCAGAGTCCAGTACCTTGATGTTCCAGGGAGGCTTACGGACAAACTCGAGACATGTAACATGCATCACATGGGAGCAACTGCAGGCTATTCCACCTCAGTGAAATTCTGATAGAAGAACACAAGCCAATTTTGGTTGAAGTTTCTTTCTTTCTTTCTCTCTCTCTTTCACCAGAATCGTGGCCACTGCAGATCTGATCAGTTTCAAAGAAACAATTTCTCTTCAAAGCACTTATTTGGTTTACTGACTGGATATCTTCTACGGGCTAATAAACACCCACGGCTAATTTTGAAGTAGGGGCTCTGTAAGCTTGCATGTTATATATGCCAATAACAGCCAGCTCATAAATACATACCCCAGTTAAGGAAAGGGCTTGAAGGCTTTGATTGATCTGATTTGTGGGCCTGCTTATTCTAATGCACATTTTTAGTGGGCTCCCCCTTTTTTTCTGGTTAAGATTTCCCTCTTTTTTTGCATGAGTGCAGTGGTCAGAGCTGGGGATCAAATAAGCATATGTTCAAACCTTAAGCCAAGCCCTTGCAATTTTTGGTTGCCGCTGGGATCAGAAGTAGTAGAGCCAAAATACTGTAAGAAAACCTGTTCTTGTGGTATTTTTGGCATGAGCATTAGCCAGAGATACTGGAAATCATGCAAGAAAGCAGGTCTTAAAATATTTCCATCCCAGTTCTGAAGACTGAGTTTTAGATAAGCATTTCTCTGGAGAGGCATCCTATCCAAAACAAACCACTGAACCTTTTGTAGTTCCCCCATCACTAACAGTCATTTCCTTGTGTGCCTTTCTCCCTAGGTTCTTATGCACACACACACAAGTCCTCTGAGGCATCCGAAAGAGAGAGGCACTCCTTTGGTTCTCCAAGACCTCTTGGCAAGTCTCTTTCATGGGCAGGACAATGACAACAAAAAACAATGTGCTACCCACGTTAGGTGTCTAATGCCTGCAGTCCTTGTATTTCTGGATTGGAACCTATCAGCAAGATCATTCTAATCCCCACTTCTCCCCACCAAATTTTCTCTGTCTTATGGGGCTCCTTTTTCTCTCACTGGAAAAAAATAAACCTCCCACCCTCATGGCATTGGCAAAAGAAAATCAACACTGTGTCAGCAAGAGTTTGGCCTGCAGCTGGGACCTGAACTTTCAACAGCAGAGCACAGAGCTGGGTCACTGCACTAAAGCGAGCCAGATTAATACAAAGTGCTCGCTCGCTCTGGGAAAAGGAAGCCTCAGAAACTCCCCAGTGAACTCTTAGGCACCGATCTATTGGGCACTGGTAAAAGCACCAAATTTCTCCCTGAAAAAGATCGCTGCATAGTCACGCTGATGTTTAGGTGCTACATGCACTGCCAATAACATGGGGTATGGAAATTGTCAGGGCCGGGGCAGATTTCACAGTTCGTGAAGTGAGGGGTAAGAGGGTGGACTCAATGTGCTACGTGAAACTGCAAGATCTATGGAGTTTGCTGGCTATTTCTGCCAAGGGTTAATGTACTTAGAAAGAGGATGCTAAAATATTCTTCCCTGCCACAGCTTGCAGCTGAGAACTTGTTAGTCTGTAATATCTTTTATTTATAGTTCTTTTCAACCTGAAGGTTCTGAAATCTATCGAGGAATTGCTTCACTGAAATGCAGTTAACCTAGGGGCAGGAGCCAGTGGTGTACAGGGACCTATGACTGGCTTTCCAGGTCCTGGTGAGCAGTAGACATACTGGGAGGGAAATAGTCTGCCTTGCCAGATGATACAGGATGGGCGAAAGGTGGGCCAGGCATACATCTGTTGAAGAGGAGACAATTAAATCATCAGAGAGTAGAGGGGTCTACTGGTTTCTTCAGACGTGTGATGGTTAATCGGGGAGTCGTTAGGGCCACGTGGAGGAAGCAAAGTGCCGTCAGATGGACAGTTATCAGCACTGGGTGATATTCTTGTGCAAGGCGGCTTGGAAAATGATTAGGCTCAGATGCAAAATATGCATGTTCTGTCACCGCACCTGCGTATCGCTCCTGCCTAATTATGAACCTCTAGCATTGACAGCACCTCCCAGCATGGGTCACCTTGTAGTAACACCTTGGAGAGAGCTCAAGGAGTAAAATATGCAGGCAGCTCAGCTTGCAGCTGAGACAAGGTTAACAGGACGCCTCATGATATAGACAGTGGAGGATCTCTTTTGGCTCACTTTATAGGGCTGCTGCCTCTGCACCACAAGGCCCGGGGTTCAAGGCTTGGTTTGCAAGATACACACATCCCCTCTTAGTGAGTCCAATCACTGTGGGAGTCATCTTATTTTAAGTCCTCTTCGGTGTCTGGCTAACAGCTGGCAGGCACAACTGCTGGCAACGAATGAGACATCAACTCCTACATGTGGCTTCTGGCAGACATGAAACAGGGTGTCATCCTGCGCTCCAGTTTCCTATTGCATTATACAATTGGGCCAAAGTGAACAGGGAAGCAGGAGTCTGTCCACTGACAGCTTTATGATCCCAGCCTGTAATTCTGCTTCATGCAGCCCAGATGAGATTTTGCCAAGATACATATTAGGCAGCTGCTTCAGGACACTGATGTTTTGTCTGTACCACCCAGAGCACACTGTGTGTCTGTCTTTCCCTAACCTTTCCCGCTTCAGCTCTAGGACACTTCCAGGCAGCAGGAAGCTCTTAAAAAAGCTGACTTGCTCTCACATAGGGGACTCGTCGCTGTTAGGAGCTGACTCAGCTGGCCTGGTACAGATCTCATTCGTATCAGTTTTACACCCCTCAACTCTGTTGATGTCCGAGGAGTTGCTCCTCTTTGCACTGGTGCAAATGAAAGCAGAATGCCTGTGGAGACCCAGCACCCACAGATTTTTAAATACAGTACCCTACTATTATGCACCCAACTTGCCCTGCCCTGCGCCACTAGTCCAACCTGGCGTTCCTTCAGCCACCTTGATTTTCGGTTGGGTTAGCATCTCTGAAACGTTCATGGTTCTGAAATCCCAGGTGGGTTTGCCCTCTCGCCACCCTCCCTGGCATCATTTCAGTCAATCTATATTTCCTCCAAGCAACAGGAAGGGCGTGGTTAGCTCCACTTTATCTCCTTCTTTCAAACTTCAGCATTTCAGTCTGTGGTTTAATTGGAGTCATGTCGCTCGCTGAAAGTTGGATCTCTTGGGCCCTTTCATGTGGTGAATACACGTTCCGCTTCAGCCTTTTCTCTCCCCACCCTCCCACCCCCTTCACACACACCCTTTCCTCCCTCCCTTGTTATGGGGGCTGGAGAGTTCATCTCTTGGCATGCGCACAAGGGGTAACGCTGTCTGCTTTCTGTGCATCTCTCTCTCTCTCTCTCTCTCTCTCTCTGCGAGGGGAGAGTGTACATATGTTGTGTGTCTATATGTGGTGGTGCTGTTTTTCCTTTTGGTCCGTTGACTGCTACATCATGCTTTGCTCCCTTTGCCAGAGGTTCTGCAGTTTCCACACGTGCCGCTTTGGATTGGTGGGCGGGTTTGGGAGGGGCCCCCTCCTGTGGACAAGGTAAGAGGCAAAAAAATGGAAAAAAGGGGAGGGAAATAAAAGGGGGAAAAAAAAAAAAGCCGGTGCCACGCTTGCATAGGAGGCTGGTTGCCAGTTCCAGCAGACGAGACTGAGGAGAAGTTGGATGAAGCTCTCTGTGCCATCTTTGTTTAATTTTGGAGGGGTGGAGGTTGTTTTTGTTCCTTTTTTTTTTTTTTTGTCTTGACCTGTAGGCATGAAAGGGAATTTCAGTTGCCAAGCGCGGGCGTCATGGGAAGCCCCTGTTTAGAGAAATCATATGGGAATGCAATAGAATAGGTCCTGTCACTGTGTGTGTGTGTGTGTGTGTGTGTGTGTGTGTGTGTGTTGACACACACACAAGCACCTTGGCACATCCGTGTTCGCCGCAGTTCACATGCACACGCTGCATTCACTGGCACATATGTGAGCTGAATTTGATCTGCCGGTGGTATTGTGGAATTACGCAGAAGAAGCAGTTACCCTCTGTGTGTGGAGATGCCAGGGCATTGGCAAGCGTGGCACGCTTTTTGTTTAGCTGAGAGGGGAGAAGGTGGGAGGGTTGGGGTTTTGGTTTGGGTTTTTGGTTTTTTTTTGCGGGGAGGGGGGGAAGTAGAAGGTTGTAACGCCTGGCTGGAAAAATTTAGAGGAGTACAAAAAATGGTTGAAAAGCTAGAGCGATGGAAAGGAGGCTCTCAACTGGCTGCTGTGGAGGTGGGAATAGATTTATGCTTGCTGTGTGGTTTTTGTTGGTAGTTGGGGGGAAACGAGGGAGGGGGAAAGATGTGTGTGAGGAGGAAGACCAGGATCACGTCCATGGTATTGAAGCAAAGAGAGAGATTTCCCCCACCCCACCCCACCCCTCCTCCCTCTGCTCCGTGCTTGGAGGAGAAGAAAAGACAAAAAGCTGAACCTGTGCCAAGAAGGAGCTGCAGCGACTCGAAAATGGAATTCTGTGCCGCACTAATATTTTGAATCAGGCCTGTTCTGGAGAGCAGCGAAACGTGCCAGGAATGAGAATGGCTCTGGACGTGGGGCTGTGAATGCTGCTGGGGTTCACAAGCCAGATTAAAGAATTTGCTCTCCCCTCCTGCTTCGCCTTTGCCTTTTAAATGTAATTCGCCACCTCCTTTCCCCTCCCGGAGAGATTTAGAGATTCTGGGAAAGAGCCTGGATCCTTTTCATGAACTTTAGGCTGATTGAAATCCAGAGATCATCCCGACTCCTTTAATTTCCCTCCCCCCTGCCCACCCACCCCAACTTATATTTTACACAGCTAGAGCTTATTTCAAAGCTTGATCTCCCCGGGGGTGAAGTCGGCTGAGGTTTCTTTTTTCACTTTGCTTTGCCTTTCCTCTGCCTAATGATTCTAGTCCTATATGCCCAGTGCAGTCATATCCAGGGTGCTGGGAGTAATATCGGAATGACTGACAGAAACACCGAGCTGCTAGCTGGTTTCAAGGCTGGATCCTGTGTGTTATAAAGCTTGTTTATAAAAGGATTGGAAACAGGTAAAAAGAGACTTTCTGCGGTGCAGGGGGGAATTGTACCTTGATCCTCACCTGTCTGCAAATCTGTCAGCCTCGTTTTTCTTTTCTCTGGGGGAGAAGAAAGGTTGATTCACTGGGAGTTTTCTGATTGTTTTCCTACCGCCACTCCTCCTCCTCCCTCCACCTCCCTGCTCTGTATCATGATGCAAGGTTACTTGTAGGACACAGCAGTCTCTGCAAGGTGTAGTGCTGCCTGCATCAGTGTTCCCCTTCACTTCTCATTTGCTAAGGGACGAGTCAACTTACAGGCAGTGTGTTTTGCTTACGCCGTCCACGGCTGAGCGTCTGGTTAATGTGGCGTCAGTGTTTCTGCTGCAAAATTCCTTTCTTTTAAAGCCTGCCTGTAAAAAAAAAAATCACTCCAGGATGAAACTGACAGTAACATGCAGGGCTGGTCAATTCTCAGGAGCTGGTTTAGATATTTTTATTCCATGTTTTTGTCTGAAAAATCATTCAGCTGTGTTTTAGGGTGGTTTTTGTTTTTTGTTTTGTTTTGTTTTTTTAAATTTCCCTCCCTTTTATGGAGGGACAAAAGAACGAGAATGATGCCAAACTGGTGATTTTTTTGGGTTGTTGTTTTTAAGGTTGTGAATGGCACACATGCATCTGAAAGGCGTGACACTCAAAGCTGAGTAAAAGGATGCTAGCCAGATCTGGATCATCTTGAGGTTTGGATCTGGAGTTTTAGTAGGGCCATACATCGAGTTAAGGGGGAAACAAGCAAAGTATGGCTCTGGATTGGGACACAGTTCCAGATTGGGTTTTGTAAGCAATAGGTGATGCCGTAGGCAGATGGAGTTGTAGGGAGAAGATCTTAACTGAGAATCATAGAATCATAGAATATCAAGGTTGGAAGAGACCTCAGGAGGTCATCTAGTCCAACCCCCTGCTCAAAGCAGGACCAGTCCCCAACTAAATCATCTCAGCCAGGGCTTTGTCAAGCCGGGCCTTAAAAACCTCTAAGGAAGGAGATTCCACCACCTCCCTAGGTAACCCATTCCAGTGCTTCACCACCCTCCTAGTGAAATAGTGTTTCCTAATATCCAACCTAGACCTCCCCCACTGTAACTTGAGACCATTGCTCCTTGTTCTGTCATCTGCCACCACTGAGAACAGCCGAGCACCATCCTCTTTGGAACCCCCCTTCAGGTAGTTGAAGGCTGCTATCAAATCCCCCCTCACTCTTCTCTTCTGCAGACTAAACAAGCCCAGTTCCCTCAGCCTCTTCTCATACGTCATGTGCCCCAGCCCCCTAATAATTTTCATTGCCCTCCACTGGACTGTCTCCAATTTGTCCACATCCCTTCTGTAGTGGAGGGACCAAAACTGGATCCAATACTCCAGGTGTGGCCGCACCAGTGCTGAATAGAGGGCACTAATCACTTCCCTTGATCTGCTGGCAATGCTCCTACTAATAGAATCTGAGAGGCCACTGTTCTATGGTGAGACCCTAGGGACAGCAAGCTAGATGTCTGGTCCAGTTTGCATTCCTGAACTCTTGGTGCCACATTAAACTAAGTCCATCCTGAAACCCAACCTTTTTTTTTTTACAGTTCCACACATCACACCCTACATCCAAAATTCTTCAGTTCTCATGGAGGGTTGGGACTGGGTTTGTTCTATTCAGGGAGCACTAATCACCTCTTACAAAGCCTCATAGAAATATTTTTTATATAGAAGGGCATACAGTGCCCCTTTATGGTACTGCCCCAGCTCCATTGTCTCACACACCTCATCCCTGACCACGCAACTAGAAGAGTATTCAGAATGCCAGCAATAGGACTTGCCAAGTAGTTTGATTCTGCCCACATGTCCCCATATCCCCCCACCAAAACCTATCCTTTCTTACCACACTCAGCACAAAAGTAGTTTTTTGTTTGCTTCACAATCTAGCAGTTTCGTTCCTAGAATTGATGGGCACAATTGTGATTTTCAGTGCCAGTCCTCACTAAGGGGCAGGGTGGAGGCTCCTGCTAAATCTCCCAGAAGCCTTCTCTGGGAAGCTGGGGGGAGTACTGCAGGATGGCTGCTGTGCACGTTCCTCTTTGTAGAACCACCTCTCTTACCCCTCGACTTTCTGTCCTCTTTAGTGCCAACCTGGAACAGCCTTATGCCCAGAATGCCAGGAGTTGGATAGTTTCCAATTCCTGTACAAGGATTCAAAGGACATGGGGGCACTTTGTAGATTCTCTACTTCCTTCATGCACCTGCCCAAACAAAGCAGAATCTTGCACAGCCTACACATGCTTCCCTTTATCTCACACCTCACCTCCACCTCTATTTTCTGGCATTTTAAATGGCCCCACATTTCCTTGGACCAAAAAATACAACTTTACACTTGTATAGCAAGGCTCTCAAAGGGACCAACAAACATTAAAGAAGACTGGCAACGTCCCTGTGGGTCAAGTGAAGTGAGTATTAAGCTGCACCTTATACACAAGGGTTAACTGAGGCATGAAGCGGTTACATGACCTGCCCAGAGCTTTAATATTACAAACTACAAATCTTGTCTTGTTTGTTGTTCCTTTTGATATACTCTCTAATGCACAGAGTACAGTGGTTTGGTTCCAGACATTGAAAAGACATCAATCATTTAGGGGTAAAAAAGTTTCTTCTGCAGTTGCTGGGCTGGGCAAGTGAGCCATTTGGGCAGCTTGTCCATAACTACGTAGTCCTGCGAGCCCTGCCATACAGTTGCTGTCTCTGGTGTCTCTGCTTTCCTTTGCTCTGCACATCCTTGTACTGAATGGGCAGCTCTCAGCATATTTCCCTGACACACGATAATTAATGAAATTCATCTTGCTCCCTTCATTCCATTCTCCTGTTTAGTTCTTTTGTAATGAGGAATGCCACACGTTTGGAGCGGTGGTAACGTGACCTGTCTCCGGAAGGGTTAACCCATAAAAGTCTTAGAGGGTTATCACCCCCTCCCCCACTTTTTTTTTGGATTGGTAGATTCAAATTTCTGTAATCTAAATGTGCAAATGCTTTGCAGTCACGGTCCAGTGGCTGGGTTAATCTCAGCCCCCTGTAGTGGCAGATGGTTGATTTGTTGCTGATTCCAGTTATGGAGAATAGGGCCACCTATTATCTTTCACAGGCTTCTGCTTAAAAGGACGCCTTAGGCAAAGCCAGCGAAAAGCAAGGAAAAGAAAACATTCTGTGATCTGTGTTACCACAGGTGAAAATGTAAAATATTTCACACTGGTGAATGGAAGGCTTGAAAAACAGAGAAGGAACAAGAACGAGAGAGAGACTTCTTTCTTGAGGTGATGAAGCAAAGGGGACAGCGGGTTTGCCACAGTCTCAATGTTGAATCACTGCCACTTATCCTTTTTTAAATGGTTTGGCAATGTTGTAATCCTTGGCTACAAGGATCTCTGCTTTAACTCTTAAACAAAACAGACCGCTTGGCACCATGCAACATCTTCCTCCTCACCTCACGCCTTTCTGAAAGGGGTTGCCACAGGAATCCGTGACAGAAACTCCTTGCTGTCTGGCACCTATAAACCTTTGTGGTGCTGAACAGCCAACGTGACTGCCGAGGGAGACCATGACAACTCGTTGTTTGCCGCTATGCCTTTCTATGGTGCTTCGGAAAAGAAACTCCTAGCCAAAGGAAATGAGCAGAAGCTTATGGGTACTTCCAAAAATAAAAGGAACCCAGAGGGATATTTCTGAGGGGCACCTCACGCCCAAAATGTGGAGGGTACAGTAGCCGGTGAGAGCCCTGCTGATGGGAAATGGTGGCTAGAGAGAAGAGCAAACGAAACAGAAAAAGGCAGCACAAAGCTGCATGTGCCTATGACCGTTTTGCAACCGTGTTCATTTAAATGTTCTGGAAAATACCAGGGAGTTAGAAGGAGAATTTGGGAAGAGAAAGTCTGAATTTCTCACACAGAATCTAGTGACTAAATCTATAAATAAGGTAAGAAATGGGAATGATACCTTTTCAGGTGTTCATCCTCTTTCTCTCCCCTACAAATCCATTATTGCAATCCTATGGTCAATCATTAGAGGCACAGTTTAGACTGCATATAACAAGAAATCAGGATGTCTCTAGTTAAGCAAAAGTAGAGCTGCTTGGGAATTTTTCCTCAAAGTGTTTTGGGTGAAAAACACCGATTTCATGGAAAGTGAAACTTTTTGCTGGAAAGGGCTGGTTTCAACACATTTCCCACTTGGAATTTTTTTTGAAAAATAGTTCAGAAAATTGTTGAAATGCCCCATTTTGAAATCTTTGAAATGAGAAAAGTTATGTTTTTCATCAAAACAAACTTTTGTTTTGAAATTAAGTATGTTTAAATTGTTACTTTCTTAATTTTAGGTTAAAAAAGTAAAAAGAAAACAACAAAGTTTGAAAACAAAATGAAATATTTCATAATTATCTAAACAACATGTTTTGATTTACCTGATCTAGATTTTTTTGGTCCAAATTTTCTGTTTGCAAATATATTTTGAGATTTTGACTTTTTGTCCCATTTTGGAATGGGATTTTTTTTTTCAAATCTCGAAGTCTCATGGGATGGGAAAACCCTTTCCTGCCGATCTGGATTCCAAAGGTATCATGCTAAACAGGCTTCTTTTCAGTGCACGCCCCTGAGATTTTTGTTTTTTAGAACAGTCTCTATTGGATTCATTGTATGTATGTTTGTTACCGATTCCTCAACACTATGATCCTGTAGAAAAAAAGGGCCTTGTATAGGCAGTTGCCCAGCAACTTTGCTTATGTCTCTTTACGCAACTTTTTTTCATAGACTCCATTAAGAGATAATGCAATTCAAGCTCCCAGAACCCTCCTCTGCTCTAAGTCCCTCATCTTCCTCACCTATGTAGAGCAGTCCCACTGGACACACACCATCTTTGGTTTCTTGTTTATAAAAGAGCAGTTCAGTGTAGTGCTAATCATATTCCCGCTTGCATGAACCTCTACTCCCTGGTTTCTGATGGGAATGGAAATGCCAAAATACAAAGACATTTGGAAAATGTTGTGATGAGTGTGGTATAAGAACCTGAGTAAGACAATTAGAAAGGGTGATCTCATGGTAATTGTGACCTGGGCAAAATCTGGGAGGCCTGAAAACCTCACTAAGAGACCTAGTTTCATGCGATTCCAATCATGGATGTTTGGATAAACTAGAGATAGGTCTGAACCGCTATGTATGGGATTGTTCAGATCTGGGGGTTTGGAGTCAGGACCACCTCTATGAGAAGCTTCTGAGTTGCAGATCTTTATCTGAGCTGACCACAGACCTCATGATGTTCTCCAGTTACTATATTTGGTGCACCAAAAATGTATATTGATATCTTCTCTCCGGCCTTGATTCAGGAAAGCAACCTTATTGAGGATAGTACTTAAGCATATGCTTAAATCCCATTGAAGTGCCTAACTTGATCCCATTACTCCAAGCCATATCACTCTTAAAGTCAATGGGGCTTATGGGTTTGGTTAAGTGCTGCCTTGAATAGGGATGCACTTTTTAGTGAATGCTGAAGTGCTTTCCCAAATCGGGTCCTTCTTTTGTTTCCCAGTGAAAATCCATTCCACACACTCTGATGTTGTTTATGATAATTCACTTGCACATTCCCTTCCAGGAACTGCCGCTGTCTTTCAGAAGGGAGGTGAGTTCTAGCCCCCTCATAGTGATAACTATAATCGGACCTGTCAGCCTTCGCACAGTTCTACGCTTATCACTTGCATTTAGGAGGATTTTTCCTGAAGCCTGTTACCAGTGCTGCTTCTTAGGGGGAAATAGTTGTGATTTCTCTGCTAATCGTTGATGGCTCCCAGCTTTGAAAGTGTCAAGAGCAGCAAAAATTGTTGCCAGTCATGGATAAAGGTATGACACATCTGTTTGTCCTGGTGTATGTGCTTCTTTCTGGAGAGGGAAGGGCATACAGTGCAAAGCGTGATGATGATTATTTTAATTAGCTTGTGACAACCACTTGACTGACCAGAAGCGATGGGAAGTGCAGCCTTGGACAAATCCATAAATCATAGGAATGAGGTACAGAAGAGGCCCGTTAAATCATCATCAAGCTTGAGCAGCGCTGGATTATTTGCTACAATGAAATCACCATTGCTTTATCCAGCACTACGCTGTTGTAAATGATCCAGCCATAGGACTTCTCCCACTCCCCACTGGAGACACATTCCACAGTTAAGTAAATCTCCCTTTTGGAAAATTCAGACACGTTTTTCTTTGTCCATTTTCATCCCATTACTGGTAGTTACACCCTAAATAATTCCCTTTTCCCCAGGGTTTCCTCACCCCTAGCTAACTTTTAAACAGATCTCATAGTTCAACCTTTCATCATTGTCTGGACAAACAACGTCTGAAGTCTTTCAATCTGTCTTGTGTTGTGGGCAGGAACCTGTGAGGTGCTGAATATCCTCATCTCCCATTGATTTCCATAGTAGCTGAGGATGGCCAGTGTCTGGCTCTAAATTAGGTTTTCTAAAAGAGATGAAGGGAGGAGGCCAGAATTTCTAGTGTTCTTTGCAACTGTGCATTAGATGTATTCTATGTAGGGATATGATTCGCCTTTGTTTTATTTAAATGCACTGAGAACCAGAGTTATTTAACAGGTGTCACCCCCTGAATGAAGATAAATGTCATATACCAGAGACGTCATCTAATGTACAAATAGATTCTAAGATTTGATGGCATATATTTTCCTTTCCCTTGACTGTTCTAAGGTGTGAAAATGCCAGTGGATGAGTACAGAGGTTTTTATTGAAAGGCTCTTAACAGTAGCAACTTATGACCTTTTGATCAGTTGAGATCTTGAGACACTTTAGGGGACAGATTATGTGAGGTTGAAAGAGGGACAGAAATAGACTCTTGTTCATGGGATGCTTCTGATTAATATCAATCATGATATAGCTTTTTCTTTGGCATAATAAGCTGTCTAATCAATAGGGCTGGAAGAATGATTCCGGGAAGGGTATGAGGAATATGGGTTCAGGCAACCCAAACCCATTTGAATTTGCTTAATGCATCTGAACATTGTAGATTAGAGTGTCAAACTCTAATGCTACACAATCATGTCTTTAGCTCTGTACATCACCTCTTGGTGCTACCGCAGTGCAAATATTAAATGACAGTAGCGTCTCAGAAAATAAATATAAAAGCTAAAGAAAGAAATCTATGGATGGTACATCACAAAAACGTCCGTCCCCCCAAATATTACCATAGCATAGAATCAGAGCAATTAGGAATGACAAAAACTTCTGAAATGATCTTGGTCACCAACATCGTGTATACTAGTGCGATTATTCTGTGTATTCACCAGTATTTTGTTTTAACCTTAACTTAAGCAAATGAGCATTCCCACCCTTCCCTTCTAGACCATTCCTCAGTCTGTATGTACCTTCAACACATTGCCTGGTTGAGAGAAAATTATTGTTTCAGTGGGCCAGCATTCAGCTTATTGAGGTGGTTTCATCAAAGCCTAATCTTCAGTAGCATCTCTGCTGACACTGCATTGTAAATCTGGTTGCTCGGTCCACTGTTGGTGTGGAAGTGCACAGCCTATGTTTGCGAAGTCCACTGCTGATGCTGTCATGTGCACTTGGGACCATCACTGGTGATTGAGTGTCCGACATGTGATTGTGCAGTCCAATGCTGGAGTGTTGAGTTTTGTAAAATGTTGTGCACTGGAGATTGGAGTGAGCTGGCTGTTTTCCTGAAGGGGCTAGAGAGGGGGTCCTAGCAGAGTGATATCACCATGAGAGGGGATACTGATGCACTGGGCAGCCCAGAGAACAATAGCGGCAGCAGCATGAGAAACACTTTGAAAATGAGAAGGTTATGGAGGTGGAAGAAATACACAGCAGGAGACTATCTCCTGTTATCTCACCCAGCCTCTTCAATCAGGTGCCTGCTGGGCTTCCCACTCCTGCCTTTGCACTAGATCATAGGATCATAAGACATTTAGAGATGGGAAAAAAACCCGCTGATATTAAGTCATCTAGTCCATCCTCCTGCCAGTTCAGGTCTCTGGATTGGGGAACCACGATGACAGGTAGAAACAGCAAGTCCACGTGCTCCATTTTACTGGTGTAGTTGTGGAGCATTTTGGATAGGAAAAGTAAAGAAACATGGGCTTAGTTCAGTTTGCTCCCTTCAAAGTGTGCTACCCCGCCATTTTTCTGGTATAACAGGGAAAAGCAAAGGATGGTATATCAGGGAGTCTTTACAACTCTGCTACCTTTTCTCTATTATGGAAATGACCTGGCTCTGCTGAAAGTGGTCCACTGTGCAAGGATTCTCCCATTCAGGTCATCTCTGCAAACGGCTGACCAGGTGCAAAGCAGGCAGTGCCCGTGGATGGCGTCTCCAGAGCTTCGTAAGCAAAACTGTTCAGAGAAATTAGTTCCTCTGACATGCACCCGTCTAAGAGTAACAACTTCTAAAGCTGAACTCTGAAACCTTTCCGCTGAGAACGCTTTGTGGTGTATGTGGTGAAGAATATGCAGGGGTATAACTCACTTCCCCTGCCTTCTTCAAACTGCCTTATAATGCTGGAACCCCTGTGACGTGTGTATAAGGTCACTTTTGACTTGGCTGAGGGCTAGATTCCATCTCTGCAAGAGGCTAATGTCACATTGTCATGCCTTCTGTCTGAAACTCCCCACCCCAGTGCTATTTGTTGTTTCAAGAACCCACCAACATGCACACCCATATAGCTCAAAGGAGAGACTTGAGGAAAAAGCCACACTTCGCTTTGAGAAAGCACTAGATAAGAAGTTCTCAGATGACAGGGACACATGTTTCCTGAAACGTAGCACAAGAAGAGAATGTGGTAACTATTCTGGCTCAGGACACAAAGCAAGATGACCTTCTTGATTATAACGGGATGTCCCAGATGCTGGAAATGTAAAATCCTGTGCAGAAGACTGCAGCGCGGTATGGGAAAAAAAAGAATAGTGGTTTGTTTATAAAGTACAGCTGCCTATGCATAATGCCTTTGTAATTCATAAAGCTACAGCATCTGGTTCTTTGCAGTTATTCTTAGATTTCAGACAGCCATAATCTCCAGTCTCTCACTTGACATCATACATCCTGTTTGACAGTGAAAAGAGTCTGGGTGTTACCCTGTTCCGAGCCATACTTCTGTGAAAACTTCTCCCACTTTGCTAGAAACTAAATATCTCAGCAAAACATGCTGAACATGCTACACATGGGCATCCTTAGAAAACATTGGCCCCAATCTTGGGCTTTGTCTTAGCTATGTTTGGAGGATGTCAGGAAAGGGGGATGCAAACGTGGCTGATCCATGTCGTGGCTACCTCCCCTTTGCCCTGGCAACTCCCCTTGTGCTGGGGTCTGAAAAGAAGGGTTGATGTTGGGATTTCTTTAGCAGCTCTACAGCACTGAAGGATTCACAGGGAATCCTCATGTGTAGAGATGCCATAGCAGTGCCAATGTTAGCCCATTCCCAGGACCTGGCACAGAGTGGATCTACTAGATTTATGACTGATTGTGCTGCCGGAATAGCACAAAGTGGCCAGAGGGTTCTTGAGGATCAGGCCCAGTTTGCTGTTGTATAAGAATACACTTTAATAACTGTCAGACCTGAACAGGTCCAGGCTCCATGTAGATGATCCTTCCGGCCTAAAAATCTGTGACTCTGTGATAATGTTTCTGACCCAATGTACTTGTGTCAATTATAATGATTAATTAATGCATTTATAAAACACCTTTTCATCCTCAAAGTACTTTACAAACATTAACTCATGAATCCTGATATCACCCTGTGAGGTAGGTAGGTCAATTCTCTTCAGTCGTGTTCCAGATGATCAGTTTTGCATAAAGGAATGGATAGCGCAGTTGAACCATTGAAACATGAAACGTAGCATTGCTTGTTAACAACATTATATTATTGTTCCAGTGACTCAGTTTGCTATCAAGTATCAATGCACTGCTACATAACAAATAATCAATAGCTCTGTTGGGCTGAGTATGCCCTGGAAATATAAGTATCGCTGTTAATATCGATCTACACAGTTGAAACAAAGCCATCAAATTTCACAGTTGTTATTTGCTAGCATCCTGATTTTTGCTTCTAAATTGCAAAAGGTACGTTTTCCAGGGCTGATGTCTTGGTACGCCCGTGACCCATGTACACCCATGTGTGCATGCATACCGGTGCACACATACCTATTATTATGCATGTCAGTCATTGATTGTGGTAGATGTACGATGATTTCTCCCCACTGTGCTTACTGAGTGCAGATAGCAACAGAGGAATTGTTGTACCAGACTAGATTAGTGGTACATTTAGTCTAGTATCCTGTCACTGACTATGGCTTGTATAGGATTCTTCAAAGGGAGTTAAACCACTCATTCTCTTTCCTCTCCTCTCCCATAATGTTTCCAGTGGTTACTGGTAGAAAATTATTTGCTCCTCCATAATGAAGCAATATAGTAAAAACTAAGAGATAGTCTGCAGTAATGGTCCAATACGCAGAGCAATCTAGCTATCTTAAAAAGAAGAACAGGAGTACTTGTGGCACCTTAGAGACTAACAAATTTATTAGAGCATAAGCTTTCGTGGACTACAGCCCACTTCTTTGGATGCATACTTCGGCTGTTACTCTGAAACTAGACTAGCTATCTTAGTTGATTATCTCACACACACACACACAGGACCCCCCACCTCCTCCCATTACTGGAGTATCTGAGCACATCATGATCTTTAATGCATTTATCCTCACAACACCTCCATGAAGTAGGGTAATGCTATTATCCCAGGTATAGAGGAGGCCCAGAGATGATTGCCCAAGATCACAACAGAAGTTTCCCAGAACACACACAGGTTCCCAGAGGCTCAGATAGGTGCACTAACCTCTGGATCATCCTTCCTCTCAGTGCAATGTAGTATGTAGGCCAGGAGAACAAAGATACATCCAGGTATCCCTTGATTGTCATTGGTAGTGTGAGATGGGAACTGCCTATGGTAAGACTAGTATGAATCACATGATTTGTCCCTTGTAGTAGCCTCCTCCCAGCAACATGAGGAAACATTATTAATAAGGCCAACATTATTAACAACAAGCTATTGTCTAGGAATGGCTTATAGAAATGAGCTCAGGCTTGCTAATAAGACAGAAGCAATCCCCACCAATAGATATATTCATGGATTGTAAAAAGGTGGCTTTTCTTTGTACTGCTCCCAGCTTGTTGGCTTGGTTCCCTGTGACTGTGTAATTCGGTCAAATTGAAGAAGGAAACAAAATGCTCTGCTTTTCAATTGCCTGTGTACACACGTTTCAATCAGTTTGGCGGTCTCAGCAGAATCCAGAACGAAAATTTAGCAGATTGTTTTTACAATCATCAGTCTTCCCAGAGGAAGCCCAGGATTTCACTAAGTATGACATAGGCGGCATTTCCTGTAAGCTCTATGCAGGTTTCACTATATCCAGATAGTGTTGGTAAATGATCAATTAAATTACATTATTATTTGTATTTATATAGCACTACAGTAAGTATACTTGGCACCATTTATGAAAGACTACTACAGTCCTGGTCCCATATGTTGCAGTAATTGTAATTGCCAGCGGTAGTGTTTTGGACCATTCCTGGTAGTATTTTTTTTTTAGATAAGTGACTAAGGAATATATCTAAGGAATAACAAAGTCCCAGCCCAGGAGGGTTAATAATCTGATGGATAATTCAGTGGTTTGAGTATTGGCCTGCTAAACCCAGGGTTGTGAGCTCAATCCTTGAGGGGACCATTGAGAGATCTGTGGTAAAAATCTGTCGGGAGTTTGGTCCTGCTTTGAACAGGGGGTTGGACTAGATGACCTCCTGAGATCCCTTCCAACCCTGGTATTCTATGATATGGGCTTGACCTGTAGAGTACAAACACAGAGGGGAAGAGGTTGGGTTTTTGAAAGAGAGGAGGGAGGTGTCCAGCTTTTAAATGGCATGAACCCAGCAAGGCCTGGTTCCCAAGATATGTCGGCTAACAGCTTAAGAGCTGCTCTTAGCTGGAACCAAGCCTAAGGCCATGTAAGCAGTGCAATCACAGACGGTGCCCTTTGGAGCCACCTCATCCAGAATGCTGTGTCTGGGAGAGGATGATAATGGAAGGGTGAAAGCAGGAGCCTCAGTTGGATAAGAGGGGTTTGTGGGAGACCTTGGTGGAGTGGCTTCCTGATAGAGCAGTTAGGAAGAGGGAGATCGGCGGAAAAAGTTTTCCTTGCTACATGATTCTTGCACTTCCTCCTAAACTATGTTTTCAACTTTGCCCGGACCTGTTGTTGCTGAGGAGAAGCACTGCAGCTGGAGTTTCTTAAGCGCCGAAGCTTAAAATCCACATATATCATGTTGCTGTTGTCCAACCAAGAGTTGAGGAATGCATGAATAACGGAAGCCAAGTCATCATTCACCAGGATGGGATGGAGTCTCCTAGCCAAGCCAACCAAAGATGGTGGAAAAGGGTTACTCAAGGATGGTGCTATGTGATTGCTTAGCCTCAGTGAGGAATCCAGGAATACTCCTAAGCTATGGACTGAATTAACCAGCGGTGGGTGTGTCCCTTCAACCACTAGCATCACCTCCGTCTTGCTCAGGTTCTGCAAAGTTACTCCAGGGGCAATGGGGACCAGAAGCTACCTCCTGAACTTTTGCAAGTAATGGTAGTGGTGAGTGATCATTTGCACCTTTTCTTTTAAACGAAACTATCGGGGTTGGAAGGGACCTCAAGAGGCCATCTAGTCTAATCCCCTGCTCAAATCAAAGCAGGGCTAATTCCCAGACAGATTTTTACCACTGTTCCCTAAATGGCCCCCTCAAGGACTGAACTCACAACCCTGGGTTTAGGAGGCCAATGCTCAAACCACTGAGCTAGCCCTCCCCCTTTACTGCTTTAAGATGAACAATCCCAAAATATGGTAATCAAAGAACAGAGGTTTCTTGCAACTTCCAACTTCTCTTCCAACTGCCCTTAATGCCATAACCCTCCCCCAACCACACACACACATCAATAAGTGTCAAGAGGCCAAGACAACAAAATGATCTGTCAAATCCAAACAGCTTGCTATTCTCAGAGCAGTTTCTTGCAGCCATCTGCTTGCGTGTACTTAAGGATGTGATGCTTTTAAAAGTCTGAAAAACACCCTCAACCACAGTCTTCAGATATTTGCTTGATAACACCGAGTTTTTTTCATGCACATTCCCGTGCAGCCTCGAGAATGACCTATTTTGCATTCATGCTGTCAGCAGGGGTTCATGGTGCTGAGACGACAGTTGTGTTATTCTTCTGTAACTTTTTAATTGGTCTGGGACCACAAAACGCTTTCTCCCCACCCCTTCATAATAATAACTAAGAGAACAGGACAGAGACCGTCATTAAAAATCAGCAAACATTCATGTATTTACATGGCATAACTAGCTGAGCTAAAATAGAGCTTCCACCTCCAGAAAGTGGGTCTCACCTAAGTAACTATCACAGCTGTACCTAATTCATACTCTTGTTGATGACATCAGCAGAGAGATTGATGACTGAATTGGCCGTAGGAACAAAATTCCCTTTCATTCTTAGAGGTGATTGGGACTGAAGCATTACAGCTGAATGTGCTGTATTTTCTTAGTGGATAAAGAGAGAGATACTTCAGACTCCATAGCTATTGATCTGATACCTTTAACAAACAATAAAATAACTTTTTAATTATTATGTATATTGTAGTATTGCCTAGGAGACCCAGTCATAGATCAGTATCCTATTATGCGAGGTACTTTACAAATACAGAACAATAAGGTACTCCATGCCCCAAAGAGTTTACAATCCAAGTGTAAGACAAGAGACAATAGATGGATAAAACAAATAGATTGGGGGAGTGAAAGGAAACAAGACTACATTGGTCAACATGACAAGCCATGGTCTAGGCACACCAGCAGCCTAACCAGTGTCCGTTTTTTTGTAGGCATCGCAGCAAAGGAGAGTTTTAAGGAGAGGTTTGAAAGAGGATGATGAGGTGGATTTGTGGATTTTTACAGGGAGCTCTTCCCATGCATAAGGCACTGTTTGGGGAAAAAGCATTAAGGTGCGCTAGCATCAGTTCTTTACTCTGTACTTGGCAATTATTCAGAGAAAACATTCTTTTTAGAATTAAAAAAAAAAGTGAAGAAGCCATTCATAAGCCAATGAAAGCTACATTTTGATCAGTTACAATAGGAGTCATTAAAATTGGACACTTGCCACATCACAGTATTTCGTCTCTGCTAAGAACAGCCAATATCGCAAATACTGCAGCGGATTTAAACTACTCTTAGCATTCAAGGTCAAGATTTTTAATGACACCCGTGCCACCTTGAGTTTATTTCATAGCTGCATCTCATTCTATATGACAGCATCTTTACAGTGCTTTTCACAAAGGAAGGTAAGAATCATGATCCCCGTTTTCGAGGCTGGGGAGGAGAGAGGCACAGAGAGAGGTGAAGTCACTTACTCAAGGTCATAGGCGGAGCCAGGAATAGAAGCCAACTCATCTTGACACCCACTCCAGAGCCCTATCCACTGGCGCACGCTACATCTTTGGAGGGAGTTACAGCTGGGCGTGGTGGTACCACATGTAGTTGAGTTAGTCAAAGGGGAGTCTTTCCATTGACTTCAATGGCCCTTGGATCATGCACCAAATCAGTGTCACTGACCTTTCTCTTCTTCCAAGTCCTAATGGTAACACTGGGCATTTGTAGAAACTAAACATGTCAGAAGGAAATCCCATGATATGGAAACGGCTAGTGAAAAACTCCTATTTGGAAAACAAGTAAATAACTTGAGGCTGTGTGTTTTCATTCCCCTTTCTCATCAACATCCTGTGGCCTATTGGCTGTTGCTGGAGGAAGAAAAAAATCATAGTTTGCTCCTGTATTAGCATGGAGAAGGGAAGAGCTGACCTCGCCACAGCTGAACTTGGCTGTTAGTTGTTTTTGGTGCTCAAATTGGCTCATTAGACAAGCTTCCAAACCGGCTCGAGTTCAGTCTTCTTCTTTTGAAGCGTTATGAGACTTCTCTTTCCTATCTGGTTCCAGCAGTGACTCAGGAGGAACAGAAGCACGAGGGCAATATTGTAATCCCCTGAGAAAGCAAATCATGACATTTGGTCTTATACAATTATTGAATCATTTTAGGTGGAAAACTTAAAGGAGAAGAAAGCAGACGCTTTCTGAGGATGATGCCAGAGGCTACGAAGACACCTTTCCTCCTTCCCTCGCCCCCAACCCTGTGGTGCCATTGATTTCTGGAAGCAGAGTTTGCATTTGAATGCAATGATGGTTTTATATTGCAGCAGGGAGAGATGGGAGCGAGGTACAGTACGCTCCTTGCTGCTGGAGAAAGCCAGTGGCTTGTGATTGCATCTCCACAGCCCGATTGAATGCCCAGGTGTTCCGTGATTTATAGCGGTTGCATGTTGATTTAGGAACTGTATCTGTGACTGTCATTGGTGCGGTGTCTCCCTGTTGCATTGACGTGGTATTGTTGGAGTTTTCAGTCTGGATATGAAAGGTGCCCTGCTGGCCCCCAAGTATGAGATTGCTTATTTTTTGTTTCAGGTCCTGCCTTCCAGTTCAACTAATTGGAAAACACAATTGTGAGCTATAACAAGGGGCTTTTGTTGTTGTTGTTTATCCCCCCCGTCCCCCCGCCCAGCACCACCAAACGGGCCATGTTAGGCTCCGAACCTAAAGGTAAAGAGTTTGGGGTCATGGTTTGCCCCCTGGAAGATATACAACAATAGCTCTTAAGGAGGATTGCTGCTGCATGTTGGGTTTTTTCCTCTTACAAGCGAAAGGTTGGGACATCTTCTCCCATTTGAGCCCTTTCATTAGCGGTGTGATTGGTTGCGAAAGGCTATTGCTGGAAAATTGAGGTGCACACAGGCAGCAAAGCTGCCTTTCAATGCAGAATCACAGATATTCTGATGAGACATCCCAGATCACTTGCCTGCAGTGTGCTGGGTTTCCTGCCATATTCCAGCTTTTCAAGGTGTCTGTCAGCCTGGGGCCAGATTCATCCCCAGCAGAGCCCAGGGATAGGGAGCCTGGGAAGGCAGCTTGTGCTTCACATACTCTGGGTCACACTGGGAATGGATTTGCCCCTGGTCCTAGTTAGTGCCCTCAGAGGTGCACTAGCTGTCACCTGACTCCTCAGGAACCCTATGTGCCTTGCAGCATTCCTAAATACCTAGCATCCCATTGCCTCCAGTCTAGCCCACAATGCCCACTTCGTTGCAGATCTCGCAGAGGGGCCACTTCCCTGAGGGTATTCCTCTGGGCTTGGGTTTATGTCTATTTGACGGTCTCTTTGTGCCAACACAAAAGGGCCATAGAGGAGAGATGAATTCCCCTGTCTTGCCTGAGTTCTAGAATCAAGCTCTTGGTACCTAAACATCAGTGTTAGCAACGCAATTACATTTTGCCTCTCTAAATTCTCACTACAGTGTCAAACAGAGGTGTTCCCTTCCTGTCGATGGCTGTTTTTTATAGTTTTTGTGCACTGCTGTTGGCTGTGACATTCCACCCCAGAGATGGCTGCGTTCCAGTGGAGCCACACACGATTCAAATGTCGGTCTATTTTAAAGTACTTCCAAAGTCCTCTGAATGTAAGGTGCTATATAAATGTAAGCTGGTTTTGATACATTTGGACCAGTGCTTCCCTCCTAGTCCTCTCACCTTTTCAGGATTGCTTGTTACATTATACTCTTTCGTGCAGGCATTCTCCATGCCAGCAGCCCACTTTTTCCATACTGGGACACACACCCATTTAGCCACAGTCTAAGCAGGATGCCGTCCCCCAGTTTGCAATCTGGGAGGTGGTGATTCCCTGGGAATCTGGTGCTTGATCCAAAGATGGTCCTAGTTTTGTGGGGCCCTATGCAGAGGATGGCGGGTGTGGTCCCCACCCAGTTCTCTTCCCACCTGTGTTGCCATAACTGATGAGACTGTTTGTTTCATTAGAAATAAATGATACTGCAAGCTTTAGCAGTTTATTAAGCCTATTGAGAGGCATGCTGAGGCTCTGCTGTTTGTCTCTAGCCTCTTTCCAAAATCTGCCCCTGGGCTGGAGTATTAATATGTCTCTCCTGAAATGTGATCCGATTTCTCCACTCCATTCATCATACTAGAGCGCCAAGGGTAGGAACATGAAGACTTCTGGAAAGGCCAGCCCCAAAGAAGCTGTACACTCGGCATAGCTCTAAAGCTGTCACTGGCTTGTCTTGTCTAACGTTAAAGGTTTCCCATGTTACGACTACATGTGTTATGGGGCAGTTGCGGATCCCCAGCAGAGATCAAAATGCCATTGAGTAGGTGTTGTACATGTAGTAAGAGGCAGAGTTTATAGACTAAATAGCAAAGATGACAAAGTATTATTTCACCGATGGGGAAGTGGGACATTGAGAGGGTAATTGATTTGGCCTCGGTCACCCAGAGTGTCTGTGCCAGAGCCCGGAATTAAACCAGATCTCCAGAGTCTCGGTGTAGCATGTTCCTAGCTGCCTCAGAATCAGGAACCTCTGGGTGTTCCCACACTGCAGCCCTGCATTAAAGAGGGGCATGTTAGCAAGCTTTGTTGTGGAGTTCGATGGACCACACTTTGGTCATGCCTTTAAATGTTGGCCATGAAAGGGTCAACTTTCCTTCATTGAACTAGTTCCCCCTAAATCTTACCATGAAGTATAGGCCTTTTGTGTAAGCCACACAGCCTGTTCAGGTGATCTGATGGGCTCCCTGCAGCTCTGGAAATCTTTCAGATCTCTCCGATTTTGGGATTCGCTCTGACTGGAACTGTCTTTGATTTGTAGTGACTGAGTGTATGACTGATGTTGCTCTATGGTCTCCGATAGGATTCCCCCCGCAACCCCCTTGGAAATGAGCTGTAAATCTAAATGGCTTCTAGCCTAGTGAAATCTGCCAATGAGTGAATCAATCAGTCAGGCTCAGAAACGTTTCCTCTGGTTCCAGGGAGATGTCATGCCGGAAAATGACTCCCTGATAATTGAGAAGACTTACGTTCCCTCCACATGTCCTCAGATTTACGGCAAATGCTATTTTGCCCATTAGGGGGGTGACACAGCCCCTGACAAGTTAGAGGAGAAGATGAAGGAAGCAGGCAATAACATCCTTCCTTTAACTTCATTTAACAGAGTAAAACTCACAGGGGCTGCACGTGGATAGAGTTTCTTCTGACTGAGGGGTCCAGAGCAATTGGAATTAAAACTGCCTGAGTGCAGGGGGCTGGACTTGTTGACTTCTTAAGGTCCCTTCCAGTCCTACATTGCTGTGATTCTAAACTCTACTGCAGATCTTCCAGCCCCCACCGCAGCAAACACTTGGTGCCGGGAAGAGGCATCTGATAAATTTTCTTCTGGTGGGATCCCAGGAGTATTACAATGCAGTCTGGAGATGTCTATCCTAAAATCCCTTTGTATGGCTGAGAAATGAGCAGTGTTGGGTATTTTTCCCCCTTTTAACTCTTCCTTCATATAGTGGCTTGGGAGAATGGCGTACAATCTAGCTAGAAATTTCCCTTCCCTTCACAAGGCCTTCTACAGACCTATACAGTGTGCATGACAAGGATGCACAGAACATGGTTCGAATGACCTCCAAATGCATAATAATCCAATTTAGAATGCTTAACCACTGGTTTTATTTGATGAACAACTACCTGTCTCCTCTTGGAAAATATTATTCTGAGTTGTTTGGACTTTGCCTTTCTTATTCTTGGCATACATGTGAGAGACTGGCACACTCCAGGAATGTTTTGCCCATGAAAATCAACAGTGACATAAGATTTGTAGTGTGGAGTGCTGAAGTATTGCTGTGCTGAAAGACTTTTTATAGTTTGGATTGGGTTGCATTTTGGGATCCTTGTTGTACTATATTAAAACTCTACCAGGTTCCAAAGGGTGGTTTTCAAGGTTGTGTGTGTGTATCCCAACCAGAAGTAGTTCCAATCAAGGAGTCTTTACTCAGAAAACAGCATTTGGTCCCCCCTTATTGTAAACTAGTCAGAATTATGAGATGGACCCAGACTGCAAACTTCACTTCAGATCTGAACTTCACCGCAGTCCGACACCATTTGGGTCTTTGAATGGGCTCAGTATAGACCTAGGAGCCAGGTTTGGATCTATCCCAAGTGCCCCAAAGTTTGGGGCAGGCATCTGAAGAAGTGGTTTTTTTACCCACCGAAAGCTTATGCCCAAATAAATCTGTTAGTCTTTACGGTGCCATTGGACTCCTCACTGTTTTTGTGGATACAGACTAACACGGCTACCTCTCTGATACTTGACACCAAAGTTTGAGCAAGTTCAGACCCAGAGCTTTGATCCAGCCTGTTGCAGAGATAAGATTGGCAGTGAGGTTTTCATTTGGATAGGGATCTGAACTTCCCCAAAATTCAGACTGGCAGGTTGAGTCCAGAACCGCCTGGCTGGAAGGAAATAAGAATAAGCATGAACTTATGCCCTAGATTCAAGCCCAACCTCTCTTTCAGAGCAGATCTTGAAAACCAGGATCCTGACTGCTCTCTGCAGGCTAATGATTTTGTGGTACTTTTGTAAGAGCCCGGGGATGGCCCTGGTGTTTTTGGCCGAAGTTTCCCCTCCTCTCACTTTCCTGTGCCAGTTGGCTGTCTCCCGCACTGCAGTGATGACTGTGTTTCAGCGGGGTGTTGTGTTCAGAGAATGGGAAAAGTTCAGCATCTGCTGAAGAGACCAATGTTGAGGTTTATCCATCACTAACTTTTTTTCTCTCATACCAAGAGGTACGTGACAGGAGCCCAGTTTTCAAGCACAGGTGACAAAGCCGTTCTAATCAACCTGGGCTGAGCTCAGCTCAAGAGATGCTGTGGGTGCAATTTCCACACTGGGGACACCTGGATCCTGCACTTTTAGATCAGATCCAGTTGCCCATTTGAGGTGTCCCAGTGCCCATCCAAACCTCGGATTTCAACATCCTGTTAGGATACCCCCAGTCCGTAGAGCACACCCACAGCATCTCTTGAGCTGAATTCAGCAGAGGTCAGTTAGAGTTGGGGAATAGCCTGGCTTTTAAGTGAGGAATTACCACACAGGCTGTATTCACCCCCTCCCTTAAACAGCATCAACTTCTGCTCTGTCTTCACAGGGCATTAGGGATGGAAGCAATCATTCCAAAGTCTCTGTCTATATGGAGACAGTCCATTTCTTCCTGATACACTCCAGCAGCAAAGAGCAATCAGCCGAATGAGAGCTGAGCAAATTAAGCGGCTGAGTACTATTTCAAAGGGGAACATGGGCGGCATCAGAAATTTTCCATCAGCTGTAATAACGCCAATTACTTTGCCAGTTGCTGATTCCGTGGTGATTTGTTTAGTTCAATCACGTTTCGGACTCTTGCCTGGGCTGATGGGCTTTGTTTACTCTGAATGTTCATTTCCAGGGCTTCTCTCATGGTGCGTCTCCCTCCCATCCCCGCTCTGTCTGTGCCAGGTTTATAGCTCAGAATATTTCTCCTCCTTTCACTCTGCTCATTTCCAGCCTGGGCAGATTATCACTGGGGGTGCTTGAGCTGCTTTGAGCAAATCCCCTTGTCTCCTGCTTTCGGGGGGGGGGCGGGGGGCGATTGAAAGCATTGCGGGCTGCAGCTGCTGCTGCTCCCTGGTACTGCCTGAAAGCAGAGATGGTGTCCCAGAAAAATCCTCTCTATAGATTAACCAGTCGGCCCACAAATACATAATTCCGATCGCCAGCCAAGGATCCTGGCCATTGCTGTCAGGTGGACTCCTCACTATGTCAGAGCGATCCCAGCCATGACAACCATTTGACTGACCAGAAGCGATGGGAAGTGCAGCCTTGGACAAATCTATAAATCATAGGAATGAGGTACAGAAGAGGCAAAGGTTCCTCAGGGTCTGAAAACCCGACCGTTGGGACGGCTTGGTGTGTTGATCAAGGGGAGACAGAAAGATGAGGAGTAAATATTTCCCTCCCTCTCCTTGTTTGACTTTCCAGATGGCCAAGACACTGGGAGAAAATCTCCCTGTGGAAGTTCAGCTGCAGTCTCTCCTGCCTGTTTACATTTTGGTTGCCTGGGTGTGTGTCTGCAGCCACTTTGTACAAAAACGGGGATTCTTCTCTTGCTAATCGGGGAAGAGAGCTAATCGGGGGCATTTAAGGAGCGCATCTGTCTGATTGACAACTTGAATGCAAACTGCAGGGACAGCTAGCAGGGATCTGAAAAGCTGATTTAATTTCCCTTCAATTCCTTCAACCACTTCGGGTCAATGCCGTGGAGGGCCGGACTGCAGCCGCTTCTCTGCTCCTCTTGCCCTCTGCATGCGGTGGCTTTGCTTGTCCTTTACCCTTGTGAACACATGCCAGTGCAATCTCCTGTAGGAGCCATTAGAAACCCCACACGGGCCAGCTTCTCTCCCCATTTTGGCTCGCCTGTCCACAGGAGGAGGGGGGCAGGTGCTCTGCTCCCACCTCCATGCCAGCCTTCACACCTGGGTCTTTTCATGCTGCTGGCTGGCTGCACAGCTGACTCCAGTAAAGACTGTGCGTGTTTCCAGCAGGAGGCATACAGGGAGAGCTGTCAGGTTCATAACAGCAGCCTTCTAACTGTGGAGCACTGCAAGTATTGAAGCTGTGATGAACAGCAGAGAATTCATGCAGGGATTGTTTTTTTTTTTTTTTTTTGAGAGGCACTTCAGGCCAATGCACTTGTTTTTACTCTGTCCTTTCTGCTGTAGGCAGCGGGTCAGATAATGTGAACAGCTCTCTGAGAGGAGTGTAGTGGGGCTTGTCTCTGTGCAGTTCCTTGGGGAGAGGAGGAGACCCCAGAAACATGAGTTAATGTGGGAAGTATCAAATATACCTCTACCCCGATATAACGTGACCCGATGTAACACGAATTAGGATATAACACGGTAAAGCAGTGCTCCAAGGGGAAGGGGGGGGCTGCGCACTCCGGCGGATCAAAAAGCAAGTTCGATATAACGTGGCTTCACCTATAACGCGGTAAGATTTTTTGGCTCCTGAGGACAGCGTAGAGGTGTAGCACCATTTGGACTATTTCAATTTCAATCTTGTGGACGACAAATATGTAGGTGGCTCCCCTTTGCCTCTGGAACCTGGCTCACCTCCTAGTCACCATGACTTGTTAACGATCTTGTTAAAGGGAGTACAGCAAAATAGAGACAATGGATTTCAGGAAGGCGGTTTTTGGTAAGCTCAGAGAGCTGATAGGTAAGGTCCCATGGGAATCAAGACTGAGGGGAAAAACAACAGGAGAGTTGGCAGTTTTTCAAAGGGACACTAGTAAGGGCCCAAAAGCAAGCTATTCCGCTGGTTAGGAAAGATAGAAAATGTGGCAAAAGACCACCTTGGCTTAACCACGAGATCTTGCATGATCTAAAAAATAAAAAGGAGTAATGTAAAAAATGGAAACTAGGACAGATTACAAAGGATGAATATAGGCAAACAGCACAGGAATGCAGGGGCAAGATTAGAAAGGCAAAGGCACAAAATGAGCTCAAACTGGCCACAGGAATAAAGGGAAACAAGAAGACTTTTTATCAATACATTAGAAGCAAGAGGAAGACCAAAGACAGGATAGGCCCATTGCTCAGTGAAGAGGGAGAAACAGTAACAGGAAACTTGGAAATGGCAGAGGTGCTTAATGACTTCTTTGTTTCAGTCTTCACGGAGAAGTCTGAAGGAATGCCTAACATAGTGAATGCTAATGGGAAGGGGGTAGGTTTAGCAGATAAAATAAAAAAAGAACAAGTTAAAAATCACTTAGAAAAGTTAGATGCCTGCAAGTCACCAGGGCCTGATGAAATGCATCCTAGAATACTCAAGGAGCTAATAGAGGAGGTATCTGAGCCTCTAGCTATTATCTTTGGAAAACCATGGGAGACAGGAGAGATTCCAGAAGACTGGAAAAGGGCAAATATAGTGCCCATCTATAAAAAGGGAAATAAAAACAACCCAGGAAACTACAGACCAGTTAGTTTAACTTCTGTGCCAGGGAAGATAATGGAGCAAGTAATTAAGGAAATCATCTGCAAACACTTGGAAGGTGGTAAGGTGATACGGAATTGCCAGCATGGATTTGTAAAGAACAAATCGTGTCAAACCAATCTGATAGCTTTCTTTGATAGGATAACGAGTCTTGTGGATAAGGGAGAAGCTGTGGATGTGGTATACCTAGACTTTAGTAAGGCATTTGATACGGTCTCGCATGATATTCTTATCAATAAACTAGGCAAATACAATTTAGATGGGGCTACTATAAGGTGGGTGCATAACTGGCTGGATAACCGTACTCAGAGAGTTGTTATTAATGGTTCCCAGTCCTGCTGGAAAGGCATAACGAGTGGGGTTCCACAGGGGTCTGTTTTGGGACCAGCTCTGTTCAATATCTTCATTAACGACTTAGATATTGGCATAGAAAGTACACTTATTAAGTTTGCGGATGATACCAAACTGGGAGGGATTGCAACTGCTTTGGAGGACAGGGTCATAATTCAAAATGATCTGGACAAATTGGAGAAATGGTCTGAGGTAAACAGGATGAAGTTTAACAAAGAAAAATGTAAAGTGCTCCACTTAGGAAGGAACAATCAGTTTCACACATACAGAATGGGAAGAGACTGTCTAGGAAGGAGTACGGCAGAAAGGGATCTAGGGGTTATGGTGGACCACAAGCTAAATATGAGTCAACAGTGTGATGCTGTTGCAAAAAAAGCAAACATGATTCTGGGATGTATTAACAGGTGTGTTGTGAACAAGACACGAGAAGTCATTCTTCTGCTCTACTCTGTGCTGGTTAGGCCTCAACTGGAGTATTGTGTCCAGTTCTGGGCACCGCATTTCAAGAAAGATGTGGAGAAATTGGAGCGGTTCCAGAGAAGAGCAACAAGAATGATTAAAGGTCTTGAGAACATGACCTATGAAGGAAGGCTGAAAGAATTGGGTTTGTTTAGTTTGGAAAAGAGAAGACTGAGAGGGGACATGATAGCAGTTTTCAGGTATCTAAAAGGGTGTCATAAGGAGGAGGGAGAAAACTTGTTCACCTTAGCCTCTAAGGATAGAACAAGAAGCAATGGGCTTAAACTGCAGCAAGGGAGGTTTAGGTTGGACATTAGGAAAAAGTTCCTAACTGTCAGGGTGGTTAAACACTGGAATAAACTGCCTAGGGAGGTTGTGGAATCTCCATCTCTGGAGATATTTAAGAGTAGGTTAGATAAATGTCCATCAGGGATGGTCTAGCCAGTATTTGGTCCTGCCATGAGGGCAGGGGACTGGACTCGTTGACCTCTCGAGGTCCCTTCCAGTCCTAGAATCCATGAATCTATAAATCTGCTGGATTGGTTGTCAGTTCCTGCAATTTGTACCATACACAAAGAGACACAGAGGAACAGCTCATGGCTCCGACCAGAGAAGCAGTAGGAAGCTTTAAGGGGCCACATAGGTGGGATTTGAAAGAAGGAGGGGACAAATGGAGTATGTTGGCTTCATTCTGTTCTTGGTTCTGCTAGTGTCACTCCACTGGGCCTGATTCTCCACTGCCTGGCACCGTGGATAGTCATTTATGCCAGTGCAAAGTGGCACCAGAACAGAATTCTTCACTTGCATCTGACATTAGTAACCGTTTGCACCTGGTTTGCATTCACTCTCGTACAGGTGTAAATAAAATAAGCTGCAAGAGCCATTTATCCTTGAGGTAAACTGAGGCACAGGAATGGGTTAAGTGACTTATCAATGGTCACACAGTTTGTCAGTGGGAGAGCCAAAAGTAGAATACAGGAACCCCGACTCTCAATCTCCTGTTCTAGCTGCTAGACAACACTGACTCCCACACATAAATTGGGTACATTCATAGAATACAATTGGTATCTTGCCATAATCAACAAAAAACCATTAGGTATTATCCAAGAGTTGTATTGATTTGTGGATGCCTAAGGTGAAATACCTTTAAAAAGGGCCTGATTGTCAGGAAGTTCTGAACATTTGCCCTTTGGAAGTCAAATCCATTTAACATATCTCAGCTTGGGAACTCAAAATCACTAATCTCTTTAGAAAAACATATCTCTTGTGATTCAACACTAACGAGGGATAGGTCCAATGTTTTTGTTTATATGTGTCAATATTATAACTGACCCTGCATTTTGTGATGGCAGAGGGATTACAAAGCTGAGCATTCTTTGTTGGCATGGCTGTTCCTGTGTTTATATTTAGGGCATGCCCGTCTTCTGGTCACACTGTAATATTTGCCCTCAGAGTCCGATCATTTTGTGGCTCTGTATCTACAGTTAAAGGCCACCATCACATGGTCTGCCTGGCAGGTGGTTTTCCCATTGTCGAATTCTAATCCTTTTCGGGGTCATACATTGAATAATAACGGCATTTACCGTAGGAAGTAAAGACAAGTTCGCCATTGGCCTCATTAGGGAGACTCATTGTTGTCTTACTGAGTAAAATGATCTTCAGTTCCCATCTGGATACACTGTCCCTGGCAGGGTAGGGGAAACCATTCTATACTGGTCTGCTTTGAGCTCTGCAAAGATTTTGGTTATGTGAAACCTAGGAGAATTAAGAAATATTTGCTTGTCTTGTCCTCGAACCAAAACAATTCAGGATAGGTTTGAGCAATAGGGAAAGGAAGGACAATACCATTTTATGGGATGGGAGGCAGCATGACTTACTGGTTAGGCAGCAGGACTTACTGGTTAGTGCATAGGCCTGGTGGACACAGGAGTGCCGCCTGCTTTTCTGCTGCCCTAGGCAGCGGAAGGTCCCGCCCCAAAATGCCGCCCCCCACAGAGGCAGCGGAAGGTCCCGCCGCCGAAATACCACTGCGGTCGCCACCCCCCCAAATTGTAGCGCCCTAGGCGACCGCCTAGGTCATCTAATGGGTTGCGCTGGCCCTGGGTGGACAGGAGACCAGGGTTCTAAACTCAGTTACTGTCTTGCAGACATTTCTGTGTGTCAGTTTCCCCATCTATTACATCTATATTGGTGCAGATGTAGATGGTTTATGTGCCATTACAGCGTGCGACCTTAAAAAGGCACATTGATGATGATACCAGGTTCAGTGTTGCATGCTTAGTGGCACACTTCACAGAGCATTGCGAGGCTAAATGAATTCATACCCAGATGGGACAACACTAGGGAAATACGGAGTGCTATTATTGTAAAGAGTTCACTTCACATGATTAGTCTAACCTTACCTGGAAACAGGTGTGCTGCATGGGGCCAGCCCAAGGCGTGTGTAATGGGATCAGCGTGTGCAGGGCAGTGTGGCTGTGGGGACCATATGTCAGGGCACAACTTACACCCCCCCCCAAAACCAGCATGCTCCCCCTCTTCTAGTTCATGCTGCCACACTCCCTAGCAAGTTATATTGTAATAATGGCCATAGCTGGGCCTCTCTCCTAATGGTCTGTTGGCTGCTAGATTTGGCCTTACCCCTGTTTCTATGCAGGGACAATAATGGATAGAGGAAGCTTCAGACAATCCTTTCCTCACTCACCAAGGGTATCTGCTCAGCACAGGGCAGGATGGAGTCCTCTGGGTGGTATTCACCCGCAGTGCAAACCTGTGCCCTATAGCCCTGCAACATAGGGCAAGTTATGGGCCCTGCATGTTTGTACAGCAGAATAAAAGCCAGAGACAGGTCATGTTAAAGATGCTGTCTCCCCTCCTGTGGGGAAAGTATCAAGCCCAATTAGGACAGCGAGGACAGCTTGGAACTCTCTGGAGTTCATTGCCTGTTTTTTCCAGGGTTTTTTTTTTTTTTTTAGTTTAAATGAAGTCTGATCCGTTGTACACCATGTACATAATGCTTTAGGACTTGTCTACCCATTGCATGAGTCTGTGCCAGTGGGGTGTAAATTCTAGTCCGCACCAGCACGTCATGCACTAACGAGGCCATATGAACCCTGCTGGCATGCACTGAAAGTTCTCCAGTGCGTGTTAACATAGTGTGTTTAGTGTGCACCAGCAGGGGCTGCACGGGGCAGTTAGTGCGCGGCACGCTGGTGTGGACTAAAATTTACACTTCACTGCTGTGGACTTATGCACCATGTAGAGAAGCCCTTAGGTTACGCTCGCAGGTATTGTTCAGCTCAGTAATATTGAGTACTCTCAGTATCTGATTGGGAGGAAAGCTGGCATTTTGTTTTGGTCAAATTGACCTATCTTGATATTGTGAATGAATGTGGTAGGAATATAGGAATTGCCAGCAGTCCATCTAATCCAGTATTATCATGGCTCTGGCACTGGTCTGAGTGAGTATGGCAATCGCTATGTTTTTAGCACATGCCTTCACAATGGGATGACAAGTAAATTGTAAGCTAGATCGGTTTGACTAAAACTAGCTGACAGTGGGTAACATTTTCTAAAGTGCCTAATGACTTAGGAGCCCAAATCCCATTTTCAAAGCAGATTTAGCACCAGATTTTTAAAGGCATGGGAATAAATGTTTTTCAAAATTCCACTAGGTGCCTACCTGCATTTTAGTCACCTAAATACCTTTTAAAAATGCTGGTTTCTAAATCACTGAGGCACATTTGAAAATTGTACTCTGTGTCTATTTATTTTTTTCCCAGTATACTAAATAACTTGTTTAATCTTCAGCTTTTTCTAATGAACCTAGATGGAAGCACAGCGAGGGTGCCTTTGCTTGCTAACTATTGAGGTGCCACTACAGGAGATTTGGGAACAAATTGATAAATTAAACAGTGATAAATCCCCAGGACCAGATGGTATTCACCCAACAGTTCTGAAGGAACCCAAATATGAAATACCAGAACTGCTGACTGTGGTATGTCACCTATTGCTTAAATCAGTCTCTGTACTAGATGACTCCAGGATAGCTAATGTCATGCCGATTTTTTTTTTTTTTTTTTAAAAAGGCGATCTGAGAAATTACAGGCCAGTAAGCCTGGCTTCAGTATTAGGCAAATATGGTGAAACTGTAGTAAAGGACAGCATTATCAGACACATAGATGAACATGATATGTTGGGAAAGAGTCAACATGGTTTTGCAAAGGGAAATCATGCCTCACCAGTCTATTAGAATTCTTAGAGGGGGTCAGCAAATATGTGGACAAGGGTGATCCAGAGGATATACTGTACTTTCAGAAAGCCTTTGACAAGGTCCCTTACCAAAGACTCTTTGGAGGGAAGGTCCTCTCATGGATCGGTAACTGGTTAAAAGATTGGAAACAAAGGGTATGGGTAAATGGTCAGTTTTCACAATGGAGAGAGGTGAATAGCAGAGTCCTCCCAGGATCTGTACTGGGACCAGTGCTATTCAACATGTTCATAAATGATCTTGAAAAATGGGTAAACAATCAGGTGGCAAAGTTTGCGGGCGATACAGAATAAGTCAAGATAGTTAAGACCAAAGCTGACTGCAAAGAGTTACAAAGGGATCTCACAAAAATGGGTGACTGGGCAACAAAATGTCAGATGAAATTCAGTGTTGATAAATGCCAAGTAGTGCACACGGGCAAACATGCATACAAAATGATGGGGCCTAATTTAGCTGTTACCACTCAAGAGAGAGATCTTGGCATCATCATGGATAGTTCTCTGAAAACATCTGCCCAATGTGAATCAGCCGTATAAAAAGCTAACGGGATGTTAGGAGCCATTAGGAAAAGGATAGATAATAACACAGAAAATATCATAATGTCATTGTATAAATCCATGGTGAATCCCCACCTTGAATACTGCATGCAGTTCTAGTTGCCCCATCTCAGAAAAGATATATGGGAATTGGAAAAAGTACAAAAAAGGGCAACAAAAATGATGAGGGGTATGGAACAGTTTCCATACGAGGAGACATTAAAATGACTGGGACTGTTCAGCTTAGAAAAGAGACAACTGAGGAGGGATGTGAGACAGGTCTATAAAACCATTAATAGTGTAGAGAAAGTTAATAAGAAAGTGTCATTTTTCCCTTCCTATAACACAAGAACCAGGAGTCACCCAATGAAATTAATAGGTAGCAGATTTAAAAGAAACATCAGGAAGTGCTTCTTCACACAATACAGTCAGCCTGTGGAACTCGTTGCCAGGGGATGTTGCAATGGCCAAAAGTATAACTGGGTTCAAAAAAGAATTCGGTAGGTTCATGGAGGATAGGTCCATTGATGGCTATTAGGCAAGATGGTCAGGGATGCAAACCCATGCTTGGGGTGTCCTTAACCTCTGACTACCAGAAGCAGGGACTGGATGAAGGAAGGGGCATGACACTCTCAAGAATTGCCTGCTCTGTTCATTCCCTCTGAAGCATCAAGTCCTGGCAACTATCAGAAGACAGGATACTTGGCTAGCTGGACCACTGGTCTGACCCAGTGTGGCCGTTTGTATGTTCTTGAATTTCTTATTTCAGGAGTCTGCCAAAAAATAACTAACACACCAGTGGAAAGAACTGAAATTTTAGAACTACGTTTGCAGGATTCCCCAGTGTTGCTATCAGCAGCTTCCCAACCTGATCCATTCAGTTGGTTCTTTGATGTACAATTAAAGCTGGGAAAAAATAGCTGTGTGTAATGTATAAATAGAAAAGAGGAGAGATAAAGGTAGTGTTGAAGTCAGGCGTTGACAGCTTGGCATGTGAACATTAAAGCTTCATTCCACTATTTCTTCTTAAGAATGATTTTCTGAAAATGTCCACTCCCTTCCCTGTCCTGAACCCCGGAAAATTAATGCTTTATTTACCTTGCAGCCACTTTGTTCAGTTTAAATTGTACCTAATCTGCTGTTACATTTTTTTTTTTTTGCTGTATTTCTTCAGTAAAAGGAAGACTAGTCTCTCAGACTGGATACTGTACTTTTATTAGATTCTTTTTCTCTTTATCCATATAAAAATAACATTCTTCCAGGAGGAAGCCATTAGATTTACGCATACTTACTGAAGAATAGTTGGCATGTGAAATCAAAACCTACTGCTTGTTGCAAAAGGTCATAGTATGCAGTGTTTCCACAAGCACCAGGGATGAAGCAATCAGGCACATTTTGATTAATCTGAGCAAGGGGTGAGATAATCCAAGCGAAGCCTAGCGATAGCGAACCTGTCTGCACACAGCATCCTGAAGGCCTGTTTCTGATCCCATGCCACTTTTACACTGGTGTAACTCCATTTGCCTCAGTGGAGTTTTTCCTGATTTACACCAACATGCAGATCAAATTCTGGCTCATGAGAGTCTAAAAGTAGCTGATGAAGAGGACCAAATGAGTCCCTTAAAACTGTAAGGAAATGTATTAGAAAGGACATGTTAAGAAAAAATGAAGAATGATCAGATGAATGGTATAAAAGACCATTTTAGCTTCTACCTTTAAAGAGATACTGTAAAGAAAAAAATACATTACAATATTTCAGTATTAGTAATCCCTGAGATTAACAACACTGGAATGGTATCGGCAATCTCATCTACTTTTTCTTTTTTTTTTTTGTTTGTTTGTTTCTTTCTCTCTCATTTATGTGTTTAAATCATCTTGGTTTTGCCTCTTTCACTTTTATTTCTAGTCAGTTTCATTTCCCAATTCCCCTGCCTTAGCGCAGTGCTATTGTGTTTAGGTTCACAGCCCTGGAGGGGAGATTTAAATCCAAATAAAGAATGTTTCCACTGAATTATTCTTTAACTGTAGAAAAAAACGTTTCTATTTGCAAAGATTAGGACTGTTTATTTAAGAGAGGAGATAAAGTGGCATCTTGGAGGTGAAAACAATAAAGAATAGAAGTCTGTCAGGCCTACTACAAGTACCAGGAAATTCAAAAGCAGTAAATTTAGAATTTATGAAATAAAATACTTTAAGAATTGGCACTTAACCTGTGTGACTCTCTGCTGAAAGATAGTACTGGAACAAAGAACTTAATGGGATCCAAAAAGGAGTTGACATTTACGGACTCAATCCCACAAGCTGCTTATTACGCTAGTCTTGATCCAATAAAAGGCATAAGCATGTGCTTAATGACACTGGGTCGTCTCACATGCTTAAAGTTAAGCATTTTCTAGAGCGCTTTATGGAAAACAAGAATACTTACAGTTACACTGACCAGGTTAAAATTTTCTACAGGATGTTGACATTCATGCTTCAGGAAAGAAGTCAGGCAACCACTATCTGCTTGAGGTTAGTGAGAAACTTCCTTTCACATGTGTATCATTTCATAATTGTCCATTTCGGGGGTTATATGTCTCCTTCTGAAGCATCCAGCATAGGCCAGTGTTGGAAATGGAGTACTCCACTCGACAAACTGTTATTCTGCTCCCGTGAGGCAATTCCTACACTCCCGTTTCCCTGCAAACAGAGAATAACATCATAACTAAGAGGCCCAGACACGACACTAAGTGGAAAAGTGCTCTTGGTTGTTTTAAGTAGGAGAGAGACAGAGCTTGCAATTCAATCTATTTTGTGAAATGTCTCCTTGTGAATGTTCTTACATTAAAACACGTAGAGAGTCTCTTATTTATAATGGCTGTCCGTGGCTTGTGCAAAGGCTGGATTAGTTTGTAAGGACCTTTTATTGTTTTTTAGTTCTGTGTTTGTACAGCACCTAGCACAATGGTGCCCTGGTCAATGATTAGGGCTCCCAAGCGCTACGGTAATACAAATACATAATAATAATGATTAATCATTTCCAGTTTGTTGACCATCCCATTCCATCTCCAGAAGAGAAATGTAAACCTTGAGCATTCTAGCCTGTATCCTGAACTTCCTGAAGACAAAAAGATGGTCAATTGGCCAAAGACGCCTATATTTAAAGTGTTTCAGCAGACTGCAAGAAGAGTTGCCCTGTTTTTTTCTGAGGACACCGAAGTTTTGAGACTGCCTAGGTGCAAATGCACGTGGGTGCTGCAGTCATTACATAGGAGTAAAGTGACAGTGACAAGTTGAACTCTGCAGTAATAAAGCATGAGGAGAGTTAGGGCTGGGGGCTGAATTCATTTCTAGACATATATGCAAAGCAGTAATAAATGAGCTAGAGTTTATTATGGGGAGAGCATCAGGTCTTCCAGCTGCTCTGTTAGGACTGCAGGCCAAGATATTTAATTATGCCCTGGCGTCCTCCTTTAACTAGATTATCACAGTTACACAGTGACTGCTGCACCCCTCCAGAGCTTTAGAGCATCACTCTCACGCCTTCGCTTATAGAGACCCTGCTCTCTCTGAAGGAGAGATCTGGGATAAAGTAAACTGAGGCTCTTTCAATATACAAAACCGTGGCACTTACAAGTGTGATTTCCGTAGATGAAATAAATCTATCTAGTGCCAATCCCCAGGGTCTTTAGGCACCATATTAAAGAATTTTAAGCTTCAACATCATCATGGCAGGGACATAGTCTCGTCTCCACTGTCTGTCGGGTTGTATTCCATAGGTTATCTTTCTCTGGGGTTGGAAGGATATCTGTAGGTCAGGGTTTCTGCTAAAGAAAGACCTGTGCAAATAGATGTGCCTGGGATTGTGTTCTGTGAGACGATCCATATCAGACCTACTCTTTATTGAATGCTTGTTTTGGTCCTTGATTTCCTCCAGAATCTCTCAAATCCTTCTCTGAAGGGAATTTCACATTCTTGTACTGGCCCATGCATTGTGAATGTTTTGTACAGTGCTTTGAAGTACTAGGTGACTGTCGAGTTCATCTTGGAATTATTAAGATAAGTGCAGAGGCAGTTTTGATTAATGGTCACAGCACTGGCAGTCAGGAGTCCTAGGCCCTATGGCTAGTTCTGATAGTGACCTGCTCTGTGACCTTCAGCAAGTGATGTAACTTTTCTGTGTATGAGTTTCTCCCTCTGTATGCCTGCTACCTTTAGTGGTGTTTATAAGCTAAGTGTTTTCTTGGTCTCCGGTGCAAAGTATAGAGAAAACTCCTGAACCCATTTGTTTTAATGAGAGTTTGGCCTGAATGAAAACTCGAGGATTTGCCCCATTGCTATTACTACCTATGTAACAGCTCACCGGTGGAGTCATTCCTAGTGATGCATTTTTTCTGTCAGCATTATCTTTTCCTTATTTGCTATTATTATGCCTGTTAAACTTTGAATGGCCTCTAAAGAGGGTGAAACTAAGAGTTTCCTCAATAAAGACTTACGGTAAAAAGGGTGAGGCATTTTGGAATAACTTAGGCAGGGGTTGGCAACCGTTCAGAAGTGGTGTGCCGAGTCTTCATTTCTTCACTCTAATTTAAGGTTTCGCGTGCCAGTAATACATTTTAACGTTTTTAGAAGGTCTCTTTCTCTAAGTCTATAATATATAACTAAACTATTGTTGTATGTCAAGTAAACAAGGTTTTAAAAATGTTTAAGAAGCTTCATTTAAAATTAAATTAAAATGGAGAGCCCCCCGGACCGGTGGCCAGGACCCGGGCAGTGTGAGTGCCACTGAAAATCAGCTCGCGTGCCGCCTTCGGCATGCGTGCCATAGGTTGCCTAGCCCTGAACTCAGGCAATGACCACACATTCCCTTGCACTAGCGACAGAACCCCTAAGCAGTGGCTGGCTCGGAGACAAGATTATAAGGCCAGAAGGGACCACTGTGACCATCTAGGCTGACTTCCTGTAGAACACAGGCCATAGAACTTCCCTGAATTAATTCCTGTCTGAACCAGAACATAACTTTTAGAAAAGCATCCATACTTGTTTTAAAATGTTCCAGTGATGGACAATCTACCACGTTGGTAAGTTGTTCTAAAGGTTAGTTATCCTCACTGTTAAAATGTGTGTCTGCCTTTGGGTAGCTTCAACTTCCAACCATTGGATCTTGTTATATCTTTGTTTGCTAGACTGAAGAGCCCATTATCGTTTTTTTTCTTCACCGCGTAGGTACTTGTAGACTGTAATCAAGTTGCCTCTTAACCTTCTATTTGTTCAGCAAAACAGATTGAGCGCTTTGGGTCTATTGCTGTAAATCTATTCTCCAATCCTTAAACATTCTCGTGTCTCTTCTCTGAACCTTCTCCAATTTATCAACATCCTTCTTGAGCCTCCCTGGCACCTAGTCCTATGTCGGACCACTAAAATTACACCCTTCATTCTCTCTTTCTCTTTCTTGCTTGCATGACTGGTAGCTAGGGTGACCAGACAGCAAATGTGAAAAATCGGGATGGGGGTAAGGGGTAATGGCAGCCTATATAAGAAAAAGATCCAAAAATCGGGACATCTGGTCACCCTACTGGTAGCTGAGCTGATGAATACAGGGAAGATTGACTCTCCATTGCTTTGCATGTAGTGTAAACTTTTACACTGTTTCACTTGCATGACCATTTACGCTAATATAAAGCAAGTGCAAAGCAATGAAGAGCTGGGCCCATGGTATGACCTTTGCCCAATATACTTTTCAAAAGGCATTTCAGTGAAGTATAGCAATCTGCTTCTCGCAACTGTGATGGTGAATGACACCATCCATTGAATACACAGGGCCATGTCGCGGGTCAGGAGGTGCTGACATGAATAGCCATGGTGGAGGAGGTAATAGGTAATGGCTCCAGTTGTCTCTTGAGTTACAAAGAGGCCTCAGTGGAGGAGTAAGAGTGGTATGCGGCCATTGGTTTGTGTGTTTGACTGTCCTGAAAAATAAATGTGCTGGTTTAATTGATTAGCTTTGTGAAACTGGGTCCATTTCTGCTGGGAAAGCTCTACGTCCTGCTCACCGTGTGACTGCATTATTATGCCCTTGTCTAGCACAAAGGAAAATCTGACCCTGAATGACACAAGCAATGTGCCTCTACTAGAGCTGTGTAGCTCATTAGTCACATGACACCAGATCTGGTAGCACAATTTAGGAATGCAGGTATTTGGGACTCCTCTGGAAAGACCCTGCTGAAAGATCTCCAGGGCGTACTGTACTAAGCACAAGCCACCCACCCCTCGGGTTTGGAAGAGAGCAAATTCCTTTCAGGATTATAGGATTAAGAAGCTGAAAAGTGATTCAAATTCTTCATTAAACAGAAAAAGAGAGACATGAGGGGAAGCTCTTCAATGCATGCATCACTCAATGTGTTTTCCTTGTAATTAGAGGAAGTTATTGAAAAATATTTGAGGGGATTAAATTCTCAGAGTATATGTGCCGGTCAAATAACATGAGAGTCTGCATTCTTCCAAGTAATCAATGGAGTGACTTGAATGGCGAGGTTCAAAAGGACACAATTATTGCTAAAGTGCCATTGTAATAGTACGCACTGTACTGTACAGCAGATGGGCAAGCCTGAGGGTTTCCCAGCAGGGAAACTCTGCTGTATTTGAAAAAACCAAAGCCCTTGAGGTTCACATCTGGGATTTTCCACAGAGGGTCGAAATCTCAGCCAGGCCATTTCCTGATCCTCCTGGAAAGAGACGTTCCTGATTTCATGAGCCAGTGGTGGTTTAGGAACTGAATAGTGCTTCACTCTCTTACAATAAAAAGGGGGGGAAGAAGAGAAACTGTGGGAGGTAAAGAGGAAAGAGTGAGGATACGTCTACACAGCAAAAAAACAAACAAACCAAAACCCTGCAGCAGCGAGGCTCAGAGCCTCGGTCAATTGACTCAGGCACGCAGGGCTCGTGCTGCAGGACTAAAATAGCAGTGTAGATGTTTGGGCTTGGGCTAGAACCCAGGCTTCAAGGTCCCTCCCATCCCTGGGTTGCACAGCCTGGGTTTCAGACGCTGGGTGCTAGTCAAAGCCTGAAGGTCTACCCTGCTATTTTTAGCTCTGCAGCTTGAGCTCCACTGACCCAAGCCAGTTGTCCTGAGCTGTGAGGCTATGTCTATTCAGCAAAGAAAAACCCGCAGCTGCCCTGTGCCAGCAGACTCAGGCTCACGGGGCAGGGCTATTTCATTGCTGTGTAGACTTCTGGGCTCGGGAGCTCTGGGACCTTTGCACCTCTCAGGGCCCTAGAGCCCAGTCCAGAAGTCTACACAGCAATGAAACAACCACGCAGTTCAAGCCCGGAAGGTTTTTCTTTGCTATGTCGATATACCCTGAGACTTGCTGCCACGGTTTTGTTTTTTGTTTGTTTGTTTATTTGCAGTTTAGACGTACCCAGAGTGGGACAAAGACAACAGAAGAGGGAGAATTCCTGTGTAAAGAGGTCAAACTTTTCTCCGCCCCTCTTTCCTCAGAGGCTTCATTATATCTGATGAGGTGATGATGTTCTGCTCATGTAATGAGGTCTTTAAGACAATACATATTGGGCCTACTCTTTGTAACATGGTTCCTACCAAATCGGATGTTACATGTGTTTTGTATTTATTTCTCTAACAGTAATATTTGTCTGTCTAGTGTCCTTCCCATTATTTCATCCTTCTCCACTGCTTGGAATACTCTCCCAAATGCATGTTTCTTGATGCTAAAAGGTAGCTCACCGAGCTAGCATCTGCTTCTCCTGGTGTTCATATTGGAGGAAGTATGGTACAGCGGGTAGAGCCAGCGAAGGGTGGTAAGGATTCCAGGTCACCTTCTCGCCTGCTGCAGACTATGATAACTCCTTTCTTATGGGGTGGGGGAGATTCAGATGGCTGGAGTCAGATCCTCCTGTTAGTTACATGCACATGAATGACTTCAAAAGACAGACACCCCTGTTTGAGGGGAGATCGTAGCCCTAAGGTTCTGTCCCTGGGTTGGCTGAAGACTTCCTGTGTGTCCACAAGGATGTCATGTCACCTGTCTCAGCCTCCTCCTTTGTGAACCCTCTCTCTTTTTTTTTTTCTTTCAGTTTGGTCAAAAACCAAAATGAATGTTTCCGTCTGGTAGCTCCAACCCAAGAGCAGCTAAGGATCAGTAATGTTTCACTAGCTTTGATTGCCTCTGTAAGGCTTGTATGCTTGGTTTCACACTCACCAAGGAGGTGGCCTTAAAGGAAGTGTGACTCCCAGCTACAGAAGTGGATGGGCATCTGGTGACTAGGCTCTGAATTGCTTTTCCCATCATGTCTTGATGATTAAGAGGGAGATCAGAGTGGTCTATGAGTGGCTGAATCAACACAGGGCCAAAGAAGGAAGGATGGTCCAGTAACTAGGATGTTAGCCTGGCACCTGGGTTCAATTCTCTATTCTTCCACAGGCTTCCTGTGTGACTTTGGTCAAATCAGTTTCTCTGTGCCTCAGGTTCTCTTCTGCAAAATGGGGGCAAAAATACATTCCTACCTCATAGATGTGTTGTGAAGATAACTGTATTAAATATTCAGGTGCTCTGTTACTATTAATGATGCTTTTTATAAACAACTCACAAAATCGTCCAAAGCACAGGACTTGGTGGTGGTGGTGAGGGACTTTAACTACCCAGGCATCTGTTGGGAAAATAATACAGCAGGTCACAGATTATCCAACAAGTTCTCAGAATGTATTGGAGACTTTTTTTTTGTATTTTATTTCAGAAGGTGGAGGGAGGAAGGGCGGAACTGGTTGAGAATTTGACATTGGAAGGCATTTGGGTGAAAGTGATCATGAAATGATAGAGTTCATAATTCTAAGGAATGTTAGGAGGGAAAACAGCACAATACAGACAATGGATTTCAAGAAGGCAGACAAACCACTAGAAGATAACAAGGTGATAAGTAACAGTCAGTATGGATTGGTCAAGAACAAATCATACCAATCAAATCTAATTGCTTTCTTTGACAGGGTAACAAGTCTTGTGGATAGGGGGGAAGTGGTAGATGTGATATATCTTGACTTTAGTAAGGCTTTTGATACTGTCTCACATGACCCTCTCATAAACTAGAGAAATACAATCTAGATGGAGCTACTAAAAGGTGGGTGCATAACTGGTTGGAAAACATTCCCCGAGTGTAGTTATCAGTGGTTCATAATAAAGCTGGAAGGGCATATCAAGTGGAGTCCTTCAGGGATCAGTTCTGGGTCCGGTTCTGTTCAATATCTTCATCAGTGATTTAGATAATGGCATAGAGGGTACACTTATAAAGTTTGTGGACGATACCAAGCTGGGATGGGGACAAATTAGAAAAAGTCCAGAGAAGAGCAATAAAAAAATCAACATGCAACTCTCACTAAATATTAAAAACAGTAAGGCATTGATTCAAGCAGAGCCAACCATCCATTGTAATAACAGCAAAAGCAAAACTGCAGTTGTGGTCGATGTTTACAATTAAATGTGCCCACTGCATCCTAGCAAACGGCTTAATGTACAGATGGCAATGTCTTTGTATAATGCTAGGCAAGCTTAACAGAAATCTGCCAATTTCCACAGCGTCATCTAGAGTCAAATGCACAGCACAATCTGATGACCTGATATGTCTGGAAAAATCATCTTTGCTAGTTTATTCATTGCTGTGGGTAAAATGTGTCCAGTAAGTTTTTTTTTCCCCCCTGAAGTGTCTCACCCTCTCCCCCCCAGAATACATTCCACATCCCCCACAGGGGGGCCCACCCGCCAGTTTGACAACCTCTGGTCTAGATAATACTTAGTCCTGCCTTGAGTGCAGGGGACTGGACTAGAAGACCTCTCAAGGTCCCTTCCAGTCCTACGATTCTATGATTCTGTGGTAATGGGAAAAAGAACAGGAGTACTTGTGGCACCTGAGAGACTAACAAATTTATTAGAGCATAAGCTTTCGTGGACTACAGCCCACTTCTTCGGATGCATATAGAGTGAAACATATAGGTGCCACAAGTACTCCTGTTCTTTTTGCGGATACAGACTAACACGGCTGCTACTCTGAAACCCGTGGTAATGGGGACTCTAAGGGCTTGTCTACATTACCCACTGGATCGATGGGCAGCGATCAATCCAGCGGGGGTCGATTTATCGCGTCTAGTCTAGACGCGATAAATAGACCGCCGAGCACTCTCCCCAGGGAGAGGGTCGCAGGCAGAGTCGACGGGAGAGTGTCAGCCATTGACTTACCGCAGTGAAGACACCGCGGTAAGTAGATCTAAGTGCGTCAACTTCAGCTACGTGAATAACGTAGTACCTAAGGTAGGGCCATCTAAAGATTGAAGTTCCAATCAGTTACTTGCATTGGTTGTGTCTAAAGCAAACTGTGTTTCTAGGTTGCATTTAGTGAGTCACTTTGGTTCTTTTTATGAGTCCACTAGGCACACCGGCCATGTTTTTAGGAAGTTTGAGCTACATCCTTATCTGATGCAAATTGAAATAAATGGAGCTATGCCAATTCACTCCAACTAAGGATCTGCTTGATCTTACCCATTATTTAAATACTTTGGCACTCTGTCCATGAATTCCAGAGACTAATTATCAGGGCTTAAGCCAATTTCTAACTGCTGGAAATCAGGATGAGACCTAATGTGTGGGGGTAGATTACCCTATGTCTGCCTATGGTGAGGTTATTACACCTTCCTCTGGCCACTGTCGGAGTAAGGATACTAGACTTAGGTGGATCTTGGCTCTGATCCACTCTGGCGATTCATAAATCGTAAGGACTTCCTAATTCCTATGTTCCTATCATGCCTAGAATTGTGAAATTTGGATGTCCGTACCGTAGCTATCCATTTGATTTCATATTTAGGCACTTGAACAAACAGAAGCTGATTTTTCAGAGTTGTCTAGTGTGTACACCTCCAAATCCTGAAGGCAATGGGAATTTTGCATAAGCCAGTCGTTTTTATTTTGGCATCGCCATATGGAATTTAGCGTCTGATTTTAAGCACTCAGGGTTGACAATGACTGAACTCATGCTTTGCCTTTTGGTCTGGATAATGCTTCCCCAAATCAACCAATCAAATGCACGCATCTTTTCATCCCTGGAGGAGGAAAGCTAAATCAACTGCACACACCAGCATGCCAATTTCCTGTTGGGCTTTTGTTTATCACTCTATCACGTCTCGTGTCCATATGGAAGGCTGAACTGGTCCTCAGGGTGCACTATTTTTAATAACCAAGGGCTATGGATTGTGCATGTTGTCATTTGCAAAACCGCAGTCTAGGGCTGCTTTGCATGGTGCCATGCAAAGTCAATAGGTGTTGAAAGTTAACAGAACAGATACAAAATGGTCTCTGGTTACAATCCCAGATCTGGCCACCATACAAGCTGATGAACAATACGTGAGCTTAAGTTTTGGGGGGTTTTTTTTAGCCTTGCAATTGTGGTTATTGAAATAAAAAATGAGGTGTGGGACTGTTCTTTTATTATTTATTTCCATTTTATTTTTTCATTGGCTCCACCAACCTGGTTAAACAAATATCATGTTGCAAAATAGCAGCTCCTTCGGCATAGGAATTTGGAGGACATCGCAAAAAATACATTTGCCAAAGAAAAAAGGTTGTCAGAGAGCAAATATTGAACTGTTCTGCTTGTTTTCTTCTTTGTGTGAAGGAACGTGACAAACCTAATCCAAAGCTGTTAATGTTGCAGTAAAGTAGTTGGAGAGGAAATTCACGGGGATGCCATGATTTCACATCCCTTTTGTAATTTCTTCTCCGGGACAGATTGCTTTTTTGAGACAAAAGGCATTGAAATAGACCAACCTGTCCAGCAACCCAGAAGAATTATTCAATACATTGCAAGTTGGAGGGTTTGATATACAAAGAAATTACCCACAGAAAGCAGCCATTGAAATGAAAAAGGCAGAACAAGAACCAATGGCTGGAAGTTAAAGCCAGACAAATTCAAATTGGAAATAAGGCACAAATAATTTACAGTGAGGGGGTTTAACCATTGCAACAAACTACCAAGGCAAGTGGTGGATTCTCCATGTCTTGATGTCTTCAAATCTGAATGCCTTTCTGGAAGAGATGCTTTAGCCAAACACAAGATATTGGACCCAATACAGGGGTAATGAGATGAAATTCTCTGGCCTGTGTTATGCAATGGTCAGACTAGATGATCTAAATGGTTCCTTCTGGCTTCAAAATCCAGGTGTCAGAGGGATGCTGTCTCAGCAGCTGTGTAGCCTAGTCTTGCAAACTTGCCAGACGTGGCTCACTATTGCCCAGCACTTTTAGGAGTCATTGATACCAATGCAAAATACAAATACTACCAGATCAGAATAGTATGTGTATATATATATATTTTACCCTCCCTTTGCATTCATGCAAACAAGGTGCAGCACAGCAGTGCCACATGCCCTGGTTGCTAAGCACAGGTAGCATATTACTATGAGCACTTCTGTTGTAGACAGTGAGAGTAATTGTGGTAATAAATGCTAGGCTTGGTAGTAAGTGTTAACAAGATCGGTTCCTTAGAGACCATCTGCATTGCAAAACCCCAAGAAAGGAGAAACTAACAAAGGAAAGTATATGCAGCACAAGTACAATATTAGGACGTCTACAGCTATACCAGGAGTTTTTGTCTATCTCCCTCCCTCAGCAATCAGCGATAGAAGCAAAATTCCTGCCCAGACAGGTGGCAGTCTCATGGTTGAATCTCCCTGCATTAGGAACTGCTGACACCTCAATGGGTGCCCTAACAATCTGAGCACAGGACTGTGCTCCAGGAACTCCAGTGTTCTAACACTGAGGGCAGATCTACACTATGGGGCTAAGTCAACCTAAGTTACACAACTCCAGCTACATGAATAACGTAGCTGGAGTCGACGTACCTTAGCTCAACTTACTGCGGTGTCTACACCGCTCTGGATCGACGGGAAAGCGATGGGCGGTTGATTTAGCAGGTCTTCACTAGACCCGCTAAATCAACCCCGGTGGATCGATCGCTATGCATCAATTCCCCGGTAAGTGGAGACAAGCCCCGACTCCCTCTCAGCCAGACTCGCCCCCCCCTTTGGTGACTTTGAGTACCCTCTGCAGGCAATGTGTCTGAAATCAAGGGTCAGGTACTAGTTAGGGAGTAAAAGCAGCAGAATGGTTCTTTGGGAGGATGAGTTGAGGATTAATGAGGTGACGTTTATAAAGAGCTTTGAAGAGGGATTTCTTTTTTTCATTACTTTGTATGACGCCTTCCACCCGGGGAAAAGACCTTTGAGAATAAAGATGCAACTCTGTTAACCAGGCGCCCCCAAGTAATGCAAACCTTCCGCTAAAAACATCTCACAGCTTTAATTGTTAGGAGGAAACCTGTTGCATTTGACAGAGTCATTTGTAATCATTGCCAATGTGCCACAGTTCTGCACCGCCAACCAATGCCTGATGTATTTTATTTTCTCCCCTGCTTTCTTTGGGGGATTATACCTATTGTGATTTTGACCTTGTAAATTTCCTTGCTCCAGGAGGATTAAGCTCCAGTTGTTTTCTTGCTAGCAGCAAGTATCATTTGCAGCCTAAGAAATATGATTTCCTCCTTTAAAAATGGCTCTGACCTTTTTTTTTTTTTAAACCACAAACAATGGAGTTCAGAGAAAAATCCAGTGGAATATGGACTTTGGAGTCTTTGTGCTTTCTGATGTGAAACAGGCCTGTCTAATGCATTCAGTTCCTCGTCAGTTGTGAAAGAAATGTCTAAAGTTTCATAATATCGTATCAGTTGCACAAACAACTTGTCCTTTAATCTAGGTGCTTAAATCCTGCATTTGGCTTTAGTGAAGCTTAGCTACATTTCATGCATTGATGGGTTTTACTCTTTTGGGGGAAGGGTAGAGAATGAACTTCACTTTCATGTTTTGATGTGATTCAAATAACTTTGTTTCAAATGCTTTAATCCCACATGCTCCTGGGCAATTAATGTTTTCATATAGTTTTGACTTCCCTGAGTAAGGTTTTTTTCTATATGATGCAGAGGCCTATGAATCAGAAAATAATTTCTAGACTTCCTTTGATTTCCGTTCCGGTTTGTTTTTGCTTTTTGTTTTCATTTTGAACTTAGGTGGGGAAGCTGTGTAGAAGATTATGTATATATGCATGAATTAAATAATCATAATAATACTTGGCACTTCTGTAGCTTCTGTCATCCAATGAGCTCAAAGCTCTTAGGCATTAGTACATTTTTTACAACTGACCTATCGGGTATGTAAGTGAATTATATCAGTGGTGCCCAGCCTTATTACAGAGGAGGGCCCCATAAACCTAAGCACAACTTTGTATGGGCCAAGCGGACTCTACATATTTTAATAAGATTCATATTTTAAGTTCAGCTTGTTTTGTATGTATTTACACAGGTTTTTTCTATGTACAGTATTAGCTATTTAAAATCAATGAAAGAAATCAGTGCATGAAATGTGTATCAGAATGATAGAAAACGGGGGGAAAAAACAAACAAAAGTATTGTATCTGGGACTGACTGTAGCTAATCTGCGCATATCTGAAGGCGTGTTCCTGATTTTTTTATAGCAACAATCGCCAAGTAAGTACCTGTTTAATTGGACTGGTTAGCCTACAGCTGAGCTGTGAATGCAGAGAGTTATTATTTACAGGCTTGCGCTTCTATGAAACATGACAACATTTTATTTATTAAACCCATTTTTATGGCATTTTCTGATACTTCCTTGTGTAAACTAAAATGATGTAACATGACAACAAGACACTAATGAATTGACTGTTTGTATATTGTGTTGAAGCGGGCTGTGAGCCTTACGAAATGCTCTGGTGGGCCTGGTACGGCCCACGGGCCATATGTTGGGCACTCCTGAATTATATTATCCTCTTGTGGGGAAAGTTAGCCCTAAGCAACAGCTGTGGGGCCACACAACCAGTGGGCAACGGAGCTAGAAGTAGAACCCAGATTCTGGGTCCTGTGCTATAACCATGAGTCCACACTTCTTCCTTTGTTCTCACCTCTTGCCTTGAGATTGATTGTGCTCAGGCCTGTGTTTGCACACGCAGCCCACAGGTCAGTGTGCCTGATTCACAGGAGTCTGCTGCAGCTCCCAGCAAGAGGGGGACAGTTCTTCAGCACAAGCGGGAGAAGCTTATTCTCTTAGCCCTTGAGGACCTGGGTTCAGTCCCTACCGATGACTAGGATGGTGGTCATTACATATGCAAGGGAGGAGAGGACACAGGGAACCTCTCTCATACCTGTGCCTCTATAAAGGGATTTGGAAGAACCTGGTTGGGGAATGCAGATACGTAGGGGCCGTTGTCGATGCTAGTTATCCAAAGACTGTGTGACCATGGCTGTCCCCCTTCATAGGAGCACCCGTTGCAAGACGGGCAGAGCTGTCACTGCAACTTGTTCTCCTCAGGAGAACCCAAGCAGAATTGTGGCTGAGTCAGCCTGACTTTCTCCTGCAGTGTTGCCCCTCCAGCTGGCTAGAAAAGGGCAGAATCCAGCCCATAAGCTGCAGCAGGGTAAATATTAGCTAAACCTTTGCAACACTTCAGATCTTCCAGGCAGTATCAGCTGTCAAGTGAGGATGTGTAGACACCTTCACTTGGAGATAGGGCAGACTTGACTCTGTTTATGTCCTTGAGCCATCCTTGATAGAGGATCAGTCTTGTTACAACCCCCGCTCGGGGGATGGACTAAGTAGCCTGCTTCAGTGTCCTTTCTGACTCAACGATTTGAGGAGTTACTGAATGCTTTCCTCACCATGTGGGCCTTTTTTCAGTGTCAATGCCTGTGTCTAAAATGCGGCACGCCAGACACCACAGAAATGAGGCTTGACATCTGTCCTGACAGAAAGTTCAAAGAATACAGGGAAATGCAGCAAACTGAAACTTTCGGGGAAGGTGTTTTGCCTTTTTAAAATCTTTTAAACCATTAATTGCCATAATGGGCTGTATGTTTGTGCGCACTTTCCCCTCTCTCCAGAACAAGCCCTATCTACTCTGCATTAATCATTAATTGCCCAGCCTGAAACATATCTTGTGCACAGACATTCTTGGCAGAGAACAGCAGAAAGGGGAATCAGTCTTTTATTTATTTTTTATTTACTTGGTTATTTTGTTTCCAAACAAGTCAGAAGATATTGATTTACTTGTCTCCTGTTTCTGACTCTTTTTCTGCGGGGGAGGGGGGCAGTTGTACTCCACAAAGTGGAAATTATGTAAGATGTCCGCAAGTAAAAAGGATAATAAGTTATACATTTCCATCATGTCTTTCATCCAGAAGAATCACAGAGCATGGTACCAAATTCTATTCCCATCTCTCTCTCTCTGTGTTGCTGCATAACTATGGATAGACAGACTGATAAAGTTTTTTGTATATTTTCTGAAGCATGACTGGACTTTTTTTTTTTTTTTTGCTTAAATTTTCTCCCACAAAAATCCAAGCTGAATGAGAGGCTGAATAGGGAGAGGTTAAAATTCATCAAAGGCATAAACACCTCAAAACAGTGGGGTATAATGGAAAAACTGATAGGGAACCTTAACTACTGGCATTGCCACTGCTCTGTCTATAATCATAAACAGATGTGGAATATATGGATGAGCAGCTATATAAATAGGGATGGGACAGATAGATACTGATGGATAGTTAGATCCTTGAGGTTTTTATATACATTTCTATTCGTAATGGTAATCACATGACTAATTTCTAGGTTGGTGTTATTTCTGCGGAACAGAAGGACTCCTGAGATTTCAGACGGATTGAGATTTTGGACACTCCAAAGTTCAGGATAGGGAGTGATTAACTTTAGGGAGCTTCAGTTGTATGTGATATTGTAATCTGGATCTAGATTCATATTCTGAAAGTAGCCCCTTCAAAATTCAGAGGTGTTCAGAGCCTAGGGGGAATTGCTTGGGTCTACTGCTAATTTAATATGCAGCATGAGTTACTATTCATTCTTTAGAAAATGTTTCAGGAAATAAACTTTAAAGAACATCTATGTGTTTGGGGGTTTGGGGTTTTTTTTGTTTTTTTTTCCCTTGGACTGAACAACCTAAAAATTCCTGAAACAATTTTGCTCAGATTTTCCCAGAAAAATCACCTTTGGGCTCAAGGTAGTCGTGGACAATTTTAGCCCCAAAGTAATTTATCTGAGGAAGTTAAGTTAAGCAACTGGAAAAAAAGGAGCTAAGAATGGGAGTTGGAACCAGAAAGTACTATAATATTTTGTGAGGCCATATGACACCAAAGAGCAATGCAATTTTGTGCTTTGACTTGGCGTAGTGGTCAGCATGGTGAGCTGCGGTTCAGGAGATCTATCTTATATTCCTGGATTTGTTGCTAGTCTGCTGGGTGACTGTAGACAAGCCATTTCATTGTTCGGTGCCTCAGTTTACTCATCTGTAAAATGGGGGTAATGATACTGACTTCTGTTGTTAAAGCTCTTTGAGATCCGTTGATTCCATGGCCAGCAGGGACCATTGGGATTATGTAGTCTGACCTCCTGTGTCACGTGTGATGATGCTTGCACACAGGTATTGAAAATCACTTTCTTATTTCATTTCTTCATATCCTGTAATCCTCCCCGTGCTGCTCCGAATACACTTTGTCACCAGGTTGCTTTAGAACCATGCACCATGTGAGCCGTGTTTGGTGTGTCCAAACCAAACTTAACCATACATTTCTAGCCATGCCCCTCTGTGATGTGATCCTCTCATCTCACTAGGGGTCTCACTAGGGGTCATCCAAGTCCCTCAAAGTCAATGGAAAGACTCATTGAGTGGACTTTGGATCAGGCTCTAGATGTGTCACGTTGGGCTGCATGAGTATTTGGACAGGAGACTTCTGAGGGAAAACTCTGCGAAAGAGGGTGATTATCATTGTACCACTTTACAATGGCACAGGAGAGATGAGATGACTTGTCTCTCGTCACACAGCAGGTCACTGTCACTGTTCAGTGCCCAATCCCCAGGACTACAGTGGCTCAGTGTGGCTATGCTTTTCTCAGTGGCTGCTGCTGCTTTTCACTTAAGTGGTGGTGAAATTATTCCTGTGTGCCTTTCAGTTTCAAAAGTGCTTTGGAGTGCTCTAAATATGCATTGTGATAGAACTCCTGTATGGATTGGATCTATGCACTGCCGTCCTGGACATAACCATACGTAACCTAGACCACAGTAAATTCACTACCTTGCTCTATGGAGCAATAATGTTGGAACCAGATGGCACAGGAAAGAGTGGTATTGTCATTGCTATAGTCCTTTTTGCCTCTTTAGATTGCAGTCTCAGAATACTGTAGCCACAGGCTGCAGAGAAGCAGTTCTGTTCCCATTTCCCGCTCAAGAGAAAACAGGTCATCTCCAATTGCTGGTGACATGATACGCTTGCCCTTTCCGGATGTTGCTGTTAGGAGGGCATGTGCGTATTTTCATCCAGAGATGAATTTTTTTGACTGTGTCAGTTCCTCACTGGGATGGTAACCTGTTGTTTCCCCATTGAAGACTCAAACTTATGTCAGGCTGCCACTTTTGAGATTTATGTTCATGGGATATTAAAAATGCACATGGAAAATTAACTGCATGGAGATCAGATCAGCTGATCTGGGCCCCAAATACTTATGGACCCTTATACTATTAAAGTTACACCCTGTCTCCATAGTCCCATTTTATCTATCCCTTATTACGCACATTCTATGCTTATTCTGCATGAGGCAGTCCCACTGACGTCAATGGGAGCTTCACTGGTGGTATATGTACAGAAAAAGCCCTAAGGGCTTCACCAGCAAATTAACAACTGAGGTTGTTAGACTGACCTGTGAAATCTTGGCTCTGATGTGACACTTATATCCCTCATTTTGCCAGAAGTCCACACGATATAATAAATTGCATTGAACAGCATATTTCAGGAGCACTGTTCCTGAACAAGGTGGCAACTCCTTTGTTTGTGGCTTCATCAGTGTCTCATATATATTTTAAGAATCTTGTTTAATTGTTCAGTCTCTCTCTCTCTCTCTCACACACACACACTCACACACACACACACACACACACACACACTCGCATACGTACCTATGTCTCTCTACCTTTCCACTCAAAAAAAAATCAAAAAGCTAATGAGATCAATGACTGTATCAAAAGCACTCTGCTCTGTGAGGACATAGTCACATCCTCTCTTTCTGTGTGGTGGTGACAATGAAAGGAAAATTCCCTTGAGTTTCTGCTTTTCTGTGTGGTGGTGACAATTTTTGAAGAAATTGATATCTCGAATGTTGGAATGGCCTGGGACACAGCATATGAACAACCATACCTCGATATTGCTTATGTCCGTGGCCATTTCTTGTAGCTAATGTACTGGGTCACTGCTTTGTGTGATTAGGTGCATCTTTGCTGATGCCCAGCTGAAATAACTCACTGAAGATATGAGGATATGTGAGCATTTATCTGCTATGTTGTAAATGTTGATGGGCCTGTGAGCAGCTAGCTTCACCCTGGGATGTGGCAGGCACCCTCAACTCCATGTTCCAGGAGGTGATTAGTACATCACAGGATCAGGAGTCTTGTCAGATTGACTTGTGTCGACAAAGTTATAAATAGCAAATCCTACAATTGACCAGCATAACTATACTGTTATTGCTAGATAAAGTTATGGACAGCAGCAGAGGCGCTAGGTTTGTCTGCCTGCAGACTCAGCTCAAGAAGACAGCACAGCCTAGGTTCACATTCAGAAAGTTAGCCTTTTCATCCATAAGGACTGTCACCTATCCACCAATGAGGAGCAAATTAATGGATTTTTCAAGCCTTGATATTTACTAAATATAGGAACATGGACACTATCATACCACGGCAGACCATGCAGTCAATGTCCTGTTGCTGACAGAGGCCAGTACCAGATGTATCAGAGGAATGTACAAGAAACTACCTAATGGACAATTCCAGAATGCTTTACCCATAAGAGAAGCTTCTTCTTAACCCCCACCACTTCCTGTTTGGCTTATATCCTGAAGGATGCGTTGATGTTTTATTAAAAGATCTGCTCTAGGAATTATTTTGGGGAAGTTCCCTGGCCTGTGTGATGTAGAAAGTCAGACGAGAGAATCACAATGGCCTTGGAATCTGTGAATCAAAAAGAGACAATTTAGCCTAGTGGACAGAGCACTAGAATGGGACTCGAGCGACCTAGGCTGTTTTTCTGACTCAGCCAGTGGTCTTCTGGGTAACCTTGGGCAAGTCACCTCCCATCTCTGTGCCTCAGTTTCTCCATTGGTAACATGGGGATAATGATACTGGCCTCCCTTCTAAAGCCCTTTTGCGGTCTACTGATGAATAGCACTACATAAAAGCAAGGTAGTGGTGTTATTAACTGAAAAATCATACTTGTGTCTGAAATATTATCTGCTACTATTACAAGCAACCCTTAAAATGACTGGAAATTAAAATGATTAAAGAGGGGAAAATATGCTGTTCTCTTTTTCAGTTTGTTTACTTTGTGTATTTGGCAGTACTTGATGTATAATCAATTCCACTGTTTCCCCTTGTATAATCAGTTAGTCCCAGTTCTCCCTGTTGCTTTTTTTATTTTTTATATGGAGATATACCTATCTCATAGAACTGGAAGGGACCCTGAAAGGTCGTTGAGTCCAGCCCCCTGCCTTCACTAGCAGGACCAAGTACTGCTTGTGTGGGTCTTTCACACTGCAATGAGAGAGAGATTTTTATTTTTAAATAGGAAGATTTGGTTGTAAAACCATACAATTTAGTAAGGCCACATAATATGCACTACCTGAACTACGTTTGACTCTTTAAAAAAATGCAGCTGTACCCCTTTAAATTATACTATTCATTGTTTTAACATAAAGAGCGGAACAGTATAAACAGAAACTCCTTGGTCTGTATGTCTTCCTGCAACAAACTCAGAAAGCTGTCTTCTGTGGTTAGTTCACATGTTGTGTGCTGGGAAACAAGTGACAGCTAAAGCCTAGAGTGGACACCACATGTAGCTTGAAGTGCCAATCAACTGTAGCTAAACAAATTCTATTGTGACTTGCCTGAGATTATTTTTTTTTAACTAAATGACAACTTCTGAAACTTTGTGGTCTGGTTGTTATTAATATGAGTACTGAAAAATGTGTCACATGCATTAGGCATATTATCAGTGTTGTCTCCTCTGGTTCCCAGCTCCCGCCCTCTCAGCTGCTGTTGCCGTGCGTTGCGTGTAACCACCTTGAGCTTTCAGAATATATTTGTTTCCGTTCTCAGACCTTCTTTTTGTGCAACTGTTTGCTTCATGGTGTGGTCAGTAAAGCGTAAGGAGTTGATCAAATCCTCCTTCCAACTCTTTCCCCTGCCTTCTCCATTCCCACCCCCACGAGGATTGTATGTGTTGCATGGGATAAGAAAAGATGAGAAGGAAGAAAGGATGAGAACCCTAAAGGAGCTTCTCAGAGGTACCATCTTGAAGCAAATTGCTGGGTAATGTGTTGTGGCCGGGAACCCTACAGAGGGTAAGAGTTTCAAACTTTGAATCTTAGTTGTTGTTTTTTTAATTTTCTTTGGTAAGGCTGCACATCACACACACACACACACACACACACACACACACACACACACACACACACACACACACACAAAATCTGATAAAAGACCACAGTGGGAAGCACACAACCAAACATTCTGATTCTTTCAGCTTGTGCATGATGATCAAGACTAATTTAGATTTCCCCAGATTAGATGCCCTCCCCCCCCACCACCCCCAAATAGCTTAGTCACCTATAGTAAGAACGGAGCAGCGCTGGGTCCTTTGGCCAGTACAGTATAAAAAGAAACTCCTGCTGCAGTGTGATTTGAACTTGGTTTACCCCAGAAAATCTACCAGTTTTGTGTAAGGGGAACATTCCACTATGGGCAGTGATGTGATCAACTGTCATGAGGAAACAGGTTGGAATATGGTCAGTAGCTTAGTGGGTAACAGCCCACTCCTGTCCACACACGCAAGGTTCTGCAGAATGTGCAGTGAGTGATTTGATGGATGGTATCCTTCCTCCTGGGCTAGCCTAAAACCTATGCCCCGGCATTGCACTGTGTGCTGTATTTCAGATGAGAAGCCTTCTTGCTACTTATTGTCATTAAATAGCAAATGGCAATATTCAAAAAATTGGGGCATTTGCCCTGGTACCCAGGCCGAACTCTGAACTAGTGTGTGATTTCAGTTGGATAGAGTATTGCTCCTTATCTCCTCTAAACAGTTTCTATGTGCCGATTAACAGCTATTATGTCCCACTCCGGAGAAGACTAGGTTACAGCGGTGGGTGAGAGCTTTTTGAAGTCTGCAAAGTGCTATGGAACCCTTCTGTCTGAAAGGGGGCATAGGAATGTAAGATACTCATTATTTTATTCTATTGCAACCAGTGTGGAAGGCTGCTAAAGAGATCACAATGCAGCCTTCTGTCACATCACAAATATCCAATGTCTGAGGGCAACCCGTGGCTTTTGTGATGGCAAAAACATGTTCAAAGATCTCTCCAGCAATTTTTTTGGCTGAAAAAGATGATAAAATGATGTGTATTACTGATAGCCTTTAAAAGGAGATTGTAATCCTAGGTGTACCTGTTTTACTTCTCCTTGGACAGGATTTAAAAGCGGGAGGGGGGATTGTGTGTGTGTGTGTTACCTCCCATACAGACCCCAAAGTATTCAGTTATCTCCCAATCAGTGCTGTTCCCTTTTGAGTGTTAGACATTCCATCTGATCAATAATAAAATGATGTGCTAGGTAAAAACTACTATAATCACCAAGAATTCAGTGTATGGGATATGATCTTTCAGCCCTAATGGATAATCCCCACTGAATGCTCCTAAGGAGGGCAGGCGGGTGAGGGCCGGAGGGGGAGAAAACCAAGATATATATCAATATGTCCCGGGAGACAATGTCCTTCTTGCTCCCAAATATAGTGACCAGTGTAACCCTGTCCATAAATCACCATACTTATGCTTAAAGAGCCAAGTTCCGTGTTGACATACACTCTCTACATTCCCATTAAATTGAATGGGCTTGCAGGGGATGTAAATCACTACAGAATATGACCCTGTATCCGATTTATGCCCTGAGATGCTGCTGGCACCCAAGGAGTTGTCTTACATTCCGCTTGAATCCTAGTTAAGTGGATTCTTCCAAAGGGAACAATTCTAAATATCGATGAGGGGTGGTGGGGGAGCCCCTATGCACCCTGAAACTCAGGAGCAATTTTCTCTCTGGAAACTCCAGGTTAATAGGAAGCTCTGGGGTTTGCCAGGCAAACTATATGCTACCAGGCACATTTTATGGTGGGCTGAGTAGATGTATGCGTGCATGCTAAATACACATTGGAATTAATACAGATGTTATGGAGAAGAACTAGTGATCCATTGCATTCCAGCCTTAGTAATTAGAAGGCAAATGATCCTACTGGTGGTAACATTAAATTATGCTCTTGAATATTCAGTAGGGACAGTCATGCATATTGCATACGGAAGGACCAGGTGATCTGATAAGTCTTTACCAGCTCTAATATTTATGATTCGGTGACTGGCAGATTTCAAGACACTAATGAGTGAGGATGACACCAATATATGAAAAGCCAGTGAGTTGCAAAGGCATCCACACATTACTCCATGTGATAAATAGGAAAGAAATGTAATATGTCTAGTTATCACTCCCTTTGATCAATTCATCTGCCCTCTGCACATAAATCCATCTACATTCCAACCCCCTGGGTGGCTTCAAACAGATGTAATTAGAAGAGAAAAGTTTCCTCCAAATTTGGATTTTTTTTTTTTTAAACTTGCCCAAGGCGCAGTTTCTGTCTTGGGCTAGTGATAAAAATATTGCCAGTTCTACAGGCTTTAAATGACTCCCGGGTCTAGAAATAGGAACTTTATACCTTTGAGAAAGCCTTCCCAATTAGAGGACTTTCAGAATCTGTGTTGAGCCCTGAAAGATATTGTGATATTTTTATTTACAGAAAAATTACTGTATGTTATCTCTGGAGGCATTTCGTATTTAGTTTCAATTATTTTTCCACTTCTGAGCCCTGCACAGTCAGACCCATGGTAACTAAGGCTACATCTACACTACAGGGGGGAGTCGATTTAAGATACGCAAATTCAGCTATTCAGTGAATAGCGTAGCTGAATTCGACGTATCGCAGCCGACTTACCCCACTGTGAGGACGGCGGCAAAATCGACCTCTGCGGCTTCCCGTCGACGGCACTTACTCCCACCTCCGCTGGTGGAGTAAGAGCGTCGATTCAGGGATCGATTGTGGACGCAATAAATCGATCCCCGAGAGGTTGATTTCTACCCGCCGATTCAGGCGGGTAGTGTAGACCCAGCCTAAGGCACCTGGCTTGACAAGGGGAAAGGATACCACACTCCAAGAGTTGCAATAAAACTTCTTAAAACTCTCTAAAGTGTTTCTAAAATAGTTCATCTGCAATGTATGTAGCATGCTCGGAATACGTGTTGTTGTGTGTTACATGTTTCATCACCGTGTATTTGGGATGTTCTGCATACCTCATTCAAAGCTTCACCACTCATGAGTAATGTGGCTGTCCCAAACTCACCACAATGAAATCTTTAATGTCCGCTCAGTAAGGGAAGGGTCTTGTGGAAATATGTGATGATGTAATTAAAGATTGCATTATCCTGCATATGCAGAAGGGGCTGAATTAAGGTTGAGCAGGCAACCTTCCTTCTGGCATTTCCTAACTGGAGTGCTTGATTTTGCGACCTTAATGTTGTTTTAATGTAGTCTTTTGATGCATAATTTATTATGTATAGTTATTTATAATACAACTGTTAAATCAAATCTGATTATTTAAAACGGCACATGCACGTAATAATTGCTGTCATAATTGTGTCACGTGACAGGAAATACCCAGTAGCTCAGGGATACTGATCTGCTGTACTATACCAGCATTATAATTTCACTATGCTGTGCTGTGTAGTCTATGTTATGCTGTGCTTTGCTGTTCTTTCTGTCTTAAATCACCCTGTCTGGTGAGGGGTGAAATCATGGAGGATGTACTTCACTCAGGCACTGTGAGGAGACAGTACCTCCAGTGTTTTACTATAGTGCTTAGAGGCCCCAGTCAAAAACCTTTGTGCTAGGCACTGTACATAGTCACAGTCAGAGACAGTCCCTGCCCCAAAGCATTTACAGTCTACGTCAACAAGACAGGCAAAGGGTGGGAGGAAGGAAGTGTTGTTATCCCCATTTCACAGATGGGGAACTGAGGCCTTTCTGGCTAGATCTTCCAAAGAGCTCAGAGACCACTGAAAACATTACTCTCAGTGGGAATTGCTGGGTGACTTATGAAAAGCAGCCCATTTCATTGACGTGCCGAAATAGGAGCTGAGCTCTTATGCGACTCTGGCCGATAGAGATCAAGTGACTTGCCCAAGATCACAGAGGATGTTTGTGGCAGAACCAGGAATTGAGTTGCAGTCCAGTGCCGTAACCACAAGATCTTCTTTCCTCTCAATGACTTACTGTTGTCCTTTAGGCTTGATTTTGCAGTGTGTCGAGTATTGTCAACTCCCATTTGCGTTTCACAGCATTAGGCCCTTTCCGATTAGGAACAATCATTGATTGGCTCTGAATGGAGGCTCATTCAGGTCTTGTTGGCTGGAAGGAGGGCGAATGAAACACTGACCTTTGAAGACTCTAGGTATCTAAAGCATTGTGGCAATATGACGGGGAGTAGAACAAATGGAAGTGAAAAGAGAATTGCCGGGAGCTTGGTTGCACTGGCCGGCAGTGAAGAGACCCGTCTCTGTTTTCAAAGGATTGCCAAGGATTGCCCTATGACACCTGGAAGAAAGGCTAATCCCTGGAATCATTATATTCACAATCCCACCTTGGGATCTTTTTCAGTCTCTCTCTGAACACAGAGGGAGCGTGTCCTAGTGGGACAGTCAGAAATGCCTTTCTGGAAGAACTTGTGGTTCAGAAGGAAACAGAATGTTGTGAAGTGGCCATGAAAAAGCCACCACTTGAAGGTTTTACTTATGAAATATTAACTTGAATCCTATCGTTACTCTTTGTCAGAAAGGTTCAGTTTCAGGGCTCATGTTTTAAGCACACATCGTTTAAATATTTACACAGTCACATTTTCTGGGTTTATAACTTTCGCTGTGGCACTAACCTTGTATTTCACACCAGTGAAAGCACACTGCACTGTGTACTGTACAGCCGTTAAGGGTCCCCTGGAGAATGTCTCCAGCAAGCAGGGAGGGTCTGTCTAAATGTGTGGGAATTTTTGCTTTAACACGTATACGAGAAAGCATGAATTAGCAGTTAAAGCAGGTGGTATCATGGGGTAATTCAGACAGCACTGGACTAGGAGTCAGTGGACCCAGGCTATACCCTGGACTTTATCTCTGTCCTGGGCCAGCTTGCTCACTTCTGATTCCTGTCCCTTCCTTTTTTTCAGTCTTGTGAAAGTTTTTGAGTCAGAATCTGTCTCTTGCTATGTGTTTGTACAACACCTAGCACCATGGGGAACACCATTGGTTGAGGCTCTGCATTGCTGTAATGGAGATAATACATAATTATGATAATAAAGCACAAGACTTGGACTTAGGAGATCCGGGTTCTTAATCCAGCTCTGTCACTGCCATGCTGTGTGTCCTTGGGCAAACCACTTCATCTCTCTGAGTCATAGTTTTCCCCATTCTGAAATCAGGATAGTGACCCACCTCACAGGGGTGTTGTGTGCCTTAAATAATGGTTCTGAAGTGTTTTGCAATCCTTACTTGTAGGGTGCCATAGAAATGCAAGGTATTATATTTTTTATTGACCTGCAAATGGAGCATCCCTTAAAACCGTCCTCCTCAAGGACTCTCTCAGAGATTGGAGGGTTTTGTTGTTGTTGTCGTTGTTTTCAAACTAGAAGCCAAGCCAAGAAGAGGAGACTAGGATGAGATCTGAGCTCAAGAGACAAATGTCATGATAGTAGGTGTGAGCACAAGTTGAGTTCAGATTTAGGTTGAGTTCAGGTTGTCAGTACAGACTTCAATTAGCCTGAATTCAACCGCCTTTTGTCGGATTCTGTCTGTGTTGCGGTGAACATGAACAGCAGGACAGCTATAGCTTGTCCAGGTCAGATGGGCACTGCCAGGCTCAGATCCATTCCAAAATGGTTGGCCCAGCAACTCTAGTTAATATGACATATTGCAATCCAGCAATGGTGGGCAGTGTTCATCCTTGTTTTCTTGTCTTTATGAGCAGTAAACTTCTGAAAGCAGCAGAAAGTCGGGGATTATTGTAGGTCCACTGTAGTGGAAGATGGAAAAAAGACCTATTAGATCATCCAGTAGTCTATCTCCCAGCCACTGCAGGAGTTCCGTACAGTACATTCTAGTGTTTTGTCTAATCTTCAATGTCCAAAGCAAGGGGTTTCCTTCTCCCTTTGTAGATTTCTCTATGACCTGATACAGCTCGCTGTCAGGGTATTTTTCCTGATATTAAGCCTACTTTTCCCCTTAGTGTCATACCTTTACTCCTTGTGTTAGAGCAGGTAGCGTCTTCGATTGCTGACAATACAATCCGTTGACTGAGACGCGGACCCTACTCCTGAAAGTATTGGCACTTGGCTACTTTTGTAGCATCAAATGCCAGCAGCTCCTACACATTCTATCCCACCTCCAAATGGTTATGTCAAGTTAGACTGGAATATGGGCCAAATCCTTAGATGGTGTAAACTGGCATAGCTTTTTGAAGTCAATGGAGCTCTGCTGATTTATACCAGCTAAGGATCTTACCTCTTTCCTTTTCACAAGCGTAGCCCTTTTGAATTCAAGAGGCTCTGTTTTATGATTGAGACTATAGAAGTCTTACCAAATAATTACACCTCCAATTTGAATATACAGGCTGATTCAAGGGAGAGCCTTAAACTTCTAATTTTTGCTCCACACGGGGAACGTTTCCAGATCAAATTAGATCCATCGGAGGGTGTTGAAATCCAACATCATCTCTTTTCCATCTGCAGAATCTGGGTATGTTTTCTCCCAGGGAGATGTCATGCCCCGTTGCAAAATAACTCTTGATTTTCCAAACATTCTTGCAGCTCAGTCTTTCCCATACATGGAGTCCCCACTCCGCAGCATGCCAGCAGTAATGACACCCTCTGTGTGTATAGTTTCAGTGCATATTTTTGACAAGAAAATGGGATTTGACATTTCAAAAGCAGTAGTGTTTATTCCGGCAGAAATCCATCCAAGACAAGTGAACCGTCAACACCTTCTCCTCAATAAACAGCTGTCAGGGATTTGATTAAACGAGGGCTGCATTTTGTGGGTGTACTGTTTGTTTAATTACGCCACAAGTGTGCTTGTATCCTTAGTAACCTCCTGGTTTTCACTTGAATTCTGCCCTGGCGTTTTGGGTATGTTCCCCAAGTCACTGCTGGTTCTAACACAAGATCGTTCGGCATTAAACTGGCAGTGCTGCGGCACTGGGTAGAAGTTCTGAACAGAAACCTGTGACCAAGAGGTCGTGTGTATGAGTCAACAGTGTGCCCTTGTTGCCAAGAAGGCTAACGGCATCTTGGGCTGCATTAGTAGGAGCGTTGCCAGCAGATCAAGGGATCACACATTGACCAAGAAGTTTATTGTGGAAGGGTTTGTGTAGTTCTTGTTTATTCTTCTGCCACTCCCACATTCTCTGCACTGAGCAAATCACCTGCCCACACGGCTGCTCTGAGTGACTACCTGCTGCACTGCTGTTCGGCCAGACCTAGTTGTCCGAATACTATTGCAACGCTAGGCCTTGCTCCTTGTCCCCTGGGGTGGGGGAGCTGTGCTGCCTGGCAGCTGGGGACCGATGTTGCTACAATCTAAATTATGCCCTGCCTCATGCCAAATCTACTTCTGCCCACCAAGGGAGAGCACAGCTTCATTAGCCCTTGCTGTTTGCCCACAGGGGAGGGATACTTCTACACCGGACCTTGCTGTTTGTCCACTGGCAAAGGGGGACTATTGACTGGACAATCAGACATGCCCAGTGAAAGATCTGCTCTGGTGGGCGCTGTCCTGATGGGATCAGAGATTACATTCCTGTCGTTTAGATCAGATGTCAGTGTCAGCAAGACACCAGCTTCCCTTATTCTGTTGGAAGTGCGTTCTCGTTAACTGCATGTTTTATTATTATATGAGGGCTCCAGGTCAGAGCATAAGCAGAGAGGCTCTTATGCTACAGCTATTCACTTTACCTGGACAGAGGGTGAGTTTTGCCCACAGCCTTTTCCTTTAATTTGCTTACTTGAATCATTTTCTTCCTTGTTTCTGCTTCATGTGGAAAAACACAGTCACCCTTACTTCCCAATTGTCTCCTGTACAATTGAAAAACTTCCCTATAATTATTAGGATAGTAATGCCTAAAGGCCTGCACCATGATTGAGGCCCCAATGTACTAGGTGAGTGAGAAACCGTATCTGTACAAACCACATATACCAGGTCACACAAAAAGTGCATAGAATATCAGGGTTGGAAGGGACCTCAGGAGGTTATCTAGTCCAACCCCCTGCTCAGAACAGGACCAATCCCATGGTAGAGCCAGGAATAGAACTCACATCTCCTGAACCCTACTCCCAAATCCAAGGCACTAAGCCACACTGCTTTTCAAAATGTATAAAATAAAAGGAAGGATGCAGGAGCAGTTTAGGATGAAGCACGAAAGAAGGATCTTGCCTTGACTTGGACACTCCCTGGAATATGTGTAATGATGGTGTTTTGCTGTACCGAACTTTCAAGCTGGAGGGATTATGATCAAAAGCCAAAAACTGAATAGTAAGTATGCCTGCTTCAAACCAAATCTAATCAAAGCACCCTGTGCCTTATCCACTGCCCCCTCCTCCAGGTTAAGGAACTTGACTGAGAATGTTAAGTAGGGCACTCATTTTCAGGGGCATGACTTGTGGGTACTGAGATAAAGCTTCCAGGTGTACAATTACTGATGCAATGGTGCTTCTGGCAGAAATAAGTTACAGAAAAAAGATGGAGCAAAAGAATCCCAGAGGCAATCAATGGCACTGTGATTTGGTTGTTAACATACAGCAGGTTTAAGTAGATTTTCCCAGTGGTCAACTATCGTAATTTGTGGTTTGCAATATATATGTGACCATATGTTTTAGTGATGAGCAAACCTCAGACAACTGGGTTAAAGACTGGATAAAAGTGTGGCTGCTTATCTGAGAGCTATGTGACCTTCTTGAGTCACAGAAAACAGATTTTCTAACCTGACTTCCATTCCCTTCTGCTTCCATACAATCCAGTGGCAACATCAGAAGAATCACTTCCCATTTGTCAATTTATAGTGCATTGGCCAGTTAGTGCAATATATAGAAAATATTTTTCAAACACATAGCTGTGGAACCTGGAATAGCAAGGGACGAATGCAAATGAAGGTTAACCACATATTTCTGAACCTCACAAAAGGTTTGGTTCCAATTTTTATGGTGGGTTGTGGTCTGTTCACCGTGTTTGCTTGAGTAAGAATGGAATAAGGACACCAGGATTTGTATTCTGGGTTCTTGTTTGCTGTGTGGCATCTTACCCAAAAAGCAATGGTACTTCAGTATGAGACTTTGCCTTGCTTTGGATTTAGTGTGCAGGTATGAAAATCTTCTTTGTAAGGAGAAGAGATGGCAATGGGCAAATCTCAAAATGTTCAGACTTTGGGTCCCATTCAGAGATCTGGAGGAATCTCAAAACTATCTTGTCTGAAAAATAGGGTTGAAAATCTGGCAAGCAGAGGCTCTGTCATGATACAATGTGGAAATGCTTCAGGACAGTCTTTTGGAAATGCGTATTTGAGCCTTTCTCACTTGGCGTTGAAACTGGATGTGCAGAGCTGGGCAACGAGGAGACAGATTTTCAAATGTTCACACAGTTTGATTCTACACATGAGCAAAACTTTTCATAGAATCGTAGAATTTTAGAGTTGGAAGAGACCTCAGGAGGTCATCTAGTCCAATCCCATACTCAAAGCAGGACCAAACACAACTAAATCATCCCAGCCAGGCTTTGTCAAGCCAGGCCTTAAAAACCTCTAAGGATGGAGATTCCACCATCTCCCTAGGTAACCCATTCCAGTGCTTCACTACCCTCCTAGTGAAATAGTTTTTCCTAATATCCAACCTAGACCTTCCCCACTGCAACTTGAGACCATTGCTTCTTGTTCAGTCATCTGCCACCACTGAGAACAGCCGAGCTCCATCCTCTTTGGAACCCCCCTTCAAGAAGTTGAAGGTTGCTATCAAATCCCCCCTCACTCTTCTCTTCTGCAGACTAAAAAAGTCCAGTTCTTCAGCCTCTCCTCATCAGTCATGTGCCCCAGCCCCCTAATCATTTTTGTTGCCCTCCGCTGGACTCTCTCCAATTTGTCCACTTTCTTTCTGTAGTGGGGGGCCCAAAACTGGACACAATACTCCAGATGTGGCCTCACCAGTGCCAAATAGAGAGGAATAATCACTTCCCTCGATCTGCTGGCAATGCTCCTACTAATGCAGCCCAAGATGCCGTTAGTCTTCTTGGCAACAAGGGCACACTGTTGACTCATATCCAGCTTCTCATCCATTGTAATCCCCAGGTCCTTTTCTGCAGAACTACCACTTAGCCAGTCGGTCCGCAGCCTGTAGCAGTGCATGGGATTCTTCCATCCTACATGCGGGGAAAGGAGCTGGGGAGTGGATACTTGTAATTTTTCGGGAGGTTTCACTCTTCTCCCCCTTCCTCCCTCTCCCCCCACAATTTTAAGCAGAGATGGACCCAAACCAGCCAACTGTGTTCCAAACAACCCAGACATTTGGAGAAGTTTGGACTTGGATCCTGCTCAGACCCTTCTCCCCCACCCAGACTAGAATTTATCTTTCATGGTTCCTAGTTAAAAACTCTATTGCTGTTGGGCAGTAGCTAAAAGTACAAAGGCTTCATTTTAATCACAGTCCTTTTCCTGTCTAGCTCAAAGTGAAACCCCAGTGAGTAGTCAGACAGCATTGCTGAGCTATAGCCTCTGTCTGAAGTGTCCCCTTCTTTTCCAACTGAAGAAGCAGGACAAGTCTGTAAGAGAAGGAGATCTAATTATATTGCACATGTTCTAATTTAAGTTACTGTAGGTTGCTGGAAGTTTGAGTAGCAGACACATTAGGTCACTCACTTGCCAGCCACTGTGTCCTTTGGTTGATAAGAAGTGGAATAGCCGAATAGCTTTCTCCACTGTAATTGGCTTGAGAGTAGAAGACTCAACAGATGGGATTTTTCTTTTGCTTTAATAAATAAATACATAAATAAATATAAATAAAATTAAACACCCCTGGTGTAAATGGAGAGAGAAATAACCCACATCTGCTGCAACCACCACTGGATTAACATCACTGCCACATCTATCTAGTAAAAGGACTTTAAAAAACTGGCTCACAACTGGTGTTTATGACACAAAAATCTGGCACTAACGGTACCTTTGCTGATAATCACTGCAGATTAACAACCACAAGACCCTGGACACTGATCAATGCTCTCACCCTACGGGCTATCAATCCATCCAGGTCAAGGCTAAGGCATTTTGGTGCAGTCGGTGTAGGGAAATCTTGAGCTACCACTGACCATTCAATATATTCATTGTACATGCAGGGCTTCCATGTGCTTCGCATAAAAATGACACCTCTTATGGGTACAAAATTCACTGGGGCCTGATCTTTCCATTGATTTCTTTGGGCTTTGGAACAGGCCCCAGGTTTGTTGTGTTTGGAAAAACTGTGTTTCCAATTGGAGATGCAATAAAATAAAATAAAATTCTCAGTACTGATGAAAATTCATTATTTTTTGCCAGTTCATGGAAAATGTTGGGGGCGGTTGTGCGTTGTTTGGGTAGGGTGTTGTTTTCATGTCTCCCACCAGCAGAAAAAAAGATAATTTTTGCAGTGAACGTTTGTTGTCACTTTGAAACCAGCCAAACTTCCTTGCCAAAGAGCATAGTATTCACCTGGGACAATATTATATAAATAATTTGGTTCACCAAGCAGAATTTTTAATCTTTTCACCATAAAAAGCCTTTAGCCATTGATTTGAGCATAAAGAATAAAATGTCACACTTTAAACCTATGGGCGCTTAGTTGGCTCTACGGGCTGTAATTAACATAACTTCTTATGCAGTACACTCATACCCTTTGTAGGTGGAATCCCTATGGTTCTAGCCCTCTGACTTGATAGACAGGGGTTTGGTCCTTTGTGGGACTCTCCATCTACAGTACATAATGCCCTATGATGTGCCTGGTACCTAGGGACCAGTGTGGCCTAGTGGATTGAGCACTAAACTGGGACTTAGAAGATCTAGAGTCTATTCCTGCTGGGTGAGCTTAGGCAAGCCACTTTCCCGTCTCTGTGCCTCAGTTTCCCATCTGTAGAATGGGGATAATGATACTGGCCTCTGTTGTAAAGTGTTTTAAGATCTACTGTTGAGAAGCACTATATGAAGACTGGGTATTATTATCATAGATACTACCCAGTTGCATATGATGTCTAGTTGGGTTGGTATCTTTTCAAAGGGTAACCAACACCAGTGATTCCTTGTGGAGCAAGGACACATCTTCCTGTAAGTCACTGCCACTAAGAAAATAAAATGAGCTTCTTTTCAACACGTTCAGTTCTTCAACAGGAGTAAATGCAATGCATGTCAGATGTAGAGAAAGGAGAAGCTGTGGTCCTGTTTGCTCCATAAAATTGCAGTTGTTCCCACAGCACATCATGTTACCCACATCCATTTCCACCCGTTCCCTACATTCCTACATACCAAAAACAAACAACAACAAAACGAAGACACAGTGAAAGAAAGACTTGTAGCCAGGGGAAGTTTTGCAGACCCTGAGCTCTTGGATATCTGTAACAAGCCCACTACCTAAGGTTGGCAAAATTACAAATGCAGCACATTGAACTAAAGGCTTTGGCACTTAGAAGTGCAGATTTTCCAGCTTTGCCCTTTCCTCGGTACTCCAGAGGGTCTGCCCGTCGCAACTGCTGATAAGGTCGTGTGTACTGAGGATGATGAATTTTCACTGGGTTTTAGAAGGTGTTTCTGTCTGGACACTGAATATATATTCTTGCTGTGGCTTGGAAAGAGACTGAATATTAATACAAGCACAGTATAATGGAAAACCTGGCTTTATACTTGACTTTCTAATGTATTTTGTACTATGCCAAAATCCCAAATAAAGAAATCTAAGCTGAGTTTAAAAAAATAGTCTTTTTTCATACACAATGCATTTGTTAAAAGCAATCATGGCATAACTTTTTTTACCAATAGTCTAGCTGGTCCCAAGCTTCAACAAATGAAGCCCCAGAGCTCAGCATTGTTCAAATCCTGGATTTTGCTACATATAGAGGGTCAACTGTGATGTTTGGATCCCCATCTGAGCTTTCTTATAGTTGGTGGGTGTTTGAATCTGGGGATTTGGTTTGATGCCATTTCAGCCACATTCATAGCAGTATAGAAATTAAAGCCAGAAAAGACTTAGGCAACCTAGCTGTGGTTGAACCTTGATCAGCAGATCTTAGGCCTGGTCTACACTGGGGGGGGGAGAGGGGGATCGACCTAAGATACGCAACTTCAGCTACGAGAATAGCGTAGCTGAAGTTGACATATCTTAGGTCGACTTACCTCGCGTCCTCACAGCATGGAGTCGACTACCACTGCTCCCTCATCTACTCCGCTTCCACCTCTCGCCACTGAGGAGTACAGAAGTCAATGGCAGAGTGATCAGGGATCGATTTATCACGTCTACACTAGACGCGATAAATCGATCCCCGATAGATCGATCACTACCTGCCAATCCGGTGGGTAGTGTAGACATACCCTTAGAAAAACTCCAGTCTTGATTTAAACATTTCCAGTGAGGGAGAATCCTCCACAACTCATGGTAAATTGTTCCAGTAGTCTATGACCCTCACTGTTAAAAATTTGCATCTTATTTCTTCTCTAAATTTGTCCGGCCTTGACTTCCAGCCATTGGGTCTTTTTGTATCTTTGTCTGCTAGATTGAAGAGCCATCTGTTATCTGTTCTGTTCCCCATGCGGTATTTATAGACTGATCACCCCTTAACCTTCTTTTTGATAAGTTCTTTGATGAGTGTCCCTGACGCTTGGAACCCCATCTTTCTATTTAGATGCCTCCTCAAAAAACACACTCCTTGCAAAGTCTAGTAATGATAATCCTTCAGCCGGGGCTACATTTGTAAGAAGAAGATGGTGTAGCCTTACTCCTTCAATAGGGGGCAGGTGTGTTTAGTGTCTATTGTCTGTATCTGATTTAGACTGCATGCTGAGCTCTTTGGAGCGTGGACTGTATCTTTTATATCAGTGTTTTCCTATATAGTTGTACAGGAGGTACTCGGGGGTAGTCCCGTTAGACTGGAGAATAGCCAATGTGGTTCCTATTTTCAAGAAAGGGAAAAAAAGTGACCCGGGTAACTATAGGCCTGTTAGTTTAACATCAGTAGTGTGCAAGGTGCTGGAGAAGATTCTGAAAGAGAAACTAGTTGAGGACCTTGAAGTTAATGGCAAATGCGATAAATTACAGCATGGTTTTACGAAGGGCAGATCGTGCCAAACGAATCTGATCTCCTTCTTTGAGAAAGTAACGGACTTATTAGATAAGGGAAAAGCGGTGGACCTAATATACCTGGATTTCAGTAAAGCGTTTGATACAGTACCCCATGAGGAACTATTGGTTAAAATGAAAAACATGGGGATCGATATGAAAATCCAGAGGTGGATAGGGAATTGGTTAATGGGGAGAATGCAGCGGTTCGTATTAAAGGGTGAATTGTCGGGTTGGAGGGAGGTTACTAGTGGAGTGCCTCAAGGTTCGGTTTTGGGACCCATCTTATTTAATCTATTTATAACTGACCTCAGGACGGATTGCAAGAGTGGGCTGATAAAGTTTGCGGATGATACGAAGGTGGGAGGAGTTGCAAACTCGGAGGAGGATAGGGATACTCTGCAGGGAGACTTGAATGAGCTTGTGAATTGGAGTATCAGAAATAGGATGAAATTTAATAGTAAAAAGTGTAAGGTGATGCACTTGGGGACGAATAATAACAATTTTAGTTACAAGATGGGGACGCATTGGTTAGAAGTAACGGAAGAGGAGAAGGACCTAGGGGTCCTTGTAGACCGCAGGATGACTATGAGTCGGCAATGTGACGTGGCGGTGAAAAAAGCCAATGCGGTCTTGGGATGTATTAGGCGAGGTATATCTAGTAGAGATAGGGAGGTCCTGCTTCCGTTGTATAAGGCGCTGGTGAGACCTCATTTGGAGTACTGTGTGCAGTTCTGGTCTCCAATGTTTAAAAAAGATGAACTCAAACTGGAACGGGTGCAGAGAAGGGCGACTAAGATGATCAGAGGAATGGAAAACCTGTCGTATGAAAAGAGATTAGAGGAGCTTGGGTTGTTTAGTCTGACAAAGCGAAGGCTGAGGGGGGATATGATTGCTATCTTTAAATATATCAGAGGGGTTAATACAAGGGAGGGAGAGGAATTATTCCAGTTTAGTACTAATGTGGACACGAGAACGAATGGATACAAACTGGCCGGGGGGAAGTTTAGGCTTGAAATTAGACGAAGGTTTCTGACCGTCAGAGGGGTGAAATATTGGAACGGCCTTCCGAGGGAAACGGTGGGGGCGACGGACCTGTCTGGTTTTAAGATTAAGTTGGATAAGTTTATGGAGGGAATGGTTTAATGATAAAACATAGTAGCCAAGGAAAACCAAGCAATGGTACATGAACAGCATAATGGCCAACAAGGGTCAGGCTAGAGACTCTTGCCTATATGCTCGGGGTATTACTGATTGCCATATTTGGGGTCGGGAAGGAATTTTCCTCCAGGGTAGATTGGCTGAGCCTCTGGAGGTTTTTCGCCTTCCTCCGCAGCATGGGGCAGGGATCACTAGCAGGAGGGTCTCAGCCGATTGAAGTCACTAAAACACAGGATTGGGGACTTCAACGGTAGAGTCCAGGGAAGGGTCTTGCGGCCTGCAGCATGCAGGGGGTCAGACCAGATGATCATAATGGTCCCTTCTGACCTTAATGTCTATGAGTCTATGAGGATCAAGTACCCAGAGAGCACTCAATAAATAATATTAGTAATAGGGTGGGGAAAGAATTCTGCATGGGCAAGGTGTGTGGGGGCAAACAAAAGAAGAAATGTATTAGATATCATAATACACTAAGGGCAATTAAAAATGCAACATTTGCCTCTCTGCACTGGTGAAACTACCATGGTATCATTCTAAGGCCCTGAAACTTCAAGGAGATCATTCAGGTAGCCCGCTGCCCATGTGTAAAAGGCAATGGGGTTTGGCGTGGGTGTAGGGGAGTTGCCCCCACAGAACTCTTTGCAGGATTGGGACCTTAGCATAAGCAGATGCTGGAGGTTACTTGGGGGGGATGGCAGCAGGTGGCCTCTTATTAATATTGTCCAGTTCTAAGCTTCAGAGAAGTTTGGGGATTTTGAATGTTTGGTCCTGAACAGCCACAAACTTTGTGTGGGCCTGAACTCCAGTTCCAGCACTGGATCGAAGTGAAATGACCCAAGTTCTCATCTATATATCTGTTTTAGTGTGGTCCCATGGGTCAGGTGCTGGACTGGCAGCCGGGAGAGTTGGGTTGTATTCCTATCTCTGCTTCTGACCTGCTGCGTGGGCACATCACTTAATCTCTCTCTGCCTCTGTTTTCCCCTCCCACCCATTGCCTGTTGTGTGTATACTGAGGGCAGGTCTACACAACAGCTGGGATCAATGCTTTGAGATCGAACCACCAGCGGTCGATTTAGCGAGTCCGGTGAAGACCCGCCAAATCGACAACAGATCGCTCTCCAGTCAACCCCTGTACTCTACCCTCGATGAGAAGAGTAAGGTAAGTCGACGGGAGAGTTTCTCCTGTCGACCACCTGTGGTGTAGACCCCGCAGTAAACTCGACCTAAGGTACGTCGACTCCAGCTACGTTATTCACGTAGGTCGATTTACAACAGTGTAGACCTAGTCTACGTGTCAACTCTTTGGGGCAGGGTTTGACAGTATATGTTGTATAGTGCCTAAAACAATGAGCCCCAATCTTGGGCCAGACCTCTAGATGTTGCTATAACACTATTACTCCATAATAAATCCCTACTTTAATTTTTACCGCTGTTGTGAAGCAGTCAGATACATTCTCATAAGGCAATAAATGTAAAATCGAGGGCCAATTAAATCTCAGTTTCAGCTCCAAAATGGATTTTTAATGCCGATTCATACTTAATAAAATACGGAAAATTGCATTTTATTTTGGTACATAAACACTCAGGGCAGGGGACTGGCCTATAGAGCAGAGAATCGCTCACCAGAAAATTCTCTGCAGCAAAATGATGCAGTCTGGTTGAGTTTCTTTTATGACCTGAGAAATGACTGTTTTTATAGCGCACTAAATAAAACTTGCTACTCAAGCAGGAGGTTTATTATTAAAGGTGCTTTTGCTAGAGCATGGGGTGGGGAGAGCAGAAGAAGCATCAGACCAGAGATACAGGTTGTGCAGAAATGGTGCAACAATGCTCCAAGAAAGTAGTGTAATCCCATAATCACCCTGCTTGGCATCTATACAGAATAATTTTATGTTGTCAGATTTCCCCCCCCCCCCCCAAAGGTTATTGATAGCCTGGACAAATGTACTGTAGCAAATTTCTTAATGCAATGGCAAAAACCCCAGTGCAGGGATACTGACACATGGAATGTTCTTAGGGTGACCAGATGTCCCGATTTTATAGGGACAGTCCCGATTTTGGGGTCTTTTTCTTGTATAGGCTCCTATTACCCCCCACCCTCATCCCGATTTTTCACACTTGCTGTCTGATCATCCTAAATGTTCTCCACTTTCTTGCCCAGTCTTCAGACGTTTATACCTGCCCAGATTGGAAGGGCAGCATTTTACGCACACCTGGGACTGGTGTAATTGACAACAGAAGGTAAAGAGTTACAGTGAATCAGGCCCTGAGAATGGGAGTGCTTGCTACTCACTTCCCGCAGGTTCAAATGACTATACAAGGCGCGTGGCAGTAGAGAGAATCAAACTCGGTGCATCTGCTTTGGGCCAGCAGGTGTTTAAAAGATGACAACATTCTCTAATGCCCCCTTCTGGCCGATGCGCAGGTTGGCATACTGCACGTGGGCTCCTTGTCCAATCCTCCTCCATCATCAATGGCAGAGTCCCTGTGGCATAGAACGCTTTGAGAGAAAATTACCCTGAGGCAGGAAACTACTTTTTGTTTTAATATAATTCTTGGTAGTTTAGTTAGCTTATATTTCCCGCTTTCATTTTTTTTCTTGAAAGTGGTAATGAATTGATAGTGATGGCTGGTCGTAGCACAGGAAGGTGCTGTGCAAACTTTCCCAGCACAGCTCTGCCAACGCTTCTCCATCCTGAAATGCACATCCTACCCATAGGCAGTGCCTTTCAATTTGAAAATCCTGAAGTACCTTAAATCTATATTACATGCAACTCGCTATTCTAGCCTGGGGCTTCTCTTGGGCATAGATTTCCAATCCTGCAGAATTATTCACTGGCTTTGAGTGGGCACTTAATTGAGCCAGAATCATGACCCTTGTGACCCCTACTAAGTATGAATTCAAGTCTCTTGAAGTGAGAGAGCCTAGGGCATTTCTGTACCACTGGCACTGAGACCCATCCTTCCCAGAGGGAATGAAAGGATGTTGGGAGGCTATTAAAAGTGGGTTTAAGCCACAAAATTCAGATCCAGATTAGTTGAAAGTTTAGTGTTGTACAGATGTGGGTCCATCTCTTCTGTCCTTCCAGGGCTTGATCCTGCTCAAGTCAAAATCAATGGGAAAACTCCCATTGACTTAAATGAAGGATCAAGCCCTTCCTGCAGTGAGATGGAAAGAGGCTCTTTCTTCCCACATGTGGGTCTCCACCATGTGTCTTGACAAGCTTTGACCTGATTGTACCACATAGATCCTCTCACATAAATATGTTTTTTTTTATTAAAGCCTCCATACCAGCTGTACAGTGCATTACGTCCTAGGTCCATTTAAGGTGCTCTGACAGAATTAATCTGGTGGTCAGTAACTGCTAAATGAAGTGCATGGTGAAAGAGCAATGAGCTAAGTGAGTGTAGCTCACATCTTTTATGAGCTCCTCTAAATGCCAGTTTTCAGGTGAATTCAGCATCTCCTTGACATTTAAGGACCCAATTTATAATCAAGTTATGTAACTTCAGTGGCAAGAAACACTGGCGTCACCAGAAAAGCCATTTATAACCTCCCCCAAAAAGGATTCAGGGCAAGACTGTCATTTCTGATATAACAAATGAAGGATAAAAGACTCTTTCAGTACAAATTAGATACTCCTGGCTCTTCAGAAATACAGTAGAAACTCACCAAGCAGACTTCCTTTAAGCATGGAAGGGAGAAGAGCAGCAGACTCCAGAAGGTCCACCAGGAACCTCACTACCAATCTATTAACCTGGGAGGGGCTCCCATTTCCCAGTTATAGACACCAGCACAAAACCTGGAGATACATATTATTACTTGCATTTCTGCAGGGCCTTCAGGCCCCACTTAGATTGGAGTCACAATGCCATTTAATTTTGAGCGAGGCACTGTACAGATACATAGTAAGAGACAGTCACTGGCCAAAAGACCTTTCAGTCTATATGGAGAAGACAAACAAAGGGTGTTATGAGAAAGAAGCCAAGAGATAGGACATGATTTGTCAACAGTAGAGCCAGGAATAGACAGCAGGTCCTCTAAGTCGCAGTCCAGTACTCTACCCACAGGGCCGTACTGCCTCTAAAATGTATTGTAGTGTGTTTTATACAAATAATGAAGCCTTAGTAATTCTCCTGGTGTTACATTTTAGCTGGAAAGAACACCATTTGTAGGTTAAATGAAAGCATTCAGATTAGCAACACATGGAGGCTCTACTCTGATAGTCCTGTCTTCACTTGGGTAACGTATGCTTAAGAATCTTGAAACTGGCTTGAGGCCAAACAGTGTTCTAACAAGAGTTGTCTTGCTAGTATGAATATGGCAAAACCGTATTAGAACCATTGTGCTCTACTTTAGATAGGGGCCTGATTGTTCTCTCACAGCTGCCTAAACTGATCAGCCAAACTGTTATGCTTAAACACGATACGTAAACGGCATTGTTATGTCAGTGGTGATGGGCTCTTTGTTGGAGATGACAGAAGAATCCCATTGTTCAAACTTTTCCCAGACTCGGTGCTTAATATAAAGCTCTGAGAAGAGCCGGGCTGTTTACACATGTTATAAAGAAATATGCACAGTGATGTGCAAGGATCCGAACATCCCCAAATTTATGGTGTGCCCAAAATCTAAACCTGATTCCTAATTTTACAGCTCTCCCCTGTCTATGCATTGGATTCAGTCAAACTTGTGAAGCCCCAAATTTGTAGCTCCGAAGTGAATGACGTCTAGATACCTGTATTATAGTGGCTTAGTCACCTTTATTTAAAAGAGCAATAAAATAACAAGGCTCCAAAGAATACGGTTTGCAACAATGTGACCAGAGTGTTTATTGTCTCCTTTCTTAAGAATAAATGGTGTGTGCAGGTTTTACCAGAACAATTGCAATCTAAAATGCATAGCCCCCTACAACATCACATATTTTATTTAGGTCCCTATTTTATTCTTTGTTTTCAGAATATTCTTCTGTTTTTTTTCCTCCATATATATTTCTAGCATGAGGTGGGAAATATAGGAGTTTACTGTGACCACATATGTGGCATAAACAGGGATATGTGCCACAGTATGATGGCACAGTAACTAACAGGACCAAGTTTCTCTCCATCCTTCACATTCAATTAGGGCCCTACCAAATTCACAGTCCATTTTGGTCAATTTCACGGTCATCGTATTTTAAAACTTGTAAATTTCATGATTTTAATTATTTAAATCTGAAATTTCAGTGTTGTAATTGTGGGGTCCTGACCAAAAAAAGAAGTGGGGGGGGGGGGTTGCAAGGTAATTGTAGGGAGGCAGCTGGAGAGTGGTGGGTGCTGGCCGGGAGCCCAGCTCTGAAGGCAGAGCCGCTGCCAGCAGCAGCGCAGAAGTAAGGATAGCCTGGTATGGTATTGCCACCCTTACTTCTGTGCTGCTGCCTGCAGAGCTGGGCCCTCAGTCAGCAGCCGCCATTCTCCGGCTGCCCAGGTCTGAAGGCAGCAGCGCAGAAGTAAGGGTGGCATGTATGGTATTGCCACCCTTACTGCTGCGCTGCTGCTGGCGGGGCACTGCCTTCAGAGCTGGGCGCCCAGCCAACAGCCGCAGCTCTCCTGCTACCAAATTCTGAAGCCAGCACAGAAATAAGGGTGGCAGTACAGTGACCTCTCCCCCCCAAAATAACCTTGCGACCGCCCTACAACTCCCTTATTTGAGAAACGCTGGTCTCCCCCATGAAATCTGTGTAGTACAGGGCAAAAGCACAAAAAAGACCAGATTTCACGCCCATGATGTGTTTTTCATGGCCGTGAATTTGATAGGGCCCTCCTTTCTATGTATCAAAATTATTATAACTGAGTAGTTGCAGAAAAAGACTTAGGGGCTACATTGTCTTTTTTAGAGTAGCAGCCGTGTTAGTCTGTATCCGCAAAAAGAACAGGAGTACTTGTGGCACCTTAGAGACTAACGAATTTATTAGAGCATATGCTTTCGTGGGCTACAGCCCACTTCTTCGGATGCATAGGCTATGCTGTAGCCCACGAAAGCTTATGCTCTAGTAAATTTGTTAGTCTCTAAGGTGCCACAAGTACTCCTGTTCTTATTGTCTTTTTTAGTTACATTAAGTGTAAATCCAGAAGGACCCCATTTACTTCAGTGGAGATCTTCCCAATTTATACCAGCTCATGTTCTGTGAATGGATGCAGGTGATGTTTTACTCTTAATTAGCCCACTCCAACCCCATGCTGTGTCAGGCTCTCAAGTGGTCACCTGGCAGTTTCATGTTAATTTCTCTATTAAAAAAAAAGAAAAAGTTTGACAGATCAGAGTTCCTGTCTCCTGCCAATGCCATTTTCATTTGGTTTTAGGTAACTGAAAGTATAAGGATTTTTGGAGGAAAGGGACTGGAGAGGCAGCACATTTTCCAGTCGCTCCGGAAAATCCCTCTGCTTTGAAATAATGCATGAGCTACTTGTCTATTAATATGGCGTAACTAACTTAAAAAAAAATTAACACAAGACTCCTGCAATCAGATCTATGCTGGCTTCTGTGAGGCTCCCCACAGGCATGTCAGGGTCTCATTTGTACTTTTGAGATCCTTTTGTTGTTTTGTATTCCAGCATATATAGCATACCAGGTCTATATTCCCTTCTGCCTTGATAGAACCCTTTGAGTTGTGACTACGTTTGCCCGAACTGAGCTCTGCTGAGCTTGGGGCCTTGTAGTTGTTGTTGTTAGTTGATGGTACGTTTCAGAAGCCTGAATCCTTTTGTTTACAGCCTCACTCTATGTTTTATTAAGGTTCAGTGCACCGAGAAGTCCTCCCACTGAACAGAGTGCATCAAGCCCCTGTTTATTGATATACGATAGGCCATAAAGCCATCATGACATAGGCTTTAGGAGAGTGATTCCAGCCTGCCAGAATCTCAGAGGAGGCTGTTGGAAATTTTACTTTGCTTTGATTGTGTGCTTCAAGTGGCCAATTTTCAGCTGTCCCTTTGGGAGAAGAAAGGACAACACTACTCTGTCTCAACTTTAAGAATTGGTAGGAGCCAGGTTTATTTATGCCTTTGTTGACCTTGGAGATCTCTGTTTTCTCTTTCTTTAGAAGTGTCCCCCCTCACTCCTGTCATCCAATAAGATTTTGTCATACATAGTAGCTTTATATGATGGAGAAACCCAGACCAAGATTTTTGAAAGTGACTAGTGATTTTGGGTGGCTCCATTTTTGGATGCCCAATTTAAGAAACCGAAAAAGGGCCTTATTTTCAGAAGGCAGCTGCTCTGCACATTCTGAAAATCATGCCTCACATTGGGGACCAAAAATTGAGGGCATCCAAAATCACGGGTCCCTTCTAAAACCCTCAAGGTAACATTTAACCAGGAACCTAAGTCCCATTTTCAAAAGTGACTTGAGCATGTAGGAGTGGGATCCCACTGACTTTCAAGGAGGCTTTTGCTCCTGAGTGCCGAACTGACTTTTAAAAATAAGACTTTAGACTAATTTTCTAGGGGGAGTCAGGGATGGCTGTGAGATAACAGCAAGCACTTTCCAAGACCCTGATTCTAAATTACATCATCCATTTGTGAAAAGCTTCCACACTCCCTGTCCTAAAAACAGTGTAACAAAGGACACAATATCCCCAGAGCTAACTCTGATATGTCACGGTGGATGCCAGTCCCCACAGACGCTTCCGATGTTATTAATTTTTAAAACAAACTTGCTGATTGAGGTTCTGACTGCCTTTAAATTGTCTCTACAAGGAGACTGTGTACTAATTAACCCACGAAACAATCAATGATGTACCTTTTTCAAGTTTCAGGGTGATTAGAATATGAAAATGAAGAGCACAATGGTGCAGATGTTTTAAAATCACAGCAGACAGCAATTAGTGACATGGGAACCAGCTGCTTATCTCTCCAGATAAAGCCTCTTAATAGGGAATTACACTTGAGGAGCCATTACACAGATGGATCTGCGAATGATTTAAAGAGGGGGCGTTATAGTATTAACTTTGATTTGTGAGCCAGGGTCTTGACAAGCTTTATGCTTGCTACCTCTGGAAGAAGGTGCATTTGGAAAAGGGGGCTCCTTACATATTAGCAGTCAAGTTTTCTTTTAGTGTTTTTTTTTTAACTTATATCAATTTTTTAACCTATATTATCTTTACTAAGGGCTCGCTTTTGACCAGTTGGTTACTGGGATCTCTTCTTGCTCTTATTGTTCCTGCTCTGGGACAGTAAGTGGTGCATGGATTTAAGGGGGAGGTTTTGAAAGGGGAATGATTTTTAAAAAGTGTGAGGTATTCAGTAATTAAATGTCAATGTTTCCTATGGACCAGATTCTGTCACCCTTAATGCTGACAGAGTACATCACCCTTGTGGGTTGGCAGAATACGGCCCTTTCTTTTAAGCAGTTAGCTTGTGGCTTGGACTGCATGCCATCATAAAGGCATAAAAGGGGATGATAAATTCTATATGCACCTGTGTAAGCTACCCAGATCGGAGTGTGCAGCGGTAAATGGGCAGCATAGAATCATAGAATATCAAGGTTGGAAGGGACCTCAGGAGGTCATCTAGTCCAACCCTCTGCTCAAAGCAGGACCAATCCCCAACAAATCATCCAGCCAGGGCTTTGTCAAGTCTGACCTTAAAAATCTCTAACAAAGGAGATTCCACCACCTCCCTAGGTAACCCATTCCAGTGCTTCACTACCCTCTTAGCGAAAAAGTTTTTCCTAATATCCAACCTAAACCTCCCCCATTGCAACTTGAGACCATTACTCCTTGTTCTGTCATCTGCTACCATTGAGAACAGTCTAGATCCATCTTCTTTGGAACCCCCTTTCAGGTAGTTGAAAGCAGCTATCAAATCCCCCCTCATTCTTCTCTTCTGCAGACTAAACAAGCCCACTTCCCTCAGCCTCTCCTCATAAGTCATGTGCTCCAGCCCCCTAATCATTTTTGTTGCCCTCTGCTGGACTCTTTCCAATTTTTCCACATCCTTCTTGTAGAGTGGACAGAACTGGACAGAGTACTCCAGATGAGGCCTCACCAACACCGAATAGAGGGGAATGATCATGTCCCTCGATTTGCTGGCAGTGCCCCTACTTATACAGCCCAAAATGCCGTTAGCCTTCTTGGCAACAAGGGCACACTGTTCATATCCAGTTTCTTGTCCACTGTAACCCCTAAGTCATTTTCTGCAGAACTGCTGCCTAGCCACTCGGTCCCTACTCTGTAGCAGTGCATGGGATTCTTCCATTCTAAGTGCAGGACTCTGCACTTGTCCTTGTTGAACCTCATCAGATTTCTTTTGGCCCAATCCTCTAATTTGTCTAGGTCCCTCTGTAGCCTATCCCTACCCTCCAGTGTATCTACCACTCCTCTCAGTTTAGTATCATCTGCAAACTTGCTGAAGGTACATCCTCCAGCTCATGCATGGAGCAAGTTGGAAGTGGGTGCTCCACCTCCCTTATTCTCTGGGCAGGGCAGTTGAGCTGGCGCTGGGTGTGTTGTCACTTGCAGCTGAAACAGGTCTACGCAGCATCGCCAACCCTGTGTGTTAAAAAATCGTGAGTCAGGCTTCAAAAATCATGAGATTGGATTACAAATCAGGAGATTTTTTAAAAAATAGACTACTTTGGGGTTCATTTCAGTTTTGTCCTCTGCATTCTAAGCTTTTGGGGGGCACTTACGCTACGTTTTCCCATCTTGTCTATGTAGCCATGAGGACTAGGAACTTACTGTTTTAAAAATTAAAACTGAAATTTTCATATAGTCACACCCATCCAGGAGCTAGGGCTTTTAGAGTGTCTCCAAAAATCACGACACGTGTGCTAAAATCGTGGGAGTTGACAACACTGCGAGACTAAATTCCTACCCCCTCCTCCCTCAAGAAAGGATGGCAGGCAACGTGTTTCAGAATTGCTGGATAGGGAAGGAGTTCCCACATTGCTGTGATTTGGGGCCTCATGAAGAGCAAAATGCAAACACGGGCAGGCCCGGCTGATGAAATTATACAGATAGACCAAAAGCTAAATACGAATAAATCTTCCATTCCCATGAATGGGCCAGATTCTGCTCTCAGTGCTACTGACATAGCTACAATTAACTCTGCTGAAGCCAACAGCCAAGCTGCGGTATATTATGTACTGGCAGTTGTACAAAGAAATGGATTCCATAAAATGCAATGAGAAATGGTCATCAGCTGTTGTCTGGAGAGCCCTGTTCACGGTCACCCCCACTGAAAGCTTCAGTCCCCAGGGCTATCTTGACTGTGGGGAGGAGGCGGGGGATTGTTGTGGGGTTTTTTGTTTGTTTTTTGTTGTTGCTCTGTCTTTGTTCACAATGCCCTTTGATTGTGGTGCTCACCCAGCAGGGGAAACTGAAGCTGAAACATTAGGGACAATGGGATCAGGGGGTGATCCAGATGGATACACTGGGAACAAAATACACTTAACTGCATTACTTTCAGCTAGCTGATTTGCCAGTTCTTTTAAGTAAACAGTGCCCACGTATCAATTGCAGCAAGTCAAATTCGACCTGCTGCAGGCCACATGATCTCTGGTTGCCATGCTGAAGAATTCTTTTCGAGTGACATGCGTGTGTCGGGGGAAAGTTCATAGTAAATGATACTGGAAGAAGCTACATTAAGAGACCCAGTGGGCTGTTGCATGCTTGGGCGAATACATAGTTTTGATAGAACGCATGGATGGCACAGGCCTGCAAACCCTTCCACAAGGGCTTAACTTTTGAAGTCCTGTTGAAATCATGGTGGCTATTTTGTGCTTAAAGTAGAGCACGTGATTAAACAGTTGCGGGACTGGTACCTTAGATGTCACATGTATCTCTTTTCATGCATTTCAATATAAATCTTGTACTTCTCTGTGGTATTGTAGCAGCAGGGCTATCGATAGAGATCTGTTGGTCGTTTCCATGTCAGCCTCCGCTCTGGGAGACAAGGTGATCGGAGCGGAGGGGTAACTGGCTATGTCTAAACTACACCAATGTGTGAATTGCAGAGTGCACCAGAGTGTTGCTATCTAACTGCCCCATGTGGACGCTGCTGGCGGGAGCAGAAAGGTACCTCGTTTGCTTTAATATAGACCTTTTAGTTTGCATCAGCAGTGTCCACACAGGGCAGTTAGAGTGCAACACTTTGGGGTGCTCCGCAATTCACACGCCTGTGTAGACCATATTGCAGCTCAGTGTAGACTGGGGTTCTCAAACTGGGGGTCGGGACCCTTCAGAGGGTCATGAGGTTATTACATGGGGGGTCGCGAGCTGTCAGCCTCCTCCCCAAACCCTGCTTCACCTCCAGCATTTGTAATTGTGTTAAATATACAAAGAAGTGTTTTTAATTTGTAAGGGGGGGGGGGGGTCGCACTCAGAGGCTTGCTGTGTGAAAGGGGTCACCAGTGCAAAAGTTTGAGAACCACTGGTGTGGACAAGCCCTGAGTCACAACAATTCAGCTGATTTGCATTTGGCATCCAAGTTGTCGGTCCTCAAATTATTATTACTATTTTTAGCCCTGAACTAAATATTTTTGCCTCTTTTAAGCTAAAGGTGGGGGGCGTTAGCAGCATCTGATTTTTTTTTTTTTCTGACTGCTATAACCCTTACTTTTCAAATGAAATTTCTCATTGAGTTTCACAATTCAGCCTTTTGGGAGGAACTTTAGGGTTACTTTGATGACAGCCATAGGGCTAGGTGCTCCACTGAAGTAAAGTGCTACATCTTCATGGATGATCCATAGATTCATAGATTCTAGGACTGGAAGGGACCTGGAGAGGTCATCGAGTCCAGTCCCCTGCCCGCATGGCAGGACCAAATACTGTCTAGACCATCCCTGATAGACATTTATCTAACCTACTCTTAAATATCTCCAGAGATGGAGATTCCACAACCTCCCTAGGCAATTTATTCCAGTGTTTAACCACCCTGACAGTTAGGAACTTTTTCCTAATGTCCAACCTAGACCTCCCTTGAACAGTGGAGTGAGAGTGGAACAGTGCCATCAGAGCCCTGTAATTTCTAGTTTTGGGGGAGAGGGGTTAAGTGAGAGATCATTATTATTTTGGGATCTTTGGGGCATCGATTGTGTACTCCTGTGTTTGTACAGCACCCAGCATGACCCCGATATGGAGCTTTCTGGTTGCCACGGCAATGTATATGTGCGAATAATGTAAATATTAATGAAAAACAAGAATCACACCAGGTAGCCCTCTCAGTGTGGTAGCTGCTTTATAGACTGAGGTGGAAGCAAGAGGTATAATCCTGGTCTGACTGAAGTCGATAGCAAACCTTCTGCTAAGAAAGCCTGCTGCTAGACTGCTTGATAAAGTGCGATGTATTTCCCCTTCCATGTCCCACAGTCTCACTGTGAAAGCCAGGATAAGGAAAGATTGCACCCCCATGTCTGCTCCAAGGAGAGTAGGGAGGGATTGATGGTCTGCAGTTGTGCCTGGACCTTCACTGGAGCCAATCTTGCCCCCTGGCTCGTCACACTGCACACCATAAGAACCAGGCACAATCTGGTCTGGAAGCTGAGCCGGCTGAAGCATCAGGGGGTCAATGAAGTTGAATATGCATCTCGTGAGCTTGATCATTATTTTAAAAAATAATAATTGTACACTAAATACAGTATTTCAATGCCCTCCTTTTTCAGTGGCCAAAGGGGATGGAGGCGGGTGGCTACATTTTGATAGGTCTGGCTGAAGAACGATATCAAATTCACAACCCTGGAAACTGAACTCCTCCATGTAAACAAGCAGATTGTGTCATCCTAGAACCCCCCCTTTACTTCCTGCTCCATGTGATTCAGCACTGAACTAGAGGGAGCTGCTTGTAGAACGAGGGGCTAGTTCATTCCTCAGGATCTGTTTACTGCTTCTTGGGCTCTGGGAATAGGCTAAGAAGAAGGGTGCACAAACCCAAACACCTGCAATTTACAACAGCTGCACATTCTGTTTTCTCACTTTACTTTTCCTGGGAACCCTTTCCTTTCCTAAGCATGCTCAGCCCACGTGCACAAGTGCTGAACAAGCCACAGAATTGAATCTCCAGTTACTCCTTGAGACAGTGCACCAGAATAGCTTAATTATTATGGTATATTCCAACAAGGCCACGTGCCTGACTTTTACATACACACACTAAGGATCTATCACCACCCACTTGCCAATAATATGCATGTTTACAGGTCTCTAAACTGGTTCAGCACCTTTAAACATAAGAACATATGAATGGCTATACTGGGTTAGACCAGTGGTCCATCTAGACCAGTATTCTCTCTTCCAACAGTGGCTGGGGACAGGTGCTTCAGAGGAAAGGAACAGAGGAGGGCAATTATCAAGTGATCCATCCCCCGTTGTCCACTCTCAGCTCCTGGCAGTCAGAGGCTTAGAGGCACCCAGAACATTGTGTTGTGTCCCTGACCTTGCCGAATAAGCATTGATGGTCCTATTCGCCATGAATTCATCTAATTCTTTTTTGAACCCTGTTATACTTTGGCCTTCACAACATCTCCTGGTGATGAGTTCCACAACTTGACTGTGTGTTGTGTGAAGAAGTACTTCCTTGTGTTTGTTTTAAACCTGCTGCCTATTAATTTCATTGGATGACCCCACGTTATGGTGTTGTGTAAAGGGATACATAACTTTTCCTTACTCACTTTTGCCACAGCTTTCATGTTTTTATAGACCTCGATCATATCCCCCACCCCCTTAGTTGTTTCTTTTCTAAGCTGAACAGTCCCAATCTTTTGAATCTCTCCTCATATGGAAGCTTATCATTTATTTGGTATTCACAGTCTAATTACAATCACAGCTTACTACTGAAGAGTAGCTTGCAATACTATATGTATGAAACACGTTTCACAGCTTGACACAGAGCGTCACAAAAATGGATAGGAAATCATCATAAAACCAACAAATGATTACAAGGGAGAAAGAGGCTAGAAGTGGTCAATACATGAAAGTGAAGTGGGTTTGTTTTGTTTGAAGGGGCTTTTGAAAATGTTATGTCTGAAACATACATAATTTCTTCATCTGAAGAAATTCCACTGAGAATCAATGTGGACTTTCATTTGCTCTGCGCTAGTCTTCAACATAACTGTGCCCTTAATGTTATCCCTGAAGTTTGAAGGAATATTGTCAGATTAAAAATCATATTGAAAATATTGCTTACCTACATTGCAAATTACAGTTCATTAAATTGGAAAGAGATGTTAAAAACTAATATCGGTCCTGATCCTACCTTCCTGTAGTCACATGAGTAGTCCAGTTGGGCCTACTCACATATATAAAGCTAAGCATTAGCACCACGCTGCAATTTTTGAGCTGCGAACACCGGATCTGATTCTGTAACCCTCTCTTACACTGATGGACTGCCCACAAAGGCAATGGTTACTCAACATGAGACCAGGTTGCAAAATCAGGCCATTTGCAAGGAAAGGTTTTGCTTGTGTTAAAAGTGTGCAAACACACACACACACACAAACTCCCTATGTATATCCTTAGTCATTTAAAAGTGTATGGAAATATTTCTCTTGGTCTTAAGGTTGCGAAAAGCTGCATTTACAACTCATAAATATGTGGTCAAGTTTCACCTATGTCCTTTTGAAGGAGACTTTACAAAGTATCTGAGAACTTAAGAGAAGATCATTTAAGAGAAGTTGTCCTTCAACGTGCAAGTGTATAAGATCTTTACGTTAATGTTTATGATGGGCCCAATAAACACACTTTTTTTTTTCATTTTCTTCTGCTTTGCAGGTTTATGACCGGCCCCCAAAGCATTCTGCTCTGCACTATGACCCAGGCCTCCAACAGGACTTCACCAGTGACACCTTAAAATCAAAGCACCAGCAAAAAAGCAGCAACCAGCACCATCTTGACTGGTCCGCAAGCTCTGACACAGGATCTGCTTCTCAAAGTTGCTTCCTCAATACAGAATCCAGCCGAGAAGCAGCTAGTGCCACCAAGGTTTCTGCTCAGGAGCCAGTTGTTTCTTTCAGCAAGCCTCAAACAAAGAAATCTGGTGCAGGAAACACATGGAGTCAGTTGTCAACCAATAATAAAGAGCTGGCTGTATGCAGTGCAGTTCCAGCGCCAAATAACCTCACTGCAGCATCCCAGCCTAGCAATCCTTCCGAGTGCAATGGGCTTTCGCCTCTAGTGGATAAAGAGGGAGGAGGCCAAATGGAGATCCCTGACCAACCCACTGGGAACACCAAGAAGAAATCCAGCAAAAAAGACTTAATAAATCACACCATCCAAAACACAGATGTAGAATGGGTGAAAAATGCTCAAAAAGCATTTGAGAGCAAAACCCATGACAGCATGGAAAGGAAAAAGGAATCTTATTCAACGGACAAAATGCTAGAAGCATCGCCCTCGAGGCAGAACCCAAGTTCTGCCAATGGTTCTGAGAGTGACACCAGTCACGTACGAATTACTATCCCAATAAAGACTCCGACAGCAGATATGTCTGGCCACAAAAGGAAAAAAAGGCAATCTGCAAAATCTTCAGCAGATAAAACTCTCCAGGAAAAAAGCCTACCTTCTGGACTTCCCATGAGCAGTGAAGTAGCAAACAGGACTAGTTCACAACTGGAGGCAAGCAAAAAAGATCTTCGAGCCATAAAGCAAGGGAAAGCTCCTGAGAATGAGTCCCCATTGACAGCTATTGAGAGCAGTGGGGTCACTGACAAAGCTCCCCCAAACAGTGCAAGCAGGCTCAGAAAATCTGCAGCTGCAACTTCCATGTCCGCTCCTAACAATCTTTCTGCATCTAGTAAATTGCCACATGTCCAGCACCCAAAACTTGCAGCAAAACGGAGATGGACCTGCAGCAAACCTAAAAACATGCTTCAAGAAACCTCCGTGGCTACATCTGAGAAGCTGATGATAGAGCCTCCTTCAGCCTATCCCATCACTCCATCTAGCCCTCTGTATACCAATACAGACAGTCTTACGGTGATTACGCCCATCAAGAAAAAAAGAGGACGACCAAAGAAACAGCCTTTGCTCACTGTCGAAACTATCCACGAGGGAACCTCCACCAGCCCGGTCAGTCCAATCAATCGAGAATTTCCAGGCACAAAGAAAAGGAAGAGGAGACGGAACCTGGCTAAGCTGGCCCAGATGGTCCCAGGGGAGGACAAATCCATCAGTGAACTGAAGTTTCACAAAAAGGTCGGCAAGCTGGGCGTATTGGATAAGAAGACCATCAAGACCATCAACAAGATGAAGACCCTCAAGAGGAAGAATATTCTGAATCAGATCTTGTCCTGCTCCAGCAACATAGCTTTGAAAACAAAAGCCCAGCCACCGTCCAGCGCAGGGCCTGCGACCATCGATGCCAGACTAGGGAAGCAAATAAATGTCAGCAAGAGGGGGACTATCTACATTGGCAAAAAACGGGGCAGGAAGCCAAGAGCAGAGTTGCAGCCCCCTCCAGAAGAACCTAAGACAGCCATCAAGCACTCAAGGCCTGTTTCGAGCCAGCCAGAAAACCCAGCAGTGCCTTCCAACTTGCAGTCACTTGTGGCATTGTCACCAGCAGCTATTCATCCGCTTTCAACACAGTTAGTGGGGTCTAATGGCAACCTTAGCCCTGCAAGCACTGAAACAAATTTTTCAGAGTTAAAAACTATGCCAAATCTTCAACCCATCAGTGCTCTTCCTACAAAAACCCAGAAAGGAATGCACAGTGGAACTTGGAAGCTGTCTCCACCCAGGTTAATGGCTAACTCACCTTCCCATCTCTGTGAAATAGGTTCTCTGAAAGAAGTCACGCTGTCACCAGTGAGTGAGTCTCACAGCGAGGAAACCATACCAAGCGACAGTGGAATAGGTACAGACAATAACAGCACTTCTGACCAAGCAGAAAAAAGCTCAGAATCCCGCAGGAGGTACTCTTTTGATTTCTGTACCCTGGACAATCCAGAGGCCATACCATCTGACACCAGCACAAAGAACAGGCATGGTCACCGGCAGAAGCATCTCATTGTTGATAACTTTCTCGCTCACGAGAGCATTAAAAAGCCAAAGCACAAGAGGAAAAGGAAAAGCCTGCAGAACAGAGATGACCTCCAGTTTCTTGCAGACCTCGAGGAGCTCATCAACAAGTTTCAAGTGTTCAGGATTTCCCATCGAAGCTACACATTTTACCACGAAAATCCATATCCTAGCATTTTCAGGATTAATTTTGATCACTATTACCCTGTGCCATATATCCAGTATGACCCATTGCTCTATCTTCGCAGGACCTCTGACATGAAGTCTAAGAAGAAGCGTGGTAGACCTGCCAAAACCAATGACACCATGACAAAGGTGCCTTTTTTACAAGGGTTCGGTTACCCTATTCCCAGTGGGAGTTACTATGCACCCTATGGAATGCCTTACACATCAATGCCTATGATGAATCTTGGTTACTACGGTCAGTATCCAGCTCCTTTGTACCTGTCCCACACACTTGGAGCAGCTTCCCCATTTATGAGACCCGCAGTGCCCCCACCCCAGTTCCATTCAAGCTCTCATATGAAGATGTCCACCACTGCCAAGCATAAAGCCAAACATGGAGTGCACCTGCAGACGCCTGTGGGAATGAGCCTTGGAGACATGCAGTCCTCCTTGGCGCCTCCAAAGGTTGGAGGAACAAGCGTTTCTAGTGGCCGACTTCACAAAAGAAAACACAAACATAAGCACAAGCATAAGGATGAGCGAATATTGGGGGCACATGAAGATCTGAGTGGTCTTTTTGCTAGCAAGTCCACCGGATTCTCCAGCCATGCGATCAGCGAAAGGCTAAGTGGCTCAGACAAAGACCTTTCCTTGCTCAATGAGAAAAGCAAGCATAAGGAGAAACAGAAGCACCAGCATTGTGAAACGGGACACAAAGGCTCAAAGAGTAACTTTGAAGTGGATACACTGTCTACATTATCACTTTCTGATGCCCAGCAGTGGACGCAGAGCAAAGATAAAAGTGACTCGAGCAATGATCCCATTGACTCTTGCACAAAGAGATACTCGGGTAACACTGAGAGTAGTGCAAGATCAGAGTCCCTGGACATGTTTGGTGAAATCAGTTCCTCCATCGAAAAGCGGGACAATGATGCAAGTGGGAATAAAAGAAGAAGCTTTGAAGGGTTTGGAACTTACAGGGAAAAGGACATTCAATCTTTCAGGATGAATAGGAAGGACAGAAGTACCTATGATTCTTCAGCCTCTTCAGGTAAGCCCTGAATTTCTAACCTGAACAAAAAGGAGCTTGGCATTCTCAACTGTTATGTTCCTTTTTAAAAGCTAGTCACTTATTTCTCTGTCATTATATAATTAAACCCCCATGATTATCCAAACTTTGGCTTGTTGGGGAGTTGGCAAGAATGTTGGCTAGATCTAAAGCCAAAACCTTTTAAAGACAGTTCGTTATTGCATAGTATTTTTATAAATATTTTCTCTATTTCTCTCCTATTTATCCTCACTTCTTATCTTTCCATTGAAAATCTCTTGGATTCTACAGCAGTCACTACTATAGGTAATTGCTGGCAAGGGGAGCACTGCAAACTTTCCTATTGATGGAATCCAGTACCTCTCACCACAGTGAATTGAGTCTTTGCTTGCACAGCCCTTGGAAGTAGAGCCATCATATTAAAGAAAGAGTTTCTCCTATGGCATGGAGGGCCTACAAAAGATGCCTGTTGATCACTAGTCTTAGTCCCATTAGGTGTGATGGGAGTTAAATGGTAGTTGTGGGACACTGAGCCATCCCCAATAGTTGTGTGTTGTAGTGCCAATCAGGAGACCCAGGAATCCCGGCGATAGGCTGTTTTTGGATGGATAAACAGGCAGGGACCCCGGTTAGAATCCTAGTCTAATTCTCTCACTTTCTGGTCAGCAGGAGTCATGCAGAGTCGTGCACTTCAGACCGGGGTGGTAGCAGGGGGAGCCTGGTGTCACTGAAGCAATAAGACCTAGATGATTAAGGAGCAAGGTTGATTGATTTTTAGCACTTATAACTTAGAAGGTAAGGTGGGTAGGTGGGACTGGGAGGAAGGAGGAGACTTGAAATTCCATTTGGAGGTTCAGGGCTTCTCTTCCCCACACACTGGAACCTTGTCTGCAGACAAAATTGGACTTTGCATTATAAAGGTGCCTTCCTGGTAATGACACAGAGACTGGTGTTTTGCTGCAGCGTAAACAACTTTGGCTTGGGAGGAGGCCCAGAGCTCCTGCACCATCAGATATCCCATTACTCTCTCATAAAGCACATTTCACGCTTGGGTTCTGGAGGAACGGGCACCTTATTGGAATGGCCAGGTTTGGAGGAGATTCAGAGCTGGATTCTGAATCTAGAAAGGCACATCAAATTTGGGTCATTCCTGGCCTCAAAAATGAAGGGGCAGAATCGCTGTTGGGGAAGGCACTGGGAAGCAATATAGAATTTATGCAGCCTGCCCATATGAGATTCTTAGGCTTTTGATTAAGAGCCAAATACTGCTCATGTTTAAGTTAACTGGATTACTCCATTTTCTTCACTGTGACTAGGATCTGGCTGTAAGTAAAGAACAGCAAAGTTTTAAATGGAAGAGTTACTAGGTAAAGTACATATATCTAATATTCTTCCTGCCCTCCCCCTGGTGTACTAGGCAAATAGACACAGTTTGACCAGTCTGTAATCTTTAGTCAACAGAAAACCAACCAGCAGTTTGGAAATATATTCATAAAAATGGCTACATGGACAAAGACCAATTGTAACAAATGTGTGACATACAGAAATGCTGGAATGAGACTGAATTTATTTCCTGGTCATAGTCAACCAACATGAATGAGTCAGTTACAAAAGGTTAATACCCCTGTCATAGGGTGAGGTCATTATCCATGGACTGCAGTGGCTTCTTTTACAATGATGATGTCATGTCCTAATGCATAAGGATTCAGAGCCCCCATCATTTTTATCCTGAGTACATGCTGGACATTACTGATTTCCCAATATGGGAGCAGTTGCATTTGTAGGCACTTTCATTTTCATGAACCAGAAGAACTGCTCAATCTTAATTTTCCAAGCTAATCCATTTAATATACGAAAAGAACATTCTCAAGAGGAAAAAAAAACTAAAATAACTAAGGACACTTTGAAACTGAGCCCTAAAATCCCCCTACATTTCCAACCAAACTGACTTTTAGTTCAGCTGAGGGTAGAATTGTTTGTTAATAAAAAGCCTGATTCATTTTGTTTTCCCTTGGTGCATTATTGATGTCAATACAGAATAAGATGAAGTGGTTAGACCTGCAGTTTCTGCTTCACTAGACTCACTGTTCCAACTTTTAAAAATGGGTTTATATTTAAACCGTAGAATTTCTTACTTTCATGACTGCTAATAGGTGTTGTTCCCGCATGACCTAATCCATCAAGTTTCAGACTATGAACTGTTTTCTTCATTGTCAAAGTATTATTTAGATGGAAAAATCATCCACATTTAGGTAACCAGAGCCAGCTAACCAGGGCCATAACTTGCACTACAAGAGGAAAAATATTAAAACTAAAGAGCTCTGCCAAGAAAGGTCTGGAGCCAAGACTGCTCATTAAAGTCCAAGAACATCTGTCCGCTTATGATTTTCTAAGATCTCAATGCAACCTTGTTTTTTTGCCTTTCCCCTTCACTGATATTCTCAGTTGCAGTCTGCTCTTGAAATTGTCCACAGCTATTAACTGGTGTCCACTGAGGACAGATTAAACTTTTCCATGATAACCCTGACCTTCTTTCTCCTAATTCACCTTGTATTTCATGGAATTGAGTGCCAGAAAAGCACTGTGAAATATGTAGTCCTCCAGCTGGAGGCTGTTCTGTAGCTGTGATAGTTCTCATCAGGCAGTTTTAGTCTCCCACTATTTACATATAATATATAATAATGATAAAGAAAAGCTTCCTGAATATTCAGACTAAATTTTAATGCAGATTCACAACAGACTTTCAGGTCAGCCTTGTCCTATCCTGGTAAATCTTATTGCATGGTGTTTCAGTCACATGTCCTCAGCAGTATACGTGCACTGTTTATATCTCCAGGTTCCTCTTTACTATATGTTGCTGGAGGTAAAATATGCAACTAAAAGTATGCAGTGGAAGGAGATAGCCGTGATAAAAGTCAGGAGAGAACCACTTAAGGCTATCGAGTACCCATATGCTCCTAACAGTTTGCAGTGTAATGTGCTGCTGGAAGTGCCATTTCATTTAAAAAAAAAATCATTATTTGTATTCCAGTAGTACCTGAAGGCCCCAGTAGAGATCAGAACCCCACTGGGGTACAAATCGGTCACACACAGAGCAAGAGACAGTCCCTGCCCTGAAGAGCTTGCAATCTCAGTAGACAAAAGGATCAAAGAATCATGATCCCCATTTTACAGATAAGAAAGAGAGATATTCAGTGATTTGTATCACATGGGGGTAGAATGAGGGAAGTATAATAGCAGTTCCTTCCCTCTCTCCCATAAGTACTGTGACGATAAATACATTAAAGCTTATGAAGTCCATAGCTACTCTGGCCATGGAGGTCCTATAAGTACCATAACTAGATGCTATCTGATTAAATATAGGTTGTGAGTATAATGGAGACAGCAGCAACGACTGATAACCAAAAAGCTACTCTGTACAGTACTCAAGTATCAGGGGGTAGCCGTGTTAGTCTGTATCTACAAAAACAACAAGGAGTCTGGTGGCACCTTAAAGACTAACAGATTTATTTGGGCATAAGCTTTCGTGAGTAAAAACCTCACTTCTTCGGATGCACCGAAGTTCTGTACAGTACTATATTTCTGTGTATCCCTTTCCTGAGACTGATCACGATCTAGGGGTTATTTTATGCTTAGATTATCTCTGCAGGTCTTTGTAATTGAAGATTACACAGGAAGAGATTATCTAGCATGCATATCAGACATCCTGGCTCAAACATCAGCTAATAAGGACATGGTTTTCATCAGATACCATGTGGGTACTATGCACAGTCAATTTACAGGAGTATAAAGTTAATCATATGCAGCTATTAAGAAAGGTAGTAATCATCAATCTCCAAGTGTCAGGTATTTAGCATGATGAACATGCCTTATAAATTAATACTTAACTCACCTACACAATATCCTGTAGTCGCATCCTCCACCACTCCACATGGCACCAGTTTAACTCAAATGTTCAGTGGAATCAGTATCTCCTTTAGATCACAGATGGGAAGCGCGAACAGATGAAGCTAAGGGAACCAGCAAAGAGGTCAAACCAAGCTCTAGGTATCAGCCAATGTCTGCTAGGACATACACGGATCTGTCTGTCTGTCTAGCTTTTTAACAGTTAACCACAATTATGACAAAGGGAGAGTAGGAGAAATATTGGGCTAAGGCTCTAGAACAAGTGATACAGTGAAATGGATGTGTAACCATTCTACTGCTGATACAGTATGTACTGCTTTAGAGGCAATCCTGCAAACACACAAGTGAGTAGCTTAACTCTCTTGAGTAGTTCTGTTTTAATCAACAGGACTTCTCTCAGCATTAAAGTTACCCTCAGGCCTAAGTGTTTGTAGGAATGGGCCATCTACACAGCACAGAATAAATCTCTGGAAATCCCCACCAAATAGTGTTGCCTGATTAAAAACAAGACTTGATTTGCACATAAACAAGCATGGCAAACTGTTGGCAACGTCAAAACCTGTTGGTTTTTTTTTGAGGGATAGCCTACACTGTTCTCTGATGCTCTCAATGGGCAGCTGGAGAGAGCTATTTTTCACTAGTGGGTAAAGCGATTCCTCTTTCTGTGTGTACAGAGAATCCCATGTTAGGGATAGCCAGATAGTATTAGTCCACCCCAAATATTGCTGTGGCTTGCTGAATATCGTATTCCATGAGTAGTTTTTTGTAGTTCCCCAGTTCTAGATCTGACTGCATACTCTGCACTGAATATGTTATTGGATGAATAGCAGCAACATTTTTTCAAAAAAGATATTTGATTAATGCTTTCTTTTTGGTGAATGTTTTCTCATTCAACCTGCTCTGGGATATCTATATGTATCTCTATGCTGATCAGATCTTATATGTATAGATGATATGTATTATTATTTATTTTTTGTATTATCAAAGCATCTAAGACCCCCGGTCGTGAACCTACATTGTGCTAGGTGATGTAAAAACACAGACCAAATTGTGTGTGTGTGCGTTCCCTGCTCCGCCACAGACCTCCTATAAGACCTAGTCAGATTACTTAGTCCCTCTGAGCCCTATCTGTAAAATGGGGGCAGTTACACCTTCCTACCTTACAGGAGTATTGTGCAGATAAGTTCATTAAAGATTGTTAGGTGCTCAGATACTTCAGGGATGGGGCCAGATCTGTCCCTGAGATAGATACGAACATGATATCCAGGTGATCAATTTCATTTCCCATATACGTTTGACATATTAACTACCTTCACTCTGCCCACAAATCCATCTCCACTGTATCTGCTTCTCACATTCAAAGCCCTGAGCAGCTTCAAACACTAGCCATTTAAAATCAACCCATAAAGTCCGAGGTTTGCTTCTGTCCATAGGATCTGAGGGGCAGAACGGGTAATATTCAGTTACAGGTTGAAGGTTTGATATGTCATGACTCAGCAGGGCTTGCATGGGAGCTTGACCCAGGGCCATTCTTTATGTATTCATTCACCGGCATCCCAGTGTCTGTCTAGGCCCCTAGATGCTTAGGGATCTCTTAAAAATGAAACTACTAACTAATTGGCTCCATGGCCTCAGAAAAGATCTCCTGGGCCTTTAGGATACATTGCTGTCTAGTTTGCTTTCTGCAGTGTTAGTTATATGCCACTGCAGAAGCAGAAAGCCATACTAGCCTGACCACTGCTCTGCTCTAGTCTGGCACTTCCTACGTAGAAGGGATGAAGAGAGAAAGCGATAGGCTGACAGGAGGAATACAAAGCAACAATGAATCAATATGGATCGGTCCAAAAGGCAGCATCCTCACCACACCAGCTGCCTCCCAGTATGAAGTTTTTGTAGGCATCGCAGCAACGGAGGGTTAAGAACATTTTAATTAACAGCTTTAGCTTGATTTACTGCAACACTAACGTTAAATAATAATTTAGAGAAAAGAGTCTTCTGTTTAGAGAGCAGACACAAATTGGCTTGACTGAGAAAGACAAACACAGAGCAATTCCCAGGTAGGTGTAGAAAGAGAGCGATCCTAGGGGAGAAGTTTTGGATTTCTGTTGCGTCTTCAAAGTGAGTCTTTACATTTAAGTAAGCATTTGAGAAGGCTGAAGAAATCTTAATAGGAATCTACAGTGTCGCTTAGTGGATGGCATGCAGCGGTTTGCAGTTTGCTTCAGCACCAAATCGGACTTAATTTGCACATAGATTAGTGCTAATTGCAAGAAACAAATGACTGACTGCAATACACCATCAACTGTTAAGCAAAGGAAGGGCTAGATGGCTCATAGGAGTTTAGTAATGAGAGATTTACGCCGTCGGGTCACTGGTTAAAAATCTGGTCTACAATAATAGTGACCGAAAGTCACTGACATCATAGTGATTCTGGAATACAACCGTAATGATGCGGTTGCATGAGCAGTCAAACAAAGCCTTTATATAACTAAGTTAAATAAATAGAGAGCCAGTTTTCCTTTACATGGGGACCTGGCCAAGATGACTCATAAACTGCAGTATCTGTCATGTCTGATATCTATAAAACTGTGTGTAACTGGAGTAACTGCACTGGCCCCAGTGGAGTGATTTCTGGTTGACTTCGCTGTAAGTGATATTGAAAGCTGACCAAACCACCCTTAGACAGCACTAGGAAGCTACTGGGCACACCATGGTACATGAATCATCTATGGAACATTAAGCAGCTAGGAAGTGGAATAGCTCAGGAATTGGGAAATGGACTATTGAGGTTTTCACCTCTAGGTTAGGGTTACCATTCCCCCGGATTCCCCCGGACATGTCCGTCTTTTTGAGCTAAAAATAGCGTCCGGGGGGAATTTGTAAATGTCCGGACTTCCCATGCAGAGCGCGCGCGGCTAACAGGGCAGCCGGCCAGATGGTGCCACTTACATGGGGCTCTGACAGCCAGAGAGAGCCCCTCCTCCACTTCCCCAGCAGCAGAGATCACTCCCTCCCTCCCTGCATTCGCAGATCGCCTCCGGCAGTCTGGAGCTCCTCCTCCCCCACTGCTGCCCAGCGTGCCAGAACGAATGGCTCAGGCCGTTCCTGAGCAAGTTCACAGAGACCTTAGGCGAAGGCCAACAACAAGGGGGCCAGGGGGTCGGAGAAGGGGCAGGGAGGTTCTGAAGGGGGCAGTCAAGAGACGGGGGGGGTCGGGAGTTCGGGGGGGGCTTTCTGGGGGTGTGGGTGTGGATAAGGTTTTGAGCAGTCAGGGTACAGATAGGGGGTGGGGTTCTGGGGGGCATTTGGGGGTTTTAGGAGGGGGCAGTTAGGGGACAAGGAACAGGGAGGCTTAGGTAGGGGGTGGGGTTCTGGAGGGCAGTTAGGAGCAGGGGTCCCAGGAGGGGGCAGTCAGGGGACAAGGAGCGGGGCGGGTGTGTTTAGGAGTTCTGGGGGGGCGCTGTCAGGTGGCAGGGGTGGGGAGAGGGATCGGAGCAGTCAGGGGACAGGGAGCAGAGGGGTTTAGATGGGTCAGGAGTTCTGGGGGGGGCTGTCGGGGTGGAGAGTGGTTGGATGGGGTGTGGGAGTCCCAGGGGTCTGTCTGGGGGTGGGGGTGTGGATAAGGGTTGGGGCTGTCAGGGTACAGGTAGGGTCCTAGGGGGCCAGTTAGGATGGGGGGAGGGTCTCAGGAGGGGGCAGTCAGGCGACAAGAGGCAGGGAGGCTTAGGTAGGGGGTGGAGTCCTGGGGGGCAGTTAGGGGCAGGGGTCCCAGGAGGGGGCAGTCAGGGGACAAGGAGTGGGGGGGAGGGCTGGGGGTTCTGAGGGGGGAAGTGGGAGGGGCAGGGGAAGGGCTAGGGCAGGATGGGGCGGGGCTAGGGCAGGATGGGGGCGGGACTAGGGCGGGGCTCCTCCCGTCCTCTTTTTTGCTTGCTGAAATATGGTAACCCTACTCTAGGTCACCAGTTCAATTCTACCCAAGGTGGCTGAGGGTGGAGAGTTGTTACCATCTGGTGGTTGTTTGGTAGCCTATCTGAAGTCACGAGGTTTTACCCCAACTGCCAGGGGTTGGGAGAGTTCATCTCATGAAAGCTACAACCACACCTGTCCTCCCGGTTGGCATTCCCAGCAGAAAGACGAATAACAATGTGCATGGAGTGATGCTCTTTCTTAGTTGTCTTTGGCATGGGTAGGGAAGCTTGTCCTGCCACTACATATTCTGTGGAGAAAGAGGAGATTTCTGTTATTCAGCCAAGACCATTAAATTCAGTCAGTGTCTCTTATCTCACCCACCCAAGTGCCCTCAGAAGTTTAGTCTTGTAACATCTTTCACTCCAGCAAAGTGTCTCTGCCCTCTTTGTTAAATTTTATGGGACAGTTTGTGGATCTTGCTTTGGTACAAAGCAACCAGAAAGCCAGATCAAGCCTCATCCTTTGCTTAGGATGAATCTCCAGGTGGCACAGAGCCGTCATTGTGGTTCTCTGTTGTCACCCTTCCTGGCTCCCAACACAGAGGGAGAAGGGGGCATACACAAAAGTCCCTCTGCACTCCAACTATTCTTCGGAGGCAGAACAATCCCTTGGGGCTGTGGACAGCCAGATGTAAATTAGAGCAGCCTTTAAACTGCTGTAGCTCACTTCAGAGACTGGATCAGCCCTTGGCCTACCCTAGGCCTTTCCCAGTCTGGGTTGATCATAGCTTGGACTCTGCTCACAATTGGGGCCTATGTGTATCTTCACATCCTTTCTTGTTTTAATCATAATTTTAAAATAAAAACCTGGGAGAGGTGCAGATTTGAGGGAAAAAAAGGTAGACACCAGATTAGTGCAAATTTCCTGTTTTTGTTTTTAACACAAAACCTCAAAATCACTTTGAACAAATTCCCCGACCTCAAGTATATACCCGAGTGTGGGTGGAGTCGTACATTTCCCAAACGGGCCCCCTAGAATGTACACCAAAGAAATTGTCTCCAGGCAGGGCCGGGTAGAGTTTGTGCACGTGTGTGCAATACCTCTGTAACCTCTACATCACCCCAATACATTGGAACACAGACCTTGTTCTTTCCATGAAATGAGCTGAATGACACAAATGAGGTAGGATCAGAAATTTGAGACATTTGCAACAGGATGTGTCTGTGAGATGCCAGGCAGACACTGGGAATTGCCAGCCTGCTTTTGGGATTTGCTGTCATTCCGCTGATTTGGTTTTAATGACTGCATCTCCCTAAAAAAGGAGGGATTAGATTGCATTAAAATATATGGCACAATCTGAGCTCATCTTCTCTTAAAAATTAATGTGCAGCATTATATAGCAGAGTGTGCACTTCGCAAACACAGCATTCACTAGCTCCTACAGTGCACTGTAACAGTGGTATGTGTGGTAAGATAGATCTTACTAATGATAGTGTGCAATGCAGTTGCTAGTTAGTAAAGCAGCAAGGGGTATGTGGTCAGTGAGGCAACCCTGGGTGTGTGGTTCCAAGTAACAATGATTTCCTCCCACACTGAAAATGTACCCATTAAAGTTAGCCAAGTGAGCTGCCCAGGTTCTTTCATAAAAGGATGAACTTGGAAATATTTAACAGAGTCATTCTTGTGTTAAAAACAGCGAGGAGTCCCGTGTCACTTTAAAGACTAACAGCTTTATTTGGGCATAAGCTTTTGTGGGTAAAAAAATCCACTTCTTCTGATGCAACATTTTTTACCCACGAAAGCTTATGCCCAAGTAAATCTGTTAGTCTTTAAGGTGACACCGGACTCCTCGTTGTTTTTGTGGATACAGACTAACACAGTTTACCCCTCTGATTCTTCTGTTAGGGTGTGGTTAGAGAAGGAGGCAGTAGTCCAGATTCAGGATTAACTCCAATTGAAGTCACAAGGTTCCCTATCATATAAAATATAAAATCAGTGTGAATTAGGCCCAGATTCAGGATTCCTGAGTTCTCTACCAAGCTCTGCTACTGCCTTGCTGCATAACTTTGGCAAGTTACTTAATCTCTCCTGGTTTTGCCTTTGAGAGGATGATATTATAATATTTGCCTACTTCTCAGGGGGGTTGCATAACTTGAATTAATTAATGCCAATAAAGTGCTTTGAAATGCTGGAATGAAAGGACCCAAAGAATTATTGTTACTTTATTGCACTTTCTGCTTCAGTTTTCATGCCTGACCTGAACATCAAGTCAGGCAGCAGCAAACATTTCTGCATCCTCTCGTTCAGAAGCTTTTGTGAATCATGAAACCTAATTAAAATGTGAACGATATTGGTATGTTTATACTGTTCTAAATGTTCAGGGGAGGAGACATCACTTCATCACTAGTCTTTCTTCTGTTTCTTAATATATTGCCCAACTAAGTCCCCACTTACCCAGTGTTTAGTGTTTATACAGGATGTGCAACAGGGTCGAGGGAGATATGATAGTCATCCTATGATTTACAGAAGACCTAATTAATCCCCAATGACAATGCCACATAGAACAGGGACTTGAGCCCTTGAAACTGTTATCTCTGAACTGTCTTTTATTCCTCCGTTTTCTTATTATGACTGATGTTAATTATAGTCATGTAGCTTCAGTGACTGGCAAGACACACCCAAGAGAATGTTGCTGTCTCCCAGATAGTCTCTCCATGGAGTTGGTGTTGGTTTAGCATACAAACTCATTGAATCCAGTCTCTAGGTTACTCTGTTTCATCAAATCAGAAAACAGCTCATTAGGCAGCTACTCAGGTTTAATTGTTTTTGGTAAGTAAACACATCAGCACAGAGTGCATAAACTCCCTAGCCAAGCACTTACCCCTTCACTGCCTGAAAAACTCTTTGTAATCCCAGGTTTGTGCTTCGGTGTTTGGAAGCTAATGGATCACACAGAGGAGAGAGGGTGCCATTAACAATGGATGATGTAAAAATACCCGCTTAAGTCAGCAAGCACTGACCCCTGCCATGTGATGGGTATAAACCTTTGTGACTCTGACACACACCTGGGACCAGGAAATAACATTTATTCTTTTTCTATCACCCCTGTTTCTCCCCCTCCCCACCGTTACAGATGGTGTTTAACTTAAGATCCCCATTCGTTTCCCCACCACCCCATTATTAGAAATGGAAATGCAGGTAAATTTATCTACTGTGACTGATCAATTGTACATTTTGTAATGGTGCCCTCTGCAAATTAGCTCTTAGGCTCAAGTTCAGGCAGGAGTGAAACTCACATGAGTACAACTCTGCTGACTTAATGGAAGCAAGTGGAATTGCATACACCAGCTCTGCAGTAGGCCCTTTATTGCTAATGGCTATATAAAGACAACAGTGTACCACTGTGTTTGAGTCTCAGTAGCTCTTACTACAATGCTGGCAACAAAAGTATGAGTAGACACAGAAGATGGAAATAGACCAATACTGACAGTCATCTAGCCCACACCTCTACCCATATGGAATTGTACTCAGTAGTATGTTCTTCAGATATTTTTCCAGATCCGTTTTAAATGACTGAGGCTATTCCACAGTCGGATAGACCTCACCGTTAGGACATAGTTTCCTAATACTAAACCTCCTATTTATATGCAGCTAGTAGTATCATACATTTTAACCCAACTGTCAGACCAACATTCTTTAGACTTTGCCAGTGTACTATAAATTTGTAATTCTTGCCTTGTTTAAAATTGAGTAAAAGCACTTCAAAGGTATATGAAATTCATCAGAAGGATCTGCAGCTTTACAAATCTATCTTAATAGCCGGAAAAAACACGGATCCCGCTTTCCTGTAACTAGAAATGTACCAAATCCACAATGTGTCCCTAATATTTTACCTTAAAAGACCAAATCGCAACTTGGGTTATCTTTCAGTAGGAACTTTATAGATTTTCCCAGCTTCCAAGGGAGTTCTTTAGAGAGTCTTGTTTCATCCAAATGACATTGTTCTCTTGATGAATATCACACTCCTACAAGGAAATTTGCCAGTCGGGGATTACATGGTTTAAAAGGTCCTAGAAGATAATGTAAAAGAGAGAGACTGAGAGATTTGCAGAAGGTGGCTTTTGTAATTCACACAAAAAGGAAAAAAACCCAGTTTCTAAGAAACATGGAGGTGATGAAATCTAATCAGGCACACGTGCTTTTGTAATTAAGCAAATGTCAACTTGATGTATTACAGAGTATATTACACATGCACTTTGGTGTTAGTATATTTGATGCATAGTGACTGCTACATTGCATCCACATAGCCCAGTATCCTGTCTCTGACTGTGGCCAATATCAGATGCTTCAGAGAAAGGTGCAAGAGGAAGACAGACAATTATGGAATAACCAGACCATAGGGGAGATTTCCTAGCCCATCTCATTTAGAGGTTGGTTTTTGCCCTGAAGCCCTTCTCCCTCCCCTCCCCCCCCCCAAAAAAAACCCTATGTAATTGTAGATGTTCTCAGCTTCTTCAATCCAAATCTCCTAGAGTTTCTGGCATCTTGTAATACTGTGGTTAAAGCCTTCTACAGGAAACTGAAGGGAAAAAATGACACAGACCATCAGGAAACACCAGAAAAGAAATGGTCAAAGATAGGTGTCTTCACGAAAAACAACATTTCTTTTGAATTTTTGTTTTTCCTCTTGCGTGAGCCATCTTAGAGTAGACCCATTGGTGGCTATAGGAAATCAGATCTATGAAAAAGATTCCCGTCTTTAACAAGTGGATTTTTAACCACTAGACATGGCCAAATTTTGGCCAAGTACTTGATGTTCTTTTAAGCAATCAGCTACGGATCAGCTACGAAGAACAACTATTGTGCTTTTCTGAAGCTTTAGGCTAGGGAAAGAAATTATTTAGGAGAAAGCTGTTGCAAGATATTGTTGCAATTAAGATAAAGGGCCAGATCCCAGCCGGTGGAGGTGTGCCAATTGGCACCAGCCGAAGTTCTAACCCCCAGTTCTTTAGCTGTGTTACTATAACAACACCCTTTAACATATCAAAATCAGAATAATAATTCACTATTTATGCTGTTTTGTTTTTAGATGTCATTTGACTTTGTCAAAGGAGCTGTGCTGGTCAGTTTCACTTTCCATTTATATTCCGTATTACTTTCTAGTTCTTGCACGCTGTCATGATTTTTAAGAGCAGGTTTAAGGTTTAAGAGCAGAAGAACACAGAGTAGTGTTTAAATGTAAAAACATTTTTCACTGTACTTTTTTAATGTCATAAAAACATTTTATATCCATGGAGTTGACGCTGTCCTCAATTTCAAGCAAAAAATCTTGTCTCTGAGTCAAACTTGACTAACCCTGTTGGTAGATGAGTATTCCTCATAGAAGAAGAGCCAAAAGGAAGCCGCACTAATTCAGAACTTTTACAAGACACTCTCTCTTTTCGGGGGAATTTTGCTTCTCTTGCTATTTTGTTTGTTAAAAAAAGTTCAGTGATGTCTAATCTTCAGGAATGCACCTCATCATCCAGCCCACAAACTGTTGGCAAAATAATAACCCCTATATAGAATGTACTGTTAGGGTTTGTTTGTTTTTTCCTTCAGAGGTATAAATCACAGCCTTAAGTTTTTGCAAATTAAAACACAGGCTTTGCACTGGAAAGTTGGTTCCGTTTCCACTGGCCAAACATTCTCTGCCCCTTCCAGAAAAACTGTGGACACCGGGCTGGCCACAGTTTGTCTTTGAACTCATTTGCAATCTTTATGCTGCCAAACAAAAACATAAATGGTTTATTAAGTTGAAATTTTAACTACGTTGTATATGGAATTTGCTGATGGCACCTCTCTGCTTTGTTTTACTGATACAGTCTATATGAACGGTATTCAGAGGGCCAGCACAAAGACTATGAGCCACTTAAACTCTCAAAATAAGATTAAAATGGGACTTAAGTGTTGAATAGGTCTTGTGCTGGCCATCTACACAAGAATAAATTTTACCCTATGATCACAGTGGAAAAAAACTGTTGAATGGGCATGCATTCCAGTGTATTGCCCAGTGTCTTTTAAACTACTTCTTTTCATTTGGAGTGCCATGTTATTATTGAACAGCCAAACAGAGTCACAATTGCTGCTTGGGCCACTGAGTTAATTTGTAAGTACTAGTGTGTTTCTAAGTGGTAAGGAAATGGAAATGGACCACTCCTTGTTGGTCTCCTTTCTTCAAGAACTAGTTTGATTTGATTGTCTGTTGAATGTCATTTGAAGCTTTAATCAAGCAAATGTTCTTTTGTGTGGAATAACTGAAAGTTACTGGCACGTAAAACATTTGCAAATCTTGTGTTAATCTTGGATTTTTGTCACCAACTTCTCTGTGCTCAGTTCTTGTGCAATGTTTCTTTTTCCATTGATATGATACCATCTTTGCTACTCTAACAAAGGGCTATATAAATGCTGAGAGCCCAGAACAGATGTTTTGGGCAGCTTTCATTCAATTTGCCAAAGTTCAGACATAAAACTAAGATCCTGTCTGCTTGTGGTTATTAAAGATTATATGACATTTTTTCATGAGAGTAGTAAGTGTGTTTGCTCCGATGCTTCCCGTCCTTAACTATTGTGGTACCCAACCACATGTTTTCCCTATTATACTATAATGTGGCTCAAGTTTGCCTCTGTTTCCCTCACATGATTAGCTTTACATATCCACTAACTGATCTGTGCTTGCCAAAGGGAGAGTACTGTTCACTTTACATTTTCACTGGTGTAACTGAGAGAAAAGTTTGGCCCACGTGCTCTGTAATGAGATATGCCTGCACTGTCAACGTTTTTCTTCCTCCCATTACTGCTCTACCATATGGCAATTTCACAGGAAAGAACTGTATTTCATCATTCTAAGTGGGATTTCTCCATCCGCCCCTCTCCAAAATACTAGGCAGAACTGAAATTGCTTCTATTGACATTAAAATAAAAAACTGGACCCAAGGCCTGACATCCTTACTCAGTCGGAACTCCCGTTGATGTTAATGGAGTTATTCCTTATTTATACTAGTGTAATGAAGAGCAAAAATTCGCCCCATGAAAATGTTGCCTCGTAAAGAATTGAGTAATTGCATCAGGACTTTGCCCAACATTGATACATACAATCTGATCACGATGTGGGACATAGATACTCTTAAAGGAAAGATACATTAATACACAAAGCTGCTGGACACATAGTTCCAAGTTCTGGTCTCATTGACACTGGTGCAAACCTGGAGTTTCTCCACTGATTTTTGAATTGATGGAACCATGAACAGAACCTGGTCTATATCCCCCCTCCCTTCTCTCAAGAGAGAGAAGCAAGAATAGAGGACGCAATGTGAACACTGAAGATGAATCTGGTATTTCATCACTAGCATTAGATGGAGCTGACACCTGACACAACAATCAGGAATCTGTGTTAGTAGGCATTCTTTATTTAGCAAATGTTCTAAAGGCTGGTCCCATTATTTGCACACTGAACTTCCCTTGCCCTCTATCAGTGATTATTTTATGTAGTCATTTACAAACAAATGTTTCTAGCGTCCATTGCCTTTATATCTGGGTGCCATTACAAAACCGGCCACACCATTAATCACTGCAACCATTCTCAAATGGATCCCACCCATCTGTACGCCCAGGAAAATGCCCAGTTAAATAAATGTGTCTTGCAGCATGTCTGGAGAGTCGCTACACTTGATCTTTGGCTGGTGGGAAAGAGTGAGTTTCAGACTTGGGGATCCTCTGAAAACACTCCTCCATGGCCTCAGAGTGTTCATACCTAGCAACTGAGTGCTCCAACCACTCTAAGCCCTCCTGGTGGGGCACAGAGAAGGTGGATGAATTCAGATGAATAACCCCATTTCTAAGTTGTTTCCAGGGAGTGTGTGGGTGTTGCAGAAATTTAATTGTCATGCTATTCATCTGTCAGTGTTAATAGATTCATACAATCATAGAAATGTAGGACAGGTTATCTAGTCCAGTCTCCTGCACTGAGGCAGAACTAAATATTATCTAGACCATCCCTGACAGGTGTTTGTCTAACCTGTTCTTAAAAACCTCAATGATGGAGATTCTACAGCCTCCCTAGGTAATTTGTTCTAGTGCTTACCTACCCTGACAGTTAGGAAGTTTTTCCTAATTTCTAACCTAAATCTCCTTTGCTGCAATTTAAACCCATCACTACTTGTCCGGCCTGTTCACAGTAGTTAAGGAGAACAATTTATCACCCTTCTCTTTATAACAACCTTGTATGTACTTGAAAACTGTTGTCATGTCCCTTCTCAATCTTCTCTTTTCTAGCCTAAACAAACCCAATTTTTTCAATCTTTCTTACAGGTCATATTTTCTAGACCTTTAATCATTTTTGTTGCTCTTTTCTGGACGTTCTTTAATTTGTCCACACCTTTCCTGAAGTGTGGTGCCCAAGACTGGACGCAATACTCCGGTTGAGGCCTTATCAGTGCTGAGTAGAGTGGAAGAATTGCTTCTAATGTCTTGCTCACAATACTCCTGCTAATACATCCCAGACTGTTTTTTTGCAACAATATTATATTGTTGACTCATATTTAGTTGTGATCCACTGTAGACCCCAGATCCTTTTCTGCAGTACTCCTTCCTAGGCGGTTGTGTCCCATTTTTCATTCATACAACTGATTATTCCTTCCTAAGTGTAGTACTTTTCATCCTATTTATTTCAAACCATTTTTCCAGTTTGTCCAAATCATTTTGAATTCTAATCTTGTCCTCTAAAGCACTTGCAACCCTTTCTGTCCTGATATCGCCCACAATTTTGTAAGTGTACTCTCTATGCCATTATCCAACATCATTTATGAAGATATGCCCTTCCAGTTTGATTGTGAACCATTAATAATTAGTCTCTAAGTACACTTTTCCAACCAGTTGAGCACTCACTTTATAGTAGATTTATTGAGGCTATATTTCTGTAGTTTCTTAAAGAGAAGGTCCTGTGAGACAGTATCAAAAGCCTTACTACTAAAATCTAGGTATACCACATCTACCACTTCCCCCATACCTAGAAGGCTTGTTATCCCATCAAAGAAAGATATTAGGTTGGTTTGACCTAATTTGTTTGTGACAAATCCATGTTGCCTGTTATTATCACCTTATTTTTTTTTAGGTTGCCAGACTAGCTTTACTGACCCATCTCCCTTATATGCCAAGTACATTTTTTAATTAAATAAGAAAATAACCAGTGTTAGGAATGAGCCTAGGAAACTTCTTGTTCCCCAAATTATACTGTGGTGCCGGCTGTCCGGCTGGCATCACTTCTGATATTCTGCAAACAACATCTGCATGAGCCTGTCAGTTGTATAACGGGTAAAGTTAGCATAAGTGGCTACAGTGATTTGCTGAACAGTGCTGATTAAAGCTGTTTAACCAGGGGGCAGCTATGCAGTGTGTGGGAGTTACAGCCCCTGCCATTTCTGCAGGTTCCAAGAAAGAGAAGAACGGATCATTTGCAGTGGTGATTGTGAGGAGATTCTGCACCAGGTTCCCTGCTGCTCCAGTGTCACTGACTATGTAGCTATGCCAAAGCAATTGCTCCTGTGGTGAGCTGAGAATGTGAATGCCTCAGAGTCACTGACCCATCCAAACAGCAGCATCTTAGATTAACCTGAAGAGGAAGAATCCAAGAATGAACCAGTATGAGTGCGGAGTGAGAACACCCTTGCCCCAACTAAAGAGTAGCAAATGAGACTAGAAACCAGTAATCCTTGAGTTCTCATCACTTGCCAGATAGCTCCAAGACACATTTATTTATGTGGTGTATTGAAAAATTGTGATCTATCACTTTAAATCCTGTGGGGTTTTCTTGGCCCTGCTTGGAGGCAGGGGGCTCGGGAGGGAAGTGTGCAATCTGGGCCTAGCAGCAGTCAGTTTGCAGGCAGCCAGCCACAGTAAGGTGGGTTGAGTGGTGTCTCTCTATTTCTAGTATCAGAGGGGTAGCCGTGTTATTCTGAATCTGTAAAAAGCAACAAAGGGTCCTGTGGCACCTTTGAGACTAACAGAAGTATTGGGAGCATAAGCTTTCGTGGGTAAGAACCTCACTTCTTCAGATGCAAGTAATGGAAATCTCCAGAGAGCAACCCTCTGTTGCTCTCTATTTCTAATGGCTTGTCTACATTACCCGCTGGATCGACGGGCAGCGATCAATCCAGCAGGGGTCGATTTATCGCATCTAGTCTACACGCGATAAATTGACCGCCGAGCGCTCTCCCGTCGACTCTGGTACTACACCGGAGCGAGAGGTGCAGGCAGAGTCAATGGGGGAGCGTTAGCCGTCGACTTACCGCAGGGAAGACACCCCGGTAAGTCGATCTAAGTACTTTGACTTCAGCTACGTTATTCATGTAGCTGAAGTTGGGTAACATAGATCGATCCCCCCTCCCCCACTCAGAGTAGACCAGGCCTTAGGCTGTGTCTGTACTACAGACCTTACAGCATCACAGCTACAGCTACACACCTGTAAGATCTCCCCTGTAGCTGCTCTATTGCCGGCATAATTAAAACACCCCCAACAAGCGGAGGCAGCTATGTCGGCAGGAAAGCGTCTCCCAACATAGCGCTGTCCACACTGGTACTTTTCTCGGTGAAACTTGTTAGTCAGGGGTGTGTCTATTGGGGAAAGGGACAGGCAGCTGCTAGGAGCCATGTGACACAAATGTAATTGGCATGCATGACATATGGTGCCAGTCATCCAGGGAAATTAACTAGGGCTACGGAAGGCAAAGTTTTACTTCATCCCATCTCAGTGTAATTGGAATTTACACCTGTACTTAACTCACTTTAGCAGATATAAGACCCAATGTTCCTGTTCTTCATACCAGTACTATAGCAGTTTGTATATGGCCAGTCCTGTGTTGCCTACTGCTGCTTGCCCTATTGGCATTTTCATGCAGAAGTTCCTTGCTTTCAGAATTTTACCAGGGAATTAGCCAAGCTTTGGAATTTCTAGGTTTGTTTTTGAGGACTTCTTCCCCCCCCCCCCCCCCCCAAGGCAAAGAAAATTAGTGCTGGAAGCAGGTGCAAAGTGGAACGAAAACTAAACCGAGAGTGTAGATAGGTTCAGGAGGCACCATTGTTTGCTGCCTGTATTAACTTTGGGCTTCAAGAGCAACAAAAAAGCTTGGCTTGTATTTGAGTTCTGAAGCTTTGACATTCAAGAAGCTCCAAATCAAACAGACCGGAGCATGTAAATAATTAAACCACACAAAAAAACTACGCTGAAAAATAATGTGACAGGTCAGATTTAACTCCACTAAAGCCAGGCATTCAGAGTTAATCCATCTTCACCTCACTTGGTATTGCATCACAGATGGTAGAATCATAGAAATCTCAGGGTTGGAAGGGCCCTCAGGAGGTCATCTAGTCCAACCCCCTGCTCAAAGCAGGACCAATCCCCAACTAAGCTATGTAAGGTACGCTATGTAAGGTAGCTCACTGTTAGAGGAACCTCGTGGTAGGCTCAAGGATGAGTCAAGGACACAGCCTTAAAAAGTTACTGGCACTTCATGAAAAACATAAGCTGGAGGGGGACAGCTTAGGGGCGTAAGCCATAGGCCTAGACCAGTGGTCCCCAAACTTTTTATATCACGCCCCCTCTTATGCCTGAACCGCCGTTGGGAGCTGGGGCTGGGAACAGGGCCAGGGCCAGGTCAGTTTCACTGACTACTGTATTGTTCAATATTTGTGTCTATGGCTGGGCAATCCAGTTGATATAGTGTGCTTCAACTTTCAGAAAACATTTGACAAGGTCCCTCACCAAAGGCTCTTAAGCAAACTAAGCAATCATGGAACAGGGGAAAAGGTCCTCTCATGGATCTAACTGGTTAAAAGATAGGAAACAAAGGGTAAAAATAAAAGTTCAGTTTTCACTGTGGAGAGAGGTGAATAGTGGGGTCCCAGGAATCTGTACTGGGACCAGTACCGTTCAACATATTCATAAATGATCTGGAAAAAGGAGTAAACAGTGAGGTGGCAAAATTTGCAAACAATGCAAAATAACTCCAGATAGTTAAGTCCAACGCAGAATGTGAAGAGTTACAAAGGGACCTCACAAAACTGGGTGACTGGGCAACAAAAAGGTTGATGTGATATAATTCCATGTTGATAAGTGCAAAGTAATGCACACTAGAAAACAATCCCAACTATACATACAAAATTATAGGGTCTAAATTGACTATTACCATTCAAAAAATAGATCTTGGCATCATTGTGGATAGTTACCTGAAAATACCCGTGCAATGTTCATCCATAGCCAGAAGAGTGAATAGAATATTAGGAACCACGAGGAAAGGGATAGAGACTAAAACAGAAAATATCATAATGCCACTATAGAAATCCACGATACATACCCACACCTTGAATACTATGTTTAGTGCTGGTCACCTCATCTCAGAAAAGATACCTAAGAATTGGAAAAGGTGCAGAGAAGGGACACAACAAATATTAGAGGTATGGAACAACTTCTATATGGGGAGAGATTACAAAGACTGGGACTGCTTAGCTTGAAAAAGAGACGACTCGGGGGGATATGATAGAGAGCTATAAAATCATGATTGGAGAGAGTGAATAAGGAAATGTTATCTACCCCTTCATATAGCACAACAACTAGGGGTCACCCAATAAAATTAATAGGCAGCTATAAGGAAGTGACTTCTTCACATAACACACAGGCAACCTGTGGAACTCATTGACAGGGGATGTTGTGAAGGCCAGAAGTATAACTGGGTTTTAAAAAGAATTAGATCAATTTATGGAGGATAGGTCCATCAATGACTATTAGCCAAGATGGTCAGGATTCAGCCCCATATTCTCGGTGTCTGTACACCTATGACTGCTTGAAGCTGGGCGTGGACCACAGTGGCTGGATCACTCAAAATTTCCCTGTTCTGTTCATTCCCTCTGAAGCATCTGGGACTGGTCACTGTCAGAGACAGTATAGTTGGCTAGATGGAGATTGGTCTGAACCAGTAGGGCTGTTCTTATGTTATATATATTTTTTTAAAACTGTGCGCCAAGTTATTACTATCCTCCACCCAAGAAGGAGGTGGCTGCTTGGGTTATTATTTGTAAAGTTCTTTGGGAGGATAGAAGTTGCTACATAAATGTATATTATTACCTTGATTAGTGAGTCCCAGGACAAGACCCAGGCGTGTGAGTGGTGTCCTCGGTCCCATCGGCCAGGCCACCTCATCATCCTGATCCTGCCTGTGGCTCCACTCTTAGGATTGTTAATCATGCATCTTCCCTCTGCATGCTGCTCTGCCTTTTTGATAGTGGGTACTGCCCAGTGGGAGGGTGGAGGTAGGAGGATGGCCAAGGTTGTCAGTGCACTAGCAGCAACTCTGCTAGAGCTGCCTTGGGGAAAAAAGGAATGTCTTGCAGGAGCCCACCAAACTACAGGGCCGGCTTTAGCAAGTGCAGGGCCCAATTCGAATACCCGGCGGCGGTCCAGGTCTTCGGCGGCGGGTCCTTCACTCGCTCCGGGTCTTCCGCGGCACTGAAGGACCCACCGCCAAAATGCCGCGGAAGACCCAGAGCGAGTGAAGGACCTGCCGCCGAAGTGCCGTCGAAGACCCGGAGCACCGCAGGGTGAGTAAAAATTAAAAAGGTGCCTAAGTTAGGTGCTCTTCTTTAGGGTGCAGGGCCCTCTTAGGCACGGGCGTGGGGCCCAATTCGGGGGAATCGGCCTAAAGCTGTCCCTGCCAAACTACTAACCAAAAGGAGGTCTTTCAAAAGCTCTCCCACCTCCCCAGAGCAGCTCTTAGGAGAGGCACCATCATCTCTATCAGGCCCCGGAATACTCTTCCTGACAAAAGTTGCCATCAGTGTAGCATTTAATACTTGACAGGACAGAATGCTGTAAAATGTACAGTGGAAGCTAATCCTTCACTGGCAGGGAGATTCGCCCTGTGACACCTACGTATTATTATTAACCCCAAGGGAAGTGGTGGATTCTCCATCTCTTGATGACTTTAAATCAAGACTGGGTGCCTTCCTGGAGGATATGCTTTAGTCAGACACAAGTTATTGGGCTCAATACCAGTGTAACTGGATGAGATTATTTGGCCTGTGTTGTGCAGGAGGTCAGCTTGATGATCTAATGGTCCCTTGCGGCCTTAAAAAATGGTGTATCTGTGTTTTAATATTATGTTGTTAGTGCCAAATAGATACCATAAAGAGATCTTTTCCATCTCTAAAGTCAATGAATTCTAATCTAATGGCTAGAGCAGAGCATTGATATTCAGATACTAAGGCAATAAGCCTGGTGTAAGAACCTGAATAGAATTGAATAGAATAGAACAGAATAGGTGCTAGATCAGCTTTGAGTTGTACAACACTGTTTTATGGCAAATCAGAAAAGCTCAAGGAAGTTAAATAAACTTGCCCAAGTCTGAGGCAGTGGCTGGAATAAAGGAACCAGATCTCCTGATTCCCAGTCCTTTAACAATCAACTAATAGTAGTATTTCTTTCTCTCTCATTTTAATAGTCAATCACTTAAAAACTAACCTGGCCAAATATTTTAAATAAGGCCAGGATAGTTGAAAGTAAACAGCGAATTAACATTTACACATGAAGGCTTTATTTTATTTTATTTTATTTTATTTTATTGTTTTAATGAACTAGTTCGTGCCAGTTGTGTGTCATGGTGCAGGTTGCTTTTTCTTTTCAGTTTACCGTTGTGGTGAGAACCACAGAATGTTTAAATTTCCTAGCTTGAGACATTCCTCTTGTACAAATAATAAAACAGACGAATGGACTTATCTGTGAGACAGGGACCTTGGAGTAGTTGGGGAAGTATGATCAAAAGATCAAAACAGTCCAGGTTTCTCACCAGCTCTGTGAACTGAAATTACCTCGAGATCTGGCTAAGGAAAACAATTCAGAAGAAAAAAAAAAGCACTACACATTGGGTCAAGTTCTGTTCTCATTTATTTAGTATTTTGTACTGAGCAAGAATTCTGTTGTGCTAAACAAGTAACATATAATAATAATAATAATTAATAATTTAGACTGGCATCAATCCAGAGGAATTTTAATGAAGATAAAGGAGTTACTCTGTGTTTAAACTGCTGTTACTAATTTAAAAAAATGGTGCACTTCCCCCCCCTCAAATTGCTACAGCTACCTGCAAAAATACAAATGCTAAATTCATCAGGTATATCTCAGCAAATCAATTTCCTCAGGCAGCGACCAGCATTACTGCACCTCAGTCCCTCCTGTTCTCCACCCGTGGCACACACTACTTAATCTCCTTAAGGCTGCAGTAGTTTGGTGTAATTCTGGTTGCTGAGCTTGGTGCAGAGGTGTCTGGTGGTGGTTAGTGGCCTGTGATGTACAGGAGGTCAGGCTAGATTATCTGGCAGCCCCTTTCTGGCCTTAAAATCTTTAACTATGAAATGGTCATTTGAAACAAGTCAGTCTTGCATTTGCTGTGGAAGGACAAAGCCTGGTAATCTGGATAATACAAGGGGAGTAGATGATTCCGGGGGTTGGCCTAGGAGTTTTTCATCTCCAGGCTTCCAGTCTGAATCCATCTCAGGTTGGTATTAAGTGAAAGTTGTTACCGTCTGATGAGTGTTGGTTTGAAAGGAGTTGGTGTTCTCTGTCCAGATCCTAATAGACATGTGACCACATAATAGACCCACCATAGTGGTTAACGCTATCAGGCTACCTCACTGACAGTCACGGCATTGAGAGCAATTCAATTATACTAATGCCATGGGCAGTACTCAGTATAAACCCCCTGTTAAAGCATATTGGCAGAGCAGTGGAGAGAAGCATCCTCCATTGCTTGTACTGCTATTCCATGGCAAGGGACTTCATTAAAAAACAGTGATAGAAGCAGTGGGACTGGGCCACCAAATTTTTTACCCATATGAGTAATGGGTCAGGGCTTGATCCTGTTAGGTACTGAGCACTCTGGCCCTATTCCATCAAAGTACTTAATATATTCATAATCACAACTCCTAGCTCTTACATAGCGCTTTTCATTGTTAGTCTTCAAAACACTTACAAAGGAGGGTCAGTATAGTTATTCCCTTTTTGTAGGTGGGGAAACTGAGGCACAGGGAGGGAAGTGACTTGCCCACGGTCATCTAACAGGCTAGTGGTAGAGCTGGGAATTGAACCTTTGTCTCCAGAGTCCCCGTCTAGGGCCTTATCTACTTATACTCACATGCTATAGTTAAGCGATCAGTTTTCCCGCTGATTTTAATGAGGCCATTCCCTTGCTTAAAGTGAAGTTCTTTGCTGGATTTGGGGCCCCAATCCACAGCACCTTGCAGGAGTAAGCCTTTAATGAGGCAGCTCACATGAGTAATCCTTATTCATGTGAATAACACTTTGCAGGATCCAGGGTCCAACAACTATACCTGGGTTTAGACCTCAACAATTTTACATTCTGTTTTGTAAGATGACGTTTATATGATCTCTGTTGGATGCACATGCCACTTGCAGTGTACCAGTCATTTTACAGACAGGTGGGAAGACCAGCGCTCTGTCTCCCTGGAGCTGACAGTCTAGGTAGATGACATACAAATGAGGACTGTGAGACGGCAAAAGTTTTGATGCAGAGCAGTCTGTCTGGTTAGTCTCCTGGGTTGTTGTGTCTTTCTGATCACTATTATAGTGTTTTGATTATTTGGTAGTCTCAATAGCTAACACTTCGCTAAATGAGCAGAGGAGGAGGGAGGGAATTAAGCTTTAAAAGAGGAAGAGGAATTAATGGAGCCCACCCACTCCCCTCACAAATTTGACTTGTCACATTGAAACCACAAGGGACAATGGAATAAACAAAGTGCTCTGTTACTGGAGTGAGAGAAGAAATCACTTCCACTGGAGCATCCAACCTCACCTCCTATCTTGCCATCTGCCCCCTGATCTTCCATGTTCCTACAACAGCACTCGCTTGATCTGTGACATCAGTGAGGCCTCCCAAGTGAATTGCAGCCTTGTACTCAGTTCAGAGCCATCCATTACTCCCATTGTGTGTATGTACCTACCTAAAAATCCATAACTGGTCTCGCATCGAATCAATGCTCACAGTCAAGTTGTTTCTAAACAAATTGAATAAAGCTAAGAGCCTCAAAGATCCTGCTTATTTATCTCCTGACAAGCCCAGAGACTCCCTGTTCTTCTGCTCTTGACACCTTTGTCGATAAAATCTGCAGATTGCACAATATAAAGTTGTTTTATCATTCATCTTTCTGACAATAATAGAACCTTCAAACAGGAAAGCTTTATGAGGTTATCATAGAAGCAGCATGTTTGCCCTGCTACAGTGAAGGTTGTGTCAGCATTTATATTATATAAACAATGAGAAAGTGAAAAAAAATTAAAGGTTCTTTTATAAGTTTCACATTTTGGGCACTTTTTTTTTTGATCTAATAAAACAAAACCAGATTTGATTTAAAGAAGAAATTATATTTGGCAGGCAATTAGTTCAGAAGTAAGAATCACAAGAATTATTAGCTCATGTAGTCCATCCGCCTTTCAGTGCAGAATTATTCTTCAGACTTTTGTAGGGTGCCCAGATAGCAAGTGTGAAAAATCGGGACAGAGAGTGGGAATAATAGGAGCCTATATAAGAAAAAAACCTCGAATATCAGGACTGTCCCTATAAAATCGGGACATCTGGTCACCCTAGACCAAGGGTGGGCAAACTTTTGGGCCCGACGGCCACATCGGGGTGCGAAACTGTATGGAGGGCCAGGTAGGGAAGGCTGTGCCCCCTAAACAGTCTGGCCTCCGCCCCCTATCCGACCGCTCCCACTTTCCACCCCCTGACTGCTCCCCTGAGAACCCCCCACCCATCCAACCCCCCCCCCCCGCTCCTTGTCCCCTGACCACCCCCTCCCGGGACCCCTGCCCCTAACCACCCCCCGGGCCTCCGTCCCCTATCCAACCCCCCCTGTTCCCTCCCCTGCCCCCCCCAAACCTCTGCCCCATCCAACTGCCAACCACCCCCTGACTGACCCCCAGGACCCCTTACCATGCAGCTCAGAGCAGCATGTCTGGAGCCGCGCCTTCTGGCCAGAGCCAGACACACTGCCGCCCTGCCCTACATGAGCACACAGCCCGGATGCCCAGAGCGCTGCCCACGCGGCGGCGTGTCTGCAGGGGAGGGGGAACAGCAGGGGAGGGGCTGGGGGCTAGCTGCCCGGCAAGGAGCTCAGGGACCAGGCAGGACAGTCCCGCGGCCCAGATGTGGCCTGCAGGCCGTAGTTTGCCCACCTTTGCCCTAGACCTTTGGTCTAATTGATGATTTTAACAGGACACAACATTAGACTCACAGAAAGTAATGCAACTAGAATTTTAGTTATAAGCTGGGGACACATCGGTTGGAAGTAACGGAAGAGGAGAAGGACCTCAGAGTCCTGGTTGATCGCAGGATGACTATGAGTCGGCAATGTGACGTGGCCGTGAAAAAAGCTAATGCGGTCTTGGGATGCATTAGGCGAGGTATTTCTAGTAGGGATAAGGAGGTGCTGGTTCCGTTATACAAGGCACTGGTGAGACCTCATTTGGAGTACTGTGTGCAGTTCTGGTCTCCCATGTTTAAAAAAGATGAACTCAAACTGGAACGGGTGCAGAGAAGGGCCACTAGGATGATCCGAGGAATGGAAAATCTGCCGTATGAAAGGAGACTCGAGGAGCTCGGTTTGTTTACCTTAACCAAAAGAAGGCTGAGGGGGGATATGATTGCTCTCTTTAAATATATCAGAGGGATAAATACCAGGGAGGGAGAGGAATTATTTCAGCTCAGTACTAATGTGGACACTAGAACGAATGGCTATAAACTGGCCGTCGGGAAGTTTAGGCTTGAAATTAGACAAAGGTTTCTAACCATCAGAGGGGTGAAGTTTTGGAACAGCCTTCCGAGGGAAACAGTGGGGGCGAAAGACCTCTCAGTGACTTGAAGTCTTTAAATAATGATTTGGGGAGTTCAACAGCTAAGTCAAGGGAGAGAATTCTTCCAGGAGTGGGTGGGTCAGGTTTTGTGGCCCACATCATGCGGGAGGTCAGACTAGATGATCATAATGGTCCCTTCTGACCTTAAAGTCTATGAGTCTATGAGTCTATGAACTACTGCACTTCATTCACCCTTCAAAAGATTTTTTAGGCACTGAGTTTCAAAACTGGCCTCCTAGTTTGCTTCCAAAATTAAATTTAGGCAAAGTAAATTGAAGGTGCAGATGATGGCAGCTGGATGTCTAATTACCTGATTTGAATGTGCTATTGAGTCATCTAACTGCCATAATCTGCAACTGCAGTTGTATGTGAACACATAATGAGAGGCTTGTTTTAAAAGTTATGCTCACAATTTTTAATATGTATATCATTCATCCTAAATTCACAGTTACATCTGGAGCTGTTTCTGTCTATTATGTAAATACAGAGAATCTTTTAAAAATAAAGGTTGAGATTTTCAAAGCCATGTATGGTATTTAGGAATATACCTTCCATTCATTTCACTGGAAGATTATATATCTAGCAAAGAAAGATATAACACAATCCAATGGCTGGAACTTGAAGCTAGACCAATTGAGAGTGGAAATAAGGTGTAAATTTTTAACACTGAGGGTAATTAATCATTGGAACAACTTACCCAAGTGTTTTGGTGGACTGTCCATCACTGGCAATTTTAAAATCAAGATTGGATGTTTTTTCTAAAATATATTCTCTAATTCAAACAGGAATTATTTCAGGAAAGTTTTATGGCCCATGTTATATATGGTCACAAGGTCACCTCTGGACTTAGAATCTATGGAAAATACATTCTCTAGACTGCTTTGAAAATTTCAAATTTGTGCCTGTGTGCACATAAACAAGAAGCTCAGCTCAGTTCAGATTAAAGAAGAACCTTCATCCAAACATTCAGCCAACCATTACTATTTTATTTGCAGCTGAGGAAAATTTAGTGGACTGTTGCACTTGGTTGGGTTTTTTTTAATGATGAACGTTATTTCTGAATTTAGTGAAGATCAGAAAGAGAACTACTGCAAGAAAGCCATTTTTCAAGAGAATTCCAAACCACGTTGATTAACTGAAAAGGTTCAGCTGAATTTTTGTAGAGTTTGGTTATATCCAAAACGTGCTGAACTTTTTGAGATTTGCCCATCTCTGCTGTGGTGGAATTCAAATATCACAGACATGAGCAGCTCTGAAGTACAAGGAGAGAAGCCCCAGGAAATGAGATAAAATTAACTATAGTATTAATAAATAGTCGTTTGTGCTTCTATAGTATATTCATCCAAGGGCATGTTACAAACATTAAACTTGTGAGAGAAATGCTATTTTTCCCATTTTACAGAGGTGTTAAGTGACTCATTCCATTTCTCACAATCAGCCAGAAAGAGAACCTAGAAGACTCCCAATCTTCTCTCTTAGTGCTAAATAATACTGAATCCTTGGGGGAGGTGAGATTAATAGATTTTTTTTTTATATATATATATATCACCTTCAATTGGACAACATGGCGATATGCTTGTGATGAGATATGTAAAAGGGTCACCAAATGCTGGCACGTTTTGTATATCATCAGGGTTAGTCTTTGCTTCAACCATGTTGTTATCCTTAAAACCAAAGTTCAGTTCCATACTTAAATCATTTCACATGGCTAATGCATTCGTTAACTGACTCAGAAGAAAATACAGACAGTTGCCAAGGATCTAATTAATATTTGATGACAAAAGAAGAAATCACAATCAACTGTATTATTTAGTGTGTAGTCCGAATAGAATGGATTCAGCGTTTCACTTTGTTTTTTCCTCTATTTAAAGTATGATAGAATCATAGACGTTGGAGATGGAGAAGACCTATTCATAGATTTATAGATTCTAGGACTGGAAGAGACCTTGAGAGGTCATTGAGTCCAGTCCCCTGCCCGCAAGGCAGGACGAAATACTGTCTAGACCATCCCTGATAGACATTTATCTAACCTACTCTTAAATATCTCCAGAGATGGAGATTCCACAACCTCCCTAGGCAATTTATTCCAGTGTTTAACCACCCTGACAGTTAGGAACTTTTTCCTAATGTCCAACCTAAACCTCCCTTGCTGCAGTTTAAGCCCATTGCTTCTCGTTCTATCCTTAGAGGCTAAGGTGAACAAGTTTTCACCCTCCTCCTTATGACACCCTTTTAGATACCTGAAAACTGCTATCATGTCCCCTCTCAGTCTTCTCTTTTCCAAACTAAACAAACCCAATTCTTTCAGCCTTCTTTCATAGGTCATGTTCTCAAGACCTTTAATCATTCTTGTTGCTCTTCTCTGGACCCTCTCCAATTTCTCCACATCTTTCTTGAAATGCGGTGCCCAGAACTGGACACAATACTCCAGTTGAGGCCTAACCAGCGCAGAGTAGAGCGGAAGAATGACTTCTCGTGTCTTGCTCACAACACACCTGTTAATACATCCCAGAATCATATTTGTTGACTCATATATCTGGTGACTCATATTTAGCTTGTGGTCCACTATAACCCCTAGATCCCTTTCTGCCGTACTCCTTCCTAGACGGTCTCTTCCCTTTCTGTATGTGTGAAACTGATTGTTCCTTCCTAAGTGGAGCACTTTACATTTGTCTTTGTTAAACTTCATCCTGTTTACCTCAATCCATTTCTCCAATTTGTCCAGATCATTTTGAATTATGACCCTGTCCTCCAAAGCAGTTGCAATCCCTCCTAGTTTGGTATCATCCGCAAACTTAAAAGGCGTACTTTCTATGCCAATATCTAAGTCGTTAATGAAGATATTGAACAGAGCTGGTCCCAAAACAGACCCCTGCGGAACCCCACTTGTTATGCCTTTCCAGCAGGACTGGGAACCATTAATAACAACTCTCTGAGTACGGTTATCCAGCCAGTTATGCACCCACCTTATAGTAGCCCCATCTAAATTGTATTTGTCTTGTTTATTGATAAGAATATCATGCGAGACCGTATCAAATGCCTTACTAAAGTCTAGGTATACAACATCCACAGCTTCTCCCTTATCCACAAGACTCATTATCCTATCAAAGAAAGCTATCAGATTGGTTTGACACGATTTGTTCTTTACAAATCCATGCTGGCTATTCCCTATCACCTTACCACCTTCCAAGTGTTTGCAGATGATTTCCTTAATTACTTGCTCCATTATCTTCCCTGGCACAGAAGTTAAACTAACTGGTCTGTAGTTTCCTGGGTTGTTTTTATTTCCCTTTTTATAGATGGGCACTATATTTGCCCTTTTCCAGTCTTCTGGAATCTCTCCCATCTCCCATGATTTTCCAAAGATAATAGTTAGAGGCTCAGATACCTCCTCTATTAGCTCCTTTAGTATTCTAGGATGCATTTCATCAGCCCTGGTGACTCGCAGGCATCTAACTTTTCTAAGCGATTTTTAACTTGTTCTTTTTTTATTTTATCTGCTAAGCCTACCCCCTTCCTATTAGCATTCACTATGTTAGGCATTCCTTCAGACTTCTCGGTGAAGACTTCTCTATCCACCGTTGCTCTTTATATGGCCCTAAACAAATTCTCTTTCTTCCTGTGTGCACATCACCATCAAACACATACAGATAGTTATAATGTCTCCCCCTGGTCATGATTATGCTTAGGCTGGGGTCATTTTTTCATAGTTTCCTCTCAAATTTAATGTTCCATTCTCATAACCATTTTTGTTTCCTTTTCACGAAACATCTTCCAGTTGGCCAACATCTTATTGGTATGTCATCTGTAGCGCTGAAAAGAGTACAATCCCACCAGTGGACTGGAGAGAGAGAGGATCACCTCCTTGCTCTGCGAGGCGATGCATTTGTCTATGCTGCCTCAAATCACACTGGCTTACTTTTGCTTGTGCCTCCATATTGAATTATAAGCTTGGATCCAGTTTGTGTCCATTATCAGCTGTAGATATCATTCAGCATTATTGCTTTCCAAGCATCTCCTTGTTCTAGGACGAGGCCAAATGAATTGTGTCTTTCTGGGGCAGTTGGTCTTTGACACATAATATAAGGAGCACTCTTAGGGCAGGTCTGCACTACTGCTTAAGTCAATCTAACTTATGTAGCTCGGGGTGTGAAAAAGACACCCCTCTAAGCGACGCAAGTTACAGTGACCTAAGTGCTGTCCACACTGGCTCTATGTCAGCGGGATAGCTTCCACTTCTCATGGAGGTGGAGTAATTATGCCAATGGGAGAGCGCTCTCCCATCGGCATATAACATCTTAAGCAGATGCACTACAGCAGCACATCTGCGTGGGTGTCGCTATGCTAGTGTAGCACTTCTGTTGCGGAGTGTGGGGGAGTCAGGGCCCTGCACCCCTCTTCCCGAGATTCACTGCGACTCTCAACCAGCCAGTAAAGCAGAAGGTTTATTTAAGGACAGGAACACAGTCTCAAGCAGAGCGTGTCGGTACGACCAGACCCCCTCAATTAGGTCCCTCTGGGAGGTTCAGGGAGCTTAGACCCCAGCTTGGGGTTCCCTGCGTTGCACCACCCAGCCCAAACCGAAACTAAACTTCAAGCCCCTCCCGCTGCTCCTCTCCTTTGTTCAGTCTCCCGGGCAGAAGGTGTTAATTCTCCCCACCCCCGTTCCTGGCTCAGGTTACAGCTCAGGTAGCTTCCTTCAAGGGAAGTCCCCCCTCCTCACTGCAATCCCCCTGCAACATTCCCAGGTCAAATCTGCCCTGCTCCCTGCTCCGTCACAACTTCTAGTATAGACCTTCCCTGAGGCTTGCACAGTTTTCCTAAGCCATGAATATGAGATTCATTCGTTGCTATAGTCAAGGGATTTTATCGAACAAAACCTATTTCTTTCTCAGAACCTTTCTTGTTTGCTTTGATATTATCAAGCTTTTGTAGAGGGATCACATTTCAATATGACATCCATGGACTGATCCTAGATAAGGGCAAAACATTGGTACCTTCGTAATCAGTTTTCCCAGTATGCAGAGTAACATTTCCCTTATCAACTGGTAGAAAAATAATCGAGTTATCAGATTTCAAAACTTGCAAAGCATCCTGTTCACCTTCAAGTCACTGGGAGGAAGAAGTGCCAAATAGGTTAATATTTACCAAACTTTAGATCAGATGCTATAAGCCCCGGAGTTCCAATTTACAATACATTTATCTTGGAACTCCACAAGATGCCCTGAAGGAGTAATTGTTTTCCGAGTGCATGGATTTGTTTCATCCAAATTAAGAGGAGACAATGATAAGAATAGCTAACATTTATAACAAAGCTCTTCAAGTGCTTCAAACACTCTAGAAAATACAATAGAATCCCAATTATTCAACCCTCATGCTGTTGTTGAAAACAGATTTGTGTTCTCCTGGGATTTGGATAACTGAGGCACAGGAAAAGGGCAACATTCTCCTGTGAGTTACACCTACGGTTCTCTGTTGCCTTCATTTCTGTTGCACCACTATAAAGGTGGGTAGAATTCATCTCAGAGTAAGACTAACTTATTGCACTTAAAAAAAAAAAATCTCTGAAGGTTAGACCCAGGTGTCATCTTTTCATCTGACTTTATCCAGCCAGGAAGAGGGACATTTTGACCATTTGGATTTGATGAGGAAGACTTAGCCATACTAGAATTACTAGTTTAAGGACATACAGAAATTCAACACCATCTCTGATGTTCACTGGAAAGAATCATGGCTATGTACCAAACATAGATACTAGACAGCATTTTTACATTATTCTTTATTGCATTCATTTATATAAAACTCTTCTGGGAGTTCTGGATTACAGTCAAGAGGCAGGGGCGATAGTTTGTTATTTTACATATATGGGGGCTTATTCTCATGTACACTTAGGCTCCTTTACACTGTTGTAACATTGTGTATAGGGTTACCAGATGAGAGGAAGAAAATATCGGGACACCAGGAGATGGGGAGGAGGAGGGGGCGGGGGTCCGCCGACGGAGCAAAAAAAAAGCCGAGTGCTGCTGCTGGTGGACAAAAAAAAAAGCCGAGTGCTGCTGCCAGCGGATCCCCCTAAAAAAACAAAAAAAACCAACTGCCGGCGGAGCGAAATATCGGGACAAATTGCGTCCCGACCAGAGATCAGTCGGGACGCGGGACAAACACCGAAAAATCAGGACGGTCCCGATTTTATCGGGACGTCTGGTCACCCTAATTGTGTAAAATGTCCTCAAAGTGGGTGTAATTTACAAGCCCTATTATACGGCTAGAGTCATACAAAGGGACGATTGTGTAAATGAGAATTAGGCCAATGGTATACAGTGGTGGCCAATGAAATATGAGCATTTACCAGGAATCAACATGGCCTGGTATCTCAGCTACCACAACAAGATAACACTTGGTGAATGCGGATATTTTAATAGCCACGGCATTCTGAAGTTCATAAGGCCATATTTCTAGGCACTGTACAGCAAATTGTTAAAAATATAAACAGAACTTAATTGCAATGTACTGGGGAACTATATTCAGATGCCTTGCTAGTTGGGCTTAATCCATATTTAACATCTGCAAGATTACTTTTTGTCAACGTTCAGGATATGATTTGATACCATTTGTTTTGTGCGCCAACATTTAACTAATTAGGCCGCAAAAAAGCCATCATTTTCTGACTTAATTGAAAGCCAATAACAGTAAAACATTAATTGTGAGATTCAGTCCCATGCAGAGGGTATTATTCACTATCAAATCAATAATAACAATAATGACAGTTAGAGCTGGTATCATACTTTTTGCCTGTAGATCTCAAAGCACTTTAGTATTATTTATGAGTCAGACATGCTATGTATTTTGCAAATTTTAAAGTACATTTCTCTATAGATCTGAGTACCCATATGTATGTGTGTAGGCATGGCTGTATATATATAAATATTATACATTATTTACTTCCACTAACTGTTTTCAGTTTATCTCAGATCTCCTTCATTTCAGTAATCTACCTTCAGCTCCTTTTGTCTCATTGATTTCAATGGGATCAGGGCAGGGCCCATAGTTTGACTGAGCAATGGTTAGGCAGATGTTCTACAGTGGCCTTTGCTGTTAATCATCCTATTCTTACCTTGGGCACTCCTCATCAGTTTACTCTTTCTTTCTGTTCTCTCTTATTATATGCTTATATTATAAGCTCTTTGGGGCAGGGACTGTCTTTTTTGTTATGTGTTTGTACAGTGCCTAGCACAATGGGACCCTGAGATGGCGCTAAGCCATACAAATAGTTAATAATAATAATAATAAATAATAAATATAATAAACAATAACGGATGTAGAGGAACCTGGGTATCATAGCTCAGATTTCCTTCTTTATTTCCCTGTTTGAGTTCTATTCTCTCGGTGATGACTTGTGTAACTCCAGTTAATCTTAATGTCAGTTATGTGCATGCAATAGAAGGAGAAAACACTCCTGGAATTGTACTGATGGGATTAGGTCCCATGGCGATTTTGCGAAATAGATCTGTGAATTTTAAGGCCAGAAGGGGCCACCATGATCATCTAACCATAACTCCTGCATAATATAAGGAAGAGAATTTCACTGCAACAGAGGAAATTATTCTTCCCTTCTATTTAAGTGAAGACAATCAAGGCCAATAATCAGAGGTGGATTATGGTTCTGTGGGGCCCTGGGCCAGAACAAGTGGGGGCCCCTCCCTACTGCTTCTGCCTGTGTTTTCCCCTCCGTCTCCGTCCCGGTGCTCATGCCAGGGAGCAGGGTTGGGGCGCAGGGGCTTGCCCCACTCCAACTGCCCAGTGCTCCTCCTGGGAAGCGGGGCCAGGGCACGGGGGTTTGCCCCACTCAGCCTGCTCACCCTCCCAGTGCTCCTGACAGGGAGCAGGGTCCAGGACAGGGGCTTGTCCCACTCCACCAATTGCTCCTGATACCAGGCAGAGCAGAGCAAACCCCCGGTCCCCGACCCTGCTCCCTGGCCGGAGCGCCCAGGAGGAGTGGGGCAAGCCACCGCGGCCCAACCCCTCTTCCTGGCAGGAACGCCCAGCGGGCCGAGTGGATCAGAAAGCGGGGGCACCCAGTCGGCCAGGGATCCTGGGCTCAGGTCCCATTGGCCCAGTGGCTAATCCGCCATTGCCAATAATTTGTGGCTGAACTAGATGATATCTTCCAGAAGATTTAAAGGCTCTGAATGATGGAGAATTTGCTATTTTCATGGATAATTTGGTCCAACGATTAATTACCTTCACTGTTAAAAAGTAGCATTTTATTTCCAGTTTCCTTTTTTCTAACTTCAGCTTCACACTATTGTGTCTTTTATTTACATCTCATCACCGTAGCCTGTTGATAAAGTGAAAAACAAAAGCAACTGTGTCAGTCAAGTCTTTTCATAGAGACTGAAGACTTGAATTCAAATCTCATTTTATTTACTAGGAAAATAATCCAAAGGTGACTTAGCCACACAGCTACATGAGAGCAAATTGAATTCTCAAGTTTTACTATCACCAATAAGCTCAGCTAAAACCCATTAATATTTTCTAGTGTTTTTGTCAATTACAATATGGTACATAAAAATATACAAGGATTTGCTCTGTATTTAAAAAGAAGGACCAAAAAATAAAAGTCTTAACATAAAGGCAAATAAGGCTCCCACGTATGTACTGAAGGACAGCTGGAGAAAGGAGTTAGCTGAGGGGTACAGCAAGGACAGCAAAGTCTTTGGTAATGCAAGCTTCCTCAATGCTGTGCCACCAATCTGCTTCAGTCCTTCCCTCCAGGCTTCAGTGAACAGTTCCTTGCCAAGAAGCGTGCTAATTAGAGCATATTTGATGGTGGTTTTGTGATGTGGTCACCTGTGAATTGGGAACTGGAATGGGAAACATGTTCATTTTCCATAGGCCACCGGACAGCCATCAAATGGTAACAATTTTACAATAACTCTGGTCACTATTATAAAATCACTATAAATGATTATTCCCTCTGTTTGGCACTGGTGAGGCCACATCTGGATATTAGGAAAAACTATTTCACTAGGAGGGTGGTGAAGCACTGGAATGGGTTACCTAAGGAGGCGGTGGAATCTCCATCCTTAGAGGTTTTTAAGGCCCAACTTGACAAAGCCCTGGTTGGGATGATTTAGTTGGGGTTGGTTCTGCTTTGAGCAGGGGGTTGGACTAGATGACCTTCTGAGATTTGTTCCAACCCTAATCTTCTATGATACACCAGCCTCAGAAGGAAGTGAAATCTAGAACTTAAGGCATCAAGTTCCTCAAGCTATTTGAATATGGAGCTTTCTGAAATGTTTCTTAATGTTTGAGGCAACTTCTGATTTTGGGTCACAGTCTCGGACCTTTATTAGTGTTGTCACTGTGAAAGTTAAGAGGCATGGGTGGTTAGAAAGATAAAGAGTTGGGGATTTTAGCCCTTGAATGTGATCTCACCTAAATTCCTTGCAATGCTCAGGAAATGTCATTCAATTTCTAATGTCTCCTTATGTCTCTCTTGTCTAATCCACTCTGTTCTTAAGACCCTCTCTCTTTTTTTTTAAGCGAGTAAATGAACATACAGTGTTTTTGCTTTGCTACTGATAGGCGTTCCCTCAGTCAATAAGTGGAACCAAAGATAACTGCTGTGCATAGGACTCAGATATTTCTAAAGTGCTCAGTTGCTACTGTAATGACTGCTAGTATCAGATCCTAAACAGCTATTCTCGTTCCCACTGAAATTAATAATAGAACTCCCGTTGACTTCAATCTGAGCAGGATTAAGCCCTAGATCAGTCAATCAAAACCTTTGTTTAACTTGATAAAATCCATTGAGAAAAAGTTGGTTTCAATGGTGACCTGGCCATGATGACGCTCAAATTGCAATTCAAAATGTATGAGAGATCAGACACTGGTTTATATCGCTAGAACACTTCACAAATGCATCACCATGGCTCAGTTGCACTGATAGGAGGGTTCAGATTGCTCCTGGGTACTAGGATGCAAAGTCTTTCACCTCTCCACCATTTTAAAAATTGACTAAATTTAGTAGAAAGACACTATCTAATCAGCTGGTTGCTGCCTTTTGTGAAATGAGTTGATAGTATCTGTGTGCCAATCCTAGTTGACATTTGGACCTAAATATTACAAACTGTTCATGATGGTTGAGCTCCTGTGCCCATGGAGAACCTCCTTGAAGTCACTGGGGCTCTGTGCGGGTACAGAGGTCTGTCCTGGGAGAAGAGCTTTCAGGATTGGTACCTAGGACTTGGTCTATGCTAAGAAGGTAAGTCGACATGACTACATCAGTCAGGAGTATGAGAAAACAATGGAAATATATCAATGGAAGAATGCTTCTGTCAACGTAACAACCATCATTTGGAGAAGTGTTCCAACCCCTTTTGTCAGTGTCGGCTGCATCTGTGTTATGGGTTGTGCTGATATATATGCTGGTATAGTCTCCATGGTGTAGACATATCCTAAGATTGATGGCTCTATGGGAGCCCCAGTCCTGATTGGGGCCTCTGGATACCAAAGAATATATCATCATAATTATTAATTAATTAATTAACATAGCTAGAGAGGTTTGCAGCAAGGGAATAGCAGAAAGGGAGCAGGAGCATCTAAAGAGAGAAGCAAGAGATAGATCAAGATAGATAATATGGGAGGATTTGTGTGTTAGCAGGCAAATGTGCCAGGGAAACAGGAGAAACGAGCCAAGTGGGAGGAGCTAAGAGCCAGCCAGTTCCCTTTTAGTAAGGGGTTCCGGCACTTTGCAGCTCCGTTGCCCCACTAGGGTGACCAGACGTCCCGATAAAATCGGGACTGTCCAGATATTTAGGTGTTTGTTCTGTGTCCCGACTGATCTTTGGTTGGGACGCAATTTGTCCCGATATTTCGCTCCGCCGGCAGCACTCGGCTTGCTCCGCTGGCGGACTCCCTCTCCCAACACGTGTCCCAATATTTACTTCCTCTCATCTGGTCAGCCTGTGCCCCACTAAAATGGTTCATAGATTCCAAGGTCAGACGAGACCATTGTAATTATGTAATCTGACCTCCTGTATAACCCAGGCTATAGAACTTCCCCGGAATAATTCCTAGATCAGATATTTTAGAAAAACATCCAATCTTGATTTAAAAATTGTCAGTGATGGAGAATCCACCATGACTCTTGGTAAGTTGTTCCAAGGTTCATTACCATCACTGTTAAAAAATTATGCCTTATTTTCAATCTGAAATTTTCTATTTTAAACTTTCAGCCATTGGATCATGTTATACCTTCCTCTGCTAGATTGAAGAGCCCATTATTAAATCTTTGTTCCCCATATAGGTACTTACACACTGTAATTAAGTCACCCTTACCCTTCTCTTTATTAAGCTAAATAGATCAAGCTCTTTGAGTCTATCACTTAAGACATGTTTTGCATCAGGGTAAAAGGGCTAAGGAATGAAAATATTAATAATGAGGATAATGAACCTATATTTACAATACAATATAGTGTCCTCACACCAAATGAATCCGAAAGCTTTACTAATTGGTTGTATAATTAATAGATACACACACACATAAAGAAGAGATAAATATTACCAACCATTGAAATGCAGCCGCATTGGGAATGGAATGCAGCAGCTGCTTAGCAATGTTCACTAACACTATGTGAGAGTTTAAGACAGGAAGTGGAGAACACCGTATCTAGTGGGGAATTTATATAGGTGGATTTTACATGGAGTAGAATTTCACGAGAACAGAGGACCATGAAGCCTATTAATCTACCTATTCTTCTTAGTACAATTTTCTTTACGGCAATGAAGCCTCAATTCAGCAAGGTATTTAAGCATGTGCCTAACTTTAAGCATGTAATGACTGCAATTGAACTCTAAGCACCAGATTCTCATTTACATTCAGGTTCCTATACATTCTCTAGCAGCATAAAGGGGCCTTATGTGGGATATGCCCTCTTAAAGGTCTCTTTACACTGCCAGAGTGGTACGAAAGCAGCTTAGAGTAAATAGGAAACAAGCCCAGTGGAACTATTCATGTGTTTACAGTGACTTGTGCTTAATTATGTTGCTGAATTGGGGCCTAAACCCCTGAAGTCTCCTAAATGAGTGCAATCCATACAGATGCAGGTTGTTCGTATTTGGATGGGCTGTTTTCTCCAGGAAAGTAGATTGTGTGTTTTTCATGCACAGGCCTGCATCTGCGTGCAGGAACGCTCATTGCTGTGCTGAGTTATCTGAATTGATCTTGTAAATGAAAGGCCATTTGCTGGCCGCAAAAGCACAGTCTCTCCGAGCCCTGAATCAAATTTGAATGAGGCACCTCAGTAAAGCGTGGACAGTGGCTTGTGTCATTATTATTATTTTTAAATCAAATATCTACTGTCTCTCTCACTGGAAAAAAAAAAGCGGTGAATTCAATGACAGCTTTTAACGCAGACTGGTAGCCATGAGGTATGATTATCAATGATGCTGGGAAGTATGCAGAATATGGCTTTTCATAGAATCGTGGCCATTAGGGATGGAAAAGACCCAACAGGTCAGCTTGGCCATGTCCTTTCCACTGAGGTTTATGAATGCAGAAAAAAACATGATTGCCATAAAATGTCTATTTTTGGCCCAACTCCGAGTGCAAAGTCCTCCAACACCCATTGATTTTATGATGCTTCAGAGAGACACCAACTGAGGCACACAGAGGGAAAAAAAAGGGCGCAATCTTAAAATAAAGTGTGGCCTTCTTCTCTCTAACAGGATATCTACACTATTAGCTGGCGGTATAATTTCCAGCTCAAGCAGACATACCCACGCTAGCTCTGATTGAGCGGGTGCACTAAAAATAGCAGTGCAACCGTGGTGGCATGAACGGCTATAGGGGCTAGCCACCTGAGTGTGCAAGGAGAATTTCAGAAGGGATCATGCTCAGAGCAGCTAGCTGCTCCTGTTGCTGCGTCTCCATTGCTATTTTTAGCATGTTAGCTTGTCCCCGCAAGCTGCAAATGACATTGCCAGCTCAAAGTTTAGATATACCCTATCCCGCACCAAGTTTGCTTTTAAGTCTTTATTTTACTTCTGGTATTAGTTTAGGAGACTAATCAATGAGGTCATTATAATTACACTTGCCACTGATATGGCCCTTTTATATATTCAAAGAGTTGTATGAACATAATTAATCCTCACAAAAGGCCTCTGAGATAGGTAAGGAAACCTACCGTAGTGGTAAGCGCTATAAAAATGCCAGTGGATTGACTAGACAGACTATTATTATTCTCATTTTACAGAAGAGGAAGCATCGGCTAAGTGATCACCCAAGACCACAGAGTGGGTCGGTGACAGTCAGAATAGAACTCAAGAATTCTATCTGAGGTGTCTATGGCTTCAAGTTTTGAAAGGAAACTTTATCATTCATCTCTAGTAATACAGCTGTGACAAGAGCAGTCCAAAGGGCAAATGTTAGCTGATATCTAACCACTGTGTACTAGCGCAATCAGACATTGCTATGATCCTGTCATTTCTGTGGTCACCATTAAAATCTTTACAGTTTTGCCTAATTAACTTTACCATGGTACTGCTGGTATTCCCTGTAGTGAGTATAACATTAAGGACTTGCAAATGGCAAATGTAAAACTTCTAATGGTGTCCACTTTAGATCCCCTATCTATTCCTTGGCTCTCCTTTTTTTGTTTTTAATGTTGATATTGTAACTTTTGACTTTCGGAGACTCGATGTTAATTTACATCATAGTCATTTTATCCCATTTGCCTTAGTTGAATTTGGAAATGGAAACCATATCCTTAATGCTAATTAGGCGTCACATTACTTAGTCTTCCTGTCCTCATGTAAATAACAATTAACAATAATTTAGCAGTTGTACACTCTGGCATCTTCTAAGCCATACCATTGTATACCATTCCAAATTCCTTTGCATTAATTAGGATTATAAACCAATCAGCACTAATTAAGAAGAAAATAAGTATAATAATAAATGAAACAAAGCCAGTGATTTGTATCTGTTCAGTGGTTCTTTCTCCCTCTGCAGTTCATCAAATAGTCGTAATGCGTAGGAACTTCTTCTAATTGAAACTAATTATGAGGTTTCCCCTGTTACTTTGAGCCTCATGTTCAAATCCCATGAAGCTCATTAAATAAGTAACAAAGCTGGAATCTTTAGCACATATTGTAACTTGGTTCACGTTAATTAGCACTACGTTCTAAAGGCAGTAAGAGGCTGTTCAGTAGCGAACATGCTATCTAAAGAGACATTAGATAGGGATCTTTACAGTTGTTAGAGGCTACGAAGAGACCTGAACCAGGTGTCAGTGGGCATTATTGGATACAGCTGAAATGCCACACATCTGCCCAAGAATAGACATTAAATTGCATTATTTTTTTCAACCTGCCCCAATATGACCCTTTCCTAATGTCTGTTTTTATTTAGAGAAAACATCTGTAGAAACCTGGATAGTTTAAAATATAGTTGTTATATCTAAAGGTCATTTCTGTCCATCACTATCGGGGGTTATGTCCATAGTATTTCAGAAAGTAGCATATATTTTCTACTGGTGCTATACCTGTTATTAGCACTGTTTCATTTCAAGAACTATTGATAAATATTCTGTATGCTGGCAAATCCACAGATTCCAGCTCTGTTTAACAGATTGAAATTGCTACAGTGGGGTTTAATAGACACTTAAAAATGTGTGTGTGTGTGTATGCGCACCTGCGCTATGGCCACTAAATGACATGTAGGCACTTGATAAGTATTGAACCAGATTCGATACAGGTGAAAAAATCCACAGGACTACATTTTTACAACATATCATGCTACAATGTTGGCTCATCATAAGCAGCATTATTTATCATGGTTTTATGAGAGCTGGCTTTACACTAATCTTACTACTGTTGCTGAGTTTATTGGGAAATCTCAGATGCCCTGAAACCAAACTGAATTGGAACTAATCATATCCTACACTCTATTTACATTTTCTCCCTTCTCAGCTGAGATTCCCAAAGTGCTTTAGAATCATTAATTAAAAGGCTTTTGTACCCCTAACAGTGACTCTGCATAGAAGGCATCTTGGACATTCCATATTCATCATCTCTCCATGAGTTCCCTCTCAGATGTGTGCTCGGTTTACAAGAGAAGATTTTTTGAACTGCCAGCCCTGAAAATTCAATCTAGGACCTGAGGCCCGGACCTCAAAGGTATTTAGGCACCTAAGTCTCATTTAAATGAATGGGAGTTAGGTGCCTAAAGATCTGGTCCTGAGAGTCTAGCTAGACTCTAGAGTAACTTCCACTGAAGCCACATCAGAAAGCCAACATCACGTTCATTGCTAATTAACGCCCTCAATGGCAGCCTGAAAAGAGAGAGGTCAAAGACTGAATAGGCATAGAGGCCAAAGTACCTTCTTGCTCCTAGAAATGCCCAAACCCATAGTCCATTGGTAGGATGAAGGGGAGTTTGAACTGGGTAGGATATGTTCTGCAGCTAACAGAGCATTTCAATCACCAGGACTATTTTTGTATATAGTGTAGTTGTAGCCATGTTGGTCCCAAGATATTAGAGAGACAAGGTGAGTGAGGAAATACATTTTATTGGACCAACTTTTGTTGGTGAGAGAGACAAGCTTTCGAGCCGCATAGACCTGAGGAAGACCGCATAGATCTGCGTGGCCTGAAAGCTTGTCTCTGTCACCAACAAAAGTTGATACAATAAAAGATATTACTTCCCCGACCTTGTCAGGACTATTTTCATCTATCTGGAAAAAATGTATATATTTCAAACAGAAGTAATTTACTAATGTTCATATAATACAATGATCATAATACTAAACTCACCCAATAATATTTTGAATTCTTAGATCTGAGACAGAGAGAGAACATTGTCTAGTGATTAAAACATGACAGTGGGACTCAGGACACTGCATGACCTTAAGTCAATCCTTTCATTGCTGTGAGCCTCAGTTTCCTTATCTGTATAATGGGGATAATAATATCTTCCTACTTTTGGAGGTTTAATACAATTTGTAAAGCACTTTCCATCCCAGGGTGGAAAGCACTAAAAAAACAATTAAATTAGAAGAATTCCCACCCAGTCCTTTCCTAATTAACCTAGGCAGAAAGTGTGCCCATATTGGCTCAAATTGTTGGAAAAAGCCCTGCCAGATCTCTAGGGTAACTTTGCTCTTTGACTTGATCTGAGATGGACCCTGCCAAGATTTGCAGAGAATCCTACATTTTGAATCTATGAACAATAAAAGCCCTTTTTAGTGGAAGGGATTGGTTTCTGATTTCAATTATTTTTTAGCTGTAAATGTTTGTAAGGACAAGGAGTTCCTTTGCACACATGCATTATTATTTGCAAAAAAAAAAAAAAATCCAAGGCCAATCCAGTGGAATTTTGTTTTTGTCTCAACACAGTCCTTTTATTCATCTGGGGGATATAATTTAATACTCCGGTATTAATGACAGTAAGAAATTAAACAGTTGTTTCATTCATTTCTCTCTCTCTCTCTCTCTCTCTCTCTCTCTCTGTGTGTGTGTGTGTGTTTCTTTCTTTGCCCCCTTCTGTATCTTTATAACTACGTTTTTAAGACTGGAAACGTTTCTAAAGGTGGTGCTAGATTTTAAGTACTGGTTATTATTACAATGTGTGGGTGGCTTTACCCTCTCTGTTTGCAGCCTCCAGCTTTTATCTGCCCTGTCTCCATCCTACTACAAAAAAAAAAGAGGAATCCAAGAAAAATGAACTCATTTAGGGAGAAGCACCTTGAATCTTTTTATTATGATGATGATTATTTTAGTTTGAAGTAAATACCTATTAGCAGGTAAACCCAAAAAGATGGAAAAAGAAAAGCTTTGAAAACTTACAACTGATGCCATAATCAATCAGGCAGGCAGGCCATCCTTGTGTCTGAGTCGTCTTCTGATCTCACACTAAGCTGACTGCAATGAAGTTACTCCTATCATTGAGATCAGAATCAGACCCTCCCTCTCTGCTAAATATATTTAGGGCAAAAAGATGTTCTTTAAGGCTGCAGTGGAATATTCTGGGCACAGCCATGCTGCCTGTTGCATTGAAGGAGTGCGAGGCAAATAGTTGCAACAGGTGCCAGGGGAGAAGGAAGTGAATAAAGGAAACAGTTTTGCACACACACCCCGACTGCACTAAATTGAAGAGCATGAGGAAAAACTGTGCATTGTATGCACAACAGAAAATGAGCTTCTTCAAGGTAAAAGGAGGTGTGGTCATGACGATGCCGTTTGTGTCACTGGCTTCTTCTGATGAATGCACATGATAAATGGACAATTTCGGTGCAGAGCTAAGCCATCTCAGACAGCAGTAAACTCCACCACTCGCCATGCCTTTAACGTAGGCACAGTCAAAAGCCAAGAGCACCACCAAGGACAGCCAAGCTATGGGACAAGGAAAGTGAGGGAAGCAAGGGGCAGTGTGTGACAACAGGGTGCATAGAGCTAATCACCAGGTCATCTTGGTGACAAAGCATCTCAGTACAGGTCTGCGTAAGTTGGTGAGGCAGCACATTGACAGGAAAAGTGATCAGTCTTCGATGAAAAGAGACATGGTGTTTGGTGTATTCTGTTAAGGACACAAGATGAAGTCCATTCCAGGATAGGCTTCTCCTGGCTGGCTGCAAACCTGGGGTGAAGTGCTGCCATCACGTGTGGTTTTGGTGCAGTTAGCTTTTTAGTGCCACCTGTGGTCTCAATAGATTTAGGGTTTTGTTGTTTTTACACAAACTTACAGCATCAATATTTTTCTGGGATACTGACCTGTTGCATGACGGCCACTTGGATAGTCTGGAAATTTAACATTGGTTTGGTGCATGTGTGATGGGCATACATACAGCGCTGGCAAACCCCAGGCATTCAAAAACCCTGTGTTGAGTCCCTAAAAATTCTTGAGATTGGCTTAAAAATCATTAGATTTACACAAATAAATAAATGTCGGGTTCTTTTTATTTGCCGTCTGGTTTTTGAGCATTTAGGATTGACCTCAAGCTTTTCTCTGCAACCGGGAGGGCTCGAATGTTACTTTTAATGGAAGCTAACATTCTCATGTAATAACATGAATCTTGAGGCTAGAGCTTTAAGAAAAATATCAAATATTGTTAAATTCGCAATGAAGTCCTGTTTCTTGGATACATTACATGTACTGTGCGCTTCTAGTCCTTGGGCATACTGTTTCTCTTGGTATTATTGGCAGACATCTGAGCCGAGAGTCAGTTCCCTAGTACAATGCCATATATTTTTCGTCTACATTGTTAATTGACAGAGATGATTTCTCCTCTTATGCCTGGTTGTTGTTTTTTTGTTTTCCATCCTTGTCGGATGCATCATTCTCTTTTCTTCTGATGATGTTGCCATGAATGGTCTTCATGTGATGCCTTGCCCATGGTTCAATCTTGTCAACATTGCCTGCCCCTAGTTATGTGCCTGAAACCCTACTGTCCCACTGAGGAAAGTGACTAGTTCCCAAGAAAATCAGCGTGCATTACTCACATCCTGTGATGAGAGACAGAACCACTGATTTCTTGCGCAGTTGGAAATGGCACATTTGGGGTTAAATTGTGCTCCACTGTTTTCACGCAGTTTTTGGTACATAAAATCACCCTACGCCAGAACATGCTCTTTTTTAAACTAACTGGTATGATCAGCTCCAGTCTGTATTTGCACTGGAAGTCTTATTGTATAAGTGAAGCGATTGCTCCTATGGTAAAGCTTCTGGTGAGCAATAGTAGCTCCTGATCTATGGCAGCATATTCTATTGCCCAATACCGTTTCAACTCCAGTCAATGTACTATGAGGATGGTGACGTGGCTAAGATACTAGAGTGGAACTCAGGCAATCTCAATTCAAGTCCTAGTTCTTCTTGACCTGCTGCTCACAAACAGGGAAGAACTAGTAGGGGAAGCAAAAGTGGATGGGAACCTGGGAGGCAGTGACCATGAGATGGTCGAGTTCAGGATCCTGACACAAGGAAGAAAGAAGAGCAGCAGAATACGGACCCTGGACTTCAGAAAAGCAGACTTTGACTCCCTCAGGGAACCGATGGGCAGGATCCCCTCAGAGAATAACATGAAGGGGAAAGGAGTCCAGGAGAGCTGGCTGTATTTTAAAGAATCCTTATTGAGGTTGCAGGAACAAACCATCCCGATGTGTAGAAAGAATAGTAAATATGGCAGGCGACCAACTTGGCTTAACAGTGAAATCCTTGCTGATCTTAAACACAAAAAAGAAGCTTACAAGAAGTGGAAAATTGGACAAATGACCACGGAGGAGTATAACAATATTGCTCAGGCATGCAGGAGTGAAATCAGGAAGGCCAAATCATACTTGGAGTTGCAGCTAGCAAGGGATGTTAAGAGTAACAAGAAGAGTTTCTACAGGTTTGTTAGCAACATGAAGAAGGTCAAGGGAAGTGTGGGCCCCTTACTGAATGGGGAAGGCAACATACTGACAGAGAATGTGGAAAAAGCTAATGTACTCAGTGCTTTTTTTGCCTCTGTCTTCACGAACAAGGTCAGCTCCCAGACTACTGAACTGGGCAGCACAGCATGGGGAGAAGGTGACCAGCCCTCTGTGGAGAAAGAAGTGGTTCAGGACGATTTAGAAAAGCTGGACGAGCACAAGTCCATGGGGCTAGATGCGCTGCAACCGAGAATGCTAGAGTTGGTGGATGTGATTGCAGAGCCATTGGCCATTATCTTTGAAAACTCATGGCGATCGGGGGAGGTCCCAGATGACTGAAAAAAAGGCTAATGTAGTGCCCATCTTTTAAAAAGGGAAGAAGGAGGATCCGGGGAACTACAGGCCAGTCAGCCATACCTCAGTCCCTGGAAAAATCATAGAGCAGGTCCTCAAGGGATCAATTCTGAAGTACTTAGAGGAGAGGAAAGTGATCAGGAACAGTCAGCATGGATTCACCAAGGCCAAGTCATGCCTGACTAACCTAATTGCCTTCTATGAGGAGATAACTGGCTCTGTGGATGAGGGGAAAGCAGTGGACGTGTTATTCCTTGACTTTAGCAAAGCTTTTGATACGGTCTCCCACAGTATTCTTGCCAGCAATTAAAGAAATATGAGCTGGATGAAGGGACTATAAGGTAGATAGAAATCTGGCTAGATTATCAGGCTCAACGGGTAGTGATCAATGGCTCCATGTCTAGTTAGCAGCCGGTATCAAGCAGAGTGCCCCAAGGGTCAGTCCTGGGGCCGGTTTTGTTCAATATCTTCATTAACGATCTGGAGGATGGCGTAGATTACACCCTCAGCAAGTTTGCAGATGACACTAACCTGGGAGGAGATACGCTGGAAGGTAGGGATAGGATACAGAGGAACCTAGACAAATTACAGGATTGGGCCAAAAGAAATCTGATGAGGTTCAAAAAGGACAAGTGCAGAGTCTTGCACTTGGGATGGAAGAATCCTATGCACTGCTACAGAGTAGGGACCGAGTGGCTAGGCAGCAGTTCTGCAGAAAAGGACCTAGAGGTTACAGTGGACGAGAAGCTGGATATGAGTCAATAGTGTGCCCTTGTTGCCAAGAAGGCTAATGGCATTTTGGGCTGTCTAAGTAGGAGCATTGCCAGCAGATTGAGGGACATGATCATTTCCTTCTAGACGGCATTGGTGAGGCCTCTTCTGGAGTACTGTGTCCAGTTTTGGGCCCCACACTATAAGAAGGATGTGGAAAAATTGGAAGGAGTCCAGCGGAGGGCAACAAAAATGATTAGGGGTCTGGAGCACATGACTTATGAGGAGAGGCTGAGGGAACTGGGATTGTTTAGTCTGCAGAAGAGAAGAATAAGGGGGGATTTGATAGCTGCTTTCAACTACCTGAAAGGGGGTTCCAAAGAGGATGGATATAGACTGTTCTCAATGGTACCAGATGACAGAATAAGGAGTAATGTCTCTAGCTGCAGCGGGGGAGGTTTAGGTTGGATATTAGGACAAACTTTTTCAGGAGGGTGGTGAAGCACTGGCATGGGTTACCTAGGGAGGTGGTGGAATCTCCTTCCTTAGAGGTTTTTAAGGTCAGGCTTGACAAAGCCCTGGCTGGGATGATTTAGTTGGGGATTGGTCCTGCTTTGAGCAGGGGGTTGGACCAGATGACCTCCTGAGGTCTCTTCCAACCCTGATATTCTATGATTCAAAGATTGTAGCACAGACTTCCTGTATAACCTTGGGCAAGTCACTTAAGGTGAAATCCAGGCTCCATTGAAGTCAGTGGGAGTTTTGCCTTCACTTGAGGCCAAGCTATCGCCCTTAATTTTTCTGTGCTATGGTTCTCCATCTGTACAATGGGGATACTAACCCTTCCTCTTTCTTCTGGCCTTTGTATGTTTAGATTGTAAGATCTTCAGGGCAGGGACTGTCTCTTATTGTGTGTATGTTCAATGCTTAACACAATGGGACCTCGAACCTGGCTGGGGAGTCTAGATGCTAACGTAATACAAATAATAACATTATATCATGTTATATATATGTGTGTGTGTGTGTGTGAAATTAATATTATTTGTATTAATTTTCAGTTCTTACCATCCTGCTAGAACAAGTATCCATTCTATGTGTATGCTCTCTGCAGTGCCATGTATATATTTTATTGGCATGACTATGGCTGCAATCTCATTACTCACCGGTGACAAACCCATGAGTAACTTACACAGAACATACCAAATAAGTGCCAGTAAATTTATGCGACTCCACCCCATCATGTATTTTGTGTACACCTCATATATTACTGCGGGGGAAAAGCTCTATTTTAGAAATATTTGAGAGTATTAAGATCTTTTATTGGTGCCATCTCTGTATTGCTCTGCTTTTAAAGCCAGGCTGCCTTAGTGATTTTAATTCAGCTGTGTAGGTCTCTGGGGAAGAGGAAATTAGAGACAATTTTGAGGATAGGATCAGGGTAAATCAATTGAGTGGTAAGAATTACCATAGACGAGGTATGTAGAATGGGAGATACTGGTTCAAACCATATAGTAATTATTGACAAAAGTTTACTTTCTAATCTAATCTAGCTAGATAATTACATATTTATCCATGTACGAGTATATAGTATCTAATTGATATGGCCCCCATTACTACACTGTCTGAACAAGTCACAATCTTTAATGCTTTTACACTCTGAAAATCCCTGTCAGGTAAGGAGGCACTATTATTCCACATTTTACAGATGGGAAACTGAGGCACAGAGCATCTAAGGGTATGTCTACACTGCCCACTCACAGCAGCATGCAGAGTACATACACTGCACACATCCCTAGCACAGGTATAAAAAGCAGTCTAGGCAGTGAGGCACTACTGAGGTGAGTAGAGTAAAGACACGGCAGAACTTATGGGTATGACCTTACACAGCTCTCTACACAGCCAAGCAGTGCCTACTGCATCTACGCTGCTGTTTTTAGCAGGTTAGTGTCGCACTGCTTCCCTATTTCCAGAGTCTTTCCCCACCTCAGTGAAAGACTCCAGCAGCAGTGAAAGACTCTGGCAGCTCCCCACGGCAATGAAAGACTCCCCACCATGGGGAAAGACCCTTTCCCTCCTGCCTCCTCCCTGCCAGAACCTTTCAGTGTCACATGTATCTACACTCCACTGTGTGGATGCAGCCTGTCTTTCATTGTGAAGTACCCTACATGCCACAGACAATGTAGGCCAGGCCTAAGTGACTTGCTCAAGGTCACACGGGAAGTCTGTAGTAGGACAGGGAAGTGAAGCCAGCTCTCAAGTTCTAGGCCAGCACCCTACAATGAGCCATCTTTTTGCAGACACAGACAACCCTCCTTACATTTAACCATTTTTAATGTGATTCTTTCTAACAAATGACTTGTAGTTTCCCAGAATTTGAATGAAGTGGGACAGAATAAAAGCTTCTCGGCTCTTTGAGCTGTGGCGCAAACATATTATCTGTCTACCTACCTTCCTAACTATCTAAGTTTTATATGCCTCCCTTAAGTGTCTTAGCTGAGTGCCTTTATTTCTGAACTTTGAGTTTACTGTGTTGTGGGCATACGGTAGCTACCCAGCTACATGGTTATTTCACCAGATATCTTTCTTCTCACAAGATAAGAATACAAATTTTTATCTGTTAAGGGCCATAATAAAGTTGTGTTAGTCTCCCAATAAAAATGAATCTCCCTTTGCTACTATTCAGGGGAAAAACAGCTTACATCTGAAACTAGGAGTTGGATTAACCAAACATGTATTTTGTGAAATACAAACATTCAGATTTATTTGTTGAGCCATTCCTCAATAGTATTATATTTAAAACAGGGTGCTTCCAATGATAGATAGGGTAAAAAAATCTGACTACGGGTCATCCCCAGAGTTATGGGCTTCTGTTCAGTTATTTTCTCCCCACTTCTCCTCTGTAAGAAGAGAATGTCAAGATTATTTTAACTCCCATTGCTTCATAAATCTTTGAAATACAGAAATGCAATTTGGACTTTTACATTTAGATTCAGAGTCCATCCATGTAATTTTAGCTTTAGCTTTTTATGTCGTAATTAATTAGCCACGAAGGGCCAGACTGGGCATACTGAATCAAAAATGTTACAAATCTTTTTAGATGTGCAGTAAGTGGAACCTCTCCATTCACCGAGCTATTCTACAGTAGTATATTGCATCTTTCTTGATGAAGTAAGATCCTTGATTTTTGTGCTGATGGTTAAATTATGTTTTCACTTTCAAATCCCATTAATGTCTTCCACACACACACAAATGAATCCTCAGCTGATAGCGAACGTATTTGGAAAGTTTCACATGCTACCTACAAACCAAAGGAGATCAGCTGGAAAAGAAATTATATGGGTTTTTGTTTGTTTGTTTGTTTCTTTGTTTATTACTTTGTTTGACTTTACGTCACCTTCATTTATGCCATTTACATTTGGATTGGGCTTGAATACAGATGCGAATTTCCCCTAAATTTAGGTACATTCATGTCTTGGATTTTGGTCTGGCCCATTACTAACAGAGGGGGCACTTGTATTGTTTAGAACCACATTCAAACTCATGAAAAGTTGGGGGGTCTTCATATTCATGGGGTTTGGATTGGCCGCACCTCTAGCAGTAGGAAATAACTTGGTTCAACCACGGAAATCTGTGAGAGTCTGCTGCGCACATGGGGACTGAGTTCTCAAAGAGAGTTGCTTACACTGGATTTAAGAAGCTATTCCCAAGTTCTGAGGGCATTCAGAAGATCAGTGCGGTTCAGGAATGTACAGGATGTGAACTCTTGAGTGCAGCAGCTTGTCTGGTGGTCCAGTCTTTTAAACTACAGGAGCTCCAGAGGGAATTGGCCACCTGTAGTAGCCTGAGGCTTTCTTCTGGCAATCGCATTCTCCTTTATCACTTTCTGGTCAGCAGAAATTGCAGCACGGAGAGAGAAGAGTTCAGCATTTTACAGTTTCCAGAGAATAACATTAGCTATTGCCTAACCACTGGTCACTGAAGATTCCCACATGTTCCTGATGGGAAATGACTAACCTGATCCTTTCCTCAAACTGAACTTCGGGGGAAGGAGAGAACTTTAGCAGAGGTCAAAACAATTCTCAATTTAGGCTTTTTGCTTCTTTTTTTTGTTTTTTAATTTAAAAACATGCCAGGCTATCTACCCGCCCATCCATCCTTTCTCACAGGCACACACCTCATATGTCCTCTGTATGTTGTGCTATCTGGCAGTGTGCTTTGATGTGCTTAAGTTGTTCCAGTACAGTTCTAGCTGCACAATATACTGTGCCAAATCAATCAATGGTATAACTCCACTGGCTTCAGTGGAGTTAAACCAAGAGTTACATTTGGACCATTATCTTTTATCATAACCCAGGGACAACAACTGCAGAACCGCACAACCCAGGGAGATGCCGGGAGAGGAACTGGTCTCTCCAACACAGAACCCTCATGGGATGGTGTAGACTGCTGTCCTCTCTGCATTGGTTCACCCTGCAGGGCAATGGCCCCACTTTCTCACCTGCACCTTTAGGGTGTCTTGTGTGCCCTCGGGGTGCATGACAAGAGGACCCCTGAGTACAGGAAGAGCAATTTTCCTTGCCCCTGCACAGGGAGCACAAGTGAATAAAAGGCTCCGTGGACTTTCTACCGCACACCCATACACTGAACAGGGACAACAATCTACAATTGTTTCAACAATCTACAAATCAAGGTTGTTTTGTTTTTAATATAAACCACTCTATTTTACATAAAAATAACGTAGAGGGAATGACGGGAAAAGATGAATGATCCTGATTAAGTGCTTGATCCAAAGCCCACTGAGATCTCAATGGGAGTCTTTCCATTGGCTGCAAAGGGCTTTGGATTAGAAGAGAAGTGCAAGAGCCGTGTAAAATGGCTGCCTGTACGTCATATGATTTACACAGGCTGGGCCTGCTATTAACCAGGTGCCATCAGCGCGGTGCAAGTGTGATGACCTACAATACTGCATGCACTGTGTCTTCAGCAAACGTGTCTCGACCAGCTCACTCAGCAGTTCCAGTTGCCACACTCCCCTACTTAAATTATAGGCTACAGCCCGTAGTCCCAGTAAAGTATCTCCCTATATTGTTCTCATGTTTCTCTGTCTCCCCCCACTTATCTCTCTGCACAGATGGATATAAATATATACTATACAGATGTAAAATCTTTATTTAAAATCCCAATGATTAATATTGGTCACCAAATCTTTAATTTAGTCCCATTTCTTTCAAACAGAGGGAATTAACAGTTGTTGGGGACAATAGGGGACATCCATATCCACCAGACCACCAATAAGGAGCAGTGGTCCCAAGTTGCAGCGGGGGAGGTCTAGGTTGGATATTAGGAAACACTATTTCACTAGGAGGGTGGTGAAGCACTGGAATGGGTTACCTAGGGAAGTAGTGGAATCTCCATCCTTAGAGATTTTTAAGGCCCGGCTTGACAAAGCCCTGGCTGGGATGATTTAGTTGGGGATTGGTCCTGCTTTGAGCAGGGGGTTGGACTAGATGACCTCCTGAGGTCTCTTCCAATTCTAATCTTCTATGATTCGAACATAAACTAACCTCTTACAAGCCAGCTAGCATAGTGGCCAGGGTCTCTGCAAGTGCTGGTCTATCTAGTCAGAGAATGGAGAGAACTACTGCTAGTTCCTCTGTGGGAGGTGAGAAACTGGGATCAGTTCCTCAAAGGAAGCCTGTCCTGCGCTGAAGGCAGACCTAGCACTGGCCTGGGCAGCCTGAGAAAGTACTGGTGAGTAACAGGTTTGGTGCCAGGGCAGGGGAATGACAGAACTGATTCTGGAAACCAGATAAGGAAGATAGAGGAAGACTGGTGATGGACCAAGTAGGCACTGGTGAAGGAGGGCAACATTAGCACTATTGGCTCGACGGGACATAACCTCCCTAAAGGAGTCCCTCTGCACAGGGCAATGTCAATGACCAACATTCAGTTTGGGGAACAATATTTTTCCCATAGTATTTAAAGCTATTGTCCAATATTTGTATAGTACAGATCATATCCATGCGTATGCAGCCAGAAGGGAACCCATCATAGCTTTGGGTATCAATTGTCACAGCTAGGGCTCACCGTGTGACATTGCATTGCATGAAGTTGGTTGTCTGACATTTTTTCAGCAATCTTTGGTCATGATGGGATGCCATCCCCATGTGATATTGAAGAGGTCCTTTCTTCCTAGAGTTTGGTGTGCTGCTGGGAATAATGGAATGTCCATGTTCATTCTCATATGATAAAACCTGTACATGGGGAAAAGTCCATCACAAAAGCTACATGGTGAATAACATGACATGAGCCACATACAAGTTATTTACTTGTTCCCATAATACAAGAACTAGGGGCCACCAAATGAAATTAATGGGCAGCAGGTTTAAAACAAATAAAAGGAAGTTCTTCTTCACACAGCGCACAGCCAACCTGTGGAACTCCTTGCTTGAGGAGGTTGTGAAGGCTAGGACTATAACAGGGTTTAAAAGAGAACTAGATAAATTCATGGAGGTTAAGTCCATTACTGGCTATTAGCCAGGATGGGTGAGGAATGGTGTCCCTAGCCTCTGTTTGTCAGAGGGTGGAGATGGATGGCAGGAGAGAAATCACTTGATCATTACCTGTTTTTTCATTCCATCTGGGGCACCTGGCATTGGCCACTGTCGGTAGACAGGATACTGGATGGATGGACCTTTGGTCTAACCCAGTTCGGCCGTTCTTATACTGACATTTCAGCCCAAGTTCTCTCCTGACGTAGGGCTAGTCTACAGTACACAGGCTTTCTGATACAGCTATACCAGTGCAGCTATGCTGGGAGAGTCCTCTAGTGCAGATGCAATATATACTGACAAAAGGAGTTTTCTGCTGTCATAGTAACCCCGCCTCCGCACAACACTAGCTATGCTGACAGAAGCACTCTCCTGTCAGCATAGTTGCCTCTGAACTGGGTTTTTTTACTGCCACAGCTATGTCAGTTAGGAAGTGTGTGTTTCCCACCCCCCCCACACCACTCTGACTGACATCGTCTGAGACACCTTAAAGGAGGCCTGCTTGTCAGAAAGCAGGTGCTGAGCACTTCCTTGAAATTGGGCATCTAAAAATTCAGGCACCCCAAATAACAAGATACTTTTGAAACTCTTAGTCATGGGGAGCAAGTTAACCCAAAGTCAGGAAAGGTTCATAACAGGGAAATCTATTAGACTTAGGAACACTATAATAATAAATGGAGATATCCCATCTCCTAGAACTGGAAGGGACCTTGAAAGGTCATCAAGTCCAGCCCCCTGCCTTCAGTAGCAGGACCAAGTATTGATTTTGCCCCAGATCCCCAAGTGGCTCCCTCAAGAATTGAACTCACAACTGTCGGTTTAGCAAGTCAATGCTCAAACCACTGAGCTATCCCTTCCCAAACACTCTCCCATGTGGAATAATGGAAGCCCAATCATTTGATTCATTTAAAATTGAATGTCTTGAACCACCTTGCTGCTGACTAGCTGACCTAATATGTCTATTCCATCTCTAATATCTATGATCTAAACTTGGAATGTCAAGACCCACCAACACGCATGCACACGCTTTCAAAGAACACACCAGCAAAATGAGGAACAGCGTTTTTAGTGGGCAGGCGAGTTGTAACCACAAGCTCCCCAGACGTTCAGTTGTGGCTTTGTCTCTTTTTCTCTCCAGCTTCTGTGCTAAGACATTTCCCTCTCTAATGGCTGCAAGGGCTTAGTTCTCCCATTTCCGAACTGAGGGCTTCTTATCTGGGAGGAGAAAAGAAAGAAAACAGAGAAAACACAGCCAGAGAGAGTGGAAAGGGCACTATACAAGAAGCACAGGGAGATCAATAACTTGGTACAGTGAGTGACTGTAATACAAGTTTCAAATAAATGACAAAGTTCATTTCAATAAGGAGAATAAACATTAAGTTGGATTTGTGGACATTAAATTTCAGACACAACCTATTTTTTCCTCCCCCCTAAACATGTTTTATGGAGTCTGATTAAAGAACTTGCCTTTCAGCTCAGTGGCGATTGTTCAAGATATTCAGGGTTTATGTGTAAAAAGTTGTTTTCTTTTTTTTTTTTTTTTTTTTTGTAGTTCCATTCATTTTGTAAACCAAGCAGGATCGTTGCAGAAGTACTGATTTTTTTTTGACTGTACATTCACCTAGAAAGTGTGATAATTATTGTGCTTTTATAATCAAATAAATATGTTTGTACAACTTGTTTCAGTTTAACATTTGGAATGGCATGGGATCCTTCCGGTTTAAAACTGTTATATAAATTCAGAGGAAATCAGTTAAGCAGAAAGCCCCTCTCCTCCCCCCCCCCTTTTTTTAAACAACAATATGCAAACAGGGCCTCTATGCACATTGTGCAGTTGCAGGGGTCACTGACAAATGTAAGGGGATCTATATAATGTGATATATTCACTCCTACTGGAGAACACTTGTAAGAATACCAGCTCCTCTTGGAACCTACAGCCAGATCAAGAGCCATGGGTTATCCTTCCCCAACTTTGCAAGTACTTTCAGTTTTTGGTAAGAACAGGCTCATTTTGCAGCAGCAGGTGCTGGTTGCGAGGTTCCCATGGCAACCCAGGTGAGTGTGAGGTTAGCAGTTCTCCTGAGGAGCAGGAGACACACTGACACATGTCACATGGCCTTTGGAGCCACCTCTCTCTGTCCTAGTTTCTCAGCAGCATGATAACAACCAGAGCCCAGTCAAGTACATTGCGGGAAAGTGTCTGTACTGTGTGGGTTTGATTTTTTTCCCCCATATCATAGGCAGTCAGGTCACTGCCGGTACAGATTCACAGAGCCCTACATAAATGCCTTCTGGTTAGCTGCAGGAATGTAAGAAAGGATTGTCTTCCATTGCCTTCCGATCCAGAAATTCACTGGACCCTCTTCTTCCTCCTGAAGTACCTCCTTAACATAAACCAGTAGAGAGACGCATGCTTTTCTTCTTATCTACATATTCTTAGGGATTTCCTCTATTGCTGACCCCCACTGCTCAAAAACCATAAGTCAGGCCCCCCAGAATTATGAGATTGGCTATTTTAATCAATGATAAATGTTTTGTTCTTTTTATTTGCCTTCACATTTTTGAATCTTTAAGCTTTTCTTCACCACCCTGAGGACCAGAAACTTACCTTTTTTTAAAAAAAAAAAAGAAAGCTGGGATGCTCCCATAATCAATGAGTCCGGAAGTGGGAGATTTAGGGAAAATATCATATATCACAAACCTTAAGATAAAATTATGCTCATTGGCGTAGCTGGTTTCTATAGCATCCATGTCCCTAGGATCTCAGCACGGCCATATTGTCTACGTGTTAATCAGAACAGGCTGTCCAGTCAAAGGGACTTCCCTTTAAACCTTCAACCACTTTTATTAGCAACGCAAGATTTCCCAAAAGAATCTGTCATAACGGTTTCTGGGTATATGACTCATAGTTCATTGGTTTTCACTCCATTGTTTCCAGATCCAAATATAGGGTCCAATATTTGAAGGTGCTGGATGGTTTCTCCAAGACATAGCCCAATACACAACTCCTATTATCTGCCATGGGGATTGGATGGGTCCTTGTCCGAGGTGCTCAGAAGTTTGCAAGGTCAGGCCCTTAATCAGTAGTTACTAGTTCCTGGGATATGGGTTATTCTACTTCAGTGCTCATCTATCAAAGTTTAAGCCCGGGTCTTATCAGAGTTCTCACAGGCTAAGCAGGGTTGAGTCTTATTAGTACTTGGGAAAGATGCCACTGAGGTGAACAGAATGCCATGAGAATTTGCTGTTGGCAGTTCAGTGAGTGACATCTTATCCTCCGTATCAGTGCTAAATCCTCGCTACAGTTTGACATTAGGAAGTATTCCACCACTCAGAGTGCCTTGTTTTTTTTAAGATGAGTTGCTAAATGTCTTGCTCGGTTATAGTAATTAAAAACCCCATGGCACTTTTTGTGTATTAATCTTAAGAGTATTGGCTAAACTAACCTTTGTGTGGGACATTATTGCAAATTTCCCCTCCGACTTCATTTGAAAGAGATTCTTCATGGCACCAATTACAGTGGCATACACATGCAGATACTACACTCAGATACTACAACCAGAGACATTCAGTAGCAAAAGCACAAGCCCTTTGCAAGCTAGATGAGTTACGGCATCAGCTGATATTACGTACAGTAGCTATCCCTGTTTGTAGGAGACCAAATTGAACTCCTGGAGCCGGTATATTACGTTTGCTTCCTCTTCCAAATGATTGGTGTGGTGGTGTTATGCACCATTAACAGCCGTTGCATTCTCCCCGCGGATTGCTGCATTTCACTGGGGCACTGAAGTGATTCCAGTATTTGTCACCATTGCAGAGTTCATTGGGATCCTTCAGGATAAAATGAACTGTATAAATGCAAATTGTTGTTGTTAATATTAGAGAGGTCTGAGATAGAACTTTAGAGCACTTCAGGTTGTTTTTTGTCTCATTTTATAGGATTTTTCCTGAACAATATATAATAAAAACATAAAAAGCAATACAAGGTGCTTTTGTGGGTTGCACATTTTTATGATATTATAAAATAACTTTCCTAAATAAGTGTAGAATCTCAGAAATTTGCATTGGGAAAGACCTGCTACAATAGGCCATCCAATCCATTGGTGCAGTATTTCCCCTAAATTCTGTTTCCTGGTGTTCCCTCCAGTCAATGTGCTAAGATTGCTGTAATAAAAGCCCATTTGTATGACTATGAGTTCATTGCATAGACCCCAAAACTGGGAAAAACTAACATTCAACAATTCAGCTTTGCAGTTGCCCTTATTTTGATAACACTTCAAGTAAGCAGTAGAAATACCAAGTAGCCTCAGGGCAAGGAGAATTAGCAATGCCAGAATCATCCCAAAGACTGGATGCCTCTTGAAAACAAAAGTTGGTTTGAAACTGGAGGGTTTGGGAATCAATAGCTGATTGTTTGAAAGGGGAGGCCACTAAGTGCCACTGCAGTTGAGGGTCAGTTGGCATTACAATTATACACCATGTTTCTCAGAGGTCTGTAACATGCCTGTTTTAATTCACAGACTGTATAATGTGCCACACAAGTTGCCCGGGAGATTTTGTTTTTCCCTAAAGGAAAATATATGTCATGGGGGAGGGAGAGGCACCAGGGAGTTGGCACTAAATTTAGACCCTTTTGCTTTTATTTTTAAACTGCTTCCGCTCAAATCTTGCTTAGCCTTAATAAATACAATTCTGTAGCCAAATCTCTGATGTCATTCATGGAGATTTAGCCACATGAGTCTCGCAACAGTCAATGGAAACACTTTCACTAAATCTACACACTTCACACTGATGATATGTGTGTTTATCTTCTTTGTTCACTTAGGGGCCAATCCAAAGCCCACTGAAGTCAATAGGAGACCAGGAATTGACTTCAGTAGACATTGGATCATGCCTTAGTTAGAAGTGCTTTACAGTTTTTATGAGACACATTCCAAAATCCATATGGATCAATGTTTGGAAAAGCTCTCCCAACCCACTATAAGTAAAATCTTTCCCATCGACCTACGAGGGGATTCCATTGACAATTTTTGTTTGTTTGTTTCAGAGATGAGCTGCTAGGTAGATACTCTGGCTAATCCACAGTAGATTCCCAGGTAAATAGAGGGGGGAAAGGTACAGGAAAGGGAATTGGTATGGGAAGGGGAATTACAACCAACAGCAAAACCCTCAAAATATCCCTTTGGACCACTGCTATTTTTTCCTTGTGGGTCCGATATCTCAGCACCCCATTTGTACTGCCTCTTTGGTCCCTTTTGTGATACAGAGTGGGTTTGTGGTCACTTTTTAAGTGACATTGGATGAGGAGCCTGGGTTTGTGGCTTCTTTGGACTTTGCTGTGTGAAGAAGGTGCAGTGATTCAATATGACAACGTATATCACCTAGGTGATGAAGCATTAGCTGGTGAGAGAGCTTCTGAGAACTTTTTCCTTGTGGTTATAGTAGGGAAGTAAGGGGCTCTATCAGTGCCTTGCTTTAGCTGAGCATCTGCTGTGACATTCAGAACGCCAAACAGAGCAATTCTTTTATTATTATGGCACCTTGTATCTGCACTTTGGGCTCAGTTCCTCTCCCACTAAAGTCAGTGGAGAGATTCCCCAGGGACTTTAATAAATGCTGGATCCTCTCTTTGTGGATCCAGTTACCAAAAGAGTTGAGGCTATTCTGGGAATAGGTCATCTTTATCTAAAATGCCAATAAAGATATTTGTGGAGTAATGCATAAGGGCCAAATTTTGCCTTCCTATACTGTGCATCCATGAAACCTCACTGAGATTTGACTGCAGTGACAGTATGAAATTGCTCAGTTACCCTGTCTGTGAAACGGGGAAATACTGCCCATCTCCTGGGGGTATGTGAAGCTAAATTTGTTTATGAGTCTAACGCAGGGGTTCTCAAACTGCGGGTCGGGACCCCTCAGGGGACATGAGGTTATTACCTGGGGGGTCACGAGCTGTCAGCCTCCATCCCAAACCCCGCTTTGCCTGCAGCATTTATAATGCTGTTAAATATATAAACAAGTGTTTTTAATTCATAAGGGGGGGTCGCACTCAGAGGCTAGCTATGTGAAAGGGGTCACCAGTACAGTAGTTTAAGAAACACTGGTCTAACGTGTTTTGCATTGTTCATATGGATGATACTAGACATGCACAATATTATTCTTGAACTCCAGGGATTCAGTACAAAATGGGACCCAGATCTGAACCACCCCCGGATTTTATTTCCCAAAACAAAATCCTGATCAATGAAGTTTTGCAAAAGAAAAACAACCCCTTTTTGTTCACCACACCGCACGCTAATGGGGCCCCCGGTGGTCCGTCATCAGCGGCTCTGAGACGAACCAGAAGGGACCCTCTCTCTGGCCAAGCTATTAGGAGCTGTGCTGAGCTCGTCTCGGCTGGAAGTCACTCTTGCATATCTTCCATTTTTAATGCAACACAGTGGCCTCGGTTTGCTTTCACCACTGCAGCTAAATACATAAACTGCCAGAGAGAGATTTGCAAAATAGTAACACTTCCTCGGCCCTTTAAGGGAATGGGGAGGTTGCATATCAAGTCTGAGATGAATGGCTTGGGCCCAATATCTGTATTTAATTCAGTGCTGTTCTTGCCTTCTGATCTATTGGTATTGTTAATTTAAATAAAATCTAGCCCAGTCTTGAATTGGAGCCAGGCTGCGTTACTTTGTAGGTCGCTTTAGTTCCTTGGTACTATTGTCGCTTCACCATGTAAGCTCCTTGGAGCAGGGACCGTCCTTCTCTTCGGAGTTTGTACAGCGCCTAGTACAATCAGATTCTGGTCCATAACCAGGACTTAATGGCACTACAGCAATATAATTAATAATAATGCCGAGTGACACCAGCAACTCCCTGAAAAGTGTAGCTAGTTGGATTGTTACGGTTGTTCGTTTATTTATTTGCATTGCAGTAGTTCCTAGAGGCCCCAGTCAGGGATCAAGGGGAGGTACTGGACACATAAGTAATTAAAAAAAAAAAAAAAGACAGTTTCTGCCCTCAAAGACTGCACAACTCAGCATAATTTATTTAAACAAGCAACTTTCCCCCTCTATAATAATACCTAGTACTTATCCCATCCCAGTGACTTAGGTAACTGGTTATGTCAATATTACAGATAAGGGAAACTGAGGCAGGGGATGGTCAACATTTTCAAACCTGGGTGCCCAAAGTTGGCCACCTAATTAATACTCTGATCTGGACAGGTTCTGTCCATCAGCAGCTCCCATTGACTTCACTGGAGGTTGTAGGCAGTCAACTTCTCTGAAAATAAGGCCCCTTATTTAAGTGTCTCCCATTAGGTACCCACATTTCATAATTTTGGCCTAATTGTCTTGTCCAAGGCCTGAGACGCATCAGTGAAAGAGGTGTGATTCGAACTTCGGGCAGTCCCTGAGTCCCATGCTTGGACTCTGTGGGCATGGTCCAAAGCCCACTGGAATGAACAGAAAAGCTCCTATTCACTTAAACAGGCTTTGTATCAGACCCTTAGCTCACATTTTACTCCCTCAGGAACTAATCCTATGAGGTGCTGAATGCTTTCTAGGTGGTGCTGGAGTCAAGGGGCACTCAGGACCTGTCACGCGGCATCCTGCGCCTTGCAAGATTGAGCTACGAGTCGCGCTTCGCTTTCTTAATCAAAATTGCTTTGGGGAAAAATAAATCCTTCCCCAAAATATGCTATCTTTGAAAAACCAATCTGCCTGTGCCAGAAAGGCTATAATTGAATCCCAGCTCAATGCAGTTGCTATTGGGGTGAGGTGCCAACGTCACAAACAGCTTCTGGGAAACCACAGAGAACCACACAGTAAAGCCTCACAAGCTAAGGAGTGATTTAAAAAAAAAAAAATGAATAGAGAACAGTAAATAGAATGTTTGAGGCTAGAGTAGCAGCAATGGAGAAAATGGCGGAGAAGTCTAGCTTTCCAAAAACCTCCGACTCGACAAGCACCCAGCAGATTCCCTGCAACAATAACCCTTCTACATCTTTGTTCTTCAACATACTCCTCTTCTAAGTATTAGCCCGAGATTGTTTACTTCTCCTCCCCATCTCTCCAAGGGATATGATTCACACGTTTTCAGATTTATTTGAGCAAAATGCAATAAATATGCTGCTTCAATTTTAACTGCTGGAATGTAGCCAGGTTTTTTAATGAATCTGGCCTGTGCTATTGAAGTGGAATCCAGGATCTCAAAACCTCTGGGCACTGTTAGATTATACACACAGACACACACACACACATCTCCCCCCCGCCACCTCCTATTCCCTTGGGGCTCCATGAGTCACATGAGACTGCAGGTTTTTCAGATTCGGCTCTGGTTAAAATTAGCAAAAGCCTTTATTATTCAAGCAGAGGAAGGATTCCAATCACAGCTGCCTAGAACTGTCATATTTTTGTTGGATTTGCTGCACCAACCTATTCAGTTTTATCATCTGGGTTTTCTTTGTTTCTCTAAAAAAATAATAACTGGGTTTCATCCTGTCAACACTGAATTTTAATCACTGGTGCATGAGGAGCATCACATTAATTTGTAGCTGGACCACTGTGTTTTTCTGTGCAATGGGCATCCTTGTGATTTTAGCCTTTTATGTAATATTCCTTAGCAAGGGCACATTCAGATCTCCACCAATCAAGACACGGTAGTTTGGCGAACCTGATATTCCTGATCAAAAGAGAGGTTTTTAAACAGCTTTAAACAAATCTCTCTTCTTAATTACCAGAACTTCATAGCTAGTGGAAAGGGAATTTTAGCAACCAAATGTATGGCTACTGTATTCAGAAATGTAGTTATATGTAGTTGAACCCAAGTGCCTGATTAATGTGCCCTGCAAGCAAAAACATAGAAAAAAGCATGCATTAATGATTACAAGTGTGAGTAGCATAGTTTGGGAGCAAGGCTGGGGCCTTGTAGATAAGTATACAAATAATTGGTTTTCAGTTGTGCCAAGGCACATGGAGGGAGGGATAGCTCAGTGGTTTGAGCAGTGGCCTGCTAAACCCAGGGTTGTGAGCTCAATCCTTGAGGGGGGCATTTAGGGATCGGGGCAAAAAATCTGTCTGCAGATTGGCCCTTCTTTGAGCAGTGGGTTGGACTGGGTTACCTCCTGAGGTCCCTTCTAACCCTGATATTCTAAGCTAATCAGGGAAATACATAAAAGGGAACAAAATGTTGTCTGGCTAGCACATCAAGGACTGACTTCACTAAGACTACTCAAGGTGCTAGCCATCATGAGTAAAAGTATTAGAATCTAGCTCTAAGTGCTGAAAAAAGACAAGGGCTTTGTAGTACTCTTAATTCCCAGCTGTTATCTAGATGAATTGTCAGTCTGTTGTGCAAAGTGATGCATTTCTCTATGATAACATTATTAGATCATTGCTATTCCATGGCCTATGTCAGCTGAGTTGGTGGTCTCAGACCAGTTCCCAGCAGACAAGAGTCCAGACTACAAAATCCCCACCACATGTGGAGATAAGGGTCACCCTTGCTGGCAGCAGCATCAAAGAGATGTCACAGATGCAATGGGCATGAAAACACCTTTCTTCCCCAGAAATGATCTGTCCAGAGCTTAGGGGGGGAGAAGGCACATGGCTGGGGCAGCATGAAAAATCGGACATGCTGACTGTGCCGGGCATCATTCTATGGATAATCTGGCAAGCACTAAAATTCACAGGGATTTGTATTTATTTATTTGTTTGTGTGTTTTAGAAAGATGATAAAGAGTACAAACAAAAGACAGGAAATTAAAATTTATGTAAACATAGTGGTTCCCAGAGCCACTATAAATGAACCACATTGCACATATAGTAGAAGACATAAAAGTTAATACCATGTGCAGCAATGCCAACCATTGCCTATGCGCACTTGGGACCAGGTTACATTTGCTGTGGGACCCATCATTTTGAACGTTTTGACTTTTATGCTTTAAAAATCCGAAACATAACATTTCACTAATGTCAGGGAGGAAGAGGGGATTTGTTTGACGGGGGAGTGGTTGTTTGCAGCAAGTGAGCCACAAATTATGGCTTTTTATTTGACAAATACTGTAAACAAAAGCGGCATCATGGGCACCCAAAGCTTTTTGAACCGTCTTGTTGGGAGGGTATTTGTACACACTGATTTAATACCAGCAAAATAGAGATCCCAGGAATGAAGAGCAATCCAGACTCTCTTATTACGATAGGGCAGCTTGTACTAGAACAACGAATTACAAAGCGATGCCAATTCCATTGCTCTTCTGCAAGTAAACGTGGGAGTGCTGGAGGGGAAAATTAGATGCTCTGGAACCGCAGGTTTAAAACCAGGCAGGGCTCAAACAGCTCTTTATCTTTTGCAGGTAGCTACCTACCCTGATCTTGCTTCTCTACTCTCTGGAGTAGCCCTTTGCACCTGTGCAACGTGGGTGTCAGATGATACCAAATCAGAATGGATTTTGCGGTCATTTTGCATAGATCCAAGGGAGGAGACAGCGGAGGGTCAAACCGACTGAGTTCCATAAAGATTGTGTTCTCTGTGTGTGTTTGTGTTGTGGAGTCCTTTATGATGGAACCTTAAAAACTGGAATGGGGGGTTTCTCTGTTTACCCAGTGGGTACCTAGAGCAAAGGTTCTCAACCAGGGGTACACGTACCCCTGGGGATACGAAGAGGACTTCCAGGAGGTACATCAACTCATCATTTGCCTAGTTTTACAACAGGCTACATAGAAAGCACTAGCAAAGTCAGTACAAACTAAAATTTCATACAGACAAAATGAGAAAGTAAGGAATTTTTCATTAATAGTGTGCTGTGACACTTTTGTATTTTTATGTTTGATTTTGTAAGCAAGTAGTTTTTAAGTGAGGTGAAACTTGGGGGTACACAAGACAAATCAGACTCCTGGAAGGGGTACAGTCGTCTGGAAAGGTTGAGAGCCACTACACTCGAATTTACCTGCACTAGCCTCATGGCTAGAGCTGGCAGGAAAATGGAAATAGGTTTTGGTGGAAAAAATTGTCCCCGTTTTTGGTTGAAAATTTCAAAATGTGAACATTTTCACATCGCTGTGCTCATGGCACTTTTGCTGAGAGCAGGGTTTACCTTGGACTGTTGGCAAAAATTTCTGTATCACCCTCCGTAGTTTGCTCGGCTGCTACATCATTTCAGTGGCGCAGCAAGTGTGATTTCTATAGATGCATATAGTAGGGTTGCCACCTCTAAGATACAAAAGAACAAAAGAGCACATCTGGGAGGAGCCCATAAAACGGGACAAATGGCAGTGTGGACTGAGCACTCTTACAGATTTCCCAGGACAGCAGCCATAGGTGCTGACCTTTGGTTTTGCCAGTGGGTGCCCCATACTGGCTCTGCCCCCTCCCCGAGGCTCCGCCCCCATTCTGCCCAGGGGCCCTCTTCCCGCTCCAGGTCCGCCCACTCCCCTGAGCACCTCCCACCTGCCGCTGCTCGCTCCTTTCTGCCCTCTCCTGCCTTAAGGGCAGTGGGAGGGGAGGGGGCAGAGAGGAGCGAGTGGAGGAGCAGCCCCACTCAATAGCTGACGCGCAGGGTAGCCCTGCTCAACAGGTGCTGGGCGGGACAGCCTCACTGAACAGCTGTTTGGCTAGCACAGGGCCAGTAGCTGAACAGCTGATTGGCGGCCAACCCCCAGGCCGCCAGAGCAGCAGCCCTGGCCAGTCCCACGGGTGCTGAGCACCCCCTATTTTTTCTCCATGGGTGCTTGAGCCCCTGAGCCCCTGTACCTGTAACAGCAGCCACCGAAAAGGGAAACCTGGACAGGTGGCAACCCTAGCATACAGGCCAGGTTGAGACTGGTCCCTGCACAGGTGTTTAAGGATTGAGGGGCGCGTCCTGAAGGACTCACTACCCTTGCTCTTCCTGCCCACTCCTGATTCTTCAGGACTGGGACTGCTTCCTGCTCTTGCTCTTGGGGTGCAAGCCAGCGCAAAGGGGGCTGGGAGGAAGTATGAAGGGCTCCCTGGAAAGACGTAGACATGAGAAGCCATTTGCAATGTGCAAGTTTGATTGGGCCTACAAAACCCAGGAACTGTGTTCTGTATTCTTGAGAGCCATCTGCTGGCACTTTGTAAGCTTGTTCTATTAACTGTTTACATATGCCGGAATCTCGCGGGTATAGGGCACTCTTGTAACAGGAGGCAGGGCTATGGGATGGCCATACAGGAGAATGAAAGTCGTGTCCTGTAATAGGATTTCTGCTCCCACTGCACCCTAGGTAGGTCTGGGAGGCGTTGGACATCACTGAGGTAAAATACCCCTAGTGGTTGTACTTGGGTGCTGCAGTTGTGCGCCACCAGCTGTGGAAAGCTGTGGTTATAATCCATAATCCATCCCATTTCTCATACAGTGTTTTGAGATTCCCTGGCTCAGAAAGTGCTGCACACCGCTGAGATACTATTACTGCAACAGGAAATTGAGACCAATTCTGTGCTGCCTGCCCTGGGTGTTTTGCACTGCTCTCGTGCTTCAAAGCAGTTGTAAAACCAGAAGATCCAGCTACCTGAACATTCCTTCTGTACAAGGAAAACCTCTGAAATTGTAGAGCTGCCCTCGGTGCTCACACACCACTTCCTTCATGTCCCTAATAAAACAGAAAGGTTTCCAGGGGGATGTGACCAGGGCATCCTTGTACCCTGGTCTCTTAGAGCCAGAGGCTACCAGGCAAAAATTAGAGCAGGCTTTGGACCAGCCCAGCCCCCAATTTACTGAAGGAATGTAAAGGTGTCTTAAATCTATCTTTGCCCCTACCCCTCAATCTTGTTCCAAACACAGTCACACCAAAGGACATAACTGGTCTAAGAGCACGAGGCCCCAAAGGTACAAATGTGCTCAGAGTTTCATGTTTACAGATCATTTCTGCATCAGCAGTGACAGTCTTTGCAGACAGCACTGGAATTTGTAGCTTGCTCCTGTGCTCACATGTGCTCTGTGAATTAGGAAACTAGAGTTTAACTGAGATGCTGGCTGGGCCCATTCAAGACTTAGTGTGCGTTTGCTATAGCAGAGCAAAGGAGAGAAAGGGGGAGGAATTGTGGGAAGGGAAAGGGGCCAAAGGAAAAGAGGAGAACAAAGACGGAGGAGGAGGGATGGAGAGTGAGGCAAGGCAGTGTGGCCCAGCTGAGAGGACCCTGGACTGGAATTCAGGAGACCTGAATTGTATTCCCAGTTCTGCCACTGACTTCCTATGTGACAGTGAGAAAGTCACGATGGGTACCTCTACACTAGACCAAAAGAATCGTGGCATAGCTGCGGCTGGCCCAGGTCAGCTGACTCGGGCTCATGGGGCTAAAAGCTGCTGTGTAAATATTCCGGCTCATGTTGGTACCTGGGCTTTGGAACCCTCCATCCATGCAAGGTCCCAGAACTTGGGCTCCAGCTCGAGTGTCTACACAGAAGTTTTACAGCCCTGCAGCCCGAACCCCACAAGCTCGAATCAGCCGACCAAGGCCAGCCATGGGTATTTAACTGCTGTGTAGACATACCTATGTTCCTCTGCATTTCTCATTCCCAGCTCACCATTTGTTTCTCTTCTCTGTTTAGAGCATAGCTACACTAGAGAGTTTGCAGCTGCTCCACTGTAAGCTCTCTAATGTACCCGCTCTAAGCCAATGGGAGAGAGCTCTCCCATCGGCTTAACTACTCCAGCCCTCACGAGCGGCAGAAAATATGTCATCGGGACATAGCACTGTCCACACCAGCGCTTAGATCGGTGTAACTTACGTCACTCGGGGCGGAGGCAATTTATTCACTCCACTGAGCGGCATAAATTATGCCATCATAAACTGTCGCGTAGACATAGCCTAAATTCTTAGGGCAGGCACTGTCTCTCACATTGTATGTATACAGTGGAACACTGATATTGGTGGGGGTATCTAGAAGTAACAAATTAATAATAATAACGAGGAAGAGTGATGGTCTTCTTTTGCAAAATTCCCACTCCCCTGGGACAAGTAAATTCTTTGGAAGGGCAAGTGAAATGTCATTAGCATTTCCATTAGCCTGATGACTGATGAGAACAGGCAGGCGAGGAGATTTTGTGCCTGGGCTGGTAAATTTTTGTAAGGCTGTGCTAAACACATCAAAAATGGTGTGTCAAGTGATTCCAGAACATTTTAAAAGCACAGGACATGTTTTATCCTTGCAATGATGAGACAGTTAAATGTATGAACATAAATGCCAAATGATTCCCCAAGAATAACCAACAGTAGTAAATGTTTTTCTTCATTCAGTGATTCAATGCTTTCATCAGCGGATGATTTTTTTTCATGGGATTTTACTTCTTCTTTCATTTCTAAGAATTCATATCCCTAAATGAAAACAGACTTTGTTGAGGAGAAAAAATATTGTAGGGTGAAATTTACCTTAGTGCAGGGGCCCGACTGAGGGCTTAAATTGGACTTCCAAGTGATGCATGGGGCTTGTGGGAACCCTGTGCACAATTTCACTCTTAGTGCCTTCCACCATTATTGACTGAAAAACAAAGAGAGCAGATTAGGAAATTACTGATGGAAAAGTAAGTGTAGAAAGAAAACATTTAGTTTTGTAAGGTGAATAATCATGCTTGGCCATTTTGTCCATTTCACTTTGTCTTAGCGTTAGCCTGTGGACACGGAGGTGCAGTGAAAGACACTTGAGGTTGTTTGTACTTGGGAGTCCTGCATTTATGACATTGGTTCCCTCTTTTGCTCATTAGAACTGCGTATGCTTACAATTACAAAGACTTCCTATAAGTTGCTGTTTGTCTTTCTCAACTGCAGTTGTGAATAGCATTTGATTATACTCTGCCTGTTATATGCATAAAATTACACTTTCTCCTTTATGATATCCAACAGGAAGCACTTGTAAATTAATGGAACAAAACTTTCTCTATTTTTCCCTTGGGGTAAGGAGTCCACAGCATTCTACAAGAGCCATGAAAAACTTCACCTATTTTCCCCACTTTATAACCCATATGACCTGATGCCCTGTAATGCAGCCACTTACTTTCCATTCAGAAAAGAGTCAACAGGTCATAAATAAATGGAGATATCCTATCTCCTAGATCTGGAAGGGACCTTGAAAGGTCATTGAGTCCAGCCCCCTGCCTTCACTAGCAGGACCAGTACTAATTTTGCTCCAGATCCTTAAGTGGCCCCCTCAAGGATTGAGCTCACAATGCTATGTATAGCAGGCCAATGCTCAAACCACTGAGCTATCCCTCCCCCATCTGTCTGAAGTCATCAATGCTGCTCATTAATTGGTGGCAGGGGCTATTCACTACAATGAGATGTTTCCTCACCACAAGAGGCTTTCGGCCTAGCAAATGAGAGATTGAAACCATGAATCGTACCCAGAGATTCCTGCATGCTAACAAAGAATGCTACCAGTATGATATCAATCCAACCCAACAAGCTTCTTTAAAAGGGAGATCCAAAATATGTGAACTTAAAACAGAGGAGCAGATTTTGCAAACAGCAGAAACCTAGGGCCATGTGCAATTTGAAGCCAAAATTACTATGTATTTATAGAAAGCAATCCTATCTCTTCTCAGCCTGCATTTTGCTAGGCTAAATCAGCCATACTCTGGTCTTCTCTCATAAGACAGGCTCTCCATTTCCCTGATCATCCGTGTATCCCATCACTGCACCTGTTCCAGTCTGAATTCATCTTTCTTGAACATGGGTAACCAGAATTGTACTGGTAAACTTTCTTTGCAGCATTCAATTTCTGTTGAATTACCCCCAGGCTAACGCTTTCAAACTTGGATGTCTGATGTTAGGCACTTGAATCTAGATTTAGGCCTCGGTTCTGTAGGAGTCTTAAGAACTGGGCATCTCTGAAAATCAAGCATCCTATTATGGTGCTTGAATACAGATTAAAATGCCTAATTTATTTCAGGTATGCAGGTTTGAAAATCCGTGCTTTGCAACTCTCTGAAATTCATGTTTTTTTTCCCCATAGTTCTGTGGCCTAACCAAACATTCAGTCAGCATGAGTATTTCAATAGATTCTGCCACTTCTGACCCTTCCCCTTTTGATACTATCACCCCATTGCCCCAATAAAACAAACAGAATTATCAGAAAAACTCTCAGTTATTCATAATTTTGTTTGTTTTGCGAGTGATATTCTCCTGCTACTTTTTGGCTATTTAAAGGGAACATATTTCTAAGTATCCTTATTCTGACTGCTTGATGCAATAAAATATGCATATTGCAATGGGTAAGGCAATTTATCCTGTGAAGAGCCTAAAGCATCCCAATGTAACCTCAGTAAACATGAAAGCTAGAGATGGGCCTGCACCAAACTTCTGGATCAGAGTCCTAACCCCAAAATGTTAGGAAAGTGCAGATCTAGATGTGAAGGTGAAAGCATAACTGCAAATGCTGTTAATGGTTAGCATTTGTTTTCAGTTTCTTGTTCCACCCTTTCCTTACTAGGCATCCTTTCACTTGATACATTCTGGTAGGTGATTTCCCTTATTCATTCTGCCTTCTCTTCCCAATCTATCATTTATCTCCTGTACCTAACTATCTGCCCCACTTTATTCCTCCCTGCACCATTCACCTCTTTATCCTGTTCTTCATCATTCAGATTTGTTCTTGTGTTCTGGTTCCTCTGAGGTCTTTCCTGACCTTGAAGTCTTTCAATCTTTTCATTCTCCCTTTTACACTTCACTGAGGTTTCCAAAAGAGCTACCATTGAAAATACTATTAATCTGAGCAATGATCAAAATACAAATCAAATTTGTACAGTAATTCCATGCTGTCCAATGTTTTAGATGTTTCTAGAGCACAAATAGAAGAGAGCAGCAATCCAAGCACTGTATATTATATTTAAGTGCTGACGAGGTATTAAAATAACATTGCTGATCTTACCTATGCATCTGTTTAAACATACTTTCATTTTAATATTGCAGTCAGTTACTGTGGTTTTCAGAAGAAAAGGGGGGAAAATCATATCTATCTATCTAGAATATGGGGAGAGAGAGAGAGAGATACACACACCCCAGTGCCTATTATTTTTCCTCTCTGGTGCTGATAAGGCAAACATTTTGTAGTGATAAATCGCCATTAAACTGAATGGATTCAGTTATTAAAACAAAGCCAACATGAGCCTTTCTAAAAATAAAACTACTTGGTTGTAATCTAATAGGTTGCACTGTATACTGGTTTCAGAGTAGCAGCCGTGTTAGTCTGTATCCGCAAAAAGAACATATACATGTATCTCCTCAATATTTATTCCACTCTGTATGCATCCGAAGAAGTGGGCTGTAGCCCACGAAAGCTTATGCTCTAATAAATTTGTTAGTCTCTAAGGTGCCACAAGTACTCCTGTTCTTTTTACTGTATACTGGGAGTTCCTTCAATTGCAGAGATTTTTTTTAGCCATTCTATTTACTGGAGAGCTAGTCATAGTATAGCTCTTTGACTGAACTGTGATGTGGGGCTTGGTTTACTGAAGCAAAATCATCGTGTAGGAAGGCAGGCTGGTTCAGTGGTTAGCGTATTGACCTGGGACTCAGTGTAAGTGCATTCTAGTCTCAGCTCTCCCCTCACATATCTTGGCTACTTAGATGTTGAGCTTCTGGGGACAAACACTGCCTCTCACTCTGTGTTTGTACAGTACCTAGCACAATGGAGCCACAGTCTTAGTCAGAAGCTACTATAATATAAATAATAAATATCAATAATTGAAAGAACAGTAGTTAAGTCAATGTGACATATACAAATGTTTATTGATTTCCATTGGCTGGATGCCAAGGTTAACAATTTCAGGGTATTTTAGCAGGGTTGGGTTTGTTGTTGTTGTTTTTTTTGCAGAGGTGGGGAGGTTTGGAGTACAAAGAGACATCACCTCTCGTGATTCACTGGTGAGATGGCCAATAAATTTTGCTGTCTTCTCTGGACTTTGAGGTCTTCATTACGTTCTCCAATACTTTCCTCTCTATCCCTTTCTATACTGGATGTATCGGAATATATGTCTGACTCCATCATTGCCTCAAGCCCAGCTCTTGTGCCTCATTCACCCTTAAATCATCAGCAGCTTGACACCACCTACTTCACTTGTCACCAGCTCACCCATGTGCCCCATTAAATCTGTGAGAAATATGGATCCCTTCCCATCTCAACTATTGCCTCATGCATTCCTGTTTTCTCTGCCACACTTAAAAATGATCACCTCTATCGGGAAAAAAAAAAAGAATAAAAATACCTGACTTGACCCTTCCTCGTTATTTGAGAACGAAGATCTCACCTTCATCCTGCCTTTCCTCAGAAGTGGTCTGGAGAAAGAGGTCTTCTCTCCCTTTTCCGACTACCTCTACGACCATAGTCTCTTTCTGCACTAGACCATTTTACTGAGACTGCTTTTCTCAGGTAATGATTTGTCCATGGCCACATATCCCTTTTCTCAACCTTCCTAGTAGCTTTTTATTACTGCCCTTCTTAAATCCCTTAAAGAATCTTCAGTGTGCACTTTCGGGGATGAATCCTCCTTTACATCTAAAATACAGTGGGTTTTTTTTTTTCATTTCTTCCAAAGATGTTCTTTTCCTCTTGTGTCTTCTACTGTGGAGCTCTTCACTTCTGTGCCTAGCTTTTATTTTCTATATATGAAAACTTCATTCTCTGGGATATTTCATTGCTAATTTCAAGCTTTGACCCATTTTTATATGTGCAACACCAGTTCTCCATTGTCCTTGACTCATCATGTCTCCGTATTGTCCATCTGTCTGGACTCCGTCAGCATTTAACTACAGTTTCTAGTAAACTTATTGCTTCAAGTTCCTGGTCAAAAGTCTCTTTAGTCCTGTCTCTGAATCCACTAACACTCTCCTTAACCCTTGGTTTACATGGCCTTGAACCTTTGAGCGATCCTTCCTCTGAATTAACCCTTTCTTCCCCTATTTCTCTTATAATTAATTCCATCTATCGCTATCCTGTGAATTTTACCAAAATCTGCCTTTACTTTGATCCTGCTTTACTTGAAATCCTTGTTCATGCCTCAATCACATCCTGGCTGAACTATTTCAATGCTTTCTTCGTTGACCTTTCAAAACTTCAGGGAGTCCAGAATTTTGCATCCAGACTATTCTTTTGCTCTGGGAATGGAGTTGCTCAAATACCATAGTGTTGGGTGCTAGGAGAACTAGAATAAAATCATTTCCTCCATCAGCTTCAGTGGGTTCCTATTTGTCTTGAAGTTAATATTTGCACTTCTTGACTTACAGCACCCTACCTTCCAAACTTCATGTCCACCTGTCCCCAAGGTCACTTCTCGTACTTCTCCGTTCTAAGGACTCAGATCAAAGAGATAGCCCTTGTGTTTTCATGAAGGGAGTGTACTTAGATTGGGGGGAAAGGATGGAGAGTGTAGGATCTGTCCCCCCTCCTCCCAGTACTGTGTATGTCCCTCTGCAGGGTTAGAGCCTCAAAAAGTAATCCAGTGTTTAGAATGTTATTGGGTGCCTGATTCACACAGGCTGCTACAGCTCCCGGTTAGGGAACTTGGCCCATTAGTTCAAGCTGTAGAAGTTCAGCCTCTTAGATGTGGAGTATCCTGGGCAGTTTGCAGTGGTGACTAAACTGATGGTTGTTACAGGTTCTCACCCATGGGGTGTTCTTGCACGGACAGCTTGTACTTAACAACTAAATTGTTTTTATTTAATCATTGCATATCACTAGAGACTGGTGTCAACTGCAACTCTCTGCAGTCCGGGACCCCATCTCTCAAGTAAGAAGGTGACCTTTGGCTTCTGCTGCCATATCCCCACATTGCTACATAACAAGAGCCTCTGCTCCACACAGTCCTCACCCCTGCAGGATTGAGGCCAGAGTGGGTGTTGGGGCTATAACTATGCTGTCTGTCAAGAAATGTGATTATCTTAGCACAGTGCCTTTAAGGGAAGAAAAAAACTTGAATAAGATTTCTTGAACTCAGGCACAGAGACTCACCCAAATAGACAGGAATGGCAAGATGCATTTAACTTCATTAGTTTCAGCAGGGCTGACTGCGCAATCCATCAGTGTACAGATACATTAGAGGAACTCAACTATTTCCACATCTCATTTACATAATGGATGGGATGTGAAATGAGTCCTATGGAAAAGAAGCGCCCTGGAGGCACTAAAGTTTATCACAATATGTAAGAGTTCTTTTAGATCATTGCATTAAATTTCCACTAACAAGATAAATTAATTGTCTGTATTACTGTACTAACCCAAAGCGGATAAAGTGTATGTTTTCAGCAGAGGAAGGCAGCTGTTTGAGACAGCTTGGTGGTTATAGGAGGAGGCAGGAGAGATTAGTGTGTCTCCCAGTATTTGCATGCCATCATGCCATTCCTCCCCCTGCCCCTTTAAGAAATCTGGCTCCTTTCTAATCTGATGTTGGAGTTCAGCTTTATTAGTGAGGTGAGGGAGAATGAGTAAATCAACTGTATCAGACAAGCCTCAGGACATCTAGAAATTGATCATTCTGCAGAAATAAGCACTCTTGTGTTTATTAGCTGGGAGTTCATCACTATCGCTTCTCTTTATCCAATTCCTAAGAGATTTCAAAGCTATCATCATGGCATTAGCTCTTCTGAGTGTAGTACTGCAGATAAAGATCGGGAGATCTATCTAATGACGGCTTTTTCTCTTTCTCTCTGTCCCAAGTTTAGAGCTATTCTGCTTTAAAAAAAATGGAAGAAAATTGGTGAGGTGAAGTAAAGTATAGGCTTGGTGTCTTAAAATTCCACCTTCACGATGGCAGTGCAGGCCTTTTTTTTTAAAACAGGAACTCTGTGCTATTGAATGGGACTCATTGTATATGGTAGAAAATCCCCTGCAGAAGAGGTACAATGAATTTGAAGGCTCTAAGAAGCGAGGAAACAGGAGAGTAAAAGCCATGCAGCAGAACTGTACATTAAAAGTACAGTTATTTTAAAATGATAATATATGTCAAATGGAAGCCATGGAAATGAATTTCACAAGTTAGATAGGAAATAATATTACTTTAAGAAGAATAATTACTTTCCTTAACTACATTTATCACACTGTAATTCAGTTTCCTCTTCTGGAGCATGATGCAATGCTAAGCTTTTGACTGATCTACGTAAAATCCACTTAAAAAAAAAAAAAGATTTACCAGATATTAGGCTTCTTCTGGTTCTTTATTCAAAGTAAACAGTAATCAAAATGCAAATAATTTGATCCAGTTAATGTTGAGATGTGAATTACCATGCAAATGTACTGTATAACTAAACCATGGAAAGAGAGAGAAGAAAGCTCTCGTCCTGTAAGAGCAGTGTGATGCATAAACAGACGAAGTACAGTAGTGAATTCTCACAGTTCGGTGGGTTATGTGAAATCGAAGATAATGATCCCTTGGCAGAAAACTATTCCATAGCAGCAACTTCACAGAACTCTGCTATGTGTTAGCTGATGTCCTTTAGCAATGGCACGGTTATTATTTATTATTTGTAGTGAGCTAACACTTGGAGGCTCCAATCTGGAGCTAAGCACATATATAACACATATATAACAAAAAGGTGGATGCTGACCCTAAGAGTTTGCAATGTAAGTATAAAGATGAGCGAAAGTAGGTGGCTGCATTATGTGGCGAGAGCACAAGGTAACAATAAGGCAGGCGTTGTCATTTAATGTAGGTTAGTACAGCACCTAATACAATGGGGCCCAACTTAGCGGTGGCCTTAAGGCATTACTGCAGTGTGAATGCTAAATGATATTAGTAATTTTAAATTCATGTATTAAGTACCAGCTAAAGCACATCCGCTGCTAGACAATGAATGACAAAGTAAATTTGTACCAAAATATTATGAGACACTGTAAACTGTAAAGACCTTTAAAAAAAAAGGGCCAGTTTTACATCATGATTGTCTTCTTGCTTACTCAGATTTTACACAAGTAATGCTTTGACTTGAATAGGGGTATTTCCTGTTGTACACTGGTAGAAATGCGAGGCAAATCATCCTTTTACTGTTCTTGGTTGTTCATAATACCCCCTTTGAGATTGAAAACAACAATTTTTCTCTTCTGGATTTGTCCTGTTTTTTCCATTTGGCAAATATTGATTCATTTCCCCTCTGCTTTGGCCTGGTTTCATTATTATATATAATGTCAGCAGGGCTCTGGGAATTGAAGGGCTGAATCTGATCTCACTTACTTCTGAATCAGGAGTAAATTTATTAACATCAACAGAGTAATGGCAATGTAAATAAAAACAGACTCAGGACCAGGGTTTATAATTCAACTTGGGCTCTCTCTGTTCCTGGATGTAAACAGAAGCAAAATATAAAATATTGTAGGATCACACAGAGGATGCATATTTTAAATGATGAGTTCTCATTGACAAAATAGTGGATATTAAGTCAGGAAGAAATTTCCACTAGTTACTAAGGTACATGACATTTTGGACTTCTTGTGTGTGGCCTTCTAAACAGCCTCAAGAAGAGGGAGTGACAGTAGGGTAGCCTGCTCCAACAACCTAGAAGACACACGATTTGGGTTCTACTCTAAACCCTGCCACTGACTCACTATGTTGCCTTGGGCGAGTCGTTGCACTCTTCTGTGCCTCAGTTTCTCTGTCTGTAAAAACTGAGATTACAATGTCAACCCACTTTTGCAAAGCACCTTGAGATCTATAGGGGAAGTCGGATGATTTTCACTTATATCTCAGTGTAAAGCCAAATCAGCAAATTAGGTCAGTGTAGTGGTTCAGTCTTAATTTTCACCCAGTAAATTAGACAAAACAAAGTGCATAAAACCTTACAAAGCCAAAAACAATAATCATACCCGTGGGCCTCTTGTGTACTTGTGACAAGCTGCAACTGGAGGGGGTAGTCTTTGAAGTAATTCATTAAATGTGTAATTCTTCCTTGGGATGAGGATTTTCCTCAATGATTTGCATGACCTTGCTAAACCCACCTAGGTGGTAACTGAGCAGCAACTTCTTCTTCAGAAGAAACAGAATAAAAATATTGAAAATATTGACTCACCCTGAAGGCAGTGAGCAGCACTTTGGTCTTTGACCTTTAAGCGTCCTAGGGTAGTCAATAACCTGGCTGTTAGATGCTGTGCTTGCCACTGATTTTGATTTGGGAGTAGTTTAACCTTGAACCAAGATCCAAGTAACCACGGCAACAGGAAGTAGGCCTCTACATTCAAGGAGTGGGAATCCATAAATCAAGGTCCCTAATGCAAACACTGTGTGCAGGTAGAGATTTGAGAGGATAAGTGGTTTGGGAGGGATTACCTTTGAAAAATGAATGACTGTCCCTTGATATGCTGAAGCACAGTTTCACAGACTTTTTTTTTTTTTTTTTTTTTTATCAATAGAGGTCAACAGGTTACAGCTGCATGTTTTCATACAGCTTTTTATATAGGCCCTTCAGTTTAATTATAACCAGATGCTGACTTCATGAAGTTGTTAGCATTATTATATACCATGTATATGTACACACACACAACAATTTATATATACACTCACATTCACGCAATATATATATCATACAAAAACTACATTAAACAAACATTACGTTTTCAAAGCCATGCACTCAAAAGTGAGGAAATGCCAGAATTAAGGTTGTCTGTGCAACCTTAATTCAGTCCCCTTGTGTGTATGGTGTTGTGTGTAATTACATGATCACAGACTATTTTTTCCATAGGACCCCTGCCTCATTTAGTGAACAAGATGTACAGTGCTCATTTAGTGAGAAGCTCGTCAACATTTTGTTTTCCCCATGTTGTTACTTATTTACTGCATGTTATTCAAACCCTCCTTCTTATTTACTCCGTATTACTCAGGGCCATCTCGTGGACTTTTCTCTGGTGCCAATCACTATAGCATCAGAGTGCCTCAGAAACATTAATGATTTTGTTTTCAGCATACACCTGGGAGGTGAGGAGGTGCTATTATCCCCATTGTACACAGGGGGAACTGAGGCACAGAGAAATTAAGGACAAAAGTGCCCAATTTGAGACACTTGGAAGTGATTTTTCAGAGTACTTAGCATTATATAGCACACTATGTTTAAAGCACAGCTCCCATTGACCTCTGTTGCAGCTGAGAGTGCTCAGAATTTCTCCAGATCAGATGCCAGGGTCTCAAGTCAGACACCTAGAAAATGAGGAATACACATTTCATAATTAGTGGCCACATATGAAAAGTTTAGTTCAAGTGACTTCCCTAGCATCACATAAGAATGCTGGTAGAGGCCAGGGACTTCAGTTCTCCTAGGCAGCATTCAACTGCCTTGACCATGAAAACCCTCCATTCAATACATTCCTTCTAACTTCTGCTCCAGATGACACCAGGAGCCCTACAGACAACTCTCTCTTTCCCTACACAGTCCTGATCGACCCCCAGAGCACTGAATGAGGCGGGGTCCTGTGAAAAAAAATCCATCCCAAAAAATTAAAGTTTGGCATAGTCATAAGCTATTGAAAGATGGGTCTTTCCAGTAAGAAGGGTAGGGCAACCTTAATTATAGGTGTGGCTACCAGCCCCACCTATAATACACACCCACTGTCTCTAGAAAGTTTTACATCTTTGGAACATTGGTATCATCTAATTTGTTTCCTGTTTGTATAATAACCTGTCTCAAGATTTGTTGGCAGAATTTTGGACATCAAAGCTTATGATTTCCTTGACATACCCTCAGCTCTGTGACCTCTCTCAGTCTGTACACAGACAAAAAACTCAGTGAGTCAAGTGTGGATTCTCCATCATGGACAATTTTTAAATCAAGATTGGATGTTTTTCTAAAAGATCTGTTCTAGGAATTATTTTGGGGAAGTTTTCTAGCCTGTCTAATACAAGAGGTCAGATTAGATATCACAATAGTCCCTTCAGGCCTCAGGATCTATGAATAAGTGATTATAACAAAGAAGTTTATAAGGGAATGTGGCGGACACAGTAGGTAGAGGAACTGATAAATGGAAAATGCCACTGAATAGCCATGCGGTCACGCCTGTGTTTGTATATATTTGTTTTGTGCAAAAAATAGACTTCTGGGATTATTCTGCTAGCTGAGCATTGTTTATAGAGAACTGTGATGGTACATCCTGAGGCAAAATTATTAAAAACAAATAAAAATCATGATCCTTGCTAATATCAAAACGATATTACACACTCTAGTAGGGGAGTATGGAAATATACTGGGACACTAAGTGCAACAGTTCATCCTTTCTAGTAGATACCTAGCACAGCAATCTTGTATACTTCATGTTTATTCATCCAAATTTTTTTTTCTTTATAATCCCCAGGAATAACAAGTCCCCACTTAAAAGCAGACCAGACTTCACTTCATAGTAGAATAGAAAGTTCTGCCTGTAACATGATGACCAGAAGGAAACCAGCAGCTGTTGAAAATGTTGCAATGCCACCAACGTCAGTGTTATCGCTCCTACCTTCATCATCAGCAACATCTGATGCAGGTAACTGTGTCTTCCCTCTGTCTCTTCTGTCTATTTTCTATCCATTCAATGCCAGAGTCCAATTAGCTGAACAAATTTGTGCATGTATAACTATTACTGACTTCAGTAGCACTTGCTGGTGTGCGTAATCGATGGGATAATCAGGTCCTGTTTTTTCTAACGTTTTCTTATCACTGTGGTGTCTGAGCTCTTTAGAGCTATATTAATCAAAGGATACCAGCACCATTGTAATAATGAGATAAGTAGTGCCATCGTTTGTGGTTAGGGCAATGGATTAGAAGTCAGGATTATTGGGTTCTATTCCCAGCCCTGACATTCATTGCTTGCTAGCTAGCAAGTTTCATCTAATGTTCCCACCATGCCAAATGCTCAATGAATATCTAAGAAGCAGCTGAGGTAGCCTTTCGTGTATATAATCCACTGGTAAATGTGTGTCACAAGCACTCATCTTTGCCAATCCATAGAGGACATGAGTTGTTACAGCCTATAGCTAAATAGCCTTAGCTCTGGAGTGCCCTGGTTGAGTCCCTGGTGTGTTTGCCAAGATGGCAGCCATCACATCTACTCAGGTTATTTTAGTGTGATTTTATATATTGCACCTGGTGCAATGGACAGAGCCTTAAAAGCAAATCGGAAGAAATAAGTAATTAAGAGTAGCACTGGGTCTATTCTTCGCTCTGAGATTGTTTTCCAATCCACCCATGTTCTGTGCTGTTGTTCCGAATGAGATCATTCCTGGTGATGATTTCCTTCTATTAGAAATGTAGCTAGGTCATATGCTCATCGTCTTTGTTAATCTGGGAAGCTTGCGTAAAGAGATAGGTCTGGCATTATGACTTGAATGTGACAAGACTAGGGGCTTTGTCTACACTTAAAATGCTGCAGTTGTGCCATTGTGATACTTTAGTGTAGACATTACCTGTGCTGACAGGTGGGATTCTCTGATCAGCGTAGGTAATCCACCTCCCTGAGGGGCTGATTCTTCCGTCGACCTAGCACTGTCTACACAGGGACGTAGGTCGACTTTACACTGCTCAGGGGGGCGGATTTCTCATACCTCTGACCAACTTAATTAGACTAACCTAATTTTCTAGTTTAGACCAGGCCTTAAGCTAACCCCAGTCTCCAGTAATAGGGAATCCACAGTGCACAGCCCTTCACTGAGATCTCCCTAAACCTCAAGAGTTTCTTAACCTTGATATGCCTCAATTTCCCCATTTGCAAAAGAGTTACCATTGTTGCAGAGTTTTGCAAGAATTGGTTATTTAATTGACCAATGTAAAGCACCATTAAAGCGCAAAAGTACTTTGCTTCTAAATGAATCCCTTCGTCTTGGATAAATAATGAAAACAAGGGCTCCATGCATAAAGTGGTTTCTGTAAAGATAACCTTTTTGTATCAAATATTCAGGAGTCTCTGTTTATATACAGGAAAGTATTAAAGAGCTGAGCTAAGGGCAGATTATTATTTTTTTAATGCAGGAGAATGAAAGCACACAAATATTTTATGATCAGTTGCAAGATGAAAGTGTACGCTTGTCTGCATAGTTCACTCTTTCCATTGTCGGATGTCTAATTAAATTGTTGGTTTATCTGTAGCCCAGATGTTGAAATAATTTAGTGAAAACCAAAAGAAACTGTGTTAATGGGAAAACAGGACAGTACTGTGGGTTTCCTGTAATTAATGGGGAGCTCTTTGAAAACTTCTTGATTCAAACCAAGTCTACAAACTGAGCCCAGCTGTTGAACAAACACTGTTCTCTGTACTATGCTGTTGTAAATGGCCTCCAGCAACTCCAAAGGGATCTCTAATGACAATTATTAAGAATGATCTTTAGTGCTACAGACAGACCAAAGCTGTCCAGAATAAAGTTAGGGAAGTATTGGTGAACTTCCCAACAGTATGATGAACCTGTGCTCTAGGGTGACCAGACAGCAAATGTGAAAAATCGGGACGGGGGTGGGGGGTAATAGGAGCCTATATAAGAAAAACACCCAAAAATCGGGACTGTCCCTATAAAATCGGGACATCTGGTCACCCTACTGTGCTCATCTCTTCATGTCACACAGCGATTCAGACAGCTTTAAACCAGCACTGGAAATGTCTAGCTTAAGCAAAGCTTCTCCCCTTTGCCTCAGAAGCTATTTCCTGTGTCATATCAATACTCTATGGCTTCCTCGCATGTCCTGTACCCATTTCAATTTGTCTCTATTTGCGAGACAGAGCAACATTGCAGCTGTGCCGATGAAGAGAGAAGAGAAATAAACTCCAACCCTTTCCAAATAGTTTCTCGTTTTCTTGCAAGTCATCAAAACGTCTTTTTAAGGATTCAATTGATGTTGTTGTTGTTGTTGTTTTTAATTATGGTGACTCACTTAGGGGGAGGCAGGTTTGTTTGTATCTGGAGGGTGGGATAATAATGGAGTAGGCGTGTAAGGGCTCAGTTGGAAAGAGGACCCATTGAGACGGGTGTGACATTGGTCTGAGACTTTATAGGTACTTGTACAGGGCACAGTAGCATTTGTGAAGAGCTAGTCTCTGTTAACCATGGGAAAACCTCACACGGTTGGTGTCAGATAGAGGTCCAGAACTGAAGGTCCTTATCTGAATTAATATCCATAACTTGTGAGGCCTTCGCTATAATGGAACCCTCAATGGGCTCTGGCTCTTTCCCTGTGGCTCTTCATTATCTTTGAAGCAAAAGGTCTTTCTCCTGTCTAGCAGCTCCTCTGAGTGGAGTGGAGAGAAGCTGCACCTAACATCTCATCTTTGAGATTGATGCCTAAGCCCATCCTTCTGTTCCTCTCCCACAGCTCCTCTTCACAGTGTGGGAAGTTCAGTATTTGTTCTTTCATTTCTTGCCTCCAAGTATTTGGGAAGCTCCTTTTGTGGGAAGGTCAGAAGACATCCTGCTCCTACCAGCAGCCTCACTGGTGCTATAATCAAACTCCCTGTATTCTGGGTTGCATTATGTAGGCCCGTCTGACGTTGCATGGCCTTTGAGAAGTAGTGGCATGGTTGCCCAGAGTGGGCCTTGCAGAACAATCCAGGAAAGAGGAAGGTATATAGGAAGGCTGGCGGGGCTGGTTGGAAGAGTCATAAGGCTAGTAGGATGGACCATGATATGAGGTAAATAGGTTGTGTCTTTAACAAAACTTTTAAAGGCTTTAAAAAGGTTCAGCGCATAGGATGGGTGGTTGAGGTTGGCTTGTATTGAATCTGTTCTGGTTCACCTAGCTGTAGTCTCTAGTCTCTAGCCAGATTGTTCAAATAGACACAAGCCCTCATTGGGGCAGTGCAGAGCCATATTACCAGTGCCTCAAGCAGCACAATCTTTCCCCTTGCTCCCTGCTACACATAGGCAATGGTCCTGCTGCACCATCCCTTTGGATGGCCCCGCCTGCTCCAAAGGCCAGCACTCAGTTGGAGTAGTGCTATTGCCTCATCCCTTTTGTGGTACTAGAAGAGAACATTTCTGTAGTTACAAGAGACCTAAAGGTGAAGGATAACGTAAATACAGGAAAAAGGATGCAAAAGAACTACTGAATCCAAATTAGTATTCTAACTACCCTGGGACTGGGTGCTGATCTGGGTGAATCAAATTGCAAAGGTACGTTCTTACATAGATTGTCAGCTCTTTGAGGCAGGGACTGTTGTTTTGTTCTCTGTTTGTACAGCACCTGGCACTTTGAGGTTCTGGACCTTGAGTGGGCCTCCTAGGCACTACAGTAATACAAATAACAAATTAGAATCATAAATATAAAAATTAACTCTTATTACGCTTAACCATGGTGCAAAATGTCAAGTAGGAGTATAAGAGTACAAAGTACACGGCAGTTTGCTCACTAAGAGCTTCCAGATGACTTAATAACACAAAATGGTCCTGAGTTCATAAGTGGCTCCCTTTGACAATTCTCTTCGTGATATCAGCACAAGCACACCTCATTAAATCCTATGTGCAATCAAATGGCCCTGACTCTCCCCAACAGTCTGGCTCATAGTGAATAGAGACTACAGCTAGGTGAACCAGTACAGATTCAATACAAGCTAACCATCCTATGCGCTGAACTTTTTTAAAGCTTTTAAAAGTTTTGTTAAAGACCCACCCTATTTACCTCATAGGCCTGGTATATTCAAGAGATGCATACTTATAATTGATAAAATATCACAACACACCTCATAAACTAATAAACTTTACGGTCAGAAGGCACCATCATGCTCATTTAGTCTGACCTCCTGCACAAAGTGTATTATTAGGAATACCAGCTCAGAACCTTCAAGAATAGAAGGGCAAAAACATTCATGTCAACATCTGACTGGCTTCCTGAGGATAGCCCAGAAACAGTAAAAGAGTCCAGTACTCTAACAGGCATCCTAACACTTGGAAGTGAGAGAAACAGTAGAATCCAACAGAAAGTAGCTGGCAACTTGCCAACTTAACAGTCAATTCCAAGGTCAAACCGCCCAGGAGTTAGTTATACATGAGGAAGAAGAGAAGGTATCTAAACAAACCCAAGGAAGACACCAGATCTCTGCTTCTAGAGGATATCCATAATCCTGCTGATAAGAGTTAATAACCATATCCCATGTCCACCCACTCATTAAGGGGGGAAAAATCCACCTCAGTGGCAGAACGACCCACTTCAAAAACAACTGTTTTGAGAAAAATAAGTGTGGGATGATCAGAAAGTCACTGAGGTGCAGCAACAGCAGTTATTGGCAGTTAGCTGATAAGCATTATAATCCTCAGAGAACTTTGGTTGCTGTTTTATTTTCAATAGATTTGGGGTCGGGGGGGCGGGGAGGAATTCAAACTGGAAGAGGTGCAGAGAAGGGCTACTGGGATGATCCAAGGAATGGAAAACCTACTTTATGAGAGGAGACTCAAAGAGGTTGGCTTGTTTAGCCTAACCAAAAGAAGGCTATGGGGAGGTATGACTGCTCTCTATAAATACATCAGAGGGATAAATACTAGAGAGGGAGAGGAGTTATTTAAGTTACACACGAATGTGGACACAAGAACAAATGGCTATAAACTGTCCATCAACAAGTTTAGGTTCAAAATTAGACAAAGGTTTCTAACCATCAGAGGAGTAACGTTCTGGAACAGCCTTCTAAGGGGAGCAGTGGGGGCAAAAAAACCTAATTGGTTTCAAGACTGAGCTTGCAAAGTTTATGGAGGGGATGGCACGATAGGACTGCCTACGATGTCCTGTGACCCATCGGTGACTGCCAGTAGCAAAAATTCCCAACTGCTGGAGACGGGATACGAGATGGGGAGGGCTTTGAGTTGGTACAGAGAATTCTTTCCCAGGTATCTGCCTGGTGGGTCTTGCCCACATGCTCAACGTCTAACTGATTGCCATATTTGGGATCAGGAAGGAATTTCTCCCCAGGTCAGATTGGCTGAGACCCTGGGGTTTTTTCACCTTCCTATGCAGCATGGGGCATGGGTCACTTGCAGGTTTAAACTAGGGTAAATGGTGAATTTTCTGTAACATGAAGTTAAACCATGATTTGAGGACTTCAGTAACTCAGCCAGAGGTTGGGGGTCTATTTCAGGAGTGGGTGAGGTTCTGTGGCGTGCAGTGTGCAGGTCAGACTTGGATGATCACGATGTTCCTTTCTGACCTTAATGTCTATGAGTCTATGAAAAGGAAGGGAAGAGAGCGTGGCCAACTCTTTGCAATTTTGTCTCAAATTTCGCAATATCTGGTGTATTTTTAAAATCCACACCTTTTGTGGTTACTTGCTTACATGAGAATCTCAGCTTTTTCTTTTCTTTTTTAAGTTTAAGTTTCTACCCTCATAGTTGCAGAGAAATGCTTGAAAATGTGACCTGAGTACATCCAGAAAACAACTCTTTTTTTAAAAAAGCAAATAAAAAGAACCCCAAGTTTATTTATTTATTTAAAGGTTTTAAAGCCAATCTCATGAGTTTTAAATGCTTGGGGTTGGCAATACTGGAAGATGTAACAATAGTCACTGGAGTCAGTTGACATTGACTCTTGCCATGTGACAGGGATGTGACCATGTCCTAGACCATGTGATCAGGCCAGGAAATAAACATCAGTCTCTTACCAGCACTCAACCTGAAAACACTTAATCTACACTTTTTAGGGGGGACCAAAATACTTGCAGGAAATTTAGTGCAACTAATTGGATTTTCCCTAGCAGTTTGGATATTTCATTTCCAGCCTTTCTGTATTCGTTACCAAAATGACTGCATTCCTCTTTTCTTTGTCCTCTGTGAGTCACAAACTGTCAGTGATTTTTTTTGGGGGGGGGGTGGGGAGGGAAGAGTGGGCTACATATGGAAAATATATTTTGTTTTGTAATTAATGAAAACCAGACTTTGGGAAGTTGGCCATCCAGGTCTTTATTTATATGAGAGCATATGTCTGTGTTTTGTTTATGACTCACTCCTACCTCTTGCATTGTAACTTGGGTTTGTTTATGCAAGCTCTTTGTGGAATCCAAGCAACCTGGTGCTATATGAACCAATAATTTATGTTCTCCAAAGGGGAAAGACAATGAATGAGTTTTCTACTCTGAAATTGGTGTATCCCAGAGCAAGCAAATAGTGTTTTCTGCCACTTGACTGTTCTTGGTTATCTACAGAAAATGTTAAAATAGATCTTTATTTTAAACTACCGCTAGAAGGATTGGGCTGTTATCCATGAAGGGAGTGATAACCCCCAAGTGAACCTTTCTATAAATCTTGGCTGCTTTTGAAACTTCCAGGATTTGAAACCCAAGCAACTGCTTGACAGTCAGGTGTAAATTAAGTTTGCAAGTAGACATGGACCGAGGTTAATTTAGTGGGATATATTTTATTATTTACTACAAAATCCTGAATTCTCTCATTTCGTTTCTGTTAGTGCAGAAGAGATAGGTTAGAAATAAAAGGAAATCCACATTATTTCAGTAGTTTAATCAATACATTCTGTTTCATTCACAAAGGGATAGTCACTTACTCATAACCTGTGAGCAAGTTATGAACTGTGAACCGAAGCCCCCATCTAGTGAGGAACAATTCAACAATTTAAGAAGGTCTAGCATCCTAAGCAAAGGACTGGGAGCCAGGAACTGCTGAGTTCTGTTCCCAGCTCGGACAATGACTCACTGTGTGATCTTGGGCAAGTGACTTAACTGCAGTCTTAGATTCTGATCTAAGATACAATGGTCTGAATTAAGGGGGCAGGGATAGCTCAGTGGTTTGAGCATTAGCCTGTTAAACCCAGGGTTGTGAGTTCAATCCTTGAGGGGGCCACTTAGGGATTTGGGGCAAAATCAGTACTTGGTCCTGCTAGTGAAGGCAGGGGGCTGGACTCAATGACCTTTCAAGGTCCATTCTAGGAGATGGGATATCTCCATTAATTTATTTATAATTTTTATTTATTTATTTTAAGAATAAGGGCTTGATCCAAAGTCCGTGGAAGTCAATGGGAATGTTTCCATTAACTACAATAAACCTTGGATCAGGCACTAACAACTTTGCAGTCAATGGAGATAAGTCACCATAAAACCAGTGTAAGAGAGATCAGAACCAGACTCTGTGGGTCTCAACTTCCCCATGTGCAAGACTGAGTTAATAATACTTACCTAGTTCACCAAGATGTCATTTGGACTAATCGGTTCATGTTTGCACAGGCCTTTAAAAAACAGAAAGTGTCACTACATACATTCTGGTGTTATATGCGACCCATGCAATCCTACTGATGCCAAGAATCCCATTCAAGTGAACACAGAATTTAACCCTAAGATTGTTGTCACTATTATTGCTATATTTTTAAGTATACAAGCCACATTTCCCTGGTTTTGAAATTAGCATTATTAGTGCCAGTTTTTTTTTTAAATGCTTAATTTGGTAAGGGCAAAATTCTGTGCAACCCAATGGAAATTCAATATTAAAACAATATCTTCCATCATAGGTACTTACATGGCCCCCATTTCCTGTAATCTTTGGGCACCTCTCAATCTTTTAAATGTATATATCTTCACAACACCCAGGTTAGGTGGGGAAGTTCTTTTAGCCCCATTTTATTAGATATGGGCCTAGTGGGATTTTAAAAGCACCTAGGCATTCATTGATTTTAATGGGAGTTAGATACCTAGTTGCTTGTGAAAATCCTAGTAGGCACCTATCTGCAGCTTCAATTGTCTAAAACCTTTAGAAATTTGGCCCAAAGTGACTTGTTCAAGGTATTTGGCACAGGAGAGACTTGTGCCCAAGTCTCTGGAATGCTAATCTAGAATCCTAACCACTGGATCATCATTCCTTTCAATATAGGATCTCAATTTGTCCTAGACAAGTAAGTATAGTAGGGGAACTGAATGACAGTCTTGCACCTGAGTACGAATATTAGAAATTTTGGTAAGTTTTAGGGGTTTTTTTGCAATGAATAAATTTTGCATATGCACATTCGCTTCCTTTTTCTGCCCAGAAAACTAGTGCTGAAGCATTTTGAGAAAAGGTGTTTTAATGGGGTGTTTTGGATGCTTCTTTGATTGTACTTACTTATGAATGGTTTTTGAGTTTCTCCCATCCACCATATATTACAGAATGTAACTTACAAAAAATCTACAGTGATTCGCATTAAAGAGACAGTATTTACTCACCCTTACTGCTCTGGTATCTGGGAGATTAGTTATATTCTCTCTAAGTGTAGGCGTTTACTGTAGTATCTCTGCTACTGCAATGTGGCAACTGTTGTTGACTCTGACTTTTCCAGTGTGACTGTAGTGTAGACAGCTATCAATTTTATGACTGATTAGTTCAGGTCAGTGCTTAGGGTGGTGATATTAAGGAGCCCAAGTACGCTAGTGAGTCTGGGAGCTAAAGAGAACCACAGAGTCTATGTTCACTGGCTTCAATAACGAGTCTCTTTTATAGTCATTACAACTGATTCCTGTCACTTCTCAACTGCATTGGATACTGCAGTGACCATTAAAGGGCAGGGTGAAGCCATCAAGTGTGCAGATATTGTGATGTATGTGATGTATGCCAGATTGGTGACCAGTCCTACCAAGGTTGATAGCTAGTACATTAAATCAGTGTGGCATCTCTTCACTACCATGTCCTCCAACACCATGGGAAGGCATCGGAGCAGGGACAGAGAGCAGGCCCCTTCGTGGCAGTCCCATACAGCAGTGGGGTTAAATCAAGCCCATTGTAAAACATGTTGTAGTGAAGTCTTTATTGCTTTGGAGTTTCACAGGTCATTAGGCAAAAGGAATGAAAAGCAGGTTGGCAACTACAGGTTGCTCCAGAGAGGACACGAAGATGGATAGATCTTTAAGGATTGTTGTGTAGTTGGGGTCCTAAAGTTTTTTATCTAAACTGGCAATAAAGATTATAACAATTATTCTTCCATGGCTGATTCAGCCACTATAAGAAATAATCTTGTCGTCTTCTTTTTTTTAATTGCTTTTTCTATGCTGGTTTCCATCTTTCTGTCATTATTTATTATCATCCATTACTATTAATCATTTTATTCTGCTCTATTAAACATGTTCAAAACCACCAGCTTTTCACCTTTCTAACGGTGGGAGGAGCGAGACAGTTTTCATTCATTTTTGTGTTAACAATGGATGTTTCTCTCCCTTTCTCCCGGCAGCCAGCTCACCACTGAAAAAGAGATTCAAGCGTCGGGAAATCGAAGCAATCCAGTGTGAGGTGCGCAAGATGTGCAACTACACCAAGATCCTGTCCACCAAAAAGAACTTGGATCACGTGAACAAAATCCTAAAAGCCAAGCGGCTGCAGAGACAATCAAAGACAGGCAATAACTTCGTAAAGAAGAGGAGAGGGCGTCCCCGGAAGCAACCTTTCTCGTTTGATGAAGACTCCAGAGACCAAATGCCAGTTCTGGAAAAATGCGTTGACCTTCCCAGCAAACGAGGTCAGAGACCCACATTGAACCCTTTAATACTGGAGCAAGCAGCCAGTCAAGATACAGTCATGGCCACCATTGAGGCTGTAATAAACATGGCTCGAGAGACACCACCGCTTCCCCCTCCTCCCCCGCCGCCTCCTCCTCCACCTCCACCCCTTTCCCGGACACCACGAGTTGGAAAGAGGAAAAACAAACCGCATCTGCAGCAGCATCAGGAGGAGGAAGAGGAAGTGAAAGTGAAAAGGCACCGGAAAGCAAGAGGAAGTGAAAGTGAAATTCTTCCCTAGTACAGACACATCCAATGGACCGCCAGTATTGGGTGCTGAGCACTTCATGACCGACACACTGACGTGTGTAAGGGGTGTAGGTTCTGCTTGACGCCTGAAGCAGCATCAGAGTCACTCTCCTTCTCAGTAGCATGGCAGCCATAACCGTTCAGATAGGATGGACCAATAATAATAATCATCATCATTGTCATCTTTGGCACTAGCCCGTAGGAAAAGGGGGAAAGGAGCAGAGTGTGGGTGGGGGAATTTCAAAGTTAATGAGACCATCCACTTTGCAGAGTGTCCAAAACAAATCAGCATCTCAGCATTGCTGTTCTCATATCTTGCAAGCGGAAGGCTATCTTCTCAGTACTCAACTGAACATCATTAGAGCTGCATACTCGACTTTGATTTTATTTGGTGGGTCAGGCACAACTACGAATAGCTATACCATAGTAGAACTCACTGTAAAAAAAATAATAATGTAAATTCCTCAACTGTGATCTCTGTTATGATCTGTTTGAATTCATTTAATTTTTTTTCAGTTTTATAAACCTGCTGGGCTTTGGGGACATCATAATCTCAAAGGGCCTGAATCTTACTCTAGCTATACTTTTTTTTCTCAGTTATTTGCCTACTTACAAGGACTAGCTGCAATATAGGCAATACACAAATACAGCCTTACATGCACACACACGCTCATTCCGAGTGCTATCCTGAGGAATGATGGAATAGCATCACGTTTTAAAATAAGGTGCACATGGATATTCAGTAATGGTAGCACCTTTCTGTTAAGCAACTTGTAATTCCCAGTGGCATGTTAACAAAGGGGTCACCAGTCACCAAGTTGTTTTCATGCTCAGTATATAGCAGTAAAGAACAGCAAGAAACTTCCAGGGAATAGAAAATATTGTACAATATGGATAAAATCACCAAAAATGATGGGGCGGAGGAGGGCCCAATCCTGCTCATTCTCATCTCCAGGAACTCCCATTAAAATCAGCAGGAATCCCAGGTGCAGAATGTTTGCCGGATTGGATCAAAACTGTGTAGCAATGCCTTGGTATGTTGTTTAAAAAGAAAATAGCTAAAGTAGGTTGTTTAAAAATTACAGAAAATAAAACCATATGAAGAAGTAGGTTATTTCTTGGCAATTACTTCGTAAGACAAAAAAGGAATAAGTGTTCTTATCTGAAAAATAAAAATAATGTTCAAAGGGTAGCACCACTGCAATTGTATTAATGCCACTTTGGACAAGTTCTCCAAGTTGTGGTTGCCTTAATAAACTAAAAAGTTTTTTTGTACATAATGTAATTACAAAGCTATCAGTCTGCATGGATGCAAACTGTGTGTGACAAATCGTCTCTTTAAATGGTCAGTTTAAATTGTAAATTTCTCCTTCGAGTTGTACTTTAGCCATTGATTTTAGTTTGGATAAAATATCTGATCTCAATGTCCACAGCCCAGTTAAAAACATTAAGCAAAACTAAGACTGAGGATGAAAGCTATTCCGTTGCAGTCATAAAACTTTTTAAAAGTCAGTTGTTGAAATTTTAAAACAGGAACTTTCAACTTTATTTTATTTTATTTTATTTTTAATTCCTCCAAGATTCTGAACACCTGGCATGGCAAGATTAATGTTAGTCGAGGAAGTGAGGGAAATTCCAGCTAGGGAGTGGAAAGTGGAATTATTAAACGATTCCCTAGTTTGAGAAATCTTTGATGTGGCTTATTGCCAAGGAAATTTCAAATAGCATGACACTAAATAAATAAATAAATAAAGATATTAGTTCTCCAAAAAAAGGCAGTGTTTCTTTTCTGTTCTATATGTACAGAATCATATCAAGACTATGGTGTTAAAGGGACACGGTAAACATAAATCTCATTCTTTTTAAAGATTGATTTTTTTCTTCTGTTATAGCACCTTAGGTTATTCAAACTGAATGCATTTTTTAAAAAATCTAGGGACAAATTTTGTGGTCTTAACTCAGTTAAAAGTCTCATTAAAACCAGTGAGAGGGACCACAGGATTCTGTTCCTAATTTGTTTTTGCACCATTTATTCTACCAATTTGCTTTTTGTGGGTTTTTTGTGTTTTTTTTTTTAATTATTATTATTATTTCCTTTGCAATTCACACAGTTTAGGAGTAGCCTGGTCAGTTTCTCATTCTGTTACCATCAGTTTTGCTTTCTGGTCCTCATGAGCTAGCACAGTGTTGCTGGTTGAATGAAGTCTTGGTACTGCAGAGAAATGTTTAAACCCCCCCCCATAAGCAACTGTATTGGTATTTAATTTTTAAAGGAATTATTTTTTTTCTCTCCCTTTGGCCTCAGACGTTGACAGTGTCTCTTTAAATGCACAAGAAAAGTGTATTCTTGTTTTCCAGGTAGACTGTAAATGGAAACTAATCCCAGCATTGACGGATCCTAGATTCATACTCAAGTGTTCTGTTTCCCCATTAGCATAACAGAGGGTTGCATGCTTAGCAAGTGGAGAAAAGGTCTCAAAGGGCCAAATTTCATCCTTGGATGCCACATGTGGATCCCATTGAAGATCATCAGAGCTGTCCGTGTATCTCCAATGGCTGAATTTGTGTCCTGAAGTTTGGCTGTCCCTACAGAGGTGCGCTGGGGAGCTGCCCCCCATACACATAGACACCTCCCACACAGCATCCAGGCATAATGCAGAGCTAGTTCTCCCTGAGCACTAGACTATGGAGCCAACTCAGTGCTTCATGTCCCCAAGAGGGCAGAACTAGTGATCTGAGGGGGTGGCCGGAACCCTGCCCCATCACACTCTTGCTAACAACTGAAGGAAATATACAGTCTGCTGCCCACAGGCAGAATGCTTAAGATCACCTACACTCCGCCACCACTACCTCCCCTGCTTCTCTTCCCTGCAGGGTTCCACATCGGTATAAGGGCACAACTAGGAATCAACAGTAGGTATCCAAACAGTAGCTTCCAAAGAGTTTACAGTGACACATTATCTAGGTCAAGTGGGCTTTAACCAGCACGACTGAAGATTTGTTTCTTCATCGCAAGAGCTTGCAATGGAACATGGTAGGAAGCAAGGATGCTCTGATCCAGCATGGGCTGTTTGTCCAAAGAACAGCACCGCGCCGCCAGTATTGGCTGGTGGATGATTAGCATGCTCATTTGTATGAAAGCAGGCGGAAAATGTTGCTAGGTGGCACTCAGAATTTGTGTTCTGCATGTTGCATAGTCTATAAAGATGATAGGCAAGTTGCTGACAGAATAATATTATAAGGTGATGTACTACATGCAGGTCATAAAGGATTTAGTTTTAGGGCTTAAGGCTAAAATCCCACTCCTGAAGTTTATTACCCAACATTATTCCAGTAATGAGCTTTTTGATTTTTTTTCTCCCTACCACTATTAAGATTTACTGAGGAACTGCCTAAATTCTCAGAACATATTTCCAAGGACTGACTATATAAAGCAAGGAAAGGGGACAGTTGGGAGCAGGGAGGGGAAGCAGTTTCTTGAGCTCTTCCAATACTAAATGTTGCGTGAAGCACCTTGCATGCTTTTGGCCACTGTAGAAATAAACAACAGCAACACTAATAATAATAAATACTAGGGTTCTACAGCATGGCCCATAATTCTCCATTTTCCAACAGTGTTTTGGACTATTCATTGTGTTTGTATTGGTTGTACTAAGCTGGGCACAATGGGGCCCCGGTCCATGACAGAGGGGTCGCAGGTGCTACGGTAATACAAATATATAATAACGATTATTATTCTATACACAAGGATCTCTCGAACTCTTCTTTTCACAGCCCCCAACTCAGGAAATCACTTACGCATGTGTTTAAGCACTGTCCTCCTTAAAGAGATGCTTTTCTGAATTGGGGTGACCCCGATCATGCCTTTGTGATACTTCTTCCTTCTAGCATCATCCAAAATATGAGGTGCAGCAGTTCTGAGACAATTAGAAGCACATTTAAGCAAGAGAAACCTAAACCTAAAGACGCCTCTCTAGGTTGTATAAAACACTAAAAAAGGAAAAAAAAAAAAAAGAACAAAATTGTAAAACCATAAAAAAGCTGCCAATTGGACAACATGGGGAAAGCAGTTCAATCCCATGTTGGTTTGTTTTACTTTTTTCTTTTTCTTTAAGCTATTTCTTAAATAATAAATGCACATGAAGTGTTAAATATGTATATACTGTATTTCAAAAAATTAAAAAAAAATTCAAACGAATGGGGCACAAGATTGTTCTATAAGTCGTGCTGGCTAATTTTTAGTTTGTATTCATAAGTGGTTTTTAAAAGCCTTTTTTAAAGTGTAATTTGCATGTTCTACTTTGATTGTATGTAAACATATTTTAGAGCAAAAAAATGTATTTGTATTTTATTGAATATAGAGGCAAGAGAAAAAAACCTTGTACATTGTTTGAAATGTTCTTTTTGTAACAGTTTTTATTCATGAAGCATTTTTGTACATTTAAAAATGGATATGGACTTGGTGTTATTTGAGGCTTAGATACATCTGGCATGCTTTAATGTCATGCTCCTTCATGATCTTAGATGTTGGTTTTTAAACATTTTTTTCTAAAACAAAGCTCAGTCTTTTGGCTACCAAGTCTGGTTAGCACAGTGTAGAGCACTTAACTAAAAAAAAAAAAGGAAAAAAAAAAGAAAAAAAAAGAAAAGAAAAGAAAAAAAAAGTTAATCCTATTCATATGTTATTCATTGTGTGAAATTAAAGGAATTCAATTCAGTCTAACATGAGTTGTGAATTCTTTTGTCTTATTTTCCATCTGTTTCACATCACTGAGGAGTTTAATAGCTTTTGGATACCAATACCATGCACTCACAAGCCCTCTTTATGGTAATGGAGAAAAACATGCTTCAGTTCTTTTTTTTCCAGAACGTCCTTAAAAGTGTAAAAAAAAAAAAAAAGAGAGAGAGAGAGAGAAAGAAAAATGTCACATGTTATGGGCCTCATTTTCCAAAGCGCCTTCAGAATTTGTGTCTGGAAAGCTAGACCTGTGACTACTGGGGCCCAACACCCAGTGACCCAGATTGTGCCCCCTAGAAAAACGCCTGGGCAGGAATCTCTGCAAACCTACCGCATGGAAACATGGATCAGCTACCTTCACATCATGGTATCCCTTGCTCTAGAAATCATGGAGTCCTCTCCTGGTGGCCCATGACCTTTGCTGAAGGAAGAGCGGGACTCACATCGGGGGGAGAAGTGGGTAGCATAGCAGTGGTGACAGGAGGATGCATCTCTTCCCATTCCTGCCCCATGGAGCTCTGGAGATAAAAATAATACGGTCTTTGAGCCTCACTTTCTGTCCGCGGGGCTCCCAATGACCAGGTTGAACTCCTAGCAGCATGTATCCCATTAAGATGCACTGCCAGTGAGGTGTGGAAAGTCACCTGTTGGCCAGTATGAATGTCCCTGGCCTCCCACGGTTTCCACATCATATCTGCTCATCATCAGGGCTCCACCAGCTTTGTGGGTGGCTGCACAGCCTTTTGCATGAAGAGCAAATCCAATCCCCCCGATAGGCTAATGTGTTGAGAGTTTCACTTTGGGTTCCCCACAGAGATTCTTTCTCCCAAAGCAACTGCCTGTGGGTTTTCCAAGGGGAGAGAGTGGCGCTGGACTCATCTGCACAAATGAGGTTCCAATTCCTCCACCACCCCACAAGTTGCACTCAAGAGTCAATGGAAGTTCTACCAGCAGCGTGACTAGAGGCTCATGACCCTGTCTTTTTTTGATGTGTGCAAGTAAACATGCACACAATGTAGGGCCAATCCCACTGTCATTGAATCAATGGCAAGACGCCTATTGACCTTAGTGGAAACAAGGACAAGACCCTTCAGAGTACCAAGATATCGCAGTGATTATCATTTTTAGAGAACAGCTACATGTTCAAAACATATATGTTTGGCCCTATATGTACAATTTGAGGACTACATCAACACGGAGCTAAAATTTAAGCCAGGAACTACTATTTACAAGGAAGTACACCTCTACCCCGATATAACACTGTCCTCGGGAGCCAAAAAAGTCTTACTACGTTATAGGTGAAACCATGTTATATCGAACTTGCTTTGATCCGCCGGAGTGCGCAGCCCCACCCCCCCCGGAGCGCAGCTTTACCGCGTTCTATCCGAATTCGTGTTATATCGGGTCGCGTTATATAGGGGTAGAGGTGTATAGAAACCATGGCATGAAAATAAAACCCATTACACAATGCCTTTGGGGAGAACTGAGAATCCGCGTGACTGTAAGATTTGGTAGTGATGTACTAAATGACCTCTAGGTCTTTTTTTTACATGACCTGTGAGAATAACTGGTATGACAAAACAACACGAGATGTTAGAGGTTGATTTTTTAGGCTTGTAATAGAAAGCGTTAATATATTAGTGATGCTTAGAAACACTAAGGTTGGATGGGAATTTTTTGATTAATAATCTTTTCTTAAAAAATGCCCGTTCAAAACTGAAACCATTTCCAAAACAGGGAACAAGGTCGGTTTTGACAAATCTCCCAATTTGAAAGTGTCTAAAAAATGTAAACATTTTCAATCTGAAAAATTCCAATTTTCCAGTTCAAAATGACTTTTTTTTTAAATTTAAGCTAATTGTACTGAATGAAAGAAAGAAAGAAAACGTTGAAATCTAAATGAAACATTTTGCTTGACCTGACCTGATTCTTCCCCCCAGTTTTTTAATTCACAATTTTTTTTTAGATTAATGATTTTGTCCCCATTTGGGATGGTCAATATTTTTTAATTCTCTAAAATATTTGATGGAGAGGGGAACCATTTCCCAACCATCTTTAGCTATTACAGAGTTGGGTGCTCTACAAACTCCTCCATTAGACTAGAGTAGTCAACAGACTAAGGGTGAAAGCTGGCCCTGATGAAATCTGTGGGAGTGTGAGAGGGTATACAAACCCCACACTGGGCAACAAAGGGTTAAGGAGATGCTCTGGGCTCAGCCAGCCCTTCCCCACTGTCCACCCCACACACACACACCTGTAAGAGATTCACAGACTGGAGGAGGAGTTAAAAGGGGACAGAGCAGCTCATTTGTGGGCAGACCAGGGAAGAGAAAGGATATTTACCTTGCAGCTCCTGAGGGAAAGCAGGATCGCTCCTATCAACAACTGCCTGAAGGTCCCTCCCAGAGGGAAGGGGAACCTGCTTCTGATACACCATGAGAGGGAGGCATTTCCCCCTCTCAAATACTGACTCTGTTTGTTTGTGTTAATTTCCTTTGTTTTGTTTATGGACTATCCCAGAAGGAGAGAGACTTGGAACTGACCTGACCTGGTATGAGAGGAAACAACTGCCACCCCAAGAGGGAGAGTTCTACCATGCCATACCTGCCTGCGAAGATGTGTCAAGTGGTGAACTGAGCCTCTCTACATTTTCTGGTTGCAGACTGTGAACTTTGGAGAAGTTGTAGGAAGTGGCCCAAGGAGGGCAGTCTTAAGGTTCTCCTTTGTGTCAGACCTTTTGGTAGGCCACAGAAGGCCCTGGTCCCAAGCCCATTGGAGTGCAAGGGCCTGGGCTCCCCTACCACACTCCCATAGGGCCTAATCCTGACCACTAGGCAATGTTCCCCACAATGATTGCATGGAGTTTTGACATTGACGTCCATGGAGACTGGATTACACCCCAGGACTTTGGGCTCACTTGTACTACTGAGCTACTCTGTCATTTAGAACCGAATCCTTAGCTTGTGCAACCTCCATTGATTTCAATACCAGTTGCAACCATTGAAGAGCTGCCCCTTAATTTTTCTGTGCTTTGTTCCCCCCATTTGTCAAACAAGGATAATGCTGCTCACATTTGAAAAATGTTTTGAGACCCTCCGATGACTTATGCTATAGAAGTACAAAGTATTGTTGTCACTTTGAGGCCAGTAAGAGACAGCCAACTATTTTAAGAATATAGAGTTTTGCTAGAAGACAGACGATAACAGATAATATGTTTCGAAACCACATTACTCCAGTAAAGTCAATGGGGCTACTAAAATGAGATCAGAATTGGGCAACTGGGGAGTGGCAGGGTTCTAACAAGCAAATATGGAGGCAGGTTCTTAGGGAATGAAAGGCACATTAGGTGTTGAGGACATTTGTTCATTGTTCTGGAACCTATTGTGAGTCTTACAAATTGTGAGGGCTCGATTGTGCAAATGGCAAAAGCCCAATGTGGTGGGAAGCGTGGAACTGCATCAACACTCTGATACCATTTGTGCCCCAGGAAACACAACTCCCTTTGTTGTTTGGTGCTCAGAAGGTAGGTGAATTCTGTAGAAGCCACTTGGCCGGCATAGATTTGTCCTTTATTGTGCTGGCCTTGGTCTGTGGACCATTGCATGGTGGCATGGCCCTGATGCCTTTCTGGCCCTTTACAGGTGATTTGCTCTACACAGGATGAGAAATCCCTGCTCCACCGTTTTGACTGGCCTTTGGGTGACCTATGCAAGCATTTTGTGGTGGGTGAGGGAGGAGACTTCTGGTGTGCCCCCACATGCATCCATGTGATGGACGATTCCAATCTGGCTTTTAAAGCTTAGCTATACATAATGGTTGAAATCCTTACTCCATTGAAGACAATGGGAGATTTGCCACGGATTTCACTGGGACCAAGATTTCACCCAATGTCTTTTCAATCGAGCTTTCTGTACTGTTATTTGTGTATTCAAATGTCTCTTACACTTCTCCCTTTCCCTGTTATGATCTTTGTGTACCAAAACTATACCTATTTCAAGCAGACAAATGATGAACAAACCCCAAACTGCTGACAAAGTAAAGGCAGGTAAGGTAAAGGCAGGGGAGACAGAACATTTGAGGGGGTGGTATTTTGTGATCATGGCAGGAATGCAATTTGAAAAGGGATTAAAAGTGAGCTCTGAAGGAAGCCAGTGATGATGATCTGGCAGAGTGGCACAAAGAAAAGCACTCTGTTTTCAAGAAGGCAGCGAAAAAAGCACATTTGAAGAGGAAGCACTGGTAGAAATGAGCTCAGAGACACGAAAGGACATTTGGCAGAGGGAGGGAGAGAGACTGAAGGGTATGAAGATGTAGGTCATGGAGAGAGCATAAAAAATGAGGGTTGCATCAGGGAGAGGAGGAGGCAGCTTGCTCGCTTAGGAGGATTTTATCACTTGCTTCCCAAGCTGACACATCACCCATTATTTATTCTCATTAAACAGCCCCAGCCTTAATGTAGAGCAGTTAATTATCATTAGTCCACAACCATCTCTCTTTAAACTGCTTATTTATATTTCTTTTAAAGTAATTAATCTTTCCAAGTTGAAGTATTGACACTTACCGGTGTCCCAGAATCCTGGTCAATGATCAGCATGTGATGATGACGTAGGCGTGGTAACAAAGATTGCAGTTGTGCTGAACCCTCCTTACAGACAGAGCCTACAACTGGCGCATCCTCTGCTGATGTGAACTGTCATAACTCCATTGAAATCAACGGAGCTATCACAATTTACCCCAGTTGAGCATCTTCCCCATGAGAGCTAGGACAACTTACATCAGTTGAGGATCCACCCTCGGGGTGTTTGGTGATATGGGGTCTGCTTGAGTTGCCGCCTTCTCATCTTTATAATTTTATTCTTACACATTTTTATTTCAAATGAAAACAAACTGATACATCAAGACACAGGTTCAGTCTTCCAAACGGCCATCTCAGTGAGTGATTTGGCCCATTTCTGCTCCCAATGACTTCCACGGAGCTCTAGTCTTTCTGTTTGCCTCAGTTTACCATTCATAATGCTTGCTGACTCTGCAGGAGTGTCAATTAACATTGGTAAAGGGTTGAGAGATCCTTGTATCAAAGGTGCTATCTAAGAGCTCATTTTTATTATGGCGTTCACAACAGGATATTCTGTCTTGGTTTGCAATTTTCTTAATTTTTTTAACCATGAAAAATGAGACTGTGTAGTATACGCAGCATAGTGGAAATGAGTCTTAAAACCAGGATAAGATTTTTTTATTTCCTTCGTTTATTGCCGCCAGATGCTGCCACTACCCCCATCCTTCATTGCCTCAAAAATAGCATGCAATGAAATCCTTTCTCTGCTAAACTACCTCTCAATAGTTTTCAAACATTGGTATTCATTCCCCTAGGGTGGGATTTTTGAAAGTCTCACTTTCAAGGAGACTTTGCTCCTGTCTCCCTTAGGTGCATTTGAAAATCCCACCCATAAGTGCTTGGGTGGGGGTTATATTGGTCCAGGAGAATGCCTTTGTGACAGTCCTGTCACTGGGATCATCAGGTTTAATGGCATTGAGATTCAGAGCACAGATGGAGCAAGGATGTTGTGGTCGAAGCAGAGAAAGAGGAGGAGGGGGAAACCCCAACATTGTTCCATCTGACTTAGATTCAGATGCTGAGAAAATCATTACAAAATACATTGTGCAGAACCTGATGCAGTGACAGAATGTTCAATTTTCTCGTTAGACTCCTAGAAGTGTATGTGTGTGAGAGCTTTGGAGAATTACTGCATGCACATAAATCTGATAGCCTTTCCCAGTCTCAGCCAACCTGTGTATCTGCCTCTGTTCCAGGAAATGGTAGCTTTGAAATACCATATCAAAAGAGTACATTGTGTTTCCTGCACGTCCTGCTTTATTGGAGGTTAATTTCTTCTGACGCATGCAGTCTGTTGCTGCCAATTAAGTCAAATGTATTTTACGCTTTACTCTTCTGTTGCCTTACAGGCTTTTGTTGGAAAATATTTAATAAATAAAACTTGCCAAACATTGTTAAATGATATGGTGTGATGATTTGGAATAAGCATCCAGGGTTTCCTAAATGGGGCGGGTGGGAAGAGGGGTTCTGGAACCAGACCCAGCAGTTTAATATCCCGCTGACAACCCCACTGTTTATCTCTTGCTAGAGGATCTTTGTAACAGCAGAAACCTAGACTTCAGTTTGCACAAGGCATGGGAAGTTTTTTCTCATGAAATGAAATAACGGGCAGAACAAGAAAAACCACTGCCTCGCCTTAGAAGAGTGGGTCTGATTTGCCACCATATGCAAAATGCTATCAAATCACTATGGGGATCGAATCACTTTGCAGTTGGTGTAAACCAATGTACATAGAAGAAGATGGTGGACAATAGTCATCTCCAGTATTTTCATGCTCTTGCTGCTCTTCACCATCTGAAACATGGTTCTTGGGATCCTGTACCTCATAGAGGATTCAATTTTGCCCATGAAAATTGTAAGTATTGATGGTGGCACTTGGGAAAATACCATATACTGTATATTATACAAACACAAGACATGCTTACAATCTAAATAGACAAGATGGGCCCAGGGTGGGAAACAGCCAGCAAGAGGTGAAGTGGCTTAGCAGAGGTTACACAGCAGGTCAACGGGAAGATCTGGGCCTAGAACCCAGGTCTACTGACTCTAGGTCATGCTATGGCCCCACTAGCTCCTATTTTAGTGACATATTTTATCATAAAGTAATTTGTGCATGTAAGTGCCAGAAGAGCTAAAGAGATGCTGCTCTTTGATCCCTCTGTTTGGGCGTAGAGGAAAAACTAGCTCTAGCCAGCTTCATTTACTTGAATTATAGTGTATTTTACCCATAATTCCACCTACTGAGTTTACTAAGGGCTAAATTCTGACTTCCAGAGTGCTTGGTTCAGGATGAAAAACCCTGTCTGCAGAGGGGGAAATCAGATGTTAACATCTGTTTCTGCCTGCGAATCCATGGAGACACCATTCCACGGACCTTTCTGGGGCAGGACCTACTGCAGCTAGGGCCTGCATAAATGTGGGTATGCTTCCTGACCCAAACATGGCAGATACACATTCTCTAACCCCCAGGCAGGTTATTATGTGTATGGGTTAGGATGAGGGTTTCCAACATGAATGCAACTTTGTAAAATGCACTAGGTTACACATGGACTAAATGCTGGTGAGGTATTACTGTTTCATCAGCATTAGTTTGGGATGGTCTCATCAACAAGGCCAAAGTCAATTTTGAAATTTAAAGACATTCCCTTGGGAAAACTGATCAGTAATGCCCCGGGCCTTTGTTTTTATAGAGTGGCATCCTTTATTTGGAAAGGGAGGGTGTGGCCAATCATTCTATGGGTTTGCGACACGGTCAGCAATACTTTTTAAACCTTACTTATGAGCATCCTGAATAAAATATCCAACAGACTCTGGAGGGTTATAAGGCAGCACTAAGGCAAGATCCTGCCAAAATAGGTAGAAAGGTGTATTGCGCATACAAAAAAAGGATATGATGATAGTGGCGACTTGTTTAGGCATAATACCTAGTCTCATCCGTAGGAGCAACAGGAGGAACAGGTATTGTATCTGATTTCCAAACCCAATATTCTTTTCCAATAAAACTATATGTCATGAATTCTTGTTGGGTTCCTAATTGGTTCCCTTTCTCCTATGACGACAGCTTCAGGCTGAACTCATATAGGAGGAGCTCCTGTTACTTCATATGACTTGTCTGGAATTTAAGGAAGTGACTCATTCCTTTACTTAGGGTTGTCACTGTTTCCAGACACACACTGTATATGGAAATCTTTGGCCAAAGGCATGGATAAATCTGTTTTGGTATTCCCTTTTTCTTTATCTGTCTAGGATGGATAGATTTTTAGAGTTTCAGTCAGCTGGGATTTTCTTTGTTTTACCTCCAACATTGGGCAACATTTTAGGATTAATTTACCAGTCCTGCCCCATAACAATTGTTTAGTTTCCTTAGGTATTAAGTTGTTTGTCTATAAATAAGAGCAGTGGGCGGGAAAAATGAAACGCTATAGACAGTGCCACAGGTAATTACAGGGAGTGTGTCCAGTTTAGTGTGCCCTTGGGGAGAGATCTCATAAAGAGGCCCAGACAGAAGGCCAACACAAGGCCTCTGAACCTCTGACATCTAACTTGACCCCTTGGCTTCCATAAGACTTGTGATGGCTACAAAGGGTTGAAGTTCTCCCTAAATGCAGAACAAAGAGAAATGTGCAGGAATTGTGGTAAATACCACTGATCATTCTGCCCCCAGTCTGTAGGAAGTAGCACAGTATCACCAGCCGTTAGGACTAAATCCTTTTCCTACCAAAGTCAATAGCAAAACTTGCATTCATTTAAAAAAGATTTAGTCCTTGGGGCCCAACCCAGAGCACAGTGCCCAGTCCAAGCAACCTGGTTATGGAAAACAACAAGGAGTCTGGTGGCACCTTAAAGACTAACAGATTTATTTGGGCATAAGCTTTCGTGAGTAAAAACCTCACTTCTTCGGATGCATAGAGTGAAAGTTACAGATGCAGGCATTATATACTGACACATGGAGAGCAGGGAGTTACTTCACAAGTGGAGAACCAGTGTTGACAGAGCCAATTCAATCAGGGTGGATGTAGTCCACTCCCAATAATAGATGAGGAGGTGTCAATTCCAGGAGAGGAAAAGCTGCTTCTGTAGTGAGCCAGCCACTCCCAGTCCCTATTCAAGCCCAGATTAATGGTGTTGAATTTGCAAATGAATTTTAGTTCTGCTGTTTCTCTTTGAAGTCTGTTTCTGAAGTTTTTTTGTTCAATGATAGTGACTTTTAAATCTGTAATAGAATGACCAGGGAGATTGAAGTGTTCACTTACTGGCTTATGTATGTTACCATTCCTGATGTCCGATTTGTGTCCATTTATTCTTTTGCGGAGGGACTGTCCGGTTTGGCCAATGTACATGGCAGAGGGGCATTGCTGGCACATGATGGCATATATGACATTAGTGGATGTGCAGGTGAATGAGCCCCTGATGGTGTGGCTGATGTGGTTGGGTCCTGTGATGCTGTTTCCAGAGTAGATATGGGGACAACGAGGTTTGCTACAGGGATAGGTTCCTGGGTTGATGTTTCTGTGGTGTGGTGTGTAGTTGCTGGTGAGTATTTGCTTCAGGTTGGGGGGTTGTCTGTAAGCGAGGACTGGCCTGCCTCCCAAGGTCTGTGAGAGTGAGGGATCATTTTCTAGGATAGGTTGTAGATCGTGGATAATGCGCTGGAGAGGTTTTAGCTGGGGGCTGTATGTGATGGCCAGTGGTGTTCTGTTATTGTCCTTGTTGGGCCTGTCCTGCAGTAGGTGATTTCTGGGTACCCGTCTTGCTCTGTCAATCTGTTTCCTCACTTCCCCAAGTGGGTATTGTAGTTTTACGAATGCTTGATAAAGATCTTGTAGGTGTTTGTCTCTGTCTGAGGGGTTGGAGCAAATTCGGTTGTATCTTAGGGCTTGGCTGTAGACAATGGATCGTGTGATGTGTCTTGGATGGAAGCTGGAGGCATGTAGGTACGTATAGTGGTCAGTAGGTTTCCGGTATAGGGTGGCCACAGCAAGCCTGGTGGCTGAGCTTTGTGACTTTGTCCTCACCCACAACCACTTCAGATTTGGGGACAACTTATACCTTCAAGTCAGTGGCACTGCTATGGGTACTCGCATGGCCCCACAGTATGCCAACATTTTTATGGCTGACTTAGAACAACGCTTCCTCAGCTCTCGTCCCCTAATGCCCCTCCTCTACTTGCGCTATATTGATGACATCTTCATCATATGGACCCACGGAAAGGAGGCCCTTGAAGAATTCCACCTGGACTTCAACAATTTCCACCCCACCATCAACCTCAGCCTGGACCAGTCCACACAAGAGATCCACTTCCTGGACACTACAATACAAATAATTGATGGTCACATAAACACCACCCTATACCGGAAACCTACTGACCGCTATACGCACCTACATGCCTCCAGCTTCCATCCAAGACACATCACACGATCCATTGTCTACAGCCAAGCCCTAAGATACAACCGAATTTGCTCCAACCCCTCAGACAGAGACAAACACCTACAAGATCTTTATCAAGCATTCGTAAAACTACAATACCCACTTGGGGAAGTGAGGAAACAGATTGACAGAGCAAGACGGGTACCCAGAAATCACCTACTGCAGGACAGGCCCAACAAGGACAATAACAGAACACCACTGGCCATCACATACAGCCCCCAGCTAAAACCTCTCCAGCGCATTATCCACGATCTACAACCTATCCTAGAAAATGATCCCTCACTCTCACAGACCTTGGGAGGCAGGCCAGTCCTCGCTTACAGACAACCCCCCAACCTGAAGCAAATACTCACCAGCAACTACATACCACACCACAGAAACATCAACCCAGGAACCTATCCCTGTAGCAAACCTCGTTGCCTACTCTGTCCCCATATCTACTCTGGAAACAGCATCACAGGACCCAACCACATCAGCCACACCATCAGGGGCTCATTCACCTGCACATCCACTAATGTCATATATGCCATCATGTGCCAGCAATGCCCCTCTGCCATGTACATTGGCCAAACTGGACAGTCCCTCCGCAAAAGAATAAATGGACACAAATCGGACATCAGGAATGGTAACATACATAAGCCAGTAAGTGAACACTTCAATCTCCCTGGTCATTCTATTACAGATTTAAAAGTCACTATCATTGAACAAAAAAACTTCAGAAACAGACTTCAAAGAGAAACAGCAGAACTAAAATTCATTTGCAAATTCAACACCATTAATCTGGGCTTGAATAGGGACTGGGAGTGGCTGGCTCACTACAGAAGCAGCTTTTCCTCTCCTGGAATTGACACCTCCTCATCTATTATTGGGAGTGGACTACATCCACCCTGATTGAATTGGCTCTGTCAACACTGGTTCTCCACTTGTGAAGTAACTCCCTGCTCTCCATGTGTCAGTATATAATGCCTGCATCTGTAACTTTCACTCTATGCATCCGAAGAAGTGAGGTTTTTACTCACGAAAGCTTATGCCCAAATAAATCTGTTAGTCTTTAAGGTGCCACCAGACTCCTTGTTGTTTTTGTAGATACAGACTAACACGGCTACCCCCTGATACTTGGTTATGGAAAAGATGCACAGGAAGGCTAGAGTAACTTCCACAGCCTTAGATGTAGCCCCTCCCCATTCCTCCAATTCTGCCTGCCCCCCTGGAGAGGTCAGCCAATCAGGAAACAGAAACAACACCATGTGACTTAAATGACCATTGCAAAAATCAAATTGCATGTTCCAATATGGAGTATGCTTTCTATAAGTAGCTTACAAACAGTAGATAACGTCAATAGGTTTGTAAAAAACTATTCATCAAGCCATTCTGAATCATGAAGACATTTGGAAAAATTGTGATGGGAACGCTGGAATGGAAAAAAAGGGCTGACTTTGTCAAACAAATTGTTTCCAATGCGTAGTTGAACCAGTTCTACACACATTTCCATTTATCTAAAGTCAGTGTGTTTAGCCTTACATGTCTGCACTGGAGATCACACCCGAAGTTCATTCCCAAGTTAGTCTCAGAATTCCACATGAATCAGTCAGTCACCATGCTGGGCTTCTTTCCAAAACCTCTCGCTTCTCCGGGAGAAAACAAAACTTCACACTTTAGTTGTTTTCAGAGCTCTATTCTACTACCTAGACAGACTAGCCCTTCTGACTCTTAGCCCTGGTCTTTGTGGCCATATCAGGTGTATCAATAGGCCAGCCTATTTCCTTAAAGAGACTCTCCAAGTGGAGTGCACAGTGAATTTCCACCAGTCATCGGCTGGCTGGCGAGCATCTACCTCTGAATTTCAAAGTGCATGCCACCAGAGTGAAGGCAACCTTGTTGCTGATCTCACATAGCTGTAAGGCAGCCTCATGGAGTATAACCCTCTAACCTTCATTAAACATGGTGCACTTGACATGGCAGCAAAGGCAGATGCTGTCATATTGTAGTATTATAACCTATCATTTAAACCAGCTTCTGTACCAGATGACTGGAGGATAGCTAATATAACTCCAATTTTTAAAAAGTCTCCAGAGGCGATCCCGGCAATTACAGGCCCGTGAGCCTAACTTCAGTACCAGGCAAATTGGTTGAAACTACAATAAAGAACAGAGATATCAGACACATAGATGAACATGCTTTGTTGGGGAAGAGTCAGCATGGTTTTTGTAAAGGGAAATCATGCCTCACCAATCTACTAGAATTCTTTGAGGGACCAACAAGCATGTGGACAAGGTTGATCTAATGGACACAGTATATTTAGATTTTCAGAAAGCCTTTGACAAGGTCTCTCACCAAAGGCTCTTAAGCAAAGTAAGCAGTCATGGGATACGAAGGAAGGTCCTCTCATGGATCAGTAACTGGTTAAAAGATAGGAAACAAAGGATAGGAATAAATTGTCAGTTTTCAGAATGGAGACACATAAATAGTGGTGTCTGTACTGGGACCAGTATTGTTCAACAGTCATAAATGATCTGTAAAAAGGGGTAAACAGTGAGGTGGCAAAATTTGGAGATGATACAAAACTACTCAAGATAGTAAGGTCCAAAGCTGACTGCAAAGAGTTACACAGGAATCTCACAAAACTGAGTGGCTGGGCAACAAAATGGCAGATGAAATTCAATGTTGATAAATGCAAAGTAATGTGCATTGGAAAACATAATCCCAACTATACATACAAAATGATGGGGTCTAAATTAGCTGTTACCACTCAAGATAGAGATCTTGGAGTCATTGTGGATAGTTCTCTGAAAACATCCACTCAATGTGCAGCAGCAGTCAAAAAAGCAAATAGAATGTTAGGAATCATTGGGAAAAGGATAGATAACAAGAAAGAAAATATCATATTACTTCTATATAAATCCCTGGTACACCCACATTGTGAATACTGCGTGCAGATCTGGTCCCCCCCTTATCAAAAAAGATATATTGGAATTGGAAAAGGTACATAAAAGGGCAACAAAATTATTAGGGGTATGGAATAACTAACATTTGAGGAGAGATTAAGAGGACTGGGACTTTTCAGATTGGAAAAGAGATAACTAAGGGGGTAGCAGGTATGACAGAGGTCTATAAAATCATGACTGGTGTGGAGAAAGTAAATAAGGAAGTGTTATTTACTCCTTCTCATAACACAAGAACTAGGGGTCACCAAATGAAATTAATAGGCAACAGGTTCAAAACAAACAAAAGAATGTATTTCTTCACACAACACACAGTCAACCTGTGGAACTCTTTGCTAGAGGATGTTGTGAAGGCCACAACTATAACAGGGTCCAAAAAAGAACTAGACAAGTTCATGGAGAATAGGTCTATCAACGATTCCACCTGTTATTTGCAGGATAGTTACTATGAGGTCACATTTTCCTATAGGCTCCATTATGCTCTCACTGTACATTATTGGATTCTGCCTGCTCTTTGTAAAGGGTGCACTCTAGTCCAAGTCAACCTGAGGGATCCCATGGAAGGAGGCCACTACCCAGCTGAAATTGCACAGGTTATTTCCCTAGTAACACTCTTGCATGCATGGAAGTTGGAATTGTTCATTGTTGCTTTCCTGCCCTGACAGCCTGAACCAGCTAAGGCCTCAGATTCAAGAAGAGAGTCGGGATGTTATCATCGCGGTCTTGCACCAATCTGACTGAATCTTTCTGAGATCTTCCTCTGCTTTTGCACACACTGCTAACATGGTTCAACTTGCCACATGCCTTGTGTGACAATCAGGGTTCAGACACGCCAAATGAAGAACGGGGCACTGAACCACAAAGATTAAGCAATTGAATCAACTGGTCATATACAATGTTATTGTGTATAAATATATGTTGAGTAAAGTTTCTATGAACGTTTGTAACATCCTGAACTTTATGGTCATTATGAGATACGTCTGCAGACTGTGGTTATGAATTTATAGAAAACTGGGTTCAGAAAACTTTACCGCCACGTCACAGTAGGGCGCTGGTCAGCCAGGCAGGGAGGGCCTGCCTCTCCAACCAGACAAGACTAGTTCCAAGCACCTAGCATTATACAACCCAGGGAAAGACAAATGATGGGCCATTAGGCTTAAGGGAAAAACAATTTGAGACATTCCTACTAGAATTTCCTCACCCTAAATAACCATGAGTCATCACGCCTGGAAGTGGGGACGCTAGGAAAAAAAAACCTTTCCAAAAGGAGTCTTGAAACTGAAGTCTTCACCAGAACTGAGGGACAGTTCTGAAGGAGGCGGGGCTGTGAACGTTGGATCCCCTCTTGGGCTAGGAGACATGCCAGGAAGCTGCTCAAAGGCAAAAGGGAACTTGTAGTGGACAAGGGAATTTATCTAATGTAGACATGTAAAGCCTGAAGTTGCATCGTTATGTTAATTTTCTGTGTAACCTGTATGCATTTGCTTTTCCTTACTATTTCATTTTTTAATCGATGATTTTTCTATTAATTAAATGTTGTGTTTATTTTTACCCTAAGCAGGTCTCCGGAAAATAAACTGTGTGGAGTGTGTGTACCAAAGCGAACTGGTAACTGGAGGTGGGATGGGGGAGCAGGTTTCACATCTTCAGAGGTGATGAACCAGATGGGAAAAATCCAAGTGTCTGGTAGTTAAGAACGTGGGGTAGAGGATTTTGGGGGAGACTCAGGACCAGAAGAGCTATTAGGATCACCTTGTGAGAAGCAAGTAACGAGGCTGGTGGAAGACAGGGTGAGACCTTTATGCTTGTGGGCTGGCTACTGGTGTCAGGGCTCTGAGCCATAGTTTGGAGGCACCCAAAGTTGCAAGACAGGCAGTGACAGAACCCTTACTATTCTGGGTGATCCCCAAAACAGCACATCTTGCAATGCTGTGCTAGGGTGGGGCACTTCTCTATTAGCCGCTCGTGCTGCCTCTCACAGTCAGCGCATATCTCTACGGGTATAGAACCGTGAGCAACTGCTCTCTTGCAGTTGTCTCACTGCACGTATTTCTGGTGGCGCTGTGCCTCCTAGGGCTTTCATCCTTTTTCTTGAGGCTTTCGCGGCATGCCCCGTGTCTAAGCATCTCTGTAATGTGAGCAGCTGCTTCTACAAGTGGTTATTTCAAGTGCTGAGTCCCAAATTACTGAGTCTGTGCAGTCCCCAAAATCATATGTAGCAGGCAGTGTGCAGTAAAGCAGTAGTATAGGGAACCTCCCCTCCCCTGAGATTGGTCACTAGTTAACAGCCTGTGTTGCTCCACAGTTTTGTTCTGCTTTGAGGAGAAATGGGTTCCCAACAGCACCTCGTCTGCTGTGAGGCTTGAGGCAGTGCTGAGCTTCTGAATGAGCAGCTCTCTCTGCCTCATTCCCCAATATGGCAAAATAATAGTTTTACTTTCCTGCTGTTGTCATCCTCCTGCGTGGCCAGGTCTTTGTATGGCTCAAACTCTTCCTTCCACCGGATCCACGTCTGGGCTGGGTTTGTACCTGGAAACACCAGGTCTCTGGAGGGCTTCAGACCACGTGCCATGGCTCATGCTGCAAACCGCTGCACTGCAGAGAACTCACAGCGCGGGCACTGCCCCAATGTTTCATTTGCAAAGAGTGAAGCCAAGTGCAGATTGATCTGAACAAGTGGAACGTTATTAGACCCTGTTCTCTGCTCTCCTTGTGGCCGAGTTGCTTCCAGCCTAACTCCCTGCATTTCCTGGTGCCCCATCAATAACAGTCCTTCCAGAGAACATGGGCCCTATAACTCCGAGTTCCACTGATCATGATACAACACCCACCAGCCAGAAGAGAATACCACTTGCCAGTCACCGCCAGTGGGATCTACACTGACACCAACTCGAAGAAGAAAGTGTGGTTCTTTACCATACAGTAACTGTATCTGTTTGAGATGTTGTCGTCAGTGTGGGTCCTATGATCCATCCTCCTTCCTCGCTTTTCAAAGTCCTCAGTTACACAGGCAAGGGAACTGAGGGAAGGCCAGGGCCATCCCAACCTTCATGCCCTCCTGTGTGAACACAAAGAGGCTCAGGGTGCACGTACGTCCTGACGGACACTGTTCAAAAAGAATCTTGTGTTACGGAAGCAATGTGCATGCCTACCTATGGTAGGATCCACCCTGACTACAACATCTCAAAGAACCACTGTTGCTCTAGGGTAAATAACTGTACTGTTTCGTTTGTTTGTTTGGGGGAATTCTGTGTGTTTCCAGAACTGTTAGAGCTGGACAGGGTGACTCCTGGATGGGCCAGAATCATGCAAAAATTGGATGTGGCAATCGTTGGGTATCATTAGCTGTTTGAAGCTATTCAGGTGGTTTCCATTGTGGGCAAGGAGCCTGGCAGGACACACCCAGAACCACTCTCTCAGAGTGGAACCAGTGGGAACCCAACAGGAGATGTAGTAGTTTATAAATTGGGGGGAGTGGGAGCCAATCTGAAAAACTCAGCTGTGGGGAAGCACAAAGCCCAGAAACATCAAGTGGAAGGGTTGCATTCCAGGGACTCTGCCAGTGTGTTGTATTTAAACTGAAGGCTCCCTCACCCCACTGCAGAAAAAGAAGAGAATTAGAATTGCTGCAGGCTGTGTAGGTTGCAGACTGTCCTTGAAAAGATTCAGGAAGAGTTTGAAGAAGACTTTGTGATAAGCATTTGTTCCCCACCTTTAAGGAGCTAGTGAGCCTTATGGAAGGTTTGGACAGCATTCCCTATATAGACAGAGCAGGGTAAATCCACCCAGAGAAGAGCCATAGGGGAGCATGTGCATATGCATAGTTATATGTTGCATTTGAACTGATGGTAGTAACAAGTACTAAAACTTAGGGTTGGGGGGAAAGCCCCTGAAAGTGTTCTCTTTAGAAAGTTGTTACTGGCAATATTCAGAATGATTTCACTGGGGCTGTCTGCCCCCACTTGCATGTGTCCTAGGGCTGAGCAACCAATCAGAGCTGCTGCAGGCAATCTCTACCCCTCCCCCAGCAAACTATTCTCACAGATGGGGAGGAGGGAGTGAAAGAACCCAGTAGCTCAGGGGGGAGCTCCTCTTATCCTCCCTGCAGCACCTGCCTGGGAAGAGCCTCCAGCCAGCCAGGAAGGGGCAGTGGAAATCCTGCTTCAGCCCCACATGGCTGGGGAGGTGAAGAGCTCCAGAAGGAGAACAGGTGAGGCTGGAAGGCTGAACTTGTGGGGTAAGGGAGAGGCTGGGGGCAGAATTAATTGCTGGGCAGGGGCCGGGCAGATGATGGGGTGAGAGCTCCTGCAGCAGGGGCCAGAATCCACTTCCCCAATAAACATGGGAGAGTGGGCAACACTAATTGTCATACAGAGTGGGGATGGGCCAGCGGAGTTCTAAAAGCAACAAGCCAAAGCATCTCCTCTGCCCATTTAGTCTTTTTAAAAAACTCATGATTATTGGGCTGTGATGTTATCTGATTAAAATATGACCATATAGATCACTGTTGCAACCACTGTTATAGAATGGCAACAAATCTTGTACAAAATGTGACATGTAAGATGCCTATGAAAAGGTTATGATTTTTTAATATGATTATGCTATTTGTATGCATGTATCATATTTGTATTTGAAGTTATGAGTATTGGTTCTATACCTGGATTTCAAATGTTTGCTCCTGGGGTACCGCCCACAAGGTAGCTAATCAGCACAGTTTGGAGGGATTATTAAATTAATTGGCTCATCAAGCAATACTCAACTGACAATGGACCATGGGAGACACCCATCTACAGTGAATGCACTGTTCTGTAAACATGCTGTTTGAGGTACAGGTAATGGCTTCTACTGTGTCCAAATCTTCATGCATGGATATGTGACTTGCCCATGTGACTCCAAACATTATTTTGTCTCCTGTAATTTTCCACTAGCTGTGCTGAGGGCTTTGTTTGAAACAATGGGTTCCCTCCACATGGCAAAAGATATGAAAGGCCCTGGAACGCCTCCATTTTGCCTCTATCCTGCTCCAGCCTCTGGACTATAAAATTATATTAATGGAAGCATTCTAACCAAGGAATTGAGGACTTTCCAATAATTTGGAAGCAGTCAGAGACTTGACTTAAGCCAGCAGTTTATTCCATCACTGCTACACACCTGAACCAAGAACTTTGCATTTATTGTATGTATTTGATTCTTTTAACCAATTTTAACTCTCACCTTTTTCTTTTTATAAATAAACCTTGAGATTTTAGATACTAAAGGTTTGGCATCAGCATCATTTTTGGGTAAGATCTAAGTTATATTTTGACCTGGGTGTGTGGTCCTTTGGGATCAGAAGAACCGTTTTTATTTGATGAGTCTGCTTGTAAAGATCCACTGATCTCTAAATCCAGTGTTTTTGGTGGTGACATAAGAATTGAAATGCCCAAGGAAACTCCTTTTATTACTTCTATGTTAGCCAGTGTGGTGAAACAGAAGTTAATTTTTGTTGCTGGTTTGGTATATCTCATGGAAGAATAACCACCAATTTTGGGTTGTGTTTGCCTGTTTCTCAACAGTTTGTCCTGAGTTTGGCATTCTCAGTTGTGACCCAAGAAGGCACCGTTACATGGGGGCCTGACTAATGATTTTTGATCTCTTGAGGATGCAATACTAGATATGATCTCAGTAGCAGTGAGGGACTGAGAGCCAGGAGCAGGTTTTTTGGTTGCTGGCTGAATTGAGCAGTGTTATGTTATGTCATCAGGGCACAAGTTTTTGTGTAGGCTTTTTTCATTATTGTTCACATCTAAAGAAGTAAATATCAATTTAATTATTGTAAATACGACAGATCTCTAGATACAGATCAGACATTTGGGTCTGTAAACCTTTTCTTCCTCTTTGCTGTTTCATTACTGAGCTGATTATCCCACTGTGACTCCACTCAGCGACATCTTCCTTTAAATCCCATGCTGATTTTTGGGGGGTGGGAGGGGTGGTGGTGGTAGAGATTGCTGAATTGAGTCCTTTTGTGGCCTCCTCACACTTACATGCGGCAATTGCCAGGAAATAGAATCAGCACAGTGAATGTCATTGACTCGAAAAAATAAACCACTCATTCAGGGCCTCATCCTTCAACTGCATCCCCAGCCATTAAAGCAACAGCCATTTAATCTATTTGACTGGCTCACCTGATGTTTTCTTGCCACACAGAAGTTAGCAGGTATGAACTGACATTTGCTGGCAGACAGTGCTTGCTAGGCAACTCTTTGTACAGTTTCAGAATATGTTGTATAGAATTATACAATCAGTAGAACAGCATTTAGCTTTAATAGGACACGAGCAGACATTCAGGGGAAAACATTTCTCCCTACATTCCTAGGCAGAATTCCTTCTTATACAAACTCATCTTTATAATTTGCATTACAGCCCCTTCCCAAAAGGCTCTTCCAGGATCAAGACTCCATTATGCAGGACATAATTTGCACACATAGAAAGAGACAGTCCCTGCCTCAAAGAGCTGGCCAGTAAATATGACACAAAACATGACAAGTGGCTGGAAGCAGGAAGGCTAGCTGAGGGATTAGGGTGCTAGGTTGGGTTTTTGGAATGCTGTGTTGAGTTCCCTGCTCTCCATAGAACAAGTCAGTTAGCTTCTCCGAGCCTCAGTTCCCCATCGGTGAAGTGGGGAAAATAGCACTGCCCTATCTTACCAGGGGTGTTGTGAGGATAAATACATGAAAAGATTGAGGGGTTCAGATACTGTGGTAAAGGGGGCCATATAAGTACCTGATATATTTAGAGAGCGAAACACAGTGAATGGGAGAGGGAAAGGCAAATACCCACAGGAACCCATGATTATATACACTACACATGTGAACAGCTTCTCAAACTATTGTGCCGGTGACCCCTTTCACATAGCAAGCCTCTGAGTGCAACCCCCCTTATATAAACAAGTGTTTTTAATTTATATTTATCACCATTATAAATGCTGGAGGCAAAGCGGGGTTTGGGGTGGATGTTGACAGCTCGTGACTCCCCCCCCCATGTAGTAACCTCGCTACCCCCTGAAGGGTCCTGACCCCCAGTTTGAGAACCCCTGAGCTACATGATTTCTAGCCTTTTAATTAAAAATATATATATTTTAAGATATACGTAAACCAGTGGTTCTCAAACTTCTGTACTGGTGACCCCTTTTACACCACAAACCTCTGAGTACGACCCCCCCCCTTATAAATTAAAAGCACTTTTTTATATTTAACACGATTATAAATGCTGGAGAAAAGTGGGGTTCGTGACCCGCCCCATGTAATAGCCTCATGACCCCCTGAGGGGTCATGACACCCAGTTTGAGAACCACTGATGTAAACAAATAAAATAGACATTGCCCAGTCTGGTTAGCTGTTTCCAGCTGCCAGTTTGCCGCTGGCCTCATTGTCGAGTGGACCTTGAGGGTGGATTTGAAGGAGAAGAGTAGTAGCTTGAGGGATGGATTCGTTCTGGAGACGGTGTTCCATGCCAAAGGGCAGCATGGAAGGAAGCCTAGAATCACAGGGGAAGAAGTGGACAAATGAGCACTCAAGGATGGCACTGCTGGCAAAGCAGAGGAGGCCGGGGCAGCCAAGTAAGATAAGAGAATGGATATGCAGGGAGGAAGAACTGTGAAAGGCAAAAATTGGATTGGATGCAGTGGAGAATGAAGTTGGGGCAAAAGGTGTGGTCAGAACAATGGGCCAGGAAAAGGATTTTTGCAGGAGCACCAGTTGGGGCAAGGAGTGTGCTGGGAAGGTCAAACAGCAAGAGGCTGAAGTAGTCAAGATGGGAGATGATGAAGTTATGGATGAGTGTTGTAGTGGTGTGAACTGAGTGAAGAGGTTGGAACTGAGCTGTGCCATGAAGGAAGAAGTGTCATTATTGGAACATGGCCTGGATGTCTGGAGCAAGAGAGACAAAGCAGCCAAAGATGACCTGCTGGTTACAGGCCTGATGAGAGTGAGACGTAGGATGGGATTGTCCACCGAGGTAGAGAGAAATGGAAGCTTGTGGGGGGGAATGTCAAGAAGAAGAATTCAGGTTTGACCCTGTTAAGCTTATATTGACAGCAAGACAAGAGAACTTGTTGGAGAGAGACAGGCGGGGGAGACAAGTTAAAGATGAAGAGTTAGACTGTGAACCACTGGCGTTAGCTGTCACTGGTTAAAATAAAACCAATTTTAGTAGCATGGTTTGGGGTTGGGGTTTTTCACGAGAGCAAGTGTGCATGATGCTAGGCTGCTTGGAATTATGGGAGACCCTCTTGTTTCTACACTTCTCCTTTCCAGGAATGTTGTATTGTATCATTGTAGATAGCCTGGAGTAACAGATCATTTTTTCTTTTGATGTGAAAAGCAATGGCATTTCTTTTCTTTATGAACTGCAGGCATTTGATTACTTACTTCATCTTTTCTGATATACTGAATTATTTTTAGCTTCAATGTCTGTTTTGTTGTTGTTGTTGTTGTTGTTGTTTTTTCTTCTAAAAAGCTATTAAAATAATATGCAGAAAATCCATTGAGGGTGGAATGGCTACCTAATCCACTCCAAGGGAGAAGCAGACCGTGTGCTATTGGTTATTAACTAGGACTGTCGATTAATCGCAGTTAACTCATGCAAATAACTCAAAAAAATTAATCGTGATTAAAAAAATCGATTAATCACAGTTTTAATCGCACTGTTACACAATAGAATACCAATTGAAATTTATTAAATATTTTTGATGTTTTTCTACATTTTCATATATATCACATGTGTTATAATTGAAATCAAAGTGTATATTATTTTTTATTTCAAATATTTGCACTGTAAAAGATAAACAATAGAAATAGTATTTTTCAATTCACCTCATACAAGTGCTGTAGTGCAATCTTCTGTTGTGAAAGTGCAACTTACAAATGTGGATTTCTTTTTGTTACATAACTGCACTCAAAAACAAAATGATGTAAAACTTCAGAGCTGACAAGTCCATTCAGTCCTTCTTCTTGTTCAACCAATCGCTAAAACAAACAAGTTTGTTTACATTTGCAGGAGATAATGCTGCCCACTTCTTGTTTACAATGTCACCTGAAAGTGTGAACAGGTGTTCTCATGGCACTGTTGTAGCTGGCGTTGCAAGATATTTATGTGCTAAATGCACTAAAGAGTCATATGTCCCTTCATGCTTCCTTCACCATTCCAGGGGATTTACGTAAATGCTGATGACGCTCATTAAAAATAATGTGTTGATTAAATTTGTGACTGAACTCCTTGGGGGATAACTGTATGTCCCCAGCTATGTTTTATCTGCATTCTGCTTTATATTTCATGTTATAGCAGTCTCAGATGATAACCCAGCACATGTTCATTTTAAGAACACTTTCACTGCAGATTTCACAAAACGCAAATAAGGTACCAATGTGAGATTTCTAAAGATTGCAACAGTACTCGACCCAAGGTTTAAGAATCTGAAATGCCTTCCAAAATCTGAGAGGGACAAGGTGTGGAGCATGCTTTTAGAAACCTTAAAAGAACAACACTCTGATGCGGAAACTACAGAACCCGAACCACCAAAAAAGAATATCAACCTTCTGCTGGTGGCATCTGACTCACATAATGAAAATAAACATATTTATGAAATATTTAATATTAATATTTAATTCAGCGATTGGCTGAACAAGGAGGAGGACTGAGTGGACTTGCAGGCTCTAAAATTTTACATTGTTTTATTTTTGAATGCAGGGGTTTTTGTACATAATTCTACATTTGTAAGGTCAACTTTCATGATAAAGAGATTGCACTACAGTACGTGTATTAGGTTAATTGAAATACTATTTCTTTTGTTTTTTTACAGTGCAAGTACTTGTAATCAAATATAAAGTGAGCACTGTACACTTTGTATTCTGTGTTGTAATTGAAATCAATATATTTGAAAATGTAGAAAACACCCAAAAATATTTAAATAAATTGTATTCTTTGTTTAACAGCACGATTAATCGTGATTATTTTTTTTAATCGCTTGATAGCCCTATTAATAACACTTTTCACAACTTTTCAAGTGTCACTCTTGGAGTGTCAAGTCAGAGTTCTATAGCACCCAGCAAATGGGCAGTTTAAGATCCCCCTCCAGGTGCTGGAGAGCAATGCAGTACTTGGACTTGCAAGTTCCCGAGTTATTTTTTACACTGAAACAACTAAAACCTAGTGTGCCTCTTTCTGCTGAGATTCATCCAAAAGCAAACCATGCCTGCCTACCCCACCAGTCAACATTTAATATGGGGAAATCAGCTGTTCACAGAACCAGCATACACTGAGCTGGATTCACTCCAGGTTGCCTGCAATCTGAGCCGTACTGGGGAAGATGGAGCGGGAGCTGCAACCCAGAAAGCAAGAGTCCATCTGGGCGGGGGTGAGGGCAAAGGACCCAGAAAATTCAGCACCACTTCTTAGGCAGCCATGAGCAGCAGAGTGCCAGCTGTTATTCAAAGCTGCTCTCTCCTGGCACAATCTCTTGGGGAGAGAGAAGCAGCAGTAGATGGTGCCTTGATTTTTTTTTTTTTAAGTCATAGACACTGTTTTCTGGAGAAAATAACTGTGTATCCTTGGCCAAATTCAATATAAATTGAAGCAGTGACCCATACAGATTTTCTGCAGTCATATTCATTATTCTCACACACACACACTGTTTTCCAGAGACACGTTGCGAATATTTTTGGCGGGCAGCTTTCAAGCCTAGTAAGAGAAAGGGGGCAGGCAGCCTCAAGGTAATCATGCATGTGGCTTTCGGGGGAGAACTGTGAGCTGCAGTAAGCCATGAGAGATGGAGGGGGTCTCTGCTCAATGTTGAAATTGGATTGATGCATAAAGATGATCATCACCAGGGAACAAACATTCTGACTCAATGGAAGTAACTCTAGTGGATGGCCAGTTGGTCCCAGGGAAATGGACACGTGATTTAATGTCCACTTGATATTAAGGCATGTGATTCCACTTCTCAGTGGGATTTTTTTATGAATTAACAGACTCTTCAGTATGTCTTTGAGCTGCTCACTTGATGCTGTTCGGACAGAATGAGTAACAGAAATAATGCGATGTCCATCAGTTCAGATGTAACAGAATGTTAACTTCTGAGATGCCTATTGAAACATTATTCCACAAGCCCCGCTTTGCCCAGTCATTCTATTGAGTTTAATGGATTTTCTGGTGATCACTCCTGATAAGTTGTGATATTCTGTTTCATAATCCACAACACTGGCAATTTATTAGATCATTAGCATCACTATTATTTACTGAGGCATGTTAGTGTGTATAAACACAGAAAATGGCCCTCAATGGGTTTCATGATAGGAGAGCCTATACAATCCAGACTCAAAATAGACCAGGGATGAGAAGATCTGGTCCCAGAGTGCTGCTGAGAGCTCTTTCAAATAGATAGAGATGATTGGGAGTTTCATTGCTGTTCAAAGGTAAGGAGTTGAAACATTTTCACATGCGAAGGATTAAACTGATACCCTCTGAAGTAAATGACAAAAATGCCCATTGATTTCAGTGACAGCAGGCATGTATCCCAAGTGTGAGCACTGGAAGGAATTGTCTTGCAGGGCACGTTGGCATATGGGCGCACATATACAAATGGTAATGGGTGCAGTATAAATGCCTAGACAGACAGATTAGATTAGATATGCTGGGTATTTTTAACTTTCCTCTGCAGATTTAAGCAAGGGCCATCAGTTGGTCACACCCCACATAATCTGACACCCCTGGGGACAGATGCAGGTATTGGTAGACTTTGGTTCTATCAGTTTGAATTACTTCTGCCTGCAATACCAATGCAAGACCTAAAAGCATCAGCCAACAAACTACATGTTGCATATGGAGCTAGTGTAAGTAGAACTTACCTGGGCTACTTTTAGTGGCTGGTTCAGCATTTCTCTAACCACAACAATAAATATTCATAGCTGTGATTTAAACAAAAGGTGGCAGCCTCTGTGTTTATTTAGATTTAATGGTCCATTTATTGTGTCTCATTCTCCTAGTCAGAGATAATTATTTTTTAATTAATCTTACATAAACAATCTATATCCTTTGTGGAACTGTCTATTTAAAAAAGCATTTATCATGGCAAATGTGCATATGCCAAACTGCAAATCACACCCTGTCTGCTTATTTAGCTATAGCAACCTTACGTTAATTTTGCATGTTGGTTATTTGTTAGATGCATCAGGAAAAGGAGGAGAAGGGGGCCTAAAGTATCAATTTCACATTGTTGTTTCCTTATAGGAAAAAGGGTCTGGCAATGGACCTTGATATCAGTAATCCACAAATTCATCATTTATCAGCTCCCTAGGTAATTTAGCTTCAACTACAATGAACAATCTCAGCATTGGTAAATGGTCTTACTATGTTCCCCCAACAAAAGTAGTTTTGTAAGAGGCTTGGCCTGATGGAACTATGTGTTATGTAATAACTGGACGTTCCAGGCAAGCCCTTATAATTAATTGCCACTATTACCACTTTTCAGCTATTGCTTCAATTAGAAACATAACTAGGTGCAAGTGGTGTTCTCAGCACAGTGAAAACTAGAGAGATGGAAAAAATCTGTTCTATCAGAGTATGCAGTTAGTCTGTCCTTCTGCCAGTAGAAGATCATTCTCTTTTCAGTGTATTCTCCATTGCTTTGTTTAGTCTAGTTTTAAATTATGCTACTGATGGGGGCTCCCAGAACTTCCCTTGGGAAAATATTCTACAGTTTCAAGCAGTGGTTTTCAACTTTTTTTCATTTGAGGACCCCTAAAAAATTTCAACTGGAGTTGCAAGCCCCTCTGGAAATCTTAGACATAGTCCGCACATCCCTGGGCTCTGTGGCCGCAAGTTGACCATTGGTCTAAAAGCCTCCAACCAGACAAAGGCATAAAATATCCAATGAATGGAAATTGAAGCTAGACAAATTCAGACTTAAAAATCATTAAGGGTCAAGCGAGCACCTCAGCCAGCTATTTTAAAACTCTTGCATGTAAGTTTTTTTAAAATCCATAGGTTCAGAAATGTCTAAATCCAGTAGTTTCTGTTTAACATCCTCCTGAGATACTAGTGGAATTGAAATAGTGTTAGGATACAATATGACTGCACCATCTGATTTTTTTTCCCCCCCCCCACATACGGAACAGAAATATTTATAGAACACTTCTGCCTTTTCTGCCATATTGATGATTCTACCATTTCCATCTAATAATGGATCAATACATCATCCAGATTCTTTTTGTTCCGAATATATTTTAAAAAACTCCTTCTTTTTATCCTTAACTCTGCTGGCAGTCGTTTAGGTACAGGTGATCATGACTTGATCACATAATAATGTACTGGCAGAATAAAGACCAGACCAGTAAAAAAATATACATGCTGCTTTAATAGGGCCAATTTCACAAAGATGAGCCAAATCAGCTAGTAGGAAGAATTTAATCAGGAAAACTGTGAATGGTAATTGGGAATTATTGAATCATAGTAATATAGGTCTAGAAGGGACCTCAAGAAGCTATTGAGTCCAGGCCCCCTCACCCCTATGCTGAGGCAAGACCAAGTAAATGTAGTTAGACTATATCCCTTGGAAGCCGATTCCAGAGCTTTACTTATAGTTAGAAAGTCTTCCCTAATATTTAACCTAAATCTCCCTTGCTTTGGATTGGCCCATTACTTCTTGTCCTAGCCTCATTGGACATGGAAAACAATTGCTGTCTTCTTTATAACAGTCTTCAAATACATTAAGGGCTGTTATCGGGCCCCCTTCTCTCTCTCTCCCCTCCTCTCCCCCCCACTCAGTCTCCCTTTCTCAATACTGAACATGTGCAGTTTTTAAACTTTTCCTCCTAGGTCAGGTTTTCTAAACATTTTATCATTTTTGTTATAGACTCATAGACTTTAAGGTCAGATGGGATGGTTATGTTCATTGCAGACCGTAGAACCTCACCCACCCTCTCCTGAAATAGACCCCTAACCTCTAGCTGAGTTACTGAAGTCCTCAAATCACGGTTTAAAGACTTCAAGTTACAGAGAATTCACCATTTACACTAGTTTAAACCTGCATGTGACCCATGCTTCAGAGAAAGGTGAAAAACCCAGAAAGTCTCTGCCAATCTGATTCTGAGGAAAATTCCTTCCCGACCCCAAATATGGCGATCAGTCAGAACCAGAGAATGTGCGCCAGACCCACCAGGCAGATACCTGGGAAAGAATTCTCTGTTGTCACTCAGAGCCCTCCCATCTATTGTCCTGTCAACAACTGTTGGGAGTTTTTGCTACTGGCAGTTGCCGTTGGGGCCGCATGCCATCGTAGGCAGTCCCATCATAGCATCCCCTTAATAAACTTATCAAAAGGACAAAAACACTGAATCACCCCAGGGTGAACACTTTTCATGAAATGATCACTCCATATCTGACCTCTCAGTCCTCCTCCTCAGCGGAAACCTGCACACCTTCCAAAGATGAACCTGCGGTTTTAAATTCATAATTTTTTTGACACTAAAAATCATGGACTGAATAAAGATGCCTGATTTATTAGAATGATCTATAACCCACTAACCATCCTTTGTCCTACTGAGGTGCTAACTGTCCCCTTCCCCTTAACTGATCTCACAATATCTCTTAAATCCTTTTGCTAAATACTCTTCTCCACCTTGCATTTAGCTGTGACACTGAGTACGTTTCCCAGACTTCAAGAAGAGCTCTGTGTAAACTCAAAAAATTCTTTCACCAATAGAAGTTAGTCCAATAAAAGAGATTTCTTCACCCACTTTATCTCTGTAAGATAGATGTTAACAGCAACCCAATTAAAGCTGGGCTGAAAAATGGCCTGAAGTATGAATATAATATAGTTTAGATTATGCATGCAAAATAGCTGATACATTGTGATATTGTCAAAGCTTCTCACAAAGTCTATTTAAAAACAATCATTAATACAAATAATTCAAGCAGATTACACCGATTTTGTGCAAACCACTTGCTTGCCACGGACTTGAGATTTTTTTTCTCAGGTTCAGTGATCCTCAGACTATGGAACCCAAGCGGTACCAGAGCTACAGGTGGGGAGCTCTTCTCGGATTTGAGCAAGATTGCTGTGCGCTGTAGCAATTGCCTTGAGGAAACAAAGTAATTTTGCAGACAGACCAAGATGCACACAGTGGCTCTCGTGGGTACCAGCGAGTCATGTTGATATACCTGGACTTCTTGAAAATGAAGCCGTCCCAGAAAGCCTGAATATCTCTGAATACAGGCCCTGATTCAGCCATCTATCCGTATCCAGCAAAGCATTTAAGCACATGGTTAACTGCTTTGCCAAGCAGGGATGGATTTAAGCACCTGCTTAAATGCTTCACTGAATTGGAGCCACAATGACGTTGAGGTTTGGTATTGACCTCACAAGCCCTAAACCATGCACTGGAGTGGCTGTGTGGGACACAGGTGTTTTTGCAAGCATTTCATGAGAAGGATAGAAAACACTTCCCTCTCATCGTGAGCCACCCGTTAAGGGCTGAGGCAGGTTTGCAAACCCACGTGGAAGAAGTTTGCGCTGCCGATTCCCATGTAGTGCCTGTTCTGGGGCTAGAGGCCTTCAAGTACCAGAGCTGTCACTCCAGCACTTTGCAACAGCATTAAATTCACACTTTAAAAAAAGAAGATAGTAGTAAGGGATTTAGCACATAGTCTGTTTTTTACAGTAACTGCCTTAACAGTTTCCCCCTCCTCCTTCCCCCATTGGTATTCCTCCCCCATAATTTCAGTGCTGCTGCCTTCTAGCAATGCCTCCTGTGAGATTCTCGGTCTGCTCTGGCTCTTCACAATTTTAGCAGCAGCGGCCTTTCCCATCGGTAAAAGTAATGAAACGCCGCCCACTGCATGAAAATTGCAGACAATTTCTGGTGACATTGATCAGCCGTGTGCTCCCAAGAGTGATTTCCTGTAATATTTCTGTTTCTTTTCTGCACTCAAAACATCTTGAAAGGATATAATCATCACCATCGTACAGAGCTGTCAGGATGCAACTGGAATTTATAGTGTTGGAATTTCTTGGAGAAGATGAGGATGGACAAAGATCTCCTGGGTCATCTATGAGGCACTCAAATAGTATCATGATGGGGCCCATGTAAACAGGTAGACAGAGATCTCCAGTGCAGTTGTTTCCAACCAATTCTAATGTAGGGTCCTGTTGCTGATGCACTAGATCATCCCTCACTTTCTCAATTCTGAGTTTCTTTCTGGGGCACTGTTGTAGCACCTTTCCTTGCTGGGTAAGTTCACATTGCTGAAGAAGTCTTGAAATTTGGGATTTCTTGTTGTGTGAAGTCAAGCACTCCACAAGTGGTGTTCATATTGTTTGGTTTGCTTTTGCATGTATTATAAGAGATCCTTTGACATACGGGTGATTTGTTGGTGGGTTTTTTTTTCTTTTTTTCTTTTTGCTCATTCACCGATGTTTGTAAGCAATCTCTGAGGCGGGTGTGGGGAAGCAATGGGGAGTTGTTTCAAACAGAAATGGGAAAAAAAGGGTGCTTTTGCTTCAGAAAGGCTTGAGAAGTGAAGTCTTATTTCTCAGAGCCATGTCTAATTAAAATAAAAATGCCAATAATCAGAATCTTTTGCCATGGGGAAGTTGCAACTACACCCAGAGACGGTGTATCTATTGCCTTTATAAAAGAGCTTGTTCTGTGTTAAGGTGGGACATTAAAGCCAGCTCCTGTTGTGCAGAAAACAGGCTGAATCAAGTGAGGCATTTGGACTCACTAATCTGGTTTGTACTATTTGTCTCTCCACCCTAGTACACGACCTTTAGAAACTTGGATTGATATCCTATAGGACTAAAATGCCAACAAGTATTTTGAGCAAAATTTAGAATTCTTTTAGGTACAGCAGTAAAAGTATCATTATCCTAAGATACAGTACCCACTGACCTCAAGTTTAATTGTGTATTTCAATTTTTATATGAATGTATTGCTCATGAAAAGTGCCAGACTACAACTTTGGACATCGAAGTCTTTTATTTATCCATATCCAGGCCAGGTCCGCAGCTGGATTTTGGCTTCAGGAGACCTTTGCCAATTTGCACATCACAAGCATCTGTCCCACCAAGTATTATTTGAAAAGCATCCGTACAAATAGGGCTGGCTTTATGCACCAATGTTCCAAGCATGTGCTTGGGGTGGCACTTTTCAAGGGGCGGCACTCCGTTTTTTTTTTTTTGTTTTGCTTCGGTGACAGCACTCCATCCCCCCGCCCTTTTTTTATTTTGCTTGGGGTGGCAAAAAACCTGGAGCCAGACCAGAGTACGAACTTCCCCATGTTGCTTTGCTAATGTGCTTCAACCCTTCCTTTAGCAGTAAGTGCGTAACTTGGTCCCCATGGCCCAATCAATCCTTTGTTCCTCTTCTGAGGAATCAATTAGTACCTACTTTTCTGGTGTAGGTCTCTCCGTAGTTCCCAATGGACAAATGCTATCAACTTGGGGCCACCAGTCACTAGATGGTACCAGTTTCAGTCACTCCTGAGCCGGGCTGGATCCCATTCAGAATCCTCACTTTTTTCCAGTTCCCCAAAAGATTTCTTTTAAATAAAATATCTGGGGGGGGAGAGGGAAATAATGATTTAAAGGGGCAAATAGAAGGAAGTTGTCTTTAACGTGTGGTTCACTTTTCATCTCCAAGTGAAAAGTCCAGCTCGGATTCTCTAGAGTGAATCTAGGCTCCATTGAAGTAAAAGGAAAACTCTTGTTGCCTTCAGTTGAGCCAGGATTTCACTCCTAATTCGAATAATATGCTTATCATCCTTTTCTTTTGCTTCTGGGAAGGAAAAAAAAAAATTCAGCCATCCAGCTTTTTTCAGACCCAGCAGTTCAAGAGGTTGCAATCTGAGGGCAAACTGCCTTTTTAGAGACATCCCAACTTGAATACAAAGCCGGGAGATGAAATCCTGTGTGAAATGAAAGAGCTGCACCCGCTGATGGGCCAAAATGAGACACCATCTAGGAGGATAAAAGAAAACAACAACAAAAATCTTTCCTCTCCAGCCTGGCCTCCCGCTGAGAAACTGAGATAGTGAGAGAACCGCTTCCCTGAAATATACCGGTTTTGCTGTAATACGATAATGCTGGGCTAGCGGAGTGTAAAGAAATGACTGAGCTGTTTGTTCATTTGTTTGTCTTATTTTTTCCAGAGAGGGAAATACACATTTTGCTCACATCAGATAATGAGCCTGAATTGTTTATGGAGTAAATCGGAGAGAAATGCCCTAAAATAAATGGGTTTTAATCTTTCTCCCTGTTCTGTGTTCTGGGTACACTAGGTACTAAATCTGGAAGCTTCCATTTACTTGGATGTTGCTTTTTTAAAAAGAAAATGACATATCCTTTAAAAGACCCTGAGGCTAAGGGGCCAAAACCCCTGCTGGTGTAAATTGAAGTCAGTGGAGCCGAGCCAATTTACACCAGTGGAGAGTTGGGTCTGTTATGTCTGAACTGGATATTAAATGCACTACTGGCTTCAGGATCCTGCAAGCGCCTGCCTATAAAAGTTTTAGCAGGCTTCAGAAATTCATCTGGGTGCACCTGGGGAGGGAAGCAAGTGGAATTTTGTCTGTGTTTTACTGTCAGTTCTGGACTTTGAAGTCTTGTGTTCATCTAGAGAACAGATACCATACAATCAATGGCAGGGCAAGTTTCCCTAACAGTGGCCTGCCCTTGTGTCTTGACCTTGACTTGCACCCAGAGCAGGGAGAGGATAGCTCAGTCTCCAAGCTCATTCATTCCTGGTAGCAAGTGTCCTGATGTGAACACACCTGTCCAGTAAGCATTGGACTAATACAATCAAACTCATTTCACATACACTGCCCAGCAGCCATCCAGCCCAGATTAGCAGCACTCCTGGGTTATCACCATAACTGCTGCGAATCAGGACTGGATTTGAGGTAACAGTCTGGAGACGAAAGGTTCATTAACACTTTACCAGTCCCTGAGCTATATCATTTCCCAATCCCTGATGAGTTTTATTAATCATTTGAGTTCTGCATAACTAAACAGGTGACTATCTCAGCTTTTGCTGGAGAACTTCAAGGAGGTCTCAGGGATGTTTATTGCTAACTTACACCTTAATTGAAGGAGAATATTAATTAAGCATTGCAGTTAAGTAGTTAACAAAAATATAGTCTTAATCTGATTTAACAATCAGTTCTCCCCTCTTATCTGCTAAACTTTTATTCTTTCACTCTTTTGTAATGATGCAATTTCACTAGATTGCCAGTTAGAGGACTATATTATGCAGCTCAGACTATGTGAACATAATGGTCCCTTCTGGCCTTAAAATCCATGAATCATCACAGTTTTAAGGCATAGACAGGACCTGAATGTATAATATTGAAAACAAATAGGAAGGGGTGGGGGAGGCAGGAAAAGAAAGAGAGGAAAAACCTTTATATATCATTAAAAGTAAGACAAAATCCACCCCGCCTCCAGGTCACCTTCAGTTATGGCTTGTGACCTTCATCTAACTGAAAACAACTTACAAAATATGCACAGGCGACGGGGTAACTTAACTTTGGGAAAGAGTACGTGGTTGGTTTTCATGAATCAAACTAATCATCTGAATGTAAAGAGATGATTTAGGTGCAAAACGGTAAGCATTCCGCATCACTTGCTAGTCAGGTAAGTATAACTGCCTCAGAAAATGGATGAGTTTAAAGCTCTCATCCTAAGTAGCATTTGTGTGCCTCACAAACCACCCACATCACCCAAGCTTGTATAGTTCTTAGTCTGTGCTCATGCAAGGCCCCAGCTTATAACAGACAAGCTATTTTATGTGAGGATGGAGACACACTGGGAAAGGTATGTGGAAACGCTTGCATTACAGATGGCTCTATCTAGTCATATTAGGCTCTGATTTCATAAGCCCTGCATTCGCTCAGCAAAACCATCCTGGGAATACTTCTTAAACACCCTACCGACTCTGTAGAGACTGATGGATCATGTGGCTGAAGCCTGAAAAGCTGTCGTCCTTTGTCCACATACAGTCTGCTCTGAAAATCTTTTCTCAATGCCCTGAAAATGAAAAGAAAGATATTTCAAGTTTTTGTATTTCTTAAGTATCTAATATTGGTTTTGTGTACCTGTAGTTTTCCAAAGAAGGCTATGGGTGACAGGTTGCCCTTGTCTCCCAAAGGCAAAATGATATAGCGGCAGCTGGTTTTGAGATGTCACTCAGAGACTAGGTAACTGCAAGTGGCCTCAGAGGTAAGGAAAAGCCTCAGTCTTGTTTCTTCTAATGCTAAATCGGTTGTGTTCTCATAGTTTAATAATAGAAATATAGGGTTGGAAGGGTCCTTGAGGAGCCATCAAGTCCAGCCCCCTGAGCTGAGACGGGACCAAGTAAACCTAGAGCATCCATGACAGATGTCTGTCCAGCCTTTAAAAACTTCCACTGATGGGGGATTCCATAACCTCCCTTGGAAGATTATTCCAGAGTTTAATTACCCTTTCAGTTAGAAATATCTAACCTAAATCTGCCCTGCTGCAGATTAAGCCCATTACCTCTTGTTCCATCTTCAGGTGACCAAGAGGCCAATTGATCACCATTCTCTTTTTAACAGCCCTCTACACCTCTGAAGACTGCTCTATCCACTGGCACTGAGGTTCACAACTGCTTTCCTCTAAATCATGGATTCAGAAGCATCATGAGCTCCTCAAATCAGTCCTCAGCAATATAATGGGCCAGATCGTCAACTGGTGTAAAGCGGTGTAGCTCCATGGATGTCAATGGAGCTTGGCCATTTTATGCTAGCTGGAGATCTTGCCTTGTCCAGTTTCTGCTTGTCACAGAACCTGCCATGGCCGCATCATGAAAGGCCTGTTCTTGTACTCCTGCTGGAGGCAGAACTCTCAGTGGAATAATGAGTGGTGTGTCTGATTAAAGAGTACGGGATGGAGCCCTTTGCTGTGGAAAGGGACTGGGGAAAATCTCTAGGTGTTCAGCAAGTAAATAGGGAAGGAAGGAAAAGAACATATTCAAACCTCCTGTCAGAATGTTCTTGACATTGTTTACAAACTGCAGGCATCTTTTACTGCGAGTTTCATCCCCCAGAGATGACACTGGCAGGACCTGAAAGTGTCAGACTAGATGTTTGGAAAATGTGCTGGCTGCTTCAGGACACTGATTTATATTCAATCTGATCCTTTCCAGAAAATTGGCCCCTCTGAACAGAAGAACGCTAAAGCTACCACAACAAAAATATGTGTCATTGTCACTAAGCTAAAGGAAATGTGATGAGAACTCACTGTCACTCCAGGAACTTTTGATGTGGCTTCAGCTGCGGTGGAGCGCTAACTCCATAATACCTCCCCTCAGGCCATGCAAAAATAGGTTACCACAAAAAGTAATAATATCATCGTGTCTTTTGGTTAAGAGTCAGATAGGCTTGAATTTAATTTGACTAATATATATTACATAGCATAGAAGAAAGAGATTAGTGAGCCCCAGAGCACAGCCAAACCTTTCTCTCTGTTTCCAGACCCCGCAGGCCAACACTGAGGTGAAGCTGCTGAGAGCATGTGAGTTGGCCTAGTTTGCTTCAGAAACCCTACACGCAGCTATTTTCACAATATGGGCTCAGTCCTCCCCTGTGCCCAGTCAGGGCTGCGTTCAGCAGAGGGAAGTCGCTAAAGGGGCTGTTTGTGGCTTCCCAATCCTGATGCCAGTTCCAACCCTTCTCTGATATATTTTAGAGAATCTGGCCCAAAGTGTGGCCTAAGGGACATACATAGGAGTAATGGGGAGGAACATAAGCGAAGTAAAATTTAGCATGCGTGCCAGGAAAGACTGCTTTATGGTGAGATCTACTAAACCCTGGGAACAAACTTCACCATGCAAAGTACATTAAAAACTGCATAGTTACTTTTGGCCAACCTCCTACAACCAAAACATCGTTAAAAGGAGTTAAGGTTGCAATTATATTTCAATGGAATCTAGCAAACCTTAAAAAAAAAAAAAAAATCCAGCCCTAACAACACACTTCCTCAATTAATATAATTCTTTATTTAACGTTTACATTGTGATAGCACTTCGACACCAACCAGGGCAGAGGCCAGGGCCCCACTGGGCTAGGTGGGGTACAAACATGAATGGCAGTCTCTGCCTCAAATAGTTTAAAAGACAAGTCATAACAGGGGGTGGGGGTGAGAGGGAAGTGGAATGAGAAAAATATTAAGAAGTGAACCATTCCTAGCCAATCAGGGGCACTAATCACAATTTACTACCTGCCTGGCCATTACCAGGCATACAGTTTACGGTATGCATTACACAACAGGTAAATTCTGAAGGAGGATAAGATGGTGGCTTTATGGATTTTTGGAGTTTTTCCCTGGGTTTGTGCCCTTTGGGGACAAAATAACCTCAACAATCCTGAAATATTAGTTTAGAAAGGCATTTAGCCAATCCCCATAGCCACATAACCACTAATCATTGTCACTCCAATCAATACACTGTACCACCCACTTGATGTCCTATCCTTGGAAAGTAAACTTCAGGAGGACTAATTTATTTATCAGTACCCCTGATGTCTGGTATGTTATCCATGTATTTATTTATACATTATAGTGAGCTATATCATAATTACGTTGTAATGACTTAGTAGTTTGGGGCTGGATTCTGACTTGCACTTACGCTGGCATGCAGGGAGGGAAGAATGTAAACGATTTTTCCCCCTTTCTTTCATGGACCTCAGGCAGGTGCAGAGGCTGCTCTGACCTTAGTCCTTTGGCAGTAAACAGCATCCTAAATGGGATGGATGCAGGGCAAAGGCTCAATCCCCCTTCCACAAGCTGACTGGCCACAAAATATCCCCCCAAATGCAGGATTGGCATCACAGGATCTACAGATTTTTCTAAAGGATACAGGCAGTGTTTCTGCTCTCAAGACCTCTGGGTCCTAGAACATCTGCAGAGGGCTAAGGACATGGTCGCAGAGGACTTGTGCCTCCAGACTGGCCCTGAGGCCCCTGGGCTTCCCTTTTGTCGTAGGCTGCGCTAGTCCATGGGAGCTGCTCAGTCAAGTACTGTATAGGCAGTAGGTGTCCCTATCTTAAAGCAGGGCCTCCATGGTACAGAAGGACACCTTGCAAATGTTAGATAGTGGTGTGGGTCTGTGGCTACATTCAGGACCACTCCCTTGAGTCACATCAGGGCGTTAGTACTCGATAATTGCACTTCTTGTGCACTACCTCCATTTTAAGGATTCTGTTACACTTTTTTATAGTGTTGCTGTGGAGATCACTTACCCCCAATATCTGTCTCACTCTATCTCTCCTTCCTTTCAAACGTCACCTTAATGCTTCTGTATTTTCCTCTCCACTCTTGGGCCCATGTTTACATGGAAATATATTCACTGATTCCCTTTGCTTTTGTATTACAACTCCTCTACTGTGCTGTGTAAAGGGGGGGGGGTGTTAAAGGAGGCTGGTTTCATTAGGTTTTTAGTGTGTTTTCAATGTGGTTCCATTTATTGTGCTAAACACTTGGCAGTCTTTGTCATGCCATGTCTCACAAAGGCGCTTTCAAATGAGCACGCACACAGAGAGCTGCTGTCAGTTTTTCTCCCCGAGTATGATATGGAGGAGGTCATGAAAGCTTTGTTTTCTTAGCTGGCAGTTAATCTTTCCAAACTTGGCCCCCTTTCTGAAATTAACTCACCGAATAATGGACAGTCTCCATTAAAGCGATGGAGATAGAAACTCTGCCCGTGTCTGACTAAGTGAGAAAACCATGCCAGTAACAGACCCAAAGAACACACTTGAGCTGTGACAAAGGATCTGTGTTAAAGAGGGCCAAGAATCTCCTCCTATTTGCTTCCATTAATTGATATTCTCTTTTGCATTCCGGGTACCCACATTTTTTTACTTAGAAAACTGGTTCTGCATTTCCTGGTTGAATGGAGAGAAAAATCATTGGCAAACTTTTATGGCCACTTCTAACTACAGTTTGCATCAGCTATCTTGAAACCCTCTTTGGTTAATTTTTCCACACATTTTTGTGATCAGAGGCTCTGGACAGGGATTCAAGTAAACCTAGGCTCAATTCGCAGCCGTGCCACCTACTTTCTGTGTGACCTTGGATAAATCACTTAATCTAGCTTTGCCTCAATTCCCCATCTCTAAAGCAAGAATAACCCTTCCCTTTCTCACAGAGGTGTTGGGAAGATAAATTCATTAATGTTTGTGAGTAAACATTATTATTTGCCTACTGCTCTCACGAGGATTATATATGCATATAGACAAAACATGAATCTTAGGCCATGCCTCTGATTTGTTTAATTTTGGAGGGAAATTTGCTTTGTGATTAAGCAAAACTCCCTTTAGGTGGAAGCAGAAGCAGTTTGTAAAGGCTAGGGTTGAGGTTCTCAAACTTTTTCATACCACAATCTCCTTTTTCTCTTAAGGATTCGCTCGCTCCCCTCTCACCAGGATCTCCCTGAAACTCCCTACCCTTTACTGATCTGAGAAAGGAAGGGTGGACATGACAGCTGTTGGTGAACCTAAGTTTCAGCATCCCATTAGGGAACAAAAATAATAGCACATGAGTTTGAATGACTACAAATCGCAAAACTCAGATACTTTTGCTTGTTGCATATTGTTAGGTTTATGGTAAAGCTAAACTTTTCTATACACCAGTGGAGAATAGGCATAGCGTGACCCTCCTCCAACATGACCCTTTCCTGACACCCTACAGGTTCAGGGCCTTGAGCTAGTACACTAGCACCAACAGGTGATGTTATCTACTGGCCATTGGCACCAGTTTCTGGTCCTTTTGCATCTCCTGAATGGTGCAAAGAGGCTGGATGTCAAAAGAGAATCTGTCCCAGTGTTTGTAAAGAGTTGTGCTGTTATGTATGTGCTAAGTATTTAAATACTTATTACATCTGACATATTGTTCTACCCACGTGTAAGAATTGCATATATTTTCTGAATATAGAAGGGCTCTGTCTGAAAAATGTAAATGTGAATCACAATAAATTTTTGCCCCTATGCTGCATGTTCACTCTTTTTGGTCCCATCATTTAAAAAATAACTATTTTTTAAATAGTGGAACTTACAAGCCTGTTCTTAAATGTGTTAATAGCCACATTTCCATGATATTCATAATTCATGCCAGGGAAATGGCCTGGAGAAACAGAAGCTGCCTGGCTCATCGGGTCTTGCTGCATAACATAAGCTCTTAGGCTACTGTTGTTGAAAGTGGAATGGTTGGCTCCAGTTTCTTTTGCAGCTGCAGCCCAAGGCAAAACAACAATACAAGTGCCAAACTCTGTTCTTGTAGTGTTTTTTTTTTTTTTTAAAGTAAACTCAATTCAGCTTTGGCATCTCAGGGAGACCACACGTTAAAATGATAATCCTAGTATTGTAATGAGATGGGTTAGATGTGTGCCACCTTCATACTCATTACCATCCTCGTGATCAGAATGGATTTCTGTTGTAATAGGTTTTTGAAATGGGATACAAACTCATCTTAAATGCCTGAAGCCTGACTACTCTTTGGGGTGATCCTCCCATATCTCTCAAACTTATCAGGGATGGGGATGGTCAGTATGTGGCAGAAGACCATTAAAGAGCAGGTATGTATTATGGACCTAATCCAAAGCCCATTGAAGTCAATGGGAATCATTCAATTGACTTTGACAGTTGTAGGATCAGGCTTTCTAAGAGTATGTGACCACTGCAATAAAACATCTGCTGCTGGCCCGTATCCGCTGATTTAGGCTTGGGCCATGGGGCTATAACATTGCAGTGTAGATGTTCAGGCTTGGGCTGGAACCTGCTTTTAGGGTCCCAGAGCCCAGGCTCCAGCCCAAACCTGACCATCTACACTACAGTTTTATAGCCCTGCTGCTCTAGCCCCATGAGCCTATGTCAGGTGACATAGGCCAGCTGTGGGTGGTTTATTGCCATGTAGACTTACCATAAGAGGTTGTATTGGTGATTTAGCAGGGACACACAAGTGGGCAGAATTAACTCTGTTATCCTGAGCAAACTGCAAGTGAAGTAACTACATTTTGTTTGTCTTCTACATTTCCCCCACGTGAGCACTTGTGCAAGTTACTCTTCATTTCTCTTCCTTTCCTTCTGGAGTGTTGCTTTTAAACAGTTGCTGGTTCAGTGGTAAATTTACTAATCCTGGTTTACAATCTGTAAAGAGTTTTGGAATAGCTTCCCATAAAAACAATGCCACTTCTACAGGCATCACTGAATAATAATGAAAAGTAAAAGTCATTATTCTGCTAGACCACTGCAACCATTTGAATAGTATTTTGGGGATGATGTGGCTATTCAGTAAACTAGCCATGGATAAAATTAGGCAGGAAATTTAAAAGAAGGTTCCTAACCACCGGGGGAGTGAGGTTTTGGAAAAGCCTTCCCATACGAGTAGTGGGGGCCTATAATTTAACTAGCTAAGGTGGAGCTTGATACATTCATGAGCCAGATTATATGATGGGTTGCCTGCAATAGCGTGGGCTGGACTTGGTGACCCACAAGGTCCCTTTCAGTCCTATGTTCCTAATTTGTTAAAGGTGCTGAGGTTGTAAGGCACTGAAGAGGAACTTCTTAATCCTGCTTTTATTATGCCTATTTAGCCACCGTACCTTTCTTATCCAATGCAAGCTACTGTTTTGGATGGGAGTCAACTTCAAACACAGCTCCTCTTCAGACAATTAGATGTCAGTAGGATATCTAGCATCTAGTTACTGGCGACTTCAGGCCCCTCAATGCACCCCTGTTGCTACATTGTGAGCACACACTGTTCCTTTTGATGTAGTAGACGTGGCAAAGTCTGACATCTATCATCTTGGTTAAAGGCCGTCTCAAGCAACATAAAAAGATGTTGCTTAGAGCCTGCCAATTGGAAGTTGAAGCTGGTTGACGCTGGTGCCAAAGTCTATTTACATCAGCCCTGTATAATGTAAGTTCTATGAAGTGTCTGCTAGTTTATGGAGCATGATTGGGGCTAATAAAATGAAACCCCCTTATTCCCTTACCCTTCCAGCTATTCCAGCAACCATACAGTTCTGCCATAGTACAAAGGCAACAGAGGGTCCTGTGGCACCTTTGAGACTAACAGAAGTATTGGGAGCATAAGCTTGCATCTGAAGAAGTGAGGTTCTTACCCACGAAAGCTTATGCTCCCAATACTTCTGTTAGTCTCAAAGGTGCCACAGGACCCTCTGTTGCTTTTTACAGATTCAGACTAACACGGCTACCCCTCTGATATAGTACAAAGGGTTACTTCTTGAGCAATGGTACACGGATCTCTGAGAGGGCTTCTCTTTCAAGTGGGAAATAGGATGAACTGCTCGTCTGCCTCCGTTGCCCCGTCCTCTTCAGCCAATGGCAAAGAGGTTAAATTGTGTAACGTCTAATCCAGTGATGTGTAATACACCACCATATGTGTCTCTTACTCTAGCTTTGTCTTTCTCCTCTTTCTCTTGCATGCCTCAGCTGTTCCTCATAGTACAGTAGAGAGTTGCTGTCTTTATTAGTCACCAATAATGCATTAATACATTCCTTCTCCTATTACCTCGGACACTAATTTGGTGGAATTAGATCCTGGCAGCACATTGATGTTGTTAAGGTTAATGACCCAGAGATTTACAAGAGAAGTCACATTAAAGTCAAATTGATTGTAATAATTGTTTCACTGAGCAGTGTCAACATTAAGTACAGTATGTTGTGCCATGCTATCATAGAGAGGCCTCTTGGCTGTTACTGCACTGTGATATACTAAAGATGCCCTTTAAAATAAAAATCTCACTTTGAAACAGTGTTTTTAGGCTTCTGTCCACAGATAAATGTGGACAAATTAATGGACAAAGATGTACAAATAAATGGGAGATTGTTTCTGGTTACCTGTATATTTTCTTTTTCTTTTTGTGGACATTGTAGATGTTCTCAAGCAAACGAATCTTGAGCTTATGGTCCTTTCTACTCTTAGCAGATGATGAGCTGAAAGCAGAATTTTGCAGATGTTTATTCGTTTGGCTTGAGCTATCAGAGAAGGCAAATATGTCTGCTGTCCACTCATGAAGTTCATATGGAAGGATACCTGTTGATCAATATATAGGTTCTGTCCTGGGGATGCTTTAAATATTTCAGTTGCAGTATAGTGATAAGAATATTTCATTCAGACTGTTTTATTTATATTGTAGTAGAGCCCACAGGGCACAACTGAGATTGGGGCTCAATTGTGCTAGGTACTGTACAAACAATCAGTAAGAGACAGTCCCTGCCGTGAAGGACTAATGACCACCTGCTTGTAACCATGAGAAATGCACAAGTTGGTGAAATTTTGACATCACAGACCCTCTTCCTTCTCTTCACCTTTGTTCTCTTCTAATACCCCTTCTCCTTTCTCTCTCCTACATTTCTCCTTTTTCTTTCTCTCTATTGACATCGAATGGTCCTACTGAGCTGCTTGTCGGGGAGTGGTGGGCTCATGAGTACGAAATGTTTCATGAGCTGGAAAGGTTTCTTGATTCCAATAATAAAATTGACAAAAATAAAACACTTTTCATTTTAACTGAACATTTTCTTCAAAAATTGAGTTTTAATGGCAAAGCTTAAAAAAGTCACTTAACTGGGAAGATTTCCCAAAGAAATGTCCATTTCAACAAAAATTATTCAACAAAAAGAATGTTTTTGTATGAAAAATGTCAACCTGCCCCATTTTTGACATTCGAGATAAATCACACCCCTCTCACCCTTTCTCCCAAGCCCAGCTTGTCTTCCTCCTCAACTATTTGCATACTGAAGGCTGATTGGTTGAAATGCAACCGATTCATGGAGCACGTAGAGAAAACAGAGAGACTGACACACAGAATGACAATGATTGTCACATAAGTCTACAATATACCGGTATGTCTTTAAAACACAGGGCCAAAATCATCCCTGAGGGAACTTACTTGATTTCAATGAGCTCCCGTCATAGGTACATGTAGTCCACAAAATCTCACTCAGTCTGACTTTTGAAAATGTTAGCCACCTAAACAAGTGGTCTGTTTTTTCACCCTTAACTGTCTCCAAAGTCACTGTAAGCAGCAGATGGCTCAGTTTCTTTGAAAACTAGGCTACTAATTCGATTTATTTGCCTAACTTCAAGCACTCCGATTTTAAAATCTCAGCTATGGTTTTGACTTGGTCCTTACTCAGACAATTAGCAATAGGGGGAGTTTGCCAGAGTAAAGACTGAATCAGGACTTCAAGATTGTTCTTTGGAGATAGTTCAGGGTGAAAAACAGACCACTCATTTAAGTGCTTAACATTAGGTATAACCCACGGGTTAATGTGTATCCGATCCACAGAGGAGATGAATCTGCCATAGCCCCATCTAGACAACCTTGGCGGTTCATATTCAGCTGTAGCCGCTCATGTTTTTTGTCTCTGGAGATCCTCAAGTCAATCCCCGGTCTAGCAGCTGTCTTATATGCATCCAGAAGAGTTTGGGAAGAGCATTTAGAGAAGGAGTGCAAAAGCCACATCACCTAATAAACTTTCTCTAAACTTTGGCCAATTAACCCTCCCCCTCAAAAAAACAAAACAACACAAACAAAAACTACAAAACACTGCAAGAATCAAAATAATGCAGGCCGTAGTTCAGCAGCAGAATGAGGGCTACCTAGTTTATAGCACTGAATGCAGCATGTATGATTTCCTGCCCCGTGGACAGGTGGCATACGTGTGCGTTCAGTACAAGCGAGTCATGGCCCTCGGAGAGACTTTTTGGGACACAGTAGAATGATCCCATGCACAGTCTGACAGCCTCTGCGCTGTTGAGGAGGATGAAAGTCTTGGGAAAGGAGAACTTCAAGCTAGAGCAGAGGGAAATGATTGCATAGTTGGGACCCTCCTTCCAGACGATGTCATGGTATCCTCTTGCACTGAGAATACCCCTCTGGGGGAGGGGACCCCAGTTATTAGGAAGAGACAGGTTATAGTAATAGGGAATTTGATTATTAGAAATATAGTTGGGTTTCTGATGACTAGGAGAACTGCATGGTGAATTGCATGCCAGATGTGAAGGTTGTGGACCTCTTGAGACATCTAGATCAGTGGCTCTCAAACTTTTTTACTGGTGACCCCTTTCACATAGCAAGCCACTGAGTGCGACCCCCCCCCTTATAAATTGAAAACACTTTTTTATATATTTTAACACCATTATAAATGCTGGAGGCAAAGCAGCGTTTGGCGTGGAGGTTGACAGCTCATGACCTCCCCCATATAATAACCTCGCGACCCCCCGAGGGGTCCTGACCCCCAGTTTGAGAACCCCTGAGCTAGATAGACTTATGTGCAATGCTAGGGAGGAGCCAGTGGTGGTGGTACATGTGGGTACCAGTGACATAGGGAAAGGTGGAATAGAGGAGATGTAGGCTGTTAGGTAAGAGATTAAAGTCCAGGACCTCCATGGTAACATTTTCTGAAATTCTTCCAGTTCCACACGAAGGGCCAGTTAGACAGGTAGAATGACTGGGCCTTAATACATAAACGAGACAATGGTGTTTAGAGAACAGATTTAAGTTTATTAGGAACTGGGTAACCTTTTTGGAAAGGTAGAGCCTGTATAGGAAGGATGGGCTACATCTAAACTAAAATGGCATGTAAAACTTGAATGGTGACAGAAGAGTTTTTGAACTAAGGCCTGGTAGAAAGCTGATGTGTGGAGGAGCACATGATTCGACAGAGACACCCCTTAAGGTAGGATTTATTAAAGGGGATTCTTCTATCCTAATAAAGATGAGAGGGTAGAAGTTGATGAAGTACAGGTAGGAACTGAAGAGAAAGAATAAAACAGAAAAGACTCCATTCAGTTACATCACATGAAGGGAGACGACTAAATATTGACACATTTTGTAAGTGTTTGTATATAAATGCTAGAAATCTAAAGACTAAATTGGGTGAATTTGAGTGCTTGGTATTGAATGAGGATATTGATCTGATAGACGTTGCAAAAACTTGGTGGGATTATGATAGTCAATGGGACACAGTAATGCCAGGGTACAAAATGTATAGGAATGACAGAGCAGGTTATGTAGGTGGGCGAGTGACACTGGATGTTAACGAAAGCACAGAGTCAAATATAGTATAAATCTTAAATGAAGCAGGTTGTACTATAGACTCTATATGGATAGAAATTTCATGCTTGAATAATAAGAGTAAAGTAATAAGAATATACTACTGACTATCAGACCGTGATGGTGATTGTGAAATGCTCAGGGAGATTAGAGATGCTACAAAAACAGAAAACCCAATGATGATAGAGGATTTCAACTATCCCCATATTGACTCGGAACATGTCACCTCAGGACAGGATTCAGAGATAAAATGGTGAGACATCATTAATGACTGTTTCTTGGAGCAGCTAGTCCTGGAACCCATAGGGGTAGAGGCAATTCTTGATTTGTTCTGAAGTGGTGCACAACATCTGGTTCAACAGGAGAATATAGCTGAAGTAATATCAAACACAATATAGTTAAATTTGACATCCTTGAGGGTGGGAAGGGAGTGAAAAAAACAAATAACTCTGTACCACAGTAGCATTTAACTTCAAAAAGGGGAACTACACACAAATGAGGAAACTAATTAAATGGAAATTAAAAGGAATAGTCACAAGAGTGAAATGCCTGCAAGCTGCATGGAAACTTTAAAAAAACAACTGTAACAGAGACTCAAAATACATATATATCCGAAATAAAAAACCTAATAAGGGGACCAAAATAAAAATAAAATTCCACCATGGATAAACAGAGTAAAAGAAGTGATTACTGACAAAAAACATGATTTAAAAATTGGAAGTCAAATTGTACTAAGGAAAATAGGAAGGAACATGAAGTCTGGCAAGTCAAGTGTCAAAGTATAAATAATCAGGCCAAAAAAGAATTTTTGAAAAGCAACTAGCAAAAAACACAAAAGCTAACTGTAATTTAAAAAAAAAAAAAAAACATCAGAAAGAGGAAGCCTGCCAAACAATCAGTGGAGACACTGCATGATCCAGGTGCTAAATGAGCACTCCAGGAAGACAAGGCTGTGGTGGGAAAGTTAACTGAATTCTTTGCATTAGTCTTCACTGCAGTGGTGTAAAGGGGAGTCCCCCACACCTGAGCCATTCTTTTTAGGTGACAAATTTGAGGAACTGATTTTGGAACAAATTGATGGTTTAAATAGTAATAAGTCACCAAGACCAAAGTGTATTCACCCAAGAGTTCTGAAGGAACTCAAATACAAATTTGCAGAACTACTAACTGCGGCATGTACCCTATCACTTAAATCAGCCTCTGTACCAGATGACTGGAGAATAACTAATGTATTTTTAAAAAAAGGTGCTAGAGGCGAGCATAGCAATTACAGGCCATAGGACTAGCTTGAGTACCAGGCAAATTGGTTGAAACTATAGTAAAATACAGAATTATCAGACACATAGATGAACACGATACATTGGGGAAGACTCAACACAGGTTTTGTATAGGGAAATCATGCCTCACCAATCTATTAGAATTCTTTGAGGGTGATGACAAATATGTGGACAAGGCCGATTCAATGGATATAGTGTTCTTGAACCTTCAGAAAGCCTTTGACAAGCAGACATGGGATAAGAGGGAAGGTTAAAAGATAGGAAACAAAAAGTAGGAATAAATGGTCAGTTTTCACTGTGGAGAGAGATAAATAGCAGGGTCTCCTAAGGATATGTACTGGGACCTTCTGTGCTGTTCACCGTATTCATAAATGAGCTGGAAAAAGGGGTAAACAGCGAGGTAGCAAAATTTGCAGAGGATACAAAATTACTCAAGAGAGTTAAGTCTAAATCTGATTGCAAGGAGTTACAAAGGGATCTCACTAAACTGGTCACTGGGCAACAAAATGGCAGATGAAATCCAGTGCTGATAAATGCCAAGTAATGTACATTGGAAAACATAATCCCAACTATACATACAAAATGCTGGGGTCTAAATTAGCTGTTACCACTCCAGAAAGAGATCTTGGAATCATTGTGGATAGTTCTCTGAAAATATCTGCTCAGTGTGCAGTGGTGGTCAGAAAAGCTAACAGAATCTTAGGAACCATTAGGAAAGAGATAGATAACAAGACAGAAAATATCTTAATACCACTATTTATATCTATGGAACCCTCACACCTTGACTACTGAATGTAGTTCTGGTCTCCCCCCCCCCCCCCCCCGCCCTCAAAAAGATATATTAGAATTAGAAAAAGTACAGAGAAGGGCAACAAAATGGTTAGGACTGTGGAACAGCTTCCATATGATGAGAGAATAAAAAGACTGGGGCTGTTCATCTTAGAAAAAAGACAGCTAAGAGGGAGGGGGGATATGATAGAGGTCTATAAAATCATGAATGGTGTGGAGAAAGTGGATAGGGAAGTGTTATTTACCCTTTTACACAACACAAGAACCAGGGGTCACCCAGTGAAATTAATAAGTTTAAAACAAACATAAGCATGTACTTCTTCACACAGCACACAGTCAACCTGTGGAACTCATTGCCAAGGGTTATTGTGAAGGCAAAAGTATAACTGTATTCAAAAAAAGAATTAGATAATTTCATGGAGGATAAGTTCATCAGTGGCTATTAGCCAAGATGGTCAGGTACTCAAGCCCATGCTCTGGGTGTCCCTAAATCTCTGACTGCCAGAAGCTCGGACTAGAGGACAGGGTATCTGCCCTGTTATATGCATTCCTTCTGAGGCATCTGGCACTGGCCACTGTTGGAAGACAGAATTCTGGGCTAGTGGACCATTGGTTGACCATTATGGCCATTTTTATATTCTTATGTTTGAAGACCGTGGCCTAAGGATTTGGCCCATCATTAATAAAACATAGTATTAGTAGAAGGGACAAAGAAAGCCATGAATATTCCGAAACATTGGGGTGTGTGTGTCTCTGTGTGTGTGTAACAAAGTCAATGATATGTGCAGACGTCAATAACATGCCAAACACTTTAGGTGTTTTTGGCTACATACCACATTTTGTGTAGTTTGATCTATATACCTTTGGGATGTTTTCTGGACTATTATCTTTGGAATGTATATTAGTGGCACTGTGTACTCTGGAGCAGTCCTGTCAAAAGAGTCTCCTGCTCTTGGATGTAACACAGACACTATTTGGTGATCTCCTCATGTGAACTCCTACTTTGTATTGGGAGTAGAAGTCAGAGCTAGCCAGAGTCCTGGTGATCTTGCTTGTCTTTTACCTGCACAATTTTAAGGCCAGTTTAATTAAAAGTCAGAGAAAGAGTTGAAAGTGAAGGTAGAAAGAAATACTAAAAATAATCAGCTCATAGCAGTGCTAGAGAAGCCAGAGGAATAGGACATGTTAGAGACAGGGAATGTTATATGCTGTAGGAATCCAACCACCCTCTCTTTAACAGCAGTACATAATAATTAATTATAAATATAAAGCATGCTTCATTGCTTGCTGCATGACAGCACTGGAAAAACTGAATGGTATCATTACTATCTATAGTTTTCCACTATATTGTCTTTTGTCTAACCATAGTTAATAAGTATGCAGCCTTTGACACCCCACCTCTGTCTTCCCTATGCATCCACATCCACCCCAGCTGTTTCCTTTCTAAATACAAACTTGGCTATGTAGGATCTACCCAAATCCACTATTTCCCAAATCCACAAATTTACTCTTTCTCCATGTGTCATTTCAGCTACTGGTTCTACTCACTATTTATAGTTGGCTGGTCAGCAGACCCTTTTGTTCCAAGGCTGCAAACTCTGCACACCCTACTCAGTTCAGATCTCAACCTTTTCCTGCACAAAGTCAGGAAATTAGGTGTTTGAATTAACGCCAGAGTCATTTGCTTCCTGCCTTTCCCTAGGCTGTCAACATACCTCGGATGACCCAAGTCAGATAAAAAGCGACAAAGAGTCTGTGGCACCTTATAGCCTAACAGACGTATTGGAACATAAGCTTTCACGGGTGAATACTCACTTCGTCAGATGCATGTAGATAACCACATTATTGCTAGACTGATTCTTGCCTGCATATTTATACCTGCCTCTGGAAATTGCCACTACATGCATCTGATGAAGTGAGTATTCACCCACGGAAGCTTATGCTCCAATATGCCTGTTAGTCGTGCCACAGGACTCTTTGTTGCTTTTTACAGATCCAGACTAACACGGCTACCCCTCTGATCCAAGTCAGATACTGTCTCAGCCATTCCTGTCTCAGATTCCAGAACGGTGGCTCCCGGCAGTGAGGTGGTACTGGTGGCTTTCTGTGTGATTCTCAATGGAGAGCAAATGCTGAACATTAGGGACTTAGTCTTCTAAAGTAAGAGTGTGTGTGCATGTTTCTACAGATAGCTTCCCAATGGGACAGGGGTTGGTGTTATAATATGATATTATGTTTATGTTTAGGGTAATGTCTCAGGCCCAGATCCACAAAGAGACTTAGGTGTCAGGTGCGTTGAAAAATCACTGGAATCCACAAAGTCTGCTAGGCTCCCTATAGAACGAATGGGGAGAGATAGGCACCTGAGAATGGGATCCACACAAGCCAACATTCCAGGCAGGGAGATGCCGGCATTAACCAATAGCAGAAGCTGAGGAGAGGGGGGTGTCCTAAGTCTCGCCCCTCTCCAGAGTTCAACGCCTCAGTCCAGGTTGCAAGGAGGCACCTATCTCTGCTTCCTACCCACAGCCGTGAGCCCTCATCTGGAGTCAGGCACCTAAGTCATTCTTGCAAAGAATGGCAGAGATGCCTCCCTAACTCTACACTCAATGGCTGGGAGAGAGGCAGCTTCAAGAGGAGAGATTGAGAGCATCCCCCATCAGAATATCCCATAGTTCAGTGATTGGGGATGTGCCCCAGAGGCAGGAAACCCCTGGTCAAATCTCTTCTCCTCAGGCGGCGGGCAGGACGATATGAAATGGGGTCTCCTACATCCCAGGTAAGTATCCTGACCGCTGGGCTATAGGCCATAAGGGAGGCCACCCTCTCCAGGGCCATTTTGTGTGGAGTCAAGCATGTTAAGAGCTCATCTACTAGATCAGGCCCTGCTGGCATCTATCTCCATCTGGTCTGAGGACCCTGCTGGGGCTTATGTCTGAGAGAGTTGCCTGCCTGAGGCAGCAGTGCATGTGCCCAGAGGCAGAAATGTAAGGGATTTTACAGCAAAAGCTTAGGTACCTACAGGGCTAGGTGGCAGCTAAGCAGGGGATTTTGCGGATTGCACTGGTGATTTAGGTGCCTCGGGCCCTTTGTGGATCTAGCCTAGGCATTTAGAGAACTCTGCTTTAACAAAGAGCTAGATGGGTGAGCAGGGTACATGTGGAGGGAGAACTAAAGCCTGAATGTTGCACAAGCTTGTCTTTCTCTCTTATTATGCTTGGACACTGAAGAGTGCAGGTGTCTGCTTCTGTAATGTGACTGGCAGGAGAACGGAGATGGGCAGTTCTGCAGTGCCCAGTCCTCTGTATCTTTCTTAGGGTCTCTGTATTAGGCTTCAAGTAAGGGGTGTGATGTATTTACCTATCCTTCAGTGCTTCCTTTTTCAGCATCCTAGGCCTGGTCCAAAGCCTTTTAAAGCCATTGGGAAGCTTCTCGTTGACTTCAGTGAGCTTTGAATCAGGCCCACCTTAGCCTATGGCTTGCTCTTTGATAATGCTAGGAGCTGATATATACCCAGAAATACCCAGAGAGGTTCATATGGGCATGTTTAGTCTTGAGAAAAGAAGACTGAGGGGGAAACTTATAACATTCTTCCAATATGTTAAGATCTGTTATAAAGAAGACAGTGGTCAATTATTCTCCAAGCTCACTGAAGATAGGACAAGAAATGATGGGCTTAATCTGCCGCAAAGGAAATTTCAGGTTAGATATTAGGAAGAACTTTCTAACTATAAGGAATAGCCTTCCAAGGGAGATTGTGAAATCCCCATCATTGGAGGTTTTTAAAAATAGGGTGGACAAACACCTTCAGGGAACGTCTAGGTTTCCTTGGTCTTGCCACAGCACAGGGAGCTGAATTTGATGACTTCTCAAGTTCCCTTCCAGCCCTACATTTCTATGATTCTATAATTAATTGGAAATATATGTGGCAAATGGGACACATGTGAAGCTGCTGCCTGTCACATGGAACGAATGATCACAGTCATTCCTGGATATCTGGTATCTTTGCTACTGTGCAAACACCTGACTTCTATTGCCTCACCAGACCTGCCTGTCTTGGGCCATCAAAAAGCTGGAGGTAGGATTTGCATAACATTTGCATCTATTTGGATTCCATTTTATTATTTATTTAGTGCTGTACGGTAAATGTGAAGAGCACTTACAAAACAAATAATAGCAGAATGCCCCTGCATTCTGCAGTTTAAAGTACAAAGGCCTGTTCTTCTCATTCACATTACTCAAACCAACTATGCCAGTAGATATTGGGCCGGATGCATCATTTTTGCTGTCGATGCAGTCGTTTACATCTGTGAGAAGCGGGTGTACTGGGGGGGGTCAATTCTGTTGATTAGCATTTTTGCAGTCACTCTGTACGACTGTAGACGAGCACGTGTGACATGGGTCAGTGCCTCAATGTGCAACGAGGCTGCAGAATCAGTCTTGGCTCATTGGTTTTGGAAGGGGATTCCCCTTGGTCTCATTTACAATCTTTAGTCACCACACGAAAGAGGGAAGAAAGAACCCACCAATGATGATGTCACAGGTCTAGTTTGGTGGTGTATTTTTTCCCTATTTCATCTGCCTGATGCTGGGGATGCCACTCCAGATGGGAGTCTGGAAATCCTTACTCCTTCATTCTGGCGCCTCGAGACAGCAGCAGTCATAATGTGCTATACCTATTTGTGGAGGTAATGACAATCCCAGCTTTTGAAATTAGTCAGCAGTAGTAGCTTGTATAAGGGAGGCAAGATTGTCTTAAAGTATTAGACTGGGTTCAATTCCTGGTGATAGCACAGATTTCCTGTGTGATCTGGAACAATTTGTCTGGGTTCAGCTCCCCATCTGTACAGGGCTAATAATATACCCACCCCCTGAGTCTCTTAGATTGTAATCTCTTTGGGGCAGAGAGTGCCTCTGAATGTGTGTGTGCCCAGGACATAATACAGTATGGTCCTGATCATTGTTGGCACCTCTAGGTGTTACTGTCATACAAATGATAAGAAGTATGGTAAGCACACTATGCGTTTTCCATCTCTCTGGTCTCCAAATACATCATGGCCTATTAATAGCTGGTGAAGCAATAGATCCACAATTTTTCCAAAACCGAGGTCTCCTGGACTGCAAATGCAGTTCTGCTTCCAAATCACTGGATCCATATTTTGAGTTTTTAAAAGAAGTTTTAAAAGTGAAATTAGTGATCTGAATGGTATTTAGACATTCAGTCTCCAAGGCTTTCTGCCATCAATGTGGTTGAAGGGAGAATTTAGGCACAATACATACGATTCTTGACCTCTATGTTGAGAGCCTGCTAACAAGGGTGCCAACTAGTATGAGTTGTGACGATGGCATTTGTGATATGGTCACGTGTCTGTACTGGGAACAACGAAGTCATGTCATGTCGGTCACCAAAATGCTGCTGTTGTTTTTCGAGAGAAGTTGCATTTTGTGAATGAGTTTTAGCAGTTCCCACTCATACTTAAAAAAAGAGAAAGAGAGAGATAGAGATTAATTATTTTGACAGGAAATCCATAATTATGCAGCTGTACCCAAAGTGAGAGCAAGTTCAGCAAGTCAAAGGCTTTTATCAAAGTCAATAAAGCCTGAGAAATGTGATATCGGTATCAGGGCACTGCAACAACAGAAATGGAACCTGAGAAAGATTATCCTTTTTTTTTCTCTCTCTCTTCCCAAGAAAATGAAAGGCTTCAAGGCAAAAGGATTAAAATAAAAATAATGGGACAGAAATGGAAATTTATTCCTAAGAATGATTGGCATATTTTCCACAATGTGCTTTATCATATGGGAAGGTTTTGGAAACCACGCACTGGGCTTTGATGTGGGACGGTACATGTAGCAGGCAAATGGACAGCACCAAAGACAATTTGACTGTTTGCAAGAGTGTCAGACCGACATAAATGACTCTGATCACATTACAGCATGTGCCACATTGGAATGGCCACAGTTAATAGGTGTGGGTAAGCCACTCAGCCCCCAGATTTCATCTCATCTCATATTTGAGGCTCCCAGCTTTAGTTACATATGGGATAGGGCCTGACTTTCAAAGGGGCTAAACTGCCTGAACTCCCACTTAGTGTTGCCATCATATTGCTGTGTTAGCTCTCAATCCTGCAAACACATATTCACGTGCATAATTTTACATAGATGATTAGCCCCATTGGATTAATTAGTCCTAGTGCTTAAAACTAAGGGTGTACCTAAGTCTTTGCAGGATCAGGGCTTTATTAATATTGTTTAGAGAAATGCAAAATTCATGATCTACATGTCCAGTGCTCCAGATAAAGGGTTTTGATTTTCCCCACTGTGGCATATTTTACACATGAAGGATTATTTTATTTTATTTTATTGAAAGATAGATATTTGCTTTTAACAATCCACCAGTCTTTCTTTTTTTCTTTCTAGACAAACATACCCAACTATGCAAAATATACAGGGAAGTAATTCTTCACACTGTGCACATCCTGGTTGTAAAATGCACTACTGCAGGAAATTGAAGAATTTAGTGTAGTAGAGGGGATGGATAATTGTATGAGCAATAAGGTCCCGATCCTGCAAGCACTTATGCAGGTGCTTAGCTTTAGTCCACAAGAAGCCCCATTGACATCAATGGGATGTCTTGCAATCCGACCTGTTGGATAGAGTACTTGTCTGGGACTCTAGCTTCTAGATTTGACTCTTCCACTAGCCTACTGAGCAACCTAGGGCTACTCATGTCATCTTGTTGTGCCTCAGTTTCCCCATCTGTAAAATGGTGGACATGTACTCCTTTGAGATACATTAATGAAAAGTGTGAAGTGTTGTGTGTCTGCAGGAGAAGGACCTAGGATTGTAGATATGAATGTGAAGCAATATCCAAATCTCAAACTTCAGGACGTAAGATGAGGTCTGCAGGGGCTCTCAGGAAAGAGTGGTGGCACGTTTACCAGACATCCTGGCATCACAGTGAATTGTTGGTAAGAGACAAATGTTCTGAATTGTACAAAAATATCATAACCCCGACCACCAAAAAAAAAGAACATTGAGCACTAAGTACTTTAGAGCATTATACAACTAATAAAATTATTCTTAAACTGTACATTTACTTTCTGTAGTCAACTGTTGTTGTTACTTTGACTTGCATTGAAATAGGAACTGAACATACGAGATTAAATCTAGTTTCTATAATAGCTAGGAATCCCCTGCTGAAAACTTCAGTGGTTCTATCCAGCATGTTAGGTCTAGATGTGGTCTAGATACGCACCCACAACCTCTTTCCTTACAACAACCTTTGTAACAGCTGATCCTTACTAAGTATCCCCCACTGCAGAGTAGCCTTCTTTTAAGAATTATTTCCCCCTGCTTGTCTTTCCAGAGCTGGCCCTTTAAAAAATGACAGAGACAAGCAGCTGTACCCCTAAAGTGACCATTTTGTAACTGGTTGCTGCATGCTGACATTCTCTCTTCCGGCTGGTAAGTATCTTTAACTCCTGTTTTGTTTCTCCCCTCCCGCCCCGCCAGAGAAATGGTACATTCCAACGACAGGATTGTTCCAGGTTTGAGCGTAATCTCACGTTCTGAGGGCCTGAAATAACTTGCAGGGGTTTTAACAACACCATCCCATCTTAATGTATGTCGTGTTGTTCCCACACACTGTGGTGATGCTCTGTTACAATGGCAGTTAAGCTGCAGTGCAACGAAAACTTGTCCAGAGCACGAATGCTTAAAGGGAAGAGACTAGGCTGAAATGCTAGTGTACAGCTTCTGCAGCGGTGCTCCCCAGTGAATAACCATCACTATTTCTTCCTTTCCTATTGCATAGAACAGGGATCGGTACCTTTGGCACGCAGCTCACCAGGGTAAGCACACTGGCGGGCCGAGCCTGTTTGTTTACCTGCCGCGTCGGCAGGTTCGGCTGATCGCAGCTCCCGCTGGCTGCCGTTCACCGCTCCAGGCCAATGGGGGCTGCAGGAAGGGCAGCCAACATGTCCCTTGGCCCGCGCCGCTTCCCGCAGCAAGGTGTGTAGAGAATGAAGGCACACTCAGCAGTCCAAAAAGCTTGCAATTGAAGTTGGGTATGATATCATGTGGAGTAGGAAGAGAGGGAAGGAAGTGATGTACATGAGATTTTGTGTCTTCCATCGTGTTAGTATGATTTTGCTGTTCAGTGTGCCTTACTCATCCTTCGCTATACTTGAATCCCTGACCATAGAGGCTTGTGCTTTTAGTGTCACTGTCCTCAGTTCAGTGGCTGGTGATGGGTAAGATGATTCTTGCGACATTAGCTCCTTTTAAAAAAATCTCTTTCGTGGTGATTTTTGAGGAGTGAGGCGGAAGTTGGTGTGGAGGGGTTTAGTGTGGAGGAGCTGAAGAAAAAGTGTGTTTTGTGGGGGGATTTGAAGGAGGGGAGTATGTGGTGACCAGGATCATGGAGGAGATTCTAGGAATTCAAGGTAGCATGGGAAAAAGATTATAGTTGAAAGGAACAAAGATGGAATTAAGCCGTGATGCAGAACATGCCTCCCAAGAATGAAAATTAAGGCTGGAGATGCAGGAAGGAGCATTATTAATAGTAATAATAATGGGTCAACCTTTTTCCTGGGCTAGCTTCATTGAAGAAGATGGAGTTACACCAAGAATGAATTGGTCCCATGGTCCTGGCTTGACAGGCCTGTTGTATCCGATGTCACCTTGCACCTTTACACAATTCTGTGGCTTGAAGAATGCTTCAGTCCTGTTTGCGTCAGTCCCATTGTGCTTTCGCAAGTTAACACCAACAATGAAAGGAGAAAGGCAATTGTAGCATTTTTTCCCCTGTCAAAAAAGCATTCTGTAAGCAACCTTTAGGTAATAGAAAGGGAACAAATTCATTGATTTAATGACAGAGCCCAGCATGTTCTATTGGCTGCAATTTTATAACTCGGGTCCTAGAACTGTCACTGCCGTTAAATGTTACACATTGTAAATTGAGTCATTAAGGAGCATGGGCTAGTGGGTAATGCCAACACCATGGAAAGTCGGCTAGATGATTAATGTCCTTTGCTTCTGATTTTTGAGGTCTCCATTAATTAAAATGAATTTTATCTCCTCCAGGAGGGCTATGCATTATATATTGCTTTCTGTAGTACGCTTTCCTCACATGTATGGGAGTATGGAGCGTCTCTCATTTCACTTTTTGGAAAGTTCCAGCCAGGCACATTCTTTCATGGCCTTTCCCAAACACTTTTGAAAGGTTCCAGGTCAAGGAGAAAAACCACAAGAGTTTTTCAGTGAATTCATTTTCTGTGACATGCACCGAGGTGGAATAGCACTACACAGAGCAACTTCAGAGACTGCTTTTGTAGCAAAAAATCCTCTCTCTCTCTCTCACACACACACACACACACACGCACACATTCACACAGCCTCTCGCATGAGAGAGTCTCCAAAATCATTCAAACCTACAGGATGTTTCAGGAGCCTCATTCATATACCTCCCATGGTGCTTTGCAAGTAACCTTAAACTTTAAAAGCTTGTCTCACAAGTCTTGGCATGAAAATTGGCCAGCAGCTCACCACATTTCTGTCTCGCTGTCTAAAGCAGCATGCAGGAAAAAGAATTGAGGAATCTTAAATGGGGCTGAAAGGGAGTTTTGCTGAGTGAGATTATCTAGGGGTGGCTTAAGAAGGTCTAGGCTGTGCCTGTTTCAGACAGGAAGAGAAAGGACTTCTCTGACAAGTGATTTTATGAGGTTAGTTTAAAACACACAGATATAAGGGTGGCTGCCAAGGAATATGTAGCCAAGGCTTCCTTTTCTCAAATGCAAATTAGTAAACTCACTTCATTAACTCTTAAATGGCCCTGATAAATGATGCTTTCCCCCAAACACTCTGATAAACTTTTGGGTTAAATGTATTATAGCAGTCATTGTCTTTCATTTTATAGGACATTGTCAGCAGATGCTGGCAAAGCAAGTGGCCAGTTGAGATTACTGTTTTTATCTGTGTTTTGGATCAGGATCAGGGCCGCATGTGCACTGCACGCAGATGGAAGGAATACTGTAGTCCCTACTTCAAAGTTCTTACAGTCTAAGACAAGAGACAACAGGTGGAGAAAATAGACTGTGGGAACCAGGGTGGGTACAAAGTAACCACGAGACAGTTCTTCTGAATGTAATAAGTGGTGGGCAGAGCACAACAGCTGCCTAACCATCAATCTTCCTATTGTTCTCCATTAACCACCGCCCTTCCTCTGTATATCCACGCTGCTACACCTACAAATTGTATCTATGGGAAGTCTATGCACTCTTCTTCTTACCTTCTTCTCCTGACCCCATTCCCATTTGGTGCATCCATCTGTTCTGTCTTGTCCTGAACTATGGGACTAATCTAAACTCCATTGAAGTCTGTGGGAAGACACCCATTAACTTCAATGGGCTTTGCACTGGGCCCTAGGACTGTAAGCTATTGGAAGCTATGAGAGGGTTTCAGCCCTGCCTGCCTACGTCTCCAAGACACCGCCCACACTATGGGATTGAACATCTCATGGCAGAAGACCAAGGTACAGAACCTCGTAACAGTGCCACCAGAACCCCCCATGCAGGTGGGATCAAGAAAGTACCATGAAGAGTCTTGGTGAGTTCATCTACCTAGTCTGCAGGCAGAGTTCAAATGGTCGCAGCAAACCAGACGTTCTTCAACAAATAGGTCTTGCCACCTCCTTCATCAAGCCCAAGTCTTGCTTATGGACACAAAAAGGTCTTTGCTCTTAGACAAATTTCAGGATCTATCAAATCTGTGTACTACTGTATTGCTACACTGGTCAGAAACCTGGACTCTCTTACAGGCAGACTTGGAGTGACATTCCATATGCGCTGTCAGCATAAAGTGGTTTGACTTTGTGCAAAGTGTCACAGTCTCACAAAGATCAGTCTGCGCTGGGTTGTACCCCGCTTCTGGGATGCCACCTGATGTACTGGAATTTCACTGAGCCTCCCCTGCTCAATCAGCCTGAGTGCCCTTGCCCTGCTTTGCTGAATTAGGCTCTCCGGCCTCTTGCAGCACGCACACCCACACAGGTAGGGCCACACCCCACTGCAGAAACAGACTGAAGTCAGCTCTGTGTGAGAGGACACCTCAGCCCCCACGTGTACACTCCTTTTGGGAGATAAACTCTAAATAATACTGCCTTGCGCTGTAGAGAAAAATCTGCACAGCTCAAGCTCATAAAAATCCCCCCTCTTCTTCAATGTGAAGAGAGATGTGCACACTTCTTGCCCCCCCCAGTTAGAAATTGCATAAACTGGGTTGTATTATAAACAAGAAATAAGTTTATTAACTACCAAAGGTGGATTTTAAGTGAATATAAGAGATAACAGACAGAACAAAGCAGATTACTAAGCAAATGAAACCAAACACGCAAACTAAGCTAGTTTCACTAAAGAAATTGGTTACAAAATAGTATTTCTCACCCTAGATATTGTTGCAGGCAGATTACAGAAAGTCTTGAAAGGCAGCTGCACTGGTCTTCCTCTTGAGACCTCAGTTATTATTACTCACAAGCTAGACGGCCTTCCAGCGTGGGTTCAACCCTTCTCCTCTCATTTCAGTTCTTGCTTCCAGGTGTTTTTTCAGTATCTCTTTGGGTGGGGAGGCAGAGGAGAACCATGATGATGTTACTCCCCTGCCTTATATAGCTCTTGTGTAAGGCGGGAACCCCTTAGCTTGTAGTGGAAAATTACTGGCATTCCAAAAGGGGATGAGGGGTATCTAATACCAGGTGACTCGGACCCATGTCTCTGCAGGGCTGTGACAGTCTATTATATTGCTTATAGACTGTCTCCAGCACCCACAGGAAGACTAAACTCTTTCACAGTCCATTGTCTCCGATAGTGGCCCATTAGCCCTGTCTGACTTTCCCATTGTGGTACCTGAAGCCCTGTTGGGGTGCCACCCAAAGTAACACATTTGAAATACAGATATATAGTTAATATTCCTAACTTCAGATACAGAAATGATACAGGCATACACAATGGATAATCGCATTCAGTAAATCATAACCTTTCCAATGATATCTCACATAACATATATCTCAGTTATGTCATATTCATATCATAAGCATATTTTAATAAAGAATATGGAGTGAAACATCATACACCCCTTCCTTCAGTCATTTATTTTATTCAAAAAGGCATTGCATGCTCTTTGGCCATGTTCCCAGGATGGCTCAAAACAACCCAGCACAATGTGTTCTCAAACTCTCTATCATCACATGAAAGGGCACATTCCCTGACCTTACCAGGTACCACCCACCAGGCTGCCCTGAAGATTTGTGGATTCACAGGATTGTGCCAGGTCTGGGAACATTACAACATGATGCCTGGTGTGACTCCATCACCTGTGGTCACCCAGGCTGGTGCACAGTCCTTAGTTGACTATGTGTGTCTGATGATGACGACTATCTATGGACTCGTCTACACTTAGAGCACCACTGTAACACTGAGTGAAGATGCTACCTATGCCGATGGGAGAGCTTATCCTGTCGGTGTAGGTACTCCATCTCCCCGAGAGGCAGTAGCTATGTTGACAGGAGAAGCCCTCCCATCAATATAGAATCATAGTGTTAGAAGGGACTGCAAGGGTCTTCTAGTTCTAACCACCTTGCCAAGATGCAGGAGTTGTTGCGTCTAAACCATCCAAGACAAATGGTATCCAGCCTCATTTTGAAAACCTCCAGTGAAGGAACTTCCACAACCTCCCAAGGCATCTGTTCCATTGTCCTACTGTTCTTACAGCTAGGAGGTTTTTCCTGAAATTGAACCTAAATCTGTTATCCTGTAGTTTGAATCCATTGCCTCTTATCCTGTCCTCTGTGGCAAGAGAGAAAAACTTTTCTCCATCTTTATTCTGGCAGCCTTTCAAGTGTCTGAAGTCCGCAATCATATCCTCCCTTAATCGCCTCGTTTCCAAACTAAACATACCCAGTTCCTTCAGTCTTTGCTCACATGGCTTGCATTCCATCCCTTTGATCATCTTTGTTACTCGCCTCTGGATCCTTTCCAGTTTCTCTATATCCTTTCTATATATTGGTGACCAAAACTGGACACAGTACTCCAGCTGAGACCTAACCAGCATGCTATGCCTCTATTAATACAACCTAAAATTGCATTTGCTTTTTTTTGCAACACCACTGCATTGCTGACTCATGTTGAGGTTGTGATCCACCACAGAGAGCTATCTACAACAGAGGTTAGTTTCGGTATAACTATGTTGCTCGGAGGGGTGGACAGTTGATGTAATTATACTGACATAAGTTGGTAGTGTAGACCAAGCATCAGTCTGTATAATGTGTTTAGGATCTCTAAGTGCTGCTGTAATAGAATGCAGAGAGAGAGTCTTTATGGCAGTATGTGGATCGAGGGTAGCATGCAATTTACCTTGGGGGAAACATCTGGGATTTTTTACTCCATGCATCGTAGTCTTTGCATAAATTCTGCACAGCTTGCTCACTTCAACAACGCCATCCTTTTCATACAAATAAGTGGCACTGGTCATCAAACCTTTCTTTCAAGGAGCTGTATATTCCTTGATGGCACAGCAGATAAGTGTGCAAGACAATAATTTATTTGTCTAGTGGATGACACACTAAAACCTTGGTACAATAAGTAGAGTCCTTATTCTTAAGATCTTTCATTCACACTCTGCCACTTGAAATGGGCATCCTTGCAGGGATGAATTCATTTTCTGCAGAGCGGGGATCTAGTACAATGAATAATATCAATACACTAGAGAGATTAAAGCCAAGGACCAAAATTAAGTCATGGAAGAGAGGATAAATGATGCTCTGGTTTATTGAATATATAAAACAAAATGAAACCCCGGGCTTTGAGCTTAAAAGGTTCTAAATGTGGGGTCCAGTATTTCTACCTTAACAGGATAGCAGTGATGTCTAGTGGATAAGGCACAAGGGAATCATAGGTTCTATTCCTGCTTTGTGTGATATCTTATACTAATGCTTTGCCTCTATTTGCTTTTTTTCTCCCTCCCAACCTCTGTTTGCTTATTTGGGACTGTTTGGGACAGGGACTTTCTTTTACTCTGTGTTTGTCCAACACCTGGCACAATAGGGCCCCACCGTCAGTGCTACAGTAATGCAAATAATAGCTTTAAACACCATCTTTTTTTAAAGGCTTCTAACAGCTTGTCCTCCCAGGGCCTGGTTCTGCTCTTTTTCCCACACAGAGGAGCAATTTATTCTGAAAGTATTTTGATGTGCATCTTGTAGTTTGTAACAGCGTGTAAAAAGGTGTCCATTTGCTGTTCTGGTCCCTTTTGACTTTATTTTGTCTGATGGGGTTTTGTTCCTAAGTTAGTTTGGTGTTTCTGAAAATCTCACTCTCAAATACCAATGCAACCAAAAGTGATCAGCAGCAAATTCTCCCCCGACCCCTCACCCTGGGTCCCCGCAAATAAAGGGGGTGGAATAGCAAAACTTTATTTCCAACACAATTCTATAGGCAGGAATTTACTGCCATCTCCTCCCATAAACCACTTCACTGGTGCTATTCTCAGAATAAGGCTAGGTCTACACTGGGGGGGGTTGACCTAAGATACGCAACTTCAGCTACGCAAATAGTATAGCTGAAGTCGGTATATCTTAGGTCGATTTACCTGGCTGTGATGACGGCAGCGAGTCGACCACTGCTGCTCCCCCGTCGACTCCGCTTCCGCTTCTCGCCACGGTGGAGTTCCGGAGTCGACGGCAGAGCGATCGGGGATTGATTTTATCGCATCTACACTAGATGCGATAAATCGATTCCTGATAGATTGATCACTACCCGCCAATCCAGCGGGTAGTGTAGACCTACCCTAAGTTAGTACTCCACATGAATAGAAGTTGGGAGAATAGGGTTCAAATTTTTGTGATTGGGATTAGGGCCAGATAAGCCTTCCCTAAACCCCTCCTGTGCCCACTCCCACCTCCGCTACGTTTCTTAACAGAATGTTCTGTTTCAGCAGTAAGAGGTAGTCCCAATGAAACACACAGAGAAGGAACCTTCTGATCTGAGATCTGATTGATGGGTTGACCATACTCCACTGGGTTCAGAGGAGCTGAACATCAGTTTTGATGCTCAAACTGCTCTCCTATATAAGTGCAAGGACTGCATCCAGTGTGCTATTTCTGTGTCCAGACCAAATGATTCCTGTTATGAGAAGGCATATTTGTGGTAAGTTCAAGTTGTTAATTTCCTTCGGATTCTTGCTGGCAAGTTTGCAAAGCTCATCTCATAAAATACACCCATAGAGCCTGACTCTGAAACCCATACTCACATTCAGAAGTACCTTACTCTGCAAGCATTTCCACTGAAGAAAATAGCATTATTTGGGGAGTGGTGTGCTACGTAATGTGAGCAAGATGACAGAATATGACCCAGAGACTGATTTTCTGGGTCTAATTTTGAAAAGTAAGATGCACAACTGCCTGCAACTAGGTTCCAGATTTGCAAGTACAATTTCCATGGCTGTATGTGCGGAAAGCATGTACAAACATTTGTGTATGCAAATAGCCATTTATGCATATTGCTAGCCATTTTCACTTGAAAAAGCCTGATTGTGTGCACAGTATTGGTGATCGTGCATGAATTTTTGCATGTTCTGCTGCATTCCTGACTTTGAAAATCAGGTTTGTGTCTAACCAGGCAGTGGTTAAATGGAATATGGTTAAGGTGACCAACTTTAAGACAAAAGCAACAGAGGGTCCTGGGGCACCTTTAAGACTAACAGAAGTTCCAATGCTCCAATACTTCTGTTAGTCTTAAAGGTGCCACAGGACCCTCTGTTGCTTTTTACAGATTCAGACTAACACGGCTACCCCTCTGGAACTTTAAGACAGTTTTTGTTAAATCATGAATTTTAGACAGTTCTTCAAGAGGGGGCAGAAAGGGACTTCATATGTATTAGTACAACGCCAAGCACAATGTAGCCCTGACTCTCAACTAGGACCTCTGGGTGTTATCAAAGCAAACATGAACCACTGAAATCAATTTTTGCATGAGTCTCTGAAATCAATGTCTGCTAGGACAGCATGATCAAAGGAGACTTCCTCCTCTTTTCTAAGAACTCAGGCCCCTAATGACAAGACATAGTGTAGAACCACAGCAAAAAATCATTGAAGCCATATGAGTTAATATAAAGACAGAGTGAGCATTTTCTGCTCCATGCATGGTAAAGGCAGCAGCTCCAAAGGAAAGTAACCTCCACTCCAGCGTTCTCTCCATAATTGATTTCCTATAACCCTTTGGCCATTGAGCTGAATGATAAAAAGAGGGAGAGAGGAAATAAACATTTGAAAGGAGATAAAAGCTGCGTTTGTGTCTTAGTCTGGAGCTGCCATAGGAAGTAGACCCCAGCAGAGGAAATCAAATAGACTCAAAAAGAAAAAAAAGTCAGAAATTCCAAATTTTGAGAGATGCCAAGAGCCACATATGAATTTTAGAAGGTTTAGAATTCTAGAGAACTCTGAGGATTTTAAATGTTTGTTCTAACCTTCCCTGTGTATAAGATACTTCTGTGGCCCCTAGCATAGTTTCTGAGCCCGTCACAATCTTTATGGTGTTTTATCCTCACAACATCCCCTTGAGGCATTAGGCTCTGGGGCTGAGAAATTGCTGTGTAAATATTCAGGCTCAGGCTGGAGCCCGAGTTCTGGCATCCTGTGCGGGTGGAGAGAATTGGACATAGGTCCTCTCCAGTCCCAAGCTAGCGCCCTAACCATTGGATCATCTATCCTTCATTACAGGCAGAAGTACTGGGTCGTACCCTGAAGTCAATGGGAACTCTGTCTGAGTCAGGCCTCAGTAAAAGCTGACAGCCCAATTCTGAGAACCTCTCACTTCAATGGGAGTTCTGCCTATGTAACCAAGGGCAGATTACCACAAGGACTTCAGCATTTGGCCTACATGGGAATAGTCTCTCTCTGAATATGTCATCATTTCCATTTTGATCCTGGCCGGAACCCCAGTATCCTTAAGTGCATGGCAATGAAGGGTAGCAAGTTGTGAACTGAGCTTTTTAAACCTCAAAACCTGTTTGGTTCCAGGTTTAAGTGAGTTGTTTATTTGAAAGGACAGGTGCAGTACAGTAGTTCCCATTCTATCCCAGTTAGGTCAATGGATGGGATTCAGGCCTAGATGTATGTCAGAACCTGGTGAGATTGGAAGAAGAGGAAGAGACGGGATTAACCCACCCCATACATTGAGGGGAATAACATTAAATTTCATCAGAAAGACACAGGTAATGGGAGGGATAGAATCAGTTACATAGTTTCAATATTTTTTGTGTGTGCGTAAATGCATTTTTCACCATAAAAACTTTTCACAAAAAAGTAATTTATTTTGAAAACCATGGATAATGCCAGTAAAAATACTAGGTTTTTTTAAAAAATAAATGTTGTTTTTTAAATTTTGAAAATGATTTTTTGCAGGAAAACTATGTGACTAATATAGTTTTCATTTTGAAAACAGAAAAGAGTACATGAAAAACGTCTGTAAAATGTGCTAAACCTTTTGAATTAAAAAAAATCATACACAAAAAAATTTGAACCAAGGTTGTTTTCACATCTGGATTTGCTCCTGGGTTGGTGGTATGTTGTTAGATTCTGTGTCTGTAAGGCCCATTATGCTGCGGAGATTGCTGGTGATAGAAAGGGACCTGAGCTGTGTTGGGAGACCCGTTATGAAGTTAATAAAATTCAGGGAGAGACCAAACAACTTTGTATTCTTAGATTCGGGCTAATTCTTAATGGTTAGGTTTGTGTTTAACCTTCACTGTTTGAGTTTAGATACAGGCCAACCAGGAAAACTTGCATGAAAGGTGGCAAGACAGTTGGATGAAGCCTTTTCACATTAAGAGCAGAACAAATCATTTAAACCGGGCTCTGCTTCTTCAAGCAACACTATTGTGGCCAAAGTCAATCCAAATAATGGAAAATGTGTGAAATATTTTCAGTGGGAGATTTGTAATTTTTAGATGATCCCTGGCCATAGTGACTGTGTTGCTGGGAAGCAGGAGGAGGCATTTTATGTCTGCTTGCCCTGCCTGCTGATCCCACAATGAGCATTGTTTCACTCTGTTTTCTATAGAATAAAAGAACCCTGCTCTCAGGAGGAATATGAGTGTCAAGTGTGACACATTTCTTCCAGCTTAGAGCTGCCAGTCTGCCTGCTGGGACGCTATGAAATTGCCATCCACACCTGTGTGGGAAATTCAGAAACCTGAGATTTCCACCTACCTCTGCTCCAGGCAGCCCTGCCCCTAAGGTCTCTCTTTGTGAGATGAAGGAGAAGGGGAATGGGAAGGGGGGTGGGGGAGGAGGAAGGTTAAAATAAAAAGCAGCAGCAGCAAAAAGTAAAGTACATATATTTTCTGTCAGGAGAAAAATATATTTCCTGGAATTGATTCCAGCCAACAGTGGGACATCAGACCTCTCTTCTTTGCAGCCTGCCATCTCTCTAGGCCTTCTCTATTCTGTCCAGTGTGACTTTCACAGCTGTGGCACTGGAAGTCCTGAAGTTTGGGAGACTGACCTGAGAAATCCCACCAAAACCTGACTGTCAGGCCAACTGTGAGTTAGGCAGGAATGATCCCATCTTTTCCTTCTCTCCTGGCAGGGCCTTGCTGTTGCTATGGAACTGAAGGTTCAGTGGGGTGCCAACCCAACCTTTATTTCAGTCCTCTTGCTGTTTCAGTCCTCTTGCTGTTCATATGAATGCGGGAACTGGCCTCCTATAAATTGCTATAATAGTTGTGCCCAGTGTTTCTCTATTACAGTACAACCCCTCCTATTTCATCTGTTGGGAGTATGTCTGGCAGTAAGAATGACTGTTCTTGGTTTCCCTTTAGATATGTGCCTGAACCAATACCCCAGACTGGAAACATCCCCTACTTTTTGAAGCAGGAGGATTGGAATTGAAGCCCAGCTCTGAATTTCACAGCTGGCTGCTACCAGTATCTGTATAATGGGCTCCAACCAAAACCCAACATTGAGACACATGAACTCTGAAGAGTGGAGCCACTCCAAACCAGGGTCTGAATTTTACAGCTGGCCCCTATATCTGTGAGCTGAACCAACCTCTCAGACCTGGATACCTTTGGAGAGTTGGAAGTCCAGATCTGATCTGAATTTGGCTGCTCAGACCCGTGTCTAGTATCAATACAGAAATGTTGGTTCTTCAAAAGAATCCATGCTCCAAATGGGTATTCATGCAAATTTGTGGGCATTGGCACCAGAAACCAGTGTACTGTGTACCAGTGCAATGCTTAACACAATTAATATTAACAACAAGGGAGCAGGAACACAAGGCAGAATAGGAAAAGAACAGTTAAAGAATATGTATATAAGATAGATGTAATTGAGTTGGCAGAAGTTGATTAAATTCACCCTAGGGTACTTAAAGAACCAGCTGAAGCAATCTTGGAACCATTAGTGATTATCTTTGAGAACTCATGGAGGATAGGTGAGGTCCTAGAGGACCGGATAAGGGCATACATAGTACCTGGCCTAAAGAGGGGAACAAAGAGGGACCAGGGAATTATAGACCAGTCAGCCTAACTTTGATACCTGGAAAAATAATGGAAAAAAGTATTAAACAATCAATTTGTCAGCAGCTAGATGATAATAGGCCAATAAGTAATGGCCAACATGGATTTGTCAAGAACAAATCATGCCAAACTAACCTAATTTCCTTCTTTGATAGGGTGACTGGCCTACTGGATGTTGGGGGTGGGGGAGGAGTAGAAGTGATTTATTTTGATTTTAGTAAAACTTTTGGTCTAGATGAAATTATTATAAAGTGGATGCACAACTGATTAAAAAAAACCATACTCCAAAGAATAGTTATCAATGGTTTGCTCTCAAACAGGGAGGATGTATCTAGTGGGGTCCTGCAGGGGTCAGTCCTGGGTCTGGTACTATTCAATATTTTCATTAATTACTTGAATAATGGAGTGGAGAGTATGCTTATAAAATTTGCAGATGACACCAAGCTGGGAGGGGGTCTACAAGCACTTTGGTGGATAGGATTAGAATCAAAATGACCGTGATCAGTTGTAGAATTGGTTTATAATCAATAGAATGAAATTCAATTAAGACAAGTACAAAGTCTTACACTTAGGACGAAAAAAATCAAATGCACAAATACAAAATGGGAAATAACTAGCTAGGCAGTAGTACTGTTGAAAAGGATTTGGGGTTTATAGCGAATCACAAATTGAATATGAGCATCAGTGTGATGCATTTGTGAAAAAGTCAAATATCATTCTGAGGTGTAACAACAGAGGTGTCATATATAAGGCACGGGAGGAAATTGTCCCACTCCACTCAGCACTGGTGAGGCCCCACTTGGAGTATTGTGTTCAATTTTGGTCACCATACTTTAAGAAAGGTGTGGACAAATTGAAGAGAGTCAACAGGATAGCAACAAAAATGATAAAAAGTTTTAGAAAAACCTGACCTTTGAGGAAAGGTTTAAAAAACTGGGTATGAGAAAAGAAGACTTAGGGGGACTTGATAACAGTCTTTAAATATGATGACAATGATCAATTGTTCTCCGCATCCACTGAAGGTAGAACAAGAATTAATGGGCTTAAACTACAGCAAGTGAAATTTTGGTTAAATATTGGGAAAAACTTTCTAACCCTGTGGATAACTAAATATTGGAATAGGTTAACAAAGGAGCTTGTGGAATTGCCATCATTGGAGGTTTTTAAGAACAGGTTAGACAAACACCTGTTGGGGATAGTCCAGGTTTATTTGATATTACCTCAGCATGGGGATGGACTAGATGACCTCTTGAGGTCCCTTCCAGCCCTACATTTGTCTGATTTCAAAGTATAATCCTGTTGGAGGCATGCTCTGTTGGGGAACACCCCTTCCTTTTCCCCAGCATGTGTGTAATTAGCAGATCAGATGTGCACAACAAGCAAGTGATTTTTCTTCCCAGCAGATAGTTTGTCATTGCAAATATCATATACTTCACCGTGTCTGCAGCTCTAATAGAGATGTCACTCACTGTACCTTTCTAAAAGAAATGACAAACTGCCAGCCATTCCTCTTCTAATTCAATAGGTATTCCAAGCATCTGACAGTAAGATGCAGATGAATTCTGGAGTTGTTTCCCAGGAATCCTCCTTACTGTGTTACTGAATCTGAGCACGGGTACTGTGGAAACGGCCATGTTATAAATACCTGCTAGATATGTTAGAGATATTGAATATGAAGACTAGTTCTTGGTGCTGAAGATACACATTTTGGATCTACCCATCCTTACTGACCCTTCCACTCACCTTCTGGTACTTCAGCTTCTTATCCTTTGCATCTCATTCATTTAATTTAGACTCTAAGCTCCTCCACACAGTCACCCTGTCTTTTATCATGTTCTGGACATTTATACCTCAAGCAAAAGAAAACAATGCTGTAGCATATCGTATAGTTGTTAAGTTTCAGAGTAACAGCCGTGTTAGTCTGTATCCGCAAAAAGAAGAACAGGAGTACTTGTGGCACCTTAGAGACTAACAAATTTATTAGAGCATAAGCTTTCGTGGACTACAGCCCACTTCTTCGGATGCATATAGAATGGAACATATAATGAGGAGATATAACCGCATTTGCTCCAATCCCTCGGATAGAGACAAGCACCTACAAGATCTCTATCAAGCATTCTTAAAACTACAATACCCACCTGCTGAAGTGAAAAAACAGATTGACAGAGCCAGACGAGTACCCAGAAGTCACCTCCTACAAGACAGGCCCAACAAAGAAAATAACAGAACACCACTAGCTGTCACCTTCAGCCCCCAACTAAAACCTCTCCAGCGCATCATCAGAGATCTACAACCTATCCTGAAAGATGATCCTTTACTCTCACAGATCTTGGGAGACAGACCTGTCCTCGCTTACAGACAACCCCCCAACCTAAAGCAAATACTCACCAGCAACCACACATCACTGAACAAAACCACTAACCCAGGAACCTATCCTTGTAACAAACCCCGATGCCAACTCTGTCCACATATCTATTCAAGTGACATCATCATAGGACCTAATTACATCAGCCATACCATCAGGGGCTCGTTCACCTGCACATCTACCAATGTGATCTATGCCATCATGTGCCAGCAATGCCCCTCTGCCATGTACATTGGCCAAACCGGACAGTCTCTACGCAAAAGAATTAATGGACACAAATCTGACATCAGGAATCAAAATACTCAGAAACCAGTGGGAGAACACTTTAACCTGTCTGGTCATTCAGTGACAGACCTGCGGGTGGCTATATTACAACAGAAAAACTTCAAAAACAGACTCCAAAGAGAGACTGCAGAGCTAGAATTGATATGCAAACTAGACACAATCAACTCCGGTTTGAATAAGGACTGGGAATGGCTGAGCCATTACAAACGTTGACTATCTCCCCTTGTAAGTACTCTCACACTTCTTATCACACTGTCTGTACTCGGCTAGCTTGATTATCACTTCAAAAGTTTTTTTTTTTTTGTTTGTTTTTTTTCTTAATTAATTGGCCTCTCAGAGTTGGTAAGACAACTCCCACCTGTTTATGCTCTCTGTATGCGTGTATATATATCTCCTCATTATATGTTCCATTCTATATGCATCCGAAGAAGTGGGCTGTAGTCCACGAAAGCTTATGCTCTAATAAATTTGTTAGTCTCTAAGGTGCCACAAGTACTCCTGTTCTTCTTTTTGCGTATAGTTGTTGTTATTTATTAGTTTTCGTTTGGTGGTAGCACCTAGGAGCCCCAATGCTGGACGAGAGCCCCAGCTAAGTGGAATGAAGAGACAATCCCTGCTCCTGTGCATTTGTTGTAAACCCCACTCTCAAATATCAATCATTTCTATAGCTAAGGATCTCTCAGGGGTCCTGCTTTCACAAGGGCTTACAATTGATTACAAGCTTCTTATCTATGGCCTCCCGACCTCTCCTATCTCTGCAGCACTCCTCCCCACTCCTGAATGCAAAGGTAACCACATAAATCCCAACATAAAAGTCCTCCATTGGCTCCCCGTTTACATCTGTGCACACTACATACTTGCACTCCTTTGGCCAAAGCTTGCCTGGCTGTTGCATCTCTATTGACTTAGCTTTGCTTATGTAACCCCAGGTGAGCGTCCGAGGGAGCCCATAATGCACACTCACCAGGGAGTTACACTTATACCATGGCTAAATTTGACCATTGTCTTCAAACCACTTCCTGGGTATACTCACGTGCTTCCATTGTAGCATCTCGCCATATGCCTGCACTTGCTTCTCCTATCAGTCCAGGCCTGCCCTCATTCAAGGCTCCAATCTCTCCTCTTCTCTCTTGGAGATCTGCCTTTGCTGTCTCTAAACAAGATCAAAACCTACTTTTTCCAGGCGACTTTGTATACACCACATACAACCAGTAAGCTATCAATTCCCCACACTGCTCTTTGTTCTTGCCAGCCAGTTTCACGCCTCTCCTTATCTATTTCCCCTACCTACCCTTGCCCTTTCTTAGTGTAATGTTTACACGGTAATTGCTTTGGATTGGGAAATAGCTGTCTGAACGGCATGTTGTAAAATTAATTGCATTGTAATTGTATTTGCTCTTGGATCAAGTTTATCCTTCAAAGTTTTTGACTTTGGGAGCAATTTCTATCTTTTACACCTTTAAAAAAATCTACGATGTCATTTTTAGGTACAAAAATATAAGATCAAAAAAGAGCTCTAACCAATTTCCATTGGCACTATTTTCAGCTCACATAGTTTTATAACAGCTTCTACTTGTCCCTCTCGAGCCAACCACCCAGTATAGTGATTCAGAGTATAGATTCTGACTCAGGGCACCTATAGAGCTTTCTCCAAACTTTATCTGAATTTATAATGGAAGTTATGAGGGACTCCTCGCAGCACTGTTGCTTTTGAGCACTATTACAATACTGAGTGTGCTATTTTAACTAGTGATTAATTTCACTCTTTACTTGGAGTGAACACTGTATTGCAAATTAAATTCTTTTTACAAGAGAATGTGTTGTCCCTCTCCATCCAAGTATTGCAAAGTGTTTTAGAAACATTAATGAATTCAACTGATTTAAGCTTCAAAACCCCTTTGGAAATGGGTAAGTACCTGTTTTGGAGATGAGTAAAATGGGATGTGTTGAGGTTAGGGCCATGACACTGCTCACTTTGATGCCCATGTTAAACTCTCTCAACTTTGACAGGTGCCAGTGGCTGAGATAGAAGTAGTATCCAGGAGTCTAGGCTCCTAGTCCCCCTGTTCTAATCACTAGACCACAGTCACTTTCTTCAGCATATGTACATGCTTCATTGTCTATTATGAAATAAGATATACCTATAAAATTACACCAATGGTTGACAGAAAGTTTTGTCCATTGGATACTAAAATATCTCTTTACTCTTCTCATCCCTAAGGCAAGAGAGACCTTGGCAATTGTATTTGACTTACTATAGACCCAGCTTTGGAACTTTCATCTTCTGGGTGCCCTTTGACTGTAGTCTATGCTAATCTGCAAACCTGTGAGGCAGTCAATAATTTTTTTAAGTCCAATTTATGCTAGGAAAAGCAGGTGCATAGTGCTTCTTATCTCCGATAAGACTTAAACCCTCATAAATATTTCCTGAGTATATAAAACTTGTAAAATTTTAACCTCCCTTTATTGTCAAAAAGGAGGAAATTCACATTAAGCAAGATGGAGAATCACCCATGCAGAACTTTAGTCCATGCTAGGATATCATAGAAAATGTGGGTATAAATGGTCAGCTATGTAAATTGGTGTAGCCATATCAACTTCAATGGCGCTTTGCTGATTTACATCAATTGAAAGTCTGAGTCAGATGCTGGATAAAGTCTATGGGCATTTGAGAAATGTCCATCAATTCATTTAATGGGAGGACAAGATTTTAAAGAAGCAAGAGCAACCCCATACTTATTAACATCCAGCCTTATTCTCTGGCTGTTCAAGTAGAACAAGCTGTTAACATGAACATTGAGCAATCCAACATTAGAGCATTTGAAACCCATTGTTGATGCAATGCAAAACGTCATTTACTTTGTCTGCCACAAAATGTTTTAAAGTTTGCCATCTTTTCTTAATGGCCTTCCAAGTAATAGCTCCCTAATGCCAACAGTTGGCTGTTTCCAGATATATAAATTACTTCATGAACTCTGATTGTTAAAGCGAGTAAACCAGCTGTGGGGTAAGTTGTATCCCTCTAATGATTTTTGTACTCCTATTTGTCTTGCAGAATTTCAATAAGTAATTTCTCTTCTCTTTTCTTTACTTTGCTTAAACTGACATTGAAATTGCCTTCACTTTTATCGCAGTGCTTATTTGCAACACTGTTACATAGTAGAAAATTATTTCTAAATGCATATGCAGCTTTTTTTAGTGTCAACACAACTTTGTCAGTGATTTTTCAAAAATGAGAAACCTAAAATTTACTTCTCTTCTTATGATTATTACTGTAGCATGTGTGATTTTTATTAGCTATGGAAATTTATCATTTTGAGAGCTTTTGTGGGTGTCACATAGTGTTGCTATGGGACGATTACTGATAACTTGGAAGGAACACCTCCATTCTACTAAATTCTTTCTTCAAAAAGTTCATGGACTGTAACCTGATAGACAAAGTCAACTTAATTATTCAACGTACATGGATCGGCCTTATAAATTATGCCATTTTGAACACCATTTTTTCACCTGAGACAATGAGTATGAAACAGTATAACAAGAATTCTTCACTTTTTTTTGCCAATGATATGATTGTTTAGTGCATGCTTTGAGAGTTGATTTTTAAAGGTCTTAAAATGTCTGCTTTAATAATTCCTATTGATTCAGTAAGGGATAAAAATTCTTGACATGTTAGAAGATTAGCATTTATATTGTGTACATCTTAATTATTGTGTTTGTTAATGCTATTTCCTTTATAAATAGTAGAGAGCAGAAATTAAAGAATTTTTTAAAGGATACTGACAGGCTCAAAATTTAGTCTGATAGACTTTAAGGCTAGAAGGGTCAATCATGGATCATCTAGTCTGACCTCCTGTGCATCTCACATCACAGAACCTCACCCTCTCCAGTACTAGGCACATAACCTCTGGCTGAGTTACTGAAGTTTTCAGATTTTGATTTAGAGACTTCAAGATACAGAGCATCCACCATTTGTTCTAGTTCAAACCAGCAAGTGACCTCGTCCCCAGGCTACAGAGGAAGGCAAAACAACCCCAGGGTTTCTGGCAATCTGACCTGGGGGGAAAAATTGTCCCAACTCCAAATATGACAATCAGTGAGACTCTGAGCATGTGGGTGAGATCAGCCAGACACCTGGGCAAAAATTCTCTGTAGTAACTCAGAGCCCTCCCCATCTAGTGTCCCGTCTCTGCCCATTGGAGATATTTGCTAATAACTGATGCAATTGTAGGCAACCTCATCATACCATCCTCTCCATCAACTTATCCCGCTTAGCCTCAAAACAGAAATTTTGCCCCACTACTCCCCTTGGAAGCCTATTCCAGAACTTCACTATGATTGTTAGAAACCCTTTGTCTAATTTCAAGCTTAAACCCGTTGATGGCCAGTTCATGTCCATTTATTCGTGTGTCCACATGGGTGCTTCACTTAAACAACTCCTCTGCCTTCCTGGTATAAAGTCCTTGGATGTATTTATAGAAAGCAATCATATTTCCCCATGGCCTTTGTTTTGTTAGGCTAAACAAGCCAAACATCTTAAGTCTATACAAATAACATAAATACTACTAATTCTAATATTAGAAATATTTTCTTTTTTTTTTCATTTAAATGTCAATGAGAAAATGTATTTGTTTGGTCTCCTGCATTGCTTTGACTCCATAATGCTATTTTGTTTGACAGTGTCGGAGAACTGGGAGGTGAAAATAACTAGAAACAACATTGAAAGTGGCCACTTTATTTCCACTGACCTAGTGTAACCTACTGGTAAATGTGGGTTCTAGGTCTCCTTTGTTATGTTCATGGGGCAAAGAAAGAAAAGTTAGATAAAAACATACTATACGTTTGCTGGAAGGTTGCAATATAACACTTAGCATTCAGAACGGTAACATACAAAAACCCAAAACCAGAGACAAAGCAGGCTGCTCCCGAAGGCAGAGAGGCACAACTTTCCCTAGTCTGGCTATCTGCAGACCGACTGCTGCTATCCCCAGATCAAAGGCTTTAGCATAAGAACATAAGAATGGCCGTACTGGGTCAGACCAAAGGTCCATCTAGCCCAGTAGCCAGGTTCCCCAGAGGGAGTGAACCTAACAGGTAATGATCAAGTGATCTCTCTCCTGCCATCCATCTCCAGCCTCTGACAAACAGAGGCTAGGGACACCATTCCTTACCCATCCTGGCTAATAGCCATTAATGGACTTAACCTCCATGAATTTATCCAGTTCTCTTTTAAACCCTGTTATAGTCCTAGCCTTCACAACCTCCTCAGGCAAGGAGATCCACAAGTTGACTGTGCGCTGTGTGAAGAAGAACTTCCTTTTATTTGTTTTAAATCTGCTGCCCATTAATTTCATTTGGTGGCCCCTAGTTCTTATATTATGGGAACAAGTAAATAACTTTTCCTTATCTACTTTCTCCACATCACTCATGATTTTATATACCTCTATCATATCCCCCCTTAGTCTCCTCTTTTCCAAGCTGAAAAGTCCTAGCCTCTTTAATCTCTCCTCATATGGGACCCGTTCCAAACCCCTAATTGTTTTAGTTGAGCTTCTCTGAACTTTTTTGAGATGAGGAGACCACATCTGTATGCAGTATTCAAGATATGGGCGTACCATCGATTTATATAAGGGCAATAATATATTCTCCATCTTATTCTCTATCCCCTTTTTAATGATTCCTAACATCCTGTTTGCTTTTTTGACTGCCTCTGCACACTGTGTGGACGCCTTCAGAGAACTGTCCACAATGACTCCAAGATCTTTTTCCTGATTCGTTGTAGCTAAATTAGCCCCCATCATATTGTACAAATGGGAATCACGCGCATGATTTTAATCTGGAGAGTCCTTTTAAAATAAGTAAAGTCCTCTTGGATACATGGCTGGAAGGTACCATATACAGCAGTGCAAGTGCAAAGAAGGGGAGGGATAGCTCAGTGGTTTGAGCATTGGCCTGCTAAACCCAGGGTTGTGAGTTCAATCCTTGAGGGGACCACTTAGGGAGCTGGGGCAAAATCAGTACTTGGTCCTGCTAGTGAAGGCAGGGGGGTGGACTTGATGACCTTTGAAGGCCCCTTCTAGTTCTAGGAGATAGGATATCTCCATTTATTTATTTATTTTTAGTCTTGTTAATGGAAACCGAGGGGGTACCTATCTCATAGAATTGGAAGAGATCTTGAAAGGTCATCGCGTCCAGTCCCCTGCCTTCACAGCAGGACCAAGTACCATCCCTGATGGGGTGAGGAAAGAAAGCTAAGAAATTCAAAATTAAGGCTGAAATTCCAGACTGAACTAATTCTGTTGTGGCTACATATTCCACAAGTCATTCATTATATTTAAGGATGGGTGGGTATGTTTGCATTCAATAAGATGTATCCTGAACTTTCACCCAGAACTGAGTATGAACCCAAATCTTTTATGAGGTTCATAGCATTTCAGAGGTCTTAAAAAGCATGTGCCTCTGAGTTTCCTGATTTTGTTCTGATCAGTTCCGATAGGTGTTTTGGGAGGGTGGGGTTGAGGGAGAAGAAAATCTTCTGGTTTCTTCCTGGCCCTGATTCAGGAAAGCATTCCCATTCAGGGCGATACTTATTAAGCACATGGTGACTTTAAGTGTGTTGTAAGTCATATTGGAATCAAAGGAATTTAAGCACATGTTTAAAGTTAAGCATGTACTTAAAAGGTATCCTGAGTAGGGATGGACATAGGCACATGCTTCAGTGCTAATTTGACTCTGGCCCTGGTTTGTACATCATATTTTGTTTGTAATTAACTTCTCTGAAGTGCTGGGAAGCATGCAGTGGAGCTGGGCAATTTTTTTTTGAATTAATAGCTTATTCATTGAAAAATGCAATTTTGGTTGACCTGAAATTATTCATGATTTTGATGCGATAGTATCTGCCAGGGAAAAGGTTTTTTTAGGGCCAGCAAACCATGTGTATTTGTGCATGTCCATCCACCCACCTGTTCCCCTTTAAAGCCTAGTGGTTAGGGCACTTCCCTGCGATGCATAAGACCAAGCTTTAAATACCCACTGGGAGACTTGAACACAAAACTCCTGTCTCACAGTTAACCATCCAAATCATGAGGCCATAGATGATTCTGGGGATGAGTGCTCTCACTTTCTCCTGTTGAAGCTGTTTTTGTCGCCATGCTTGAATACTCATTGGGCCAGAGAGCGAGAGAGAGCTAGTCTATCATGGCAATTAAGACACTCACCTGGGAGATAGGAGATGTGGATTCAAATCTTCTCTCTGCCTGATTCAAAGCTGGGTCTCCCACATTCCAGGTGAGTGCCCTAACCTGTGAACAAAAGGTTATAAAGGGGGACAAATGGGCACAAACAAGCCTGCTTTGCTGGGCCTGAAACAGACTTTTCCCGTTTGCCGACAAATTCCGAACACTTTCGGAACTGAACCGAATATTTTCCTAGTTTTTTCAGATTGCTGGCTGAACTGAAAAACCAATTATTTGGCCAGCTCTAGGGTACAATATGAAAGGGTTGTTAATCTGGGGCAATCCATGGACTGTAGGAATAAATCCAGTGCTAACTCTCTAATGGGATGAGTGGTTAGCTAATCAAATTGTTTGCATTTAGGTCTGAGAGACTGTCCCTTGTGCTTCCTGTTTGGTCCGGGTTTCCTGTTCTGGGTACTAATCAGCAACTGGACTGGACCTCTACAGCATGTAGCTTCTAAGGTAAGATAACACAGATAACATGTGAGTAGGAGAAACAAACAGAATATATTGAAATGATGAAAGTTGCACTGCCTAAGAAAGCAGCAGTAATTCCAGAGTCTTGTGCATTCTCAACTTGACATGTGTAGCTTTTGGGGCTTGTCCCTTGATAGCATTAAAGTCCCATGTATAGAACTGAATGTTTGTGTGCGCACATAGGTTCCCCTAAACTTCAGAAGATCTTAACCCCATTAAAAACTGCAAGATCAAAGGACAATTGTTTCCTAATAGTTTTCCATTTCCACTTGAAGTTGGTATCCTTTTTGAAAAATAATCTGTGAAGTAACTGAAGTGAATACTGAAAATATTCAGTGGTGAATATATACATTTAGCTCAAGTGACAATTTCCAGCTTACTAGACTGTATGGCCAGGGGATATGGACAAGGGGAGGAAGAAAAGTAGAAACTGGACCTTGAGAATCTTTTTTTTTTTTTATTGCAAGAAAAAATGCACAGAGTGAATTCTCTAGCTTTCTAGATTGTCCAGTTATAATACTGGTACAAGGTTTGCTCAGGACACCCATTTGGTGCAATTTGAGCTAAAAGTAGAGCGAGCAGAGCACATAATAAGCATGAGCCGAGCTAGGCCCAGTCTATGCTATAAGGGTGTCATGTTGGGATATTGTCTTTTAATCTGGTAGTGCCCCAATTGTGTTATCCTCTAGCAAGTTTTGTATTAAAGTCCTGGACTGGGCCTACAGGAATTTGGAGTTACAGGAGCACAGCAAAAACAGGCTCTCCTTGGTCTAAGTATTAAATCTAGATTTAGGTGCCTGACTTGGACACCAAAATATGGAAGTTTTAGCCAAGCTGCACAGCTTTTACCCAGGAACACCAGAACTCCGTGTTCCATTCACGACCATTACTGACAATGCTGGGTTCCTTATTCCATTTTAGGGCCACCACTTGCAAGGTGCTGGGCAGCTTGCTACTGGGAACTGAGTGCATTCAAATACCATTGTAGCTAGTAATGCCATCAATTGTTTCAGGGGAAACAAATCCTTATGGAAAAATTACGATATTTTTAAAAAGTTCTTTTAGTAATTTTATAGCATTTGAGAGATAATTATCTCCTTGCTATAGAATTATGTAGCTACAGGAAAGAAGTAATTCTCTAGTAAATTAATTCTTCCATTTCCTAGTAAATCCTAGAATAATTTCTTTTAGTTTCCTATTAAATGCTAGAAAACTCTTCCATAAGGGCTAGATCTCAAACTCGAGTCTTCACGGTTACTGACCGTGAAAGACATTTTCAAATTTCTTGCTTTAAAATATTTTTATTTGTATGTGTATTTGGTTAATAACGCGGAATCTGAGCTTTTTACCTTGCTTTTTTTCCCTTTCATCATTTTCAGGTTTGTGTTTTGAGCCACGTTTTAATCAATGCCTTTAAATCTACACCCGTAGCTTTCTGAGTATGTGTTCATTGGTGCATGCTGAGCCCACTGGAGTGCACAAATGGAATGCTTAGAACATGATTAGTGCAAGCAAACCTGGGTTTTGCATATGCAAATGAACTCAAAATTCCAGGTGTTAACATGAGTGGCAGTCCTGCAGGCTTGTATGCACGTGACTAACATTACACTATCCAGTTGTCCCATAGAATTCAGTAGTGCTACTCACATTTGTAAGCATTTGCAGGATGGGGACCTTAGGGGCTGGATCAAGGTCTCTAAAAACTTGGTCCTTAAACATACTCTCTCATGCACACAGGTGCTGAGTCCAGCTATTTTCTTTATTTTGAGAACACTACTATTGTGCTTTTCTTTTATCTCCTGTGTCAATGTCTCCCTATATTAAAATGGTGAAGTAGAGCTACCGTATTCCTTTGTCTTCAGTGGTATGTTCAGACTAGTCTTCCAGACTGATTTTCCGCCTGGCTTTGGTTCTTAATGATAATTTGTGTTCTCATCATATTGTGTTTACTGCAGAAGAGTACATTTTAAATGAGCCAGCAATGCACCAGGTGGAATATCCACTTCATGTCACTGTTAGTGACTCAGAATATCAATTTGTATTTTTCATACTGCCAATGTCTTATTGATTATGAGTGTAACACTGAAAATCAATTTCTTACCCATTGTTTGTAATCTAGAATCTTGAATTCCAGGGCTTTGGAGCGGAGCCTGGAGCTGGAGCGCGGAGCAGCTCCGGAGCAGTGGAGCTGCAGGTTTTTGCCTGGAGCTGGAGCAGAGCCGGAGCACAGCTCCAAAGCCCTGTTGAATTCAACTGCTATCAGCCATGTAACCTGCTCTTAAGTATTATGACTTACTGGGAATGATGTTGGAATGTCCACAGACTTCAATGGGAGTTTGGGTGTTTTGCACATTATAGGGTCAGCCAATACATTGCTAAATCGCAGGAATGGGGGAAATAAAAAAAATGTTTATGAAAGGTGTATTTCCTTACTCCATCATCATATGCTTGCTGATTGTTTTTAAAGGGGCTGTTTCTCTAGTTTGCTTGAATGTCCTGTATCCGCAAAGAAACTAATTTTCTAAGTATATGTTCATATGTATATAGTCTTAACTGGGAACACAGTCTCATTCGCAGAGGCTACTTTTTATTGGGTAGTAGAAACATGGTGCCTGATTCTAGGATATATAGAGGCAACCAAAGATGTAGTTCTGGATACAATATATGTTCCTCCCAGGAAATACATCTGGTACTTTTGCAAGTAGGTATTGCACTCTTTGGAATCTGTTGAGGTGGGGAGTCAAACACGTGCAATATGATGCATGTGTGTATATGTGTACCTACATATATTGATATATAGCATATAATGTGTGTGTGATATGAATATATATGCATGCAATATATCTACATATACGTGCACAGGTTATGTAGTCCTGCTAACTCGGGGCAAGATTGTGCATTGAGACACAATCTCTGAACAAAGCATGGTGCACAAATTTCACCAATCAATGAGCAGCCATTGGAGGCACTGTGCCTAAGGGCTGCCCCTCTGAATCACAGTTCCTTCTCTGCATCCTACTTGCCCTGAGAGGTAATATTTTGCAGCTGGCCTGCAATGACTACATCAAATGACTACTGCACAGGTTCAGCTGCACTGGCTGTCACATTGAAGAGGTGGAGCCAAATTTCCACCCATTCCCAGCTGCTCCTTGCATACTCCTTACCTTTCTGGTTGGGTCTGAATGTGTTTATGCTTATGCCCTCAGAGGCAAGATCTGGGTAGCTCCTGTAGGAGTGCAAAGGCAATGGTTTCTTTGTGGCTATGTAGTCAGTCACAATGTAGTCCTCTTGGATAATATTTTTTAGTCCATTGGTTCCAAAATCTAGTTGACTGGAAACAAGTGAGTTCAACTGTGGCTCGCGCTCTCACTGTTTTCCCAACGCAGTTATATTTCTTTGAAGAGTCTGCCGCTCAACTACAGGTGTGTTGGAGCTGCATGCACGCTACAAAAAGAACAAATAGCCGTCATAGTCATTCCAATCTTGAAACCAAGTCATTTCAACTGGTAGCTCATCCTAAAAATAAGCTTGTCTGGTTGAAAACCGCAGGGGTCATCCAGGCCAAGTCATGGCAATAGCAGAAGTGCTGAGGGTCCCTGTGGAAACAGAGTTCGGTGCTTCAATAAACATACCTAGCCTGTGTGCATTGGCTTGGGCAGTTGAGCTGCAGCAATGTCTCAGCGTCTTTTTTTCTCTAAAATAAACGGTGCATAAAGTAGCTTGGTGGACAGGATTAGCTGTGTGGTCACTGCTCTCCCTGCTCTCCCTTTGTCTTTTAAATATTTGGTTCATAATGACCTAAATAGCTGTATAATGTGTTAAACCTTCTGATCAAGTTAAACCTGAGCCTAACCAAAGGTTTGCGTGAGAATGTGTGTACTTGGTCTTTACATCTAGAACAGAAGGCCGTTCTGGTGTAGACTAGGGAAGTTCATGCAGAAGTGCTGAAGTGAAGTCATGGATAATGCTGTTTTCCTTGTTCTAACAAAGTTCCTTGTTCAGTGTTAGAAGAAATGTAATTTTTCTGTGATTCCCTATCATTCGCACATAATACTGCATTGTTTTTGTTTTCCACTGGCTAACTTTGTGTGTGTGTGTGTGTGTGTGTGTGTGTGCACACGCACACACACACATAGTTCCACACTTCTTTTTTTGCTATTATCATGTCCATTTAAGGCCATGTTGCTATGCATTGTGCTGTTGCCATAACATGCTGCTGATATACAATGTGTTTTATGAGGAATCAAATCAATGCTTATCCGCGCACTGTCACTCAATCAATAGCACACATCAAAAATTCATTCAGTAGGAGGGAAATGAAGGACGTCAGATTATGATGGCATTGTTTTCCTTAATGCTTCATAAACTTTTAACACAACAAGTTAAATGGTTTAATCCACAAAAGGTTGAGAGATCTCTGTGGGGTTTGCTTACTAAACTACAGTGACACCGAATTCTGCTAGTGCAGCTTAACATTGTCGCATCATGGTTTGGGAACAGCAGTACCTCCCCCGGGGCCACATAGTGGAGGGAAATGAAGACTCAAGTCACAGTCTTCTCACCCCTCCCTTCAAAATTTATGAGGAAATCAACTGCCTTTCTGCATCCCAATGATAACTGCATGAATGAATCTGTGGGTTTGAAATGCACCTCTAGGACGGCTCATTTTCAGATGGCTCCAGCAATATTAAGTGGTCATTGCGGATGACATAGGGAATTCCTTGTGGTTTTGAAATACAGTGAAAGAGTATCTAGGAAACACAGAGCATGGTCTCTTCTTATCATCAGGGAAGAGTGTCCTATTGATTCGTTTTCTTTGCTCAGGTTCAATAAGGCTTTTATTTATGATTACATGGCTTATGCTTACTTATTTATCTGCCATGTGCAAAGTCAGGTTAGAATCAACCCACTGCCTTATTTTGCTAGATAACAGGATTCTTTTCTTGCAGAAGTTAGGCAGACTCTTTGAGGTGCTACTGGAAGCTGGATCGCTGTGTCGGACACAAACACAATGCACCAGCTACTGTGCGAACTTATAAAGCTGTGTGAGCTTCTAAAAATGGCTAGATTTGATATACCTCCTCAGGGATGGACTGGGAGGCTCACGGGCCAGTACACTATGCTGCAAGATAGAGCTGGGTGATATTTTATGCAAAAACTTGTTTTCACTGGAAAATGCAGATTTGGGTTGAACAAAATATTTTGCAAATTCATGTCAATTTCTCCAAATTGTTTTGGTTGGGGAAAAAAACGTTCAGTTAAATAGAAATGTTTCATTTGGCCTAATACAATTTTTTTCCCCAACCTCCCCCACCCCAATTCACTTCAGGTCAACCTGAAACAAATTTTTTATTTGTGATTTTTTTTTTTTAAATACTGCAAGCAAAGTGAAAATCAGATATTCACACAGCTCTAGTACAAGCACAAGCTAAAGCAGACCTACTTCCACCACTTCCTTTATAGATTTCGCCCATACTTCCTTAGGGCACGTCTACACTACCGGATCAGCGGGTAGTGATCAATCTATCGGGGATTGATTTATCGCGACTAGAGTAGACGCAATAAAATCGATCCCTGATCGCTCTGCCATCGACTCCAGAACTCCCCTGGAGTCGATGGGGGAGCAGCAGCGGTTGACTCACCGCTGTCCTCACAGCCAGGTAAATCGACCTAAGATACGCTGACTTCAGCTACGCTATTCGCGTAGCTGAAATTGCGTATCTTAGGTTGACCCCCCTGCTAGTGTAGACCTAGCCTCAGTTATCTCCTCTCCTTCCATTACTCTTCTCCCACTCCACATAACTAACTACTCTCCTCCTCTGACCGATGTTCCCCCGCCAAGGCACAACCCCCCTCCCTGCCCCATTCCTTTTTTCACCCAGTATAAATGCTAGTTGTAGGTGGTGTCCAAAGAACATTAGTTGCTGTAGGATTCTGTCCTGCTTTCCTCCAGCAAGCTCTTGGTAGTTTCAATTCACTCTCTACAAAATTGTCCACTAAGGGCTTGTCCACACTGCGAAGTTGTCGACAAAACATTTGTCTTTCGTGGGTACTTAAAAAAACATCCCCCCCTGCGAAAGACAAACGTTTTGCCGACGCAAGTGGCAGTGTGAATGTGGCTTTGTCGGCAGGAGCACTCTCCTGCCGACAAAGCTAATGCCACTTGTGTGACTGGAAGTATTTTATCGGCAAAAGTGCTGACAAAGTACCGAAAAAGAGCATTTACACATGCTGACTTTTAGTGACAAGCCCTTAGAAATTTCTTCAGCCTTTATGTATTCATGGAAGGTGGAGTCCAGAACCTATCACCTTAGAAGTTATCCGTACCCAATTCAAGTTTAATTAGTGCTCCTGTTACAATTATAATTAGTGTTCCAATATGCCTGTTAGTCTATAAGGTGCCAAAGGACTCTTTTTTGCCTGTTACAACAGTAAGTTATTACTTGTGTTTTTGATATAAAGCAAATGGAAGTGAACATACATTATGGCACACTCACTTAAGCTGATCTTGGGAAATCCATATTAATTGAAGTGACATAAGATAATATCTCCCCATATACTGGAAGCCATGTTACAGAAATCTAGATAAGATCAAAGTAATTGCTCTATACATTAAGCAATTGCTAATAACTAAAACAGAAAAAACCTCTTTAATTTTCTGATTTGTATCTTTAATCAATTGCAACATGGTACGATTGTGTTTTATCTCTAGTTTCTCAATCATTTGCTCAATAGAGGTTGCTCCCCTGCATTTGACTGACATTGCATTTTTATTGACATTTACAGTAGTTTTTACAACATTCAAGGTGCATAAGTTAAACAGAAATGTGACGTAGTGACATTTCTGGATGGAAGCGGGTCATAAAGATGGAAGGCAGGTGTAATATTCAATTTACAATAGTAAGAAATTACAGATTATGTACAACCCACCTTGCCTGTTTAGTCACGTATTGTACCATGTTTTCACATTACATCAGTAAATCATGTTACCTATACATACCATAAAAGTTAATGAATGAGAGAGGTGGCAAATATTCTAGATGGAATTAAAATATGAGGTTTAAGCTGTTAAATACAGGCTATGGTATGTCCTTTCCACTCTTCAAAAAAATCATGGACTGGTAAATTGTCTGCCTAGCAAAGTGTTTTGGTTTTGTTTTGTTTTTCTGTTTCACCTAAGGTGTGAATTTAAAACAATATAGTAGTACTGGTATAATGAGTAACATATAGATACTTATTTCAGTATAAGAGGGTTTTTTTTTCAGTTTAGCTTAAACCCCTTCCACTGGTGTCATAAATTAAGCTGAAAAAAGGCACTCATACCATAATAATAATGTCCACACGAGGGATTACACTGGTATAACAACACCTGTATAAACATAACAGTAAGTCTTTACCATGTAGACAAGGCTTAACTTGCATTAAGCAGAAGTGGAAAATCCATGCTGTTCCTTGGAGCCGTGCTTTATCATTCAGATTGGTCAGTTGACAGAATCAGCATCTGGCAGATGGAATTTTAAATGGCAAAGTCCTCTACTACTACTACTTCTGCACCCTGCAGAATCCAATCCTTAGTGGTTATAACAGGTGACTTCTGGGTTCTCTTCCTGGCTCTGCTGCTAATTTTAATGTGTGACCTTGGTAACTCCCTTTCTTGTGCCTCAATTTCCCCAACAGTAAAATGGGGATAATATCTTACTGACCTCTTTGGGGGCTTATTTAGGGCTTGGCTAGATGGAAAACCAGTGCACTGCAAGCTGGAGTATAAACCTTAGCATTCCTATCTGCCACACAGTTGATGTGTGCACCCTGCTACCACACAGGTTTTTAACAGCGGGTCAAAGGGCACTACAGAACTTTTAGTGTACGGTAGCAGGGTCCACATACCCAATGAGCATCCAGCAGGCTAGAACACCGATGATTCATACTCTTGCTTGCTGTGCCTTTAACTCTGTGTATAGACAGGCCCTTAGTTAAGGTTTGTAAAGGCACTTTGGCATGAGAGCTGGTCAGAAAAAAATGTATCAACTTTTTTCCCAGTGTAAAATGCTTTTTTGACAAAATAGAAATGTTTGATTTTTATTAACTCCTCCCTCCACAATTCATTCATAAAAAAGGGGTTCTACTATAATATCACTACTTGTGTTAGAGTAGCATCTAGAGGCCATGACGGAGATTGAAGCTCCTTTGTGCTAGGTTCTGTACACACACCCCAGTAAGAGACAGTTCCTGCCCTTAAGTAGTTTACGGTCTAAATTGACAAACAGTGAAAAGGAAAACAAGGGTACAGAGTGATGATGTGAGTTGTATAAAGTAACACAATGTGTTAGTGGTAGATCTGGGAATAGAACCCAGGCTTTCTAACAGTCAGTCTAGTAACTACCCACTAGTCCACACTGTTTCCAATAGCAAATGACATCCATTCTGAAATTGTTTCAAACCAGTCTACAGAATTCTGCAGAAGGAATGTAATACTCTATTACGTTAGTATTGGTTGATTGGAATTTTTTATCAAATTCTATAGGACTTTTCTATAGGTGATACTGAGAGCTCCACTTCTCTTAAAGTATTGTGCTGATTAAGCATTATTACTTGTGTTCTTCTCACATGGGAATCAGCGTGACTCACTGTATAAGAAAAACATGGCCACAACTCTCACGATCACTGCTTGCCCCATCCTGCCCCACCCTATGCCTTATCATCAAAACTGCCTCTTCATTTGATAATCTCATTACATTGTTCTCTGTCACAGGTTAAACTCATCAGTGGATGATCTCACCATGCATAATCTGGTTAGCTCATGGTGTGGTTTCTTTACTAGATAACTTAGCATTCTGACCCTTGGGATGTGAAGTAACTATGGAGGTGACCTGAGAGGAGTTTTAATATTTCTCAAGTTGATGGAGAATTTAACATTTTAAACTGCAATTCACCAGAACCACCCAAACAAAAATGTGGGCCCTACTATAGTTAGAAAGCATGATGAATCCCTAATTTGCACTCTGCGCAATCCTGAACATAGACTGCATTTTGATAGGACCTACTCACTTGCACAGACACTTCCACTTTTCCAGAACAAAGGACTTTTGCTCATGCTAAGACAAAAAGGGATTTCATGATTGGTTATAAGTGGTAATAAAAAGTTAAAGGATATAGCACTAAAAAATAAAGCATCGGGAAAAGCAAGTTGCTAGCATCTAGATGCTCCAGTGATAGGTGACACATGACTACCTAAAAAAGATAATATACATTATGTAGATGCACATTATTTTTTCTTCAACTTTAGTGAGGGTAAAAAAAAAACCCCTAATTTTGTTTTGTTGGAGATGCAAAGTTTTCTGACTCTTGGTGTGTTTTAAATTGAATTTAAACAGAGGAGATGAGTTGGTGACTGCAGAAATTAACTGTCGGTGATCCTATTTTTTGACTCACTTGATGTGACTAGAAAGCACATACTCCTGCTTACGTATCTTGCTTATATACGTTAAATTTTAAAAGAGAGAACAAAAATGTCTTGTTAAATAATGGATCATGCACCTAACCATTGTCCCCTTTTCTTTAGCCACCTGAAATATTATTAAATTACTTTTCTGACAATCTGTTTGTTTGTTTTTCCTGTGGAGGAGAAAACTATTTGAAGAAGGGGTTTGTTAAAATACAAGGCAAAATTCAATATGTGAATTCTTGAAAGACTGATTCAGGATGGAGGAAGTTTTGTGTTCCTACTGATTGATAAATTCTGGAATGTTAACAGACTGAGTTTACCTTAAAAGACCTTTCCTGAGTTACCAAGGGAATACATTTTACCTCCAGAAAAACCAGAAGTGAATCACCTGCAATCCCAAGAGGAAAGCGTATTGTGAAACTGAGTTTTCCCGGTGAGTAACTCAAAGGAACCTGGTCTTCTTGACAAAAGAGTTTATCTTGTCTGGTAGCTGGGAAGATTAGCTCTCTGAATAATAAAGATGAATATGGTCACGGAAGAACTTTGGAACTTTGCTCTCCTGTTCTTCTGAGGTCTCATTATCTGTGAGTATTTGAACAGCCATTGTTTGAATTCATGAAACTGTTCTCGGATCCCCTGCGCTCCACAAACTGATTCATCTGAATATTCATGTGTCATTCATGATTCATTATGGGTGGTCAGAAAGTTCCAGTTGTCCAGTCACTGACAACTTGGTAAACTTTAGTGATCTAATCAGGGACCGGAAACAATGCCATGAGCGGTAGATGACACACCATGCATAATGCATGGATGATAGCAAGTAGCCAAAGTTCATGAATGACTTCTAGTCTAAAATTTGTTCATCCAAACTATTTAATGGCTACTAACAGATAAATACATTTTCAGAAATCAGTCAATAATTCATGATCACAAAAAGTGCGACATTTGCAATGGATGTTGTTAAAAATTATAGTTCAACCAGCACCAGGCAGAAGATTCCCCTTTGAATTAAAATACTGCTTGAACAAAAAAATAAACTTTTCATTGACCTGTTTTCTGTTACAATGTCCAGGGCCTATCCCATCTTTGGCTTCATCTGTACACTTGGAATTGGACTAAGATCTCCAACTAACTTTACCTAATAACTCTATGCAGTCTTTTCACTGCCTGTATCTCTTCTTTCATTTCCTTCCTGTGTCTTTTGTTGTTTATTTGTATTACAATAGTGCCTAGAAGCCCCAATTACCTCATTATACTAATGTTCTTCTCAGTCCCCATCCTGTACATCTTCCTTACTCTCCTTCTCCAATTGCCTTCATGCCTTCTATCATATGCCAAGAGCCCTCTCATTCCTCCTTCAAATTGCTCTTCAAAAACCACTTCCAGGAAATCCCTCCTTCTGTCTTCTCCTAGCATGAAATTCTTCAGAGGACCAGCACAAGGCCTAGTACCACTTAATTCCCACTTAAGTCCTATTTTGAGGACTTAAATGGTGCACATCTCCTCTGATCAAGAGTAAATTTCACCCATAAGCCGTAACTCCTACGTATTTTGTAGTAATTTTAAAATAGGCAGCCAAAGTGCCATCTGGATCTGATTTGAAAGTTTTACATGGAGGTGAAACCCTCTGTATGCTGCAACAGAGGGTCCTGTGGCACTTATAAGACTAACAGAAGTATTGGGAGCATAAGCTTTCGTGGGTAAGAACCTCACTTCTTCAGATGCAAGTCTGAAGAAGTGAGGTTCTTACCCACGAAAGCTTATGCTCCCAATACTTCTGTTGGTCTATAAGGTGCCCCAGGACCCTCTGTTGCTTTTTACAGATTCAGACTAACACGGCTACCCCTCTGTTACCTCTGTATGCTGTGTCCCATAGCCTATGCCATCAACCATCCAGTTCAATGCAAAGTAACACACAAAGATCTGTGCAAGTTCTCTCAGTCTGAGAGGGGCCTGGATTTTTTTTGAGGGGGTGGGATGGGCGGAGGTCTGTTAATTAGCCATATTAATTACCATTGCAGTAAGAAAAACCAGCCCAGTCAGGATTTCGTCTGAAATACAGCGGTTCTCCATAAATGCATTTTATGACCCTTATGGCAATCTGATGCAGTCCTAAGAGTTGTTTATCCAGTAAAAGGCAGCAGTGCAGTATGTTCTCAGGAACAAGCCCAGCAGAGATTAAAGGAGTAATTAATGACCAAAACCTTATGCTACGTGCTATAAAAACCTTTTAACTAGGTTGGCTATGGTGGAAGTTTACATTACAAATAGAATGAAACTCCGCATTGGCTTTCCGAGGCACTTTCTGTTTTCAGATATAGTACAGAGTTAGGAGTTTTTGTTGGATAACTAGCTGCGGTGGAACAAACTTCTGTACTTCAGTTGATCCATCCCTTAGCCTCTCTACCTTCGTTTCTGTAGTCCGAAAATAAGGACCGTGCTGCTAATGCTTTGCCAATATCACAGGAGAGCTGTGAGGATTTGTAAATTTGTATTGAAAATGAAAAGTGCCATGTATAGGTAAGTGGTAAATAGACAGATGTACGTACAAAATGCGCAAGGGCAAATTTAGCATTTGCCCAGTCATTTGGTGATGTAGAACAGGTAACCATGCAAGTGAGCATCCTTTACATGAACACTTGTCAATTTTGGGTGCCCAAATATCCATTTTTATATGCAACACATCATCGTCTATTGGTTAGAACCTGGAACCAGGAGTTAGGAGAACTGGATTCTGTTTCCAACTCTGCCACTTGTTGTAGTATCTTGGGCAAGTAAGGTAATCTCTTTGTGCCTCAGTTCCTTTATCTGTACAATAGGAATAATACTCGCCCTTTCAGAGCCTCTTAGGAAAGGCACTAGATACATGTAAAGTATTAGTATTGTGAAATATGGAGGTACAAGTCAGCTGTACAATTTGGCCTGAAATATTCCCTTTAGGAAAAGACATTAGCTGCCTAAAACCCTTCAAACCAGAATCCTTTCTCTTTTCTAAATTCTGAGAAAAAGTAAATATTTTGTAAATGTGTGTACTATTTTTGAAAAGTCACACAAATGCACATATTCATAATGTGTAAAGTTCAGCGAGTCCTTGTCTTTGCATGATCATTGAGCAGAGCCTTCCTTTGTAAGCTTTTCATGGGAGGGTGTCTCTCTTACTGTATTTGTACAGCACCTGGTCCTATTCAACCCTAAAGCTGATGAGGGCATTATGCTACCATAATACAATACATAGTAATAATGCAGTAGAAGTTTTATATCTAAAATCTTTTTGATATTAAAAGCATTTCTATCAGGGGCGGCTCCAGGCACCAGCGCACCAAGCACGTGCGGCAGTCAGGGAGCCTTCGGCAGCATGCAGGAGGTCCGCCGGTCCCACGGCTTCGGCGGCAATTCGACGGCGGGTATGCCGAAGCCGCGGGACCGGCGAACCTCCCGCAGGCGCGCTGCCAAAAGCCGCCTGACTGCCATGCTTGGGGCGGCAAAATACATAGAGCTGCCCCTGATTTCTATCCATGTTTGCTTATTGGAAACCACATTTTTGCAGAGACCTACAATTGACAGTGTCTCTTTAAACAGAGAAAAGATAATTTCTCCACTTCAGGAATCACTGGACAAAACTCTGCCCAGTGTTGTGTAGGAAGGTCAGCCAGATGACCATAGTGCTCCCTTCTGGCTTTCAAATATATAAAACTGAGTATTACAAATGTCAATGTCCCTTATGCCTAAACAAAAAAAGACCTGGCTATGAGTCCAACTAAAAGCAAGCTAAGGTCTGAAATGAGAGTTGGCTTGACTGGAAATAGAATGAAAGCTCTTTGAGCCTGAATTGCATGTTCTCATTAACATGCTATGCACACCTATGGCATTATATACAGTAAATGATCATTAATAATGAGGAGGGCCCTACCAAATTCATGGCCATGAAAAATGCATCACGAAACGTGAAATCTGGTCTCCCCTTGTGAAATCTGGTCTTTGGTTTGCTTTTACCCTATATTATGCAGATTTCACAAGGGAGGCCAGAGTTTCTCAAACTGGGGGTCCTGACCGAAATGGGAGTTACAGGAGGGTAACAAGGTTATTTTAGGGGGGCCACAGTGTTGCCAACCTCACTTCTGCACTGCCTTCCGAGCTGGGTGGCCAGAGAGTGGCGGCGGCTGACTGAGGGCCCAGCTCTGCAGGCAGCAGCGCAGAAGTAAGGGTGGCAATACCATACCAGGCCATCCTAGCTGCTGCTGGCAGTGGCTCTGCCTTTAGAGCTGGGCTCCCAGCCAGCAGCCGCCGCTCTCCAGCTGCCTAGCTCTGAAGGCAGCACAGCCACTAGCAGCAGCAACACAGAAGTAAGGGTAGCAGTACCGCAACCCCCCCTCCACAATAATCTTGTGATCCCCCCCACACACACACACACCACACTCCTTTTTGGGTCAGGACCCCTATAATTACAACACCATGAAATTTCAGAATTAAATAGCTGAAATCATGAAATTTACAATTTTTAAAATCCTCTGCCCGTGAATTTCATAGCACTCTAATAATGAGTCCATTAAGATTATTAGACTAAATGGTCTAGGACAGAAGTTCTCTACCTGGTGGTTGCAAACAAAGGTCTAGGGATTGCTACCACCCTGTGTAGTGGGGGAATTCATGGCTAGATCCCACCTAGAAAATGCTGATAACCATGGATCTAGAACTATTAGACTGACAACATTCACTTTTATCATTTTCTTCCTTCTCTTTTTAGACTGAAAGAAAATGACACAGCCAGGAAAGTTAGTGCATTTGTACAGTGTTTAGAGGGGGGAGAAAGTCAGTCCCATCTTGTGGCTTTTCTTATTTGCTCATTTGACTCTGAAGCAGCCTCCAAAAATGATGCATACCACTTTGGGTAGTTAGTATTTTGAGGGGCCGTTGGGGGGGCGGGAAATTAGCCTACCAGGCAAAGGAAGAACAGGTCTGCAAGTCAAGGGAAATAATCATGCCCAATTTAGAAGTTCACTAAGAAGCTCGTGTATTCATTTTCGTATCAGCTCAGTGGAACATTGTGGGAGGCACAAGCACATGGGAGGGCTAGATAGCCCCTAGCAAGCACCTCGGCACGACTCTTGTTCTCTTGGATTATGTGTAGAAAACTTGCCTGTACAACTGTTTCTTTTGGCTTGAGGCTCCACAGTTCTGAAACTTCTTAACGAAAAAAAATAATGTATCCCGAAAGGCCTAGTTCCATGATTTGAAAGCCAATTTTTAACAGTACGTATAACTTTCAAGATCAGATGCCCTGAAGCAAAGTATAGTTCAGAAAGTTTGTTTTCACTCCACAGGAAATGTTTCGAACTTCCATTAAATTCTGTGCAGCAAGTTAGTAAGGGAGTGACTGACAGAGCAGCTAAAATAGGAAGAGAGGAATGTCTCTCTTGGGGGAAGGGAGGTACCAGACAGCTGCAACATAGATGGGACATATTTCAGCTTTGCAGTCCCATCACTTACATCTCTGAAAAGCTTCAAATGACAGACCCCTTACAGAAATATTAAGCCTGATTCAGATCTCACTTGCACCTGTTTTAGACTGGTGTAAGTAACTGCACTGACTTCAATGGAGTTGCTCCTGATTTACATCATAGTAAGTGGAATTTGATTCATACCCGCTGGTAGTAATTCTGGGACAGTTGTAATGCTGTATTATCCCATATTCATATAAAGATTCTTTCCCCTTCCCTTTGTTGGATCACTTCTATTGTATTAAATCCTCAATTATGACAATGGAAGTAGGTACTTTCCTCTCCTCAGCTCTAAAGATAAATAATATAGCATAAGTATGACCTCATAGCCATACATGGATGGCAAATTTTTCCCCTATTGAACTGCAGGATGGAAACAATGTTAGATGACAGTTGTGGAGAAAATTGCTTGGAATGTGAGGGGGAATATTACATTCGGAACTTAGTTCAACCTTTAATGAACTTTGTGAACAGTCTTTGTGAACAGTTACATAACAATGCTTGCGTTATATTAGATAAAAATACCATATGAGAGTATCACCATATACACGTACTACAATATATCAGACTGGGATCCAAGGGAGTTACAGGTGGACTGAGTTTGACCCATTATAAATATATGGTACCCGGATGCTGGATCATTCCTTTGTAGTGATCTAATAAGATACAATTTGGCAACTGATAAGGGAACAGAAGGTGTGAGGCAGCTGTCTCTTCTTTAGGGTGGTGCCGTTATTCTTTGTATTATGGTAGTGTCTACAGGCCAAGACCCCATTGTGCAAAGCACCATACAAGACCTTACAATCTAAGTGTCAGAATATAGACAACAGGGAGAGCAGAAGGAAACAATGCTGCTTTAGCTTGAAAAACAGTAGTCATGGCAAACTGGATCACTAACCATTGTTGAATGTTTTTATAGGGGTGTCACAGCAAAGGAGCGTTTTCAGAAGGGAATACTACATAGGAGATAAGCAGCAGAGAGAAAATGGGCTACGAAGGGCCTTAAAAGTTGAGACAAGTAGTTTGTGTTTCATGCTTTGGAGAAGAGGGAGCCAGTGATGGGAAGCAAAGACAGAGGTATTGGTGTTGAAGGGACAAGTCAGGAAAATGACCTTTGCAGTGGCATTTTGAATGGATATCAGCAGAGTAAAATGGGATTTGTCCAGGTTGCAGAGGAGGATATTGCAGTAGTTGAAACACAAGGTTAAAGGTAATTTATGATGAGCGCCACAAGTGTACGTGGCTCTCCTTGGAACATGGAACCCTTCATCCATAGATAGATTTTGAGCTTGGTGCATGTTAATTGGGAAGGATATATGAGATGCAAGAGGTGACATGAAAAAAAGCACAGAAGTGCATGGAAGAGGAAAAAAGCACGGAGGCAGCAAGTTTGGGTCAAAACTACAGTGGAAGAGGACCAAGGCTGAAATATGGACAAGAGCTGTAGGTATGAACAGCTTTGAATGTGCAGTGAAGAAAAGTGGGAGCCAATACAGGGATTCAAGGAAGGACAGACATGAACGAATGGCATAGAGCGAATGGAAAAACACAACTTGAAAAGAGAATTAGTTCAAGGATGTTTGCTTGGAGTGGATGAAATTTACCCACATGGGTGGGGACACAATAGGCCTTTGTGTTTCCCAAAGTGACAGAGTTAGGGTGAAAATCACAGGTGGGATTTCAAAATACTCAACACTGGGAGTCTTACAATTGACTTCAACAGGAGCAGGGTTAGGCCAGCACTGATTCCATTTGAAAAAAGGACACCCCATTGCACACAACACCTTAACTTTAAAAAGTCTTGGTTTCAATATTTTGAATCTATATTTTATAATTTACGCTGCTTGAATACTTTTGGCATTTCATTCAGGCAGGGCAATGAAAAAACGGCTAGTCTATTTCATGTCTGTTCTTATTGATTGCTATTATTTATTCATTAGTTCATTTATTTGTGTAGTGCCAGCAGTGTGCATGGCACTTTGCAGACAGATAAGAAAGCACCGACAATCATCATGAGAGATGGAAGAAATGAGGAGAAAGGGAGCTTAGATGATTCTTCTTCTTAGGTGGCACGTGACCAGGATTCCTCACCAAATTTGGTCTGCTGGTTGGATCATTAGCCTCCCCAGCTCAAGCCGGGTACTGATGGGAAGCATGACATGAACATTGATCCATGCCCTTCCCACCCCCCGCTGAGATTCAACAACAGTGACCTGACTGAGCATGTGTCTTGCTAAGTGCAATGTGTTAAAGATTTTTAGGTCTTCTTTATTTTATTCTTTCCCAGACACTTGTCTGAGAGGAGGACTAGGGTTTGGCGGTTCTGATCAAAGTCCATGGCACCTATGGTAACAATCTAAGGGTCTTTTGGAAGAAGTGTGTTATAAGGAGAGACTTTTATGAGGGAAGGATGGAAGCAAGGGAAGGATTCACAAAATCATTTCCTTGGATTTAAGCGAGATGGTTAACAAAACATGAAACTACGGAGAACAAATGTACCGAACTATTAAAAGTACGTAATATTTAGATCCTGGCAGTGCCGAAAGACTCTACATGGCATCGAGATCCTGGTGTGTAGCAACATAGGCCACAATCCTTCAAAGATTTATGTGCACACTTAATGTTTATGCATTGTGGGTACTCGCATTGAAGCCAGTGGGTCTACTCACAGTATGTAAAGTTTAGCACACATGTAATTTTTTGCAGAATTGAGGCTACTGAGGTAGACGAGGCCACTGAGAAATATTGTAAAGATGGTGAGCAACATGCAAAGGTCACTAGGGAGAAAAGACAATCAAATATATACAATTTTTGTAGGCATAGTGACATTTTGATGTAATTAAAACCTTAACAAAAGTATACCAGTAAGAATCGACTTTCCCAAATTGCCCCTCAGCTTAGGCATTAAGCCTCAGCTATTAATTGTATGAGCCATGGCACAAGTAGTTCTTGAAGGCCTTGGTTTCTGACTGACCAGCATTTATATTATAGTCCACTTTATCTTTTGGAGTCTCTTGTGCGTTCAATTGGAATGCACAAGTTGAGACTCTTTAGTCAGGCCATATTTCAGAAAGAGCTAAGCAGCTGCCCTCCAAAAATCATGCCCTTTTAAAGGTGTCTCTGGTTATAAGAGAACATAAGAATGGCCCCACTAGGTCAGACCAGTGGTCCATCTAGCTCAATAACCTGTCTTCTGGTAGTCAGCGGTATCGGAAGGAATGAATAGAACAGGGCAATTATCAAGTGATCCATCTCCTGTGGTCCAGTCCCAGTTTCTGGCAGTCAGAGGTTTAGGGACAACCAGAGCATGGGCTTGTGTCCATGACCATCTTGTCTAATAGCTGTTGATGGACCTATTCTCTGTGAACTTATCTAATTCTGTTTTAAATGCAGTTATTCTTTTGGCCTTCACAACATCCCCTGGCAATCAGTTCCACAGGTTGACTGTGTGTTGTGTGAAGAAGTACTTCCTTATGTTTGTTTTAAACCTGATGCCTATTAATTTTATCAGGTGTCCCCTGGTTCTTGTGTTATGTGAAGGGGTAAATAATACTTCTATGTTCACTTTCCCCACACCGTTCATGATTTTGTAGACTTCTATTATATCGCCCCCTCGTCATCTCTTTTCCAAGCTAAAAAGTCCCAGTCTTCTTAATCTCTCTTCATATGGAAGATGTTCCATATCCCTAATCATTTTTGTTGCCCTTTGCTGAACCTTTTCCAATTCTAATATATCTTTGTTGAGATTGGGCAACCAGAACTTCATGCAGTAGTCAAGGTGTGGGCATACCATGGAGGTGTATAGTGGGATTATATTTTCTATTTTATTATCTATCCCTTTCCTAATGGTTCCTAACATCCTGTTAGCTTTTTTGACTGCCCCTGCACACTGAGTGGATGTTTTCAGAGAGCTATCAACAATGACTCCAAGATCTCTTTCTTGAATGGCAACAGCTAATTTAGACCCCATCATTTTATATGTATAATTGGGATTATGTTTTCCAAAGTGCATTACTTCACATTTATCAAGATTGAATTTAATCTGCCATATTGTTGCCCAGTCACCTGTTTGTGAGATCCCTTTGTAACTCTTTGTAGTCACCTTTGGACTTAACATTCTTGAGTAATTCTTTGTCTTCGAGGACATGTAGACATGTATTTCATTTTGGTGTGTGTGAGAAATTTGTGTAGCAGTTTCTTTAGAGGGGTGATGCTTACACCTTGTGTCCATAGCCCCTCCTCTGGCTACATGAGGCAGCACCACCACAACCCTCTCTCTGTTCACTCGTACAGTCCATGGCTGGAGTCAGAGCTCTGTGGGCTTAAGCTCACAACCTCTGAACTAGTTGAGTTTTTCCCTTGTTGTATGTAGTTAGTATTACCCTTAGTGTTTTAGTTTGTAGTCATTTGTTTCCCTTGGTGATGCCCTCACCGGGGTTTAAACATTGTCCTTCATGTGCGGGAAGAATCCCCAACTGCGATCCCCACAGACGCTACTGGTGAGGCTCACATCAAAGAGCACTGAATGATCTGCAGATCGTTTAAGAAACAGACTCAAGTGGCTTGGGACTTTCTCCTTAAACAACACCTGCTCAGACAGGCCAGGCAGCCTACTTTGGTGCTGAGGCCCTCATCAGGTCAGAGATTGCCCTCAGGTTCCAGGAGCGTTGCTGCTTCACATTCCAGAGCAGGTGCCTTTCCAAAGAAATGGAGGAGCTGTTTCCCATCCACTGCGTCCAGGAAAAGGTCACATAAGAGCAGTTGAGAACCCACTCCAGGTCTCACGGTGACTCTTCTGCCTCCCCCAGGAAAAGTATGGACTGGCACAGAGTTGGTGCCAGCACGCAGGATGGCACAGGTACCTCTAGCCCAAGGGTTCTCAAACTCGGGGTTGGGACCCCTCAGGGGGTCGCAAGGTTATTACATGGGGAGTCACGAGCTGTCAGCCTCCACCCCAAATCCCACTTTGCCTCCAGCATTTACAATGGTGTTAAATATAGGAAAAAGTGTTCTTAATTTATAAGGTTGGGTCGCACTCAGAGGCTTGCTATGTGAAAGGGGTCACCAGTACAAAAATTTGAGAACCACTGTTCTAGCCCTTCCTCAGTACCAACTAGAATCATAGAATATTATGGTTGGAAGGGACCTTGTGCATCACCTAGAAGGAATACGTAGCGGCATCTACTCAAAGAAGAAGAAATGGTTACTTGCTGTAACTGTGGTTCTTCAAGATATGATGCAGACACATATTCCCCGATCCACCCTCAATACCCTCTGCATTGGAATCTCATTTCCAGGTATTCAGTGTGAAGGAACTGAAACAGGGTTGTGGCGGTGATGCCTCATGTAGCCAGGGGAGCAGCTACAGCCACGAGACATGAGCGCTGCCCCTTTACAGATATTGCTAGGCAAATTTCTTGAACTCCAGTGTGCTGGGCATGCACACACCTACATGCTCAAAGGGTTCCAAAGAGGATGGAGCTCGGCTGTTCTCAGTGGTGGCAGATGACAGAACAAGGAGCAATGGTCTCAAGTTGCAGTGGAGCAGGTTTACGTTGGATATTAGGAAAAACTATTTCACTAGGAGGGTGGTGAAGCCCTGGAATGGGTTACCTAGGGAGGTGGTGGAATCTCCATCCTTATAGGTTTTTAAGGCCTGGCTTGACATCCCTGTCTGGGATGATTTAGTTGGGGTTGGTCCTGCTTTGAGCAGGAGGTTGGACTAGATGATCTCCTGAGGTCTCTTCCAACCCTAATCTTCTATGATTCTATGGAATACTCATCTGCATCATGTCTCAAAGAACCACAGTTACACTCTGTAACTGTTTCTTTTGTATCGTCTATAAACTTTGCCACCTCACTGTTCACCCCTTTTTCCAGACATTTATGAATATGTTGAACAGCACTATTTACCTCTCTTTACTGTGAAAACTGACTGACTATTTCTTTCTATCTATTGTTTCCTGCCTTTTCAGAAGTTACTGATCCATGAGAGGACCTTCCCTCTTATCCCATGACTGCTTGCTTTGCTTAAGAGCCTTTGGTGAGGCATCTTGTCCAGGGCTTGCTGAAAGTCCAAGTACACTATATCTACTGGATCACCCTTGTCCACATGTCTGTTGACACCCTCAGAGAATTCTAGTAGATTGGTGAGGCATGATTTCCCTTTACAAAAGTCGTGTTGACTCTTCCCCAACACATTGTGTTCATCTATGAGTCTGATAATTCTGTTCTTATCTATAGTTTCAGATGATTTTCCTGGTTCTGATGTTAGGTCTGTAATTGCCATGATTGCCTCTGGAGCATTTTTAAAATGTAAGTGTTACATTAGCTATCCTCCAGTCATTTTGGTACAGAAGGTGATTTAAGCAATAGGTTACATATCACAGTTAGTAGTTATGCAATTTCACATTTAAGTTCCTTCAGAACTCTTGGGTGAATTCCAATCTGGTGACTTATTACTGTTTAGTTTATCAATTTGTTCCCAAAGCACTTCTACTGACACGTCAGTCTGGGACAGTGCCTCAGATCTGTCACCTAAAAAGGATGACTCAAGTGAGGAAATCTTCCTCACATCCTCTGAAGTGAAGTTCAATTTGGTTGGACAGCCAAAATCTTCACTCACTCCAAATGGCCCAAATCTTCAAAAGTGCATAGTGAGTTTGGTTGCACCTAAAGGGGCTTGATTTATTTTAAATCAAATGGAAATAGTTCTATTGACCTTCAGTTTTGTAAAGGGTTATATTTATAAAACTTAAATTTGGGGCCAGATTCAACCAGACAGTGTGTCTTTTCTGTATTGCCAACGTTCAGTCTCATTGCAAGTCTCATGATACTTGGTATTTTTCTTCAAGCCCTAGACCTTGACGTTATAAGTGAATATAACAGAATGTGAGCTTTCTTTTTTTTTTTTTTTTAAAAAAAGTACATTTGTGGCTCTCGTTGTTGCAGAGAGAAGCTTGAAAATGTGACCCCTAAAGGTTCAATAGGCAAATAAACCACCAGATGTATATTTTTGTGAATCCTATGATTGTAAGCCAATCTCCTAATTTTTTGGGAGCCTGACTCATGATTTTTGAATGCTTGGCCTTAGCAGTCCTACTTTTTACTTTGCCTTAATGGCTTGGATGTCCAGCATTCAATTCCTTGCTCGGCCACAGACTTCCTGTATACCCTTGGGCCAGAGATGACCCATGCCTGCCGATAGTTGGGGGGTGGGGGATGGGCAGAGAGCGGGCAGCCAACTTTGACAGCATACAAGCCAAGCAGCAAATCTTAGGGGGAGGGAGGGCATGTGACCCCACTTCCCCCCCGCCATGCGTTGCCCCTGCTGCCTCTGTGCTTGGTTGCCCATCTGAAAAAAATAGGGATAATAGGGAAGTGCTATCTCAGAGGGGTGTCGTGTGGGAAAGATTGTGAGGCACTTGGATGCTACAGTAATAAGGGCCTTACAGATGTCTAGAAATAAAACAATTGGAGGGGGATGCAAATTAGCTGCTCGTCAGTCTTGACAAATGACCCTTTTAAGCCCAACTGCCAAATCGTCATTTGAACCTTTCCTTAGAAAAAATAGGCTGCAGGATATGATTAAATTAAAATCTAGTGTTTCTTCCCCAGAACGCTGTACCAAGCAAGCAAACAAACAAGAAGGAAATCCATAATAGTAAATCAATGCTGTCCAAAGCCAGTAGGCACAAATAGCATTAAAGGTTTTTAATTAATTTTTCTTTACTAAATAGGAATGAGAATGATACTTTGCACTGATTTTTTTTTCAGGGGTAGGGGGGAGAAGAATCTGATATGATAATTTTTTCTTAAGAACAATAACTCCTAGATGTTTGATGATATGCTGAATCCTGTATTTGGCTGAGACAATGCTTGCTGAGGAGTATTGTTGTAGATTGCCTCATTACAGGGTTTTATTTCACAGTTAAGACATTAAATTAATATGCTTCCCACAAAACCACCTCTTTGCGTTACGTGGCTGAACAAGATGAGGAGGAGGGAAGAAAAGAATTAAACCATCGCAAACAGATGTAGAAGTGTAGGGAATGGCTTTGATTCCGACTGGTGATTGTGTGTTTCATCTCAAGGCACCTATGTGTTGTCAGTGGAGTTACTGAAACCCCCCGTGTAGCAGAGATGTAGGGACTGATTTTTCCCAAGTAAAATCCAGATAAATCCAAAGTAACTCCATTGACTTCTGTGACATTACACCAGCAATGGATATGTAACCCCAGGGCAGGAATTACTGAATGGGAGGTGGCGTGCCCTAAATGACCAGCTTTTAATATATAACCCTGCAAAGCCTCCATGAAAGTTCATCTTAAACCTTTTAAATTCCTCCTGCAATTTTGGTTGACCTCTATAATTCGTCTTCGTTTCCTGACTTGAACTGTTGTGTACATTACTGTGCCATTCAAGCTACGTCCACACTTGAGGCTAGGGATAGGATTCCCAGCTTGCATCAACATAGTCGCGCTAGCTCAATGAGAACTAGCATGCTAAAAATAGTTCTGTGGTAGCACAGGCTGCAGTGAGTGGCTGGGTGGGCTAGCCACCCAAAGTACGTACTAATGGGGGCCAGGCGCGTTGGTACTTGGGGTGGCTAGCCTGTGCTACTGTGGCTACACTACTATTTTTAGTAGGCTAGCTTGCTGACAGTATGCCTACACCAGGGCTGGCTCCAGGCACCAGCTGACCAAGCACGTGCTTGGGGCGGCATCTTGGGGCAGGGCGGCGCTCGATTTTTTTTTTTTTTTTAATTTTTGGATTCGGCGGCACGGCGCTCGGAGGTGGGGCGGGGGCTTCGGGTGGCGTGGTGCTCGGAGGGGGAGCGGGGGCTTCGGGCAGTGCTCGGGGGCGGGGCTTTGGGTGGTGTGGTGCTCGGAGGGGGGGGCTTCGGGCAGCGCGGTGCTTGGAGGGGGCGGGACTTCGAGTGGCGTAGTGCTGGGGGGGCGGGGATTTCGGCGGTGCTCACGGGGGGGGAGGGGTATGGCGGGGAGACGCTCTTCTTTTTTGCCTGGGGCAGCAAAAAAGTTAGAGCTGGCCCTGGCCTACGCAAGCTGGGAATTACACCCTAGCTACAAGTGTAGATGTAGCCCTGGTCAGTTGTCACATCTCAGTAGTGGGTGAAGTGATCTATCTACTTATCTGTCATAGCAATCATTTTGACCTTGCTTTAAAGAAGAATGTTGTTGACGTGTATTTGTATAGGGGGAGAGAACAGGCCAAGATTTCCAAAAGTAACTAGTGATTTCTAGTGTTGAGGGCTAAAGTGCTGAGTTTTGAAAACCGGAACTACTGAAGGCATTTCAAGCTGAGCACCCCAGAATCCAGCCACCAAGATCATTTGTCCCATTTGAAACTCTTGACAAGTGTCCCTTGGGACTCCCATTGTATTTACTGCTTTTTCCTATTTTCCCAGTTACATGCTGGGCCTTTTTTAGAAGAACCTGTGGAAATGTAGCCAATGTTAATTATTATTACTGGTTAGGTCACTCGGACTCCACCATAAACTGTTCATCTCTATCTCACAACTTTTGCATATTTATAGATAGTAAGCTGAATCTAGAAAGAATAGTTTAGGGGTTGTGACAGATCTCTGAGTGAGTCAAATAAGCTCTATGACATGCAATTGTAAATTCTTTGGACAAGCATTGTCTCTTACTATGTGTCTGTACAGCACCCAACACAATAAGGCCCTGAGCTTCATTATGGCCCATAGGAGCTACTGTAATATAAATAATAATTACCCTCCATAGGTTGTCAGTTCAGATGGAAGTAGGCCTTTAGAAAGGATATGATGGAGGAGTTGGCAGTAGCTGTACTCATCCATTTAGAGGGGTGCTCCATTCATAATGGGTGATGCAGAAATGCAAAGAAGTAAGTGGGAAGAACAAACCACTGTCCCCTGAGAATCGCCCCCCCCCATCCCCATCCCTCAGCTATTTAAACTAAAGGATGGTATTGGCACAAGAACAAGTGGGAATAAACAGGCCGTGAATAAATTGAGGCAGGAAATGAGAAGGTTTTTAAACATCACAATAGCAAGGTTCTGGAATAGTTTACCAATAGGAATAGTAGGGACAAATGACTTCACTCATTTTAAAATGGAGTTTGATAAATTTATGATTGGGATTAAGGACAATATGATGGGATTGCCTACAGTAGCAGGACACTGGATTTGATGTCCCAGTATCTTGCTTCCAGCCCCATGTCCTATGTTCCATGAACTGATGACTAATATTTATTCTGACAGGTGCTGCTGGAACAACCAGGATTTGTGTTTTACCAAAACACTCTGACCTTTACTAATTTCTTCCCAGGGTGGTTAATGTGTTCTCTTTTGTGGGGCCTCACTCTATTCTTTCCTTAGGTCATTCTTGTAAAGCTGGGTCTCTCTGCTTCAGTGTCAACAGATGCTGATTTTGAAAGTAGTCATTGTCATGTGATTCACTATACAAAATTCATATTAGCCAATATTGCCCCCAAATACTTCTGTAACCATGCCTTCTTGGGCCACAACTGAGAGTGCCAAATTCAGGACAAACTGCTGAGAAATAGGGCAGATACACCCCAAGACTGGTGGCTAATCCCCCATAGGATATACCGAACCAGCAACAAAACTAAACTTCTGTTTCACCACACTGGCTATCAAGAAGTCATAAAAGCAGTTTCCTTAGGCCTTCCAGTCCTTGTATTACCACCGAAAACACTAGACTTAGAGATTAATGGTTTTAAAAAACCATATCTCTTCAAATAAAAGGTTCTTCTGATCCCAAAGGACCAGCCACACACCCAGGTCAATATATAACTTAGATCTTACCCAAAAATCATGCTGATGCCAATCCTTTAGTATCCAAAATCTCAAGGTTTATTTATTAAAAGAAAGAAAGGTGAGAGTTAAAAATTGATTAAAAGAGTCAAATAAATACAATAAATGCAAAGTTCTTGGTTCAGGTTTGTAGCAGTGATGGAATAAACTGCTGGCTTAAGTCAAGTCTCTGGTTGCTTCCAAATCATTGGAAGGTCCTCAATCCCTTGGTTAGAATGTTCCTATTAGTCCATAGTCCAGACGTTGGAGCAGGAAAGAGGCAAAATAGAGGTTTTCCAGGGCCTGCCATGTGGCGGGAAACCCATTGTTTCAAACAGAGCTCTCAGCATAGCCACTGGAAAATCACAGGTGACAAGATGGGGTTTTGAATCACATGGGCAAATCACACGTCCATGCATATTTTTGCTTAGTCACAGCAGAAAATTATCATTATCTGTAGATGGGCGTCTCCCATGGTCCATTGTCAGTTAAATGTTCTTTTGATGGGCCACTCAATTTGAATAGTCCCTCCAAGATGAGCTGGCTAACTACCTTGTGGGCATTACTCCAAGAGCAAACATTTGAAATCCAGGTATAGAGCCAGTACTCATAACTTCAAATACAAAACTGATACCTGCATACAGATAGCATAATCATATTTAGCAAATCATAACCTTTCCATAGACATCTTACATGCCACATTTTGTACAAAGTTTGTTGCTATTATATAACAGTGGTTGCAACGACGATCTACGTGGTCATATTTTAATCAGATAAAGTCACAATTTGTGATTTTTTTTTATGTGCCCTCATCAAAATGTACTAACGGCAAGGCCGAGTCCACATATAGTGTTTTCTTTTGAAAGCTTGGTTACCACTTCTTCAATAGCTTTCATTGGAATAATGCTCAGGTTTTATGGCTTTATTTAAATTACACACTTAGTTGGCCTTTCAGTTACAACCATAGAATTAATACAGTCTATAGTTTGTTCTGCATTCTCAGTTCCCAGTTTTTCCACATTTTCAAGTTCATTTTTGCTTTATCTCTTAGGGCAAATGGAATTTGTCTTCGTAGATAATCACTGTAGAGACCGACTTGTCTACTGTTAATGCAGTTTTCTCATTCCAAACATTGTAGGTCTTGGTATACATTGTTAAATCTTTTATTATGTTGTCTATGCTCTCTGGGTGAAATTCAACCCTGTACAGAAAGCCAACATATGGCCTTCAAATAGAATCTAAGTGGTGCATAGACCTATTCCTGGCCCTGACTACAGGGACCAAATTTATGCTGTATGAGATTCTATCGCATTTACACTCTACAGAAGAGGGACCATCTTTTGTTATGTGTTTATTCTAGCGCTGTGAGAATAACTGATTTTTCATTTCACTAACTGAACTGAAACACTGAGGAAAAACTGTTTCAGATTAACCCGAAATGAACAGTCTTCATTTTTTCTAGTGAACTGAAAAAGTAAAAAAAAAAAAAAAAAAATGTTTTAAGTGAAATGAAACATTTTATCAACTCAGTGAAAAGATTCATTTCATTTTTCAGTTTTTAAACTTTTTAAAATAAAGAAAATAATTGGAAATAAAAAGTAAAATCGAATTTCAAAAATCTGTCACTTTAAAAACATTTCATGTTGACATTTTCATTTATCTATTTATTTATTACCAAAACAATTTGACAAATTTGACAAGAATTTGCAAAATATTTTGGGGGTTGACTCAAATCTGCAATTTTTTTGGTGAGAACATTTTGTCCAAAAAGTTTCATCCAGCTTTAGTTTGTACAGCGCCGAGCCTACTGCGGCCCTGATCCTTGACTGGGGACCTTTGATACTATTGCAGTACAATTAAACAATAATAATAATAAGTCTTTCAATTAACTTTATGGTTAGAAAAGATTTTATTTGCTAACACAAATGGTACATTTGTACTTACTCTTTGGAAAGTTTGGCTTGTTTAGCCTAACCAAAGGAAGGCTGAGGGGAGATATGATTGCTCTCTATAAATATATCAAAGGAATAAACACCAGGGAGGGAGAGGAATTATTTAAGCTCAGTACCAATGTGGACACAAGAATAAATGGCTATAAACTGGCTATCAGGAAGTTTAGACTTGAAATTAGATGAAGGTTTCTTACCATCAGAGGAGTGAAGTTCTGGAACAGCCTTCCAAGGGGAATAGTGGGGGCAAAAGACATATCTGGCTTCAAGACTAAGCTTGATAAGTTTATGGAGGGGATGGTGTAATGGGATAGCCTAATTTTGGCAATTAATTTGTCTTTGACTACTAGCGGTAAATATGCGCAATGGCTTGTGATGGGATGTTAGATGGGGTGGGATCTGAGTTACTACAGAGAATTCTTTCCTGGGTGCTGGCTGGTGAGTCTTGCCCACATGGTCAGGGTTTAGCTGATTGCCATATTTGGGGTCGGGAAGGAATTTTCCTCCAGGGCAGATTGGCAGAAGCCCAGGGGGTTTTTCGCCTTCCTCTGCAGCGTGGGGCACGAATCACTTGCTGGAAGATTCTCTGTACCTTAAAGTCTTTAAACCATGATTTGAGGACTTCAATGGCTCAGACACAGGTTTGATACAGGAATAGGCGGGTGAGATTCTGTGGCATGCGTTGTGCAGGAGGTCAGACTAGATGATCATAATGGTCCCTTCTGACCTTAAAGTCTATGATTCTATTAAACGATGGGCTTTGAAAGGTTGTATTAGCAACTCACCATCGTACTGGTATTTTATCTACTGAATACAAAACAATATTTAGATTTCTATATACTCTCTTTAGCTACAGTATTATATATATTTTTCTTGGAAAGAGATTGCATTGTGATCCTTTCTCCAGTTTCAAAGCTACATTTCTGCCATGTATGGTTAACCATATTTGTCAATCTGAGGCAATTTCTTCTGCTGTCACTGTCCCCCAGAAGGAGATCTGCATCACTTGTTATTCTCCAAGCACATGAACACCCTTGGCTATTGTAGAACACTGTGGAATTTACGGTACATTTAACCAAATGCAGGGCAATTTCTTAGTTCATGTTGTTGCCAACTCGAAGTGAAGAGTTGTTTTAGCTTGGTAGAAAACATTCCAGTCCTATTTTGATTGATTTTTTTTTTCCCCTTTCACTTCTAGATTTCTGGTTAGGAAATGATGCTACATACACTCATCCTCATTGAGGGTTTGATCCAAGCCCCATTGAAGTCAATGGAAGGACTCCCATTGACTTCAATAATAAGGACTGATCACTTAAAACCTGAATTTGTATTGGGTATCACTGAGTCTGTAGATGCTTATGAGTAGGACTCTACTAAATTCATAGTCTATTTTGGTCAATTTCACGGTCACAGGATTTTAAAAATTGTAAATGTCATGATTTCAGCTATTTAAATTTGAAATTTCATGGTGTTGTAATTCATAGAATCATAGAAGATCAGGGTTGGAAGAGACCTCAGGAAGTCATCTAGTCCAACCCCTTGCTCAAAGCAGGACCAACCCCAACTAAATCATCCCAGCCAGGGCTTTGTTAAGCCGGACCTTAAAAACTTCTAAGGTAACCCATTCCAGTGCTTCACCACCCTCCCAGTGAAACAGCTTTCCCTAATATCCAACCTGGACCTCCCCCACTGCAACTTGAGACCATTGCTCCTTCTTCTATCATAATTGTAGGGGTCTTGACCCAAAAAGGAGTTGTGTGTGTGTGTGTGTGTGTGTGTGTTTGCGGGGGGAGGGTCACAAGATTATTGTGGGGGGGTTGCGGTACTGCTACTCTTACTTCTGTGCTGCTGCTGGTGGCAGCGCTGCCTTCGGAGCTGGGCAGCTGGAGAGCGGCGGCTGCTGGCCAGGAGCCCAGCTCTGAAGGCAGAGCCGCCACCAGCCGCAGCGCAGAAGTAAGAATGGCCTGGTATGGTATTGCCAACCTTACTACTGTGCTTCTGCCTGCAGAGCTGGGCCCTCAGTCAGCAGCTGCCGCTCTCCGGCCACCCAGCTCCAAAGGCAGCGCAGAAGTAAGGGTGGTAATACTGCGAACCCCCTAACATAACCTTGCGGCCCCTTTGCAATTCCCTTTTGGGTCAGCACCTCCAATTTGAGAAGCGCTGGTCTCCCTTGTGAAATCTGTATAGCATAGCGTAAAAGCACACAAAAGACCAGATTTCATAGGGGGAGACCAGATTTCACAGTCGGTGACACGTTTTTTATTGCTGTGAATTTGGTAGGGCCCTACTCATGAGCTCCGTTAAAGCTGAGTCCGTTTCCTGCAGCAGTCAGCCCCTCCTTTAGTCCTTTTGTATTCTGCATATAATCCTGTCTTTTATTAAAGAGTCACACTGTTGCCCAAATTCCCCTCTTGGAGCTTTACCAAACACACATGCATCAGCCGGTTCATATTGTCCTCGATTACAAATGAAGTAGACCCCAGGTATCTTATTAAGAAAATGTTCTTTGAGTTACAGAAGCTGTATCCATAATCTGTTCCAAATCCTCCCCTTCTTTTCTCCATCTAAAAGCACTTTTCATCTGCAATATACACCTGTAGGTCTCAAATCCATCACCCTTCTTGTTTCTACACCAGAGGAAGGAAGTATTCTGGGAGTTCTAATTACTGACGGGGCTAATAGGAAATGCAGGCTGACGGCAAAGCTTTGTATGGAAAGAACAAGTAGAATAGAATTATTTCTCTTCCTGACGCATCAGAGATACCTGGAGATTGGCGTTGTTAAAGTACAGGTTTTCCAACAGACTTATTAACATCATTGTGCATTTATCTTTCATCCTGGGAGACCCTAGAATGCTTTATACTGACTACTTATATATAGCACCAGTGAGGGTAGGAAAGATGTCTCATTCAGGGTTTCTGAGCCTATTCAGGTTGGCAACCCCCTGTTTGACATTAAATATTTGTGCTACCCCTTTACATTTACTATAAAAGTAGTATAAAAATAATAAGCCTATTATATTTTTGTGTATGTATGTTTTGAGAGACCGACCGTGAATATCTAACCTTGAAGAGTTAAGGCATACAGGGAGTGAGAGTTTCTTTGCAGCAGATTGTATTAACATTTTCTATCCCTCGTCACCCGCCCTGACCCCCCTGATTGCATTTTGTGATGACCCTGGGGATTGTGACCCTCTGTTTGAGAAACACTGACCTAGTGGGTGACCAGGACTCAGGAGAGCTGGGTACATTTCCAGTTCAACCACAAACTTCCTGTGTGAACTCCATGTGGCATAGAGGTATTCGCTAGGTCAGGCATAGGTATAAGTTAAGACAGTGACACAATAAGCCTACAAGCCTCAAGGCCTGTAAGACAGTAGTTTAGCTAAACCCCAAAAACCTTCTCATAAGCTTTTAATCAGGAGTAGCCCTAGATCATAATATATCACAAGATAGAATGTTGTAATAAACAAGTATGACTCAATTGCTGACAGGTAAGCACAAGATGCCAGTTGATATCAGCTTTAGATATTTTTAGGTTAGGAACATCAGCAGATGTCCCACCCTGTCACAGGGTCTGTGCAGGTATCAGAGGGGTAGCCGTGTTAGTCTGAATCTGTAAAAAGTAACAAAGAGTCCTGTGGCACCTTATAGACTAACAGATGTATTGGAGCATGAGCTTTTGTGGGTGAATATCCGCTTTGTCAGACGCATGTAATGGAAATTTCCACTACATGCATCCGAAGAAGTGGGTATTCACCCACGAAAGCTCATGCTCCAATACATCTGTTAGTCTATAAGGTGCCACAGGACTCTGTGTTGCTTTTTAGAGTCGGTGCAGGCTCTCCCACTTTCGTGCCTGCACCCTGTTTTTAGGCTGGTATAATAAAGAGTCTTCCACGCCTTCTTTTGCCGGATCACCCAAGTGTCTTTATTTACGCGTTCGTGCAGTTCCCTGGTCTCTCAACAGCTCACGCCCCACAGACCCTCCCCAGGGTCTCCTGCCTTTGAGGTGCCCTTCTTTGGTAAGGAGACAGCGTAACTAGCCGCCTGTCCCCTCCCAGTCTAGTCTCCTCTCTGAGGTTTGTTCAGGGTTTTTATAGCCCTCCCCTGCTTCAGTCCAGCTTCATCTCAGCACGTTCCTCTGAGCCAGCCCTGATTAGGGCTCGCAGCTGAATACCTGTGTCTCTACCCTGGCCTCCTGGCCAGAGAGCAGACTGCAGCCAGCATTTTGGCAGGGCTTTAAAGGGGGTTATACCCCTGCCCTGCCACACACCCCAAAAATGCCATGGTAACTAATTGCCATATAGGCTAATAAACTTGAGGTCAGAGGCTTAGTAACCTATGGGAGAAGGGCACCCCAACATTAATGGGGTGTGGAACTTCAAATAAGGAAAAGGGGCTGAAACCCCTACTGTATATTTATTAGGCATAGTGGGCATCAGAATAACTCAATGTAAAAGTTGTATCTTGTCCTGCCAGTCTTGGGAGACACCAAAATGACACCCGCTGGTGATGGTGGTAATGGGGACGATGATGCTATGGAGGAAGATAATGACTAACACTTTGGGGTTCTCTGCAAGGGATGGTGTGAATATATGGATGCCCAGAGGCTCATTTTATATTAGCTCTATCTTCTTTGCTGGGTTAAGTGTTTATGATTTTGCTAACTGTGTTAATAAAACTATTGCAAATTCAAAGGGTTTTTTCCTCCGTGCGAGTGTTGCTTCGTGCACGTCAGAGTTCCCAAATTAATAGTAATTCTAATAAATCATGGCCCAATCTTGGGACAAGACCCTGCCAAACCACACAGTGCTAAGTGGGAATTCTTAACTAATCTATATAAGTATTATACAATCAACAACATTGGGTAAGTCACTTAGTGTTTCTCTGCCTCAGTTCCCCATCTGCAAAATGGGGATCATGGCATTTCCCTATATTCCAGGGGTATTGTGAGGATAAAATACATGAACAGTTGTGAAGTGCTCAGATACTATGATGATGATGGCCATATAAGTACTGATAGACACCAAAATACATTTGCTATGAGGGTAGGGAAGCAGCTAACTAATGCATTGCGAAGCAGGACATTTTTGGTCAAAGACTTCAAGGCAAAACCCCTGCTGTTAAGAGATGGGCCTTAGCCATAGAAGTTTAGACCGGAGTCCAAATTTCCCCAAAGGTTGAGTATGCAGAGCCAAGATTTGGGTTCAGACTCATCTACAAACTCCTACTGAAAGCATTGTGGGTTTTTTTTTTTGTGATGACATAACACATTATGTGAGAAAAGACCATTAAATGGACTTGAGGACAGCAACTGTCATACAAGTTGAAAGCAAAACCAAAAGGTGGAGATGAGTAGGTTGCAAGAGAAGCAAGAAGGCTGTGATTTAAATGTTAAAGACTCTCTCTATAGTGGTTTTTTTTTTTTCTGAATAGCTACAGGGAAGGGTAGACGGGAGGAATGGAGTAATAGATTCATCTTAATGGTAACTTGTCTTTTCCTGGTAGATGGCAAGTTCTTCAGGGCAGGGGGAGTGCCTTTATCTTGATGACTTCTATCTCTCTGTGCATACTGGCAGTGTTAAACAAATACTAATAATAAAGAGTGGAATTCAGAGTAAATTATACAGTAGAATAAAAGAAATGTAGGGCTGGAAGGTACCCCAAGAAGTTAGTAGACTAAAGAGAAATAAAAAGGCTGAATCCTCCACTGCATGGAATCATAGAATCATAGGACTGGAAAGGAATTTGCGAGATCATCTAGTCCAGTCCCCTGCACTAAAGGCAGGACTAAGTATTATTTAGACCATCCCTCACAGGTGTTTGTCTAACCTGCTCTTAAAAATCTCCAATGATGGAGATTCCACAACCCTCCTAGGCAATTTATTCCAGTGCTTAACCACCCTGACAGTTAGGAAGTTATCCCTAATGTCCAACCTAAACCACCCTTGTTGCAATTTAAACCCATTGCTTCTTGTCCTATCCTCAGAGTTTGAGAACATTTTTTTTCTCCCTCCTCCTTGTAACAACCTTTTATGTACTTGAAAACTGTTATCATGTCCCCTCTGTCTTCTCTTTTCCAGACTAAACAAACACAATTGTTTCACCTTGGCTGATAGGTCATGTTTTCTAGACTTTTAATAATTTTTGTTGCTCTTCGCTGAACTTTCTCCAATTTGTCCACATCTTTCCTGAAATGTGGCATCGAGAACTGGACACAATACTCCAGTTGAGGCCTAATCAGTGTGGAGTGGGGTGGAAGAATTACTTCTCGTGTCTTGCTTACAACACTCCTGCTAATACATCCCAGAATTATGTTTGATTTTTTGCAACAGTGTTACACTGTTGACTCATATTTAGCTTGTGATCCACTATGACCCCCAGATCCCTTTCTGCAGTATTACTTCCTAGGCAGTCATTACCCATTTTGTATGCGTGCAACTGATTAATTGTTCCTTCCTGCATTTAGCAAGAGTGGTGGTGGAGGGGAGGTGACTCTTATTCAGCTATTCACTTCCCTAATCCAAGGCTGCTATAAGGCCAATTTTTTTAAGAGTGACTAGTGATTGTGGGTGCTTCAAATTTTGGAAAGCCCAATTTGGGAGCCCCTTAAAGGAACATAATTTTCAGAGGTCAGATGCTCAGCCCTTCCTGGAAATCAAGTTTCTTTAAGGTGTCTCATGTTGGGCACCAAAAATAAAATAGTAACTTACTCTGATTTTGAAAATCTTGCGAAGCTACTAGGTGTAGCAATCCCATAGAACTCGTCCTCTGACTAAGAGCACTGTGCAATCCTGCTGTGCCTTGTCTATCATAGGGTTGTTTCTAGTGAAGTTCTGCAGAGATTGGTACTAAGACTCATAGACTTTAAGGCTAGATGGGACCATCATGATCATCTAGTCTTACTTCCTGAACATTGCAGGCTGCAGAACTTCACCCACCGACTCCTGTAGTAGGCTTATAACCTCTGGCTGAGTTACTGAAGTCCTCAAAACTTGATTTAAAGACTTCAAGTTACAGAGAATACACCATTTATTCTAGTTCAAATCAGCAAGTGACCCATGCTGCTGAGGAAGGCAACCGTCCCCTCCCCACTCCAGGTCTCTGTCAATCTGACCTGGGGGAAATTCCTTCCTGACCCCAAATATGACAGTCAGTCAGACCCTGTGCTTGTGGACAAGACTCACCAGCCAGAGACCTGGGAAAGAATTCTCTGTAGTGACCCAGAATCCCCCCCTCTAGTGTCCCATCTCCAGGCTTTGGAGATATTTGCTAATAGCAGTTGTGAATGGGCCTTATGCCATTGTAGGGAATCTCATAATACCATCCCCTCCATAAACTTCTCAAGGTCAGTCTTGAAACAAGTTAAGTTTTTTGCCCCCACTGCTCCCCTTGGAAGGCTGTTCCAGAACTTCACTCCTCTGGTGGTTAGAAACCTTTGTCTAATTTCAAGCCTAAACTTGTTGATGGCCATTTGATAGCCATTTGTTCTTGTGTCCACATTGGCGTGTAACTTAAATAACTCTTCTTCTTCTCTGATATTAATCCCTCTGATGTATTTATAGAGACCAAACTTGTCTCCTCTGAGCCTTTGTTTTGTTAGGTTAAACAATCCAAGCTCCTTAAGTCTCCTCTCATAAGGTAGGTTCTCTGTTCCTCTGATTATCCTACTAGCCCCTCTCTGCACCTGTTCCAGTTTTGAATTTATCTTTCTTAAACATAGGAGACCAGAATATCACACAGTATTCCAGATGAGGTCTCACCAGTGCCTTGTATAATGGTACTAACACTTCCCCCTCTTACTGGAAATACGTCACCTGATGCATCCTAGGATTGCATTAGCCTTTTTCCTGGCCACATCACACTAGGGGCTCATAGTCATCCTGTGATCAACTAATACAATGAGATCTTTCTCCTCTGTCGCTTCCAACTGATACATCCCCAGTTTGTAACAAAATTATTTTTGTTAGTCCCTAACTGCATGATCTTGCACTTAACACTATTAAATTCCATCCTATTTCTATTACTCTAGTTTCAAAGTCGTCCAAATGTTCTTTTGAATGATAATCTGGTCCTCCTCCATATTGGCAATACCTCCCAGCTTTGTGTCATCTGCAAATTTTATCAGCACACTCCCACTTTTTGTGCCAAGGTTATAAATGAAAATGTTAAATAAGATTGGTCCCAAGACCAATCCTTGAGGAACTCCACTAGTAACCTCCCTCTTGTCTGTCAGTTTTTCTTTCAGCATAACCTGCTGTAGTCTTCCCTTTAACTTGTTCCTTACCCGCCTTTTGATTCTTATCTTAATCCCCATTTGCTCCAATTTCACTAATAATTTCTCATGTGGAACTATATCAAATGCTTTATTGAAATCCAGGTAGATTAGATCTACAGCATTTCCTTTGTTTAGAAAATCAGTTATTTTCCTCAAAGAAAGAGATCAGATTGATTTGGCATGATCTACCTTTTGTAAAACCATATTTTATTTTATCCCAATTACCGGTTACCTCCATGACCTTAACTACTCTCTCTTTCAAAACTTGTTCTAAAACCTTGGATATAACTGAGGTCAAACTAACGGGCCTGTAGTTTCCCTGATCACTCTTCTTCTCTTTCATAAATATAGCTACTATATTCGCAATTCTCCAGTCAGAGGGTAGAACTCCCCAAGTTTATGGATTCATTACAAATCCCAGTGTTTAACATTTTCATTATTGATCAGGGAGTAAATGTAAAATCACTGCTGATAAAATGTGTGGATGTCACAAAGACTGGTGGAATGGTAAATAATAATAAGCAGTCCTTCAGAGTGATCTGGATCACTTGGTAAGCAGGTACATTCAAATAAAATGTGTTTTTTAAATGCAAAATGGTACATCTAGGAACAAGGAAAACAGGCCATCTCTATAGAATGGGGGACTGTGTCCTGGAAAGCAGTGACTCTGAAAAAGGAGTTAGGGGTCATAGTGGACAACCAAGTGAACGTGAGCTCTGAGTGCCATTCTGTAGCAAAAAGGGCTAATCCAATACTTGGCAGTATAAACAAGGGAGAAGTTAGTAGGAAGGTTATTTTATCCCTATGTATAAGGTATTGTTGAGACCAATACTGTCCTACTGCTTATGGTTCTGGCATCCACATTTTAAAAAGGATGTTGAAAAGTTGGAGAGGGTGTAGAAAAGAGCCATAAAAATTATTTGAGGGCTTTACAGTGAGAGTCTTAAAGAGCTCCGTGTGTTTAGTTGATCAAAAAGGACGTTGAGAGGTGACTTGATTGCAGCGTATAAGTACCTCTGTGGGGAGAAAACACCAGCTGGTAATATTGCAGAGAAAGGCAGAACAAGAACGAATGGCTGGACGCTAAAGCCAGATCAACTCAAATTAGAAATAAGGGACATAGTTTTAAATGAGGAGGATTAACCATTGGAACAAACTACCAAGGGAAGTGGGAGAATCTCCATCTCTTGATATGTTCAAATGAAGTCTGGCTGTCTTTCTGGAAGATGTACTTTAGCCAAGCAAATTATTGGGCTCCATCAAGAAGTAACTGGGTGAAATGTAAAGGCCTGTGAAATACCTTGGACATTAAAAACTTCCTAACTGTCCGAGTGGTTGAGCACTGGAATAAATTGCCTAGGAAGGTTGTGGAATCTCCATTATTGGGGATTTTTAAGAGCAGGTTAGACAAACACCCTGTCAGGGACGGTCTAGATAATACTTAGTCCTGCCTTGAGTGCAGGGGACTGGACTAGATGACCTCTTGAGGTCCCTTCCAGTTCTATCATTCTATGAGCAGGGGAATCACACTTCTAGCTTGTAGAGTAGACATGGCCAATGAATCATCCCATCCTGATACTCCCTTCCTCTCCTGTCGCTGTTAGAGATAGGTATGCTCTTTCTATACCACCTGAGGATGCCAGGAGGATCCTTTAAGTCAGTTTTCTGACTGCTTTCATTGCCCAAGCTGTGACCAGAGATCTGACCCAAAGCTTATAAAGTGATATTTGTATAGAGGAAGTAGGTCAGTGGCTCAGACAAAAGCACAGAAGAGGGGGAAAAAATTCCAGGTGGCTGGGGAATGCACAAGCACCATTCTCCAGGTGAGGACACTCCTGAGGTCAGGGCTATCCTAGGAGGAGTGAGCTGAGAACAGAGGGGAAGAGCACAGGGCTACAAAGTCAGAGAGCCAGAGTGGAAGGAGCCACTGGAGAGAGCTGAAAACCAGGAGAGTCATTTTACATAACATTGCTGGGAGCACTAGCTGCCTACAGTGGGGTAATTCCAGGCCAGGAATATGTTGTAACTAGGGAAAGTAAAATAATAGCAGTGAGGCCATAATTCCTTCACTAATTGAAAGTGGTGTCTAGGAACTTTTTCAATCTGGTGAGTATGTGAGATTTTCTATCTGTAGTTATTAGGAGGATAATTAAGGATGAAATGAACATTAAATCATCATTTACTAGATAAGTGGGGGTTTCTTTTTTGCTTGACTCAAAAATGGGACTGAACTTTTGGCTTAGAGTCTTATCTCTCTACACAAATGGATTTTTGTTTTGAATCCTGTATTGAAACCAAATGCATTTTCACTTAACACTTGTTTGTCTGGTCACCCTGAATTCCTTCTGGCTCTAGTTGGACAGTAAGTGATTTCTGCTTGGTCGGAAAAGAAGAATAGGGCAATCAGCAAGCTGAAATATGAAAAAAAGTCACTTATTAACACTAATTCGAACCCTCCCGGTCACAGGCTGGGGTAAGCTTCGGCTAAGAGCCACAGGTATGTTTGTCTGCTTTTAATCAAGAATGGCTCTGCTATTGCACTATATGAAAGACTGCCTCTTCAGCCAGTTGTTAGCTGATGGTGATCCTGAGTTCACCAATTTTTCACAATCCCCCTTTCTTCTTGAGAACGTGATAGCTTGTTGCAAATGTTAAAATGTTACTGACAGCGGCCGTACAATGGGGGCATTTAAAATAAAGCACCTTGGTTAAAAAGCAAAGGGCCTGGGTAATGGAGAGGTGTCTGGCTGACTGGAATAGCTGGATGTGGACTGCGGTGTAAATAAGCCAAGGCAGTTTTCTGACTGGATTGTGAGACTGGTGCAAACCTCGATAATTAAGAAAAATCGGGGTGGGGACGACAGAGTGGTGATCTGTGACAGATACTGAAATAAAACAAAATATCCCTCTTGGATTTCAGTTGAGCAGGGAGGAGAGAGAATGTCCCCCGTCCCCCCCTTGATGGTTTAAAGAAGATGTCTGTGCTGTCAGGGGCTGATGAAGTGCTTCCAAGCCACAGGGCAGGGCTTCACGCTGCCTTCACACAGGGAAAGTTTTCTGAGCTTGTCTCTGCAGCAACACACATTCTCTCCGATTAATTCCAGCTGTGCAGTGCCATGCTGGCAGAGTCGTTATGTATTAGTAATGCTATCCGATTTGAGCAAATGGTCTCCCCTTGCAGTGCTCTCTCTTTCTCACTAACGTACTCTTTCTCTCACACACACTCAAGCCTTATTTCCTTTTCTTTATATAGATAGATAGATAGATATAAGAGCCAATATTCTTTCCTTGTAGCTTCCTTAAAGGAAGAAGATTTCAATGGAACTGCCTGTGCTTCAGATATAGTGTCCTCTTTTACTTCCCCTGCAAACAATGTTGAGCATGTCTTTGCTGACAGTCTGGTCATTTACAGCCATGAGGCTGCAGGCCAGGATCTGATGCCAGCTCCCCTGGTGTAAATCAGGAATCAGTCCATCGACTTGGAGGTGCTCCTAATATACCCCAGCGTGAGTGAGGTTAGAATCAGGTTTTGTCTGTGTAGCTGCTTGTTATGAAATTTCAGCACTGATCCTTAATTTGTCAGCACGCTCTGAAAAAAAGGTCAGCTTACACAGAGTTTGTACTTTCAAACTTCTAAGCTTTGTGTCTTACATCTGTGCTGTTTTAGTGATTTGCCTCTCATCTAGGAGCTTTATAGAACAACATATCTGTTCATGATCACATATTTATTTTTCCACAGTGGCATTTGGTAGATCACATGATGGTCATTTAATTTCCATGACTGACATTCCACAGGTCTGAGATTTCAATCCTCTGGGAGTGTTTCAAATAGTTGTGGTTTTACCCAGCATTAGAAAAATACATATACGTATTTTTAAAATAAATTCCTGAAACTTCATCACTGGTCGGGTGCTTAGTGGACAGCCAGCCCTCCACCCAGCTGTCCTTTGACATCGAAGATGAAGAGATAGCAATGGTCTTATTTTTGAGTCTTCTGAGTCTTTAACTCTTCTTTATTATGTATCAGTATTTCTGATTTTATTAATGTTAATATCCTAATACTGTCCAAATACTCAACACAGTACATCACCTATGTTAATAATAATTAACAGGGGGGAGGGATAGCTCAGTGGTTTGAGTATTGACCTGCTAAATCCAGGGTTATGAGTTCAATCCGGGGGGGCACTTTGGGATCTGGGGCAAAAATCAGTACTTGGTTCTGCTAGTGAAGGCAGGGGGCTGGACTTGATGACCTTTCAAGGCCCCTTCCAGTTCTATGAGATAGGTATATCTCCATATATTATATTATAGTACTTAGTGATTTTCATCCACAGATCTCAAAGCACTTTTATAAATCAGCAACAGAGGGTCCTGTGGCACCTTTGAGACTAACAGAAGTACTGGGAGCATAAGCTTTCGTGGGTAAGAACCTCACTTCTTCAGATGCAAGAAGTGCATCTTGCATCTGAAGAAGTGAGGTTCTTACCCACGAAAGCTTATGCTCCCAGTACTTCTGTTAGTCTCAAAGGTGCCACAGGACTCTCTGTTGCTTTTTACAGATTCAGATTAACACAGCTACCCCTCTGATACTTTATAAATCAGGGCATGAATCATTGTCTTCATTTTATAAATGTAGGTACAGGGACTTGCCTGGGGTTATAGCAGGTCAGTAGCACAGCTGGGACAAGAACCCAGGCTTTCTAATTTCCTTGGGCCGGGTCCTGCCCTGTCCTGTCCACTAGAAGACCACACTGTCTTTCAACCCTGTTTGTGTAGCCATACATTAGCATACACTAGCATCAGTGTTATGAATTGATTTCACAATCCAGGATGTGGAATACGTTGATCGTTTGAGTTTGGCTCCTAGTGGATAGGAGAACACACAACAAAAATCACTGACACAGAAGCACCCATTTCTTAGGGTCAAGGATCAAATGGTGCTGCAGTCTGATATACTTGCAGCTCCAGCAATGTTGGCCAGATGTTTTAAGGAATCTTGAGCTTCCAGTGCTTGGGCTGTAACTTTTCTTTGCACGGCTTTGTTTATCCAAGCTTGTCAAACTGGCTCCTTCCATCAAGGTTCAAACTGAATGTTAAAACATATTTTTATATATGGACCAAAACTAATAGTAATGATGATAAAGGGGGGAATTTAATTTCAGCGTTTAGGGGAAGCAGTGTGGCTTAGTGGCTAGGGCATTGGATGGGGGACTCGGGGGATCTGTATTCTATTCCCAGTTCTGCCACTGGCTTTCTGGGTTGCCTTGGGCAAGTCACTTCACCTCTCTGTGCCTCCGTTTCCCTATGGTAAAATAGGTATAATGATAATGACCATCTTTGTAAAGCACTTTGAGATCAACTGATAAACACCTCTATATAAGAGCGAGGTATTATTGCTCGTTCCATGTTATGGTATCATTCTGTGAGGAAGACCTGGGTTCAAGCCCCTGCTCTGTCACAAACCTCCTGTGCAACCCTGGACAAGTCACTTAGCCTCTCTGTGCCTCAGTTCCACATCTGTACAAAAACAATGATAGCACTGTCCTACCTCGCAGAGGTGTTATGGGGATAAATACATTAGATTGTCAGGGGCTCGGATACTATGGTAACACGGCCATAGAACTACCTGATGTGGTGGGGCAGATGACACCCCCTCCCCTAACCAACCAACCAACCAACCAACCAAGGGTTAAAGAATTCCTGTGGTCACAATCAGCCCCAACCCGCTGTACCTGTGTGTCTTGTCAGGGCTGGGAGTGGGCCCTTAAAAGGGAGGACCTCAGTGCAGTGAGGCATGGTACTTGGAAGCATACAGAGGGTTCACAGGTCTCCCAGCCTGGGCCCCTGCGGCATGAACTAACATATGGCTTGCAGATGCTGCCTGCTGGCCTGAGCCCTCTGAGGAAGAACACAGGCTGGTCTGTTGTCCTTTTGTTGATACTCCCAGGACTAGGTCCCAAGCTCTAGTCACACAAAAGAGTAGGAGCCAAAGACTGAAAGACTGTTTCCCTCTCCCTTGCACGGGAAAGATGGCCTGGCCTTGTGAAGGCCATGGGACTATTTTCCCTTGGTGTGGACTGTTTCGTGGCTGCCGCAAGGGAGTGGACTTATTAAGAGGTACAGCCCCACATGGCTGTAGCCCAAACCCAGAACCAGGCCACCAGCTTGCTGCTGCTGCCCAAAGAACAATGCACGAGGGAAGTGAGGTGCTCATCTGCACCCCACGGGAGCAACCTGGAGACCCAACCTTGGACACTGAGATGGATGGATTATGAATTCCCTCCTGAGCTTTATAGTTTCTAAGAATCAGTAAATGGCCCCTGTAGCTAGTTTATCTGAGGCTTGTATTTACTGCCTCTCAAGGACCCCGGAACCTTTTGTAGAAGTGGGGGAGACAAGGCCAAAGTGCCCCCTCTCTCTCTGCGGCGGGCTGCTCTGGCAGTGAGCCAGCTGCCTTCTCTTCTGGCGCCAGATCAGCCCCTGGTGGGTGAAAGATGTAACTGCAGTGCCTTCCTGAAGAATCTATTATTCTGTGGCAGGGAAAATCTGTGGGGGACATGAATTGTGTGCTTATGTTTCTTTTGTTAAAAAGTGGAGGCAGGGCCCTCCCACTTTTAAAAATGGGGGGGCCCTTGCCCCCCAGTTCCAGCAACCAGTGCTGCCTCTCCCTCTGGAAGGTAAGCACTGACACCTGCTAGATCGCCTGTAGCTTAAGGTGTGGGTGGATAATTCATTCAATTTAAAATGTAGCCCCTATTGCTCCCTACCTCAATGTGCAGTAGTAGGCGTAAGGGTTCAAAGTACACGGTGCACCACAGAAAAATGGACAAGTCATTGTTATGCTGGCTAGCGTGCATTGTACCAAGGCCAGCAGTCCATGGCCCCGAATCAGGAGAGCACATAAGAATGCCTTGACAGTGAGAATATGCATAAGTCCCATGCTGGAAGTTAAATGCTTTCCTGAATTGGCTCCTATGGTAGCAATGCATAACATACATGGAACAGGCAAAGTGTGGGTGTGGTTACGGCAAAAGGAGGCATGGCCAGTAGCGAGTAAAAAGAAATATATTCTTCTCCTGCCATCTGAAAGCTCATTGTGAAGAGTCACTAGGACAGCATAAGGCAAAGCAGTCCAACCAGTGTTATCTTATGTGGATGAGTATGCAGTAGGGTGGAAATTGTGCTGTTGGGTGGGTTCTTGTGGCCTGTGTGATCGCAAGTTGTAGGCTGTCTGGTATCGTTTAATATTCGTAAAGTGCTCCGAAGTGGAAAAATGCTATATAACTGCTAAATATTATTAAAAAGTTGCTCAACTCTTCCATCTTGTCCATTACAGTGCTGAATTTCTGACTTCTCGTTGGTGTGGTATGTACTGTGAACCATTTACTGGGCCTGTGGTGGCATTGATGACACAACTTGTGCATGTGTGTGTTGGCTAGGGAACTGCACCATATCTACTTGCTGTATATACATTTTAGGAGCTGCTGACTTAATCATTTTCAGTTTATTCAGATTCACGTTAGTCATAGATGACTGAATAGGATATTTGAGTGTTCATTTCTGTTCCTGACCAGTTGTGGGTGCTGTTCAGCTCTCTATTCCGTAATACATGATCAGGTTAATTACTGTTTCTAACTGATTTCTGGACTGAGAGTGAGGTCTTTTTAGGCTGCTCCATCAATATCCCTTGGCCCTCTTTGGGGCATACTACATTTTGTTGGCTATCTCTCCCATGGCTAGGTGTATTCACCTGCATTCTTGCTTCCTTACGGAGATAGGGGTATATATCTGGTGAATTATGTCATTTGTTTTAGTGCATTCTTGAAATAAATGGTTCCCTTTTTTTTTTTTTTTAAGGCGAGATCGAAGCCTTAGAAATTTAAAGTAGATCCAACAGGAATAAAGTAAAACCAAGACAACGGCACAAGGGGAAAAATAAATTCTGGTGTTCTTTAAGGTGAGGAAATAGGTTTCTGAAGAATAAAATTAGGTTATAGGATGCCAAAACCTGCTGGGTTGCACTGAATAAAAATGGCCTACGTAAAAATGATGCTGAGGACAGTGACAAAATAAAGTGCACCAACTTTGTGGCATTGTATTTGGCCAGAAATAGTTTAGAAGCTCATAAGAGGAGGAAACACAAAGAGAGGTAAAGGTGATGAGTAAAGATAAGAATTGTTCATAAATTGAAAGATGATAGTTTTCTTCTTCTATGGAATAATGCATGCAGTAATGTAACAAGTATTTCTTCAAGGGCACTGAAGGAGTGTTGCACTTCAGATACTGAAAATAGAAAAGCCAAGAAGAATGTAGCCAAAATGCTTGAAGATGAGAGTAATAATATTTTATTTCTTTAGTAACTGCCATGCATAGAAGCACAAATTGACTCTGAAGATGTATTCTTGGAAACAGGAACAAAAGAATAAATAAAGGTAATCTGCAGAAATGGGTTGGCAAGAAATTGTTCATATCAGTAGCAAAAGGAGGGCAAAAATATTGAAGCTTCCATTATCTTTAGCTAGGTTCTGGGAGTTGCAGCCTTTCTTTAAGATGTGATCTCAATGTAAGGAGAAAAGTAAAGGTCTCTGGTGATGCTGCCAATGAACTGATTATTTAAAATGGGTTGTAATGAATGTATTTATTATCTCTACATTCATTATAAATGCATGTCACTGACAAAGCTGTGCACAAGTACAGAAGATAAAATAGGAATGTGGCCAACCTGAAACCTCAAATATAAAATCTTGGCAAAAGTTTGGATCGGGGCTGAACTTTGAAGTTCAGATCCAGTGCAATTTTAAATATAGAAATAGCTAAGGTTGCCGCTTAATGATGGAAAATGATGAAGAAAAAAAACCCATGCAGTGACACGTGTACCATTGAGGAATGTGGGAAGAAAGGATGGCCTTGTGGTTAAGGCACTAACTGAGGAGATCTGGGTTCAAATCGTGACTCTGCGACCCAACCCGGTGTGATTTTGGACAAGTCATCTTATCACTCTGTGTCTTTTGTAAAATAATTAAGTAATAAATACTTCTTTTGTCTGACTGAGCAGTGATGTTGCAGCTTCTACTAGGGCTAGCTGGAGCAAAAGAATTCCATTTAATAGGCAGCAGGTTTAAAACAAATAAAAGGAAGTTCTTCTTCACACAGCGCACAGTCAAGTTGTGGAACTCCTTACCTGAGGAGCTTGTGAAGGCTAGGACTATAACAGCGTTTAAAAGAGAACTGGATAAATTCATGGTGGTTAAGTCCATTAATGGCTATTAGCCAGGATGGGTAAGGAATGGTGTCCCTAGCCTCTGTCTGTCAGAGGGTGGAGATGGATGGCAGGAGAGAGATCACTTGATCATTGCCTGTTAGGTCCACTCCCTCTGGGCACCTTGCATTGGCCACTGTCGGTAGACAGGATACTGGGCTAGATGGACCTTTGGTCTGACCAGGTACGGCTGTTCCTATGTTCTTATGAGACAATTTCAGCATTTTGACACTTGTTTCCATTTTGATGCAGAACAAAACCAAGATGTTTTGAATTTATTTATTATGGAAAAAGAGCGACCCCGAATTAGACAGAGCAGTGACTCAAACCTAGGGCTCCAGATCCTAGGTGAGTGTCCTAAGTACCAAGCTATTAACTAGGCTGTGTTGGAAGAGCTCAGTTCAAGTCTCTGTTCTGATTGTTTTGAATCAGGGCATTGACCCTGGGTCTCCCACAGCCCATGTGAGTACCCTGACCACTTGGCTGTTCTTGGGTCTCTTTCTCTTTCTTATTTAGACCACAAATTCCATCCTGGCCTTAGACTTTTTCATCAAAACCAGTCTGTGTCCATGAAAAGTCTCGGCTCTAACTAAAAACCTTTAGTTGAAAAGTATCAAACCATCTCCAATCTCTGCACACCCACCCACCTCCCAACTACAGTTGGCAAAACCATCACTTTCTTCCCCTTCGAGCTCCTTCCCCCATGCCAACAAGCTGTGAATTCATAAGCTCAGTAATTAACTCATCTAATTTATTTTGAAATGTGTCCTGTGTTCTTCAGCTTTATATTTTAGATGGTAAGCTCTTTAGAGTATGGTCACTGCTTGTCTTTGTGTCTTGTACAGGACTGTGCACGTAGCTGATTGAAAAATCTCCTTCTATTTATTTACTAAGACCCCAACGGAAAATAAGCATCTTGTTCCCATTGACTTTCAATCAGAGGCGTGCCTCTTACTCCCATTTGTGCCCTTGACGATCTCCCCCATAAATAATAGTAATAATTTTTTGTAACTAGCTGTTGTTTCTGGTAATATTGTCTATAATGGTTAAGTTAATAATACAGACTGAACTCAAAAGACTATGAAAAAGGGCTAGATCTCCCCTTTCAATTAGACAATAAAATGTGTATTGGCCCTTAATATCAGTTCCCTGTTTGGTACTAATATGTGCTGGGATGTGATCTGGGCCCCAGACAGTGTCAGCTTTTGGGTCCCTTTGTTCATTAAAAAGAATCCTATGCAATTCTGATTTTGGTCTCATGTACAGGGTATGCTTTTATAATATTAAAAAATCCAAAAAGGAATATTGTGGTATACTACTATTTCTTCTCAGTGAATACAAGACGTCATTGAGAAGAAGGTTGGTCCAAGTGGTTAGTGTTTTAGTCCAGTCCCTACTTCATGTCTGTTCCTCACTTCCCACAAAATGGGGATAGTGCTTCCCTACAACCGAGGGGTGTAGTGAAGAATAAGTATGTTAAAGATCATGAGGCTTTCAGATACTGTGCTAATGGTGGCTGTATCTGGGCCTACTACAGGAGCTCTTCTATTAAATCCTTGTGAGAAACCTATAGGCACTTGAAAAGTAGGCAGATTAGTATAGTTACTTAGCCCTGTCCAGTCCAGGTATATGAAGCTCTTCAGAGAAAAGGTGGGCTAGAGATCGCTTCAGTGAAAGAGTTTCGCCTTGACCATTATCTCGTGTTTTTCAATTTGATCTTGCATCTCTCCTTGCCGAGCTCATGTTGCAGGATATTTGTTCACAACATTTTATTTTAAATAGCAAAGGAATTTCTGAGTTATAAGAGATTTCAAAAATCCCTGATCAGATTTGGGGTAATATAAAATATTTACTGCAAGGAAAATTGTAATGTGGGTGATGCACTAGGAAGCTCTCTTTCCTTTGAGTCATTACTTACCCACTGCATTATTGGAGTGTAAATGGATCCCATGGTGCTTCTAGGTGCCATATTTCAGATGTCCATATCTAGCCTAGTGGTTCCTTAAACTTCACAAGGAGGCAACATTGTCTAGTGTTTAGAGCAGGGAACTGGGAATGAGAAGAAAGGGTGCTATTCCTCAGTCCTGTTGACTGTGTGTGACCAGGGATATCATTTAGCCTCTCTATTATCTCAGTTGTTCTCTTTATAAAGTGGGGATAACAAAACCTACCAGGAGCTCCATGGAAGAAAAGTGGTGGATATCAAAAAGCGTTATGAAAAGCCTCACCAGTTTCGTAATATTCTTTTTGTACTTGGATCCTTTTAAAACAATGTATTTGGGATCCCCGTGGCTGAGAAGTCACCGGGATTGGTAATGAAATGAAGCTTCTGGGGACGGTTTCATCTTTCATAGTCATAGCCCGAAATTGCACGCAGAAAATTAAAAAAGCCTCAGGATTTAAAAAAACCAACAAATCTCGCAGTGAAACATTTTCTGATCAGCTCTTTCAAGCTATCCTGGATGTCTAGATTATGAACCAAACCTCCTCATGTTACTGCCTTTACCCTTATTGTCAGTGTAAACGCTCTCCCCTGTATTTGTCAAAACACCAACAGTGTTTCTCCGCATATATATGATCCTCCCCATCTGTCCTGCCAGCACTCCTCCAGATTTATTTTACCTATCACTTCTGTGCACTTTCTATATTTAATTCCAAGTCATTTTCCCAAGCTTAACCATGAGTGCATATGCTATGCATCCAATTCAATCATCTTATTATGTATGCTCCTTGCATTTGTATACATTCCTTTTAACTTCAATACCAGCATATGGTTCATTACTTTTCCCTCCGAGTGCCAGATGCATTAACTTGTTTTCTTGTTGCATAAGTCTCCATGTTTATATAGATAAGTAATCTACTGAACTGAGGAGTGGAATCTTTCTTGGTCTCTAACGACCAGCTATATAAATGTAGAAGAATGTGGAGAAATTGCAGTTTTTCTTTTTCAAGCATTCTTTCTAACCAGAATGTTACTGGTGCTAGCTGACAATATGTTGTGAATACTTAGCAGGTGTTCATCCCCACCCTTCCCTATTACATAGTGACTGGGGTATAGAATGACATTCATGACAGACAAAACACACATGGGAGTCTGTGGTTTGTATTAATACATAGCAATGTTTTGAGAACTGCTCAGAGGAAGCATATTGGTTAAGGAATTCCTAAACTTTAGGCTACAGACCTGCAAAATCTTTTAAGGCCCTCCCAAATAGATCTTTTACTTCTTTGACATAAATCTAAATATTTGTGGAACCCTAGCATGGCTAAAGGAATCAACACAACAAGCCACTAGGCTTGATTCCCTTCTGCCTGGTGTAGTCACCTACTCCTGTGCAAAGCAAGTGCCCTGTCAGAATGATAGTATCTTAGGGCTGGTCCACACTAACCCCCCAGTTCGAACTAAGATACGCAACTTCAGCTACGTGAATAACATACCTTAGTTCGAACTACAAAATACTTACCGCGGGTCCACACGCAGCAGGCAGGCTCCCCCGTCGACTCCGCGTACTCCTCTCGCGGAGCAGGAGTACCGGCGTCGACGGCGAGCACTTCTGGGATCGATTTATCGTGTCTAGACAAGACGCGATAAATCGATCCCAGAAGATCGATTGCTTATCACCGAACCCGGAGGTAAGTATAGACGTACCCTTACACTTACTTAGAACAAGTGTCAATAACATGCGGTGCCATGTGGTGAAGAACCAGGCCTATTGTGTGTTGAAGGTAGATTAGAGCTCCGTGGGGGACTGCATATCTTTCCAATTGGATTTTGTGCTCTTTACTTGACTATGGTAATTGACAAATTAGGAGAACCAGTCTCCAAAAATAAGCAAAATGTCAATGGTTGGCACAAGTCGACTCTTCTGTGCAAGTCCCTAAAATCTCAGAGGAGAAGACTGAAGTTGCAGAGTTTCTTGGTGACGCTGAGTTTCAAGGACAGGTAGACTCAGAGGTTTTTTCCTCTCTCCAACTGGGAGAAGCTAACAAAGATACAGAAGCCTAGGACCACTTGCCTTTGAACACTGATAAGGTTATTCCACTTGAGGTAAATGCCTAGAGTAAATGTCATTAGCTTTAGACCACCCTCCCTTTTCATGCAGGGAGGACACAGGTCAGTTGCTTTCATGCAATGACAACCCTCTGATCCACAATTTTTCTGTTCCAGTCTGTTGTCTTTGAGACCTGTCGTTTTTGTGCCTTCCACTGCAGACAAGACTGATCTCTCAAAATGTGGTAATAAACGGTATATTTATTAGTACATTTTCCAAGCTGCCCATTATATTCTTTATGTAGTTATGAATTCCAGTTAGTAAAGATCCCATCTCTTTGAGAAATATTTCTCTCCACAAGCTATTCAGGGCAACAGTTTGTGGTTTCATGTTGCTATTTAACTGAAGCACATGGCACATCACATAGTTCAGGTCCTGTCTGGGGTCTGCACTTTTATTCTTTATGGGGCCAAATCCTAACTGATGCTGAACGTCTGAATTTCTATTGGCTTCATTGGGAGTTGCAGATTCCCAAGTTTGGGATATGATGACTGATGTAGCATTTATAGAGTAGTATATTGGGAGAAAGGGTGTGTGTTAAAAGAAATGACAGGGAGTCAGGAATCCATAAATCTCTTATCAGCTTTGCCTACTGTCTTGATTGGTGATCTGGGGCAACTTGTTTAACTTTCTGCTTCAATTTATTTCTCACTGAAATGGGCATAACAATATTTACTAACCACACAATATTGTCCGGGAGTCTTAATATAGTCAATCAATTGTAATGATTTCTTTATTTGCAATATATCACTCAGCCACTAGATGCCTCTGTATCTAGAATTCTAGACAGTGCAGTTCCTGGTAAACAATGTGGGGGAAAGTTGGAACTCAAGATGTGTGCAAACTTGCTTGTGTTGGTATTTGTAGCTGTTTTCTTTAATATTGCCTATTTAAGAAGGTCTACGTTTCCACCTACTGTAACATTAGTTAATGATTGTAAGATGTTCAAGTGTACAAGATATAGAAATGTAGTACATTATTGAAGGTTTTTTGTAGGCAAGGGGAACTTTTTCACTTAAATATTCAATTATTTTGTTCAGTTGAACATGCTGGAAAAAATTTGGTTCTCAGTTACACCAAAGTAGGTCTATCAGCTTCAGTGGCATTACTCTGACTTTAGACTGGTGTAACTGATCTCAGAATTTGGTCCACTGCTTTCTGTTCTGAACTGGACTGTTGCACTGCATAGGAAAGTAAGACAAGGTGTAGAAAGCATAGCCTCACCACTCACACACCCACTTTGTGGCTGGACATGGCATAGCAGTTTCTCCATGTCTATCACTCCCTGCCCATGGCTTCTCTGACCCTGCAGTGGTGGTCCTCTTCTCATGACTCAGCCCTCCAGCCAGGTCATGTTTTGGTCCTGCCCCTTCTTGTTGCCAACTCCCTGGACTTCTTCCTAACAAGCCTACCACAGGCCTTCTCCACCACCCCTCTTTAGGTTCACCCTACTTTCAGGTCGGGACTCCCTGAGCCTTCTCCTGGAATCCCTCCAAAGAAACCCAAAGCCAACAAGTATTAACTTAGGTCCACTTCTGCTTCCCTTGAGGTTGTTCTTTGCACCCCCACTAATTGCCCTAGCTCTATTCACCATTTAAATGCCTCCTGGGGCTCTCTCCCTGGAAGTCCACTTCCTGCCCTTCTTTCAGGGCACACCACCAGAGCCTGTTCAGTGGCTGCTTCAAATCGCTCCTGGCCTCTTGTCCGACTTCTCAACTTAGGAGAGGATCCCAGAGCCAGCTCTCCTTTTGGGTTTCCTCCTTGGCCCTCCTAATCTCTCCACTCTAGTCCCAGAGTGATTGCCGAGTTCCTCCCTGCAGCCCCCGAACTTGTTGAGGGTGCAATCCATCCCATCATCCAGATCAGTAATGAAAAGCAGAAGTCTAAAAACTCAAAAAGGTCAGGTTCTGACTTAATTACTGGTGTAAACCTGAAGTAACTCTGTTGTTTTCAGATTAAGATCAGTCTCTGTCCCCAGAATATAAAATTTCCACACAAGTCTGCAGAATTAGACATCCCCGGGACCCAAGTACATACCGTGTAGGTAAGAAAAATTCAGACTGAAATCAATGAAAGTTTTGATGGTATAAAGTATGGAAGTGAGTTTTATGCCCAGACTATAGTCTTGGGTTTATTTTTTTCCAGCAGTGACAGTGATAATACCTGCATGGTATCATCTGTGTTATGTTGGATAATGATGACACACCTGTAAGTGATCGCATATATTGAAAATGATGAAAAGACTATGCCAAGTTAACAAATGCTGTACATGCATTATAACAAGATTTCAGGTTTCCAAATGGGGACCTGGAAAAAAAAATGTTGATAGATACATGCTGATTTATTAAACAGGTTGTCCAGCCCATGTGTAAAATCACTGTGACAACAAAATACATCACGATGTTCTGCAGCGATAGCGGAGTTTCCTCATAGCCTACTGGGAGACATACCCTACTTGTTCATTACCACCTCTTCTTTCCAGGGAGATCCATTTGCAAGTTGTCTCATTTTTAGAAAAACTGAGACAGAAAATTCTCTATCAGTTTTTTCCCCTTGAATACACCTAGTATAAACTTGTTTTGCATGTGCTATGGGCTGTTTTGTGTCATGCACATCATAGCAGCTGTGTGCAAGTATTGAAGGCAAGATGTCGAGATGATGGAATTCTTTACTGGCCTGTATAAGGGGGGCCCCAGGTTGTAATGAAACAAGAAGAGAAATGGATGCAGCCTCTTAAAGGTTACAGCTTCTCTATTCTCACAAAGCTGTAGAGAGGTAGGATCAAGGCTTTCCCCGATCCAAAGGTAAGAGTCTGTCAGACAGAGGTAGACTTGCTTCCCCTGGCTGAGGACATTCTTACAGGAGAATAAGCACTTGCTGTCACAGCGGTACTCCAGCTTTTCCAAAGACATATACAAAATTAATGTTTATCAAAGAATATTTTCATTCCATTTTTTTTCAGACAAAAATGGCTTTTTCATCAAATTGGAAACTTCTGCAGGAAATGTCTGTTTTCAAAGCCATTTTTCCAGTTTTCATTGAAGACACAATTTTTTTTAATGAAAATCCAACAAATCTTTTTGAAGATTTTTTTTTTTTTGATAAAAATGAAAACCTTTTCAGTTTTGTCAATTTTTAATAGGACCCCCTCCCCTCAAACTTCCTTACCGGATCCAAAGGTTACCCTGACCCTGAAAGCAAGTTCAAATGAACAGTATACACAGCTCTCTATGGAGTCAAGGAACCAGTCAGGATACAAACTTAACTCTGAATACAAGGCACTAAGAGATTATTGGGGAAAGGAACAAAAAAAGGCAACTCTAAAACTTCATAAAACAAGCAGAAAATCCTTTCCCCCCCCCCCACAGCTTCCTCCCGCATTACCAGCCAGACATCCCCCAGATCCCCAAGTATCAAAAGATGGTGCTAGTGGTCCTACTAGAAGATGTATGCACAATTAAATGTCCTCTACTTCTCTCTTCAGGCCATGGGCTGGAAGGTACAGCCAGTGTATAAGGAATAGTCTTAAATAATTGGAGGAATAAAAATGCAAATGAAAACAGAAAGCGAGTGCTGCTTCAACACAGTCCCACACAGATCCCCTATGCTGAAGGGCTGGGTATCTGTGTCCTGTACAAAGCAAAGGGTCCAGGCTGTCCTTCCCATGAAGATTCTCTGAATCTAACTGGATGAGGCTTGCAAGTGCATCACTGCATTCATTCATGAAAGCAGCTACTCTATGCATGCACAAGACACCGGTCTCACAGTTCAGGGTAACTGCACCTGTATTTCCCCCTCCATGGTCCCTCAAGGGCACTCAATCTAGGCTCCCTGCTCCTCAGCTGTCCCCTCTTTTGGGTGGAGACCCCTCTTTCCCCCCTGACCAGGGTTTTCCCACACTGTATAGTTCCCTGCCTACACTTCCCGGCCAGAATGTGTGCTTTGCTCTCCCTTCATAGGCTATGAACAGTCCAATTGCCCATACCACACAGCTCTTTATAAGCAAACACATTTATCCTTAAGGTGAAAGCATTACTCAAAAAACATATAAAAGAACCAACATGCATGCTAAAAAGCTTATCTGAGGTCACTGAGCTTGGGTTCTGGTAGGTATCCATCCTTCAAATCCCCCGCCCCCTCTTCCCTTGACTGGGTTTTCCCTATGGCTACAAGTTCCTAACTGTCTGATTCAGATCCAGAACAACCATGAATAAATTCAGTCTTTCCTTTTTACAGCTTGGGCCTTTGACCTTGGCTTCATGTAACAAGTGATCAGCAGACAATGGCCAACTCCTCTGGGCATAACCGTTGGTGGGAATTTGCATTCACCTTTCCCTAGAAATTCCCCAGGAAAACCACAGATCAATCCATTCTTGCCTGGCACATTGTTCAATATAGTCCTTTGAACCCCCTGATCTCACATCTGTCACATCTTCCCCCTCGAGAATCCCGGCCCACAATAACACATAAACGTTCATTTAATGCAATGGACCCCAAATATACTCAAACAAAATTCAACAAGGTCTCCCAAGGATACTGCAGGTAACTGCCACAGCAGGAATAGGCACTCACTGGCCAGCGCTCTGCAGGCAGCTCACTCCAGTGTTCATTCACAGGCTAGGAAAAACTTCCACGGACTGGACTAATGCATCAGATCTAAGGCAGATTGTGCTGTGGCAGCTTCACAGGCTTTGCGCCCTCTTCTCTCCTCTGCTGGGGAAGAGAGTGTGTTGGGCTGGTAGGCCAACAGGATGAGAGGAGGCTGCAGAGAGTTCCCTCTGAGATCTGCTCCATAAATCTGATTGGCCACGTCTGTCCTTATTGGTTGCGCTGTATCATTTGCTTCCCCCCTCCCCAGACACAGCACTGCCTGCAACAACAGGTAGCAAGAGTAAAGAGCCCACGCTTTGGAGAACTCGGCTGCTTTACACGAGTGCTGCCTGTGCAGTGCCTCTCGCAAGAATGAGACATACCCCAAGGGGCTACAATCCCTTTTGCAAATGCCATTAACTGCCGATTCCCTCATGCTAGAGCTACAATAAAACTGAATCCTTGCCGTTATTTACTTCCTCACCAATGGGCTCATTGAGAGCAATGTGGGGCCCTGGTACATCGTATTTGCTCCCCTCCCCTTCACCCCAGTTACAGACATTTTGGGGGGGTCCTGAGCTCGGGTTCCCGGTACAACTCATCAGCCCTGCCCACCATTCTTTTAAATGAAAGAGTAGATGATATTGAGACTGTTGTGATCCCACCCTGGTAAATAGCTTCCATGAACCCACATTTGCAAACCACTGCTCAGAGAGTATAAAGCATTTGGGCTGCCTGTCTTTGTGAGGGAAGGGACAGACTGAGATGATCTGATGACTAACTACTCGGCTTCCTTCCCATTAAATCTTGGGAGAGGGCAGAGGGAGCCCCCGGAAATTCTACTGTAAATAGTTTTAAATCTTCCAATGTGGCTCTTGCATAAAGTCACTAGAGATTGTGCTTTTAAGGAAGGATTTTTTTTTTTTTTTTTTTTTTTTTTTTTTAAGAAAATGTTCATTTAAAGGGCTGCTGTCAGAGCCTCGACCTGCTGAATTAGGAAAACTGTTCTGTCGATACGAGTTGTTTATTCCTGCTTAGGGTCTTCAATGGACTAGCACCGCCTCTGGAGTATGTTTGCCTCCCGCCCCCGACTCAACCCCTACAAAATACTAATTGCATTGTTTCCACAAACCAAAAGATATAACCACACAACCCGCACTAACATTCTTGTTTAAAAGTCCACGTTAAAAAAAAGTGAATAGTATTTTGGAGATGATGCTAAATTGGGGGTCCCCTTGAGCTTTTTGAGGCCCCTAACAAGTTGTATAGTCTGCTTATGCCTCACACCACCACTGGCTTACACGTAAGGAGAGACACACCATATCCAAGGGTCAGACCCTTCTTCCTGAGTGGAAATGAACAAACCCCTGGAGTTCTTTCTGATAGCTCTGACAGATCCACAGCTGCTCACACCTGGATACTTTTCTTTTACTTTCTGTCACACCATTTTCAGCCGACGTGACTAGGAATGAACCAGTTGCTGGAAGCTAAATGAAATTTCTAGTGGGCTCAGCGGCGGTTTGAATGGATCACTTAGTGCTTATCAGATGTACTCTGATGGAATGCTGAACCAAAATGTTCTGGGGGAAATAATTATGAAAATCTTTAATTTCCATTTATAATTTAATTCTGCTTGATCTAAATTTGGTTAGTTTATGTAAAATTCATACCAGAAAAAAATCCTCTCCGATATCTCTTTAAGTAGTAGTTCCACTCCTCTGTAAGTCTGAATCAGTAGTAGAAGGAAATAGTAGTGAAGAATAAAGCCATGTGAAATATTCATAAAGAAATTCAAAAGCCTCATAATTTAAGCCTTTTTACATTGTTCCAGTTTTGCAAAATGTCCTATAAAATATCCTGGGGGAGGGGAGGCTCCCCTCAGAAACAGAGCTATTTTCTTGCTAATTCCTATCTGTGTGTGGAAAACCTTGACTTTTTCTAGCTCTTGAATTTTGAGGCTCAAAATTACATTTTGACCATGATCAATTTTCACGTGGAAAAAAATTACCTTTGAATAGAGAAATTGCTGTTTCTTGATAAAGTTGTGAAAAGCAAGATTTTAGGACTGCAAAATTTCCTAGATTGTAAGTGTGAATTTTTGTAATCTTTTCCCCCCTAAATTAAGTTTAATTTATTTTTTGCACAACTCTCAACCTGAATGAATTGTAGAGTTTAGACTGTGGTGTGAAGCTCCCGCATCTCTTCTGGTTCTAGAAACTGTCTCTTAACACATTATAGGCTATTACCTCAATGTGTTTAATTTGTTGTTGTAGTTCAGTTTAAATCAATGGAGCTAGGACGGTATCTACCAGCTGAGGATCTTATCCTATACATTGTCTATTGTTCAATAAACCTAATCTTACCTGTCTATGAATTTATAATGTGTTCATGTTCATGATACAGAGCATGACCAACATTATCACAAGCAATCAGGCTGCATGACAATAGTATTCTTCATGCCTTATGTTTTGTCAAGGAAGTGTGCAAGGTCAATATTTTTCTTTGTTGTATATTTGCCATCCTCAAGAAAATGGTTATTATGGGAAGCAGACACAAACAGATCAATCTTACGGGTTGTGGTGAAGGTAGTCATTCCATTACAATGAGGAACACAACAAAAGTTGAAATGTAAACATATAGGCCAGTCCTTCCTTCATATATGTATCAGATCCCCCTTGACATTTGATTGCATTTTGATTTTTGCTTGACATTTTTCCAGCATCCTTTTGACCTGAGTATTTAGTCAAATTCAAGGTGTTACGGGTTGTTCCAGTTAGGAAAATAAACTGATAATCAGGAATTTTCTTAGGTGCAGTCCTGTTTCCCTGAACACAGTAGGAATCAAACAGGAGATCGTTTCTTTGGTCACAGCAAGCGTTTCAGGCGCAATCTTAGGCCTGGTCTATACTGGGGGGTGGGGATCAACCTAAGATACACAACTTCAGCTACGAGAATAGCATAGCTAAAGTCGACGTATATTAGGTCGACTTACCTCGCGTCCTCACGGTGCGGGGTCGACTGCCACCACTCCCCCGTCAACTCCGCTTCCGCCTCTTGCCGTGGTGGAGTACAGGAGTCGACGGCAGAGGGATTGGGGATCGATTTATCGCGTCTACACTAGCTTTCTCTCAGGGCCACATTACCAGCACTCCTGTTACTGTCTGCTTAGAATTCTGTCTGCTTCTGTCTCTCTGTCACAGGACTCCTCCGTCACTACCCGGTGAACTGCACTGCCTGGCCAGTTCAGGTGGTTTCACAGTCACAAACACACACCAGGTTATCTTTCACCAAGGTGTGAATTTATTCCTTTCCTACTTAATAACATCGTGCAATGCAGGCTTACTGCAAAGATAGGCTTTCTTGCAGACCCTAATCCTCAGCCCAGGCTGACCCTTTGAGCTTCCTTCTGAGTTGCCTTTTGGCTTCCTTTTTTCTTCCCTTATATTCTCCCTAATTACCTTGCTAGCCCCGTGATTGCCATCCAGGTGCTCACAGTCTCCCAACAGAAAGTGTCTAATTGCCTGCAGCTGAACCTGCAATATTCTTCAGGCTGCAGCAGTATCAGTGACCGGGTGCTGCTGATAGTGCCCTGTCACACTCTTATACACACCCGGACCCAAACAATGCCCAGCCGAGCCCCTGCCCTGTTCAGATTTCTGAATCGCCTGGCATATGCCATTGTTTTGGAAAGAGAAAGGGGCCTATGTCTGGGGAGGAGGCCACATAACCACCAGATTCAAATGGCTTCTTTACATGTGTCCTGAATGTAAGGCTGTGGTTATGTCTGTCCCATAACAGCAAGGTTTAATCATCCCAGAACAGCAGCAAACTGAAAGGTGAGATGGGTCCTAGGACCTATGGGTTACAGTGGACGAGAAGCTGGATATGAGTCAACAAGTGTGCCCTTGTTGCCAAGAAGGCTAACGGCATTTTGGACTGTATAAGTAGGGGCCTTGCCAGCAGATTGAAGGACGTGATCATTCCCCTCTATTCGGCATTGTTGAGGCCTCATCTGGAGTACTGTGTCCAGTTTTGGGCCCCACACTACAAGAAGAATGTGGAAAAATTGGAAAGAGTCCAGCGGAGGGCAACAAAAATGATTAGGGAGCTGGAGCACATGAGTTATGAGGAGAGGCTGAGGGAACTGGGATTGTTTAGTCTGCAGAAGAGAAGAATGAGGGGGGATTTGATAGCTGCTTTCAACTACCTAAAAGAAGGTTCCAAAGAGGATAGATCTAGACTGTTCTCAGTGGTACCAGATGACAGAACAAGGAGTAATGGTCTCAAGTTGCAGTGGGGGAGGTTTAGGTTGGATATGAGGGGGGAAAAAATCACTAGGAGGGTGGTGAAGCACTGGAATGGGTTACCTAGGGAGGTGGTAGAATCTCCTTCCTTAGAAGTTTTTAAGGTCAGGCTTGACGAAGCCCTGGCTGGGATGATTTAGTTGGGGATTGGTCCTGCTTTGTGCAGGGGGTTGGACTAGATGACCTCCTGAGGTCCCTTCCAACCCTGATATTCTGTGATTCTATGGTGTTAATGTTAAACGTAGAGGGTTGAGGATGTGGGGGGACACCGGTTTCGGTTTTGCAAAAATGTATCCGTTGGGTGTTGCTTTGTAAACTTTAAACAAAATTAGGGCGGGTTGCAAATTTTCCATTGTAAATGTAAGACTGGACATTTCCCCCCCACAAAATACACTTTCAAGCAAATGATTTGTTTTACATGGGAAACGATTATTTTTTGTTGAAAGACAGAATGCCCGATCCGTGAAAACTTTGATTTTTGGGTGAAAAACAAAATATTTAAATTTTGAAGTACCACTACGGTGGAGCTGTAGTACAGGTGCATCATACTTCTGTTGTTGTCTGTGGGCATTTCCTATGATGTGCCGTGGCTATGCAACCGCCTTGATACACCACTTCCCCTACCAAGAGGAAATACTGTGGTGCATCATGGGAAATAGTCCACCCCAGGGAGCCCAGTTTATAGAAGAGAATGGGAGTATCTGTCTCCCAAACTACAACACCCATGAGGTACCACAGTGGCATTTCATACTCGAAATATTTCAGTTTTCCACCCCAATGTTTTGGATTTCAAGTTTTTTGCCGTGAACTTGAATTTTTTCGTGAAAATTTCAGTGAAAACTATCCCCCCCCCCATTTTTGTTAACATTTTCCCCGGGGCGGGGAAGGAGGGGGGCTATTTTCTGACCAACTTTTCACGAAACCGAGGATGGTTCCTGTCTAGTTTCCTGTGGGAAAGTGACTCATCAGCAAGTGCGCTGCTTTGTGGCTAGGGTGGGCATTGTTGGGTTTAGTTCTCTGTAGTCCTGCTGCCCAGGTCTGCTAGCAGCCCCCTTTTTGCCTCGTGACTTGGCCCTCTTGCTGTAATCTCTGATCTCACCCCTTTCAGGGAAAACCAGAATTTTTATGGACTAGTCCCAGGCCCTCACACTAGGTTGACTGTCCAGACTGAGTAGTCCTTCTGGGGTCTTCTGGCTAGTCCTCCCAGTGAGGCTGTAGGGGAAACCAGTCCCTCCCTCTATCTTGGGTTCCATTGTGGCAAGCTGTTAAGGTCTGTCTTGTCAAACCTCTGGCTTCTTCCCTGGGCCATTTCTCACAATATGTCCACCTTCTCCTCGGGGGGCTCATATTCACAACAGGGGTCTGCCCCAGGGTCCAGTCCCTAGTCTCAGTCTTCAAAGTAACAAAGGACAGGAAACTACATTAACAGAAACAAAAAGTGGCTCCAGCTTCTTTGTCCTACCAGGATCCTCCAGATCTCTGCCCTACCACACTGTGTTCACAGTCAGCCTAAGATCTGTCCACCTCCCCCGCCTTCTGAACTGACCTTCTCCCTTTTTGAGGCTCCTTTTCCTAAACTGGCATGCCTCACAGGTGTGGCGGCACAGGTGAGGAAGGGTTGCCTGAGCTCAAAGATGCTCTGACTCCCCTTCTTTCCTGGAGTGGGTTTTGTACAACTTGTCACCATTCCACTGTCTACAAACCACCAGAGTTATTGGGGAGCAGAGAATAGTTCTTGAAATGTTTCTGATTTTGGCTGATCTTTAATTAAACCTTCAGCAGCGCGGAGGAGAAGCTGTGTAGTTTCTTCTGTTGTGTGCTTCCCCCTCCCTCCCATCGCTTTTAGAGAGTCTTCTCGTGGGAATGGAATTCCTTCAAGTAAAATCAAATTCTCCCCTTGGTCAGAGGCACTGGAATTTTGTTGGAAACAAAGCACTTGAAGTTATTTCTCTCTCTCTAAATGGTTTGCCCATACACTTTAGGAAGGCAATCCCTTTAATGTTTCACAGCACTTCTTCACTGGCAGCTACACTGTGTGCACTTTATTAGAGCATTTTCCCCCCTAGATATAATGGCACCAATTAAATTACCTTCCAGCCTGACCTTAATCTGGCAGGAATGAGTATTCCATGAAACAGTTAGGGCTCTAATTGACATGAAGTGCCTGCAAAATATGTCTTTTGCAGCAGCCCCTGTCAAAGTCACATTGATATGCTAATACCTATAGCTGGCAGAATCACTTCATAAAGAGAGACATTGAAAATTGAATTATTTCAATTTCAGTACCTAGGAATCTAGTGATCTGTCTGTATATGTAACTAAGTAGGTGCAGTACTTTATATGGGTAAACAGCTGTATGAGGCTGTTGCCATGGAAACTGCTTGACTCATGACAATTGTGTTAGTGATGAAGTCATTAGTGGTGTGAAATGTACTTTGAGGTTGTCAAGTGTACACTCCAGGAATATTTCAACAGTATTAGTGGAGCCTTTTCATTTGCATAATTTAGGCTTTTGCATATGATCTCATTATGGGGCAAGGAAATGGTACAGCAAGTTGGGAATGCAGTTGTGCTCCGCGCAAATGAGTAGCCCCTGTGCAGTGCGGTGATGAAGTACAATAGATCCCCAAAATGAAAAATAAGTCTTTTTTTTATATCATTTATTTTTTTACTAAATGGTTTTGAAACTTAGCACTGTCAAAAGGATGGGCTGCTTAAACTTCTAAGGTCTAGAACTTGGGTCTGACTCTCATCTTTCACTGGTGTAACTACTGGTTTCAACTGAGTTACTCTTGATTTATCCCAGAGCACTACATGCAGATTCAGGACCATGTTGCTTTTCCCTCAGCTCACTGACCACTATATATCATTTTATTAATGGGATTCCCTGTGAAATATGGAACAACAGACCCTGGTGGCCTTGAATGGAACCATATGACCCTATCTTTAAGGCTTTTCGTATTTCAAGACATGAGTAGCTTTCCCCTCCATTGGCAGGGAGATGACCTGTTAAACATGCTAGTCCTTTGATTTGGTTCTCCCCTCACTGACTGAAGGGACTTATTTTCCTGTCTTTTCACTGAAATCTCAGTACTGAAGGTAAAGGTGCCATTGGCTCACCCCATCGCAGCTGCTTCTCCTAGCAGGGTAGAAGCCATGGAGGGGACTTGATACTGTTTTTAGCAGCATTAACTTCTCCATGGGGTTTTCCCAGCAGCAATCCACAGGCTATGAGAGGGAGTGCTTAGTTAAAAAAAAAAAAAAACAGCTGAGCTCTGACTGTTCCCTGACACCTTTTTAGTCCCCATTTGCAGAGCCCCCGCAACCACATAGGGTCAGTGAAGTGAGACCTCCATGGGCAGGAAGGGAGATAGTGAGCATTCCGTGTGGACTTGCTTCTATCTCTTTCTAAGCCCAGGTGCCCCTACATTGGGAGTGGAGTGCTGGGGACCATTTCAGATGTAAGAAATAACATTCATTGTCTCGTGTGATTATCTGAGTGCTCCTCTGTGTCCAGGCATGGTGCTGTCATTTTCTTCAGTTCCTTACACCCCCTGCAGGCTATCAGTCAGCCTTGGTGGATCTCTTGTGGTGTGGTCTTCTGGCCTGGTCACACAATCCAAACCTCTTTCAAGATAAAACAAACTCAAACAGAAAAAGTTCCTTGCCCTTCAGGATCAGTTGTAACTTAAATGATTTCTTACCCATCTAGCCTTAATTCCCTTTCTGCAATTAACTCAGCAGGGCTCCTCCAACATTCATGCCCTTGATTGTCACCAGAAATGGGCCCTGGACTGTTTCCTTTGGTGGTGGTCTAGGGAGCATCCTTCTCCACTCCACTAGCTCCAACCAGGAACTGTTTAGCTAGCAGCAGGAAGCTCCTTTTATTTTGGCCTGCTGGGTCTTGATTGCCTGTTGCTGGTCCCCAGCCCTTCTAGATGCTGGAGGACCAGATCTCAATGGTTCCCCAAATGCCTGCTCCTGGGATGCCTCCTTAGGCAAGCCCGAATGTCTAATATTCACTGCGCTTTTCCTCTTAGAGAACTGTTTCCTGGGGCGGGTTGCAGCAGAGCAGTGGGGCCTCCAATAGAGGACCTCTACACCCCATCACACATGATTTAAAAATTTTATATTAAAAAGGCAAGATTAACTAATCAGTCTATACACACATACACACACACACACAGAGTCACTGGAAGGAAGAGATCAGCGCAAGAGCTCATGATTGTCATTTAGATAAGTTATCAGTCTCCTAATACCAGACCTGACTAGGAGATCTTATTTCTTTAAGGTGCCTGATCTATTGAAATGCAATCTAATGCTGTATGTTCACTCTATATGTTCAGCCTAACGCTGTATAATCACCAGCCTCTTATGTATTAATTACAGCTTAGCTTTACAATTGGGATGAGCAGAAAAGTAAGCATGAAATCAAAGCTGGATTTGATTACCATACTTTGACAGGATCTTTACCAGTGAAGAGTATCTGTAATATTGTATTTTAAGTGTGGGTGTGGGGGGCGGGAGGGGAGCATTTCAGCAGAGCTGGATAACACAATAACAAACCATAGTAAAATATTATCAATTTGAGATTTGAGTTATTCATAGAGCTCAGTGGCTTTCTGAATCAATTTGTTTTCCTGTCCAAAGTCTACCGAGCTCCCCTCCAGCTGGTTAAAATGGCACACTTTCCCTTGGGAATTGGATGTATTTTCTGTCGTCATTTAAAAAAAAAATCTTTCTTCTTCTTTTTAAAATTTGGTATGATCTATAGGCCTGGGTAGGATAATGAAAAAATGAATAGAATGTGCAGATGAGACTATCTGAGCTTGACACAGCCAATTCCATATTAGGGAGTGAGATCATACATCAAGGCACATCTCACACACCTGCGTTCCTTTCCAATCTGATTCCTTAGGAGAGAAAATTTGTCATGGGTGTCATGAAAGTCAGTTTTCATGACTTCCTAGTTTTTCTCCCCACCCCGGGACCCCCAGAAGTTATTGCTGTTGGCATGAGGTTCTGGGTAGGAGGGAAGGTTTTCCACTGCTGGTCCCTTCTTAGCCTCATCCTCCCATCCATCGCAGGGTGGAGAAATTGAAAGTACCTCCATAGTCCTGAACGGAAATTTTTAAAATTGTGACAAAATCTGTGGGGTTTTTTTTGCCATGACGCCTAAGATTTCTCCAAATTATTTCCATGCCAGATTTTCTCAGCAGCAACAACAACAACTTCGGGAGCTGGAAACTTGGTCTTTGGGGCGCAATACAACTGCAAACAATCAACTAGCCTAACTGGAGACAGCGAGTCAGATCCTCTGGCACGTGAAGGCTCTAGTGGTGCAAAGCAGCCCTAAGGCCATCTTAACGAGCCAGCTTAACGAGCCACTTGAGAATTCCCCATGTGCAGGGTGATCTCTAGGAGGCATACAGTTGCCATAAATCCTAAGTCTGCAACATGACCACTGGCAGAAGATCCCCAGCAATCCATGACTATTAAAACATCTCCTTGAGGCTATGCAGAACTAAAATGAAGTACAGCATCAGGCGACTATCACCCAGCCCCAAAAATGGGTGTGGAATGAGAAGCAAAGATTGTTTGACAGTATCTTCATACCTCCTACCCTTCCTGGATTGCACTGAATACAACTTAGAATCTGGACCATTTGCAAGGGCGGTTTAGGTTGGACATAAGGGAAAAACTTCCTAACTGTCAGAGTGGTTAAGGACTGGAATAAATTGCCTAGGGAGGTTGTGGAATCTCCATCATTGGAGATTTTTAAGAGCCCATTAGACAAACACCTGTCAGAGATGGTCTAATACTTAGTCCTGCCCTGAGTGCAGGGGACTGGACTAGATGACCTCTCGAGGTCCTTCCAATCCTATGATTCTATTATCCCACAAAATACATAGTGCAACTCAGAAACAGCAGATTCTCCTTTTTCTCAGTAGGTAGCTCTTCCTCATTTGGCTGCCCATGATTCTGATGCAGCTTCTTTCTGGAATGGGTTCATCGCAATGAGACACAATCCTTCCTGTCATGTTTTCTCACTCGGAGCCAAATGCTGCATTCTATGCTCAGTCAGAGCTTCCATTGACTTAATGGTTGGAGCTTTGCTGGAGGAAGGACTTAGAGATGGTGGCCCCTCAAGCCACTTCAGCTCCCTATGTTCTGCATCACCTGCATCAGGCTTTGCAATGTTTTAATTTATTCTTGCCAGCATGCATGAGCTTTTAAACTAATTGTTTTTAACCATAACTTTAATTCAATACAACAATAAACTGTGGTGCGGTTAAGTGGAAAGAGGAATAGTTAGAGAGAGAGAGATTGTACTGTAGTGGACAAAGAAGGTGAGCACTGCACACTGAGGCCTTCAGGCATGTATAAAATGACACTTTTGGCAGATTTTTAGGCTTTCCCGTCAATGAAAGCCTGATGGTTGAGTGGAAGTGAGTAGAGAGAAGCTTGATCATCTCTTTTCAATCCTCTGGAGGACAGCTCTCTGCAGCAGTGATGTGCCTGTTTTTGTTGTTGCTGCGGGTTTTTCTTCTCCCTATAAGAAACAGCAACAGAATGTTAACAAGCTTCAGTTTCTGTACTCAACAACTAGTGAGTGACCTTTGACCACTTCCCTGGTTGTTTGTGTGCTTGATGCTGATAGAGCTGAATTTTCACAAGACAGACCTGGATAATTTTCATGGCAGTAACACTATTGCAAACCAACTAGCAAGCCAGGTTGATAGGGTAAGGTTGTAGAGATGCCTATGGCTACTTTAATAAACTTTCTTGTGTATCAGTATGATACTATTGATTTTTCTTAACTGTTGGACCAAAAGACTACGGTTCAAGCGCCATAGCAGGATATTGGCTGAAAAAGCAAAAACCATAGAGATTTCATGCTGTTTATAATTATTTAGTCTTTTTTTAAAAAAACAAGAAGATATATGTAGTCATCCTTTTGCTCTCACACATTTGTTTAACACTAACGTAAATAAAGCATTTTTGCACCAATTATGACGCAGAAGCATAAAGGTCATACTTTATTATTAGCATGGTTACCAGCAAGGTGCTAGGCACTTTACAAACTAATGGGAAGACAAGGTCCCTGAACATCAAGACCTTGCTCTCTAGATAGACAATGTACAAACCCAGTGGGGGGGTTGGAGCTGGCAAAAGCAGTGAAACGAAGTAGGAAAAAAGTAAGCAACGTTGGGAAGTAAGTAAGGAAAAAAAGAGCAACATTGGGAAAGGCTGGTGGTTTTCATCATAGCATTTTGGGCAGGTAGCTGTGGATGGAGCTTGGTGTCCAGAAGAAGAGAGGAGGAAGATGCAGTAGGCAATATAAGAAATCATCAAGGGCTGGACAAAAGGGTTTATAGTGGCAATGGAGAGGAATGGGCAGATTTTGGTGGTGCTGGAGAGATAAAACTGGTAGGATTAAGGAATAGCATCAATGTGTGAGCAGGGGCAGAGAGAACTTGAGTGGAAAGAGAAACTTGCCACCAAAGTTACAAGGATAAGGCATAAGCAGGGATGTGAAGTTTCCATTGGCAATATATAAAAGAGGATGTGAGCTGAAAGATGAGTTCGGTTTTAGACATGTTAGCATTAAAGAACTGGTAGCAAGACACTCAGGAAGAGAAGTCAGAATCAGTGGAGATACAAGCATGGATGGTGAAGGGACAGAGAGGTGGATCTCTGAGTCCATAGAGGTGGGAGTTGGAGTCATGTGACTGCATTTGGTACTCCAGACATAAAATGAGGTGGAAAGGGACAAAGGGAGACTGTGACGGAGAAAGAGAGAGTGAGACTTTGAAAATCTGTGTATGGTATAAGTGTTTGAATGCACACATCTAGGGTTAGGGTTCCTGTCACCTTGGTACATAAATGTGTCTGCACACACAAAAAAATGCATCAATTCTTGGCCCCTCAGTGCCAGAAACATGCAATCAAATAGGTGGTATTCAAAGAAGGACAATGTAGTTAAGGGCCTGGAGGAAAGGATTTCTGAGACTCAGCAATGGGATGAAATTAAGAAAAGAAAAATGCAGAGTGAACATCACTAACAAATTCCTAGTGGTGAAACCTATCGGTAATAGACTCTCTCAAGGCAAGCGGTGCAGAACCTACTCACTTTAGACATTGAACACTAGATTAGAAAGCAATAGAAGATGCAATACGGGCAATAATCCTGCATTGGTGGTTGGGATGGGGCGGACTGAATCTATAATACAGTAGATCTTTAATTTTTAACATCTATGGGTGTGTTTTTTGTTGTTGTTGGACTATGGGTATGATTCTGTGCGCTCGTATTTGAGAAAGATGTGGAGTAACACATTGTCATCTCATGGGTGCACCCTCATCTCTGGTTGCAGCGTTGCATGGAGTCCTTGTCTCTGGTGCCTTCTTCTCAGACCTACAATAGCCTTTCTTAGCCTGCATCTTCTCCTGACTCCCTCTCTGGGTTTTTTGTAGCTTGGCCTTCCAGTCAAGTCACATCAAAGTCTAAACTCGTTCCAGGGTAGCACAAACAGGTCCAAACTAACAGCCCTTTTGCCCCACTCAGGCTTCACGGTAGTTCCCTTGTTGGTTCTACATCAGAGCTTCCCGCTCAGGAGCCTAATCTGCTCCTGTAGCATTCTTCCTCTGTTGTTGCCTGTCCATTAAACCTTTTCCCAAGGCTTCTCTCCACCAGAGACGCCAGTATCCCCACAACTATGCTCTCTCAGTCTACACATAAGGCCTAGCTCCACCCCACATGTGCAGAACATCACCAATGGGCAGTATTGCCAGCTCCAAACACTCCAAAATCATGAGTCAGACCCTAAAAACCATGAGATTTTGAGAAAATAACAAATGCTGGATTCTTTTTCTTTGCCTTTTGAGTTTTCAGCCTTGAGGGTGCACTCTGACCATGTTTTCAAACTTTTTTCCTCAAACACAAGGCCTAGATACTTACAAAAAAAATAATGAAAATTGAGATTCTCAGGAAATCATTTGATGCCAGGAGCTTGGTCTGGAAGAAGATAAAATCACAGGTGTTAGCATCATTGCTTAAAGAAGGGTTTTTTTTATGATCTAAAATGCCTGAAAGGATTTCCCTCCACTTCCAGACGCAGGATTCACAAAAGGAGCCTTCCTTTGGGGAAAAAGGAATACTTTTAGCTCAATTCATTTATTTTGATTCTGCCATCTGAAAATTCACTTGGCTGAAGTCTATCCCAAAAAGGTAAATTCAACCTGATTTTAGGTGAAGTTTTCTCCGCTGTGCAGCCTTCTCGGAGAGGTAGCTGGCAGGCAAAATGTCATTTTTACAGCCTGCAATTTATGATATGCAGCTCCACAGGCAGACTATAGCAATCGCGACCGTTATGGATTTGGGGTAATCCCTACAAGATATTAGTTCCATAAACAAAAGTAAAATTGGCAGCTGCTGAATAAATCTGCCCCCACATATACTGTGCTACTTTGATGTTGTTTTCTTTAGACCTTCATTTCAAAATTGGGACTGGTAAGCACAACATCTCGACATGAATAAACTCAGAAACCTCTATTAACTATAATATTGAACAAACATCTGCTATTTTAGGACCAGATTCTCAACTGGGGCATAGCTCCGCTCTCTTTGAACTCACTGCTTTACACCAGCTGAGTATCAGAATTTATATGAGTATCATATATGAGTATCAAATGAGTATCATATATGAGTATCAAATGAGTATCAAAATCTCATACTTCTGGGCTGACCAAAATGACAGAGTTCTGACTGTATTATAGGGTGTATTGCCATTTGCAAAAGACTATGGAAGCCACTTTCTCAACATGTGAAAGGCAAAAAAAGCATTCAGCAGCCTGTAACATTTCAGTGAAGGGAAGGCATGCCATATGTTGGTGGAGTGAAGGCATATCAGATAACTGTTTTTCCACCGAATCATGTTACCCAAGATATGCCACAAACAACAGGTGTGTGAGTGTCCTTTCATTTCACTAGCACGAATGTAACATGCCTTATGCTGCAACCCCTACTGAAATGCCTGGAAGATGTAACATTCAGGTATATTTTATTGTGGTCTTTGTGAAACAGAAAGCATAGGCAATCTCTATGCAAATATTGTATACATAGCCTACACTTTAAGTTGGACTTTGTGATTCTCTATGGATTTATAGACAATAGCAGCCCTCTTTCACATATTGTAGTTCATATATATATATATATATATATATATATAAAATGACATTTTCACCATATATCATTATTTGTATCACAGTACTTCCTATAGAGGCCCCAGCCAGGTCAGAAATCAATGGTGCTAGGTGCTTGTCACTGGTGGGCTGGCCCTTTTAAGGGACCTGTGCTTAGCCCCACCTGTACCTAGGTACCTGCCTTACAGATGATGGGTTTGATTTCTTATACTGGCTCTTGTGTGACCATTACATCACAAAGACACTGACGATAATATTAATACCTGGCTTAAAATGTGACCAGAAGAAGAGTTTTGTGTAAACTTGAAAGCTTGTCTCTTTCACCAACAGATGTTGGTTCAATAAAAGATATTACCTCACTCACCTTGTCCAGTTTTTATATAGGACTTTTTATTGGTAGATCTCAAAGCACTTTGCAAAGGAGGTCAGTAGCAGTATTCGATACAGAGTTCAATATAACTGGACAGGTATCAGAGGGGTAGCCATGTTAGTCTGAATCTGTAAAAAGCAACAGAGGGTCCTGTGGCACCTTTAAGACTAACAGAAGTTAGTCTTAAAGGTGCCACAGGACCCTCTCTTGCTTATAACTGGACAGGAGAAAAAGGAACCCCAGCCCAGATGTTTACAGAATAACAGCAGAATACAAAGATTAAAAACCAGAACATTCTGAAATGCAAAAGATGACCACAGCAAATAACAAAATCCACACCGCTGCTGCTAATGGTACACTTGCATCGTGGTGTCATAGGGAGGGCTGGCCCTTTAAGGGAATAGGGCTCAGCCCGACTTGTGCTTCATTATCTGCCTCCCAGCGTTTGCTATGCTCTGATGCATCCCAGAATAGCAATCCAAAAAACCCACATACAAACACACACAAAATTAAGCAAGACACGCAGGTAAATTATTACAGAACACATAATAACCAGGAACTGGTTAAGTCAGCAACAGTCTGAACAAAACATGGTAACAGTCCAAACAGCAGTTATGTAGCACTGGACCACACCCACTCAATACTGTGCGGACACACACATCCTTGAACAGGAACACTGAGTTCAGGGAGCCGGAGCCAGGAAGGTAACACACATGCCAGTCATCACAGATTTCCTTGTCATCTCCCAAAAAGTTTAGCGGTACCTGGCCAGAAACCCCAGGTGATCCCACGGCCACAGGTTAGACTTCGGATTCAGCCTTCCACGCCACCACAGCAACAGCACCAGGTAAATTATACCACCACAGTGACAGACCATTACTAAGAGCAAGTCTACACTACAGTACAGCTGCGCCGCTGTAGCACATCTGGTGAAGATGCACTATGCTGATGGGAGAGTGCTCTCTTGCTGACATAGCCCCTGTGTGGACAGTGCAAAACTTGCATTGCTAGGGGAGGGGGGAGGAGGCTTTTTCACAGCCCTGTGAGACATAAGGTAGATCAACTTAAGCAGTAGTGTAGACCTGCCTTAAATCTTGGTCAGTGGTTTTGGGATGGGGTGACCCTCAGATGTATTTCAAATGATAAAACAATAACCCCTGAAATGAAAAATGTTTGTTTTGTTAGCCTTCCCGTTACCTCTGAAAGAGGGTTCTATTTTATGATCTAGCCAGAGGGCTAAATCATTCAGAAGCACTGTGTTTGGCTCATCCAAGAGTGGGAGAGTAAAATGTCTGGATTCGGAAGAGGGGAAAGGGAGGCCTGGAGCACCCAATACCAAGATGATCATGTCACAGTCTGTTCAGACTTAGTAAAGACATTCCTTCTCTGAAGTGGTTATGGTCTTGTCTTAGCACCAGATGTAACAGATGCAGGAAACAAAGAAATAAAAAAGGGGGTAGGAAAGGATGGGGCAACAGTAATACGAGCATTTTTTATAGATTGTATAGTTTTGTAGTTACGGAGGATTTGGGGAAGAGGGTAATTGAAACAAAAATGCAGACCAGTAAACAGTAGTCTCTTCTCACCACTGCTTGGTCAGCATTGACTGGCAGTGTTGCCTAGGCATTTGGGGGTAAAAATGAGTCCTGAAGGTAACTAAAGCATCCCTCAGTCCCCTCATCACTTGAGCTTAAGGCACAGAATACCTGCAGCAAAACTGAGTCAGAAGCAAGATGTTTCTAGAGTCTTGGGAATTTACCACTGACAAACTTGTAGATGGATCAAGAACCACATGTAGCTCTATATTCATGCCTGCACTGCCGTTTGAAATTGGCTGGAGTTGTGTTTGTGGATGGAGGACAAGTTATGGCCCTATCTCCTGTAGTCTTTCCTCATGCAACAGACAGGGTGAGATTTTCAGGCATTCTGTAGTTGTGCATGCATCTTCTAGTTTGCACCCAAGTGTAGCACCCAAGCTTTTATAAATAACAAGTAATATCTTAAGGAAGGGACAAAAGGCATTCTGCCTTTAACTGTGAACATGTGTCCTAACTCTCAGCAGTCACATGGTGATTACTGTTTGAGTGGCTTCCTCTTCCTTCATCTGCTAAAAGCATTTGCAGAATTGTACGGAAAATGTAAGTGATGGCAATTGCAGAATCTCATAATCTTCCCTTCTGTTAGAATCTGCTCTGCTCCAGACTGATGGACATTAGTGTTATGGAGCTACGCAGCCAGCCAGATGCACAGGGAAAGGTCTTATGATAATGAGGAGGAATGTTTCTTCGGAAAGTGGCTAGCAGTGGTGGCTTTCCACATGTGGCCTGGGTTTGCATTGTCATCTTCTATTTTCTGAGTTTCTGAAGGTGAATAATAAGGATAGAAGGCAATGTAATTTTCCAAGTAATAAAAAAGGTCCATATACAATGGTCAATTTAGTCATCCTGCCAAGATATTAAGTATTTTGTTCAACTTGTATTGGGGGGGAAGAACCTCCTTCTCTCCCAAACTATGGCCACAATCCAGAATGCTGATGCTACCAGATAACACTTCACTTACGTGCCGCACAGAGAGGAGTGAGAAGTTTAAGAGAAGATGTTGGCGAGACATTGCTGATATGGTGCTTTACTTCATGGGGATTTAGTAAAGAATGTGTAGGTTGGTCCTTAGGACTTCAGATGTTCTGACACACGATCAGGTTGAACAGGATTAAGTGAAATGGTATCGGGGAAATAAAATAAGAACATTCCTTTTCCCACTTTGCGAAACATTTGATCATTTCTGAGATGGTCTCATCTTGAAATGTCTTAAATATAAGTTTCTCAAGGATCTTCTCTCCCCCCCCCTTTTTTTTATTTTTCATATACCGCTTTACTTCCTGGTTCTGGCCAAATCGAGAACTACAACAGCTGCAATATTATGGAAGAGGCTGCTCTTGCAATGTTCATAGCCCCCAGAAGTAGAACATAAGGGAGAGCCTCTACGATGGCTTGTTCTTACAGGATTCCCTGGACAAATTTGAAAATTAATTTTGGAGCGCTTCAGATAAGCCTCTGAACTGAACCTGACTGTGCTACCCACTATAGATAAGGCAAGGATGCTGATGATAGTGAGGTGGCACACTTGGAGAAAGACAGAACTGGGAGCCAGGAGGTATGAGCTCTGTTGACTCTTGTGCTTGAGCTGGCTGAAAAAGGAGAATTCCTCTCCATGAAATTTTTTGTCTTTGAAAGAGAGTCCCATTCCATTTTGGGATGAAATATTAAACGTCAACATTTTTGTGGAAATGGATTTCAAGAAAAATCCTATCTTGGGAGAACTGAAATGGAATTTGTTGGCTTCTTGGCTGCCCTCGGGAAAGGATCTTGTCAAGATCCTTCCATTCCACTACTCGGCCTCCACAGCAACACCACTAACTCCAGGAGCCAAAGAGGGAGCGGGAGGCAGAATGCTTTGGCACTGTGCCTCTGCATCCCCAAGAATTAGGTAGTAGATGTGAAAACTTGCCTGAGTTTTAAAGAAAGATTTGTCAAATCTGTAATAGATTTCAGCAAAATGTTTCACTTTACCAAACTGACATTTGTGTTCCAACCAGGTCTTCTTTGGGCAAGTCACTTCACCTGTCTGTGCCTGGGTATAATACTTACCTTCCTTTGTGAATCACAAGGAGATCTTCAGAAGAAAGGAGCTATGGAGCTGTAAAATATTATTATTGCTCATGGTGATGAAGGGGGAATCCTCTGGCATTTCCCTATTTCTCCTTCTATTGACTTCTTGCCACCCACATCAATCCTACTTGGCTGGTGGGAAGGATGCTGTTTTCCCTAGTGCCCATTGATGCTCCTTGAATCGCCAGCCAGAGCAGGTCCTGTGAGAGTTTGAGGAGGCAAACTTTTTCTTCACATGGGCTGGGTACCCTGCATTCACAGGAGAGCTGTGAGACTCAGCCACCCATCAGTCATAAGTTCTGTCAATCGTGTTTTATTTGTATTTGTACTTATTTTATTGGTGGAGTGCTAGTATTGTGGTTGGTGCCATGTAATCTGCATAGATGACAGCAATCCATAGATAAGTAGAGAGAGAACTTGAGCTGTTCTGAATCTAGTGTCTATCACTAAGAGCTCAAGGATGTCTAAATCATATGAACCCCTGTGAAATTAATTGGCAGACTGTCCCACAGCTAAAATACAAAATTCTCAGTCCTTGCCAATCCACCAAGATAGATTTCTTAGCTGTCACTCGAGTCCTTTTGAAAACAACCTCTTTGTCAGCTGAAATGAATGAGCAGAAGAGACATCTCTCTCTCTCAAATAGCTCATCAATCTGCGTGCTACAATAGAGATAAGTTACACAAGCACGTTAGTTACAATCCCTCACAGTTATGAGGCTCTCTGTCATCTTTGCCTTCAGGCCTCATGGGACACTCATGGGTTTTTGCCAAGCCAACGCACTCATTAGAAAGATATGATAACTGGGAAAAGTAGATCTGACCTACGCACATGGGTTTGCAGAGTTAAAGGAAGATTCTCCTCCTCTCTATTTGAACAATTGGCTCAGCAGGCACCTCTCCAACAGCTGGCGGGGCAGTCAGCTTCCATCTCCAAGGGAGATTTCCTATGTGTCTGAGCTGCAGGTTGGTTAACCCGGGGTTCACCGTCAGAAATGTGAGACGTTGTGGGAGGGGATCTCTGGAATCCATGCGACAAGCAAATAAGTGAAAGTCACTGAGAGATCAGCTGCTCCGGTGGCATCCTGTTTCTTCAGGAACAGCCAAATACACTCCTCACAAGTATCCCCTCTGAATACCGGAGACTAGAGAAATTAAACCTGTACGGATTTTGATTGTCTTTTAAATGGTATTGGATCAATAATAAAATCACTCTTCATCTTAGAAATAACACAGGTACTGGGCATTTATCTCTCTACATAATCCAGTAATTGTACAAACATTAACAATTTGATTCATTCTCTCAACAACCCTGTGAGGCAAATTAATAAATATTGTCCCAATTTTACATATGGAGAAATGATCTGCCCACTGCCTTGCTCCTCATTTTGCTAGTCACATCTGTGCAAAGCGATTGTAAAATGTCTCCGTTCACAGCTAGGATAACGTTTTACACTCACGTTGCACAGGTGTCGATATGTGAACAAAGGGAAAGCAGAGGAGAACCAGGCCCAGTGTCAGAGCTGGGATTAGAACGTAAAAATCCTGCCTCTTTCTGTGCTCAGATTCTCTTTCTGTAAACCTTCGAACTTTCGGGTTCATGACCTCAGGCTTATTAGAAGTCCAAAAATCACCAACCTTAAAAACCCCATTGGCTTCAAAACACATCACTCCGTCTACCCAACAACACAGGCCACTGAGAGTATATCACCCCAGCGCTCCGTTTTTCTTCAGTGGCTCCCTAATAAATCCCAGGTCAAATTCAATTCAAGGTTTCCATCCTCATCTTCAAAGCTCTTTAGGGTATTACCTGAGTGATAATGATCTTGAAAAATGGAATCTCAAGAGTGGAGCTGGGTCGGAAATGTCTTTCCCATGACATAAGAACTTTCGAGATTTTGAAAAGTTTCCTATCCTGAATTGGGATGAAAAGTCAGTCTCAAAGTTTTGTGAACTAAATATTCTCCCCAAAATGGAACTATAAGTAGCTTAATTTTCAAAACAAAATGTCATTTGGAATTGGAAAACTGTAATTTTTCATTTTTCAAGTGTCAGCTTTTTTGCAAGTAAAATAAATTGTCAAAATCAATCCTTTGCTGTCAAAGGTTTCTGTTTTGATGAATTAGCACTTTTCAGTGAAAAAGTGTTTCATCAAACAATTCCTGACCTGCTCTACACAACAGTGAGAGTCCTAGGCACGAGAGAGAGAGAGAGAGTTTTCTTGGTGATTGTCCAACATATCTGGAACTCATTTGCGGAAGAGAACCTGCTGATCACGAATTTCAGCATCTAAACCGCAAAATACTTCATTTCCTTTGTGACCAGGTGCCTGGAATGGACCACACTGACAATGCTTCACTCAAGGCAGACTGCAAGAAACAGGGTAGATAATTCTCAAAGACTGGTGGTTTATTCTATAATTAGATTAACCAAACCAATAAAAAGGGATCTTCTGTAGCACCACACTGGTTAATGAAATGCCAAATGCAGACCCCTTCAGGCATTTCAGCTCTTGGCTCCCATCCAGACTGACTGGTCTAATATAGTGAGAGGTTATTGAAAACCCCGTTTACCATTGAGGTTCTACCAATCCCAAAGGCTTAGATGCTTACCCCCAGGTAAATATGTATTTCATATCTTACCCTAATATCTCATCAGTCCATTCTTAGTAAACTAACAAAAGATTTTATTAAGAAAAGAAGAGAGTTGTTGAATAATTAAGGAATCATATACATACAAGTGATTTTCAGTGTTCATAGATCAGGATCATACCAGTGATGGAATAGATTGCTGGCTTGCCAAAGTCTCTTTGGTAGCTTCCAAAAGATTGGAATGTCCTCAGTCCATAGTTCAAAATATTCCTTTTAGCTGTAAAGCTACAGTCCAAAGAATTGGAGCAGGAACGAGGCAAGATAGAGATATCTCAGGTGTCTTTTATATCCTCTGCCACGGGCCTGGAAATTTACTGTCCCAAACAAAGCCCACAGCCCCTGTGTATGGAAAGTTACTGACAAAGATGGAGCCTGAGGTCACATGTCCATGTCACGTTCCCTTACATGTTTTGCTGAATCACAGGGATGACTAATGGCTCCTTTTTGTCTGAGACGTCCTCAGTAAGACCTTTCTGGAGAGTGGATTCTTCTAAATGGCCCATCAAGCTTGAATAGTCCATTCAGAATGGGCTGGCGAGACTGGATGTAAACTACCTTATGGGTGTCACCCCAAGACCAAACACATTTGAGATACAAATACATAGCCAATATTCATAACTTCAGATACAGTGATGATACATGGATTTAACCAGGATAATCAAACTTGACAGATTGTAACTTTTCTGTTGACACCTTACATGATACGCTTTTGTATGAGATTTATTGCAATTGTAGAACAGTGGTAGCAACGATACAAATGTTCATCTTCAGTCATACAACATCCCATCCTCCCATCCATTTTCTTGTCTATTTGGATGTAAGATTGTTGGAGCAGGAATTCGATCTAAACATGCGTTTGTATCACAAGGTCTCAATCCTTGATTCTAGCACCTAGGCACCACTGTAATACAAATAACTCTCCCACTCCTTCCTGGATTTATCCTTCTCAAATTTGCTCATACAAACCCAGCCCATGCAGACTGGTGGGGGTGAGAGAGAGTGAAATCAGTAGGAATTTTGTTGTTGACTTCATTAAAGCTAGGATTTCACCCTCTATCTGTATGTACACTTCATAATGTGTGAGGCACCCAGCTGTCACAGTGATGAGAGCTGCATTAGAACCTAGACACAGCTGTAATGTCGAACCTGACAGCCCCTACCGTTAAATGACAACTTGGGCCAGGGGGCAGGGCATGCTCTGCAATTTGCTTCCCTTTTGGTGCAATGCAGCCCAAGTTTATTGACCGCTAGTGACATGATGGTCGGTCCTGATTTAATCCACATCTGTCCTCTTGCTCCCAATTACAGGCGCCATCTCTCCTTCAAGGTCATTTCTTTTTTAATATTCCAGGCCTTGCAGTTTTGTTTTGTTTTTGTTTTATTTTTCCACTTCACCGATTCAGAAAAATCTCAGCCCTCTAGCCTGTGGGTCTTGGCTTTGGAGCAATGCCAATGTTGTGCAGAGGGAGATTGCCCATCCATTGCCCCATTGGAACTCAACTGAGACACCTCTGGAAATCCTCTACCATGCCATTCTACTCCTGCACCTCTTCCTGCCCAGTCCAGTAGACATGGTGACAAGAAATGGAGGCAATGGGCATCTTTCGAAACTTGATGGGGCTTTTTAATGGGGCTTTGGAAATAATCAGGTTCCATTTTCTTAGCAGCAGTATGGACGTGGAGATGACTTTTTTTCCTTGCTGCCAAACGTCTTCTCAACCTTAATATTGTTCCAAATCCATAACACCTAAAACTGTATTTTTATGATTCCAAATGACCTTCAGAATTGAAGTCAAGGCTAACTTCTGCTTGACTGTAATATTTTGGATCATTAATTTCACTAGATATTCTGATTTGTAATTTTATTAAGTTTCAGAGCATAACCGTTTTTAATATTACATTTCTTTCTAAACAGGATGGTCCAGATCCTAAACTGTTGTAAATCACCATAGCACCATTGAAGTGGCTGGAGCTAAGCTGAGTATCTGGCCCTGTGCTCTTTGCTTAAATTCTGATTTCAGTCAGTGTGTCGTCGACCCAAACTCTTGCAACAATCTATATTAAACATCCTATAACCTTGGCTCGTGATATTTTGGTAGGAAGGATCGGATGCTCTAGTAGATGGAATGTTATTAATAGCCTTATGGTTAGAAATAATTTACACTCCCTTTACAAAATGATGGCCAGATTCCGTCATGTCATGTGTTGTTTTTGCCCCATGTCAATTTGAATCTGTCCATAATGATGGCATATCTAGCCCTGGGAAGAACGCCCTACTACAGAGTGATTTTCTGGTTGGGTAGCCATCTAATCTACCTATGTATTCCATGAAGCTTCTATGTAATTTAGGCAATTTTATGGTCCCCGTAGTATATGAGCACCTCACAATTTTTAATGTATTTCTCCTCTCAAATGCCACTTAATGTGGAGAAACTGAGGCCCAGAAAGACTAAGTGGCTTGCAAAAAGTCTCACAAGAAGTCTGTGGTGGAGCAGGACATTGAATCTGGGTCTCTCAAGTCCTAGGCGAGTGCCCTAAACACTGGACCATCCTTCCTTTCTAAGACAATGTGGCTAAAGAAAATGGGGATTTGGCCAGGATGCCCCTATGCTATGTTATTCTCTGGCTGCAGTTTCAGCCCCTTTGGCTGCTCCACTGTTTGCTGGAGCATTAACCCGGTGCACAGTGGTCCCAGGATCGGAGGAGTGCAGAGGCGAGTTTTATGACCCTTTTGCGTGCATGCACATCAGCCGCAGCCTGTGTGCTGCTCGCTAGATGTGGCAGAGTACCCGGCTCATAGAGTGAGGAACTTTCCCTGACTGAGGCACGACGCGTCTAAGCGAGCAAGGTAACCAAACACAAGCCGAGACATGGAGCAACCATTCAGAGGTGGGAGGGCCTGGTTATCACTGGTGATGAGATAATGAGTCAGGTTTGGTGGCATATACACTATCAGAGGTTTCTTATTCAATTAACCGATAAACAATCGGAATTTTATTTGACCATCAACCTTGCATTAAGCCGCCTAAATTGCATTCTCGGCCCTTCCACAAACTACAAGCAAAACCAATGGGACCAGAGCCTGACGTTGCGCTCCTGATTTATATCCTTATTTTAGTGGGGGATGGATGAGTTGTGGCACAGATTTGTTAGGAGACATGGGAATAGAATCCATGAATCCTGACCAGTAGACGTTGCTCCATCTTTTTACCTCACCAAGGCTGGTTGTTTCTTAGCAGGTACAATGTTCTTTATTCAGCTGCTATAAAGTCATTCTGAAATCCTACTGTGGGCTTCATTGTCGACAAATGAACATGCCTTCAATGTTACTTTTTGATCTACACACTTCTTGTGAAGAAAGTTCTTCCAGCACTTCTTTGCCATTCACCCCTTCTGAGAGTCTTTGGTTTATTCCAGTAAGTTTGCTAAACCTGGTGGTCCTTGTACAGAGCAGTGTCCCCTGGAGAAAAAACTGAGTTTACAAACTTTTATAATCCGGTTGAGCTGGCATTGGTCTTACCAACGAATGTCCTGTCTTCTATAGTCACAGTTTCTATTGACACATCGACATTTCTCTCCTCTTCTTTGTTAATATTATCAAGTTCAACTTGAAGTCGCATGTCTGCCAACAGTGTTTTCTGTTTCCAACTCTGTGACAAAAGTATCCTACTTCTCGGGGTGTAGCTTTTCCCTGAAGGGAAATAGAATGTGGTGTGCAGATCCATTTCACCTGAGCTCTATCAGAGCTTTGCTGGTTTGATACATTTGCATCCACAGATTTCAGAGCACTTCAGCTAAACGTTATTTCAGGGCTCAGTTGTTGAGGTGGACAGAAAGTTAAAGAGAATTTCTGGCAAGCGACATGGATGTCTAGAGGTTTGTGCGTTGGATTAAAGGTGTGTATCACTGCAGCTGGAAGGTGTGATTCCCAGCATGGGTAGACAGACTCACGATAGCTCCGCTCAAGCTAGTGAGCTAAAAATAGCAGGCTAGTCCAAGCCACCGCCTGTGCCACAACATCCACACAGCTATTTCTAGTGCTATCTCAAGCTGAGCTAGCATAAGTCTGTCTACCTGAATTGGAAATCACACCTCCCAGCTGCAGTGTAGCAAAGAGCTCCTGTAGTGGGTAAGATTCAGAATTCACAGTGGTCTATAATGGTATAAAGTTTGCAATTTAAAGTTGATGATTGGGGCTGGAGGGAGAGAGAATTCACAACTTAAGAAATCTTGCTCCTGAAAAGGTAGTCTGAAGCTATGAGATGATTCAGTGCTGAATGTCCGATTCATCTTGTGGCTCTTATCTTGGTTGATCTTGAGCTAGTTTTCAATACTGTGAAGGGCGTAACAGGTGATTAAAAACCCATCTCCCTCATAGCCTACTATCATACTCATGCTTTAGTCTGTGAGATCATCCAGATGCAGAATAACTTACTGAAGGTAGCCAGCACAGCAAAAAAAAATTGGAATTCCAGGGTTGGAGAATTTGCTGCAGTAAAAAAAGTGATATTTGCAGGTCACACCTACGTTTTCCAAGACTACTGTGAAAAGAAAAACATCCACTGCAGCAAAATCTGGAGAAGCACGGCAGAATTGGACTTCTGAAGCTGAGCAGGTTAGAATGAGACAGTCGTTGTCGACGTCAGTCACCGTTTGTTTAGTTCTGAGACTCACTTAGCTATGGTACCCCACAGTGGTGGAGCTAGGTCTGTAAAGGACTTTACAATCTTCTGATAAAAGGTTTAATATACATTCAAAATATTTATTTTATTTGCTTATTTTAGGTACAAATAGGTCAACTGGATTCAGCCCCTTTTTCATTAACTAGCCACAAAGAAATTAGGTTTAACTTTTTCTGCAGTTTTTGTCTGGTCAGTCATCCTGTTGGAGTAACATTGTGGCCTGGATTCTCAATTGCCTTGCACGTGGAGTAGCCGTTTACCACCTGTGTGAAGAGGGTGTTGGATGGTGCTGTCATAACTATAAAGGGAAGGGTAACAGCCCTCCTGTGTACAATACTATAAAATCCCTCCTGGCCAGAGACACCAAAATCCTTTTACCTGTAAAGGGTTAAGAAGCTCAGGTAACCTGGCTGACACCTGACCCAAAGGACCAATAAGGGGACAAGATACTTTCAAATCTTGGTGTGTGGGGGGGAAGGCTTTTGTTTGTGCTCTTTGTTTTGGGTATTGTTCGTTCTTGGAACTAAGAGGGACCAGACATCAATCCATGCTCTCCAAATCTTTCTGAACAAGTCTCTCATATTTCAAACTTGTAAGTAACAGCCAGGCAAGGCGTGTTAGGTTTATCTTTGTTTTCTCAACTTGTAAATGTTCCTTTTGCTAGAGAGTTTATCTCTGTTTGCTGTAAGGCTAGAGGGGGTTCCTCTGGGCTCTTTGAATCTGATTACCCTGTAAAGTTATTTTCCATCCTAATTTTACAGAGATGATTTTTACCTTTCTTTCTTTAATTAAAAGCCTTCTTTTTAAGAACCTGATTGATTTTTTCCTTGTTTTAAGATCCAAGGGGATTGGATCTGGACTCACCAGAATTGGTGGGGGGAAAGAAGAGGGGGGAATGATTAATTCCTCCTTGTTTTAAGATCCAAGGTGTTTGGATCGGTGTTCACCAGGGAATTGGTGGAGGAGTCTCTCAAGGCCACCCAGGGAGGGAAAGGTTTTTTTGGGGGGGGAGACAGAGTTTCCCAAATAACTCATAAATCATTTGGGTGGTGGCAGCAAAAGCAGATCTAAGCTGGTAGTTAAGCTTAGAGGTTTTCATGCAGGTCCCCACCTCTGTACCCTAAAGTTCAGAGTGGGGAAGGAACCTTGACAGGTGCCATTCTAATCTGTTAGCATTTTACACTTCCTTGCACAGGTGTAAATGACCGCTCGCAATGCTACTCAATGGTGAACCAGTTCCTCTATGGACAGTCAGCAGGTCAACATCTGCTATATGTTCAAAAGACTTTTGAAGGGAAAATAGGGACACAAAACTAAGCAGAGCATAACACTTTGTGTTTGCAGATGGTTATCATTTCATTTCAGTTTTGTTTTGTTTTTTTCTTCCCGCCCTCCTCTGCCCCTGCCCGTGCAAACCACCAAATTTCACCTGGCTTGGGTTTAAAACCACCAGGTTTATCCATGTGCCAGGTGGTTGTTTGAGATGTTCCTGAATACTAAACCATGTATCTGGAAATAACCCGCTCACCCTTCACTACATCCTCAACCCCCTTGGAGATGCAGAGGTTAACCCCCAGGAACAGGCACTTTCAACAATAAATCAACACTTTTATTTAAACTGGGTAATCCCTCAGTCAGTATCAGGGCAATTCTAGGAGGAGACCCCTTATAGGCAGTTACATATACACATTCCCCAACAATAGTGCAATATACCCAGTCTCCGATGCCTAAATATTCAGATTAATGCTCTCTAAACCCATTCAGAATCCTAGCAGCTCAACCCAGCCTGCTCTGTACCATTCAGGGTACAAACCCTTTGCTGAAGTCATGGATGCTAGGGTGCTAAATCTTGCGTGCTGCTGCCTGGATTTCCCACCAAGGTCCTGCTGACCCTGGGTCAGACCTTTCTGCAGCAGATTTCAGCTGTCCCCTTGTCTCTCTCTGTCTCCCCAAATAAAATGAAACTGCCCAATGCAACAGTGAACTTGGGCCAAGTTTTGTTTCTGGGTTGAAGCTGGGAGCGAGTTATATTTTTCTTGGTTTGAGGGTTTGTTGCAGAAGTGTCATGTAATTCTAGTCAATTCAGTGAGGCTGGTCAAGGATAAACTTGCTAAAAATAAATGGATGGATGGATGGATGAAGACGGTTTAGAAAGATTAGCAATGTACTCCTGCAACACTTCTACATGTGTCTCATGAAACGACCTCCTACTTCCTCAAACAGCACCACTGGCTCCCCATTCATTTCAAAGTCTAGTTCAAAACCAACCTCTTTGTCTTCAGAACCTTTCCTAGATCACACCAGCCTACTTCATGGATCTTTCCTCTTTTTACCCTTGCTCATGTCTTGATTTGTGTAGGCGGCCTCTGCCTTTTTCACTTTGCACCATCAGAATATCACCTGCTGTGGATGCAACAATTTTCTCTTCCACTCAAGCTTTCTCTCTCCTTCAGTGTCTTAGATTTCAGCTGAAAGTGTAGGTCTTCTCTCTGTCTATACCTTTTAATCTCAATCTCTCTCTTTCTCCCCCGCCTCTCTTTATGCTCTTATTTCACTCTCTATTATTTAACTCAGGGTTCAGTTTGAAAGATGCTACATAAAATAGTTGCATTGCATTGTATTTCTAAGGGAGCTTTCTGTGAATATTAGGTTCAGCCGGTTTCCAACTATTGGCATTCACTCTCTCTCAGAATTAGATGGGGGGAAGTTGTGACGGAGCAGGGAGCAGGGCAGATTTGACCTGGGAATGTTGCAGGGGGGTTGCAGTGGGGATGTGGGACTTCCCTTGAAGGAAGCTACCTGAGCTGTAACCTGAGCCAGGAACGGGGGTGGGGAGAATTAACAACTAGTGGCAGCGGTGGGATCTACTGCACCCCGTGGACGGCGCTTCCTGCAGTAAGTGACTGGGGAGCAGTAAAACGAAGGGGGATTGACGGGGACCAGGCCTGCTGAAGAGTGGGAAAGAGACGGTTATTACCCCTGGGAGTGTGTGACCAGCGAGAAGAACTTTTGCAGTAACAGGGTCCCCCGGGGGGATCGCAGCGAGTGGTCCCAGGGGCGGAGGAGTCTGCAGCTCGACCCTGGCAGAGAGGCGGTGACCTCGAGAAGGGCTGGCACACTAGGGGTCCCCCTGGGAACTGTGGGGAGCTGTGAGCACACAGGCCGGTAAGTGGCCAGCAGGAAGATGTATGCCAAGCGGCTTAAGAGCGACCTGGTGGAGCTGTGCAAGCAGAGGCGGCTGTGCATTGGGAGGCTCACCAAAGAACAGCTCATTGCCCAGCTGGAGGCGGAAGATCGCGCGAATGAACTGATCCCTGTGTCTCAGGGAAGCAGCCTGGCAAATGCAGCGCAGGCACCAGTGTCTGTCCCAGCTGGGAGTGGTCAGCCGGCTGCTGAGGGCTTCCCGAGACCCTTCCTTCCTATGCCTAGGGAAAGGGTGGGGAGGAGCCCAGCAAATACCGAGGGCGCCGTGACCCCCCCGGCCAGCAGGGGACCCTCCCGGCGAAGCTCACCGGCCAGCAGAGGATCCTCCCGGCAACGTTCGGCATCCGTGGAGCAGAATTGGCTGAAATGGGAGAAAGAGCTAAAACTGAGAGAGCTGGAGAATCGTAAACAACAGAGACATCATGAACGGGAGGAAAAAGAGAGACAGCATCAGCGTGAACGGGAGAAAAAAGAGAGACAGCATCAGCGTGAAGAGAGACAGAGACAGCATGAATGGGAAAAGAATGAAAGACAGCGTCAGCATGACCTGAAACTGGCAAAATTGAAGGGCAGCAAACCCCCGGCTGCGGTAAGTGAGGGGGGACCCAGGACTGCACGGAGCTTTGATAAGTGCATCATGGCCCCATACAAGGAGGGGGAGGACATGGATAACTTCCTGGAGGCCTTTAAGACGGCCTGTGAGCTGCACCGGGTTGATCCCGCGGACAGACTCCGGGTCCTTACCCCCTTACTGGACCCCAAAGCCGTGGCATTGTACCGCCAACTGGGAGAGGCAGAGAAAGGGGACTACGAACTATTCAAAAAGGCCCTGCTACGTAAGTTTGGGCTGACTCCTGAGATGTACCGGGAAAGGTTCCGGAGTCAAGATAAAACCCCTGAGATCTCATATCTGCAACTAGCCATCCGCATGGAAAGATAAGCCAGCAAGTGGGCTGGTGGGGCCCAGACGAAGGAGGACCTGATTAAACTGCTGGTACTGGAGCAACTGTATAAGCGGTGCCCATCCGACCTGAGGCTGTGGTTGGTGGACAGAAAGCCAGAAAACCCGCGACACGCCGGGCAGCTGGCTAATGAGTTTGTAAAGAGCCGGTCAGGGGGTGGCAGGGAGAAGCCCCAAAGAAACAGGCCCGCCGCGATGCAGAGAGAAAGTCACCCTGGGACCTCCCAAAGGAAAAATATGGGGAATCCCCTCCCACGGGGAATGCCCAGCATCAGGAACAACCGACCGGCTCGAGGGGACCCACGGGACCTGAGCTGCTATTACTGCGGCCGAAGAGGCCACGTTCGGGCCCAGTGCCCCAAGCTCAAGGACAGACTGAGCAGACCGAACCCGCACCGGGTTAACTTGGTAGAGGCCCAGACGGACGAGGGGCAGGCTTCCCATGCAAGAGGGGCTGGCAGCTTATCAACTGCTCAAGAGAGAGAAGGGCCCCCGGCCAGCTTCTCTAGGGGGCCAAATGCTCCGGATTCAAAGTTCTCCGTTTACAGGGTTGGCGCGGGGCTGTCCCTGCGGAGCGAGTGCCTTGTTCCCCTGGAGGTGGATGGGAAGAAAGTTTATGGATACTGGAACACGGGCGCAGAGGTGACACTGGCCCGGCCCGAGGTGGTGGCCCCAGATCGGGTGGTGCCCAACACCTTCCTGACCCTAACCGGGGTGGGCGGGACCCCATTCAAGGTTCCCGTAGCGAGGGTACACCTAAAATGGGGGGCCAAGAAGGGCCCCAAGGACGTGGGAGTGCACCACCATTTGCCCACTGAGGTGTTGATGGGGGGGGACCTAGAGGACTGGCCAAGCAGCCCCCAGACCGCCTTAGTCGTGACCCGTAGCCAAAGCCGGCAAGGGGCACTATGCCCTGACCTTGGGAAGAATGTCCCATCGGAGGCACCGAACCCTTCCCGGGTGGGGAGGGAACACCCAAGGACAGGCCGCGGGGTGGCTGGGGCTTCCGACCCAGCCGACGAGAGGGAGCAGGTCCCCATCCCTTCCCCAGCCGCCGAGTTCCAGGCCGAGTTGCAGAAGGACCCCTCCCTGCGGAAGCTAAGGGGCCTGGCTGACCTCAGTGTGGTACAGACCATGAGGAGAGGATGCAAGGAGAGGTTCCTGTGGGAGAAGGGGTTCCTGTACCGAGAGTGGGCTCCCCCGGGGGAAGTGGAGTCGTGGGGAATCAGGAGGCAGCTGGTGGTTCCCCAGAAGTTTCGCCACAAGCTACTGTACCTGGCCCATAACATCCCTCTCGCAGGGCACCAGGGGATCCGGCACACCAGGCAGAGGCTGCTACAGAACTTTTACTGGCCCGGGGTCTTCACCAACGTCCGGCAGTACTGCCGATCCTGTGACCCCTGCCAGAGGGTGGGGAAGGCCCGGGACAAGGGAAAGGCAGCATTAAGACCTTTGCCCATCATAAAGGAGCCTTTCCAGAAGGTGGCCATGGACATAGTGGAACCTCTCAGCAAAACAACCCGGTCTGGGAAGAAATACATCCTGGTGGTGGTAGATTTCGCCACCCGCTACCCCGAGGCAGTGCCCTTATCATCCATTGAAGCAGACACTGTGGCGGATGCGCTGCTAACCATTTTCAGCCAAGTGGGGTTCCCCAAGGAAGTCTTGACGGACCAAGGGTCCAACTTCATGTCGGCCCTACTCCGGTGCTTGTGGGAGAGATGTGGGGTCCGGCACAACTGGGCCTCAGCATATCACCCCCAATCCAACGGGCTGGTGGAGAGGTTCAATGGGACGCTAAAAATGATGCTGAAAACATTTATGAATCAGCACCCGCAGGACTGGAACAAGTACTTACCTCACCTGCTGTTTGCGTACAGGGAGGTACCCCAGGAGTCTACCGGGTTTTCGCCTTTCGAACTGCTATATGGAAGGCGGGTAAGGGGGCCCCTGGACCTGATAAGAGACGAATGGAAGGGAAAGGCCACTCCTGACGGAGAGTCGGTGGTGGAGTATGTCCTGACCTTCCGGGAACGACTTGCCGAGCTCATGGGCCTGGCCAGGAAAAATCTGGCCAGAGCCCAGAGGAAGCAAAAGGTCTGGTATGACCGCACAGCACGGGCCCGCGCCTTCGCCACTGGGAATCAGGTAATGGTCCTCATCCCCGTGAGGAAAAACAAACTCCAGGCCGCCTGGAAAGGGCCCTTCAAGGTTGTCAAGCAACTAAACAAGGTAAACTATGTGGTGGAGCTGTCAAACCGGGCACACCACCACCGGGTGTACCATGTAAATATGATAAAGCCATATTATGACAGGGGAAAAATGGTGTTGGCCGTGTGTGGACAGTGGGAGGGGCAGGGAAATGACCCTTTAGTAGATCTATTCCCTGGGACAAGAGTTGGCTTCCCCCTGGAAGCAATTCCCCTCTCTGATCGGCTAACCCCTGCCCAGCGAGCTGAGATCGGAGGGGTGCTGCATCTGTACCAGCAGCTGTTTTCCAACCAGCCTGGACGCACTAATCTGACTGTCCACCGGGTGCAGACAGGATCGCACCCGCCTATAAAATGCTCCCCCTTCCAAGCCACAGGGAAAACTGCTCAGAACCTGGAAAGAGAGGTCAATAACATGCTGGCTTTGGGGGTGATCCAGCCGTCTTCCAGCCCTTGGGCCTCGCCGGTGGTGCTGGTCCCCAAAAAGGACGGGTCGATCCGGTTCTGTGTGGACTATCGGAAGCTCAATGCCATCACTGTAGCCGATGCCTACCCCATGCCCAGGCCGGACAAGCTCCTAGACAAGCTGGGAGGTGCTCGGTACCTTACCACCATGGATCTTACAAAGGGCTATTGGCAAGTGCCGCTGGATGCAGATGCCAGGCTAAAATCGGCCTTTGTCACCCCTCTGGGGCTCTATAAGTTCCTGACCCTGCCCTTCGGCCTCAAGGGAGCGCCGGCCACCTTCCAGCGCCTGGTGGATCAGCTACTGAGGGGGATGGAAAGTTTTGCCGTGGCGTATATCAATAACATCTGTGTCTTTAGCCAGACCTGAAAGGACCACATATCCCAGGTTAAACAAGTGCTGAACCGACTCCAGAAGGCTGGGCTAACCGTAAAACCGGAAAAGTGCAAGGTGGGGATGGCTGAGGTATCCTACCTAGGCCACCGGGTGGAAAGCGGCTGCCTAAAGCCGGAACCAGCCAAAGTGGAGGTAATCAAAAACTGGCCCGCTCCTCAAACCAAAAAGCAGGTCCAAGCCTTTATTGGGATGGCAGGGTACTATTGGAGGTTCGTGCCCCACTTTAGTGCCATAGCCGCCCCCATCACTGAGCTGTGCAAGAAGGGAAAGCCAGACAAAGTGGTCTGAACCGAGGAGTGCCAGGAGGCTCTCCGGGCGCTGAAGGAGGCTCTGGTCAGTGGCCCAGTTCTGGCAAACCCAGACTTTAACAAGCCCTTTATGGTGTTCACCGACGCCTCAAACACAGAACTGGGGGCGATGTTAATGCAGGAGAATAAAAAGGGGAAAAAACACCCCATCGTGTACCTGAGCAAAAAGTTGCTACCCCGGAAGCAGAACTACGCGGCCATCAAGAAGAAATGCCTGGCCATGGTGTGGGCCCTCAAAAAACTAGAGCCATATCTCTTTGGGCGTCACTTCACCATGCACACCAACCACTCTCCCCTGACCTGCCTGCACCAAATAAAAAAAGCCAACGCCAAGCTCCTAAGATGGAGCCTGCTCCTGCAGAATTATAACATGGACGTGGTCCATGTGAAGGAACGTAACAACCTGATAGCGGACGCATTGTCCCGGAGAGGGAGCCCTGAACTTCCCCAGGTCACTGGTCAGAGTGACCCCGCTCAGTTCAGTCTCGAAGGGGGGAGAGATGTGACAGAGCAGGGAGCAGGGCAGATTTGACCTGGGAATGTTGCAGGGGGGTTGCAGTGGGGATGTGGGACTTCCCTTGAAGGAAGCTACCTGAGCTGTAACCTGAGCCAGGAACGGGGGTGGGGAGAATTAACACCTTCTGCCCGGGAGACTGAACAAAGGAGAGGAGCAGCGGGAGGAGTTTGAAGTTTTAGTTTTCGGTTGGGGCTGGGTGGTGCAACGCAGGGAACCCCAAGCTGGGGTCTAAGCTCCCTGAACCTCCCAGAGGGACCTAATTGAGGGGGTCTGGTCGTACCTACACGCTCTGCTTGAAACTGTGTTCCTGTCCTTAAATAAACCTTCTGCTTTACTGGCTGGTTGAGAGTCGCAGTGAATCTCGGAAAGAGGGGTGCAGGGCCCTAACTCCCCCACAATCCGCAACAGAATTATTGCCAATTTAGCTCATTTCTCATTTAGATTCCATGCCTTCCAATACATAGAACAATTAATAATACACTAGTGAAACACATCCAGAGGAATTTAGAAACACTCAGTGTTCTTTCCCAGATCATAGCAATGACTCTTAAGAAACCATCCAAGATTGTCTTGGCACTGAAAATGAAATATGTGATACTTTAGGTTCTAGAATGTCCTTCCATTAGTTTCCTTTGCATTTGCTCACAGATACTTTGGGCCCAAACTCAGTTAATACGTTTCAGGGCAACACATGGATACCCTTCAGAGTTAAAATTCTTGTTTATTTTTTATGACATTAACAACTACTTCTACAGTGCCCTTATTATTTGAGCTATGTGTCTTGCAGCATTCATGTCATTTAGCCTTTTTAAATGGTTCTTGCTTCCAGAAAATGTGTGCTGCATGACTCACTCAGAGATTATTTTACTAAATAGCACACTGTCAACTATCACCAGCATTATGAAAACTGTGGTTTCATTTGTACCCCGCCATGGGAAAACAGAATCTTTGAAGTCCTGAAACTGTATACATTATTTACTTTTTGCTTAGGTGAACAAATAACTTGATTGAAATGCTAGTTGTAAAAGATTTGGATATGCTGGCAGGCTTCCAAGGTTAGGATGGGGTTGGTTTTCAGCAGCAGTACTGCAGTTGCATTAACAGATGACCAGAAGTAGGTTTGGAGTTGTAGCAATAAAGGTCCGGAATGTGATGCTGGGTGGAGGAGATATTCTCTTGAAAGCAATAATTATTTGGGAACTTTGTGAACCAAGAAATTGAATGTCAAGATCCAACAGCAAATTGCCCTCACTGTTGCTTTACAGCAGTTGGTGTGCATATTGCAAATCCTTAAAAGGGGATTTCAATACTAGCATGAATTTGAAAGAGAGTATCTATATAGAAAGTAATTTCATTGACTAATCATTTAGTGTGCTCTCTGTAGTAATAATAATGCTTTGCATTTATTGCTTATTTTGCACTCTCATCTGAGTCTCTGAAAGCATATTTAAAAGATTATAGGGTCAAATCCTGGTCCCAAAGAAATCAGTGAAAGCTACTGGTGATAAAAAATCAGGCCACTTATCTACATGTCTAAGAAGCTTTAGGCACACAAGTTGGAAAACTGTGGGCTACTTTAAATTGTGCAAGATGTCACAGAAAAATGGTGGTACTGTCACATACAGAACCCTGGAACTCACTCTCTATTTCTTGCTGTAAGCAGCAAAGCCAATCCAGTCTGTCTTTACTCTTTCAGATTTGGATCTGTTCACACACCCCAATCCTGGGGCCAGCCATAATTGGTCCAGTAACCTGTACAACTTATGGCCGCTTCCAAGCTGTTCCTTCTTATGCCCACAGCCCCAGTGAATCATTCCAGTAGTTGGGGATTGCCGAGGTGTAGGGACGCGCCAAGAACACCCCCAATGTATAGGCCCATTATGCTGAGTTTCCCTGTAAGGTAAGGATTCCTCCCTACAGAAGAAGGATTTGTTAGGGAGTCAATTAAGCTTCCATCAGAGCTGCTTTGTACCACTGGAGCAGCACAAAGCAGCCCGAGCTGGGTCCAGCAGGAGAAGATGGGCTGGGAATGAGCAGATTGTTTCTTAGCAAACATTGTGAGAAAAAATATGATACAAAGGAGAAAGGCTACACAGCCTGGATCCACCCTCAGAACAGTCCTGGTGGAAACAGCTCCTAGGCTTCCTTGAGCAGCAGAAGAGAATCTTCTTTGGGTTCTTCAACTGAAATGCTCCATCTGCTGCAGTTGGACCGTGTTTGGTAAGTTACCACTCACTGGCATGAGACACCACAGGTTCCCTCTATACTGAGAATAGGAAATGAATGTGCCGCGGGTGTTATATCGGCTTGGCAAATGATGACCTTTTTAATGGAAGACAGAGTTATTACAGATCTCCTAAAGTGTTGGCTTCTTGGGTTTCATTAGGTTTCTCAACAGTCCTGCTGGAGAGACAACAGTGGAAAAAAACGCGTTGTCTCATGTGTCAGGCACAGGAGAGCCTGAGTCTAAGTACATCAGCAGTGTACTGGTCCTCTTCAATTTCTTCCCTTTTTCTCTCATCAGTAACCCCCACACCTTTGCTTCCCAAAACTGTTGAATTTTGTCTTGCATTTGCTCATCTTGTGTGAAATTCTAGCCTCTTGAAATCAATGGCAAAACTCCCATGGACTTTACTGGAGCCAGGGTTTCATCTCTTCCTTGATCAGATTGTGGGCATGTTTTATTTTGTATTTGTTTATCTTGTCTGTGTTAGAGCATAAGCTCTTTGGAGCAGGAGACATGTCTTATCTGTGTTGGTAAAGCATCGTATAAAGTTGTGCTACTATATAAATGTTTAATAATAATAATTAATACAGGAGATTTGTCATGGCGATATGAGAATGTGTTTATAGCTATAAATGAAGTTAAATCAATGTTAAATTCTATATCTCATGCCCATCTGCAATGGAGGCAGTTAAAAATGAAGAGAGGACAACATTGCTTCCATTATGAGAGACTGCTTATAAACAACGTTCACCAAATTATACTGCACTACAAGAGCTATTACAGGGAAATGCTGATGCAGCAAGAAGTAAAGGGGATGAGTGACTGCAATGCAATAATAACTCAGGCAGGCATAATGCAAAGGGAAAATAGCACCTGTACCAAATGGACAGGAATTCTGTGAAACCTCCCTAGCAGGAAGAGAAGGTGCATGGCATTGGGCTTGGACTCATGAGATCTGGATACAGTTCCCAGCTCTGTTAAAGACTTCCTGTATGACCTTGGGTAGGTCACGTCATCTCCAGGTGCCTCAGTTCCCCATCTGTAAAATGGGCATAATAATGTTCCCTTTCTCTCACACTGTGTCCATCTTGCTTATTTAGACTGTAAGCACATCAGGGCCAGATCGACAGGTCCCTGATCTTGGTTGGGTCCTTTAAGCAATAGCATAATGCACATAATAAAAACTGATCTGTTAATTTGCCAAGAAGCTTGGCAAGGGAAATAGTAGATTCCTGTTGTTTTTGAGGCATTTTAAACTAAACTGAAGAATATATTGTCGGGAGCTGTGGGAGTGAAGTAGAAGGGCCCCATAAACATCATAGACTGACCCATCCAGTTGTTAATTAGCCAGTAACTCTTCTGGACTATGTAATAGCTTTAAAACATGCATTCTTTTTGCCCTCTGGGATTGCTAGAAATGGGCAGGGTCCATTTGAGAACATTTTTCTAAAGCATCCATCTTACAAAAAGTGAAGATTATTTCTGTCCTGGAGGGTGCCTGGGGCAAGATTCTGATTCCGTCACTGTTGTTAAATACCTCCTAGCAACACTGTGAGAAATGAATTGGATGTGGCTCGAGAAGTCATAGAACTAAGTAAGAACTTCATTGCGTATTGTAGCCAGCTGGATACAATGGTTTTGGGATGAATATTGATTCTAGTTCATAAGGTAACCACTGTGTGAATTCAGAACTTGTGAAAACGACCAAATCGACAGCCACAAAGCCCAAAGTTCTTTGTTTATCATAGCCATGGTTTACTCTAAGATCCACAAGCCTGACCTGAAAGGAACATCTCCAGGGAGAATAATATGCAGTTTTGTTGCCTTGGTTCAGTCAATCCATCATCTTTTTGCTTAAACTGCCAACAATGACCCACTAGTGGTGGAGTTACTGGAGCGTGGGGTCAACATTTGTCCATTGGCAACTCTTACTCTGTACAGCAACTAGCTCAAGGGGGCTCTTGATCTCGGTTGGGGTCTCTTTGTGCTACTGTAATATATATATTAAGAACTGAAATGTAATGACCAATATCCTTCCATGTGGCCAAGGATCATAAACCTTATTACATCAGATGTTAAGTACTGGAGGAGGCAAATAATTACTAACTAGTAACTTATTTAGTGCAATTTTTTTTCCTATTGGGAATTGTCTGCTAGCAGACTGCAAAATCTGCATATTTATTTGAAATTATTTAATACTTTTATTCTCCCCCCCACACACACAAATTCTCAGTCTGCTAGAATCAGTTCTCAAACTGGGGGTTGGGAACCCTTAGGGGGTCATGAGTTTATTACATGGGGGGTCATGAGCTGTAAGCCTCCACCCCAAACTCCGCTTTGCCTCCAGCATTTATAATGGTGTTAAATATATTTAAAAGTGTTTTTAATTTATAAGGGAGGTCACACTCAGAGGCTTGCTATGTGAAAGGGGTCACCAGCACAAAAGTTTGAGAACCACTGTGCTCGATCATTAAAAAGAAACAACTCGTGCATATTCAAAATTCATACTGTTAGTTACCTATATCATGTAGTATTGTTTCTGTTCCCAGTGAGTGTAGGTATCCAATATACAGGGTGAATTTCCAATTGCACCGTTGGCTGTAAAGTTTGCAAACGAAAGTTGGATCTGAAAATCCAGTAAAGCTGATTTCCTGCAATATGTACGGCGAGCAAACACAAAGGAGGCACAGATTGAGCAGAAGGGAATTCATTAAATCTTCCTATCGACTATGCACGGAAAATGTTTCTGAGGTCGATGCCCAGTATTAATAACTGCTTTTGATTACTACCAAATCAGAGCTGCCCTGAAACTCGCAATAGCAAATCTTTTTTTCACACTATATTTGCCTGGAACAAACCTCAAGCAAACAATAAACCCCTAAATGAAAATTCCTGTATGATAATAAATATTAGCTAGCAAAGGCTACTGTATTTTCTTTAAAGTATTTTCAAATGTGGAACATGGAGATGAGGGGAATACAAACAAAAATGAAGTAGGATCTTTGGACGGAGATATTTTGTGTTGCAATGCACTGGAATATGTTGCAACACCGTAACTTGATATATATTTACCAAATTGTTCGGCACATTCATCATGTCCCCAGGGAATTGTTGGAGGGAACTAGCAGTACATTTTTCACTCCTTCCTTGTGCATTAGCAGACATAAGGTCATACTAGTATAGCAAAGATGGGTGCAGCGTCAGGCTCATTAGCTCTCAGCAAGCTAGCCAGATGAGGCAGTGTGGTGTTTTCCTTTCATCATTCAAGCTTGAAAGGAAACTGTCGGCAGCCACTTGCTCTTAAAACAATGAAAATTTAGGTGACAGCAATCTCATTAGCTGAAGGGTAGTGTTCAATGGAGATGAAGATTTCTAGGTAAAGACCTCCCTCTTCTGTGGCACACAGGCACACAAACTTAGCAGCAAACTGTATCCTTGAAATACAAAAACCAACCAAACAAACAAAAATGTAGAAAAGGAACAAATAGTTCGTTCTAAACTACTGACACCATGCATCTGTGAATTATAGTTCTTGCAGGCAAATCAATTTATGGATGGACGGCTTGCTAGCAGAGTGTGAGTGTGTGTGTGTGTGTGTGTGTGTGTGTGTGTGAACACCGACACACATACATACATACAGAGTACAGCAGCTGAATAACTCACCTTTGCCACCACATTGAAAAATTCCCCACAAACATTTTCTTTGTCTTACACAGAATCAAAACAGCAGAAAATAGAAAAGGAGACACATGCTATTAACAAGAGTTGTCTGTGTTATGGTAGCAATGTGGGTGTAAATTGCAAATACATCTTGCCTTCCAGTTACTGTACAATGGCAAAATATTTTATTTGTGGTTTAGGTAATTTTTTTTTCTTTTTTTAATCTGAATGGAGCTGGGCCCCATTTGGATTTTCTGGAGTCACATTTTTGGAGTTGAATTCTCTGGGTACAGACTAACAAATTGGTTAAGAGCCCCTTTCTTCGTATATCAGATGTGACCAATCACAGCATTAACAAGTGTTATAAACTGATCAGCTGCCTTCAGACTGGTTCTCAAAGATTAAGGAGGGGGAAGATTTCCAAAGGTACAAAGACCACTTAGGTGCCCAGGTTCTTTTTGACCCTAACTCTTTGAGGCCCTTTTGATGATCCCATCCTAAAGGCCTGAATTTCACCTTTACATTACCTTTGTTTCGTATATCTTTTCCTTTTCTTAGCCTAACCACAAATGACATTTAGCTCCATCACAGATGACGCCCTAATTTTATGCCACAATGGCCTCCCGCCTCAACTGTTATATTTCCATCTTTTATGAGCTTCCTAATTCCTTTCTCTAAAGTTTTGTAGGGTGCAGTCACTTTCCAGGAAGCAGGAATTAATACTAACATGTATTATTTGTATTGTGATAGTATCTAAGACACTTGCAAACATAGAACACAAAGACAGTACTAGGACCGTTCCACCCAAAGACCATTCGCGATCAGTGGCTTCCCAGCCATCCAATTCAAATTGTCATGTTGTTTTTCCAAGCTCACTGTATACTAGCATTACCCTACCTCTCTGTCATCTGCTCTATTCACTCCTCCCTCCAATATAGGCCTGTTCTTTTTTCTCTCTTTGTCATAGAGCCTTGCACTTTGTAGGTCACGTTTTATGGTGCAGTCCCCCATCTATTTGATGCTTTGTCTAGCACTCCTTCCAAGCCCATGAGTCACTTCTCTGCAGACTTCTTCTTGAAACCATCCTCTCATCTTTAGCTTACAATTAATTTCCCCTTGATAGCATTTTAAGATTGTTTATTAAAAGCAAAGGCCCACGCCTACAGGGCTTACTCATCCAGTGCTTCCCTTTGCTTCACTGAGAGTTTTGCCTGAGTAAGGACAGCAAATTGTGTTCCAAAATAGATTGCAATGATAAGCCCAGAGCATTTTGTGTTAGCCTATCCATTAAACTCATCATGCAAATTACACCAGTGCATAAAATAACCTTAATTGCCCTAATGCTTCAAAGAATAACAGACTTGGAAAATTACTGCAACCAAAGAAAACTAGGTCAAAACAATGTGACTAAATGATTTCAAAATAATCATTGGAAAGAATCAAGTTCACATCCACAGGGTTTATGTGAACAGATTGAAACCTGCCAGGCACCCAGCACAGCCACTCATCATAAGGGCAGGATTCACCAATGTTTTAAATGAGTCATAAAACCAGGCTAGAAAACAGTTTTCATCTGCTCTTTAAAGAGGTTTATCTGATTCACAGTAGCATTCTTTTGATACTTTAATAGTCAATTTGTTTGCCAGATTGTGTTCAACAGCCACACAAACTTTCAAGGTAGGCAGGCATCCGATAGCTTGCAGAGCCTTTAAGATGCAGATTTAAGTGGGAAAACAGGCCTCAGAGATGAATACATTACACTTTTTTTTAACTATACAAAAGCTTATTTGACCTTATAAAGTTATTTATTTAAAATCCTTGTGAGCCACTCGTCTCGTGTTCGTCAATTTCTCAGGGAAAGTAGCCTTGTGTCTTATTCTAGCAAAGAACAGTGAAACAGAGTTTAGGGCCTGGTCCAATTTCTATTGCAGTGAACAGGAGCATTTCCACTGATCACAGCAGGAACTGATCAGCACCCAGAAGGCAGTACCAAGTTAAAAGCATCTGACAGCCAATGCTGAGTAGTGACAAGTTTGCATTGTTTTATGCTGAGGAGGCTTCACATAATAGTGGATTAAATATTTCTGAAAACCAAACAAGGAAGGTATCTGTGGACCAAATAGTTATGAACCTTGTGTTGCTTGGCCTACACCTTCTCACTTGGTGGCAACTTTCTGTCCATGCATACACATCAGTCTCCTTCTTTTGCAATAAGAAAATATTAGGCTACAAACAACATAGTTCAAGCCTTTCTGATTTTGACCTGGTTTCTAGCTTGAAGGCATGATGTGTTCTCTTCTATCCAGTTATCAGAAGTCTTCTGCATTTATGTGAGGTCAGAACCAAAGCCCTAGATCCCAATTCCCCCCACCAGTGTTGGGGAAGATTATATCTAGATTTGGACCCAGATTCCATAGCGGGCACTGTTTTCTGTCATGGGGCAAAATAAAGCCCTGGATACAAACTCTTCTACATATAGGAAAGTTTGAATTTGAAAATTAGTAGCTTGTTTTGAATTTATATAGCACCTTTTTTGTCCGAAGATCTTTGTTGCTTTATAAAATTTTATTTAAAGTCAGAGCACCACTATGTGGTAGGTAAGTATTATTACCCAGGTTTCAGAGTAGCAGCCGTGTTAGACTGTATCTGCAAAAAGAACAGGAATACTTGTGGCACCTTAGAGACTAACAAATTTATTAGAGCATGAGCTTTCGTGGGCTACAGCCCACTTCTTCGGATGCATAGATATATATATATATATATCCTCAATATATGTTCCATTCTATGTTCAATGTATATTCCATTCCATTCTATATATATACACACACATACAGAGAGCATGAACAGGTGGGAGTTGTCTTACCAACTCTGAGAGGCCAATTAAGTAAGTGGAAAAAAAACTTTTGAAGTGATAATCAAGCTAGCCTAGTACAGACAGTTTGATAAGAAGTGTGAGAATACTTACAAGGGGAGATAGATTCAGTGTTTGTAATGGCTCAGCCATTCCCAGTCCTTATTCAATCCTGAGTTGATTGTATCTAGTTTGCATATCAATTCCAGCTCAGCAGTCTCTCGTTGGAGTCTGTTTTTGAAGTTTTTCTGTTGTAAGATAGCCACCTGCAGGTCTGTCATTGAATGACCAGACAGGTTAAAGTGTTCTCCCACTGGTTTTTGAGTATTATGATTCCTGATAAAAAGAACAGGAGTACTTGTGGCACCTTAGAGACTAACAAATTTATTAGAGCATAAGCTTTCGTGGGCTACAGCCCGATTCCTGATGTCAGATTTGTGTCCATTAATTCTTTTGCGGAGAGACTGTCCGGTTTGGCCAATGTACATGGCAGAGGGGCATTGCTGGCACATGATGGCATATATCACATTGGTAGATGTGCAGGTGAATGAGCCCCTGATGGTATGGCTGATGTGATTAGGTCCTATGATGATGTCACTTGAATAGATATGTGAACAGAGTTGGCATCGGGCTTTGTTACAAGGATAGGTTCCTGGGTCAGTGTTTTTGTTCAGTGATGTGTGGTTGCTGGTAAGTATTTGCTTTAGGTTGGGAGGTTGTCTGTAAGCGAGGACAGGTCTGTCTCCCAAGATCTGTGAGAGTGAGGGATCATCTTTCAGGATAGATTGTAGATCTTTGATGATGCGCTGGAGAGGTTTTAGTTGGGGGCTAAAGGTGACAGCTAGTGCTGGACTACAAGCTATCAGGAACAGTATCCCCGATAATGTCACAGCTAACCTGGTGGCTGAACTTTGTGACGTTGTCCTCACCCACAACTATTTCACATTTGGGGACAATATATACCTTAAAGAACACTTTAACCTGTCTGGTCATTCAATGACAGACCTGCGGGTGGCTATCTTACAACAGAAAAACTTCAAAAACGGACTCCAACGAGAGACTGCTGAGCTGGAATTGATATGCAAACTAGATACAATCAACTCAGGATTGAATAAGGACTGGAAATGGCTGAGCCATTACAAACATTGAATCTATCTCCCCTTGTAAGTACTCTCACACTTCTTATCAAACTGTCTGTACTGGGCTAGCTTGATTATCACTTCAAAAGTTTTTTTTCCACTTACTTAATTGGCCTCTCAGAGTTGGTAAGACAACTCCCACCTGTTCATGCTCTCTGTATGTGTGTATATATATCTCCTCAATATATGTTCCATTCTATGCATCCGAAGAAGTGGGCAGTAGTCCACTAAAGCTTATGCTCTAATAAATTTGTTAGTCTCTAAGGTGCCACAAGTACTCTTATTATTACCCAGTCTATCTATCTAAAGTACCTTATATGTCCTCTGTTGTGGTAATAGCTGAGCTCTTCATAATCTTTAATGTATTTAGCCTGAGAACATGCCTTTGAGAAAATATTTGATGCTATTATCCCCATTTACCAATGGCAACTGAGGCACAGAGAGGCTAACTGACTTGGCCAAGTTCACACAGGAAATCTGAGGTGGAAGAGGGAATTGCATCTGGGTCACCCTGATCTTAAGCTATAGCCCTAACCACTGCACCATGCTTCATTATTTTTTCAGGCAGGGAAACTGAGGCACAATACGGTTCAGGAGTTACCTAAACCTGTAGCCAAAGACAGAACTGGGAATAGCTTTGGCTCATGCTCCACAGAGTGCAGAGATGGCAAGAATCCAGGGGCCTAATTCAGCTCTGCTTTAAATTCATTGGCTTCACTGGGCTTGAATGAATTTGGCACCGTGACTCTCTGTGAGATTTTAAGAGAAGCTGATGAAGGTGTCACTTCACAAAGAGCACTTCCCTGGGCTTACTTTTCATTTTTCCTGAAGGAAATATTTTCCAACCTGAAAGAACCAAAAAAGGGTATTTTTTTCATATTAGAAAAAAGAAACAAAGACGAAAAAACGAAAATCTAGAGACCTTCTGTGAATCCCACCCTGTATTTCATATTTCTCCAGTGAGGCTCACATTCCTTTATTCGGATTCCAAATGTAGAGATAATTTGTTCCAAATGTTTTCAAAGCCGACCAGAAGCATCAACTTACATTCTTTCCAGAGTTTGGAAAAAACTGTGAAATCTTCTAAACGCTAATGGAGCATTGGGCTGGGGGGAGGGAAGAGGAAGGGAAGGAAAGTCAGCGAGAAGAAAATGTAGAAAGAAATATTTTGATGATCTATTTGCTTTTATTGTTACAGTTATGACCCCTTGAACAGGTCTGGAGAGACTGATCATTTGCCAGCAATGTATTTCCATTGGCAAGGTAGCCGGCAGTTCTTAGCATGATATTATGTAGCAGATTATGATTGAGAAATAGGCCGTAAAATTATATATTTATTGCAAGACTGTCAGTGAGATTTTTTCAGAGAGGCTAACTATATAACTCCCTTTGTGTTGCGTGTCTGTTTTGCCTGCTGCGGAACTTGAACAAACTACCTATCTGCAACAGACAGACATGTAGCCTTAAAATCTGGACAGATGTTACCTGTGCAAATAAAGAAGAAAATGCTCCAATTTGTGTTCTGTTTAAATATATACACAAACCACACGGTTGCTGAATGACTGCCTTTGAGAAGCAGCGTGGTCTGCCAGACTCAGCTGACAGCTAGGAGCCCCTGAATCCTACTCCCAGATTTACCACTGTTTTTGAAAAGTAATTTAATCATCGACTTTGCCTTTTGTAAATTGGGGGACAGTCATTCGTACAGTGTCTCCTTTCGAGGGGTGTTGTGTGGATTAATCAGCTATTTGACTGCCCAGTGTTCTGAATATGCAGGTCTAGATACTCATCAGGTATAAATCAGCAAACCTCTCCTGACTTACATAGAGGTACACTGATTTATATCAGCTGAAGACCCGGCTCATAAAATGCTAAGCAGCATTATGACGCTGCTGATCAAGTTTCCTCGGGAAAGGCTGCCAGTCCCAGTACATGGCAAGGCCTTATAAGTGGAAAAGGGAAGAGAAGCAGAGTTGGTTTCAGCCAGGTGAGAGGATCACTCATAGTTGGAGTGGCTTCCACAGCTTCTTTTACAAGTGGATGGACAGTAAATGGCTGGTAGTTAGAGTTTAATGAGCATGTATTAGTTCTTATGCTTTTGAAAGCTCTAATTAAGCCTGGCTCTCATTCTAAATCCCAAATTGAGAGAGTTGTCCGTTTGTTTTTAAACATTTTTTAGAAGGCTGGGGAATGCTTTGCTTAACTATTTCAGGAACGAAAAGAAAATAAACTATTTGGAATGTTGGTAAATGACCATCATTCCCACAATATCTTGGAAAGTTCTGTTCCTTACTAGAGGCCAGGACTTTTGAACAACCAAGGAGACAGCTCCTGTAGAATTCAGAAATAGGGCCCTGAGAGTTTTAAGTAGTGATCTATCGTTGTCCAATTAGGGTGGATGTATTCAACAAGTCTAATAGTTGTTTACAACATAGGGTATCTTTGTCTATTATTTCCAAGTTCCCAGTAGTCTAGGAGATAACACTGACCTCCTAAGCAAATCTATGTATCTATTAAAGAGCTGTGTAGACACAGCTCTGTTTGTTCAACTGTTTGGACAGAACAGTTTAAGGGGGCTTATGCTAGCCATGCTAAATTGGTTTAAAATCCCGCATGCTTTTGCTCCATGTTCTTGCTACTGCTATTCTACACTTTCAACGTATCCCAGTGCAATTCTGGGAGATTTCAAAAGGACACTGGTGCATTGTGGGGCAGCAAAGGGGTGGTTGTTAATTTCTTTCAGCAAGTCTGCAACCGCACTGGGACCAAAACACTTTGGATTGGATTGTTTTAGACTGAATTTGTTCTTAGACCTGCTGGAAGTGTTGTTTGTTCCATATGGTTTGGTTGCTGGAATGCAACTTGTGGTTGGATCACTCTGTTGCTGTGGAGTCAGAGTGTTTTATGAATGCCCTAGAGAGGGTGAGAATGAGTCTTTGAATGGTAAATTCCTCTAGTGTAGATAAGGTTATGGGATTTCTGTAGCACCTGTTACCATAGTGCGTAAGCTTTTAGAGAAGTTTTGAAATTGAAGTGAGGAATACATTTATAGAGATGTTTGGAAACTGGCTTTTTTTTCCTCCTGGATATATATATATATAGTCAAATAAACTCAAATTTAACTTTATTTTTGGTTTTCAGTAACTAAAAACTGAGAAATCTGTGGCCAAAAAACAAAATTTTCTGTTTTTCATATTTTTGGTTTATTGACAAAAAATTGAAACTTCCAGAAACTTAAATTTTCCACAAAAAATTTACATTTAATCAAAAACTTACTTAGCCAATTTAAAATGTTTAGAAAAAAGGCCTTATAAAGTATGAAATCTTGTTGTTTTAAATTGTGACCATAGGTCATGTCAATGAATATCGAGTGTCTTCCAAATCACCTCGGAAATTTCCTTCATCCTTGTTACAGACTTGGGGAAGGGTACCAAAGACAGAAGGGATATTGAAATTAAGCAACCTTTTCATTTGCAACATGCCTCTACATTGGTAACAATCAGATAATTTAATTCACCACTGGTCAGTGGTGGATTAATGATTTTGCTGCCCCTAGGCCCTGAAATAATTGCTGCCCCCGATCCCATATGAATTTGTTTGTTTTTTTACAAATTCGTTTGAACTAAAATGAATCTAAATATCATTAAAATAATTGAACATTTACAAGTTTTATTATAAACAAAATTATAAGTACAGCGGACCCTCGCTTGAATGTGTGTCTGTATAACGCGATTTCGCTTATAGCGCGGGACCATGCACGGATCCAAAGGCCCGCGTTCAAGAAGGGGTCCGGTGCAGTTTAGGATTCTCGCGAGTAGGTTTACTAAATGGCGTCGCACCGTCATTGGTGGTTTCAATACGCGCTATGATTGGTAGATGCCGCGATTACAAAAATGCTGCTATTATAAATTTGCCACCCCTGCAAATTTGCCGCCCAAGGTCTAGGCCTTCTCGGCCTAGGTGATAATACACCACTGCCACTGGTGGTAGCAACAGTGGATGATGTAATGTCCAGAGGGTTCAGACCTTGACAACCAGATAGTCTAGAGCTGGTAGGGAATGTTTTCACCTAAATGCTTTTGTGTTGCAAAATGCTGATTCATCTAAACCAATACTTTTTTTTGTCAGAAAGGATTGATGGTGTCGACAAATTTTTTGATTGGAAATTTTTTTGAACAAACAAGGTTTTGAAATTGTAAAAAAAAACTGTATGTTGATGTTTTCTAAACAAAATGTTGGCTTTCTAGTTTGAAGTAACTTTTTATTTTAAAAAAATTAGGAATGGTCAAAATCAAAACAGAACATTATGAAATGACCAAAATGAAATATTCTGATTGATGGATTGAGATTTTTGGCTTGTGAAAATTTCCAGGATTTAAAGTTTTCATCCCAGTTCAGGACTGGAACTCTTTTCAATGTCTTAAGTCTAGTCAGCATCCCATGTGGAGCTTCACTTGTTGCAAATTAGTTTTTTCTTAGCATCCTAAGAGGAGGAACCTCCAGGTCAGTAAGTGTCAGGGACTACAGGTCTTGAACTCTGGTTCACGGGGCTCACACAAGCTAATAAATTGCAATTTGCAACCCAGGAATCTGCTGATAGTTGATGGAATCGAAGCTCAACCCCAACAGAGGACTCCAGTACTGGAATCTGATTGGCAGAATGCTGGGTGTCCTGATTGGTTCACAGCTTCTATATAAATCCAGTACAAGAACAGGAAGTTGTCTATGCAACTGAGTTCTCCCTGCTGTGGTACTTGCCTTTGCTGCTGACCTCCTGGTAACCTGACTTGCCTCCTGATACCTGATTCTTGGTTTGCCTTCTGACCTGTCTTGGACTCTAATCTCCTGGTATCTGACCTGATCCCCACCTCCTGCTCTGACCACTAGGCAGAGGTGATGCATGGGGGGACATGGAGGGTCACATGCCCCCCAGATTGCTCGGTCACATGATGTGGCTGGGCCCCCTCCTTTTGGGGCACCTGGGCCAGGGAGCTTCAAGCTGCACCTGACAGGGAGAGGCAGAGGCAGGAGGAACAGTTGGGAGCTGTGGGGAGCTGCCTGGGGGACATGACTTGAGCTGTTCTGGGGTTGTGCCCCCACCCCACTATCAGCAGGCATGGGTCGTCTCAGTCACTAGGTCAGACCCCTTATGTCACAGCTGTGACAATGAGGCACACTGGCAGATTACTGCAGCATTTTGACGGCTTTAGGCCTATTCGGCCGATTCCCCTGAATGGGGCCCCGCGCCTAGAGGGCCCCACGCAGCTGTCCATCCGGCCCACGGCCCACTTACCCCTCCTCCCCTGAACGCTCCACCCACCTTCTCCTCCCCGCGAATCAGATGTTCGCGGGAAGCTTGAAACAAGCAGCAGGCAGGAGGTAAGCAGGGGGGTGGAGGAGAGTTCCAGGGGGGCTCAGTGCGGCCCAGGTCGAGCGCGTGGCTTCCTCCGGTCTGGCCCCGGCCGAACACCCCCAGCCCGGTCCCGGGCAAGTGGCTCTGGCCCGGCCTGGCTCGGGCCCCGCGGCGCCGGTCTCGGTCCCTGCTGAGCGGCTCCGGCCTGGACCCAGAACTATTATTGTTTAACAGTGCAATTTAAACTGTGATTTATCATGATTTTTATAAATCTAGTTAATTTGTTTAGCATTAACTGCTTGAGTTAACTGCCATTAATTGATAGTCCTAATATATTTTTTTTGTTCTGCCTTTTCAAATGTAACAATCCAAGAGGTAGTTAGCTGGTGAATTTGTTTTTAGTTTTTTTTGCAGAGTCTTTTCTAATTTGTACAAAAATTAATATTTATATTGACACAAAAAACGTATGTTGAAAGAACATTATTAAGATTGCAAAGTCAAGCACACGAGTTAAGAAATGCTATAATTAAGGTTGCCTGTGCAACCTTAATTAGGCCCCCATCAGGAGATGCTCTTTAATCACAAGATCACATACTTTTTTTCCCCACAGGTTCCCTGCCTCATTCAGTGCATAAGAGGAACAATGCTCAATTAATAAAATAAAACAATGTTTGGTTTTATCATTGTTGTTCAACATGTGGCCCAAAGCCTTATTTACTGCACACTATTCAACGCTGCTCTGAAGACAGAATTGTTATGCTGGAGGGCATGATAGCCACCTTTTAATTCAGCGTAAATGAAGGAGCAATTAAATGTCTCTTCATTTAGCGATAGCAGAAAGAGGGGAATGGATTGATGTGCCGCTGTGTCTCTCTGTGGGGGTCAGAAGCAGCAAGTCAGCAAAACAATTCCAAAAATGGCTTTGAATGAAAATGTCAAAATTTCACACAAAACAGAAATTCGGCTGCTCTACCTGTAGCCCTGAGTTGAAGGGAGCATGCTCAGTTGGTCTGTGAGCATGGGCCATGCAGTCTGTTCAGCATCAGGAGCTGAGGGAGGCTGGAGCATGCTTCAGAGGGTTTAGCTGCTAAAATTGAAGAAGTCTCTACTGAGCATGTGCAACCTGTCATTTTCCACTTGGCCAAATTTGAGTGGATTTTCATAGGAATGGCAAAAGGCAAATTGATGACACAAAGGCCGTGCCCCTGCCAAATTTAAAGTCTCTGCATGGGAGTGCAAGAGCTGTCCAAATGAAAGATCACCAGAATTTTTTAACATGGGCAAAATCAACATTTTCCCTTAGCTTCCTTCAAGGCAGATGTGTGATATGTAAGACTTCAGCCCAAATGGTTAAAGTCTGGCAAATTGACGAATGGGAGAGATGGCCTGAAGTGAACAAGATGAAATTCAATAAAGACAAGTGCAAAATACTTCACTTAGAAAGAAAAAAAATCAAATGCACAACTACAAAATAGGGAATCACTGGCTAGGCAGAGGTACTGCTGAAAGGATCTGGGGGTTATAGTGGATCACAAATTGCAGATGAGTCACCAATGTGATGCAGTTGCAAAAAAAGCTAATTTCATTCTTGGGTGTATTAACAGGAGTGGCATGTTTAAATTACGTGAGGGAATTGCCCCGCTCTACTCAACACTGGCGAGAGCCCAGCTGGAGTACTGTGTTCAGTTCTGGGGGCCATGCTTTAGGAAAGATGTGGACAAACTGGAGAGCATCTAAAGGAGAGAAACAAAAATGATAAAAGGTTTAGAAAACCAGAACTATGAGGTTGCTTAAAAAAAAAAATTGGGCTTTTTCAGTCTTGAAAAAAAGGACAACCTTGGGGGGACGGGAAGCCATGATAACAGTCTTCAAATATATTAAGGGCTGTTATAAAGAGAATGGGGTTCAATTATTCTCCACATCTACTGACGGTGGGAAAAGAAATAATTGGCTTAATCTGCAGTAGGTTAGATATAAAGCGGGGGGAGGGATTAACTATAAGGGTAGGTAAGCTCTGCAACCGGCTTCCAAGGACGGTTATAAAAAGTCCATCATTGGAGGGTTTTAAGACTAGATTAGACAAACACCTGTCAGGGTATTAGGTATATTAGATCCTGCCACAGCACAGGGGGATGGACTAGATAAACTCTTCAGGTCCCTGCCAGTCCTACATTTCTATGATTGTTATTTGCAACTGACAACAGGTTCTAATAGTGGGAAGCGTTAGGCAACCTTTACGCATTTATTTGTGAAAGATGGACAATAAGACTTTTGACCACGTAGGACTTTAGAAATCTTTATTAATGAAGTTAGTTCCAGTCAAAGGCACTGAAGGGACAGTCCTAAAAACTGACCTCTGATGTTTATACACAAGATAGCTGTACCTGTTAAACAATAATAGGTCAATTTAAATTTATTATAAATATTTGTGGATTTTTTCTACATTTTCAAATATATTTATTTCAATTACAACACAGAACACAACGTATACAGTGCTCCCTTGTACACGTTGACTTGCGTCTGATGAAGTGGGCATTCACCCACGAAAGCTTATGCTCCAATACTTCTGTTAGTCTTAAAGGTGCCACAGGACCCTCTGTTGCCTAGTGCTCCCTTTATATCATTATTGTTACAAATATTTGCACCTTTAAAAAGATAAACAAAATAAATAGTATTTTTTTCAAGCCACCTCATACAAGTAACTGTAGTGCAATGTCTTTATTGTGAAAGTGCAACTTACAAATGTAGAATTTTTTTAACATAACTTCACTCAAAAACGAAACCATGTAAAACTTTAGAGCCTACAAGTCCATTCAGTCCTACTTCTTGTTCATCCAATTTTGTTTACATTTATGGGAGATAATGCTGCCTGCCACGTGGGCCATTTAACTGCCTAGGCTGCACCTGGAGGAGCAGCCAGGGAAAATGAGGATTAATTAGAGATGAGGCCAGGCTGGGCTGGAACAGGAGGCACCTGTATAAGACTAGTAGCTGAGAACAGCTGGGGTCTGCAGAAAACGAGGCTGTAGTCACTTTCAGGGTGAGAGAAGACAGGGCAGGAAGTAGTGTAGGGATACAGTAGTAAGGTTCAGGATTGTGAAGATCTTGACTGCTTGTTGTAGGGTGCCAAGGCTGGAACCCAGTGCACAGGGGAAGTAGTACCATTAAGGGGCAGTGCATGGGAAGACTTCCTGAGACAGTGGGTCCCAAGATACTTTGATACATGCGCCTCCCCTGAAAGAGGAAAACTACAGTGACCTGTCTCGATGGCCAAGTCCTGAAGAGAAAGCAGCTGACTCCCCGGTGAGTGAAAAAGACAGAGAAAGAGTGATGGAGTGAAACTGCCAGTAGGTGAATCATCCTGGCAGAGCTAGTCTACAGATTTGGCCAGAAGGAGGTGCTCCAATGGTGAGTCGGGCACCCCATGACAGGCCACCCCAGATATTTGTGGGGTTTTAGGATTGAGTCAGATCTGGGAATTTTGCTCTGTGATGCCTGGTACAATGCCACACCAATCATGGTTGCTCTGGTTGCCACAGCAGGGATTCAAACTCTTTAATGTATGAAAAATAGTGACAACCTGGGGGGGAGGAGGAGGGACTCTAATGTGTCTTTAAAAACAGTTTAATTTCAACTGGGACCAAAAATACTAAAATGCCTTAATCATATGATGATTGCATGATGTCCCAACAGGGCAGGGTGAAGATTGTTTGGGTGCCCTAATTCTGCATTTCAACACCTTATTGTTTTTAGATGTCTCTTAAGTTTTACCTTGATGCTGAATTTTCTGATTCATCTAACACTTGTTTTTAGAGAACTACAAAAGCCCTGTAATATATTTTACCTTAAATTACTGACACACATTCTCAACCTTAACTTCACCTTAACATCATTTTTATATGGGAATTTCCTTGTATTTCTATTTGGTTTTGCTGCTTTCTCTTAATTGAAGTTCTTAGGAAAAACTTCCTAAGGATCTGGATAGAAGAGTGTCTTCTTTTTCTGAGACTATCCAACTGCGTGAGGGCTTTGAGTACACTTAATAATATGGTGCATTTAATTGCACTGTAGTTTCACTGCAATTCCAGTGTAATTGCACTGTGATGGGCTTAACGCTTGTTATCTCCATAAAACGATAACTTTAACTATATGACTGGCTGACTTTATTGACTCTAGGTACACAAACAGAATTGTAATTACTCTGGAGTTATTCTGTTTGATGCTTTTTGTGGTAGATACATAAATATATAGAAAATAAAACTGAAATAATTACAGTGAAATACCAATTTAATGCATGCACTCAGATTCTAAAAATGAAGCAAGTACATATGTCAAAAGTATAATTTCAGAGTAATATCAGGATAATGTAATAAATCTGAACCTGAAAGTGGTACTTCATACTGTAGATAACCTTCCTTTTTATGTGAATTTGTAGTAATTACAGGTATCCAAAACCATAATTACACCTCAATACCAGCATAAATACAAAGTAATTACAGTGTAATTGAAGTTACTGCACTGTAAAAAAATTTTTTAATGTCTGGGTCTTTCTTTGGTCTCATTGGGCTACAGAATGAAAAGGACCCCAAGAAACTTGAAGATCGGATTAAAGACAACATATAATTGTGTATACTAAAATATGAGCTCTATCCAGCTTTTTCTAAGCATCTTAAGAACAAATTTGAAGTCTTAGAGACCTGATTCTGTACTGTTTGCCTCTGGCATAGTTCTATTGAAATAAGTGGAGGTTTTTCCTTTGTATACATCAGTTTCACAGAGTGGAAGTCCAGCTATTTTGAGAACGGCTTATGAGACTTCTTGTATTTCCCACCTATGACCAGCATATGAAAACCACAAGAACAGCTTTCTTATGGTTAATAGCTGTCTAATATCACTGGTGATGTAGTTCTGATGTAGGTATTTCAATACTTAATTTCCAGTCCCAGAACTAGAGAAGTGCATTGAAATAGAAAAATGAGTGGCTAATTTTTTTTCTCAATCGTTTTTCGAACATCAAGAAGAGGTTTGTTTAGATTTGGTGTGAGATGGGGCAAAACAGTTCAGGTTGGTTCTTTTTGAACTGGTTCCGCTATTCCTATTTATAATTCTTTTCGTGCCGAAAAACACGCTGACCTGTAAAATATGTGGCAAAATGAGGGACTTGGTGATTAACTGGCAATGCAATGGAAGGCCAAAAGCAGTGGAAATATACATATTCATACATTGTTATGGACTTTTTTTGTTTCAAAAAAGTCCTTGTTCTGAAGCTGGTTAATAACAGCAACAATAGGATAGTTACAATAGAAGGTTTGTATTACATAAAGGGACGTGTCTAACAATCTGCCATGTGAGAATGACCTACACAGCTGTGAGCTTCTGGTTTCGCTTTCATTTTAATGCCATCCTCCAGTGCTATTCACTGGTTTTGGAGCTTGGTGACACTGTGAATTCTTGTGGTGATACACAGAATGTGAGCATTTGCCAGGTCTTTTATAAACAGTTTGCTGCTAGGAGGAATTGAAGTTCATCTGGTACTAGCTGGATTTCAGCATAAGAGATAGTGTTGTTAACTTATCTTTGTTACAGTGTAAAAAAAAGTGAGTGTGATCGATAAATTCAGCCTGGACACCTGCTATCCTTCCAGGCATCACGACAGACCTTCACTTTTTGCAATACTAGAATTGTACCTAGAAACACAGGGCTAGAGAATTGATGGTCATGGTGAGGATTTAAGCCAAATTAGAAAGGATGTAGGTATTTACCTATACAAGAGCAAACTTGATGGGTAAACTAAGATATCACTAAACAATATCAAGCTTTAGTATGTTGTTCTTTGTATATGCTGTGGATGCACCCAGTCACTCAGTTAGCACAGACAAAATCACTTTAATGCTCTATTTATGGAGAAACCGAGAGCTAAAAGGTAAGAACTACAGTGTTCTTACTTTTTTGTCAAAGAAGCAAAACATGCCTTCAGTCTTCCTTCTATGAAATTCAGAGCCCCCACCAATGCGTTTATTCACCCTCGGGTGGAAGAGCAGGTCAGCTGTAACTTTAAGTTGCTAACTTGACAATTTAAAGGTCATCTCTTCAAAATGAAATCTCCATTTTTGCTCATGGCGATGCATTTGCAGTCCTTTCCCCAGACTCTCACTGGCACAGAAGAACAATAGAGTTCCCCAGTTCAAAGACTCAAATTGCCTGTGCAGATTGAGAACGTGTATTGTTTGCATCCTGGATCTTGGGTGGGTTACTATTTCATTTCATCAAAGCTTCTAATTCAAAACCATATGTATAATCTCATTCTGCTCTGCCTCCCCCGTTAGCTGATGTTGTTGCTGTTCTACACAATCTGGCTACGGCGTTATCTGTAATATTGTTAGCTACTTCTCTGATGGTCTGAGGGGTTAAATTGTGGGGAATGATAGCTCCTGGATGAACGAATGGGTAATGACCTATTCTTGGTTTGAGAGGTGGAATCAAAGCTTCTCATTCAAAACCATGTGTATAATCGCATTGCAGACTGAACCACGCTGTATTTCTCACAGACGTCTAGTTTTGGTGATTCCTATGTGACGTGTCTTGTGGTGTGATACTTCACCACAGATGTTATTTGCCCCATATTGGTGTTTGGTTTATGGGCCCTGATTCTCACTCCTGTTACGCTGGTATGACTCCATTTTAGTCAATGACCTTTTAAGTGTGTAAAACTGGTGCAACAGAGTAGAGAAATGGCCCATTGTGTTGAACCCCATGTCATGCATCTATGACTGGCCCAAAAAAAACCCCAAAACAGAAAGATTAAACCTATGGAGCTGTACATGTTGAGACATGTCCTGGCATTTGGAGCTTCATAAGGTTACCAGTAACATCTCACCATGAAAGAAGAGCAACAAGGTGTGTTCAGGTATAGCATCTTCCCTAAAATGAACTACTATTTTCATTTGCATTTACAGTAGGTGCCTACCTTCATTAAGCTCCTGTAAATATTATACTATACACACCTCGCGCCATTGTAATTAAAGGTCTGTCAGCCCTTCCACCATTGGTTGTTTGAAAAACAGAAAGGGTCAGGAATCAGAGCCAGACTCTGGGGAAGCTAACGAGTGCAGCTGGCCTGTAGTAGGATGCCCAATTGGCTACACCGCCAGATTGGTTGGAAGAATCAGCAGACTGTCTCTTAAGCCCAGCAGCAGTAGTTCAGCAGCTACTCAAAGCATTCACCCATGGCTATGAAAGCTCTTGTGCATGCTTCTTCCCAGCCTTGTTCCAGGCGTCCTCCTGCCTTGTTCTAGTCTTGGCCCTTGGTTCTGATTCCTGACCTCTGACTTATACACTGGCCCTTGGGTCTGGCATCTGAGCTCTGATCCTGGTTACTGCCCGCCCGTTGCAGCCACTGGGCTTGACCGCACACGTCCCAGTCCCTGACCATATCTAGCAATTTTTATTTGCAGGGGTATCTGTTTTCTTAGTACAGTTGCATTGCAAACAAAAATGCCATCAGGGTCACAAAATTAGTTAAGTATCAGAGGGGTAGCCGTGTTAGTCTGAATCTGTAAAAAGCAACAGAGGGTCCTGTGGCACCTTTAAGACTAACAGAAGTATTGGGAGCATAAGCTTTCGTGGGTAAGAACCTCACTTCTTCAGATGCAAGTAATGGAAATCTCCCTCTCTCCAAAATTAGTTATTCACCATTTCAGAAGATAGGTGTGAAGGACCAGGATCTATGACCTTAAGATAAGGGGGGGAATATTTTTAATGTGCTAGATATTGGGAATAAGTGCTTAACAAAACAATGGGTCAGTGGAAAAGGTTCCCAAGGGAAGTGGTTGAAACACACGGCTGTTACTCTGAAACTTATATTATTTATTTTATTTATTCATTACCATAATTGCATTTGGCAATTTACAGAGCAATTCAGACGGTCCTCATACCAAAGATCTTATGGTCTAGGCATAAATAAAACATGGCAAATGATGACAGAAGGGGATAAGGTGATCAGAGGTCCAGGGTTACAGGACTAAGTTGTATGTGGTTAGTTATGTATGGTTTATGGTACTTGTACATATGTTAAGCGTGTGTGAATATGTATCTATATATTTCAATATTTCTAGACCACACATTTGTGATGACACCCTCATTGCAGACATTGAGGAACAACTAACTTAGCTTAGCTCTAAGGGGAAAATGGGTACCCCTGAATAATTGCAGGTGACCATACCTGATAATGCGAGAAGTCTTTTTTTCCTCTTTTGTTCATGATCCAGACACATAATGGCAAGCAATAACCCACTAGGGAATACCTGTATATCTTGGCACTTTATCCCATGTGATTAAACATAAAGTCCTACCCCCTCTGACCTTGTCATGACCCAAGTCTACCAGAAAAAGGGAATTTTGGTAGTTTGATTTCTGTAGAGGGACAGTTTAAAGAAGTGGATTCTTGTGCAACCGAATTAACCGTATGATGTTTGCTTATGAAGCTCACAGCTAAAGGTTATCTCCCTGATTCTCTTAGGAGGACGTAGTGTCATATTTTGAGGATGATATCAGTAGGCAACTTCCCTTCCCCAGATGCTTTGTGGCTGTTCCTTAGAATCCTAAAATCCTATTAGGAGTTCAGATGGGCAGCCCTTGCTCATGTTGAGTAGGACTTACGTGAGTTGCTCCATTGACTTCAATGTATGTTTTTGCCTGAGTTAGTGCTACTGTCTGGGCAGATTACAAACTGATCCAAACCAAAGGAAACTGATATAAAGCACTATAAGGTATAGGGGTTTCTTTCTTTAAAAAAAACATTATTTACATAAAAGTGTATAAGAAACACCGATAATAGAAATAGAAGTGAACTGTAGCCCATAGACAGTGAGACCCTAATCCTGCAGTTGGATCCATGCAAACGGACCCTTTCTACTTCCCATCCTGGATCCATGTGCAGGATTGACACCTTGGAGGACATTGTATATAAACCTGACTCTCATTTTCGGTAAATGTTTTTGCAAACAATCACTCATTCTGAATATTCTTGAAAGGCAAATTAAAAAGGCCATGCATACAGTTCAGTTTTTATCTTAACAAATGTTTTAAATTCAAATGTTTTTGCAATAACTGCTCCGTTTACATCCAGGCTTAAGCACTTGTCTTTCTTCCTGTGCTTTGCATAGGAGGCAGTAAAAGTTGGATTATTGATGGCTTCTGCTATCTTTAAACATTGAGCTTCCAGGCCTGATCCTGCAAAGAAAACCATGCAAAACTGCAGTTATTTCACTGGCATGCTGCCTGAGCTCAAGGAGAACCCACCTTATGCTCCCCCCCCTTCCAGTATTGGGGTCTTAAATTGAAACCATAGTTTGCACTGAGTGCACCTATAGATTCTATCCCCCCGAGCTTCATAGAGGGGGCAAATGTGCAAGTAAAGCGTAAGAAAAATTGAAGATACTATTGTTTATTAAGGAAGCTGTGGACAAGTGGTTAAAGGAGTATCACTGACTTAAATCACATTTCTGAATGATTTCCCCACCCCCTGCTTTTAAGTAGATCACCCAAGATTGCTATAGTGGAAAGAATTGTGGGAAATATTTATCTATTTTTCCAGGGTTATTTAATTTGTTTGACAATACTTAAGAGCTGTCAGTCAGTTTCCCTTTGTGTATGGATCTTCTACACAGCAAAGGGGAAGGTGGTTTTTGTTTAAAGAGGGAGAGGGAGATTGTACAACCACCACCATTGTGTGGGGAGGGGGAGAAGGGGGATGAGGAGCAGGTGTATTTCCTGAAACACTCTGAATACCTTTTTGATATTGTCAAGATAACTATTATTAAAAACAAAAGCAAAAAGCCAGCCAATGTTAATACTGTATCTGAGCTGGGAACCTGGTTGCGGAATTATGGCCTTCCTGACTTATGAACGACCTGAGAAATTGGGTTTTATGATGGAAATAGGAACTGACCCTTATTAATGTGTCTCTGCAATAACGAATATTTATAATGTAAGTTGTAATGGTTAAGAATCCCTTCCAGGAGTGGGGGAATCTGTAACTCAATCTCTTATTGATGTTTTTTTCCTAATGATGCCCAGGCCACTTTGTTACCTACCATTCTGTTTGGAGAGGCAGTCTGGTCTAGCGTATGGGACTCTAGGCTGTTATTCAGGAGACCTGAGTTCTAGTCCTGACATTAACCTACGGTGTGACTTTGGGTTAGTCTTATCTGTGAGGTAAGGCCATGCTGTTATCCTTATTTTTCAGAATGGGAGCTGAAGCACAGACACGTGACTTGCCACACTATGATGGAGCAGGGACTTGACCCCAGCTCTCTCAAGTCCTAGGTGATTAGCCTGACTGCTGCACCATCCTTCCTTTTGGTGCATCTCTTTCCCATCCCCTCTTTGGGGCAGAGACTGTTTCTTACTAAACCTAATTTGTTTCAAGTCTGAACTTAAGTTTATGGAGTGGGTGGTATGACGTAATTGCCAACTGTGGCATATGGCCCATCTGCGACTGCTATTCGCAAATATCCCCAGCAGCCAGAGATGGGACAATAGATGGGGAGGGCTCTGAGTTACTATAGAGAATTCTTTCCCAGGTGTCCGGCTGGTGGGCCTCACCCACAAGCTCAGGGTCTGATTGATTACCATATTTGGTCTTTGGAAGGAATTTTCTCCCAGGTCAGATGGCAGAGACCCTGGGAGGTTTTATGTTCCTTTGTAGCACGGGGCCCAGGTCACTTTCTGGTTTGAACGAGGGTAAATGGTGGGTTCTCTGTAACCTGAAGTCTTGATTTGAGGACTTCAGTAACTCAGCCAGAGGTTATGGGCCTATTCCAGGAGTGGGTGGGTGAGGTTCTCCTGCAATATGCAGGAGGTCAGACTTCATGATCATGATGGTCCCTTCTGACCTTAAAGTCTGAGTCTTTTTTGAGTTTTTATGGTGCCTAGCACAATATGGGTGGGGCCTCGGGTTCTACCATAATACAATTACATAATACCATAACTTGTTCCAGGCCCTGGACAGGTTGGCTCAGTAGTTTATGCACAGTATGTTCTGCATGAGCTCCAGATTCTGGTTCCAGCCATTTTTTTCTGGATCTCTGCCATGTCTTTTCCTCACCCCATTAATGTAAATGTGGTGTGAACACTTTTTTAAAGAGCTCTTTAGAAATCTCACCCTTGTGTGAGTAAAGGGTTTTACTAGTCAAAACCGAGTAAAGCAGTGCAAGGTGATCTATATAAGAGATTCAGCATCTTCCACTTTTTTTTTTTAAATGTGTCTGGCCTAATTTAATGAAAGGTGGTAAATAGCTATACATTCTCTCTAGAGCCACTTGGGGCCATTCCAGTGGTGTCAATGGGAGTTGTCTGGGTGAAAAAGGGCAATTATTTTTATAATGTCCTCAATGCAAACTACAGCCTTTTGCTGCTTCTGTTTCTACACAGCTCCACCCCCTTTACTTTAAGGCATTTGTTTGGGCAGCTAGACTCTGGGAAACCAGCATGACTTGGTTTGGATCAAGAGTGAAATTCTTTTCTAGCATGACAAAACCAAGTAGCCTCTCTTAAATCCAGCCATCTCTGCAAACAAAACAGGGCTCCAATATGCTTTTGGGTGAGGAAGAAAAATGCTCACCTAATAGGCTTGCAATTAAAAATGTTATGGGAACTGGATGGCTGAGAGCCCTGATCTTTTCTTATCTAACTAGTTCCGTCAAATGACTGTTCAGTGGCCTACCTGAAATGAACTGGTGGTCTCACTCCAGTTCTTAATGGGTTTACAGGACCAATATTATGCTTGATACAATTAAGACTCTGACTGAGCTCAGAAGCCAATGATTAAATAGGCAGGAGAGAGCCAAATATGCTTTCACTCCAGAGGAGGAAGTTCTAGGGGACAATTGTGAGGTAGTGGCAGGATGGCTTCAGGACAGATTGCAATGCCATTGCTCAAGCAATATATACTGTGAGTAGTCTGAGGTCCTTTCGTGTACAACTAACAGATTATGAAACAAATTAACAATACTCCGCACTTAACAGCTGTGCACATCAACATGCTGTGCAAACATGTAGTAATTCATCCTCAAACCCCACTCTGAGGTTGCCATGTAACCTTTACCCACATTTTATAGTTGGAGAAAGAGAAGTAGGTAGGTGTGACAATCAGGGTCCAGACACTCCAAACGGCAAACAGAAGGATTAACCCCCTAGAATAAACAGTTAAACCAACTGATTGCATACTATGTTATCATAATATACAAATATAGCGAGTACAGTCTTTTACAAAAGCTTGCCATATTCTAACATATTCTAAAAGTAGCACTTATGAGATACGTATACAGGCTATGACTGTGAATGTGTGTATTTGTATCTAAAGAGAGACTATAAAGAAAACTCTGCTCACAAACTGTGGTGCAATTTCAGCTCCACCTCACAGCAGGGCAGCCAGCGCCTTCCAAACAAGTTGTTTACACAAAACCATATACTCTCCAGACCAGGAAAGGACCATGGTGGCCAGTGGAGTTAATGGAAAGATATTGAGACAACTCAAAAGTGAAAAGAATACCTCAGTTCAAGACTCATAGACTCATAGACTCATAGACTTTAAGGTCAGAAGGGACCATTATGATCATCTGGTCTGACCCCCTGCATGCTGCAGGCCATAAAACCGTCCCTACCCCTTCCCTAGACTCTGCTGTTGGAGTCCCCAATCCTGTTTTAAGTGACTTCAATCAGCGGAGACCCTCCTGCTAGAGATCCCTGCCCCATGCTGCGGAGGAAGGAGAAAAACCTCCAGAGGCTCAGCCAATCTGCCCTGGAGGAAAATTCCTTCCCGACCCCAAATATGGCGATCAGTAAGACCCCGAGCATATAGGCAAGAGTCTCCAGCCTGACCCCTGTCAGCCATTATACTATTTACCTACCATTGCTTGGTTTTCCTTGACTACTATGCTTTACCATTAAACCATTCCCTCCATAAACTTATCTAACTTAATCTTAAAACCAGACAGGTACGTCGCCCCCACCGTTTCCCTCGGAAGGCCGTTCCAATATTTCACCCCTCTGACGGTCAGAAACCTTCGTCTAATTTCAAGCCTGAACTTACCCACGGCCAGTTTATATCCATTCGTTCTTGTGTCCACATTAGTACTAAGCTGGAATAATCCTTCTCCCTCCCTTGTATTAATCCCTCTAATATATTTAAAGATAGCAATCATATCCCCCCTCAGCCTTCGCTTTGTCAGACTAAACAACCCAAGCTCCTCTAGTCTCTTTTCATACGACAGGGTTTCCATTCCTCTGATCATCCTAGTGGCCCTTCTCTGCACCCGTTCCAGTTTGAGTTCATCTTTTTTAAACATGGGAGACCAGAACTGCACACAGTACTCCAAATGAGGTCTCACCAGCGCCTTGTACAACGGAAGCAGGACCTCCTTATCCCTACTAGATATACCTCGCCTAATGCATCCCAAGACAGCATTGGCTTTTTTCACCGCCACGTCGCATTGTCGACTCATAGTCATCCTGCGGTCTACAAGGACCCCTAGGTCCTTCTCCTCTTCCGTTACTTCTAACCAATGCGTCCCCATCTTGTAACTAAAATTGTTATTAGTCATCCCCAAATGCATCACCTTACACTTTTCACTATTAAATTTCATCCTATTTCTGATACTCCAATTCACAAGCTCATTCAAGTCTCCCTGCAGGATATCCCTATCCTCCTCCGAATTTACAACGCCTCCCACCTTCGTATCATCCGCAAACTTTATCAGCCCACTCCTGCAATCGGTTCCGAGGTCAGTTATAAATAGATTAAATAAAATGGGTCCCAAAACCGAACCTTGAGGCACTCCACTAGTAACCTCCCTCCAACCGGACAGTTCACCCTTTAATACTACCCGCTGCATTCTCCCCATTAACCAATTCCTTATCCACCTCTGGATTTTCATATCGATCCCCATGTTTTTCAGTTTAACCAATAATTCCTCATGGGGTACAGTATCAAACGCTTTACTGAAATCCAGGTATATTAGGTCCACCGCATTTCCCTTATCTAATAAGTCCGTTACTTTCTCAAAGAAGGAGATCAGATTCGTTTGGCACGATCTGCCCTTCGTAAAACCATGTTGTAATTTATCGCAATTGCCACTAACCTCCAGGTCCTCAACTAGTTTCTCTTTCAGAATTTTCTCTAACACCTTGCACACTACAGATGTTAAACTAACAGGCCTGTAGTTACCCGGATCACCTTTTTTCCCTTTCTTGAAAATAGGAACCACATTAGCTATTCTCCAGTCTAACGGGACCACCCCCGAGTTTACAGATTCATTAAATATTATCGCTAATGGGCCTGCTATTTCCCGTGCCAATTCCTTCAATATTCTCGGATGAAGATCGTCCGGTCCTCCCGACTTAGCCCCATTAAGGCATTCAAGTTTTGTTTCTACCTCGGATACGGTAATCCCCCATCCTGAATGCCCCTCTGTAGTGGTGCTAGTATCCCTAATACCTTTATTGGCCTCATTAAACACCGATGCAAAATATTCATTGAGATATTGCGCCATGCCTAGATTGTCTTTAATCTCCTCTCCGGCAATAGTCTTCAGCGGTCCCACCTCTTCTTTCTTTGCTTTATTCCTATTTATGTGGCTGTAAAACCTCTTACTATTGCTTTTAATTCCCCTCGCTAGGTCCAACTCTACACGGCCTTTGGCCTTTCTCACTCTATCTCTACATTCTCTGACTTCACTTAGGTACATTTCCTTACTGATCCCTCCCCTCTTCCACTCTTTGTACGCTTTCTGTTTTTTCCTAATCGCCCCTTTGAGTCGGTCACTCATCCAGCTCGGTCTAAATCTCTTGCTTAGTAATCTTTTTCCCTTTTTTGGAATGCAGGCCTCCGACAGCTCATGCATCTTTAACTTGAAGTAATCCCAGGCTTCTTCTGCCTTTAGATCCATTAATACGTTTGCCCAATCCACTTCCCTTACCAGTCCCCTTAATTTGTTAAAATTGGCCTTTTTAAAGTTATAAACCCTAGTCTTTGACTTAATTCTGTTACTCCTCCCATGTATTTTAAACCGAATTAGCTCATGATCACTGGAGCCCAAATTGTCCCCTACTACCACTTCCTCAACGAGGTCCTCACTACTTACCAGAATCAAATCTAAAATGGCCTCCCCCCTCGTCGGTTCAACTACCACTTGATGGAGGAATTGATCAGCAAGCACATCTAGGAACATCTGAGCCCTATTATTGCTACTAGCGTTTGTTCCCCAATCTATATCCGGGAAGTTAAAGTCCCCCATAATTACACAGTTTCTATTAGTAATTACTTCTCTAAACACATTAAATAGTTCCTTATCCATATCGTGGGTCGATCCCGGCGGTCTATAGCACACTCCAAGCACTATCCCCGGAGAGGCTCTAGTAGTCCTATTACCCAGCGTGAGTATTGCCCAGACGGACTCTGTGTTATCTAATCCATCCACTATTATTTCTTTACAGCTTATTTCACTATTGACATACAATGCCACCCCCCCACCTTTACCTTTGTTCCGGTCTTTCCTAAACAGTGCATACCCCTCCATACCTGTGTTCCAGTCGTGACTGCCATTCCACCACGTTTCTGTTATTCCTATGATATCTGGTTTCAGCTCTTGGACCAAGAGCTCCAATTCCTCCATTTTATTACCTAGGCTTCTGGCATTGGTGTATAAACACCCCAATGTATGTCGTTTAGCCTGTCTCCCATTATTAGCAGTATATGTTGCGGGCCTCCTTGCGTCCTTCCCCCCTGTCCTTCCTATCTCCAATCTCATCTCCCCGGCTATTTCTCCTCTCATTTTACTCACCTTTTCCATACTGGAATCTGGCGTGGAGATTAGCTGTGCATCTCCCAACCATCTCCCCAAACTTCCTAGTTTAAAGCTCTTTTGATAAGATGAGCCAGCCTCCCTCCCAGAAGTCTATTTCCTTCCCTACTCAGGTGAAGCCCATCCCGCGAGAACAGGTGTCTGTCCCCGAAAGCCTCCCAGTGGCCATACATCCCAAAACCCTCCTTATAGCACCACTCTCTTAGCCAACTATTTATTCTCACTATCCTATCAGCCCTTTGCTGCCCTTCCCTCGGAACGGGCAGAATCCCACTAAAGATAATCTGAGCCTCTATCTCCTTGATCGTCTTCCCCAGCCTAGCATAATCTCCCTTGATTCTCTCTAACGAGAACCTAGCCGTGTCATTCGTTCCTACATGAAGGATTATCAAGGGGTTCTTACCTGCTCCTTTTAGGATCCTTTTCAACCGCAGGTCCACATCGCGTATCTTTGTGCCAGGTAGACAGCACACCCTTCTGTTCTCCGGGTCTGCCCTGGTCACAGGCCTGTCCATTCTCCTCAGTAAAGAGTCTCCAATTACATACACCTGCCTTCGCCTGGCAACAGTGCGATCTAGTAATCTAGTCTCTAATCCCTCCAGTCCTGACCTGTGCCTGTTCCTATCTTCTCTTAAGCTCCCCCTTATGCCTTCCTGATTCCTCCCGGGGCCCAGAATTGGTGCTGTCTCCATCAACTCCTCCCCTCTCTCTCTTGGACTAGCTGCTCTTCTCTTCTTCCTCACTCTCCCACCTTCAGCCGCCACCTGCTGCCCCTCCACCTCGCTATCCAAACACTCGAACCTATTCCTGACCATCAAGTCAGAGGGAGTTTTCCCACTGTGATCAACCCTGAGTCGCAGTGGACTGGAGATGGAGAAAGGAACTTGAGAGACAGTCACAGTCTGGAGGTGGGAGGTTGCCCAGGAACACTGGATTCCTTCTATAACTTGGGGGGATGCTGAGAAACGATTTTAAGGCAATCGGCAACTCTTGTTCAAAAGGGGATTTTAGCGAGTATGAAAGTGTAAAGCCTGAGGTTGCATTTTTGTTTGTTTCCTGTGTAACTTACATATGTTTGCTCTCCCTTACTATTTCATCTTTGGATCTGTCACTTTTCTGTTTCAACTTGTTTATTTCCATCCCAAGCAGAGATCTGGTGTGCAAACTGTATGGCGTGTGTATGCCAAAGTGAGCTGATAACTCAAGGGTCGGATTCACACTTTTGGGGTACAAACCAGAGGGGAGCAGTGCAAGTGTCTGATAATTAAGAATTCAAGGGGGGATGCATTTGGGAGACCCAGGACTGAAAGGGCTGTTGATATATAACTGGAGAGCCAGGGTGAGACCTTTACTTGTGGGCAAACTACTGGAGTCAGGGAATTGAACCATAGATGCCCAGAATGAAGGCCCCTGAAATACAGGGCAGGCAGTGACAGAACTCGTTACTAGTCTGAGTGGATCCCAAAACATCACAGTAGGTTAAGTGGTGTGTGACCTTACAGGCAGTCAGTAGCAGAGCAAAACTAGAATTTGGACATGCCTACTCCACAGTCTTTCTTGAGCTCATTCCAGTAGATCCCTCCACTTCCTAGGTTAGAGCTAAATCAAACAGGATCAAAGCACTCTTGCTGCTATGAAAGTTATAAATGGACCAGGAATTGTATCTTGCCTACCTGAAAAGATTAGCCTTAGAGTTTCTAGCGAGATTCTGGTAATTGATGAGAGATAAATGAAGTCTAGATGTTACTGCTGCATAAGTTTCATAGCTCTAAGTTCCTGTTTCCTCTTGATGTTCCTAAGACTGGACCCGCTGCTACTCAGACTAATTCTAGAGCAATGGGCCTTTTCTGCCTAAATGTTTTCAACCCCATGAATTCTTTCCTTCCATCTGGGAAGCTAAAATGCAAGAAAGCAAGAACTCCAATCCTCAGACAAAGCTGATCTCCAAACCAGTAGCATGTTTGCAAAATTGCTTCTGGGATGTAAGCAAAATAGTTGTGTATCTTGAATGCTGCAATGTCTCTCTCACGACAAATCCCATCTTGCCCCATTTATGTCTATTCAGACCAGGGCTGCCCAGAGGATTCAGGGGGCCCAGGGCAAAGCAATTTTGGGGGCCCCTTCCATTAAAAAAAAAGTTGCAATACTATAGAATATTATATTCTCGTGGGGGCCTGGGGCAAATTGCCCCACTTGCCCCCCCCCCCCCCGCCCCTGGGCGGCCCTGATTCAGACTGTTGTTGCAAAGTTCATTTTACTTGTTGCTTCAACCTCCCTCCCCCCCGCCCCCATCCTTCCACTGGCTCCCCCTTCTCTATGCATCAATCGGATGCTGCTTGTCTTCACTTTTAAAGCTCTTCATGGTGAACACCTCACCTTACACATCTCTTATATGTTGATTCCCACCTCCCTTCTGTCAATGATGCCAATTTTGATTATCCTTTTGACTTTGCAATAAGCCCACTTTCTCCCATGTCGCCCCATGTGCACGGAAGGGAGTGCCCTGTAAACAGCCAAAAGCCACCTCATTGTCCTCTGTCAGAATCCTCCTTAAAACTGTCTGTTGCAATGCCCACAAAGAAAAGCTCTACGTTGGTTACACAGCTGGCTTGCTATGACCACTCTTTATCCTGCAGCTCATAATTATCTATGAACGTGCATTTCCTCCATCTATTTGTTATGCATCCACGTATTTGTTTTTTATTTGTTCTTATTTACAAGTATTCCCCTCTGGGTAAGCTTTTTGGGGCAGAGACTGTCTTTTTGTCTGTCACAATGAAACCCTGATCCTTAATTGGGGGCCTCTAGGTAACAAGCAATGGAGGCACTCATATACTACAGTGATGGTGGCAATATAAGAAATCATATAATTACTCAGTGTCTACAAGTGATGACCCACCACTTTGACTATCTGCAACACAGTTTGAGATGATGGTATCCATTATTGTTGCATTGAAATCAATAGGAGCTTAGGAAGTGCCATGCCTGATGCTGCCAATAGTATGACATGCGTATTTTAACTGGGATTTACTTGAAATTATCGGTTGACAGTAAGGCGAGTTAGAATCTTGCAAGAAATTAAAATTATATTAAAAAAAAGTACGCAAATACAACCTTTAAAAAACATGTATAAGATTTACAATGGTGAACAAATGTTCAGTAGCAGAGGAATAGATTAGGAAACCCTAGTAGTTTCTTTTCTTTTTGTGTGTTGGGAGGGGAGGTAAGAGCTGATTAGCATTTTCCAATAAATGTGAGTTTTTCCAATAAAACCTCTATCTCTCAAAACTGAAACTTTTCACAGAGAAGTATTGGCTTAGATGAAATTTTTTGTTTTAGGTCCAGGATGAAGGGAAGCACAGAACAGGTACTAGTCTGGTGTTTATGGCACTCACCTGTGATGTGGGAGATCAATGTTTAAGTCCTTGTTCTACCTGATTCAGTTTCATGAAAGAATGTTTTACAGTTACCAAAAATTTTTAAAAAACTTCAACCAGATCAAGTCTAGATGAGGATTAGGAAGAAACATCTCCCAAGTGTAGGGTTTTCCCCCCCCATTATTGTCCACTACAGGGACTCTTACACCTTACTCTGAGGAACCTATTGCTCAGAAACTGAATACATGACTGATGGACCACTCCAGTTCTGGTATGGCAATTTCTACACTTGTGGACCCCTTCCAATGAAATCTGTAGTGATCAAACAACCATGAGCAGAAGATGTAGAACCATAGAAAACAGATGTGAATCTGTTATAAGGAGGTGTTAGTACCGTTATACAAAGCACTGGTGAGACCTCATCTGGAATACTGTGTGCCGTTCTGGTCTCCCATGTGTAAGAAGGATGAATTCAAACTGGAACAGGTTCAGAGAAGGGCTACTAGGATGATCCGAAGAATGGAAAACCTGTCATATGAAAGGAGACTCAAAGAGCTTGGCTTGTTTAGCCTAACCAAAAGAAGGCTGAGGGGAGATATGATTGCTCTCTATAAATATATCAGAGGAATAAATACCAGGGAGGAAGAGGAATTATTTAAGCTCTGTACCAATGTGGACACAAGAACAAATGGCTATAAACTGGCTATCAGGAAGTTTAGACTTTTTTATGGATGAAATCCTGACCCTGCTGAAGTCAATGGAAGATTTGCCATTGACTTTAACAGGACCAGGGTTTCACCCTAAATCAAATGCCATCATCCCAAGTGCTTGGAGAGAATGTTTATCAACATTTTCTGAAGCTTTTTCAGAATGTTCAGGCTTGGTTGTTTTAATTTTGAGCCAGTTCCTATGGCACCCAAACCAGTTTGCTTACCCATCTGGGACCCTAATGACTGCTGGCATGCCACCATTTGCCACACTTATAGGGAACCTTGCCCATTGCAGAGTTCAAATTACATTGCAAACAAACAATTCGGACATCTCTAATTTGAGCATCAACCGGACTTCACATTGTCATGCTGTTTATGAAAAAGCAGGTTCTCCTTTTATGCTGCTGCTGCAGCTGAAAAAATAAATGAGGCATTCAAAGGAGATCTTTAAACATGTCCTTTTCTTCAGAGTCTTGAAAATAAAAGGTTACCAAACCCTTGATACCTGCTGTTGAGGGTATTTGCACTTTAAATAAAGCAGACAAAAGAGATGAGCAATTTTGTTTTGGTCACATTCTAAATGTCAACATCACTGTTTATTGTGTCTTGAAGTAATCAATTGCGCTGGAGGTCCAGCAACTATGGCTGGCCCTATTGATTGAAAACGAGAGCCATGGTTTCTCTTTCCTTAGTCACCTTATATTACCTTCTACAATGACCTCTGCCTATGCAGTTGTAATGACAGAGCTTTTGAAGCATGGATCTAGTGAACACACATTCAATGTCTTTTCCATCCAATTAAATTTTTTTACTATCGTTCCCCTTTATCTAGCCTTTGTAATTGGATTCCCAGTTTCTCAATTTTCATGGCAGTGAGGGGGAAAATGATAGCTAGTAGCTGATAAAAATAAAATGCTATAATTTAATTTTGCTTAAAGGGCTCTTTCTTTCCTTGAGCCCATTTTTTTAAATGTTCCAGAGTCGGTGACCTAGTAAGATGTATCCAGTAGCTCTTATCTAATCAAAATATCTCCTATTCTGTAGGTATCAGGAGACCATGAAAATATACAATAAGCCACCAGGATTTTATCATTGTAAAAAAAACCCAAGGAGGATCATAAAGTTTAAAGTCCTGGAATTGTAACAAGGCTGTGTTACATTACTTCTTATTCTTGTGACCATTTTCTCAGTGGGGTTAGAGACTGTGCAAACCATGCAGCTGAAGGAGTCTGTAGGTAATTGTGGAGGGAGGAGGCAGGAAAGTCATGGAGTCAGGAAGTCAGGGCTCTTGGGACTTGGATCGAGGATGAACACAATCATAACCGGCAATACAGATTGCTCACTACTCTACCTATTGACTCCCAGACTCAAATGCACTTCATTTAGTTAAATCTCTAACTGTCTGGCCTTTAAGGCAGTGCAAAGGATCCAGGAAAGGGTCAGTTCTTACTGTTCTCTATTATTATTATTTTTTTAAATTACTTCCCTGAGCCATGTGGACAATGCACATGGTGGGATCCATCAGGTGATCTTGAAAATGCAAAGATCAGCACCCCTAAATCATTGCCATGAGAACTGGTGTGTCATCATTGCCAGTCTTGGTACAGGAATGGCAAAGTCTTAATGCCTGCTAAAGTCAGTAGGATGCTGTAATATTGTCTGTTTCCGAGGATATCTTTGGTCACCCAAAATATTGTCAGTGTGTGGCCTCTGTCTTAGAAGGATGTGCAAACACTTTCTTGGGACATGCCCAAGAACTCTGTCTGTTAACCTAAATAGTGTAAAATTATAAAGGCTATGAAATTTTGTGATGTAGGGAATAAACTGATCACCACTTCTGTGGCTCAGGGCAGTCTTAATTTAGTCGGAATGAATGCATACTTCAGTATTCTGTGGCTGTTAGGGACCAGGGCATGGCAAGTCAGGCCTAGTGGTCAGAATAGGAGTCAAGGGTCAAGAATTGGAGCCAAAGGTCAGAACCAGGTTACCTAGAGTGAAGCATCTTCTCTGTCTTTTTGTCTCTCCAAGCTACAGGCTCTTTGGGGCTACCTTCAAGAAAACCTTCAAAAGTGTTTCCATCCATCCATCTGCATTTCTGACTGGGGTGCCAAACTTCTTTATAAAAAGAGAAGGATGGATCTCTGTGACCCTGTCTGGGCTCCCTTATCTTTGCCCCAATTGATTTTGTAATCACCTATCTGGGAACAAGAAAAAGGCGAGTACTCATCCTCATGGGATAGGGTATCTTGACTCTGGTAGGAGAAGTCTTTCCATGGGTCTTATTCCAAGAGACACCATTCTTTGGTCACATTAAGACCTGTAACTTGGTGTCAAGCACTATCTGCTACCCACGGCTGTGCACCTCTCTCAAAGTGTGAGTTCCCGTGATCTGTGTCCATACCAAGACCCTCACTCAAAACTGCATGGTCTTCACCAGTCCCTACCTATCCCACCTCAGCCATGGGTCACTGTCCATGGACTTCATTGTGGAGCTGCCTCACTCTCAGGAGCACACAATGATCGTAGTGGTGGTCAATCTTTTCACCAAGACGGCACCCTTGCCATGTCATCCCTACTGCCTTGGAAAGGCTCTCCTTTTCCTAGAAAGAGCTTTTTGTTACCATGACCTGCCAATGCCCATTGTGTCAGATTGGAGTTCTCCGTTCACCTCCCACTTCTGGTGGGAGTTTCTAAAGCTTGTGGGCATAGAATCTCTCATCTTGTCTGCATATCACCTACACACCAACAGGCAAACAGAATGAGTCCAAAACCTTTGATGGTTTTTGAACTTTTCACCAGGGCAGAAACCTGAGCCTGCAGATTATGTATAGCACCCATTATCTCAACAGGGAGATATTTGTCTTGGTAGGATCTGTCAGCAGGGAATGGGGCCCCTTTTTCCCTTATGGTTTCCTTTTTGGGGGGTTGCTCAAACTGTTAGGGACCAGGGCATGAGCAGTCGGGCCTGGTAGTCAGAGCGGGAGTCGGGCCTGGTGGTCAGAGCGTGAGTTGGTATCCAAGAATCTGAGCTGAGGGTCAGAAGGCCAGGTGTAAGAGCCAACATCCAGAGCTGAGGTCAGAGGTCAGGAATCTGAGTTGAGGGTCAGAACTGGATTACCAGTAGCGAGGCAAGGCTGGTAACAAGTGACTCGTGAGCTGTCCCAGCCATGGGCAACTGCTTTGAGCAGCCAGTGCTGTGATGCTTTTGCTGGCCTACTGATTCCCTCAGCCAGTCAAGTGGCTCAACTGGGGCTCAGCTGTACTCATTTAACTGCCTGGGGATTAAGATAGCAGGGAAGCAGGCTTAGCTGCAGGTCCTTACTCCTGACAATGGTCCAGTTAGGTGTCCTGTGGGCAGGTGGGGTAGAGGGTTGTGTCTCCTAGTGCATATGGCAGTGGCCACTAAGATAAGTTGCCTAACTAAAATAATATTGGTCTCTTTCATCGTGAACATGTTTGTTTCTGTACATAGATTAAGTGCATCACTTAAATTTAGTCTCTACAAACCATGGACATGGGAACGCCCCCAGGGTGGGGATGGAGCTGAATTATGCTAGAGTGAGAGTAGCTCCTGCTTATGTGAGATCCCTGGAATAGTTGTTTTAGAAATAGATTCACATTGTTTATATTTAGCAATAACTTTTAATGTTTCTACCATCTCTTTGTTTAAGGCTATAAAATCAGAAATGGGAGCTGCCCCTTCAAGAATAGGGGGTACACTGAGTGAGCTACTGCCCAAGCTAGCGCATTCGGCAGCAGTGTTCTGGTGGTACTGCTGCAACATGAGGTTGGCCTGTAGCTGGGCACTGAGCCAGCCTCAGTCTGCAAGAGGCTCCTAAAGCAGAAGGTTTGAATTCCCAGAATAAACACCATTCCCTTTGGAAAGTTGTCTTGGGGTTAAAGGTGTAACGCTCTGTACCTGTTCTCTGGGCTGCTCAAATTAACGAAGAGCAGATTTCACTGTGTGCTCCTTCTGAAATATGCAGTGTGAGATGCTGTGAACTGGTGGATTCTTACTAACCCCAGGGGGTTAGGCAGATGACCAATAAGGTGACTTGGCCATCTGGCTAAGCCCTAAATCTAACAGCTGCCAATATCACCAAGCCATTACCTGGTGGGCCAGGATGACCTGACTCCAACAGAAAGTGTTGAGGGAAGAAAGAATGCCAGAGAACATAGGAGTATGATAACATTTATCATTCTCCACCCTTAAATTCTTTAGTCCCATCGCCCATAAGGTCTTCCTCTCAGACAAGTTCACAGTTTCCTCAGCAGGCAGGTCCTACCCTTTGCTCAGCTCTCCACAAAATCAGTATCTTTTCCCCCAAGATGATTCTCTCACCGCTACCCCTCCCCCTCCAGCACTGCTTTAAACCTCTACTCTACTTGGGTGTTGCTGCCGCTGCTGCTTTCTCTGAAGTGATCTGTGTCTGGCTTATATAGATCCCCAGACCCTTCCCATTTCCAGCAACCTCCTGAGAGGAGTTGTTACTTAGAGCCAGCTTCCTAAGGTGTGTGGTGTTTTTTTGTTCGTTTGTTTGTTTGTGGTGTTTGGTCCCCCTTATGACTGTTCACATGGTCATAGTGCTCTTACAGAAGGTCCTCTCCTTAGTGGAGTCCGGGTTATTACTTTCAAGGTGGGAAATGCTTAATGTTGCGAACTCTCTTTTAATTGTATGGACTGTAGTTCTCAGACAATCATGTAGATGATAGTAATAAAACAGAGAAATAATTTGAGATGAGACAGGCAAATTTCAAAATAATAAAAGAAGATTCTGACCCCTTTACTCTCTGAGGTAGTACCTTACTCCAGGAGTGGTTCTGTTGATTATAATCAGAGTGCTCATGGATTTAGGTACTGCTCAATATGAGTTAGTGGCAGAACTGAGGCCAATAATAATAGCACTTTGCCTCTCCAAAGATCTATGAATCTCCACAAGTGAAGCGATGACATCTACCTTGCATACATCCAGAATTCAAACAAAAATGGGGGTTTTGCTGTTGAATATAAAGGAAATAGAGAAACTATCAGGTATTCTAAATACTGAACCTTTTCCATGGTGCACAACTGTAGCCAAAAGGTCAAGTAACTAGGTCCTCCTACGGGAGTGTGTGTGTGTGTGTGTATATATATATATAATATAAAATTTTTCTGTAGCAAGAACTTCCCAAACTTTTGAAATCCAGCAGTCCCAGGTAATGCAACCACAACCGCTCCAGTTTCATTGAGTAACAGAAGTTATCTAATAAGAACAGCCATACTGGGTCAGACCAAAGGTCCATCTAGCCTAGTATCCTGTCTTCCAACAGTGGCCAATGCCAGGTGCCCCAGAGGGAATGAATAGAACAGGTCATCATCAAGTGAGCCATCCCCTGTCGCTCATTTCCCAGCTTCTGGCAAACAGAGGCTAGGGACACCATCCCTGCCCATCCTGGCTAATAGCCATTGATGGACCTATCCTCCATGACTTATCTAGTTCTTTTTTGAACCCTGTTATAGTCTTGGCCTTCACAACATCCTCTGGCAAGGAGTTCCACTGGTTTACTGTGCATTGTGTGAAAAAATACTTCCTTTTGTTTGTTTTAAACCTGCTAGCTATTAATTTCATTTGTTGGCCCCTAGTTCTTGTGTTATGAGAAGGAGTAAATAACACTTTTTCCATACCAGTCATGACTTTATAGACCTTTATCATATCCCCCCTTAGTCATCTTTTTCCAAGCTGAAAACTCCCAGTCTTATTAATCTCACCTCATATGGCAGATGTTCCATACCCCTAATCATTTTTGTTGCCCTTTTCTGAACCTCTTCCAATTCCAATGTATCTTTTTTGAGATGAAGCGACTACATCTGCACACAGTATTCAAGATATGGGTGTACCATGGATTTGTATAAAGGCAATATATTTTCTGTCTTGTGATTTATCCTTTTCTTAATGATGTCTAACATTCTGTTTGCTTTTTTGACTGCTGCTGCACATTGAGTGGATGTTTTCCGAGAACTATCCACAATGACTTCAAGATCTTTCTTGAGTGGTAACAGCAAATTTAGACCCCATCATTTTATATGTATAGTTGGGATTGTTTTCCAGTGTGCGTTACTTTGCATTTATCAACATTGAATTTCATCTGCCATTTTGTTGCCCAGACACCCAGTTTTGAGAGAGCCTTTTGTAGCTCTTCGCAGTCTGCCTGAGACTAACTATCTTGAGTAGTTTTGTATCATCTGCAAAACTTGCCACCTCACTGTTTACCCCTTTTTCCAGATCATTTATGAATATGTTAAATAGGACTGTCCCAGTCCTGACCCCTGGGGAACACCACTATTTACCTCTCTCCATTCTGAAAACTGACAATTTTTATTCCTACCCTTTGTTTCCTATCTTTTAACCATTACCAATCCATGAGCGAACCTTCCCTCTTATCCCATGACTGATTACTTTGCTTAAGAGCCTTTGGTGAGGAACCTTGTCAAAGTCTTTCTGAAAATCTAAATACACTATATCCACTGGAATCCCCTGGTCCACATGCTTGTTGATTCCCTCAAAGAATTCTAGTAGATTGGTGAGGCATGATTTCCCTTTACAAAAACTATGTTGACTATTCCCCAACAAATTATGTTAATCTGTGTCTGACAATTTTGTTCTTTACTATGGTTTCAACCAGTTTGCCCAGTACTGAATACTGGCCGGTAAGCCTGACTTTGCTGGGGTCACCACTGGAGCCCTTTTTTAAAATTGGTGTCATGTTATCTATCCTCCAGTCATTTGGTACAGAAGCTGATTTAAATTATAGGTTACAGACTACAGTTAGTAGTCCTACAATTTCACATTTGAGTTCCTTCAGAACTTGGGTGAATACCATCTGGTCCTGGTGACTTCTTATTGTTTAGTTTATCAATTTGTTCCAAAACATCTTCTAATGACACCTTAATCTGGGACAGTTCCTCAGATTTGTTACCTAAAAAGAATGGCTCAGGTTTGGGAATCTCCCTTACATCCTCAACCGTGAAGGCCAATTGAAATAATTGATTTAGTTTCTCCGCAATGGCCTTATTGTCCTTGAGTGCTCCTTTAGCATCTTGATTGTCCAGTGGGCTCACTGGTTGTTTAGCAGGCTTCCTCCTTCTGATGTACTTAAAGTAATAGCAAAAAAAATTTTGAGTCTTTGGCTAGCTTTTCTTCAAATTCTTTTTTGGCCTTCCTAATTATATTTTTACACTTCATTTGCCAGAGTTTATGATCCTTTCTGTTTTCTAATGAGTTTGATCTTATTTTGTCACAGTTAACATCGTACAGTTCCTTTGGTTATTACTGTATTCCAAAGTTCTGGTTGGGAATCTCAAGGGAATGATTCCAGCTATTGTGCTGCCTTCTCTGAGGGGAGTAGAAGAAGAATGCTATACTCCTGGGGGAATTCTGCACCCCTGTGCATACGCAGAATTCATATCCCCCGCAAATTTATTTGCTTCCTTGCAGAAAAATGACTTTCTGATAGGGAAGCTGCAAGAGTGGTCACGTGCCCCTCTCCAGCAGAGCGGGTGCATCATTTCAGGCACCCAGAGCAGCTGGCAGAGGTAAATCACAGAAAGGGGTGGGGCTGAGGTTGCCCTGCCCGGTGGCTCCGACCCTGTGCTGGGCCCAGCTGCTCGTCCTGGCTGAGCTGGGCATGGGGGAGGATGTGACTTCCTCTTCCCCCTGCAAGGAGCAGCAGGTCACACCCATCCTAAGAAATCTTCCCTGACCGCAGGAAGCTCTGCACCTCCCCTCCACTTCCTGTCCCATCACTCCTCAGCTGCGGGGGCAGGGGTCATTGTGCAGGGAGCTGCTCCTCCTGCCCACCACCCATGCATCTGGTCCTCCCTATACCCAGACCCCACTGTCAAGCCTCACCCCTTGCACCCAGTACCCCCCCCACCGATCCCCCCTCCGACATCCAAATCCCCACCCTGCTGAGCCTCACCCCCTGAACCTCTCGCTGAGTCCTCCACACTTGAACTCCCATCCCACCAAGTCCCACTCCCCCAGCACCCAGACCCTGCTGCTGAGCCCTCCACACTTGACCGCCACACCGAGCCCCATCCCCCTCATACTTAGACACACACTCCCCGCTGATCCCCAACCACCTTCACCTGGACCCCTTTGTAGAATCCCATCACCCCTGCACCCCTCAATGAGACACTGAATCCAGATCCCCACCCCCACTGAGCCACCTGCAGCCAGATTGCCCCACACAGAACCCTCTCAACCCACACCTGGATCCCCCCACAGAAAGCCCCTCCACACTTGAATCCTGCTGGGCTGAACCTGCCTGCCCCAAACCTGGTGCACTTGGCGTAGAGGGGCAGGGCCCTGGGGTATTTCTGGGGCAGGCCTGGCCATTGCATTGTGTCAGGATCAGGTGCAGTCTCACTGCCGAGTCTGTGACCTGGGAGTGGGGGGAGCCTGTGGGCTGATCTCTCACCTCCATGCAGACAGTGGCCTGTGCTCCCCACTGCCATGCTGGAACCTCCACATATATTTATTGACAAGGAAAATTTGCAGGATTTTAAAATGTTGTGCACAGAATTTTTATTTATTTATTTATTTTGGGTGCAGAATTCCAAAGATCTTCCTCAGCAATATCCTACCACATCTAATATGGATGATGAAAAGGTCAAATCAGTGTATCATAGGACTGTTCATGTGACTCAATTTATTTTCAGCACAATATATTGATGTGAAGCGCTGTACTCCATGATGAAGTTCATTAAATCAAAACTTGCAGTCCTTCCAAACCAACATCTGACCAGGTTCCTCTACACCGCCTTGATACCATATCAACCAGATTTCCAAAGACTTGTGACCAGGATGGAGACCCACAAGGCCTGTAGCTCTAGCAGTAATTAGCGGTGATACAGTAAGTAGGATGTTAATATTTTTAAAAATGCAGGTGTAAAGGTTGTGCATGTCTTGTGGCTCTTGAACTTCTGAAGATTATCATATGCGGCTCAGCGGGTCAGTAAATTTGGCCACCCCGGCCTAGCCTTTAGGTAAAAGGAGAGTCAAATTAATGGAACAGAAGGTTAAAAATTAACTAAATAGCTATAACTTGGCAAATAAAGATTAGAGGGGAATGAATAATTGCCTAAAAATATTGGAAGGGAGGGACAGAAATACTTGAGAGTTCCTCAGGGCAGTGTAATTAGATGTAATGGGATGAAATTAAGAAATAGAAAAAATGTTGTGTTAAATATCAAGGGGGAAAATCCTGATACCTTTGGAGACCATTTCACTTCTTAAAATGATGTGCAGAATGGAGGAAGCTCAAAAGCTATACTATTAAAAAGTATAAAGTTAAAGTTCTACTGTTAAAACTGGATTGAAGTGGGCATTAGACAATGCACTATGGGGAATAATCCTTACACTGGAAGGGGTATGAGCTAGATGACTCATCAGGGATTTTCATCATTAGTTGAATCTATACAAACACCCATCACTATAGGATGGTGGTGCCGCAGTAGAGATTTCAGTGCATAACACGTGGAGCGTGCAGTAACTATCTCACTTCTTTGTGAAGTCCAAGATCATCATGGTCACATCTGGGTTCCGTGTATTTAGATTTTCCAAGTATCGCATTTATTCTGAATGATTAAAATCCCGATAGGCAGGAGCCTTTAAAAAAAAATGCTTTCCTCCAAGAAATGTCTTTTGCATCACCTCCACTCCTTGTGTTCTCTGCCTGCCGTCCCCACTCTCCCTTGTTCCATTCTCAGTTGCTGGGAATGGGAGAGGACTCGCCTCTCTGCTTTTCCTGATGAACAGGTCTCTGGAGTTCTCCACCCAGTCAGATGTTGGGAGTAGGACTTTCTGCAGAGAAACAGGAGAGGGGAGGAGAGGAAGGAAGTCTGTTTTATTTTATCCTGGTTCATACACTACACCCATCGCCATGGTATCTGAGCACTTCTCTCTCCTGGTTTCTTTTGTTTTGTTTTTTTGAAATGCAATCAATTAACTTAAACAAAAAAAAAAGTTATATGAAAGGTTCTAGATTGGCAGCTCTGGAGACTGAACTAATCTAAGTATCCACACAGCAGGCACTGCATGGTTAGCAGTAAAGTAACTGTCCTCCCCCTACACCCATTAACCCCACTCCTGCTCAGGAGAGCCCACCTCTAGAGCGAGAGAGCACACACCCTCTCTGTTGGGATTTCCATCATAGATGACAATTATGGTGGTGGCTCTTGTGACCATAACACTCATCCTCTAGGTACTGAGACCAACAAGTCCTTTTTTTTTTTTTTTTTGCTGCACTGGCTGCTGAGCAGATGATTAAAGATGTTTGTCATTAACGGAACATAGACTGATTTCAACTGGCAATGGAAAGGCAAACGGATATATCTTATTAACAACCCCTTCAGTCACTAATACATTGGTGCATTTAGGTGATGTTATTACTTTTTATCGTATTTCCCTTTCAAGAGCATGTGCTAGACCTCTATTTATTCAGACTGGGCCTTTGCTTTCTGGCCTGGCCAGCTGCAAACACTTCAGTATACTTATGTTCTTTGCTGCCAAAGCTAAATAAATCTGACTAATTAGACTGGCTGTAACCCTCAGAAATAATTTATTCACGTTTGCACAAGCTTCAGCATCCCCAGTAAACCAGTTCTACTGTCATGCCATTAGTGTGCCGTACTCCCGATAAAACTCTTGGGTGAATTAGTCTCCAAAAAGTTTTCTGACCTGCGTCATGTTGATTTCCTGGGATTCATGTGCTACAGTACATGCTCAAATAAAAGTAAAAACAGTCCTGTCTCTTGTCTTGATAAGAGGCCGAATCCCACAGTAGCTCACCTTTTCGTGTGTTCACTTTCAAGTGTAGTGAGCTCCATATATGATGCAAAAATTCACAGCTTGTTTTCCACGTGCTTGTAAAATCATTTTCAGGGTTTTTGTTTGTTTGTTTTGTTATTAGAGCAGGACTAGAAAGCACTGCTGACTGAAAACATTTGAAATTTTTTGATTGGAGAAAAGGGACATTTTCCAAGACATTTTTTGCAAAAAATGTTTCCCGTTTTGTCTGACCAGCTCTGTGAGACTGATTATTTTCCTCCTCTGTGTTCCAGAGAAAGATCTACAGAGGCCCCTGTGAATGAATTAGTGACAGGAGTGTGGTCTGAACAGGAGCGTCACCAGCTTTTCTGCCGCCCTAGGCGGCACAAGGTCCTGCCACGAAATGCCGCCCCCCACAGAGGCGGCGGAAGGTCCCGCTGCCAAAATACCGCTGCGGTCGCCGCCCCCCAAATTGTAGTGCCCTAGGCGACCGCCTAGGTCGCCTAATCGGTTGCGCCGGCCCTGGGCCTGAAGGATGAGGAACTGGGAGTCAGGAAAAGTGGCTTCCCTTCCTAGCAGGGCAGCGACAGAGCCATGATTTTGGGCAAGTCACTTCAGTGTCTTTCCTTTTCCAACCTTTGTCTGTCTAGTGTATATATAGGTATTAAGCTCCCTGGTGTAAAAAGCTCCCTGGTGTAAACTTTCACTGTGTAAAAGTACTTGCTGTGTAAGTACAATGCCTAGCAAAATGACACCCCTGTCTCAGTTGTGGCTTCTAGGTACAACTATACTATGAAGAACACTAAAACTGAGAATAAATGCATGGTCTTCTAGCTACCAAAGTCTGACTAAGACAGCATTTTCTGTGGCTCCCAAGTCAGCCATCGCTCGTCTATGCAGACTGCTTCTAGTTCTTCCATTTAAACAGGACCTATATTCTTGAAACCACTTTATGGAGGTGGTGGAGGCAATTAGCTTGGGTACCAACATGACATTTTTGAAGCCCATCAGGCACCCCATGAGGCACCTTCTGACCACAGGAATTTGGCATGGCTGACACCCTTGAGCAAGCCAGCTGCTCCGGAAGACTCTGTAGATCTGTGATTGTAGCGTAGCTGCATTCAGCGGAGTGCCATGTAATTCTCCACTCAAGTTAATTGAATCTGAATATACTTAGAAAAAACATATTAAATCAGACAGCCCGGTAATAGAGTCAGATTAGTAGTTAGGACTTTTGGATAAAGGATTATATTATTGAGTTACTCTGTTATTTTGATTCCCCGTTTAGTTACCAATTTGTTGTATGGCATTTTAGTCAAGTCTACAGCAGGCTCCCTGAAGGGCCTTATTCTAATAAGTAATGCAATTTGGAAAGGTAGGAAATTGCAGAAACTCGTTTAGTTTCAGTCATTGTTACTAGTTTACAATTCTATATTGATTTTTTTCTTCTTCTCTGTCCTATTATACATAGGCTGTGTTCTCTAATGGATTTACAAGTCTGCTGATTAATGTGAGAAAAGAATCATACTTTGTTTTATTAAAGGGTAAATAATGTCTCAACTACAGCCTTTTCAGAGCATTAATGTGATGTGGCACCATCACAATAAGGCTGGGGGAATATTCACTAACTTTTTTAATGGATTTCCTTCAGCAGTGATGGCACACAAAAAGGGTGCGAAGTTTTGTACACCTAGCTCGTTCTGATGAGAACATTCACTGAAAGGGAGTTTCAGAGTCAGGTGTGCAAATTTGCATAAGTCCCATTTTAAGTTAATCTGCCCAATGATTTGGACAGACCTGCTACTGTGCTCACATACAGTCAGGGAGCAGAAGTGATGCTATGTGACTTTTTTCTGACCAATCTCAACTAAGCACTGCAGCTTAAATAGGGAATATTGAATAACTGCAGGGAACTGTTGAGGAACACCGAGGATACTAAGTACAATGTAGGAATATACTGCATAGATCAGGGATGGCCAACCTGTGACTCCGGAGCCAAACGCGGCTCTTCAGAAGTTAATATGTGGCTCCTTGTATAGGCACCGACTCCAGGGCTAGAGCTACAGGTGCCAACTTTCCAATGTGCTGGGGGGTGCTCACTGCTAAACCCCTGGCTCTGCCCCCTCCCCTGAGCCTGCCGTGCCCTCGCTCCTCCCCCTCCGAGCCTCCTGGACGCCTCGAAACAGCTGATCGGGAGGTGCGGGGAGGGATGGGCAGGTGCTGATCGGTGGGGCCGTCGGTGGGCGGGAGGCGCTGGGAGGGGGGCGGGGTGAAGCTGACGTATTACTGTGGCTCTTTGACAATGTACACTGGTAAATTCTGGCTCCTTCTCAGGCTAAGGTTGGCCACCCCTGGCATAGATCATATGTAGTAGTCTAATGATGCCCAGCCAATGCAACTTTCTTTTTTTATTTTTTTTGCAACATCGAATGTTCCCTCATGTGCCTGTTATTATGAAGCCTTTGTTTTATCTTACAATAGGAGGCCAAACCCCAGAGAGGGATTACTAAAACACCATTTGTCCATGCCCACTGCTATGCCTTTCCCCACGAACATACCGTCATCAATCGCTCGCACTAGTAGGAATCAAAAAATCAGCCATAGATGGTTTCTAGAGCCTGAATCCTTTTAAGCTGTTAATCATTCAGGGTAGGTGAGCCCAATACACAAACTACTGCAGGGTCTGTTGGTGTTTAAGCCTGTAGCTCTTTGCAGATTCACTGAACTCTTCTGTATTGATAATTCAGTCAATAGGGCCAGATTCGGTTGATGTAGTCAATAGGGTTGATGTGACGACACAGTAACTGCTCTGAAATCAATGGAGTTGCTTGGGATTCGTGCTGGTGCACATTGAACTGTGATGACTGGCCCATGTGTTCTAATCTTGGGGCTAGATCTTCAGGGCAGCAGTGCAGATTTACACTAGCTGAAGTCAATGGAGCAGTTCCAATTCACAGGCGCTGAGGATCTGGTGCCTGTAACGCACTTTGGCAGGGAAAGCCATTTTTGTGAAGTGCTTTAAGAATAAAATGTAGATGTGGGTAAAATAAAAGGTTTACAGGACCTAACAAAGGCTTGTCTAGACAGTTAGTGCATAGCAGGTTGGGGGGTAAATTTGCAGCATGCTGCGTGCTAATGGTCTAAGTGGACCCTTCTAGTGGGAACCAGAAGTTCCCAAGTGCACATGGAAACAGGAGTAGACAGGGCCGGCTCTAGGCACCAGCTTACCAAGCAGGTGCTTGGGGCGGCCACACCAGAGAGGGGCGGCACGTCCGGCTCTTCGGCGGCAATTCGGCAGTGGGTCCCTCACTCCAGCTCGGAGCGAAGGACCTCCTGCCAAAGTGCTGCAGATCGCGATCGCGGCTTTTTTGTTTGTTTGTTTTTTGTTTTGGGGGGGGGGGGGGGGGGAGTGGCTGCTTGGGGCGGCAAAAACCCTGGAGCCGGCCCTGGGAGTAGACCAAAGTGCATGAGGGAACTTTCAGTGAGTGGTAGCCAGGTTCACACGGACAGTTCCTGTGCAGCATAATAGTGCATGGCAGATTTACACCCCGGCTTGCCGAGCATTAACCTTTTGTCTAGACAGGCCCTAATGGACTTCTTTCCATTTTATTAAAAATTTCAGTTGACTCATTTTTTCATATGAACACTCCACACTGTGCTAGATGCCTAGATACAGCCGCAGTCTGCTAGTGCAAGGGAGCAGGAAATTGACACCAACAAAAGACCGAAGGTGAAATTGACCAGCCTAGATTCACTGACCACGCAGAGTGAAGAGTAAACAAAGAGCACAATTGGTGAAAAGTAATTTAAGATCTGCATTCTCGTCTAATGACATGAAGATTTAACACAACTAGGAGAAGGCTTTTTTTTTTTTTTTAAACGTGCTTTAAATATGATACGTGTGTGTTTGTTTTTTCTTGGCAGTTTCCCTTTAACGTAAAGACTGGTCTCTAGTAGTCTAAGTGTGCTCAGGACTACATTGCAGATTTCTGCATTTTGGATTATGATCTTGTCCTAAAACGAAATCTGTCTGATGCTTGCTGTTTCTCAGCCACAATGTAGTGGCAGCAGCAGCACCATAGCTTCAGTTATTCCCTACGGTGATGTGTGACTTTTTTCACCCCCTGAAACTATTCTTCAAAATGAGGGGGGTGAAAAAAGTGTGGGGGGGGCTTATTTCCAAAACCCATTTCACAGCTTCTTTGTTTTATACAGTCTCCCCACTGCACCCAAAATACCTTGAATAGCCTTTTTGTCGTCTCACTTTTCTAAAAAAACTACAGCTGCTCCTCTGAAGCCATCCAAATCTAATTAACTACAGAAGCTGAAGTTATATTAAGCTTCTCACTTTCTTGGTCTTAGCATCTCCATTCATATCTTCATTCAACGTGTTCACAAAAAAAGGAATTTCTAATAATTGTATCTATAGTCTTGGCAGAAGAAAGCCACTAATAAGTAGGCCTGTGAAAGCAGGGAGATCAGAACCTTCCTTGAACTTGGCAGTCTGGCCCCGACAAGCTTGCAGACAAAGAGGCTGGGGGAGCTGAAAAGCTTAGCTTTGCGTCTAAGAGAGCTTGTGAGAATTTGTTCAGCCGCTGAATAGAGATCTTAGTTTCAGTTCTAAATTGTACCAGCACAGACTCATTGAAATGCCTTCTCACAGGGAAGGGGAGGGTGGGGGGAGGCAAGGAAAGTTTGTTGAATATAAATGAGGCTGCATGTAGTTGAAGAGCAAGATAGGCGCTCTACAGAGATTTATTTCTGACTGACGTACAGTACCACAAAGGCAATAAAATGTGTCCTTGGCAAGTGGCTCTAACAAGTAGTAAACCTTAATCTTCAGGGAACTAAGATGAAGTAACCTACCTAAGTGGAAAATACCTTCTGGTCTGTAGAGTGCATTTGTTAATATATCTTTAACAAATTCTAGGCAGGGCAGATGATACAGCCCGCTATCTCCTCATGTCATGAGCATCTGATACAGGCAGTCTGCAGAGTCAAGAGAGCAGGCTAAAATATGTATCCTCAATCTTTTTCTCCGTGGGGTGGGAGGAGATGGACATGTCCATTTTACTGTACATTGTGCCTTATCCAAGTGAAACTTATGTGGCCTTTTATTTTAAGTGAATTTAGTAACATGGTATTACAACATCAGGGGTTCGGCTCTGGTGGCTACATTTTCAAGCTCTATAGAGTTAAAGTCACCTCTGCTACTTGCTTCAGATTTAGAGCCTCTAGGAACACACAAAGACCAAGGGTAGTGACCACACAGACATTCACAAGTGCAAGGTCTAGTCTTTTTTACACGTTTTATTAAAGTTACAATTAAGGTTATGATTACCCAAGGATATAGAAATACCATGAAGACCAATGCACATGTTACAAATATAGTCCTACTCACATCCTTAATGAAATTCTTAGGGTCTGATGGATGCCTTGCCAAGTGATCATCAGTAGAGGGATGGTTCTTGCCGGAGTTTCCCCCCAGGGAACTCATTTTATCCCCCAAGAATATTGGGGTTTACTGTTTTTCATAGCTTAGTTATAGTTCCTTTTATTCCCATTGGCATTTACACACAACATATAACCTGCGGTCAGGGCACATGTTAGAAGTATGTGACTACTGGGTATCTTGTAGGCAAAATTACTCTTGCAGTTATTTTTTTGCAATATCACCCATTGGTACATCTTTTCCCATAATCTTGTGGCATAGGGTCAGGCTTTGGTAAGCCTCAGGCCTAGTATGGCCAAGCTAAAATCTTACAGGCCTCAGCCTGTAGGCCTTGCATTTCAGCCCTACTTACTTAGATACCTAATGCATACTTATCAATCTTATAGTTCTATAATCCTACAATCTGAATCTATTCAATATTACAATGATTATGAATGATAAAATAAAGTCATTGGCTACATGTCAGGGTTTGAATTCTTCTGCTCTGTAACTCCACAGATGCGAATGGAGTTGCATCGGAGATGGATTTTGTTCAGAAGTCTTTACAAAAAGAAATGAACTCAGATGACGGTAAGATAAATCAGTTTCAATACAGCAGCTGTCCAGTTTTAGGTCCAGCTTCTGATACCTTTTACTTGCACTAACACTTTACACTGCGAATAGCCTTCTTGAAAGCATAAGGTGCTATTTGAAGTGAATAAAGGTAGTGGAGGCTGGCCCTTACATTTCAGCAATGGGTGCCTTGGAAGGCCCTCAAATGGATAGAGGAAATTTCCACCAACAAGGCACTCAGTGAACCAAATAAAGCTAGTCCCTGGCCTTGAGGCTAAAAGGCAGACCCAGAGAAGAGGACTCATTGAAAAGGGGACAGAAGGATAACTAGAGACTGGGTTTGGTTTGTACCTGTTGTTTGACTACTTGTGGACTGTGCCTCCTCTCTGTATTAAAACATAAAATACCTTGGTGCCCTCTCTGAAATAGAGTATTCACCAGGTTTTCTCAAAGGTCTGGAAGCCTCCTCCTCAAAAGCTGTAGTTGAAAAAGATGCCATGCGTTATAGCTGTAATGTTCAGGACAACAATGTCGTATACTGAGTGGGGCATGGCCAGATACTATCACTGCTGGGGATCTATTCCTCACTTTGCCATTGTTCACCATTTGACTTTGGGCAAGTCACTTAAACCCAGATTTTCATAGATTCATGGATTCTAGGACTGGAAGGGACCTCGAGAGGTCATCGAGTCCAGTCCCCTGCCCGCATGGCAGGACCAAATACTGCCTAGACCATCCCTAATAGACATTTATCTAACCTACTCTTAAATATCTCCAGAGACGGAGATTCCACAACCTCCCTAGGCAATTTGTTCCAGTGTTTAACCACCCTGACAGTTAGGAACTTTTTCCTAATGTCCAACCTAGACCTCCCTTGCTGCAGTTTAAACCCATTGTTTCTGGTTCTATCCTTAGAGGCTAAGGTGAACAAGTTCTCTCCCTCCTCCTTATGACACCCTTTTAGATACCTGAAAACTGCTATCATGTCCCCTCTCAGTCTTCTCTTTTCCAAACTAAACAAACCCAGTTCTTTCAGCCTTCCTTCATAGGTCATGTTCTCAAGACCTTTAATCATTCTTGTTGCTCTTCTTTGGACCCTTTCCAATTTCTCCACATCTTTTTTAAAATGCGGCGCCCAGAACTGGACACAATACTCCAGCTGAGGCCTAACCAGAGCAGAGTAGAGCGGAAGAATGACTTCTCTTGTCTTGCTCACAACACACCGGTTAATGCATCCCAGAATCATGTTTGCTTTTTTTGCAACAGCATCACACTGTTGACTCATATTTAGCTTGTGGTCCACTATAACCCCTAGATCCCTTTCTGCCGTACTCCTTCCTAGACAGTCTTTTCCCATTCTGTATGTGTGAAATTGATTTTTCCTTCCTAAGTGGAGCACTTTGCATTTGTCTTTGTTAAACTTCATCCTGTTTAACTCAGACCATTTCTCCAATTTGTCCAGATCATTTTGAATTATGACCCTGTCCTCCAAAGTAGTTGCAATCCCTCCCAGTTTGGTATCATCCGCAAACTTAATAAGCGTACTTTCTATGCCAATATCTAAGTCGTTGATGAAGATATTGAACAGAGCCGGTCCCAAAACAGACCCCTGCGGTACCCCACTCGTTACGCCTTTCCAGCAGGATTGGGAACCATTAACAACAACTCTCTGAGTACGGTTATCCAGCCAGTTATGCACCCACCTTATAGTAGCCCCATCTAATTTGTATTTGCCTAGTTTATCGATAAGAATATCATGCGAGACCGTATCAAATGCCTTACTAAAGTCTAGGTATACCACATCCACAGCTTCACCCTTATCCACAAGGCTCGTTATCCTATCAAAGAAAGCTATCAGATTGGTTTGACATGATTTGTTCTTCACAAATCCATGCTGGCTATTCCCTATCACCTTACCACCTTCCAAGTGTTGGCAGATGATTTCCTTAATTACTTGCTCCATTATCTTCCCTGGCACAGAAGTTAAACTAACTGGTCTGTAGTTACCTGGGTTGTTTTTATTTCCCTTTTTATAGATGGGCACTATATTTGCCCTTTTCCAGTCTTCTGGAATCTCTCCCGTCTCCCATGACTTTCCAAAGATAATAGCTAGAGGCTCAGATACCTCCTCTATTAGCTCCTTGAGTATTCTAGGATGCATTTCATCAGGCCCGGGTGACTTGCAGGCATCTAACTTTTCTAAGTGATTTTTAACTTGTTCTTTTTTTATTTTATCCGCTAAACCTACCCCCTTCCCATTAGTATTCACTATGTTAGGCATTCCTTCAGACTTCTCGGTGAAGACCGAAACAAAGAAGTCATTAAGCATCTCTGCCATTTCCAAGTTTCCTGTTACTGTTTCTCCCTCTTCACTAAGCAGTGGGCCTACCCGGTCTTTGGTCTTCCTCTTGCTTCTAATGTATTGATAAAAAGTCTTCTTGTTTCCTTTTATTCCCGTAGCTAGTTTGAGCTCATTTTGTGCCTTTGCCTTTCTAATCTTGCCCCTGCATTCCTGTGTTGTTTGCCTATATTCATCCTTTGTAATCTGTCCTAGTTTCCATTTTTTATATGACTCCTTTTTATTTTTTAGATCGTGCAAGATCTCGTGGTTAAGCCAAGGTGGTCTTTTGCCACATATTCTATCTTTCCTAACCAGCGGAATAGCTTGCTTTTGGGCCCTTAATAGTGTCCCTTTGAAAAACTGCCAACTCTCCTCAGTTGTTTTTCCCCTCAGTCTTGATTCCCATGGGACCTTACCTATCAGCTCTCTGAGCTTCCCAAAATCTGCCTTCCTGAAATCCATTGTCTCTATTTTGCTGTTCTCCTTTCTACCCTTCCTTAGAATTGCAAACTCTATGATTTCATGATCACTTTCACCCAGGCTGCCTTCTACTTTCACATTCTCAACGAGTTCCTCCCTATTTGTTAAAATCAAGTCTAGAACAGCTTCCCCCCTAGTAGCTTTTTCCACCTTCTGAAATAAAAAGTTGTCTCCAATGCAGTCCAAGAATTTGTTGGATAGTCTGTTCCCCGCTGTGTTATTTTCCCAACATATATCCGGATAGTTGAAGTCCCCCATCACCACCAAATCTTGGGCTTTGGATGATTTTGTTAGTTGCTTGAAAAAAGCCTCATCCACCTCTTCCACCTGGTTAGGTGGCCTGTAGTAGACGCCTAGCATGACATCTCCCTTGTTTTTTGCCCCTTTAAGCCTAACCCAGAGACTCTCAACACTTCCGTCTCCTATGTCCATCTCTACCTCAGTCCAAGTGTGTACATTTTTAATATATAAGGCAACACCTCCTCCCTTTTTCCCCTGTCTATCCTTCCTGAGCAAGCTGTACCCATCCACACCAACATTCCAATCATGTGTATTATCCCACCAAGTTTCAGTGATGCCAACAATGTCATAGTTGTATTTATTTATTAGCACTTCCAGTTCTTCCTGCTTATTCCCCATACTTCTCGCATTTGTATATAGGCATCTAAGATACTGGTTTGATCTTTCCTCCCAGTTTTGTCCTGACTCTTTCTCTCTGCCAATATAGCCCACACTCCCTCTTGTTTCCGACCCATCTCCCCGGTCTCCATGTTCCCCACTTACCTGTGGGCTTTGCTCACCTGTCCCCGTCGAACCTAGTTTAAAGCCCTCCTCACTAGGTTAGCCAGTCTGTGTCCGAACAGGGTCTTTCCTCTCCTCGAAAGGTGAACGCCATCTCTGCCTAGCAGTCCTTCCTCGAATAGCATCCCGTGGTCTAGGAAGCCAAAGCCCTCCTGGCGACACCATCTTCGCAGCCAGGCATTCACCTCCATGATGCATCTGTCTCTGCCCGGGCCCCTACCTTTGACAGGAAGAATTGAAGAGAATACCACCTGCGCTCCAAACTCCTTCACCCGTACTCCCAGAGCCCTGTAGTCACTCTTGATCCGCTCAGTGTCACACCGCGCAGTATCATTTGTGCCCACATGGATGAGTAGCATGGGGTAGTAGTCAGAGGGCCGGATAATCCTCGACAATGCCTCCGTAACGTCTCGGATACGGGCCCCCGGCAGGCAGCATACCTCCCGAGATGAAATGTCAGGGCGACAGATGGGCGCCTCCGTCCCCCTCAGCAGAGAGTCTCCGACCACCACTACCCTACGTTTCCTATTCGCAGTGGTGGCAGCAGACTTTCCAGCCTTAGGGGTACGAGGCTTCTCCTCCTTTACTGTAGGGAGTGATTCCTTCTTTCCTGTATCAAGCAGAGCATAACGGTTACCTATAACCACGGCAGGAGGGTTCGGAGCAAGGGTGGAGCACTGCCTGCTGCCAGAAGTAACCAGCTGCCAGTGTCCACCCTGAGCCATCTCCTCCTCCACCAGTGGTGTATCAGCAGTCCTTTGTACTGGGACAGCTACCTCAGCTGTCTCCACATGGACACTGTCGAGGAATTGCTCGTGGATACGGATGCTCCTCAACCTAGCCACCTCCTCCTGTAGCTCTCCCACCTGCTGCCTGAGAGATTCCACCAGCAGGCACCTCTCACATTGGATGGTCCCCCCAGCCTGGATATCAGTAAGTGGAAATTGCAAGTTACAGTCTTTGCAAAACCACACCAGGATCTGGGTAGAGGCATCCATGCTTAGGCACTCTGTCTGGCTACAGGCACAGGTGGAGGAGACAGTAGCAGTGCTGGCACAGGTGTTGCGGGTCTTCCTAACCATCTTAAGCCTCCCTCTGTCAAACTCCCGTCTGCAGCCCCCTGTCAGCTGAAAGGGTTGTTTAAGCAAAAGGTTAGAATGTAGTTGCTTTATAGGTATTAAGGGAGATCAAGAGAAAACAGATGGAACCGGCAAGGGACCCTCGCCCCCTTCCTGCTCCCCTTCCAAACTCCCTTGCGAAACTCCCTGTTAGCAGCCCCTGGTCGCTTGTGCGCTGCTTTATAAAGCCCTGGCCTGTATGAATGCCCCGCCCACTGATTAAGGCTCAGCCACTTACCAGAGGCTTCTAGCTTTCAAACCTTCCTTTGAAGCTCACAGCTTCCAACTGCCAGCCACAGCCCACGGTCCTTCAAACAACCAAAACAAATAAACAGACTGACAAACACAAGCTCAGCACACAGCAAGTAACCCTCAAACACAAACAAACACACACTACAGACAGTCACTTACCCCAAAAGGGTGCTGTATTGCTCCTCCTTCACCTGGAGAACTCCCTTGCGAAACTCCCTGTTAGCAGCCCCTGGTCGCAAAAGGTATTTAAAGGTATTTAGACGCCGAACTCTATGGAAATTCCATTACAAATCTGGCCTTTAACCACTCTGGTCCTCTGTTTACTCTCTGTAAAATGGTTAAGTGATGAAGACCTTGGATGAAAGATGCTTTGTGTTAATCATGTTCTGGTTAATCAAGGTACCATAAGTATCCGATTCTACTGGAAGACCTTTTTCAGTGCATTTTAGGAATGTGCTGTATATTTCTTCTTTTTAGTTGCTTTTCTTTCTGTAATCTCTTCAAAGCGAGAGAACTTTCCTTTCTCATCGAAACCATTGCCTGTACAAACAATGGGTAATAGTGATAAACCAGTTCTGGTTTGTGAAAAGGTAGAGAGCTAAGTTCCAAGTCCCCACTGCTGCTCTGTTAATATTTGAGTAGTATTGCCTAAGAGATGAGCATAATGGATTCGGTGTGATTGCCTTGCATCAGGTGTTTATGGTGTGTTAATCTGCCATTTAATCCTAATGGCAGCACTGAATATTTCAGGTGATACAGGGTAAACTGGACCCAAACCTGAAAACGGTCCATGGTGTTAGGCTGATAACAGCTTTGAAGTTGGCCTCATTGTGTATAGGCATTCTACTTTTATTTCATGTCTTAAGAACAAAAAAACCTCAGCGCTGACTTTTATTGTCTGCTATGGCTTTTCCCATGCATTAAAAAGAAATTGCAACTTTCCGTCACGATTCATTTTGGAGCCATTTTTAGCTCTTCTATATCCATGGATTCTCTTACATAGATAAGTAAGTTTACAACAGATACAAATTTCATTACTGTATGGTAATTGCATTTGTTTTGCTCTGCTTTGATGATAAATGTAAAGTACCCTCAGGCTATTTCATCCAACATATTATACAAATGTTGGTTATGGTTCCTGTTATCAAAAGCCAGTAGGCTACACTCAGACTCATCTGGAGTAGCTGTGCACATGAGGCATTTTAAAGGGCTCTTAAGTGACCAAAGGCCTATTTTTTCTGAGTGATGCACTATGCCCTATTCTGTTGATCATTCCCTCCTCTAAGTTGATCATCCTCATGGATTCTGTAAACTTCTAAAACAATCTTGATTACCATATGGGTGAAAACAACTGGGAGTATTTTTTTCTTTTGACTTGTTCATTTAACAATAATGTTGCCTATCAAATTAAACCCAGGAGCAATGTTGCTCCCTCTTGCAATTTTAGCATGAGTCTCACGGTACGTGGTATTTTTCTTAACATGACTCACTCCAGGAGCTGACGCTTTATTTCATGAGAATCTCAACTTATTTTTCTTCTATCTTCTCAATAAAAGTTTGGGGCCCTCTTGGTTATGGTGAAAAGCTCAAAAATGAGAAAGGCACATAAAAACACCCCCAAGTCCATTTTTTAAAAATATCTTGTGATTTTTTTTTTAATACAGTTTCATAATTTTGGGTGGCCCGACTCATGATTTTGGAATGTTTGGGGTTGCCAATATGGCAGAAGGGAGGCCTCTCATTTGGTTAAAGAGCAGCACTAGAGGTGGTTGGATCTGGTTCCACTGACAGCATGTCAAACAGAACCATAGAATCTCTATGGATAGAAATTCCATGCTTTAATAAGAGGATAGCAGGAGGAATATACCACCGACCACCAGCCCAGATACTGATGGTGGCTGTGGAAATACTCAGGGATATTAGAGAGGTTACAAAAAGAGACAACTCAATAATAATGGGGGGCTTTACACTATCCCCATATTGACTGACTCGGGACATGTCACCTCAGTATGGGATGTAGAGAGAAAATTCCTAGACACCATAAATCACTGCTGCTTGGAGCAGCTGGTCCTGGAATCCACGAGGGGATTTAGTCCCACAGGATCTGCTCCAAGAAGTGAGTATAGCTGAACCATTCAATAATAGCGACCATAATGTAATTACATTTAGCATATTTGGGGGGGGAATACCCAAGAAATCCACCATAGTAGCATTTAACTTCAAAAAGGGGAACTACACAAAAATGAGGATGTTTGGTTAAATAGAAATTAAAAGGAACAGTTACAAGGGTAAAGTGTCTGCAACCTGCATAGAAACTTTTTAAAAACCCTATAACAGACTCAAACTATATATACCCTCAACAAAACAATAAGAGAGTGGAAAAAATGCTACGTTAGCTAGAGGCACCAACTTTCTGTGTTCCTGGAGGGTGCTTGGCCCTGCCCCCACTCCACTCCTTCCTCCAAGCCCCTATCCCTGCTCCTCCCCTTTCCCCTCTGCCCAGTGCCTCCTGCACTCTGCTGAACAGCTGATCAAAGTGAGTGGAGGGAGGGGGAGGAGCTAATTGGTGGGGCAGCTGGGACCAGATGGTATTCTGAAGGAACTCAGATGCGAAATTGCAGAACTACTGACTGGAATGTAACCTCTTGCTTAATTCAGCCTCTGTACCAGATGACTGAAGGATAGATAATGTAATACTGATATTAAAAAGGCTCTAGAGGCAATCCTGGGAATTACAGGCCAGTAAGCATAACTTCAGGTCCAGGTAAATTGGTTGAAACTATAGTAAAGAACAGAGACTCAGATCAGACACATAGATTAACATGCTATATTGGGGAAGAGTCAACATGTTTTTTGTAAAGGAAAATCATGCCTAAGCACCATAGGCAGTGTGTGACTCTTGCATTTGGGGAGGTGGGTGCAAGCATTAGAAGCGTCCTAGAAATGTGTGTGGGGGGAAGGGGGAGGCGCTGATGCCAAGACCATGGCCTCACTCTGCCCTGAGGCCCCCACCCCTGCTCAACCTCTTCTCTGCCTGCCTCCTCCCCCGAGACCCCCTGCCTGTCGCTCACCCCTTAGCTGAGTTTCTCCAACATCAGCACGGCAGGAGTCCCACAGCTGGGCCAGCCAGTGAACGGCAGAACCACTTTTAAAAGCGATGAGGCCATATGGCCCCCTGGCCCTCCCCATTCCGGTGGGCAAGGGGGCTGCAGGGGAGGGAGTGGAGAGAGAGGCGGGGGCGGGGGGAGGTGGGACCATGATCTGGGCACTGGTGCCCCCCACCCACTTCTCAGGAGCTTCTGGCAGCAGCGCTCCAAAGGCGGAGGGCCGGCGCACCTCCAAAGGGAGGTACGCCACATCCGGCTTTTCTTGCCCTGTTTGGGGAGGCTTAGCCTCCCCAGGCCTCTTTTACCCACCGCCCAGGCTCAGCAATCTACTATAATTCGACAGGGTCAATGAACATGGATAAGGGTGACTGTAGTGTACTTGGACTTCTAGAAAGCCTCTGACAAGGTCCCTCACCAAAGACTCTTAAAGCAAAACAGGCAGTCATGGGATAAGAGGGAAGGGCATCTCCTGGATCAGTAACTGGTTAAAAGACAGGAAACAAAGGGTAGGAATACATGGTCAGTTTTCACATTTGAAAGACGTAAATAGTGGGGTTCCCCAAGGATCTGTACTGGGACCAGTGCAATTCAACCTTCATAAATTATATGGAAAAAAGGGTAAACAGTGAGGTGATAAAGTTAGCAGATGATACAAAATTACTCAGGATAGTTAAGTCTAAGGTGATGGCAAAGAGTTAAAAAGGATGTCACAAAACTGGGTGACTGTGCCACACAATGGCAGGTGAAATTCAGTGTGGATAAATGCCATGTAATGCACTTTAGAAAACATAATCCCAACTATACATACAAAATGATTGGTTCTAAATTAGCTGTTACCAGTCAAGAAGGAGATCTTGGAGTCATTGTGGATAGTTCTCCAAAAACATCTGCTGAATGTGCAGTAGCAGTCAAAAGGATAACAGAAGGTTATCATTAGGAAAGGGATAGATAAGACAGAAAATGTCATAATGCCTCTATATAAATTCATGGCACACCCACACCTTGAATACTGAGTGCAGTTCTGGTCACTGTATCTCAAAAAAGATATATTGGGACTGGACAAAGTACAGAGAAGGGCACCAAAAATGATGAGGGGGTATGGAACAGCTTCCATATGAGGAAAAATTAAAAGTTAGAAAAGATATGACTAAGGAGGCATAAAATAGAGGTCTATAAAATCATGAGTGGTGTGGAGAAAGTGACTAAGGAAGTGTTATTTGCCCCTTCACATAACACAAGAAGCAGGGGTCACTCAATGGAATTAGTAGTCAGCAGATTTAAAATAAACAAAAGGAAGTACTACTTCACCCAACACACCATCAACCTGTGCCATTCATTGCTAGGGGATGTTGTGAAGGTCAAAATTAAACTGGGTTCAAAAAAGAAATAGTTAAATTCATGGAGAATAGGTCCATCAATGACTATTGGCATAGATGGTCAGGGATGGAAGTCCATATTCTGATTGTCCCTAAACCTCTGACTACCAGAAGCTGGGAGTGGATGACCGGTGGACTTGATGACTTCTCAAGGTCCCTTCCAACCCTACATTTCTATGATTCTGTGACATGGGATGGGTCACTTGATAATTACCTTGTTCTATTCATTCTCTCTGAAGCATCTGGCATTGGCCGCTGTCAGAAGACAGGTTACTGGGCTGGATGGACCATTGGTCTGACCTAGAAAGGCCATGCTTATGTTCTTATGTCCTGGGAAACAGTGACTTTTGGGGATTGTGTTGGATAATCCACTGAAAATGAGCTCCCAATGTGACACTGTGACCAAAGCAGCTAATGGGATCCTGGGATAGGTAAGTTATTTTACCTCTGTGTTTGGCATTGTTGTGACCACTCCTGGAAAACCCTGTCCAATTCTGGTGCCCAGAATTCAAGGATGTTGATAAATCAGAGAAGAGCTACACGAATGATTAAAGGATTAGAAAACATGCTTATTGTGATAATCTCAAAGAGCTCAATCTTTTTATCATAACAAAGAGAAGATTATGGGGTGACTTGATTACAGACCATCAGTATCTACATGGGGAACAAATATTTAATAGTGGGCTCTTCAACTCAGCAGAGAAAAAGTATAATACAATCCAATGGCTGGAAGTTGAAGCTAGATAAACAGACTGGAATTAAGGTTTATTTTTTTTTTTAACAGTGAGGGTAATTAACCATTGGAACAATTTTCCAAGGGTTGTGGTGGAGTCTCCATCACTGAACATTTTAAAATCAGGATTGGATGTTTTTCTAAAAAATATACTCTAGGAATTATTTTGGAAGTTCCATGGCCTGTGTTCTATATGAGATCAGACTAAATTATCACAATGGTGCCTTCTGGCCTTGGAATCTATGGTTAGTTTCTATTACAGTCCTTGGGGAGGTGGATTAAGGGTTGGACACCTGGAGGATTTTTGTGAGGAGCAGGTGTACATTTTTCATAAAAATTCATTTTAAATGGTCTGTAAGGAAAACCTAAACAAGGCGTCTTGTTAAACACAGTTTGATTCTTTGCCCAGTATGGATATAATTAGGGGAACCCTTCACTTGAAAAAATACACATACATATAATATGAATTTACTTTCCAGAAGAGACATTTCTGCAAATATTTCAAGTGCATGAACACCAAGGACAGAGAGGACGAGGTGGAACAGGAGGAAAGCGAGCAATGGAAAGTTTAATCTAAGTATCCGTGAAGATGTGCTAATGGTGAGGGGTGGTAAACTGTGGAAAGTCTCCAAAGAGAAGTGGTGGAATCTGGCTTTATCTGAGGGATTTATAGCTAAACTAGAATAAAACACTTTGTATAGACATTGTAGGGAACAATTTGACAGCAGTGGTGGAGAGATAAACATCATCACACAGGTCTTTTTCCATTTCTAATTTGCGTAATTCTATTTAATTTAATTTTCTGAGTCTTTTCCATGTATTCACTAATACCTTCTAATCCCTACACAATTGAAATATCCATGCCAGGCTTGTTAACCTCCTAAATTAAATCTGATTGTAAAATATGGCTGCAAATGTCACTCTGTGCGTAGGGTGCATCTAATCTAAAGGGCAGCAGTGTTTGGAAGTGCCAACATTCCGGTGCAATGTAGCACTTCATTTAAAAAAAAAAAAATCAAACCTCTTGCGTTCTACGGCAAAGTCTGCTGCTGAGCCCAGCAATGATGAGGTTAATACTGGCCTCCTTACTCCATTCCCCTCGCTCATCCTAACATAACCACCAGACGTTCTTCTTGTGGGTTTTAGTATGTCCCCCGAATGCCAACAGATGTTTTAATGCTTATACCAATAAGTATTGCATACATCAAAACCACTTTTTATTAGTACTACTTGCCAGTACAAAGTTTACTACCAAGCTAGTAAATATTTTGTCTCTGACCACACTAAGGCTGAACCTGGCTTTTTCTTTTACCACTTCAGGTGTGTGGTCTCTTCTTACGGGTTCATAGAAAGAAGGGGTATTACCCCTCTAGGGGAATGTCTGCACTGCAGCTGGGAGGTGATTCCCAGCTCAGACGCACGCTAGCTCAAACTTTTAGCAGAGCTAAAAGTAGAAGTGTGGATATTGCTCAGATCCAAGCCCAACTGATCCCCTGGGTCAGAGGTTGGGTGCTTACCCTGCACTGCCACAACGTCCAGACTGCTATTTTTAGCATCCTAGCTTGAGGGGAGCTAGTGCAAGTCTGTTTACTGCTGTGGGAATCATACCTCCCAGTTGCAATGTAGACATACCCTGACTAGATTAGCATCTTTGTCTTCTAGGTAGATTGTGAAGCCTAGACAGAGACCACCAACTCCCTTCACAGTCTGTAGGTCACCAAAGAGCTACCATATGGTAACATGTCTATCTTGGGTACTATCATGACCCCCATCTCCATTGTATCTGAGCTCTTCACAATGTATTTTTCCTCATAGCCTCCCTGTGAGGTAGGGAAGTACCATTATCCTGATTTTACAGACGAGCAATTAAAGCACCAGTGTCACCCTCCGCCTTATGCATGTTACACACACACACTGCATACCTTTGGCAGGTCAGAGCTAGAGGCCAGCCATTTCCGCTTCTTCTGCGCAAGATCTGGGCTGCAGAAGAGCTCAGGAGTGGAGAATGATACTTCACTTGGGCAGGCCAGACTGGAAAGTAGAGGCTGAGAATGGTGTGGATTTGGCAGTTGAGGCAGCTGCAGGGATGGTTCTGCAGGGATGGGAGGTGGTGCCTGGGATCCTCCCTGCTCCTCCTGTACAGGGGCTTCATGGCCACCACTCTGGTCTCAGTGGACAACTCCATTTTGTCTCCTGTTCCATGCAGGAGTTTTGTTGGAGATGAAACTATGGGCTGGAACCCACGGAGGTGCTGTGCACTGTGCATATCACATGAAAAATTTCTCCGAGTCCCTCTGTGAGGCACAGAGATTGTGGCTTGTCTGGGGTCACAGAGGAAGTCTGTGGTGGAGCTAGGATTTCAGTCCTCCATATTTTGTATGGATGTGACCATTGCTGGAATATTGTATCCATTTCTAGTGTCCACAATTCAAGAAGGATGCTGATAAGTTAGAGAAGGTTCGGAGAAGAGCCATGAGAATGATTAAAGGATTAGAAAACATGACTTCTAGTGATAAGCTAATTTGAGCTCTTTGAGTCTAACAAAAAGAAGATTAGGGGGTGACTTGGTTACAGTCTATAAGTATCTACATGGAGAACAATATTTAATAATAGGATCTTCAATCTATCAGAGAAAAGTATAACGCTACCCAGTGGCTAGAAGTTGAAGTTAGACAAAGTCAGACTGGAATGAAGGATTTTTTTTTTTATTTTTTTTTTAGGGTTATTAACCATTGTAACAATTTTCCAAGAGTCATGGTAGATTCCCTATTACTGACCAATTTTAAATCAAGATTGAATGTTTTTCTAAAAGATCTTCTGGGCTGAATTCTCTGCTCTGCCACAAACTTCCTGTGTGACCTTGGGAAATCACTTAGGCCCGGCTCCTCAAAGATATGTAGATATGCCAAATCCCATTGAAACCAATGAGAGTTGGACACCTAAATAAATTTGAGGATCTGGGCCTTAGTTGCTCTCTGCTTCAGTTCCCCATCTGTAAAATGGGTATAATAGCACTTCCCTGCCTCACTGAGGTGTTGTGAGACTACATACATTAAAAGATTGAGATGCTCCGATACTGTAGTACTGGGGGGCATAGAAGTACCTTACATATATTGTTGTCAATAGGGCAGAGAGTGCTCAGCTGTTAGGCATATCACAGGATCAGGCCCCTGGAGAGACAGACATTTTTGTCTTAATTACAGCATAACTAAATTTCTGTGATCAGCATCCAGAAGTTTCAGTTATCTTCCCCTGGAAAAATGTTTTTTTTTTTAATTATTATTTATTTTATTATTCTGTATAAGAATGAAAGCCCTAGATAAATTAGACATTTAGAAAGACTTTGAGGTGACTCAGGACTGATAGAGATAAAGTAAATCAAGTCAACAGTATCGTCTGCTCTGTGGGAGTGGAGGCGGGGGGGGGTGTTCCGCTCTCTTCAGTTAACAGATGCAGGAGAGGAGTCTGGAAAGGTCAGAGATAAATGCAGCACTCACTTTGTACTGCATATTCACCAGAGGGGAATGAAGAGAGACCAAAAATATACATGTACTCTCAACCTTTTACTGTCGGGCAGAATGCTACAGAGATGGAAATGACCGAATCGTTTTGGGCAGGTCTGAGAGAGAGAGTAGCACTTGAAGGGTGGAACCCAAAATAATAAAATCACAACCAACTCCCCTCCCCTGCCCCCCCAACACCCTCATTTCTGTCTGAGGCATTAAATCTAGGCCATCAGAGCAGAGCTATAGCGGCAGCATATTATCTTGAGAAATCACTCCCCGAAGGGAGCAGAAGGTTCACGAGCAGAGTGCCCAAAGAGGAGAAATCGCAGCACCGTCATTGGATCCGGCTGCGGTTGGAAGGCGGCCAAGTCTCCAGCACCTCTGACATCCTTGCGCATAATCAGAAATTCCTTTCAATTATGTGGGAAAAGTATCTTCACATTGTCAGCCCAAATGCCCCCCTGAAGAAATAGCCTGCCACAGAGCCTCTGAAGAAGGTCATGACAGAATGGTAGCCATTCACTACAGCTTAGGGAGAATGAGGGGAGCGAGGGGCGGTGCAGGGAGAGATTTACCATGCATTTTTATAATACTCTGTTCTTCTTCTAGCACATTTAATCTGAGGATCTCTAAGTGCTCAATTGACTAAGGCTCATATCACCGCTGGGAGATAGGCAGAGACCATTATCCTTATGTTATAGATGGGTAAACTGAGGCACAGAGAAGTTAAGGGAATTGCCCAGGGTCATCCAGGAAAGTGCTGAGAACAGGACCCTTGAGTCCTGACTCCCAGTGCCTTACGCGGAGCATTAGGGGCAATAGGCACGGCTTCCCTCACCTAGATGCACTCCAGGGGTGGGATAAAGGAGAACAGTTACCTGACTCTTCCTCTTTGAACAGCTGCTGGTTTTGCTGTCTGCTCCGCAGTCAAACTGGATGCCCAAAGATGCTCTTTGTGGAAACTAACCCAGTGCTGTGTATGAGGCTTATCAAACCTTTGTTTAGATTCATAGAATCATAGAATCATAGAATATCAGAGTTGGAAGGGACCTCAAGAGGTCATCTAGTCCAACCCCCTGCTCAAAGCAGGACCAATTCCCAGCTAAATCATCCCAGCCAGGGCTTTGTCAAGCCGGGCCTTAAAAACCTCCAAGGAAGGAGACTCCACCACCTCCCTAGGTAACGCATTCCAGTGTTTCACCACCCTCCTAGTGAAATAGTTTTTCCTGATATCCAACCTGGACCTCCCCCACTGCAACTTGAGACCATTGCTCCTTGTTCTGTCATCTGCCACCACTGAGAACAGCCGAGCTCCATCCTCTTTGGAACCCCCCTTCAGGTAGTTGAAGGCTGCTATCAAATCCCCCCTCATTCTTCTCTTCTGGAGACTAAACAATCCCAGTTCTCTCAGCCTCTCCTCATAAGTCATGTGCTCCAGACCCCTAATCATTTTTGTTGCCCTCCGCTGGACTCTTTCCAATTTTTCCACATCCTTCTTGTAGTGTGGGGACCAAAACTGGACACAGTATTCCAGATGAGGCCTCACCAATGTCGAATAAAGGGGAACGATCACGTTCCTCGATCTGCTGGCAATGCCCCTACTTATACAGCCCAAAATGCCGTTAGCCTTCTTGGCAACAAGAGCACACTGTTGACTCATATCCAGCTTCTCGTCCACTGTGACCCCTAGGTCCTTTTCAGCAGAACTGCTACCTAGCCATTCGGTCCCTAGTCTGTAGCAGTGCATGGGATTCTTCCGTCCTAAGTGCAGGACTCTGCACTTGTCCTTGTTGAACCTCATCAGGTTTTTTTCTGCCCAATCCTCTAATTTGTCTAGATTGTAAACAAGAGAGCTGATTGAAAACGGTTTTCTTTCCCATGGAAAATGTTGACTTTTTGTTGGGGCTGGGGGGAAATCCTCCCCCACCCCCAATCTGAAAGAGGAAAAAAAGCCATAGCACGCAGGTACTTCTCCAGCAAAATTACATTCAGTCAAAACCCTGATTTTTTTTTCTGTCAGAAGTTCTTTCAGAAATGGTTTGACTCTAGAAACCATCAACCATGTCACCTCTGCCAGCCCTTAGAGCCCCTCTCCCCCGGCTCTGCTTCCATCGGGAGAAGGAAGTGGCAGGAGTAGCTAAACCCCAGCAGGAAGCCAGGTGTCCTACCAAGAACTGAGACATGTGGCACTCCTTCCTCCAGTAGAGCCAAGAACCCATGCCGCTTACTACTGTCAAGTGACCCTGCCCCACCTGAACTGAGACATGCCTTTTCCCCAGTGAAACTGACCTCCCCCCGCAACTCTCAGCTGGCTTCAGGCGCTAATCTCTGATTCAAAGTATCGGCTGGCTTCCGCCCCTCTGCCAGAGAATCCTGCTGGTGGAACCTCCCAGCATTTGCCACCACTGGATGAGTTGGGCTGGTCTACACTGCAGGGGGGGATCGATCCAAGATATGCTTCTTCGGATACATGAATAGCATAGCTGAAGTCGAAGTATCTTGGATCGAATTACCTGGGGTCCAGACGGCGTGGGATCGATGGCCGCGGCTCCCCCATCGACTGCGCTACCGCTGCTCGCTCTGGTGGAGTTCCGGAGTCGACGGTGAGCGCATTTGGGGATCGATATATCGCGTCTTAACAAGACGGGATATATCGATCCCGGATAAATCGATTGCTACCCACCGATACGGCTGGTAGTGAAGACGTACCCCAAAGGCTTCAGCTATGCTGGACTGCAGAGCCAAGAGAGGTACCTCCGTCCCCGTACCTAGGGATCTCCAGTGGCAGGTGTTTCTCAACACACACAAGCATGCGTGTGCACACACATGTTCATGCAAGGAGGAGCACAGGAAGCCTTGCTGCACTTCTTTACTCGGGGGGGGGGGGGGTAGGCATACACGGGCAGCTGTGGTGGAGCAGATCGGCTGGGGCACGGAATAGAGGAGGGTGATGGCTGTGGGGTTGAAAGATGACTTTAAAAAATGGCTATCGCAACTACACCCCTTTCGCCTGTTCGTCAGTCTACGTAGAGTGTAAGTAGAGCTGGGTTACCTGCTTCATGGGCAATCCTGTGGTTTTGAATTGACAAATTGAAAGCCAAAACAACAAAAATTGAAATTTCCCATGAAAAGAATTTTTTTTTTTTAAAAAGGTTTGGTCAATCAAAACATTCCGTTTTGATAAAATCAAAGCACCCCATTCCAATTTTGACCTTTTTTAACCAAAAAAAAAAGTTATGGTTTTGAAAAGCTGTTTCGAAACCCAAAACAGAAATATTCCATTCCAGAAATATGCAGATGGGGTGTGTCGACATAATCAAAACACTTCTCTCCCCCACCCCCACCCCAAACAAAACGTATTCAAAATTGACACCTTCTAAACATGTCAATTGAAATGAAAGTAGCATTTTTCATTGAAACACCATTTCCACAATAATTTCGAACTAGCTCTAGCTGTAAACTGTCCAGAGCAGGGACTGTGATTGGGCAGCACCCACAAAAGTATGTTTGACGGTTAGACAGCTGGTGTGCTGTGACTGCTGCTTTTCAGACTGAGCAGTTTTATTGTCTCATTGCTTTGTGCTCCTTTTGTCTGTCTCTACCGGTTGTCTTTGCTACATCGATTGCAAGCTCCTTAGTCCAGGGACTGTCTTTTCATTCTGGATTTGTATAGGGCCGAGCACAGACTTATGGTGGGGTCCTTAGGCCCTACCGTCATGCAAATATTAATAGCAACATCGCATTGTGGATGCTTCCAGGTTGCACATAACTAAGAATAATGATTACAAGGGAAAGAGCAAATACAGTAGATGCCATTTATTAGCAACCTCTCGGTTCCCTGCAAATGTTGCTCTTAATCTGAAGGTTGCCAATAAGCAGAAAGCAGGTTTCCAAAACTGCAGCTGGGGGACATGCCTGCTCTGGCTGCAGTGCAATAAACCTACCTGTGGGGCTGCAGCCAAGGCAGAAAGCACTGGGACATGCAAAGAACCTCTCCCTGCAGCCCACAAACCTGCCTGTGGCTGTCGGGGCAGGCTGCAGGCAGGGCAGTGGCAGGGTGGCTTGCAGAGAAGGAGGCGCTGGGACATGCCAAGAGCAGAAAGGTATTGGGCAGCCCCATGGACCTGCAGCACCCTTGCTTCTTGTGGAAAGTCCCAGCATCTGGGCTGCAGGCCCTGTCCCCACTGCTGCCCTTCCTGTAGCCTTCCATCTCGGCTGCAGGCAGGTTTGTGGGGCTTTTGCCAATTGTCAATAAGCGGCATGCCAGTTGCGAATATCCAAATCCTATTAACATTAAAGTCAATGGGATGGGATTGCTTCCTAGCAAAAAATTTTGGTATTAGCTGGAGGTTGTTAATATTAAGCGGCACTCACTGTAATACAACATTGACTTTGGCCAAAGTATCGGAAGCACCTAAGTGAGTTAAGAGCCTAAATCACTCTTGAAAATGGAATGTGTGCTCCGATGTCTCTAAGGGTATGTCTACACTGCAGATGGAGGTAGGCTTTAATCTAGTTAGCATGGCTAAAAGTAGAGGTGAAGACAGGCCAGCATGGACCCCAGCATGGACTAGGAATGCAAGTACATACCCACGATTCTGGGCAGGCTGGTACAGCCCACACTGCCACTGGGTATTCACTGCTATTTTTAGCTGCACTAGCTAGCCCGGGTGTCTGTCGGAGCTGCAATCACATTCCCACCGCAGTGTAGATCTACTCAAAGGCATCTTTGAAATCTTGACCCAATGAATGGAATGCAATCAAGCCATGTATATCTTTGTCAGTGGTTCTTCACTAGTCTTCAGATAAAAGAGCTCATCCCAATCAGCACTTAAGTGGCACCATTGTTGGCAATTTCATCCAAGAGGCCAAGGATGGAATACATATAGAACCATCTAACTTCCTTTTCTCTCTCTGACCGCTGTGCCCAAAACATTACAGGTTGGGATTGAGGTACTTTGGTGGCGCCGCAAGTTGGCTGTTCTTTTCCCATTCCCTGGCTAAATTCAGACTTCTTTGGGGCTGTCACTCTGGTATCTTTCACCAGAGCTAGCCTCATTTAAAATAAATATATAGGAGGCTAGCCACATGCTGGAGTGACTGGAATGCCAATATAGTACATAGCTAATAAAGGTACGATCGTGTCAATGGATAGTGCCCTGGGTCCTGGTTTCACTTGGCTGTTCTCCATGAATAACAGAAGTGACATTGAGTAACAGTGAATTGAAAATCACTTTAAAAAGAGGAAGAGTGTAAACCCTGAAAATACACACTCTGAAGGTGTGAACTATGTTTACAAGCTGTCAATTAGATCTTTAAACGATTAACCCAAGGAAAGTATCTTGTTCTGTGAAGTGTTAGCTTTGTTCTGGCAAGGAATAGACTTGGAGCAAGCTGCTCCCTAGAAATTCAGATGCTGATGTCTGTGCTTCCTCCTGGTTCTGAACTAGCATTGACCTAGCAGGGCCACATTCACCCAGGAGAACTCTGGGCATTGCGAAGATCAGTTCACATGCACTCGGGTTGGAGTTCATAAGGGCACAAAGAAACAGCTATTGCTTTGGAATAAGTGACCGGAGTGGCTGCTGGATTGGTCCATTTATTTCAAATGTAGCAAATCTGTGAGCAACAAGGACTTCCTGGTTGTTACAATGCTGCAAAATACGGTGACTCGGAACTCACACGGTCAGTGGGGATAGTGATTGGATCTTTCCGCTCCAAAAGCAAAAGTGCACACCATTTTGAGCTAAGGGGAATCTGTGCTGCTAGCAGCTAAGAGAGAGCCTCTGACACACCAGTGGGCAGGTCTGATTCCATCCAGTAGAGGGCAGTAGTGAATTTACACACTAGACTTCTGAGATGTTTTGGGGAGCCAGATGGGGGACTGGGGAAAGCACGTGGAATTGTATGTAGTTGGAAGCCCAACCAATGCATTGATAAACTAGGAATCATGGTGAGATTTAGCTGTGCTGAGAAGGAGGAGGGTGGAATGTGGTCCCAAATTCTACTTCCGTTAACCAATTTCCTGGGAACGAATCACCTCACCTTGAAGAAAATGGAGCATTACCTGGATACTAAATGGGGTCAGCGCTCAAGTTCTCAGATTTTTTCATCAGATCTTAATAGAGAGACTAGCCTATTGGGGTCAGATAGATAGGAGGGAGCTAAGTTGTGGAAGGCGAGAGCTTCCCTCCTGAAGAGTTCCCTGAGGCTCTGTCCTCACTTACCTATTATACAACATTTCATAGGGGCTGTGAGACACCCCCCCCCCCACCCCCATTAGAACTGATTCAAAACACAGAATCTGAATGTTTCTGAATTGGGGAGGGTTGAAATATGGTTCCCCAAATCTAAATTTCCTGGGCTTTTAGTTAAATCCCATATCTAGTTTTGATGCTATATGAGACATTTGGCCCAGGTTTGCTCAGAAGGGTACTGAAGTTTTCACCTAACTTGACTCTTTTTTTGAGAATGAGACGTGAAGCCTTGTGAATGTGCATAGCGCTAGGTTCTGGATGCATGGCCTGGCCCACACTAGGTTTTCTTCAGATTCACCAGGGTTAACAATAGATGGAGCAGTAGGGTACATCAAGTGCCTGGCATTTTAACCACTGTGGTGTGCAGACCAGCTTTCAGCAGGGATAGGAGACATGGTGCTTAAAATGCCACCCACAACTTGATCCTTGTGTAGAAAGAGGCACTGTGAGGCAATGCAGACCTGGGTTCTATTCCTGGCTCTGCCACAGGACAGCCATGAGACCTTGGTTGTATCACGCCACCTCTGTTTTCCCTCCCACTCTTTGGCTACATCTACACATGGAAAGAGAGGTGAGATTCCCAGCCTGCATAGACATACTCACGCTAGCTCTCACCGATCAAATGCGTAGAAAATAGAAGTGTAGCCATGGTAGCATGGACAGCAGTGAGCGATGGCACATGCTAACCACCCTCAAACATCCCCATGGGGTTCACGTCAGTTTATATTCAGGGCAGCTCGGTATGATGGACTTCATGTATAATGAGGAAATACAAAGACTAGGATTGTTTAGCTTGGAAAGGAGGATAATTATGGAGGGCTTAATTGACCTATTTAAGATGATGACTAGTATAAGAAAAGCAGATCTCCCTTCCTCCTTACACTGTGTCATAAGGTGAGAACGAGGGGTCGTGTTAAAATAAATGGTAGGAGTATTTACCTTTGTCTTCTAGTAGGAAGGCTGCCTGCAGAATTCACTGCTGCAGAGGGTCAGTGAGTCAGTGGATTTAAAAATGGCCTGGAGACTTAAACGTTTGCTGTTACGCACGCTGCCCTGAAGGCACTGAGCCATGTGACTCAAAGAGGATCTGGCAGCCATACTGCCAGGGCTTAAGAGGATGCGACTTGAGAGCCAACCTGCTGCTCCCTAGCACCCCTGCCGCTCAGTGAAGAAGCTCCATGTTCCCTTCCACCAGCAGACACACCAGCCTCCCAGCCATGCCTCCAAACCAGTTCCTCAACTGCTCTTGGGTGTTCAAAGGAGGGTTGGCTTGGAATCCTGTCCAGTTGTTCTGAAGGGACATGGCAGTATGAGAGAAAAGGCTCCCTACATTCCACTTTTTCTCTATTGCCCCGGTTCAATACAGGGCAGCATTTTGTCCTAACACAAGAGTAATCACAACCATTCTTTGGGCAAAAGTGGCTGCAGGCACTTAAGGAGGAACTGTTTCCCCATGTTCAGCGTGGCACAAATGGACAGGCGAGAGTGGGATGTTTTGATTTCCTTTGTTGCATCAGGTATATCAGCCATTGCTTGGCATGGGGTGCAAGTCTAGATGGACCAATGGTCTAATCGGGTGTTTCGTATCCTGCGTTCCTCACCAAAGTGAGCTTCATGACTGAGCTCCCTGTTAGCTCGCAGTAACGCCTCGTCATTGCTACCAAATTTTAAACTGCACAAAGGAGAAATCAGCACTGTGTTTTCCATCCAAGTTTCTCCAGCCTATATTATCTGTGAATCACAGTACTGAGGCAAAATAGAAGTAATTGGATGGAGGGAACATCAGGACATAGTAATTGTTTTCCTCTGAGGTGAGGAAAGACGCTGCAAAATATGTGCACTGTGAAATCTATTCAGACATGTTAAACAAGCATGATAAACTTGTGGCATGCAGGGAGAGTTGGGATAATTTACTGTTCTAATCATGGGGATGCATCCTCAAAGAAGACATTTATCTTTAAGCTACATTCTAATTCAAATCAGTTCACCACAAAAGTTGGATTAGTGCTACCAGTCACAAAAACAGTCATCATTTTACAGACTAAAAGAGCATTTTGGGGGTGAAACAGCAGGGTTTTTCCACGTGTGAACATGAACATTTATCTTAAACTCAATGAAAGAAATAAAGGCCAGAAGGGAGTAGTAGATCATTTAGTCTGACCTCCTGTACATTACAGGCAATCAGATTTCACCCAGTTGTTCCTGTGCAGAGCCTGATAACTTGGGTTAGACTGAAGCAGGGGTTTCAAACTCAATTTACCTTAGAACCAGTGCCACTCCTCAAATCCTCCCAGCAGGCCAATGTCACTCATGCTGCCCAGAACCTGCCCCCCCCCAAAACTCTGCCCCCACCTGCCTAAGGTTCTGGGAGGGAGTTTGGGTGGGGGAGGAGGTCTGGGATTGGCGTGCAGGCTCTGGGAGGGAGTTTGGGGGTAGGAGGGGGTGGGGGTGCAGGCTCTGGGAGGGGGTCGGGCTGGGGGGCCTCCATGTGCTTCTGCCCCCAGGCACCGCCCTTGCAGTGTCCCATTGGCCACAGGCGCTTGGGGCGGGGGCAGCGCACGGAGGCACGGGGCAGCGCACGGAGGCACAGGCCCACCCCGCCCTGCCCCTGAGCCACAGGGAGGGGCTGGCAGCCACTGGAGCAAGCAGGCAGACGCCACTCAGCTCTGCTGCGCTGCCGGGGCCCCTGGGGGGGGGAGCGCCTGGGGGCGGCAGGTGGGGCCAAGGGAGAGACCCGGCCCCAAAACTGCTGTAGCCCCACGAGCCGCATTGGGTAGGCTCGCGGGCCGCAGATGGCCTGCGGGCCGGGAGTTTGAGACCCCTGGACTAAAGCATTAGTCCTCCAGGAGACTAAACAAGCATAAAACAAGAATAACCCAGAAGCAAATGAAGTCCTACACGTTTTGTATGAGGAGATGGTAAACAAAATGTATAACATACCCTAAAAAAAATGTAAAAACTGGGCATTATTTAAAGCGCACATTCTCCTAAAGCTCTGCCTGATTTGCTTCCATTTGCCTTTTCTTCTTCTGTGTTATTTTTTACCTCATTGTATTTTCTATGGCTGCTTTCCACTTGTACTCTTGTCAAAGAAACCATGCTTGTGATCATAGAGACCTTACAACACTTATTCCATCCATTTGGCTGTTGTGCCACACTCCCTCCTCTTTGGAACAGTATGTAGTTTGTACAGAAAGGATTATTCTTTTTAATTCGATTGGCCATTCCTCTCAGCCTGAAACTTACCGGAATGTCTCATGGCAACATCAAAATATATGAACTGCTAGAAATGTGGAACGCCTGGTTTTGTTTTTGTTTATTATTTCATGTCATGCCATAATTGTCAGTTTATTGTGATTATAACTATACAAAATAGTTATTTATTAATCTGCTGCCTAGATGCCCTACCCAAGATTGGGATTACATTGTGTAAGGTGCTGTACATACACAGTCAGAGACAGTTCCTGTCCTAAAGAGTTTATAATCTAAATAGACAAGACAGATCAAAGAGTTTGAGGGGAAACAGAAGTGCAGTGATTTGCCCAAGTGGGTGATTTGCCCAAGATGACTCAGCAAGTCTATGGCAGAACAAGGAATAGAACCACTGACACCTGAGGCTAGGAGCTTGCCTACAGGATTTTTGTATATGAATAATCCACCAGTCATCCAGATAGGTTCTCATAACAGATAATCATTTGGCTCCTAGCTGACCAAGAACTTAGATCAATTTGGGAAGGAAGATGTGACACCAAGTTACTACTGTGAAATCACATAGTTTCTTACAATAAATAATTGTGCTAATTTTGAATTCATGTCTCTCTATCAGAATACTAGTCCCTACCTATCCGGAATGAACTTAGGCTGTGTGCATTTTGAAAAGCAATGGGGAAAACTGGTCAGCCATAACTGCTGTGTGTTCTAAATTACCGATGTTGTACTGCACAGGTGTGAATTTATTCCACTCTCCAGAGGTTCTCCTCTTTGTGTCATTCATTAGATTTTTGGATCATGGTACCTTTGTCTTTAAATGCTTGGAAAGAGCTCTGTGTGCTCCTTTGTTGGCACATTTTTGTTTCCCTCTTGAAGCAAATCCCTGAGATTCAAAGAATTACTCATTTTGATCACTTCCATAAAGCTGGTTTCTGGCAGCAATTAGGTCTAACACAGAGACTTGCTTTCTCACACTGACAAGTTAGAACATTTGCCACCACTGAATTTATTCTATGGACTGTGTTCCATATCTATCTCTACAAACGCAAGTAGCAGTAACATGGAATCAAAGTCCCTTAACTCACTTAAGGAGTCTAACAACTGCTACTTCTGGGAATAAAGATAGATGTTATCCTCAAGTTTCTATTTCCTCTGAAGACCTGTGTCTAAATTTCCAAATGGTAATTGTGGGACAGGGTCCTAAACTCTCAGTGATTTAAGGGTTAAATATTGAGCTCTCATTTTTACCGGTGCAACTCCATTGCCTTTGAAGGAGGGTTCATGCAAAGGGTTTCAGTGGACTTGCACTGGTGTAATGGAGAAAGTTTTTTGGCTTTTGAATCCAAAGGAACTCCAAAGTTGGTCATTACTCTGGACTTGCATCTGTGTAACTGAGAGCAGAATCTGCCTCCTCTTTTATGTGGTTGTCCTGGAATGCTTATTAGCAATGGGCAAACCTCAACAGCTTCACATGCGTGGCAGTTGCTGGAAGCCTCCACAGGAGTGTCATCAGGTGCCACAATCCTACACAAAGATGCAAGAGTTATTGTTACTGACTTGCATCAGATCATGATGGTCCCTTCTGGCCATAAAATCTATGAGTCTGAGTCCTACCAGCTCCAATCCAATAAAAGGGTATAGGTGTCCCTGAGGAACAGTAAACTAGGGACAAAGAAAAAGGGGGGGTGGCAGGGAAAAGCCCCAACAACAGCCAAGCTCATCAGAAAGCTTAGGCTAAAGTTTAATTTGTATCTTGTTGGTAAGTGAACTCTAAAGCCAAATCCCAGGAAGGGGTAACTTTGGACCACGTCCAGCATATGAATGTTTTGGAGCAGGGTGAGGGTTGTACCTGCTTACAGGAGGTAGGTCAGATTTATGTTGGATAAGCTTAAGCACCTAAAAGTCTTGGTACTTTTCCTATGTAACTAGACCCCTCGAGTCTGCAAAGCTGGGCTAGAAGTCTTACAAGACTGTTCTCATTAGATGGCTGGTACTTCCTGCTTCTGTTCAGGCAACAAATCTGACAAAAACAATGTTTTTCATGGCATTTCAGTCTCTGCTGAAAACAGGGAAAAGTTTTTAGTGTTTGGGGTTTTTTTGGTGGGGGAGGATTGTTTTTAAGTGTCGCAGAGTAGGGAAATTAACCAAATGTTTTTTACTTTCCAGAAAGTTGGGTTTAATTTTCCTTCTCTGGTAGTGGTGGTGAAGGAGAGCACTTTATCAATGCAACATTCCCTGTCCCTAATTAGAACAAGCCACATACGGTAAAAATGTTGAACTCTTAGGGCAGTCAACAAGGGAAAAAAATGGGGAATGGGGGAGGTCGTTCATCAAGACCAAACCAAAATAAGACCGACCTTGTATCTTTCCAGCATCTGATCTGTGTTTCTAATATGTCTCATGGTTAAGAAATGGTGGGCTACTTTAAGATATGAAAACAAACATGATCTGAAAACCACGTCTTGTCTAGCGATTGGTTTTCATTAATTGTTCCCTTCTTTAAGTTTCCAAGCAAAGGGTGAAAAAATATATATCTGGGCAGCAAGTCAAGATTCCTTTAAAATGTGGGGTATTTTTTAAAATTTATTGCAAGTTAACGTAGCAGAGGTAATTACAGCCAGCTTTTTGTATTATTTTTGACATTGAGCCTAAAGTTTAAACTGAGTCCTGTGAAGGATTTGACATCTATAAAGCATAGTCAAAATGATGGTGTTTTCCTGTAATAGGTTATGAAGTTGGAAGCCCTTTGAGAAGCACCATTTCTGTTCAACTAGATCAAGTCATTCAAAACTCAGACCACAGAGACACAGTGTTTTCTTGGAGTTAAGGCAGAGACCTGGGAAAGAGGACAGCTGGGTGTATTTTTTCTGTTTGAGCTTGAGCTAATATTTTCTAAAATGGCCACTGATTTTTGAGTGCCATTGTTTCAAATTAGACACCCAAAATCAATGGTCGTGTGTGTGTGTGTGTTTTAATTCGAGCTAAAGCATTAGGCCAGGGGTCGTCAACCTTTGGCTTCCCGCAGCCCCTGTTGGCCTGGAATGGCAAACCGCGGCCAGTGGGAGCTGGGATCAGCCGAACCTGCAGACACTGCAGGTAAACAAACCATCCCGGCCTGCCAGTGGATTTCCCTGACAGGCCGCATGCCAAAGGTTGCTGATCCCTGCATTAGACAGTTCATCTGTAAAATGGGTACTTTTACATGTACTAGTCTAACAATGGGGGCAAAGTATTTTTTTCCAATAACTAAATAATTGATGGAGAAAATTCTAACAAATACATTATTAGTTGACCAGCTCTAAAATTTACCTGCTTCACAGGAATGAGTCCAAGTCCAGTGGTTTAACCATAAAACCATCTTTCATCTCCAAAAACTCTATTCTATAATGGATTTTTGAAGTGCAACACAAACCATGTTGAACTTTGTACATTTTTCACTTTTTGCTTTTCCTTTTTCTTCCATGTCCATTTTTGCCATGATTTCCCCTCATCGGGTTTGACTGCTGCTGACCACATGGACAATATTCAGAGAAAGATTAATAGCAATTCTCTCTAGCTAAGCAATGTAAAATAAAGGGGAATGTTGTTAATGAATGGTTGACCAGGAACTCAAATTGGACAACTAAGTCAGCTTGGTTATTAAGGGCCAAAATCCTAATATCCTATAATCTACTCCTGTTTCAAAGTGCACTAGGAAATTTTTAGTGCACAGCAGCAGAGTCCACACAGATCTCAATTTACCAGGAAAGAAGGGTTTGTACAGATAACCCCTGCTGGTGGTTTCAATCCAGTTCTCCGTGGACAAGGGTCTACTACAAAAACAGCCACTGGGGAAACTAGAATGGTCCAGGGAATTACAGTTCAGATATAAAGCCCTTGTTTTAATGTAAGAGCTGTTAGCTAATGTTGTCACCATTTGGTGGCTGTATGGTGACATGCAGTATGTAAAGTGATCTTAATGGTCTCAATCGAGCTCAATGTGGACAAGTTTGCCAAACTATGTCTCAAAATCAGTCCCAATTATGATGTGAAATTGCGCCCTGGCTGGCAGACCGGGCGCACAGAGGTTGAACTTTGTTTTTTGCTGGAGGTGATCCAATCAGGAACTGGATGGGTGCTGCGTGGGAAGCTCATTCTGCCTCTTTCTATATTTCCCGTAGAGAGAACTTTGGTCTCCACGCCCATTTGAGTCTTTATTTTTTTTAAGTAGATTTCCCAAAATATTAGGATCTCAGATTCCCCACTCCCCATTCTGGCTACTATTAAAGTGGAGATGTATTCAGCATGGAAGGGACCATGGAAGAGTCCTAGACTTCACTAACTCTCTACTGGAGCCAGACCCAATGTGCAGCACACTCCACCTCTGTTCCCTATAGCCTCCATACACAAATCCCTGACCCCATGGAACGAGCTTTGCAAGGACAAAGGAGGAGGGGGGTAGCTTAGGTGCCTACCACACACAGGAAAAGGGAATCTCTGTGATGGAGGAATCCTAGCCAATCAATCTGTCCCTTTACAAATAAGTGTAACTTGTGGTATTTTAGCGTATGATGCAACACACATGAAACTGACAGGAAAAGTAGCATCAGAATAAAATGTCACACTGAACGAGGCTTGATCTTCAAGCACAAGGCACCAAGGTGAAGCTTTTAAATGATGGGCAACTATTAAAACATAAATAATTCAGTCTATTCAAAAGCTTTTTCATATATTTATAGTCCTGAATGCACTAGATTCCTGCAGGCCAGGGAATTAAAGGTCGAGGAATCTGTATCCAATCCCTCAGAAAAATGTTCCTCTTCCTAATCATCTATAAAGGATTATTGTCTTCATTTTAAGTTAATTTTTCCATATGAAGTAATTTTAAAGAATAATCAGCTAGTTCAGTGATGATAGATGTTTCAGACTGGAACACAAAAGAGATAATAAAAGGCCCAGCCAAACCACCTCCTCCACATCATTAGTAGGTCCCCTACATCTCTAGTTTTTTCTCATATTTTTATTGTTTGCTTCAAATTAATTGTCCGCTTCTTTTTCCTCAAGAAGTTGTATTACAACTCAGCCACTTCTAGAGACTTTCATGGTGTTTACCAGGTTACTGCTCTCACGCTCTAAACACAAGCAATTACTGCCAATTAAAAGAAGATGTTGTGTGTGGACAAGCTCACACAATACAATACTCAATTAGCATCTCTTTGCCCAGTTCAGCCCCTCCATATTAATTGTAACTATGAGAACGTGTTTCTGGGTGTGTGGGATTTGGCCTTTAGAGTGGGAGTCAGATGGGTAAGGTGAACAACCTTTAAACTCGCTGAACTTCAGTATGAAACTCGCCAATCCACTGTCCTTTGGTAAGCTCTGTATTACTATTACTAATAATTTCATACACATAACTGGCATTATTGCCATACTGAGAAACTGGAGTGTATCTCAGGAGACCTCAGTTCTAGCCTCAGCTCCTGCCACTGGCCTGCTGAGTGACCTTAGGCAAGTAATTTCATCTATCTCTGCCTCAGTTTCCCCCTCTGTAAAATGGACCGACCTCTTTTGTAAAGTGCTTTGAGATCTATGGATGAAATGTACTTTAAGAGCTAGGTGGTGGTATTATTTAGTTATTATTTTATTCTATTCATAAGCACAGCAATCAGAAAATGAAACAAAGTTGAAAGCTTAAATACCACCCTGCCATGCTGTGCCTTAGACTGTGGTCTTAATTTTTGTCAATGAGTAAGAGAAATACTACAATACCTATTGGTCCTTCTTATACAACTTTCCATTCAGTAATTTACCTTACATACATTCTTCCAGATTGGCTCAAATTTTTTAGGTAGCAGTGAGCTCTATAAAAAAGTCAAGTTTGGACAAAACCATGTGGGAAAGCTTTATTTTTAACAAATCCAGAACTCAAAAAATGTCTGAGCAGAATTTATGATGCTTTCCTAATAAAACTGGCTCTGGGCTGAGACCAACCATGACAAATTTTAACCCAAAAATAATATCTTTGCTAAAGTTATGATCAACTGGAAAAGGAGGCTTTACACTGAATGTTTCATTTCAATGCCAGGCAATAGCCATCTGTAAATCTCTAGCAATAATATTTGTTCTTTGTAATAAATAGCACCTTTCCTTCCAAGATCCCAAAGCACTTTGCAACATTAGCTTATAAACTATCACAACATCTTGTGGGGTAGTTACTTGTAGATATTATTATTACCCAGTTTACAGGCAAGTAAAACTGAAGTGTATATATAGGCTAAGGCCCACATTTTGAAAAGTATTCCATAATTTGGGGGTGTATATTTTTGGGTGCCCAACTTGGGGCACCCAGATTAGTGGACGCTTTTATAAATGTGTGCCTAAGTGTCTTCTAACTAGTCACAGAGTAAGACCGTAGCAGATTTGGGAACAGAACCCAGCAGCTCAAACTCCAATTTTTCCACTCTAGTCATTCGTCTACACTGCCCCATGCAGGTCTTAAGGTACTAAATGAACACAACATTCAATTTTAAATCAATGGATCACTTGTATTTCAAAGCTGTAAGTGTGAGATTCATATATGTTCCTTCCAAATTGAACTCTCTGAAAATTCATCTTCCACGCTCAAACCTCATTTCATTGCATTTCCCTGTCATTCCTTCTCATGTTTGCTTAGTAATTACAGGACATAATTTTCCAGTTATCCAATCAAACTGCACCAATACAGGCCTGTGTGGACCTCTGTGTGTAAGAACCTTCTCTCTACCCATTGGGAGCTCATTATTATATACGTAATGTTGTATTTTTATTAGTCAGTCCTATGATTGGTGTGGTAAGGGGATTTGCAATATTGTTTCACATACATCAAAGGCTGCAACCGAGTTTAACAAGATCCAGCAGGTTACCTACAAGCCCCAGAACACTTGTTCTAGGTGTGACTAGCCCAAACCAAACCAGGCGGCGAGTGTTTGCAGACGTTATTCCAACTCCTTGCAGTGATAAAATGGGAATTCTTTGGTTTAAAAATACGTTTCTTAAATATCACTTCAGACAAGATTTGAGTCAAGCAGCCCTCCTCTTTCTTGGCTCTGCTTCATTGGGGGAAATGAAGCATGCATGGTGACTTAAACAGCCCCAGCAATTTTCATTCAGGCAGTTGTCTTTTAGGATTACTCTACCTTTTTTAAAATAAAAATTCTTCCAGCTTATTAGTTTGTCTTCCCAATTACTTTCAGAGCAAATGAGCTAAAGGGAAAGAGGTTGGAAGGGACTTCAGGAGTTCATCTAGTCCAACCCCCTGCTCAGAGCAGAACCAATCATCCCATCCCAGCTTTGTCAAGCCTGACCTTAAAAATTTCTAAGGAAGGAGATTCCACCATCTCCCTAGGTAACCCATTCCAGTGCTTCACCACCCTCCTAGTGAAAAGGTTTTTCCTAATATCCAACCTAGACCTCCCCCACTGCAACTTGAGACCATTACGCCTTGTTCTGTCATCTGCTACCACTGAGAACAGCCTAGATCCATCCTCTTTGGAACCCCCTTTCAGGTAGTTGAAAGCAGCTATCAAATCCCCCCTCATTCTTCTCTTCTGCAGACTAAACAATCCCAGTTCCCTCAGCCTCTCCTCATAAGTCATGTGTTCCAGCCCCCTAATCATTTTTGTTGCCCTCCGCTGGACTCTTTCCAATTTCTCCACATCCTTCTTGTAGTGTGGGGCCCAAAACTGGATACAGTACTCCAGATGAGGCCTCATGAATGTCGAATAGAGGGGAATGATCACGTCCCTCGATCTGCTGGCAATGCCCCTACTTATACAGCCCAAAATGCCATTAGCGTTCTTGGCAACAAGGGCACACTGTTGGCTCATTTGTCATATCCATTTTGACTAATGCCAAACTAGAGGCTCTGAAATCCAGAGTTCTAATCCCAGCTCTGCCATTCACTTGCAAGGTGATGTTGGACAAATCTTTCAACTAATCTTTGTCTCAGCTTCCATATCCGCAGACTGTGGCCCATGATAGTTCACCTGCAGTATTTCATTGTAGTGAAGTTGTCTGGATTAATTCGTTAATGTCAGTTAAACAGCTTTGAAAATGTAAAGTGTCCATCATTACCATCTATTTAAGCATGTATGTCTAAAGAAGGATTAAAAACATCCCCAGGTAATTGTCTCCAATCTGGAGGAAACTAGCATGAAGGGGAAAAGGAGCAGTCCCTTCAGAGTGAGTGACTATCTCCTCTCCTGTTTGCTTCTTCCCCATTCTCTATATGCTGAAGTCTCATAGAATCATAGAATATCAGGGTTGGAAGGGACCTCAAGAGGTCATCTAGTCCAACCCCCTGCTCAAAGCAGGACCAAAGCAGTCTCCCAATAGATCTTTCCGCCCTGCCACATGTGGTAGGGTGAAGAGAAAGACTGTTCGCTAGGCTTTTGGGAAAGAGAGGAGTGTGAGCATTGTATTCTCTTCCAGCCCTACATTTCTATTATTCCATGATTCTTTCCTCCTGCATGCTCTCAAATAGAGGTATCGGAACACTGAGCACTAGCCAGCACTAGTGGCAGGGATATGCTAGCTATAGTTATTGGGTAAATCATCATAGCACCATTGCAATCAGTGGAACTATGACCTTTCACAGCAATTGAGGATCTGGACCATTTTATTGAATGCTAGAATCGCCACCAGCCTGCAATGCTTGAATTGCTACCAGCACCTCTAGGATTACAGTCCAGCTCAATAATGCTACTAGTGTTAGCAGCCAGAGCTTGTTTGGCATCTAACCATAACAAAGAAGTCGTTAACCAGAACAGAAAATTACTGGACCCCACCAAGAAAATGTGAGGAAGATGTAGGAATTTCTTCATTAGATGTATGTTTGGAAGACACTGCATCATCTAATTTTGATCAAGTCCTTACTCAGTGTCAATAAATAGACACCCCTCTCTGCCAGTGGATCTCAGTTCTTCCAACCTGTATTTTTCATACTGATCCTTCAGTCCTCAGCAGATTCTGAAAGTCACGCTAACCCCTGGGGTGGCTTCAATTCAGCCACAAATTACTTAGGACGTTCTGGGAGGCAGGGGAAGGAGTGGAGATGCAGCACTTCCCCACTCCTCCTCCTCCCTCCCAGAAAGTTCTAAGCACTCGGAGGGAGGAGGAGGAGGAGGAGGAGGAGGCGGAGAAGAAGAACTTGTGCAATGCTCCCTTATAAAGTCGTTGCTCTTCCACAGAACCTTACAAGCAGTGGACAGAGCAGGCAGCCAAACGACCATATAAGGGATCATTACACAAATTTAAACGAGCATGTTCCCCAATTGAGCAGCGACGTAACTTTGAAACAACATTAAGCGGGAGGATGTTAAGTGAGGAATTACTGTATGTCTATAAGAGCTCTGGTCAGGTCTGTGACTGCAGTATAGACATACCATGAATAAGATTAGATCACAGGTCTTTACAGCTGAAATGTAAGTACTCAGACATCAAACCCTGAGTTTCATGGGTCAAACTAGCAAACTTCACTGCCTCAACTTGGACTTGTGTTTTGCAATTTCAAAACATCCCTGCTGTTGGGTGTATACTATGTTCTACATGCTGAGGGCTCAGTCTACCCGGTACTGTAAAGTCTTTGTTGAATATTTGATAATTAGTTGTGGTTTAATAAGGTGTGTGTGAAGGAATTCTGAAGGCTATGATTGGAAAATGAAAGAATGCTGTGTCCTGAAACTAGTGCCTCAAGATATTATATTGTGCTGCAGTGGTTTCTTCACTCAGCAACATGAGGCGACCTTACCACTGGGGGGAAATGGGCAATTGTGTCTTGCAGACATCTGCTTTTGTAACTTCCTGTTTCCCAGGGAGAATCCACTTAGAGGCCCAAGTGAGAGGCCTCATGGTAATCCCAAGCCCTCTAATACTTCAGTGGAAAGAGTTTGCTTTAGACTGCTCATGTTTCCGCTGAATAAAAGCATCTTTTATTCTATCTGGTAATGGAACTAAGCAAGAACTGTGTGCAGACATGTATGTAGTTCTTGGCATATAGACCATTTCTTTAACATACAAAACTGTAGGTGGGGTGTTTGAACCAAAGCCTTGTAAAGATTACACAATGTGCATTTTGAAAATATTTTATTTTTTAAGAGTTTTAAACCCCTAATTTGACTGGCCTTAAAAAAAAAAGTCATTTATGGTGGTGATATTCCTTTGGATACTAAATACCAGCTAACTTTTAAAACAGGGGGTCAGATTCTGTCCCTGATGATGGGAAACAAAAAGGTTCTCATGAATAAAAGGGGTCAGAAGATCTGGATTGTATCCACTGTTGCCACATCCTTACTGGGTGACTTTGATGATCCCTGTGTGCCCTCCCATTGAACTCCCACTTAAGGCAATGGGATGTGAACGTACTTATCTAGGGCAACAATTTTATGAGGAGTTGTTGTTTGTAATAGAGGTTTCAATCAGGACTGGAGCCTCTTTGTGCTAAGCTCAGTTCAAACCCATGCAGTGAAAAGGACAGTACCTTGCAATCTTCACAGAGACATTGGGTCTTCATTAAATACTATTTAAGTGCTTGGAATGCCTTGGATGAACAGTGTCAGGAAGTGCAAAGTATTGTTGTTTACTATTGTGGTGGAGCCTGCAAAAAAACCCCACAACCATCTTGGTCTCCCTCTTCTGGCTTTTCATGGGAATGTGCTCCAAATGCTGAAGATGTCTTTTCTCCTTTGGTTAATGGAATCTGCCATACTGATTTCTGCTCCTTTCAAGCCACAAGGGGAATTAGTTTTCCCAGTGGGAAAGGGCACTTTCTTTTCAGTAAAGAATAGAGATCGGCAGGACTGGAGCTGCAGATCTTCTGTAGGCCCAATCTAGAAAGGATGGAAGGCAAGGATGGCCCTTGACTCTAGAATGCTCTTCCCCTAACTATTCCTCAGAGCAAATCTTCATCACCCTGCCGCACAAGTTCTTTGGTTTCATTTGTAGGGTAGTGTTAATTATGGGATTGTTTATTTCTTGGGGTTGGGTTGTTGGTGCTTCTCTGGACCCTTTTGAAGATTCAATAGGTGGCTTTTTACCCTCTCTCCCCCCACCACCACCAATTCTGCATGATGGTTGTAATAGATGCTATGCTGTTGGAAGCACTATCTTTCAGAAGAAAAGTAACACTGATGACCTTTCTAATTGTTGTCATTAAAGATCCCATGGTCCTTTTTTGCAAAGGTACCTGTAGCAGATATTTGCATGGTGATCCATTCCATTACAACTCCATCAATTGCTGGCCAAAGATCCCACATTCCATTTCAATTCTATACTGTAGGGGGTTTTGTGCAGCTGAGTCCCCTCATCCAGAAATGACTGCAGTTCAGTGGCAGGTAAAGTGATCCCTGAGTGTAATTTGTAAACGGGTCTTCTGAGATTAAAGTGAATATACATAAACATAAGGGGTGAAATTCTAGCCTGGGTCAATTACAAGAGTCTCATTGACTTCAGTGGAGCCAGGATTTCACACAAGAGATTATCATTTTATTATTACAAATGGAATTTTTTTAAACACTGAGAAATGTTAATTTGCAACCAAAAAGGGATCTATTCCAGCACTTCTATTTGAATTCACTCTCAATTTTATATCAGTCCCATGTTTACATTACAGTCCCATTGACTGACTAGCGGCTTTTCATTCTCTGCTGTACGTATCTGTATTTTCAACAGCTCATTAAAAAATTGGATTGGCCACCACCTAATAGTATTTTTTTTCCTAATAAAATGGTTCAAAAGGCTGGTTTCCTCCAACTTTTTATTAGTTCACCCACCATGTTACTAGAGGGCAATACCTCCATTTTGTTCAATTTGCTTCATTCTAGAGTTGTTATGAATTATTGCAAAGTGAGGTAATGTGCTTTAAAGTCTTTTTTTTTTTAAGCAAACCTTATAAATCATCGCTATCTTCAGAAAACTACAGAGGAACTTGGAGGATTCCAGTGGCATCCTGACCTTTTATTGTTTTAACAGGTCTCTGTCTTCTTGGTCTCTGGTATCCTCTTGTGAGCTGACCTCTGGTGCTGAAATGTAGATCAGCATCACCCTGCTGACCTTTTAGCAGTAGAGGTGAAAATAGGGGTTTCTTGTTAATTTTTCCCTCCCGGTTTCAGTTCTCTGGCATTTGCACCCACTGAGCTACTCTTTGAGTTCACTTTACACCTATGGAGATCCAGCAAGGAGGGGGGAAAAGTGAGATGCACCAAAGCCCTGGTTCTTTTTGGTTTAAAACAAACTATTTGGTCACCCTGCCTGGAGAGAGAGATTTGCTAGTGAGTTTGTTGTCTCCACTCCAAGTGACATCAGACTGGGATCTTTGGCCTGATGCAGCCACATTTCAGCTCCCCAAACAACAGTATGTGCCAAGAGAGCGTCTTCGGGTCTTAATTCTTTCCCCAGCTGTGGAGAAGCACATCGAAGAGGCATTGAGCATACTCTGTGCCTCCCCAAAGGCCCTCCAGCACATGTGGCAAAATCACATGCTTTTCCTCTGGAATGGGACAAAGGGCTGACAGCAATATAAGCATTATGGACCTCCCCAGGATGTGTTTAGCACATGCAGCTGTGAAACCCCTAAGGGTTCCATGTGGCAAAGACAGGCTCTTTCGCCAGGTTTGTACAATTGTCTTTTTAGCTTGTTAGGGAAACAAGTCAGCCTACTTTTAGTACTGTGGGCTTTTAGAGGTGTTTACATTCTCTTTAGATACGGGCAGTCTCCTGTTTTCCTGCTATGGGATAAGCCTGTGAGTGCAACATTTGCCTTCCACCACGAAACAGCTTTGTTTGCGCTGCTCTGACACAGTGCACATGGTAACCAATGCCTCCTTATGACACATTTGACTGCATCCCGTAGACCACACACATCAAGGTTTTTGTGACTGTCCAAAAACTATCGGTGGTGCTAAAGTAACACGTTTTCTCAGTGTAAGATGGTAATCCCTTTGGGAATGCTCCATTTCACTAAAAACATGGCACTGTGGCAACTTGGCATCTTAAGAGCTGGTGGTATAAAATGAACATTCTGTATACAATATGTTATAATCCCTGCACAGCTGGTAGGTCCAGAGAGCCAGTCTTTAGCACCAATGGGAACATGTACATTACATCCTATAGTTAACCCCAATGCCAAAGGGATTTGGACACAATGAGTTACAAAGTGGGTGTTGAGGACCACTGAGATTACACCCTAGGTGCTCACACACTGTGCTGGGTATGGGTGGTCAAAGGAGGATTTGGGAGAGATTTCCATGTATGAGGCAAGTTCTGATCATCACTGGACCATCAGATAGGGTTGGGATCCCCACTCATGGATTCAAAATCCATACAGGTAAGGTGAGAACTCCTGGGCTAATATTTCTAGACCATGGGATCCAGCCATGAGCATCTGCCACCAGCCTCTGCAATGAAATGTAGGTCTAACTAGTGGTATTGCTGACCTCAATTGGTGAATGAACTCACCCTGGGTCACTGTGTGTCTAGCTTGTGTTGAGCCCATGTTGACCCCTCTTGTTTCCAGTCAGCTGTGTGTCGCAGTGCATCCTTCATATCCATCCGGTGCTTCAGATGCTTGATGCTTTCTGCTAGAAGGTTTTGGAACTGGTGCTGTTGGGGCTGAGCACCGCACACCTCGATTGACACATCTGGGCTCTGAGTCCTGTGGTTTCTGGTTTCGGAGGGCATACTTTCCCCTCTCATACACTCCTTCCAAATTTCCCTGGTGCTATTCTTCTGATTTCACACAAGCCAAATTGCAATACCATGGGCCTCACAGTAGATCATGACGTGCTGTGCTGTGAGATTTGCTCCAAGAGGTCACTATAAGCAATCAAGGCCTACACAGGGAACCTGAGAGCTCTCCTGGCCTCCTCTGACATTTCATACGAGTCTTAATTAAAGATGGTCAACAAGATCTCAGCTGCCTCCAACTCCTAGTATAGGCAACCAGCTGCCCTAGTTCTCGTGCCAGTAGACTAGATTCTTGATCTGAAGAGACAGAAGGAAACAGTGATCAAGAATATTCACTGCAGCTGCAGAATTTGCTTCAGAGAGTTTCCTTTCTATTGTCTTGAGAATGTGCTCAAATTCAACTGTATCAAGAAGAGAATATCTCCATGTTGGGTGGTAAAAAGGTCCTTGAGGTTGAGTGTGGTTTGAGTGTTGGGTGAGAGAGAAAAAGAGTGCTGTTCTAGTTACAGCCTGAGACTCCAAAAGAATGGCCCATCCTGAGTCTTGGAGACCTCACTTTTTCTGGAGAAAGAAACATTCATAATGGTGTCTATGGAAATAACCATATAAAAGTGCCCAACTATGTACTCTGGACCTTGTGGACATGTACATGGATATAGAGATATGTATCCTTAATAGCAGTAACATTTCTGAGCATGCTTTTTGAGGGGAGGTACAGGAGGGTCAGGGACATAAGCACTGGTATCATCAGGGCCGGATTAATGCAGGGGCTTCAGGGGCTGCAGCCCAGGGCCTCGGGCTAAGGGGGGCCCCACAACAGGCCCGCTGACAGAGGGGGCAAAGGCAGGGTTACCATATTTTAATTTAAAAAAAGGAGGACACTCCACGGGGCCCCAGCCCCACCCCAATTCCGCCCCTTCCCCACCCCCACCCCTTCCCCAAAGTCCCTTCCCCAACTCTGCCCCCTCACCTGAACGCTCTGCCCCCCTGCTCCTCCCCCTCCCCTGCTTCCCGCAAATCAAATGTTCTCGGAAAGCCTGAAACAGGGAGGCAGCAGGTAAGCTGGGGCTGGGGCGGGGCGCGGCATGGCCCAGTCCGGCCGAGCGGTTCCCTTTGACGGCCGGCCGGCCCAGGCCAAGAGGCTCTGGCCCCGGCGTCTCCCACCCGGCTCGGCTCGGACCCTGGGGTGCCCCCCCCACTGCATACACTAAATTATGATGTTCTTCATCTGTTTCTCATTCTTTATCGTTGTACGGTATTTTTGAGTTTAGAGATATACCTGGAACTTTTTAGTCTCCACAATTGGTGATCAGTAAGGGTAAGATCTTGTCATGGTTATTTTTAGTAAGAGTCATGGACAGGTCGCAGGCAATAAACAAAATTTCACGGAAGTCTGTTACCTGTCTGTGATTTTAACTAAATAACAAGGGGGTGGGGCTGACCACTGGGGCAGGGCTGAAGCCAGAGCCATCTGGGGTAGCTGGCAGCCGCGGTGCACTGCTGAAGCCAAAAACTCGTGGAGGTCTCTTAAAGTCACAGAATCAGTGACAAAATTGTATCCTTACTGATCACCAACCATCTACTATCCTCCTCACATAGCAGAAGGTTCTGTAACTTTTTGGGCATTCTCTCAATATTTTAAATAGTCTTTTGTATCTTCTTGTGAAAGTAACGGGTCTTTGATGCATTAGGGAGAACCTAAATTCTACTCAGCACAGAGGATGGAAAGATGCTCTCTGGTGGAACAAACAGCTTTGAGTTTTGAGTCTGGAGATTTCCCACGTTGGTTGTACGCAAGATCCTAGAGCGGTATCTATATATAAGCAATTCCACATAACAATAATACTTTGTATTTTCCATATGAGGATCTCAAATGGCTTTATAAAATCTAATGACTTTAGCCTCATAACAAATATCTATATATGTATTTCTAGTGCATCACTGTACAATGAGTCTATTGTAGGTGCCAAATACAAGATTTAGAAAGTCCTACTTGTAGGGTCATCTCCCCTATAGCTCCCTCAGGGCCAAACTGTACCATGTACATAGATGGTGGAGATGCAATCGGTAGAGATGCAATGGCTCAAGGAGAGCTTAGGAAGGCATTGTGCTTGTGGGAGAGATCTGGTGCTTCCCCCTTACTCAAGGTGGAGGTAGGTATTTTTACTCCTGGTTCCTATTTCTTCTGATGGGGGCAAGGGGCTATCACTGTCATCTTACACCTGTGAAGTAGGAAAACCTCCCCATTTTACAGATGGGAAAACTGAGGCACAGAATTTAAGTAATTTAGTTACACAGGAGAGGTTCATGGTAGCTGGAATGGAATCACAGGTCTCCTTCCTCCCAATCCCATGCCTTTATCTCCAAACCACCCTCTTTCCCCTTCAGAAGTAAGCAATCTCTTTACCTTTCTCTTGAAGTTTATCATATGCTTGACAATAAGATAGGCTAGGTTTATAATTTGCTATGGGGAAGGGCCTTTTATCACAGCCTACTTGACATCTGACTCCAGAGTATTTCAGCTAATCATTTCTGGAACACACAAAGAAAGAAAGAAGGTTATTTTTAACTTACACTCAGCTGTTTGCCTGGGTAACAGAAAACAATCAATAAACTGAGGCTCAGATTTTCAACAGATTTCTCTTTTTTGTCATGCTTGATATTAATGGTGACCTGCACTCTCTCCCATAATGATTGTCTTTAAAGTCTCTTTGGCTTTCAAGAGAGTGTTTCAGCTTTTTGAGTGCCTTTCTTGTGAAAGAATATAATACGGGGAAGTCTATTACCTTAGAATATTTTTTTTTTGTGACAGTCAGTGCTGGAAATTAAACTGCTTGAGTTGGCTTTGTGTTTTTTGCATACACAGCAAGGATAACTACACATCAGATTTATGGGCATTGTGAACAGGTTGCTATGACAACCACTCTAGCCGCTGTACACCAAATAACCTTGTCATGTGAACGTTTATCACAAGCACATCAAGTACCGGATTGCACTGTATGCTCTTTGGCTAAACAGCAGGATTTTTCTGAATAATAATTGGTCATGGGCCTTTTATACTATGAGTCAAAGTTAATCAGCCTCTGGATCTGAAATTGTGTCAGATCTGTGGTTAATCTGAGCGGAGCTATTCAGAATTTTGATGCTTTGTTAGAGGAAACTTTTCAGTAACCATTGTTCTTTATAAAACAAAACTGGCCTTCCCCCCCCCCCTTCAATTGCCAGCCTTAACTTGGAAAGCCTGGGTATAAAATGACAGACCTGTCTACATGTGTGTAACATGTTGCACTGAGAATGAAATATGATTTTTCAAATCTTTGGTGAGAAATAAAGAATATTTTAAAAGAGCCTCCTAAACCCAGATCGAACATCCTAATTCTACACACCCACTTTTTTTTTTTTTTAAGGAGAGCACATGCACCTGGCCCTCAACTGAACCAGTGGAATGGCTTTTTATTAGTTTAAAATCTTCCCTGTATACCCACAGTTTAAAACCAATCCCAGACTTAAAATATGTTTCTAGTTTATAGTTTAGTGGGAAAGCTTAGTGATGTGTGAGGGATCTGTGTATGTCCTGCCAGTAATTTTTGTGAAACAATTATATCCTGAGCAAACTCCAGGCTCACAGACATAAGCTGGGAGTTTTTGCTTAAAAAAACCCAAACCAAAAAAGACCATAACACAGTGGCTGTAAGAGAGTTTGCAGAAACCTGTTTCTAATGTATCCTTTATATTTTTAAATACTATGGTAGTGTGTTTTTGCCACATTGATATAAATGTCTAAATCCATCAGAGAGAGAGTAGTTTTGCAGGTGAGTTTATAGACAGGGTCGGCTCTATGTTTTTTGCTGCCCCAAGCACGGCAATCAGGCGGCCTTTGGTGGCATGCCTGCCGGCGGTCCGCTGATCATGCGGATTCAGCGGCATTTCTGTGGGTGATCTGCCGGTCCTGCGCCTTCAACATACCCGCCGCCAAATTGCCACCGAAGCCGCGGGAACGGTGGACCTCCCGCAGGCATGCTGCTGAAGGCTGCCTGACTGCCGCCTTCACGGTGACCGGCACGCCACGCCCCGTGGCTTGCCGCCCCAGGCACTTGCTGTGCTGGTGCCTGGAGCCGCCCCTGTTTACAGAATAGCAACAGCAGAGTAAACAAAATGTTGGGAAAGCTTTAATGTAGCATTAATGAAAATAAATAAGGTCTTGGACTTATTTTTGTTCCTCTATTGTTATTAATTGAATGTCTTAAATGGTGGTCCAACAACTATAACAGCTACAACAGTCCCAGAGACACAGGGCCTACCTCAAAGTTCACTGAATTCAATGGAAAGACTCCCATTAATTTCAGTAGGCTTTGAAAGAGGACCACTTGGTACAGTACCTTTTATGATGGCTGGGATGCATTGTGGCATAGTGACATGTTGGTAGGGCTTTGGATTAGTGCCCATTCATACTGGATATTGAAAATGAGGAGAGGATGCGGAGAAGAACCAAAAAAATAAATATTTGAAGGCTGGAAAAAATGTCTTACCAGCAGAAACTTTTTATCATAAAAAAGATTGAGAGGTGACTTGATTGTGGTATATTTTCTCCCCAGGAAGGTACTTAGCCCATATACTAATGGGCTCTTTAATTTAGCAGAGAAAGACAAAAGAAATCATGGCTGGGAGTTAAAACTGGACAATTGCAAGTTATAAATAGATGCAAATTCTTAAGAGCGAGGGTGATTAACCACTGGAATAAACTACCAAATCAAGTGGTAGATTTTTCCGTTGGTTGAAGTTTTCAAATCAAGAGTGGATGTCTTTCTGGAAGATGTGCTTTAGACCAGCACAAGCTATTGGGCTTAATAGTGGAGTAGCTGGTGAAATTCTCTGGCCTGTGTCATACAAGAGATCAGGCTAGATGATCTAATGGTCCCTTTTGGCCTTAAACTCTCTGATTCCACGAATACATTATGTCTCCCATAATACAGGCATCCAGATTTTGTATTTTCAAGTTAAGACAATTATATGTGTAATCAAATCTCTGGGAGCTCTGCCAGATGCAACTTTGAAAAATGTTGCGGAATGCAGCCACTCAGTAGCTAAAGACTAATCCAGCTGTGCTTCAGTTACCGCACATACATACGTTATAGAGGGCTAGTAACAACCCCGGTTATTAAAGTCGCCTAAGACTCCCCATTCATTCGTTATTAAGGAGATAAGAATGGCCATACTGGGTGAGACCAATGGCCCGTCTAGACCAATCCTGTCTTCCAACAGTAGCCGGTGCCAGCTGCTTCAGAGGGAATGAACAGAACAGGGCAATTATCAAGTGATCCATCCCCTGTCGTCCACTCCCAGTTTCTGAGAGTCAGATGTTTAGGGACCTCCAGGCCATCTTGGCTAATAGCCATTAATGGTCCTATCCTCCATGAACTCTTCTAATTATTTTTTGAATACAGTTATACTTTTGCCTTCACAACAACCCCTGGCAATGAGTTCCACAGGTTGACTGTGTTGTGTGAAGAAATACTTGCTTTTGTTTGTTTTAAAGCCTGTTGCCGATTAATTTCATTGGGTGCCCCTGGTTCTGGTGTTATGTGAAGGGATAAATAACACTTCCCTATTCATTTCCCCACACCATTCATAATTTTATAGAGCTCTGTCATATCCCTCTCCCCTTAGTCATCTCTTTTCTAAGATGAACAGTACCAGTCTTTTTAATCTCTCCTAATATGGAAGTTATTGTCAATATCCTCATTTAATACCAAGCATTCAAATTCACCCATCTTAGTATTTAGACTTCTAGCACCTGTATATACATTTCTCAATATTTAGACGTCGGCCTTCATGTGATGTAATTGAATGGGACTCTTTCATTTGACTGTTTCCCTTCTCCTCCTACTTGTGCATTATCAACTTCTATTCTCTCCTCCTTACTAGGATATAGAGTATGCTCTTTAATAAATCCTCCCCTAAGGAATTACTCTGTCTGAATGGTGTGCTTCTCTGCACCTGTCAGCTTTCCCCCACCGTTCTTAGTTTTAAAAACTTCTCTAACGACCGTTTTAATATTACATGCCTGCAATCTAGGTCTGTTTTGGTTTAGGTGAAGTCCACCCTTCCTCTATGCTCCTTTTTTCCCAAAAAGTTCCCCAGTTTCTAATACATCTAAACATTTCCTCCCTACACCTTTGTCTCATCCTTGCACTGAGCCCCTCCAGTTCTCCCTAACTGGCCCTGCATATGCAACTGGAAGCATTTCAGAGAATGCTACCATGGAGGTTCTGGATTTTAATCTCTTATCCAGCAGCCTAAAATTGGCCTCCAAGACTTCTCTCCTACCTTTCCCTATGTCACTTGGTACCTACATGAACCATGATCATCAGCTTCTCCCCAGCATTGCTCATGAGTCTATCTAGATGTCTCAAGAGGTCTGCAACCTTCACACTCATTAGGCAATTCACCATTTGGTTATTCTGGTCATCACAAACCCAACTATCTATATTTCTAACAATTGAATTCCCCATTACTATAACCTGTCTCTTCCTGATAACAAGGGTCCCCTCCCCAGGCAGGGTCTTCTCCGCACAAGAGGATACCATGACATCATCTGGAAGGAAGGTCCCAAAATGGGATTGTTTTCCTCTGCTCTAACTCAATGTTCTCCTTACTCGAGACTTTCATTCTCCTCAACAGCACAGAGATTGTCAGACTGAGGGTGGGACTGGTCTACTGTGTCCCTGAAAGTCTGATCTATGTACCACTCTGTCTTCCTTAGCTCCTCCAGTTCAGCCTATCTGGCCTCAAGAACCTCGGTCTCTGAGGGCCATGAGTTGCTTGCACTTAATGCACACATACACCACCTGCGCACAAGGCAGGTAATTGTACATGCTGCGTTTAATGCTATAAACAGGATAGCCCACTCTACTACTGGTCTACTGCCTGCATTATTTTTACTCTCTCAATGGGGCTTACTGTTTGTTTGTTTTTAGTCTCTCAGTGGGGCTTACTGTTTGTTTGTTTTGTGTGGCGTTACATCCAACAAACATACTCTAACATACTCTAAACATACTCTATCTGGCTCTCACACTTCCTCTCTAAACTGCCTAGCAAAACCCCTCTGTTCGCTAACTTCTCTGGTCATTTAAGAGCTGACTTTTTAAACCCCAGTTCTCCTTGAGTTAGTCCCACCCCCAAAGGAATCTTTAAAGGATTAGGGATTAAAGGATGGTAGGCTAAAGCCTCATTAGTAAATTCTCAGTCTAGCCTATCAGGCTTCTTGGCTCAGACCACAGGCCCCAAAACAGACCACACTATAAACTTCAAACAAGCAAACACACAACAAACTAACCAGCAGACAACAAATTCACCCCAAGGGTCATGTAATCACTCCTTCTTCACCTGGAGAAATCCCTCACAACGCTCCTCCATTTGCTGCTCCTGTTTGCTAGAGGATTCATTACAGAATTAATTAACTTTTCTGGTAATCAAATTTAAAATATCTGCAGTAATTCTCCAACATTTTGGTTCTGTAGAATCATTTCACAAGAGTCTTTACTGATCAGTCCTACAATCAGAGCTGCTAGCCCTGTTAAACTCAATAGAGCTCCAAAGAGATGCAGGGCTTCTAGCACAGAGCCCTGCACCAAATATAGCCCCATTGACAACAGGGCTTCAGCCAGATGCAGGTGAAGATCCAATTGCAGGATCAGAGCTCTGAGTTAGGTTTTACCAGGGCCTCAGAGGTGAAAGACAATGGATCCTACTTGCAGTTCCCCAAGATGGCGGATTGTACTACAAGATGTATTCCACTTCCTGAAAGGCAGAGTACAGAATGCAGTTCCCATTCAGCTACAGAATGTTACGTACCTTGACATGAAAGTCCAGGATAGCTTGTGCAGTGGGGGTGGCAGAAAACACTCCTTTCTGTCCAGTGCCCAGTCCATCATGTGCACTAATTACTGCAAACCATCAGTAAGTTACATTCATAATGAATTTTCTTTTAAGCTATATTATTTCTTAGTATAATAAATGTAAGATAAATGTATTGCTGAGTCTGGAAACTAAAGTCATCTATTTCTCCCTGAAGTAAGGGAAGCACAGACAAGAGTGTAATTTTCTCCCCGAAAATTAACTGCAACCTAGACCAACAGCAGCCACCTCCAGGAGTTAGTGACAAATCCAGTCTTCATTCAAGTCTGGCCTTTCCACTGGGACTATCAGCAAAGGTGTCAATTTGTGCCAAGTGTGGTTGTCCTTTTTGGTGGAGATGGACTGGTTCTAGGCTGCATCCAGAAAGGGGAGAGGCCTATTTTCTATTTCCAGTATGGATGTTGTATTTAGCCCAAGATGGCAGAAATGTGATGAGGTCTGGTGATCTCATGGGTTTTCTCCATCTTGAGTTGAAAGCTTATAAAATCAGCATATGAAATTTTGGTTCAGTCAAGTCCAAACCTTAGCCTAAACATCACCCCCATCCTAGTTCAAATGACACAGATTTTCTGGGACCTAGACTAAGATGACCAAAGTCAATTCACACAGATTACCGGGCAGTTGATCAGATGGTAACTCTCACGTACTAGATATCAATCTAGATTGGATTTATGACCACTGGTGAGTGTGTTACAAGTCCCACCCTGTGCCTGACCTGCAAAGAATATGAGTTTGTTACATTCCCATCTAGAGAATGTTCACGATTTAGCTCAAGATGGAGCCGCTCAGACTTTTAGCACTGTAGGTCCCTGCGTCAAGCCCCAGTATGTTGGATAAGCAGATGGCAGGTGTCACAGATTCATACAGTAGTCTGGAGATGAAAAGTTCCCCATCACATTTCCAATTCCCAGAGCTATTCAAACCTCTTCCAACCATCATTGGAAAGGGTTTCACAATTTAACTCTGAAGGAAATAAATGGCAATATATTGATACCTGTTTTCTCATGTCACTTTATATAGTCTGAATAATTAAGGCTTGTGCTGCTATTTTACCAAGCAGACTTGTGCTAGAATTCTGTACCATATTTAAAAATTACTAGATTCTTTTCAATGCCCTAATGTTTTATGAGCAGTTTTACAGTCCTTGTGTTGTGTTGTCGTGTCCTTCCTGAAAGCTGGTTGTTTGCACTGGCAATTGAAAGTCTGGATAAACTATTTGAAAGATAGCTCTGTTGCAGTTAGTGGGAACTGCTCTTTAAAATAGTGGGTATGTATAGATGGCATGTCTGGAAGGAAAACTAAAAAGTTCATATGTTTAAAATTGTACAGGAGACAGTGAAGGCATGAAAGGTTAATATGCAGAATACATCAGAAGAAGAACTATCATGAACTAAAATGCACAGACAATGACCTAATTCTAAGTCGATGTTTTATATTGAGAAAATAAGTCAAAGTAGGAGTGCGGAGAATTTATCTAATTCCCTGTCTTTGTACTCAAGTGCTTCATTTTAGACTTTCCTTTTTAGTGTTAATCATCTCCAGTTAGATTTATAGAAAGGATAGAACGGGTGTTTTTTTTTATTTTTTTTTATTTTACTTTTACTTAGCAACATGAGACAGTGGCTGGACCTGTACAATTGCCCAAAACTGCAAATGTTTTCCCCAAAGGCTCCCAAATCCCTGGCAAACACAACTGCTTTCTAGTTTATTGATAGGCTGCTAGATTTTTTAAAAAGAGCTTTAGTTAGGAAACCAGACACTAGGAGAACACGTGAGATTGTCAAGAAGTTCTAAAACAAGCACATTAAGAATTTGGGAAAGAGCATTGGTGCCAAGTTGTGATTTCAGTAATGTTGGTATAAATCTGGAGTAATTCCATTAACTTCAGTAGAGTTGCACCAGTGTAACTTAGAGAAGAATTTGACCCCTTTGTGTCTGGGGAAAGGTGAGAGATACTGCAGGAGGACAGAGCGTCCTGAGAAGAGTATGCAGGAATGGCTGATGAAAAACATATGGGACTAGAGAGAAATGAACGGAGAATGGAGAGGGATGCTAACTAGCTGAGCTTGGTAGCTTCATCTTCATATTTCACTTGCTTGATGGTAATCTGATTTTCGTGGTCACAGTGTACACATTCTCAATTTAAGCATAAAAAGGAGCAAAGAGGTCTTATGCCAACACTCAAAAATCTGTGTAAAATATTGGAACTTTCCTTATGTGAAAGTACATGGCATTTGCTAACGAGGGTATGGGGGTGGGGGAGCCTATGGCAAAGCTAACTTCCAGAAACTGCAAGGATAGAATATCCCTTTGAGAAGCTACCAGCAAGGTCAAATCAGTGCTGATGGGAGGATTGCTAATATATTGTCTGGTGAGTGGCAGCAGAAATCAGGAATAATGCAGAGTTTAGGTATATTCTTAGCGCAACTTGGTGGACATTTTTTTTAACTCTATATACACCAGGACAGAAATAGCAAACATGCAATCCCCTCATTCAGGAACCTCAACCCCAGCACCAATGCTTGGTTCCCATGGAAAAAAATCGGCATAAAAAATTGACTCTCGTTAGAGAAATTAAAGCAGAGAACAAACTCCCTTGCTGTTTGCCATAGCTTCCCCAAACAGAACCAACGTCACACAACTAACAACAGTGCAGCATTTATTGAGGCTAAACAGAATTCACCTGCTAAGAAAAAGAACCTGTAGGACTATATGCAATCGGTGACTCCCCCATCACAATATATACTGCATATGTGCACATCTATCCATTACAATCTATATTTTACATTAGATATAAATTGATCTAATTCTGCACTCAATCCATTTTCACCTCCTTGACTTCAGGGAAGCAACTCCTGATTTCCACCGGAGTAAGGGAGAGGAGGATAAGACCCATACAATACAGCTCAAAGAGAGAGGTGAACTTTTGAAAGGAACAAAGAGTTAGGTGCCCAACTTCCATTGATTTTTTCAATGGGATTTTGGTGTCTAACTGCTCTTTGTTCCTTTGCAAATCTGCTGTAACATTTATAGCACCCCTTTGTTTGCCTTATGTGTTTAGACTATAAGGCCTTTGGGATAGGGAATGTTTTCTCCTACGTCTACGTACAGTACCTAGCACAATGGGGCTCTGATTTCACTGGAGGCCTCTAGGCACTCCTGAAATACAAATAATTTTAGCAAGGGTGGCATAATATGTTCCAATATAATCTGTGCAGATAAACTTTTAATCAAACCATTAGTTATTCAGCTTTTATTTTAGTACCAGCCTTAAAAATATCCACTACCCAACATTTGAGCAAAGTCCTCTCTTTCGGGGGGGGGCTGGTTGGCTTGAAGGATTAGCGAAGGCATATGGAGTAGAATGTGTTTCAAGTCATCTTTGAATATTTAAAAAAAAAAAAAATTGGATATTTTTCTATGCCAAATGCACTAAATAGCGGCAGGACATCCGGCCCATAACTCATTGAAATGAACATTTCCGGTCTTGATTTCAGTTCCCCTTAAATCACAAAGCCCTGTTCCCACTCCACTGCTGGGCTCCAGCCTCAGCAGGTGGTGATTTCACAGATGCTGGATGAGATCTGCTGGAGCTCGAGCTGTCTCATAGGAGCTTAAGGAAGCAGCAGTTTGGTTACATAGTTCAGTATTGTAGAGTGTTTCTATTCCTGCACTGTTTTCTGTCCCAAAGGTTATAAACTAACCACATTAAAAATCCACTTTGGAAAACTGCTACATAAACTGCTGTGACCTGAATCCATTCTCCAGCAGGGCTCTGTGGTATCTATTGATATTCAGGGCTGAACCTAAGTGCCTTATGATATATGGCCTATCCCGCATCACTGCCTTCTGCTGGATAGAACTAGCCCTGCTCAGTGTGCATTATCAGCCCTTATATTAGGGTAGCTAAATGAGATCTTCCTTTTGTTCCAGATGTATGGTACTCTGTTCTGGGTTCTGTTACTGATGCTGCATGTGTGCTGCTTAACAGATGATTGGTTCCCATTGTTAGTAGTAGGTCACAACATGTATAGTGCACTTTGGGGACTTCATCTCCAGGATCCTGCCTACAGAGCACAGGGTGAAGAGAAAATCTAGGGGCCGGCCAGAAAATCTCAAACTCCTCACCTGTCAAAATGTTCTCACAGGCGCATGAGGGAGCTTTCCCAGCCTCCCCAGATAAGTGGAGAGTCGGACATTGATGATCTCTCTTGCATCTGACTTTGTACAGGGCAAACCAAGTCTGCACAATTAGATGTAGGCTGAGGAATCTCATGGAGCTAATGTGACTTCAGAGATGCCTCAAAGAGAGGGGAGAATATTTTTTGTGCTGGATGCCCCCCACCAATTTTTGCCATTAGGAAAGAAGTTAAATAAAGCTGGTCAGGAATTTTGCAATTAAACTTTTCATTGGTCAGAAAATGCTGAGTTGTCAAAACCAAGAGTATTTTTGGGAAAGGGTCAGTTTCTGTGAATTTCCTGTGTTTACCCCCCCCCCCCAAAAAAAGTCAATACTTCCTGTTTCAACATTTTTTTTAAATGGAAAAAGTCAAGGTTTTCAGGTTGAAATGAGTTTTTGCTTCAAAATGTAAGTTAAAGTATAGTAAAAATATAAAATGTAAAAAAATGAAAATAAGGTTTGAAATCTAAATGGATTGACCCACTCATACCCTGGTGCTCAGCCCCCAGTGCCAATCATTTGGGTTAATTTTGCAGTGAAGACATACGCTGAGGGAGGAACAGAGGCAGTGAAAAAAGGCATGTGGGGAAAGGTTTTTGGGTTACAGGTAAGGGGTCAGCTGGGTTGCACAGGCAATCCTTAATATAGGACTCCATGAAAGCTGGTCCTAGCTTTGGACAGTAGTACTGCAACTTAATGCATGTTTCTTCAGGTTGAGTGATCCCCAGTCCCAAATTCTGAATTCATAAAGTAACACATGAATATGTAGCACCTGAAGAAGATGCACATTCTTGCACAATATCAACTGTGAACATGGCCATCTGCAAAACAGACTTTAAAAGGCTACTGTTGTATAGACAAAGTTCACTACTGTAATACATTGTGCTCCCTAGGGAGATAACATATTTTACCAGGATAATACCCAACTAAAATAAAACAAATTCTTTATAAGGGAGTGTGTCATTTTTTGGACTGTTGAATATAAATTATGTATGTTTAAGAAGCTATAAAACTGGGACCACAGCGTGTAACTCTAAATGAAAGCTCCTCTGTGAAGAACTGTACCAAAAGAAGGTAAAATATTGGAATTAAGGAGGACAGAATGCACTAACATCATCATAAAGCATCAAGGCAGTGGTATATTTTGTTCCCAGATGAAAAGGTATTTTCTCATCTGAACAGAATTTAGATTTATGTTCATCTCTCCTATTAACCTTGTGAAGAGCTGTGTGTGGGAAACACCTTGTATCAGGATTGGAATATAACTCTAGAATTTAGCAGTACTGAACACATTCACCTGTAGTTTTATGGGTATGAGTGACTTAAATAATCCTAATTACTTAACTCTGTTCCATAGCTCATTTTCTGGTGGCTGCAAAATAGGAAATAGTCTTGCACCACAGCTTTCTGCAAGCGCTGATGGAGAATCTATTTGCACAATCTTAGTGGGGGGAAAAAGGTTGACCGTGTCTAAAGTGCAAATAAACAGCTTTTGGGTACAGAGTCATCCAAGGCACGCAAGCTCCCAAACGCTCTTTATGCTAGTTTTGTGGGGTTGACCTTCTCTATCGCTGCAAAAGTTCAGCCCACAACAGGAAGTCAAAACCACAACAAATGCAAAAAGTTTCAAAATGAGGGGTGTAGAGGCGCCTGGGGAAAAGAGAGCTCATGCATCTGCTTTCTGAGACAGATTGATCCAAACTGAACATAGTGTTCCACATGAGAGTGTACCGTCAATGTGCATAATGGTATTATAATATGTTGGGTTTTTTTTCTATTCCTCTATTTATTCCTGCTAACATATTGGTTGCCTCCCCCTCCCGCCCCCCAATGCTGATGCATGTTGAGCAGATGTTTCCACTGAGCTTTAATGCAGTGATATCCAGGTCTCCTTCATGACTGGTTATAGCTAATTTACAACTCAGCAAAGCAGAGAGGTAGTTCAAATGATTTGCTTTCCTGGTGCATTACCTTACATTTGTCAACACACAATTTAATTTTTCCATCATGCCCAGCTATGGTAAGTCCTTCTGACGCTCCTAACAGTCTAGTCTAGTCTTAAGTAACCTAAATAATGTTCTCATTTGCAAATACACCTCTAACCCGATATAACGCAACCCAATATATATATATATGGATATAACGTGGTAAAGAAGTGCTCCGGGAGGGCAGGACTGTGCGCTCTGGCGGATCAAAGCAAGTTCGATATAACGCGGTTTCACCTATAACGTGATACGATTTTTTGGCTCTCGAGGACAGCATTATATCGGGGTAGAGGTGTATTGCCACTTTACTTTTCCAAATAATGAACATATTAAACCACACTGGCCCTTGCATGGAAATTTGGGCCATCCCGCTATTCATCTTTTGCCATATTTGAAAACTGTCCATTTTTTCTACTTTTTGTTTTAACCAATTTCTAATCCGTGATGTTACTTTACTTCTCACCCTATACTTTCACTGGTCACCATGAAAAAGTGAATTCTGTTTCTAGAAATATTGCTGTTCTCAGTGATTTTCCTCTTTTTTAAGTGTAGAGAATCTCTTTCAAATCAGCAGAATCTTTCAAAATGCTAGCAATAATTTACACATAACCCCTGCAGTTTCCTTTATCCATTATTTTATGAAACTTCTAACACATTAGAGGGGCAGGATTATCCTAAGCGGTTTGACTCTATCATATCATGGTCATGTGGGTATTCTGCTGTTCTTTTTTTAATGATTATTTCAACCAGTTTTCCCAGTACTGCAGTAAGGCTCACCTGGTCTGTAACTCCCAGAATCATTCCTAACCCCTTATCTAAAGATAGGTATAACATTTACAGCCTCCCACTCCTCCGCTATAGTAGCTAATGTGATGTTAAGGGAAGAGGAGCTCGTTCCCAACCTTAGTCTCTCTTGCTTTGAGAAGTGACTATTTTTTTCTCTTGTGTGGGGAAGGTAATTTTTAGGCTTCACTTTTCTTTCCTCCTGTCTCCCTAAATGAACCATAGAACTGTTCTCCAAAGAGAGTCCTCTCTGTGCTATGACTTATCTCAATTCTTCCCTGGCTCCTCAAGCATTCGTCCTTAGCAAGTCACCTGACCTCATTCCCATCACACTGATTGGAATGGAAGTTCCTGGCAAGGTGGCAGGACTACGTGATTGTGGAAATGCTAAACTAGCATGAGTGATTGCTCTTAAGTGGATACCAACACGTTGGGGAAACAGGTTGATCAGCCTAATGGGTGGCAATGAGCTCTCATGATCTGAGCCTGGGACAAGGAGCCACAGAGTCCTGAGTTTTTATCCTGGCTCTGCTAATGATTTGCTGTGTCATGTTAAGATAGACCCAAAACCTCTCTGCCTCTGTTTCCTAGTCTGTTAAATGGGAATAATTTATAGACAGCACTCTTTATCTTTCCTATCTCAGCTTTGCTTTCCTCTCTCAGAAACTGCAGAGCCAATTTTCATCCATGCAAATTCTGCCATCAGATAAATACCCTCAAAAGCCAATGTTCTGTGAGTTCCATTATCCTATGTGGAAAAAGAAAATGCACATGTGAATTCTCTAAAGGTAGCATATATTTTACATACTGGATTCATGTGAGATTGCATAGTGTATTGACTTGGGTAAGAAGCAATACAAAGGCATCCCCTTTCTGATATTAGGGTTTCATGCTCATTTAACTCTTGTGAAAATAGACGACAACTCAAACTGTATATGGGTCACATACTGCTTTTAGTTACATCAGATTTACAGCTGTGAAACTCCAGGTACTTTAATGTACTTACCACAGTTCATTTCAGGGACTCAGGAGTACACAATGGCAAATCCACCTGTGAGATTGGGGCCTTTATTTTATTATTGCTATTTGTTTTATATCTTTTTCCAGCTGTACACAATTACAGCAACCTGATGCTCACAAGCAATCACTTGTCTCACCATGGCATTTGTATCACTAATGATCTGGATACAGCGATGATCTCGCTTAAGGCCATATGTGGTTTTGTCAATGCAATTTTATAAAGCAGTGTGAATAGCTTCCTTAGGGATGAGTCAGCATGGATTAAGACGGTGTTGTTGTTGCTCCGTATCAGAATTGAGGGTCTTTTTACAGGCTTCCTTGAACACCAGAGCATGTCCTAATTATCTTGCCTCACTTCTGATGCTCATTCTGTCCTCTCGGGTGAGCGGGGATAGGGTTTTTTTTTATCACAGAGCTTAGTGGAGCAGGAGGAGGAGTGTCTTCCATATTATTGCTTCTAAAGACAAAAGTCTGGTGAGGTTGAAGGGCTAAAGACTGACGGGACAAATGTGTGCATGTTGACTAGCAGGAGTAGCAATGCCAGACACTGAAGCCTCTGATGTTGTATGTTCTGATAGTGCAGAATATCTAACAGTGTAGTGTTCTTAAATAGCGCTTTCAGAGCCTAGCCTTTTTGGGAAGGATCCCTACTAGCGGGGAAAGAATTCATGAAGAAATTGTGTAAATTTCAGCGTAGATTTTTAAGGCCTGAAGAGACCATTATGATTATCTAGTCTGCCCTCCTATAAAACACAGGACATAGAACCTCACCCAGTAATTTCTGCATTGAGCCCATAAATTCTGTTTGAACTAGAGCCTATATTTTACAAAGATGTCTGGTCTTGATTTAAAGACTGCAAGTAATGGAGAATCTATCATGTTTCAATGGTGAATTATTCTCACTGTTAACAAAAACAAAAACATCGCACCTTTTTTTCTACTTTGTATTTGTTTAGCTTCAGCCTCCAACCACTGGATAATGTTATTACTTATCTAGCATCAGACATAATTTCCCAACCTAGGTTTAGTAGACAATGATGAAGTCACCTCTTAACCATCTCTTGAGTAAACTAAATAGATTGAAATTCTTAAGTCTCTCATTAGAAGACATGTTTTCCAGAGCTCAAATCATTCTTGTAACTCTCTTTTCTGAACCCTTTCCAATATGTCAACATTGTTTTTGAAGTTGTTGGAACCAGAACAGAACATAGTATTCCAGTAATGGTCTCACTGCTGGCATGTACAGAAGCAATACCATTCTTTACTCCAACCTGATATTTCTCTGTTTGTACAGCATTGCATTGAGAGCACATGTTCAATTGGTTATCTACCATTACTCCTAAGTCCTTTTCAGTCTCATTACATTCCAGAATACAGTACTCCCATCTTGTAAGCGTGGCATACATTCTTTGTTCCTAGGTGTCTGACCTTGCATTTTGCTCAGTTTTAAACTTTTGTGTTGTTCAAATGAGCCCCCCTTACCAAATGATCCAGATGGGTCTGTACTGATTTGTTCCCATCATTATTTATCCTCCGTGAATTTTTGTCATCTGAAAATTTTACTAGCAGTGACTTTACCAATGATCTAGAAGAAAATATAAAGATATTTGAATAGCACTGGGCTAATATCAGATCTTTGTGGAACCCACTAGAAACACTCTGTTGGATGATGATTCCCCAGTTTGAAATCGACCATGATAAAACAATTTTTCTTTGTACACAAAGAATGTGGAATGAGCTACTTAGCCTCTTCTCTCATCTGATTCATATTTAGAACAGATTCCCCCACCCCTACCCTATCTTGCAACTTCGGTTAGAACATTGATTCATAAGAACTCCAGGTTCTGTTCTTCTGAATTGTCAATAACTCTAAAGAAGGTAATGGTAGCTTTGAAGTGGATTCCTGCGTGTTCTCCCCCTTCTGCACATGTGGAAACCCACCACATGCACACACATGGCTGAGATCATGAATTCGCAATCCCATGAAGTCTGAGGATCCACAGGGAATCGTGTCCTCATTCTGTGGATTATGGGGCATCGATGGCTATGTCTCTGCTACAAGTTTGAAACTGTCTGAAACTGGGGGGTACATACTCAGCATGGCTAAGCCATGCCTCTGTTGCAGCTATGCATGCAACCACAGCTATGCTGCTATCGATACTCACATGAGTATGTGTACGGGAGCAGGATTGTTACTCCCTAGTTTGAATTGCAGACATAGCCTTTATCAAGTGCCAATGACGACCTGCACTGGCCCAAGCAGAGCTGGGCGAATAATAGATTTTTTGGTTCTCTAGCAATTCCAAAAAATTAAAAATAATAGTTTTGGGTCAAAATGAAACTGAAATTTTTCAGAATTTTCAGTGAATTGGAAACTAAAAATAGTTGTGGATCAAACTAAACATTTTGTCTGTCCTGAAACAAAATGTTCTGTTTTGATTTTGAGTGTTAGTTTTTGTGGTGGTTTTTTTTTTTTTTTTTTTTTTTTTAAATGAAGTAAAAGAAATTTGAAATGAAAAGACCTTTTGAACAGGAAGATCAAAATGTTCCATTTCAAAAATGTGGCAATGAAATGTCTATATTTTGGATTTTCTGGGGGAGGGTTGGGGAGAGGGGTTGTTTGTTTAATTAAACAATCAGCAAAACCAACACACATTTAAAATCTCTGTCAGGGTCATAGAATCTGTATTTCTTTTGCTGAAAAACCATTTCAGATGGAAAATTTTCACCCAGCTGTAATAGCTTTCTGGCAGATTCCCCAGGCCATGGTCACAGTGTCTTAGACAGACTTAAGAATACAACCCTGCCTTTCAGTCTGTGGAGATAAGCCCCATCCTTAAACACTTACTAATGATCTTCATAGTGCTTTACTAAAATTATGTATAGTTCTCAAGCAAGCCTCAGGAACCCAGTGGGGAAACTGAGGGTCAGATTTTCAGAACTGCCTTCTAATACAGCATGATTCAGTTTCTGGGGTGTTCAACTTTAGACAGTGAAGTGATTCCATGTTGCCAGTCTTGTGATTTTATTGTAAGTCTCATGGTATTTGATGGTTTTTGTAAAGCTCCAGCTTCTGGAGTCACGTGAATATGTGAAGTCTCAGCTTTCATTATAAAAAGTAAAAGTAACTGTGAGGGTTGGAAACGTAGGGACAAAAGCTTGAAAATGTTACCTGAGTGCACCCTAAAGGCTCAGAAACCAGAAAGCAAATTAAAAGAAGCCAAAATGTGTTTTTAAAGCACCCATAATTTTTAAGCCAATTTCACGATTATAGCACATAGGACTCATGACTTTTTTGAATGCCTGGGGTTAGTAATACTGATTATTTACATAGGGACATGCAGAGTGTCAGTATTATGACTGGAATTAGAATGCTTGAGCTGTTGGCTGTAAATTGTGTTCTCCTGCCTGTATGTTATGCTGTTATAAAAATGTAGCGTTAGTAGGTCACTAAAGAACTGCTTGTTTGTGCCTCCATCCAGCCCTTGTCTCTGAATGCAGGAAATCAGATCCTGGTGATATACTTGGAAGATGATTGCAATTTATATTACATTGTCAAACTTAACACAGATATAGTTGGGCAGGAAATGTTTGTTTTTCTATCCCAAATTGGAATGCAAAATTGAAATCTCAAATTTTCACAAACCAAAATTCTATTTAAAAACTAAAACCAGTTTGGGTCATTCAAAACATTTCAGTTAGATAATTTTAAACATTTCATTTCTATGTCAATCTTTTCATTTTTTTATTTGTTTTACTATTATTTAACTTAAATTTCAAAACAAAAAGTCATTTCATACCTTCCCCCTCCCAGCCCCCCGCAAAAACCCTATTATTACTTTTGGAAATTTTTTTGACAATTTCAAAACATTTTTTTCAGTTTTTTTTTCTCAAAACAGGAAATTCATCCAAACCAATGCTTTCCTGTGAAAAGTATCAGTTTTAATGAATCTGCATTTTTCAATGGAAAAACTTTCATCAAAAAATTCCCAGCTAGCTCTAGTCAGTGTATAAGGAAGCAGTAGGTGACAAACTCACTAATGTAACGTCACTTTTTTGACATTCTTTCTTGCCATGAATAGATCAGTGCCTGGAAAGCACATTGTAAGTATGAAGTATATATTGCTCTTTGGAGGTCAATTCTATTTCCTCTTCCCCTGTGTACATGCATCCTTCATGCCTCTCCTCCTCCCCACTTTACCAAATTCTATTGAGGGAGCATTACAACATCAGCTCATTTTGAATGAGGAAGTGTTGGAAGTCTGCAATAATGTGCATCGTTATGGATAAAAGGAAGGGGGAGAAGAGAATTGAGGGGCAGAGAGACTCATGAAGGCCTTCCTCTAGTTAATGGCATTGCTAACTAAGGCGATTTTATTAAGCAAATGAAAAACCAGTTGAAAGAGCAGTGACTGGAAATAGTCAATCCAGTGATTGAGATTGAGAGTCCACTGGAAACAGCTGACTCTTTTAAAGCAGGGGAGGGCAAACTACGGCTCACGGGTCAGATCCGGCCCATCAAGGCTTTCAATCCGGCCTGCGGGATTTTCAAAGAGGCCCAGGTGAGTTAGGCGTTCAGCTCTCATTGACGTTCAGTGGGATTTGGGTGTTTAACTCACTTAGGCTCCTTTAAAAATCCTAGACTATAAGAAAGTAATTTAATTGAGGAGCCCTATAAACGCATTCATCTCTAAACACTCAGTTCAAACCCAAGCCAGATCAGTAGGTGCCGGGCTTGGGCAGGTGGCTGGGTCATGTGACCAGACCTCACATGATGATAACTTAGGGGTGACATTTCCTATAAAAGGCAACCTGCTCAGTGAGACATATCGACAGACTTGCAGGTGACGCTGAGCTAAAGAGAACCTGAAGGAGGTCTCTCCAGAGAGTCCCAAGCTCTGGAGCAGGACTGGCTGAGCTCTCCTGTTCATAGGAAACTGGAGAGCTGAGAGAGACAGGTCCTGCAGCCCTGCTACAATGGTGGATGAAAATCTCTTGCTGCAAAGTGTATTGAGAGGCCATGAGGAAGGGTGTTTATAGAAGGAAATAGCCTGGCTTGGACAATGTGGAAGGGAGTTGATGCTTGCACTTGCTTATGGGTCCAGGGTGGGAAAGAAGTCCCTTTCTACTGCACTGAAACAGCAAGGCAAATGAAGTGCTGCTGAGCCCAGGAAGGGCTGGACGAAGAGCTACAGCCTAACACGGGGAAAAGATTGCATGAGGATCCACTGTGAGGCTGCTGGATACGTGTTTTGTTGGACATTTTGTTTACGTCCTGGAAGTAGGGATAGACTTCATAATTTGGCTGGACAGCTTAATTGCTAAGAAACATGAGAATCAGTGCATACAAGAGCAGGTGATGGAAGGGCTAGGGGGCCACCAGAGCATGACTTAGTGAGCTGACCTGAATGGGTCAAATGAATCAGCAGCAGGGTCCAAGGTACGATTCCTGTCAGTATTTATTGTATTTGATATTAACATTCTATTCCCGTAAGCCCATCTTTCCCTTCTCTCAGCCTTGATCCTCTCTCATAGGGGACACAAACTGGTTCACTCTCCCTTTTTGTGGTCTTCCACCCTCAGGCTAGCAAAATAGCTGCATGTGATTGGAAGATTTACGCTCTTTACTCTTCTGGAGTGAACATAATTCATACCAATGAGGACCTGAGGTCCCAGAGGTGATAGTTTAATGTTGTAATTGCCAACATACCCCGACCCATGTATCAAAGCGGTTAAACAAGTGACTTCAGTATATGGGCCGTGGGTGCAGAAGTCTGCCCTCTCGGCAGAGGGATAAGTTAATTACTCAAGAGATATGGAGGAACATGGTAAGGGGAGAAAATGCTGCCTAATGGAAATTTCCTTCTGGTCTGACAGCAAATACATAGACTCAATGTGTATTTCCAGTCAGATTGCAGGTGGAAAGCAGTACGGAGCAGTGATTTGCTAGATTTTACCCCAGAGAGTGCGTGTGCTATTGATGCTAAACAGGACTCTTGTATTTTCAGAGACCCAAAGGGCTCAATTTTTATATACACCTGATTAAGCTGCACTCACAAAGAATGGGTGTGCACTGGAATCCCACATCTGCATGTTGCCATGTATTTAGCTATGAGTTTGTTATGCCTTGTTTTCTGTGTACTGCACCTTCAAAGGCCACCTAATCCTACTTATGTACCAAGAGCAGCCATTTTGTATCTGTTTGAGTGCAGAGTGAAAGAGGGAGGATGCACATACCGTACTCTCTTATGGAGGCCAGGCTTTTGTTCATACTTGTTTGTTTCTTCTTTTACTGTAAAGGTCATTCTGGCTGCAAGTATATGGTGGTTATTTGAATGTAGAAAATACAATACACATAATAGCCATTTGTGCATGTAATTAGGATATTCGCTCATGCAAAATAGTGCTTCTAACCTCTCTAGGTCCCTTTCTTTGTCCTCAGTGGGTGTCTCAGTGTAGTATCATCCAAGCGCTTCAATTTTCACCTCTCTTCTTTTTCAACAGCCTTGGGGAACCCATTTCAAAGGCAAGAGAGAATTTTAAGTAAAGAAACAAAGTCAAGGGAAACAAGAAATACTAATGAATAAGTGAATCATTTCGATAAAATCAATCAGGAAGGAGCCAGAAAGGATCAAGACAGGATATAACTGATGCAACCATCCAAGGATGGAGAGTGCCATTGAGGGAACCAAAGTGAGCCAAAATATCAACAACTTTCTCTCAAAAGAGCCTGATGCCTTTATTTCCAAAGCATCCCTGTTTAAGTTTCCTGGAAGGACTAGCAAAATATATTCCTCCACCCTAAGCATCATGGATGGTGCCATGCAGCTTTCCTTGCCATTATGTCCTTTTCCAGTCATCCTTGCCATTCCCCTGTACTAAAATAAGCTGAACCTAATGGGTGGAAAATACAACTATTAAACTTTTTTTTTTCCATTTTACAAGCTCTGCAATAAATTAATGCCAAAGCTGGCACTCTCTGTGCCTGAAGCTATAAAAAGCTTAGAGTAGCATCTGTAACAGCAGTTGCATCATCTGGAGGGGGGAAGGGGAAAAGAGATAAAAGACGTGCAGATGGATTAGACAGTGAGAGGGGGAATTTCGCTAGTCCTAACAATTGTCCTTCACCATAGGGTCAGTACTGATTCTGGGTTTGAGCCAAGCCGTTGCTCCCCATTTTGCTCACCCACGCTTTCACCCTGCGTACGTCTTTTTTTTTTTTTTTAATCCTTTTAAATAACCAGTAAATCTAGGGAGGAGGTGGTTTGGGCTGTAATTACTGGGGCACGTATGGTGCCAGTAGCCACAAGTTCTTCAAAGCTTGTGGTCTTTGCAAAAACAAAAAAACACTTGGTCTGTTTTTGCAATTCATTCACCAGAGAAGGAAGAACATACAGTGAGGCCCCAATGGTGCTTAGTAGAATCCACTGCCTTCACAGAAAATATTGGTAGTTGTGGCAATGTAAGAATACAGCATGCCTGGTGAGGGGTAACTAAGGGCCTGGCCCAACTACAGGTCTGGGAGGGTAGTGGAGTTATTTGCCATGATGTTGAAGTGAGGGGAGAGTTGGGTGGGAATGTGGGAAGTTCTGGTTTTGCCCTCCTGAGTTAAATGGATGGCCGGCTTTTCCAGGAACAGATGTCCAAGTGGCAATTGCCAATATGGGATTGAATGAAGTTGGAATGCCCAGAGGAAGAGGGGTAGGTTTTGGAAATCTCTGTCTTGACTTGGTAGCTGAGCCATAAAAGAGGATAAGATCACTGAAGGAATAATATGGGTAGAAGAGAAAACCAAAGATGGAATCCAGTGGGGATGGGACACAGTGGGAAAGCGTAGTTGGAACTCTGAGAGTTTCTAGTGGCCACAGATCAGGGCCTGATGATGCTGGGTGCTGTACAGACACAAAGTCAGACAGTCCGTGCCTAGGGTGACCAGATGTCCCAATTTTATAGGGACGGTCCCTATATTTGGGGGGTTTTTTTATATGGGCTCCTATTACCCCCTCACCCCTGTCCCGATTTTTCACCCTTGCTATCTGGTCACCCTATCTGTGCCCCAAAGAGATTACAATCTATGTAGGCAGCACGGAAAAAATATTAGTGTCACCATTTTACACAGGAAATCTGAGGCAGAGCCAGGATTTGAATTCAGATCTCCTGAGTGCCCATTCAGGCTCTGAGCCCCAAGAACAGCCATCCTCTTTAAATAGACCTAAAAATACCCAACTGGAATGTGCCTTTTCGATGACCAGGATCCAAGCCCGGCTATTAAAATTATAGATATAAGACATTTGCAAGAGCAAGCTGGTTACTTATTAAAAGTTTGTAACCTGAAAAAATTGTCCTCTATTTAAAACCATAGGGCTCGCTGTGGCTTTTAAATGGGCATCAAAGTTTATTTGGGTGCATAAATACTGTACAGTTTTTCCAAGGGAAAAAAACCTGTCTGCAAACTGCTGAATGAAGCCATTAGAGTCAGCTGCATCACCTCCCATCTAAGTCTTAAACCAATGCCACTATAAACCTGATTCTTTTCACTTTAATAGAGAAACCACTGTTGTAGAAAGGAAACCCACGGTGGGGCAATTTGTTCTCTCGCCACACGTATATTGGCTACAAAATAGTCAGCAGCACTTAGACATTAGAAGGACCCCAGAGAAAGTTAACACAGATGATTAGCCCTAAAGGGCCTGTATGATGATGAGAAGCTGAGTGAATTAAATTTATTTGCCTTCGAGCAAGTCAGTGGAGTTGTGTTCAGGTTTACATTATTAGCATTTGGAGATCTTGCCGCATCAGTATAATGGGAGAGGGGGATTAGTTTGAAACAGCAAATTTTGTGGTGAGATTATTTTTTTTTTATTCATTTTTTTTCCCGCTGTTGCTAGCTGATTAAGGAAAATAAGGGCATCTAGGATTCTAAGTGTTTGAAAGGATCCTTCAATGACTGCAAGAAACATTGGGCTGCTTGAAAATGTCAGCACTTTACACTTTATGTAGGATTGAGCTGATTGCGACAGTGAAGAGAACAGGAGTGATTCAAAGGTGAACCAAAGGTCTCTGTTTGATATGTGAATGCATGTAGAACAGTGGCATGGGGGGGGGGAGGAGACTGGCTCTATGAAAGGTTGGGTTCATTCTAGTAACAAAGCATGGCAGAGAGGCAATTTGATGTGTCTGATATTTGTTGCATCACCGTAGCACATGGTGAGTTACCGCTAAAAGTGAGACTAGGTCTAAATTGGGGTGGACAGGGATGCATGTGTCATATGGTGTACAAGTAATACAAAGTAACGGTATTTGGTTCGTTCTCTGGGAATCTCAAAATCTGGGACAAAACTCTGACCTTGTCCCCACTTTCTTACCATATGTAAGCTAACTAACACAAGTTAGTGGCTAAGGCAGTTGTTGTTCTCATACACATCAGTAGATCAAGGTAAATTGAAGGACAAGCAAATCACTTAACGTAACATTTTCAAAACTGATTTAGGCATGTAGGAGTCTATATACATGCCGAATTGTACCACTTTAACTAGCTTGGTATAGTACAAATCCCTTGGCCAGGATCCAATTATATTGGTATAACAGTGTCTTACACCAACATAGTTTATTTCCCTTCTCTTACGGAGAACCCCCACTAGGAATTGTACTGACTTACCTATTTTAATTAAAAGAAATCACACCCCTAACCAAAATAGTTAAATCAGTACACTTAGGTGCTTTTGAAAATGTTACCTGTAGTTTCTCTCTGCCTCAGTTCCCCAGGTGTGAAATGGGGAAAATAGCACAGCCCAACCTCCCAGGGTAAATACACTAAAGATTATAAGGTCCCTAAGAAGATAAGTGCTTCAATGTGAAGTAAGAACTCTATGTTGAGGAATGTAGATAACTCTCAATGGTGGGTTTGTGCAACTGACAAGGATGACAACCATATTCAGAGCAGTACAGGACATCACAAACCATTAAGTGGAGGCTTTTTTTTTAATCTTATTGAGATTATTTTACTACTCAGATCTCAAGGGAATTAACCGGTTCTACATTTACTGTTCCCCATCAACTAACCATCTGCAGGCAACACCTTTTTAACAACTTGCTGGAATACATTTACTGGACATTTTGTCATTGTAGTATATTTGGGATATCAAAAAACAGCTGGTAGAAGGCCATAAACGAAGACTTTATTATATATTGTTTATCATCACTTTAGTTTTGGAAGGCTGACCAAGAGTGTTAATGCATGGCAACATTAAAATGTATCTTTATTGTTGCCGGGAAGGCTAAAGGTTACTTCACTAATAATATGCAAATGAAGCCTTTACTGCACATAATGAATAATCACTTCAGATTAAAGGCAGAAATTTCCTTTAGTAGTACTTGCAATAAAACCTTTTGCATGAAGTTAATTATTAATTTAAAAAATTACCACTTCAGTGAGCTTGGATACATTATTTATTAAATGTAATTAAAGTATTTATTAGGCAAGTAATAAATGATGGACCACAGCAACAGGGTGGCTTTACTGTTTTATAAAATAACCTTGGCCCATGTTTACAAGCAGTGACAGTAGCCCTCCTCTATTGTTATAACAGATTCATTATCTGCAGGATGACAGATGTAATTGCTTGCATGTGTCAATGATTTTAACTGGGTGGGGGAGGAAGAATTGGGAGTACAATAACCGGAGGCTTCATCAAGCCAGTGGTCTGAGCTTCTATTTATCAGTGATAATTTGCTTCTCCTGATGGAACATGAATTAAAGTTTCACATGACTCTATCCACCACTGACAGCCTCAACCTGCCCATATGCCCAGAGTACTGACTGCATGTAAATCAAACCTTAGGGTGTTTCCAATGAGAATGTCATTGACTCTCATTGGCGGCAGTGACAGTAGTTTCCGTTGAACAATCAACCAATGTTTCTCAAGCTGTAGCTTAAAAGTGTCTTGTCAAAAGAGTTAGATTTTGTAGAAAGGAGAAAAAGGAGAGGGGGGGGGGAATCACTGACAGCCACAGATCAGCAATGCTACCTGCCTTTTTTGTATTCCTGGAACAGTCCATTATGTGATCGATGGTTAAACTGTTTAAAGATAGTAGTAGGCTCATGGTTAGGCCAAGGAACTGGGAGCCAGGATGTCTGGGTTCTTTTCCTGATTCAGCCACTTACTAATGGTGAGCATGAAACTGTTATCCTTACATGTGTTGAGTAGTACTTTTCTTCTCAAGTAGGTCCATTAATCTAAAGTCTACTGTACAAATGTAATTTCCCCCCTGTGTATGACAGCCTAGAATCAAGCATGAAGAGGGATTGAAAATTATTAAAGCTGACTAGAACATTTCAACAAAAAAAGATATTTTTCATTTTTGTCAAAATTTTCCATGGAAAACTTGTGATTTTTTCCCCCCAGCAAAATATTTCAGTTTTGCAACAAAATATTAAAACTTTTCTTGGGAAAACAGATACTTTTCATTAGTCAAACTCAAATTTTCATGAAAAAACACTTTTAAATGGAAAAATTTTGACCAGCCCTAAAAATTATATTGGGTTAAGGAACAGAGCTTGCTATGTCGAGGGGTTTGCAATGGTGTTGCAGCCATGTTGCTCCCATGACATTAGAGAGACAGGTGGGTGAGGTAATATCTTTTATTGGACCAACTTCTGTTGTAAAAGAGACAAGCTTTTGAGCTGCATAGAAAATGTGAAGAAGGTTTCTCCCTTCATTCCATGGTGGAGGATGAGGAAAGAGATCATAGGATCAGCAAGGGACTTCAGCATTCGGGATGGCCTCAGATAGGCACCTGTGACCCAAACTGCCTCTATGCAAGTAAGCAACGAGCTCACTGGTATCTGGTTGTGAGTTTCAGCTGGCCTGACCAGTTCAGTGTACCCCAATTCATTAATGTCATAAACTGTATCTGTTATGCCTCATGCAAAGTATCAATGGAAAACTAACACCACACTGATCATGAATATTCTTGCATGGTGTATGTCCGGTGAGCATCCAAGGGACCATGCAAATATGGAGGAAATGTCAAACTAAAATTTGTTTACCCGACAAGTCTGGGAAGTGGGTAAACTGTTTTCTCACAGACAAAGGACAAGCCAGTGCTTCCAGACAGGCATCATCAGAGTCTACTAGCAACCACATGTCAAGTGGCCATTCATTTAGATTGGAGAGGGCAGGAAGAAATCTATTTTTTGCATTATAGAAAACTCTGGCAGGGGAAGAAATCAGCATAGAATGTCCTTCGCCACCAGACTCCATGTCGTTTTCCTCACAGCTTGAATGAACTTTATTTGGGGGGGGAGGTGCATCTTCAAGAAATTCATTGGACTATAAAAGAGAGAAGCAAAGTACCCCATGTTATCTTTCACCTAGGAAAACAAGGAGAACCAGCACCCTGTACTTCCGTGGTAGGTCCTGACTGAGAGACAGTCAGCCATGCTGGACAAAGAGGGATAAATGAGAAAAAAACCTCTTAAACCAAAGCCATACCTTTCTAGCTTAAGTTTTAGACTTTCTAATGCATGTTTTTCACTTTTATTTGCATGTAACCATCTCTCATTTATGTCTTTTACTTGGCCTCATTTAAATTCCTGTCTCCTTTTAGATTAAAAGTAAAACCAGATTAACAACAAATCAACCCAGTGCTGTTTGAATGGACGGTACCATTAACTCCAGTTAAAGTGATAAGCTGTGCAGTCTATCTCTTCAGAGGAGCAAATGAGCCTTATTATTCCCCAAATGATCCAGGAAAGGGCTGAACTTTGCAGAGCACATGGTTTGGGGAAAATTCAGGACTGGGGGGTGTTGGGATCATCTCGTCAGGTGTAACCAAAGCTGGTGGATACCAGAATATGGCTGGGGTGTAACAAGCAGATTGCTGGAATCCGAATGCACGCTTGTCTGCTGGCTGTGGGTGTACAGGCGGAGAGTCACAGCAGCAGAGCATTTAAGGCATCCAAGGTTACAGGGCAGGTGGTGACACAACCCCTCAATGATCTGGATTGCACCCCAGAATCTGACAGCACCATCCTCCTCGATTTTGTTTAGATGTCTTCTGTTTCTCCAGTATAATTAACCCTCAGGGATGGCTATAGTATATGAGCTCAGTCAGGATGATATAGAGTGTTGCCTTGGGTGGTTGCCAACTACTTGCTATTTGGGATCCTTGTCATAGTATTTCTTCTGTTCTAGTTTTCTCATATGTAGTTCTTCTGTAGTTATGTAACTGCTTCAGCATTAATTGGTTAAGGTTTCTTTAACTGTCATCTCAAGAAGCTATTAGATGTTGGCACTAAGGTTTTTGTCCTTCAGTCTATAAGTCTCTAAACTGGTGGTCCTCGAAAAGCATTGTTTTGTGTTGAGAAAGTCTCAATATTAAATGAGACTTTCTCAACCAGGTCTTTTTAATATCAAGTTCTTTGCTATTTGAACTGAGTAGTCTGCTAACCCATTTGATTGTGCATTATTTGATTGGATTATCCCAAGCCAAGCAAGCTGCAGTTTCATTGTTTTATTCCATAGTCGCTTAATGTGTTGTATACCATTTCAATATTTTTGAAAAAATGTAACAGTCCTACTAAGAAATCTTTCCCATTTAATTCAAATAGATCTTTTCTAGCCTTAGATCATGGGCTATCAGGAATCTAAGGACGTTTCGGTGGTTCTTTTGGATTCTATTTCCCAAAATAGATGACCGTTTTCTTCTTGGTGTTCATTGAAGCCTGGGCAGAATAGGCTATGTCTGGCTGTATTCTTAAATTTGTCAATCAGGTGGGAACTCTGGAGCATTTCTGACCTCCTACTGTGTGACATTTTGACACAATGTCCCACTATTATGTAGTAGTTTCATCTGCATATTTTTTCTTCGATATCTGGTCTTGTTCTTTTGGCCACCCATCTGAGGTTACTCTCTCCAGATTTAGTAAGGTTGGATCATTTTGAATTTCTTGTTTGAATTGACTGGTCAAATTTTGTTTTTGGAAATAGGTGGTCCTTTACTTCAAACTTCTCTTCCTCCACCTCCTTTCCTCTTATTGTTTTATAACTGATCTTAAAACTATTTCTGTATAAGAAACTCCTTTCACATTTAATTGATTCTTTCACAATTTCATAGTCCTTTGCTGAAGTCCAGCTGTTGCTTTTTCATGTTGTTTTGTTTAATATGGCTTTCACAGTTTCATAGTCTGTTATTACCTTGACCAATTTTCCACCACAAACATTCTGTGAGACCACTCATTACCAGAAACAAATGCCTAGGAGCTGATGGTACAGAACATTGAACTTTCTGTATCAAGATGAACCTGCCAAAACCTTTGACTTCAGATGCAAAACTGAAAATACTCTTGCATTTTGAAATCTAGACATGACTTCCTTATTTGTTCTTACAAGGAAGATGTCTCATAGGAAACCCTCTTTGTGTGTGTGGTGCCCATACCATTAAACCAGTCAGTAGATAGAAATAAATGGAGATATCCCATCTCCTAGAACTGGAAGGGACCTTGAAAGGTCATTGAGTCCAGCCCCCTGCCTTCACTAGCAGGACCAAGTACTGATTTTGCCCCAGATCCCCAAGTGGCCCCCTCAAGGATTGAACTCACAACCCTGGGTTTAGCAGGCCAATGCTCAAACCACTGAGCTATCCCTCCCCCCCATTTGCTCAGTCACAGCTCAGGAATTCGCTCAGTCACAGCTCATTTTACCATCTGGTCAACTTCAGCTTTTTACTTTCTCTCTGTACTAATGGGCCTTATTAAGTGTGTCTATCTTTTGGCAGCACATGTGTATCTGTATCAATGTGATATTGCATCCTTAATGCATCCCTTTCTGTTAAACACATGATCAACATCTTTAATGTTCATTGTGATGGAGTTTACCAGCCACACGCTGAGCCAACAAGGAATAATGAGCCACTGTGGCCCACTCAGCCCCTCCCTCTGACACCTGCCCACCCTGTCTGGTAATGAAGGGGCAGCTACAAAGGGAAGAGAACAGACATCCTATCTTTGCTCCTTATGGAAAAGACTAGCCTAGAACCTCTGTAGAGGCTGGTGATTGCCAGAGCCCTCTGGAGGAAGGTAAGCCTGACACAGGACTGTTGAATTTGTTTTGGGGGACTGTTTCTGTTTTCCTACCTAAGTACTACCTAAATGCTGCTGTCTGTGCCATCTGGGACAGACCTGCAGGGCCTAATGAGATTGCTTCAGGGAATCCCTGTGCAGGAGCTGTGCAGAGAACTACCTCAATAAACTCTGGACTTTTTGCATACTACTTGAGTCTGCCTGGTAGTTCATCTTGGACCCTGAAGAGTGTGGTCACAGTCATAGTTTATACTATGGGTGCCTTCATAAATAGCTTACAAAGAGTTAATAAATGATCATTTTAATAAACAGTGGATTGTTAGTCAATTGCTTGATACTGACTCCACCAAGTCAGTAGGTTGCTTATAAACATCTACCACATATTATACTGATGTATTTGTAACCATCTTTATCATGTTACACATGCCTTCAACATGCTTATAATATCTATTCATCATTTATTAATCCTTTATTACATATTTATAAATGTACCTTAATAGAAACAGTGACCTTTTCATATTACTTTTTGCTTCCTGTAGTTCAGTAGACATCTATTTGTTCATCTGCATTTGAAGACTGCTCTTCCTCCTAATCATACATGGGACAATCCTATTACTCCTTGTACAGACACATCAGTGTGGTTTTGCCACATGGGCTAAATCTGTGCCTGCTATACTAAACAAGTTTGATTTTCCGTTTTAGCATTTGGCAGTCAATCCTTTTGTGCATGCTCAGTGAGATTAAGTTGCATCAAAGGTGTCCAACATGGAAGGAGAATGATGTCATGTATGCTAAAAAGCAACCGTCTTGCAAAGTTATGTCAATCGCAGTGTCGGTGGTGTTTAAAAATTATTACCCAAATCAAAATACATCCAGGGGTCTCTTAATAGCCTTACAAAGTAAAACTCTAAAAGAGGTTGATTGTGACTCTGAAAATAAATAATCAAAACATGGAGGCAGTGTCAAATGGTAACGGAGTTGAGTGCAATTTAATCACAAGTATACCGTAAACCGATGATTAGTGATCACCCAATGTTAACATAGAAAAATAAGCTTGATTCATATAGTAGGCTCACCCCCTGAGCACCATACACCCATAAAACACAATCCCCTTACAAATCCCACTTTGTCGTATTATAGGTCTTGAACCACCTAGCATGCTATTGGTGGTGGTCAAGGTGCAAAGCATAAGCTGAGCTGCTTGCAGTGACTCAAGAGTGTGAGTACCAACCTCAGGGCAGACTGTTAGGAAGCAGGGCACAAACCCCAAATTGGTTGTGAGTTCTCTACTTAGATTTCACCCACCAGTTATCAAGTGTGAACTCCTCAGGCACTAGAACAGCCTTAATGTGGGATCACAAACATATTGGAATTCCCAAGGGGACTATCTCACCACCCAAGAAAGCATACCTTTGTGATGGTCTCTCAAACCAAGAATCACTGGTTACATCCAGTTCCAAAGGACCAGTCACTTATTTTCAATCAGTTGCCCCTTAGATTTTACACCACAGACAACACTTATAGCCAACCCTATAATAAACTATATAAAGATTTATTAAATTGGAAAAGGAAATGAGTTGATTACAAGGTAAACATAGAAACACAAATGAGTTACAATCTTAAGTTTCAAAAGGTAATAAAAGCTTCTATAATAAGCAAGCTCTAACTGTCCTTTGGGTCTAACCCAGTCTTTCGCCTAGAAAGCTTTGACCACCAGAGTCCAAGCAGGACAGAGATCTAGTTCCTCCTTGTTAGAGGTTTTTATTTCCCCTCTTCCCCTGTGCTGTGGGCTGAGAACTTGGCTGACATGAGGAATCCACTTGCATGACTCATCTTCATGGAGGGAAGGGGAAAAACAACAAACACCTTTTGTCCTCTATAATGTCCCACAACAGTCCATCTGGTGCCGATGGACCTTCCCTGTTGGGCAGGACAAAGCACCTTCTGTTGGAGACCAACACTTCACATTAGTTAACGTCTCTGTCTTGTCTGGTGAATTACACAGTCACAGAGGCTTACAGTACAACTGCTCAATGACCTTACAATATGGGGCACTGATATTATAAGTGAGATCAATACAGGCAGCAACTCACAAGCATTCAATAAAGTGTAAACACGAAACAGTCTTATACTCCCAATACCTATTTTAACAATACCAACACACAGGTGAGCCAGACTGATTCCAGCTATGTTTTTGTCATTATTCCATTGAGACATGGGGACCTTGGCATGAGCTAGCACCCGGTTTGCCAGTGTCACAATAAGATTGCTCATCTGATAAGGTCTGCAGGATCAGGCCTTATATGAGCCATTCATCTTTACATGCTCCAGTAATATTGGTCTTAAATGCATTCATCCCTACGGTACCTGGGATAACTGAGTTTTATAACTAGCTCCGCCATGCATCATAGGGAAGACTTCAGTCAGCCTGCATTACTGCAGTCATAATGAGGCTTCTATACCAAAGGTCACAAAAGTTTTGCAATTGACTTCAGCAGAGTCAGGATTTCACCCCACAGTACTAGTCACATGAGATAAAGGGATAGAGTGGGAAATAGTCAGACATGTGGACAGATATATTGAGTTAGAGGATGTTCTAAAAATGGCCTTCGTTTTTTCTCATATTGTGAAAAAGCCATTTGTCATGGTTTTGATATGACAGACATGAAGCCTAGTCCCTTGATGACAGCATACCTCTCAAATTTGACATTCTTCCTCTAGTTGCCAGAAGGATGTTTGCTTTGTCCATCAAATAACTAAAATATGTATATAATATTTTCCACCTGCTTTAACTAACACCCTTCCCTTTCTCCCACACTCCTTCCACTACTAAGTCTGGATTTCTTCAATCACTTCTCTAAATATTTGTCATGTAGAGTTTCCAGGAAGAAAAGACTTAAACAGACCCAGAATTAGTTTAGAAATCGATTTGTCTTTTATACTGTTTAGAAAGCCTTTACTGTGAGGTGAACATTTTTGTTATATATCATGCACACACTTGCACTGAGGCAGCCTTTATTTGACCTCTTAATCAATCTGAGTGCTGGCCCGGGGTGGAGGGGGAGGAGAAGGAGATGCAAGATAGCTTATATAAATGCCAAGTTGGCTCTGTTCCCCTGAACCATCTGTACTTCTCGCTATGGTCAGACTAAATGTCTGCTAATGGCCCCTTCTTCTATGATCCATTTATACATCTTCTTTTTTAGTTGAAAACAAATGGCGTTATTGGACCTGCTTTGCTTCACTGCAGCTGTGAATTGCAGGCCTGGAAAGCCGGCCAAGTAGAAGTCAGACAGCTAAGTCTTTCTACTTAGAGGAGAGAGTCCAAAACTGCTGATTTGGCCTCATTTAATCCTGACTTTTTATCTATAAATTTTAACATGATGCTGAGAGGGAGTATCTCGACATGATGTACTTTCCATTTCTCTTTTTCCCTCTCTCCCTTCAGGAGACAGGAGGCTTTGCTAGGTTACAGAACTAGGCCTTGACACTTGTTAATCATTCTGCAGACAGGATGATACTTGAAGTCTATGAACATTGACGTATGGCTGATAAGAATGGGGCTGGGAGCGGTTTCCTGCAGGAAGAGGCATTGTCGGGCCCTTAAGGCAATAATTTTTGTTGAGGTTTTGATGGTCGTTGAAGTCGTGTGTACAGCATCTAGCACAATGGGAACCTGGTCCTGACTGAAGCCTCTCGGTGCTGCTGTATTGTTTATAATAAGTGGTCATTAAATTCTAGAGCTAAATAGGAAAGAAAGGTGGTTTGTGTGAGTTGCAGATGATTTAACTTATGCTTATTTAGAATTTAAAGCTATAAGTGAACTGCCCTCATAAAACAGTCTCAACTGTTGTCGTGTGATCAAGGTCTGGTTTAATGGTTTGAGACCGCTGATCAGGTTTTTTGTCCCAGTAAAAATGGGGTGAAGATGGGAACCTGAAATTAGGCTCCTGCGTCCATATTTAGGCACCTACATACATGACCTGATTTTTCAAAAGTGTTGAACACTCAGCATCGCTCTCTGACGTCCATGAGAGCGGGTGAGTGCTCAGCGCTTTTGAATGCCAAGCCACTTGTTAAGGTTCCTAAATAAGGATACTGATCCTTGTCATATGTTGGAGCTAGGATTTAAAAACCAGTCTTCTCCCAGCACTCCTACCTATCACACCCTTATTCTGGTATTGTTGACTACACTAGGGCTAGGTCTACACTACCCGCCTGAATCGGCGGGTAGAAATCGACCTCTCGGGGATCGATTTATCGCGTCCCGTTGGGACGCGACAATCGATCCCCGAATCGACGCTCTTACTCCACCAGCGGAGGTGGGAGTAAGCACCGTCGACAGAAAGCCGCAGAAGTCGATTTTGCCACCGTCCTCACAGAGGGGTAAGTCAGCTGCGATACGTCGAATTCAGCTACGCTATTCACGTAGCTGAATTTGCGTATCTTAAATCGACTCCCCCCTGTAGTGTAGATGTACCCTAGGTTTGTGAATAGCATGCTACAACCAGTGTGTGCCAATTCAACAAAACCACAGCAGCATTTCATTTGTGATGCAGACTCCTAGAGTTCTCAAGCTTATGTTTGAGGACAGGGAAGAATTCAGGAACAATCCTTTGCTACTCTTCACCTTGTAATCAGTTAACCTCGCAGAAAAGATTTTTTTTTTCTCCTTTTCCCCTGAGCAAGGATTTTTGGGGGGAAGGGTGTGACCTTTTAGTGTGTCTTATTTACTGGGCAAAAAGCCAAACGCTGCACTTTCATCTCAGCTGTGGGCTGTTTTGAACCTCGCTAAAGACAGTGGGTTAGAGTCATCACCGGTATAACTCCACTGACTTTGTCAGTCTTTGGGTACGTCTATACTTACCTCCAGGTCCGGCGGTAAGCAATCGATCTTCTGGGATCGTTTTATCGCGTCTTGTCTAGACGCGATAAATCGATCCCGGATTGATCCCGGAAGTGCTCGCCATTGACGCCGGTACTCCTGCTCGGTGAGAGGAGTACGCGGCGTCGACGGGGGAGCCTGCCTGCCGCATATGGACCCACGGTAAATTCGAACTAAGATAGTTCGACTTCGGCTACGTGAATAACGTAGCTGAAGTTGCGTATCTTAGTTCGAAGTGGGGGGTTAGTGTGGACCAGCCCTTAGACTCCAGGAGGATTTAAAATTCAGGTTTATTTAAAAAAATAGTCAAAACCCAGACACAGTGCACCAAGCAGTGGCAGCTTCCACCTTGTAGCAAGTTAAGTCCTAATAAGAAGTGGGTGAGGAAGAGCTCATAGGCCTGTTGTAAATGAGCCGTGCTGAAGTAAGGCTAATCATGCTTTTCTGTAGCAGGTGTGCATTTCCCTGCAGACCCCAGCCTGCAGTCTATTCATGAGCTGTTCTCCCCACAACCTCGCCTCGGAGGCCCCCAAGGCCAAGTTTCAAAATTGCTGCCTTCAATTTAATCCTGAACTCAATAGAACTAAAACAACAATAGAAATCTCAGTGGTGGAAAGTGCAAAAGCAAATTGCCGGCATCGCTTAGAAGTTAGAGATCAGCCGTGTCTCTTCCTCATCGTCTGTTCTCTTGAAATTGGGGAGGCTGTTTTATATGTATAGGCAGATCTTTGCTTGCAAGAGAAATCACACGAGCTCACGTTGCCAGGAATAACACTGTTATTTTTAATGGAAATAAGTCATTCATGACCCAAAGCTCTGAAATTGTTCCACACAATGTGCTGAATACATAAAATCTAGGGTTTCTTTTTGATGAAATAGGCTGGATTTTGTTCCACTTTTCAAAAAGATGGGACCCATTGTGTTGGGCTCTCTTCCTTATGGAAACCCGCCTCCTGGAACTGTAAAGTGCTGACTGTAAAAATAGCGAGGCAAAATTAGCAAATATATCACAATAACATACCACTAATAATTCTCATCAACGAATGGGTATAACCATTGCAGGCATCAGCTCATAAGCACACTGAGTCAACTCGCATGCAATCTGCTCAACACATCACTGTCTTTTGGAGTTTGGCCAGTGCCAAAATTTGAATTACCATGGTTTTCCTACTGGGCTTGAAAGACAAAGAGGCCCCAATCCAGCCCTCAGGTACGTTGCCTGAAATTCTGCATATGTACGGGATAGCTAGCAAACAGCAAAACAGGTCATGTGTTTCTAGGAAGCTGTGGCTTATGGGGAAGGTCTTCTGAAAGGTGTGCTTGAACAGGAGCAGTTAGAAATGCATTGGAGGAGAAGAGAACTAAAACCAGAAGTGCTGTGAGTTTGTACTAGATGCAGTTCCTGATCCTGCACTATAGAAGTCAATGGGAGCAGAATCAAGCTCTTTGTGAGGACGTAGGCCCTGAGCCTCAAAGGTATTTAAGTGCCTAATTTGATTTCCGTAGGAATTAGGTGCCTACATTCCATTGAGGATCTGGACCCTAGTCCTTGAGCCGTGCTTTCCTTTTACTATCTAATATTCTTGTCCAAAGCTACATGCTGTGGGAATGGTACTTGGAGTATATTTCAGAGTTTGTAAGGAGACTGTTCCTTCACAAATTGCCTCCAAATGTTGAACTGGCAGGAAACCTGTTTGGTTTCCATCAGAAGGTACACTGAAAATGACAGCTCCTCACAAAACATTGTGCTTTCAACAAACCGACATGATCTGATGGGGAAAAATGTTCCAACCATTCTTTCCAGTAGCCTTGGATTTATATCCAGCTTCCTGCAGAATACATGTGGCCATGTGGTAGTGTCAGTTATTGTAAATATTATTGTCTACCTTGAATTGCAATAACCATGTTACTCAGCTGATCTGATACTTATTTCTTTTGTTTGTCCATTTTGCAGCTTAATTGATCCAACAGGCCACTTAGATTCCAGTAGTTCAATTCTCTACCTCCTAGAATGAAAGCAGGAGGAGAGACCGGGTCTCATATCTGCATAGCAGTCTACCTTTAACCTCCACTCACCCAAACCTTACTGTATGCACGTAACCCAGTTATCCCATGCCCTCTTCTAGGGGGATCATTATGACTCAAAAATAGCCTTTTGTAGTCTTCATTCATGTTGGTGAGCGTTTACTCTGCAAGTCACCTCATTGAAGTCCATGAGATTAAGTTCAGGAGGAAGTGTTCATCAGTGCTCATGTTGCACAGTTTGGCCTAAAGTCTGTATATTGCTTTGGAATATTTCAGGATGAGAGCTTTGATATTCATGTCAACTGTCCTTCATTGTTCAAGGTGACTACCTCCCAAATGAAACCACACACCTCGCATTTAAACATCACTGTGTGCTGAGAACTATGGTGGGAACCATTATCTGTATTACAATAGTGCCTTGAGACCCCAACTGAGATGGGGCACCAGCTGTATGCTCTACAAGCATGCAGTAAAGACAATCTCTGCTCCAGCGAGATTAGTCTAAACAGACAAGACAAAGGCTGGGAGAAGCAGAGAGGGGAGCTGACTTGCCCAAGGTCACAGAGTAGGTCAATGGCAGAACTGGAAATTAAACCCAGGTCTCCTGGCCCCTAACTCAGTGCCTGATCCACTAGATCCGGCTATCCCCTGTATGTGTATATGATAGTGTGTATGTCCCACATGAATATATATTTCAGATGACTACTGAGATCACTACCAAATATGGAAAATATGGAACAGCATAGCAGGGGATCAGATACTATGTTAATGAGCTTGCTATAAAATCCTCGCTAGATGAGAGACCGACAGAATGACCTTTAAATCCATCTGGCTTTATTTTGGTGCCTTATCAGTGTGTTACAGTTATTCTTAACGTCTGACTGAGCAGCTAGTTTCATGATGTTTCACTTTAGATACTGAACCAAAATATAAAATCTTCAAGAGATGCATGTTCACATCCCGATGGTTTGGGAGAAGTCTCTATTTTGGGGCATAAAATGCGGGGATCTGCAGCATACATTTTTGGTGACTTAATTGGTCTTCAACATCAGATGTGCTCAGTATGTCTCATTGATCGTTACCATGATTGTCCTCGGTTTAGTGAGAATCAGAGGAAGCCACTTCTGTTGCTGGTCAGAACCAACCCCTGAATCCTTTCACATCCTTCCAAACATCCTGGACTCCCTTCATGTCCTTCTGAGAGACTGGCCCTTTCAGTTCTGTCTCCTTTTACTGCAGTGGGAGAAGGCAAATTAGCCAGAATTAATGCACTTTATTAAGAGCCCAACCATGACTCTTCGAGTTACAGCTGTAGTGTGGTATGCATTGCTCAGGCACTTTGGCTGCGGAGCACAGATCAAAGTAGAACACATCTCATGACACTGGCGGAGAATGCTGGAAAATAGCACTGATATCTCCTTTTCAGAGATTCAATTTCTACTTTCCCTCTGACCAGCTCTCTGGCGGGGTGGACACCCGCTCCTGCCCTGAGGGGTTTAAGAACAGCCCTGCGAGAAGGCTGGGGCAGGGAAGGCTGAGCTTTATTCGGGGGAAGTGGCTGCAACTGGGGCCACACCCCAAACAGACTCAGCTGGCCCTATAAAGGCAGGGAGCCAGGAGCTCAGACAGAGTCTCTCTCTGCACTCAGAGAGAGAAGGGCCTGGCTGCAGGGAACTAGACACAGGGTACCTGAGTGGAGAAGGGCTGGGGAAAGGCTGGGGAGCTCCAGCCTGGAAAGCCCGAGGCTGCAGCCTAGGAAAAGGCCAAGGGGTACTGGGGGTTGCAGAAGGTAGCCCAGGGCTAGGCCAGGGCAGCCCAGGGCTAGGCCAAGGCAGCAGGTCCAAACCCAACCTTGCCGATGATGAGTGGCCTATACTGCAGTCTGCCCCAGGGAGTGGGGGCTAGTTGGAGACTGGCAGTGGCCTTATCCTGAGGCAAGGTAGGGATAGTGGGTGGGGGGTTCCCCAGGGAGGGGAGACCCAGCGTGTGTGGGTACTGCCAGGGGGCAGCACCCAGAGCAAGGGGCACCGGGGTCCTGGGAGGGACATGGGGGGCCAGAATCGTGACAAGGCGGATCATCGGCCTGCAGAGGGTGCTCCGGAGGCTGGGTCGAGCTAATTCCCTGAGAGACCAGCAGGAGGCACCGCAGGGGTGAGTCCGACCTCTTATACTCTCCCAGTAGGAATATTTGAAGGGGATGGAGAATAGGGATATTTCCCCAACCTTGTTACCTAGATTTTACAGGCCAGAATGTAAGTGCTCAGGAGAATCAATTAAGAGCTTTCCTAGGTAGCTTGATCCTTTGTGCAACCATGAAGTCAAAAGTTGACACCTTTCCTTTTATTTTAAGGGTACTGCCTATAGGCTTGGTCCCATGCTCTTCTTACCTACAGCACTCCCCTTGACTTAAAGGGGATGGTGAACAATGCAGGAAAAGAGCACATTGTAGTAGTAGTAGTACGTTTGAGTCAGGGGCATCTGACAAGTAGCTAATGAGACATGGATGAACCAAGTCTAAAGTGGATTCTCTTGCACATTTGGTAATGCAGATTCTAACCTTAGGTACACCTGCCTATTGATGGAGTCATCTTGATATTATAACATCAGAAGTCTCTGAAGGAGTGAGGAAAGGCCACGTTATCTAAAAATCCAACCAACTTTTAATGCAGTCAAAGCCCTCACACACAGCAGCACCTGCCTCCGCTAGAACTGGCAACAGGAAGCACCACCCATCAAAAGGACAATTTGAACTTGTCTACACTGCCCCACAGTTCATACTATGGGGGTGTGAATAGCAGAGCACACCAAATTGCAACACTGTAACTCCCCTGTGTGGACACTTGAGCACAAATGAAAAGGTTCTTAGTTTGTCGCTGTAGTCCTCTTCAAATAGGATTGCATTAATGTCAAATAGGAACCTTTGAGTTCACAGCTGCAGCATCCACACAGGGGAATTACAGCACAACACTTTGATGTGCGTTGTTATTCCTACCACTGTAGTATGAACTGCAAGGTAGTGTAGAGATAGCCTTTGTTTCAGCCCTAGTCCCTTAGTCTCTCTTAAACCACACCCACCTACAACCCAGCTAATCCTAAAACTGGAAAGGACCTCAAGAGGTCATCTAGTCCAGTCCCCTGCACTCATGGCAGGACTAAGTATTATTTAGACCATCCCTGACAGATGTTTGTCCAACCTGCTCTTAAAAATCCCCAGTGATGGAGATTCCACAACCTCCCTTGGCAATTTATTCCAGTGCTTAACCACCCTGAGAGTTAAGAAGTTTTTCCTAATGTCCAACCTAAACCTCCCTTCTGAAATTTAACCCCATTGCTTCTTGTCCTATCCTCAGAGTTTAAGAAGAACAATTCTTGTCTCTCCTCTTTGTAACGACCTTTTACATATTTGAAAACTGTTATCATATCCCCTCTGTCTTCTCTTTTAAAGACTAAACAAATGCAATTTTTTCAATCTTCCCTTATAGGTCATGTTTTCTAGACCTCTAATCATTTTTGTTGCTCTTCTCTGGACTAATGGGGAGGGGACAATATTACAGTATTTTTCATCATTCTATTCTAGATAGGTTTTTATACCATGCTCATCACTGTAGTATCTGAGCATCTTCCAGTAATGCATTAAGTAACAAGACTAAGATCTGTCATATGGTGTTTATTCTTATCCTCTCACGTGGGGAGGAAAGTTGTGCAGTGGAGCGTCGTCCAAAAGATCTCCAAAAGTAGAACATTGGAATATTATGCTTTAGTGTCTGAAAAGCTGGATTGGTGCAGTATTTTCTCAGCAGAAGGAACTATGGGCCTTAACCAAAGCCCATTCTCCATTGACTTCAAACTCCTGTTCAAGTCAGTAGGTTTTGGATTACATCCTATTCCCTTGTGCTGATACCTAGATATTGCAGTGAAAGAGAGGTACTTTTGTGAATTATATCACAAACTCGACCCATTGTGTGTGGTTGCTTATGGTAGGGAGTCATGAATCCAAGTAATCTTGTGGCTATTTTTATTCCAAATGTAGTGTTGGCTGCAGAAATCTTAAGATGCCGTTAAGCAATGTGATGCTGTATTAATCAGCTTCAGTTGCACATTTTATAAATTATTATTTAAAAACACGGATCTTATTTTTAAAAATGTAGTGCACCAAATTCATCCATGATGTATCTCCATGGACTTTAGTGGAAAAACTGGCCCAGTCATTTAAATTCATGATAGAGATATTTAAAATCCAAACAGCTTGTATTAAAGCTTGGAATAATGCAAACATGGGCAATCCCAGTGGTTTGTGCAATTTACTAAAGACAAATTTAAAGTAAAGAGCATTAGGTCACATAACGTCAACAGGAATGATGTCCTACTTGGTCATGGGTTTGACACTGGGTGGGTAGCGGTGAATAGGTTTAAAAACACCAACTCAATTTTCAGCTGCAGTTAGGATAGCAAATAGAGAAAAAGAGAACAAACGAGAAGAGATCCCATTGGGGTATCTACAGAAGGCTGGTGCACAATTTTACAATGCGTTATTACATAGCAAAGAGGATGGATGGTATAGAAGGGGCAATGACAATGATAAAGTGGTTTTGAAGATTGTTTTTAAAAACACTGTAGATCAGTGTAGTTTTATTTTCTGTTATTCTCCACTTTTTTGTAAAATTGTCTTACAATAACATGAAATAGGTAAAGCACTCCTAGTAAATGAACTTCTTATTTTTCTTCTAATTTTGTGCACATTGTCAAATTTGAAAATCATAGATCAATGCAGGAATTTCCAGACCAATGGTCCATCTCCAATATCCTGTCTCCAACACTGGTCAATGACAGATACTGTACTTTCCTCTGAAGCAAGCCCTGCAAAAGGCAGATAAGTGGTAATCCACCACTGTGAATGTCTCATCCTCATTCTGAATAGTTAAATATTGTCTTAAATCCTGAAACATAAGGTTTTAGATCCCTTTCAAAATTGTTTTAGTATTAACTATTCTAACTCGTATATTCTTGTTATCCATATAAATGTTCAGTCCCTCCTGGAATCAAGCAAACTTCTGGGCCTCAAGAACCTCCTGTGGCCATGAGGTCCACAAGTCCTAATTACACATTATTTTCCTTTTTTCAGCTTTGAATTTCCTGCCTTTAAATTTTATTGAATGGATTTCTTTTGGATGGGGCTCTTTTGCATACGTACAAAATTGTGCTTTGTTTTTGACCTCTTCCTCTTATGTGCACTTGGAGTGCCCTTGATATTAAGAGCTCTAAAAACATGGTGGTCTAAATTCTCTTCTGGCCAAACACCACTGGTAGAGTTAAACTGGCAGAAAATGTAGGCTGTTTTCTGAAGCCTTGACTACACTGGTATCCAGACTGTGCTAGCTATGGTTGTGTTCTTCGCATACGCACAACGTGTTTCAAATGGCAAGTGACCAGTATTCATCACCGAATTTGGTCTGCTGGTTGGATCATTAGCTTTCCCAGCCCAGGCCAGGAACTGACGGGGCATGCAACGTGAACACTGATCCATTCCCTTCCTCCCCACCCCCCCTGTGCAGAGGAGGAAGGTCTGCAAATATTTTCCCCAACTTTGAAAGCAAATTTTAATTTAAACACATGCCCAAGCTTTTCATGTCCACACACTGACACCTGAACTTTGCTACAATGAATACTTGTAAATGTTAAGATCAAATGTTTGAATGTTCCTGCAGCAAATTGCAAAATGAGTCTTTGATAATACTCTTTGAAATTTGCACTGAATTAATTCAGTTCCACAAGTCCATCCAGTCAGGGAACAGAAACAATACCACGTGACTTATGGAATGAGCCAACACAAAGTAATTAGGCTCTAGGCAGGTGAAATCTACTTTTCCCTACCCAAGGTGCAGGGCAGCAGTTCCACTGTCTCAGCATGTGGGCTGACTAACTGCCTTAGTCAATTTGTGTTTGGTGTTATGACCCCAAAGGGTATAGCTACAGGGACACCCAGAGAGATGGGTTATATTTGGAACCCGCTCTGGATGGCACCCCCATTATTATAGACTCCGAGCCCTCACAAACATCTGAGAGTTTATCCTCTCAACAACCCTATGAAGGCGAAAGGTGCTGTAGACGGGCACAAGGAGACTAAATGACTTGCCCACAAGAATTCCGTGGAATTGGTGGGAACTGAACGTAGATCTCCTGAATCCTAGTCTAGGCTCTTCAACACAAGACCATGCTTTCTTTTAGCTGAATCTTCTTGGCTTATCTCTAGGCAAACTTGCAACAACTCGACTGCAAAGGCCTATGAAAGAAGGGAAAAGGTAATAGATTTTTGGGCAGACGTTATTTTCCCACTAGCACAGCTCAATGTTAATCATTGCTCTTCAGACTGTGGCCAAAGCTCAGTGTGCAGAGATGATCCTGCTGCCTTGGTAGCCTGACGTTTAGTTTGATTCAGTTGTGTAAGGGAATTTGAAGCTCAGGAAAGATCAACCCAAACTCAATACAATCTTAAATAAACATGAGTGTTTTATTTTGACTACGAAGGCAATGAGATAGATAAAACACATCAGATTTGCTGTGTCCATTGCTCTAGCAAATGCTAACCTATGGCAATAGAGTAATTCTGTAATTCCTGTGATTAGAGTCCATCTACTCCAACTCAGATCCAAAATTGGTGATTTGGCATAGATGAAGCCTTTGTCCCAATACTGACAACAGAGAAATGATACTCTACTTAAAACAAAATCAGGGAGTCAGTCTCTGACCTGCTCACTAGTTTGTAAAATACATGAACACTTTATTCTTCTACCTCATCTGAATGCAACTGCTTTGTCTGGACCAACTCCTGCTCCACTGAGGTCATTGGCAAAACTCCCACTGGCTTTGGTCTGCTGAAAAGAAATGTATTCTCGTTCATGGGCGAAATTCTTCTCACAGAGCTCCCTGTTGGTGGTCTACAGTCAGGTGACCATGTTCTGTGGTTCCCTTCAGTTCCCACAAACTAAGTGGGGTCAGGCCAGTACAGAACTTGGAGGGGGAACATTGCAAAGAATAACTTGGGTGAGGAATGAAGTTGTGGTTGTGATTCAATAGGTTGTATTTCTCTGAGTCATGACTTAAATAACCCCCCAGCATTATATTAGAGAGCTCTGTGCTGCCAGCAGGTGCAGTCTGTCAAATGAAACATAATGCCAAGATCTTGAACATTTCTGGTCACCAGTGACCCCGTAACAGTATTATAAGCAACATTAGGTCCAGGATTAAGCATGTGAAAGCTGAGGACAAAGCGGTCTACCCCTAAATTCCAACCACACTACCTCCAAAAAGAGAAAACTAATAAAACCTAAAGAATTAGTCCCTAGCCCAAGTAGAGTTTTTACCAAGAGACAGAGACTCCATGAAGCCCCCTGGGGACTTCACTGTTGCTAATGACTTTACATGGGAGACACTCTGGTACCACAGTCATGGGCAGCAATATAAAACCCTGAGATATAGATAAAAGAGATGTCAAGTAATTACATTCACCTACCTTGATTTTCCCACAGTTTCATTCGTATACAGTATTATTCAGCACTTTCTTTCTTAAACAACTGTGTAGTGTTAGAGTGCATCCATCATAACAGGCAATAATTCAATTATATGCTTTCCACCCAAAGAGTGAACTAGAACATGACAATAATTTGGAATTAAAAGGGGAGCATTTTAATTAAATTGGGTACTTTTGTTTCTCTGAGCGTATTCTCTTTGTCACTGAGTTCTCTCTGGTAATAGTTCATAGTGGATTAAATCTTGCCAAAGTGATGTATTCTCAGAAATACCTGGATATTCAGATTCTGAATGTTTCACTAGTTTAATGGAATGGTGTCTGCTTTTCTGAACCTATGTAGCCTGAAGTTTTAACCTGTTGAGGTCTTCATGCCCTAATCAATTAAATGAGGTGGGAAATGGGAGAAAAGCAAAGTACATGTTGTACAAACTGACCAAGAATTACTTTGCAAAATATTAGCAATGAAAAGTGTTTAAAGAGTTTCACCAAGCCACATTTACTTTCTTCCTGTGACACTTCACATAAATCCCCAGGATTGTCAGAGTATTTACATCATTGTTTGCAGTGTAGTTGTAGCCGTGTTGGTCCCAGGCTATTAGCGAGACAAGGTGGGTGAAGTAAAATCTTTTGTGGGACCCACTTCTGGTGGTGGAAGAGCGCCTCAAAAGCTCGTCTCTCTCAACAACAGAAGTTGGTCCAATATTACCTCGCCCACCTTGTTCCTCTTGTAGAATGTACAGTAATATATTTTGTCCCCTTTGTTTCTGGGAGTACTGGATTCTACTCCAAACGCTCTCTCTCATGTTGTGACATTGTAGGTGGGACAGTCAGCCTTTTGGAGGAGAATAATGACGTTTACCTACCTATCATGGTGGTTAGAGAGAACTGTTGTTTAAAGAACACCTTGAAAGCCTCCAATCCATGTTTTATCATCAAAGTACTGCGTATACCAGAAAATACAAACCTCTTAAAGCAAACCATCTTCAAAAACTCTTGAAAACAATTTTTTCCCAGTGATTTTATACACACAGTGAGACTTTTTTCTCAGCTGTGGTCAGTGTGGTCCAAACAAGCTGTAGTGTTCTGTCACAGCTTCTGTATGATAGGATTAAGATTTTAGAGACATACCAGTCTATATAGGCACCGACTCTGTGGGTGCTTCGGCACTGGAGCAAAAGATAGTGGGTGCTCAGCGCCCACCAGCCGTAGCTTTCGGCCGTGCTGTTGATCAGCAGTTTGGTGGCTCGGGGAGGGTGGAGAGCAGCGAGCGGGGGGCAGGCGGGAGCCTTGGGGAGGAGGCAGAGCAAGGGCAGGGTCTTGGGTTGGGGGGGAGAAGGGGTGGAGTGGGGGCAGGACCTTGGGTGGAGTGGGGGTTGTAACACCCCCAGGGAAAAATACTAGTGACCACCTCTGCCAGTATAGATCAACTTTTTCAACCTTGAGTGCCTAATATTTAGGCACCTAAACAAGTGGCCAACTTTCAAAGGTCCTGTGCTCCCACAACACCCTGTGCGGCAGTGCCCAGATATGGATTGAAATGTCTCACTTTAGGCACCCAACTTTGAAAACTTTGCCCAGGCTGCTGTCAAACAGAGTCTTATTTATTGTTTAATACTTATATTAATACAGTAGATTAATATCCTCAGTAGATTCTTGAGCTCTGTGCTGTACAGACACAGTCAAAGAGCCCCGAGGAATTTACAATCTAATACTGCATCAGTGGGTGTTGGCCTTCTATCCAAATGGAGGTTTGTGGCTCTTGCGTGTAAACTTGAGAACCTATGCCACTGCTACTTTACCACATACATTGTATACTGAAGCCAGATGGTGTAAATCTATTCATTAGAACAGAGGAAAGATGAATGAATTAAAAAGAGCTCCCTGTGAACTCAAACCTTGATTCACTTCCAGTCCCTGCCATCCAAACTCTGGCATTTACACAGCCCCAACCATAAAGGCAAGTTCTCTCCATTGGTTCCTTTAATTCCAAATTGTATCGATGAGGTTTTGGAAATTCATGAGGTTTGTCCCATGATGTCTGTTCCATCGCCATTAGTCACACACAGTTGGTTTTTCTCCCAGTATGTCAAAAAATCAGAGTTTAACACACACACACAAAACAACCCTGGGTTTTATTTGCTCCTAACAAAATGAGGTTGAAATAAACATAATCTGAAGAGTGGAATCCTTCTTGAGCACATTCTATGATGAATCAGGGCTTCCTGCCTTCGCTCTGGATTCATCTTGGTCCCCTCTTGCTTTCCAATCACCTTTGCTAATAGTGCTAGTTGTCAGATGCCTTCTTGAATTTCCATCTCTCTCTTTTTAAAATAATAAAAAAAAAAGTAAACACCCATTGATACAGACAGCATCTTCCCCATGGCCAAATAACATAGGAGGCACCGTTGAAAACTCCAGAGTGCAGTATGCTTGACAGGAATTCTTCACACAAAATTGTAACAGACAAACACGCAAGGAGAACAACAAACTGTTTCTGCATTCAAAGAAAGCTTGATGATTTAAAAAGCGTGGGTGGGGACTGACAAATTACACACCAGGGCAGGGAGTAATGATAAACTATCTTGATCAAATACACTCAGTGTTATCGGAATATGGAATGAGTCCTTTTGCGGAGGATGTATATTTTTGTTTTTAAAGCTCTGTTATTTTGCTGTTCTGTTAAATGCTGGAATGTCTGCAGGGATGTTTTGAAAAGCTGCACAATGTCAATTAAATTTGCCGAGCAGTATATCTTTTTGGAGTACGTGTGACCTTTTCTGTTTGTCATTTCCTGGGCACCACACCAAGTGATCCTCTTAGGATGCTAGCTTGGTAGAGCAGGGCTGCAGGAACTGCAGGTTTCTGGGATCGCTGCCAACCTCCAGATAATTGCCATCAGCAGGAAAGAGCTAGAAAAGCTTGGCTGAGTCCATCTTTTACAGATTGACCCCTTTCTGCCACTGTGGAATCGCAGTCAGAGAGAAACACATCTCCGAAAAGAGAGACAGAGCGGGAGAGAGAAGGGAGGAAAACAATGATTATGGCAGGAAAGCTACATCGGATCCAAACAAGGGTGACTGAGAGGTTATATGTACTGCTTCAGCCTCACCGATAATTTTAGCATTGCCTGTGTTCAGACAGACAAACCTGAGAATGAAGATTTAATGTTTAGCTCTATAATGATGAGTTTCTATAAAACACGAGCCAAAGAGAGGGGAGTTTTAAGTACCTGTTATTTCCCGACAGATGGATTAAATAAAATCTTAACATCTATACAGAGAAAGATGTCAGGTGCTGGGTTGGGAGAATGGGAAGGGGTTGTGTGGCAGGAGGTCTGGGGGCAATAGAGGGAGAACTTTAGGGATCAGAGAGAGACCCACTCCTGATCTTATCCGGGAGCTGAATGTGCAAGACTAAGGGATAGGGTGGGCACTTGTCCGTTATTTTAAGGGACCATCCCTTATTTCATTGATTTTCCCCCCCCCTTATTTAAAGATGTATTAAAAACAATAAGAAGTACCATTTTTAAATTTAAATTGAAGCTTATGAAAATTGCATTGCGTGCTTGAGGGCAGCAGGAATGTACACTTGAGAGAAAAATACATGATATGCTAAAGGAAATGGTGTTTCCATAAAATGACCCTTAAAATAAAGCATAGTCCCTTATTTTTCATGTGGCTTTCCCTTATTTCCATCCAACAAAGGTGGTCACCCTGCTAAGGTTGCTTAATATAGCAGTGGTGGACTGGGGTCTACTGGGGTGGGGCCAGGCAGCAGAATATGGGACAGATTTTTACTCCATAATAATCTCCTTCTCCCTGCATCCTCCCTATGCAGATTTTAAGGCGCTCTGGCTATCTTTGGTCCCTTGGTGTCTCCCAGGTCTTTCTGCCCTAAAAATAGGGCTAATGTGCTGCAAAGGACATAAGGTATCTTCTATAAAACCTTGCAGGCCCTCTAAGGGATCTGATCATGCTTTTGAATGCTATGAAGGGAAATCTGGAGCAAACTTCAAGAGGCTTGTCTCAGCCTCTTGCTTGAGTCTCAGGTCAATGGGGCACTATAAAGGGAACATCTACACTGCTATGTTTAGCCCTGTAAGCCCCAGCCCAATTGACTCTAAGACTCAGCACTGGGTTTTTCTTGGCAGTGTAGACATACCCTATGTGACAAAGGGTTACAACGGCACAGTTCTCTTTGCAGGATCAGGGCCCTAGCCTGGAAACTTCATAAGTAGAGCTTGTTGAAAGTTACCAAAAATGCATTTTGGGTGGGGAGGGCACTGAAACAGTTTCCAACCTGGGGGCAAATTCAACTAATTGTTTCAGACTAAATGAAACATTTGGGGAGGAAAATTTTAAAAAGTCTGAACGGTTTGTTTCTACCATTCTGAAACAGAACACTTCATTTTGAAATGACATTTTTGTTTTGAAGAAAAAAAAATGGTGGGGTGGGGGCTGAAAATACCCCAAAACTAAATTAAACACAAACCTGGGAAAAATTATTTTGATTTCAGGTTCTCTCTTCATTTCATGTGTCTCTTGTTCTGAACCAAAATGTATGTTTCTTTTGTTTCAGCAAGACAAATTTTAAAAAATCAGTTTTAGTTTGAAACAAACCAAAAATTTGTTTGGGTTTTTTTACTTGGTGCCCACGTGGAAAACGTTATATGCGCTCGGCTCTGCTCAAAGATAAGCTTTGCTAAGGAATTTCCCGCCCCAGAGCTGTGGGTCGCAGACTGTTTTGATGACTCTGGACTGTCTTGCCATATTTCAACACACTTGGTTCTGGTAACAGCCTAAACCTAGATCTGGATTTTAAGCCATGGAACCAGACAGCCCCAAAGGAGATGGCAACCAGAATCCAGATCCAAATCTACCCAGTGGGAGAGACAAGGAGTCTTCCTTCCACCACACCTGAGTGTCCCAAGTAATAGGTCAGGTGGAAGTGCAGTGTCTGTGCTTTGATCACCCCTGAGAGCACACAGCTCTGTTTACCCACCACCCACTGGAGTTCAGTTGCTACAGGGGAAGGAGTAGGCTGCGACACACACACACACACACATATAAATTGGTGCAAAAGTGGGTGAACCCAGGAAGCTCTGAGAGATACAGTTCCTGGTGCTCCGTCTGGGAAGAAATCCCTTTGAATGCTAAGTTGTTTGATAACTATGTAAAGCTAAAGTAACACAGTCAGAAAAAGCAAAAAGAAGAACAGGAGTACTTGTGGCACCTTAGAGACTAACAAATTTATTAGAGCATAAGCTTTCGTGGACTACAGCCCACTTCTTCGGATGCATATAGAATGGAACATATATTGAGGAGATATATATACACACATACAGAGAGCATAAACAAGTGGGAGTTGTCTTACCAACTCTGAGAGGCCAATTAATTAAGAGAAAAAAAACTTTTGAAGTGATAATCAAGCTAGCCCAGTACAGACAGTTAAGAAGTGTGAGAATACTTACAAGGGGAGATAGATTCAATGTTTGTAATGGCTCAGCCATTCCCAGTCCTTATTCAAACCGGAGTTGATTGTGTCTAGTTTGCATATCAATTCTAGCTCAGCAGTCTCTCTTTGGAGTCTGTTTTTGAAGTTTTTCTGTTGTAATATAGCCACCCGCAGGTCTGTCACTGAATGACCAGACAGGTTAAAGTGTTCTCCCACTGGTTTTTGAGTATTTTGATTCCTGATGTCAGATTTGTGTCTATTAATTCTTTTGCGTAGAGACTGTCCGGTTTGGCCAATGTACATGGCAGAGGGGCATTGCTGGCACATGATGGCATATATCACATTGGTAGATGTGCAGGTGAACGAGCCCCTGATGGTATGGCTGATGTGATTAGGTCCTATGATGATGTCACTTGAATAGATATGTGGACAGAGTTGGCATCGGGGTTTGTTACAAGGATAGGTTCCTGGGTTAGTGGTTTTGTTCAGTGATGTGTGGTTGCTGGTGAGTATTTGCTTTAGGTTGGGGGGTTGTCTGTAAGCGAGGACAGGTCTGTCTCCCAAGATCTGTGAGAGTAAAGGATCATCTTTCAGGATAGGTTGTAGATCTCTGATGATGCGCTGGAGAGGTTTTAGTTGGGGGCTGAAGGTGACAGCTAGTGGTGTTCTGTTATTTTCTTTGTTGGGCCTGTCTTGTAGGAGGTGACTTCTGGGTACTCGTCTGGCTCTGTCAATCTGTTTTTTCACTTCAGCAGGTGGGTATTGTAGTTTTAAGAATGCTTGATAGAGATCTTGTAGGTGCTTGTCTCTATCCGAGGGATTGGAGCAAATGCGGTTATATCTTAGAGCTTGGCTGTAGACAATGGATCGTGTGGTGTGTCCTGGATGGAAGCTGGAGGCATGTAGGTAAGTGTAGCGGTCAGTAGGTTTCCGGTATAGGGTGGTATTTATGTGACCATCGCTTACTAGCACAGTAGTGTCCAGGAAATGGACCGCTTGTGTGGATTGATCTAGGCTGAGGTTGATGGTGGGATGGAAATTATTGAAATCATGGTGAAATTCCTCAAGGGCTTCTTTTCCATGGGTCCAGATGATGAAGATGTCATCAATGTAGCGCAAGTAGAGTAGGGGCGTTAGGGGACGAGAGCTAAGGAAGCGTTGTTCTAAGTCAGCCATAAAAATGTTGGCATATTGTGGGGCCATGCGGGTACCCATAGCAGTGCCGCTGACTTGAAGGTATATATTGTCCCCAAATGTGAAATAGTTGTGGGTGAGGACAAAATCACAAAGTTCAGCCACCAGGTTAGCTGTGACATTATCAGGGATACTGTTCCTGATAGCTTGTAGTCCATCTTTGTGTGGAATATTGGTGTAGAGGGCTTCTACGTCCATAGTGGCCAGGATGGTGTTTTCTGGAAGATCACCGATGGATTGTAGTTTCCTCAGGAAGTCAGTGGTGTCTCGAAGATAGCTGGGAGTGCTGGTAGCATAGGGTCTGAGGAGAGAGTCTACATAACCAGACAAGCCTGATGTTAGGGTGCCAATGCCTGAGATGATGGGGCGTCCAGGGTATCCAGGTTTATGGATCTTGGGTAGCAAATAGAATACCCCTGGTCGGGGTTCTAGGCATGTGTCTGTACAGATTTGTTCCTGTGCTTTGTCAGGGAGTTCTTTTAGCAGATGGTGTAGTTTCTTTAGGTAATCCTCAGTGGGATCAGAGGATAATGGCCTGTAGAATGTGGTGTTAGAGAGCTGTCTAGCAGCCTCCTGGTCATATTCCAATTTATTCATGATGACGACAGCACCTCCTTTGTCAGCCTTTTTGATTATGATGTCAGGATTGTTTCTGAGGCTGTAGATGGCGTTGTGTTCTGCATGGCTGAGGTTATGTGGCAAGTGATGTTGCTTTTCCACAATTTCAGCCTTTGCATGTCGACGGAAGCAATCTATGTAGAAATCCAGTCTGTTGTTTCGACCGTCTGGAGGAGGTCGTTCACCTGCACATCTACTAATGTGATATATGCCATCATGTGCCAGCAATGCCCCTCTGCCATGTACATTGGCCAAACCAGACAGTCTCTACGCAAAAGAATTAATGGACACAAATCTGACATCAGGAATCAAAATACTCAAAAACCAGTGGGAGAACACTTTAACCTGTCTGGTCATTCAGTGACAGACCTGCGGGTGGCTATATTACAACAGAAAAACTTCAAAAACAGACTCCAAAGAGAGACTGCTGAGCTAGAATTGATATGCAAACTAGACACAATCAACTCCGGTTTGAATAAGGACTGGGAATGGCTGAGCCATTACAAACATTGAATCTATCTCCCCTTGTAAGTATTCTCACACTTCTTAACTGTCTGTACTGGGCTAGCTTGATTATCACTTCAAAAGTTTTTTTTCTCTTAATTAATTGGCCTCTCAGAGTTGGTAAGACAACTCCCACCTGTTTATGCTCTCTGTATGTGTGTATATATATCTCCACAATATATGTTCCATTCTATATGCATCCGAAGAAGTGGGCTGTAGTCCACGAAAGCTTATACTCTAATAAATTTGTTAGTCTCTAAGGTGCCACAAGTACTCCTGTTCTTCTTTTTGCAGATACAGACTAACACGGCTGCTACTCTGAAACCAGTCAGAAAAAGGTCACTGTAATGGGGCACACAAGCCTGCAGGCAAGGCAGGAAGGGGTTAATGGGCTACTGAAGGCCCAGTTAGCCCAAACTGAGACCCCTGGAGCAGGAGCCAGAGTGCAAGGAAGAAGGTACAAAGAGCCCTGCTCTGTCGGAGGGGGAGCAGTCAGAGAGAGAGAGCAGACCAGAAGAGGGGTTACCCCAATCTGCGGAGTCACAGGGAAGCTCTCAAAGGGAGAGGGTCCCAAGTAGTCCAAACCAAGAAATGCTTGGCAGCTACCAGGGCCCTGGTCATTCCTGAAACCTAGTGGAAACACTTCTGGGGGTGACTGAGGAAGTCTAGTGTTGTGCTTCAAATGTGCCAAGCCTGGGAATATCAGCTGAGAATCATAGAAATGCAGGACTGGAAGGGACTTTGGTAAATCATCTATTTCAGTCCCCTGCACCCAGGACTAAGTATTATCTAGACCATCCCTGACCAGTGTTCGGAGGTTTTTAAGAACAGGTTAGACAATGACGGAGATTCCACAACCTCCCTAGGTAAGTTGTTCCAGTGCTTATCTGCCCTGACAGGAAGTTTTTCCTAATATCTCTCCTAATTCTCCCTTGCTGCAATTTAAGCCCATTACTTCTTGTCTTGTCCTCAGAGATTAAGAAGAACAATTTATCACCCTCTCCTTTATAACAACCTTTTATGTACTTGAAGATTGTTATCATATCCCTCCTGAGTCTGTCTTCACCAGACTAAAAAAACCCATTTTTTCCCCAATTTTTCTCATAGGTCATGTTTTCTAGACTGTTAACCATTTTTGTTGCTCTCCTCTGGACTTTCTTCAATTAGTCCATATCTTTTCTGAAATAAGATGCCTAGAACTGGACACAATACTCCAGTTGAGGCTTCTTTATTGCTTAGCAGAGTGGAAGAATTACTACTTTAGTCTTGCTTACAACTCTCCTGCTAATACATCCCAGAATGATGTTTGCTTTTTTTGCAACAGTATAACGTTGTTGACTCTCATTTAGCTTGTGACCCTCAGATCTCTTTCTGCAGTACTCCTTCCTAGGCAGTTGTCAGGGTTCCCTCCCATCTCTGAGGTACAGATGAGGACCCACATGAAAGGCTCCCTAAGCTTATTTCTACCAGCTTAGGTTAAAAACTTCCCCAAGGCACAAATCCTTTCCTTGTCCTTGGACGGTATTGCTGCCACCACCAAGTGATTTAGACAAAGATTCAGGAAAAGGATCATTTGGAGTTCCTGTTTCCCAAAAATATCCCCCCAAACCCCTTCACCCCCTTTCCTGGGGGGGCTTGAGAATAATATACTAACCAATAGGTTAACAAAGTGAACACAGACCAGACCCTTGGGTTTTTAAGACACTAAAAACCAATCAGGTTCTTAAAAGAAGAACTTTATTATAAAGAAAAAAGTAAAAGAAGCATCTCTGTAAAATCGGGTTGGAAGGTAATTTTACAGGGTAATTAAAAGATTTAAAACACAGAGGATTCCCCTCTAAGCTCAACTTCAAAGTTACAAAAACAGAAATAAACCTCCCTCTTAGCATAGGGAAAATTCACAAGATAAAACAAACGATAATCTAACGCGTTTCCTTGCTATTACTTACAATTTCTGTAATCTTAGATGAATCATTTCAGTAGGAGCTGGGTTACCTGCTTGGTCGGTCTGTCTCTCTGTCTCTCTCTCTATCCAGAGGGAACAAAAACAAAGAGAACACAAATAAAACCTCCCCCTTCCCAGATTTAAAAGTATCTTCTTTCCTTATTGGTCCTTTTGGTCAGGTGCCAACCAGGTTATTTGAGCTTCTTAACCCCTTACAGGTAAAGGAGGGATTTTGTGCTAGCCTTAGCTGTATGTTTATGACAGCAGTCATTTCCCATTTTGTATGTGTGCAACTGATTATTCCTTCCTAAGTGTAGTACTTTGCATTGCTCCTTATTGAATTTCATCCTATATATTTTTGGACCATTTCTCCAGTTTGTCAAGATCATTTTGAATAATGACCCTGTTCTCTAAAACACTTGCAACCACTTCCATCTTGATATCATCCGCAAACTTTATAAGTGTACTCTCTATGCCATTATCCAAATCATTTTTGAAGATATTGAATAGAACCAGACCCAGGACAGATCCCTGCGGGACCCCACTCAATATGCCCTTCCAGCTTGATTGTGAACCATTGATAACTACACTCTGAGTATGATTTTCCAATCAGTTGTGCCCCACCCTATGGTAGATTCATCTCAAGTATATTTTCCTAGTTTGTTTATGAGAAGGTCATGTGAGACAGTATCAAAAGCCTTACTAAAGTTGAGATATGCCACATTGACTGCTTTTCCCCCTATCCACAAGACTTGATGACTTGTCAAAAGGAGGATATTAGGTTGCTTTGACATACTTTGTTCTTGACAAATCAATGTTGGCCATTACTTGTCATCTTATGTCTTCTAGATACTTACAAATTCATTGCTTGATTATTTGGACCATTATGTTTCCGTGTACAAAAGTTAAGCTGACTGATTTATAATTCCCTGGGTTGTCCTTATTCTCCTTATAAATAGGTACTATATTTGCCCTTTTCCATTTCTCTGGTATTCTCGTATCCTCCTTGAGTTCTCAAAGATAATTGCTAATGGCTCAGAGATCTCTACAGCCAGTTCCTTAAAGTATTCTACAATGTATTTCATCAGGCCCTGCCAACTTGAAGACATCTAACTTGTCTAAGTAATTCTTAACTTATTTTCCTATTTTAGCCTCGCATACTACCCCATTTACACTGATGTTCACTATGTTAGTCATCCAATCACTGCTAACCTTTCTGGTGAAAACTGAAACAAAAAAAACTCTTAACACTTCTGCAATTTTGTGTTTTCTGTTACTGTCTTTCCCTCCTCTTTGAGTTGTCTGTCTTCCTTTGTCTTCCAATGTATTTTTAAAATGTTTTCTTTTTACCCTTTATGCCCCTAGTTAGTTTAGTCTAATTTTGTGCCTTGGACTTTCAGCCATAATTTGACTTAGTTTTCCCTTCTGTATGACTTTCTGTTTTTAATTTCAGGTCATTGAAGATCTCCTGGTTAAACCAGGGTGGTTTCTTACCAAACTTCCTATTTCTCCTATGCATTGGGATAGTTTGATCTTCTGCACTTAATCAAGTCTCTTTTAAAAAACTTCCCCCTCCCCTTAGTCTTGCTTGCCACAGGATCTTGCCTACCAATTCTCTGAGTTTGCCAAAATCTGCCTTATTGAAGTCCACTGTCTGTGGTCTGTTGTTTTCCTTGCTACCATGCCTTAGAATAATGAACTTATCATTTCATGATCACTTTCACCCTAAGCTACCTTCAAATTCTCAAATAGTTCTTCCCTCTTTGTTATAATCCAATCTAAAACAGCTTATCCCCTAATTACTTTCTCCACCTTCTGCAATAAAAAGTTGTCTCCAATGCACTCCAAGAACTTATTGAATATTTTTCCCCTGCTGTATTATTTTTGCAGTAGATGTCTGGGTAGTTGAAATCCCCCAACACCACTAAGTCCTGTGCTTTGGATAATTTTGTTAGTAATTTAAAAAAAAAGCCTCATCTACCTCTTCTTCCTGGATGGGTGGTCTATAGTAGACCCCTACCAGGACATTACCCTTGTGTTTTACCCCTGTTATCATGACTCAGACTTTCAACAGGTCTGCCTCTCACTTCTATCTCAACTTCCCTGCAACTTTGATATATAAGCAAAACCTCTTCCCTTTTTTCCCTGCCAGCCAATGGAGAATGATCACCTCAGCTGCTATTGTAGCTAGGTTTGGGGCTTGGAGTCCTCTTTGAATGGTACCAGGACTCAACCATACATGGTACCAGACAAGCTGGGAAGCATGCCAGTGGAAGGCCTCATAGACTCAGGTCATAAGGACACCCTTTTTGGGGAAAATGAGGTTTTGGCAAAGAAGGACTAGCAACTCCCTGTACATGTCTCGTGTGCATGATGAGATGTGGGGTCTACCCCATTGGAGAGGTTGAGCTGGGGGTACAGGGCCAGAGAGGTTGGGTATGTGTTGGGGTAGTAAAGGATCTTCTGTGGCCAGTCTTCTTTAGAAAAAAGAACAGGAGTACTTGTGGCACCTTAGAGACTAACAAATTTATTAGAGCATAAGCTTTCGTGGACTACAGCCCACTTCTTCGGATGCATATGTGGGCTGTAGTCCACGAAAGCTTATGCTCTAATAAATTTGTTAGTCTCTAAGGTGCCACAAGTACTCCTGTTCTTCTTTTTGCGGATACAGACTAACACGGCTGTTACTCTGAAACTCTTCTTTAGAAGAGACTGGTGAGATTTTTCAGCCCAGATGTAGAGGAAAGTAGCACAAACAATGGTGGAGAGGAAAGGCGTCCTGAATCTAGACTGACAGCCTAGGATTGGGAAGACCAACTGTTGATCAGAAAAGTAGTGGAGGAAGCTGGATGTGCAAGTGAGAAAGCTGAAAGGAAGCTCTTGATCATCTTCAGAGCTTATGAGAACGGCCAAAAGACTGTTGAGAAGAGCTGGAAAACGGAAGCATCTCCCAGCAGAAGATTATTGAGCAGATGACAAAATTGGAGCAAAAGATAGCACCATGTAGGGTAGTGGAGGGAGTGGGGGAAGCAGCAGTGCTTGATGCTGGAGCAGGAGTTGACTATGCTCCAGGCAAAGGGGGCCAGGAAGGGGAAGCTCATGATTGGCTGGAATGGTGTACAGTAGAGACTCAGGCAGATCCTTCTATAGAAACAGGAGCTCTGTGAGTGACCACAGCCCCTCGTCAGCATGCCAGGGCCTGGGTAAGAGGCCAAGGAAGAAAGGGCTTTTCCCTTGAGGAAGGGGAGTCAGTGTGTGGGTCCTCTCATGAAAACTCAAGGGCTGCAATGAGTAGCCACAAAGCACAGACAATAAATGACCCTTTTAGAAAAAGGGCAGCTGGCTGAGGACTGTTGGGCAACTCAGGAAGAGAGCGATCACTGGCTCATGATGGGTAGTGAGCGAGAAGGAGAGCTGGAGACCTTGAAACCCTGAGGGAAGAGAACCTATGTACCGTGACCGGGACACTAATAGATTGTGGGGGGGTGTAGTGGGGTCTGCATACCTCCATGCAAGGTAGGAAAGGGTTAATGGGCCAACGAAAGCCCAGTCACCTGGAGAAGGAGCCAGTTTGCTTGGGATGGCTTAACAGGAAGAGTCCTGCTCCGTCGGAGGGGGAGGCAGAGAAAGAGCAGATGTGAGGCTCTACGTGCAGGAGAGACGGTGGCCAGGGATGCCTGGTGCCCAGCAGATCCTACTGAAGGAAAGGGAAGATTTGGTTTACGTTGCTTTGTACTTGATTTGGACTTTGAGTGCCCTGGAAGGGGAAGAACTGTAAGTGGCCTAGCTTCAAGGGCTAAGTCTCTGCAGTCCAGAAGGGGTTGGAGGCTGGGCAGAGCAGTGGAAAAGCAGCTGGGACATAAAGACTCAGTGGCTGCTGCAAGACACAGTGCCAGAAGGGGGTGCTCTGGGATGACAGTCACACACACACACCCAAAGTCAATCACCAGTTTCTTTCTCTCCCTGGCAGTCCAGCCCAGCCCACCCCCTCCCCCCCCCAAAAGCTGCCTGCATCAACAATTTGTATTATGGTAGCACCCACAGGCTGAAACCAGGATAGGGCTTGATTGTGCTAGGCACTGGCCAAACAGATATGAAGACCTGGTCCTTTCCCCAATAGGCTTTACTAAAAATATACATATATACAGCAGCCATGAGTGCCGTCCAGGTGACAAGCCATAAGCAGTATTCCTCACTCCAGAGAGCATGTTCATTGTGACAAATGTGTGTCCTACTTTTGTATGTGACACTGAATCTGAGTGAGTGACACTTCACAGATGACACTTCCTGAGCACAGCAGGTGCTGCTAACAAGGTCGATATTTAAACGGTGGTTCTAAAAATGGCTTTGTGGGGCACTGTGTTTATTAGGTCTTGGCAATTTCCGGATCCAATCTGATCACTTTACAAGGCCTTTTCTGCACCTCCCGTCCGTGCAAACTCACTCTGGAATCAGAAAACCAAGCTGTGTTCTGTGTATCAGCTATAATAACCCCAAACAATTGATGTGTGTAATATATATCATTTTTTTTTAATAAGGTCAATGTCAGGATGACTCAAAGAGCAGGCAGTATAGCCTAGTGGAGAGGAGACTGGACTGGGACTCAGGAGACCTGGCTTCTATTCCCAGCTGTGCCACTGGCCTGTTGAGTAAAAGTCATTTCCCCTCCCCGTGCCTCAGTTTCCCGGTCACTCAGACAGGAATGATGACACTGATCTGCTGATGGAAAGTCCTACATAAGAGCAAGATATTACTAATCTCAGTTTCAGGTTATTGTTTAAGAAAATTGGCCACATTAGTGCCGTTTGCCACAGTGAGAGTCTATGCACCAAACCCCAAAGTGTCTGTGTATCTCAAGCAGGTGGCTCCTTTGTGTCTTGGGGAACCCCCATGGCAATGACTGTTTCCTGGGAAGTGGAGATGAGGGGCTAACTCAGCCAAATGCCCCCTTGTGGGGCGCTGTTCTTGAGAAGACATACAACACCACATTCGTTTCTTAATATGCTTCATCAGGTTGGTTTTCTGTAACTTTAAGAGCCACGCTGAGAATGCCAGCTCAGGGCAAACTGCAAGGAATAGGGCAGACAATCTCCAAAACTGGTGGTTTATTCTATAATTAGATTCACCAAGCTAGTAAACTATTTCTGTAATACCACACTGGTTAACCATCAGTCAAATACAGTACCCAACCACTGCAATCCAGCCTTTGGCTCCCATCTAGACAACCAAGTCTAATATAGTGAGGGGTTATTGAAAATCTTATTCACCATATTTAAAGTTCTAACAATCCCAAAGGACCGGACACATTGTCCACCAGTTCAATGAATATTTCAGATCTTACCCAAATGCATGCTTACAGCTAATCCTTATTAACTAAATCTAAGACTTATTAATAAAAGGAAAATGAAGTTATAAACGGTTAAGAGATCAATATACATACAAAGGTGTGTAAAGCCTTTAGGTCAGTTTCATAGAAGAGATGGGGAGGCTGCTGATTTGCAAAAGTTTTTCTGGAATCAGTTTAAAAGGTTATAGTCCAATAGGCAGTTCAGATATAGACTTTGTTCAAATTCTTCCATGAGAATTCCAGGGTAAATGCAGAGTAAACCTGGAGACCTCAGTAGTGTGGCTTAGACCTTCCCTGTCAAAGTTTAAGCAGACCTGAAATAAAAAGGATCAGGTCTGAAGCTTTCTTTATAGTTGAAGTAACGGGGAGTGGGTGGGATGATAGGTAACACCACCACGTGGGCTTTGATTAAAGCAAGCTGATGGTTTGATCTCCATTGAGTGGGTCTTTTCTCAGACAATACATTAAGCAGTAGCCATTCAAATTACTAAAACAGTTCACAGGTAGTTTACTATGTGGAATTACAAGTTTCAAAGACAAATGAGGACAATATTATTATTACGCCACAAATCCCATCTAAATGATAATATCCCCTTTTGATCTCTGAATCAATAGAATACAATAATGAAGCATTATGAGACGGGAACAGGATTTTAGCATTTCAAGCTAATTAAATCACATTGTTAAATTCCAACAAGATACATGAAAACACAGACAAATACATTTAGCATCTACTCTTAATTCTCTAGCAATTCAGGTAAACATGTTAAAGATTCGAGTCTACTCAATATGGCTTTGATAACTATCTACAAGGAATGGCCCTCTTTACCATTTCAATATCCTGTTGATATGTGCTTGTTGATTATTTGACCTGCTCAGGGTTACAGAGGGGAAAGGGCCCAGAATGTTTTAAGATAGAGCTCCCTGAAACTCAAGAAATCTGGGGCTCTGTCTTGCAAACACTGCATCATATGTGCCACTTTATGAAGTCCTACTGAGTTCAATGGGGCTAGTCACATGGGTAAAGCTATTTGAAATGCATAAGAATTTAAAAGATCAGGCCCTAGGTTTGCAAGGTTTCAGTCCTTACTTGTTCTGAATTGCTCTCCCAGCTTGGCGCCTCTAGTTTCAATCCATCTGGAATATGAACCCTTTCACTTCCACATTGAGTTTCAGGCGAAGAAGATCCCATGTGTTTAAAGCAAAACTTAGTCAAAACTAGAGGTGGCCCTACACCAATTCATCATATCTGAACATTCTAATTTTGGGAGTGTGTGAAACGTAGAGTTGCCAACCCCCCAGGATTGTCCTGGAGTCTCCAGGAACTAAAGATTAATAGTCAGTTAAATATTAGGTTGTGTGATGAAACCTCGAGGAATACATCCAACCAGAATTGGCAACCCTAGTAAAATGTGGATCTGAATTTTGCACATTTGTATAGTTTTTAATAAACATGGTTTGAAGCTGAAAGTTTTCCATGTTTTTTTTTCTCCAACTCTAAACGTTTATAAGTCAGCCTGGGTTCACTTGGAACTGGTGATGAGAGCCTCTGGAAGCTCCTGAGACTTTTGACTAGTTTAGAATAAGTTTTGAGTTTGTAATGAAGCCAGAAATTAAGTGAGCGCTGTGTGGTTTTGTAATGTAAATTTCACACGGTTGTGTTATAAGAAACTGATTATGTTGTAGTCAGGAGGGAAGACAAATACAACCAAATGTGTTTGTTTTATTCCTCTCTCTCTCACACACACATCTCCTCCATGATTCACGTCTAATTCTGAATTGAATCAGATTATGAGCTAGTGACACATTTTTCTATCCATCCTGAAGCTATATGTGAAGTCCTGACCTTATTGTTTCCATGATCTTAGCCATCAATCAACCCCCAACCCCCTAAAAAAGCCCAAATTCCATTAAAGATTGGGATTTTGGAATAATGACCAGAGACAAAGATGGAAACCAAATTACGAAAAATGCAAAACCAAAATGTTTCTTCTCTAAATGCAGGGGGAGGAGGGGTTTAAACCAGTCTTGGTGGTTTTGTCCTCTGAAAACACCCATCTGAATTCACAGCTACCCAAGGAGAAAGCTACCAGCAAATCGTATGAGACTGGAGCTACAGAAGCCTGTCTGTGAGCAAAATAACACTTAAAATGTGATTGCTATACCTGCTAGTAACCAAAGAGGACTTCTGGAAAAATTAATTTCCTTGGATATATCTGAATCCAATCATGCAAATCTTGGAGCCCCGGCCTATGCATTATCCAGTATTCTAGCACACGAAATGGCATGAGGCACATTGTTTTCCAAAAACAGTCTCTCTCCTTTCCATCTATCACTTAAACAGTGAAGAGTTAAATACATTCCACCTTGCTTGGTTTTCTTTATTTATTCACCTAAGACACAGGAGTAAGTTTGACATTGCTGAGCATGTTTGCAGGCTTATGAAAAATAAAAATGTACTAACACAGTTTATTAGCTTTTCTGTCTGATGCCACCAGGAGTATGCAGAGATGCAAGTTTGCCCTGCAGTTCTGTTCTGACTGGAGCAGCATCTCCTGAAATGTAAATGTTATCTTAAGGTCATATGCTGATGAAAACCAGTGCTTTGCCAAACTTTAATTTCTTGGTCATTTGACAAAGCAGCTGTGATGCAGCTATATGGCACAAAGAAAGCTATTAAAGATGGATGAGCTACATGTTTGATTTGCATATATTATACCACTTCCAAAGAAAACAAGTCACGAGAACTATTATTTATACAGTTAAATCAGATAAAATAAGCAACCTCTCACTAATATATATGGTACTTTCCTGCTAAGTAAAATTGCTATTCTCCATCGTGTTTGTGTGTATGTGTGTGTGTGTGTGCGCACACACACACTAAAGGACCAAAGGAAATATTTTTAATGCATGTATCACTAGTCTGTGGAAATCATGGCTGTAGAATATTATTGAGGAACATACATGATTCAGAGGAAAACACAGATTACACACCTGTATGAACTGTGTAACAACAGCATCTGCAGCTACTGTGCATTAGCTAAGATAACAAGGCTTACAAGGCTTATCAAATTAACAGCTGGAGTCAGTTGATATATTATTGCATCATTTCCTGGTTTTCTATGATTTTTGTCCTCTCTAGAATATCTAGCATTGATCAGTGTCAGAAGCATGATATTAGTAGATGTCTTCTGTTGTGACAGTGCCTCGGCGTGTGTGAGGAGGCTGAGGTATTGCTTGTTTGAAAAACATTGTTATGGCAGGCGTCGCTAGGTGGCACTGTTACGCATAGTCTTCCAAGTTGATTTTCTTAGCACTTGGGGAAGTTTAGACTCTGGGGAAGACATGCGGTGGGGTGTGGTATTTTAAGTTATGCAAAGTAATGTAGAGGACAGCATCCAGAGAGAGGGAACTGTATGAGCAGCAGGAGAGTTTGCTTTCTGCTTTGGGCTCTGATTGGAGTCAATTCTGGAGGCAGAGTTGCTCTCTGGGAAGAAGATTCTCGTGGTGCTGGGCTGAGATGCCTGGAAGAAGGGATTGCCCTGCATACTGTTTGACCATCTCAGTTCAGGGCTGGTGTACATGTGTAAACAAAGCAAGTTAGAATAAAACAAGCTAACCGATTTCTCCTCTACTGGGAACCCAACCTGCAAGTGTGGTGGTCAGGAATCACTCGGTGCTAAGTGGTCTGTATTATTGTGTGTCTGGTTGTCAATTGGCTGTGCACATCAAGAGCTGCAGAGTTTGACATGCAGACTCTGTCTGGAAGCTTATCCGTTAAAGGCACAGTCCACAATACCATAGCAAGGCCCCAGACATCTGCTACCACTCAGTCAACAGGTGATAGTGGTGTGAGAAAGGGAAACCAGAGTTAGGAGAAGGCAATCATTTGCTCTTCTGCTGTCAGGCTAGTTTGCCATCTGAATTTTATAGAGGTCAACAGATGAATTTTGTAGGAAGCCGGATGAATATTCTATAGAATATTATGTATACTATGTACTATAAATTGGAACCAGACTGGAGCTCAGGAGATCTTGATTCATTTATTTTGTGACGTTGGGCAAGTCACTTAATCTGTGCCTCACGTCCCCATCTGTAAAATGGGAATAATGTACCCTTTTTTTTTTTTTTTTACCTTGCCATTGCCTGTCCTGTCTGTCTAGATCAGGTCTCTATATCTTACCTATTGTACGCTCTTTGGGACAGGGACTTTCTCTTTTTATATGTGTGTGTATATATAGTTCCTGGCACAATAGTGCCCTAATACCAGTCTGGACCTGTACTGTAATAATAGTAATAAAGTATTGCAGTTCATATTTGTCTGTAAACTGAATATAATTTACATGCTGAGGTTTACTAGACTTTGCCTCTTTGAATTGGCAGTACCCAGCTAAGATGCATGGCCTGCGATATATAATTCTGGTGAAATTTGTTAGTGTTTTTAAAAATAAATAAATAATGGGACCAGAATTCATTACTGAAGTCCAGGTGGAAATTCAACAATAAAACACCTATATCATATTTATAGTAAGACATCAATATTTGCAATAAAACTTGGTCTGACAGGAGACAGGGTAAAAATATTTTCTCCAGTTCCTAAAGTACCGTTCACCAGTGACAAAAGCTGAGTGGAAAGGCAATTGCCAGTACAGTTCCCAAAGTGCCCGCAGCAACTCGCTCAACCTCCGCACACTGCCTTACTTACAAATAATTCCACTTCAGCAGGACCACAGCCCTTTCCCAGAGCTCAGGCAGGCAAAGGAGAGATCAGGAGAAGGACCGGCTTACACAATGAGCCTTAGGAATACGTACATTGTGCAGAAAGGCTTTATATAGTTCTTCTTGTGCTCCCAGAACATCCATTAAAATCTGCTGGCATTTTGCGTGTCCAAGACATGTGTGATACAGCACTCCCAATAGTTGTCCATCTATCTCTAACTGCCCTGATCACATTCATATTTATATGGTCTCATATTTATATGCTCTGGTCTCCATCATCCCTAGGATTCATAGAGTTCAAGGCCTGAAGGGACCATTTAGATGATCTAGTACCTAACCTAGCATTAGGCCACCTGTATCACAGACTTTTACATTTCACCCTATTACCCTTGAATTGAGCCAAATAACTTGTGACTGAATAGAGCATAACTTCCAGAAAGGCATCCTGTCTTGATTTAAAGACTCCAAGAGATGGAGAATCAGGGGTCGGCACCACCATATTGCGTGACGGATACTTGGGGGAGGGGTATGTCATTCAGTCGTTCAATTTTTTGAAAAATGACCATGGACCTCAAAATTTTTATCACAGACACTTGTGTTCATGTATGGACACGTTGCTGATCCCTATGGAGAATCCACCATTTCCTTGGTAGTTTGTTCCAATGATTAATCAGCCTCACTGTTGAACATGTGAACCTTATTTCTAGTCTGACTTTGTCTGGCTTCTGCTTCCAGTTGTTAGTACTTGTTGTTATGTCTGTCTCTGTTAGATTAAAGAATCTTTAGTATCTGGTATTTGCTTCCTGTGAAGATACTTGTATATTGTAATCAAGTCACCTCTTGATCTTCTTTTTGATAAGCTAAATTTACTGGGCTTTTTCAGTCTTTCACTGTGAGACTTTTTTTTCCCCAACCCTCCAATAATTTTTGTGGCTCTCTTCTACACCCTCTCCAGTTTTTCAGAATCCTTTTTGAAGTGTAGTCACCAGATCTGGATACAGTATTCCAGTATCAGTGTCACCAATGCTGGAAACTGAAGTAAAATCACCTCGCTACTTCTATTCACTGCTCCCCTGTTTATATATCCAAGGAGTGCATTAATCCTTTTTTGCCACAGCATTGCACTGGGAGTTCATGCTGAATTGCTTGTCCACTATGACTTCTAAATCTTTTTCAGTGTCACTGCTTTCCAGGATATAATCCCTCATTCAGTAGGTCTGCATTCCTTATTCCTAGATGTATAACAATGCATTTTGCTTGAAGGGGCCCCACTTATCAAGTGATCTGTATGACTGTCTGTCCTCATCATTATTTACCACAACAGTATTTGTGTCATCTTCAAATTTTATCAGCAGTGATTTTATATTTACTTCCAGGTCCCTTATGTTGAATTACTTCAGGCAGAGTATTGATCTCTGCAGAACCCCACTAGATATGTCCCCATTCAATGATGATTCCTCATTGACAACCACTTTTTGAGATCTATCAGTTAGCCAGTTTGTAATCCATTTAACATGAGCTTTGATATTGTATAGGGCTAATTTTTAATTAGAATGTCATGTGGTATTCAGTCACATGAACACCTTACAAAAATCTAAGTGTACCGCATCTATGCAGTTACCTTTTTATTAACCAAATTTATAATCTCAAAGATTGAAATCAGGTTGGTTTGACAACACCTATTTCCCATAAAAGCCTATTGACTGGCATTAATTAGATTCCTATCCTTTATCAGTTGAATTCCATATCTGCTTTTCCATTATTTTGCCTGGGATTGATTAACCAGCCTATATTACCCAGATCATTCCACTTGCCCTTTTTGAATATTGGCGTAACATTAGTACTCTTCCAGTCTTCTGGGATTTCCCCAGTCGTCTCAAGTTTCACTAAAAAAATTAACATAAGTAGGCCAGAGATCTTCTCAGCCACCTCTTTTAGGACTTTTGGGTGCCAGTTATTTGAGATGCTTGTACTTTAGTTTATCATTGTTTCTCATCCGCTATTTAGCCTTTGTCGACACAGAAAGGCAGAGTTCACATCTTATGCTGAACACTATCAAATTAGGGCTCAACCTGATTTCCTCTAGTAAGGAGGCCCACAGTTGAAGGCATTCCACCAAAAACGTTCTGAACCCTTCCCCGAATGTCTACCCCTCTGTCAGCCCCACAGTATCCCTGTTGAGCTCAGCTGTCTTGGGAGGTTGTAGATGGAATATGGTCCAAAATATTGAAACTTGGGTATCTGAAGTTAGGGAACTAAATAAAAATGGACTTGTTTTCAGAGGTGCTTGACAACTCTTAAAATCAAGCCAGTTATTTAGGCACCTAACTTTAGATATCCAAGTTTGAAAATGTTGGCCATGACCTCTAAATTATCCAGCGCCTATCCCATTAAAGGCCTTAAAGTTTATGACCAAGAGATCAGGACAGAATAGAGAGCCTGCAGAACATGCATGTGATATGGTATCAAAGATTTTTATACCATTTTTCTCCATTAATAAAGACACTGCACCTTTATATTGCACCCATCGTGGTATGAACAAAATGAAGTGAAATCCCTTGGCCCATTGAATTCTGATAGGGTAAATACGGTGCCATAGTTTTAGCAGTGAGGACGAACCTGGGACCTTCAGGCCTCTTCTACTTGAGCTAAAAGAATAGCTCCATTAACTGATAAAAGTAGTAGAATCTTATAGTCTCTTAGGATGAGCAAGTAGAGGGAGACATGACATATTGAGCCAGTGTGTAAGAAGAAATTCCTGATGTATAGCCAGAGGCCAGTTTATATGTTCTGATGGGAATGAGACCCATATTTATTAAAAGAAAACTTGAATGTATATATGCATAATAAACTAATTATTTAAGGTCTTATTTCTGCTGTGTGCAAGTTCTGCAAATACAACGTGGATGGGTGGTGGGGGTAACTGGTGGTTTTTTTTGTAGTGGGGGGGGTTCTATTCTTACATAAAGAAATGTTTGTTTTGGTTTTTGCTTTAGCAATGTTGTGATGTTAAAAAACACATTCAAAATATTGCAATCAAGGAAAAAGATTACTTCCCCCCCGCCCCCACCCCCCAAAAAAGATAGAGGTAGCCATGCCTCTTACTCTTTGTCCAAATAGGATGTTAGGATTTGGCCAGCCGTCTAATCTGTATTAATACAGTTTGGGTTTACACAGTGGGTCATCCTTAATGTTTAGTGAGCTGAAACAAGAATGAAAGAAAATGATACTGGAAAGGCTTGTTTAAAAAAAAAGAGAAAGCATAGATGGCTGTAACTGAGATGATTGGACTCGCAGTGGGTATTACAGATATTTTGCCTAAGCCGGACTTTGAAGCCTTTGAGCTGAGATACCCATGATCATCAGAGCTGGCCTTTCTAGCATTAAAAACCATTTGTAATGTTTGACTATTGGCATAAGTTGGTGGCAGCTGCAGAAGACATGGGAGGGGGAGGGGAGAGAAAGAGGGAAGCTGTACCATTCTGTCTAGACTTGGCAGAATTTGATATTTTTTTTTAAATAATTTTGACATATCGATGTTTATTTTAAAGCTTTTTCATTTTTATCCATTCAAATTCACAGTTGCAGGAAATTATTGGGGGTCAGATAATGAGGGAGGTCAGACTAATTATTTAATACCGTAAGACACTGACATTCAAAAAGTTAAACTTTATAAACATTAACAAACAAATTGACAAAATCACACCTCAAAACATAAAAGGCAAATATCTTTACATCAAACTCTACTAAGTTCTCAAGCAGCATTTTTCTGACTTCACCGATCTGTAAATTTCATTTCTTGGGGATGGAAATATTTTTTTTTTGTCCATTTGTGTGTGTGCGATGAAATCAACATTTACGCACCTTTACCTACAAAAATCGAATCCTTCCAAGCCTAATTATGTCTTTGTTATAGATAGTGACGGTGCAGGAGACCCTGCATAGACTAGAGAGCCAAGTTCAGACCCTGTCTTTTGGGGGGATTTTTTTTTAACTACATAACTGGCAAAATAAATGCTACTGTTCTTTTGCTCCTGTTAGCCTTGCAGAGCCAAGGCAACAAAGAGGGAGTGAGCTGGGTTCTATTTCTTGTCGTGTAACACCAATAGAATGGATTAATATGTAGGCTAGTCAGTTGTGCCTGTGAAGCCCCACTGATACCAACGGTGGTGTCTCTGTGGTCCCAATTTGCAAAGAATGGGGTTTCACAGGTGCCACTGAGGACCGGGGGGATTTGATAGCAGCCTTCAACTACCTGAAGGGGGGTTCCAAAGAGGATGGAGCTTGGCTGTTCTCAGTGGTGGCAGATGACAGAACAAGGAGCAATGGTCTCAAGTTGCAGTGGGGGAGGTCCAGGTTGGATATTAGGAAAAACTATTTCACTAGGAGGGTAGTGAAGCACTGGAATGGGTTACCTAGGGAGGTGGTGGAGTCTCCTTCCTTGGAGGTTTTTAAGGCCCGGCTTGACAAAGCCCTGGCTTGGGTGATTTAGTTGGGAATTGGTCCTGCTTTGAGCAGGGGGTTGGACTAGATGACCTCCTGAAGTCCCTTCCAACCCTGATATTCTATGATTCTATGATGATTCTATGTACTTTGAAGAAAACCATGTTGCACTTCTGGCATTGAGGACCGAATTTGTCCTGCAGAACTTCTAGTGCAGATGATGATGCATGAGCTAGAAAGAACCCAGATTTCCCTCCGCTCCAAGGCATGTTAAGGAAAAGAGGCTCTTTTAGTGAGCATGTTGGATACAGACATCAGAGATGACACACACAAAATCACACTCTGATATTTTTAGTCTTTCAGTACTGAGCAGCACTGCCTGGTTACCGAAGCAGTTTGCTCCTTTTATTCTGACCCAGCCATCGCAGCCTCCATGCAGAGACCTTTTCACAGGCCTCTTCCTGCTCCGTAGTGAGCACCCAGGGATAATGCATGCTAAAATGCAAGAACCATTTCCGTTGACTCTAAGCCCTTCACCAGAACATATTTGCTAGGTCCCTAGCACACAGCAGACCTGTCGAGTGCCCATCCCAAAGGTCTGGCAATGGATCCCTGTTGTCTAACACAGTAGAGCTAGACACATGAGACACGTTCAGAAGTGATTTGGACTGACATCTGTACTACCTTACAATGGTGCCGGTGATTTTGATATGCTTAGCTACTGGGTGTGACAAATTATTTGATGTTAGGGGTGAGCTAATCCTACAGAGCCTATTTTCACAAGATGGCTGCACATCTGGCCTCTCAAAACGTGCACTTTTACACACCCAGTTGCACACTTTCTGCATGTACTTAATGCCCTGGCATGTCAGTTCCCCTCAGTTTGCTGTGAGGCTTAGTTCACGTTGGGAAAGCATTTTAAGGCCATCTGATGAGAAATTGAGGAAGAGAAAAGTGCTGACTCAGCCCTTTCAAGGATCCTGTCCTCATCTCTGGAAGACCCCGTTATAAACCCACATCTTTATACTTGACCTGTTTCTCCCTTTGACATGGATTCCATACCCAAAGCAGTCTTTGATACAAGGGTTTCCTTTCCACTTGACTATTTCAGTGCGTGCACAACTTTGCTTTCATAACTAGGTTCATTTCAGCCTTCAAGTCATTTAAGAGTGTCATCAGCAGCTTGAATGTGGCACTCCGCCCTCTGAGCCAATAACAATGTGCTCAATGGCCCCAGAGTGGGTCTTATAGTCTGTGATGTTCTGGATTCTCATCCTCAGGGGAATACATTACCAGCTACAGTAGCAGAATATTTTTCCTCCCCCATTAATAATTGTCTTGGGAAGGGATAATTAAAATAGGTTTGGAGGCTATGAGGGACCTCTGTCCCATTCCCCCCCCCCTCACCCCCTCCGCCGCCCACTTTTGGAGCTGAATGAGAACTTATATTCATATTTTCAGAGAACTCCTGAAGGTTTTTACACCCTCATTATGTTCTTGTTGTCATTAAGCAAGAATTAATTTTCTCCGTTTCATTTTATTATACTGAATGGGGCAAACTATGATATGTGGGGCTGAAGTTGCACCAGTTTTATTTTATGAGAGTGGCAGGGACCTGGGAAAACTGGGTTCAATTCCCGGTGCGGTCACAAACATCCCATGTGACATTGGCCAAATGATTTGACTTCTATGTGTGTTTCTTATCTGTAAAATGGGGATATTTCCTTTTCTCTATTCTTTGTGTGTCTGTCTTAGACTGTATGTTCTCCAGGGCAGGGACTCTCTCTTATTATGTGTTTGTACTGTGTCTAAGGCTAGGTCTACACTAGGGTGGTGGTTGACCTAAGATACGTAACTTCAGCTACACAAATAGCGTAGCTGAAGTCGTCATATCTTAAGTTGATTTACCTGGCCGTGAGGCCGATGGTGAGTCGACCGCTGCTGCTCCCCCGTCGACTCCACTTCCGCCTCTCACCACGGTGGAGTTCCCCCAACAGCAGAGTGATCGGGGATTGGTTTTATTGCATCTACACTAGACACGATAAATCGATCCCCGATAGATCCAGCCGATCTGGGTATTTCAGTTCAACCAACTATCTTTGTTGGGATCTCTAGGTTCTACTATAACGCAAGTAGTAATAGTGACAACTGGCATCTAGTGCTATCACCTGACTTGTTCCTGAAAATGGTCGGCCAAGGTAGGAACCCTTTACTCCAACTGGACTCCGGTGAGTCACCTCCTTGGAACTGACAGACTGCTCATGAGTAGCTGTGAGTAAAAGGTCCATAAGTTACACTGTTGAGAGTCTGATTTTGCCCCAGTTATACCAGTGTAAATGCTCCATCCTCCATGACTTAGTGCCCTGTCTCCATTTGCGTATCCAATTGTGGGTTTCGCAAGCAGAAGGTTGCATGTGCATCCACAGAACTTGCCCTTCTGGTACCCAAAGTTCAGTATAAAATGGCCTTTAATAGATATCCTTCAATTCTGAATTTTAAAAGAATAAACAAAGCAGTGGAAAATAAACATATCTCCCATTTTTCAAAACCCAGTATTTTTTAACTAAACCTTATATTATTCATAAGCTGTTTTTTATTACTGTTCGTTTGAGCTGCTAGAAATCATAGATCAGTTCCTAAACTACAGTGTCTTTATTATGAACAGATAAATCATGCATGGAAAGGCCCTGACAGTTGATGATGTAAACTATCAGGAAGCAAAGCCCCCAAGCAGTGTAAAAAATGTATGTCACAAGCAAAGAAGTATGTCATCTCTCTTTCTTTTCTTATGGGTATTCTTGTCTTGTCGTTATCAGGGAAGATTTTTTTTTTTTTTGCCCTTGTTTCCTTTATTTAAACATTGTTAGCACCAAGATAATTTTGCAGTGGTGTTTCCAAAAAAAAAAAAAAGGCAAGTGGAGCACGGCTTTCCACATTCGTGTGCACCCCCAAGAATGAGTGTGGTATTTACACAGACTACTCTGGCTTAAATAGCAGCTCTGTTGTGACCCCCCTTTGATCTCACTTATATCAATGAAAATCAGAACTAGCTCAATGTCAGTGGAGTTTAGCTGGCACAAGACTAGTATAAATAAGATCAGAATCAAACTCATTCTTTTTCTGATGCCACCGAAAAGTACATACTTGAGTCGGACTTTTTGTTTTTGAAAAATACTTTGACTTTTCATCAAAAAATCCGAAAACCAAAAACGTTTCAATATTGAGCAACCAAAAATCAAGAAACATCAGCCAAAAACTGATTTGCGGGGGGGGCAAAACTGCTAAAGGGGTGGGGAGGGGCAGACAGTTGCTGTTCAGTTCTTCAATAAAAAAAATTCTTGAGGAAAGCAGCCACTCGGTGAGTATTCAGTTAGTTAAAAAAACAAGTTTCTGTTGGTTGGGGAGGGTCATTTTAATGGATCCTTTTTGTCCAGGCCTATTGCATGATAGAGAAGAAATGAGAGCATCAGTAAGGATGTATTAACGTATGACCAAAAAGAAGAACAGGAGTACTTGTGGCACCTTAGAGACTAACTAATTTATTAGAGCATAAGCTTTCGTGGACTACAGCCCACTTCTTCGTTTTCTTAGCATACAGAGTGGGGATAAAAGGAGGATGTCTGAATTTGGCCTAAAGAAAAGTTACCAGTTTTGCTAAACTGCTTTCTTGCGCTATGTACAGACACCAATCTTTTCAAAAACAAGTGCCTAAAATTAGGCTCCAAAGGTAATATATAGGCAGCTAAATAAATGCTGAGGACCCAGCAGCTCCATAGATGTCTAGATTTGTGTACACGCTTACTAAATAGTAAGGGAGGGAGGGATAGCTCAGTGGTTTGAGCATTGGCTTGCTAAACCCAGCGGTGTGAGTTCAATCCTTGAGGGGGCCACTTAGGGAGCTGGGGCAAAATCAGTACTTGGTCCTGCTAGTGAAGGCAGGGGGCTGGACTCGATGACCTTTCAAGGTCCCTTCCAGTTCTAGGAGATAGGATATCTCCATTAATTAAAAAAAAAAAAAATAAAGTTATGTGAGCAAAACAACTTAATCACCATACCTGCATGCAGTTACAATAACTACATGGGGCAAAACTAGGTTCACAAACGAACGCATACATACTTCAAGTGAACAAGGGATGTTTGAGTGGTCAGGACTTCTGAAAGCCAGGTCACTTATTTAGGTGTCTAAGTATAAACTGAGGGGCCTAATTGTAACCGGGTCAGCCACTTTCCATGCACTCCGCCAGGGCCAGCACCAGCTTGCCAAGCAGGTGCTTGGGGCGGCCACTCGGGAGAGGGGCGGCATATCCAGCAATTCGGCGAACGGTCCGTCATTCCCACTCGGAGCGAAGGACCTTCTGCCGAATTGCCGCTGCAGATTGCAATCATGGCTTCCCCCCCACCGCTTGGGGCGACAAAAACCCTGGAGCCGGCCCTGATCATGGCCTAAGGTCATGCTACAGGCAACCTGCCTCAGGTTTTCCTCTGGGACTGTTCAGTAAACTCAAAACACTTTTGTCCATTCCCATCCTTTCTTGGGTTCTGCTTTGTCAAATTGACAAACGTTCAAAATTAAGCTGAAGTCCATCCATTCCCCCAGGCCTTTCCTGCCCCTTGTCTCACTCCCCAAGTTTCAGGTTTCTCGGCTGGAACCGACTTGCTGCCAGAAGCCTCTGTACACCTTGAAAACGCTCTCTGCGGGGTGCTTCCTGATTTAGCCAGCCACTCCCAACCCCGTCTATCTGGGGCAACTCCCCAGGCCTCATTGTCTCTCTTCCAGGAGCTTTCTCACTCTCTAAAATCTCTCTGCAATTTCCTGAGTAATCTCCCTCTCTATAGCTTCCTGCTATTTTTTTATCCGGAAACAGCTAATCTCCCCCAGGTGTGCTCTTTAGGAATGAGGGTTGGTTAGCCCCAAGCCCGCCAGCCTTTAATAGATGAACTGCTCTGTTACTTTAGGCACCCATTCTTGAAAACCTCTATTTTTTTGTGATTATATGGAAGTCTCTGCTAGGATATTAAGAACAAACTGAAGTCCGGCCAAATTCCAGTGTGGTCGTTTGGTTTCCCTTCTGTAGTTTCAACTGATTAAGAGCGTCGTACGCTGTTTATGCAGCGTTGCTGTGGCCTGTTAAAGAAGCTGTCCCGTTCCATCTCAGAGATGGCAGCATTTGAGGGGAGGACAATGGTATACTTGGTATAGCGCCCTGATGGTATAGTTTGTGGTGTGTGTTCAGATCCTGAAAGGTGCTAAGTTATTGTCCTCATTGGCTACATCTATACTGCTGCTAGGAGCATGCTTCCCAGTGTGGATTAACGGCCAGGCGCTAGCTCTGCTCAACCTAGCACACTAAAAATAGCAGTTGACTATCCCATGCTATTTTTAGCACGTTAGCTCGAGTCTGTCTACCTGTGCTGGGATCAAATGGGTATCCAAAGTCACACAAGAAGCATGTGGCAGAGCTAGAAATCAAACACAGATGTTATTATTCCCAGTCCGGTATCTCAACCTCACCACCCTCTTTCCTCACTGTGGACCTGCTTCTGCTACAGCCATCTTTGTGCTTTCTATATTAACACCTTCCCTGAGCTGATCTTCATGCACAGCGCCCTGTTCTGAGTCACATCCCTCTTCCAGGAGGGAGGGATAGCTCAGTGGTTTGAGCATTGGCCTGCTAAAACTCAGGATTGTGAGTTCAATCCTTGAGGGGGCCATTTAGGGATCTGGGGCAAAAATCTGCCTGGGCATTGGTCCTGCTTTGAGCAGGGGGTTGGACTAGATGACCTCCTGAGGTCCCTTCCAACTGTGATATTCTATGATTCAGGTGCACCACTATGTTATGCCTAGCAAGCTAAAACAATTCATTTACTGTAATACATGTATCCACCAAGGAGAAAGCTCTTTCTTCTGTTGTCATTGTCTGCAGTCAATCTTGCTGAATAACTATGTCATCTTATTGATGATTTATCCTCCCTACTGTTTTGTTGCCCACTTATGTCATGTCTAATATTAATCAATTGTAAGCTTCTTGGGGCACCTTCTTTTGGCTTTGGGAGGTACAAAGGTACATCTTTGGGTGCCATTAGAAAGGATTAATAATAATGGTAACTTGGGCACACAACTGAAAACTATATGGGCAGAGCTACATCAATCTGGGGTGTGAAAAAGCACACCCCCATCTGATATAGTTGTGCCAATGGAAGAGTGCCTCCATCAGCTAAGCTAATATTGTTCAGGAAAGTGGTGTTTCTGCACTGACTGAAAAAACCCTTCTGTTGGTGTCGGCTTCATCTACATAATGGGGATATGCCAACATAGCCAGGCCACTATAGTCTTAATAGGCTGATGTGAGTCCACCTTATAAAAGGGGAATGGGGTAGCCTGGAAGGGGCATGAAAAGAAAGGGAATATATCATTTTGTATGGCAGAGTAGCCATCAAAATTCAAGTTTTATCCTCTTGCTAATACTAACTGCTGGGAACTCAGATCAAAATGTGTTCAAGGGGGAATTTGAAAGTGGAATCTGCCATGTATACTAGTTTTTTCTCTCCTCCTTCCGAAAGATAACTGTGGATTCTTTTTCATTAATCATTTTGCTTCATCTCATCTACCATATTGATTTACAAGACAAAGGCAGGTTAAATGCCAAATCAAATGTTGCAGCTCAACAAGTAAGATAATTAGTATCTGATATGTAAAGAGGAAGAATCCCAAGAAGCAACACTAAAAGCATGTGCGTGTGATTCATGACAGTATTAATGGGAAGCCTCAATCCGGTGAGAATCAGCCACGCTTGCATTTTGTTCTTTCCTTCTTGCATTCTGTGAAATTTCTCCTAGGAATGCCCTTTACCAGGAGATTTCACACTGATGAAGGAGTTGAAGCAAAGAGGAAAGAAAAAGCAACCTAAAGAGATAAGCTGCTTATCTGTTTTTTGTTGGGTTGGCTTTGCTGCTAGGCGGAGGTGGATGGCATCTGAACAAGAAGTGTAAAAGCTTGCAATGCTAGAAAAGTTTCTAGATGTGCATCACCGCCAACTACCCCATACGGCACATCACTCCACATTTGTGAGTTGCTGTTAACAGGGCTGGCTCCAGGCACCAGCATTGCAAGCGGGTGCTTGGGGCGGCAATCTGCAAGGGGTGGGAGTCCATGTGTTTTTGCCCCCTTACCCCAAAGCAGCATGCCACATTGCCGCCACGGACGGTGGGGGCAGTCCATGCGCCGTTAAGGCGGCACATGCATTTCCGCGGCAGCGGCAATTCGGTGGCAGCTTCTGTCTTCAGCTAACGGCACATGGACTGCCCCCGCCATCTGTGGCGGCAATTCGGCATGCTGCTTGGGGCGGCAAAAACAGTAGAGCTGGCCCTGGCTGTTAACCAAATCCAGCTATATTTCATTTTGCAGCTCTAAGGCTTATCATGGTTTGTTTTTTGGATTCAAGGGACTGGTCAAGCATCCATTAAAATTAATGGGAAGATTTCCATTGACTTCAGTGGGTGCTGGATCCAGCCCCAAGTCTGGATATAGATGGGCTAAAGCAACAACATTTGAATCCAGATTCTGATTTTGAACTCCCCAGAGTTTGGGGATGTTCAGAGCTGAGGTTTTGGTTTAGCCCATTATAAAGATAGACAGTCCTTTGGAAAATAAGGATCCAGGTTTGGACTTCTAATAACCTGAACATATAGGGAAGATTGAATCCAGGGTTTTAGTTCAGCTCATCCCAGTTGAAGAACGTAAGTGTTTGATGCACTTTTTATGATGCATTAGCAGAAAGATATGAGGGGAGGGATGGAATTTTAAAACTGGTCTATAGTGGGTATCTTTACAATTCAGCATGCACTGCCCAAAGTACCTATGGAAATCCGAGCATCTTCCTAGGCTTAGATTAGAGGAGATGGCAGTACCTCAGCCACCCTGGAGCAACAAATGTTGAATTTTTAATACGTCTTGCTTTTGAATGGCTCAGACCATCTTTGTTCTGATTGACTCACTGATGGATACTCCTTCCCTTGGAATTATCCCCCTATGAAAGCACATAATGTGGTTACTGTGTGTAATCTCTTAATTAATTCATGAGGCCACACGCTTTAGAAGTAATGATAATAACAACAACTCTTACCAGATAGCGTTCCCATTGTGGACAGAGAATATACACAGAGTTAAAGTTTCCATTTATGCCCATCTAAGTAAGCATCTCACTTTGGGTTGATTGTGTGATTATTCAAACAAACACTCCACCTAAGCTTGGCTGTTCCTAAAGGTTTCCCTGTAAGACCTCTCCACCCCAAACCCTAACTCCCTTTGCCGCTAACAGAGGTTCCTATTCCTCATATCCGGGTTGGGAGCTAATTGACCCCACCTGCAAGGATGAGTTCGCAGTAACTGCACTCTTATGAAGCCCCTAACAACATAGTGACTAGATAGCTATGACTCACCTAATTATGCAGGTTCCTAGAGTCTGCCAATCTGTTACATGGCTATAAATCTCTTTAGGCTGGCATTAATGCAGGGAGTATTTATCACTGTGCTGTGATTCATGGATTTTAAGGTCAGAAGGGACCATTTTGATCATCTAGTTTGACTTCCTGCATGACATAGGCCAAGCTACATTTCACCCAGCGGTTCCTGCATCTAGCCCAACAACTTGATGTGATGCATCTGTAGTATAGTTACTACTCGAGAGAAGTGTCAGATTGATAGAAAGTCTCTCTTCATCCACGCAGCAGGTACATCTCAAGCTTTTCCCCAACACTGCTCCTTGATCCTCTTACCCAATGGTAACAACATTCAGTCACTGCCAACCAGATGTGCCTTTGAACCAGAGAAAGTCTCCGTCTCCCTTAATTAATCATCTGAGCCATTAAGTTCCCATCTCCATATTTTTTTTTTCTTATGCACTTTGTAGTGTCCTATGTTGTGCCATTTCATAGGGAAGATCAGTCCTTAAAAGTGATTCCAAAGTTACTTGAAATGTAGGAGCTGCTTTTACCACAGCTCTTCCCCCTTTAAATATCTTATGTTGAAACTCAATAAATGCTGAGGCAGCTTGAACTGCATTCCACGCAAGCTGGAAAGGAGCTCACCTGCTGGGGATTTACAGAAGTCCTCTTCTGAGAGAATTCATTCCTCAGGTCAGCCTGGCCCTTCCCACTCTTTACATCTACCGAACACCCTGAGTTCTGTTTGGGCCCTAAGATACTTTGCCTATCCCACTGGTGAAGTTCCTATTCAAAAAACCATTGCTTCTGTCACTCAATACGGGGACTGGGCTGCCTTTTATGAGTATTTAAAGGGATCCTGTCAGGTTACAAATAATGGGCCAGATTCACTGGAGCACTGCTTAGGTGACACCAAAAAGTTGTAAACCCAGGTTAACTGGCCAGCTAACGAAAGTTTGAATCAGCAGAATGGGGGATAGCTCAGTGGTTTGAGCATTGGCCTGCTAAACCCAGGGTTGTGAGTTTAATCCTTGAGGGGGCCACTTGGGGAAGTGGGGCAAAATCAGTACTTGGTCCTGCTAGTGAAGGCAGGGGGCTGGACTCGATGACCTTTCAAGGTCCCTTCCAGTTCTAGGAGATGGGATATCTCCATTAATTATTATTATAAAATGACCCAAAGTTCCTGAAATGTATTGGTCAACCTGGCTTTAAATATGTATGTGTAATCTCCTCCTTATATGGTGATGTGTAATTATGAATCTGTGAGGCCTTTATTTTGTGTACTGCACCTTTATATTTCCAAGCACTCTTGCGTGCAGAGAAAGCAACCACATTATAGAGAAGACGCACGCCGTTCTCTGTCAAGAAGATGTTATTTTTATGTTGCTATTTTCCCCAGTCTATACAAGTCATTGTAGGCTGACAGCGTGTGCTTGCTCTATGTGTATGGAAGAATATAACATTTTGCTTTGTCAAAAATAGCACCTCGATGTATGAAAACCAAACCAATTTGAAGAGTCACGTTTCCTTTTCATCCTTTATGTGGTTGGTTTACATTTTGCCTCTGGCCCATCTTGAATAATGAAAGCTGGGCTGATCAGTTTGATACTGTAGCTCTCAGGCCCTCACTTCCTGCCTCTCATTCATTTGGAGTGTGTGACGAAGACTCCAGTCTGGCCTCTCCACATATGCTTTAAGAAAGCTTCTCTCCTCTCTGCAATTCTTCACCATTCAGTAAACTCCTGCACAATGGACGGTGCCAGCAGCATTTAGCCTTAAGATAGCCGGGCCAGCGCTGGAGCGCTGTGAGCACTCTGGCCAGGATGGGCCGGGAATGGGACACTTCTCATTGAAGTTCAGCCACTTTGGAAGCACTGCAGGGCAAACGTCAAAGACACATGCTGCCAAGTTTCACAGGCAGCTGGGTGGCTTTAAGCCGGCTTTAAATCAGTAACAATAAGTGAAAGTGGACTGTGAAAGGGAGGGACGTAAACTACAACCTCATATCGAGATGGATACTATCCACGAGTCAGCTCAGTCCAGCCTGTGGCAGTGACACGGAGGATTTGCAACAACAACAACCAAAAAAAGGGGGGGGGGGGCAGCAGCTCAGGTCTTCAGCCCTTGCATGGCATTTTCTGATGTGTACACGCTCTTTCTCCCTGTGTTTATCCTTGGCTAGCCGTAGTACAAAACAAGCAACATAAATGCTGTTTTAGAGCCTCAGCCCACAGTCCTCCCTTTCCTCAGTCAGCCTCTCTGGTGCTCTTCACTGTAAATCAAAAACCAGCCGTGGAGTGCTGCTTTGAGCCCCCAGGCATGCCCCACTCATCACTTCTCTCCATGTCTCCCTAGTACATTAACGAATCAAGCCTTGAGCTTGCCATGCATAGCTGTGTGGAGCACTGAAAAACAACCACCGTCAAATGGAGAGAGTGAACCTGCTGCAGAGATCTCGTTTGGAATATTAACAATAATGACTTTATACAGCACCTACCAGCCAAATATATCCCCGAGGGCCTCACAAGCTCATTGTACAAGCCGATGGTGCTTCCAGCTTGTCATGGAGTCGATGGGAACCACAAGCGTATATTTGCAAGTAGCATTTGGGGGGTGGGCGGTATAACAAAAAAAGAAAGAAAGAACACCCTAGAGAGAGACACACATGGAGCAATTGTTTGATCTGCTGCTGAAGTGGCCACCCTCTCTAGGGTGAAATGCAGCAGCTGTTTCAGCGTGTAACAGTTTAGAATTGGGAGCAAAGAACCCTGCATACAATAGAAAATGCAAGGAGAATTTAGGTAGCTGGAATGCGTCCATCCATGCTGTGACTGGGCCAGGGCACTCTTGCGAGAAGTGCACGGAGTTTCGTCCCTGTAGAGCAGCTTGACTGCAGCTGTTCAGTCTTTCTCCTATGAGCTGTTTTTCCTATGAGCTCTCTCACAGATGAAGCAGGGTTGGCTGGGGTAGTTCGTAGATGGACTATGTTTAAGGAAATCTCCGGTGTCACTGGGAGCTGTGCTGGTTATTCAGTATTGGTCCAATTCCTCAGCATGGCATTGTAACTGTATTATATCTAAGTGATGTGTTCGCTTTTTAAGGTGGTATAACAAACATAGACTGGGACATCTGGCAACAGGACACTTGCCCATGGGCTAAGTTCTCTAGGCCCTAGAGCTGTTCCACTCACTCTTGTATGTACATTTCCAGACAGCGTCCATCACGTGGTCAGCTGTTGACAGGCCCAGTGATCCCAATTATCCCACTCCCTGAACTGTGAAGAAGGCCAGAAGAGATCTCACAGCGCAAAGAGCTATCATATATAGTAGATCTTGTAGATGGGTAAGGAGGGACTGGCAATAGGAAAGATTTGTTGATGCTGTAACAAAGTGGGGGTGTGTCACAGGTATATATGTTAATGTGATGGAGTAGGGTATGGGGGGAAGAGCAAGGGGGAATGCAGTGTGGAAGTCAGGCATATGAATGAACAGGGAGTGTGGATGGTGGGTGTTTAAGACCAACCAACCAGATAATGAAGATGGGGAAGGAAAGAGAGCATGCATAGTGGAAGACAAAAGAGATTTGAAAAGGTAGAGAGCAGATATGAGAAGAGAAAGAAAGGAGTGGGAGAAGGAGCAGAAGAAGACATGGATGGGAAAGAAAGAAAAGAGATGAAAACAGAGGAGAATCAACTAGTAAAGGAAATCAGATTGAGCAAAAAGAGTCATTGGGGGGAAAATACAGCACGAGATTGGACGATGTAATGAAGGAAACAGTTGAGTGAAGGCAGGATAGTGAAGAGAGAATAACAGAAGGAAATGCAGTGAGGGTTTTTTAATCTTCTAGTTTAATACCAAAAATGTAATAATAAAATAACAAACAATGCCATGTTATTTAAGCACATGATGGGACAGTTCCTTAGCCATTTTAAACCAGTATAGCTCCATTAACTTCAGGGGAGCTTTGCAGATTTACACCAGCTGAGGAATTGGTGCAATAAGGGTATACATTATAGATGTAATTACAAGCCTGAACAGGTAAAGTGGTTTTCAGGATCAGGGCCTAAATCTCTCCAACTGGGCACTACTTAAAACGTGAAATTCACATAGGAAAAGCCAGTCCCTCACCAATCTGGGAAGATGCTGTTTAAAGGTCTGACCGTACCACTTGCATCCAGACCTGGGTGTAGTGTGTAGATCCTGGTGCTGGCGGCAACTTGGGGGAAGCCTTTTGCCTTGGATGGAAGCAATCCCTTAACAGCTGGTTGAATTTTTCAGAATTTCAATTTTTCAACAGATTTTTTTTAGTTGAAATTTTGCTTTTGGACTGAAAAAAAAAATCGCTGGTTTCCTACAACCTATAGAGCTGATAGGAAGTTTTCAATTTTCAAAACATTTGAACTTTCAAAGATTTGAATGGTGGTAGTGTTGTGGTTTTTTAAAATATAATCAGTAATCATTTCTTTTTAATTAGAGATATTTTTAAAACCAGTTCTACTCTCCTGCTCTCCCTTGGGTCTTTTGGAAGCAGCTCAGCTGAGAGTAAGAACTAGGTTCACATTTTCACTGAAAACTTGAACTAAAGTTCATTACATCAGTGTTTTTCTAAACTTTGGCTAGTTGAGTTCCTCCTCCTGGAAAATGAAAACAAGCATGTCCACCCATTTAATCCCCATCATATGGCATTAAAGGATTATGTTTATTTTAGATTTTCATAATGTGATGCGTCCTCTTCTTCTTGACATTTCGCGTATCATCATTGGTATCATATATATTGTGATTGCATCTACGTAGGCAATCAATTCAAGTGTGTTGTTCTAAGTGTCTTAACCATTCAATAGCTGAGGGAAGGGCATTGTGCATGTCCATGAGGGAACCAAGCAGCCCTTGCCCATGGGTGCAGCCTGCAAGTATGTGGCCTACATCTTCTAAATGGCCACAGCAGCAAAGTGGGGAGTCATGAAGGACCCACTTATAGACATTAGCAGCACATCAGAACAATTACTTCAGGTATGAAGTGAGCTTCACCCAAAGATGGAGTGGAAAGTCAAAACCAGGGACTGGATTATCAGATCTGTCACAGGATAGGCATTGGCTATGTTTGAAGCTTGTTCTTGCCATCAAGTATGCCGTCTGGAGGTGAAATCAAAGTTCCTTACGGGAATTGTTCATTGAAATGAAAGGGGAAGTTCACACCTTGGAGTTATTGGTTTCGGTCTGTCTGCAAACTCAGGCAGATGTCATTTCATCCATTATACTCATGTCATGTTTTGAAGGTTATTTTCTGAACCATAAGAACTGAAAACTGAGACTGCAGAACAGAGTTCTGTCTGTGCCCTTCAACTAGCTCTTCATGTCTCCCTGGGGCACAGGCCCCACACTTTGGAGAATGCTCCATTACTTAGAAGCATTTAAAAACTAGCATTATGTTGACCCTAGGGATGAAGCTGGAGCATTTCAAGCTCTATTAATGGAAGAGACTGCTGACCGTGTTGCTCATGGCTGAAGCCTTATTCATCCATAAACTTTGCTTTTTGATAGTTCTACTTGAAATAGAAATTAAAATGTGAATAGCATTTGAACAGGGAAAACAAAGTCATGGGAATCCAATCATCTTTAGGCTTTGTCTAGGCTAAGGAAATAGGTCATGTTTAAAAAGATGTAGGCCAACACCATTTTAAACCTAACTTTGCACCCAGTGTAGACACAATTTAACACTTTAAAAATGGGTTAGCTGGCTGCGGTGGCCCTAGCCTCTCTCACTAGGGTCCACATATTAGTGGGAGCTCATCTTCGGGAGCTTATCTTTTATTAAAAGCATGCTGTAGCTTTCTACAATACATTATAACAGCTCAGTTACAAGCAGTATGTATTCAAATTAAATGTGACTTTATAGGAATGCCAATCCGTACAAGTATGGCCACCATATTGAGTACGTCGGCACTTTTTGAAGTAAAAGACAATGGTACTTTGGAACTTTGTCCTCACTTAACAAACTTCCTGATTGCATCATTAGGAAGGATTTATGGAACTGATCTGATGAATTTACTGGAGAGAGGTGGGGATTTTGGTTCACAGTACAGTATCTTTCTGTAATTCTAACTGAGTAGGCAATGTCTCTAGAGAAGAGCAAAATAGTTTGTCCTGTGTTTTAACAAACAAACAAAAAGCTAAAAAGGTTTTATTCTCCTCAGTCCATGAGAACTGAAGGGAAAATTACTGGTTTGGGAACATGCCCAATATTTCAGCCATTATTCCAGTTTTAGTTCTGTTTCCTTTTTTCGTTCTTAGAAAAAAAAATACTTTAATAGTTCTAAGTGCATTCTGGCAGCTGTAGCCTGGGACCTTATCAGACCTCACAGGTTAGGCATGGATAAACCTTGTCAAAATATAGATGGCAGATGCTATAGGAAAGTAGTATCAGTGATTCAATAGTTGGAACTTTTCCATCTGACTCCGTGTTGAACCAACACCAAAGCATATGCTGCTAGTGGTGCCTTCTTTCAAATGCAGCAGAAGCCTGGGGTGCTGATTACTTGTAGTCCGTAAAAATTCCCTGAGAGTTTTTGCAAGATAGGTGGTGTTAATATGGATCTGAGCAAAAGTACAGATAGGTAATTATATGTTTCTTTAAGTTCTACCTGTAGTTAAAGCTAACAGTGCTGGTCATGGTATAAAATTCTAGATAGAATAGAATAGTTTCAATGAAAGACAGTATTCTTCACTTTCTGTCCTAAACTGCCATGTAGTGCTGCTATGTGTTGTCAAACAATTGCAGTGTTCCATCCCAGAAATGCATGATGTAATCCATGTGCCTGTATGGTTGCATTCTACCATGTGCCATGAAATCCTGCACAGGAGGGGGGAAATAGAGTGAGTTTTGACTTGTGGAATTGCCTTTAGATTATTCAGATTATTATTGGAATGGAAAGAGCATTGTCCTGGCCGTCCAACTAGCAGGTGGTTCAGCTCTTCACAAGGACAAGAGCTTCTGCACAGAGACCCAGTGTCTCCTCACTGCTCCTTTGGCTCCACCTTCCCCTTGGACTATTCTACCATGCAGCCTTTTCTGGAGATTGCACCAAAACGCTCCTGAGAGGGTGAAGATGAAGTCCACAGCAGTATGGCAGTGCGGTTGCTGAGGTGGCTGACGGATGTTGTATCTTGATAATTAACATACCTTATTGGGTTTCTCATGCTTTGCCTTTGGTTCTTTCCTTTGATCTCCCTTCATGCACGCTAGCACTAAGAGTAGGGGTTGTTAGGCCTCCCGAGAGAAGTATATTTTGAGGAGAGGGAGAAAACGTTGTAGGTTGGGCCAGAAGGGGATGCAGGGAAGGAGGCCCAGAGATGAAGGGTTGATTAGCTTTGCAGCTTTCCTGGAGTGAAGGGGCAAGATGAGTGAAAGCCAAGGGCAGTAAGGTAGGAAGAGGCTGCAATTTGTAAGGCTCTGAAAGCTAGGAGAAGGAGTATAATTTTGGGGTAGACTGAAGACGTCTAAGGTGGGTATTGGGGAGGAGAAAAATATGTTGCTTGCCCTTGCAGAGCTGGGTGCTCTATATATGAAGTCAATGAGTAGAGTTTAAATTGATTTTACAGCTACAGTGCTGGGAAAGCTAGTTGTAAAACTTAGTGAAGTGCCAATTTCAAGCAAATTTGTAACGAACCAGTTTAAATGTTGCTGACTATTAGATTGTACATTCGTAGAAGGGTTTAATCCCATACCAATATCTTACCCTTGCCATAATGAGGGGCTTTTCCTCAACAACTCTCACCAATTAGCAATGTTTTTTATTATTGGGGTCATGCAGAAAGTACAGAACCGCAGAATGATTACCACGCTACATGGCAGCTTGGCCGTGCATTAAGCCGATTATTAATCAAGCTCCTAACAAGCCTGTTAGCCCTATTCTTTCCAGTAGGCCGAACATCCATCAATGAAGACACTGTCTTAAGTGTCAAGCTTGCAATTGCAACTGTAATAGTTATGAGATAGATTGAAAAAAGGAGTGCTCAAGTGTATAGAAAGATGAATATTTATCTAAGGTCCATTTTTGGGGGGGGGGGGGGGGGGCAAAGCTAATGCAGAGGGGAAATAGGTGCATGGGGCCTCTTTGTTGGTTTTCTCTCACTTGCAGCCCCATGCCTTTTTATATACTGCCTCCCACATGGGGAGGTGTCCTCTCTTTCCTCCTTTGAATCCATCCGTAAATAATCTAGGCAAAATATTCAATTGATGTACATTTTTGTAGCTCCCTTGACTTCAAAGGGGCTAAGCTGATTGACACCGGCCACAGAGGTGGCCCTTATTTTGTCAAACACAAGCGACATCACAATCACCATACTCATGATCTAGATTCTTTGTGAATAAAGCTATGCTAAGAGCAAAATTCTTTTCCCTTCTTGGGGCTAAGGTCACAAGGGGGACTTGGGTATTTCAGCAACTAACTTTTAGGCGTCCGGCCCCCTGGTAGGCACCCAGGCTCCCAATACAACACACAAGGAGAGTTAGGCATCTAAGAAAGGGATTCACTGAACCCAGTAACCCAAGCAAAGGGGCAGAGCTTGGGATCCAAGCTGAAGGGAAGGGCCTATCTCCATTTGGGATTCACAGCTGTGAACCCTCTCCTGGAGTTACTCACTGAAGCCAGGTAAGCCCTTTCTCATGGAAAAACTGAGGAGGTGGTGATGTCAGTGGAGGCAGTCCTCTTATATCCATCTTCTCTTCGCCTGCCTTTGAGCACGTCTACTGGGTCAGCACAACAAGCAGGGGAGATGGAGGAATGCTTTGTTTGTGAATCCCACCAAAGCTTAGGCAACCAGCAACTCAGCCATGTCAGCATGTATGCTTCTTTGCCTATGCCCAGTGGGAGGAACTAAAGCACCTACAGGGTTAGACAGAAGCTAAGCAGTAGCTTTGTGAATGCCAGTGGCACCTAATTGCCCCTTTAGACGCTTGAATGCCCCATGCGAATCCAGACTTTGCTGTTCTCTACCCTCACGTCCTGCCCCCCTTACTCTATTGTCATTGTTATTTACCTTCTTTCGGTCATAAGCTACTCGAGGCAAGCACCTTGTCTTGTGCCATGTACTCTAATGGCATGTTTGTAATGTGTATTGTGTAGATGTATTCAAGGTGATGCAGAAATAGAGTAAACAGTTCCTGCAGCCCTATAAAATGCCTCACAGATAGTTCTTGAGGGCAGAGCAGAGATGTATACAGGGCCCAGTGTGCCTAACCCCAGGCTGAAGTTACACCGGTGTAAATGCCTCTGTGAATTTTACCCCACACAAAGATCCATCACTGTTTGTGGGGGATGCAAAGTTCCTTCCTAGTAAATTCACGACTCCACAAAGCAGATCATTTTTCACTTAAATCTGTTTTGAAATCCCCTCCCCCGTTCTCTGTCTTATTATAAACAAAATATTTTCCTAGCAGTTCTATATAAAGCCAGTGATAGTTCATTGCGGTAGAAGATAACGATCTACACACAAAGAGACAGACACATTTATAGGAAAGTGGAGATAACAAAGAGGCTGTGTTACAGGTCGGTGCAGGGACAATGAGGGGAAAAACAAACTATCCCATATGAAGTTATAAAAGACACAGCACATTCCCGTGGCTGAAGTGCTGTGCTCTGCCATCTTAAGAACTGGAAGCCTTCTTTTTCTTTATTCATCTTTCTTTCTTTCACTGGAGACCTATTTGCCTCACTGACTCCCTTTAGCATAGTAGCGCAGTAACTGTGTTACTGTAAATGTCTAAGTGATAGTCCTGGAGTCTTAAAGTTCTCCCTGAGCTACTCTGCAAGGTGAATTCCACTGACTATCACTGGGTTCCTGTTAAAGAAATAAAAAGCCTTCCTGCAGGACCAAGGAATGTTTTTGTAAAAGTTACCTTTAAGGGGGCACTAGGGTTGAGAGGTCTTGAAGAGTCATAGGCCAGTCTCCGAACTCCACTCTACCTTTCAGGTCCCCCGCCACTCTGGTGGTTGTTATTCTTAGCCAGATAATAATGAATGATGGCTAGTTAATAAAATGATTATTATCAACGATATTTTTGATACCAGTCATTCTCCCCGTTCTTCAAATTAGCTACTAGTGATTCATCTATATCAGGGATATCTTGGGTTGTCCAAAGTTTTTGTTAACTTGATAGAGTCATCAAGTTTAAGGCCAGAAGGGACCGCCAGATCATCTAATCTAACATCCCGTATATCATAGGCCACCAACCCCACCCAGCACCCGCACAGAGTTAACCAGACAGGCCCTTAATGGTGAGCACTAAGATCTAAGATATTGTGAAGGCCAAGACTATAACAGGGTTAAAAAAAAAAAAACCCTAGATACGTCCATGGAGGATAGGTCCATCAATGGCTATTAGCCAGGATGGGCAGAGATGCAAAACAATGCTCTGAAGTGTCCCTAGCCTCTGTGTGCCAGAAGCTGGGAATGGGCGGCAGAGGATGGATCACTTGATGATTACGTGTTCTGTTCTTTCCCTCGGAAGCACCTGACATTAGCTACTGTAAGAAGACAGAATACTGGGCTAGATGGACCATTGTCTGACGCAGTACGGCCGTTCTAAGATTGGCACCTAAGACTTCTCATGTGAGAGGTCCCAGACTAAAAGGCAACTGTTCAAACTTGCCCCATGCTGACCTGGCTAATGTGTCTCCATCCTGACTTATGGAAGCCATCTCTGGTGGTGAGTTGGTGGTTCAGATTTCATCCACATTCGGTACTTGGCTGTTCGCTGAAACTCCCATGAAGGGTTCCAATTAGTACCAGATGTGATGATGGTTTTGTGACAATTTTTGCTATCAACCCTGCACCATGAGAGCTTGGACACAGACTTCAATGGAAGCTAGATCAGGCCCTTCTGATTGGATTGTTGTCATATGCTTGACATCAGGCTACCCCAGAAGGTCTCTCCAAGTCTATATCTGAGACAGCATAATTGGCAGTAAAGAGAATACATTATACCAATGTTTCAAAGACTTGCACTGGCCTCATGATTTTTCTCAATGCAATTCAAGGTGTTCTGTAAAGCTCTATTTAATCTGTCTCCTACCTGAGGTCACCAATGAGCTTTAGAGATTTGATGTCTGAGGACTGGAATCAGGATATGGACATCACTCTACCCCAGACCTCAAGACCTGTTTGGTCTACTATGAGACCCCAAATTTATTAACCTTCTTTGCACAGAGAAAATCCTATCTCTTGATTCAGGGGTATGTCTGAAGGAGTGTTTAGATAGTTTGCATCTTAATTCTAGATGGAATCTATTTATACCTATTGCTGTAGATAATGGATATACATTTTGGTGGTAGTTTTAAAAATGATGCATGTGACGAGAGATAATGTGGTTAGTGACTGTTTAGAAACTGAAACCTACATTTCTCTTTGACCACTAAACAGTTATCAGATGGCAGCACCATTCCATCACTACCAACAAAAGCTGGATTAGAACAGGCAACCGACGCCAGGCAAAGAATATGATTTGTGAATGTTTTGGGCACCCACTACTCTCACTCACTTCCATTTGAAATTATGGCCCTAAATCTCTAGTTCATTACCAACCCCCTGGCCCAAGATCTAGTCTTGCTCAAGAATTAATTTTTAACATGGTCCTTTTGAGGATCAGAAACACTGGGGTCAGTTAGGAGGCCGGGGGTTGGGGAATCTGTTTGTGCAGCCTTCAAAATATAACCTTAAACATAGTTGTCCATGCTTAGTGAGACAAGGTGGGTGAGGTAATACTTTTATTGGACCAACTTCTGTTGGTGAGCGAGACAAGCTTTTGAGCTAGACAGAACTCTTCTTCAGATCTGGGACCTATGACCTGAATCCACACCCTGAGTGACATAAATTACACCAACCCAAGCGCCAGTGTGGACAATGCTATGTCCGCGGGAGAGCTTCTTCCACCAATATAGCTACCGCCTCTAGTGGAGAGCTCTCTCCCGTCATCTGAGAAACTTTTTACCAGAAGTGCTATGGTAGCACAGCTGCTACAGTAGACATAGCCTGCGACCTTTCCCCAATAGGAAGAAGAACTCTGTGTAGTTCAGAAGCTTGTCTCTTTCACCAACAGAAGTTGGTCCAATTGGACCAATAGAAGATATTACCTTACTGATCTTGACTCTCTAATATCCTGGGACCAACACAGCTACAATTCTACATGTTTAGTGGCTATCCTGGCTAAAAAATGACACTTGATTACTGTGCTTCTGTGATATTTTGGACACCTTTTACAGATTAGGTAAAAATTAACCTACAACTTCGTACAAGAAATGGTTTGATGGATTCTTTATGGTATTTGCAAGAGTTTATAGCAAAGCATAGCTCAGGTTTTTACATTCTTAGTGCAGCAATACTTCCAGCTACAAAGCCTTTACTAGGCAGTAGCTCCGTGGCTTTTCACCCTTCTCTGTGTTGCCTGATATGCCAGGCTGCATTATTACCAGCTGACATTTCACAAAGGCCATTTTTCACACTTTGGATTCAGCACACCTTCTGTGACCATTTAGTGTTCAGATTGGAATCTGCAGTGTTATATAAAACCTTTCCCAGATCTCTTATTGTTTTTTATACTGATTTAACCTTGCTCTTCAGAAAACTGTGTGTGTGTGTGTATGTTTGTGTGTGTTTGTTGTTGGGTATTTAATGCAAGTAGTAACTTTTTTCCTAATGTGATTGAAATTATAAATAGATTCAGGTAAAAGAGCACCTCTTCATACACAGAAAAATGTTCCCACGTTTAAAACTGAAAAGATCTTTTTGAACGTTGAATTATTTTTTTGCTCCAGGTTGGGGAGCAGTTGAAGCAGAAGTTCCAAAATAGTGCAAAAAAGATCTGTCTAGTTGGACATATGACTTGTCATGATAAAAAGATAGTCAGTCCCAAGTGGTACATGAAAGGGTCATCAGGGTTTAGCGCCTCAAATAAGGATATGATTGTGGGCATGTTATGGGGCTAGGGAGTCCTGATCTGTGCACTCATCCATGTCAACCAATCAAACTTCCTCCATCTTTAATGCTAGTAAATATAGACATCCATGGCATGTATTGACAGAAGGTCAAGCTCTGCTGACATGTCCCTTTTGTATGGCATGTCGTTTTAGGTTGCATCCATCTCATCACATGGGAGGCTGGACTCCACAATGTGAGCGTAACAACCTGATGAGACTCATTAGCAAGAAAATTAAGGACGTACTCTTCCCCCTAAAGCTCAGCTTCACAAATTGCAATGGAAAGGGAATTATGTTCTTTAATAAATGAGCAGATTTATGTACACAAAAGATTTAGGTTTGGACACTTACCACTCATATGTTTCTTAGTCAGCAGGTGATATGCCAATGCTTGGAAGTTAGTGCCTTTAAAACAAGGACTTCGAAATGCTAAGTAAACCTTCCTTAATGAAGTCTCATAACCCCCTTGCAGATGTGTGTGTTATCCCCATTTTATAGAAGAATAAATTGAGTCACAAAGGGGTTAAGTGGATCAGAGGCAGTGTCTTAAAAAAAACCCAGAAGGCCCAACATCCACTTCTCTCAAATCACACTCAAGAATGCTACTCACCCCGCACTAGTGTTAAATGTGCATGTGTAGCTATATGGGGCGAGGAGGGGAGGAAAAGGAGTGAGGGATCACATTTTGGTAATGAGTTCCAAGCCAAAACATTTATGAGATATGAGAATAGTTTTCTTCTTTCTCTACAAATTTATGACAAACATAAAGGCTGATCTGCAGCAGTTGTAAATCAACACAACTCCCTTGACTTCCAGGGAGCTCGGCCAATTTACGCTAGCTAAGGATCTGGACCATAAAAACATGTGATGCATAAATACCCTACATACCACATGATGAGGTAGAATCACTCTTAAATTTAACAGTTCCTGCTAATCTTGTACTATACATATATTCTTTGTTCCACAAAGTCACTGCAAATCCTGTTTTTAACCAAGAATTACTTGTCTTGCCAGTGTCCCTTCCAAATGGATGTTCCAGAAAGTTATTAAAATAAGATTCTCTGCATGTATATTTTGTTCACACATACCCTCAAGTCCAAGTCCCAGATGGCATTTGTGAGTATTGACCAATCCTGCCAAAAGTAGAATGTGAATGAGTCCAGCTCACATGACTTAAGGTTTCTTTTGTTCTTGCAAAGACCTTCTGAAGTGCATACATGCTGTTAAAGGCACATCCTTAGTGATTGTCTTCTTCTAGGTGTGCACATTCTTCCTCCCACCCAGCATGATTTCTTTGTTTCTTTGAGAGACTATTTTCAATGCCTACAGTTAGGGAGTGGTTATTAGAGAGAAGGAGATTATTCCTTTAAGGAATAGAACTCCACTGTAGTAATAGCTTTGAAACAGGCTACACTTCTCTGTTTTGGCCCATCTTCTCTTAGACTTTAAGTAAATAGAAAAAGTGTATGACACCCTGTCAGTCCCCCACAGTTTATGCAGAACTGTCCAAGTTAGCACAATCTCATATATCATTGTTGGGAACAGCCATCTGTCACAGACATAATTTGACTGTGTGGCTCTCTCCCATGTACTTCACAGTGGAATTCCAATCCAGAACTGGATTTCTAGTCATCTTTGCTAGTCATAATATAGTAATCATCATTAGTACTATGGTATAATGAGGAACAATCAGTGTGTGACTGAAACTTCAGGTTCAAATAGAGTGACCAGACAGCAAGTGTGAAAAATTGGGACAGGGGATGGAGGGTAATAGGAGCCTATATAAGAAAAAGACCCAAAAATTGGGACTATCCCTATAAAATTGGGACATCTGGTCACCCTAGATTCAAAGAATGGGCCTGATTCTCCCCTGCCTTTAACTTGGAGTTGCCATTCATAGCTGTGCAGAGTGGAGGCAAAATACCACCATTATGGCTTGGTAGCAATTTTTTCATTCACCTTGCATTCACTGGGCACAGATGTAAATGACGATACAAGATATAAGGCAGAAGAGAATCAGGGCCATTTTTTCTCTGAATATACATATGACAAAGAAATACGTAAGGCCATATTTTCTGCTGGTGTGAATTGGCATAGCTCCAATTAGGCTGATTGACATCAACTGACAATGTGGCTCAGTATACATAACTGTGACTGCAATTCTTGTATCCTATTTGTGACCCTTACAACCAAAAGTTACAGGTAGTCCATTCAACCCAAAATGCTAACTTAGGCCAGGTCTACACTTACCCCCTAATTCGAACTAAGGTACGCAACTTCAGCTATGTGAATAATGTAGCTGAAGTTCGAAGTACCTTAGTTCGAACTTACCTCGGTCCACACGCGGCAGGCAGGCTCCCCCGTCGACTCCGCGGTACTCCTTTCGTCTAGCTGGAGTACCGCAGTCGACGGCGAGCACTTCCGGGTTCGACTTATCGCGTCCAGACAAGACGCGATAAGTCGAACCCAGAAGTTCGATTGCTCGCCGCCGAACTACCGGGTAAGTGTAGACCTACCCTTAGTATTAGAGCTGGTCAGAAAATGGAGTTTCATAATGAAAACATATTGAATCGGAAAAAAAAGTTGAAACTTTGAAATTTTCCATAGAATGAAAATTCTGAAAAATGTTGATTCAGAAGCATCAAAGCATTTTTTCCGATAATGAAACATAATACATATTTTAAATGTACTATAATTCAATTAATATTGAATGTCTAAACAAAATTAAATAAGACATAATTGAAATGAATTGTTTCAACATTATTAAAAGGAAACAAGAATGTTGAAATGATTTGTTGTGACACTTTCCTGTTGAACACACAGTTGAAATTGACATTCCCAAAATGTTTCGATATTGACAAAACTGAATTTTCAACTGGAAACTGTTCCGTTGAAAATTTTCAACAGTTCTACTCTGTCTATATTATAAAATTACATATGCAAAAATGCAAATTCTATACAATTTCTCTCCCACACAATGTTCTGAATCAGTTCAGTGAAATTAAGTTGGTTTTCTTTATATTAGCAACTGTTACTAAATCAAGGGCCAGATCTTCCACTGTTGCAAACTGATGCAGCTTCATTGATTTCAATGACACTCCCATCAGTTTATACCAGCAGAGAACTTGGTGCTATATTCTGAATAACTGTAACTTGAATAAAAAGGTTTTCTATCATAGTTTTCATCTATGTTATGATTATGATGATTCTTGTTGTTCCTGTGAGACCCACTATGTATTAAGCACCTTCCTAATTAGGTCCCTGTTCACCAGAATTCTTAAGCATACACTTAACTAAGCATATGAGTAGTTCCATAGTCAGAAAATAGATGTTCTTAGAGTTAGTTTTGCCATTGTGAAGGGGTTGACTTATTGCTGGTTTGTCCTGGTGGCCAGGCATGGCATAGCACCCCGTACCCACTGGATGGCTCCTGCAGACAACTGCTCGGGCAGTGGTTGTCTGGGAAGCTCCTGCCTTCAGTCAGCCCTTTCCTCAGGAGCTAAAGGTCTGGTCTCTTTCCTGATCTGCCAACAAGTGAGCTGCTCTGCTCCTCTTTTAACTCTTCCTCCAGCCTATGCATGTCTTGCAGGTGTGGGGGTGGAGCTGCCAGAGCCCAGAACAGCTCCTTAACCCCTTGTTGTCCAGCGTGGGATTTGTATACCCCCTCACAACCATACTGTATAGGGAGGCACAATCCCTACCTAAAAGAATCGAGGATCGATCTAAAGTCCGCTGAAGTCAGCAGAAGCTTTCCATTCACTTGAGTGAACTTTGGGTCAGGCCCTAAGAAGAAAGGCAATGTAAGAAAAGAGAGAGGCAGGAATTAAAACAGACATTTGAAATATATTCAATATATACATTATATACCTTGGAGAAAGAGAGAGGTATAGGTATAATATCTCTATTGTCCCCTCTTCTATGACATTGTTAGTTGACTAATTTTTTTGTAGGCTTTGTGGCAGAAAGAGAGTCTTGCACTGTGGGAAACTAGGCATTGCTCAGAACATACCCATGAAATGAAAGTATGTTCAGTAAAGCTGATGATACTATCATTTAATATCAATTAGCAATGCTTAGATTCAGGGGGCTGTAAGTAACCTGGTAAGCCACGGGACTGTTGGTTCAAGGAAGCGTGAGTGCAGTAAGATAAGGAAGTGACAATGCAAAACGTAAAATTTAGGCTGATCTCTGTTTCTAACATTGAGATCCATGAAGCGGTGGAATAGTCTCCCAAGGGAAGTGCTGGAAACCTCACTATTCTGAGACATTTAATGCTTGACTGTACAGAGCACTGAAAAACATACCTGAAGGGACAATTCTACGCTTGTAGGGGAAGATGGGATTCCATCTTTTCTATTTTTAATATCTGTGATTCAATGATAATCAGTCCCTGACCTTACAAGTGGATCTTTTTCATTTTTATCTTGTCATGCTATTCAGGTCATTTTTTTTTCTTTACTGTGGGGACTGTGAGCAAAATGACAGTGCAACAAACACCTTTAGACGGTATCTCTAGTTGCACTATACTCTTTTTCCCTTGATATTACCGTTCCCATCCACTGAGATTTCTCTAAACTGGAAACTCCCCATTTTCCCACCTGATTACAGGGTGAATGTGTGTGTGTGTGTGTGTGTGTGTGAGAGAGAGAGAGAGAGAGAGATCTTGGAGATAAAACAAGGGTGTAATGGGAAATCAGTGAAAGAGGAGAACAAGTTCCATTTTGAAACTTAATAATTGATTAGAGAGATAAGATTCCTTAAGTGCAGTGTCTCTCTAAGAGCACCGAGCGGTAACATAAAACTTGCATGTGTCTGTCTCTCTTTGCTTCTAAAATTTGTCATGTAGATTTAATTTAGGAAACTCTTCCTTGGAGAATAAAATTGATCATGAATCATTTTTTTCCCCAACTGGCTTTCTGTCTGAGGAGGGCCGTGTGTGTTTCATGGGCATTGAAGGGAAAGGTGAGTAGGAGGAGTAAGGGGATAACTAGAGGTCTTGCAGTTATGATTTGGAGGGAAGCCTATTAGAATATATTTATTGAAGGTAGTTGACATCGTGAATTTTAATTTATTGTAGAAGTGCCCAGACCGTTAGATGGACACCTATTATTATTTTTATAAATTCAAAAAGAAAATCAACGTAGTCAAGACCAGGGTGACCATTACTGGTATTCAGAAGGAGTGTGTGTGTGTGTGTGTGGGTTGTCTACAGAATGCACATGCACACCCTAAAACCTGTATTTACACAGGGAAATGGGAATTTGTGTCTGAAGAATAGTTAATTGGGCAGAAATCTGAGTCTCTGTTCATACACACAGTTTTTTCCTAGCTCATACATCATGGTTGGGAATGTAGTAAATCCTGCAAGCACTCTTAGGTCCCTAATACTAATAATAATAATAGTAATTAACAAAAAGATCTTAAACTCACAGAATTACTATAAAATAATCTAAATGTGTTCACAAAAAAATCAGTATAACAACTGTCTGAATTCACATGAGCACTCCCACTCTAAGGATTACATTAGTAAGGCTTTTTAAAAAGAATTGAATAGATTTACACACATGAATTTGCCTTATATTTCAGGCCATGAGCCAACCACTCACTAACAGTGGTTTTGACTGGTAGTAATATTTGTATTACAATAATACCTAGAGGCCTTGTTCATGGTTCAGGGCTCCATTGTGCTAGGCACACACAAAAGACAAAGGCACTACATGCACCAAAATGATTACAGTTTATGCAATTGTAATTATCAGTCTGTCAAATACAATCTATATAACTATAAATCTATACAGAGGCTAGGCAGAGAGATTCACTGTGGGTGGGTTAATGCCCTAGCTGCCTGCTTCAAGGTTTCTTGTACCTTCCTCTGTAGCATCTGTTACTAGCTACTGTCAAAGGCAGGAGACTACACTAGATGGACTTCCAGGCTTAACTGGCATCTCAGCTCCTGCACTGGGGTCCCGACCTAAGAAACGTCGATACACTCAAAAAAGGCAAGTTCCTGCTCTGAATGATCACGTCAGGTATCTTGGTTACAATGAGTAGTGCCATAACACTTTGAAATTCTGTACAGCATTTGTTAGCCAAATGCCAGCCAAGTGAGTCAGTGTTGGGATAGGAGAAATGACCTCCTTCATTAACTTCTCATAAGATTCTGTATCTCATTTAAGCCTTTCATTGTTTACTTGGCTATCATTCTAAGACATTCCGGGACTCGGTCATAGATGCAAACCTTTGCCTAGCAGATGACTTCAGCTTGGCAGTGCCCAATCAGATAATAGAAGCTTATGTAATATGTGCTATTTGTTTCCAAAACAAATAAAGTTTTGATAACCCTTGGATGTTATTTTCCACTTTGATCTAAGGAACTGTCTGGTCCTAAGTGGTCCCAAAAACTCCTCTCAGCTGCTTAGAAGGAGATTTTATTGTACTCCAAAAAGTGTTGCCAAACTCCAGCTAGCTGAAATGACAAACCTTTTTTAAACACAAGTCGTGTATCTCTAGCATACTGCAAAATATAATCGCCATCACTGTTTCCAGTAGTACAGGCACTAAGATTGAAAGACCAAATGAAGCAATCTCTGCCAAAACACTTTCTTTGCTGATCTTAACCATATGAACCACTGCTCAGCTTCTCGTCTCAACTTTGACCTGTCAAGTGATTGGTATTTGGAGTCCCAGTTATGAGGCTGGCTTTTATACTTTGAATCTGCAGGCTGAATGCATGCCCTCATTTAATATACAACACTGAACAGCCATCAGCTAGTTAGGTTTGGAGAAACATAAGGACTAGCCGATAAAGCAATGGAGTAGGTCTAAGAGTCAGGAGACCTTGGTTCTGTTCTCAACTTCGTTACTGACCTGCTATATCATTTAAAGACAAGTCATGTCACCTCTCTCCCTTTGTCTTATCTATTTAGAGTGAACACTCTTCGTGGCCAGAATACCTTTTGCCATTTGTCTGTAGAGCTCCTAACACAATGGGGCCCTAATCACAGCTGGGGCTTCCACGCTCTACTGCAATACAATGATTAATAATAATATGTGACTGTTAGTGGTCTATATTTAAATGGGAGATCTAGGAAGTAAATAGCCTATAGCCCCTTACCAGTCATCTGAGAGATCCAGTCTATTCACGAACCGCTTATTGCAGCTTGTTTTTAATGCTTCTCCTTACTAGATCATTTTATTGCTCTGAGAACATTGGTGGCATATGTAGGTCAATGGGCTGCAAGATGAAAACATGTCATCCACTCAGTCTTCCACTCAGGCTTCCCCGATTGATACCAATCAATTTCCAGACATGGATCCCAACATGTGGGTAAATTCACTAAGTCCTATTATCCTCCATTTTTCTTGTAACTCCCACGTCACGGAAGGTTAACCATTAATGCAGATGTTCCTCATTGTTCCAGGCAAATTCTCTGTCTTCTTCTCTCCTGTGGGGGGCAGACTGTACATTATCACCCATGTCATATAAACTTGCAAAATTTGTCACAATCTAATGCATCTTAAGTCACCGGAATTTAGAGGTTGGCAGGTAACACTTCTTCTGCCTGTCTCCAAGCAATCCAGCAAAGGAAGTTAACCAAATAGTTACCATAAACAATGTCACCATTCCCAACTCAAATTGTTTGATATTCTTAAAGAACTAGTTTGCAAGGTTAGCCTACATTAAGAAAGTCTGGGTATTTGTTCCCCTCTAGTGGTTGGTCCACAGAAGAGGTTTATGAGTCCCTTGGTGTCTTGGGCTGATGAAGGTTAGACCTTTAACTCAAGAAGTACCAGCACATGCTTTTAACTCTGAGTCTTGGGCTCAAACCCCATTGAGTGTCTAATCAAGACTTGTTAGGCAAGCTACAACAGATGTGAAGAGTCTCGACAGCCCATGTCAGTGGGGAAGGTGCTCAGATATGTAGGTGATGAGTGCAATATAAATACTGTACCTAAACAAACCTCTTCAATAGTTATAAGTCACACTTTAATGAGGCGAGTTTAAATAGCTCTTTTTGTTCCTACACCAAAACCAGCAGTGACTAATTCAAAGTATAAACCCCAGAACAAAAAGCATCTTGCTATCTAAATAAAAAAATTTATAATATTTTTAATCTCAAAGCAAATAGTCATACTCAGGGAAAAGATTAATTTATGAAGACTCACAATATGCTTGTCAGGTGGGAAATACTGTCGCCATTTTACAAATGGACACACAAAGAGCAGCCCAGGATCGACCATGACGTTAGAACCTTGTTCACTCTGTAAAGTAACACAGGCAGGATTCAGATTCAGAAACTGAGTAATCAAACAGGATAAGCGGCTGGGCCAGGGTCACACAGCCACTCAGTGAGGAAGACAGAACCCAGCATTGGCCTGATTCTGTTCTCATTGAGGACAACGATCAAACTGCCGACACTGAAATCCTGCTACAGAGCCTGACTTTCAAAAGGAATGACCATCCAAGAGCTCTGCTTGAAGTTTATGGGAGCTGCTGGGATCTCAGCCCACTTGAAAATTGGTCACTTACCTAACACAGACGTAAGAGTCCAACTTTAGGCACACATTTTTAAAAATCTTGGCCAGGGGCCTCTGAAAATCTGACTCTGCAGATAAAAGAAAGTTAGTGCCTCTGTATCTTCCAAATGTAATGGAAAGGAGAGAAAGATGATCCATCACTTCTAGGCCAACAAGAGATACCAAACATGTAGGAGTCCAGCTCAGTAGGATGCAGGAAATATAATGCACAATCTCTAAATGCAAATATTTGGGTCTTTGGGGGAATCTCTGAATATTAAGTGTATACATCCATTTACAAAATAGCAGTGTGCTACAGCATATGCACACATTGCAACTGGAAACTAAAATAATACCAAGAGGAATAATCATTAAAGCAAAACAAACAAACAAAAACCCTCTCCAAAAAAACAAAAATTATATTAAGAAAATAAAATACAAAATGTCATCCATCTGCAGAGTTATATCCTTGGGGGAAACCACAGACTGTACTAACAAGCAAACAGATCCATGTATAAATGAACATAATGCTGTGAAGGCAACAAAAGGAATGGGGTAGGGGAGGACTTTTTTGCAGATTAGCTGCTTAAGAACCAAAAATAATTCAATTTGGTCATTTTCACAAGGATATGATGCGAGGACTGGAAGTTCTGTAGTGTGTTCCTACACGCTCGAATAACAGTTCCTCTTTCTAGCTCCTCTCAGGACATTTGAACAGAGGATCCCATTCAAGGTCCCCTGGATCAATTATTTTTCATGGGCCTCAGGCATGGGAAGCGAAACTGGGAGTCAAATGTGGCCTCAGTGCTATTCATCTTGGCTAATGAGGCACTAAGGCCCAGATTTGTAAAGGTATTTAGGCATTGCTGCACTCAACCTAAATCCTATTGACAGTTGATGGGATTTAGGCTCTTAATTATCGAAATCCCTTTTGAAAATGAGATTTAGGTTCCTAAATCAGTTAGGCCTTGCAACGTTGAGCACAGCAAGGCCTAAATACCTTTACAGATCTGGGCCTAGAGGTCCCACCTCAGATTATGATGCTGCGTTGCATGTTGGGATTTGTAGTCTCCATGGAATAGCCTTGCCATAGGTTTCTTACTAACCTCCATCGGTTAATGGTTGGTTTATGTCCTGAAGCACAGGGGGCTTGTATTAATTATATTTTATCCTATCTAATGTGACTATGGATGTTTTCAATAAAAAAGTCTAATCTTTTTTTTTTATTTATTTAATCTTCTAAACTCTTGGCCTCAATGTTATCTTGTAGCTGTGAGTTCATCTGGTTACTTATGCATTATGCAAAACTAAAATCCTTTTATTGGTTAAATTTTCTGTCTTTCAATTTTATTGTATTTCTTCCTATTATGATAGAAAGCAAGCAAGAGTTTCTGATTCTGATTCCATCTTCTCTACCATCCATTCTTCAGTCTACCATTATTTCATGCACCGTTGTCATTTCCCCTCTTCTAACTCACCAGCTGTCTACCTTTGTTTTGTCCTCTTTGGAATTCCTCAGTCTTGCTAACTATCCTAAATAATGTCACCTGCAAACTGTGTCACTTTATTGTTCGCCATTTTACCAAGTTATTAATGATTATATTAAATAAGATGTATCTTTTGGGGCACCCCTCCATTAGTCTTTTGCCATTTTGAAAACTGACCAATTATTCCTACTCTTTGCTTGGATGCTTATCCTGTTTCTGATTCATGACAGGGCTCACCCCATGACTACTTAATCACCATAATAGCTTCTTGTGTAGGATTTTGACAAAGGCTATTTGAAAGTCAGGAAAAGTTCTGTCTGTCTGCTCTCTGTTGTCACTGTTTTGGTAAAACATTTAGAAAACTCTAGTAGAGTGGAGAGGTGTGATGTTTCTTTCCAGAAACCATGCTGGTTTGTCCCTATTACAGTTAAATCCTTGTTATCAGGCATGTTGGAGGAATGGGGGTGCCGGTAAGTGAAATTCCAATTAACTAAGAAGGAGGGAGTTTGGTTGCAGGAGGGGATGCAGGGTGTGGGCTCTGGGAGGGAGTTGGGGTGTGGGAGGAGTTTTGGGATGCTGGATCGGGGGGAGGGAGGGGCACTCACCTTACGTGGCTTCCCATAAGCAGTGACCTGTCCCTGCTGCTCCTAGGTGGAGGCGTGGCCAGGCGCCTCTGTGCACTGCCCCTGCCCCACCCCGCCCCGAGCACTGGCTCTGCAGCTCCCATTGAACTGCGGCCAATGGGAGCTGCGGGGATGGTACCTGTGGTCAGAGGCAGTGCACAGAGCCGCCTGGCTGCGCCTCCGCCTAGGAGCAGCAGGGACATGTCGCCGCTTCCGGAGAGCAACACGGAGCCAGGTAGGGAGCCTGCCACCCCCACACCAACCGGACTATAAACCTGCCTTTCTATGAAGATTAGAAATGCAGATTTATAGAGCTTTCCAGCTGGTACGGAGCCAAATAAAACAGCTTTTACTGTATATCAAGTTCCTCTGGGTGTGGTTACCTGTCTTTAATAATTATTTTAACCATCTTCCTTGGTCATCTAGTAAATCCTTACAAGCAAGGGGAGCTTCCACCTTGCTTTGAATAGAGCAGATGCATATTGCACATAGTCCTGCCATTCTCCCTCTCTGGGTCTAGCTTTATTGGTTGGTGGCTGCCTCCTAAATTCTGTATGCTTGTCCTTCTTGATTCTTCCCTGGGACCCCAAGTCTTTTCATTCTTTGTGATGTCTACTCTAACTGACTGTTCCCCAGTCTTAGGAAGCAGCTGTTGCCAGGGTGGTTTCTCTGACTGCTCAGCATCCAGGTTGCCCTCAATTTGCAGCACAATATGACCAAGTAAATGGTCACCAGGAAAGAGGGAACTAAAACCCCAGCCATTTAAGAAGCTGGACTTGGAATCAGCTGTAGACAGTTCCTGTCTCAGGCTAGAATGTGGTCCAACTTCCACTCACTGCTAGAGTGGGGCCTTGGCCATTAGCCTTTAACAAACCCTGCTGGGAATTGGAGAGGTCTGGGGCCCTTTAAAATACAGACTCAGCTTACCCCTTTGGTGGCAGGAGGAGAGGCAGCTGTGGTGGAGGCAGCTCCAGAGAAGACAGCCCCAAGCTGAAGAACACCTAAGGAGATATTTAGAAAAACTGGACGTGCACAAGTCCATGGGGCCGGATGCGCTGCATCCGAGGGTGCTAAAGGAGTTGGCAGGTGAGATTGCAGAGCCATTAGCCATTATTTTTCAAAACTCATGGCGATCGGGGGAGGTCCCAGATGACTGGAAAAAGGCTAATGTAGTGCCCATCTTTAAAAAAGGGAAGAAGGAGGATCCGGGGAACTACAGGCCAGTCAGCCTCACCTCAGTCCCTGGAAAAATCATGGAGCAGGTCCTCAAGGAATCAATTATGAAACATTTAGAGGAGAGGAAAGTGATCAGGAATAGTCAGCATGGATTCACGAAGGGGAAGTCGTGCCTGACTAACCTAATTGCTTTCTATGATGAGATAACTGGCTCTGTGGATGAGGGGAAAGCAGTGGATGTGTTATTCCTTGACTTTAGCAAAGCTTTTGATACGGTCTCCCACAGTATTCTTGCCGCCCAGTTAAAGAAGTATGGGCTGGATGAATGGACTGTAAGGTGGATAGAAAGCTGGCTAGATCGTCGGGCTCAATGGGTAGTGATCAATGGTTCCATGTCTAGTTGGCAGCCGGTTTCAAGCGGAGTGCCCCAAGGGTCGGTCCTGGGGCCGGTTTTGTTTAATATCTTTATTAATGATCTGGAGGATGGTGTGGACTGCACTCTCAGCAAGTTTGCAGATGACACTAAACTAGGAGGCGTAGTAGATACACTAGAGGGTAGGGATCAGATACAGAGGGACCTAGACAAATTAGAGGATTGGGCCGAAAAAAACCTGATGAGGTTCAACAAGGACAAGTGCAGAGTCCTGCACTTAGGACGGAAGAATCCCATGCACTGCTACAGACTAGGGACCGAATGGCTAGGTAGCAGTTCTGCAGAAAAGGACCTAGGGGTCACAGTGGACGAGAAGCTGGATATGAGTCAACAGTGTGCTCTTGTTGCCAAGAAGGCTAACGGCATTTTGGGCTGTATAAGTAGGGGCATTGCCAGCAGATCGAGGAACGTGATCATTCCCCTTTATTCGACATTGGTGAGGCCTCATCTGGAATACTGTGTCCAGTTTTGGGCCCCACACTACAAGAAGGATGTGGAAAAATTGGAAAGAGTCCAGCGGAGGGCAACAAAAATGATGAGGGGTCTGGAGCACATGACTTATGAGGAGAGGCTGAGGGAACTGGGATTGTTTAGTCTCCAGAAGAGAAGAATGAAGTCGGGATTTGATAGCAGCCTTCAACTACCTGAAGGGGGGTTCCAAAGTGGATGGAGCTCGGCTGTTCTCAGTGGTGGCAGATGACAGAACAAGGAGCAATGGTCTCAAGTTGCAGTGGGGGAGGTCCAGGTTGGATATCAGGAAAAACTATTTCACTAGGAGGGTGGTGAAACACTGGAATGCGTTACCTAGGGAGGTGGTGGAGTCTCCTTCCTTGGAGGTTTTTAAGGCCTGGCTTGACAAAGCCCTGGCTGGGATGATTTAGCTGGGAATTGGTCCTGCTTTGAGCAGGGGGTTGGACTAGATGACCTCTTGAGGTCCCTTCCAACTCTGATATTCTATGATTCTATGATAGGAGAACCAGCACCCCAGGAAAGACAGCACTGCATTTTGGCACACGGGCCTATCTCCTGTGGAGACTTCAGACTCACCAGAAAAAGGAAAAAAGACTTTCCCCACATTTGAGAGACAGTGAACATGGGGAACTTATGGGGAGACCCGCACAGAAAGCAATTGAATGTACATGTAGGTGAAATGGAAACGTACATGTCTATTTACATCTCTGGCTTCCTTTTCCCACTATTTCTGTGGTAGTCAGATCATCCTAGCCCATCGGCGAATAACTGAGAGGGGCTGGCGCAGGCACATCCAAGTTTGCACCGTAGTAGGCAACATTTCCAAGCAGTGCTCCATTTTTAATATATCAACTAGTCTGTTTGGGTCCCAGGCTTGAGATAATCAGCCCTCCAGTCAGTCAGCTAGTGGGCAATAGTGCACAGCCACCCTCCAGAGGAGAAGAGCTCATCTCCAAACTTCTGTAATTGCTTCTTTTTGCAGACCCCCAGCCTCCTCCATGTTCTCCTTTTTGCACAGAGGGTGTTTAACACCAGCCCTCACACCACGTGTTGCCCAGTTGGAATTCCCAACCTGCTTTGTGCAGCAGTGTATATCATCCAAATTGACTCACTTCCTTAGGCTTGGTAATGGGAGGCAATGCCCTGGTCAGTGTCAATATGGCAACATCTGTGCTACAATAACAAGATGGTGCTATGAAATTGCTGTTGCCTAAGAAGTCATGGTGATGACAGATGCATTAGAATGAAGCCATTTTAATGTGCTTTAAAATCTTAGATTGCAATGTAATTTGACTGGTGGATTGTCTATCATTTGAAATCTATAAATCAAGATTGGATTCCTTTTTCTAAAAGATATGATCTACCACAGCCACAAGTTACTGGATCTGATGCAGGAATTACTGGGTGAAATTCCAAGGCCTGTATTATGTAGGAAATCAGACTATATGAACATAGTTGTCTGTTCTGGCCTTAAAATCTATGAATTCTTGGCACAAGTTTCTTGAATATTTACCTGTTTTCTTTCTTTCTCTTTAATGTGTTCTATTCTAAGACTAGACAGCAACAACTTTTGTGTTTCTCTGAGTAGTTAAAATAAAGCTGCATTTATTGCCTGCAGTGCATAAGACAGTTTTGTGCACATTAATGAGTAATTAATTGTTTGTTTAATAGAGGCCTTGCAATATAGATTACATTCATGCATATTTTTTTTCTGTTGCCACATCTGCATGATTTTTTGGCTGCATTTCCAGCAATGCCACAAAAGTGCTAGGATCCTGGAAACAGAAATGGTATAAAACCCTGCAGGCTTAGTACCTTGAGATCGTCAGCTGTTCTCCACTGAAGCGCATACTGCTGAGGCCACCTGGTGTACAGAGCAGAGCTGCAGTCCACTCACAAACCTCATACTACTCCTTAGCAAAGCATGTCCAATGTAATTACACACAAAACCCCCACCAGGCTTAATAAGGGCTTGACTCAACTCCTTAAGAGCAAGGGTTGAGGCTGAATGTCTGTGCTCTTCAGAGGAATGTGTGAGACTGTAAAAACTAGTGGCAGGCAGCAGTAGTAGTAAGGATAATTTGTTATGTTAGTCTCTATCAGACAGATTCTGGAGATCATCTGAGAGGTGCTAGACCCGTAAAGCAATACAGAGCTTTGGAGAGGAAAAGATTTTACTTTACATATATTAAAGAATGCTTGACTACAATTACATCATGACAAGACAAGGTGCTTTCTTCCCCTCCCCATCAAAAAGCCCAAGGGGCTGACCTGTCCTTCCAGATAAAGAGGGCTAGAGACGCAGCTCCTACTACCATTCTTGGGCTGCCCCGAAGACTGTTCTTCAAGGTATTCCTTCCTCTGCATGAGCTGATTGGGTTTCCTCTGCAGTGCTGCCCTCCCTTGCTGGCCCAAAGAGAGAGAGAAAGATCAAAACCCAGTTGGGATCCTCAGTCCAGTGAGTCACTGATGTCCCAAATCTGGACTATGGAAAAAACTTCACTTATGAGTAGGTAAATCCATGCTACCCACTTGTCATTGGTTTGGGGGGTTTTAAGCCAGCTATTCACTTGAAAGGATATTTTGGGTGTCTGCCTGGGGTTGACGGTAGCGTTGCCCCTTTCGACATGAGCGGCTAGTCAAAATTCAGGGTCCTGGGGATGTTCCAATTGGAAATAGAAATGGATGGAGTCTGGGTTTGGTTTTATTTATTTTCAAGAAATGTCCAAAGTCCTGCTGTAGGGGGGGACTGAGAGCAAAAAGAGCAGTTTCTTAGTTTACAACCCCAAGAATCTTTAGCCAACAGACTCAAAAGTGCTGTCTCTCGCTTCTGACACTTACACTGCAGTAGGGTGACCAGAAAGCAAATGTGAAAAATCGGGACGGGGGTAGGGAGGTAATAGGAGCCTATATAAGAAAAAGACCCAAAAATCGGGACTCTCCCTATAAAATCGGGACATCCGGTCACCCTACACTGCGGTTACACACACACACAAAACCAGTCACAATACCCAGTGGAGATCCCCATCCACATGGTGCTAGTTTCTGGCCAGACTATATTAGGCCTTCTTTTAGGTGTGGCTCCTTAAATGTTACTTACAGCTATCTTCAGTGAAGGGTGTGTTCACACCCAATCTCAAAGAGGTTTGTGATCCAAAGAGTCCCTCTCGCCGTAACAGCAGAGACCCAGTAGATAGCAGAGAGTGCAAAGAGTAAGATGAGCATTGCTTCATTAAAGACACAGCCACACAAGAAGAAACTTGTGGTGTAGTCCCTTCCATTGCGTTGCTGCTCAATCCTAGCCAAGAAATGGCTGGGGTCAACCCAAGTAGAGTAGTTTTGAACTGCTTCCCACATTTTGATAGTTCGCTAGGAGTATGAGCGTCCTGTATGTCATTTGCTCATTTGTTGAAACCACTCTCATGTACTTATATTTCAAAGTACTGGCTTCCAGCTCCTACAACCACATCAGCATCTTTTACCAACATCAGTGCTTCCCAGCTAGGGATGTGTGAAGCTCAGCAGTTTTGTTTCACAGGGGGTTGTGTGAAGCTTTATATCTGATTTTATTTTCCTTTTCTTGTCTTGGAGTCCCTTGAGTTTCTAGTTGTGATGCCTCCTGTTTAGTACACAGCACTTTATCAGACATACAAGCAGCTAACGCACAAAGACAACCCAAGATGATTCAACAGACTCCATGATCACAAATGAATCCAGCTGGCTGAAATTCCTAGGGTATGCCACTACGAGGTCTCCTAAGGGCACAGTCCACTAAAATGGTATGAACAAACCCCAGAACACAAAGTGAAACTCAACTGAAACTACTGTATCTTTGCCTGACTTCAACCAGAACCTATATGTTCTCCAAGATTCACTTGAAACTTGGCCCAGATTCTCTTGGACTCAAACCAGGCATGCTGAGAGATGCATAGAACTTGGATATGCCTGCCCTGAGCTTTGATCTGTATATTGTATCACTCTGGAGAACTATGATGTGCCCCCTATAGTATGTGGTAAACAGAGAGCCTACAAACTGATATTGTTGCTACCGTTAGCTCAAGCAGTAGCCATCTTTGCTTTTGATACTGAGAGTCGGGAGGTCTGATGGCTCATGGTGGAGCTTATTACATAATGAAACCTGAATTCAGCCCATTGGTTTCCTTATAAACATTTTAAAATATTTATATAGTGGATTAAAACTTATCACAGAAGGAGTATGGCCTAGTGCATTTAGAAGAGACTGGGAACCAAGAAGGGTTGCTTATATTGTAAGCTTTTTTGGTTAGGATGGTGTGTGTGTAGACAATGCCTAGGTGCATTATGTTCATTACTAGAAGAGATTCATCGATCCATAAATTAAAGCCAGATGGGGCCATTATGTAATCTTTTCTGACATCCTGAATGCCACAGACCATAAAACTTCACCCAGTAAATGCTGCATCAAGCTTATAACTTCTATTTGAGTTGTAGCACACATTATAGCAAGGTATCCTATCTTTCAATGAAGACTTCAAATGATGGAGAATCCGCTACATTCCTAACTAAGTGGTTCCGGTGGTTAATTACCCTCTCTGTTAAAAATTGGTGACTAATTTCTAGTGTCGTTTGTCTAGTTTCAGCTTCCAACCAGTGGATCTTGTTGCGCTTTTTTTCTGCTAGATTAAAGAGCCTACTAGATTAAACTGTCAGAAATCTCTTCCCCATGAAGGTGCTTGTAGATTGTGATCCAGTCACCTCTTAACCTTCTTGTGGATAGACTAAATAGATTTAACTTCTTAAGCCTATCACTATTCAAATAATAGATAATAGCTTCTGCATTACTATCGTGGTTCTAACACTGTGTTGCGGCATGCTCTTGAGAAAATCACATAGGTTAAGTATTTCCAAAATTGGGTGACTAAAATTAGGCAGATGGATATATATTTAGTATCCTAAATTAGTAGTCTGATTTTCAGAGGTGCTGTGCACCTTCCGTTTTCATTTAACACCGTCTTTAGGCACCTATGTTTCCTTTTCTCCCAAAATAAGAATAATACTCACCCAGATCGTAATTAAGGTAACATTAGCAATGGGTCCAAGTGGAGAAATGTAAAGCCAGGCCTGCACTTTCCATTGGTTCAAGGGTGTTTGGTTCCGGGGTCTGGATTGGGGTGTGTCTTGTTATGAGTGTTGTTACCAGAAAAACTTTGTTGAGATGGGAATATATAAAATATTTCGTTCCGAGATAAATAGGTCAGGGCATTCAGTTTAGGAAAAACAAACCCATCTTGCAAGGTCAGTGAACAAGTGCTGGAGATGGATGCTGATGTTCTCCAAGTGCTGGAATTCATTTTGCAGAGTTTGTCACTTTTCTGATTGAAAAAGCTGCCTCCGCAACATTTAGCAACTAAAAATACCGAGTGACGAAGCACAAAAAAGCCAACTACTCAGCAGTAGGCATCGAGCACCCAGAGCCTGGCAGAAATGGCAGTGAGAAATGGAATGCTCTAAGCATGCTCTCACGGGTGCTCTGAAGTCCTGAGGTGTAGTATCTATTTGCTATAGAAGAAGAAAAGCAAGTGAAAGGTTGCAATCAGTGGCTGAGTATGACTATGTGGGGAGAGGGTTTATGAGCACAGACAGTAACTGTGCATACAGATGAGAGGTAGTTACATTTCATACTACAGACTATTAAATAAAGACAAGGTGGGCGAGGTAACATGTTTTATTGGACCCACTTCTGTTGGTGAGAGAGACAAGCTTTTGAGCCACATCGAACTCTTCTTCAGATCTGGGGAAAGTATTCCCAGCATCACAGCAAAATGCAAGGTGAAACAGATTGTTTAGCATAAGTAGTTAGCACATATTGTAAGGGACCTTGCAAGGTAGAGTGGCCTTTTCTTTCTCATGAACAGACGCTGGTTCAATAAAAGATATTACCTCACCCACCTTGTCTCTCTGATATTCTGGGACCAACACAGCTACAACTACACTGCATACAATATTAAATAGATAATACGTGATGGGGGCCAAGCAAAAAAGCTGAGCTTTCTGTCTGAAATTCCCCAAGCCTGTGGGTAAACAGCTCTGGGGATTTGGTTCTGTTCATCTCTACTGCACAAGAAAAATCATTTTACTTGGTTTAAATTCTCAATCCAAAAAACATCATTTCTAAAACCAGTGGAGGTTGCCAAGCAGGGGCGATTGGGAATTTGTGAATGAAACTTTTTTTTTCCCAGTGGAAAATGCCGATTTATAGAAAGCAAAGCTTTTTGCAAAAATTTGTTTTTCACAAAACTTTTATCAGGAAAGTTTTTCAGGTTGAGAGCTCCATACTTCCTCCAGAATAGCCAATAGCCTGGTGGCTTGGGCAGCCTGCTAGGCTGTGGAAGACCAAGGTTTGAGTCCTTCACCTGTGTGATTTTTAGAGCAGAGACCTGAATCTGTGTGTCTCAGATCCCAGCCCTAAACCACCTGGCTATTCTGGGGTGTCTGTTGCTCTCTTTGTCACACTGATTTGTGAAATCTTTTAAGACGATCTGTTTTGTTCCAGTGGAGAATGAAAATAAATTTCATTTTCACAAAATGGAACTGTTCTTTTCTGACCCACCCTATTGCCCAGAGACAAATCCCACCACTGAGGTAGCCCAGGAACTTAAAGCAACAAAATCGATATGTAAAGACATCATAATTCATGCTGCTCACACATATTTCATCATAGTGTAACAACCCTTAACTCGCAAAAATTAAAGACTATTCTACAAAGTATTTTCTACATTTGGGTTTTTAACATCTTTATGTGGCTAAATGAAGAGTTGTTTTTAAAAAAACTGTCAACCAATATTCTTCAAACACAGTCAGCACATGACTTTTCAGGATTTAACATTGTGGGAAGTTTGGAAGGTAATTAACAAGCCATTTTTGTGTGAGATGGACTCAAAGAAATGCTAGGCAAAAGACACAAATTGAAATCAGGGTAATTTTTAATAAGCTGTAACTCAAAAAACAATTTGACATGATTTTTGCCAAGCTTTGCAGAGAAATTCTCCTTTGCATTCAGAACAAATCTGGCAATTTTCAGACCCAACTGATTTTTCCAAGCCAACATTAAAGGGGGGTGAAAAATAAGTTTTGATTATTGAAGTTGGTTGCAGTCTGTGCAGTTTATTATTAACATATTGTTGTAGCACCTACGGATAACTCTGTTTGGGGCTTTACTGTGCTGGTTGTTATACAAACAGTAAGTGGCAGTCCCTCCCCTACAAGTTTAAAATCTGAAATAATTCACCATTAGTTGGTATTTATATTTGATCTGATTTTGAAAAATGTAACAGTAATCCGTAGATAATGACCCCTGTCATGGGACAGGTTCTTATCCTTTTCTAACCCTGACCTGTGTCTGGAGACTTTGGGTGGAAATATAGCTCATTCTTTCACCAGCCCTCCTCTCTTTCACACTTTTAATAATCACAGCACTTGATCATCTACACAAAAGTACAAAATGCCAACTACAGAAACATTGCCAAGGTCTTCTCTTCATTCAGCAATGAGAGATTAACATGCATATAGCCAACAGAGGAAATTTACAAGCAAAAGGAAGCTGTGATTTTTACCCCTTGACCTTACTGATATAGGACTGGAGGCCGTCAAAATTTCCAGGTAAATTTGTGACCGATAATGTACTTGAAGATGCAATACATAGGAAGAAACATAATTTATTTGACTACAGGTGAGAAATGGAATGAGACTCATGTTATGGACCTTGCATACCTATTGCTATGTAACCTTTCTGCCAGGGGCTGTTGGAGCAAAAAGGATCCTGTTCAAATATCTAGGGGTTCCTCATGAAAATGTAACAAATAACACCGGCCAGAGCCCCTACCCAGAAACATGGGAAAACTAAATACTTCCCTGGGCGCCCTTGACACGCAATCCTTACCCAATCACAAGCACCGAGTCCAGAGGTTCAAAACAAGGATAACTTTATTTGGGGAGAAAGGGGACACACCTGGGAAAGCCTGCAATATTCAATCAAAAATATCTAAATAGACCTATTAAGTAAGACTCCCACTCCCTCGGAGTGTCTTGGCAAAGTCTTAAATTCAAGGTCCGTGTTCAATAAAGCAATGCTCGCTATAGGCACTTTCTTCTGCTGCTGTTTGTTGTCCGGTGTTTGTGGAGTCCAGAGTTCGGCCAGTGTATCTCCAGCTCCTAATGGAGCTGCTGGCTGGCTGCCCCGCAGTTCTACCACCTATCCCAGCAGTAGGGATTGCAGCTTTTATTTATTGCTGGATGGGGGGCCCTCGCCAGAGTTCTTCATCTATGCTGCTGCCCTCTGTGGCCCCAGACGAAGCCAAGGGCAGTGAATTGACGTAGACCCACTGGAATCAGTGGCAGCGTGCCAATTTACACCAGCTAAGAATCTGGCCCATTCTATCTACTATAACTCTGGATGGTCTCATTTGTCCATGTAAATCTGTAGACCTTTGTTCATCTTACTAAACTCTTAGTCTCCATGATATCTTGTGACAGTGAGTTCCACAGGTTAGTGATGTGTAGCGTTCATAGGAGCCGACTCCGTAGGGGCGCCAGGGCGGGAGCAGCCACAGGGGAAAAAAATGGTGGGTGCTGAGCACCCACTGGCAGCCCCCCTATCAATGACTCTCCTTCCCCCCGAGCATCTCCTGCCCCACAGTGGGCCCCACCGATTAGCGCCTCCCCCCTCTTCCCTAGAGCCTCCCTCCCATCAGAAGCGCTGGGGGGAGGAGGAGGCAGAAGCGAGGGTGCAGCGTGCTCAGGAAAGGGGGTGGAACTGGGAGGGGAAGAGGTGGGGCAGAGGCAGGGCGGGGGTGGGAAGAAGCAAGGAGGGGATGGAGTATTGGGGGAAAGGGTAGAGTGGGGGCAGAGCCGGGGGGAGCACCACCCAGCAGATTAGAAACTCAGCGCCTATGGTAGTGTACAACATAAACCAATACAAATTCCTTTCATCCATCTTATTTGTGCTGTCTTTCAATTTCATAGCCTTGCCCCATATTCTTGTTTTATGAGAAAGAGGAAGCAGCCTGGTGCACTTAAATGAAATCTAACCTAAAACAAAAAGTTAACCCAGCTTTTTTTTTCAAACCACATCAAAGACTTTTGTCCCAGTTTGGCTCACATTGGGGGATGGGGGGCACAAAGGTTCAGGTCAGTTATTTCATCCTGCCTGTCTGGTTTACTTATCCATATCTGAGATGCCACCATTGATCCTGTCCTTTTTTAAAGCTTGGGTCACAGCAGCATCTCCTAAAGTTCCAGGTAAAGCCATCTCAGATAGAAACTTCCTTACTGTTCCTGAAAACCAGTGCAACTGCCCTTAAAATAAATATATATCAAATAAAAAATAATAATCTCAGGAAACCTGCAGACTTGGCAACACTGCAGTGGAGCTGTACATAGCCTGAAAGATGCTAACAATGGCCAGGGTTTTGACATACTGCTGATTTCTCCATCTCCCCTTTCCCTGTGCCCCAGTGGTGTCATTTCGAAATACATTACAGCGGAAAGACTTTGGGATGTTTTAATTACATGTGACTAAAACTAGCTGTTTGGTAGAATTAGGGAACCTGTGTTTACAATTTATAGATCTCAGCTTCTACTCTAGTGAGGTAATAAATAACATGAAATGGGCCCTTTAGTATTAGAAAATTCAGAGAGAGAGAGAGAGACACACACACACACACGAACCCTCATAAGGTTTGTGTCCAGTGGGATATGAAATACAATACAATGTAAAAATTGTGGGGGAGTGGACAGAAGAGTGATAATAAAATTTTTATCTACAGGGTGAGAATTTTGAACCTTCCTGCAAAGATTTTCCATTGTTTTACTGGGGGTCTCGCAGCACTGTGATGTTGATCCAATTACTAACGTCTGTTTATTCCTAGCATGCTCTTTAGCAAATCAATGCCACTGGCATGTATTATGTCGTATGATTTTTTTATAGGAACTGCCTATTTCAAATGTACTGGTACAATGCTAACAGCATATTGGCCAGGACAAGATGGGTGATTTGTAGCGGGTTAGTGCAGTCTAATGGAAAGACTAGTGAACTGGTAGTCAGGACTCCTGGGTTCTTTTTCTGGCTCTGCTTCTGTGTTGCTCAATGGACTTGCAGTGGTCACTTAAGGCTCAATCCTGTAAAGCGCTGGATATTCTCGCCCTGATCCTGAAAAGTATTTAAGCATGGGCTTTATTTTAAGTGAGTACCTACATTGACATCAGTGAGTTACTCCTCATTTACACAGCTGCCAGTGAGAGAAGAATCAAGCCCTATGCGTCTCAGTAAAAGGGATATAATTACACGCATACAGGAGTGCGGGGATGTAAAACGAATTAATTTTTGGAACGTGCTTTGAGATTCCTGAATAAAAGACACTATGGAAGTGCAAAATATTAATATTAGAAATAGAACTGAACGAATAATTCATAGCAAATAACTATATGAATTTCACCTCTGTTTGTGGGTGAACTGTGAGCAGTTTGATTTATTTTTTCCAAAATGTATTCATTATTTGATATTATTCCCCACATTTCTGCAAAAAACAAACAAAATGAGTCTGTAAGTTGCTCTTAAGGAGTTCACTGCCAGAACTCATTTTCTAAAATCTGGACTTTGAATGGGAGCAGTTGGTTTTGATTTGACACACAGGTCACATGATATTGTTTCTGTTCCCTGACTAGATGAGTATGCCTCTTAGAATCAGGTGTGAATATTCATGAGTTCCGCATTTACTTGCCATGTTCTCTAATATTCATGTACCATTTGCTGTTTGCGCAAAAAAAAATCTATTAAACTTGTTTACTAGCATGTTCATGGAACACAAACAAGACACACATACATACGCCCACTGAAAGGGAGAGGGAATGTTACATTTCAAACTAAAAGCGGCAGCTGCCTGGCAAGTGAATAGCTATATCATCCCCACACCAAGTTCATATATCGTAACTATCTGTGAGGGTCAGTCTACAGGAGGAACACAAGACAAGACAGCTAAACAAAGCAAGGACGATATTGGCTCCATGTTCCTTGAAGAGAACCACAATGCTACTGCCAGTCATCATGTGCAGACAGAAGTAATAGGCACATGAACAGGTCAGACAGTCACAAACAATGAAAAGCATGGGGACCAGCAAGCCCAGCTGCCAGGTGTGGGATCCATCTCAGCTACCGACCAGGCAACTGCAGAAGAAACTGCTTTAGGAACAAGAAGTGGCTATGTGAGCAGACAGGCATTGAGGTTCAGGGTTAATAGTTATCGCTGTGTCCAGTAAGAGGCAGAATAATCACCTTCTCATTCAGGAGTTTTTGTCTACATGGATACCTGTCCTAGATGTCTCAGTCTGGGTTTTTTACTAACTGGCAGCTAGTTTGTGGTGTTTCTTATTTGATATTATTGCTGGTCAGAAAATGGGCCTTTTGGCTCTGGAAAATGTGGACTTTTTACCAAAAAAAAATCTTTTTTTTCCCCAGACAAAATCCAACCTGTTTCTATTCAGAAATGTGCCCTGGTGCCTCAGTAATTATAGTTTAGATACCTCAAGTTCCTATTCTCCTGTATCAGCCAGGCTTCCTGGTTGGACATCTCCCATGTTGCACTCATGGTGAGGGTAGCTGGCTGCATCATGTGATTCCCTGGCCATGGTGCATCATGGGAGATGTAGTCTGGCTCAGGAGCCCAGCTGATAGAGGACAAAGGGGATATGAGGAAATAGAAAACTACCATGAAGCACTATAGCAGGATATCCAAATCAAAATATTTTGTTTTTTGGGCACAGGATTTTTGGATGAAAAATTAAATTAAAACTTTCTGCAGAAAGTTGACGTCAAAACCCAATTTTGTGTGGAAATAGAATCTGGTCAGAATTTTTGAACAGCACTAAATGATATTATGTTTGTTTGATTTTTTGGAAAACAGTATCCACTGAAGTCAGCTGAGACTGACCCCCTGCCAAGTGACAGGGGTATCAACCTTTTAAAACCTTCAACTATGTCCAATGACTAGGGCTAAGAAGGAAAAGAAAAGGCCAGTTTCTTTCTTTCCAGTACTCCAGTGTGCCATACCCTTATTACAATGATTACAACTGCTGTCTGGAAAGGACCTTAGGGACTATCTATCTGGCTAATTTTGTCATCTATAATCCAGACCTACTTGTGGCTTGCACCAGCTGTATTTATTTAAGATTTCCCTTTATAAATCCCTTAATAAAAATCCATGGCAGAGTCATAGAGTAGCTTTTGCACTGTAAAAAAGATCCCTGGTGGGGTTATAATTTATATTTTTAAACTGAAACCCATTGTCTGGGTTGTAAATTTTTAAACTGTGTAACTCTGAGCAGGTTCTATGATTATAGCCACTATTGTTCACTTAGGATTCCTTTTCACCTGAGAGTGTCATGTTGCCATGGGCACAATTAAAACAGAGAGAATACAACTGTGATTTGTATAAGCATCTTCATACAACATGAAAGCTTTATAGAGTTAAATAATAAAATACAAGCAAAGAGAAGAGAAATTAAAAGAGCAAGGATCATCTTATGGTTCGACTGGAACTTGAGCTCTGGGTTCTATTCAAGTCTCTGCCATAGATTTCCTGTATAAAATTAAGCAAGTCACTTGGCTTTGATTCAGGGAACATGTGTTTAACTTTTAAACATCAGTTTATGTCCTAGTGGCTTCAATGGGGCTTAGGTATGTGCTTATGTTCTTCCTTATTCAGGAAAGCCTTCATATTCTAGGAAGGGTCACAGTTCCACATCCATATAATAGGGATGATAATACTTCCTTTTCCCCATCCTTTATCTGGTCTTTGTTTAGATCCTGAATGCTTCAGCGAAGGCTATCTTATTATGTGTTGAACGGCACCCTGGACAATGGAGTCCCGACCTGGGTTGCCAATGTAATGTAAATAATAATACAGAATGATTAAATATTACGTCAAATGAGATTTGAAAATAGTGAGGGAGCTGATGAGACATGAACAAAGTTTCATGTGGCAGGAGATAAGATGCTTAAACTGTAACAGAGAAGGGACAGAGATGAAGCCAGTGCTAGATGAGATGAAGGAGCAGAAAGAAGAAAAGAGAGGCAGGTTCTGTGTGGTGGGTGTTGCGAATCCACAGAGGGTTCTAACAGCAAGGAGGGACTTTTCAAACTGGATCCTGAAATGGATGAAAAACCAGAGGAACTGCATGAGAAGATGCCAGTGTGGTTGTGCTCCTCTCTCCTTGTAAGAAAGTGCAAGCAGCACTCTGCACATGCTAGAGCCTGGACTCCTGGTCTTGCAGGAGCTGTGAAGAAGGAACTGGCAGTAGTTGCAGTTAGGAGAGGGATGAAGTCATGGGAAGGATTTGATTGGCAATGGAGTCCAAGCAGTGGCGTGTCTGAGCAGTGATAGAGGTGGAGCTAGACAGACTTACAAGTATGTGTGGGTTAGGTGATTTAAAAATCTCTTTTTTAATTGAAGGGGACAGCACCCATGGGGGGAAAGTGCACAGCTTCACTGACTAGCAGTATCCCATCCCCTGAGAAAGAATCAAACCTGGCAAGATTTGGAGCCTGACTTTGCTGCTGTCAAGGTCACATAAAAGACTCTAACCCAGGCTGTTAGGAGTTTCTAAATTTAAAACAGACCCCACTTACCACATGGTAGGCAACAGAAGCTATTTATCCACTTTGAACAGATAGAGCTACTTAATCCTTCTATGATTAGAGGCTAGCGAAGTTAAGCTAATTCGGCTTCTGCAGGCGCTGCTCTATTTGATGGAGGCAGCTCATTTTAGGGAAAGGCCTGCTGTTGCTCTGGTGAAACAAATCGTTCTCCCCTTTGAGCTAAGAAAAATTTACTATTGATTTTGGCTTAAGAGTGATAAGTGGTTTCTTTATGATTCTGATCATGTTTACAGAGCTATTATTTTGGACATTGGCCTCATATACAATTGCGGAAGATTCAGCGCTACAGTATGTCTCACAGAAATTTACTGAGAAGTTTCCAAGATCTCTAATTTTTTGGCTCCAGAGCCAGGAAAAGTAGGCTGAGTATATGAAATTGTATCTCCACTGGCATACGGTTTAATAGGCCTGACAGCCTGTAGATATTGATTGTTTTGGGAGAAAGGTCAGGAGAACACAAGAGCCTTGCTGTTTTTCTACTTACGACCAAAGGTTTGGTTGATCACGAAAGACCGCATAGCTATCATCTAAATTCCTCTTTAAAACCAACAGCCACACAGGGCTGTGAGGCTGATTGCAACGAGTAACCGTTGTTTTTTAAAGCAGCTTATACATTGAAATGTACAGAGACTCTGCAAGTGCCGGAGGGCTGCTGATTGGGAAGCCTAGTGTAATGGTCACAGTTGGCAGCAGTAGGCACAAACAACAGAGGTAGAAGAGCAACATAGGAGACACTGAGTGGCTGTATTGCACTTGTAACATCAGTTTCCAAAGGACCAGTCATGCAAATACTTACTTACATAAGTCGGCCTATTGAAGTCAGTGGACCGGTTTGCGTTAAGTGTGGACTACTCAAGTGAGTAAGCATTTGTACGATCAGCCTCTGGGTCAACATATGGGGCAGGGAGAGGAGGGATGTGTGAATCCACAGCTCTGGGGTCTATTCCTAACTCTGCCTCAGGTTTCCTGGGTGATCTTGGGCACATCACTTAACCTCTCCTACTTACCATTCTGTTTTTGTAGCTGTAAAATAAAGATATTAATAATTCCCCCTTAAACAGCAATATGTTGAAGTTACATTAGAACTAGTTGGAAAACTGACATTTTTCCAGGAAAGAAATTGAACACAATTTTTTCATTTGAAATTTTTTGGACAAAATATTTGTTTTCCTGTGGGAACTTTCCAAACAATTTTTAAAAACTCACTTAGTATCAACATTTCAAAATGAAAGAAAAAACGTTTTGACTTAATATGTCAATTGGTTTTGGTGTTTAAAAAAAATGAAATGACATTGTAAGTTGAAAAGAAAAAAAAACATTTCCTTTCATTTTGAAATGCTGACTTGAAACAAAGTTTCCTTTTGAAATTTCCTTTGGGAAAACAGTCTTTTTTTCTGATTCGGTGTTAGAAATGACATTTTCCTGCCCAAATTGAGGGTTTTTATTAAACTGTTTGGGTTCGGATGGGAGGTTGTTTGTTTGGTTTGTTTGTGGGGAAAAGCTTTGCTCACAAAAAAATTCAACCAGTTCTAGCTGTGAGAAATAGAACCATTAAAAGGAAAGAAGGAGTAGAAAAGCAATGAACAGATACAGCAAATGGTGGAGTAAAAAATCCTCTCAAATCAGAAAGGAAAAGGGTAGGAAGTTTAAACAAATAAAAAATCCTTAGAGTTTTCAGGGGAAAGGGGCAGTTCAGACCCCCCAGCCATAGAACTTCCATTAGTCATCATTTATTTTCAGTAGTATGGCTGGTGTTTAGAATAAGTTATTCATCTATTTCTCCTGTCTTTGATTAGAATATTTCAATCTGCCCTCAGTGGTCTACTTTCAATCTCTTAGGCAGAATGCAAGCTGGCATTTAAATTCCTCTTGAACTGCCAAGTCATCTTCCTAGGGCCTAATGAACTCCATGATTGGGTGGCCGTGGTATCTGGCATTTTCACAAGGTACGCCAGAATTTAGCATCCTTGTTGCAGAATTCAGTATTTAGCTGAAGCTGGGTGCCTGGCATTTTGTTGTCTGTCTGTCTCCCCTGCTGGGACCTGCCTGCAGCTGCCTCTTGCTAGGTCCCTTTCCCGACGGGGGGTGGGGGTGTGCTGTTCTATAGAACCAGTCAGGAAAGAGGGCAAGAAACCAGAGCTAGAGGCCAGTTTGCAGGTTTCTTCCTTTCAAGTCACAAAGCCAGACAAGAGGGGTTATCTTTATAGCATGAGATGCATATTTACCAGCATCAGATTCTGCAACCCTTATACGATGAGTAGCACTTACTCCAGTGAGTAGTTCCATTGCACTCAGTGGGACAATACTTGTGAGGAAGTGCTACTCAGCATGAATAAGGATTGTAGATTTTGGTTCTTGGAATGATAATTATGGAGCTAGTCAGGAGTGTTCCGACAAAACGATTTTTCTTGGAAAATGTCAATTTGTCAAAAAATGAAACGTTTCACAGGAAAGGGACATTTTTGACTAAACTTGTGTCGGGAAGCTTTCTCAGATCCAAGATGGGAATTTCTGGTCCAAACTGGGTTGCCAGGGAAGAAAGAGAGAGAGAGAATATGGTCAGCTACTATGGTAATGAGGGCCATATAAGTACCTAAGATAGAGAAATTTAGACAAGACATATTAAGGAAACATTCTTGATGCGGGTCCTATCTTGCTGCCCTTGTCAAGTGTGTAATCCCATTGTCATTTACTCATATGAGTAAGGAATGTTCCTGTGAGTGAGGATTGGAGAATTAGGTTCCTAAATAGTAGGTTCCTCTTGCTCCATCTCAGGCGCAGGTGGAAGCAGTGCCCCATCCTAACATAGGAACTTGGATCATAGTCCTTTCCTCTCTCCACCCAGTCATTCTCCTCCCCGGTCCTGTCCCCAACCCCCTCCACCCACCTCCAGTGCCTAGGCGGCACCATGAGTCAGACACAGCACCTTCTCCCTTTGCTGACTGAATCTCAGTTTCCTAAGAGGACTCATTGAGCTCCATGTTGTTAAGGGGCCAGGTCATCCTTTTCTGGATTATAGGAGCTGGATCACTTCTCCATCTACACAAGAATGGTCTCTTGGCACAAGATAAAGCAATGGAGACAACAAACCAAGATTTTCAACCATGGGTGCCCAAAGATAGACTCCTGGCTGCTGGCTTTCCAAAGCATTCAGCATCCAGCCGTTCATGCAGACTTGTAATGGAGCCACAAGACGCTGAGCAGTTTTGAAAACCAGGCTATACTTATTCAGGTGCCTGAATGTGCATTTAGGTGCCTAACTGCAGGCCCTCATTTCTGGAAATCATGGTCCCAGCCTTTAAGTGTTGTATTATTTAGTGAGTAAGGTTTCAACAAGTCTGCCACATTGGGTGTTGCCTAATGGTCCAAACACTGGCCTGGCCTGTGGGAGAGCCAGGTACAAATCCCGGCTCTGAATCAGGCAGAGCAGAGTTTTCTGTTATGCAAGAGGTCAGACTACAGGATCACAATGGTCCCTTCTGCCTTTATAATCTATTAATCTAATCTATGAGCCTTCAGCAAGAATGATCTCTTCTGCAATCCTGAAAGACTGAAACGGAAAGGCAAGGCAGCTGAGAGAGGTTTGTAGCATTTGAAATTGCATCAGTTCTAAGTTTTCCTTCCCTACAGCTGCCTTGCTGGTGAAATCCAAGATTCTTGTCCACTGTGTATGTTTAAACCCTGCTGCACCACTGTAGGCTCTTCAGCAGGAATTCTAGCTGAATCAGCCAGAATTCTCAGGGGGATCGCACGGCAGCACTACTATTCAAACCCTCCTCCAGCATGGGGAATGGATTAAAAGCCACAATCTGACTCTTGTGGTCAGATTTTCCAAAGAACTCAGGGCCCAGCTTCTCCCATTGTTCTTGGGGCTGTTGTCAGTGGGGATGGCTGGGTGTGGAGGAACACTTCCGTAAATGTGGCCACTTCACTTAGAAACCAGAACGGGAACGTTCTGAAAATGTGGCCTGTAATTTTTAAACTCCAGGCATTTGAGGCAGAAGTGGGGCTGAGGGACATATGGATAGTTAAGGTGGTTTGTCATTGGGTCCATAGGCAGTCTGTTCAATTATAGATTTTTAAATTATGTTTTGATACTATGGGACTTTAAAACTATTAAAGTGCCCAGAACACTGGCTAGAGGTTTATGGCCATTTGGGGGATTTAAGTGGTGACTTTTGCTGGCCTTCTGCATAGAGATGAATTTCACCACAGAACTATAAGAATTTGCATGTAATATGGAAGAAAACAGCAGTGTGTGTGTGTGTGTAAAATTTACATTTAAGAGTTTCATTTTACATAAAAATATAGAACCAAATTCACTACTTTCACCGTAGATATAGCTCTACAGAAATCAATTAAGAAGTGCCCATTAACATCAGCAGGACATTTCACCTATAATTTTAAATCCTGATATGTCCTACCAGATCTGAAAGTCAGGAGAGTTACACATGAATGATAACAAAAGAATATGCAGTGTCTAATTGTGCAACCAAATTCAATATGTAAGATTGCCATACACAAGAGAAAGCAATATGTACTCAATGTATTAAAATCTATAACTTACAAAAGTGACTAGCATCCATGGAACAGGTACACAATCATTCTAAAAATCAATGCAATGGATTAATTTGCAAAGATTCAGTTTCTTTGTCACTTTCTTGACCTTTAAGGTAAAGCCTAATTCCAATTACTTCAGTTATAAAGTCCATAATTCTCGTAGGTTCTGCAGTGTGCAACACATTATCATTTTACAATGTTCCCCTGATTTGCAGCACAAAACATGCACTCCTTATGGGAATTTGTTGGCAAGCATTTGGGGCAGCTGGAAGTGATCACAAAGTGCAATTACTGTCTGTACATATCCACATCTGGAAACCAGTTCTTTGCAGATTTTAAAATAGCCTAATGAAGAATGGAACCTTATACTTGAAGAGATGGCAAGGGTGAAGGGGTCTCAACGCCAAATTTGTTAAAGAGCTAGAATAAAAAGAACACACTGTACAGAAATAAAAAATAATTAATGGAAAATAATTATTGTCCAAATTGTTTGCGATCCTTCTTAGTGGATGGTGAAATATCACCCATGGTCAAGGGTGATGCAAAGTTCCCCATTAAATGAAATATTTAACTTTTACCATTATATGTTTAACACTGGTATTGGCGCAATGAAGTCCATTGGCTGATGTTATCTTCAACATGTAGACACACGGACTAGTGGGTAGAAAGATACATGGGTTGGAGTGAAACTAGTTTGGAGATGTACTGAAAAAGTGGAGAAGCTAAATTGGAAAATTAGAGGCAATCATTGATTATTAGCAGGAACATAACTAAAAGGCTTACAATGGATTCCCTGTGACCCGGAAGAGAAGTGATACATGGTATATGTATAGTACCCAGTCATCTCATTGTCCTTTAAAATATACTGGATGTCCACTCATGTAAACCCATTTGTAATTATTATCATGCCAACTTGCTTATTGTCCAAAATTCTAGTCTCATCAGGGTTGTGGGTTGATGAAGGTGGAGGGTAGTTCATTTATAAAATAAGTCCATCAGAAGCTCAAAAGTATTGATTAATGCATCTGGGAATCAGTTGGCATCTGACAGTTTCTGGATACTCGACTTCAGACACTTGGGGCTTGAATTTCAGGGATGCGGGCAACCTGCCACTACAGTTGAAATCAATGGGAGTTGTTGGTCACCAGCACCTCTGAAACTCAGGCACAATCCTCTGCAGTGGGCCACAAAAATCAGTGACCCAATTTGAAAATTATGCTGTAAGTTTTCCTAAAATTGGTTTTAATTTTTAATCTAAATGTGTGGAATTACCTACTTACTTTACTCATACACTTCCCAAAACAAATTGTAGCTTTTCCTCCCAGTTTTTCTGGCTTTGGTATATGACCTGTATTTACTTTATGTATGTAATACAGTGATGTTTACTTCTCTCTGGGATGAGACATAAAACCACAGTTTTGACCACACAAGATCATTAAAGATTCCATGGCACTTTTTGGAAGAGCATGTCCTGGCCCATATTCCCATTTGAGGAAATACATTCTGCTGACCTAAATTCAGCATATAGTTTCCTATAGATTTATGCTTCACTCCCTGTCCTGTGTAGTCTCATAAATGCTATTAAACAAACGCGGCATTGCACCTTGAAGGTGGCTGCATTTCTTTGATTAGGTAAATGATCTGTGTGCAGTTTGTAAAATGCTTTGGAATGAGTCTGGATGAAACATTTTGTATCATTTAATTAATTCCTTGCTATTCTTTCCCTGACTCCTTCTCAAAGAGCCCATATAAAGCATTGAGCCTTTCACTGGTTTCAAAAAGAGTTGTATCAAATCCTGTGTGAGCACTTCTACCTTTGAATGAATTTTAATTATGTTAATAGTCTCAAACAAAACAGTGCATATATAAAACATAAATACAAGCAAATGATTCTGTACAGATATATAAGATAATAACGGCAATGGTTTTGCAGCCATTCTAAGATGTCTTTTTCTTTGAGGTGTGGGGAGGAAATGGATGATAATTTAAGGCAATAAAGATTTTAATAGGAGGGGGTGATAATCCCAGAGTAGTTGGGTTTGGCATGTCAGAGTTCTGATATCTTGAACTACTGTTATCCATAAACTTAGGCAGACATCAACTGGCTAGGTCAGAGGACAGGATGCTATGTTACAAGCATAGGCCACAGCAGACATGCACATGTCCTGCCCTCAGATTTCCTAACCACCCGTGACCTCAGTTCAGATTTTTCAGTCAAAAATATAGGCCATTTATGAGCTAGACCATGCATTTTTCATTATCCCATGCATGCTTGGTCAGTCCACCTCTGTACTGGGGAGCAGATCCCAAGACATTGTGTCATGACCTTGCTTAAAAAACAAAAGCTCATAGAGTTTGAGTTTGACTTGGCCGCGCTCGGTCCCAGGGGAAGTTTGCCTGAGTTGCTTATCCATCTGTTCTCCTTAATATAGTCCTCTTCCTTCAAACCACAGTGACTACTTAAAGCAGGGCAGGGCTCTGTGACAGTGTACCCCATAAGGCTTTATGAGGGGGTGCTTATAAATGTATGTATAACTGGAATAGGTTTTTGCTACATATGCCATGTAGCATATCTATGTAAAGGTTATGATCTACTGGTTATGTTCATCCTAGTTGTATGGAGGCACCATTTGTGTGTTCAAAGTTATGAACATTGGCTCTATAATTGCTAAGTAGCCTTCGATTTCTAAATAACCTTAGTTAGAACATGTGGTCACTTCTTGGGAAGGGAATGTGCAAATTAAGTGCTTAATCAGGAAGCACTTAATAGACAAAAGAGCTTGGAAGACTCCAATCCACATAAGAAGTCTACCTGAGGATGTTCAAGGTAGCATGTGGGTAATGGCTACTACCTGCAAGTCCTGAGTCATGCATGGGCATGTCACTTGCCCATGTGCTTCCAAATCTCCATTTTGTGACTGGATTCTACACCCACAAGAGAAAGTCTATTTAAACCCGTGGGAGACCCCTTCATGGGATCTTCAGCTGGCTAAAGAAGGAGCCTTTCCATCCCCCCTGGATACTTGAAAGAAACTGGAACAAAGAACAGTAACTACAGGGGGTGTGAGTGATTGCTGGACACAGGCTAAAAGGAGATTAGCCTGTAAAAGGGAGCATTCTGGAACTGGTGAGGACCTTATCTGTATTTAGTTTGATTAGACATAGATTTGCGCATTTTATTTTATTTTGCTTGGTGACTTACTTTGTTCTGTCTGTTACTACTTGGAACCACTTAAATCCTACCTTCTGTATTTCATAAAATCACTTTTTACTTAGTAATTAACTCAGAGTATGTATTAATACCTGGGGGAGCAAACAACTGTGCATATCTCTCTATCAGTGTTATAGAGGCCGAACAATTTATGAGTTTACTCTGCATAAGCTTTATACAGGGTAAAACGGATTTATTTGGGTTTAGACCCCATTGGGAGTTGGGCATCTGAGTGTTAAAGACAAGCACTCTTCTGTGAGCTGTTTTCAGGTAAATCTGCAGCTGTAGGGCAAGTGATTCAGACCCTGGGTCTTTGTTGGAGCAGACAGGAGTGTCTGGCTTAGCAAGACAGGGTGCTGGAGTCCTGAGCTGGCAGGGAAAACAGGAATAGAAGTAGTCTTGGTACATTAGGTGGCAGCTCCCAAGGGGGTTTCTGTGATCCAACCCGTCACAGGCTCCTCTCGCTGTATTCTTATTATGAGCTAAATTTAGATTAAACAGTCACATTAAAGATTAATAGACTTTTAAGGCCAGAAACCATCTACTCTGACTTCCTGCGTAAAACAGGCCACAGAATGTCACCCAGTAATTCCTGCATCCAGACCATAACTTCTAGTTAAGCTACAGCTTATTAAGAACACGTAGAGGTTTTACTTCTGAATCAGATATCAAAGTAAAGTAATTTGTTGCTCTGGGAATCTCTCTGACCTGAAATGATATTAACCCCCCTTTCTCCCCATTTTCATTGTATTTGAATCCACACCACCATAACTGCCAGCAATTCAATGAGCTTTGTACTACAAGAGGCTGGTATAGTAGACACACAAAAGGTAACAGCAGTAGCCTGACTTGTTCCTTTTGTTTCTTTACCATCCTCAGTCATTCCCTCTTCAGCACCTGTGACATGAACAACAACAACAAAATTCACACAGAGAGGGGAAAGATGGCTCATGGAGACAATTTCAGCGCTCAATACTCCTAATTTAATGGGACATTTATCCTTTTATTAATATTTTTACAGCAGGGCCTAGAGTCTGTTAATGCTTATATACATAATAAATGTCTCTCCTTTAGACAAGATAGACAAAGGGTTGGAGAAAGGCAGTAGTGTTGTTAATAGTGGTTGAAAATTTTTCATCCAAAGTGTTTTTAAATGGAAAATCAGGTTTTTGACTAACGTGAAATTTTTTGCAAAAAGAGGCTGCTTTCCGTGGAAAACTTTGATTTTTTTTTTTGTTTAAATATTTTGGCCAAAAATATGAGTAGTTGTGCTGTGACATACCAGGGTACAACCCAGATCAAGGCATAGCCATGTCATCCCTGCTTTGTAACCCGGGGTGCCCTTTACAATGCCTTGCTACTGTAGCCTCCAGAATTTAAGTCCCTCTCAACTATGTCTGTGTGCTACAGCCAGCCGGCCACACGTTGGCTCTTCCCAGCCTTAAAGGTTGGCGTGGGGGGATCCCGGCACACAGAGGGACTCCAGCACACTCCCAGTCTCAGATTTCTCCCCAGAAGTGTGTGTCTTGTACTGCCCAGCCCTTTCCTGGACAATGCAAATATATTAAGTCCATTATTCCTTTAAGGGAATAATATCCACACAACTCGTTACCCCAAATGGAAACACTTCAACTTGAACACACTGAATTAGGTAAAACAATAAAACAAGTTTCTTAACTTCAAAGAGATTTTAAGGGAGTACAAGTAATGAAGCATAAAGTCAGAAATGGTTACAAGAAAAGTAAAGATCAGTTAGGCATCAGTAAGTGTTTGAACAAACTACATTAGATTCAAAGCAAAGTTTCATCACCACATGCTTTCTACGGTCTTACTGACCAATCTCTATAGATCAGGACCCCTGCCCTTGAGTCCAACGGCTGCTTCCTTTGTCTCTTTAGGCGCAGTGAATGCAATGGCCAGGGAGAGAAAAAGGGATGTCTTGGGGTATCTCCCCCTTCTTTTTATAGTCCCGTCCCTGCTTTGAGAAGCATTTCCAACTGGGAGCAAGGCAACAGGCAGTCTGTGTGGAAGGGAACACCATGCTGTTTCTTTGCTAAGATGTAGAATTTTTTGTCCCTGCCCCCTTTCCTGCCAAAGAATGGCCACTTAGCACGTTATGCTCCATCACCCGTGTTTACACATGGCTGAAGCGTCAGCGTACCCTTTTTTTCCCTGAGGAACTGGTTTGGCCAATCCCCAGCCTTATCTGGTCATGATTTCAGCTTATGTTTATAACTTCACATATAACACTGCTGCATGCATTTTGCCATGTTATTATTGACCAGCAAATTATGAGTTTTAAATTATACCTCACAAGGCATATCTTGTATAAACGTCATTACAACGGTGCATAGGATGTGAACACAGGGGTATATTCTGTCACAAGTGCTTCATGGGAATTTGCTCCTCATGGCCCCATTCTCCTCTGGTCTAGGCTTCCCAGCTGGACTCCATCTCCCGTAATGCATCATGCCCACCAACTCCATGAGTGTACATCTTCCCCTCCCACAGAGGGGAAATCATGTTGTATGATGGAAGATATAGTCAGGTTGGGATCCAGGCCTACAGGATCTCTCCTACAGGGAAGAATAGGGAATGAGGCAAAAAGTAAAATTTTCATGAGGCCAAAATAATTTGGGTTTTGAGTTTTTAGTGAAAAATAGAGATTTTTTCCCATGGAAAATTTTGATAAAACAAAGGATTTTTTCATAAAAATCTCTGCAGAAAAACATTTTCAGGCCATCTCTAATTATTATATCACTTTACAGATGGTAAAACTGTAGAACAAAGAAATTGAATGGCTTGCGCAATATCACATAAGAAATCTGTGGCAGAGGAGCAACTGAGATAGAGCTAAGTGAAACATTTCAACCAGAACTTTAAAAAAAAAAAAAAACGATTCAGGTTCACTGAAACATTTTGCGAATATACGTCAATTTTGCCAAATTGTTTTGGTTTAAAAAACTTTTTAAAAATCTACAGAAGTCTAAAAATTTAATTTCAACCTTTTCTAAACAAAATGTATTGAGATTTGGATTTAAAATTTTGTTTCAAAATTTCCTTTAATGTTTTTTTTTTTTATTTTAAAAAAATGTGGTAAAAAAAAATCTCAAATGCAAAATGGGGCATTTGGTTTGGATCAAACAAATCTTTTCTTTTTTTTTTTTTTCAATTTGTTGCGAATTTTGAAATATTTCATTTTCAACTCAACCAGAAACAATCTTTTTTTTTTCTTCAGAATTTCCATTATTCACACAGCTCTAAACATAACCCATTTTCTGAGTCCCTGTCTGATCCCTTAACCAGAAGATCATTCATTTATCATGGATTTCTGTCTACTGGGACAGGAATGTGGCTATTAACTCATTGCACATAGATCACCAAACAGCTAATCTAAGGTAGCAATTTTTCATCACTTTGGACATGAGATGGATTTGAACCAGTGATCAGGAATTGAAAGTAGCGTTATCCTATACCCCGAGAGAGATGTAACCCAGCTGAAGAGCCTGGCCTGAAAGAGACACTGGGGCAGGAAGCACCAGAATTATAACTCCCCTAAGGCACTGTGGCACCCTAAGTAAGTGTTGAACTGCCTCCAAACAAAATGTTTTGGTTCAGTTTAACAAATTTAAATGTTTTGACATGGTTCAAACTGACCCAAAACTAAATATATCATTTTGATTTTACCAATGGAAAATCTAAACATTTTGGGAATATGGAAATTTTTCTGCAAAAAACAAGATTTTGGGTAAATGGCATTGTTCATCAAAAATTATTTCAATGAAAAATTCCTGGCCAGTTCTAGTCTCATCCTAATCCTAATCGAGATTGTCAGAAATCCTGAAGAATAAGGTTTTACATCCCTTCCAAAATTTGGATAGTCTTGTTATCCATATAAATATCCAATCCCTGTGTGAATCATGTTATTTATCTCTAGAACACTTTGTAGCAATGAGTTCCAAAGTCTAATTTGTTGTGTGAAAAAGTATTATATTGAAAACACAGCCTTACAATGGCATTGAGGAGAAAATTATTTATTGTATCAAATTATCTGAAGAAATTAAATATATGTAGCCATATCTCTTTGTATCTTTTTAGAGAAGAGGTACAAATATCTAATAAATGAGGGTTGGCATGAAATTAATGAGATACTTAACTCCTTTTAAAATCTGTCTTGAACAATGAATACAAGGAAAAGCCATTTGGATAATTAGAAAATAATGAAGACTTTATAAAAATAGCTATTTAATTAAAGCATGCGAGGGAATACTTGGAAAATATGAAAAATCAGTGGGTCCAAATGATATGTATTGTTGACTAATAAGAGAATTACTAACATTCATTAATTATGGCTAACGAAGTTATTGAATCACTACCAATTATTATGATAAATCATGAAGAAATGGTGAGAGTCCACAGAAGTGGGGGTGGGGAAAAATTTACCACCAGTATTCAAAAAGAGGAAGGAAAAGGGAACCTGGTGATGGCCCTCATTATAAATTCTGAGCAGTCAATCGATTCCATTGTGTATTAGTCACTCGAGGGTAATGGCAAAACCCCATAACGTGTTTTTTACAAGCAGACTGGATAGAATGCAATGTGGAGAATAATCCTGGATTAATAATAAGTAGTACTTAGTATTTTACACATTGGGGGCACTTTACCAGGATCCCCCTAACATGCTTGTGAGGTGGGGAAGTAGATAAGGGCTAGTCCACACAGCGACTAGCTGAGCGTCAAGGTGGGGTGTAAATGTACAGCACTCCACCCGGCCATCCGCTAACTGGCTGTGTGGCCCCTGCTACTGTGCGCTAAACTGCCATAGCAACAAGCCCTGAGTGTTGCTACCCCCATTTTACAGATGAGGAAAGTGAGACAACAGATTAAGTGCCCAAGGCCACAGATAGAGGACTAGAACCCAAGCCACAATTACTGTCCTTCTGTATTTAGTGACCTTGTCAATCATCTCCAGGGACCAATTCCACCCTCAGTGCAACGCCATAGACAGCAATGGAACCCTTTGTTTCTAAAATGTGCAGCTGTAATGAGCAATTAACCTGGTTAACTGAGTCATCATGCAGGCAGGTTCAGAATGTCAGTTCCCTATTTGAATCTTTCAGCCAAGGATACCTTGATGCTGTTCACTCGAACAAATGCCTGTTGGACTGGTGAAGTTAACTCCACATCCTTTGTAACTCCCAAGTCTGGGCTTCAGCAGGCCTCTTTAAGGTATGCCTCTACTGAAAAAAAAAAAACCAACCTGCAGCCGCGCGTCTCAGAGCCCGGGTCTACAGACTTGGGCAGGTGGAGCTCGTGCTGTGGCGAGAAAAACAGAAGTGTAGAGGTTCCCGCTGGAGCTCAGGTGCCAAAACTCAGCAGGGGTCTCGGAGCCTGAGATGCAGCCAGAGCAGAAATGTCTGCCCTGCTGTTTTTGGCATCCGTGAGCCCAAAGCTGTAGACCCAAGCCCTGAGACTCGCTGCCCATGGGATTTTTTTGCATTGTAGATATACCCTTAGTAGCAGACACACTCAGGAGATTTCAGCTACAGCTATACTGACTATCACACACACACACGCACACAAACATGCAAAAATTCCACTGCCCTTTGGTTGACCTTGAGCCCCCGAGTCCAGAGTCTTAAAGGAGCGGTCTCAAATTACAGAACACAACAGTAGGCTAACCCAGGCTTGCTTCTTTCATATTTTTAATGGTGTTGATCCCATGTCTTTTATAGTTTGTTAGACCTTTTGTTTTCCCTTTCTTACTTTCCTGATATCCCACTCGCCAGGGAAAAGAGTCACAGTACCATTTAAAAGAGGCAATTATTGAAAAGAAAGATAGAAAATTATTTCCTCCTTGGAAAAAGCAAGTTCATTTTTCTGGAGCTTTGGGCTTAGTCATTTTACTCAATGAAAGAATCTTCAGTGACATCAGTGGGCTTTGGACCAGGCCCACAAGCATCATGCAGTGACTGAGAAACCAGCTTCCAAGAAAAGCTACACCTCTCTCCCTTGGTGCTGTCCATTCATACAACACCGTTAGGTGCTTTTTTGCCCATGTCATCTCTTGCATTCCCTGTCTTCACCAGCCACTCAGTCAGATCTAAATGTCAAATAGCTTTGTCCTCAGCCATTCGGGCATGGTAAAAAGCATTTTTGTTCCTTATACATGCTATATTTTTGGAAAGCTACTATTATCTCACATGATTTAATTCTGGCCTTTACATTTTAAACTTTGCCATAATTTCAGGCCTTTTTTAACCTCCTCTAAGTCAAATCATCCATTTTTCATCCTTGGATTTTCCTTCAGATCAGGTGTTCTCAGAGTGGTAGAGAGAAAATGGCCACATCTTCCAAGTCATAAGCTGGTGTCCGAACCACTAGACCATCCTTCCTATGGATAACACCACCTGCTTGAACAGAAATTCTTGAGGTTTACAACTTCCTCAATTGAAGGGCATTCAGTGGTCTATACTGAAATAAGTTTGGTGGGCCCAGTCCAGTTCTTGGCAGATGATATCCACAACACGCAAATCACCACCCTTTGCCCTGCTTGTCACCCTCCTGAGCACTGAGTGGATAGGTCCAGGAATGAACTAGCACAGAGACTGAACTGTCTTCCAGAGTGATGGTTCCTCCAGGTTAAAATTTCAGACACCATGACAGGGCAGCAAGAGGTTTATGTGTTACTCTCACAGCTGTACATGTTTTCTGGCTTAAAAAGGTTTCACTTTCCAGGGCTCTCAGTCAGACCCCTTTTGCCAATGAATAAAAAAAATTCGCCCACGCCCCAAGTGTGTGAGAGCAAAAGAACAAACAGTACACTAATTTTCTGAAAAGGTCCTCCGTTCATAGATTTAACTATACTCACTTAATATGTTACTTTTTGTGCCTTTAAAGTAAGATTCTACTCTGAAAAGTGACTCTGAAAAAAAATTTATTTCATTGGACTTCATGTTTATTAGGTCTCCATGACCTCAAATCTTCTCAGTTTACATGTAGAATGTTTTTTTATCCTAGCTGCCAGCTTTGCAAACTCAAGCTTTGAAAACTGAAAGTCAAACGCCGTTCTTCCTGGCTCACTCATCTCCATTAATAAAGATTTTGCAATCAGAATGTTGCTTACACATTGATTCATTAGCCCCAACAGAATCTGGTTTACTCACCCAGAGCAGTGTTGGTCCTGCAATCTGCAGAACTAAAAAATAAAAAGTACAACATAGTGTAAACTTTTTTTTAGTTTGAAAAATAAGAAGATATGACTGAAAACCTACGCGCGCGCGCGCACACACACACACACACACACACACACAAGGAGCAGGACAATTGCTTATAAAGAAGTTTTTACATTGTCATTTTTGCGAGTTGTCAGAAATATTTAGAAAATACACTGTAACTTCAATGCATCTCCAACTACAGCTAAAAGAAATAGTTCATTAATTTTACATTTTGTTTTACTGAGGCAAGCTTATATTTTGGGAGGTATGTTCCAGATGGATTTCTTTTTGATACAGGATATTAAATACACTTGTAGAGTCAAGAAAATTTACTACTCAAAGTCTGGTATGCCAGGCAAGCTTTACTAATTGATTTCAGCTGAATTTTTGCCATGTGGCTTGCACCTAGTCAGTCATCTTTCCTATACCGATTCCTACAATCATTTCTAGAGACCTTCCAAGACCTCAGCAACAGAGAGTAATAAAGTGTCTTGATGGTGAAACAAAATTAGGTTTGTTTTCAAACCAAGATTCTGAGGAACTGATCTTTATGGCCCTGATTTAGCAAAGCACTTCAGCACATTCTCAAGTGCAGCCCTATTCAGCACAACCCGTTAGCACTTGCTTATGGTCCAGATTTTTAAAGATATTTAGGCTTTGCTGCCCTCAGCACAGCAATGTCAAACTGAATTAGGAGCCTAAAATCTCATTTTCAAAAGTGATATAGGCACATAGAAGCCAAAATTCCATTAGGCTCCTAAAGCAGTTGGGTGTTGCAATACTGAGCACAGCAACAGCTAAATGCCTTTGAAGTCTGGGCCTGAGGGATTTGCTGAATTGAGACCTGTCTGGTTTAACGACATTGGTTGTAATTGGTGACTTTAACTTTAGTTTGTCAGGAGAGTCACAAATCTTGCAAAGCGCTGTAATTTTATAAAGAAAATCTCACCACCAACAAAAAAGGCAACTGCTCTAAATAGACTTTACTATCCATTTAAATTAGGTTAAATAAGATTATGGTAAATTACCAAATGATTATTCGCCACATTTTTATTCTAGCATGTGTGTCCCTCTGCAATAAGGAATATAAATCTATTTTAAATTGTTGCATCTCAATAAATAAGATCTTAATAATTGAGTGGTAGCAATCTCATTAAATCTTCGAGAGTCATTTAGTTGCACAAGTCATTGTTTGCTAGTTAAATTCCAACTGTTTATTAAAACATGTTCATTGAGACTCAACAGCTCTCTAATGATGATACATAGCTGTTATATTTCAGTCAACTTATTCTCAGCACAGTAATTAAATGGTATTTCATTATTGTTCTTATTATAATTGGCAGGTAATAATGATACTGTGGCCTGCAGTTGTACAGTATCACATCAGGCTGTGATCTTGTCAAATCTCTTAAGATAAGCAGAGCTAGATATAGTTTGTACTTTTCAAGAACATGTAGGTGCTGCAAGAAGTGATGTGCATGACTGATACTCATTCCTCCAAGTCTGTACTGAGCCGGTACTATGGCAGCATGCTAGGAGGCAACGCAGTACTGTCTATCAAATGAGATTTAAAACTAAATGCATATACACAGTACCTGTAGGCCAACTCCAGAGAAATCCTCAGCACCCCGAGTTCCCAGTTGTGGCAAGGAATAAGTAGCCAATAAAAGTCAAATCTCATACCTTGCTAGGTAAATGTCCTGGATTCATGGTATGATCAATTAACAAGAGATGTTTTGCTGACTGTAATGTTTCTGTCTGATGGCTCATTGACTGACTGTGGCATCATTCAATACGTTGCCAGAACTCAGTTCTTCATGGAGCTTAGAGGAGACTGCATCTTGATTTTATAGTTTCAATTAAGATAACTCAAATCTAGAGGAGGATTTTCAAATATGCTCAGCTCTGGTCTGACTGCTCCTGCTGAAATCAATGTTGAAATTTCCTTTGACTTCCATGGCAAGAGTTAGTTCTTAATAAAAGCAGTGGCTTTTTACGCTTATCTCCAGAGTCTCAGATGTGTATTTCCAGCCACTCTGAGACTTGACCGCCTCTTTGTAACCGAGGTTTCTACCCCAAAATCATGCACTTTCCCTGGATTTACATTTTCAGTTAGCTAGTTAGAGGTGTAAATACTCAGTTCAAGAATCTCACCCACGTAAGGGAAGCCACCCTTCTGAAACTGTGTAGATGGGGCAAGATCCACAGCTGGTGTAAATCTTCATGGCTTCAATGAAGCCAGCAGAGCTACACCAAGTCACACCAGCTGAGGATCTGGCCCGTATTGTCTATTGCTCCATGTACAGCAGAGTAAATGGGCCAGATCTTCAGCCGGTGCAAATCACCATAGCGCCATTGCCGTGCTGATTCACATTGCCAGCTAAAAGTATGGCCTCTTATGTTCTAATATTGCAGTTTTAAATAAAAAATGTAAAGGGATCGGAGGTGACAAAATTGTGCATCATTTTTTTTTAAGAGCAAACATTACTTCATTAGGAAGAATCAGACTCAGATGTCACTTACAGTATAAATAAAGAGTAGCTCCTTTTGAAATCAGTGCAGACGGTGATAGCTAAATCAGGCCGCAGGAAATTGGAACATTTAAAATAATCTGACAGGCCTACGCATAGTGATATGTTAAAATGACAGATGCGAAGGACAGATTTTGGAAAAAAAACAAAACTCCAAGCTGGATGGGAATTTTAAAGCCTCCCAGAGGTTTGCTCCATTTGGATCCCAGGTTTTCATTTTGTGTTGCTGTTGTTTTATTTAGCACTTGGGACCATGATAAGGAGCCCATTGTGTTAGGTTCGTCTTTAGTTAGAAGTTAGCTGTAGGGCTCCAATTCTGCAAGGAGTCAGGCTCTATTAAGCGAAGCATTTAAGCACATGATTAAACTTAAACTATGTGCTTCTGTGCTTTGTTGAACAGGGGAGGACCTAAGCACGTGCTTTGCTGATCTGGAACTTAGGGAAGTGGGTTGTAGTTAGATAGTAGGCTGTGGGCAGAAGGAAGAGAGAAAGAACTGGACGATACTTTGATTCTTTAAAAAAATCATCTGAATTGGTTCAGAACCATGTTAAGGAATCACTTATTTGTTTTTTCCACAGTTGTCTTGTAGTAACATTATAGCATTCATTGTGAAGTATCCCCGGCAGCCTCAGTCGAGTCAGGTTACCAGTGCTGCCGGGCAATCTCCTAGGCTTTCAGGTGTTTCTTCTTGTAATGATTCTGCAGCCAAGTAGGATGTGACTCCTCAAAGGCAGTTAGGAACACATCTCGGCTGCTGGCAGTGTGTGCATGCAGACAGCTATTTGGAGATGGATGGGTAAAGGGAAAAGAGTGCAGTCCTCGCTGAGCTAGAGTGCATGATGCACTCAGACTCGCCATGGAGGAACCTCTAGAGAAGATCCAGGAGGGAACAATGTGAACGCTGCTCATGGAGCCAAAGCTGCTAGTGAACATTCACTAAAACCTTTGTGCCAGAGAGCAACAAACAGCTTCTCCAACCAGTAACAATAGCGTCCTGCTGCTTGTATCGGACAGGTCTAGCAGTCAGTCACTCACACACTAGTCCCCACTGAATCACCATGCTCTAGAGTTATACAACATGTATGGAAGCCTGTGCCTCCGTAACCTTTGTACAGCTGTAGTGAATGAAAAGGAAGGACTTAATGGAGAGGGATAACTAGTGGTGTTCCCCAAGGGTCAGTCCTCAGACCAATCCTATTCAACTTATTTATAAATGATCTGGAGAAAGGAGTAAACAGTGAGGTGGCAAAGTTTGCAGATGATACTAAACTGCTCAAGATAGTTAAGACCAAAGCAGACTGGGGTGGAGGAGGGGGCTCAGGGCTGGGGCAGAGAGTTAGGGTGTGGGGGGCGGGTTGCAAGGGGCACGCTCTGGGAGGGAGTTTGGGTGCAGGAGGGGACTGCGGGCTGGGGCAGGGGGTTGGGATGCGGGAGGGCTGAGGACTTTGGCTGGGGGTGCAGGCTCTGGGGTGGGGGGATGAGGGGTTTGGGGTGCAGAAGAGGCTTTGGACTGGAACCAAGAGGTTCAGAGTGCAGGAGGGGTGCAAGCTTTGGCTGGGGGTCTGGGGTGGGGATGGGGATGAGGAGCTTGAGGTGTAGAGAGGGCTCAGGGCTGGGGCAGAGGAAGTGGCCACCAGGTCCCTGCAGTCCCTAGGCACATAGTCGGCCAGTGAGGCTCCACACGCTGCCCTCACGTCTGCGGGTGCCGCCTCTGCAGCTCCCATTGGCTGGGATCGGCAAACCGCGGACATTGGGAGCTGAGAGGCTCCATGCCTGTGAATGCTCCAGGTAAACAAAACGTCCAGCGGCTTACCCTAACGGGTCAAGAGCCAAAGTTTGCCAACCTCTGAAATATAGGGTCGGCTTATGACAGGGTCATACACAGTTTTTGCTATTTTTACCTAACCATCTCGGGGGGTCAGCTTATAAACGAGCAGGCTAATGAACGAATATATACGGTAATTGTTTAATAATTTGTTCCAGTATCTTTTCAGGTATCGAAGTTAGGTTGACTGGTCTATAATTCCCTGAGTCCTCTTTGTTTCCCTTTAGGTACTATGTTTGCCCTTCTCCCGTCCTCTGGGACATCACCCATCCTACACGAGTTCTTGAAGACAATTGTTAACACTTCTAAGATTGCTTCAGCTAGTTCCTTATGTACCCTTGAATTTTATCGGGCCCTGCTGACTTGAATACATCTAATTGATCTAAATATTCTTTAACGTGTTCTTTCTCTATATTTGTTTGCATTCCTTCCCCCTTGTAATTAATATTACTTGTGTTGAGTATCATCTTTCTCTTGTTTCTAATGTATTTATAGACCCTCCTCTTACTGCCTTTTATGTCTCTTGTCAGGTCTGACTCATTTTCTGATTTTGTCCCTAAATATTTGTCTTATTCTTTTGTACTCCTCCTTAGCAATTTGTCCATGTTTCCACTTTTTGTAGAATTCCTTTTTGATTTTCAGGTCATTAAAAAGCTCCTGATTCAGCCATATTGGCCTCTTACTAACTATTCTTCCTATCTTTCCTTCTCATCAGGATAGTTGGCAGTAATGTGTTTAATATTGTCTCCTTGAGAAACTGCCAGCTCTCCTGAACGCTTTTATCTCTTAGGTCCCATGGAAAGAAAATCTTACCTCCCAGTTCTGAGTCTACCGAAGTCTGCTTTTTTTTAAGTTCATTGTCCTTATTCTGCTACTCTCACTCCTTCCTTTCCTTAGAATCATGAAATGTATCATTATCTGATCCCTGTCACCCAAATTTCCTTCCACCTTCAGATTTGCAACCAGTTCCTCTCTGTCAGTCAGGATCAAGTCTAAAGTGGCTGTCCCCTGGGTTACTCCCTTCACCTTCTGAAACAAAAAGTTGTCCCCAGTATATTCTATGAATTTATTGGACATTTTGTGTTACTTTTCCAACAGATGTCTGGGTAGTAAAAGTCCCCCATTGGTACCAGGTCTTGTGTTTTGGATATTTCTGATATTTATTCTAGAAATGCCTCTTCAACCTCCTTTTCCTTATTTGGTGGTCTATAGTAGTCCCCTACCATGACACCACCGCTATATTTGCCCCTTTTATCTTTACCTAGAGTGTTTCAATTGGTCTGCCTCTCATCTCCTTCTGGACCTCAGAACAAGTGTGTATATTCTTGATGTATAAAGCAACATCTCCTCTCTTTTTTCCCTGCCTGTCCTTCCTGAACAAGCTCTACTCCTCTATACCAATATTCTAGTCATGAAATTTATCCCACCAGCCTTCCCCAACCCACCCCCAAGATACACTGCAGGAGCAACATTATGTCTCAGAAACACCCCCTCAGAGGCACATTTCCTCCCAGGACTCCCCCAGGGAGGTGTGTGTGGGGGGGTTATAATATAAGCCTCATTTTTGGTGGATGCAGAATACTCCCCACCTGCCCTGTCAGCCACCTATGCAGTCCAGTGCAGGAGAGGTAGAACTATGGCACACCCTGCTTCTCTCCATCCCATTTGCTCCCTGCAGGGAGCATCAGGCACATAGCCTCTGCACTAACCACAATACCCCAAGCTAAGATCCGAGTAATCTAAGATGGCCATGTAAGTGTGTGTGTGGGGGGGGGATCCTCACCTCCATCTCTTTAAGCATGTAGCCATGGTAGGGATAGGTATTTAGGGACAAGGAAAGTAACAGAGAAGGTTCAAACTGAGGTTAGCAGCCATCCACGGGTACTACCTTAAATCTCAGTTTTGTACATGGGCACTGCCATTTGATAGTGGCCACCATATTTTGTCATTTCCAGGGGGAGATCATCAACCAGTAGGATTTATTCCCTACTGAGGTAACCTTTCTGAATAGCAGAGTAATTTGAGGAGTAGGGTCTGGAGAAGGCATGGCCAAGTGGTTGAGCTGGTAAAGCATCTGTCTCACCTGCAGCCTTTCCTATCAGAGGACTCTGTTCTGAGATGAACCAGTTTGGCCCATTCCTCATTAGGATCAGTTTCATGTGGAAAGTGGTGTCAGATTTCCATCAGTACCCTTGGGTAGGCCAAGCCAATCACTTATGAGCCACTGAGCCAGGAAGGGATTCTATAAGTATGTTCAGGAAGATTTTTGGCCTTTGCTTGCCTGGTTGTGGGTAATGAGCAAAAAATAATGCATCCAAGTTAAATACATTAGTGATTTTGTACACAGCAATTAGAACCCCCCTACCATATTATTCCCCTCTGCTTGCCTCAATTTCAAAAGGCTAAGGCCTTTAAAAACACATGCCATTGTATCCCATTTCCTTTTATATCAGTTAGCCAAGTTGCCCTCTTCCTTATCTTCTTTAAGTGTTGAAAGGTAATTTTAAAGAAAACCTCATTTAGCTTTCATTTGACTTTGTTCAGCCTATGCACAAATCAGAGCTGAAAGAGGAACTTGGGAAGGGCTGAGCTAATCAAAGCTCAAATCTCTACAATGTTTAAATATAAATCAAAATAGTTGAAGGCTCTCCAAAGCTTCAATTTTCTCTGAAAACACTAGTTCTTCTCTTTTCATGATTAGCTCTCAGTTTCATCCTCATCCCCTGAAGGTATTTTTCTAAGTATATTTTAGCCATTTTCTCCGAGACATATAGTTGAGCGGTTCAAGAATGATATTAAATTTTGACCTGTAGGTGCATTGTTATTGCTTCCAAGCAGGAACCCTTTGTCCAAATTAAGGTTTTAGGGTTCAACTCCTAAATTGAAGTCTACTAAAGACTTTAAGGCTAAAAATGTTACTAGAATCTATTAAAACCATGACTTTGATCATCCATTCCATACCACAGTCACTGCTACATGCTCCATATGTCAGAAATGATAACGGGCTCTCTCCTCCACCTTTTGCTTCAGAAATCTGGAAGTCTACTCAATTAAATCTGCTTACCTGTCTTTACCACATCTTATAGCTCTGAAATGCAATATGGGTTAGGAAAGTTAAGAATATAAGCTTATTTCGTACTCTTCCTGTCCTTTTTTCTTCCCCAGTGTAGTTACTGCAAAACAGACCCCCCCCTCCCCCGCCCCCAAAAGGGAGGGGCACATAATGAAAGATTTTTTTATCCCTGGATTTAATCATGACAGTAACTGAGTTTCTCCAATGAGGAGTTTTGATTGAAAAGTTTGGGCTCTGATTCTTCCCAATATATGTTCTGTTAATGCAAGACACTGGGAAATAGTTTCTCTAAGACTATGTCTAATTAGCACTTTTGTTGGTAAAGCTTTTTTTGGTCAGGGTGTGAAAAAAACACATCCCTGACCAACATAAGTTACAGCGACAGAAGCACTGGTGTGGACAGCGCTATGTTGGTGGGAGACGCTCTCCTACCAACATAGCTATCGCCCTCATTGGAGAGCGCTCTCCCATTGGCATAGAGCAGCTACATGATACAGCTGTGCCACTGTAAGGTCTCTTGTATAGACATAGCCTAAGAAAGCCAAGTTTGCCATAAATATTTACTGCTGGAAAAATAAAATTTACAGTCTATGTGCGCATGTGCTAACTTACTCTCACACACAATGTGTATACATGAATAGGTGATGTACATTCCATTTGTATCTAATTTGTACATGCTACGTAGAGTTCTGTAAATCAGGATTTAAAATAATACCGTACTGTATTTAAATTAAATCATCAGCTGTTTTATTAGCAAAGGTTAATGGGCCAGATTCATCCCTGATGCAACTCTGTTGAAGCCAGTGGAGTTGTATTATAGGTTAATTTAGCTTAATATGTGGAAACTGGACATTAACACAAGGCTAAGGCCTAATTCTAGCATCCTTACTTCTACTGAGTAATATTTCACTCTATGAGTAATTCCATGGAAATACTATTTGTCATATGCAGTGAAGGCAGAGTCTAGTCCTAAATGACTTGTTCACTTTGTGTGATTATGAAAATCTACACATCCAAGATAGATATGTAAACTAAGGAATTAGAACTCACCGGGCCAGATTCTGATGTCAGTTACACCACTGGGGCTGAGATCAACTCCGCTGAAGTCAATGGGTTTTGCTCCAGAATATTTGAGAGCAGTGACTGGCCCCTTCTTAACTGTTTATACACATGTACTGGCCTTCATACATAAAATGAGTGTGACACAATTCTAGACTGCTGGTTTTGAAAAGAAATGTAGTGAGAATGGGCTGTATCCATAAAGAATCCAGGCCTGTCTGTCCACAGGTGTCAAGTTTTAACAGTGAGGGTAACTAACAATTACCCAAGAGTTGTGATAGATCCTCCGTCACTGGCAATTTTTAAATCAAGATTGGATGTTTTCCTAAAAGATCTGCTCTAGGAATTATTTTGGGGATGTTCTATGGCCTGTGCTGTGCAGGTGGATAGGCTAGATAATCACAATGGTCCCTTCTGGTCTTGGAATCAATGACGATATGTGTGTAACAAATCCAAACAAATCCTGCTGACAATGCATTTCCATGGCAGTTACATATGTACATCTTATGGAAGATAGGTCAGTAGGTCAGCACATTTCGGGGAGGGGACGGAGCAGTGGCAAGAAGAGGCGGAGCAAGGGCAGGGTCTCGGGGGAAGGGGTAGAATGGGTGTGGGGCCTCAGGGTGGAGTGGGGGTGGAACACCCCCGGGAAAAACTAAGTCTTGTAAAAATGACGAGGAGTCCTTGTGGCACCTTAGAGACTAACACATTTATTTCGGCATAAACTGTTGTGGGCTAGAACCCACTTCATCAGATGCATGGAGTGGAAAATACAGGAGCAAGTATAAATGCATGGAAAGCTGTGATTTGCCTTAGCAAGTGTGAGGTCAGTCCAACGAGACAATTCAATTGACAGCAGGATACCAAGGGAGGAAAAATAACTTTTGAAGTGGTAACGAGAGTGGGCCATTTCAGGGTACGTCTATACTTACCTCCGGGTTCGGCGGTAAACAATCGATCTTCTGGGATCGATTTATCGCATCTTGTCTAGACACGATAAATCAATCCTGGCAGTGCTCGCCGTTGACACTGGTACTCCTGCTCCGCGAGAGGAGTACACGGAGTCGACGGGGGAGCCTGCCTGCCGCATGTGGACCCGCGGTAAGTACCTTGTAGTTCAAACTAAGATACTTCAACTTCAGCTACGTTATTCATGTAGCTGAAGTTGTGTATCTTAGTTTGAACTGGGGGGTTAGTATAGACCAGCCCTCAGACAGTTGACAAGAAGGTGTGAGTAACAGTAGGGGGAAATTAGTATTGGGGAAATTAGGTTTAGGTTTTGTAATGACCCAACCACTCCCAGTCTTTATTCAGGCCTAATTTGATGGTGTCCAGTTTGCAAATTAATTCCAGTTCTGCAGTTTCACGTTGGAGTCTGTTTTTGAAGTTTTTTTGTTGAAGAATTGCCACTTTCAGGTCTGTTATTGAGTGATCAGGGAGACTGAAGTGTTCTCCTACTGGTTTTTGAATGTTATGATTCCTGATGTCAGATTTGTGTCCATTTATTCTTTTTATTTCTTTTCTATTTAGACTTGTAAAACTTTTTTTAAAAAAGTAAACACTAAAACGATGATAGACAACACTTTTAGGTGGCAGTTGCTGTCTCAGATCCTTGACTGCTTTCGGTCAGGGCAAGAGTGCTTTACGTGAGGATGGGCAATGCAGCAAAAATCAGATCTGTAAAAAGGTCACTTCTGCCCCTTCCACAGCATTAGCCTATGAGACAGCCTGCCACACTGCAGCGTGTCACCAAAATGTGAACAAATGGCTGACTAAATACTCACTAATCAATGGCAGGTATCAAAACTATAATCTTCTTATTACTGTGTGGAACCTAGGTAAACTGCAAACCATGCACAGAGTCTCTGACAGGGTAGACAATACAGGGCATTGTATTCATCAGCCCTTACACCAGGACCTATGGTATCTGGACTATATTAATTTTTAATGAGAAATGTTATCCTGTATAGCCGGCTATTGCAATGGGATCATTTATCAAGGCTGACACCAACCAGATACACTGTGAATTGCTAAGGACCGTTGTTAAAAGGGGGTGGGGGGAACCTAGTGTTTATAAATGTCATGATTTTTTCAAACACCACTATTTACAATCAAGTGCCATTACAGTGCATTTCAGTGAGTACTAAGGCATTTGTATTGCCAGTTTGCAAATGCAGCATCTTAAGAAGCCCAAATGGACTTTCATGTAATTATTGTCATTAACCCGAAGGGATACGTGTTCAGCACAGAGTCTGCTTGGAGACAGCAAGTGCAGCAATGTCTCGTCAATGGACTAGTTCCCCACACCACCTCTAAAAATGTACCCCATAAATGCCAAGCAGCTCCAGTGACACAGTGCCAGCTTGCCCTCTCCATGGTGTTTCTGAGGGGTGCCCAACCCAAGGGCTGTACACGACCCACCAGAGCATTTCATAAGGCCCACGGCCTACTTCAATACAATATACTAACAGCCGATGCATTAGCGTTTTGTCACCATGTTTACATCGTTTCAGTTTGCACAAGTGTCTAAATAGAGAATACTGTACATAGAAACAACCTATCTAAATACATACAAAACAAGCTGAACTTAAAATATCGATCAATACCGGTGACTTTAAATCTAATTAAAATATGTAGAATCTGTTTGGCCCACACAAGGGTCTGCTTTTGTGTGTCTCTCTTGTGTAATAAGGTTGGGCACCATTGGTTGTACCCCTTTTAGACTGAGCAGTTAGCCAGCGTTTGGGGTCTTGCAGGCTGTTTCCATTAGGAGGAGAAATTGATTTCTTTGGTGTGCTTCTGTTTTATTTACAATGCATATACACAAAGTCCTGTTTGTCTGAACACAGTAGGGTCAAACAACAGGAGATAGTTTCCTTGTTCACAATTCCATGCCTGTTTTTCCAGCCAGCATTTGCCAAAAAAAAACTCTCTGTCTCTCCTGGCTTTTTCTCAGGGCCAAACTATTAGTACTTATTATCTCCTAGTTTTCTGGCTGATTTCTAGCTGCTTCTTTTACATGGATATACAGCTGCAAACAGCCCCGAAGTCTGCATTCAGTCTAGTCTTTGAGCAGTGGATTCCATTGTTTCAGCTATCAGTAAATAGAGAGGCATTTTGACGTTCCCTCATTTAGACAAAATGGAAGGTGGCCAGCATGCCCATCAGCTCAACGAGGTATATGACTGCCCATAGATCAACAACACACTTGCTTGGTGTTACCCAGCTTCCAGTATAACAGTAGACTTCTTCTTGGTGGTTATAGTCTAGAGGCTAATTCTTTCAACGATTTTGGAGCCCAGGTCAGGACTTGGGGAGGTTAGAGAACCAGCAAAACATACAAGATTTTGTCTGTCCAGCATACATTTGTTTTTTGGGACCAGGGTCTGTCTTTTCTCTCCATTTCTGTTTGATAGTTATCCATAGCATATAAACAGAAAATCCCACAAGATGTTTTGTATCCAGATCGTCCTGTTATTTACTTTAAAATGCACGTTACACCCATCACCATCACATCTGGGTGCCTTTACAGATTAAAAACAACAGTAATGAATGGTTGTCAGCAACCAATAGCAAACACAACCCATCTCCACCTTAATCAAACCAAAATAACTACCCTTCACACAAGGCAGGTGAGGTAATATTTTTATTGGACCAACCTATGTTGGTGAACAAGACAAACTTATGAGCTTCAGGTCTGGAAAAGATGCTTAGTCCTGGTCTGCACTAGAAAATTAGGTCAGTATAACTACGTCGCTCAGGAGTGTGAAAAATCCACATTCCTAAGCAACACAGTTAAACCAACCTAACCCACAAGGTCAACAGGGCAAGATCAGCAGGAGAATTATTCCATTGACCTAGATACCACCTCTTGGGGAGGTGGATTACCTATGCCGACAGGAGAACCCCTCTCATTGTCATAGAGAGCATCTTCACTGAAGCACTGCCGTTGTGCTGCTGCAGTCTTTTAAGTGTAGACAAACTCTGAGTGTCACCTCTAAATGCAAGGTGGAACAGATTGTGTAGCATAAGTAGTTAACAAATATTGTGAGAGACCATTCAAGGTGATGTGTCCCGTTAACATCTCTGCAGTCATAGGACAAAAAAAGAGAGGGTTTGTGGGTTACAGATTGTTGTAATAAGCCATAAATCCAGTATCTTTATTAAGATCGTGATTTTCAGTGTCTAACAAAGTTATGAATTTAAGCTCCCGGGCTCGCTTTTTGAAAGTGTTGTGCAGGTTTCCTTGGAGGACGAGAACCGAGAAGTCAGATAATACTTAGGCCTATCTTAGTACAGGGAACTGGACTAGATGACCTATCAAGGTCCTTTCCAGTCCCATATTTCTGTGATTCGATGATATGGAGTGATCGCTTTGTGAAAAGTGTTCACCCATGGATGATATGGTGTTTTTGTCTTTTATCATTTTCTGTATGAGTTCATTCAAGAGTGTAGTGATTGGCTTCACCCACACAGCTGTTGTTGCACTGGATTGCTCTCTTTAAATATATCAGAGGGATAAATACCAGGGAGGGAGAGGAATTATTCCAGCTCAGTACAAATGTGGACACGAGAACAATTGGATATAAACTGGCCGTGGGGAAGTTTAGGCTTGAAATTAGACGAAGGTTTCTGACCGTCAGAGGGGTGAAATATTGGAACAGCCTTCCGAGGGAAACGGTGGGGGCGAATCATAGAATCATAGAATCATAGAATATCAGAGTTGGAAGGGACCTCAAGAGGTCATCTAGTCCAACCCCCTGCTCAAAGCAGGACCAATTCCCAGCTAAATCATCCCAGCCAGGGCTTTGTCAAGCCGGGCCTTAAAAACCTCCAAGGAAGGAGACTCCACCACCTCCCTAGGTAACGCATTCCAGTGTTTCACCACCCTCCTAGTGAAATAGTTTTTCCTGATATCCAACCTGGACCTCCCCCACTGCAGCTTGAGACCATTGCTCCTTGTTCTGTCATCTGCCACCACTGAGAACAGCTGAGCTCCATCCTCTTTGGAACCCGCCTTCAGGTAGTTGAAGGCTGCTATCAAATCCCCCCTCATTCTTCTCTTCTGGAGACTAAACAATCCCAGTTCTCTCAGCCTCTCCTCATAAGTCATGTGCTCCAGACCCCTAATCATTTTTGTTGCCCTCCGCTGGACTCTTTCCAATTTTTCCACATCCTTCTTGTAGTGTGGGGACCAAAACTGGACACAGTATTCCAGATGAGGCCTCACCAATGTCGAATAAAGGGGAACAATCACGTTCCTCGATCTGCTGGCAATGCCCCTACTTATACAGCCCAAAATGCCGTTAGCCTTCTTGGCAACAAGAGCACACTGTTGACTCATATCCAGCTTCTCGTCCACTGTGACCCCTAGGTCCTTTTCAGCAGAACTGCTACCTAGCCATTCGGTCCCTAGTCTGTAGCAGTGCATGGGATTCTTCCGTCCTAAGTGCAGGACTCTGCACTTGTCCTTGTTGAACCTCATCAGGTTTTTTTCTGCCCAATCCTCTAATTTGTCTAGGTCCCTCTGTATCCGATCCCTACCCTCTAGTGTATCTACCACGCCTCCTAGTTTAGTGTCATCTGCAAACTTGCTGAGAGTGCAGTCCACACCATCCTCCAGATCATTAATAAAGATATTAAACAAAACCGGCCCCAGGACCGACCCTTGGGGCACTCCACTTGAAACCGGCTGCCAACTAGACATGGAGCCATTGATCACTACCCGTTGAGCCCGACGATCTAGCCAGCTTTCTATCCACCTTACAGTCCATTCATCCAGCCCATACTTCTTTAACTTGGTGGCAAGAATACTGTGGGAGACAGTATCAAAAGCTTTGCTAAAGTCAAGAAATAACACATCCACTGCTTTCCCCTCATCCACAGAGCCAGTTATCTCATCATAGAAGGCAATTAGGTTAGTCAGGCACGACTTCCCCTTCGTGAATCCATGCTGACTGTTCCTGATCACTTTCCTCTCCTCTAAATGTTTCATAATTGATTCCTTGAGGACCTGCTCCATGATTTTTCCAGGGACTGAGGTGAGGCTGACTGGCCTGTAGTTCCCCGGATCCTCCTTCTTCCCTTTTTTAAAGATGGGCACTACATTAGCCTTTTTCCAGTCATCTGGGACCTCCCCCGATCGCCATGAGTTTTGAAAAATAATGGCTAATGGCTCTGCAATCTCACCCGCCAACTCCTTTAGCACCCTCGGATGCAGCGCATCCGGCCCCATGGACTTGTGCACGTCCAGTTTTTCTAAATAGTCCCGAACCACTTCTTTCTCCACAGAGGGTTGGCCACCTTCTCCCCATGCTGTACTGCCCAGTGCAGCAATCTGGGAGCTGACCTTGTGCGTGAAGACAGAGGCAAAAAAATCATTGAGTACATTAGCTTTTTCCACATCCTCGGTCACTAGGTTGCCTCCCTCATTCAGTAAGGGGCCCACACTTTCCTTGATTTTCTTCTTGTTGCTAACATACCTGAAGAAACCCTTCTTGTTACTCTTAACATCTCTTGCTAACTGCAACTCCAAGTGTGATTTGGCCTTCCTGATTTCACTCCTGCACGCCTGAGCAATATTTTTATACTCCTCCCTGGTCATTTGTCCAATCTTCCACTCCTTATAAGCCTCTTTTTTGCGTTTAAGATCAGCAAGGATTACACTGTTTAGCCAAGCTGGTCGCCTGCCATATTTACTATTCTTTCTACACATCGGGATGGTTTGTTCCTGCAACCTCAATAAGGATTCTTTAAAATACAGCCAGCTCTCCTGGACCCCTTTGCCCTTCATGTTATTCTCCCAGGGGATCCTGCCCATCTGTTCCCTGAGGGAGTCAAAGTCTGCTTTTCTGAAGTCCAGGGTCCGTATTCTGCTGCTCTCCTTTCTTCCTTGTGTCAGGATCCTGAACTCGACCATCTCATGGTCACTGCCTCCCAGGTTCCCATCCACTTTTGCTTCCCCTACTAGTTCTTCCCTGTTTGTGAGCAGCAGGTCAAGAAAAGCTTTGCCCCTAGTTGGTTCCTCCAGCACTTGCACCAGGAAATTGTCCCCTACACTTTCCAAAAATTTCCTGGATTGCCTGTGCACCGCTGTATTGCTCTCCCAGCAGATATCAGGGTGATTAAAGTCTCCCATGAGAACCAGGGCCTGTGATCTAGCAACTTCTGCTAGTTGCCAGAAGAAAGCCTCGTCCACCTCGTCCCCCTGGTCTGGTGGTCTATAGCAGACTCCAACCACGACATCACCCTTGTTGCTCACACTTCTCAACTTTATCCAGAGACTCTCAGGTTTTTCTGCAGTATCATACCGGAGCTCTGAGCAGTCATACTCCTCTCTTACATACAACGCAACTCCCCCACCTTTTCTGCCCTGCCTGTCCTTCCTGAACAGTTTATATCCATCCATGACAGTACTCCAGTCATGTGAGTTATCCCACCAAGTCTCTGTTATTCCAATCACATCATAGTTCCCTGACTGTGCCAGGACTTCCAGTTCTCCCTGCTTGTTTCCCAGGCTTCTTGCATTTGTGTATAGGCACTTAAGATAACTCAAGGATCGTCCCTCTTTCTCAGCATGAGACAGGAGTCCTCCCCTGTTGCGCTCTCCTGCTTGTGCTTCCTCCCAGGATCCCATTTCCCCACTTACCTCAGGGCTTTGGTCTCCTTCCCCCGGTGAACCTAGTTTAAAGCCCTCCTCACTAGGTTAGCCAGCCTGCTGGCGAAGATGCTCTAGCGAAGGACCTGTCTGGTTTTAAGATTAAGCTAGATAAGTTTATGGAGGGAATGGTTTAATGGAAAAACATGATTTTAGTCAAAGTAATACCGTGTCATGGCAGGTAAATAGTATAATGGCTAACGAGGGTCAGGCTGGAGAATCTTGCCTACATGCTCGGGGTTTTTACTGATCGCCATATTTGCGGTCGGGAAGGAATTTTCCTCCAGGGTAGATTGGCAGAGGCCCTGGAGGTTTTTCGCCTTCCTCCGCAGCATAGGGCGGGGATCGCTAGCAGGAGGATTCTCTGCTAATTGAAGTCTCTAAGCCACAGGTTTTGGGGACTTCAACAGCAGAGTCAAGGGAAAGGGTAGGGACGGCTTTGTGGCCTGCATCATGCAGGGGGTCAGACCAGATGATCATAATGGTCCCTTCTGACCTTAAAGTCTATGAGTCTATCGATGAGGTACATCACTTGTGATAGGCAAATGTAGGACCTTGCAAGGTGTGTTTTTGGGAGTATGGATCATCATAGCAGTGGAGATGTTGTCTGCAGTTTTTGCATCTGTAGTTATGGCAGGGTCTGGTGCTGCTTTGAATAGTTGGGTACTGCTCTGTAGGGAACTTGCTTGATGAAGGTGGTAATCACCCCAAACGCACCAAGAAATCTGTTATCTACAGCCAGGCACTCAGATACCACAGAATATGCTCCAAGGAGAAAGTCTGGGATATACACCTTAATACACTTAAAACCACCTTCACCAAATAAGGACACTCCACCAGAGAAGAAGATCGCTTCATGGAACGGGCCACCAAATACCCTGAGAGAACCTGTTTCAATACAGAAATAACACCCCCTCTGGCCACTTGCCCCTACCTGTCACCTACCACCCACACGAGTGGTATTCCAACCCATACTCAATGGGGACCACATCCTGAAAGAAATCCTTTCCAAACCCCATCTTCTGGCCTTCAAACAACCTCCCAGCCTCACCAAGCTCATCAAGTTCCCCACAGACAAGGACCTACCATCTCAAAACGACATCAGACTCTGCCAGAACAACATTTGCACTGCTACTATAATCAATACCCACGAAAACACACCTTTCAAGATCCGTGGGTCCCACACATGCCTATCACAACATGTGGTGTACCTCATCCAGTGCAATAAGTGCCCCGATAACAACCGTGTGGGTGAAACCAGACAATCACAACACTTTCAAAGGAACTTGCACAGAAAAATGAAAAAAAAAAAAAAAAAAAAAAAATATTCTATCACCTGTGGGTGAACATTTTTCCCAAAATGATCACTCCATATCTGACCTCTCAGTCCTCATCCTCAAAAGAAACCTGCACAACATCTTAAAAAGGCAAGAATGCTAGCTTAAATTCATAACTTTGCAAGCTACTAAAAATCATGGTCTTAATAAAGACACTGGATTGCAACAATCTGTAACACACTAACTTCCCCTTTGTTTGTCTTATGACTGCAGAAGTGTTAATGGGCCACTTCACCTTGAACGATCTCTTACAATATATTTTAACTACTTATCCTAAACAATCTGTCCCACCTTGTATTTAGCTGTGAGATTCTGATTACCTTTCCCACACTTGAAGAAGAGTTCTGTGTAGCTCAGAAGCTGGTCTCTTTCACCAACAGAAACACTGGATTTGTGGTTTATTACAACAATCTGTAACCCACTAACAGCCCTCCCTCAGCTGCTTCCCTCTCCTCCTCCCCCGCATCTCTCTATGACTAGAGAGAGGTGTTAACAGGCCATTTCACCTTGAATGGTCCCTGAAAATATGTGTTAACAACGTTTGCTAACAAATCTGTTCCATCTTGTATTTAGCTGTGACACTCTAGTTTCCTGGACCTGAAGAAGAGCTCTGTGTAAGCTCAAAAGCTTGTCTCTCTCACCAACAGAAGTTGGTCCAATAAAAGATATATCTCACCCACCTAGTCTCTCTATTAGGGTGACCAGATGTCCCGATTTTATAGGGACAGTCCTGATTTTTGGGTCTTTTTCTTATATAGGCTCCTATTACCCCCCACTCCCTGTCCTGATTTTTCACATTTGCTGTCTGGTCACCCTACTCGCTAATATCCTGGGACCCACACAGCTACAACACTGCACACAACAAAAATTGGTCCAATAAAAGATATTACCTCACCAACTTTGTCTCTCTAATAGCCTGTGACCCACACAGCTACAACACTGCACACAACATGTCTTTCCCACACATACGCCCAAGCAATAGGACTAAATTATGAGAAATCAAAAGTAAACAGATGCATTTTATATCCTAGCCTGATGGACACCAAATGGTATGACAGACTTTGAGAGAGAGAGGTGGGGTTGTACTGCTAGGAACTGTAAATGTTTGCCCAAAATAAGATTAGTTAAGTCTTGCGCCAAAAAAATACCCCTCACTTGTAGATGGCATGAAATTGACTGTTTTAGTGTCCCATGCTCAGCACTACGGTGCTTTCTCTCTGACTTCTACGATGCCTTCAGTCATGTTCCCAGTGCTTGCCTGGGACCACAGAGAGAAAAATTTCCTCTCAATGTCTGCAACAAACAGGTCCTTGTTCCAACCTAATGTAATATGTACTTTCAGATTGGTGGGGGAACTTGATTTAAACTGTTACAGGAGTGACTCTAAGCTCTGAAATGCCAGTGCATCAAGTAGTTTTACTTTATAAACATTCCTTTGTTAATGACATTGAAAAGTTCAGGCAAAGAATTTTCCACGTGTAATCATTCCAAACATAAACAGTATGGCTTCAAATCCCTTTTCCCAAATTCATGGTGACTGCTGCTGCAGAAAATAAAAACCCTTGTCTTCTTACACACTATTATATCACCAAGACTAGCATCTGCTGCTAGACGAGCTGGAATCAAAAAGACAAGGGCTGGGTCTTTGTCACAGAGTGACCATTATATGTTGCATTTTGAGGTTGGAGCACACCTATCCTGTCTGGGCAAGGAACCCATTCTGATGGTCTGAACCTAAAGGTTAATGGAACCAGAGGGCTTCTAAAGGAAAATGATGGTTCACTCAACAATGGTTAGGCACCTTCAGTTGACAGACAATATTCCTGAGGCCTCCCACCGGTCCTCCAGCAAAACCCAAGAAAGAACAAGCAGCAAAACACTTAAAATAAATAAGTAAACAAAATCCCTTTTGGGCGGCCTTTATACATTTTAAAAGAGGGACGGAGGCAATTTCTTTTTTAAACTTTTGCAGGTCACCTTTAAAAGTGTCCCAGCTATGAAGGTTATAAGATGCATAGAAGAGATTCCCTGCTGCATATGTTATAAGTTGGGCAGGATCACAGGTATTTCCATAAACAGCCTGTTTCTGCATGCATTGAAGCAGACATGCCAAACCCATGTAAAAAACACAGAAATTGGGCTTGTTTTTGGCTTAATTGGCTTGTGAGTTGCTTGTTGGCTAGTTTTTGGCTTGTAGCTTGTTGCTTCTTTTTTTTTTTTTTTGATTGGCTCCCAGAAAGCTTGGGCAAGGGTGGGAAAGAGTCAGGGGTGCACAGCGGGCCCACCACAGTCCCAGACTGCACACCAGGGGGATCTAGTCACATAGAGTGTTGGGGTTCTTAGCAGGGCCGGTGCAACCCATTAGGCGACCTAGCCGCAGGGCCGCCCGGGGGGGGGGGGGGGGGGCAATTTGCCCCAGGCCCCGGGCCCCACAGGGGCCCCCACGAGAATATAGTATTTTATAGTATTGCAACTTTTTTTTATGGAAGGGGCCCCTGAAATTGCTTTGCCCCAGGCCCCCTGAATCCTCTGGGTGGCCCTGCCTTGGCGGTTGGCGACCACGGTGGCGGCGACCACGGTGGCCGGATCTTCGGCTGCCCTGGTTGGCGGTGGTATTTCGGGGGTGGGACCTTCTGCTGCCTCTGTCAGGGGCGGCATTTTGGGGCGGGACTTTCCGCCGCCTCTGTCGGGGGCGGCATTTCGGGGGCGGGACCTTCCGCCACCTAGGGCAGCAAAAAAGCTGGCGGCACCCCTGGTTCTTAGGGATTGGCTTGTGTTGGCCTTGTTTTGAAATGGGATTAGCTTGATTTTTGGTTTATTATGAAAGTCAGGGTACTTATTTACCGCGTGAAAGTTGGCAACTGTGCACTGAAGTCTGTCTAAAGAAAGTATTTTATATGTTAACCACTTTCTGTGTAGATATGACTTATGATACCAATTTAATGATGCAATTAGTACTGTAGTTCCCGACATTAGTACAAATGATTGCTTTGCATGTAAGAAAGCAAATGTTTTAATGCTTATGGGCTGGTGGCTACTGGAAACTACTTATTTATGCAAATATATGTATCTTCACTGAGACAAGGTGGATGAGGTAATATCTTGTATTGGACCAACTTCTCTTGGTGAGAGAGAGAAGATTTCAAGCTGACACAGAGCTCTTCTTTAGGATTGGTCATGTTTCCCAGACCTGAAGAAGAGCTCTATGCAGCTGGAAAGCGTGTCTCTCTCACCAACGAAAGTTGGTGCAATAAAAGATATTACCTCACCCACCTTGTCTCCCAAATATCCTGGGATCAACACAGCTACAACAACACTGCATACATCTCTCTTCACTGTTACTTATGCAAGTACTTCTATTTCTCTGTGACAAAAATCTGTTGTACCTGGTCTTTATCCTAGTGTCACATAAGAGGGCTAGATGCACCTGTGTCCCCTTTCTGGTCTCCTTGTGTGCATCCATCCACCGCCAGCTACACCACTGGAGTGTTGATAGTCCTCTAATGCCTTTCCACGATTGCCCCCGTGTGCGCAGCAGGAAAGATAAGTTCTCCCACATTGGGAAAGAATGATAGAGCGGCTCAGCTTACTACAGCACAAAGAACCATGGGGTTTGCTCGCAGACATCCTAGCAACACCGATGGGTGAGCACAGCAGCAGTGAGGGCACAGTAACTCGAGTGTGGCTTTGCAGAGCAGCCACTCACACCTGGGCTAGGGTAACCTGGGTGCCCAAACCTGGGTGCCAATGAGCCGTCGTAACTCTGCAATGAAGACTGACCTTACGTGTGTTGCAGTTCTCTCAGTCTGATCCACTTTGTTCAGACCGGTTTCTGTCAGTGCTTAATTTGTGCCAGGGCTGAGACCTGGCACCTCTGGGCCTGGCAGTTCCGAGCCCCGGCGCCCCTGGGCCTGGCAGTTCCGAGCCCCAGCACCTCTGGGCCTGGCAGTTCCGAGCCCCGGCGCCTCTGGGCCTGGCAGTTCCGAGCCCCGGCGCCCCTGGGCCTGGCAGTTCCGAGCCCCGGCGCCCCTGGGCCTGGCAGTTCCGAGCCCCGGCGCCCCTGGGCCTGGCAGTTCTGAGCCCCGGCGCCCCTGGGCCTGGCAGTTCCGAGCCCCGGCGCCTCTGGGCCTGGCAGTTCCGAGCCCCGGCGCCCCTGGGCCTGGCAGTTCCGAGCCCCGGCGCCCCTGGGCTGGCAGTTCCGAGCCCCGGCGCCTCTGGGCTTCCTGCGTCAGTCATGAAAGTAAAAAAATTGCTTGAGCCCCAGCACCTCTTTCATTACAAATTAACCAGTGGGTTTTGTGCTCCCCAAGGAAAGTGGGCTAGCGCCATTAAGGCTACTCACTTTGAAACTGTCTTTTAATGATGCTTAAGTATAAGCTGCCTGACAACTATTAGAACGGGCCTCCTCTCTCTTCCCTGTGGAGGGTAGGCTCTGCTATCCAGTCAGTCCTTTCGGTGAAATATTGGCCCCATTACAGTGCACTCTCCACAGTAGTGACAGAGCCAGATTCAGTATTTATTAAAGAGTAACCCCACATTTCACACCTAGATTCTGAGCTCCCTAGGGCAGGAACACGTGATTCTCCTCATTTACACAATGCATAGTACAATTAGGGTGACCAGATTTCCCGATTTTATAGGGACAGTCCTGGTATTTGGGTCTTTTTCTTATATAGACTCCTATTATCCCCCACCCCCTGTCCCGATTTTTCACACTTGCTGTCTGGTCACCCTAAGTACAATGATGTTCTGACTGGAGACTGTATGCAGGGCTGGCTCTAGGCACCAGCAAAACAAGCTGGTGCTTGGGGCGGCATTCTGGCGCAGGCCATGCCGCCCCTAAAAATGTGCCCGGCCGCCCTAACTCACCTCCGCTGCTGCCGCTCGCGCGCCGCTGCTCGCCCTCCCTCCCAGGCTCTCAAACCCGGGAGGGAGGGGGAGAAGGAGATCCCGAAACTGCTGTTTCACGCGCCGCAGCTGCTCGGGATCTCCCCCTCCCATCCGGGTTTGAGAGCCTGGGAGGGAGGGGGAAACCCCGAGTGGCCGCGGTGCATGCGCTGCTTCTCCCTCTCCCTCCCTCCCTCCTAGGCTTGAGAGCCTGGGGGGAGGAGGCAGGGCTGGGGATTTGGGGAAGGGGCGGAGTTGAGGCGGGGCTGGGGGTGGGGTAAGAAAAAAATGGGGGGGAAGGGGGGGCGGCCAAAATTGCTTTCGCTTGGGGCGGCAAAAATCCTAGAGCTGGCCCTGACTGTATGCACTACTAAAGTGTAATTAGTATGGTACTGCAACTCTGGTTTTAACTCTTTCTTTCTTGAAAATGACAAAAGAGAAAAGTAACCAGGTTGATTATTTCAAATTATAAATAGCAGCAGCTTTTAAGTTAGCTTTTGTGAGCTTTAAAAAAAAACACACCATGTTAAAATTGTCTTACACTGGGAAAATAATTTTTATTCACCCTTCTGTAACGCAAAAGCAGATTTTGTTTAAACTTTCCGGAATGATTCCTTTCCTGGCTGAGACCAATTGTGGCAAATTTCAACCCCCCCCCCCAAAGATTCTGTCAAAAAAAGTGAAGAGCACATGAGAACAGGGGGATTATACTGGAAGTAACATTCCCAGGGGCAACTTAACGATAGTGTGTGCTACCAGATTTCTGTTATAACTCTTTCCAACTGCATAGCCTCCTCTTACATAGCCTTAGGGCTTGTCTACACTGCCTTGCAATGTGGACTATGAGGGTGTGAACTGCAGAGCGCACCGAAGTGTTGCACTCCAACTGGTGCAAGCTGAACAGTTGCTAATTCCTGTTAACATAGTCTTCTTACAAATTGGACTATATTAACACAAATGAGATACCTTTTAGTTTGCGCCGGAAGCATCCACATGGAGGCACTCTCACATGCAACTCTGGTGTGCTCTGCAATTCACTCCCTTGTGGTCCACACTCCGGTGCAGCATAGACATAGCCGTAGGCTTTGACATCATAGCTATCTCAGCTAATTACATTCCCTCCCTGACATAACTCTGCCAGCAAAACCCCCATTGTAGATGCAACTATGCAGCCAGAAGATTGCGTCTGGTGGCTTAGCTAAAGTAGTTTGGGAAGTGATGTAGCTATGCTTGCAGAACTCTTTCTGGCTGTTTATGCTGTATCACCACTAGGGGGCTCTGCCAGCATAGCTATGCTGGCGTAGGCTCTGTGGAGCAGTGGTTCTCAAACTTTTTATTTCACGAACCACTTGAAAACTGCTGAGGGTCTCGGCGGACCACTTAATGATCTTTCCAAATGTTATTTGTACCATTAGCTAACTATTGTAAAGCGACAAGTTTCAGAGTAACAGCCGTGTTAGTCTGAATCCGCAAAAAGAAGAACAGGAGTACTTGTGGCACCTTAGAGACTAACAAATTTATTAGAGCATAAGCTTTCGTGGACTACAGCCCACTTCTTCGGATGCATATAGAATGGAACATATAATGAGGAGATATATATACACACATACAGAGAGCATAAACAGGTGGGAGTTGTCTTACCAACTCTGAGAGGCCAATTAATTAAGAGAAAAAAAACAAAAAAACAAAAAAACAAAAAAACAAACCAAAAAAAACTTTTGAAGTGATAATCAAGCTAGCCGAGTACAGACAGTGTGATAAGAAGTGTGAGAGTACTTACAAGGGGAGATAGTCAACGTTTGTAATGGCTCAGCCATTCCCAGTCCTTATTCAAACCGGAGTTGATTGTGTCTAGTTTGCATATCAATTCTAGCTCTGTAGTCTCTCTTTGGAGTCTGTTTTTGAAGTTTTTCTGTTGTAATATAGCCACCCGCAGGTCTGTCACTGAATGACCAGACAGGTTAAAGTGTTCTCCCACTGGTTTTTGAGTATTTTGATTCCTGATGTCAGATTTGTGTCCATTAATTCTTTTGCGTAGAGACTGTCCGGTTTGGCCAATGTACATGGCAGAGGGGCATTGCTGGCACATGATGGCATAGATCACATTGGTAGATGTGCAGGTGAACGAGCCCCTGATGGTATGGCTGATGTGATTAGGTCCTATGATGATGTCACTTGAATAGATATGTGGACAGAGTTGGCATAACCTGTCTGGTCATTCAGTGACAGACCTGCGGGTGGCTATATTACAACAGAAAAACTTCAAAAACAGACTCCAAAGAGAGACTACAGAGCTAGAATTGATATGCAAACTAGACACAATCAACTCCGGTTTGAATAAGGACTGGGAATGGCTGAGCCATTACAAACGTTGACTATCTCCCCTTATAAGTACTCTCACACTTCTTATCACACTGTCTGTACTCGGCTAGCTTGATTATCACTTCAAAAGTTTTTTTTTTTTTTTTTTTTTTTTTTTTTTCTCTTAATTAATTGGCCTCTCAGAGTTGGTAAGACAACTCCCACCTGTTTATGCTCTCTGTATGTGTGTATATATATCTCCTCATTATATGTTCCATTCTATATGCATCCGAAGAAGTGGGCTGTAGTCCACGAAAGCTTATGCTCTAATAAATTTGTTAGTCTCTAAGGTGCCACAAGTACTCCTGTTCTTCTTTTTATTGTAAAGCGGTTTGGATAAAAGCGCTATATAAAGAAAACCTTAATAATAATAAACGTTTTTTGTTTTACAAATGAAAGCACACAACTCATATTTTAATATCCATAGTCTTATCTTTCTAATGCGATGGATGTGCCCTCTCCCCTCCCCCGCGCAGTAGCCCCCGAGCTGGGGCTGGGAAGGAGGGGGGTCTCTCCCTCTCTCCCCCACCACAGCAGTCCCCAAGATGGGGCTGGGAAGGAAAGGGGTCTCACCCCCACTACAGCAGCCCCCAAGCTGGGGCTGGGAAGGAGGGCCGTCTCTATCCCGCAGCTGCAGCCCTGGAGCTGGGGAAAGTTGCCTCATTCTCTGGCCGCCGCAGCCCTACACATCCCAAATTCCCACATCCCCTCTTCTCACCCCACTGCCCTCTCCCATCTACTCACAATTTCCCCCAAGGCCATCACCTCACCTTACATGTGCGACTTCTCTAGGGTCCAGGCACCTAATTACTGGAGCCATGCCTGCGCGGCTCCACTAATTAGGTGGGTGGCCCTTCATTCTCTCGTGTGCAGCCACCCAGGCGTGCACCTTAGACGGAACTGTCTGCGGACCACCTGAATGGAGCTCGCGGACCACAGTTTGAGAACCTCTGCTGGAGAGTACATGAGCCTTGGATCACTCTGGAGGCATCTTCTATGTGTCTTTTAAGACTCAGTCATTGGGGAATTTAACAGTGCTTTCCCTTTAATCTTTATGGTAGTCTCAAATCTCTCTAAGGCTATTTATGTTCTGCCTTTTTCTTTTAGCAGCCGTGTTAGTCTGTATCCACAAAAAGAAGAACAGGAGTACTTCCAACCATATAGCATGTGAGCAGACAACCATCTCCCTAGTATGGCTGCCACAAATGACTAGTAATTTTGGGTTGTCCAACTAGAGATGATTTTAAGGGGGCCTGGTTTTCAGAAACCACTGAGCACCAACCTCCTGAAAATTAAGCTCCTTTGATGGGTCTGAAGGACATAAATCCATACCGTGTAGAGGTCAAGCATAGGAGTTTATTACACACAGCGCTGGTGGAGTATCACCTTGCTTATTAAGCTCAGAGACACTGTCAATCAATTAATTACAATAGAATATGTACATTTTCCATGGGCGGGGGAAAGTGACAGGGTAGGCAGTTCCACGCGCCAGGATAGGTTTTGCAGCAAGACAAAATAGCACATTAGCCAATGGTTAAAAGGTTACATAATGTCTCCGCCCATGGTCTCAAGTTAGCAAGTTAACATTTAATTAATACTTTAATAAAATGTTATTAGTATAAAATATATATATGTTAAATTTTAATTTGGGGTCCATAGGAATGGAGCAACTCCTTTGATTGTCCAACAGTTACATTCCTAGGGGTTAAAGCAAAGAAACAGTGAATGGATATGATAATACAGATTGTCTTCTGTGTGTCTCAAGGCAGGGCATTAGACCCTGGGAAGGGAGGTGGAAGGATGCCATATTTTTATACTGACATTTGCCAGCTTTTCATAAACTCAAGGTTGGATCTGTGGAAGAACGTTCCCTACAGAAGAGACTGACACAATAGGATCCTTTGTTCAATCTGCAACTTTGAATAAGACACAATTATTTAGTTATTGCTTCAACATTTGGCATTTGTACTGACCAAGCATATTTTAGCAAAGGCAATGTTATCTTGTTTACCCCAGCTTTCTCGTAGCTAATCACTATCTGCTAGGCCTCTGGTCTCTCGATCATACTCTGGACTTCAGGTCTAAAAAAAAGCTGGCACAATCCATATACCAAATTGTTATATAAAATGCACATGGATTTTAACTCTTCAGGTTTCAAAGTTGAGTGTCCAAATACTAAGGCACCAAAAACCCAGAGTCGTCTTTCACCCAAGGTATCTAAAATACAGAGCATGGAATCAGTTGAACACTCCCTACAAAGCACAGCTATTTGAACAGCGCAAACTTTGTACGGTGCCTGAATGCAAACTAAACTCCCTCGAGTTATAGGAGCTCCCTTGCTACTTTACATACCAATAAATACTCTACAGTGTTCCATGCACTCTCTTTATGGATTCCATGCCATGTGCTCTTGGCTTATTAATTAAAACATATTCTTTACTGTTTTCAATACGTTAAATTGAACGCATCTAATGAATATCCAGCTGCACTTTTCCTTCTTTCTACACAATAATTTAGACTCACAAATTGCACTCGTTCCAAACCGGGAACATTTTGCCCATTATAAGGCTGCAGTTGATAATGTATCAGGCAGCAATAATGAAGCTTGATTTTCATAAGCTGTGGTAAATGGGAAGTGCTCAGAGCTACATGTTTTGATTAGCAGACTAAGCAAACCATGACACGAGCATCCTTATTTACATAGACTACTAAGGCTCCTTTTCACAAAGTGATTCAGTTCACCAGAGGGACACGTTAAGCTTATCCAACCTGCCCTAGTTGAGATCTAGATCACCTCACAGTGGATGTTGCTGATTCACCATACCTTGGAACGATTGCCTGCTGTGTATAAGAAAGTCAAAATTCTCAGCTCTGGTCTGCAGGCGATTTACCGAGATAAGCAAGGACGCTTTTTTTATTCATTTTTTTTAATGTTCAGGGTGTGGAACTTCCATTGACATAAGTTAGACTCCCACAGTGGAACTAATGCAGAATGTCCTGGACAGAGCCACACAGCACTTGAGTTTAGAATTTTGTCCCAAAAGAAAGCGGACATTTCATTTCTGCCCTCACCCTCTTGCCCGACCTTTTTCCGCACCAGCTCCTAGCTTTTGCAAGCCCACTGCAATTTGCCACCACCCTCTCCTCATCCTTGTCCATGTCACCTGACCCCTGATATCCACAAGAACTGGATAGATATATATATGGTGAGATATATAAAAATGTATCCCACTGACATGTTAAATTCCTACTGTGGTATTTCCAGTGAACCCTGCCTATTCTGTCTTAGATTATAAACTTTTCTGGGCAGGGACTGGCTCCATCCTCTGTCAAACAGATACTTAAATGTTTAACAAATTGTCAGTAAGTCAATAACCCAATTCCCTTACAATACTGTAATTGTAACTGGCTGGTGTGTATGTCTAACCTCTACCAAATGGGATCAGAACTTCTGGTCTTTGTGTCATGGGCCCTATACTGCTAACTTCTAATGGAGATTCTTCTTTAGATGAAGCAGTAGAAGCCCGTGCTTTTGGAGCAGGAGGTTGTGAATTATATTTGGCCTAGTAGCTGCCAGGGAGCACTCCATTACTCCCATAAGAGCAACAATTCCAGGTTTGGGGCCTGATCCAAAGTCCACTGAAGTCAGTGGAAGGAACTGGGAAGTTTGCCACATAGGTTGAGGAAAGGAATAAGACAGACTAGGTGGTAGGTAATGGGTGCGGACTGAAAACACCTCACAGATGAACTGACAGAAGGGGGTGAGGGTTGGAGGGAAGATGTGACAGAATCACCAGGGAAAGATGGCAAGAAAAAGGCTACAAAGAGTAAGGACCCTACAAGACAAGCATCAGGCATTACTTTGGTCTCTTTATCTCTATAGTTGCTTTTCTTCCCTGACCTTTGGTTTTTGTATGCTTAGTTTGTAAGATCTTTGTGGCTAAGACTTATCTAATTACATAGCTGTAAAATGCCTAACTCGCTTCTGGGATCTCTGTTAATAACATTTTCCCTGTTGCTGTGGTGATGTTCCGAGTTCTCAGGTATGTGGCATATTGACACCTGCACAACGTAGGTGGCTGCAGAATTGTTACCATATGTATAACAGCATTCCAGGTGGCCCACTTAGCTTCTTAGCTTCACTGAGCCACATTCCTTTTATGAGGTATGTATGCTGTAAGGGTGTACCTGGTGCACCAAAGTTGGGTCACAGCAGTGCATTTGCAGTACAGAGTAAAAGAAGTGTTAGAAAAATTCAGCCCAACATATCCAGTTTCCTGCCGAAGAGCCAGCGGAGTGGGCAGAGAGTCAGTATGGTCCAATGGTGCACTGGACAGTGAGTCACGGCATTAATTTCAGTTCCTGACTCTGCCACTGACCTGTTCTGTGACCTTGGGCAATCAGTTCACCTCTGTTTCCTATCCCATCCTCAGTCTGCCTTTTCTCTTTAGAATGTGTTTGTACAGTATCTAGCATAATGGGTCCCTTATCTCCCGGGTCCCAGTCCAGTGCTCTATGAACAGTCTTAAACATGTGCCCAGATCTGGGAGTTGGAAGAACCGTGTTAATTCTGGATTTGCCACAGATTCTTCTACAAGGTGGGGAAAGTCACTGAGGGCTGAATTTTCAGCCGGGTATGGCTGGCGCTCTGGTTTTATTCGGAGACTTAACTCATTGTTTTTAAAGCACTTTGGCTGGAAGGCCCTAGTGAAGTGCTAAGTATTATTATAAAATCAGGTATTTAAAATCTAAAGGGCATTTCTCAAAAGATATACAGTGTTTTTTGATCAGTTTAATATGTGACCTGAACAACTTGATTGTGCACCTTTAACTGTTTATCCATGATCAATGTGCAGCAAAAATATGACCGCCGGTTAGACTCAGAGAAGCACTCAAAAGTTCAGTGGTGCTCCAGACATTATCTGAACATCCTGAGACTGCAAAATGATGCTGGAAGTTTAAGGAGAATGGGCATTTCCCTCGCTTCTGGCTAGAAATGCCTTGACAACAGCCCTTCTCCCCATAGTTTGGTTCCAGAAACCAGAAGTGAAAAACCATCATTCCAGAGCCTTAATAAAAGAAATCCAGTATTGTCAGAAAGGGAGCAGCTTATCCATCATGGGAACTGATGTGCGCCTTTATTTTCTTTCCTATGTCTCTGAGGTTTAGAGAGCACCTTGCAGAGCCTTTCAGAGATAATCTGGCAGTCTTGGAATGTTCACAGTCCCATATTTTTTGTTTGCTCTGCTGTTCCTTCCAAGGAAAACAAGACTAAATTCGTCCCTGGGTATAACCCTGCTGGGGTGAGTGAAGTTAGCACAAGGGATGAATTTGGCCCACAGTTAGTTTGAGCTAATGTAAGTTGGCTTTTGTGCTGTATGTAGCTTGAAATTGTTATGCCTTTGTTTAATGCCTTTAAATTCAAACAACTCTACCAATGTGGAGCTACGGTAGCCATCTTTTGTTGTGGTTGTGTTGCACACAGACATAGTTTTCCTGGATCTAACATAAAAGTCTTTGGATAAATGGTTGTGCTTTGAGTATGAAAAATATAGGAGGCCTGACTGTTATAAATGGGCAGATATTAACTGAGAGCATTAACTATTTTCTGTCTAGGACACAGATCTCACACAAGACAGCATGGCACCTACCTGTTCCTCTGAGGCTAAGTGGTGTGGCTGTATCTGAGTAAAGAAAGACTTTTGATAAGTACTGTGGGAGGGAGGAATAGCTCAGTGGTTTGCGCATTGACCTGCTAAACCCATGATTGTGAGCTCAATCCTTGAGGGGGCCACTTAGGAGGCTGGTACAAAATCAGTACTTGGTCCTGCTAGTGAAGGCAGGGGCTGGACTTGATGACCTTTCAAGGTCCCTTCTAGTTCTAGGAGATAGGATATTTCCATTTATTTCTAAATAGACCAGGTGATGGTTAGTATTGCCACCAAAAACAGGGGGTCCCATGACATACAGTGGGAATTCCATGTAGCCTTTCCATTTGGTTCAAGTCCAAAACAACGCAACTTCTTTTGCATGACTGTGGACTCTTTCCATGGCCCTGAGTTATTTCTGTATCTTATCACACACATCTAGAAAACCAAAGCATAATCTTTACAGCTATACATTTGTAAATTTACCACCTGGCACTTCACCCCTCCGGGACTTGGAAGCAACATCAAAAACATTTCTTAGAGTGACATGCCAAACTCCATCCCCTCACTTTAGTTTCTCTGGCGTAAATGACAACTGGCCATAGACCAGCTATAACATAGGGGGAAAAAATTATCCAGATTCCCTGATGGGAGTGAGCTGTAAGGATGCTCTGGAAAATACAGAACTCCTCCCAGGAAGCTGTTACAGGAAACTCATTCAAACAACCATTTTCCCAAGCTTTGGTGCTCATTTCCCCACTCCCATCACCTCCTACTATCTATTTATCACATTTTAAACTGTAAAAATAAAATAAAATCACCAATTTGTTTTAGAGTTAGGAATGCAAAAAAACAGTCATCTCCTTGATTGGAGACCTGGTTATTATTATTTTTTTTAACTTCACTTAAACTTTGATGATTGAACAAAAGCAGACAAAAAATATTGCCGTTATCTGACGTACAGAAGTGTAACATGAAGTCTGCTCATTATGGATAATATTTATGGCAGATCATAACATTAAATTACAACCTAGCCGCCTCAGCCAGAAATTTGTAACACCGCACATGTGCTTCTAATTATGGGCTTTTGAAGTTGTCCTGGTTATTTATTTTCAGGGGATTTAGTGCACAGGGCGATTAAAGTTTGCTCTTGTTAGGAATTCTGCAATCTTTAAAAAAGAGAGAGAGACTGCAAATGAACCTCAAATGATTATATATAAATGTGTGTGTGTGTGTATTTATATATTTAAAAAGAAACACAAAAGGGCCCTTTGTTTTAAATGTGGTTGGAGTCCAAAATTTGTGACCATAATTTTGTTTATAGGAAATCCCTTATAATGCTAGTTTAGTGTTTCCATATGGAATTCTCATCGGACTCTTTGCCTCCCCCCCCCGCCCGTTTCTTTTTTTTATTATTATTTGGATAAGGCAGGAGAAAAGTGAATGTACATTCCAAAGATGCATAGTCATTCCGGATCAAATTCAATGGATTCTGGCAAGAGTTGAAAAACACAGATGCAGTGTTTTAGGTCTCCTGCTGTGCAGCCTCCAGCTGTGAGTGTCTGGTTGAAGCACTTTGTAAAATCATGAAAACCCTATTAAATTCATGAAATATGATATACTGTATTTTCAAGCTAACTTTCCATTGAACTGTCCATGAGGATGGAATGTAGCTGGCTTGCTTGTGTATTTAATGCGTATATCTATAAACAACAAACCAACAGGCATGTCAGGAGTTTCTGAAAGCCCTATTTTTCTCCACTTTTAAACTTGTCGTCCTTTCTGAACCGCAGAAGAACCTGAGCTGAATTTTCTGGGCATAGTTCTGCCTGAGTCCGTTGTACCCTTTGCGTCACTTGGCCGTACACATGAACTCTCTGCAATTAAAATCCGAAAGGGGCTCTGATGTTTCGGTGAATGAAAGTTAGCCTTTGACCTTTGGGAATGTGGCGTTCTAGCTGCCTGCCTTTGACTGCCCCTTCCCAGGCAGGGGGAAAAATCCCTTTCCTAGGAAGCTACCCAGCTGAAAGCAGTTTGATATTCTGAGTTCATTTCCTATTGGGCTATAATTCACATCATAAAAACATCACTTGTTTGGATTTGGGTTGGGTTTTTTTAATGGAAAAATGAGAGAAGTCCCCTGAGGTGAATCATTTTGTTGTCCCTGAGACACAGGCAACTACAGCCTCTCACGTGCACAGAGCACAATGTATAATGCATGGCAGGGTGAGATAAATATGTATTTCAGTAAGACGAGTCTGGCTTTGTTTACCCATGTGTCTGGGCACCCAACTGAGTGAAAGTTGTAACCAGGTTAATAAAATGTGCATGGACTCATGCTCAATGTACCACTGCTGTCTTTGTGTGAGGTTTTCTTTACCTCTGTGTAAGCCAGACAGAGCCCTCCTATAAAAATATGTTGTACTTCTAAGGGTCTTCCCCTTTATCCAGTAACTGGGGTCAGGTTGCTGGATCAGTTTTTTCCAGGCTTGCCAATCCAACGCTTCATAGAATCATAGAATATCAGGGTTGGAAGGGACCTCAGGAGGTCATCTAGTCCAACCCCCTGCTCAAAGCAGGACCAATCCCCAACTAAATCATCCCAGCCAGGGCTTTGTCAAGCCTGACCTTAAAAATCTCTAAGGAAGGAGATTCCACCACCTCCCTAAGTAACCCATTCCAGTGCTTCACCACCCTCCCAGTGAAAAAGTTTTTCCTAATATCCAACCTAAAGCTCTCCCACTGTAACTTGAGACCATTACTCCTTGCTCTATATCCACTTTGTCCTCCCTTACACAGTCTATCCACCATTTGCTTGGTGGTCTCCTTATTCTTCTCTCTTGAGCTCTAGTCTCAAGTGCCTCCCTAACAGGATTCCCTACCTCCATCCATCATACACGCCCATACCATCTCAGCCTCCTCTCTGACATCGCAGACCTGGGTCTCACTCCTGATGACATCATTCCACATGTGGTCCAGCGATGTCACCCCTCTTGCGGCCTTCAAACATCTCATTTCAACAGCTTCAGGTCTTCTCAAGTGCCTCTCCTTGGTCACCCATCTCTCTGATCTGTACAGAAGAGCTGGTCTTGCCACAGTTTTGTGTAGTTGTCCCGTAAATTGTCTGGGCATCTGTTCATCATGAAGCATGCCATGTATCTTGCACCTAAGCTACATCAGTCTTTCCCCCTCTAAAAGCAGAAAGGATGGTGATATTCTTATGCTCTGTAGCCAGACCACTCACCTAGGATGGGGGAGACCAAGGTTCAGATCCCTACTCTGCCTGATGTGGGGTGGGGACTTGAACCCAGCATTCCCATCTCCTTGGAGAGTGCACTAACCACTGGGTTAGAGGGAGTCAGGGTGGTTGCTGTCAATCCCTCCTGTTGAAGCTGTTCCTCTTTATATGACGTATTTAAATATTTATTAGACCAGCGAGCGTGGGAGTGACTCTATAGCCCAGTGGTTAGAGCACTCTCCTGGGAGACCCAGCTTCCAGTCCCTGCTCCAGAGACTGATCCAATAGGCATTTTCGGAGCACACCTACCAGATCAGACCCCACAGGCAAGAGAGTCATTCCCTTGCCTAGTTTGAGGATCCCAACGCTTAGGTGTGAGCGAGGTGCCGGGTGTCAAGAGTGAGGCAGCTTTGCGCATTCCCACCAGTAGAAATTAAGACATCTAGGGGACTTTAGCAGCAGAAATTTTAGGCACCAACATGGTTAGGCAGCAGCTGAGGGCAGGGGAGGGGTTCAGGGTCTAAATTTTGGATTTAGGTGCTTAAAGTGGCAGTTAGGTGCCTAAATGCCTATGTAGATCTAGCCCCAATACTCTTTCGTCTGGAAACCAGGCTTGAAATTTCAGGATCTGTCTCCAGATCTCAGATACTAGTTGATTCCAGATGTGTCAGAATGGAGACAATGTGAAAGCAGCCTTTACTGTGGTATTTTGGTGCCGTATACCTCCAGTCCAAAAATAAGACATGTCGAGGAATGTGGATTCACTTCTTTTCTTTTTCCTTTTCCTTTTGAATGTTTACTGTCTTGATTGACCTGTTGAACCTGGACACATTCTGGACCTGGTGTTTGAGTTGGAGCTAGAGGTACAGATTACCCCATAGCCACAAACTAAGGTCAGGGGCCCTTTTCAACTGAGACGAAGGACCTATTTTCATGACGATCCATTAGTTGAGTTTTTTTCTCCCTTAAGCCCAAGGGTGCAAATGTCCCTCACTCTTTCCATGGGATGTGCATGGTTGAAAGAAGACTCTTTCCTTCCCCCTGAATATCCATATTAGGATAATCTGGCCTTAAAGAAAATGTAACAAGAAGAATGGTAGAGTGGTGGTGTATCTCTGTTTTGCTGGACACTGTTGTCATGGGTTAAGTGAAATTCTTTTAAGGCCCACAAAGTGTCACTGATGTTATGATTCATGGTAATAAGACTACGCTGCAGTCTTGATTTGATAAAAACAGTGCATCGTACGCCGCCAGATGTCAAAGGAACATTAATTAATGAGGTTTACGTTAACAGACATCTTGAGAGGATTAACGTGCAAAAATTAGATAACAAAGTGCATGCCATTTAGGCTTAAAGTGTAACTCCTGCTGGGTTATGTGAAAATGTTATGCATAAAGGCACCTGTATTCTCTATAGCGCAACAAAATAACGGGGGATTTATTAGGCTTTGCTAATTTGATATACGGAGTGGCAGCTACAGTATGCACATGGTTATTCCAATGTATTGCTTTCCACTTTTTTTCCAATGTATTGCTTTCCGTGTGGCAGAGGTTTGTGCTCACAGGAAAACTTTCAGGAGATGCTCTGGGGGGGTTTCATGTGTCTTGTGCAAATAGCTTTTATTGTCTTCCTCCATCTTCCACGTGCTGCTTTCCCCATTTTTCATTATATGGTTCTGGCCTCCCAGGTCCACGATTCTCCTTCCTCTCAACCCATTCGTTCAGTGTGTCCAAAACGTAGCTGCAATCAGCCACCCAGGCTGCCATTCTGACCATAACTAGCCTCTCTTCAAATTATTCACTGACTCCCAGCCCTGGTTTACACTGGGGGGGAGGGGTGGAATCGATCTAAGTTACATGAATAACGTAACTGAAGTCGACGTACTTAGATCGATTTACCGTGGTGTCTTCACCACGGTGAGTCGACTGCTGCCGCTCCCCCCGTCGACTCTGCTTGTGCCTCTCACGGCACTGGAGTACAGGAGTTGACGGGAGAGGACTCGGGGGTCGATTTATCACATCTGGACTAGACGCGATAAATTGATCCCCGCTGGATCGATCGCTGCCCGCCGATCTGGCGGATAGGGTAGACATACCCCCAGTTATCCCCCATATCCAATGAAAGCTAATTTTCTTTGCTTTCAGAACTGCAACAACCTCGTTCCTCCTAACCTCTCTGCTCCTGTCTCTTTCAATAGTTGACTACGGGGGTCAGCTAATGCCAGTTGCGGGACTAATAGTTTTCTGCTGTGGACATGTGTCTGCTTAGAGCTGGTCTAAGACCCCGTTTCACTTCATACAAACCACTGAACAGCTACCAGACTGACTCATGGTTTCTTTATACTTCCCCATCTATCTACATCCACCTGTTGTCTCTTGTCTGAGAGGCAGTGTAGGCTAGTGGAAAGAGCACTAGACTGGGACTCAGAATATTGGGAATCTGTTCCTGGCTCTGCCATTGGCCTGTTAGGTGACCTGGCACGTGTCTCTTCACCTCTCTGTGCCTCAGTTTCCCTATCTGTAAAATGGTGGTAATAATGCTGACCTCTTAAATGCTATGTAAGGGCCATGTATTATTATTTGATTATTATACATAGATTGTAAATTCACGGGAGCATGAACCTTCTTTTTCTTCCATGTTTGTACAGCACCTAGCATAGCAAAGTCCTGGTCCGGGCTCCTAGACACGATGGTCGTACAAACTATAATAACAATGATGATTTCTGGCCACTAAAGATTTCACCTTGATTTGAGCAAGTAGTGAAAGGCTCCAGAACTCCTTGCTACCAGTATCCTGAGTTATTTATTGCCCCCAACTCAACACCCAGGCACATGCTAATGTTGTAACAGTGTTTGTTTGTTTTTTTTATCACATCTCTTATAAGCTGATCTTGCCTTCTCCCTTCCTCCCCAAGGAGATTGAAATATCAGAATGGAACATAGTGCCCACCTGTTCAACTCAGTGCAGCGCTTTGCCCTAGGCACCAGGGGCCAGAGCCCAGATTCTCTCAGCTTTTACTCAGGAAAAGCTCCCCGGGGTATTTGGGGGTGTAAGAGTGTTTCCACAAAAAATGCCATGACAATCTATTCTGAATCACCCTCTGCTTAGTCTGTATTAGGGTGCTGCAACAGGGGAGCAGGGATGCATGTGCACATTGCTAGTGGTTTCAGAAAAATCCCATTTTGATTTTTATCTAAATATATAAAATCAATAGTCAGGTCGAGTAGAGTTCCCCAGTCCCACGGCAAATCCCAAGTGACAAAAAAGTAATAACAACAACACTGATGATTCATCTGGAATTAATTAGAATTTCTGAAAGCACTATTGGCAGGAGTAAGAATTGCTCTATGCGTTCAATGGCGAGGAGGAGAAGGAGGATTTGTATTACCGTAGTGCCTAGGAGTCCTTGACATGTGCCAGGACTGAATTGTGTTAAGCACTGTACAAACACAGAACAAATAAGACAGCCCCGGCCCCAAAGACCTTTCGAGACAAAAGATAGCAGATGGAGCCAAACAGTGGAGTACAAGGAAACAATGAGACACGACTGTTGAGTGTGCTAGACAGTCGTCACAGCACACCAGTGGCCTAACCATTGTCTAGTTTTACATTTTTGAACACTGGGCTAAACTTATCCCTGGCTTGCGTCCACTTGGGACAGTAGCATTTCGTCACCCAGGATAAATTGACCCATTGAGCCTAGAAAGCAATTGGATCCAGAAGGAAGAGGAAGGAGGACTAGGAAGTAGAGGAGTTACCTAAGACTTGATGAGGTATTCCGAGTCACGCCTCTGCTATGCTGCCCATAGTAGATTGCCATGTGGCAATGGCTAGTCAAATGGCAAGCTGAGATTCCCGCTGACTGTGTCAAAACATGCTCCTTTACTGCAGTCTTCTCAATTCCCTTTCAGCCTCTTTTTGTCCATTTCATTGACTTGTTGTGTCCTTTTATAAACTGATTAAATGTATGCCCATTGGGGCTGGAGCTGTCTTATTTGTAGAGAGCCTAGTACCCTGGGGCCCTGAGCCTTGATTGGAGCATCCAGGCACTAAATAGAATGTAAAGAATACGAATAATAAAAACAGTAGTTACAAATAGGAGGAGGGATAGCTCAGTGGTTTGAGCATTGGCCTGCTAAACCCAGGGTTGTGAGTTCAATCCTTGAGGGGGCCACTTAGGGATCTGGGGCAAAATCAGTGCTTGGTCCTGCTAGCAAAGGCAGTGGGCTGGACTCGATGACCTTTCAAGGTCCCTTCCAGTTCTAGGAGATGGGATATCTCCATTTATAAAATGGCTGAATGCCTATTGTCAGTTCTTCCTCAGTACCCATTTCCCATAATAAAAGAGCAAATGGATACAAAGAAATTAAAGGGCAGTAAAAATAGCACCAACATAAGAAAATATTTCTTTACAGAGAATAAAGACCACTGGTGGCTGAAAAGCACTGGATTTTGTTATGCCCATTAATAGCATTTGTACTTTAGCAATACAAGTTAAAGCCCTGATCCTGCAAATACATACGCACGTTAACTTTACACATATTTGTCATCCCAATGAAGTTAACAAGATGACTCCCATGCTTAAAGTGAAAGGAGGAACTTAAGAGCTTGCAGGATTGGGACCTATTGGTGATGAGTGTAAACAAAGCTCATACTTGGTGGTATAAACTAAGACTTGTCAGCGTATCTGCGCGGGAATACTTTTATAGCTGGTGATACCTACTGAGGTCCAAAAGAAATCCCTGTCTTTCCATGTACAAACTTACTTAATTAACTGGTGATTAACATTTTCAAAAGCACCTAAAGGAGCCCCACACTGAAATTCACTTTTGAAAATAGGACTTAGACTGCTAAGTCCCTTAGGTGCTTTGAAAATATTCCCCTAGGTATTTAATTGCGGTAGGCAGTCACCTTCCTCTAAGAATGTATGCTGTAAAAGGTAAGAATGCCTTTTATAAGCACCCCTCTTCTTCCTTCCCTCCACCCTTTAGTAATCAATGAAGCTAATTCTAATAGGAGCAGTAAAAAATACTGGTAGATTCATGACTATGTGCAAAATTTCTCCATTGTTGGGTTTGTTGATTGTTCTTAGAAAGGACCTTAAGTGATGCAACATTCTCTTTCTTACAAATTGCTGATCTCAAATTGCCCATTGCCTCTGCAGTTCACCTTGCTTTATGCTCAGTATCACTTGCCTGCCTTCTTGTGTTAGAATTTCCTTTGCTCCATGAAAAGCATTTGAACAGCGTCCAAATCTGAATATTCCTCTGCACTTCTATAGCACCTTCGATGCACAGATTTCAAAGCATACCTATAGACATAAATTAACTAAGCCCCACAACTACACTGTACTGGTGTTATGGACAAAGGATCTGATCCAAAACCCACTGAAGTCAAGGAAGAACTTTCCTTAACTTCAATAGGTTTTGGATCAGATGCATGAGGACTGATTCCATTTTCTGGCCTGTCAATCTGTCCCCTTTCATGAACACTAATTTTACTCATTTATTTTTTGAATGCAGCTCAGCAATCACTCAGATCCTTTCAGACCTGCCAAGTCCGATGGATTTGCCGCATGCCACGGTCCATAAAAATGAAAGGTCAGCTATTAATTGGTTTCAGTTTAGGTTTAGTGACTCCAGAAAAGTCCTTTTCACAGCCACCGTACTTAATTTATATTTATGGGTTTTTAGACTTGTTTATTCCAAAAACATAATTCTCGGCTTTGCAGCCATTGATTTTATTAATAAAAAGATAATAAAACTGTAATGAGTCTTGAGATGCAAAAGTGGAAATGACACAGAGGAAGAAAAATAAACATTAAAATAGAAATATAATCAGATCTATAAAACCAGCCCTGGAGACATTTGCAATGTATAATGTAACTTTTATACCTCTTACTTTGCAATGCATAACTTTCAAAGAAAATTAATTTAATTCTGCTACTAACCTTACCTAACCCCAATCAAGTAATAGATAGTAAGAAAAACAATTATATACCTGTGCCGTAATGTTCATTTAGTTCAAGTGGTGATTCAAGTATTCTGAGTGCATAATAAAGACCTGAAACCCAAGCCCCCAATCACAACAATGGGAACCCCAGCAACTCCTTTGAAATGATACCTCACTTAAATCCCACTTGAGCCATGTAAATAGAGTTTAAGTGGGACATCATGCTGCATAGACCTTGTGCTAACTCCTCTGCACAGAGGCAAATTTCATCAGTTACCCACAGGCCCTGATTCAGCAAGATACATTAAACACAGAATCATAGAAGATTAGGGTTGGAAGAGACCTCAAAAGATCATCTAGTCCAATTCCCTGCTCAAAACAGGACCAACACCAACTAAATCATCCCAGCCAAGGCTTTGTCAAGCTGGGCCTTAAAGACCTCTAAGGATGGAGATTCCACCACCTCCCTAAGTAACCCATTCCAGTGCTTCACCACCTTCTTAGTGAAATAGGGTTTCCTAATATCCAACCTAGACCGCTCCCACTGCAACTTGAGACCATTGCTCCTTGTTCTGTCATCTGCCACCACTGAGAACAGCCTAGCTCCATCCTCTTTGGAACCCCCCTTCAGGTAATTAAAGGCTGCTATCAAATCCCCCCTCATTCTTCTCTTCTGCAGACTAAATAACCCCAGTTCCCTCAGCCTCTCCTCATAAGTCCCCTCCCCCCAAATCATTTTTGTTGCCCTCCGCTGGACTCTCTCCAATTTGTCCATGTCCCTTCTGTAGCGGAGGGCCCAAAACTGGATACAATACTCCAGGTGTGGCTTCACCAGTGCCGATTAGAGGGTAGTGAGAGTAGTGCAACTGAAGTCAATGGGACTACTTACATGCCTAAATTAAGCACATGCTTAAGTACCTTGCTGTTTTAAGTCCTTGCTCTGCAAGGGCCCCAGTAAAGGTGAAATTCTCCCCTATGCAGAAGGCTCAACAGTGTTCTATACACTACTTAAATCTCACATAAACCCTATTTTAAGGAATTAAGCAGTGAATAGGCTTTGGGAGGGCCCTCACCAATGTACTATTCAAGAGTGTCAGAACTGAGCCCTAATTAATAAATCCTTACAAGATGCCTTTGAGACAGGTAAGCATTATTATCCCATTTTGCATGGAAAAATTGAAGCTCAGAGATTTTACGGACAACATTTTCAAAGATGGGGGTTCAAAATGCAGGCACCTACATCCTCACATAGACATCTAAATAAGTGGTCTGACCCTTCAGTGCTGCTGACAACAGCTGGCCAGAAAACAAGAATTCTGTTTCATGAAAAAAATCTGGTGGTTGGAAATTTGTTTCCATTCTGATGCAGAACAAAACAGAGGTCTTTTGAAAACTTGAGAGCGCCAACACAAGAAAACCCGGGGAAAGTCAACAGCCTAGTGGCTGTGGCACTCCCTTAGGGTATGGATGACCCAGGTTCAAATCCCTGGCCTCAATCAGGCAGAGAAAGGACTCCCTTAGTCTCCCATAGCCAAGGGATTGCCCTACTCATAGGGCTATTAGTTATTCTGGGGTGGCACACTCTGTGGTTTTGACCGGGAATTCCATCCTGGACCTGAGCAACTTTCCTCACAAAAGTTGTGTCGAAACCCGTACGTTTCCATGAAAACTTTTGGATTTGACATATCAGCATTTTCTGATGAAAAAAACATATTGTTGAAAAGTTCCCAACTGGCTTTAGGGCTGAGTGCCAGAATTTCACACTGAGTTCAGTGGAAGGTGCTGTAGACCAGCACCTCCAAATACCAGGCCATTTTAGGGTGACTAGATGTCCCAATTTTATAGGGACCATCCCGATTTTTGGGTCTTTTTCTTATATAGGCTCCTATTAACCCTCACCCCCTCTCCCGATTTTTCACATTTGCTGTCTGGTCACCCTATGCCATTTATTTAGATGCCTGACTATCGGTTCGGTGCTCACATTTGAACCTTTCAGCCTTAAATGCTCAATGGCTCAGTTTCCCCATCTGTAAAATGGCAATGATTGTACCAGTCTCAGATGGTGTTTCAGGATTAATTTATTATTTGTAGAGCACTTTGAGATCTTAAATGGACAGCAGAAGCACAAAGTATTATTCAAAATCCTAGGATGAAAGAAGCTATGTACCGAGGAAAGTATCATTAAAATACTTAGAGAGAACCAGATAAAATTAGTCTAATATACACTCCTACGGAGTTCACTGGGCTTTGATTCAGACCCGTAATGGCTAACACAGAGGTGACTGCGAAGTGTAGTGATTTCTGTGCTAGATCACTTAATCTGTATATAGTAGGTATCAATATAGACTGTAATTCTGTAAAGTGCTTTGACACTTGCTGAAGGTAATATATACAACTCGATTAATCAGTAATATTAATAATAGTTCTTATGATTATGAATTATAGTTCCACTTGATTTTGAAAACTGACAAAAAGCCAAGTGTTTTAGCTACCTGGATAAAGGTTAGTTTCTTTGATACTATGGTGGATGGATGTTGAAGTCAATGAATCTTTCCATTGACTTCACTGGGGTTTGATTCAGGCTCTATGTTACTGTCCTTTTCAGAACTCCAAAACTAGCTCCCATTTCCAGATTCTCAGCTTCTTAAATATTTTCAGCCTAAACACTTATCTCTCCCATTACCTCAACCAACTTGTTGATATATCAAATGAGAAACATGCTGGTAAATTGGCTGCAAATGTTTCTTCTTCTCCTAGTGCATCCAAAACATACAGATTACACCATCCTGAACTCACATAAACTCTGATTGGGTTTATTGCAGGGCGGTAAAGCTGATCTGACTTTGCAAATGGGATTTAGGGAAATGGAAACAAATCATTTGACAGCTTCCAAGTCGGCTTCTGCTGCCCAAACATCTTTCCTCCTTGAGCATTAAATGTGTTGGCCCTCAGTGAGCATCCACCAAATGGGACTAAATGAGAACAAGCCAGGCAGGTCACACTGCTCTCACTTGTGTCCCTTAGGGCGTTTATTACTCAAATGTTCCCCCGATCAGTTTTTGTTATTTGCCTTTTAATTCTCTGGCTTTCTCTGATGACACTGACTGATGGACACCAGTTTGTCCATTGATTTCAGTGGGCTTTGGATCAGGTCCTGGGAGGCTGCCTGACCATCCTATAACCTTTTCTTCTAATGCCTATTGCACAGGATGGGAAAGATGATTTGCACTCTCATGGCATGTTTCATCCAAAGATCTCAAAGTGCTTTACAATCATAAGTTAATTCTCACAACAATCCTTTGGGACAGGGGATGTATTATCTTCCTTACTGGGGTTATATGGGCAAACTGAGGCTCAGAAACTTGTCCTAAATCACAGAGTGAAACAGCAAGAGAGGAAGGAATAGAACCAATGTGTCGCCAGTCCCACTGGGCCTGCTCCATGCATTAGCCCATAGAGGTAGCTTAGCATTTTATTTTACTTAGCAATAATACAAGGAACGTACAGGCCCGGATGCTGTAAAACATTGGCTTAAACAGATTAAAATAAGTGACGCATAGGCCTATGACCCTTAGCACAGATTAAAATGGCCCGGAAGTTACCCTAGATTTTGGAGAACTGTGAATAGCTTGTTTAAGAGGGGAGTTGATACCTAATGATGCCAGGCAACCTCAGGAATATTGAACTGATACTAGGCCTAGATATTTTAGGATTAAATCGTTGGCAGATGTTTAAACACAAACTTGCTTTAGCCATAGTTGACATATATGGTACTGAGCTGAAAGGCATTAATATGTTAATCTACAGGATAAAGGCAGCCCAGTATTATTAGGGTGAAGAAGTTAAATATGGGCATGGGAGGTGGGGCATCTGAATGAATATTCATGAAAGTCCCCCAGGCTCTATAATAGGCCAGACCACCATGTAAGCGATAGCGAGTTTTTCATCATTGATCCTTCAGCTCTTCATTGTCTTCATCTATCACCAATCTTCAGGCCTACGAGTCTGGACCATCAGACTCATTTGACATGCCAAGTCCTTTGCCTCTTACCACCAGATCCCCAAGGAAGGGTAGGTGTATATAAGTATATGAGCATATGCAAGGATGGATACCACAGACTGTACTACTTCTATTTATGTGGTTTGGCACTTTCTTGTCTTTGCTGGTTGTGTTAATAAAAATTGGCTAAGGCTTTGCTTTGCCCTCCGTGTGAATGTCTTTGCTATACACATCAGGGTTCCCCACAAGATAGTGAACTTGTCAGTTTTAATTCTGTTGTGTCTGATTCTGGGACTAGCACCCGATTACCCCCAGCTCATTACATTAATGTTAATTGATAACCAGTACAATTATTAACCATTAAAGAACGAGGCTACGGTGCACTAAGCAGCCCTCTTTATCCGTTAACCACAGGGTTCATTTATTTGGCAACAATAAAAGATCTGGGTGGAAAAGAAAGATCAAGCCCTCAAATCTGTGATATTTGGCAGCTCCAGATACATTTCTGTGTAGCTGGGTTCTTATATTGACCCCTCATCACCATAGTATCTGAGCTCTTCTTAAGAGTAAAAAGCAGAGTGCCTAGCTGTGTTTGTCAGGCTGAGAAATAAAATCATCTTGGCCCGATGCAAAGCCAGTGGAAAAGCTCCTGTTGACTCCAAAGGGCTTTGGATCAGGCCTGTCGTAAGGAATTCGAGTCCTTGTCAAACACATAACTTGTACTCCGATTAAAAATATTTAGCTTCCAGCTTCCCTTTCCCAAGGCATTATGGGATCAATCCAGTTCCCAAAGAACTCAGAAGAAGTCTCTCCATTGACTTTAAAGGGAGCTAAATCAGGCTCTATTCCAAGAAATGCATTTCTCTTGATCTAATCAAAAGCAAGGTTCTTCTTTGTATAGCTGATGTAAACGTAGAGCAACAACTATAATTTTACATTCAGATGGTTAAGCCAGATCATTGTGTCTGGAGTAGCAGAGTGTATTACTGTGATGCTGCCTTCGTATTTGTGAATCGGGCACTGTTCCATGGTCTGTTCTGGATTCACACACTGGAGAATCTTTAATTTTCCATTTGTGTAGCAAGTATCTGCATCTGCCATGGCTTGTGTGGATACAATTTAGGGTTGCTCCTGAGCTTACTGGGAGGTCAAAGCCAGGGATCTTCTGCATCGGTGTTTATTTGTGACTTCTTGTGAATTCCATTTGGCTTTCCAAGCTTCGTCAGGACTGAAGTTGCTTTGCTGAAGGTTATTTGCATCGGTTCACGACTTCGGCAGTGGTGAGGGACATTGTTAAGGTCCTGGTGGATGGGAAGACGTTCGTTTTCCACGAGCCTCAGGAATTCCCGAAGGGTTGTGGCATCGCAGCAAATGGATGGGGGAGCAAAGTGCGACAGCACTGGTAGCCAGGGTTAATTGATTCATAGATATACCTTGTAGCTGTTAGTTCTGAAAAGCAAGGGTTAATTGATTCACAGGTATACCCCTTTTGGCTGTTAGTTATGATGCAGTTATTCAGTAACTGAACACCTGAAAATAAATAATTGTAACAGTTCAGGAAAGTTGCCGCCTATTTTGTGAAATGACTTCTAGGTTTTCCAAGTGGCTTTAACAGAGAGAAAATATGTCAGATTTCACCTAATCAGCTCAATAGAACCAGGGTGACTGAATTTTAGGGACCGTGCGTCATGTTTTCAGTCTCCAGAGGAATGACAGGGTGGAATCTTATTGTGTCTGGATGAAATCCTAAACCTCCTCATTTGTCTCAAGTTTAAATCAGGCTTTTCACTGAAAACTCTCTCAATATTTGATTTGCCTTTGGATGTGGACAATATTTCAGCCCTATCTGAAGGCAAGTTACGCCTGCCCAGTAAAACTATCCAGAGAGCAAAAAAGCGTGAATTCCAAGAGACTTACTTCACTCCAGTAAGACTAACCAGGACCAGTCTTTCTCTTTAGTATCACTGTTGCTGGGCTATACGTACCCCATCATGTCACAATACTAATGCCTGTGTAAAGGCCAGATGCACCACAGCAGTGCTCAGCGCACCCAGGCACAGAGGGACATAGGTGGCTTTACATCATCTTTCCACCACTCCCATTCTGGGGCTGCTGGAGCCTAAACTCGGGCCTCAGAGCTGCTCTCACTTGAGCAAGCAAATAAAATCTCCCAAGGAACCATCCCCCAGCCAGGATTGCCAGAATATATCATGCTCAGGCCCTCCCCAGAAGTGCCACTTTTGCTGTGGTGCCAGGAGCAGTTGGCCTTGGGATGTCAGACCAAAGCCGGCAATCCTCAACTTCTGCCTTCAGGCAGCTTTAAGTTCTCTTCACACTGTGCTAGTCGTGGGGCGAACCGAATGTTGGGGCTGAGACTCTCCTGCCTTTTTCACTGAAAATGGCTGTTCCTTACTTTATTATCAAGGCTCTCTGCAGAAAACATCCCTTCCTTACAGAATGGTGGCTTGCTGGGTCCCCATTCGGATATCTGGTTCACCTGTCCATAACATCTCCTCCATAATATACAACTGCAAGTGGCTTTTCTGTCTGCAAAGCTATAGACAAAAGTATGACGACTTCCTATTGGACTCCTTCACTTTCACTATCAGAAACAACCAAGTGGCAATGGCAGGAAACACACGGCCATTTCATGGTCTTTTTATCTATTCAGTATTAGACAATACACAATACTAATTAGGCAGTAAAGGAGACACACATCACAAGGAGACACACATCACAAGGAGACACACATCAGGAAGGTCTAGATGTACAGAATTGACCTGCACTTGGCTGTGTGATGTCAGGTTTGCTCGGCCTGTCCCTACGTCAGGCTATGGCCTAAACTGTCAGGGAGAAACCAGCTGTATTTCTCACCTGCTCTTTTAGGATAAAAACGCATTAGTTCAATCAATTGATACTGTGTGAGGAACATTGGAAAATGGCAGATGAGTTTGAGTTATTGACATCTAATTCCGAATGACTAGCATATGAAGAACACTAAGGCTACAGAAATAGACTCATTGAAATGTAGGGCTGGAAGGGACCTCAAAAATTCAAGTCCAGCCCCCTGCACTGAAGCAGGACCAACTAAACCTAGACCATCTATCCCTGACCAATGTTTGTCCAACTTGTTCTGAAACACCTCCAATGATTGGGAAGGCGATTACAGAGCTAACTAAAAAGTTTTTCCTAATATCTAACCTACATCTCCCTTGCTGCAGATTAACTCTATTACTTCTTATCCTACCTTCAGTGGACTTGGAGAACAATTGATCACCATCCTCTTTATAAGAGCCTTTAACATATTTGAAGACTGTTCTCAGATCACCCGTCAGTCTGCTTTTCTCAGGATTAAACATGCAGGTTTTTTAACCGTTCCTCATAAGTTAGGTTTTCGAAATCTTTTATTGTTTTTGTTGCTCTTCATTGAACTCTCTCCGGTTTCTCTATATCTTTCATAAAGAATAACAAGGAGTCCAGTGGCTCCTTGTTGTTTTTGTGGATACAGATTAACACAGCTACTGCCTGATACTTTCCTAAAGAATGGCACCCAGAATTGGACACAGTACTCCAAGTGAGGTTTCACCAGTGATAAGTAGAGCAGGACAGATATATCCCTGACTTACCTACAGCACTCCCGTTAATACATCCCAGAATGATATTAACCTTTTTTGCAATTGCATCGCATTGTTGACTTGTATTCAATCTGTGATCCACTATAGCCCCCAGATCCTTCTCAGAAGTACTATGGCATAGCCAGTTATTCCCCATTTTTGTAGTTATGCAACTTTTGACTTTTCCTTCCTAAGTGAAGTACTTCAGACTTGTCTTTATTGAATTTCATCTTGTTGATTTCAGATCAGTTCTCCCATCTGTCATGGTCATTTTGAATTCTAATCCTGTCCTCCAAAGTGCTTGCAACCCTTCTGAGCTTGGTGTCATTTGAAAATTTTATAAGTATACTCTCTACTCCATTATCCAAGTCATAATGAAAATATTGAACAATACTGGACCCAGGATCGATCCCAGTGGGACCCCAGTTGCACAGCAAACCATTAATAACTTCTCTTTGAATATGGTCTTTCAACCAGTTATGCACCCACTGTATAGTAATTTTATCTAAACCACATTTCCCTAGTTTTCTTATGAAAAAGTCATTTGGGACTGTGTCAAAAGCCTTACTAAACTCAAGATTTATTATGTCTACTGCTTTCCTTCCTACCCCTGTCCACTAAGCCAGTAACCCTGTCAAAGAAAGAAATTAGGCAGATTTGGTGTGATTTGTTCTTGACAAACCCACACTGGCTATTCCTATTATCTAAGTGCTTACAAATGGATTGTTTAATAATTTGTTCCAGCATCTTTCCAGGTGTCACAGCTAGGCTGACTGGCCTATAATTTCCCAGGTTCTCTTTGTTCCCAAGAAAATCGATAACAAAAGTGGCCGTAGACTTGGACAGTGCGGTTACCCAGGGGCAATGTGCATAGGTTTTGATAAGGAACTAAACTTTCAGCTCAGCTGGTGTAAACTGGCATAGCTTACTGAAGTCAAAGGAGCTCCTCTGATGTACACCAACTGCAGATCCAGCCTTTAGAACTCTTCGAGGGAACCTCCTCAATTGTACCTAAAAAACCTTATGGGTAAGTACACACCAACATTTCATTTTGACTACTGCATGTTAGTGGAATCCTTTGTAGCCAAATATGTCACAGTGCTTTACGAGCATAGGCCTGATAAAACCTCTGCTACAATTTACAGTCCAATTTACGGCCTCTCCAGTGCTTCTGCTGCAACAGTGGCGATCTGCATTGCCCTTTATGTAGGGCTAAGGCTTGATAGCATAAAGCTAGCCCTCAGTATTAGTGAGACTCCACGTTCTCATTCATAATAAAATGACAGTTAAATCAATCTTTGTATTAGTTGTTTTTCACTTGGTTTCAAATTGTCTTTTTGTTGGATTATATATTATCATATGCAATAAAAAGTTAAAATGGAAATACAATGTTCTGATGTTATCAAAACAAAATCTTTCAAATGAACTGAAATTATTTCCCCCGTGCTGCCCCCCGCCCCCCAGCTTTCCTTTGCAGAAAATGTCAGCATTTTCAGGTTTTGCTCCAATTCAGACCAAAGCCAAATTTTGAGATCCCTCATGAAATGAGGCATCCGTCCTGCGCACAGCTCATTGAGAGCATTGTGTAAACATACTTGACAATGGAAAGTTCAACGGTTTATGCGTTTGCTCTGCCTCACAACATGAGCCAAATGCAATGATGATGCAAAAGGTGGGGGATGTTAGCTGTCAGTTACGGTGAGTGTCAGTGACCTAACCATGGACTGTTCCTTTGCACTGATTCCGTACTCTGTATAGACCAAATTCGCACCTGGTGTAAGCAGGCCTACTTCCCACCAAAGGGGCCAAACTCAGCTTGCAAGTACATCACTGCAAATCTAGAGTATCTCTATAGAGGTTGGTAGATAATATCAGTTACACTAATGTAATCACATTCAGTGCTGAGGAATAACGCCTGGTATCCATTGGTGTCAATGAGGTGAAAATTGGACTCCGTTGAATTACTCTCTTATGATACCAGTGTAAATCCAGTTATGGGCCAGTAGAATCATGCCAGTTTAGTCGGAAGGGAGGCAACTGTGCAGACAGCTAAATAGAGCTTACTCTTTCTTACACCCTCCTGTGTCACTCTTCTTGTTCTTCCCCCCTTCCTCCATGTTAGTGACCGATGCAAAGCCCATTGAAGTAAATGGGGATCTCTCCACTGAATTCAGTGGGCTTTAGAACAGGCCCTGAGTATATAAGTTCCATTCATTTTGCTCTTCCAGTGAATGGCAAAATTACCTATGTGGGTTTTTATACCACCCTTAGCACTATGGTATCAGAATGGCTGTGCAAGTTCCAGTACTTTTCTCCGTTTACACAAGTCTGTAACTGGTAACACTGGTAGCACTGCTGGGGAGTTTGACCCATTGTCTACAATCTTTGAAATATCAAGCTCAGTTGCATAGGCAATATAGAGGAAAAGGAATGTCTGTGTTATAAGGGGCGCAACGTTGCAGACTTCAAAGGTTCAAATATTTAGCTTCTGTAGCTTCTTAAATATTGTCACCTGGGTGTCTCGAAAGCTTGCTTAGACTGCACCCAATACATCAAGATAAATGCATGCTTTGATCTGCGTGATAAAAACAACCGCTTTTCTACATGTAAATGTTTATGAACTTGTGGGAAATTATGTCTCTGCCAGAATTTAAAATAAAAAGATTCAAGGAGTTTGCTTTATATTTGCCCTCTGCAGTTTTCTATTACATTTCTGTAACCCAATGGGGTTTTCAGGGACGGCTCATGGTGTTGTACTTACCAGGGAAATATATATTAAGCTGTTGCAATCTAAAGGAGAAAGTTCCTATTAACTTTCTATTAAAAAGTAGGTGATGTGAATAAATAGACGAGGTACCTGGATGGTTACTCTATTAAAACATTGAACTTATATAGCTACTTCCATCCAACTCCACGGAGCCCAAAGCACTTTCTGGCCAGATTCAGCAAATAGTAGTAGTTGTGAAGTAGAATACGCCTCAGGGTGAGTAGGGGTGGCAGAATCTAACCTTTCATGATCTAGACTTCACTGTTAGGCACAGCCATGAGCACTCGGCAGTGCATTGAACTGAACCAATCCAGGAGTAGCCCCAGAAGCAGACACCATGTGACCAACTAGCAAAAGCCCAAATGTAAATGCAGTTAAACTGGTAAAAAAAAAAAAGTCCTTCTCCTGATATAGCTTATTATATTCCAGGGAACTGGTAGAAACTATACCAGCAAGAGAATTCTTTGGCTGGTATACTCTATGCCTACACTAAGGCGGTTTGCCAGGATAGCTATATCAACAAACCCTTTACAGTTCAAACAAGGCCTCAGAGATGCATTCTTTGGGCAAACTCCCTTCCTTGTTTTCTCCTTGCTCCAGGGGGTAGTAATTTACTGCTGGCTTTTACCAGAAGAAATTTACAACATCCTTTACATCACCCAGCCGCACTGGCTGGCAAGTGGAGCCAAGTCTCCACCCATTCCCCACTCACCTGCTCTGGGGAGCAGGAAAACCTCATAGCCCCACTTACTTCTGCATCCCTGCATTAAGAGTGTAGCAGTCTAAGGGGGTTTCTCACTCCCTTGCACAGGCACTTAGGCCAAGTCACAATTAGGCCCTGGATTAAGTCTCAGAACACTCATCTGAGGCAGGTAAAAAGTATTATCCCCATTTAATGGATAGGGCAGTATAAACTGAGGCAGAGAGGTGTCACTGGTCAGTGACTTACCCAACCTTCCCTTGTGAGTTGAAGAGAGAACCCATTTGTGACCCCTAACCCACTGCTCTAACAGACCTTATTCCCTCCTCGTCCTTTCAGCATATCTTCTTTGATTAAGAAAGGCACTGATTTTGTTTAGAACTGGTGTAGCTGGGTCTGCATGTTGTCCTGCAGAAATGGACCTTGAGAGAAGCTTCTTTGCTTCAGTCATTTGGCGTCTATCAGTGGCATCAACATGTAAAATAATGGAACAAAAGTCTTATTTTAGTAAGCTGGTGTGAACGGCTGAAAGGTTGTACTGTTTTCTCTCTGTCTCTTTTTATTTCGGTTTTATTTTTGCTGGTTTATTTCTTAAGGTCCATGTCTAAAACAAGCAGGCTTTTTTCGTTAGTATTCTCAACGGATTTAAAAAAGAGAGAGAGACAGACCTATAGAGCCAAAAACGAAATAGAGAATCCAAGTAGAGAGGTATGCGTTATTGGACAAGTGTTTAATTTATGGAATTTGGCCGGCAGAACAAGTGTTTGAAATGGACTTCAATAAGTGTAGCTCTTAGTGTAAATGTGGCTTGTAAAGTTGTTTTACAATCTGCCTTGCAGAGCAGTCAACGCCTCATGGAAAACGCTGAAAAACATTCTATTGAGCAGCGATGCTGTTTATATTTCATATTTTCTCTATTTGTTTTCCCTTTGGTTTTCTAACTAAGACCATATGCAGAAAACAGGATCTTTGTGCCTTAAAATATCCACTCGGCCCTGCTACTTTATTCATAAAGAATATCTAGCCGCTAGAAAATACTTTGTACCTTCCACAGCTCTGTTCAAATAGTAACTAATTAAGCCTTGTTCTATTCCCTGTTTCCTGCCCTGACCTTGGGCAAGCCACTTCGTTTCTCTGTGCCTCAGTTGTCCATCTGTAAATGTGGATAATGGCACTTCCCCACCTTCCCTGGGCTGAAGTTAGGATAAAAATATTACAGGATTCTGAGGCTATGGTTGTGAGATACCACAGCTGAGGTGTCAAAACCAAAACTTCTATCAGAAACGTGTCGGTCTCAACTAAATGTTTTTGTTAGGAAAATTCAGGTGCAGGAATGAGGAGGGGGACACATAGCCAGACTGACTAGCCCACCCCAGAATATTCAAGCGTCTGATGCACTCACCCGGCTGTAGGAGACCTAAGTTCAAGTCCCTGCTCTGAAGCAGGAGATGAGTGCTCAGATCACTTGGCTGTAGAGTCAGTCTCTCCTGTTGCAGCTGTTCCAATGTGTGTAAATAACTAAATATCCGTTGAGCCAGAAAGACTCTGAGTATGTCTACACTGGAATAAAAGACCCGGGTCAGTGGACGCAAGCTGCGGGGCTAAATATTGCTGTGTAGATGTTTGGGCTCAGGGCATAGGTGCCGACTCTGTGGGTGCTCTGGGGCTGGAGCACCCATGGGGAAAAATTAGTGGGTGCTCTGCACCCACCGGCAGCTAAGCTCCCCTCACCCCCTGTCCCACCTCCTCTTCCTCCCCTGAGCGTGCCGCATCCCTGTTCCTCTGCCTACCTCCCAGCGTTTCCTGCCCGGCCACCACCAAACAGCTGTTTGGCAGCGTTAGCACACTCCGGGAGGAGGGGGAGGAGCGGGAACATGGCACGCTCAGGGGAGGAGGCGGGGAAGAGGCGGGGCTGGGGCGGGGATTTGGGGAAGGAGTTGGACTCTTAGCAGGGAGGGATTGGAGTGGGGGCAGGGAAGGGGTGGGAAGAAGCAGGGCCTCATGGAAGGGGTGGAGTGGGGGTGGGGCCAGGGGCAGAGGGAGGGGTCGAGCACCCATGGGAAAGAGGGGAAGTCGGCGCCTATGACTCAGGGACCCTCACCCCTCATGGGGTCCCAGAACTCGGGTTCCAGCCCAACTCTGAACATCTACATAGCAATTTTACAGCCCAGCAGTCCGAGCCCTGCAAGCACCAATCAGCCGACCTTAGTTGCTGTGTAGACATACCCTCTGTGACCCAATGGTTAGGACACTCGTGTGGTCTCTGGGAAACCCAAGTCCAAGGCCTGGCTCTGATTCAGGCAGAACCAGGACTTGAATAAGAGTAGAGACACCACTCTTGGTCTCCCAGGTGTGTGCCTTTACCCCCAGGCTATTTGCTATTCTGGGCATCTCTTGTTTTTTTGCACAAAACATTTCCAGAGGTCTTGGTTTTGTTCCAGTGGAGCACAAAAAACAAACATCGAAGCCTCAACATTTCTCACAAAACAGAATCCTTCTTTTCCAGCCAGCCTTTCTCTGATAGTCATATTTAGCCACCCAAGTTAAAACGGCCTGGTTCCAAACTCTGACGGGTGGCATTTGTCCTTATACAGACATGCCAGGGTAGCTTTGCTACATGGGTTTATTTAATGCCGCTTGTAGGAAACAAGCTCAGTTTTTTAGTTTAAGAGCTGTCACTAATCATTTTGTACCCTCTTGCTGTGATTGCATTGCACTCAGCTCCAGTAGCTATTTTGAAAGTCTCTTTTTTGTTCATTTATTTCCAGTGTCACAAACCAATCTGTTGTAGAGCCTTACTTCGTAGATTCATTATGACTCAGCCAAGCACTCTGTCGCTGTACTGGAACTTTGCCCTCCAGCTGTGCACTCATGAATTTTGCTTGCTTTTGTTTTCCTTTGCAATTTGTGCTGAAAGCAGCACCTTTTTACAAAATGCTTTCATTCACCACGTCCCTTGAACTCAGCACTTTTTTTTGTCATGGTGTCCACATTTTAGGTGTTACTAACTCCCATGATTTTATCATGAGTCTTATGATATTTTTGAATCCCCAGCTCTTGGAGTCAGGTGATTACACAAGAATCTCATTATAAATAAAGTAAGTTTTCTAGTTCTCATGGGTGCAGAGAAAAGATTGAAAACATGATCTCTTAAGGCTCAGATATCAGTAGGTGAATAAAAAGAACCCAGCATTTATTATTTTGTAAAATTGCATGATTTACGGGCCTATCTCGTGATTTTAGGTGTCCTGACTCGTGATTTTTGAAAGCTTGGGATCGACAATACTGTTTGTTGTAGAGAAAAGCCATTTGTTCGCTCTTGTGTTCTTCCTTAATGCCTTGTTATGTCATTTTAATTGAATGAACTTCATTACTTTTACTTTCGTTAACACTTTCGTGAGGGAAACACAGTTTTCATGGGCTCTCCAAATAGCCTGCTGTTCTCTGCTAAATCTCCCAGTAGCCCCCATTTTGACCTGGTAATCATTTACACCACAAATGATCCGATTTCTAATTAGTCCATTTTTAACTGTTCAAATTCCACATGACTTAGCTTTATTATGTAATAGTTCTGTAGCATAATGTTCAACCATCTTATCTGGCTTGTTGGGAAAAAGCAGTGACATTCCTGCGTGGGTCACAATATTTAAAATTGTGAATAATTTATCTAGCTGTGAATAATGCATCCCCTGGGATGCTTCTGCTGCAACATATTGCAGTTTGCCAGTGTCTCTGGGTCTGCCCTGCGTTGTAATATGGAGAATTTCACATTCTCTGAGTTCTCTTCAGCACCATTTCCTTCCAGGAAAAGTTAGAAACTCTACAGTCATCTCTCAGTTCTGTCCTAGGTTCCCTTCTAGAGGAAGAGAATCGTGTGGTTTCATTTGCTCTATTTTGGGACTGAGTTTCATTTTGACATGATGTAATAAAAAGATGACACAGAAATGCTGGGAAGAGACTCATTTTTATTTCTTGGCCTCAGACACCCGACATAGTTGCATAGAGGGAAGATGGTCTGGTGGTTTGGCCATTAGCCAGGGACTTTAGAGACATAGGTTCCATTTCTGACCCTGCCACTGACTTCCTGTGTGACCTTGGGCCAGTCACTTAAAGCCTGTTTTGCTGTTTCTCAGGTGTAAAATGGGAAGGAAAGCACTACCCCACAGTGGTGTTGTGAGGATAAATTCATTAGAATGATTGAGAGGTGCTCAGATACCATGGTAATGGGACAGGTTAGATGTGACAGGTCAGTATTCACTGGCTCCATAGGCTGGCTGCAATCTTCCACATGGTGCATCCACATTAGTAGTAAAGGGATTTGTGAGTTTCTGGTAGTGTACCTTACACTAGGATATATCACAGTGCCTGGCAAGCCTCAGAAGTCCCATTCTCTTTGGATTAAGGACCTCATGTCCTGGAGGCTCATCTGAAACATTTATACCTGCAAACCATGGCTGGAAAGTCTGGACAGAATAGCCTTATCCAGAGATTTCCAGCACTTCGTGCTTCTGAATGGACTTGCAATACCACAAATGCAGCCTGAACGGTGACGTTTTTACTGCTGTTGGAACCACGCTGGGCAGAGACATGCCAATCTGAACAATAATGAGGTTTGGTTTGTGTGGGCGATGGCTTTAGGCAGCTGTTGTTTTGGCTAAACCTCTCCCTAGTAGTTAGGCTCATCGGAGGGCTCTTCTGGGAAAAGGCATTAGCAACAAAAATTGTGTGATAGATATTTATCTTTGACATGTACAATGCCTACAAGACACAAGCCTATATTAATTATGTTGTGGGGGGACAACCTCGGTGATGTGCCCTCTTTTGGATTGTCCAGTGTCTCTTCTCTGCAGCTGCCCTCTAGACCAGGGGTTCTCAACCTTTTTCTTTCTGAGGCTCCTCTCAACATGCTAGAAAAACTCCAGGGCCCAACGGGGGGGAAGAGACTCAGGGATCTGTCCAGAGGTGGGACTCTTGGGCATAGGCATAGTTTGACTTCTATTTTGGGGGGACAAGGGCCAGCAGGGCTCAGGCCAGCTCTGCACAGCAGGGTCCAGGTAGGGAACTCCACTTCCACCCTGACTTACCTCAGCAGGCCACCCACCTGTCTGGGGTTGTGTGCTGATGGCTGGTCCTTGAGGGCTCTGCCGGCCCTGGAGCCGGGTCCCCGCCTGGGCAGCTGACTGGCTTTATGAGCAGTCAAAGAGGGCTGGGAGCTGAGGAGCAGCTGCAACCCTGGGCACCAGCAGCAGACGGGGGAATGCCACGGCTGCCCACTCCATGACACCACTAGTCAGAGAAGCAGCTGCCCCTCACTGCCTGGCTCTGGCTTCCCACCTATGATCTGGTCAGAGGGGGGCTGAGGGAGAGGAGGAGGTGAGGGGATAGAGCTTCCCCCAGGACTGCCCCACTCTGGGTAAGGCACTGCAGTTTGGGGGGGCAACACCCTCATGCCCCCTCAACTCTGCCAATGGGCTCAGGGCTTTAGCCCCCCTGCTCCTGGCTTCAGCGGAAGGGTGGGAGGGAACTCAGGGTTTTAGCTTCCTGCTGCTCCCGGCTTCAGTGGGTGGGAGGAGAGCTTGGGGTTTCAGCCCATCGCCGCTCCCAGCTTCAGCCCCGTGTGGGGACATCAGGGATGGGGCTTCAGCCCCGTGCCGCTCCCAGCTTCAGCCCCACAGTGGGCACCGGAGATTGGGGTCTCAGTGGTGGGGCCCCATAGTCCCCCTGAAAGGGCTCACGGACCCCCAGGGGGCCACAGACCACAGGTTGAGAACCGCTGCTCTAGATTAAAAGGGACTGAGTCTTCACTGGGATTTGGCCCCTTTACACTGTTCCTGGATGTAAACACAGCAGATCTTGCCACCAACACATCCCTGCAGCATAGGGGACAAGTGGAGGATGTGGCTGGAGAAAAGGGGTCTGTCCCTACTCGACAGCTGGTTTTGTCTGTCAGATTGTCCTGGCTATTGGGTCCATAAACAGCCAACCGCAGATTACAGTAGTTGAGGATACTCTAATTTGTACTAAGGATTGACTCAACCCCAGGCCAGCCCAAGATTACAGAGAGACGCTCCCTCCTTCCACTCCCAGGTCTTGTGCTAAGTGGACTTTGGCTGGACAGGGGAATAAAGCCTTAAACTCTTCAAGGCAGCGAGCCGTTGTAGAGCAGGAATAGGATTTGGGCGTTCCTGCCACTCACTTGCCAGCTCCTTTTTCCACATCGCACTGCTCATTTTATAATCTGCCTGATCTTCATTTACCTTGAAGGGCTGCTGAGGCAGGTAGATTAGCCTTTCTGCAAATTGAGGGTTGTTTTTTTAACAAGTTCTACAGTTATTTAATTATGTTGCTTACAACAAGCCCCAGGCCAAATGAAGGTCATTAAGTTACGCACAATCCTGATGCTATGTTTGCAAGCTGTCACAAGAGGGAGCTAGAGCATCAGAGACAGACCTTTGCAATACACTTCCAGTCCCACATTGAATATTGGCATTTTCCTAGAGGTGGATAAATAGGCTGATATTCCGATGCCTTGGTCTTATTATTAGAATATGCAGACCCACAAATATTTTTATCATTTACTATTTCCCCTCCCCATGCAATATCCCTTTCTCCAGCTGTGTCTGAGGCCTGATTTCCCCCTTACGTAGACACATGGACCTAGACTTGTTTAATGGAAGTGCAAAAATGAAATCATCCTCTTGCATGCTAAGTGCATAAGTATCAAAGGGCACCCGACGGTGGGGCCCGCACGCCACAAAGCCAAGGATAACAAACTTGGTCAATAACACTGGTCTACAATTTTTGAGAAGTCGTCTGCTTCAGAGAAAAAATGTGCTATTTATTATGTATTTTGATGTGCTGAATTCAAATATGACAATTAAAACAACTGATTGGCTACTGTTTCTAAGGTATTTAAGTTTTTACATTTTATGTCTATGTATATTGTGTAGATAGTAGAGTTTTAATCATAAATTGTAAACCTAGGTCTTGTCATGTGTTTATGGTTGCTTTACATGATAATATTTCCCCTGTGCTGTTTATGTAACACTTTAAAAATCAGCAAAAGAGTTATATAAATAAAATTTATTATGAAACAAAAGGCAAAAAACTATTATGTACATAGTTTAGTCCTATTCATTGTCTACTCGGCGCTTCTTGGCTTGTCTCTTGTATTCATTAAATGGAGCATCTCTGCCTTACTCTTGGGTAGTTCCAAATCCCTGACAAGGTCATTCAGTTCACCTTGTGTTATGAGGTGTGGTTCAGAGGAGGAGGATGGGAGAAAACCTGGTCCTGAACCATCAATGTCACAGGACCCACAAGTTTCATCCTCTTCCTCTTCCTCGTCTGACTCAAGTGAGAATGATTCTGGTGCATCAAGAACCGGAAGTCCTTCTCCGTGGGGTACTGGGCGTATAGCTGATGGAATGTTTGGATAATGCACAGTCCACTTTTTCTTCTTTGACACACCTTTCCCAACTGGAGTCACCATGCAGAAATAACAATTGCTGGTATGATCTGTTGGCTCTCTCCAAATCATTGGCACTGCAAAAGGCATAGATTTCCTTTTCCTGTTCAACCACTGGCGAAGATTTATTGCACAAGTGTTGCAGCATATGTGTGGGGCCCACCTCTTGTCCTGATCTCCAATTTTGCAACCAAAATAAAGGTGATAGGCTTTCTTAACCATAGTGGTTATACTGCGCTTTTGTGATGCAAAAGTCACTTCACCACAAACATAGCAGAAGTTATCTGCACTGTTCACACAAGTACAAGGCATCTCTGCTCACTTTGGCTAAACAGAAATGTGTCCCTTTGCAAAATCAAACACTGACAAATAAGAGAGCACGACACTGTATGATTTCTAGAGCTGATATAGGGCCATTTGTTCAGCAGAGTGATGTAAGCTTCGTTATGATTGCATCATCCATGACTTCTAGGAATAACATGATGCAATTCATATCATGTATGACGCAATACCAGCTTCAGATTGTATCATTCATTGTTTTGCCTAAAAAGCAAGTACTGTCCAAACCCAGTCATAGATTTATTCATAGATCCAGTCAAAATGTATTTTAGTCATTTCTGGTTTAAATTGAGATCCCTTCCCTTTATAACTCACTTATCCTCCGCCATTCCCAAGTCAAGGGTCGTATATACTGACCCAATAGCATATCTTGAAAACTAGAGCCAATCAACAATTTTAAGCATCATTTTCGTTCTCAGTGACCCAAAATTAGTAAAGTTTGACTACATTTATTTCAGAAGCATTTTGGCTGTAGAGCAGTGTAATTGGAAACCTTGCAGCCCAGCGAAAGAGAGGATGAAGCATGAAACTCCTGTGGAGGGGGTGTGAGAAAGCATTTGCAGAGGCACGAAAATCCAGCATTAGAAAGTGGTGTAGGCAGCCTGTCGAGGGATTAGAGCAGAGATCGGGGCTTTCAGGACTCTTGAGGGCTACACATAAAGTTGTATCGGTGTGATTTAAAACCATTTTAGTTAAATTGGTTTGATTTCATGTGTGGACACCCTTAAATCCATTCAAATCTGGCTTATATTGGTTTCACTCACCCCTGTGAATTCGCTAGTTTTAAGCCATTGTAAGTGTGCCCCCACACAGAAGTTTGCACCCATTTAATAAAACCAGTTTAATTTTAAACCAATGCAAGTTTGCGTGGAGACAAGCCCCGGAGTTGTATTCTTGTTTCTACCACTGACTCGCAGCCTGACCTTGAACCTCTCTTCTCCCTTCTCTGAAATTCCGGCTTCACAAGGGATTTGTGAGGCTTGTTGTATTCGTTTAGATGGAATAAATGGGTCAAAGGGGTTGATATAACCCAGTCACTGTCCAACATTAAACAGTGTTAAACAAGGTTTAGGGTTTGATATAGAGACCTGAGCCTGCTTAGTACCATGGCAAGCCCACCATTAAAAATCCATGTAACCTTTTATTAAAGATACAGAAAAGAAGGAAAAACAGTTAAAGTATTTGAAATGTAAAATATTAAATAGAGTTTACATTTGAACAACATCCCTTGTTCTCTTTCCCTTTAGCTGGAGAGAGAGTTTTAGAAGGAAAATTCCCCTCGTTTGAAGTCTCAAAGATGGCAATAACTGTCCTTTTGGGTACAGAGAAGAAGTTAGCTGACATGGGCTGGAGCTGTTGTAATTTGCTGCTGCTGCTGCTGTTAAAGTCTAATTCTGTTTCATCTCAAGTGATGCTTGGGATTCTGCTGGAGCTGATAGGGCTGGTGATGTCATCTGGATCCCATTCTGTGGCCCAGTCTGGTCAGGAGATCCCTCAGGATTAGCACTAATGTCTGGAGTCCCTGGGGACGGTAGAGGTGGCAGCCATGATAGTGAAGCTTCCTCCAGTAGCCTCCCTCTTTTCTTCACTGCTACCTCCCCCTCTCCCCCCCCCCCTCAAAAAAAAAAGTCTCTTTCCTTAAGGACCCACAAAGAGAATGGTGGGTAGACTAGCCCATCCCCTCATTATTTTGTCCACCAAATATACCTAGACTAATTCAGTTTCTCTGTCTCCTTTCAAATCTTTTCCCATCCACATTAGTTATGGGTTTTTGTGACATCTTATGAACTTTCAGATGCTTTTTACAGTTGAGCTCACAGTTAGAGTAATTTGTAGGCCCAATTATCACAACAGGCTTTGATAGTGAATGGGGACAAAGAGTAGAGCTGGGTGAATAATGGGTTTTCGGGTTCATTGGCAATTTTGAAAAGTTAAAAAAAAAAATGATTTCAGGTCAGACTAAAAATTAAAATATTGGCAAATCAAAGTCTACAAAATTTTCATTTTGAATTCAATAAAACATTGCATTTTCATAAAATTTTGTTTCAATTTTGACCATTTTTAATGTTTTTCTCATTTTTTAAAAATACTGAATTAAAGGACATTTTGAAATGAAAAGCCATTTCAAACTGAAATTCAAAATGTTTTGTTTAAAAATTGTCAAAACTAAAACATTTAGATTTTTTAACAACTTTTTGTTTGTGTGGCTTTTCGAAATGAACAATTTGTCAAAACTGACATAAATTAGCGAAATATTTTGGTGTTCCCAAATCTGCATTTTTAACCAAAAAAAAGTTTCAGATGAAAAATGTTGCCAGGTTCTAGCGAAGAGCTTTGAGACTCTTGAGCAAAATGTGCTGTGTAAATGCATACAAGTTAGTGTACCAGCTTCTTATGCACCCCCTGTGCAAAGTTTGCCCCAGGGTCTGTGAAAATGGATGGACAGTGCCTGTTCGTTTGGCCAGCCGTATTCCCATCCTTAATGGTACAGATTAGTGTATGGAACAGCTTCCAGGTGAGGAGAGATTAAAAAGACTGGGACTGTTCAGCTTGGAAAAAGAGATGATTACAGGGGAATAAGATAGTGGTCTATAAAATCTTGACTGGTACAGAGGAAGTGAATAAGGAAGTGTTATTTACACCTTCACATAACGCAAGAACTAGGGGACACCAGATGAAATTAATAGGCAGCAGGTTTAAACAAACAAAAGGAGGTACTTCTTCACACAATGTACAGTTAACCTATGGAACTCGTTGCCAGGGGATGTTGTGAAAGCCAAAAGTATAACAGGGTTCAAAAAAGAATTAGATAAGTTCGTGGAGGATAGGTCCATCAATGGCTATTAGCCAAGATGGTCAGAGCTGCAACCCCATGCTCTGGGTGTCCCTAAGCCTCTGACTGCCAGAAGCTGGGACTGGACAACAGGGGATGGGTCACTTGATAAATTGCCCTGTTCTGCTCTTTCCGTCTGATGCATGTGGCATTGACCACTGACAGAAGACAGGGTACTGGGCTAGATGGACCATTCTGGATCAGACCATTCTTAGGTTTTTATGGAAAATATGTGCCAGCTTAAACCCAGTCTGCCACTCCCATCATAGCCGTTTAGGAGTCCCACATGTGCAGCACAGAGGGCCTCACTCAAGCCAAGCCAATACGTGAATTCCACTCGGTGGGACTGTCTTTGCACACATTTCTTACGCAGGTTTTAGCTCACATATATCCAATATGATTGTATGCAGAGGTAAGGATAATTCTGGAGGCACGTTACCTGCAGTGCAATGTATATTCCACTAACAGATGTATGAGCATACATTGCACATACAGGCATTTTGACGTGTGATGCTTTACAGCCAAAATTAGGAAATTAACGATCCTGTGACCCTGCCTGCAATTAAGCATGCACTTTGCCTACTTATTACATGCCGTGCTGCTGTGCATGTTTCCCTCTTCCTTATCCATGGCTTATATCACTTGTGAAATGACAGGAAGGATGAACAGATCTTCTCTGAGCGATATTTGTGATGCCTCCAGTAGTTTTCTCTTCACAGACACTTCCCCGGTTGACATTAAGCTCCACCATCACTGAGTTTAAGTACCGCGCCTTCCCGGCACACACCAAGATCTCCCTCCAAGTCTGCTTCTGTGGGATCTGCTGGAAGAACAGGTATGCGCAACTTCCATTCAGTCTTCATCTTGGGGTGAAATAAGTCCAGGCGAAGGTGATGGAAACAGGTTTTGGGGTATATAGTTCTTGCCTCCAAGAACATCTGAAAAGTGCCCTAAGCTCATTTTCACCTGCTGGCAGATCGATGGTCTATGTGAAATCCACTGTGGGGATGGAAGTCCAGTTCCTAGTAGGGACAGATCTACCTTTAAAAACCACAATAATCTTCTCAAATGGCACTATTTACAATTCTGGTTGGCAGTGTCAGCAGAGAGACCGGGGTTTGCATGCACTGTGGAGACTGAAGTTCTCTCTGCCCTCTAGACAGAGTCTCCCACACCAAGCTAGAGTTGAAACACAATGGCTGATGCTGCTCCCCTAGCAAATGCATTCTCTGGATAAATAGTGGACGTCTGTCTCCAGTACTGTTAAGCTGGAGGTGGTACCTTTCACCAGTCCTCCTTTTAAAACAATGGGAAGTGGTCTCACTGGCCAGAAAAATATGGGGTGGTCTAACTGGACCAGTAGGATCACTCTTGAAGGCCCTTTGGATGTCGCTGGGCCTGGCCATCCTCCTGTCTTGCGCAATCTCTGTTTTTCATATGGTCTCCATATGAAGTCACACGAAACACACAGAAGGTACCAAAGGGCAGCATATTGTGCAGGGATAGTGCAGCAAAACGACATCCATGCACAGCAAATCAGAAAAACATTGCCCAGCTTCAGTGATGTTATTACTCTGGTTAGCAGTGAGGGGTTGATTTAAGATGTAGCCTGCAGTTCTGTTCTCCGAACAGGGAACTATTGGAGCTCCGCTTGTGTTTCAAAAAAACAAACCAAAAAAAACCCTTACATTCTTCCATCCACTCTTACTGTCAGTCAAGCAATGTTCTTGATATTGTGACCAGTCCAATGAGAATCCAGCCTAGACCTTTCGGTCTTAACTCATGCCGTTATGGGGAAATAGATGCAAAATAATGATTTAAATACCTACTTTTCAGAATTAGCTTAACTCCTTTTCATCCTGAATTCCAAATGCCTTTGCCTTTGAGTCTGACATTAGTAGCTAAATCTCCATTTGGTGTCAGGTTTCCGTCCACAGCAAATGTTTACGTTTGAGCCTTGAGAACCAGGGGAAGAGATCTCCACTTCAAACTCTTCAAAAACTCAGAATGAATTGGCTCCGTTAACTTTAACAATGTTCTGCCTTTAACAGTTAAACATTTAAGTTCTTCTCTTGGAGTCCTGGGGCACGAGTTTAACGATGGATAAAGAAGTTTGGAAACAACAGCTAGCTTCATAATTCATTGTGATATATTTCCTCTCTTACCAACCCGCAGCAAGCCTTTATATCTTGCTGAAATCCCGCTCTGGAGCTCATCAGGTGTGGCCACTTCTAATGAGCCAGCTGCCTGGGAATCATAGAATCATAGAATCATAGAATATCAGAGTTGGAAGGGACCTCAAGAGGTCATCTAGTCCAACCCCCTGCTCAAAGCAGGACCAATTCCCAGCTAAATCATCCCAGCCAGGGCTTTGTCAAGCTGGGCCTTAAAAACCTCCAAGGAAGGAGACTCCACCACCTCCCTAGGTAACGCATTCCAGTGTTTCACCACCCTCCTAGTGAAATAGTTTTTCCTGATATCCAACCTGGACCTCCCCCACTGCAGCTTGAGACCATTGCTCCTTGTTCTGTCATCTGCCACCACTGAGAACAGCCGAGCTCCATCCTCTTTGGAACCCCCCTTCAGGTAGTTGAAGGCTGCTATCAAATCCCCCCTCATTCTTCTCTTCTGGAGACTAAACAATCCCAGTTCTCTCAGCCTCTCCTCATAAGTCATGTGCTCCAGACCCCTAATCATTTTTGTTGCCCTCCGCTGGACTCTTTCCAATTTTTCCACATCCTTCTTGTAGTGTGGGGACCAAAACTGGACACAGTATTCCAGATGAGGCCTCACCAATGTCGAATAAAGGGGAACGATCACGTTCCTCGATCTGCTGGCAATGCCCCTACTTATACAGCCCAAAATGCCGTTAGCCTTCTTGGCAACAAGAGCACACTGTTGACTCATATCCAGCTTCTCGTCCACTGTGACCCCTAGGTCCTTTTCAGCAGAACTGCTACCTAGCCATTCGGTCCCTAGTCTGTAGCAGTGCATGGGATTCTTCCGTCCTAAGTGCAGGACTCTGCACTTGTCCTTGTTGAACCTCATCAGGTTTTTTTCTGCCCAATCCTCTAATTTGTCTAGGTCCCTCTGTATCCGATCCCTACCCTCTAGTGTATCTACCACGCCTCCTAGTTTAGTGTCATCTGCAAACTTGCTGAGAGTGCAGTCCACACCATCCTCCAGATCATTAATAAAGATATTAAACAAAACCGGCCCCAGGACCGACCCTTGGGGCACTCCACTTGAAACCGGCTGCCAACTAGACATGGAGCCATTGATCACTACCCGTTGAGCCCGACGATCTAGCCAGCTTTCTATCCACCTTACAGTCCATTCATCCAGCCCATACTTCTTTAACTTGGTGGCAAGAATACTGTGGGAGACAGTATCAAAAGCTTTGCTAAAGTCAAGAAATAACACATCCACTGCTTTCCCCTCATCCACAGAGCCAGTTATCTCATCATAGAAGGCAATTAGGTTAGTCAGGCACGACTTCCCCTTCGTGAATCCATGCTGACTGTTCCTGATCACTTTCCTCTCCTCTAAATGTTTCATAATTGATTCCTTGAGGACCTGCTCCATGATTTTTCCAGGGACTGAGGTGAGGCTGACTGGCCTGTAGTTCCCCGGATCCACCTTCTTCCCTTTTTTAAAGATGGGCACTACATTAGCCTTTTTCCAGTCATCTGGGACCTCCCCCGATCGCCATGAGTTTTCAAAAATAATGGCTAATGGCTCTGCAATCTCATCCGCCAACTCCTTTAGCACCCTCGGATGCAGCGCATCCGGCCCCATGGACTTGTGCACGTCCAGTTTTTCTAAATAGTCCCGAACCACTTCTTTCTCCACAGAGGGTTGGCCACCTTCTCCCCATGCTGTACTGCCCAGTGCAGCAATCTGGGAGCTGACCTTGTGCGTGAAGACAGAGGCAAAAAAATCATTGAGTACATTAGCTTTTTCCACATCCTCGGTCACTAGGTTGCCTCCCTCATTCAGTAAGGGGCCCACACTTTCCTTGATTTTCTTCTTGTTGCTAACATACCTGAAGAAACCCTTCTTGTTACTCTTAACATCTCTTGCTAACTGCAACTCCAAGAGTGATTTGGCCTTCCTGATTTCACTCCTGCACGCCTGAGCAATATTTTTATACTCCTCCCTGGTCATTTGTCCAATCTTCCACTCCTTATAAGCCTCTTTTTTGCGTTTAAGATCAGCAAGGATTACACTGTTTAGCCAAGCTGGTCGCCTGCCATATTTACTATTCTTTCTACACATCGGGATGGTTTGTTCCTGCAACCTCAATAAGGATTCTTTAAAATACAGCCAGCTCTCCTGGACCCCTTTGCCCTTCATGTTATTCTCCCAGGGGATCCTGCCCATCTGTTCCCTGAGGGAGTCAAAGTCTGCTTTTCTGAAGTCCAGGGTCCGTATTCTGCTGCTCTCCTTTCTTCCTTGTGTCAGGATCCTGAACTCGACCATCTCATGGTCACTGCCTCCCAGGTTCCCATCCACTTTTGCTTCCCCTACTAGTTCTTCCCTGTTTGTGAGCAGCAGGTCAAGAAAAGCTTTGCCCCTAGTTGGTTCCTCCAGCACTTGCACCAGGAAATTGTCTCCTACACTTTCCAAAAATTTCCTGGATTGCCTGTGCACCGCTGTATTGCTCTCCCAGCAGATATCAGGGTGATTAAAGTCTCCCATGAGAACCAGGGCCTGTGATCTAGCAACTTCTGCTAGTTGCCAGAAGAAAGCCTCGTCCACCTCGTCCCCCTGGTCTGGTGGTCTATAGCAGACTCCAACCACGACATCACCCTTGTTGCTCACACTTCTCAACTTTATCCAGAGACTCTCAGGTTTTTCTGCAGTATCATACCGGAGCTCTGAGCAGTCATACTCCTCTCTTACATACAACGCAACTCCCCCACCTTTTCTGCCCTGCCTGTCCTTCCTGAACAGTTTATATCCATCCATGACAGTACTCCAGTCATGTGAGTTATCCCACCAAGTCTCTGTTATTCCAATCACATCATAGTTCCCTGACTGTGCCAGGACTTCCAGTTCTCCCTGCTTGTTTCCCAGGCTTCTTGCATTTGTGTATAGGCACTTAAGATAACTCATCGATCGTCCCACTTTCTCAGTATGAGACAGGAGTCCTCCCCTGTTGCGCTCTCCTGCTTGTGCTTCCTCCCAGGATCCCATTTCCCCACTTACCTCAGGGCTTTGGTCTCCTTCCCCCGGTGAACCTAGTTTAAAGCCCTCCTCACTAGGTTAGCCAGCCTGCTGGCGAAGATGCTCTTCCCTCTCTTCGTTAGGTGGAGCCCGTCTCTGCCTAGCACTCCTTCTTCTTGGAAGACCATCCCATGGTCGAAGAATCCAAAGCCTGTGGTGAAGGGAGTCACCACATTCTGGAGCTCCTCTCTCAAAAGGGAATAAACCATGGAACATTCTAGACGTGAGCATTTAAACTAGTGTGACAGCCACCACGTTAGGTGATACACCGGGGACTTCCAGAGCTAAATGCAGGAGCTGCTACAGCTTGAGCTAAAGATCTTTAGCTGGGGCTGGTACAGACTCTAAATCTCTGTGGATCACACACAGAAGGGGGCCTGTAACACACCCCTATCAGTGGGTTACACAAGCAGAGGCATTGCCATGCCTGAGAACTTACTGAAAAGCATTACCGGTGATAAGTGGCGAGAACTGAGAGTGAAGGGAAGGAAAGGATTGACTTGGGGTGCAAAGGTGGAAGCAGAGTTGGGAAACAGGTTGCATTAGCAAGGGGGAAGTGGAGCAAAAGGAACTCAAAATTTCAATCACTTTTAAACATCTCAAGGGCTTGTTCTGGACCAAACCTCCCAACTCTTTAAGGTCCAGTCATCACAGTAAGTGATATATGTGCCCATCTACCAAGGAACATGAATTCGTCCAGCCAACCTGTCCCTTCCCTTCTTTAAGGGCAAGATTGCCACACCCATATTCATGTTGGGTAGCACCTTACTCCACCAGTGGTCTCATTGACATCAGTGGGGTTTCTTAAGGGGTAAGTCACTCCTCATTATGAAAAAGAGTATCACAGTCTTTCTCTAAGTACAGAAGAAATTTGCTGGTGCACAAGTTAGGAGATTGAAAGCAAATAACATCCGAGAACAGTTTGAGAGTTGTGATCCATTGTTCCCTTTCCTCAATTCCTTAAGATATGGAAGACAGTGAGTTTGTTAGAACCGATAATAACGGAGAAAGGAAGATGTACAATGAACAGAGCACAAGAGACCAGAGACCAGTGGGAAGTGGCAAAAGGAGAATCTGCAAAACACTTGGATATCTAACAGGAGAAATGAAAGAGTGTGGAGACTGGCTGAAAGGTAAAGCCTTTGATTATCTGAAAAGCACCATGGGTAATAAATAACAAGTAGCTCATTACACCAACAGCAATGGTAACATTTTCTGGGTGCATATATTGGGCATTAATCCATCTGACTCCCTGATTTGTGTACTTGGAAGCTGTTTGCATATGCAAAAACTAGCATGTCCAGAGTTTGGGGTGTACATTTTTTTTGGCTAAGCCATTTAATTTTCAGAAAGGAAAGTTTAATGTGTCATCTTGCCGTTACCATGACTGCCCACACAAATTGGGCATTTGCACATGCAAAAGGCCATTTAGATACCTAAACAGCCATGTGTTATTACTATTATTTGTATTATAAGAAGCACTCATCGGGATTGGGGAACCATTTAGATTGTAAGCTCTTTGGAACAGGGACGGTCTTTTCATGTTAACGAGTGGCTACAGCACCTAGAACAATGGGGCCCTGATTCCGAACTGGGAGCTGCTAGGTTCTACTGCAATACCAGTTATTAACAAACAATAATATTTGTGATGAGTGCTGTGCAAATGTAATGCCAACAGACCCTGGTCACCGGTGGTCTGGATCGAACTGGGGACCTCTGGAATTTAGTGCATGAGCCTCTGCAGCATGAGCTAAAAGATAACTGGTTGTTAAGCAGACTCATTCTCTCTCTCTCTCTCTTTCTCTCTCAGTGGTTTCAGTGCCACTAGCTGGGACAGAACACCACACCCAAGAGGTGTGTGCGTTACACAAACGTAAAATAAAAAGCAGTCCCTTTCTCAAGTAGCTTACCATCCATATAGGGACAAAACACAGCCAGTGGGTATAGAATACCATGGAGGACAGAAGCAGACATCAAGGGTAGTATTAATAGGAATATGAAGTTGCATATAGTAGAAGCATGAACAACTTTGAGGCTTTGTGGCATTTTTTCAATGGTTTGGTTTTAGATAAAAGGATAAGATAAATTAACTAATCTCACCCTCTCCGTACAATAGTCACTGCAGTTGCATAAGCAATGAGTTGGCATTTTCTGTGAGCTCCTTGCACACTTGTGCAGAACAGTGTAAATATTATTGTGTTTGGCTCAGGGTTCTTTTTCTGAAATGTGGAACTAAAGGATTGTGTGGGCCAACTTGTAGTTGGACAGAAGTGTCAGCAATAAAGATTTAGTTCAGTACTGCTTGTGCTGATGTACATAATATGTCTTGCCATGAAGGGGCAAATTTTTAATAATATTTAGGCACCTAATGACATGTTGTGGGATAGTGGGGTTTTCAGCAGTATCTAGGTGCCTAACTTCCATTGATTTCAATGTGAGGTCAATGCTTAGACACTCCTGGAAACTCCCGCTAGGCATCTGTTCTTTAGGTGCCTAAATACCTTTAACAATCTGTCTTATGTCCTATGAAACCTGCACCTCAGCATTCTGTGTCTGCATTTTTTCTATGGTAAAAGGGTTGTTCCCTACTAACGTTTCCTCGTCCATCTACACACTGTTTTCAGCCTTGCCTAAAACCCATTCGGCAACAGAAGTGGTTTAGTTTTCTCATTAAATGTATAGTTGAATCCTGATGCTGGCTGCCCTGCAAGAAAGACTAGTTGTGACTTTCATAAACTCTTCTTTAGTAATCTGGCCAAGTGCTTGATAGTGGTGAACTTTACCAACTGCAATACATCATCAGTTAGCTTTTCATGTGCCAGATGCAAAATATGTCCAGGCACCAATAAATCAAAGACGAGTTTTACAGTCTTGTTGATACATTGCTGGCAACAGAATGGAGGCAGACTCTGCAAAGCTAAGTGTGTTTCAAGAAAACCATGCTGGAATGATGTCTTATTCCAGAATTTGTATTTGATCTCTTTCAGATAAACCTCTAGTTGTTCAGTTTATTGACTGGGTCCTGCGGGGAATATCCCAGGTGATGTTTGTCAACAACCCACTCAGTGGGCTACTTATTCTAGCCGGACTGTTGATCCAGAATCCTTGGTGGACGCTCACAGGCTGTTCAGGAACAGTTGTCTCGACGTTAACGGCACTTATTCTGAGCCAGGACAGGTAGGTTTGGCCTTTGCATTTGGAATTTTTAAATAAATTGGCAACTGAACTTTAAAATATTGTGCTACCCATTAGTGGTGTCTAAGGCCCGTGTTTGAGCAGATCCATTCTTTGGTGATGCTGAACAGTGAGTTCAAGCTTTTGCTCGCATTACATAAACCATGGTTATTGCACTGAATGGCCTATAATCTCTAATCCAGGAGAGGTACAGTCTCGTACACTAAAAGCACTATAAACACCTCAGGTTCTAATCCGGGCTCTGTCACTGTCTTGCTACATGGCAAATCACTTACCCTTTGCATCTCCATTCCCTTGTCTGGTAAATGGAGATAATAACAGACAGCATGATAAGGTTTCAGAGTAGCAGCCGTGTTAGTCTGTATCCGCAAAAAGAACAGGAGTACTTGTGGCACCTTAGAGACTAACAAATTTATTTGAGCATAAGCTTTCGTGGGCTACATATCATCCGAAGAAGTGGGTTGTAGCCCACGAAAGCTTATGCTCAAATAAATTTGTTAGTCTCTAAGGTGCCACAAGTACTCCTGTTCTTTTTGCATGATAAGGTTGTGAGGCTAAGTACATAAAAGCAGTTTGAGAGCTAGTGGATGGACGTGTTATTTGAGCTGTTCTGGGCATTTTATCTTGGAGAGCCAATGCTACCCTCAACTATAGTACCTGAGCACCTCACAGTGTTTAATGTATTTAAGCTCACAACACCTGGCTGAGGTAGGGCAGTGCCATCATGTCCATTTTTACAGAAAGGGAACTGAGGCATGGAGATACTAAGTGATTTGCCTGAGCTCACACAGGAAGTCTGGGGTAAAACAGGATAAAACTTGGGTCTCTCCAGTCTCGGGCCAGCACCTGAGCAACTGGACCAGCCTTCCTCTCCACAGATTTTGGTTGCAGTTACATGAGGGAAGAATTGTGGCCCAAATGTTCAGGTAAAATAATCAGTGAGGAACATGACTGATGTTTTGGGCCTCAAGTAGTTTAGTGAGCAAGGAGGGTAGCTTTTTGTTTATGTGCAATCTAGAACAGATTTCTTTTACCTTCAGATTTTCTGTTGCTGTTACAGTGCAGCATCCGTGGGTTATTAGAAACGTGCTAGGTACCCCATGAACTTTCAGCTGCCCACTAAACATGGGGTACCAAGCAACGCCATTGCTATGGCACCAATTGTGCTAACCCCAGTTACTTGCTTGTGTGAGCGGTCACATTGTTCACCAGCTCAGTATTGTCACTTTGCTAGATGTAGGACTTCTGGAAATTGCATTTCAGTGCAAGAAAGAGTGATTCACTGGGCTGCGGCTCTAGTGCGTACTGGGCCTTCAGGGCCAATTGCTTTCTAGTAACCATTTCAAGTCAATTGTCTTTCTCCCACAGATCAGCCATAGCAGCGGGACTGTTCGGCTACAATGGAGTCCTGGTGGGACTGCTCATGGCGGTGTTCTCTGACAAAGGAGATTATTATTGGTGGCTTCTACTGCCAGTTGTTGTTACATCCATGGCTTGGTAAGTGATATTGGTTTTATTTTCTGTAAACCAGGCTAAGCATTTCTAGTTCTTCTTTTCCTATCTGGCTTTCAGTGAACACTTACTGATACTAACAGGAGTTTTGCAAACACTTCAAGCACTTAGTTTCAGATTCTTTCTGTTAAATCCCACCCTACAGTTTCAGTTCTGATATTCACCACTTTCTGTCCTAAACTGTGGTGACATTTTGCTGTGGGATGTTAAACAGCTTCTGCATTGCACCTCAGAGGTGATGCACTTTTTTGTTTGTTTGTTTTAGGAGTCATTCCTGGATGTGCATAGCTTGTGGTGAGCTTTGGCATGAAATTTAAATGGTTTTTAGTTAACTTATACAATTGATTATAGCAAATGGGCAAAATGCTTCCCCAGCTTACAACCTGTGCAAATGCATGAGGCCAGTGGACCAAATTCACTGTTGGTATAATCATACCAGTAAAACTATGCTCACTTGCATCACTAAATCTGACCCAGTGGATTTTCACAAGACTGAATTTGATCCTGCCTTTCTTAGGTCTTTAACTAATCCTCCACAATATTAACCCATGTAAGTACACTTGATTCCAAGCAATGTATTCTTTAAAATTAAATTTAGCTTTTAATTGTGGCTTTTAATAATGTTACAGAATCAATTTTAATCTAAATGTTTTTAATCAAAATTAATTCAAGATTTGCATTTTTAATGGCTTGTCTTAATAAGATGTAAATCTGTGTTGCCTTGTGCGCCTCTTACAATGCAAGATTATTCCATATTATATTTCTATAGACTTCATAAATGAAGGTCTCATTGTACCAATCTCTTGAAACCCAGAGCATTTTGTAGACTGTTGTAGCGTTTCTTAAATGCAGCCACCGGGGGCTTTTCTTGTGGCCACACAACCTTCTGGGCAGTCTTTGGTGGGGAGGGTACAAAGCAGCACCCCCTCCTCTGGAGCCATAAACACCAGAGGAGCAGACAACCGGTCTGAGTTCCCCACCTTCATAGGGATGGTAGGGCTCAGACTTCCAGCTTCAGCCCTGGGTTGGCAGGCAGAAGTCTCTGGCTGCGCAGCGGTGTGCCACAGGCTCCGACCGTGGGACCTCGGGCTCTGGGCTTTGCCTGAACAGTGGTGGACTCCATTTCCTAGTCTCAGGGCTCCATCCCTGGACTCACTGCCCCCCTTATCGCCCCTGGCCCCCTCTGCATCCCCTGGGCTGACCACTCCCCTCATCGCCCCTGCTGCCTTCCTTCTCACCTCCCCATCCAAGGGTTAAGAGCGGGAAGAGGCGGAGCAGGGGTAGGGGCTTGGGGGAAGTAGGCAGGTGGGGGTAGGGTCTGGGGCTGAGCCGGGGGGTTGAGCACGCCCAGAGGAAGCCGGCACCTGTGCCACTGGAGCTGTTTACTGTTTCAGTGACCCACTTTAATCTTCCCCCACTGTGTTTAGTTTCTGGAGGAGCCGCGGTAACCCTCCCCTCACCCCATAGAGTAGAACACAGTCACACAGAACAGAAGCCATTCACAAATGTAATGCAATGGTCCCCAAAGCTTCTGGGTTGCTATATCTGCCACAGAGCTATTGGAAAGATTTTAAAATTTGACATTTCAGCGACATTTTTGTCGAAATTTTGAAGTTCAGTTTACAAAAGAGCAACGCTTTCTGTGAAAACGCGGTCCTACTTTTCAATCCGTTATAGAGCTCTGGAGAAACATTAGAAATGTGGCATTTCAACAAAGAAAATGAAACACAATTTTCATGAAAGCACTGACCTCTTTTTTTCTACTAGTTCTTGCAAAAGAGTCTTTTGAACATTGCTTTGATAACTGAAATCCTTTTAAGAGAAATGGCTTGATCTGAGATTGAATAGGGATTATAATACAGTGCATCTTTTCTATTGATCATAACCACAAAAGGGGACATAGGATATTGCATTAGAAATGCCAAATGTTTTTGGTTAAAATCAGCACCAACTGAAAATCCCTCTGACACCCAAACTCACCTGTTAACTATTTTTTTAAATACGGGCTACATTGAGCTCTCTGCTAACTTCAATGGATTTGCACAGGTATAACTGAGAGCAATAGTTGACTGTGCTTGGTCCTCAGATGGTCTAAATTGGCATAGCTCTGAAGCCAATAGAGAAACAACTAATTTCCACCAGTGGAGGATCTGACTGGCCTAGACTTTCCACATTCTTTTAGATTTATTGATTCCAGTCAGGACTGGGAGATGAATTATCAATATGCTACAAGAAAGACTGTTTGTATGATCTCCTAATATTTTGTGGCTCACTCACCACGGCTTGGTATGTCAGGAATAAACCTAATTTATTAATCTTTTTTATAAGAAGGAAACTTGGGCTTTAAATAATACTTTAAAAATTAATGCGGCCTGATTGAAGTGGTGCTGAGCAACATCAATTCTCATTGGTTACAGGTGCTCATGTGGGGATCATGCCTTAAGATGGTGCTAGGTTGCATTTTGTGAGTGCTTATCTCATGCAGGTTAAAGTGATTTGAGCGATTCACTGTTTGAAGTCTCCTAAGGAGATTGGAGTTTTCTGAGTTTCACTGGGACTTTGGACTAAAATGGTGGGGATATTTTTCACCATTCCAGCTGAGATGAACAAGTTGAAACTGTTTCTTTTTATTCTTCTCTTTTCAGCCCAGTTCTTTCCAGTGCTTTAGGTTCAGTCTTCAGGAAATGGGACCTTCCTGTTTTCACCCTGCCTTTCAACATTGCCGTGTCTCTTTACTTGTCTGCCACTGGACACTACAACCGCTTCTTCCCCACCACTCTCATTCAGCCTGTAACATCAGTGCCCAATATCACCTGGTCTGAAATCGAAGTGCCACTGGTAAGGTCCATTAAAGAAAGGAGAAATAGTCCACATCCTTGCAAAAGATAAATAGGAGGGCTCTTGCCTCTAGGTAACAGGCTAAAATACAGCCCAGGTTAATAGCATCTGAACCTCCTGAGCATAGAATCATAGAATCATAGAATATCAGGGTTGGAAGGGACCTCAGGAAGTCATCTAGTCCAACCCCCTGCTCAAAGCAGGACCAATCCCCAACTAAATCATCCCAGCCAGGGCTTTGTCAAGCCTGACCTTAAAAACCTCTAAGGAAGGAGATTCCACCACCTCCCTAGGTAACCCATTCCAGTGCTTCACCATCCTCCTAGTGAAAATGTTTTTTCTAATATCCAACAACTCATAAAATGAATCGGTCATCTCTGCCCAGTTCTTAACAGAGGAGTAGCCACTTCACAAAAAACTCCACCAAAATGGCATGATGCCCAATGTTGGTGGTTTCAGTGGAAAGACTAAGGATTCAAACTGACCATGGACTTTGAACTACTCCCTCTACTTAGAAGTGGGCCTCACATGACCAGACCTAAGTCAAGTTGTGGGGGGCAGCTTGGGGAAAACTTACACTTCAACTGTGCTTGTCCCGTGGTTGAAAAGACACTGTCAGTCGGACACCTTTCACCAGCAGCTGACCACTATATTTGGGGTCGGGAAGGAATTTTCCCCTGAGTCAGTTTGGCAGAGACTCTGGGAGGTTTCTGCCCTTCCTCTGCAGTCTGGGGCATGGGTCACTTGCAGGTTTAAACTAGAGTAAATGGTGGATTCTCTGTAACTTTCAGTCTTTAAACCATGATTTGAGGACTTCAGTAACTCAGCCAGAGGTTATGGGTCTGTTACAGGAGTGAGTGGGCAAGTTTTAAAAACTATTTAAAAATGAAGAAATTCATTTTTGAACATTCTTGTTTGGGGGAATCATTCCAAAATTTCATTTCAAATTTTATTTATTTTTTCTATTTTTCTATTATTTGTACATTACTTCACAACATGTGAATAGTAGTAGTGCATAGTATGCGCTACCACTAATGAACTGTCATAATAGGATACCATATAATAGTTGGAAAATTCTATTTTTATTTTATTTTATTTTTAAAATTACTAAGGGCAGCTGCTACTTAGTACTGACTGAAACACCTTATCCTCTTTTCTAGGGCGAAGTGTCCCCTGTTTGTGTTGTAATGCCACAGTTTGGCACTTTGACCCCCTTGCTTTCTAACAAATGGACACTGTGAACTAATTGCCATTTTGCCTTGACTATAATAATGTGTCCTTTTCAAATCAATGCTGCAGTTGCTACAATCCATTCCAGTCGGCATTGGTCAGGTGTATGGCTGTGATAATCCCTGGACTGGTGGCATCTTCCTGGTTGCTTTACTCATCTCCTCTCCACTTATTTGCTTGCATGCTGCAATCGGATCAGCAGTGGGGATGCTGGCAGGTACTAACAAATGACCATGACTTACCAAGGTTATTTTTGTAATTTCTTACATTTACTAGTACCCTGACTCCAGTTATTACATAGTTCTGTCCAACACTTTGTGGCTTCTGCTTGCATGGGTCTGGACATGGTTTTGATTTGTAGTCACATCCTTGAGCTTGGATCTGAATTTTGGGTTTTTTTCAACCCCAGTATGGCGAAGGCAAAACTCAGAACAAAAGAGTAGAGTTCCACAAACCTCTATTCATTGTGTATGGGTTTGCAAGATTTTGTGTTCTACCAAGGAGACCTGCTATAGCTCTACGACCAGTTGTCACTAGTTACGTTACGAAACCAAGACTAATCCACAACACCCATCTTGGAAAATGTGTATCCATCCAGAGACGGCAGTAAGTTTTGTGTTGTGCTTTGGACCCATAAGTGTTTTGGAGACGTCTCAGGCCATTTTCTTTCCATATTTCATCTGGTTCGGGGTGGTTGCTACGTTTTGCACAGGTCTAGTATTTAATCCAAATGATTCAGTAGGTTTTCCTACAGGGGAAGGTGAGGAGAAGAAGGGGTGGGAGAAGGGGAATCATAAACAGGAAAGCAAATGGAGGCGTCACAGTGCGAAATGGATTAGTCCAAACAAGTGGTGATATGAGCATCCAAATTCAAGTTATCAGAGCTGATAATGTCTCAGGGTGGCCTGGTCGCCAGAGGTTGTGCTGCCCTGTTTGCTGGTGGTGCTGAGGCCAGTGAGAAAACTCCAAGGAGCTCTCGTAAGGCCTCTCAGGAAAAGACCCTGAGTTGCTGTCCTGCTGGTGAAAGCCCGCATCGGTGGAGACTGACTGGGTCCCAGCATCCCTGGTAGCTTGGGGCCATGGGAGATCGGCTAGGAGATCCTGCTTACTTCCCCGCTGCTGCCTTGGCTACTACTGTGCCGGGACTGGTTAATTTTATTGAGCCAGAATGCCCATTGAGCTTAGAAAGAGGTTTGCCTGAGTGAGAACTTGAGGACTGGTCCAAATTCTGGGCTCTATTACATCATCATAGCTATGGAATAAGCATAGCCATTGACTTCAGCCTAGTTCCTCCATATCGGCAATGGTGTGACTGAGAACACAGTTATCTTTTAGTGCAGATGTAATGGGAAAATAATTCTGTGTTGATGCCAAGGAATTTGTAAAGAATGATATCTGATGTCTAAGACTTGGCTAATAGCTAGATATCATAAACTGTGCCTTTTGCCTTACAGCGCTGACCATTGCAATGCCATTTGACAGGCTCTACTTCGGCTTGGCGAGTTACAACTGTGTGCTTGCTTGCATTGCAATCGGAGGCATGTTCTATGCTCTTACCTGGCAGACACACTTGCTGGCACTTGCCTGTGGTATGTATCCTATGGGATGTGGAAAGCAGAAATCCAAAGCATGCAGAATAGCTGTGGGAATTCTGCAGATTTAATGTCAGGGTTGTGGCCGTGATGGCAAAGGCGCGCTCACATCCACCCATGAAACAGAGAATTTGCAGGCATAATCTGCAAAATTGCACCCACAGTCAGATGTTCAAGCAACCGATCTGTGCACACAAGTCCATTTCCACACTTTTGTTTTAAACTGAGGAAAACAAAAGCAAGAAAGAACAAAGGTAAATTCTCCATGAGAGAGCACAGTGTGTGCGTCTCCTCTGTTACAAGTTGCAGCATGTGCAAGAGCAAAATGGCAAATGTAAGCATTCAGTACATAGCAAATAAAGGTGTGTCAGTGTCAGAAAGTACATATATCCAGGAGTGTCACTTGCTATGGAGCCAGTGGGCCAGTTGCCCCACACCGACTTAATTCCCTGCTCCCCCAGGACTTTTCATAGTCTATATCAGTGTCTCTAAACCTTTCCAGACTACAGGAGTCTGATTTATCTTTCATACCTCCAAGTCACCTCACTTAAAAACGACTTGCTTACAAAATCAGACATAAAAATACAGAAGGGTCACAGTACACTATTCCTGAAAAATGGCTTCCTTTCTCATTTTTACCCTATAATTATCAAATAAATTAATTGAAATATAAATATTGTACTTACTTTTCAGTGTAGAGAGCAGAATAAACAAGTCATTGTATGACTTTGCTAGTGCTTTTTATGTAGACTTTGTAAAACTAGAAAAATATCTAGATGAGTTAATGTACCCCCTGGACGACATCTGCGTACTCCCCGGGGTACACGTACCCCTGGTGGAGAACCACGGATCTATATGATCCGTTATGTCAGCCACTTTTTGCATCATCAGACTTTGCAGGGCATAATATAATTGCATATTAAGTCTTAAACACAACTTTGCCCACCCCCACCAGAATTTTTCTGAAAGATGCCCCTTCAAATGTGCTTGTTGAGGTGAAATGCTCACTTACCATTCATGCAAATAGAGCAGATAAGCCAAACTAGCCTTAATGTCAGAGCGACTTCGTACTTCACACAGGAACAAATATAAACCACCTGCACGTGGGATTTGGGGATCCTATTTAGTAGCCCTCCTGCACCAGAATTCTAATTCTAATCCTTACGCTAGCTACCAGTAAGTAAGCAGTAACTACTTTATAGTGTAGTTGCAGAGAGTTGCTACCTCTGCTAATTTCATTGAGCAACTTTTAACTTGTTTCATAGTCTCTTTTTTCATTTCACAGCATTATTCTGTGCCTATGCTGGAGCAGCTCTTGCCAACATCTTGTCTGTGGTAAGTTTATATGTATTTTGGCTTTGTCAGAATATCAGAACGCAGAGACTTTTGTATGACAACAATAACAGTTCTGACAGCAATGGAGTAAGAATTCTGCAAGCCAATAGGGTTTATTGTATAGATTCTGTCTGGTGTATTGTGAGATTAAAGACTCTACTGCTGACAGTAGGAGTTCAGAGAACTTCAAACCACACTATCCTCTATGTGTGCACTTGTGTATATGAGTTGATTCCAACAACCATCTCTGGAATGGGATACAACTTTTATTCTACCCAGACAAACTCCTTTAGGCTGATATTTTTTTTATTTGTTCCCAATTTTTCCTTGCTTTGTCTCAATCCAATCATTTTTAAAAAAATGTTTGTTGCAGTCATTTTCGAGGATTGTTAATGTGGAGAAAGAATATCTTTTCTCATATGGTAAAAATATAAAATGTATACCCATATGACTCAAAAATAGCTGAAACTAGAACCATCAAACTGTGCTTGTTTTTAGATCTTACTTGGGGGATCAAAACTAAAGCCAAGTTTGAAGACAATAGGTTTGGTAGTTTTAAATATATGAATGTTTAAAGACAGCAATTTCATATATGCATATTAAAATGTACCCATCTGATTTCTTTGTTAATGTATTGTATCTAGAGCGGTTTAGAGCAGAAGGCCTGCATAAATAGGATGCCTCTGTTACATATACCTGAATTAAGGATGCATCAGGAAAAGGATGGTTGGACCCAGTGTCCTCATTTTTAGAAGAATTCAGTTGGAGAGCCACAAGGACCCTAGAGTAATCTTGGCCAGATACATTTTTGTACCAATTTAATTTTAGGCTTTTAGAGTCTCACTGGAACTTGCTCCCTTTTTTTCCTTGTAACCTGGCCCGGCTTTGCATTGCTCTCTGTGCTGCCAGCAAGGGGTAGGGATATGATTGTGTTTGGGGGGAATATCGGGGAGGAGATACGAGGAATCCCAAAGTGCACCATAATTGTCAAAACTGTTCTTTGAGGAAGTACATCCTTCTCAGGCTTCTGACTAAAAGCTGGAGAGTTAAGCAAAGGGAATAATAAAAATGTGATATAAAATTCTGTCAACACATTCTTTTTCCCCTACCCAGATTGGATTACCAGCCTGCACCTGGCCTTTCTGCTTCTCTGCACTTCTCTTTTTGCTCCTAACTACAAATAATTCCGCAATCTACAAGCTGCCACTCTGCAAAGTCACTTATCCAGAAGCCAACCGAGTCTACTACCTGAGAATGAAAAGAAGAGAGCAGAAACCCACTGGTGATTAGCCAATACAAATGGGATACACTTTGTGATCCCCAATGTAGCTGCACATATTGATCTCAAAAGCACATGAATTAGAAGTTTCCGTACTATCTGTCAAACACACACACACATCAGCAATTCACGTCTTCAACAACTAGGTGTTGTGCTATGAGGGCTGAGGTTATATATATCATATTTTGGAGGAAATATTTGTTCCTGATCTGAGTCTCATAAAATGCATTCAGGTAACATAATGGGTGTCTTACAGATGTATATGATACTAATTTGAAACAAATTATTATTATTCGTAGTAATAATATTGTAGGAGCTAACTTTTATTTTACATTTGCCTGGTAGCACAATAAGGACCCAAACCCAGCTAGGATTTTTGGATGCTGCCATAATAGAACAATAATACTGTGAGAAGAACCTTGTAATGAGCTGTGGTTAAAATCAAGAGGAAGTTTGTTTGTAAATGCAACGGAAAGACTGACTGACTGATTTACTCTTTTGGCATCACATAAATCTTGTCTAAGCCCCAAATTCCATAATTAAATCCATAATATAAATTGTTAAAATACTTATTGAATTCATCATCTTTCTCTGTAGTCTGCTGTCTTTTCCTTATTTTACATTGCAGTTAAGATATTCATATTTCCCCTCTGTCATCAGATTAAGGAAATGACTTACTTATAATTGTGTTGGCCATTAACACCATCTTCTCCATCATAAAAATAGAATAATAACAATCTCCAACAAAAAAACCCACAAAAGTATGTATCCATCTTACTTGTGTTGTACCACACATCCAGCAAGGAGCAGCAGAGGGAAGAACAGGGACTTGGAGGAAGACTGTGACAAATGCAGTTACTGTTATTTCTTTTCTCTCTACCGTCCTATCAGGACAGCAGAGGTAATGAACAAAAGCCAAGTCAAAGATTCCCATTGGATTGGTCCCCACAGCTGGCTGACCTACTTAACCAGATGAAGCACTGGACTTAGTGCCAGTTGTGGGTTATTCCCTGGGCATGGCTCTCTATTGCACTGTCCCTTAGGGGGATTATTAACATGAGTGCAAAATGAGTGGAGAAGAGAACTGGTGTGGAATTTTTCAGCACAACATTTTTTGTTGGAAAATGCCGATTCATCAAAACCAAAACTTGTTGCAGAAAAGGGGTCTGTTTCGATAAATTTTTCAACTCAAAAATTTTGAGAAATAAAGTTCGGAAACTATCAGAATGGTTTGTTGCCATATTGTAAAAAATTCCAGTGTTCTGGTTCAAAATGACTCTTTATTTCAAAATGCACACTGACTGTAGTAAAAAAAAATATTTTAAATAAATGGACAAAATTAAAATGTTTTGAAATTATGAAAAAATGTTTCACATGACCAAAAATATTGAGGGGGGGGGATTTTCAGTTCATGAAATTTTGAGATTTCCACTTTTTGTTTTGATTCATGATGGAACATTTTGCATTATCTTGAAAATGTTCACAGGCTAGGAAAACCATTCCCCTCCAGATCTTGTCCAGAACGCTACCAGAACAGAATGGCAGCATTTTGGACCTGCTTTGCCCTCTCTTCACTAAAAAAGGCTTTGTGCCAAGCATAAACATGGACCCAAGCGGGCTTAAGGACTAAAGTCAGATCCTACAAGATAAAGCTTCACCTAAAAACTGAAGGAACATAAGGCTTAAGTGAAATGAAGAAGCAGAGAATGAGCTGATCTCGTACACCTCCAAATGTCCTTGAAGACGAGGCAAACGAAGAAAAATCCCAGAAGGTTTCTGACAGTGTTAATCAAAACTCTTCTGTCATAGTTGGCCAAAGAAAGTCTAAGACATATTGGAGCACACACAACCTGACATACCTCCCACTGACATTACATTCCCCCTAGCTGAGATCCCCTCATAATTACCCAAACTGAAAACTTAGCCAGCACACTAGGGTTCACATGGCAATAGTTGCATGGGCTCTTTAATGTTTGTAAAAGGTCCAGACGTCTGGCTTATGTCTCATCTGCAAGGCAGAACCTCCAACAGCACAGCACTAATAGTGACCTGGTTCAGTACCAACTCAGCTGGCAGAGTTCCACTGTGATGCTGGCAGACCTGTTGCCAGCTCTTGCCACGGCTGTAGGCCTTAGCCGAGCACAGACAAATTCATTACAGGAAACCAGTCTGTTTCACCTGTGTGTTAGTATGATTCAGATGGGTATTGGACTGGTAACAATGTGTTTAGTGTTTAGACTTTTTGAAATGCTTGTAAGTTGCTGCAGGCATTAATCCTTATTTATAATAATTTTATCGTATGCTGTAAGGTAATATTTAAGTTTGGCTTCCTAACTGTAAAAATTTTGCTGTGAAACTGTGAACCCAGTCAGCAGGGATCGTTTCCTGTCCATTCAGAGGGCCTATCAAAACTAAATGGGCTATTGTGGGATATCACAATGCAAATAATATTAATTGCCCCTCGCACAGGAAGAGGCTACATGCAAAAGGGCTCATCCCATTTTCTTGAATTCTGGAAGAAGGAAATAAAAGTAGCTAACAAGAAAAGTTTTCATCTTTTGCTGTTTGGACTCTTTTCTTGATTAATAAAACCTTAGATTGGCTACAAGAGTTGTCTTTGGTGTGAGAACTAAGGTACGACTTGATGCTGAATAAGTGACTGGTCTCTTGGGACTGGGAGCAACCTGAATATTTTGTAATCTTTGGTGCACGGAATCCAATTATCACTAAGTCCCCCTTGCCTGGGTGGCAAAATAGACTGGAATGCCAAGGGGACTGTCTGTGACTCCCTGGTAAGACTGGTATAGTACTTTAGGAGTTCACACTTGTTAGTGGGCCGGTGAAATCTAATTACAGAACACACAACCAGCTTGGGGGTATCTGTCCCGCTTCTTGACAGTCTGCCCTGAGGCTGGCATTCCTGGTCGTGAACCACTCCACACAATGTGACTGCCACGTCCTGCAGAAAGCTGAGTTTGGCATAGATGTCTCCCCTGCAAAGCCTGACAGCTCTGCCTAGCAACTGAGTTCTGATGAGATCCTGGGCTAGATAGAGCTGCAAGCAGGGAAATATTTCTCCAAAAAAGGAAAAAGCATATTTGGTCATTTCAGCCCCAGTTCTGCAAAGCTATAAGCAGCGTGGGGCATGGGTCACTTGCTGGAAGATTCTCTGCACCTTGAAGTCTTTAAACCATGATTTGAGGACTTCAATGGCTCAGACACAGGTTTGATACAGGAGTGCGTAGGTGAGATTCTGTAGCCTTCATTGTGCAGGAGGTCAGACTAGATGATCATAATGGTCCCTTCTGACCTTAAAGTCTATGATTCTATGAGTAACTTTAAAGAAATATGTATCATCTTGTTGAAGTCCATGGAGTATGCATCCGAAGAAGTGGGCTGTAGTCCACGAAAGCTTATGCTCTAATAAATTTGTTAGTCTCTAAGGTGCCACAAGTACTCCTGTTCTTCTTTTCACCTCTATAATGTGATTTGTGGAGCCAGAGCTTTCAGACTCTTGGCTAAGGGCCTTTTGACTCAAGTATTATCCACGTTTGTCAGAGAGCAGAATGCAGTATTGTAGCTGGGTTAGTCGCAGGATATTAGAGAAACTAGGTAGGTGAGATAATATATTTTATTAGACCAACTTCTATTGGTGAGAGAAGAGCTCTGTGTAAGTGTGAAAGCTTGTCTCTCTCAGCAACAGAAGTTGGCCCAATAAAAGACATTACCTCACCCTCCTTCTCTCTCTAATATCCTGGGACCAACACAACTATAACAACACTGCATACAATGTTAGAAAGAGATTGACAAGTAAGAGATGCACCAGAGGTTACATAGAGGTGACAGCAGCCCACTTTAACAGTCAGGAAAAGTGATGGTTTACAGGATTTGGGCATTGTTAGAGCACTTAAATTGAGAGATTTACATGTCTATGAAAGCTGTTAGTTTCCAGTGTTTAAACTGAAATCTACAGCACTGGAAAACTGTGTAGTAAAGGAGAGCTTTCTAACAGCCGGATGTTGGGCATCTCCTGAAAGGGTCAGAGTGCTCTCAGCTCAGCACCTTGCAAGATTCCCTTACGCATGCAGGAAACCAAAAATGACCAGAATTTCACTGCTAGGTCTGTACAGTATGAAAGGCACATATTTGATAGCAGCACTGAAGAGCACAAACATCACTTAGTGAACTCTGTATGAGATTCACTTAATAAACCAGTGGCATCTCCCTCTCTGTGGCCCCAACCCAGCAGAACATTTGTGATTCTTTCCAAGACTCCTGTGCCCTGAAATGTTCTGGATCGCCGTCCAATGGCAGGCTAGCTGGTTCAGTAAGAACGCTGGCCTGCCAGGGAAATTGCATCCATGTAGAATATAGCATGATGGCTACTATCAGCAAAGCCACCTGAGAACTGGAGAATTCAGTCCTGTGGTGAAAGGATGCCAGTCCCCTTAAAGTCAATGGAATTTCACTGAGGCTGGATATGGCCAATGGTGTTTGGATGCAGCCTATTTCGACAAATTCCCTTGCCTCCAGGTACACAGTGGGATCCCAATTTAGAACTCAGATACACACACACACAGAATACTCGGTATGCCGATGACACTAAAAGGTTACTCAGAATGAGGAGAGAAACAGAATGTTATCGTTTGTCACGTACAAAGCTTCCTACCCAGAGCAGTGCAAGAATCACTCATTAAAAGGTGAAAAGAAGAGAGAATAATGAAAAAGCATACTGAGGAGGAAAGAGGTCTGAGGAAAGCAAATAAGCCTCTTGAGAGGAGAATCCCAGATATTGCCTTAAAGACAAAGGAGAGCACCAGAATCGCTGAGAGGAATTACCTGATTAGAGGAGTAGGAGAATTTAACTAACACCTGTTTTAGTAGAGCTTGTTCGGCGATGATGAGAGGTAAGTGTATGATATGCTATAAAGAGCACATCTCTGGGATGATGTGCTGATTAGCCATCATTAACATCTTCATATATGAACACATGCTACCATTGCTCCCCCAGCCACAATCGCCCACCACCAAGGCAATGCACCTGTCTCTTGCAGAGCTTTGTATTCCAAGGTGCTTTGCCCAAGGTGAAAAATGCAGTTGTGAACATTTAAAATAAAGCACCAGCAAATCAAGAGAGAAGTTAAGAGCTCCAGGCAATGAAGGAAAGAAACCAGTCTTCAGCTGAGATTTAAAAGGCGATGGAGAGCTGACGTGGAAAAGAGCTACAAGGGTTCAGAAGCTAAAGAGAAGGTGATTCTTGCCCCAGGAGTTGCTAAAACAGGACGAGCTTGTGCTTCCTTCAGACGTGAACTGATATAGCCCCAGGCCACCTAGGGATGCCCGCCCAGAGGGACAACTACAATAGGGAACAGTGACACCGCACCACCTTTGAAAAAATACCCAAAGCTGGAAGTTTGCGTGCTACTGAGGCAACTGGCTGTGGTTTCATAGGATGATGGGGGAAGTGATGAAGAAGCTGTTGGGAGCAGAGGGGCACAAGGCAATAGTCTGACAAAGTGGGTTGGACTAAAGGCCGAACTATCAGTGAAAGGGGGGTGAATCCTCTTGAAGACTGAGGGAAAAGCCAATCTCAGTCACATTGGCAGAGGGGTGCATTACAATGGAATTGTGTTCTTCCACCCAAGAGCACAGGGAAGGGATCATCTCAATTTAGTGCTGCAGACAGAGATGCTTTGAAAATCAAAGGTAGGTTTCCAAAGGCTTAAGTGGCACTTAGGCACCTGACTTCCACTGAAAGTCTTGTATCCTTGAAAATATACCCCTTGGTTCAGCCACAGGGGACACATAACAGCCAGCCCCTGGAGTATGTGTACACGTCTATGGAGAGTAACCCTCCACTGGGCGGGTCTAGACCTGCCCCTAAGACACCTGAGGGGCCTCTCTTTTCCCTTGCACTTTGGACACACTTGCACAGCTTGTCATCCCAACAAAGCATCATTGAACTGAACTTCATTGGAACTGTACCTGGCTCTTCTCATCCTCAAAGCACTTGACAAGTATTAACTAGTCAATCCACGTCACGTTTCTAGGAGAGAGGGACTCAGACGCCCATTCTGCAGAAGATGAGAACTGAGTCAGAGAGGTCAGTGACTTCCCCACAAGGCCAATGAGGGACTGAGTGCAGGAGATGGGACTGAAACTCCACTCTAACCACAAGACCACACCTCTCTTCTGCCTGATTGTTTGTTGCATGTTATTCTTGCTTGCTTCCTCTCATTGCATCACACTCTAAGGGTTTCCCTACACTTGTACCTTCTGTTCCCCTTTTTTAAAATGCTACTTTCTGTAAGTAGCTAAGATTTCCCTCTGTGCCTTTCCCTCAGCATTAGACAGTCCCAGCAGACATTTACCTTCTCATGTTGCTTTCTTTTCTTGCCCATCAGATGGTGTTATGGAGGAACATTCAATTGAATTGGAAGCGGATGAGTGCCAAGGAGATAGCCAGCCAAAGCAGAGGAACTTGTTTCAATTCGATCAGCAGTCTACACGTTGGCCCGTGCGAAGGAGAAGTAAAGGTTCTGCTCCATCTCTTCCTGTCTTTCCTCTCTCACATGATCCTGGGCAGCCCTGATAGCAGCGCTTGAGATTTGCAAGCGTGACCCAGATATTTTCATATTTTTGAGGGGAGTTCATAAAAGGAGTCTAGACCTCTTCCCCATACATTCTCTTAAAACAACACTTCTCTATGCAACTGGGAGCCTGGGCTGTCTAACAGTGAAGGAAGCCATAGTAACCAGGAGGATGAATAACAAATTTGGGTGAATTATTGAGTGCTCAGTTGAAGACACTTTCAAGAGCCAGGTGCTCAGCACTTTCTGAGCATATCAAGTTGTGTTGTCGCCATGTTGGTCCCAGGATATTAGAGGGAAAATGTGGGTGAGGTAATAAATAATAATAATATTTACATCACTCACCTTGTGTCTCAGGTTTGGCACCTAATGCCACAAGTTGCTTGAAACTCTTCGTCCTCATCCAGATGCCTTCGAAATTAGGTGTTTCCAGATTGCTCCGCAAATTCATGTGCCCTACTGCCTTACACCTCCTCAGCTTTCTGATGTTCTGTAATTGTCAGGATAACAAAAGTATCCTCATTTTGGGGGTGGGCTTCATTTGCTATTAAAGGTCCCATCACAAACAAGGAGGATTGTTTCAATTTAGATGAAAGAAAAGAGTTTAAACAGGGGACCCACAGCCTACTCAGCTGTAGATTGGCAGAGGCCCTGGAGGTTTTTCGCTTTCCTCCACAGCATGGGGCAGGGATCGCTTGCTGGACGATTCTGAGCAACTAGAAGTCTTTAAATAATGATTTGGGAGTTCTACAGCTAAGTCAAGGGAGAGAATTCTTCCAGGAGTGGGTGGGTCAGGTTTTGTGGCCCGCATGATGCGGGAGGTCAGACTAGATGATCATAATGGTCCCTTCTGACCTTAGAGTCTATGAGTCTATGAGTTACTAACTTTGGAGTTCATAGGAGTCTCTTGCAAGCGATGTTGCTGCCGCTGGCATTCCGAAACCATATCCTATTGACAGGATTGCTCCATAGTAATCTTACCCCGGAGAGAGTTTCATAGATTGATATGAAAGGGTATAGGTGCAGTGAGGAGGAAGTAGAAGTTTCTCCCATCAAGATGTTCCCACTGGGAACTAGCTACCTTGGGCCATCACGATTCTCAAGTACCTGTGGCTTTTCGTATGAGGTTTTGGAGAGAGGAACTCAGATAGATGATTCATCTCTACTAAATTACAGAGACAAACCTAGTGCAGAGAGATGTCTGCAACCTGGAAGGGAAATCCCATTTTGATTCTCTCACCTGCTGATATGGCTACAATGGCATAGATATTCCCATAGCTCAGGTACTTTTATGGGGCTCCTACTCCCGTGATAGCACTGAGATCCACTTTCTTCACTTAAAGAGGTAATGGGGTAGCTTTTCATAGGGATGAGGCCTGGCCTCCCTCTTTGGTGGGAAAAATTTGTGCTTATGAACTTAGCAGACTCATTTTGTGCCGCTGAGATGAACTGCAAACATGATGTAAGCGGGGGAATGGTCCCGCTATTGTGAGGAACTTTCCTGGCTTAGACAGTACCCCAGTGAAGTGGGCTACAAAAGGATCTGAGTCCTCGCTCCCACTTCCTTTATCCAGAGGCCTGTCTGACCTCGAGGGCTCCCCTTCCACTCTCCTGTGTGGCAGAGTCCTTGTAACCCCAACCAGGCTGGGCCCAGGATTCCTGGGGGGCTCGACCTTGTCGTGGTCACTTAAGGCACAGGCTGGGGTGTCCCTACTCCAGGGTGCTCTCTCTGCGCTGGATGCTTCCCTGACCCACTGATCATTACGTACAGTTCAAAGCAAATACAATTTATTAAACAGCCACTAATTTAAAAAAAATAAGGAAAAAATGGGAAAGGTTAAAGGAAAACTCGTCACCCTGCTCTGTGGCATGGGGACATCCCAACCAGCATCTCTGGATGTCAGGGCAGTTCACAGTCTGTTCCTCACAAGTCCCAGACCCCTTCTCAGGCCCTGGCTGTGCTGCAGGGACGCTGCGGGTCGGACACTTGCTCTGGTGGTGGCCACAAGCCCTCAGGTTCTAGGTGGCAGGACCCTTCTTCCCAGCGTCGTCCCCACCCCATCGGGGTTATGATCCCCCTCCATGTCTGGCCTGCAGGGCCCCTTGGCTGGGGGCATCTCCCTGCACTGGGCCCACTGCACAGGGTCCCCCCTCGCTCTGCCCAGCTGCTCACCGCACCCGGCTCCGGACGGCTCCAGCCTCAGCTCTGGTGGCTGCAGCTCTGCTCCCAGCACAGATCTGCTCTCTGGGCTGCTTCTGTGACTCCGCTCCCAGCTCTAACCTGCTTCTTGGGCTGCTTTTCTGGCCCCTGTGGCTGGCCCGGCTCTGCTCCCCAGCCCAGCTCGGGCCCCTGCTCTCTCCTTAGCTCGGCCCCACTCTGTCTGACCAGGCAATCCCAGCTCACAGGGAGGACAGGACCCCCTGGCATCCTGACTCCCTGATGTGCCTGTCCGCCCTGTCAATCAGCCTGACCTGGAGCATTGGCCTCTCCCCATTGTTCCTGGGGACTGTCAGTCTCAGGGTCCTGATTTCCCATCGACCCCTCCCCTTTCTTTTGGTACTGGGAGCTAGCCAACCAAACACCCCCACTGAGTGTTAGTAAGGGGACAACAGTCCCTTTACAATGAGCACCTGACTCAGACCCCTAGGCACAAGTATTCACATTTGTGCCCACAATTGAGTTGCAGACGGAAAATGCAAACGTAAAAATATAGGCTGCCATTTTGAATATGTGGCCTAACATGGGGCATTGAGGAGAGAACCTCTTTAAGAAACCCCCTAGCCCCAATTCCAGCCTCCAAGTCCAGTTAACGTATAAACATGGGAGCTCTTAGGTGCCTAGCTACCACACCCAGATTTGGATGTCAGAAAATATCATGATTGGTCCTGCTTTGAGCAAGGGGTTGGACTAGATGACTTCCTGAAGTCCCTTCCAACCCTGATATTCTATGCTTCTATGAGAAAGTTAGCCAGGATACACCTACTGTTTCAGAATATACCACTAGATCTTTAATCTTCATTTGCATAGTCCCCCAGACACAGGCAGAAAAGATTTCAGTTTAATGTGAACAGAACCCTCAACTGTGGTGACATCTGTTAATAAATCAGCCATATCAACTATGGAGGCTGAACATACATTCTTTGCACAGCCAGAACGGCTGCTCATATCAGCTCATTTTATAAGTCCAGAAAGAGGTAGCTGAGGAGCCCTTAAAATACAGATCAGATTTATAGAGCTGGTCAACAAATGCTAATTATTTTCACAGGAAATGTTTTTAAAATAATTTCCTTTTTAATTTTCCGCCAAAAAAAATCAATCTTTTGATGCAACCTTTAAACCAACACCCCCGATGTTTTCTGTGTTCAAAAACTGGGGAAAAAAAGGGTTTTGCTAAGTATTTTCAGTTTTTAAAAACCAAAACTTTTTCCTGAAACCAGAGCAAAGCTTTTTTTCACTTTTTGGCTCGTTTTTTTTTTCCCTGAGAAACTAGAAAGTTTCAACCAAACTGAAAGCTTTCTGAAAGAATGTTGACCAGCTCTAAAGGTGCAAATGATCCTAGAGATACTCTCTGCTGTTTAGGTGCAAAGGTGATTTAAAAGTTCAAGATCACGGCTATCCTCCCTGGAAAGAGAAATATTTTACAACAACCATCCTGAAGGAAAGTTATAATTGAAATGCTATTGTGATATACCAACGGTTTAACAAGTAATAATGCATAGCCATCCTGAGTGACTTGGAACGTGTGCAGTTTATGCACATCCACCATGAGAGGGAGGAATTTGAGGTGCAGTGAGCAAATCTATTTCTTCTGTACCTACAGTTTTTGGAAAAGTTGAACATCTGGATAGACAAAATGAGGATCAGTTTTTCCCTCCACACCAACAACAGGAGAATGAATCAGCTGTAAGTACTGGAGCTACCACTTTTCTGCTTATTAAAGCCGCGTTAAATTAGTGCAGAATTATTTGTGGGGGTTTGGTTAAAAATATATTATGTGGGCATGAAATCTAAAAAGAAACTGCAAAAATTTATTTTCAATTTCACAAAGCCGTGAGTTACACTGAGCTTTGATACTCTGTCATTTCAAAGTTTTACATTGTATTGGTGCCTTTTCCCATTGGGATCCCATTTGAACATCATCCTGTCATCCCTCTGCCAGGCGGTAGCAGATGTCCAGGGACTTGCAGGCCAGCTTCCCAGTGGAGCAGAAATCAGTGGCATGTGGTCTGAGTAGAGTCTAAGGCTACGTCTACACTATGAGCTAGGGGTGTGATGCCCAACTCACGTAAATATACTTGTGCTAGCGCAAGTATAAATAATAGCTTAGCTATGCCAAGTACAAACCCGCCTGAACTACAGAGGTATGCTTCCCGTGCTACCGCGGCTACACAACTATTTACATGCACGAGGTGGGAATCATACCCCTAGCTCAGTGGTCCTCAACCTTTTCCAGGTGGTGGGCACTGAACGACGAGCCACCGAGGACCGTGGCCAGCGGACAAGCATCTGCCAAAATTCCGCTGGGATGCGGCAACGTCAAGAGGCGTCGCCGCCGAAAATCAGCGGCATCTCTTGACGCTGCTTTTCGGTGGCATTTCGGCAGATGCTTGTCCGCTGGCCAGTACATGGGTGCACACAGATGCCCCGGCAGGCGATATGGCACCCGTGGGCACCGCATTGGGGACCACTGCCCTAGCTCATAGTGTAAACATAGCCAAAGTGTAATATACACACCACTCCTGAAATGAGATGGTCAAACAGCATGTAGGGCAATCCCTTCCTCCAGGAATCTCAGCCCAGCACCAATGTCTGGTCCCCAGCAAGCAACTCTCTCTCAAAGATTGACTCCAGTCACAGAGAGCAAACTCTCTTGCTGCTCACACAGCTCCCCTTCTCCTGAAGATGCCTATAAACCTAACCTTGCATAACCTGAAACTAACACAGAATATCTTCCCATAAGCCAAAACTTGCTCACACGCTAAGAAAAAGAATTTGCATGATGTTATATGTCAGCACCCCCTGATGATTCCTGCCATCATAATATTTTAAAATAAATCAAAAAAACTTATCAGTGGCTTTGAAAACAAAACAGCTTGCCATTTGAGAACTGTAATAACATTCTCTCCTTTCCTGAAGAAGGATCTGAAGGGCAACATGGCTCCTGAAACCAAAATCACTGAAGAGAAAAGCACTAAAAATCAGAACAGAGGGACAACAGGTGTGAAACGCGTCAGCAGAGCTGTCTCCTATATCAGGGGAGGAACAAACATGTCTGGAGGTGGGTCTAAAGGTAAAGCAATTACCAGTCACAACTATTGACTAGTTTCAGAGTAACAGCCGTGTTAGTCTGTATCCGCAAAAAGAAGAACAGGAGTACTTGTGGCACCTTAGAGACTAACAAATTTATTAGAGCATAAGCTTTCGTGGACTACAGCCCACTTCTTCGGATGCATATAGAATGGAACATATAATGAGGAGATATATATACACACATACAGAGAGCATAAACAGGTGGGAGTTGTCTTACCAACTCTGAGAGGCCAATTAATTAAGAGGAAAAAAAAAAAAAAAAAAAAAACTTTTGAAGTGATAATCAAGCTAGCCGAGTACAGACAGTGTGATAAGAAGTGTGAGAGTACTTACAAGGGGAGATAGTCAACGTTTGTAATGGCTCAGCCATTCCCAGTCCTTATTCAAACCGGAGTTGATTGTGTCTAGTTTGCATATCAATTCTAGCTCTGTAGTCTCTCTTTGGAGTCTGTTTTTGAAGTTTTTCTGTTGTAATATAGCCACCCGCAGGTCTGTCACTGAATGACCAGACAGGTTAAAGTGTTCTCCCACTGGTTTTTGAGTATTTTGATTCCTGATGTCAGATTTGTGTCCATTAATTCTTTTGCGTAGAGACTGTCCGGTTTGGCCAATGTACATGGCAGAGGGGCATTGCTGGCACATGATGGCATAGATCACATTGGTAGATGTGCAGGTGAACGAGCCCCTGATGGTATGGCTGATGTGATTAGGTCCTATGATGATGTCACTTGAATAGATATGTGGACAGAGTTGGCATCGGGGTTTGTTACAAGGATAGGTTCCTGGGTTAGTGGTTTTGTTCAGTGATGTGTGGTTGCTGGTGAGTATTTGCTTTAGGTTGGGGGGTTGTCTGTAAGCGAGGACAGGTCTGTCTCCCAAGATCTGTGAGAGTAAAGGATCATCTTTCAGGATAGGTTGTAGATCTCTGATGATGCGCTGGAGAGGTTTTAGTTGGGGGCTGAAGGTGACAGCTAGTGGTGTTCTGTTATTTTCTTTGTTGGGCCTGTCTTGTAGGAGGTGACTTCTGGGTACTCGTCTGGCTCTGTCAATCTGTTTTTTTACTTCAGCAGGTGGGTATTGTAGTTTTAAGAATGCTTGATAGAGATCTTGTAGGTGCTTGTCTCTATCCGAGGGATTGGAGCAAATGCGGTTATATCTTAGAGCTTGGCTGTAGACAATGGATCGTGTGGTGTGTCCTGGATGGAAGCTGGAGGCATGTAGGTAAGTGTAGCGGTCAGTAGGTTTCCGGTATAGGGTGGTATTGATGTGACCATCGCTTATTAGCACAGTAGTGTCCAGGAAATGGACCGCTTGTGTGGATTGATCTAGGCTGAGGTTGATGGTGGGATGGAAATTATTGAAATCATGGTGAAATTCCTCAAGGGCTTCTTTTCCATGGGTCCAGATGATGAAGATGTCATCAATGTAGCGCAAGTAGAGTAGGGGCGTTAGGGGACGAGAGCTAAGGAAGCGTTGTTCTAAGTCAGCCATAAAAATGTTGGCATATTGTGGGGCCATGCGGGTACCCATAGCAGTGCCGCTGACTTGAAGGTATATATTGTCCCCAAATGTGAAATAGTTGTGGGTGAGGACAAAATCACAAAGTTCAGCCACCAGGTTAGCTGTGACATTATCAGGGATACTGTTCCTGATAGCTTGTAGTCCATCTTTGTGTGGAATATTGGTGTAGAGGGCTTCTACGTCCATAGTGGCCAGGATGGTGTTTTCTGGAAGATCACCGATGGATTGTAGTTTCCTCAGGAAGTCAGTGGTGACTATTGACTAAACAGTGTGGCCAGTTGTTTGACTACACTTGTGGTTCATTCACTAGTAGTATTTCTAGTATGGCTTTACAAGTTACCAATCTCTTTACACATCACTGAACTTTAAGTTTACCCCACATGTTGTGCCAGGTTGGAACCTGTCTATACTTTCCCATCCCTCATTTGAATGCTACATTCCAAGTGTTGATGAGCCATAACAGGGCTCCCTAACTGTGCTTGGTACAAAGTATTCATGAATCTTTACTTTGACAAGTTTTCTATTTTCTAATGCCAAAGCTGACTTCAGCTTTGCAAAGTTCTGTGGGATGTTTGACATGGGTGAACAGAATTTGTGGGAAGAGCATAATGCATTTAATTAATGTAACCTTGCAATACCCATATATGTAATGTATATTATATTAATACCATCCACATAATATCTATTAATGTGTATATTACATCGAACATGGCTTGATCATACATGTAGCATGCTCTTAATAAGGGGAGATATGTTGGTGCAAGTCTCTAGGGGAAGCGCCAGCAGTCTTTGCATTCTAGGATTGAGACTTGCAGGGGGGAATAACTTGCAACACCCTTTTCTGCCTTCAGTGGTAGCCACCTCCACCAGCCAGGGTGTCTATGGGACAGAGTCATGGCTACACCTACTCCCTGCCCAGTTACTCCCAAGGAGAAGCATCTGGAGCACCATGCGCTTTGGGCAGCCCTCGTGGGCTATGAAAGGTGTGGGAGAGGACAATCTTTACCCCTTCCTATAGCCCTACACAGTCACATTAGCCAGAGGCACAATCTAGAGTTACACCCACACTAAGGTCCTTTCCTGCTGCTCTTGCTCAAGTTAAGTAGTCCTGTTAGCATCTGCAGTTTGACTTGCATATTTTCATACTCCTCAGCCTGAATAAAGATGGTATTATGGGGTCCTAAGTGGCCCAAACTGCCAACAATCAAGCACGCAGTTTAAGTGGACAAGAGCACCCATGCAACTGCATGCCTCGTTGGTGTTGCCATGTCTGTGACTGCTCCCCTTAAAACACAGGCTTGTCCATTTGTGCAGGCAGGTAACTGATTTGCACACACACACACACACACGGTAATTGAGCATGGTAGCCTCCCATATCATAGCCCAGAGAGGTAGACCCTCCATGATTCTTACATAGCTTCTGAGCATCTGTGACAGTCACTGCACGTATGCCTGGGTTGGCTCATTGGGTCTTACATGCCTCTAGCACCTGAGGGCAAGTCTACACTACAAAATTCAGTTGACCTAAGTTACGTCGACATACAGCCACTGCAGTAGTTGAACTGGTTTTACGTGTCCACACTACGCACCTTGTGGTGGCGGTGCACATCCTCATCAGGAGCCCTTGCACTGATTTAACTGCCAGAGTGAGGCATTGTGGAACAGTTTCTGAAAGGCAGCAACAGCCGATGTAAGCAACGCAATGTCTACACTGACACTGCATCAACCTAACTACATCGACTTAAGCTCTGTGCCGCTCATGGAGGTGGAGTTATTAAGTCAGTGTAGTGGGCAAGCCACATCGATGGCAGCTACATTTTAGTGTAGATGCCTACAGAGTTAGGTCAACGTACGCTGCCTTTGGTCGACCTAGCTCTGTAGTGTAGACCAGGCCTGATACATTTCCTTCCTCCTTTCATTGCAAAAGGATTTTGCTTTTTTCATTATGTTTTCCTAGAGACTTGTTTTAACTTTACCTAAATTCCAGTGTGTAAACGAATGAGTAAGATTCTCACCACCATCTGCTATGCAACTTTGTGGGCATCATAAAATAAGCCAGTTTGTACAAGTATATCCCAGTGTGCTTTATAATAGGGAACTCTGCCAACTACACTCTGGAGCAGTTAGCTTTTCCCATGCCAGATCTAACAGTTGTCCTAGAATGTGATAAATCAGAGTTGGCTTTTCCAGTCTGGCTGATACATTGTCCCAGTTCTACAATAATTGCTTAGGGCATTTTGAGAAAAGCAGATCCCAGGATTGTTTGCGTCATTTACATAGCTTATAAGCTTTTTGGGGGTAGGGATCGTCTTTTCATTGGCTTTGTTGTCACTGAAGACTTAACCCGTAGATGTGTGTACAGCACCTAGAATAGCGTGGCCCCAATCCTGACTTGACGCCTAGATGCTAAGAGGGCCAGAGAAAATGCCTTTCAGTGAGGGACGTGAAGAGAGCCATCTGTTCAGCTTATCAAAAAAGAATGAGAGACGACTTGCTGACAGTGTCCTTCATAGGGAGAAAATACTGTGCTCTTAAGGGCTCTTTCAACTAACAGTGAAGGGCAAAACAAGAACCAAAAGCTGGAAGCAGAAGCCAGACAAATTCAAATTAGAAATGAGATGCAGGTTTTTAACAGTGAGGATGATCAGCCATTGGAACAACTTGCCAAGGGAAATGACGGCCTCTCCATCTCTTGATGTCTTTAAGTCAACACTGGATATCTTTCTGGAAGATGCTTTAGTGAAACACATTGTTGAACTCAGTACAGGGGGGTAACTGGATGAAATCTAAAGGCCTGTGAAAGGATGTCAGACTAGATGCTCTAATGCACTGGTTCTCAACCTTTCCAGACTACTGTACCCCTTTCAGGAGTCTGATTTGTCTTGCGTACCCCCAAGTTTCACCTCACTTAAAAATGACTTGCTTACAAAATCAGACATAAAAGTGTCCCAGCACACTATTACTGAAAAATTGTTTCCTTTCTCATTTTTACCATGTAATCATAAAAATTAATCAATTGGAATATAAATATTGTACTTACATTTCAGCATATAGCATATAGACCAGTATAAACAAGCCATTGTCTGTATGAAATTTTAGTTTGTACTGACTTCGCTAGCTTGTTGTAAAACTAGGCAAATATCTAGATGAGTTGATGTACCCCCTGGAAGATCTCTGTGTACCCCCCGGGGGTACACGTACTCCTGGTTGAGAACCACTGCTCTAATGGTCACTTCTGGCCTTAAACTTTCTGAATCTATGCTACTGTGATACAAATAAAATAAGAATATCCCTCTGCCTCTTCATTCTGATGAACTTTCCTCTTTCAGATAAACCTCTAGTGTTTCAGTTTATTGACTGGGTCTTGCGGGGGACGTCCCAGGTGATGTGCGTCAATAATCCACTCAGTGGGTGTCTCATGATTGCTGGATTCCTGGTCCAGAATCCCTGGTGGGCTCTCACAGGCTGTTTAGGAACATCTGTCTCAACGTTAGCAGCACTTATTCTGAGTCAGGACAGGTATGTTTATCTCTGGGGGTTGTTCCTGGTGCTGACCAAAGTCACATTTGAACTATGTATCAGAGGGGTAGCCGTGTTCTAGAATAAAGAATAGATATGGACTAAAATGCAAATCACAGAGCCAAATACTTCTACTCTTTGATTTCCAATTTGAACTCTGCAGAGCTATCTGGTAAAAAATGACACTTTTAAAAAAAAATGGTTATTTGCGTTGTTGTTTCACACCACTGATTCTAAAAATAGAAATAACTTTAGAAATCTGATTTATTCTTTGCTGTTTATGCTGTTGGTTTCCTTTTTACAGTCTCAGCTTGGAACATTCCAGCCAGACTATAATTCCTACTGCATTAGGGAACCCAGTTACCACCAGTTTCCATTGGCATTTTTTAATTTATTTTTATGGAAACACTTAGGTAGGTCTTGGGTTTTGTTGCTGTAGATATTCCCGGTTAGAAAGGCCTCCAAACATAGACAATTTCAAGCTAGCCTTAGGTAGATCAAGGTTTTGCTACAAGCCCCGGCTGTTTACTTGTCAGAATCACCACATTGATCATTGCTTTCCACTTCTTCAGACACAGAACTTCCATAAACTACCTTACAGCTCACACACTCTTTCACGGGGGCTTGAAGGGATGTTGTTATCTGGACAGTGTAATTAGGGTCTTCTAATACATTTTCAAGTGAACATAAAGACTCATCTGTCTCCCACAGATCAGCCATAGAAACAGGACTCCATGGCTATAATGGGACCTTATTGGGATTACTCATAGCTGTGTTTTCTGACAAAGGAGACTATTATTGGTGGCTTCTACTGCCTGTAGTTGTTACATCCATGGCATGGTAAGTTGCTCTTTGTTTTGTTTTTAATGTGCAATCCTAAATATTCTCTATTCTTAGTTTGACTTTTTTACTTTTACTGACCCATGAGTTATCTACTGTAGCTTACTTACATTTTTAACTAATACAACTTGAAACAAAACTGTATTTACAGCTGGGCAAATAAAGCTAAAAATTTCTGCTAATGCTTGTTCACTTTTTGAAACTTCAGCCATGTTTGTGCTCTTTTTCAGTTCACTTTCTTTGGAGGTCAACGTGAGAGGCAATAAGACTCTTCTTAGGTCCACCCACAATCTAAGCTCTACCCACTTAAAATGTCAGAATATGACACCACTCACAGTAGCTTGTGAAGATGTTCAATATATGATCATGTGTCCTCTGTGGGGTTCCACTAGGTATTGGGGTTTCAGGACTGCCCTTAGTAGAGCTTGGGTGCCGCACTGGATTTCTCGACTGAGTGGTGCATAGATCCCACATCCAGTAGATTTTACAGATCTTCACAATATGATCATCCCCTTCAGGGATGGATTGTTCAACAGTGAATAGTTGGGTAGGTGACATTGAAATTATTACCGTTAGACTTCTTGCTCTTATATTAATGAAATATAACTGAGCGAGGATCCAGCCATTAGCCGCCCCCAAACCATGCATCTGAATGACCCAGAAGTAGGGGCAAGTTCTGGATCTGAACTTTACAGCTCGTGCCCATCTCTCTTTGTTTGCACAAGCTTACATTTGTGGGTTGAATGCTATTCCTGATTAAGTCAATGACAAAACTCCCATTGACTTCAGCAGAAGCAAGATCATCCCCATATGCTTTTAGAAAATGAATGGACATTGTACCTAGTTAATTTGGAGATAAGGGCCAGATTCTTGAAGGTATTTAGGCACCTGCATCCCATTGGGAGTTAGATGCCTAAATATATTTAAGAATCTGTGCCAAAGTACCATACTTTCTGCTGCTTTGCTTACGGTTAGAGGCTGACCTGATTGGTGTAAGTGACCACCTGCAATACCAGTCACTTATAAGGACAGGGAAGGCTGTTTCTATTCACTCTAGTCATTATAAACCCTAAAGGTAAAAGGAGGACACAGAAAACACCCATAGGTAACAGATGCCATCACAAGAGATGGACAGATAAATCTACGAAGAGGTTGTTCTCCTTTTGGGTTCAGCCAGTTTCTTAGGTGAAGATGTTTACCACCGCCCTCACTGGTATGTAGAATTGATTAGTGCTGTCTGAAAGATCTTGTTGTTCTTCTCTTTTCAGCCCCATTCTTTCCAGTGCTTTAGGCTCAGTCTTTAGTAAATGGGACCTTCCTGTTCTCACCTTGCCTTTCAATATTGCTGTGTCTCTTTACTTGGCTGCCACTGGACACTACAACCTCTTCTTCCCTACGACGCTCATTCAGCCTGTAACATCAGTGCCCAACATCACCTGGTCTGAAATCGAAGTGCCACTGGTAAGGTCCACTAAAGGCAGAATCATGCCACTCCATTGCACATAGTCTCTGGGAAAGAAGGGTATTAAATACTGCATAATCCCAAAACATGGAGCACAGAACTACATAAGGGAACTGGAATGGGTTTGGCTGGTGCCAGGGAAGGTGCCAAACTGATGGCAAAGCAAACTGATGTCTAATATTTATCTACAGAACAAGTGTATAGTGTGGTCAGTGTGGCAAACCTCTTTGTTACAGTGCCACAGCACTGAATCGCTTCCAAAATTGGAACAAAACCAGAAAACATTGAAATTCCCTATGAAAGGGCATTTAAAAAAATCCATTTATAATGTAACATAAAATAAAATTTAAAACAAAAAGTCATTTCAAAACAAAAATTAAAACATTCCATTCCAATAAAGGGAAAGTTTCAATCTTATCAGAATACTTGTTCCCCCCACCCACTCCCAATGTTTTCCAAAATGATATTTCATTGAAATTGACACATTCCTAGGGGAAATTTTCATTTTGGCAGAACAGCATTTTCCAACAGAAAATTTACTCTCAGAAGATTTCCAACTAGCTCTAATAAAATATGCTACATCCCCTGTGATTGCAACCCTGTCATTAACTGTGGCATGTCATTTTTTTGTAATTGATTTTGCAGTTGCTAAAATCCATTCTGGTGGGAATCGGTCAGGTGTTTGGTTGTGACAATCCCTGGACTGGTGGCATTTTTCTGCTCGCTGTCTTTGTAGCATCACCACTCATCTGCTTATACGCTGCAGTTGGATCAGCAGTGGGCATGCTGGCAGGTATGATATACACGTTTCCCTTAGATGCTCTGCTTAGCTGGTGTAAACAGACACCATTCCTTGGATTTAAGTGAAGCTATGCCAGTTTACCCCACTGAGTACCTGGCCCTACACCTTTAGAACTGTTGTTGTAAGTCATCCTATAAATCTACCAGCCTGATTCGCTACCTCGTCTGACCATTTGCAATACTCATAGAATATCAGGGTTGGAAGGGATCTCAGGAGGTATTCTAGTCCAACCCCCTGCTCAGAGCAGGACCAATTCCCAGACAGATCTTTGCCCCAGGTCCCTAAATGACCCTCTCAAGGATTGAACTCACAACTCTGGGTTTAGCAAGCCAGTGCTCAAACCACTGAGCTATCCCTGCCCCCCCCCCTCAACTCTACTAGTAAAGAACAAAAAATATATCATGCTCTACAACACCTCTAAACACAAGTGCTGATGTGATGACTATCATTTTGGCTGGCACCAGTATTGAACTGGGGGCCTTGGGAGCAGAAAAACATGAGTTACTGAGTTTGGAGAAGTGAAGTGTCAAGCTGCGTAGCTGATGTGTGTAACTGTAGAGATTACAGAGACCCAGGATGCAATGGTTGGTCAGACCATCTTTATTTCCTGTTTACACAGAATCTTACCTTCTTACCATATGACCCTCAGTAGCCACCCTGAATTGCAGCTCTAAACATTAACAATGAACAGGGCAGTAATGGACTTGGCTCTTCTGTGGACCCGTTGTAGGCAGGGACACGTAACACACATAACACTGGGGCAGGGAACAAGGGCTTGGGAAACGGAGACCCAGTTCAGTAAACAGCCTGTGTTTTCCAGGTACAGATGAGCTGGGATCACTGAAATGCAGCCACTTCTGGGGTGGGGCAGCAGATAGCAGCAATGTTCAGAGTTCATATGCCTGGAGTAAGAGGCATATGAACTCTGTGATTGGGCAGGTAGATAATAACATGACGTGAATGGGGAGCCTGTGTCCTAATGCAGCCACGGGTGGATTTTAGGGGAGGGGACAGAATGGAATAACTGAAGGCGAAAGTGCTGAGGGATCTTTCATGACAACGTGGGACCAGTGAGTTGGTTATTTCTGATAGGCAACTCAGCACTTGCTGCCGCACAGCAGTCTTCTGGGACATTGGGGTCAGCACTGACTGAGGGGAGAGCGCCTCCTACTGAGCCCCCATCCCACTCTCTGCAGCACAGGCCCAACCGCTGGGACCCCACTCTGCTCCCTTCGGCACAGCATCCCCTACTACCAAGCTGAGGCACTAAGGTAGCACTGGCTGTGACAGGCAGTGCCCTACCCCACTCTCTGAAGCCTCTGCAAGCTTTCTGACGCCTTCTTTCTAAATCCTGCACATGCCAGAACCTGCTTAGCTTGTGAGATCCACGCCAGGGGAGTGCCTGCCTCTGAGAGCATGTGGTTGGTTGGCTTGGCTTATAGTCATTATTGCCAACTCTGAGCATAGTTGTTGCTTCCTGATGATGGGTTTGGAATTGCCCTAAGGGGCATCATCAAAGTCACTTGGCAATAGGGATTCTGTTATTTCTACTTGCCTAAGGTCACAAACAAATTAAGTACTTAGGTCACATTACTCCTAAAGATTCACCATAGACTTCTGGTGTAGCAGCGGGGTGGAGAGGAAGGACAGGCTTTGGGGTTGGGTTTGAGGAACACTGGCTGAGCTGTGTATAGGAGGGGAGCCCAAGGCTGGGATAGCAGGGGGCTGTGGGTCAGGATTGAGGGGCACTGGCAGAGCTATGTGGGCAAGTGGAACTGAGGGCAGGAATAACGGGGGGCTGTATGTCAGGGGTGAGGGGCATCGTCGGTGCTGGGTGTGTTGGGGGGAAGGCCAGAACTGCAGCAGCACCCCTAGTTCCAGCATCTATGGCATCAGCAGTGCTGGTTGGAGGAGAGCTAAGGGCTGGAATACAGGGGAGGATGTGATCAAGGTTGAGGTGCATCAGCAGAGGGGAAGCCCAGGGCTGGAATAGCAGGGGGTTGCAGGTTGGGATTGAACTGGTGTCAGGTGCTTTTTTGCTTGGGGTACTTTATTTATCCCTATTCTGTCTATTCTCCTGTTGATCCGGACAAGGGGGGGTCACTTTCCCTGCATGAGTCCCCTCTGGGAAGTTCAGCTGTGGGTCCCACAGAGCCAGCTTACAATGCAGTAAGGACATAGATTCATAGATTCTAGGACTAGAAGGGACCTCGAGAGGTCATGGAGTCCAGTCCCCTGCCCTCATGGCTGGACCAAATACTGTCTAGACCATCCCCGATAGACATTTATCTAACCTACTCTTAAATATCTCCAGAGATGGAGATTCCACAGCCTCCCTAGGCAGTTTATTCCAGTGTTTAACTACCCTGACAGTTAGGAACTTTTTCCTAATGCCCAACCTAGACCTCCCTTGCTGCAATTTAAGCCCATTGCTTCTCGTTCTATCCTTAGAGGCTAAGATGAACAAGTTTTCTCCCTCCTCCTTATGACACCCTTTTAGATACCTGAAAACTGCTATCATGTCCCCTCTCAGTCTTCTCTTTTCCAAACTAAAGAAACCTAATTATTTCAGCCTTCTTTCATAAGTCATATTCTCTAGACCTTTTATCATTCTTGTTGCTCTTCTCTGGACCCGCTCCAATTTCTCCACATCTTTTTTGAAATGTGGTGCCCAGAACTGGACACAATACTCCAGTTGAGGCCTAATCAGCACAGAGTAGAGCGGAAGAATGACTTCTCGTGTCTTGCTCACAACACACCTGTTAATACATCCAAGAATCATGTTTGCTTTTTTTGTAACAGCATCACATTGTTGACTCATATTTAGCTTGTGGTCCACTATAACCCGTAGATCCCTTTCTGCCATACTCCTTCCTAGACAGTCTCTTCCCATTCTCTATGTGTGAAACTGATTGTTCCTTCCCAAGTGGAGCACTTTGCATTTGTCTTTATTAAACTTCATCCTGTTTACCTCAGACCATTTCTCCAATTTGTCCAGATCATTTTAAATTATGACCCTATCCTCCAAAACAGTTTCAGTCCCTCCCAGTTTGGTATCATCTGCAAACTTAATAAGCATACTTTCTATGCCAATATCTAAGTCCTTGATGAAGATATTGAACAGAGCCAGTCCCAAAACAGACCCCTGCGGAACCCCACTTGTTATACCTTTCCACCAGGATTGGGAACCATTAATAACTACTCTCTGAGTACGGTTATCCATACCTTCTATGTCCTTTCCAAATCCCACCCCACAGTGGGTCCTTAAATACCACTGGCTGTGCATTCCAGTGTGCATTCTGTGTATTCCAATGTGAGTCCAAGACACACACACACACACACCCTTATATGCCCTGATTTACATACGCACACCCAGGGTCATCAGCAGGGAGCAGAACCTGGGGACCTTCAGCACCACAACAGAGACCTCTGTCACTTGAATTAAAGAGAGACCTCTGTTAGCGAGCAGCAGTGATAGGGCTGTTATCTGATGAGGAGCAGTCACTGGGAGGGGGGCTGAGTGTGTCCATGCTCACGTGCACAAACACGCTAGAGGGGTAGAGAATTCTGTGTGTTTGTAATAATCATCCCAGCCACTAGAGGGGTGTGGGTGTGAGGGTGGGTGTGTGCAATGCACATCCTAGCTGCTAGAGGGCTCTGTGTGCCTATAATGCCCAATCCTAGTGCTGACATCTTCACCCTAATCCCAGTACTGACATGCCAGCCCTAACAATGACTCCCTCGCCCATCCCCAACCCTAACCCCACCCTCTAGTGCTAGTGCCCGAACTAGGGTTGCCAGGCGTCCAATTTTCAACAGAACACCCGGTCGAAAAGGGACGCTCCCCAGCCCAGTGAAAATGAGCAAGTGAGGGTGGAGGAGCATGAGTGACAGAGGGAGGAGGGAAGATGGAGTGAGCAGGGCGGGATCTTGGAGAAGGGGCGGGGCAAGGGTGTTCGGTTAGGAAGTTGGCAACCCTAGCCCACACCCTGTCGCAGAACTCTGACCCCATTACTCCCATGCTGATGCCTGGACATTAATGCTAGCTTTCTCAGCCTAAGGGTGCCTCTCCATTGCAGCTAGGGTGTGCACGGCATCTTCAGGAGCCGTACTCATGCTGTTACACCTATAAGGTTTCAACACAACAGTTATACTTTTATACTTCATCACACACACATCAAAACACATTCCCCTCTGATCTTCTCGCTGAGCTGACTTCTCAGTCTTACTCATGTGGCCATGGTACTGTCGGGTGTGTCGCCTGGCCTCTTCGAGCTTGAGAAAAAATGCACCAGCTCGGTTCTTTCAAACACTTCAGAACCCTGCCAGCAAACAAAGTCTGGGGATCCCCACAGCTAGCAGCATTCCAGCCCTTGGGTCAATTGCAGACTGCTCCTCTTGGGGTATGTCCACACTGCGATTAAAAACAGCGGGCCCATGTCAGCTGACTTGGGCTCGGGCTAAGGGGCTGCTTCATTGCAGTGTAGACGTTCGACTCAGGCCCTCAGACCCCATGAGTTGCCCTGCCCTGCTCTGTGCACAAGTGCAGATACAGTATCCAGCTAAGAGCCATGTTCCCTCCCCATTGCTTCTCTCCCTTTCTTTGTGCCAAAGCCAAATGCGGCAGTATAAAGCATGTGTGTTACATCAACACCAGTGACCATTAGTTTAATAAATGGTTAATTGAACCATCAAGAGATGCACACACCTGAACTGAGTAACTGTGATCTTCATGCTCTAACCCTTGTTTTTCCTCCCATCCCATCCTTATTGTTTGTTACCTCTTGTCATTGTGGCATGTCTAAAAGTCAGGCCCCAATGTTGCAAAAACATTTGCTAGTGCACACACTTATACCAGCATGGAAGCCCACTGACTACACGATCTGACTTAGGGCTTGGCTCACCCTTATCTTATAATTTGCATAGATGATGACTCCTGAGCTTCCCAGATCAAATATCTCCCTCTGCTCACAGCCTTTTACACTCACTTTGCCCTGGGGCAAATCACCAGCCTCTTACTAGAGTTCTGTATAAAAGATAGGCATATATATAGGCATACATGGTAGATAGTTAATGTAAAAAGTGCCATCTACCAGCATGGAAGATTAGGTAACATTGCTCATCAATTTGTAGGTTCGATAAAGCCGTTGTTGTTGCGCACTGTGAAAGGGTTCCCACGTGCAAGAGGCATGGGGATGCTCGGGTCTTTGATGATCAGAAAACCTGTGATCAGCAGAAATGCTTCCTTGGAACGAAGGCGAAAATTACAAACATCAGCCACAACTCTCCCTTTCCCCTACCCAATGGTAATAAAACAATTAACAGTTGGTTTTAAAAATCCTCCTGCAGAGTTTGCAACCCATATATTGCAACATTCTATGCTATTGTATTCTGTGTAGGTTCTTATGCCACCCTCACCGCCAGGGCCGGCTCCAGGGTTTTGGCCGCCCCAAGCAGCCAAAAAAAAAAGCCGCGATCACGATCTGCGGCGGCAATTCGGCGGAAGGTCCTTTGCTCTGGGTGGGAGTGAGGGACTGTCCGCCGAATTGCCACCGAATAGCTGGACCTGCCGCCCCTCTCCGGAGTGGCCGCCCCAAGCACCTGCTTGCCAAGCTGGTGCCTGGTGCCGGCCCTGCTCACCATTGTAGTATCTGCACACCTTCCAGTAGTGCATTAAGTGACATGGCTAATATCTTGCATATGATTCAGCTCTCCCCACCTCCCTCCCTCCTGGGGGGGGGGGGAGAATTGTGTGTGAAGTGCAGTTTGGTTTTGTAAATGTCCACACTGCTCTATGTTGGTGTTAGAGAAGGCTGGTCAAAGAATGACACCTTTGGATTTTAAGCTGGTGATGTCGGAGATGGAATTCATGATCGTCCTTAGCTCCTATGCTCATATTTAAGAAGCAGAAAGTGAAACTGATCATCAATCTATTTTAATTACCTAAGCAACATGTAGTGCAAAGACATGCAGCAGAAAGGGTGGCAGGCCATTAGAAGTTTGAATGCTTTGAATGTCAGCACTAGTAACAAAGAGAAAGAAACCAGTTCGGTTAATAATGAGTGATTTTTTTTTAACGCGAGTTTCCCTTGATGTGTCTTCCTTCCTTTACAGGCTTGACTGCTTCAGCGCCCTTTGCTGAGATCTACTCTGGCTTTTGGGGCTACAACAGTGTCCTCTCCTGCATTGCAATAGGAGGCATGTTCTACGCTCCCACATGGCAGACCCACTTGCTAGCAGTTGCCTGCGGTATGCCTGCTACCATCCTTCATTTTAAATGCACCTAGTGCTTGTGAAAGATGCTAAATGTGTGACTAGAGTGACAGTCCTGATTTTTGGGTCTTTTTCTTATATAGGCGCCTATTACCCCTCACCCCCACCCCCATCCCGATTTTTCACATTTGTTGTCTGGTCACCCTGTGTGTGACCCCAGAGAATGATTGATTAGCTAGGGCTAAAATATGCCATGTGAGCACCAGCCCATGTTTTTCAGGGGGAGGGCAGATCCACACGCTGAAAAGAGACCTCAGGGAGAGACCATGGCTCAGGGAAGTTCAATCTCATCCCAAGCCGCCCACTGCACAGGGTGCGTTTGCACAGCAGCCTGTTCCCACAGCCATGCCCAGCATGCTCCATGGGTAGTGCTGGTCAGAAAATAGGGGGTTTTCCTCAGAAAATGTTGACTTTTCAGTGAAATATCAAATATATATATATATATTGGCCGAAAACTGAAATATTTTAATTCAAAATGGCACCACCATGCCCCATGGGAATTGTAGTTTAGTTGCCTCATGCTCTCATTCTCCTCTATGGAAAGGACTACATGTCCTGGACTACATGTCCCATGAGGCACCACTTTCTCCCATGTTGGTGAGGAGAGAAGGTGCATCATAGGGGTCATGACACTTCACGGAAGACATAGTCACTGAGAGAGGAGAATGGGCGCCAAAAGCACCCACACTATGGCTTCCATTAGGCACAGCAGCGCCATTTTGAATGAAAACATTTCCATTTTCAGTGAAAACTAAACTTTTCTGATTTTAGGCATTCCATTTTTCGACGAAGTGTCGAAATTTCCCGTACAGAGCAGGTGCCCTTCACAAAAAAATCAATTGAGTCAAAAACCCAAATTTCTTTTGGAAAACACTTTCAACAGGAAATTTTCAATCAGCCTTATCTATAGGGGGTATAGAGAGAAGGGGCAGATCTATGGGCCTACCTCCCCATCCCATTTGGGAGAAATTCATACACAGAGCAGTTTTAAACCAGTTTTTCATTCTGTAAACTCCCTTTCATGCTCACACAAAACATGGCAGGATGCAAGGTATGCACAGGAATGTGTCCTCCATCAGCAATGAATAGAAGTTACGGGCACGATGCAGGAATCACTGGGTGACACTCTATGGCCTGTTATGTAGGAAGTCAGACTAGATGAACATAATGGTCCCTTCTGGCCTTAGGCTATGTCTACACTACAGCCTATGTTGGCAAAACTTATGTCACTCAGGGGTGCAAATATTCAACCCCCTGAGCCACATAACTGACAGCGACATAAGCACTCGTGGACACAGCACTATGTTGCCAGGAGAGTTTCTCCCGCCAATATAGCTTCTGCCACTTCCGGAGGTGGGTATTTTTAAGCCAACGGGAGAGCTCTTTCCCATCGGCATAGAGCATCCTCACCAGACGCGCTGCAGCGGCGCCACTGTATTGGGTACAGCTGGGTTTCTGCAGCCTTGTACATATAGACAAACCCTTAAAATCTATGAATACCAAACATTTGTGCCCGGCATTGATCCATCGAAAAAACAAAGATGTGTGTCTGTGTATCTATAAGGAGGTGCAATCAGGGGATCTGGGATTGTGGTGTAATTTTTGCTAGCTGTCTAATGCTGCAAGCAAACACGTTTTAACCTGAAGTTTCCTTTGTCTTTTTCACAGCCTTCTTTGGTGCCTATCTGGGAGCAGCACTTGCTAATTCCCTCTCTGTGGTAGGTATTTTTTTTAGTGTTATTTTCTAATTTTCAGTTCCCAGGGCTGTTCTGAGGCTGCCAGCAAATATGAGATAGGACACTAGAGAGGCAAGGTGGGTGAGATAATATCTTTTATTGAAATAACTTCTGTTGGTGAGAGACAAGCTTTTGAGCTACACAGAGCTCTTCTTCAGGTCTGGGAAAGGTACTCAGGGCAGGTCTACACTTAAACACTGCATCGGCACAGATACAACACTTTAATGAAGGCCCTCTAAGCCAACGGGAGAGAGCTTCTCCCACTGGCTTAGTTAATCCTCCTCCACGGAAGGTAGTAGCTATGTCAAGAGAAGGTGTTCTCCCGCCGACATAGCACTGTCTACACTGGCACATAGGTTGGTATAACAGTGTCATTCAGGGGCTTGGATTATTCACACCCCGGAGCAACATAGGTATACCGAAGTAATTTTGTAGTGTAGATAGGTCCGGCTCCAGGTTTTCTGCTGCCCCAAGCGGCAAAAAAAAAAAAAAGCCAATCGGCGGCACTTCGGCTGCAGCTCAAAGAGGAAGAGAGGGACTGAGGGACCCACCGCTGAAGACCCGGCCGTGCCGCCCCAATAGCGGACAGGGTGCTGCTCCTTTGTATTGGATGCCCCAAGCACCTGCTTCCTTAGCTGGTGCCTGGAGCCGGCCCTGAGTGTAGACCAGGGCTCAGAGTATCACCGCTAAATACAAGTTCAAATAGACAGTTTAGCATAAGTAGTTATTGCATATTCTAAGGGTCCATTCAAGGTGAAGTGGCCTCTTAGCACTCCTGAAGTCCTAGGACAAAATGGGGGGTTAGTGAGTTAGATTGTTGTAATAAGCCATAAATCCAGTTTGATACAACGTGAGAACACGAGTCTATTAGGAACTGGATGAGACAGCCAACTCATTTCACATTGGACACTGAGCAGCCATTTGGTCACCAGCAGCCTAAGGCTCTGTAGCCATTCATACAACCTGTATGCTACAGTCTGTGTGCACGTGCGCACACACACACACACACACATGCACACACACACTTCTCCCTCCCTACCTATTTAACAACGGGCTTGTTTTGAAGCTCCATGGTTCTTTGCTTTGCATCTATCTAAGGTTGAAGAATTAAGAAAATAGAACGGTCAAAATTGTGAGTGGAATGATCAAGATCCTTTTTCTTTCAGTTTGGATTACCAGCCTGCACCTGGCCTTTCTGCTTCTCTGCATTTCTCTTCCTGCTACTAACTACAGACAACTCTGCCATCTACAAGCTGCCACTCTGCAAAGTCACTTACCCAGAAGCCAACCGTGTCTATTACCTGGCAGTGGAAAGAAACAGGAAGGCAACAGTGATGACAAAACAGCCGTCTAACATGGCTTCCTAATGCAGTTGCACAGCTCTGCTCCAAATATGTGAACTAAATCCTCCTTGGGACATTTCTAAACAAACAATACTGCATTTTGTTTTCTGAAGATGATGATTTTCTTCTGTGTATCATGAAATGGATGTAATTATAATGGATTTCATTTTAGAATTAAGCTGTCTTGCTTAAAGCCTTTACATACTCATTTCCTATAACACAGAGAGCGGTAAGAATGGCTGAGTTATTGGAATGCTGATTAACTACTGACCCAGAACATTAGGTCTGCGTCATGCATGGAGCTAGGTGAAGGAGGTGATGCTGGACGGATCTGTACTAGGTTGAGATTAGCTTTTGTGGGTGCAAGCATTTGGGCATAGAAATAGCTGAAATAGCCCAATATCCATTGGTCTCAGGGAATGGTGTAAATCTTACTAGACTAACCATTCTCATGAAGCTCTTGCCTTTCTGAGGTAGAGCAGTAAAATAGAAAATCTTCCCTAGAACCAAAAGGACGGGGACAGCTATATAAGGGGGATGATGCTGTATGATTGAATATGACCATTTATATTATTGATATTGCCACTATTATACAGTTGCAACAAATCTTGTACAAAGTATGTCATGTAAGGTGTCAATGGCAGGGGCGGCTCTATGTATTTTGATGCCCCAAGCCCGGCAGTCAGGCGACTTTCGGCGGCGCGCCTGCGGGCGGTCCGCTGGTAACGTGGATTCAGCAGCATGCCTGCGGGAGGTCCGTCGGTCCCGCGCCGCCGAAGCCACGGGACTGGCGGACCTCCCCCAGGCAGGCTGCCGAAGGCAGCCTGACTGCCGCCCCAGGCCCGCGCTTGGTACGCTGGTGCCTGGAGCCGCCCCTGGTCAATGGAAATGTTATGATTTGCTAAGTCTGAATACCCTGTTTATATGCATGTATCATCTTTGTATTTGAAGTTATGAACATTGGCTATATACCGACATTATACACATGTGTTGTATTCCTGGTAAAATTTACATTAAGGCCAGACAGCTATGTATTGAGGGCCCATCAAGAACACTTAGCTCTCATTCCACCCAGATAGCTCTTCCTGTGGATACCTCAGACTCCAAGGGGCCAATGGCCATCCCTTGTGAGTCTTCAAGCCATGTAAGGACATGTGATATGCTCATGTGACCTTGGACTCCATCTTGGGCCAGTAACTTTCCACAAACAAAGGCCGTGAGCTTTGTTTGAGACAGTAAATTTCCAGATACATGGCAGAAGATACAAAAGACCCCTGAGATATCTCCATTTTGCCTCTTTTCCTGTCCTGATTCTATGGATGTACAACAAAAAGGAGCATTTTGAACTATGGACTCAGGACCTTCCAATCTTTTGGAAGTTACCAGAGGGGCTTTACAAGCCTGCTACAAACCTGATATAAGGACTTTGCAACTATTTGTATGTATATGATCTGTTAACCATTACTAACTCTCTTCTTCTTTTCTTTTTTTATTAAACCTTTAGTTTAAAATCACCATCAGCATGATTACCGGGTAAGATCTGAGTTATGTATTGACCTGGCCAAATGGCTGATCTCTTGGGATTAGAGCATAGGCACCGACTCTGTGGGCGGTCCAGGGCTCAAGCACCCACGGGAAAAAAAATGGTGGGTGCTCAGCACCCACCAGCCATGGCTGCTCAGTGGTGCCACTGATCAGCTGTTTGGCAGATGCACTCTGGGGAGGGCGGAGAGCAGTGGGTGGGGGGCAACAGGAGGAAGGGGCAGAGTGAGGGCGGGGCTCATGATGGAGTGGAGGTTGAACACCCATGGAAAAAAATAAAAGTCAGCATCTATGGATTAGGACTATATATTTGATTAAATTTGTTTTCAGTAACCACTCATCATAGAGTCCAGTGTCTGGCTGGTGAATCAAGAGCTGGAATACCTAAGGAGACTGCATTTTTGGCTTCTTATTAACCAGTATGGTGAGACAGATGTTTACTTTTGTTACTGGCTCGGTATAATCTAATGTTAGAATAATCACCAGTTTGGGGTGAGTCTGCCCTATTTCTCAGCAGTTTGTCCTGAATTTGGCATCCTCAGCTGTAATCCACTGAGGCTCTGTGATGGGGAGGCGTTGAATTCACAATTCAGAGTTACTTGGGTTGGTGTTTCTGGTTCAGTCTCATTCTTAAGGGTACGTCTACACTTACCGGTGGGTCTGGCAGCAGGCAATCGATGTTCTGGGATCGATTTATCGCGTCTGGTTTAGACGCAATAAATCGATCCTGGTTCGATCCCGGAAGTGCTCGCCGTCGACGCCGGTACTCCAGCTCGGCAAGAGGAGTACGCGGCATCGATGGGGGAGCCTCCGTGCCGCGTCTGGACCCACGGTAAGTTCGGACTAAGGTACTTCGAATTCAGCTACGTTATTAACGTAGCTGAATTTGCGTACCTTGGTCCAAAGTGGGGGCTTAGTGGGGACCAGGCCTTAGTAAAAAAACCCAGCTCCAGATTAAACACATGGTTCCACTTTGTAGCCGAGTGGGCCATCTTACCTGTATTATATTCATTGCTTTGTTATTCCGCTTTATTATATTTAGTAGCAATGCAAGGAACCTACAGACTTTTATCCTGTAAGATTTGGCTTTAGCAGATAGTGTGAGGTTTGAGGCCTATAACCTTTGGAATAGATGAATTTAAGTAACTCATGAGTTATAGGGAACAGAAAGTAGCATGCAAGAGGGGGAATTTTGTCCAGAATACCAACATCAGCCATGCACAGAACATAGCTGATACCAGCTTCTGGAAGGTTCCGGACAGAACGTTCGACCGCAAAGGTGCCATGTCCACAAATTGACGTGTATGCTAATAGGGTAACATCATACATATACTAACCTATAGAAAACTCACACCTTAAGGGGAGGAAATACAAATAAGGACCTCTATTGAATATACATTGGACATGGTAACATCAGCATAACCTACTATAAAAAGTAACATCCCAGGGGTACCAAGGAGAGAGATGTAGACCTTGGGAGGGGCCAGAATAATGACCACCGGGGAAGATGAGGACAGTGACAGTGATAAAAAAGATAATGGTTAACATTCCAGGGTGTAAGTATCACCATCCAGATGTACTTTCCGTATTATCTCTATCCGCTTTGTTAAGTTTAAGTGTGTGTATAACTTTGCTAATAAATCATTTATCTTTATAAGGAGTTCCTATAATGTATGTATCAGAGGGGTAGCCATGTTAGTCTGGATCTGTAAAAAGCAACAAAGAGTCTTGTGGCACTATAAGAGATGTATTGGAGCATAAGCTTTCATGGGTGAATACCCACTTCGTCAGATGCATGATGCGTCTGACGAAGTGGGTATTCACCCACGAAAGCTTATGCTCCAATACATCTGTTAGTCTATAAGGTGCCATAGAACTCTTTGTTGCTTTTTATAATGTAAGTGTTGCACCTGTGCATATCGGGGTTCCCAAATTATATGTTAATTTTACAATAATCTAACTGGGCCTAATCTTGGGACAACACCCAGTTAATCCTCAAATTACAACTGTATACACCCAACTTTGTATACACCCAACTTTGGGTCAGGCTACAGATGGCACCCCAGATGGGGCTTTTGGTGTTTGCACTCTCTGTTTGGGCATGTTTGAATCTGGGGTTTTTGTTCTGGCTCATCTAGAGCTACGAGTGACTGGGATAATGGGCATCCTGAAGATTCTGACTAGAGCAAAGGAGAATGATGTTAACAAACACTGGCTCCTGAGTCTAGCATTCCTGAAATGAAGACATGCCTGATCTGAGGACCTAGTCGCATTGGTTGAGCTGGTCTTCAGTCACAGACAGCCAAAAAAGGAATGTGAAGAACAGGGGTTTTAAGGCGTTTGAGGGAAAACAGCATCATACCCAAGCCCCAGGCATTCCTGCCACATGACTTTTACCTCATGCAGTAGAGGCTCGTGCACTAAGCTCCAGAGGTCCAAAGTTTAATCCTGCCTGCCGACAACTGGGGTCTGTCGGTGGTACAAACACACACACCGTGGAAGAATACAATGAATACTGGAAAGGGAAATATTTATTTACAGAGGGATGAATGGAGAAAAACAACAGGGGGGAAGATGGGGTGGTTGGTAAAACAGGGTTACATTCAACACAAAGCCCCACAGACCCAGAGGCACCACAGTCTAAAAAGGCAGATACCGAGCAATGCGTCTGCACTCAGAGTTCAGGAGTCCTCCATAAAGTCCCAGTCCAGTAGTGTGTCTTGGGTGCTCCTGGTCGTCTTCAGCACCAGGAATCTTTCCCCAACAAACCCCTCCATTGCCCTCTTCTACTGTTCTCTGCAAAGCCACACACGACAACCTTCCCACTTAGCTAGCTACTGCCTCTCTCTTTATTCCCAGTGCAAAGTCACAAGCCCCAGTATTCATGGCCCCATACAGCTCTGGGCAGCAGTGATAGTGGGTCCTGCTCTGGTTTGTCATTCTTGGGTGATTCCTCCCTGGCATGGTGCTCCTCCTGGCTCCAGTCCTGGGGTGATCCTGTCGGCCACTATGTCCCTCCCAGGTAGGGTTTCCGCCTTTGAAATGCAAAAATACCCAGCACGCCCGCCCTCCTCAAGGCAAGTCCGAGGCAACCCGAACCACAAGGCAACTCCGCAACCCCCACCTTCAACAGCCACTTATAGTATCTAGAGAAAGAGCACATATAGATAAGATTGACCACATCATTGATAACTCACCAGGGTATGTTTTATCAGCACATTTTCCCATCTAGGCTTTGTAGTCTGGTTTGTTTAACCAGTTGGGACTGAATGGGCTGTTTCTGATGCAAGCTTTTTTTCCAGGGGTCTAGTAGGATCACTGGCACCATAGCACTGCTCTCCCATTATTTAATATGCCTTGCACGTCTCCTCACACTCACATGGCCCTCTCTCAACACACACTGTTGTTGGGCAGCCAGCTGCTGTATTTTCAACCGTTTTGATCTGTTATCACTTAAACTGTGGAAGTGGGAACACGGCAGCATCTTTAGCTGGACACAGAAACTTTTAACATTAGCTATTTCAGTGTATTGTGATAATAACGCAAATCCTTACACCCACATTAAAAAAAAAACCCGGCAGAGTAAATAATTTTCCTTGCAACTGCAAATCTATAATAAAATCAGCTACACACACACACACACTCTCTCTCTCTCTCGAACAAGCAGCACTTCCTCCCCTCATGATTTAAAGGGGGAAACCCCCAAAGGGTTACAGAAACAGTCCTCCATGGGGAAATCCTGTCACCATTGCTGGAGCAGGTGTTCTTTGCTTGTCTTTGTGTCTTTAGAAGGTACAGAGAAAGCAGGACTAAGGCCTAGATCCTCAAAGGGCTTTAGTCACCTATTTGAGGACCTAGGCCTATGTGTAGGGCCCTACCAAATTCCCAGCTGTGAAATCTGGTCTTTTGTGTGCTTTTACCCTTTACTATGCAGATTTCAAGGGGGAGACGAATGTTTCTCAAACTGGAGGTCCCAACACAAGAGAGTCACGGGGGGGTCACAAGGTTATTGTAGGGGGGTTGTGGTATTGTCACCCTTACTTCTGACCTGCCTTCAGAGCTGGGTGGCCGGTTCTAAAGGCAGCAGCTGTTGGCTGGGCGCTCAGTTTTGAAGGCAGCATCCCACCAGCCGCAGAGCAGAAGTAATGGTGGCAATATCGTACCAGGCCACCCTTACTTCTGCGCTGCTGCCTTCAGAGCTGGGCGGCCAGAGAGCGGCGGTTGCTGACTGAGGGCCCAGCTCTGCAGGCAGCAGCGCAGAAGTAAGGGTGACACTCCCATACCATACCGTACCAGGCCCCAGGCCATCCTTATTTCTGCGTTGTTGCTGGTGGGGGCGCTACCTTCAGAGCTGGGCTCCTGACCAGCAGCTGCTGCTTTCCTGCTGCCCAACTCTGAAGGCAGCACCAGCAGCAGTGCAGAAGTAAAGGTGGCAGTAGGCGACCTTCCTATAGTAACTTTGTGATTCCTCTCCCCCACCCCCCCAAAAAAAACCCACTTTTGGGTCGGGACCCCCCACGGTTACACCTCCGTGAAATTTCAGATTTAAACATCTGAAATCACGAAATTAACTATTTTAAAAATTCTATTACCATGAAATTAAAGTTAATTAAGTATTTTAGAAAAAGTTGTCAGAGAGCCAACCAGCAAGACTTGGTGGCCATACTCTGAGGCCACCAAAAATTTTGTTGTGTGAACCCTGGTCTCAAAAAATCCAAGACCGCCAGCTAGCCAGCCTCCTTTTGTAAACTTCCAGTGAAGGAGCGTCCACAACTTCCCAAGGCCTCTGTTCCATTGTCCTACTGTTCTTACAGCTAGGAAGTGCTTCCTGTCATTTAGTCTAAATCTGCTATGCTGCAGTTTGAACCCATTGCCTCTTGTCCTGCCCTCTGTGGCAAAAGAGACCAACTTTTCTCCATTTTTATGGCAGCCTTTCAAGTATCTGAAGCCTGCTATCATGTGCCCCTTAATCGCCTCTTTTACAAACAAAACATATGTGGTTCCTTCATAGAATCATAGAATATCAGGGTTGGGAGGGACCTCAGGAGGTCATCTAGTCCAACCCCCTGCTCAAAGCAGGACTAATTCCCAACCAAATCATCCCAGCCAGGGCTTTGTCAAGCCTGACCTTAAAAACCTCTAAGGAAGGAGATTCCACCACTTCCCTAGGTAACCCATTCCAGTGCTTCACCACCTTCTTAGTGAAAAAGTTTTTCCTAATATCCAACCTAAACCTCCCCCACTGCAACTTGAGATCATTACTCCTTGTTCTGTCATCTGCTACCACTGAGAACAGTCTAGATCTATCCTCTTTGGAACCCCCTTTCAGGTAGTTGAAAGCAGCTATCAAATCCCCCCTCATTCTTCTCTTCTGCAGACTAAACAATCCCAGTTCCCTCAGCCTCTCCTCATAAGTCATGTGCTCCAGCCCCCTAATCATTTTTGTTGCCCTCCGCTGGACTCTTTCCAATTTTTCCACATCCTTCTTGTAGTGTGGGGCCCAAAACTGGACACAGTACTCCAGATGAGGCCTCACCAATGTCGAATAGAGGGGAATGATCACGTCCCTCGATCTGCTGGCAATGCCCCTACTTATACAGCCCAAAATGCCATTAGCCTTCTTGGCAACAAGGGCACACTGTTGACTCATATCCAGCTACTCATCCACGGTAACCCCTAGGTCCTTTTCTGCAGAACTGCTTCCTAGCCATTTGGTCCCTAGTCTGTAACCGTGAATGGGATTCTTCCGTCCTAAGTGCAGGACTCTGCACTTGTCCTTGTTGTTCCTCATCAGGTTTCTTTTGGCCCAATCCTCCAATTTGTCTAGGTCCCTCTTCAGCCAAGATGTTAGTCCAGACTCACTTCCACCACCCCCATGAGTCATCTCACTTGGGTTGATAAAAAGCAGGCTGATACTCGTTCACACAGCACCTGTAAGAAGTTATAGCAATTCAGTAGGGCCTTTGCCAAGGGATATGTATGCATGGGAATTGTGGCTATGCCGGGAATGGTGCATCAGCGTTTACACATCCACACACCGAAGGATTTCACAATGGCTCATGTTGCTATTTTTGGACTATGCCACCAGAGGGAGCCAAAACATCAAAGCATAACAAGACTACCTTAAGGTTGGTATTTTTTTAACTACACTAGATCCTCCGGAATGGAGGTTGTTGGTAACTCTGAAATGTCCCTAACTCTGAACAAAACATTATGTTGATTCTTTCAAAGGTTTACAACTGAACATTGACTTAATACAGTTTTGACACTTTACTGTGCAGTACTCAGAAGAACAGTGCTGCTGTTAACCATCTTTATGCAAATAAAACTAGCACAGAAACAGTTTCCTTACCTTGGCAAATCTTTTATTTAAACTTTCCCTTTATTTTGTAGTGGTTTACATTTAACACAGTACTGTACTGTACAATATTTGCTGCTTTTTTGGTCTTTGCTGCTGCCTGATTGCCTACTTCTGGTTCCAAGTGAGGTGTGTGGTGGACCGATCCGTTCGTAACTCTGGTGTTTGCAACTGAGGTTCTACTCTACAGAAGAAATTAAAGTGCAAATCCGCACTAATGACATCCAGGGTTTTCACATCCATTGAAGCCCTTCCCAGCGCAAACTGAGCAACAGAGGGGGTTTTAATATGACGTGCCTCACTGCACCTAAGCACGTCATGCAGAATTGATGTTACAGCTGCACAAGCCTTGTGCTCCATTGAGAAACACACTAAAATTGAGAAACCAAGACCCTAGCAGGCTGCTACAATGACCCAACTTGCAATATGACCTCATGGGAATAATGGACTGTGGTGGATGACCTATAATTGAATGCTTTATTGTTCATGTAGTGAAAAATGACAGATTTGCAGCCTTTGAATCCACATATAAGCTAGACTCCAGCAGTGCCACACATTGCCCCAACTGCCGCGCTGCCTTCTCCCTGCCATAGCTCATCCCATCCTCTCCTGAAACTGCCTCCACAGAGATCAATATAGTGGGGTTGCTGCCTGTGCATTCGGGACATCAAATGATCCAGCAGATTGCCAAAGAGAATTCTATTATGGGCCACTTTCAAGGGATGGATTCTCAGCCCCATTTACACCAGATTATGGGCACTCCCACTGTATATAAATAAAGCACTATTCCCCTCAACAAACACGTGCAGGATTGTGACAGACCTGTTGTGTGCACTTTTTCACTCTGTCTCTGATGTGCTTCTAAACAGAAATGGCTTGCGATAATGTGGCTTAGGACATGGAGAGCCACAGAGTTGTTGATGGCTGCTCCTCTTGCGACATGTTGCATCACTGGTTGTGGCAGCCTGACCTGCCCCCTCAGAGCTGATCATACCACAAGGCCACTGAAAATTACCATCCATGTAGCTATCGTGTGACCTTCCTCAGCCTTCCACTTCTTAGGAATCTGACTCCGTCTGAGTCACATGGAGCAATGCATTAGACTGGGCATAGTAATACAGCCAAAATGTGACGTCAGTAGATTTCCAGGCCAGTGGAAATCTACTGCTGCATGCCCCTCTCGGAGCTGTTGGTAGCTAGGTGGGATGTGGCGGCAGAGCACTCAGCCCCAAGGGAAGAGATCACAGCACACCTGAAGGAATAGCTTTGATGGTGTCTGGGGGCGAGCGGGCCAGACTTTATTAACTTATGGTAGGGCACTGTTATATTGGGTCTTTGCGAGCAGGGGATTCCACCTCCTCCTCCTTCCAAAACCGTCTGAGCACTAGTAATTTCAAGTAAAGCCAGTCACCCCCATGCCCCTGATGATCTCACCGGTGCCAGTTAACCTGGCGGCTGTGGGGGTGCGGAATGTACTTGGTACAGTCTCCTGACAGCTCATGGGATTGGGGGTTAGAATGGGCAGCTCCACACTGGTTTTGTTCTCCCTTACGCTGGTCTCACGCAGGAGTCAGTGGAGAGACGATGGTGTAAAGCTGGCACAAGTGAGATCTGCAGTCACATACCCATGGCTTTTTCAAGCCAGCAGGGACCATTATCATTATCTAGTCTGACCTCCCCCATGGCCCAGGCCACAGACTTTCACCGAGGCCCAGGATCTTAAAGGTATTAAAGCATTGCAACACCTACCACCTAGGGAGCCTGCTGCCCTCTGGCGTTCTCAGCCCAGAGCTGGGTGCCCAGGCTCTCCATTCATTGCATGGGGAGAGTTAGCCAGCCAAGCAGGGATCCTCAAAAGCCAACCAGCTGAATGGGGAGCCACCTACGGTAGCCAGGAATGCAATGCCAAGAAGACAGGCTTAGCTGGCTGAGCTGGTGTATCTGGCTGATGGGCTGGAGATAGGTATCTCCCTCTGCTCAGGAGCCTCTCCTCGAGTTAGGACCTAAGCCAGGTCAGACACTTAGGTAGCCCATGTCCTACCAGCTGAAATGTCTCCCTCTCTCGCTCTCTCTTCCCCCACTCCACCCCTCCTCTCACCTCTCTCATGCACGCCTTGCATTTCCCCCTTCCTACAGCTGTCTTTTGTGTGGGTGCTGGGCTCCTTCCCTCCCCCATCCATCAGCAGCTTGAGTCCGGCCCGCCTGCTGCCAGGTCTGACCGGTAGAAAGTTAAAATGCCGACCAGCAGAAAGTTAGGGGGCTTAGGTGTTTATGAGATTAGGCAATGGCTCTGAAAATGCCAGTGGTACTGAAATGGTGGAGTTAGGCACCTAGGGCCTTTCTGGCTCTAGCCACGAGTGTTTCCTGCATCAACTCTATGCTGTCTGGCTGAGCAAAAACTGATCTTTTCAGACAACACCCAGTCTTGCTTTAAAGACCTCCCGTGACAACTAGGTAAGTTGTTCCAGTGGTTAATTACGCTCCTTGTGCACCATATTTCTAGTCTAAATTCCTTAATCTTCAGCCTCCAGCCATTGGATCTTGTTAATTCTTAGTCTGCTAGATGGAAGAGCTGGCTACTGTCAGAAATCTCTTCCATCTGAAGGAATTTATAGACCATGATCAAGCTACTCTTTGATAAGATCTTCTATTTGTTAGCTAAACAGCTAGAGTCTTGCAAAGACATGTATTCCAGGCATCTGATCATTCTTGCAGCTCTTTTCTGAACCCTTTCCAGTTTGTCACTCCCACTTTTAAAGTTCGTAACTCTGAAATGTCCCTAACTCTGAACAAAAAATGACGTTGGTTCTTTCAAAGGCTTATAACTGAGCATTGACTTAATACATCTTTGAAACTTTACTGTGCAGAAGAACAGTGCTGCTTTTAACCATCTTTAGTCAAATAAAACTAGCACAGAAACAGTTTCCTTACCTTGGCAAATCTTTTATTTAAACTTTCCCTTTATTTTGTAGTGGTTTACATTTAACACAGTACTGTACTGTGCAATATTTGCTGCTTTTTTGGTCTCTGCTACTGCCTGATTGCGTACTTCCGGTTCCAAGTGAGGTGTGTGGTGGACCGATCCGTTCGTAACTCTGGTGTTTGCAACTGAGGTTCTACTCTACAGAAGAAATTAAAATGCAAATCCGCACTAATGACATCCAGGGTTTTCACATCCATTGAAGCCCTTCCCACGCACACTGAGCAACAGAGGGGGGTTTAATATGACGTGCCTCACTGCACCTAACCACGTCATGCAGAATTACAGCTGCACAAGCCTTGTGCTCCATTGAGAAACACACTAAAATCGTGAAACCAAGACCCTCACAGGCTGCTACAATGACCCAACTTGCAATATGGCCTCATGGGAATAATGGACTGTGGTGGATGACCTATAATTGAATGCTTTATTGTTCATGTAGTGAAAAATGACAGATTTGCAGCCTTTGAATCCACATATAAGCTAGACTCCAGCAGTGCCACACATTGCCCCAACTGCCGCGCTGCCTTCTCCCTGCCATAGCTCATCCCATCCTCTCCTGAAACTGCCTCCACAGAGATCAATATAGTGGGGTTGCTGCCTGTGCATTCGGGACATCAAATGATCCAGCAGATTGCCAAAGAGAATTCTATTATGGGCCACTTTCAAGGGATAGATTCTCAGCCCCATTTACACCAGATTATGGGCACTCCCACTGTATATAAATAAAGCACTATTCCCCTCAACAAACACGTGCAGGATTGTTACAGACCTGTTGTGTGCACTTTTTCACTCTGTCTCTGATGTGCTTCTAAACAGAAATGGCTTGCGATAATGTGGCTTAGGACATGGAGAGCCACAGAGTTGTTGATGGCTGCTCCTCTTGCGACATGTTGCATCACTGGTTGTGGCAGCCTGACCTGCCCCCTCAGAGCTGATCATACCACAAGGCCACTGAAAATTACCATCCATGTAGCTATCGTGTGACCTTCCTCAGCCTTCCACTTCTTAGGAATCTGACTCCGTCTGAGTCACATGGAGCAATGCATTAGGGCATAGTAATACAGCCAAAATGTGACGTCACCCCAGGCCAGTGGAAATCTACTTCTGCATGCACCTCTCGGAGCTGTTGGTAGCTAGGTGGGATGTGGCGGCAGAGCACTCAGCCCCATGGGAAGAGATCACAGCACACCTGAAGGAATAGCTTTGATGGTGTCTGGGGGCGAGCGGGCCAGACTTTATTAACTTATGGTAGGGCACTGTTATATTGGGTCTTTGCGAGCAGGGGATTCCACCTCCTCCTCCTTCCAAAACCGTCTGAGCGCTAGTAATTTCAAGTAAAGCCAGTCACCCCCATGCCCCTGATGATCTCGCCGGTGCCAGTTAACCTGGCGGCTGTGGGGGTGCGGAATGTACTTGGTACAGTCTCTTGACAGCTCATGGGATTGGGGGTTAGAATGGGCAGCTCCACACTGGTTTTGCTCTCCCTTACGCTGGTCTCACGCAGGAGTCAGTGGAGAGACGATGGTGTAAAGCTGGCACAAGTGAGATCTGCAGTCACATACCCATGGCTTTTTCAAGCCAGCAGGGACCATTATCATTATCTAGTCTGACCTCCCCCATGGCCCAGGCCACAGACTTTCACCGAGGCCCAGGATCTTAAAGGTATTAAAGCATTGCAACACCTACCACCTAGGGAGCCTGCTGCCCTCTGGCGTTTTCAGCCCAGAGCTGGGTGCCCAGGCTCTCCATTCATTGCATGGGGAGAGTTAGCCAGCCAGGCAGAGATCCTCAAAAGCCAACCAGCTGAATTGGGAGCCACCTACGGTAGCCAGGAATGCAATGCCAAGAAGACAGGCTTAGCTGGCTGAGCTGGTGTATCTGGCTGATGGGCTGGAGATAGGTATCTCCCTCTGCTCAGGAGCCTCTCCTGGAGCTAGGACCGAAGCCAGGTCAGACACTTAGGTAGCCCATTTCCTACCAGCCGAAATGTCTCCCTCTCTCGCTCGCTCTTCCCCCACTCCACCCCTCCTCTCACCTCTCTCATGCACTCCTTGCATTTCCCCCTTCCTACAGCTGTCTTTTGTGTGGGTGCTGGGCTCCTTCCCTCCCCCATCCATCAGCAGCTTGAGTCCGGCCCGCCTGCTGCCAGGTCTGACCGGTAGAAAGTTAAAATGCCGACCAGCAGAAAGTTAGGGGGCTTAGGTGTTTATGAGATTAGGCAATGGCTCTGAAAATGCTGGTGGTACTGAAATGGTGGAGCTAGGCACCTAGGGCCTTTCTGGCTCTAGCCACAAGTGTTTCCTGCATCAACTCTATGCTGTCTGGCTGAGCAAAAACTGATCTTTTCAGACAACACCCAGTCTTGCTTTAAAGACCTCGCGTGACAACTAGGTAAGTTGTTCCAGTGGTTGATTATGCTCATTGTGCACCATATTTCTAGTCTAAATTCCTTAAACTTCAGCTTCCAGCCACTGGATCTTGTTAATTCTTAGTCTGTTCGATGGAAGAGCTGGCTACTGTCAGAAATCTCTTCCATCTGAAGGAATTTATAGACCATGATCAAGCTACTCTTTGATAAGATCTTCTGTTTGATAGTTAAACAGCTAGAGTCTTGTAAAGACATGTATTCCAGGCATCTGATCATTCTTGCAGCTCTTTTCTGAACCCTTTCCAGTTTGTCACACTCCCTTTTAAAGTGTGCCTCCGCCTCCCCCTCCCCCCCCCCCCCCCGCAAGACCTGAACATGGTATGCCCGAATTAGCCCTAGAGATTTTTGTTCAGATGAGCTTGACAAGGACGCTTGTGAACATTTTGCTGAGAAGTGCATTTCCTCTTTGATTCTCCTTAATGCTAATTAGCCGTCTAGTAGCATAGGGGGTCTGGGGTCATTGTGCAGGGGCGTCCAAAGGAATGAGGGAGGGGGTTGCAGCACATTTGTACTCTAGCACATAGTACCTAGGAGGCCTGGGGCAGTGAAAATATAATATAGACAGCCTGCTTTACATTACACCATTAGCCAGGTTTGCATCTGAACACCCCCAAAATGTGGGAAGTACAAAGGTGGCTTAGAGGTCAGGTCCTGGAACAGAGTTTTCAGGGTCAAATTCTTTATATGAGGACCATCCGCCCAAATCCTTTTTCTTCCTGTGAGCGCCTGGTGTTTGTTGAACAGGAAAGAAAAAGAAAGGGCTCAAAAGGAGTAACAAACTATGAGAAAAGGCAAACAAAATTATGACTGGGCACTTCCTAGAAAAACATCCCACTATCTTATGTAACACATGTGCTGTGAGACACAGCTTCAGTTTATCGCACAGTCTGGCATTGTCCCAAGGATGGTGCCTGGGGGATTAAGCAGAGAGCAGCTCACACTGATGAATTGAAGCTGACAACTGCGAGCATAGACCCAGCTAAGAAAAAGTAAGAGCATTCTACCGTTAAAAATGTCTTCGTCAGAATACGGTGCATGCGATTCGTAGGCATCCCAGGGATGGGCATCTATAATATATATAAATAGAATGCCCTCCTTTCAGTTACTGCAGTGCAAGGGCTTGTATTTCTACAGGTTAGGACACAAAGCAAGAAAACCAGATGTGGTCTATACTTCAACTACAAGCTGGTGAGCTCGATGCAGGGATCCCTGGGTGAGATACTATGGTCTGTGTTCTTCTGACTAGATAATCACAATGGTCTTTTGTGGCCTTAAAATCTATGAAACTGGGGCTTTAATTCATGTGAAAGATATCTAAGCAGAGCTGGTTGGAATTTTACATCTGAGACAAAGCATGTCAGAGAATGCTGATTCATCCAACATGAAACCTTCAGTAAATCAAAGTCGGGGTTCCATGGAAAACCTGTCAGCTCATTGGGGTGCTCAGGACCTCCGTTTTCCAGGGAATACAGCTCTGAGGGGACTTACAGTGCTTTCACGCTCCCTGCCATAGCGTTAAGAACCAGACGCCCTGGGGTGGGCTCCCAGGATCAGCTCTCCTAGGGCAAATCCACCATGCAGACTGCCCCCCGATAACAACAACCGTGAAATTCACAAGAATGTACGTTTCTCTCAGGAGCTGTGGGGAGTAGCTTTTGTGTCAGAAGCACCATGTGTCAGTGTTTCTTAAATGAATTTGTTTTCGAGATTTCCAGTTTGCAGGAAATGTTAAAAAAAAACATTACAATAATAGATTTATTCCCTTTGGCACTGAACCAAAGCAAAATTTCCTTTGAACTGCAAATCCTGCATTTTGGCAAGCTCTTGATCTAAGTTCATGGGGTTTTCACTGTCCTTTCTTGCACTATTCACCCTTTTTAGATTCCCCTCTGGTACCCTCTTTCTACCTTTCACAACTATGTATGTTTGCCTTATAAACGTCTCAAAAATGCCAATGTTCTACTATGCTAGATTCCTCCCACAGGCCAGGGGGTCCCAGTGGAAAAAATAACTTGAATTTCTCAAGTGACTAGGAAAAACCCAGTTCACAAAATAAAGGTCGTAACTGTGCTAAGCACTTAGAGCAGAAGCGCCGCATGTTATAGGATTGGGCCCCTGGAATGCTGCAGAGAAGCAGATATGAGCCCAGAGCAGTTTCATATGGCCTTAGAATTTGGGGTTAGGGTGGGAAGGTTTCAAAAGCCAAATCCATATATCGTAACTGGTTCTTATCATTGGACTTGACCAAAGTGAAATCCTGGCTCCAATTCCTTCCCCAGGCTTGGGGGTGTTGGATGGTTCCGATTTGGGCAGTTGACGCCCCTCTCTGCTCAGAAGCCATCTATGCTGATGTGTGTTTTGATGCATTAACATGCACAATCATTTATTTCTTGGACAAAGCGTTACCACAGAAACAGCCAGTTCAGACTCCTCCGGATTCTTCTTTAGTGACCTAAAAGGCAAAGTAGCACAATTAACTAATTGAATTTTAATCTGGAGTGGAAAAGCGTAGGAAAGATGGGGTTTCTTAAGATATTTGGCAAGAATCCAAGACAAAAGGTGGAGCAGGTGGCTACTGTCTAGCATTTCTTTCCAGTCCACAGTGTAACCTGAAATGGTAGGAGGAGTGCTCGAATTTGTTGCGTTATGATAGGAGCTGTTCTGGCTATATAAACTGGTGGGGCACTTGTTCTACTATCACTAGCTCAGCACACATTCTTTAATAGATAGTCAGATACTGCATAGCAACAGCTGCCTTGCTGGACTCAGCTGGAAGGTAAGAAGAGTTTGTTTTAATGCAGAGCTTGAATTTCTTACATATCTGTGCATTTTTCCCGCGAATAGGAAAATACAGACAGTTAAAAAAAACTCTTGAATGGAAGTAAATGAAAGTAAATAAAGCAGATTAGAGTAAGTGAAACAGCACCCGGGGACTGCCTCAACCATATTCATTACCAGCAGTTTTCTGCTCAGCACTGTAATTACATTTATTAACCTGACTGACTGTACCTTTGATAAATGCATCGTTTCTCTCTTGTCTGTTCTGTTTACCGCCTTTTAATTTTGCAAATGAAAAATGACAAGTCAAAACTGATCAGGATCAACTGTGATAGCAAAGCCAGAGATCAACTGTGATAGCAAAGCCAGAGATATTCTAATATTGGACAGATCTTTGCAAGTTGAACGATGGGTAGATTTAATGAGTGTTTGATTGTCACAGTTGAGCTACATTTGAAATGTGTGTTTTAAGAAGGCATTTATCTATGAGCAATGTGCTGGAATTTTTAAAAGGCAGCAGGTTTAAAACAAAGAAAAGGAAGTACTACTTCACACAACACACAGTCAACTTGTGGAACTCATTGCCAGGGGATGTTGTGAAGGCCAAAACTATAATTGGGTTCAAAAAAGAACTACATAAGTTCACGGAGGATTGGATCATCAATGGTTACTAGCCACGATGGTCAGGGATGCAATCCGATGTGCTGAGTGTTCCTAGTCTCTGATTGCCGAAAGCTGGGCATGATTGACAGGGGATGCATCACTGGATGATTGCTTGTTCTGTTCATTCCCTCTGAAGCAATTGGCATTGGCCATTGTCGGAAGACAGGATACTGGGCTAGATGGACCATTGGTCTGACCCAGTCTGGCCGTTCTTATGGGAAATCACCAAACACCAATTTAACCATAAATTCCTTTATTAAATCCAAAGGCCAAATGATACTTTATGTAGTAGCTCTAAATATATCTAAGAACCTAAAAATGAGCAGTGACTACACCCAATACGGTAACAGAGTATTCTTAAGTATGTGATTAGTATTCTTACAAATAGGTCAGACCTTGGGCTGACCCTCTCATTCTGGTGTACTCCAGCCAGTACTCGGGTTTACCATGGTGCCACTGGCACCATAGTGCTGGGCCCAGGCTCCAAAGGGGCCCTGGCTCAGCCCGCTCTGCTTGGGCTACAAGGCCCTGAACACTCTTCTCTGCCCCGCCCCGCCCATCACTCTCTCCTGTGGGGGCAGACGCTTGGTCCTGCTAGCTCTTGGGGCTCCGCCTGCACCGCCTCTTCTCCTGAGCACACCATGTTCCCACCCCTTCCCCTCCCTCCCAGCACTTCCCCCGCCGCCAAACAGCTTTTGCCAGAGCTCTGGGAGGCAGGGAGAGGAGCGCTGCATCCTAACTCCCTCCAAGACCCTGCACCCCTGCCCTGACTCCTGCACCCCCCTCACACACACCCAGCCCCTGCCCTGACTCCTGCACCCCCCTCACACGCACACACATCCATGACCCCAGCTCTGACTCCTGCACCGGCCCACATCCCCACCTACACACCTCGCACCAAACAGGAGTTGCCCCAAGTAAGTGCTCCACACACCAACCTCCTGCCCCAACCCTGAGCCCCCTCCCTCATCCTAACTCCTGGCCAGACCCTGCACCCCAACCCTCAGCTTGCTCCTGCACCCTAACTCCCTCCCAGACCCTGCACCACCAATATTTGGAAAGATCATTAAGTGGTCCACCGAGACCCCCAGCGATTTTTCAAGTGGTCTGTGAAAAAATAAGTTAGACTACAAAACAATCAAAGTACCGCACTTTATTTCCATTCACTTGATCAGTTGGCAAGAGCAAACAGGATAAATGCCCGTTTTTGTCAAAAAAGTCAGGATGGCAGGGACAGAGCTTAAAAAGAGAACTGTCCCGGCCAAACAGGGATGTATGGTCACCTATCTCCAGGCAAGTGGGTCTTGAGGGAGTCCGGCCAGGACGGGGGCAGCCTTAGCCTGGCTAATCATGCCACTCCCGAGAGGCCGGAGTGATTCCCCAGCCTGGCACTGGACTGGCCCTGGCCGCGCTGCCAGCTCAGCCTATCACCTTCCAGCAGGGCTGGTGAGTGTGGCCAGGGGGCAGGGAGTGGGTCTCTGGAGGTGTGGGGAGGTCTGTGTGTTGGGATGCTGGGCAGTGGGGGGGGCTGAGTAGGGTGCTGTGTAGTTGTGGTGGTGGGCTGTGGGGAAGTGCATTGGGCAGTGTGGTGCAGCTCTGTGGAGGTACTGGGCAGCGGGGGGTGCAAGCCTCTGTGCATTTGTGGTGGAGGGTCTGTGTGGGGGACTGATGGGCATAGCAGTTCCAGGGGACACTGGGCATAGGGAGTCAGGGGCTGTGTGGCATGGCATGGGCCCACCCCCAAAGGGAAGGAGCATGCTGGCAGCACAGGGCTGGGCGGGCCAGTGTGCGTCTGGCAACTGCGGGTTTGTATACAGTGCCCTTGCACTGGGCTGGGTGGAGCGGGGCCAGCCCCACCATGCTATGCCCCATTGCCCCTGGTTGGCCCCTTGCTCTGGGGACCGACCTCCCCACGCCATGCTCCTTTGCCCCCAGGGAGGCCCACAAATATGTTTGGCGCTGGGCCCACAAAAGGTTAATCCGGCCCTGACTCCAGCATGATCAGGTAGGGTCTGACCAATAACTTTCAGATTCATGGCTCTCTTTATACCCTTCAGCTAACTTGATAGCTTTAACAAAAACCCAGTTTGAGGCAGTTTATCCTTGCCGCTTTCCTTCCTCCAAGCTTCCCTTTCTTGTCTTCTCCCCCCATTCTTGCTTGCCAGCAGAACAGTGGAAAAGTTTGGGCTTGTTTCTTTGAAGACAATTTTCCTTTGTCTTGTTCGTGCAGCTCTTTGTTAGTTCTGGAATCAGACATTCTTCCCACATTACAAATTACACTACTTATTATTCTCACAGCATTCTTTTATTTGCTTTTTGAGACCCTCTCCGTATTAGCCAGAATCCATAAAGCAATTACATTATTTTCTTAACCAAACTTATGCTAACTCTAATTGTTTAATTTCATAATTATCCTACATTCACCACCTTAAAACTCTACATAGTACATGGGGTTTACTACATTAAGCATTTTAAACATACATCTATGATTTTGCAACATCTTGTACAACTAATAAACTTGACAATACAAAATCAAGATTACAATTACACTGATAACTATCACAGCTTTGAATGACAATCTTCACAATGGATGTAATTCCACTTTGCATGCTTGGTCCCACAAGGTGGAGCTAGTTAATTGCCAAATTCTCTGTGCCTGGCTTTTAAGCTTTTAAGATCCAGGTTCAAGTGAAGATAGAATGCCCAAACTTGGGTATTGTTTTTAAAGCATCCTCCTGTAACCTGAAGTCAGCCTGTCATTCAGTTACATTATGGAAAATGGGTTTGGGATGTAAAGTCTTTCCATTTATCACTGCAGTGAATTTTGCTGGGGTACAAAACATTGGCCAATCAGAATTACAATTTTTGGATCTATACCAAAAGTGGTTATTTCCAGCCACCAAGCAACATTTACCATTCCCAGCATAAGTACTTCACCAGTTCCTCAGCATCTCAACCGTACTGTGCAGTATGGAGAGTGCTCCTGCAGCGTGAACTCACACGCCAGCAGCTCTGTCGGTAAGACATTACACGGGCATATGTAGGTGTCTCCCAGGTGCAAGCAACAGGACAAGGGGAGGGATAGCTCAGTGGTTTGAGTATTGGCCTCCTAAACCCAGGGTTGTGAGCTCAATCCTTGAGGGGGCCATTTAGGGATCTGGGGCAAAAATCTGTCTGGCGATGGGCCCTGCTTTGAGCAGGGGGTTGGACTAAATGACCTCTTGAGGTCCCTCCCAACTCTGATATTATATTCTAGGGCTTTCCAGATCTTGTCCTTATCTCACAACAGTATTTGAGGAGGAAAAACAAACTCTTTTCCAACTTTATAAGTTACCGTATCTTCCAGTACTCCAAGAGGTATAACAAGGGTTTGAATGACCTCATGTTCTGCAATTTCTGGGATGGATAGCGTAGGTGGGATAAGGAGTCCTGTACGCTTTTCATGGTATTGGAGCCTGGAGAGGTTTTGTTGTTATAGTTTTACACCAATCCAGCTCATCACATTTTCCATTTCTCTGGGGTTATAAAAGAGGGCAATTTCCCTTATTCCATATCAGTGAGAGTGGCCTTGGTTTTGTCTAGTACATTCTCTCCCGGCATAGAACAGGGTATGGCCCTGGCCATTGCCCCGTTTTGATAACCTTAATTGGTTTGGTTAACTTGTTCATTGACTTTGTGCTTACTTCCTTAAACAAACTGCATATTATATACATTCAGAAGTTATTGATTAATGAGTTCTTTCCTGTGCTCACTCCTCGGGCTCAGGATGTCCTGGCGTTGGGATGCTTGGTCATGTTCCCACCAGGGCTCAATGGCTGGTTTCAGATTGATGTGCTGGCTCCAAACCACCCTGCTCCATCACTGGCAGATAGGCTCCATCGGCCTCGCCTTTGAATTGCTTCGGGTGCCTTTACTTCTGCATTTGTCTCAACAAAGTCTTCCCAATAGTCCTTTATCATTTTGCCCTACAATTAGCCGAGCTCCGGTCGACAGAATCCTTTTGGCAAAGGCAATGAAATCAAATTAAACAAAGCGGTACATGTCTACATTGAACATCATTGTATAGCACTTCTTTAAGGGGCCTTAAAACCAATCCATTACCGGGTCCTGCCTCTGCCTTGAAGCACTCTGAGTTTTTCTTTTCAATGTACCTTTGTGCCACCCTTATTTCTACCCTTTTCGATACCCAGAAAGGTACATATTGATAAGCCCTTGTTTGCGTAAACTTTACAGGAAACATAAAACCTGTATAATGCCCCTCAGGCCTAGCATACCCATATGGAAAATTCAAGGTACCATTCCCTAAATAGGGATTGATGCAACGGGGGATCAATTCTTACACAATTATCATGGTTTGCTTGTTCTTAGACCACTTACAGAATTGAATGCGATATCTAGTGGCATTGTTTATTTCACCCCACCACTGACCTGGATTTCTGGCCCCACTGGTCACCTCAGTGACAGAGACTTCCTCATATCCCCAAACTTAGATTGTTATTTCTGTGTTTATTGAGTTGCATTTTCCACAGACCGCAGTGGTAGACCTTTTATGCGCGATGACACCAGCTTCGCCATACGCTGACAGTAGCCTTAAAAATCCAACCCAATTTCTGGTGTTCCCTTCATGGGAACCTTTGTGCAACTTTAACTGAGTAGCAGGTAGCCATCGATCCTTGCTTTTAGGTCCTGCTTCTATTTGTACCAAATATACTGCAGGGCTGAGATTTTGTATTATATAGTATGGACTTCTCCATCCAGATGCCAAAAATGGGGGGGTCGTCTGGGGTTAACTGCACCATCATTCTGTCCCCTGCTTGCTAATCTACATTTTGGGCTTGTTTGTTAAAGCATGCCCTCATTTTGGCATGATCCTGCCCCCGCTGCTGTGCAATAGACACATTCATGTCTCATAAATTTTCTCCCAGCAGTCTAACTGGCTGAGCTGTGACCAACCCTTCCTTCATTAGGTTTGGCAACGGGGTCAGTGAACAAATGTTCTGGGAGTCTCATCTCTCCACCCATCCTGGCAATAAAAGGAGTGACACCGGCTGGTTTACTTTGGCTTCCCCCTTAAATCCATAAGAATCAAAAGCCACTTTTCATCCCAGTCTTTGCCTGATTCACACACCACATTGTTTTGATTGTTCTGTTTGTCCTTTCCACTAAGCCAGAAGCCTGGGGCTGGTAGAGTATGTGACATTTGTGACGTTGTGCAGTCTATATGGTTTTATAAAAACTTGATAATAAGTCAATATAATGTAACTGAGCTGGTTTTAGAGAAAATACGGTAATAAGTGAATGTAACGTAACTGGGATATGCTTCATGCAAAAGGTCTCTTGTAAGGTATCATTACAAAGCTTATAATCTACTGAGTATGATCATCTGATTTGTATAAATGTACCACTCTTGTATCTAAAACTAGAAATATAAAATGTAACTCTGAGGGCCTATTGTAATTGTGTAAAGTGTGGACCATTAATGATGGTTTGGAATCTTGATGACTCCCATTGTCTGCAGATGGCTGTATTTACCTGTGAGTCTTCCTGTATATGTGTGTGCTGGCAAGTGAGTAATGAAGTCTTGCAGTGACATGTGATCATGTCACCTGAACTGGAATCCATCTTTAACCTGGTGCTTTTCCAGTGAGGGGGGGTGGAAACCCAGAGAGACAAAGAGTTCCCGCCTTATGCAAAAGATATATAAAGGGGGGAAGAGAAGAGAGAGGGAGAGAAGCCATCATGAAGAATCCCCTAGCTATCACCTGAGCTGCAACAAGAGCTGCACCAGGGGAAAGAATTGTGCCCAGGCCTGGAAGGTGTCCAGTCTGAGAAAAACTTACTGAAGCATCTCTGAGGGTGAGATTATCTGTATTCAGTTTGATTAGGCATAGATTTGCGCATTTTATTTTATTTTGCTTGTGACTTACTTTGTTCTGTCTGTTACTACTTTGAACCACTTAAATCCTACTGTCTGTATTTAATAAAATCACTTTCTATTTAGTAATTTACTCAGAGTATGTATTAATACCTGGGGGAGCAAACAGCTGTGCATATCTCTCTATCAGTGTTATAGAGGGCGAACAATTTATGAGTTTGCCCTGCATAAGCTTTATGCAGGGTAAAACGGATTTATTTGGGTTTAGACCCCATTGGGAGTTGGGCATCTGAGTGCTAAAGACAAGCACGCTACTGCGAGCTGTTTTCAGGTAAACTTGCAGCTTTGGGACAAGTGATTCAGACCCTGGGTCTGTGTCTGGAGCCAGACGGGAGTGTCTGGCTCAGCAAGACAGGGTGCTGGAGTCCTGAGCTGGCAGGGAAAACAGAAGCAGGGGTAGTCTTTGCACATTGGGTGGCAGCTCCCAAGGGGGTTTCTGTGATCCAACCCGTCACAGTGGCGTAGTCGAGCAGGATCTGTGCACAGCTGATTGCTTTGAGATACTGGTAGTGATTTTAAGTGAGTTTTAAGTGTGGTGGCTGGAAAACAGACAAAGTGGTTACTGGTTTGTTATTTTCTGTTTGCTTATTTCGGGAAAGGGAAGTAGGGACAGAAAAGGAAGCAAAATAAGTAAGAATGAAGATCAAAAGAAGTTAAAACTACACAAGTTGCAAATTGCCCAGAAAGACTGAACAATGGGCGCTGGGAATGTCTCTGTTAACTAAGAAGCCCCTGAGCTGAGTGCATCTCAGTTTCAGTGAACTGCAGATGGGTGTGGCCCAACCTCTGTCTGTGCTGAGGCTGACTGGGGTGTCTAATTTAGCAAGACAGGAGTGGAGGGGTGCCTGTTCTGGCAGGAGGGTGTTCTCTGTGGTATCCCAGCTCATCAAGTGATGGTCTCAAGGGAAGATAAATGGAAATTGATGTACAATTTGCCTGGGGAAAGCCTGACCTGGAAAAAGAAAAGGCTGCCCACCAGCCTGGACTTAAGAGACAAAGCAATTAAGACCCAGAAGCATGACCTGGCTGTAATGGAGTGGAAGAGGTGCACAGAGACATGTATCCTGGAGCTGGAAGTTGGGGTCCTGGTGACTGCTGCGGTGGGAACAAACCCCAAAGACTCTAGCTGGAAGCAAACCCAACCTGAGTGAAAGGGGGGGGATTTTGCTGGCCAGCGAAAGGTCCCTCATAGCTGGAAGGTGTGAGCCTACAGCTGGGTCAGGGTCTCTTTCCCTTTTGGGGGACACAGGAGTGTCTGCCCCATAGGGGAGCCCAAAAATGAATTTTAGGTATACTGCCTCCACCATGGTCAGTGTCCAAGTCTCTGGCAGTAAGTTCAGGAGGAGGGTGTGACGTTGTGCAGTCTATATGGTTTTATAAAAACTTGATAATAAGTCAATATAATGTAACTGAGCTGGTTTTAGAGAAAATACGGTAATAAGTGAATGTAACGTAACTGGGATATGCTTCATGCAAAAGGTCTCTTGTAAGGTATCATTACAAAGCTTATAATCTACTGAGTATGATCATCTGATTTGTATGAATGTACCACTCTTGTATCCAAAACTAGAAATATAAAATGTAACTCTGAGGGCCTATTGTAATTGTGTAAAGTGTGGACCATTAATGATGGTTTGGAATCTTGATGACTCCCATTGTCTGCAGATAGCTGTATTTACCTGTGAGTCTTCCTGTATATGTGTGTGCTGGCAAGTGAGTAATGAAGTCTTGCAGTGACATGTGATCATGTCACCTGAACTGGAATCCATCTTTAACCTGGTGCTTTTCCAGTGAGGGGGGGTGGAAACCCAGAGAGACAAAGAGTTCCCGCCTTATGCAAAAGATATATAAAGGGGGGAAGAGAAGAGAGAGGGAGAGAAGCCATCATGAAGAATCCCCTAGCTATCACCTGAGCTGCAACAAGAGCTGCACCAGAGGAAAGAATTGTGCCCAGGCCTGGAAGGTGTCCAGTCTGAGAAAAACTTACTGAAGCATCTCTGAGGGTGAGATTATCTGTATTCAGTTTGATTAGGCATAGATTTGCGCATTTTATTTTATTTTGCTTGTGACTTACTTTGTTCTGTCTCAGAGACTAACAAATTTATTAGAGCATAAGCTTTCGTGGGCTACAGCCCACTTCATCAGGTGCATAGAATGGAATATATAGTGAAGATATATATATACATACAGAGAACATGAAAAGGTGAGAGTTGCCCTACCAACTCTAGGAGGCTAATTAATTAAGATGAGCAATTGTCAGCAGGAGAAAAACAACTTTTGCAGTGATACTCAAGATAGCCCATTTAAGACAGTTTTTCAAGAAGGTGTGAGGACAGGGCCGGCTCCAGGCACCAGCCGAGCAAGCTGGTGCTTGGGGCGGCAGCTCGTAGGAGGCGGCATTCCGCCCAATCCTAGGGCGGCATGGCCGCTTTTGTTTGTGTGTGTGTTGTTACGCGCCGGCCGCTCTGTAGGGGGCGGTGGCGCAGAGGATGGGAGCGCCCTGCAGCAAACCCGATAGGGCAGCCCGCGTCCTGCCCTCCCAGCCAACTGGAGCAGTGCAGAGCCCTCGCAGCAGGCGGCGGGGCGGGAGAGGCCGCGTGGCAGCGCCCCGCTGAAGCCCTGGCCGCTCCCCTTCTCTCTCTCTCCCTCCCGCTCCTTCCCCCTCCCCCTGGCTCTGGCCGCGTTGCAGGTTTGGGTTTTTTTGTTTGTTTGCTTGGGGCGGCCAAAAAGCCAGAGCCGGCCCTGTGTGAGGATACTTAACATGGGGAAATAGATTCAATGTGTGTAATGGCTCAGCCATTCCCAGTCTCTAATTAAGCCTAAATTGATAGTATCTAGTTTGCATATTAATTCAAGTTCAGCAGTTTCTCGTTGGAGTCTTAGAGATTAACAAATTTGTTTGAGCATGGGCTTTCGTGGGCTGCAGCCCACTTCGTCGGATGCATGGAGTGGAGCATGTAGTGAGGGGATGTGTATACATGCAGGGAGCGTGAGGGGGTGGGAGTTGCCCTGCCGGCTCTTAGAGGCTAATTAATTAAGATGAGCAGTTGTCAGCAGGAGAAGGGAAACGTTTGTAGTGATACTCAGGATAGCCCATTTAAGACAGTTTGACAAGAAGCACTTTTGCAACAGAAAAGCTTCAAAAACAGACTCCAACGAGAAACTGCTGAACTTGAATTAATATGCAAACTAGATACTATCAATTTAGGCTTAATTAGAGACTGGGAATGGCTGAGCCATTACACACATTGAATCTATTTCCCCATGTTAAGTATCCTCACACAGGGCCGGCTCTGGCTTTTTGGCCGCCCCAAGCAAACAAACAAAAAAACCCAAACCTGCAACGCGGCCAGAGCCAGGGGGAGGGGGAAGGAGCGGGAGGGAGAGAGAGAGAAGGGGAGCGGCCAGGGCTTCAGCGGGGCGCTGCCACGCGGCCTCTCCCGCCCTGCCGCCTGCTGGGAGGGCTCTGCACTGCTCCAGTTGGCTGGGAGGGCAGGACGCGGGCTGCCCTATCGGGTTTGCTGCAGGGCGCTCCCATCCTCTGCGCCACCGCCCCCTACAGAGCGGCCGGCGCGTAACAACACACACACAAACAAAAGCGGCCATGCCGCCCTAGGATTGGGCGGAATGCCGCCTCCTACGAGCTGCCGCCCCAAGCACCAGCTTGCTCGGCTGGTGCCTGGAGCCGGCCCTGTCCTCACACCTTCTTGAAAAACTGTCTTAAATGGGCTATCTTGAGTATCACTGCAAAAGTTGTTTTTCTCCTGCTGACAATTGCTCATCTTAATTAATTAGCCTCCTAGAGTTGGTAGGGCAACTCTCACCTTTTCATGTTCTCTGTATGTATATATATATCTTCACTATATATTCCATTCTATGCACCTGATGAAGTGGGCTGTAGCCCACGAAAGCTTATGCTCTAATAAATTTGTTAGTCTCTAAGGTGCCACAAGTACTCCTGTTCTTCTTTTTGCGGATACAGACTAACACGTCTGTTACTCTGAAATTTGTTCTGTCTGTTACTACTTTGAACCACTTAAATCCTACTGTCTGTATTTAATAAAATCACTTTCTATTTAGTAATTTACTCAGAGTATGTATTAATACCTGGGGGAGCAAACAGCTGTGCATATCTCTCTATCAGTGTTATAGAGGGCGAACAATTTATGAGTTTGCCCTGCATAAGCTTTATGCAGGGTAAAACGGATTTATTTGGGTTTAGACCCCATTGGGAGTTGGGCATCTGAGTGCTAAAGACAAGCACGCTACTGCGAGCTGTTTTCAGGTAAACTTGCAGCTTTGGGAAAGTGATTCAGACCCTGGATCTGTGTCTGGAGCCAGACGGGAGTGTCTGGCTCAGCAAGACAGGGTGCTGGAGTCCTGAGCTGGCAGGGAAAACAGAAGCAGGGGTAGTCTTTGCACATCGGGTGGCAGCTCCCAAGGGGGTTTCTGTGATCCAACCCGTCACAGCATTTTTGCTCTTTTTCCAGCATGATGAATGCACCTTTCATTACCTTCCCTGTGAAAGTTGTTCCTCGATCACCATCTACGGCCTGGGACATTCCCACCTAGAAAAGACATGCTCTGCCAATAGTCTTGCTGTAACAGGTGCAGTGGCTTTTCTAGTATGCAAGGCTTCTATCCGTTTAGTAAAGGCATCAACAATCACAGGCTATGGCTACACTACAGCGCTTACAGCTGTGCCACTGTAGCACTGCCAGTGCAGATGCTCTAAGTCAATGAACAATAGCTTTCCCACCAACGTAGCGCTATCCACACCAACGCTTAGGTCAATGTAACTTATGTCACTCGAGGGGGGGGGGGGTGGCTTATTCATACCCCTGCATGACATAGCTTATACCGTCTTAAGCTGTTGTGTGTACATAGCCACAAGTAAATATTGGTTGCTGCTTCTTGTAAATGGTAACTCACCTGCACAATTGGCAATCTTTCCAAGGATCCCTGAAGTGCTGGGCCTAGATAAATCCAAATAAATACGTTTTGTATTCCTTGGTGGATTGTTTTTAGCACAAAACATGAAGTTTTACTATTGGGCCACCTTACTTAGTCGCTGATAAGTGGCATCAGCGTTTTGGTGGGCCCCCCAATGGCACATCATGCACCAGTCTTAACATTTCCCTTTGAAGGGGCAATGGTGGAATCCAGACCGGGTCATGTAAATCATCCCCTTCACTAAGCAACAAGTTTTCCCTGACACGGAGCCATTTACCCTTCAGCTGGTTTAGCTCCCCATGAGTTACTTTGGGTGTAAAAGCGGATAGGCCTGGATCAGACTCTTGCAATGTTACTAACTCACTGTTTGCTGCTTGCGCTCAGGTGGTACCAGCAAGGGCTGGCTAATTAGGGGCCAGAACACTCCTCTGGAGCACCATCAATTAATAGTCCCATGCTGGCAAAGGTGAGGGTTCTTTAAGAGGACAGACTGCAGTTTGCTGCTCTCAGCAGCTAGCATCTGTGTTAAACTAGGACTAGATACTGGCCCGGCATTACAGTTTCACATGTCCCAAGCCCACCCGACATCTGAAACGTGTCCCGGCCCACCGCACAGCCAATACGTGTTTTTCACAGAGGCGCTACTGCTTTTCACCTCCCGTTCAGTAAGCAATAGGGTTTTCTCTGCCGTGATAGATAGGCCTGAGTGAACACGGCTGAAACGGCTGGGTCCCTGGTTGCTACAAACAGTCCAGAAGGTTTTATATAATTTGGGGCACTAGGGGCTGGGGCTGGTGTCACCTCTTTGAAAAGATACACTACCTAGATATGTATTCCATTCCCACTCCATTCCCACTCTAGCTTTTTCTGCTGCAGCGGGGAGAGGGGTGTGTGCCACAGTGGCTGAGGTAGTCAAGGACAAAAATCCCAACAAAAGCTTGTCATGCCAGTGCTGTTTCTGCGGTAGGGCGGGGCAGCTCCAAAATCACTTTAATATTTTGTTTGTCTCATGCAGTGTTTCCCAAGCTTGTTCCGCCGCTTGTGCAGGGAAAGCCCCTGGTGGGCCTGGCTGGTTTGTTTGTTTACCAGACACATCCGCAGGTCCAGCCGATCGCGGCTCCTACTGGCTCACGGTTCACCACTCCAGGCCAATGGGGGCTGCGGGAAGTGGCGCGGGCCGAGAGACATATTGGCTACCGCTTCCAGCAGGTCCCATTGGCCTGGAGCAGCGAATCGTGGCCAGTGGGAGCTGCGATCGGCGGGACCTGCGGACGCGACAAGTAAACAAACCGGCCCGGCCCGGCAGGGGCTTTCCCTACACAAGTGGCCTCCCAAGTTTGGGAAAGTTTGGTCTAGAGCTTGCTGACTGGGTTGCAGGGTGGTTAATCCCAGGAAGGAAACCTCCTACTTCACTAGCTGGGCGTTTTTCTGGGTTTAGCTTGAGTCGAGCTTTCATCAAAACCTTAAATAGGGCTTCCAATACTTTTAAATGGCTTTCCCTGTCAGTAGGCTGCACCAGCATATCATCCACACGTTGCACAACGTTTTCTTCATAGGTTTAACTCTAATTAGTTGAAGTTGTTTTCAATCTAGGGCATTTTAATCTTTTCTACTGTTGCTTTAGTTTCAATATAGTTATTCTTTTTCACTTGCAAAACACCACCATCTAGATTTTTCACTCCCTAATAACATTTACTTTACACCACAGTTAATCAGACTTTTTAGATACGATTTTTCATGGTTAAGCACCATTTTTTTTTTTATATTTGCTGATCTTTCTTGGTGCTGGGTTGTGGTTCCAAAGCACCCAGCAATCTGAAAAAGAAAGCACGGCCTATGATGACTCCTCTCTGGAGCCCTCATGGGACTTTAATTAAGTAGCATGTTTTGTTTACATTTCTTTTACCCCTGCATATGCGATGGGGAAATGCACATTCCTCCATAATTTACCATATACTGTTTATTTGCTATAACATGATAATAGTCATAGCAATAGTCACATGCAGTATAACTGCTTATTTTGTGCTCACAGAATTTCCATACACCCCTATCAACGTGACTGTCCGATTACTCAGAGCCGCCTTAAGGCCCAGTGTTCCTAATTGCATCGCTTGTGTACCTCACCCCTGCCATTGCTCCAGAAGGACACTGTTGTTTTAATTTTTCATTCTTCTCCTGCAGCTCGGAACTGCTGTTTCATTACTGAAAATGGATCCAGAGTCTCTCCCCGCTCTCCTGGGTCTGGCTGCCCCTGCCACAGCCATGACCGAGACATTAACTTTATAAAAACACTGAGATAACCAAAGGGTTAAATGCTAAATAACAAAGCCAAACAACACTAGCTACCTGTGTTTGGCAAAAAACGTCTATGAGGGTTGCAACTTTGAATGAAGATGCAAATGGATTTTTAGTGGCATTTTTAAAAAGCCAATTCATTTTAAACATACCAAAAAGGGTTTTGATAGAATAGAAGTTTGGTTTAGGTCCTTAAAACCAGGGCCGGCTCCAGGGTTTTGGCCGCCCCAAGCAGCCGAAAAAAAAAAAAAAAAAAAAAAAAAAGCCGCGATCGCGATGGCAATTTGTCGGGAGGTCCTTTGCTCTCAGCGGGAGTGAGGGACCGTCCGTCGAATTGCCACCGAATACCTGGACGTGCCGCCCCTCTCCGGAGCGGCCACCCCAAGCACCTGCTTGCCAGGCTAGTGCCTGGAGTCGGCCCTGCTTAAAACCTTACACAAATATAGTTTCACATTTAAAAAAAAAATGTTTGCTTAACATCCCTGGCCCTGCTCTAATTATTTTTACACAGTTATTCCCAGATTACATGCCCTTCTTGTACATTCAGAGTCAGTCAAGTGCCAATGGAAAACCCTGATTTCCTTTTAGTGACGTTGACTAAATCGTCCATAGTAAATGATTCAAATCAGACTGTCTCTCTGTCTGCAGCCTCTATTTACTGTTGTTTATTTACAGTCGATTCCTTTCGGAAAAGGCCCCATTTTCCTTCAGAACAGCTGTAAAGATTCCTGGGAACAAAAGCATAGTGGTAGTAATTTCCAACCCCCCCTCTCCCCAACCTCTCCAATCCTCTCCCGTATAATTTGTTTGACTGCCAGGGCTCCACCCGGCATGACTGTACCGAGTTGTACTGCCATAACTAGGTTTTATTATCAAACCAAGCATTTTCTTCTTCTAACACTTTCATTCTACCATTTCCACACACCCCGAATCTTTAATTCCCTCCAAACTCTGTAGTGTTAACTGGTGCAAAAGCTCCTTTTAACTCCTCACTCTTGTTCCTTAAATCACTTACTTATCTCCCACAGAGACACACAGTCACCGGACGATTTCTCTCAGCGGCACTGAACTTATTGCTGGGCTTTTTTGCCCTCATACGGCAAGGTGGTGCTCTTTGCCCAGACAGACTGAGCCACCACGTACAGTCCCTGAAACACGGCTGCCTTAGTCTGTGCTTTCTTTACCTTCAGATTGCTTAAGAAGGCAATATTGATATTTGTCTCCAGGGTCACCCAAAGGTCTTATTCTTTAAATATTTCAGCGGCATTTAATGGACCGCTGTTGTGCTCTGCCAATAATGTATCTATTTACAGCATTCACCAGACCTTTGCAGGGCTCTTTATGGCATTCAGCAGACCTCGGCCATGCTCTGCCAGGCATTCTTTTACAGTTGTAGCCAAAGTCCCTCCCTCTGTTCCCCTGGTGTTACTGAATTTCTCTTTAGGAGAGAATTCTACACTGGCCCCCGAGGATAGATCGCTACCCCTTCACTCTGGGGGTTTACAGCACCTGAAATTCATGTCCGCGGTCCCTTCATGGATCACCAAAATGTTGGAATAATGAATAATAATATGAGAAATCACCAAACACGAATTTAACCATAAATTCCTTTATTAAATCCAAAGCCCAAATGGTACTTTATGCAGTTGCTCTAAACATGTCTAACAGCCTAAAAATAATCAGTCACCACACCCAATATAGTAACAGAGTATTCTTAAGTTTGTGAGCAGTATACTTACAAATAGGCCAAACCTCGGGATGACTATTTCATAGATTCATAGATTCTAGGACTGGAAGGGACCTCGAGAGGTCATCGAGTCCAGTCCCCTGCCCGCATGGCAGGACCAAATACTGTCTAGACCATTCCTGATAGACATTTATCTAACCTACTCTTAAATATCTCCAGAGATGGAGATTCCACAACCTCCCTAGGCAATTTATTCCAGTGTTTAACCACCCTGACAGTTAGGAACTTATTCCTAATGTCCAACCTAGACCTCCCTTGCTGCAGTTTAAACCCATTGCTTCTTGTTCTATCCTTAGAGGCTAAGGTGAACAAGTTTTCTCCCTCCTCCTTATGACACCCTTTTAAATACCTGAAAACTGCTATCATGTCCCCTCTCAGTCTTCTCTTTTCCAAACTAAACAAACCCAATTCTTTCAGCCTTCCTTCATAGGTCATGTTCTCAAGACCCTTAATCATTCTTGTTGCTCTTCTCTGGACCCTTTCCAATCATTCTGGCATATTCCAGCATGATCAGGTAGGGTCTGACCGAGAACCTACAGTTTTATGGCTCTCTTTATACTCTTCAGCTAACTTGTTAGTTTTAGCAAAAACCCAGTTTGAAGCAGTTTAATCCTTGCTAATTCCCTTCCTCCAAGGCCTTCCTTTCTTATTTCTCTCCCCATCCTTGTTTGCTTTGGGCTTGTTTCTTTGAAGACAATTTCCCTTTGTCTTGTTAATGCAGCTTTTTATTTTATTAGTTAGTTTTGGAATCATACATCTTTCCCACACTCCAAGTAATATTAGTTATTATTCTCACGGCTTTCTTTTACTTGCTGGTTGGGGCCTTTTCCCTACTAACCACAAATGATAAAGCAAATACGTTATTTTCTTAACCAAACATAAGCTAACTCTAATTTTCTAATTGTACATTTATCCTACACAGTGGAGCATGTCTAGCAAGCATAATAAATGCATTAGACGCTTGCCAACATTTGGGATTGTGTGTGTGTGCGCACACGCATGCACATCACAAAATATGCATTTTGTACTTAATATTGAGCAACATGAACTTAGATACATGGGAACAGATCTTAATCAACGTCAATGGAGCTACATTTATTTACGCCAGCTCAAAATCTTTCACAATAAAAATCCTGAAGGAAGTGAGATATAATGAATTTAACTGCATGCTGGAATAAAAATGGACCACATGGGGCTTTAACTCCTCTTAAAATTATACAGAAACTTGAAAATCCTCAGGGTCACATTGGCAACAAGAGAAATTCTAGTGTAGAGAAGAGAATACCTGATTACTTTTCTATCTGCAGACTCGTAGGCGAAGATCAACTCCCTCCTCCCCCCAAAACACACAGGAGACAAGTTGGAAATCAGCATTATCTGTGAGTATTGAGCTAATAATTCTAATGAAAGTCTCTGGTCCTTTACCAGCTACAAGTAGATACAAATAAATACAAGTAGTGTATCATAATGTATATTTTCTAATGAATGGACTACTAGATGTACCATTTTATTTCAACATGTGAAATAATATTTATAGCCCATGCCAGATGTTCCACGATTCAAACCGCACCATCCACTTCACCACTCTTCAGCGTTAGTGGGTCACTACTGTAGGTGTGGTGACAGCAGAATGCTATGGTTGCAATGTACAGCAGAATGGAATTAACTTGATTTGGGGAGAGGATACATTTATGCAATACCTAGAGCTCCATTATAAGACATATTGGCTCTGGATAGATGAGAGAGAAAAATCAACTGGCTTCTCATTCACTGCAGAAGAATCACTGCTGTAGCTTAATTTTTGTACATCAGAAATTCATGTAGTTTTTTTTCTTCCAATAGGCTATTTCATTATAACTACGAAATATTTTAACTAAACAGTATTGTTCTCCTAAAAGCTATAATTTACTTAAGGCTACAGTGAGATATCTTACCTAACAGCTCAAAATTCTCAAGGGAAGGGGAATAAAAAAAAAAGCAGTTGGAATTATTGTATAATGTAAACAATGCACCTATTTTGTGTAAATCAGCAGTAAATAGAGTAACTCTGTGATGTGACAGGTCAGAATTTGACAGGACAGTTCCTTGCATCCTGATCGCTTTCTAAATGCAGTTCTTGGGTGTTTATCTCTCACTCTTGAGCTGTATAAAGTAAGAGTTGGAGCAGACCCATACATGGAGTTGTATCGTGTTCAAAATGAAACTCCCACAAAATACACATCAGGAATATTCCTTAGCTCATCTACTTTTATTGTAGGTTCTATAGATCAACCAGCAGATTTTTTTTTTAAATGGTTTCATACCAAACCAGTAAGGAGCACATGTTATAAATTATCATTGTAAATCCATAGAGACTAATGGAGTTACTCTGGATTTACGGTGACATAATCAAGAACAGAATTTAACCCTTAACTGGAATCTTAGCACATACACACACACAAAATTCACAGAATCATGAGAACTCAGAGAGAGACAAAAGAAATTGAAGCCAATTACTTCAGTCACATGTCACTGCAGAATTGTCCTCTGATGTACATTTTCCAGTTCCTCCCCACCTCTAATTTAAAATACTCTTTAGAAGAGTGGAAATCAATGTTAATTTTACTTTAATAGCATATTTATTTATTAAAGGACGAACTGCTGGCCTGAGTAACTACCATGAATTCAAGAGACTTACTCTAGATTTACTCCCATGTAACCTACATCAGAATGTGCCCCTGTGAGCGCATTTTTCAACATAAGATTTCATGTCATTACCTTATAGTATTGTAGACTGCAATGAAAACCGCTGTAAGTCTGCAGTGTCATTAAAAACATTCAAAACCAACTCTGTCGGCCTCAATTTTTCAATGGGTCAGATCTCACTTTAGCTTTCCTTTGAGTACTAGATGGAGTCATCAAATTTTAGTTTACACCTTGCAGGTTGCACAGAATTCTCTGTCCATTTGGGTAGGGGCAGGGTTGTTGCTGAGGGAGTAGGAGAGAGGCTCATTTTGTTCTTTATTAATGTATTTGTTTATAAGAATATAAAGACCAAATCATACAAGACTCTTGGGCAAAATAAGCTGATTTTCCCATCCTCCAGCAGCAAGCATACTACTAATATCATGGCAAGAAAGCCGGGATACATTACATAGCTATTTTGATAGATGAGCCAGAAATTTGGAAGCCAGGCTGTGATCCTGCATCATTTAAGTCAATGAAAACAGGATCTGGCCCTTAATAATCCCATGATCCTTCCTGAGATTAATCATGAACTCTGCCTTTACATGCCATGCTGCTGTGGGCATGTTTCCTACTGATTTCCTTATGCTTGCCCTTTATCACACATGACACGCTAGGAAGAATGAACGGCTGTTCTCTGAGCGATGTTTGTGACATCTCCAGTAGGCCATTCTTGGCCGACTCGCCTCTTGATGGACACAGGCCTAACGAATCTGAGTATAAGCACCACCTCTGGCCAGCCCACTCTCCAGACCTCCCAGCAAGAGTGCCGCTTTTGGAGATGCTGGAAGACCAGGTAGGCATAGCTTTAATGCAGCCTTCTTCTGAGGATGAAGTTCAGGCCAGAGCAGTGGAAGGGCATGTCCAAACAAATGTCACACTCTCCTCTCACTTTGCCTCGCTACCCGCACAGAGAACTGGGGCAATTTCTCCTCTCAGTTAAGTCCATGAAAATCCAGAGCAATTCCACTCAGTTCAGTGGAGTCCCCCAGATTTACACCTGCATAGTGGAGAGCAGAATTTGTCCCATAAGATAATTGTGTTTAAATTAATTGACTGTCCCCTTAAGCACATGAACTGATAAACAACATAATGACTAGGCCCTATTGGCGTTCACACACACTCTCTTACATTTAGAACTCCGCATCTCACTGAGGCTTAAAGGATTAATCTATAGCCCAGGGCAAGTGTTCCTTTGAACAGAGAGAAGAAACTAGTGAAAGTTGCCCTAATCATGTTTTTCACCACAGGGCAGGTTCTGCACATTTAGCACCAATAAAGTTTAAATTTCACTATTAATTTAGGCCCCTATTCAACAAAACACTTAAATCCCTTCTTGGCATCAATGGAATAAGCCCATTCTTAAATTCCTTACTGAACAGGAATGGATTCATGCATGTACAGACAGTTAACTATGTGCTGTCTTGAATTTCGGCCTTAAGCATGTACTATTTTCATCTCTACTATACGACTTACCTGACCAGGTATGCAGATCCTTCTTCGTAGGGACATTATGTTCCCTACTGTGTAACATTTCCAAATTACTTTGATGTAAACCATCTCAGTTAGCTCTCCAGCGGCAAACCATTGTACAGGCAATCATAAAATCTGAGTTTTACAGCCTCTTTGGTACATGCCTCGGTTTTGCTGCCAAGCAGTGTGGCGTCTTTGTATTTCTCCATGTGTTTTAAAAAACCCGTCCTGGACAGATCATTTCATTTACCAAGTGTTTACAGCATGATCTCTTTCAGATAAACCGCTCGTGTTTCAGTTTGTCATTTGGGTCCTGCAAGGAACATCCCAGGTGATGTTCGTCAATAACCCTATCAGTAGGCTTATCGTGTACACAAATACCTAGTTACTCAATCAGAATGCAAGGAAGCATGTGAGGTATGCTAAGCGCTGAATACATATTACATTTTTCTGCCAAACCCAAAACACACTTTCTATTGGTTTTATGAATTAGCCAATTTTTTTCTGCATAATAATTAACAGGAAAAAAAAATCATTCTTTTGTTTAAATGCTGAGTCATTTGTCTGTACATTCAACCGTTGCCCACAAGCACTTTTCTTGGATGGAAAATTCTGATACTTGATTTTTTATACTGGAAGTGGTCAAGTATACTCCCATTCTGAAATGAAAGATTTAAAAAATAATAAAAGTACAAAGCATTTGTTGCAGTGATTATGCCTAGGAAAGTGAGGAAGGTGGGAAGGTTAAACAAAAAACCAAAATGAGTAACAGAACCATGGAGATATGTATGTACAGGCCGTGCTGCACTGAATAACCACATGATCTTATTATTGTCATCGTTTTCTTCCTTTTTGCTCCCCTTACTTGTCTGTTGATATTCCTTATTTATTGGGTCACGCACCTGAAGTAAGATTGTATGTTCTTCTGGGCAGGGGTCACATCTGCACTTGTTTTGGTGCGCACCTACACTAGCATAGTTTTGGTTTTTCAAAAAATAAAGTGATTTTTGTATGTCTGGGCAAAAAATGATTTTTATACTTTTTTCAAAGTTGTGCCATAGTCTATGGCAGTAAACTGGTGGCCAGTGTGTGCATGTAACCATGTGCTCCTCCGGACTTAGTCAGAACTGCTCAGCTGTGTGTTATAGGCCCTAAACTGCTACAGCTAAGGGAGATTTTCCTTTAGTGTAAGTATAGGGCCTGTACTTTTGGAGCATGAGTTCTATCCCTACTGCCGCCATGAAGCTCCAAGTGACCCTAATGTGCAGCATAGTGTTAACTGTTAAGCCCTAAATGGCTATAGACTTATTATAATCTTTGTGTGTAAAATATAATGTCATATTTAAATTATCTACTCATAGTCTTACCAGTGGGGTGCCCTAGTACATTTTGCTTCCTGTGTAGGCAATAGTCCACCAATCAGAACAGATGTAGCTTTAATTTGCCATTCACTGCAATGTCTTCTTTTCCTCAACAATTGGCCTGGATGGGTCCTATCGTGCCAAATAGTGAGTGAATTCCAATGAAAGCTTTGGGGATTTTGAGCTCATGGTGCTAAATTGGGATTTGCTCCCTGAGCACTTAAGACAAGATTTTCAAAAAAAGTGTGTGTGATTAGGATCCTACATTCATACGGTCTTTCCAATGACTTCAACAGGCCTCGGATCAGGCCCCTAGTCTCTTAAATAAGTGCTGAGCACTTTTGAAAATCAGGCATTCAGGCCAGAACCGCAAAGGCATTTAGATGCCTAACTCCCATTGATCTCCATGGGAACTAGGCACCTACCTATCTTTGAGGCTCTGCACCTAAGACCCTAATTCAGACAAACATATAAGAACAAGCTTATCTTTAAGCAAGGGAGTAGTAGTGTGAGGGACTATGCACATGCTTAAAGTTAAACCTGTGTTTTTGGGCTTTGCTGTATTTGACCTCATTTAAGTGATTAAATATGGACATGTGGTCCTACCTTTAAGCACTCACTTTTGATGGCTGGAAGAAACAGCTAGACAAATTCAAACCAAAAATAAGGTGAAAAAAACGTTAACAGTGAGTGTACATATCCATTGGAACAGCTTCCCAAGGGACGTGGTGGATTCTCCGTAACATGGAGTTTTGGGACTAAATCTTGGCTCCGCTGACATCAGTGGCAAAACTCCCATTGGTTTTAATAGGGCCATGGTTTCACCCTTTAAATCAAGAATTGATTTAGTTCTAGAAGGTAGATTGTAGCTGAACCACATGTTATTACTGAGTGAAACTATGGCCCGGATTACGCCTCAGGTCATTCTAGATGACCATGGTTCCTTCTGGCCTTCAGATTTATGAAACTATGAAAATCTTGACCTTGGGTACTGGGGTGAGAGGCAATACAGAGAACCTGACAGAGATTGAAGACACGACCTTCTCATCCAATGAAGAGCGATACTTTAAAGAAAAGCACATAGTTCCATAATAGACCACCTTCTCTCTAATTGCTCCCAGTTTCAGAGTGCAATAAATACTAAGTGGCAGAGGGAATAATTGGGGCATCGTAATGCATTGTCTCCTTTCCTGAATTCCTTCAAAGGCTCTGAAAGCACCCATGGAGGATGTTGAAGTCAAGATAGAAACGAAAGGGGAAAGGAAGACACAAAACCAGACTCCAGTGAGAAAATGTGGGAAGCAAGTCTGCAAAGCCGTGGGCTATATCACAGGAGACATGAAACAGTTTGGAATCTGGCTTCAAGGTAAGCCCATTTCAACTGAGCCAATTAGAGTACATCAGAAAAGCACTGTGGCTAATAATTAGCGACCAGCGTGTTCCATCTGTGTTAACTAATTCAAGGATGATCTGGTTCAATAAACTGCAGAATAGAAATGATAATACTGAACCATTCCTACATTGTAGGGGAAATGCCCCCTTGTGCAAAAAGCCAGCCAAAGCTCATCCACCAGCCAAGTCCAGAGGGGGCATAAGCGGAAATTCACCCCATGTGCCGGCCCCTCTGCAAAGGAGTGAATTTCATCTTGTGAGCATAACAGAGGATGTTTATTTCAATGTTGGGTCGTTCCTTATCATGCTCCCCTTTCTTTCCACAGACTAATGTTTATCATGCCCAAATGCCAATGTGAAGTTAAATCATTCCTCCATGGGTTTCGATCACTCAATAAATCAGCAGCGAGATACTCACCTAATCTGCCATCCGAGATGCAGACATCATAAGTAAGCCAGTTTGTATGAATCTGGCCCTGTATGCTTTAGAATAGGGAACTCTAACAGCTGCGCTATTCGTCTCCGTTAGTCTTCCAGCTGCAAACCATTGTACAGGCAATCATAAAATCTGAGTCGAGTTTTACAGCCTCGTCGATAACGTGCCTTGGTTTTGCTGCCAAGCAGTGTGGCATCCTTGCATTTCTCCGTGCGTTTCCAGAAAACCGTCCTGGAAGGACCATCTCATTTACCAAGTGTTTACAATGTGATCTCTTTCAGGTAAACCACTCCCATTTCAGTTTGTCGACTGGGTCCTGCGAGGGATATCCCAGGTGATGTTCGTCAATAACCCTCTCAGTGGGCTTATCATGATTGTTGGGTTCCTGGTCCAGAATCGTTGGTGGACGCTCACAGGCTGTTTAGGAACAGCTGTCTCAACATTAATAGCACTTCTTCTTCATCAAGACAGGTAGGTTGGTCTGGTGATTTAAAATATTGTGATAAGTGAGAAATAAGATCCACGTTCAAATATCTGCCCTTTGATGTGCTGAGTGGCTAGTACTGCCTTAGCTTAACAGATCAATAGAAAGAAAAAGTGCTTCCTAACTTATTCCTATATAGGTTGTTATACTCTGAAACATAACCGTGGGGGAATGCTGTCTTCACTAAGAAATACATTTTTCCGACACCTTCAAGGACCGAGCTCCTGAAATCCTAACTGAGGCCAAACAAGCCCAGGAGCTAGGATATGTGCACGCTGCAGTAGACCAACCTGAGCTAACTTTGGCCTAGCCAGCTAGAGTAACAGTAACAGTGAAGCCAGAGCTGCTGGAGTACATACCCATGGTGCTATGGCTTCACTGCTGCTGTAGTCTGGGCTAGCTCTATCATAGAATTATAGACGCGTAGGGACCTCGAGAGGTCATCTACTCCAGTCCCCTGCACTCCCAGGAGCCTGTGCCCTGTGCCGGCAGCTCCTTCAGTGTGGCTGACGGGCACCAGGCTCACCAGCAGCTGTCCCTGGTCGCACTAGTCCTGTCCGTGAGCGTGTGAGCCACTTGCACACACTAGCACAACAAGGGACAGCAGTTCCCAGTAAAGCCCCAGTGCTCTGCAGATATCCAATTTATATCTGCATTCGTGGGGGTGGAGCACAGGTGGGGCCTTGGGGAGAGAAGTCCAAGCAGGTGTGGGCCTCAAGGCAAAGCAGGGGGCATGGCCCCCCACTTCTAGGAAGCATCTGGTGCTTGCACACAGCCTCCCCAAATTCAGGGGTCACACGCCACCCATGCCTGTTCTCAGAGGTTAAGGAGAGCAAATATTTTCCCTCCTTGTAACAACTATTTATGTACTTGAAAACTATCATCATGTCCCCTCTCAGTAGTCTCTTTTCCAGACTAAACAAACCCAATTTTTTCAGTCTTCCCTTATAAGTCACGTTTTCTAGACCTTTAATAATTTTTGTTGCTCTTCTCTGGACTTTCTCCAATTGTCCACATTTTTCCTGAAATGTGGCATCCAGAACTGGACACAATACTTCAGTTGAGGCCTACTCAGCACAGAGGAGAGCAGAAGAATTACTTCTCGTGTCTTGCTTACAACATTTCTGCTAATATATCCCAGAATGATACGAAGTGTTACACTGTTGACTCATATTTAGCTTGTGATCCACTATGACCCCCAGATCTTTTTCTGCAGTACTTAGGGTTACCATTCGTCCGGATTTACCCGGACATGTCCTCCTTTTGTGTGCTAAAAATAGCGTCCGGGGGGAATTTGTAAAGCACTCACAATGTCCGGGATTAGCAGAGCGAGCGGCTGGGAGGGCTGCAGGGAAGTCCCGGGCTGGACTCAGGAGCAGCTGTAGAGGAGCCGGATCCGCCCTGCATTCTGAGCCGGCAGCTCCCTTGCAGCCCAGTCCAGCAGCACTGTGCAGGGCCAGACCGGGTTTTGTTGTGCAGGGCCAGACCGGGTTTTGTTGTGCTGGGGAGCTCAGCCACGTGTCCGGCTCCGCTGCACAGAGCCCAACACTCTGTTCTGAGCAGCAGGGTAAGGGGGACCGGGGGCAGGAAGGTTCTGGAGGGGGCAGTCAAGAAACGGGGGGGGCTTTTTGGGGGGAGTGGAGAAAGTTTTGGGCAGTCAGGGTACAGGTAGGGGGTAGGGTCCTGGGGGGCAGTTGGGGGGGGGGTCTTAGGAGGGGGCAGTTAGGGGACAAGGAACAGGGAGTCTTAGGTAGGGGGTGGGGTTCTGGAGGGCAGTTAGGAGCAGGGGTCCCAGGAGGGGGCAGTCAGGGGACAAGGAGCAGGGGGGGGTGTTTGGGAGTTCTGGGGGGGGCTGTCAGGTGGCAGGGGTGGGGAGATGGATCGGAGCAGTCAGGGGACAGGGAGCAGAGGGGTTTAGATGGGTTGGGAGTTCTGGGGAGGGAGTGGGGAGTGGTTGGATGGGGCGTGGGAGTCCCAGGGGTCTGTCTGGGGGTGGGGGTGTGGATAAGGGTGGGGCAGTCAGGGGACAAGAGGCAGGGAGGCTTAGATAGGGAGTGGAGTCCTCGGGGGCAGTTAGGAGCAGGGGTCCCAGGAGGGGGCAGTCAGGGGACAAGGAGCAGGGGGGGAGTGTTTGGGAGTTCTGGGGGGGGCTGTCAGGTGGCAGGGGTGGGGAGATGGATCGGAGCAGTCAGGGGACAGGGAGCAGAGGGGTTTAGATGGGTTGGGAGTTCGGGGGGGGGGGCTGTCAGGGGGTGGGGAGTGGTTGGATGGGGCGTGGGAGTCCCAGGGGTCTGTCTGGGGGTGGGGGTGTGGATAAGGGTTGGGGCAGTCAGGGGACAAGAGGCAGGGAGGCTTAGATAGGGAGTGGAGTCCTGGGGGGCAGTTAGGGGCAGGGGTCCCAGGAGGGGGCAGTCAGGGGACAAGGAACGGGGGGAGGGTTGGGGGTTCTGGGGGGGCGGGAAGTGGGAGGGGCAGGGGCGGGGCTAGGGCGGGGCTCCTCCCGTCCTCTTTTTTTCTTGCTGAAATATGGTAACCCTAGCAGTACTCCTTCCTAGGCAGTTATTTCCAATTTTGTATGTGTGCAACTTATTGTTCCTTCCTAAATGGAGTACTGTGCATTTGTCCTTATTGAATTTCATCCTGTTTACATCAGACCATTTCTCCAGTTTGTCCAGATCATTTTGAATTTCCATCCTATCCTCCAAAGCCCTTGCAACACCTCCTCAAAGCTAGCCCTATACCAAATGGCACCCCAGGTGAGGAGCATCTTTGGCATCCCTCCCCCTCCATTTGTTAAACTTTTGAATATTTTTTATTGCATTTGTAGCCCATTTCATGACTTTGATGCATGATTTGCATGCATGATTTATCCCTGTCACACAAGATGATAAATTTGCACTCTAGGATCTGTAAATCTGTATTTATTCTTGCCATATATAAGCAAATACAAAAATGTATTTCCTCTAAGCTTATAGAAACTTTTTAATTTTAAGAATAATGGAAATGTGCTAACATCAAGAAATGGAATTGTGCCCCAACTTTGGGTGGACTGGTATTAAATAGTGTTATGGTAGGTGACAGCCTTAGAAGAGGTGGGGCCAGAGCACAGCAGCTACGTAGGAGAGCACTTGGCTGCAGTGGCAGCAGGCTGCTCCTTGCCCAGGCTGGGCTTCCGGGGACAGCGGCCAAGCAAGCTGGTGCCCCCCTGAAGTCCCAAGAAGCCAAGCCTGGGCAGGGAGCAGGTTTCTGCTGTTGCCCCTCCCCAGCCAGGCTGTCTCCCAGACAACTAGCTACGCTGCACAGAGCAGAGACTGGGAGCAGCTCCGTCCCGTTCCTCGCCTGGGCCAGGCTGCCAGGGAGAGCAACTGAACATACTGGGGGGTCGGCGGGGGAAGCTGATGCAGCGGGAGGACAGAGCCCCTTCCTCCCCCCCACAGGTAACGTGGGAAAGCGGGGAGGGGGCGGGGACAGTGCAGGGCCCCGGGCTGGGGTTGGGGCAGGGAGGAGACCCGTGGAGTGGTCACGTGTCCTCCTTTTGAGCTGGTGCCCCCCCAATATAGGGAGGCACCAGTCGTCATCGTCGTTCGAAGATAGGTTTTCGAAGCTCAGACTCATTAAAACCTGCACTCATCACTCACAACTGTGACCATCAGCGTGAGCCGAATCCTCAAAGCTATCCATACATTAGGAAAAGTGCCCTTCAGCTCTGCCTCATGAATGAATTGGAGAACTTGGGGTGGAAGGTGCTTCCCATGTTGCAAAATGTGACAGATGTTGTCCAATTCGACATAGAGGTCTTTATCATTGACATCCTAACATTACCCATGTGTCAGCATCCGGTGAAGGTCCACACAATATTTCAAGAGTGTTTTCCTATCCACCGGTAGCTTACTACAGTCATACAAAAAAACCCAGGTCATTTTGGGAGCTTCAGTTGTCCCAACCTTTCTTTGATGGACACTTGAGCAGTGTCGATGAGCTAGCAAAAAAGCTCCCTCTTGAATTTTTCTTCCAAGCTTCCCATCATCTCATCTCTGCCCTCATAATCAAACTGTCTCTTCTTCCAAGGAGTTTCCTTGAAGATAGGCTCAACTTCTAAGTTTTCCGCCATTTCTCTGGCAGTGGTGAAGGCATCTTCAAATCCGTTGTCTCTGTGGGCCACTGTGAAATCACACACACCCTTCTGCCCTGCATCTCCACACACACCCCACTGGTACACAGCACACCTGGAAATTACATTCCAGCACAGGAAGCAGTGATTCACCCCAGGTGAAGGGACAGAGTTAAGTGATGATGCATTTCAACAACAAAACCTTCAAGTCAATTGTCTTTCTCCCACAGATCATCCATAGCAGCGGGACTGCATGGCTATAATGGGGTCCTGGTGGGACTGCTCATAGCAGTATTCTCTGACAAGGGAGATTTCTATTGGTGGCTTCTATTGCCTGTTGCTCTTACATCCACAACATGGTAAGTTGCACACTTTTAGGCTTCTGTGAAAGCCTAAACAGTTCTGTGTCATAGAATTTAAAGGCAGAAGGGATCACCACATCACCTAGTCTGACCTCCTGCATATCACAGACCACCAACACCCACCCAACTAAATCCAACAACTGAAATGAGATCAAAATATTACAGTCCCCACAGACTAGACTCCCATGTGCCACAGGCAGAGAATAAGAGGGACTGAGGTGCATCAGTGCTTGGATTCTGATTCCTTTGGTTCCTGAGACACTGGTTGTCGTATGTTGTCTTGCATAGATTTTTACACTCATGAAATCATGCTACTACTACTCCTGGGGGAATTCTGGGCTTTGTGCATATCTAGAATTCATGTCTCCCACATATTTCTTTGCTTCTCTGCAGAAAAATGACTTTCTGACAGGGAAGCAAAGGGAAGCCACAAGAGCGGTCATGCGCCCCTCCCCAGCAGTGCAGGCAAGTCATGTCAGCCATCTGGAGCAGCTGGCAGAGAGGTAAATCGTGCAGTAATGCGGGGGTGGGGACGCCCTGGTTGGTGGCTCCTACCCTGCGCTGGGCATAACTCCTCTTACCCTGCAAGGAGCGGCTAGGGCTAGTCAGAACCACCCCTAGAAACCTCCTCAGGCTGCAGGAAGCTGCACACACACGCACATGCATACGCACACACACACACACACACACACACTCTCTCTTCCTGCCCCCATCGCTCCTCAGCCATGGGGACAGGGAGCTGCTCCCCCATCTGCCCAAACCCTATGCATCTGGATCCCCCCCATACCTAGACCTCCTGCCAAGCCTGACTGCCCCCACATCCAGAACCCTCACCACCAACCACTCACCCCACTTCCTCCCTGCACCCAACCCCCCCCCCCCCCCCCGCCAAGCCCCATCTCCTCACCCGGACTCCCCTGATCCCCACCCTCCCTGCATCTGGACCCCCACCCCTGCACCCAGACATCCCCCACTGAGCTCCCTGCACTCAAACACCCATCCTGGTGAGCCCCATCCCACCTGCACCTGGACCATCCGGATCCTCACCCCACTGAGCCCCAATCAGCTGCATCCAGACCCGCACCCCACCAAGTCCCACTCCCTCCCTAAATCCCCCACACTCAGACCCCCTCTGCTGAGCCCCATCCCCCCACACCCAGACCCCCCGATGAGCCCCAATCACCTCCCCCTGCAGAGTCCCATTGTCCCCCAATGACCCCCTGTGCATCCAGATCCGTCCCCCGCATCCAGAACACCCACTAAGCTGCCCACACCCAGATTGCCCTACACAGAACCCTCTCACCCTACACCTGGATCCCCCCCCCCCCACTAAACCCCTCCACACTTGGATCCTGCCAGGCTGAACCTCCCCAGCCACACCTGGTGGGTCGGGTGCAGCCTCACCGCCAAGTCCGGGGCCAGGGCCGGGGGCTGCAGGGTGATCTCCCACCTCTGTGCAGCCCGTGGCCTCTGTTCCCCACAGCCATTTTAAAATATTGTGCGCAGAATTTTGGGGGAGGGATGCAGAATTCCCTCCGGAGTATACCACACATGTATTGGCTTCTAAAGCTGTGATTTTTTTTACTATCATTTATCTTTATACATTTTAGATGAATCCTTTCTAAAATAAATTCCCAGTTTACATGTAAATTCCACATTTAACTGAAATTAATTCAATGTCCTAAATGTTAGCCACAGGGCTGTATGTCAGTTGCCCATTGTAATGTGAACAGCAACATTATTTTCACCATTTCCCTGCCCTTGTAAACCACAATGTTTTCATTTATTCTTTTACATGTATAAATGGGTATTGTAAAAATGTTATAAACATTTACCAGCCCAGGCACAAAACCTACTCACCTGCCCTTAACCATGATGATTGATGATCATGAAAACAACTAATGATATTTTACTGGCCTATCAAACAATGATGTGCCCAGTCAGATTGGCAATCGGTCTTTTGAACTCAGGACATTTTCCTGGAAAGGGCTGAAACGCATAGATTCTCTTGTCTGCCTGAAGCTCAGGTGGCGAATTATAACCAATTTTGTTGCTGTAACTCAAATGGTCATAGGCTTTGTCTATTGTTTTAATTATCCAGGGTCCCAACCCATAAGCTTGGATAGACTCAAAGCTTTCTCCCAGCTCAAGGCTTGGCTCTGGTCTGATTTGGGCCCCTCTCTAGCTCTACTGAATTAAGGGCCAGATCCTCTGCTGGTGTAAATCAGCTTCATTGAAGTCAATAAAGCTGCATCAGTTCACACCAACTGAAGATCTGTCCCTAAATATTTTTAGGGTAATGAAAGCAGGGAGGAAATCTGTGTATTGCTGATTGCAATGCACAAGTAGGGATGAGGGACTTGCAAGATAACCTAAAATAAATCTGATTGTATCAGAAGGACCTCTGGAACTCAAACAGTTCCTAACGAAAACCAAAAGGCATGAAGAGTATGCATTTCCTAAATTATCTGTCAGGATAATGGATAGTTTTTGCCTGGCTGAGCGATCTGAGGAATTAATCTTCACAAGCTTCTAATGAGATAATTTTGTTTTTCTCTTTCAGCCCCATTTTCTCCAGTGCTTTAGGCTCAATCTTCAGTAAGTGGGATCTTCCTGTTTTCACCCTGCCTTTCAACGCAGCAGTGACATTATACTCTGCGGCCACTGGACACTACAACCTTTTCTTCCCTACAGTCCTCATTAAACCTGCAACATCAGTGCCCAATATCACCTGGTCCAACATTGATGTGCCAAAGGTAAGAGTCACTAAAGAAACATTCCACGCCACTTACACAGTAAGCCAATAAAGAGCCATGCCCTTTTATTTTACATGACAAAGACAGAGCCCCATAATACAATTCTGTATTTACATCGTAACAAGTAACCGATATGTAATACTTTAATATGGCAACTGTCTGTTTTGGTGACTTCAATTTTAGAGTTTCCAAGTATCTTAAACATACAACTGAACCTAAATACATGTTATAATCCTCAGTGAATCTCTCTGGATTCTAATAATCCATTACCATGGAGACACTAGTCATGGCTCCATAGTTCTATTCACATTTTTGTAATGTTGGGATTACACCTTTGTATCACACATGATTAATATAGTGTATTAAGTTTTTTAAAAATCATCTTTCTGTTAAGAAATTGGCACAGACACTATCATGATGGGATCATTAGAAACTCATGTACAGGCAGAGATGCAGATTTTTTTATAGCCAATATTTATGCTGGACCTACACAAAAACAATCTTTTATACTCTAGTGGTCCCTCTACTATTATCCAACCAGTGCTATTTCCAAAGTTGTGCTGCCATCATTAATTAATGCCAATGTATAAAAAAAGCTTGTAGAAATGGGTATTTCCATTTTAAACTTGTTAAGACAGATAGGAAAAGGAAATTAACCTTTGCCAAGTGGAGAACAACAAAGAAAAAAAACCCCAATGATAATAGATGTTATTTATAAGCATCTATCAAGAATTTTAAATATATGTAGAGCAATAAAACAAAGTACAACTCCACAGGGCACATCATCAAACGAGAGCTATAGAACCAAGTCAAAACTGAAAATTACCGTATATACTCGTTCATAAGCCAAATATTTTTGGTAAAAAAGTGCCTCGTCAAAGAGCGGGGGTTGGCTTATAAACGGTCTACACCAAAATTTGATGATTTTAAACTCTATGGAATCATTGAATTGAATATCTAATACATGTTGTTTTGTTTACCTGGAGCGTCTGCAGGCATGGAGCCCCTCAGCTCCCTGTGGCCGTGGTTCGCCGTTCCCAGCCAATGGGACCTGCGGGAAGTTCCCACTGGCTGGGAACAGGAAACCGCAGCCACTGGGAGCTGAGGGGCTCCGTGCCTGTGAACGCCTCAGGTAAACAAAACATCCAGGCCCACTAGAAGCTTACCCTAATGGGCCAGGAGCCAAAGTTTGCCAACCCCTGAAATATAGGGTCGGCTTATGAAAGGGTCATACAGTTTTTGCCATTTTTACCTAACCAGCTTGGGGGGTCGGCTTATAAATGAACAGGCTAATGAACGAGTATATACAGCACTCTATATGTGGCTGGTGACCTCCCCAACACTGCGTTCCTTGCACACCTCAAATACCTATTGATTCCAAAGAGAGTTTGAGGTGCAAAGGAAGGAACAGATTCTCTGCTGAGGGAAATGAGCAAAACTCCTTTGAAGTGAATGGAAGGAGGCCCATTTATGACAGCAAAGAATTTGGCCTGGGCCTTTACTTGGCAAATACCTTCATTAGAGACCACATAAATCCTGCTTCAGTGGAGATTTATTCATATTAAAGGAAAGAATTAGAAACATCTTCTTCACGAATAACTTTGAAAGGTGAAAGAGATCATCTAGAAATGCCAGCTGGCTACCCCAAAACTGTAAGAACTATCTGCTGACAGAAAGAGCCGTTTCCATGGAACTGATGCTTATTAAAATGAGGCCTTTTGGGGAGGTGGGGGAGGCCAAAGCATTAGATTTCAGTTTATTCTGTTATCGATATCTGAACACAATATCAGTCATGAAAAAAAATGTTAGGTTGGAGACATCGCCTTACAATATCTAATACTTAAAAGGAAGTCCGCAGACTGAAGCAGAAAAAGGTGAAAGCTGTCAGTACTTTTGAATGAGTGACTACCAAGGCTCCAGGGCCAGTGCAAGGGAACTTCCACCTTGCGCCACCCCCCCACCCAGCTAACCCCCCCCCCCCCCCCCCCCGCAGCAGCTAACCCTGCCCGCCACAGCAGCTAACCCAGCCTGCCCCCCACCCGGGGAGCCCGCCGCCCTCTCCCCCCGCCCCGCAGCAGCTACCCCTCCTCTGCAGCTAACCCCGCCCGGGGAGCCCCCCCCCCCCCCCCCACGGCAGCTAATCCCGCCCGGGGAGCCCTCCCCAGCTCATCTCCGCTGAGAACACCTGCGCAACTCTAATTCTCCTCCCCTCCCAGGCTTGCGGCGCCGATTGGAGGAGAATTAGAGCGGGAACTGTGTGCTCAGCAGAAGAGGCAGAGTGGAAGTGATCTGGGGCGAGGAGCAGTTCCCCTGTGCGCCCCCTTCCCCCCCCCCCCCCAGTTACTGCGGGTGGCCCTCTCCGCCCCCGCTCACCTCCACTCCACCTCCTCGCCTGAGCGGGCTTTTAGGCACCCTCAACCACTAGGCAGTCGCCTAGTTCGCCTAGTGGTTGCACCGGCCCTGCAAGGCTCACCATCTATGTGGCTCATTTCTGGATTACTTATTAACACATCCCTTGGTTAGGTTTGCACAGAGCGAAAAATCCTGCAGGACAATAAGAGGCACCCGAGTAAGTGACAAAGAGTCACGATCAGGCATGTCAGCCCCCTGGCACGCCCTGAATAGAATTCCCAAAATAACTGCATTGTCACCAAGTGAAAAGGGTGATAAGTGTGAAATCGCAGAGCCTGACTTTGACAAGAGGTCTGAAGGAGCTTTGGCCTACTTACACTAGGCTAATTTCTCTCCTGTGCAGAAGAAACAAAAGGCCAAAGACAATGTTGAGGTGCTGATCAAGAATGCTGAAATGCAAGGGCAAGGGAGAGACTAACAACAAACAGCCTTCTTCAACTCCAGGGGCCATGGGCCTGATCCGACGCTCATTGTGGTCAATGGAAAGACTCCCGTGGACTATAATGGGAATTAGATCAGGTGCTATGCTATCAGATGAAATTTAAAATCCCCAAGAGATCCAGGTGGTGGCAGCCATGGAACACGGACTGGTAGTAAGCACTGGGAAAGCCTGAGACGTGGCTTTGAAATACTTCACTGTTTAAGCTTCAGCTTTGCTGCCAGGATTTCACGCTGACTAAACTCTCCCATAAACTTTCATATGGAATTTTTTTTGGCGGACGGTGGGGGTGCTTTCTGGTGCTTTTTCTACAACAACACAGCATGCACTGAAGCAGTTGCATTAGGACTGAGAGCAGCAGTTGCAGTGAGAGACTTAAGGAGCTCAATCTGTTTAGCTCAGGGGTGGGCAAACTACGGCCCACGGGCCAAATCTGGCCCGCGGGACTGTCCTGCCTGGCCCCCGAGCTCCTAGCCTGGGAGGTTCGCTCCCGGCCCCTCCCCTGCTGTCGCCCCTCCCCCGCAGCCTCAACTCGCTCGCTCCACTGCCGGCACAATGCTCTGGGCGACGGGGCTCGAGCTCCTGGGGCAGTGCAGCTGCAGAGCCCAGCCTCACACGGTGCTTTGAGCTGTATGGTGGTGGCGTGGCCCGGCTCCAGCCGGGTGGCACGGCTCCAGCACCACCAGCCACCGGTGCTCCAGGCAGCGCAGTAAGGAGGTGGGGGGGTTGGATAGAGGGCAGAGGAGTTTGGAGTGGCGGTCAGGGGGCAGTGATGTGGATGGTGGTCGGGGGGGAAACAGGGGGGGGCTGAATGGGGGCAGGGGTGCTGGGGGGCAGTCAGGAAGGAGGGAGGGTTGGATGGGGTGGTGAGGGACAGTCAGGGGCAGGGGTTCCAGGAGCAGTCAGGACAGGGAGAAGGGGTGTGTGGATGGGTCAGGGGTCCCAGGGGGCTGTCAGGAATGAGAGGAGGGGTTGGATAGGGTGGTGGGGATCCAGGGGCGGTCAGAGGACAGGGAGCGGGGGGGTGTGGATGGGGCAGGGGTCCCAAAGGGACCAGGCGGGGTTGGGTGGGGCAGGAGTCTCGGGGGGGGGGGGGGGCAGATAGGAGGTGGGGGCCGGCCACGACCCCCTCCCCTAACCAACCCTCCATACAATTTACTAAACCCGATGCGGCCTTCAGGCCAAAAAGGTTTTTCCCCCCATGGTTTAGCTGATCAAAAAAGAAAATCAAGAGATGGCTTGATCGTGGTGTATGAGTCACTTCACGGGAAGAAAATACCAGATAGTACAGGACTCTTTAACCTAGCAGAGAAAGGCATAATAGGAATCAATGGCTTGAAGTTAAACCCAGACAAATTCCACTTACAAATAAGGTATAAATTCTTAACAGTGAGGTTGATTAATTACTGGAACAAACTAATAAGGAAAGTGGTGGATTCTCCATATCTTGATGTCTTCACATCAAGACTGGAGGCCTTTAGTCAAACACAAGTTATTGTGCTCAATTCAGCAGTAACTGGATGAAATTCTATGGTCTGTGATAAAGAGGAGAGCAGACTAGATGATACAATGATCCCTTCCGGTCTTAAAATCTATGTCTCTATGAAGATCTATGCATAAAGGAGGACCCAGCACAGATAAAGTCAAAATCCTATCCTCTGTGCATCATGGTTAAAAATTACATGGCTCTTCACAGGGGTTAAAGGAAGTGGATGGGGCAGGAATGTGGCCATTTCCTATGGAAAATCCCTGTAGAATTTAATAGATGCATTTTCTACGTGTGTTTTCTACTGAATTCTATAGGATGATCCAAAACTATATCCAGGCTATAGAATTTTGTAGGCTGATTAAAAAATTAACGATTAACGGGTTGTTAAGAGTGACAAGGTGGGTGAGGTGATATCTTTTATTGGACCAACTTCTGTTGGTGAGAGAGACAAGCTTTCCAGCCACACAGAGCTGCTTCTTCCTCCCCCACCGCATCTCTCTAATATCCTGGGCAGGGCCGGTTCCGGGCACCAGCTTAACAAGCAGGTGCTTGGGGCGGCCAAGGGAGAGGGGCGGCACCTGCAGCAATTCGGGGGCGGCAGGTCCCTCACTCCCTCTAGGAGCGAAGGACCTGCCGCTGAACTGCCGCCGCCAATCGCGGCTTTTTTTTTTTTTCCAATTGCTGCCGCCGATCGCAATCCCCCCCCCCCTTTTTTTTTTTTGCTTGGGGCGGCAGAAATGCTGGAGCCGGCCCTGATCCTGGGACCGACCTGGCTACAGCTACACTGCATAGAAACAGGTTGGCATTTTTATTAAATTCGATAGGTATTTGGAGGGCTTTTTATTGAATCCCATTAGCTTCATCCCTGTTAAATTGTACAGGGACATTTCCATTAGTGGGGGTACAAGTCCAGTGCAGATTCATGGGGACACAAAATGAGTGTGGGGGGGGGACGAATGTGGGCTCTATCTGCTACTCCGCTCCATAAGTACTAGTAATGCCCTCCTCTCAGATGCATAAAGCCCTAGAAGTGAGAATTTCCTCCTCCTAATCTCTGTGTCATTACTAGGGAAATCCCCATGTATTTGGGTTTTGTTTGTATGCTCAGAATAATGAAATAACAAACTCTTTAACAAGCTGAGAGACAAAATGGGTGAGGTAATATCTTTGAACCAATTTCTGTTGGTGAAAGAGACAAGCTTTCGAGCACCACAGGGCTCTTCCTCAGATCTGGGAAAGGTCATCAGCGGGTATGTCTACACTGCAATTAACCACCTTCAGCTGGACCCAGTCAGCTGATTCGGGCTGCGGGGCTGCTTAATTGCCAGGTAGACATTTGGGCTCTGAGATCCTCCCGATTTGCGGGGTCCCCGAGCTCAGACTCCAGCCCAAGCCTGAACGTCTACACAGGATACAGCCCCATAGCCCAAGCACCCCTAGTCCAAGTCATCAGATCTGGGCCAGCCACGGGCACTTAACTGCAGTGTAGACATACCCCAAGTGTCACAGCGAAATACAAAGTGGAACTGATTGTTAAACATAAGAAGTTAACACATGTTGCAAGAAAATATTCAAAACGAAGTGGGCATTAACACCTCAGAAGTAGGTCCAATAAAAGATATTACCTCACCCATCTTGTCTCTTTTATATTCTGGGACCAACAGCACTGCAAACAATATATACTAACCTCTCCTTTACAAATGTCTGTAGCTGTTACAATCCATTCCAGTCGGCGTCGGCCAGGTGTACGGCTGTGATAACCCCTGGACTGGTGGCATCTTCCTGGTTGCTTTATTCATCTCCTCTCCTCTCATTTGCTTGCATGCTGCAATCGGATCAGCAGTGGGGATGCTGGCAGGTATTACAGACTATTTCTCTCTTACAGATGTCATACACGATCACATAATATGAAAATAATTAAAGCCGGTGGAAACATTTGCAATCTATACTTGGTTTTACTGATGGAAAATGGCTTTTTTGACAAAACTTTTTTTTTTTTTTGACAAAAAAAAGAAAACTTTTCCAACAAGCATTTTGGTTGAAGTTTTGATTTTGTGATGAAAAATGTCAAGTTTTCAAAAAAAAAAAAAAAAAAAAACAGTGAGGGGAGAAAGCCACTTTCACTTCTCCTCTCCCCTTTCTCAATGGACAGACAGTTAAAAAAAAAAAAAGCAAGCGAGAGAGAGAGAGCGCACAAATGATTTTTACACACCAAAATGAAACGCAATTTTTCAAATGTCTTTTTTTAAAATTTTGTTTAGAAATTTTTCATTGAAAACATGAAATATATTTTGTGGTATAGTTCAAATAAAACCAAAAAAAAGGTTCAAGAAATAGACCGACCTTTTTGACCAGCTGTGCAAAGAACAAGAGATTTCTGTGGTTCTGAAATGTAGGGCTGCTGGGAAAGCATTTAGGTCCAGATTCGCAAAGGTACCTACGTAGCTAACTTCCCCTGGGAGTTAGGTGCTTAAATACCTTTGTGAATCTGGGCCTCACAATCCAAACCTGCCTTCATTCATCAACTTCCAGTGAGGTCATAGAGACAGGGATTCTGTCCTCAGTCACCCCAAGGAAGTCCAGAGTAACTCCACTGGCTTTGGTGGAGTAACTCTGGATTTACACCAGTGGGAGTGAAATCAGAGCTTGGCCTACTGGGAGTGATACCTGCTAATCCTTTACAAATCTGATTCGTTCCAGTTCTTAGTGTCTTTTATCCCTTAAGCCCAGCAGTGAGATTTTTCTGACTTCCTTTACAGCACTGAGCCTAGCAGCACCTTTTAGCAATATCTACGCTGGCTTGTGGAATTACAACAGTTGCCTCGCATGCATCGCTATCGGGGGCATGTTCTATGCTCTGACATGGCAGACCCACCTGCTAGCAATTGCCTGTGGTATGTACCTGATGAGTGTCCATTTCTGGGGTCATTCCTTCTGAAAACGAAAATACAGGAGGCTTTTGTACTAGAGAGGCGTGAAGCCACAAAGTTCACAGCTAGGTCTGCGGATGAATTTAGGCGAGGCTGAAGATTATTTCCGTCAGAGGTGTCGATCCCTCTAATTTATGCTGTCAAAACAAAAATAATACATTTGCCTTCAGCCATGCCAAAAGAAACATCTTTCAAGAGCTGTTTACCCAATGACTCTGTGACTTATGGATAGATGTTTTGATGTATAAAATGTGCCTGTTCAATGCTCTTCAACACATCATGCTGGTATAGCTGAAACTAGGGATGGACCCAAACTATTTCCCCAGATATGGACATGCCTAAACTTTGGAGACGATCAGTACCAGGCTGCTTCAGATCCGTCTCTACCTGAAACTACATTGCACAACTTACTATCCCTATTTAAATGCAGAGTGGAATTGTGCGTTAGCTCAGCGTTCTTTCAGAAATGCTTTTATAAAGCAATTCCATGTCAGGTGTCAGTATATCCGCATCATATAGATTTCAGAATGGACCCTTTGCTCATTCAATAAATGAGATTTGATTTCTTCACTGGCTCACATTATAGTCTGGTTGTGTCTAAAGACAGAAGAGATACAGTGCTTTCCAGCCTTCAAGGTGCATCCTTGCAATTTCCAAGTATTCTCTTTCCACAGTCGTACTCTTAGACTTGTAAACTTTAAGGCCAGAAGGAGCCGTCGTGATCATTTAGTCTGACCTCCTGGTCACCTCATGAACCTCACCCGCCCACTCCTGTAATAGGCCCATAACCTCTGGATGAGTTACTGAAATCCTGAAATCTTGATTGAAAGACTTCAAGTTACAGAGAAGCCACTATTACAGTAACTCAACCCAGCAAGTGACCCACACTACGGAGGAAGGTGAAAAAAAAAACCAGTGTCTCTGACCTGGGGGAAAATTCCTTCCCGATCCCAAATACGGTGGTCAGTTGAGACCCTGAGACAAGGTCATTAATTAACATGTTAAATAAGATTGGTGGCAAGGCTGATCCCTGAGGAACTCCACTAGTAACCTCCCTCCAGCCTGATAGTTCATGACCCATTGTAGACTCCCATTTAACCAGTTCCTTACCCACCTTTCAATTCTCTTATTAATCCCCATCTTCTCCAATTTAACTAATAATACCCCATGTGGGACTGCTTTCCTGAAATCCAGGTAGATCAGATCTTTTCATTGTTTCATTTCTATTGTTGGGCATGACCTATTGTGCCTTTTGCATGGTTGGAAGGAGCACGCACTCTCTGTGAAAAGTAGGGTGACCAGATGTCCTGATTTTATAGGGACGGTCCCGATTTTTGGGTCTTTTTCTTATATAAGCTCCTATTACCCCCCACCTCCTGTCCCGATTTTTCACACTTGCAGGCTGGTCACCCTAGTGAAAAGGAGAGTTCAGAATGAGACTAATCCTTATGCTCTCATGAATGATAGGACGAGGGGACTGTAAAGTGCAGTGGCAGGGCTTGGCCAAGACCGCTGTCCTTACTCGTTTCTTCAGTGCTGTGAGTAATCTTATTTACCAGGAATTGTCTGTCTGTCTTTTCACAGCGTTCTTTTGTGCCTATCTGGGAGCAACTGTGGCCAATATGTTTTCTGTGGTAAGTTTTTAATAGCTCGGGGCCAACTAATAGGGAAGTGAGATATGTTTCTGAAAACAGATTTAAATCCTTGCTATTTAGTTTCCTAATCTCCAGTGTGGTATAAACAGGTTATATATACAGAGCCATCCCATCCCATTGAGAAGGCATCCCTGAACCCAACCAAAGCGGGAACAGGTTTTGCCACATGGGACAGTTGCACTGCTCATTAAAATATTTTATAAATAGCTTAGAACTTTTCATCTTCAAAGTGCAGGCCCTACATGAACTAATCATCCCTCAATATCTCTGCAAGGTAGGGCTCATTAGCCATATTTTACAGCTGAAGACACTAAGGCCTGGTCTACACTGGGAGGGGATCGATCTAAAATACGCAACTTCAGCTACGAGAATAGCATAGCTGAAGTCGACGTATCTTAGATCGACTTACCTCCCTTCCTCACAGCACGGGATCGATGGCCGCAGCTCCCCTGTCGACTCCGCTTCCGCCTCTCTCCCTGGTGGAGTTCCGGAGTCGACGGGGAGCGCGTTCGGGGATCAATTTATCGCGTCTAGACGAGACGTAATAAATTGATCCCCGATAGATCGATCGCTACCCACCAATCCGGCGGGTAGTGTGGACGTACTCTAAGGCACCGCTCACCAAACACAAGTTAGGCACCTGACTGCCTTTGAGGATATAGGACTAAGTGACTTGCCCAGGTAGACCACCTTAAGGACCTAGCCAGAGATTGTTCCAGATGGCACTCAATTTGCAAGGAAGCCAGGTCCCTTTGGGTTTTGTCATGATGGTGATGATGACAACAACAACTTGCCCAGGTCCCCAAAAGGCGTTGGTGCAAGAACCAGGGCAGAGTTAATTTTCTGGCTTCTACTCCTGCATTCAGATCTATAGCCGGCTGGCCACATTCTGCCCGGCTTCACACTTGATCTCACTGGAGTTGCATAGGTGTGACTGAGGAAAGGATTTAGTCATACACCATTCTCTGTGCAGCCCATACTTATCGTATGTGACAGGTCCCATAATGTTACAGAGAGTCCTGTGGCACCTTTAAGATTAACAGATGTATTGGAGCATAAGCTTTTGTGGGTGAATATCCACTTCGTCAGACACATGGTATTCACCCACGAAAGCTTATGCTCCAATACATCTGTTAGTCTTAAAGGTGCCACAGGACTCTCAGTTGCTTTTTACAGATCCAGACTAACACGGCTACCCCTCTGATACTTGGTCCCATAATGTTGTTACCATCCCACAAGCAAATGTCTATGCTTTGGTAAAGAGGAAAAAGGCAGCTACCCACTTGGGAAACAAGACTCCTCTGAGAAGGCTCATCACAGACCTCCTAGTTTTGAATTATGTTTAAGGCTGGAGGATTAAGTTAAGGAGGGTCCCAGAATGATTAAAATGATGAATATTCTCTTCTTTTCAGTTCGGATTACCAGCGTTTACCTGGCCTTTCTGCTTGTCTGCACTCACCTTTCTGTTAATAACCACAAACATCTCTGCCATCTACAAGTTACCTCTCGCCAAAGTCACTTACCCAGAAGCCAACCGAGAGTATTACCTCACAATGAAGAAGCAGTACCGGGCTTACAATGGCGCCAGTGGCGCCGTGCCGCCGTGCCCAGACTCAGAAGGGGCCCCGGCCAGCCCAATCACCCGGCCAGCTGAGCCAGCCAGGAAAGCTGTCTCCGCCCCTGCTCTGCCCCCGCCCCACCTCTTCCCAGCCTTGCTCCGCACCAGCCCCACCCCCACTCCATCCCCTCCCCTAAGCTATGTGTCCCAGGGGACTGCAGCAGGGGTTGGGCACACCCTGCACTCAGCAGGTGGTGGGAAGTGGAGTGACCCGGCCCCAGCCCGCTCCACTCCGCTGGCTCCTAGCCGTGCCACTGGTGAGTGCCAGGGGGCAGTTCCCCCCTACCCCGCAAGTCCCAAGGCTGGGAACCAGGGGAGCAGAGCAGAGCGGGCAGGGGCCAGGTTACTCCACTTCCCCCCGCCCCGTGAGTGCGGGGTCAGACCCACCCTGCAATCACCGGGAGGCAGGAAGTGGAGCGACCCAGTCCCAACCCGCTCCGCTCCGCTGGCTCGTGCTGGGTGGCGGTTTACCCCCTGCCCCGCAAGCCTGGGGAGGAGATGGAGCAGTGGGGAAGGGGCATGGGATGGGGAAAAGAAAGGGATGGGGGAAGCGGGGGCAGGGGGGAAGAGGCAGGAGGGAAAGAAGGGGGTGGGATGTGGAGGAGATGGAGCAGTGGGGAAGGGGCATGGGATGGGGAAGAGAAGGGGCTAGGGGAAGCAGGGGCAGGGGGAAAGAGGCAGTGGGGAAGGAAGGGGCTGTGGTGGGGAAGAGATGGCGCAGTGGGGAAGGGTATGGGATGGGGAAGAGAAAGGGATAGGGGAAGCAGGGGCAGGGGAGAAGGAAGGGGGTGGAGTGGGGAGGAGATGGGGCAGTGGGGAAGGGGCATGGGATGGGGAAGAGAAGGGGATGGGGCAAACGGGGGTGGGGGAAAGAGGCAGTGGAGAAGGAAGGGGGTGGGATGAGGAGGAGATGGAGCGGTGGGGAAGGGGCATGGGATGGGGAAGAGAAGGGGATGGGGCAAGTGGGGGCAGGGGGAAAGAGGCAGTGGGGAAAGAAGGGGGTGTGGTGGGGAAGAGATGGCGCAATGGGGAAGGGCATGGGATGGGGAAGAGAAAGGGATAGGGGAAGCAGGGGCAGGGGGGAAGGAAGGGGGTGGAGTGGGGAGGAGATGGGGCAGTGGGGAAGGGGCATGGGATGGGGAAGAGAAGGGGATGGGGCAAGGGGGGGTGGGGGAAAGAGGCAGTGGAGAAGGAAGGGGGTGGGATGAGGAGGAGATGGAGCGGTGGGGAAGGGGCATGGGATGGGGAAGAGAAGGGGATGGGGCAAGCGGGGGTAGGGGGGAAGCTGGAGCCCAGCATGCGGCATCCCCTTGGCAAAAGCTGGGGCTCCCCTGTTAAGCAGGCCCATCGAACCCTCACCCTGACAAGCCCCACCTCCCCTGCATCTGTACCACTCCGATGAGCCCCCCCCAGACACCCTCCCCACTGAGTCTCAACCACCTGCACCCCCACCCAAATGAACCCCACCTCCCCTGCACCTAGACCGAGACCTCCCCACTGAGCCACAAACACCTTCACCTGGATCCCCTGCAGAGTCCCACTGCCCCTGCCCCTGGAACCCACCAATGAGCTTCTGTGCATCCAGATCTCCCACTGAGCCGCCCGCACCCAGATTGCCCCACAGAGACCTCTGTTACCCCCACCTGGATCCCCCCACATTAAGTCCCTCTGCGCTGGATCCTGCTGCTGGGCTGAGCCTGCTCCCCCACACTTGGTGGGTGTCTATGAGGAGCTTCTCCCAGGTGTGAGGGGGCCCCATGGGAGAGAGCACAAAGGTATTTGAAAACGTAACAGTGAAGGCTGATACCTTGGGCCGACTGGCGGCAAGATTCAGCATCTTGAAACTGAATGAAAGATGTGAGGTAGGGTGGGGATAAGCTGTGAAGGGCCTTGAAAGTGAATGCAAGTAAGTCAAGCGCCAAAAGAGAAATATTCAAGGTGACCAGGCAGTATTTTCCTGCACATTTTTTATTGAGTTTTCAAACTGGAATGTTTAAATATGAACAATGCTTCAAATATCACTTGAAAAATGATACCGTTTGCCATGCTTTACTTGCTAAAGCTCTGCACAGCATTTTGTGGTGTTAATAAAAAATTGCACATCTAGGTTATAGGTATATGCATTTTCCTTCTCTGTTTAGTCACGGCATTTTTTCCAAAGGCGCACATTGTTGAAGTGATCGTAAAGATAGCAAATAGACTAAAAAGAGCTTGTAGAAGTAAGTTATATGTGAAGACAAGCAACAGAAAACTCAGCGGCTTGCCAGATTTTTAGGAGACTGTAACCAACACCTGATGCAATATTTAGTGTTTGATTTTACAACTCCGACGCTATTTGTGCTCGTGCAAATTTACATCTGCAATGAATTGCATCTAAATTACAACGGTGCCACACAAATCAATGATTAGATGCCCAAGTGCTAGTGTTCGCACCTGCAGCCGTGAGCACAGTTAGCTGATGGCACAGTTTTGTGCCTGCAGGCCTGGAGGCCGGGATGAGGTCCTTAATATCAGGGCATAAGAGTCCAAGCCAATTCTCTTTGAAATCAACAGGTCCCTTCAATGGGTATTGGTTTGGGTCATATTTTGTCCGGAGGATGCGTATGTTTATATTTCTCTGTACATCTATATTCCTATGGAAAGTGTTAGCTATCACTGTCTGAACTGAAATCTACCTTGTCATGGGAATCTGCACCAGAGAAGGTAAAAACCACAGAGGAAAGGCGAAGACCAGATTTCATTGATATTTCAAAATCTAGAGAGTTATATGGAGCATACATTTTAAGGGCCTGATCCTTAGCTGGCGGAAATCAGCCTCGTTACATTGACTTTGGCGGAGTTATTTCAGTTTATACCAGCTGAGAATCAGGGTTATTATAGCAATACTGAAGCAAGTCAATCAGAAAAAAAAATACAAACGAAGTGTGTCTTCTTAAGTCATTCATAAGATCCAATATGTTGCTTATAGTGAATTGTGCCTTAGACAATATATATATCAAATACAGAAGTGCCATTTGTCTCACTATGACAAATAGTCTACTCCACACTGTACATATTAGACAGACTTTAATTTCAGACAAGTTATCACAGAAATGTTATCCAGGAATCCCTGCCATTCACTGTTGCATCTACAGGTACCTATTTTGTCACTGTTTCCCAGGATAACAAACAGCTCCATCCTTACTTACAGAAGTAACTTACCTTATTATTGAAGCTATGTTGTTACGTTTCTCTGTATCATTTATACCAAATAAACTATACTCAGAGTTCATAAATTGTGCGAGTTTTCAAGCTGTCTTTTGCATTCTCATTTTTTTGACATTGAAATATGAGCAATTCTGGGATTGTGAGAAATGTCTCCAGTATGAGGGAGCTGTTCACTCTGAGCGTTTTCTGTCCTACTTCTTACACAGCCCCCATAGCTGTCAATATCGCATCACAAAACCCTCCAGCTACATTAAAAAGTTACATTTGAATAAAATTAGAATGTTTGCATCAAGTTCTGCTTGATGGCAAAAGGATTCCCATTTCCTCCTGAAAAACTTGGATGCCAATTAATTAATTGTGTGTCCCCTAATTCAGTCTCACATGTTCCCCCCTGGCTCTCGTCCTACATCAGTTTAATTCTGCACCCCTACACTATCAGATCAGCTACCTCTGAAACCTCACCCTGCTCCCAACCTCTAAATGACCTCTGCATCCCATCCCAGACAATAATCCCACATCAATTAAATTTGTGACTCCCCCAACCAGTATTTGCTTCTGGCACCCACCACATCACCGCTCCTGCTGCCAGTTGGCAGTTCTTCAACAGCCATCCAATCTCCTTCAGGAGATGGTGGACACTTCTTCCCTCGCCCCCAATCTCAAGAGGCGGGTGAAGGCACTGACAGTCATTGAGCGTGAGTGGGCACAGAGCCAGCAAGGAACACAGCTGGCTCTGAGAATACAGAGATCAGTGTTTTGGTAGCACTCCAGCCCTTTGCATACTGTGGGAGGTGAGAGGAAGTAGCCTGCTTTGCCTGCTGAGGCAGGAATCTACCCCTGGGGAAGTACCGTAAGTGCAGGAACCACCCAGGCTGGTTAAGTGGTTCCCAAATCCCACACTCCATGCCTGGGAACTCCACTTGCGGTGCCTCTCTGTACCTCAAGGAAACACTCAGCACCCCCATGTTCATCCTTGTAAAATGACTGTGTGGTAGCCAATGTAAAGTTTGTCATGTCGGGTGTCTTCAGAAGGTTCATGATGCACTGAGCATGGTTGTTATAGTGATGTTATAGTAATTGTTACAGTGATGTTATAGTAAGGTTATAGGTTATGGCTTAAAGCAAGCCCAGGCAAAACTCTCCAAGAACAGAGGGGCCGTTCACACCTCGTCAGGGCATGGATGGGATAAACCCAGCCCAGCCTCACAGGAACAAAGGACGCTGGCCTAGGCATCAACAAAAGGATCTGTTAGACTCTCGAGTGAATCACCCTCCTTCCTTTGGTCAGTTTGGGACTAGGATGAGGTAATGCTCACCTGACTTTGAAGAGGGGGGCAAAGCCAAGTGGGAAGAAATAACATGATAAAAGGGAGAGACGTTTGCCATGCTCTTCCTCTCTCTTCCACCTACATCTACAGACACCACACCAAGCGACTGAAGTGCTGATCAAAGGGGAGAGCCTGGCTGAAGGGCAACCAGCCAGCCTGTATTGAGACGCATCTAAGTTTGTAAGGGCATTGAAAGTGTTAAAATCAGCTTAGAATGCGTTTTGCTTTTATTTCATTTGACCAAATCTTACTTGTTATGTTTTGACTTATAATCACTTAAAATCTATCCTTATAGTTAATAAATCTATTTGTTTATTCTACCTGAAGCAGTGTGTTTGGTTTGAAGCGTGTCAGAGACCCAGGCTGCTTCCCAGATCCCATACCCCGTGCCTGAGAACTCCACTTGCCTCTGACTTGGCCCGAGCCCCATTGGGACCCTTCCACAGCCCTTGGGGTCTGAGTGGCACTGGAACATTTTTAGTAGTAGGGGTGCTGAAAGCCATCCCCCTTACTCCTGTCCCTCCCCCACCCCCCGGCTGGGAGCAGGGCTGTGCATCAGGGAGGGGGGGACCCAGACAGGGGAAAGGGGGCCAAGGCCACAGCTGGGGGCGGGCGCGGGGCCAGGAGCGGAGCCCCAGGCAGGCGCCAGCAGCCAGGACCCCATGTGTGGGGCCAAGAGCAGAGCCCCAACTGTGGAGCTGGGCACGGGGCCCCGGGGACAGGGCCAACAGCTGGGAAGCTGGCCCAGCGGCCAGGGCCCCAGGAGCAGGGACAGAAGTGGTGCGGGCCCTGGAAGCAGAGGCCTGGGAGCGGAGGTGGAGCCGCTAGCCAGGACCCGAGCCCCAGGTGAGATGAGGCGTTGGGGAGCAGAGTGCAGGCGGAGGACCAGGAGCAGGGCATAGGCACAGGAAACGCCCCCAGGTTTTATGTGTGAAGCCAGTGGCTGGGGAGCAGGGCACGGGGCCAGTGTCCCAGCATAAAACCTAGGGGTGCTGGAGCACCCCCTGCACCACTACTTCCCACGCCTATGCTTTGGGAGGCAGGAATAAGCCCCAGAAACAAAGGCTGCCAAAACAGTTTCATCAGAACAGAGTAGGCAACGAGGTTTGTTAACACCACTGGCCATCACATACAGCCCCTAGCTAAAACCTCTCCAGCACATCATCAACGCTCTACACCTATCCTGGAAAATGATCCCTCACTCTCACAGATCTTGGGATGCAGGCCAGTCCTCACTTACAGACAACCCCCCAACCTGAAGCAAATACTCAACTACACACCACACCACAGAAACACTAACCCAGGAACCAATCCCTATAACAAACCTTGTTGCCTGCTCTGTCCCCATATCTACTCTAGCGACACCATCAGAGGACCCAATCACATCAGCCACACCATCAGGGGCTCATTCACCTGCACATCTACTAATGTGATATATGCCATCATATGCCAGTGATGCCCCTCTGCTATGTACATTGGCCAAACCGGAAAGTCTCTATGTAAAAGAATAAATGGACACAAATCCAACATCAGGGATGGTAACATACAAAAGCCAGTAGGACGGGGGTGGGCAAACTTTGTGGCCCAAGGGCCACAAGGAGGTTGCAAAACTATATGGAGGGCTGCATAGGGAAGGCTGTGCCTCCCCAAACAGCCCCCTCCCACTTCCCACCCCCTGACTGCCCCCCTCAGAACCTCCGACCCATTCAACCCCCTCTGCTCATTGTCCCCTAACCACCCCCTACCAGGACTTTCGCCCCTAACCACCCCCCCCCAGGACCCAACCCCTATCCAATCCCCCTGCTCCCAGTCACCTGACCCCTATCCACACCCCCATCCCCGACAGGCCCCGCGGGACCCCACGCCTATCCAACCTCCCCCACCCGCAGAACCTCCGCCCCATCCAACCGCCCCTTGCTCCCTGTCTCCTGACTGCCCCCCATTACACCCCAGCCCTTATCCAACCCTCCCCTGGCCCCGGCCCCGGCCCCGGCCCCCTTATGGCAGTCGCACCGCCAGGCCGGAGCTAGACATGCTCTACTCAGCAGGAGCTCAGAGCCCCGCCACCCAGAGCGCTGCCCGCGCAGTGGCGTAGCTGCAGGGGAGGGGCCAGGGGCTAGCCTCTCCAGCCGGGAGCTCAAGGGCCAGTAAGGATGGTCCCACAGGATGGATGTGGCCTGCGGGACATAGTTTGCCCACTCTCCTGCAGGAGAACACTTCAGTCTCCCTGGACATTCTATAACAGATTTAAAAGTAGCCATACTTGAATAAAAAAGCTTCAGAGACAGAAACTGCAGAACTAAAATTCATTTGCAAACTTAACACCATTAATTTGGCCTTGAATAGGGACTGGGAGTGGCTGGCTCACTACAAAAGCAATTTTCCTTCTCCTGGAATTAATTTCCTTCTCCTCCTCATCAATTACTGGGAGTGGACCACATCCATCCTGACTGAACTGGCCTTGTTCACACTGTTTCTCCACTTGTAAGGTAACTCCCTTCTCTTCATGTGTCAGCATATAATGCCTACATCTGTAATTTTCACTCCATGCATCTAAAGAAGTGGGTTTTTTACCCAGGAAAGCTTATGCCCAAATAAATCTGTAAGTCTTTAAGGTGCCACCGGACTCCTTGTTGTTTTTGTGGATACAGACTAACACAGTTACCTGCGATATTTTAATAATACAATATCACCACATGTAATCAGTTGATGTAACTGATTATTCCTGGGGTTTAACACTCCCTGCCCCAGGTTAATTCCTAGGGTTCTCCCTTTGAGATGTCTGGACCCTCATTGTCACAGGAGTCCATATTACCAGCAGCCCCAGCCTCTCAGCCCCAAACAAGGCATCTTCTGCCCTGGAACTGGCCACAGAAGCAATGTTGGCAACCGCAAGCTCTCAAAAGTCATGAGCCAGACACCACCAATCATGAGTTTAGGTTAAAAAATAAAGAAAATCGGAAGTCGCATTTCTTTCGGTCTGTCTTTTGATTTTCAACTTCCCCTTGCCCAGCTCCAAAGGGTTTGGCTGCCAGTCACTGGTGCCCACGCAGCCAGATGTATTGAGTCAAGGCATTTTCAGCTCCTGCTGCAGGAGCTCTCACCCCCACATCCGCCCATCTCCTGCCCAGTAAATAATTTTGCTCCCACCCAGGCTCTCTCTGATCAGCTTACCCACTGCCCCTCATCCATTCAGTTCCCTCCCTTCCTCCCCCGCCCCCGCCGCCTCACCTCTGCTCCTACTGAGGTTCTTCTTCTTCTCTCCCAGGCCAGGGGGGAGGTGCATCAGTGTCCCCTTTTGACATTCTATACCTTGGGGGAGCGCTCTGTAACCCCCATATTTCTCATTTATATATAATTGATCTTGCATATAAAGCAGGCCGTGTGAGGTGTCAGGGGAAAGGTTATGATCTGCTGAAAGTCATTTTTCTATCTAAATATATATATCATCAGTGCATATGAAGTTATGAGAATGTGTTGTACGGTTGTCACTAAAATACGCTGTGAGTTTGGGGGGTGCCCAGATAGCTCTCCAGAAACAATGACAAAGGAGGTAACCAACATCCGGGTGGATGCTGAACAACCATTGTCCAGCAAGGGAGCTACAATTCAATGACTCACCTGCATAAGGCCACACCAGGGGAATTGCTCAACCTTGCTTGGGTACTCAGCAATGCCCACCAGACTTGCCTGGACTTGTGTTCTACAAGCATATGGGACTGAGGGTATAAAACAGAACACAGGTCCACAGGCTTGGCCTTTCTCCTTCCCCCACCTACGCTGCAAGCAACAAGGACACGCTGAAGACTCCAACAGAGGGGACTGGCCCAGGTTTCAAAGGTGAAACCTGTGTACTATGAACTTCAATATCCAGTGGGGATGAGGAAAAACTGCTTAATCTAGATGTTGCCCAGTCTAATAGGTTGAGAGGTTAGACTGCGTGCTTATATTTTATTTTATTTTGGTAACTAACTCTGATGTTTTGCCTATCATTTGTAATCACTTAAGATCTATCTTTTGTAGTCAATAAACTTCTTTTACTGTTTATCTTTACCAGTGAGTTTGCCCGAAGTGTGTGGTAAATCTGCTCAGGTTTGCAATGGCTGATGTATATTCACTTTCCATTGATGAAGCGGTGAACCTATTAATAAATTTGCACTGCTTGTCTTGAGCAGTGCAAGATGGTACATTCCTGGGGTACAAGGCTGGCAGCTAGGGGGATTTGGCTGGTGCCTTTCTCTTTGATTCATGAATGGCTCTGGAAGCATTTATGCAATCTAGCTGGGTGTGGAGCTCCACATGCTGATGGCTGAGTGATCACAGAGCCTGGAGGGGTTTGCTGCTTGTCACTAGCAAAGCATGGTGAGAGACAGCCCAGGCTGGAGAGATAAGGGGACACAGTGGTCTCAGAGTCCCAGGCTGCCCCCTAGGGGATCCCGTCACACCCCTCCCCTGTCCTTGTTTTGGAGAGAGATTTCTCCCTTCTGATGGGCAGCAAGAAGTCAGTGGGTGGTGTTTCCACCTTGTTCTCTAGGCCCAGCTCCCCTGTCTGCCCATGCCCTCACCAATCAGGGCTCTGGGAGACAGAGCTGACCATTCTGTATTGTAGCCACTCCACAGCAGGATTATGGGCAATACCAGATTTATAATGGCACCACTGGCACCATAGCTCCGGGCCCACGGTCGAAAGGGACCCTGGCATGCTCTTCTCCACCCCCCACTCTCTCCTGTGTGGGGTCAGAGCTTGACGCTGCGGGCTGCTGCGGCTCCATGGCAGCCTCTGCCGGCAGCCTGGCTCCTGCCCCGCCCCTTTCCCCAGCGTGCTACGTTCCCTCCTCCCCAGCCACCCGCCGATCAGCTGGATCAGCCTTGCCGGCAGGAGGGAGAAAGGGAGAGGAGGAAGCCGCAGCACGCCGCTCTGGGGAGGAGGAGGAGAAGAAGAGGCAGGGGTGAGGCCTCTCCCCGACCTCTTTCCCCAGCGTGCTACGTTCCCTTTCCCCCTCGCCCCCCGCCAGTCAGCTGGATCAGCCTTGCTGGCAGGAGGGGGGCTGAGGGAGTAGTGAGCCGCAGCACGCTGCTCTGGAGAGGAGGAGGAGGAGAAGAAGAGGCGGGGGTGAGGTGTTGGGGAAGGGGCTGCAATTGGGGCATACCCACTCCAGCCCTCTGCGTGAGCACCCCCATGACTCCAGCCCACCCCCACAGCCTCCTGCCCTCCCTAACCCCTGCACTCCCCACTCCCTGCTCCCCCTCACATACACTGAGCCCCCTGCCCTGACTCCTGCACCCCCCACACACCCAGCCCCCTGCACTGCCTCACACACACCCAGCCCCCTGCCCTGACTCCTGCATTCCCACACACACACACCCAGCCCCTGCCCTGACTCCTGCACCCCCCACACACCCAGCCCCTGCCCTGACTCCTGCACCACCCACACACCCAGCCCCTGCCCTGACTCCTGCACCCCCACACACACACCCAGCCCCTGCCCTGACTCCTGCACCCCCACACACACACCCAGCCCCTGCCCTGACTCCTGCACCCCCACACACACCCAGCCCCTGCCCTGACTCCTGCACCCCCCACACACCCAGCCCCCTGCCCTGACTCCTGCACCCCCTCACACACCCAGCCCCCTGAACCCCTCACACAAACCCAGCCCCTGCCCTGACTCCTGCACCCCCACACACACACACCCAGCCCCTGCCCTGACTCCTGCACCCCCACACACACACCCAGCCCCTGCCCTGACTCCTGCACCCCCCCACACACACACCCAGCCCCTGCCCTGACTCCTGCACCCCCCACACACCCAGCCCCTGCCCTGACTCCTGCACCCCCACACACACACCCAGCCCCTGCCCTGACTCCTGCATTCCCCACACACACACACCCAGCCCCTGCCCTGACTCCTGCACCCCCCACACACACACCCAGCCCCTGCCCTGACTCCTGCACCCCCCCACACACACACCCAGCCCCTGCCCTGACTCCTGCATTCCCACACACACACCCAGCCCCTGCCCTGACTCCTGCACCCCCCACACACCCAGCCCCTGCCCTGACTCCTGCATTCCCACACACACACCCAGCCCCTGCCCTGACTCCTGCACCCCCCACACACCCAGCCCCTGCCCTGACTCCTGCACCCCCACACACACCCAGCCCCTGCCCTGACTCATGCACCCCCACACACACACCCAGCCCCTGCCCTGACTCCTGCACCCCCACACACACACCCAGCCCCTGCCCTGACTCCTGCATTCCCCCCTCACACACCCAGCCCCTGCCCTGACTCCTGCACCCCCCTCACACACACCCAGCCCCTGCCCTGACTCCTGCACCCCCACACACACACCCAGCCCCTGCCCTGACTCCTGCACCCCCCACACACCCAGCCCCCTGCCCTGACTCCTGCACCCCCACACACACACCCAGCCCCTGCCCTGACTCCTGCACCCCCACACACACACCCAGCCCCTGCCCTGACTCCTGCACCCCCACACACACACCCAGCCCCTGCCCTGACTCCTGCACCCCCACACACACACCCAGCCCCTGCCCTGACTCCTGCACCCCCTCACACACCTAGCCCCCTGCCCTGACTCCTGCACCCCCACACACACACCCAGCCCCTGCCCTGACTTCTGCATTCCCACACACACACCCAGCCCCTGCCCTGACTCCTGCAACCCCCCACACACACCCAGCCCCTGCCCTGACTCCTGCACCCCCCCACACACACCCAGCCCCCTGCCCTGACTCCTGCACCCCCCCACACACCCAGCCCCTGCCCTGACTCCTGCACCCCCACACACACACACCCAGCCCCTGCCCTGACTCCTGCACCCCCACACACACACCCAGCCCCTGCCCTGACTCCTGCACCCCCACACACACACCCAGCCCCCTGCCCTGACTCCTGCACCCCACACACACACCCAGCCCCTGCCCTGACTCCTGCACCCCCACACACACACACCCAGCCCCTGCCCTGACTCCTGCACCCCCCCACACACACCCAGCCACTGCCCTGACTCCTGCACACCCACACACACACCCAGCCCCTGCCCTGACTCCTGCACCCCCCACACACCCAGCCCCCTGCCCTGACTCCTGCACCCCCTCACACACACCCAGCCCCTGCCCTGACTCCTGCACCCCCACACACCCAGCCCCCTGCCCTGACTCCTGCACCCCCCCACACACACCCAGCCCCTGCCCTGACTCCTGCACCCCCACACACACACAGCCCCTGCCCTGACTCATGCACCCCCACACACACACCCAGCCCCTGCCCTGACTCCTGCACCCCCACACACACACCCAGCCCCTGCCCTGACTCCTGCATTCCCCCCTCACACACCCAGCCCCTGCCCTGACTCCTGCACCCCCCTCACACACACCCAGCCCCTGCCCTGACTCCTGCACCCCCACACACACACCCAGCCCCTGCCCTGACTCCTGCACCCCCCACACACCCAGCCCCTGCCCTGACTCCTGCACCCCCACACACACACCCAGCCCCTGCCCTGACTCCTGCACCCCCCCACACACACCCAGCCCCTGCCCTGACTCCTGCATTCCCACACACACACACCCAGCCCCCTGCCCTGACTCCTGCACCCCCCCACACACACCCAGCCCCTGCCCTGACTCCTGCACCCCCACACACACACCCAGCCCCTGCCCTGACTCCTGCACCCCCACACACACACCCAGCCCCTGCCCTGACTCCTGCACCCCCACACACACACCCAGCCCCTGCCCTGACTCCTGCACCCCCTCACACACCCAGCCCCCTGCCCTGACTCCTGCACCCCCCCACACACACCCAGCCCCTGCCCTGACTCCTGCACCCCCCCACACACACCCAGCCCCCTGCCCTGACTCCTGCACCCCCACACACACCCAGCCCCTGCCCTGACTCCTGCACCCCCCCACACACACACCCAGCCCCTGCCCTGACTCCTGCACCCCCACACACACACCCAGCTCCTGCCCTGACTCCTGCACCCCCACACACACACCCAGCCCCCTGCCCTGACTCCTGCACCCCACACACACACCCAGCCCCTGCCCTGACTCCTGCACCCCCCCACACACACACCCAGCCCCTGCCCTGACTCCTGCACCCCCCCACACACACCCAGCCACTGCCCTGACTCCTGCACCCCCACACACACACCCAGCCCCTGCCCTGACTCCTGCACCCCCTCACACACACCCAGCCCCTGCCCTGACTCCTGCACCCCCCACACACCCAGCCCCCTGCCCTGACTCCTGCACCCCCTCACACACACCCAGCCCCCTGCCCTGACTCCTGCACCCCCTCACACACACCCAGCCCCCTGCCCTGACTCCTGCACCCCCACACACACACCCAGCCCCTGCCCTGACTCCTGCACCCCCACACACACACACCCAGCCCCTGCCCTGACTCCTGCACCCCCACACACACACCCAGCCCCCTGCCCTGACTCCTGCACCCCCACACACACACCCAGCCCCTGCCCTGACTCCTGCACCCCCACACACACACCCAGCCCCTGCCCTGACTCCTGCATTCCCACACACACACCCAGCCCCTGCCCTGACTCCTGCACTTCCCACACATACACACCCAGCCCCTGCCCTGACTCCTGCACCCCCACATACACACACCCAGCCCCTGCCCTGACTCCTGCACCCCCACATACACACACCCAGCCCCCTGCCCTGACTCCTGCACCCCCACACACACCCAGCCCCTGCCCTGACTCCTGCACCCCCCCACACACACCCAGCCCCTGCCCTGACTCCTGCATTCCCCCTCACACACACCCAGCCCCTGCCCTGACTCCTGCACCCCCCACACACACACCCAGCCCCTGCCCTGACTCCTGCACCCCTCACACACACCCAGCCCCTGCCCTGACTCCTGCACCCCCACACACACACCCAGCCCCTGCCCTGACTCCTGCGCCCCCCACACACACACCCAGCCCCTGCCCTGACTCCTGCACCCCCACACACACACCCAGCCCCTGCCCTGACTCCTGCACCCACACACACACACCCAGCCCCTGCCCTGACTCCTGCACCCCCACACACCAAGCCCCTGCCCTGACTCCTGCACCCCCACACACACACCCAGCCCCTGCCCTGACTCCTGCACCCCCACACACACACCCAGCCCCTGCCCTGACTCCTGCACCCCCACACACACACCCAGCCCCTGCCCTGACTCCTGCATTCCCACACACACACCCAGCCCCTGCCCTGACTCCTGCACCCCCACACACACACCCAGCCCCTGCCCTGACTCCTGCATTCCCACACACACACCCAGCCCCTGCCCTGACTCCTGCACCCCCACACACACACCCAGCCCCTGCCCTGACTCCTGCATTCCCACACACACACCCAGCCCCTGCCCTGACTCCTGCACCCCCACACACACACCCAGCCCCTGCCCTGACTCCTGCACCCCCACACACACACCCAGCCCCCTGCCCTGACTCCTGCACCCCCACACACACCCAGCCCCTGCCCTGACTCCTGCACCCCCCCACACACACACCCAGCCCCTGCCCTGACTCCTGCACCCCCACACACACACCCAGCCCCTGCCCTGACTCCTGCACCCCCACACACACACCCAGCCCCCTGCCCTGACTCCTGCACCCCACACACACACCCAGCCCCTGCCCTGACTCCTGCACCCCCCCACACACACACCCAGCCCCTGCCCTGACTCCTGCACCCCCCCACACACACCCAGCCACTGCCCTGACTCCTGCACCCCCACACACACACCCAGCCCCCTGCCCTGACTCCTGCACCCCCACACACACACCCAGCCCCTGCCCTGACTCCTGCATTCCCACACACACACACCCAGCCCCTGCCCTGACTCCTGCATTCCCCCCTCACACACCCAGCCCCTGCCCTGACTCCTGCACCCCCACACACACACCCAGCCCCTGCCCTGACTCCTGCACCCCCACACACACACCCAGCCCCTGCCCTGACTCCTGCACCCCCACACACCCAGCCCCTGCCCTGACTCCTGCACCCCCACACACACACCCAGCCCCTGCCCTGACTCCTGCACCCCCACACACACACACCCAGCCCCTGCCCTGACTCCTGCACCCCCTCACACACACCCAGTCCCTGCCCTGACTCCTGCACCCCCCACACACACACCCAGCCCCTGCCCTGACTCCTGCACCCCCACACACACACCCAGCCCCTGCCCTGACTCCTGCATTCCCCCCTCACACACACCCAGCCCCTGCCCTGCCTCCTGCATTCCCCCCTCACACACCCCAGCCCTGAAACCTGCACCCCCTCACACACACCCAGCCCCCTGCACTCCCTCATACATCCTGAGCCCCCTGCCCTGACCCTGCACTCCCCTCACACCTCCTCAGCACCCCTTCACACACCCCCAGCCCTCTTCCCTGACCCCTGCACCCCCCACACCTCCCCAGCCCCCTGCTCTGACTCCTGCATCCCCCTCACACCTCCCTAGCCCTGACCCCTGCACCCCCCACACCTCCCCAGTCCCCAGCCCTGACCCCTGCACCCCCCACACCTCCCCAGTCCCCTGCTCTGACTCCTGCATCCCCCTCACACCTCCCTAGCCCTGACCCCTGCACCCCCCACACCTCCCCAGCCCCCCAGCCCTGCCTCCTGCATTCCCCCCTCACACACCCCCAGCCCTCTTCCCTGACCCCTGCACCCCCCACACCTCCCCAGTCCCCTGCTCTGACTCCTGCATCCCCCTCACACCTCCCCAGCCCTGACCCCTGCACCCCCCACACCTCCCCAGTCCCCAGCCCTGACCCCTGCACCCCCCACACCTCCCCAGTCCCCAGCCCTGCCTCCTGCATTCCCCCCTCACACACCCCAGCCCTGAAACCTGCACCCCCCTCACACACACCCAGCCCCCTGCCCTGACTCCTGCACCGCCCCGCATTCCCACCCCCATCCTGAGAACCAAATAGGAGCTGCCCCGGTAAGCGCTCCACACCCCAACCTCCTGCCCCAACCCTGAGCCCCCTCTCTCGCCCTAGCTCCTGGCCAGACCCCGCACCCGAACATTTTTTTACAATATTTGGAAAGATCATTAAGTGGTCCATCGAGACCTTCCGTGATTTTCAAGTGTTCTGTAGAAAAATAAGTTGGACTACAAGAACAATCAAGGTACCTCACTTTATTTTCATTTACTTGCTATTACTTATGGAAGGAGGATGAAGAAATAAAGACTGAAAAACGGGGGCAGGGGGAGAGAAGAGAGAATGTTCTTTTTCTTGACTGGGTCCCAAGGAGGAGCCCCAAAGGTGAAGCTGAGCACAGGACTGGGGGGCCCCACTAACTCTAAATCCACCCCTGGCTGTCACGTCACCTGGGCTGGGGATACTCCCAGGGCCGGTGTAACCACTAGGCGAACTAGACGACCGCCTAGGGCACCAAGATTTGGGGGTGCCAAAAAGCGGTGCCCAAAAATTTTTTTACACTACAGTGGAGTTACACTACAGTGGGTTAGGTTCTAAAGTCACCGTGTAAGAGGAAAATCGAGTACAGTGAAAATTACCATAAAGTACAGTATACACTAGAACCAAGGGTCCTCAACCTACGGCATGCTAATGTTAATGGCAGGCTGTGGGTCTCGGCGGCCACTGAGCGGCTGCTGACCTGGGGTTCTGTTCACTCAGCTGGCAGCAGGCTGAGCAGGGCCAGCAGTGGGTGGGGTCCCAGCCTGATTATGGGGGAGGGCAGCAATTTCGTCATAGCTGGATGGGCTTCCCCACAGACCTACATGAGCCTACAGAGGAAGCCTGCAGTAGTGGTAGGTCTGCAACCCAGTTCCCTGGCACAAGCTCAACAGGGCTCTTACCCTGCAGTTCAGACACTGCCCTAGGTTTATTACCCAGCCCTTGTGGGCTTGATCCTGCAGCTCCTCCTGGTGCAAAACTCCCCGTAAAATCAAAGGGAGTCTGACATGCACAGGGCATAGAGGGGCCTTAGCAGCACTGCTAGAAAAGAGAGGAACACTCAACTCCCACAAAGAGCTCAAGGAATCAGACGCTGAGGTGATGAAACATGTACCCACGCACACATACACACACACACACACATTCTTGGCAGTGCAGCCCTCAGGGTAGCTGTTACGTTTATTGGGCCATTCCTAGAATTGGAGTTGTGAAAGGAAGGCTCCAATTGTGACATTTCCTCCCCCACACACATCTTCTCTAGTCTTCTCTGTCCTAGCATGTCAAAGTCAGGGTGTAGCCCTCCCACACCCCTGCCTGGCAGGCAGGGAATATGGAGGACTGCCTCCATGGCTACTCAGCCAGGGAGACCCACCCAGTGCATAAGTACCATGGAGGTTCTGCAGCATAAACAGGATTGTTGTACACACTCTCCATCAGTGGATGGATTTAATCCAGAGGGAACATGAGTTCACAGGACCTGGACACCAGAACTTTTAAACCAAGAGGGTATCCTCAGGAATCCCACATTCGGAACCTCTGTAAGAAGGCAGGTGTGTGGGAATCAATGGAACATAAACATGGCTTAAGACCCACCATCCCTTCCTCTTAGCTTGGGTTCTGGGCTGTCTCAAGGATTTGGGTGCTAAAGCGCACATCCTGCATTGGTTAGAGATAGGCCCGAGCCACTGACTTTCAATCCAGATCACAACTTCCCCAGAGCTTGTGGCTGTTCGTATCAGGGATTTTGATTTGACCCAGAGACAACACATACCTGCCAATACCGGGGAGGGCGGAGGGCAGGCAAAGTGAGGGTAGCAGTTTCAGCAGACATTACTGAGCACGTTCAGTACGTGCAAGCATGATCGGTACAAGCCAAGCCGCAACTTGCAGGAGGAGGACATGTGACCCCCCCATGTGCCCTCTTCTTCCTCCCCCACAGTCACCTCTGATTTAATCTATTGCAGAGTTAGAGTCTTGCAGGGAAGTTCAAACCTGTTACTGAGGAACTGATGGCCCAGTTCATTCCTGGGAATGGCTGCAGAGGAAAGTTCATGAGAACTGGCAGTCCATGCTGTTTCACATTACTTCTTGCAATAAAGTTGGGTAAACAAACGACATAGAGGCTCCAGCCAGAAGCTGCCAATTGGGACATGGTTTAAGGCACATGGAATTGCTGGCTGGACACTGGGCTGTGACTGAAATAGGTTAGCATGAACTCCATTAATGGTCGTTTTTAAATCAAGAGGGGATGTTTTCTCTAAAAGATCTGCTCTATTTCAAACAGGAATTAATTCAGGGAAGTTTTATGGCCCGTGTTATTCAGGAGGTCAGACCAGATGACCAGAATGGTCCCTTCTGGTCTTAAAAAAAACCCTATGAGTGTATGAGCAAAGAGCAGAAGTGGGGAAAAGTAGAAGCTACAAGCATGGGGAGATAAGGGGTAGGAATACTGTAGAGAGATGACAGAATTGGGCAGGAATGAGACTCCTGAAAGGTCGCCCATGACAACACGGAATTTGCTTTTGTGGTAATGAGATATTGTTATTTTAGAGAGATTGAAAGCATGAACATGCACGGTAGCCCATGTCAGGGTTGAGGCCCCACAGTGCTAGGTGCTGTACAAACACATAGGAAGGTATGGTCCCTGCCCCTAAGAGCTTGCAATCTGGAAAGACACCCCCTAGCAGGGGCGGCTCTAGCTTTTTTGCCGCCCGAAGCATGGCAGGCAGGCTGCCTTTGGTGGCCTGCCTGCGGGAGGTCCCCAGTTCCACGGCTTCAGCGTAGCTGCCGCCGAATTGCCGCTGAAGCTGCAAGACCGGCGGACCTCCTGCAGACATGCTGCCGAAGGCTGCCTGACTGCCGCCCTCACAGGGACCGGGAGGGAGCCCCCCACGGCTTGCTGCCCAGGCACGTGCTTGGAGTGCTGGTGCCTGGAGCCGCCGCTGCCCCCTAGGAGGGGGTGACAGAAGAGGATACGACAAACAAGCACAATGCCGAGGGGAGTTAGGCACGAGGCATAATTCTTTAAAATCTTGGTGGTTTCAGATGTATTTGTTAAGCTGTGTGGTTAGGGGAGCTGGGAAGGGAGGGGGGATATTGGAGTAAGAGAGGGCGTGGGTAAAGGGAGAGAGAAACTGATGTGAAGGAGGTAAATGGGCAGGAGAACAAGGCTGGGCAGTTGATGGGATGTGGAGGTAGGAGAGGGGCGGGATGAAGGGGGCCAGCAACCAATAATAATATAGCAAAAGGGGAAGAGAGGGTGGAATCCAGAGTCCAAGCTTGAGCTAAGTAAATGCTGATGTCAGGAGGCTGTAAAGTCTCCTTCCAGATGCTACTTCCTACATGGAGTGAGGGAAGGGGAGGAGGAAGGCATAGGCATGGAAAGCCACCATCGGGGTCAGTGCTCCACTGTGCAATAAAAACAGCTGTAGAAACAGGAAGACATGGTCCCACTCTCTGCCCTGAGGAGCAATCCAAGGCCCATCTCCTACAATTGTGGGTGGGACCTATGGGCACTGTATCTATCTACCTAAAATAATCCATCTAATTTGATCTAATTTAGTTACTTATAAAATGCCTATCAACTTGGTATCCCTGAAAGTCGGTGGGGTGGCCCGATGAGACACACAACTCTCCTGAGTGAGGGCTTCAGGATCATAAGAACATAAGAACATAAGAAAGGCCGTACCGGGTCAGACCAAAGGTCCATCTAGCCCAGTATCCTGTCTACCGACAGTGGCCAATGCCAGGTGCCCCAGAGGGAGTGAACCTAACAGGCAATGATCAAGTGATCTCTCTCCTGCCATCCATCTCCATCCTCTGACAGAGGCTAGGGACACCATTCCTTACCCGTCCTGGCTAATAGCCATTAATGGACTTAACCACCATGAATTTATCCAGTTCTCTTTTAAACTCTGTTATAGTCCTAGCCTTCACAACCTTCTCAGGTAAGGAGTTCCACAAGTTGATTCTGCGCTGCGTGAAGAAGAACTTCCTTTTATTTGTTTTAAATCTGCTGCCTATTAATTTCATTTGGTGACCCCTAGTTCTTGTATTATGGGAACAAGCAAATAACTTTTCCTTATCCACTTTCTCCACATCACTCATGATTTTATATACCACTATCATATCCCCCCTTAGTCTCCTCTTTTCCAAGCTGAAGAGTCCTAGCCTCTTTAATCTCTCCTCATATGGGACCCGTTCCAAACCCTTAATCATTTTAGTTGCCCTTTTCTGAACCTTTTCTAGTGCCAGTATATCTTTTTTGAGATGAGGAGACCGCATCTGTACGCAGTATTCGAGATGAGAGCGTACCATCGATTTATATAAGGGCAATAATATATTCTCAGTCTTATTCTCTATCCCCTTTTTAATGATTCCTAACATCCTGTTTGCTTTTTTGACCGCCTCTGCACACTGCGTGGACATTTTCAGAGAACTATCCACGATGACTCCAAGATCTTTTTCCTGACTTGTTGTAGTTAAATTAGCCCCCATCATATTGTATGTATAGTTGGGGTTATTTTTTCCAATGTGCATTACTTTACATTTATCCACATTAAATTTCATTTGCCATTTTGTTGCCCAATCACTTAGTTTTGTGAGATCTTTTTGAAGTTCTTCACAGTCTGCTTTGGACTTAACTATCTTTAGCAGTTTAGTATCATCTGCAAACTTTGCCACCTCACTGTTTACCCCTTTCTCCAGATCATTTATGAAATAAGTTGAATAGGATCGGTCCGAGGACTGACCCTTGGGGAACACCCCTAGTTACCCCTCTCCATTCTGAGAATTTACCATTTATTTTTACCCTTTGTTCCCTCTCTTTTAACCAGTTCTCAATCCATGAAAGGACCTTCCCTTTTATCCCATGGCAGCTTAATTTACGTAAGAGCCTTTGGTGAGGGACCTTGTCAAAGGCTTTCTGGAAATCTAAGTACACTATGTCCACTGGATCCCCTTTGTCCACGTGTTTGTTGACCCCTTCATAGAATTCTAATAGATTAGTAAGACACGATTTCCCTTTACAGAAACCATGTTGACTATTGCTCAACAGTTTATGTTTTTCTATGTGTCTGACAATTTTATTCTTAACTATTGTTTCGACTAATTTGCCCGGTACAGACGTTAGACATACCGGTCTGTAATTGGCAGGATCACCTCTACAGCCCTTTTTAAATATTGGCGTTACATTAGCTAACTTCCAGTCATTGGGTACAGAAGCCGATTTAAAGGACAGCTTACAAACCTTAGTTAACAGTTCCGCAACTTCACATTTGAGTTCTTTCAGAACTCTTGGGTGAATGCCATCTGGTCCCGGTGACTTGTTAATGTTAAGTTTATCAATTAATTCCAAAACCTCCTCTCATGACACTTCAATCCGTGACAGTTCCACAGGGATGTTGAACGCTATTGTATTATGGTCACTATTTCCAAGCGGTCCTGCTATAGTTATCTCTTGGACCAGCTCCTGCGCTCCACTCAGGACTAAATCTAGAGTTGCCCCTCCCTTTGTGGGTTCCCATACCAGCTGCTCCATGAAGCAGTCATTTAAAGTATCGAGAAATTTTATCTTTGCATTTCGTCCTGAAGTGAAATGTTCCCAGTCAATATGGGAATAATTGAAATCCCCCACTATTATTGAGTTCTTAAGATCCATAACGTGGACTTATAGAGTGATTTTCATACAAAGATCTCAGACTACTTTAGAATTATTGTTTAACTAAGCCTGGCACACACCTGTGAAGTAGACAATAATAATGGTAACTCACCTAATAGCTTTCTTTGACAAGATAACAAGCCTCGTGGATGATGGTGGGGGGGGGTAAGATGTGGTCTATCTTGACTTTAGTAAGGCTTTTGATACTGTCTCGCATGACCTTCTCATAAACAATCCAGGGAAATACAACGTAGATGGAGCTACTATAAGGTGGTTCATAACTGGTTGGAAAACTGTTCCCAGAGAGTAATTATCAGAAGTTCACAGTCATGCTGGAGGGGCATATCAAGCGGGGTCCCAAAGGGATTAGTTGTCGGTCCAGTTCTGTTCAATATCTTCAACAATGATTTCAATAATGGCATAGAGAATACACCTAAAAAGTTTGCAGACGATACCAAGCTGGGAAGGGTTGCAAGGGCTTTGGAGGATAGGATGAAAATTCAAAATGATCTGGACATACTGCAGAAATGGTCTGAAGTAAATAGGATGAAATTCAAAAAGGACAAATGCAAAGTAACAGGTTTCAGAGTAGCAGCCGTGTTAGTCTGTATCCGCAAAAAGAACAGGAGTACTTGTGGCACCTTAGAGACTAACAAATTTATTTGAGCATAAGCTTTCGTGGACTACAGCCCACTTCTTCGGATGCATATAAGTGGGCTGTAGTCCACGAAAGCTTATGCTCTAACAAATTTGTTAGTCTCTAAGGTGCCACAAATGCAAAGTACTCCACTTAGGAAGGAACAATCAGTTGCACACATACAAAATGGGAAATGACTGCCTAGGAAGGAGTACTGCAGAAAGGGATCTGGGGGTCATAGTGGACCACAAGCTAAATATGAGTCAACCGCGTAACGCTTTTGCAAAAAAATCAAATATCATTCTGGGATACTTTAGCAAGAGTGTGGTAAGCAAGACACAAGAAGTAATTCTTCCGCTCTACTCCGCGCTGATTAGGCCTCAACTGGAGTATTGTGTCCAGTTCTGGCCACTACATTTCAGGAAAGATGTGGACAAACTGGAGAAAGTCCAGAGGAGAGAAACAAAAATGATTAAAGGTCTAGAAAACATGACCTGTGAGAAAAGATTGAAAAAATTGGGTTTGTTTAGTCTGGAGAAGAGAAGATTGAAAAGGGACATAATAGTGTTCAAGTACATAAAAGGTTGTTACAAGGAGGAAAGGAAAAAATTGTTCTCCTTAACCTCTTAGGATAGGACAAGAAGTAATGGGCTTAAATTGCAGCAAGGGCAGTTTAGATTGGACATTAGGAAAAACTTCCTAACTGTCAGGGTAGTTAAGTACTGGAATAAATTGCCTAGGGAGGTTGTGGAATCTCTATCATTGGAGATTTTTAAGAACAGGTTAGACAAACACCTGTCAGGGATGGTCTAGATAATACTTAGTTCTGCCTTGAGTGGAGGGGACTGGACTAGATGACCTCTCAAGGTCCCTTCCAGTCCTATAATTATACAGTGTCTTTGATGCCAATGCATTTTTTAAAAAATCCTTAATAAACTAATATACAATTTATATCCAGGGACCACTAAAACACAGCCACGTCTAAGGTGAAACATGATAGTTACACAACAACGTCTAACTTTCTTGAACTCAGAGTTAGCTACCACAAAAAGTAGTGTGGCTAAGAAAGCATTAAACATGAATGTGCCTCTCACATATTTTCAGAAGAGTTCCAGGATTTATGTTTTTGATTTATAAAATCCTCCCTTTATTATAAATACTTTAGCTCGGCTTGAGGATTTAATATAAAAAAGAACATAGGGTAAACATTTCAAAAGTGCCTAACTGACTTCAGAGCCTAAGTCCTCATTTATTTTCAAAGAGACTTAGGACTAGATTTTAAAGGGATTTTGGAGCCTAAAATGCAGATAGATGCTAGTGGAATTTTCAAAAGCGCCTAGGTGCTTAACACCCATTGAAATCAAGCATCTATATTCATCTTTAGGAACCTAAATACCTTTAACAATCCAGCCTTTAAACTCCTAAATGCCTAAATCACTTTTGAGAATGGGACTTAGGCTGCTATCTCACTCAAGCCAATCACAGCAGTAGTCAGTTAACCCAAATATCTTGGTTATATTTGTTTGCGGTTATGGTTTTTGTGGGGTATTTTTAATTCCACAGGGAGTCACTGATGGAGCCAAAATAGCATGAGATCCATGTGGTCTGCTCATGATATTTACACCAGCCCGGAACTGAAATACCATGAGGAGAGCCTGATCTCATGTTTACTTTGGGTCCCTAAATGGCACCTTGATAACATTAAAGAAGTCTATGACAAAACAAGTACAAACACGAGAGCCCAGTCTAGGTTCAGGCCTTTTCTTCAAGGTGCTCAATGATCTGGGGCTAAAAGATCACCTAAAACTCTAGGATAAAGATTGAGTTCAACCACTCCGCTCCTAAACCATAATGGAGCTTCCTAGCATACTGGTAAAACTCATCTGTGCAAGAAAGAGAGCTTTCTCAGGAGCTGGGGACCATGAAAACCTCACCACTTTCCACTCCAAATGCAAAGTGCATTTCTTTGCCCTTGCCTTCTCCAACAAACTTGGAGACACCTGTGTGTATATACACTAAAAAAATCAAATTCGAAACCAAAATACTCCACTGCACACACTTCTCCCCCTGGGGAAAGGATAAGAGAACAAACAGCATGTGAGGGATGTCAGTCATGTGGCATATTGCTCAGTGATGCTCATGGTATAAGAACCTATACAGAATAGAGTGAGTAGTGATTTCAGCATCAGAGCAATTATTTGCACTTGTGGGCCTGGATCCTGCAAACTTGAATGAGATTACTCATGTGAGTAAAGTAAAGCTCATGCACGCATGTCTGCAAGTTTAGGGTCTTAAACCCAAACATGCTTAGTGAAAAAAATGCATTTTCCCATCTTTTGCCCCCAAATAAAAATACAGACATTGGAAAATTAATGGGAACCCAAAGACTTGGGAAAAATACAGATTGGCTCTAAAAAGCTCCTAGATTTAGGTTAATCTCGGATCAGACCTTAATTTAATCAGATAAATATGAGAACACCGAGGTTCAGGGTCAGATTTGTTGATTAGTATAATTGAAAAAATAATGCTACAAAAGTGTACTCTTGGCAGCTTGCTCTGGAAAGGAAAAGCAAAGTTTATGAGTGGAATTTTCCAACCTTCTTTGCACATAGTTTCAGTGCCTCAGAACCAAAGGAAATTGTCAACTTGCTATAAAACATGGTTTGAGACACAAGTTTTCTGTGGGAGAGTACAGTAGCCCTATAACAAAGGTTTGCTACAACAAAGCGGCCATTCAAGACTAGTTCACTCCAAAAAGTCCTTGTAAATGGAGCCACTGTTAATACCAAAATATTGTAGACAGCAGTAAGTCTGCAAAGTGAGAAGACCAAGGGGATTTGTGGGTTTCTAAGTGAATTGTATAACACCTTTTACTGAGGGGGCAGGGATAGCTCAGTGGTTTGCGCATTGGCCTGCTAAACCCAGGGTTGTGTGTTCAATCCTTAAGGGAGCCACTTGGGGATCGGGGGCAAAATCAGTACTTGGTCCTGCTAGTGAAGGCAGGGGGCTGGACTTGATGACCTTTCAAGGTCCTTTCCAGTTCTAGGAGATGGGATATCTCCATTTACTATTATTAAATCTTCTAAAAACAGACTCCTTCTGATTTTAAGAACAGGTAAGTCAGGAGAAACAGAGACACCTCTTTCTTACCTTTGGGCTACCAAGCAGCCCTTTAAGATGTCTCTCTCCAAATCCTGCTTTCTGCAAAGCTTGCATCGATTACTCTATAAAGATGATTTACCGTTCCATATGCACTTATTTGGAATGAGACCCAGTGGGGAAACACTAGGATGCCTGTAAAATACAACCATGTGTCTGACATAGTGGGTATTCACCCATGAAAGCTTATCCTCCAATACGTCTGTTAGTCTATAAGGTCCCACAGGACTCTTTGTTGATTTTAACCAAGCTTTAAAATACTCCGTAGGAAGCTGAGGGGAAATTATTAAATGCTATGAATAGAACATTAACACCTGGGCCTGATTCCCCACAGTACATTGTGTTGACCCTCACTCTTGTGCAGAAGTGTAAAACCTCCCCCAGTTTGCTCTGGTGGCATCGGACATCTGTGGTGCCCAGACGTGAATGGCCACGTAAGGTACAAGACATTGGAGAATCATATTTATAGAACAAAACAATTAGGTACTTCTATACAAAAGGTATGGAAAATCAGATACCTTTAAATTTCCCAATAAAATAGGAACTTCGCTTGCAAAAAAGCACAGAGTTTGGCATATAACAACCTAATAATTAATAGGCATCCACATCTAAAGCCCAAGGACTAATCCACAGATGAGAGAGAGAACTGAAGGATGTTCTTGTGGCTAAGACTCTGGACTGATCCTCAGGAGATCCGGATTCAATTCCTGGCCCTGCCACAGAATTCCTGCGCGACTTTGGACAAATCTCTCTTTGAGTCAATTTCTCATCTGTAAAATGCAAATAATAATGCTTCCTTTCTCCTGACATTTGCCTGTCTTGTCAGTTTTGATTGTAAACGGTTCTGGGCAGGGATTGTAGAATGCCTAGCACAATGGAGCCTGGAGCACGGTTGGGCCCGCTAAGTGCTAAAGGAAAAAATAAAAACAACATGATCCGTGTAGTTTCCTAAAAATGATGGGAGTGATGTTGGTTCCTATTTTGTTTCCAGTTGTGACTCAGGACTTGGGTTCTTTGAGGACCTAAGAACAGCCATATTGTGTCAGACAAATGGTCCATCTAGCCTAGTATCCTGTCTTCTGACAGTGGACAATGCCAGATGCTTCTGGCAGGTTGAGGTTTAGGGGCATTTGGAGCATGGGGTGACTATCTTGGATAATAGCCATTGATGGACCTATCCTCCATGAACTTATCTAATTCTTTTGTGAACCCAGGTATACTTTTGGCCTTCACAACATCCCCTGACAATGAATTCCACAGGTTGACTGTGAGTAGGGTGACCAGACAGCAAGTGTGAAAAATTGGGACGGGAGTGGGGGATAATAGGAGCCTATATAAGAAAAAGACCCAAAAATCAGGACTGTCCCTATAAAATCACCCTAACTGTGAGTTGACTGAATAAATACTTCCTTTTGTTTGTTTTAAATTTACTCCCTATTAAGTTCATCAGAAGATCCCTTGTTCTTGTGTTATATGAAGGGCTAAATAACACTTCCTTTTCCACTTTCTCGGCACCACTCATGATTTTAAGGACCCCTATCACATACCCCCTAAGTCACCTCTTTTCTATGCTGGACAGTCCCAAGCTTTTTAATTTTGCCTCATCTGGAAGCTGTTCCATAGCCCTCATCATTTTTGTTGCTCTTCTCTGCACCTTTTCCCATTCTAATATATATATTTTTTGAGATGGGGTGACCAGAACTGCACACCATATTCAAGGTGTGGGCATATCATAGATTTTCTATTATCTATCACTTTATTAATGGTTCCTAACATTCTGTTTGCTTTTTTGAGTGCCACTGCACATAGAGTGGATATTTTCAGAGAATTATCCACGATGACGCCAAGATCTCTTCTTTGAGTGGTAGCAGCTAATTTAGACCCCATCATTTTGTATGTATAGTTGAGAGTATTTTCTCCAATGTGCATTACTTTTGCACTTATCAACATTGAAGTTCATCTGCCATTTCATCGCCCAGTTTCCCAATTTTATAAGATCCCTTAACTATCTTGAGTAAGTTTGCATCAGCTACAGCTTTTGCCACCTCATTGTCCCAGATCATTGATGAATATGTTGAACAGCACAGGTGTCTTCCTGCAAGGAAAGAAAAAGGAGGTAGAATATTATGTTCCCTTGGACATAGCAAGAGAAATATGTTAAAAGATGGGAAATCTGTGTGCCCGTCTAAATAGAATTAGGTGGTGGAAACATCTTTATTGCCCTTCAAACAAACAGAATTACCTGCTCATAAAAATAAAATGTTGCCTGTTTTTATAGATGGGGGGGAATAAAACCACGTTGATTTCTTCCCTTTCAGATGTAAGCACCTGAGATTCACAGCAGCCAGGCTGAGTTTTTCCAGAGGAGCTCTGATGAGATGATCTGTCACCTGATCGGTGGGCTGCAGATGGCATGGGGGATGTGCCACACCCCTTGCTAGCTACAGCCGCAGCAGCTGCCATTGTGACACTGGGGCCAATCGGCCTACTTTCATCATGAGTAAAGACTATTCATATGGGTAAAGCAAGTGTTTGTAGATTAGGTCCTTAGATTGTTAACTCCCCACGGTGAGAGCCTGTCATTTAATTGTCTGTAAAAACCCTTTTGCACAAGTGCCATATAACAAAAATAACCAATAGTAGATGGCTACTCTGACAATTATCTCATAATGAAGGCCATGCTGCCTATGTATTCTTGTGTCTGCATAACTGATCCATGCTGCAATATACGGTGAGATGACTCAGTGGAAACAAAACCAGTGTGTGTAGGATCCTCTCCCAGTACCAAACAAACAGTAAAGCGTGTCTCTCTGCTTTTTTATTATTATTTTCATTGTGGAGTGAGACCGCCTGGTTTTTTGCTCCTGTCACTCAGATATTGTCCCTGACTCAGTCCAGGAGCTGGATGCATTTGCAGTTATTGGATTTAAACATGCAGCTGTAATTAGATGTCTTAGACTTGCTGTCTCTCCAGAGTGCAATGCTCTAGAGAAGCAAGGAGCAAGAGAACCTGGTTCTAAAACATCTTTGCACACCAGCGTGCGCTGGAATTTAAATGTGACCACTTTTGGATGGGCACGTTAGAATAGCGGCCAGGGACTGGATCAGTGATCTGGGCAGAGGGAGCTGGGGCTGAAGCAGCAGGTAGGGGTTGGGGATGGGCCCGAAGCTGGGGGTGGAGCCAGAGAAGCGACTGGGGCCAGAGCCTGGGCAGCGGCCGGTGCTGGGGCGAGAACTGTAGCCGGGGCTGAGGTCGGAGCAGCAGCCGGGGCTCAGGCTACAGCCAGACAGTGGCCAGGGCTGGGGCCAGGGCTGAGTCAGCAGCCAGGGCTGGGTCCGGAGCCAGAGCAGCGGCTGGGGCAGTGAACGGTGGTCAGCGATCAGGGCTGGAATAGCAGCTGGGGCTGAAGCAGCAGACAGGGGCTGGGGATGGGCCCGAAGCTGGGGGTGGAGCCAGAGAAGCGGCTGGGGCTGGGGACAGGACAGCAGCTGGGATTGGGTCCCTGCCGGAGCAGAAATACATATTTTTAGATGAATATTGAGGTGCGCCCCTGCTTGCCCCCCTTCTGCATGCCCCTGTTTGCACATATAAGCGTTGGGGATAGGGAGCTATCAGCTGTTATGTTAAAAATAGGGATGGATGAAAATCTTCTGTCAAAACATTCTTAAACCAAAAAGTCTTCATCACTTCAATGGAATTTTTCATGGAAAACATCTCTTTGCAATAAAAAAAAAACAGATTTTCATAGAAAACTTGAAAAAAAAAACATTTTGGCTGAAAACAAAAATGTTTAGGTAGTTGTGAAATATTTTCTGTCGTCTGGTTTTCAATTGAAACCTCAACATTGTGAACAAAAAATGATGACAATGAAACCATTTTCATTTTGGACAAGAAAAACATTGCTTGACCAGCTCTAGAGTCAACCCTGACCTCCACTTATCTCTGAGACATAACCTGTCCAAGTTTTCCAGAAAAACAACCAAGAGTCTGGTGGCACCTTAAAGACTAACAGATTTATCTGGGCATAAGCTTTCATGGGTAAAAAACCCCATTTCTTCAGCTGCATGGAGTGAAAATTACAGATGCCGGCATTATATTCGACTCATGAAGAGAAGGGAGTTATCTTACAAGTGGAGAAACAGTGTGAACAAGGCCAATTCAGTCAGGGTGGATGTGGTTCACTCCCAATAATTACTGAGGAGCTGTCAATACCCAGAGGGGGGAAACTGCTTTTGTCGTGAGCCAGCCAGTCGTGGGCCAGTTCCTATTCAAGCCCAAATTAATTACATTAATTACGTTTGCAAATGAATTGTAGTTCTGCAGTTTCTCTTTGAAGTCTGTGGTAATTGTTGAAATCCAGGTGGAATTCCTCAAGGGTCTCCTTCCCGTGCATCCATATGATGATAATGTCATCAATGTAGCGCAAGTAGAGGAGGGGCACTAGGGGACGAGAGCTGAGGAAGTGTTGTTCTAAGTCAGCCATAAAAATGTTGGCATACTGTGGGGCCATGCGGGTACCCATAGCAGTGCTGCTGACTTGAAGGTATAAGTTGTCCCCAAATCAGAAATGGTTGTGGGTGAGGACAAAGTCACAAAGCTCAACCACCAGGTGTGCCGTGGCCTCATCAGGGATACTGTTCCTGACAACTTGTAATCCACCCTCATGTGGAATATTGGTGTAGAGAGCTTCTACATCCATGGTGGCCAGGATGGTGTTTTCAGAAAGCTCACCAATGCATTGTAGTTTCTTCAGGAAGTCGGTGGTGTCTCGATCCATGGTGTCAAGCAATGTTGAGGTTTCTTGCTCCTTGTTTCTCTAGAGAATTGCACTCTGGAGAGACAGCAAATCTAAGACATCTAATTACAGAATAACAGAACTTCAAAAACAGACTTCAAAGAGAAACTGCAGAGCTACAATTCATTTGCAAATTTAATACCATTAATTTGGACTTGAATAGGAACTGGGAGTGGCTGGCTCACTACAAAAGCAATTTTCCCTCTCTGGGTATTGACACCTCATCAACTATTGGGAATGAACCACATCCACCCTGACTGAACTGGCCTTGTTCATACTGGTTCTCCACTTGTGAGGTAACTCCCTTCTCTTCATATGTCTGTATATTTAAGTCTGCATCTGTAATTTTCACTCCATGCATCTGAAGAGGTGGGGTTTTTTACCCACAAAAGCTTATGCCCAAATAAATCTGTTAGTCTTTAAGGTGTCACCGGACTCCTCGTTGTTTTTGTGGATACAGACTAACACGGCTACCCCTCTGATACTTGGCATCATGCAAGTTTTCCAGAGTTTTCAAAAAGATGAGCTAATTGCTTTTTTTAAGAGGTGGACCCAAGCTCCCAAGTTTGCATCCTGTGACCAGGATCCCAGTAGGGGCCAGCTGAGGTCACTCAATTAGGGTGAACTGCAAAGAATAGGGCAGACAATCCCCAAAGCTGGTGGATTTTTCAATACTTAGATTTACCAAGCCAGCACAAAACAGCTTCTTTATTATCTCACTGGTTGCCCAGAAACCAACAACAGTTCCCTTAAAGTAACCCAGCCTCAGGCCTCCGTCCAGGTACCCATGTCAAATATGATGAAGATTTCTGAAAATCTTATTTCATCATATAGAAGAAAAGGTTCTACCAATCCCAAAGGATTGGGCAAATTACCGTCCAGATTAATGAATATTCCAGATCTTACCCAAATACACACTCACAGTCAATTCTTATTAACTAAACTAAAATTTATTTTAAAAGAAAAGAGAGAGTATGGTTAAAAGATCAATATACATAGAGACAGGAGTTCAATTCTTGAGGTTCAGATACATAGCAGAGATCGTAAGCTTTGTAGTTGCAGAGTTCTTTTAGAATTTAGTCCATAGGTTATAGTCCAATGACCAATATCATATCTAGGGTGTACCAGATGAACTAGGATCTCATCTTACGACTCAAACTTCCCCAGATGAATCTTAAGCAGATCTGAGATATCAGGATCAGGACCCAATGGCCTTTTATACAGTTTTATAGCAGCCACTTGACCGTACCATCCTGGGTAAACAATAGGCTTTTGATGTAGCCTTCTGCTTCCTAAACACCAGTAATTAGTTTTATTAATTAATTAACATAGGACAATTTATCCATTATGGAGTCTATCACAAACTTCAAAGAGACATATAGACAATGACATTATTTCACCCAAGATTCATCTAAATGTTAATATTCCCTTTTGATCTTGGAATTAATAGTTATAGTGGCAGACAGGAACTGTCTGTTTACATGGCTTACATTTATGAGTTCACATATACAATTAGTACACCTGTACCCTGATATAACGCTGTTCTCAGGAGCCAAAAAATCTTACCACATTATAGGTGAAACCGCGTTATATCGAACTTGCTTTGATCCACTGGAGTGCACAGCCCAGCCCCCCCGGAGCGCTGCTTTACCACATTATATCCAAATTCGTGTTATATCGGGTCACGTTATATTGGGGTAGAGATATCACTTCTAACTTCTAACAACATAGGTTTGCATTTCCAAGTTCTAGCCTATTTAGCATTGAACGGCCTTAATTACCATTCACATACTTTCTAACATGTCTTTAAAGGTTAGATTTGGGTCATTCAGCCTGCAAGCTGTTTAACCCTTTCTGGCCACGTATTATACTTTGGATAAGATTTGTTGCAATTATATAACAGTGGTAGCAATAATGATTTGCATGGTTATATTTTAATTAGGCAATGTCACACATCCTAACTAGTTTTAAGATGGAACTAGATAACTATATGAACAGGATTATATGATGGGGTTGCCTGCGAGAGAAGGGAACTGGACTCGATGATTCAAGAGGTCCCTCCTTCCAGTCCTATGTTCCTATGAATCCAGGTTTTGGATCAGCCTGTCACAGAGACTTGGGAAGGCCTAATTGCTCAGATCTAGAGCCCAATTTCCATGAAGTTTGGAGCTGCTCAGGGCTGGGGTTTTGGGTCAAGTCCATCTGCCCTCCTTCCCCGCTCCCTTTATTTTTAAAATAATTCTCATGAGAGCTCTGCATGAATTAGATTATCCTCTTCACCCACCACAGGATTCACATCAAGTTAATAAAAATCAGCTCAATCCTCCACTGAATGACAGTGAATAAAATCCCTCTTGCAGATTGATTTCTTCCCTGTGGTGATGCCTACACAAGCTGTAGAGAAGTCCTTGCATTTGTTGGTGATCTCTGTCCCCTCCAGTAGTGAGCCTGGAGAAGGATTTTGGGGTTCCTATCCATCTCTCTCTAGACTGTGCAGTAAAGAAGAAGTCTCTCCAGGGATGGGACTATCGCTAATTAAAATAGAAACCACTAGAGAATGGAGGAACAGCTGAGATGATATATGAAACCCAAAACCCACCATGAAACTCTGCCATAATTACTAGGTTTTGCCTGACTTCATGTCAAAACTCTATCAAACTGAGTTCCTCATGGCTTCGACTCAGGACTTCTGGATTGTTTAGTCTCCAGAAGAGAAGAATGAGGGGGGGGATTTGATAGCAGCCTTCAACTACCTGAAGGGGGGTTCCAAAGAGGATGGAGCTCGGCTGTTCTCAGTGGTGGCAGATGACAGAACAAGGAGTAATGGTCTCAAGCTGCAGTGGGGGAGGTCCAGGTTGGATATTAGGAAACACTGTTTCACTAGGAGAGTGGTGAAACACTGGAATGCGTTACCTAGGGAGGTGGTGGAGTCTCCTTCCTTAGAGGTTTTTAAGGCCCGGCTTGACAAAGCCCTGGCTGGGATGATTTAGTTGGGGATTGGTCCTGCTTTGAGCAGGGGGTTGGACTAGATGACCTCCTGAGGTCCCTTCCAACCCTGATATTCTATGATTCTATGATAGGACCCCAAAAGGCAAAGGCAGAAAAGTCTGGAAGGGATCTTTACCTGGCTAAGCTGGACTATTGCAATACAGCCTCCTGAGAACTAGATAGTAGCCCAGTACAGGGACTGACTGGCCGGAGAACCAAGCCATGGCTTCCCATGATGGAGTGTCTGCTGCAACCCAACAGAAGAGTGAGGGACAATACACAGAAGCAGTTGTGAGAACGCTAAGTTAAGCAGCGAAAGTAGCCAGGGACCTGAGGCCACTACACAAAAGGGAGCAGTCTTGGTCCAACCACTGGCGACTAGCCCCATACAGAAATGTCAAAAGGCAGCAGTCCAAGCTGCAGCGTACAAGGTAGTTGCAGACTCAGAACATCAGTGGAGGAAAAAACAATGACAATTGCAGAATACTGGCAGACAGCTGGCACCTGGGACACAGGTCAGGACAAGGATGACTCAGAATGAGCCTCAGCCATCAGCTGGCCTAGTGTAGCAGAGCCAGCAGCATGGGGTTTACGGACAACACAAAAGACCACAGGAAATTGCTCAGTTGAAAGAAGGCAGCCACAGGGTGGCAGCAATTCCTCTACCAACAGTGGTAACACAAATAAGGAATGGGAGACTCATTCGCAGGCCAGCATATTTGAAGGAATCTGAGGTCTAAGAGAGTGTAATGAGATGGAGGTAAAGGCTATGCCCCCATGATGAGCTATGTACTGGGATCCTCTCGCCACAACAAACTCTTGTGAAAAAGGCAGGCCTTTGGGATGAAGTAGCACATCTTGAAGGACAGAATTGCACCTGGAAGTTAGTCTGTGTACACATGACTAGAACACTAAGCTCCAGTTACAGCAGCTCTGCAAATAGTTGCTTTAATAAAGAGCCATTACCCAGCACATAATACATAAACCGCACCTTCTCTACAGCCCTTTCAAAGGCCAAGAAAACTCCAACCACTAGCCTTAGTCATCCAATTGTCAGTGCATAGGGCATCATGGAGAGTGGCGTATTATCTTCTTGTCTCTTCTGGCGCATTCTGACTGAAGCTGCCGCTCCTTCTTCCTGGCAAAGGTTGTGAGGCATTGCCCTCACTCTATTTGTTTTGGATGCCAGTTTCAATGGGTGGCTTTTACTGGTGTGTCATATTTTACTGGCCTTGCACTTCAATACAATAAAATATACACAATACAACATAATGGTTTTTTATTACAACAAAGCACCTCAAGCACTTCATGGGGGTTGTACAGGCGTGCATGAGATATAAAATTTTGCTGTCACAACTGTATACATGCTCTCCTTGAACCGCAACTTAGCTTTTCAGTAGCAGTTTTCATGTGGGACTTTCAAACAGCACTCAGCATTAGCCTAACTCAGTTCCAACTGGAAGTTATTGGTAAAATTCCCATTGACTTCACTGGGAGTGGAGAAGAAAACAATACTTTAACGTATGTCTCTGGTCAGTCAGTGAGTGTTGTGCTCCCGTTCTGTGCCTGACTTGCAGAGGAACTGGAGCTCTTACAACCTAAAGCTTTACCTTCCGCTTAAGCTGTAGCAAGTTGTGCTTTTAGCTCTGCAGGTCTCCGGTTCAATTCCCAGTATTGGCCAAGACGGCAGTCAACAAAAATCCCCCTTCTGTAGGACTTTTGAACGCAGGTCAACTTAGGAGTTTGCCTATGGGAGAGAGAAATCTTAGATCCACCCTACTTTACATATTCTTGCCTCACCCCAGGTTCATTATTGACTTTCAGGAAGGACATGAAATAGCTTGTTTCACATCTTTCTCCACATTATGTTTGAACTTATCTCATTCTTCTTGGGAAGGATAGGGCAATAAGGAAACTGATAGTCTTCCAAATCACATCTCCCGGGTGATTTCGTTGGGATTGCAGGGGGGCACATCAGGACAGAATTCAGACCACAGTACATGGCTTTGGATGGAATTATTATGTACACCGTCCTATTGTATTGCAATGGAAGTGGGGGGAAAGCCATTGGGCAACTATATTTTGTCCCAGACATGTCATCTTAAAAAATATTTTTCCTTGCATGTTCCCCATCCTCACCATCTCTCCTTATTCTTCCCTGTTTCTACAAGCTCCCTCTCCTAATCTCTGCAGCTCATATCCAACCTCTGCTGTTCTCACACAGCTTCCTCGTACCTCTGTTTTCTGTGCTTACTCCTACTGGCCTCTTGTGACACCTGCCCTAACCTTATTCTTCCTTGGAAAGCCAAACTTTCTCCTCTCCCTCCCTTTCTCACCTCCTTTGGCTCCTCGCCCTCTAATCATCACGACCTCTACTGTCCCACTACTCTCTGGGATTCCCAATGAACATTACAATCCATGCCCTTTTCTCCAATCCATCTGCTGGAGCTCAACACCACCTGTATGGTTCTGACCCAGTTTCTGGGGCTGCTCTTCAGAGGTCACTGGGGTTGGTTTCCCAGTAAAGAATAACTGCTGTCTCTTAATATTTTTACATGTGCAGGGATGGGATCATTAGAAATGCCTGGAATAATCCTAATGTTTTAAAATCTGCTGATGCAGTGCATTTGATTAACTTGGTTTCGACCATGCCCTGTTCTATTACATCCAGGGTCAAGTGAAGGCATTGAATGAAGCCCAGATTCAGGGTTGAGTTGGGTTTATTATTTGTTTGCAATGTTTTATTGCAGCAATACTGGATTATAACTTTATATTTCTTTGGAGAACTTTCAAACTATTTGTAAACAAAAAAGTTACAAAGTAAAGGGAAAGTAGTATATGGCACATGGCAGTTTTGATTTGGTTTTTGGGTGGGAACTTAACGTGAGTTCTACCTAAACTGCCATGTGGCACAAAACTGCCTTTTGGCGCCATTTACAAGAAAGCCGAGACTAGTTTTAAATGTGAGACATGCCAGTCAGTCAGTGTGCTGACAGCAATATTTCTAAATGCATTTCAACACAGGAGCTTGTACCCGAGTGAAAGAGGTGATGCTCCAAACACCAGAACTCTTTAATCTCTACTTCATGCCCCCACATTCAACACAGTTTCCATGCAGGCTTGCCTATGTTCTTATATTGATCAGAATGGAATAACATAGAAAACTATAAGAAAGTAGCTCCATTGGAGACAGAGGAGCAGAGGTTAACTGATTCAGCTTTTAATATCTGGGAGGCAACTGATGTAGTTCTTAATATTTTGGCTACCTCAGTACTATAGCAATAGGAATACCTAGCCCCTGGACACCTTTGTGCTATGTGCTACACAAACACAGAACAAAAAGACAGTCCCTTGCCCTAAAGAACTGACAATCAGAGTTCAGAACATTACAAATGCATGGATTAGTTACAATATCTTTTTAAATCTGGCCATGCTATGCACTTGATGAACTGAGTTTGATGGAGGTCAGTGCCCTTCTTCACATCCAGGGTTACGTGAGGACAGATATTGGATCCTAGATTGGAGCTTGGAGTTTGTTTATTTTCTTTGCAATGTTTATTATAGCAATTTACTGTGTCTATTCTTGGAATGCTTTTAAAATATCCCAACACAAAACACACACAAACAGAAGGTAAAAGAGCGGCAGTACAGGGCACGCGCTTTTTTAGTTTATGGGTTTTTTCCCACTGCCGTTCACCTTTTAGATTTTATCTCTTCACGGTGCAGAAGAAAGCAAGCTAAATCCAGCCACTTGCATGCCTTCCACAGACACACCCCCTTCGTCCAAGAATAAATGTGCACAATGAAATTCTCCTCCACCCACATGAAAAGGAAAACAAACATAACCCTCAGTGTCTCCTAGCAATCCCAGCTTTCTCTGCCCTCTCTCAAATGCCAGCTGTGTTCTCCTTCTAAGCATGAGCTGGAGGTCCCCGCATTTCCTTAGTAAGGTAAAAAGATATAAAACAGCAATCTCCTCCACAAGGAGGAGCCAGAACGATACTTCTGGAACTGGAAGATGATACCCCTCTAAAATCATTGTCCACCTTTGTTATTCACACTAACTTAACACAATATAGCACTTATCCTCGAACTTATCAAAAGCAATAGGATGGCTCAGCCTTTGGTCTGGTCTACACTTAAAATTTAAGTTGACATAGCTGTCAGTCAGGGGTGTGAAAAAACTACACCTCTAAGCACCGTAGCTATGCCAACCGAACCCCGAGTGTAGACAGCGCTAGGTCAACGGAAGAGTTCTTCGACTGACCTAGCTACCACCTCCCAGGGAGGTGGATTAACTTCAATGACAGTAGAACCAACCATTGCTGTATTGAGTGTCTACACAGAAGTGCTACAGAGGCACAACCGTAGTGTTGTAAGCAGGGCCGGTGCAAGGAAGTTTTGCGCCCTAGGCGAAACTTGCACCTTGTGCCCCCCACCCAAGCCCTGTGGCAGCTCCCCGCCTCCCCACTGAGGCGCCCCCCCTCACGGCAGCTCCCCCCCGGGAGCTGTGCGGCAGCTCCCCACCCCAGCTCACCTCTGCTCCACCTCCTCCCCGAGCACGCCGCCCCCGCTCTAATTTTGCTCCCAGGCCTGCGGCGCCAAACAGCTGATTGACGCTGCAAGCCTGGGAGGCGGGAGAAGTGGAGCGGCGACTGCGCGCTCAGGGAGGAACGCTGTAACGAAAAAAAATGGGGGCACCACTTTTTGGCGCCCCCAAATCTTGGCGCCCTAGGCAACTGCCTAGTTCGCCTTAATGGTAGCACCGGTCCTGGTTGTAAATGTAAACATAGCTGAAAAATTACTTACCTTCCAGTGCTCTGCTTCCCAAATATGTTGGGCCATGCCCCAGTACAGCCCTGGACTGAAGCATGGTGCTAAAAACTGTGATCGGCCAGTTATCATACTGCACCACATAAAACAAATTGTGGTTAGAGAGGATACATATGCTACGGTATGCTAGTGCTGCAGCAGAGCTAAACCACACTTTAGGTAATAAAAGGAAAATACATTGTATTCAGCCACCATTTTATGCATAAATGATAAGGTATTGGGACGGACTTGTTACTGTTAATAGACTGACAGATTTTTAAAGCTATAACTTAAAGTTCATATGATGCAGTGGCGGATGAACTGTTTAGCTAAGCTGGGCAGGAAAAGGTTTTCCTGTCCCATGAAAATGTTGAGAGCTGGAAAATTTTTACCATCCCAAATTAGGCCAAAAAGTTGAAATATTGAAAAATGCTCACAAACGGGAAAAAAACACACACAAACATTTGGTTCATGTCAAAGCATTTAATTTCAATAATTTCAAAATGTTTCATTTAGATTTCGACCCTTTTTTCCATTTTTTTAACATTTGTTCACTCTAATTTAACTTAAATTTTGAAAGTAAAAGTCATTTAGAACCAGAAAACTGGATTTTTTCACTTAGAAAATGTCAAAACTAAACGTTGACAATTTAATATTCAAAAAAAATTTTAGTAAGGAGATTCAGGGAAACCAGTCCTGTTTTGCCAACAGTTTAAGTTTCAAGAAATCAGCATTTTTCAACAAAAAAAACATTTGTCAAAGTAAGAACGGCCATACTGGGTCAGACCAAAGGTCCATCTAGCCCAGTATCCTGTCTTCTGACAGTGGCCGTTGCCAGATGCTTCAGAGGGAATGAACAGAATAGGTAACCATCAAGTGATTCATCCCATCACCCATTCACAGCTTCTGGCAAACAGCAAAAATATTCCCCAGCCAGATCTCCTGATTAGCTCTGATGTTACCTGGGGTTTTTAGAACCCAAAATAGTGGTACTTAATTGTTTCATTCTAGGTGGCATCAGGAATAAATCAATGGGAAAACAGCAATTCTGTCTGATAAATTATTAATACAAGTAAGCATGCTTTTATTTAAATCTACAATTTATTAGATATTAAGTACACACAGACATAAGAAATAGGTTTAGGACATCCCAGAGATAGTTAGTTACTCACAGTCTGAGATGGTTTTGAGTAATTACCAGCCAGACTTCCAGGGCTCTTTCTGTCCAGCTGATGAGGAGTTTAGATGTCAGCTCCTTGCTGGAAGAAAAGTTTCCTCAGACTTCTCCAAAGTATTTACTTTTACCTAATTTTTTTAACTAACTTTAACAAAACACATAACCGGCAGTGACTCCTAATGGGTCAACATAATAACCTTTACTAGGTCACTAATTCTTTTAATTTCAATAAACTATTCATTATGTTAAAACATTTCTAGTATTTCTAGCCATAACAACAATAAGTCAGAGGCACCTAAAATCAAGGTCGCTATTCACTCACTATCTTGCATAACTTCCTGTCCCATCCTCCCGTTTTGATTAACAAACTGCAAGGATGCAGCTGTCTGACCTTGTCTCAGAAAGGCCTAAGATTATTCCTAGCAATGTGATGTTTGGTTTTCAGCCATCAGTGGCTGAACATACAAAATGGCTGACTTCAGTACTGTCAAGTTCTGAGGTATACGCAGGAATATCAGTTTCCGGGGCTAACACTTGAACAGGCATATAAACAGCTAACAAGGTGAACAGAAAGATGTCATGAATTGGAGATCATGCTAGGGCCTGCAAGTAGAATAGCAAGGAACTGACCAAAAAAGGACATGGATTGCTTCACCTCTTTCTCCTCTGTCACTGAGCGCACATACCCTGATTGATATCCATGTACATTGGCTGGAAACAGATCACAGAACTGGAATATTTCAATGGTTTGTGTACCTGGGAGATGCACTGGTTTTATGGCTGGGTGTTTGGGTTTTCATCACAGACTATTGTAAGTTTTATGGTGGAAGAGTTTATTTTTTAATGTTTTGTGTACACTGGGAGTACAGACAGGGATTACTCTCCTGCTCAGGATCGGAGTCTTTCTCTTCTCTGATATAAACAAACCAAAGTCTCTATTTGTTTGCATTTTACAAGGAAACTATGGCACCACAACATCAAAGAATGAATGAAGCTGGCAGAGGCTAGTAATCTCAAGGTTCCAATCTAAATTATTCCAAATTTATGGTCTGGAGAATGGGCCTCTCTTGTTGATAACACAACACCCTAGCAACTGCTTTTCAATATGCCTTAAAATCATTGCCACAAGCATTTATTGCCAGGCCCCTAGTGATAATGCTGCATAAATCGAGTGATTTGAAGCCCAGCCATATGAGGGCTTTCATGTGTCTCCTATTAAATACAGATAGAAAAACCAGAAACGGGAAATCATTCATGCTACTACACATGGCAGGACCAAAGGCATTGGAGCTCTACAATACATTCTAGCACTAAGAAAAGGAGGGGTAACTCCTAGACAAAGTCATTCACAAAAATCATGACAACTATGGTCCATGAAAGAACATCACTTGGGAAAGAAACATTTCCTTTATGAGGAATCAGGTAAAACCATTGATCTGTATGTTACAGACCTACTGTACTTAATAAAGCTAAGTTGTGTAAATAGTTAACAGAGGGATTCTTTAGAGGCTGGATTATTTGTGATATACCTGATAACCAGTCAAGGTAAGGTTATTGGAAGAAATGGACTTGGCCGTTCAAAGAATAGTGGCTATTTGCTAGACTAGTGAAAACTGTGCTTTCCAGATTAAAGTGCAAAGAAGCAGTGGAAGAAATGAAGTGCATCTAAATTCCTTTAACTGCAAGGAGAGGAGAATCAGGCCTCATTTATATGCTCATCGGATATAAGATTTTACACAGACTTCACTTCATGCACACCAGGGTAATTAGCAAGCTGTACTGGAGAGGATGCGACGCAAAAGCTGCTTTCAGATATGCGATGGAACCATCCAAAGAGTAAATTCTTCTGGGCACTAATCCAAATACACATTCAAGAAATAATCGAGATGCAATTATCCATTCAATCTGTAGAGTTTTTGTAGAATGATCAAGCAATAAACTACTATTTACAAGAGATAAGCTTTAAAACAATAGCAACACATGGAATGTGTCCATTCCTCCCTCAGAGAGGAAAGGTGACCTGCTACCTGATAGAAACTGAGATGGGCCTGAACCTAATCCCCAAATACAAACATGTTTCACGAGCAAGCTCACTTTACTCTTTCAACACCTTATAGAATTATAGAATTGTAGGACTGGAAGGGACCTCGAGGGACTAAGTATTATCTAGATCAGTGGTTCCCAAACTTTTCAGCATCACATCCCCTTTTTAATTTTCGAGAAACCCTAATGCCCCCCACCTCTCCTTTACCATCATCCAACCCCCGAGATCCTTGTCCCCTGACCCCCCCTTCCCAGGACCCCACTCCCTATCCAACCCCCCCCCCCACTCCTTGTCCCCTGACCACCCCCTCCCAGGACTTCACGCTCTATCCAAACCCCCCTGCTCCCCGTCCTCTGACTGTTCCCCCCCAGGACCTCCTGCCCCTTATCCAAACCCTCCCCCCCCCCCCCGCTCCACTCAGAGCGGCAGGACTGGCTTATTGGAAAGCCTGGGAGGTGGGCGGGGCAAGCCGTGCTGCCCACGCGGCGGTGTAACTACGGGGGAGGGGAGGGGCCGGGGGCTAGCCTTCTCGGCCGGGAGCTCAAGGTCTGGGCAGTCTCACGCCCCCCTTGGAATTTCTTCACGCCCGCCGAGGGGGGCGCGACCCCATTTTGGGAACCAATGATCTAGATCATCTCTAACAGGTGTTTGTCTAACCTGCTCTTAAAAATCTCCAATGACAGAGATTCCACAACCTCCCTAGGCAATTTATTCCAGTGCTTAACTACCCTGACAGGAAGTTTTTCCTAATCTCCAAACTAAACCTTCCTTGCTGCAATTTAAGCCCATTAGTTCTTGTCCTATCCTCAGAGGTTAAGGAGAAAAAAATTTCTCCCTCCTCCTTGTAACAGCCTTTTATGTGCTTGAAAACAGTTATCATGTCTCCCGTCAGTCTTCTCTTCTCCAGACTAAACAAATCCAGGTTTTTCAATCCTCTCTCAGAGGTTATGTTTTCCAGACCTTTAATCATTTTTGTCGCTCTCCTCTGGACTTTCTCTGATTTGTCCACATCTTTCCAGAAGAATGGTGCCCAGAACTGGACATGATACTACAGTTGACACCCTAACAGTACTGAGTAAAGTGGAAGAATTACTTCTTGCGTCTTGCTCACAACACTCCTGCTAATACATCCCAGAATTATGTTTGCTTTTTCTGCAACAGTGTGACATTGTTGACTCATTTAGTTTGTGATCCACTTTGTCCCCTAGATCCTTTTCTGCAGTACTCCTTCCCAGGCAGTCATTTCCCATTTTGTATGCGTGCAACTGACTGTTCTTTCCTAAGTGGAGTACTTTACATTTGTCCTTATTGAATTTCATCCTATTTACTTCAGACCATTTCTCCAGTTTGTCCAGATCATTTTGAATTTTCCTCCTATCCTCCAAAACACTTGCAACCCCTCCCAGCTTGGTATCGTCCACAGACTTTATAAGTGTACTCTCTGTGCCATTATCTAAATCATTGATAAAGATACTGAACAGAACCAGTCCAAGAACTGATGCCTGAGGGACCTCACTCAATAGGCCCTTCCAGCTTGATTATGAACCACTGATAACTACTCTCTGGGAACAGTTTTCCAACCAGTTATGCACCCACCTTATAGTAGCTCCATCTAGGTTGTATTTCCCTAGTTTGTTTATGAGAAGATCATGCAAGATGACAAGTTTCAGAGTAACAGCCGTGTTAGTCTGTATCCGCAAAAAGAAGAACAGGAGTACTTGTGGCACCTTAGAGACTAACAAATTTATTAGAGCATAAGCTTTCGTGGACTACAGCCCACTTCTTCGGATGCATATAGAATGGAACATATAATGAGGAGATATATATACACACATACAGAGAGCATAAACAGGAGGGAGTTGTCTTACCAACTCTGAGAGGCCAATTAATTAAGAGAAAAAAAACTTTTGAAGTGATAATCAAGCTAGCCGAGTACAGACAGTGTGATAAGAAGTGTGAGAGTACTTACAAGGGGAGATAGAGTCAACGTTTGTAATGGCTCAGCCATTCCCAGTCCTTATTCAAACCGGAGTTGATTGTGTCTAGTTTGCATATCAATTCTAGCTCTGCAGTCTCTCTTTGGAGTCTATACCGGAAACCTACTGACCGCTACAGTTACCTACATGCCTCCAGCTTCCATCCAGGACACACCACACGATCCATTGTCTACAGCCAAGCTCTAAGATATAACCGCATTTGCTCCAATCCCTCGGATAGAGACAAGCACCTACAAGATCTCTATCAAGCATTCTTAAAACTACAATACCCACCTGCTGAAGTGAAAAAACAGATTGACAGAGCCAGACGAGTACCCAGAAGTCACCTCCTACAAGACAGGCCCAACAAAGAAAATAACAGAACACCACTAGCTGTCACCTTCAGCCCCCAACTAAAACCTCTCCAGCGCATCATCAGAGATCTACAACCTATCCTGAAAGATGATCCTTTACTCTCACAGATCTTGGGAGACAGACCTGTCCTCGCTTACAGACAACCCCCCAACCTAAAGCAAATACTCACCAGCAACCAACATCACTGAACAAAACCACTAACCCAGGAACCTATCCTTGTAACAAACCCCGATGCCAACTCTGTCCACATATCTATTCAAGTGACATCATCATAGGACCTAATCACATCAGCCATACCATCAGGGGCTCGTTCACCTGCACATCTACCAATGTGATATATGCCATCATGTGCCAGCAATGCCCCTCTGCCATGTACATTGGCCAAACCGGACAGTCTCTACGCAAAAGAATTAATGGACACAAATCTGACATCAGGAATCAAAATACTCAAAAACCAGTGGGAGAACACTTTAACCTGTCTGGTCATTCAGTGACAGACCTGCGGGTGGCTATATTACAACAGAAAAACTTCAAAAACAGACTCCAAAGAGAGACAGACTTCAAAGAGAAATAGCAGAACTAAAATTCATTTGCAAATTCAACACCATTAATCTGGGCTTGAATAGGGATTGGGAGTGGCTGGCTCACTACAGAAGCAGCTTTTCCTCTCCTGGAATTGACACCTCCTCATCTATTATTGGGAGTGGACTACATCCACCCTGATTGAATTGGCCTTGTCAACACTGGTTCGCCACTTGTGAAGTAACTCCCTGCTCTCCATGTGTCTGTATATAATGCCTGCATCTGTAGCTTTCACTCTATGCATCCGAAGAAGTGAGGTTTTTACTCACGAAAGCTTATGCCCAAATAAATCTGTTAGTCTTTAAGGTGCCACCAGACTCTTTGTTGTTTTTGTAGATACAGACTAACACGGCTACCCCCTGATACTTGACAACATGCAAGGCACTAAATTTAGCCGTATGGAGTGGAAATCCATCAACCTCAACAAAAAACTTGCACAGATACAGACAGACATCATCTTCCTCTCCAAATGCAAACAGATGGACATCATACCAAAAGGACTGAAGGTAAAAAATCCATTGCAATCAACATACTACACTGAGTATGGTGAGAGACTGTGCCACACACTCTCAAAGAAACTGAGGAACCACCTGATCAGCATCCTGTACAGCAGACAGGAGAAGATCAAGAATGAGCTCTCAGAACTGGAGACTCTCATACAATACCAGCCTTCTACACAAACTTCAACGTGGCTGGACTTTACAAAAATGAGACAAGCCATTTACAATGCACATTTCACTTCTCTACAGAGGAAAAAGGACTGTAAGCTATCTAAACTAATACCTGCCACTGGGGGCTATAACAATGGTACCCTCAACTCATCTAACAACATTGTCAATCTTTCCAACCACACACTTAGCCCAGCAGAAGAGTCTGTCCTATCTCGGGGACTCTCTTTCTGTCCCACCATCCCCACGAACATGATACAGTTCTGCGGTGATTTGGAAGCCTACTTTCGTCGTCTCCGACTCAAGGAATATTTTCAACGCACCACTGAACAGTGCACTGACCCACAGGAACCTTCCTACCAACACTACAAGAAGAGGAACTCTGCGTGGACTCCTCCTGATGGCCGAAATGACAGACTGGACCTCTACATAGAGTGTTTCCGCAGACGTGCACAGGCTGAAATTGTGGACAAACAACATCACTTGTCCCATAACCTCAGCCGTATAGAACGCAATGCCATCCACAGCCTCAGAAACAACTCTGACATTATCATCAAAGGGGCTGACAAAGGAGGTGCTGTAGTCATAATGAACAGGTCAGATTATGAACAGGAGGCTGCCAGGCAACTCTCCAAGACCACATTCTACAGGCCACTATCCTCTGATCCTACTGAGGAATACCAAAAGAAACTACACCATCTGCTCAAGAAACTCCCAGCTACAGTACGGGAACAAATCTACATGGACACACCCCCAGAACCCCGACCAGGGGTATTCTATCTACTACCCAAGATCCATAAACCCGGAAACCCTGGACGCCCCATCATCTCAGGCATTGGTACTCTGACAGCAGGATTATCTGGCTATTTGGACACTCTCCTCAGACCCTATGCTACCAGCACTCCCAGCTATCTTCGAGACACCACCGACTTCCTGAGGAAACTACAGTGCATTGACGTTCTTCCTGAAAACACCATCCTGGCCACCATGGATGTAGAAGCACTTTATACCAATATTCCACATGAGGATGGACTACAAGCTGTCAGGAACAGTATCCCTGATGAGGCCACAGCAAGCCTGGTGGCTGAGCTTTGTGACTTTGTCCTCACCCACAACCACTTCAGATTTGGGGACAACTTATACCTTCAAGTCAGTGGCACTGCTATGGGTACCCGCATGGCCCCACAGTATGCCAACATTTTTATGGCTGACTTAGAACAACGCTTCCTCAGCTCTCGTCCCATAGTGCCCCTCCTCTACTTGCGCTACATTGATGACATCTTCATCATATGGACCCACGGAAAGGAGGCCCTTGAAGAATTCCACCTGGACTTCAACAATTTCCACCCCACCATCAACCTCAGCCTGGACCAGTCCACACAAGAGATCCACTTCCTGGACACTACAGTACAAATAAGTGATGGTCACATAAACACCACCCTATACCGGAAACCTACTGACCGCTATACGTACCTACATGCCTCCAGCTTCCATCCAAGACACATCATACGATCCATTGTCTACAGCCAAGCCCTAAGATACAACCGAATTTGCTCCAACCCCTCAGACAGAGACAAACACCTACAAGATCTTTATCAAGCATTCGTAAAACTACAATACCCACCTGGGGAAGTGAGGAAACAGATTGACAGAGCACGACGGGTACCCAGAAATCACCTACTACAGGACAGGCCCAACAAGGACAATAACAGAACACCACTGGCCATCACATACAGCCCCCAGCTAAAACCTCTCCAGCGCATTATCCACGACCTACAACCTATCCTGGAAAATGATCCCTCACTCTCACAGACCTTGGGAGGCAGGCCAGTCCTTGCTTACAGACAACCCCCCAACCTGAAGCAAATACTCACCAGCAACTACACACCACACCACAGAAACACCAACCCAGGAACCTATCCCTGTAGCAAACCTCGTTGCCTACTCTGTCCCCATATCTACTCTGGCAACAGCATCAGAGGACCCAACCACATCAGCCACACCATCAGGGGCTCATTCACCTGAACATCCACTAATGTCATATATGCCATCATGTGCCAGCAATGCCCCTCTGCCATGTACATTGGCCAAACCGGACAGTCCCTCCGCAAAAGAATAAATGGACACAAATCGGACATCAGGAATGGTAACATACACAAGCCAGTAAGTGAACACTTCAATCTCCCTGGTCATTCTATCACAGATTTAAAAGTCACTGTCATTGAACAAAAAAACTTCAGAAACAGACTTCAAAGAGAAATAGCAGAACTAAAATTCATTTGCAAATTCAACACCATTAATCTGGGCTTGAATAGGGATTGGGAGTGGCTGGCTCACTACAGAAGCAGCTTTTCCTCTCCTGGAATTGACACCTCCTCATCTATTATTGGGAGTGGACTACATCCACCCTGATTGAATTGGCCTTGTCAACACTGGTTCGCCACTTGTGAAGTAACTCCCTGCTCTCCATGTGTCTGTATATAATGCCTGCATCTGTAGCTTTCACTCTATGCATCCGAAGAAGTGAGGTTTTTACTCACGAAAGCTTATGCCCAAATAAATCTGTTAGTCTTTAAGGTGCCACCAGACTCTTTGTTGTTTTCAAAGAGAGACTGCAGAGCTAGAATTGATATGCAAACTAGACACAATCAACTCCGGTTTGAATAAGGACTGGGAATGGCTGAGCCATTACAAACGTTGACTCTATCTCCCCTTGTAAGTACTCTCACACTTCTTATCACACTGTCTGTACTCGGCTAGCTTGATTATCACTTCAAAAGTTTTTTTTCTCTTAATTAATTGGCCTCTCAGAGTTGGTAAGACAACTCCCACCTGTTTATGCTCTCTGTATGTGTGTATATATATCTCCTCATTATATGTTCCATTCTATATGCATCCGAAGAAGTGGGCTGTAGTCCACGAAAGCTTATGCTCTAATAAATTTGTTAGTCTCTAAGGTGCCACAAGTACTCATGCAAGATGGTATCAAAAGCCATACTAAAGTCAAGATATCTATCTAACCTTTCTATCTAACTCTCAATCTAAGGTACCAGCACCCATTACCCTACTCCCTAAGCACCGAGCTGTCTTTAACGTATGTATCCTGGGAGGTAGGGAAGTGTTATTGTCCCTGCCCTACACATGGGAACTGAAACACAGTGGGGCTAAGGGCCAGATTTTTAAAGATATTTAAGTACCTAACGAAGCAGGTAGGCACCTAGTGGGGTTTTCAAATGCTGAACTCCCATTGAAATCCCTGGATGCTCTTGACACCAACCTGCATCTTTAGGCACCTAAATACCTTTAAAACTCCTGCCCTAAGAGACTTCCTCAAGGACACCCAGCATGTCTTTGGTGCAGCAGGGTGCAGAACCGAGGTCTCCTGGATCCCAAGTTAGTGCCCTTATGTCAAAGGATGCACCTGCCCTGTAGTGCCCCCTTCGGGCCAAGTGTGTCTCTGCTGAGGCCTGCTTCAGTTTCCCCATTCACTCAGGCTCCCTTAAAAAGCCTGCACAGTCCAGATGTTCAAAACATTCCCCCTTTCTGTGGTCCAATTTACTTAGGGTTACCATATTTTGTGCCTCCGAATGGAGGACACTCCACAGGACCCCGGCCCCGCCCACAGCCACGCCCCCGCCCCGCCCCAACTCCGCCCCCTCCCCTGCTTCCCGCGAACATTTAATTCGCGGGAAGCCTGAAGCAGGTAAGGGGCGGTGTGGGGGGAGGAGGCGCGACCCAGGCTGGGTCGGCTCGGGCCCTGGGGTGCCGGCCCCGGCCGACCACCCCCGGCCCGCCCAGCACTGCCGGCCCCCGGCGGCCCGGCGCACCCCCCGGCGGCCCGGCTCCGGCCCGGCTCGGCCTCCCGGCCCCGCGCACCCCCCGGATCCCGGCCCCGCGGCCCAGCGCACCCCCCGGCCCAGCGCACCCCGCGACCCCGGACCGGCTCCTGGCCCCCGGCGGCCCGGCTCCCAGCGCACCCCCCGGCGGCCCGGCTCCCAGCCCCGTGACCCTGGACCGGCTCCCAGCCCCGCGACCCTGGACCGGCTCCCAGCGCACCCCCCGGCGGCCCGGCTCCCAGCGCACCCCCCGGCGGCCCCGCGGCCCAGCGCACCCCCCGGCTCCCAGCGCACCCCCCGGCGGCCCCGCGGCCCAGCGCACCCCCCGGCTCCCAGCGCACCCCCCGGCGGCCCCGCGGCCCAGCGCACCCCCCGGCGGCCCGGCTCCCAGCGCACCCCCCAGCGGCCCGGCTCCCAGCGCACCCCCCGGCGGCCCGGCTCCCAGCCCCGCGGGCCTGGCCCCCGGCTCCCAGCCCGGCCCGGCACCATGCCCCCGGCCCCGCACCGGCCCCGGCCAAAGAGGCCCCGCCGAGCCCTCCCTCCCTCCCTCCCGATTTTCCCGGACATGCCCGGCTTTTGGGGATTTCCCCCCGGACGGGGATTTGAGCCCCCAAAAGCCGGACATGTCCGGGAAAATCCGGACGTATGGTAACCCTAAATTTACTGAGTACTGCAAAAAGTCTTTCAAAAAGAACTCACTCCCAAAGCCATCATCCCAGGTTCAGCTGAGCCCAGCCCCGCCCTGAGAGTCAGTCTTCCTGCTCTCCCAGTACCTCTCGCCTGGAGTTTGGGCCTTCTCTACAGGCCTCCCCTGCTGGTGTCTTCTCCTGGCTAACTCAGGGCCCTGCAGGAGCCCAGGTTACATTCAGAAAATGGGGAGATTTGGGGGAGTAGGTGAAAAGAAGGGGTCAAACCCAGGGAAGGGCTAGCAGTGTATAGAGAAGTTCCCACTCTATCTGTGGTACTTATGTGGCCCCATCACCATAGTATCTGAGGCTGCACCTCACAATGTCTAACCTATTTCTCCTCACAGCCTACCTCGGTGAAGCAGAGCAGTGCTGTTATCCCCATTGTACAGACAGGGCACTGAGGCACAAACAGACAAAAGTCCAGATTTTCAAAGGTATTCAGGCACCTAATGAGATTTTCAAATGCACTTTGAAGGTTTGGTAAACCGCACTAGATATCTAGCTGCATCTTTGGGTGCTTAGAAACCTTTGACATTCTGTCCTTAAAGCACTGGCCAGACAGGGGTCAGACAGGAAGTCTATGGGGGGAGTAGCACCCAGGGCTTTCAGGGCTAGCTCCCTATCCTGCAGACCAGCCTCTCTCTCTGCTGCTGCATGTTGCAAAAAGAGAGGACTCTGATCGATGGGAGCAAAACCAAGGCGGTCAGTTCTCTGAGACTCCAACAAATGGTCCCAGGATGGATGTCATGGGTGAACCATGAAAAGCAGCACAGAGGTTAGGAAGGATGGAGAATGAGAGTCAGATGAGAGGAGATCACTTAACTCCCAAGGAGTGGCAGGTCTTGCCCCATGCTGGGTTGTAACGCAATGGCTGCTGTGAATTTTACACTTTAACTGAAAACCATTTTGTCGTCATTTTTTGTTCTGAGTCTGAGAAAAGGAAGGAATGAAAAAGTGCCATATAAGTATCAAATGTGTTTATGCCTCAAATTCGTAGGGTTTCAGCTGTATTCAGGCCAATTCCAGAACAAAGAACAGAAACTGTGTCCACAGAGTCCATAAAGTCGATGATTACTGTCATGATTTGCATTATTCATTGGGCACCATCTGTGTAGTCAGCACTATTCAGAATATGCCAGAAAATCCAGTCCCTGAGCCAACGCATATAAGATGTGTAATTCTGGATAAGATGGCTCCAGTATTTAAGTAGGAAGTGTATAATTATTGACAACACATGTTATCACATGTTCACTGTGATGTTTATAGCTGAGTGGAGGCACTGATGGCAACAGAAGTTTTAGTTGATTAAGGACTAGAAGATTTGACCCCCCAACTTTCTAAAGGAGGAGCTGCCCAGAGCTCCTATGCCTTTTTATTTTCCTTTCCGGCCTGCAGTGGCCCTGATATACCTCAGAAGTCTCAGATTTTTTTCTCAGTTTAAAATATAGAATTTTCTTGGTGTTTGGTTTTAAATATTCTCCTCTGAGAACTGCAACTCAATTGCTGTGGTGTTGTGTTTAAGAGTCTCCTGGAAAGTAACTAGCCTTTAAACAGAAGTAAAAGCAGTGTTGCCAACTCTCATGATTTTGTCATGAGTCTCATGATAATTGTTTACCTTAAAGCCCCAGCTCCTGGAGTCAAGTGGATATGTGATGATTTCAGCCTTCATTCTTAAAGAAAAATGAAGTTTCTAGTCTTTGTGGCTGTGGAAAAAACTTCAAAATGTGACCCCAATGCACCCTAAATGCTCAAAAAGCAGAAGGCAAAAAAAAAGAACCCCAAATCTGTTATTTTTACATAATCTCATGCCCCAGGCAGGTGTAGTAAAAACTCACCGGGCCTTGCCCTAGTAGGATGTTGCCAAAGTTAAATGATCTATTCCAAGCTTGGTGAACTGGAAAAAGAGTGATAGAAAATAATCTAGATTTTTCTACAGTTGTTTCAATTGTTGTATTCAAGAGTTAGTAACAAAGAATATACATTAAAATTTTAAACCTAACCAGTGTTCTTTAAGTGACTTGACACAAGATATGAGAACATGTTAGTAGTATTAGAACTGAGTGGGTCTAATATTTATTAAATTCTTTTTTTATATATAGGAATTAGATACAGCACCCTATCAGCTAATTTCTAAGTTATTATCTGAAAAAAAAAAACCCTAGCATTTTCAGGTACCTACATAGCCCTTGGAATCACGTTTGAAGTTGCCCCCCACCACCACCAAAATCGGAAATGGTACTCCTGTCTGGGATATACACCTTAACACACTCAAAACTGCCTTCACCAAACAAGAACACTCCACCAGAGATGTAGATTTCATCATGGAATGGGCCATCCAAATACTGCAAGAGAACCTGCTTCAATACAGAAATAAAACCCCTCTGACCGCACACTCATAGTTATTACCGACCACCCCACGCTGGAGCCCACATAGGGTATTTTCAAACAGTTACAACCCATATTCGATGGGGATCCCATTCTGAAATAAATACTTCCCCAACTCCCTCTTCTAGCCTTCAAACAACCCCCCCACCTCGCCAAGCTCATCATCAGAAACAAGCTCCACACAACTCAGGAGACACCAACGCAAAGCAGTACCAGACCCTGCCAGAACAACAGATGCAAAACCTGCAGACACATCTCCACGGCTACTATGATCAACACCCCCACAACACACCTTTCAAGATCCATGAGCCCTGCTAATACCTATCACAACATGTGGTGTACCTCATCCAGTGCCCCAATAACAAGTATATGGATGAAATCAGACAATCATTATGCTTTTAAATGAACTCACATAGGAAAATGAAAAAAGACAAAAACATCCTATCACCTGTGGGTGAACGCTATTCACAAAGCAATCATGGTCTAGCTGACCTATCAGTCCTCGGTCTCTAAGGAAACATGTACACAACACTTTGGGGGAGGGATAGCTCAGTGGTTTGCGCATTGGCCTGTTAAACCCAGGGTTGTGAGTTCAATCCTTGAGGGGGCCACTTAGGGATCTGGGGCAAAATCAGTACTTGGTCCTGCTAGTGAAGGCAGGGGTCTGGACTCAATGACCTTTCATTTCAGGGTCCCTTCCAGCTCTATGAGATAAGTATATCTGCATATATAAACTTTCAAAAGACAAGTCTGGGAGCTTAAATTCATAACTTTGCTAGACACTAAAAATCATGGTGTTAATAAAGACACTGGATTTATGGTTTATTACAACAAACTGTAACCCACTAAACCCCCATTTTTGTCCTACGACTACAGAGGTGTTAAAGGGCCACTTCACCTTGAATGGTCCCTTAGAATATGTGCTAACTACTTACGCTAAACAATCTGTTCCACCTCATATTTAGCTTAGTACCTTTCCCAGACCGGAAGAAGAACTTTGTGTAGCTTGAAACCTTATTTCTCTCACTAAAAGAAGTTGGTACAATAAAAGATATTATGTCGCCCATGGGCAACGGGTGAACCCCCCTTCAGGGAGACTAGCCCCCTGGCCCGCCCCTGCCCACTGGAGCACCAAGCCCCTCGCCTCGCCCCGCCCCCCCTGAAGGCCGGAGGAGCCACCCCAGCCATGCTGGCCAGCCCGAATCCCAGGCCAGACCAAGCACCAGCTGGCCCATGCACCAGCCCAACCACCAGGCTGCTGGCCAGCCCAAGCCGCCCCGGGCTGCTGGCCCAACACCCGGGCCAGCCTGAGCCACTCCAGGCCACCAGCCTGACCCCCTAGCCACCAGCCAGCCCGAGCTGCCCCAGGCTCTGGTCGCCAGCACCGGCCCAAGCCCCAAGCTTCATGCCCCCAGCTGGAGCTTCAGGGGAGAGAGGAAGTGAGGGCAGGGCCTCAGGGCACAGTGTGGGCAGGGCCATGGCCTGGGTTAGGGGAGGATTGGCCAGGGCCACCCAGAGGCAGGAGGGCAAATGGGGCAATTTGCCCCAGGCCCCGCAGGGGCCCCACGAGTCCTGGCCCGCTGGCAATCCGGCTCTTTGGCACCATTTTGGTGGTGGGGGGGGTCCTTCAGTCGCTCCGGGCCTTCGGCGGCATTTCCGCGGCAGGTCCTTCAGTGCTGACGAAGACGCGGAGCAACTGAAGGGCTCCCTACCGCCGAAATGCCGCTGAAGACCCGGACCGCCACTGCGTGAGTACAAGCGCCACAGCCAGGGCCGGAATCGGGCCCCCGCCCCTAATCGGAATCGGGCCCCGCAACATCCCGGAGGAGCTGCTGCCGAAGTCCCACCGCTGTCTTCGGCAGCAGCTCAATCACTGCCGCGGAGGAAGGTCCCTCCACCGAAATGCTGTCAAAGGCACCGGCAGCCGATTGAGCTGCCATTGAAGTCCCGGCATTGGCGGCAGTGGCAGCTCAATCATTGCCGCTGCCTTTGGCGGAGGGACCTTCCTCCACGGAAATGACTGAACTGCTGCCCAAGACAGCGGCGGGACTTCGGCGGCAGCTCCTTCGAATCAGGCCCCGCGGTGCCTACATCCGTCCATAGCCGCAGCTCCCCCCACTTTGCTCCAGGCCCCCTGAATCCTCTGGGCGGCCCTGGCTTGACCTCCCCTGGCCTATTATACCCACCGCCCATGACCACACCCACCTTGTCTCGCTAATATCCTGGGACCAATACGGCTAGAGCAACTACATGGAACATGGTGCTACATGGAATGGCAGATAAGCTTCCTGTGTAAAGAAGGGATGAAAGCCACGGTAGTAATGGGGTTATAACTTTAACCCCATGCATTTGTTTTGTCTTATTATCTATTTCTCTCAAAATCAGTGCTTCCTGTGCAAGCAAATCTGTGCAAACGCAACTTGACCGCCATGGATTTACTGGGGTCACTCTACACCCCAGACCATTAGGGTTCCAGGAGGGTGTCCGAAGTACCGTGCCTCAGAGGCAAGCACTGCAGGTGCTAGGCCTTTTGGGTCCTTGCCCTGGTGGCTGCCAATAACCACTCAGAGATAGTGACTAAAGGAAAAGTTAGTATTAGGGCAGGCAGGAAAGGGGAAAGGTTTGCACTGGTTCCCTGCCCAGTGGCTGCTGCTCCCCTGTAAGTCCCACCCAGACCTGCACCCACCTGTATCATCCAGCACTCCCAGGCTGTTCCACACGCAGCTCTATCCACCATTCCTGGGGGTTCCCTCCAACTTCCTGCTGCCCTGCAACCCCCACGCCCAAACAGAGCCTGGCCATGACCTGGCGCAGGACCTTGCCCTTTACCTGGCCAGGGGGGAGGGGTGCAATGGGGGGAAGGCTGATGGGTAGGATTGCAAACTTTTCAATTTCTGAAAACTGGACACTACAGCAGGAGTGTCGGAACCTCCCCCCACCATGCCTCTTTCCCTGAGGCCCCACCCCTTGCCTGCTCATCTCCCCCACACCCCCGTCACTCCCTGCTCTCTTGCCCCCCCCTTCTCCATCACTGGATCCTCTCCAGCTTCCCCCTCCCCCCCCCCCCCCCCGGAGTTTAAGCAAAGTGAATGAAGGTACAATATGCTTTGCCTTTATGTGTCCATATACTTCCTTTCTGCCGAACAAGAAAACAATCATGTGGGCCAATTATCCACTTCCAAGAAATGCAGGCATAACCATGCATGAGACTTTTCCCCATAAATGAGCCTAGTTTGATCCTTCATAACCCCAGATCACTTTTGACGACTCAGTGCATGGCACTTTCTAAAGGCAGACCTTAATTACATTTATTACTAAATCATGTCTTAATCTGATGAATAAGTGTTTAATTTCTTTGGCATCCAAAAATCAAAGACTTCTGGACATGGTAACAAACTGTACATCTGTACATAATAGTCAAATTATAAAACAAAGCTATATATTGTGCATATAGCGGAGCAGGATTAGAATTAAAATCCTTGAGATTTCAATATCTGCAGAGAAGATAAGATGCATAACTTCCAATAACTACAATAGAAAAGTTTCAGAGTAGCAGCCATGTTAGTCTGTATCCGCAAAAAGAACAGGAGTACTTGTGGCACCTTAGAGACTAACAAATTTATTAGAGCATAAGCTTTCGTGGGCTACTGCCCACTTCTTCGGATGCATATAGAGTGGAACATATATTGAGGGGATATATATACACACATTTTTTTTCTCTTATTTAATTGGCCTCTCAGAGTTGGTAAGACAACTCCCACCTGTTCATGCTCTCTGTATGTGTGTATATATATCTCCTCAATATATGTTCCACTCTATATGCATCCGAAGAAGTGGGCAGTAGCCCACGAAAGCTTATGCTCTAATAAATTTGTTAGTCTCTAAGGTGCCACAAGTACTCCTGTTCTTTTTACAAGAGAAAAGTCATGTCTAATGCTCATCTCACTGTGCTGAAGAGAGAGGAGGGTTGGGGGCTTTTTGGTTTATTTTTATTTTTGTTTTTGTTTTGCCTTCATCTATCACTAGTCCTTAAATTCTACTTTGGGATCTGCAAATTCTTAAAATATTGAGAGAAGTCAAAATATCTCACCATTGTGCCAGGTTGCATATTGTGCTAGCTATCTAATAGGAAGCTTTACAATAAACATATAGAATGACTGAGACAAATAATTCGTTTATGAATTCACTGTGGCAATTTCAAACTTCAGGAAATTTGCTGTTTAAGAAAGCTGGCAAAGGTTAAAAAAGTTCAGCTAATACTAGTTGAAACTGCAGCATTCTGAATTTATGAGGGTTATTCCTGATATGTGCCTTTAAAGAGTTGTGTTCATGTTTGTTCTTGCTTGCAATCTGAGTTACATAATTGCTACGCAGGCACAAGATAATGTTCTCAAATAGATTTACTGGCCCATTTATCTATAGCGCTATAATCTGCCAGAAGATCGTGGAAAAAACTTTATTAAGCTGTGAATGTCACCTCCCTTGGGCATACAGGGTGCCAACAACTCAGGCCGATCAAAAAGAGGACCTGGCTGTGTCTGGTCAGCACTGCTGACAGGACACTAAAAGTCCGGTTCCCAATCGGTCTCTGCACCAGGAAGGTGGGAAAAGCAGCTGCAGCTGCCTGGAAAGGCTACAGTTCAGCTGGAGACACAGGTGTTGGAACTAGAGGTGCTGAAGCACCCCCGGGCTTGAAGTAGTTTACATCATACACAAGTTTTCCTGTTGGGTTCAATGGCTCTCACCACCCTCACTATACAAATTCTTCCAGCACCCCTGGCTGGAGAGAGAGAGAACTGGCTCCAAAGGACCCGGTTCCAGCAGAGAGAGATAGGTACACCACCCCGGAGGCGATCCTGTCCCTTCCCAGCCCGACTGTGCTTCCCCCCGGCTCCTGCCTCACTCTGGGGACCGACCCCCCCAAGCCCACCCCCGGCACAACAGATGAACTTCTGGATGCATATCCGAGCCAAATTTTGAGTTTCATCCATCACTCATTATCATTTGTGGTGGCCTATTTGCACTTTAAACAAGAAGCTACTTAATAATTTCAACACCATTACTGCTGTCGTGATCGAGCACAGGGAAACAAAAGAATAATAATAACCAGGGCCGGCTCCAGGCACCAGCCGAGCAAGCTGACATTTAGGGCGGCAGCTTGTAGGAGGCGGCATTCCACCCAGTCCTAGGGCGGCACGACTGCTTTTTTTGTTTTTTTGTTGGTTTGTTTTGTTGTTGTTCCACTCCGGCCGCCCTGTAGGGGGCAGCAGCTTGGAGGACAGGCGCGCCCTGCAGCAAGCTCGGCAGGGCAGCCCGCGTCCTTCCCTCCCAGCTGACCAGAGTGGTGAGGAGCCCTCCTGGCAGGGAGCACGGCGGGAGGGGCCGCGTGGCAGCGCCCCGCTGAAACCCTGGCCGGCCCCCTTCTCTCTCTCCCCCCGCTCCCTCCTCCTCCCCCTCCCTAGCCGGGGCACATCTGCAGGGCAGGGAGTCCCCCTGCACCCTGGCTCCAGCCACGCGGCAGGTTTTTTTTTTTTTGCTTTGCTGCTCTGGCCGCCACGTTTTTGTTTTTTTTTTGCTTGGGGCAGCCAGAAAGCCAGAGCCGGCCCTGATAATAACTGCTGTGGAATGAGTTATAGCCTTTCAACATTTATAAACATTATTGGTTTGTTACACACTCTCTCTCGTTCCAGTTACATTCATCTTTTCCACACAAGGAATACAAATTTAGGCTATATTTTCCAGATGACTTTGCTTCCTTCTTATCACCTTTCACCACATAACGTTCTGTAGCTTTAAGAAAATTAATGTTTCCAAGTATAAATGTTTGTCTGAGTTAGCAAAGCTAGTACTGAGTTGATAACACCTTTTATGCCCAAGGGTGAGGACAGTCACAGCTTACTAGCCTTTTTTTCCCCAATCTCCCAGCAGATTATAGCGCTATAGATAAATGGGCCAATTAATCATTTTGAAAACATTATTTTCCATATGCATGGCACCTTATGTAACTCAGATTGCAAGCAAGAGCAAACATGAACACAACTCTTCAAAGGCATATGTGAGAATAACCCTCATAAATTCACAATGCTGCAGTTTCAACTAGTATTAGCTGAACTTTTTAAACCTTTGCCAGCTTTCTTAAACAGCAAATTTTCTCTTGCTGAACAGGGTCTCCATTTGACTCAAATGAAGTTTGAAATTGCCACAGTGAATTCATAAAGGAATTATTTGTCTCAGTCATTCTATATTTGTATTGTAAAATTTCCTATTAGATAGCTAGCAAAATATGCAACTTGGCACAATGGTGAGATATTTTGACTTCTCTCAATATTTTAAGAATTAGCAGATCCCAAAGTAGAAATTAAGGAATAGTGATAGATGAGGGACACCCCCCCCACACACACACACAAAGAACCCAAACCTCTGCAGCGCAGTGAGAAGAGCATTAGACATGACTTTTCTATCGTTGTTACTGGAAGTTGTGCATTTTATCCTCTCGGCAGATGTTAAAATCTCAAGGATTTTAATTCTAATCCTGCTCTGATATATACAAAATATATAGCTTTGTTTTATAATTTAACTATTAGGTAGAATTTGTTACCATGTCCAGAAGTCTTTGATTTTTGGATACCAAAGAAATTAAACACTCATTTATCAGATTAAGACATTATTTAGTAATAAATGTAATTAAAGTCTGGCTTTAAAAAAGTGCCATGCACTGAGTGGTCAAAAACTGTATGGGGTTGTGAAGGATCAAACTAGGTTCATTTATGGGAAAAGTCTCATGCATGGTTATGCCTGCATTTCTTGGAAGTGGATAGTTGGTCCACATAAACATGTTTTCTTCTTTATCAGGTTTATCAGAAAGGAAATATATGGACATATAAAGGCAAAGCATACAGTGACTTCATTCACTTTGCTTAAAACCCTGGAGGGGGAGGAAGGGGAGAGGGTCAAACGATGGAGAAGGGAAGGGGGAAAGCAGGGAGCCACAGAGGTGGGCGGGGAGAGGAGCAGGGAGGGGGTGGGGCCTCAGGGGAAGAGTCGGAGTAGGGGAAGTTTCCAGCACTCCTGCCGTAGTGTCCGGTTTTCAGAAATTGGAAAGTTGACAACCCTATTTAGGATGGGGGTGGGTCGGTCCCTGGAGCGAGGCAGGGTCTTGGGGCAAGCACAGTGGGGCAGGGCAGACAGAATCCCCACCGGGGCAGCACAGTGCCGGTACCTACCTCTCTCCACCAGAACCGGGTGCTTGGGAATCAGTTCTCTCTCTCTCTCTCCAGCTGAGTTGCAGCTCCTCCAGGCAGCAGCTGCTCTTCCTGCCCTCCTGGAGGGGAGGCTGATTGCGGTTACTTCATAACTGGACTTTTAGTGTCCAGTCAGCAATGCTGACTGGAGATGCCAGGTCCCCTTTTTGACTGGACTTTCCGGTCGAAAACTGTTCGTCTGGCAACCCTACTGATGGGAAATGTAGTCCCTGCTAGCCAGTAGAAAGGGGATGTACAGTGGGGAGGAGGCTGATGGGATTTGTAGCTCCCGGCTTTGCAGAGTCATCACAGTGAGTTTAACACCTGGAAAGAAGAAAACAGAAGCGGGTTCCCCTTCCTCTGCAAGCAAAAACGACTCCTTCCTCTGGGCCTCCAAGGGCACTAGAGGTTCACCTCTCTTCATCAATTTTTTTGGCCTGCTGGGAACTCTAAATAATTATTTTTAAAAGATTGTTTCAGGTCTGTCATAGATTGTACTCTAGGGCGCCCCTTGAGGTGAGCATGGATGCTTCTCTCGTCGCAGGTGTGGGTGCTGCTGTAGCACTGGTTTGGAGTAGGGTGACCAGCTGTCCTCGTTTTCCCAGGATGGTCCCTTTTTTTTTAGGGAACTGTCCCAGGAAATCCATACATCTCCTCGGGACATCCGAACTTTTTGTCAGTCGCCCTCTGATGGCTCCTCCCAGCCACTAGAGCCGGTGGTGAAGGGAGCCAGGCGGTAGCGGCACCGGCGCAGAGGGAGCTCTGGCTCTGGGCTGTCTGGGAGCTATGGGGATGGGGCACCTCGGGAGCAGTGAGCAGGACAGGGAAAGCTGGGGATGGGCAGTGCCCAGTCACCACTGCGTAGGTATTGCCTGCATGGAGGTCACTGCTGGATGGGAGCGAGGTGGATCCGGCCAGCACTGCAGCTTGCTTGGTGAGGTTGGTGCCTGGGGCAGCCCTGTGAGCAGGACTCCACGGGGGCGGGGGGAGCAATCAGTAGCATGGTGTGTATGTGGTGAGGTGTGGGGCACGTGGCTGTCCCAGTGTTTTGCCCCTCAGAGGTGAAACCCTCATTCGGAATGCAGGGCGCAGTCTCCTGGCTGTAAGCCACCACTGCCTTATCGGCAGGGCCGCAACCTAAAAGAAGTAAAAAAACAAACAAACTAATCCTGCAACCCAAAAGGCAAATGATGAATAGTCTTGGTGAAACTGGCAGGGTTCCTAACCCCCAAGTATCTGAGGGCCCCAGGCTGCGCACCCTGGGCTCTACCGAAAAAGCAAAGGAAAGCTGGTCCCTCAACCTCTACAGGGGGTCTTGTCAGCAGACGTTCTTCAGCAGCTTTCTGGGTAAGCAGCCCCTGCTCAATAGGGCTAGGGAGCTCTGTTTTGTAGCTCTGCTTCCCTCTGAGGATATGTCTACACTGCACACTAAGCCCAGGCCCTGACTTGGTTTGAGCCCACGCCTCCTTTCTGTCCACACACAAATCAGTCTGACTTGGGTCAGCAAGCACTCAGGACCTGAGTCCCAGGATCCTGCAGGGGAGGTGGGGGGTTCAGAGCCAGAGTTCTGCTGTGACTCAGACCCAAGCTGTGTAGACGCAGCTCAAGCCATAGACCTGAATCAGGTGGCCTGCATAGTGCAGCATGGATGCGTTAGCATGGCTGTGAGACCCAGGTCCAGCAATTGCATGCACCAGTTTGGAATATCAAGTGCGCAAGTCCAGGTGCACAGACCCAGGTTTACAATGCAGTGTAGACATACCCTGAACGCCATCCAGCACTGAGCAGGGATCCTCCCTTGCCAGGGCCTGCCCGACACCAGGCTTGAAAATCTTACAGGTGCGCTGGGTTGAGGCAGATTGTGCCCAGAGCAGCTCTTTAACCCTTCCCTGACTGGATTGGGGAGTCTGCCCCGTCAAACTGAAAATGAACATTTCCGGAGTTTTCAGCACATCACAAAGTGAAAAAGAAGTCGTTTCACTCTGAACAGCCCATTTTGTTTTGACCACATCAAACAGCTTCATTGAGACGGCGGCCATTTAAAAACATTTTGGACAGTTCTTTAAATAAACGTAAAGGACGTTTTGAAACTGAAATTTGTTTCAAATCAAAAAAATTAAAACGTTTCGTTTCGAAAATGTCAACACAACACACAGACTTTTTTCTGAATTTATTTTTATGTTTTGTTCGGTTTTGCAACGGAAACAACTCAGCAAAACCGACACGAATCTGCAAAATCTGTCACCAATCTGCATTCTTTACCGAAAGATGTTTTGGCTGAAAATTTCACGCAAGTCACGTAATGTGGTCTACTGCGCCACTGTCTCTGTCTTACCCAGGTCTTCCTTCCATTAGGGAAGCAGCAGGCGCTGCATGCCCAGGCTGTGCTACTCACTCAGGTGAGAGCATCCTCTTTCAACAGTCCCTGTGCGCTCCCTTAAGCAAGTCATTTTGGCTGCCTGCCCAACCAACGCCTGTGGGAATTTGATGAAGTTGATATCAATGGCTGTGGACTCTTTAAATGTCTCTTCACAAATCAGTCATCTCTCCCCATCAATCAATGGAAGATTTAACAACGGTATTTAAAATCTTGAGATGAAGAATCCAAGCCTGTTGCTGAACACAACCTGTTTCCTGGGATCTGTATCCAAAGGCATCTCCCTCCCTTGTGAGGTTACTGACATAGGGAGGAACTGGCTCTTTAAGAGGAATGAGGCAAATGCTCCTATAACTCAACTGACCCCACTGGGCTTAGAAGAGGGCACCTGGGCCCTAGAGGGGGTGAGAACCAGTGAGTCAGAGCAGACTATTTCAGTCAGGAAAAAGGCAGGTGAGAGCTGTCTGAGACAAGGCGATGGACCCCAAAGGAAGCTGTAGGGGGTTCCTGGGGGAAGCTGAAGGCAGGAGAACAGCAAGTGGGGTTTGCCAGCTGATCTCCCCAAGCCAGAGGGCCAGGGCTGGAGGGCTGAAGACAGGAGAACAGCAGAAGCAGTTGCCTGCTGACTCTTAAGCCAGAGAAGGCTGAAGGCAGGGAAGGACTGCTGACATCTCCAGCACACTGGAGCCAGAGGGCCAGAGAGGGCTGAGAGGCCAGGGGGAATGAAGGATGCTCCACTGGAGAAGATGAATCAATAGAATCATAGAATCATAGAATATCAGGGTTGGAAGGGACCTCAGGAGGTCATCTAGTCCAACCCCCTGCTCAAAGCAGGACCAATCCCCAACTAAATCATCCCAGCCAGGGCTTTGTCAAGCCGGGCCTTAAAAACCTCCAAGGAAGGAGATTCCACCACCTCCCTAGGTAACCCATTCCAGTGCTTCACCATCCTCCTAGTGAAATAGTGTTTCCTAATATCCAACCTAGACCTCCCCCACTGCAACTTGAGACCATTGCTCCTTGTGCTGTCATCTGCCACCACTGAGAACAGCCGAGCTCCATCCTCTTTGGAACTCCCAGCAGAGAAGCTGCAGGGCTCCCAGCTGGGAAGAGCGGAGTTGTACTCCAGCTGGAGTGGCTGTCCTGGTGAAAGGATCAGTGAGGGATGAAAAGCCCAGGTGAAGCAGAAGACACCAGAGTATGGTACGAAGGGGAGGGGGGGCGGTGTGCTGAGGGATGCGATGTCTTGGGATTTTCAGGCCCATGTGCACGGGGGTAATAAATGGACTATGTTTTGGACTTCTGTAATAAACTGGCCCAAGGAGGAGCTTGCTTAGGAAAGAGAGCCTGATGTGGAGTTAATGGGGACTCTGAAGGAGGGAAACAGAGGCAGGCATGTGTATTCTGATGTGGGAGGGGGCTCAAGGTCCGGCTACCCTATAATAGTCATCATACGGATTCCATTGCTTGGACAAAGCTGCTCCCAGTGTCCTTTCCTCTTACCTTTCCCGGCACTGAGCAGACCTCATGTGTCCTGTGTGTTCTCGTAGCACACTGAAACCCGGAGAACTTGGTGCTTTAGCCAAAGACAAGTTACTGGACTCAGGCCCAAGCAAAAAAAAAAGCGCTGCCGCGCCGAACCAAAAACAACCACCACCTCCCCAGCACTGCCCCGCCGAACCAAAAACAACCCCCCCAGTGCCGCCCCGCTGAACCAAAAACAACCACCACCTCCCCAGCACTGCCCCGCCAAACCAAAAACAACCCCCCCAGTGCCGCCCCGCTGAACCAAAAACAACCCCCACCTCGCCAGCACTGCCCCGCCAAACCAAAAACAACCCCCCCAGTGCCGCCCCTCTGAACCAAAAACAACCCCCACCTCCCCAGCACTGCCCCGCCGAACCAAAAACAACCCCCCCAGCACTGCCCCGCCGAACCAAAAACAACCCCCCCAGTGCCGCCCTGCCGAACCAAAAACAACCCCCCCAGAGCCGCCCCGCTGAACCAAAAACAACCACCACCTCCCCAGCACTGCCCCGCCGAACCAAAAACAACCCCCCCAGAGCCGCCCCGCCGAACCAAAAACAACCCCCACCCAGTGCCGCCCCACCGAACCAAAAACAACCACCACCTCCCCAGCACTGCCCCGCCGAACCAAAAACAACCCCCCCCAGTGCCGCCCCGCCAAACCAAAAAAACCCCCCCAGTGCCGCCCCGCTGAACCAAAAACAACCTCCACCTCCCCAGCACTGCCCCGCCGAACCAAAAACAACCCCCCCAGTGCCGCCCCTCTGAACCAAAAACAACCCCCCCAGTGCCGCCCCGCCGAACAAAAAACAACCACCACCTCCCCAGCACTGCCCCGCCGAACCAAAAACAACCCCCCCCAGTGCCGCCCCGCCGAACCAAAAACAACCCCCCCCCCAGTGCCGCCCCGCCGAACCAAAAACAACCACCACCTCCCCAGCACTGCCCCACCGAACCAAAAACAACCCCCCCCCAGTGCCGCCCTGCCGAACCAAAAACAACCCCCCCCAGTGCCGCCCCGCTGAACCAAAAACAACCCCCCCCAGTGCCGCCCCGCCGAACCAAAAACAACCACCACCTCCCCAGCACTGCCCCACCGATCCAAAAACAACCCCCCGCAGTGCCGCCCCGCCGAACCAAAAACAACCACCACCTCCCCAGCACTGCCCCGCCGAACCAAAAACACCCCCCCCCAGTGCCGCCCCGCTGAACCAAAAACAACCCCCCCCCAGTGCCGCCCCGCCGAACCAAAAACAACCACCACCTCCCCAGCGCTGCCCCACCGAACCAAAAACAACCACCACCTCCCCAGCACTGCCCCGCCGAACCAAAAACAACCCCCCCAGAGCCGCCCCGCTGAACCAAAAACAACCCCCCCAGAGCCGCCCCTCTGAACCAAAAACAACCCCCCCCAGTGCCGCCCCGCTGAACCAAAAACAACCACCACCTCCCCAGCACTGCCCCGCCGAACCAAAAACAACCCCCCCAGTGCCGCCCCTCTGAACCAAAAACAACCCCCACCTCCCCAGCGCTGCCCCGCCGAACCAAAAACAACGCCCCCAGCGCTGCCCCGCCGAACCAAAAACAACCCCCCCAGAGCCTCCCCGCCAAACCAAAAACAACCCCCACCCAGTGCCGCCCCACCGAACCAAAAACAACCACCACCTCCCCAGCACTGCCCCGCCGAACCAAAACCAACCTCCCCCCGTGCCGCCCCGCCGAACCAAAAACAACCCCCCTAGTGCCGCCCCGCTGAACCAAAAACAACCCCCCCCAGTACCGCCCCGCTGAACCAAAAACAACCCCCCCCAGTGCCGCCCCGCGGCACCAAAAACAACCACCACCTCCCCAGCACTGCCCCGCCGAACCAAAACCAACCCCCCCCAGTGCCGCCCCGCTGAACCAAAAACAACCCCCCCCAGTGCCGCCCCGCCGAACCAAAAACAACCCCCCCCAGTGCCGCCCCGCTGAACCAAAAACAACCCCCCCCAGTGCCGCCCCCGCGGCACCAAAAACAACCACCACCTCCCCAGCACTGCCCCGCCGAACCAAAAACAACCCCCCCCAGTGCCGCCCCGCTGAACCAAAACCAACCCCCCCCAGTGCCGCCCCGCCGAACCAAAAACAACCACCACCTCCCCAGCACTGCCCCGCCAAACCAAAAACAACCCCCCCCAGTGCCTAGGGTTACCATACGTCCGGATTTTCCCGGACATGTCCGGCTTTTGGGGGCTCAAATCCCCGTCCGGGGGGAAATCCCCCAAAGCCGGGCATGTCCGGGAAAATCGGGAGGCTCGGCCGGGGCCTCTTTGTGCGGGGCCGGGGGCATGGTGCCCGGCCGGGAGCCGGGCCGGGGGCCAGGCCGGGCCAGGGTCGCAGTGCCGGGCCGGTCCGGGCCCACGGGGCCGGGCCCGCGGGGCTGGGAGCCGGGCCGGGCCCGCGGGGCTGGGAGCCGAGCCGGGCCCGCGGGGCTGGGAGCCGGGAGCCGGGCCGGGGTCGGGGAGCCGGGGAGCCGGGCCGCGGGGCTGGGAGCCGGGCCGGGGTCGGGGAGCCGGGAGCCGGGCCGGGGTCGGGGAGCCGGTCGCCGGGTCGGGGAGCCGGGAGCCGGGCCGCGGGGCTGGGAGCCGGGCCGGGGTCGGGGAGCCGGGAGCCGGGTCGGGGAGCCGGGGGGTGCGCCGGGGGTGGTCGGCCAGGGCCCGAGCCGACCCAGGCTGGTGCCGCCGGGGGCCAGCCTGGGCCGCGCCGCGCCTCCTTCTCCCTCCCCCCCCCTTCCCTTACCTTCCCTTACCTTACCTTACCTGCTTCAGGCTTCAAGCAGGGGAGGGGGCGGAGACTTTGGGAGGGGGCGGAGTTGGGGCGGGGGGCGGGGGGCGGGGCTGGGGGCGGGGCCGGGCCTCCCGGGAGTGTCCTCCATTAGGAGGCACAAAATATGGTAACCCTACCAGTGCCGCCCCGCTGAACCAAAAACAACCCCCCCCCAGTGCCGCCCCGCCGAACCAAAAACAACCACCACCTCCCCAGCACTGCCCCGCCGAACCAAAAACAACCACCACCTCCTCAGCACTGCCCCGCCGAACCAAAAACAACCCCCCCCAGAGCCGCCCCGCTGAACCAAAAACAACCCCCCCAGAGCCGCCCCGCCGAACCAAAAACAACCCCCCCAGAGCCGCCCCGCTGAACCAAAAACAACCCCCACCCAGTGCCGCACCGCCGAACCAAAAACACCCCCCCCAGTGCCGCCCCGCCGAACCAAAAACAACCACCACCTCCCCAGCACTGCCCCGCCGAACCAAAAACAACCCCCCCCAGTGCCGCCCCGCCGAACCAAAAACAACCACCACCTCCCCAGCACTGCCCCGCCGAACCAAAAACAACCCCCCCCAGTGCCGCCCCGCTGAACCAAAACCAACCCCCCCCAGTGCCGCCCCGCCAAACCAAAAACAACCACCACCTCCCCAGCACTGCCCCGCCGAACCAAAAACAACCCCCCCCCAGTGCCGCCCCCGCTGAACCAAAAACAACCCCCCCCCAGTGCCGCCCCGCCGAACCAAAAACAACCACCACCTCCCCAGCACTGCCCCGCCAAACCAAAAACAACCACCACCTCCCCAGCACTGCCCCGCCGAACCAAAAACAACCCCCCCAGAGCCGCCTCGCCGAACCAAAAACAACCCCCCCAGTGCTGCCCCGCCGAACCAAAAACAACCCCCCCAGCACTGCCCCGCCGAACCAAAAACAACTCCCCCAGTGCTGCCCCACCGAACCAAAAACAACCCCCCCAGTGCTGCCCCGCCGAACCAAAAACAACCCCCCCAGCACTGCCCCGCCGAACCAAAAACAACCCCCCCAGTGCCGCCCCGCCGAACCAAAAACATCCCCCCCAGAGCCGCCCCGCTGAACCAAAAACAACCCCCCCAGAGCCGCCCCGCTGAACCAAAAACAACCCCCACCCAGTGCCGCCCCGCCGAACCAAAAACAACCCCCCCCAGTGCCGCCCCGCTGAACCAAAACCCCCCCCAGCACTGCCTCGCTGAACCAAAAACAACCCCCCCAGTGCTGCCCCGCTGAACCAAAAACAACCCCCCCAGCGCTGCCCCACCGAACCAAAAACACCCCCCCCAGTGCCGCCCCGCCGAACCAAAAACAACCCCCCCAGTACTGCCCCGCCGAACCAAAAACAACCCCCCCAGAGCCGCCCCACCGAACCAAAAACAACCCCCACCCAGTGCCGCCCCGCCGAACCAAAAACAACCCCCCCAGAACCGCCCCGCTGAACCAAAAACAACCCCCACCCAGTGCCGCCCCGCCGAACCAAAAACAACCCCCCCAGAGCCGCCCCGCTGAACCAAAAACAACCCCCCCAGCGTTGCCCCACCGAACCAAAAACACCCCCCCCAGTGCCGCCCCGCTGAACCAAAAACCCCCCCAGCACTGCCCCGCCGAACCAAAAACAACCCCCCCAGTGCCGTCCCGCTGAACCAAAAACAACCCCCCAGTGCCGCCCCGCCCAACCAAAAACAACCCCCCCACTGCCGCCCCGCCCAACCAAAAACAACACCTCCCCGCCCCACCAAACCAAACACAACCCCCCCAGTGCCACCCCGCTAAACCATAAACAACACCCTCCCAGCCGAACCAAAAACAACAACAACAAAACCCAGCACCGCCCCACTGAACCAAAATCAACAACAACAACAACAAAAACCAGCACCGCCCTGCCGAACCAAAAACAACCCCTCCAGCGCCGCCCCGCTGAACCAAAACCAACCCCCCGGCGCTGCCCTGCCAAACCAAAAACACCCCCCAAACGGCGTCCCACTGAACCAAAAACACGCCACCCAAGCGCCACCCCGCCGAACCAAAAACAGCAACAACAACAAAAAAACCCAGCACCACCCTCCTGAACCAAAAACACACCCCGAGCACCGCCCCACCGAACCAAAACCAACAAGAACAACAAAAAAACCCAGCACTGCTCCACCGAACCAAAACCACCCCAAAAAAGAAAATCAACCCACCCCACCCCCGGAGTGCCGCCCCGATGAACCAAAAACAACAAAAACAACAAAACCCGAGTGCCACCCCACCGAACCAAAAAAACATAAAATAAAATAAAACCCTGAGTGCCGCCCCTTACAAGGTGCCGCCCCAAGAACGTGCTTGGTCGGCTGGTGCCTGGAGCCGGCCCTGACTGGGCTCAACAGAGGAGTAAATGGGTAAAATTCTATGCCCTGTGTCATGCGGGAGATCAGACTAGATAATCTAATGGTTCCTTATGGTGTTAAAAATCTACAAACCTATGCTTTTATGTGATATCTTCTGAATGTATCTGCTTGGATTTAAATAAAGTAACATAAAAAAATTCTGATCCCTTCCCCCACATACCCACCACCAGACAGCAAAACCTCTTACAAGTTCAACCAAATCACTGTACTCCTTTGTTCACAAACTGTATTGTCAATGGCTTGATTACACTTTGATTCATTATGAAATAAAAACAAGAAACTAAATACCCAATATTAATTACTTTTATTGCTGCAAGTCAACAATGGTATAAAGGTTCAATAGGATGTCAGTTTTCAGGAAGCCAATTTGTGCAGCGTTGTTAAATTTGCCTGACACAGGAGTGCTTTTGAAATTACACACCTCAGCTAGGAGTATTTATTTGATGATTTTACAAGTTATATAACTTTTTATATGTTGCTATAATCCAATTCATTAGTTTGTACCAGTGCCTTAACTTGTTGTGCTCTACCTTTACCCTCCCTAGCTTTGTCTTGGGTACTAACATTCAAGGTACTGATCTGTGAAGGTACGTCCTCAGTTTGTATTGAACTGAAGAACAAACATATTTTGATTTGGACAGTTTTCCTATCTGGGTATGCCAAGCACTGAATTGTACTGTTGCAGAGTATTGTGGGATGTAGCTTAGCATGAGTGAACAGAACTCTGGGAAAAAACATAGGCCATTTTGGCCCTTATAACTGTCAGGCATTTGTATAATGTGGAATATGCTAACCTAACATATATGTGTTGGCTGACACCTTGCATTCCTTAAATCTCCGACAACAACCCAATCCCTGTGCCCTTCCCCAGTCCACTTCAGACAGACAGGCCTCACAGAATGCCTGGAAAGCCAACACTGTATGGTTCTGCCTCACACTGAGAAAGACTCAGGTTGTTGTAAAGACCCTGAGCAGGCGCCTGGTTTAATATGTGTGCTCAAAGACCAGCGCTAAATCACAGTTTTCATTTTCTATATGTTGTTTCTGTGGCAAAAGGAGGCAGAGGGAAGTCAAGAACCTCATTCTGATATGGACCTTCATGATTATCAACTCCCAGCTGTCAAACCCATCTGCAACCTACAGAAAAGCAATCTGGTCCTGGCCCCTCAGTTGGAAAACCAGCCCCAAACACTCACCCCAAAAACCTACGTCTCTGTGATGGGGTGTCTACTTCACACATGCCATGAAAAGGTTAACCTAGGCTAGGGGTCAGCAACCTTTAGCACGCGGCCCATCAGGGTAATCCGCTGGCGGGCCGTGAGACATTTTGTTTACGTTGACCATCCGCAGGCACAGGCCCCCGCAGTTCCCAGTGGCCGTGATGCGCCATTCCAATGGAAGGCTGCCAACCCCAGACCTAGGCACAAGGTTAATCTAGGCGGGAGAGCAGGGCTTATTTCTAGGGAGAGTAGGATGAGCTCATTTGGAGTGGAAGGAGACTCAGAGGAGTGGATGGACAGAATCATGGAATCATAGAATCATAGAAGTACAGGACTGGAAGAGACCTCGATAGGTCAGCTAGTCCTGCCCCCTGCACTGAGGCAGGACTAAGTCGTATCCCTGAAGGTATTTGTCCAATGATGGAGATTCCACAACCTCCCTAGGTAATTTGTTCCAGTGGTTAACTCCCCTGACAATTAGGAATTTTTTCCTAGTGTCTAACCTAAATCTCCCTTGCTGCAATTTAAGCCCATTACTTCCTGTCCTGTCCTTAGTGCATAAGGAGAACAATTTATCAGCCTCCTCTTTATAACAACCTTTTAAGTACTTGAATACTGTTATGTCCCACTTCAGTCTTCCCTTCTCCAGACTAACCAAACCCATTTTTTTCAATCTTTCCACACCAGTTGTGTTTTCTAGACCTTTAAAATTTGTGTTGCTCTTCTCTGGACTTTCTCTAATTGTCCACATCTTTCCTGAAATGTAGTGCCCAGAACTGGACACAATACTTTAGCTGAGGCCTAGTCAGTGGTGCAGCAGAGCAGTAGAATTACTTCTTGTGTCTTGCATACAACACTCCTGCTAATACATCCCAGAATGACGTTTGCTTTTTCTGCAACAGTGTGACATTGTTGACGCTCATTTAGTTTGTGATCCACTATAGCCCCCAGATCCTTTTCTGCAGTACTCCTTCCTACGGAGTCATTTCCCATTGTGTATGGGACTGCCTGGGAAGCCAACAGAAATAATGCTGAGAAGGAGAGTAGAGCAGAATGACTGAGGAGGAGAGAGGCTAGAGCAGTGAGGTTAATCAAGTTACAAAAGGCTGTGGTTATAGAAGGGGACAGTTCAGAGTAGCAGAGACAAGCCTGCCATGAGGTGCCTGACACAACTGGGTAAAGGCCTCGAGGTCCTCCAAAGGGACAGGACTCCATAAAGTGGTCTGGCTGGACGGCCAGGACATGCCTACGACCAGAGTAGGCCAAAAGAAGATGGGGGGAAACTGACCCAAGATTCTGCAATGCTACAGCTAGGCCAGGAAGGGGCATGTTGGGGTGGCAACTTTGCCCACTCAGAAGTACGGCCACTGAAAAAACAGTAAAAAGCAAAGAAATCAGGAGAATTCATAGGGCCTGATATTTATTATCTGTTAAAGTGTGGTAGCACCTAGAATTCCGAGTCATGGACCAAGACTCCATTGTGCTAGGCACTGTACAAACACAATAAAAAGTTGGACCCTTCTCCCAAAGAAATTGCAACTGAGTGTAAGACAAGAGACAACAGGTGGCTACAGACAGACAGTGGAGCACAGAGGAACAACAAAACAATATTGGCTAACGTAATGGGCAGCCGTCACAGCACACCAGCTGCCTAACCGTTTTCAAAGTTTCCAGCAAAGGGCAGATTATAAGGTTTGTCCTACAGGAAAGGAGGAACTCTCATTAACTTCATAGGAGTTATTGATACAAGACTCAAGTGGACCGTGAATGAGAGAGGCCAGGGGTCAGCCAGGGTCTATGTGGGGGAAACTCCCTAACAATCCCTGCCTTCCCCCCAAAAAACTGTCCTATACTTTTCCTACCACACCCAACAACCCTCCAAGTTCACACCCATGCTCCTTCCCAGCAATAACTTCCCTCTCCCTCAGCTCCTCCATTACCACTGACTCCCACAAGCCTTTGTACTGCTTCTGAGGGGTGCGGGAAATATGTTTCTGGGTTATAGTTTAATGAATTATTACTCAGAGTTCTGTATGAATATGCCTAGTACGGAATCTGTTTTTGAAAAACCATTTCCTGAATCTTTTTTGTTGTCTGTATTGTTACAGACTGAAATAAGTTACCAAAATAATTGAAACTGGGGTGATTATATTGGGTTATTTTGTCAACTAAAATATGCAGAATTTTAAAATCTTGTGCGCAGAATTTTTGGGTTTTTTGGTGCAGAATTCCCTCAGGAGTAAAACAAGGAAAGCCCTCAGCCAGGTCAGAGCTGCTCCCACCACTTCACATTCACAGATGACAGTAACTCCTAAAGGCCCCAGCTGAGCTCCGTCATGGAGTAAGGGTGGTCCAGGGGTGAGGGTGCTAGTTGGAACACAGGACGCTGGGGTTTAAGTCCCCGCCCTGCCATGGACTTCCAATGTGACCCTGAGCAATTCACTGAGGGGAAAGATTTCAAAAACACAGAAGTGGCTTAGGATCCTAAATCCCTTTTTCAGATGGGACTGATTTAGGAGCATAAGTCCTGGCTACGATCACTCCTGCCTTGTTGCATACCTTGCCGTCACTCTAGGTTACCCACTGTTGACCTCTGGCTCTGCTTTCTGACTTGAGCTCTAGCGCCTGGCTTCTGACTCTGGTTCTTACCTTAGGTTCCAATTTCCAACTACAGCTCTGGCACCTGGACTCTGACTCCAGCACTCACTCTGGGCTCCAATTCTTGACTTCTGCTCCAACCACTAGGCAGGAGCATCTATATCCTGGTAACTGACAGTCTGCTTGGCATGAGCTACATACTGTGATGAAATATAAGAACCCAAAGGTACAAACCCAGGCCTTGATTGACTCCGGCTGTGGCCAGACATTGGTTCGCCAGGCTTTGGGACCCCGGGTGGACCCCACCAGGGAAAAATTCACCTGCAGTGTATCCATGGTGATGTCCGGCCTTACCCTAGTGCCTGGATCCCGTTAACAGTGGCTGGCGGCACCCGACGAATCGTTGTCGGCTTAGCCCCTCAACTTGCATACTGGGGCGGGACTAGCCCGCATTTGAGGAGATCCTCTGGTCGACCCCGGCATTGGAAGGCGAGTGCCAGGAGGCCCTACCAGAAGAGGAGCACGGGACCCTGGAACCCGAAACAGGAACCGAAGAAAAGGACAATCCCCTGCCAGAGCGCGCGGTCGAACCCCTTCTCCATACCGATTTTTGCCGTGACCAGAGACCTGACCCTACCCTTAGCCGGGACTATGAACAGCTCTCAGCAGTCGATGGGACCATCATCGACCCCCAATGCGTAACTCAGTGGCCCCACTTCAAACTATGCCGGGACCATCTTTACCAGATTGACCGTGACCCCCGCACGAAGGAACCCCAAACATAGCTGCTGGTACCGCGGTGTCACCAGCGCTCCGTGATGAAGCTGGCGCATGACATCCTGGCTGCTGGGCATCTGGGCCATCAGAAGACCCTCGCCCGGATTTTGACACGGTTCTTCTAGCCCGGTGTTCACCAGGAGGTGAGGAACTATTGTAGCGCCTGCCCGGAGTGCCAGTTAGCCGCTCCGCCACGAGTACCCAGGGCACCCCTTGTCCCCATGCCTATAATAGAGACGCCATTTGAACGAGTAGCCATGGACCTGGTGGGCCCACTCCCAAAAAGGGTTCCAGTATGTCCTGGTCATCATGGACTACGCCACCCGTTTCCCAGAGGCTATTCCGTTGCGGAGCACCACCGCCCGGACTATCGCCGGGGAACTGGTGAAGTTCTTTGCTTGGGTGGGCCTTCCCCGAGAAATCCTAACAGATCAAGGCACCAATTTCACCTCCCAGTTGTTACAGCAGGTCTGCAAGCTGCTGGGGATTAAACAACTACGCACCTCCATCTACCACCTGCAGACGGACAGGCTGGTGGAACGATTCAACTGGACCCTCAAAGAGATGCTGCAGAAGTTCTCCCCGGAGGAGCTATGCCGGTGGGACTAGTTGCTCCCTCCCCTGCTGTTAGCCATCCGGGAGGTACCCCAGTCATCAACCAAGTTCTCCCCATTTGAACTGTTGTATGGGCGCCGTCCACAGGGCCTGTTGGACTTAATGCGGGAAACTTGGGAGCAATCCCCCTCTCCAACCCAGGGCCTCCTGTAGTATGTCCTCCAGCTGCGGAAATACTTTGCTCAGGCTGGGGCCCTGGCTCATGAAAACTTAAAGGCTGCACAGGACAGGCAGGAACAAACTTATAACCACGAGGCGCAGGTGTGTGACTTTGAACCCGGGGATTGGGTCCTGCTCCTCCTGCCCTTGAGCGAGTCGAAGCTACTGGCCCATTGGCAGGGACCCTACGAGTAGCTCGGAAGGTTGGGCCTGTCACCTACGAGATCCACCAGCCCAACCGGCACAAGAAGACTCAGCAATACCATGTGAATTTGTTGAAACCGTGGCGGGAGTGGGAGGGCCTGCTGATTAACCCTTACCCGCCAGAGCCTGAGTTCGGTCCCCGCGCACACCGGACCAAGGACCCCGCTGCTCCCTTGCTCGGCGACACTCTCATGGAGGAGCAGCGCAAACAGGCCAAATGTCTCCTGCAAGCTTTCCAGGGAACCTTCATGGCCATACCCAGGTACACGACCCTGGTCTATCACTCTGTCCAGACCGAGCCAGGGAAGGTAATCCGAGAAACGACCAGGCCACTACCGTACCAGATGCACCAGGAGGTGAAGGAAGAAGTACAGGCCATGCTGGCCTTGGGGGTCATCGAGCCATCTCAGAGTGAGTGGCCTAGCCCGGTGGTCTTGGTACCCAAGCCCGACAGCACCCGACGCTTTTGTATAGACTTCCGACTGGTGAATGCCATCTCACGGTTCAACGCCTATCAGATGCCCTGTGTGGATGAGTTGCTGGGCTGCCTAGCAGAGGCCCAGTTTATCACCACCTCAGTAAGGGGTACTGGCAGATCCCGCTCGATGACCCCTCTAAGAAAAAGACGGCGTTCGCCACTCCTATGGGACTGTACCAGTTCACACGGATGCCGTTCGGCCTCCATGGGGCCCCGGCAACATTCCAGCGACTAATGGATCGCTTTCTACGGCCCCATCGTGACTATGCGACAGCTTATCTGGATGATGTCGTGATCTATAGCCGCCATTGGGAAGACCACCTGGAACGGGTAGGAGCGGTCCTAAGATCCCTGCGACGGGTGGGACTGACGGCCAACCCAAAAAAGTGCCACATCGGATGGCAAGAGACCACGTACCTGGGATACACTATAGGGGGAGGATGAGTGAAGTCCCTCGTCGGGAAAGTACAAGCCCTGGCAGCCTGCCTGACACCCACCACGAAACGCCAAGTCCGACAGTTCCTGGGGCTCGTCGGATACTATCGGCGGTTCATCCCCCAGTTTGCTTCCATCGCAGCGTCCTTAACAGGACTGTTGATGAAGGACAGCCCCCAGCAGGTGCGGTGGTCCCCAGACTGTGAAGATGCCTTCTGGACACTCCAGACGTGTCTCTGCCGGGATCCGGTCCTATACAGCCTGGACTTCCACCGAGGGTTCATCCTCCAGACGGATGCCTCAGAGGTGGGGCTGGGGGCCATCCTGTCCCAATAAGTTGATGGAGAAGACCACCCGGTTCTATACCTCAGCCGAAAATTATTTTCCCGAGAGAAGAACTATGCCGTGGTTGAGAAAGAGGCACTTGCTGTGAAGTGGGCCTGTGACGCCCTACGGTACGACCTCCTTGGGGCTTCGTTCATGCTAGTCATGGACCATGTCCTCCTCCAATGGTTGATGAAAATGAAAAATAGTAACGACCGATTACTGCAATGGTATCTGGCCTTACAGCCCTATGCTTTCACTATCCGGCACAGGGCTGGTAAGGAGCATGCGAACGCAGACTTTCTGTCCCGCCTAGGAGGGATGGAAAAGCTTGGCCCTGACGAGCGGGGGCCTGACTTGAAGGTGTGTGTGTGTAGTGAGGCGGTGTGGCTCCCTGCCGCCCCGGAAGGGGAAGAGCCCATCCGGAGGCCAGAGTGGGTGGAGCTAGGGAGCTCTGAGCCCACCCCTCAGAGGGTCAGACAGCGACCAGGAAATATAAAGGCTCGACCTCAGAGCTCAGTCAGGCTCCAGCCGCTGGAGAGACCAGACATCTCCAGCCTAGCTCGTGACTGGGAAGACCCCGTGGCCCAAGGCAGCCGCCAGGGCTGGCCAGGCCTGCCCTGCACCCATTACCCGGAGGAGTTGCCGGGCCTGCCCTGCACCCGTTACCCGGAGGAGTTGCCGGGCCTGCCCTGCACCCGCTACGCAGAGGAACCCATGGTACTGGACCCCCCAGAGGACAACACCCAGATCCAGATACTACCCGAGGGGGAATGTGGAAGTAGCCCGGGGGCAGCCGACCCCAGTCTGGCTGCAGCACTGCCAGAGCCTATGTCAGTGTGTTGTGGCCAGGATCCCCACTGACTAAGCAGCGGGCCTTCTGCCGCTGCTAGGGCCCCAGGCTGGGACGCAGTGGAGTGGGAGGGCCTGCGTCCCCCCTGCCACCCACGGGTTGGGTGGCAATCTCCCCCTCTCCTAGGACTTTGGAGATTTGGAGCCTACTGTTTGTTGCCCCGCCCTGACCCAGGGCCTGGGCTTAATACTTGTACTTATTTGTTGCTCAGCCCTGACTGAGGGCCAAAGCCCTGACTTAGCATTGTTGCCCCGCCCTGAGCCAGGCTTACCGTGTTTCTTCCGGCTACAGCAGGAGGTGCCGATGGAGACCCCATGGCCGGATGAATCCCCCCAAGTTCAACGGGGTGTAGTGAGCCGGAGTGGCTCCCCGCCGCCCCGGAGAGGGTCGAGCCCCGGCAGACCGATTACCATTGGCTGAGGATTAGACAGAACCAGCCTGAGTTATGATACCACTGTCTTCTCCTGTGCTTGCAAAATACTAGGACGAGGCTGCATGACAGATGGAAAATGTAAGGCCCTTTTGCCGTGGTCTCATTTTAATGCCAGAAAACAGCTCTTCCTAGAAACCAGATAAAAAGCAAACATATGGCAGAGTTGTGGGTTGAAGGTTTTCTCCTCAATCTTAACAGCAAGCAGTTAACTTTGTTTAAAAAAAAAAAAAAAAAAGCTGAAACTCTACAGAACAATTGAGAACTGTTCAGAGCCCCTAGCTAGTCTTTCATGTCCCCCCACTCCTTTAAAATTTAAATCTAAAACATTGATGCTGTAGAGTTTCCATTTCCTTTCATTTGTACCATATTTTGTTGAAGGTGGTTTGTGTTTCTTGAGAGATGGAAGCCATAATCCTTCACTGCCCCTTATTTTTTTTAATCTGAGATAATATATTGAGATGGCTTTTGAGGGTCAGAGGTCTTAAAAGTTCATGTTGCTAACCTAACACTCCGAGTGCTGGTCACTTGAGAAACCATTGCTGCATCACAAGAAAAAAAATCATCACAATATCTTACAGCAGAAATGGACCACATCTCAACAGAAAGAGGGGAGCTTCATGTGCTCTTTTTCTCCCACTCCTGATCACTCAGACCACTTCCCCCCCACCTCAATCAAATCACCTCGATCGAACAACATCCCTATGGCAACTATGTGACAGAGGAAAAGCTTTAGTGTACACTTTCGCTTCTTTTAATGTAATTTAGGTGGTGGAAACAAGGAAGAGGAGACAGCCAACCAGCCAATTCTCTGCAGACCATCAGCAAGTGTGTCCCCACTGTCTAGGCTAGGATGGCATGACACTGCAGTAACTCCATTGCAAGCAGGAGGCTTTTCGAACAGTATTGGGTTGTTGGTTTTGTTAAACTAAAAGGCTGAAATGAACAACTGCTGTCTGAGCCTTTGAACCCTGTGAATTTCCACTTTGGATCAGCCCGGAGCGGATGTAGCACGGACCATGTTCTGCGACTCTGCTAAGCCCCAGTAGCCAAGCTCAGAACCACGTGCAGGAATGCTGGCTGACCTACGCTGCCCCGAGAGATTTTTCTGCTTGCACTTTCGGTGCCTCGTATTTCTCCAGCTGTGTAAAGATCAAACAAACACACTGGGAGATTGGCAGCCCAGCCTTAAAACCATAGCAGGACTCTAAATGATTCAGCACAGTATAGCCTTGGCTGACCCTGGCAGGGAAAATTCCCTTGGCCTGTTGGATTCACTTCCCGACTACCTCAGAGGTCCAGTCTCCTAAGGGAACCAGGCCAAATTTTACAGAACAAAGTTTTTGCTTCTGCATTTGTGGATTGGCACATGAAAGGGGGAATGGCAGGATCTTTACATGCCATTGAAATAATTAAAGTAGAACACCATGTAAAGATTAAGATTCCAGGGGGAAAGGGAAACAAAGAACATTCAACGCTTCACTCTGATCTTATGCTGCATGGGAGTGATTACCAGCAAAGCCACAGGTGTGTACATGAGCAGGGGAAAGCATTATTATTTGGAAGCACAATGCAATTAATCATCTCGCCTACTGCGGGCTGTGGTGCGTGCTGCTGCCCTCTGCTGGACAGGAGATACATGATTATTAATGACAGGTTTCAGAGTAGCAGCCGTGTTAGTCTGTATCCGCAAAAAGAACAGGAGTACTTGTGGCACCTTAGAGACTAACAAATTTATTAGAGCATAAGCTTTCGTGGACTACAGCCCACTTCTTCGGATGCATATTATTGATGATTATTAATGTGACTATTGTAATACATTCACTGGTGGTGAAAAGCATCACCTTAAACACCCAGAGGGAGTAGTGAACAAGTTGTTTGATAAGGGGTGAGCATTCGAGGGGTATCCATGGAGGGATGAGCCCAGGGGGGTTACACACTTGTAAGTCTCCCACCATTCAGTGTGAGAGGCTGCTGGCTTCTCTCAAAGTCAGAGGTTAGTTACCTCCTCTCTTTCCTCATAGACTGTATCCAGATGGGCAAGTGGGGGTTCCACAAGGATCCATTTTGTCCCGTTATATTCAAAGTCTATGTCAGGACCTAACAGATGCCACAGCCTTGACAATGCCTAGGCTGCTAGTGAGTTGAGACCAATGCCTATCGTACTGACCAATATTGTCTCATTGTTTCCTTGTACTCCCCATTGGTCTGTCAGTCTCCAGCCGTTGTCTCTTGTCTTATACTGAGGCGGGAAGGGGAAAGATTGTCTTTTTGTTGTGTGGTTGTACAGCACCTAGCACAGGAGAGTCCTTGTCCAGGACTGGGGTCCCTAGATGCTACAGTAATACAAATAAAGAAATGAATGCTAGCAATAAACAGATAACCCACAAGGTCATCCACATCCTCCTCACATTCCCTCCTGAAGGCCAATATCAAAAAGAAATTGGCCAATTCACAGTGGAAAAGAGTAGGGGACATTAAGGATACTTTGTATGGCTAATTTAAAAAAATGGATTAGCAAGGTGCAGCCAGTTACCACCTTCATCAATTAACGTGTAGGTGATGCTCCTTTCCTCCCTACCCCTTGCATATCTGATTGTCTTTTTGGACTGTAGGCTGTTGGGGGAGGGATTGTACCTTACCATAGATTTTTACAGTGCTCCTAGAAACAAATCATGATTGCAGCATAAAAAATGGTTGCATACCTGTTCTGTAACTGTTGTTCTTCAAGCTGTGTTGCACATTTCCATTCCACTTTGGATGTGTGCTCGCCCAAGGCACCGAAGCTGAAAATTTTTCCCTCATAGCATTACCCATCAGGATGGTGCACGCACCCTCCACATGCTCATACCACCAGCTAATAGTATAAAGGGTAGGGTAGGCTTTGATGCATGGGTGCATGTGCACCTGAAGTAGAATGGACATATGCAGTCGAAGAAGAATAATCAAACCTACCTGCACACCTCCTTCATCTCAAGAGAAATCACAGCATCGCCCATCTGTCCCAGTGTCTGAAGGGATCAGCTTCTGGATTAAGAGCAGCTGGATGAAAGTGAACCCAGGAAAGCCCAGGGTGATACAAGTGGCTCAGGGAGACACTTTATAGAACTAACCAGCATTGCACTATAGGTGCCACTATCAGAAACTAAATGAACATGCTAAAAATGTGCTTTTTATTTGCTTTTTAAACTGGCTCCTATATCTTCTTTGATGGGTTCCCAGGGTGCAACCTGGAACTGGGGTACTGCTGAGCCCTCTGGCCCACCAACATGGGCTCCCTCTCACATTGTGATGCTGTGACACGCTGCAAACCTCTGCAGGTACTGCACTTACACAGCCATCCACAGGCAGGGACATACCCAGCTGAGTTACATGAATGTTTTCATCAGTCACTCATGAACCAACAATAGAGAGGCTCCAGCCAATTTCCATCGGAGAAAACCCAGAATCCTTGATCCCTGCTTCTGACTAACACCTAGTTTAGCAGACATGGTGTTTTTCCATTGCACAGGAAGGGGCCAGGAATTGGAGAGCCCATGTAACCAAGCTCTATGATTATTTTCTCTGCAGGAGCACTGAGGCAGGATTGGAGGACAGAACAGTGGGTATCATGATATATGAAGCTACAGTTCTTCTTCAGAAAGGGATTATTAGGGAGATCAGCAACATGTGAGGAACAAAACAAGATGGCTTCCATCTTACTCTGGGACTGGAGGCTAAGGCTTTTATGGAACTCAGGTCTAGTATTCTGAATCAGTGAAAGACATGATGGCACCTGGCCATTCAAAAAAGAAGTAGGCAAGGAGAAAGAAGAACAGTTAAAAGTAAATTATTTCCTTTTATCTACATTTTTGGTCAAAAAAACAAAGAATCAGTGAAGCACGGATGTACACGGCACAAAGCAGCTAAGCAAAGTGCAGGGGTCTCTGTGGAATGCTCACAAGACGAAGTATCAGTTACAGAGCCTCAGATAAATGCCTAGTAAAACCCATCCCAAATATCTTAACTTGACCTACAACTAGCCTCTGTTTACATCCCAAGACACAGCACCACACACACTACAGGATTTCAGCTGTTCAACAAAATATTAACCCTTAATGACCACAAAGCACATTCTAGGCTAGAGTTTCAAAGACACAATATTGCATCGCTTGTAGTGAGCAGAGCTGGTCAAAATTTTCAGAACAAAAAAATTAGGTGTTAATAAAAATGGGCGGGTCTTGATTCAAATACTTGGGGGTTTTCCCCTCCAAATTTTTCATTTTTCTGGAATTTATTATGAAAACTTTTGATAAAAATGGTTCCTTTGCCTTTTCTTTTGGTTAGTTTTCATTTTGTTGTTTGCTGGCTGTTGGGGAGGGTTGTTTGCTTCCTTGCTTGGGTTTATTTTTATTTTTATTTTATTTTATTTTATTTTTTTGTATTGACAATTTTTAGAAGTCAGTTTAGTCACATGGTAGGATTTTTTTCAAAATTAAAAAAAAAATCATATTCAAGTGTTTTTGATTTCAAGACTGAAAAAAGTTTTGTTTTCAGAAGTGAAAAATATTTCAACAAAAAAACTCCATGGAATACTTTGAGAAAAGAAAAAATCAGTCTGTTAAAAAAAAACAAAAATGCTTAAACTTTTCGCAAACTTTTCTTTTAAGTTTTTGACGAGCTCCAGTAAAAAGTTACAATTTTCAGCAGCAAATTCTGGGACTCAGGAGTATTCTACAGCAGTGATCTAACACACTTGGGACAAATTCATTCCCCATGTTAACTCTATTAAAGTTAATGGCATTACGCTAGGCTAGAATTTGGCTCCGCAGAACAATATAGCAGTAAATAATACTTTGCCTTTCTATATTACCTTTCAGCCAAGGATTTCTAAGCATTTTATAATCATTAGGGGTCTGAATCCAAAGCCTTTTGACATCAGTGGAAGTCTTTGCAATGACTTCAATAAGTATTGGATCAGACTCTACCCAATAATGCTGCACGACAAGCTATAGGATAGGTATGGGTGATATAGTCCACTTGTCTTGGCTATGTCTACATCACAAGCTGCATCATAAACGCTTCCTACGTCAACAAAAAGGAAGTTTTCCATCGATGTCATTAATCTGCCTCTCCAAGATGCAGTAGTTAGGTTGACAGAAGAATTCTTCCAGTGGCCTAGATGCATCTACGCTGGGGGTTAGATTGACCCAACTGAGCGTACACTGGAAATGAAGTTGACCTAAATACAGCTCTGAGGGTGCAGAATTTTTCACACTCCTGAGCGATGCAACTAGGTCGATCTAATTTTTAAGTGTAGACCAGGCCTTTACAACTACCAAATTTCAGATGTTGGGCTAAATCTTAGAAATAAAGAAACTGGAAATGACAGGGACTTTCAATTGGTCACTTCAGCCTTAATTCTGCAATACTTACAGTTAAACAGAGGTTTAAATGTATGTGCTTAAATCTGAAGAAGTGAGGTTTTTACCCATGAAAGCTTATGCCCAAATAAATCTGTTAGTCTTTAAGGTGCCACCAGACTCCTTTTTGTTTTTGTAGATACAGACTAACATGGCTACCTCATGATACTTAAATCCCATTGAGACTCATTGTACAAATACGTAATAAGAGAAAGTCACTGCCCCCAAAAATGTCCTAAATAGGAAATGTCAAACAAAGGGTCTGAAGGGAAACAAACACTCATAGGTGAAGTCACTTGCCCAAGGTAACACTGGCATCACTGAGACTAGAACGCAGGTCTCCTGGCTCACTAAGGGCTTGTCTACATTACCTGCTGGATCGGCGGGCAGCGATCGATCCAGCAGGGGTCAATTTATCCCGTCTAGTCTAGACACGATAAATCGACCGCCGAGTGCTCTCCTGTCAACTCCAGTACTTCACCTGGGCAAGAGGTGCAGGCGGAGTCGACGGGAGAGCGTCAGCCATCGACTTACCACAGTCAAGACCCCCCCGGTAAGTAGATCTAAGTACATCGACTTCAGCTACGTTATTCACATAGCTGAAGTTGCGTAACTTATATGGTTCCCCCCCCAGTGATGAGCTGCCAAAATATTAACAACAGGTTCCCTCCTCCTCACCCCATGAGAGGGTCATGCCCTCCCCCGAACTCCCGACCCATCCAACCCCCCATGTTTTTGAGGCCCCCCGGGACCCCTGCCCCATCCACCCCCTTTCCCTGTCCCCTGACTGCCCCCTGCCGCCCCATCCAACCCCTCCTTGCATTCCTGATGGCCCCCCGGGACCCCTGCCCCATCCAACCACCCCTTCTCTCTGTCCCCGACTGCCCCTGACTGCCCCCCACTGCCCCATCCAACCCCTGCTCCTTCCTGACTGCCCCCCCGGGACTCTTGCCCCTATTCAATCCCCCTGTTCCCTGCCCTCTGACCGCCGCGACCCCTATCGACCCCCCCACAAGCCCCCAAACTCCCTTGCCTTCTTCCAACACCCCCTCCCTGCTCCCTGCCTGGAGCGCTCGGCCAGGTCTGGGTCTGGGTCCGATCAGCCAGGGCCGTTCAGCCGGGCCGGCACCACGGGGCCTGAGCTGGGCTGGGCTGGAGCCGCTTGGCCGGGACTGGGCTGCGGCGCTCGGTGGGGGCCAGGCCAGGGCCAGGGGGCCGGGCCAGAGGGAGCTGCTCGGCTGGAGCCGGGCTGGGCCATGTCGCGCCTCCCTGGAGCCCTCCTCGCGCCGCCCCCCCGCCCCAGCTTACCTGCCTGCCTGCTGCTTTTTTCAGGCTTCCCGCGAACATCTGATTCGCAGGAAGCAGGGAAGGGGGAGGAGAAGGGGGGGCAGAGCATTTAGGGGAGGAGGGGGAAGTGAGGCTGGGGCTGGGGCTGACAGCTGCCCCAGTCTTTGTTAAATTTAAAAGCCCTTTTAGAGCCGGTTGTCCCGGAACAACCGGTTCTAAAAGGGCTTCTAAAAGTGGGAACCGGCTCCAGCTCACCACTGTTCCCCCCCCACCCCAGTATAGACCAGGCCTTAGTCATGTTGCCTCTGCGACTCAGATCATGTGATTATTCAATCTGAACAGGCTGAGTTTTTAAAATTATGACTCGACTCATTTCTTGCAGATATCACTGAAGAAGCAAGTCTTGTTTTATCTGTTCTACTGTAATCTGAGTTTGGGACTGTGTTCGTACAGCATCTTGCACAATGCGGTCCTGGTCCAGGACTAGGTGCTATTGTAATACCAATAAATAATAATAATGAATGTGAGAATAGTTACTATGCTGTGTTGTATTGCCAATAGTAATTTGTTGAAATATTACTGCCCTCTGGTGGTTATTTAGCTAGCCATATCTACCACACACACTAATAATAATGTTATTATCCACATCGTATCAGAACCTCTAGCAAAGTGCTCAGGGCATTGTATAACAATAAAAATAGAGAATCCATCCCTTTAAAATACAAACCCATGAAGATCAAGGTGGGGGTCCACTTTTTAAAAAGAAAAGAAAGGGATTGGAAGGAGAGAGAGAGACTAAATACAGAGGCATCAAATCTTCAAATCCCTCCTCAAGTAGAAACAATGAGGAGTCCAGTGGCACCTTAAAGACTAACAAACGTATTTGGGCATAAGCTTTCCTGGGTAAAAAACCCACGAAAGCTTATGCCCAAATAAATCTGTTAGTCTTTAAGGTGCCACCGGACTCCTCGCTGTTTTTGTGGATACAGAGCTACCCCTCTGATACTTGGCTCCTCAAGTAGCACTCTCAATAGAGAGAAATAGGGGTCAGAGGATATAAGAGGAAGAAGCTACAGGGAGGAAGAGATTGGAAGAGAAAAAACGGTTCCTCACCCTTTTTGTAACTGTTGTTCTTCGAGATGTGTTGCTCATATCTATTCCAGTTAGGTGTGTGCGCGGATGTCGGAAACTTTTCCCTAGCAGCTACCCGCGGGCCAGCTGTGGAGCTCCCTGGAGTGGTGCCGATATGGCGCTCTATATACGACCCTGCTGGCCCAACCCCCCTTCAGTTCCTTCTTGCCGGCAACTCCGACAGAGGGGAAGGTGGGGGGAATGGAATAGATATGAGCAACACCTCTCGAAGAACAACAGTTACAAAAAGGGTGAGTAACCGTTTTTTCTTCTTTGGGTGCTTGTTCATATTAATTCCAGTTAGGTGACTCCCAAGCCTTACCTCGAAGGTGGGGTCAGAGTCAAGGTATCGCAGACTGAAGTATCACTCTGCCAAAGGTCTCATCGTCTCGTGACTGGTGGACGATGGCAGAGTACGGCGTGAAGGTGTGCACTGAAGCCCACGTGGCAGCCCTGCAGATTTCCTGGAGGGGTACGTGGGCCAGAAAGGCTGTTGACGAGGCCTGAGCCCTGGTGGAATGAGCTGAAACAACAGACGGAGGGACCTTCACCAAGTCATAAGTGCAAATACACGCCATGATCCAGGAGGATATCCGCTGGGAAAAGACCGGCAAACCTTTCATCTGCTCCACTAGAGTGACGAACAACTAGGTTATTTTGCGGAACGGCTGTGTTCGGTCCATGTAGAAAGCGAGCACCCTTCCAACATCCAGCGAATGCAGCTGCTGTTCACAAAGACTAGCGTGCGGTTTTGGATAAAAAAACGTCAGGAAAATATCCTGGCTGACATGGAAGCGGGACACAGGGACTTCACTGGGGGATGGATCTTTTCCAGTCCTTTTAGAAAACGTATCACGATGGGGTTTGCAAACACCGAGTGCCCGGAAACGCCTGGGTGAAAAGCTGAGATAGCCGCGAGGTGGACTTTAAGAGAACCGAATGCCAGGCAGTGGTCTTTCAAATACACCAGATAGTCCAGGATACACGGGATTGAAGCCTGGAGTGGGAACACCTGCAGTTGAGCACACCAGATAGAAAACCTTTTCCATTTTGCTTTGTAAGTGGTCCTGGTAGAAGGCTTGCGGCTTTCGAGGAGCACCTATCTCACCGGGTCCGAACAGGCAAGCTCTGCCTGGTTTAACCATGGATCCTCCAGGCCATGAGGTTCAGTGACTGAAGGTCCGGAGGAGATGACCGTGATTCTGGGAGATGAGGTCAGGAGGGAGAGGTAGACGCACCGGGAACCAGACCGACAGGTCCAAGAGGGTGGGGTACCAGCACTGGCGAGGCCAAGCTGGGGGGCCACCGGTATGGTGTCCGCCTCGTCCCTGTAGACCATGAGAAGCACTTTGTGGATGAGTGGAAATGGCGGGAAGGCATAGAACAGTTGACCAGACCATGGAATCAGGAAGGCATCTGCAATCGAGCCCGGGCTGTGACCCCAGAAGGAGCAAAAAGTTGGGCACTTCCTGTTGTCCTGCGTGGCGAACAGATCGATTCGGGGAAACTCCCAACTGCAGAAGATGGAGTGGATAATGTCCAGACGAATCGACCATTCGTGTGTAAGGAACCGTCTGCTCAAGCTGTCCGCCAGTACGTTCTGAACACCTGGCAGGTATGAAGCTTGGAGAAGGATGGAGTGGGCTAGACAGAATTCCCACAGTAGAAGGGCTTCCCAACAGAGAGATGATCGGGCTCTGCCTTGCTTGTTTATATAGAACATGGTCGTGGTATTGTCCATCAACACTGCCACACAATGGCCCTGCAAGCGGCCTGGCACAAGAACGCCTGGCACGCGAGGCGAATAGCCCTGAGCTCTTTGATGTTGATATGCAGAACCAGGTCCTCTACTTGCCATAGGTCCTGAGTTGTCAGGTCCCCAAGATGTGCTCCCCAGCCCAGCGCGGATGCATCCGTTACCAGGGTCAGAATGGGCTGGGGAGGGTGGAACGGAACCCCAGCGCCCACCATGTGGGAGGTCTAGCCACCAACATAGGGAATCGAGGGTATGCCCCAGAATGGTCAGCACCATGTCCAGACTGTCACAGCTCCGGCGGTACACGGACGCGAGCCATGCCTGCAGAGGCCTGAGTCGCAACCTGGCATGTTGAACCATGTAAGTACAGGACGTCATGTGGCCCAACAACTTGAGACACTGCCTAACCGTGGTGGTGGGGAAAGCTGTGGAGGCCTCTGATTATTTGAGCGAGGGCTAGCGTCGGGCCTCTGGGAGGAAAGCTCTCGCTTGGTTCGCATCCAGGACCGCCCCAATAAACTCTATTGATTGGGATGGGGTGAGAACAGATTTACTGACATTGAGAATGATGCCCGAGCACTCGAACGTGTCTCTGACCATTTGCACCTGTGATTCTACCTGCTGGTGAGATTGACCTCATATGAGCCAGTCGTCCAGGTATGGGTAGACATGCACATGATGGCGGTGAAGAAAAGCTGCCATTACCACCATGCATTTGGTGAAGATGTGAGGAGCCATGCACAGGCCGAATGGGAGGGCCGTGAACTGATAATGCATCTTGTTCACCACGAAGTGGAGAAACCATCTGTGAGCCGGAGTGATCGAAATGTGAAAATATGCGTCCTTCATATCGAGGGCGGTGTACCAGTCTCCCGGATCCAGGGAGGGGATGATCATGCTCAAGTAGACCATGCAGAACTTCAAGCTGACGATGAACTGGTTGAGTTCCCTGAGGTCTAGGATGGGCTGTAGGCCCCCTTTTGCCTTGGGGATGAGGAAGTAGCATGAGTAGAAACCCTTGCCTCTGAGCTCTTGGGGCACCTCCTCCACAGCTCCTACAACGAGGAGGGACTGGACCTCCTGGATGAGGAGCTGCTCGTAAGAGGGGTCCCTGAAGAGGGATGGGCAAGGGGGGTGGGAGGGCGGGAAGGAGCAGAAGTGGATAGAATAGCCTGCCTCTACCATGTGGAGAACCCACCGGTCCGATGTAATAAGGAACCATGTATGGTAGAAGCAGGATAGACGGTTCAGAAAGGGAGGGATGCTGGCCGGGTTGTGGACTGGTAAACCATCCTCATGCGCATCTTCAAAAGGGGCACTTAGGGCCTGGAGGGAGCTTGGACTGTCCCTGTCCCTGACCAGGAGGAGGGCACAACGGCCTATGTCGAGTGTATCTATTCCTCCTGCGGGAGAAGTCCTGCCTGGGTCTAGTGGGGAAAGACCGCTGTTGGGTGGGCTGGCATTTGAATGGCTCTCTTTGTGTCGCCGCCGTATACATGCTGAGAGACTTAATGGTGTTACGTGAGTCTTTCAGGCTATGCAGTCTGGAGTTGGTTTGTTTAGAGAAGAGGCCCTGACCATCGAACGGGAGGTCCTGGATCGTTTGCTGACCCTCCAGCGGGAGACCCGAGGACTGAAGCCAGGCGTTGCACCGCATGGCGAAACCGGATGCCAGTGTACACGCTGCTGCGTCTGCGGCATCCAGAGAACCTTGGAGAGTTCAGGCCACTAGTCTGCACTCCTCAGCAATGGTTCCCAGCTCCGTCTGTGACTCAGATGGAAGAAGCTCTTTGAACTTCTGAACTGCAGACCACAAGTTGTAACAGTATCTGCTAAGGATCACGAGATGTTTAGCGATTCTCAGGGAGATGCCACCTGTAAAATAAACCTTTCTCCCAAAGAGATCCAGGCGTTTTGCGTCTCTTGATTTGGGAGCGGTCCCTGCTGTCCCTGCCTCTCTTTCTCATTCACCACTGTTACCAGATTTGCCCATTACTTTGGGGTATGCTTATTTATTCGGGTTACTCTTCTGGGAAAAAGAAGAACAGGAGTACTTGTGGCACCTTAGAGACTAACAAATTTATTAGAGCATAAGCTTTCGTGGACTACAGCCCACTTCTTCGGATGCATATAGAATGGAACATATAATGAGGAGATATATATACACACAATATATATATATCTCCTCATTATATGTTCCATTCTATATGCATCCGAAGAAGTGGGCTGTAGTCCACGAAAGCTTATGCTCTAATAAATTTGTTAGTCTCTAAGGTGCCACAAGTACTCCTGTTCTTCTTTTTGCGGATACAGACTAACACGGCTGTTACTCTGAAACTCTTCTGGGAAAGGGGATTCTGTAATTCTATCAATGTATTGTTTGTGTCACTTGTGTTTTTATATGGAGCTCTACTTCTCCCTGCTGCAAGTCCCCTCCCAATGGAGCTATTCTGCAGGACCTGGGTTTCCTAGGGCTGGGTTTCTTCAGCCCCAAAACCGGATGAACACACACACACACTAACAGAGCAAGTCTGAGCAGACCGGGTCAATCAGCACTGTCAGGCTGACCCCTTATATGTCTCTGGACTCACTGGGCTGGACGAAGCAGCACTTTCAAGCCGACTCTCCTTATATGCCCCTGGGCTCCATGGACTGGGTCAAGCAGCACTTTCAAGCTGTTACCCTTAAGCATCCCAGATTCAGCACGTCCTTATCCCCACTCTCACAACACAATTGTACTGGCAGTAACCTACTTGATGAGCAAACCCCACAGTATTTTGGGCGCTGCAGGGGTCTTTAGCTTAGGTAAAAGAAGCGTTACTGCAGAGTGAATGGGGGAAGCTAAAAACACAAAAGAGTAAAGTTCAGCGAGAGAGAGAGAAGCAACCAATTTAACCATAAAAGTTATTTATTGAATAATAGTGATAACTATACAAGGAGAGCTAAACCAACATAACATATATTATTAAAGGTTAATACCTAAGGTAGAAACAAAAACCGAGAGAGAGAAAGAGGGGGGTGTGACAGTGTACCCTATAAGGGAGGGGGTGCTTATAAATGTATGTATGACATAACTGGAATATGTTTTGTACTGCCTGTGCCATGTAACATATCTCCATAAGGGTTATGATCTACTATATCTATTCATCCTATTTGTACATATATATCATTTTCTACTCGAGCTTAAGAATATGGGCTGTATGCTTGCTTGGTTTCTAAGTAAGCTTTGTGAGGCATTTGGTCAGCTTCTTTAGGAAGGAATTCGCCAGGTTAAGTACCTGATCAGGAGACACTTAGGGAACAATGCATCTTGGAATGCTCCAATCCACATGAGAAGTCTTCCTGGAGACATGCAAGATGCCATGTGGACAATGGCATCGGCCTGCAAAGACTGAGTCATGCAGGGGCATGTGACTTGCCCAGGTGACTCCAAAACTCCATCTTGGAGCTGGGCTTTGCATAGGAGGGAGGAGGGGGGTCTCCACCCTCAAGAGAGAGTCTACTTAAACCTGTGGGAGACCCCTCCATGTTGTCTTCAGCTGGCTAAAGAAGGAGCCTCTCCACCCCCCCCAGGATACTTGAAGGAGACTGAAACAAAGGACAGTAACTGCAGGGGGTGTGAGTGATTGCTGGACCCAGGCTAAAAGGAGATTAGCCTGTAAAAGGGAGCACTCTGGAACTGGTGAGGAAATTATCTGTATTCAGTTTGATTAGGCATAGATTCGCGCATTTTATTTTATTTTGCTTGGTGACTTACTTTGTTCTGTCTGTTACTACTTTGAACCACTTAAATCCTACTGTCTGTATTTAATAAAATCACTTTCTATTTAGTAATTCACTCAGAGTATGTATTAATACCTGGGGGAGCAAACAACTGTGCATATCTCTCTATCAGTGTTATAGAGGGCGAACAATTTATGAGTTTGCCCTGCATAAACTTTATGCAGGGCAAAACGGATTTATCTGGGTTTAGACCCCATTGGGAGTTGGGCATCTGAGTGCTAAAGACAAGCACGCTACTGCGAGCTGTTTTCAGGTAAACTTGCAGCTTTGGGACAAGTGATTCAGACCCTGGATCTGTGTCTGGAGCCAGACGGGAGTGTCTGGCTCAGCAAGACAGGGTGCTGGAGTCCTGAGCTGGCAGGGAAAACAGAAGCAGGGGTAGTCTTTGCACATCGGGTGGCAGCTCCCAAGGGGGTTTCTGTGATCCAACCCGTCACAGGGGGATCTTACCCACTCCATGAGGCTTGAACTGGTCGGGGTTCCCAGGTGATGGTGGTAGTGGAGGGTCCTGAGTGCTGGAGACAGGCAGAGCCCCCAGCACGATCAGTCAGGAGATGGAGTTCCAGTGGAACTGATGCATAGTGTGGATCTAAGCATCAGAACCCTGACTAGAGGGTGAGTAGGGATTTTTGTAGAGAAAATACAATGGTTCAATGGAAAACACTAGATTTGTTTATAGGTAAGCTGATGATTCAAGGGTTTTCTTTAGGCTAGACAATAGGAGCTGATCACTCTTGGCTATGGGTGGTGTTTTCTTCCAGGGAGCTCACAATGCAACTAGGCTGCTTCAGTATTTGGATATCAATTAAGGATTCATTACTAGAATTGGTCTGATAATTGCTGAGCTGGGTGTGTGCAGACATAGGTTTATAAGCATCTGGAGCAGAGATTCCCATGATGCAGTGCTTCCCTGCTTTTTCTGGTCCCAGAATTCAGTGTGGTTCTCTGTTCTCCATTCTCTATGTAAATTGAGATGTCTTCCTGTCCCATCTTTCATGCAGATGAGACTAGAGGAGTTGTCTCTGCTCTCCATTCTGTATGCTAATGGAGATGTCTTAATCTTGTCACCCTTGTCAGGAGGGGTCTAGGTGCGTCTCCCAACGCCCTTCAGTGCTCTCTGCAAGTTTTTTTCCTCTGATGGGTTTTGGTTTAAGCAGAGGCTTGGGGGGAGGGGGTGGGACATGTCTTTCATGAGTCAGGCTGAATACTGTGTTCCCCAAGAACACAGAGGTGTCTGGTATCACCGCCTCCACCACCAGGGAGCATGGAGGGGATGGATGAAGAGATAACCCTACAGGTTCCTTCCGGTGTCAGAATGTCCACCACAGGGTCCTCTTCCTCAACCGCCTCCTCCACCTGGAGGTTCATGTTCAGGGACACCCATCGGAGAAGTTCCTGCCAGGCCCTGTAGTCCATGGGTGATGGGCCGGATGTGGACGCACCCACCACCACCTCGTCAGGGGATGACGAGGAGGATGCGACCAGCAGGGCCAGATCCGTAACAGCCTCCTGATCTGCTGGGTCCGGTTCCTCTTGAGCACCAGGTGTAGCCACCACCAGGGGAGGGGTTGGGTCCTGAGTTTGTGCCAGGTCCGAAGGAGGGGGACTGAGGGTTGCCTCAGGGAGACCGGGCCCCGACTGCAATGGTGGAGGGATGCTGGGAGGAGCACCCCGGGCCTGGTGGTATGCCCAAGGGGTCCATAACTGCCACTGGGGCTGCCAGTGGGGCACTGCAACATCCTGTCTGAGACTTTCCGGACCCGATTGGGGTACTTCTGATTTTCCCGATGCCCTGCCCGACCTGAGGGAGGATAACCAGGAGTGGGACGCCCAAGGAGGGGCAGTGCGTGATTGTGCCAGGGAGGCCTCCGCATCCTCTGACGGGCAGAAAGGGTGCCTCAAAGAATGACGGGATCCGGACAGTGACTGGCGGTGCTGTTGTGGAGAATGGTACCGGGAGATCGACTGGCGTCGAGAAGTCGGGCTTTGCCTCAATGAGGAGCGGTGCCGAGAATGTGATCACGATCGGTGCCGTGGCGGGGATCGGTGCCGCAATGGGGAGCAGTGCCGTGACGCGAAGCGATGCTGCTGTACAGAGTGCTGTCGGCCCATCGAACAAGGACTGAGGATTGCAGTCCAAGGTCGATGTGACTGGTGCCGCGAGGTCCCATAGCGGGACCTAGACCTCGAGCGGGACCATGACCTATCAGCCAACGACCACCTCGAGCGGGAACAGCTCCGAGGGTCGGGGCTGCAAGACCAGTGCGTGAGTCAGACCGGTGTGGAGCATAGGTGCGGTGCCGGGACTCGGCGCGGCACCGGGACTCAGAGCGGCGCGGAGATGCTGGTCTGGGAGCAGACAGCCAGAACATTGCTGGTTTGCCTCTTGATGGTACCGGGTCACGAGGTAGCGGAGGCCTCGAGACCAGGGACTTGGGCGCCGTCATTTCGATGAACCCCCTTGCAGCCTGAAAGGTGTCCGGTGTGGAGGGTAGCATGACCTCCTCCACCTGCAGTCCAGGAGCGCGGGGCTTCCCAGGGAAGGTTGAGCCCTACCAGAGGCTCTGTCGGCTGTAGGCGCATGGTCCGCACCATGCCCTGCCAGGAGTGCGGCATCTGCATCGAGCCGTTGTGGAGGCTTATCCATAGTCTGCTTCTTGTGGGCAGCCGACGAGTGGGAGCGGTGCCAGGGAGAACGCTTCTGTGCCCCGGGAGACCGTCAGCCCCTAGGAGGGCATGCCGAGTCCTTTTTCGGTGCCGCGGACAGCACCGCCAGAGGAGTGCTCCACACTGAGACGCTCGGGGTTGGGTCTTGTGGCAGATGGAGAGCAGACTCCATGAGTTGTTTCAGACGAATGTCCTTCTCCTTTCTAGTGCGAGGCTTGAAGGCCTTGTAGATCTTGCACTTATCCGCCTGATGGGCCTCTCCCAGACACAGAAGACAGGAGTCATGGGGGTTGCCCATGGCCATAGGCTTACCACAGGAGCTACAGGGTTTGAAGCCCTGGGACGGCATGCCCCAAAGCCCGGGCACTCGTTGAAAGGGAAGTTCCTCCAACTGCTAAACTATATACCAGATAAGTTGAAGAGCTAGGGATTAGTGGAGCACTTGTGAAAAAGAGACCACTGTTCCAACAACCGTCACTGGCGGTAAGAAGGAACTGAAGAGGGGTTGGGCTGGCAGGGTCGTATATAGAGTGCCATATCAGTGCCACTCCAGGGGGCTCCACAGCCGGCCCGATGGGTAGTTGCTAGGGAAAAGTTTCCAACATCCGTGCACGTGATGTGCACTCATTTAATGGGAATTGATATGAGCAAGCACTCTGTAGTGAGGCGGTGTGGCTCCCCGCCGCCCTGGAAGGGGAAGAGCCTGTTGCTGGCACAGAGGCCCAAGGACAGCAACAGTGGGGTTCATTGCCCGGTGTGCTTCGCGCCAATAGACACACCAGGGGTGGAGAAGCAAACAAAGTTTATTTGGGATCCCAAAGCAGTGCTAGGAGACAGGCGCGTCTCAAATCAAGCACACTAACAGAAACAGTTTTTCTTCTTTTATACATTTTGCAATTAAGGCTCACCCACCCCCCTTCCTCCCCCTCTACCCCTCCCTTCCCTGGTAACAGTTACTAAGCAAATAACGATTACATTTAAGCAGTTAAGACATTCTTGGCAGCTATAAGCCTAGCTTATTAGTAACTTCTTTAAACCGTTATCTTGTCCTTTTTCCCTTTGAACTGTTATTTTCCCTTCAGCCAGAAACATGCAGGCCTCATTATTACCGCTTGATACCGGTGTGAGCAGGGGATTGCACACAGATAACTGGTTGCTTACATATTCCAATTGCACCTGGCTTTTGAGGTTGATTAGAGTTTAAACATGGAAGAAGTTTGATTCATATAGGCCTAGTGCAGGAAGGCTTCATTGACACTTAGTGGCCTTCCACCCTCCCGAGTTACCTAGGGTTATGCCTAGTGACATCAACAAGCCCATCCGGAGGCCGGAGTGGGTGGAGCTAGGGAGCTCTGAGCCCGCCCCTCAGAGGGTCAGGCCGCGACCCGGAAGTATAAAGGCTTGACCTCACAGCGCAGTCAGGCCCCAGCTGCTGGAGAGACCAGACGTCTCCAGCCTAGCTCGTGACTGGGAAGACCCCGCGGCCCAAGGCAGCCGCCAGGACTGGCCGGGCCTGCCCTGCACCCGTTACCCGGAGGAGTTGCTGGGCCTACCCTGCGCCCGCTACACGGAGGAGTTGCTGGGCCTACCCTGCGCCCGCTACACGGAGGAGTTGCGGGGCCTACCCTGCGCCCGCTACGCGGAGGAGCTGCCGGACCTGCCGCCTACCCACTACCCAGAGGAACCCATGGTACTGGACCCCCCGGAGGACAACACCCAGATCCAGGTACTACCCGAGGGGGAGTTTGGAAGTAGCCCGGGGGCAGCTGCCCCGAGTCCGGCCGCAGCACTGCCAGAGCCCATGTCAGTGTGTTGCAGCCAGGATCTCCACTGACACAGCACCAGGTCTTCTGCCGCTGCTAGGGCCCCGGGCTGAGACGCAGTGGAGTGGGAGAGTCTGCGTCCCCCCTGCCACCCAACCCATGGGTGGTCGTCTCACCCTCTCCCAGGCTTTTGGAAGTTTGGGGCCTACTGTTGTTGCTCAGCCCTGACTATGGGCCTGAGCCCTGACCCAGGGCCTGGGATCCTACTATTTATACTGTGGTTGCTCAACCCTGCCTGAGGGCCTGAGCTCTGACTTTGCATTGCCCCGCCCTGACCTACGCCTGGATTTGACCCTATTGGTATTGCTCAGCCCGGACTGAGGGCCTGAGCTCCTGACTCAGCGTTTGTTGCCCCGCCCTAACCTAGGGCCTGGGCTTAATACTTATTTGTTGCTCAGCCCGGACTGAGGGCCTGAGCTCCTGACTCAGCGTTTGTTGCCCCGCCCTGACCTAGGGCCCAGGCTTAATACTTGGTACTTACTTGTTGCTCAGCCCTGACTGAGGGCCAGAGCTCTGACTTAGCATTGTTGCCCCGCCCTGAGCCAGCGTCGGGTTTACCGCGTTTCTTCCGGTTACAGCAAGAGCTGCCGAGGGAGATCCCACGGCCGGACGAATCCCCCCAGCTCAACGGTGTGTAGTGAGCTGGTGTGGCTTCCCGCCGCCCCGGAGAGGGTCGAGCCCTGGCAGACTCTTGTACACATGGTACCAGAAGTGGGGAGTGATCCCTTGGCCCCTGTGAGAAGAGGCCTGAGGGGGAAAGACTCCCCAAGAGAACCGTGGAGATGGAGCGACTGTTTATGCTGCTGGCCAAGAGTCAAGAGCGACAGCAGGCCACCGACATACAGCAGCAGCAGCAGCAGGCAGCTGCCCAGCTCCAACATCAACAACAGCAGGCTGCCGCTCAACTCCAGCAGCAGCAGCAGCTCATTCAGCAGCTCGGAGACCACCTGCAACAGCTGGTGACAGCGTTACCGCACCCCGTAGACCTGCAGCCAGGGGATGGGGCTGGGTCACCCCACACCGCCGTCCCAGTGCGACTAACCAAGATGGGTCCCAACGATGACCCCAAGGCGTTCTTGGTAACATTCGAACGGGTGGCGCTGGTCGCTGGGTGGCCCCAGGACCAATGGGCCACCCTCTGGACCCATACCTAACAGGGACTGCCCAGATGGCATACCAGGGGCTGGCTACGGAAGAGGCAAGGAATTATAGCTGGGTAAAGGCTGCAATCCTGGATGCCTTAGATGTCACCCCAGAGACTTTTAGACAGCGGTTCCGAAGCCAGACCTACCCCATGGGCACCAGACCCCGGCTGGTGGCCCAAACCATAAAGGAGCCGTGTAGGCGGTGGCTACAGCCAGAGATGAGGACGGCGGAGGAGGTTACGGAACAAGTCATCCTAGAACAGTTTGTGCGTATCCTCCCGACCCAAGGACGGGCCCGGGTGCTCCGCCACTGGCTGGCGACGTTAGCCGCGACCGTCACGCTGATGGAAGACTTCCTCACGGCCGAAACGCCAGTGGGGCCTGCCCCTCTGAACTCAAAACCCCGGTCTGGAACGCCCTAACACTGAAAGAAAAGGGGACGCCCCGACCGGGCCGCGGAGCCTTGGCCACAGGCAAGAGGCTCGCCCGGAACCTTCCCCTCATCCCGGATTGGCACCCCCCCGTGCCGAGTGTCATGAGGGTCCCCCAGAGTTCCCCCAGGAGTCCAAGAGGAGCCCCCTCCCGGGGCAGTCGCCCTGAAGTCGGGCCCTGCTTCCGTTGTGGGAACTCGGGACACTTGCAGCGGGACTGCACGGAAATGGACTGCAGCTTTGGTCAGGTCTGTGCAGGGGACACCAGGGCCAGGCTACCACAGGCTCCCAAGACCACGGTCCCGGAAGTTGTAGGAGACCACCCCACCCAGGCCTTGATCGACTCCGGCTGTGGCCAGACACTGGTTTGCCAGGCTTTGGGACCCCAGGCGGACCCCCACTTGGGAACAATTCGCCTGCAGTGCATCCATGGTGATGTCCGGCCTTACCCTAGTGCCTGGATCCCGTTAACAGTGGCTGGCGGCACCCGATGAATTGTTGTCGGCTTAGCCCCTCGACTTGCATACCCGGTGATCCTGGGGCGGGACTGGCCCACAGTAGAGGAGATCCTCCGGTCAACCCCAGAATTGGAAGGCGAGTGCCAGGAGGCCCTACCGGAAGAGGAGCACGGGACCCCGGAACCCGAAACAGGAACCGAAGAAGCCGACAATCTCCTGCCGGGGCCTGCGGTCGAACCCCTCGTCCATACCGATTTTTGCCGTGACAAGAGAGCTGACCCTACCCTTAGCCGGCCTATGAACAGCTAGCGATGGGATCATCATCGACCCCCAACGTGCAACCCAGTGGCCCAACTTCGAACTACGTCGGGACCGTCTTTACCGGATCGACCGTGACCCCCGCACGAAGGAACCCCAAACACAGCTGCTGGTATCGCGGTGTTACCGGCGCGCCGTGATGAAGCTGGCACATGACATCCCAGCTGCTGGGCATCTGGGCCATGAGAAGACCCTCGCCCGGATTTTGACGCAGTTCTTCTGTCCGGGTGTTCACCAGGAGGTGAGGAACTATTGTAGCGCCTGCCCAGAGTGCCAGTTAGCCACTCTGCCACGAGTGCCCAGGGCACTCCTTGTCCCCATGCCTATAATAGAGATGCCATTTGAACGAGTGGCCATGGACCTGGTGGGCCCACTCCCAAAAAGTGCTTCAAGGTTCCAGTATGTCCTGGTCATCGTGGACTACGCCAGAGGCTATTCTGTTGCGGAGCACCACCACCCGGACTATCGCCGGGGAACTGGTGAAGGTCTTTGCTCAGGTGGGCCTTCCCCGAGAAATCCTAACAGATCAAGGCACCAATTTCACCTCCCGGTTGTTACAGCAGGTCTGCAAGCTGCTGGGGGTTAAACAACTACGCACCTCCATCTACCACCCGCAGACAGACGGGCTGGTGGAACGATTCAACCGGACCCTCAGGGAGATGCTGCGGAAGTTCCCCCCGGAGGAGCTATGCCGGTGGGACTAGTTGCTCCCTCCCCTGCTGTTAGCCATCCAGGAGGTATCCCAGTCATCAACCAAGTTCTCCCCATTTGAACTGTTGTATGGGCGCTGTCCACAGGGCCTGTTGGACTTAATGCGGGAAACTTGGGAGCAATCCCCCTCTCCAACCCAGGGCCTCCTGTAGTATGTCCTCCAGCTGCAGGAATACTTTGCTCAGGCTGGGGCCCTGGCTCGTGAAAACTTAAAGGCTACACAGGACAGACAGGAACAAATTTATAACCAGGAGGCGCAGGTGCGTGACTTTGAACCCAGGGATCGGGTCCTGCTCCTCCTGCCCTCGAGTGAGTCGAAGCTACTGGCCCGTTGGCAGGGACCCTACGAGGTAGCACAGAAGGTTGGGCCTGTCACCTATGAGATCCACCAGCCCAACTGGTGCAAGAAGACTCAGCGATACCATGTGAATTTGTTGAAACCGTGGCGGGAGCAGGAGGGCCTGCTGATTAACTCTTCCCACCAGAGCCTGAGTTCGGTCCCCACGCACACCGGACCGAGGACCCCGCTGCTCCCCTGCTCGGCGACACTCTCATGGAGGAGCAGCGCAAACAGGCCAAATGTCTCCTGCAAGCTTTCCAGGGAACCTTCAAGCCCCTACCTGGGTACACAACCCTGGTCTATCACTCTGTCCAGACCGAGCCAGGGAAGGTAATCCGAGAAACAACCAGGCCGCTGCCATACCGCATGCGATAGGAGGTGGAGGAAGAAGTACAGGCCATGCTGGCCTTAGAGGTCATCGAGCCGTCTCAGAGTGAGTGGCGTAGCCCGGTGGTCTTGGTACCCAAGCCCAGCGGCACCCGATGCTTTTGTATAGACTTCCGATGGGTGAATGCCATCTGATGGTTCAATGCCTATCCAATGCCCCGTGTGGACGAGTTGCTGGGCTGCCTGTGGGAGGCCCGGTTCATCACCACCCTCGACCTCAGTAAGGGGTACTGGCAGATCCTGCTCTATGACCCCTCTAAGGAAAAGACGGCGTTCGCCACTCCTACGGGACTTTACCAGTTCACACGGATGCCGTTCGGCCTCCATGGGGCCCCGGCAACGTTCCAGCAACTAATGGATCGCCTTCTACGGCCCCATCGATACTATGCGGCAGCTTATCTGGATGATGTCGTGATCAATAGCCGCCACTGGGAAGACCACCTGGAACAGGTAGCGGCGGTCCTGAGATCCCTGCGACAGGTGGGACTGACGGCCAACCTGAAAAAGTGCAGCATCGGATAGCAAGAGACCACGTACCTAGGATACACTATAGGGGGAGGACGAGTGAAATCCCTCGTCGGGAAAGTGCAAGCCCTGGCAGCCTGCCCGACACCCACCACGAAACGCCAAGTCCGACAGTTCCTGGGGCTCGTCGGATACTATCGGCGGTTCATCCCGGAGCAGCTGCCGGACCTGCCGCCTGTCCACTACCCAGAGGAACCCATGGTACTGGACCCCCCGGAGGACAACACCCAGATCCAGGTACTACCTCAGGGGGAGTGTGGAAGTAACCCAGGGGCAGCCGACCCCAGTCTGGCTGCAGCACTGCCAGAGCCCATGTCAGTGTGTTGCGGCCAGGATCCCCACTGACTAAGCAACGGGCCTTCTGCCGCTGCTAGGGCCCCGGGCTGGGGCGCAGTGAAGTGGGAGGGTCTGTGTTCCCCTTGTCACCCAACCCGTGGGTGGTCGTCTCCCCCTCTCCCAGGCTTTTGGAGGTTTGGGGCCTACTGTGGTTGCTCAGCCCTGCCTGAGGGCCTGAGCTCTGACTTTGCATTGCCCCGCCCTGACCTACGCCTGGATTTGACCCTATTGGTATTGCTCAGCCCGGACTGAGGGCCTGAGCTCCTGACTCAGCGTTTGTTGCCCCGCCCTAACCTAGGGCCTGGGCTTAATAGTTGGTACTTATTTGTTGCTCAGCCCTGACTGAGGGCCAGAGCCCTGACTTAGCATTGTTGCCCCACCCTGAGCCAGGGCCTGGGCTTAATACTTTGTACTTATTTGTTGCTCAGCCCTGACTGAGGGCCAGAGCTCTGACTTAGCATTGTTGCCCCGCCCTGAGCCAGCGTCGGGCTTACCGCGTTTCTTCCGGTTACAGCAAGAGCTGCCGAGGGAGATCCCACGGCCGGACGAATCCCCCCAGCTCAACGGTGTGTAGTGAGCCGGTGTGGCTTCCCGCCGCCCCGGAGAGGGTCGAGCCCCGGCAGACTCTTGTACACATGGTACCAGAAGTGGGGAGTGATCCCTTGGCCCCTGTGAGAAGAGGCCTGAGGTGGAAAGACTCCCCAAGAGAACCGTGGAGATGGAGCGACTGTTTATGCTGCTGGCCAAGAGTCAAGAGCGACAGCAGGCCACCGACATACAGCAGCAGCAGCAGCAGGCAGCTGCCCAGCTCCAACATCAACAACAGCAGGCTGCCGCTCAACTCCAGCAGCAGCAGCAGCTCATTCAGCAGCTCGGAGACCACCTGCAACAGCTGGTGACAGCGTTACCGCACCCCGTAGACCTGCAGCCAGGGGATGGGGCTGGGTCACCCCACACCGCCGTCCCAGTGCGACTAACCAAGATGGGTCCCAACGATGACCCCAAGGCGTTCTTGGTAACATTCGAACGGGTGGCGCTGGTCGCTGGGTGGCCCCAGGACCAATGGGCCACCCTCTGGACCCATACCTAACAGGGACTGCCCAGATGGCATACCAGGGGCTGGCTACGGAAGAGGCAAGGAATTATAGCTGGGTAAAGGCTGCAATCCTGGATGCCTTAGATGTCACCCCAGAGACTTTTAGACAGCGGTTCCGAAGCCAGACCTACCCCATGGGCACCAGACCCCGGCTGGTGGCCCAAACCATAAAGGAGCCGTGTAGGCGGTGGCTACAGCCAGAGATGAGGACGGCGGAGGAGGTTACGGAACAAGTCATCCTAGAACAGTTTGTGCGTATCCTCCCGACCCAAGGACGGGCCCGGGTGCTCCGCCACTGGCTGGCGACGTTAGCCGCGACCGTCACGCTGATGGAAGACTTCCTCACGGCCGAAACGCCAGTGGGGCCCGCCCCTCTGAACTCAAAACCCCGGTCTGGAACGCCCTAACACTGAAAGAAAAGGGGACGCCCCGACCGGGCCGCGGAGCCTTGGCCACAGGCAAGAGGCTCGCCCGGAACCTTCCCCTCATCCCGGATTGGCACCCCCCCGTGCCGAGTGTCATGAGGGTCCCCCAGAGTTCCCCCAGGAGTCCAAGAGGAGCCCCCTCCCGGGGCAGTCGCCCTGAAGTCGGGCCCTGCTTCCGTTGTGGGAACTCGGGACACTTGCAGCGGGACTGCACGGAAATGGACTGCAGCTTTGGTCAGGTCTGTGCAGGGGACACCAGGGCCAGGCTACCACAGGCTCCCAAGACCACGGTCCCGGAAGTTGTAGGAGACCACCCCACCCAGGCCTTGATCGACTCCAGCTGTGGCCAGACACTGGTTTGCCAGGCTTTGGGACCCCAGGCGGACCCCCACCTGGGAACAATTCGCCTGCAGTGCATCCATGGTGATGTCCGGCCTTACCCTAGTGCCTGGATCCCGTTAACAGTGTCTGGCGGCACCCGATGAATTGTTGTCGGCTTAGCCCCTCGACTTGCATACCCGGTGATCCTGGGGCGGGACTGGCCCACAGTAGAGGAGATCCTCCGGTCAACCCCAGAATTGGAAGGCGAGTGCCAGGAGGCCCTACCGGAAGAGGAGCACGGGACCCCGGAACCCGAAACAGGAACCGAAGAAGCCGACAATCTCCTGCCGGGGCCTGCGGTCGAACCCCTCGTCCATACCGATTTTTGCCGTGACAAGAGAGCTGACCCTACCCTTAGCCGGCCTATGAACAGCTAGCGATAGGATCATCATCGACCCCCAACGTGCAACCCAGTGGCCCAACTTCGAACTACGCCGGGACCGTCTTTACCGGATCGACCGTGACCCCCGCACGAAGGAACCCCAAACACAGCTGCTGGTATCGCGGTGTTACCGGCGCGCCGTGATGAAGCTGGCACATGACATCCCAGCTGCTGGGCATCTGGGCCATGAGAAGACCCTCGCCCGGATTTTGACGCAGTTCTTCTGTCCGGGTGTTCACCAGGAGGTGAGGAACTATTGTAGCGCCTGCCCAGAGTGCCAGTTAGCCACTCTGCCACGAGTGCCCAGGGCACTCCTTGTCCCCATGCCTATAATAGAGATGCCATTTGAACGAGTGGCCATGGACCTGGTGGGCCCACTCCCAAAAAGTGCTTCAAGGTTCCAGTATGTCCTGGTCATCGTGGACTACGCCAGAGGCTATTCTGTTGCGGAGCACCACCACCCGGACTATCGCCGGGGAACTGGTGAAGGTCTTTGCTCGGGTGGGCCTTCCCCGAGAAATCCTAACAGATCAAGGCACCAATTTCACCTCCCGGTTGTTACAGCAGGTCTGCAAGCTGCTGGGGGTTAAACAACTACGCACCTCCATCTACCACCCGCAGACAGACGGGCTGGTGGAACGATTCAACCGGACCCTCAGGGAGATGCTGCGGAAGTTCCCCCCGGAGGAGCTATGCCGGTGGGACTAGTTGCTCCCTCCCCTGCTGTTAGCCATCCAGGAGGTATCCCAGTCATCAACCAAGTTCTCCCCATTTGAACTGTTGTATGGGCGCTGTCCACAGGGCCTGTTGGACTTAATGCGGGAAACTTGGGAGCAATCCCCCTCTCCAACCCAGGGCCTCCTGTAGTATGTCCTCCAGCTGCAGGAATACTTTGCTCAGGCTGGGGCCCTGGCTCGTGAAAACTTAAAGGCTACACAGGACAGACAGGAACAAATTTATAACCAGGAGGCGCAGGTGCGTGACTTTGAACCCAGGGATCGGGTCCTGCTCCTCCTGCCCTCGAGTGAGTCGAAGCTACTGGCCCGTTGGCAGGGACCCTACGAGGTAGCACAGAAGGTTGGGCCTGTCACCTATGAGATCCACCAGCCCAACTGGTGCAAGAAGACTCAGCGATACCATGTGAATTTGTTGAAACCGTGGCGGGAGCAGGAGGGCCTGCTGATTAACTCTTCCCACCAGAGCCTGAGTTCGGTCCCCACGCACACCGGACCGAGGACCCCGCTGCTCCCCTGCTCGGCGACACTCTCATGGAGGAGCAGCGCAAACAGGCCAAATGTCTCCTGCAAGCTTTCCAGGGAACCTTCAAGCCCCTACCTGGGTACACAACCCTGGTCTATCACTCTGTCCAGACCGAGCCAGGGAAGGTAATCCGAGAAACAACCAGGCCGCTGCCATACCGCATGCGATAGGAGGTGGAGGAAGAAGTACAGGCCATGCTGGCCTTAGAGGTCATCGAGCCGTCTCAGAGTGAGTGGCGTAGCCCGGTGGTCTTGGTACCCAAGCCCAGCGGCACCCGATGCTTTTGTATAGACTTCCGATGGGTGAATGCCATCTGATGGTTCAATGCCTATCCAATGCCCCGTGTGGACGAGTTGCTGGGCTGCCTGTGGGAGGCCCGGTTCATCACCACCCTCGACCTCAGTAAGGGGTACTGGCAGATCCTGCTCTATGACCCCTCTAAGGAAAAGACGGCGTTCGCCACTCCTACGGGACTTTACCAGTTCACACGGATGCCGTTCGGCCTCCATGGGGCCCCGGCAACGTTCCAGCAACTAATGGATCGCCTTCTACGGCCCCATCGATACTATGCGGCAGCTTATCTGGATGATGTCGTGATCAATAGCCGCCACTGGGAAGACCACCTGGAACAGGTAGCGGCGGTCCTGAGATCCCTGCGACAGGTGGGACTGACGGCCAACCTGAAAAAGTGCAGCATCGGATAGCAAGAGACCACGTACCTAGGATACACTATAGGGGGAGGACGAGTGAAATCCCTCGTCGGGAAAGTGCAAGCCCTGGCAGCCTGCCCGACACCCACCACGAAACGCCAAGTCCGACAGTTCCTGGGGCTCGTCGGATACTATCGGCGGTTCATCCCGGAGCAGCTGCCGGACCTGCCGCCTGTCCACTACCCAGAGGAACCCATGGTACTGGACCCCCCGGAGGACAACACCCAGATCCAGGTACTTCCTCAGGGGGAGTGTGGAAGTAACCCAGGGGCAGCCGACCCCAGTCTAGCTGCAGCACTGCCAGAGCCCATGTCAGTGTGTTGCGGCCAGGATCCCCACTGACTAAGCAACGGGCCTTCTGCCGCTGCTAGGGCCCCGGGCTGGGGCGCAGTGAAGTGGGAGGGTCTGTGTTCCCCTTGTCACCCAACCCGTGGGTGGTCGTCTCCCCCTCTCCCAGGCTTTTGGAGGTTTGGGGCCTACTGTGGTTGCTCAGCCCTGCCTGAGGGCCTGAGCTCTGACTTTGCATTGCCCCGCCCTGACCTACGCCTGGATTTGACCCTATTGGTATTGCTCAGCCCGGACTGAGGGCCTGAGCTCCTGACTCAGCGTTTGTTGCCCCGCCCTAACCTAGGGCCTGGGCTTAATAGTTGGTACTTATTTGTTGCTCAGCCCTGACTGAGGGCCAGAGCCCTGACTTAGCATTGTTGCCCCGCCCTGAGCCAGCGCCTGGGCTTACCGCGTTTCTTCCGGTTACAGCAAGAGCTGCCGAGGGAGATCCCACGGCCGGACGAATCCCCCCAGCTCAACGGTGTGTAGTGAGCCGGTGTGGCTTCCCGCCGCCCCGGAGAGGGTCGAGCCCCGGCAGACTCTTGTACACATGGTACCAGAAGTGGGGAGTGATCCCTTGGCCCCTGTGAGAAGAGGCCTGAGGGGGAAAGACTCCCCAAGAGAACCGTGGAGATGGAGCGACTGTTTATGCTGCTGGCCAAGAGTCAAGAGCGACAGCAGGCCACCGACATACAGCAGCAGCAGCAGCAGGCAGCTGCCCAGCTCCAACATCAACAACAGCAGGCTGCCGCTCAACTCCAGCAGCAGCAGCAGCTCATTCAGCAGCTCGGAGACCACCTGCAACAGCTGGTGACAGCGTTACCGCACCCCGTAGACCTGCAGCCAGGGGATGGGGCTGGGTCACCCCACACCGCCGTCCCAGTGCGACTAACCAAGATGGGTCCCAACGATGACCCCAAGGCGTTCTTGGTAACATTCGAACGGGTGGCGCTGGTCGCTGGGTGGCCCCAGGACCAATGGGCCACCCTCTGGACCCATACCTAACAGGGACTGCCCAGATGGCATACCAGGGGCTGGCTACGGAAGAGGCAAGGAATTATAGCTGGGTAAAGGCTGCAATCCTGGATGCCTTAGATGTCACCCCAGAGACTTTTAGACAGCGGTTCCGAAGCCAGACCTACCCCATGGGCACCAGACCCCGGCTGGTGGCCCAAACCATAAAGGAGCCGTGTAGGCGGTGGCTACAGCCAGAGATGAGGACGGCGGAGGAGGTTACGGAACAAGTCATCCTAGAACAGTTTGTGCGTATCCTCCCGACCCAAGGACGGGCCCGGGTGCTCCGCCACTGGCTGGCGACGTTAGCCGCGACCGTCACGCTGATGGAAGACTTCCTCACGGCCGAAACGCCAGTGGGGCCCGCCCCTCTGAACTCAAAACCCCGGTCTGGAACGCCCTAACACTGAAAGAAAAGGGGACGCCCCGACCGGGCCGCGGAGCCTTGGCCACAGGCAAGAGGCTCGCCCGGAACCTTCCCCTCATCCCGGATTGGCACCCCCCCCGTGCCGAGTGTCATGAGGGTCCCCCAGAGTTCCCCCAGGAGTCCAAGAGGAGCCCCCTCCCGGGGCAGTCGCCCTGAAGTCGGGCCCTGCTTCCGTTGTGGGAACTCGGGACACTTGCAGCGGGACTGCACGGAAATGGACTGCAGCTTTGGTCAGGTCTGTGCAGGGGACACCAGGGCCAGGCTACCACAGGCTCCCAAGACCACGGTCCCGGAAGTTGTAGGAGACCACCCCACCCAGGCCTTGATCGACTCCGGCTGTGGCCAGACACTGGTTTGCCAGGCTTTGGGACCCCAGGCGGACCCCCACCTGGGAACAATTCGCCTGCAGTGCATCCATGGTGATGTCCGGCCTTACCCTAGTGCCTGGATCCCGTTAACAGTGGCTGGCGGCACCCGATGAATTGTTGTCGGCTTAGCCCCTCGACTTGCATACCCGGTGATCCTGGGGCGGGACTGGCCCACAGTAGAGGAGATCCTCCGGTCAACCCCAGAATTGGAAGGCGAGTGCCAGGAGGCCCTACCGGAAGAGGAGCACGGGACCCCGGAACCCGAAACAGGAACCGAAGAAGCCGACAATCTCCTGCCGGGGCCTGCGGTCGAACCCCTCGTCCATACCGATTTTTGCCGTGACAAGAGAGCTGACCCTACCCTTAGCCGGCCTATGAACAGCTAGCGATGGGATCATCATCGACCCCCAACGTGCAACCCAGTGGCCCAACTTCGAACTACGCCGGGACCGTCTTTACCGGATCGACCGTGACCCCCGCACGAAGGAACCCCAAACACAGCTGCTGGTATCGCGGTGTTACCGGCGCGCCGTGATGAAGCTGGCACATGACATCCCAGCTGCTGGGCATCTGGGCCATGAGAAGACCCTCGCCCGGATTTTGACGCAGTTCTTCTGTCCGGGTGTTCACCAGGAGGTGAGGAACTATTGTAGCGCCTGCCCAGAGTGCCAGTTAGCCACTCTGCCACGAGTGCCCAGGGCACTCCTTGTCCCCATGCCTATAATAGAGATGCCATTTGAACGAGTGGCCATGGACCTGGTGGGCCCACTCCCAAAAAGTGCTTCAAGGTTCCAGTATGTCCTGGTCATCGTGGACTACGCCAGAGGCTATTCTGTTGCGGAGCACCACCACCCGGACTATCGCCGGGGAACTGGTGAAGGTCTTTGCTCGGGTGGGCCTTCCCCGAGAAATCCTAACAGATCAAGGCACCAATTTCACCTCCCGGTTGTTACAGCAGGTCTGCAAGCTGCTGGGGGTTAAACAACTACGCACCTCCATCTACCACCCGCAGACAGACGGGCTGGTGGAACGATTCAACCGGACCCTCAGGGAGATGCTGCGGAAGTTCCCCCCGGAGGAGCTATGCCGGTGGGACTAGTTGCTCCCTCCCCTGCTGTTAGCCATCCAGGAGGTATCCCAGTCATCAACCAAGTTCTCCCCATTTGAACTGTTGTATGGGCGCTGTCCACAGGGCCTGTTGGACTTAATGCGGGAAACTTGGGAGCAATCCCCCTCTCCAACCCAGGGCCTCCTGTAGTATGTCCTCCAGCTGCAGGAATACTTTGCTCAGGCTGGGGCCCTGGCTCGTGAAAACTTAAAGGCTACACAGGACAGACAGGAACAAATTTATAACCAGGAGGCGCAGGTGCGTGACTTTGAACCCAGGGATCGGGTCCTGCTCCTCCTGCCCTCGAGTGAGTCGAAGCTACTGGCCCGTTGGCAGGGACCCTACGAGGTAGCACAGAAGGTTGGGCCTGTCACCTATGAGATCCACCAGCCCAACTGGTGCAAGAAGACTCAGCGATACCATGTGAATTTGTTGAAACCGTGGCGGGAGCAGGAGGGCCTGCTGATTAACTCTTCCCACCAGAGCCTGAGTTCGGTCCCCACGCACACCGGACCGAGGACCCCGCTGCTCCCCTGCTCGGCGACACTCTCATGGAGGAGCAGCGCAAACAGGCCAAATGTCTCCTGCAAGCTTTCCAGGGAACCTTCAAGCCCCTACCTGGGTACACAACCCTGGTCTATCACTCTGTCCAGACCGAGCCAGGGAAGGTAATCCGAGAAACAACCAGGCCGCTGCCATACCGCATGCGATAGGAGGTGGAGGAAGAAGTACAGGCCATGCTGGCCTTAGAGGTCATCGAGCCGTCTCAGAGTGAGTGGCGTAGCCCGGTGGTCTTGGTACCCAAGCCCAGCGGCACCCGATGCTTTTGTATAGACTTCCGATGGGTGAATGCCATCTGATGGTTCAATGCCTATCCAATGCCCCGTGTGGACGAGTTGCTGGGCTGCCTGTGGGAGGCCCGGTTCATCACCACCCTCGACCTCAGTAAGGGGTACTGGCAGATCCTGCTCTATGACCCCTCTAAGGAAAAGACGGCGTTCGCCACTCCTACGGGACTTTACCAGTTCACACGGATGCCGTTCGGCCTCCATGGGGCCCCGGCAACGTTCCAGCAACTAATGGATCGCCTTCTACGGCCCCATCGATACTATGCGGCAGCTTATCTGGATGATGTCGTGATCAATAGCCGCCACTGGGAAGACCACCTGGAACAGGTAGCGGCGGTCCTGAGATCCCTGCGACAGGTGGGACTGACGGCCAACCTGAAAAAGTGCAGCATCGGATAGCAAGAGACCACGTACCTAGGATACACTATAGGGGGAGGACGAGTGAAATCCCTCGTCGGGAAAGTGCAAGCCCTGGCAGCCTGCCCGACACCCACCACGAAACGCCAAGTCCGACAGTTCCTGGGGCTCGTCGGATACTATCGGCGGTTCATCCCGGAGCAGCTGCCGGACCTGCCGCCTGTCCACTACCCAGAGGAACCCATGGTACTGGACCCCCCGGAGGACAACACCCAGATCCAGGTACTACCTCAGGGGGAGTGTGGAAGTAACCCAGGGGCAGCCGACCCCAGTCTGGCTGCAGCACTGCCAGAGCCCATGTCAGTGTGTTGCGGCCAGGATCCCCACTGACTAAGCAACGGGCCTTCTGCCGCTGCTAGGGCCCCGGGCTGGGGCGCAGTGAAGTGGGAGGGTCTGTGTTCCCCTTGTCACCCAACCCGTGGGTGGTCGTCTCCCCCTCTCCCAGGCTTTTGGAGGTTTGGGGCCTACTGTGGTTGCTCAGCCCTGCCTGAGGGCCTGAGCTCTGACTTTGCATTGCCCCGCCCTGACCTACGCCTGGATTTGACCCTATTGGTATTGCTCAGCCCGGACTGAGGGCCTGAGCTCCTGACTCAGCGTTTGTTGCCCCGCCCTAACCTAGGGCCTGGGCTTAATAGTTGGTACTTATTTGTTGCTCAGCCCTGACTGAGGGCCAGAGCCCTGACTTAGCATTGTTGCCCCACCCTGAGCCAGGGCCTGGGCTTAATACTTTGTACTTATTTGTTGCTCAGCCCTGACTGAGGGCCAGAGCCCTGACTTAGCATTGTTGCCCCGCCCTGAGCCAGCGTCGGGCTTACCGCGTTTCTTCCGGTTACAGCAAGAGCTGCCGAGGGAGACCCCACAGCTGCACGAATCCCCCCAGCTCAACGGTGTGTAGTGAGCCGGTGTGGCTTCCCGCCGCCCCGGAGAGGGTCGAGCCCCGGCAAACTCTTGTACACACTCGAAGAAGAATTTAAAGCTCCTCCAATGCCGACGTGATAATTTTTGTAACATAGAACAAAGGTGCATAACAGCATCAAAAGACCATTATGCAGAAAGAGGTGGGCCGTGGCAAGTGTAATACGGTGGAGTTGAAATGGCAACACAGTTACTAAGCAACATCTGTTGCCGTTAACTATGAGCACCACCTGGTGGATAATTCCTCAGTCATAGCTGTCTGAAATATTCACTGCAACCAGAGGAGTTGAAAAGAATTAAACCCAGATGGAACTGGTGAGGGTGGGAGCTTTGGTGTGAGGATTTTGAGCAAGCATGGAGCTCAGTCTCAAATGATTTATTTCAGATGACCAATAACAGCAAAGAAGGACAAAAGGACAATCTCCGTGAGAACACAGGGTGTGTCTCCTCTCTCTCTGATAGTCTGCAATGAACTGAACACAAGCAGGCCATATCTCTCTAGACAGCAGAGCTCTTTCAGATTTAAATGTGCATCACCAAAAGCATTGAAAATGATAAAAAGACCTCTTCAAATTCAGACAAAACCAGTGCATGTGGTTCCTAACAGTATTTAAAACTCAGAGGAGTCGCGTACATATCTCAGTTTAAAGGCTGTGTACAGCAAAGGAATTCGTTATGGTGGTCCAAGTGTGTTGTGGTATGAAATAGAGCAAAGGAAAATGCGATTGGTAGAATATTCTTCTAAGGAAAGTGGTGGCAGCTCTCTTCCTGAGTCATTTAAAATAGGACAGAGCACTGGATGTTGGGAACAATTCTGGGTTAGCAATGACTGGGTTTGATGATTTAAAGAGCTCTTTTCCATCTCAAACTGCGATGATTCATCTGAGTCATAGACAAACTCAGACACCATGTTGATGTGCATAGTGGTGTTCGAATCTGAACAGAATGTAATAATGTGGGATTACCAGAAAAATGATCAAAAATTGCCCCTCCATACTTGGTACTGCAAACATCTGATCCCTAGCCATGTCTGTTTCAAATCACATCTTGAATTGACATCGAGCAGGATTTTATCCCTAACAAAACAGAGCCATGAAAGCTATGGAAGATATTGTGCTTCCTCCATCATCAGCAACGGGGCCACTGCTACACTCATTTAAAATTCTCTAGCACTGGTTCAGCAATTTATAGATTTTAAGACCAGAAGGGACCACTCTAACCTCTTGTATAACAAGGCCAAAGCATTTCACCCACTGAGTCCTGCCTCAAGCCTAATAACTTGTGGATGAACTAGACCATCTCTTTCAGAAAGCTGTGATCATGTACAAAGTGGACAAAAACAGGGTTATTTCCCACCATGATTTTCCAACAATAAGTACCGTCTGTAGGGCTGGTAGTTGGAGTAAGTAAATTTAAAAGCCAAAGACACTGATAAGATGCACAGACCAGCAAGATGTCATAGCAAAGGCATCGTTCTAAACCAGAGACCCCTTTCAGCAGATCTGTGACACTGAGCAGAATCCAACCCATGGAGACATAGTCCGTATTCTCCTAGGCTCTACTGTGTCTCATGCTCCCAAGTTTCAGAGTAACAGCCGTGTTAGTCTGTATCCGCAAAAAGAAGAACAGGAGTACTTGTGGCACCTTAGAGACTAACAAATTTATTAGAGCATAAGCTTTCGTGGACTACAGCCCACTTCTTCGGATGCATATAGAATGGAACATATATTGAGGAGATATATATATACACACATACAGAGAGCATAAACAGGTGGGAGTTGTCTTACCAACTCTGAGAGGCCAATTAATTAAGAGAAAAAAAAACTTTTGAAGTGATAATCAAACTAGCCCAGTACAGACAGTTTGATAATAAGTGTGAGAATACTTACAAGGGGAGATAGAGTCAATGTTTGTAATGGCTCAGCCATTCCCAGTCCTTATTCAAACCGGAGTTGATTGTGTCTAGTTTGCATATCAATTCTAGCTCAGCAGTCTCTCTTTGGAGTCTGTTTTTGAAGTTTTTCTGTTGTAATATAGCCACCCGCAGGTCTGTCACTGAATGACCAGACAGGTTAAAGTGCTCTCCCACTGGTTTTTGAGTATTTTGATTCCTGATGTCAGATTTGTGTCCATTAATTCTTTTGCGTAGAGACTGTCCGGTTTGGCCAATGTACATGGCAGAGGGGCATTGCTGGCACATGATGGCATATATCACATTGGTAGATGTGCAGGTGAACGAGCCCCTGATGGTATGGCTGATGTGATTAGGTCCTATGATGATGTCACTTGAATAGATATGTGGACAGAGTTGGCATCGGGGTTTGTTACAAGGATAGGTTCCTGGGTTAGTGGTTTTGTTCAGTGATGTGTGGTTGCTGGTGAGTATTTGCTTTAGGTTGGGGGGTTGTCTGTAAGCGAGGACAGGTCTGTCTCCCAAGATCTGTGAGAGTAAAGGATCATCTTTCAGGATAGGTTGTAGATCTCTGATGATGCGCTGGAGAGGTTTTAGTTTGGGGCTGAAGGTGACAGCTAGTGGTGTTCTGTTATTTTCTTTGTTGGGCCTGTCTTGTAGGAGGTGACTTCTGGGTACTCGTCTGGCTCTGTCAATCTGTTTTTTCACTTCAGCAGGTGGGTATTGTAGTTTTAAGAATGCTTGATAGAGATCTTGTAGGTGCTTGTCTCTATCCGAGGGATTGGAGCAAATGCGGTTATATCTTAGAGCTTGGCTGTAGACAATGGATCGTGTGGTGTGTCCTGGATGGAAGCTGGAGGCATGTAGGTAAGTGTAGCGGTCAGTAAGTTTCCGGTATAGGGTGGTATTGATGCTCCCAAAGCACTGATCACTGATTTCAGTCTGGGGAGGCAGCCTGTGAAGGAGAAAGATTGAAATAATGAAAAACAGCGACATATTTTTAAAGTGCATTCTGAAAAGAAACAGCCAGCTGTGAGGGGAAATAAGGGTCTTTGATGCAGCTACGCTCCTTCACCTTCTGCCGCACAATGAATCACATCAGTGTTCCTTATGTGCTCCCTTAACTATCTCCTCCCTCCTCCCTGGGCAAAGCGAGTCGTACAAAGAGATTATCTCAAATGCTGCTTCAGGCCACAAAACTCATCCTGAAAGGCTTGAGCCAACAATATCAGACAGACAGATGGTTCGGGGTTAAGAGAGGGACCTCTGGGATCATTGGATCTGAGTCTCTGTTATTTATTATTATAGTTAGTGTCTAGGGACCCCAACCGAGACGGGAGCCCATTGTGCTAGGTGCGGTACACACACGGAGTAAACCCACTTTCACTAACCCCACTAGCACACTCTCTGAATGTCTCCAGTCATGGGGACCTGATTCCTGCACACCATCATTTATTTCATTGTCAGATCCTCCTGACCCCTATTGTTAAGAAATATTTCTAATATGGGATATAAAGTGTCCCGGTTTTGTCTTTTTAGGCAACTAATTTCCTTAGAACGCCACTCTGTAAATAGCTAGTGAAATATCTCCCCAATCTAAGCAGCTTTATTCCAGTTTACAGCCCTCCCCATAATACTTTTGCGTGTGTTGTATTCTCCAGCTCTCACTTGACCTGTCTTTGTGTTCTCTCCAAAACTTTTCATGGCCCTTCTGTGGTCTTTAACAGATCTGCTTCCCCAGCCCCTTCACTGGTCTCCTCCCATTCTGTCCCACTTCTCCTTCCCCTGTATATCTTCAGTGTGCACGCTCAGCAGCACACATGCCCTGCCTGGCTCCTACCCTAAGTGCCTCCTTTCAGCACATCCTTCCTCATGGTCCCATAGCTCTAGAAAGTGCTGATGAGCAGTGCCAGGTTTACAATGGCGCCAGTGGCTCCATGGAGCCAGGCCCATGCTCAGAAGGGGCCCCGGCCTACTCCACTTGCACTGTGCCCCAAGACCTCACTACCCACCCCCCGCCCACCACTTGCTCCTCTCAGCCGGCTGGCCAGGACTCCTCTACACTCTACACCCCCTGGCCCCACCCCTTGCTCCTTTCTGCCCCCAGTGCACCTCTGGCTCCAGGCCCCTGAGGCCCTGCCTGTCTCCCCGGAGCTGAGCCGTCTGGGATTGGTGCAGAAGCCTAGCCAGTCTCAGCCGGGGGGGGCGGAGGGAGGGGGAAGAACAGCCCCCTTCAAGCCACAGGAGCCAGGTGTCACTTGTTGACCTAGTCTGTCAGACTCTTATAACTTCCCCATGGGTCAATGGGTTTGGAGCACTTAGGGCCTTTGTCACTTTGGCTCACCCGTGTACAATAAAGGTTACAAACCGAAATGTTCAGCAGGGATTTCTTGGCCCCTCCCACTGGTGGAAAATGATCAGATGTTGAGCTCCCTTTGTGTTTTCCACATGACTGACCACAAAAGTATTTTTAACCAGCCCCATCGCCAGCTCCGCTGAACTCACTCATTCCCTCCGGGGAGAGGGAAACCACTGAGGCTTCCATTCCCCAGCCAAACAGCCTGGGACTGCGTGTCTGACCACTCGGCTTTGGCGTGAACAATGCTGGTTTGCTGATCTGAAATCCGTCCGTAGCGAGGAGCACCAGCGAACATGAAAGGGTTTGGGCTATTTCTTGCATGTCTACTTTGCATCTTCAAGAAGGGTGAGTTCTGACTGCTATCCCTGTCTCTGTTATCACTGTTGGGCTTCTTGCTCAGCTGAGACGCCAATGGAACTGCGCAATGCAACTCATTCGATAGGAATTGTAGATCCAGAATGCTGCTTTACAGTGCCCTGAAATTCCAGGTGACAATAATGACTAAATATGGCTAATAACTTATGGAAAAGACCAACGTTCTGACTCTTTGCAGCCATGAGAGAGCCCAGGACTCTGCCGAACATGTAGGGGGGTTAATCCCAGTATCACAGCCAAATTCCAACTCAGGACTTTATATTTACCTAAATTCCCCCTGCATTTTCAAACGGTTACAGCATTTTTCTCTGCCTGCCCCGCACTGTTGTGTAGTGTCTCTGGGAGCTATTATACAACGAACATAGTTTGCTCTAGAGTTGACTGCCCTTCACTGGTAGACACAATTAATGTGTGTGCACGCGTACCCACCACCCACATACACACGGCGCTGCAATGCAATGCTTACACCTGTGATTCATAAATCAGCCCATCGAATTTAGGATTCATATCCATATAAAATTATGGATAGATGACATTATGGCCCAGATTTAGCAAAGCTTTAAAGCATATGATTTTAATGGGACTTAAGCACATGCTTAAAGTGAAGCCTCTCTTTAAGTGTCTTCTTTTCTGGATCAAGGCCCATCTGAGTATAAGATCGTTATCAGTGTGCAAGGAGATCTCTTTTGCCTGATCTTTTCAGGATCCAAGATGAATGCTAACCAAGCTCACCATCATAGGCTTTGGTCTGTGACCTCAAAATTAAGACGTTTTCCACTGACAACACAGCAGCCACTAAAATATAAAACACTGTGGGCCAGAGAGGGGCAATCTATTGGAAACCTAATAAAATAAATAATAATTTGCATATATACTTGCCCTTACATTGGCTTTTGCCTCTTAGAAAGCATTCAGTTGGCTGATGCTAGTTGTACAGCCCCAGAGATACCTGCCAGGTACCATGGAAGAACATCACGTGTGTAAATAAAACAACCTGTGGTCTCTACCTAACCTATCTAGGCAGTTACCCCGTGTTCACTAATCCACAAATCCCAGTGAAGTCAAGTGGAGCTGAGAGTGCTCTGCCCTTTTGGACACCAGCCATTCAGTTTTTCCATCTACCCCGGTCTCTGATACTCAGGGAAAAGTTACATCTGCAGTGAGCTGTCAGGGAAGATCTATAGCAGAGGTGGGCAAACTACGGCTGGGGGCCACATCCGGCCCTTCAGACATATGAATCTGGCCCTTGAGCTCCAGCCGGGGAGCAGGGTCAGGGGCTTACACATGCTGGGCCTCCGCTCGGCTCCCGGAAGGAACGGCAAGTTCCCCCTCTGCTTCCTATACGTAGGAGCAGCCAGGGGACTCCACACACTGCCCCTGCAGCTCTCATTGGCCAGCAATCACGGCCAATGGAAGCTGCAGGGGCAGCACCTGTGGATGGGGCAGTGCGCAGCCGCCTGGCCACACTACCACATAGGAGCTGGAGGGAGGATGTGCCGCTGCTTCCGGGAGCTGCTTGAGGTAAGCGCTGCCCGGAGCCTGCACACCTGACCCCCTCCCACACTCCAATCCTCTGCCCCTGTCCTGATCCCTCTCCTGTCCTCCAAACCCCTCGGTCCCAGCCCGGAGCACCCTCCTGCACTCCAACCCCCTCATTCCCAGCCCCACCCCAGAACCCGCACCCCCGGTCGAAGCCCTCACCCCCTCCCACACCCCAACCCCTAATTTCATGAGCATTCATGGCCCACCATACAATTTCCATACCCAGATGTGGCCCTCGGGCCAAAAAGTTTGCCCACCCCTGATCTATAAGATACTGGGCCACACCACATATTCCTGGAAGCGTTACCTGGTGCCGCAGCTGTTATTGCTTCCACCAATATGTAGACCTGAGAGACACCTTCCCAGAAGCTCTGTTTGTGGCAGCTCAGTTATTAGCTGCCCAGCAAGGTAACGACATCAGATTCTGACACTTTTATGTGTATTCCACTCAGGTGAAAGCTGGTTTTGTGAAAAGGTTTCAAGAGAAGGATTATCAGACAGCAAAGATCAAATCTGACCCTGGCACGGAGGAATGGCAGTTCCCACTAACTACAACTAGATTTTTATCAGGGGGGCTGGATTTGGTCCAGAGAGAGAGAGATTTTTTTTTATGTTTCCTGCAACACTTCTGTGTGGGGAATTCATGGTGTTGTTCTGGGGAAAGGGACGGTTTACGGAAGTTACTGGCAGCTGTAGGGTAAGATAACATTCCACTGCCGTGGTGCCAGTGCTCTGCCTCTACCACTGACTGCTTTCCTCTAACAGTCAAAGACTGTCTCTCTCCTCCAAGACACTTGGGGGAAGGTGCTGGGAACTGGCATGCACACTCCAGCCTTGCCATGTTCGTTAGATCAGTATCGCCAGCATCTCTTATGTCTGCCTTTAGAGCCCATCACTGTGTGGTGACTCTCAAATAACATGTCCCCGGGTCAACAGAAGGTGGACTTCTGGAAATGTCAGAAGCCACAACCTCCCTACGGAGAATGCTACCATTCTTAGTGTGCAATGAAGAAGGCGGCACATTAATGTGTGTGCTCCTGTTGGAGCTGCTCAACCCACTGGGTGAAAGGGCTTGATCACCCTCAAAAGACAAAGGCATAACATAACCTAGAGAACTAGGAGATGGCTCCTAGCACAAGAAAAAGAGGATATAAAATGCATGGAGCCAATGAAGTATCTATAAGCTCACTAAGGATGGATCAGGTAGGACTCAGGGTAAGGCGAGGATCTCCTGATTTATGGGGGTGGGGGGAAGTCATTCTTCAGGTTTGGAACATCAGCCTTTATGGGCTATTCCGGTTTCTGAAGCCAGTTCCTTTAGTTCCAGGTTTGCAGTCCAATGGCTGGTCCATTCAGGTTCCATCAGATGCTACTGGTGAGATTGGAAAGGCGGTTGTTCTGCCCTGTACTTTCACACACCCCCACAAAACATATGACCGGACCCTCACAGCCATTTGGAGGATCAAGGAACCTTACGATGGGATGGTGGTGTTCAAATGCGTTACTCACAGCTTGAGCGACCTCTGTAAAACTGCAGTGAGCTACAAGAACAAGTACAAACTGATTGGGAACCCCAGGCACAATAATCTCTCCATCAAGATCGACAACCTGACCTGGAGCGACAGCAACAGATACTTCTGCCGGGTGGAGTTTTCTGGGGATCTTCATGACAAGTACGAAAGCAGGACTGGGATAAGGCTCCATTTGACAGGTAAGAGAACATCAGCTCTAATGGTGCTACCAACAGAGGCTAGAGAGCTGGAAGAATGTGGAAGCTGGAGGGACCACTCCATGCTAGTTGCCACTGAACTTCACACTGAGACCTTGTCCACACTACGGGGCGGGGGTAAGTCGACCAAAGTTACGGAACTCCAGCGACGTGAATGACGTAGCTGGAGTCGACATCGCTTAGGTCAACTTATTGCAGTAGCTACACTGCACTGGGTCAATGGGAGACATTCTCCTGTCGATTTACCTTTCTCTTCTTGTTCCGGGTGGAGTACCAGGGTCGACCAGACAGTGATCTGCCATTGATTTAGCTGGTCTTCATTAGACCCGTAAAATCAACCCCCGGTGCATCAATCTCCGGAGTGTCAATCCAGCGGTAGTGTAGACATAGCCACAGCAATGAACCACTCTAGTCATTCCTGAGGAGCTCTACAGCGTCGCCCAGTGAGGCCACCAACTCTTGCTGGTGGCTGCTTTGACAGTTTCCCCTAAAATTCTTAATTAACTTTAGGAAAAACAAATAACATAAGAACGGCCGTACTGGGTCAGACCAAAGGTCCATGTTGCCCAGTCCTGTCTACCGACAGTGGCCAATGCCAGGTGCCCCAGAGGGAGTGAACCTAACAGGTAACAATCAAGTGATCTGATCTGTCTATCAGGGATGGTCTAGACAGTATTTGGTCCTGCCATGCGGGCAGGGGACTGGACTCGATGACCTCTCGAGGTCCCTTCCAGTCCTAGAATCTATGAATCTATGAATCAGTACAGGACATTTTCCTGAGCATCTAAGGCGCTCGGATACTATGCTGACATGTACAATTTAAGAACCAGAATAGAATCTATGGGGAACTGTGGCAGGGAAAAGGGCTGGCTTCTGGCCACCTGGAGTAAGAACCAGATTGGGTTTGGGATGGGGAGGAGGGGAGGGCTCTGGTTGGGGATGCAGGTTTTGAGGTGGGGTTGAGGAGTTTGGGGTGTAGGAGGGCTGGGATCGAGGGGTTTGGAGGGCGGTAGAAGGATCAGGGGGTTGGGGTGTGGGAAGGGGTTCAGGCTCCAGCTGGGGGTACAGGCTCTGGGGTGGGGGTGGGGATGAGGGGTTTGGGGTGTAGGAGGGTGCTCTGGGTGGGGATCGAGGAGTTCGGAGGGCAGGAGGGGAATCAGAGCTGGGGCAGGGGGTTGGGGCGTGGGGAGAGGCTCAGGGGTGCAGGCTCCAGGTGGCAGTTACCTCAAGCAGCTCCCGGAATCAGCGGCATGTCCCTTCTCCGGCTCCTACGTGGAGGCGCGGCCAGGCAGCTCTGCGCACTGCCCCATCTGCAGGCACCGCCCCTGCAGCTCCCATTGGCTGCAGTTCCCAGCCAATGGAAGCTGCATGAGAGGGGCTTCGGTCGGGGGCAGTGTGCAAAGCAAAGGCCCCTGGCTGCCCCTATGTGTAAGAGCCGGAAAGGGGACCATGCCGCTGCTTCCGGGAGCTGTGTGGAGCGGCCCCTGACCCTGCTCCCCGGCTGGAGCGCCAAAGTGGGGCAAGCCCCAGACCCCACTCCCCAGCGGGAGCTCAAGGGCCGGATTAAAATGGCTAGCGGGCCGGATCCAGTCTGCGGGCCGTAGTTTGCCCACCCCTGACCTAGATCCTTAACTGAGCTGGGGGACTCATCATACCAGGCGCTGAACAGACAGATAGTATGAGAGAGTCCCCACCCTGACGGGTCCACAATCTAAACTGACAACGGGAAAGAGGGGAAGTGGAGACCCAGACAGGTGAAGCGATTTGCCCAAGGACACATAGCAGCTCAGTGTCAGTAGCAGAACCCAGGTCTCCTGAGTCCCGGTGCCATGCCCTATCCACTAAACCAGGGGTCGGCAACCTTTCAGAAGTGGTGTCCCGAGTCTTCATTTATTCACTCTAATTTAGGTTTCAGGTGCCAGTAATACATGTTAACGTTTTTAGAAGGTCTCTTTCTATAAGTCTATAATATAGAACTAAACTACTGTTGTATGTAAAGTAAATAAGGTTTTTAAAATGTTTAAGAAACTTCATTTAAAATTAAATAAAAATGCAGAGCCCTCCCAGACCGGTGGCCAGGACCTGGGCAGTGAGAGTGCCACTGAAAATCAGCTCACGTGCCGCCTTCGGTACACATGCCATAGGTTGCCTACCCCTGCACTAAACCATGCTGCAGCCATTGAAATCAATAAAGGCTTTCACGGATGCAGGGTCCAACTGTGCAGAGCTCACAGCAGTATCAGGGCCACGGTTCTGTTAGCTCAGTGGTTTTCAAGCTTTTTAGGCTGCATACCCCTTTCCAAAATCTACCCTGTACCCCATCTGAGATAGGGTGATAATATACCTAGGCTCAGCCTGCCACATCTTACTAAACAAAGTGCACTGTCCACCATTACAGGATTTGTGTCGAGCACCCCTTGACGAGATCTTGCATACCCCTCGAGGTGCGCGCACCCCCGTCTGAAAACCACCATTGGCTGATAATCCGGCTGAATAACACCCCCGTCTCGTTCCATCTGGAGAAGTTTCCTCACTTCCCTTGCTGGGTGTAGCCAGGGCCGGCTCCAGGCACCAGCCTAGCAAGCGGGTGCCTGGGGCGGCCAATGAAGAGGGGGGCGGCACGTCAGGCCGTTCGACGGCGGGGCCGTCACTCCCTCTCGGAGCGAAGGACCTGCCGCCGAATTGCTGCCGTGAAATGAAGCGGCGGTAGAGCTACCGCCACTTGCAATCGCGGCTTTTTTTTTTTTTTTTTTTCCTGCTTGGGGCGGCAAAATCGCTAGAGCCGGCCCTGGGTGTAGCACTACTGGTATGCATTAACAGCAGTATTGCACCCCCAAAGACTGTCCAGGGTTCAGCAATGGATGAGTGAGCCCTGCCTGTGGCATGCAGTCTGCAAAGTGCCTGAGGCTCTTTTTAAAAAATAGCAGTAATACCTTGAAAAGAACGTATTTGTTTGCACTTGGGTGACGTTTTCCATCTGAGGAAGGCACTTCACACCCATGAATTCATTCACACAACTACTTCACATAGGGATACGCTGTATTTGCAGTCCAGTCATTGCAGGCCTTGGGCTATTGCATAAGAATCAGGCTGTGACACTGACCAGGCCCTCTCAGAGGTCCAGAGAGGCCCAGGCCGCTTCCAGCATTTGAGGCCCTTAGCCCTAATAAAAATGAAAAATGATGACACATGAAAACAAAATAAGGCACCAAAAAAAGAGTAAGACATAATTTGAATATTTTTTTATTTAACAAATGCATTTCTAGCCTTTTTCTGTGCAAATGCACTAATTATTGAGGAAAAAATCTAGCTTTCGTGCGCATAAAACTTATCAAATGCTTAAAAATTTACAAGTGTCTAAATTTGAGGCCCCCTTTGAGCTTGAGGCCAGGCCAAATGGCTTCCTGGCCCCCATCCGATTGGCTCTGAAACTGACTAGTCTATTTTCACTGCTCAGGCGGCATGAAACACTAACAATAAATAAACCAAACCACAGAGAGAGCGAAGGGGAAATTAGATTGACGACATTCTTTCTATTTTTAATCACCCCAATAGCAACAGTTATAATAAAACAGGGAAGGAACTCAGATCCCCTGACTCCGAGGCCTGTGCCCTATTTGCTCAAACCCCGTGCTTCTCTCTGAAGCACAGGGGTGATGAGGAAATCAAGAGACAGGAAATGTTAAAGGAGCGATGAGAGACTGGATCCCGAAGTTACAAAATCATAGCAGTCTAGGAATCAGTTCAGGCCAACACGGGCACTAAATGCTTTGAGCCCCAAACCAGCGAGGGATTTGAATCTTCATTTGATTTTAATCACTTCTTGTGACCCGCGCAGCTGCTCCCAGGATTGTTAACATCACCATCGGCTCCAACCAGGACCGTACCTTCAGAGCGCGGTGTACAGCCGAAGGGGAGCCATTGCCCTCTCTGACATGGACCGGCCCTCTCTTCAGCAATGCCACATCAGTCACAAGCGTGAACCACCAGATAACCAAAGAGTTGCGCTCCCTGACTCACGATGGAAAATACACGTGCACGGCCGTTAACAGCCACGGGCGAGCGGAGGGAGCCGTGTATTTCTATAAATTCAAAGCGGCGAGCAGCTCCTTGATTGTGATCGTGATGTTTGTAACGCTAGGAATAAAAGTACTGGTGTTGCTGGCGATATTAGGAATTGCTGTTTTTTGGAGGGCAGGTATGTGCCGTCATTTATTTGCTTTCATACCATTCGCTGTGTTTAATCAGACTGTTAACTAGTGTGGGGACTCAGCGGAAAGAAAAAGATGCAATCAGCCAGGATTTTCCTCCTCTGGGGATGTTTATAACTGAAAATCCAAGCAAATAACATAAGCAAAGAAGGAGAAACGCGAAACTCCTCAGTTGCTAGTTACAGGGTTGCTGGATTGGGCCCTTGTATTTTTTTAAAAGACACAGTAAACAGGCATTTCCATATGTCTAACACTATGGGTCTAGGAAGCAAGATGTATGGCTGGGAGGCGCCATTTTAAAACAGACGAATTATTAATGCTTTGCGTCTAGACACCGGCACAGCTTGCCTTCAGTACACTTCACAGAATGGTTTAATCCTCACGGTATCATCAGCCTCATTTCACAGCTGGCAAAACCGAAGCAGAGAGGTTGAGGGACTTGCTCAAGGCCACTGAGAGTACGTCTAACCCAGCCCAGAGCACTGCGTTTCAGAGCCCAGGTCGACAGACTTGGGCTCATGGTACAGCACTAAAACTAGTTGTGCAGGTGTTGCAGTTCAGGCTCTGAAGCCCAGTGAGGAGGTGGGCTTCAAAGCCCAAACTCCAGCCCAAGCGGCAATGTCCACACAGCTGTTCTTAGCGCTGTAGATCGAGCCCGGTTCCGAGACTTGCTGCATCAATGTTCCACGGAGGGAGAATCACTGTCTATCTGGGTACTCCCGTGGCCCTCGTCACCATATTAGCTGAGTGCTTCACAATCATTCATGGATTTTCATCCTCACAATGCCCCAGTGAGCAGGGCCGGCTCTAGGCACCAGCAAAACAAGCTGGCGCTTGGGGCGGCACATTTTTAGGGGCGGCATGGCCGGCGCCAGAATGCCACCCCTGCCCCCCCCCTAAAAATGTGCCCCGTCCGCCCTAGCTCACCTCCGCTGCTGCTGGCACACAAAACAGCTGATTTGTGTGCCTCTGCTCGCCCTCCCTCCCAGGCTCTCAAACCTGGGGAGATCCCGAGCGGCCACGGCGCGCGAAACAGCTGATTCGTGTGCCGCTGCTCCCCCTCCCTCCCAGGTTTGAGAGCCTAGAGGGAGGAGGCAGGCCTGGGGATTTGGGGAAGGGGCGGAGTTGAGGCAAGGCCGGGGTAAGAAAAAAATGGGGGGGCGGGGGGTGGCCAAAATTATTTTTGCTTGGGGCGGCAAAAATCCTAGAGCCGGCCCTGCCAATGAGGCTGGAGTAGGGAAATATTATCCCCATTTTACAGGTGGGGAATTGAGACACAAGGTGAAGTCAGTGACTTTCCCAAGGTCACTCAAAAAGTCTGTGCCAGGGAAGTCTCCCAAGTCCCAGGCCAGTTCAGCATCCTTATTATGCTACGTCAAAGCCAGGACTAATCTGAGGCTCCCAGTCTGAGCTCAGAGTAGCTCATGCTGCACTCTGACTGTTGTGGCTATAATGACACTTTCTTGTGCTGAAGATGTACGGGAGCCACTAATCACCTTGAAAGATCAAAGGAAATGATAACAAAGCAAATCACATCTAGAAAGGAGCAGCGAGATGCTTTGCTCCCTGTATTTAGACGTCATTCCCACTATATTGAAAGACTAACCATAAACAGAACTTAGGGAATTTTTTTCCCATTCCTTGTGGTTCAGAAACCCACCATCAATGCTGGAATCTCAGATCTTCCTAAATGAAATTGGCAGGAAACTAATTTGCATCTTTATTCTCACCTCACAGGTCATGTCACAGCCCCATCCAGACTGTCCAGGTAAGAACATCATGTCTTCTGTCATGTTAACAAGCTTGGCCTTCCTTTTTAAGCAGGGAACTGCAACTTAGCCTTGACTTGGTAACAACCTTAGAATCTAACGGCTGGTCTATACACAGTTTTTGTTCCAATGAAACTATATTGCTTTAGAAATAGACGTGAATCAAGGCAGCCCTCTACTGTGGACTGTTACACCAGTAAAAAGGTGCTTGTATCAATATACCAAAATAAGCTATACTGATATAAGCACCTTTATATCAGCACCCTGGTCTGCACACTAGAGGGGTGAATCATTTTTGTTTATTGCCTGCGACCTGTCTGTGACTTTTACTAAAAATAGCCATGACAAAATTTTACCCTTATTGATTGTCAATTGGCTCCAGGTACGTAATGCAATTTTTAAGGCTAATTTGGACACTCCCAAAACACTTGTTCCAGGCTGAGCCTTGAAAATGAACCACAAACATCTGTAGCCTGGAGGAAATGTTTGGGAGTAAACTAGTCTTTAAAAATGTGTTAGCTGCCTTCTACTGAACTCAAGGGTAGATCTAGCCTGACAACATGGTAAATATCATGTGGAAAACATCTCGCTGTGCCAGAAACACGGCTTCCAACCCTGCCAGGAGTGACTCATCCCTTGACAAGGTTGATGAATTGGATTCTGTGCATTTGACTGTGTCTGTGGGCTTGGTCTACACCCGGGGCAGGCAAACTTTTTGGCCTGAGGGCCGCATCAGGTTTCATAAATTGTATGGAGGGCCGATTGGGGAGGAGGTCGTGGTCCGGCCCCCACTCCTATCTGCCCCTCCCCCGGGACTCCTGCCCCATCCAACCCCTCCTGTTCCCTGACAGCCCCTCTGGGATCCCTGCCCCATCCACACACCCACGGACCCCCGCCGCCCCATCCAACCCCTTCTCTCATTCCTGATGCCCCCCCAAGGACCCCTGCCCCATCCAACCATCCCTTATCCCTGTCCCCTGACTAGTCCTGGAACCCCTGCCCCTGACTGCCCCCTGCTGCCCCATCCAACTCTCCCTCCTTCCTGACTGACCCCTGGAACCCCTGCCCCCAATCATCCCCTTGTTTCCCCCAACCCCTATCCACACCCCTGCCTTCTATCCAACCCCCCTGTTCCCTGCCCCCTTACCACGCTTCCTGGAGCACCGGTGGCTGGTGGCGCTACAGCCACGCCACCCAGCTGGAGCCGGGCCACGCCGCCGCTGCCACCACGCTGCACAGAGACCCGGTCAGGCTGGGCTCTGCAGCTGCGCTGCCCCAGAAGCTCACAGCCCCTCCGCCCAGAGCATTGCGCGGCGGCGGAGCGAGTGAGCTGAGGCTGCGGGGAGGCGGGACAGCAGGGGAGGGGCTGGGGCTAGCATCCAGGCCAAGAGCTCGGGCAGGACGGTCCCGCGGGCTGGATGTGGCCTGCGGGCTGTAGTTTGCCCACTTCTGGTCTACACTATGAAGTTTTGCTGGCATAGCTATGCCAGCAAGGAGCCTGGGGGGAAAAAAATCACACACCCCATCTGCCTCCCCAGCCCACATTGTTATGTCAACAAAACCCCGGCACAGGTTTAACTGTGCCCAAAGAAGAGAGCTTTTGTCGACGTTGCTAATGTTGTTCGGGAAGGTGGTGTCGTTATGCCGCAGAACAGCTTTTGTTGGCATACTCTGCATCTCCACTAGGGGGCTCTGCTGACATAGCTATACTGTCAAAAGCTCTGTGGGGTGGAAATGCCCTATGTCACTTTATCAAGTATCGGGGAGCAGCCGTGTTAGTCTGTATCCACAAAAACAACGAGGACTTTGGTGGCAGCTTAAAGACGAACAGATTTATTTGGGCATAAGCTTTCGTGGGTAAAAAACCCACTTCTTGGTTTTTTTACCCACGAAAGCTTATGCCCAAATAAATCTGTTAGTCTTTAAGGTGCCACCGGACTCCTCGTTGTTTTTGTCTCCCTTTAGATGACCGCTTAAAAACCAAGGTCCTGGAGTGGAGAGGTTTGTCCCTGTGGTCTGAGGCTCCGAAGCAGCTGCAGGGCCGTAGTGTTGTATGCATATAGTTTGTGAGATGCTTTTGGATCCTTGAGGATGAAAAACACTACGTACAAACATATGAAACTAAAAAACAAACAAACCAAAAGATGGTAGGACCAACTTCAAATAAAATGGGTTATCATCAGGTTGATTCTGACGCCCTGGAACTGTGATCTGAAATCAGCTGAGTTCTCAAATAGCATCGTTTCCGAAGCCCTGCAGAGGGAAGCCAGCATTTATATTTACTGCCAACGGACACACTAGCCTTTCCCTTTCTCGACTCTTTTGTTGGCAGGCAACAAGCGCAAGACTCTACATATGAAAATTTTGATCGCAGAAACAACTGTGGCAGTAGGAGTTTGCCGACAGAATGACCTACAGCAACTTGGCCTTTGGAATCTGGACCACATCATTTTCACGTGTTTACACATGTTGATCTACTATTCATTACATGTAAAACAAAACAGGTTATGTTTGTGTGTCTTTTCTCCAGCAATGTGCATATGTACTACTCGGCTCTGATGCATGGAATGTCAGACTGGTCATGCGTGAGCAGGTTGGCCCCTACTGGCTGCAACCTACCGAAAATGTAAGCTCTGAGAAAAGAAAAAGGAGCGGTAGGTAAAGAGAGGGAGAAAAGGGAAGGAATATCCAGGGCCAAGGAGAAGACGAGCGACTTTAGATGTCAGTTCCAACCAACCTGCACCACTCAGCAATCACTGTTAAAAGTCAAAGGCCGGCTCCTGCTGCATTTTCCGAACATTATTTTGAAACCATTTTAAAACCACTAGAACTTAGCAAAACACACGCAGCTTATTAAAAACAACAAAAGGACTGAGGTTGCCGTTTCAAACTTCAGCCTTTCTTCAGATGTGAGGAAAAAGGTTGTTGAATTTTTTTTAAGTGGGAGGGATATATGTATTTTTTTATATCTTACAAATATTTACTCTTTCATCATAAAAACTGCTGAAAAAAGTTATTCCATCTTTAAAAAAAAAAAAAAAAACGTGGCCCCTCCCCTTCCCAAAAAAAGACTTACCTTCTGGCAGAGACTAACCATGTCAGCCCAGGAGGGAAACGTTTTCAGAAAACTGTGGGAGTGGAAAACAGGAAATTGGAATGAGAACTCTATTGCGGCCTTAATTCTAGCAGCTGCTGTTAGTGGATATCGTATATAAACACACACGTGTATCTATATTATATAAAGTTTCCTTATGATAAGAGGCTTCACAGACTACATTGCAGTAAAAGTAAAACTTGTGTTAGCTATATTATCAACCTCTCTCTCTCTCTCTCACACACACACACACACACACACACACACGATGGATTATAGCTGGTTAAAATTTTTCTGTCCAGCTGTTTTTACAATGGAAAATGGCTATTTGACTAAACAGAAATTTCTGCAAAAAACTGTTTTGGTTTTTATCCAAAATGTTTCAGTTTTTGTGGGGAGAAAAAAAAACCAATCACCTGGAAAAAGAATTGTTTCCAGTTTTCAGCCACTGAAAACCAACATTTTTCAATGATGTCAAAAAAAATTCATTTTTCTATGAAAACCCCAAAAATATTCTAATTTTTTTTTTCCAAAAGGAAAAATTCCCAGCCAACTCTCAGACGTAGGTGCGTTCTGCAGAAAGGTTCCTTCAGCATGCTCACCCCACACTTTATATACCACTCTACGGTGGTCACTATTAAAGAGTCGTCATTCACCAACCATTACCACTGACACGCCTGTTACTTATTACTACATTTTGATATCGTGGAAGCACATAAAGGCAGAAGATGAGGATGCCAGCATGACGGCTGCTGTACTAACCTGCATAAAGAGTGTCCCTGTTTATGGATGGCTTACGGTCAATGGGTACGTCTACACTTGTAATCCTGAAGTGCTATTGCATTGCATGTAGGTATACCCAATGTAGCTTTAATCTTGTTAGCTCAGCCGCATGGGCATCACCATGGCTAGCTGCATGAGTAAGGGTCCAGGCGGGCTTGCACAGCCAGCCTGCAGATTCACGGCCTGGTGCCCAAGGTAGCTCGGGTACATCTGCTCAAGCTGCAGTCACAGCCTAGGATTACAGTAAGGACACGCTCTTCAAGGCACAAACGGACGACAGGTTGGGGATAGGGAATAGCAAAGAAGCTAATGAACATGGCGATGACAGGCAGTTTTGTTGCTGTTGGGTTTTGCTGCTTTTAATTGAGAGTAGAGGGGGTAACAACGGGATTCTATGTATCTAACCATATGGCCTCCGTTACCGTGGTATATGAGTACCTTACACTCTTTTTTAAAGCAAAGTTACGATGAACCATTAACACACAACGTCGCCCACGACTTATTCAGGATGAGGTTAATATTCAAAGAACTTGGTTAAAGACACTGGCTTGCTGGCTTCTCCTCTGAGTATGCCAAAAAATGCATTTACCCTCACGCACCCCTGTGAGGTAGGGCAGGGCTGTAATCCCCTTTTTGACAGATGAGAAATGAAGGCATAGAGAGAATAAGGGATGTGTCCAAGGTCACACAGAAAATGGGAGGCAGAGGAGGGACTTGAAACCAGATCTCCGAAGTGCTAGGCCAATGCCCTAAACACCAGGGGAGTTACCAGTAGTAAGGGAGATAGAAAAGACAGGAATGGGAACAGCGATAGTCACAGCTGGTCACGGGGCCAGCCGTGACCGTTGGCTGGGTTTTGTAGGCACCACCGCAGAGTGGAGTTTTAAGGGGGGCTATGGAGGAGGAGGAGGTAGTGGCTGTACAGATATTAATTGGGGAATTTTCCCTTCACGTAAAGGGCATCATAGAAGAAAGCAGGGAGTTGTTTGAAGAAGCCGGTTGAGGAATAAAGGCTGGGAATGTTGGCAGAGTGAAGGGGGCGGGGGAGAGAAGGGGTCGACATTGCAATATGTTACTCTTTCAGGCCTGATTTCCTGCAGTTGTTTCCTTATCTCTATAGCAGGAACTATCTGCAGGATCTGATGCTGCAGTGTGGAAACTGAGGATATTTTGGCTTAATGGTGACCACCGCGCAGGATACATTGAATTCCAGTTTGGGGCTCAATCCTGCAGCCATTCAAGGCAATGGGAAAACTCCCCGACATCCACGGAAGTGGGAACAGGCCTTAAAAATTGCAGCCAGGAGTTCAATCTTGAGTTCTCAACCTGACCACCCTCCTACCGTTCCCATATTGCTAAATGGGACTAGGCCTTTATATGGAAAAGGCCTTATCCAACCTAATAAGACTGTGTATAAAGTCCTATCCCAAACAGTTTAGAAATACCTGCCTCTGGTTCAGAAGCTCCTTTTGGTGAGCGATGGCTACTGCCACTTTAAATGATTCACCACCACAGTTTTTTTTTTTTTTTTTTTAAATCTTTTCAGCCCTCAGCTGTTTTGAGGTACTCGTTCTTCATCTTCAGCTGATGTCTTTTACCTTTCGGTGTTGCCCTGGAATTGCTGTGGATTCATTAGCAAAGATTGTCAAATTAATAAGGACTCAGGAAATCTGAATTCAATACCAGGCTCTGCCACAGACTTCTTGTGTCACCCTGAGCAGGTCACTTCAATCTAGCCTGTGCCTCGGTGCCCCATCTGTAAAATGGGACTAGCTCTTCCCTGTTTGGAGGCTAAAATCCATTAATGATTGTTAGATGGTCAGATACTATGGTGATAAGAGCCACGTACGTAATTACATAGATACCTTTGATTTAATTAATGTGCTTGAACTCCGTTTTCGGATGCATAGAATTTACTTTTAGTAACTCTGAAACCCTAATTCCCAACGGGGTCTACTACTTCCAAGCCCCACACTGCACTTTCCTCTTTGGTAATTACCCTCCATAACATTCCCTTTGATTGACTGTAAAAACCTACTGTTTGTAACTGCAGTGACTAGAATGGTTGTTATATTGGGTTTCCCTATTAAGCAGTCAATTAAATCTAAAGTACAGTGCGTGTTTCCTAGACTCTTGTGCCGGAGAGCAGATTAGATCTCCTTTACTTCTGCATCACCACCCTCTCCCAGCAAACAAAATTCTAGGCAATCTGTCTGCAGTGCATTCATTCTCTCATCACTGCATTACAGCAGGAGATGCAACAAAAGGCCCCTGCAGTGAGAGAGCTGCCCCCTGACCCCAAGATACCTAGTGGATCTCATTTCCTTCCTCACCTGACTCTCTAAAGGGATAGAAAGACTCAGGAAAGAAAACCTGTCCCTCAGGTGGGGAAAGAAGCGCACACACATTTTGGGAGACGGACAGAGGAAGCAAATCAAATGCTTTTCCTCACTCACTGGGGAATCCTCCCCCTTTGGAGTGGAGGTTCTGGGGACTCCTACAAGGCAGACTAGATGCTGCTTGTATTTTGTTTCTGTGTAATATACTAGCTAGTGAGTATACAGTTCTCTGCTCTAAGCAGTTTGCCAGATCTACTCGGGTAGGTGATTATGTAACCATCCAGCGACAATGCCATCGCAAGCCAGTCCTTTGGCTCAGGTAGTTTTGGCTCCAATCGAAGCCTATGTTTTTGGAGCATAAGATCCGACTTCGACTCCTAGGTGCACAGTTTAAATGACATCCAATATCCACATATTGCCGGGGCTTTGCCACAACCGGCAGTGGAAGACTCTGGCGGCTGATTTCAGAGGGGCGGTGTAGTTTAAGAGCTAAAAATGGGCAGTCGGTATCTTAGCAACAGGTAGTTAATAGTGTACTTGGTTTTGTTTATTTTTATGTTTCTAATTAGAATACAAGCTGCATTTTGTTCCTATTAAAATGTCAGAAATTTGAGATGGAAATCAGCTACCTGGGTCACCTTATCTTTAACCCAATCCCCGTACAGGATTGTTCCTTAACAGGACAAACTGGATCTTGAAAAATATTTCTTCACGACGACTGTTTCTTTCCCACTTACACACTGATCCCTCAAGCTGTTCTGCAAAGGGACAGGGCTCCACTGGTGTTAATGTTAAATAAAGTACATTGAAAAGGGGGACATACATTTTCAGATTATTTCTATGAAATATAATACAGTACTTACTACTGACTCCGTTTTTGCAACAATCAACACGTACCACATATGCACTCCCACTGCCTCCCTCTTTCTTAGACACACACATTTTCCTCCAATTGTTTGTTGGGGAGATGGGAACATTAAATCACTCAGCTTGGCTAGTCAAAAAAATGTCCATGAATCTATCCTCTCCCAAGACATGCAAAATGTATAGAGTCGGGAGCAGTGTGAGAACAGGACCAGGTCACAGGGGGCTCTATTCCTCGCTTTGCCGTGGACTCCCTGTGCAGACTTGTAAAGTACATGGAGATCTGCAGATAAAAACATTGTACGCAAGTATTATGCTTCAGTTTTTCTACTTCACTGCATTATCGCAAGTTACTGCTACTCTTAAATTAGCACTAGTAATCAAGGTACCAAAGAAGAATGTGACATCGTCCTGGACCAGATTGGGAAATGCCGTTCAACTCCATTCAACCATATCTACCAAGAAAGGCTCGATGCTGGATTCACTAAGCTATCAACCAACAGGAATAGATCCAGTGTCCGAGAGATCTCAGATGAGAGTATGGAGGTGAAGGAAAAATCTTCTTGTCTCAAGATCAGCAAATCCATAAGAGTTTGTTTGTTTTGAATGGTCTTGTGCAGCAGTTGATGCACGCAGACCCAGATTTCATTTATTTGGCAAGTTACGGTAATATTTGATCACTTTTAGCTAACAACTACATTGTTATTTTTATTATCTCAAAGATATTATAAAGGCAACCAGGGGGGTATATCAAAACCATCTGAATGACCTAATTAAGGTAGAGTCCAAGGGCCAAATCCTCCTTGAGTCACACAAATGAAGGGGAGGTTTAGGTTGGATATTAGGAAAAACTTTTTCACTAGGAGGGTGGTGAAGCACTGGAATGGGTTACCTAGGAAAGTGGTGGAATCTCCTTCCTTAGAGGTTTTTAAGGTCTGGCTTGACAAAGCCCTGGCTGGGATGATTTAGTTGGGATTAGGTCCTGCTTTGAGCAGGGAGTTGGACTAGATGACCTCCTGAGGTCCCTTCCAACCCTGATATTCTAAGAAATTCTTTAATTGCCTATACACCAACGCCTATACAGGCTGAGTAAGAAACAAGAGGAATGGGAATTGCTCATTTAGGAGAAATTCAATCTAGTCGTATCACTGAAACCTCGTGGGATGATTCGCATGATTGGAATGTTAAAAATCAGTGGTTATAACCTAGTCAGGAAGGATCAAGTGGGACAAAGGGGAGGGGGAGTGGTACTTTGTGTCAAAAACAGTGTCAGTTATCTGTGATTTAATCATGGATAACTCAAAAGAAAATGATCCTGAATGCTTAAGAATAAATGTCCTACCAGATAAAACACAAGATGGGGTATTAGTTGGTGTCTGCTAGAGGCCACCAAATCACACTGAGAACAAGATGGCCACCTTCTGATACACCTATCTATAGGGCGTAGGAAAAACACTTGCATGAGCATGGGGACTTCAATCTGAGGGACAAATGCTGGAAGTCTCATGCTGTCAGTATTAAAACATCCTTGGAATTTCTAAACATTACTGATGACAATTTCCTGACTCAAAAAAAAAAAATGTGTTGCTGCCAACATGGGAAAATTCCTTTTTAGACCTTGTCCTAACATAAAGAGCAGCTGATCACTGAACTAAAACTTAATGGTCATGGCTGGGGGGGGGATAAAATAGAGGTCTATAAAATCATGCCTGGTGTGGAGTAAGTAAAGAAGGAAGTGCTATTTATGCCTTTTCATAACACAAGAACTGGGGGTCACCAAATGAAATTAATAGGCAGCAGGTTTAAAACAAACAAAAGGAAGTATTTTTTCACACGAGGCAGTCAACCTGTGGAACTCCTTGCCAGAGGATGTTGTGAAGGCCAAGACTATAACAGGGTTCGAAAAAGAAAAAAGAACTAGATAAGTTCATGGAGGATAGGTCCATCAATGGCTATTAGCCAGGACAGGCAGGGATGGTGTCCCTAGACTCTGTTTGCCAGAAGCTGGGAATGGGCAATAGGGGATAGATCACTTGATGATTACCTGTTCTATTCATTCCCGCTGCGACACCTGGCATTGTCCATTGTAAGAAGACAGGATACTGGGCTAGATGGACCTTTGGTCTGACTCAGTATGGCCTCTCTTATGTTACTGTATCACATTTATAACGTGCAAGCAGAATAAAGTCCAGATCAGTAATATATATACTTTGTGCTTTAATAGGGCCAATTTCAAAAAGCTGAAAACAATTATGAGCCAAATCAGCTGGGAGGAAGAATTTAATCAGAAAAATGTGAAGGATAATTGGCAATTATTTAAGAACACCTTAATAGATGACAAAACCCAAAATTATTACAATGAAGGAACAAGGCTGTGCTGGTTAAAAAACTGACCTGATTTAGAGTGGAAGTGAAAGCAGTTATAAAAATTTTAAAAATAGATAAATCAGAAGTTAGGAATTGTATAATATTGATAAGGGAAGCAAAGGGACACAAGGAGAAATCTATGGCCAGCAAAGTTAAGGACAATAAGGAATTTAAAAAATATATATACTAAGAATAAAAAGAATCTTGACAAAGTACTGTATTGGTCCATTACTCAATGGAGATGGTAGAATTATCAATAATAAGGAAGAAGAGACAAAAGTGTTCAATATATATTTCTGTTCTGAATTTGGGGGAAAAACAGATGATTGTCTCGTCACATGGTGATAACTCTCCTCCCATTCCACTAGTATATCTGGAGGATATTAAATAGAAGTTACTAATGTTAGATATTTTTAAATCAGCAGGTCCAGATAATTTGCATCCAAAAATTTTAAATGAGCTGGCTGAGGAGCTGGCTAGACAGTTAATATTTGATTTTCAATAAGTCCTGGAGCACTGGGGAAGCTCCAGAAGACTGGAAGAAAGTTAATGTTGTGCCTATTTTTAAAAAGGGGTAAATAGGATAAGACTGATCAGCCTGACATCAATCCTGGACAATATAATGGCGGGCTTCTATGGGACTCAATTAATAGAGAATTAAAGGAAGGAAATGTAATTAATACAAATCAATATGGGTTTATGGAAAATAGAGCCTATCAAACTAATTTGATTTCTTTGTATGAGATTACATTTAGTTGATAAGGATAATATTGTTGACATAACCTGTAAGGCATTTGACCTGCCATACATTTTGATTAAAAACCTAGAATATAAAATTAACGTGGCATACATTAAATGGATTAAAAACTGGCTGATAGGTCTAAACTGTAATTGTAAATGGGGAATTATCCTCAAGCAGCTGTGTTTCTAGTGGGGCCCCAGAGGGATCGGTTCTTGGCCCTACACTATTTAACATTTTTATCAATGACCTGGAAGAAAAGAAAATCATCACTGATAAAATTTCATGACACAAAAATTGGGGGAGTGGTAAATAATGAAGAGGACACATCGCTGATTCAGAGCTATCTGGATTGCTTGGTAAAAGGAGTTCATGCAAACGTGTTTTAATAAGGCTAAATGTAAAAGTATACATCTAGAAACAAAGAAAGTAGGCCATATTATAGGATGGGGGACTTTATCCTGGGAATCAATGACTCTGGAAAAGGTTTGGGGGTTGTGGTGGATAATCAATCAGTTGAACATGAGCTACCTGTGTGATACTGTGGCCAAAAACACTAATACGCTCCTTTGGTGCATACACGAGGGAACGTCAAGTAGGAGAAGAGAGGTTATTTTACCTCTATATTTGGCACTTCTGGAATTCTGTGTCCAGTTCTGGTGCTCACAGTTCAAGAAGGATGTTGATAAACTGAAGAGGGTTTAGAGAAGAGCCATGGGAATGACCGGAAATCATGTCTTATAGTTATAGACTCAAAGAGCTCAACCTATTTATTTTAACAAAGAGGTTAAGGAGTGACTTGGATTACAGGCTATCAATATCTATATGGGGAACCAATATTGAATAATGGGGCTCTTCAATCTAGCAGAGAAAGGTAGAACATGATCCAAATGGCTGGAAGTTGAAGCTAGGCAAATTCAGACCAAAAATAAAGTATAAATTTTTCAGTGACAGCAAATTAACCATTGGAACAATTTACCAACGGTCAAGGTGGATTCTCCATCACTGGCAATTTTTAAATCAAGATTGGATGTTTTTCTAAAAGATCTGTGTGACATTACACCCTATATTCTCAGAGAAATATGCTTAGGATATGAATATGGCATAACTAAGAGATTTTATGCAAGGTGGGTCATGTGAGATATCATTGGAAAGGTTATGACTTACTGAATGTGATTATCCAATTTGTATGCATGTATCATTTCTGTATCTGAGGTTAGGAATATGGACTACATATCAGTTACAAAAGTGCTTGCACCTGGGGAATGCCCACCAGACAGTAGGCAATCAGCCTGGATGGGCCATTAGGAAGGACAATAGGTCTCTGAAGATGCTAATCTCCCTCCTTCCTGAGACATTTCCTGGGATGCTTCTTTAACTCTGCAGGGTCAGGTGATCATGTCACCTTGTACTGGACATCGTTTTGGACTTCTGGTATTTTTCCACTGGAAGGGGTTGGGGGGTCAAACTGGGAAACAAAGGATTCCTGCCATATGCAAATTCAATTTAAGGCTAGGGAGCGAGTTAATCTTGGCTCTTCTCCACTGCCTCCCCACCCAAGAAGGAAGACTGCTGAAAACACCTGAAGAAACAAAGAAAGGAAGATGGGGGGGGGGAAGGCAGGAGCTGAGCTAGGGTGACCAGACGTCCCGATTTTATCAGGACTGTCCCGATATTTGCTTCTTTGTCCTGCGTCCCGACCAATGTTTGGTCGGGACACTGGACAAAGAAGAAATTTTCCCTTCCGCTCTGGCGCTCAGGGCCCCCTCGTCCTGGCTCCGCCCTCTCCTTCCCCCATTGGCTCCCGCCCCAAATCCCCACCTCTTCCCCAGCATTCCTCCTCCCTCCCATGCTTGCAGCATGGCGGTGCAAGCCTGGAGGGAGGGGGGTGGCGGCGGCGGTGCCTGGATCCTGGAGCTGGTGAGTCAGCTCCAGCACCCGGGCACTGGGCGGGCAAAGGGGGGCGGGCAAGGGAGGAAGACGGGGGCTCAGCTGTGAGCCCCCCCGCCACGCCAGAGGGCTTCTGCCCGGGCTGCTGCACCCGGGGCCGGGAGTGCAACCTGAAGGCTGCTCCAGCCCTGCAGCCCGCGGGGCAGCGCGGTGGGTCCGGGTGGGGGCAGCGCAGAGCGGGCAGGGGCCAGGTGGGTGGCGCGGGCCAAATCCCCACTGCTGCTGGGGAGCCCCGCGCCTCTCCCTCCCACTCGCAGCTGCGGCTCCTTCCTGGCAGGACGCGCCCCACGGCTTGCCGCGCACACGCGGTGCGCATCCAGCTGCTCCTTCCCGGCGGGAGGGAGACTAGGCGCGGGGGACACATGCCGCATGTGCCCGAGGCAGCGGGGGGCACGTCCCGCTGGAAAGGAGCCACAGCCGCGAGCGGGAGGGAGAGGTGCGGGGCTCCCTGGCAGCAGCGGGGATTCGGCCCCTGCTGCCCCCCCTGGCTCCTGCCCGCTCCGTGCTGCCCCTGCCCGGACCCACCGCACCTCGCATATGCCCGTGGCGGGCGGCTCTGCGGGGGGGGGGGGGCGGCGCGCAGGGCCTGCTAATGCCCCAGGCCCCTTAAAACTTTTTTTTTGCTCCTCCCCTTTTTCGGCTCCGCCCCCATCCCGATATTTTATACTGGTAATCTGGTCACCCTAAGCTGAGCCCAGGCAAGAAAGGTCAGCCTGTGAAAAGTATACCTGCATAAAACAATATTTAGGGTGAGAAATTACTATTTGTAGCCAATTTCTTGAATGTATTAAGCCTGGTTTGCATGATTGTTTAATTTGCTCAGTTATCTGCTTTAATCTATTTGCTATTCCTTATAGTCACTTAAAAATCTACCTCTTGTAGTTCATAAACTTGGTTTTTTTGTTTATTCTAAAACCCAGTTTGTGCAATTCTTAACTGGGGGGAAGGGGAGGAGAGAAGCTGAGCATATCTTCCTCCACATTGAGGAAGGAAGCGAATTTCATGAGTTTACGCTGTAGAGATCTCTATACAGCGCAAGACAATATAATTTTAGGCTTACATTCCAGAGGGCGTGTGCACCTGAGAGCTGGGCAATTCCCCGAGCTGAGTCTTCCCACACAGAGCTGGTTGCAGACGCTGTGTGATTCTACAGCTGGGTGTGTCCTTACCTGTGAGTGCGCATGCAGCAGGATACAGTGAGGGAGCCCAGGCTGGTGGAACAGGCAGGCTCAGTGGGACCTCAGTGGTACCCTGGAAGAGGGGTCCAACCTGTCTCAATCTGCTCTAAGAATTCTAAGAGTTCTATGGACTGTGCTATACAGGAGGTCAGACTAGATGATCACGAAGTGTCCAGCGCTGGAAGGGACCAATGACCTTCCCCTCCCAGCCTTCATTTTCTTAATAGAAATTAGGGTGCAGCCCAGCAGACCATTCACTTTATTGCAATGGACACCGTACAGTTCAAGTTTTCCAAAAGCCACAAATATTGATACTTTAGGGATCAAAACTGCACCAATTAAACTGTAAACAGCTTTTATTTACAAACTTGTAATAAATATCACCACGAAGAAAAAGCAACATTCTTGTCATTCTCCTCCTGGGCCTCTCTTAGGACCTCTGCCAATCATAACATGGTCGTGTAACGTGCACACAAGGAATAGGGTCAGGAAAGGCAACTAACCTAACCTGAAGACTTCAAACACCCAGACAATACCTTCATCTCCCAAGAACAATAAGTTACACACTGGGGGATGATATGGCTGCTTCTTGTGGCTCAATGGAATTATCGGGACCTTTACCAGGAGCTACTTGATTTTCTTTTTTTTATTTCATATGGTCTTTGGAGGCCTAGTACATTATAAACTCACAATCTGTAAAAACTCAAAGGCTGACACAATGGCTTCTGTTTTAAAACCTGCATGTCAAATATATACATAAAAGTCTTGTGTTTTCACATTTTTTACACAACTGAGGCATAACATTACGTCTAATAAAGGTGCTAAAACCAGTGCCTTAAACCTAAACGAAAAAAGCAGTAGAATTTATTTTTCCAGTTGCGAAGTTCCCAAAAGGGCCTGTTAAAAACATGCGGTAGTGATGGTTGGCTGATGCACAAAATGAAGGACATAGCAAATATGGGCTGGTACACAGAGAACAAAACTGCAAGACCAATTGGAGAATGGGTGTTGTCTGAAGTCCCAACTGACATGGTTTGCATAATTTGGCAAGAAGAGAAAGGGAAATTACAAAACAAGTGAGTCAATCAGTAACTGGTTAGTTCTCTAACACTAAAACTATATGTAAGTGCAATACTGGTGAATGTGCTGATGATCAGTTATGGAAGAGGTTGTAGGTAGCACTTTTCCTTTATTGGTGACCAGAGCTAAGTGTTTTAAAATGTGAGCGTGTCCTAAACATAAAGGCACTGAGTAATGGATGGGAAAAAGATATCATGGTTCCTTTGCAAAAATCCTGAGGTATTCACAGACCACGGCAACGGAACTTTAAGGCCATTTGGAACACATCAGATCCTACGGAGGCAAATAAAATGGCCACAGAGCCATATAAACACAGCTGGGAAGACCTGTTCTCTGCTTTCTTATTAGATGTTCCTTTCATTAATGCACTCAAAGAAGGCAACAAAGATTATGATAATTAAACTGACAAATTTCCAGGCCCACGGTTCACACCTTGGTAACAGAATTTTAAGAAGAAATCACCAAATTAAACACAGAGTAGGTCACTGCTCACAGTGTCATCTCCGATATCAAGATACCCAACTAGTGAGGAAGGAAAGCCACAGTAGTCTCCCTGCCGGTCAATTCAGCCCTAAAACCACCAGTCTCTTTCAGCAGCACCGAGGAATTGGTGAGTTAACATGAATACCAATGGCTATTTTCCCTTCTACATCTAGAAACTCAGTTCTTGACTTTATCTGTCTTTATAATAGAAGCAACATGGACATGAATGGTTCATTCTAGCAAACGATACGGAATCAGATTCAGTCACATCTGGAAGTTGGGAAAAATCTCAAGTGCTTAGTTAAAATTTCAGCTACTGCTTATAGGGGTGCGAAAAGATGTAAAAGGTCACATTCCACTGCAGAGGTCTGCGCAATCACAGAGAAGTTCAATTTTTAAAGAGACACTATATTCATGGATACAGTGAGTTTCCAAGTTTCAGAATAGGTAGGTAGATAACGTTTAGAGGTGCCATGGTTAAACAGTGGTCCAAAACTCTGCTTACACACAATCCTGATGTGTGGATTGGCCCAAGCAATGAAGTCTCAGAAGAAGAAAAAGGCACAAAGCAAAAAACCAACTGCTGTATATAAGACAAGGACAAGCTACATTCTCTCAAAGGATTCACATATCTAGTCTCAATTACCCTTTTAGACTGTGCTATAGACGGGAAGCCATTCAAGTGTTTTCACCAGACAGAAATTGAGTGACTCCATTTAAAGCAGTATGTTAAGAACTTAAAATACCCAAGAAAGTTAAAAACATGCCTGTGGACATTTCCCACCCATGCTCCCCCTTCGATTCATTTTGATATAAAGTACAACTCTCCAAGTGAAAATTACTTGTGCAATAACAACTTTGAACATAAACTGGAGAAAGCCAAGACTGTAAAAAGGTTTCTGGTGATCTCAGTGCCTGCTATCGTATAATGTCCAAGTAATGCACTTCTGGGTACAGAGTGTTCACAAGGAGAGCCAAGAGATTATTTCCATCTTGAAGACAATGATCTGGGTGCTTGATAAACTGGGATGCTTGGGAGAGCTGTTCCTGATACTCCGTATATTGTTTGCTTGATGCCATAGATTCAAGGGTATTCAGTGCCTACAAATAGAGGGAAAAATTCAGTTAGCTAAGTATATTCTGTCCCTATTTTCTGCAGTTATAATTAATGGGTCAGATCATTAGCTGGTGTAAACAAATGTGATTCCATTTACTTAAATGGATCTATGTTGATTTACACTACTCAAGGATCTGACCCTACATCTACCTAATGGTTTTATACAAATATTTGTATAACAAGCTCCCATGATCATGTAACATTCAACATCCACATTTTGTACAGTACAGTATCAGCAGATTAGATTCACACTACATATACCAATGTTGTTCTCTCTCTATGGGTGATAGGAACAACTACCCTGTCTTAAGTTTCACTGTGGTTCTTTAATAGGCATATCATTTATATTTACATCAGGCCCTAAACAGTTAACCTTAAGGGAAAACACACCAAATGCAGCTCGTAGCACTCTTGCAATTCATTTCACAATGTTCTCCTCAGTGCCCATGATTTCCATATACGTATGGATATTGTTTCTGCCCAACACTGTCAAGTTAAAAGTCCTATGTTAAAAAGAAATCCCTAACTTAAGTTAGCGATAAGACCAGTGATTAATTAAAGCTGGAAGAATTCTGAATGAACCTCATTTACTTTTCACTCATACCAAAGAAGGAAAAGAGAGTAGACAGCTTCGCTTTCATTTCTGATTAATTCCACTGTCAGGTTCTCATGCACTAGCATACTGCTGCAATGTGTGGCTTGCAAACACTCTGCAAGAGGATGTTTTTCTGTTGTCTTAGTCATTTAAAGGTTTGTATTCACAAAACGTAAATGTTGGGCTAAACATAGCCTGAACATAGCCCTTTACAGGGAATATATTAACGTCAAGGCTGATATTTTTTCATCCCTTCTACCTGCTGTTGCTGGGTTCCAACATTCCTGAACTCGGCTATCGTGGACATGACAACGTTGCATTGATTTGCCCAATGGAACAATTTTAAGCCAGTTAAGTTAAATTGGTACAAAAGGCTTCACAGACACTCTTATTTGGATTTAAACCAGTCTTATTTAGCTTAGACAATTAGGAATCCGTTAAACTGAAATAAGCCCCTCTTAAATAGAAATGAGAGAGAGCCCACACAGAGGTATGCACCAATTTAAAAATCACACTTAATTAAACCAGTGCATCTTGTCTATACAGGCGAGGCCTCAGAAGAACTTAACCCTTTCCTGTCCGCTTTTTACGGACACCTTTTGTATTCTGAAGTTATTGTGGAAAGGTTTATTTTTGAGCCAAAGTTTAAGAAACACACAAAGTACTGCAAATTGATGTTCCATTGGTAAAAGTGTTCAATCCTCTCCTTCGCCCCACTGTCAAAGAGTATATTTTCCAGTTCCTTCTGTTATCTAGTTTCCATTATTTCTCACTCAGTCTATTGAACTTACTATTTCACTGAAAGCCGTGTGTTTTAAGATTTATAATGACACAAAATATTCCTGTCAAACAACATGGGTTGCTGTGCAACCAGCTTTGCCTATGCAACTCACTTCCCTGGCCTAGATCACCTCAAGTATCTTAGTCTTGCTCTCTCAAACACACACTAGCAGTCCTACCAAGTTATAGCAAATAGTGCAGTAGTTTGTGATACCAACAAATGTTCCTCAAGTTACAAGGATAAGATCAACTAATTGCTTTTGAAATTCGGAATTTAGACCCAGATATAAAGAGGGGGAAAGCACTGAGGGCCAAATTAGGATGGGCATTTCGCTCTCACTGAAATCAGGCATTTCAGAGGAGAAGGTAGGCTTAATATACACTGTTGCTCATGGGAATCATTACACTCACACTGCAACTTGATTAGCCAATACAGAGACAGAGGATGCTCAGTGAAATCAATGGCTGACACACTACCTGCTGGGCTTTCTGTGAGAGCTGCAATTCTGAACCAGGCTTCAGACGGATTTGATTCTCCTGAGGAATCTGCACTGACAGGAAGGCTGACATACTGCGGGCAACCACGCGGAACCTTAAGTGTCAAGAGGAAGAAAGAAGTTGATGTAAAATTTAGATATTACTGAGCATCAGGATTAGACGTGCCAAAAATATCACCCTATTATTTCTTGCACTAAACCAGGTGAGGGATCTTTCTAACCCCCCCCCCCCTTTTTTTTTTTTAAATGCAATGCACCACTTGCAGTATAATACAAATTAACACAAATAAACTGGAGATCTCATTGGTCCCTAGCTATATCCTCAGATCACCCCAAACCACTTCTTTGAATTCTTTGTACTTACATCCTTTGTGTATTTTGAGACGTCTATCGCCGGAAAAGGGTCAATTCCTGCCCTCACTCAACTTAATGGGAGTTTTGCCATTGGTAAGGTTAAGAGTCTGTCCCTGGCATTTTTAGTAAAGGTCAAGGACAGGGCATAGGCAATAAACAAAAATTCATGGAAGCCGGTGACCTGTCCCTGACTTTTCACTAAATAATACCCTAAGGAAAGACTAATAGAGTGATGCTGGGATTGATCTCCGGCAGCCACTCCAGCCCACTGCTGCTCCAGTCCTGCGCGAGGAGGGGGGGCAGCGTGGCGCGGGGGGCAGCCCCAGGGCTGATCACCATTGCTCCAGTAGCAGTGGGGCTGACCCAATCCCAGCTGCTGCTCCAGTGGCCCCAGGGCTGACAGCTGCTCCAGCCCTGCCCTGGAAGTAGTCATGGAGGTCCCCAAAAGTCACAGAATCCGTGGCCTCTGTGACAGAATTGTATCCTTAGCCATTGGTTTCAATGGGGGTAGGATTTCACCCAAAAGAAACCACTCACATGCTTAAAGTTATGCTCATGTTTAAGTGCTTTGCTGGATCAGGGCCAAACAAATATTTCTGGTTTGGAGTACGTTCCCTTTCATTTTTTAGTTGGATTTCTTTTAGTTCTCTTATTATCAAGCTCCCTATCCACCTCTTCAGGAAGGAAACTGCTTAACACGCAAAGTTCGGTGTTTCTTTGAACCACTCATGTTTTCCAACACATACAGGATAATATAGGAAAGGCAGAGTGGAACATGACTACACACACGCTGGTAATGTCAGACATGCAAGACAGTTGACTGCCAGAGACAAGGTAAAAGAAAGCCAGGCAAGTATTCTCCTTGATGGATCTCTCTGCAAACATAACTAGAGATGGCACCAAACCAGAACTCCCAACTTCCCCTCTCTCCAGCACAAATTATGGGAAAGTTTACATTCAGATCTTAATGCGGTCCAAACTCCATTGCTTCTCTATAACAGGCCAAAACAAGAACACCCCCAAACCTTCAGGAGCTTTGGATTCCTAACCCAACTTCAGAGCTTAGTTCCATCCATTCAGAAAGCGTATAGGATTTGAGCAAGTATTTTCAAAATACGTGCTTTCTTAATCAGAGCGCTCCTTCCTAAATTCTTACCTGGGTGACAAAGGAGATTTCTTGCCTAGACCAATAACACCCAATATTCCGGACATCAGCCTCTCCTCAGCCAGCTGGTTCTGCCTGCCCTGTATTGAGAGCAATATCCGGATGACTGATTCAATCAGGATGGCGTCGTTCTGCTCCGTTTGGAGGAAGGATAACTGCAGGGCTTTATGCCACCAAAGAAACAGCTTTGCCTCTTCCTTCACTGAGCTTTTGGTAGATGAAAGAACAATGCTTAGAAACTGAACTTCCTTCTCCTTCAACATCTCGTAAGCCTGTGGCCCGGGGAAGTGTCCCTTTGCCCACCAGCCCAGTGAGGTGTTTAGTTGAAACGTTTGTGAAGGACATTTAGATATACTAGTTTTTAGGCTGGAATAACTCCAGTGAAGTAGAATTCCAGAAAGTATGGGCTTGATGTAGAAATTAAAGGGGGAGGTTCAAAGGCCAGTATTATGTAGAAGGTCAAACTAGACTATCCCAATGACTCCTTCAGCCCTTACATTTATTAATAAATGGTATAAAATCTGGTGCAACAGACTGGTGAGTCAGGCCCATTGTTCTTTGATCTTGGCTTTGTTTACAGGTATTTGATACTCTTGAGGAGCAGTAGATTTTGTTTTAACCATGATTTTAAAACTTTCCACTTTATTGTATAGCAGTGGAAACACTGAAGGCTTCTGCTGAGCAAAGCACACAGCACAAGTTCCTCTGTGGCTATTTTTAAAGATTGTTTTAAAACCAAACGGCCTGAAGGTCACGCACAAGGTTAATGAACTCAGATATTCCACAGAAAGCAACAGCACGAGAGATCTGCATCAGACTGTGCTCCAATAACTTCTGTCCAATCCTCCTACCACCAAAAAACCCTGCAGCAATCTTGGAGCATGTGTTTAGCATTGGAGAAGGTACCAAAACAGCCTTTTGCAGATTGCTGTCTTTCCCCACTTTGGCAATCAAGTGGATAGAGTTGGAGGGTACTACAGTCATCAGATGGCCAAGAGATCTGAACTGCAAAAAGGAGAGCATGCATTCTCCTAGCAAGGCTTTTTAATCAAGAACATTTTGCCCCTATTGCCACTGAAATGGAGAGGCATTTACCAGCCAACAGATTTGCTACATTCTGGATAGAACTGTTGAGCAGTGTGTAATACTTACTAGTGCATTATACACCAGCACTATTTGTATTTTAATAAGTACTTAGTACTTACAGTACCATAGCACTTTACAGCTTCAAAGCTCTTTACTAACAACACTCAATTCTCATCACGCTCCTTCCCGTTTGGTTTACCCGTGTTTTACAGGGATGCAGGGACATGACGACCTCCATTTTCAAAAAGTGCCCACCAATACTGGGTGCCCAGTTGGAAATACTCGGTCCTGAATTTTTTCCCCCAAAGTTGAGCATCCCACATTAGCTTCAGCACCTTATAAAAATATCAGGCCCCTAGCATCTCCAATTGAACACTGAGAATGTAACATATTCCAAATTAGTAGATACCTGAAAATGTAGGCCAAGATGACTTGCTCAAGAAACATTGGCAGAGCTGGGATTAGAAAGCCTGGAGTATAGTCCTATACCAGACCGAACGACTGTACTGAATCAGACTTTAAATACCTTGGATACACTTGCTCTAGCCATTTGCCAAGAGTTAGCAGCATTTTCATTTCATTGGTCAGAGTCTGCTCAGTGTTTAAACGCTGCAGCATGTAGACATAAAGGGTCAGGTAGCTTCCCAAGGATAAACATTCCTGCAGAAATTCTTCCATTGTGAGTTCAGGAACTTGAAGGGAGGCGAGTATAGGGCCCCAGCCTAAATCCTGGTTGAGAGGAAATTCTTAAAACAAAGTGAGAAGAAAATACAGAAAGGACAGGACGTGTTTGTTAAAACAGTTTTAGGACAGGGTAAAGCTTTAGACCTAACCTACTTGATTATGTTCCTTTAAATTAAATAATTCATACTTTGGCAGCTATTTTCCAAATCATCAGCTAGTCAGGGAATCATGGAGGTTAAAGATGGAAAAGACCTATTAGGCTATCTCCATGTAAGCAAGTACATTTGCAGGTATTTCAGCAGTATTCATTTTATAAGTCCCAGTGACAGGACTTGAAACACTTCCCTTGGGTGGGCTAAAATCTTACAGAATTGACTGGGGCAGAAATAGATATATAGTTCCATGGACATCACTCCAAAAACCTACACAATTGGAGAGAGAACATGATCCTCTCTACAAGGTTTCTTATAACCATCCCACAGAATTCTACCAAACATACAATTTGTATTAAATTCTACATGACTGTTTTTAAAAAGTTTTATAGAAAAAACTATCCTTTTCTATAAAAACAACAAGGAGTCTGGTGGCACCTTAAAGACTAACAGATTTATTTGGGCATGTTAGTCTTTAAGGTGCCACCAGACTCCTTGTTGTTTTTGTAGCTACAGACTAACACGGCTACCCCCTGATACTATCCTTTTCTATTAAATTCCGTAGGGCTTTTCCATAAAAGGATGGACTAGAATAAATAGGAAGCGTCATTTAGGTCCCCTTAGCTAGAAAGAGAATAGCCATCAGGCAAAGCCAGACAGTATCAGAAAGTGATATGTGGATGGAAACAATTCTAAGAAATCATTACATTAAGACTGTAAAACATACAACCAAAGAAATTCAAAAATAAGCAACAACACTGTCCATAACCTACTTGACTGTGTATAGATATTACTGCAGATACACACACGGAGCACAGTAAATAACAACGTACTTCAGGAAAGACCGTCTGATTATGAAATTAAAACCAAGTTAAAGCTATTACTGAGTGGCCTGAGGCTACAAGGAGCTCCAACCTAGCAATTAATTAGTGGACATTTCAAGGGTGATCATTAATGTTAGCTCAGAATAGAGGTTCTCTCTTACCTTCATTAAAGTAAGCTGTAATACAAGCTTCTGTAGTCTCTGCCATATGTCTGACCGAGGCCAGGCTCTGGCATGCTGCTGTTAGCAGGGGCATCACTAGCAGGCCATGCACTTTGGTGTTGATCCAGTTTTGTAAACTACCCCGTAGCGACTCTGCTGTTGTGATGCTAGCATTATTCATCATCATCAGTGCTTCTGAAAAGAGACTACTGAGAGCCATATGACGAGTTTGCATATCCATGTCTGAAAGTCAAAGACAAAAATACCAGTAAGAATAAGTCAGGTGTGAAAATAAAAATTAAAGAAGGGAGGAGGGATGGTCCTGTGTTTAAGGCACTGGACTGGGACTCCGGAGATCTGGGTTCAATTCTTGTCACTGCAATAGACTTCCTGTATGACCTTGAAAAAGTCACTTATTCACTATGTGCCTCAGTTCTACATCTATAAAAAGGAGGGGATAATCCTTCCTAAGAATCCACTTTGTCTTGGAGAATTAGACACTTCAGGCAAGGCACTATAATGATTATTTGTACAGTGCCTCACACAGAGTCCTGATCTCAGCTAAAAAGCAACAGAGGGTCCTGTGGCACCTTTGAGACTAACAGAAGTATTGGGAGCATAAGCTTTCGTGGGTAAGAACCTCACTTCTTCAGATGCAAGATGCATCTTGTATCTGAAGAAGTGAGGTTCTTACCCACGAAAGCTTATGCTCCCAATACTTCTGTTAAGTCTCAAAGGTGCCACAGGACCCTCTGTTGCTTTTTACAGATTCAGACTAACACAGCTACCCCTCTGATACTGATCTCAGCTGGGGCATCTAGGTGCTACTATTATTTAAGTGGGGGGGTGGGACAGGGGACATTTACTGGGCTCCCACTCAACACAACTTGGTTGTAAAATAAAGTTAATGAACAATTTATAGCTGTTTGATCACTTCAAATATGACCAGAGGAGTCCTAGAGACTTTAGCAGTCCCACAGCATTTCCCAAAATACTAGATTATCCAGATAACCTTGCCAGTCTAAGCATCTGAACCCCTTGCTTCATATTCAGACCCTGAATCTCTTTTCATAGTGCCTATTTTATTTCATAGGGACCCTTTAAATAGCAACCACTTATAACAATTTTCTTTAAAGCAATTTAAACATGTCATTATAATGCTTAGTTCTTATAATCCTTTTCACAATTTAATTCAACAATTTACATTACTAAATGGAAATTAAGTATTTTAATACTATTTTTATAAACTGAACATCTAACTCGTTAATCCTCACAGCCCGCTGCAAGGAAGTATTACTGGCACCATAGTTCAAATGGTGAAACTGAGGCTAAGAAGTTAAATGACTTCCCCAAGGCCACAGCCACTTAGACCTGGCTGTAAAAAATTTTTTACCGGACACCTAATGAACCAAAGGATGACAAGAAAAGAGAATTCCATCTGAGCAAGGACCTGGGGCAATGCTCTTGTGAGAAGTCCAGCCCTCCCCACCCCAGCTGCTGTGAAGTGGGAATGTGCTGTCATTAGATGCTGCTAAGGGAGCTGCATCATTTTTCCCCCCCATCAGCTTCTAACTAGCAAGTGTTTGATAAATCTGATACATGACAACGTGCTGCTAAAAGGCGGGCTCTTCCACCACCCATTCCAAATCACCTACACCCAAGAACCTTCTTTCTTTTGGCTGATGAGTTGGAGAGGGAATTCTCTCCCCTTCAGCTGTGTGAGAGGGCATATGTGTTCTTCAAAACCAAGGTACTTTCCAAGGGACATTCAATACATAGTCAATAAATCCTCAGAGGTCCAAAGCCCATCTCAGAAATATCGCATGTATTTTAAATGCATGAAATAGTTCAAAAAAGTATCTGTAACTAGCCTAACTCTACAAATAATATGTCTTGACAACTGTAAAAAACATGGCATTTCCTTAGAACCAACCTGGAGGGTTAAAGATGACAATATCGTCTAAGAGCTTTGACATTTCTTGTTCCAATACCGAAAGGGTTATTTTTCCATTTTGTTCCAGGGTGCTGAGAAACTGAACCACCTGGTGAATGTATGCTTGGCATTTTAGTGTTGCGTCCTATTAAAATTTAAAAAAGTTGGCACACTTAGCTCTATTCTCATGGCCCATATGACCACACGACACATCACAACCTTAACAAGACAACTAGAAGATGATCAAGAACAGTCCAGAAGAACTGCCAATCATACTTACAAGATGCACATGACTATCGGAAGAAGCACCAAAGCCTGCAGAAACTTTTAAGAGTTTCATTATCAGTTCAGCTGCTGAATCCTTGGCTAGGATGATGGAAGGAGGATAGTGGCTTCTAAAGTAGCTGATGATGCTTTTATAAGATTCAATGCGCACAAGTTGCCATGGAAGAGAGCTGGTCTGTCCAAGGAGGTTAATCAGTGGCGATTCCTGAAGATTAAAAAAAAACGAATTCTCTTTTTATGAACAGTCACAATACTAAATATTGGAAACTAATGGAGAGATCAATCCACAATGTTTAGATTAGAGATGCACAGAGTATAATAAAAAAACCTACCAAACAGCTGACTGCTAGCAGTGTGGCTTTAATAGTTCATTGTGCTAAAATAATACTCATTGCATTTGTATGTACTATTGGTATTACAGTGGCATCTGACAGCCCCAACCAAAATTAGCAGATCAATGTGTTGGCACAATATGATGGTCCTTGCCATAAACAGAGCTTCAATCTAAACACATAGGAAAGCGTAAGAGGGCAAACGGAGAAACAGAGACATGACCTGACTTCCATAAGGTCACACTGGTCAGGTAATATAGGTCAGTGGCCGAGGGGGGAACAGAACCCAGGTGTCCCATCATTTGGTCCAGTGCTTTACCCACTACACTAGGATACCTCCAATATATATATAATATATATATATATATATATATATATATATATATATATTTTGTTTGTTTGTTTTTCTTCTCTCTCTCTCTCAACGTCTTTCCCTCCTCACATCTAAGGAGTTCCAAAACTATTCCACTACAAGAAAGCTGCAGCCACAAAGGTTCTCCTAATACACTGGACCTTAACCAAGTTAGTTCATTGTGAATTTACTTATACAACAGAATGATTGAATATTCCTATGTTTCTCAATTGCAGTTAACTCGGTAAAATAGAGTACCCTAATGACCTGGAAATAACCCAAATGAAATCAGATTGACAAGAATGTTACAATTATAATTTTAATAAAGATATAACGATTCAGCCACGCTGTGTCCATTTTAGGACACTCAGGAAAAAAGGACTCAAATCAGAACTTGTCATTCAGGTGAAGAAGTCACAGGAACGTTCTAAGGGAAGAAAAGAATTAAGATGCTAATGAACCTTGCTCTAAAGTGTTTTATACCAAGCCTGCTGGAGGTAGGAGGAAAATCTTTTTGGGTGGCTCACACATTATACACAAGTGTATTTTTAGAAGTTTAAGGAAGATCTTTGAAATGACAAAATATCTAGAAGGTCATTGAAAGGAGTGGAAGGTTTCAGAGTAGCAGCTGTGTTAGTCTGTATCCGCAAAAAGAACAGGAGTACTTGTGGAAAGGAGTGTGTCGCCTGAGATACTGAACTCAATCATTTGAATAAGTTGGAAAATACAACGGCGATTGCGGATTAGAGGCTAGGATGGAGAACTACGTCATACCTCCTTCAAACACAATGCATCAAAGGAACTGAAACAGAAGCTGATTATTATTGTTAATAATTTAGGAGCCCCTGACATGGACCAGCACCCTATTGTGCTAGGCTGTGCAAACAAAAGCATTTTTGGGAGACTCACCATGCCACCACAGGGGAATTGGGGACCTATGAAGTCACGCAGAGCTAATTTTATGTAAACTTCACTGATTTCCATCTTTGACCTTTGTAATGAATCTTTAAAACCCATTTTTGCTAAATGCTTCTCTTTGTGTTTAATGCATTTATTCTCTCTATCGGACAAATATTTAAATGCAACCATAAAGTGGAACTCAGGTGCCGTCGGAGACTAGGATATCTCCATCCACACGGGGGGGGGGGGTGGTTAACAGGTGGAATAAACTCAGCCAAAGGCAGCTGGTTATAAAAATATGCAGATTGTGCTGCAATCTCTGCCCAATGAGGAGTCACAGCCAATGTCAAGCTGGCATAGAGATGAATCAGGCCTTAGGAATGCTACATCACCCTGACCTGCTGCTATAGTTACATAGCGTCTCCATGTGTACGTTCAGAAGGGAAGGGAGAGTTTTATGTTATGAAATAAATGTTTGTAGAAGCAGCTATATGGCTGAGGCGATAAACAATATTCCAGAAATGTAAAGAATGCTGATGACTGATTCAATTTGTTTATATCATGTTATAAAAGTACAGAATCAGAGTGTATTTGGGTGTAACAGGATAACGGATGTTTCCATGGGGATTGTTTTATGCTCCTTGGCAATTATGTCAGGGTTCCTGCACCAAGTTTTACTGTTTTCCAGTTTTGAACAGCCCTAGGCCAACTGGGGATAGATGCAGATGTGGGCTGCATTAGGACCAGCAGCAGTTCAAGCTACTTGTACTTAAATATCATACGGGAAAATGAAAAGAGCTCCTACAGATTTTTATATGGGGGAGAAGGGTAGCCTCTCTACCCTTCATGGCTGTTGGGGAAGAATCACCTGGAGGAGTGAGATAAAGACTCAGTAGTGGGGACAAACGTGTTTATTTGGTTTTTTTACAACCCCTAAAAAGTCACTGGAGGCTCAGTTGCAGCTAGATCACTGCTTCTTACAACCACTTCCTACGATAGAACAACTTCCACTTAAGCAATACACAAAATATTACTACACACTCAAATCTCTTAGCCCTCCCTGGAGTACAGCTGTTTATTACATTTAAGAGTAGCACACTTCAGTTAATCATTCCCTGCTTGAGAGAATACAGCAGCCTGCCTCCTTGTAGAGGGCTGACTCCTCATTAGAAAGGCTTGGAACCAGATATATCTATCTGGATTCATCGAATATGTCTCCCGTCTCCCTCAAGCTCTGGACGCATGTACACCTCTACCACGATATAACGCGACCCGATATAACATGAATTCGGATATAACGTGGTAAAGCAGTGCTCTGGGGGGGGGGGGGGGGGCGCACTCCAGTGGATCAAAGCAAGTTCGATACAACGCGGTTTCACCTATAACGCAATACGATTTTTTGGCTCCTGAGGACAGCATTATATCGGAGTAGAGGTGTACATTAAAAACTGTAAAATTCAATTCACAGAGAGGTCATCATGCCACATTCACACAACACAGTATAAAAGTCTAGTCTGAATTAAACTGAAACAACATAGCTAAGGGTATTTTCAGTCCTTATTCTCACAGAAAGGCCCTAACTAGTGAAATGTTCTTATTTACAAAGGCCGTGGGGATCAGGGTGAAGCAATAATTTTATTAATCCACCAGGGTAAATCAGCCTCCTCACATGAAGATGTCCCACTGTGGGCACTAGAAAGCTACCTCAAAAGAGAAAGATGGTCCAGCGTTTAGGGCACTACGCTGGGACTTGGGTAACCTGGCTACAAGTCCCTGTTCCACTAAACACTTCCTATATGATCTTTGTGCCTCAGTTGCCCATCTGTAAAATGGGGATAATAGCACTTCCCTGCATGTTGAGAGGCTAAATACAGTACAATGGTGAGATGCTTAGATATGCTAAAGGGAACCATATATATGTTGTGACCAGACGAGATGCCAGCTCAGGTCAGAGCCAGTCAATTCGACTTGTGTATTAGCATAGATCAAAGCGATTGTTAAATGTCTGAATGTATTTGGTGTTTAAACATAATGAAAATGAATGGGTCATTACTTGCATAGTTTTCAACCATTTGTGTCCAGTTATAATGTTATGGCAAACATTTACATAACAAATACACCTGTAACTAAAGCTGTGTGAAATGCCAATGAAGAGCTTTATCAGTAAAAAGGCTAATTTCAAAGCACATGGTCAGTGTGTGTAATGACCTGAGGTCAAATAGACACAAAATACATTCCTCACTGCTGGACATCAAAGGAAAAGCCCACATTGGGTAGTGTCACTGTCAGTTGTTGTCTGTGAGAAGAAGCGGTAAGTCTGGATTTAAGGAAAGCGTCTTCATCTCTGGACTGTTTGGACTCTTACAGGGAAGTGTACCAGATGCAAAAGTAGAAATCCCCCAAAATCATCTGGGTACCCTGAAAAGATTTTCGGGGAAACTGGCAGTTTATTACATCACTGCCATCGCTTGGAATTACTCACCTGTACTTATATTTTACCTGCTTTAACCTTTCAATAAAAGTGTACTTAGTTTACTATAGAAATTGGCTACCAGCATTGTCTTTGGTGTAAGATCTAGAGTACCAGTTGATCTGGGCTAAGTGACTGGTCCTTTGGGACTGGGAGCAACCTGATGTGGTGTGATTTTTGGCCTGAGCGACCTTTTACCACAAAGTTCAGTTTGTCTGGGTGGCAAGACAGACTGGACAGTTTGAAGGGACAGTCTGTGACTTCAGGGTAAGACTAGTGTAGTGATCCAGGAGTTCCCATTTGTCAGTGGGTTGTGGTGAAATCTAATTATAGAAAACACCAGCAGATTGGGCAGTCTGTCCTGTTTTTTTGACAGTTTGCCCTGAGGTGGGCACTCACAGTTGAGAGCCACTCCAGACAACGTGACATACATATCTAAGATAGACAGACCCAATGGATCCAGGTTTGGACATAGTTCATGGAATTTCTTTTACCAGTGTGCTGCAGCTTAGGCAGGGTTTAGACATGGTACACTTGCTTGCCTGGTAATGGAAATTAACAGAGATTAATGGATGCAAGGTATATTTCTGTAAACCTGATGGACCACTCTATCAGCCTATCAGACACACTGTCTGGCCTCAACCATTAATATGGTGGCTTCCAATTGCCATCTCCCCATGTGTCATCTGCATAGGTCCCCGTAGCACATAAACAAAGCTTAGAATGCTAAGATGTCTAAGTTTGTGACAAACCCCAGGCAATCTGATCCATCTCTGAACCTTTTCAAAATTACCTCTTTGCTTATAAGCTGCTCCTCCTTTGCCAACAGAACCACCATACAGAGCAAGCAGACAATCATACTGTGCGTTTCAGGACGGGGCTTGGGATTCCAGGCATCAGACAGGACGCTGACCCAGTTTACGTCACATAAAACAGAACCCAAGAAAATGAAACAACTCTTCGGGCTGCCTCTTTCAACCTAGGAGAAAACAGACAGGCACCTTTATTTTATTTATTTAGATTTAAATAACTCAAAAGACACTGTCCGTAGCTTTAGGCACCCTAGCATCATTAATAAAGCAATTCACTCTCCGCAGCTTTAAATAAACCATTCAACAGGACCTCAAGTCAGCCAGTCATCTACAAGAATTCCCTTCTACCCCCCTTCATCATCAAGGAAGTATAACCCTCAGCCCTCCCAAAACCCCAGTCAAAGAAATGTCTTTTGCAGTATTTCCAGAAGGCCACCAAATTCAGACTATTTCAAATGCAGAGGCAATATTCAGGCTATTGTGGACTTTCCGTTGCAAAATTGCAACTGGCTTTTCTCTCTTTGGGGAAGATCAAAAAATTCTGTATCAATTTTAGACATGCAGGGACAATGTAACACTGACAGGAAGGCAGTAAAGGCCTTGGAAGAAAGATTCTGGAGTTCCACCACTATCTGTACTACAATTTTAGGGTGTAAATCAGAAGCAGTCAACTAGAAAATGGAAGTATGGTGATCATTTTAGTTAGCATAAAATTGGTTTATAATCCACTGATTGATACTTCACACATTGTCTATATATTGATACTTATTTTCCAAAGTCATGTTAATTATGCATTATAAACCCAAAGTGCTCGAGAGTCAACTTTTGGGGAAACGTTCAGTACATTACCAAAATGAACACTAATTTGATTAATATTCTTTCTCAAGTTCCCGACTTGTCTAGAAATTCATTTATAAGCTGTCCTCGACGCAAATGCCTGCAAGCCTAAAGCCAAGCTGACAAAATCATTCTTAGAAACTTTAATACCTCACTGCATGGTGACAATGGCTAGGCAGCTGGTATGGTGTGGCCACTGCCCATCATGCTGCCCAGCTGCCCACGTGCTCCGTATTTTTCTGTTGTATCTTCCCATTGTCTCGGGTCTTATAGGTAGAATGTAAGCTTTTTGGGACAGTGACCATGTTTTTGTTCTGTGTTTGTACAATACCTAGCACGATGAGACCCTGGTTCATGAGTAGGACTTATTATTTATTTGCATTGTTGTAGTGCCTATATTAAAGGAAAGGAAGTGATTCAGTGGTTGGAGCACAAGCCTGGGCCATGGGAGAACTGGGCTCAATTGCTGATCCACCACGCACATCCTGTGTCATCTTGTGCAAGTCACTACATTTTCCAGTTTCTCATCTGTAAAATGGGGATAATCGCACTGCCCTACCTCACAAGGAGGTTGAGGATAAGAACATAAGAAAGGCCATACTGGTTCAGATCAAAGGTCCATCTAGCCCAGTATCCTGTATTCCAACAGTGGCCAATGCCAGGTGCTCCAGGGGGAATGAACAGAACAGGTAATCCATCCCCTGTCGCCATTTCCAGCTTCCAGCAAACAGAAGCTAGGGACACCATTCCTGCCCATCCTGGCTAATAGCCATTGATGGACCTATCCTCCATGAACTTATATAGTTCTTTTTTGAACCCTGTTATAGTCTTGGCCTTCACAACATCCTCTGGCAAGAAATTCCACAGGTTGACTGTGCATTGTGTGAAAAAATATTTGTTTGTTTTAAACCTGCTGCCTATTCATTTCATTTGGTGATACCTAGTTCTTGTGTTATGAGAAGGAATAAATAACACTTCCTTATTTCCCTTCTCCACATCAGTCATGATTTTATAGACCTCTATCATATCCCCCTTAGTCTCCTCTTTTCCAAGCTGAAAAGTCCCACTCTTATTAATCTCTCCTCATATGGCAGCTGTTCCATATCACTAATCATTTTTGTTGCCCTTTTCTGAACCTTTTCCCATTCCAATAATCTCTTTTGAGATGGGCAACCACATCTGCATGCAATATTCAAGATGTGGGCGCATCATGGATTTATATAGAGGAAATATGATATTTTCTCTGTCTTATTACCTATCCCTTTCTTAATGATTCCCAACAATCTGTTTGCTTTTTTGACTGCAGCTGCACATTGAGCATCACAGTCTGAAAACATCCACTCAGATACCATAAGCTCAGATAGTACCACTGAGGGCCATACATCAATGTAACTGAATCCCACAGTAGTAGTATCGTACTGATAAATTATTATAGTACTAATAATTATAAATAATATATTGTAATAGCAACCCTCAGATTCTACAATAAATCTAATTGATGTACTCTTTGGCTAAATAAACTGAAACAGACATCCATTTAATTTCAAAGACGGAATTAACTAAAGTATAAATGGTCTTATTTCAATACGCATTAAGTGCTTACTTTAAAGAATTCTTCCATGAGCATCTGATCTGGGTGCATCTCTCTCCATGGAAGTCTGCTGAATTCAGCATGGAAAGTATAGAGAATGAATTCTGGCATTTTGGGGGCTGTGCACGAGTCACAATAATGCATCAGATGTAACCAGAGAGCCCCACGGTGGCCTGGCAACAACTTATCTAGATTAAAAGGAAACAGCCCATTTAAAACAACTCCAGGGAAACCAAGCCAAACACGGACAAATCTGACTATAAAGGGGGGAAACACTCACTACAAGTTCTTCCATGGACAGAACATTCAAAGAACAAGGACATTTTCTAAGCTTTGTTTGTTTCAATCTATAACTCAAGCGCTTCTTCTACTGAATATCGCTCACTCTGAAAAAGTTAATTGGACAATAAGAGTTGAAATCAGGGATCCTAGAAATCAGTTTGCCACGGAAAAACGTGGAATTTGCATTTTTAAAGAGACTCTTTAGTTTTTACATTTTGTGAACAAATAAAACCATATTAACAATTAACTAAATTTTACTGAAAGTACCAGTGTCACTTATTCAATGCGCACAACCTCCCCTTCTTGTGGTTGATTTTTGAATGCGCTTTACGTTTACATAGCTAAACATACTCCAGGTGTATAGCGGTTACTCAATGGCATGTGGGGGCTTGTGTTTTAATGCATCTCAAATTCACTTCAGCCTCCAGATGTGAGTAATTAAAATTTTGAAAAAATGCCCAAAACTTTAGAAAAATCACCCCTAAAGACCACGTTACTGAGTTTGGCAAGGAGGAATTTCACGTTGATGGTAATGTGTTGTTCTGCACTGCATGCAGCCAGGCTGTAGATTACATTCGAAGGCAGACAGTTGTAGAACACATGGAAAGTGCTAAACTGAATTAAAAACAAAAACAAGAGGCTGAAACAGCAGGGCCATCCACAACAGTAAAGAAACAATGCACCGTGAGTGGATCATGCCAACATTTTACAACTGTAAATAGATCAATAAAACATTGTGTTCAACTGATTCCTATATATATTGTGGGTAGGGAAACTAAAGTTCAGCATTCATTTTAATCGCAGAAAAACACAGATTTTTATGTTTTTCTTATCGGAAAACATAAAAATTTTTATCATGGAAAACTAGGATCCCTGTTTATAATCCACTTCTTTCTGTAAGTAGTGAACTGGTTTTGTGCATCCTTTCAAAACTGTTAAAGAATTTGACAGGCTTCAGAGTGGTAGCCGTGTTAATCTGTATCCGCAAAAAGAACAGGAGTACTTTTGGCACCTTAGAGACTAACGCATTTATTTGAGCATAAACTTTCGTGGGCTACAGCCCACTTCATCAGATGCATAGAAGTGAACTTATAGTAAGAAGTTATACATACATACAGAGAACATGAAAAGGTGGAAGTAGCCATACCAACTGTAAGAGGCTAATTGATTAAGATGAGCAATTATCAGCAGAAGAAAAAAAAAAAAAAACTTTTATAGTGATAATCAAGATGGCCCATTTTAGACAGTTGACAAGAAGGTGTGAGGATACTTAACATGGGGAAATAGATTCAATATGACATATCGAATCTATTTCCCCATGTTAAGTATCCTCACACCTTCTTGTGAACTGTCAAAAATGAGCCATATTGATTACCGCTATAAGTTTTTTCCACCCCTCCTACAGATAATAGCTCATCTTAATTAATTAGCCTCTAAAAGTTGGTCTGGCTACTTCCACCTGTTCATGTTCTCTGTATGTATATATCTCTTCTTACTATATGTTCCATTCTATGCATCTGATGAAGTGGGCTGTAGCCCACGAAAGCTTATGCTCAAATAAATGTGTCAGTCTCTAAGGTGCCACAAGTACTCCTGTTCTTTTTAAAGAATTTGGAAACTGTCAAAGGCATCACAACATATTTTTCTTTCATTTCTACTGTCACCAGTCTGAATTCAGCTCAGCCACCCCAAGTTATTACCGTGTGGTGCCTGTTTAGTGGCCTATATAATATGAATTAGCGGTGACAGTTCCATTGCTGGTGGACAAGCATTTCCATGTATATAAAAACCACCATGACAAATGGCAACATTGTTTGCAATCGCAACAGCCACATCTAAGAATGGATGAGCCTGGAGATTAGGTTGTCCCTCCCGGTTAAGGGTTGAGACACATTAGCAGGCTAATGACAGGAAGGTTACAGTCTGGGCAGTAGCAGTACATGTGCGCGGTTGACAAGTGGAGGAGGTGAGTATTCAGGACAGTCAGTCAGGCACCCTCCATCAGCAGTAGTTACACACGAAGTTTTGAAATAAACAAAACCCTTATTTTGCCTAGAGCTGTTGCCATCTCTTCTGTGGCTGTGTAATGGAGATAGCCTTGTAAAATACCACGGCATTACAATTCAGGCACAGCAGCACTCGGATGCATGTGCCCAGTGGCCAGGGCCCACGCCCAAGACCTCTCTCACCCCCAATGGCTTTCCAGGAATCCTAGAACATGAAAGATTAATTGCTCAAACATTGCCCAAAGCCCTTCTCACTCCCAGCCCTCAACTAATGACAACACCCAGATCACTACCCTGTTAATCCTCCTGCTTTACCACCTTTATGACATATGCCTATGAACCACCCCACTAATGCTGAACCCTCCCAATTCTCAGATGAGTAATGAACATTTCAGAAAACAGATCTGGGCACTGCAACACCTCGAGTGCCCTCTTCTGGGGGGTTCAAGAATGCACAAGTATCTGTTTGAGAATATCTCCTAATGATTCAGGACCAAGACAGGAAGGTCTTCAAACTGCATCTGCCATTGGAACCAGAAATATTTGTGGTTGGTTTTAAATCTCCCTCTCTTCCTCTTCTCCTCTCCAGGCCCTTTGCCTGAACTTTTTGCTTTGCTCTCTCTAACGTTTCTAAAAATCTACCCTTCCTCTCTGTCCGTGCCACCAAAACCCTTTTCATTTCATGAATGAGTTAGAGGACAGTGCTTATAACAGGAAGACAGACATAAGCTTGGCTAGAAATTCATACCCACCAAACACATCCACCCAAAACACTGATTGAGCTGCTAGGGCAGAAAGTGCAACTGGATAGAAACAACAAGAGCATAAATCTGGACTTCACCCACCTGTAAAGCTTTGGTGTAAAACCAATATACAATCTGTGAACAACTGTACCATACTTGAAGCTACAGGAGTGTCACTCTCCAACCAGGGGTAGCATTGCTGTTTACTTCAAAAACACAAACAATGAAGTTGTGTCACTGCATTTATCAAGCCATTATAGGTAATAAATATTTATGTAATTCAGAAATATCTGCACAAGCCACCCTACCTTGTCCTGGATGGGAATATTACAGGTGTGCGCACTCCATTCAGACTCAACCAATTACATTCACCTGTCCTTGCTTGGAGCAGGTACACATTATGGGACTGTAGCAAAGCGACCCTTGAGGTCCACAGTATTATCTAGTTACCTGAGCTAACATTTCCAGATCTCTTTCACAAGTGCCAAGCTACAGAATACGCCAGCAATAGTCAACTTTTCAATTATATGCAGGAGATACATTCCAAGCTAAAGAAGATTGGGGGTTTAAAGGGAAACCGCACCTAATTTGCTAACATGAGAACTGTTTCCCCAAGTGAAAACTCAGATGTATTTGAAAACACACGTCCCACAGCAGGTATAATGCTAGGGCAGACTCATGCTGAAAAGTAACATGGAAGACATCAGTATCATGGAAGCTGAAGACAGGAATCTGGAAGCCACATTTTTAATCTGTGTCCAGTACTAATTGCCAGCATCCATATTTTTCTTTTTATCGTCTATGGTTCCACACCAGCGTTGGGTGAAGTGTACAAGGTCCAGAAAGGACTGTCCTGCTACGGCAAGATATTTTTTGTCCTGATAGTAGCAAGTTATTAGCTCCCAGTACTGACCCTGGTGCCTCAGCCTGGCAGTACTACTTCTCCATTGGTCCAAGATTGAATGAAGCAAGTGTAGGACAGGGATTAAGGTAACTCACTTACTGTGTGTTTTTTTTTTTTTAAACACACACTTCTGATAAGCTAGGTGCCTTTTCAGGTTTTATCTGAAACTCAAGTCAAACACAACACTGACTGGAATGAGTGAGAGGACTCTGACCAAGTAATTTTCTTAGTGAAGTGCAATTCCTTAAAAAAATTAAGATAAAAAACAGTGTTCTAATGAGTTCATTGATTAGTTCCACAATTGATCAATGACATGACTTTAAATTATAGACCGGTATGCTGGTTAAACAGGGGATTATAATTAAACCATTACTTTAAAAAAATACCCTTTTGTTTAATAGCAACAGTTCATGTAACTATGAAAAATTAAATTGCATTAGTGTTTACCTGGCATCATCTTTATTTAAAACCAGAATCCATGGTTTAAAGAGCTCAGTGATGGTTGAATGCAAGGACTGCACCACTAAAAAAAAAAAAAAACAACAACACGGCTTTGTTACTCAAGTATAACTTGTAGCAATCAAATTACACACAGCCACCAAACCTGGATAAAAGTTCCTAACCTCTTCCTTCAAAAGAGGTGTAAACCAGACTAAAACATGGGCAAATGAAGACTGGAAATAAATTAATACTTTATTTCCCAATAGCTTCACAAACATTACCTCATTAAATCTCACAACCCCTATCAGGTAAATATTAACACGATTTTTATAAACTGAATCACCGGAGTGAAGGGACTTGCTAAAGGCAAAAAGGGTCTGTGTCAGAACTGAGTTTAGTTCCCACTCCTGTGTTCAAATCACAATGCCACACTTCTTTCTCTGAAAACAGTGGAAGCAGCACATATGCATCTGAAGAGAATCTGGCACCAGGACACACAACTCTCAGCAGTAAATCTAGATTCCTCCCATCACCATAGAGGGGAGAAGTTATACAGCACGCCTGCAAGTTGAAGTACTAAAGACAAAGTGTTCCCGCAATATCCTGCCCGTTTTTTTTTTAAATGCCAAATACAGATCAACCTGAATTTCCTGAACTCTGGATAAGTGCGGGTTGATTATGTTCCCTGGGTTCACTGACTGCAGCTCCTGCTAACTGGGCTCATAGGGAACCTCAGCTCTGGGGAGATCCTAAACTCCTTAGGAGTTAAGCTAAATGATTTCACAGCTCATAAGCAACAGCTGAGATCTTTATAAGGTTGGGCCCCCCTACTGTATTTGCAAGCGCAAAGGTCTTCAATAGAAGATCTTAACCCACTAGACTGTGGATATTCAACTTCTCTCTTTAAATAATTTGCTTTTATGCATATTACCTGCTAGAATTCTGCTGCTGCCAACTGGTTCCTGTGCTAAACTGACCACCTCAGAATCAATAAGCCGTTTCACGAGGTACTCCAGCAATGTCTTCACTTCAGTCATGTAGGGACTCCACTTGGAAAACAGGCCAAAGCTCCTGAAATCCAATGAAGCTAACCGTAGCTTGCAGAAAGATTTGCAAAGCCATTCTATTGTCTCCGTGACCTGCAGAGAGTGGAGAGCTCTGAATCAACCAAGGAGGATACAAATTCGGGGGGAAGGGGGGGAAGAGGGGAGAGGAGTGCTACAGAGCTATGTGGCTGTTCAATGGTGGATACCGATTTCAGCTGAGAATTACAGTAAACTTCAGAGATCAGCTAGAAAGCTTCCCACCTGTTCTGCAGACAGAAGGATTTTTGCAGAGTTTCGCAGTATTGGACTTTTAGTGGAGTCATCCTTGCTCCTTTGTTCAGTTTCTGAGGTACAGCAACCCAAAGTTTTAAGCAATGCCTTCCAACAGTCAGGGCTAAGGAGTTGCTCTGAAGAACCTTAGGACAAAAAGAATGGGGGTTGTGTTTTTTATTTAGGTAAAGTACATTAAAATCATAATGATAACTTGAATTCCTCTTTCCTAATATTGGCCATAGGAGCCTGCCATTAGATGGACATGTAGAGCCGATGACAAAACTATGAGAGATGGTGGCTTGAATCTTAGGATATTAAAGCTATTCCCCAGATGTGGATATTTTAATGTTCAGATTTAGTGTTATTTTTATTACAGCTTACAGGGCCTCAACTAAGTTCCACGCCCCGCTGCAGTAGGGGCACTATACAGACACAGCATGAGACAGATAATGCCTCCAAGAGTTTACGACCTAACAAACAAGACAACAGGTGAAAGAAAAGAAGTATTGTCACCCCATTTTACAGATGGGGGAATTGAGAAATAGCGAGATCAAGGAATTCCCCCAGTCACACTGGACATGTGTGGCAGAGCTGAGAATCAAACCCAGGGTTCCAGAATACCAATGTTTTAACTGCCAAGGCTAGTCAAAAGTGTCTCAAAAATATGTTGTAACATGACTGATGGCAAAATGATATGAGACATTCCAGCTTTGCCAGTGAGAGAAAGCTGTGCTCTGCCTCCCTGCAGCAATGCAGGCTGAAAATCTATCACCCCAGATCTGTGGATCTCGATATGAAGAAAAATGTAGCTTTTTAGTACAGCTAACATACAATTAGCAGAAAATATACACCCAAATCTGTATTTACTAAACTGTGACAACTTTGAAATCATACTGTATTCGTGGTGGTTTAACTGTATTGAAATCCCTCTCCATACCCCAGTCCAAATTTTAGGAGTTTAAATATTGAAGCAGTCTAGTACAGTTCAATGTAGTTATTTTAAAATTAATCGGAGGCTTGCCCTGGTTGACTCAGATACTCACTTTGCATGAGCAGTCTTAGAAAGTCACTGTAATGGTCAGGGAACTGGTACTGAAGGAGATATGTCCAGTGGTTGCAGAAAATATTAAATGGCATCAAGATATCTTCTTCAGGTTCAAGGCCACAGGCGCTGAGTGCCAAGTGAATGGACTCCAGAAGCCGGGTACGTTCAGACAAAGGAGGCTTAGTAAGGTTTAGCCATTGTGGGAGGTCAAACTAAAACAGAGGAGAGGCAGTGTTTGTTCAAGAAAGTCCTATGTTAAAAACAGAGTTAATTGAAGAGCTGAATTTTAAGAATAAAAGGGCTTGCTGGAACAGAAAAAGGATATTTTTGTTTCAAGATAGGCCAGGAAAGAAGGGGATGGCTGCATGGCTCATAAGTTTGAAAATGGGGACAGCGTCTGTCTAACCTCTAGGTCAGGGGTCGGCATCCTCTGGCACGCGGCTCGCCAGGGTAAGCACCCTGGCGGGCCGGGCCAGTTTATTTACCTGCTGATGCGGCAGGTTCCGCTGATCGCGGCCCCCACTGGCTGCGGTTCGCCATCCCGGGCCAATGGGGGCGGCGGGAAGCTGCGGACAGCACATCCCTCGCCAGCGCCGCTTCCCGCCGCCCCCATTGGCCCAGGACGGCGAACCGCGGCCAGTGGGGGCCGCGATTGGCCGAACCTGCCGCATCAGCAGGTAAATAAACTGTCCCGGCCCGCCAGGGTGCTTACCCTGGCGAGCAGCGTGCCAGAGGTTGCCGACCCCTGCTCTAGGTTATCTGTTCAAATCCAATCTAGGTCAATAGTGACTGAACGTAATCATTACCCAATGGTTGCTTGGTTGCCTCCGTGAAGTGTGTTAGGACATTCAGTCAGGTTCCCAGTGGACATGTGTCTGTCCCCAACGCTGCTGTCACAATGGGATTGATTGGCTCCCTTGTGGTTGCCTCTTCAGAGGCACCAAGGACAGAATGAGCCAAGGAGACCAAACCTTCCTTTGACCCCAGCTCAGAAGTAAAGTTTGCTGAAAGGGAAGCACTGGAAAGCGTGTACTGCTGCTGCCCATGATGGAAAATGATATCTTTCTAGTCCCTTATATAGTGTTCACCTCCAGCCCCGCTTCAACTTAGCCACAATAAGAGCTTTGCTGTACTAGCAATATACTCCTAACGAGTAATTCATCACTGCTGCTTTAAAAAAAAAAAATCAATCAGGTTTTATTTATTTCTCTGTTAGTCTGAATTCACATTCTTTTGGAAAACAGTCCTGAGATGCAACCCGTATAACACTATATTATGAGCATTCAGAGCATGTTACCTTCGTCAGCAACGTGAAAACAACATCACTGCTGTCATCACTCAGAAACCCAATAACTTTTTCATACAAATTTACAAATTCATCAGGTGAGGCAATTGGAGTGAAGTAGGGCGAGAGCAGATTACAGAGTCTTCGATTCTGTAGGATGGTTTGGAGGACTAATTTGCATTCAGATTTGGTCCCGCTGATAAATACCTTAAAAGAGAGTTAGTGTCATTAAACAATTCCTGAAGAATGTAGTTTCATTCTTTACAGCAGGTTTTTCTGGGGGTGGAGAATTCAGTTGGATTAAGACTCTCTCAAAAACAGATAATCCAATGCGTATCTTTTTAAATGCATCCCATCAGGTCTGTCTCTGGGAGCACATAAAAAGTACTCTTAAAACGCAATATAAACTGAACTGAGCTCTTTGAGGCTGGGACCGTCTTTTTCATTCCGTGTTTCTCCAGGACCTAGCCAGTAGGATCCTGGTCCATGATCTGGGCTCCCGGTAATACAAATAAACAAGCGTAACAGAAACGCCCTCCTCCAAAATCCATTTGTAAAATAAATATATTCCACCACTGCCTTTAGAAAAAGCCCAAGTGTCCAGGAAAGTCTTACACTACGGTCCTAGAAGTCAGAAATTCTGGCTCAGATGGGCCAATGAGAGGAAATTAATTCCTGATTCAAGAGCCCTTCCTCCTGTCACTATACATGCGAAATGTAGGGACAGTAAGCAAGAACTCTTCAGCTGATCTCAAATGCTGCAGTGGCGCATAGGGAAAGCGGTACCTAGAACCCAAACTATACGGGGTTTAATAAATCAACAAACACCATGAATTACTAATGGCTTTTCTGGAGCACTGGTGTAACATGCTCCCTATAGTTAACACTACCAAGCAATAGGAATTATGTTTTGCACCAGCAGTATCTTCTGACTAGTTTTCTACATCAGGGAGGAGGCAGAGAAGAGGCGGGGCAGAGGCGGGGATTTGGGGAAGGGGTTGGAATGGAGGCGGAGTTGGGGTGGGGACTTTGGGGAAGGGGTTGGAATGGAGGCGGGGAAGGGGTGGGAAGAGGCGGGGCAGAGGTGGGGCCTTATGGAACAGGTGGAGGGGGCAGGGCTGGGGCAGCAGGGCGGGGGTGTTAGTGATGCAGCTCTTGGGCCAATGTACTAGTCCTCATGTGGTCCTCATGGTCGCTTGAGTTTGAGATCCCTGTTCTACATCAAGCATACTGCAATAGTTTAATCTGAAGGTGACAAAGGTATGAGTGATTGGCCAGGTCCATGGAAGCAACAAAACAGTCAATCAATGAACCAAAATGCTAAAATGCCCTTATAAGCAGTGCAGCTACCTGGGATTCAAAGGGCAAACTGAAGATCCAGACTTCTTAACTACTAAACTCAATCGTTTTCTTCTCACATTGAGCCTGCAGTAGCTATAACAGGCATCTCAGAACAACAATCTTCATGCTGCTTGTGTGTGACACTACTGAGGTATTATACAATGTGGTGGTAGGAGAATGAGGGGCATACTTAGCTATGAATTCCCATACATCTGTGGATTTATTTTAGACCTTAGATATTAGCAGGCAGATGGGATTAAAAAATTGTGAAGCATGCAGAATTAGAGCGTATACAAAATAAACTTACTTGGCCGAGGATCTCGATGCAGGAGGTAAAGAACTGCCTTGTGGGTGGATGGCGTTGAGTTTCATCACACACAAAATCTATTACTGCAAAGAACAAGCTAATTCCAACTTTCTGAATTCTAGACGTCGGCTGCCTCTTGTAGATATTTATTAAGGCTCTGCAGAAGAAGGCATATAAAACTACTAGTCTGCATACAAATTATCACCCATAACAAAAACCACATTACTATGGCTGCTATCTATGAGGACGACTTTTTGGTTTGGTGGGATTTTTTAAAGAGTAGTTCTGCCTTGAAAAATGGCTCCCAGACGTAAAAGTAGCACCTTAAATCTTGACCTTTGTAATCAGATAAAGTCACTTTATTTTCAAAAGATTTTACTGCATTTCACCCGTTAGCCTTTAAGAACCAGCATAAAGTATAGAGAGGTGATATTACTGTACCTCTATATTAGACACGGTTGTGGCTACTGCTGGAATACCACATCCAGTTCTGGTGTCCACAATTCAAGAAGGATGTTGGTAAATTGAAAAGGGTTCAGAGAAGAGCCTCAAGAATGATTAAAGGATTAGAAAATATGCCTTAAAGTGATAGATGCAAGGAGCTCAATCTATTTAGCTTAACAAAGAGAAGTGTAAAGGTGATTTCATCACAGTCTATAAGTACTTAGATGGGGAATACATTAGACAATAGGCTCTTCAATCTAGCAGAGAAAAGTATAATACAAATATATAATATAATATACATATACAAAATGGGAAATGACTGCCTAGGAGTACTGCGGAAAGGGATATGGGGGTCATAGCAGACCACAAGCTAAATATGAGTCAACAGTGCAACGCTGTTGCAAAAAAAGCAAACATCATTCTGGGATGTATTAGCAGAAGAGTTGTAAGCAAGACACAAGAAATAATTCTTCCGCTCTACTCCGCGCTGATTAGGTCTCAACTGGAGTATTACGTCCAGCTCTAGGCATCACATTTCAGGAAGGATGTGGACAAATTGGAGAGAGTCCAGAGAAGAGCAACAAAAATGATTAAAGGTCTAGAAAGCATGACCTATGAAGGAAGATTGAAAAAATTGGGTATGTTTAGTCTGGAAAAGAGAAGACAGAGGGGACATGATAACAGTTTTCAAGTATGTAAAAGGCTGTTATAAGGAGGAGAAAGAAAAATTGTTTTTCTTAACCTCTGAGGATAGGACAAGAAGCAATGGGCTTAATTTGCAGCAAGGGAGGGTCCAGTTGGACATTAGGAAAAACTTCCTAACTTTCAGGGTGGTTAAGCACTGGAATAAATTGCCTAGGGAGGTTGTGGAATCTCTATCATTGGAGATTTTTAAGAGCAGGTTAGACAAACACCTGTCAGAAATGGACTAGATAATTCTTAGTCCTGCCACAAGTGCAGGGAACTGGACTAAATGACCTCTCGAGGTCCCTTCCAGTTCTATGATTTTATAATACAAGCCAAAAGCTGGAAGTTGAAGCTAGACAAGTTCAGACTGGAAATAAGGTGTCAATTTTTAAACAGCAAGAGTGATTAACCCCTGAAACAAATTTAGCCATGGTCATGGTGGATTCTCCATCACTGGCCATTTTTAAATCAAGGCTGGAACTTTTTCTAAAAGATCTGCTCTAGGAATTATTTTGGGAAAGTTCTACGGCGTGTGTTATAGAGAAGGTCAGACAAGATGAATACAATGGTCCCCTTCTGGCCTGGGAATCTAGGAATCTATTTTTGTGCACCATCAACGGAATTGTTTACTGAGTTCCAATCAGTTACACCTTGGCAAACGCTCTCAAGTCAGTGGGACTGCATAGGTATCACAGCAGGCAATTTAACAAGACAATGGAGTTACACAGGTGTAAACCAAAGTATTAATTTTGCCTGCAGAATGCATTACCAATGAATCTGGAAGAAGGATCCCAAAGTAAATGTGCAGGGCTGGAAGTTAGGCAAAGCTTATTTATAAAGTGTTATGTACATGTGTATATTTTATAAGGAATCAGTGAGATGCAAACTTGCAACCACATTCTTACAGAAACTTTACAGCATAGAACTACACTGTGTGGGATATCCGTTGCACCAAGGCCTTCGAGAGGAAGTGGACCTCATGTTAATTCAGTCATCAGCAGATTAAATTACAAAGCCCTCTTTCATTACATTATGCCCACAAACATTTTGGAAAGCTGGTGTGATAGCTCTGAATCATAGCTCTATCAAAGCACTTTTGAGTGCATTGAGGAAAGTCCAAAAACACTGACACGATAGACACCTATTTTTAGTTCATGGAGGATCTAAATGCTGTAAAATTTTGCTGTGGCCTGATATTTAGTATATCAAGTCATTGCACAAATAAAGTGTTGTCACTTGCTTTTGCAAATGAGTTAGAAAGCAATGGTTAAACTAGTGCAGAGTATAATAAATGAAAGTGTAACATGCAAAACACTATGAGATAAGATAGGCCGGATAAGAAGAGCCTACTACTGTTGTCAAAAGACAGAGTTACACCTTCTGTTCATGTGATAGAGATCTGTGTTATGAATCAGTAAGTCTGAGGGTTCAAATCCTGCCCATGACTCATACCAGTGGGCATTACAAAAGCATGAGAATAGATTTTGCCTTTTCACTTGGCTGTATAGAAAGTCAAATTCTCATTGTAAAACACTACTGTATATAGTGTTACTTACGTTATAAAGTTTTCCACATGTACAGCTGCTTCCACAATGGTCAGAAAAGGCGGCTTTGTGGCTTCTGCTTGTAGCAGTTTTACTTCTTTACGCAGAGCGTGAAGCTGCTGGCTTATTGCTTCATTTTTATGCTTCCCTTCAAACTAAGGGAGATAGAGCCAGTTAACTACAATTTAAGAACCTTTACAAGACAAGTTTTTCTAAAATTCTCCCTCCCCTCACAACAAACATAAAAAGAAACTGGAACCCATCAGCAAGGTCCTGAAGAGAGATGATTTCCTGATTTGGGGCCTAGAGCATGTCTTGATTCTGTGGAATGTACTGCATAAGCACACACATCTTGGTCATTTTCATAGTTAACGATCGCATAGTAACAAAATTTATGCTCCTCTATTTAGTATTTTTAAATATTTATAACCAAATGGATAAAACCTAAACCAGGGGTTCTCAAACTGGGGGTCGGGAACCCTCAGGGGGTCACAAGGTTATTACATTGGGGGGGGTCACGAGCTGTCAGCCTCCACCCCAAACTCTGCTTCACCTCCAGCGTTTATAATAGTGTTACAAATTAAAAACACTTTTTTAATATTTAAGGGAGGGTCGCACTCAAAGGCTTGCTGTATGAAAGGGGTCACCAGTACAAAAGTTTGAGAACCACTGACCTAAACAATTAGAATAGACTAAAAAACTCCATCTACACAACCAGTGAGGTCTTCTACAAACATCCCATTTTGGTTCCGTTATTCCCATCAACAAACATATGTGCCTAGTGTCTTTCACCAAAATAATTTAACAAGATTAAATATAAACTTTACATAGGGACCACTTCTTTAGTTGAGGAAATGCAACCACCTCTAGAGTGAAATGTAGCAACTGTACAACAGTGCACATCTGCACTACCCCAAGTACAAGAACTCTCAACTTGGTGGTTTCAGTATACAAATTCAATGATCCAAAAGCATGGAGCTAGAGCAGAGGTCCCCAAAGCGTGGGGAGTGCCCCAGTAAGGGGGTGCGGAGGAACGTCCGGAGAGGCATGGCGGGGACCTCCCCGCCTCCAGCTCTGCACTGGTCCTGTCCCCAGCCACATCCCCGGCTCCGCGCTTGGCCCCATCCCCAGCCTTGGCACGGCTCTACTGATGGCCCCACATCAGCTCCCAGCCTTGCTGCTGGCTGCAGCTCCATTCCCAGCCCAAGGCCAAGGCTGGGGGCAAGGCCGGAAGCGGAGTCGCACCTCAGACCAGCTGTGGCTCCCCTGCCCCAGCCTGGGCCCCACTCCCGGCCCTAGACCCACCCCCAGCCTCAGCCTCAGCCCCCTTGCCCCTGTCTTCGTCCCTCTGCCCCAAGCTGCGGCCCCACTGGCTCCGGGGGGCGCAACCCTCAAAGGTTTGGGGACCGCTGACCTAGAGGATGTGAAATTAGATTTCTAACCTGGACTGTCACAAGAGCTGCTCCCTGACAGCTTTTATTTGAAGTACCCGGACACTTCAGCTCAAGGGTAATCTGTTCTTCCCTGTTGATATAGAGTTTGGGCATGGTGTCCAATATTTCACTGTCAAGAGCAACCTGCTGGGTCTCTCGGCGAGCTGCAGTTCTGCGAAATATAGACAAGAAGTTAGCAAAACCTTTAGCACAGAGCTGGGCATTGGAAACTTTAATAGCAAGAATTACCATGACTGCAGGATTACAGGTTTTACAAGGAAACAGGTTGTTAACTATAGTTCTAGATAGTAAATAATCCAAACTTCAGGCAGTATAGAAGTTTACTAAATGAAAAACAGAATTAATAAAACAGATGTACATTTCACAAGCAGCAATTCATAACAATGGGGAAGTAACTTCACCAGGAGGATCAGAAACTACTCAAAGTTAGCACCAAAAAAGAGTCTGGGACAATCAAGCCGGAAATTTATTAGACCACATATTGTAACTAGATATAAATAGCCTTTAAATAGAAAGGCTGGATGGTTCAGTAAACACACCAAAGCCCATTGAGAGTTACTGCTAAAAAAAAATAATAATAATATTCAGGATTTGTTCTGTATCTCAAGCAGTTTGATACATCTCTTCTCAATGATCATGCCAACTCTTTGACAGGATTTAGAGACTCCAATGACAGAAGGGACCATGGTGATCATCTAGCCGGATTTACTGCATAACCCAAGGCCATAGAACTTCCCCCAAATAATTCCTAGGGCAGATCTTTTTGAAAAACATCCAATCTCTATTTAAAAATGGTCAGTGAGGGAGAATCCACCACGGCCTTGGTAAATTGTTCCAATGGTTATTTACTCTCACTTAAAAATTTAATTTCCAGTCTGAATTTGTCTAGCTCCAACTTCCAGCCATTGGGAAAACATTATACCTTTTTCTGCTAGATTGAAGAGCAGATTATTAAACATTTATTCCCTATGTAGATACTTACAGACTAATCAAATCACCTTTAATTTTCTCTTTGGTAAGTTAAATAGATTGATCTCTTTGAGTCTACCACTATGGCATGTTTTCTAATCCTTTAATCATTCTCATGGCTCTTCTCTGAATCCCCTCCAATTTATCAACATCCTTCTTGAATTATAGGCTCCAAAACAGGACACCATATTCCGTCAACCATCACACCAGTGCCAAAAACAAAGGTAAAATAACCGCTCTACTCCGATTCGAGATTCCCCTCTTTATGCATCTCAGGATTGCATTAGCTCTACTGGCCACAATGTCACACCTGGAGATCATGTTCAGCTAATTATCTACCACGACACCCAAATTTTTTCCAAAGTCACTGCTTTCCAGGATAGAGTCCCACTTTCCTGCAAACATGGCCTACATTCTTTGCTCCCACATGTACACATTTACATTTAGCCATACTAGAACACATATGGATTAGGCCTTAACTGGAGTATTGTGTCCAGTTCTGGGCACCACATTCCAGGAAAGATATGGACAAATTGGAGAAAGTCCAGAGAAGAGCAACAAAAATGATTAAAACATGACCTAGGAGGGAAGATTGAAAAAATTGGGTTTGTTTAGTCTGGAAAGGAAAAGACTGAGAGGGGACATGATAACAGTTTTCAAGTACATAAAAGGTTCTTAAAAGAAGGAGGGAGAAAAATTGTTGTTCTTTGCTTCTTGTCCCATCCTCAGAGGCTATGAGCTTAAATTGCAGCACGGGCGGCTTAGATTGGACATTAGGAAAAACTTCCTAACTGTCAGAGTGGTTAAGCACTGGAATAAATTGCCTAAGGAGTTTGTGGAATCTCTATCATTGGGGATTTTTAAGAGCAGGTTAGACAAACAGCTGTCAGGGATGTTCTAGATAATACTTAGTCTTGCCTTGAGTGCAGGGGACTGGACTAGAGGACCTCTCGAGGTCCCTTCCAGTTCTATGATTGTTTGTCTGTGCCCACTTAACCAAGTGACCCAGACAGCTCTGTATCAGTGACTTTTCTTCATTATTTACCAATTCCCCAATTTCTGTGCCCTCTGCAAACTATCAGTGATGATTTTACATCTTCTTCCAGGTCATTGATAAAAATGTTAAATAGCGTAGGGCCAAGAACCGATCCCCAGGGGACCCCACCAGAAACATCTGCTTGAGGATGATTCCCCATTTAGAATTACATTTTGAGACCTATCAGACAGTTTTTAACCCATTTAATGTGTGCCTTGTAATTTTATATCATTCTAATTTTTTTAAATCAAAATGTCGTGCAGTACTAAGTCAAATGCCTTGGAGAAGTCGAACTATATTACATCAACACTGTTGTCCTAATCAACTAAACTTGTAATCTCATTCTCCCCCGCCCCCCAAAAAAATCAAGTTAGACAAGATCTATTTTCCATAAACCCTTCTTGATTAGCAATTTTGTTCTTGATTAATAAAGTCCCATATCAGCTGCTCCATTATCCTGCCCGGGATTGATGTCAGACGGACAGGACTATAATTACCCTAGCCATTGTGTTTATCCTTTTTTAAAAATGGTCACAACAGCTTTCTTCCGGACTTCTGGAACTTCCTTGCTGCTCTAAGACTTATTGAAAATCAACATAAAGGTCCGGCCAGTTCCCTTAAAATTACTGAATGCAAATTATCTGGACCTGCTGATTTTAAAATGTCTAACTTCAGTAGCTTCTGTTTAACATCCTCCAGCGATACTAGTGGAATGAACAAGTGTTATCACCGTATGATCAGACTGCATCTGTTTTTTCCCCAAATACAGAACAGAAATATTTAGTGAACACGTTTGCCTTTTCTTCATTATTATTGATAATTCTACTATTTCCATCTATTAATGGACCAATTCCATTGCCAGGATTCTTTGTTCCTAATAAATTTAAAAAATTCCTTCCTATTAAACTTAACTCTGCTAGCCAGAGAATTCTTTTTGTGGTCCTTTGTCATACCTCTCTTTGTATTTTTTTGCTTCCCATATCAATTTTCTACAACTACTAACTTTATATTCATTACTATCAACCTCCCATTTCTTCTCTCTCTTTTTTTCTTATTATTAAATATTTGCCTTCACTTCCCCTTTAAACCAGGCGGGGTTTTTTTTTGTTTGTTTTTTGTTTTTGTTTTTAACCCAATATGGCCTCCTTCCTCAGTTGTAAGATTGTGGCTTTTCAGTCATCTAGTAAAGTGTTCTTACATGATTTCCCAATTACCATTCACATTTTTCTGATTAAATTATTCCTCTCAGATGATTTGGCTCAATTGTTTTCAGCTTTGTGAAACTGGCTCTATTAATGCAATAAGTATATTTATTTATTCTGCTTGCACATTCCAAATGTGATCAAGTCAAGATTGTTTCTTAATGGCTAAAAAGGGTAACTTTTTTAAACTATTCATTTATCAGTTTTTTTTAAAAACTAAGTTCTTCAGCTGCATTTTGCTAGGAGAATGGTGACAGAATAGTCTGTATAAAAACAATGTATGAAGTTACCATCATTTGAGGCCAGATTTTCCTCTTGCCGGCTCTATTGCAAGAAATGGCCACAGTAGGATGACTTGTGTAAAAGGATTAGTTAACTAATTACTGACTATAACCTATTCCTACTCTAGATGGTTATGTCTTTATTAGAATGAGGTGAATGTTCCATTCTTTTCCAGGGAACAGAATAAATCCTAGTAGTTAGTTCTGGTCCTAAATTTGTTAAATCATCAATTAAATGACGACGCACTCTACAAGAAAAAACACAAAATAGGTCAGTGATAGTGAATCAAATTCTGTTATTTCTAATCATGCTAACAATACAGACAAGAAGGCTGTTTCAGAAGTCATCTGAACATACCAGCAGAGCAGAAAAAACATAGCTAAAGATCTTACTTGGCATATTGCTGCAAGTTGTTAAGGTCCACGCGCACAAGCTGTGTTGCTTCTTTCTGACTTACTAGACTGACAGACGAAATAACAGGCACAGGAGGTTTCACTGGTTGAAGGGGAAGAGGGGGTTTGGGTGCATCATACTTCTTCAAATTACTCAGTATTCTCTCCTTGGCTAGAAAGGAAAGGAGGGGCAATTCTTGTCACTCAAAGAAAAACACGTAGGATATAATCTGACCATACAAATAATTTGATTATTACTGGTTGTGACGCTGACAGACCAGCTCAAATCAAAGCTGTAGGCCAATTCACTTGTGTGTGAATAGCAAAAAAAAGTTAAGTCAGCTTGTAGGCATAGTTCTATTCTAACAAGTGAATTGGCCTAAGGGGAAAGTTATCATATTACATTTAAATGACATATACCCTGGTAATTACATTTACACCAAATTTACCTGTTGGTTGCTATTGTCTTACATTATGTATATCCTTGTACTTAGTTAACCCTAGATCAAAATTATGTATTAATGCCAAGATGAGGAGATGGCTGATGTGTAAATTTCATGAAAACTAAAGAAAGATTGTTTGGACTGCTGTAACTAAATGCATTGTGTATATCTCTAACTGGATTGCCCACCAAACAGGATTGGAGCCTTGGAACCGTAAATGAAGAATTAACTTCAAAGTATGGGTCATTGTGTTCAGCAATGGGAAATCCATAGACCCAGTCTGTATTTGGGCAACAAGGAAAAGCCCATGCTGTGATGGAGACACCAGCCAGATTGTTTTCTGGGGAAAACAGCTATAAGAATGAATCCAGAGGAATGATCCTGAATCTCTGAACTGTTCTGGATTGTAGCAGGATGGAATACTGTACAAGTTGACAGAGATTTACCTTGGGTGACCCTGAAAAGACTTTTGCAAAACTAGCAGATTACTACATCTCTCCTATCATTTTGGACTTACAAACTTGGACTCATCTGTTAATGTATTTTACCTGCTTTAACCTCTCTAACTCTCACTTCTTTTTCTTAACTAATAACTCAGCCTCCTTGTGTCATTATGTGTATGCATTATGACAGTCTTTAATTATATGATCACATATTATTTTCTCCCCAAGACCTCTGCCTCATTCATTGCACAAAATGGATAATGCTCAATTAAATATTCTTTTCCCCCTCATTGCTCAGTGTGGGGCTTCAGTCCTTTTTTACTGCACACTATTCAAACCCTGCTCTGAAAACAGATTAGGGCTTTTCTATGGTGCTCATCACTACAGTATAGGAGTGCTTCACAAACATTAATGTCTTTATTATCACAACACTGAGATGAGGGGGTATTTTTTATCCCCATTTTACCAATAGGGAACTGGGGTAGATTAAGATCAAAAGTGTCCACTGATTTTGGATGCCAATTTGAGATACCCGTGATCTGATTTTTTTTAGAGAACTTAGTAATATATAGCACTTGACACTTTTAGAGCACAGCTCCCTTTGGCTTCAGGTTCAGCTCAGATTACTCAGCAGTTGTGCAAATCAGACCACAAGGTCTCAAGTAAGACTCCCAGAAAACTAAGACACACATTTATTGGCCACCTGCAAGAAGTCTGATTTAAGTGACCTGACTAGCATCACACAGGAGCTCTTGGCAGAGGCAGGGATAGAATCCACCTATCCAGGGAAGGTATTCAGCCACCTTTATCATGAGCCCATTGTGATAGATGCAAGACATACTTTGGAGTAGGGACACCTCAAAGACTAGTATACTATTGTGTCTGGCACATAGAACCATAGATTTACAGAACACTGGGGAATTACAGACCAGTCAGCTTAACTTCAGTGCCCGGAAAGATAATGAAGCAAATAATTAAGCAAACTGCGAACACCTAGAAGATAATAAGGTGATAAGTAACTGTCAGAATGGATTTTCAAGAACAAAATCATGTCAAACCAACCTAATAGCTTTCTTTGATTGGGTAACAATCCTTGTGGATGGGAGGAAGCGGTAGATGTGGTATATCTTGACTTTAGTAAGGCTTTTGATACTGTCTCGCATGACCTTCTCATAAACAAACTAGGGAAATACAACCTAGATGGAGCTACTATAAAGTGGGTGCATAACTGGTTGGAAAACCGTTCCCAGAGAGTAGTTGTCAGTGGTTCACAGTCAAGCTAGAAGAGCCTATTGAGTGGGATCCTGCAGGGATCATTTCTCCATTTGGTTCTGTTCAATATCTTAATCAATGATTTAGATAACGGCATAGAGAGTACGCTTATAAAGTCTGCAGACGATACTAAGCTGGGAGGGATTGCAAGTGCTTTGGAGGATAGAATTAAACTTCAAAATGATCTGGACAAACTGGAGAAATGGTCTGAAGTAAATAAGATGAAATTCAATAAGGACAAATGCAAAGTACTCCACTTAGGAAGGAACAATCAGTTGCACACATACAAAATGGGAAATGACTGCCTAGGAAGGAGTACTGGAAAAAGGGATCTGGGGGTCATAGTGGAGCACAAGCTAAATATGAGTCAACAGTGTAGCACTATTGCAAAAAACAAATAAAAAATCGTTCTGGGATGTATTAGGAGGAGTGTTATAAGCAAGACACAAGAAGTAATTCTTCCGCTCTACTCCATGCTGATTAGACCTCACCTAGAATATTGTGTCCAGTTCTGAGTGACACATTTCAGGAAAGATGTGGACAAATTGGAGAAAGTCCAGAAAAGAGAAACAAAAATGATTAAAGGTCAAGAAAACATGACCTAGGAGGGAAGACTGAAAAAATTGGGTTTGTTTAGTCTGGAGAAGAGAAGACTGAAAGGGGACATGATAACAGTTTTCAAGTACATACAAGGTTGTGGCAAGGAGGAGGGAGAAATATTGTTCTCCTTAACCTCTGAGGAAAGGACAAGAAGCAATGGGCTTAAATTACAGAAAATGTGGTTTAGGTTGGACATTAGGAAAAGCTTCCTAGCAGGATAGTTAATAAATTGCCCAGGGAGGTTGTGGAATCTCTGTTATTGGAGATTTTTAAGAGCAGGTTAGACAAACACCTGTCAGGGATGGTCTAGAAGATAATACTTAGTCTTGCCTCGAATGCAGGGAACTGGACTAGATAGTCTCTTGAGGTCCCTTCCAGTCCTACAATTCTATGTGCAAGACACCATAGGCAAATGGGATACTCAGACTATATATCACGTTTATAGATACAAATCTGCGTGAGCTAGAGAGCGTATTCTAGCTCCATGGAGGAAGGTACAGAGCTTTCTCCAGGAACTAAAGTTCAGTGGGGGGAGAAGTGGGTAACAATTACAAAAGTTAAACAACTGCTCCAGAGAAGTCTCACCGCTGGGGGAATTCCATAAACTGCTTCAAGAGGCCCAGCAGAAAGAACTTTTGGTATAAGGGGCAACCTGAATTGACTCAGGGACCTTCTTTTGATACTCAAATGGACACGAGACTGTAACCAAGAGGGCAAAACCCTACTGAAGAATGTAGGGCACTTAACAGGCTCTTCATGCAGATGGTGGGTTGATACTTGGTAAGCCTAGCATGTATGTAGACCGTTTATTGTTTTGTGACATGTTTTCTCTATAATGCTTTTGTTCTATACCTACTGTGGTTTGTGAAAGCTGGCCAGCCCTTGGTAACACAGTCATAGCCCCTAGGAGAGAGCAGGATGGCAGGCACTGGACTAAGGTCAGACCTGCTGAGATAAGCCCAGTGAATTGCAAGGGGACTGCAAACCTAAATCCCAGGTCTGGAGGGAGAGGATTGCAAGTCGCCACCAATAGAGAAGTGATGGCTAGAGGTCTGAGACCTAAAGGTGGTGCCCTTGAACAGACCACGGAGGAGGAAGAGGTGCAGTCAACCCTGGAACTGTGAAAATCATTCCACCTCTTCCAATCCCCTGCTTCATTCACTATACACCTTCCAACTTCTGCAACAAAAAAGGTAGGGGATCCTAGAGACAACAGCCGCCTTTACTACACAACCCTGATTCATTCCCAGAGCAGGTCCATCATGTGCACTGAATGAGGCAGGGGTCCTGTGGGTAATAAACAGCATATGATCATGTAATTAGGATTATATCATAATGCATACACACAATTGGCCAACTTAAGGTGTACAGACAGCCTTAATTCTGATATCTCCTAGCATTTAAGTTTGATTTTGCAACCTTAATATTTTCTTTTACCATAGTTTTGTGTGTGTAATTCCTAGGTTTTTTAAAAAAAATCCATCTTCAGGCATCAGCTTTGCCCACACCCCAGCTCCCCACCCCTCCCACCCTTGTATAAGTTTTATACAGGGTAAAACGGATTTATTTGGGTTTAGACCCCATTGGGAGTTGGGCATCTGAGTGTTAAAGACAGGAACACTTCTGTTAGCTGCTTTCAGGTAAACCTGCAGCTTTGGGGCAAGTAATTCAGACTCTGGGTCTGTGTTGGAGCAGACAGGAGTGACTGGCTCAGCAAGACAGGGTGCTGGGGCCCTGAGCTGGCAGGGAAGGCAAGGGTAGAAGTAGTCTTGGCACATTGGGTGGCAGCCCCAAGGGGAGTTCTGTGATCCAACGCATCACACAGGCTACTTATTTAGGTGCCTAAATGAGGATTTAGTAGACCCCTAATTTCTGAAAATCTTGGCCACTAACTGCATTACAAAAACGTCGTCCTATTGCAAGCCAAAAGTACTTCAATAAAGAATATATGAACTGCATTAACCCACTAGTTATAATAAACACCACTGTGTTCCCAAAGCTGCCTACTGCTAAAATGAGCTTTTTTCACAACAGTCCTAAACGTACACTCGTTGCTTCTGCAATAGCTTGAACAATGTTGTGTTTGTGGCTTACCTGACAAAGGGTTAGTGAAATCTGTCTGCACTGATGAAGTGCTAGGGGTTGCATGGGATTCAAGTTTGACTTGGAGCCAAAGATTTAGAGCTTCCTGAAATTCATGCTGTATGCGTTCAATATTGACATATTCCATCCACAAATCCTATGGCATGAGAGAGAGCTCAAATTATTATAGGGCACTTTGCACAGCTGACAACGTACAATATACAATGCACCCATCTCCACGTACAGTACCAGGGAGACTGTACAGTCACCGAGCAGAAACCAGGCCCAAAAGAAAAAAGTTGAAGAAAAGCAGCAGCTAGAGATAAACCCATCTAGGCACACAGAGCACTGACAGTCACTTATGACCATCATGGAAGGAATCTAACAGTCTCTGGGAGGAACTTCTATAAATGAGTTCCCTGAGCCTAAAGGGCACCATTCCAAGCCCAGTGCAAACTGAACCCCAAGACAGTAGGGCAAGCAGAACTCAAAGAAACAACTGCTTGCAAGAAATGGCGAGGAAGCTGCAGTTCCTTAAGTATCAAGGGTGTAAGTTATTGAAATCGGGTAAAAAAGGGCTGTATTTCCCAGAGTTTATCCGTACCCAAAATAAGTGGGGGGAAAAACACAACTCCAGCCACAAGGAGCAACTTTCAAGGGTTTGCCTGATCAAAGAGCCCTCAACTAATAGGGGCATGCAAGGTTTCACATGCACAGTATACAGAATAATGTAAGCACCCCCCGGGCTCATTTTTGCTTGATCAGGAAATAATACATATTTCAGTGAGAGCAGGTCTGAGGTTCAAGTGTTTTATTTGCTGTCTAAAATCCAGTTCTGGACTGTCCTCAGAGCCATTTGAAAAGGCATACGTAGGTGCAGAATAAGAGCTATGTTCTTGTTGTAGCATGCAAGAACTCTGGGTCTGAGCTCTGGCCCACATAGGGAGGGAGGCTGTTTGGGTCAGCACACAAGAGTCCAAGAAAAAGTCCACTGGTGCTGGAGAGCCTCAGCTTGCAGAATGGACCGTGCTGCAGACTAGCAGGGCATAGAGTGCACCACAATTTAAGACGTTAATTAAGTGGCTCTTAACCAGTGAACTGAATTTTGGATCATAAAGTCAACCCAATCCTGCTCTGTCAGTGATACTGAAGTCTCTGTTTCACCTGCTGATTTTGCATGATCTTAGCAAGTCTGTACACATCATATTGCTTCGGTAAAGACGGAATGTATGCATCTCCTTTCTGAAAGCTCTCTTCTTCCAGCCACAGAACAAACACATTAAAAAGCCTAAAAGAGAAAAATTAGGGGAGAGAGGGTGAGAAAAAAAGTTAGACGTCTACAGAGTGTGTGTTTTCTTCCTTAACGGCACATGAACACACACACACACACACACACACACACACACACACAGTGTGTATGATTGAAATGGGAACCTCTGGAGCTAAAAAGAATGAGTCTTTTCAACTTGAGCTAAAGAACCAGGCTCAGTAACTGGGGGATGTAACCAATTAATATCCTTTACACATTTAACACAAAGGGGGACATGTAACACACACCGACTGGTGGGTTACATCAGAGCCCAGCTCAGTGGCCCTGTTACACTCCAGTGTGGAACATGGTAGGTCAGCCTAGATTGAAGTATGGGACAGCAGGAGGAAAGAGCTTTGGAGAGTTAATTTTCAAGGATTAGAGGGGTCCCTGAAAAGGGACGGGAAAGCGGGGTAGAAAGTAACTGAAGGGTGTAACCCTGAGCCACCGTATTAAGGACCCCTGGGTCCAATGTTATAGACACCCACACAGGGAGGAAGGAAGAAAGGCGGTTGGCAAACAGAGGGGAGGAAGGATCCGGGGAACAGTCCAGTAGGTCACGCTCGTGTGTACCCTCAAAACGGGTGCTTGCCCGTGTGCTTACTGTGGGTTGAGCCCGCCTGGGATGTAGATGTGGGTTGGTGGCCAGGGCACCTCTTGTAGCCCCTGGATCTTCTGTGGGGAGGCTCCTGGCGAGGGTGGCTCCCCCTGGCTCTGAGACTGCTTAAACCACTTGCAGGCAGGGCCGGAGATGTACAGGCCCAGTGTTTTTATGGTCGTGCAGGAATCTTTCAGGCCATGGAGTTTAATGTCTGTCTGTTCTGCGAACAGGGCATGCCCGTCAAAAGGGAGGTCATGCATCAGCAGGACGGGGCTGATCAGTGGCTCTGTCCCAATTGGTACCAGTCACTCCTCCCGGAGTTGGATCTGGCTGACCTCGATGAGCGTCTGGATTGGGCTCTCGGCGACCGGCGGCGCTGGGCAGATCTGCAATGGCCCAAGCTGGCGATCTACGCTTCACACTTAACGAGCGGTACAGGGATGTGGAGTGGGACCGGGAACCAGAGCGGGCCTGGCATCATGAAGATGAAGCCGCACGCGGTGACGCCGCCTGGGGGATTGGCGACGGTCCGGATAATGGTATCGTCGGTCCCTCGACCTGTCCCTGGAGCGGTACCGGTGCCGCAGAGATTTCGGGCATCAACTCCAAAACTCCTGCCGGGGGGCGCATGCCTCCAGAGGTCTGAACCCGGTTACCGGCGAGCCGCACCTCAAGCCTCTCTGCCCTTGTCCGAGCTCCAGAGACTGGATGGGGCTATGAAGCTTCTGCCTACCATGGGCAGAAGCATGTCGGCTGCAAGAGGGCAACCATTGGCGGGACGTGCCCCCCACTACGGGGAGCGCTGCCGGAAAGGTGGAGACTATGATGGTGCCAACACGGGTTTACCCACGGACCAGGACCCCACCGGGGCCGGAATGGGTGGCACCGGGAGGGACAATGTCTTGCGCTGCTTGCAGGACCTCTGGCATGGACAGCACCTGGAGATAATAAGGACCTCCGCCGCTATCTGGGGTATCCGGCGGGGAGCGGGCGGGGCTACTCCGCTCAACATGAGCTGGGGCCTGGGATCCCCAAGGGGTTGAAGAAGTGCCCAAGACAGGGTCTTGGTCCACCCCCGACTTGTCCTTTCCCTGTGGGAAGCTGGAGACCTTCTTCGCCCCATCTTCCTGGGCTTCTTGGCTGGAGCCACGCAAGGAGACAGGTGCCGGCTCGTAGATGGTACCGGCGGGGTGCTGCGCACCGAGCTCATGATGCTCGGCGCCAAATCGGAGCACTGCTCCGGAATTGGGGTAAGGGCAGACTCCATCAGGGGCGCCTTCAAACAAATGTCACGCTCCTCTTCATCCTGGGCTTGAAGGACTTGCAGATTTTGCACTTATCACTAATGTGACCTTCACTCAAGCAGCGTAAACTACAGTAACTCCTCGCTTAACGTTGCAGTTATGCTCCTGAAAATGCTACTTTAAGCAAAACGATGTTAAGCGAATCCAATTTCCCATAAGAATTAATGTAAATGGGCAGGGGTTAGGTTCCAGGGAAAAATTTTTCGCAAGACAAAAAAACAACTATATTTTTTATATATATTATACATACATACATACATACATACACACACACACACATATATATATATATATACACACACACACACACACACACACAGTATAAGTTTTAAACAAACAATTTAATACTGTACACAGCAATGATGATTGTGAAGCTTGGTTGAGTTGGTGAAGTTAGAGGATGGAAGAGGGTAGGATATTTTCCAGGGAATGCCTTACTGCTAAATGATGAACTAGCACTCAGCTGAGCCCTCAAGGGTTAACACGTTGTTACTGTAGCCTCACACTCTACAAGGCAGCACGAATGGAGGGAGGGGAGACAGCATGGCCAAGAGAGAGACATACACCCTGTGTGTGAGAGACGTGCATTGCCCCTTTAAGTATGCTGACCAAACTAAGTACATTGCCCTTTTAAGTAGATCAGCAAGTTGAGACAGCAGCTGCTGCCAGCAAGCTCCCTCCATTCTGAGAACCTGTGGTGTCCTCCCCGCTGTTCTGTGGAGACAGGGTAAGTGGGGGGCAGAAGCAGGGGGGAGAGGGACACCATGACATTAGCACCCTTCTTCCCCCCCAGCACAGCAAGTAGGAGGCTCCCGGGAGCAGCTCCAAGGCAGAGGGCAGGAGCACCACATGGCAGTGAGTGGGAGGGACAGCTGAACTGTTGGCAATTGATAGCCTGCTGGGCAGCTGCCGCACAGGGAACTTAGGGGAGCAGGGAGCTGATAGGGGGGCTGCTGGTCCACCTTGGTTCCAAGTTCCCACCAGCTAGCTCCAATGGGCTGCTCTTCCTGCAAGCAGTGGACAACATTATAAGGGAGCATTGCACAACTTTAAACGAGCATGATCCCTAATTGATCAGCAAGGTACCAACAAAACAACGTTAATCAGGACGACTTTAAGTGAGGGGTTACTGTATTATGTGGATTGCTAATGGGCTTGGCTCTTTACAGCAATCATGGGGTTTAAAGCCGGAGGACCGGGGCATGCCCCATCCCGAGGCAAAGTCTCTTTGGGGACCTACTAAGTCTCTAACTTAACAAATCGGTTGAACTAAACTAGAGGGAAATATATACAATAAAATTTGCAAGAGGCAAATGAGTTTGAACGAACGAAAAGCAACAGCTCTAGCCGAAGCAGTACCCGTTCCATGCACCATCACTAGTGGCAAGAAGGAACGGAGGGTGGAGGGGGCCGGAGGTGCCCTATATGCCGCGGCATATGCACGCCACTCCAGGGGGCGCCAGAGCCGGTCCCCTACGGATACTACTGAGGGAAAAACTTCCGGCACCGGTGCATGTGGCGAACACACACACCTAAGTTGAATGGACATGAGCAATCACTCGAAGAAGAATGTGTATGGTACATACTAAACAACAGTAGGATCTCAGTAAATACCATAGCGAAATTAGCTGTTTCAAACATGACTGAAACAGGACTGGCTTTCTTTACCTGACAAGTTCTTTATGCAGTTCTGGTGAAGTCAGGTAATCTGGTGAACAGCTCCCCTTTTGTGACAAGCCTTCACTGCCATCTGCAGCACTCTCTACTCTAAGCGCTTTACTAGCTGCGTGGTGGAAGTCTGCCACCTCTATCAAGCGCTGCTTCATTGCACTTAGTAGGTTAACATGAGCCGGACTCTGGAAAAATCTTCTTCCAATACAGCCATCTACAGGTAACCTTCAAAACAAAAGTCTTGTTGTTAATGTCAAATCAACATCTCTGCACCATAAACTGGTTTTTGCTTCACGGAGACGGCTGACACTAAATACTCCTCTCACCAGAGCTCTTGGCACCATGGAAAAGGGGTTGTACAAGGCACTTAGTAATCTCATTTATACTGGAAACACAAACGCCTGCCACTAATTATTTTAGAACCTTTAACGAATAACAAACTCACCCATACTGCGGCCCTGGTCGGTGAAGGTAAAGGAGAAAAAATTTTTGCCAGATGAGGGGCAGAAGGGGGTGATCTGCAGGGGTAACAAGGGCCTGATGAGCCCAACGGTAGATCATTAATCTCTGGAGAGAAGGTACAATAGGCAGCTTCAGCTGGGCCTGGGCTTTCTGCAAAAGAAGTGGAGAACTCTTTTCAACAAGTGTGCTAGGAGGCCCATTTCCATTGCAGTTCCCTACAACAGACTTTGTTCTAATTTATTCCTACATCTTTAATTTTGATTAGCAGAGCACGGATGGTTTGGGAACTGTGAATAAACTACAGCTATTAGATAGCAGTAACCCAGGAAACAGTCACGCTTCTGCAGTAATGTTAAGGCCGAGGTGCCCAACTCTCAGCTATATGCCCAATCCGGTCCACTTGGTTTGCTATTAGAGGGTCATATTATACTTCGATCTTCATGCAAACATACCGCTGGCACCAGCAGAAGGACTGCCGTGGACCAAAGCAGCACATAAGGGGCATTGAATTTAATTCAAATTTAAGTTGACCTACTCCACAGAACACGTTTGACATTTCTGTATGGGGGCATACATCCCCATGCCATCCTGTAGACAACAGCAGACCATATATATTTTGTGAGGCCCAAGAAACCAGCAGGGTACTAATGAATGTAACAAGTGCTGAGCACTTTCAATAGTGTTTTGCAAACGTAAGAACAACTAGTGCAGTGGAGCAGTACTGAATGGAAAGCTACCTTTTTCACTAAAAAGAAATTGCATCAGCTTTTCCAAAGATAGATGAGATGAAGGCCAAGCAAAATGATACAGGTACATCCACCAAGCCCTGAACTCTACAAACATAAGACCTGTATTGGTTTCATATTAGCAATAAGCTATTTTTTTTATCCAGTTCAATATTTATAACCAATGGTTTAAGGCTCACTCAGTAAACAAAACTACATTTATGCTGCAATAGTTGAAGGAAGGAGGGTCCAGTGGTTAGGGCACTAGCCTGGAACTCCAGAGACATGAGTTCAATTCCCTGACTCACCAGACTCCCTGTGTGAGCTTGGGCAAATCATTTGGTTGCTTTGATGCCTCAGTTTCCCCATTTGTACCAGGAGGATAATAGTATTGCCCTATCCTCACAGCACCCTTGTGAAATAAATACACTGAAGATTGAGAGGTGCTCAGATGCCATAGTAAATATGCTCTGTGTGTATTTCATATACAGATAGAAGAGTTACTAAAAAAAACCATTAAAAATAATAATGTATTAAAAATCAGGCCTTTGGCATGCTGGTTTTAAAATGTTAAACTAAAAAAAGAGGATGGAAAATCCTTTAGAGTGCTTTTTCTCCCCCCTGTAAACCAAGCAAATAAGGTCTTATAGAGATACACTGGTGTCTGTGCAAGCAAAATTGCCAGGAATGGCTCAAAAGAAGACTCAATTTTCTATGTATGAAGGGGGTAACTGTTCTCTTGCCTTCAGAGCCTGATCAGGAGTTAAAGCGTTGATGACCAATTCACCCTCCACAACTCTGCGAAGTTGGGAATCTTCTTCAAATATGGACTCCATATTCAGAACCATCCATGAAAACCAAACCTGTAAGATACAGTGTATAGAAAATCTTGACTACAGAGGAAATCCTGCTGTTTTCTAAATATTTTTTTATAGATCCTTACTATGAAGTTCTGAAAGCATCATCGCATGGAGCCAGGAAGTTTTATGAACAGATACCCTATTCCCCATATATATATGCAACCAAACCTTCCATTTCACTATTGACCTATTAGAACTAGAAGGAACTTAGCTGACAAAAGGGTAAGATCCGAAATATAATATAATATATAGAGATATACCTATCTCATAGAACTGGAAGGGACCCCAAAAGTCATCGAGTCCAGCCCCCTGCCTTCACTAGCAGGATCAAGTACTGATTTTGCCCCAGATCCCTAAGTGGCCCCCTCAAGGATTGAACTCACAACCCTGGGTTTAGCAGGCCAATGCTCAAACCATTGAGCTATCCCTCCCCCCATCCATAGTTACCATTATCCATTCAGAGAACTCCAGATAAAATAACCAACCCACATATTTTATCATCAGACCTCCTCTTCCACACAACACATGCAACAGGTCTCTGCTTAGGGGTTTGTTACATGTTGTAAGCAGAGAGGAGGGTGACCAGAATTTAGAACATTTGTCAAACATAGCAGCCCAGTCTCTAACACTGAAGCCTACAAGGGATTATCTGGGGAAGGTACACATTATGTATGTACTGACAGTCATGTTAAACGAGTTCTTGGGTACAGATTTAGGATTTAAATTGCTGACTCCCACACGCGAAAAAATGTCAGTGCAAAGGCCTATGACGTCTCCAGTCTGATAAGCCTGCAATGCTCTCTCAGACTAGATTCGAATTTTATTTCATCCCAAGAGACCTTTTGCAATAAGGAAAAAGAAAGGAATGACAAGAGTAGAAGACGACACTCAAACAGGGGTCATGGGAAAAACAGAGCACTTCCGAGTTACGTAACTGCCTACCTGCGTGGAATTCGCACTGCCCTCGATGAAGGAAGGGGTCACATTTCCTGCCACAATCCAGCTGACCAGTGAAGAGAGCAGACCTTTGTCACAGTGATAACCTAAAGCATTCTGCAGGGGAAGTTTGCATAAAATGAAGAATGAATGAGAGAGTGTGATGGGGAATTTACTTAGCTATGGAACGGTCTCTGTGCCTTTCTCCAGCCTGCCCCTTATGTGTGCAACCAACTCCCAATCCTGCTTCACAAAGCCATCACTGAAACACCAGCTAAAAATCTCATTTCTTCCAGGAGGCCAAATAATTAATATAATTAAATCATCCTAGTTTGGAAAATCCAAAAGCAAGAACAATGCATCCTGTCTTGTGTCTTTTAGGGCTGGGCCTGTATATTATAGTGTTCTCATGTAAAGCACTGAGAACACCATAAACACAGTATTAGTAAGTCAGGAACCATAATTTAAAGATACAGTAAAACTCCCTTTACCCAAGACTCCATACTTCAAAATTCCCTATTTGTCTTAATGCCAGCGATGCCCCCATCCCAATTCACTCAGTACCACAGTACCACCTAATTAGCCAAACCCCAATTTACTCAATTGTTACCGACATCCCTGTTACTTTTCAGATAAATGGGCTCGGACTATATATAGAACAGAGATTTATTTGGAACTGATAATCCCAGACCTAAGCCTTTAGAACTTTTCTACAGCTGCACTAATTCCTCTGTTTTACCTTATGCTGTTGGTAGAGCAGTTTTTGCACACAGTCCTCTTGACTATACTGAAAAGCTGCTTTGCATAGATGATCCAGAAGGTAGAGCGTTGCTCTCTCTCTGTGCCACAGCTGTTGAGCAGTGAGAACTTGCCCCCAGAACTCCAGGACTGCAGCTGGCCACACTCCATCAGGCTGACGGCTCATAAAAATGTGGGTCTGCCAAGTTACAGGGTGGAATTAAACAGCGCCCAGCCTGAATTACTAAAGCACAAAACTTTACTGAACAATTGTTTAATTTCCATCGGTTGATTTTTGTGACAGCATCAAGGGCTCTAATGATATCTGTTTATTTTCAGAAGGACACAAATGACGTCACTGTAAAGGATTTGCTATTTTTGTTCTTATCCCTGACCACAGAAATTCTCAGGATAAAGAGATGTTGAAGCAGGGGGTCCGTGGAGCTTATGAACGCTGCTGGAGAAGAGACCATTTCTAAGGCTTCTAACTCTGCAGGAGAAGAAACAGTCACTGAGGCCATTCATTTGAAACCCTGCAGGCTCTCGGCCTGGCAATGCCGACCCTGTCGTGTTCATTCTGCTCTCCCTGCAAGGCAGAACTCTCAGTGTCATCATGGGTATCAGTTTATCGTCTTTTCTAAGCCTGGTATTTTTTCCATTTAACTCCATTGGGGTCTAGACTTCATGACCTGATAGGGCTACAGATACTTTGGCAGACCAGTGCCGATTCTTTTTATACCAGTACCATTTTCCAAATACTGATCACAAACCAGCGATCAGAAAGGAAAACTTACAAACCCTAACAGTAGCCAGATACACCTCTTAATTCCTGCTCTACCCAACCCTAATGTCAGTGTGCAAATTATGCTTCATATCACATTCCAAGAAACACTGGTGAGCATTCTCTCTCTTTTTAACAATCAAGAACTGCAACACTAAGTAAAAAAAAAAAATTTAGCACTTGAGCACTGCAGATCCATCTCCCTCTAGCCATTAGATGTACAGTCCATTCACACGTCGTTTTCTGACCTGGATCATGCTGTTGAGAAGCTCCACATTTTCTCCATAGCTTGCTCCGGTCAAGTGTTGCGTCACTTTGTGCGTAACCTGCTGAGTCATGCCTTGTGGAACTCCATTATCCAGGTGAAGGAACAGCTGGATGTAAGATAAAAACCTAGAGACCATAATAATCACAAATGAAATTCATTCAATTCTAAGATTTCTCCTACATCATATATAAAGGGCTGGGTTGGTTTGTTCTGAGGGATTTAAGTGTCATAATACCGAAGGTGACAATTATTAGACTTAAACCCAAACCATTATAAAGAAGTTTGCATTTTTAAAAATCAGCATGAGAACATCTGAACTATCATCTTAAGTTTCAACCCCTCCTAAACTCCCCACTGCTGAAATACGGCAGCACCAGGAGCAAAAGCCACGAGCCACTACACAGAACTTGTAAGGAAGGAAAATTCTGACCAAAGCCATCCTACTCTAAAGATCTCAATGTGCTTTTCATAAATAACAGCAAAGAGCAGACAGGCCTTTACTGTCTCATCTGACACATCAACGTGTTGTAAATGGCCTGGGACCCAATTTATCACCCTCACTGCATCAGAAATGCACAGAGGTCACATATGAGCTGCCTCAGTCTAATTCAGACATTTCAGATGTGACATCCCCTCAAATTGTATAATCTCAGATCAATGCAATTTCTTTTTCAAAGATGTTTGGATTGCCGACTCTAGGTCAACACGGAACATTTGGTGGAAACAGTGTGTTTTCAAGAGACAGCTGAATTATGAAAGGGAAGTTGACTGGTGTGGGAAGAGACAGAAAGAATTCCAGGAACAGAGACCAACATGGAACAAGGCATGAAGATGTGTGTGGGACAAAGCTAGGCGAGTGGTATTTCGGAGGGCGACTTGCATCAGTTTGTGTATACAGGTCTCAGACGAGATCTTAAAAAACTGAGGTCCAGTCTGCTCTGCAGGGATTATGGTACTACTTGTAAGGGACAGATTTGCCCAATTATTGTTAGCCAAAACTCCACATTGCCTGGTGTTGCACAGTGTGCCAGTGGACTGTCACCCTCTACATGAGAGGTTCTATATGCAGAGTTTGTAATACACTCTGCAGTGCTATAGAAGCACAGGAGTGCCTGACACTTGCAGACTTGTGCAAGAGGAAACGGGAAGAACAGGAGAAAAGCTCAAATCAAGAAAGCACCGTATGGCCTCACAACCAGCAAAGGCAGTGGGGCAGAGAAAGAAAACCTGACCTTGCTCCTCAGACAGTTCGGGTATCAGTGCACATTAGTCTTGAAGAACATCTGGAGAGATGTCTGACAAGAACTGACATAGACCAGTAATCAGGAGAAAGGCACATGGGACACTGGTGGAGGGAGCTGTTTATATTTCAGGATTTCTCTGCAGAAGTTACCCTGCACAGGAAAGCACTCTCTGAAGTACTCTCTTTGAAAGAGACTGAAAACTACTCTTGTCTGCCCCATGGGGCTCTAAATACTGACCAGTCAGTCCTGGAACAGACCATGTTTCAGCATGACAGCCATGAAGACTTGAGAGGGGATTGATTTTGGATAGAAAGTTATGCACCCTGGCTTAGTAACATAGCAATTAGTCATGACAGGGTGTTATGTTAATAGGCCTTTGGGCTACGCCCTATGGGGATTCTGACTGGAACTTTAACATGCTTAGCAGTAACAGCATTAACAGCTTGACACCCAGAGTGTTGCCTATTCCTCTACCTAGCCCATCCACAGACAGAACGGGTCAGGCTGTCCAGAGACTGGAGAACTGTGCTACAAGCTACAGCACTGGTCTCAGCAGGATGTCTGCACACATGGTGATAGCACATATGGTGGGTGTTTCCACCACAGCTGAGCCACTGATCATAATCGTTGTAAAAAAAAAAAAAAACACCAACTTGGCAAATATGCTGATTAGGTTTCTAGTCAACTGTTGCCGCACACTACTATCACTCTGCCTTGGCACTACAGTTAAATAAAGATCATGCTTACTGTTCGTTCTTCAGAAGGTAATACTGGCAGGGATAGAACAAGGGTAAAACTTTATCCAGTACATGGACTACTGTTCTCAGATACCGAGACTGCACCAGTATGCCCAGCAGAGGGATCCCTTCAGCACAGAACTTTTCAATGCTGCAAGGAGAGAAACAAAAACAAACAAACAAATACTAAATAGCGTCAATCTTTGTGAATTTATCCAAGCAGATTCAAGTTTTTCCACCTCATTCCCTCCCAAAAAAGGAGGAATTTAAGGGTGGTGAAACTTCCTGGTTTGTCAGCCCTAGAGAATTAAGGCCTCTAGCCACGGTAGGTATTTGCTGCAGATGGAGATGGGGAGCCATTTGATACCTAGCAATGCATTTCACTACAGGAGATGCTATGTGGAATTCCTGCTTTTATCTTGCAGCAGCCTCGGACACTGCAGGGAAAAGGGATGTCTAGGAAAAGGGAGTCTACATCTCATTCAGTGCAGTTCCTGGTATCAAGTGCTAGCAGTACAAACACGCAGACCTGGGGCAATGTCAAAGATAGCGAGGATAACATTTCACTGTCCAGATCTTCTATGCCAGGAAGACATAACATTAATATTAAACACCTCCACTTCCATTGATCTTTACTTTTTCAGTTTGCTTAAACATTAATCAACCTTCAACATTCCTGTGATATAAGATCACTATTAGCCCCCATTTTTTCATATGGGGAGACGGAGCAAAAGATTTTCCCAAAGCCCACAGTAGGAGTCAATGTCATAACACAAATTAAAAGGATGCTTCTCATCCTATGCTCAGATCACACCACCCACTATCTCAAGCTAGAACCGCCCTTTAAAAACATGGAATCAAACTGCTCTAACCCTACTGGGGAGCACATGCAAGGGAGGAAGAACATAAGAACGGTCATACTGGGTCAGACCAAAGGTCCATCTAGTCCAGTATTCTGTCTTCCGATAGTGGCCAATGCCAGCTGCTTCAGGGGGAATGAACAGAACAGGTAATCATCAAGTGATCCATCCCCTGTCGCCCACTCCCAGCCTCTGGCAAACAGAGGCTAGGAACACCATCCCTGCCCATCCTAGCTAATAGCCATTGATGGACCTCCATGAATTTATCTAATTCTTTTTTTAACCCTATTATAGTCTTGGCCTTTATAACATCCTTTGGCAAGGAGTTCCACAGGTTGACCGTGCATTGTATGAAAAAATACTTCCTTTTGTTTGTTTTAAACCTGCTGCCTATTAATATCATTTGGTGACCCCCAGTTCTTATGTTATGAGGAATAAATAACACTTCCTTATTTACTTTCTCCACACCAGTTATAATTTTATAAACCTCTATCATATCCCCTCTTAGTCATCTCTTTTCCAAGCTGAAAAGTCCCAGTCTTACTAATCTCCCCTCACATGGAAGCTGTTCCATACCCCTAATCATTTTTGTTGCCCTTTTCTGAACCTTTTCCAATTCCAATATATCTTTTTGAGACAGGGTAAGCAGATCTGCATGCAGTATTCATGATGTGGGTGTACCATGGATTTACATAGGGGCAATATAATATTTTCTGTCTTATTATCTATCCCTTTCCTAATGATTCCCAACATTCTCTTAGCCTTTTTTGACTGCCGGTGCACATTGAGTGAATGTTTTCAGAAGAGCACTAGGCAATTTCTCCTCACAAATTAAATCAACATTATATGGAGAAAGCAAAATAGCTAAAAGTTGGGAAAAGAGTGAAAATATTGTGGCAGGACACAAGTAGCATCACTTTACAGTTTTGAACTAATCAAAAGAGAAACTCACAGAGCGCCTAACCACAAAGTGGCTGAGACTATCCTAGAAAGGACTGTTTTGAAACATGTTTAATGCTAGGTTAGGATGCTCACTAACATTTTGACTGAAGTAACAAGGGTCTTACCAATTTCTAGTACACAACACGGACAGGGATGTTTCTGAACATCCTATTGCAACACTGTTAGAAAACATTGTTGCAGACGAATATGGGAGGGAATGCCAGACAGTACTTTTTGGTTAGCAGGGTTAAGAAAGAATCCCTGTCCACAAGGGCTAGAAACATTACACCAGCAATTATTGTTTTAACACTGTCATCACTTAACACTGTTTCAGCCATAATGTGAAGAGAGCTTAAGTTATAACTGAGAAAATAAATCAATCAGCATGTTACTGGAAAGCATTCTCCTGAGGCGGCCGGAGAAAAGGGTTTTCTATCCCCCTCAGCAAAATACTGAGACCATTTGAAGATGAACACGAAGAATTTATTAGCCCTCCCGGTCCATTACCATTTAGGATGATCAGCCCACTGGAGTTACCCACTCATCACAAGCACCAGTAAAAGGCACACTTACCTATGACCCAGTGTAGTCATTGCCAATGCAAGGTAACAGCCAATAGGGATGCCGGATTTGACAGCCTTCAGTAGTGGATGAAGCATGACTGATTCTGTCATGTCGAGCATAGTGCTGAAAGCAGGAACTGCAGGCCAACGCTGCTGCACACCATGATCATTTCTGTGCAGCTTTAACCTCAAAATCAAGCCCCACGCCCACTGATTAAAGGAGGTCTCGGGTGTCTCTCCATAACGAACAACACTAGCCAAGTAGGAGACCTATAACAAAGAAGTAATATGACCAGAGAGGAAGGAAGATCCAGGGGTTAGGGCATTAGACTAGGACTAGAGGCTCTGATTCAATTCCCCATTCACCACAAACCCCTGTGTGACATCGGGCCTCAGTTCCTTATCTGTAAAACGGGGATAATAGCACTGTCCCACCCGACAGGGATGTTGTGAGGATAAATACATTGAAAATTGTGAGTCATTCAGACACAATATAATGAAGGCCTTATTATAGGCAAGGCGGGTAACATCACCTATTATTAAGCTCGCCCCAAACTATCCATTATAAAGATCCTGTTTTAGTGGCTTATAAATGCCCAAATGCTCATGCTTAGGCTGAAATTTCCCATGACAGGCGTTTTGGGGAAATTTCAGCCAAAACAGTTCAACTGTTCCAAGAACAAAGCTAGGGGAAAATATGTCATTTTGCCCATGTCAAAAAAATGCTGGCAAACTTTTCTTTGAGAAGCTCTGCACGCCCATGCTCTAGAGGAGAGACTTGAAATTTGGCACAGGAATACTATATCAGGGATGTGCCTTTTGCTGCCCCGTGAAAATCCACCCAATTTTGGGCAAACTATAAGCCGTTAGAGGGGAAAAAATCAGTTTGCACATGCTCAGTAGAGACTAGCTAGAGCACAGCAGCTAAAAACTCTGAAGATTCCATCCACAGTGAGCATGCTCCAACTCAGAGCTATGGAGGACTCAGCAGGACTTTACCCACAATTGCAGCTGTGGGCTGACATGGACCAGGCCAGACTCAGCACTGGAACTGAGAGCCTGTCTTTTTTGTGCTCTCATTGCCCTTCTCTGCTGGTCCCAAACAGAGTGGAAGAGGAAGCTGCCTGATTTGAATGCAAAGGCGATGAGAAGTACATTGGGGCACTGCACCTGGATAGGGAGGACACAAGCATGACTGGGACTAGCGGGGGTGAGGGAAAGAAGTAGGACTAAGAGATAGGATTGTGGGGAGATGGACTGGTTGGGCAAGGAGACAGAGCAGATGGGACAGGACAGAACCAGGGGGACAGATACTTTTGACTTTAATCTCTCTGTACCTCAGTTCCCCATCTGTAAAATGTGGCTAATACAACCCTCCCAACTGGGGTGCTGGGAAATTAATTTAATGTTTGTGAAGTATGCAGATACTACAGAGATGAGCACCAAGGAAAACCCCATGAGGAAATTAATAATTTTGTATTCACAGCAGAGTTTGAACAGACATCAGGGCCAACCACTGAACCAGGAGGAGAAAACAAAAGACTGAATAGCTTGCTCATTAATTGAGCATCAACCACTCAGTGCACTGAATAGGCAGTGGTCCTGTGCAAATTACATGGGATCACATAATTAAACACTGTATCATCATGCATACGCATAAGGGGGAATGAATCAAAATTTCACAGATAAAAGTTAGGAAATGCCAGAATTAAGGTTGAGAGCTTGACTTTGCAATCTTTATAATGTTCTTTTAACATAGTCTTTGTGTGTAACAAATACCTTAGCTCGAGCATCATAACTATCCTTTCAGTCATGAAATGCCCAATACAACGGCATGAAAGTTTGGGTTTTTTAAAATTAAGCTTGAGGTTCCCATCCTTCACTTCTTTCATCTACAACCACCAAAAATTCAGAGAGAGGGAGAAGTACCTGTTTTATGCTTTCAGAAAGCAGTCCACCATACGGTTTTTGAGGGAGGTATTTCTGGTACGCCTCTAGGACCATTAATGCAACTTCAGCATGGACAGCTGGATCGAGGTGAAGAGTAGTATCCTGTTAAAGTTTGTTTTCTTTATTAAAGAAGACCTATAAAGTTGTATCATCATTCTCACTATAATGTACCCTCACCTGGTTTCTGGTTATATCACCAAGGAACTGATGTCAATGTAAACACAAAAAGGAAAGAACATAACTGGTGCATTAGATTAGCCAAATGCTTGGTCAGCAAGAGGAGTCTTGCACCGTACACTGAAGGATAATGAACTCAGGCTCAGAGACTTCTAGACACACAGAGCTCTACAGTTGAGGACCTGTCTATGGAAAATGACCTTCCTAGAGACCCCAAGAGTTTATTGATTTGTTTTTGAGTTTACTGGTCCCATCCTTAAAAAATAATAATAAAAAAAAATCATATAAAAAACATTTCAAAAGCTAACGTTTCTGTACAATATTTCAAACCACAATTCCAAAGACTAGTTTCCAGTTTGAAGGACTTTTCCACAAGCACCAAAGGACTCCAGTCCAATCATATCATAACAAAGACTTCACACTTAAATTAGCCCAGTTTTCAGACACACACACACACACACACACCTCCTATAAATCCACCAGCCTCCTTAAATGCAGGAAAGGAAAAGGTGATCTATGCCAAGCACCTGGAAATCTGGGTACTGGCAGGCCCAGGAGAGAAGCACATTCCAGAGTCAACAGGCCCTCAGAAAACATACTGCCGGGTGCCTCCTCTGGTTTATAATGAGGGAGCTCTGCCTCTGCCGATCACAACTGTGACAGTATGGCAGGGGAACAGAATTGGTTCCTCCAGTAGCATCTTCCAAAACCATTGGGATACCTGTATTCTCACACCTTCAAATGCATACAAAGCAACCCATCACATCCCTGTAGAATGTGTTAGTACTGTTAACTGATCTCCAACATTCGTGATTAGTTACAGTGCTAGTTGAATAACAGTTTTTCTCAGGTCTGACTGAGTGTCAAGCTTTCAATTTTTAATACATACATGCTCACCAAATCCCCAGTTTAGCCCTTCCAGGATAATGCAGGCTAGTTTATTCTCCACTGTGCTCAGATTAGAATTCAATAGCCAGTCCCGGATCAGCGCCATCTCCGAGGAAGAGGGCTTCCAAAGGTACAATGGTAGCTCTTTAAACAAGTATAAGGAAACCTGTAAGGGGGAAAATACACGTATTACAAATCAATGTTAAAGAGATTGGTTTCTTCAGTGCTGACAATGTGCTCAGCACCGTACAACACACAGTGAAAAAGGACTGACCGTTACTCAACACTGATCCCAGCATCCCTCATTCCCCCATTCTATTTACTCCCATCTGAACATGCTGAGCATATCTGCTCACAGTCACAGCACAACCAGTTTCTATTTGCACCACCTAATAAAGCACCGTGTGCCAAATTTCTGGTTATTCATCCTTAATAAACGAGGTCATAACATCCACTTTAAGCTCTTAATGGTGGCTGTTTTAAAGGACACAGATCGGCTCTTACCATCCCGACTTTTTCAATGGTGTCTCTAACTCGATCCAGGAGCACAGAAATGACCCCAGTATGGACACCTGTGATTGCTCCCAAGAGTTCTCTGCCAACCTTTGAAAATGTCTCTCTTGTGGAAATGCTGACATAAGATACCTGAGAAGGTGAGAACAGAGGGGTGGAGGGGACAAAAAAACCCACACACTATGAATAGGTTCATGGACAGTGTAGTGGAGAATACAATAAAATATTGTTTTTCTTCTGCTGATCCTGGACAGTGGTGTTTACAAACTGCAAACTCCAGTCCAAGTTCTTCCAATTGTTTATCCTGACACAGCATGAAAAGTTATTGGACCACACTGCCTAGGCTCCATGGATCTCAGAAAATTAAAATGGGTACACACAGGTAGCAATAAAATTGGAAAGTCAGAGCTCCAGGTAGGTCAGTTCCGATGCACTGCAGGCCAGCTCCAACAGAGAAAGGGAATGAGGCAAGGAAAGGAAAAGATTTCCCACATCCTGACTTTGTTCATTCCAGCCTGGTCTACAGAAGTGATGATCCGATGTAACAATGACAAACAAGCCATCCAGGATACTTTATTTCAGTCCTAGAGTATTAAACAATCAAGCCAGGAGAAGAGAACAGCTTGATAGGGTTATAAATTAAAGCCCTAATCCTAATGGGTGCTGAATGCCTTGAACTTTCTATTTAACTTAACAATGGAAGACTGCTCAGTGCTCCACAGTCGTGTTCAGCACCTCACAGAATTGGCCCCGTGGCATTGCCCACCTCATATATCTCCAGCACAATGACTCTGATGAAGTCCTCATCCGCATCAGCCCGCTTGGCTTGTGCCATCTGAGCAAACGTGGTGAGCAGACAAATTTCTTCCGAGCAGTTCATGGACGCAAGATTCTTCTCAAAGTTTTCTATGTGTTCTGGGTCTGCAAATCACGTGGAGGGAACAGGTCAATATAGGTGAAATAGTTAATTGCCTCCTATAACAAAACGTATATTTTATCTTTAGTCTAATGCCAGGAACAGAAACAGAGACATACGAACTACCAGGCTGGATCGAACCCAGTGACCCATATAGTACAGTATCCTGCCTCCAAAACTGGCCAGTCCCAGCCCTTTTAGATAAGGTGCAAGAAACCCAGCAGCAGGTAGCTATGGAATACCCTGCCCACCTGAAAGGTTCCTTCCTAACCCCAATAGTTATAGGTGTGTTTATGTCCTGAAGCATGAGGATTTATAGTCTTTCCAAAACTCCTGGGGTGGGGGCAGGGGGGTGTTAATTGTTATTACTCTAATTCTGGATGCTCATTATTCATAAAAATGTTTGGTTTTTTTTTAGAATTTATTAACCTGTTGGCTTCAATGATATCTTGTGGCAATGAGTTCCACAAGTGAACTACAAACTGTGTGAAAAGACCTGTGATGGGGTGAAGTAGGTCCGGAGGCTCCCTGCTGGAGGCCTCGCAACCCTGCCTCACCCCACCCCAGAAAAAGCAGAGGAGAAGTCCCCCAGGCAGGCAATCAGAGAGGCTGCTGGAGCAGCCAAAAGGGCCATATAAGAGGAAGCTGCACAGGCAGAGAACTCAGTTACTGCCTGGAGCTTGAAGAGGGAAAACCGGGTGCCTGGCTGGCTTGAAGAGCAGCAGGACCATGGACAGGTCAGTGCAGGCAGGATTGAGCCCAGGAAACTGAACCCAGAACCTAGGTGATAGTACTGTGATGGGCCCTGCTGATCTGGTTGAATACTGAGCCCGGGCAGGGGCACTTGCAAGAGGTGAGTGCCAATGCCGTTACAAGACCTTTTCCTTTTATCAGTTTTAAATAGTTTATATAATCAGTCAAGGCAAGATCAGAACTGGGGAGAGCCAAGCAGAGCAGGTAGGTTTTAAGTAAGTTCAGGAATTTTGCTCATGCCATATACCATGATTTTAGACAGCAATTAAGCTAGCGAAGTCATTCTGCACTGATTGAAAACTAAAGTGAGCACCGGAAAACTGAACCCCAAGACGAAGTGATGTCCAAGAATTCTGTGTTACAAAGCCTGGGGGAAGCTCTGCTTCTCCCAGACATAGAACAACAAAAGGGGCTGAGCCTTGTACTGGATTGAAGAGAACACCACACAACTGGTGAGTGTTTAAACTGAAGATTTCAACTTTGTTTTTGGAAAACGGTGAATGCAGTTAACTTCGCAGTAACACAGAAGGGCACCACCCCCTATAAGGACTGAAAGAAAAGCAGGCTCTCACTCAATCAGAAACGGGGCAACCGTGAGAGGCAGGTGCCGCCCTGTTTGAAACTTAAGTGATTGCAGTTACCAATCAGAAGGGGCAACATCCTTGTTCTTTGGAATTCACATGCCTAGGCACTGGAAGAAGGGCTGTGTTTAGCTACAGATCCAGAACAGAATTCAAAACACTGCCCCGCAGGTTTCTTAATTCATAGCAAGCAAAGGAATTCTACCTCTGAGTTTGTGCTTGCAGTCGGCAGGCTGCACGGTGGAGCAGAGATTTTCCAGGTGCTCATTTTCTGCACAATGCATGATGAAGAAGAGCTTCCAAAGCATGCCACTCGATAACGTTCCATAAGGCATCTCAGACATGAACTGCCAGACACCCAGCCTGTTGGATTTTGAGCCAAGGAGAAATAATTTGCACAACAATAAGCCTCAGTGCCTGAAAGAAATTACCGGTCCAGACCCTCTGCTCTGGCTGAGGAGCCAACACCTCATTTGGGAAAGAGGAGTACAAGAGTGGGCTTTCTGTTCCCTTGATCTTGATCCCACTTTGCGCTGGGCAAGTCCCAACAGCATAAGTTACATCAGCCTGTTGAGTTCTAACCACTCCCCTTTTTGGTAACCATCTGCATGTTTAAGGATCTTGCATGTTACAGTCTAGTCTGAATCCACAGAAAATATTGAAACACTATTAAAATATTAAGTCACAATCAGATCAAAGCTGTCCATGCAGATTCTGGATTCTGCAGCCTGGGGTTTTCTGATGCAGGGTTTTATTTGGTCCCACCTCTAGACACAACCTTCACCCTCCTATTGTTTTTAATAGCATTTTGGTGGGAGTTTTCACATCCTTCACTGGGATTTCCTACCTTTTTGCCTTCAGCACATGTAGAACAGCCCGAAGAAACAGTTCATCGAATTCCACTTGCAGTTTCTCCACAGAATAGGGGTGCATTATTGATCCATACTCTTCATTGCAGCTAACATACTGGGCCCAATGGTCACTCACATAGCAAACTGTCATTCTATGCAACAGGGGTTAAGGGAAAGCAGGATAAAAAGATCAGAAAGTACATCATCAGCGTCCAGAAACAGTAACTCTGATCACAAGCAAGAGACAAAAACTCAATCTTCTGTCCTCAAGTTTCAGAGTGTCTGGCACCTATACCCTCGGAGTTTTCCATCTGCTGAGAACTTTAGAGTCATAATTCCTACGTTATCTTTCCTTGGTCTTACAGGTAAATAAGTTGACATTTTACTAGACCAAATAGATTAGGACACATAAGCTTGTGTGTTAAATACATCCCTTCTTTAGGAATTTGCAGTGCACACAAAAAAGCCCATACATCTAATAATTAAGAAAGCACCATTAACTTGCTCAGCAATGAACAAGTATGAAGGAAGCCATAACCTTTGTCCTAAAGAGAGTACAATCTAGATTAGACGGTAATAAACACATGGACTGAACTAGCAGAATTGTAGAAGGAACCACGTAGAGTGGCTTTTGGTTTGCAGCTATGTTCATTCACTACAACAACAAAGAGCTTCAAGGAATTAATTGAATTAAATCACCTGCGGTGGTTCTGGGTTAGCATAGAGAAAGCATGCATAACATCCAACTGGATCATTAACCCAAAAGGGAAAGCATGCATGAAACATTTTATGAAATACATTTCATCCTGTAAAAAGCGACAGAGTCCTGTGGCACCTTATAGACTAACAGACTTATTGGAGCATGAGCTGTCGTGGGTGAATACCCACTTCGTCAGATGCACTTCATCCTGTGACTTCCGGCCTCTCTTGGTGCACCTTTGAGACAGTTTGGCAGACAGGATCCTGCACACATCATGCACTGGCACAGTTTTCACCCTGCACCCTTTTCTCTATCCATTTTCCCCTCTTTTTTTAACCTTAGATACACACAAGGTGGGTGAGTGAGATAATATCTTTCATTGGATCAACTTCTGTTGGTGAGAGAGACACGCTTTCGAGCCACACAGAGCTCTTCTTCAGGTCTGGGAAATGCTCTAAGGCCTGGTCTACACTACAGAGGTAGGTTGATGTAAGGCTGCTTACGCTGACCTAACTCTAAGCACCTACACTAAAATGTAGTTCCCATCAATATAAGTCGCCCACTACATCGACTTAACTCCACCTCCACAAGAGATAGAGCATTTAGGTCAATGTTGTTAGGGCAACGCAGTGTCTGTTAGTTATATTGGCTGCTGGCTGTCAGCCTGCACGGGGTACACAGCCGGAGGGCCCCCCTGGCCAGCCCCAGGAGCTGACAACCTGAACTGTCAGCCTCGGTGGGGGGGCATGAAGAGGGGGACGAGGCCTCCAGCTGTGAGCCCCATGCAGGGCTGGGCTGTGGCTATGAGCCCCGTGGCAGGGGGACTCCAGCTGTCAGTGCCCCACAATGCCCACACAGTTAAATGGGTAGAAGCACTCCTGGTGAGAACACATACCACCGATAGAAGGAGCAGAATGTGGACATGAAACACCGCTGCAATTAATGCAGTGGCTCTATAGACGACTTAAGTCAACTTAATTTTGTAGTGTAGACATGCCCTAAGAGTGTCACAGCTAAATGCAAGGTGGAACAGATTGTTTAGCATAAGAAGTTAGCACATATTCTAAGGGACCATTCGAGGTAGAGTGGCCCATTAACACCTAAGCAGTCATAGGACCAAAAGAGGGGGTTAGCGGGTTAAAGATTGTTATAATAAGCAATAAATCCAGTGTCTGTTCAGTCCAAGATTTTTAATGTCTATCAGAGTTATGAATTTAAGCTCCCAGACTTGTCTTTTCAAAAGTTTTCGTGCACATTTCCTTGGAGGAGGAGGACTGACCAATCACTCTCTATCGGACCTTTTTGTGAAAAGCGTTCACCCACAGGTGATAGGGTGTTTTCCTCTTATCATTTTCCTGCGAGAGTTCATTTGAGAGTGTAGTGACTGTCTGGTTTCACCCACAGAATTGTTTTGGGGCATTTAGTGCACTGGATCAGGTATACCACATGTTGTGATAGCATGTGTAGGATTCATGGATCTTAAAAGGTGTCATGGAGAGTGTTGATCATTATAGCAGTGGACATGTGTGTGCAGGTTTTGCATCTGTTCTGGCAGGGTCTGGTGCCACTTTGAGTTGGTGCATCCTGATCTGCGTGGAGCTTGCTTCTGATTATGAGCTTGGTGAGGTTGGGGGTTGTTTGACGCCTAGAAGAGGGAGTTCTGGAAAAATCGAGTATGAATTCTAGTAGTTTGATGATACTCCATGTGTGTTCTGGAGTAGGACTGTAGGCGACAACTAAGTGTTTGCGGTCGCAGGAGGCTTTATTTCTATATTGAAGCAGGTTCTCTGAGGGTATTTGGGTGCCCTGTTCCATGATGTGATCTACTTCTTTGGTGGAGTGTCCTTATTTGGTGAAGGCGGTTTTGTGTGTGTTAAGATGTATATATCCTGGACTTTCTTCTTGGAGCAAATTCAGTGGTAACTGAGTGCCTGGCTGTAGACAACAGATGTCTTGGTTTGTTTGAGGTGGTTAATGGATATATGAATGTAAATGTGGTGATCTTGGAGTTTCTTGTATGTGGTTGTCTACAGTTCCATTGCTGAAGCTGATTGTGGTGTCCAGGAAATTGATACTAGTGTGGGAATGTTCCAGAATTTAATGGAGGGGTCGGAGTGGTTGAAGATGTAGTGGAAATCTATGAGGGAGTTTAAACCATCTATTCAGAGAATGAAAATATTGTTTTTCTTCACATTCTGCTTTTTAAGCCTTTTGGCTCTGGCTTGGTGGTCTCCATGTCAACAGACTGGTATATGCTGCACAGGGTGCAGCACTGGTGGTTAAGCGTATTATATTTATTTTATGTATTAAAAATACCTCTGCTCCATTATGCTGTGCACTGATCTCTGCTGAGTAGCTGTGTAATATTATTGAACCCACAGGAACAAGGAAGGATAGCAGGCATATTTCAATAACTACCTGCAGACCGTGTGAACTGATGGTCATGCAGCCTCTCTTTGCCCCACTGTGTACCCTCCATCCTATGAGTCTAGTGCCCCCTAAGGGTTCCTAGCCTATATGCTGAGAAATACCATCACTGAACTTACTCTAAATCACATTCATATGCTCACATATGTTATATGCCTACACACACACTAAGATTGCTAGATCTATTGCTGCCCCTGTCAAACTCCAAGATCTGTCTGTGCAGATTCACACGACAGAGGAAGAAAGCTGTTCCTCTTACCTGATCAGATGACCAATTCGTTTCACAAACTGCCTGTAGCGTGCTCTATTAAATGTTTCCAGCCCCACGGCTAGCAGCTCCACTAAGGAGTTCGCAAAGGCAAAAATCTTCATCATCTCCTGAGGGGTTGTTTTTTCAGGGAAATAAACACCTACAAAATCAAAACACTGAACCATAAGCTTCACAAAAATCAGCAAGTTACCTAGAAATTTAGAACTCAAAAGACATTAGAAGCAATGAGGGAATGCATTTCTATTCCGCTATCTATATGACTTATTTCATACAGCATGAATACCATTTTATAACAGATTCACAGTAGATTAAAATCTAATTGTGCAAGTACAAATAATTTATGTAAATTGCCTGCAGGAGATCTTGTAATCTTTTCATGTGGGTGAACAGAGATGGAGAAGAGTTTAAGAAACAGCGATTGAGCACAAGGAGTGAGGCGTTTATAACTCATAGGCCAGGGAAAAGAGATGGGATCTGAAAAGCAGACCTACTGCCAGTTACCAAAAAGGAACTGTTTAACGGATCAGAGTGAAAGGAGGGATAAAATCTAATCCTTCAGAGTACACTGGAACAATATAAGTCCCAGACATGTTTGACATTTAAAATAATTCCTTATCCCCTACAAGTCTATGTATTTAGCAGCGAATTCACCTTTAGAGTTAAACCCAAGAAAATGCTGAAACAGTTCATGAAATGGAAACTGTGACAGGAGGACAACCAAGTCATCTTCCAAAAGGAGAATCCAGCTAGTTTCGGGATCTTCATCCTACAAAAAAAAAAAGAAACATATCAGAGTGGATTTTATTAGCTTCCCCAAGAGGAGAGGGGAGCAGATAATGAATGGACCTGGCTAGTATACTATCTACCTCCAGTTTTCTTTTGAAGGGAAGTGGGGGGATGGCAGAGAAAGAATGTAGAAAAGGGATACTGGTCTTCTTCCCACTCCTCATTGTGACACCAGAATGTCAGTGCCAATTGGCATGGGGCACAGAGGGGGTGCATAGGGGCTACAGGAATCTCTTGAGGCGGATATGTGTATTCTAGTTCAAAGAATGTCATGTAAGGTTTCCAATAAAAGTCTATCACTCTAGTCATCAATAACATTGTGACTGTCTGTACAGGTAATATGTAAGGAGTTATGTACATGCACTGAAAATTGTAAGGTCTGGGTTTAGGGACAGGTTGCCAGCCAAGATGAAAAACCAGTTTCCTGCCAGACAAGAAATGTTTTATCTAGTTGGCTGTTTAAATGTAAACTAAGTAGAATATACTTTACAATGAGTCGCCTATCATCAGTGTGAACTGAATGCAAATGAAGGACTGTGGGGAGTTCAGAAAGAAACTAACAGGAAGAGAAAGAGCAATGGGAAGAACCCTGTCTGAAGGTGCACATCAAAGGCTCGCTCTACTATATTTGTGGGGGCAAAGATGACATCCTTCACTGAGGAAGTAAAAGGACGGTGATTCTGCTTTACGGAAGGGTCTCAATAAGGCTTGGCTGAAAATGCTGGAAAGAATCTTGGGCGAGATAAACTTCTCTAGACAGGAGGTTAACCTGTTAGTTGAATTTAGTCTCTTGAAAGAGACAAAGGCTTACATATAAAATAAAATCATTAGTTTCCAATATTCTTACTCATTGTCAATGGAATCTCTGTTCTTGGGTAACAAAAAGGTATGTTTATAGTGAAAACAAGAATAACTAAGTGCTGTGGTGTTAAGCAAAGTGGTGTGTATGGTTCCTTTGTAAACAGCAGGTGTGTATGGTAAACTGGTATGTATGGTTCCTTTGTGAACAGCAGGCCTGCTAATTCTGTGAGTGTTCAATGGATAAAATGCTGGGCACTGCAGGGAACATTCTGAGGAGGGCAGTGAGGGAGCGGTGTGTGCCTATTGTGTCCTGCAGAGGCCTGGAAGGCAGTGTTGTGCTGCTAGAGGCTGGTGGTTTCAGGGAACTGACCCACAGCAGGTACAGACAAGACTGCTTCATGCTAAGGGCCGGTGTGGTGAGTTACCTCACAACGCTGGGTACACCTAGGAAGTATCACACTCACAACATATACTTTCATTCCCCGTTTCTGGGTGTTCCTATATGACAGCAGCCATCAACTATAAAGAAGTGGTAGATACCATCTTCAAAGTAAGAGGAAAAAAACATCATAGCCCCCAGCGCAGCAATATTTCCATGATGACTGAAAGGAGGAAAGTTCTCAAATGGGTATCTATTTCTGCACTATTAAATAACAAGGGTAATTTTATACAACTATTTTTGAACAGTCTATTCTATTTCCCTCCTTCCCGATTAAATTACCTGAGGCATTCTATCTCCGATGTATATTACTGGAAATGTAATACTCTAGGACAGTGATACTCAGACTGCGGCTTACAAGCCCCAAGTAGTTCTTTAATGGGTCTCCTGCAGCTCTTTGCAGCACATGGTATTAAAACACTGTGATTTAATTATTAATCAGCCTAAGTTATTAACCACTCCGGATAACTTAATTGGTTAATAACATAATAAAAGTATCAAGTTGCACTAAATTATCAACTTATTTGCTGTGAGAGTTTTATAACTAAATATTTCCCATCATACTGTTTAAACATGAGTAGTACTGTGGTAAATGAAACCACGAATGCGTACGCGTGTGGCTCTTTTGGGTGATGTTGATCGGGGGGCCTGGACCAATTTGTGTAATGGGGATGCTGACAGCTATTGAACCAAACTGTAAACCCTGTATGTAATGGAAACAATTTCAAGCCAGGGGGTGCGGCAGCTCCCTCAACTTCCGCAGCTCTGATGTTGATTGCTAATTTGCCTTCTGAACAACTGAGGTCTGAGTATCACTGTTCTACCATGAAGGGAATATAAGATTTATTGTTTGAAATGGAAATCCATTACAGGAGATTATTTAGTTTTTCCCTCCTCCAACCCTTCAATAACACACATACAACAGGCTTGAGCACAAGCGTTAAGCAGAGCTGTTTAGTTTTAACGTACCTCTTCTCCTCCCTCATCTACTAATGTCCAATTCCCAGATTCTTTCCCAGAGGAGGTGGAGGATTTTCTTTCACTTGGTGTCATGTGGCACATAAAGTCTGCTCGATTTCTGGGGAATACATGAAAGCCAGGCTTAAGTAAATTAGAGAAACAAAGTAAACATTCGAAATTTGCAGTACACCTCTACCCCGATAGAACGTGACCCAATATAATACGAATTCGGTTATAACACGGTAAAGCAGTGTTCCGGGGGGGCGTGGCTGTGCACTCCGGCGGATCAAAGCAAGTTCGATATAACGCGGTTTCACCTATAAAGCGGTAAGATTTTTTGGCTCCCGAGGACAGCGTTATATCGGGGTAGAGGTGTACAACTATTCTTTTTACTTTAAAAACCTCTTAAAACTCAAACAGGAACAAGAAACTAACAAGGTTGCCCAATGCATCTAGTGTGGAACAAGTTACCAGTCAATAAAAATTCATACTCAAGTTGATTACCAATTTAACAAATTGATTTATGCACAATACCCTGAAAAATATAAACTGCTATCAACCCTAGTTTGCAGGACACCCATGCTAAGGGACCCTGCTGTTATAATTTACAAGAAACACATTGCTGGGTACCTTTGTGAATCCATAATAAACAAAAACAAAAAAAAGCGCTTATGCCAACCATTGCCAAGCATCTGCAGGTGAACCAGGGACTGAAAGTTGCACTGATCTGGCATCCAGTATTTGCTATGGTCAGTCCAAAAGCAGTGACAGTTATTAATTGTATTGTTGTAGCACCTCGGAGCACAGCCGGCTCCAGCCACCAGCACAGCAAGCAGGTGCCTGGGGCAGCCAACGGAGGGGGCGGCACGTCCGGCTCTTCGGCAGCAGGTCCCTCAGTCACTCTCGGACGGAAGGACCTGCTGCTGAATTGCCGCCGAATGAAACGGCGGTGGTAGAGCTGCTGCCGAAGTGCCACAGATCGCAGCTTCCCTCTCCCCCCCCGCTTGGGGGTGGCAAAAACGCTGGAGCCGGCCCTGCCTTGAAGCTCCAGTAATGAACTAGGACCCCACTGTGCCAGGCACTGTACAAATACTGAACAAAAAGATGATCCCTGCCCAAAAGATCTTACAGTCCAAGTGCAAGGTAAGATAACAGGTGGATACAGGCAGACAGGAAAGCACAAAGAAATAATGAGAATGTTGGTGAGCGTGATGGACAATGGTTTAGCACCCACTGCCTAACCAGTGTCAAGTGTTTTTAAGCCTCACAGCAACAGAGAGTTTAAAGAGGGATTTGGAGCATGACAAGGCAGTGAATGTTTACAAGGCATTCCACCCAAGGGTGAGGGGAAGCATGGGAGACAGCACAAAGGTGCTTGTTTGAAAATGTAACAAGTGGGCAATGAAGGCTGGCATCATGAGGGGAAGGATCATCCAGGGGATCTAGGCACTAACCTAGGATCCTAATCTGACTGAGGTCAAATCCCTGCCCTACCAGACTTCCTGTGTGACCTGGGGCACGTCACTTAGCCTCTCTGTGCCTCAGTTCCACATATGTAAAATGGGAATAACAGCACTGCCCAACCTCACAGGGATGTTGTGGGGATAAATTCATTAAGGACTGTCATACTATTGTAATGGGGGCCATTAAAGTATCTTAGATGGATTGATCGATCAGCCGATCAAAGACAGGAGTCTATATCTTGATAGTGAATGACAGATGGCCAGAAGTGTGGTGACAGGCCATGAAGGGCCTTGAAAGTGAATACAAGTCATAAGTTTATAAATCAAAAGGACTATAACCAAATGTTTTATTTACCAACTGAAAGCTGGGACTCCTCCCATGGTATGAAGCACTCATATCTAGCTCTGACAGCTCATGAGGCACTGGACCTTAAACTCCTCATTCTGGCCATCTTGTTTTTCTTCATACTTCCATTTCAAGATTATTTTAGGGGCTGCTAACTTGAAAGCCTCTAGAGACAGAATCCCATACGTTAGATCACCTGATAGCCTGAAATACTGGTTTACAAACGGTGTACACGATTCATTAACTGTACAAGTGATGTCAGCTGATCCTTCCGTATCAAAAATGAAGTAGAGGGAAAAGCAACATAGTAAGCAAAATGACATGATCTGAAGGTCTAATTTCTCTCAACCCGTCAGGACCAGCAACATGTTGGTGAAACACTACACATGCTGTCAGGATAACTACATCTTCTCTCAGCATCCAAATCAGAAAAAAGAAAAGTTGATCGCTGTGAATTCATACTCATTTTAAGACATTAGATTCACTGCTACTGTTACTGACTTGAAATAGCTACAGTGCAACTCTGACTATGCAAGGTTTTAGGGGACACCCAAAACCTGGCTCAGACTGAAGTCTGCCCTCCGGGGGCCAGATCCTCAGCTGATGTACTTCAGCAAAGCTTCATGAAGTTCAATGAAGCTTTGCAGATTTACAAGGGCTGAAGGATCTGCTCCAGGGTTTTCAACCTAGCCTGCAAACTCTGAGCACAGACATCAAAATGTGTAGGCCAATTTCTTTCCCACACTGCCTCAGTCAGTTCAGCTTAGTATACAAATCCTTATGCGCTGAAATCAAACCTCCAACAGATGGTTGGCGTTTCAGTTAATTGGAGTTCAGACAATCCAGGCTTGACTAATATTAACTCTAAAAATAACTCAGTCCAGCTCTCTCTTTACCCATTTAAAATATTTCTGTAGAACTGCTTCAGATCAATTAGGCTCAATAGCTACTATCTTGACACTCAGAAAACCAGTGGCTGTAACTCTCCTAATGCAGTGAGCACACACAAACATAAAAGTCACACTAACCTTTACTAATCTAACAGAGCGGGTTGGGGAGGAGGACAAACAGGAAAAGATTGTGGGTTTGATCAGAACATTTATTTCCTCTGAAATATGTTTCATTTGTTATCATTGGTCCTTGACTTCACAGTTTTCATCAAGTATTGCAATTGTTTTTTCTGAGTAAAGTTAGAAGTATAGGGGGAAAAAATTAAACAGCAGAATCTTTGCATGCAACAATTGTTCCAGACCTAGTGACTCAAGAATTTCCTTTTCATCCATGACAATTGCACAAACAGTAGCCGAGAACTTTATTTCAACATTGATAAGAACAACAGGGCTATTGCACATTCATCATGCTAAATATTTAGCATCTGAGAATAGTGCTGAGGCTGTAAATAGGGGATGAGTGAATAACAACAAGACTTTAGATTTAACTATCAGTTCACTGTGCCCATTTTGACAATTCCTCAATGTCATCTGAATATTCCTAGTGCCACCATGTGTTTGAATATCCAGAGATAAACATTTTCAGAACACGTGTACAAATTCTCTCCTTTCCCACTTACTTGACAGGAGACATAAGCAAGGCAAGAGACTGCATAAAATGAAAGACTCCTGATGGGTTATCCAAGACTTTGATCTGAAATGAAACCAAGATTTCAGTCTAAGCAAACCAGAAGCCACAGCTAGTTTAGTTTCAGCTTCTAAAAAAAAAATCTGAATTTCCATGATCTGGCTTTTCCTTTAACTTTCTAATATTAAAGGAAAATCTTGACAAAGCCCACTTGCTGATCTAAGCGAGAAATAGGTCTGCAAAGAAGACACGGCTTTTGCCCTTAGCTGCAGATCTCACTACGGCACAAGATTGGGAGGGCTGAAAATCCAGCCCATCAAAGCCCCACAGAAAGATTTTGGCTCCTCTCCTTCCTAGGCCCCAGATTCCATATTTCTGGAATCTGCCAGTTAGTCTAGTAATAGTCTTATGGTTTCAAGCAGGAGAGACTCTTCTTTTCTCCCACCCACTCCAAAATCTCAGCCAAAAAAAGCAAAGCACACAGGATTAAACATTCACACCTGTATGAACGAAGCAGCCCATCCACTGACACCTGCTGGGCAACGGAGGATGTGGTTTAAGAGGAAGAGGTGGTCCCCTGGACAGCCAACTCTTTGCAAGACTGACACCTAAACAATAAAGAGCATCTTGTAAGGGAATTTCAAGGTTGGTTCCTTCACAGACTTGTTAAAACCTGGCTTTTCTATTATTCCCCTTGCACTTTCCAACCCCCAATGGGTTTGTACAGAGAATGCTAGATCACCAAAAGGCTGACGGGGACAACAGTGCTCTTTGACAAGCAGGGGCTGCTGCTTGATTTAAGAGCAACAATACAAAGCATTTTTTAAAAGAACTGATTTATGTGAAACTGAGTGATGAAGAAAGATCACCAGATTGACAGTGATGAAGACCTCCATCTCCAACATGAGTTTTCCCCATGCTGCCTTATTAATGTGCTCTGTCCTAATCCATACCAACCATCTTTGGGTTCACAGGCTCCAGTCCTCTCAACACCTGGGCTCTCAGTTGATTCTATCAACAAAGAAGCCAATTATGTTAGCGGTTTCAGGGATGTGGCCATTGTCTGCTAAGAACTGGAATGAAGCCACCAAATTCTTTTCACCCAAGACACCAAACAGCAAGAGCAGTAGTGAGGTTTCCAGGGATGGCCTCTGGGACTGATTCAGTTCATTTTAATAAACAGCAGTTACTCCATACACTCCTCCCTTACCAGCCTTTGCAGCCAAAGGAGGAGGTCACTCTGGAACTGAGGATCTTCAATAACTCTGCGTGTGAAACCGAAAAGAATGCTGACACATTCTTTCAGGTGACCCAAGTCCGAGGAAAGGTTTTCTGACTGCTTAGAAGCTGTGAATTAGAAACAGAATTAGAGCTCCGACATTGGTGACTCTTAAGAGCCCTGCTAGGCTGACTAATACCCTCACGGTTTTAGGGGTTCTATAGAAAATTTCTCCTTTGTCCTTTATATGTACAGTAGAACCTCAAGAGTTACAAACACCTCGGGAATGTTGTTCATGACTCTGAACAAAACATTGTGATGGTTCTTTTAAAAGTTTACAACTGAACATTGACTTAATACAGCTTTGAAACTTTACTATGCAGAAGAAAAATGCTGCTTTTAACACTCTTACTATAAATGAAACAAGCAGAGTTTCCCGACCTTGTCAAATTTTTTTTTTATATATATATTTCTCTTTATTTTTTAGTAGTTTATGTTTAACACAGCACTATACTGTGGTTTTTTTTTGGTCTCTGCTGCTGCCTGATTGCATACTTCCAGTTTCAAATGAGGTATGTGGTTGACCAGTCAATTTGTAACTCTGATGTTCATAACTCTGAGGTTCTACTGTATATTATTAAATCCAAACAAATACTCTACTACGCTCTAAAACTAAGACACTAGTTTTTTTTTTAAAACATCTTGTAATCACTAAATAGCAACTTTGATATAAAAATATCTTTGTTACTTTAAATCAGGGGTAGGCAACCTGTGGGTCCTGGCCACCAGTCCAGGGGGCTCTGCATTTTAATTTAATTTTAAATGAAGCTTCTTAAACATTTTAAAAACCTTATTTACTTTACATACAACAATAGTTTAGTTATATATTATAGACTTATAGAAAGAGACCTTCTAAAAACGTTAAAATGTATTACTGGCACGTGAAACCTTAAATTAGAGTGAATAAATGAAGAGTCGGCACACCACTTCTGAAAGGTTGCCGACCCCTGCTTTAAGTTAAAGCCTCCCTTCCGCCCACTTCCAGCACGCAGAACGAAAATATTTTTCTGACATAGGCAAAGCCAGTGGCACTACATAGATCAGACAGCAGGGGGCACTCCTGCAATTTGCTGCCAAAATAAGCTTAAGCACTTGACTTCTGCAACCGTGTCTATGCTCCATGAGACTGAAGTGAGAAAGTCAGGGTGCTTTTGATGGACTGGGGTTTCATGGGCCACCGAATAAGCTCCCCCTAGTTTTTGGTGTTGAAAGAGGGTTCCTCTACAATGAATATCCACACCTAGAACTGCAGATTGAAAGTTCAGGTGTAGTATTCTGCATGCTAGGGACACCAGAGGCAGAAACTCAGATTGGGGACACACCTTGCTCTTGTTGTTGAACAGCCACAGATCTCAGCAGGGATGAGCTATTAAGCAATCCATAGATATAAGACTCCACCTGCAAGCGGGACAATATTGAAGTGTACGAGTGCAGCACCAAAGTCTGATGCACGTGCTCCGTTTTGGCTTCAAACAACCTCTTTAGTTCCCCCAACACACTTTCATTCATCTCTACTGTCTGGTAGCGATGGTAGTCAGACACTTGGCACTGATCTGCACAGATACCCTGCAAAGAGAACAATTATTTTATGCACTTTCTTTTTAAAGTGTGTTAAAAAAATCTGCACTTACATAGAGCTTTTTAGCACAGATTTCAAAGCTCTTTGCAAAGGCAGGTCAGCAATGTTCTATTATCTGAGCAGATGGGGAAACAGAGGCTAAGATTTTTGAAAGCAGATTCTGATTTTAGATGTCCAACTTGATTTTCAGAGGCACTGAGCACTGGAGCTGATGACTGCGTAGCACCTCTGAAAAATCAGGCCCTACAAAGTAAAGTACCCAAATTCAGAAACGACTTTTGAAAATTTGGATTTAAGTGACTTGCCCAAGACCATGTGGTGAGTCAGTGGCAGAAGTGAGAATAAAATCAGGTCTCTCGACTCCCACCCAATCCAATAGAGCACACCTGCCTCACAGCCTTGGTCCCATCTACTCTTAAAATGTATATGTAAAAAACATACAAAGAATTTCCAGGCAGACCCTGATCTTATTTTAAAGTCACAATATGTATGCAAGAGGAGTGTTTTTCTAGACTCCAGCCCACTTAACATCTATTTGCCGCAACATATTTTAAAATTATCCAGACTTGCCAAGCAGTGAAATGACTTTCCTCCAACTGCAAATCAAATCATTGAGTGGAGTCTTTCCCCAACTCATCCGATGTTCTTTAATACAATGAAGCCATCGTTCCATTCTACCCATGTCATTGCTTCATACAGCCATGCAACTAAGCTTCAAAACACACACTCAGAAAATTTGGTTTGAAACTTGTTCGCACCACATGCAGGACTTTACACTAGGAAATCAGTTATATTAATGTAAGAGTCTGTGGATAGAGTATAGATGCAGAGTATTGCACATAAAAATGGATAAATACAAAATTTAAGAGACTGATAAAATTCAATCATAATTAAACGTTATAATGTTCATTTACACCACCTTCCTCTAAAAAAAGAGTAATATTTCTACAATGGAGCCCTCAAGTCTCATCTAGCGTAGGAAAAAAATGGACAGGGAATTCACCAGCCATACAGCTCAACTCATGGGAGCAATAGAGGAAGTTCTCGAATAGATAGTTTAGGCATTCTTACTATCTAAACTTGCTCTAGGAAGGATCGGACAGTGAGTGGTAAGAACATCAACACTGACTACAACTTCCACCACTGCTGAATATCTCCAATTTTTCCTAGTTCAAGACAGGGCCCTATAAGACCAAATCCTGCAAATCAGCACACAGCTGGAACATCAAGCTGTGTAATGGGGTTGTCCTGGAGACATGAGCAAAACAATCCTTCCCCATTAGGCAACTGCAGAGTTACAAAGGCCATGTCTACAGTGCACTGCAGTGTGGACTACAGGGGTGTGAACTGCAGAGCGCACCAAAGTGTGGCGCTGTAACTACCCCACATTGAAGCTGCTGGTGCAAACCAGAAGGGACCTAGTTGGCAGTAACATAGTCCTGTTTGCAAAAGGACTATGTTAATATGAAGCCAGTACCTTCTTTTCAACGGGGTAGCTCAGTGCAACACTTTGTTGCACTCTGCAGTTCACATCCCGGTAGTCCACACTACGATGCAGCATAGACAAGCCCAAAGATACTTCAGGGCTGCAGTGGCAGCCACAATAAGAATCTCTGTGCTACATAAGGGAAGCAACAACCAGTGGAAGTGGAGCTCTCTCCTCAGTCCCCTTGCTCCAGATAACCAGGCTGCCGAGCTGTATCCTCAAATCCTTCCGGAACCACTGTCCCAAGACTATTGGACATGGGGTCATCCACACCCAGGAAGGAGGATGGACAGGACTGGCACCATAATGAAGTATTTTGCTAACCGCAGATGGTCATTCTAAGCTGAATTCCAGTTTTCATACTGCAATGCATTGGAACTCTCATTCCAATTCACTACATACAGGAATTTTAGTATATCAGAGCTCACTGTCAGGGAGACGGCACTCCACTATATTAGCTACAAGTTTAAAATCAAGGATTCCATGGAATGAGTATTCTATGTAATGAACTTGACTTAAGCAGTGACAGGTTTATTTTCCTTTGAACCGAAAAAAAAAAAAAAAAAAAAAAGACATCATCCAAAGCAAATAAATCTCTGTACAAGCCAGCTTAAATACAGCAAACATCCACATTCAGCAGACCACATGACTGGGATCATAGACTAGCCATGATCAAAAGTAACTTCAGTTACACCACCTTGACAGACTGCTGTTCCTCCTTAAAAGTCCACAACCTGTCCTTGGCACTTTGGCAATCTGAGGTCATGGCCTGTAGCTCCGCCTCAGCCAGCAAGAGCTGCTTCCTACAGCGCCAATAGTTCAGGAGCAATTCATGAAACTCATGTCTATCCTGATGAGCAATGTGCTCAAACTCCTCCATGTAGGAATCAACATTCTCCAGCCACGAACACGGCTCAAAGATTTTCAACTGCTCTTTGGTAAATGGCACTAGTTCTGGCTCAGAGGGAATCTCTGGATACAGCCTCTCGTTACGTAACAGTGGTTTTACCGCCAGTGTGGTCAGTCTCTCTTGGGACAATTCAGCCGATAAATCGGGATACAAAGTTTTCAACCTAGAAGGTTGAGCACGCTCTTTGGCTTCATTAGAGAGCTGTGACAGCACAGGTTGTGCCTCCAAAGAAAGAGCAGGATTTGTAGCCTCTTGTACCTTCTCGGTTCCTCTGTCCCGTACAATTCCCATTAGTGACTGAGTGCAAGCAGCACCGCATTTAAAGGTACTTTCTGCTACGCCAGAGTTTTCTGATTGATTAGCAAGTGCTTCCATAAGGCTCTGGGGTTTGTCCGATTTATTTCTACCATCTTCTTCAGACCTCTCCCGGCATTTCTCATGCAAGAGACTAGCTCTGAATTCTTCTCCTTGTGTTAGAGGCTCTAGGGTAGCTGATCGGGATCCTTCATCTGCTAAGGTTAAAGAAGTCAAGGGGATATCATACATATCATTCACATTTTTTCCATCCTCTACTTCATCACTGAGCCGAATCTCTGTAAACACTTCAGGATGTTCCACCTGCACCTCGCTAGCTTGGGAAGTCACCTCTTGAGCTCTAGCTTTGTTGGGGAAGAAGACCTTGTCCAAGTCCTGCTTCTGCGGCTCTTCACTGCATTTTTTCTTTTTTTCCTAGAAACAAAAGAACAGACAGCGTATCAGGAATTTGACATTCATAAATGAACAACAAAAGAAAGTCAGCATTTGTCTTGCATTACAATGTACCTAAAGCTTACATCACCAGCCTAATTTCGGGAGTTATGAAGGTAAGAAATAAATGCATATTTCAACTCGCATGTTGACGTGGAATAAGTATACTTGGTGAGCCAGTTGCAGTCACTAGGCCCCTTGTTTCATTTAATCCACGAATGTTAAGGGATTCTGCTAAACAGAGCACATTTTAAATACATCAGATGTCTACTGGCCATGTGGACTTGCCAAAGGCACCAAACACTGCACATGATCCATGGTTAAGCAGATTGGGTTCCTCTATTCAGTTCCTCTTTTTTGAATTCCCCTATTTCTTACTCAACAGCTTGTTTGGGAACCAAGTATGTGAGTTAATACACAGCATGAGAGAAACTGTGCAAGCTGTAACTTTCAGTCCCCACCATGCCTGACACACTCTTGGTCTTCAACTTCCCAACCTTCCCCCACCCCCAGTCCCAAAAGATAGCAGCCAATGCCCTGTCAATTTCACTTCCCTGCTTTCTTTGGAATGATGCCCACCTTGTTGCTAATGAAAAACTGTCAGCATTCTGGGGCACAGACTGTCTCTGCGCTATGTGCTGTACAAATGAGTAAAGCAATGGGGCCCTGTTCTTCCACTGAAAAACCTCTAAGCTCTACCACAATATGAATACGTTGGACCGTGTTTTTAATTTCATGGAAGCATGTCTAATGGTCTTCAATTCTGTAAGGGTTTATTTTCACAAAACCTAAATTTTCAGCTGATGTTGCTCTTGCAATGTCCAATTAATTAAAGACTGACCCTGCGATGCAATCCATAAACTAGAAATTAGCAGTTTCACTAGGAATTGTGTCACTTGGAGAAGTAGAAAAGCTGAATAAAATGAGAGGTATGAATTTTAAATTGATTACTCCCTATTTAATTAACATTAGCTATTACTGAACAGGGATGGACTAGCCTAGTCTGAAGTCTATTTTTATGACTTTCTCACCAAAAGCACAAACGTGGAACCATCACATGATATGACAATATAACCAGGATATGATACAAGCACTCTTGTGCAAACGGCTAAAATCCAGAGTTCTGCTCTCATTTAGTCTATTGAATTGAGAAAATACCGGGAAAATTAGCTTATACTGCTCTAATTTCCCTATATAATGCAATGGATTGCCAAAATTATCATCTGACAAGTCAGAGAGAGGGAACTAATGAAGAGCTCTCAGTCCCTGCTCAACACTGGAAAAAGGCTAAGTAACAAAAGTAAAGTTCTGAACACTTACTGACAGTTTCACATATTTCCTAGCAGAGCAGCTGACTATGCGGTTCTGCCTTATAAAGCAGCTAACAGACAACAATGGATATCAACGCCCCAGCTAATCTAGCATATTTGTTTTCAACCTCCCACCGAACACCTGTTAATCCAAACAGATGCTTACAGCTTCTTTATAAAATGGCAATTTATTTGGCTTGCTTTTGGATCCCATATCTCCCACTCGCCTGTTGTTCTTCTTTCGTATGGCTTGGGTAGGTAGCAACAACTACAAATTTATATCTAAGCACGTTGCCGCTGCAGTGAGCTGGTGAATGTCCTTCAGGCCCCTGGCGAAAGAACGAAGGGGACATTCAGATATGATGTGCTCTGTCGTTTGTGCCTGGTGACCACAGTCGCATACGGGTGTTTGCCTCATTTTCCATTTAAAGAGGGATACTCTACTTTATACTCTCCTGTTCGCTTCTTTCTATAGGATCATTAGTCTGGACTTTGCAGGAAAATAAGACAATACATTCCCCATGCTCTTGATGTTCAAAAATCCAAAGATACTATCTTGCAGTTCTTATTCAGGTGAAACCAACCCTTCTCTTACGTTAGCACTTTATACTGCTGCTCACCACCACCACCTCTGAGCACCTGCCCCATAAAATTGATCACAAAGTCCCCAGCAGATTACATGATGTCTGACATTTCTTCCTTTTCAAGGTAAAAATTCTACAAACTCAACAGAAACTTCATCTGAGTAAGGACTGCAGGATCAGGCTCTAAAATCATATAAGAACATAACACCTGTTGTTTCTCTTTTTATACTTTGAGTGTAAACTTATCAAGCAGGAATCATCTTTTCACTGTGTCTGTACCATGCCTCCTAGCACAGTGCAGACAGGCCTCTAGGCACTACTGCACTAAACAATAGATTACAGCCATGGAGACAGCCATAACACAAGGCAGGAGGGTTTGGTTACTTCCACAAAAAGCAGAGCAAGTTGGTTAGTATTCTTCTTTTGGGATATTTGTGGGCTATTATTATTTAATAGCTGGATTTATTGGTTTATATTCAGTATTAGACTGGCAACTGTTAATGTACTTACTACATGCAATATTTTTAATTCCCTCTTCAAACTGAGGTGCAGAAGATCATGGAGATTGCCCCAAGCATTTGGGGCAGTATGGAAGAACGCTCAAAGGGAAGAGTTGCAGGAAGATACAAAGGGAGCAACTACATAAAAGGTTTGAGGGGAGAAAACAAGGAATATGTGTAGGAAGGGAGAAGAGCAGAGATGTAAGAAAGAGCAGAGATAGCCTAAATTTAATGCAGATGACAAGGAGAAGCCAGAGGAGGGATTTAAAGGAAGGAATGATGTAATCAGAGTGGCAGGACAGGAAGATGATTTTCACAGCACAAAATAGTTTGGAGAGGAACAAATCGAAACACAGGGATGCCAAAGACTAAGAGTATGCAGTAATTGAGGTCGGACACGACAAAAGTACAGTAAAAAAATCTCAGTGCGCAGAAATTAAAACATAGGTTTTAGACACTAAATGAAAATCCAATAAGATCTGGCCACAGCCTGGGTGTGGAAGGGGGCAGAGGTATCTAAAAATGACTCCATGCTGCCTGAGTGATGGGACAGAGTGCAGTTAAATGTGACAGACGGTTTAGGGCCAAGATGAGTTCACTTTCGAGTTGTGAGGGGACAACAGGAAGTCCTTCCACCCCACAGGGGACTTCCTGCCTCACAAGCTGAATTCCACTGAACATGTTCCCGAAAAGACACTTTTCCTATTTAAAAGAAGACTTATAGTGACAGGACTGAACCTGGCGTTTGAAATACATTTGGTTGTGCCTACCAGGTAACTTACGTAAAAAAAAAAAAAGGGGGGGGGGGAGGGGATTATTTACCTTATGTCAAACAGAATTAATACCAATAGCAAGTTACGTATGGGTTGGGTTTTGTGTATTTGAAGACTAAATAGTCAATATTAAAATACATGAAGTCTAATTCTGTATGGAATAGTTACACACTTATGGGTCATTTACTTCTAGGACATCCATCAGTGTAGTAAGTCAGGAAAGTAACTCAAATACTTTCCTCATGGACTGTTTTTTTCTAAATGGACAACCAATCCTAAATTCTCAATTACTGAGGGACAATCTTCACTCATTGATACATTTTCCTTTCCTCCACCAACTCTCTGTATAACTTTTTTCATGAATAATGTACCCGAATACTTGAATGCAAAATATCTAAACTGTAGTCTTAAATTCATTCACCTAAATATGGGTTATTGCTGATTATGCACTGTGTCTTATGACTCTAAAAAACAAACTCTGTATTTGTAGATAATCTAAGCACTATACCCAGATGTACAAACACTCTTTTCTCAACCTGTATGTTATATAATGTTAACATTAGCTTTAATAAAAATTTTAAATCTGTTCTGAGTCATACGCAGTAATTAAGATTTACACAGGTGCCAGTGGTAAACTGCTCTTCACCTCTCACAGCTTCAGTAGCTTTGCCATCTTATTGAGTTTTGTTTCTTGTTAGTGATGTTGTAAGTACTAATCTTTGTTTATTGTATCTTTTGCAAAAAGATGACACTTGAAGCTTTCTTTGAAAAGCTCAGATTCAGTTTTCAGCCCTCTAGATCCTGGTTACACAACCGAGCAAGTTCAGCAAAGGATGGATGCCTCATCTCCTGCTCCCAAGAACATCATGTTGTCAGATGCACTATCCCAGAGGACCACATATGGTTCAGTGGGTTCTGAATGGAAAAGCAGGTTCTGATGTGGTTGGGCCCTAACTTGTACCCTGAAATTACACTGGATGTAAACAGAGCCAGTTTTTCTGCTCAGGATGAAGGTTGATGTGTTCCGGCAAACTTGAGTTCCCATGTTGCCCCCCCCGCCCTTTAACCTCAGATGTACTGCATCACAAGAGTGTAGTCAGGAAAAGATCAGTGGAGATCACTAGCTATAGTCTCATCAAGGAAAGCAGCTTGTAATTTTCTGGCAAACTAGAGGTGAACAAATATTTCCTGTCATTGTTGCTTCCTAGGTGGGGTGTCCAAAATTAGTAGTGAGTTCAAAAACACCCCAAGACTCAGTACCTCCTTGATGAATTGACAGGAGATGCCTTTGATGAAGGGGGAGGGCTGTGTGTTGTTCGAAGGATTTCCCCATTCCAGCCAACATTACTTCTGTCTTGATTGGGTTCAGGCAGAACAACAGCTGCTTTTCATCCAGGTGCTAACCTTTTAGAGGTTGTCAAGGCTGAATCCCTCCATCACTCTGAGTGCAGCAGTGGGGTCCCGCAAGGATTTTAAAAATTAATACTTGCCACTCGAGGCTTGTATTACAAAGCAAGCAGAGAACAGACCAGGAGGGATTTTACAGCTAACTGGCTGGCTGGGTGTCCATCAAAGGGAGCTACTCCCCACTCCTCCCCCATGTATCACAGAGGTACTGATACATCTGTGATGGCTTGAAAAGTATCTAGCAAACAGGAGACAGAACTGTGAAATATCAGCAAGTTGCTGGCAAAGCAGCCCAGGGTCTTTCAACCTCTCCAGTGATGAGTAGTAGCTGTTCATCACAACTCCTATAAGTCCTATTTGAAAGGATAAACAGGAACCACTATAATATTTCTCTGCTCACTCCAGTTAGATCTTGGGTGCAGGTGAGCAGCCCCAGGGGGATAAAAATCAATGATTAAAAAAATAATAATAAAAATCAGATTTTTTTGATAAAATGCTTTTTGAGGAAAAAAAACCACCTATCTAAAGATAGTTTTAACTAAGATATATTATAGCTCAAAGATATCTCATCATGGAATAGGGATTATAAATTTTAATTCTATAGTATGAGACAATATATTCATGTAATGTTTAAGAAAACTTTTGTAAATGAGTAAATGGATTAGGGACCCAATCTTATGGGGTTCATGGGGCATCTGTATAGATTATTTAGGTTAATCTTTCTATCTACCCAATGGGACTCAGTGCTAAGTCTAGAAGATATCATCCGAGATGATTAGTTTTGCAATTCTCAAACTGTGGATTTGTGTCTCCAGAGAGAACATGCTTGTTAACAGCAAAAATGTTTTTAAATAAATAAATAAATATATAGAGATGAGAAATAACAGACCTCAACCTTATTGTCCCTCTGCAAATTTGTATACACAGAGTCAATTCCTTACCCCTCTCTAAAAGTGCAAAGTTTCAAAAAGTTCAATGAATAGAAGATTGTTGGGGGAGGAATAGATCTGGACAAGGAGAAGAAGTCCGGAGATAAACATGAGAAGGGAGGGACAAGCAGTAGAAACAAAAGTGAAACTGGTTGAGCAGCATATTCCAGAAGTCTTGAGGTCTTTCTGAGTGTAGCCTTCATTGATTTGAGATCTACCATACCATTCTCTCACTAGAAGAGAAAACCTCTAATGGCAGCATGCTGTAAAAGAGACCCTGTTTTGGGTCTCATCTATCTCAGAGTTGTGAAGAATATGTATTAAGGTTATAACAAAAATAATTTTTTTTAATCGCGATTAATTTTTTTGAGTTAATTGCATGAGTTAACTGCGATTAATCGACAGCCCTAGTTTTAATGTGTTGATATACACAAATAGTTACAATGCTCCACCCCAGAGCTGATGGATGTATTTCCAGTATGTGTATCAGTTTGCTAGGCAAAAATAAAATATCCCTTTCCTTTAATTCAATCCCATTAATCGAAGCCTCATTATAATTTGATCGAAACACCAGCAACCCAATAATTAATATTAGAAGTTCAAATTGCTTTCAGCGGGAATTACAGGATAGTTCTTTCAGTGACTAAAGCAGGCTACTATTTAAATCGATAAGGAAAGAGGCTCAAACGCTGAATGAGAGCCAAGATCCTATAGCAAAGACATGTGACAAGTGATGCCCACAGGCAAGTGGTGTTAATTGTAATTACAGTAACTCCTTATTTAAAGTTGTCCCGGTTAATGTTGTTTCATTGTTACATTGCTGATCAATTAGAGAACGTGCTCATTTGAAGTTGTTGAAGCCTTTCTGGCACGCCTCTAACCAAACTGCCTTGTTAGGTTGATGCTTTTTACATAAGTCTGTGATTGGGAATACAATGTCACTGAACCCCTCCACAAAACCTCCTGTAATAGTTTGCCAAGCCTATGAAGGATTGGACTTGCCTTTTAGTTTGGAGTATGGGCTGCCTGCTTTGTCCACTGCTTACAAAAAGAGCAGCCCGTTGGAGCCAGCTGGTGGGGGCTTGGAACTAGGGTCGACCGGCAGCCCCACATCAATCCCCTAAGTTCCCTGTGCAGCAGCCACCCAGCCGTCTATCAATTGCTGGTTTCAGAGTAGCAGCCGTGTTAGTCTGTATCCGCAAAAAGAACAGGAGTACTTGTGGCACCGGAAGAAGTGGGCTGTAGTCCACGAAAGCTTATGCTCTAATAAATTTGTTAGTCTCTAAGGTGCCACAAGTACTCCTGTTCTTTTTATCAATTGCTGGGCATTTCAGCTGTGTCCCCCCCCTTCCCTCCCTCCCCCACTGCCATGTGCTGCACGGGGCAGGAGGAGTGCTAGTTCATCATTTAGCATAGGGGTAGCCAACCTGAGCCTGAGAAGGAGCCAGAATTACCAGTGTACATTGCCAAAGAGCCACAGTAATACATCAGCAGTCCTGTCCCCATCAGCTCCAGCACCCACCACCCACTGGCAGCCCCTCCAATCAGCACCTGCCCCTCCTTCCCCATACCATCCAATCAGCTGTTTCATAGCATGCAGGAGGCTCTGGAGGAGGACGGGGAAGGCATGGCAGGCTCAGGGGAGGGGGCAGGAAGGGATGGAGTGGGAGCAGGGCCTGTGGCAGAGCCAGGGTTGAGCAGTGAGCACCCCCCGGCACATTGGAAAGTTGGTGCCTGTAGCTCCAGCCCCGGAGTCAGTGCCTATACAAGGAGCCACATATTAACTTAATGAAAAGCCACAGGTTGGCCACCCCTGATTTAGCAGTAAGGCATTCCCTGAGAAATCTCCCACCCTCTGACTTCACCACCTCAACCAAGCTTTACAATCATCATTGCTGTGTACAGTATTAAATGGTGTGTTTAAAACTTATACTGTGTGTGTGTGTGTGTATGTATGTGTATTTAGTCTTTGGTCTGATGGGAAAAAAAATCCCTGGAACCTAATCCCCCGGTTTACATTAATTTTTATGGGGAAATTGGATGCGCTTAACCTCATTTCGCTTAAAGTTGCATTGTTCAGGAACAGAACCACCACGTTGAGGGAGAAGTTACTGTATTGAGAGCGAAGCCCGTCACAGGCTATGGGACCCGGGACACGCCCCAGGGACTCACACCGGAAAACAACATCAACAGCCCCACCCAGCCCCCGGGAGCAGCGCGGGGCTGAGCCCGATTTAACTAGAACAAAACACTACCAGTAACGGCGGCCCCCGAGGCCGGCCAGGCCGCGCCGCGCCCCAGAGCGCGCAGCCCAGGGACCCCGCGCAGCGGGCGGGCTCGGGGCAGCGGGGACGGAGCAGAGGGCGGCTCCCGCAGGGACACGCGCAGCGGGCGGGCTCGGGGCAGCGGGGACGGAGCAGAGGGCGGCTCCCGCAGGGACACGCGCAGCGGGCGGGCTCGGGGCAGCGGGGACGGAGCAGAGGGCGGCTCCCGCAGGGACACGCGCAGCGGGCGGGCTCGGGGCAGCGGGGACACGGCCGCGCGGTGCCCCCCTCCCCGCCAGCCCCGCACCCGGGCCGGGCCCAGGCGCCTCCCTCCCGTACCTTGGCCTTGCCCCGGCCGGGCTTGGGGCGCTCCCTGCGCGGGGGTCTCGCGGCCTCCGCCATCCCCGGCGCCCCCCTCGCTCCTGCCGCTCACACCGGAAGCCCAGGGCAGGGGCGGAGTCACACGACCGGCCTCTCCGCCCCCAGCCAATCAGCGCCGCGGGGGCTACGGAATGCGAGGAGGGACATATTCGTTCCCCGGGCCGGAACGCGGCTCGGCCTCGGCGCCCCCTAGTGCTGCACAAGGCAGCGGCAGGGCGCAAAGCCAGACAGCTGATACCTAGCGCAGCTGGCGCTGCTAGGACCCGCTGCCAGGGCCCACCTCTGCCCCCTTGGGCACCCAGTGCCACTGCTGTCAGAGCCAGCTGCCCAGCATGATACCCGCCAGCCCCATCCTCTCTAGGGCCCCGCCACCCCTCTACCATCCCCATCCATCTCAGCCACCCCCCACCACTGATACCCGCCCTGCCTACACCTGCCCGTGCCATCCCCACCCCCTGCTGCTGCAGCCACCCAGTGCTATCCCATTCCCAGGCCCTGATCTGGAGCTCCCCAGCGTGACATCCACCCCATCACTTTTACCCACCACCTCACCCGTCAGTGTCATCCCCATCAGCACCTCAGCCACCCGAGTGCCCCGCCTCAATAATGGCAACGTTCTTGGTTCAGGCTTGTAGCAGTGATGGAATAAACTGCAGGTTCAAATCAAGTCTCTGGAGTACATCCGCAGCTGGGATGGGTCATTCAGTCCTTTGTATAGAGCTTCCTTTTATAGCAAAGTCCCTCCAGAGGTATGAAGCAGGATTGAAGACAAGATGGAGATGAGGCATCAGCCTTTTATAGTCTCTTGCCATGTGGTCTTTGCTTTCTTTGTCCCAAGGACACTCTATCCAGCATGTGGCATAGAAAAACCTTAGAGTTCTGTCCATAGGCAGGTCCCTGCATGCCTTGCTGAGTCACAAGGTGTATCTACCTTCTCTCAATGGATCAATTGTATAGCTCATGGTCCTCAGTGGGCCAGCAAGCAGGCTAGGCAGAACTAACACCAACTTGTCTGGGGTGTTCCCCGGAAGCATAGCACAAGTTTGAAATACAGACAGTATAGAGCCAATATTCATAACATCAACTACAAAACTGATACACATATACAGATAGCATAATTATAATCAGCCAATCAGAACCTCTCCATAGACCCCTTTATACAATATTGGCTGCAAATATATAACAGTGGTCACAACGGTGATCTATACAGTTACAGATTATGTCAATAGCATCACAGGAGGTGACACGGCATCAGTGAGACTGATATTGGAATACTGCATCCAGTTTTGGTGTCCACCTTTGAAAAAGATGTTATGAAATTGGAGCTGGGGCAGCAAAGAGCCACCAAATGTTCTGAGGGCTGGAGAAAAATGCCTTCTAGTGAGCGATTGAAAGAGCTCAAACTTTTTAGCTTATCCAAAGAAGATTGAAAGGTGACTTCATTGAAGTGTTGAAGTGCCTTAATGGAGAGAGAAGATTGGGTATTAAAGGGCTCTTTAATCGAGCAGAGACAGGCAGAACAAGACCCAGTGGCTGGAAGGTGAAAAGAGACAAATTCATATTACAAATAAAGCACAAATATTCAACAGCAAGAATGATTCACCACAGGAACAAGCTACCAAGGAAAGTGGTGGATTCTCCATCTCTTGATGTCATTGAATGTAGACTAGATGCCTTTCTGGAATGTGTTTGCCCGCAAAGTAGCTATGGTGTCATACAGGAGGCCTGTGACATGCAGGGGGTCAGATTAGATGCTCTAATGGTCTCTTCTGGCCATCAAGTCTACTAATTTCTGAAAAACGGAGTGTAGCATTGGGAGCAGCGTCTGAGGTTTTACTGTCTAGTCGGCTTGCTTCCTAAAATGAACACTCCTTGAGTGGGGTGATCCACAGGGAGTAGCTCAAAGCTCCCAAGTGCCTGGCCAGGGGCAGGACATTAGCACAGCAAGGGAGGGGCGTGGCAGTGACATCACAAAGGCCTTTTGCAGGACCTCAGACTATTGGTCAAAGGTGCTGACCTCACAGAGAGATGCTGACATCAGCCAGGCAGGACAGAGGCGAGTGGCCCGGGAAAGCTCAGAGACTCCTGTGGCTTTGCTTCAGCAAGTCTCTGTCTCGAGGTCTCTCTTTGAGGACTGAGAGAACATTCGGGTTCACGTACGTGAGCGGCAGGAGGAACCTCTGTCGAGTTTTCTCCTTCCCTTTTTGTGATTTGTACTAGAAAGCAGACGTCCCTGTGTAGAAGGTAAGAGCCTCCTCGAGGTTTGAAACCTGTTCAGTCTGATCCATCGGGTGAGAGTTGAATTCTAGGCATGGAAAACACGAGCTTAAGGAGGCAGAATTTTATTCCGCACCTGGGATTTTGTCCCTTAGAATCACTGGGGACATTGGGGTTTGTCCTTTTTGTTTCACCTTTTCCTCCATCCCTCCCTCCTTTCTTTTCTTCTCTTGCTTCTTTTGTCCTTTCCCCTGTTCCCCTCCCAACACCAGGCTGTGTGTGTTTGTGTGTCGCGGGGGAGTGCTCTGCAGCTCCCACGGTGGGAGGTCCACCCAAAAATGTGGGGCTGAAATAGTGCCCCGGCAGTGATCCCCACCAGTAGCGTAGCTAGGGGCGGTGCAGGGGAAGCAGCCACTTCCCCTCAGCACATTTTCCAAAAGTGGCACCTTAGTCAGGGGTTACCATGGCACCAGCGGGCGGGGCCCACGCTCCGCTCTGAAGCTTGGCCTGCCCTGACCTCCTGCACGCAAAGGGGGGGCAGCACGGCCGGAGGAGCCATGGGGGGGCGGCACGGCCAGAGGAGCCATGAGGGGGGGCCGCGGGGGCGGAACGGCACGGCTGGAGGAGCCATCCTTTGGGCTCTCTGGTGAGAACCCTCAGCCTCCCGTCCTCAGCCTCTACCCTGACTGGCTGAGCAGGGGGTTATTGACAGGGAGGAGACTCAGGTCCTTGTTCTCTTTTAAGACCAAGTCAATAAGTCATAAGCAGTTCTAGGTTTGATGAATTTTGCTGCTTCTCTGCATTAATTGTCTCTGAGCAGCTCATGATTCTCTCTACCATTGCAGTTCTCCTAAAATACTTGCTGAATAATTACTGTGCACTGTTGTTGGTCTGGAACTCATCTGAGAGCACTTTATTCAGGAAATTCAAGTTTGAAAATCAGGGCTCTTGGGTCCTATTCCCAACTCTGCCACTGACTGGCTGTGTGACCTAAGACAAGTCAATTCTCCTTTCTCAACCTTAGCTTCTCCCTCTTTCAAGTAGGGATAATAATGATCCGCTCCTACTTACCTCACGGTGGGTGGAGGATGGAGATCCATTGGAGAGTGTCACTAGGCATGCATAATATGAGGTGTCCTATCACATTTACTCAGATCAGATTGTGACATAATAGAATAGCTGAAATAGTTTATTTTATTTGTATTTTTTTATTTTGAAATTGATAAGAGCAGCAACTACTTAGCTCAGACTGAAGCATCTTATCTAATTTTCGAGATCTAAGTGTCTCCTCTTGGTGTGCGAGGAGACAATTTAGCACACTGTGACAAACAGGAGATGCTTTTGGTTTGCAACCAAATATTTTTGCAAAGAACTTTCATCCCACTTGTTATGAGTTCAAGAAACAAACTGGTTTAGTCTGAATGGGATTTTCTGACAGAAACGGTTTCAATGAAATTTCCCCACCATCTTGATTCCTGGGCTCTATCCCTGCTCAGGGGTGAAAGGAACTTAAAGGATTTACCATTATGCCGGAGTCCTGAGCGGGGGTGTAGCCTCAACCGGAAGAGGCGGGGCCTTTCAAGATTTAAAGGCCCAGGGGCTCTGGCTGTGGCTGGGGCCCCATGCAGTGTCCTCCTTTTTAAAAATTAAAATATGGTAACCCTACTAGTGAGCATGGACTTGTCAAGAACAAATCATTCCAAACCAATCCTAGCTCCTTCTTTGGCAGGGTTCTGGGCCTAGTGGAGGTGGGTAAACAGTAGATGTGATCTCTCTTGGTGTTTCTAAGGCTTTTGACACAGTCCCATGGGACATTCTCACAAGCCAACGAGGGAAATGTGGTCTAGATGTAATCAGTGAAATGTGAGTGCAGAGCTGGTTGAAAGCCCAGACTCCAAGAGCCCTTCTCTATGTCTGGCTGTCCAACGGAGAGGGTGTACCTACTGGGTCCGGCAGGGATCAGTCCGGGGGCCGGTACTAGTCAATATTTTCCTTCAGGATTTGGAAAATGGAGTGGAGAGCATGCTTCTACAATTTGCAAATGACACCAAGCACTTTGGAGCACAGGATTGGAATTCAAAACGCCCTTAACAAATTGGAGACTTGGTCTTCTTGAGCCAAAGTCCATGGCTGGGCCCCTCTCTCTAGACTGGGCTGAAGTGAAACCCCAGAGCCAAACCCTCCTCCTCCTGGGCAGTGCGCTCCCACCTTCAATGGGCAGATGCTGCTTAGCGCTGTCAGAACAGCTTTTGCTGGGGGCTTCTCCCAGCACTTTCCAATAGTGGGAAAGTATGAAATCCCCGTTTGACTGTTGGGGACAGAGCCAGAGAGGGGGGAGCAACTTGCCCAAAGTCCCACAGGAAAAGGAAAACAACCATCAGTGGAACCAACAGGAAACCCAGCAATGGAATTCAGGAGTCCTGGCTCCCAGTCCCCTGGTCCAGTCACTCCAGCGGAGCACACTCCCTCTCAAAGGCAGGGGGAGTGGACATGGGGGCCTGGTTGTAATTGCCAGCTGTGGGAGGGAGTGTGCAGCAGTGGTTAGCGAAGGGGCCTGGAAAGAAGGCCTGCTGGGTCCCATCCATTCTTCTGACACTTGGTGTGACCCTGTGCCGGTAGCTTCCCCTCCCAGGCCTGGTTCTCATCAGTGGGGTTGGGGTCGCAGTCCCGACAGCCCAGGAGGGTTGGGAGGCTCCAGGAAGGTGTGTAAAGTGCTGGGATGTCGGGATCCCGGAAGCGCTGTCACCCCTACACTAGGGCGGTGTTCTGCACCCCCTGCTGCTGGCCGAGTTTCTCTGGTCCTTGGCAATAAGACAGACTCTTCTTTTCACAGCCAGCCGATCGCCCCGTGCCATCACCCTGCCTGCTTCCTGGGCAGGGTAACTCCTCAGCTCACCACCACCCTCTCCAGCCTGCCTTGGGCTTGGAGAGTGAGGAGAAGGGCGAGGGACGACCCTGAACATCCTCCATCCATCTCCCCGTCACCAGAGCAAGTGAGTGGCATTAGGGTTCCTCGGTGGCGTCCCGTGTCTGTCTGGGGAGAGGCAGAAAGAGGGGGAGAGAATCTCTTCCAAAGGAGATTGGATTTGCAAACAGCCCCCAGGAACCCCTCGCTCTCAGACCGGGAAGGGGCTTCTCCAGAGCCGTCTCCAGTGTGTTTGGCAAGGTCCCAGCAATGGGGCTCCCAGCCCTTCCCTTGTGGGAGACTGTTCCCCAGGCTGAGAGTCTGTGAGCTGGGCCAGACCCAGTGAGCTGCTGAGCATGGAAATCAATGGGAACCGAGGGGGCCCTGGCCTTGCTATGCCTAGGGACTTTGAAGTGGGGAATGGTTTCCCAGGAGAAGTCCAGACTCCTGAGTTCAGGGCCGGGTTTAGCAAGTGCGGGTCCCAATTCCTGGGGCGGCACTTCGGATTTCCGGCTGTGGGAGGTGGCCCCGCGGGGCTGCCGCGCTCTGGACGGCGCTCTGGCCAGGGGAGCGGGGCCCCGAAGACAAATGCCGCTGGGGTGAGTGCGCGGGGCCCTCTTAGGCGCGGGGCCCGATTCTGAGGAATCGGGCGAATCGGCCTAAAGCCTGCCCTGCCTGGGTTCTGTTCCTCCTGGCGGGAGGTGGGGGGCTGTGAGTGTGGTCTGGGGTGGCAGGAGGGAGCTGCTTGTCCAAAGTGACCAGTGTCTTTATGACTGACCCCAGTGTTTGAAAAGGACGAGACTCCCCAGTTCTTGCAGCCCCAGCGATGACGAGGGGGAGCGTTGAGGGGGAGCAGAGCATGCAATGAACTCCTGCCAGTGGGGGTAGCTTGCCCTCCCTGTACCCCTGTGGGGGGAGCAGGAGCTGCTCTGGCTGGGGCAGGGATCGGGAGGGACCAAACAGGCTGGTTAGTGAGAGGCTGCCTTGACCCCAGACTCACGCCTGCTCCCCACTGGGTTCCAGGATGGCCAGGCTCCTGAGGAGGTTCAGGAAGAAGGCTCTGCAGGTGGCCCCAGAGCCTGAGGGAAGCAGCCACCATCTTCCCCAGGAGCGAAGCAGCCCCTCCGTCCCCGCTGGAGGGGAAGAAGCTCCCGGCCGGTCCAGGAGGTGGAAGTGCCCAGCCTTCTGGCGGAGGAAACCCACTCCCGGCACAGGCGCCGAGGTGGGAGCATCACCTCCCAGGCCAAAATGGAGCTGGGCCAGGCTGCGGCTGGGCAGGCAGGACCCAGCCCAGGGGTGGAACCGGGCAGGGTGGCTCTGGGGCTTGTTGTTGTGTGGGCAGCAGCGGCCCCAGGCGCCCAGCCCCAACTTCCAACAGGGGGCATCGCCCTGCTCGGTCAGTGAGGACCTTCCAGCCTCCCCAGGGCAGGAGGTGGAGGATCCCTCTGCCAGCCCCAGCAGCTCGGGCCGCTCCCCATCCGACAGCAGCAGCGCCTGCAACTCAGACAGCGGCCTGGCCGACGGACGCGTCTGCTTTGCTCTAGGTGAGGAGCCAGGCTGGGCTCGGGGAGGGGTGAGGAGGGGGCTGTGAACACCCTGGGCCCAGGCCCTCGAGCAGTGCTATGGGGGCGGGTCTCCAGCCCAGGTGTCTGGCCTGAGCCATGTGAACCCCACGGACACTAGATGCTGCCACTTTGGTCCTTGGTGCTCCATTGGGCGGGGGTGGGGGGAGGCACCTCCAAGGGAGTCCAGGACAGTGGGGAGGGTCTCTTTGCTATGGGCTCCTGAAGGAGTTGGAGGCTGATGTCATCACTGAGAGGGGGGAGTGTGGGGCCCAATTTGCCCTATGTCCCGGAGGTGGGAAGGGGACACATTGTCCCACCATGCCCCTGTCCTTCCCCCGAGTGGCAGCAGGAGTCACCTTGTCCCCTTCTCTCCCTGGTGCAGCGTCCGCCAGGGACTCCGAGGAGGACGAGGAGAAAGAAGAACGGCTAGACTTGGTGACAGAGGAGGCTGCTCTCATGAACATCCGAGAGCAGCTCCATGCCCGAGAAAAGGTACAAACGTTCCCCAGCTGTGCTGGAACTGAGATTGTCCTGCTCCTTCCCAGCATCCCGACCCCCTGCAGAAGGTCTTGGCTCTAATGGGGACCTTTCTCCTTCATGATCTGGGACCCCCAAGATGGGGGTGTTTGTCACACACCAGCCGGGGTCTCCTCCCCCCACAGGCACTGTCCCAGTTCCTGACCCTGATTGTGGAGGAGTCGTGGGTGATTTGAACAATAGGCAGGTCCCCACTATCCCCCATTCAGGCCTAAGTCCTGCAGCTGGTGTGGCTGGGGCAGGGAGGTCCCTGGCTAACTGGCTCTCTCTCCCCTAACCCCATTCCTGGTGGGCGCAGGACGAGGCGCAGCAGCTCATGTTCCTGCACGCCATCTACCCCGCGTGCCTCGCTGCCCAGCAGAGAGGGGACTACACATTGGAGCCACACTGCTCGGAGGCGGCTGTGGTGGAGAGGATTGTGGTGAGTGAGACATGGCGCCCGGCAGCTGGAGGGTGGACAGAGATATGGGAGGGGCAGGGGTCTCCCTGGGCCGAGGGTTGGGGGATGGCTGGTGCTGGAGGGCAGCTGAGGGCAGGGATTGCTGGGGCTGAAGATTGGGGAGAGGAGACGGGAGAACTAGTGGGCAGGAATCGGAGGAGCGGGAGGCAGCTGGGGGGATCCTGCTGGCTGTGTAATCTCCTCCTTGGTGAGTGTCAGTGAGGCCCGAATCTCACACGCTCCTTTGTCTCCTTTGCGTCTCACAGGAGCTCATTGAGGAGCTTCCTCCTAACTCTCCACCCGGCGCCGTCCTGGCCAACTCCCTCATTGCTGTGGCCAACCTCAGGTACCGAGACCCTCCCGCCCAGTTCCCCTAACCCCGGTGCTGCTCAGGCCCGTGGCTGGGAGTCACTGCCCCTCCCACTCCCAGCTCACCTCCCAAGGGGGGCTCCTCTGGCAGAGGTGGCAGGAAGGGTCACTCCTTCTCCTGGCTGCTCTGTTCTTTTCACTCCAGTCACATTGCAATGGCTTTGGGGAGAGGCTGACTCCCAGGATCAGATACAGGAGGGGCAGCAGGGAACAGGCGCCATTCCTGCCCTGCCACTGTCGGTCTGGGAAACCTTGGCCTTATCATTCCCTGGCTCAGTGCCTCAGTTTCCATTCTCGCCAGCCTCTGCCTATTTCCCTGCAGTTTCACGTCCGTGTTGGTGCCAGTCCCACCCCCGCACTGCACAGTCTAATACCGGCTCCTCTCTCTTGCCAGCACCATGACACCTGCCCTGGAGCCGGAGCTGGAGACCCACCTCCTCCGAGCCACCCTGCACGCCGTCTTCACCCTGGGCACGCAGACGGACACCAACCAAGTCCAGGTAGATCAGCCAGCTGTTATCCTGCCCGAATCCTTGCTAATTGCCTGCAGTGGGATGTGAATGAGAGAGGCCAGGCTCTCCCTTGCTTTGCAGGATCTGCATAGGGTCATACCAGACCTTCTGGACGCCATGCTGGGGAACCTGCTGGCAAAGACCCCAGACATGGACAAGCTCCACTACATCTTGGAGGTGAGCCCGATGAGGGGGTGGGGGCAATTTGACCTTAACTCTTAGATCCATTTTCCAGTCTGTCCTCCTAGCTGGGCCCCCAGTGGCCATCCTTGGTCAGGGCAGTCAGTGCAATGCAGGGTCAGGCCTTTCCTCCTTGAAGGACAGAGGAAGGAGCTGGGACTTCAAGCCAGAGCTCTGCCTGCTTGTGTTGAGCACTAAGCACAGGGCCCCCAGCTGGCTTGGGGAGTGAGAGTCTGAACCCCTCCTGGGAGATCCAGAAGATGGTCCTCAGAGAAGAGCCACAGCCTCATTCCTAGAGAAACAGGAGGGCCCCAGAGAATCAGCCCTTGTCTCTGACAGGCCCCGAGATTCCTGGGGGGATTGTGCTCCCACTCAGTCCCTTCACCCAGCCAAGGACTTGAGAGCCAGGGAGGGGGGAGGGGTCTGTCTCCTTCCTGGGGAGCTGTTCAGGAATCAGGAGTTCAGGGAGGATGGGACCAGCCCCGACACCGAGCATTGTCCCAATCTAGAGAGACAATGACAAGTTGTGACCTGCAGGATACAAGCATCGTCCTGGGGGCAAGAGTCCACTTGTAAAGCTCTGCAGTCAATGAATCTGATATTCCACCCTCACTGCATGCAATGTCTCAGCTCTCTTGGGATGGGGGGGGCCATTAGCACTACACATGCACCCCCTCATCAATCCTGAGCTGCCTCCTTTCCCTACAGCACATTAACTACTGGACCGTGTCCAGGGTGCCACAAGAGAGAGCCAGGGCCATCAGGAGCAGCGCGGCCCTGCTCACGTCCGTCATCTCCCTCCCTGACTTTGACGTAAGTGGCCTCTGAGCCCAGCTTCCTGACTCCAGGCGTAGGGGGGCTGGCTCCAACGGGCTGGAGGATCTGCTGCTGCAGGGGCTGTGGGCTAGGAGTGTTCCTCTTGGGGAGGCAGAATCAGAGCAGAGAATGAGCCTGGCTTGAGTCAAGTTCTTCTTGTCCTGGTTAAGTGGCGACTCTCGCTTGTAAGGAGACCATGCTCCAGGTTCCTGCCTTCCTGTCATCCTGGAGCAGCTGGGGAAGCAAATCCTCCTGGAGGGCCCTGCCCACATCGCTGTTCTCCGGGCTCCCTTGCGGGCAGAGATAACTAAGGATTCAGCTCTAGCTCCTATCCTCTAGCATCTCCTGCAGAGGGGCTGAGGGGAAGGAGAGTCCTGGCCCAGACAGGGACTGGGAGCTGACAGGAAAATGCTGATGGAGTCCCCTCTCCCTCTCCCTTCCATTAGAACTCAGCCGAATTCCCCAGGATGGGCCACCACGTGGCACAGCTGGCTCTGTTCATCGGTGACCCAGACGAGGACATCAGCCGGCAGGCCAGGGAGGGGGTTTACCGGCTCTACCAGCTCCTGCTGCGCCAGAGCGGTAAGGAACCCCGCTACACGAGTGAGACTGGGACCCCAGCCAATTTCTCTCCGAGTGACCCCGGCTGGTGGATAAGTCTCTCTCTATCTCTTTCTGTGTTCTCCACCACCCCTGCAGTTCTGTTGGGCTCTGCCCACTGTGCAGCCACCAATGGGATTGGAAGGACACAAGCCCTGCAACCAGAATGACCAATGTGTGTGTGTCTCTCTCTTTCCCAGACCTGAACATCCATGAGGTCGAAGACCTTTGGTGCTGGGACTGGCACCAGGACAGCAGGCTCCTCGGCTATAAGAACACAGCCAGGGTGGGGGAGGTAAGGACACTCTGCCAGGGCATGGCACAGCTCTGCAGGGCAGGTGGCTCCCTCCTGGAACCACGCGACGGAGTTGCCGTTCTAGGCCAGGATTTGGAGCCTGGTTCAGGGCAATCTGCTGAAGCCTCACATCTGGTTGGTTTCAGGTTTTTGCCAAATTTTTCTCGGCGGGGCAGAGAAGATTCTTCCTGCAGACAGCAGTGCTGGCCATGCACGACCCCCTGCTGCGTGTCAGCCAGGCTGGGCTGCTCCTCACTTACTCCCTCCTGGGGCAAGCAGAGCAGCTGATGGGGAGCAAGGTGAGCAGCTGCATTAGACTCAGGAGATTGGGGCGGGGCCCAGGCCTCATTCCCATCCTCTGGCCATTCGCCCGTCTGGCAGCAAGGCGACTGGTGGGGAATGAGAGTGAGAACAGGTGCTCCTGGGAAGGGAGATGAATTCACCTCCATGAGCAGGAGGGAGCCAGCTTGTTCCCGGAGCAGCTCCAGCCCAGCTCGTTAGCAAGGCTAATGAATGACAAGCTTTGCCTCAGCACGGACTTCTGTTCTTGGGAAGGGCAGCAGAGTCCTCTACGTGCCCTCTGCGAGCCTCTCCTGTCACCCGTGCCACCACCCAGAGTTGTTCCCGTCACTGGCAGCCTGGGAGGCCAAGGACTGAGGGGTGATGGCGACTGACCGGGCAGTTCTGAGGCACATTGGCAGGGGAAGCTCGTCCTGCTGCTGGCAGGGCTGGACTCGCTGTAGAGAGAACGGGAGGATTCAGTCAGCAGGGGCTGCTGATCTGCCCCATTCACCAGGGCTGCCATCCTGCAGCTTCAGCTTCAGTGGCTGGGATGACTTGGGGAAAGGTCTCAAGCTGCCCACAACCCACTTCACTGCTGCCAGAATCCCTCCGCCCCCTGCCCCGCTAGAGCCCCCTCCCTGCCCAACCTGGGTGGGGGTGGAAGAGAGGGGTCAGAGAACTTGAGCTGTGGATTGGAGGTGGAACGGCTGTCAGGGCCACTGGGTGGGAGGTGGCAGGAGCTCCCCCTACAAGGAGGTTGTTGGCACTGGAGGTCCCTTGAAAGGAAAACAAGACTCCATTCTGGGGGTCAGGAGGGGGACTTCATCCCTCAGAGGTGCACGGGTGCTGGGTGGAATTGCTGCTGGTCCCAGGTGCCCTTAATTCCCCCTGATTCCACGGGGGCATCTGAGTCTCTGACAGGTCCTCCTTCCCTTGCAGCAGGAGGTCGTCACGGCCAACATAATGAACCAACTTCACATCATCCGGCACTTGCGCCAAGTGCCGGAGGCACTGCAGGAATTCTGCCTCCAAGGCCACCAGCAACTCCTGCTCCCTCTAAACAGGGAGTGTAGTGAGACTGAGTGGCCTCCCTCCGAGCAGGAGAGCGAGGGCCCCTCTACACGCCCCTTGGAGGGCAGAGCCTATATTGCCCCACCCCCCTTGCCTGTTGGCTGGCCACCGGGGCCTCTGGTAGACTCTGTTTCAACTGAGTGGCCTCCCTCCGAGCAGGAGAGCGAGGGCCCCTCTACACGCCCCTTGGATGGCAGAGCCTATATCGCCCCGCCCCCCTCGCCATAAGGACCGGGGCGTGGGGTTGGAAATATAAAAGGCCGACCCTTCACCACAGTTGGGGGACAGCCTGCAACAGAGGAGGACACTTGGCCTGTCCTCCAGAGTCCCCTAACCCTAACCCCAGACATGGACGAGGACTGGCCCGGAGTACCCGCTGCGGTTTACCCCAAGGAGCCGGAAGAGGCCTGGAGGCCGCAGGTACCAAACCCCGGGGAGGCAGGAAGTAGCCCAGGGGCATCCCGGGAGCTGCTGGCTGCAGAGCCCGGCGTGGCTCAGTCGGCGTGTTGCGGCTGGATCCCTGCCGACGCAGGGGCAACCAATCCTGCCCCTGCCAGCGCCTTGGGCTGGGACGCGGGGGAGGAGGGTGGAACCGCGTCCCCCTGCCACCCCACCCCGGGTGGCTGACCCCCTACACGGTGCAAGGAGGCTCTAGCCCAGGACAGGAACTGTTTGTTGGCTGGCCACCGGGGCCCCACCCAGGCCAGGGACCGCCCTTGAAGTCTGGTTGTTTGTGGGGTGCGTGGGCCCCGCCCAGGCCTGAGCACCCCCGATACAGTGTGTTGAGGGGCTGACCACTTGAGCGACCTCAGCCCAGCAGCGCCGGCTCTACAATTTTTGCTGCCCCAAGCAAAAAAAAAAATACAACAGCGCTCAGACTGCCAAAGTGAGCAAAAAGAAAACCAAAAAACCCCCAACCACTTAGACTGCTGCCACCCGAACTGCCAAAGCAGAAAAAAAACCAACAACGCTCGGACTGCCGCCGCCCGAACTGCTGAAGTGCGAAAAACAAAAAAGTCGCCCGGCCTGTGCTGCCCCAAGAATGGACGGAATGCCGCCCCAGGCATGTGCTTCCTCCGCTGGTGCCTGGAGCCAGCCCTACAGCTCAGGCCACAGCCTGGTTGAGACAGCTGATCGCTGAGGTGGGGCGGCTGCTCCACCCCCATGCAAGAGGGCGCTAGAGTAGGTCAGAGCGGCTGCAGAGGCTGGTAGCCAATCAGAGAAGGGCCAACTGAGAGCCAATCAGGGCCGAGATTAGAGCCAGCCAATCAGGACTAAGCTAGGCCCTATATAAAGGCTGCCCAGGCGAGCAACAGGCAGTATCCCCCAGACCTTGATGGGAGAAGGTCTGTCTTCAGAGCAAGAGACCAGCATCTCTGAAAGAGCAGTGCTGGCCAGGCTCAAGGGAGCATACTACAGCTCCAGCCCAAGACTTGCCAGACTGCTTGCCCTGATAGAAAGGGCCCAGAGGAGAAGTGGCCCCAGGGACAGTTGGACAAGGGGAGAGCAGGGAGACTCCCACTAGAGGATCCCTGGGTTTGGATCCAGGATAGTTGGTGGGCCTGGGTCCCCCCATTCCCTCTTGTACTGCACCTGGCCATGCGGTGGCTCAGTCAAACTGCAACTGGCCCTTGAGACAAGGGGCTAGACTTTGGGGGTTTTGGTTGGCCACTGAGGCATGTGCAAGGACTGTTGCTAACCTGCTTCCCCCCCTCCCCACCAGAAGGAGATGAGGATGGATTAGGGGGCACTGCTGGAGGGAAGTGGCCTGATGAAGGACACCATCAAGCAGACTAGGCAGATTGTGCCACAGGGAGAGACCAAAATGGTGGAGAAAAGAGACTTCTATTGGAGGGCCTGGGTGGTTCGGCTTGCTGAACAGCGGAGGGAGTTGTTCTGGCTGCTGTGGAGGTCGGCACCCAGACCAAACAAGAGATCCGGCATCGAGGGCGAGAAGCCAGGAACGCTGAACTGCTTCGCCTGTAGGTGACAGGGACACTAAAGGAAGGAGCCTCCCTCCTGGGAGGGGGCAGAGAGGCCCCACCCAGAAAAGGCACCCCCTGTAAGAGTAACAGGGGGGCCCCCAGCTTGTTGGGTCTGTGGGGAGACAAGGCACCTGAAGAGAGTGCCCCTACAGGACTCCCAAGGCCTGGGCCAGCCCAGAAGGAGGGGCTAGGGCCCAAACAAGCACGAGTAGGGATGTGTCAGGGGGAAGACCCAGAAAGTGCTTCCACTGCCACCAACGGGGACATCTAAAGAGGCACTGCCCCCTGAGGCAGAAAGGGGGAGTGTCTGAGACAAGGGCTCAGTCAGAGACTAGCCACAGAGAAGAGGTGATGAAGACGGAGGCCCCTAGAGAGAAAGGGGCTGGTGCAGAGAGGCCCCACCGAAATGAGGGAACCCACATAGGAGCCAGGAGGGCCCCTGTGGAAACCCAAACTGAAGTAGGAACCCACGTAGGACCAGGGCGTTCAACAGTGGGAACCCAGACCCTACAGCTGAGAAGCTGCTGGCTCCAGACTTTGGAGGGCCTGCGAGAGGAAAGGGATGCCCTGCAGGCCCTACTACGAAGGAAGCTGGGGTGATAGGGACCCCTTTCCTCCCCTCCCCCGTGAGCATTTTTTAAGGGGGCGGGTTTGTGGTGGGACGGCTGCCCCACCCCCATGTGAGAAGGAACTAGAGTAGGCCAGAACGGCTGTGCAAGCCGTCAGCCAATCAGGGAAGGGCCTACTGAGAGCCAATCAGGGCCGAGATTAGAGCCAGCCAATCAGGGCTAGGCTAGGCCCTATATAATGGCTGCCCAGGAGAGCAGCAGGTAGTCTGTCCCAGAATTTCATGGGGGAAGTTCTGTGTCCAGAGCAGGAGACCAGCATCTCGGGCTGGGCAGTACTGCATCTGGCTATCCGATGGCCGAGACAAATTGTAACCGGCCCTTGAGACAAGGGAGTAGACTTTGGGGGTTGCGGTTGGCCACCGAGGCAGGTGCAAGGACTGTTGCTAACCCCTGCCCCTGGAATGTGGTGAGGATGGACTAGTGGGCACTGCTGGAGGGGCAATGGCCTACAGGGCAGTGTCAAGCGGTGAGCAACGCGGCTCCAGATGCCAACGGAGGACAAGAGACGGATGGGACGCTGCCAGCAGAGGGCGTTCCCCATGGACTGAGCTAATTCCCAGAGCGACCAGTGGGAGGCGCCATGCTGGTGAGTCCCAGCCCTGTTGTGACCCCACTGCTACCCTGCAGACTCTGGTCAGGACCAGACTGGGCCAGCTGGAGTGGCCTCCCTCTGATTGGGAGAACGAGAAGGGGAAATGGAGCCCTCTGGCACTCACAGAAACTCTCTCCCCTCTCGGTGGAGCAGGGTTCTTCCCTCTGCCCCCCAAATTCCTTCATATGGGGCAGGACCTCTTTCCCTTGCACCCACTCCCCTTCCCTTGGTCTACCCCCCTCATTCCCGCTGCGCCCACGCAGAGCTCTCCCTGCCCCATATGGTGCAGAAAAGCCCTTGTGTCAGGGCCACAGCCCCACTGGAGCTCGGAAAGCTCCACTTTTGAGGAGGTGGGGGTGGGACAGAGGCTCAGGGCTAGCTTCACCTTCTGCCCTTTATTCTCCCCTTGGCCCTTCTATGGGGTCTCTGGGTGTGACAGGAATAGGAGCCTCCTTCCCAGCTGTCTTCCAGGCCCTGGGATCTGGCACAGCCTCCCAGACGGGAGCTTCCTGTAGCTGAGCCACGTCAGGGAGCAGTGGGGACAGGTCACCTCGTCCCAGCAATGCCGGCTCTCAAAGAGGCTTAGATGGAAGACCCCAGTCCCTCATGGAGGTAAGAGCCATTTACTTCTTGGGGCGTGTGGGTCTGTTGGGGAAGAAATGGCATCCCCGATGCATAGCCTGTCTGGGAGCTTTCCCTGTCCCTGGATTCCAGCCCTGGTACAGAGCCCTATTTCTCATCATGATATCCTCAATTTATTCTCAGAGGCGGTGTCCAGGATCCTGGAGACGGTTTCCTGCTGCAGGAGGTTTGAGCGGGGAGAGATCACTCACTGTCATGACTCAGGGGTCTCCAACCCGGGTCTGCAGGGTTCATGGGAGCAGCCACACTCCAACCCTCCACCTGGAAGCCTGCTGAAAATTGCTTATCTAGGACCCAGAAAGTTCAGCCCCAGTTCGAGGTTCCACTCCTGAGGTCCTATTGGAGGAGTCCCAGGAAAGCTCACTGGCCCCCTGGCCCTGCGTAAGACAGCAGCAGGAACACGAAGCTGACTGAACACCAGGCCTGCTCCCGGTTCTGGACCGTGCACTGCCTGGTTCTGCTGCCGCTCCCCTGGCTTGATTTGTCTTTTGCTGCTCATCTTCCAGTATCCTGACCCGGCTGACTCTCCACTCCTGTCATGTGAGTGTGGACTCTGGCTCTGACCAGTAGGTCTGGCTGCCCTTGACCCAGCCGTGACATTGATTTGGTACAATTTCTCCATTGCCCCTTTCTGATCTCCAGCAAGATACACCAGTCCCTTGCCTCCCAAAGTCCCAGTTGCCCACTATTCAAGGGCTGAGGGGTAGTGCTTGTATCGCCCCACCCCAGCTGCTTTTCCTAGGGGAATCTCCCTAGAGCAGAGGAGAAATCCGCTCTTTTCTTAGGATCAGTCCCACTCTGGCCTCAGCTCGGCTACTTTATTTACCTGGGGTCAGGCACCACTTTTGAAGCCCTTAGCGTGTGAGTGGAGGTGGGAGCAGAGGCTGAAGCTCCAGCAGTTTCTACCAAAGAACACCCCCCTGTCTTTCTATGGTCCGGCTAGGGCTCCCCATCCATCCTGGAGCTGAACACCAGCTGGGAGCTGATGGATTGTCCTTGGTGGGCCATGTTCTTGTGTGTGATGAGAGGGCCAGGAGCAGATGCACCACGCCTGGCCAGGACCGGGCTAAACAGCCTGTAATGCTAGGTGAGTCAAACCAGGGCCAGAATACAGACACCCTGGGCATCCATGGGGACTGAATCTGGGCCCTTCTCTACCAAGAGCACAACTGGTTCCAACTTGAGTCATGATGCTGGTGACCCCTGCCAGCCGCTCTGAGGGGGGTCAGTATTATCCCTGTTCGCTGGGGCATAGAGATAGAAAGCAACTGGCTGCAAGGTCACACACGACGTCCCTGACAGAGGCAGGAAGGAAGCGTGGGACTGATACTAGTCCAGCTCCAACCGCTAGACTCCACCCATTTCCAAAGTCAGAGAATCCAGGAGCCCTGACTCTGACATTAGGCCTTAAATGACAAGACCAACCTCCCTCCCACTCAGGAAGCCATAGAAGGGAGCATCTGCTGAGCTCCCCTTGGCAATGCTGCTGTCAGAGACCATTACTAGTGGGTGCCAAGTGCCTGAGCAGGGAACTGCTTGAGAGCCTCCTCGAGACTCGCAGGTGTTTGACTGTGACCCTCAGGGAGCCGTGGCAAGAGACTCTCCGGCTCTAACAAAGGGTTTCTGTTCTCCTAGACAGTCAGCCAGTGAGGCCAGTTTGCAGAATGTGGAAGAGCCCTTTGGCGAGGCGTTGGAGGATTCACCATGAAGGTGGCAGCAGCGGCAGTGCCTGGGGTCCCTATGGGCCAAGCCTCAACTCCTGCCAAGCCAGGCTAATCTCCCCCTGCTTTCAGCAGCGCTTGGCTTTAGCTGCTGGGCCTGTGAGCCTAGACCAGGGGTCTCAAACTCAAATGACCACGAGGGCCAGCTGAGGACTAGTTCACTGGCCCGAGGGCTGCATCACTGACACCCCCCCTCACTGCCCCCAGTCCTGCCCCCAGAGGGGGCAGGAGGAGTGTGGCAGGGGATCAGGGCGGGAGTTGAGGTGCAGGGGGCTCAGGGCAGGGAGAGGTGAGGTAGGGGGTCGGGGTGCAGGAGGGTGCTCTGGGCAGGGGGTTGGGGTACAGGGTGCAGGAGGGAGTGTGGTGTGTGGCAGAGGGTTGGGTTCAGACAGGGGGCTCAGGGCAGGGGGTGGGGGATGCAGAAGGGGGCTCAGGATAGGAAGTTGGGGTGCAGGAAGGATGTAGGATGTGGCAGGAGGTTGAGGGCAGGGAGTTGGGGTGCAGCAGGGGGTTGAGGTGCAGGGGGCTCAGGGCAGGGAGTTGGAGGGGTGAGGTAGGGGGTTGGGGTGCAGTAGGGGGCTCTAGGCAGGGGGGTGGGGGCAGGGGGAAGTGTGAGGTGTGGCAGAGGGTTGGGGTGCAGGCAGGGGGCTCATGGCTGGGGGTTGGGGTGCAGGATGGCATTGGGCTGTGGCCTGGAGCCGCTTACCTAGAGAAATAGCCCCGCAGGCCGCGTGTTGAAGACCCCTGGCCTAGACAGAGCACTCAGGGATTTCCATCAGCCTGCTCAATGGCAAATGCAGCCACCCAAAGAAGTGAAGAAGAATGGAAGTGAAAGAGTAAAGCTGGACCATCCGCTGAGCTGCTGCACTCAAGTGAGCAGAGCCGGGGAGAGAAGAGGGAGAACTCGAAGGTGGCTGGCGGCAGTAGGGAGGAGAAGCAGTTTGGGAGCCAGGAGAGGAGAAATAAATAGTTAATGACAAATGCTGCCGGCTTTCTCTTGTGTGGTGAAGGGTTGAAAACGGGTCTCTTTACTATCAGGCTAAACTTTAAAATAGCTGTGTATGGGGCGGGGGGGGTCTATAAAGGTAAGAGGTCACTCTAGGGGCTTGGAGTCCCAGATTATGGGGCTATTGCAACTCCCTCAGGTGGTAGCAGTAGTGAGCGCTTGTCCTCGTCTGGACTAGCCACCAGATAAAGGACACGATACATGGGGCCAAGGAAAGAGAGCGGCAGTGTTGCCTGTTAACATGGCTCTTGGGGTGGGGGGGGGGAAGAGCACGGCAGGGTACTTTGGACGAGGTAGGACCCACATGTCTCCAAACCTGCACCTTGCGAGGCTCCAGAGCCTTCGCTCCCGATCCCGGAGCGTCCTCCGAGTCCTACAGCGCCAGATGGAATCTGGCCTCTCCCCCCATCTCAGCAGTCCAGAAAAAGTTATTTGTAGACATGTTCTGTGTCCTCTCGTGCCACACTCCCCTGTTGGCGACTAATGCAGTCACAGAGTCCAGGCTCGGATATTAGGAAACACTATTTCACTAGGAGGGTGGTGAAGCACTGGAATGGGTTACCTAGGGAGGTGGTGGAATCTCCATCCTTAGAGGTTTTTAAGGTCAGGCCTGACAAAGTCCTGGCTGGGATGATTTAGTTGGGGATTGGTCCTGCTTTGAGCAGGGGGTTGGACTAAATGACCTCCTGAGGTCTCTTCCAACCCTGACATTCTATGATGTCTGTCCCTCTTTTATACTCTTTCAGTTGCTAGAAAGATCGTTGCTGTGTCATGGGGGTCAGGCAAGCCCATTGGTCAGGCAGTACCCCACTGACTAAGTGCCCTCTCCAAGGAGTCTCTCAGAGAGTGGATTCTTCCTGAGGGGCCATCAACACCTTTCTGGCCCTCCTTTGTTTCTACTGTAAAGCTGGCTGTGGGCGTCTCACAACATATTTCAGAAACGCACAGAGAGCATAACTTCCCATACAATGACAGCACATCCAATCCAACAGGTTATTAATGTTCAACAGATCCAGACATTTTACATACCACCTCACAAGGCATGCATAATACAAAACATCTCATAATCATATCACAGTGGTGAATACTGTGTGCTACTGAGGGATACAGGCTTCCAGAGTGTCAGTGTATCATGGCCAATGGCAGTAAAAGCCCAAAGAAGATGCTCCCCTAGAACAGCCTTTGGTGACAGCAAGGTCCCCACTGAGAACTTCAGTGCGACTCTGCAGCTGTTACCCACCTGTCCCACCCCAGCATCAGCTGCAACTCAGTGCTTTTTGAGTGGCTTCATGCTGGCTGCATGCCTAGGCAGCAGATAAAATCTGCTAAATCTTTTCTTTCCCAGAAAGAGCCATTCCCATGTTTCTTTCGATTTCCACCTGCGTCAGACAGGAAACAAACCCAATGCAGAGTGGAGGGTGTCACGGCCGTGATGCACTCTGAGAAAACCCAACACCATTCACAGCTGGCTGTGTAACTTTTCATTGTCTGATCACTGCCTTCCTGCCTCCCAGCCTGAGATCCAAAGTGAAGATGTGGGGTGTTGAGAAGTGGCTTGCCATTAGTAGGGTTCAGAGTTAGCACCACATTGAGATGGACTCAGGCCAGCTCGCCCCCCCCACCCCCTCTGATAGCTGTTGTGTGAGGCCCACTACAGACTCAGGCAGAAGTTAGTTTGTTCTGGAACAGCCTTCTAAGAGGAGCAGTGAGGGCAAAAAACCTAACTGGCTTCAAGATTGAGCTTGATAAGTTTATGGAGGGGATGGTATGACGAGACTGCCCTCCATGGCATGTAGCCGATCTGTAACTGCTAGCAGCAAAAATCTCCAACAGGCGGTGATGGGACACTAGATGGGGAGGGCTCTGAGTTACTACAGAGAATTCTTTCTCAAGTGTCTGGCTGCTGGGTCTCCCCCACAAGCTCAGGGTCTAACTGATCGCCATATTTGGGACTAGGAAGGAATTTCCCCCAGGTCAGATTGGCAGAGACCTGAGGGGAGGGGTCGCCTTCCTCTGCAGCACGCGGCACAGGTCACTTGCAGGTTTAAACTAGTGTCAATGGTGGATTCTCTGTAACTTGAAGTCCTTAAACCACGACTGGAGGACTTCAGTAACTCAGCCAGAGGTTCGGGGTCTATTACAGCAGTGGGTGTTGAGGTTCTGTGGCCTTCAATGTACAGGAGGTCAGACTAGATGACCTTCTGACCTTAACGTCTATGAGTCTTATTGAGTGGTTCACCCTTAATCTAAAGAACCAAAACCTGGGAAATACCAGACAGGAGACCATCAAACAGGAGTAAAAAGCAGTAAAAAGCCTCAGCAAAGAGCTCCAGGATACATAGCAGGGCTCATGTGGCAGTGAGTTCCAAAGACAAAAGGACCAATTCATAAGATCACGTTATCTGAAGAAGCCACCCCAGAGACAGCTGCATCTCAGCGCTGGGCGAGCCATCCCCATGTAGTGTTGCTGTGCTGCTGTTCCTCAGCTGTTCCACCCCAGAGGTGACTGCTTCTCAGCCCCATTACCCAGCAGTGGAAAGAGTTCAATATTTGCTAAGGGTTTTTGTTTTCAGTTCTAAGAAATGCCTCATTTCTGAGAAGAGGCAGTTAGGATGTCATTTCTGGACGGAGAGGCAGTGGTCACATCCAGAAATCCACTAGGGGGTGTATCTCTGGCCAAGCTGTCCGGCCCCCCAAGTTGATCACAGTGCCTTTTAAAGCACGTGCACTTCCAGACCCTGCTGCTCCAAAGAGCCCGTGGGGGATCTGGGGAATGAAGATTCTCTGCACCCTCCAGTCTCTATCACTAGCTTTTCCATCCTGGCCCCATCTCTCCGAGCCTCTCTGTGCTCCCCTCCCACACGCACTCTGCCTCCCACCCCCTCGCACTACAATGTGAGAGCAGGGCCGTCCCACCCACCTTCAAACCCCCGCCAGCTGGGCTGCTGGAAGGATAAGACACACGGAGTTACGCTTTTGTTTCTCAGACAAAATTTTGCCTGCACGGAGAGAAGCGGAGATTTGGCCGGGTAAGAGCAGGAGGCAGAGGGCGTCTGGAGCCCATCCCCCCCCAAGGAGCAGAATTGTCCCCCCCACTCTATCCCCCTCCTCCCTCCCCCCTCCCCCGCCAAGGGGCAGGATCGTCCCCTCTGCTCTATTCCCCCAGGTTGCAGGATTGTCCCCCGCAGTCTATGCCCCACCCATGGGCAGGGCCGGCTTTAGGCCGATTCAGCCGATTCGGCTGAATTGGGCCCCGCGCCAAGAGGGCCCGCGCTGCAGCTCTCCACCCCGCCCCCAGCTCACTTCCCCCTCCTCCCCTCCCCTGAATGCTCTGCCCCCTCCCCTGCTTCCCGCGAATCAGAGATTCGCGGAAAGTCTGAAAAGAAGCAGGGGCGGGCCGGCAGCACAAGGTAAGCTGGGGTGGTGGGGGTGCGAGAAGGGCTCCAGGGAGGCGCGGCCCGTTCCCACAGGCCTCAGCGGCTCTGGCCCGGCTTGGCTCCGGCTCGGCCCCCGCGGCGCGGGTCTCCCCCGTCCCCCCCCCCGGCGCGGGTCGGGTCTCCCCCCCCCGCGGCGCGGCTCGGGTCGGTTTGGACCCAAGCCCGGCAACCCCGGCCGGAGCGCGGCTCGATTCCTGGGGGCGGGGCTTGCAGCAAGCCCCGCCCCCAGGAATCGGGCCCCGCTCTTGCTAAAGCTGGCCCTGCCCCTGGGGTAGGATCGTCCTTGCTTGTTCCCCATGTTTCACCCGCTCTAACTGTGCTAGGGCATTGCCAAGTCACATGATAAGTCCTGGCTCTCTGTGGGGCGGAAATTCCCAGCAGCTGGGAGTGGGGGGGTGGGACAGGGTCAGTTCGGACCTTGCTCTCTGTCCAGCCCTCTGTCTGGCTCAGACAGCGGCTAATCTAACACCAACGCTGGGTCTGACTCCTGGCGTGATTTGAAACACTGTCAAACTCTGACCAGTTCAACCAGCTAAAACCCGGGCAAACCCTTGGGCCTGTGGAATCCCCCAGAACAGTGGCTTGTCTTGCGTTAGCCGCGATCGGGACATTTACAGGCACAAGCTAATCTATGGAAGGAGAGCCGGCCCCTCAGATGTTCACACCCCCCCTCACACAAAAACGAGGGGTTCTATATATTTGCTTGCCGGTCTTTGGAGCCGCTTTTCCAGCCCTTGCCACTGGAGGGAGAAGCTGGAAAGGGGGCTCCAAAGACCAGCAAGCAAATATATAGAACCCCTCTTTTTAAGGGGGTTGGCTCTTTCCGTGGGTTAGTTTGTGCCTGTGATGCGCACTGTTTTGCCTTATCACAGCGCAGCAATCCCATGCCTCCAGCACCTGGGGATTGCAGGAAAACCCCAACTGCCCTGTGAATCTGGCAACTTTTTGGTGGATGAAATCCTGATAGATTTCGTCCAAAGAGGGAGGGAAACAAAATTCCCATCTTCTATCTTGACGGGGGGGAAGGGGGTGTCCACTTAGGATGAAAAAACGAATTGGGCCGGCCCTGGTACTTGCTCAGAAGACATCACTGATGTTAGGACAGATAGACCCGGTCCCCTTTGGGGCCCATCGGTGGCTGGGAGGGATCCCAGGGTGGGAAACTGGGGAGTCTCCAGCAGAAAAAGAGGAGACTTTGGTGCTCCAGGACTAGAGCCCAGCGTTAGGGGAGTGGGGTTGGGCCAGGGCATGTTCTTTCCCTTTTCTGTGCCTCGGTTTCCCCCACCCAATGCCCAGGGCTCTGTGGGGGTGAGAGGGTGAATTTGCTCTCACGCCAGCTGGAGGAAAGCTCGGCCAGTCAGCACCCAGCTCACTGCATGATGGGAAGGAAGCTATTTCCTTGTTAGGCCCTGAGCGTGGCCTTTCCTAAGGCCGAGCTCGGTGCCTCCCGGACTCGGGCTCCAGGAGCCCCTGTGTCTCCCCAGCTGCCCTCGGCAGCGAGTCGGACTGAGATCAAACTCCTCTCAGAGGCTTTTGCCCCTGCCGGGCGTGGCACTGCCAGTGATTAGCCCCTGGCACATGGTGTCTGCCAGGCCGTAGGCAGCAGAGAAAAGTCCAGTGTCACCAACAGCCCCAGCGCTAGGGTAGGCTGGGCACAAGCCAACAACACGTGCTGTGATACAGCCAAAGAGCGTCGGCCATGCTCCCAGCCTGGCAGAGGGGTGGGGGAGTGGGTGTCTCTCCAGGGACGCAGAGACGCTGACAGAGTGCAGGGGGCCATGGGGGATAATCAGCTGGACGTGAGCCCCGTGCGACAGTGTGGCCAAAGGCGCTAAGGATGCCCAAACAGGGGAATCGCGCATAGGAGCAGAGAGGTCAGTTTACCTCTGGATTTGGCGCTGGTGCGACCGCTGCTGGGGTCCTGTGTCCAGTTCCGGAGCAGTCCAAGAAGGATGTGAATATATTGGAGAGGGGGCAGAGGGGGGCCACGCGAATGGTTAAAGGATTACAAAACGTGGCCTGGAGTGATAGACCCCAGGAGCTCAAGCTGTTTAGCTTTGCAAAGAGAAGCTCCCACCTCCCGGGGTGACTTGATTCCAGTCTAGAAGCACCTACACGAGGATCAAATATTTCATAATGGGCTCTTCAGGCTATCAGAGAAAGCTCTAACGTGACCACATGGCTGGAAGTTGAAGCTGGACACATTCAGCCTGGAAAGAAGATATCCGTGTTTACCAGGGAGGGGAATTAACCATGGGAACAATGTACCAAGGAGTGCGGTGGATTCTCCCTCGAGGTGGGATGTGTTTCTAAGAGATCTGCTCTCGTTCAAACAGGAATTAACTGGGGGCAGTTCTCTGGCCTGTTATCCAGGAGCTCAGCCTTGGTTCCTCCTGGCCTAGGAATCTACCAATCTCCGCCATGACTTCTTGGAATCCGTCTTCTCGCTCTGGTGCTGCCCGGTGGACAGGGACACAAAGTGGGCAGGTAAACTGAGTCACACAGCTTGTTCACAGAAATATTCCCATGTTCTCTCGCTCCTCCCCAGACTCCTGCTGCCAGGAAGGGGCACACCTGGGCTAGAGATCAGCCGTCCTCCAGCAGAGTCCTACTGCTCCGGGTGCCAGGTCCTGACCCAGTAGGTTCCCCCCACTCAGCGGGTCTAGAGAGATTGTTGGGGTCCACTAGGCATAGCTACCAGGTAACTCGGGAGAGTGGAAGGCCAAAAGTGCCGATGAAGCTCTTTTGCTCTGGGTCTGTGAACCACAGTGACTCCATCTTGGGAACTCTCACCTACTTCTATGCTAACTGCTTACATGCTCTGAAATAGGCTGAAGCAGAAATGTAATGTCAGCTTTTTAGCAGATGGCTGCAGTTTCACTCACACTAGCAGAAATAATAGAGATAAGGAGCGGGGGAAAGTAGGGGTAGTTAGTTTGCAGGCGTCTAACTCAAGGTTGCAAAGACTGGGAAAGTTTTCTCACAAGCTTATGTAGAGCTTATTGTAACAGTTGTCTGGAAGGGAGGGGTAAGGGGGAACAGCCAGACAAAGAGATGTATGCAAACAGTTTGGAGTATAAAAGGTAAAATTTGTTTGTATTTGTGGCACTGGATTTGAGACATGCTGGTCTCCTAGTGCCATTTCAGAGCTCTGAAATAAACTTGGCTTGCTTTCTCCCCTCGGTGTCTTTATTGGTGCCAAGCACACCGGGCGACGGACCATTGTTGTTCCCTCGAAGAAATAAAAAAAACACTAAAAAACGCCCTTTTTTTAAGTCATCCCTGTTGGGACCCCACCTAAAATGTTCAAATTGGGCCCGGCACTTCCTAAAGCCAGCCCTGCCCGCCTTGATACCTGCCAGCCACCTCACACACCGCCAACCCCTGCCATCTCCATCACCAAGAGCCTGGTCACGCCCCCATCAACACCTGCCAGCAGCAATGTCAGGCACATGACCCCTAACACGATCCCAGGCACTCGCACACATCCAAATCCTTGCAACTCCAAGTACACCCTGCCCTGCAACAGCACACACAACCACCCTGACAGGTTACACTAGACCAAAGGAGTTTTGATCACCTTGATAAGTGATGAACAACTTCACAGACATGTATCATGGCCATTTTATTAACTATTCAGAAAAATGATAGCAGGGAACTGCTAGCTCTTAATTAACATGACAAACAAATCATTACAAGTTTACAAAACAATCCAATAAAATGCCAAAGCAGCCCCTTCAGCACCCATTTGTTATTTTTATAGCACTGCGCATCTTACTCAGCACAGACAAATCTCATCACACAGATAATTTAACAGTCAAAACTCATTCGTTTTCTATTAGCAAAAAACAGTTCTGTACAAGTATGTTGTAAGGATGTCTCTGCAAATAAGCAGTTCTGCTGTGTTTTCCAAGCAATGAGACAGTAGGTAGTTGTGATGTTACTGGATAGCACATTTCCCCCTTTCCCCAACCCCAGCATTCTAGCAGCGTTGGATCTAGCCACACTGACCTACCACATGGTGTTCAGGCACAGGTTAAACTGTGGATGCATGGTTGCTAAAATCTGCAGCAAGGTCTATGGATACAAAGCCTTAAAATCCTAGGGCACCATGCAATGGGTATAATTCAAAGACCTTGGAGTCTTTAAGGGATATGGCGTATTTGTGTCTTTTGTCATTGCACCAAAATCTTGGTTAGGAAGCCCATTAAAGATAGGCAAATATAAGCAAAAATAACTTCCACTAATTTACTTCAAGCTTTTTTTCCCTCTCCTTTACTGCAGTGGTGAGTCATATCTTTGTGACACACTAACTGATGTCCTATTCTGTACCACAACAGCTTAGCTACCCTAAAATTCTGATTGCCGCTAACTAATGTTCTCTCCATCTGAGTCACACATACAGATCACTTACCTGCCCTGCAGGGCTCTGTTGTATTGGTTACAACATTGGCAAGTCTACTGGTGTCAATAACAGTTCACACGAGTAGCAAAGATACAATCGCAATTTGCAGCGCTGATAACAAAGAGTTTTGCCTTTAATTTCCAAATTAGCTCAAATTCTCTTTTCATTCAGTTAACAGCTTTAACATAGAACGCAGCAATCTCTGTGCTGCAAGTGCACAGAAAAATACAGCAGGATATTCACAGGAGGTTTAATTTGTATAAAAGTTACTGTTTCCAAAAGCAGCTAGCAAATGTCATGCCTTGGAAACAATCATCCAATGAGAATTTTTTCTGGTGACTCCCATCTTTTCAAGTGCTGTATATTTATACCTCCCTACAGTAGTTTCCACTCCATGCATCTGATGAAGTGGGTTTTAGCCCATGAAAGCTTATGCCCAAATAAATTTGTTAGTCTCTAAGGTGCCACAAGGACTCCTCATTGTTTTTTCTGGTGATGTATCACTTGTAACTCTGCAGCCTACTGCAGCTGCAGGGCTGGGGGGGGAAGGGGGGGTTGGTTGGTGGAGTTCTGCGGCCCCAGATTGAAAGCTTCCTCCTACCACTTGCTTGTGAACTTTCACTTTAGCCCAGTTGTACTAAACTCTCAATAAATTCAGGTATGATCCAAATTTACCTCCCCACTCTTACATACGATTGCTCTAATCACAATAATAAAAAGCTTTTCCAATAGCCACTGACCACACTTGGCATTTTTATCATTAACATTTTACGGTTTGAAACCATCTGCCTTTCCAGACTCCTTTAGAAACTGAAAACATCAGGCTACAAATGAAAGTATTTCCACATGCCTACCACCATCCTAATTCACCTCCTGAAAAACTGAACTCAATATGACAGGTTTCAGGGTAGCAGCCGTGTTAGTCTGTATCCTCAAAAAGAACAGGAGTACTTGTGGCACCTGAGAGACTAACAAATTTATTAGAGCATAAGCTTTCGTGGGCTACAACCACTTATATTCATCCGAAGAAGTGGGTTGTAGCCCACGAAAGCTTATGCTCTAATAAATTTGTTAGTCTCTAAGGTGCCACAAGTACTCCTGTTCTTTTTGAACTCAATATTGCATTGCTAGTGGTTTCACACCTTCCTCTTTTACCTAGGGAGTACTGACCTAGTAATTTTGAAGTGATTTTAGACACTCTCTAAGACAACTCAGAGAAGAACCTTGATTTTTGGTGGCAGCTTGCTTTCTTTCTCTTTAAGATTGGCTGGGCAGAATACTCGTACTTTTTGCTTTTGCTTTCAGGACTGGCTTCTTTAAATCAGAGAGCAAATACAAGTGAAGCGATCCACATTTCAAATGTGCATGACATTGCCCTGTGATTAACTACACTCTGAACTCAAAAGATCCTTTTGAAAAGCACTTCTTTATTGGAGTCCTGCTGTCAACTAAATAAGTAAATAATCGCTCTCCCTACGTTCAGAACTGAGATAGGAGCGTCACTCCTGGGCAACTAATATGGGGCTGCATTTTAACCCCTCCATTTTTCAAGTGATGCACGTGGGTTTAGCTGCATGACTTCCATTAAAGTTATGGTGAGTTATGTGCCTAAAACGCAGTGCACCACTTTGAAAGTTATTGAGCTGCAGTTTTTGGAGGCAAGAAACAAACGAAGACCATCTACTGCCCTGAGTCAACCTGGAAATCCCAGCAGAGAAAAGGAGCTTCTTGTACAATATGCTTCTGAGTACTAGTTCTTAGACTATGCTCCTGACCTTACTATTCTGCCATCCCAGTAATCTCTAATGAAAGGCCCTAGCTGTAGATCTGGGGTCAATTCTCTTTCTACATCTTTCAGATGGAAGTAACATTTGGTCACTACTACCAATTCTCTCTCATGCTGGACTGTGTGGCCTAGTGGAGAGAATGCAGGACTAGAACTCAGGAGACCTAGATTCTAGTCCTGTCTGTACCACTGACCTGCTAGGTGACTGATCAAGTTGTTATGGGAATAATTATACTGATCTCCTTAGTTAAGAACTTTGAGAACAAATGATGAAAAAGCACTACATAAGTGCTAGGTGGTATCATCTATTCTGGTGTGCATTTGTAACAATACAATGATAAATGATATATTTTCTCATCTGCACTTTACCTGTTTGTTCTTTTAATGCTCTGTGGTCTGGATTTACAAATGAAATCCAGGCTTGATCAGCTTCTGGCTTCTTTTAAATAAGGGGTTCTCATCTTGGGAGCTGCAACTACTAGAACAGGGATAGGGACTGTCACAAACAAATGTTGGGATCACCATCACCCCATCCTTCCCATGTTGCTAAATGGAGATTTCAGCTAGATGGGAAGGGGGCCTAGGATGGAAAAGAGGGAGAACCGCTGTTTAAATTCAATGAGTGTTATATCATCATTTTCAACCACATTAAAGTCAGGGCTTCACTTGCATTTACAGGAACCTGTGGTATCAGTTTCCCACCCCCACTCCCTCCCCAAACGGAGGCAAGAGAAAAAACAGAGTCTGCCCAATGGGCCATCATATATGGAGAGCCAGTCACTGAAGTTCCATACATCTGTAGGTGGTCTTGCACTGGAATAGACACAGTATATGTGCTAGTGGCTTCGCATTCCAGAACGGGAGGAAAGCAGAAGTCTATACCCCAACAAGCTCAAGGTGAGCATTGAGGTGCACTGGCCGAATGGTTTTGGAGACCCAGGACTGGAATAGCATAGAGGGTTGTGCTGCATTGGCAAGTTTGCATCAAAGGCCCAGCAGAAGAGGAACACAGACCAGCACTTACATGCTACAATGACCAGCGCTCAATTAATACTTCAGATCGATTGGGTTGGGAAACATTGATAGGGGGGGAGGGATAGCTCAGTGGTTTGAGCATTGGCCTGCTAAATCCAGGGTTGTGAGCTCAATCCTTGAGGGGGCCACTTAGGGATCTGGGGCAAAATCAGTACTTAGTCCTGCTAGTGAAGGCAGGGGGCTGGACTTGATGACCTTTCAAGGTCCCTTCCAGTTCTAGGAGATGGGATATCTCCATTAATTTATAACTCTTGGGGGGGGGTGAGATTTGAAAGAGTAGTGGGCTGTAGTGTAGGACCAAGATCCAAAGGGAGGAGTGGGACTGGCAGAGCAGAGAGAGGTTAGATCAGGAAAACAGGTGCAGTAGCAGAGCTCTGTAATCTTCAATGCCTCCTGCCTGCACATTGTACTTGTGGTTATAACCCGTCTGTCCAGGCCTTTACATGCAGGACAGAGGAGCAAATTCACCCCCCAGCTTGAAGTTTATTTTAGAGCATATATAATTACATGTTCAGTATGCAAGCCTCAAATCTGAAATAAATATAGATAGAGAGAGATTGAGATTAAAAATAATCTACAATATAAAATTATATCAGGATATTTAAAGTTTTTTTTTTTATAAGACAACGTATTCCTCTAATTGTGCATTTCCTACAGATCATTAAAATGTAGCAGGGCAGAATTCAAATCTCACTTATCACATTGGGGTCTTTCCCACACAAGGAAACAAAGCGACATTCCCTAGGTTTGTACAAAATCACACATAGCTCAGACACAATTTGATGCAGAATCATCCCTGTTCCTCTACAGCAAGAAATTAAAACCTGCACACGCTCGCATCAAGAGCTACACACATATGGGCAGACTTCATCAGTGTCTGTGCACCTGACAGGTAACAGCCAATGGAGATGGACATGGACATGAAGGCTGGGGAAGTTCTGGTCAGGAAATGAGCTTTGCAGTGAGGCCAACAACAGTAACCGAGTTAGTTTGTGCTTTATTAGAAACGAAAGAGCCAGATCCCACAACATTGATAACAAATGGAAATTCTGCCATTGACTTCAATGGGAGCAGGATCAGACCCCAAGAAATGGGGGGCATGGGGAAAGGTTTGCTAAATGGAGACAGGAAAAGGCAATAAGAAAATATTATTTCTTTTATTTTCAAGCGTATTGGACAGTGGAACACAAAAGATAGAAGAAGCAGCTGACACTGTCCTCCAATGGGCAAAACCTCAGGAGGTTCTGACTCTGGGTGCTGGTCAAAAAAATGCACCCAAGAGTCCAGCTGCTCACAGAGATTAGCCTGATTGGAGTTTGCAGAATCTGTCGAGGGCAGGCTAAGTGGTGGGTAGTTGAACAGCGGCAAGCCCTGCCTTTGGATGTACCTCTCCGGGGGGCCAGCTCATGTCCTCCAGTTATTCAAGAAGAATGGAGGGGGCAGCGGCCTGGACCTGCAAGGATGGTTTTATATTGTACTGCTATGACACAGTAGAACCCGGGAAGGGAGGTAGGTAACTACTGAAGGGCCATAACTTGTTCACCTTCCTCTCATCAGAACCCATATTGAAGTCAATGGACCATTCATGTCATCCAAACAGGCTCCTGAAGCATGATAGATAGAGACAGGATATGAATCAACTTCTTCCAACGTCACTGCGTAGCCTGGAGCAAATGCACAGTACAGCCATATAAATACCTCTCAAGTTCTAACTCTCAGCGTTGCCATGAGTAAGCAGTCTAATGAGCACTCCCACAATTAGGGCTAGGCTATGATCTTAATCACCCTGGTGAAAATCAAGCGTACCAGACCCAAACCTTACTGTGACCTGTGTACTATGCACACGCCCCGGCATGCCCAAAGCACTGCACATGATTCCCATTGGCAGCACGACGGTGGCACATGTGAATTCTCAGTCGTCATGGTGAGCAGAGATTCTTTTTTTTTTTTTTTTTAAATCCTTTAGAGTCTTCCACACAGATGTTGAGGTTTGCACATCACAAAGAACTGCCACCAACACCAGAACACAAGCCTCTCTTATTGATAGGGAAGATTCCATTGGATCAGCGAATATTATTCAGAGATTCAACGTCCTCCTTTCTGACCCTGAAAATAGGACATCAGCCTGTGTAGTTTGTCGCCGTGAAGGAAGAGGGACCTTGTTGGACCTTGTGTGGATCCTCAAAACATACAAAATAATTACCCTAAAGTTTCAAAATATTTTTTAAAAGAAGAAACAGTTCCATGCTGTATCACTGGGCCCGATGCTGGAATTGCAACTGAATACACGGTCTCGGATGGGTGGATCAGACGACTAATTTTTGCACTCAGTGGCACTACTGGGCAAGCAGCTTTGAGACCCTGGAGAAGAGGATGGAATTGTAAGAGTCAATATTTCAGTGAAAGAAACGTAGACAAATGTAATGATGGGAGGAAAAGCAGCCAGCTAGATCATCCAGTCCCCCTCCCAACCTAGGATTGTTCCACTACAGCAGTGGTCTCCAAAGGGGAGTGCGCAATGGGATCCTTGGGGGTGTGCGGCAGGAGGAGCGCTTTTGTTTTTTTGCTTCGGCAGTTCGGGCAGGCGTCCGAGCGGCTTTTAAAATACCAAAGGATGGGACCTTCAATTCTTCCCATGGGACACTATTCCACAACCTATGCAATCTCACCTTTGGGAAGTTTTCCCCAGATATCCAGCCTATATTTCTCTTTCCTAACTGTCTCTCCTAACTATACAACTGTGTCCTGCACTTTGTCTGTGCAGCGTGTCAGTCCGCACAAGTGTGACGTGCACTAACTGGGCTGTGTGGACCCTGCTGACACGCACTAAAAGTTCCCTAGTGAGCACTGACATAGTTGAAACCGGACTACATTAACACACACTAGGGACCTCTGAGTGCACACTAGCAGGGTCTCCCCGGGGCAGTTAGTGCGCAACATGCTGGTGAGGACTAGACCCTACACCTCACTGGTGGGGCTAACGCAGGCCCCAAGTAATTCCTTTTCAGAATGAAAATACTTACAGCTCAGGCTAGTGATGTATTAAACTGTAACCATCAATCGTAGCGTAATCAGGGTCACCTGCAATATAGAAATCACAATAGTAACACTTGGCTGTTACATAGCACTTTTCATCCATAAAGCTCAGAGCACTTTACAAAAGGGGTTGCTAGCATTATCCCCATTTTTACAGTTGGGGAAACAGAAGCAGACAGAGATAAAGCGCTTGATCTAGGTCACCCAATAGGAAGTGGCAGAGCCAAGAACAGAACCCAGGTCTTCTGAGTCCCAGTCCAGGGCCCTATCTACTAGGCCACACTGCAAATAACAAAATTGATGATTCCCAAGTAGAGAAGAGCCCAAGCTGCAGCCTTTCAGGTCCAGATCTTGCCTTCTCAGGACTGTCCATATCCAGGACTTTGGTTGGAACTTCTTGCTGGGTGAACTCCTGGCCCCATTGAAATCAGTGGCGAAACTCTAATTGACTTCAATGGAGCCATGATGTCACCTTCTATTTCTAACAGAAGCTTACAGGTGCCTGGAACAACATTTTCAGAGATATCATAGAATATCAGGGTTGGAAGGGACCTCAGGAGATCATCTAGTCCAAACCCCTGCTCAAAGAAGGACCAATCCCCAGACAGATTTTTGCCCCAGATCCCTAAATGACCCCCTCAAGGATTGAACTCACAACCCTGAGTTCAGCAGGCCAATGCTCAAACCACTGAGCTATCCCTCCCCCCAATGGCTAGAATGATCAGGGGGATATGAGAACCAGGCAAGATCACCAATATTTACATGGCAGTGGAATTACACACAGAACCTGCAACACCCGCAAAAATGGAAATACAGAGAGGATTGCACAAAAAAAATGCTTTAAAATGTGTGATTTCTAGAATGACTTGGTGTAACTCACCTGGCCCACTCACAGGGATTGGTAATGGTCCTCTCCTGCACAAAAACAAACAAGACAACACTTGTCTCTTTGTTGCTAAATAATCTGATTTTTTCATATTATTCAATTCTTGCCCGTCCCCACATGGCATTTCTGGTAGATTGTGAGTGCCGAGAACTTTGGCTGGTTTGAGGTTTGCAATGTCCCAGTTTCAAAGTGTGCCATATTATTAATCTCTTGCAATGTCATTAGCAGCGGACAAGACGCAAGAACCAGGCAGCCCCCGTCCCACCAGAGGGTAGTTTTTGTGGTGGGGTGGGGAAGAAAAGCGGTGGCTAGCCACAGCCCTTCACAGCGTGAACCGTGGGGCTTCACGCACAAACATGCCATAATTTAGACAGTTCAGTATTCCAACCCCAGCTATCAGATAGTCATTATTGTGACTGACTCCTACTGCAGAGCAGCCATGGACATTAGTCTTCAGTGATGACAAGGGTGCTCTCAGTTCCTTTTCTCTCCCCACAGCAGACCCGTCCTTCATCCAGAGCCCAACTCCCCTCTTTGGTCAGCAGATTCCCTTGCTCTCCCAGTGCAGCTGATTTAGGTTCTCTCCTTTGCCCACATGAGCATGGGTTCTTAGATGATCCAGCCCTTCCCAGACAAACATGGGGAGAAGGGAGCCATGCAAGGAATACAGGAAGGTTTCCAGCAGCAGGGACGGGCTAGGGAGCAAAGGAGGTGGCAAACCAGTGCCCAAGATCTCAGAGGGTTTCCTGGTACAGAGGGGGACTCAATCCAGGCAAAATTCCCAACTGACCATATACCCCAACTCCCACCAACTTCTATGGGACCCTGAAAGAACCTAAGATCCAAACAGTTCCAAAAGACTTAAAGAAGCAACACCCATTTTTAACCTATAGGTTCCCAATAGCCAGGCCATTGTTTTTATTATTTGGTTTGTGGTGGGTTTATTTATTCTTACCTCCCTATCCCAGGTGCTGGGGCCTGATTTCTTGTTGAAGTTGTATTTCTTTGTGTGTTATAGTAATTTTCATAGATCACAGGAGCTGGGGGGGTGGAAATACAAGTCAGCTGTAAAAAATGTTTTTGTGAGCCGTTGGCATGCAATGTACAGCATCACATCTGCACAACGGGAGATGCAAATTCCTTCTTCAGCTCCATCCCTTCCACGCTGAAAAAACTGTATTATTAGAAACCAAAGCCTACAGAAATGAGGTTTGAGTTCTTTTCAGGGTCTGGTGGCAATTGCCTGCTATCCCGGTGCAAGGATGACACTCTAGAAACAGGCTTCATTTTGAGACCAACACAGAACCAGAACCATCAAGCCTGCTTGCTTTCTGCACCAAGCTTTGTTTAATAAAACCCATACCCTTACTAGAGCCGAGAAGCTGTACAGAATGCCGATGGCCACACCGCTTAGAAAACCTACATCAAGCAGTTACCTGGGGGCATACTTCCAGTTTTACGGAAATTGACAAAAAATTCGATATCCTTCTCGATGCTGCACATTTCTAGACTCCGCCGGGTTTCTTCGTATCTCTGTAAAAAGGAAAAAAAAAAGTTTTTTTTTTTAAAAAAAGCATGAAGTGCAGAAACAAAAATTAATTCGTATTTCTGGAAAGAAAGAAAGTATATAATTTGCATCAGCAAAATAAGTGTCAATAATACAAGAGGTGAAAATCTTGGGCCCAATAAAAGCAATGGGAGCTTTTGCCATTGACTTCGTTGGAGACAGGATTTCAAATCCTGTTCCACACTATTGACTGGGTGTTCGTTATTGCTATCTGCGGGATTATCTATGAGAATATCAACAAAGCTAAAGCTGTGTGCAGACCACCCTACCTGAACTAGCTTGAAGATAGCAAGCCCAGGTAACAACAGCAGTGAAGACAGTGCAATGCGAGTGAAGAACCTTCCCCTTCTGCTTGGCAAATAAAAGGTTTGGAGGGGCTTGGGTTTTTCAGACCTACCTCATCACTCTGGACGCACTCCTGAGAGAGCTGGTTAAGGTGTAGCCACAGCGCATTGCGGAAGTAGTTTATCCGTTCGTACTCCTGGCTCTCAAGGAACTGAAGAGATACAGGGAGGCAAGTCAGGGTATGTTAACAAAATAACTAACGGCCACGTTCCCAGCCAGCTGGGATTAATCGTGGAAGTTGGAAAAGGGGAAGACATACATCATCTAGGCGACCTCCCTGCCAATACAGGTTTGGGCCATATTGGACCCATCCTAGTGCTTTGCTAGTCCTTTCAAATGTTCTAAGCAATGACCTGACCTTGGGTCTAACTTCACCACTTCTTGGCATTTTGGCCTTAATCATCCCTCTCTGGGGGAGTCTATCCTACCTTCATACGGGGCTGGGCTTAGTCTAATGAGTCTTTTCCATCTCTAACTGCTACCGTCCTTGATTCTTCATGAGAAAAATAGATTAACAGCCAGCACTACATGGTATTAAACAGAAGCCTGCATCAAGGCAGGATCCCACCAGGTCCAGCTGGTCCCGGCACTCTGCTCCATCAGGATTTGCACATTTTCTGAAGGGACCTCTTCCCCTCAAGATGAGTCTTCAACTTTCCCTTTGGCCCCATCTCATCCACACACAGCCCACCTTAAGTGAGATCATTCTGCCTGAAACATCGGCTGGCCAAAAGTTGCAGGCTAAACTTAAAAGGGAAGCTCAGTCAGGTTATTAGGTCCTGTTGCACCATGGTGGGAGGACTGACTCCAGACGCTGACACCTGCGGACGGTGGGGAGGCAAGCCAGCTAGCCAATGCACTGTTTGGTCACCCCTTGATTTAGTGATCCCAGGCCACTGCTCTCATCCCTACACCCAGACCCACACCCACGTTTGGATCATTCCAATGGGCATGGAACAATCTGGATGCTCCTCAGAGCCCAAACCTTCTGACGTCTGCCCTTCAATATGCATTCATTCCACCAGGAAGAGTCCTTTTCACATTTCCACGGACAACAAGTAACCTCTCACCAAGAGCACACATTTAATCGGCAGGACCTTTTGTAATGGACCTGCGGCAGAACTTCCGTACTTGGCGCGCCTAATCAACACAACCTGACTGATTTGAGGAAGTGAATCTTTGTTTACCACTCCTCACTATCAGCCGATGGGTTTTCATTACACTGAGCCATTGACAAGTTTTGGATGGGCAAAGCACACGCAGGCAGGTCATTTCATTTTAAGAAACCAAAGCAAAATGGAAGAACGAGCAGAAGGGGTCAGCACTAGGGAATGGGCTGAGCTGAACTCATAATAGTACCTCCCTTTTAGAGCCCTTTTTAATCCAGAGATCGCAGAGCACTGTACAAAGGACATCAGTATCGTCATCCCTATTTTACAGATGGGAAACTGAAGCACAGCGCGATGGCACGACGTGCCCGAGGTTACCCAGGAGGCCCGTGGCAGAGAAGGGAATAGAACCCAGCTGCTCTGCCTAGAACAGCAGTGTCACCGATAGAAAATGCAATATATTGATGCTTAAGCAACGTGACAGGATCATAAGTGTGTCGGAAACCTCAAGCTTTGCCCAAGATGACGCACGGAGTTCTTGGCTGAATTGGGGATAGAACTTAGATATGAGTCTCGGTCTGGTGCCATCCATCTCTCTCATCGTAAATGCATGTGGTGCTTTACAGGCAAAGGGCCTGATTCTCCTCTCGCTGACACATGTGTTATGCTGCTGTAGGAGCTACTCCTGATTTTATACCAGTCTAAGGCCTGGTCTACACTACGGGTTTAGGTCGACTTTAGCAGCGTTAAACCGAATTAAGCCTGGACACGTCCACACAACGAGGCCCTTTCTTTCGACTTAAAGGGCCCTTTAAACCGGTTTCTTTACACCACCTCCGACGAGGGGATTAGCGATAAAACCGGCCTTTGCGGGTCGGAATTGGGGTAGTGTGGACGGAATTCGATGTTATTGGCCTCCGGGAGCTATCCCACAGTGCTTCATTGTGACCGCTCTGGACAGCGCTCTCAACTCAGATGCACTGACCAGGTAGACAGGAAAAGAGCCGCGAAGGTTTGAATTTCATTTCCTGTTTGCCCAGCGTGGAGAGCACAGGTGACCACGCAGAGCTCATCAGCACAGGTAACCGTCATGGAGTCCTCCCAGGATCGCAAAAGAGCTCCAGCATGGACCGAACGGGAGGTACGAGATCTGCTCGCCATATGGGGAGATGAAGCAGTGATAGCTGAACTCCGTAGCAGTAAAAGAAATGGAAAAGTATTAGAAAAGATCTCCAAGGCCATGAAGGACCGAGGCCATAACAGGGACACACAGCAGTGCCGCGTGAAAATTAAGGAGCTACGGCAAGCTTACCACAAAGCCAGAGAAGCAAACGGAAGGTCCGGGGCAGAGCCGCAAACTTGCCGCTACTACGCGGAGCTGCATGCGATCCTAGGGGGTGCAGCCACCACTACCCCAACCGTGTGCTATGACTCTCTCACTGGAGAAACACACAGGGAAGACGGTTCGGGGAACGAGGAAGATGACGATGGAGGTACTGTAGGTAGCTCACAGCAGCAAGGAAGCGGAGAAACCGGTTTCCCCAACAGCCAGGATATGTTTGTGACCCTGGACCTGGAACCAGTAACCCCCGAACTCACCCAAGACCCTCAGGGCACACAGGAGACCTCTGGTGAGTGTAACTTTGTAAATATTTGTAAACATTACAAAAAAAAAAAGCAAGCAAGTCTGTTAACGTGTATGGGGATGGAGCGGAAATCCTCCAGGGACATCTCCAGAAAGCTCTCCTGGTTGAAATGGGGTGATTTTATTAAGGAGGACATTCAGAGGCGCCCGTTCCTGCTCTTCTGACCAGAAATGTTCCCCGCTGTTAACCACGCGGTGGGGGGGAGGGGTGAAGTGATCATCCCAGAGAATCGTGTGTGTGTGTGGGGGGGGGGGGTTTACTTGTGTTTGTGCCGCATGTTAACCGGGAAACCGCAGCCCCCTCCTTTTACATTGAAACCCCATTTTAAATGGACAACCCAATTCATCCTTGATATGGGAAATGCGCTGCTGTTTGCAACCTTTCCCGCATGTTAAGAAGGTTAAAAAAGCCAAAACACTGTGGCCTACGATGGCTGCCTGCAAGCCGAAATATGCAACCTTGTAATGAAAGAGTGTTTCCATTGTTCCCTAAAATGTGTCTTTTTTAACCACCTCTCCCTTCTCCTCCACCAGCTGCAAATGTTTCTCCTTCGCAGAGGCTCGTGAACATTAGAAAGAGAAAACGTAAGACGAGGGACGAGATGTTCACGGAGCTGCAGATGTCCGCCCAGGCTGATAGAGCACAGCAGAATGCGTGGAGGCAGTCAATGTCGGAGATGAGAAAAGCCCAATATGAACGAGAGGAGAGGTGGCGGGCTGAATCGCGGGAAGAACAGAGCAAGTGGCGGGCTGAAGACGATAGGTGGCGTCAGCTTGCAGACAGACGGCAAGAGGCAATGCTCCGTCTGCTGGAGCATCAAAGTGATATGCTCGAGCGTATGGTTGAGTTGCAGGAAAGGCAGCAGGAGCAGAGACCGCCACTACAGCCCCTGTTTAACCAACAGCCCTCCTCCCCAAGTTCCATAGCCTCCTCACCAAGACGCCCAAGAACACGGTGGGGGGGCCTCCATCCACCCAGTCACTCCACCCCAGATGATCGCCCAAGCATCAGAAGGCTGGCCTTCAATAAGAGTTAAAGTTTTAAAATGCAGTGTGTCCTTTTCCATCCCTCCTCCCCCACCCATCCCAGGCTACCTTGGCAATTATCCCCCTACCTCTGTAAGGAACTAATAAAGAATGCATGAATGTGAAAAAACAATGACTTTATTGCCTCTGCAAGCGGGAGGGGAGGGGAGGGTGGGGTAGGGTGGTTGGTTTACAGGGAAGTAGAGTGAACCGGGTCGGGGGGGGGGGTGTTGGAGGGTTCATCAAGGAGAAACAAACAGAAGTTTCACACTGTAGCCTGGCCAGTCACAAAACTCGTTTTCAAAGCTTCTCTGATGCGCCCCGCGCCCTGCTGTGCTCCTCTAACTGCCCTGGTGTCTGGCTGCGCGTAATCAGCGGCCAGGCGAGTTGCCTCAACCTCCCACCCCGCCATAAAGGTCTCCCCCTTACTCTCACAGATATTGTGGAGCGCACAGCAAGCAGCAATAACAATGGGGATATTCTTTTCGCTGAGGTCTGAGCGAGTCAGTAAGCTGCGCCAGCGCGCTTTTAAACGTCCAAATGCACATTCCACCACCATTCGGCACTTGCTCAGCCTGTAGTTGAACAGGTCCTGACTCCTGTCCAGGCTGCCTGTGTACGGCTTCATGAGCCATGGCATTAAGGGGTAGGCTGGGTCCCCAAGGATCACGATAGGCATTTCAACATCCCCAATGGTCACTTTCTGGTCCGGGAAGAAAGTCCCTTCCTCCAGCTTTCGAAACAGAGCAGAGTTCCTGAAGACGCGAGCATCATGTACCTTTCCCGGCCATCCCACGTTGATGTTGGTGAAACGTCCCTTGTGATCCACCAGGGCTTGCAGCAGCATTGAAAAGTACCCCTTGCGGTTTACGTAGTCGGTGGCTTGGTGCTCCGGTGACAAGATAGGGATATGGGTTCCGTCTATGGCCCCGCCACAGTTTGGGAATCCCATTTCAGCAAAACCATCCACTATTGACTGCACGTTGCCCAGAGTCACTACCCTTGCTATCACCAGGTCTTTCATTGCCCTGGCAAATTGGATCACAGCAGCCCCCACCGTAGATTTGCCCACTCCAAATTGATTCCCGACTGACCGGTAGCTGTCTGGCGTTGCAAGCTTCCACAGGGCTATCGCCACTCGCTTCTCAACTGTGAGGGCTGCTCTCATCTTGGTATCCTGGCATTTCAGGGCAGGGGAAAGCAAGTCACAAAGTTCCATGAAAGTGGCCTTACGCATGCGAAAGTTTCGCAGCCACTGGGAATCGTCCCATACCTGCAGCACGATGCGATCCCACCAGTCTGTGCTTGTTTCCCGGGCCCAGAATCGGTGTTCAACGGTATCAACCTGCCCCAGTGACACCATGATTTCCACATTGCTGGGGCCTGTGCCTTGTGAGAGGTCTATGTCCATGTCAATTTCCTCATCACTCTCGTCGCCGCGCTGCAATCGCCTCCTCGCCTGGTCCGGGTTTCGCCTTGGCATGTTCTGGCTCTGCATATACTCCAGGACAATGCGCGTGGTGTTCATAGTGCTCATAATTGCCGCGGTGATCTGAGCGGGCTCCATGATCCCAGTGCTAGCTATGGCGCCTGGTCAGAAAAAAGGCGCGAAAGTAGTATCTGATGGACCAGGAGAAGGAGGGCGGGAGGGCCGAGTGACGACATGGCGTACAGGTACAGGAACAGGGAGAAACACAAACAACTGTCACACAGAATGGTCCCCCCAAAGATGAAACTGGAAACCCTGGGCTTAGCAGGCCGTTGATTTCACGGAGGAAGGGGAAGCAAATGAACACAGAACAAATCTATTTTTTACATCTTAAGGTGGCAGCCGACGGTGCAGCATGAGTGACAGCCATACCAGTACGATGACGATGGGTACCAATCATAATATACCATCATCTGCCAAAAGGCAAGGGGCTGCTGCTGTGTAGCAATGCAGCCCCACGTCTGCCAGCCCCACGTCCGCCAGCACCCAGCATCGCCCTCGGCCTCTTCTGGGTGCTTAGCAGACAATATTGGGCAATTGGCAGAAAATAGTATATTACGACTGGTAACCGTCATAATCAAAACAGTAGCATGTCTGCCTAGGTGGCCATGATTGACAGCCATACCAGTATGACGACAACGGGTACCAGTCATAATATACCATCGCCTGCAAGGGGCTGGTGCAATGCAGCCCTACGGCTGCCAGCCCCACGGCTATCACTCATGCTACACCATCTACCGCCAAAAGGCAGTTAACAGCTGCTGCTGTGTAGCAATGCAGTCCCACGTCTGCCGGCACCCAGAGGACATATGGTGACGGTGAGCTCAGCTGAGCTGAGCGGGCTCCATGCTTGCCGTGGTATGTTGTCTGCACAGGTAACCCAGGTAAAAAGGCGCGAATCTATTGTCTGCCGTTGCTGTGACGAGGGGGGAGGGGCCTGACGACATGTACCCAGAACCGCCCGCGACACTGTTTTGCATCATCCGGGCATTGGGATCTCAACCCAGAATTCAAAGAAAAGGCGCGAACCGCTTCTCGGCTCTCTGAGCTGTGGCGCAAACGTAGTATCTGACGGCCTAGGGGAAGGAGAGAGGGGGGCCGAGTGACGACATGGCGTACAGGCACAGGGAATTAAAATAAAGAACGGTGGCTGTGCATCAGGGAGAGACACAAACAACTGTCACAGACTGGTCCCCCCCAAAGATTAAACTGAAAACCCTGGGTTTAGCAGGCCGTTGATTTGACGGAGGGAGGGGGAAGCAAATGAATACAGAGCAAATCTATTTTTTTACATCTTAAGACGACGGTGCAGCGTGACTGATAGCCCTCGGCATCTTTCTGGGTGCTTGGCAGCAAATACGGGGCGGTGTATGACGATGGTCTTCAGGCCTATTGCACAATCGGCTGCTCAGGGAAGACTCTGCTAATGTGCGATGACCCGACTTGTAATAGGCCGGCTAACAGTCATAATACACCATTTACTGCCAAAAGGCAAGCCCCACGGCTGCCAGCACCCAGATCGCCGATGAAGGCTACCAGTCTACTGCACCGTCTACCGCCAAAAGGCAGTTAGCAGCTGCTGCTGTGTAGCAATGCAGTCCCACGTCTGCCGGCACCCAGAGGACATATGGTGACGGTGAGCTCAGCTGAGCTGAGCGGGCTCCATGTTGTCTGCACAGGTAACCCAGGTAACCCAGGTAAAAAGGCGCGAATCTATTGTCTGCCGTTGCTGTGACGGGGGAGGGAGGGGCCTGACGACATGTACCCAGAACCGCCCGCGACACTGTTTTGCATCATCCGGGCATTGGGATCTCAACCCAGAATTCCAAGGGGCGGCAGAGACTGCGGGAACTGTGGGATAGCTGTGGGATAGCTACCCATAGTGCAATGCTCCGGAAGTCGACGCTAGCCTCGTACTGTGGACGCGGTCCGCCGACTAGAGCACCTAGAGCATTTTATTGTGTGGACACACACAATCGGCTGTATACAACCGATTTCAATAAAACCGGCTTCTATAAATTCGAACTAATTTCGTAGTGTAGACGTACCCTTAGTGAGAGGAGAAACAGGCCAAACATCCCTGGCTGAGAAGGTTTGCAGTATAAGGCAAGATATGACCTGACAAGGAGTGCCATCAAGCCTCAGGGAAAGTACAAAGGTGACAGCAATAAGACCAAGCAGCTCATTTCTTTGAATAGAATATGGAAAGAGTTTATGGGCTGCTCAGAGAAATAAAGTAATAAAGGCAAATCTTCATCTCCCTGAGCCTGTCCATTATTGTATTATATAAGCTAAGGTTCCGTCCAGTAGATGGCAGCACTTTGCATACAAAGACGCCAGCGCAAAAAAATGCCACTATTTTGCACGCTGACACTTGAAGGCTTTCCAATATATTTCCCTACTTTTAAATGCCAATTTTGGGGGCTTTGTATCCAGACACTAAGAGGCAGACACATGCAAGTTTAATTGGGAAGTGTCTGGAAGTTTTACCAATAAGGAAACAGAAGAGGCCAACTGTGGTCCCTCACTAGCATTGGCAGTGAAGGAAATGAAATCCCAATTTCAAAGCCAGAGTGTTTCAGCATTAAGATCCTCCATTATCTCTAGGATGGATGGCAGGCTTTGGTGTGTTACCTCGCAGGCTTTGGTGTGTTCATTCTGCCATTCTTCCCTGATCTTCTCAAGCGCACCAACATTCAGCTGATATTGCCTGTCTGATAGGGAAATCCAACAGCAATTTGATCACATGTACAACACACAGGTCTGGATGCATGAAAGACTCAGGTAAACAATTCTAAACACTGTGATCAGAATATGTTGGACCCTGGGTTTAATTTGGGTCTAGAGCATGTAAAATGAGTTTACATAAGAAAGGCCATACCGGGTCAGACCAAAGGTCCATCTAGCCCAGTATCCTGTTTCAAACTCATTTCAAAGGATCAAATTGTTTAAATTATAACAGAGACACTTTCACCTAGAAAAGCGAAGATCTTTCAACCAGTTCTAAGTAGCAGCTGCTCTTAATTGTTAAAAGAAAAATCAAATACAAATAGAATATTTCAATTACATCATATCATATTATGACATGACAGCAGTGGTAGTGAATATTACGCACTACTTTCACTGACGTGTCATGAAACAACATTATACAAATATTCAAAACTCAAAATACTAAATGATATTTTGAAATTCCAAAATGAAATAACAAAAAAATCCCCAAACTGAAATTTTTGAGAAATTCCATTTGGTGGGAAATTTCAAAAATATATCTGTTTTCCTTTTGAATCAGAACAAAAAGAAATTGAGGTGTTGAAATTTTCTGCAAACCAGGAATTCCAAGTTGCAGCCAGTCCTAGTCCAGACAATGCTGCACAAACAAGAAACTCTTGGCATTTTTCAAGACAAACATATTCCAAAATGGAAATCTTTTTATTTCAAAATATTTTTTTTCTGCTGAAATATTTGTCACAATCAAATAAAACGGTTATTCCAAAATTATTCCCAGTATGACACAAATGGCATTTTCCATCAAAAAAAAGTTTCAACTAAACATTTCCAATCAGCGCTAGCTGGGGCATGGTCTCATCACAAGGAGACAATGAGCCATCGAGACATAACGTTTGACTTCCTGGGGCAAATGTATCCAGCATATAACTGTGCGACCCACTGTGTTAGGAAAGGGAGGTCTATGCCAGTCACCCCAATACAGCACTTGTGTAATGGGTTCCTCTCCATCCCATCCCCTACCTGCGGCCCCCAGCGTGGCCCAGCCCCTCCAAATGTAACAGATACTCCATGTTATCAGCACTCACCAGAATCTTCCAGAGCTGACTTGCTCTGAGCCAACTTTACAAACAGCTGAAAAACAGAAAGATAAAGAGGTCATTGTGAGACAACAGCTCAACCCACAAACACTGTAGAGAAAGTAAAGTTGGGCCTCATTTCTATCCTGCAAATCCATCCTTAACCAGTGGGTGAAGTCAAACCACCAACCCAGATTTTTTCCCCCCAAGCTCTGTGTCGGTGATTCCTCACTAGTGGTTCAAGTCTTCCATGCTGGCTGTCAACCATCAGGCCTTCAGCTAGCTACCAAGTACCCAGAACCACCTTTGAACTCCTGGTGATTCTGCTATCAGAGCTTCCGTGCAGTGAAAGGGGGCTCTCCTGTGTAAATCCAACTGCAGGTTCAGGGTCCCTGTTTGGCAGGTTTCTTAGAAACTGTAGCCACTATCTTTAGTTCTAAAATGACTATAACAGGGTTCAAAAAAGAACTAGATAAGTTCATGGAGGATAGGTCCATCAATGGCTATTAGCCAGGATGGTGTCCCTAGCCTCTGTTTGCCAGAGGCTGGGAATGAGCGACAGGGAATGGATCACTTGGTGATTACCAGTTCTGTTCATTCCCCCTGGGGCACCTGGCATTGGCCACGGTTGGTAGACAGGATACTGGGCTAGATAGACCTTTGGTCTGACCCAGTATGGCTGTTCTTATGTTCTTAATGGTATTTTTTCCGGGAGGTGATTTAGTTGTTGAACAGTACCTAAAGCAGGACAGGAAAAGTGCCTTCCTTTCACCCTCCCTGTGTTACCTTTTCTTGTTGCTTTTGTGTTACAAGGTTTGCATTGCGGTGCACGGCCTGTTCCGCTTCATCTTTATCCCTGCATCGCTGCTCATACAGCCTCTTTGCCTAGGAGAGAGGTGGGTATGTAAGCGAATAGGAAACACAACACAACACACACACACACTAAACTGTTGGATCAAATCCTGCACTCACGTTAAGGATTCTACAGGATCTGCGACATACATTACTGGAACTTCAGTTCAGTATCCTGCCTCTGGTAGCCACCAACAACTGATGCTTCAAAGGAAGACAAGCCCCTCAAATGAAGGCAGCCAACTGTGCAATGCTGCGTATATAAGGACACCTTTCCTTCCTGACCCGAGATTAGTTTATGTCCTGAAGCATGAGATTTGATTACACACATCACAGCCTGAATAACACAGCTGGCCCCACATTCATTTTCCTCCCACACTCTTTGCATTTGCTCTGTAGCTTCTGGTCAGCACGTCACTCGCCAGGTGCAGAACAAAAATACAGTAAATACAAAGACAATGAAAAGATTTGGTGGCTTAGTCAGCTTCAGTGCTCGGACACAGGACATGTGCTCATGCAAATACGATTCCCATTGTTTAACCATTCAAACACAAAACTATTATAGGTAACACAGACAGTGTTCTATTTCTAATGTGCCTGCATGCTACAGATCTGTGGCCTGTAAGAACCAGATGATAGGAGCCACTTACCTCCACTGTTTTCTTGTACTGCAAATTCCTATTTTTATGAATAGCATCCATCACAAGCTCCAGCTGTGAAGGGAACAACACCTGCATTAGTGCACCCTCCAGCCCCAGGAGCCCCGCAAGGACGAAAGCTGCCGAGGAGCTTAGCGGCTAGGACAGGTGATAGGTTCCCAGTTCAAGTCCTGCCTTGTGTGTGTCAGACAACATCTCAGCAATGTGAGACCAGCAAATCTCATAACAATATACTGCATCACATGACCAACACCCTTCATGACTAGGGCCCTACCAAGTTCACGGCCAGGAAAAATGTGTCACGGACCATGAAATCTGGTCTCCCCCCATGAAAGCTGGTCTTTTGTGTGCTTTTACCCTATATTATACAGATTTCACAGGGAAGACCAGCGTTTCTCAAATTGGGGCTCCTGACCCAAAAGGGAGTTGCGGGGGGGGTGGTGGTTTGCAAGGTTATTTTAGGGTGGTCACGGTATTGCCACCCTTATTTCTGCGCTGCCTTCAGAGCTGGGCTCCTGGCCAGCCACCACCGCTCTCCAGCTGCCTAGCTCTGAAGGCAGCGCCACCACCACCAGCAGCGCAGAAGTAAGAGTAGCTATACTGCAACCCCCCCCCCCCCTGCAATAACATTGCAAACCCCTGCCCCCTCCCCAAACTCCTTTTTGGGTCAGGTTCCCTACAATTACAGCACCCTGACATTTCAGATTTAAATAGCTGAAGTCATGAAATTGACCAAAATGGACTGTGAATTTGGTAGGGCCCTATTCACGAGGTCTGGCAACCTCGGTGAGCCCTCTCCCTCCTGTTTGGTATAAACTTTAACTACTGATTAACTATTGTTATCCTTCCTTTTACAGACAGAGGAGAAACTAAGACACAGAGAAGTTAAGAGGCTTGGCCCAAAGCCCCACAGGAAAGAATCAGGAATAGAACCCAGCTTCCCTGGATTCTGCACATAATACAGCCCAGTAAGGGCTTGATTTTCAGATGTATTTAGGGTGACCAGATGTCCCGATTTTATAGGGACAGTCCCGATTTTTGGGTCTTTTTCGTATATAGGCTCCTATTACCTTCCACTCCCTGTCCCGATTTTTCACACTTGCTGTCTGGTCACCCTAGATGTATTCCAGCCCACAGTGAGAACAAAGGCAACTACTGGGTACTGTGTGTGTCTGAAAACCTGGCCAGAGACCACAGCTGCCCCGTTAAAAGCAATCGTACGTTGTAAAGATCTCTTGCCAAGATCTGAAGCTCAGGGAGCAGAAAGGGCCCAGGCACAGCTTTCAATGGACAGAAAATACAAAAAGGATCTATTTTTCCTAAAAAGAAGCGTAGGAACCCAAAGGCAAACACATGCAGCTTGAATGAGGAAGTTGTAAGTCACCACACTCATGCACTCTGATGCAGTGACAGCATTTAGGGATGAACTCTGGACTTCCCAGAGCAGCAGGGAGTTCACGGGCGAGGGAAGGGGAGGGTCAGAGAAAGAAAACCCTTACCCCAGCAGCCAGCATATACACCGAACAGGAAAGCTTGGGCTCTTTCACAGCTCCCAGGCCCAGGTGGAAAGCTAAGGAGCTGGCCGTTTGGCATCATTAAAGATCCCACAGCACCATTTGCAGAAGTCAAGGTTTTAATCCTGGCATTCTGGCCAGATTCCAGCTCACAGAATCACGGGACGCCTTCCCAACTCCTGACCTTTTTCTGATGACGTTTTTGCTTTTCCCTGAAGTCCTCCATCTTCCTTGCCTCTTCCCGAAGGGTCTGGGCCAGCTGAATGTGACTCTGCCCTACGCCATCTACCTCTGCAAGTGAGGGAAAAAAAACAAAAAACCCACATGCTCACAAAGCCGGTCTTGACTGGAGTCACTTGTGTTATCTACCACAACACTAGGCAGCATTTCTAAAACACCTTCTCAGAGAGTTTCAACTAGAGCCAAGCAAAGTTTTTCAGGTAAATTGCAATCACCTGGGATGTGGGAGACAGGTTCAAATCCCCCCCTCTGCTGATGTGGAGAAGAGAGTTTAATGTAGGTCTCCCACACTGTAGGGGAGTGCCCCAACTACTGAGTATGGGACAGCCTAGTGTGGGGCTTTCTCAATCTCCTCTGTTGAAACTGTTACTGTGTATAAAATACATGACTAGTCACTGGGCCAGAGAGAGAGAAAAAGTGAGACTAACTCAACAGCTGGTGATTGGAGCACTTACCTGTGAGACCCAAGTTTGTATCCCTGGCCAACGGGCAAGTTGTTTGGTGAATCTAACCCTTCGTTTCCTTTGCTTTTTACATGGACAATGTGCCCGGAAATGAACCAGTTCATTCTGGGTTGAACAAAACATTTAGTTCAACCCACAGTGGCATTTTTGTGGACTTTTTCAATTTGCTGACTTTTTTTTGGAAATTTTCAGATTCGGTCTGAATTTTTTTGGTAACTGCCAATAAACTGAAAAATCAGTTATTTACCCACCTTTAGCTGCACCATGCTTCATAGACATCAAACCCTAGAAACATCCCTGTAAGGTAGGTCAGCCTATTACGCCCACTTTACAGATCGATAAACTGAGGCACAGAGACAGGCGAAGGACTAGATTTAGATAACGGCAACAGTTAGCTTGAGTTACTCCTCTCAAGTTAGCCTAGCTCAAGCAAGAGCAGCCACACACTGCGAAATAACACTCAAGATCTGATTAACAGTGCAGAGCAACTGCATTAGCAGAGTGATAACCTAGGCTAAAAATTGAGCTGTAGCCAGGAGCTGTGTCCCCACTACATTACTCAAGCTTCACCCACGCCCTCTCACAGGCCAGCTAAATGGCACCACCTAACTCAGCTAGAGACTTTTGTATATGAACAGGAGTCCAGTTAGAGGCAACACTTGAGTTATACCTCAAGCTGCAGTGAACACCAGCCCTTTAGTGTGGTGTCCACGGATTTGGAAGGGCCCAATTTGAAACACCTAGCACCTGATTTTCAGAAGCTTTGAGCACCCACAACTCCCATTGATGAACCCTGAATCAGAAAATAAAAGACTCAAGATTGGTTTCATTTTATTATGAACCCCCTTGACTGGGTATTGGCCTTGCCTGGGGTTAGAGGTCACCTGGTTTACAGGTGAAAGCCCTACGTAAAAGAATAAATGGACACAAGTCGGACACCGGGAATGGTAACATACAAAAGCCAGTAGGTGAACACTTCAATGTCCCTGGACATTCTATAACAGATTTAAAAGTCACTATTCTTGAACAAAAACAAACAAAAAAAAACCCTTCAGAAACAGACTTCAAAGAGAAACAGCAGAACTAAAATTCATTTGCAAATTTTATTCCATTAATTTGGGCTTCAATAGGGACTGGGAGTGGCTGGCTCATTACAGAAGCAGCTTTGCCTCTCCTGGAATTGATACCCCCTCATCTATTATTGGGAGTGGACTACATCCACTCTGATCGAATTGGCCCTGTCAACACTGGTTCTCCACTTGTGAGGTAACTCCCTTCTCTTCATGTGTCCGTATATAATGCCGGAGTCTGTAACTTTCACTCCATGCATCTGAAGAAGTGTTTTTTTACCCACGAAAGCTTATGCCCAAATAAATCTGTTCGTCTTTAAGGTGCCACCGGACTCCTTGTTGTTTAGACGAAAGTTTTGTTTTGTCCCACAGGGTACTACACAGAACTACACCCAGAACTCTGACAATTGACAGCTTCTGTTCAAGACTTCCAGGACTGGAAGAGTCGGGGGCGCAACGGGTCAGGAGCCAGGTGCACCGGCAGAGTTTTGTGGGAAGTTAGGGTAAGACTGTGATACACAAGCTGCGCCTCGCGAGCGGCTCTTTAATGTGTCTCCTGTGGCTCTTTGCAACACATGATATTAAATCACTGTGTCATTTAATTGTTAATCAATCAGGATGCTTTTACTGTGTCATTAAACCAATCAAGTGATTAACTTGCACTAAGTTATCAACTTATTTGCTGTGAGAATAAATATCTATATATAAACTAAATATTTCCCTGTCGTCATGTTTGCATATGAATAGTACTATAGTAAACGAAACAATGAATTCACACGACTGTGGCTCTTTTGGGCAATGTTGAACCCTAATTTGGCTCCTGGTCCACTGAGGTCTGAGTATCACTGCTTTAGACTGATGAACAAAACAGCACGGGGTGGACCACAAAGGCTGGGTTTTAACTGACATAATTGGATGTAATTGTTTTCAAGTGAATTGCTGCCCCCTTAGATTTTTCACCCAGTGCAGCTCAAAACCAGGAAAATGTTGAAAGGCCAGCATGCTACATGACAGCAGCACTAGCCTCTACGAAGACATTACAATGACCTGGCTTGGGGGGGGGTGCGCCACTGCCCTCTATTGGATGCAATCAGCATTGTGCATCTGTGTGTCATAGGTAGGGCCCTACCAAATTCACAGCCGTGAAAAACACGTCACGGACCATGAAATCAGACCTCCCCTGTAAATCTAGCTATTGGAGGGGCTTCTACTGTTCAACTGCTCCAGCTACTAGTCCACCGGCCTGGAGAGGGATGGGACTTCCTCTTCCCCTGCATGGCGCTCTCGGGGGGAGATCAGACCCACTTCTGGGACCTCCCCTGGCTGCAGGAAGCTCCATGGCTGTACCTTCCGAGCCCAGCTCTGGAGGCAGCACAGAAGAAGTGAGGGTGGCAATCCCATGACCCCCCCTATATAAGCTTTGTGACCTCCCCTTCCCCAATAACCTCCTTTTCGGTCAGGAACCTCACCATTACAACACCATGACATTTCATATGTAAACATCTGAAAACGTGAAACTGACCAATTTGAAAACCCTCCAGCAGTGAAATTGATCAAAATGGACCGTGAATTTGGTAGGGTCCTAATCATAGGCAGGAGAGCTGGTCAGGAAGAGTCTGACAAAACATTTTTTTCATCAGAATTTGAAGATTTATCTAAACATTTCACAGACACGGTTCGATTTCAACAAAGTGACAACAGAAACCTGCCCGATTTTCTGCCAGCTTCCCCCATCTGGCCCCTCTGCAACCCAGCTGGTGGGCTGCTGGGGAACTCAGCCTCCAGGATCTGCAGCCCGCCTGGAGGCTGGCGCTCCATTCCGTTTGGCAGCAAATTTCAAAATTTCTGTTTTGGTTTCATTCTGATGCAGAAACAAGTTTCGAAATATCAAAAATCTCCCACAAAACGGAATTGCCTTTCCCTGCCCTGCTCTACCAGACGCCAGCTTGCTTGGAGTTCTCGCCCTACGGACGCCATGACACGCCGAGCGCCTGCAGCATAGTGACAAGCGTGCCGTTCCTAGAGCACCACAGATTTCCGGCAACACTATTGTGTGGTCACATTCTTTTCAGCCTCTTTCACTTCTAATAATGGGTGTTGAAATGCCAGCACTGCTATTCTTGCGCCACCAGCTTCCTCCCTTTCAGAGTATCTGCCGGGAAAGAAACAGTTATCACGAAAATAACTGCACGGTCCACCTGGTGCCAGCCAGTTTTAAAATGCACGTTAGGACCCCAAGGCTGCATTAGTGGCTCTATCAGGCCAGTTACTTCGAATTAACCTCAACTGTTCTTAAGAGACAAGTTTGTCTCTAGAAAGAGACTTCCAAGCTCTCCAGTAGTGGTTGGAATGTGCTTAGAACGGAGCAGCATGAAGTACACCAAAAACCTTCCTGTAGGGTCAACTTTACTGTTCAATTCTCTAACCTGTCACTCCAGTTTTCCCACTGGTGTAACATCACTGAAGTCGAGGGAGTTACCCCTGATTTTATACGATTGTTAAATGGAATGCCAACCAGGCCCATTGGGCACACACAAGGAAAACAACTTAACAGTATACAGCATGAGAGCTGGCCAGAACTCTGGGTTTCAGCTCACAAAAAGTTTTGGTATTTGGGAATTTTGTTTCTCTCTGATTCAGAATTTACGGATATATTTTGCTAACTGACAAACCACAAATACCTGCATTTGGGAAACACTGAAATGTGGCCTTTTAGATACAAAACAGGTGCTATTCAGGGAGGGCAGCCCAGGGAGCCAGTTGGCCCAGGAGTCTGGAAGCCCTGGGCTCTTCAGCCCAAGCCATCTGCCCCAGAGCCACCGACACTGGAAGCTGGTTCCAGGAATTGCAGGCTCCCAGGTCTGCGGCAGGAAGCCTAGAAGCCCTGATGAGCCCCACCTAGAGCCATGGTTCTCAGGGCTTCCAGGCTGTGGAGCTGGGAACCACACTGCTGCTAGACCCACAGCACCAAGCGTTTTCATATTCCTGGCTCCAAGCAGGGAGCCTGGAAGGCCTGACGTGGAGGGGCTGTCCCAAAGCGGTCGCTGGAGCCCAGGCTCTTGAGTTGTTGACTCCCCGCTCCACAGCGGGGACCTTGGAGTCCCTGGCTCCAGCTGGGACTCACAATGCTGCCTGAGTCTCTGTCACATAGTGTGGAGCCCAGTAGGCCCTGAGCAGTCTGCGTGGTGGGATTGTCCCAGAGCTGTGGACCCTGGAACAAGGGCTTCCCAGCAGCCCAGCAGGAAAACAGGCAGGTTTCCAGTAGAAAGCTCCCCGTGTCCCTATGAAAGTTTCATCTAACCTGTAATAGGGCTGGTTAAACACTTCAGTCTGCTGAATTGTTATTTTCCAACTAAACTTTGGTTTCCTATCAAATCACGCCTCGTTGTTGTGTCCTGGGACTGACAGGGCTAGAAGAGAGACAAGGTGGGTGAGGGTAATATCTTTTACTGGGACAGCTTCTGTTGGTGAGAGAGAGATCAACTTTGGTGCTTACGCAGAGCTCTTCTTCTCATATCAGATCAGTTATTTCTCTAGTGTTAAAAATTCACCACCACAGTAAGCAAGTTCTCTCTTTCCACCACCAGATGAAGCAATACATTGAGCTGTTACATACAGGGTGATAAGGGGTTAGGTGCAGGCCAGAGAAAGACACGAAATATTTGGGCCAAAATGGAACAACCGAGCACAGCCACAAATGTAAATACAGACAACCAGGAGGAGATATGAAGCTGAACAGAATACAGAAGTGGAGGCACTTTGAATATAGCACTAATACGTCTCCTCCAAATCCCTTCTTAGACTCCCCACACTCCCATCAAAGACATTAGACAAATCAAAAGCTCAAACAGGGCATGTGCTAAACCCCAATGCTCAGCAAGTCAGGTTGCTTTCTGGCACATCCCTGCTCTTCCCTCCAGGACTTTATCTGATCTATTTAGATGTTTAGCTTCTCAGGGACCCAGTAAGTATAATGCAAATTACGTGGGGTTTTTTTTGGGGGGGGAAGGATGGGGGGAGGGGAGGGACTCGATGACTAACAATGCTTCCAACTGACGGGGGGTTTAAGCAAGTCAGTTCATCTCTCTCTGCAACAGCTTCGCAGTTTATGAACCATAGATTACACTTCCCTCTCTGATCTGCCCACAGGGCGTCTTTGTGAGGCTTCATTGGTTAAGGTTTGTAAAATGCTCTGAAGGGAACAGCGCTGTGCATTCTATAATGGCACTATGCTCCTAGAAAGTATGGAGTGAAAGTAACTGCCAAGGAGATGAAAACAAACGAATGTAAAATGGGAATAGCTCACTGTACCCCCAGCTAATCTGATTTTACAGTCTAAGACAAACGACTGTACAGGTTTGCAGACTTTTGTATATACTTTTTTCAAACTGTCGTCCACAGTCGCCAATGCAGCCGGATTTCTTGACAAATACGAAGAATGATGTTAAGCAGTTACTTACGTTGCTTAAAAACTTCAAGAGCTCTCTTCAGGGTGCTGAAAAACACAGGCACAGAGTTACAGGGTAAGTGATAGAATGGTCAGATTCCCCCTGGCATGTAATGATGGCTTCGCTGACAAGGGCAAGATTCCCCCTTCGCTCTAACCTTTTCACATACTGCTCATACCCACTCAGTCAATCTTTCGAGATCACTAATGGGTTGTACATGTATGTATACACACACACACACACACACACACACACAGTCAGGCTCAAACGGAGATTTGGGCTTTTCATCGTTCTGTCATTCAAGGACAAGATTTCATGCCCCTATGCAGCAGCACAGACGGTGGGGACAGGAGACACTTAACATCACTGCATATGCCAACCAACTGGGCAGTTCAGGATGACATTCCTGTGACACCCGGGGCAGCTTTAACCCATGCTTATATTATCATCATCATTAATATTTGTTGGTATTACAGTAGGACCTAGAGGCTCCAACCAAGATTGGGTCCCACTGGTTTAGGCACCGTACATAAACATGGCCTCTTTCTGTGTTTAGGGCGGGGACTGTCTAAACAGACAAGACAGGCAAAGAAAGAGAGATGATCCCCATTTTGCAGATGGAGCTGAGGTGCTCTGACAGACATTACAAACGCAAAAGAACATAAAACTAGCTTGTTTGCTTTCATTCCACTTCCTTTTCTGTGACTGTAGCAAGGGTAGGCGGCAATCTAGCTAGCACAGGTCACAGTAGCAGTGTAGGCACAGACTTCAGCGTGGGCTAGCCACCCATCGGGGACCCTGGGTAAGCATTTGGGTTGCTGGCCTGCACGGAAGCCCATGCAACCAAGTCTACACTGCCCCGGAGTATATTTACGCTGACCACAGCACCAAGCCTCCCAGCCCAGGTCTGCAGACGTGGGCTTGCACTACAGCCCTAAACATAGCTGGTAGAGGTTGTGGCTCAGGCTCAGAAGCCTAAGGTGCTGGGGGGGCAGAGGGGAGGCTTCTGAGTGTGAGCTCCAGCTCAAGCCGCAACTTCAGAGTGCAGCTATTTTTACAGTGCTGGCGCAAGCCCAAGTGTGCAGACCAGTGCTGGGAGGCTCACTGCCACGGGCTATGGAGACAGACCCACTGTTACCCGGCTAGCACAGATATGCCTACCTGGGATCTAACTACACCTTCATTTGCAGCCTAGTTCTAGGGTACCCTAAGAGGAAGTGGAATTAGCATAAAGAAAGCTAGTTATATGTTCTCTTGCATTTGCAGTGTCTTTCAGAGCGTAGCAGGTTCAACCTAAACACCCCTTCACCACCCCTAACATACACATGTTGAAATGTGTCCCAAGAAATTGGACTCTTTTGGACAGTGAATTTCAGTGCTGAAATGTAGAGGAGATCTTATTTCCATTCTATACAAAGCCCAGATGCAGGAAGATGCAAGCAAGTAGAGAATACAGCCTTTCACATGCAGCCACACACCGCAGCTTAGGGAAGTGAAGAGATGTGTCCAAGGCCACGCATGAAGTCAGGAAGAGAACCCAGCTCTCACGATTCCCAGTCCTCTACACTAGACCACAACAGCTAGTGTTGACTTCCTTTAAGTAGCGTTAATTTCTGATCATAGGAAGTTGGTTTAGTGGGATGCTAACATCAATGAATTACAATTACTGGCATGTCTCTCATACACAAGACTCTGATTTTAGCCAGTCTTTTTCCATATCAATACTAATTTCAGCCTCCTTCTAACTTGCACTCCCTTTTTTGGATTCGACATTAGCCCCCACCATCAGCGTTCCAAGTCAAGGTAGCTTTTGTTATGAACACAAATAGGAATGAGAACACACACAAGGATCTAAACTTACTTCAATTCTGTCTGCCCACAGGGCTTCTTCTTTGTCAGGTTAATGAGCTCTTTGCCATATTTTTCTTCTATAGTTGCCCTGTTGTGGAAAGAGAGGAGGTTAGGAGAAACTCACATGCCATGCAGATCTGCAAGGTGCTTGCTAGAAGGGTAAAGGCTGGAAGGAGAGGGTGCTAGAATGAAATGTAGCTCCCAAACCAACTACACACAAACTGCCTCGTACTGCCATATGGTGTCGAGCTGAGTCCTGACCTGGCCTAAGGGGTCGTGAAAGGGACTGCTAACTACTCTACCAGGTCTGAACCACCAGAGGGCTAATAGCTGAGGTTTGGCCAAAAATGGAAATGAAGTATTGTGAATCTCACCCTTTCACCTCCCAGGTTTCCAGCCAGCTGCTACAGACAGGCTGCACGTGGTTAGTCCAAAAGAGCAGCAGCTAAGATTATAGTGTCGCTGTTTACCCAACGGACCCCCCAAAATGCATTTTTCAGTGAAACAACAATCTGTCAAAAACAAAACAAAGATCACCCAATGCTATTTGCGAGTTCCTGGCTCCCAGACCTGTGTTCAGACTTTGCCTCCTTTGAAGCTCTAAGGACAGCTCCTCCTGTATTTGGGATTACCCTGGTGAAGTATATAAGGGCTACCTCTGTTAAGTGGATGGAAAATTTGGCCTTTAAGCTCCAGTGGGAGTTTTCCATGGATCAAGGTCTGTAAGGGATCTTTGGAATAAAACAAAAGTTTTAAAAACAACATCTGAAGCAGGACCTTAGTCCTAGAGTTGTCACCCACCAAGTCAGCTGTTAAATATGGCATGTCCCAGAGGCTACGTGGCACTTCTGAGATATCACACTAGCCTCTTCTCTCTGGAGGAAGACAGAATTCGAACCCATGGCTAGACCACAGTAGTAGTGTTTGGTCACCTTATTCTAAGCCCAAATGGACATTTACAATTGCTATGAAATCAATACACATGCCCCAAGTGTAATAAAAATGTAAAGACCCACTGAAAATTAGGCAGCTATTTATATTTATCCTAATGTCTGCCAAAGCTGTGTCCTTACAATATCTGTCGTCTTTAATATCCTCTTGAATGGGGAGTCTAAAACCATCAGGAAATGCAGTGTGATGGGTACCACACAGTGATCAAAGTGTTCATGAAGAACTATGTGTACAGAGGGCTAAATATCAGAATTGTTTTCAGACTCACTTCTGCAACAATCTTCCCCTGAAAGGACAGTACAGTGAAAACCTGCCGTGATAGTAAATATAAGGAGGAGGGGGAAACAGAATGGCTCACAGTAGTTAATTGGAACAATGATGTGCATGATATAGACGTGCAAAAAGTCTATCTTATTACATCGGCCAGGCTGGGCTGATGAATTGAAGAATGAGGAGAAATACTGACCAACACCAAGAACAACTCTGTTATCCTTCGGTACACGGAGTAACACTTTCCACCTCTAAATCATCAAGCTTGACTGCAGATCGGGTTAGTGGCGAAAGAGAACTGTTACTATCTGACCACCATTTGGTGGCCTATGTGAAATGAATCTCGGATTTCCATTCCAGTACATTCGAGGACTGTATCGGGGATCACTTTTTGTTCCAGAAAGTGGAGGACACAACCAGGGGGACAGCCATTTTAGACTCTGGATTCTAACCAACAAGCAGGAATTGGTAATGAATCGGAAGGTGGAAGGCTATTTGGCTGAATGGGATCACGAACGGATAGATTTCATGATTTTAAGAAAGGAAAGAGTGAGAGCAGCAGATAAAGGACAATGAACTTCAGAAAAAGCAGACTGCAATAAACTCAGAGAACTGGTAGGTCAGGTCCCATGGGAAGAAAATATACAGGAAAAAGAAGTTCGAGAGAGCTGGCAGTTCCTCAAGAAAACAACACTAAAGGCATAACTGCAAACTATTCCGATGAAAAGGAAAGATAGGAAGAATAGTAAGAGGCCAATATGGCACCATCAGGAGCTCTTTAATGACCTGAAAATCAAAAAGGAATCCTACAAAACATGGAAGCATGGACAAATTGCTAAGGAGGAGTACAAAAGAACAACACAAGCAAGTAGGAAAAAAAAATCAAAAAGGCTAAGGCATAAAATGAGTTATACCTACCAAGGGACAGAAAAGGCAATAAGAAGAGGTTCTATAAATACATTAGGAGCAAGAGAAAGATGAAGGAAAGTTTTCAGAGTAGCAACCATGTTAGTCTGTATCCGCAAAAAGAACAGGAGTACTTGTGGCACCTTAGAGACTAACAAATTTATTAGAGCATAAGCTTTCATGGACTACAGCCTACATCTTCGGATGCATAACATGGGCTGTAGTCCACGAAAGCTTATGCTCTAATAAATTTGTTTGTCTCTAAGGTGCCACAAGTACTCCTGTTCTTTTTATGAAGGAAAGTGTAGGTCCTCTACTTAGTGGGGAAGGAGAGCAAATAACTGATCATCTCAGAAAGAAAGCGGAGGGGTTTAATGCCTATTTTGCTTCAGGCTTCATCAAAAAGGTTAATAGTGACCAGATACATAACACAATATTAGCAACAAAGGGGAAGGAACGCAAGCCAAACTAGGGAAAGAACGGGTTAAAGAATATTTAGCCACGTTAGATGTATTCAAGTCAGCAGGGCCTGATGAAATTCATCCTAAGGTAAATGAGGGCATGTCTACACTACAAACTTAAGTCGACCTAACATAGGTCGATTTACAGCCACTGCAGTAATTACTGCAGTGGTTCACATCCACTACCCTCGTTCGGTCAGTGGTGCGCGTCCTCACCAGGAGCACTTCCACCGACTTAAAAGGACCGGTGTGGGGGGCTGAGAGCCCTGAGAGCTCCTGGCTCCCCGCTCCCTGAACTATCTTTGAAAACTCCTCAAGGATGGGTGTGATCCCAGGAGACTGGGGACAGGTCTATACTATGAACTTCTATCAGTATAACTATATGGCTCAGTGCTGTGAAAAATCCACACCCCTGAGAGAGGCAATTAGACCGACCTCACCCCCAATGTACACAGCGCTATGTCAACGGGAGAGTTTCTCCTGTCAAGGTAGCTACCGCCTCTTGCGGAGATGGATTAACTATGAGGATGGGAGAAGTTCTCCCATTGGCATAGTAGCATATTCTCTAAAGCGTCAACATAGAATCATAGAACTGGAAGGGACCTCGAGAGATCATCTAGTCCGGTCCCCTTCACCTGTGGCAGGACTAAGCATTATCTAGACCATTCCTGACAGGTGTTTGTCTAACCTGCTCTTAAAAGTCTCCAATGCTGGAGATTCCACAACCTCCCTAGGCAATTTATTCCAGTGCTTAACCACCCTGATAGTTAGGAAGTTTTTCCTAATGTCCAACCTAAACTTCCCTTGCTGCAATTTAAGACTATTGCTTCTTGTCCTATCCTCAGAGGTTAAGAAGAACAATTTTTCTTCCTCCTCCTTGAAACAACCATTTACATACTTGAAAACTGTTATGTCCCCTCTCAGTAGGGTGACCAGACAGCAAGTGTGAAAAATCGGAACGGGGATGGGGGGCGGGAGGGTAAAAGGAGCCTATATAAGAAAAAGACTAAAAAATCGGGACATCTGGTCATCCTACCTCTCAGTCATCTCTTTTTCAGACTAAACAAACCCATTTTTTTCCAATCTTTCCTCCTAAGTCATGTTTTCTAGACTTTTAATCATTTTTGTCGCTCTTCTCTGGAACATGCCCCGGAGAAGGGCAAACATAGTGCCTGTCTTTAAAAGGAGAAGCAAAGAGGACCTGGGGAATTACCAATCAGTCATCCTAACTTCCATAACAGGAAAGATACTGGGACAAATTATTGAACAATCTATTTGTAAACACCTGGAGATAATAGGGTTATAAGGAATAGCCAGAATGGATTTGTCAAGAAAAAAAAATCATGCCAGACCAACCCCATTTCCACAAATTGACTATGAGTCAACAATGTGATGCAGTTGGGAAAAAGGATATCATCATTCTGGGGTGTAATAACAGGCGTGTTGTATAGTATATAAGACATGGGAGGTAATTGTCCTGCTCTACTCCCCACTGGTGAGGCCTCAGCTGGAGTACTGTGTCCAATTCCGGGCACCGCGCTTTAGGAAAGATGTGGACAAATTTGAGATATTCCAGACGAGAGCAACAAAAATGATAAAAGGTTTAGAAAACCTGACCAATGAGGAAAGTTAAAACAAAAACTGAGCATGTTTAGTCTTGAGAAAAGAAGACTGTGTGGGGACCGGACAAGAATCTTGAAATCTGTTAAGGGCTGTTATAAAGAGGATGGTGATCAATTGTCCTCCATGTCCACTGAAGATATGAGAAGAAATAATGGGCTTTAATCTGCAGCAAGGGAGATTTAGGTTAGATATCAGGAAAAACTTTCTAACTATCAGGGTAGTGAAGCTCTGGACTAGGTTTCCAAGGGAGGTTGTGGAAGCCCCATCACTGGAGGTTTTTAAGAACAGGCTGGACAAACGCCTGTCAGGGATGGTGTAATGATACTTGGTCCTGCCTCTATGCAGGTGGCTGAACTAGATGACCTTTCAAGTTTCCTTCCAGACCTACATTTCTAGGATTCTAGGATTTCCAGTGGGCACGTGTCCCCATCACTAAAAGGCACCAGTTGGCAATTTCTCTGGCAGTCTCAGCACTAGGTCCGAGGACTGACTGGACCATGGATTCATAGATTCAAGGACTGGAAGGGACCTCGAGAGGTCATCGAGTCCAGTCCCCTGCCCACATGGCAGGACCAAATACTGTCTAGACCATCCCTGATAGACATTTATCTAACCTACTCTTAAATATCTCCAGAGATGGAGATTCCACAACCTCCCTAGGCAATTTATTCCAGTGTTTAACCACCCTGACAGTTAGGAACTTTTTTTTAATGTCCAACCTAGTCCTCCCTTGCTGCAGTTTAAGCCCATTGCTTCTTGTTCTATCCTTAGAGGCTAAGGTGAACAAGTTTTCTCCCTCCTCCTTATGACACCCTTTTAGATACCTGAAAACTGCTATTATGTCCCCTCTCAGTCTTCTCTTTTCCAAACTAAACAAACCCAATTCTTTCAGCCTTCCTTCATAGGTCATGTTCTCAAGACCTTTAATCATTCTTGTTGCTCTTCTCTGGACCCTTTCCAATTTCTCCACATCTTTCTTGAAATGCGGTGCCCAGAACTGGACACAATACTCCAGCTGAGGCCTAACCAGAGCAGAGTAGAGCAGAAGAATGACTTCTCGTGTCTTGCTCACAACACACCTGTTAATACATCCCAGAATCATGTTTGCTTTTTTTGCAACAGCATCACACTGTTGACTCATATTTAGCTTGTGGTCCACTATAACCCCTAGATCCCTTTCTGACGTACTCCTTCCTAGACAGTCTCTTCCCATTCTGTATGTGTGAAACTGATTGTTCCTTCCTAAGTGGAGCACTTTACATTTGTCTTTGTTAAACTTCATCCTGTTTATCTCAGACCATTTCTCCAATTTGTCCAGATCATTTTGAATTATGACCCTGTCCTCCAAAGCAGTTGCAATCCCTCCCAGTTTGGTATCATCCGCAAACTTAATAAGCGTACTTTCTATGCCAATATCTAAGTTGTTAATGAAGATATTGAACAGAGCCGGTCCCAAAACAGACCCCTATGGAACCCCACTCGTTATGCCTTTCCAGCAGGATTGGGAACCATTAATAACAACTCTCTGAGTACGGTTATCCAGCCAGTTATGCACCCACCTTATAGTAGCCCCATCTAAATTGTATTTGCCTAGTTTATCGATAAGAATATCATGCAAGACCGTATCAAATGCCTTACTAAAGTCTAGGTATACCACATCCACGGCTTCTCCCTTATCCACAAGACTCGTTATCCTATCAAAGAAAGCTATCAGATTGGTTTGACATGATTTGTTCTTTACAAATCCATGCTGGCTGTTCTCTATCACCTTACCACCTTCCAAGTGTTTGTATATGATTTCCTTAATTACTTGCTCCATTATCTTCCCTGGCACAGAAGTTAAACTAACTGGTCTGTAGTTTCCTGGGTTGTTTTTATTTCCCTTTTTATAGATGGGCACTATATTTGCCCTTTTCCAATCTTCTGGAATCTCTCCCGTCTCCCATGATTTTCCAAAGATAATAGCTAGAGGCTCAGATACCTCCTCTATTAGCTCCTTGAGTATTCTAGGATGCATTTCATCAGGCCCTGGTGACTTGCAGGCATCCAACTTTTCTAAGTGATTTTTAACTTGTTCTTTTTTTATTTTATCCGCTAAACCTACCCCCTTCCCATTAGCATTCACTATGTTAGGCATTCCTTCAGACTTCTCGGTGAAGACCGAAACAAAGAAGTCATTAAGCATCTCTGCCATTTCCAAGTTTCCTGTTACTGTTTCTCCCTCTTCACTGAGCAGTGGGCCTACTCTGTCTTTGGTCTTCCTCTTGCTTCTAATGTATTGATAAAAAGTCTTCTTGTTTCCCTTTATTCCTGTAGCTAGTTTGAGCTCATTTTGTGCCTTTGCCTTTCTAATCTTGCCCCTGCATTCCTGTGTTGTTTGCCTATATTCATCCTTTGTAATCTGTCCTAGTTTCCATTTTTTATAGGACTCCTTTTTATTTTTTAGATCATGCAAGATCTCGTGGTTAAGCCAAGGTGGTCTTTTGCCACATTTTCTATCTTTCCTAACCAGCGGAATAGCTTGCTTTTGGGCCCTTAATAGTGTCCCTTTGAAAAACTGCCAACTCTCCTGTTGTTTTTCCCCTCAGTCTTGATTCCCATGGGACCTTACCTATCAGCTCTCTGAGCTTACCAAAATCTGCCTTCCTGAAATCCATTGTCTCTATTTTGCTGTACTCCCTTCTACCCTTCCTTAGAATTGCAAACTCTATGGTTTCATGATCCCTTTCACCCAAGCTGCCTTCTACTTTCAAATTCTCAACGAGTTCCTCCCTATTTGTTAAAATCAAGTCTAGAACAGCTTCCCCCCCCCCAGTAGCTTTTTCAACCTTCTGAAATAAAAAGTTGTCTGCAATGCAGTCCAAGAATTTGTTGGATAGTCTGTGCCCCGCTGTGTTATTTTCCCAACATATATCCGGACAGTTGAAGTCCCCCATCACCACCAAATCTTGGGCTTTGGATGATTTTGTTAGTTGTTTAAAGAAAGCCTCATCCACCCCTTCCACCTGGTTAGGTGGCCTGTAGTAGACTCCTAGCATGACGTCACCCTTGGAATGGAGGCTGAACTAATTCTTATTCCATAGATGTGGTCCTTCCAGGTCAGGTTTGAAACCTATTAATGGGTTGAGAAAGCTCGTCTTGTAACTCGACTGTACTTGTGCATAACTAGCGGAGTTTGGTCTCCAGGGCTGCCCATATACCACCTTTTGCCAACACTCTATTTGTGTTAAATTATAATCTCATCTTCTGTAGCCATTTAATCCTAGAAGATCAAAATGCCTATTTAAGCCTCACACCTCAGGGAGGGCGGTGTTAGACCCATCTTCTAGATGATGAAACTGAGACAAGAAAGATTTACGTGATTTACCCAAGGTCACACCACAAGTAAGTGTCAGGAACAGAAACAAAAAGACCTAATTTGGTCCCTTGCTTTAAGCACTAGACCATGCTGCTTCTCCTGCACATTCGAGCACAATGACACAGAGATGCATGATGCCAAAAAGTGCTTGCTGAATAGTCTGTAAAAAAAAAAAATGCTGTTCCACAAAGTGCATGTATACTTTGAAATACAACCTTAAGGGCATCTAATTCAGCAAACATAAGACCAATAACCCCAGTGTAGTTGAGTAAAGGGTGCTCCAGGCAGAGGTACCAACACCCACCCCGAAAGATTTTAAGGAAAAATAAAAAAAATCTCTATTGGCACTATTCCAATTTTTTTTTTTTTTTTTTTAACTGAAACAGTTAAAAATTGGCCCTAAAATTTTCCCGATTGTCAATTAGAAAGTCATGAGAGGCCCTGGAAAATAAAGAGCAACCATTCCGAAGCAATCTGGGAGTCACACACCTCCAGTTTATGGGAACACACATGCCAGGGGTCAGAGATTCCGTCACGTCAGTCAACAACACAATAACGGCCATAAATCCAGATTACATGTTCAAAGTACTCCTGAGCTGCTGGCGTAAGAAACATTTTTCATTTGTTTTGGTGGATCGACGTTGAAATACTTCACAAAGCCACAGGGCAAGACTATAGTGAGAATAGTTGCAAGTAGACTTTTTTGCCCCCTCTCCCTTCCAATGTTTTCCATAAAATGCCAGCTGCCTAACTGGCCTAACCTGAGAGGAAGGATGGTCTAGAGGTTAGGGCATCATGCCAAGACCTGGGTTCAATTCCTTGCTCCACCACTTGCTTCCTGTGGGACCCTGAGAAGTCGCCTCCGTTCCCCATAGGGAACATGTAAAATAGAGAAAACAGTCCCTCCTCGCTTCACAAGAGTGTTGGGGGCCTACACACATTGAAGAGTCATAGATTCCCAGGCCAGAAGGAACCACTGTGACAATCTAGTCTGACCTCCTGTGTAACACAGGCGCTCGAACTACCCCCAAAATACTTCCTAGAGCAGATCTCTTAGGAAAAAACATCCAATGATCACTGTAGTATCTGAGCACCTCACAACGGTGGGTATCATAGGTTGAACTCCCCATGCCCAGAAAAACCTTCCACTGACTTCAATGGGAGTTACAGGCATGTAATGGCTGCAGAATTGAACACGAGGCTTGGGAACTGACATTAAATTTGATTGGCACAGGATTTCAAGCACAATACACACATAGGGTGATCAGATAGCAAGTGTAAAAATATCAGGACAGGGAGGTGGGGGCTAATAGGCACCTATATAAGACAAAGCCCCAAATATCGGGACTGACCCTATAAATTCAAGACATCTGGTCACCCACGGCATCAGCCTCGTACCAGAGGCAGCATAAAAATGCGTGTTCCATATAGTTCAACATGAAAGATGTTTACATCGTCTGTGGACAGTGAAAGACAGAAAAACCAGATGTGGAACAGCAGATCAAAATATTACCAACCCATTTCCTAGTCATGACTAACTAGGCGTTTAGAGAAAGCTCTGTACCTTTCCTTCAGAAAGTCTTCAAATTCCTTGCAGTTCTTCCTGCCATCATTCAGATGTTGAATGATGCTGTCGTAGCCAACTGTGCTCGTTAAATCGGTACTCTACAAGCACAAATAAAAAACACGTCACATGGGCATCAAGACAGATCATTGTCAATATCACCACCTCCACTTGGAGTTTAAGATGCTCACAGTTTAGCCGTTTCTAATACTTAAGTTTCCTTTCCAACATTTTTTCTCCTGTGTCTGAAGAATATATAAAATGAGATCCCTTCATTCTGGACTGGAGAAGGTCTCAGTTTGAGAAAACCTAGGACAATGGATCTATACTGGCTTTCAGGAAAACGTAACAGCCAGGCTTAAATACTACAGAGATCTAGTGCAGAGTCTTGCACAATGGGGCCCTGATCTTGACTGAGATTTGTAGGCGCCCCTGGAGTATAAATCATAGAAACATTCTCAACTCACAAAAGGTGAAACCTCTAATTATCTAAGGTAATTATATGGCCACCATCACATTCCTATCTCAGTGCCTCATGCTCTTCAATGTATATGCCCTCACAGGACCCCGGTAAAGGAAAGCAGTGCTATTACACCCCTTTTACATACAGGGACCGGAGGCTCAGGCAGATTAAGGAACTTGCCCAAGGTCACACAAAAAGTTTGTGGCAGAGCAAGCATCAAACCAGACTTTCCCATGGCCCAGGCAGAAGCGCCGCCAACTTTTTTGCCCCCCTGGGCGGCGGAAGGTCCTGCCCCGAAATCCCCCCTCCCCGCAAACACACACACACACAGAGGCGGGGAAGGTCCCGCCGGCAACCGCGGTGGTATTTCGGCACCCCCCAAATCGTAGTGCCCTAGGCGACCACCTAGGTCGCCTAATGGGTTGCGCTGGCCGTGGGCCCAGGTTAGTGTTTTAAGCACCAAACTGTCCTTCCTCTATATAAGAAGCCTGGAGCAGATGCCGCAAGCCACATCTGAATGGAAGATGTCCCCAGCTGAAAGAATAGCTCTGTGTTGTGTGCGTGAGAGTTTAACCTGGTTGAGAAGAGTCAAACATATGGGCAGAGAGCATATCGACACAAGCGGTAGGAAAAGGAAGCAGTGGTAGGGATGAGTACGCAGCTTGCAGAAAGGAACTGGAAGCCACAGTCAAACAGATAACAGGAAGCCTAAGTGAAAAGAGGAATAATGTCAGGACTAAGATTCAGGAAATGGTTCAAAACCAAGATGGTCAGAGATCACTGGAGGGGAAGGGGATTTCTAGAGGGTTTGTACACAAGTGCAAGAGGCAGGACAGAGAAATAGGAGAAGTTGCAGCAGCGCTGGATTTCAGCACTGCAGACTTAACCACTGCATGTCAAGGAAGTGAAAGTCGGTGGATAGAGAGCGAGGAATTTCATGTGGATCTAGTGAACACTAGGGCTGAAACAGCAGGAGGGCCCAGGAGATTCTGTATGAGTTTAAAGTGGCCTGCAACCGAAGGTAGATCCCCAGCTGCCCTGTCCCGTGCCACCTACAGGCACACCTTGGAATGCAAATATCCCCTAACTGTGCCAGGCAACTGTAAGCGGACGCAAAAGGGAGAACCTTAATGGGTGAGATTTCAACACGGTCCTGGCTAGCCAAGTGCTAAGACTGCACAGTGCCTATGGCCAGCACCGGTGGGGACGAAGCAGGTTTATAAGCCTGTGGTTGCACACCCGGATGGCATAGCATAGTGCAGCAAGAACTCTGCCTCTGGTTCCCTCCGAGTCTTTTGCTGTCCCACCCTGCCTCCAACACCTTCCGGGCTGAGGCGAGTTACCCTCCAGCTAGATCATGTAACAGTTCCATCCCTCCCCAGATACCCAAAGGCTAAAATAATCACAAAGAAACCTATGTTTTTCCCTTCACTGAGGGAGGCCCCGATGGGCAGCAGCCTTCCCCGGTTCCTGGCCCCAGCCAGCCATCTCTCCCACAGTCAGAGTTCAAGATCTGCTCCCCATCCCAACCAGACAGCAACTGGACCAGGCTCTCTCTTTTTAGCTCCTCTCTCAAAGCCTGACACCTTGAGGTGGTGTAGGGTGGGACTGCCTGGGCCCCGAGCAGCCCATTAACCTTTCCTGACTTGTCTGGGGTTTGTACACCCCATCACAAAGCCATTTTACAAAAGCATGCTTTTATAAGACCCTATAGACAGGTTTCTACCCAGTCGATTCTGGCCAGTAAAATAGCATTTGCATCCAGCTAGCAAAAATCATGCAAAAGCAGATGGAGCCTAGATTAAGGACACAAGCCCAGCCATACTGGGTCAGATCAATGGTTCATCTAGCCCAGTAGCCTATCTTCTGACAGCAGTCAGTATCAGACTTCAGGGGGAGTGTACAGATCAGGGCAGCTAGAGTGATCCACCCATGTTCCCATCCTGGCTTCTGGCTCTTACAGGTTTAGGGTCACCTCAAGCATGGGGTTGTGTCTCTGACCATCTTAACTAATAGCCATTGATGGAACTCCAGGAACTTACCTCATTCTTTTTTGAGACTAGTTATACTTTTGACCATCACAACATCCCATGGCAATGAGTTCCACAGGTTAGCAGTACATTGTGTGAAGAATTTCCTGATTTTGTATTAAATCTGCTGGATGCTAATTTCATTGGGTGACCCCTGGTTTTTGTATTGTGGAAAAGGGTAAATAACACTTCCCTATTGACTTTCTCCACACCATTCATGATTTTATAGACCTCCCTCATATCCCTTCTCTGTCGTCTCTTTTCTAAGCTGAACAGCCCTAATCTTTTTAGTCTCTCCCTGTATGGAAGCTGCAACGTCCCCTTGATCACCTTCGTTACCCTTCTCTGAACCTTTTCCCGTTCCAATATGTATTAGACTGGGGGGCAGCACTTAGGGGGTCCCATGCAACAATCTGAAAGTTCCGATCCCAGAAATCTCCCTCCCAAGTGTATATTTACAGGGGAGGTACAAGAGAAGGGGCAGGGAAGAGGAACAAAGGGAGCTAAGCGCCTTCTGACCTCACCTGGAGAGCCCAGGCCCGGTACTAGGTAGGCCTCAGCAAAGGACAGGGGATGCTTTAGATCAACATGGCCATGAGCATGCGCCAGCAGAGTGAGTCCAGCACTTACTCAGGCCTACTCTTCCCCACAGAGCAATTCTGGCTATTCCTCTACAGACTCCTGCTTCTGCTTGGCTTCTCCTCACTCCACCCTACCCCCCCCCCCCAACATAGCCAGTGGCTTAAAAAATATTGTCTGTTTCCTTCTGCTCCCGTCGGTCTGTCTTTATCTGTTGCCTCTCGCCTTCTACTTAAGATTGTAAACCCACTGGGAGCAGAGACTGTCTTCTTGTTCTGGTCTGTGATTAGGGCTTCCAGACATTATGGTAATACAAACCAATAATACATACGTACACCCACACCTACCCCCCACCCACGCTGTTTAATACAGATGCTCTTTTGTACAACCCTAATGGAGGTGAAATAGTCTCCATATACTCTGGAGCCAGTTTTCAGTCAGATACATCCTCTGCCAGCCACCCTTTCTCCAGGTTCTGGAAAGCAGTTCTCCCTCCAGCACTCTACCGCACTGCCCAAGCCAGCACATCACTGTGCATCAAGCACGCCAGTCAGCCAGTACTTTCAGCGTTCAAAATCGTAGACGTTAGAGATGGCAACGCCCCACTAGATTATCCAACCCATCTCCCTGCCGCTAAAGATTTGCTCTCTCGAGCACATTGTCTTGTGCTTTGTCCAGTCATTAGCAGTCCCAGAGCTTCCACCACTACCTTTTGGAGACACCATTTCACACCCTAAAAGACCACACTCTCGAAAGCCAGGGGAGTCAGCCTTGGAGTTGTTTGGGAATTTTCCAGTGAAACAGATTTGTGTTGGAAAACGTTGATTTTAAATGAGTACAAGCAACGAGGCATAGAAATCAGAAATGGTTACAAGGAAAATAAAGATAAGACATTTATGAATACCTGACAAACTGTGTTAGATTCAAGCCAAGTTTCTCACCACATACTTTCAGCAGTCCTACTGACCAAACCCTGTAGGTCAGGACCCCTCCCCATATTGTCCAATGAATGCTTTCTTTGTCCTTTCAGATGCAGTGAATGTGATGGGCAGAGAGAAAGAGAGAAAAAGGGGTCCCTTGGGGTGTTTTATCCGTCCTTTTTATAGTTTCAGTCCCCCTCTTGAAAACATTTCCAGATGTGCACTAGGAGACAGAGTCTATGTGGAAGGATATTCCCTGCTGGCTTTTCCTCACCTGTTTGAGCTTTTTTTTGTTTCCTTTCCTGCTTGATGGCTGCGTTTACTGCTTACATGCAAGTTAAGCAGAGTACACATTTCGTTGTTTAGGACAGACCTGTTTGTCAACCTTAGTTTGGGCAGGGCTGTGGGGGTTGGCACATGTGTTAATAACATTGTACAGGGAATCTTATAACTTCACATACAATGTTGCCACATACATTTTACCATGACAATATTGATCAACAAATTATGAGCTTTCAGGTGATACCTTCCAAGGCGTACATTGTACAAAGATTATTACAATGGTGTAGGGTGTGAATACAGAGGTGTATTCTGTCCCACTGACCAACGAGGAAAGGTTAAAAAAACTGGGCATGTGTAGTCTTGAGGAAAGAAGACTGAGGGTAGACCTGAGAAGACTCTTCAAACATGTTAAGGGCTGTTATAAATGGGATGGTGATCAATCGTCCTCCAAGTCCACTGAAGATAGAAGAAGAAATAATGGGCTTAATCTGCAGCAGGGGAGTTTTAGGTTAGATATTAGGAAAAACTTGAATTATAAGGATAGTTTAAGCATTGGAATGGACTTCCAGGGGCCATAGTGGAATTTCCATCATTGTTTAATCTGTTCTTAAAAACCTCCAAACTCAAAAGGGGAACTTCCAGTTGTGAAGAATCGCCACTTCTGCAAGTGATTGCTCCAGCTTCCATCACAGACACTCAAAGTTGCAAAGTCAGGGCGGATTTCATTGGAACTGTGTGGCGGTAAAACTGTGTGGTGTATCTAAATAGATTTCAGTAGAATGTCAGGCAGGAACAGAAAAATAGCAAAGGCACGACATTAAAAACACATTAACATTCACAAAAATATATTTGTTATATCCTTGGGGGCAACAGTTTTAGGAAGAATCACTGGAGACACAGAGAGCTGTAAACCTTGTAGCAGCCATTTATTTCCACACACAGAACTAACCAACAGCCAGCCAAGCTGGCTGGGTTATCCCCTAATAATCTAACTCAGTTGCCATAGTAATACAAGGTTCTATTACCACGACAACCAAATACACAACAATATTTTTTCACAATGACCATTATTTAAAAATTGAAAACGTTTTCTGGGTTGTTGTTTTTAAAAGAGGGATTGTGGTCTGCAGCTTCATTTGGGAATAAGTTCTTCTCTTCAGCCTTTTATCCCACTCCTGCGTACCAGCAGGATGTCACAGTCAGGATTGCTACACCTTTTATCATTTTTGTTGCTCTCCTCTGAACTCTCTCCAATTTGTCCTCATCTTTCCTAAAGTATGGTGCCCACAACGGGACACAGCTGAGGCCTTACCAGTACCGAATACAGGGGAACAATCACCTACTGTGTCCTACATATGACACTCCTGTTAGTACACCCCAACATATTAGCTTTTTTTGCAACTGCATCACACTGTTGACTCATAGTCAATTTGTGATCCACTATAGCCCCCGATCCTTTTCAGCAGAACTGCCAACTAGCCAGTTATTCCTCATTTGTCGCTGTGCATTTGATTTTTCCTTCCTATGTGTAGTACTTCTCATTTATCTTTATTAAATTTCATCTTGTTGATTTCAGACCAATTCTCTAATTTGTTGAGGTCATTTTGAATTCCAATCCTGTCCCCCAAAGTGCATGAAACTCCTCTCAGCTGGGTGTCATCCGCAAATATTACAAGCATACTCTCCACTCCATTATCCACGTTGTTAATGAAAATATTGAATGGTACTGGACACAGGACAGACCCACTAGATACATACAACCCATCACAACGATCCAGATCAACATGCCCACAATTAGTTCCCAAGAAAGGCCCTGTGTGCCCACAAACACAAATCCATACACCTTCCCTTTTCATCTTGAGAGGCTGTTTGTGCTAGCGGTTAGCCCAAGGGGACTCAAAGGTTATAACAGATACTTGATTTGAGATACAGAACTTAAAGGCCCTGCATCAGGAGCCATTATTGCCACTACACACTAATAAAACATCACAATTGATGGTTTCATGCAAGACCTGGTTGAGTTTGGGTTCTAATCAAAGGTTAGTGAAGCCAAATTCCTCCTGATGTCTTGGGATGGACTCAGGCATGTAAGGGACATGCTGTGTGTGCTGACCAAAACTTAAGGCTGGAAACACTTTCACTGGCACATCATAAGGTCTATGCTACATACTGAAGGCAATTGGAATGCTGTGACAATTGAGATGGTAAGCTCCTGTAAGAGGATTGCAGGATATGACCAGCATACCCTGATTACACTGCCACTGGGGGCAGTCAGATAAAAGTCCGGTTTCGCTGGGGTAAATCCAGAGTAACTGTCGGCTTCCAGTGGCGTTATTCAGCTAACGCTAGGATACTGCTGCTACTGGCCTCGTTAATGCCAGCGAGCTCAGGAATCCTCATCATCTGCATCCGAGCTCCATTTGCCTCTCCTGTTCGGGGATCTGGGCAATCGCTTTTCGGAGCCCCATGGGTTGAGCTCTCCTGTTGTGTAAAATCTCCTCTGCAGAGAAGGATTTGCTACGGCAAGATTTTTAAATCAATTGGTCAATAACCAAAGGACTTTCCACGGAGAAGATGTACTTATTAACAAGAACACAGCCACACAGGAGTAGCACTGCCAGCTTTTTAACCATACCAACACAGAATTCTAAGCACCAAACTCAATGACCACCAAAGGCTGGCTGCCGGAAAAGGACATGCGTTAGAAAACCATCTAGACAGGCTTTCACTGCGACAACGTGCTCAGAAGCAGTTTGAAGAACATGGAAACATTACTATCTGTGGTTGGCTGCTTAGCAGCGGCAATCCATAGCCACAGGGAGATTATAGAGAGATATTTCCTGTAATTTTTGACTTGTATACAAAAAGGGTTGTTGTTTTTTTTAAATATTTCCTTATGAACTTGCTAAGAAGCTCAATGAGGATGCAGCTTTGCTGAGTGCCTGTGGAAGTCTAGCGGTTGCCTACAGTCTGTATAATAGTTACCTGCAGAGGCAGCGTGTCAGCCTCTGGTGTATTCATCTTCAAGTATCCTGCTCGGTAAGAGAGAGGGTATGCAGAGTATGGCCAGGCACATTCTGATTACAGGCCAGTGATGGACTCGGATAAAAATCTGGCCTCAGTTTACATCCATGTCAACCCCCGGCAACGGTTGACTCCCAAGTCGCTCAGGGTTTACACTGATGTAACTAACTGAGGACGGCAACCCAGGGTGGGTACCTGATTCAGAGATGTGAGAACCAGGGAAGCACGAGTGGGGTTGGGATGTCATAAAAACATTCCTCACCTCCCCCGCCCCAGTACACACTTCATGTAAAGACGCTACTTTACAAGGGCAGGCTACATTTTTTAAAAACATCTAACAAAAGAGAAGCCTGTATTACACAAACAAAGATTCTTGTTTGAAAGTTGCTGTGCTGCTAGAATTCCAGGGAAATAAGATACATTCAAAAACTGCAGCTGCCCAGAACTTGCCTTGTGCCAAAAACATCTCTGATTCACATGCAAGCGTCATTGCAGGCCTGTGTGACAGCGACCAGCCCCACCAGTGAGTGCTTCCTATTTCATGATGACCTGGCATCTGCGTAAGCCGTTTCTGTTTAAGTCACATCCCTTATGGTAGGAGGAAGAAAAGTAAAACCAGTCACTGCTTCCCAGACTGAAAGACAGCACGCCTGAAGCATGGTCCTATTGTATCATACTAGGTCAGGGGTGGCCAACCTGAGCCTGAGAAGGAGCCAGAATTTACCAATGTACATTGCCAAAGAACCGCAGTAGTACATCAGCAGCCCACCATCAGCCTCCCCCCTGTTCCCAGCGCCTCCCGCCCATACATCAGCAGCCCCCCATCAGCTCCCCCTCACCCGCTCCCAGCGCCTCCCGCCCACCGGCAGCCCCGCTGATCAGCACCTCCCCCTCCCCCCTTCAGCTGTATTGTGGCATGCAGGAGGCTCGGGGGGGGGGGGGGAGCGAGGGCATGGCAGGCTCAGGGAGGGGGCAGGAAGGGGTGGAGTGGGGGTAGGGCCTGTGGCAGAGCCAGGGGTTGAGCAGTGAGCACCCCCCGGCACATTGCAAAGTTGGTGCCTTTAGCTCCAGCCCCGGAGTCGGTGCCTATACGAGAAGCCACACACATATTAACTTCTGAAGAGTCGCACGTGGCTCCGGAGCCACAGGTTGGCCACCCCTGTACTAGGTTTGAGGGATGGCTAGCCGTCCAGTGGCTGGCTAGCCCACAATGAGGGTATGGGACCTGCTATAGAGGAGTTCTCAAATAGTAGAGGTTGGGGGAGGGTATAGCTGAAAGGATCCCAGTTCCAGGCCCAGGTGTTCAGCAAGTTACACAGAAATTGTGTTTCTCCGTAGAGCATGAGCTCATTCAGTGCTGAACTTGTTTGCACTTAAATAAGGTCAAGTCATCTCTGGCTTTGCAGATAGAGGTTTTGCGAGTGTGTGCTCAGGGCAGAGTTCACTGAAAGCAATATGGGTTCCACTAGTGGGGCCAGAACGCAGTGGAGCTAGAATTTCTAACCCACTGGAAACATAACAGTCCATTATTTTTAAGGACTGCAATATCTTCCTTGAGGCTGGGACACAGATGGTCTCCAGAACTCTCCTTTGAGTGACTGGAGTCGCAATGGAGGGATGGTGTATTTGAAAACTATGTTGGAATTGTAGGCTGTCACCTTAAATAGTAAGGGGTTTACCGGTCCTGCTTCCCAGTGACGGGGGCTCCGTAGGAAAGCACACAATCAAAGGCAGTCTGGAAATAGCTAGCCTAAAACAGTGGGGTGAGCTGTGTCTCTCTGCCTTGGGGAGTAGCCTGCTTTGTCTCTCTCTGGTTTTGGTTATGGTCTGTTTTTGATCTGGATTCTCAAACAGCGTTATGTTGCAACCTTCCAGCAAGAGTGATTTATGTTTTTATCGGACTTCTCTGCACGTATGCCAGAAACAGAACAGTAAGCACCTATCACCAGCTCCACTCAGCAGTGCACGTTACAGAGACATGACACTGAAATAAGAAATGGGAAGGTCCCCCAGTCAGGCCTGGTTTCTGTCTCCCCAGCACTGTTCAGCTCAGGACTGCAGCATTTTTGCCGCAGCAGGTTATGTACATTTGATATCTGAGTGTTTGCTACTGGCAGAAGTAGGAACAGAACCTGGGTCTTCTGGTTCTCAGCCCAGTGCCCTGTCCACTGCATCCCTTATATGGGGCAGAGAGCCTCAGAATTCCCCTTCTCACAAGCTGAATACAGAGATCTGCGGAAGCAAAGTCAGATGAATAATGTATGTCATTTCAAAGAGGATTTGACACAATGGCTAGAAATATTTTCCTCTGAGCTCCTGAATGGTTCGTTATGACACATTCCCACCCCTCCCCCTAATCACCACCAACTCCGTACTCTGTTCTGTATGTTGTAAAAATATAATAGAGCCATTTAGAGGGATTAAAACACCCTGGATATTAGAACGAGAGGCAAGGCAGTAGCGGCACTCAGATGCAGACAAGGTTAGCGCGAGGGGTCCGAATTCAGATGCAGACTGGATTCAAGTGTCCTGAGCTCTTTTGCAGGATAGTTTGGCTGCTTCTGAACCAAAACCAACCAAAAAAAAGCTCTGTCTGGTTTTGTATCCAACCCAGAATCAAAGCTGTACGGTCAGGCTCAGATCCAGGAATCCGACCCCTCTGAAAAGCCAAAGGGGATCAAAGTCAAGAAGAGTCACATACCAGAAACAGAGGAGTGGGTGAAAAGAGGGGCACATAAAATGAAGCAAGGCAGAGAGTAGGGACTCCACACTTCACTGGCAGAAGCTGGGAGTGGACAACAGGGGATGGATCACTCAATGATTGCTTGTTGTTATAGACTCATCATCTTTAAGGTCAGAAGAGACCATCGTGATCACCTAGTCTGATCTCCTGCACATCGCAGGCCACAGAACCTCACCCCCTCCTGTAATAGACCCCTAACCTCTGGCTGAGTTACTGACGTCCTCAAATCATGCTTTAAAGACCAAGTTACAAGAATTCATCATTTACACTAGTTTAAACCTACAAATGACCCATGCCCCATGCTGCAGAAGAAGGCGAAACCCCCCCCAGGGTCTCTGCCAATCTTAACCGGGGGGAAATTCCTTCCTGATCCCAAATATGGTGATCAGTTAGACCCCGAGCATGTGGGCAAGACCCACCACTACCTGAAATAATTCTCTGTAGTAACTCAGAGCCCTCTCCATCTAGTGTCCTGTCTCCCACGGTTGGGGATTTTTGCTACTGGCAGCCGCTGATGGACCAGATGCCATTGTAGGCAATCTCATCGTACCATCTCCTCTGAAGCATCTGGTGTTGGCCACTGTCGGAAGACAGGATACTGGGCTAGATGACGCCTGGTCTGACCCAGTATGGCCCGTTCTTATGGTCACTCATGATTATTTTAAAGGTGACATGCAAAGGGTGCCTTGGTCTTGTTTTTTTACCTCCTTATTTATGATTCTTATTATTTTTATTGCAATAATCCCACTGTGCTAGGTGCGGTACAAACACAGAACAAAAAGATGGTCCCTGCCCCAATGTAAGTATTAGGCTTTGCCAGTATAGCCTTAAATGTGAATTTAAACCAGCATAGTTAAACTGGTGCAAATCCCTGGGCAGGACACTCCTGTTCCATTATAAGAGTAGGGTTGTTTCCATTTGATCTGAAGTTAGTTATGAACCAGTTTAAATTAAACCAAAGCCAACCACTCAACTGAACTAAGAGAGGCCCCAGCGGGATTTGCATTGATTTAACTATTTTAACTTAACCAGTGCAGGTCTGCACATAGACAACCCCTAAGACAAGAGAGAGAGATGCGGAGCACAAGGAAACCATGAGACAAAGCTGACAGGCCGTGGTTTCAGCCCACCTGCTGCCTAACAATGTAAACTTTAAAAGCAGCTTGGCCTATGTTTCGTTTTTTCCTATTAACTCATGACAGCCATTCTTGTAATTACTGTGGGATCAATGACTGATTCCTGTACAAATGTTGCTTTTTTTTTAAAATTAATACAGTGCTGATATGACTCAAAAAAACCCAGTCAAGTTTTGGAAGGTGTCACAGCAAAGGAGAGTTTCAAGGAGGAACAGGAAGACGGAAGAGGAGGTGGATTTGTGGATGAAGGGGGCTATCAATAAATGAAGGAACCCTGAACGGCTTTTTGTTGTTTGGGGGGAGGGGGGGGACTGGGGGGGAGGTCGCACAGGAGAATTTTTTGGTTATTTGTAAACTTTACAACTATCAGGGAAGTCAGGTCTGGTCTTCCCTAGTTCTACTAAAGGACCTCTGGGGCTCTCAGAGATAAGCACTGGGAGCTCTGGCACCTTAAGAAGGGGCAGAGGTGGTACATCTTTAACAATGATGTTCTTTCTCCCTTGTGTTTATTATGCACTGGAATTTAATGGGTGTGAAAATCAGTTTTAAAAAGCATGACTATAAATCCCTTCCACCTTCAATAATTCAACTCAAGGTGAAACCCTACCCCATTCAAGCCAATGGGTCATTTGTCATCGAGTTCAATAGAGCCAGGATTTCACCCTCGGCCCCTTGGTTTGAAACAATTTTACTAGTTTCCCAGCAGTAAGTCTTCCAGGGCAGATAAGACCTGAATTCCTAAGTAAACTAACAAGCACGTGATGGGAAATGTTTTTTTTTTTTTCACAAAATCTTGTATAATCTATATAGGGAGTCTTAATATAGCACAAGTTCAGTTCTCACCTCTCAACCACCTTCCTCGCTCTCTGCTAGAGCTGTTAACAGAAACCCAGAAATGCTTTACAGTGTTATCCACCGAAACGCTAAACAAACAATTTCAAGGTGACAAAGCAGCAGCTGATGTTTCCAGATTCTGCAAAAGATGCACAGGATTCCAAACAAATGGAAACTAACATTTCAGCCAGTTTAAAAAAAACACACACACACGCACAAAGGGCTCCAAGCAGCAAGGAGCCATTTACCAATATGACTGGAGGGCACCTAGCATCCAGATCTGCTATATTCCACGTGTACAGAGCTGTTTGGAAAGTTAGACTCCTAAGGGCACGCAATCGATCTATTGGGGATCGACTTATCGCATCTAGTGAAGACGCGATAAAAATCAATCCCTGATCGCTCTGCCGTCGACTCCGGAAATCCACCGCGGCAAGAGGCAGAAGCGGAGTCGACGGCGGCGCAGCCGCGGTCGACTCGCCACCGTCCTCACAGCCAGGTAAGTCGACCTAAAATACGCAACTTCAGCTATGCTATTCACGTAGCTGAAGTTGCGTATCTTAGGTCGACTCTCCCCTCCCCCCGCAGTGTAGACCTAGCCTAAGTCACTTATGCACATTTGAAAACATCTTCTTCTAAAGCATTTTTCCATCCATGCAAAGCAAGAGGACGAAAACCCGGCTTTCAAGGTTCAGGATTGCATTCCAATATGTCCTCCTTTGTCTGTTTTATAGCAATTTAATCATTGTTCTTATTGCTGGTTTGATCTATAGGCACCCAAGACAATAATTAATGTCCAGTTAGGAGCCAAGGGTTTTGCCTGCCAAATTACCTGAAATAGTCAGGGTGTGGGGGAGAGAAACTGGTGTGGGAAGAAGCAGGCACAGAAATTCAGGAAGTGATAAAAAAATAAAAAAATAAAAGAACAGACCTAATAATATGAGATGAAAATGACAAGTTGCAAAAACTTTGCTTGCTCAACTGGCAACAATTGCTTCAGGAAAGGCCCACAGGAAATAAAAGGATGGGGAAAGAATGGTCTTCAGCAGGTTTCTTTTCCATTTATGTTCCATTTGTAGAGGCAGCTTTACATTAATAACTGATCTTTTGCTTCCGGACTTGGAGTGTCACTCAGTGAAGAGCATAACTAAGAATTTCTGACACAGTTTATGTCTACAATTCCTGTGGGGATTATGGCACTTTAGAGACAAAAGACCACTCTGCCCTATAAAGTTTACAAGCTAAGTTTAGACCTAACAGGTCAAGTGATAAACAAGGTGGGAGTGAAGGGTAATGAAAATAACATCATGTGGTTTTTGCAACAATCCCCTCCACAAGTCCACCAGCAAGGAGCAAGCCTGAGACATTCACCCTCAAAGCACAGGCCTCTACCACTGGACCTAAAGGAGTGCCTTCTTTAGCTGGTAGCAGTAGTAGACTCTTATCCTCTATAAGTTAGCCACAAGAGGGGCACATCACACGCACCTAACCAGCATCTTTCAAGTTGATTTGTTATTCATGCATCTTGAAGGAGCTGCACTCTTAAAATGTTTGCTTATAAGCTACAATGATAATACTTGGAGAAAAGTTGTGAGAACAGAGGTGAAGAAAAAAGCATGAAGAACAAAGGGGAAGAGAAGAAAAGCATATGGACAGGGGAGCAAGTGGATGAGACTGGAAACAGGATGGGACTGTGAGGCCGGGTAACAAGGGATGGTTGCATGATCTGAACTGTGTTTACTAGTAAATTTATAGTATCCACCTAATCTGACACCTCTAGCTGCTATTTTTCAGATGAAAACAATACGTAAATGACTTACTATGCCAGCTCTTTGAATTCTAATGTCACGCCAGAGTATCAGTGCAGACAGACAGATGGGGATACAAAATAAGCAGTTCAGATCAAAATCAAATGGAAGTTGGTTAGGTTGGTGAACAAGGTACAGTGACTTTGAAGGACTCACTGTCCTTCTGTTCTTTATCAGTGAAGCATCATAACATTTTCTTCCTTTACCACAATGGTAATAGGGACTTCTTGAATAAATCAACCAGAAGGTCCTAGCTGAGTACAGCTGGAAATTGGTGAACACCTGTGACATCAAGAAGGCCCCACCAGCCAATCCGAATGTGGCTTTGGACAGTCAGCATCCACAACTGTACCTGCGGTCATTCAGTGGTGATGGTTCAGACTGGTCTGAACTAAGAAACTCTGTAATCATCATTTACCATCAATGCAACTCCAGTAGGAACAGGACTCAGACTTTGGTTTTGTTATTTTTAGCCAATGTGTTGCCTACGCCCAGTTAACCCTTTCCAACCCACCAGCCATGATGCTGGTCTACCCTACAGAGTCCACCCTTGCTAACACCGGTGGAGAAGTATAGCTACCAAGTTTCCCAGTGCAGACACAGCCTGACAGAGAAGTTCTTACTCTCCCATGGTATCATCCTCATCGCTCACACAACGATGGTCAGTAGGCTTCGTGGAGAAAAGCTCTTCTTCCTCTTGCTTTTTTCAGTAAACAAAGAGGAAAAAATGAAAGGAGGAAGTTGGAGCTCTTGCAACAGCTAGCACAGCAACGATACACAGATACCCTGCTGAAGCCAAGTTGGGAGAACCTAAAACCAAATCCCTCTTTAAACTTACTTTGTTGGCTTCTCCTTCCATCACTCATTCCCCTCCCCCACCCATCTGCGCCCCCACCAAGCAGTCCTGGCCAATCAACAGTCGTTAGTACTTAGATCATAAGCTCTTTGGAGCACAGACTGTCTTTTCACCCTGTGAGCCTAGCACAAAGGGGCCCTGATCCTTGAATGACGCTTCTAGGTACGACCACAACACAAATCCAAATAAATAATAATGCACTGTAACCCTTTAATCCTCAGCTCAACCCTGTCATCTTTACTACGCTGAGAGTTTTGCCAAATGAAAAACTGCAAATTAGAGGGATACATGTTGGGGAAATGAGGAGATTTTATACATATATGGTGGACATCTGCAGTCATTACGGGGTACTGAATGCAATTTATAACCAGCTATCACAAATCATTGGATATTAATTACCAAATGATCCTTTGGCAATCTACTGGGGCTTCCCACCAGAAATGGTCACACACAAGGAAATGAGGAATTAATCTCTTATCTGCTAGTAGCTGATAAGCTTCTGATAGCCTCCGGCTGGAAAAAGAAAAATAGTCCAACTCTAGAGGAATGGTTCAAACAAAGGTGACTGACACTGAAAAATTAATGCACCAATTACGTACCCTGCCAAACAGACAGAGGACAAATAGATACTTAGATAGTTGGTTACTATTTATTCAATACTCAAGCCACGTACATCCACCGGCAAAAAACCCCAGCACACTCGTCTGATTAGTTTGAATATTAATAGTTGAGAGATGTGCCTGGCTTGTTAAATACGTCATCAGAGATTTCACTCAATTTAATCAAATCACTAGAAATGACACATTCTGGGCAGCGTAAAGATGCTCACTCTGTAGCATGCTAACACCCTGTCAAATAAAGAGATCCAGGGCCGCCCGGGGGGGGGGACAAGTGGGGCAATTTGCCCCAGGCCCTGGGCCCCGCGAGCCCTGGCTGAGAATCCCTTTCCTCACCCGGCGGCGCTCTGAGTCCGCAGCGGTGGCATTTCAGCGGCGGGGGGCCCTTCAGTCGCTCCGGGTCTTCGGCGGCAGGTCCTTCAGTGCTGCCGAAGACGCGGAGCAATTCAAGGGCCCCCCACCGCTGAAATGCCGCCGCCGCAGACTCAGAGCGCCGCCTGGTGAGTACAAGCTCCCCCGCTTTGCCCCAGGCCCCCTGAATCCTCTGGGCAGCCCTGAAGAGATCCAGTGATTATAGTCCTGTATAATGTTTCTCTAAACAAAAGCTCACTGTTGTAATGATTACTGTATTGGCTCTGATATTTACATGGCTAGGACACACCTGTGAAAACTTCCTAAATATAGAAATAGTTAAAAAGCCAAACCAAACCCAAAAACATCAACAACCCCCCCTTCACCTCCCCCCGCATATTAGACTGTAAGCATCCTGGGGTAGAATCCATCTCTTCCAGCCTGTTCGCAGGATTAAGAATCTAGCTGCATGTCCATTACAAGCCTTGACATTCAGGTGTTCAGAACCCACAATAAAACTTCCCACCAGGCTGAAAGGGGTCAGCAATATACTGGAACATTTTGAAAAAGGAGGGGGATGAGGAGGGTGGAATGGATTAATAATCACAAGTACTAATGCGAATCAAATCAGGGCCCGATCCTGTCTACACATATGACTGAGGGCCGGTCTACGCTGAAAACTGACATGGGCAAAGCTGCGACTCTCAACAGTGTGAAAAATCCACACCCCTGAGAGTTCTAGCGATGCCAGGGGTGACCAACCTGTGGCTCTCCAGAAGTTAATATGCGGCTCCTTGCATAGGCACCGACTCTGGGGCTGGAGCTACAGGCGCAACTTTCTAATGTGTCGGGGGGGGGGGGGAGGAGGGGTGTGCTCACTGCTCAACCCCTTGCTCTGCCACAGGCCCTGCCCCCACTCCACCCCTTCCCGCCCCTTCTCCTGAGCCTGCACTTCCCTCGCTCCTCTCCCTCTCCCCCCCCACCCCGAACCTCCTGCACGCCACAAAACAGCTGATCGGGAGGTGCGGGAGAGAGGGGGAGGCGCTGATTGCAGGGCTGCCGGTAGGTGAGAGGCATTGGGAGCGGGTGGGGGAGCTGATGGGGGGCTGCTGACATATCACGGTGGCTCTTTGGCAATGTACATGGGTAAATTTTGGCTCCTTCTCAGGCTGGCCACCCCATAGCTATGCCAACCTAACCCCCTGTATAGACAGCACGAGGTCGATGGAAGAATTCTTCTGTCGACCTAGCTACCACCTCCCAGGGAGGTGGATTAATTACAGGAATGAGAGAACCACTCCCGTCACTACAGTGAGTGTGTACACTGAAACACTGCAGCTGGGCCGCTGTAAACGTAGCCTGAGGGTAACTTTACTTCTGTGAATAGTGCCACTGAATTCCATGGTACCACCCACATGGTCTGACTAACTCACAGACGTAAGTGCTGACCGGCTCAGGCCCTGCATGATTCACAAATGAACAAGGATCATGCACCATAAGAGATTCTATAGTTTTTTTATTTTGACATGTGTGGGCTAGTTGAACCTATCAAAAATTTGATGTTGAACTTCCGTCCCCCCGCCCTCCCAGGGAAAATTATCTTTTTGACCAAAACAAAAACTTGCGCGCGCACACACACTCACAAAATTTCAACCAAAATTAGATGTGTGTATTTTACAACAACAACAACAAAAAATAGAAACAAACAGTTTTGAAATTTTGGGGGAAGGTTTTGTTTTGGTGGGGGAAGAATACTCACTTTTTATACCCCGCCCTCCATCATTTAGTAGAAGGGCAGGGAAAAGGTGGTTTTGCCCTGCTGACAAATGAAATTTTTAATTGTTTTTTTGTTTGTTTGTTTGTTTTAAGTATTTGAAAATTTCAAAAAGCTTTGTTTCAAAACCTGAAAATACAAGAAATTTTCATTTTAAAAACTGACTGGAAATTTCAAATGAAATGAATTCTTTTCAGTCCTTTCAAAATATTTCACAAAATTTATTTCTCTTTCCCCCACCAGCTCCATTGATTAGGTTTATTCATTTAGGATACTTCCTAACTGAACTGCAACAGATCTTCTCCAAGAAACAAAAATTACTCATGAAAGAGACACACACACACTCCTACAGCAGTGGTTTCCAAACTTTTTTTCTGGTGACCCAGTTGAAGAAAATTGTTGATGACCGTGACCCAATGGAGCTGGGGATGAGGGGCTCAGGGCTGGGGCAGAGAGTTGGAGTGCAGGGGTGAGGGCTGCGGGGTGGGGCCGGGAATGAGGGGTTCATGTGAGAGGGGGCTCTGGGCTGGGGCAGGGGGTTGGGATACAGGAGGGGGTCAGGGCTCTGGGCTGGGGGTGCAGGCTCTGGGGTGGGACCAGAGATGAGGGGTTTGGGGTGCAGAAGGGGGCTCCGGATTTGTGGGGATTCTCGGCTGGGGCAGAGGGTTGGAGTGTGGGGTTGGGGCAGGGGTTTACCTCCGGCAGCTCCGGGTCAGCAGTGCAATGGGGGTGCTAAGGCAGGCTTCCCACTTGTCCTGGCACTGCAGACCGCGCTGCGCCCCAGAAGCAGCCAGCAGCAGATCCGGCTCCTAGGCGGAGGTGCACAAGTGGCTCCGTGTGGCTCTCGCCCGCAGGCACCACCACCTCCCAGCTCCTATTGGCTGGGAACTGGCCAATGGGAGTGTGGAGCCAGTGCTCGGGGCAGGGGGCAGTGCATGGAGCCCTGTGGCCCCCCCACCTAGGAGCCGGACCTGCTGCTGGCTGCTTCTGGGGCGCAGCGCGGTGTCAGAACAGTTAGGGACTAGCCTGCCTTAGCTGGGCAGCACCGCCAACGGGACTTTTAACGGCCCGGTCGGCAGTGCTGACCAGAGCCACTGCAACCCAGTCCTTCCATTCCGCGACCCAGGACTGGGTCGCAACCCGCAGTTTGAAAACCACTGCCCTACAGCACTTGGCTGCTAACCACAAAACCCCTGACTCCTTCTCTGAAAATGCAGGGGGAAAGGGAGAGGCCAGGTGGGGTTGCTGTTGAGAACTTATTTGGGAGGAGCTGTACCCCAGCTGGCAATATAAAACACATTGCCAAACTGGTGCTGCAGGCTCTTTCATCACTAAGGGACTCTTACTCATCCATAGGGGGAAGGAGATGGGGACAACATTTTCAGAAGGGTCCAGCATTATTATTATTTATTATGTGTACTGTGGTAGCACTTAAGGGCCTCAGTCTTGGACCAGGACCCCATTGTGCTAAGTACTATACAGACACAGAACAAAAAGCTGCCCCCAAAAGCTGGCAAACTGCCCCCCCCCCCCCTTCCTCAGGCCTGGTTTTCACTGATATTCAGCACTTGCAGCACCCTTGGTTTCCAAGTGGGATTTAGAGCACTGAGCACCTCTGAAAAAATAGGCCTTTGGCGATCTCAAGCTGGACACCCAAGACCTGAGGCCTCCCAACTAGAGCTGTGCGAATATCGGATTTTTTCTTTCAGGTTTCTTTGTAACTAAACAATTCGGAAACAAGACACGAATTCCAAAAACATTCCAGTGTCGCCGAAGCAGCTTTGCTCTCTGGGAGAAAAAGTTTTGGCTTAAAATTTTCAGCCAGCATCAGTGGAGATGTTTTGTAAATCCTTCCTGAGACAGGGGAGGGAGAGCGAGCAGTGTGTGACCTGGGGGAGGAGGGAATTTGGGACATTCTGTTGTATTTTCCTTGGGTGTGAAGGCACGCAGGTTTACGCAGCATTTTCCCTTGGCCCCCAAAAACCTCCCCCTGGGCTATATGAATACCATGAGCGCCTTCCATGCATGGATTTCCCCTTCTCCATGCAAAAGGGAGGATCGGCCCCTGCTGTGATATCCTTCCTCCTGTCACTGGAGTAGAGGACACTCCATGCTGGGGGATCTCGTAGGGTGGGGAAAGTGGCAGGGGAAGAGACATACATCATTCTCCTTCGGCCTCTGAGAGCCTTAAGATATTTCAGCCCCCAGCCTTTCCTGCACAGCCCCTCTGGGGACACAGACTCACACACTATCAGCACTCCAATGGAGCCAGGAAGCAGAGGGCTGCCCAGCCAAGACCAGAGACACAGGGCCTCTGAGAAGACAGCCCTGGCTCTTCCAACTAGGTTTGGGGGAGGCAGAGAGGAGGTGACTCCATTTAGAGATTTCCTCCCACAAAGCCCCCTCCTGCAGCTTTTCAAAATGGGAGGGGATGATCTGATGCCCCACTTTTAACTTAAGGTCTTGTCTCCATTGCAGCGCTAGCTCAAGGTATAACTTGAGCACTGTCCCTAACCTGACCCCCATCCACACACACAAATCTCTAGCTTGGGTTAGGTGCTGCGTTAAACTTGAGGTAGCTGGCCTGTCACAGGGGTGGTGAGGAAGCTTGAGTGTTGCTGATGCTCAAGCAAATAACGCAGAAGGAATGCAGCTGCTCTGTGTGGCTAATCCAACCCATCTGGGTTATTTTGCGGTAGGCCCGCCACCGTCGCTCAAGCTAGCTAACTTGACTGTAGATGACCACAAAGTAAGTTTGAGTCAAGACATCCCCTTAGTCCACAATGACATCAGAGACAGGCAAACTGCTCAGAGGCAGGTTTTTTCAAACCTCTCCAATATTTTCCCTACACATGCATAGGGTTACCATATTTTGTGCCTCCGAATGGAGGACACTCCACAGGACCCCGGCCCCGCCCACAGCCACGCCCCCGCCCCAACTCCGCCCCCTCCCCAAAGTCTCCGCCCCCTCCCCTGCTTCCCGCGAACATTTAATTCGCGGGAAGCCTGAAGCAGGTAAGGGGGGGTGTGGGGGGAGGAGATGCGACCCAGGCTGGGTCGGCTCGGGCCCTGGGGTGCCGGCCCCGGCCGACCACCCCCGGCCCGCCCAGCACTGCCGGCCCCCGGCGGCCCGGCGCACCCCCCGGCGGCCCGGCTCCGGCCCGGCTCGGCCTCCCGGCCCCGCGCACCCCCCGGATCCCGGCCCCGCGGCCCAGCGCACCCCCCGGCCCAGCGCACCCCGCGACCCCGGACCGGCTCCTGGCCCCCGGCGGCCCGGCTCCCAGCGCACCCCCCGGCGGCCCGGCTCCCAGCCCCGCGACCCTGGACCGGCTCCCAGCGCACCCCCCGGCGGCCCGGCTCCCAGCGCACCCCCCGGCAGCCCGGCTCCCAGCCCCGCGGGCCCGGCCCCCGGCTCCCCGCCCGGCCCCGCACCCAGCCCGGCCCGGCACCGCGCGCCCGGCCCGGCACCATGCCCCCGGCCCCGCACCGGCCCCGGCCAAAGAGGCCCCGCCGAGCCCTCCCTCCCTCCCTCCCGATTTTCCCGGACATGCCCGGCTTTTGGGGATTTCCCCCCGGACGGGGATTTGAGCCCCCAAAAGCCGGACATGTCCGGGAAAATCCGGACGTATGGTAACCCTACACATGCACTTGATGGCTCATTCACACACACACCCCTACACACACACCCTTTCTAAAATCCTAGAGGTAAGGAGGGCCTTGAATTTACAGTTTTCAGGAGGTTGTTTTTCTGTTTGTTTTTTAAACACACAGCCCTGGATCTCACAGACCTTCTTCCCTACAGATGAAGTTCTGTAGCACGTCTCCAAAACAGCAGAGATAAAAATGGGTGTCGTTTATGCTGAAAAGCAGAGGCGAGGCACAAACCAATGCTTATTTTCATACTTTTTTACAATATGTACCTTGTATTTGCATGCCGATTGTGCCATGCTGCGGACCGAGACAACAGACCCCTTACAACACTCAGCATTTACACCTCACATTGCAAACCACAGCAGTCACATTCAGCTAATCCAGCCAACCCCTGCACAGACTTCAGGGAGGCTGCTCTGTGCTTCTCAGTCAGGCGAACATCCTCGTGAGGTAGGGGAGGCGTCATTAGCCCCATTTTATAGCTAGGGAATGACAGCACCAAAAGGCTAAGGACGACATTTTCAGAAGTGGCCTCCGATTTTGGGTGCCTCAGTATTAGGGTGTCCACATCCAGGCACCTGGATTTTCATAGGTGCTGCATACCCACTGCTCTGACTGCCTTTCACTGGAGTCGTACCCACTCAGTACTTGGGCACCCAAAAATTAAGGAACTCAAAGACAGCGGAGAAATCCAGGCCCAAGTGACTTTCCTAAAGATCACACACCAATTTAGTGTAAGAACAGAGAATCAAACACAAGCGTGTCTAGTTCCTACCCTTGTGATTAGACTATGTCAAGGACCAGAAAGTCAGTTTCCATCATCTACCCTGTCCCGGCAAGTTACTTCATGCACGCAGACCCCTGCACCGAGCCCAACTGACTACATCCTGTCTGCAGTGGAGAGACACTCACAGGAGCGACTGAATCTGACTTGCGGAGCAGCTGGTAGGATCGGGGCCATAGAAGTGCTATATAATATATGTAGCAGCTGGTCCTGCCCCTTCCACTCCCTGCCTGAGCCACACGGATAGGGGCCCAGGCAGGCACAGCAGGAGGACAGAGCCCCTCTCTCTCCCAGCAGGGCAATCTGGGGGGGCATTTGACCCTGCAAGCCCCCTCTTCCCCTGGCCCCAGGGAAGTTAACAGCAGAACTCCCATTGTTTTCAGTGGGGCCAGAATGTCACCCCAAGTGCATACACAGAGGGATGGTGTCGCTCACCACAGAACTGCAGCCACTTCTGGGGTGCCACACAGCCACTGCAGGACAGCACACAACAAAAGCCACACAGACAGTAAGTGAAGAACACCTCGTCCAAGGAAAGCTGCTGCATATGGGCTCCAAACGCCAGCGAGGACCAGCCAGCTGCAGTTACTGCCAGGCAGGCCATTTGAACCACGAACATTATTTACTTTCTGAGCCACACAAACCCTGGCGCTCCGCTCTTGCTGTGCATCAGAGGTCTCCAAGATGACATGCATTCAAACAGCTGCCCTGGCGCCAGAGCAGAAGCCAGCCTACTCCAGCCGAGGCACGGCAGAAGGAAAGCAGGGTCAGAAAAGCTGGGACAAGCCGGGAGCTCCAGCCCAGGGAATTAAGCTGCTCCTTAGAGAGAAAAAGGCTCTTGGGAATCCAGAAAAGCCCAATTGGGGGCTGGCTTCATTCCAGCCCCTCTTTCCCCAGGCCAGCTGGTCCCCCCAACACCTCCCACCCAGCCCCAGCCAGCGACCCCTCTCACCCAGAAGTTCCCCTTGAACAGAGTCTCCTTCATGGTGCAGGAAGAGCTGCAGCAGAGTCCCCCAGCGCCCCAGGCTGCACAGAGACTGAGCCACTCCAGCCACACTGACAGTCGATAACTTTTTAGTTCCTCCTCGATCCCTGGTGCCTGCCGCTGGCTCCTCTGGGTCCTAAACCCCAAAGCAAGCAACCAGCCACCCTGCTTTCTCCCCTCCTCCCTGCCAAGCCAGCGATTATCTGCATGGGATTTCAGGACTTTCCTCCTGCATTTCTGGGCTTGTTTCCTTTTTAGTGGCTCTTTTCTTGGGGAAGAAGGGCAAGGAATGGAGAGAGCCTGGGCTTTAGGAGTGAAGGGCTCAGCAAGTGCACGCCTGGCTGGATGTTTCCTCCCTAGGCTACTTAATGAGTGCAGCAGATTACCAAATCATGGGTCAAGTCTCTGCCCCAAATCAGTGTGGCCTAGCGGAGTGAGCACTGGGCTGGGTTTTAGGGGACCAGGACTCTAATCCCAGCTCTGCTGCAGGACGGCAGGGTGACCTCAGGCAAGTGACTCTCTGTGCCTCAGTTTCCCCTTCTAAAAATGGAGATAATTAATGATACTGACCTCCTTTGTAAAGCGCTCTGAGAGCTACTGATGAAAATAGCTGTAAGAGCTAGGCAGTATGATTAATAATAATCCTATGTTAAATTGCTAATGCATGTACAACCCTTTGCAGCGGTAAAGCATTATGAGGCAAAGAACATGGTCAAGAATGATGTGGGGCCAGATGTTTGAATTGCTCAGTGCCCATGACTGGTTCTGGATGGGCCTTAGCCTTTCCAAGTTAATGATCTGTAACACACACAGCTATTTGCAGGGCTGAATCAAGGGGTGAGGGTGAGGAGTAACTCAAGGGCAGAATGGAAATACCCAGAGAAAGAGGGGGAAACCACCAGTAATCACTGCCCACTGGTAACCACCATCAAATAAATAATATATGGAGATATACCTGCCTCATAGAGCTAGAATGAACCAAAGGTTATGGAGTCCAGTCTGCTGCCTTCACTAGCAGGACCAAGTACTGTCCCTAAGAGGTTATTTATTTATTTACACTGATCCCTAAATGGCCCCTTCAAGGATAGAACTTATGAGGGTGGGTTTAGTAGGCCAATACTCAAACCACTGAGCTATCCCTCCCCCCTAGTGGGCATAGTTTCATTACATGTTTGCCAACAGGCAGAGGACACCATTAGTTCAGTGCAACTGGCTGTACAGCATTCCCACAAGGTGTGTGTGAATTTCTCCTCTGATTAGATCATTAATGGATTCCAAGGCGGGAGGGTTCATTGTGATCATCTAGTCTGACCTCCAGTAGACCGGAAACCTCGCCCTAGGATTGCTCATCACCTCAGAAAATCAGACTCTTTAATGATGTCTCAAGTTGGACACCCCAAATTAGTGCCCACTTTTGAGCCTAAGGGAGGACAGACCCCCTCTCAGTAGGGCAATCTATGGGGGGCCTTTGACCCTAGTGTCACACAGTGAGCGAGGAGCATTGCCAGGATGAGAACCCAAGCTTTAGCCTACTAATTGCTAGACAGTGCTGCTTTCCCTGCATGCATCTGATTATTTTCCATAGAGCCAACGCCTTGCTTTAGTAACAAGCACTGCTGTCAGCAAGAACCTTCTGACATGAACCTGCAGGTCCATTTACTGACATCTGACTAATCAAACACAGCCTAGAATTAGTCAGTCTCATGGCTGCTTTTCAGCCACTGGATAACCAAAACCTGCAGAAACTCAGCGTATCCTAGGGTAATATTTGCTGTCAGTCAGTTACTAATGCTTCTTCCCACAAAGAGGCAATAGAAGGTGGCAGATCTCATTCGGGTTAAGTTAACTTGGGCGATTGGCACCTGAGTTTTAACCTCGTCTGAGTCTGAGCAGCCATACTGCAAAGTCGTATTACCGGCACTACTGTGTCCTCACTGTTTCTGCACTCCCCCATGTGTTGCTGGAGGCTACAACCCCTGGTTCTTTGTGCTGAGACACTCTAGGATTCTTTCCCACTCAATAGTGAGAGAACTATTCAGAAGGCACCATGGTAAGGCATTGGAGGACTATCAGCACTGAAGTGATTTATCCTACATCCACACTGGAAAGTGGACAGGTTCCAGCCCAAGTTGAAGCAGAGCCTGGGTTCTAATCTATGCTCCCATAAGATTAGCCAAGGTTAAAAGCACCTCCCAATCCAGGCACACGGTTTTTGTGTGTGGATGGGAGAGTTGGGCTAAAACCTGGGTAAGAGCCTGGGTTAACGTTGCAATGTCGACGTGCAGCTGTCTACGTGGTTTATTACACACTGTAACTAACAAGGTAAACCCAAATCACTCCACGGCGGGAGAGTGTTGTCCCCATGAGGAACGATCTAGAGGTAAAATGAGAATCTGCTGGAGGCCACGTCATTGTGTGCAAAGGCCCCATGTGGCTGCATTGGCTCCAGGGATCCTAGCCATTTCCAGCTTCCTGGCAACACTGTTCATGTCAACTACTTAATATGGCTGCATAGACTGTATTTACTTTTCAAAGGACAGCAGGTTAGTAGGGGCGATGATGCACATATCCCCAGCCCTGGAGGGTATACCACCAGCTCCCAGGATGAGGGAAGATTCTGCTATAAAGGCAGCTATCCATATTTTCCACGTGAGTAAGGGGTCCCCTCGGCATGGAATCATCCAGACCTTAGCTTGCAAAGTGTGTTGGGATCCTTCAGAATGAAAGCATGTCAATATGCATCCTGTGTTGTTGTTATATTATATATAATATTAATGGAGATATCCCATCTCCTAGAACTGGAAGGGACCTTGAAAGGTCATTGAGTCCAGCCCCCTGCCTTCACTAGCAGGACCAAGTACTGATTTTACCCCAGATCTCCAAGTGGCCCCCTCAAGGATTGAGCTCACAACCCTGGGTTTAGCAGGCCAATGCTCAAACCACTGAGCTATCCCTTGTGAGGTACCATCTAAACCCAAGTAGAAAGCTTGGAGGAAATAGGCCCTTCTACTTGAAAACATCAAAGGATCATCTCTAGTCCTTTGCAGGACACAAAAGCAAGGAGTGTGAGCTGGAGCTGGGGACCCCATGCAAACTGAAACCACCAAGATTTGCCCAGTGCTAGATGGACGTCACACCATTCAGCTCCAAAATACCAAGGCTTCTATCTAGACGAGGAGAGGGAGCTTGTAATTTCTTATGATTTCTGGGCCAGCCACTTGAAGATGACATAGTAGTCATCAATACTTGAGCAGCGCTTGCCATTCCATCCTGGAGAGGGCAACAGTAACCTCAGCTGCCACACGCTGGTAATAACGTGCATGAAGAGGCGGGAGCGGAGAACACCATGTGGAAGGAGGAATGAGCACTCAGCGTTGTTCATTACAGGCTTTGAGTAGCCACCTAACAATTAGCAATGTCATTTGTTCATTAACATCCCACAAAAGCAGAAAGACCTGGCTGTTGCTTCAGTGACTCCGCCCTGTCGAGTTACTAAGAATAACTCTGCTGTGGATGAGAAAAATAAAACAGGTTCCTGCTCTATGTCACATAACCCTGTGATTCAGAGCGGGAACAGGAAGCGGGGCGGTTGAGAATGATAATTAAATCCATTAGTCTCCCTTTCTATTCAGGGTAAAGATAAGGAAAGCTTTGGGTCAGCTCAGTCCTCCATGCATAGAGATTTGTCTGTTTTTAAATGTGACAACGGCAGGCACCAATCTGATTAATTCCTCCTAATGGGGTTTCTTTCTCCTCTGATACAGACTGAGGGTCTGCAGCATCCTTAGGGAAGGGATATTTGTACAGTTTAACATGCCGATGTATGATTGGCCTCTTTGAGAGAACAAAAGGCTGCCCACCATGAAGTATGTTTGAAGAGATAACGTTCCATGCTCAGTAATAACAGCATGAAAACTATTAACTCACGAGGTTCCCTAATTCCTGTCCCAAGAGCGATGGAATAATGACTCTCCACGTATGTTGTCTCAAGCTTTGGGGGTGTACAATGAAAGAGCACTTGTACCCATCCAAGAATCTACTGGTGCTCTGGGAGCATTCATGGACTTAGCCTCGCTGCTTGCAGAGTTTGCAGAGCCAGCCTTAGGCCCACAGAACAATTTTTCACACAGATGCACAAAGCCCATGGTTCTGGGGAACCATGATCACAGGCAGAGCTCCCTCTGCTGCCAGGAGGAGGAGAACCTGAAATAGATTTCCGTACTTATCATTTCCAGAGAAGCCTTTAGGGCTTCTCAAAACTTAACTGACGTATTGTTTATCAAACGGGGTAGACGCACCCTTCCCGGCACAGATGGTTTTATGCTTAAGGCACTGGCCTGGGACTCAGGAGACCTAGGTTCAGTTCCCTGTTCAGCCACAGACATCCTGTGTGACCTTGGGCCAGTCTCTCAGTGTAAAATGGGGATAACAATATTATTACTGATTTATGTTACCATAGCGCCTAGGAGCCCCTGGCATGGATCAGAGCCCCATTGTGCTAGACGCTGTACAAACACACAACAGAAGGATGGTTCCTGCCCCAAAGAGCTTACAGTCTAAGTACTTCCTTTCTCCCAGTCCAGTTGTCTTATCTATGCATATTGTAAGCTGGCCAGGGTGGGGTCTGACTCTCTCTATCCGCATGTACAGTGCTGGGCACAATGGGGTCCTGATCTCAATTGCCGTCTCTAGGCACCACCATAAAACAATAATAATAATCATCAGCTTCCGAGCCTACGTGGAGCCTAGCTACAAGCTGGGGACGGCCCATCATTGCCAGCTCTCAGAAAGGTTAGTTGAGGGACTGTCCTCCAAATGAACTGAGGCTGTGGGGCTGCTAGGTACCGGAGAATGTGGACGCATTCTGGTGAATTTGAGCATATATATGACTAGAGTTATACAATCATTAGCTAGTTAATTGTCACAGGCAGATAAAGTATCCACGTCACAGGTTTAAATATGGGGAAACTGAGGCAAAGATGCTAAGTGACTTGACTAAAGCCACAGAGGGAGTCAGTGATTGAGCTGAGATTAGCCCATTATTGTCCTTTGCTCTCAGTAGTTTACAGGGAATCTACAGGGAAAACCACAGAAACATCGTAAATGATCAGTTCCCATTGGTTGAGGCTGTCAGGGCTCCACAAGGAGAGGGGCTGAAATATATCTCGATATTTCTTGGTCTCTAAAAGCAGTGGGATCCCCTGGTCTGTATGTGTCCTAAAACCTTGCTGGCGGGGAGGGAGCATTACACTTTTCCCCCGCCCACCCCAAACACAGCCAAAGATTCTTACCTGCATCTGGGGTGCCATTGCCTTGAAGACAGGTTTTTCTATTAAGGCAAAGCTATTCCAAAAGAACTCCATGTCTCTCCTTCTCTCAGCACCTGCCAGCTCTGATGCACCATCCCAACTAGCAGAGCCCGTGGAACAGGTATGAACATAGGTACCAGGAAGGAGCTGCTGTTCTGTAGTTCTAGAGCAGAGCAGTCTGTGGAGCACGTGTAGGTGGGGCACTGCAGGGCAAACACCAGCATGGGGTGGTGTCTGGGGACATGTGAACCCGTGGGAAATGTCTCCACAGATTTATATAGTTGCATGATATGCACAAAAGTACAGAATCAAAAATGTGGCTCAAACTTAAAGTCCAAAAGCTGCACGGAAAACATACATGAAGGGACTTAAGAGAAATTAGGCTACTCCATTCAACATAAAACAAATAATAATAATTTATAGAGATATCCTATCTCCTAGAACTGGAAAGGACCTTGAGTCCAGCCCCCTGCCTTCACTAGCAGTAACCAAGTACTGATTTTGCCCTAGATCCCTAAGTGGCCCCCTCAAGGATTGAGCTCACAACCCTGGGTTTAGCAGGCTAATGCTCAAACCACTGAGCTATGCCTCCCCCCAAGCTGAAAACCAGAAACTTCTGAGTTCTAACCCTGCTTCTGACTGGTTAATTGTGTAGCCTTGAGTACATTACAATACTTAAATCTTTCTGTGCCTCAGTTCCCCAACAGTAAAACAGAGGTGAGAATACTTCCTTACCTCATAAGAGGATTGTAAACTTAATTAATGTTTGTTAAACACTTTGAAGACACTTTATATGTCCTTAGTGTTATGCTGCTGATGATACAAGCTTCAGAAAGAAGCCTTTCTGTTACCTTCAAACCAGATCAGTTCCTGCAAAGGCAGCAAAAGTTACTTCCTAAAGTCTTCCTTCCTCTTTGAAAAGGCCTTTCCACCACAAGAACAAAAATACTCTATTTCCCCATGTTAAGTATTCTCACACCTCTTGTCAAACTGTTTGTAATGAGCTATCTGGATTATCACTACAAAAGTTTTTTCCTTTAATTAATTAGCCTATTAGAGTTGTAGGATAACTCCCACCTTTTCATGTTCTCTGTATGTGTATATACTGTATATCTCCTTACTATATGCTCCATTCTATGCATCCAATGAAGTGGGCTGTAGCCCACGAAAGCTTATGCTCAAATAAATGTGTTAGTCTCTAAGGTGCCACAAGCACTCCTGTTCTTTTTGCGGATACAGACTAACACGGCTGCTACTCTGAAACTCACACCACTGGCACTCTTCTGCCCAGCAAACCCCAACCAACCACAAATAAATAAAATTTTAAAAAAGCAAAAGCTTTACCTCTAGCAAAGTTTGTAATCCAAAAGAGAAGTGCCAAAGACGCCATGGAATTAAATACGGGCATTGCCGTTGATATTGATTTTTTGTGGATGGTGCTCTGATACTATGGTGACAGGCACCAGCATGAAAACTCTAAGATAGAAAAGTATAGGGAGTGGATTATCAGATGGTGTAATTTGTCGTAGCTCCATAATTTACACCAGTTGATAATCTGCCCCAATAACTTCTGAGTCAGAAAGGAGAGAAATATCTGGATTCCTAGAAATCCTGGGTTGTGTCCACAGCCTTGAATTATAAAGAAGATTAAGGGTGGACCTGATAAGAGTCTTCAAATATGTTAAGCGCTGTGATAAAGGAGAAAATGGTCAATTGTTCTATGTCTTCTGAACATATGACAAGTAGTGATGGGCTTAATCTTCAGCAAGGGAGATTTGGATTAGATATTAGGAAAAACTTTCTAACATAAGGATAGATAGCACTGGAACAGACTTCGAATTGAGGTTCTATCATTGGAGGTTTTTAAGAAGAGGTTAGACAAACACCTGCCAAGGATGGACTAGATATACTTTGTCCTGCCTCAGTGTAGGGGGCTGGATTAGATGACCTCTTGAGGTCCCTTCCATCTCTTCATTTCTATTATTCTAACCCCGAGTATGGACTAATACCAACATAGAAGTGTTTATATTCTGGTATATACCATATGGGAATGAAATATACCACTTCTATGCTGGTATAATTGTGTCCACACTTGGAGGGTTGTACTGCTTCCACTGTACTGGTATAGATGAAGCACTACAATTTTTGTGTGTAGACAAGATCGTAACGTGCTCAGTTATGGGCATGGCAAAATACACTCGATTAGAAAGATAGGTACGTACGACTTGATCCGAAGCCATTGAAGTCAATGAGAATCTTTATGTAAGTAAAGAAACCTGATTTTTCAGAAGTGAAGGGATCCACAAATCTCACGGAAGTCCAGGGAAACTGGGTGGGGGCTCAGCACCTCTGCAGATGAGGCCCCACTTCTGTTGAGGCACCTGGTTTGCACATTCTGGCCCATATGTGGGTAAGAAGCTCCAGCCTGTATTGTTTTTTGTAACAACTGAGTGTGAAAGGTAGTTGTGAAAAAAAGGGTCACCAGTTGAAAGTGTTCTTTACTTACATGTGCAGACAAGGACCGAGGAGCCTACATTACATAGCTGCTCAGCTTGGCTTGATTTTTAAAGTTCAGTATTTGTAAGGGAAGTGTCATTTTGGGCAGGATGGGGATGGGGATGGGGATGGGGATGGGGGGAGAGGGAGGCTGTGGGTTGAAACCTGATTTTCAGAAGGGCTGAGCATCCACTAATCCCACTGAAGTCAATCAATGGAATCCAGCTAACAACCCACAGCCTCCCCCTTGCCCCTGTCCTGCCCAAAATGACACTTTCCTTACAAATATTTTAGAACGGCTACCTTTTGGCATGTATTTATCCATCACCCTCCAGTAACCTCCGCCTTACCAGTTCTTGGGCTCAGGACTGGAGTAACTGGGTGAAATTCTCTGGCTTGTGATTTAAAGGAGGTCAGATTAGATGATTGGATGAATGGTTCCTTCTGGCTTTATAATTTATCACACGGTTCCCCTCCTCGTCCCAACCATGTCCCCCTGTGCTTCTCCTGGTCCTCTGCACACACATGCACGCACCAACCCTCCATCAGGGCTGAAATGCTTGGGTAGAATGTATTACCAATTCCCCAGGGGATCTAGTTTAAAGCAGAGAGGTGGGACTCGGTTGTTGTTGTGCCTCAGTCCAAGAGTCCCTGAGGGCAGAGTTCCCAGGGAGACAGGTGAGGCCCCTTTCTCCACCCCCACCCCATTAGCCTCCCAAAAGCAGGCATGTCATTTGCTATGAGGCAAGAGGGGCAGCTCCCCCCAACCCCCCCCCACTCCCTGACTTTTCATAGGTCTGTACGCTCCATGCTTTCACTCCATTCATCAACTTTGGAAGCGGTCATTAGATAAGCAAACTCCCCCGACTGCTCCCTCAATTTTCCTGAAATGATGCCCCGCCCCAAGAGTATGTAGCTATTGGGTAGGACCTTGTTTAACAGGCTATTTACTAAAAAGAACAGACACACCACACAATCAATTGTCTACAGCCAAGTTCTAAGATACAACCGCATTTGCTCCAATCCCTCAGACAGAGATAAACACCTACAAGATCTCTATCAAGCATTCTTAAAACTACAATACCCACCTGCTGAAGTAAAAAACCAGATTGACAGAGCCAGAAGAGTACCCAGAAGCCACCTACTACAGGACAGGCCCAACAAAGAAAATAACAGAACGCCACTAGCCGCCACCTTCAGCCCCCAACTGAAACCTCTCCAGCGCATCATCAAAGATCTACAACCTATCCTGAAAGATGATCCCTCACTCTCACAGATCTTGGGAGACAGACCAGTCCTCGCTTACAGACAGCCTCCCAACCTTAAGCAAATACTCACCAGCAACCGCACACCATACAACAAAAACACTAACCCAGGAACCTATCCTTGCAACAAAACCCGATGCCAGCTCTGTCCACATATCTATTCAAGTGACACCATCATAGGACCTAATCACATCAGCCATACCATCAGGGGCTCATTCACCTGCACATCTACCAACGTGATATATGCCATCATGTGCCAGCAATGCCCCTCTGCCATGTACATTGGCCAAACTGGACAGTCTCTACGCAAAAGAATAAATGGACACAAATCTGACATCAGGAATCATAACATTCAAAAACCAGTGGGAGAACACTTCAACCTCTCTAATCACTCAGTGACAGACTTGAAGGTGTCAGTTTTGCAACAAGAAAACTTCAAAAACAGACTCCAAAGAGAGACTGCTGAACTCAAATTAATATGCAAATTAGACACAATTAACTTAGGCCTAAACAGAGACTGGGAATGGTTGGTTCATTACACTAATTGAATTTTTTTTCCCCCATGTTAAGTTCTCCTCACACCTTCTATAGGTCATCTCGATTATCACGTCAAAGTTTTTTCTTCTGCTGCTACTGGTAGCTCATCTCAATTGATTGGCCTCTTACAGTTGGTATGCGTACTTCCACCTTTTCATGTTCTCTGTATGTATAAATATCTTCTGTCTGTGTGTTCCACTCCATGCATCTGAAGAAGTGGGCTGTAACCCACGAAAGCTTATGCTGAAATAAATTTGTTAGTCTGTAAGGTGCCACAAGTACTCCTGTTCTTTTTGCGGGTACAGACTAACACGGCTGCTACTTTGAAACCAGGCTATTTACTGAGCACTCGGGAAGCTAGGAATGGGTAGGTTAGTCTCTAAGGTGCCACAAGTACTTCTGTTCTTCTTTTTTTAGGAATGGGTAGAGAGCCAGCTGGTCACAGCTCAGCCTCAGGGTCAGAGCTGTCCCCTGCTGAAAGCCCTGGCTTTGTGGTTCCTCAAGTTAATCTCTGGGCTATTATTGGTTCATTAGCATTTCTAGTTTGTTTTCAGTCAATAAATAACCCTTTTCCCACCTCCAACATTGCAGACTTTGAACTTATTTGACCAAAATCAGGACTTACTGATTGTCTGGTATCCCCAGCTTCCTGGAAAATGAGAGGCACATGTGACATCCCAAGGGAATTGGTTAATTCTTGGGAAAGCTGGTGGGGGAAGGAGATATTTGGGCACGGGGTAGCTACAGAGAAGTAGCTTCAGCGCTCACCATGGAGCAGCTCTGTGCTTTCACAGACCCAGCTAATTCATCCTCACCACCTCTGTGAGGCGTGGAAGCAGCGTTATCCTCAGACCACAGAGAGAGTCAGTGATGGGGAGCCCCAGGTGTCACAGGCCCTCAGTGCACGAGACAATGTCTTTCATTTAGTAGCTGATCTGGGCCTGGCCCTTGTGCACATGGGGCGGATGGGTGAACCTTCCTGTCCTTGTCCAGCCCATGTAAGAGCCAGACACACTGCAGTCCCTGAGTGCAAGGACTGCTTCCTCCGTACACTCTGATGAGTATGCAGTACCCCAAAGGGGCAGGACCATGCTGCTTCTTCTCAACTCCCCCTCCCACCCCCCGAGCAGTAGGTGTGCACCTCCTGGAGGAGCAAAGGTAACTGCGGATCTGTAGTTCAAATAACTTTCATCAGAGCCTGCTCAGATGCAATACTAATAGAGAGCCATGTGGCTGCATAGGGACAGAGGACAGGACTAGGGTGACCATATGTCCCATTTTGGCCAGGACAGTCCTTTCTTTTAAGCCCTGTCTCCAACTCCAAATGCTACATCCATTGCACAGGGACACCATGTGGATTTGTGGCCCTTTCTGGAGCACGTTGTGTCGTGAGGCTAACCCAGCTCACCCACCTACTGTATGTCATTTTTCCATCTGAGATCAATATGACAAGAGCGTTCATTTTCTTTAACTGTCTCAGAACACTAGAGAGCCCGACAGATCAGAATTTGCTTATGCAGTACATGCTGCAACATCTACTCTCCAGATCGTATTGTATTTCTGAGCTAAACGTATTTTTCGAGTCAAGCAATCGTGATCCTACAGTAATATTACATAGCGCTGATATAGCACGTGTTATCACTAGACCTCAAAGCACTTTACAATGTATTTATCTTCAGAACATCCCCGGGAGGCAGGTAACTATTACTGTCCCCATGGAACTGAGGCATAGAGAGATTAAGTGATTTGCCCTAAGGTCATACAGGAAGTCTGTGGCAGAGCAGGGAATTGAACCCAAGTCATTGGCTAGTGCTCACATCACTGGGCCATGTGGTCTGTGCTGGTGGGGAGGATTACTACTGTAATAGTGTATTTTCTGGTCAACTTCCTGTACATTGCTACACTGTTTACTACTTGCGGTTTCAAGCAAAAATTGCTTATCCTCTGTTAGGCCCTGATCCAACCACCATTAAAATGAATGGCATTGGAGCAGAACCAGCATGGGGGGGGGGGGAAATATGAAGACTCCTCTGAAGGGTGTAGCAGTGGGTATTCACCCTTTTGTTAGGGGGACCTAGGTCAGACTATTAATATGGAACAGTTACTACCATATTCTCTGTTAAGGAGGCAGGGTAGTACTATAGATAGGAAATCAGGACTCCTGGGTTCTATTCCTACCTCTAGTAGGGTGACCAGATAGCAAGTGTGAAAAATTGGGACACTTTTTTTGGGGGGGGCGGAGGGTGAGTATAGTTACATATATAAGACAAAGCCCCGGATATCAGGAAGTCTGGTCACCCTGCCTCTAGGCTACCATTGGCTTACTATTTCACCCTGGCCAAGTCACGTAACCTTAGCTGACCTATCTATCAGATGAGGATAGTAATACTTTGATACCGTCTGTCTGAGAGCTTTAATCAATGCATCGAAGGTGCATTGAGATTCTTGGTCAAAATATCCACGGGCGAGTCTTGCAAAATTAGGAGCATTTGGGGGGACTTCGCCATGTTCTGTAGCAGCAGCAATGGCTACTGCTGGAGACTAGCTGGGCTATTGGCCTGACTTCGGGTGGCAATTCCTAACTACCGACTTAGCTGTATCTGCATAGTCAAAATTCACACCTGTAATCCTCCAATGCTGCAGCTCTACTAGTGGTCACCCTGGGAGAAGCTGTAGTCCAGACAGACCACAGGTGTTTTTAGCGTTGGGTTATCTAACCGTACTTAGACTACCCTACGAAGCTTCCACTATTGCTACCACTGATGGGGAAATACACGGCCTCTTTTTCATCATGTAGGACAGGCCCCTGCCTTTTCTTTAGCCTTTCTGCTCAGCTTCCCACCTTGACAGTGCTTCTTCTTGTTTCAACTACATCCACCTGCCAGGGAAATGGCCCTTGGCTATTTACTGTTAAACAGAGCCAGGATCGTGCATTGCTTCTGCGTGGAAACTAACTGCACAACTCACGGTCCCTGTTGAGCCATCTGCAAGGAGTGTCACTGAACGGAAATGTGCTAATAGGGATGCGGAAAAAACTATCAGTCAAGAGTCATTCATACCAACATGGACTGGAACTTCATTGCTTTTCCCCCTTTCTGTTGTCACGCTCCCCAAAGCACATGCCTGTCTTCATCTACCAGGTACTCTCTGCACCTTCAGAACCCTGCCGGGACCCAGCCTGGTAAGCAATCCCCACAAAGTGCTTCGCAGATGGACCAGCTTGACATTTTTCATGACACTTTTTTTTTAATTGAAAAACAGTTCTTTTTCAATCAAAATATTTGCAAAAAAATAGCACTATCATTTTTGTTTGCCATTTAAAAAAATCTTTTTGAAATCTTGTGTGTCAGAGACTCCCCTTGGGATAACAAGCCTCAATTTCTTTGTTAAACTGACAAACTCATATAACTCATATAAGCTTGCAGCGTCCAGCGGGCATAACTGGACATTGCAAGACGGGGCTTCCTAGGGTTGTGTCTGGGACCGGAGATATTGGCTAATATCATTCGGTTGCACAATCCAAGCAGCTCACATGCCAGAGGCTGTGTGGGAACAGCCCAAGAGTGGGGGTTCTCACAGCAGAGCAGGGTAAGGCTGGCTCCCAGAGTCAAGGATTGGAGTGACCTAGCAGATCACCGGTCCAGATAACACCAGAGGGGAACATCACACATTGGTAATAGCATAAGTAAATATTTATAGTACAATAGTGCCTGAATCCCCCAACAGACAATCCTTGCCTTGAAATTCATCTAGCCATCACAGTGCACTAATACAACCCTCAAGGAGGTAGTGAGCGTGGGAGGCAGTGAGTGGGCTGTGCTGTATAACTCACTAACTGGAAGATCCAAGTTTAACAATAAACTCTGTTATGGCATTATGAAACCTAGTGAGTGGGCAAGTTAAGGTAAAAGCAAGCTTGGGAATAGACAAATGAAAATGAAGAAACCCTATGAAAAGGAGATGTTCGATCTAATGGGACAAAGTCATTTTAGAAGCCTTTTAATCCTCTTTAAAAGATCATCTCTTTAGAATCCCTGCAGCTCAAAAACAAACAAACCCTGACATTTCAGCTGGATGTGAGGTTTCTGGCCAGCCTGGCAACAAAAAGGTTAACTAGAAAAGGTGGCCTGTGTATTCCAAAACAGAACGTTCATGCTGCCAACCTGGAACCAGTCTGGGCTGATGTGTCTTTTGCTAGCAAAAGACAAAGTGAGGTCACAGAGATGCCTTCCCCATTGGGAGATTCAAGTCACTGTAACAGCTAGTGCATATGAAGCAATCTCAATCCGGTCCCTTCCTAGTTTTGCAATTACGACTCTTAGCTACTGCAAACTTCCACTTCTCATATTTTTAAAGATTCACTGTCCCTTTTTCTTTTCTGTGCTTTGTTTCCCCAGATTTATCAATCCTGAAATACTGTTATGTCTCTAAATTATTATAATCAGTGCTGTTTATGGCAAGAAACCCTGGTCTGGTCAGCTGATCCCAGGATGGAGAGCTGAGAACTGCTCCAGCTCTGACACTGATTATCTCTGTGGCTTTGTGCAAGTCTCTTAATCACTATATGCTCGTTTTCCTCAGCTAAAACAAGCTGTTGCACAGGAGAGTGCATTTGTTAATGTTTCTAAAATAATTATGTTAAATAAAATTAAAGTAAATTGAAGATCTGTGTGGGGAACTTTTATCAATAACATACAGTCAATCTTGAAATAACTCCATTCCACTGCCATTCACTATTTTCACTGATTTAAAAAGAAATCAGTGAAATTTACAGAAGTTACTAGTTTCAGAGTAGCAGCGGTGTTAGTCTGTATCCGCAAAAAGAACAGGAGTACTTGTGGCACCTTAGAGACTAACAAATTTATTAGAGCATAAGATTTCGTGGACTACAGCCCACTTCTTCGGATGCATATAGAGGTACTAGGTGCAGGCACTTGCCTCCATCACTCGGCATGGAAATGAGTATCTGAGAATCAAGTTAAAATAAAAAAACCCTCTACAACAAAAAATATGGGTGTGAAATCCTGGCCCTCTTGAAGTCAATTAATTTTGCCATTGACTTCTGGGAGATAGTTTCACCTGTCTACTATACCTGTGCACTAATTTCACCACTCAGCCACTTCCACAATATCATTCCCACCTGCACCAAGGGAGGGATGACTCTTGACTTAGTGACTTCTATGCAGCTCTCTTCAGGCACAAGGATCTGCTCAGAAAGATGAGAATGCAGGCTCACGGCCAAAGATTGTATACACTTTGGGGAAGGGGCCTTGTTTGTATATTGGTCTGTAAAGTTTCTAGTATATTTTGGGTGCTATACAATTAATTAATTGGAAGGGGGTGGAATACACCAGACACATTGCTTTTGTGACTGACAGTAATTAGGTACAATGGAAAATCCTCAGGCATACAATTATTTTCTTCATGAGCATAATCAGTACATTCTTAATAGAGGTGGTATCTTAAGGGGGTTTACTTATTTACATAAGAAACCAGGTTAAACGATACGATAAAATAATGTGGCTGCCACCATGTTCCACCCCAGAGGTGGCTGCATTTCCATTGTGGGTAAAGTGACCTCTATGTATCCTTTTATACCTAAAAGGGGCATTGTGAGGCTTGCTTATTGTTTGTGAATTGCTGAGAGAGCCTCAGATGAACGACTCCATAGAAGTGCAAACCACTGATTATTATTGGGCAAGGAAATACAACATATAGCAAATCTATACTGACCATCAGGTTTTTTCCCCCTCAAGGTATATTTATGTCAAGGAGTTGAGAATGTTGTTCAGATCTCTGTTTCTTTTGTGAGTGGCACTGAACATACAACAATAAAAACAAGTCTTAAAAATCCTCCCAATAAGGGATCATCCCTCAGTCTTTGACTGTAAGATCTTTGAGGCAAGGATTGTCTCTGTCTTGTGTTTGTGCAGCTCCTAGCACAGCAGGATCCCGGTTCATGACAGACTCCTGAGTGCTACTGCAATACAAATAAATAATGATCATATCTGCAGGCCTGTCAGAAACTTGAATGTTAGTGGGGGAGGCTGATGAAAGCAACAAATACACCTCATGCTCCAGGCATTTATTTGTGTGACCTGTTTCCTTGCACTGGGTTGTGAATTCAAAGTCGTCTTCCAGAAGGGAAGCAGCTATCTGGTTGCAAAATGTCTTTCCCCTTGACTTCAGAGCCGGGCTGAGCTCCACTGACGGATTCTCAGTGTGTCCGGGAAATGGAGAATTCACTACATTGCTTTTAAAAGAGGCACCACATTTATATGTGTGTGTGTAACAGCCCTCTACAGCCAGCAGTGATTTCCATCATGGACATCCAGATTTTGGTACAGGAACTGCCCCTCGGCTTTACTCTATCACTTCACATGGGAATCCATTGGAGCTGGGTCTCTATTGTCCTCCCTATGTTGCTCTTATCTGTTACTGTTTTAGTGAAATAGTCCGTTACAATGTGCCCAGCACGGTCAGGGGCCGAGCAGACACCGCCTAGCCAGCTGTGTCGGGCATGGTTGGGGGTGGGTTAATTAGCTCTGCTCAGCACTCAGCAGGATTTCAGACTCCACAAAGATGTCTAAGTGCCTCACCTATGTTGGTTCAGAACTGACTTTCAGTCTCAAAAGCTGCCCTTAATCCCCCTTAATACACATAGGGCCCAGGCCCCCTTGCACAGCGCCTCCCTTTGAAGCCAATGGAAGTTACCTACCTACATTGCCCCCCAGTTGCTGAGTGCTCTTCTTCCCTACCACAACTGCACCCTACACTGCTGAGTGTTGCTCTCTGGAAACGACAGCGCCGGAGAGCACAAATGAAGTGATGTGTGCGCCTACATTTAAGTATCAGAGGGGTAGCCGTGTTAGTCTGAATCTGTAAAAAGCAACAGAGGGTCCTGTGGCACCTTTGAGACTAACAGAAGTACTGGGAGCATAAACTTTCGTGGGTAAGAACCTCACTTCTTCAGATGCAAGACTTGCATCTGAAGAAGTGAGGTTCTTACCCACGAAAGCTTATGCTCCCAGCCCTACATTTAAGTTTGTAAAGATCTAGACAAAGGTTTCTAACTATCAGAGGAGTGAAGTTCTGGAACAGCCTTCCAAGGGGAGCAGTGGGGGCAAAAGACATATCTGGCTTCAAGACTAAGCTTGATAAGTTTATGGAGGGGATGGTATGATGGGATAGCCTAATTTTGGCAATTAATTGATCTTTGACTATTAGTGGTAGATATGCCCAATGGCCTGTGATGGGATGGGATCTGAGTTACTACAGAGAATTCTTTCCTGGGTGTCTGGCTGGTGAGTCTTGCCCACATGCTCAGGGTTTAGCTGATTGCCATATTTGGGGTTGGGAAGGAATTTTCCTCCAGGGCAGATTGGCAGAGGCCCTGGGGGTTTTTCGTCTTCCTCTGCAGCGTGGGGCACGGGTTACTTGCTGGAGGATTCTCTGCACCTTGAAGTCTTTAAACCACAATTTGAGGATTTCAATAGCTCAGACATAGGTTAGGGGTTTATTACAGGAGTGGGTGGGTGAGATTCTGTGGCCTGCGTTGTGCAGGAGGTCAGACTAGACGATCATAATGGTCCCTTCTGCCCTTAAAGTCTATGACTCTAGATCCACTTCGGGGTGAAAGTCACAACATAAACAGAAGACTAATTGTATGAAGCAGTCAAAAAAATCGATGTAAATGCTGTCCAAACCCAATTTGAAACCATCGTCCTTTGTGGTCAACATGCTCTAAAGCAGCCTGAATTTCTGACCCAAGGTGGGTCTTGCTAATTAGCATGACATTTCATGTTGCTGGTTTAACTGAGAAAACGGGGGTCATCTAATCAAAACCTCCATTTGGCATGTTCCAAAGCATTAGCTAAGATCTAGTCCTCTCGTCCTCCCCTTTCACAGACGACTAAAAAGCTGCCAACAGACTTGGGTTCTGGTTCTACAAGCCGGGATGCAGGCGAGAGCCAAAATCTGCTTCTCGGAGCACCTGACGTCTTGTAGAGATACAGGGCGAGGCTCATGAAGGAAATACTGACTGGATGTCATGGCATGAATGGAATGCACACGTCCTGCCTTTGCAGAGGGGATGAACTTTATGACCTGCTGGGTCTTTTCCATTTCTGTCTCCTCTGGATCTTGTGTCTACGATGTGTCACTTCTGCTCATTCCTCTCTATAGTGTTGACTGTGCTGAGACCTCCACTTCTTCTCCAATACGTTTCCAGTCGTCATTCTTTCAATCCTTAACCTTAGAGAGGACACAAATGCCACAGCATTGGGGGAATTGATAACCATAGGCACCTGGGATTCCAGTGTGGTCCAAGGGCAATTCCATATGGAGAAACTGAGGAAAGCAAAGCTTATATTAAGAAGCAGAGCTTTGAATTGCCACACAATCCTTTTTTAGGCCACTAACTCCAGAAAGAGCACAGTTAACTAGGTTTAATAAAAATAGCAGATGTATAGCATGCCATTCATTGCAGAGAATCACTCCACCCACTAGTGAGATGCAGCCACCTCTTGAGTGGAATGTGACAGCTGTTTACCCACAGCACAACAGTCAAGGACAGAAACTGAAGACCACCACTGCCCATTGGAACGGCAGGGGAATTTCAGCAGGCAGAATGAAATTAGCCAAACTAAGCAAGTTTGTAGGCAGTGATGGGTAAGGTATGCTCTGTTGTGCAACTACGGTAAGTTATGCATCCGAAGAAGTGGGCTGTAGTCCACGAAAGCTTATGCTCTAATAAATTTGTTAGTCTCTAAGGTGCCACAAGTACTCCTGTTCTTCTTTTTGCGGATACAGACTAACACGGCTGTTACTCTGAAACTTACGGTAAGTTTGAGGACTAATTCACCTCTGTCATCATCAGCAACAATATGAAATTCCAGCTGGGTATTTCAGAAATCAGTTCTCCCCTACAAGGAAGGGAGAAGGCACATGGTGCTTAGTTGGTCATCAATGAATCAAAGCCATTAACAATTTTCATGAGATTAGAGTCATTGCATTGTGTTCAGATGACCTATTCCTGACAGTTCCTCTTGTCCCTGCCACTTGAACTTGGCCGTGATGTGCTGCCCATACTTTAACAAGGGGCTCCTAAAAACATGTCAACCAAGTCTGAGATAAACCCCGGTGGGCTAACAAATGCATGTTCACACAGAGGAGGGCTGAAGTTCCCCTTTACTGAAACAAAGCTGCTCGGTTGTAACCAAGATGACACCATTTGGCGAACAGTGCATTTGCGGAGTACTTTTATACTTTGTTCTTGAGAACTGTGCTGAATACAACAGCAGTTTGTAACGAAAATGGCTTTGCAACCTTATTGACAGCAGTTACTACCCCTTTCAGAGTGGTAGTTGGACAGCGTTCAAGGTCTTACACAGCTGGGGAGGTTCCGGCAGGCTCCTCTGGGGCAATTCTCAAGATTCCTGCCGTGCAGTGAAATCTAGTCCACTGCAGAGATAAAAAATAGTTTGCTCTTCAGCACTATTTGATTCCTAGGGTTGAGTCTTGTCTAATACTTGTACAGGGCTTTATGGATAACCTCTCAGATGTGTTCCTTAGTTTTTGTATGTCTGCTAGCACCCCTTATGCAATAGGTGCTCAAGATTATATACCAGTATCCAGAGAGAGCATGAACACCCTGTGTAGACAAGAGAGAGAATCCTCAATTTGTGAATCAAAACTGTCACCACATTGTGTTCAGCAATCCTGTTTCTAAGGCCTGGTCTACACTAACCCCCCAATTCGAACTAAGGTACGCAACTTCAGCTACGTGAATAACATAGCTGAAGTCGACGTACCTTAGTTCGAACTTACTACGGTCCAGACGTGGCAGGCAGGCTCCCCCGTCGACTCCGCGTACTCCTCGCGCTAAGCAGGATTACCGGAGTCGACGGGGAGCACTTCTGGGTTCGATTTATCGCGTCCTGACAAGACGCAATAAATCGAACCCAGAAGTTCGATTGCCTGCCGCCGAACCAGTGCGTAAGTATAGACAAGCCCAAAGAGTTTCTCCAGGCCCAGTACTCCTCCTGATAACAGCATTGTTAATCATCTAGCACCATCCTCTGGTCAAAGCATGTCACTTCACTTTCCAGCTAACCTTTTGGAAGTCCTAACTTATATTTTTTGTGTGCCTCTTAGTGCCTACTTCATCATCACGAGGAAACAGAATTTACACTTGTCTACCATTGGCATGCCTTTGGACAACATTAGAATTTAAGAGGGGGTAAAATTCTTACCTTAGCCCCCAATCTTACTATATACCTGACCAGTGGTTCTCAACCCACGGCCCAATCAGCACACAGCTGCGGCCCATGTAACATCCTCAGGGCCATACAGGTAGTATATATATTGTGTGGACGCAGCCCATGTAACACAGAGAGATGCATATGTGGCCCACAATAGTAAATAGGTTGAGAACCAGTGCACCAGACTGTATATACGAGATGCACACACCTCAACATACACCAATGATCCTAGTGAAAAAATGTCAATAAATCCTGGCACAGCTACAGACCCTACAGTAACAAAAAAATTATATTTACTTGTGTTAGGATATAGATATTCAGGCCTGTCTGCAAAGGCCTATACTTTAAGAATTTAGGTGTATTTTTATTACCTAGCTAGTTATAGAGGTATAAAAGAAAGAATTAAAATCACTGTCTGCCCGTGTAAGGGCCTTCTCGTACTGTGACAGTCTGAGGCCTTGTTCTTGGGCTAAGGCTAAGCAGCAAAGGCAGCCGTAAACTGGGAAATGTACGGTTACATCCTTACATTCCAAACTAGTTACATTGAAATCAGGTGCTCTTGGGCTGTTAGGAATACAATCCTGTCCTGATATTTTTATCACCTCCAGAGAAAGGGAAGAGCCTAGAGGTAAAAGGAAACTTAGTTTAATAGCATCCTCTCTGGCAAGAACTTACTTATTAATAGCTGGGATGTGAAATCCTCATTTTTGTATTGTTCTATCACTGTAGTCGTCACTTTCCTATAGTTTGTCTGTATAATCTGTGTCTGGTTCTGTGATTGTTTCTGTCTGCTGTATAATTAATTTTGCTGGGTGTAAACCAATTAAGGTGGTGGGATATAATTGGTTAAATAATCACGTTACAATATGTTAGGATTGGTTAGTTAAATTTTAGTAAAATGATTGGTTAAGGTATAGCTAAGCAAAACTCAATTTTTACTATATAGTCCGCAGTCAATCAGGAAGTAAGGGGAGGGGGAATGGGGAAATTGAAATTATGTTTTGCTAAGGGGGGGAATGGGAACAGGGAGACAGGCAAGGCTCTGTGGTGTCAGAACTGGGAAGGGGGACACTGAGGAAGGAAACTGGAATCATGCTTGCTGGAAGTTAACCCCAATAAACATCGAATTGTTTGCACCTTTGGACTTCCAATATTGTTGCTCTCTGTTCATGCAAGGACCAGGGAAGCGAGAGGGTGAAGAAATAAACCCCCTAACATCTTGGTGCCGTGACTCGGATACATCGCATCGGATAGGTGAGTGGCAGCCTGTAAGTCCCCCTCCCCAACAGTCCGCGCAGCTGCTTGGAGGGGGTATAGCAAACTCTCATGATGGTAGTTGCAGGTTCTGGCAAGCCAGGGCAAAGGATTTTTTGGATAAATGGATAAGAACCAGGGCCCATACCAGGTGCAAGGGTCAGCCTGGGATAAAATTAAAAAGGAAATGGAGGAAGTGTTTGGGGACCCAGAGGGACAGGGGTTGGCTAAGGAGCCCACCCTACTTTGGTATATGGGTAGTGAAAAAAGGTCCCTGCCCATTGAAACTAAATGCCTTCCAGGGAAAGGAGGCACTTCAGTCCACTTGTGAGAGGTTTGAAGTAAGGGCAGCATTATGGAAAGCTGCCAGTAATCTTTCAAGTTTGGTGCTGTTTCAGCAAGGGCTGCTGAAGGGTTGTAAATTAGTAAGCTGGCACAACAGGGTTTAGAGTCAAAAGCAGAGTTAACAGACCACCTTTAGAGACAGGAGCTGGGACTTGGACCTGGGGGAGTGGAGGAAAAAAGAAAAGGTTTCAAAGTGAAAAATGGCAGGGTTTGCAGGAGCAGGTAACAACCCCCACTCTTCTCCCAGAGCCAGGATGAAAGTTGGGAACCCTTCCCCCCAGGTTGTTTCAACCCAGGAAGCCTACTCTTGGTTCAGAGCTAACTATATCCTTTTCTTCTTTTCTCAGTTTACTTAATTTGCTGCTGGTAGCCTATACTTTAAACTGACCTAGCAGGCTTAATTGGTTTCTTTCCACCTCTTCACCCTCTGCTCCCCCCACCTTTCCACACTTTTATTTTTCTAAAGTTTTAATAAAGGGTACTTTAAATACTTACGTAAAATGTTTCTGGGTTTGTTTTTTATTAAGTTTTATTTTGTTTGGGACAAAGTATAACAGAGGTCTGCTCTATTCCACTGAAATTTTTGGAGTAAAAGATCAACAGGCAACCATGACAGGGACACAGCCAAGGCTCTTGGTGTCAGAGCTGGGATGGGGTACACTGAAGAAGGAAACTGCAATCATCCTTGCTGGAAGTTCTCCCCACTAAACATTGAATTGTTTGCACCTTCGGATTTCAGGTATTGTTGCTCTCTGTTCATGCGAGAAGGACCAAGTAAGTGAGAGGGTGAAGAAATAAGCCCCCTAACAACTTGCTCTGCAACTAGTCTCTGTAGAATGTGGAAACTGGATAAAGTCTGGCAGTCTGAGAACAGATCTGGGAGCTAGGAACACCCTAACCCTAGCACTGGGGCAAATCTGTTCAATTAAGATGAGCCTCAGACACTGTATAAAAGGGGATATTACCTACTTGTCTTTCAGGAATATTGTATTGATTAATGTTTGTGAAGCACTTTGAAGACAAGTGCTACATCTGGCAGGTATTGACACTTGCTGTGCAGTGAGAACCTAGGGAACATTCAGTCCCAATGCATTTTCCTGCAGTAGACAAAACATTTATATTATGCTAACATACAAGATAGTTGACAGCGAAAACAGACTACAGAATCCTAGTAGTTTGTGTTACTACTTCACCAAGATAAATAGTCACATCTTTCCACTTCTAAGAGCTTTCAGCCATGAATCCCAGCATGCTGAGATAGTGGAGTATTGCTCCACACAGCACTTTGACAATGAATTAGCAGTGGTGCAAAAGGATGAAGCAGTTGAATATTATGGTGCAAATTCTTGAGAATATTGGACTCACCAAACTATGAGGAACTTAAGAGCTCTTTTTTTTTTTTTAATTTTATTTATGAAGATGCTAAAGGCTGTAGTTTTGTCTGAAGTGTAATAGGGTTCTTTTGTAGGATGATTTATTTCAGCAGCACAAATTAAATTCCTGATGGTTAATAAATACTTGCTTTTGAGAGTTTTAGGTCAGTTATATTTTCCCCCAGAGTTTGAAGAATATGGACTAAGATGTTACTGGTAGCAGACCCTTACATTTTTATAACATGCAAGGAAAGCAGAGTATACCTGAAAGTTACATATTGATACGCTGCTTTGAGAGCATTGTGCGTTATAGCCATCCTATTTTAAACAGGTGGTAATTTTATGTAACAATTTTATTAATAGAGTATTGCTTCCTAAGTTCCCACTAACCTGCGTGGCCAGGCGGCCACCTAGCAGGCTACCAAGTGCCTTGCACTTCAGGTGTCCCTCCCTGCACTGCCATGCTGCTCCTGCCCTCTGCCTTAGAGCCCCTGGCCAGCTGCTCCCGGGAGCCTCCTGCTTGCTGTGCAGAGTGTGTGTGGGGGGGAATGGAGAAGGGGGGCATTGATGTCAGTGTCCCCCTCCCTTCACTGCTCTACCCCATCTCTACAGAGCAGGAGAGGGGGATGGGACATGACAGGACTCAGGAGAGAGGGAACTTGCTGACATCTGTTGCTGTGGCTAAACAAGCAGGCTTCAGACTGCTGAGTGCAAAACTACTTAAACGGGCAGCATATGTCAATCTCTCACACAATCTCTCTCAGCTACACATTGTCTTTCACAGTCACCTGCCACCACAAGCTTGTATTATTGTTGGTGTTACTTGACACTTTTCAAAGTACATTTAGTTTTTTGACTGGTCTATGCCTTTCATAAGTTTTATATCTCCTTTGCTTAAATTTAATTCTGAGTAGTGAGTTCTAAAATGCCTAACCTGTCCTAGCTGGAGTAATTATCCCTACAGTAACTTTTTAAATATAGATCTAGGTTTGTTTCTACTGGTGGTACACATCCACATGACCTTGCTATGGCCATAATTCATTCTGCACATGGATGAAAGTTAGAGGGAACTCTGATTGCTTCTACTGCAATTTGCTCCACAATCACATATTAGTAAGAGTTGGACTGCTGTTACATAGCAGCTTTACATAACGTATTTAGCACTTCAGTATACAGACCTCTAGTGGAATTTACAGTAGTCAGCTTGCGTACTCACCTGCTTCTGTAGGTGCTTAGTGTAATTTATCTGCCTATTGAGGCACTTAAAATACTACTGTAAATTAAAGCTCGAGGCTGCTCAGTGATCCAGAACCAATGCCTGGAGAAAAGTGTTGACGGTTGTTTACTCCTCAGGGAATTATGCATACAATATTTTAAAAATTTTTGCAAATTTTGTCAGACCACCCTATAAATCACACCATTTCCAAATACTTTTGTAATTTCAAAATAGTTGAAAATGGTGCAATTTATAGGGTGGTGTTCTGAAAAATAAAAATAAGCAGAATTTTAAAATATTGTATACAGAGTTTAGTTTTTTTGGTGCAGAATTCCCCCAGGAGTACCAGGATACTGTGTGGCATAATATGGGTACAAGCAGGTCAGTGGGGGGTCTGGGAACAGGGGAGATTTGGATGCACAGGAGCTTGTTGGGGTGAAGGGGTTCTGGATGCAGGGGGAATGGGACTCTGCAGCAAAGTCCAGGTAAGGGTGGATAGAGGGTCAGTGGGGGGGTGGGGCGGCGCTCAGCTGGGTGGGACCCAGGTGCACAGGGGTTGGGCAGATATGGGGGCGGGGAGAACAGCTCCCCATACAGTGACCGCTCCCCTTGTGGCTGAGGAGTAATGGGACAAGTGGGGGGAGGGGTTACTGTCCACTGAGCTGCTGCCCCCATCTGTCCAACCCCTGTGCACCTGGACTCCTCCCCTCCCCCACTCCCAACCCCTCTGCTGAGCCTTGGACCCCAACCCATAGTGCAGAGCTTCCTGGAGCTAGGGGAGTTTCTGGGGGTTGATCTGACCCAGACCCAGCTGCTCGGCAGCCTAGGCATTCCCGCCCCCCCCCCCCAACATGACTTACCCATGCTGCCAGGGAGGGGTGAGCAAGCATTAGGGCAGCTTCTCTTTGCTTCCCCACTGGAAGCATTTTTCTGCTGGAAAGGCAAGAGAACCTGTGGGAGGACATGTTTCTTCATTACCCACAGAACTCCCGAGTGGATATAGTGCAACAAGACAGGTACAGCACCCTTAAGATCATCTCAGTCTTATTACTGGTTGCTTCCTCTGCTTGCTGTTAGTTTTGGCATGATTCAAACAGCAACTCTTACAAAAGAGAAAGAGATTACATGATACAGATTTGAAGCTGCAACCAGCTACTGGCACATGCTGTGTGTATTGTACCTCAAGCAGTAGAAACAGTTAGTGCCACTGCTGAAAGCAACTATGAAATCGCAAGTTTACAGTAAACGCAGTTCCCTTGTGTAAGACAGTTAAAATTACTAAACACCCTGCCCCCCCAAACTGAAATTAGTGTTTCAGTGTTTAGTGGGGATAAGTAGTTCCTGGGCCTTTCATATGCATGAGTTTTAGAATGGTCCTTTACCCTCTTGAGTTTTCTGCATTAGCGAATTGAACATATTTTGGGGTTGGTCCTGCTTTGAGCAGGGGGTTGGACTAGATGACCTCCTGAGGTCCCTTCCAACCCTGATATTCTATATTCAGAAACCCTTTGTTCTAGGAAGTGTCCCAAAAAGTGTTAGATAGGGATGCTGATAAAATTCTCAGCCTCAATTCAAGTTCATGACTTGCTACAAACTCCATTTATACAGGCTTTTGGTTACTGGGTGGGAGAAGGGAGGATTGTAAAGTGGGATGATGATCAGGAGACCGACAGCTTCATATTCAAGATTCCTAGACAGTCCTAACTCAATGCATGCTTCACCAGGTTCCAAATACATGCATCGAGCTGATACTTTATGCGGCAGAGCCAGTACAGCTATAGGACAAAGTGTGATTTAAGTGGTTTCCAGTACTGGTCATTATGATCTGGGCACCTGCCACTAGCCCATCATGGATCTGAGCTCATTTCAGCTACAGAATCTATTTCTATTGATAAGTGAGCCAGGAAGGACCCAGTTTAGCTTTTAAGACTTTAGATTCTCGTTGCCATCCCTGGAAAAATATTTACATTAAGCAAAATTTGATCTAAATATTGACAATTTTTAGCCTTATGATATTTTCCACATTCTTTTCAGGATTATAAACAGCACTTCAATGAGTGGGGAAAGTTTTAGGGAGTTTTATGAGTTATATTTTTAAATTTGTGTTGCTTTAGTAGTTTCTGTATACACACCTAGAATACCTGGATAGAAAGGTGTCAGTTTATACTGAGTGTCTAGAACTTTTTTACATGGAACCTTTTATTCTCAATGAGATATCTGTACAGTCAAGTCACACATACTTTAAAACTTCTGAAGAATGGAGTTAGAGCCCTAGAATTCAGTGACCAATAGTGTGGCATGTTAGAACAGTTAAGTGTTTATGCTTCAAAAGTAGCCAGGAAGTTTGTGACTACTTCTTTCAGCTTGGCATCTGTTTGTTCAGAGATCTTCCCATCAGTCCTGTTAGAAAAAGACAGGCATGAATTACACACTTCAGATCCAATAATAGATCATTCCCTAACCCCTCCCTCTTGACACAAAACAAAAAACAGCTATCTAGAATCTTGCTAACTTAAGTGGGAGGTCAGTGGCAGGCTAGCAAATGAGTGAACAGGAATGCAAGGTTAAGGTATACTGCTGAAGGTAATATTTTGTGGAAACATCAGTAAGACTTCAGTTGTGGTGAGAATGAAAGTACACTTCTGGCACAAATTCAGTATCTAGGTTAAATGAGGTTCTGTTTGTTGCCAGTGACCTTTACTTCAAGATAATCCAATATGCTTCAGATATGCTTTAAAGACCAGGCCATGTGCCCTCCATGGCTATCCTTCAAATAGAGAAGGAAGGGATTAATACGTTTAACGGTGACTACTTACACAATTAAAAATCCAATTTCAATGCTCAAGACTTCCCTGTTACGTACCAATAAGAATCTTAGTCTTTATGTTTGGAGTATTTACGCATACATCACCTTTAAAATAAAAGTGGGAACACTGAAGACACATACCTGATTGTGGCTAGAAGGGTCTGTTGCTGGCTCAGAATGTGGGCTAGGAAAGCACTCTCAAATTTGGTGATTTTGCTGGGCTCCAGTTTGTCCAAGTAACCTCTTACACCAGCATAGATGACTGCAACCTGTTCCTCAATAGCCATGGGGGCTGCACAGAAAAGTGTAGTGTTAGCCAATCTGTATTTCTCGCCTCAGAACATAGCTCAGTGTTATACAGTGAGCTCTGCAAGGACTCCTGCACATTTGTGAGAAGAGGATTCAAAAATAATGAAGACTGCATTCTGTGTATTCTGCACATAACAAACCTGAGTAGTTGTGAACAAGTTACTGTAGCTCTACTCACAGAAGCTGACCTGATAATTAGTAGTCAGAAAGTTCTAGTGGCCTAGCAACACCATATCAGAACCAGAAGTCACCCGAAAGGACTGAAGCGTTTCACATTGGCTGCAGCCGGTCCGACCTTGCTATAGACCCAGACTTGTTTCTTCCCCAGCTAGTTAAGTGTTGTATAAAGACGGGGAACTCACAATACTGTCCTTGTTTGAGAAGCTCAGTCAGACGCACACCACGATTCAGCAGCTGTTGAGTAGCCGCATCCAGATCAGATCCAAATTGAGCAAAAGCAGCTACTTCACGATACTGAGCCAATTCCAGCTTCATGGTACCGGCCACCTAAAATACAAGAAAAATTATTGTGTTTGGTTATATGCCACATTTTGCAAGCAGCTAAAATCCTCTAACTTATTTTCCTTCGAAAGCTATCAGAGCAACACGAGCTCATTTCAGGTCCATATGATGGGTATTACATTCACTTTTAAGCATAAAGAGCACCATAATGGTGTAAGGATGAGAAGAAAAGAAATCAGGCTATCTAGAAGGAGAGAGAGAGAGAGAGAGAGAGAGAGAAGGTAAGCAGAAGTTCAGGTAGTGGAGTTGTGTTGCATCCTGAAGTAAACTCTTCAGTGGAGAATAAATGTGCAATTTACATTAAAGCTAAAGTTAACATTAACCACCTTCATATTTCGATTAAACAGATTACCACAAGTCTGATCAGAGATAATACCTTCAGGTCTGGATACTTCGATTGGATTTCATCATGTCTAAATTGAGAGGGGGATTTCTATAACTCCACCAATATTTACAAAATCAGAATGCTGAGGTCCGTTTCTTGAGGTTTATTCTTTGAGAGTTTACAGTTATTTACAACTGGCTTTATGTAAATAAATAGTGAAGTCCGTTTTAACGTGCAGTTACTTTTCAAGCTATGATCTTAAATGCTAGCAAAAGGAAGTGAAAAGGAGTATCGGACAGGACCTAAAGGTCCTTGTTTTTAAGCAGTAAGCGTTCTAGTAACGTTTAAGTTCTTTTATGCTCACCTGCTTCATGGCTCTGGTCTGGGCAGCAGAACCCACGCGGGAAACAGACAGCCCAACATTGATGGCTGGACGGATGCCTTTGTAGAACAGTTCAGTTTCCAAAAAGATCTGCGAAGACAGATTTCTGGAGTTTCTACTGAGATACTAACAGACTTTATGCACTTTAATAGTGAGCGTTGATTACTTATTAGATCGCCCAGTTACACCAGCACACAAGGAATAGATCCTTAAATCCTACCTGTCCATCAGTGATGGAGATTACATTAGTTGGAATGTAGGCTGACACATCACCAGCCTGAGTCTCAATGACAGGAAGGGCAGTCAGGGAGCCACCTCCAAAGGAGTCATTCATTTTGGCTGCTCTCTCCAAGAGACGAGAGTGTAGGTAGAACACATCCCCAGGGTAGGCCTCACGACCAGGGGGACGTCTCAGCAGCAGAGACATCTGACGGTAGGCAACAGCCTGTATAAAAATAAAGAAAAAGGCTTTAGAAAGCCTTTAGAAACTAATTTCTAATGACAAGTCTACATCGTACGTCTGTTTAAATTCCAGTGTTAAGTTCCCAAAGCTATGTCAGTTTCTTGAAATAGTGAATATTTCATTTTACCTGTTTCGATAAGTCATCATAAATGATCAAAGCATGTTTCCCATTGTCTCGGAAATACTCTCCCATGGAGCAACCAGAATAAGGAGCCAGATACTGAAGAGGAGCAGCATCTGACGCTGTTGCAGAAACCACAATAGTGTACTTCATGGCATCTGAAAAGAGTTTGAGACAGTTATTGATAAATGTTATTTTGTTTAAAAACCCCTTTAGACTCTTCCTCTTAGATTACATACCCCGGTTGGATATAAAAATTGACAGCTGAGATCATATTACTAGAACAGTAATTGTTTGGCAAATACAAAAAAGGACAATTCAGTTACTGACTCCCCAGTTAGGGAATTTGCTGCAGAAAAATTTGTATCGGGATAGGTTTCTTTAAGGACTGCATCCGATAAATGTTCACATGTACTGTATCTTTAGTCAAATTACCAATCTCAAATTAAGATGCACAGATCAGCAAGCAAAACAATCTTTGGCCTACATCTTGTAAAACTTATTTTTCCCTGGACAGAGGAAAATAAAATCCCACACAAACCCGTTAGAATAGCTATGAAGTCTGTCACTAATTCAGTCATTGTTTTGGTCTCCCTCTAAGGAGATACATTTACAGTTTAAATTGAGATGAAGCTGCTGCTATAGTATTACATTATCTGCTTAAATATACATAAGCTTAAGGCTCCTTCTTCAGGTGACTCCAAGGCAACAATTTCTCAGCTTCTGCAGAGTTATATCACTGCCCTTTGCTCCATGGGACTACAGCACATTAGCATGAGAACGTATCACAGCAGAGTTCAACCTTTTTCCCCCTGCCAGAAGTTGGCACCACTTGCCCATGAAGCAAAGCAATACAGCTCCATTGTCAGTGTTGGGTATTTTCAAATAGCAGTGAAAGACTATTGAATTCAAAATAGAGGTAAGCAAAGGAAAACCTTCTTTTTGACCTGGAACATTTGTAGTTACTAACCATGAGACTACAATTATGGTCTTTCCTTCAGCCTCACCTGCTATCATTACTCTTAAAATGCCCCATTTATTTTGTGCAAACTCATCTGCACATGAAGTGTAGACACAGGAAATGTATCTACTTTCTTAAGTGTGTACAATTCACAGCATTTTTCAGGTATAGTTACTAGCCTACTGCCAAAGAGAAGGGCTGGCTAGAAGTTAAAATCAATAGTGTAGTTCTACTCTGAAAAGCTACCCAGACAGGAGCACTGTCAGGTTCCATGCTTGCCTCAGCACCTTCCAAAGAACACACAAAACACAATTTGGGATCTGAAATCAAGCTGGTTCTTTTCTTGTGCATCAGAGATTCGGCAGAGTTTGCTCTTAGGGAGATTTGTGCACTCCCATGACATTTAACACATTTGCACCAGTTAATCAAGTTGAACCAGTTAACCCATTATTAAAATGTACAGAAGGAATGGTATTAGTGTAAAAGCTGAATTGGAAAGTCACTTTAGAGAATTCCAGTGTTTTCTCCAACTCTTTATACCTGCATCAGTAAGCCTCTTCACCAGCTGAGCAACAGTAGATCTCTTCTGACCAATTGCGACATATATACAGTATAGTTTCTTTTTCTCATCAGTTCCATCATTAAATCGTTTTTGGTTGATGATTGTGTCAATAGCAATTGAAGTTTTGCTGCAAAGTAGTAGAAAGTGAGAACTCAGATGGGCTAATTTGTCCAAGCTACTTTGTTTTCTTCCCTCCACATGTACAGATTAACTTTGTATATTCACACCTTTTCTTCCATAAAGAAACAGCTCCTTAGCAGCTTAGACATTAAACAGTACGCTTCAGAAGACAAGGATTACTTACCCAGTCTGTCTGTCACCAATGATCAATTCACGTTGGCCACGGCCAATGGGTACTAAACTATCCACAGCCTTGATGCCAGTTTGCATAGGCTCACGCACAGAGATTCTGGGAATGATCCCAGGAGCCTTTAGACCAACTCTCCTACGTATCTTAGAACCAAGTGGACCCTTGAAAGCAAAGAAAGGTTTTGTAGCTCTGCACAAAGCATGTGTCACTATATAATTTAAGAGGCAAACAAATATTTGTTTGCCACATTTACCTTTCCATCAATGGCATTACCCAGCGCATCTACGACACGGCCCAAGAGCTCATCACCAACTGGAACATCCACAATGGCACCAGTCCTCTTCACAATGTCCCCTTCCTTAATCAGTCTGTCGTTACCAAACACGACAACACCAACATTGTCAGGTTCCAAGTTCAGGGACATACCCTAAAACAGAGGTGATGCCGTTATGGAACAACATGATGCAGGCAGGAATTCAGTTAGTTCTTGCAACAATTTAACCAGATATTAAGAGAATTAGAAAAAAAAAAAATGAAGGTATTTTGAATGATAAGAGGCTTAAAAACATTTGAGTTCTCCATAGATGAAGTTGCCACAGCAGGTAGACTGAGGCTGTGCATCTCTAGTCAGGCGGTTTCTAGGAGGAGAGGGAACTCTAGAGGCATGTTTTAAATAAGTGACAAATCATTAAGACAATACAAAGTTATGCATATTGGAAAGCCACCTCAACTATACATATAAAATGGATGGGGTCTAAGTTAGCCCTTACCACAGAGGAAAGATCTCAGTCATTGTAGATAGTTCTCTGAAAACATTTGCTCAATGCGCAGCAGCCGTCAATAACGCTAACAGAATGTTAGGAACCATTAGGAAAGGGATAAGGACTAAGACAGAAAATATAATGCCATTATATAAATCCATTCTTGTCACCCAATCTCTAAAAAAGATATTAGAATTGGAAAACGTAGAGAAGGGCAACAAAAATGATTAGGATATAGGACAACTCCTATAAGAGGAAGGATTAAAGAAAATGGGACTGTTCAGCTTAGAAAAGAGATGACTAAGGGAGGATATGATAAAAAAGTCTATGAAATGATGGATGTTATGGAAAAAGCAAGTGTTATTTACTCCTTTTCACATAACACAAGAACCAAAAGTCACCTGGTGAAATTAATAGGCAGCAGGTTTTAAAAAAAAAAAAATCAAGGTGCTTCCTCACACAACGCACAGTCAACCTGTAGAGCTCCGGTGGGGGGGGGGGGGGGGGGGGGGGGGGGAAAGAGGAATATTATAAAGGCCAAAAGTATAAGTGGGTTTAAAAAAAGAAATTAGCCATTAGGGTCAGGGATGCAACCCCATGTTCTGACTGCTTCTAAACCTCTGTCTGCCAAAATCTGGAGCTTGACAACAGGGGATGCATCATTGGATAATTGCCCTGCTCTATTAATTCACTCTGAAACCTTGGCACCAGCCATAATCGGAAGGCAGGATACTGGGCTAGATGCAGCATTGGTCATGCTGGGTCAGACCATTCTTATGTTCTTAAGCAAGCAATTCTGGATTAAGAATAGCAAAAAAGTGACAGACTGTTAGCTCTAAGATGTACTGATAATTTACCTTGAGGGAAATATTTCAGCACTATGACAACTGAAACTTCAGTTCAAAGGGGTAAATAACACCCCCTTTAGAAAGTTTTGGTGCACATACTGAATGAACTCTTTTCCTGGAAAGTGTAGTCTTTGAGAAGGGGGGTTGCCAAAATTAAAAGAACCACCTCACTCCCTGAAACAGAGTAGCCATGGGCTTCTAGTATCAAGTTCAAGGGACCTCCCATTATTTTGGAGACAAGTCATATAGAAAACAAAAGTCACTCAGAAATTACTAGACACTAGGAATTACTAACCAAGCACACACAGGTGCTCACTGCTTTGCTCCTATTGGACTGTTGACTCCTGAATCCAGCTAATTACTGTGCACTGTATTCAGCTGTGGTAATTTTTTACTTTAAGTTCCTTCACTGAACTAAAGAACATTCTCTGAAGCTAGGGAAACCCCTCCTTCAGACCCTCACAAGTTCACCTGTTCTGTTTAGTTTCCATCTTAAGACTTATCTGGTAATTGAAAATGTGAAGAAATAAAAAAGCAAGACAGTGATACATCTAAGGGAGACTAAATACCAACACTAAAAACCATAACGTTATTGTTCCGATTGCAATTTAAATTCTGGTCTCCACAACAGATGTTACTCAAAATATTCCCTGCACTCCCATACGAAGTAGAGGATAAGTGCTTCTGAACATAGTATGCTATCAAGCAGAATCTCAGAGAAGTTCCAATGATACTTTTAGCATCATAGAAACCCTCAGACTGAAACAAAGTTTTAGTTGTATCAAGTTTACCTTTAGTCCAGAAGAGAACTCGACCATTTCTTCTGCTTGAACATTCCTTAGGCCGTATACACGGGCAATACCATCACCAATTGACAGCACACGCCCAGTCTCTTCTAGCTCAACGGAGGTGTCAGTTCCCAGAATACGTTCCTCAAGAATAGAGGATACCTCAGCAGTGCCTGGTAAGAACAAATAATTTTAAACTGGAACAGTACCTTGTTAAAGCAGTTGTACGAATTTAGTACCGTTAATTCAAGAAACTACAAGTTAAACCAGGCATAATGCAAGATTTTAGGCACAACTGTTCTTTAAAACAACAGCTTGCTGGGGAGAAACAGCCAATGGTAGCCATATCTGCTCCCATATCTAAATGGGAATTTTCTGTTACCGTAACAGCACAGTGCCTCTGTCAGGCAGCATGATGAATTCAGGAGTGATGCTTGCTGAAGTGTATTAAGAGACAACCGCTTAATTCTCCAAAAAGGATGAAAGCATTAGATTTGGACCCATTGAGGGGTTAGAAGCTGGATAGGTAGTGACAAAATGCTACGGGACTCCATTTGGGGGCATCTAGTCTAATACAGATGCAGAATCTAAACTTAGTTCTGCTGTGGCTAGACTAGTATAGCATTCACATAGATTAGGTAAATATTAAAATTCTGTAAATGCAGAAACAAGATTTTATAAAAAAAAGCCAGAGAAGTGTTCCCATAAAAGGCAGATAGTTTAAGTGAACATTCTCCTAAAACGCACAACTCAAAGACTGTAGTAGTGTGCTGCATTAGCATATGGAAGTACAACTGAAGAAACTGAACAGTTTATTTTCATTATTGCAAAGCAAGGGAAAATTAAAACAAAGAACTAAACAGACTGGATTAATCTAGTCTACTTAGTTCTTTGTTTTAATTTATGGTTAATCTAACGAGCCGTATCTTACTCCATTAGAACTTGGTTATGATACACTGCCAAACTAAGGTCAAAAGCTTGTACCAGCAGGACAGACAAGCTAGGCCCATGCTGTTAAGACATTTACATTTTATAAAATGTCATTCATCCTGAAAGGTCTTAAACCATTTGACTAGTCATATACAGCAGCACTGAAAAATACAGCCAAGCAGACAAAGCATACTGCTGGAGGGACAGGGAAACTATGGCCAAGGACACAGGGTCAAACCCAAGCACTTCTTGAGAAAGCCATGATTTTAGCACGAATACTGAACCAACAAGAACCTGGGGCTTAAGACTTTAAAGCTCTTCTGCATAGTACTCCCTTTATCTCTTTTAGAAGGGCTAAATTCAACCTTCAGTTCCAGGTAGTCTAGGTACACTATATCTGATGCTTAAGACTACTATACCATTCCCTCTAGTTTGAGCATACCATTGACAACTGACCAAGTAATTCAAACAAAATAACTAAGGTACATATTAATATCTATGACACCTCTAAAAGACCATTTGATATAAACAAGTCTCCACAAAACAAGGAGATGGGAGACATTTACAAACTGAAATGTTGAACTTATTTTGCAAGGTCATCTTTCTATCTGCTGTGAATATTTCCATTTGGTTAGCAAATTCAAATTTGCATGAACAGCATGTGTCTTATGTTCAGAAGTTTTTTTGGACTCACCAACTTTTTGAAGACTAGTTTTGGAGGCATGGATGTTCCTTGTAGCAACAAATGTTGCACCCAGGGCATTTCTGGAAACCTAACAACAAAAAGCATTTTGTTTAAAGAGTCAGTAATTTATGTTCGGTTTCTAGTGACTGTGTAAAAACATGCAAGAGAAACACAATATTTTAAAGGACACCACCACCTTGAAAGCCATCTGCATGAACAAAATTTCCAGAGAGAAACCCAACACCTAATTCCTCAATTTCACAAGTTGCTTCCTGGCGATACCCCCTGCAGAGCCCCACTAACTTCAATAGAAGGCCTCCTACACAGTTTGAAGGATCAGGCCCAAGATTAGTATAATTAAAAGTAGCTAGTAAAGAGTTCCTATTTTTAATTTACTTAATGCATTTTACATTCAGATTCTATACTGTCCTCAACACAGTAGCATATGAGCACCTTCCAGAAGTACTTTAAACAAGGTGATTACCACTCACAGCACTTTGGGTTTAATTACTTTCTATAATGTTTTTTAAGCCACAAGATGGTTTGATTTTTTTTTTAAAAGGATTTTAAAAAGGGCACTATCAGAAACTGGGATTGTTTTTAAAAAAAAGGAATCCATTTAAGCAGAGAGTGTCCTCCTGAAGTTCTCACCCTCATAAGTGAGATCAATTAACATGAGTTCGGGTAAAAGGCGAACTGCACAAAACAGAAAGCAGCACTAAGGCTAGGGGACTGTCCAAAAAAACAAAGTTAACACAAGCAAATGCCAGGCCAATCAGACTGGGAAGCCACCAAAGCCCCCCACTCACCTTCACCAGGGTCACTGCCTGGGGCTGAGTAGCCTCAGAGACCCCTGCTCTCCCACCCCAACCCCACACCGAGATCCCAAGGCTTCCAAGTGGCCTGCTCCGGGGTAGGAGGGTGCCAGGGATACCCCAGCCCGGAGCTCAGCCCCGCGCTTGCCCCCCAGCCCGTCTCCTCCCCCCCCAGGGACCCGGGCTGGGCCTGCCCTAGCTGGAGCCGAGCCCCCCGCAGCACCCAGCCAGAGGAGGACGATGGCGGGGGTCCGGCTCCAGCTAGGGGGAGGAAGCAGCCCCGCGGGCCCCTCTCAATGTCACCCCAGGCCCGGACTCCAAGATGGCGGCAGCGGCGGGTGCGCCCGGCTCCCCCCGCGCCCGGCGCGTTCTCACCAGGCCGGCCTGCCGGGGCAGCGCGCGGGCGAGGGCGGCAGCCACGCGGACCGAGAGCATCTTGCTGGGCTGAGGGGCGAGCGGGTGGTGTCTCCTGCTGCTGCCGCCGGCGCCTTGCACACTCCGCACAAAATGGCCGCTTCCGCTCCGCCCCTTCTGCGGGAAGGTCACGCCCCCACCCCGCCGCGGCGGGGCAAGCACAGGCCCTGACCCGGAAGTAGTTCTTGCCGCCCCTCCGCCCCCAGGGGGATATCTGACACTTTTCATTTCACAATTTCGGGGGTTTCTCACCATTTTGAGGGCATTTCCTGTAAAAAAAAATACAGTTTGAAATTGTAAAAAAAAAATTGTCAGTTGCCCTTGAAATGGCCCCGCCCATCAGAAGCAGAGGCAGCTGCCCCTCCCCCAGGCAGGCAAAGGGCTGCATCCAAGGGGTGGGGCCAGTCCAGGCTGGCAGAGGGCAGGGCTAACTTGTGGCCCCTGCCACCCTGTCCCATAGCCAACATGATAGTGGCCATGCCGCACTGTTACTCAGTGTCACTAGTTCTCACAATAATATCCCAGTGTTTGGTGGTTTTCTTGAAGCTCCAGATCCTGGAGTCATGTGATTCTGTAAGAAGCTCTGCTTTAATTTATATATATATACACAGCACACCATACATATACACACGTTCACATGTGCACGCACACACAGACTAGATATATGTATGTACATACACACAAACACACTATATATGTGTGCGTGCACACACATTATATCGTTTCTAGCCCCTTGTGGTTGTGGAAAAAAAGCTTGAAAGCCCGTAGAGCACCCTAAAGATTCTAAAAGCTGGAGGCAAATAAAAAGTTTTCTGAATTTTAAGTCAATCTCATGATGTTTCAGGGCCTAATGATTTTTGAAAGCTTGGCATTGGCAATTCTGTAGAAACTAGGCCATCAAAGCTGCCTCCGTTGCACCAGGTGAAGGTACTTCTTTGTCATGGGGAATGTGACAATTGTATGGCAAAACCACTGTGTATTGTGTGGAAATGTCTTTACACAGACATATACCACCTGCAATTTTAGACAGGTCATTCATCTGGTTTTAAGCCGACCAGTCCTCTTTTTCCATGGTTTTGTCCCTTTCTGGTACTGAGACAAAACTGGACGTGGTTTTGTCTGGTATCACGGACAAGGGGCATTTTGAAGAGCACTCGGTGACCAGATAGCAAGTGTGAAAAATCGGGACACTTTTTGGGGGGCGGGGGGGAAACAGTTACATATATAAGACAAAGCCACTAATATCAGGACGGTCCTAATAATATCAGGATGTCTGGTCACCCTAGCGCCACTTAGCTTCCCACCACTGTGACCTTGCATGCTTTGTGCATGCAAGGTCATGTCCATGGGAGTGGTAGAAAATGCTCTTCAAAATGGGGTCCTGCATAGTACATGTGAGGTCAAGTGTGTGGAAGGTCACACTGGCAGGATCAGGGTCAAGCTGGCAAGTGTGGGCTCATGCCGTTCCCAGAAGTACTGGAATGCCTGATATTCTGGTAGGGTGACCAGACATCCCAATAAAATTGGGACCATCCCGATTTTGAGCTGTTTGTCCCGCGTCCCGATCAATCTCTGGTCGGGACGCAATTTTTGTCCCGATATTTTGCGTCGCCGGGATCACTCTTTTTTTTTAATTTGCTCAGCAGGCCGGCAGCACTCGGCTTTTTTTTTTTTTGCCTCCCCCCCGTGTCCCGATATTTTCTTCATCTCATCTGGTCACCCTATATTCTGGGGATGCAGCAGTGGCCACCCCAGGCAATATACAAGATGCAACTAAAGATCCAGATCTATATCAGCTACATCATGCCTCTCTATGGCCCAGCTACACAGCTGCACTTTTATTTGACAATGAAATTTGCCAAGTCCAGCATGAAGATAGCAAAAGATACAGCATTTTAAACTGAGAAGGTCTAGGCTATGAAATGAGTCCCTAGGGATTAGACTGGCATGCTGCGAAAACTTTCTTTCCATACCCAAAAATGTTAAATAAAACTAAAAGCAAAAACCTACAAGATCTTCCTAAAGTCTGAAAAGGGGAAATAGAGGACATCAAAAGCTACTTTGAGAATCAACATGAGAATCTGATTTGTGATGCCTACTCTTGCAATTTTAACGTGAATCTCAAAATATTGGGTGTTTTTTCTTTAAGTCCTAATTACAGGAGTCCTATGATTATTTCAACTGCCATTTTTTTAAAAAATGTAAGTTTCTAGCCCTTGTGTTTGCGGAGAAAAGCTTGGAAAGGCATACCCTAAAGATCCAGACACCATAAAACAAAACAAAACCCCCCAAATATATTATTTTTAAATCACAGTATTTTTAAGATATCTCATGGGTTTTTTTGGTGGCCTGACTCATGCATTTTGAAAGCGTAGGATTTAGGACTTCTAAACAGAAAAGCAAAGTATTATCTATCTATCTATTATCCTACTCAGTACCTATGATTAAGGCTACGATTTAGTCATGGGTATTTTTAGTAAAAGTCATGGACAGGTCACAGGCAATAAACTAAAATTCAAAAATGACTTTTACTATATACCCCAGACTAAATCTTAGCTGGGGGTGGGGGGAAATGCTGCTTTGGGGGGCACCCACCGGCAGCCAAGCTCCCCTCCCCCCCCACTGCACCTCCTTCTCCTCCCCTCCCCCCCGGGCATGCTGCGTCCCTGCTCCTCCGCCTACCTCCCAGCGCTTCCCGCCCGCCTGGCTGCTGCCAAACAGCTGTTTTCACACTCCAGGAGTGGGGGAGGAGCAGGAACGTGGAGCGCTCAGTGGAGGAGCAGGGGAAGAGGCAGGGCCGGGGCAGGGATTTGGGGAAGGAGTTGGAATGGGGCAGGGAGGGAGCGGAGTTGGGACGGGGACTTTGGGGAAGGGGTTGGAATGGGGGTGGAGAAGGGGTGGGATAGGGGCGGAGCCTCATGGAAGGGGTGGAGTGGGGGCGGGGGCAGAGGTGAGGGTTGAGCACCCACAGAAAAGAGGGGAAGTCAGCACCTATGGCTTTGGCGGTCCCCAGGGCCAAATGCCTGGGGCCACCCAAGCAGCACTGGTGCAGTTGGCTGTGGGACTGCTGAGAAGTCACAGAGATCATGGAAAGTCACGGAATTCATGACTTCCACAACCACTTACAGACCCGGAGCCCTACCTATGATCTATCTGTATGATACTAAACCAGGGTGGCCACCTGTCTGGAATTTTAAAGGGATTGTCGTGATTTTACTGGGGCGATTCTGCATAGTGAAAGATCTTTTTACCGTCATAAAATTATATCCAAACCTGTAAAACATGCTATTCTAATGTATTCTGTTCAGGTTCTTTACTGTACCCACCAAGGTAGTATCTGAGTGCCTTCCAGTAGTGCATTAAGCCACATGACTAACATCTGTGATGGGTTTGTTGTCTCATCCTCCCTTCAGGGGGAGAAGTATATGCGGTGGACTGTTTTGTTTAGGAAATGTTTTTTGATAACAAATATACAAGTTGTTATACATTTGTTGGGAAGGCAAGGTCAAATAAATGCTCCTTGCACCTAGAGCAGAAGGTGGCGAGGTTTATGATGGTCTTTAATTGCTAGGGGCATTCATTCCACAGTCTTGGGCAAGCCTCAGAGAAAGCTTTGTGTCTTGCATAGATGAGCTTTTCCACTGTCAAGTTTCTCTGTACCAGAGGAGCAAAGTTTCTGACAACAGTCCTCATCTCAGAACTTTACGTGATCTTTCAGATACCCTGAGCCAGGCCATTGAGCATCTTGAAGAGAAGGAGCAAGACCTTGAACTTCATTTGATAGTCTATGGGAAGGCAGTGCAGGGAGAGGAGGATGGGTTTGATGTGTTCATAGCAGCTAGTGTTACTGAGGAGATGTGCATCATCATATCATGGTGTGATGCTATTTTCTTCAAGATGTCCAAATCCTATATTATGATGACATTTTTCAAGACATTGTTCCATTTTACTCTGAAACCTTCCATTTTATTGTGACCTGATAACATGTTTTAGCAATCTTACTACTTTGTGTGCATACATAGTGATATCACAGTTCCTTTTTTCTTGTAATCTTTGCACAACATGATTTCTTTATGGAATTAAATCATCACATATAACAGCATAGTGGTTATTTTTTAAGACTGCGTGGAAGTGGCAGTGGCATTACATGGTAACATTTTAAACAACATTTTTAACACGGTAAGTTTTTAACTGCACTATGTCCTAATCTCAGAACAAAAGTATATCATCACAGCATGACATGACAACACAGTGATGGTTTTCCTGACACTGTGCCACTGGGATAAGACATGATGATGGGTTTTCCTGACAATGACACTATGGTACAATCACAAGATTTTGGGACACCATGTCACCATGCTAGGACACGGTGATGGGTTTCCTGACAGCATCAATACATCGTGATACAACAGAGGTTTTTTTGGGGGGGTCGGAGGGGTCGGAGGACCCATGTCCTGACATGGTGACAGATTTCACAACTCTGTGTCGCCACATCATCACAGTGACAGGTGCCCCGCTGTGGACTTGGTTACTGTACTGTAACGTGACATGTTGTTTTTTTGTGAATTCTGCAACATTCTTCTTGCCCCAGGCTGAGCAAGGCGAGGCCCCTCGTTGCAGACAGAGGGTCACATAGCCCAGACCCCTTGTCTGCCGTCTCTAGGGCAAGGGGCGCTGCCACCAGCCTGTCAGTCCCTTCTGGGCGTGGTTTAGGGAGGGGGCGGGGTCTGAGAGAAGGACACCCGCTGCGAACTACAACTCCCAGCAAGCGCCGCGGCACTGAGGTCATCTGTGCGCGCCTCGTCCCCTCAGTGCCGGCTGAAGCGGTGCGCGGAGGATGACGGGAAGGCGGCGGGAGGAGACGGGATTCAACGCGGCGCAATCCGCCAAGCGGCGGCGGCCGGGATGGAGGAGAAGCTGAGACGGGTAACGGTCACCGCGCGGGCGCTGCCCCCGATTGGCTGTGCGTGGCGGGGTCCGCACAGAGAGGGGCATGTCCCGGGGATTGCCTCTACTTCCCCCTAGGCTGTCACCCCCCAGCTCCCCGCTGTGCGCTCCCAATGCCCCCCGGGGATTGCCTCTACTTCCCCCTAGGCTGTCACCCCCCAGCTCCCCGCTGTGCGCTCCCAATGCCCCCCGGGGATTGCCTCTACTTCCCCCTAGGCTGTCACCCCCCAGCTCCCCGCTGTGCGCTCCCAATGCCCCCCGGGGATTGCCTCTACTTCCCCCTAGGCTGTCACCCCCCAGCTCCCCGCTGTGCGCTCCCAATGCCCCCCGGGGATTGCCTCTACTTCCCCCTAGGCTGTCACCCCCCAGCTCCCCGCTGTGCGCTCCCAATGCCCCCCGGGGATTGCCTCTACTTCCCCCTAGGCTGTCACCCCCCAGCTCCCCGCTGTGCGCTCCCAATACCCCCCGGGGATTGCCTCTACTTCCCCCTAGGCTGTCACCCCCCAGCTCCCCGCTGTGCGCTCCCAATGCCCCCCGGGGATTGCCTCTACTTCCCCCTAGGCTGTCACCCCCCAGCTCCCCGCTGTGCGCTCCCAATGCCCCCCGGGGATTGCCTCTACTTCCCCCTAGGCTGTCACCCCCCAGCTCCCCGCTGTGCGCTCCCAATGGCCCCCGGGGATTGCCTCTACTTCCCCCTAGGCTGTCACCCCCCAGCTCCCCGCTGTGCGCTCCCAATGCCCCCCGGGGATTGCCTCTACTTCCCCCTAGGCTGTCACCCCCCAGCTCCCCGCTGTGCGCTCCCAATGCCCCCCGGGGATTGCCTCTACTTCCCCCTAGGCTGTCACCCCCCAGCTCCCCGCTGTGCGCTCCCAATGCCCCCCGGGGATTGCCTCTACTTCCCCCTAGGCTGTCACCCCCCAGCTCCCCGCTGTGCGCTCCCAATGCCCCCCGGGGATTGCCTCTACTTCCCCCTAGGCTGTCACCCCCCAGCTCCCCGCTGTGCGCTCCCAATGCCCCCCGGGGATTGCCTCTACTTCCCCCTAGGCTGTCACCCCCCAGCTCCCCGCTGTGCGCTCCCAATGCCCCCCGGGGATTGCCTCTACTTCCCCCTAGGCTGTCACCCCCCAGCTCCCCGCTGTGCGCTCCCAATGCCCCCCGGGGATTGCCTCTACTTCCCCCTAGGCTGTCACCCCCCAGCTCCCCGCTGTGCGCTCCCAATGGCCCCCGGGGATTGCCTCTACTTCCCCCTAGGCTGTCACCCCCCAGCTCCCCGCTGTGCGCTCCCAATGCCCCCCGGGGATTGCCTCTACTTCCCCCTAGGCTGTCACCCCCCAGCTCCCCGCTGTGCGCTCCCAATGCCCCCCGGGGATTGCCTCTACTTCCCCCTAGGCTGTCACCCCCCAGCTCCCCGCTGTGCGCTCCCAATGCCCCCCGGGGATTGCCTCTACTTCCCCCTAGGCTGTCACCCCCCGCTGTGCGCTCCCAATGCCCCCCGGGGATTGCCTCTACTTCCCCCTAGGCTGTCACCCCCCAGCTCCCCGCTGTGCGCTCCCAATGCCCCCCGGGGATTGCCTCTACTTCCCCCTAGGCTGTCACCCCCCAGCTCCCCGCTGTGCGCTCCCAATGCCCCCCGGGGATTGCCTCTACTTCCCCCTAGGCTGTCACCCCCCAGCTCCCCGCTGTGCGCTCCCAATGCCCCCCGGGGATTGCCTCTACTTCCCCCTAGGCTGTCACCCCCCAGCTCCCCGCTGTGCGCTCCCAATGCCCCCCGGGGATTGCCTCTACTTCCCCCTAGGCTGTCACCCCCCAGCTCCCCGCTGTGCGCTCCCAATGCCCCCCGGGGATTGCCTCTACTTCCCCCTAGGCTGTCACCCCCCAGCTCCCCGCTGTGCGCTCCCAATGCCCCCCGGGGATTGCCTCTACTTCCCCCTAAGTTGTCACCCCCCAGCTCCCCGCTGTGCGCTCCCAATGGCCGGCCCCCCGGTGTTTGCCTTCCCTTCCCCGCAGCCCATGCCCCCCAGCTCCACGCTCCCAATGCTCCCCGCCCCCCAGTGTTTGCCCCTGGCTTCCCACAGTTTCCTGCTGTGTGCCCCCCCAATGGGCCTGTGGCCCAGTTCCTGCTGTGTGCCTGCAATGGTCCTCCGGCCCGTGCCCTGTCTCTGATATGTGCCCCCAATGCCCCTCTGTCCCTGCTGTGTGCCCCCAATGGACCCCCGGCCTGGGCCCCTGTCCCCACCATGTGCTTGCAATGGCCCCTCCAGCCCATGCTCCATCTCCACTCTGTGCCCCTAATGCTCCCCCCGGCCTGTGCCCCAGTCCCACTGTGTGCCCCAAATATTCCCCTGCCACTGGGCCTCCTCTCTTCGGTGTGTGCCCCAAATATTCTCCCATCCCAGGCCTCTCCTGCTCCTTCGTGTGCACTAAATATTCTCCCCTTGTGATCTCCCTTGCTCCTAGTGTGTGCCTCAAATCCCCACTTCTCCACTGTGTGCCCCAAATCTCCTCAGGGCCTCCCTCCTCCCCAAGCGTGCCGCAAGTATCTACTTGTCCTATGGAATGTGGAGGGGTACATTCATAATTATCCTACTCTGTATATTACTTACTGATGGGTGGGATCACTTGGGCTTACTTGAAGCCCTCTGACCCTTCTCAACAATTTTGGGGGATTGGAACTCTGTAGCTTATGAGCTATGTTTAACTAGACATTGTGCTTTGCACAAAAGTTTGTAGAGAAATAGATATTTGTGCTCAGGAAGAACAGGGGATGCAGATTCCACATCCCATTTCAGTAGCATAGGCTACACCTATGTTATCCTAGATAGTGCTTTCCTACCGCCTGTTTGTATGGAGCATTAAACTAAAAATCCTTCTTTCTTATTATGTTTGTAACCAGAAGAAAAAGTAGGGGAATGTTTAAAACAAAGCAAAGTCCCATTAGAAAAATAGTCAGCCCTAATTCAGTGTGCCTTAAATGATGTCTGGGCTGGTAGCCTTGGCAGGTTTAAGGTACTGTACTATTAAGATAGATCTTATGTGTCAGAAAATTGTGATTTGCTGATGTAAAGCTGCCTGCAATGACTCAAAAACAGGAGTACTAGCCTCAGGGCAGACTGTTAGGAAGCAGGGAACAAACACCAAATTGTCTGAGAGTGCTATAATTAGATTACACCAACCAATTATCAAGTGTAAGCTCCTCAGATGCTATACAGCCTTAACATGCAGTCACAGACAGTCCCCTTGGACACTGTCTTGCCATCCAAGTAAGCTTTCAGGTTACACCCAGTCTCAAAGGATCAGTTACTTACCCCAGGTCATCCAAGACCATTAGATCTTACACCAAAGATGATGCTTGTAGCCAATCTTATAATAAACTGTACAAAATATATTAAGTAGGAAAAGGAAACTAGTTATTTATAAAATTAAAGCAGGTGAACATACATACCCAAATGAGTTACAGTCTTAAGTTTCCAAAGGTAATAGAAGCTTCTGTATTCAGCAAGTTCTATATGTCCTTTAAGACTCTAGGGGGTCCGCAGACTATGTTTAAGGGGTCTGCAAAAGGTGACTATAAAAATAAAGTTTCAATCAAAAAATATGTGAATCCTTCCCCCTTTGTAGGTCAAAACCTGGAAGTGTTGTCATTACCATAGAAGCCCACAGTTTAGCACCCTTTCTTACACTACGTCAAAAGCTGTGCCAAGACATGCAACATTGATAGTTGAATTCTGTTCAGTCAGTTATCAGTGTAAGACTCTATGGTAGGGGTCCATGGACTACAGGTTGAACTTCAAAAGGGGTCTGCATCTCCATTCAAAAGTTTTTAGGGGTCCACAAATAAAAAAAGATTGAAAACTACTACTTTAGGACTAACCCAGGCTAAGAGGCTGTGGACCTCTTATTTATGCTTAGAAAACTTTGTCCCTCAGACTTTAAGCAGCATAGAGATCCAGTTCCTTCTTTTTATGCATCTTTCTTCCCCTCCTCCATTGTGCTCTGAGCTGCAAACTCAGTTGATGGGAGGAATCCACTTGCATGGCTTGTCTTTAGAATGAGGGGGACAGAACAACCAACATTGTCCTCTTTAATGTCCCACAATAGTCCGTCTGTTATCAACAGACCTTTGCTGTTGGGCAGGATGTAACATCTTCTGTTGGAAACCAGCATTTCACACTGGTTAATGTCTCTCTACTGTCTGGTGATTTACACAGTCAGAGAGGCTCACAATACAAACGCTCAAATATTACCTTACAATATGGGATACAGATATTATAAATGAAATTAATGCAGGCAGCAACTCACAGGCATTCAATAAAGTCTAAACACATTCTTATAAACAATACTAACGCACATACGTAGCTGGATTCAGTCTGGCTCATCTTTGTTATTGTTCCATTGAGACATGGGGACTTTGCCAGGAGCTGGCACCTAGTTTGCTAGCATCACATTATGTTGTGCCAGGTTCCTGTCAGGAAGATACATTCCATCCTCCATCAATGGACCCCGGGAATTTTTGTAATATTTCACTACAATAAAACTTCACTGCTGTATGTTTTCAGGAGGTCTGGCTTTTCCCCCAGGGCTATAACTTTGCTTTCTCCAGTATGATTTAGGATGAAGTCCACTGATTAAATTAGAGGTACAAAACACAAGGTCAATATACTACTCTGGTGGGAGTGCAGAAAAAGGAGTGTCCCTTTTGAACGCTCCAAGTTTTGCTTGGTCTGCTGAAGTGAACAAGGGTGATATGAAAATGGGTTTTAGATTTCATAAAGATATTTTGAAATGACTTTTTAAAATCTCCCACTTCTTTCCATGGATTTTGTTCATGAAGTGTCCAATTCATGCTTCAGTGTTCATATGGTTGGTTTGTAACCTGAAATCACTGCTGATGTTAAGTCTCCCATTTTCTGGGCTTTTTTTCCTGTGGATTCAAACCACATTTAAACTCAATATAAAACCATTTCAGGCTAAGCTGACAGGAAGAATAGTTCAGTGGTTAGGGCGCTACTCTGGGATATGGGAGACCTAGGTTCAAATCCCTACTCTGCCACAGACTTCCTATGTGACTTTGGGCAAGTCAGTTAGACCCCTGATCCTTAAAGGTATTTAGGGTCCAAATGTCCCTGGAGGAAGTTTGAGGATCTGGTCCTTTGTTCCTCATTTGTAAAATGGAACTAATAACATCCCCCCTATTTCATATGTCTGTTGATAGGGTAAATACATTAAGCAGTGTGGGATGCTGAGATACTATGGTAACAGGAGCCACAGGGTGTACTGCCGGTTTGTCTGGCTAGAGCAGATGAGCCAAACAGCTTCTAATCAAGGCTACAGTTGAATGCTGAAGAAAAACTATATTTAACACCACTTGCTGGAGGAGTAACTGGGTTGCCTAAAAGCCAATTATGGTTTTAAATAATTTCTTTCAATATGAATTGGTCATGAACTGCATTCATCCACAACGTACCTTAGAAACTGTTTAGCCTTATCTATGTTAGCATGCCAAACAGTTTTGCATAGTATTGGAAATTTCAGACTGTTAGATTTTACCACTTGTAGTATTTCATTGTCTTGTGAGAGCGTTGTCCTGAAGTCTTACCCCATTTTGCATTTGAGCTTCATGTGCTCCTTCATGGTTGCAAAGGGTGGCATGGATAAGCATTCATGTCGTGCTCCCCATCAGTACCCGGCCAGGGAAGCTAATGATCCAACCAGCAGACTAAATTTGGGGGTGAACCCTGTTCTTCTAGTCTACATTTGCGCTTCTACCATTGCTACAACCAACGGTAGTGCAACAATGGAAGATTCCCCCCCAAAAAAGTCTAGTGTAGACAAAACCCCTCAGACAGGAGTAAGATTTGTGGTTGATGGCTCTAATTTCCAGTTCTCTTGCCTGATATTTAATTCCCCTTCCTTAAATTAAACCATTTACCTTCTTTACTCCCACTTTCCTGGCAGGTTACTTTATGGCTAAAAAGGACCTTTGGGGATCAACCCATTCCACAATACGAAGTGAATTCACGGACTGTTGATATTTTATCTGAGCTTGCGGAATGCAATGAAACCAGAGACAAGGATGTCTCCCTCGTGATAGATGACATGAAACAGAAGACTGCAGAATATGAGTCAGAAGGTGATCATGGCACTTCAAACTCCAGTTACAGTAAAAATGCCTTTTTCTAAGTGACCCTGTAGGGTTTCTCTTTTCTACTCGCTGTAATATCTTATAAGAAGTGTGAAAAAGTAGGATTTTGAAATCCAGCTATATATCGTCAAACACAAAGGCTTTTCTCCCAACAGTGACATCAGATTGGCCAACAACAATTTCTTAAATCAACTTGAGCAGGCTGTAAAGGCTGACGAGCATTTTAGGTGCTGAACTTCCTACGCTGCCAAGCTAGCTGGCACAGCACTGAAATAGAGATACTGTATGTACAAGGGTGGGGGTCAGGGTTAGTGTTGATCTCAAGTGTCTGAGCCAATGTTAATCTCTAACTGAGGGAAGCAATTTAGGATTCTGAAACAGCAGCGATGTTGTTTAGCAACTCCATAGCTAATCATAGGGAGTGAGCATTGGATAAAATGGAGAATGGCAGTCAGTATTTCTGGAGCAACCACGCAACTGAGGCCACCGTAATCATTCTTATTTTAACATTTCATATACTAAATAAAAACCACTTGCAAGGTTTTAATTAGGTAGGATTCTATAAGTTATGATATCATAAGAATTCGGATACTGCATGCAGGAGAATTTCTTTCTTCTTTCCTAATCACACTCAAAAATATGTGTGTGGTTTTTTTTGTTTTTGTTTTGTTTTTCCCTGTGTAGTCTCCCAATGAATCATAGACTAGTAGGACTGGAAGGGACCTCGAGAGGTCATCTAGTCCAGTCCCCTAAGTATTATTTAGACCACCCCTGAGAGGTGTTTGTCTAACCTGCTCTTAAAAATCTCCAATTATGGACATTCCACAACCTCCCTAAGCAATTTATTCCATTGCTTACCTACCCCGACAATTAGGAAGTTTTTCCTAATGTCCAACCTAAACTGCCCTTGCTGCAATTTAAGCCATTGCTTCTTGTCTTATCCTCAGAGGTTCACGAGAACAATTTACCTCCCACCTCCTCGTAACAACAGTTTTCAAGTACATAAAAAGTTATCCTGTTTCCTCTGAGTCTTCTCTTCTCCAGACTAAACAAATCCAATTTTTTCAATCTTCCCTTATAGGTCATGTTTTCTAGACCTTTAATAATTTTTGTTGCTCTTCCCTAGACTTTCTCCAATTTGTCCACATCTTTCCTGAAATGTGATGTCCAGAACTGGACACAATATTCCAGTTGAGGCCTAAACAGCATGGAATAGAGCAGAATTACTTCTTGTGTCTTGTTTACAACACTCCTGCTGATACATCCCAGAATGACATTTGCTTTTTTTTCAACAGTGTTACATTGTTCACACATATTTAGCTTGTGATCCACTATGACTCCCAGATCCCTTTCCGCAATACTCTTTGCTAGGCAGTCGTTTCCCATTTTGTATGTGTGCAACTGATTGTTCCTTCCTAAGTGGAGTACTGTGCATTTGTCCTTATTGAATTTCATCCTATTTACTTCCAGTTTGTCCAGATTATTTTGAAATTTTAATCCTATCCTCCAAAGCACTTGCAACCGTGCACAGTTTGGTATAATCCGCAAACTTTATAAGTGTGCTCTCTATGCCATTATCTAAATCACCGATGAAGATATTGAACAGAACCGGATGCAGAACTGATCCCTGCGGGACCCCACTGGATATGCCTTTCCAGCATGACTGAACCACTGATAACTACTCTCTGGGAACGGTTTTCCGACCAGTTATGCACCCACCTTATAGTAGCTCCATCCCTAGTTTGTTTATGAGAAGGACATGTGAGACAGTATCAAAAGCCTTACTAAACTCAAGATATACCACATCTACCACTCTCTCCCTCCCCGCTCCAATCCATCCATCCATCCATCCAGAAGGTTTGTTACCCTGTCAAAGAAAGGTATTAGGTTCAACTTGTTCTTGACAAATCCATGTTGACTGTTACTTATCACCTTATTATCTTCTAGGTTTTTGCAAGTTGATTGCTTAATTATTTGCTCCATTATCTTTCTGGGTACTGAAATTAAGATAACTGGTCTGTAAATCCCTAAATTGTCCGTATTTCCCTTTTTATAGATTGGCACTATTGCCCTTTTCCAGTCCTGTGGAATCTCTCCTGTCTTCCATCACTTTTCAAAGATAATCGCTAATGGCTCAGATATCTGCTCAGTCAGCTGCTTGAGTATTCTAGGATGCATTTCATCAGGTCCTTGTGACTTGAAGACATCTAACTTGTCTAAGTAATTTTTAACTTGTTCTTTCCCTATTTTAACCTCTGATCCTACCCCATTTTCACTGGACTTCCCTATGTTAGACATCCAATCGCTACTAACCTTTTTAGTGAAAACTGAAACAAAAAAGTCATTTAGCACTTCTGCCATTTCCTCATTTTCTGTTATTGCCCCGCCCCCCCCCCCCCCCCCCCACACACACACACACATTGAGTAATGGGCCTAACCCTGTCCTTGGTCGTCTTCTTGCTTCAGGGATTCTCAAACTTTACTGCACCGCCACCCCATTCTGACAACAAAGTTACTTTATGACCCCGGGGGAGGGCTGGAGCCTGAGCCCTACCACCATGGGTACGGGGAGAAGGGGCCGCAGTCTCAGCCCTGATGCCCTGGGTGGGGGGAGAAGGGGCTGCAGCCTGAGCCCCAGCCGCCCTGGGTGGGGGTGGCGCCCTGTGTCCCAGCAAGTCTAATGCTGGCCCTGGCGACCCCCATTAAAATGGGATTGCGACACACTTTGAGGTCCCAATCCACAGTTTGAGAACTGCTGTAAATGCATTTGTAGAATGTTTTCTTGTTCTCCTTTGTGTCGCTAGCTAGTTTAATCTTGTTTTGTGCCTTGGCCTTTCTAATTTTGTCCCTACATACTTGTGTTATTTGTTTATATCCATCCTTTGTAATTTGACCTAGTTTCTACTTTTTGTAGGATTCTCTTTTTAAGATCCATCCAATAGATTGTTTATGTAATACTTACAAAATGGAGCACAGAACATTGAACCTTAAACTGTGTCTTTTGTGTCTGATTAGACTGTAAGTATCTTGAAGCAGACTGTGTATTCTAAATTTGTATAGTCTCATGCACACCTGTGACAAATATTAAATGAAAGTAACTATTTGGTTTTTCAGCCAACTATCTACAGGAGCTTCTCATGGAGAGTGTGACTCTTTCCTTCAACAGTCTCTCTAGCGCAGGCACCAGCTATCTGAATGCATTGGTAGATAGTGCAATGGCGCTTGAAACAAGGGATACTTCCCTGGCAAGGTAATTCTTCCACAGTTTGCTGAAGTCTGGGTCAGTGGTGTCCAATCTTCTCAGTTTGAGGCCACAATCAGTTCTCTGGGGCCAATTTTCTGCCCTGTTCCACTTCTTTGTGCCACTTATGCAGCACAAAGTGAGTGGAAAGCACCCGCAATTCTGTGGTGGGGGAGTTCCCAGTGGATGTAGCGTTGAAATGGCTATCTCCTACTCCTCCCTCCCTATACTCCCTGCAGCAGGTCAAGAGTGGGGAGGGGGCGTAGCTGACGGATGCTGCACTCCAGCTGTCCCCTGCTGGAGGCTCTTATGCTAGCAGGCACAATTTACAGACGCTCCTAGCTGGACTCAGCTAAAGAATCAGGGAGCTGTAACTGGCTGCTCATTCCCAGCTTCTCCTCTTTTCCCCCCTTCTTGGGCTACTCTGAGTCAGTGTGTGGGAGTGGGAGCCATCCTTTGCTAGCCACTTCCATAGGCCCAGAGGGAGCCAGTCTAGCTGCTGTCCTGCTCTTCCTGGGGCCCCCAGAGCCAGCAGAGAAGCAGGCAATGGAGTAGTCAATGTTACTCTCACTTCCTATTCCTGTGATGGTGCAGGCGGCCAGCAGGGGTGCTGTTGAGCACTTGCAGTAGGGAAGGACCCATAGCTGCTCTGTGGGTAGCTGCAGTGGTTGGCTGATTCAGAGATTTCTGCTGAAGAATTGCAAAGTGTAAATTCAGGGGTTGCATTTTCAATTCTTAATTAAATAGACTTTTCCTTAATGTAGTCACCCTCAAGAGCCACAGGTTGGACACCTCAGTATTTCAAATCTGATTTCCCTAAAACCTGCTAGGGTCTGCTCAGCCCTTCATCCTTTTGGACAGATTTAAATGGAGTATTTGGCTGTGCATCCTGCATAGATTTCTCAGATGAAACCTTACAAAAATGAGGTTGTCTGGCTCTCTTAATAAAAGTAGGGGTTTTCCATGTGCCTTTAGCTAAAATGTCCCTTTCTGCCTCTGTTCCTCTCCCTCCTACTCCAGCTGTTGTGCAGTGTGGTTTGCTCAGGCTGCATGCCATCATCTGTCCCAGAAGCGGTTGCAGTTCAGTTAGTACATGTTTATAGCTTGTGAAATGCTTCATGATAAAAGGAGCAGTATAAATGTGTATTGCATAGCAATTAAAATGTTAAACTATTTTGAATTTTATGTACATTGTCAAACCCTGGCTTATAGAAGTTCTTAGCTATTTGGATTGTAAGATAGTTTAGACAGACCTAACTGTTAACAGATTTGCCATTATTTGAGAAGAATCCTACAAAAGCTTTATGGAAAATATGAAAGAAAATAAGTAATTATATAACCCCGAGCTTCAGCGGCGTGGACTTCTACACAGATCAATGAAATCTCTTGTTTCATTAGCTTCATCCCCGCTATCAATGATTTGACCTCAGATTTACATGCGACAGAATCGAGAAACAGAGAAATGGAGCTTGAATTGACCAGCCTTAGGAAAAAGCTAACTGCAGCTCTGGTGCTGGAAAAACATCTCCAAGAGTGAGTAGTTGGGGAGAAAGGGAAAGAGCTGAATGGGGTTTGCTGGTCCCCTGTTCTCAGCAACTTTATTGTCTATGAACAGTAACAAGGACATCTGAATATTGAGTTCAATATTGCTCTACTTCACAGCAGTTTAAACCACTAGTCAAGGCCCTTGCAAAAAATTTGCTTCAAATAGTTAAGAGGTTTAAAAATCCCAAGGCTACAATGATGAAATTAAACATTATGGGTTGACTAGTGCTTACAAGTACGTGCCTGCATCTCCCACTTACTGCTTTGTGCATATTTTTTTGAGCATGAGTAGTGTGGTTTAGTGGTAAAAATAAGGGACTGGGTTAGAACAAAAAAGATTCCCCAAAAGAATCTTCTTTAACCAAAAGATTATAAAATTCCACTAAGTCCACCAGTGACCTCACCATGCAGATTTAATTTACATTGAAGTGCTTGGATACTACAATGAGGGGCACTACAGTAAACTCTTAACTATTGTGACACTGATAGCAGCAGCAGCATAGTTAATGTTGTAGAACTAGCATTCCCGTATACTTGTCCCAGCTCTGCCATTACCGCACTGCATGATTTTAGTTAAGTCACTTAACAGTTGTATTCCTAGGTTCTCCACTAACTAATCTAGTGTAGTGACCCACCAGATTATTAGTATGAGTTGTTGTACAGATGTCCTGGCTTTTCATGCACATGCCCTGCTATTGTAGGGTCTTGGGAATCTGTGGGGTATCTGTGCATATGGAAATCTCTCCACAAATAGACTGAGCTGGTGGAGAGACTGTGAGAGAAACTCAGTTTTCTGTTTCACTTTGTCCCTCCTGTGGGTGTTTACTTGAGAGTGTTAATTTGGCTGAAGGTTAGTAAGCCACATATATTCACCACAATTTTCTTCTTAAAGGGACCTTAAAAAAACAGAAGAACATCTGGCAATGGAAAAAGCCAAAGCTGACAGCCGAACCCAGAACATGAAGTTCCTGAAGGATAAATCTGAGGACTTCAAATTCAGGATAAAGGCTGCAGAGGTTGGTGATAAACATCTTCTACCAGTATTGTTGAAGGAATATGTGATCATGCCAAATTGGGCCCCAAAATGTATGGTGTCACTAGTAGAGACCTCTTTGGAGCTTCTTGGCCTCCAAGAGGGGAAATCTATTACAGCTAATACTTGGAAGTAAGGAATGGTTGGTCCTTGAAGGGAATCAGTTGTAACTGATCCCTCGTCACCTTTCCTGCAGAGCTGGGGATAAGTGGATGGATGCTGTGATCCTTGGATTCTTTCGCTTAAGAGGTAAGAGAGGCCTTAGGGGTTGAATGTGTCCCCTGCTGGAGTGGGGTGGTAAGTAGTTGCCCCAATATTTTAAAGTTAGGGTTTAGAGTTTTAAAGCTAGTTGTATATAATGATTTTGTTACACAAATTTTTAGTCAATTTCACAACATAGGTGTGTATGGGGGGAACCATACTCACAGAAAGGTTATGGTCTGGGGCTGAGGGGTTGAAGAATGAGCTCACCCCACAATTGTGGCTTTACTAAATTGACTTTATTAAAATTAATGATTACCATGAACAGCGCGACTGCTGTACCAAAAATGTAGCCTTAGTTGTATACTGGGAGGACAAATGCAAATATGTAAGCAAGTGTGTAGCTTTTTACTCACAGAATTGTCCCGTTAAAGTTACACGTGGGCTTTAAGTGTTGGAGGACTGAGACCTTAAAGCAACAATTACAGGTAAGTAAATGTAGGTCCCCCATAGCTATTTTTTGGTTAAATAAGACCAATTTTTTCCAGTGTTCCTTGATAGAGAAGATTAGGGTTGGAAGAGACCTCAGGAGGTCATCTAGTCCAACGCTCTGCTCAAAGTAGGAACCTTCATAAATTTGGGGAACCTTCATAAATTTAAAAATGTGTAAGCATGGATTATAGTTGGAATTACTCTTCACATATTTGTCTGTACAGATGATATCAGAGAGCATGTTCTTTTTGAATGTCATGATTTTGGTAGTGGTACAGTGTAACATGCATTGCATATTGGTTACTTGACTGATTCTGAAACCCAGTGTTGGACTAGTTAAGTACTATATGAGAAATTAAGTTTCCCAACCCCCTATGAAGCAAGTAAGGGTGAGTGTTACAGGCCACTTTGACAGAATGACTATGTACAATAGTCTGGCAATTCTGAGGGATAAATGTTTTATTAGTATGATGACATTTTACTAGGTAAACCTACTCATGTCCTCATTGAATGCTCTAGTCATGCTGGTTTTCTAGTAGGTATATTGCTGTTTATGGATGTTTCATTAGCCACTGACTCCACAGTTAAAGTTGCTTGAAGATAGCGCTTAAAACAGCACTAAATTCCTGCTATAGTTAACTTTTTTTTCTTTTTGCCTGCTTATGTTAAAATACAAGGAAGCATCAAAATATATCTGCATTTTCTGTTTAAAGTTTTGCTATGAATAATGTATTGTACACTGTCTGTTCAGTAGAGGAGCAGGGTGTGCTATACAAACTGTGAACTGTTTTTCTCTTGTAGGAACAGCTTTCTGCAAGCGGGATGGATCCTTCCTTGACACATCAGTCATTAGTGAGCCTCTCAGAGGTGGGTGTGTTGTGACAAGAGGGACATTTCTGAAGTGGTACATGTGAATCAGCATTTGTTTGGCTAGTTTAATGAAATAACATTTATCCATATGGATGCTCGAGTACACGTGTATGTTAGAGAGAGGCCCAAACCAACATCCCACATCCAAATGCCTCTGATCTGTGGTGGTGTCCAAAATCTAATCTGTGATTCAAATTTTACATCCTGAGGCCTCCTCCAGTTTTATGTGAACATGACATTTTTGGATATAATTGTGAATACTGTAAGATAATAATGATGTAATTTGTTAAAGAGACACTGTCACAATACTTCCATTTTTAAAAAACATGTTTCCTGTGTTTCTAATTGTGGATTCACCAGCTCTTTGCTGCTGCACATGATGTCTGTCTGAGTCTGTTCTTTCTGCTGTCACAACACTAATATCACCCTGTTACTATAACAGAGAGAATTCCAAACGTGTAATGTGCTTTTTGCCATTTATGTTGTTTTATTTCTTGCTTATTAGTTAGTTTGAATGATGAATATAGCCTTGTCAGTTTCACTTTGTGGATGTCATGAACTAGCATTGTTTGGCAGTATTTGGATTGCAAAATGTTTCAGGGGAAATGCTGGTTGATAAATGTTCCCATTGAAATTTTAAATTTAAAAAAATCATAGAAACTTCTACGTAGGTCTTGGTTTGTAAAACTTTTGTTTTCTCATAGAGCCTAAATATGGAGGCAATTTTGACTTGACAGTGTTCTTTTATCTGTTTTGCAGAGTGCTGAACAAATGTTTGGGGTGGAGGGGGGTGTAAATTACTGGATCATAGGTTTATCTTTGACTTTTAAATGGCTTTAGTGCTAGTGAAAGTTGCTTGATTAGTAACCCTCAAAAAGTTAACTCTTCTCTTTGTGCACTGAATGGGTACAGCACCAAAAGTGGTGGTGGAAGGTTCCCCACACTGTCCCACCTATGTGGCTCAGCCCTGTTCTGGCAGGACAGCCTTTAGGTGTTAGTGTGTAACTCATTCTTCGTGATCTATTCAGTCTTGGCCTGTGCTGAGATCACCAGCAAGGGTCTCAGGTAGTGCCAATTGTAAAGGTGTTTTTCTGTGACGTGGACAGGTGTCCACTGGATTATAGATTGAGATCACCACCTCCTTTCACACAGACCAGCGAACAGCCACCAAATGGTATATTGTGTGAAAAGACATTATATTTTTTCATAAGGGTAATACAAAAATTTGCGTTTTTACTTCAATATAAAACTTCAACTGGATTTGACTAAATAAAATTGTTGGAATATTAAATCCTGGGAAGAGTTAATCAGAATTACGGCAACAATGGGCTCCCTTAAAAATCTGTACAGAATAAAACATTTGGAAATTCGTAAATGCTTTGTTTTACTGATTTGCATCACTTCTACCAAATTAGATTGCAGAAATATAACCTGGTGCTTTGCTGTATTCACAGAAACTGTCTGAACTAAAGCAACAGACTGTGCCTTTGAAGAAGAAACTGGAGTCCTACTTGGACTTAACTCCTGTAATTATTTCTACTACTATTCTCTTCTGGTATTCGAAGTGTGTGTGTATGTGTGTGTGTATATATATATAAAAATGGAATAGCTTCTGTTTAGATGCTATAATTTAGGCATTAATTTCATTGTCAAATTAACTTCAGGGGGTGTTTTGTAGCTGAAATATTTTAGATATATATAGACATCAAAATGTAAATAAATTCCGTTGCAATGGCGTTGACAGGCTGACAGTTGTGCTGTTTCCAAACTCTGTGTACGTCCCTTAATGAATTGTCTAGACGAAGGATTTTGCTTAAATAGAAGGCTGTTTAAATAGTTCCACTAGATAGTTTTTGCTCTCTTCTACCACAATGCATGGGAATCGAACCCAAATAAACTGGTTGGATAAGCTAGGCATCAGGTGAATTATCTGGAAAAGTTGAGAGGAAAACAAAAATCTATGGTACAATTATTTTCCAAAGATTATCAATAATTTTAAAACTTTGAATCTGCTGGTACATACCACCATTACTGTTAATCATTTATGTAGCAGTATAAATGGTTACAGCATTGTGCAGTAGTTGGAGTTCAGGTAAGGGAACCTCTATAAACAACTGTACAGTAATTCAAAGAGATTAGAGCCAACAGTAGTTTATTAATCCACAAAGTGAGAGGTATCCAAACCCTGTCTTTGCATGAAGTGGACAGGTCACCTGTATGTGTTGCTTGAGGGACAATCTAACTGCAGCACTTGGAGAGCTCCTCTGAAAGTGGATGAAACACAAAATTCATATTCCTTTCTCAAATCAGTAGTGAGGGATTCTCCTTCTTGGACATAGAGAAGATGCTGCCACAATTGGGGGGTAGCAGTGTGATTTCGAGATTCACAGTTCTACCTCTCGTATTTATCTGGCCCCATTACTGTAGTCTCTGGGCGCCTCACAATCTGTAATGTATTTATCCTCACAGCACCTTGTGAGGTAGGGAAGTGCTATTATCTCCTATCCCAGATGGGGAAATGAGGCACAGAGCCATTAAGTGACTTGCCCAAGGTCACATGGGGAGCTGTGCTGGAACAGGGAACTGAATCCAGGTCTCCTAGGTCCTCAGGTAATGCCTTAACCACTGGACCATCCTTCTTGTCTTCACCAACCCACTCCTTGCAATGAGTTCCCCCCACTACACACATCCTTGCTGCAGGCCTGACTCCCTCACCTTAGATCAGTGGTTCTCAACCTTTCCAGACTACTGGACCCCTTTCAGGAGGCTGATTTGTCTTGCGTACCCCAAGTTTCACCTCAATTAAAAACTACTTGCTTAAAAAATCAAACATAACAATGCAAAAGTGTCCCAGCACACTGTTACTGAAAAATTGGTTTTTCTCATTTTTACCATGTAATTATAAACTAAATCACACCCCCCTACCCCCAGGTTGTGAAACACTGATATAGCATATAGAGCAGTATAAACAAGTCATTGTCAATATGAAATTTTAGTTTGTTCTGACTTTGCTAGAGCTTTTCATGTAGCCTTTTATAAAACTAGGCAACTATCTAGATGAGTTGACACCTCTGGAAGACCTCTGCGTATCCCCCTCTATCCTAGTCCCCAGACGCAGTTTGCTTGGTTCTGTCAAGGGACTCGAGACACCAAAATTGGCTTTTATTCTTCCCATTTTCCGTAGCTTGCTTTCAGTGAATGTGGAAGGTTCAGCCTTGCCCCTTTGCCTTTGTGCTTCTCTCACCACTGGCTGAGTGCCTGAGATGCTGAGTGGGAGAGGAGTGTTCCTACAAGCAGGCTATGTGCACATGTGAGCACCTTCCTAGTCAGTGTCTGGGCTGCAAACACTGCTGGGAACGTTTAAAACCAGGTTTCGGAGTAGCAGCCGTGTTAGTCTGTATCCGCAAAAAGAACAGGAGTACTTGTGGCACCTTGGAGACTAACAAATTTATTAGAGCATAAGCTTTCGTGGGCTACTGCCCACTTCTTCGGATGCATAACCAGGCTCTCTTGATCAAGAGCTTTGTGAATTTTTCATGGAAATGTTTCTTTTAACATTAGGCTTCGTAAAAGCTCTTTCAAAATCCATTAAATTTTGGGTTGCTCTGTGTCTTTAATTGCAGCACGTTTTGCATCTTGGAGGAACACATGGAGACCATTTGATTATCCCCCACTCCTCTCCTACCCTTTATTAAAATCTTTTGGATGAGGAGAAACCCTGTGTTTCAAGCTGAAACAGGACTGTCGCTACTTGCGGTTAACATGCCATTTTTCTTTCTTTTAGAATCCTTCCCTTGCTCGAGTGAAGATTGAAGAAGCAAAGCGGGAGCTGGTAAGGGCTTTTGTTGCTTACAGAGATTTAAATGGACCCTGGCACTTATTTTTTGGGGGGGGGAGAGGGGAAATATCATCCAAAACTCCAACGTTGATGATGGTTAGGTTCGGGTTTATCTGTCTCAGATTCTAATCTTGACACTCTCCAGATATAAAGATCTGGCTAAAAATGTGGCTCAGATTAGATGGAAGTGATTCTTGGTGATAGGGAGGAACAGATGTTGAAGGTCGGCCCAGCTTCAGAGTTATTTAGATGCCTTAGTCTCACTGCAGTCAGTGGAAGTTAGTCACCTAAATAGCTTTGAAGAACTCTGCGGAAGTGTTTGCACCACCTTTCGAGGATGCTTTTTGCTAAAATTGTTTGCCGTCTCTAGGCCCTTTTGGATACATCACTGCTGCTGGATTCTCAGAGGGTAGTTGTGGCCCGTAATGCATTTTTTAATCAGCACTTATTTCATGAATTTGATCCCTCTTCACCACTGGTAGGTCTTTCTCAGGTGTGAGTTTTAGTAATATGCTTTGGCAGCCTATCTGTGTCTAGTAACCCTTCCGAGCATGATGGGAATCCCACCACATGTGACTAGCATTTTGCTGTTTTTGTGCATGTGTGTGGAATTTGTATGTTAATCTCAGTAAAACAAGAGTACAGGGTTCTCCAATATTCCTGTTCTGTGCATCACATTGTAAGAGATTGTGTCATGGACTCTCTATTCATCCCCCTGTTCATTCACTTGGTTCTAAAAATGTTGCATTCCAAGGACCATGAGGATCACACAACATGGACCAGTGATGTCAGTTTGGAAATAATTACTGTGATTTAGCCTTTTAGCTACCTGGCAATAAGCTCTCTAGATGTTACAAGCCAAACTTGTTTGTGGACTATAAGTATAACAATGGATGCTTTATTAGGGTTTGATATTTGGAGATTGTCCTGGGAACAATGTAACATTGTCATAATATTAAAAAATGCTGTATATCTTTTTGGGTCATCATTCGGATTAGTAATGCTAATTTTTGGCTTTGTATGATGAGTCATTTTTCTCTGTTCATGAGCTGCTAAATGCTGAATCACCTGTTATATTCTCAACTAACTGTGCGTTGTACCGAGTACTGGTAAACATCTCAAACCAATAATGCTCTTTCAGTTATTTGGGTTAATGGATACAAATGATGTCCAATGGGGTTGACCGTTAGAGACATATTTGTCTAACAATGATGTAAAAGTTATTTGCATTGCCACTGATTTCTCTTGTTTCTTTCTCCCTCTAGAATGCTCTAGAAGCTGAGTTCTCCAGTAAAGTGGACATGATGGCACTGTCAGTACCAGAGCCCAGCAAACGCCGATTTACCTAAAGTCAACTGCGTGGGAAAAGGACTTTTTTTTTTTTTTTTTTTTAAGGTAGACTTTTGGGGCTCCTAAACATGGTGGTGTATTCCTCACTGTTGGGGCCTGCGCACTTGCCATCTTTCTGCCAAGCACACAGATTTTGATGGTTTCTCATAGCTTTGGTTTTGTAAAAAATATGTATATTTCTGTAAGGCTGAATAATAAAAACAAGGCTTCTTTCTCTGTCCATTTTTAGAAATATGAGCTAAAACTGGTAAATGACCTCCAGAGGGCGACCTAATCAGCAAAAAAGCAGTTTCATGTTTGGTTAAATTTCTGTACTAGGTATCTTCTGTCTTACTAAATTAGATCAACTGGGGAAAAAGGGAGGGAGGAAGGAGTTGGGACTTGACAGAAAACTATCTGGTTAGTCTTGGTCTCTTCTTCTCCCCTACCAGGTTCTGGAGCTCTAGCCTTAGAAGAGTCCTCTATTTGGTTAGTCAAGGGAAACTAGACATCATTTGTTATTACATCTTGTGAGATGAGTCTCCTCACCCAACATCAATCACTTTTCTCTTCTCTTCAAATCCTTTTTTAAAATGAATGTAGAGTTGTAGCTGTTAAGACGAAGCTTAATTACTCTCCCCACTTTAACATAACAGGCGCCTGCTGCAGACATAAATTGAAGTGACTGACTTGAAAGGCACTGAGAGTAGTAAGGCCACTATAGAGTAGTAGCACCACTATAGCCTGTTCAAGCCCTGGAGCCAGCCAACAAGGAGGATGCCTTTTTTTTGGTGGGATAGATGGCTGCCTGCCATCGCCCTGAGCTCAGTTCCTCATTTCAGAGAGAGCACTGACCAGCCTTTGGCTGGCAACAGCTTTCACTGCTCACCTGGGTTGGATTTGAATCAGTGACCTAGAGCTGAAATCTCTTAATACTGACCCCATGAGGGTCTCCACTTGCCTTGCAGTCTACGCAACTTAGATTATATCCTCAACTGTGAGGTTTGCACTGGGTTAAGGCTTTGCTGCCTTCCTTGTTCTTTTTAGTACATAATGATTAATATTAAATCAATGGAAGAAACTCCAGAGAACTTGCTGTAGTTCAGCTATGAGGGGAAAAGTGATAGAAAAAAGATATAGGTGCCTAATTGACACTTCTAGTTCTGGGAGCTCCTAAGCTTTGGGTGTATTGAGCCTGGCGAATGTAGAAATACAAGCAATGGCTGAATGAGCAGGCAAATGAGGGGAGAAGAGTTCATTGCCTACATTAGTCACCACTGCATGCCAATTACTGTCCCCTCCTTCAGCTGCACTCCCCCTTCAATTCACAGTAGGGATTGGGCTTTACTGGATCTATAGGAGGATCTACTTTCTCCATGACCTTGTTCCCGCTTGTGCCTACCTGCCTCTTGATGCAATGCCAGCATGGGATCTAGGGCTACGGTGATCTTGATTATGTGTGAGATCAGGAGCAGGAGATCTATACTGTACTCTCAACCTTCTCTGTGGTTCTCCCCAAACCTTTCCCCATGGGGATGATTTGAAGAAAGCTCTGCGAGCTGACTCTCCTGGACCATCTCATCTTCCCAGAGGTGAGGACTGTTTGGGGTTTGGCTGCTAAATGGTAATGTTAAATAAGCCAGGATTAGGTCTATTTACCCTTGTAGACGGTCTCACTTCTTTCTAGGGTCAGCTAATAGGACCCAGAGGCTTCAGGAACATCAGTCTGCTGGATACAGGGTGGCAGTGGACTAGCAGGGAATAATACTTGAATGACGCTTCATTCAGTTCAGCACTAAGTTAAGCCCTTGATTTTAGTACAGTACACTGCAAACTTGCGTTTTTCCACATCTGGCTTTGCAGCAGCAGCAGAACCTACCCAAGCATCCACGCTATGTACGTTGGTATCGGCCGACAGCCTGACTATACAGGCAGCAGCAGGGGCTGGAGTTTGACTTCAGTGCTACTGTCCAAAGATAGCTGGATTGCTATCCTACTTGGTACTGCTAGGAAATGTCTCGGGGGTGGGGGGAATCAAACAGCTGTGTGCTAGCTCTGTGCCAGAACTGTGCCATCTGCTGCAGTCACATAAATCAGTTGCCACAGCACAGTTCAGCTTTCAATTAGTGTGGTGAAAATCAAATAAATGTTAGACCTTGACACTTATTTTTAACGAGTTCTCAGTTCTTCAATTACATAGTGTTGGAAATGTACACGTTGCTTTACAAAACAGTAAGAGATCCCTCATCGTTGGTATTGTACATTATGAAACAGTCTCACAACTGAAAATACTCCAGACCCTAGATAGTCCAGTTCAATTTAAATTATCTGTTCATTTTTCTGAAAGACATTGCACCTGATTTTCAGAGGTGCTGAGTATGCACCATTTCAACAGAAGGCCCCTCCTCTTGCCAAAACTTGTGTGCTTACTTATCTTTATGTAGTTTCATTGATTTCAACAGGATTTACTCACTGACCATAAAATTAAGCAGGCATGAAGGCTTTTGCAGGATTGGGGCCAAAAGGCCCAGATCCTCAAAGTATTTAAGCACCAATGGACACTTTTGAGGAGCTGGGCCAAAGTCAGTATGAGTTACGGAATTGTTCAGTCACTGAAAAGGGGAGATTACAGTGGGTCATACTGAAAGGTGAATCAACCCAGTTACGCTTATCACGTACAAAAGATATTTGATCATAATGCAATAATCTGGCCCAAAACAAACACTGTTCTTCCATTGACAACATCAAGATATCAAAACATCTCTGGAAAAGAAAAATAATACAAGTACATGATATGTTGGTCATTTTCAAATACACATTCATATGTGTACATTATTTTACTATACAATGATAAAGTTACTTTTCCTATTAATTGCTAACATAATTCCTATTTTTAAGAAAGGGAAAAAAAGTGATCCGGGTAACTACAGGCCCAGTTTGACATCTGTAGTATGCAAGGTCTTGGAAAAATTTTTGAAGAAGAAAGTAATTAAGGACATTGAGGTCAATGGTAATTGGGACAAAATACAACATGGTTTTACAAAAGGTAGATTGTACCAAACCAACCTACTTTCCTTCTTTGAGAAGGTAACAGATTTTTTTAGTTAAAAGAAACGCAGTGGATCTATTTTACCTCAATTTCAGTAAGGCATGTGATACGGTTCCACATGGGGAATTATTAGTTAAATTGGAAAAGATGGGGATCAATATGAAAATTGAAAGGTGTATAAGAAACTGGTTAAAGGGGAGATTACAATGGGTCATACTGAAAGGTGAACTGTCAGGCTGGAGGGAGGTTACTAGTGGAGTTCCTCAGGGATCGGTTTTGGGACCAATCTTATTCTTTTTATTACTGACCTTGGCACAAAAAGTGGGAGTGTGCTAATAAAGTTTGCAGATGAGACAAAGCTGGGAGGTATTGCCAGAAGAACCGGGATATCATACAGGAAGCTCTGGATGACCTTGTAAACTGGAGTAATAGTAATAGGATGAAATTTAATAGTGAAAAGTGCAAGGTCATGCATTTGGGATTAATAAGATTTTTTGTTATAAGCTGGGGACTCATCAGTTAGAAGTATCAGAGGAAGAGAAGGACCTCAGAGTATTGGTTGATCACAGGATGACTATGAGCCGCCAATGTGATATGGCAAGAGAAAAAAGCGAATGCGGTCTTGGGATGCATCAGGCGAGGTATTTCCAGTAGAGATAAGGAGGTGTTAGTACCGTTATACAAGGCACTGGTGAGACCTCATCTGGAATACTGTGTGCAGTTCTGGTCTCCCATGTTTAAGAAGGATTAATTCAAACTGGAACAGGTACAGAGAAGAGCTACTAGGATGATCCGAAGAATGGAAAACCTGTCCTATGAAAGGAGACTCAAAGAGCTTGGCTTGTTTAGCCTAACCAAAAGAAGGCTGAGGGGAGATATGATTGCTCTCTATAAATATATCAGAGGGATAAATACCAGGGAGGGAGAGGAATTATTTAAGCTCAGGACCAATGTGGACACAAGAACAAATGGATATAAACTGGCCATCAGGTAGTTTAGACTTGAAATTAGATGAAGGTTTCTAACCATCAGAGGAGTGAAGTTCTGGAACAGCCTTCCAAGGGGAGCAGTGGGGGCAAAAGACGTTTATGGAGGGAATGGTATGATGGGATAGCCTAATTTTGACAATTAATTGATCTTTGACTATTAGCGGTAAATATGCCCAATGGCCTGTGATGGGATGTTAGATGAGGTGGGATCTGAGTTACTACAGAGAATTCTTTCCTGGGTGTGTGGCTGGTGAGTCTTGCCCACATGCTCAGGGTTTAGCTGATCGCCATATTTGGAGTTGGGAAGGAATTTTTCTCCAGGGCAGATTGGCAGAGGCCCTGGGGGTTTTTCGCCTTCCTCTATAGCGTGGGGCACGGGTCACTTGCTGGAGGATTCTCTGCACCTTGAAGTCTTTGAACCATGATTTGAGGACTTCAGTGGCTCAGACATAGGTTAGCGGTTTGTTGCGGGAGTAGGTGGGTGAGATTCTGAGGTCTGCGTTGCGCAGGAGGTCAGACTAGACTATCATAATGGTCCCTTCTGACCTTAAAGTCTATAATTCTATGACTATTAAATTACAGTTAATGTAATTTTTAAAAAATCTACTGTCAAATATATTAACTGTTAGTGTTTCCCAATCAACAGCATATACCTTAAAAGAAAATATGGAGGTGCTGAAATTAAGAAATACTAAAGAAAAAAAATACAAATCCAAGGGGCAAAGTTAAGTTTGTTGTGTTGAGTTGAAATATATTTAATTAGTTGAAATTCTTTGAATTAAATTATTTTGGTTGACAATTTTTTTTAAAGGATTTTTTTGCTAAATAAATTGTCAATGTAAAATTTTTCTATTTGCAAATATTTCAGTACAATTTTTTCAAACCTTTCATTCTGTAGTATTCAAAAGATCATTTTGTACAATAGTTTTTGGGAACTATTTATTAAAAAAATAAAACTTTACTGAAATGGTTATTAAAATTTTTCATTTACCCCAAACCCCTCAGTTTTTTGTAAGCAAAGTATGTGAACAACATTTCTAATAATTTACCAATGAGAATTTTCCTTTTGGTTCCATTTTGAACAAAAACAAGTTCAAAAAATCCAGAAGTAGCTCTAGTATTGAATAAGAATGTGACTGTGGTTATTATGATGATAGGGGAAGATTTAAGATATTCTTAACTATTCATTTCTTGCTTTTAAATACTTGAGGTTTGTAAATGAGGCAATAGATAATTCTGTCCCATTCAGGTTTATATACTATACCAATCACACTAGTATCTGAGCATTCAGTTGTCCTTCAATAATCTTTATGGGTTTAGAAACCTTTTTTCTTCTTTTTTTGCACTTTGAAGTTACATTGTCTTCAGTAGAATGATCTTATGGCTCAGTATAACTACAACTTCCATTTCATAAACTCAAGTGATTCTTCCACAAAATCAGAAAATAAACTAGGATTTACCAATAAATATCTGTTTAAACTGAAAAATCCAGAATTTCTTCTCTCACTCAGCTGTTTTAGATGAATATCTCCTCTCCACTGTAATACAACACTACTACTTATCTTCTTCTTGGGTTTTGTGGCATAACAGACTTACTTCTTGAATTTATGACCGCCATGCACTGAACTTCATTTCTTGTTCATGACTTAGAGACTCACACCTTTCCTGGTATTCTTAAAGAATTGTAGATAGAGCTTTTAACACTATTTCCGGCTACCCATGAGTAATTTAGCCATTGAAATTTGTGGTAAACATCTTAAAACACCACATCCCCTAGTAGTCTAACCTGATAGACATTCCTCATATACTCTCATGCTAATTAACTAGTCCAATCAGTTAATTAGCTAAATACTGGGATTGTATAAAACAGCAACAGGTAGGCCTTTGCTGTTTTTTCTTTCTTCCTTTCTTAGGGCATGGCTACACTTGCAGATGTAGAGCGCTTTGAGTTAAACCAGCCTTCGGAGAGCGCAGTAGGGAAAGCGCTGCAGTCTGTCCACACTTACAGCTGCAAGCGCACTGGCGTGGCCACATTTGCAGCACTTGCAGCGGCATTGGGAGTGGTGCATTATGGGCAGCTATCCCACAGAGCACCTCTTCCCATTCTGGCGCTGTGGCTTGTGGGAAGGGAGGGCGATGCGGGGCATTCTGGGTCCTGTCCCAATGCCCTGTGATGCATCGGTTTGCATCCCAGCAATCCCTCTGCTTCTGTCCACATTTGGCGCCATCTTTCAACATTTTTTATGCTGCGTGCTCTGTCTGATGTTTCGGTCTGCGGGAATGGAGCCCAAACTGCTGAGGAATATGCTGACGAGTCTCGCCAGCATGTCACGTTTGGCAGTCGAGTTACTCCTTAAGATCCAAACTGACAGTGAGGACGCCGACGATATCAACTCGAGTAACACATACGACACGAGATTGCTTGTGGCGTTCATGGACATGCGCACCACTGTGGAACGCCGCTTTTGGGCTCGGGAAACAAGCACTGAGTGGTGGGATCACATAGTCATGCAAGTCTGGGATGACGAGCAGTGGCTGCAGAACTTTCGGATGAGAAAAGCCACTTTCATGAGCTCGCCCCCACCCTATGGCACAAGGACATGAGACTGAGAGCTGTCCTGACGGTGGAGAAGCGGGTGGCTATTGCAATCTAGAAGCTGGCAACTCCAGACAGCTACCGATCGGTTGCTAACCAGTTTGGAGTGGGAAAGTCAACTGTGGGAATCGTGTTGATGCAAGTTTGCAGGGCCATTAATCGCATCCTGCTCAGAAGAACCGTGATTCTGGGTAACGTGCATGACACTGTGGCTGGCTTTGCACAAATGGGTTTCCCTAGCTGCGGAGGGGCGATAGATGGGACGCATATTCCAATTCTGGCACCAGCCCACCTAGCCTCCGATTACATTAATCGGAAGGGGTATTTCTCTATGGTTCTCCAGGCACTTGTGGATCACTGTGGGCGTTTCATTGACCTTAATGCAGGCTGGCCCGGAAAGGTGCATGACACATGCATCTTTCGGAACACCGGCCTGTTCAGGAAGCTGCAAGCCGGGACTTTTCCCCCAGACCAGAAAATCACCGTAGGGGAAGTTGAAATGCCCATTGTGATCCTTGGAGACCCTGCTTACCCTTTAATGCCGTGGCTCATGAAACCCTACACAGGGAGCCTTGACAGCAGCAAGGAGCGGTTCAACAACAGGCTGAGCCAGTGCAGAATGACTGTGGAGCGTGCTTTTGACCATTTAAAGGGCCGCTGGCGCTCTCTGTATGGGAAACTGGACCTGTCCGATGACAGCATCCCTACATTTATAGCCGTGTGCTGTACCCTCCGTAACATTTGTGAAGGGGCGGGTGAAAGCTTCACTCAGGCATGGACCTCGGAGGTTCAACACCTGGAGGCTGAATTTGAACAGCCAGAGAGCAGGGCTATTAGAGGGGCCCAGTGCGGGGCTGCAAGGATTAGGGATGCCTTGAGGGAGCAATTTGAGGCTGAAAGCCACCAGTAATGTCTGGTGCCCTGCACGGGAGTGAAGTGCAGTGGTTCCAACGTTAGTAGGAATCTGTGTTTGCTACACTGACTTGCAGTGCCTGCTGCTTTCCTGGGCTAAGGTATCTTTTACTTTATGCAATAATAAAGAATGTTTTCAGAGCCAAAAAATCCATTTATTGAAAAGAAAATTCATTTATTGAAAAGAAACACAACTGCTTGGGAAACAGAAAGGGCGAGGGGGTGGGGTGGGGAACGATACAATCACAGATTTGCGTATGTCCTCCTGTTCTCATACTCAGCCTTCCTGTCTGGAGTTCTGTTCAATGAGTGCTGCACTTCAGGATGGCTAAACTGCATGGTGATGGGGGATGAGTGCAGTGGGTAAGGGTCGTAGTTTGCAGGGCTGGGTGGTGCAGGTACAGGTGTTGGAGGCAGCTGGTGGTGATAAGAACCCAGATGTTGGGGAAAGTGGGTTGGAGGTGACATGGGGGCACAAAGAAAAGAGTTTTGGGACAAGGGCTGGGGAGGGTGGGCACGGTAGTGCTCCGCTTGCATGGCTACGAGCGCCTGGATTGAGTCAACTTGGTGCTCCATGATGCTTATCAGCTGATCTGTGCTTTGCTGCCAGAGCTCCGCATTCTGCTGGCGGATCCTCCTTTCGCTCTCCCTCCACTTCTGCGCTTTTAGATTCTCGTTAAGTGACTGCTGCATTACTTCATGCAGCATGTCTTTGTTTCTACGGGGCCTCTTCTTGATTCTTTGCAGTCTTTCGGCTGAGATCTCAAGGTTGCATCTGTAAAGGCAAAATGCAACACTTAACAGAGGCAGCATTGTTCACACCAGACAGAGCAATGATTCCCCCCTACTTAAGGAGGGCAAGCAAAGTCTATACAATAGCATAATTTGCCCGTCCCAAAGCAAGCGCACATAACCCATGGGAGCCCCAAAATGGTGAGTAAGCACAGGGTCAAGGGGAACTGATTTGTTTCATGGCTGTAGTGTCCTCTGGGTTTCTGCCTTGGGGAGAGCCAACAGCTGCAAGGGGCCCCTATACTGAACATTGTTCCCACATTTTCTACAGGAGTTTGTCCTGGAAGATATCTCGCTGCTGAGGGTGACCTGGGAAGCAGGGCCGGCCTTAGCAAGAGCTGGGCCCAATTCCTGGGGGCGGGGCTTGCCGCTGGCAAGTCCCGCCCCCAGGAATCGGGCCCCGCTTGGTCTGGGGTCGCGGGGTTTGGGTCCGGGCCAGAGCCGCTGGGGCCGGGGTCAGGCTGGAGTTGCTCGGCCCGGGGCCAAGCCGGTGCACCGGGACCCGAGCCAGAGCCGCTGGGGCCCGAGGGGCTCAGGCTGGGGCCGCTCGGGCCAGCGCCCCAGCGCCCAAGCCGGGCCGGGGGTGCTCGGCCGGGGCCGGAGCCGTGGGGCCCGAGCTGGGCCCGGGGTGCTCGGCTGGCACCGCTTGGCCGGGGCCGGCGCCCAGGGGCCTGAGCCAGAGCCGCCGGGGCCTGAGCCAGAGGTGTTCGGGCCGGGGCCGGGCCGGCGCCCCGGGGCCCGAGCCGGGGCCGGGGGTGCTCGGCCGGAACTGGGGCCGCTGTCCCGGGGCCCATGCCGGGCTGGAGCCAGAGCCGCTGGGGCTCATTCATTGACAAAATGAAGAGAGAAAACATAATTTCAAACAACAATAACTCAACACCAGTAATCAAAGATATAAAAGCAATAACTGAATTCAGAAAACCCAATAGTTGGTTCTAGAAAAGCAGTCACAGAAGACCAAAAATCAAACTCATCAAGCCAACAATTGGAGACCAAAAAGAAAGAATGAAAAGAAGAAAACTAGTCATTGGAATCAGGAAACCAATGATTGAAACCAGAAAAGCAGTGAAATAAATCACACAATCACTTAACAAAATCAACACACTAATAATTAATGCCAGAAAACCAATGGTCAAAAATAGAAAACCAGCATTTGTCCAGGTCAGAAAAACAGTAATCAAAGCAAGTTATCGGGAATTAATGTCTGAAAGCCAACAATAAAAAATAAGTATTTGAAATAAGAAAACCAGTAGTCAAAGAGTCAAAACCAGCAATGCAAGTCAGAAAACCAGATATCAAAGTCAAAATACTGTACCCCAAAGTGAAAGACAGAAAACCAGTAATCAATATCAGAAAAGCAATAACTGAATGCAGAAGTCCAATCATCAAAGCCAGAAAGGTAGTAATGAAAATCAGAAAACCAATAGCCAAAACAGAAAACCAATAATTGAAGTATGAAAACCAGATCAAGGTGACAAAACCAAGTCAAAGTTAGAAAATGAATAGTCAAAGATAGAAACCAATAGTATAAAGAAGCAATAAGTGAACAGCAGAAATGAAAAAAAAAGTTTAAAGACTCCAAATATATAAAGAAAAATTAAAAGCCGGTAATCAGTAGAGTGACACTAATAAATGAAGCTCTGTAAACAAACACTGAAATCTTGTAACCAATAAACAAAAAGCAGAAAACCAATAATGAACCGCTCCCCTCAAACCAGTGAGATCAAAATCTGACAATCAAAGAATGAAACCCAAGAAATGAAATGGGAGTGGTGATAACTAAAGCCACAAAACTGACAAGCATGGACCAAAACACAATGAACGAGAACTGAAAACCAAAGGCTGAAAACTATAGATCTAAACCTGAGAAACAATGAGTAGAACCCAAAAACGTGCAGAGAGAAACCCAAGAAATGCTAACATTTGGCTGTTCTTTGAAAGTGGAAATTGGCATGAAACGGTTCTGATTTTGTCAGCTTTCCATTTTTCAACAAAACTTTTATTTTCCATCTCCCCACATGGTCGCTATGAAATCAACTGACAACTAATGGTGGGTACGAAATAACAAACAGCTAATAGCCAGGAGTGACTGACAAATAATCAATAACTGGCAGCTATTAATGACTATAAAATAACCAATTATACAAGTTAGTTAATTGGCTAAGTGAAGTAAAAGGCCTAAAAGACAACCGGATGGCATTTCTCTTTGTCTGTCTGTATCGTGATCACTTTTTGAGACCACATCTGATCAATTCCCAAATTTCAGGGGACACGCTGGGCAACAGTTGAAAGAACGCTACTGACTTGGGGGCGGGGGAAATTGGAAAACGGGAAAGCCCAATTTCCATTTAGATCTGGTGAGTAGCATCAGCAGCCAATGAGCCAATCACTCTGGGGAAGGAAGGTAGCAGGGACTTCTGGGTGCTGAGCAGGGAGAATGGGGGGCACATAGACCCCTGGCACGGGGGGGGGGGGGAAGCAGCACACACAGAGGTGGGGCTGGGGGATGGGACATAGGTTTAGGGTTAGGGCTGGTTGGGAAGATTCCAGTGGAACATTTTTCCCATCACAAACCCTTAACTAACGCAGAGCGATGCAGGGTGCCCAGGGCTGGCTCCTGCCCATCCAGACTCAGTGTCTGGGTGCAGGGCATGTGCAGGTGGCTCCTGCCCCATATGGGGCACAGGCAGAGAGCAGGGCTGGGTGCCACAGGTATATTGGAGCGCCAGCCCAAGAAGGCCGAGGTACGGTTGGGCGGGCATTTCCCTTAAATCTGCTGGCCCTGGCTTGGCTGAGCACGACATTCTGGCTGGGCACGTTCTGTGAGAAATGCTGATTTCTGGGGGCACCTGTATCTGGGCTACCCCTTGCTCCATGGTGGCACGGTGACAGGGCCACCGAGAGCGGGTTCGGGCCCCCCAGCAAGGGTGGACCGGCTAAACAGGGCCGACGAGAGGGGGGAAAGCTGGGCTCCAGGCACCCTTCTGGACCGCTGGGCCCCGGGCCCCCTTTCGGACCGCCAGGTCCTGGTAATTTGTACCGGTTCCACCCCCTCGTCAGCCCTGGTTCCACCCACCTCAGCTCTGGGTCACCAAAGCTACCACAAGGCTACCTGACCCTCCCGGAGACCTGAGTCTGCAGGCGCATTTCAGATCACTTAGGGGAGTGAACTGGGACACAAAAGTCTCTTCTCCACCAGCCCCCCAGAAGGTCCAGCACTCAGCAGTGAGAACCAGAGCTAATCGGTTAATGACAAATAGCCACCAGGTAATGATAAAGAACCAGAAATATGACAGTCACTAATATTTGATTAATTACTGCTCACGTATTACTGTTCAGACTCATTGCTCGAATCCCAGCCTGGGGCAAGATCTCTGGGACTTTCTAAACATCAATAACAGCCTCTAGACTGCCCCCCTCCAATACCTACATCACCCAGGGTCTTGGGTCCCCCCAGCAGAGACCTGGCTGGCAGGTCCGTGTCAGTAGAGCTGTGTGTATCCTCTGCCCACCCACCTCCAAATAATCTGCCTCCGTCTGCTTAAACATACTGGAAATGTTAAAGATCTGGAAAATAATAATAAGAAAAGGTGAGCCCCCCTGCCAACCCCACACCTCACCCCACCGCAGCACAGCCCCCCTGCTGGCCCCCTCACCCCGCTCCCCACAGCACGGCCCCCCCTGCAGAGCCCTCAGTCCCGTCCCCGGCAGCACGGCTCCCCCACCCAGTAGGAGCTGAGCAATATGCCCAACATGGAGAGCTTGATGCTGGTCTCCATGCGGCGCTGCAGGTCCAGGGAGTCTATAGGGAACTACAGGGCTGGGACCTTATCCCCATCTGCCCATTTCTTTCCCCCCTCCTCCAGTCCCTCCCGTCCCCCTGCCCCTGCACAGGACTTTAGCCCCTCCAGACTCCCCCATTCCCCTCCCCACCCACTACTCCAGTCCCCTGCTCCCCTTAGAATCTTCCCCCCACACCACTCTCTTTCCCCTCCCCTACTGCCCCATCCCCCATTCCCCTGCCTGCTTCCCTGCCCCACTCCCCCTCCTCCCCTGGGCTTGGACCCAGAGGGGCTGGTCCCACATCCACACGCCCCTCGTCACGGTCGCTGTCCCATTGCGACACTCAAACCCCCCCAGGGCCTCGTCCTCTTGGCCCATCCATGACGCATCCACAGCCTCCTGTAGGGGGTGACCAGGGCAAGGTCAGAAGGGAACGGGGATTGGGTCTGGCATTTTCAGGGGGCAGGGTGGTGGGACACTGGGGGAGGAGGTGGAGTTCTAAGGGTTTGGGGGTGGGGTTACAGCTGGAGGATGGAACTAGTGGTACATGGGGAGGGGCCATGGCTGGAGGGTGGGGCCTGTGGTGCAGGGGGAGGGGCCATGACTGAAGGGTGGGGCCTGTGGTGCAGGGGGAGGCTCCACGACCAGAGGGTAGGGCCTGTGGTGCAGGGGGAGGGGCCACGACCAGAGGGTGGGGCCTGTGGTGCACGGGGAGGGGCCATGGCTGCAGGGTGGGGCCTCAGTTGCTCTGCCCTGGGCCTGGTACAGCGGGAGGGCCCTGCCTGGGGAGAAGGGACCTTTGCTGTCGGGGGCATGCCAGTCGTGGAGGGGGCCCTTGCCGAGGTGGGTGGGGTTTGTGTTGCAAGAGGCAGGGCCCTGGCTGGGGTGGGTGGGGTCTCTGGTTCAGGCGATGGGGCCATAGTTGGGGCTCCTGTCCCCACTCACCGGGCTCTGGAGCCGGCGCAGCAGGCAGTTCATCAGGAAGGATTTTCCCCGGCGCTGCTCCCCGATGATGGACACCGGGCAGACGGGGGTGTCCCCCACCCCACCCTGCTCCAGGCAGAGGCTCAGGGCCTCCTCGTACAGGATCAGGCTGCCTTTGTCATCCAGACGAACCAGCTGCACCGGGCGCCCCGGCTCTGGCTGAGCCCCCGGCCCCTGCTGCAGGGACAGAGCAGGGTTAGAGCTCGGACCCCATCCCAGAGCCAGCCAGTCCCTGCTTCTGGATGAGAGCCCCGTGCCCCATTCCCATCCCCTGAACCAACTAGTCCCTGCCCCTCAGATCAGATCCTCTTGAGCCATTTCCATCCCCTATGAGCCATCCAGTCCCCTGCCCTCCAAATCAGAGGTTGCGCCCCCTAGAGAGGAAAGGCCCCGTGTCCCATTCCCCACCCCCTGATCCAGCCAGTCCCCGCCCTGCGCCCCTTTCCCCTGATTCAGCCTGTCTGGTCTCACCAGCTCCATCTCTTCCCGCAGGGGCTCTGTGATTTTCTTTACCAGGGCTCTCAGCTGCGTGTCTGGGGTAATCCTGTCCCTGGAGCAGGGAGTCCGGCACTCGGGGCACTGGTAGCCCTGGGCCGAGACCCCGCGCCAGTGAGCCACGAGGCAGCCCTGGCAGAAGTTGTGGCTGCACTCAATGGAGACGGGGTCGTCCAAGACATCCAGGCAGATGGAGCAGGTGATGTACTCCCGGAGTTGATCCATCTCTCTAGACCCGCTGAGTGGGGGGAACCTACTGGGTCAGGACCTGGCACCCGGAGCAGTAGCGCTATGCTGGAGGACGGCTGATCTCTAGCCCAGGTGTGCCCCTTCCTGGCAGCAGGAGTCTGGGGAGGAGCGAGAGAACATGGGAATATTTCTGTGAACAAACTGTGTGACTCAGTTTACCTGCCCACTTTGTGTCCCTGTCCACCGGGCAGCACCAGAGCGAGAAGAGGGATTCCAAGAAGTCATGGTGGAGATTGGTAGATTCCCAGGCCAGGAGGGACCAAGGCTGAGCTCCTGGATAACAGGCCAGAGAACTGCCCCCAGTTAATTCCTGTTTGAATGAGAGCAGATCTCTTAGAAACACATCCCACCTCGAGGGAGAATCCACTGCACTCCTTGGTACATTGTTCCCATGGTTAATTCCCCTCCCTGGTAAACACGGATATCTTCTTTCCAGGCTGAATGTGTCCAGCTTCAACTTCCAGCCATGTGGTCATGTTAGAGCTTTCTCTGCTAGCCTGAAGAGCCCATTATGAAATATTTGATCCCCGTGTAGGTGCTTCTAGACTGGAGCAAGTCACCCTGGGAGGTGGGAGCTTCTCTTTGCAAAGCTAAACAGCTTGAGCTCCTGGGGTCTATCACTCCAGGCCACATTTTGTAACCCTTTAACCATTCGCTTGGCCCCCCTCTCCCCCCTCTCCAATATATTCACATCCTTCTTGGACTGCTCCGGAACTGGACACAGGACCCCAGCAGCGGTCGCACCAGCGCCAAATCCAGAGGTAAACTGACCTCTCTGCTCCTATGCGCGATTCCCCTGTTTGGGCATCCTTAGCGCCTTTGGCCACACTGTCGCATGGGAGCTCACGTCCAGCTGATTATCCCCCATGGCCCCCTGCACTCTGTCAGCGTCTCTGCGTCCCTGGAGAGATACCCACTCCCCCACCCCTCCGCCAGGCTGGGAGCATGGCCGATGCTCTTTGGCTGTATCACAGCACGTGTTGTTGGCTTCTGCCCAGCCTACCCTAGCGCTGGGGCTGTTGGTGACACTGGACTTTTCTCTGCTGCCTACGGCCTGGCAGACGCCATGTGCCAGGGGTTAATCACTGGCAGTGCCACGCCCAACAGGGGCACAAGCCTCTGAGAGGAGTTGGATCTCAGTCAGACTCGCTGCCGAGGGCAGCTGGGGAGAGACAGGGGCTCCTGGAGCCCGAGTCCGGGAGGCACCGAGCTCGGCCTTAGGAAAGGCCACGCTCAGGCATAACAAGGGAGACTCCCCAGTTTCCCACCCTGGGATCCCTCCCAGCCACCGATGGGCCCCAAAGGGGACCGCCTCTATCTGTCCTACCATCAGTGATGTCTCCTGAGCAAGCACCAGGGCCGGCCCAATTCGTTTTTTCATCCTAAGTGGACACCCCCTTCCCCCCCCCGTCTAGATAGAAAATGGGAATTTTGTTTCCCTCCCTCTTTGGACGAAATCTATCAGGATTTCATCCACCAAAAAGTTGCCAGATTCACAGGGCAGTTGGGGTTTTCCTGCAGTCCCCAGCTGCTGGAGGCATGGGATTGCTGCGCTGTGATAAGGCAAAGCAGTGCGCATCACAGGCACAAACTAGCCCACGGAAAGAGCCAGCCCCCTAAAAAAGAGGGGTTCTATATATTTGCTTGCTGGTCTTTGGAGCCCCTTTTCCAGCTTCTCCCTCCAGTGGCAAGGGCTGGAAAAGCAGCTCCAAAGACCGGCAAGCAAATATATAGAACCCCTCGTTTTTGTGTGTGTGTGGGGGGGGTGAACATCTGAGGGGCCGGCTCTCTTTCCACAGATTAGTTTGTGCCTGTAAATGTCCCGATCGCGGCTAACGCAAGACAAGCCACTGTTCTGGGGGATTCCACAGGCCCAAGGGTTTGCCCGGGTTTTAGCTGGTTGAACTCAAATCACGCCATGAGCCAGACCCAGCGTTGGGGGTAGATTAGCCGCTGTCTGAGCCTATCTTTCTGCTGCACAGAGGACAAGGTCCGAACTGACCCTGTCCCACACCCCCACCCCCAGCTGCTGGGAATTTCTGCCCCACAGAGACCCAGGACTTATCATGTGACTTGGCAATGCCCTAGCACAGTTAGGGTGGGTGAAACATGGGGAACAAGCAGGGACGATCCTGCCCCATGGGTGGGGAATAGACTGCGGGGGACAATCCTGCAACCTGGGGGAATAGAGCAGAGGGGACGATCCTGCCCCTTGGTGCGGGAGGGGGGATGGGAATAGAGTGGGGGGGACAATCCTGCTCCTTGGGGGGGGATGGGCTAGATTGGGGCAAACACCCTCCACACGCCCTCCGGCTCTTGCTCTTAGCCGGCCAAATCTCCGCTTCTCTCCGTGCAGGCAAAATTTTGTCTGAGAAACAAAAGCGTAACTCCGTGTGTCTTATCCTTCCAGCAGCCCAGCTGGCAGGGGTTTGAAGGTGGGTGGGGCAGCCCTGCTCTTACATTGTAGTGCGAGGGGGTGGGAGGCAGAGTGCGTGTGGGAGGGGAGCATAGAGAGGCCCGGAGAGATGGGGCCAGGCTGGAAATGCAAGTGACAGAGACTGGAGGGTGCAGAGAATCTTCATTCCCCAAATCCCCCACGGGCTCTTTGGAGCAGCAATGTCTGGAAGTGCACGTGCTTTAAAAGGCACTGAAAGTACCAGGAACTGTGATCAACTTGGGGGGCCTGACAGCTTGGCCAGAGATACACCCCCCTAGTGAATTTCTGGATGTGACCACTGCCTCTCCGTCCAGAAATGACATCCCAACTGCCTCTTCTCAGAAATGAGGCATTTCTTAGAACTGAAAACAAAAACCCTTAGCAAATATTGAACTCTTTCCACTGCTGGGTAATGGTCACCTGGGGCTGAGATGCAGTCACTTCTGGGGTGGAACAGCTGAGGAACAGCAGCACAGCAACACTACATGGGGATGGCTCACCCAGCGCTGAGGTGCAGCTGTCTCTGGGGTGGCTTCTTCAGATAACGTGATCTTATGAATGGGTCCTTTTGTCTTTGGAACTCACTGCCACATGAGCCCTGCTATATATCCTGGAGCTCTTTGCTGAGGCTTTTTACTCCTGTTTGATGGTCTCCTGTCTGGTATTTCCCAGGTTTTGGTTCTTTAGATTAAGGGTGAACCACTCAAGACTCATAGACGTTAAGGTCAGAAGGTCATCTAGTCTGACCTCCTGTACATTGAAGGCCACAGAACCTCAACACCCACTGCTGTAATAGACCCCGAACCTCTGGCTGAGTTACTGAAGTCCTCCAGTCGTGGTTTAAGGACTTCAAGTTACAGAGAATCCACCATTGACACTAGTTTAAACCTGCAAGTGACCTGTGCCGCGTGCTGCAGAGGAAGGCGACCCCTCCCCTCAGGTCTCTGCCAATCTGACCTGGGGGAAATTCCTTCCTAGTCCCAAATATGGCGATCAGTTAGACCCTGAGCTTGTGGGGGAGACCAAGCAGTCAGACACTTGAGAAAGAATTCTCTGTAGTAACTCAGAGCCCTCCCCATCTAGTGTCCCATCACCGCCTGTTGGAGATTTTTGCTGCTAGCAGTTACAGATCGGCTACATGCCATGGTGGGCAAACTCGTCATACCATCCCCTCCATAAACTTATCAAGCTGAGTCTTGAAGCCAGTTAGGTTTTTTGCCCTCACTGCTCCTCTTAGAAGGCTGTTCCAGAACAAACTAACTTCTGCCTGAGTCTGTAGTGGGCCTCACACAACAGCTATCAGGGGGAGGGGGGCAAGCTGGCCTCAGTCCACCTCAATGTGGTGCTAACTCTGAACCCTACTAATGGCAAGCCACTTCTCAACACCCCACATCTTCACTTTGGATCTCAGGCTGGGAGGCAGGAAGGCAGTGATCAGACAATGAAAAGTTACACAGCCAGCTGTGAATGCTGTTGGGTTTTCTCAGAGTGCATCACGGCCATGACACCCTCCACTCTGAATTGGGTTTGTTTCCTGTCTGATGCGGGTGGAAATCGAAAGAAACATGGGAATGGCTCTTTCTGGGAAAGAAAAAATTTAGCAGATTTTATCTGCTGTCTAGGCATGCAGCCAGCATGAAGCCACTCAAAAAGCACTGAGTTGCAGCTGATGCTGGGGTGGGACAGGTGGGTAACAGCTGCAGAGTCGCACTGAAGTTCTCAGTGGAGACCTTGCTGTCACCAAAGGCTGTTCCAGGAGAGCATCTCCTTTGGGCTTTTACTGCCATTGGCCATGATACACTGACACTCTGGAACCCTGTATCCCTCAGTAGCACACACTATTCACCACTGTGATATGATTATGAGATGTTTTGTATTATGCATGCCTTGTGAGGTGGTATGTAAAATGTCTGGATCTGTTGAACATTAATAACCTGTTGGATTGGATGTGCTGTCATTGTATGGAAAGTTATGCTCTATGTGTGTTTCTGAAATATGTTGTGAGGTTGGGAGACGCCCACAGCCAGCTTTACAGTAGAAACAAAGGAGGGCCAGAAAGGTGTTGATGGCCCCTCAGGAAGAATCCACTCTCTGAGAGACTCCTTGGAGAGGGCACTTAGTCAGTGGGGTACTGCCTGACCAATGGGCTTGCCTGACCCCCATGACACAGCAACGATCTTTCTAGCAACTGAAAGAGAGAATAAAAGAGGGACAGAGACATCATAGAATGTCAGGGTTGGAAGAGACCTCAGGAGGTCATTTAGTCCAACCCCCTGCTCAAAGCAGGACTAATCCCCAACTACATCATCCCAGCCAGGGCTTTGTCAGGCCTGACCTTAAAAACCTCTAAGGATGGAGATTCCACCACCTCCCTAGGGAACCCATTCCAGTGCTTCACCACCCTCCTAGTGAAATAGTGTTTCCTAATATCCGAGCCTGGACTCCGTGACTGCATTAGTCGCGAACAGGGGAGTGTGACAGGAGAGGACACAGAACATGTCTACAAATAACTTTTTCTGGACTGCTGAGGTGGGGGGAGAGGCCAGATTCCATCTGGCGCTGTAGGACTCTGAGGACGCTCTGGGATCGGGAGCGAAGTCTCTGGAGCCTCGGGAGGGGCAGGTTTGGAGACATGTGGCTCCTACCTAGTCCAAAGTAACCTGCCGTGCTCCCCCACAAGAGCCATGTTAACAGGCAACACTGCCTCTCTCTTTCCTTGGCCCCATGTATCATGTCCTTTATCTGGTGGACAGTCCAGAAAAGGAGGACAAGCGCTCACTACTGCTACCACCTGAGGGAGTTGCAATAGCCCCAGAATTTGGGACTTCAAGCCCCTAGAGTGACCTCTTACCTTTATAGGACCCCGCCCCCCATACACAGCTATTTTAAAGTTTAGCCTGATAGTAAAGAGACCCCTTTTCAACCCTTCACCACACAAGAGAGAACCGGCAGCATTTGTCATTAACTATTTATTTCTCCTCTCCTGGCTCCCAAACTGCTTCTCCTCCCTCCTGCCGCCAGCCACCTTCGCGTTCTCCCTCTTCTCTCCCCGGCTCTGCTCACTTGAGTGCAGCAGCTCAGCAGATGGTCCAGCTTTAGTCTTTCACTTCCATTCTTCTTCACTTCTTTGGGTGGCTGCATTTGCCATTGAGCAGGCTGATGGAAATCCCTGAGTGCTCTGCCTAGGCCAGGGGTCTCCAACACGTGGCCTGCGGGGCTATTTCTCTAGGTAAGCGGCTCCAGGCCACAGGCCAATGCCATCCTGCACCCCAACCCCCTGCAGTGAGCACCCTGCCTGCACCCCAACCCTCTGCCACACCTCACACTCCCTCCTGCACCCTGTACCCCAACCCCCTGCCTAGAGCCCCCTACTGCACCCCAACCCGCTACCTCACCCCTCCAACTCCCTGCCCTGAGCCCCCTGCACCTCAACCCCCTGCTGCACCCCAACTCCCTGCCCTCAACCTCCTGCCACATCCTACATCCTTCCTGCACCCCAACTTCCTATCCTGAGCCCCCTTCTGCATCCCCAACCCCCTGCTGTGAGCCCCCTGCCTGTATCCCAACCCTCTGCCACACCTCGCACTCCCTCCTGCACCCTGTACCCCAACCCCCTGCCCAGAGCCCCCTACTGCACCCCAACCCTCTACCTCACCTCTCCCTGCCCTGAGCCCCCTACACCTCAACTCCCGCCCTGAGCCCCTGCCACACTCCTCCTGCCCCCTCTGGGGGCAGCGAAGGGGGGTGTCAGTGATGCGGCCCTTGGGCCAATGAACTAGTCCTCATGCAGCCCTCGTGGTCATTTGAGTTTGAGACCCCTGGTCTAGGCTCACAGGCCCAGCAGCTAGAGCCAAGCGCTGCTGAAAACAGGGGGAGATTAGCCTGGATTGGCAGGAGTTGAGGCTTGGCCCATGGGGACCCCAGGCACTGCCGCTGCTGCCACTTTCATGGTTAATCCTCCAATGCCTCGCCAAAGGGCTCTTCCACATTCTGCAAACTGGCCTCACTGGCTGACTGTCTAGGAGAACAGAAACCCTTTGTTAGAGCCGGAGAGTCTCTTGCCACGGCTCCCTGAGGGTCACAGTCAAACACCTGCGATTCTCGAGGAGGCTCTCAAGCAGTTCCCTGCTCAGGCACTTGGCACCCACTAGCAATGGTCTCTGACAGCGGCATTGCCAAGGGGAGCTCAGCAGATGCTCCCTTCTATGGCTTCCTGAGTGGGAGGGAGGTTGGTCTTGTCATTTAAGGCCTAGTGTCAGAGTCAGGGCTCCTAGGTTCTCGGACTTTGGAAGTGGGTGGAGTCTAGCTGTTGGAGCTGGACTGCTATCAGTCCCACGCTTCCTTCCTGCCTCTGTCAGGGACGTCGTGTGTGACCTTGCAGCCAGTTGCTTTCTATCCCTATGCCCCAGCGAACAGGGATAATACTGACCCCCCTCAGAGGGGCTGGCAGGGGTCACCAGAGTCATGACTCAAGTTGGAACCAGTTGTGCTCTTGGTAGTGAAGGGCCCAGATTCAGTCCCCATGGATGCCCAGGGTGTCTGTATTGTGGCCATGGTTTGACTCACCTAGCATTACAGGCTGTTTAGCCCGGTCCTGGCCAGGCGTGGTGCATCTGCTCCTGGCCCTCTCATCACACACAAGAACATGGCCCACCAAGGACAATCCATCAGCTCCCATCTGGTGTTCAGCTCCAGGATGGATGGGGAGCCCTAGCCGGACCATAGAAAGACAGGGGGGTGTTCTTTGGTGGAAACTGCTGGACCTCCACCCCCACGCTAAGGGCTTCAAAAGTGGTGCCTGACCCCAGGTAAACAAAGTAGCCGAGCTGAGGCCAGAGTGGGACTGATCCTAAGAAAAGAGCAGATTTCTCCTCTGCTCTAGGGAGATTCCCCTAGGAAAAGCAGCTGGGGTGGGGCGATACAAGCACTACCCCTCAGCCCTTGAATAGCGGCCAACTGGGACTTTGGGAGCCAAGGGACTGGTGTATCTTGCTGGAGATCAGAAAGGGGCATTGGAGAAATTGTACCAAAGTCAATGTCACGGCTGGGTCAAGGGCAGCCAGACCTACTGGTCAGAGCCAGAGTCCACACTCACATGACAGGAGTGGAGAGTCAGCCAAGTCAGGATACTGGAAGATGAGCAGCAAAAGACAAACTTGCTATCACCACCACAACTCAGATGCCAGGAAATCAAGCCAGGGGAGCGGCAGCAGAACCAGGCAGCGCACGGTCCAGAACCGGGAGCAGGCCTGCTGTTCAGTCAGCTTCGTGTTCCTGCTGCTGTCTTACGCAGGGCCAGGGGGCCAGTGAGCTTTCCTGGGACTCCTCCAATAGGACCTCAGGAGTGGAGCCTCAAACTGGGGCTGAACTTCATGGGTCCGAGGTAAGCAATTTTCAGCAGGCTTCCAGGTGGAGGGTTGGAGTGTGGCTGTTCCCATGAACCCTGCAGACCTGGGTTGGAGACCCCTGGGTCGTGACAGTGAGTGATCTCTCCCCGCTCAAACCTCCTGCAGCAGGAAACTGTCTCCAGGATCCTGGATACCGCCTCTGAGAATAAAATGAGGATATCATGATGAGAAATAGGGCTCTGTACCAGGGCTGGGATCCAGGGACAAGGAAAGCTCCCAGACAGGGTATGCATCAGGGATGCCATTTCTCCCCCAAGAGACCCACACGCCCCAAGAAGTAAATGGCTCTTACCTCCATGAGGGACTGGGGTCTTCCATCTAAGCCTCTTTGAGAGCCGGCATTGCTGGGATGAGGTGACCTGTCCCCACTGCTCCCTGACGTGGCTCAGCTACAGGAAGCGCCCGTCTGGGAGGCTGTGCCAGATCCCAGGGCCTGGAAGACAGCTGGGAAGGAGGCTCCTATTCCTGTCACACCCAGAGACCCCATAGAAGGGCCAAGGGGAGAATAAAGGGCAGAAGGTGTAGCTAGCCCTGAGCCTCTGTCCCACCCCCACCTCCTCAAAAGTGGAGCTTTCCGAACTCCAGTGGGGCTGTGGCCCTGACACAAGGGCTTTTCTGCACTATATGGGGCAGGGAGAGCTCTGCCTGGGCGCAGCGGGAATGATGGGGGGGTAGACCAAGGGAAGGGGAGTGGGTGCAAGGGAAAAAGGTCCTGCCCCATATGAAGGAATTTGGGGGGCAGAGGGAAGAACCCTGCTCCACAGAGAGGGGAGAGAGTTTCTGTGAGTGCCAGGGGGCTCCATTTCCCCTTCCACTAGCTCCCTTTCTCGCTCTCCCAATCAGAGGGAGGCCACTCCGGATGGCCCAGTCTGGTCCTGACCAGAGTCTGCAGGGTAGCAGTGGGCCCACAATAGGGCTAGGAGATTTTGTCGGGGTTGGGACTCACCAGCATGGTGCCTCCCGCTGGTCGCTCTGGGAATTAGCTCAGTCCATGGGGAACGCCCTCTGCTGGCAGCATCACATCCTTCTCTTGTCCTCCATTGGCATCTGGAGCCGCGTTGCTCACCGATTGACACTGCCCTTCAGGTCACTGCCCCTCCAGCAGTGCCCACTAGTCCATCCTCACCACATTCCAGGGGGCAGGGGTTAGCAACAGTCCTTGCACCTGCCTCGGTGGCCAACCACAACCCCCAAAGTCTAGCCCCTTGTCTCAAGGGCCAGTTACAATTTGTCTCGGCCATCGGATAGCCACATGCAGTACTGCCTAGCCCGAGATGCTGGTCTCCTGCTCTAGACACAGAACTTCCCCCATGAAATTCTGGGATAGACTACCTACTGCTCTCCTGGGCAGCCATTTTATAGGGCCTAGCCTAGCCCTGATTGGCTGGTTCTAATCTCGGCCCTGATTGGCTCTCAGTAGGCCCTTCCCTGATTGGCTGACGGTTTGCACAGCCATTCTGGCCTACTCTAGTTCCCTCTCACATGGGGGTGGGGCAGCCATCCCACCACAAACCCTCCCCCTTAAAAAATGCTCATGGAGGAGGGGAGGAAAGGGGTCCCTATCACCCCAGCTTCCTTCGTAGTGGGGCCTGCAGGGCATCCCTTTCCTCTCGCAGGCCCTCCAAAGTCTGGAGCCAGCTGCTTCCCAGCTGTAGGGTCTGGGTTCCCACTGTTGAACGCCCTGGTCCTACGTGGGTTCCTACTTCTGTTTGGGTTCCCACATGGGCCCTCCTGGCTCCTATGTGGGTTCCCTCATTTAGGTGTGGCCTATCTGCTCCAGCCCCTTTCTCTCAAGGGGCCTCCATCTTCACCACCTCTTCTCTGTGGCTAGTCTCTGACCGAGCCCTTGTCTCAGACACTCCCCCTTTCTGCCTCAGGGGGCAGTGCCTCTTTAGATGTTCCCGTTGGTGGCAGTGGAAGCACTTTCTGGGTCTGCCCCCTGCCACATCCCTACTTCTGCTTGTTTGGGCCCTAGCCCTTCCTTCTGGGCTGGCCCGGGCCTTGGGAGTCCTGTAGGGGCACTCTCTCTTCAGGTGCCCTGGCTCCCCACAGACCCAACAAGCTGGGGGCTCCCCTGTTACTCTCACAGGGGGTGCCTTTTCTGGGTGGGGCCTCTCTGCCCCCTCCCAGTAGGGACTCTCCCTCCTTTAGTGTCCCTGTCGCCTATAAGCAAAGCAGTTCAGTGTTCCTGGCCTCTCGCTCTCGGATCTCTTGTTTGGTCTGGGTGCCGACCTCCACAGCAGCCAGAACAACTCCCTCTGCTGTTCGGCAAGCTGAGCCATCCAGGCCCTCCAATAGAAGTCTCTTTTCTCCACCATTTTGGTCTCTCCCTGTGGCACAATCTGCCTAGTCTGCTTGATGGTGTCCTTCTTCAGTCCACTTCCCTCCAGCAGTGCCCCCTAATCCAGCCTCATCTCCTTCCAGCAGGGAGGGGGGAAGCAGGTTAGCAACAGTCCTTGCACATGCCTCAGTGGCCAACCAAAACTCCCAAAGTCTAGCCCCTTGTCTCAAGGGCCGGTTGCAGTTTGACTCAGCCACCGCATGGCCAGATGCAGTACAAGAGGGAACGGGGTGACCCAGGCCCACCAACTACCCTGGGTCCCAACCCAGGGATCCTCCAGTGGAAGCCTCCCTGCTCTCCCCTTGTCCAACTGTCCCTGGGCCACTTCCCCTCTGGGTCCTCTAGGCCCTTTCTATCAGGGCCCGCAGTCTGGCAGGTCTTGGGCCGGAGCTGTAGTATGCTCCCTTGAGCCTGCCCAACACTGCTCTTTCGGAGATGCTTGTCTCCTGCTCTGAAGACAGACCTTCTCCTATCAAGGTCTGGGACAGACTGCCTGCTGCTCGCCTGGGCAGCCTTTATATAGGGCCTGATTGGCTGGCTCCAATCTCGGCCCTGATTGGCTCTCAGTTGGCCCTTCTCTGATTGGCTACCAGCCTCTGCAACCGCTCTGGCCTACTCTAGCGCCCTCTTGCATGGGGGTGGAGCAGCCGCCCCACCTCAGCAATCAGCTGTCGCAACCAGGCTGTGGCCTGAGCTGCGGGGCTGGCTCCAGGCACCAGCGGAGGAAGCACATGCCTGGGGCGGCATTCCGTCCATTCTTGGGGCAGCACAGGCCGGGCGACTTTTTTGTTTTTTGCACTTCAGCAGTTCGGGCAGCGGCAGTCCGAGCGTTGTTGTTGAGTTTTTTTCTGCTTTGGCAGTTCGGGTGGCAGCAGTCCAAGTGGTTGGGGGGTTTCTTTGGTTTTCTTTTTGCTCACTTTGGCAGTCCGAGCATTGTTGTTGTTGTATTTTTTTTTTTTTGCTTGGGGCAGCAAAAATGGTAGAGCCGGCGCTGCTGGGCTGAGGTCGCTCAAGTGGTCAGCCCCTCAACACACTGTATCGGGGGTGGCTCAGGCCTGGGCGGGGCCCAAGCACCCCACAAACAACCAGACTTCAAGGGCGGGCCCTGGCCTGGGTGGGGCCCCGGTGGCCAGCCAACAAACAGTTCCTGTCCTGGGCTAGAGCCTCCTTGCACCGTGTAGGGGGTCAGCCACCCGGGGTGGGGTGGCAGGGGGACGCGGTCCCACCCTCCTCCCCCGCGTCCCAGCCCAAGGCGCTGGCAGGGGCAGGATTGGTTGCCGCTGCGTCGGCGGGGATCCAGCCGCAACACGCCGACTGAGCCGCGCCGGGCTCTGCAGCCAGCAGCTCCCGGGCTGCCCCTGGGCTACTTCCTGCCTCCCCGGGGTTTGGTACCTGCGGCCTCCAGGCCTCTTCCGGCTCCTTGGGGTAAACCGCAGCGGGTACTCCGGGCCAGTCCTCGTCCATGTCTGGGGTTAGGGTTAGGGGACTCTGGAGAACAGGCCAAGTGTCCTCCTCTGTTGCAGGCTGTCCCCCAACTGTGGTGAAGGGTCGGCCTTTTATATTTCCGACCCCACGCCCCGGTCCTTATGGTGAGGGGGGCGGGGCGATATAGGCTCCGCCCTCCAAGGGGCGTGTAGGGGGGCCCTCGCTCTCCCGCTTGGAGGGAGGCCGCTCAGTTGCAACAGAGTCTACCAGAGGCCCCGGTGGCCAGCCAACAGGCGAGGGGGGTGGGGCGATATAGGCTCTGCCATCCAAGGGGCGTGTAGAGGGGCCCTCGCTCTCCTGCTCGGAGGGAGGCCGCTCAGTTGCAACAGAGTCTACCAGAGGCCCCGGTGGCCAGCCAACAGGCGAGGGGGGTGGGGCGATATAGGCTCTGCCCTCCAAGGGGCGTGTAGAGGGGCCCTCGCTCTCCTGCTCAGAGGGAGGCCACTCAGTCTCACTACACTCCCCGTTTAGAAGGAGCAGGAGTTGCTGGTGGCCTTGGAGGCAGAATTCCTGCAGCGCCTCCGGCACTTGGCGCAAGTGCCGGATGATGTGAAGTTGGTTCATTATGTTGGCCGTGACGACCTCCTGCTGCAAGGGAACGAAGACCTGTCAGAGACTCAGATGCCCCCGTGGAATCAGGGGGAATTAAGGGCACCTGGGCCCAGCAGCAATTCCACCCAGCACCCGCGCACCTCTGAGGGATGAAGTCCCTCTCCTGACCCCCAGAATGGAGTCTTGTTTGCCTTTCAAGGGACCTCCAGTGCCAACAACCTCCTTGTAGGGGGAGCTCCTGCCACCTCCCACCCAGTGCCCCTGACAGCTGTTCCACCTCCAATCCACAGCTCAAGTTCTCTGACCTCTCTCCTCCACCCCCACCCAGGTTGGGCAGGGAGGGGGCTCTAGCGGGACGGGGGGCGGAGGGATTCTGGCAGCAGTGAAGTGGGATGTGGGCAGCTTGAGACCTTTCCCCAAGTCATCCCAGCCACTGAGGCTGAAGCCGCAGGATGGCAGCCCTGGTGAATGGGGCAGATCAGCAGCCCCTGCTGACTGAATCCTCCCGTTCTCTCTAGAGCGAATCCAGCACTGCCAGCAGCAGGACGAGCTTCCCCCGCCCATGTGCCTCAGAACTGCCCGGTCAGTCGCCATCACCCCTCAGTCCTTGGCCTCCCAGGCTGCCAGTGACGGAAACAACTCTGGGAGGTGGCGCAGGTGACAGGAGAGGCTCGCAGAGGGCACGTAGAGGACTCTGCTGCCCTTCCCAAGAACAGAAGTCCGTGCTGAGGCAATGCTTGTCATTCATTAGCCTTGCTAACGAGCTGGGCTGGAGCTGCTCCGGGAACAAGCTGGCTCCCTCCTGCTCATGGAGGTGAATTCATCTCCCTTCCCAGGAGCACCTGCTCTCACTCTCATTCCCCACCAGTCACCTTGCTGCCAGGCCGGCGAATGGCCAGAGGATGGGAATGAGGCCTGGGCCCCGCCCCAATCTCCTGAGTCTAATGCAGCTGCTCACCTTGCTCCCCATCAGCTGCTCGGCTTGCCCCAGGAGGGAGTAAGTGAGGAGCAGCCCAGCCTGGCTGACACGCAGCAGGGGGTCATGCATGGCCAGCACTGCTGTCTGCAGGAAGAATCTTCTCTGCCCCTCCGAGAAAAATTTGGCAAAAACCTGAAACCAACCAGATGTGAGGCTTCAGCAGATTGCCCCGAACCAGGCTCCAAATCCTGGCCTAGAACGGCAACTCCATCGCGTGGCTCCAGGAGGCAGCCACCCGCACTGCCAGAGCTGTGCCATGCCCTGGCAGAGTGACCTTACCTCCCCCACCCTGGCTGTGTTCTTATAGCCGAGGAGTCTGCTGTCCTGGTGCCAGTCCCAGCACCAAAGGTCTTCGACCTCATGGATGTTCAGGTCTGGGAAAGAGAGAGACACATACACATTGGTCATTCTGGTTGAAGGGCTTGTGTCCTTCCAATCCCATTGGTGGCTGCACAGTGGGCAGAGCCCAACAGAACTGCGGGGGTGGTGGAGAACACAGAAAGAGATAGAGAGAGACTTATCCACCAGCCAGGGTCACTCGGAGAGAAATTGGCTGGGGTCCCAGTCTCACTCTTCTAGCGGGTGCCAGTTCTCAGCCGGGTTCCTTACCGCTCTGGCGCAGCAGGAGCTGGTAGAGCCGGTAAACCCCCTCCCTGGCCTGCCGGCTGATGTCCTCGTCTGGGTCACTGATGGACAGAGCCAGCTGGGCCACGTGGTGACCCATCCTGGGGAATTCAGCTGAGTTCTAATGGAAGAGAGAGGGAGAGGGGACTCCATCAGCATTTTCCTGTCAGCTCCCAGTCCCTGCCTGGGCCAGGATTCTCCTTCCCCTCAGCCCCTCTGCAGGAGATGCTAGAGGATAGGAGCGAGAGCTGAATCCTTAGTTATCTCTGCCCGCAAGGGAGCCCGGAGAACAGAGATGTGGGCAGGGCCCTCCAGGAGGATTTGCTTCCCCAGCTGCTCCAGGATGACAGGAAGGCAGGAACCTGGAGCATACTCTCCTTACAAGCGAGAGTCGCCACTTAACCAGGACAAGAAGAACTTGACTCAAGCCAGGCTCATTCTCTGCATTGACTCTGCCTCCCCAAGAGGAACACTCCTAGCCCACAACCCCTGCAGCAGCAGATCCTCCAGCCCGTTGGAGCCAGCCCCCCTACACCTGGAGTCAGGAAGCTGGGCTCAGAGGCCACTTACATCAAAGTCAGGGAGGGAGATGACGGACGTGAGCAGGGCCGCACTGCTCCTGATGGCCCTGGCTCTCTCTCGTGGCACCCTGGACACGGTCCAGTAGTTAATGTGCTGTGGGGAAAGGAAGCAGCTCAGGATTGATGAGGGGGTGCATGTGTAGTGCTAATGGCCCCCCCCATCCCAAGGGGGCTGAGACATTGCATGCGGTGAGGGTGGAATATCAGATTCATTGACTGCAGAGCTTGAAAAGGGGACTCTTGCCCCCAGGACGATGCTTGTATCCTGCAGGTCACAACTTGTCATTGTCTCTCTAGATTGGGACAATGCTCGGTGTCGGGGCTGGTCCCATCCTCCCTGAACTCCTGATTCCTGAACAGCTCCCCAGGAAGGAGACAGACCCCTCCCCCCTCCCTGGCTCTCAAGTCCTTGGCTGGGTGAAGGGACTGAGTGGGAGCACAATCCCCCCAGGAATCTCAGGGCCCGTCAGAGACAAGGGCTGATTCTCTGGGGCCCTCCTGTTTCTCTAGGAATGAGGCTGTGGCTCTTCTCTGAGGACCATCTTCTGGATCTCCCAGGAGGGGTTCAGACTCTCACTCCCCAAGCCAGCCGGGGGCCCTGTGCTTAGTGCTCAACACAAGCAGGCAGAGCTCTGGCTTGAAGTCCCAGCTCCTTCCTCTGTCCTTCAAGGAGGAAAGGCCTGACCTTGCATTGCACTGACTGCTCTGACCAAGGATGGCCACTGGGGGCCCAGCTAGGAGGACAGACTGGAAAATGGATCTAAGAGTTAAAGTAAAATTGCCCCCACCCCCTCATCGGGTTCACCTCCAAGATGTAGTGGAGCTTGTCCGTGTCTGGAGTCTTTGCCAGCAGGTTCCCCAGCATGGCGTCCAGAAGGTCTGGTATGACCCTATGCAGATCCTGCAAAGCAAGGGAGAGCCATGGGTCAGAGTTAGGGAAAGTGGGGCTACACCTGCCACAGGATGGGAAGAGGGGTCTCTGGGAAGCACTGGTGAGACCCCCAAACACATATCCCGGCCTCTCTCATTCACATCCCACTGCAGGCAATTAGCAAGGATTCGGGCAGGATAACAGCTGGCTGATCTACCTGGACTTGGTTGGTGTCCGTCTGCGTGCCCAGGGTGAAGACGGCGTGCAGGGTGGCTCGGAGGAGGTGGGTCTCCAGCTCCGGCTCCAGGGCAGGTGTCATGGTGCTGGCAAGAGAGAGGAGCCGGTATTAGACTGTGCAGTGCGGGGGTGGGACTGGCACCAACACGGATGTGAAACTGCAGGGAAATAGGCAGAGGCTGGCGAGAATGGAAACTGAGGCACTGAGCCAGGGAATGATAAGGCCAAGGTTTCCCAGACCGACAGTGGCAGGGCAGGAATGGCGCCTGTTCCCTGGACCCTGCTGCCCCTCCTGTATCTGATCCTGGGAGCCAGCCTCTCCCCAAAGCCATTGCAATGTGACTGGAGTGAAAAGAACAGAGCAGCCAGGAGAGGGAGTGACCCTTCCTGCCACCTCTGCCAGAGGATCCACCCTTGGGAGGTGAGCTGGGAGTGGGAGGGGCAGTGACTCCCAGCCACGGGCCTGAGCAGCATCGGGGTTAGGGGAACTGGGCGGGAGGGTCTCGGTACCTGAGGTTGGCCACAGCAATGAGGGAGTTGGCCAGGACGGCGTCGGGTGGAGAATTAGGAGGAAGCTCCTCAATGAGCTCCTGTGAGATGCAAAGGAGACAAAGGAGCGTGTGAGATTCGGGCCTCACTGACACTCCCCAAGGAGGAGATTACACAGCCAGCAGGATCCCCCCAGCTGCCTCCCGTTCCTCCGATTCCTGCCCACTAGTTCTCCCGTCTCCTCTCCCCAATCTTCAGCCCCAGCAATCCCTGCCCTCAGCTGCCCTCCAGCACCAGCCATCCCCCAACCCTCGGCCCAGGGAGACCCCTGCCCCTCCCATATCTCTGTCCACCCTCCAGCTGCCGGGCGCCGTGTCTCACTCACCACAATCCTCTCCACCACAGCCGCCTCCGAGCAGTGTGGCTCCAATGTGTAGTCCCCTCTCTGCTGGGCAGCGAGGCACGCGGGGTAGATGGCGTGCAGGAACACGAGCTGCTGCGCCTCGTCCTGCGCCCACCAGGAGTGGGGTTAGGGGAGAGAGAGCCAGTTAGCCAGGGACCTCCCTGCCCCTGCCACACAAGCTGCAGGACTTAGGCCTGAGTGGGGGATAGTGGGGACCTGCCTATTGTTCAAATCACCCACGACTCCTCCACAATCAGGGTCAGGAACTGGGACAGTGCCTATGCGGGGAGGAGACCCCGGCTGATGTGTGACAAACACCCCCATCTTGGGGGTCCCAGATCATGAAGGAGAAAGGTCCCCATTAGAGCCAAGACCTTCTGCAGGGGGTCGGGATGCTGGGAAGGAGCAGGACAATCTCAGTTCCAGTACAGCTGGGGAACGTTTGTACCTTTTCTCGGGCATGGAGCTGCTCTCGGATGTTCATGAGAGCAGCCTCCTCTGTCACCAAGTCTACCCGTTCTTCTTTCTCCTCGTCGTCCTCGGAGTCCCTGGCGGACGCTGCACCAGGGAGAGAAGGGGACAAGGTGACTCCTGCTGCCACTCGGGGGAAGGACAGGGGCATGGTGGGACAATGTGTCCCCTTCCCACCTCCGGGACATAGGGCAGATTGGGCCCCACACTCCCCCCTCTTATTGATGGCATCAGTCCCCAACTCCTTCAGGAGCCCATAGCAAAGAGACCCTCCCCACTGTCCTGGACTCCCTTGGAGGTGCCTCCCCCCACCCCCGCCCAATGGAGCACCAAGGACCAAAGTGGCAGCATCTAGTGTCCGTGGGGTTCACATGGCTCAGGCCAGACACCTGGGCTGGAGACCCGCCCCCATAGCACTGCTCGAGGGCCTGGGCCCAGGGTGTTCACAGCCCCCTCCTCACCCCTCCCCGAGCCCAGCCTGGCTCCTCACCTAGAGCAAAGCAGAAGCGTCCGTCGGCCAGGCCGCTGTCTGAGTCGCAGGCGCTGCTGCTGTCGGATGGGGAGCGGCCCGAGCTGCTGGGGCTGGCAGAGGGATCCTCCACCTCCTGCCCTGGGGAGGCTGGAAGGTCCTCACTGACCGAGCAGGGCGATGGCCCCTGTTGGAAGTTGGGGCTGGGCGCCTGGGGCCGCTGCTGCCCACACAACAACAAGCCCCAGAGCCACCCTGCCCGGTTCCGCCCCTGGGCTGGGTCCTGCCTGCCCAGCCGCAGCCTGGCCCAGCTCCATTTTGGCCTGGGAGGTGATGCTCCCACCTCGGCGCCTGTGCCGGGAGTGGGTTTCCTCCGCCAGAAGGCTGGGCGCTTCCACCTCCTGGCGCGGCCGGGAGCTTCTTCCCCTCCAGCGGGGACGGAGGGGCCGCTTCGCTCCTGGGGAAGATGGTGGCTGCTTCCCTCAGGCTCTGGGGCCACCTGCAGAGCCTTCTTCCTGAACATCCTCAGGAGCCTGGCCATCCTGGAACCCAGCGGGGAGCAGGCGTGAGTCTGGGGTCAAGGCAGCCTCTCACTAACCAGCCTGTTTGTTCCCTCCCGATCCCTGCCCCAGCCAGAGCAGCTCCTGCTCCCCCCACAGGGGTGCAGGGAAGGCAAGCTACCCCCACTGGCAGGAGTTCATTGCATGATCTGCTCCCCCTCAACGCTCCCCCTCGTCATCCCTGGGGCTGCAAGAAACGGGGAGTCTCGTCCTTTTCGAGCACTGGGGTCAGTCACAAAGAAACTGGTCACTTTGGACAAGCAGCTCCCTCCTGCCACCCCAGACCACACTCACCCCCCCCACCCTCCGCCCAGGCTAGAGAAGGAACAGAACCCAGGCAGGGCTGGCTTTAGGCCGATTCGCCCGATTCCCCAGAATCGGGCCCCGCGCCTAAGAGGGCCCCACACACTCACCCCTGCGGCATGCGTCTTCGGGGGCCCCGCTCCCCTGGCCAGAGCGCCGGCCAGAGCGCGGCAGCCCCGCGTCCCTGCATTCCTGGCCAGAGCGCCGTCCAGAGTGCGGCAGCACCGCGGGGCCACCTCCCCCAGCCAGCAATCCGACGTGCCGCCCCAGGAATTGGGCCCCGCACTTGCTAAACCCGGCCCTGAACCCAGGAGTCTGGACTTCTCCTGGGAAACCATTCCCCACTTCAAAGTCCCTAGGCATAGCAAGGCCAGGGCCCCCTCGGTTCCCATTGATTTCCATGCTCAGCAGCTCACTGGGTCTGGCCCAGCTCACAGACTCTCAGCCTGGGGAACAGTCTCCCACAAGGGAAGGGCTGGGAGCCCCATTGCTGGGACCTTGCCAAACACACTGGAGACGGCTCTGGAGAAGCCCCTTCCCGGTCTGAGAGCGAGGGGTTCCTGGGGGCTGTTTGCAAATCCAATCTCCTTTGGGAGAGATTCTCTCCCCCTCTTTCTGCCTCTCCCCAGACAGACATGGGACGCCACCGAGGAACCCTAATGCCACTCACTTGCTCTGGTGACAGAGAGATGGATGGAGGATGTTCAGGGTTGTCCCTCGCCCTTCTCCTCACTCTCCAAGCCCAAGGCAGGCTGGAGAGGGTGGTGGTGAGCTGAGGAGTTACCCTGCCCAGGAAGCAGGCAGGGTGATGGCACGGGGCGATCGGCTGGCTGTGAAAACAAGAGTCTGTCTTATTGCCAAGGGACAGAGAAACTCGGCCAGCAGCAGGGGGTGCAGAACACCGCCCTAGTGCAGGGGAGACAGCGCCTCCAGGATCCCGACATCCCAGCACTTTACACACCTTCCTGGAGCCTCCCAACCGCCCCGGGCTGCCGGGACTGCGACCCCAACCCCACTGATGAGAACCAGGCCTGGGAGGGGAAGCTACTGGCACAGGGTCACACCAAGTGTCAGAAGAATGGATGGGACCCAGCAGGCCTTCTTTCCAGGCCACTCCGTCCCACAGCTGGCAATTACAACCAGGCCCCCATGTCCACTCCCCCTGCCTTTGAGAGGGAGTGTGCTCCGCTGGAGTGACTGGACCAGGGGACTGGGAGCCAGGACTCCTGAGTTCCATTGCTGGGTTTCCTGTTGGTTCCACTGATGGTTGTTTTCCTTTTCCTGTGGGACTTTGGGCAAGTTGCTCCCCCCTCTCTGGCTCTGTCCCCAGCAGTCAAACAGGGATTTCATACTTTCCCACTATTGGAAAGTGCTGGGAGAAGCCCCCAGCAAAAGCTGCTCTGACAGCGCTAAGCAGCATCTGCCCATTGAAGGTGGGAGCGCACTGCCCAGGAGGAGGAGGGTTTGGCTCTGGGGTTTCACTTCAGCCCAGTCTAGAGAGAGGGGCCCAGCCATGGACTTTGGCTCAAGAAGACCAAGTCTCCAATTTGTTAAGGGCGTTTTGAATTCCAATCCTGTGCTCCAAAGTGCTTGGTGTCATTTGCAAATTGTAGAAGCATGCTCTCCACTCCATTTTCCAAATCCTGAAGGAAAATATTGACTAGTACCGGCCCCCGGACTGATCCCTGCCGGACCCAGTAGGTACACCCTCTCCGTTGGACAGCCAGACATGGAGAAGGGCTCTTGGAGTCTGGGCTTTCAACCAGCTCTGCACTCACATTTCACTGATTACATCTAGACCACATTTCCCTCCTTCGCTTGTGAGAATGTCCTATGGGACTGTGTCAAAAGCCTTAGAAACACCAAGAGAGATCACATCTACTGTTTACCCACCTCCACTAGGCCCGGAACCCTGCCAAAGAAGGAGCTAGGATTGGTTTGGAATGATTTGTTCTTGACAAGTCCATGCTCACTAGTAGGGTTACCATACTTTAATTTTTAAAAAGGAGGACACTCCATGAGGCCCTGGTCCCGCCCCAACTCTGCCCCTCACTGCCCCCAGCCCCGCCCCAACTCTGCCCCCTCCCCTGAATGCTCCGCCCCCTGCCCCTCCCCCTCCCCTGCTTCCCGCGAATTAAATGTTCGCGGGAAGCCTGAAACAGGGAGGCAGCAGGTAGGCTGGGGCGGGGTGCAGCGCGTCCCAGTCCGGCCCCAGTGGCCGACGGCTCCCTCCGGCGGCCGGCCGGCCCAGGCGAAGAGGCTCTGGCCCTGGCGTCTCCCTCCCGGCTTGGGCTCTGGGGCGCCGGCCCCCAGCCAAGTGCCCGCACCCCCCGGCCGAGCACAGTGCTGGCCCCCGGCCAAGTGCCTGCGCCCCCGGCCCCAGCCGAACACAACGCCGGCCCCCCGGCCAAGTGCCCCCGTCCCCGGCCGAGCACCGCACCGGTCCCCCGCCCAGCACCTCACTGGCCCGCGGTCGAGCACCGCGCCGGCCCCCGGCCGAGCAACGCGCCGGCCCCCGGCCCAACACTGCGCCGGCCCCCGGCCAAGTGCCCGCACCAGCCCCCGCCCAGCCCCCGGCTGAGCACCGCGCCAGCCCCCAGCCGAGCAACGCGCCGGCCCCCGGCCCAACACCGCGCTGGCCCCCAGCCAAGTGCCCGCACCGCCGGCCCAGCACCACGCCGGCCCCCGGCCTGGCCCTCGGCCCAGCACCGCGCCGGCCCCAGCCCCTGGCCCAGCACCGCACCAGCACCAGCCCCTGGCCCAGCACCGCGTCAGCCCCCGCCCAGCACCGCGCCGGCCCCGGCCCCTGGCCCAGCACCGCGCCGGCCCCCGCCCAGCACCGCGCCGGCCCCGGCCCCCGGCCCAGTACCGGTCCGGTACAGCGTAGCGGCAAGAGCCAGTACGCCATGCCGGACTGGACCGGCTTCCACGGCGGTGATTTAAAGGGCCCAGGGCTCCAGCCACTGTGGGGAGCCCTGGGCCCTTTAAAGCGCCGCTGGAGCTCCAGCAGCTGGTCTCCCGCGGTGATTTAAAGGGCCCAGAGCTCCGCGGTGGCTGGAGCCCCAGGCCCTTTAATTCGCCCCTGAGCCCCGCGGCTCCCAGCCGCCTCTGCAGCTGGTAGCTCCGGGGTGATTTAAAGGTCCTGGGGCTCCCAGCCACAGCCGGAGCCCCTGGGCCTTTAAATCTTGAAAGGCCCCGCCTCTTCCGGTTGAGGCTACACCCCCGCTCAGGACTCCGGCGTAATGGTAAATCCTTTAAGTTCCTTTCACCCCTGGGCAGGGATAGAGCGCAGGAATCAAGATGGTGGGGAAATTTCATTGAAACTGTTTCTGTCAGAAAATACCATTCAGACTAAACCAGTTTGTTTCTTGAACTCATAGCAAGTGGGATGAAAGTTCTTTGCAAAAATATTTGGTTGCAAACCAAAAGCATCTCCTGTTTGTCACAGTGTGCTAAATTGTCTCCTCGCACACCAAGAGGAGACACTTAGATCTCGAAAATTAGATAAGATGCTTCAGTCTGAGCTAAGTAGTTGCTGCTCTTATCAATTTCAAAATAAAAAAATACAAATAAAATAAACTATTTCAGCTATTCTATTATGTCACAATCTGATCTGAGTAAATGTGATAGGACACCTCATATTATGCACTCCTCCTAGTGACACTCTCCAATGGATCTCCATCCTCCACCCACCGTGAGGTAAGTAGGAGCGGATCATTATTATCCCTACTTGAAAGAGGGAGAAGCTAAGGTTGAGAAAGGAGAATTGACTTGTCTTAGGTCACACAGCCAGTCAGTGGCAGAGTTGGGAATAGGACCCAAGAGCCCTGATTTTCAAACTAACTATCGGATCTTGAATTTCCTGAATAAAGTGCTCTCAGAAGAGTTCCAGACCAACAACAGTGCACAGTAATTATGGTCTTAAAAGAGAACAAGGACCTGAGTCTCCTCCCTGTCAATAACCCCCTGCTCAGCCAGTCAGGGTAGAGGCTGAGGACGGGAGGCTGAGGGTTCTCACCAGAGAGCTCAAAGGATGGCTCCTCCGGCCGTGCCATTCCGCCCCCGCGGCCCCCCCGCATGGCTCCTCCAGCCGTGCCGCCCCCCCCCCATGGCTCCTCCGGCCGTGCTGCCCCCCCTTTGCGTGCAGGAGGTCAGGGCAGGCCAAGCTTCAGAGCGGAGCGTGGGCCCCGCCCGCTGGCGCCATGGTAACCCCTGACTAAGGCACCACTATTGGAAAATGTGCTGAGGGGAAGTGGCTGCTTCCCCTGCACCCCCCCAGCTACGCTACTGGTGGGGATCGCTGCCGGGGCACTATTTCAGCCCCACATTTTTGGGTGGACCTCCCACCGTGGGAGCTGCAGAGCACTCCCCCGCGACACACAAACACACACAGCCTGGTGTTGGGAGGGGAACAGGGGAAAGGACAAAAGAAGCAAGAGAAGAAAAGAAAGGAGGGAGGGATGGAGGAAAAGGTGAAACAAAAAGGAGAAACTCCAATGTCCCCAGTGATTCTAAGGGACAAAATCCCAGGTGTGGAATAAAATTCTGCCTCCTGAAGCTCGTGTTTTCCGTGCCTAGAATTCAACTCTCACCTGATGGATCAGACTGAACAGGTTTCAAACCTCGAGGAGGCTCTTACCTTCTACACAGGGATGTCTGCTTTCTAGTACAAATCACAAAAAGGGAAGGAGAAAACTCGACAGAGGTTCCTCCTGCCGCTCACGTACGTGAACCCGAATGTTCTCTCAGTCCTCAAAGAGAGACCTCGAGACAGAGACTTGCTGAAGCAAAGCCACAGGAGTCTCTGAGCTTTCCCGGGCCACTCGCCTCTGTCCTGCCTGGCTGATGTCAGCATCTCTCTGTGAGGTCAGCACCTTTGACCAATAGTCTGAGGTCCTGCAAAAGGCCTTTGTGATGTCACTGCCACACCCCTCCCTTGCTGTGCTAATGTCCTGCCTCTGGCCAGGCACTTGGGAGCTTTGAGCTACTCCCTGTGGATCACCCCACTCAAGGAGTGTTCATTTTAGGAAGCAAGCCGACTAGACAGTAAAACCTCAGACGCTGCTCCCAATGCTACACTCAGTTTTTCAGAAATTAGTAGACTTGATGGCCAGAAGAGACCATTAGAGCATCTAATCTGACCCCCTGCATGTCACAGGCCTCCTGTATGACACCATAGCTACTTTGGGGGCAAACACATTCCAGAAAGGCATCTAGTCTACATTCAATGACATCAAGAGATGGAGAATCCACCACTTTCCTTGGTAGCTTGTTCCTGTGGTGAATCATTCTCGCTGTTGAATATTTGTGCTTTATTTGTAATATGAATTTGTCTCTTTTCACCTTCCAGCCACTGGGTCTTGTTCTGCCTTTCTCTGCTCGATTAAAGAGCCCTTTAATACCCAATCCTCTCTCTCCATTAAGGCACTTCAACACTTCAATGAAGTCACCTTTCAATCTTCTTTTGATAAGCTAAACAGGTTGAGCTCTTTCAATCGCTCACTAGAAGGCATTTTTCTCCAGCCCTCAGAACATTTGGTGGCTCTTTGCTGCCCCAGCTCCAATTTTACAACATCTTTTTCAAAGGTGGACACCGAAACTGGATGCAGTATTCCAATATCAGTCTCACTGATGCCGTGTCACCTCCTGTGATGCTATTGACATAATCTGTAACTGTATAGATCACCGTTGTGACCACTGTTATATATTTGCAGCCAATATTGTATAAAGGTTGTCGTGGAAGGGGTCTATGGAGAGGTTCTGATTGGCTGATTAGAATTATGCTATCTGTATATGTGTATCAGTTTTGTAGTTGACGTTATGAATGTTGGCTCTATACTGTCTGTATTTCAAACTTGTGCTATGCTTCCGGGGAACACCCCAGACAAGTTGGTGTTAGTTCTGCCTAGCCTGCTTGCTGGCCCACTGAGGACCATGAGCTATACAATTGATCCATTGAGAGAAGGTAGATACACCTTGTGACTCAGCAAGGCATGCAGGGACCTGCCTATGGACAGAACTCTAAGGTTTTTCTATGCCACATGCTGGATAGAGTGTCCTTGGGACAAAGAAAGCAAAGACCACATGGCAAGAGACTATAAAAGGCTGATGCCTCGTCTCCATCTTGTCTTCAATCCTGCTTCATACCTCTGGAGGGACTTTGCTAAAAAAGGAAGCTCTATACAAAGGACTGAATGACCCATCCCAGCTGTGGATGTACTCCAGAGACTTGATTTGAACCTGCAGTTTATTCTATCACTGCTACAAGCCTGAACCAAGAACTTTGCCATTATTGTATGCAGGGCTGGCTTTAGGAAGTGCGGGGCCCAATTTGAACATTTTAGGCGTGGCCCCGATAGGGATGACTAAAAAAAAACACACGTAAAAAACGCCCTTTTATTTCTTCCATGTATTATTTACTTTCCATAACTATATAAATAAAAATAAAAATTGGAGGCAGGGCAAGGGGTGTGGGGCTGGCTGCGGGCAGGGCTGGGGGTGCGGCGCTGGAGGCAGGGCAGGGGGTGCAGCAGGGGCTGGCTGCAGACAATCTTGGGGGGGAAGGTTTTTGTTTGTGTTCTTTGTTTGGGAGTGTGTTCGTTCTCGGGACTGAGAGGGACCAGACATCAATCCAGGTTCTCCACATCTTTCTAAACAAGTCTCTCCTATTTCAAACTTGTAAGTAAATAGCCAGGCAAGGCGTGTTAGTTTTCCTTTGTTTTCTCAACTTGTAAATGTACCTTTTACTAGAGTGTTTATCTTTGTTTGCTGTACTTTGAACCTGAGACTAGAGGGGAGTCCTCTGAGCTCTTTAAGTTTGATTACCCTGTAAGGTTAATTTCCATACTCATTTTCAGAAATGATTTTTACCTTTTTCTTTAATTAAAAGCTTTCTTTTTAGAACCTGATTGATTTTTCCTTGTTTTAAGATCCAAGGGGTTTGGATCTTGATTCACCAGGAGTTGGTGGGAGGAAGGAGGGGGATGGTTAATTTCTCCCTGTTGTAGATCCCAGGGGGGTTGGAACTGTATTCACCAGGAGTTGGTGGGAGGAAGGAGGGGGAATGGTTAATTTCTCCTTGTTTTAAAATCCAAGGGGTTTGGATCTGTATTCACCAGGGAATTGGTGAAGGTTTTTCAAGGCTTCCCAGGGAGGGAAAAATTGAAATGGTGGCAGCGGAACCAGAGCTAAGCTGGTAGTTAAGCTTAGAAGTTTTCATGCAGGCCCCTACATTTGTACCCTAAAGTTCAAAGTGGGGATCCAGCCTTGACACCTTCCTAGGTGGAGCACTTTGCATTTGTCTTTGTTAAACTTCATCCTGTTTACCTCAGCCCATTTCTCCAATTTGTCCAGATCATTTTGAATTATGACCCTGTCCTCCAAAGCAGTTGCAATCCCTCCCAGTTTGGTATCATCCGCAAACTTAATAAGCGTACTTTCTATGCCAATATCTAAGTCGTTGATGAAGATATTGAACAGCGCCGGTCCCAAAACAGATCCCTGCGGTACCCCACTTGTTATGCCTTTCCAGCAGGATTGGGAACCATTAATAACAACTCTCTGAGTACGGTTATCCAGCCAGTTATGCACCCACCTTATAGTAGCCCCATCTAAATTGTATTTGCCTAGTTTATCGATAAGAATGTCATGCGAGACTGTATCAAATGCCTTACTAAAGTCTAGGTATACCACATCCATAGCTTCACCCTTATCCAGAAGGCTCATTATCCTATCAAAGAAAGCTATCAGATTGGTTTGACATGATTTGTTCTTCACAAATCCATGCTGGCTGTTCCCTATCACCTTACTACCTTCCAAGTGTTTGCAGATGATTTCCTTAATTACTTGCTCCATTATCTTCCCTGGCACAGAAGTTAAACTAACTGGTCATAGAATCATAGAATCATAGAATATCAGAGTTGGAAGGGACCTCAAGAGGTCATCTAGTCCAACCCCCTGCTCAAAGCAGGACCAATTCCCAGCTAAATCATCCCAGCCAGGGCTTTGTCAAGCCGGGCCTTAAAAACCTCCAAGGAAGGAGACTCCACCACCTCCCTAGGTAACGCATTCCAGTGTTTCACCACCCTCCTAGTGAAATAGTTTTTCCTGATATCCAACCTGGACCTCCCCCACTGCAACTTGAGACCATTGCTCCTTGTTCTGTCATCTGCCACCACTGAGAACAGCCGAGCTCCATCCTCTTTGGAACCCCCCTTCAGGTAGTTGAAGGCTGCTATCAAATCCCCCCTCATTCTTCTCTTCTGGAGACTAAACAATCCCAGTTCTCTCAGCCTCTCCTCATAAGTCATGTGCTCCAGACCCCTAATCATTTTTGTTGCCCTCCGCTGGACTCTTTCCAATTTTTCCACATCCTTCTTGTAGTGTGGGGACCAAAACTGGACACAGTATTCCAGATGAGGCCTCACCAATGTCGAATAAAGGGGAACGATCACGTTCCTCGATCTGCTGGCAATGCCCCTACTTATACAGCCCAAAATGCCGTTAGCCTTCTTGGCAACAAGAGCACACTGGTGACTCATATCCAGCTTCTCGTCCACTGTGACCCCTAGGTCCTTTTCAGCAGAACTGCTACCTAGCCATTCGGTCCCTAGTCTGTAGCAGTGCATGGGATTCTTCCGTCCTAAGTGCAGGACTCTGCACTTGTCCTTGTTGAACCTCATCAGGTTTTTTTCTGCCCAATCCTCTAATTTGTCTAGGTCCCTCTGTATCCGATCCCTACCCTCTAGTGTATCTACCACGCCTCCTAGTTTAGTGTCATCTGCAAACTTGCTGAGAGTGCAGTCCACACCATCCTCCAGATCATTAATAAAGATATTAAACAAAACCGGCCCCAGGACCGACCCTTGGGGCACTCCACTTGAAACCGGCTGCCAACTAGACATGGAGCCATTGATCACTACCCGTTGAGCCCGATGATCTAGCCAGCTTTCTATCCACTTTACAGTCCATTCATCCAGCCCATACTTCTTTAACTTGGTGGCAAGAATACTGTGGGAGACAGTATCAAAAGCTTTGCTAAAGTCAAGAAATAACACATCCACTGCTTTCCCCTCATCCACAGAGCCAGTGGTCTGTAGTTTCCTGGGTTGTTTTTATTTCCCTTTTTATAGATGGGCACTATATTTGCCCTTTTCCAGTCTTCTGGAATCTCTCCCGTCTCCCATGATTTTCCAAAGATAATAGCTAGAGGCTCAGATACCTCCTCTATTAGCTCCTTGAGTATTCTAGGATGCATTTCATCAGGCCCTGGTGACTTGCAGGCATCTAACTTTTCTAAGTGATTTTTAACTTGTTCTTTTTTTATTTTATCTGCTAAACCTACCCCCTTCCCATTAGCATTCACCATGTTAGGCATTCCTTCAGACTTCTCGGTGAAGACCGAAACAAAGAAGTCATTAAGCATCTCTGCCATTTCCAAGTTTCCTGTTACTGTTTCTCCCTCTTCACTAAGCAGTGGGCCTACCCTGTCTTTGGTCTTCCTCTTGCTTCTAATGTATTGATAAAAAGTCTTGTTTCCCTTTATTCCCGTAGCTAGTTTGAGCTCATTTTGTGCCTTTGCCTTTCTAATCTTGCCCCTGTATTCCTGTGTTGTTTGCCTATATTCATCCTTTGTAATCTGTCCTAGTTTCCATTTTTTATATAACTCCTTTTTATTTTTTAGATCATGCAAGATCTCGTGGTTAAGCCAAGGTGGTCTTTTGCCACATTTTCTATCTTTCCTAACCAGCGGAATAGCTTGCTTTTGGGCCCTTAATAGTGTCCCTTTGAAAAACTGCCAACTCTCCTCAGTTGTTTTTCCCCTCAGTCTTGATTCCCATGGGACCTTACCTATCAGCTCTCTGAGCTTACCAAAATCTGCCTTCCTGAAATCCATTGTCTCTATTTTGCTGTTCTCCCTTCTACCCTTCCTTAGAATTGCAAACTCTATGATTTCATGATCACTTTCACCCAGGCTGCCTTCTACTTTCAAATTCTCAACGAGTTCCTCCCTATTTGTTAAAATCAAGTCTAGAACAGCTTCCCCCCAGTAGCTTTTTCAACCTTCTGAAATAAAAAGTTGTCTCCAATGCAGTCCAAGAATTTGTTGGATAGTCTGTGCCCCGCTGTGTTATTTTCCCAACATATATCTGGATAGTTGAAGTCCCCCATCACCACCAAAACTTGGGCTTTGGATGATTTTGTTAGTTGCTTAAAAAAAGCCTCATCCACCTCTTCCACCTGGTTAGGTGGCCTGTAGTAGACTCCTAGCATGACATCTCCCTTGTTTTTTACCCCTTTTAGCCTAACCCAGAGATTCTCAACACTTCCGTCTCCTATGTCCATCTCTACCTCAGTCCAAGTGTGTACGTTATTAATATATAAGGCAACACCTCCTCCCTTTTTCCCCTGTCTATCCTTCCTGAGCAAGCTGTACCCATCCACACCAACATTCCAATCATGTGTATTATCCCACCAAGTTTCAGTGATGCCAACAATGTCATAGTTGTATTTATTTATTAGCACTTCCAGTTCTTCCTGCTTATTCCCCATACTTCTCGCATTTGTATATAGGCATCTAAGATACTGGTTTGATCTTTCCTCCCAGTTTTGTCCTGACCCTCCTTTCTCTCTGACAATATAGCCCACACTCCCTCTCGTTTCCGACCCATCTCCCCGGTCTCCATGTTCCTCACTTACCTGTGGGCTTTTCATAAACAGTTCTGTTAGGCCTTTTCCAGTAGAGTCATCCACTGCGTGGAAACAGATTAAGTTTTCCTTTACTTGGAGACAGCCTTGCTTGTCATCAACAAATCTTACTGTAAATGACATCTTTTCCCTGTGACTAATGTTGGGAGTGCAGTCCATTATTATGGCATAGTCATAATAATGGACTGCATTTTCCAAGCCGCATCAATATATTATCAAGAGCCTTCCTTGCCGTAAAGTCAACCAATTCATTCTGAATTTGTAACCCTTCTGCCAGGGGGAGCTGGCAGCAACCAGTTCAATATCTAGGGGTTCCTTTTCGACAATACAACACAGAACCGGCTCAAGCCCCCACCCAGTAACCTGGGAAAATTACACACCACCCCTGGGCGCCTCTGAGAGGCAATACTTCCCCACCCGCCAGCACAGAGTCTGAGTGTAGAAAAGAAACTTTTAATGAAAGTGTGCTCTCTATGCCGTTATCTAAATCACTGATGAAGTTATTGAACAGAACCGGACCCAGAACTGATCCCTGCGGGACCCCACTTGATATGCCCTTCCAGCATGACTGTGAACCACTGATAACTACTCTCTGGGAATGGTTTTCCAACCAGTTTTGCACCCACCTTATAGTAGCTCCATCTAGGTTGCATTTCTCTAGTTTGCTTAAGAGAAGGTCATGTGAGATGGTATCAAAAGCTTTACTAAAGTTGAGATATACCACATCTACCGCTTCCCCCCATCCAAAAGGCTTGTTACTCTGTCAAAGAAAGCTATCAGGTTGGTTTGACACAATTTCTTCTTGACATCCATGCTGACTGTTACTTATCACCTTATTATCTTTTAGATGTTTGCAAATTGATTGCTTAAGTATTTGCTCCATTATCTTTCCGGATACAGAAGTTAAGCTGACTGGTCTGCAATTTCCCAAGTTGTCCTTATTTACCTTTTTATAAATTGGCACTATATTTTCCCTTTTCCAGTCCTCTGAAATCTCTCCAGTCTTCCATGACTTTTCAGAGATAATCACTAATGGCTCAGATATCTCCTCAGTCACCTCCTTGAGTATTCTAGGATGCATTTCATCAGGCCCTGGTGACCTGAAGACATCTAACTTGTCTAAGTAATTTTTAACTTGTTCTTTCCCTGTTTTAGCCTCTGATCCTACCTCATTTTCACTGGCATTCACTATGTTAGACGTCCAATCACCAAGCAACCTTCTTGGTGAAAACTGAAACAAACAAGTCATTAAATACCTCTGCGATTTCCACATTTGCTGTTATTGTTTTTCCTCCCTCATTAAGCAATGGGCCTACACTGTCCTCGCTCTTCCTCTTGCTTCTAATGTATTTGTAGAATGTTTTCTTGTTCCCTTTATGTCTCTAGCTAGTTTGATCTCATTTCACTACCCCTGCATTCAGTACTAAAGTGATTTTTTACCTAACACCAGCCAAAGTTGATCACTTGGAGCTACACAGCTCCTGTCTGCTGGATACCTATGTAGGGTAAATGTGTTCATGTAAATACAGTTTTCTCCTGAAGTCTCTCCCGCCCCCACAACTAGCTGTCAGGGAAGAACTCATTCAGACCCTGCTTACAAATTATTTTGCTGTAGTAATGGTTCATAGCTTCTTTACGAACTTCAATGTAAGTGCTCACGCATGATATTGTCATATTTCCCAAGGAGCGCTACCAAACCAAGGAAATTACCATTATGTTCAGTGAACAACTTATCCGAACCCCAGAAAGGCAAATTATTCTTTGCAGGGAAGAGGGTAATTGAGATCAGAGGCTTGAGCACGTTCCTTCAGTGCTGGATTTCTACATTAATAACGCGCTGGTTTTCTGCATCTATGCATTTATTCAGATTGAGCCTGGACTGGACCTCCATACATTTGGAGTAGGCCATAAAATGGCCAGATGCCTTTTCATGTTGCTTCAAAGCATCAGCTAAGTTATGCCAGTAATTGTACCCCAAAAGCACAAGCAATGATTTGGCATTCTTGTCAAATATTCTGCAATAAAAACAGAACACATTGTCAGTTGACTTTGAGTAAACTAGCCAATGCCAATTCAGTTTCTTACCATTCTTGAGTACTCTTTCACAGTGTGACTTTGAGAAGTATCACTTCTGCTCATTTACTGGAAACATCATATCCTCGAATTTGCCCGGCCCATTCAAAATTTTATGATCAGTATCGGCAGAGTTTAGGATTAATGGCAATAAAGCAGGATCTGATGTATCGATTTGTGGGGTGCAATTTTTCTCACTGCTGTTTCTGTCATCACGCGAGGCTGATTCTTTTCTATTGTTTTGCTCCTTTTCATGTAAACCAGATTTTTCTTTATCATCACTCTCCTTTATACCGCCAGGAAAACTGGACGATTCTTCATCACTTTCCTCACATTCCCATTCCTTATCAGGTAAATCTGCTAATTCCTTAGTAATAGGACTTCCATCATCTACACTTTGCTCCTCAATTTCTTCTGCACTGGGACAACCACTATTGCCTAAAGCCCGGTTTGTGTTGTTCTGTTTCAGATATTTTCCAATCAAACTTGCCTCTTGCTTCAAACGAGATTGCAATTGAACTTTTTGCTTCCTATACTGAGCTCCCGAAAGCTTTTTTGGGGGCATCTTTTATTTTCTATGGGGAAAAACAGACAGTATTAGGGAGAGCAAAAGTCTATGTGCTGCAGTCTTAGAAAGTCATCGAACATTATGTGTTAAGTATGGCAAAAGAAGTAACAGTATTTCTTTTATATTGTTGCATAGATAGGGGTTCACTAGATATCTCTGGTGTCTCATTAAATAGTCCTTTACTAGTCGCTATTTACACTCTTCAAGTCTTAAAACACAAGTACACTTTCACATTACACAATATTGCAGCTAGGCTCTCACTTCACTCCGTATCTTACTGACTGACTAGCAACCCATTACCCCTTCTACACCCGTGAGGGCATAGCTGACAACATTCGAGGAGGTTCAAAGAAAATGTAGTTCTCAAAAAATCTGGAAGGTTGCACGAGATTCTACAAAGGTCCAGAATATTCTACAAGGTGAGTGAAAAATGAATCCGCGCACGGAACACCTGAAACATTTTACTTGAAACATTCTATTTTTTCCTTTTGTTGCTAACAACAAAAACAGCAACCCGAGTAGGGTAACCGGATGCCCCTATTTTATAGGGACAGCCCCTATATTTGGGGCATTTTCTTCTATAGGCGCCTACTACCCCCCACCCCCGTCCTGATTTTTCACACTGGCTGTCTCGTGCTTCCCAAGCCTGGCACCCCAAATCCAGCCCTGGACAGGACCGTGAGGATGGAACTGCTGTGTTAACTTGTTTGTGTCCAAACCTCCTCTGTTTCAGACAAGGCGGCCATCCATCATGGGATTGCCAGGACTTCCCTGCCTTTCCAGAGGGTGACACCACAAGCACTGCTCACAAGCCATTCCCATGTGGCCCCGGGGGAGAGGGAGCTGACAGGTGAGGCTCTGGGTGTCTCCCATTGGCTCCGAGTGTGGGAGAGAAGAGGGGCTGGGAAGAGGCTCTGGGTCCCATCCCTCTGGACGGGACCCTAGTTAGAAGGGTCCCCAGAGGAGGGAGGGGGGAGAAGGGGTCAGGAGACGGGGGTCTCCCTGGTTCCTTTCCCCAGGGGGCCCTGGTGGGGGGCGGAAGGAAGGGTTCTGGCTGCTCCCCCATCCCTATGGGGCCCTGGTGGGGCTCGTCCGGCTCCCCCCCCCCAATCTCCGGGGCGCAGGTGGGGGGCGGCAGGGTGGACGCGCTGCAGGGGCCGCCAGGTGGCGCTGCAGGGGCCAGCGGCGGGGCCGCTCTGTGCGCCGCTCGGCGCTCAGCGGCGGCCCGGTCCCGGCCGCCGGAAGTGACGCCGCGAGCGGAGCCGAGCGGCCTCCGGTGACATTTTCTCTCAGTGGCGCTCAGGGCGGGGAGCGGAGCGGGGCAGGCGGCGGCGGAGACGGAGACCCGGCCTCGGCCCCCCATGTCCGAGCTGCTCCCCCGCGAGGGGGAGGCGAGGAGGAGCCGCGGTGGCGGCGGGGGCTGCCCTGGTGAGTGACCCGCGTTCAGCCCCCGGGGGCTCGGGCCCCTCTCCGGAGCCAGTCTCGGGGGACCCCCCGCCCTCACCGAGCATCCGGGCTCGCTGCCCCCCCCCGCGTCAGGTCGGGCTGGGAGGAAGAGGGCCCGTACACCCGCCCCCAGCGCGCCGGACTGGCGGGGGCGCGGGTACAATCCGCGTCTCCCCCGCTCTGGCCCGGGGAGGAAGCCCGTGAGCTGAGGCAGGGCCCGGGGCCCGGCGCGCTGGCCCGGGCTGGGCCCCGAAGGGATGCCGCGAGGAGGCACCGAGGAGGGAGGGGCCTGCACCCTCAAAGTGCGCAGCGCGGGCGGGAGGGGCTCTGCGAAGGGTCCCTGTGGTGCCCAGGCGCAGGGTGAATTCTGCGTGTGTGTGTGTGTGGGGGGGATTTAGGGGGGGTTCTAGCACCCCAGTGCCCGTGTGTAGTGTGAATGCCGGGCACCCTGGTGGGAGGTCACAGCCACACCCTTGAGCTCCGGGTAATGCCGTTCAGCGCACCACGGGAATGACTCTTAAAGAACCTTCTGGGTTTTGGGGGCGGCTTTTCAGGAGCCCTTAAATGTATCTCTCTCCCCTCCCACTCCTGCCCATTTTATCACATGGCAGGAAGTGTGGGAGTGCAACACTTCACTTCTGATTTCCAGAGAAACCTAGTAGGGACCTTTAGTGTGTGTGGACTTGTTCCAGTTAAGACTGTGGAGCGCTGTTTGAAGTGGGGGCCAATAGAATTTGTTTCTCTGTCTGATCTTTCTCTTCCTCTCTCAGGCACCCCACCCACTAGCAACCTGGTCCTTCGGCCCATGAGCCCCTACACCCATCCCCTCCAAATTTGAACAAGTGATGCTGCAGTCTGGCATGTGAGGTTGCAGCACCACTCAGGTTTGACCTAGTTGCCCTTCCATCATGATGGAGGGGCAACTGGGCCAAATTTTGAGTAGGTGGCATTGTGACCCTGGTGCAAACCTGAGTGCTGCCACAACCCTATGTGCCAGGTGGGGATGCCGTTCACTCAGATTTGGTTCAGCTCCCCCTCCATCATCACAGAGACGTGTCCTGAGTGGCGTTGCAACCTGGAGTGTGGTTTGGCCAAGTCAAAAAGTGGCCAGGTGCCTCTTCCGCCCACCACCGCTCCAGCTCTGCTGCCTATCATTCTAGTCATAAACTCTTATGCTCATCCCATCTGCCTTTAGGGATCTTACTTACCATGTTTTTTTAAATCAATATTACCGAGGACAGAGAGAATACATAGGAGTAACTGAAATAATGGTTCCTGGTATTCAGGTTTACTACGTTAGTGCCAGTGAGCACTGATGTGATGTTTTGTGTTCATTGATGTCTTGACATAAAAGCTCAACTCTCAAATTTTTCAGTTCTTTATAGCCCCATCATCGGTTGTAACTTGATTACTCTAGCTCGCTGAATCTGTCTTGACAAGGCTGGGAAGCAAATTTTTGGTTACTTAACTTAAATAGTTCTAGAAAGAAATTTACATAATCTGATACCATAATGTGTTTTGTTTGAGAAGTCCCTTGAAACAAATGCGTGCCTAATATATGAAATAAGTAATAGACCTGTCTAAATTTATGCAAAAGTCCCAATACAGGGGTTTGTGATGAGTTCAGATTGTGCTTTCCTTACTTAGGCAAATCTCCTATTGACTTTAATAGGAGTTTCTACTGAAAGACAGTAGGACTTGTCTCCGAAGCTTTAATTATAAAGACCTTTTAAAAATACTGTAAAATAAAACTTCACTGTCCTGCTTGGTTTAAGAGAGACACTATGGCCATGTCTAGACAACCACTTATGCCGGCAATTTATGTCACTTAGGGTGTGGAAAAAAAAAACATACATAAATTATGCTGGCATAAGTGGTGGTGTGTGCTTCTTCCGCCGACATAGCTACTGCTGCTTGTTGGGAGTGGTTTAATTATGTTGACGGGAGAGCTCTCTCCCCTTGGCATAGAGTGGCTGTATGAGAGATCTTACAGTGGTGCAGCTGCAAGCTCTCTAGTATAGACATAACCTAAGCTGTTGAATGTGTTTCAGATGACATTTTCTAATGTTTGAGCTTTTCTTTTTGGTCCTACTCATTGCTATAAATTCTGGCATTATTGGACAGACTTTTCCAAAGTTGTCTTCACTCTTATTCAGAATACCGAAGACTCTATTCTTAAATCTATCTGATCCCATGTAACTTAAATACACTTCTGAAATGTTTTTAATCTTGAAAGAAATCAGCCAAATTGTGCTCGGAGAAGTTTACACATTTGCCTTTGTAGCCTTTTTGGGAAGTCATAACTCAAACAGCGTAGTTATAAAGTTTCAAAGACTGTTAGAATTCCTTCGTAGAAATGCTAGTTTTACTGGAATCAGTGAATCTTGGCTATTAAAGTCAACCAAGCATAAATCTTTGCTGAAATACCTAAGTGTTCCTTTAAATATATCTAATTTCTATTATCTTCTGAAAACAGTTTATTTAGCTTTAACCATTCTTCTGCAGTACTTGCAACCCAAATAATAATGTTATGCTATTTAGACTGATTATACACAAGTGAAGTGCTAGTCTATTTTCATTGTCTAGGCTAGTGAAATTCAAAATATAAACTGTATAAAAGGTGAAGAGTGAACAAGACTTCTTCAGTTTAGTTTTTCTGGGTCTTTAGTAAGGGATTTAAAACCTGACAATTTCTTGTTTAAATCTTTGTCTTTATAAAACTTAATGTTTGGCCTCAACTATCTGACAACATCCCTTTAACCATTTTAGATAAAAGTGGTGAGGTGGGAAATGAATATAGTATCCTTCTTCAGAGCAGTGGTTCTCAACCTACTTATTATGTGGCCCATGAGGTGTTATGAGGGCCGCATCCAGTACTACCTGTATGGTCCTGAAGATGTCACATGGGCAGCAGCTATGTGCTGATTGGGCTGTAAGCAGGCTGCGGGTTGAGACCACTGCTTCAGAGGCAGTTCTATTGTGGTGTTTGCCACACCTAGCCCTAATGTTAGGTGTAATTGTTTTTCCTGTGATTAAGTGCCAAGAGCTGTGTCTGGGGAAAATGCAACTTTCTCCCCTTCTCCAGGGTAGCTGTTCTCTTAGGCCTCCTTGCAAATCTAGAATTCATTTTACAAGCTTGAAATAAAGTTTTGGGTGACACAGGATTTTGTGTGACATAGCACGCAACCTTTTTTTTCCTTACCTGGAGTTTAGATCCATGTATAAGTAAATCGGTATCATCCAATCAGTGAGATGAAATGTGGTGCAGTTTGGCAATCAACACAGCGACCATTCCTAAGACTATAATGATGTGCTTGATCAACTTGTGAGTGCTGTACTCTTGAACAGTTTATCTGCATGGTTAATGATCTGGAAGATCAGGTGTTTACAAAAGAAACTGATCCAGAGAAGGGTTTCATTACTTGGAGACTTGAATGGCTGGTAAAATATCAGCTAAGAATGCCAGTGTACCTATAATACCAGTGTTTTGTTAAGTGAATAATGGGGGGGAGGGGCAGAAAAGATGCTGGAAAATTATTGCTGAATATAGTAGCTGCATATGAACAGAAGGATTAGGATAACAGTTGAAAGAACAGGAGTACTTGTGGCACCTTAGAGACTAACAAATTTATTAGAGTATAAGCTTTCGTGGACTACAGCCCACTTCTTCGGATGCATATAGAAGAAGGAGATATATATATACACACATACAGAGAGCATGAACAGGTGGGAGTTGTCTTACCAACTCTGAGAGGCCAATTAAGTAAGAGGGAAAAAAAAAACTTTTGAAGTGATAATCAAGCTAGCCCAGTACAGACAGGTTGATAAGAAGTGTGAGAATACTTACAAGGGGAGATAGATTCAATGTTTGTAATGGCTCAGCCATTCCCAGTCCTTAGGTAAGACAACTCCCACCTGTTCATGCTCTCTGTATGTGTGTATATATATCTCCTCAATATATGTTCCATTCTATATGCATCCGAAGAAGTGGGCTGTAGTCCACGAAAGCTTATGCTCTAATAAATTTGTTAGTCTGTAAGGTGCCACAAGTACTCCTGTTCTTCTTTTTGCGGATACAGACTAACACGGCTGCTACTCTGATAACAGTTGAGATTCATTTTTTATATGCATACACACTTGTATTTTTTTAATTATAAGTGCCAACTATCCCTATCTGCTTTTCAAACTAATTAATTGGCTGACTTCTTAAAGGCATCTCAGCAGGAGTGTGTTTTGAGTAGATATTTGAAAGAGGAAAAGAGTGACTTCGTGTTTAGTTATTTGTGTTTACTTATATTGTGGTAGTACCTGGTCCCACACTAAAATAGGCATTGTAAAAACTGCAACGAAAAGACTGCATGCTCTGAAGAGCTTACAATCTATAAGATAATAAACAAATGGTACCTCAAACAGATAATGAAGGAAATGCAAAGCAACAGCGAGGCAACTAAGAATAGCATGATAGTCAGTGGTCACAGCACATGCCATGTAAATCCTCCTGAATTGTAAAAGAAGACATGGAAGCACCTGTGGGAAGCTGACAGACTGGTAGATAAGAACAACAAGGAGTCTGGTGGCACCTTAAAGACTAACAGATTTATTTGGGCATAAGCTTTCGTGAGTAAAAACCTCACTTCTTCGGATGCATAGAGCGCTCTATGCATCCGAAGACGTGAGGTTTTTACTCACGAAAGCTTATGCCCAAATAAATCTGTTAGTCTTTAAGGTGCCACCAGACTCCTTGTTGTTTTTGTAGATACAGACTAACACGGCTACCCCCTGATACTTGGTAGATAAGGCTACCATCAACAATGCAGATGAGATGGGGGTTAATGAAGTAAGACTGGATGAACAAAGAATAGAAACAGAATTGTGAATGGCCTTGAAGATTAAGAAGGAAGGATACAGTGGAGAGATCCAAAAAAAGGGTATGGTTTGGTCAAAGCAGCAAATAACATACTTGCTGCCAACTTTGCCTGTTGCTCTGATCACATCTTTCCTCTTTGAATCCCTTCACTGTCTTCCCAGTTATACTGCATCAAGTTCAAGCTTCCGCTCTTTGTTTTTAAGGACCTTCATGGCTCTGTGTTCTTACTCACCATCTCCTTTTGTCTTATTGTGACCACTTCCTTATCCTCTGCTCCACTGACAATGCAAGATTCATCACACAAGCATCTGTGTCCCTTGGACCCTGTAGTTTCCACAGATCTTATAGTCTAAAGGAGTGGCTGCAGCTTGTATTTGCGTAAAGAAGTTGTTGGTTAGAACCCTGTTGGCTGTGTTTATTCCCCCTCCTCCCCTCCGTCTACACTGCTACCTGTGAGTTTTTGAAAAATTGTTGTAGATTTTAAAGGAACACAATGAACTTTTATCTCTCTGAACACTTTATTGCCTACAGTTACTAGTAACCTCTAATAGTCCTAAAACTGAAAGGTCACAGGAAAAGTGTCTGTAGTGACAGCACTGGGTATGTAATATAAAAATGTGACCTAAAACTGGTGGGGGACTGCTGAGCAAGTATAGTAAGTCTTTCTAGTCAGTTTTAATAACGGAGATGACTTGAAGCTAATGGTGTTTGTATTGCAAAATGCATATCCACATTCAACTCAGAGGCCCTTCAGTTTTGTACTTAACTTTTAGCTGTAGCTAAAGCTCTAGGAGTTGCTGAGCTACCACAGCACTGGTGCCCGCTCCAATGAAATAGTATTATCTCACTCAGGCTATTTATAGTGATGATGATTTCCATGGTGGACTAACAAACCAGGCTGTTCACGTATCACTAATATATGTGTGTCATTAGTCACACGATCCTAAAAGCAAGTCAGTAAAATTAGTATTTTCTTCCTTTAGTTAATTGTACTGTTGTAATTGAGAGAAGTATAGGGGTTTGTATAAAGATGCATAACAAAAAATACTTGGTGTGTAGCATTAGATAAACTTCAGTACTGGTAACACCTTCATCATGGAGAATTATTATCACTATGTTAGATAAGAAACTGAGCTAGAGAGATTGCAACTGAACTGGTGGCATAGATGAAATCCAGGCCAGTGTTATAGCCAGAATTAAAACTAAATAGTTCCTTGCTCCCAGTCCTGTGCTCTCTATGGTTAAAATATGTTCCCCTGTTCACACACATCTGCAATACATTTTTCATTCATAGCTGAAGAGGCCAACACAATTGTACTATTAATGTTACCTTATTTCCCTACAGCTTAGATTTTTGACACTTGTAGAGTAATTTACTCATTCAAGATTTAAAAACCAGGCACAACATCTGAATTAGTGAGGTGGTGTTCTTATTCAATTACAGATGCCTTGCCTGAGGCACAGGAAGGTCAAGTAATATGCCCAAGGGCATGTGGTGGGTTGAGTTCAGGTCCAGGGTGATCCAGTATCATCTCTTTTCTCTGAATTTAACTTTGTAGCTGCCTTTCAAACAGAATATGCATAACTCACTTAGCATAATAACATACAGATATACTATACCTCTTTTGATGCTCAATCTTTGTGGAGAAATCTTAAAAATTGTTATGATTACATCAGGCTACTTTTAATCACAAATAACAGGTATTTATTTAAGGCTAGATGTAGACTTCCTTTAACAGAAGCTGGCATTACTGTTCCCATTTTAGGTAAACTGAGGTGAAGCAGTTAAATGACTTGCCCAAGTTTACAAAGCGAGTGGCAGAGCTGGAAATATGCCCAAGGAGAACTGACTCAGTGTACTCTAAATGTTAGATTACAATTGCTATTGTACTTTTTTTCTGAGTTAGATAATTGTCTGTTTTGCTTAAGCAATTATTCCAATATTTAAATGTACCCTATATTAGTTTGTCATAATGCTGATATCCATCTCGGGTAATGCTGGGGAATCAGGCTGACATTTGTTAGGAGGAAAACAGTTTAAGACTACTAGACTTTTCAGTTTTATCTTGGCTTTCTAATCAGTTGTCAGCTTCCAGTCCACCCACTTCACTCTGCCAGTTGTCTTTTCTGAGAATGCTTTCCCAGGGAATTCAAGATGACTGTGTAGCAAGGAATGGCACAGCCTCTTAGGGGAAGAGGTGGTGAGTACAAGAGGGGGACTGGAGACTGACTACTGATTGCATATGCTTGTTACTGTGGCTGAAGTTAAAATATTTTAGCTGAGGTCACTTAATGTAATAGTTTCTATAAGCTGGGTGGAATCAAAACACCAATCTTCTCCCACAGAAAAAATACAGGGTCTCAAAGCAGTTCGATTCAAACTTTCTACTTTATGCAGAGCTTCTCTTCTTCGTCTTTAGATGGCCACTGATAAGGACTGTTAACATTGGGCATTGGTACAGGGCAATAATTTAAAAAACCCTAATATTACAGGTTCAGTACAAACAATATGCATGTTGACTTTCAGTATAATGCATTTTGGATAAACTTGTAACCTAAAGAGATGTTGTGAGTCACCTATTGAATATATAATGCCATTGCTGTTAGATGGACTAGATCTAATACGTTGCCTCCGTTACCACTTGTAGCCAGTCAGGCACCTTTGACAAGACTAGAGGCATTCAGCAAAATAGCTGCAAAGAGAAGACTTTTCTTTGTCTTTAGTGAAGCAGAAACTGGCCTTTGGGGGGGAAAACATGCTATGACTGACTTTAACATTTGATAAATGAGAAGTATTTAATATCAAAATTAAAATATTTGAGAGATGAGTGAGGTCAAACACACTGCAGGCTAGCATGGGGACGCTGACAGTGCCTGTAGCAAACCCAGTCTCCAGGCTGTCAAGGTAGCACCTTTCACTAGAACAAGTTCACTTTAATTAAGAGGAAAAGTAGAGGAAGTATTGTAGTTGTTTATTCTCTTCTATAATATTAAAAATGTAGAGGTTAATGGTAAAATTATTAATAATGGGCTGGGGATGCAGGCTGTGGGGTGGGGAATGAGGCATTTAGGGTGCACGAGGGGCCTCCATTTGGGGGGGCTCAGGGCAGAGGGTTGGGATGCGGGAGGGGGTCAAGGTTTGGGGCTGGGGGTACAGGCTCTAGTGTGGGGCCGGGGATGAGGAGTTTGGGGTGCAGATTTGGGGCACTGGCTTATCTCCAGTGGTTCCTGGTCAGCAGCACAGCGGGGGTGCTAAGGCAGGCTTCCCGCCTGTCCTGGCACCGCGGACTGCACTGTGCCCCGGAAATGGCCAGCAGCAGGTCTGGCTCCTAAGGGGAGGCGTGCAAGCAGCTCCGCGCTGCTCTCACCCGCAAGCACTGACCCCCAGCTCCCATTGGCCGGGAACCGGTGCTTGTGGCGGGGGCAGTGCATGGAGCACCGTGGCCCCCCTGCGTGGAGCCGGACATGCTGCGGCTGCACCGCCCAGTCTGGCCTGCCAGAGCACGCTGCGGCCGCGCTGCCCAGCCTGGTGGAGCAGATCCAGCCAGGACAGAGACATCCTCCCCAGATAAGGTGGGAAGGGATGAGATGGAGAGAGTGTGGAGGTCCCAGGTTAGAGGTGGGATCATATGGGGGGGGTGGTCACAGGGGTTACTCCCCTGACTCCCAACTTCTCTCCCCCTCCCCCCCAAAAATTTCCCCACCAGTTGCTGTCCCGGCCTGTCAGGGTAAGCAGCTGGCGCGCTGGCTGACCCTTTGTTTACTTAGGTTTACCTCCGTGCCTGTGGACGCTCGAGGTAAACAAACCATCTTGGCCCACCAGCGGCTTATCCTGATGGCCTGGGAGCCAAAGTTTGCTGACCCCTGAATTATAGGATCAGCTTATGAGTGGGTTATAAAAATTTTGCATTTGTACTTATCCATCTTGGGGGGTGGGGGTGGGGTCGGCTTATAAACGAACCGGCTTATGATCACTTATATATGGTATCTTGAGTAGTTTTGTATCATCTGCAAATTTTGCCATTTCACTGTTTACCTCTTTTTCCAGATCATTTATGAATATGTTGACTAGGACTGGGCCCAGTACAGAACCCTGGGGGACACCACTATTTATCTCGCTCCATTCTGAAAAGTGACCATTTATTCCTACCCTTTGTTTCCTATCTTTTAACCAGTTACCAATCCATGAGAGGACCTTCCCTCTTATCCCATGACTGCTTACTTTGCTTAAGAGCCTTTGGTGAGGGACCATGTTAAAGGCTTTCTGAAAATCTAAATACACTATATCCACTGGATCCCCCTTGTCCATATGTTATCAGCAGCTTTCAGTTCTATTTGATCATACTGTGCTGTAGATTTCCATACAAGGGCTATCAATGATAGATGGATCCAAGTTTGAATCCATGCTCTGCCTGATTTGGAGCAGGGACCTGAACCCAGGAGTGTTCAAATAGCTGCTCCAAATTATGCAGAGCAGTGGTTTGAGGAGTTTTGTGCAACTCTGGTGAGTGCGCTAACCACTGGGCTATTCGCTATTATGGGGCAGATGTCCGTTAGAAGTGTGTGTGTGTGTGTGTGAGAGAGAGAGAGAGAGAGAGAGAGAGAGAAAGGGCTGACCTGGCTTAGGTGCCTAACTCCAAGAGGGGGGTTGTGGCTGTGAATCCCGAGAGAGGTAGATGTTTCCCTCTGGCCTAGAGTTAGGCACCTAGCTACCTTTGAGGGATGGTGCTTAGATGCTGCACCTCTCCTTGGAATTCTTACTGGCTAGTTTAGGCAGCTCCCCACTCAGCGTGTTGGCTTCTGTGAACCCCTTTTTTAGAAACCTAACTCTCCCCCTAAAATGCAGGGGGAAGCTGGGCACTTAACTTGGGGCTGTAAATACTACTGGCCGGCAGGGCACCTGAGTCCCTTTGTGGATCTAGTGTCTTCTGTCTCCATTTTTAGGAACAAGCAGTTTATAAAAATCCATCTCTTGAATTCAGAAGGAAGAAGTCTTGTAGATTTGAAAACGCTGACCACTCACAACAATGGAATATAGACAGCCAGGCATAGTGGAAGGGAAACACTTAACAAAGCTAACACACCTTATCTTCTGTCCTCTTCTCCTGTATATGAAGCCCATGAATTTATTTTAGCAAGGAAAATGATTTTGCTTGGTTCCCTTTCAGCTGGTGAGTGTGTATAGAGTGCTGAGTGCAGGCTCATGTCCTACAAGTATGTTTTGGATTATCTTTGCTGGTCAGTCTTGACTAGTTTTCTTTAATATTCTCCCTTTTTCAAGTTCACCTGTATTAATATTTTTAAATGGAGATTTTTTTTTTTTTTACCTCTAAGATCTTGCTTACTCATGCTGGAAAAGGACTGTCTTTTTCAAGAATGCAGGGGTGTTTCACAAACATACCATCTCTACTGAGTCTTGGATGGTTTGTATACACAGTCTGAGGGCTTAAACTATTTCTATTATTTTTTAACCTCATTTGTTTATGCAAAACCTGTTGAAGCAGAGCTTTAGTTTCATCCTTTCATCTCCTGTTTCTGTAATCATATTGGTTGGAAAGGGTGGGGTGTCCAACCTTTTAGGATTGCTGCTGGGCCTGAGTTATGAATTAACTGGTTAAACAGCCAAGTCCACTCCCCAAAAATGTTCCATAGGCAGAATGGTGTGCTATTGAATCAGCTTTAGGAGAGTATTTTTCAAAGGACCATTTATATAAAGTAGTACAGTATCCAGAAGGTGGTGGTATAGTGGTGTGAAAAAGGCTATAAACGTTCTAGAGCAGCCCAGGTTCCAAATTCAAGCAAAGGTGACTCCACCATCTTGAGTTAAACTGAGTACCATGCAGTCGTCTGTTGTTTTATGGATATGCCTGGCACCTTCTACGAGCAGATAAAAAGATAGTCTTGGAGCTTGCAGAGTAAATCAGATCAAGAGCTCAGTAAAAATGACAGATTGTGGTGGGTGGGAAGGAAGACATCCATACTTGCACACCTGTCTTGAGGGAGGCTAGTATTTCCAGCAGAGAGAGGATCATTTGAATTGATTTAGTTTTGCTTGTTTTCCTTTGGTTACTTAAATATTTTTGTTATTGAACATTTATATAAAACTTGAATTCAGTGTTAGATTATCATTGATGAGCTTCACGGAAGGAGTAAAGAAGGGTTTTGAATTGAGAGGGTGGCCTATTGGTACTAAAGGGGAGGGAGGGAGTTCCAAGCATAAAGTGGGGAGGGGAGAGTACAGCTGCAGGGTGATCTCCTATGCCAGTGTCCTGTACTTCCCACTTGGGGGTGTCAGGGGTAACAGAGGAGCTGAGGGAGAGGGAAGTAATCTCTGGGAAGGAGCCTGAGTGTGAAATTGGAAGGTTGTTGGGCGTAAGTGAGAGAAGTACAGAACAAGGGTTTTTTGGGGAGGGATTGTTAGGGAGCCTCCACGATGCAGACCCTGGCTGACCCCTAGTCTCTCTGTCAGTCAGGCACATCTGAGACTGCCCCGACACAGCGCAAGGGCCGGGCCTGCCCCAGAAACACCCTGGGTCCCTACCTCTCCATGCAAGACACACCAGGTGTGGGCAGGCAGGATCCAAGTGTGGAGGGGCTTGGTGTGGGATGAGAGGATTCTGTGTGGGGCAATCTGGGTGTGGGTGGCTGGGTGCAGGGCAATGGGATTCTGTAGGGGGATCTGGGTGATGGTGGTTGGGCCTCAGCAGGGAAGTCTGGATGTCGGGGGATGGGGCTCGGCGGGGGGGTCTAGGTTGGGGGGTTCGGGCTTATCAGTGTGAAGGTTGGAGTGCTCTGGATGCAGGGGGTGAGGCTCAGAGGGATGGGGGTTCGGGTGTGGGAGGCTCGGTGGGGGTGTTCTAGGTGTGGGGGAATCTGTGTATGGGGGCATTCAGATGCACAGGGGTTGGGCAGATGGGAGAGCAGCTCCCTGTCCAGTAGCTCCTTCCCACATGGTTGAGGAATGATGGGGGCAGGAACTGGGGGTAGGGGGCATGCAGAGCTTCCTGCAGTCAGTGGAGGTTTCTGGGGGTGGGTTTGACCTGGCCCTTGGCCGCTCCTTGCAGGGGAAGAGCAAATCCTGTCTCTCCCCCCACCCAGCAGGGAATAGCAGCTGAACCCAATGCATGGTAGGAGACCCTAGTCAAGGTATTCCTAGTCCCTGCAGTGGTTTACCTCTCTGTTGGCTGCTCCAGGTTCCCGAAATGGTGCACCCGCGCTGCTGGGGAGGGTCGCACGTCTGCTTTTGCGGCTTCCCTTTGCTTCCCCCATCAGAAAGTCATTTTTCTCTGAGGAAGCAAAGAAATCTGCGGGGGACATGAATTCTGCACATGCGCAGTCGTGCAGATTTCCCCCAAGAGTAATAGAGCAGTAGACTGAGAACCAAGGCCTTTTTGGTTTTATTCTTTATTCTGTCATTGTCTTGGTGTGGTGTTTGGACAACTTTTTGTGCCTCTGTTTACCCATATGTAAAATTGAGACAGTAATACAAGTATTATGGAGATCTTGTGCGGTATAATTGGATTTCTGAAGTTCCTTAAGAGAACTTGATTAAAGGTTAGGAAGAAATGCTTAGTATTACTATGCCTGCAGTTGATGCATTGAGGCAGAACCCTTGAGTTTCGCAGTCCTTCTGGATCAATGCCTGAATTGTTTGCAAGATACACTGTAATTCAAGTAAAGGTGCCCTATTTGATAGTGTGTAAATTGCATACATTTTTATTGCTTAAGTGTAGAAGTCAAAATGAGCACGAGTTGATTTCTGTGAATACTTCCTTCATAAAGATCATGTTAGATATTTAGGTGTCTTTACATACGTGCATTTTCCATGCACTGTTGGGAGGAGAAAATCCTTTGTTACATGGATCTGACAGTGCTGTTTTATAGAACTGTTTTCTTGATCTTCAATCAAACATTTGTTCACTAAGAAAATGGACAAAATTGTTTTGGCTGAATGGAATTCTAGGGCATTGTGTAATTAAATATCCATTTGAGCCTGTGATGTTTCACAAACTAGTTTTCAGTGCAGTGGTTTTCTGATTTAAGTAGCCTGCTTGGTTTTCCCTTAAGGTTACCTTGAGAACTTATGTATTATGTTTCCAGGAAAGGGTGGGAGTATTTCAACATAACCTTTTTGCTTTTCTTTCCTCTTTATATTTCTCAAGTAGAACTAAAATAATATTTCTTGAAGATTTGTTTTTCCTTAGCTTTTTGCAGAGACTGTCATCCCTGTGTGTTCTTCCCTGCAGCACGGGAACACTTTGAATCTTGGCAGACATCTCTGTCAGGATTGCTATGTACAAGGGACACTTTTATTTAAAAAAAATCAGTATTAGTAAAAGATTGAGAGATGTGGAGACTGCAGACCTGGCTCCTTGGAACAAATATTTCCCACACAGCCTAACTAATGTGCATTGTTCCTGGCCAGGTGGGTACTTCCAAGAGTGAGTCTAATAAATTATCAAGTACAGGTGACTGACTAAATGCTACTCCTTACTCCATGCCACAGCTAGCAGGGAGAGGTACTGCCACCAGGAGAATTGTTGGTACCCTTTCCCTGTGCCAGTACATCTTCCATTAGTCCTCTTTGGGGAAATGAAGTTGCATGTTTCCTGAAGGTGTTTCTGGGTGCTGAAAAGACTATGGGACATGAGCCCTTTCCCCACCCTTATGCCACATTAAGATTGGGGAAAGTGACTTTTTTTCTTCAATCTCAGTGCCTTTAAGTCTAAGGCCAGGTCTTCATTACAGACATATATTGGTATAACTGTCGCTCAGGGGTGTGAAAAATCCACACCCCTGAGAGACATAGTTATACCGACCTAACTCCCTGTAGAGACAGCGCTGTATTGATGGGAGAGCTTCTCCTATTGACATAGCTACTGCCTCTCAGGGATGTAGATTAACTATGCTGATGGAAGAATCTCTCCCGTCGGTGTAGGAGCATCTTCACTTAAGTGCTACAGTGGCACAGCTGCAGTACTGTATGTGAAGACGTGCTCTAAGGCACTAGTCCTCATGCTTCTAGCTGGAGCATCTTTATTTCTGTGAAGCAGCAGGGTGCAGATCTTGATTTCAGAATGGAATCTTTAAAATCACCAATCTGCAAGGGGCATGTAGTGGTGTGATTTCTGGTGTCTAGCGGTGATATGGTGGTATCAAAATCTTCATGCTCTTCAGTTCAGGGGCAGAGGTGGAAGAATATATACATACACCTGCAAAGATCAGGCAGCAGAATTTTCACACCTCTGCCTGAGATCTTCCCCAGGAACATAACATTTCTTTGATCCTGAGAGGAAAACAGGGAAGATTATCTTGAAGAGTATCATGAAATCCAGAATTTCCATAAACATGATTACAAAATCACTAGCATGCTTTGGGACTTAGTGTATTACCATATGGCAGATAAATAGTGGAGAAGCAGCAGGGATCTGTATCAACAGAGCTGAAGCATGACTGCTGAACATCATCGACCATTTGCCCTGTTGACTTCTGTACCCTATGTAAATCTCAAGTTCCCAGAGCTTCCCCTGGCCCAGGCATATGCTGCTTCCCTTCTGACTCCCTAGCTCAAAAGGAAAGGGAATCATGGACTTTGTTTCCACAAAGTTTTCTTGGACCCTTAACTCCCATATGGTATAGCTTCTCCAGTTATAGCATGGGGAAAATTAATGTAGACAAAGCTTGGAGGACTCAAGGTTAAAAATGCCTGAGCCCACATGAGTCTTGTCTACTCTGCTGCTTTAACCAGTGCTACCAACAGAGAACTGCACCCATAGCGAATTACAGACTAAAAAAATCTAATGTAGACAAAGCCATGGGATCCATTCCCTGGTATAATATATCCTATGTTTGACCTAGGACAAGTCACTTAACCTCTCTGTGCCTCTGTTTTTCCATCTGTATAACCGGTATATTACTTAATAATAATGAGATTTGCCAGTGAAGTACACGGAAGTATTATAGTATTAGGATGCTTTTACATCTCAGTATATTCACTTTCCTAGTTATAAGTTTTTTTTTCCTTTTTGATGTATGCTGTAACATTTGAAAAGAGGCAGAGAAAGTGGATCTTATGAAGTTATATATTGTCCATAAGAATTCTCTGTAGAAATTACCAGCTTCAGAAGGGCCTTCTCATATTTTGTCCAGCGGAGGGCAACAAAAATGATTAGGGGGTTGGAGCACATGACTTATGAGGAAAGGCTGAGGTAACTGGGCTTGTTTCATCTGCAGAAGAGATGAATGAGGGGGGATTTGATAGCTGCTTTCAACTACCTGAAAGGGGGTTCCAAAGACGATGGATCTAGACTGTTCAGTGGTACCAGATGACAGAACAAGGAGTAATGGTCTCAAGTTGCAGTGGGGGCGGTTTACGCTGGATATTAGGAAAAACTTTTTCACTAGGAGGGTGGTGAAGCACTGGAATGGGTTACCTAGGGCAGTGGTGGAATCTCCTTCCTTAGAGGTTTTTAAGGTCAGGCTTGATGAAACCCTGGCTGGGATGATTTAGTTGGGGTTGGTCCTGCTTTGAGCAGGGGTTGGACTAGATGACCTTCTGAGGTCCCTTCCAACCCTGATATTCTATGTTTCAAACTAGTTTTGCTCATTTAAGTACTGTCAAATGCTTTTTCTCTATATACATCGCCATTCTTTCTTCTTTAGCATTTGTAATTGTGATTCTCTCTTAGAAGTTTCCACTTTCTCATTTAGTAAACCTTGATTTGTCATTCTTGTGTTTTTTCGTGTTGCCCGACACTAATATGACAAGTCAATTTCCTTGTTTAAGTAGCCAATACAATTAATAAATGTCAGCACAGCATTGAAAGTTTTGTTAATTTAAGCTTTCCTTCCTTCACTGGTGTCTGTTTGAAGTACATTTATGATCCCCTCCTTCCTCCTCTTCCCCACACCCCCACACGTCCGTCCCCCCCCCCCCCCCGTAGCATCTGACAATCAGGGCACTTAGGGAGGAGTGAAATATATTTAAAAAAAAAAACCCTCAAGATTCAGGATGATTCAAGGGATTGGTAACATAATCTAGAGCTTTTTCCAGCACCCTCTGAGGTAAGGAAGTACTATTATTCCCATTTTACAGAGAGGAACAGAGGCACCCAACATCTCGTAGGAAGTCTGTAATGGAGCAGGGAATTGAACCTGGATCTCCCAAGTCTAGATTAGCACCTTACCCATTAGACCATCCTTCCTATGGGAATGGACAGGGATGGTGTCCCTAGCCTCTGTTTGCCAGAAGCTGGGAATGGGTGAAAGTGGATGGATCGCTTGATGATTACCTGTTCTGTTCATTCCTTCTGGGGCACCTGGCATTGGCCACTGTCAGAAAACAGGATACTGGGCTAGATGGACCTTTGATCTGACCCAGAATGGCCATTCTTATGTTATACAAGTACTCATTGTCTTTTTTTCTAGATCCTACAGAAATAGTCTTTAAAAAGCCCTCCCACAAATTAGAACATAGCACTGTATACTTTTTTAAAATAATGAATGTTGACAGTAGTAGCTATTAAATTACCTTGTTAGCACATGCAAATTTTTAGGCTTGAACAGATTGTCCCCTTTAATTTACATATAAGTGGGAATGATAATTGAAAGATTTTTGCATGGTTTTACGCAGTGGTGAGCTGGAGCCGGTTCGCAAGAACCGGTTGTTAAATTTAGAAGCCGATGTAGAACCGGTTATTAAAGGGGCTGGCGGGTGGGCAAACTCTGGTCCGCGGGCTACATCCGGCCCGCAGGACCGTCCTGTCCAGCCTGCCTGAGCTCCCAGCTGGGGAGGCTCCCCCGGCCCCTCCCCCGCTCTCCTCCCCCCCCCCCCCCCCACGCCGCCGGTGCCAGTGCTCTGGACAGCCTCTGCCGCTTTGAGCAGCATGGTAAGGGGGCCGGGGCTGGAAGGAGGCGTTGAATAAGGGACAGGGAGCTGTTGGAGGAGGCGGAGGTTCTGGGGTGGACAGTCAAGCGACAGGGAACGGGGGGGGGGGCTGGGTAGCCGTGGGAGTTCCGGGGGTCTTTCGGGGTGGTGGTGAATGGGGTCGGGAGCGGGGCAAGTTGGGTAGGGGGTGGGGTTCTGGGGGGCAGTTAGGGTGGGGGGGTCTCGGGAGGGGGTGGTCAGGGGACAAGGAGCGGGGGGGGGGAGTTGATGGGTTGTGGGTTCTGAGGGGGGCAGTTGAGGGCAGGACGTGGGTTGGGGTCAGATGGGGGGAGAGGGGAGACAGGCACGTAGGGCTTGTACTCACCGCGCGGTTCCCTACTGGATCTTCGGCCGTGGGGGTGGGGGCTGTCTTCACTCACTCCGGGTGAAGGACCTGCCGTCGAAAACCCGGAGCGAGTGAAGATGCCCCCGCCGCTGAAATGCTGCCGAGGACCCAGTAGGGAACCGGTTATTAGGATTTTGGGAGCTCATCACTGGTTTTACGGTATGTTGAAGTTGAAATTAAAATGTGGATGGAAGGAATCTATGATAAAGATTAAAGAATTAATGCTATTTTTATTTATAATACTTTGGAGGTGCTCAGATACTACAGTGTTTGGGGACCTATAAGTTAGCTTTCTATACAGCTTGATTTTAACATTTAAGATGGAACAGTGCTGTTTATCAAACTATAACGTGAAGTAAAAGATGCGATGGAAACTGTGTGGATAGAAAGTGTTTCCTGTCACCGGCCATGCCATTTTATGCTGTTCCTTTGACCAATCTTATCAGCTAAACCCGGTCAGAATGGGTCAATTCTCATATCTGAGACCTTCTAGGAGCACCTAAATGTTGTATGAAGTATTGTTAGTACTTCACTGTAAGTGAACCATCAACGCCACTTCTCTCTGGCCTGGTACTAAACCAGAGCCTCAGCAGATTTAGTGGTACTCGAAGTGGACTGCTAACACTCATTGGGTTCCCACTGACATGGAAACTGAACTATGATGTCACCCCTAAAGGTGGCCTCCCCAGGGGTGACGACATAGTTTCCTTTAAAGTGTATTAAAAATTGCTTCTAGATAAAAGTTCAAAATCTGCTTATATTGTATTAATTTAAACTTTCCCAAGTAAGAGTTTAGAAACTGCAGTCATTTTTAGTTCTGATCTGTTGTGATAACTAGCTCAGATTGAAGTGTATTTTGTACAATGGTAGTGCCATCGTTCATTAAGAAAGGGAAAGCATTAAGCATGTCAGTATAACAGACTGAGTTAACCAGGAAAAGGCAGAAGCTAAAGAAAAGTACCACAGCCAAAATTGTAATGTACCATACAAGCTTTAACTGAATAAAGAAGTGGTCTCACTGCGTGAAATTGTGGACATGACCAAAAAAGTAGAAGTGATTCTGCTATTTGAGTAAATTGTCATTACTGTTCTGTTCTTATGCAGGTTGCTTTGCTGTTGAAAACCTAATCTAGTTCCCTCAGTCCTCTAGACTCCATGCTGTGAGACAAGGAGGAGCTTGGAACTCTGAAATGAAGATGGAGGCGGTGGGAAAAGTAGAAGAACTCATTGACTCAGAAGTCTCACCAAAACTCTCTGAAAAACAAGAGGCAGCTCCTGGTGAAGATGGACCTATAGAACTAGACACATGTGCTCAGAAAGATGGTGTGCCCATTGTAGCAGATTCTGTGGTGCTCTCCTCAATGCCATGCTTACTGATGGAACTGAGACGGGACTCCTCGGAGTCTCAGTTAGCCTCTACAGAGAGTGATAAGCCAACAGCAGGCCAAATTTATGAGAGTGACTCTTCTAATCACTGCATGCTTTCCCCTTCTTCCAGTGGGCATTTGGCTGATTCAGATACGCTGTCTTCCGCAGAAGAGAATGAGCCCTGTCAGGCTGAAGCTCCTGTAGAGGGAGACCCTTCTGGAGTTTCTGGGGCTGCAGTTGGGAGAAAATCGAGACGATCCAGGTCTGAAAGTGAAACATCAACTATGGCTGCCAAGAAAAATCGACAGTCTAGTGATAAGCAGAATGGACGAGTCACCAAGGTAAAAGGTCATCGGAGCCAAAAGCACAAAGAAAGAATCCGGTTATTAAGACAGAAACGGGAGGCAGCTGCTCGCAAGAAATACAACCTGCTGCAGGACAGCAGTACCAGTGATAGTGACCTGACCTGTGACTCAAGCACGAGTTCATCAGAAGATGATGAAGAGGTTTCAGGGAGCAGCAAGACAATCACTGCAGAGATACCAGGTAGAGGATGTTTTTTAAACTGAACTGTAAAGTACCTGACGTCGTTTCTCAGCTGTCATGCTAAATTAGATGAGTGACCCTTGAGAAAAACCAGGAGAACTGCAGCTCTATGTAAATTTGAAGACTGCAGTGTATTAACAAGACATGGCAAATTTTAAAATCTGTTCTGAGGTTTTCAGTTTGCTTTTGCACAACAGCAAATTGTAGAAGGGACTATCTTAAATCTTGGAATTTTCAGATTTTTCTTTGTAAACATATATGAACTCTTATCAGTGCTGGTTAGACGGTGGTAATCATAACAGCCTAATTAGCCAATACATTATTATAAGTGGGCAACTGCACTTTAATATATTACAACAGCACCTCAGCATCTGTGTTTGAAATAACATGGCATATCTATTGCCCATTTTACCATAAGGCCCCATTCTCCAGTGTTGCACTTATGCTGTGCTTTCCAGCTCTACATTTCAAATTATAAGTTTACTTAACCTTTTTGTTAGTTACATTCATGCAAATTGAATCTGGCCACTTACTTTAGTGCATAAATAAGAATTATTCGTACATGCCCCAAATTGTCCCCACTCCTGGTGTCTCAAAATTTTAGGAGTAGGCCGGTTCCATCCTTCTGTGTTCTATGAATCTATAACTTTTATATTTCTGAATTCTCCGATATATCCATATTGACAAGCTGGGTGCAGCAAATTATTGGGGCATTCTCATGATTTTTATAGCAGAAGAAAGATAAGTTCTTAAAGTTTCTCGTCTGCTGAGTCTTCGTTATTTAATTGGTGCAAACACCATGGTCAGGATTATGTGTGAACTATTTTTCCAGTACACTATACCTCAAAACCTTCATCGTATGGCAACCTTAAAAAATAAAATAAAATTTAAAATAAAATTTTCGGTTTGCCAGCCTTTCCTGGGTGGATCTGCCTTTTCCCCCTTTCTGCTAACTAAAGAGGATGTTTGGGGGATAAACTGCATGCTAAATAACAGCATATTTCTGTAGTTTAAAGGAAGATTTAAAGGAAAATGGCAGTCTTAATAACTTTGACAGCTAAATATATATAAAGATGAATTTACATACAATTTTACAAATAGCTGTAACTGTTTCAACTTTAATAATGGTGAATGGTGCTCGTCTATCTGTTTGAAAACTGATATTTTGCTTATACTCTGCAAGGCTGCATCTCTTTGCTAGGATGTAGATTGAACACATGAAATGCAGTTTATCATTGGAAGGTATGGAAAGGTACAGAATTCCATAATTATGTGGTTAATTCTGTTTTTTGTTTTTAAAAATAGAGGTTTATTTAATAGTGGTTCAGTAGCTATATTTATCAATTAAAATAGTACAACGTAACTGATAACTTTGACAGTCACTTGTCTCATTATTTATTATTTTTAGAGCGTCCTCAGCACTTGGGGCCTGAGTTAGAACCCATTGAAGACTCCCGTTGATTTCAGTGGGCTATGGATCAGGTCCTTCGGAACAAATAAATAGACCAGGGCCAGCTTTTCAAAGGTATTTAGCTGCCTAAAGTTGCAGATAAGCCCTAGTGGGGTTTTCAGAAGCACCTGGGCACGTAGCTCTCATTGATTGCAATGGAAGTTAGGTGCCTAGGAATTTTTGAAAACCTCACTAGGCACCTGGCTGCATCTTTAGGTGCCTACATACCTTTGTAAATCTGGCCCTCAGTCCTGGCCCTGAAGAGCTCGCATTCAAAGGGCCTGATCCGGTGCCCACTTAAATCAATGGAAGGACTCTCGTTGACTTCAGTGGACATTGCATCAAGGCCTAATTTTACATGTGACACAAGGAGTGAGCATACAAAACAGTAGGGGACAGCAGTGACCTGCATATCTTCTTTCATAGCCCATGTGTTCTGATTGACACTAAACAGTGGGTTTCTCTTTGACTATTCTTTTTTTTAAGGGATGTCTAAGACATACTTCATCTTTTTAAATGAATCCTTGCCAATTGGATGCAGTGATTAGAATATATTCTTTCACATTTCAGTTACCCTTTAAATGAAAAGGGTCGTGAGAGAGATGATCCAGAATGAATCCTATTGCTCTGTGGGCTAGTGAAAATTAATAGATTTTATAGGTGTACTTGAGCCTTGAATCTGATCTGAGTTTCTAACTGTCCCATTGTAGGTGGCTCACTAATGATCTGGCATGACTACTTTTACTTAAAATAAATATTTATTCTGCTTGATCCTTCTTTGAATTGGGTGAACTGATTATATTAAAGTCATAATTATTTCTCTTAATAGAGAGCATTGAGAGAGCATAGTGAGTTGACATTGTGTTGTGAATAGGACCCTCTAAAGACTTCAAAAATGAAAGACCACTCAGACACTAGTATAGAGCGGGCCAAAGTGCAGCCTGAAGGCCAAGTTCAGCCATATTTACCCCCTATTGATGATAAAAGGGTGATAAACTGCAGGTTTAATTGCACCGGAACTTCAGTAACAAGAAACTGTTGTGCATCTATCAAGGGAAATATAAGAATGAGCAAATGCGTTCACTTATATTGAAAAATTCTGTACCTCTTTATGCAAATGACTTATGACACTGTAACCCTCAGTGTCCTAAAGTTTGGATGCTCTTGCACTAATGAGTTGTTGTTTCAAAATTGGCTCAGCAGCTTACCGTAGATGCTGTTTTGCAGACATGTCTAGCATGTGCATGAAAAATAGCTATGCCAGCAAAGATGCTCCAAGATTATAACTTTGCTATAGGTGTTTTTCTTAGCACAGATATGTAGAGATGCAGTAAAAAAGAATAAAATATTCCTGCTGTCATCTTCTGTCAAAACATGTACAATTATTTTACAGTTATAGAGAAAAAAAGTTTGTTTTAAACCTGTGGGTAGGTTGAAAATTAAAGTGATGTACTTAATAGGATACAATTGGGTCTTTAATGCTAAAGGATTTCACTGAACATCTTCCATTTTAAGAGTGAAGATAAGTAATTTTTGAACCCCACAATATGATTGCTTTTGCAATGAGTTTGGAATGATTATTAAGAAGAAAAATATCCCAATAAATGCATAATGATGCCATAAACACAAACAATCTTACTAGCTTTTTTGCTTTCACTCAAACACACGATTTCTGGACCAGACTATTTTGCAATAGAATTTCAATTCTCACTGCTAATCTGCAAACCCGATAATTTTCATTAAAATATTAGCAGTCTTATTTCACTTCTCAGCAAAGGCTTAATAGCAAAGTGTTATGATGAGGTTTCATTACTAATAGTTCATTACAATTATAACTAGATTAGTGGCATACATGACAAAAGTACATGGTGTGAGGCAGTATTCTTGAATATTTGACGTTGTTCCTTTACGCACTATAGGCACTATCCCACACCCATTGAAGTTAGTGAGAACCTTTTCATTTATCTCAATGGGCACTGAATTGGGATCCAGTCCACTAAACCACAATGGCTTGCTAATTAATGCAAATTAAGATGCCTCTATTGTATGCCAATATTGATGTTCGATCTTTAAAATACAAGATGCATTGTATCCTTGGATACATGATGGCATTCACTTTGGGCACTGATAAAATATGATACAGCAGCTTCCGCTAGCACTTCTGTTATTGTTTCGGGTTTTGTTCTTTGTGGATTTCCAATTTCACTGTACAACTGGCTCTGGATGAAGAAAACTCGGCATGCAAAATGATCCTAGGAATCAATATTTGGCTGAAAACAATTTGACTCTTCTTAAACTATAAAAACATAATATTGTTATTCCACACACCATTGTGCGCTACTATAAGTCAAAAACAGTTTTGAATGTTAAAAAGAGCATTAATCCATGTTTTAGGCTAATATATGGGGGAATATTGTTAAAAGCTGAAATATTAAAGTTGGAAAAGTTGCCATTTCATGTATGTAAATTACCTGTATATTCATAAGGATTTTTAGTATGCAGGCCTTTCTAACACATGGTGCAATTTACATCGGTGCAGAGGGCCAGCGCAAAGCATGTGAACCATTTCAGTTTCACCTAAGCTTTGTACCTAGGTCTTTTGTTGGCACTCTGCCAAGGAATGAATTTTAACCGAAGAGAATAACTGAGGATGATTATTCAAGAGCAGATATATTTAAAAATCTGTTTGGAAAGATTTAGCTGTAAAGTATGCAATTTTCCTTAAAAGTACTGGGCTGGTGTATCAACAAGTGAGACTCCCATTATTAATAGCTAGGGACAAGATGCAGCATACCATCTTAAACTGATCTTGCCAGATCTCATAAATTAAACAACATTGATCCTAGTTGTTACTTGGGTGGGAGACCGAAAGAACGCACATAGTAGATTCCGCTTAATAGCAATCCTGATATTAGCAACTTCCGGTTAATGGCAACATATTTCCAGGAACCAATCCCATCCCATTACCATCAATTTGAAAATGCGCAGAGTACCCCCTGCAGGCAGGTTTGTGAGGCTGGAAAGGTAGTGCTGGGACTTCTTTTCTCTGGTTGCAGCCCTGCAAAAATACAGCACATCCTAGCAGTTCCTTCTAAGGGCTTCAGCCTCTTAAACTCTCCTTCACACAGGAGATGGGGGAGCTGTGGGCAGAGCAGTAGCAGGAAGAGGGGCCGCAGCCTGGATGCTAGAGCTGCGGTACCTCCCCCCGTGCTCTCCGGGTTGTGCCGTACCAGGGGACCCCACACAGGGAAGGAAGCTCAGGGAGAGAGACTGCAGCTCCATAGGTCCAAGCACCCCTGCTCCTTAAGCAAAGCCCTGGCATCTGCCCCCAGCAGAACTTCCTTCCTTGGCTGCTGTCTTTTGCTTATCAACAACTGATGGGTAACAGCAACTCTTTGCTGGCAATCAAAGGATTACTAATAAGCGGAATCTATTGTACATAGACAGTGTTGGTGATTTCAGTAGCTGGTGCTTTAATCTCTAAGTCAGTGTTGAAACCACTGCCCCAGTGCAGTGCTGAGGGATGTTATTCTGCTGGAGCTGCTATGTTTCAGATGAGGCATAGTATTTATATCCTGATCCCTTTAGGGTCATTAAAGTTTCCAAGGCTGTTTGGTGTCCCAGCCAGATTCAAAAGCTATAAAGTTTACAGAGTGCAGAGAGATCTATTAGATAAATGTTGTTGTTTTAATATCATGCAAAAAGCACCTTGAAACTAGACTTTATGGCACGCAAATCTGCCAATAAAATTGAACCATTGACTGAGGCATGTTGCAAACAAGCCTCCTGTAAAATTTCATGTACAAAATCATACATCATCTTTTACTTAGAAGTGCAAAAGAAGTATCTCAAACTGATTGATATATTTGCTACTACTGTTAAGTTAAAGTGTAATTATACTCTGAATAGTGCCTCTTTAAAAATGGTGTAGGATTACATATTTGTGTCTCAACAGCTATCATATCAAATTCCTTCAGCTGACAAGTTAAAAAAGCATGTCTTTTTTCTAGCTTCGAGCCCTGCAAACTCATCTCAGGGTTTTGAACGTCAGTCTGGGTTATTTCTTATCCATCATCACCAATAATAAAAAAGGATTGGACAGTTAGAACTTAGTTAACAAGTTGTTGGGATCTGATCCAAAACCCTTTGAAGTTTTCCCATTGGTTTAACTGAACTTTGGATCAAGCCCTTGATGAGCAAGCATGAATAGAGTTCAGCTTACTCTTATTGTATTGATCTGCAGTAATATTTGGAAGTAAAAAGAAGAAAATGTAAGTAAATAGATGTGACCCTGAATATATGCACAGGAAGCAGATCTGTTGAGGAAGATGCCATTTTTAATTATACTTTCTAATCACAACCTTGTTTTAAATAAAATGCAGCCCACACAATTGAGACCAAATATTACAAAACAGTTTGCTATTGAATAGAGCACTTGAATGCTGAGTTTTAGCCTGTTTGATATGAAAACAGATGAGTGATAAGCCCTTAAACTGGGGCTCATAGTGGAAATGCCCTGTGACCCTTAACTATAGTATTGCTAATAATAGAAAATAAGAACAGAATAATTTTAACTATTGGTAGCTATATAAAATTTAAGGGTTCTTCTACATGTCTCATTTAAATGGCTTCTCAGAGAATGTATTGTTTAAATGACACTGTAATTTCCTATAAAAGATAAAGCCCCAATAATGTGTTACTACTGTATCTCATTCTGGGTCTAGGTCATCCAGTGATTTCTCTGCATTTTAAGGTATTTTCTGTTGTTCATAAGATATGATAGCATATGGATTTTGTAAACAATGATGACTTTGTTTACTAGGACACCCATATCCTATAGCAAGTCATTAGGTTTATAAAGAAAATTGTAAACATCCAAACAGACTCTTCCAGAAATTTACCTGCATGAAAAAGCCACTTAAATGTATTTATTAATTTATTAGTAAATACTAATAATTTAAATGTAAACTCTATTGGTTAATTACCTGTTTTTAATAGCTTAATGTGATCCTTGTCTAGTTGTGAAAACATCTAAATAAAGTAACCCTTTATGTATTAGAACAACATAACTGTTCCAGGTATACGCTGTTGACTCTTCCTCATACAGGTTCAGATCCTCATGTTACTGTCTTTTTGTTTGAGGCGGCATTTTGAGGAGTTTGCGCACCAAAGCATAGGTTACCGCTGCCTTTCTTTTTTGTTTAGAAGCTAAAATAATCTAAGATGGGCTTCTCTGCTTAGATTGTTTCTGACCCTTCCAATGACAGTCATTTTAGCACCTCACTGAGAAGGGAGAGCAAGCAGTTTCCTTCTCACTGGACCCAGGAAAGAGGGACTCCTAGAAACAAAATGCCATTTTTCTGATACTGTGGAGAATAAGGGTCAGGTCTTGTTCACATTTGAGTCAAAGGGAGTTTTGCCACTGATATCAATTTGAGCAGGCTTGGGCTTTACATGGGTTACCCCTGTGGTGTGGTTAGTCTTTCCTGCCATCAGAAACAAACAGAAGCTGTTTCACTCCTCCTTTCCCTATATAGCAGCATGGTGTTACTTACTACATGCAAGATTGGGGGGGCAGGGGGGTTGTGATATTTTATTCTTCCTTTAGTGTCCAGTGTTGTTTTAGAAGTAAAGGCTGACAGGGCTAAAATTTGGGTTTTGCTACTTGAAACAGTACAATTTTAGTATCAATCTCTATCTCTGTTATGTGTACAGTTGTGTGTGTGTTTACCCATCCCTTGATGGTGGTGGCGGTGGTGGGCTAACTATTTAAGTAAAATGTGTATATTATTGAGGTTTATCCATTAAAATCTATGATATTTTTGTATTGCAGTTTAATGGAGGTATGCACTGTATCGTTACATATTGTACGATGTTTTGATTTTTTAATCAACAGTGAAAGCATCTAAAGTTTCTGTGGGAATCAGACTAAATTTGGTTTCCAAAACCTACAAGCACATTGTGACAGCAGAGTTACCAGAAAAATCTAGAATGAAATATTTTTAAAGCCAAGAACTTGAAGTAATAACTCTGTGGTGCCCAGTGGGTTTTTACTTTGAAGTAAATGCTTCTGGTTAATTTGGAGGCTGCAGATTGGTCTCCCAATATTGTATCCATCTGGCCATAGTTAGAAAAGTTAATACTGTTTCCTGAGTTAGCATGCCTTAATAAACACTATAATGTTCTTACTTAACGTTGTCTTATCAAATGGCCTCAATGTCTTTAAAGCTGGCTACAGTCGTGCTGGGGGATCTGGAGGAGCGACCAGGGAAATTCCAGGATTGCTTGACAGGGGCACCGTGTGGGATAGGAACTGCATAGGCAATGTCCTGGAAGAGGCCATGAACTGCTTTGCCGAGATGCAGAGGCAGACAGAGGAGAAATTTCGCATGTGGATAGAAAAGCTAACCCGTCTTGACACAGATGAAGAAAGCAAGCAACAACTGGAGCCCAGGGAACCTAAAATGCAACTAGTTGGCCAAAGAATTCCCCCTACCACACAGTCAGGGGCATACATGCAGATGCCTGATAGCCAAGTACTTCCACAGCAGTCCTTTAATTCTTATGTGAGCTATCAAAATGTTGACGCTACATTAGAGTTTCCAGCAACTTTTAATAACAATTTTCCAGCTGTGTTTCCAGAGAATGGGAATATTGCAGAGCATGATTTGAATCAATCAAAAACTTAGTCTTTAAAATCTTGACATTACCTTGTACTGTGCTAAGAACAAAATTTGCTTTTCTCCATGCAAGTATTTTTTTTTCCGTGATGGGTTTTTAACATTATACCGTAAATGTTTTATTTAAAGAAAACGTATGTGTTTTTTTAAAAAAAACAAACAAAGGAAGATGCACACATACACAAACACACATGCAAAACTCAAAACAAAAACCTCCTGTCACCAACGTTTGGCAAGATGTAAATTAGAATCCTTGTTACATACCCTTGGAATGGTAGAACTATGTTTGTTATAGTAGAAGCAATCAGTGTATTCATCTATGTTCCTCTTGCATGCCAAAAAGTTTATATAGGGAAATACAAGTTTAAATTTAAAGACTTAAGGAATCTTAGTGAACCTGACTACATAATAACAATTAATACATACTTAAATATCTGTTTATACCTTAAATTCTGCAGCTTAAACTTGTCTAATATTGACCTTCCTTCCTCCTTTTTTGGCAGAAGTCGTAAATAAGCCTACCCTAAAGATTAGCTATACATACTGAATGTGCTCAATAGTTGATATTCATGTCCCATTTGGTAGTTAATTTTCCTCTCAAAAGCTTCTATTAACGACATTGCCATGTTGCATACAACATTCATATTTAGGGGAAGCACCAGTTTTTGTATGTATGCTTGCATATATATAATTATGTATACACATACACTTTTGTGTGTGTGCAATATATGCACACAAATAAAACATTGATGCTTTCGTGTGTGTGTGTGTGTGTATATATATGGTCAAACTATGTCTTTCATGCTGAAATAAAAAGAGCAGTGACAGTCCTGAGATAAGCAAACTTTGTAGGTGTAGATTTGAGTCTTGGGCCAAGAACTTTAAAACTGAATGTCTGACATTCAGATTGGTAAACACTGTGGTGGACTTAATGCACTGTTTGCTTTTGGGTCTTAAAGCAAGAGCATTTTCTGAGCCTCCCCTCTGACTGCCATTGAAATGATTACCTGTGATTGGGAATGCCATAGCATTAGTTTTGTTTAAATAATAGAACAGCTGTCTACTGTGTGGGTTTTGTTTTAATTGTTATACCGATAATTCGTTATTCTGATAATGAGTAATCAGGCTTGAAAGTTTGATGTTTAAATTAGGATTAAGCTATATATTACAGAAATAACTTATTCTCACCTTTGCCAGAATACATGTTTTTCTGTTGCCTTTACAGTTGGGCCTTCATAAGAGAATAATTTCCCCTTAGTTACCAAAAGTGTACATTTATACTATTTATTATCCCTTAGTATTGGTGAGATGTTTCTAATGCATATAAAGTCAAAACCATAATAATGGGAATTAAAAGTCTCTACTTAGATGTCTTTTAAGTAAAAACAATGGAACAGATCTTTCGGGGCTCTTAGAATTTCAGTTTTTAAAACATGGTGACTTCATAAATTTTTATTTAGATCATTTCAATAAAGCTTTTTCTTCCAGTTAGAAGTACCATTGTGTATTCTATAGGCCTGATACAAAGCCCGATGAAGTCAGTGGGAATCTATCAATTTATGTAGCCTTCTGATCAGGCCCTACATTAATAACTTTTTTTAAACTTGTTTTAAAAATAAAAGTAACCATGGTGTTTTTAATATTTTTCCTATCCCAGCCAATTTAACAAACTTGTCATCTGTTTAAAAGTTAAGATCTTCCAGGGAAAATTGATTGGTGATTTAAAAAAAAAATCTTTAGTATTCATAGATTTTATATATATACACACACATTCAGTATGTTAAGCATGCTCTGAAACATAACTTTTTTTAAAAAATGGAGCAATTAGGCATTTGAAAACAAATCGCCTTAAGAGTTGAGCAGAATTTGTTCATCTGTTATACAGACTTTTATATACTGATTAGAAATCTCTTGTAACTGGATAATAACTTTGCAATGGTTGTAGTCAATTAAATTTCTCTCTAACTTCTGTGCCTTGTGTAGGTCATAGGAACCTTGAAAAAAAATCTTCGCATTGAAGCTGGATGGGATTTTTTTTATTGAAACTGACCTTTGAAATTTAAGTGTTAATAAACAGCACTCCTAGCTTTGGTTACTACCTGCAACAACAAAAATATGCTTTCTGCTTCAAAAAACCTTTTCACCACCAACACATTATTTGATTATTTTTACTTTGTAAATGACTGTGAATATTAACAAATCAGAAAATAGTGGTGGAACATATATATTTTGATGCATATGGGATGATGCTTTTTAAGATGGTGTCCTTTTTAGGGTAGGTTAGTTCAAAGGCAGCCAGTTGATTGTTAGGAAAACGTTTCAGATTAGAGATGTAGAATTTAACAGTATTTCCACATATGAACTACACAATATTCAAAATATCTGGAATGTGTAAATGGTTTTAGTTTGGTCAGTTGCTCTATCTGCCTCCAAAACGTATTGAGTCAGATCACAACTGGCATAAATCAGTATCGCTTCCTTGAAGTCAAATCCAATGCCATTTTATACAAGCTGAGGATCTGTCCGGCCCATTAGCTTGTGTTCTGGTTTCAAGAATTATATTCCTCCTGGAAGGGGCCGGGGGGGAATCTCCACTTGCATAGTTTTGGTATAAATATGATATTTGAGACCAAGAATGGTCTGTTTTTATGCTCCTGGAAAATATGCAATCATTTTGGTTGTACAGTTGAACAAAAGTATCTATCTTGTTGCTTTAGATTATGAATTAAAAAGATGTGATGTGCTGCAGGAAAACTGACCTTTTTATGTTGACATTCGTGTTGAGTCTGTATTTGAATTGTTTATGCCAGCACTTGACCTCTTTTTAACTGAATGGAGTTCTGGACTTCGGTTTCATTATACAGTTTGAAAGTATTTCTGAAAAACTGGAAGTATTTTTATTTTATGGTGGTATATTCATACAGCTGCAGTTAAGGTTGTCACGGTTTCTGCTATAAGCTCCTATTTTCAAAGATTTTTGACTTGAAATTAATATTTTCAGGGAATTAAAATTTGCTCTGAGCTGAAATTTTAGTATAGAAGGCCTGGCCCCCACCTTGACATCCTGCTAATAAAATAGTCTGGCCTTCTTTATTTTAAGAGTATGAGGCTTGCCTTTAAAAGTGAAATTTAATTAAACTGTTGTGTTTAATGAATACACTTGTGGGAGAGTCCAATAGGAATTCTACATATGTTGGGGGAACAGCATATTGGAGTCTAGATTGCCTTTGATTGCCCTGTGGTTTTTGCTTCAGAATGGAGTAAAGAAACATTCTAGTTTCTTAAGAAAATATTACTTGCAGTTTTACAGACTCCTGTGAAAGAATAAATATGCTAGGACAGATTGTCAGCTGGTATAAATTGGCATAGCTCCACTGAAGTCAGTGCCTATTCAAAACCAGATGAGGCCATTACATTTTATATGCTCGTTTATGCAAAATCTTGAATGGAAAAAGACACCTAAAATACTGCAGACATTTATGCATGTGAATAATGAAAGTACACGTATAACTGGAAATTCAGGAACTAGGAATTGGTGCTTCTGTGCACTTGAAATACATTTACTTCATTTATGATTTTTGTAACAAAGTGCAAATGAAACTTAAATCTTTGTACGCTCTCTTAATTTAATTGCCACTGAGGATATGTGTCAAGCTGATGAATCGGGGAAATTCAAAATTCAGATACTGGAATTTGGTCTATGTGTAGAACTCCTTTGAAATCTCAGAGGATTTGGAGTTCAGTTGATTGCAAGCTCAAGTTTTCCTATAGGTCCTTATGGAGGCTTGGAGCCACTTCTCTCCCCCCCACAAGTGGGATAAGTTAAGAAGGATGTGTTGGCTGTAATTATGCATTTCCTGTCTTTTACTAGTTTGTTACACGAGTCTTTTATTTAAATAAAGAGTTTCTGTTTTACGTAGAATACAAATGATAGTTTGACACTGGTTTAATGTTTTATAAATTATATATTGTTCACGTTAGAGTCCTATTTTAAAAGGTTTATAACTTTAAAATATTTTAGATTTTTTTAAAATAGTACATAGCAAAACAAAGTGTAGTAAACTGTAACATAACAAATTACCCTGAAGTCCAGAGTTATAAAACATAATAGTTGTCTCTGGGACTGAAGGAAAAGTATTTTTAAAGCAAGGTAGCCTAATGTTGTTCAGTCTCCATAATTTAACTCTAAACATTTTACTCTGGGCTGAAATTTGTCATACATCGACTTCACTTGAGGGCAATTTTTTAAACATCTGGTTAAAAAGTTAATTTTAATACACTGATAACTTTATGCTATTAGATTCTATTCTTATCTCTCCAAAGTATCATTTGATTTCAGAAGTCACATTTGACAAAGGGTTAATTTGGCGAAGACACTAAAATCTGACATGTGGCCATGGTTACTGTAAATGCACAAAAACTAAATTTAAACACAAAACCAATTAAAATGCTACACATTTTTAACATGCATCCTTTGGCCCCAGTCCTGCAGATCTGGTCGGTGTGAACAGACTCTTATCCCAGTTAAATGAATAGGTCTCTCAACAGGGGAAGGGTCTACCCTCTTTGTTCTGCTTATACACAGCAAGCGCTCCAAAGGAGGCATCTTGATACACTGGTGATAGGGACATTTAAAAAATGATTGACGTGCCCAATGATACTACTGAGAGAGCTCTTATGATTTCATGTGATGCATTGAATTCTGATACTTTTGCATTGCTCTAATTGAAGTTAGTAGGAGAAGTCCGTACATACATCCAAGGCCTGAATCTGCCTCTTTGTTCATAAACTTTCTTAAACATACATTTACATGAGCTGAATGCCGTTGGAAGAGTTCTTCGAGTATTTTAATTAATAGATATTTTATTAGAGAGACGACATCAACTTGAAAACTAGTCATTTTAAAAGAGACAGATAGTTTGTGTAGTCACAAAGCAACATGTGAGAATATTTTTGTTAAAATAGGAAAATGTGATAGTAAAACCACAAAACTCACAGAAGGACTCTGGCCAGGTACAATACCTGAAACTGACTGGCTATTGGGACTCCACAGGTGAAAGCATGAAACTGACTACACAAAAAGTGCTGTCAGATTCACAAAGTAAAGAAATCGAAGTCTGGTCTATGCTAGAAAATTAGTAGAGGGGTAGCAGTGTTAGTCTGGATCTGTAAAAAGCAACAGAGAGTCCTGTGGCACCTTATAGACTAACAAATGTATTGGAGCATAAGCTTTTGTGGGTATTCAGATGCTGACGAAGTCGGTATTCACCCACGAAAGCTTATGCTCCAATACATTTGTTAGTCTATAAGATAGTACCACAGGACTCTGTCACTTTTTACTAGAAAATTAGGTTGATCTAGAAGCAAAGCTCAGGGATGTGAAAAATCCATATCCCCGAGAGTTAAGCCGACCTAAATCTCTTTGTGGACTGCACTAGGTTGATGGAAGAATTCTTCCATCAGCCTAGCTACCACCTCTTGTGGAGGTGGATTACTTACAGTGACAGTAGAACCCCTCCCGTCAGTGTAGGTATTGTCTACACTGAAGCGCAATGCTGTAGCATTTCAAGTGTAGACAACCCCTGAGAAAATAGAGGAAAAAGTATTTTGCCCAATACCTTTCACTTATACTGATCCTCAGTGTGACTTGTAACAACGTTAGGTAAAAAATGATTGTCAGAAATACTATTTTTTGTCTAATATTATTTAATGTCTAAGGAATATTTTGGTTATTTTTCAGAGCTGCTAAAGCTAAGGATGGATTATCAATCTGAACCTAAAATTTTCTGGGATTATTTGTGGCAGTTGTTACGACCTTAAATTTATTTAAATGATTTTGTTGTTAAAGTTATATATTGTCTTTTTCTGTATCACATACTGTATGTCTCTTCTGGCCATTTTAACACAGAGTGAAATCCTGGTTTCATGGAAGTCAGTGGAAAAAAGTGCATTTCCATGGAACCAGTATTCAAATCTTATTTTTAATTACGATGAGCTAATCCTGCAGTTCTTACTCAAGGAAAACTCCCATTGACCTTAATGGGGCATTTGCATGAATAAGGTCTGCAGGTCAGGCTCCTAAGTGGATGTTTGATTAGATTCAGCATAACAAAAGGTCTGCAACATGACGACACTACAGTTACAAGAAATCATTAGAATGAGAGTGCTGTATGATATGTACTGTATAAGCTAAATATTCAGGCTGATTGATAAAGGTGGACAGTACCTAGCAAAAAGTGAAGTCACAAAAACCCACTTCTGTGTGTTTTTTTACAAATTCTATTAATCCCATGTAGTATTAGCTTGGGAAAATGAGGGCACATGGAAAATAGTTTTGTTGGCTGAAAGGGACTCAAAAGGTCAGATGGAAGTTTACAGACTGGCCAGCTAGAGTGCTTGGACATTCAGTTTTTGTAATGTTTAGCTCACAATGCAATAACAATAGAAACGGAACATACCATCAGAAGATAAACCTGCACTGTAAAACAATATGCACCATTTCCTGAATCTTCAGGACATAGCCATGTTCCATGTGCCTTTATTCAGAGCACAACTAAGTGACTTTATCGCTTGTGTATTATTTCCCACTCTTCCCCCCCCCCCCAAAAAAAAAAGATATTTTCCATCTAGCCATCAAATAGCCTGAAAGTATGAATGTTGATCTACAAAGCTTGAACATCTGGGCATAGTATCTTAAAATGAGCTTGAATCCAATCTCATAACAGATACTTATCTACTGTTCTTCTGATTTTGTTGCCATGGTGTAAATTAAATTAAGTATCCTTATTAAATGAAGGAAAAATATGAAAAACACTAATTTCAATAGTAATTTTTGTTCGCTTTATGATTTTAGGGAGAATGTAGTTTCACTATTGTTTTTATTGTATTCACAGTGTGTATCTTTTGCCTAACCCTGTACATTTTGAAATGTAACTACTGTAACCTAGAATGAATAAATATAAATAGTAATAAAATGTTTCTTGTTACTAAATTATAGACAATGGGCAAGATTTTTTTTTCTCTCGTTTGGGAATAATTTTATTGTTCAGCTAGTCTGGTTCAATGCCACTTGAACCATGCATGTGTTATGAAACTGTTGTTCTGACTCACGTCTTGAGTAATATCAAACTTGTATTGTGTTTTTTAAAACAAAAAAAGTATCTATCCAGTCCAAACTCTTTACATAAAAAAAAAAAAAATCCTTCTATGGAGTCAAGAGGCATTAGTATATATTGCCTAAAATTAATTTTGCAGGTCATGTGGGGCAATATTCTTAAGCATAACCTATGTTATATGTTATGTTATGCAGGAGGTCAGACTAGATGATTCTAATGACCTTTTGGTCTTAAAAACTATAAATCTATGAAATGCCACTTTTTAAAAATTTTGGTGTAACTCCATGGATGTAAACGAAGTTACCTTGGATTTATTCCAGATATAAATGAGAGCAGAATCTGACCTTTTTATTCTTGCGGGTTTTTTCTTTTAAATTTTTTAATATTCTCCTCACATGATAGATACAAAAAAATTAAACCTCTGTTGTGGGGTAATGCAGTTCAAATACTACAAACATTATGAATACCCATAAATAAGATCCAAAAGTATTGCTAGAATAAAAAGTCTTATCTTTATTGGTTTGCCATTAACAGAGTGCCTCTCTTACTTCTTTGTCACTTTTTTAAATTTTTGTTTCAAGAAAATCTCTGAAGCTAATTTTTTTAACCATTAGTAATTTACTGTTTAGAACTATTCCAGCATCCTGATTGGAGCGATCGACTAGGACTCAGGAAACCCTATTCCCAGCTTGGCTGCTGGTTGACCTTGGGCAAGTCACGGCTGTGTGCCTCAGTTCTCTAGTCTATAAGATGGAGATAATGATGCTTACATCCTTTGTAAAGTGATTTGGGATCTTCTGATGAAAAGCACTTTGAGAGATTGTTTTACCTGTTTTATATATAAAAACGTAGTGGCTAAATTCTCCCTACAGCATTAGTTAGTTAGTGTTTGCTTCCTGTCCTAAATTCCTACAGTATTATATGTGTCGATAAACAGCTTTCGGGTTTCATCACAAAGAGGCTGAATTTTATATACAATAATCATCACCCACCACTGAAATTTTAATTCTGCCACCCTTGCTCAGGCTCAGTACCATTTCAGCGGGACATAGAGAGCAAGGGTGGCTGAATTTGGCCCAAAGTATTTTGGGATCCAGCAGGGAGAGCAGCACTATAAGTGATTAGTAAACATGAGTGAGATAGTGAACTAACTATATTGCAAACTTAAAAATATAAAAATTTGACAATTGAGGCCTGAGCCTGATTTTACACTGGTTGAAATTCCATTGACGCTGGTGTAGACAATTCGATTTACATCAGTGTAGGTGAGAACAGACTCAGACCCTTGATGTTTTTATGCCAGGGATGGCCTCTGCCTTTGAAAGGAAAAAAAGGTCTCTGTTTTTTGCAGCATTAATATTAAATGTCAACAGCTGTATTTTGCTGCTGATGTATGTTAACTTTCAGACTTGTCTTTTCCCGTGTGTTTATTGCATTAATCATGGATTTAAGCTTTCCACCAACTTAGCTTTTTAAGCATTTCTCCTAAATTGAGTCTCAATAAGTCTGATTTTTAAAGAGAAAAAAATTGTTTAGCTTTTGTCAGCTGACTAAAAATCTTCCTGTTTCTCTCATGTGGAATATCATTTCTGATTGTGCCAGAGTCTGCTTTAATAACTCTGTGCCTTTTTGAATTCCCTTTACTCAATCCACTCCTTTGAAAGAGTAGCCTAATTCTTGTGAGAAAACTGGAAAAAGTGTTGAATTTGTTTCTTTCATCCTTTTCATAAGGATATTTGTAATAAAAACAGAATTTTTCTTCAGTAAAGTTAATTGTTATTCCCTACCTAGAGTCAATAGGAAGGGGGTGTGGCCAGGACATCTTATTGCCCTTATATAAATCCATGGTACACCCACATCTTGAATATGGCTTACAGATGTGGTGGTCTCATATCAAAAAAGATATATTGGCATTAGAAAAAGTTCAGAAAAGGGCAACTAAAATGATTAGGGGTTTGGAACGGGTCCCATATGAGAGATTAATGAGGCTAGGACTTTTCAGCTTGGAAAAGAGGAGACGAAGGGGGGATATGATAGAGGTATATAAAATCATGAGTGGTGTGGAGAAAGTGAATAAGGAAAAGTTATTTACTTGTTCCCACAATATAAGAACTAGGGCCCACCAAATAAAATTAATAGGCAGCAGGTTTAAAACAAATAAAAGGAAGTTCTTCTTCACACAGCACATAGTCAACCTGTGGAACTCCTTGCCTGAAGAGGTTGTGAAGGCTAGGACTATAACAGGGTTTCAAAGAGAACTAGATAAATTCATGGAGGTTAAGTCCATTAATGGCTATTAGCCAGGATGGGTAAGGAATTGTGTCCCTAGCCTCTGTCAGAAGGTGGAGATGGATGGCAGGAGAGAGATCACTTGATCATTACCTGTTAGGTTCACTCCTTCTGGGACACCTGGCATTGGCCACTATCGGTAGACAGGATACTGGGCTGGATGGACCTTTGGTCTGACCCAGTAGGGCCGTTCTTATGTTCTGATGTCCTGATTTTTCTGGTGCTATATTGTAGTTTTGCATTGCACCACTAGTGTAAACTGGCCTTAAAGCTGGTGTAACTGGCTTGTAAGGAGGAGGTGGGGGGAATCCACCAGTGGTGTGGAGCTAGCATGGGAGCCCTTACGCAACTCCCACTTCTGCTGGGAAAGAGAGCCAGCTTGAAGGAAAGGGGCTGTGGCCAGGACACCTCATACTGTGCCAGTTTTTGGGTGCAGTTTTGGCTGCAGCTGAGTCATATCCGCCAGGCTGCCCTAACCTAGTGCAAGAGCTTCATAAGCACCCTCGATCTCCAGTCTGGGTGAACTTTGCCCTTGTGCAGAGAACCAACACAAGGCCAATGCAGTAAGACCCAGATTCTCAAAGTACTTGTGCTCCGACTTCAATTGAAATGGGTATTTGCAGTAGTGGTGCATCTATGTTGGTCCCAGGGTATTGGAGAGAGAAAGTCGGTGAGGTAATATCTTTTATTGGACCAACTTCTGTTGGTGGAAGAGAGAAGCTTTCAAGTTTCACAGAGCTGTTCTTTGGTCATTGAAATCAATGGGAGTTAGGAGCTTAAATACCTTTGAGGTTCTGGGCCTCAGCCCTCAATATAATGTGTAAGGGAGATTTAAATAGTGCATAGATCTTTTGTCCCTTTGCAGAGGGTGCACTAATGTCACCCTTTGTGCTTATCAGCTGCACCGCAGGCTCTAGCCCATAACTTTTTCTTTATCCAGATTGTGATGGCAAATGCCAAATTGACCGCCCTAACCTAGAGAATTCTTTTTATCCGTTTGAAAGAAGTACAGCACTGACAGTAGCGCTGTTAGTTTCCCCATGTTGCCCTGTTCCTTGTCATGGATGAGGGCATGGAGTTCGTCAAGGTTGCCATCAAGGATTCCATTTGTAATGGTGGCTTTGGTCATGTGTATGTCTGTCTCCTAGGAAATCAGACTGAAAACATCAGCTCTTTTAACATAGGCCACTGACAGCTATTCGATTGCAGCAACTTTCAGTCTGTGCCAATATGAACTGGATTTAAAACTGCTACCGAGGGGGGAAATGCTACATATCGCTGTACAAATCTTCTAAGTGCTCTAGTCCTAGAGTTCTTTTTAAGGAGAAAGTCTTGGGTTGGTTGTTTTTGTTTTGTTTTTTAAAAGGGCATCACAGTTTTTCAATAAGGTGTATATTCTAGCTTCACGCATGCTGACAGTCTCAGGGTTTTGCTCCAGTCTTGCAGTCATTAAGTTGGCGTAATCAGTCATTCACTGATGATAGGTTTAGATAGCCCTGATATTCACGGCAGCTTTTGTTTCCAAATCTGATTTTGAAAGGCAAGACTGAGAAAAGCAAAAATCTCTCTCTTTTTGTGGATGATTTGTAAATAGTCCGCTTGTGATTATGTGGATTTTAAAGATCCTTTAATTGTAGCTGTCAAATTGACAAAATTACTGTACAGTAATGTAAATTATATTGAAGATATTTGTCTGTTTGATGTATACTAAATTTAAGCTAAGTTATAAGGTGTGCTGTTTGGAAGTGTGGAAGATACAAGAGTGGAGCTACAGATAACAAGTTTATGCTTGTATTTCCTACTGATGAAGACTTTCACACACGTTATTTCTATGGGTAGGTGAAGAGAATATCACTCTGCATGTATATACATTTATTATACATTTTTGCATGATTATACATGTAGGAGTGGTACAATTTTGACTTGAGACTTTTGATGCCATTTTCCAACTATAATTTGACTCGTGTAGACATGCCTACTTAATTTAAATTGGGCTTCTGCTCTTAGAAAGATTAGTAATAACCAAAAGAGAAACCAAACATTGAAGGATTTATACACAGCTCCTTAAATTTTAGATAACATTCTTACTGAAAACATGGTCAAATAGTCAATATTGTACTTGACCCTCGTATCTTCTGCACTCAAGTATTTATTTTTATAGATCACACAATATATTGATACCATATCACACTGAACTCTGATGATAAAACTGTGAAAATATGCCTTTGCATCATTCAATTATATTGTAAATTCTGCATGTAATTTAGTCTAAAATGTGCAAAAAAAACTTCAAAAACAACCAATTTAATCATAAAGTTGGTAATCTTGTACTTTGGATTTGCCTTTTTAAAAGAAAACAGTTGTCTTTCTACTAGTCATCAGGATTTTTTTCCCAGTAATAATCATCAGTATTTCATGTTGTGACATATTTGCTCTTTTATACATTGGCATTTAACTATCCATTTATTTTTATGTTGGGTCTGTTTTGAATTTGTAATGTAATAACTTTGTTTTATGAAACTGATGTTGGGGGCCATTCTGACTTGAAATGGTTTGTGATTTTTTTCATGTCAGGTTGCAGAACTGATCTTCAGCACAGTTTAAGCAAGATTCCTTCATAATATTGTGCTTTAGTGAAGTGGGTTGCTAACTGCAGAATAAGAATTCTTTAAAATTGTTGTGTTGGATGATTTTCTGAAGGAATAAGTTAAAAACAAAACATGCTCTGGTGGAATAAGTCGTGCAGTGACCCAAGTTTTAAGCATACATGATCTTTTTTTCTTCAGTGCCAAACACTTTTCATGTTATGCCCCTAAATAAGCCGGAGTTTCCTGAAACAAATATTTCTTTTAGAGAACTGCTTTTTTTATTTGTATTTTAGTTGTTTTATAATTTAGAAGGTTCTATATGACAAAAGTAGTAGTAGCCTTGTCAATGTATCCTACTCCTACTGCAAATAAAAGCTATGCTATGCTGACATCGGCCGAGTCTTGGTCCAGATATTTGTACATGTGCCACTCAAAGGCATGATTCCTTTGGAGGAAATATTGGCCCTGTTGAAGTCAATGGGAGTTTTACAGTTGATTTCAATGGAGCGAAGATTTCATCCTTTACAATGCCTTCAAAACTGTCTAGATCAGTTAATTAGAGCTATTAAGGGACGCAGGCTTTTTTGAATGAAAACGGGGACTTTCTTAATGATATTTATTTATTCTTCTGCTTCCATATGACCCTTTAAATTGAATTTGATTTTATTTTGAGGATGGGCTGCTTCTGATACCCCCTCAAGCTACATGTTATTTTCATCCCTCAAGGAAAGAAAATGGGCATTTGGCATATGGTGCCCACCGCTATGCAAGAAAACAAAGCAAAGCAAAAACACGCCCCCCCCCCCCCCCCAAAAAAAAAAAACCTTCTTCTTGCTGCAAAATCCTGAAAGTTTATATCTTTCCCCTCACCCCCACCCCTTGGTGGTAGTAGATTCATACTGTGAAAACACTGTGCTAAAAGCATACTTGTCGCTATGCTTTGCTTTTAAGAGAAAACTCTGCCTGAAAGGGTATTATTCACGTGTATATTTTTACCTTTTTTTGCACTTGTATATGAAAAAAGCCACTGCAGTTTTGACAAATGCCAGTGTCCTTGGCAGGTGGATTTTATGTAAGGAAACTTGCCTGGTGTTAGATGTATTGTAGTTTGATCAGTTACAAAAAAAAGTAGTTAGTTTTATCCAAATTAACCCCTAAAAAATATAAGTTGTCATTTGAATTGGGTACAATTCCATAAACATTTTCTCTTGCCATACTTAATGTCCCGTCATTCAGAATATTATTTCTTTCCTTAAACTTATCCGTTTTAGTGTTATAAATGTAACATTGTTAAATATGGAGAATTTTGCTGGGTTAATGTAAAGTATAATATGTAATTAGCAGATATGAGAGGGCAAGCTTAAATTAATGGTTATTCTGTATCTTTTCTATTTATGCAAAACTTAAAATGCCTCTGGTGTCAGACTTCCTTCCTCCAGTTGAAATTTAATCGTTATCAGACGTGACTCTGTTCCTTGAGGACGTATTTAGGAAGATGTGATGATTCTAGAGCTAGAGGTTTGTTTTAAAAGTGTCTTTCACAACATGCATTCATCTTATGTCCATTGCTTTTCCTTTCCTCCTCAGATGGACCTCCAGTTGTAGCTCATTATGATATATCGGACACAAACTCTGACTCTGAAGTGGTAAATGTGGACAATCTATTGGCGGCTGCAGTAGTTCAAGAGCACAATAATTCTGTAGGAAACCAGGACACAGGAGCTACCTGGAGGACCAGAGGTCTGCTAGAGGAACTGAATGCTGATACAGGTTCGTCTAAATTAACCTCCTTCTCTGATGCTGTAGCATGTATGTGGCCTGACACCGGTTATAAAAAGTATAGAATAGTACAGATCAGGTGTAAAAGGTTATGTTGAAGAAACGTGTGTTCTGAATGTACCTGGTTCTTATTTAGGGACAGATTCTGCCATCCTGTCTCATGATGAGTAATCTGTTACTCTGTGACTCGTTCCATTGAAATCAATGGAGGGACTGCCCATGCCTGGTCTGTACTACCAAGTTACATTGATGTAAATCACCTTGCACCGACCTATTTGTGCATGTGTCTGTGCTCAAATCTGCCTCTGGCAGACATAAGCACCCTGTTACAGCGACACAATAAAACTACCTTCAGGAATCCAAAGGTTGCGTAGCTACTGCTTGTCATCCCATACCTGCGTTACAATGCGATCCCACTTGTCAGGGCTCATTTCTAGGGCCCAGAAGGCAGCTCTGTGAATGCTACCAACAACCTTGAATTTTTTGCTATGTCCCTCAGCAAACTGTCCTTGAAGACATCCTCATGTCCCCAGTTGTTGTGGTACTTCCTGCGGGTCTGCAAGTACAGGAGAATTATGCATCCTGTATTTTCAACGTTCATGAGAATAGTGCAGAGTTCTGCAGGTTCCATGCTTCTGTCAGAAGTAGTGGAGATGGAAAAACGCTGCATGGGTTTGTGGGATTTTAAAAAGTGTGAAAATTATGGGATTGGGATGGCATTATGGGATGGCGAAAGTTGAATGCTGGGAACTTACCCAGGGATCTAGGAGCTAGGGATTATGTCATTTCTATCCCACCAACCCATGCAAAAATTTCCCAAAAGGCAATGCACTGGATGGTGGCACGTGGCACACTGGGATACTAACCTGTGGTGCTCTGCACTTTACATCCACACAAACACTCCTAATGAGTATGACGCAAGCTGCCAAGTGTGCACACACACGAGCAATGTACAAACTTAGGCGGATGTATGCTGACATCATCATGCTCTGACCACAGTTAGTAGCTTGGAAATTGCCTACTGACATAGGATGTGATCAGCTACAAATGAAGACAGCTGGAATCAGTTTCCAGGGGAAACTGAATCAGGCCTGTGTGTACTATGTTAGATATACTCCACACCATCTGTAACCATAAAGTTCAGATTCCAGCAGGGTCAAACTCAACCCTTCAATCTTCCAAATAAAATAACTCCCATGAAATGTACTATATATATATAGGTCTTTTGGATGACACCGTTGAAAGCTAAGAACTCGAGTCTGCAAGATGCTGAGCACCTTTGCCCCAATCTAGCCAAGCACTTAAACATGTACTTAGCTTTAAGTACTTAAGTAGTCCCTTTAAAACCAATAGACTAATCGTGATTAAAATTAAGTATGTGCTTAAGTGCTTGGCTGGATCAGAGCCAGAATCCCAGCATCTTGCAAGGTTCAAGCCCTAAGTGATCAATCCTGAAAACACTTTTACTCCTACTTTGATTGAAGAATCGGTCTACTCATGGTACTATGCACTATAATTAGTCGTAAGCGTTTGCGGGTTTGGGACCTAACCAGATCCTCCCTTTGAAAGCAGTGGCAGTTAGGCACCTAAATATCTTTGAGGATCTGGGCCTTAGATCCTGTGTGTGCACATGGACACTGAAGATCCTAAAAGTTTGCCCCTGTGTTTTTAAGCCAAAATTCCCCCTTCGCCTTAAAATTCACCAAAGACCTGGTTCCATTTCAATGCTCTATGAAGGAATTCCAGTATTTATATAGTTTTTAAAGCACTATGGGGAGCTTGGATAGAAGATGCTATAGAAATGCAACATGTATACCTTTTTTTTTTTTCCTTCAATCACAAGGAAAAATTTATTAGTACTTAGAAAAATGCCTGACTCTGATTTATCTCATCGCAAAACTGCTGGGAATCTGTTCTCTTCCCCCCATCCCCAAAACAATGCTTGGAACCTTAAAACTGAAGTCTGCTTTTTCTGACATCCTGCATGCAGACTAGCCTTGTTGTTGAATGGTTGGCTGTGTTGAGCTATAACTTTTTTTCTCCTAAAAAACCAACCAGCCAATGCACCATTGAATCATCTGGTTTGAGAAAAATAATCTCATCTCAAGAAATTACATGGATCTTGCAAACAGGTGGAAGGTCATGAGGGAGTCAGATTTTGTACCTACTCCTCTTATTGTCCCCTTAATATCAAAATTACTTATTGCTCACATTTCCAAACACGTCACGGAGAATGGGCCAAATCCACTTCAAGTCAGAGTGGGAAGTGTTGGTGAATGGTGGGATGGGATGATAGAGGTGAATGGCTTCCATTTACCTCAATGGGCAGTTGACACAGGAACCTAATGATGACAATTTAAATGTCACCATTTACTGTTTCACTACAGATCATTTTAGCAGAACTAAGCTAATGCTTATCCATTGTTGTTGGATATAGTGGTAGATATTTAGTCAGCGAGCTTAAGGCCAGAAGGGACCACTGGATCATCTAGTCTGTATATCACCACCCCCCAGCAGCCACACATTAAACCCAGCAACTGAAATTAGACCAAAGTATTACAGCTCACAGGAGACTAATGAGATGTGCCACAGGGAGAGAATAGGACAGAGGTGCCTGAAAGGCAGAGGCCCTTGCAGTGGTAAGGACATGGTTAAGTGAGATATACCCAGATAACCCGGGCAAGTGACCTGCACCCACATGCTTTAGAGGAAGGTGGAAAACCTCCAACGTAACTGCCACATATAGCATTGTTAGATCCTGAACATGTGAGCAAGAACCAGCCAGCTTGGTGCCACTTCAGACCCTTGGCCCCCTGGCCATTTGTGTTTGTGACACAATGCAGTGAGGCAGGTAGTCACTGTCAATGTTTGCTGGAGAAGGTAATAAGTAATTCAAACATCCCTTTCTCTAAGTTGAAAGTCACCACCGCTCTTGCCTAAAATGGGGATGGAAAGAAGAGAAGTATTCCTTCCTCAATCCCAGAAACCTTAACTGCTTCTTGGGGACAGCTCCAAAATGTCTGTTCCCATAGCCAAGTGTCCTCTATTGAATTATTGAATCCTCCAGCTTTTCCCAGGCAAATTCAGTGATGCAGTTATCTTTGTCAACAAAAAATCTGCAGCACATTGAACATTTGGGGGCAGCATAACATGGACTGAATTGAATATAAAAATAAATAATACATGGTGTAGTGGATTGGAGTAGGGGTGTAGAGGGGAGAAACAGAGAGAAGTAAGCGGGTTTAGGGTAGGTAGTATGGCATAAATCCAGCATCCTTACTGCATATTTAGGTCTTTAGCTGCATAGGACATGGAGACTTGGCTGTACTGATGGCATGAGAGTCTGAAGGTTTGGCCTTCCTTATGCAGTGATTTTAAAATGTATCTTCAAGGCAGATGAATACAAATGGTCAGTCTAGTGCACACTAGTGCAGTTAGTGCACACTAGTGCAAATATTGTTCACAGATCCACCCATGAAGATGAAGCCAGTGGAAAACTAGAAAATGTTGAAGTGATGTTATCTGCATTTTGGTGGAAACATCTTATAAATGCAATTTATTTTCTGTATTTAAAAAGTCGAAGATACTTTTGGACTAATCTGAGCTGACTGTCAAGGGCTTTCTTTTCTTTGTCCTAATAATGTTTGTAAAACCAGCCACCTGAAGCATTTCCACTTTCTTCTTGTGAGTCCTGAGCTACTCTGCAGTGTCAGTCAGGCTCCAGGAAAGACAGCTGCTTGAAAGGCTTCTCCAAAGAAGCAGGACTAACACAAGTGCATAAAATATAAGTTGGTTAACATAGACTCTTGATTAACTTAAGTTAGTGATGTCCACTAAAGCCCTGGAAGATGAGAAGACCGGTCTGTGAATCAATTTGACGTTCTTTTCACTGAACTCAGTGGCTGGGTATCAAGCCCTTCATCTTCTAGCATTAGTCTAAATGTTATGGGGTTGGCTCTTCAAGTCTGTCTTCTCCATTCCAGTCCATGTTGAAGCAGTTCCTTGGAAACTCCACAGCACGGCAGGCCTTACGTAGGGGCAAACTGGGCAAGAGCCCAGGGAGCTTTTATAAACGGGGCACCTCCGGAGGAGGGGTGGTACTCCTGCTGCTCTGCTGGCATCTGCAGCCCCCCGGCACTGCCCCCTGCTTTGGAGCTGTCCCTGGCCAACTACTCCTGGGAGCTTCTCGTTTGCTGTACGGGGTGTGTGTGCTGTTGTCAGCGTGTCCCTCCCCTTCCTCCCCCCAGCCCATGTACTCCATCTCTGCAGAGTGGGGTGTGTGAGGACAGGGATCACCAAGAGAGGGATGGTGCTGCGAGCGGCTGCTGCTGTGTCTGAAGGAGCTTTCCTTCAGGCTGGTGAGTGTCGCTCTCTTAAAGGAGCAGTGCATGGTCTCTCACTCCCCCAGCTCACACACGCGCTCTCTTTCACACTCACTCCCCAACACATACTTATATTGTTGTTACTTGTTGGTACTTCCTGTAACGCATATATGTTCTCTGTAATTTTATTTGTTCAAAGTGCTGTTTGTTTTAGTTTTTTGACTGGTCTGTGCATTTTATAATTTTATTTCTCTCTTATGCTTACATTTAATTCTTTGAGTAGTGAGTTCTAAAATGCCTAAGCTGTCCTGGCTGGAGTAATTATCATTATTACTTTTATTATCATATTTTGCTTTGTCATTCATTATTTAAAGTGGTGCAATCAAATAATAGTATCCTTCTAGAATGTAACTTTAGCTTTTACTAACCTTAGCAGTTTTAATGTTAAAAATCATTAGCTAAAACACAACTTTAGACACTGGATAGATGAAGGTTGCTTATTTTCAAATTGTATTTTTAGTTATCTGTAAAATAACTTAAAATTTTGCATGAAAATAAATGCAGTTCCAACTATGATACCAATGGCAATGATGGAATCAAATGTTAGTGAGTCACATACATGACTGTGATCGGTAAACATAAATGCCAAAATAATTAGAAAAATTCCCTTTCTTAATAAAAGAGGAAAAACCCTTAATCACATATGTTAAAATTGTTTTTAGTGAAAAACAGTTGACTAAAATAGAGTAGATCATGGCAGTAACACAGATTTTAAGCAGATTTTATTTATTTTTATGTATTTCTAATAAAGATAGTGTACAAAGTATCAAATGTGTGTTTCTGATATCTGTGTTAAAGCTCTAGCACTGATACCTCAAGATTTGGGATTGGGAATATTTTGCTGTAGTATCTCCTTATTGTTCTAATTTTGCACATAAACTTTAAACATGGCTTTCACTGGAGTTTGTATATATTTTTTCTTTATATAACAATTAGATACAGGTTTCAGAGTAGCAGCGGTGTTAGTCTGTATCCGCAAAAAGAACAGGAGTACTTGTGGCACCTTAGAGACTAACAAATTTATTAGAGCATAAGCTTTCGTGGACTACAGCCCACTTCTTCGGCTGCATTGTATTTTTCAGCTAATTCCCCCATGGGCTCTGGCAAGATACAGCCCCCATGTGACAGCACAAAGCCCGCCTTGAGCCACATGCTGAGCATCAGGTACCACAAGCCACAGCAGCAGTGCAGAAAGGTGGCAATACACCATATACCAGGCCACCCTTACTTCTGCAGCCGCTGCAAAGTGGTTATTACGGAAGTATTTTGCAATTTCAAGAATATTAGCCTTTATTTCTGGAACACTGAGTCCTTTGGCTAGGAGGTGCATCAAATGAGCACTGCAATCATATGTTGTTAGCTTGTGTCAAAGTTAGACTCAGGACTCATAGTTTGTAAAATTTGCATAGGGCACAATATGCATATCCTGCTTCCTTAACTCTTATCGATCTAAGGCTAATGCTTCACCAATTGCCCTTAAGTGGGGCAATTCATTAAGCAGTTAATGTCTGCTTTCCTGCCCCCTGGCTTGCAGCATTTCTACTTAAAGGTACATACAGCATTCTTTAATTCATTCTATTTCTTTAATATAATTCATTTCACTTCCATAATCCCTCCTTTTGGTCAAGCTTACGCAAAGACCAACAATTACTGGGTTCCACATATTAATCGTTCTTTATCTCTTCGTTCATCAGTGATATTTCAAAATCATCATATTAGCACTCTGTTTTGAGGCAGTCACTTGGATGGCATACCTTACACAATTCTGGATACAACAGGAGATTAGCTGAAAAATACAAAAATCATTAAGATTTCAAACGAGATAGTCAGGGCCCCCTGAAACAACCAGTTTCCTATGCCAGAGAAATTGAACAGGTTACTTAGCCACTTCCATAAAGAACTCGGCTCTTCATGGGGAAGATATGCGATTTGTTCTAAGTGACTAGCACGATCTATTACCTCATGTGTGTTCATACCTGACTACACCAAACATTCTTTTCCAATGAGAGCACAGGTCCCTCTGGCCGCCAGCACAATGTCCAATGCCTGACGGTTTTGGAGGGCCATCTGTCAGATCGCCCGTTTCTTTGGCCAGGGTTTTTTAAATTCTCTCCGATTTCATTTGCCGTTATTTTAACTACTGCTTGTAACCTCAGGAGCCTTTTTGCGTGGTGTTGAAAGATTGTATTGTTTTCACTAAGGTTACTGTAGGGGGAACATGAAATTTGTTTTTTTCTGTTTGATCGTCACGTCAAGAAAAAAATCATATCCCTATACCCAGCCCACCACTTTTTAGTTTTATTCGAATAATCCCAAACACCATTGGCCACAATATGCTGAAGGCAACGGCTTTTTCCCAGATCCAGCCCTGTCCATTACACACCCAACACCAATGACCTTTTCTCTCCACCACACTTATCCATTTAGATACATTTATTTCCACTGTTTCCCAAGTGTCATTATTATTCCATGTTTTGTTAAACGGACGAGATCCTCCAGTGAGGTCTGGGGAATTAAGTGGGATTGCCAGGACAGGAACACCAGCTTGAGGGTGGGCTGGGATGTGGCTGCAGACCCAGCAATTAGAAATATTAAGGGTCTGAGCTATCCACACTTGCTTCTGGATAAAATAATTGTCATTGTGGACTCCCCAGACCTTAAGACACCAGCAGCGGAGGAACAGGCGCCACCAGAGGCGCATGTTGGAGGCAAGGCCCTTCTGATTCTGACAACTTCAACTGAGGGAACTGCAGTCATGGTTTTACATCCACCAGGCAGCAGGTGCTAGGCTCACTACTGCTTCTTTGTGGGCCTTGCTTTAGGTCCTCGTCTGCTTCTGGCAACCCTTACGAGAGCATAGATGGTAAGGTGTTGCAGGCTGTTGCTCTACGTCGTCTTCTGGAGTCAAAATTGACTCTGCGTCATCCTGAGGTGGTGATTGGTTTGCTGGGGGTGGTGCCTTCTTACACTGCAAAGCATGTATCCACACTGTGATGCCAGACAGTTTAACAGACATCTGGATAGTAAGCAGTACCTGATGATTCTTTGATGTCCTTTAAGTCTCTTTACTTCTTCTTCCTTGACTCTGGCTATAACAATGGCCTTCACACCTTATCTTTTCCTGATGCATACATTCCTTATTCACACAGATTGAGAATACAAACAGTAGTATTTTATATCGAGCAAAAAGGCATTGGAAATTAAACCTTGCTAAGTTTTACAATCAATAACCAAGACAATTTACATTGAGACTCTGGCCTTCAATGTTCCTCTAATCTACTTAACATAGACACAATAGAGAATCCTATTTCTTACTTACTAAACCTTAAAACAAAGAAACGTATATTTAACTAGAGGCCAACTTTGTAAGACATATAGGAAACCACAGCAGACATTATAACTTAATCTGAAACAAAAGGGTGACCATAATCAGTCATAAGGATTGTTCTGGTCTGTTATTCCTTTCTGCTATTCAAAAAGGGTGGCTGACAGGATGAAATCAAATCATACATTAATTTTTATAAAAAGAAGAACAGGAGTACTTGTGGCACCTTAGAGACTAACAAATTTATTAGAGCATAAGCTTTCGTGGACTACAGCCCACTTCTTCGGATGCTTATAGAATATATTCCATTCTATAAGCATCCGAAGAAGTGGGCTGTAGTCCACGAAAGCTTATGCTCTAATAAATTTGTTAGTCTCTAAGGTGCCACAAGTACTCCTGTTCTTCTTTTTGCGGATACAGACTAACACGGCTGCTACTCTGAAACCTGTCATTAATTTTTATGCGACATTATAAAATCCTGCTCCTACATATCCCCCTTTTGACACTAAGATTATTAATCTCCAGTGTCACTTCTTATTTAGTTTGCGTAATAGAAAATATGGGAGGTGATTTGGGCCTATGGCTCTAGCTTTGCTTACATTTTTTTTATCCAACAGCCCATTTCAAACATTACAATTAAACACATACAATTTAAAACTAAAAACAATTAAGGTTAGTAACATTAGTATGCCAGTAGTTGTGGGAGACCATTCAGAAAATATATTATACCAATGGTAAGCTATTATGTCTTTCTGCAGTGGCAATTCTTAACATGTTCCCATTTGCATGTATAATATGAATGGGTCGGTTTCCCACATTGCCTTTTTGTTTGTTTTAGGAACTATGTTACCTTTTTACCTTTTGTAAACACAGTATTTACATTACATTTACATTTGTCTATTGGAAGGTTGCTAACACTTCCATTCTTTTAAAACACTTTTCCCCCAAGAATTATACAGTTTTTTTGCTGTAAGATGGCTACCTTTACATCTGCCAACTCTGCCCACATATCTACACCAGCAACACCATCACAGGACCTAACCAGATCAGCTACAACATCACCGGCCCATTCACCTGCACGTCCACCAATGTTATATATGCCATCATATGCCAGCAATGCCCCTCTGCTATGTACATTGGCCAAACTGGACAGTCACTACGCAGGAGGATAAATGGACACAAGTCAGATATCAGGAATGGCAATATACAAAAACCTGTAGGAGAACACTTCAACCTCCCTGGCCACACAATAGCAGATTTAAAGATAGCCATCTTACAGCAAAAAAACTTCAGGACCAGACTCCAAAGAGAAACTGCTGAACTCCAGTTCATTTGCAAATTTGACACCATCAGATCAGGATTAAACAAAGACTGTGAATGGCTATCCAACTACAGAAGCCGTTTCTCCTCCCTTGGTGTTCACACCTCAACTGCTAGCAGAGCACCTCACCCTCCCTGATTGAACTAACCTCGTTATCTCCATACTGATTTATACCTGCCTCTGGAGATTTCCATTACTTGCATCTGAAGAAGTGAGGTTCTTACCCATGAAAGTTTATGCTCCCAATACTTCTGTTAGTCTTAAAGGTGCCACAGGACCCTCTGTTGCTTTTTACAGATTCAGACTAACACGGCTACCCCTCTGATACTTTATCAGTTAGGTAATTTGCATCAACACAGGCTTGGCTTTTGGATTCAAAGCCATCAGCAGAGCTCAGAGACTCTGTCTTAAAAGGAACACAATTACCTTTTACCAGAGTTTTGATTACTTTTAACTCTTGCTTCCAAAACACACACAGAGCTGAAAAAGAAAACACAGTCTATTGTGGCTGCTTTGGAGCCCTAATAGGATTTTAATTAAGTAGCATGTTTCGTTTGCATTTCTTTTACCCCCTCTATAATATACACTGCACACGTCTGCACATTCCTTCTATACTTTAACTTTTAAAACAGTAGCCATATTAATTTTTACATAAGGTGTAACTGTTTCTTTTGTTCTTAGAGTTTTATGTACCCTTATCAAAGTGACAGTTTGATTACACAGAGCCATTTTAAGACTCAGTGTTTCTAACATTAGTTCTTTTTGTTTTGTGCACCTCACCCCGGCTGTTGCTTCAGAGGGGCACTGTCTCTTTATTCTTTTACCACAGCTTTCATCTGCTATTTTGTTACAGAAACAAACAAAAAATAATCCAGAATCTCTCCCTATTCTTCTGATTTTGACTGCCCTGCTGCAGTCATGACTTGGTCTTTATTTGAAAACATTTAAGTTTTGTAAAGAATCAAGTTACCCCTTAAGGGTTAAATACCAAATCTCAAAGCCAACCAACACTTGATTACCTGTGTCTGGCAAAAAGGTCTGTCAGTTTTGCAACTTTGAATTAAAGAGTCAAATGGATTTTTAGTGGCATTATAAACAAAACAAAACCAATTTATCTTAAACCTACAAAACAGGAGTTTTACAAACCTCACATATTCCCACAGACAGATGGATACATACACATTTTCTTTTACTTAACATCCCTTTTACACTGCTTTGTTTTTACATAGCTGTACATAGATTACATTACCTTTATACATTTGGGGCAGGTAAGTTCCAATAGAAACCCCCCCCCCCCCCCCCCCATGTTCTTTTAGCAAATTTGACTCAATTGTCCATAGTCAAATGATTTTAATTAGATAGTCTCTTTACCTGGATTATTTACAGACATTCTTTTGGAAAAGGGCCCATTTTTCCTTCAGAATGGCTGCAAAGAAACCAAGAATTCTTTTAACAAGGTCCTTTTTAACAGTTTTACAAGGTTTAACTGCTTAATTCTTTTCAGCCTCTGTAGAGTTAACTTTTCACTCTTTCCTTAAATCACGTTTATTTCCCAAAATGACACCTTTATCAACTCAGATTTCACCATTTTAAGTATTGTTCCAGGGGTTCGTGCTTGCACTTACTCCTGACACTATGCCCTTAGGGCTTTCAACCTGTTTGTCAGTTTCTTTATCTGTTGCTTGTCTGGGCCCGATCCTGCTTTTTCCAATGAACTGTTTTTGTGAGTGATATTGTGGTCATTTCACAATTTTGAAAGAAATGTTTAAGGAAAGGGACCAGGAAGGGAGTTGAGGAACCCACCCTCCTTGCTGAATTGGTAGTGGAACACTAAAGAATCAGTTTCTGAGGCAGACAATGAAGGGGAACAGAACAGGGGGCTTTTTGTCCTTTTTACAATGAGATGGGAATATGGAGGGGGTTGGGATCGATCTGGGGTTGTTGGGGTTTTTTTTCGGAGAACTGGGTAAAGGGAAGCGCTCGGTCTGGTGGTGGGAGAGGAGGCTTTTAATAAAGCTTTTAACTTATTATTTGAATATTTGAGAGAGATTGGCCGAGTTTGTCTTTTAAGATGTCCACTCACTCATTCCTTGTTCCAAGATTTTAACAGTGGCCACTGAGTTTTGGGATCTCCCTGAGTTAGCCTAGACCATTTTTCCAGAAATTTACAGGAGTCCGGACCCTTCCTAAAACTGAGCCGGCGTTCCTTTAGGGAACTGTCCCAACTTAGACGTCTGGTTACCAATACAGGAGGACTTTACACACACCAATCACACAGAAGGAAATTCGGGTTTGTCAGAGCGATGCCCGGTGCAACACACACAAGGAGCCCACAGGCTACTGCCTCAATCGCCCTTGCTTTCACACCAAGGGTTTTACCCAAGGTGAGGTGCAGCTGCGATTGTGCAGATTTCACTCACTCAGACCGCGGGGACAGGAACCCCTTGGTTGGCCGATCCCCGGATGGAGATGGCTCCCAGACTCAAACACTCCACAGGAGGACGGATAGACACAGAGACAGGACAGTCCTCAGTCCAGACAAAACACAGAAATAATTACCTGACCAGATTCCTGATGTCAGATCCCAGGATCTCTACCAGAACAGAGTTGGAATCAACAGGTTCGATGGCGTAGACCTCACTGTGGTCGTGCGCCCTTCCGTTCAGGAGGAGGACCGCTCGGGCCAAATGCCCAGGTGACTGCTGCCACGGTCATCCTACAAAAATTGGTCAGGAATCACATGGCCCCAGTGAAGACGGTTGCCATCTCAGTGGGACCTCCAAATTGTCAAAGATAGACTCAGGACTCATAGTTTGTCAGGCCACTCTGTTTTATTAGCACAGCACTCTGCTAATACATTCAGATAATGTGAGCCCCCATGCAAGATTCAAACAGTCTTAATTATACAGATAAAAGGGTGCGAACTAAACAAAGGGACAGAGAGAGCAAAATTGTAAAATTTGCATAGGGCACAATATGCATATCCTGCTTCCTTATTAACTCTTATCGATCTAAGGCTAATGCTTCACCAATTGCCCTTAAGTGGGGCAATTCATTAAGCAGTTAATGTCTGCTTTCCTGCCCCCTGGCTTACAGCATTTCTCATTTCTACTTAAAGGTACATACAGCATTCTTTAATTCATTCTATTTCTTTAATATAATTCATTTCACTTTCACACTTGGGACTCTTCTAAATTTCTTCTCATCTTGGATACATTTGCAGCATTGTCTGTAACCAAGCTGCACACTAGACATTTGAATTTTTTTCACAGTTTATCATTTTTACTGCTACTTCTTGTAAGTATTCTGCTGTGTGTGCATTTCCTGATGTATCAATTGTTTCTGTAGGGAAGACATTCCCTTCTTCTGTTGTCACACAAGCACATACAACAGGATCATTGTGGACATGGCTCCACTCATCAAGACTCAGGTTAACAATTTCACCCTCTAGACCTTTTGCACACTGCTCAGTTTCTCTTTCATACACTTTATCCAACAATTTATCTGGGATAGCTCATTGGTTTGAGCATTGGCTTGCTAAACCCGGGGTTATGAGTTTAATCCTTGAGGTGGACCATTTAGGGATCTGGGGCAAAAATCTATCTGGGGATTGGTTCTGATTTGAGCAGGGGGTTGGACTACATGACCTCCTGAGTTCCTTTCCAACCCTGTGATATTCTGTCATTCTATGACATCTGCTCTGTTGGGTGGACTGTATCCTGGTCTTAATGACTGAACCATGTTAATGAAGTGTGGGTTCTCAATCATTCGGAAAGGAGAGTTTGTTGCATAAACAAACCAGGCAATTTTTTCATCAATTACCTCTTTTTTTAGTCTGCTGGTTCTTACACAAATTTCTCTGTGTTTCTGGATGATGGAGATTTTTTTTCCGTTTTGCTACAAGTGATATACTATGGTTATGTGACATATATGATGTGACTGAAACACTATCATTGGCAGATAACTCAAACTATAGAAAATGGTGATATTGAAGGTGGATAGTCTTCAGAATCCTGTATGTTGAGGATGGATTGTCCTAAACAAAATAAGTCAATGCAGTTATTTAATTATTATTACCATACTGCTCATTTAGTAGTACTCATTTCATTCACTGACACTCAGCACTCCTTTAAAGGTGAAATTGTAAAAGGAAGATCTGCCTATTTCAGCTATTTATTTTTTATCACAACTGCATCTAAAATGATAGTACCATAGAGTAGCAACTATATTTTTTGCTCAAACATGAGAATTCAAAAATAGCCCAGAAGGAAGACAGGCAGTCCTTAAGAAAGAAGTATGAAATAAAAAAGTTTACGAACCTGAAGATCCTGCATGTTCAGACATGTTCCTTTCATCATCTTCAACGCAGCTTCCTCCTGAGAAGGAACGCTTCTCATGATGTTGTTTCATTTGGGCAACCAGGTCTTGCATTTCTTTGTTGCACTGTTTGCATTTTGCACACATGCCTGTCTTACCCACAGCTAGAGGAACTTCATTAAAATATTCCCAAACTGGGTCTCTTTTGTGGCCTGCTGCCATTATAGGTTTTCCCTTCTAGTGAGAAAATAGTATGGTAGATCTCAAATCAATGAAGGCTACACTTAGACTTCTGGAATATGCTGCTCAAACAGTTTCACTTTTGTAATGTAAGATCAGTTTTTCATGTTCTTCTGCTTGGCTTGGTTTATCAGAAAGTAATTTATCTGTACACTCATATTACCATTCCTATCCACAACCACTACACATTCCTGCATCGCTTTGTCTAAAACCATACCAACTCAGTTTCTCTTATTCAACGTCCATAGTATAGTAGTTTATAGCCTTCCTCAATATCTTTTGTCTTCAAGAGACATTCCACTTGGTCTCTTGAAAGCAGGAAATCTGTATTCTCTTTTTCATCAATGTCTGCACCAGCTCTGTACTTTTTTCCAGTTAATGTCCCAATGTTCAGGAAATCAGTCTTATTTTCTGGACTCTCTTCTTTGACCACATCCATCAGGAATGATGCAGTAGCCTTTTCGGTAGCAGAAGGTGGTTCACTTCAGAGGAAAGCCCTAGTCATATAGGGCATATAAAGGACTCATTTCATGGATTTATTTGGGGTTCCAAGCCCCAAACATTTTGTAAGCTGGTTGTGTTCCATACTTACTGGTCTCTCTTTACTGTGCTCCAGGATTGGGAATTTGGAACACAGTGTTTTTTCCCCTAATTGGCTTTCATCTTCATCCAACCCCCTCTTTATCTGAGGCCTTGTCTATACTCTGGGGATAAGTTGACCTAAGTTATGCAACTCCAACTACGTGAATAACGTAGTTTAGGTTGACTTACTGCAGTGTCTGCACTGGGTTGACAGGAGAAACTCTCCCGTCGTCTTACCTTACGCTTCTCATTCTGGTGGAGTACTGGAGTCGATGGGAGAGTGATCTGCGGCCGATTTAGCGGGTCTTCACTAGACCCGCTAAATCAACCCCCGGTGCATCGATCGCCTCAGCGTCAATCCCTGGTAAGTGTAGACATACCCTAAAGGCTTTGGGTTTCTTTGGATAAATGCTTGCACCGTGCTTGCCAAAAAACCTAGCTCCTCCATTGAAGAGAGTCAGAGTCCAGCAGATCATACATTGTGGGCTTATATGAGAAACTTTAACACAAAGAAAGTGAAAAATGTCTTCTAGGAAGTGGTAACAACTCTTTGATGGGGATGCAAATACTTTGGGTGGTTCTGCAAGTGCTGATCTTGGAGGGTAAACAAAATACCTTCTGTGTGTGTTAGTTTGATGCTTGTGAAAGTGAGAAACGAACAGCCCAGGCATGACATTTGTGTCTATAAGAGTTTGCATATTCAAGTCTGCCTCTGCACCTCAATCCTTACCTGTACCCGAGCTTCTCATTGTAGTATTTATTTGCTGTCCTAATCATGCTTTCTTGGGTGAATTGCTGAGCCATGGTAATATATAGCCCTATTCTTTAGCACTTCCATTTCATGCTTCACAGTGTGCTCTGGCACTTTATTACATACAAAATATATATAACAAAATACTCGAAGTTCTGACAGCCTGATAACAATGTCAAGGGTTATTCAGTTGAACTTGAATGGTCAAAGTAGTTGGCCTTAGCTGCTATTCAGTTAAAGTTCAGCTGACAAGTTATCTTTCTTTTATCTTCATATTTTATTTGTGAGGCGGCAGGCCCCACCCCATGTCTGAGCCCAGCACTTTCATACCCCTTCCGACTCTGATCAGAGGCTGTGCCAAGGCGGCGGCCCTCACTTCCCAAAAGCAGTGATCAAGAAGGTTGGATCGGACTGAGTAGGTATGGTAAGGTGGACATTCAAATAACATCATAGAAGTTGAGGATGGAAGACTGATTAGGTCATCTATCAGTTCTGTTCCCAGTGCAGGGTTGTTTTCTACAGTGTATTCTCTGCTGTTGTGCTTTGTCTAGAACAGTTTTAAATATCTCAAGTGATATTGCTTCCAGTGCTTCCCCAAGGGGTCATTCCACCATCTAATAGAGATCTTTACAATTAATAGAATCCCATTAGAAAGTTTTTCTAGTGTCCAGCCTAAACCTGCTCTTCCTAATCACCTTTTCCTTGTATCACCCTAACGTGTAACCATTTCTCAAGATCTTTTCAAATACTAGAAGTTATCATGTCCCTTCCTCCTCCTCTGTCCGTTTAGCAGATGTTCAGCCAAGCTAGATGTATACACACCCCTCCCTTCTTATCTGAGTGCTTTTCCTCTGGGTGAACAGCACTCCCACTGTGTAGTGCAGCTAGTGCAACAACCAGCTGTTTCCTCAGGCCGTTGGAAAAGCAAGCAGTCTCCTTCTAGGCTGCCCAGCCTCTCCCAACTCACCAGTATGCACTAAAAAGAGATACGGGTTTTAACTTTCCTTGGAGCACTCCCTGGTAGTAGTTGACTTTTCTAGAGAACTTATCACCAGAGCACCTGAGTGCTTTTTTGGTGGGGTATCTATTTTAGGTGTTTTTTTAAGACTAACACATCTTCACTAAATTATGCTAAAGATTTAGTGTTTTCCAGTTCAAAGCTAGGACTTTACCTACTGCGTCATGGTAATGTGGTGTCTGGCACAGTATGTAAAACAGCTTTTAAAACATCCTTATTGTTTGTTTGGTAAACCACTCAAGTGAATGTCCAGTGAATGATACTGTTTAAAGGACAATTTTTCTGTACACACCTGCAGATTTTTTCATGAATGTTTTTCTAAAAGATTCTCTGATAGAATGTTTGTAGGCAGAAGATGCATTTCAGGAGAGTCCATTGCCAATTCTGTATTTTTCAGACTGTATTTTATGTTCTCGGGCCACCTGTATTTTAAATATCTGAATTTTGTAATTTGAAATTGATAACTACCATACTAGTTATCAACAACTACTACTACTACCTCTTGTATTTAGCATCATGTTTCCTCTCAGATCCTTTCCCAATGAATTCAGTGCTTAGGACAAGGTACCCTTTCAACCAACATTCTCATCATCCGCATAGCAGATACACAGAGGTAATAGCAGTGAAAGTTTGTCCACATTTCCAACCCCTCTGCTTTGACTCTGTTTGAAAGAGACCATCTCTGTGGGCAAGAGAGTAGTTCAGTTTTCATGTCCATTCTCTCTGCTTAGACTAATAAGGGCCAACTGTGATGATGGTTTTTATGATGCGGCCAGTGGGAGTTAGAGACAAAGATCACCAACTCACTTCCTAAACCACCAGACAGCCTCATGTGGAAAAAACCTCTGCTGACCTTGGCTGGATTTCACTGACAGCCAAGAGGTGGCAGAATGTATTCTGTTCTCCAACCCTTTCACGCATCAGTCACCAGAAAAACTATTTATACTGTAACTGCCTGTTAGTCTGTGACAGTGAACAGACCATTTGGCATGTTCTGGAAGAGGGCCTTTTGCCATAACACACCCCTCTCCCACAGCCTCCTAGGGGAAGTCCTATCCAGCAAGACAATGGCATAGGGCCCTGGGATGGAATCCTAGCAGGGGTTTCAAAGTCCCATCTAAGAGGGCCTCACTGATATGAGGTACTGGCAGTCAGCTTGTAGAAGGGCTAGGCTAGTTGCATGTGAGAGAGAAATTTGTTTTCTAGAATTAGGGAGAGAGCACTCTGCCGACAGAAGAGCTACACTACTTATATTGGTTGCTTTTTGTACATGTTGGAGTTGAAGGGTTTAAGCTGCATGAAGAAGGGACTGATGGTTTGTGTTGTTTTTTGATTGCACGATTTCTCCTTCCCCTTCCCTGACTTTTACAAAATAAACCTGAAACACCACAGAAGATTTTATTCTGCTTAACCTGTGACTCTTGATTTATTCACCGTAATGTTTCCTTTTCTGAGTGATGGGTGAGCGTGGGCTTATGACTATGGCACTGCTAATTCCTTGTCTAGTGATTTTTATGCATTCATTGCTTGTGCTGGAAGTTGCATTCAAAAATAGTTCTTAGAGTAAATGGCTTAATCTTAAGAAAAGGTACAATGAAAACAATTGTTATAAATTTCCCTCTTGCTACTTTAGTAACTGACTTGAAGGAACTTTCTTTTCTCTAGGGTAAGGCATAATTTGGCCTTCATTTGGCTTTACCTCAGGGTTGGTCAGGAGCAGTCTGCCTCTTAAGGCACTTCTGAAGTACTACAGGTGAAGAATCTAATTATTTCTAGAGTTGGAAAGCTCTCATAACAGTAATTGGGTAAGACCTTTTGTGCGACAGCCCTATCACTTGAGTCATTCAAAACAAGATTGGACAAATCACTTCAACATACAGGATCAACCAGTCCTGCAGTAGGAGGGGGTTGCACGAGATAATCTAATAGGTGATCTCACTCATTGATTATTTGTAGTTAGTTTGGGAAATATCTTTCAGCATTGGTTTCCTGAGATATTTAAGCTCAGGTTGTGTTTGCATTTTTTCTTCTATGCAGGTCATCTGGATCCAGGTTTCCTAGCAAGTGAGAGAACCTCTTCTGGCAATGCACAGATCAATGAAGAAATTAATATTGCCTCTTCTGACAGTGAAGTAGAGATCGTGGGAGTTCAAGAACATGCAAGGTACTTATATTTTTTGCTTTATATTTTAATTTTGAATTCTTCATTTTATCCAAACTCTTAAATAGCCAAAATAAATGAAAAAGGAAAATGCTGACTGACTTCTGATGTTACAGTTCTTCAGACATGGCCCGTGCCAAACATGCGAAATATATATTGTTTTATTTAGGTTCTTATATTCTACCTATCATTGTGATATCAGAGTGGCCTATCTTTTTTAGCCTATTCATGTTTTCAGATGTACACAGATTAAGCATGTGCTTTCTATATCAAATATATTGATGATACTGATGTCACATGTTTAATCCATGTACAACTGAACACACTAATAGGCTTACAAAAAATAGGTGTTTTAAGGGCTTCCACCGTGTATGTACACAGTGCCCTTAAAAATGTGCGCTTACTGCATTTCAGTATTGAAATGGTTTCTTGGATATTTGATTTAATTTCCCATTTTAAGAACATTGACCATTAAATACTTGCATGGTCAATGTGATAAATGTCAGGATGCTCACTATGACACTGCACTTCATAGTCACCATAGTGGTGATATTATGATATGGTTATAATATAATTATGATGCATCTTGTACAAAATGTCAGGTGAGGGGTTAATGGAAAAGTTTTGGTTGCTGAATATGATTATCCTATTTGTATGCATGTACCATTTTTGTATCTGGAGTTGACTGTGCATCTGTATTTCAAATGTGTTTGCTCCTGGGTAACACCCCGAAAGTTTGGTTACATCCAGTCTAGCTAGCACTTTGTGAAGGGGCTATCCAAGGTAATGGCTCATCAGCGAAGACAGTGGGCCATGGGAAAAGTTTGGCCTCACCTGATAAGCTTTCCTGTGAATGCTTCAGCCAAAATATAGGTAATATAGGCTGCCATTACTCATCCAAGCATGCAAGGGCATGTGACTAAATCATCTGATACTGAACTTCATCTCATTGCTTGTACTTTTTCACAAATTGTGCTTTGGGGCTTGGCTTGAAACAAAAGTTCCCTCCACATGGAAGAAGCTATAAAAGGGGAAGGTGACATGACCACTAGGCCTCCCTCGCCCTACAAGACAACATCTGGAAACACCTGAGGAACAAAGACTGAACTGGGGAAGGGGGGGTCCCAGGCGGGAAAGAAGGAAGCCTGCCTGTGTATGGAAGCTTGGTGGACTGTTTGTACAATTTAACAGGGTGAGATTCAAATCCTATCCAGTATAGACAACTTAGACTGCATTTTTGTTTTATTTCTTATGGTACTCTACTGTACGTTATTACTTATAATCACTTAAATCTATCTTTTGGTAGTTAATAAATTTGTTTTATATTTTTACCTAAAACAGTGTGTGTTGCTTGAAGTGCTTGGGGAATCTCAGGAATGGGGACTGGTGCATTGTCTTCTCCACATCGAGGGAGGGTGGTATTCTTTATTGGTCAGGCTTTTGACCAGGGCAAGACAGTACAGCTCTGGGGTCCTAGGCTGTGGAGCTGGGCTGGGGAGGTTACTGACTGTTGTAGCCTCTCTATTGTTAATTCATGAATGGCCAAGGAGAAGCATTTGTGTAACTGCAGCTGGGTTGTCCCTGCCTGTGTAAGTGTCTGTGTAAGTGCAAGTCCTGCAGAGGACTGTAGCTTGTCACAGCATCAGTGTGACAGGGAGCCCAGGCTGGTGAGACAGAGGGCTCAGTGATATCCCAGTTCCAGGTTGCTCCCCAGGGGGCCTATCACACCCACTATAGCTTAAGAATTAGCCAATATGTTTTTACGAGTCGTAATTTTATTTCAGCACATTTCATGTGCTCAACCTGAGATGAGAATTGGGGACCAAAATCCTAATAGGTGGCAGTCCCACCTTGTTTTAATTTATAATCTTTAAGCGTTACATATTTCTTTCCTTGAATGCCTTCCCATATCTATCTTTGGACCCAGTAATCTTTGGAAGTAATTAACAGATTGAGGCCCACATAGAGACTTTCCTATATTCTGGGAAGCTAAATTGGGAAAACAAATCAGTCGTTATTGTCCACACAAAGCTACGTTTGGAACATGCATAGCTCTGATGTTGGGGGTGGGGAGGTAGAGTCCTGGCTCCACCTACTCTTCACCCTCTTTGCTCCTTCACCACTTATGTGCTGGTGAGAGGAGGGACGTATGAAGTATGCAGTACCCAAAATCTCAGGCCTTTGTAGTCATGCAGGAGGCCTTACTCGGTCTGACGCCATCGGACCGAGGCATAACCTAGCCCTGTGGGATTCGGGGGACGACAACAGATAGACGGATGACATTTTGTGTTCAGGTTAAGCCTTATCTTATGGAATATTGATAATTCTTTTAAAGACGATCTCACTTGGAATACATCAGGCGTTTTTAAACTGGGGGTCGGGACCGCTCAGGGGGTCATGAGGTGGTTACCTGGGGGGTCGTGAGCGGTCAACCTCGGCCCCAAACCCCGCTTTGCCTCCAGCATTTATAATGGTGTTAAATATATGTAAGTGTTTTTAATTTATAAGGGAGGTCACACTCAGAGGTTTGCTATGTGAAAGGGGTCACCAGTAAAAAAAAAACTTGAGAGCCATTGGAATACACGGTTTCTATATACTGCAGATCTACTATTTAGAAGACCTTTCTCCTCAATTGTAAATTAAATTTATTTGTCCTCCACTACTAGTTTGTGTAAATGCTAACACGAATTACATTCATGTTTCATCCCTTTCTCTTTTTTTAACTTTCTAAGTTGTTTGCCTCAGTAATAGTTAAAATGCAAACCTTTCTAAATTCAATACACAATTGCTAGTGAAAGTTAGTTTTAGTGGACATAGGCTTGCTAATGTGGAAGTATTTCCTGCACTTCAGAAAGGAAGGAGAGAGGATGTTGTTTTTCCAGCACGTTTTTCTTAAGTCATCCTCAGCTGTGTTTTCCTTTGTGCTTATAACTATTTTGCCATCTTTGGGGAGACCATCTCTCATCAGTTCTGGTTGAAACTTGCACCTTTTGGTTATTTGTTTCCTATTTAGAATTTTATTTCTCTTGCAGGTCTAGGCTTGCAGTTATGAAGTATTGATGGGCTTCTGGCAGGGTTGTCATGTTGAAAAGGTTTTAGGTTTTTGATCAGTATTTTTTTTTGCATGCTTAGTTTGTATGATTGGATTCAGTTCTGTTGTTCGCACTATATTTCTTTGCTCCATACGCTGTAGTGTTGCTGGATTGATGTGGGCTGTGAAACTTGAATTTGTCTTTCATTTGTGGTGGTTTAGATTCTAGTGATTTGATTACATTTTTCATCTTTAGAAACTATTTGGCATTTACTTAGAGCACTGATTCCTTTTGGTAGCTATGTGGTGTTTTTTGTTTAGTTTTGTTGAATGGATTTCCTACCATGCATGTATTTAAAAAATAAATCCTCTGTTTCTCCTTTTCTGTTTTGGTTTTGTTTTATTTCATGATGTATTCACCTTGTGCTCAGGTTGTGAAGCATGTTTCCTGAGCTAATGTTTGATTGAACCTTCTGCAGTTGGCTGTGTGATTTGTTCAAGGATATGAATTTTTGTTAGGAATCATTTCCATGTAGTAATCTATAGCTAGATTTTTGTCATCTTCAGGGTGAAAAGTTACCTTTAGTTTTGCATAGGTCCCAAAGGCCAGTCCACATTGGCGCTTAAGTCAATGTAAGGTACGTTGCTCTGGAGTGTGAAAAAATCACACACACCCTGAGCAGTGTAGCTTGCATCGACCTAACACAGTGTCTACACCAGGGGTCAGCAACCTTTCAGAAGTGGTGTGCCAAATCTTCATTTATTCACTCTAATGTAAGGTTTTGCGTGCCAGTAATACATTTTAACGTTTTTAGAAGGCCTCTTTCTACAAGTCTATAATATATAACTAAACTATTGTATGTAAAGTAAATAAGGTTTTTAAAATATTTAAGAAGCTTCATTTAAAATTAAATTAAAATGCAGAGCCCCCCGGACCGGTGGCCAGGACCCGGGCAGTGTGAGTGCCAGTGAAAATCAGCTCGCGTGCCACCTTCGGCACGAGTGCCATTGGTTGCCTACCCCTGGTCTACACCATGCTGTGTCAATGTGAGATGCTCTCCTGTTGACTTACCTTCCGCCTCTCAGGGAGGTGAAGTACTGAAGTTGACAGGAGAGCCCTCTCCCATTGACTCATTGCGTCTTCACCAGACCCACTAAATTGACACCGCTGGCATCAATTGCAGCAGCACCGATTTAGCACGCAGTATAGACAAGCCCAAAGAGATTGTCATTTTACACTGGAACGATGCACCGTAACTATTACGTTCTTGCAGACTCGAGCATCATGAGATACTTCTGCTTTGGCCACTGTCTTGTCTTGTTAATTATTATTATTAAAGGCATTTATTAAAAAATATATATATTCTAGATTTAGCTAGAGCTCTGAACTTCTTATAACGAACCTTTAGTAGATATATAGAACTCCAAAAGATTTGAGAAAACTGATGGAAAAGCCACCTTGAACTTTAAATTTAAGGTTAAATAGCAGGTCGCAGGCAGAATAGGAAACATGAATGCAGTACTTTTAAAGAGCAGTAAAAGAAACATTAAAAAAATCAGCTTGGACAAGGAAGATTTTCATCAAATAGAATTAGAAAAATCTCAGTCTCCCATCACAGAGAAATGCAGGGAATGTAACCTGAATAGATCTGGGAAAATTCATCTATCTTTCATCATACAGAATTTAAAAATATAAATTTGGAACACAGGAAGTGGTTTGAAAGATTTACTAGCGCTTATTTTAAGAAGGTTATCAGTGGCAAGAGATGCGACAATCCTAAATCAGTGCCAGTAAAAACTTTTTTACCACTCCATTTTGTAGCAAAATACATCTGTATATTTTTGCTTTGCTTTGTTTTGTTTCTTCCTAAATATTACCAGGTACTTCTATTGCTGTCTGTCAGTAATGCAGTATAACAATTAGAAGTATGTTGTAAGGTAACATATTTATGCCTCAGTTTAACAAAGCACTCAAGCATGCGCTTAACTTCAAGCCCATGCTGAAATCCCATTGACTTTAATCATTACAAGCTTAATTGTTTTGCTAAATTAGTGCCTTACATTTGGACAGTTACAGTATCCATATTTTCACATATATGCAGGTTGTCTTGAGTTAATAATGTAGCCTGATCTATAGATTATGAATAAGAATTCCCAGTTATCACCTTAAGGTTAGACAGGTTCTTGTCCCAAGATCAAGCCCCATATTATTAAAATTAAAACACTCTTTGCTTCCTTCACATGGTACAAACACTGGAGCTTGCGAGTCTGCATGTAATTGGCCAGATGCTTCCCTGAACAAACTGTTGGGACATCAAGACTGCTGCATTGTAGCTGTAAGATAGCTATTAATCCTACAGTAATAGGATGGTGGTTTGCTCAATGAACTGAATTTTAATCTGGGTTCTGCCAGCCTGGCCACGTTGCCTGACAAACTCCAAATCAAAATTGTGTGTATATATGTGTGTGTGTGTGTATATATCAATTAGTTAAAATTAAATTATTCATTGAGACAAACATACCTATCTTTGACTGATTTCTGCAAAGATTGAACCATCCCAACTGTCATATAGGGACACACTCATCGTAATTAAATTTTAATTCTAATACTGAAATAGTGTGGTACCACAAAGAAAAATGTTTTACTGATGATAATTTTATTATTTACACCTTTGCATGCAAAAAGATTGTCGTTGCAATAAAAACAAAAGTATGAAAAATCATAACCCAGTCACTTGACACAAAACATAAAAATTAATCCAAACAAGTAATCCCAACATACCACAAACCATACCACCAATGGATTAAATATTGCTGTTCAGAGCAGGTCCAGGAAACCTAAAGGTTGAAATGTATTAATTGTCCTGGGTTTACAACCTTGGTTTGTCTATAAAATAAGTTTAATGATTTAGTCAGGAGATTGCTTTTCTTTAGTCTTTAGATCCTAGATTAAAACAGAAATGGGAGAAAAAGAAAAATATTAACACATGCTTTATTTAGGAAATATAAAGGGAAAATTGCAATTGGATAAATTCAACATTTTATTTTTGTGAATTAGGACCTATAATAATAAGCATGATTTATATTGTAGTAGCAAAGTTTTCTACCTGTCGCTTGTGAGAGACTTTGATAGTTCCTTAAAAGAATAGTTCATGTGTGAAGCAGAAAGATATGTTGCTGACTTCCTTTACCATGTTGGATAAGTCTGAAATTGCAACTAACTTGATACCTATTTTTGGAATAATAATGCACATCCGATCAGTTAACTTAGGAATATACCCAATACAAACACGCAAGTAACAAAACGGTATAAATACTTAATGCTTTTGACTATGACTATTCCCTAAAGGTGTTACCTCACTCCTTTTTATACTTTTTCTCATAGAGGATAGGTCCATCAATGGATATTAGCCAGGATGGACAGGGATGGTGTCCCTAGCCTCTGTTTGCCAGAAGTTGGGAATGGGCGACAGGATGGATCACTTGATGATTACCTGTTCTGTTCATTCCCTTTGGTGCACCTGGCATTGGCCACTGTTGGAAGACAGGGAACTGGGCTAGATGGACCTTTGATCTGAACCAGTACGGCCTTTCTTATGCACTGCTTCCCCCACCACTTACAGGTTAGAGGAGTAGTAAACAGAGTTTGCTTTACCTTGTACATGCACATTTAGACAAGGTTATGTTTAATATGTCTAAAGGATGCTGAACCTTATCTCTTAATTTATGGGATATATATTTTAAAAAAAATTTATATATAAGATGTTTTATGGATCCCTACTTTTTAATATTCTGCCAAATTCAAGTTAGAAGCAATTTTCTTTTCCTGCTTCCCCTTTTCCTCCCAAGCACAGAGTGCAGAAGTACTTCCCCTTTCAGCAACATGTTAGTTGCTGGTCAAAGCCTAAGTGATTTAGCTGCTGAGAGTTACTTAGAAATTACAAGTTAAAGGCACAGAGCCTGTTGTCTTGGTTGATTACAGGGTATGGGCTAAATGCATAGTTACAAGGTCTCTAAGACTAAGCTTTCGGTACTTTCTGGTAAGTCAGGGTTTTTCCCTTGTTCCTTTGATACTTCTTATTCAACCATTCCTTTATATTGCTGTTTAATTTAGTCTCCTGGGATTTTAACACTCTGCTTTGGTGGAAGTTGGATTTATACTTATAGCTGTGCTTACAGTCTTGTTGCTTCTCATTTCTCCATTTGAGTCATTACCCACTGACAAGCATTAGTTATGTTACATTAGACATATGATCATATGAACAAACCCACAAGTTAGTGTGATGAAAAATTAGCCTATGTTGCATTCGTATGAAACCTCCTCCATAATCTTTAATATGTTTATATGCTATGTTTTGGTCAACCACAACCGGACTTCTGAGCTGACTCTACTACACTTACCTCCAACTCCTACTTCAAACAAGCTCAATTAAATCTGACTAGCTAGCTTCATTCTAACTCTGCACAATAAGCACTTAGCACTGTACATATGTAGAAGCGACCCTCCTTAAATAATTAACCCCTTAACCGGTTTCAACAATTACTTGAACAAGTCTCAAGAAAAGCGGAGGGGATGGGGGTTCTGCTCCCTCTCTCTTCCCTCGATGGCTAATGTGCTCTTAGCTGATCGAAAGGTAATTACCCAGTCGGGACCTACAGAGCAGCAAGGGGGAGGCTGCTGATAGGTGGATCTGGGCTCAGCCCGGGAGAGCTGAGGGGACTAAAATAAGGTATCCCGGACCGTACAAGTTCTGAGCCCCTGCGTCCTCTTGGCACCACCTCAAAGTGTGGGTCATTGGGCTAAATGCAACTGCCATTGTAACTCTTATAGGTACCTCAAAATTACAACCAGTTTACAAGCCCCCTTAACATGTATAAAGGAATCCCCTCCTTGCATGATTCTAAACCCCAGTGACTAGTCAATATTACCCAGTGAGGAGTGCAATCAGGCTGATGTCCCGCATCACCCACTTGCAGCTACAATTTCCATGGGCATCTAATGGTGGGAGACAAGTGCTTACCCACGAGTGTCCTACATTGCCTCTGCCTCTGGCATGCCAAGTGAATGTGATGGTCAAGAAATCGTGTGCTCCTCTGTTTGATGTGGGGGTGTGTTACTGCTGTCCTCTAGGAGGGCATACCCTCCCCCCTCTTGCTAAGAAAAGCAGAAATAGTAGAACTAGAAAAGAGGAACAATAGCTGAGGGGGAAAAGAGGAAGTCCTTGGTGAGGTACAATGAGTGTTTTTGACAGGAACCAAATTGTGACTGAGAGTTTTACCTAGATTTTAATTTAGATTTTACCAGAGGTGAGTTTACCTATGCCAGGTAGGGAGATTATAGCTGTATGCCCTTGGGGCCCCTGTTCGGGCACCAATCTGTAGCCTGATGCTATTGATTATGAATAAGAATACCCAGTTATCACCTTAAGGTTAGACAGGTTCTTGTCCCAAGATCAAGCCCCATATTATTAAAATTATTATATAATCGGGAACCCCGATGTGCACAGGTGCAACACTCACACTATAGGAACTCTCTTATATTTACAAATAAATAATCTATTAATACACTTAGCAAAGTCACACACACTCTAACTCCAGTAAGGTAAATTAAAGATAATACAGATAGTACATCTGAACATCCATACTCACACCATCCCTTGCAGAACAGCCTGAAATGCTAGCCATTATCTTCCTTATCACCATCACCTTCCTCATCTTCACCAGTGACCATCATTCTGACCGCTCCCAAGGGCTACATCTCTCTCTCCCCATCCATCTGACCACATGCTGGGATGCCAATTTTATGGTGTTATGCTGACGTTACCATATCTAATGCATATTCAGTAGGAGTTTTTCCCCTCTTCCTTATTTGTATTTCCTCCCTTTAGGTTCTATAGCTTAGTATATTTATGATTTTAACTCATCAGGTAGGACAATTTGTTGCCATGGCACTCTTGCAGTCGGATGTTCTGTCCAAAACCTTCCAGAAGCTGGTGTTAGTTCATGTTTCTATTGTTGGCTGATGTCATTATAGACCCAATCCCCCCCTACTTTCTACTGCCAGTTCCCCAAAACTTATGAGTTACCTAAGTTTATCTGTGCCAAAGTTTGTAGGACTCAATCCTCATGCTAACTGCTGAAGCCAATGTCTTACAAGATACAAGCCTGTAGGTTCCTTGCATTACTGTTGAATATAATAAAGCAGAATATAATACAAAGCAGTGAATATAATACAGGTATGCTGGCCCACTGGGCTACAAAGGAAATAAAGTATAATGGCTTAATTAAAAAAAATTGTACAAAACATAGGTAGATTTCTACTATAATTGCTGTAAGGCACGTATCATCTTCTCTGTTAAAGGGAATCTGGTCTCATATAATTTTTTTTTCCTGTTTTCTTCATGAAGGTTTCTCCTATTGAAAAATTTCCTCTTTAAAAAGACTAACGGTTGTAATTCCCAGCAGAAAAAATACCCAATTTCCCCCCCAATACAATGCAGTTATCTGAACAGTACATGTTACACGTTATGGAGCATATTCTCCCTGTAATATTGGGAGCCATGCATGCATGACTTCCTGGGAGCTTCACTCACTTCTACTGGCAGAATTTGATCCTTTGTATTTCAGTAACTGAGTGCAGGGAAATTTCATTCTAGGCTCTACATGGTTTGTGATTTTGTGAGCTCAAGTTCAAGGGTTTACTGTTCAGTGTGTGTGTGTGTGTGTGTGTGTGTGTATAAAATCTGTAGTACGTCACGTTGGCAGGCCTTCATGGACTCAACAAATGGAAAAGGCACGAGCAAATTTTGAAGAGACGTGTTAATTAGATGCAAATTAACACCTTGAAATATTGCAACTAAGGATCTTGTATGGAGAGTTGACAGTAGTGTTAATGCTTTTGCTCTTTGCTTTGTTGCAGGTGTGCCCATCCTAGGGGAGGTGTGATTCAGAGTGTCTCTTCCTGGAAGCATGGCTCAGGCTCGCAGTACATTAGCACTCGGCAAACACAGTCATGGACAGCAGTGGCCCCCCAGCAGAATTGGTCTTCACCCCCAGAAGTAGTTGATCTCACTTTGGACGAGGATACCAGGCGCAAATATCTACTGTAATGCAATGTCACTGTGGTTTTGCCCCCAATCCCTTCCCCTCTTTATGGCACGGAAGTTCATTGTTTTAGCTTCAGCTTCAGAAGCCCTGTTCTTAGCATTATGGACTTCAGACTCCTGGAGAATTTCCTTTTCCATCAGAATGCAGTGTCCTTTTAATATCGCTTCAAATATTTTACCTTCTCAAAGGAGGATTTTTCCTAGTATGAAAACGTGATAGCACTGAATTTAAATGACACCTACAGTTATGCATTGTGTGTGTTAATCTAAAGGAATAATTGTGCAGATGGATACACGCTCCCATCCTCTCCCACCACTGATATCAAAATGATTTTAATTTACCAGTCAATTGATTTTGTTTGTAGAAGCTAGTGTTTTTGCTGTGTGAGCATTGGAGACAGTGATCTGATCTTGAGAGGTGCTGAGCCCCCCTCCATTGATTTCAGTGGAACTACAAGTGCTCAGCCCTTCTGAAAATTGGACCAACAGTATTAACCCAATTTGATTTGGTTTCTTCACCAGCAGGACTGTCGTTTTATAGAAAGGCCCATACCATGTGCACTGGACAACTTTTTAATTAAAGGTTTGTTGTTTTCTATGTAATTTATAGTTTACATTCGGTTCAGTGCTGTGTCTTCTGTCTTCTTGGCTATGGTGTTTTACTTGTCATTTGCCACAGCATGTTAATTTTTTTTCCAAATAACAATGACTTAATAGCAGCTGATCAGCACAAAAGCATAAGAAAATAGTAATAAAAAGACCCAACCTCCCTGCCCATTTTAAAGGGATCTGAATCCCTTGCATTATAGGTTCCTGCTTTTTTTTAACCATGCCTCTCAATCTTCAATGGGGCTACTCACATGCTTAAAACTGTGAATGTGCTTAAGTACTTTGCAGGATCAGGGCCTACGCTTATCCTTTGGTTTTAAGTAGTTCTGCCCCATTTGCCTGTTCTTAGGTCATGTTTTCTATCCTTGTGTTTGAACCTCTCTTAGGGTCTGATCCTGCAAACACTTACCTACCAAACTGGGTGTTTACTAAAGTGAGAGCAATTGGACAAGACACTTTAGTAAGCATTAGTCCCTATAGTAAGTATTGAAGTAGCCCTTAATCACTCACACTGGCTCCTGTTCAAGGTAAAAACCAAAGACTAAACTTCAAAACAAGAGGATGTTCACTTTAAATATCTACTGTGCAATTGAAATGTGTCCTTTTGTATTCAAAATGCTTTTAATGGAATTTTTCTACAGTTCCAACACAGAATTTTTACCAGCTAGGGTTACACAGCAAATAGAAAGGACACCATGAGTCCTGATCTGGTTGATTTGCTGTCAATTTTCAAGAGTGCAGGGTGGCTTCCAAAAATTTGCTGTATGGACAAGAATTTTGCCTTTGGTAGCACAGATTTGTTTAAAAAAAATTGATTCTAGTATTGTTAATAGTAAACAGTTTGCTTTGCTTCAAAAAGTGGAAAGGTTGTGACTGCACTTTAAAGATCAAATAGGTAAAGGATTTATGTTCTGTTTTAAAAGATTCTAAAACATTAAACGGTGATCAGCGTGTTGCATGACCATAACTTCTAAGATGTATTTGGTGCTTCTAGTAATTGGTCTTTGTTTGGGGGTGGGAGGGAGTGTAGTGAATGGAATCCATACTCATTGCAATAGAGAACTGTCCTGTAATATTGGTACACTATATTAATAGTGACTATTGATCTTTTTTTTCCCTAATTGGTTAATTTCATAACTCATCTACCATTTTAGCAGATTAGCACCATGCTGTAGGTTAACTGGGAAAGATGATTTAGTGTGGCTGCTTTTTACTGTTTCATGAAGTTGTCTTTAAAAGATCAGTTTCTAAGAAAGCTACAGGGACCCGTTTGTAGTCCTTCCATTTAAAAAATTGCAAACAGACTTTCTGTTTCTCAGTTTGTATATGATGTGACTTCCATGTATATATAAAAATGACTGCATCCTAACCAAACTTCCTTCAATTGTGCACTGTGTTTGTTTTAAACAAATCATGTATTTTAGTCTGATGCTGGTTTTCTTTTCTTTTATTTAAAACACTACATATTTCTTTTATTCTTGTAACAAATTTTAAAGGGTAGTGATCTAAAAACCACAATCACTGGATAGCTAGGAAGTATTTCTTCTTTTGTTTTGGGGGATTTTTTTTAAGAGAGCAAAAGGCGCCTGGACAATTTTGCTCTTCTCGACAGGAAAGTGAAATGTTAGCCATTGTATGGCTAAAAACCAATGCACTTGGGGCCTGATCCCAAAGCCCACTGAAGGCAATCGGAGGCTTTCCATTGACTTCAGTGGGCACCGTCTTAAGCCCTTTATGGTTCAGCAGTTCTAGTGTTTGAACTTGGAATCTTCTGCAGTGGAGACAAATCATTGCTTAGAATTTAATGTTTAAAATGTGCAACTCTAGTAAAAATTTGGTTCTTCTCGACACTCATTATTTAGTTCTAATTTTCCATCTAGTATTTAATGGTCTTTGGAGGAAAAAAATAATAATAAAAGAGTGTTATATATCTATATATATATATAAATAAATATATATATATTTTTGGTGCAAGATGAGACCTTCTGTTTTTTGAAACAAGTCTGTAGCATAAAGGTTAAACTATTTTAAGACAAAATAAAATAGAGTGTATTATTTAAACAATATTGCCTTGTGTGGGAGTTTTTTTCCACTTTCATTTAATACTGTGAAATTTGAAGTGCCTCCAAAATAAAGCCTTTAAGCTCTGAGAGTGGGTTATATACTTTTAGAATTCAGCACTATTTCCTTTTCTGACATTCAGTTTGATGTCTAGTATGTTAAATATTTTATTTCTTCACCACAAAAGCTTTCCTTTATCCAGCATTTCAAAGACTTGGTCCAGCACAACAATTTTGGATTATAGTACTGATAGGACCTAGGTACACCAGGGATACCAGCAAGACAGGTTTCTACAAACTATTCCTACCATGTGCCTTAAACCTTACTGGCAGGGACCACCCGTAGGGATGAGAATACCATGTCCAATTCAGTCTCAGTCCTGATACTCAAAGCCTTCCATAGGATTCACCCCAGCTACCTGGGGGGGGTCACACCTCCTCCTCTGTGACCACCCATGTCAGCCAAGTTCTATTGGAACCATGAAACTGACCAATAGGAGGAGACTTCTGAATTTCTGAATGTGGAAGACAAAACTTCCCCTGGAGTTGGATCTAGACCAGGGATTGGCAACTTTTGGCATGCGGCCCACCAGGGTAAGTACCCTGGCGGGCCGGGCCGGTTTGTTTACCTGCCACGTCTGCAGGTTCGGCTAATCGTGGCTCCCACTGGCCTTGGTTCACCGCTCCAGGCCAATGGGAGCCACAATTGGCCAAACCTGTGGACGCGGCAGGTAAACAAACCAGCCCGGCCGGGCCGCGTGCCAAAGGTTGCTGATCCCTGGTCTAGACTATGGAACTTGCTCCTGCAAGATAAGAATGACATGGGCCTCTCCACATTCAGAATTAAATGCAAATTTCCTTACTTTGACTTAACTTTCCCATTACCTTTCAGTCTGCTCGTGCATAGGAGGGAAGCAAAGGGAAAGAAAAGAAACCTGCTACCTTTCAAGCTATTCCTGCAGGAGAAGAGGGTAGAGGAAGAGTTTTGTTTAGTATCAGTTTTTTTGTTAGATGAGGGCGCAAGCTGGTACTACACTAAGTGCCATATATACTAAATACAAAGATAAATCAGGAAAGGTGCTGAGGGTAGTTCACTCTTCATACCCATTCACGCCTTAGTACTGAAATTACAAATTGTGGTGGTGGTGACGTGTAGTGGACACCGGTACAGGACTCCAACTAATTTCACATCGGGCATCAGAAGAGAGGTTGACACTTTAGAGTTTGATGCAAAGCTAGAGAGGACAACTGGTGCACCTGCCAGTCATTCAGCTCCTGATTTGATATTGATGCTTATTTTGAAAGATTTCAGTAATAGGCTGGATATGTTTCTAACGATTTTTTATCATTTATATTTTTAAAATCTGCTTTCTTCACACCCAGAAGGTACCATAAACAAAGCCTTCATAAACTGAAATATACAGCATCTGAAGTTCCACCCCAGTCACCTACCTCTTTCTCCTGGCTCAAGCTGATCCACTTCGTATTGCTTTATGAAAATCATGATTCCTGGGACAACACAAGAGCTAATAGATCAGTCCTGATTTTCCTTCCCTTCCTCACTTCCCCTCCCAGCCCCCACTCCTCCCCCTCCCCTCGCTCCCCGGATCTTCTGGTTGCAAATTAATTTCTTGGCTGAAAAGCTGTTCCATCTGCTATGAAATGGGAATTGAAAGTAAATGGATTGAAAGGTGGTCTATTTTCACAGTAGCATTTGTAAATACCTCTGTGTCCTTTGGTGAAATGCTGTTCCCCTCCCTCCCGCCTTCTTAGTGTCATAGTCTGAATGACAATTGCTATCACTTTGTTTCCCAGAGCATCAGTGAATTACGACTACAGTTTACATTGGGAAAAGAGCAGCACTCCACCAAAGACTGGGTTACCACCAACAGGTCCTGCATTTAAAGTGGTCTGGAACAGGTAAAAAGAAGAATAGTCTCCACCTAATATTGAAATCAGATGGCAAAGTCCAGGAGTTCAGAGCCCTGAGTCTTTCTTGATACCAGGGCTGAGCAAAATTCACAAGTGTTCCTGAGCAGATGGGTGTGTTCTGTACAGACTCGATGAGAACACTGGCGTGTAGAAAACACCCCCGCACACCCTGCCTGCATTCTCTTGGAGATGGTTATTCAGCTGTATTTACAATTCAGCTTAAAATTAAAATTGGCTGCCAGCTGCTGATGGGGGGATGGCATTTTTCAAAGGGTAATTCTAAGGAGGCAAAAGGGGTGAAATGGGAAGTGGTAAACCCAATGAACTCATTTAACCCCCGATAAACCTCCCGTGTTACTGCCTTGATTTGCCGATTTAGGGATAGCATGTGAGAAATTGGCAAGAGTCAAGTGAGAAACCATGCCAGAGATGAAAGGGCAAAAGAACTAGAGCACATGTTGTTTTTTCCAAGTTCCTGATGAAAAATCTTAAGTGTTTGATCTGCTGTTGCTTCCAGTGGGAAGCCCTGATTAGACTGACTGTTTAGAAAGCAAAGTTCTGCAGAACACTAAGAAAGGGAGAATCACAACGTGCCATCCATCCATCAGGGAGTTACTACACGTTCCTAACCTACTGAAGGTCCTGTCCTTTCCATCACGTTAAAACTGCTGCCCTCCCAGGACCTTTATTGTGTCATACTGCCGAAAGATTTTATTTAAAGGTATTTCTTGTGTGTTCAGTGGTTAGGGAAAGGTAATTGGGTATGGAGCCTATTACCTAGGATTCTTGTTTGAATCCCACTAAGGTGGTAGTAACTGAAAGTCATTTTGCTGGTTGTTGGATGGCCAATGTGAAGGGAGTTACAGTGTCTGTCTAGTTTCTAACTGATAAGTATCTGCAGCACAACTGGCACCTTTCTTGGTATGAAATTATCTTCTCATTCTTTGCGGTGAGTCCCTCCAGCTCAGGATTGAGGCATGTTTTGGAGAGGGGAGAGGCAACGTAAGGAAGCCGGCAGTATCTCTTCTGTAGCTAAATAAAGGAGTTCCATTTGCAGGGCTGTCTGATGGATATCTCTCATGAGCACGGTATGTCTGAGACAATAAATTAAAAACACACATTCAAGAGCTAACATTGCTGCTGAATGATGAAAAAAGCATCAGCCCTGTTTAAAACTGAGGCATGTATATATGTATGTGTGTGTGTGTATATATATAGATATATATAGATGGTGCCTGTTGGAAAATGGTGCTTATTATACATGGCAGTTCAAACCCCCTGCTTTCTCCCCAAGACTCCCTCATCCTCCCAGCCACCAATCTCACATAGCCCGGCTGAAGTCCCACTTTTCTCTTTTCAAACCATAATCCTCAAGTGAAGATGCAGAAAATTACAGCATCTGTTTCCAGATCTGCCAGCAGATCGAGGAACGTGATCGTTCCTTTATTCGACATTGGTGAGGCCTCATCTGGAATACTGTGTCCAGTTTTGGGCCCCACACTACAGGAAAGATGTGGAAAAATTGGAAAGAGTCCAGCGGAGGGTAACAAAAATGATTAGGGGTCTGAAGCACATGACTTATGAGGAGAGGCTGAGGGACCTGGGATTGTTTAGTCTCCAGAAGAGAAGAATGAGGGGGGATTTGATAGCAGCCTTCAACTACCTGAAGGGGGCTTCCAAAGAGGATGGAGCTCGGCTGTTCTCAGTGGTGGCAGATGACAAACCAAGGAGCAATGGTCTCAAGTTGCAGTGGGGGAGGTCCAGGTTGGATATTAGGAAACACTATTTCACTAGGAGGGTGGTGAAGCACTTGAATGGGTTACCTAGGGAGGTGGTGGAGTCTCCTTCCGTGGAGGTTTTTAAGGCCCGGCTTGACAAAGCCCTGGCTGGGATGATTTAGTTGGGAGTTGGTCCTGCTTTGAGCCGGGGGTTGGACTAGATGACCTCTTGAGGTCCCTTCCAACCCTGATATTCTATGATTCTACTTAGTTTATAGTTGTGTGTAGGGGCTCGCGTATTCCAGTAGGCATTCAAGTACTATGGCCTTGAATGTAATGTAGAAACCTAGCTAGAGCTCTTCCTGTTCAGCAGATGTAGCTTTTCACTCATTTGGCCTTCACCTTATTAAAACAAGTATGTCAAGCCTTCTGACTTCGTTAGTTACCGTTAGTTGAAAGAGGTGGAAAAGGCCTAACATCATCTGGTATGTCCCTTGCCCATTGCAAGTTTATTCTCTCTTATTTAAATACTAGAATAATCCTGGGTTTACTCTGTGTGCTATTTGGGGAAATGGACTAGATAACATCATAGAACTTTTCCCTCTAGTTTGGATGATGATAATTTGTATTACCGTAGATGCCTTTAGGGCTCCATTCAATATCAGGGCCCCTTTGTGCTAGATACGGCACATACACCTAAGGGAGACAGTCCCTTCCCCAAAGTGTTTACGTGACGGACAGATGGAGACCTGAGATCTAGAAAAATGAAGTGACTTGCCCAAGATCACACAGGCAGTCTTTGGTGGAGCCACAAATTTGTACCCAAATCCCCTGAATCCCAGTCCAGCGTCCTAATCACAAAACCATTGTTCCTCTCATGATGTGTTGTCAGCCATGTTTTAAACGAGTTAAGCAATAGTCTTCCTGCCATTTTCTTTGGAAGATCTTTCAGATTTTAATGATAGCCTTAAATAGCCCAATTTCATCCCAATACTCCTAATGATAACCCTTTGGAAAACCCTACAGCTCTGCAAATTGTAACCTCCAGGATAAGGCTGAGGACTAACTGACATTGTAACAGCAGGTATACACTTTAAATTCTCCATCAGGATGTGTTTCTGTTATCCTTTGTATTATGCTCTGGTGATGGCCTCATTATTATATGAACCCAAAGGGGACCATTAGTGTCAGAGATATTTGGCTTGGAGTTATGCTTTTAAGAGCCCGATGAGCACTGTGTTGCTATTACACAGCTTTATGAGATGTGTTCTTACGCTAAGCTCATCTCACCTGCTCGAGTGGATGTGCAGGATACGACCGGGATTCATGAAAGGATAATTGTATTGCTTTTCCACATGATTACATTTCCCATTTGTGGCCATTTGTTAACACTCTCCCTGGGGTCTGTGTGACAAAAACACCTAATAAAAATACTCCTTGATGGGATATGAGCAGCCAGCTACAAATCACAAGCTAAACACTGGTGCTCTATTGTCAGACATCTTAGTAACACCTTGGGCCTGCCAACATTTTACAGCTTTAACGGGTTCTGTAACCTGCACAAATAGCCAGAGAGGAGCCCTGTTTAACAATGCAGAGAACTGGCTGACTACTCGTTACAAGCTATTTTCTTTGCGGAGTTTTCTTCTGGTTGTGCATTGTCCCTGAACAGATTGTGACTTTTTCCTTATTTGTTCATTATTCAGATTAGATGGTGGGGTGGAGGGATAGCTCAGTGGTTTGAGCATTGGCCTGCTAAACCCAGGATTGTGAGTTCTAATCCTTGAGGGGGTCATTTAGGGATCTAGGGCAAAAATCTGTGTGGGGATTGGTCCTGCTTTGAGCAGGGGGTTGGACTAGATGACCTCCTGAGGTCCCTTCCAACCCTGATATTCTATGGTTTGGGCAAACAGTTCATACTGGGGACTCTTCTGAGCATTTGGGGTTAGATACTGAGCTGTGTGATTAGTAATTTAAGTCACATGATTCATATACAGTAAAACTGGAAGGGACCATTATGCTCATCTAATCTGAACTCCTGCATAACGCAAGCCATAGAAACTCACCCAGTAATTCCTGCAACAAGCCCATAACTTCCCTTTGAGCTATAGCATATCATTTAGGAAGACATCCAGTCTTGATTTAAAGACTACAAGTGATGGACCACCATGGTACCATCCACTTTGTGCCTTAGTAAGTTGTTCTAGTGATTAATGACCCTCCCTGATTTAAAAAAATTGCACCTTATTTCTAGTCTGAATTTGTCAAGCTTCAGCTAGGTTCTGGTTTCTGTTCTTTGATTGGATGACCTAGCCTTTGTACACAGGAGGAGTGCCTGTAAATATCATTGGAGTGTTGAATGAGGAGATGCAGGACACAGCTGCATCCTCTCGGAGCTTCCTGATTGTGTCCTGCCTGTGCATTATCAACAGAGCTTCTGCACAGAGTGAGGGGCAGTTCACCCTGACTTAGGGTGGCAAAACTGGGATCTTAGCATTAACAGGGCTGCCTGGGGGCGGGGGGGACGACAAGTGGGGCAATTTCCCCCGGGCCCCGCAGGGGCCCCCACAAGAATATAGTATTCTATAGTATTGCAACTTTTTTTATGGAAGGGGCCCCTGAAATTGCTTTGCCCCAGGCCCCCTGAATCCTCTGGGCGGTCCTGAGCATTAAAAGTAGTATTTGAAGTCATCTGTATGTGATGAAGCTGAATGAAACAAGCGAAGAAGAAAAAGAAATCAGCTCTCTGTGGTTTTTTTGTCAAATCACTCATCTTTTTAACACCTTTCTTCTGTGTAGCAAGGTGTTGGCCTTGGGCTGCTAGTGTGAGCTTTTCCAAACCTAGAATGAATATTAAATGTTGGGGAGACACAAGGTGGTCAGATTTTCAGAGTGAAACACCAGGAAAGCTTTTTCAAAGTGAAGGAAGGAAAAGGGAATCTAAAAGTGTGTGCTCAAGTGTGTGCTTTATGCAGTGATGGCATAAAACCCAAGATGAAGAATAAGACCATGTCCACTTGAGGGAAAACTGTATATTTTTAACACAGGTTAACTAACAAGTGTTAAAAGCCTCATGTGGACAAGAACAGTTGCCATTTTAACATTTGTTAGCTGGTCTAGGTAAATCCTAGCAGAAGCCTAGGATTTACCAGCTAACCAGTGCTGAGATACAATTTTTGTTCCCCAGTGAAAACAAGGCATTAGAGAACATTTTGACTGGGGGTGGGGGGTCAGGACAGTACCCATAGGAGACTTTTCAGAGCAGATTTTCAAAAGATCTCAGCTCCCACTTAAGAACATAAGAATGGCCATATTGTGTCATACCAAAAGTCCATCTAGCTCCGTATCCTGTCTTCTGACAGTGGCCAATGCCAGGTGCTTCAGAGGGAATGGACAGAACATGTAATCATCAAGTGATCCATCCCCTGTCGCCCATTCCCAGCTTCTGGCAAACTGAGGCTAGGGACACCATTCCTGCCCATCCTGGCTAATAGCCATTCATGGACCTATCCTCCATGTATTCATCTAGTTCTTTTTTGAACCCTGTTATAGTCTTTGCCTTCACAACATCCTTTTGCAAAGAGTTCCACAGGTTGATTGTGTGTTGTGTGAAGAAATACTTGGTTTGTTTTGTTTTAAACCTGCTGCCTATTAATTTCATTTGGTGCCCCCTAGTTCTTGTGTTATGAGGAGTAAATAACATTTCCTTATTTACTTTCTCCACACCAGTCATGATTTTATAGACCGCTGTCATATCCCCCCCGCCCTTAGTCGTCTCTTTTCCAAGCTGAAAATTCCCAATCTTATTACTCTCTCCTCATATGGCAGCCGTTCCATACCCCTAATCATTTTTGTTGTCCTTTTCTGAACCTTTTCCAATTCCAATATTTTATTTTATTTTTTGAGATGGGGCGACCACATCTGCATGCAGTATTCAAGATGTGGGGCGTACCATGGATTTATATAGAGGCAATATGATATTTTCTGTCTTATTGTCTATCCCTTTCTTAATGATTCCCAACATGGTTAGCTTTTTTGTCTGCTGCTGCACATTGAGTGGATATTTTCAGAGAACTATCCACACTGATTCCAAAATCTTTCTTGAGTGGTTACAGATAATTTAAACCCCATCATTTTATATATATATATATATATATATATATATATATATATATATATAGTTGGGATTATGTTTTCCAATGTGCATTACTTTGCATTTATCAACATTGAATTTCATCTGCCATTTTGTTGCCCAGTCACACAGTTTTGTGAGATCCCTTTGTAATTCTTCACTGCTTTGGACTTCACTATCTTGAGTAGTTTTGTATCATCTGCAAATTTTGTCACCTCACTGTTTACCCCTTTTTCCAGAACATGTATGCATATGCTGAATAGTACTGGTCCTAATACAAACCCCTGGGGGACCCCACTATTTACCTCTCTCCATTCTGAAAACTGACCATTTATTCCTACACTTTGTTTCCCATCTTTCAGTCAGTTACTGATCCATGAGAGGGCCTTCCCTCGTGTCACATGACAGCTTACTTTGCTTAAAAGCGTTTGGTGAGGGACCTTTTGTCAAAGGCTTTCTTAAAATCTAAGTACACTATATCCACTGGATCACCTTTGTCCACATGCATGTTGCCCCCCTCAAAGAATTCTAGTAGATTGGTGAGGCATGATTTCCCTTTATAAAAAACATGTTGACTCTTCCTCAACAAATCATGTTCATCTATGTGTCTGGTTGAAACTATAGTAAAGAACAGAATTATCAGTTTGCCTGGTACTAAAGTCAGGTTTACCGCCTGTAATTGCTGGGATTGCCTCTGGAGTCTTTTTTTAATACTCCAACGAGAGACTGCTGAGCTAGAATTGATATGCAAACTAGACACAATCAACTCCGGTTTGAATAAGGACTGGGAATGGCTGAGCCATTACAAACATTGAATCTCTCTCCCCTTGTAAGTATTCTCACACTTCTTAACTGTCTGTACTGGGCTAGCTTGATTATCACTTCAAAAGTTTTTTTTCTCTTAATTAATTGGCCTCTCAGAGTTGGTAAGACAACTTCCACCTGTTTATGCTCTCTGTATGTGTGTATATATATCTCCTCAATATATGTTCCATTCTATATGCATCCGAAGAAGTGGGCTGTAGTCCACGAAAGCTTATGCTCTAATAAATTTGTTAGTCTCTAAGGTGCCACAAGTACTCCTGTTCTTCTTTTTTTAATAATTGACATCACATTAGCTATCCTCCAGTCATGTAGTACAGAAGCTGATTTAAATGATAGGCTACATACCACAGTTTGTAGTTCTGAAAATTTCCCATTTGAGTTCCTTCAGAACTCTTGGGTGAACATCATCTGGTCCTGGTGATTTATTACTGATTATTTTATACATTTGTTCCAAAACCACCTCTAATTGCACCTCAATCTGGGACAGTTCCTCAGATTTACCACCTAAAAAGAATGGCTCCGGTTTGGGAATCTCCTTCACATTCTCAGCCATGAAGACCGATGCAAAGAATTCATTTAGTTTCTCTGCAATGGCCTTATCGTCCTTGAGTGTCCTTTAGCATCTCGATTGTCCAGTGACCTCACTGGTTGTTTAGCGGGCTTCCTGCTTCTAATGCACTTAACATTTTTTTTGCTATTACTTTTTGAATCTTTGGCTAACTGTTCTTCAAATTCTTTTTTGGCCTTCCTAATTATATTTTTACACTTCGTTTGCCAGCGTTTATGCTCCTTTCTATTTTCCTCACTAGGATTTAACTTCCACGTTTTAAAGGATACCTTTTTGCCTCTCACTGCTTCTTCTACTTTGTTGTTTAGCCACGGTGGCACTTTTTTGTTCCTCTTACTATGTTTTTTAATTTGGGGCATACATTTAAGTTGAGCTTCTATTACTGTTTCTTTAAAAAGTTTCCATGCAGCTTGCAGAGATTTCCCTTTTGGCACTATACCTTTCTGAAATTAAATGCTAACACGGTGGGCTGCTGTGGTGTTTTCCCCACCACAGAGATGTTAAGTTTAATTATATTATGGTCACTATTACCAAGCGGTTCAGTTATATTCACCTCTTGCACCTGATCCTGTGCTCCACTTAGGACTACATCAAGAATTGCCTCTCCTCTTGTGGGTCCAGGACTAGCTGCTCCAAGAAGCCATCATTTAAGGTGTGAAGAAACTTGATCTCTGCATCCCATCCTGAGGTGACATGTACCCAGTCAATCTGGGGATAGTTGAAATCCCCCATTATTATTGAGTTTTTTATTTTTATAGTCTCTCTAATCTCCCTGATCATTTCACAGTCACTATCACCATCCTAGTCAGGGGGTCTGTAATATATCCCTACTGCTATATTCTTATTATTCAAGCATGGAATTACTATTCATAGAGATTCTATGGTACAGGTTAGTTCATTTAAGACTCTTACTTCATTTGACTCCACGTTTTCTTTCATATATAGTGCCACTCCCCCACCAGCACGACCTGTTCTGTCTTTCCATTCTGTGCCCTGGTATTACTGAGTCCCTTTGACCATCCTCATTCCACTAAGTTTCTGTGATGCCTATTGTGACGGGTTGGATCACAGAAACCCCCTTGGGAGCTGCCACCCGATGTGCAAAGACTACCCCTGCTTCTGTTTTCCCTGCCAGCTCAGGACTCCAGCACCCTGTCTTGCTGAGCCAGACACTCCCGTCTGGCTCCAGACACAGACCCAGGGTCTGAATCACTTGTCCCAAAGCTGCAAGTTTACCTGAAAACAGCTCGCAGTAGCGTGCTTGTCTTTAGCACTCAGATGCCCAACTCCCAATGGGGTCTAAACCCAGATAAATCCGTTTTACCCTGCATAAAGCTTATGCAGGGCAAACTCATAAATTGTTCGCCCTCTATAACACTGATAGAGAGATATGCACAGTTGTTTGCTCCCCCAGGTATTAATACATACTCTGAGTAAATTACTAAATAAAAAGTGATTTTATTAAATACAGACAGTAGGATTTAAGTGGTTCAAAGTAGTAACAGACAGAACAAAGTAAGTCACCAAGCAAAATAAAATAAAATGCGCAAATCTATGCCTAATCAAACTAAATACAGATAATCTCACCCTCAGAGATGTTTCAGGGTAACAGCCGTGTTAGTCTGTATCCGCAAAAAGAAGAACAGGAGTACTTGTGGCACCTTAGAGACTAACAAATTTATTAGAGCATAAGCTTTCGTGGACTACAGCCCACTTCTTCGGATGCATATAGAATGGAACATATAATGAGGAGATATATATACACACATACAGAGAGCATAAACAGGTGGGAGTTGTCTTACCAACTCTGAGAGGCCAATTAATTAAGAGAAAAAAAAAACTTTTGAAGTGATAATCAAGCTAGCCGAGTACAGACAGTGTGATAAGAAGTGTGAGAGTACTTACAAGGGGAGATAGATTCAATGTTTGTAATGGCTCAGCCATTCCCAGTCCTTATTCAAACCGGAGTTGATTGTGTCTAGTTTGCATATCAATTCTAGCTCTGCAGTCTCTCTTTGGAGTCTGTTTTTGAAGTTTTTCTGTTGTAATATAGCCACCCGCAGGTCTGTCACTGAATGACCAGACAGGTTAAAGTGTTCTCCCACTGGTTTTTGAGTATTTTGATTCCTGATGTCAGATTTGTGTCCATTAATTCTTTTGCGTAGAGACTGTCCGGTTTGGCCAATGTACATGGCAGAGGGGCATTGCTGGCACATGATGGCATATATCACATTGGTAGATGTGCAGGTGAACGAGCCCCTGATGGTATGGCTGATGTGATTAGGTCCTATGATGATGTCACTTGAATAGATATGTGGACAGAGTTGGCATCGGGGTTTGTTACAAGGATAGGTTCCTGGGTTAGTGGTTTTGTTCAGTGATGTGTGGTTGCTGGTGAGTATTTGCTTTAGGTTGGGGGGTTGTCTGTAAGCGAGGACAGGTCTGTCTCCCAAGATCTGTGAGAGTAAAGGATCATCTTTCAGGATAGGTTGTAGATCTCTGATGATGCGCTGGAGAGGTTTTAGTTGGGGGCTGAAGGTGACAGCTAGTGGTGTTCTGTTATTTTCTTTGTTGGGCCTGTCTTGTAGGAGGTGACTTCTGGGTACTCGTCTGGCTCTGTCAATCTGTTTTTTCACTTCAGCAGGTGGGTATTGTAGTTTTAAGAATGCTTGATAGAGATCTTGTAGGTGCTTGTCTCTATCCGAGGGATTGGAGCAAATGCGGTTATATCTTAGAGCTTGGCTGTAGACAATGGATCGTGTGGTGTGTCCTGGATGGAAGCTGGAGGCATGTAGGTAAGTGTAGCGGTCAGTAGGTTTCCGGTATAGGGTGGTATTGATGTGACCATCGCTTATTAGCACAGTAGTGTCCAGGAAATGGACCGCTTGTGTGGATTGATCTAGGCTGAGGTTGATGGTGGGATGGAAATTATTGAAATCATGGTGAAATTCCTCAAGGGCTTCTTTTCCATGGGTCCAGATGATGAAGATGTCATCAATGTAGCGCAAGTAGAGTAGGGGCGTTAGGGGACGAGAGCTAAGGAAGCGTTGTTCTAAGTCAGCCATAAAAATGTTGGCATATTGTGGGGCCATGCGGGTACCCATAGCAGTGCCGCTGACTTGAAGGTATATATTGTCCCCAAATGTGAAATAGTTGTGGGTGAGGACAAAATCACAAAGTTCAGCCACCAGGTTAGCTGTGACATTATCAGGGATACTGTTCCTGATAGCTTGTAGTCCATCTTTGTGTGGAATATTGGTGTAGAGGGCTTCTACGTCCATAGTGGCCAGGATGGTGTTTTCACCCTCAGAGATGTTTCAGTAAGTTTTTCTCAGACTGGACACCTTCCAGGCCTGGGCACAATTCTTTCCCCTGGTACAGCTCTTGTTGCAGCTCAGGTGGTAGCTAGGGGATTCTTCATGATGGCTTCTCTCTCTCTCTGTTCTCTTCCCCACTTTATATATCTTTTGCATAAGGCGGGAACTCTTTGTCTCTCTGGGTTTCCACCCCCCCTCACTGGAAAAGCACCAGGTTAAAGATGGATTCCAGTTCAGGTGACATGATCACATGTCACTGCAAGACTTCATTACTCACTTGCCAGCACACACATATACAGGAAGACTCACAGGTAAATACAGCCATCTGCAGACAATGGGAGTCATCAAGATTCCAAACAATCATTAATGGTCCACACTTTACACAATTACAATAGGCCCTCAGAGTTACATTTTATATTTCTAGTTTTAGATACAAGAGTGGTACATTCATACAAATCAGATGATCATACTCAGTAGCTTATAAGCTTTGTAATGATACCTTACAAGAGACCTTTTGCATGAAGCATATCCCAGTTACGTTACATTCACTTATTACCGTATTTTCTCTAAAACTATCTCAGTTACATTATATTGACTTATTATCAAGTTTTTATAAAACCATATAGACTGCACAACGTCACACCTATTATAGCAATATCCTCATTTAATACGAGGCACTCTAGTTCACCTCTCTTATTATTTAGACATCTAGCATTTGTATATAAGCAGTTAAAAAAATTGTTACTTTTTAGCTGTCTGCCATTACGTGATGTAATTGAGTGGGACTTTTTTTATTTGACTGTTTCTCATCCGATCCTACCCGTATTTTATCTTTCATCCTCTCCTCCTTACTAGGACACAGAATCTCTGTTAATAGATCCTCCCCTAAGGAATGTCTCTGTCCAAACCATGTGCTCCTCTGCACCTGTCAGCTTTCCCCCAGCCCTTAGTTTAAAAACAGCTCTACAACCTTTTTAATTTTCAGTCCCAGAAATCTGGTTCCATTTTGGTGGAGCCCATCCTTCCTGTATAGGCTCCACATTTCCCAAAAATTTCCCCAGTTCCTAATAAATCTAAATCCCTCCTCCCTAGACCATCGTCTCATCCATGCATTGAGACCCTGCAGTTCTTTACTTGGGGTAAATTTACACTGCAATTGGTGTGTGTGTGTGTGATTGAAGTACATGTAGACATACCTGAGCTAGCTTTAATCTAGCTATGCTGGGTACCAATAGCAGTGAAGCTGTGGCAGCCCAGATTTCAGCACAAGCTTGCTGTCCGAGTACGTACGCATGGGCCCAAGCTTGTCGGCTCTATGCTGAAGCCCGTGCTTTGCTGTTCTTGGTACCCGGCAGTAGCTAGCTTAAAGCTAGCTCAGGTATGTCTACATATGCTGCATTACAGCCCCGTGACTGCAGTGTAGAAGTACTCTTAGGTACGGAAATAAAATGGCCAGGTTGTGTCTGGGAATATTGGGCTGTTTTGAAAATCTGATCCCCAGTGAGTGTCAATGAAAGTCTGGCCAGGGGAACTATGGGAAGTTGGTGGCTCTCCCACTCCAGAGACTCTGGATACCATCCCTGGGCTACTTCATTAAATTAATAATCAACTTGAAGCTTAATTCCAAACTGGAACTGTCCCTGAACCGGATGGTTTCAGAGAGGCGGGACAGCAGGGGGGACTCATTTCCCAATATGTTTCATTGTTAGGACCGCTTCTGGCTCTGTCACTGGCAAGGTAAGTGTTGCCAAGGAAAGACTCTTCAAGCAAGATTTCCATCCGAATTCTGCAGATTTAGGAGGATCAGAGATTTGAAGAAGCACCAAACATCTCTGTGTGCTTAGCTGAAATGACCTTCTGAGGCTCTCCAACCCTGTTGGACGGTACAGTTCTCTGCAGGTACCAGATTGCCATGTGAATGTAGCTAGACATTTGGAGTGAAGGGGGGTAGCATACGGGCTAGGTATGTCGAAAAAATGCTCCCAACACACTTAAAAACTCAGAAACGGAAGCCTTTCGTTCATTGGACAGACTCATATTATTGGTATCCTCCTTCATGACAGAGGAAATCTTATCCCTTTAGATCCTATGTTCACGGCCATCTACAAATTAGTTTATTTTGCTTTTGTGGCAAGTTGCTACATATTGATTGAACCCGTGGGAAAGGTGGTAGAAATAACTGAGGACCTCATACTGCTACCATTGATATCAGTGGGAATTGAGCCCAAAGGAGTAAGACTCTGCAACACCAATTATGCTAATGATGATCAATGTTCTGTTTAAATCCCCATCTCCTGGAGTCATGTGATTATGTGAGACTCTCTGCTTCAAGTTTAAGTAAAAAGTGTCACAGGGTGGCTGGCCCCTGTAACTGAAGTAGGTCCTGTGCCAGAACAGGTGCTCCCAGTCAGGGCAATTAAGGGGGCAGGGCTGCACCTGGAGCTATAAAGAGAGAGAAAGCACCAGTGAGTCACAACTGGCTGAGGCAACACCAATACAACCATCACTACCACCACAACTGCTGCCGCCACTGCCACCAGAGTCCCCTGGTAGGGAAGGCAGTGAGCCTAAAATGTAAAGGGTGACACTGAGGAACTCCTTTGTTTGGACAATAAACATGTCTAAAAGAGACCGTGGGAGTGGGAGTGGCAGTGAATCCCCAGCAAGCTAGGGAGAAGCCCTGCCTTGTCATGGTGAGTTTTTAGGCCTCACCATTGTGGACAGTAGCCTTAAAACTTGGCCCAAGCGCTCCCAAAAGGCTCAGAACCAGAAGGCAAAGAAAAAGAACCCAACTGTTCTGTTTTCAAATCTCACGATTTTGCAGGACCTGACTCTTGATTTTGGAACCTCTGGAGTTGGCAGTGCTGGAATATATTAAATAAATAGACCCAGTACTCATTGCACAGAACATTGCCTGGTAAAGAACTTTAACAGACTCCTTTGCCTTAACCAATAAATACATCAATAAATAAATACAAAGCCTTGAGCTTTTTGGTGTATGCCGGCTTGGAAGACACTGTGTGCTGCTCGAGTGATCATGTATTACTTAAACTGGAGAGAGTAAATAGATGCCTTCTCTTCAATAATTGAAGAAGCAGTGTCTTTTTTTCTATGGCATATGCTCTGCAGAGCAACTCAAAAGACTGTTGCACAGTTTCTGATAGAACAGTTTAGCATAAATTCATATTTCAGCTGAGAAACTTAGCACCCACCCACCAAAAAAAGCACAACATACGTTCATATGCTGTGGAAATGTTTCAATGTTTTATTCCAAACCCAATAAGAACAGCTATAGTGAGTCAGACCAATGGTCAGTTTAGTGTCCAGATGCCTATCTCTGACAATGTCCAGTGTTAGATGCTTCAGAGGGAATGAAAAGCACAGGGCAATTTCAATTGATCCATCCCCTGTTGTCCAATCCTAGCTTCTGGTGATTGAAGGTTTAGGGACACCCAGATCATGGGGTTGCATCACTGATCATCTTGGCTAATAGCCATTGAACTTATCTAATCCTTTTGTTTTTAACTCGGTTATAGTTTTGGCCTTGCATCCCCTGGCAATGAGTTCCACAGGTCGACACTGCATTGTGTGAAGAAGTACCTCCTTTTGTTTGTCTGAAATTTGTGAAGTGCAGTTCAGGAGCGAGCATGCCATTAAGCATATATGTAAAAAACCCTGTGACAGGACGTGCATACCCCGCACTAGGCAAGAAAGGGTTAATCTCATACTATGGGCAGTGGAAATCCCACCCCTTAGACCAGACTGGGCATGCTCCAAATGCTGCACTAGTATAAAGAAGAGCAGCCCAGCTTATTCCGGGCTGACCGCCAGGGAAGGAGGACACTCAGTGGAGGCTCCAGCCCGGGAGCCGCTCCAGCCCGGGAGCCACTTCAGCCCCTGACTGCAGGAACCAGAGAGTCTGAGGCCCAGACCAAAGACCAGTTGCCCACAGCCAGTTGACAGAAGTCGGAGTCCCAACAAGCTACCTGCGCCAAGGAGCTTGGAGACCCTGATGATGAATGGACCCTGGCTTCAAGACTCATGATAGGAAGTGCCCCAGGGGTGTGGAGTGAGTGGTACCTCACACCCGAGGAAAGTCAGCGTTTTGTGGAAGAATCCCTGCTGACTGGGTGGTGACCATGCTCACTACTGGGCCAGGACCCAGTGGAGAGGAAGGGGCTGTTCAACAGAACCAAGAGGTGAACTGGAGTCTCAGGCAGGCCCAGACAGAATTAAAAGGCTGCATAATATATAGAGCTTTCCCTCTCCAAAGCTTTCCCTCTCTTGGTTCTCTCTCTCCACTCTGTAGACTAAATGGTGCAGCTATCTGTGAAAAAGAAGGGAGAGATTGGAGACTCTCGGGCAGTGGTTTTCAACCTGTGGGTGGCTGCAGACTATATCTAAGATTTACAAAGAGGTCCGCACCTCCATTTGAAATTTTGTAGGGGTCTGCAAATGAAAAAAGTTTGAAAACTACTGCTCTAAGACCTCAAAATTCATGCGTGTGAGGACAGGGTAAGTTTCAGCAAAATTAGTGAGATAGTCCCTCTGCATTAGGGATCCCTTCAGAGGTGAGAGCTTTTACCCTTGTTCAGGTGCTTGATTTATAAGACTGTACCCATTACTGGCCTCTGGGCACTGGTGCAATATAAACAGATGCTAATTATACGTGAACACATTGACAAATAGTGAATAGAGAAGCTTTCCCTTAGTCGTCCCAACTCATCCAGAACTTTGGATCAGAACCCAGGTCCATCTAGACCTGTAACCCATCTCTGACTGAGGCCAGCACCAGATGTTTCAGAGAAGGGTGTAAGAACCCCACATAGGCAGGTGTGGGGGCAGGAGCGGCCCTAGCCATTTCACTAACTGAGGTTGGAAATGTTTTTTGGGGTCCCCCACTCTGCTCCCCCAAGTGGCCAACGGTGTGTGGAAAGCCAAGCAGCACAGTTGGCTTCCAGGGAAACTGCCCTGTTTGCCCACCCCTTGAAATGGCCCTGTGTGGGGTGGTCGGTCCCCAACACTAGATGTCACCCTGATCCTTTAAAAAGAAGAACAGGAGTACTTGTGGCACCTTAGAGACTAACAAATTTATTAGAGCATTTGTTAGTCTCTAAGGTGCCACAAGTACTCCTGTTCTTCTTTTTGCGGATACAGACTAACACGGCTGTTACTCTGAAACCTGATCCTTTAGTAGGTCGAAGCTGGCTTAATCCCTGAAGCATGAGGCCTATGTGAACAGATTTTACAGCACTTACATTGTCTGTTGAACAGTAACCTGTGTGTGGAGCTTGCTCCAACCCTCCAGTGCTGGGACACCAAAATGAGAGCTTCACTGACAGTGGAGAAGTAAGCGGCGATTGCATTGTGGAAACTTGCAATGCCAGATTGCTACCAGCCACTGGGAAATAATGTTTGAGTTTGAAACTCCACTGTCGGGGCCATTGTCATGCAAGTGTGAAGGGCCATTAATTGTCTCTTGCTATGCAGGACTCTTGGCAGTGTGCAGGACATAATGGATGGCTTTGCAGATATGAGGTTCCCAAACTGCGGTGGAACAATAGACGACATGCATATCTCTATTTTGGCCCCAGACTACTTTGCCACAGAGAACATCAAAAGAAACAGTTACTTTTCTATGGTTTATGCAAGCATTGGTGGATCACTGGGGTGGGGACACTTCAACAACATCTTTGTTGGCTGGTCAGGGAAGGTGCACAACACTTGCATCTTTAAGAACACAGGACTGTTCAGAAAGCTACAACTGGGGAATTCCTTTCCCAACTGGTGGATTACCATTGGTGATATTGAAATGCCAGTAGTGATTCTGGGGGACCCAGCCTACCCCTTATTGGTGAGGCTCATGAAGCCGTACACCAGCCACCTTGACAGCACCAAGGAAAAATTCGATTATTGACTCAGCAGGTCAAGAATGACAGTTGAATGTGTTTTCTGGTAGATTCAAGGGGCGCTGGCATTGTTTATTCACAAGTTTGGATCTCAATGAGAAAAACATCCCAGTGGCCATAGCTGCCTGTTACGTCCTGCATAATATCTGTGAGGCAAAGAGGGAAAAGTTACCACTGGGGTGGAGGTTGGAGCAGGTGTCTGCTGCGTTTGAATAGCCAGACACAAGGACTATCAAAAGAGCTCAATGCAGAGTTATACAGCTCAGGGAGGTTTTGAAAGAGCACTTTAACAGTGAGCCACATTAATGCATTGTGGTGTACTGTGCTCTACGTGGCCCTGCAGTTTGTGAGCCCGTTAGGAACTTTGTGGTACTTGCTATACATCTGTGAGTGTAACATTGTCAAGACACTAATTTTGCAGTGCTTGCTGTACATGTATGATTATTACACTGTGTCACTGATCCTATGAGTTGTGTCAAAGCATAGTGCTTTCAATACCACTAGCCATTCTGCAGCATATGTTGGGAACTAATAAAAATGAATTATTTTCCACACAATAGAGTTTTATTGAGTAACAGAAACACTTCACAAAAATTCTGTGCAAGTTTAAAAGCAAATCCACTGAAACCTTAATAAATTCATGGAACAGAGCTTAAAGAGGGGGAAGGAACATTAATGTCCATTTTAGTTACACAGAGATCAACGGTGGCTCTCACAGATCAGTGTATGTGAAGCTTTGATTGTCCTTGGTGTCCCCTGGGGTGGAGTGGGAGGGGCAGGGATGCGGTCCCTGATATCACATGGAATGTTGAGGGGAGGTGTAGGGAGGTGCTATATTGGAGTTCTCCATGGACTGCAAAGGGAGGTGAGCCTGGGATTGTTAAACATGCCGGTCCACAAGAGTCTGTGTTTGCTGTGGGAGAAGCCCCATTATGTCCTGGGACTTTCTCCTGTACACTCTTTCCTTCTCCATACAGTATTCACCCTCTGGGCCCTCTGTTCATGGTCTGATGCAGCACTGGCTTGCAGGATCTCACTGAACATGTCATCCCGAGTCCCCTTCTTTCTCCTCCTTATCTGGCTCAGGAGTTCAGCAGGTGTGGAGAGGGACCCCCTCGAGGTTGCAATGGCAGCAACTATATAGATAAACAAACACACAGAGGTGCCATTGTCAGTATAGTCACAATGGAAAGCCAAAGTTATAATTCAGAGCTCCATTCCTTTGCTCCCCTAAAAGTTTAAACAAGACAGGCTTATTGACACTTCTGCTTCAGAGTGCTTGTGCCCGGCGCCACTCACAGCTCCAGCGGTGGTGAGTATGGCCCACTGGGGTGAGGGAAATGAGAATTGCTCAGTTGCATGAAACTATGAATCTAGGGCAACAACATCCAATACAGGCACCATTTTCCAACAGGCAGTGATAATTGTAACTAGTCTCACTCCTGAGAATAACAAAGGCACAGAGAGCCATCTGGGCCCCGGTGCAGCTAGGCTGCGTACTTCAGTGGTGCCTGCCAAACGTATCGTCAACTGGCGTGGGAAAGTGTCCTACCATGCATGAAGTAATAAGGCTGCCATCCCCAGAAACCTTCGGGAGAGGATTGCAGAGACCTCCATGGAAGTTTCATTAAGATGTCTCAGGAGGACGACAAGACAGCAAATGTGAAAAATCAGGATGGGGGTAGGGGGTAATAGGCACCTATATAAGACCAGGGGAGGCTCCGGGCACCAGCGCAGCAAGCGCGTGCCTGGGGCGGCAAGCCGCGGGGGGTGGCCTGCCGGTCACCATGAGGGCGGCAGCCAGGCAGCCTTCGGGAGGTCTGCTGGTCCCATGCTTTCGGAGGCAATTCAGCGGCAGGGATACTGAAGACGTGGCACCGGCGAACCTCCTGCAGGCATGCCACTGAATCTCTGTGACCAGTGAACCGCCCACAGGCATGCCGCCGAAAGCCGCCTGACTGCCGTGCTTGGGGTGGCAAAAGCCATAGAGCCGCTCCTGTATAAGACAAAGCCCAAATATTGGGACTGTCCCTATAAAATCGGGACATCTGGTCATTCTAGACTCAAGGGACCTCCCTGTGTAGATAAACAGACTGCCCCGTGTGCTTCTCTCCTTCTCCCCCCCCCCCCCCCCCCCACCTAGCTCTACAGGGGTATGAGAGCAGATAACACTGCCTCTGCATGTTGTACCCTTAGCTCTTCTAGTAAACGTAAATTAATGGAAAGTCAGTGGCTGTGTCCTGCTAAGTTGTGGAGGCCATTGCTATCATGGGAAATAAATGTACACACTTATTGAGGTTCCTTCTCCTGCACCGGACTAGCCCATGCTCGACTGCTGGGATTGACTGGACTGCGGTGGAGTCTCAAACAGCTCCTGGCTCACTGCGTAGCTGTACCCCTCGGTTGCTTGTCCCCCATCCTCCTCCTTTTCCTCATCCTTGCTGTTCATGCCAGGGGCCTGTGAGTCGTGCTTCTTGCAGGTATCCACGGTGGTGCTTGCGTCGGTGGTAGGGTCCCCGCTAAGTACTGCATTCAGCATTTTGTAAAAGCAGCAGGTCTGCAGCTTAGCACAAGATCGACTGGCCTCCCTGGCCTTCTGATATACTTAACTCCTTTGATTTCCTGCAGCACTACTGCTGATCCATGGCGTACCTCTTTTCCTGCATCCCCTGTGCCCTCTGCTCATAGATGTCCACATTTCTACAGCTGGTCTGTAGCTGTGCTTGCATACAGGGCCGGCTCCAGGGTTTTGGCCGCCCCAAGCAGCCAAACAAAACAAAACAAAAAAAAAAGCCGCGATCGCGATCTGCGGTGGCAATTCGGCGGAAGGTCCTTCACTCCGAGCAGGAGTGAGGGACCATCCGCCGAATTGCCCCCCAACAGCTGGACGTGCCGCCCCTCTCCAAAGTGGCCGCCCCAAGCACCTGCCTGGTAAGTTGGTGCCTGGAGCCGACCCTGCTTGCATAGCTCCTTCTCCCCACAGGCCCAGGAGATCCAGTATCTCCGGTCTACTCCTCTGGTATGGACAGCTGGGCAGTTGCACACAACAATGGCGTGCTGTTGGGTGTGCTTGCCAAGCTGGACAATCAGAAAAAGGCATTAAAGAAATTCCTGGGGCTTTAAGTGAGGGGGGTGGGAGTCTTCTGGTTTGCATAACCCCGGGTAGTGAAGTTCACAATTGTGACCAGAGCAGTCAGTGTCAGGCATTGTGGGACAGCTGCTGGAGGACTGTTAGGGTTGACCTAGATAACACAGTGTCTATCTTCGTGTTGTGTTGACCTCAGTACATCGACTATGACACAATGCCGTTTGGGGACATGGTGTTGCAGTGTTGGTGTAAAGAAGAGCTTAGATCAGTAGGAGACAAATTTAAGTGTTAGATACAAGGCGGCTTACGTCGACCTAACAGTGTAGCATAGACCAGGCCTGAGTAAGATCACCCTTTTTTGGCAATGATGATACCATCTTTCCAGTCTTGTAGCACATGTATTTTGTTAGAGTTTTGTTAACTGCTCAGTCAGAATTTCACCTCCTGCCTTTAGTACCTCTGCTTGAATTGTGTCAACTCCAGGAGCCGGCTTGAGGCCTTTGATGGCAGCTTTAATCTGATTGGGTGTTCTTGGTCCCTCTTCTATTTCTAAATTAGTATTGGCTTTTCTCTCACACTTGTGTGTGATCATCAGCTCCGGACAGGAGGGAAATGTTCTTTCCATTGTTTGGCTTGTTCTTCATGTGCTTTCAACATCTGTCTCTGCGAGTCTCTGATGGGCATTACCTGGGATGATCTGGGTCTTCCTGAGATGCCATTCACTATTTTATGGAGCAGCTCTATCTAATAGGCTGCCTGTGGCCCCTCTATTCATGAAACAACCATGTTGTCATTTTGCCTCCTCGGTGAAGGATTAAATCTTGTCCCCTCTCCTTGTTTTTTATGCAGTTACAGACTGTTATCCCTTGTCCCAGGAGATTGGAGTGTGCCTATTGCCTAGAGAAACAGCAGGGCCTGCATTGGCCTAGAGGGGGCTGCTTGTGTTGCCCATGGCTGGTGCAGTTGTGGAGTTGACCCCTGTCATGCAAGAGAAAGCTTCCTCGTGCTAAAGGCAGGTGGTAGTGAGGTGCCTCAGAGCCCTGGGTGCCCCCAGGAAGTATCACACTTACATCCACCTCTCTAAAAGTTCTGCCTGTGTCTGACACTGTTCCTTTTTTGCCTTCAGAGCTTTCTGCTTGTCAATTGCAGCCCACGCTCCGGATGTAATCCATGCTTCGTTCTTCTGCCCTCTTTGGAGCCCCACTACTTCCGCTGCTGTCTTCAATACCATTTTCTTCCAGTTTGACCAGTCTTCTAGACTTTCATCAGCCTGGTCCTGCAAAACCCTGGAATGGTTGCTAAGTGCAATCTGATCTGTGTTTCTTTGTCCTCGAACTTCCCTTTTGCTAGAACAGCCTTTTTGTCCATCTCTGTGATCTTTTTGAGCATAAATTGTAACGTGGTCACTCAAAGACAATGATCCAAGCCAACCTCTGCTCCTTTGCTGACTCTGACATCCTTCAAAAAAGGTGCCTAGCTCTTTGATATATGCAAATTTGCAACAACTCTACTGTCTGAGAAGGAGTCAAAGATACAGCAGCAGAATGCATCGGAACCTACAATGGTGAATGGCCCTTGACTCTCTGTGGCACAAACTCCCTTAAGATAGGAGGCTGTCTCTTCCAGCACGAGAGGCCTCACAACCTCACATGGAGATCACCAGACAATGTGACTGTCAGCCACAGAGTAGCTACACAGGGGATAATTAAGCTAAATAGATATAAACCCAGTGCAAGCTTTGGGTGTAGCAATGTGCCATGCAACTGGAACGTCCACCACTTTCCTTTGGAGACTATCCTGTAGTGGAATGAATGGGGCTAGCTTTCGTGATGCAAACCCCTGTCAAATGGAAGCTGGTCTGAACTCAACCAATGTGGCCCAGCTGATAAGTCATTAGACTAAGAGTTGCGGCACCTGGGTTCTAGTCCCGGTTCAGCCACTGATTTGCTGTGTGGTGTTAATAAATTTGCTTAGTATCTCGGTGCCTCAGTTTCCTTGCCTGTGAAATGGGGGTTGTGCTTAGAGATCCAGGCACAAAAAGCTCCCTGTATTATTTCACACAGGCTACTGAACAGCCTTTGTAGTACAGTGGATTCTTGTCACTACTCTGAGCCACCCATTAAAGTAATGTTCTAGCAGAGCCAGACTAGGCCCTTTCCCAATGGCATGAGCCATTCTGTCCCCTGGTTTTTGAATTCTTAACCCACGTGATGCTTCTCCATTCATCCAGGAGTTTGGCTGAGCACTTCTGCTCTAGAGACAGCATGGGTGCATTAAAGCATCAGCAGCCAGAGCCTAAATCAGTGGCCTGGAGCCATGCCTGGGGTGGGTGGGAGCCCGTTTCTATAGAGCCAGGGGGAAGTATCCAGCTGCCCCCTTCAAGCTGACAAAGGGCAGAGTCGTAAAGAAAGGCAACCATGTTACCTGCAGAGGACAAAACCCACAGGCTACCAGTGAAAGACAAGTCGTGGAAAGTCTCTTGTTATGGCTCCATGCCCTCGTGCATACCCCTTTAAACTAGTGATGTTCACAGTCCAGCAAATCAGATCCCGGGGAGTCCTCCTCCCTCTCCTTCAACCCCCACCCAACTCACGGACTTGTGATGATCTAATGTTTAGAAAACATGAGGTTCATGGAGAGGCCTGGCCTAGTGGTCTGACCGCAGGAATGGGAACCTGGAACACCTGTGTTCCAGTCTCGGCTTTAACACTGACTTGATGTGTAATCGTGGGCAAGTCACTAACCTCTCTGTGTCTCTCAGTTTCTACGTCTGTAAGGCTTTTTCGACACAAGCAAAATGAGTGTCTGTATTCCAGCAATGGGGCAAACGCTCACGTAAGCCGGGCTCACAGACTCAGGGTACGTCTACAATGGCACTGGAAATGTAATTTCCAGCTTGGGTAGATATACAAGGGCTAGCTTTGATTGAGCTAGCATGCTAAATAGCAGTGTAGCTGTGGCTGCACGGGATGCTCTAGCGCCCTTAGTACAGACTTAGGGTAGGTGCTGTATAAGACAAAGCCATAAATATTGGGACTGTCCCTATAAAATTGGGACATCTGGTCATTAGGGTCTCAGACTGGCCCATCCCACTGCTTGCAGTGCTGCAAGTCTGCTGCCTTGATCACCTGGGAATTACTCGTCCAACTACAGTGTAAACACACCCCCTGTGTCATCACCAGTGTCTTTCCCATGGTTGACAGTTGCTAAACTACAGGGACTGATTTTGCTAATCAATAGGTTCTCTAAAATGGGGATAATAATACTTGCCTCCCTCTCAGGGTGCAGTAAGGCCGTGGCAGTTTGTAGAGCGCTATGTAAGTGCTATTGCTGGAAACAGTGATTTGAAATTCTCCCTCGCCTCTCTATTTTCCTCCTCTTTTTTTAACCCTTCCTCCATGTGCCTTTCTCTTTCCACATTTCCAGCTCCTTTTCTGAGCCTCTCCCGTTGTCATCTGCTCCCCCCGCTTCAGTTCAGACTACTAACCAGCAGAGAGTGCAGCTAGAGACATCTAGTGAAGAGAATGGCAAACTGTGCAGACTATGCTGGGGAAGATGTGACGTTACTGCCCCTGAGGAAGAGCTCTGGGTAAGCTCGAAAACTCGTCTCTCACCAACAGAAGTTGGTCCAATAGAAGATATTACCTCACCCACTTTGTCTCTGTAATATCCTGAGACTAACACGGCTACAACAACACTTCTTATACTGTACCACCAAGGGCGACATTGATAAAATTGGACTACAGCTAGGCTTGGAAGGATTAGACTTTTGCTGGTAATTGTTGATTTCACTGAACACAGACAAATCGACGAAAAAAATCGATGATGATTGAAATTTACAGCTAGGCAAAGTAAGCAGAATGCGGCTTGCAAACTCAGTGGAGTTTACTTTCAGGAGATTTACTTTGTCTGTTTTGACATGTGACGTTGACAATTTGTGTTTTAACCATTATCGAGCTTTAACTTTTAAAAACTCAGTGTCTGTTATTAAATAATTATTGTCTGCCCCCTCCATTGTCTGCCCCCCCAATTTCCCACCAGCGTGAAAATTTAAATAAATAAAAATTTAAAAAATCCTTAAAACCCAGAACTTGGCCCAGCTGTGAAAATTTAAATGGATCCAAATAGAAAAACAGGCTTAAAAATGAATGAGATCAGTAAAAATTATATCTAAAAATAATAAAAGCTAAGTCTGCAAAGCCTAGCTACTGCACGGGGAAATGTCCAGCACGCTTTTCCAAGGCTCCTCTCGTTTCAGAAAAAGCCGCATATACCCACTGTTGGCAAAGTGCCCGTGTGCTTAAACAGACGCTGAAATGTCCATAGTTTCTTTGAAATCTACGAAGATGCAGATTTTTGCTGCTAATGAGTTATTGCTGCTCCAAGCGACATCAAAATACTTTGGCTATGTGTTTCCTGCAAAGAGAGTGTGGTTTTTTACATGGAGATAGCTCTCAGTATAAAATCTTAGTGGAGACACGGCACTGTAGTTTTAACTCCAAGTAGTTAGTCGAGGACAACCACAGGTGAGGGTATATGGGTGACCTCAGCTAGCTACAATGAGGTTAAACACTACTTATCTCAATGGGAAGAGGTAGCTTTGTTGTAGTGAACTTGTAGTCTAAGGTTTTGGTAGTCATGGCACCCATGGTTTTAGCACCCATTGGCACCCAGCTCCCTCTTTCCCCTGCAGTGCCTCCCACCCACCGGCCAGTGTCCCCCCCGCCCCCAGAGCCTCCCGCCTGCTGCAATCAGCGGTCTCGTGGCATGTAGGAGGCTCTGGGAGGGAGTGGGAAGAGCGGGGATGGGGCATGCTGGGAGGAGAGGGTGGAACTGGGCGGGAAGAGGCGGGGTGCGGGTGGAGCCTTGGGGGAAGGGATAGGGTGGGGCCTGGGGCAGAACAGGGGCAGGAAGAGGCAGGATGGGGGTGGTGGCTTGGGGAAAGGGTGGGGCCCAGGGTAGAGCGGGGGCAGGAAGAGGCGAGATGGGGTGGGAATTTGGGGGAAGGGTGGGGGTGGGGTCTGGGACAGAGTGGGGGGTTGAGCACCCCCCCCGGGCCCGGAGGAAGCTGGCGCCTATGGTGGAAGATGTTTTGTTGCTGGCTTGGTGAATCTAAGTATTAGAATAACCACCAGTTTTGGGGATTGTCTGCCCCATTCTTTGCAGTTTGCCCTAATTGAGCAATCTCAGTGTGGGGCTCAAACTAAATATATACCCCAAATAAAACAAACAAAATGCCACCATGGCAAGTCAACTGTAAAATTTTTAAGTGCATCAGAAGCAGAAGCCTGCCCAACAATCAGTGGGGGCCTCAGTACCAGATGACTGGAGGATAGCGAAAATAATGCTGATTTTTTTAAAAGGCTCCAGAGTGTGATCCCAGAAATTATAGACTGGTAAGCCTAGCATCAGTACCAGGTGAGGGACCTTGTCAAAGGCTTTCTGAATAGCCAAGTACACTATGTCCACTGGATCACCCTTGCCCACATGTTTATTGATAAGCTCAAAGAATTCTAGTAGATTGGTGAGGCATGATTTCCTTTACAAAAGCCATGTTGACTCTTCCCCAACAAATGGTGTTCATCTCTGTGTCTGATAATTCTGTTCTCTTCTATAGCTCCAACCAATTTGCCCAGTACTTAAGTTAGGCTTCTACCAGCCTGTAATTGCTGGGATTGCCTCTGGTGTTACATCAGCTACCTTCCAGTCATTGAGCACAGAGGCTTGTTTCAGCAATAAGTTATATACTGGACAGTAAGTAGTTCTGCAATTTCATATTTGAATTCCTTCAGAACTCTTGGCTGAATACCATTAGGTCCTAGGGACTTATTACTGTTTAATGAATGTTTGTTCTAAAAACCTCTTGTACTGACACATCAATGTGGGATGGTACTTCAGATTTCTCACCGCAAAATAATAGCTCTCATGTTGTTCCTCTGACATGGCCTTAGAATCATAGAATCATAGAATATCAGGGTTGGAAGGGACCTCAGGAGGTCATCTAGTCCAACCCCCTGCTCAAAGCAGGACCAATTCCCAACTAAATCATCCCAGCCAGGGCTTTGTCAAGCCTGACCTTAAAAACCTCTAAGGAAGGAGATTCCACCACCTCCCTAGGTAACCCATTCCAGTGCTTCACCACCCTCCTAGTGAAAAAGTTTTTCCTAATATCCAACCTAAACCTCCCCCACTGCAACTTGAGACCATTACTTCTTGTTCTGTCATCTGGTACCACTGAGAACAGTCTAGCACCATCGTCTTTGGAACCCCCTTTCAGGTAGTTGAAAGCAGCTATCAAATCCCCCCTCATTCTTCCTTCTGCAGACTAAACAATCCCAGTTCCCTCAGTCTCTCCTCATAAGTCATGTGGTCCAGCCCCCTAATCATTTTTGTTGCCCTCCGCTGGACTCTTTCCAATTTTTCCACATCCTTCTTGTAATGTGGGGCCCAAAACTGGACACTACTCCAGATGAGGCCTCACCAGTGTCGAATAGAGGGGAATGATCACATCCCTCGATCTGCTGGCGTCCCTTCTTATGTGCAGGTTGTAAAATCCCACATGCACCTGCCTATGGTACCGGTGTCAATCTGGCAAAGAGACAAAACATCAAGTGCAGGCTATGGGAGAATGCCTTGGATACAATGATCAGAGAGAGAACATTCTATTGGCCAGAGTGCAACATCTGACTCCGTCAGATCAAAACCCAGATAGAAACATTGAATGAAGAATCATCTGGGGATCCCTTTCCTGGAGCTTCATTGACTGCTGCTGCCCCAGGATTTGCTCTCCCAGCTCCATAGTTAATATGGCACTGCACACAACCGTCAGTATGTTCTGATCTACATGCCAATTGCACTCTCAGCACCAGCTGGGCCCACAAGATCTGGCTCTTGAAGGTTCCCTTTTAGATTCCCTAAGCAGCCACAGGGGCACCAGCTTTGTGGACCATTTGTGCAGAAGCAAGTGAAAACATGCTAAATGTGAAACAGGCTGAATCTTTAATTCGAAACGCTTTTTGGAGGGAGAAGAGGAGGGAGATGAAAAACAGCTCTTTTTTTTGGTTGAAATAGAAATTTAAGCAGGAAATGACAATTTTCAATGAAATTCTTCCGACTTCCAATGAAAACCAAACAAATTTGTCCAAAAACTGAAAAAAATAAAAATCCATTTCTGCATGCTGGATTTTATTTTATTTTATTTTATTTTTTTTAAATGAAAACCTGAAAACTATTAAAGAAAACACAAAAATAAAAACGATTTTGCTTTCATCAAAATTGTTCATTGGAACCAGATCTACTGGAGAGACATGAAGACAAACATAGTTGAGGGACTCTCTGAGTACAACTGACTCTGCACTCAAATTCTGCATTGCTGATGTAAGGGTTAACTAAAAGCATTTCACTGAAACCTGAGACTCCCTGCTCTTGGAGGAGGCAGAAAACATCAAGGACAAGGAGACCTTCAGACTACTTTCCCTCCCAGTTTTCCTGACCCATTTCTCTTTTCTTTTGATTTGGGAGGGAATAGAGAGGCTCTGGCCGGCGTAGGTGCTTGCAGGACACATTTTAAATCCAAGAAATATAAAATCCTAGTATGTACCCGAGTTTGGATGCCAGTCAAATGGAGGTTGTCTCTCTCTCTCCTCATCAATTCATTGCATCACTGCATCTTTAATTTAACAAAACAGAATGAGATCCTTGACATTAAAAACACAAAGCAATGATTTCATGTGAGCACTCTTTGCTTTTGAAGAAAGAGAATCCATTCTCAGGTCATAAATGTACCACACCCAAGGCAGCACCAGCCCATGTCCCATTGAAGGCTGGCAGGGCTCTAATATATTGGCTACTGTTTCTATACACTAGTGTCCTCTGTTGACTAACAGGTTGGATTGTCCAAGGATGTGTGTATAGGTGTTTCCCTGTAGTGGTCATCCCAGAGCCTTCATACTGGCACACCTAACAGGGATTCTGCTTTACATCAAGTGGTAGTGTTTGCTGGTGAATGGAAAATCCTTCAGTGCCACAGAATTGTTACTCAATGATTTGCAATTGCTGAAGAGACCTTTGAGCAAACGACTTTCCGCAATGTAATATATACGTGATGCAACTTCCCTCCTGCCCACAAGTCATCGGAGTAGATCCAGTTCTGGAATCTGTGCATGATAGAGACACGGCTGTTATCTGCGCTGCCTGAACTCGCTCATATATCACCCTCTGTCCAATGACAAGAGCGCTAGCAGGCTGGGGCTAGGTAGCCTTGGACTGTTTCCAACTTCCTAGATCACTGGTTCCATCAATCATTTAGTTTACCCTTCCACCCTGGGGGTTACTCGGTCTCCTTCTTGAACTCATCATCAACAAATTCTGACACTGCTCACAACGCCTTTGTGTTCCCGATATTTCTGCTCAAAAAGTCTCCAACTAGAAATAGACCTTGGAAAGTCGCTAGATGGCGCCAAAGTTAGCTACATTTTTTTGGACCCAATTCAAAACCACACCCAATAAACATGCATTGCAGACATTTCGAGAGGCGTTCTGTGGTCATGCCTCTTGTCTCTAGATGGATAGGCGAGATAAGCTGCTGATTGAATGACAGGTGCTGTTGAGTTCTGAACAGTGCTAGAAAGTGCAATGAGACTTGAGCTGCAGCACCATGAAACAGGGCTGCCCAGAGGATTCAGGGGGCCCGGGGCAAAGCAATTTCGGGGGCCCCTTTCATTTAAAAAAAGTTGCAATACTATAGAATACTATATTCTCATGGGCCCCTCCCGTCCCGCCCGGGCGGCCCTGCCATGAAAACATTTCCCCTGCAGAATGCTGTCGTAATCCTAACACTGCTGGCTAAGTAGGAAGGCACGGTGCAAATCTTCCTGTGAAATCTACAAAGATGCAGTCTTGGCCAGTCCTGTCAGTGGCTCTTAAAGCAAATGGCATGTGCAGTGCTGACGTGACTTCGTAGCATGCAACTGACAGTGCTTTGTTAACGTGTTGGGATTTTTCCTAGCGTTTTGCTGGCTACATACCTGCCCATCATCTGCTCTGCTGTATCGCATGGCAATAATCGTAACAAATGCCAGGTTCCAGAGCCCAGTCTGGAGACTCTCCTCTGACATCCACAGCTAAATAAGGAGTCCATTTGCTGCAGAAAGTAAGCCTGGGTACTAACTAGATGAATCACCCAGTTGTTTGGGGAGTCGGGATTAGCATCTAGATCTTTAATGCGGGTCTCGATCACATGAGCACACTTTACCCCTAGACAGAGTCTTTCTTCCCATCAACCCATCCAGGTCTCCTCTGCTCCTTTCTGGGTCTCTTTTTTGCTTGCGTGCCTGCTGTGTTATGCACTCCCGGGTCTCCTCCAGCCCATCACATTCCCTGTGTGTCCCCTCAACTCAAAGCAGCGGTCCTGTGCCCTTCTTCCCACAGCCTGGTGTGACCAAGTGGGAATTTTCTGTAAGATTTTTATCATGCCTATGTGTGCCTCAGTTTCCCTGATATTTTGCATGGCTACAGTGGGGGCAGACGGAAGGACTAAGTTGGTTCCCTTAGTAGGCTAGGAGACATGGGGGAGAGGGTGTCGCCTAGTTCTCTGAGCCTGAATGGGTCATTAAAAAGGACTTGCCTAGGCAGACCCCATATCAATGGAAAATCGGAGAAGAAAATGGAAACCCCGATCTCCAGGACATTGATATAGAGGGAGATGGATTTCCCTGCCTCTCAGTAGGGAAGCTGAGCAAAGACCCCAGTTCGCGAGCAAAGACCCCAGCTCGGGAACAAAGGACTGGAAGATATGCAGTGGGGGATAAGTGCTGGCTTCTGTAGGAAGCTGGGAGCTCTGTCACCTGGGTTCTAACTAAGGGGGTTGAGAGAGAGACATACAGCCTGACCGTGGTGTTCACCACAGCTTGGCTGGGGCTCTGGGCTCACCAGAATGGCCTATGCTTTAACCTTCAGTTCTCTCTGCTCACCTAAGGACTTCCCATGCTGTGTTCCAGTGTACTAATAAACCCAACTGTTTTGACAATGCTGCTGGGGTTGTTATCCGGGGTTCTTTCAACCCAAAGCTCTTGGTAACTTTTACTGTGTGCGAGGAGGTGTCAGGAAATAAATCAGGGGAGACACGGCCGTCCGACCGATAGATGGCTGGCACAAACAGGACAACACAAGAGTGCATTCACTTAAAGCTAAACTTTACTTAGTCTCAAGCACTTACACACGTCCACAACAAGATTAGTAAAACACCTCCAACCCTTGATAATTGCCAAAGCTGAGTGTGGCTTTCGAGTGACACAGTGGCAGGCTTCAGGTGGCCAAATCTTCCATCTGCTGGTGGGGACCGCAAGATGTATCCAGAGGGAGAGTCCAAAAAGAGTCCAAAAGAGTCCCCAAACGAGTCCAACTACCTCAAGCTTTTTCCCCTTATTTATACATTAGTAATAGAATGACATGTCCCTTAAAGAAACCTTGTTAAGTAAGCAGTTTCAATGATCAAGCAAGAGGTTCCTTCTGATTATTGATTAACCAGGTGTGGGGTTTTCCAGAGTTTGCAGCCTTGAGACCCCAATAGACATTCCTGGGGCACATCCTGCTCTTTTAAAATGCATGTATCAGCAACTTCAACACAATTCTTATCAGGAAGGACATGGGATCAAGCTGCCTTTCTGTGGCACCCAAAACTCCCTGTCCCCTTTCCTGCCTTGGTCAAGCGGAGACTGTTTAATAGCTTGCTTTTAACAATAAGCCATAGTAGTTTTAGGCACTTTACTGCTTTGCCAAAGTCTCCCCGTACAGGGTGTCCCTGCAAACAGGGAGTAAGGTGCATTAATCCGCGAGGCGTGTACAAGTCTCTACCAGGAGCTGGTCTCAGCTGGACTCGCTGAACGGAGCTCACGGTGTGAAGCAGGAGAGCTGAGGCCCAAAGCTTCCGTGTGGCCGGCCTGAAGGAAGGGTGAGAACACTTGTGGGTTTGGCACATCGAAGGGGCTCCGCCAAGAGATGGTTGCACGGCTGGGGGATGTGGTACTAATCCTGGGCATCCATGACACCAGGTCTTCTGGGTCCTGCTGCTGCCAGGCGTAGGTGCTTGGAAGGGGACATTGAAAATCCTGCTTTCACGCTCTCTCACACATACTGTTTCTGGCACTGACATCTGTTCCTTTGAACAAATGGATAAATGTACTAAAAGGATAAATTAGGATTACCATATGTCCTCTTTTTCCTGGACATGTCCGGCTTTTTGGCAGTCAGACCCCCGTCCGGGGGGAATTGCCAAAAAGCCGAACGTGTCCAGGAAAATGGCGGCTCTGCTCCTCCCCCGATTCTTCGGCTCTGTTTAAGAGCTGAGCTGCCCGAGCGCTATGGGCTTCAGGCAGCCCCCTTGCTTCCGGACCCCAGCCACCGGCCGGGCACTTCCCCTCCCGGGCTCCGGCGGCGCAGGGTCCGGAGGCACGGGGGCTGCCCGAAGCCGGTAGCGCTCGGGCAGCCCGGCTCTTAAACAGAGCCGAAGAGTCGGGGAGGAGCAGAGCCTCCAGCTGCGGCGGCTCTGCTCCTCTTCGGCTCTGTTTAAGAGCCGGGCTGCCCGAGCGCTACCGGCTTCGGGCAGCCCCCGTGCCTCCGGACCCTGCGCCGCCGGAGCCCGGGAGGGGAAGTGCCCGGCCGGGGGCACAGGGTACGGAGGCATAGGGGCTGCCCAAAGCCCGAGTGCTACCGGCTTCATGGTTTGCCGGGCAGCCTCCAGACCCTGCGCCCCCGGCTGGGCGCTTCCCCTCCCGGGCTCCAGCTGCGCTGGGGAAGCGCCGGCCGGGGGCACAGGGTCTGGGGGCTGCCTGGCAAACCGTGAAGCCGGTAGCGCTGGGGTAGCCCTTTCCCCGTGGCTGGGAGTGGGAGGGAGGAGGGGGCGGAGTTAGGGCGGGGAAGGGGCGGAGTTTGGTCGGAACTAGGGGTGGGGAAATGGGTGGGGCCAGGGCCCGTGGAGGGTCCTCTTTTTTTATTTATTAGATATGGTAACCCTAGATAAATGAACTTTGGATAAGTGTAAAGTAATGCACATTGGAAAAAATAACCCCAAATATACATACAATATGATGGGGGCTAATTTATGATTAGGGGTTTGGAACAGGTCCCATATGAGAAGAGATTAAAGAGGCTAGGACTCTTCAGCTTGGAAAAGAGGAGACTAAGGGGGGATATGATAGAGGTATATAAAATCATGAGTGATGTGGAGAAAGTGAATAAGGAAAAGTTATTTACTTGTTCACATAATATAAGAACTAGGGCCCACCAAATGAAATTAATAGGCAGCAGGTTTAAAACAAATAAAAGGAAGTTCTTCACACAGTGCACAGTCAACTTGTGGAACTCCTTGCCTGAGGAGGTTATGAAGGCTAGGACTATAACAGGGTTTAAAAGAGAACTAGATAAATTCATGGAGGTTAAGTCCATTAATGGCTATTAGCCAGGATGGGTAAGGAATTGTGTCCCTAGACTCTGTCAGAGGGCGGAGATGGATGGCAGGAGAGAGATCACTTGATCATTACCTGTTAGGTTCACTCCCTCTGGGACACCTGGCATTGGTCACTGTCAGTAGACAGAATACTTTGGTCTGACCCAGTATGGCCATTCTTATGTTCTTATGAACGCAAACCTATGTTTTGCAAGTGGCTTTGTGATGGGCCAAACCAAAGCCCTGCATTGCTGCCAAGGGTCCCTCACAGTCACACAGTAATCTCTGATGTCACTCACTCTCTCTCATGCCAGCTTAAATGCAGGCAGGGAGCAAAACTTTGCCATTAGCTTCTCCTCCTGGCTAGGAGAGGCTACTCCATGGGGCTTCCTCGCAGGCAGCCAGACCATATTCCCCCTTGTCCCACAGATCAATGCTTCTCAGTGCAGCACAGTAAGGAGGAACAAGCAGACAGTCCTGCTTCCCCCTGCCCCAAGCAGCATCCCAGCCTCACTAGCCAGCCATGTTATGAGGGAGACGGGTGCCAAAGGAATTCAGGGAGAGAGCAGCCTGCGTGGGAGACCGGACAACTGAGAAAAGAGGAGCCAGTGGGAAAAGGCAAGGAGAAAGGCTCAAGTAGGGGCAAAGAGAGAGATTGGGAACAGAGAACACAGTGGGAGAGGGTGCACAGGACTGGAGGTCAGGACTCCTGGCTTCCAAACCCAGCTCTACTCATTTGTGACCTGGGGAAAGGCATGTCTTTTTTTTTTTTTTTTTTTTTTTTTTTAAAATAAACAGAGATATCTTATCTCCTAGAACTGGAAGGGACCTTGAAAGGTCATCGAGTCCAGCCCCCTGCCTTCACTAGGCGAATCAAGTACTGATTTTGCCCCAGATCCTTAAGTGGCCCCCTTAAGGATTGAACTCACAACGCTGGGTTTAGCAGGCCAATGCGCAAACCACTGAGCTATCCCTTCCCCCTGTCACTGTTCTGTGCCTCTGTTTCCCCATTGGTGACACGAGAATAACACTCCTGAGCTATTTCACCTTAGTAATAATAATACCTGGCTTTTACATAGTGTGGCTCATCGGTAAATCTTAAAGCGCTTCACAATTTTTAATGTATTTATCTCCACAACACCCCTGTGAGGTAGGGAAGTGCTGTTTTCCCTTTGTTTTTTGCAGATGCGGAACTGAGACACCGAGCAGCTAAGTGACTTGCCCAAGGTTACACAGAAAGTTTAGGATGGAAGTGTTAGCAGTAGTGTCTTACTAGAAGATAGGGGAGTCAGAAATCTTGTTCCCTTTACAGCCCACATGCTCAAAAAGGTCACCTGAGTGGCTCCCTGAACAGCTGTGTCAAAGAAACCAAACAGCTGCAGCTGTGGAGTGTTGGGAATCTGGCCCTAGACCCAAATGTTACTGCATAGGCTAGTCTCTGTTCAACTGCCAACCAAACCAAAAAAGCATGTTTAAATAGAAAGCTTGACACATTATTGCTCAAGTAACACTCCTTACTCGGATAGTAATTTGAGAACACCCCCCCCACACACACACACACACAAACGTTTTTAGACAGATTTGGAGTAGGAGAGTATATGATATGTAAAATAACCATAAAAAGAGGAAAATAACCTTGCCCAGCCAACTCTGACAGTGACATGAAATGATTCTGCTGTAATCCCAAAATAACTACAATTGAGGCAAAACCAGGATCATTTACCCAGCTCTAGCAGCCCTGGACTTTCGCAGTTGAGATAAATTGGGACAAGACACTCTGGTTTTTCAAAAGTCAAACCGCTCCAATGAGTAGGGTGACCAGATGTCCTGTTTTTAAAGGGACAGTCCCGTTTTTTGGGACTTTTTCTTATATATATTACCCCACACCCCCTGTTGCATTTTTTTCACATTTGCTATCTGGTCACCCTACCAATGAGGTTTTGCAAAACCAAAACCACCTTGAGTTTGCACATATTTGAACTAACCACTGAGATAGCTGTAATTAGCAAATGAAATGTAAACTTCAATCCCTGAAGCTGTTTAAATCCTGGTGCAGTAACAGGTGGTTCCAGTAGGGGGCTATCTTTTTGTTTCTATCAAAAGACATGAAAACCGCTTAAAGGCCAGGCCAATAGTGATCATTTTCAAAAGCAACTGTTTAAAGCATGGAGGGGCGGGGGAGAACCATATTTATGGCCTGTACAACAGCAGTGAACTTGTAGAAAAGTCTCTAAGGTGCCACAAGTACTCCTGTTCTTTTTGCGGATACAGACTAACACGGCTGCTACTCTGAAACCTGTCTTAATGCAGCTGTTTGCCTCACCCTGTTGCAGGGATGTTACTGTATCATTGTAAAAGCCTTTTTGCATTTAGTGCCCAAACAGGGATCTGCAGTGGAAGATGAGAGCTAACAATGCTAGACTGCGTGTAGCAGGCTGCGCCAGTGGTTAGGGCACTGGTGTGGAACTCTGGAAGGCTGAGATCTGTTGTTGGCTCTGCCACTGAGCTGTTTTGTGGCCGCGGGCAAGTCCCTTAACTCTCTGTGTCGCTGTTTCCATTGTGTCTTGTCTTTTTAGATGGTAGCTCTTTGAGGCAGGGACTGTCGCCTGTGTTTGTTTGATGCAAACACAAAGGGGTCCCCATCAAGGGAGTATTCCCATGCTTAAAGTTAAACCTACCTGTGACAGAGTGCACTCACCCCCCAATGGACGGGGAAGGGTTAACTCTGCATTGTGGGCTGAGGAACCCACACCCCCTCAACCCTACTGGGCATGTGCCAAGTGTAGCTGTAGTATAAAAGGCAGCAGTTCAGCTCAGTCTGGCTTGATGGCTGAGAAGGAAGGACACTTGCTGTGGGCTCCAGCCTGGGAAGTGCTAGAGGCTCTGACAGGAGGGACATTGAAGCCCAGGCAGAGATCCAGAAATCAGCAGAGGGCTGTGGGAACCCAGGGTCACCGGGAACCATCCATGCCAAATAGCCTGGAAACTCTGGCGATGTCTGGTGCTCAACTACAAGGGACAAGGTATGAAGTAGCCCACAGGGAGGAGGCAGCCATGTGCCCGGGAACAGTCAGTGTGTTTTGGTCTGGATCCCTGCTGACCAGGGCCGGCTCCAGGGTTTTGGCTGCCCCAAGCAGCCAAAAAGGAAAAAAAAAAAGGCCACGATCGCGATCTGCGGTGGCAATTCGGTGAGAGGTCCTTTGTTCCCAGCGGGATTGAGGGACCGTCTGCCGAATTGCCGCCGAATACCTGGACGTGGTGCCTGGAGCCGGCCCTGCTGCTGACTCAGTGGCAGAGATGCTTGCCACTAATAGGGTCTTGGGCTGGGATCCGGTGGAGTAGGGAGGGACCAGGTCCCCCTACCCTGGCCGTCACCCACCCCTAGGTGACATTCCACTTCCCTGACTGCTTCCCCGACTGCTGGACCACTCAGCCCTGAGAGAGGGGGCAGCCATATTGATTCTGGCCACCAGGCCTTACAACCCGGAGAGCAAGGGTGACTCTATTTACTCTGGCCGTAGGCCTTACAGCCCTGAGGCCAAGGCCATTCCGGCAGATGTATTCACGAGGTGCACTCACCATGCACTGGATGGGGTATCCCCACCCTGTCACACTAACTAAAATCCCACAGCAACATAGCAGGAGACGAACAGATGGGATGGGGATGTTTAGCCATGAGCTATTATTGGGCAGAGTGGAATGAACATTTCCATTCTACAGTATCTGCCTGGTGATAGGGCTTACTGAGACGAAGAAGCTGCACTGGTTAAGTTAAACTGATACAGCTTTGTGTGTGTGTGTATATAACCCCAGGCTTACATTGAAGCATTTAGTGGTGTAAATAAGGGAAGAAACCGTGGTGAGCATACACAGTTCTTGTTTTCATTCTGAGAGGCTCTATGCCTGCAGACTTGGTGGAGCGAGGTGAGGCAACTCTGCTGGATGGGCCCAAATCATCCAGAACTTGGGTGTGGCAGGTACTAGGCATGCTCATTGGCTGTTTGAAGTTACTTGGGTGATTTCCATTGTGGGCAAGCAGCAGGGCAGGACATGCCCAAAGTCACTCTCTGAGAGTGGAACCAATGGGAACTCAAGAGGCGGGGCAGGAGTTTATAAATAGAAGTGGGAGCCCAACTGAAGCACTCCGTGGTAGCACAGCACAAAGCCCAGGGCCGGATTTCCAATTAGGCACAGTAGGCACGTACCTAGGGGCACCTAAAAGTTAAATGTGGGTTAAAAATTTCATTTTTTTTATGGAAAACATGAAGGTGAGCTGGGGGGCGCTGAAGACACTGTGCACAAGGGTGCATACGGTGTAAATCCGGCCCTGTCAAAGCCCAGGCGAGTCCACTGTAAGGATTGTGTTCCAGAAACTCTGCCGATTCTGTTGGCCTTAGATTGCAGGTTGCATCACTCCCCTGGAGAAGAAGAGGACTAGAATTGACTGCAGGCTGTGCAAATTGTAGACTGATAGTACAAAGTCTTGTGGGGAATTTGAAGGAGATTGTTGGACTATCACTTCTTTCCCATCTTTAAGGAGCTGATGTGCCATACAGAGGGTTTGGACACCATTCCTCAGAGACTGAGCAGGGTGAATCCTCCCAGAGAAGAGGAAGCGTATGTATGTACATGAGTAATTATAGGTCGCATTTGAACGTGTGATAGTAAGTACTAAAACCGGGGGGAAATCCCCTGAAAGTGTTGATTTGTAGAGTTGTTGCTGACCACATTTATAGTTGTTTCTTGGTTTATATGTATACATTGTCATGTATTCACATGGACCAAGAGGGCTTTAGTAAATGTTTTCATTTTGCGGTTCGGTCACTCTCCTGCCATCAGAGATTTCTCTAATATAGATAGCTCTATACCTCAAACTCCCGAAAACACCAGCCTCTGGTCTGCACCCCAGCAGAGAGGTAAGCTGAGGTCCTGGAAGGGGAAAGAAATACTATACCCAGACCTGCCATAACATGGTGCCTTTGCCAGACTGGCTATATGCGCACATACTTCACTTCCGTTTCCTGCCTTAACCCCCTGCAGCTCATCTGATGAAAGCAAGGCTTAAACCAAAGGCAAAGTGCCCGCACGCAAAACACCACTGCTTTAACTAAACCAGTGCAACATCACCCCTTCCTTAAACTGGCGCAGCCTTGTGTGGACCCTAGGCCTAGGGCAGTGGTTCCCAAACCGTGGGGCGGGCCCCCTTAGGAGGTCTGGGGGAATGTTTGTGGAGGTGCACAGCAGGGCCTGGGTCAACCCCCAGGCCAGCTCTGCCTCAAGCCTCGGCTCCTCCCCCGTCCCCAGCTCTGCCTTCAACCCAAGCTCCTCTGCTGAGTCAACTGTGCAGCAGTGGAGTGGGGATGCGGACAGATTCCATTACTGGGAAGGGGTCGGGGGGGGGGGGGGGCGGGATCGGACAGGAGCTGTTTGGGCACCACTGCCTTAAGGTGTCACTGGGAGACCCTGGGAGGCTACAAACCACCCCGAAGTGCAGAGACGGGCATTCGTCACTGCCCAGAGAATCACGGTGGGATGCTCTGCACTCCAGCGCCTGTTGCTGAAGGATGGTCTACATTACAAAGTTAGGTTGGCTTAACTACATCGCTCAGGGCTGTGAAAAAGTCCCGCTCTGTGCGATGTAATTAAGCGAACCTAAGCCCTAGCATAGACACCGTAAGGCCGATGGAAAAATTCTTCCATCAGCCTAGCTACCGCCTCTCAGGGAGGTAGATTGGCTACAACAGGGAGGAACCCCTTCCGTTGCTGTAGTAAGTGTCTATGACTAGTACTGGACTCACAACAGACTCCTGCAGGACCCTACAAGATACGTCCTCCCAATTTGACAGCAAATCATTGATAACTACTCTTTTGAGTACAGATTTTCTAGCAGGTGTGCACCCACCTTATAGTAATTTCATCTAGACCACATTTCCCTAGTTTGCTGATGAGACTGTCATGAGGGACTGTCAAAAGCCTTACTAAAATCAGGATAAATCACATCTACTGCTCCCCCTCCATGCATTAGGCCAGTAACCCTGTCAAACAAGGAAATTAGGTTGGTCTGGCATGATTTGTTCTTGATAGAGCCATGCTGGCCATTCCTTATTATTCTGTTATCCTCTAGGTGCTTACAAATTGATTGTTTAATAATTTGTTCCAGAATCCTTCCAGTATTGAGGTCAGGCTCTGTAATTCCACAGATCCTCTTTATATCCCTTTTTAAAGGTAGATACTAGAATTGCCCTTCTTCAGTGCTCTGGGACTTCACCCATCCTCCATGAGCTTTCAAAGATAATTGGTAATGGTACCAAGATTACTTCGGAGATAGTTCCTTAGGTACCCTAGGGTGAATTTTATCAGGCCCCGCAAACTTGAATACAAACCTCTAACTTACCCAAATATTCTTTACCCTGATCTTTTCCTCTCCTGGTTTGTGTTCCTTCCTTTAATATTAATTGTCAGATATAATTATCCTTTCCAGTGAGGAGTGAAGCAAAATCGGCATTAAACACCTCGGCCTTCTTGATGTTGTCGTTATTAGCTCTGCTTCCCCAGTAAGTAGTGGACCTACACTTTCTTTCATCTTTCTCTTGCTCCTACTGCATTTATAGAACCTCTTCTTGTGTTTTGGGTATTTCTATTATCGTGATGTTGATATGGTGGTTAAATAAAAGTGTTTCCCAGATGCTTGATTGTCCCTGCTACCTCGAGAATGCTGCAAATCGTTTTTATGGTTATTTCAATTATCATTGCACCTAGGAGCCTTATTCAGCGACTTCATTGTGCTGGGTGCTGGACAAACATAGAACAAAAAGATGGTGCCTGCCCCAAAGAACTTACAATGTAAATATAAAATGAGACAACAGATGGATACAGGCAGACCAATGGGAGCATACAAGGAAACAATGAGACAATAGTTTCTGAAATTCTGAGTTGACTCCACAGGAAAAGTAACCAAAATGTATGTTTTATATTGGGTGTAGTAAGTATTACTGTTCTTTCCTTATACAAGTGAAAACTGGGAGGTAGGATGTTTAAACAGCAAGCTTTTAGAGCCTGAGTCTCCTCTCACTTACATCAGCAGTCTTGCCAACTCTTGCAATTTTGAGTCTCATGATATCTGATGTTTTTCTTTAAAGTCACAGCTCCTGGAGTCAAGTGATTATGTGTAAGGCTACATTTTAGTCATGGGTATTTTTAGTAAAAGTCATGGACAGGTCACAGGCAGTAAACAAAAATTCACAGCCCGTGACCTGTCCATGACTTTTACTAAAAATACCTCTAACTAAAACTTGGTCTGGGACCCCCACGGGTGCTGGGGCCAGGACCCTCGGGGCTGGCAGGCTCCCTACCCATCTCTGACTGTCATGTTCCTGCAGCTCCTAAGGGGAGGGGCGTCATGGGGGGCTCCGCACACTGCTCCTGCCACAAGCACCAGCTCTGCAGCTCCCATTGGCTGGGAACAGCAGCGCATGGAGCCCCCTGGCCCCTCCACCTAGAAGCTTCAGGGACATGCTGGTGGGAGCTGGGGACCCCCCAGATAAGCACTCCCCCAATTCCTGACGGAGTCTTGAGCCCCCTCCCACACACCCAAACTGCTGCTGCTGGCCTGGGGGCTGCCCGGCTTGGACAGCCCCTGAGCCAGCACCGGATGCTGCAGAAGTCTCAGAGGTCACGGAAAGTCACCGAATCTGATTTCTGTGACCTCCGTGACAGACACGCAGTCTTGATTGTGGGACTCGCACCTTTCTATTTTTTTAAAAGAAAGTTTCCAGGCCTGTATGAGAGAGGTGAAAACATGAGCCCTGGAGTCTAAAATAAAAAGGCAAATAAAAAAACCCCAAATGCATCATTTTAAAAAAACCTCATGATTTTAAAGGTTTCAGAGTAACAGCCGTGTTAGTCTGTATCCGCAAAAAGAAGAACAGGAGTACTTGTGGCACCTTAGAGACTAACAAATTTATTAGAGCATAAGCTTTCGTGGACTACAGCCCACTTCATCGGATGCATCCGATGAAGTGGGCTGTAGTCCACGAAAGCTTATGCTCTAATAAATTTGTTAGTCTCTAAGGTGCCACAAGTACTCCTGTTCTTCTTTTTGCATGATTTTAAAGCTGCTCTTGTGAACTTGGGGGGTGCTGAATAATTCGGGATGGAAATAGTGTATTGGCTTTGTGTTTGCAGCTTTATCACTGTAACTCAGGCTACAGCTACACTATGAACTAGGGGCATGATTCCACTGCTCACATACACATTCTCACATAAGAATGTGTCAGACCAAAGGTCCATCTAGCCCAGTATCCTGTCTTCTGACAGTGGCCACTGTCAGATGCCCCAGAGGGAATGAACAGAACAGGCAATCATCAAGTGATCCATCCTTCATTGCCCATTCCCAGATTCTGGCAAACAGAGGGTAGGGACACCATCCCTGCCCATCCTGGCTAATAGCCATTGATGGACCTATCCTCCATGAATTTATCTAGTTCTTTTTTTAACACTGTTATGGTCTTGGCCTTCGCAACATCCTCTGGCAAGAAGTTCCACAGGTTAACTCTGCGTTGTGTGAAGAAATACTTCCTTTTGTTTCTTTTAAACCTGATGCCTATTAATTTCATTTGGTGACCCCTAGTTCTTGTGTTATGAGAAGGAGTAAACAACACTTCCTTATCTACTTTCTCTACACTGGTCATGATTTTACAGTAGCTTGTTTAGAGCTAGTACCAATATAAATAACAGGGCAGCCATGGTAGCCCGCACCGTTGCTGCACAGCTGAGCAGTGCTGGGTATATAACCACCGTTTTCAGGAGTGTTTGTACCTGGCCAGCTGAGCCATGCTGCTGCTATTCCATCACTGAGCTAGTGCGCGTACAGATATGCCAGCTGGGGAATCACTCCTAGTATATAGCACAGAAAAGGTTGTTAGAAGGAGGAGGGAGAAAAATTATTCTCCTTAACCTCTGAGAATAGGACAAGAAACAATGGGCTTAAATTGCAGCAAGGGAGGTTTAAGTTGGACATTAGGAAAAACTTCCTAACTGTCAGGGTGGTTAAGCACTGGAATAAATTGCCCAGGGAGGTTGTGGAATCTCCATCATTGGAGTTTTTTTAAGAGCGGGTTAGACAAACACCTGTCAGGAATGGTCTAGATAATGCTTACGGCTAGTCTACACTGGCAACGCTAAAGCACCGCCGCGGCAGTGCCTTAACGTGCCTTGTGTAGTTGCGGTGCAGGGGCGTTGGGAGCGCAGCTCCCAGCGCTGGGGCACTGTTTACACTGGCACTTTACAGCGCTGCAACTTGCTGCACTCAGGGAGGTGTTTTTTTCACACCCCTGACGGAGAAAGTTGCAGCGCTGTTAATTGCCAGTGTAGACAAGCCCTAGTATTTCCAGGCATGCAGGAGATGGGAGGTCCCTTCCAGTTCTAAGATTCTGCCAGCGTAGCCTCAGATAAATTGCGGTGGAGCACAGCTAGTGGGTGAAACGTTGTTAGGGGTTGCGTTAAGACCTTGCTCAAGCTGATTGGTGAATGAGTTTGAGGGCATGGCTACACTTGCAGACGTAGAGCACTTTGCGTTAAACCAGCCTTCGTAGAGCGCAGTAGGGAAAGCGCTGCAATCTGTCCAAACTGACAGCTGCCAGCGCACTGGCGTGGCCACATTAGCAGCTCTTGCAATGGCCACAGAGCAGTGCATTGTGGTAGCTATCCCAGCATGCAAGTGGCTGCAACATGCTTTTGAAATGGGGGGGGGTGGAGTGTGACAGGGTGTGTTGTGTGTATGTGGGGGGGAGAGAGGGTTTTGGGGGGCTGAGAGCATATCAGCATGCTGTCTTGTAAGTTCAGACAGCAGCAGACCCCCCTACCCACCCCTGCCCCTCTCTCACACACAGCATTCCACAGTAACGGTTGCTTTGTCTTGGAGCAGATAAGCAGCCGGCTGTCAGAAACGGCGCTTTCAAAGGGCATATCGGCATGCCTGCAGTGATTCCAAAACAATGACCAGCATGGCCACTTGACTTAAGGGGATTCTGGGACGTTTCCAGAGGCTGATCAGAGCACAGTAATGCAACACCCATTCACACTGACACCCGGGCGTTTCAGCCAATGCGCACCCACCGTTAATCTTCTCGCCGAGGTGGAGTACAAGGACCGCTCTAGCCCTGGAGTCCGAGTGCTCTGTGCCTTGCCACGGTGACCGGGGAGTGAGCTAGGGTGTCCGGGGCCACTTTAATGCGCTCTAACTTGCAAGTGTAGCCAAGCCCTAAGAGAAGGTGAGGGCCACCCCTAAAACAGGGCCTACAGAGTCTGCCCAGAAACCAGCACCAGCGGAGGTTTGACTGGGTATTGTGACCAGGTGTGTGAGAGAACACCCAGAAGGAAACTGGGAACAGACAAGAAAAGCCAAGGAGGAGTTTGTAAGACAGAGCGAGGGTTTGGATCTGATGTTGGCTAAAGAGGCACGGGGTTAATTGCAAGCTAAGAAACAGCTTTTGTCCTCGAGTCCTTCTGAGTTCGGGGACACGGCTTTGTACCTTCTTTGCAAATAAACAAAGCTGCATCAAAGAAATGCCTGACTGTCACCAATTAACGCTGCCACCTGGAACATCTCCAGCCCCCCTAACTTTAACTAGCTGCTTGGGTCAAAAGGAGCAACGCTGTACACTACACTTTTGTTGTCTTTCCTGTCCACACAGCATTAAGAATATGAGGCAACCTCAAGGACATAGCTAGGTTCCAAATGACAGTATTTCCTAACTAGCTTCTGCAGTTAGTCCCACTAGAGGGCTCCCAAGGTATTTAAAGAGATACTCCCCAATTCCTGTACACTACATCAATCATGTATTTTCTATGATTAAGAAACAGTAAAATCACAATTATATGTAAAGGTGAAGAACAGACACAAAATTTAGCCACTAATTGCACATCAGTCTAACTCTTCATTTATTCCATGCCATGCCATTTAGCAACAGAATACATATTTTAAATGATTCCTGTTAATGCCAGGCAAGGACAATCTGCTGCAATGCCGTCTCAGTTCTTTTTGTCTGATCCTAGAGAGGCTGACACGATCAAAAAAGGTGAAACAATGGCAAGCCATTACATTCCATTATTACAAAGGAGACAAAGGCTTGGAACAAGAAAAAAACTAAAACGGAACCTTCTGTGCTAAAAACTGCTTTCGCTCTTGCCAGTCATTCGAAGATGCAGTGACAGTTGGCTTTGAATCCCCATAAATGCTGCTGCTTACGAGGCGATATCCTCATTCAAGCATCAACATGCTGCACAAGGGCACACAAACCAACATGTGCGCACACCCAAGCCTCAGAATGGCATGTTCTATCATGAAAAGTCAGTGGGCGAGATCCAGATTATCCACAGAAGCTACCCTGGATTGATGGTGGTGTAGCACAGATCAGAATCTCACCCCTGCCACTTCCTTTTATTAATGTAAGGAGATTATATGCAAAGATTGGTCTCTGCTCTAAAGGACTGAAATATCTTTACAAAACCAGGACAGCTGCAGATATCTAGTATAACAATGAACCTGCAAACAAATGTAGATTTGCCAGCTCCCCTCTGTTTTCCTTCACACCCATTTTCTTCCAACACTTGCTACTTTTTTCCCCTAAATAACCTCTTCATAGCCTGATCTGACCTATTGTTTCCCATCTTGTCTGTTGTTTATTTAATGCAGCTATCTTAGATTGCACCAGGAATGTGCTTTGATCGCACTAAATGATCAAGCCTCACCGCCTCAGCTGGGAGCGAGGTAAACAATATACAAGGATCTCTTTACCCACCACTGAAATGCAGCCACTTCTGGGGTGGACCACAGTGCAAAACCAAGCCACTCTTTTTTGCCTCCTCGTGACTCCAGTACATCAGGCATCATTTGATAGGCAAGATGACAATACACAAACTGGATAGAGGTAGTTTAGTCTAGTGGAGAGGGCACTGGAGTGGAACTTAGCAGACGTGGGCTCTATTCCTAGTTCTATCATTGTGCAATGTGTCACTGGGCAAACCACTTCACCTCTTTTCCTCTCCCTCCAGCTGTCTGCCTTGTCTACTTAGATTGTAAGCTCTTCAGGGCAGACACTCTCTGTCTTGTACAGTGCCTGGCACAATGGATTGAGGCCTCCAGGTGCTACTGAAGTATAAATAATAATAAACATCCAACAATCAGATGTATGAATTAAAACAGCTCTGCTGCTCGGATTCATCTGCTGCACATGTGCTGATGCCTAAGACAGTACACGGGCTGGTGCTGAGTCCTAGTGGGTGATGTATTTGTGAGTTCTGCTTGCTGGAATGTAAGGCTTTGCCTTGTAAAATTCTTTGGCGGTACCTGTAGAGATAAAAGCACGGCAGTAAAACCAGAGCTGGGTGGGGCCCAAACCAATCACAAAGATATGGATACTCCTGAACTCAAGGGAGTGTAGATCTGGATCCAAACTTTGTAGCTGGCCCCTATAATGTCTGTCAGGGTAGAGAGGAGAGACAGACTATAAAAGGTGTTCTTTATGGGGGCCAGGGAACACAGACAGACCCTGTAGTTTCCCCTGGCTCTCTAGCTTCCAGATGGGTTAAATGCAGTTTAAATCCCAACATGGAGTAATCAATACAGGATGGGACTGCTGACAAAACTACAGCCCTTGGCCCTGATTCTCTCCCACACTGTTTCCTTTATACTCTCTGCATAAAGTGGCCAGGCATTAGACTGGTATCACAACCTGATGCTTCCTCCTCTCACAACCCTTGTGCTGGGGGCTGGAGGCAGGAGCTAGTTTGAGTTGGTGGGGTGGCCCATAGCTGCCAGAGGTAAGTCATTGTAACTAGGAATAACTAGGAGGTCACCTACTTTGCATTGGTTCAGGATTCAGATAGGGCATATGGCCCCCTTTGCTCCCATCTCTGTCCTGGGCTGGGCTTTCTGAGAGGCACAGCACAAAACTGGGGGCAGAATCTCCCTAATAAGCCAACCCAAATTCCTGCATCCCAGCTCCATCCGAACACTGGTAAAATTCAGGGTCTGATATGACCTGTGAGGCTCAGTCCCATCTCAATGTAAAATGAGATGCTTCTCTCCTAGCCTGCTCTATTGCTCCCACGGAGTTTTATGTTGTCCTTTACTAAACGCTGGACGAAAGAGAGGAAGACCACGAATAACATGGAAACGAACAGTTCTGAACGACATCAAGCACCTCCACATGACATGGGAAGATTTGGAGAGAAGGGCAGTTGACCGGCAAGGATGGCAAACGTGGGTAGCCCAATGCGCAGCAAAGCACGGGACGGACTAAGGTCTAAGGTTCGTAAGCACTCTGAATAGTGTGCTTGGAGCTCAGCCAAGGCGCTCAGACATTCACGGTGAGCACATTGATGCTTAGAGAGCTCGCTGACTCGGGCAGATTGACACACGTAGGTCACGGGAAGAATAGTGAGCAGTGTGGGTAATTTTCAGGATGAATAATAATAGCATTTAAAACCCCTCCAGAAAATATGTCAAGATGCAGACACAGAATTGCAGAGCTCGTAGGACAGACACCAGTAAACTGGGGAGCTCATTCTTGTTTATACCAGGGATCCCTTTACACCAATCTGGCAGTGTAAATTGAGCTGGAAGTGGGTAGAAGAGGAAGCAGCTCCCCCTTTAAGTCCCCTTCCTTTGTACTGCTTGAGTGGCAAAAAGGGGACTTAACATGAATGTGAAGCTGACCCTACAGCTCTATCAGTAGGTTTTTAAGTCGCGTTGACATTTCCTCTTCCCATTTGCATCCATTTTCTTTTTCTTAAAGTCTCCCCGTTGTGGCGGAGCTCAGAAGAGAACTGAAAGCAGATTCCAGGGATGGTCACTCAATCTTGACGTGACTGCCAAGGAGGAGAAGGCATGCCCATGTTAGTGACTCTCAGTACTGCTACAGCTGGGTCACAGGGGCAATACGAAACCCTATCCCTACCCTCCAGCATATCTGCCTCTCCCCCCAGCTTAGTGTCATCCGCAGACTTGCTGAGGGTGCAATCCATCCCATCATCCAGATAGTTAATGAAGATAGTTAACGGAGGGTAGGGATAGGGTCCAGAGTGACCTAGACAAATTGGAGGATTGGGCCAAAAGAAAACTGATGAGGTTCAACAAGGACAAGTGCAGAGTCCTGCACTTAGGACAGAAGAATCCCATGCACTGCTACAGGCTGGGGACCGACTGGCTAAACAGCAGTTCTGCAGAAAAGGACCTGGGGATTACAGTGGACGAGAAGCTGGATATAAGTCAGCAGTGTGCCCTTGTTGTCAAGAAGGCTAACGGCATATTGGGCTGCATTAGTAGGAGCATTGCCAGCAGATCGAGGGAAGTGATTATTCCTCTCTATTCGGCACTGGTGAAGCCACATCTAGAGTATTGTATCAGTTTTGCGCCCCCCTCCACAGAAAGGATGTGGACAAATTGGAGAGAGCCCAGCGGGGGACTGAGGCACATAACTTACGAGGAGAGGCTGTGGGAACTGGGTTTGTTTAGTCTGCAGAAGAGAAGAGTGAGGGGGGATTTGATAGCAGCCTTCAACTATCTGAAAGGGGGTTCCAAAGAGGATGGAGATAGGCTGTTCTCAGTGGTGGCAGATGACAGAACAAGGAGCAATGGTCTCAAGTTGCAGTGGAGGAGGTCTAGGTTGGATATTAGGAATAGTTGGAAAAACTATTTCACTAGGAGGGTAGTGAAGCACTGGAATGAGTTACCTAGGAGGTGGTGGAATCTCCATCCTTAGAGGTTTTTAAGGCCCGGCTTGACAAAGCCCTGGCTGGGGTGATTTAGTTGGTGTTGGTCCTGCCTTGAGCAGGGGATTGGACTACCTACTGAGGTCTCTTCCAACCCTAATCTTTTATGATTCTATGTTGAACAAAACTCCTGGGACACTGCGCTTGATATTGGCTGCCAACTAGACATTGAGCCGTTGATCACTACCTGTTGAGCCCAAAAATCTAGCCAGCTTTCTATCCACCTTATAGTCCATTCATCCAATCCATACTTTTCTAACTTGCCGGCAAGAATACGGTGGGAGACTGTATCAAAAGCTTTGCTAAAGTCAAGATATATCATGTCCACTGCTTTCACCATATCCACAGAGCCAGTTATCACATCATAGAAGGCAATCAGGTTGGTCAGGCATGACTTTCCCTTGGTGAATCCATGTTGACTGTTCCTAATCACCTTCCTCTCCTCCAAGTGCTTAAAAATGGATTCCTTGAGGACCTGCTCCATGATTTTTCCTGGAGGGGGCAGGGCTGATTCATGATTTTTGAATGGTTGGGAGTGGCAATATTAATAAAGGCTGAGAAATAAACATCTAAGCTTTCCAAGAAGACAGCCAGCAAAACCAGGCTAGACCAGGGAAATTTGCACTGGTGTAACTACGTTGAGGAAGCTACACTGGAGCAAACCCCTAATGGAGATGCACTGTTTGGAGGTGTGGTGGCAACACTTGTTGAGGTACCTGAGCTATCTTTGATCTAGATGTTTACACACACTGACCTGTCACGCCTCGGATTGCAGTGAAAACTTACCCCAATAAGTGGCACTGGTATGAGCCGCAGCAGTGCCTCTCATCTACATTAGAGTTTGCATTAGTGTAGCTAATGGTATAAAAAGAGTCAACAGCACCACCCCATCTAAACTAGGCCTAAGGTTAAAAAAAAAAAAAGCAGGAAAAAACAACCCTTGTCAGGTCAACCTCTGTATGTCATAAAGAAGGAACAAACCCAATTCTCCCCCCCACACACACACCTTGTGGGGATGTTTACAGACCAAATCTTGATCCCATTGAATCAATAGCAAAACCCTGGCCCTATGTACATGCAAAGTGCCGTCTGCTTTATCTGTCCCAAGATAGCAAGGAGGAGGAAATAACCTTTTAAGTTTCTCCCCCCCTTTAAAAATAAAACAATGAACCTGTCTGGAACTCCCTTATTATTTAGTCCATTAACAGCCTCTGAGTATTCCGGCTGCCTCTCTTGTTTCTGGTCTGGGTTCTATTGTCTTCTTTTGCTTTGCATTGTTGCATTGTCTCTTAAACCTTTGTTTATCCAGCCACTTGTGAATCATTTGCGCTTTGAGCAATTGACTCAGTCATGTATTGGGGCTGATTTTTTTCAGAGATTGCCTAAGAACTAGCTTGATCTCTTTCATTAAAAATGTGCCCTGGTTCCACATCTTTTTCTTTCTCTGATATTTGCAAAGCTTGTTCCTCAGGTTTTATTTCACTCTGTTTGTGACTTTTCTGTAGAACAACACAAGCATGGCCAAAATCACCAAACACCAAAAATCAGAAACACCAAAAATCAGACTGGGACGCTGATGAATTTTGCAGCAGTTAGAAATTATTCTGAAAGCCTTAGCTTTCATGGAAAACTAGTTAATTCCTGGGTGGATGTCATCTGGGAACTGGCTACATTTCCTAGGAGCCTTGGAATTTGCTAGAGAATTTTACACTGGGGAGGAGGGAAGGTTTCTGGCAGAAATGGATTCATAGCACAAGGTTCTGGTCCAGATATAAAGTTCCAGGATATTTGGATCCAGGCTTTTGGCTGGTTAGAAACAGAGACATCTGTCAAGTTCAGATCCTGCTCTGAACTCCTCCAAGGCTTGGGAGTAATCTGGTTGGACTAGATGCGATCGGGGGTTGGACTATATGATGACCTGAGGTCCCTTCCAACCCTGATATTCTAGGGTTTGGGAGTTCGGCTTGGGCCTTGCCTCTAGTTTCTGGCTGCTGGAAGGGAGGGTCACTGTGGACATTTTGCTTGAAGTTGAAGCCCTCTCCATTCCTGGGCCTATGATCTAGACACCCCATGTCTCTTACCACTAGTCCTACTTTCAAGCCCAACACCTGCTGGGGAGAACAGACTCCACTGGGAGCAAGGCCAGTAAAAACCTTCCCACGGAAACTTGAACTCAGGTCCCAGAAGTAGTGGATTCTCGTGTGTGTTTTAAGATATATTGGTCAGATTTTACGCACAGGTAAAGCCCTATGACTTTTGGGCATAGGCAAGCCCAGGGCTGGCCCCAGCATTTCTGCCGCCCCAAGCAAAAAAAAAAAGCCGCAATCGGTGGCGGCAGTTCAGTGGCAGGTCCTTCGCTCCTCGAGGGAGTGAGGGACCTGCCGCCCCCGAATTGCCGCAGGTGCCGCCCCTCTCCCTTGGCCGCCCCAAGCACCTGCTTGTTAAGCTGGTGCCTGGAGCCGGCCCTAGGCAAACCTTATCGCTAACCTGTGCAAGCTGTTTTTCGCTGGGCTTGGTACCGGAACATGGCTGGAAAAAAGAAAAGTGTGGATCCCCTGACAGACATCCAGGGGGACTGGGACTAGGTGAAGAAGATCAACATATCAACCCCAGGCAGAAACTGATCTACTGCAGGGGCATTTGGTAGATTGGTCCAACCCTGACTCTGGGTCTTGCTGGCCACAGACCTGGGGAACCCTAATCTCAAGGCTGCTCTAACTCATGCTCCATTTCCCACGATTCCTATAGGCTGTTATGGGAGCTGAGAGCATCTGGGGTGCAGTCATGCTCCAACCATGCTCCTGGCCCCTTTGGCCATGTCCTTGGCATGCCCCAATGCCAGAGGCTTTAAAGGGGATGGCACTGAGCCAGCTGCCAGCTCTAGGCCACCCAGGGGTAAGCCCCTATGTTAGGAATATTCCCGTGCGAGCAGATCTGCTGCCAGAGCAGTGTAACATGGCCATAAAACAACAGACTCAAGCCCTTGATCTCTTTGCTTACAGAGGCTTTTCTCCTACCTGGCTGGGTCTTCTAGGTGCTTCTGTCTGTAATGTAACAGACTAACAATAATAACAACGTGCTGGGTGGTGGTCTTGTGACTCAGGCACTGACATGGGACCCAGGAAATCTGGATTCAAATCCCACCCTCTGCAACAGACATAGACCCCAATCCTGCAAAGATTCACGTGGGTGCTTAACTTGACTATTGCGGGTGGTTCAATTGATTTCAGTGGGACAGCTCACAATAGGAAAGTTAAGCAACTGCATTAAGTCTTTGCGGGATCGATGGAGGGAGGCTTCGCTGTGTGATCTTGGGCTAGTCACTTAATTTCTTTATGCTTCAGTTCCCCATCTGTAAAATGATGTAAAATGATCCGTCAGTGAGACAGCTGTACTCACAAAGGTGCTGTGAGGGGACTCCATTAATTCATAGTTTATTCATAGATTCTAGGACTGGAAGGGACCTCAAGAGGTCATCGAGACCAGTCCCCTGCCCTTATGGCAGGTCCAAATACTGTCTAGACCATCCCTGATAGACATTTATCTAACCTACTCTTAAATATCTCCAGAGATGGAGATTCCACAACCTCCCTAGGCAATTTATTCCAGTGTTTAACCACCCTGACAGTTAGGAACTTTTCCCTAATGTCCAACCTAAACCTCCCTTGCTGCAGTTTAAGCCCATTGCTTCTTGCTCTATCCTTAGAGGCTAAGGTGAACAAGTCTTCTCCCTCCTCCTTATGACACCCTTTTAGATACCTGAAAACTGCTATCATGTCCCCTCTCAGTCTTCTCTTTTCCAAACTAAACAAACCCAATTCTTTCAGCCTTCCTTCATAGGTCATGTTCTCTAGACCTTTAATTATTCTTGTTGCTTTTCTCTGGACCCTCTCCAATTTCTCCACATCTTTCTTGAAATGTGGTGCCCAGAACTGGACACAATACTCCAGTTGAGGCCTAACCAGCGCAGTACCCAGATATTAGGGTGATGCGGACCATATAAAGAGAAAGATATACAGCCCTGTTCTGCTTTATTTAAAAAGAGCAGGTGTAGTTATATTATATGAACAAGATCTTTGCTTGGGGAACTGTTGAATTTGGCTGATTCCAGCTCACTTACCAGAATGAATTACTAGACATGTGCTGCAGTTTGTTTCACCATTGTTATGTTTCATGCACGTTAATGAATACAAAATTGACTTTTTTTTGTCTCATCGCCAGAGAAACCCCTCTCCCATCTCCCCCCCCCCCACACACAAATATTTTGATCGCAAAACTAAGACTGGCTGCTGAAGTCTGATTTCTGTGAGTTGAATCTAGTTTATTTTTAATCCGGGGACAGTCTGCAAAAGAAGCCATTTATTATAAGCAATTACAAAGCCAGCATTCAAAAAAGAGCTATGAGATGGTGAATAGTCCCCTCAAAGACAGCTGCAAGCTCACTAACATATCCCAGTGTTCGGGGAACATAAAGAAATGAGATTCCGAGTTGTGAGAAAGTGCTCGGCAATCTATTGGAAATCTGTTCCAACAAAGTATCCACTTTCAGCCATAAAGAGGGCCTCTCTGTGCAGGCTGTCTATTTACTCTTTGTCTTCAGCTGGAGAGACCAGTTCCTGGAGGATGGATCCCTTTGGTGTGTCATACAATCTCACCCTTCCCCTTCCTCCCCCCTTCCTTCATTACCCAACCAAAGGCTAAGTGTGTTTTTTTTCCCCCCCTTTCATAAATGGGCAGACAGCGTGGATGGCTCCTTGAATTTGCTCTGCCGGTTTCCCTTTCCAGCCTGGAACAGGTGGGGAGCTTCCAAGAGAGAAAGGAGAGAGTCCCGTGAAATAGCAGGGAAGAGGCTTGCTCCCTTCATGTTCAGTTAGGCAGGGCATGCAGCTTCCCTGGCATTGCTCGGACGAAGCTGCTGCCTCTTTTTCTTTTTTTCTGTGAAAGGATTTTCCCTGGGATCCTTCTTCCCCCTTCCCCAGGTTTCTGTCCCCCTTCCCCACCACATACATTTCTTCTCTTGCTGCTGATTGACATAAACCCATGCAGAAGGGGAGTGGGAATCTGCTGAAATCTGGAGATTGGTTTCTTCCTGGTGGGTGTTATGGGCTTCCATGCAACAAGAGCCCCGCTGTATTTTCAGGGTGGCATTTACACCAGACCCCTGCCTGGGGTTAGCATTGAGCTACAGCACCCCGGGAGCAGCCCTGGGGGAGAGGATTGTGCGGCAGGGCGGGCAGAAGCAATCTGCAAATGCTGCTCTGTGTGCAACCTGTAGCTCGCTCACTCCCCTCCTTGCACTGCCCCTACTCTACAAGCTGAGGTGGAAGAGGGAGGGGTTGTGACCATGCCTTTCCACCCTCCCCCCTCTTTTTGGTGACTTGCTCCAGGAGGTGGGGGGGGACCGAGATCAAAGCAGTCCATATGCTTCACAGGGTTGCTCTTGCAGGAAGTCCCCGCCAGGCAACACAGGGAGCTGATTGCACAGCTGAGCAAGGCCCATCAGATTTCAGATCAAGGGAATGCCTCTGGGGAGAGCACAGTGTGTGCATCTCTTCAGGAGCAGTCTGCATGAGAATGGCAGCTGCTTTTATAGGAGGATGGGGAGAGATGCTCCTCCAGCAGCCCAGGGGCCCTGCTCCTCTCTGCTCCCATCCCCATGAAGCCGAGAGGGGCTCTTAGGGAGGAAACGGACGGTGCCAGCTGTTTTTTTTTTGTGAGCAGGGATAGGAGGTTGGGCCACTACTTTATTCCCAGCTGGAGTCTGGGGGCTACAGCCGGCCCTGAGCTGCTGGACTCTTCACAGCCTGGGAGGCTCCCACTGCCCACTTTCTCCATCTCGCCTGCTCCCATGCCGAGAAAAGCAACGGGCACCTCCTGAGCAGCTGGTCTCCCTCTCCCTGCTCTCACAGGGGAATAGGGCAGAGCGGAGAGGAGCCCAGAGCTGCAGCAGCAAGGCGGGTGGAGCCCTGCAGCGTTGTCAGGCTGCGGGGGAGGGACTGAATCCACTTTATGGAGGAAAAGTGGAGCGGTTTGGCCTGAGTGACTGTTCTTGGGAGTAGGGTCAGCCTGTATTGCACAGTGAGGGGAACGCTGAGCCGAGCCCACCCCTCTCTCCCTAGATCCCTCCTCCCCATAGCATCCTGAGAAACTCCAGCTGGGAGCTTCTCCCCAGACCCACCAATCCCACAGCAAACAGAGCAAGGACCCCTCCCAGGTACTCCCCCCTCGAAACAGGTTACCCAAGATCTGTATTTAATTGACCCAGTGATGAAATGCCCTTAAAAGCAGGTTTTATGGTTTAAAAAAAAAAAAAGCCATAATAATGCATCAAAACACGGGCCTTCCGCATTTTGGTCAAGCACGATGATGTATCACACTGGCAGGTCTGAAGGTCGAGACATCTGGTGCCTGATGCGGAGTGTAATCCAAGTGTGTGGTCCGCGGGCTAGTCTACACGGCAGTGCTTTAACGTGGTTTGTGTAGTTGCGGCAGAGCAGAAAAAACACCTCCACGAGGGCTGCAGCTACCACCGCTGGTGCACTGTCTACATTGGCACTTTACAGCGCTGAAACTTGCTCACAGCCGAGCAAGAAAGTTGCAGCGCTGTAAAGGGCCAGTGTAGCCAAGCCCAGAGATGGGCTGAGGAGGCATGTATGGGAGGATGCACCTTTAGGGTGCTGGAGTGAGAGACTCCCTCAGGGTGCAAGGTCTGCTGCTGCCAAAATCTCACCAGCTGTTCTCCCAAGCCTGCAGTGGGTTCCACACCCAGTGGGGAACCAGAATTGGAACTGGGTCTCCTGCTCGGGTTGCCAACTTTCCAGTTTTTCAAAACTGGACACTCCATGCCCCCACCCCGGTCACTTGCTTCCCTCCATCCCTCTTACTCACGTCCCCCAAAGTTGTTTGCTCTCCCTGGACTCAGGAACTGCCGCGGAGCCTGCCAGCCTGCCCAATTGGGGCATGGGAGGGTGGAGAAGGGGTCAGTCCCTGGAGCGAGGGGCTGGAGAGAGCCAAGGCCCCGGGAGGCTGAGAAGGCAGGATGGGCGGTGAGCCCGGCCGCTGGCCCTGCTCCTCAAACGCTCTGTGCTGTCAAGATCCCTCCTCCTCCAGCAGCAGCTGCTCTTTCCGCCCTCCTGGTGGTGGAGGCAGATTGCGGTTACTGGACTTTTGGTGTCCAGTCAGCAGTACTGACTGGACACTTCACAAGCCCCCTTTGACTGGACTTTCTGGTCAAAAACTGGACACCTGGCAACCCTAGTCACCTCGAACCAGCCAACCTGTCCGATCTCAAAAGCAAAGCAAGATTGGGGTGGGGCTGTCCTTGCAAGGGCGACCTCCCAGGGAAAGCGCGGGAGGCCGCTGTAGGAAGTGGTGTTGGTGGTGCAGTAGAAAGCCCCCTCCCGAGGGTCACTCTGACACGATGTAAAAGGGGTGCTCTGGTCAGGTTCATGTCAGTCAAAGAGCCCCTTGCACTATTCTCAGGAGCAGCTGCAGGTGCTAACCTTAATGTCTTGGGTAACGGCATACTCACTGTCTATCCCATACGGCTTCCACTGGTTACAGGCCTGCTTCTGCAAGATCCTCAGTGCCTCCTGGGAGGTACTGAGTGCCCCAACAACTGATGAAGTCAATGGGAGTTGAGGGAACTCATCATCAAGTTGCAGCAAGGACTAAGCACCTTACGGTATGGAGCCTTAGGGTGCTACTTCCTGTCCTGAACTGGTGCAGTGTGTCCCATAGGATCCCCTCTGGTGACCGGATGGCAGTTCGGAGTAGGTGTGGCTTTGTGGACCACCACCCCACAATGCAGCAGTGCAAACGCTGGGGAGGGCAGCAGCTGGTGAATCCCACGTGGGTACAGCTGCCCTGGCTGGCAGAGAGGCGTGTAAATTCCACCCCTCTGTTCTAGCAGGGACAAGCCCATGCCCATAGTTCATATAGCACCGTGGGGCCTGGCTGGCTGAAGGATATTGCGACATTTTTGTTCCACTTTATTTTGTAGCTCTTGACTGAGAGCTAAGAACTTCACATGAACTTATTATGGTCTCCTACAAGGCAAGTTCTAGCTAGCACGGCAGCAATGTGTATCTTGGATAGCACTCTCCGTTTGTGATTGTTACTTTTCTGACTGACTTGTGCCAGACATAGAGACGTGGAACGGATCCGAGCATGCGCTCATCTAGAAGCTATGTTGAAATGACAATAGGATCATCATAACGTTTTCGAAACCCCTCATCCAGTCCTTGGGGGATAATTACTGAGGCAAAATATAGAGACATATCATATAAAATTATAATTTTATAACCATATAAAATATGTGGTTCCCAAAGAGGAACCGTTATTGCCTTAGAAAAGCAGCGTGGGGTGCTTTGCTCTCAGCTATTTGGCCTTTTAATAATAGACTTAATTAAAACGTGCATGATAATGCAGGTCATAGGAAGAGTGAAAGCACGTGTGTGAGGGCTACGGGACAACATCAGTCCCATAGGGCCCTGGTGTCTTGAAGAGTCAAAAAAGGTGACGCACCAAATTAAAATTTTACCTTCTGTATAGGCTGCAGAGTCATGACATGGATTCATCAGTGCATGGTTGAAACTTGTGGGGTTTGAGATGTAAATCCTCTTGGGGGTTCTCAGAACTAGTTCGCGGTCACTGACTTTTCCCCCTGTAATTAAAATCTGTTTTATTTTCCACTGGGGTGATTCAACAACAGGTTTTTCAAGTTAATGAGAAACCAGTGAGGTGTAGAAGGGATAGAATAAAACAACCCAAAGCAAAGTTGTTGGCATAGAGCTGCTATTGTATATTAGAGCTGGTTGAAATGTTTTAGGGCAACAATTTTTTTCACCAAAAAATGGCCTTTTCTGAATAGGAAATTATCACCAAAAATGTTTGTTTTTCCAAAATTTTCCATTATTATTGTATTATTGCTCCTCTTCCATCTTTTTCCCCCCTCCTCCTTTTCAGTGGCAAAATGGAGAAAGACAGAAAAGAGAGGGAATAAAGGGAGAAAGGGAAAATAAAATAAAAAGTAGAAGTGAATAGTGTTGCATAAAATCAAATACAAAATCATTCATTTTTGAAATGAGTGGAACAAAAATTTCTTCAAACTCTTTCCTAAAATGTCTTCCCCGTTGTTTTTTTGATCCTCTCTGCATTCATGGTGCTGCTGCATTTATTTTTTTGGTGATTTTTTCCCCCCTCTATGCCATCAGTCTTCACTAATTTTTTCACTCCATTCTCTCCAGAGAATTTTTCACGGTATATTTTCCCCTCTTGCTCTCACAGTCTCCCAAGTGGGAGGTGACCCTTTTCCTTCCCTTGCACTATTCAACTCCGAATTAAACTCTAAACTCATTCCATTCAATAGGGTTTGAAACTGGCAAAGCAAGCTTATCCATCCTGCGATTGATCCTCACCATAAAATTATCGTGAAAACATAAGGGGATAGGATGCTGCTTCCCAACCCAAGAGTCGCGCGGCTCGGAGGATAGCAGGGAGCGTGCCAGCCCTGCTACGCGACGGCGCTGCGTCGTCATGTGCTATTGCAGAATTTGTTATTTAGAGAGTAGTTCAATATATTGGAGAATAATCAAATGTTAGCCAGTTATCTAATAGAAAAGGAAAGTGTGTCATTCATGTATCTCTTGTATATAGTATAGTAACCATAAGCATTTTAAACAAAATGTCCCACTCAAACTTCCCATGACTTTAAACTAATTTTTCTCAGACAAGGACAAAGGAACAGGTCATGAGTTAAGGATCTACCAAACAAGCTGAGTTTGAACGAAATTGGCCCAGCTAGTTTTGAGTCGTGCCTGAATGGAACATATGAGAAATGGGTCGGCTGATTTTGCTCAAACTTTAGAAAACCATTCTCTACTAATTTGACAAAACAGAGAAAATGTCAGCCTCAAATAAATCTCTTTGAGAAAGTTCTGGACAGTGGGGGGAAAAAAGGTCAGAATAAAGGTTGGTGCGTGTCACAACCAGGATTCGGGTAATCAGACCTAGTCGTCAGACCAGGAATCAAGCCAGGGGTCAGAGCCAGAGTCAGAATTGGGAGTTGAGCCAAGGGTCTGAGTTGGGAGACATGGGGCAGGGATCAGGAACAAGTCAGGAAAGCAGGGCTCAGGAGCACAGGCTGACCAGTTGGTGGTGCTGGGTGTTGTTCTGGTCAGGACTTCCATGGGTGGTGCCTCTGGTCGGGCTCGGATTCCATTAGCCACTCAAAGCATGTCCGCACTACAAAATGAAATCAATGTAACTTACGTCGGCATACGGCTGCTGCAGTAATTACAAGCTTGTGCATGTCTACGCTTTGCTCCTTGTGTTGGGAGTGCATGTCCTCACCAGGAGCACTTGCACCAATTAAGCTGTCAGTGTGGGGCATTGTGGGACAGCTTCTGAAAGCCAGCAATAGTTGATGTAAGCAACGCAGTGTCTACACTGACACTGTGTCAATCTAACTACATAGACATTGACTCTCTGCCTCTCGTGGAAGTCAGTGTAGTGGGCGAGTTATGGCAGTGAAATTGTAGTGTAGACCCTTACGCTGTTAGGTCAATATAAGCTGCCTTGTGTCAACCTAACTCTGTAGTGTAGACCAGGCCTCAGCCCACTAACTTTATAAAGAAGACACCTGGTGGCAGCCGGGAGTCAAAGGTTGCCCGGATATCCTCCCAGTTGGAACGCCAGCCCTTGGCATAAAACAAGGAAAGCCACAGCAGCCTTTTAATACAACTCAATAACAACTCTGGAGTCAAAATAAAGAATTCAATATCTAATTAAAATTGGAAAGGAATTGTAGGTAGGCAGAAGGTAATTACCCACACAAGAATTTGGCCAGGCATTATAGACTGGCATTTCTATTGCAAAAATGACAAGGGATTTATAATTGCTGTGTCCTGTTGTTAGGACTTTGGGGTTATATAGAGTCTTATCATATTAAGAGGCCTTGAGGCACTTTAGGAAACATCTACAACAATTGAGTAATGCCATGCACAGGTGCCTGTTTAGCAACTGAAATCTTCACTTTGAAATCAAAGAGTTAAAGAGTAGTAGCACCTCTGACGTTTTATGGCACGGCTGCCCATTGAGAAATTGCTAACTGAAAGCAATGGCTATCTAATGTGGCCTCCCTTTTTACCGGTGAAATGAGTAAACCAACATTATGTTACTGCAGCTGGTGTTTAGTAGGGTTACCATACGTCCGGATTTTTCTGGACATGTCCGGCTTTTGGGGGCTCAAATCCCCGTCCGGGGGGAAATCCCCAAAAGCCGGGCATGTCTGGGAAAATCGGGAGGGAGGGAGGGCTCGGCCGGGGCCTCTTTGGCCGGGGCCGGTGCGGGGCCAGGCCGGGGTCGCGGGGCCGGGGGCATGGTGCCGGGCCGGGCGCGCGGTGCCAGGCCGGGGTCCAGGGGCGCAGTGCCGGGCCGGGGGCCAGGCCGGGCCAGGAGCCGGGGTCGCAGTGCCGGGCCGGGCTGGGCGCGGTGCCGGGCCGGGGTCCAGGCCGGGCCGGGCCCGCGGGGCCGGGAGCCGGGGTCGCGGGGCCAGGCCCGCGGGGCCGGGAGCCGGTCCGGGGCCGGGGGGCCGGGCCCGCGGGGCTGGGAGCCGGGAGCCGGGCCGGGGTGGCGGGGCCGGGAGCCAGGCCGGGGTGGCGGGGCCGGGAGCCGGGCCGGGGTCGCGGGGCCGGGGTCGCGGAGCCGGTCCGGGGTTGCGGGGCCGGGGGGCCGGGCCCGCGGGGCTGGGAGCCGGTCCGGGGCCGGTCGCCAGTCCGGGGTCGCGGGGCTGGGGTCGCCGGGCCGGGAGCCGGGGTGCGCCGGGCCGCCCGGGGGTGGTCGGCCGGGGGCCGGGGCCGGCACCCCAGGGCCCGAGCCGACCCAGGCTGGAGCCGCCGGGGGGCCAGCCTGGGCCGCGCCTCCTCCCCCCACACTCCCCCTTACCTGCTTCAGGCTTCCCGCGAATCAAATGTTTGAGACTTTGGGGAGCGGGGCAGAGACTTTGGGGAGCGGACGGAGTTGGGGCGGGGCCGGGGCCCCGTGGAGTGTCCTCCATTTGGAGGCACAAAATATGGTAACCCTATGTTTAGGGCTGTAACCGAGTGACCAGATCAGAGAAAGCTCAGATTAAGATTTCAAAGATGTTTATAGGTCTGGAAGCTAATTTGGAATGAAACTGGCAACCAGCATAACAGAGCCAAATGTGGCTATGCAGTTATGTGTGACATCAGACATCATGGAGGCATTATACATGGGTACATTATAAATATACAGCGGCTGATGCTCCTCTCACATACACCAGAGTCACTCGAAGTCAATGGAGTTTTGGAGGAAAGTGAGAACAGATTCAGGCCTATAGCTAGATAGGGCCATTGGGAATTCTGCTAGTAGCAATTTGTACCAGATATGGGTGCTGCAAAAGCACTATATGGCAGAAGGAAACACTGGTCTCAACATTGGAAGGAGGGAGGAGGGAACAAGATCTGACAGTGTTCTTTAAATGGTAAAGAGCAGACTTCATCGCATGCAGTTCAAATCTTGAACCATAACCCAGCTGAACACTGAACACATTTAACTGTGATTGGAGCTGCGGCTGAGGTGCTGAAGCCTTGATATTGACTAGGCACATAGACTGCATAGAGGTAGCAGAAGGAATATTATGGCTAATTTTAACGTAAATCTGTGCCTTTGGCATTTGAATGAAATGTAAAGCCATGTCGATAGATCAGATTGCAGAGGGAAAGCATGTGCAGATTAAAAGCAGGAGACTGAGGACACAGCCTTGTGAAATACCCAAGACAACTGATTCACCAGAGGAGATGAAGTTGTTGAGAGACATATGAACTGCTTGTGATTGGCCCGCAAGAAAAAAAAGCGTTCCAGTCACGCCAACAGATGTCATCAGGCATTTGAGGAGAATCAAATGTTGAGATGTGTCAAATGCAGCTGTGAAGAATGACAAGAAAGACAAATGTAGAAGGCAGCTCGCTAGCCGTAGTTAGAAAGAGGCTGTTGACAATCTGAACCTGGAGATTTTGCTGTGCTCTCCAACCAGTCCAGAAACATGTAACCAGGCTATTAAGTGATTGTAGAAGATGACTATTATTTATGTTCTGTTAGCACCTACAGGCCTCTGCTGAGACTGGAGTCCCATCATGCTATGCACTGAGCACACGGTGACAGTCCTTGTCCCAAAGATCTTACACTCTAAATAAACAAGGCGATCAAAAGGTGGGATGGGAAACTGAGGCACAGAGAGAAGGAAGTGACTTTTGCAAGGTCACCCAGCATATCACTGCTAGAGCTGGGAATGGAACCCAGCCTTGTGAGTACCAGTCCACTGGGCAACCCAACCTCTCAATCAGACAGGGGCTTTAGCCAGAAAGGGGAGATAGGAGTCCCATTCACCACTGTGTAAGCAGGTAAATCTCCATTGATTTCAATGGAGCTGACTCCACTAAAACCACCTGTGGATTCAACTGTGACCTTCCAGCATGGCAGAAACCTGAAAATATTGGAAAAACCATAAAAGGGCTTAACCTCATGAAGTTTTCAGCATATTGCAGACTAAGAAGGCTCAGGTAATGGTGAATGAATCTCATGTAACCATATACATGTTCAGATTCTTCTCTCTGGTTGTTTGTGTGTTAACTTTTTACTCCTTGTTTTGTTAACATTCATTTAAGTCAGTGTCCCTGTGGTATGTTTAACATAAAGAGATCAAATTCCAAGGGAAAGAGGGACTGCCTCTCTGTTAAGTAATGAACTCCCTGATCAGGGTGTAATAAACTAACCTCACTTAGTTGGAATGAATCACCTGCATTTCTAATCAGTTTGCAGCCTGCTGCTGAACCAGGATTACTCCACAGAAAGGGCTTCATTGTGGTAAAAGAGTTAATTGAGTTGAGCTCCCCTTCTAAAATGCTAAAGGTAGTAGTGGTAGTAATCCAGGATCCTGCAGAAGAGTGGCTCTCAATCTTTCCAGGCTACTGTACCCCTTTCAGGAGTCTGATTTGTCTTGCGTACCCCCAAGTTTCACCTCACTTAAAAATGACTTGCTTACAAAATCAGACATAAAAGTGTCCCAGCACACTATTACTGAAAAATTGCTTCCTTTCTCATTTTTATCATGTAATTATAAATCAAATGGAATATTAATATTGTACTTCTATGTCAGTGTATAGAACATAGAACAGTATAAACAAGTCATTGTATGAAATTTTAGTGGGTACTGTCTTCACTAGTGCTTTTTATGTAGCCTGTTGTAAAACCAGTAAAAATCTAGATCAAAGAATCATAGAATGTCAGGGTTGGAAGGGACCTCAGGAGGTCATCTAGTCCAACCCCCTGCTCAAAGCAACTAAATCATCCCAGCCAGGGCTTTGTCAAGCCTGACCTTAAAAACCTCTAGATGAGTTGATGTATTTATTCCCTTAAAGACCTCTGCATACCCCCAGGGGTACACGAACCCCTGGTTGAGAACCACTGCTGCGAAGAACCACAAATCTGCAGCCCTCAAGAAACTTTAGGGTTGTCTTTATGCTGCATGCTTTGTTCACTCAGAACTTCACAGCAAAAGATCTCCAGCTATCCACACAATCTTCTAGGAAACACAGGGAAATGAGACCTGAATTTCTAAAGCCAAAAAAAAAAAAAAAGAGAGAGACAACTTTAGTTCGTTTTTTGTTTGTTTTTTTTTTTTTTTAAAAAAGCTCCTCCTTGTACCTTTTCAAAAAACAACTCTTTCAGGTCTTCTTTATGCATTACAAAAAGGGGACAAACTTCATTTTAATTTCCTGTTCCATTCACCTTTAACATACAGGGTTTGAAAGGAAAACTCAACCACGCGACTATAAACCAGTACATAGTATGTGAGATGCTGACTGCTGCAATGCTAGGTTCCCTAGGGATGTGCGTCTCTGCCCAGAAATTGGGTGAAAACTTTAAAAGGAGAATCAGCCTCCCTCCCTCTGAATTTAACAGCCATAAAATGGCAAACAAGGGCTTGCAAGCAGTTGTCTCTGCAGTAGTCAGATCAGCTTAATCCATGTCATGCTGGGAGATGGCATTTGCATTAGTGCTAACGTCCAGCATGCTGGTGCTACATAGCAGGGTGCAAAAGAGTTAATCAGATTCTGGTTGCAAACTCCTATTTTCATTCAGATCAGAAAAATAAAATAATCCAGATTAATAGTACATATATATTCTGAGACTGGTGACTGCTTACATTTTTCAGATGTATCCAGATGTATGCTATGGATAAACTAAGCATGGATTAAGAAAGCCTCCGACTGTTGTGAAAACCAGGGTATCAGTGCAAGTTAGGACAAAGCAAATCCTAGAAAACAATATAGCAAAAAAACCCAACAACAACAATGGCCTGATGAAGATAAAGAATTGGAAGTAAAGTAAATAGGAATAGAAAAGCTCCTTATTTTGTCATTCATGCAAAATGCTTTACAGAGCTACATAACACGAAGCATAAATTAATAGTAAACACAGTAATTACTCTAATGCCTAAGAATCCCAATCCTGGACCAGGACCCCGCTGTGTGAGGTGCTGTACAAACACAGAACAAAAGACGGTCCCTGCTGGCAGTGCTGGCAGAGGGGTCGGGTGGCTCAACGGCGCAATAAGGTATTTGAGCTGAAAGGTTGGGCAGGGCCAACCCACAAAAGGCCTTTAATATAAAGACCAGTGGTTTGTGTTTATGGTGGAGAAGGGGGAGTCAGTGGATGGACGTAAAGAGTGGGGACCATCACTGGGCCAGACCCACAGCCCCTTTGCACATTGGTGCTGCTGCCAGGTCAGTGGACTGCACCTGTTTGCTCTTCCTCACACGAGGGACGGACGTTTCCTCCCAAGGCAGACTCTTTGTTTACTAATTATCTTACAGTGCCCCAAAGTGCGCCAGACACCTCCCACTGCAAATGAGAAGATGCAGTCCCCACTCCAAAGCACAGTCATTTTAGCTTAACCATGATAGAGGGCATGTCTACACTGCACAATAGGCTCTGACTTCAGTTTGAGCCCAAGCTCTGTTTCTGTCCACACACAAATCAATCTGACTCAGGTCAGCAAGCCCTCAGGACCTGGGTCCTAGGACCCTGCTAGAGGGATGGGTCAGATCCCCAATCCCACAGTGACTCCATTCCAAGCCCTGTGATTTTGCAGTGTGGACACAGGTCAAGCTGCAGATCTGAGTCAGAAGGTCTGCATAGTGCAGTATGGACACGTTAGCATGGTGGTGAGACTCAGGTCCAGCTGCTACAAACCCAGGTTTACAATGCAGTATGGACGCTCAAGCATGGGCTTGGAAACATTGAGACCATAATCCTGTGTCCCACAGACATAGGTTTACAGTGCAGAATAGATTTATCCACAGTGAATGTGAGCAACAAAATGGAAGGACAGAACGAGGAAGAAAGGTTGGAGTTAGGGCATTAGGGTCGCTGGGAGCTAGCAGAAGCTAGTGCACAGCACAATGGAGTAAAAACTTACCTAGCAGCCAAATGCAAATGAAGAGGCTGATTTATTAATTTGTATTACCATAATGCCTAGGAGCCCCAGATACAGCCCAGGACCCCATTATGCTAGGCACTGTACAAACATAGAATTAAAAGAGAGTCCCTTTCCCAAAGAGGAGAGGGACAGATGCAAATAAAGACATGTATGCTCATGTGGGAAGCTGTACCACTATGGGTCATGAAGCATGGTCTTCAAAGGGCAAGGAGAGGTAGCAGGAGCCTCGCATGTCAGTGTCCCTGTCAGAACCTTTTGCCTGATTCTTTCTCTCCCTTCTCATACGTAGTAGAGTGTCCTGGGAAGAGTAGCATCCTCTGGTGTCCCATTAACTCTGTGTCTCCTCTCCCAGCAGGGTCTGCCTCATGGTGGAACTTCATCCCTTTGTTCTTTTCCCCCTGGAACCCTGTGGTGTCCCATCCACCAGTATATTGTCTCCAATCCACATTCTTGAGGCATGTCTGAGCTTGTCCCTCCTGAGGCTCCCTCCTCTGGGAGTCTGCCTGTATAAGAAATCTGCCCTTTCCCATTACAGTGACCTCCTAGCAGACTTCATGAGGATACAAACACACAGACAATGACAACTCATGTGGTCAGATGTGTTCCCCAGTCACACCTCTAAGCCAGCGTAAACAGGAGCAGAGCTACAGCATGGCAAATAGAATGAAGCATTTAGTTGTACAGCTAATAACAAAGGGTTATAGATCAAGATGAAATTGGAAAAAGAAACGGAAGTGGAGGAATACAGGAAGGATGATCCAGATGGCCGGACCTGCAGAGGGATGGGACTCTTGCAGCAACGGTGAGAAGACAAGGAGTCCTTGTGTCACCTTAGAGACTAACACATTTATTTGAGCATAAACTTTTGTGGGCTATAGCCCACTTCTTCGGATGCATAGAATGGAGCATATAGTAAGAAGATATATATACACATACAGAGAACATGAACAGGTGGAAGTAGCCATACCAACTGTAAGAGGCTAATTAATGAAGATGAGCTATTATCAACAGGAGAAAAAAAACTTTTGTAGTGATGATCAAGATGGCTTAAGCCTTTTCTGCATGGGAAGGTTTTACCAGTTTTATGGCAGTAGTTTTACTGATATAGCCCCCCCTTATGGACACTTATCCAGTACAATAATAGCTTAAACCCCTTCCCAAAAGACATAAGCTAAACCAGAATAAAGGCACTTTTAGCCTTGGTCTACACTAAAAAATTAGGTCAGCCCAGCTATGTCACTCAGGGGTGTGTAAAACTGACCCCCCTGGGCAGTAGTTAAGCCTACCTAACCCTTGGGATAGACAAGTATCAGGGGGTAGCCGTGTTAGTCTGTATCCAGACTAACTTGGGATAGACAGCGCTAGACCGATGGAAGCATTCTTCGGTCACTCTAGCTACGGCCTCTCTGGGAGGTAGATTACCCACGCTGACAACACGGGAGAACCCCTCCTGTCGGCATAGGTAGTGTCTACACCAAAACGCTACAGCCGTGCCTCTGTAGCATCTCAAGTGTAGATCAGCCCTGATTCCCCTGGTGTACCCCAGGCCGTGTGTGCGCACAGAACTGAGCCCAGCTTCATAGCAGATTGCAGCACAGCAGAGAGCAGGCATGAGGACACAGGCAGGTCATCAGAGAGAGAGGGGCTAGGCTTCTGTGCTTTCCCTTGCTGGATTAGGGGATGTGCAGGCTGCTTCCTCCATGAGGAAATAGGACAAGGTCAATTTTCATTCTCTTCAACGCCTCCATGCATCTCTTCAGTGACCAGCTCCGCCTGGAGAGGTCATGGGGTGGGGAAGAGAAGGGAAATAGATTTGGCCTTTTATGTCCATCATATTTTCTCTTATTACAAACCTCCTGTTTTCTAGGATAAAAATTATCTGAGAAAAGCTGAGTAGACAAGAAAAATCTCTGCATAAGATGCCAAACTGTGTCCAGAACATGAGTTTGAAAGTAATAACAGTACCAACAAACCCAGAATAGTAGCTCTGTTTGTAGGATAATACTTAGAGCATTCCCACCCACCCACTTACACAAGTTACAAAGCTACTAATTAAATGAGGGTAGATTGGGTTTGGTCCCTCCCCCCTCCCCAACCTGCTGCTTTGAAACTGCAAACAAATCAACTGAGTTGGTTCATTATAAATTCTTGGGTGCTCCTATGATGTTTTCTTACGGAAATTTCAGCTTGGTTTTTTCGCATCTGGGATAGACTGGAACCATTTCAGGTCAACGATGTGCCAATTAATAAGTCCTCAAAGTATGTAGGGCGTCAACACAATAGAGCATAATTGTGTATTGTGTTAAGAATTCATGGGTTTTTTTTTTAAAAAAAACCTCCACCCTCTTTAGGGCTTGATCTTGCTCTCACTGAAGTCTGTGACAGTACTCCCATTGTCTTCCACGAGGACAGGATCAGAGCCTTCATTATATATATTTTCCAGTTTTAAACCATCTTAAGCAATTGTCAGTGGTAACAGACTAGACAGTGGGTGTTTTGTTAAGATTATTACCATTGTATGGAGGAGCACAGTAGATTGATGTTATTGGAAGGGCTGATATACATATGTTGCTGATAGGGAAAAAACTGTGAGTTCTCTTTCCAAGTAAAATCGCTCTTATGCAATAATACTATTGCAAAGAAAACAAACCCATGAGATCAATCACAAAAACCTACATTTAGGGAAGACTAAAGGTCTTTCCTAAACTAACAACAGGACAGAACTGTTTTTCAAAATCAAGGCTGAAAATCCAGACAGACACTTTGGCTTTAAGCTGCTGCTATATTCCGCACCTCCCCTCCCTCCCCCGGCTGCAAGGGGGTGAATTCAGGACAGAATAGCTGCCTGGGTTTTCCACCTTAATGCTGAATATCTTTGCTTTTGTGGGTTTTAAATGAAAGCTGAAACGCCAATGCAGCTTAAATGCTATTTAAAAATAAACGTATCGTAGTTAAATGGCATGTTTGCAGGGATGTTTCAATGATTCAGGAAGGGACATTTTGCCTGTGGAAGACTGGTACAGACTAATCACACTAGCATTCCCATTTTTAAAGGGTGGATTTGCTTATCCTAAGGGGGACAAATATATCCCTTTACATATAAATAAATTTAGAATAACCTGGCATGGGTGTGGGGGTGTGTGATTTCCTGCGTGTGTGTCCACTGAATTCAGTAAATGTTATTAGAGACACAAGGTGGGTGATGTAATACCTTTTATTGGCCTATTTCTGTTGGTGAAAGAGACAAGTTTTCGAGCTACACAGAACTCTTCAGACCAGGATGCCTCCTAGAACTTGGGAGACATAGATATAAGTCTCAGTTCCATCACAGACTTCCTGTGTGATGTTGGTCAAGTCACATAGCCTCCCTGTGCCGCTGTAGAACGGGGATAACACTTCCCTGCCCCACAGGGATGTTAGGAGAACTACATTAAAAACTGTGAGGAGCTCAGACACTACTGTAATGGCGTCCTGGTAAGTGTTAGAGATAGAATGGGGCTCCAGGAGGATTCAAATTGTCATTTGCAGGATTGTGGCCTACTTGTCAGAGGTGCTGCTGAGCTCTTGTCATTCAGCGCCTCCGAAAACCAGGTGACACGAAAGCTATGACGAAACATGATTGGTCCATGAGGAGGTTGTGACCCGCACCAACCTCCATTCTGACCTTTTTTTCCCCAATGTCCAGAACTTTCTCAAAGTTTCTTATTTGAGGCTGACATTTTCTCTGTTTTGTCCATGAGGAGGGAGAAAGTGGCTATGTGGGAGGTTGCTTGTCTCTGTGTAGCCACCCTCACCCTCTTCAATACATCCCTAAAGGGGTATAGGGGAAAGTATGTAAGCGAGGTGGAGGAGCAGCACTAAGTGGTGTTTCAGAGTAGCAGCCGTGTTAGTCTGTATCCGCAAAAAGAACAGGAGTACTCGTGGCACCTTAGAGACTAACAAATTTATTAGAGCATAAGCTTTCGTGGGCTACAGCCCACTTCTTCGGATGCATATAGAGTGAAACATGAGCACACACAAAATTAATTCTGCTTGAGGGATCTTTTACTTCCGGTATACACCTGGGCAGGATCCATCCAGTTGGGGGCCAGCTTCCCTATGGATCTCAAACCCTCCAACATCTGTTTTGTCCCCACCCACTTTGCACCTACCAATGGAGCTATGGGGTTTTTGCATTAATGCATTTCCTTCTGAGTACTTTTTGCAGGAATGAAGCATGTGGGCTAGTATTATTCGTGCCAGGATTGAAATTGCACAGCAGTGGAGTGGCATTTTTTTGTATTTATCTTGTAGGTCTGTATTGCTTTCTGATGGAGGGAGTTTGTGTTGCTTTTAATGAGGTAATACTCGGGGCACAATACATGGTTTTAGATATCGATCAATAGGAGGAACTGTCCTAGTTTTATTCTCCACTGCTGTACACACAGTACCAGCTTACAGAATTGCTGAAGGTTTTCTCTCAGGGTTTTGCTCCATTTTGTAGTCTTGAGTTAGAGCTGACTTTGTTCTGACCTAGTGACTAGTTTGACTTGTACTGTCACACAGTATTCATGCCGATGGCTTTTAACCTGGTCAAAAATGTCAGTTGTTTTTCATGGGAATTTTTTAAAAAACGAGGTGTGTGGGTTTTTTTTTAAGCTGCTGCAGTTTTTGGGAGGAAGCCAAATATGATTTTTTTAAATAAAAATGTTGCGGGGGCGGGGGGGTGTTGGTCAAAATGTTGAGTCGTCCGGGGTGGGGGGGAAAGAGAGAGAGAGAGAAAGTTTGCATTTGGTTGGAAAAACTGGAAAAGGGTTTGGTTTGGGGGTGTGGGGAAGGCCATTTTCAACCAGCTTGAAGTGGCATGTCTTTATCTAGTGATTTCTTTATATGGTGGAGTCCACAGAAGTTTTTTTTTTTTTTTTTTTTTTTTTGGCAGTGCTTATATGTAGCTGGTTTGAAACTTCCTGATGCATTTATTATGAGGCCTAAGGGTGAATAATTTAGGGTGTCTGTTTTCTATGTGGATTCTGTATGTCTCTACATTTTCCAGATTTTACCATTCTGGATTGCTACATTTTGTTCCTTTTCACTTGGATTATGTTCTTTCCAGGTCTCCTCAATTAGTTCCACCAACGTCAGATTTTATGAAGGAAAAAACTAACTTTTTTCTTTGATAGCCCCAGTCAAGTTATGTGCACTGTTTCTTTAAATTGGTAGCAGGAAACCAGACCACAGAGAGACTGGGAAAAGCTCTAGCCCTGAAGTTCTACAGTGAAGCAAAGAGAAACAGAATAGCTTTAGGGGCAATACAGTTGTCCTTATTTCCATACAGTTCCTGGTTCAGTGTTAGAAGAAAGGGACTACTGTGATTATTTCATTGTCACATGAGCAATGATTTACCCTTCTGCAGAATGTTGTGGTATATGTAGCACAGAATGGCCTCAGACAGTATTTTAAAATAGAGATTTCCTTCCTTTTCTTGTTACTTTATGGCAATCAATGTCAAACCATCGCTCTTACCTTTTTTGTTTTGTTCAGTAGCATATTATTTTCCAATTAGTTGTATATTTAAGGGTTTCCTTGCTGTTGTTTTTAGCACTCTGTGGAGGGCTTTTGGGTTGAAATGGACACCTTTTCAGGTCCGGCTGTTGTCTATGTCTGTACATCTTTGGGTGTAGGATGTACATGCATATGGGAGGGACCCAGGTGCTGCTGTCCTTGTGCAGTATGTGTGCACCTCTGAGTGTGTAAAGTTTGTCTCTCTGTATGTTTGATTATGGCTCTGTATGCATGTCCTAGGTAATTTAATAGGGATTTACACAATAGGGTTCTGTAGAAATGAAACAGGATTTTATAAAAATTATTCTAAATCCATATAGATTTTAATAAAGAATGATGATATCCTTGCTATAGAATTTTTAAATTGTCCTATAGAATTTAATAGTGACCTTTATCCCTGTTATAGGATTCTATAGACTGGCTTAGAAATTCTACAGAGAGAATATTATTCTCTGCTCATTCTGTAGGACTTTCCATAAGCATATGTGCAGGGTGTCAGTGCATGTCTGACTCTGTGTATGTGTCTGAATAGGACAGTGGCTCTCAAACTTTTGTACTGGTGATCCCTTTCACATAGCAAGCCTCTGAGTGTGACCTGCCCTTATAAATTAAAACCACTTTTTTATATATTTAACACCATTATAAATGCTGAAGGCAAAGCAGGATTTGGGATGGAGGCTGACAGCTCGCGACCCTCCATGTAATAAGCTCGCGACCCCCTGAGGGGTCCCGACCCCCAGTTTAAGAACCCCTGGACTAGGGTATTCCCCTTTGTCTTTGAGTGGTTAGGGACTGTGCATTTATATGTGTATGTATATCTATATGATTTGGCTGCATATTTATGACTTTGAATGTTCAATGTGCATGTTTATGTGTCACTGTCTGTGTATCTCTGCTCTATCTGTGAGTGTAGGGTATATGTATGCAGTGTATATGTTGTGTGCCTCTGTCTGTCTAGGTGCATGTATAGCGTACATATTTGTGCCCTCTCTCTGTGTGTGTCCATGCCTGTGTGTGTACCTACACTTCTGTACATATTTGTGTAGATTGTGTATATGCCCAATTGTGTATCTTTATATGTACCTCTCCATGCCTTAGTGGAGAAGACCTATAGAATGTAATAGGAATTAAACCAACAGAGATACTTAATAGGATTCTACAGAAATTACTCTGAAAAGCTACAGGATTTTAATAAAGCCATTTCTGTAGTCTTCTTAACCATTCTGTAGAGTTCTATAGCAGGGTTATCATTCTCTCAACTTCTATAGGACTTTTTATAAGGGTATGATCTGTGTCTGTGTTCATATGTTGGGTGTGTTGATGTCTCTGTATATTTGTGTGTCTCTTGATGTATGTATAGACTGTATGTTTGTGTATGTGTACCTATGTATGTCTGGGTGTGTATGTGTCTTTGTGGACGGTTGGCATACAAGTGCCTGTGTGTGTGTCTTTGTATGTAGGATGGGTGAGACAGATATTTAAAGGTAGTAAGGTGCTTAGCTGCATCTTTAGGCATTTAAATACCTTTAAAAATCTGGCTCTGTCTGCTTTCGTGCTGCATGTTTATCTCTGTCTCTGTGGGTGTGCACACACACACAATTCTCTGTGGGTGTGCACACACACACGATTCTCTGTGGCTCGGGTGTGGAGCATATGTGAAGTCTGTGTATCTCCGTGTCTCTGTCTGAATCACTACATGTGTCTCTGTGGGTGTGTGCATGCACATATCTCTGTGGTGGGGGTGGAGGGCGTGTGTTTGGCAGCGAATCCCCCTGGCTAGGGGGTGTGTGAGAGTGTATCTGTATGAAACCCAGTGGGTGTGAAATCCACCCCTAGCCTTCCAGACCCTGGCCCCAATTTGCTTCCATCTCCTTGTTTGGAGGCAGCGTAGCCAGCAGGACCCAGGGCAGGCTTCAGCCCAGCCCCATCCCCTGATTGGGTCTCCTCCCTGTCACAAAGACCCAAGCTGGAGATAATAATAATAAGATATATATATAAAAACCCCAGCAAGAAAGAACCAACCACCCCCTCCTCTCAGGCCTCCCTCCCATTGGCTGCCCTTCCCTTTGTGTGCCAGGCAGCTGCAGTCCCAGCTCCACATTTGAATGTATATAGGGGATTGGAAGGGACCATTTCCATGGGCCATCTGTCTCCCAGCCAGCAGCAGCCCCGCTCCCACCTCCACCCAGGAGCAGCACAACAAAGGGACCGCAGCCGCAGCCGCAGGCAGGCAGGATGGTTCTAGTGCACGTCGGCTATCTTGTTCTTCCAGTGTTTGGCTCTGTACGAAACAGAGGTATCGCTTTATCCTTCGGGGCTTATTCTCGGTGGTGGTGGTGTGTGTGTGTGTGTGTTGTTTTTTTTAAATGCACGATCCTTTGGTTTCTCTGGAGGGTTTCCCCCCTGGCTCCTCGTTGTCTCTCTTTCTTGCGGATCCGATGCAGGAGGGTGGAGGGGGAAGGAAAGAAAGAAAACCCAGCAACCCAGCGGTGGGATTCTTTTAGAGTCTTCTCCTTTGGATTCGGAGAGCCTCCTTCCTTTCACTCGGACCATCTGCCCCCTGCTTCCCACCTGATCCATCTAGCTCTCGGGTGGAAAGCCGAGCCCAGACCTGCCTCGCTCTATGCCCAGATGGGGTAGGGGGCTAAAAACAGGATATTTTTTTTTTCTTTTTTGATTTTGTGCATTCAGTAGGTAGCGATTTTATTTTGTGTTTTGGGCGTGTGTGTGCTCTGTTTAACCATGGATTTGTGCTTTTATTATTATTTATTTACAAGCGGAGGTCTCCAGCTTATCTCGTCCCTCCCCCACTCTCTTGGGAACCGAGAGCACGTTCACCCTCTCTTAACCTTTCTTTTTGTCCCTTGCTGTTTCTTCTGTAATGGACTAAAATAGCTTTGGAATTAGCCGACCGTTTTTAGGGTGACTTTTATTTCTTGTTGGACATCCCCCCCCCACCTTCCCCGCCTCCCATCTCCTGTAATTTGTCCTCCTCTCTTTGGGGATTCTAATGGTAATGTTGTTTCTGGAGAGCAGCACATCAGTCCACAGCTCCATGGTGCTCTTATTGCTCAGAGAGATTTTTCAGGAAAGCAGCGTGATGATTATTTTTCACAGAGATTTAATATGGGATGTGTATGGCCATTGCATATTTTTTCCACCACCCCTCGTTCCCATCCACCCCACATTCTGCTACAGACAATGGACCTGGACCTCTCCCTCTTCTCCCCCACCCCTTCTCCCTCATTCCTTCCATTTTCTTTCTATCAAAATCAGGATGCATTTAGAGTCATTGTTATTTCTAAATCAGCCTTTCTCTCTCCTTACATTTCTTTCCTGGAAATGTGCCCCCAGCCTGACCGCCCACCCCCCTTTGGCCTATTGTTGGTCAAGTCCCTATAGTTTTATTTATATATAAAATAAATTTCCTCTTAAAGATGATGCACTTACCATTGAGATCTTGATCACTGGGGACCCAATAAAAGATGGGTTAAAATCTAGCATAATTAGAGTCAGTCCAGATTCTGATCTCAGTTTACACTGCTATAAATCCAGAGTAACTCCACTGCACGGATGGCTTCAGATGCGCTGATTTACCCCCAGTGTAACTAAGATCAGAATCTGGTCTTTCCTTTCCTGCTGTTGCCCAACCGCTTTAAAATTTATTTCCCTTTACTGTATGTGTACATATGACCCAGGTTGAACATAGTGGCATTGTTAACTGCAGTCTCTATTGTGATGATGGGATGATGACATTTTGCATTTATCAAATCTTTATTTTTTTTTTCTTCATTGTGTAGCACAGTGAATGGTCAACTTGCTGCTGTGTGCTGTAGCCCTCTGCCTCTGCATTTAGCTGTATTGTGACACCCCTCTCTTAACCATTTCCTGTATCCATCCGAGGAAGGCATTGATATTTAAGCTGCAGTATCCCCTCTCTATGGGCTGTCTGTCAATTTCAAAAAGGCTTAGATTGATGAGATTTCTCTGTAACACTAATTTTCCCCCCTCCCTCTCATCTGTGCAATTATCCTTATTATTTGAGAATGTCTAGGATTTTTTATTATATACTAGGCATACATTAAAAATAATTAAGACTGATGTTAAGCCCCAAAGTATAATTATCCTGATTAAATCATTATCATCATTAATTACACTGATTTTTAATACCATTACTGGATGCAATTTAATGTTTTCAATTTCAAATTAGTTTTAGTGGGGTGGGAGGGGTTCTCTGCTTCTCTCCTCCAAATTTACATTTCATTTTGGGTTCTTTCATTTTACTTAAAACTGAACATACCCACAGAGAAACTTGTAAAGGGGCTATTGATATTTGACCCATAAAAATGAACCATAAAAGACCTTGTGACAGAGGATACTAATGCTTAAACCTGAAGTCCTAAACCACAATTTTCTTGTAAAACTATTAGACAGACTGTAAGCTTAAATCTGCTCTTTTTAATTTCATTGTAGTAGTATAGAAAACAGGCCATTTCAGAATAGCTGTAGATAATAACAGCCATTTTTGTATCTTCATCTTGTTTAGCTAAGTACATTGCACTGTAAATTCCTGTTAAGTGGATTCATTTTGCTTTAGTTGGTGGATGCAGTATCTTGTGGGGTTTTTTTTCTAGTTATTTAGACAACCATTGGTTTGCCATCTAGAACGCTTTTATGACTAAACAAATTACAGTCAATCATAGGCAAAAATAATAATAATAAAATCTGCAATTAAATTAGCCTTAATTTAAGAAAAGGCTTGAAAAATAGTTGGAGAATAAGATCTGTGAATAAATGGGGACACTAAGCATATGAACATCTGAATATTCCTCCACCCTGCGTATTAACAAGGATTATTCAAAGACTTTGTAATACAAAGGGGTACTGCATCTTTGTACATTATATATCACACACAGTCTTGGCCAAAATTACACCACTTTCAACAGCTGGCCTCCATCTGTTTCTTTGAAAGCTGAAACATCCAGTATATACAATTGCCTGTTATAGAAATGATCCAAACACTTCATTTAGTGTGTATAAATTGGACACAAACATTTGATCAATTAACGCTGCTCCAAAGAAGCATATTCAGTGGCAATTTTAATTACATTATTTTTTTAAAAAGAGAGATTACTGGCAAAATGGTTTTCCATTAAACAGGGATAACATTTTCTCCTGTGCTAAATTACTTCCTGTTCTTATTTTGTGGGTAATTTTCTGTATCAAATAGCCTTTGGTTGTGTATCTTCACCTTTTTTCTTGTACTAAAACTAAAGCATGGTCTGTATTTTTTTACATTACCTAGTTTCTGATGTAAATCTCTCTGTAGAGACATACCCTGCTGAAATGTACTGTGCTGTAGCCTATACATCTGCTCATTGTACGCTGCTTTTGTTCTGTTGCCCCTCCATAGCATGGTGGGCCTTGCCTTTTTGTATTGTGTGCATGATGACATTGTTACACACAATTCCACTAATACTAATATACAATCTCTCAATAAAGAAACTAGTTTTCCTATATTAACCTAGTGTGCTTTTTCTATTGCTGTTTTCCCATTTATTGTCGTATCCTGCTGTTTAGATTTTTTCCTTGCTTTCCCCATTGTAAGATTTGAGTGAATGAATTTTTCAGTACCACAGATATGGGAGTCTTTAATATTTCTACCCCATATCTATATTCAGCATTAGTCTGTGTATATCTACTGTACAGATACACATCCTATATTATCACTGTGCCTATGTATAGTTCTGTTTTACTCCAGAATGGCAAAAAATAAGTGTATAAACACACCCACACTCATTAATTATCAGAAGAGATTAAGGAGCCTGCTACTTACTGCATTCTGATTACAAGGTTACACATTGGTCATGAGTAATGAGAGGTGCAATGCCCCAAGATGGATGAGGGGAAAAGACATTTTTATATGTCTGGCTTTATTAGCAAGAAGTAAATGAATCTGAAAAAATATTTCCTCCCTCCTTTTTATAACCCTGCCCTTTTGAATATGACTATCCTGCCCACCATCTGGTAGGAGAGCAGTCGTTAGTGCCTAGATACTATGATGACTGGCACACTATAAATACCTTAGATAGACAGCTGGGGAGCTAGAGTAGTAAATGTGTCCAAGATGCTAAGGTTATAACTACACTTCCTGCTTGCAGTATAGTGTGAAAACTTGAGGTCCACTCTTTTGAATATCTGATTTGATTAACAAGTTAAATATTGACGTAGAAACTCAAGTAAGTAAACATGCACTTTAAAATATATGTAAGCACACAGAAAATTTGAATGAGCTCTGCCCTTTAGTCAGTAGGGGAGTTGACTGCAGATGCTATGAAATAATAATGCAGATCACCCATTTTTGGTATCTCACCAGAGCCCATGAAGCAGACTGTTTCCCAGACTTGCAGGAGGGCATTATCACATAATACATTTAAAAGTGATTACATTGTGGTATTTAGGTGCCACTACAAGTCAGGGCTTCCAAAAACATTTTTTGCGCTAATTGCATTTCAAAAGAAGATGGAGAAATGCAGGGTTGGGTTATTTTTCTGTAAAGTAGAGCAAAAATTCAGCAGTTGACAGTTCCACCAATCGAAATTTCAGTGCCAGACAAGTAATCTTACACTTGTCCTGTAGAAAAAGGCGTGTTAGAAACAAATGAAATCAAGTGATTAAAGGAAAGTACCCTACCTAAATGGTTGTCATTTGAAGAGGCCCATCATTTTGCAAGGCAGTGCCTATTCACTTTCTCCTAGCTATATCTTGAGTTTTTTCCTCCTCCATATTCCTTTTCCATGTATCTTAGTAATTGTTTGGCCATCATGTCCCTCCTGTATGACCACACACAATATATTTCTCTGCTCCCCCTTCTGGATGTACTGTATGCTTTGGCCCTTTGTTCTCTGCTCGAGCCTATTCCAGATTTGAAAGCTTAGCTGTTTGCTGTGACACATGTACACGTACACATATGTAAGCAGGAGGCTGTGCTTTTCTTAGCTTGCATGAAGGGAGACATGCATGCCTGTTGGGGCTGATCATTCTATTACATGATTTTTTTTTCCCAACATAGTACAATACAATTTTGTTCCTGGTTTCAGAAAGTAAAAAATCCAACCAACCAACTCTCTCACTCCAAATCCTACATTTCCAACCCTTGCTAAACTGAAATATGCAAGCAGCTGTCCCTTTGTGACAGATACTGGTTTCATCATAACAAGCCACCAGTTCTTATTTTGCAAATTAGGCTAATATAGATCAAAATTGTTTGGTCAATACATTTTGAGCATAGTTTAGTAATGTAATAATACAGAAAGCTGCTGGGTTAATGGGAACTCATGCTAAGCAATTTATCATCTGCATCATGTTTTGACCTATCTTGTTAGAACACGCATTCTTATGAGAGACAATATTTCTGCTTCCCCCCCCCAACACTTTACTAGCAAGCAGCCACAAGGCTTCCATAGTTCATAATTCATCGAAGGCATCCACAGCTTAATAATTAATACCTTTGACACTGTAATTTGGAAAAGACATCTGGACACGAGAGAGCTATTTTTTTCATTTCAGTAGCACAGATGGGGAAAATTGGAGGCAAGTAAAGTTCCATTGCTGCTGTGGGTGGGGAAGGACTCACAATGGTTTCTTGAAAGTGTATATTTCTCTCAGATGCCCCCCACACCATGCATTAATGGGCTGCTTTAAATAACATCTTTCTATAAGAGGGGGAATGATTATCCTGACCATGGATGCAACTGGGCCAGATTCTTATGTATGCTAAGGTGCCTTTACCTGCTCTGGCAGCTTTAGAAGGGTCTTAGATTGCTTACATTCACTTTAAGCCCCTTTATGCTGCCAGAGAAATTTCAATAAGAACCAGGCCCATCTGACCCCATCTCCTGAACCAAGGTGAGGTTCTTGTCTTATTATAATCTGTACTGGGTTTTTTTATTTTATTTCAGAAATAAACATACTGGGCCAAATTCTACTCTCATTTGCTGTGGTGTAAATCTGGAACAGCTCCAGCAAAGTTTAATGAAGTAACTCTGGATTTACGCTGCTAAGAGCAGAATTGGGCCCACGTAAGTGTAATGTTTAAATACTAACGAACCCACTTCCCAATTAAAAAGCAAAAGAAACCAAAGTATAAATGGACTTGTGAGACGCATGTGGTAAAAAATCCAACCCACGGCCTAATCAACCGTGAGTCAAGTGATTAGGGCTCAATCCTGCCAAGTGCTGCTGTACTCGTGTGGATTTCAAAGAGAACGGTGGATCCTCACAACCTCTGAAAACCAGCCCTCTTTGATTTAGGTTCCTAACAGTGGATTTAGCTGCCTAATTTTTAAATCACGAAATTTGAAGATGATAGGCTTAATGGCTATGAAACGTAAAAACCCACTGCAAGCAGGCCAAGATTATATCAGTAAACACAATTCCTTAATAAGTATTGATTCTTGTAATGTTAAAAAAGCCCAGTGCATTGCACCAAACATATATCACTTAGCTGCACAATCTGCTTATGTGCATAAGCACCTCTCAGTGCTTTTGTGGCCCCTGTCAGAGTGTATGTGGTGTTACTCTGGCTAGCTGCATACAAGTTGACTACAGCATTCAGCTCTCTCCACAGCAAATCAAGGCCTGAATCCTGCTCTGTCTGAATCCTCAATCGCCCTAGTGAATGAATAGCATCATCAGGAGATTTTTGTCCATTTCAGCAATTTTTGGGGTGTCAGTGCCTCTGTTGCACATAGGGTAAAATGTAAGACAAAAGGAGTCAGTGGGAGTAAACGGCCCCCTCTCTCAAACTCCCCATGTATCTCACATGAAAACATTCCCTGTAATGCCATGAAGAACATGCAAAATATTAAAGGCCAACTCATCCCTCCTTCATTTTGATGGAAAGAGTGGAAAGCCCCCTCCTTAGCTAAATGCTGTGACAGTGAGTCAATCCACTACAATTGTCCCCCACTTCTGCACCGGCCCTTCCGGGCCAACTCTGTGTGTTCGGGGCTCTGTGATTTCAGGGAATGTGGGGAGCCAGGAGTGAGAGCGTCTGCACAGTGCCACTCTCCTCCACAATCAGCTTTTTCCTCAGTCCAAAATAATGTTGATCCTGCTACCTTATCTTGCACAGACTCTCATTCCATGTTGTCAGCATCTCCTCCCCAAGGAGTTTTGGCTTAGCATAGCCAGGGACTCAATGGAACATAGCTCCTGAGGAAGTTCGGGGGCCCAGAGATCAGCAGAGAGGGACTAGGCCTCAATGCACATGCCCTGGTCCTCTGTGGATGAGGTAGATCTCAGAACATCCAGGGGCTGGGAGGACCACATCCCCTGAACACACAGGTTGCTGAGTTTTCCACCTCATTTTGTCCTGAGTTTTTTTCTGTGGTAGGAAAAGATCTAGGCCTCAATGTAGAGCATAGAGCCATACAGATGTCTGACAAGCCTCACTCCACTTATGTGTATATTCTGGGGACAATCCCCTGACCAGACACATCAGCCAAATTCACGTTGTATTATTCGTATGAACAAGGCAGCAGTTTTACCAGGTCTGCGTCGTGGCCTCTAGCAAAAAATAAGTTTATAGTGTTTTCTTCTGATGCCTGATGGGACCTGTCCCAGCAAACTAGTTTTACAGTTCTAGATCGTCAAACTGCAGTCAGTGGGAGCAAGGGCTGCTCAGCATGTTCGAAAACCAGGCCATAAATCCTTACCATTCCTGCTAACTAAACACATCCCAACGCCAGTAAAGCCTCAGCTCTGGTTTCAGTCACTCTGGTTAAAGCAACCGCACCTACTTGAAGGAGCTCATCTGTCTTCAACTATGCGTGTTCTTGGGGTAGTTGGGGTATATCTGAGGGCTGAATTAGGTTTAGATGACTTCAGTGGGGGGTGGCACCTGCAAAATTGGGATGAGAATCTGATCCAGCATCTTGTGGGGAAGATAGTCCTTCAGGCAGGAGGAAACAAGCTAGAGCCTGCTTCGTGATTGCTAAGAGATACACCTGCTTTGCCATAGATACAACTGAGGCTTGCCAGTCTTCCTCCCAAAGAGCAATTGTTTCTGAATTTGCATTAAATGGGTCTCCACCGGGGACGTGCTGACCTTGGGGATGCCCCAGGTGTCTGCAGATGCTTTGCCAAAAAATGGCGAAGAAATTACTAAACTGACCTTTGGATACCAAATCTGATCCTGTTGACTCCAGTGGAGTTACTCCTGTGAGTAAGAGCAGAACCAGGTCCTATTGGCTAATTCCTGTGGTCTGTACTCAGTCCTCCATAGTCTGGCTAAACCCCCACCATAGTCAATGGACCTAATGCCTCTCTTCGCTGTGGCTGCTTTGTGCGGCGCTGTGGATGTAATGGACCCCTAAAGAGGAGGGGCTTCACTGGCCTCAGGAAGATCCCTAATGGGGGGTGATGTGCTCCGGTGGTGTTCAGCTGGTGTCTACAGAGGGCACGGGGCAGCTGCAAAGCCAGCGCAGAATTGGGAGCGTGCAAAGGTAGCTTAAAGCCATCTTTCCAATCCCCCCAATTGCCTGTGCTGTGCTGGGCGCTCCTTGGTTGCGGCTGCAGATCCAGGCCACTGTCGATGGTAATTTTGCTCCAATAAGGACGACAAGATTGGGCCTGACACAATAAACGTAATGGAGTGGCAATAGGTGATGTCTCCTAAGGATGCTGCTTAATTTAGATTTACCTTTGCTCACATAGCCAGTTTACTGTGACTCCAGTAATCAGAGTGTAATTACTGGGATTCTTGACATTTGCAACACTCTCCAAGCATTAGTCCTGCTATTACCAATCTTCTCTGGGTTGGGCTGTATGTGGAGGAAGCAGTGTGGTCATGAAGGCTACACGCACCAGCTTCTGATTTCAGTTACCTCCAGTGACTCACTAATACGAATGGTGCTACTCTGGGTTTAGACTCACTGCCCAGTCTTGGGGTCCTTCCTTAAGCTATTGGAGTTCTTTCATTTTGTCTGATTGTCCATCATGAAAGATGGATCACTTTCTTGAACTAGCAGGACCCATTTAGGCTGTAGCAGGCTCCAACAGTTTACCATTCTCACACCCCTTTTAGCAATGTGTCTTCTGAACCAATAGTCATTTGCCCGGGAGATTTTGCTTGAATGCTAAGAGCCTGTTCATTAAGCAAGGTTTTCCAAAACAGCTAAGAACACATTTTACCAAGTCACTGTGCACAGTTTAATAAGGGCTGTAATTCAAGGATCCATCCCATATACATGTTAAAGGACAGTGATTGGTGTTCCTAATAACCCTCTGAGCTGTTGAAACTGCCCTAAAATCATCCCTTATGAGCTGCCTGAAGGCTTCCAGTTTGCTTCCTTAATAATACCGAGTGTGTATCAATATAGATAGAGAGACTATAGTGTTAGTAAAAGTTTCCAAACAAGCAGCCTGAAGAATTCTGCAGGACATATACGGCAGTGGGCGCAGTAGAACATTGGGCTAACCTGCTAATGCGAAGGGATGGCTTCTAAGGGCCGAAGGAGTAATTTAGGGCATGTCTACACCGCAAAAAAAGACCCACGGCAGAGAGACTCAGAGGCTCGGTCAAGTGACTCAGGTTTCTGGGGCTTATGCGATGGGGCTCAAAACAGCAGTGTAGACATCTGGGCTTGGGCTCTGAAACTTAGCGAGGCCAGTGGGTCTCACAACCCAGGCTCCAGCCTGAGCAGGAACATCTGTAGGACAAGCCTGTCAGTTGACCCAGGGTCTGAGACTACTAACCTGGGGGTTGTTTTGTTTTGTTTTGCAGTATAGACATATCTGAGTCCCCATCTCATCTCTGACCTTTGAGCTCTGGCTGCCTTTATCAGGGTGGATTGTATGCTGTGTAGGCAAGGAACTGGAACTAACTCATTTCCCATAGGCCACCAAACAGCCATCAGATGATAGCAACAACTTTTGATTAATAATGACCTGGGCTAGATTATAAGTCTCTAACAGGTGACCTGCAGGAGAAAGACTGTATCTCATTACCAATTCCATGAGCCATCCGGCTCCCTACGGAGCTACATTTTCTTTTATTCCAAACAGATCAGTTCAAAGCGTTCCCGAAAGGATTATGAAATTCACTTTGCAGTTCATGCTGTTCAGATCTTAAAGTATTGCCTTCCCAACTGCTGTGTTCAAGCATTCTCTAGAGAAATCTTGCTATGGATGGGGAGAAGGCGGAATTCTGCCCTCCCATACTTTTTCAGACGTGTTGCCATGTCATTCTGGCTTCCCCTACTTGAAGAAGCTATTAGGGGATATTGCATTTAAACATCCATCCCAGACCAGTATGCAGTTATAGTCCATCCTGTTATGTGGGGCTTTGGTACTGAATAAGCCTGGCTATTAAAATAATTGAAAGTAGAATGTTCCTTTTCCCCCGGGGGACTTTTAAACTGGCCAGACATTATGCTTAGGCAGCAGTGGAAAAGAAATCCCCTCCTCATTTGGGAAGTCTAAGTAGGAGAATACCACTAGAAAGATGTGAACAGCAAGCCATGATGTATGATGCGCCATAGCCCAGTCTATGTCTGGGGATTTGCTGCAGAGTCTCACAGTCCAATCACTCCAGAAATATTAAAGTCCACAGATTCATTCATCAGCACCCTAAAGTTTGCTGCTTAAAGAAACAGGACCCTGTTTATTTCTTAGCCATTATTTTTTGTTTGGTGTCAAAGGTGAATTTAGCGCTGAGATGGCTTGACGAGCAGGCCTAATGAAGCCCTCAGTTTATCCACACGTGTGCAGCATGAGATTCCCTCTCCCCTTTCTTACCAATGGACTTTACATTGACCTGGCGAGGCGAGAGGAGAGTTCTGTTTCCAGACCCGTTCCGTGAACAGAAGGGCACACAAAGGTGGTGGTGGGTTTTGTGCATTGTGGACACTTATCCAACCCAACCAGACCCACCCACTCACTTTCTATAGGGCATCAAACAGCCATCAATAGGAATGACTTTGTGACTAGTGTCCTAAGCTGGCTTTAAACCAGCAACCTAGAAGTGAAAAGCTCTGAATGGCTTTGCCAGATCCCTGAGCCAGCGATTCCTGATTGCTTTATCAGTGTTGATCTGCGCTTCATTAGTCAGTCCAACAGTCATAACTGTCTCTGTACTCTGAAGCTTTTCTAATTTAATTTTAAAATAATTTCATCATCTTCTCTGGAAAGCAAACATTTTCTCTATTTCTTAGAGGTTCCTGCTGATGCGCCAGTAGCTCCTTGTCCTCTCCATAGTACTCCAGTGAGCCGGCGCTGCTCAACTATAGTTGGCAGACTATATGGGGTCCAGGCAGTTCACAATGTGACCCATAGTCACCTCTCCCAGGTGCAGCCCATGGAGACTACAAGTCCCAGAATGCCATTCTCCAAATCGATCCCAGTGGAGGTTGCTTATACCAAGATGGAGCATACTGGGACCTGCAGTCCTCACAGACCTCTAAGACTATGCTCAGAATGAGTACAGCATTGCTACCCTGCTCCATTTCTGCAAGTTCGGGGCCACCTGTAGTCTCTTAGCAAGTTGCAAAGGAAGCCCTAAGGTTGGATGTCGCTGATGTAAAATTCTTACAATACACGCTCTTTTGCAGGAGGGCCCTGTGCACCTTCTGTCTGACATGGCCCTTGCATGAATCAGGGATATTTAATCAGACAATTGGCCATGTCCTGTGACTTTGCCAATGCTCTCAGTGATAGTGGTCTCCCTTGCCAGCTTGTAGGACCACAAGTAACAGCAACAGCATTGCCAGTTCTTCTGCTTTTAGTGGGAGTCTCACAATATTTTGGTGTTTTCCATAATGTCCTGCTCCTGGGGTCAGGTGATTGGGTGAGAATCTCGGCTTTCAGTTCAATAAAACTACATTTATAGCCCTCGGGGTTGTGGAGACAAACTTGAAAACGTGACCCAAGTGCTCCCTGAAGCCGCAAAATCTGGAAGGCAAATAAAAAGAATCCACAGTTTATCACTTTATTTTTTAAAAATCTCATGATCTTTAAGCCAATCTCAGATTTTTTTGGGGGGGGAGGGCTGACTCATGAATGTGGGGGGTTGGCCATACTGAGGCCAAGTTCAAAGCCGCCAAACAGTGGGACTCAGACTATGAGTTTCTCTAACTCTGCAGGTAGACGCATGGGTAAGGCACAGGGGTCTAGCAGTGAGTTTTCTCCTACTTTCACACAGAGGGGATGCCGGGAGGGAGGCAGGCATGCGTCCATCCCCCCCATTATCGGCAGGCATGGGTCACCTCTGCTCTCACTGGTTCTCTTTCTGGGACAAACGACTGTTCTGCGTGTTGCAGAGCTTGCCTGAGACATGGACCTCCCCCTGCCGCCCCAGAGCAGTGCGGTTCAAAGCAGCCTCTAGCTTTTTGTGTGTTTATTACTTGCTCTGCCCCCTCTCACATGGGAGATCCTGATTTACTTCCCGCTCACTGTAGTCTGCTCCTTGATCTTCTAAGAGGGAGACAGACCACTCAGGTCCTTCCCCTCCAAAATAGACAAACACACAACAGTCACTTCTGAGCCGTGTCAGCGTTAGCGACAGAGCTCTTTATCATGACATGGACTCCAATTCCACAGGGGGCTCGGAGTGAAACCAACCAGGCAGGAGCTTCCAGAACTGGAGCTATGCTGGGGACAGGCAGAAACAATCTCCATTCCCCAGAATCACCTGGCCCCAGATCCACAAAGGGACTTAGATATTGCAACGCTCAGCCTTGCCATGCCTAACTTTTAGGCACCCAGCCACCAGGTGGAATCCACAAACTGTGAGATAGGCACCCAAGCTCGCTGTACAATACATGGGGAGAAACAGACAGATCCTGAAAATGGGATCCACAAAGCCAGCACACTAGGCGGGGAGTTGGCTAAGCTAGTCAATAGCAGGTGGCAAGGAGGGGGTGTATCCTAAACCCTCCCCTCTCACAGCTTAGAGGGATCTGGAGTCAGACATCTAAGCTGTTGCTTGCAAGAACGCCATTGGCGTGCCCCTAACAGTCAGGGGCGGGTGGGGAGAAAAAAAAGACCTCCCTAATAACCCAGTGGTTAGAGCACTCACCCAGGAGGTGGGCAATACTGGTTCAGTTGCCCATACTGCTTGAGAAGAGCTTTGAACATGGGTTTCCTACCTCTTAGCAGAATATCCTAACCACTGCACTATGGATACTCTGATATAGGGCTGCTGCCCAACTGCAACAGGCAGTACCCTTAGGCTCTTCTTTCTGATCCCTTGTGATGCAATTCAGTGGTCACATGACCTTTCCCCCAGCTGACCTTTCTGGGTGCTGGCCCTTTAAACTTTGCAGACACAGACAGCTGCAGCCCTAACATGGCCATTTTGTTGCCTGCTGTGGAGCTCTCTATCTCAGCTGGTAAGTGTTCCTACCTCCTGTCATGTTCTCCCTTCCTTACTCCTAGGGACGTAACATGTTCTCACATGAATGGTGTTTAGTACTTAGCCTTCACCTGCTGGAGTGATTAGTTCTGTAGTGCTAATTGTTTTGTGTTATGTTTCCAATATACCAAGAACTATATCACACCCTCGGGTGACCAGATGTCCCGATTTTATAGGGACAGTCCCAAATTTGGGGTCTTTTTGTTATATAGGCTCCTATTACCTCCCACCCCCGTCCCGATTTTTCACACTTGCTGTCTGGTCACCCTATCCCACCCACCTAAGAGAACTTTTATTTTGGATTAAAAGGAAACAGCAGCAAGAAAGAACAAAAGTAAAGACTCCAGGAGAGAGCACAGTGTGTCCCCCTCTGGTTACAGGCTGCAGCCATGCTGAGACCAGATGGAATTCAAGGGGCAGCGCACAGAAAACCAGACACTGCAGTTTCAAACTGCACCGTTACATAGTTGTGAATGGTTTTGCATTTTATGCACTATTCCATAGTTCACTCGTTGCAGTCCCACTAACCCATTTGTGCAATATGGGCCTGATTCTTCATTGCACTCTTGTGCAACCATTTATGCCGGTGGCAAATGACTGCGATATGCTACCCCCGGGGAATGTGAGTGGAGAACTCTCCTTTGGTAGTGTTTTATGCCCATTTGGCACAGATGTAAATAAGTGCACAAGGTGAAAGATAGTGGGGAATCAATCCCTTTCTGTTTAAGGCCTGATCCTTCCCAGAAATCCTAGGGTGTAAGTGGCTGCATGAATTTAATGCTAGTTTTAAGTCGATCCTCTATGTTACAGCAGGTAGCTATAATACAGATTCATACCGACCTGAGGATGGGTCATGGAATGGATAGCATGGCATGGTGGTGGGAAGGCAGTCTGATATATCTACGCTGCCAAGAAAAACCCACCATGCTGAATCTCAGAACTTGGGTCAATAGTCTTGGGCTCTCAGGGCTCTGGCTGCGTGGCAAAAAATAGCAATGTAGCTGTTCCCGCTCAGGCTAGAGCCTGGGCTCTGAAGCTGGACAAAGGGGGATGGTCTTGGAGGCCAGCTCGAGCCTGAGTGGGAATGTTCACACTGCTGCTTTGAGCCCTGCAGCCCGAGCCCCATGAACCTGTCAGGTGACCCGGGCTCTGAGACTCAATGCTGCAGGTTTGTCTTTGCAGTGTAGACATCCCCCCCAGTAACCTGTCCCAGTTCTTGATGGGGTTATAAACTCCATCTGCATAACGACTGGCAAGGATGCATGCATACTCTTCGTTCTGAAAAGGCACTGCCAATGGGCCAGCTGGGAAGCAGCCCAAAGGGCATGAAAATGCAGATGATAGGAAATGCAAAGTCACGTGTGCCACGGCAGAGGAGGTCAATGCTTTTGTCAATGATCGGGGAGAAAATATAAAATGATTGCCGATCAAGTTTGCAGGTGAGACAAAGATTGGCCAGGACATGAATGATGATGAGGCCGTGTCACTGGCCCATAGGGTTCTGGATCAAGCTGTGAGACACTGCCCAACCCCATCTCCAGCACCCACCCCCAACCATGCCCCCGCAAAGCGTGACACCAAACAAGCTAGAGGTAATCAAACAAGATGTGTTTTAATACAACTAAATGCAAAGTCACACTTCCAGGATGGGGGAAAGGCAGTGACTCTGAAAAGGACTCAGGAGTCAAGTAAATACGAACTCGCAGTGGATTGTGGTTAAAAGCACTAATGCGATCCTTAGATGTATAAACGGGAATATCGAGCAGGATTAGGGATGTGGTATTCCCCATGTATTTGGCGTTGGTGAGGCAGTTATTGTTGGAACACTGTGTCCAGTTCCAATGCCTAACTTTAAAAAGGATGTTGAAAAACCAGTGGGTTGAGAGAGAAGGTTCCGAGAAATTTTCAGTGTCAGGAAAACACCCCTTACAATGGGAGATTTAAGGAACTCAATTTATTTAGTTTATTGAAAAGAAGGTTAGGAGGTGATTTGATATGGTCTGTAAGTACCTACTAAGGACGATGGTTTCTGATACCATCACTCTCTTCAATCTAGCAGAGAAAGACCGAACAAGAGCCAGTGGATAAGAGCTGAAGCTAGAAAAATTCCAACTGGCTATAAGGTGCAAAATGTTAACAGTGAAGGTAATTAAGCATTGGGACAGCTTCCCAAGCTATGGAGTGGATTTTCATCACTTGGAGTCTTTAAAACAGTAGCGGACGGCTTTCTAAAAGGTATTCTCTAGTTCAGGGATCGGCAACCTTTGGCACACGGCTCTCCAGGATAAGCACCCTGGCGGGCCGGGCCGGTTTGTTTACCTGCCATGTCTGCAGGTTCGGCTGATCTCCCACTGGCCGCGGTTCGCCGTCCCAGGCCAATGGGGGCTGGGTTCGGGTTAGGGTTAGCCCTGTGCTGGCCACCGCTTCCTGCCGCCCCCAGTGGGCTGGGACGGCGGACCGCGGCCAGTAGGAGCCATGATCAGCCGAACCTGCGGACGCGGCAGGTAAACAAACCGGCCAGGCCCGCTTACCCTGGCGAGCCGCATGCCAAAGGTTGCCGATCCCTGCTCTAGTTCAACCGCAAATGAAGGGCTTGATGCAGGAATTCCTGGGAGAAATTTTATGGCCTGTGTTATGCAGGAGGTCAGATTGAATTATCGTAATGGTCCCTTCTCGCCTTAATATGTATGAAAATTGTTTTAGGAAAGAATAACAAGGCTGGTGGATCTATCCTGGTACACCAAATGGGGGAGCAGGCACCCAAATGGGAGAGAAAGATGGGTTGCTGACAGCAAAGATCCACCCTGTAACTAAGCCATGGAATGACTCCTGCCAGAAGTACATTAACAATCAGTACTGGGTAAAGGGATCTAAAGGGTTCCCTACCAGTCAGTTTGTATAAAGCAGCACTTACTGGTCTAAGCATGGGACTGACAGCCAAGAATTCCTGACTTCCCATATTACTTCTGCCACTGACTTGCTATGTGGCCTTGGGTGAATCACTTGAGCTCAATATTCAAAATACCGACGCTAACATTTGCATGGAGTGATGTGCATGCACAGTGCCTTGGGTGTGTGCGAATCAGGGGTATATGCACACTCCTCAATATCTGTGCATACACATCTCAGACTTCTTGTGCACGCTCATTGGGGGGTTGAGCATGTGGAAACTTTGGACACAAAACGCACAAAAGCGTGTGGGCACTTTAACAAGTGCGTGTTTGAAAATGTTGGGCCTTAACCTCTCTGCCCATTTCTCCTCGTGTAAAATGGGGAGAATGATCCTTCCTTTCCCATCAGCTGAGTTCTTCTGAGGATTGGCTCCTGCTCATGCAGCACTTGCAGGAGCCAAATGTTGTTGTTGTCGTCACGCTGTCTGGAGTGGTTCACCCCGTGAGTGCCAATCTCAGGGCAGACTGTCATAAAGCAGGGCAGACACCCCAATCTGGCGGTATGTTCTACCACTAGATTTCACCAAACCATTAGCAAATGTGAACTCCCGAAGCACTGTAACAGCCAGTGGGCATGCCAAGGTAGATTGCCACCCAGGCAAGCCGGATTTAGTGGTAGTTGGTTGCCGTACCCCAAAGATCACAAAAGATTCAGGTTGCAGCTGGTCCCAAGAAACCGGTTACTTATTTCAGGTCAATTTGTATCTTAGATCTCACACCAAAGACAACGCTTGTAACCAATCCTATGGTAAACTAACTAAGGATTTATTAACCAGAAAAAAGAAACGAGAGAGTTATTTACAGGTTAAAGCAGGCAACATATATACACAAATGAGCTACAGTCTATGGTTCCGAAGGTGACAGAGTTGCTATAACTGAATGTTAGGTCTAACCCAGGTTGACCCTGGGGATCTCTGCTTCTGTTTCCTAGCTCCAGCCCTGTGAGAGTCCAAACAGGAAAAGAGAGAGAGAATTTTTTCTTCTTGTTGTGTTCCTGTTTTATCCCCTTCTTCCAGCATTCAAGCTGATGGAATGCACTTTCTTGCACGTAGCATCTTCATGGGTGTGAGACGGCCATTAACCAAGTCTTTGTATCGTGATGTTGCACAATGGCCCATTTAGTTTTGATAGTCCTTGATGGGCAGTGGGTGGAGCATTCCTCTTGACTGGGTTCACAGGTTCAGAGCTGGCATTTTTACGGTTATAAAGCAAAACGTACATATTACCTTATAGCACGGGATACAGACATTACAAGTGAAATTAATGCAGGCAGCAACTGACAAGCACTCTGTAGAGTCGAAACACTAAACGCATTCTTACAGGTCTAACGCCTATCTTGAACAATACTACCATACAGGTGAGCTAAGTTCCCTGTAAGTTGCGTGGCTGCACAGCCATGCAGCAGCCTATTTACCACTGTGCAGGCACTTAGGGACTACTCCTCCGGCCCCCATCTAGCCCGGCCCCCAACCTGCCACGGGAGGGGCGATCCTTCCCCGGCCCCAACTCACCCTGTGGCCCGGACCTGCTGCGGCCGGAGTGGCACGAACCCAGCCATGGCCGGATCAGGCCCAGGCGCGGCCTGAGGTGTGGCCAGGGTCAGCCTGACCCTAGAGTGGCCTGGACCCAGGCGCCCACCCAGGCAGCCCTCTCCCGGCCTAGACCTGTTGGGGTCAGAGGAGGGGCACCTATCCTGCAGTCCCAGCCCCAGAGCTCCCGCAGTGGGGACAGGTGCCTCTCCCCCCCCAGCCCAGGTGCTGCTATGGGTAGAGAGTGCTCGAGGGAGTCCTTTCTCCCTGCTGTATTCCAGAGCATCCTCCTGCACCTCAAACCCCTCATTTCTGGCCCCACCCCAGAGCCTGCACCCCCAGCTGGAGCCTTCACACACCTGAACCCCAACCCTCTGCCCCAGCCCGGAGCCCCCTCCCACAAGAATTCCTCAGCCCAACCCCCACCACATGAATTTTGTTATGCTTGTGATGTGCCACACCTCATCTCCATATTGGTGCATATAACAAAATTCATTCCGCACATGGGTGGGAAAAATTAGAGGGAACACTGCAGGTGAGCTGATCTGGTGTCCAGCTATGAATTTATCAGTGCTCATCCTTGGCAAGAGCTGGTCTGCCAGTGTCACAGTTGTATTAACCAATGTAATGGCAACACACTATCCTCCTTTCATCTCAGTTCCCTGGGGCAGGGGGCCCCAGGGAACATAAGCTACATGTTATGTGGAATTTTAGTTAGTCCAGAATGGTGAGTAGATGGCCTGGTGCAACCACGTCCTCACTTCATCCACTGCAGGCTGACTGGTTGTAAGCTGTTCAGGGCCTGTACAAAGATTGGTGGGACAATGCACTCTTTGGGGGAGTGATTTAGAAAGCACACGGACGTGTTGCGTGTTAACTGGTCCATATAGACCCAGCTGGTGTGCTTTAACGTATACACCCAGATGGTGTGCTGTTTGGAACAGGGTTTCAGCAGACTGGCAGGGTCAACACGGGGTCAATTAATGTGTAACACATTAGCACACTTTAGAAATCACACCCCTAAAGAGCACATTACCCCACCGTGTAGACAAGCCTGAAGACTTGATTTTCATTCTGCTGACCTTGTTGTTGCCACACAAAAAGAGCTGAATAACTGCCTGTGTTCGAAGACAGAGGCAAAGCTTAAATCTATGAGCCTCAGACCTTTGAAAGGAAGGATGATTCAGCAGTTAAGATACTAGCCAGAGACTGGTGTTCAATTCCTTGCTCTGCCACAGACTTTGTGTTTGACCCCGGGCCAGTCACATAGTCTCTCTGTTCCTCATGTGTAAACTGGGGAGAATAGTACTTTACCTCACAGGGGTGTAGTTTGAATTTAATTAGAGATGGGCCTGAACTGTAAAAATCTGATCTGGATTCAAACTGTGCCAGGTCTGTCTCTAGTCTCACTGAGGCAGTTCTAGCCAGAATTACATCTCTGCCACTCCTGTTGACTTTGACAAAGGGCTGTATTCTGACCTCCTTTATAGCACCCATCCAGAGCCACTCCACTGAAGTCAAGATCAAGAGAGTTACTCTGGATTTACACCCATGTCACTAGGAGCAGAATCTGGGCCTGGCATTTCTTCCTCCTCATGCAGTGCTGATTAAGGAGCCATTTTTGGCAGTCAAAACAACTGTAAATCAGAGAACGGGGCCCACCCCGCGAAGCAGAGCTACACAATCCTAAGCAGAATGGCTCGGATTTGCAAAACGGTGCAGGCATTTTGTGCATACACATTGTGTAATGTGGGCCTCTCTGCTCAGGATGAATTTAAAGCCATTTAGCCGTTCCGAAGGCCCCTGTGAAAGGGAGAGTGGGAGGCAAAATGAGAGCATCTTTGTTGATAAGAACTGGCAGCCCTGCAGGAATCAAGTTCATTAGACTCTCATCTGGAAAGGCCATTTGACTATTCACTCAAAATGCACTGCTGATTTGATGAGCTGAGGCATCTGTTTTGCTTGGGATGGATTTTGACAAACAGCTTCCTTGCGTATCTAATGCACAAGCTCCTTCTATCGGCTTCCTAAGGAAATCCAGGGTTTCATTGATCTCCTCTAAGCGAACAGCCTTGACCTTTCCAAGTGGGGGTTTCCTGATCTTCGAGAGGCAGAATGCCACCGAGCTTGGGTCACTAGTTTCTAGCAGAGTCCACCTTCGAATTTTGTGGCTGCTCCCCGTGACCTCTCTGTTAGCGGATTGTGATTTCCTTTGTGGGCCATTAACTTCGATAAAGCAGTGAGCAGTTGCTCTTTTCCCTCTGAGGGCCCAGGGGAAACCACTGAAGTGTCACAACAGTATTAAGTGGTTTAGGGTTTGGGTGGGGGGAGGGGTTTGTTTTCACTTTGGAGTGAATTATAGGGCAAGGAAATACATTCGGAAAGAAAAAGGCTGAGCAGTGGACACAGCCTCTGAGCTTCAGCGTATTCCTTTTAGTCTTTGCACCTGGATTTTCAAGGGGCCTCAATTCATACTCCACCCTGGCACCCACCATTGCTGTCAGGCACAAGTTGGTTCAAACTTGTGCAGGCCTCGCTGATGGCATTTCCGCCTGTTTTGTGGGTACAGGAAGGTATTTAAGGGCCCAGATCGTGCCTGTGCCCCTTGCAAAGGCACAAGGGAAGGGAAAAGGGCAAAGATTTGGAAAAAATGACCGTTCTTGAGCTCCGCTGAGCACAAGGTTTTGTTTTTTTGCTGGCCCCTGTAAAGCTAGCTGTAGCAAAAGGGCTGGGGAGATCTAGGAAGGAGGAGGGATCATGACTTTAGGACTGGCCAATAGAACTGGCCAGGCTGAGAGCAGAGGGCTTGCTGCAACCTCTCATAAGAGTGTCTTCACTGCAGAGCTAGCCCAGGTGATCAGCACCTTGTCTGAAGACCCAGGTTAGCTTAGCCTAGGGTGACCAGACAGCAAGTGTGAAAAATCGAGACAGGCGATGGGGGGTAATAGGCTCCTACATAAGACAAAGCCCCAACTATCGGGACTGTCCCTACAGAATTGGGACATCTGGTCACCCTAGCTTAGCCCAGGTGTGAGCAGCCACACTGCAAAGCTCTACCCAAGCCAGTGTCCTCACTGCTGCTGTGTGCACCCCCTGTGTGTGTTGCTAGGACTCTGGGGGCACATCCCATGGTTCTTTGTGCTGCAGTAAACTGAGCCGCTTTATGAATTGTGGGAGAATTTGTCTGTCCCTCTGGCACATGAGGGGAATTGTGGGAAGGCACCGGAGGACTATCAGCACTTGAGTGACTTAGCCTGCGTCCCAATGGGCGGGCTACCACCCCAAGTAAACGTGATACCTGGGCTGTCACTCACATCCCCAGCCGGGCCAGCTAGCCCGGGATGAAAGCACCGCTTAACTCGGGTGAGAGGTTTTTGTGTGTGGACTGGAGAGGTGTTAGGGGCAACACTCAAATAAGAACCCACGGTATCTTTTCAGTGAAGACAGACCCTAGAAGGGTGCTGCCTCTGCTGCACTGCCTGGGAACTCCAGGCAGCATTGGGCCTGCCTGCCTGCCTGCCACCTGGAGTGCCGCTGAGGCTCTGTTGCGGGTCTGAGCCTCCCAGACACAACAGAGCCTAGAGGACGGCATGACTTGCCTGCTTATTTGCACCCACTTTTTACATTTATTTCATTGCCGACTCAAAACTGGGGGAGGGGAAGGGAATTAGAGGCTTGTTTTAAAAGGCCCATCTCCTTTGGGAAAGCTGAAGATTTGCCATCAGCTAAAGAAACAGCTACGGGGGGCAGAGGAGGGGGCACGGGGAGAGGAGAGAAGAGAAAGAGCACTCACAATTGGCATTGCAGCCCAAGGCACATGGTTTTAGTTAGAACTAAATTTAACTTGCATAAGCTTTAGGCGTGTACTGTGAGGCCGCACATCCACTTCTGCTGCTTCCTTCTCTCCAGCCATGTGAAATGGCAGTGAAAAAAGTAAAAAAGACAATCCGCCTTCCTGGAAGGGGAAGACGGGGTTTTGATTGGACCTGGGAGGAAGGAGACCTGCGATTCTGTTCTTGACTCTGCTTGTTGTGTCCCCTTGGGCGAGTCACTTTCCTTCGCTTCCGTTTCCCCAGCTGCAAGATGGAAATAATACTTAGCGCAGACCCCCCCCTTCCCCCCCCCCCGAAAAGTGAGAATTGCTTAAAAAATTGTATCTAAGTTTTTCCTCAGCTTCCGCATATCGGTGCTAGGGAGTTCCTAGGATACTGCAAATACTGAGGGCTCTGAGGTGAGTTATTAAAGTCAACCTCTGTGTGTACTTCCCAACTTCCCAGGGTTATTGTGAAGGGGAATGCATTAATGCCTCTAAAATGCTTTGAAATCTGTCCTCCCATCCTGCTATCCTTCTGTCTGTCCATCTCATCACTGTGCTTGTGAAGGATAGTGGCATTTGTTTATAGAAAAGTAAGCAGGCAAGTGCTTCCCCTTCGCTGTGTAGCTTTTGAGATGAGGAAAAACTACCTGTCTCATCCAATGTTTTTCTGGCTGCTTATTATTTGTGTAAGTGTTAGTGATGGATCCCAGCAGCAAAATCTAGATCCAGGCTAGAGGGAGTTCAGATCCAGGGTTTTGGTGTAACCCACTAAGGAGACAGGGCCGGACATGACATTTACCTCCAGATCTGAACTTCCCCAAAGTTCATGTCAGGGATTTGTGTGGGGCCCATCTCTCATAGGCCTATCTCATCAGTGATTGCACCTTCACTGCACACCTATCCTGCACCACTTGCAGGAGGCAATAGTTTTAAATAGGAGCTGTCATTGAGGCCCACTGTGCCAGCGATAAGTCCTCGTGCAAATGAGCCATGGCCAGCGAACAAAGCTATCAAAATGCATCATCAGAAAACAAGGCATCAGATTCTAATCTTGTTTACACCAGCACCAATCCAGAATAAACGTCAGCTTTGGATTTATGCTGTTGTGAGTGAGATCAGAATCTGAGATTTTTTTTTTTTAAATCTGTCTCAAATCAGCTGTAGTCTAAAAATGCTTTACAAGAGCTTGGAGATGCAGCGTTAGGATCTTCAAGAATATCCGCCTGCACTCAGCCCTCCCTTGCCATGCGGTGCAGTAGTGGGGTAATGGGCTCCCAGGAGTCCGAGTGAGAGCCTTCTAAAGCTCCGAATGAACCTGAAGATAATCAGGGCTCCAGCACTTCAGAAGGTATGTCCGTCAAAGTCAGTGAGCAGCCAGCGATTCCACATTCACTGAGCTGCAAACATTGTGGCTTTCGTTTGCCTGGCAGGAAAAGAGCTGTGAAATCTATGCAGATTCCTCCTCCTCTTGTTGTTCTTGTTAAATCCACATTTTTTTTTAGCCTGGCCTTTAATAGAAATCTCTTAATAACATTTATAAACTCACTTATAATAAGTGTTCATTAGTCATCGCAGTGATGATCCTAGGCAAGACATTTGTAATTTGACGTCAGAAAGGAGATTTAGGGACTTGGGAAGTGGTTTCATTCTATACCAGAATTACAGTGTATGGGGCTAATACGATGTATAATTCGCTTTGGCTGCTCAGGGGATGAGTGATTATTTTATATATTTGGCAGAAAATAAGAGCATTTCTTAATCATGAATGGTGTTATATTCCCTGCAAACTGCAGTATTATGAATCATGAGTCTATAAACATCTTACCTCCCGCATGCTCAGTTTTTCATGGTGAAACTGGGCTAGAACAGGGCTAGATTAGGGGTGGGCAAACTTTTTGGCCCGAGGGCCACATCTGGGTGGGGAAATTGTATGCAGGGCTAAGGCAGGGGGTTGGGGTGTGGGAGGGAGTGTAGAGTGTAGGAGGGGGTGCAGTGTGCAGGAAGGGGCTCAGGGCAAGGAGTTGGGGGGCAGGAGGGGGCTCAGGGCAGGGGCGTAAGGTGCGATGGGGGCTCAGGGCAGGGGGTTGTGGTGTAGCAGGGGGCTCAAGGCAGAGAGCTAGGGGACTCAGGGCTGGGGGGTTGGAGTGCAGGAGGGATGTGGGGTGCAGGAGGGGGCTCCAGGCACGGGGTTGGGGGCTCAGGGCAGGGGACTAGGGGGCTCAGGGCAGGGGGTTGGGATGCGGGGTGCAGGAGGGGGCTCAGGGCAGGGGACTAGGGGGCTCAGGGCAGGGGGTTGGGATGCAGGGTGCAGGAGGGGGCTCAGGGCAGGGGGTTGGAGTGCAGGAGGGATGCGGGGTGCAGGAGGGGGCTCAGGGCAGGGGACTAAGGGGCTCAGGGCAGGGGGTTGGAGTGCAGGAGGGATGCGGGGTGCAGGAGGGGGCTCAGGGCAGGGGGTTGGAGTGCAGGAGGGGTGTGGGGTGCAGCGGGAGGCTCCAGGCAGGGGGCTAGGGGGCTCAGGGCAGGGGGTTGGGATGCAGGGTGCAGGAGGGGGCTCAGGGCAGGGGGTTGGAGTGCAGGAGGGATGTGGGGTGCGGGGGGGGGGGGCTCCAGGCAGGGGGCTAGGGGGCTCAGGGCAGGGGGTTGGGATGCGGGGTGCAGGAAGGGTTTGGGGTGCGGGTTCTGGCCCAGTGCCGCTTACCTCGAGTGGCTCCGGGGTGGCAGCAGCACACAGCAGGGCTAAAGCGGGCTCCCTGCCTGCCCTGGCCCACGCCACTCCTGGAAGACGCCAGCACATCCGGCAGTGGCTCCTGGGAGTGGAGTGGGGCAGGTGACTCTGCCGTCGCCTGCAGGCACCACCCCGCAGCTCCTATTGGCTGCGGCGAATAGGAGCTGCGGGGGGCAGTCCCTGCAGGCAAGGGCAATGCACGGAGCCCTCTGCCCCCCCCCACTCCCTCAGGGGCTGCAGAGACGTGGTCCCAGCCACTTCTGGGATCCAGCCCGTGGGCCGTAGTTTGCCCTGCCCTGGGCTAGATTCTGCCACCCTGGCTGTGTCTGATTAGTACCTTATTCCATGAGTAGACTCATTGAAACCAACAGGCTGACTCACAGGGCAAGGTTCTACACAGTGTGAGCAAAGGCAGCAGAATCAGGCTTGACCATGCCCGAAGCCAAGCATCGTCCTCTCCCACTGAGATCAACAGGAGTTGCTGGGCGTTCCGCACCATTCAGGGTCCTGGGTTTAGAACCTGAAGCTGCGCCATAGAAGTCAATGGGGTTTTTGCGTCTTCAAAGGGAGCAGGGGTCGACTCTTCACTGAGCGGGCTACAGCTGACCTCTCTCAGAAACTGGCTGCTTTAGCTCAGTTGATGGCGGAAGAAAGTGTGTTAGCTATGCAGCACCATCAGGGCAGAGGCAGAGGCTGTATTGGAAGAAGCCTTATCTTGTACACAAGTTATTTATGATAGTCCACAGATCTCCCGGATCCAAGATAAGGAGGGAGTTTGTTTGCTGTGCAGTGATATCAGGGAACTGTGTGTAATTTACAGGCAGTGAAAGAAAGGAATCTCTGATGGATCCACAGCATTGCAGAAGGCAAAGGCTCTGTGTCTTTCCACTTGCCATTATATACGGAGCACTGTTGTGTGACGTGTGGTATTAACTCTTCCGTTCTAGGGCCGGCTCCAGCGTTTTTGCCGCCCCAAGCGGCGGGGAAAAAAAAAAAAGCCGCGATCGGCGGCACTTCAGCGGCAGCTCTCCTGCCACCGCTTCATTCTTCGGTGGCAATTCGGCGGCAGGTCCTTTCCTCCGAGAGGGACTGAGGGACCCACCGCCGAATTGCCGCCGAAGAGCTGGACGTGCCGCCCCTTTCCGTTGGCTGCCTCAAGCACCTGCTTGCTGCGCTGGTGCCTGGACCCGGCCCTGTAACGTTCTGAGGGAATTGGATAGCACTTAGCCTCTCTACCTGCACCCCATAGCAGCAGGAAGATTTGGTTTGTTCCTGAAATCCTTTAAAAATTATTATTCTTTGAATGTGACGTGAATTCAGGTGAAGCACTGACAGCCTTAGAGATTAAAAACTCTTCTTTTGATCCACAGTGGGGAGCAGTGGTGCAAACTAATAGTGCCCTGGTCCTGACCTGGTATGACAACCTCCAGGAAAGAGAAGGTAGTTCAGCCTCCATGTCCCATTCAGTCTTTGGTCACTACTGAGCTTGCCAAATATCAGAGGTGAAGGAGGTCAGACTAGATGATCACAGTGGTCCCTTCTGGTTTTATAATCTATAGCGAGGTGTGTGGCACATGCCCATTGTTTAATGGCACCTACCGGAGAACAGTTTGGATGAGGATATGCTGATCATCACAGCTAAGTGAAATCACAGGGAGAGTTTAGGGATGCAGTATGTAATGACCCAAGCCCTTTCTTGGAATTTAATATATCAGAAGGTTTCATGTAACCATGCAAAAATAACTAGACAGGAAACTTTTCTGGTCATGTCTCAGTGTTCAGATACCCTCTCGTGTTAAGCAAGAGTGGTGCTTAAAGTGTGCAACTACATCCTATAGTATAGGCAGTGTGGTCTGGGGGTTAGGGCAACAAATGGGGCTGTGGGAGTCCTGGTTTCTATTTGCAGCGTTGTCAATGGCCTGCTGGATGGGTGTGGGTAAGTCACTCTCAGGAATGTGCTTTGAGTTCTTCAGATGCAAAAGACTATGTAGATGTTAGGTTCATTATCCCAGCTATCAAAAAATGGGAGCGTGGTTTAAGTGCCACAAATGCTCTGCCAAAAGAGGAAGTATGCGTGTGGGGGGGGGGGGGGGGGAGGTGTGTGTGTGTGTGTTTCATGAATAGACAATGAGTACAAAGGAAAAACAGGTGTTACTTGACCCCACAAGCAAGTTATTTCTACCAGCCTTTTCTAAAGCAGAACACAACTGACCAAGATCAGGTGACTCCAAAGTAACTGACACCCTGAACCCGGCCCTCTTATTTCATGTCTCTTTCTCCCATTGCACTGGGCAGTAGCATCTACTTTTCTTTCTACGTTACACACCCCAGGACAGTAATTAGAGATACCTACAGTACTTACAGTCCTTATGCAGGCAAAGTTTCCAATGAAATCTGGGATTTTGGCTAAATGACAGCAGGATTTTTGGTCTTTAATATGGAAAAGGACAGGTCCACCAATGGCTATTAGTTAAGATGGTTAGGGATGTAACCCCATGCTCTGGGTGTCCCTAAACCTCTGGCTGCCGGAAGCTGGGGCTGGTCGACAGAGGATGGATCACTCAATAAATTGCCCCGTTCTGGACATTCCCTCTGGAGCATCTGGAACTGGCTAGTGTAGGAAGACAGGATACTGGGATAGAAGGACCATTGGTCTGACCCCTAGAGATCAAACTTGTTAAGACCTTAAAATAAAATGTAGCTATTTGCTCCCATAAACATTAGGCTGGCTGCTCCATTCAGCCTTCCCTGGCTTACATGGGAACTGCTGTAGTACACCTGGTCTACCCTTAAAACTTAGATCGACATAGCTACTTTGCTCAGGGGTGTGAAAAATCCACACCCCTGAGTGCCATAGTGATGCCAACCTACCCCTTGTGTAGATGCAGCTAGGTGAATGGAAAAATGCCTCCATCAACCTAGCTACCATCGCTTGGAGAGGAGGAGTTCCTAGGGGGATGGAGTACCCCCTTCCATTGCCTTAGTCTGTATCTCCACTATGGGATTACAACAGCACAGCTATGGCGCTGTAATTATGTTGCTATACCACCCGGGGTGTAGGCATGGCCATAGCTTGAAGTAGTACATTGTGGGCTGGTCTACACTAGAAAACTCGATTGGCCCAGCTACGTCGCTCAGGGGTGTGAAAAATCCACACCTTGAGCGACAGAGTGAAGCTGACCCAAGTCCCTTTGTGGACAGTGCTAGGCCAACAGAAGAATTCTTCCATCAACCTAGCTGCCGTCTACTGGGGAGGTGGATTACTTATGCCGATGGGAGAACCCCTCCTGTTGGTGTAGAGTGACCACACTAAATTGCTACAGTGGCACAGCTGTGCCTGTCGTGTTTCAAGTGTACACAAGCCCTGTGTGTCAAGCATAACCCTGGTAAGTGTCTGGGTATAATAACAGACCTCATCTGTAATGCAGTCTAACATGTATAGTTTGGCATCTTTATTACTAGTGTGTGAATTTCGGGCTGGTGGAAGATGCCATCCTAGATGAATTCTGGGTTAGTTGGTACAGCCCACCAGAGGAACAAAAGGTCTGCCCTACTAGTGAGGGGAGGGCCCATAAATCCCACAAGTCAACTCATCCTAAGGGACTAAGAATGACTGACAGCCCTGGGGAATAACGGGCTCTATTTAATACCAAGCAGCCATATCACAGATCGTGACAGCGCAGTCTTCTCCAAAGTGCCAGGACCCCATTGCGAAGGGACTGCCTTGAGACAGGCCGAGAGGCTTTAGCTTCCATGCCCATTCTATTCTTTGCCTCTGTGCTGAGATTGTCAGCGAGACTACCAGTCAACGTCAGCTGGTTTGCTGCTTTTGTGATGACCCATCTGCTGGGCGACGGATCGAGATCACCGATTCATTTAATGTAAGCCACTGAATAGTCACAGCATCACAACTCCTTTTCAGTCGCCACTAAGCTAAGAATTTCAGCTGAGATGCAGAAGGCTCTGGAGGCCATTATTCATCCTTACACCATCCTGGTCTGCATTTGACTTATGCTTTTAATATATTAATGAATGGCCACCTACGCCTCCAACAAGGTGAAACATTCACTGTTCACCCACACCTGCGAGGTGAAACATGGCAGCTGATTAACAGTGAACAGGAACATTACACAGCAGTTGAGACAGGAAGTGACTAATACTGTAGCCAAATGAAACAGCCAGGGATATATTTAGGAAGATAGAATATCAGGATTTATAACCCAAACTCTTACAAAAGTGCCATTAAATATTTAATGACCCGAAGTGGTTAGGACCATGGGATCTGAAAGATGGCACTAGAATAACATGGGGCTCTATAATATCATGCCAGTTCAGTACAAATTCAGAAAGAAGAATGCTACCTACTGAATCACTATTTTCTGCACCTCTTAGATGTTCCTTGGAGAACTCTCAGCCTAATCCTGAATAACTACAGGATCACAGCATAAAGTAGTATCTCTGTTATATGTTGATATCAGGTGAGGCTTTGCTTAGAACAAATAGTTCCCCTTAATGGTCTGCCTTAAAACTATCTTACATGAGTCTATCTGGAAAAAAAAATGCATCTTGTTTGTGATGTGCAGTCGGTGTTCTTTAAATTATTCCAGAATTCCGAGTGCAACAGTGGTCTGTCATGTTACCTTCAGCGTGACTCTAGTGTAATATCATTTGGTGCAGTAGTCACATTTATTTTACAAACAGCAAGTCCTTTTGGTTCTCCCAAGACTATAGTGAATCTAAGACTTGGCCAAAGACTGTAAATATAATATTGCCAATCCCAAAGGTTAAAAAATGACATGTCATGCCCCCAAAATCGTGAGAGTAGCTTAAAAATCACGAGATACAAATTTCAGAGTTAGTCTGTATCAGCAAAAACAATGAGGAGTCCTTGTGGCACCTTAGAGACTAACAAATGTATGCCCAAATAAGGTATGCCCAAATACATTTGTTAGTCTCTAAGGTGCCACAAGGAGTTCTTGTTTTTGAGATACAAATGTTTGTTCTTGTTATTTGCTTTCTGGGTTTTGAGTCTTTAGAGTTCACTTGGGCCATTTCTCTGTGACCCTGAGGGTCAGAAACTTCTTAAATAAAAAAAAAAACAAACGCTGAGAGTCTCTCATAGTCACCCGAATCTGGGAGCTGAGACTTTAGGAAAAACACCAAATAATGTAAGACTTTTGATGCAGTGCTGCCAGCTTTTGCCGTTTTAATTACCAATGTGTAATTAACATCAGATTCATCTATGAAAATATTCAGACTTCTGCCCTTGCCATGTAAGAGGGCAGGTAGTGTTGTCTAAATGGCCTCATTTGGTATGAACAATACAATGTTTGGAGACCTAAACACAAAGGACTATGTAATTTGGAAATGGAAATGACAGAAGGCAAAGGAAAAGAACCCCAAACTTACTGAGGATCATTCTCATGACTTTTAAGCCAATCTTGTGATTTTTGAGGCCCTGACTCATGAGTCTGTGTTCAGTGCCACAGACTCCCAAATAAAAGGGACTCGCAGGTATAGGAATTTGGGGAGTGGGCAAGTCTATTCAAGCTGCCTGCACCAACTCCCATCCAACAAAGCTCCAGGCTAAGAAAAAGATTTCAGTACAACCCCTCCCTTTTCATACATGCTCTACTCTCTACTAAGCTTTTCTCCTTAGTTTCAGCATGGATTGCAGCCATTAACTACAGCCACTGGGGTTGGAGTTTTACATTTGTTGCTAATAGTTACCAACATCTGACAGTTAAAAGATAATCAGCCAAATTCATCCCTGAAGGCAGCTAACTAACATTAGAGATGAGTCGGGACTGGGATGCTGGAACGACCCTCTGGCACTTTGGAGAAGTTCAGAGTCAAACTGGGTAGCCTGGGCCCTTTGTTATTAATTATTATTAGATGTATTGTGGTAGTGCCCAGGAGACCCAGTCATGGACAAACTGTACAAGCATCAGTAATTGTACAAACACATAAAAAAAGACAGTCCCTGTCCCAAAGAGCATGTGCTGGCTTTGTGTGTGAGTGACTGAGGGTGGTATTGCATACCATTGGCTGACGCACATAGAGGATAAAAGGCCTACTAATGGTAACGCTAACAGGAGCTCTGTATTAGCTTGAGTGATTAGGGGCATGTGCTTGTGGGGCTGAAGGACCAGCGTTCTCCTCCTCTCAGCACCTGGGAAGCATGTATATGATTTATATAATAATAATGTCATAGACTCATAGAATATCAGGGTTGGAAGGGACCTCAGGAGGTCATCTAGTCCAACCCCCTGCTCCAAGCAGGACCTAATCCCAACTAAATCATCCCAGCCAGGGCTTTGTCAAGCCTGACCTTAAAAACCTCTAAGGAAGGAGATTCCACCACCTCCCTAGGTAACCCATTCCAGTGCTTCACCACCCTCCTAGTGAAAAAGTTTTTCCTAATATCCAACCTAAACCTCCCCCACTGCAACTTGAGACCATTACTCCTTGTTCTGTCATCAGGTACCACTGAGAACTGTCTAGATCCATCCTCTTTGGAACCCCTTTTCAGGTAGTTGAAAGCAGCTATCAAATCCCCCCTCATTCTTCTCTTATGCAGACTAAACAATCCCAGTTCCTTCAGCCTCTCCTCATAAGTCATATGCTCCAGCCCCCGCTGGACTCTTTCCAATTTTTCTACATCCTTCTTGTAGTGTGGGGCCCAAAACTGGACATAGTACTCCAGATGAGGCCTCACCAATGCCGAATAGAGAGGAACGATCACGTCCCTCGATCTGCTGGCAATGCCCCTACTTATACAGCCCAAAATGCCGTTAGCCTTCTTGGCAACAAGGGCACACTGTCGACTCATATCCAGCTTCTTGTCCACTGTAACCCCTAGGTCCTTTTCTGCAGAACTGCTGCCTAGCCACTAGGTCCCTAGTCTGTAACAGTGAATGGGATTCTTCCGTCCCAAGTGCAGGACCCTGTTGAACCTCATCAGGTTTCTTTTGGCCCAATCTTCGAATTTGTCTGGGTCCCTCTGTAGCCTATCCCTACCCTCAAGCGTATCTACCACTCCTCCCAGTTTAGTGTCATCTGCAAACTTGCTGAGAGTGCAGTTCACGCCATCCTCGAGATCATTAATGAAGATATTGAACAAAACCGGCCCCAGGACCGACCCTTGGGGCACTCCGCTTGAAACCGGCTGCCAACTAGACATGGAGCCGTTGATCACTACCTGTTGAGCCCGACAATATAGCCAGCTTTCTATCCACTTACAGTCCATTCATCCAGCCCATACTTCTTTAACTTGCCGGCAAGAATACTGTGGGAGACTGTATCAAAAGCTTTGCTAAAGTCAAGGAATAACACATCCACTGCTTTCTCCTCATCCACAGACCCAGTTATCTCCTCATAGAAGGCAATTAGGTTAGTCAGGCATGACTTGCCCTTGGTGAATCCATGCTGACTGTTCCTTATCACTTTCCTTTCCTCTAAGTGCTTCAGAATTGATTCCTTGAGGACCTGCTCCATGATTTTTCCAGGGACTGAGGTGAGGCTCACCGGATCCTCCTTCTTCCCTTTTTTAAAGATGGGCATTACATTAGCCTTTTTCTAGTCATCCGGGACCTCCCCCGATCACCATGAGTTTTCAAAGATAATGGCCAACGGCTCTGCAATCACATCCGCCAACTCCTTTAGCACCCTCGGATGCAGCGCATCCAGCCCCATGGACTTGTGCTCGTCCAGTTTTTCTAAATAGTCCCGAACCACTTCTTTCTCCACAGAGGGCTGGTCACCCTCTCCCCATACTGTGCTGCCCAGTACAGCAGTCTGGGAGCTGACCTTGTTCGTGAAGACAGAGGCAAAAAAATCATTGAGTACATTAGCTTTTTCCACATCCCCTGTCACTAGGTTGCCTCCCTCATTCAGTAAGGGGCCCACACTTTCCTTGACTTTCTTCTTGTTGCTAACTTACCTGAAGAAACCCTTCTTGTTACTCTTAACATCTCTTGCTAGCTGCAACTCCAAGTGTGATTTGGCCTTCCTGATTTCACTCCTGCATGCCTGAGCAATATTTTTATACTTCTCCCTGGTCATTTGTCCAGTCTTCCACTTCTTGTAAGCTTCTTTTTGCTTTTAAGATCAGCAAGGATTTCACTGTTTAGCCAAGCTGGTCGCCTGCCATATTTACTATTCTTTCTACACATCGGGATGTTTTTTTCCTGCAACCTCAATAAGGATTCTTTAAAATACAGCCAGTTGTTGGGAGCACACTGATGTGCTAGACTATCTGTAATTAATAATAATACTTATCGCTTTTCATCCAGCGCTCTCAAAGCACTTTACAAAGAAAAGGGAGCATCAGCAGGTATGTGGTAGAACCAGGTCTCCCAACGCTTAAATCAAGTGCTCTATCTACTGTACCAATACACCACATACATCTGTCTGGACTTCAGTTGATAATCTAAGGCTCAGTTCTGCAATATGATTGAAAATTTTTTGTCAAAACTGTTTTTCGACAGAAGATTGAGGTTTTGACTAAATGAAATTTTTTTGCAAAAAGTGTCTGCTTTCCACAGAAAATTATTATTATTGTTGTTGTTGTTGTTGTCAAAATCTGTCAGCTGAAAACTGACATATTTCAACCAAAAACGGGGAGTTGTAATTTGCTCCTTGTGTCCCATTCTCTTCTATGTGCTGGGATTTTCCAGGTGGACTACATTTCCCATTAGGCATCCATTGCCAGGGACTCCATGACTCATTGCTTCTCATCACCAAGAGGGGACACCTTGATTCAGTGTGGGAGATGTAGTCCAGCTGGGCATGAGGCACAAACGATAAATCTCATTTTCAATCAAAATATTTCTGTTTTTGGCATAAAACAAAATTTCTGTGGAAAATTTTGATGAAACCAAGGTTTTGTTGTTGTTGTTGCAAATTTCCATGAGAAATTTTTATTTCAGACCAGCTGTAGTGCTGAACACCCAAACTCTAATGCATGAACAGGCACCTTCTCCACGTATTGCTAACTCTCATGACTTTATTGCAGGTCTCACAATATGTGGTGCTTTCCGCTTAAATCTCAACTCACTATTCCTCATAGTGCAGAGAAATGCATGAATAAATAAACCGAGTTTATCCCAAAAGTCCAAATTCCAGGAGACAAAAAAGAAAACCAAATGTATTGTTTCTATAAAATCTCCTGAGTATAAAAAACCATGCTCATGATTTTGGAGGGGTTCAATTCATGATTTTTTAATGCCTGGTGCTTGCAATGCTGTGGTCTTTAAATTCTTAGCACTGTTTTCTCAACTGCTAAATGCACATATACTATCTCAGCCGGGCAGTGCTATTGTTCCTTCCTCTATGAACGCTCACACGCTCAGAGGGTTTATCTATTCAGAGAGCAAACATCTAGGTTCCAGACAGTAAATCCCATGATTCTTAGACAAGAGCTCTCGTTCTCACGCTCAGCCCAGGGTTGTGTCTCAGTATTAAGAAACAAATCCAACACCCCTGTGATGCAACCTGGGTGACTGTTAAGAATTGCTCCACAAAAATGTCTTCCCCCTATAAGAAGCTGAATATGTCTTGGATTTCTCTTTCTTAATAAATCACAGATGCTCCCGTTGTCTTTGATTGATTAACAGATAGAAACATGTGTCTTAAATGCCTCTTGCTGTGCGTCGCTTGCCTTTAAGCATGGCAACAAGAAAGCACTTCCACACCAGAGGATAAGAATGGCAGCCTGCAGGGGATATCCTATGGGTCACTCAACAGCATGGCTCAGTGCCAAGAGAGATTGCCAACAGGCCAAAGATACTTGTTCTGTCTATCTAAGGCTACGTCTATGCTACGGGGGGGGGGGGGGGGGGGGTCGATTTAAGATACGCAAATTCAGCTACGTGAATAGCGTAGCTGAATTCGACGTATCGCAGCCGATTTACCCCGCTGTAGGGACGGCGGCAAAATCGACCTCTGCGGCTTCCCGTCGACAGCGCTTACTCCCACCTCCGCTAGTGGAGTAAGAGCGTCGATTCGGGGATCGATTGTCGCGTCCCGTCGGAACGTGATAAATCGATCCCCGAGAGGTCGATTTCTACCCGCCGATTCAGGCGGGTAATGTAGACCCAGCCTAAGGTACCCATACAGCCCCCATCATAGTAGCATCTGAGCACCTCATAATCATGTAATGTATTTATCCTCACAACAACCTTGTGAAATAGGAACATGCTATTATCTAGGGTTACCATATTTTGTGCCTCCTAATGGAGGACACTCCCGGGGGGCCCGGCCCCGCCCCCAGCCCCGCCCACGCCCCCGCCCCAACTCCGCCCCCTCCCAAAGTCTCCGCCCCCTCCCCTGCTTGAAGCCTGAAGCAGGTAAGGTAAGGTAAGGGAAGGGGCGGGGGAGGGAGAAGGAGGCGCGGCGCGGCCCAGGCTGGCCCCCGGCGGCTCCAGCCTGGGTCGGCTCGGGCCCTGGCCGACCACCCCCGGCGCACCCCCCGGCTCCCAGCCCCGCGGCCCGGCTCCCGGCTCCCCGACCCCGGCCCGGCTCCCGGCTCCCCGACCCCGGCCCGGCTCCCAGCCCCGCGGCCCGGCTCCCGGCTCCCCGACCCCGGCCCGGCTCCCGGCTCCCGGCTCCCGGCTCCCCGACCCCGGCCCGGCTCCCGGCTCCCAGCCCCGCGGGCCCGGCTTGGCTCCCAGCCCCGCGGGCCCGGCTCGGCTCCCAGCCCCGCGGGCCCGGCTCCCGGCTCCCCGACCCCGGCCCGGCTCCCAGCCCCGCGGCCCGGCTCCCGGCTCCCCGACCCCGGCCCGGCTCCCGGCTCCCGGCTCCCCGACCCCGGCCCGGCTCCCGGCTCCCAGCCCCGCGGGCCCGGCTCGGCTCCCAGCCCCGCGGGCCCGGCTCGGCTCCCAGCCCCGCGGGCCCGGCTCGGCTCCCAGCCCCGCGGGCCCAGCTCGGCTCCCAGCCCCGCGGGCCTGGCCCGGCTCCCAGCCCCGCGGGCCCGGCCCCGTGGGCCCGGCCCGGCCCGGCACTGCGACCCTGGCCCGGCCTGGCCCCCGGCCCGGCTCCCGGCCGGGCACCATGCCCCCGGCCCCGCACAAAGAGGCCCCGGCCGAGCCTCCCGATTTTCCCGGACATGCCCGGCTTTGGGGGATTTCCCCCCGGACGGGGATTTGAGCCCCCAAAAGCCGGACATGTCCGGGAAAATCCGGACGTATGGTAACCCTATATTATCCCCATTTTACAGCTGTGAAACTGAGACAATGAGCAGCTTAGTGACATGCCCAAGGTCACACACGACATCTGTGTCAGAGCAGGAAACCTCCAGAGTGCCACGCTACTGCTCTAACCACTGGGTCAGCTAGTCTTTATTGTCACCCTCTTTATTCTACCTTTTCCATGACATACAAGTCACTAGGCTCGGAGCCTTAAGATACTGATGGCAAAGTCTGCTGCTTTAGGCTTGTATTGGTCCGCAGATATGAGATGAAATCCTGGATTCAATGCCAAAACTCCGGTTGGCTTCAGTAGGGCTAGGATTTCACTCACAGATTTTAATTTAAGGCATTCAATCCCATGAACACTAGTGTTCAGATTTTCAAAAGAGCTCAGCTCTTATTTACCAAAATCACCAAAATCAGAGGCCAGATTTTCAGGAGAGCTGAGCACACTATGGGCAGAGTTTCAAAAGGGCCACAGTGTTTGCTGCTGAGTGACAATCAGGGCCCCCCCATTGTGGATGCTGATTACTTCAAAATCTGCCCTTAATTCCAAAGGACATGCTCCACTGTGTTTTAGAGCTGAGTGTATTTTTGAAACACACAACAATATGAGACGATATAAGCCCTGGAAGTTCCACTGGAAACATTTCTTTATCTTTGCCACAAGACTACTTGATTGATGACCTAAGTTGTTATCTGAAATGCTTACCCCTCCTAGTCTGCTTACCCCTGCTTAGCTGCCTGAAAAACCCAGACGCAAAAATGAAGGGCTGACTTTAGGATTTCTGGGAGGGCTGCAAACTTAATGCTTAAGAGAGAGAATTCTTGGAGCTGGATGAAGGAGACTCTTGTGCAACCAACAGCTTCTTCTGCTGCAAAAGAAGTGAGGACCATTATTGTCTATTAGTTTCTCGCACCTTCTTGTGAAGTGTCTGACAGTAGACAAGATACTAGACTAAATGGACCCAGTTGTGATCCAGTATAGCTGGTCCTACGTTCCTAAGTGGGAATCTATCCACTTAATAGCAACCTGGATATTGACCACTTCTAGTTAATAGCAACATTTTGCCAGAAACCAATCCCAACCAATTAATGGCATTCGGATATTGGCATGCCACTTATTAACAACATTTATGGAAGAAAGCCCTTACTTGCAGGCAGGTTGGTGAAGCTGCAGCCAGGGAAGGAAGTGCTGAGATGGGCTGAGAGCCCACCCCAGGCAGGTTTGCAGCGCTGAAAACTGGGAAGGAAGTGGTGGGACTTGCCTTCCTTGGCTGCAGCCAGAGGAACCTGCCTGTGGCTGGTGCTTAGCCCATCCCAGTGCTTCCTGCTGGGGCGGCAGACACACAAACTTGCCTGCATGCAGGGTCCACACAGGAGGTAAGGGGTTACAGGCTAGGAGGAGAGGCTGTGGGCAGGGCAGTAGCAGAGAATCCGGGGATGGAGCTGGAGCCGGATGCTACATCTCCCTGTCCTCTCCAGGGTATGCCCTGCCAGTGGGCTATACCCAGAGAAGGAAGCAGTGGGACGTGCTGAGTGCCGACTCCTGGACAGCGCAGGGAGAGGTACCATGCAAACCCATAGGCCCCGCAGTGCCCTCACTCCTTGTAGAAACCCAGACATCTGGGTTGCAGCCCCTCTCCCCATTGCTGCCCTGTCTGCAGGCAGGTTTGCAGGGCTGCAGCCTGTGAAGGCGCATCCCAGTGCTTCCAGCCTCACAAACCTGCCTTCTGGCAAGTGAAGTGTAAAAGTATAATTGGGAAGGCCGAAAAAGAATTTGAAGAACAGCTAGCCAAAGACTCAAAAAGTAACAGCAAATTTTTTTTTAAGTACATCAGAAGCAGGAAGCCTGCTAAACAACCAGTGGGGCTACTGGATGATTGAGATGCTAAAGGACACTCAAGGAAGATAAGGCCATTTTGGAGAAACTAAATGAATTCTTTGCATCAGTCTTCATGGCGGAAGATGTGAGGGAGATACCCAAACCTAAGCAATTCTTTTTAGGTGAGGAACTGTCCCAGATAGAGGTGTCATTGATAAACTAAACACTAATAAGTCACCAGGACCAGATGGTATTCACCCAAGAGTTCTGAAGGAACTCAAATGTGAAATTGCAGAACTCTAGGGTTACCATATTTAAAAAATAAAAAAGAGGACACTCAACAGGGCCCTGGCCCCACCCCTTTCCCACCCCCGGCCCCACCCAACTCCGCCCCTTCCCCAAAAGTTCCCGCCCTAACTCCGCCCCCTCCCCTGAGCGCCCCGCATTCTCCCTCCTCCCTCCCAGCCACGCGAAAAGGGCTGCCCGAGCGCTACCGGCTTCACGGTTTGCCGGGCAAGCCCCAGACCCTGCGCCCCCGGCTGGCGCTTCCCCAGCACAGCTGGAGCCCGGGAGGGGAAACGCCCAGCCAGGGGCGCAGGGTCTGGAGGCTGCCCGGCAAACTGTGAAGCCGGTAGCGCTTGGGCTTCGGGCAGCCCCTATGCCTCCGGACCCTGCGCCCCCAGCCGGGCACTTCCCCTCCCGGGCTCCAGCGGCTGCTGTGCTCCCTGAACTCCTGGGCTCTGTAAGTGCCGAGCTGCCCGAGCGCTACCGGCTTCGGGCAGCCCCCTTGCCTCTGGACCCTGCGCCCCCGGAGCCCGGGAGGGGAAGTGCCCGGCCAGGGGGCGCAGGGTCCAGAGGCATGGGGGCTGCCTGAGGCCGGTAGAGCTCGGGCAGCTCGGCGCTTACAGAGCCCAGGAGTCAGGGAGCACAGCAGCCCCCGGCGCCCGCTGTAAGGTAAGCCAGGGAGTATTTTTCCCGGACATGTTCAGCTTTTTGGAAATTCCCCCTGGACGGGGGTTTGATTACCAAAAAGCCGGACATGTCCTGGAAAAACCGGACGTATGGTAACCCTACAGAACTCCTAACTGTAGTTTCAGAGTGGTAGCCGTGTTAATCTGTATCAGCAAAAAAACCCAGGAGTGCTTGTGACACCTTAGAGACTAACAAATTTATTTGGGCATAAGCTTTCATGGCTAAAACCCACTTCATCAGATGCATGGAGTGGAAAATACAATAGGAAGATGTAGATATACACAGTTGCCATACCAGCTCTAACGGGACAAATCAATTAAGGTGGGCTATTATCAGCAGGAGAAAAAAAAACTTTTGTAGTGATAATCAGGATGGCCCATTTCAAACAGTTGACAAGAAGGTGTGAGTAACAGTAGGGGGAAAAATAGCATGGGGAAATAGGTTTTAGTTTGTGTTTGTCTTTATTCAAGCCTAATTTAATTGTGTCCAGTTTGCAAATTAATTCCAGTTCTGCAGTTTCTCGTTGGAGTCTGTTTTTGAAGTTTTTTTGTTGAAGAATTGCGACTTTTAGGTCTGTAACTGAGTGTCCAGGGAGGCTGAAGTGTTCTCTGACTGGTTTTTGAATGTTATAATTATTGATGTCTAATTTGTTTCCATTTATTCTTGCCACAAAGTCCGTTGCCAACTCTGTCCAAATATCTATTCAAGGGACTCCATAATAGGACCTAATCACATCAGCCTCACCATCAGGGGCTCGTTCACCTGCACATCTACCAATGCGATATATGCCATCATGTGCCAGCAATGCCCCTCTGCCATGTACATTGGCCAAACTGGACAGTCTCTACGCAAAAGAATAAATGGACACACATCTGACATCAGGAATTATAACATTCAAAAACCAGTGTGGATGGGTCAGTCTCCACCGCAAACCCCGCTTTGCCTCCAGCATTTATAATGGTGTTAAATATATTAAAAAGTGTTTTTAATTTATAAGGGGGGGTCGCACTCAGAAGCTTGCTATGCGAAAGGAGTCACCAGTACAAACGTTTGAGAGCCACTGCTGTATGGAGTCATAGCATTGCAGGAGAGCATACAAAGGATTTACAGAAACAGCAGTGAAGCTAGTAACTATTCCGCCAGTACAAGTTGAGTGATAAGAAAAAAGTAATGTGGTAAAAAGACATTCTCAAAACAATAAAAGAATTTGATGCATGTGATTGCTCCTTGCCAGCTCTTAGCGGTTATAGCCATGTGTGTTAAGTCTCATCTGTCATGTCATTTTTTGTGGGTCTAATTGTACGTAACAATGTCAAACTCTCGAAAAGTTCTGCTCCATCACAAGGTCGGCTGTAGCCTTGAGAAGCACTTGAAAATGAAAGATAAAGCGCTACATGTAGTACGCACCAATAAGAGCAGCAGAACAATGATACATCATTTCCATTGCTGTTCACACCTGTGATTGATGGGCCTTTCTGTACGAGTTGAACTGTAATTCACCTTCGTCCCTATCTTGGTTCTTGGCCTGTTCTCTTCTCTAAGTCTTATAGGATAAAATGCAGCATCATTTCCAGAACAGCTCAGTAACTGCTTCATACTAAGTGATGCCTTTGCAACAAGTTAAGAGTAAAAATATCCTTCCGTGTGTAAGCAGAGTCAGGATGAGCTCTACCCTGACATCTGGTGGTGAATTATGGCGAGTGTGGAAAAGAACTCCAGGGGCTGATCTTGTTTGCATAGGCACACCCACTCGCCTGGCATGAAACCACAGCAACTCAAAGTGGTTACTTTGGCTGGTGTGGGATCCCCAGTTTCTCTGTTATTGGGGCAGGAAGAATAAAGTTTTGTTACCCTGATTCTGTGAATCAAGGCCAGTGGAACTGTTGTATGACAGAAGGACTGAGTGAGTCATTCACCATTACCTAAGTAGCATTTGCTTGTCAAGGGGCATGGGTTACAAAACCCAGTGAATTAAGAGAGGATGGGGACAGGTATTTGTACCTGATGGTATGGCCCCCTCCCTGAGGGGGTTGAAACACCAATTGCACTACCTCCTCTCTCCACTGTTGAATGTCAGAGCTAACTTTGATTCCCTTAGGAGTCTAGTTACAGACTGCTGAGCTGAGTTCACTTTGGGCCAATAGTGCACCAGCACTGGGGCTCCCCTACTACTAGCTGAAATCACTAAGAGCTGAAATCACAAAAGAGCTAAAGCTATTTAAGAGCTGAGATCACTGAGGCTGTGTTAACTAGTGGGGGAGCCTGAAGCAATCTAAGCTAACTTAGCTTAGCGGGGGGGTGGAGTGGAGTGGAGTGGAGCAGCTCACAGGTCGGTGAGCGGAGTGGCTGGAGGAGCAGCTAGCAGAGCAGAGCCTTGTGGGAGCGGCCCAAGGGACGGCTGGAGCGGCGCGGCTCACAGGTCGGTGAGCGGAGCGGAGCGGAGCGGTGCGGAGCAGCTGCCAGAGCAGTTCGTGGGACGGCAGGAGTGGGACTGCGGGTGGAGTGGAGCAGTTCGTGGTGAAGGCTGCGGTGGAACCCCACGGAGAAGCAGCCGGTTGGCCTCGGATCACGTAAGGTGCCCCTTAGCACCCTGCTCACCCCCCCCCCCTTTTTGAACTCTGGGGCTGCACTGATCATGGACAGAGACTTTGGGGGGTTGTTGGACTTTTGGGACTTTTGTGATTCTTGGGTTGCTGGACCCAAGAGACTTTGGGATTGGTGGACTTTTGGGACTTTGGTGATTCTTGGGTCGCTGGTTTCAAGAACCAACGGGAGAGAACACGGCCCAATTTGCTGGAGTGGGTCTTCGCTCATGGTTTGGTCTAAGAACTCTAGTTGTGGTGTTTTTCCAATTTAATGCTGATGTTGTTTACCTCAAGTTATTAAACATTTTCTGTTACACTCAGACTCCGTGCTTGCGAGAGGGGAAGTATTGCCTCTTAGAGGCACCCAGGGGGTGGTATGTAATTGTCCCAGGTCACTGGGTGGGGGCTCGAGCCGGTTTTGCATTGTGTTATTGAAATGGAACCCCTAGATACAGAACCCGGCCCTTGTTGCTGCCAACTTAGATGGGCAGAAGGGTTACACGTGCATGCGACTCACCTCCCTCAGGGTACATCTCCACTGCAATCAGAGGTGTGACTGTAGCGCATGTAGACATAGCCAAATTTGCTTTGAACTAGCTAGCTCGGACAGCAACAGTCATGAAACGGTGGCAGTGGGGGCTGTACAACCTTGCTTGGAGCCCTCAGTATGTACTCTAGTGGCTAGCCCACGCTACTGTGGCTTCATTGCTATTGTTATCCGAGTTAACTAGACCAAAGCTAGCTCAGGTCTGTCTACATACGTTGCGCTCAAACCTCTGATTACAGTGTAGACATGCCCTAAGTCTGAGTGTGGCAGTGTCTTCTGAGTTTACACACTGTATTGCATGACCTCTGAGGTTGGCTTAAAAATCACGATTTTAGAGAAGGATAGATTTGGAGTTGTTCGTTGTTTGTCTTCTGATTTTTGAGGCCTTTGGGGTTCATGTTTTCACTTTTTTCTCTGCAACCGTGAGGGCTAGAAACTTACTTTTTGTTTTCAGATGAAAGCTGATATTCCCATGTAATCATATCACTCTAGGTTTAAGAGAAATACCAAATGTTGCGAGACTTGTGATTAAAACTGCAGGATTTGACAACCGTGCCTCTTGTGAAGAGATGACTCTCTTGTCCTTATATATGTATGTATATATATATGTATATATATGTATATATATATATATATATGTATATATATAAGTGTGTATCATTGGCAGGAATATTTCTAGTAGGACCCAAGACTAGTTAAAAGTCAGGGGTTGGGGAAGGAGGGATAAATTCTCCTCTTCTGATTTCTATTGCATATGTTGCACGCCTTCCACATGTGAAACTGCCATTGACATCTGTAATATATCAAGGCCTGGAACTCACACAGAATATGCAAGAGAGACCCACAATGCAAAGAAGAAATCAGTGCCATGGATTGATTAAATTTGTCCATGACGAAGTAATATTATAACAATAGTAATATCTGACTTTACTCAGTACCTGTCAAACCAAATGAACCCAGAACACTTTACGGCATTATACCTATAGAGGGCTGAAGGGTGGCAGCTAACTGATACACAGAACAATGGTGGGGAAGGGAAACTTTGACCAAGCACATTTGAGCAAGCCTCCATGCTAAAGGATCTTGAATTGCCATGGGTTCAGCTAACAGATCTACTCATAGTAGAATGCATGGAATTCAGACTGCATCAACCTTTGTGGGATTTGAATCTGTGTTTCCAAGGAGTCTAGGTATTTACAGCCTGAAACGCAGACCACTAAGTAGTTAGTCTTCAGCTTAAGTGTTAATATTAATTCTATTAAATAATAGTCAAGTCTGTTACTACTGAGACCAGCTGAATGACTACAGTTCGTAATGGAAGGCCACATAATTCCAAAACTACCTGAGCAGAAGGTTGAATAATTTGTCACCAGGGCCTCAAGATGGAATTTTCTTGTGATACATTTTTTGTCGTTGTTAATTAACAAGTAGAGTGAGGCCTTACATAGGAAATGTGGATCTAGGTTTGGATCAGTGTTTTAACATGCAAACTACAGGGATTGGGGAACCACTTTGGCCCACTGCAGATAAAGTGCCTTATTGCCTTAGGCCACAGCAGAACATGAGTTTGGGTCCAGATTTCAAACATCCCCAGTTTTGGAGGTTTCTGGTTCAGGGACATCTCTTAGTCATACAGCAGCACCTTGCTGAATTGGGGCCACAGTCTCTGATTCAATCAGTAGTTTTAGTTGTACATTTTCTTGTTCACATTTTGTATTCCAAACAAATCATAGACTATCAGGGGTTGGAAGGGACCTCTGGAGGTCATCTAGTCCAACCCCCTGCTCAAAGCAAAATCCCCAGACAGATTTTTGCCCCAGATCCCTAAACGGCCCCTTCAAGGTTTGAACTCACCACCCTGGGTTTAGGAGGCCAATGCTCAAACCACTGAGCTATTCCAAAGTCATACCATGGCCATGCCAGTGGTAGCAGAGTGAGACATTACATCACTTGTAATATTAAACGTCCCTCTTTGCAAGGGAAGTTTTAGAAACTGAATTTATGAGCCAAATTCTGCTCTCGCTTACGTGGGTGTAAATCTGGAGTAACTCTTCTGAAGTCCTGATTCTAGTCTCACACTGGTTTGATACTGTGGTAGCACCATGGAGCTCAATGGCATTCCCCTTGCTTCGAACAGGAAGAACAGACTTTTGCCCTACAGCTGTCTCCTGGAAGTGGATCTAAAACAGAGTTGAAACTTTTAAAGTATTTTATCATTGCACTTAGGGGTCAAAAAAAGGCAGTATAAAGTACTCCTGAAAACTGCTAAGCATCTGGGTGACATGTGCGATGTAAGTATCAGATATTATTATGGTATTATTTCACCTTGGACAAAGTTATCCTCTTTGAGCCATGGCTTGGATCTCTTATTTGCATCGTGAGTGTCATTGCATATTCCTGCTTTTCCCATAAGGGGAGTTTCCCTCTGAAGGACAGTGCCGCTTGCAATTACACAGTTCATTTGTACTGATTTATTTTTGTCTTGGCTTTTGAGTCAGGTGAATATTCCTCATGATTCAAGGGTATGTTTGTCTGTACAGACACATGCACACACACTCAAGCTGCTGCTGCTTGAGCAAAAGGAGAACCTCTGTAAGTTAGCAGTATAGGACCTATAATACGTAGTTCTGATCCCCTCCATTACAGGGCAAAGGGGCACATACACCGTACCAGTTGGCTGCATGGTTATAGTATTTTCCATCCAAGGATGTAACATGCTTAGCAGACATTTATTAATTTAGCTTCACATATCCTCTATGAGGTAGGTCAGTCTTATCAGCCCCTCTTCAAAGCTGGCATCCAGAAATGTTGTGTGTCTTGCCCAAAGCCACCCTGTAGCAGAGCCAGGAACAGAACCCCGAGTTTTCTTTTCAGCCACTGGACCCACTCCCACCTCACCTGGACAAGCTGTTCCTAAAGTGTTTCCTTATTTTAGTCCCCATCAGGAGAGCGTGTTAGTCTGGGAGGGCCAGCTAATGTTTGTGCAGCTGGGTGATGTATCTGCTAGGTTTACGGTGTACAGCACACTGTAGTATAGGGTTGAGATTAGCCACTGGACATTGCTACCTAGACACCTGGGATCACTTAGCATGGACTAAGCTGCAAGTAGAATATCTTTCACAATTAGACTTTCATGAGTTTTTATTCCCAGAAGCAAGATGGAGATTTTTGTTGACTTGAACTCTGCTTCCCCCACGGTCATACATTCCTTGTGTTTTAGAGGCCAAAAAGTTACTCGAGGAGGTTCAAGTGACCAGTGGTGATTTAAGCATTGAGCTTTCTTCTTTCTTTCTTACACTGACTTCAATGGGACCCAGGCTTAGGGTGAACCCAGGAGAACTTAAAGGGACAATGTCAAGTTCTTTAGCCCAGAAACGCAACACACAGTGGTAAAATCATCTATGTTCTCATAGGAAATTCAGCCTCATTCCAGTCTTCTGCGATGGTGTCTATTGTGTCAGTTTGGCCAACGCGCAATATTTTTTTCAATGCTTTACCTATTGTACATCCAAGGCATAAATAAAAGTGCATCTATGTTTTGTGTAGGTAGCAGACTTGGATAATGCACTAACCTCCTACCTCTGGGAACCTCCCTTCAAATCACAAAAGAAAATGGGCCAGATTCATTCCTTATGAAAGTCCATTGACCTCGGTGGGATTACACTGGGGAAGAATTAGGCCCAGTGAGTTTGGTTTCTGTCTCATCCTTCCCAAATTCGTTAACATCATTTTAAAAAAATGGTGCGTGGACTGATGATTTGGCTGGAATGATGGGTAGCCTGGGGCTTATTGTGGGGTGGGACTCCCTGAGGGGCTGTGGCAGCACTCTGTACAGGCTCACAACAGGAGAGATTGTTAGTCTGAAGTGATGATCTGTGCAGTGCTGTCTAGGCACCAAGAGGGATGCTAAGAGGGGGGTTGCAGGTCAGTCCTAGCAGAGCAAATGACACTGTAAAAGCCTCCCCACTCCTCCAAGAAAAGCCTGAGCAGTGCAGGGAAAGGAGTGAGCAGGTGACAGGTTTTATTGGTCTACGTAAAGGGCCTTTCAGTGCCGGACTGATGCATGTAGGTGGGATTTGCACACGTTCTCAGGGTTGGCCTGATTCCGTTCCCACTGGAGTCACTGGTGAAACTTCCATTGACTTCACTGGGAGCAGAATCCAGCCATTGCTGGGTGCTTTTGAAACTCTCACTACAGAGAGGCTACAGCTGCTTTTTTTATTTTTTTTTAATGGCCGCCTACTGTGATTCTTTCAAAAAGAGTTTTCCAGCGTTTGTTCCAAGGGGCGAAGGGGCCTGCCTTGCAAATACAGGTTTCAAGGGCTGAATAGGTTCAGCCTTGCAAAGAAAAAAAAAAAAAGGCAGCTGAGAGGTGACTTAATCATGCTTTACAACTTCTTGATGGGTTCACACGAGGATCTAGGACAAGGCTCATTCATACCACAAGGTAAAAGAGTCACATGAGGTCAGGAATTAAAGCTAATGAAGGGGAGCTTTAGGCTGGTTTGCAAGAAGGGATTTTTATTTCAAAGGTGGATGATCAATAGGTGACTAAGCTGCAGAAGGAGCTATTCGAGCAGGTCGCATAAAGCAATCTTAAGCCCATAACAGCAGCTACTCTGAGAGGCCTGGAGTCGAGATCTGCACAGAGAATGGTGGAGATCCAAGCTTCTGAGTTCTATTCCTGGCGCTGATGTTCCCATCCTGTGTGGCTTTGGGCAAGTCATGTCACCTCTCTGCCTCAGTTTCTCCATCTGTAAAATAGAGCTCATAATACCAGCCTCACAGGGATGAGGAGGGTGGATTTATTAGTGGCTGTGAACAATGAAGGTGCTGATTATAATTCTTCTTCTTCAAGTGGTTGTACCTGCTAAGAAACAAGACAGAAGTGCTGTGAGGTAAGAGGTGGGAAAGGTTGTAGCTCTGGGTCTCTTCATCCTCAGATACTCCCGGCTGTGCTGTTTCCTTAAATTGCACTCAGCCCAACTGCAGAGATAGGGAAGTGTAGCAATGCCTGGCCCAGATCCGGCTCCTGTTGAAGTCAGTGCAAGTTCTGCCACTGATGGCAAGAGTCACTCTGGCCACCTGGGAAAAAGGTTCTTTCATTATCCCGTCTCACTCATTGCAAAGGGGTTTTGTGTTGCTTTATAGCAGGCATGGCCAAACTGTGTCTCGTGAGCCGCATGCAGCTCTTGTACAATTAAGATGCGGTTCGCGGACCCCCCCACGCATGCCCCCATTCTCCGCCTACCAGACTGGGCAGCGGTGGGTTGGGGGAGCTCAGGGCTTCTGCCCTGCAGTGGGGTGGTGGGACTCGGGGCTTCTGCCCTGCAAAGAGAGGGCGGCGCAGGTTGTGCGTAACTTGTGGCTCTCGAACTTCTGAAGATTATTGTATGCAGCTCGAAGGGCCAGTTACTTTGGCTATTCCAGAAGTGCATTATGCAGAAGGTGATTAATTTGAGAATTTGGAATGAAATTCTTAGTCCAGGACTGAAGTGCTTTGTAAACTTTGCTGTGCAGTTACGATCAGAAAAGCTCCTGTGTGAAAACAGCACCTTCTTATTCACTGGATCTGATTCTTGTGGGTATTTGGGTCTTACCTCATCCCTCTGCTCCTGTTATAACTGTGGAGTTAAGACTGGTCTGGAAAATCCTGCTGGGTTCTACTCTGCCTTACGCATGTCTGGCAAAATTGACAGCTACATTCTGATTGCAGAATCTCTATTGACAATGACCGTTTCTGCCAATACAGCATCTTTCATCCAAGGATCTCCAAGTACTTTACAAACACCATTGTAGAGAAACACAGATTATTACTAGATCCTGTCAGAAAATTAGTTTTTCATTTTTTTTTTGCTGAAAATTTCTATTTTTTTGACAATTTAAGCCGAAAAGCAGATATAGGTTTTTCAATGGAAAGTTACAGTGTTCTGCAGAAAGCAGACACTTTTCTTTTTGCTTAGTTGAAAATTCAATTTTCCATTTAAAAAAAATGTAGGCCAAAAATTTTTGACCAGCCCTAGATATTACACTAATTTTACCAATGGATAATCTGAGACATAATAATTCAGGAGATTGCCTAAAATCACATATCACATTAACGGACAACAATAGAACCCAGTTATCCTAGCACCTCATCCAGTCGTTCTGACCTTCAGATCAATTTCTTATATGCAATTTGTAGATCTTCGTCTTTCTGATCCGAGGTTGTGTTTGCAGTGCTAGCAGATAAAGATCCAATGTCATTGTGTCATCTCACAGGAGCAGAGAATTTGGCTCATAATGTTTATTTAAGTGGGCAAATCAGATCTGAAGTAATTGAAAGGGAATAAATACGGGATGCCGTCATGTTATTTTAACAGTCATTTTAATGAACATGACTGCACTTTTAAATGGAATTGACTGTGTTTTTTTAATTTAAAAAACAAAAGGGCTATTTTCAGGTTGGAGATGTGTTGTTTGTTTGTTCTTCTTTTCCTCAAGTGACGTAGCCGAGTGCTTTTAGAAGAACATATTTTGTGGCGGGCAAAGTGAATAAAATCTAAAGTACCTAGGCAACAATGCAATAATTGTGCCAAGAGGGGTAAATAATGATCTTACCCTCTGAAATACAGGGTTCTTCATTGCTCTGATGGGTGCTTTAGAGTTGGTTTGTTTTTTCTAAAAGTATATCACCAAAATGGTGGAGTTAAAATCATGGCTTGTGATGGTCTGTAGTAGAACATGTGGGACCTGAGTTTGATCTCTCTGTCTGTTGAGGGACTCCTGTTTTACAATGGTGTAAGTCATCCTTCTCTCAAGCTTTTCTTGTTATAGTAGTTAATTTTCAGGATAATTTCTTCATGCTCCAGTCTAAAATCACAGCCTGTGCTGGGCTGAGCCAATATAAAGCTATGTCCTGTGCTGCACTGATGCACTTTTCAGTTTGAAATGATCAAATTCAAGGGTAGAATAGCTACCGTTTCCACCTTTATGCTCATCTCTGGTGCTATGCAAATAAGTACAGTTCTACTCTTCCATCAATAGGTGGCGCTACCTGTTTCTACATTCTGTACAATAGGGAGTCAAATTCCATTCCCCTCATGCTGGTTAAGTAAAGTTCAACCAAGTTTCCAAGGTGGCAAACTGTCCAGCTTCAAAAGGGCTATGCCAAAATTCCCATCAATGAGGCTGGGATCATAGAATATCAGGGTTAGAAGGGACGTCAGGAGGTCATGTAGTCCAACCCCCTGCTCAAAACAGGACCCATCCCCAGACAGATTTTTACCCCAAATGAGGTAAAATGGCCCCCTCAAGGATTGAACTCACAACCCTGAATTTAGCAGGCTAATGCTCAAACCACTGAGCTATCATGTAACTACAACTTCTCCAAAGCCCATAGCTCACTGGCTCCAGAGGTGCAAGGTGCCCCAGGACTTGGGGACAACCAGGGTTGTAAATAAAGCAGGCAGGGTTAACCCCGTTAGGCTGTAGTCACTTTTAATCTGCACACGTCGATTATTCCTAGGATGAGAGAGTCAGATTCACACCAGTGTCTGCAAGCACCTGGCAAAGGAAAGTCCACCTGGGGTGAGGTAGTGCGAATGCAAAGCCTCTACAATCTCCGCTCCATCGTGGGCCCAGTGGTGATCAGCGTTAGCCAGCAGGAGGCTTTTCTGGAAACACCTTCCCTTGGCATAAGCCCCTACGGGTGGGCAGTCGTGCCCAATTACCAGGGAGAATTCCACCCTCCACCATGAGGTGCTGCAGCCTTTGCCGATGTTGGAAGGTGTTGTTTGGACTAGGCATGTCGCTCTGAACTTGCCACTGAACACTCAGCAAAACAAAGGAAGTGGTCAGATCTGTTCTGAGTGTGAAGGGCAGCATGGGAGGAAGGATGGAGAGGTGTGTGGGGGAAGTGGAAAAATGGACGTTTGCAGCTGGCATGACAGAGTTTTGCAATAAGTAGAGCTGGCTGGAAAAGGGGAACTTTCTTTTTTTTTTTTTGCAAAAATATATGCTTTCCCCTTTGTGTTGCAAAAATATAAATTTTGAAATTGACTCAGATCTAGTGATATGTTAATAATAATATTACACTCTTGATGCTTATTATTCATATTATTTCATTGTTTATTTCTGTTCTAGTAGCCACCATCGAGATCGAGACACCATTGTGGTAGGTGTTGTACAAACATGTAGTAAGAGACAGGCCTTGCCCCTAAAGCCATACAATCTAAATAGACAAGGGAAAGAAAGGACATGGAGGAGGAAACAAAGGTGATGTGTCACACAGCTGGCTAGTCTTTTTGATCTGTGTTTGTACAGCTCCTAGCACAATGAGGTCCTGGTCCATGACTAGGTAATGGTGCAGCTATGGCAGAGGTGGGCAAACAACGGCCCACGGGCCACATCCGGCCCGCAAGACCATCCTGCCCGGCCCCCGAGCTCCTGGCCTGGAGGCTAGCCCCAGCCCCTCCCCCGCTGTTCCCTCTCCCCTGCAGCCTAGGCTCGCTCGCTCCGCTGCCGGCGCAATGCTCTGGGCGGCGGGGCTCTGAGCTCCTGGGGATGTGCAGCTGCAGAGACCGGCCTGACTCAGTCTCTGTGCTGCGTGGTGGCGGCGGCGGCGTGGCCCGGCTCCAGCCAACCGCGCTACCAGCCACAGGTGCTCCAGGCAGCGTGGTAAGGTGGCAGGGAGCGGGGGGGGGGGTTGGATAGAGGGCAGGAGAGTTCGGGAGGGCTGTCAGGGGGCGGGGCGGTCGGGGGGGGGAACACGGGTTTGATCTGTGTTTGTACAGCGCCTAGCACAATGAGGTCCTGGTCCATGACTAGGTAATGGTGAAGCTACAGCACAGGTGGGCAAACTACCCAGGGGGCGGGGGCATGGATAGGGGGCGGGGCGGTTGGGTGGGGAACACGGGGTTGAATGGGGGCAGGGATCCCCAGGGGGCAGTCAGGGAGGGGGGGTTGGATGGGGCAGCAGGGGGCAGTCAGGGGCAGGGGTTCCGGGGGAACAGAGGGGCAGTCAGGGGACAGGGAGAAGGGGTGGTTGGATGGGGCAGAGGTCCCGGGGGGGCCATCAGGAATGAGAGGAGGGATTGGATGGGGCGCAGAGCTCCGGGGGCAGGCAGGGGACAGGGAGCAGGTGTGTGTGGATGGGGCAGGGGTCCCGGGGGAGGCGTCAGGGAACGGGGGGGTTGGATGGGGCAGGAGTCCCGGGGGGGGCCACAACCCCCTCCCCTAACTGTCCCTCCATACAATTTATGAAACCGGATGCGGCCCTGAGGCCAAAAAGTTTGCCCACCCCTGAGCTATGGTAATACAAATGATACGGCTCCCGTAACACAAATAATCATAACCAAGGAGCAGAACACAGGTCTCCTGCGTCTTAGTCCAGTGCTATAGCCACTAGAACATGCATCCTCTCCAACAGAGCATTACATCTTTTTGGCAGTCAACCCATAGTAGGAAAAAAAAAATCTCTAACCTCAGTTAAAAAGCGAGGTACAGATACATGATGGTATTGCAGGGAGTAAGACTTAGAAGCCAAACTGAAAGGCCCAGCTGAAAGCCATCTCTCTTGCTTTGTCTTTAAATTAATACTCACACAGATTTGTCACAGGTCAGAACCGTTTCAGATGAGATTTCTTGGCAGATGAATGGACTTTTTGAATCAATTCAGCCGTCCCCTATGTCAGTGGGGTGCCAATGATTGAATGCTAGAGCTAACTGCACTGCCCAGTTTTTCTCTCAGGATCATTAGAAGGTTATAGACTGTTCATTATATGGAAGTTGAATCTAGCTGCCTGTTAATGGAATCAAGCTACTTGACCTTAATGCTGTGATTGATATTTAATTTGAAGTTGCTATGGTCTCCGAACACTGGCAGCGGAAAGAGCCATGCGGAAACTGAGCTGCAAAGACACTGAAATTAAACTAAATTAACTAAATTAAAGTAATTGACAAGTCCTTGGGACCTAGAGGTTACATTCGGAGCTAAAGGCAGTGTATCTTTCTCCTTAAATCCATGCATATCCTTCATGAGGGACTGTAGGCACTTGCATACCAGAACGATGAGTGTGATCGATCTAGGTGGTCAGTCTTTGGGTTTACTGCAAATTCAGGCCTGTACATTCTATATAGCAAAGGTCCGTCTCTCTCTATTTTGGGTACTTATATGGCTCCCATTACCACAGTATCCGAGCGCCTTATCTGTAACCTATTTATCCTTACAACACCCTGTGAGGTAGGGAAGTGCTAGTCTCTCCACAAAGGAACTTAGGTGCCAAAAGAGGCAATTGGGCCTCTTTAAGTGCCTCTGTCCAACATCTAGGCCCCACTGACATTCTCAACACAATTGTTCCTCCACCACCTAACCCTGTAGGTGCTGAAGTTTCCACTGGTGGGCATAAGAATCTATGGTCCATCTAGCCCAGTATCCTTTCTCCAAGAGTGGCTCATATCAAAGCTTCCAGGGGAATGAATTGAGCAGGGCAATTATAGAGTTATCCACCTCTGTTTTTACCTCCTGGCTTCTGGTTTAGGGTCACCTTGAGCACAGAGTTGTGTCCCTGGCTTCTGGTTTAGGGTCACCTTGAGCACAGAGTTGTGTCCCTGCCCGTCTTGGCTAATAGCTGTTGAGGGACCTATCCTCTATGAACTTAACCAGATATACTTTTGGCCTTCACAATATCCCCTGGCAATGAGTTCCACTGGTTAGTTGCGTGGTATATGAAAAGTGCTTCTTCTTGTTAGTGTTAAACCTGCTGCCTATTAATTTCATTGCGCAACCTCCGGTTTATGTTTTGTGGGAAAGGGTAAATAACACTTTTCTATTCACTTTTTCCATGCCATTCACAATTTAATAGACCTCTGTCGCATCACCCATTCCTTGTCTCTTTTCTAAGATGAACAACCCTAGTCTTTTTAGTCTCTCCCCGTATGGAAGCTGCGCCATACCCTAGATCATCTTTGTTGCCCTTCTCTGAACCTTTTCCAGTTCCTCTATATCGTTTTTGAGATGGGGCAACCAGAGCGGGACACAGTACTCAAGGCATGAGCACACCTTGGATTGATAGAGTGGCATTATGTTATTTTCTGTCTTATTTTCTATCCTTTTTCTAATAGTTCCTAACAATCTGTTAACTGTTTTGACTGCTGCTGCACATTGAGAGGAAGTGTTCAGAGAACTATCCATGATAGCTCCAAGATCTCTTTCTTGGGTGGTAACAGCTAATCTAGTATGCATAGTTGGGATTATTTTCTCCAACGTATGTTACTTGGCACCATAGGCGTGCGCAGCCCCTTTCATTAGAATGTGCACCCAGGGAGCCCCACCCTGCCCTAGCCCCACCCCCATCCTGCCCCCATCCACTCCTTCCTACTTCCCGCCCTCTGACTGCCCCCCTCAGAATCCCCAACCCCCTCTGCTCCTTGTCCCCTGACTACCACCTCCTGGGATCCCTGCCCTTAACTGCCCCCCCAGAATCCCTCCCCCATCTAAGCTTCCCTGCTCCTTGTCCCCTGACTGCCCCCCTAGGACCCTACCCCCTACCTGTCCCGACTGCCCCAACCCTTATCCACATCTCTGCCCCTAGACAGACCCCCAGGACTGCCATGCTTATCCAACCGCTCCCCACCCCCTGACAGGCCCCCCCGAGAATTCCTGACCCATACAACCCCCTCTGCTCCCTGCCTCCCCTAACCCCTCTCCAACCCCTGCCTCCTGATAGCCCCGCCAGAACTCCTGACTCATCCAACCCCCCCAGCTCCTTGTCCCCTGACCACCGCCTCCAAAGACCCTCCCCAATTGACCCTCCAGGACCTTCCTTGCTCCCTGTCCCCTGACCGCCCTGACCCCTATCCACCCCCTGCCCCCTGACAGACCGTGGGACTCCCATGCCCCATCTACCTCCCCCTGCTCCCTGACTGCCCCCTCCAGAGACCCCCTGCCCCTAACCACCCCCCCGGGATCCCACCCCTATCCAACCCACTCTGCTCCCTGTCCCCTGACTGCCCCCACCCCTTATCCAACCCCCTGGCCCTAGACCCCTTACCATGAGATGAGGGTCCTAGCCTCCCCACGGAGCCAAACACTGCCCCGCAGAAGCATGCAGCCCCAGCTCCACAGGTGGGATGGGAGACAGAGGGGCTCAGGCCAGCTCCACACAGAGTGGGGTCAGGGCTTCAGCCCTGCAACTTTTGCCACTAGGGTGGCTGGGGCTCCCGAGACGGGGACTTCAACCCCACATCTTCTGCCAGGGTCCAGGGCTTCTCCTCCCTGCCCCAGTGTGGCTCCTCCGCCCGCCCCCACTCCAGTGCAGCTCCTGCTCGGGTCCGGGCTTCTCCTCCACCCCCACTCCCTCCCCCCACGTGGCTCCAGCCCCATCTGGGGCTTCTCTTCCCCCATCCCCGCATAGCTCCTGCCGGTATCTGGAGCTTCTCCCACTGCACCCAGCCCTAGCCTAGCTGGGCTCCCTTGGGTCACCTGCTGCCGACTGTGGCCAGAGTGGAGCCTGGCTGCCAGGAAGCAGCCATACATGTGGACGCCATGGCCACCAGCCCAAGAGGTGTGGGGCAGCCCTAGGCAAGCAGGGGCTGGCTGTGCTGCTGCTGATAGCCCCGCACTCCCACCCACACCTAACCCTAAGGCTTTTCTTTCTTTTTTTTTTTTTGGTGTGAGACTCACTTGGCCCCTGCCGGAGCAGGGAGGCAGGAAGCAGTTGATTTGAGCTTGCCCGGCAAACAGCTGAGGAGGGGAAGGGGGGAGGAGCAGCCTTCCCAGCTGGAGCTCAGGGCATTAGGGTGTGCCGGGGCACACCCGGCACACCCCGTGCGCACGCCTATGCTTGGCACATAACCTTGAATTTCATCTGCCATTTTATTTGTTGTCCAGTCAACCAGTTTTGTGAAATCCCTTTGTATCTCTTTGCAGTCAACTTTTGGACTTAATGATCTTGAGTGATTTCTATCATTTGCAGACTTTGTCACCTCACTGTTCTCCCACTTTGCCAGACCATTAATGAATTTGTGGAATAGCACAGGCCTCAATACAGATCCTTGGGGGACCCTGCTCTTCACCTCTCTCCACTGTGACATCTGACTATTTTATTCCTATCTTTGTGGATCAGTCTCTGACCATTGAAAGAACCTTCCCTCTTATCACATGGCTACTGAGTTTCCTTAAGAGTCTTTGGTGAGGGACCTTGTCAAGGCTTTTTGAAAACCCAAGTACACTATATTGACTGGATCACTATTATCCACATGCTAGCTGACACCTTCAAAGACTCCTGATAGATTTGTGAGACATGATTTCCTTTACAAAAGCCAAATTGACTCTTCCCCAACAAATCATATCAATCTAGGTCTCTGATAATTCTGTTCTTTTCTATGGTTTTTACCAATTGCCCAGTACTCAAGTTCAACTTACCAGACGGTAATTGCCAGGATCTCCTCTGGAGCATTTTTAAAATCAGTGTTACATTCGCTACCTTCCAGTCAGCTGGTACAGAGGCTGATTTCAGTGATAGGGTAAAATCCTTAAATCCTAAAAACACTTAAATCCTGATGCTGTCACATAGAGTGTTGGGGTTCTTAGGGATTGGCTTGTGTTGGCCTTGTTTTGAAATGGGGTTAGCTTGATTTGTGGCTTATTGTGAAAGTTGGGGTGTTTATTTACTGTGTGAATTTTGGCAACTGTGCACCTAACCCCCCAGCAGGAGGCATTCCCTGTGGGGCCTGCTGTGGTAGACATGCACCTAACCTATACAAATGACAGCAGGGTGTGGGCTCGGGGGTGGGGCCAGAGACGAGGGGCTCAGGGCTGAGGCAGAGAGTTGGGGTGCAGGGGTGTCAGGGCTCCGGCTGGGGGGGTGGACTCTGGGGTGGGGCCGGAGAAGAGGGGCTCAGGGCTGGGGCAGAGAGTTGGGATGCAGGAGTGTAAGGGATTTGGCTGGGGGTGCAGGCTCTGGGGTGGGGCCTGGGATGAGGGGCTCAGGGCTGGGGCAGAGGATTGGGGTTCGGGCCAGGGGAAGGGCACCAGGGCAGGTCCGGGCCATAGCTGTGCCATCCAGGTCCTGGCCGCAGCTGGGGCTGGGCAGTGCCATGCTGTCCCGGCCGCAGCTGGGTCCGGGCCGGGCTGCCTGGGCTTGGGCTGCACCTCCCCGGCCATGGCTGGGGCCGGGCCTGGGTAGATGTGCCCTGGCCCTGGCTGGGTCCGTGCCACGGGTGGGGCACCCTGGCCATGCAGCAGGTTGGGGGCTGGGCTAGGTTGGGGCCAGCGGAGCGCTCCTGCTGCAGCAGGTCTCTGGGCAGGTTGCCTGAGTGGCGCTAAATAGGCTACTGCGTGGCCACGCAGCTTACAGGGAACTTAGGTGACAGATGCTCTCCCTCTTACACAGGTCGGTGAAGCTAGTTCCCAAATGTATGGAAAGTGTTGTCTTCACACACGTCACCAAGACTTGGTGTGGTAGCTAGCTCAATGCCAACAACCTAATGCTTGTTGTGAAACAGCAGGAGAGTGGAATAGAGTGAGATGAGTCTGGGGCAGAAAGGCCCTGTCCTGATTCTGCCACTAAATTGTTGTGCAGCCTAAGGCAACTTACTTCACCGCCCTGTACCTCAGTTTCCCCAAAATGAGGATAACAGCGCAGTACTTGCTCACCTTTTGTAAAGCACTTTGCAATCCTTGGGTGCTATTTAAGGACACAGTGTACAGTCTAGGGAGAACTATACCTCGCCCCTGCAGGTAGGACTCCTGGTTCCATCCTCTGTGCAGGAATCAAAATCTCAGAAATATCAAATAAATTCGCAAATGAAACAGAAAGGTCATAACAATACATGGCAGGAGGTCATGTATGGCAGCTAAAATGCTCTGTTAAATATCAACCAAAGATTAGCTTATCTTCTATGAAAGGCCAAGAGCTATCAAGGATGCTGGGCTTTGAATTCCTACGGTCAGGTATTCAAACAGTCAGCTTCTAAAAACTGACCCAGACTACCTTCCAAAAGGAGAGGAACTTCAGGAACAGTCAATTCAAGGGAAAGGGTCACATGTTAGGAGATTCACCAATGAGGAATGTATATGTAAATTTGGAAGAGTCAGAGTTTAAGGCCAGAAGGGACCATTAGATTGTCTAGTCAGTGGGAGCAGAGTTAGGCCAATCCAGAACGCTGTTGAAAACCCCAGCCTGAGAGATTAAAGTGATTCATCAAAGACCATACAATGAGCAAATAGCAGAGCAAGGAATAGTACCCGTGAGTCTTGACTCTCATTTCTTAGCTCTAACCGCTACAAAACACAACCTGTTAAGTAACTCTCAGTGTTAATAGCAACAGTAAATTACAGATATTGTTTTGGCAAATAGCTATGAACAGAAACATACACCTCTGTTTGCACTGACCTTTCCCTAATTGCCTGCCTGGCCTCTTAAGCTTTAGAATTTCAATTGGTCCAATCTCTAGGACCTGTCTCTTCTTTTGAGTGACTGTGCCACTGGTTTTGGGAGAAAGTTCACAAGCACAAGATGAAAAAGGGAGCAATGATATGGAGCAGTCTGAAAAAGTTTAGGCTCAAGCTCTGATTTATTTTACAGCTCTTATAATCTAGTGAAGAATAATGGCTGGATTATAAAGATTTCTCTTTAAATCTAAAATTCCATCGCTGATAATATTAAAATCATCCAACATTTTGCCAAAAATGTCCCAGCATTTCTGTTTATGCGATAGCAACCTCCATTATTCCTAGAGCTGTACCAACCCACCTGATGATGCTAGTATACAAGTGAGTTTAAGCAATAAGTAAATAATAATAACAAAACTAACTGGTAATTGCAGCCCCCTTTAAATTTGGGGAGGCTTGGGGAAATCAATGCATGCAGGGAATGGATCACTTGATGATTACCTGTCCTGTTCATTCCCTCTGGGGCACCTGGCATTGGCCACTGTTGGAAGACAAGATACTGAGCTAGATGGACCTTTGGTCTGACCCAGTGTGACCGTTCTTATGTTCTTGTGTTATTAAAATAGAAATGGACAAAATCAATATAGTACAATGGTTAGGGTTACCATATTCTGTGCCTCCAAATGGAGGACACTCCACGGCCCACGGCCCCGCCCCGCCCACACCCCCGCCCCAACCCCGCCCCCTCCCCAAAGTCTCCGCCCCCTCCCCTGCTTCCCGCGAACATTTGATTCGCGGGAAGCCTGAAGCAGGTAAGGAGGGTGTGGGGGGAGGCGCGGCCCAGGCTGGCCCCCCGGCGTTTCCAGCCTGGGTCGGCTCGGGCCCTGGGGTGCCGGCCCGGCCCCCGGCCGACCACCCCCGGCCCGCCCAGCACTGCCGGCCCGGCGCACCCCCCGGCCCCGGCTCCCCGGCTCTCCGCGGGCTCGGCTCCCCGGCTGACCGGCTCCCCGCGGGCCCGGCTCCCCGCCGGCCCGGCTGACCGGCTTCCCGCCGGCCCGGCTCCCCGCCGGCCCGGCTGACCGGCTCCCCGCGGGCCCGGCTCCCTGCCGGCCCGGCTGACCGGCTCCCCGCCGGCTCGGCTCCCCACCGGCCCGGCTGACCGGCTCCCCGCCGGCTTGGCTGACCGGCTCCCCGCCGGCCCGGCTGACCGGCTCCCCGGCCCCGCGGGCCCGGCTCCCCGTCCGGCACCGCGCCCGGCCCGGCACTGCGCCCCTGGTTCCCGGCCCGGCACCATGCCCCCGGCCCCGCACCGCCGGCCCTGGCCGAGCACCACCGAGCCCTCCCGATTTTCCCGGACATGCCCGGCTTTTGGGGATTTCCCCCCGGATGGGGATTTGAGCCCCCAAAAGCCGGACATGTCCGGGAAAATCCGGACGTATGGTAACCCTAACAATGGTTTTCAACCATTTTTCGTTTGCAGACCCCTAAAAATTTTCGAATGCAGGAGTGGACTCCTTTGGAAATCGTAGACATAGTCAGCAGACCCCTAGGAGGTCTGCAGATCACAAGTTGAAAACCACTGTTATAGGATAATAACATCCAATGCAAAAGTAATTGGCACAGTGTCGCTTTAAGGAGACATTTCAAATGCTGCCACAGTCCCTAGTGGAGGTGAATGGGGATAGTCAGAAGGCTTTGAAAATTAGCAGTGATTTTGGTACAAGTTTAAAGTAAAGCCATCAATATGTACACATCACCTGTGATTGTTGATTATTTGCATAACAGTAGCACCGAGCAGTGCTCAGGGCCCCTTTGTGTTAAGTGCTGTACAAACACAGAGAGGCCATCTTTGCCCAGAGGGGTTTACAGTATAAGTAGACAAGAGAAAGAAATAGTGGGAGGAGAAGCAGTGGTAAAGCAGGACTGAAGGTCATACAGCAACTTAGTGACAGTACTGGACTAGAACTTAAGGCCTTTGGGGTCCCCTTGGTGCATTATCTACTAAGCCATACTGCTTGCATTTTGCTCCCCATAAGGCAATCATGGAAGATGTGCATGGAGACACTTGAGAGAAGGTGCTGAAGGAATCCTGCAGGAAAGACTTGCTTTGGTAGTGAAAGTAAGTGATCAGAAAGTAAAGGTAACCTGATGTTTAGCTTAGGACCCAGAATTCCCAGGTTCTAGCCCTAGCTCTCCTGGTGACTTTGGACAGGTTCCTTAACTGATGTTTACCCATCTGTAAAATGGGCATAAAAATTACTTGATTGCAAAGTACGCTAAGGAAGGCTCTTGGGAGTTGGTGTCAGCACTGGGGTTAGAACTCAGGCATTCTCAGCTGCCAGCTGTAGCCTGATTTAGGATGTGTTCATAATATTAATATAATTTATCAGTTTATTTTTATTTCATTTTGTTAGTTAATAATATTAATAAAATAATTATTAATATTAATTAGTATGGGTCTTAGGCTCGCCAATCTGTTTGATCAGAAGATAAAAGTTCTTGTCCCGAATCAGGCGCCACAGAATTTACAAAGGACCCTCGGGGGCATGACAGGAAGCTCACACTATGACAGATGTAGCCTTAAAGACTTTTTATTAAAATCAATAATAGTAAGTAAATGGTAAAATACTCAGAGTTACAAAGTTACAATTGCATTACTGCTATTCAAAAGATACATATGGTAATGTAGTATTATATGCAACAAAGCTTTGGTTAATATGCTCACACCCTTCCTTGATAACCTGGTGGTAAGAGACACAGGACCAGCCTTGCAGTTCAGGTTTCTCAGTTCTTGAGTGAGGGATGCAGTGCTTAGAAAAAGCTAATGCTACTTAGGGTTTACTTGACTAACTTAAACTTAAAATCAAAACCTAATAAACTAAGAATAAAAACTTAGGGAAACCAAGCTTAGCCTAGTTCCCTTGAAACTTAAAGTTTAAGAAGAACAAGTATAGCCTACTAATAGTAGTAGTCATCATAGATAGATAGAATAGACAGAGAGATAGAGTAGAAATAGAATGTAAGTGAGAATGAAAGAGCGGAGTACTCTAGCGAGGGCACAAGTGTCAGACTTCTCCTTTCTCCTATGCCCAAATTTAATTCTGCACCCACAAAATGTTAGGGTACGCTTACCCCATAGACTAGCGTGTTTGTGCATATTGATGACATGTACATATGCACATAAGTTTTCTTGTGGTGTACCTGTTAAGTCTGTGGGTACAAATTGAAACCCCCCCATGCCATTCTTTCATTGTCTATTGGTCTAGATAAAAGGTCCTAGACGTAGGCGCGGGTACTTATCTATTTAGGTAACAAGATGAAGGTCAACTTTACTTTCTGGGTAAAAGGTCTTAATATAGATATGCTAACTTTTTCTTAGCTTAACATACAGGATATGGCCTGTAGGTCTCTTGCATTACAGTCAAACTTACTTTAATATAAATCTATAAACCGATTACAATAAACCAAGTACTTAAACTATAAGAAAAAAAAATATATATATATATATGCAAGCAAGCAGGTTAATCTTATAGGCTACGCAGCATCCCACTAGACCAGGGGTCGGCAACCTTTCAGCAGTGGTGTGCCGAGTCTTCATTTATTCACTGTAATTTAAGGTTTCACGTGCCAGTAATACATTTTAACGTTTTTAGACGGTCTCTTTCTATAAGTCTATAATATATAACTAAACTATTGTTGTATGTAAAGTAAATAAGGTTTTTAAAATGTTTAAGAAGCTTCATTTAAAATTAAATGAAAATGCAGAGCCCCCGGGACAGGTGGCCAGGACCCGGGCAGTGTGAGTGCCACTGAAAATCAGCTCGTGTGCTGCCTTTGGCACGCATGCCATAGGTTGCCTACCCTTGCACTAGACCCTCTCTCTCCCTTGCTGTCATCAGGGCTTTTGAGCCCTGAAATAAAAAGAAATTAAATGGATGCTCTCAGGATTGACAAGTCCAACCTGCAGCCTGCCCTACAAACAGCCCAATTTAAAACTATCCTCCTGTGTCTCCTGACCCTTCAAAGTGAAGGCTGCAGTGCACATAAAATCCTTCCCAAAGCCGTATGGTCCCAGAGCCCCAGGGGAAAGCAGTGCCATGCTGCCTTGCACAAACGCATGCAAGCTGGTAACAGTTGTTCTGGGTCACAAATCACACAGTGGCAAGGTGGCAATCAGAGAGGGCAAGCAGCCTCCTAGGTTATAGTCTCAGATACTCCTGCTGGCATCTGAATAGATGGCAAGCGTAAAGGGCATATGACCATACTTGCCTCTTTATCTGACAAGTCCCCGGCAAGGGATCATGGGCAAAACAATTTCTGTAAGGTGTGGGGTTGGGGAAATGAGTTCCACCAGTTTGTCTGGAAAGAATCTGGCCTATTGAAATCCTGGGATGGTGGGTGGAGCTCCCCAGAACAAAAGGCCCACCCCCTGAGGTGGGGGAAGGGCCACAGGATTGACAGACCAGGGGTAGCTTGGGCCCTTATCAATTGCAGGTCTTTATCCTTCTCTTTGCCAGCTGGGCTTGACGTTTCAGTTGGCAGGGGCTCCAGGTAGGTCACACAGGCTGTAGAGACAAGCTAATAACCCACTTGGATGTCTACTGAGTGAGTCATTTGTAGTGTATGTTCCAATCTGTAGGGCTTCCTTTTTATGATGCTGCCTTGTGTTGTTCGCCAGCTCTTTATCCTCACACCCCTGCAAGGAGGGAATAATAACCCCAGGCTGCACCTCCGGCCCAGAGTCCCCTCTTTCTTGTACACCAGAACTCAAGGGCTACCCCAGAAACAGTGCAAGGACGGGGTCCAAAACTTGCCCCCAGCCCAAACGTGCTGCACTTGCTCGTGCTACACTTTCCCAAGTCAGTTGCTCTGGCTCCCGCGGGACTGCTTGTGTGAGTGAGGTGAGCGGGATCGGGCCCTTGGAGTGAGTCATTGCGACCTCCCTTCCTGCTCTCCTGAGCAGAGAGCTGGGCTTTAGAGCAATCTTCAGAAGTGGCGCCTTGTGCTTTCCATTCAACTCCCTGCCTGCTCCCCTGTGAGTGGCAGGGCAGAGGCATTTGGTGCCGTTTCCTCAGGTCCGGCAGCCATGACAGAACTTCCTCTAAGCAGGGTAACATCTGTTACACACAGCTGGAGGGGCTGTGTGAATACAAATGAGCAAAAGAAGGGACTGAACCTAAACCAGACCTCTCCAAACGTTGAAGAAATTAATACCAATACCCTGGCTTTGCCCCCCTGAACTTTGTCAGCGTTTAGATTTCTATCAAAACTTTGCATCGCTGCCCCATCTCTACATATGAATGAGCATATTGAGCAGTCAGTGCATCCCTGTATTATCCCAACTTTATGGAGGGGGAAACTGAGGCACAGAGACGCAAAGTGACTTTGCCATTGTCACACAGTCAGTCCGACTCAGGATTAGTTCCAGGCTCACAAACCAAACTGTCTCTCTAGTTATTATTGTTTATTGAGTGCACAAGCTGGGCAGCTGTTTCTGTACAAATCTATCGATGGACTCTGTTGCTGTTTCAATTAGAGCACGGTCCAGCAAACACAGCGATAGAACATCCTGAGCAGGTACAAGCGTGAGACAGCGTAGGATCCTAGCAGAAGTCCTTCTTCAGAAAAGGGGTCTGTGGAAGAATTCTCCAAGGTGGGATTTTAAGTAGGAGAAAGGAGGTCATTTTGTGTACAAAGATCTTTTAATGACTGCTTTTACTAGAGATGGGAGGAAGTAATAGCATTTGGATCCAGCTGTAGATTTCAAATCCTCGTGGCTTGTTGGTGTTTGGATTCAGAGATTTGTTTTGAACCATCACAGACTAGCCACAAAATTCAGAGCTGGATCAAAGGTCAGATTCTGAACCCCCCAAGTTTGGTGTTTTTCATTTCAAGGCTGTGGTTTTGTGCCCATCTCCAGCTTGTATAGAGGTTTGAGTTGGCATGTCTACAGCACTTTCTATCCAAGTACTATTCCCACTAATAATAGTAGCAATTAATGTATGCATGGTTTTAGGGATGTCATTAGAGGTCAATTAAGGGTATCGTTAGATGCCAGAGCTTCAGCAATGCCAACTGGCCTTTTGGCCATTGCAAAGCAAAGCAAACGTCAGAAAATCATTTATTGAATTCCCCCTCTAAAACAACTGTTAGCAGCTTACTGCTGCCTGTCAAATTCTGAGACACTCATAGGCACAAGTCAGCACAGTTTACATTCCCAAGGGTCTGGCAGGGAAAGGACTGAGATCTAATGCTTCCCCTTTGTGTGTGTGTGCTTCTTGGCTTTACTGTAGCATTCTGCCCAGGCAGGTTTATTAAAAAGATATTGTTCATGTCTGAAACTTTTTAAAGTGTAGGATGAAATCCCTTCCCTTAGTTTATTTTTCTATTGCTTGCTTGGAGAAAGACAAGTGTAAAGTAATCAAGACACAGTAAACTATACCCCACTCTAGAAAAAGCACTAATACCTTTGTGTTCTGTATACCCAGGATACATTCCTGTGACGTCCACTGTCTTTTCTAAGCACATTATTTAAAACAGAACGAAAAGAACGTTCTTGTCACTTAGTTCCTTTGGAGGTTTAGCCCAGCTAATAATAATTAACTGAAAGAGGGGGAAAAAGACACCGTTGGCTTGGCTAGAATAGAAAGACAAACGGAATGGCCAAAAGGAAGAGTATTGTGGTTGATAAACTGAGCAGACATGAAGTTCAGGGTATGCGCAGTATCATGTATGGATGGGTCAAAGCATCCAACCAATCCCCATGCAGTTTTTGTAGCACTTTATATGTAAATTGGAGAGCTATGTATGAACTTTAGGAAAGCATTTATGAGCCCTGGGGCTTTGTCTTAAATTCAACGAAAGCTTTGTTCAATGTTTTTATTCATTGGTTTGTTATGTTATGACAAAGTTCCTCCTCTATCTTGGTGGGTCCTGCTCTTATTGGCGGATTTTCTTGCCTCAGAGATTCACCATGTGGGTTGGGGAACAGCCCAGAAACCTTCCCCTCTGGAAGAACCCACAGTCCAGGTCAATTGGGAGGTTTGGGGGGAACCCGGGCCCGCCCTCTACTCCAGGTTCCAGCCCAGGGCCCTGTGGACTGCAGCTGACTATAGTGCCTCCTGTAACAGCTGCATGACAGCTACAACTCCCTGGGCTACTTCCCCATGGTCTCCTCCAAACACCTTCCTTATTCTCACCACAGGACCTTCCTCCTGGTGTCTGATAACACTTGTGCTCCTCAGTCCTCCAGCAGCACACCCTCTCACTCTCAGCTCCTTGTGCCTCTTGCTCCCAGCTCCTCACACTCACACCACAAACTGAAGTGAGCTCCTTTTAAAACCCAGGTGCCCTGATTAGCCTGCCTTAATTGATTCTAGCAGCTTCTTCTTAATTGGCTTCAGGTGTCCTAATTAGCCTGCCTGCCTTAACTGGTTCTAGCAGGTTCCTGATTACTCTAGTGCAGTCCCTTTCTCTTGTCACTCAGGGAACAGAAAACTACTCATCCAGTGACCAGTATATTTGCCCTCTACCAGACTCCTGTACCCCACTGGTCTGGATCTGTCACAGTACAGAATGATGTCATTCTGTAAACAGGAAACAGCTAGAATGAGTGTATGGGAGAGGGTGGCCCAGACAGACAGAATGACTGAATGGTTGATGGCCAAATCTTCAAAAACAGCTTACGAATTGGAGCATCCACATTTGTGCACATGTGTTTTGGAGGGTATTCATTCTGGGGCATACAGAACACGGGTTGATGTACACAGTTGACACTTGATTGAGCAAATCATGTCCAACTGTGCATAAATCCGAGTCTAAGGATGTGCTAAAAGGGGCCTGCCCAAAAAATTATGCATGCAAGTTTGGGTGCTGAAACTGGGGTTGTCCAGAGAACACTTCGCTGCAAGCATTGATTGAAAAGACTGAAGAATGCAGTGTGAGTGCGTGCCACTGATAAAGAGGAGGAGGGGAAGAAAGTCAGACCATTCATTTAAAACATCTGCTGTTTAGGGGGTTGGGTAGCTCAGGGATTTAGTAACATGATCAGGAATTTCTGAATCTCTCTGTGGCTGTTTCAGATCAGGAGTGGTTGAAAGCTGTTACCTTCTGATGGTAAAATGAATTGAGGTTCTCAGTCCAATAGTGAACAGGTGTCCAAATCAAAATCTGAAGTCATCTCATCAGTCACAACCAGGACTGAATCGCGTGGTGACTGAACTACCTTTTGGCCTTGAGGGTGGTTGTTAATTTTGGAACTTGGACTCTCAGGTGAAATGTTGGCTCTTTTGAAGTCAACGGCAAAAGTCCCGTTGACGTCGACAGGGCCAAGATTTCATCCTGAGATTAATATAAGAATACAAGCTGCTGATCAACAACGAATGCTGCTGTGCTGATTTTCCAAAGAGACACGTTTAGGCTATGTGTACATTAGAGCTGGGGATGTAATTTCCAGCTCAGGAAGATGTATGCACGTGTTAGCTGTGATTGAGCTAGCAAGCTAAAAATAGAAGTGTTGGTGCAGCGGCGCGAGTGGCGGGAAAGGGAGTGACACACAGAATACCAGTAAATAATAAAAGTCGTTCCCGAATGAGATGGGGGTGTATTAACTGAGTGAATAAGGTTGCATTTCTGCCATATCTATTCTGTGGGTAAACAGATTTCAATCTGTTGGATGGTACTTTTCCTGAATAGTTAGTCCACTTTTTAAAACACCCTTCTCTGAACTGCACACTTGGGAAAATTTGTTATATCCACAAACTGAAAACCTGGTTAAGAAAGCGTTAATCTTCCTAGTGAGTTTCAAGGGAGTACGATTCCCAGGACCAGATCCTCAGCTAGCATAGATCAACACCGCTCCCCTGAAGTCTAGGCAGCCATGCCAGCGTACATCAGCTGAGATGCAGGCTGATAATGCTAGGAAATCTGGAAATGAATAGTTAAAAGATTTGCTCCATTCTGTTAAAAGCTGATGTAAAGTACACTGCAAATAGCCCTCTCTGTGAAGCCCAACTTTTATTGGCCCTACAACACCTATGAATAATGCTGTATGTTCTTGGGCACCATCTACTGGCAAACTACTATTCACTGACTTTCAACATACCTAGATCTGGTTTGAAAGTGGAAATTACGTTTTGTGGGAAATTCTGACATTGGGGAGGGGGGCCGGGGGGGGGGGGGGGCAGGGAATTGTTCCAAATTAGAATGAACAATCAAAACAACATTCCAGAATCTCCCACAGAACAAAAATTCCAAAAGATTTCAATTGAGGGCCACTGAAATGTTTTGATTGATTTTGTGCCAGTCTTAATATTAAATATAGTATTACTATAATATTAACATGAATATTTTAATAAATAACAAATAAACAAAATTAATCTAAACATTTTATCATTGTTTAAATCAAGATGTGACTGAAATTTCCATGGGAAAAGTAGAGAAATCAACACGTTCTATGGGAATTTTGACAAAACTGTATTTTTTGATGGAAAATGGTCTCATCATAATTTTTTCAACCATACATACAGACGTCTCCTTTGTAGAACACTCTTGTAACAAGGTCCCCAGTGCCATATAATCCTCTCATTGTTCTCAATTTACACTGCTCAAAATTAACTTTACCCCTTGTCTTGATCTTCAGTGGAAACATGCTGTGAAACTTGACTGTCAGTTTTATTTCTATGGAGTACTGTGCTGGCCAGGTAGAATATTGTTTTGCATGTCAATTAAATGATTGATTGGGTTGGCGTTAGGAACCATGTTGATTATAGAGTGCCAGTGTGTTATGAGACCTCCACATTCACTTACAACTTTGTATTTTAACTTGACTAATTATGTTGTATAGCAATGAGTGTGTAGCCCCATAGTGTGTATGTAGCACGTGTTAGTGTTTATAGTACTGGGAACAGATTCTCTGCATAGGAAATGGGATTCTAGAGTCTTGGAGTCATTTGTTGTTGTGAATTTTGCACTAATTTTTGCACATTTTAGGACACAGAATGATTTTGTATCGAGACCTGCCTAGACACAAGCATATGCCTGTGTAGTTCTCAGTCAGGGAATCAACTGGATCCCTAACTGTTCTTTTCCAGGCTTTACCGCTAATCCACGTCCCTCGTAAACTGAGCGCACTTGATACAGAAGGTATTGAGGGTGATAAACCGGAAACTCTTCCCCCCCAATGCATCTACAGTTACTTTTCAGAGTAGAATCATACATCAGTAACCATTGGACGGCCAGCAGACCCTACCCCTCATTCACACTTTCCCATAGCTCATGTAGGACTATGGCTTCACTGTTAAAGCAGGAGATTGGGACTGACTTGCCTGTGACTTTTAGTGATTCACTTAGCTCTGTGGAGCAGCGTTTGCCTATCTGATACATGGACAGGGCATATACCTACTTCCCAGGGTAACCTGAAGTTTAATGACTGTTTGCATAGCACAATGAGATAATAATTGTGAGGCCAGAAAGATTAGATCAGCTAGTCTGAGGTCTTGCATCACATAGGTCAAAAAATGTCACCCAAGTACCTGTGCATTGAGCTCAATTACTTGTGTTTGACTAAAGCATATCTTCCAGATAGGCCTGCGGTCTTGCTTTGAAGATATCAAGAGATATTTTGGTAGCTTTTTTCCAGTGGTTATTTGCCGTCAGAATTAAAAAATTGGGCCTTTATTTCGAATTGATTGTGTCTGGCTTTAGTATCCAGCCACTGGTTCTTGTTATGCCTTTCTTCTTAGGGGCCAGTTGCCATGTAAATGCAAAGTGGTGTTGTTTCTTTTTATGGCTTAACAGAAGCAGAAACCTACCCTGCAGTCCTTTACCAAGCAAACTGAGGCAAAATCTCTGGGCGCTGAGCACTCACAACCCCTGGTTATGGCTCTGCAATAGGGTGACCAGCCAGCAAATGTGAAAAATCGGGACGGGGGGTGAGGGGTAATAGGAGCCTATATTAGGGTTACCATACGTCCGGATTTCCTCGGACATGTCCGGCTTTTTGGTACACGTCCGGGGGGAATTGCCAAAAAACCGGACATGTCCGGGGAAATAGGGAGGCAGCACAAGCCAGGGTCTGCCCGGCCCCAGCACAACCCGTCGGGTCCGCAGCGCAGCCCAGCCGCCCGGCTACATTGTAGCGAGCTCGGGTGGGGGAAAGGGGGCACAGCCGCAGAAGGCGGCGAAGGGGCCGCTGCTGCCCCCGGAGGCCGGGCGGACTGCGCGCCCCAGTCAAGCCCGCAGGACCAGGGGGAGGCCAGGGGGGTGCAGGGGCTGCAGGGCGAGTGGAGAGCAGGGGGCACAGAGGCTGCAGGGGTGGGGGGTGCAGGGGCTGCAGGGCGAGGAGGAACAGGGCAGATGAGGGCACAGAGGCTGCAGGGGCGGGGAGGGTGCAGGGGCTGCAGGGCGAGTGGGGAGCAGGGGGCACAGAGGCTGCAGGGGCAGGGGGTGCAGAGGCTGCAGGGCGAGGAGGAGCAGGGCAGGCAGGGGCAAAGAGGCTGCAGAGGCAGGGGGGTGCAGGGGCAGAGCAGATGTGGGGGCGCAGAGGCTGCAGGGGCGGGGGGTGCAGGGGCTGCAGGGCGAGGAGGAGCAGGGGGGTGCAGGGGCAGGGCAGGCGGTGGGGTGCAGAGGCTGCAGGGCGAGGAGGAGCAGGGCAGGCAGGGGCATAAAGGCTGCAGGGGCAGGGGGGTGCAGGGGCAGGGCAGGCGGGGGGTGCAGAGGCTGCAGGGGTGGGGGGGATGCAGGGGCTGCAGGGCCAGTGGGGAGCAGGAGGCACAGAGGTTGCAGGGGCGGGGGGGGGGGGGTGCAGGGGCTGCAGGGTGAGTGGGGAGCAGGGAAGCACTTAGCAACCCCAACCAAGATCAGAGCGCGAGGGAGGAGGGGGAATGCGGGGTGCTCAGAGGAGGGGGCAGAGTTGGGGCAGGGACTTTGGGGAAGGGGTTGGAATGGGGGCAGGGAAGGGATGGGGTTGGGGCAGGGCCGGGGGCAGGGCCGGGGCCGGGGAAGGGGCGGAGTTGGGGCGGGGCCGGGGGCGGGACTGGGACCCCGTGAAGTGTCCTCTTTTTTAAATGTTTGAATATGGTAACCCTAGCCTATATAAGAAAAAGACCCCAAAATCGGGACTGTCCCTATAAAATCAGGACTTCTAGTCACCCTACTCTGCAATAAGTTTGCTTATTTACAATATCCTGCCGTATGTGTGGTACATCAGACTGTTTTCATGGATACTGGTTGGCTTTTTTGTTTTTAGCACAGTTCTCAGAATTTCCTAAACAAAATGGCAATGCTGTTGTAAAAGCACTGAAATCAAGACCGTGATTCTCCCCCCCCCCATATATCTCCCTGCACCACACACCTCCATGTGTAGTGACTGTAGCAGAATCTCCCCTCTGTATTGAGTTTCCTGTCTTGTAAACTGAAGTAAATGAGCATATTAAAGTCACAGCATCTGTGGTTATGTCTGTTATGGGTATTTTTATGCAATATAATCTCCCATTTCAGATCACTGAATAAATTTGGGGTTTTTCTATAAGGATACATTTACAAATAGTTTGTAAAAGATTAATACATGATTCATGGATGTTATAAAATAGTATTAATCAATTGTTAGAGTTCAACAGATTGCTTGTAATACACATGCTGATGTATTAATCCTCATATATAACACATACTACTCATATCGGTACTGTGCTGCTAACATCTAGTAATCATTATTAATATCAATATGTGAGGTAATCAATCTTCATTTATAACTATTTCTAAATAGAACCTTACTATAAAATGTGAGCATTTCTAGGATAACAAACCCAAACTGGAGTGAAATCACAATCTCTCATGGCTGCTGATTTATTAGTGTTACTGGGCAATAGTTCTATTTAAAGACTTCCTAGCTGCATGGCATCTCTGAAATCAGCCTTGCAGAGGCTGGTGCTTTAAGAAACAGCCTTCAGAATACAGCCCTAATGGCTGTAGCTGCGTGTGTCAGTCTTATCTGGGCGCCTTTTGATTGATTGATTTTATTTTTGGAGTGGGGGGAGATTTTGAGCTGGAGTTTAAACAATAGCAAGTGGCCAACATCAAGATATGCAGCAGACTTCTTTGGAGCGGCCAGGTCCCACCGAGTTGGTCTCTCGCAATCTGAGCAGCTTGTGAGAGGCAAATGAAGTTTTTGCAGTTCCAAAATCTGTCTGTGACTGTGTCCTGTGAGTCAGGGCTCACCAGAAGCTGCCATTTCCCTCTCCTCTCTGATCTGACAAAGATGTATAAATAGGACTTCAACTCCCTCCACCCTCCCTCACTACATTCATGCACACGCATGCACAGCGCTCTCCCTCTCACCCACAAGCTGTTAATGCCTCTTTACGCTGGCCAGGGTTCCTTACCCAAGGGGGAAAATTCACATGCATCATGGGCAGCTTTAACAATATAAAACAGATTTTTATTTTCCTTTCAAACGTGACACAGTGGCACCACCCCTGGGGCTGCATCTGTTAGAACCTCTTTGGGATGCCCATTTTCAGTAAAAACTAAGGGGCCTGATCCTGAAACTCTTACTCACATAGCCTCCTCAGAGTAGCCCCGTTGCATTCAATAGAATTACTCATAGGGGCAAACCTGATTTTTGGACTTCTTTTCTTTCTGTAACGCTTGAAACATGTACGTCTGTGTTGAGAATATTAGTTACAGATTTTTGCATCACAAGCACTGATGAGGGTTTTTTTTTTTAATATGCACATTATAGATCCCGGGATTTTACGAACAGTTTGGATGGAGTATTGGTGCATGATAATAAAATGGTGCATGCTGTTCTTTACTTGTAAATGTTGGTTCTGCCAATGTAGGATCAGACTAGGAGCCCTTTACGTTGGTGAGTAGCTATTCCACAAGCAGTCTTGGGTGGCCAGGTGCCTTGTTTTTGACCGGAAAGTCAGGTCGGAAAGGGGATTTCACAGTGTCTGGTCAGATCTACTGACTGGGCACCCAATGTCCAGTTACTGTGGGTGTGGGAGGTAGGGAGGTGCTGGGTCATCACCCGGCCAGTCCCTACTTGTGTTGGGTGGTTGCAGCTCCCTGCCCTGGCTCAGTAGGAGAGTTCCTCCTGACCCGGGTGTGGGGGAATGGGTGGGAGGGGAAAAGCAGCGAGCGACAGAGGGGAGGGGGGAAGAGAAGTGGACAGGGGGTGGGGCCTTTCACCTTTGTGTGCCTCAGTTTCCCCATCTATAAAATGGGGGTAATGATGCTCCTTTGTAGGGTACTTTCAGATCTACTGATGAAAATCACTGTATACAAGCTAGATATTATAACAGCCCATAGGTGGGGAAATGAATGGGCCAAAATAATCTGCCCTAGATGTCAACACATGGGCCCACACTACAGAATTTAACAAGGTCCAAAACATATCTACATCTATGGTACCATATGCAAACCTTCATCCTACAATGCTTTGATTGTATAACTATGGACTCAGGATTTTTCTGGGAAAATTCCTTCCCCCGCTGTATTTCAAGTAACTTGCAGAGATGGTCAAAATCTCTCCATTTTGACAAAATTTCAACTTTTGATGAGAATCAGGAAGGAAAGTGGTTTCCTCCCCTCCTCGTCCCCCCAAACTTCATGAATTTTCTACAGTGTTTTTCAGTCAGCTCTAATCCTTTCCAGGTTGAAAAGGTGGAAATTCTCAAGTCTCCAGAGAGCTGGGAATTCTCAACCACTACAATTAACTCAGGCCTTTGTGTTGCATCTTATCTTTCTGAAGACAAATTTGTGGGACTTGAGCAATTCTTTTCCTTCCTGTGTGAAAAGAGGGTGTTTCATTATGCAGATTCCCCACGGAATATGGATGAGTGCATGGACTTGGGCCTGCAAACCCTTACACACCTGAGTAATCCTGTTGACTTCAGTGAGTGAAGGGTTGTAGAATTGAAGCCTGTAATAGCGCTATTAATCAAAGTATCTCAAAGTGCTTCATAAACATCCATTAATCAATCCTCACAACATCCTCCTTAGTTAAGTATTTCTTCATTTTACAGGTGGAGAAACTGAGGCACAGAGCAGCTAAGTTACTTGCCTACGGGACAGACAGTGAATCAGTGTCAGGGCCAGGGATAAAGTCCAGAATTCCTTACTCCCAAGCTTCTTTTTTAACTATCAGAAACTGCCTTCCCTGGCTGTGTTGCTGTGACACTTTCTTTGTACCAAAATGCATGGCAGAGAAAGTAGTAGAGTAAAATCAGACACTTCCCAATTAGGGCGTCCTTTTATTCTGCAGCAAAACGAATCCGTCGCACTGTCATTCCATGGCAACTGCAGGTGCTTAGCTTCTGGACTAGCTGCTCTCGGAAAATGCAGCAGCACCAGCCCGGGGAGCTGCAGAGCAGCATTAGAGAGAAGCTCGGTGTCAGATTATCAGTGTAGTCAGCAATGCCATAATTGGAGTGCGACCGTTTGTGTCGGTGAAGTGGAGGTGAGCCAAACGAAGTGCGATAATTAGTTAGCAGTACTCAGATTTTGCACCAGTGTAAATTAATGAAGTGCTGGGGTTTCCCGCCCTCCCCCCTCCCTTCGAATGCTTTAAGTTGATCTTGACTTGGAGATCGTTGCTAGGACAAGACCTGATTCATTTGTTGGTGGCATTTCTGTTGCTATCTTATTGCTCTGCGCCTGCCATCCAGGGAGCTCAAAGCACGATTCTAGGATTTGTGAATACATCGCCCCCTCCCTAGGCAGGGAAGTATCATTATCCCCATTTCACAGGCGGAGAAACAGAGGCACGGTGAAGATGGTCAGCTTGCCGAAACCTAGATTCACATAGGCCTGTGTGGCAGTGCAAGGCTTGGCTTCACCCTTCGGACTCCCCAACCTGTGTGGGGTGGGTAGTAACTTGTTGGTAAAGGCCAGCAGGAAATTATTACCTCCAGGGAGCCAGGAGGAAGCAGGAGAAGAGGTGATTTGAGGAATGTGGGTTTCTAAGGCACAGTACGTGCAGGGGCTAACACAGCTGATGCCTCACCCCTTGCTCAGGGCTCTGCCAATCTCTCCCATAGTGAATTGAGGGCAGAGTTGAGAATAGAACCCTGGTTTCCTGTCTCCCACGCCCAGGCTGTAATCACTGATCCCCACATCTACAAAAGGATTTAGTTGCCTAGCTCCCACTTTAGGCACCTAAGCCCAGATTTAGGCACCACTGTTCCTCAAAACCCCCACTAAGCTGCCACCAAACTCTGGGGGCGCTGAAATCCCTTGGCCATAAAGTCCCCATGTTGCCTAAGTGCCTGTCACTGGACATGGGCACGACACCTCACTCTAAGCACCTATCGCGCATGTAAGGGTTTGTCTGCATTGCAGTTAAACACTGGTGGCTGCCCCAGGCCAGCTGATTCGGGCTCATGGGGCTCGGGCTGCGGGGCTGTAAAATTGCGGTGTAGATGTTTGGGCTTGGGCTGGAGCCTGGGACCCTCCCTGCTTGCGAGTCCCCAGAGCTCGGTTTCCAGCCTGAACGTCTACACCGCAGTTTTACAGCCCTGTAGTCCAAGCCCCCGCAAGCCTGAGTCAGCTGAAATGGGCCACCCGCGGGTGTGTAGACCTATCCTAAGGGCCTCAATGGGATCCTCAAACCAGGCGGAGATAGGCAACAGCCATCTTGCCATGGGGCCCTGTCTGGTAGGTGTTCTTAACACATGCCTTCATCAACGACTTAGATATTGGCATAGAAAGTACGCTTATTAAGTTTGCGGATGATACCAAACTGGGAGGGATTGCAACTACTTTGGAGGACAGGGTCATAATTCAAAATGATCTGGACAAATTGGAGAAATGGGCTGAGGTAAACAGGATGAAGTTTAACAAAGACAAATGCAAAGTGCTCCACTTAGGAAGGAAAAATCAATTTCACACATACAGAATGGGAAAAGACTGTCTAGGAAGGAGTACGGCAGAAAGGGATCTAGGGGTTATAGTGGACCACAAGCTAAATATGAGTCAACAGTGTGATGCTGTTGCAAAAAAAGCAAACATGATTCTGGGATGCATTAACAGGTGTGTTGTGAGCAAGACACGAGAAGTCATTCTTCCGCTCTACTCTGCTCTGGTTAGGCCTCAGCTGGAGTATTGTGTCCAGTTCTGGGCACCGCATTTTAAAAAAGATGTGGAGAAATTGGAAAGGGTCCAAAGAAGAGCAACAAGAATGATTAAAGGTCTTGAGAACATGACCTATGAAGGAAGGCTGAAAGAACTGGGTTTGTTTAGTTTGGAAAAGAGAAGACTGAGAGGGGACATGATAGCAGTTTTCAGGTATCTAAAAGGGTGTCATAAGGAGGAGGGAGAGAACTTGTTCACCTTAGCCTCTAAGAATAGAACCAGAAACAATGGGTTTAAACTGCAGCAAGGGAGGTCTAGGTTGGACATTAGGAAAAAGTTCCTAACTGTCAGGGTGGTTAAACACTGGAACAAATTGCCTAGGGAGGTTGTGGAATCTCCGTCTCTGGAGATATTTAAGAGTAGGTTAGATAAATGTCTATCAGGGATGGTCTAGACAGTATTTGGTCCTGCCATGCGGGCAGGGGACTGGACTCGATGACCTCTCGAGGTCCCTTCCAGTCCTATAATCTATGAATCTATGTCCAACTCCAGGCAAAATGGCAGGGGGAGGAGCAGGCCTATGCTAGAACCCAGAGGCCAGTGGTTAGGGTACTCACTTGGGAGGAAGGAGACCCTGGTTCAATTCCCCTCCTACCTGATGCAGGAAAGGGATTTGAACATAGGTCTCCTACTTCTCAGGTGAGTGCTATAGCCACTGCATCTTGGGATACTCTACTGTGGGCCTCTCCGTCGCTCCTGTTGAAGCTGCTCTACTGTGTATAAATAATGAAATTCACATTGGGTCAAAGAATGTGAGCGTGACTCTGTAGTCCAGTGGTTAGGGCTTTCCCCTTATTATCATTAATAAAGGTATGAAATAAGTCCGTGCCTAACACCTGTGCCATGGCACATTCTAGGCCAGCCAGCTGTCTGATGGATCTGGTTCAGGCATTTAAGTGGCGCACTCATCTTGGTAGTAGCTAGGCTTCAGGCTGACTGGTTTTATAGGACTACCTGACACCTCTTTTGTTTTTCAGATTAAATAAAAGGGGAGGACCGTAGAGGTCCCAAGTGGCCTGGTGCTTCCAGTCAGGGGCGGCTCCAAGCACCAGTGCAGCATGCGCGTGCCTGGGGCGGCAAGCCGCGGCGGGCGTCCACCGGTCGCTGTGAGGGCGGCAGTCAGGCGGCCTTCGGCGACGTGCCTGTGGGAGGTCCGCCGGTCCCGCGGTTTCAGGGCAATTCGGTGAAGCCGCGGACCGGCAGATCACCCGCAGAAATGCTGCCAAATCAGCGTGACCACGGACCGCCCGCAGGCATGCGGCCGAAGGCTGCCTGACTGCTGTGCTTGGGGCAACAAAAAACATAGAGCAGCCCCTGCTTCCAGTCCATCTGGAAGTAAGAAAATCTGCTCTGGTGTGATTTCCCCTCCACTCCCTTTCCGACTGTCTGCCATAGGTTCTTACATGCCCCCCACTACTCTATCTGAGCACCTCACAATCTTCAGTGTATACATCCTCACAAGTGCTGTCATCTCCCTTTTAAAGAGGTACAGAGAGACTAAGGTCCAGCTCCTCAAAGGTCCTTAGACCTGCTTAGCTCAGCAGGGCAATGCCTAACCTTCGGTCGCCTGCTGCCTTGTGGCATCTCCACCCTGAGCTAGACACCCAGGCTCCATGTACAATGCATGGGGAGAATTAAGCATTTAGGGAAGGGATCGTGAGAACCAGCCAGCTGCGCTAGGAGCTGCGTAAGCTAGCCATGAGCGCAGTGCCGAGGAGAGAGGCTTAGGTGCATCTTAGGCAGCTAACATGGTACATCTGACCGACGGACCAGAGACAGCACTTCCATCTGCTCGGGATCCTCAGCAGCAAACCCTGTCCTGGAGTTCGGGACCTAAGCCAGGTCAGCCTGTTCCTTAACAGGTGAAACTGTCCCTGTCTCTTTTGCCCATCATAGAATCATAGAATATCAGGGTTGGAAGGGACCTCAGGAGGTCATCTAGTCCAACCCCCTGCTCAAAGCAGGACCAATTCCCAATAAATCATCCCAGCCAGGGCTTTGTCAAGCCTGACTTTAAAAACCTCTAAGGAAGGAGATTCCACCACCTCCCTAGGTAACACATTGCAGTGCTTCACCACCCTCTTAGTGAAAAAGTTTTTCCTAAACCTCCCCCACTGCAACTTGAGACCATTACTCCTTGTTCTGTCATCAGGTACCACTGAGAACAGTCTAGATCCATCCTCTTTGGAACCCCCTTTCAGGTAGTTGAAAGCAGCTATCAAATCCCCCCTCATTCTTCTCTTCTGCAGACTAAACAATCCCAGTTCCCTCAGCCTCTCCTCATAAGTCATGTGCTCCAGCCCCCTAATCATTTTTGTTGCCCTCCGCTGGACTCTTTCCAATTTTTCCACATCCTTCCTGTAGTGTGGGGCCCAAAACTGGACACAGTACTCCAGATGAGGCCTCACCAATGTTGAATAGAGGGGAATGATCACATCCCTCGATCTGCTGGCAGTGCTCCTACTTATACAGCCCAAAATGCCGTTAGCCTTCTTGGCAACAAGGGCACACTGTTGACTCATATCCAGCTTCTCGTCCACGGTAACCCCTAGGTCTTTTTCTGCAGAACTGCTGCCTAGCCATTCGGTCCCTAGTCTGTAACAGTGAATGGGATTCTTCCATCCTAAGTGCAGGTCTCTGCACTTGTCCTTCTTGAACCTCATCAGGTTTCTTTTGGCCCAATCCTCTAATTTGTCTAGGTCCCTCTGTATCCTATTCCTACCTTCCAGCGTATCTGCCACTCCTCCCAGTTTAGTGTCATCTGCAAACTTGCTGAGAGTGCAGTTCACGCCATCCTCCAGATCATTAATGAAGATATTGAACAAAACCGGCCCCAGGACCGACCCCTGGGGCACTCCGCTTGATACCGGCTGCCAACTAGACATGGAGCCATTGATCACTACCCGTTGAGTCTGACGATCTAGCCAGCTTTCTATCCACCTTATAGTCCATTCATCCAGCCCATACTTCTTTAACTTGCTGGCAAGAATACTATGGGAGACCGTATCAAAAGCTTTGCTAAAGTCAAGGAATAACACATCCACTGCTTTCCCCTCATCCACAGACCCAGTTATCTCCTCATAGAAGGCAATTAGGTTAGTCAGGCATGACTTGCCCTTGGTGAATCCATGCTGACTGTTCCTGATCACTTTCCTCTCCTCTAAGTGCTTCAGAATTGATTCCTTGAGGACCTGCTCCATCGTTTTTCCAGGCATTCCCCTGCCCATTTTGAGAATCCCGCTTTGGGGCCTCTGCTGCTTCGGCTTGAGCTAGGGCTCTGAGCAGCTCGTTAGCTGTGGAGTGGTGTCACAGCTTAGGTGGCTTCGGAAACGCCCACTGGCAGGAGCGTGGGTGCCTAGGGGAATTAGGCGCTTACAGTGATAGGAGGCAGCTGAGCAGTGGTTTTGCAAATGTCAGTGGTGTCTAAATGGTGGCCCTAGGCACCAAGTACCTTTGAAGATCTGTCTCTAAGTGATTTAGCCAAGCTCAGAGAGGAACGGGAGCTTGAACCCAGGCCTCCTAAGTCTTAGGGCATGGCTACTCTCTGAGTGCAGCGGCCGTGGTGCCATAGCTGTGCTGCTGTAGTGCGTAATGTAGCCACTTCCTACAGCAATGGAAGGGGGATTTCTGTCGCTGTAGGCAACCCACCTCCCTACGTGGCAGTAGCTAGCTCGAAGGAAACAGTCTTCTGTCGACCACGTGCATCTACACTGGGGTTAGCCTGACATAGCTATGGGCTCAGAGGTGTGAATTTCACACCCCTGACTGCCAGAGCTATAGTCACCTAACTTTTAAGCGCAGACCAGGCCTCAGTTGGCAGCAAACTGGGGCGTCAATCTACCCCGCACTGGCGTGCCCTGCATTAAGTGTCTGTGTGGACCATGCTGCCAGGCACAAAAAATTCCCTCGTGCCCTTTGATCTGCCCTGCTTTGAAATGGGGTAGATCAAAGCACCCTAGGAGCCTTTTGGTGTGTGGCAGCAGACACTTAATGCGGGGCATGCTAGTGCAGGGTAGAGTGACACCCCAGCTTGCTGCAAACTGACTGTTTGCTTAGACAAGCCTTAGGCTACTGCTATAACCACAGGACCATCCTTCCTCTCTGTTAATCATTTGGACAAGCTGTTAGACGCAGGGCAATTTTCCTGAGCCATCCCAAACCTTTGTGTTTTCTTCATTCTCCATCAGCCAGAGCTAGCACAAAAAGGGCGAAATTGCCACATTGGCTTCCATGCAGTCTCACAGGCGTAACTCAGCACAGGATGTCGCCTGCCATCTGACGTTGGGACGGGTTAGGTAGGACACGTTGAGGACTTTGTGACAAGCACTGAGTCAGTGCAGAATGACTGGGAGACTGAATGTGATCAATCACAAAGGGACAGCCAGGAAATGAAGGGGAGAAGATAGAGAATCAAACCATTATGCTGCCAAGCGACATATCGGCAGGAGAATTTTATGCAAGCCTAGCCCCTGAGATTGCCGATCCTCACGGTGCTCAGCCTTAATCAGCTCAGTGGGAACTGGTTTCTCTGGCTGAGTTGTGATATGTTATCTCCTCAGCTGACACAGCAGCTGGGTATTGTTTTCAGGAGGGTCCCTCTCTGAGCTGCTAATCCAATATCCCTTCAAGTTACTATTTAAATATCATAGTCTGATGGGAAAGTACAGGTAAGCGGCACAAGGGGAAAATGGATATTGAGAGAAAGACCGAGAGAGCACAAAATAAATCATTAATAATCCGGAACCTCAGGGAAGAGCTAGAAGTTCCAATTTAGGGAGGCACATAAATAAACTGGACACATTGAGGGGTTGCCCTGGTGGCTTTTGAATCCACCTCGCTGGTAGAGAAAGGAGGGGCATGTGCTGTTTTTCCAGATTTGCTTGGGGTCAAAAGCCCTCAGCTGGAACAGCAGCAGCACTTCATCACTCGCAGGGCCGGCTCTAGGCACCAGCAAAACAAGCTGGTGCTTGGGGCGGCACATTTTTAGGGGCGGCATGGCCGGCGCCAGAATGCCGCCCCTAAAAATGTGCCCCGGCCGCCCTAGCTCACCTCCGCTGCTGCTGCCATGGTGCGCGAAACAGCTGATTCGCGCGCCGCGGCGGCTCGGGGTCTCCCCCTCCCTCCCTCCCAGGCTCTCATACCTGGGAGGGAGGGGGAGATCCCGAGCGGCCGTTTCGCGCGCCGCTGCTTCCCCTCCGTTCCAGGCTTGAGCGCCTAGGAGGGAGGGGGAGAAGCGGCGCCAGCGCCGCGGCCACTCGGAGTCTCCCCCTCCCTCTCAGGCTCTCAAACCTGGGAGGGAGGGGGAGATCCCGAGCGGCTGCAGCGCGGGCGCCGCTTCTCCCCCTCCCTCCTAGGCTTGAGAGCCTTGGGGGAGGAGGCAGGGTTGGGGATTTGGGGAAGGGGCGGAGTTGAGGCCGGGGCCGGGGGTGGGGTAATTAAAGAACGGGGGGGGGGGGCAGGGGGGCGGCCAAAATTGTTTTTGCTTTGGGCGGCAAAAATCCTAGAGCCGGCCCTGATCACTCGGTGGTCGAAGTGTGCGCGCTACCATGCTAACACGCTCTCTTTCCCTGTTCGTCTGGAGAATGGAGAATAAGGATCTGATCCAAAGGCCATTGAAGTCAGTGGGAGTCTTTGAATTGGCTTTGGAGCAGGCCCTAAGAAAACAGCTATTAATGCAGAGACCAGTCCTTTGAGCTGTTAGCTTCTCACTGGTAAGCTATCTGCTTACCTGTCCGGAGATCAAAGTGCATTAATGGAAAAATAAAGTCGATTGTGGTTGGTCCAGTCAGGGGCTCAGATCTTCCGTTCACATGGAGATCGAAACTTGGGGCCCTTTGTGACATCTCCCCTCTTTAATCCTAGAACTACATTGCCTTTTTGCAAATTCCTGCTGCAGGCAGGTTATGCAGAGCCTGGCACAGGAATGATGCAATTAGTGGCTTTTGAATGTGATGTGCACATTTCCAGCGTCGTCATCTTTGCCGCAGAAATGTCCTATAAACTCAAGAGCTGCTCTGGAAAGTGAAAGTGGCACCCTGGCCATCATTACAGGGAGAACAAACACTGAGAACAGTGTGGTGTCTCTGGACAGATCTTTAGTTATGGATTTCTCTCTGTTGTGCCACATATTACTGTCTAAACAAAGGATTGTTGAAATAAATGGATCAAGTTCTCATTTGACCCAGAATCTCTCATGGGCAGTGACTTTATGTTCCAATGCAAATCTGACCTGGGACTGAAATATGGGCTGAGCAAAAAGAAAAGAATAAATGTTACTGGAGTAAATACCATAGGGCTTAATATATGGAGATATACCTATCTCAAAGAACTGGAAGGGACCTTGAAAGGTCATTAAGTCCAGCCCCCTGCCTTCACTAGCAGGACCAAGTACTGATTTTTGCCCCAGATCCCTAAGTGGCCCCTCAAGGATTGAACTCACAGCTGTGGGTTTAACAGGCTAATGTGCAAACCACTGAGCTATCCCTCCCTCCCAATCAGGTGCGCTTTACCCTGAGAAATCTTTCATTAAATTCAGTAAAGGCATGGTTCTGCAAGGCCAGATTCTGATCTCAGTTACATCGGGGTAAATCCAGGATAATTCTGTTCCATTGATGTCAGCGGAGGTACTATGGGTTTACCCTAGTTAAGAGATTTCATCCTGTGTGATTTTCAGCAACTATTTGCAATTTGTGATGTGTGGTTGGTCAGTTGCATTGTACTGGTGTTGTTTCTGCTTCTGTCTGGATGACCACAACAGAAAGAGAGAGGTGACAGAGATTTCAAGATGGCTGTGCTACGACTTCCTTTGAAACCACAGGCCTGCAGATGTATTTCACAAAGATTCTGTCTTTCCTGAGACATCCTCACAACCACACGCACCGCTTGTAGGAAAGGAATAAAAAAAAAAGTCACGAATTCTGTCAAAGCAAGTTTGTGGCTTTTATCTTAACGAATGATCCCGCACACAGCTAGCCAATATTGGCCCAGGTCTAATGGAGAGTATCTTCATCAGAGATGAAAATGCATAGTGTAATATTCTGCCCCAGAATAGTGTGAAACTTTTGTAATGGAGCCCCCAAGCTGTGGACAAATCATTCAGTTTCATTAGACTCCCAATGTGTGAATGTCTTCATTCAACCATTTCCAGTGAGTGAGCTCATCAGAACCTGTGTACGATCGGGTTACACACGGAATTGTTCAAAAGTTGGTGGTTTGTGTGTTCAATCAGTTGTTTTAGGGTATGTCTCTGCTTGGAGCTAACACACTAGAGTACTCGTGTAGCCTCGGGAGCACAGGCAGCAGCGAGCGGCGGCAGGTGCTTGTGGTGCCGAGTTACATACCCATGGTGTTCAGGCAGGTTTGTTATCAGAGGAGCTAGCTTTGCTGCTCACCTGCTGATCTGCTCACCTTCCCAGTTACACTCCTGCTTTTAGTGTACTAGCTCGCAGAGAGCTATCACTAGTATGTCTGCACACGCTGGGAATCCCAATCCCAGCTCCGAGTGTAGACGTCCCCTTAGTTTCAATCGGCCTGTGTTTATGGCCTTCCTCTCCACTAGAAATCACCAGCTCGTGACTTGGTTTCAGGACAAATTCATGCAAAACCACAAATTTCAAAGATATCCCCTGTATAATTCTTCCACCTCTTCTGACTTGTAGAGGCACCCCAATGAATAGATGGCCAAACTGCTTTGCCTTTGTCTGACCTAAAATGGCCCCAAAACACAGCCCTGGCCTATGAGCACCCTGCTTTCTAGGGAGTTTGGAGCCACTTCTCAGCTTTGCACATTAGGCTGAACTTCACTGTGTATTCAAAGCACCATGCTAATTGTCGGCGCCCAGTACAATAAATAATACACTTCCAGTTCGAGACCATAACGTCGTCCCAAGTTCACTCCAAACTGGACCCTGCTTCTCTCAAGCGGCTTCCAAATCTGGTCAGAGATTTGAGTTTGTAAGAAAACTTCAACTTGGGTAAATTTCCTGTGTTTTTTGGCTTCGTTGTGGGCATTGTTCTAGTTGCAGGGTTGTGTTTTGTGCAGTCCAATATATAGTAAGTACGTAATGAACAAAGCATTTGAAAGCAACCTCCACTTGTCTCCAATGTGTGTGCTGTTTAGCATGCTGTCTGTCTCCAGGCTGCGTGCTGTAGGAAGTAGATTCACTGACTCTCTCTCAGAGGAGTTCTGAAAGGAGAGTTTTGGCCAGAAAGAATGGTGATTGTATTTTCAAGAGATAAGTGGGTGTCTATTTATTTAAATGCCTCTTGAGAAGCAATCCTATTTCATGCACAAATGGGGTGTGGATGGCTGGTGGTGGAGTGCATGATGCTAATGACTTGCAGTAGGAAGTGATCTTGATCCAGTGGTCAATGGTGCATTATATGCATGGCTCCATGTTGAGCGTGTTTGGAGATGCACCATCCTAGAGGGAGTTCTTGAAGGAACGCTGGGCCTCAGGGAGCAGAATTTCTCCTAGAGTGCCCAGCGCATTGTGATCACTGATACACTCCATCAGACGGAGCAGTATATTATACCATCAACTATGGCTCCACCTTCAGACCTTTCTGCACCCAAGGGGTCACAGACGGAGAAATCCCTGTGCTCTACTGATCACAGGGACTGTATTGCCTGGTGTATGGAGATGGGGGGCGGGGGCGGGGCTCGGTGTGCAATCACTATACATCCACGCAAGGGCTAGTCTCAGTGTGGTGCATAATGAAATCTGTCTTGATAAGGGAGAAAAGTTAGAGTGGAGAGTTGTAAAAAATTGTAGTGAGGTACTGCGCGCCCTTAATTCGTAACGGACTCTTTTGCCAAAGGGATGCTGATTCATTACCTCGGTCCTAATTGTGGGCTCTGCCAGTAGGTTTCTGTGTGGCCCTGGGCAAGTCACTTAACTTCCATATGCCTCATTTTACCTGTCTATAAAGTGAATCTGATACTGTCAAACCCAAGCATTAAAATATGAGTCAAGCCCTAAAAACCATGAAATTGTTTAAAGATCATGAAACTTTTTTTAAAAAACTGATAAATCTGGGGTTCTTTTTCTTTCCTTTTTGGGTGCTGAGCCGTTTGGGTGTAGTTGAGTCACATTCTGAAGGTTTTAAGATGAGATTTTCGTGAAATAACTTGACTCCAGGAGCCAGGTCTTGACAAAAACAGTCATTGGGTTGAGGGGAAAATTTGGGTAAACAGAGTTTTAACCCATGTCTCATTTGGGACATATGGAGTTCAGCTTACCCATTTCTTTTTATACCACTATGGCACAGAAGAAAAATACGAAATATCATGAGATTCGTAAGAGTTGGCAACAGGGATAATACCACCTACCTACACGGGGGTGTTGTGAGGCCAGATTCATGTAATGTTTGAGACACTCTAAAGGAAAGCACCACAGAAGTGCAAATGATTATTTTTTGTCTCTGATACTTATATGGCCCCCAGTACAGTAGTGTCTGAGCATCTCACAATATTTAATGCGCTTATGCTTACAAAACCACTGGTAGGGAAATGCTATTATCCCCATTTTACAGATGAGGACTGAGACAAAGAGAAACTTAGGGCTTGTCCCACATGGAACTTCAGTGTGAGGCAAACCAGAGCATGAATTTACCGTGCACTAGTTTGCCATGCAGTAATGTCCTATGGGGCACAGTATGCTAAAGGTTCTGTAGTGAATTCTGACCTACTCCCGTTTGGTGACAGCCAGGGCACTGTAGATTAACACTCTGGCTTGCTGTGCACTAACATCCCATGTAGACATGCTCTGAATGACTTGCTCAAGGTAAAATACTGTGACTGGTTGGATCACAGAAAACCCCTTGGGAACTGCCAACTGATGTGCTGAGACTACCCCGGAGCCTGTTTCCCCTGGCAGCTTGGGACTTCAGTGCCCTGCCTGATTTGAGCCAGACACGCTAGCCTGCTACAAACCCAGACCCAGGTCTAAACCATGTCCCCTAAATGCTGCAGGCTTCACTGAAAACAGCTTAAGAAGTGTTCCTGTGTCTAACACTCAGCTGCCCAGCTCCCAAGTGGGTCCAAACCCCAAATAAATCCGTTTTACCCTGTATAAAGTGTATACAAGATAAACTCATAAATTGTTCGTCCTCTATAACACTGATAGATATGCACAGCTGTCCCCCCCTCCCCCAGGTATTAATACATACTCTGGGTTAATTAATAAGTAAAAAGTGATTTTATTAAATACAAAAAGTAGGATTTAAGTGGTTCCAAGTAATAACAGACAGAACAAAGTGAATTACCAAGCAAAATAAAATAAAACACACAAGTCTATGCCTAATACAGTAAGAAAACTGAATACAGATAAAACCTCACCCTCAGATGTTTCAATAAACTTCTATCACAGACTGGACGCCTTCCTAGTCTGGGTACAATCCTTTCCCCTGGTACAGCCCTTGTTCCAGCTCAGGTGATAGCTAAGGGATTTCTCATGATTGCAGCCCCCTTTGTTCTGTTCCACCCCCTTATATAGCTTTGGCACAAGGCGGGAATCTTTTGTCTCTTTGGGTCCCCACCCCTCCTAAATGGAAAAGCACCAGGTTTAAGATGAATTTCAGTACCAGGTGACATGGTCACACGTCCTGTGAGACCCCCAGCTTTCATTCTTCCTGACCTGACTCACAGGAAGGCCTGCAAGCAAACAGAGCCATCCACAGTCAATTGTCCTGGTTGATGGGAATCATCAAGATTCCAAACCACCATTAATGGCCCCCACTTTGCATAATTACAATAGGCCCTCAGAGTTATATTTTATATTTCTAGTTTCAGATACAAGAGTGATACATTTATACAAATAGGATGACCACACTCAGTAGATTATAAGCTTTGTAATGATACCTTACAAGAGACCTTTTGCATGAAGCATATTTTAGTTACATTATATTCACACTCATCAGCATATTTTCATAAAATCATATAGAGTGCAATGTCACAGGGAAGTCTGTGGTAGAGAAGGGAATTGAACTCGTGGGGTCTGTCTGCGTGAGAGGGACATGGGCCTCTAGCAGGTAGCACCTGGTTTATTGTTAGTTTAGGAAAGATCTTGCAGATGTTACGGAAAGGCTATATGAGAACCAGGCCTCCCAAGATGAAACAAACAAAGCTGGATGTCTTTGATATAAGGTTTCACTTGGGCCGAACAAAAGAGATGGCCTTAGGCTTAGAGGATAAGAGATTCTACATTTTCGGCTTTGATCTGTACCGGAAGATTTATTCTAATAAACCTCTGAGATTTATTACAAACACTCATCTTGTAGTATGATACACACTGAGAATAAGTAGTTTATATGATGATATTGCTGTCTTTTAATTTCCTACATGAGGATGTTTTTTCAGTGGGTGTGTAGCATGCATGTTCAATCCCTAGTATGCCAGCCAAGATGGCATCTGTTATGAATGCAAAAGTTCTGAGGAAATAGGTATTTATGTGCTCAATCAGCCCACTGGCCCATGTAATCCAGGATCTTGTCTCAGCTAGCAGCCAATGCAAGAAGCTTCAGAAAAAAGTGTAAATCTTCCACCCTGGACAATGATGGCATTGGGGGACACGTAACATTTCTTCCTCACTCCTGGGAGTTTGTGGCTGGCTTGTGTGCGAAAGCAGGAAGGTTTATATGCTTTAAAGATTTCATGTCTGGTTTAATGCTGCTACCCAGCTTGTGCACACGTAATGCAACTGCTGGCTTTTGTGGAGGCATGTTTGGAAATGTGGTCACGGGGATACAGATGACTTTGATCATTAATTCGAAGAGATGGAAGACATCTATGAGGCTTTGTTCCTGATGGGGTATTCTAAAGGAAGTCCTATTGCCTTTGTGGCGGTATTTGCATATTTGATAGACTTGCTTTTCTTTTGCAGGTGCTCCTTTTCAAAGGTCTCAGCACCCTCATGCTACCTCCTGCCGGCACTTCCATCTGGGCCCCCAACCTCAGATCTCAGCTGACTTCCCTCTCCCTCACCCTGTCCAGCCACAGCCAGGGCTGAACCCTCACATGGCGACAGCTCACCAGCATAACGGCCCACTACACCAGCCCCTACCACCTCTGCCAGCCCTGCCGTTTCAGGATGTGACAGGACCCTCCTTCCTACCTCAGGCGCTACACCAGCAATACCTCCTCCAGCAGCAGCTCCTCGAGGCCCAGCACCGCAGGCTCATGCCTCATCCCAGGTGAGTGACCTTTCCACCAAGAAATAGGGCAGCCAGCTGCAAGCCCTGAACTAACCCACCCCAGCCAGCCCATGGCGCTCAAGGGCGATGTCTCTTCTTACATTCGAGACATAACAATACAAGCTCAGCCCTAGGGTAGCTGGGGCTGACACCAGTGTCATCAATGGGGCTCACACACATTTAAATCAGGGCTGAGTTTGGCTCCATGTCCTGTTCATGGAGCGCAGTAAAACAAAGTTGATGTCAAAGTTGACTTGTTGGATGTCAAAGAACATTCTACACACATCTGACCTGCTGGAGGGGATAGATGCCCCGGCCTGATTTTCAGATGCAGAAGTCCATGAGACCTTCTGAGGTTAGAATGGAGGGATGCCCCTGTCCTCTTAGGGTCTGAAAAGTGGTTCTGAACAAATGATATCCTGGCAGGGCCGGCTCCAGGCACCAGCGGAGGAAGCACGTGCCGGGGGCGGCACATGCTAAGGGGCAGCATTCCATCCATTCTTGGGGCGGCACAGTTTCAGCGGCTTTTTTTTTCTTTTCTTTTTTTTTGCTTCGGCAGTTCGAGCGGCTTTTTTGTTTTGTTTGGGGTGGCAAAAATGGTAGAGCCGGCCCTGAATCCTGGGGCCCCGTCTTTCACTCACTTCCTATGACATTTGGTTTCTAACTGCCCTTGCCACAGATTCAGCCAGCACCAAAGCTGTCTGTGGGTCTTTCAGGGTGAGGTGTCATCAAGAGGACGAGAGTCTGCAGAGCAGATTTTCAACTTCTGTTGCACCTATGCAATTGCAGCACAACCACCTAGATAGAATGGGATATGTAGCTGCTCAGCTCTTCTGAAAATAAGCCACTAGTTGTTGTTTTTTTTTCCAACTTAAAAAAAGTTCCAGCAAGAGTGGAGTTCACAGTTGTGACTATGTATGAAAAAATCATTGAGTGATTCCTTACAGAAAACACCTGACTGATGTGCCCATAAAGCTCAGAAAACTCAGCTGCATGAAGGAAACTCATTAAGAATATAAAATATATATATATGTGTATGTTTAGTGGTGGGTCCTAACAGCACATGGGAGATCAGAATAGGTGAAAGTTACACAAAGGTAATGGGGAAAACATTTGGCTTCTTAATTATAAGACTAGTTGGGGACATGAATTTAAAAGTACTAAGACAGAGTCTTCTCTCACACTAGTGTAACTCACCTGCAGGGCCGGCTCCAGGCACCAGCTTCTCAAGCAGGTGCTTGGGGAGGCCGCTCCGGAGAAGGGCGGCAGGTCCAGGTATTCGGCGGCAATTCGGCGGACAGTCCCTCACTCCGGCTCCGAGTGAAGGACCTCCCGCCGAATTGCCGCCGCAGATCGTGATTGTGGCTTTTTTTAGATCGCGATCGCGGCTTTTGTTTTTGTTTTTGTTTTGGCTGCTTGGGGTGGCCAAAACCCTCGAGCCGGCCCTGCTCACCTGAAGTCATTGGAAGTACTGGAGTAAATGGCAGGAGAATTGGTTTTAAAACTGTACATAATCTATACTGGGCAACAGAGAACATGGGTAGTTTGTATGAGATATATAAATGTTTGCAGGAGGTTTCACAACCATATAGGAGACTTTATCACATATTCTGGGTCTGTTCACTTATATGTGAATATTATGGAAAGGCAGAGGATCATCATTCTGGATGCAGGCTTGATGCTATAATCCAGCTGAATGCAGAGTAAATGATGCTTCTGATTTGAAGAACATTTTGTCCAGGAAGGCAACTTGGCTTCACACTGGATGGATGACTGCAAAGAGAATAATTTTAATTCAACAGAGATGGAAACTGACGTCAGGCCTTACCCTGACTGCATTTCTTGAGAGAGTGGTTTGTATAAAATATAGGACGGGGAGACCTATTTGAAAACATATGGAAACCATTTGTGGGTTATACTAATGGATCAAGAATTAAAGCATGAAACTTTGCAATAATGCTGTGTTTGGAAGGATTGCTGCAGAGTGAAGGTTCCTCCTTTCCATATGTTTTCCTTGTTAAAGGTGTTTTCTTATTCTCTTCTTGTGCTTGTTTTGTTTTGCATGGGTCAAGTTCTTTAAGTGGGTGTAATGATCAGTAGTAAATATATTTGTGGCTAGGGTAATGATGATATGTTTATTACTTAGTCGTATACTGCACTCTTCTGAAACCATCCAGTGCAGTTCTACATCAAAATGTCCTCAGACGATCAGATCAGTGGTACATCTAGTCAATGGGTTGTTGACTTTGTGGTCATGGGCTCCTGGGGGATTCACAAATCAGGTAATAGGTTCACAACCCCTATGCCTTTCTCACAATGTTACATGGGTGATGCCAGCTATATGGGAGGGAGTTCTCAGGGGGTCCCAGTATGGAAAAGGCCAAGAAGTGCTCATCTAGTCCAGCATCCTGTTCAGGGAAACAGCTAGTACCAGAGGAAACTGCAAGAATCTCTGTTGCTGGCAGCTGTGGAATAGCTTGTTTACAGGGAAAGTTTCTTTCAAACCCTTAATAAGGAGAATCTGGTTTATGTCTTGCAGCGTGTGGGTTCTATTGTGACTCTGTGAAAAATGGAACCTATTTACTCAGCAGATTAACTCCATTTGGGCCATATCCAGAGTTCTTTACTTAGATTTACTCAGTCTTTGCTCAGGCAAACTGCCATCAGTATCAATAAAAAGAAGAACAGGAGTACTTGTGGCACCTTAGAGACTAACAAATTTATTAGAGCATAAGCTTTCGTGGACTACAGCCCACTTCTTCGGGCTGTAGTCCACGAAAGCTTATGCTCTAATAAATTTGTTAGTCTCTAAGGTGCCACAAGTACTCCTGTTCTTCTTTTTGCGGATACAGACTAACACGGCTGTTACTCTGAAACTTGTCATCAGTATCAATGTATGCAGTGTAGTTGAACCTCACTCACCCCATCAGCGTCAATGGGAGTTTGACTACGTAACAACTGAGCACACAGGTTTGACCCTTTGTATGTTCAGAGCCTCGTCTGCGTACTTTAGGTCTTGTTTACACACAGTTTTTGTTTCTCTCTAACGATATCAGTGTAGAAACCGATATTGCTAAAGCAGAGCAACCCCATAGTGTGGATGCATTTAAAGTAGTCAAGAGCTGTGAGTAGACCAGCCCTTAGACACTGCTTGTACTACCTCCTTCTTCTCTTAGCCCTGCAAAGACAAAACAACTAAAGGAGAGCAAGCTGGGGTCTATTCTGGCATATCATCAAGAGAAGCAATATAATAAAATTCCAGGATTGTTATTCTGAAGCCTAGAACGTCAGAGTCAGTGTGAAGTGATGGATACAGCTACAAACATGGTTGAGAGCTCTTTTTTGTTTAGATTGTCACCAGGTTGAATCGTCACTGGAAATCACAGTCTGTTACCGTCCAATTTTTAAGTGTTCAGCCATTTTGACTCTACAAACTCCACCCCTGGGATGTACAGCTACAATAAGGCATATATCTATGCATTGCCTGGAGTCCTAGACCACTGTGATATCAGAGATAACTCAACCAATCACTGCTAGCTTTACTTAGGGTTGCCAACCCTCCAGGATTTTCCTGATGTCTCCAGGAATTAAAGATTAATCTTTAATTAAAGATTGTGTCATCCGATGAAACCTCCAGGAATACCTCCAACCAAAGTTGGCAACCCTATTTACAGCTAATTTGCATGCCACAGTTTCATTGGCTGTATGAAGGAGACTGCACAGATGGTGGATTGCTTGGCCCAACTGCCACACTCAGCTGCTACTACCTGTTGACTAAATTCCAGGGGCAGGGCCAAGGTCTTCTCCTAGTTACCATTTGTGGAGACTCCTGTGGAACCCCATTCATAACAACAGGTTAGTAAGTTGAATGTGGAGACAAGGGTGGATACACAGGGTATAACTGGGTGCTGAATTAGGCTTGCAGATTCTGTATTATGATTGACTTACTTATAGCCAGTAAGTATATCTTTTGACTTACAGCTTTGAGGCTGTTTGTGGTGCTGATGCTCAAAAATAACTTACTTTTGGTTTTGCTTGTAAACGGAGTAAGTTTGGATAAAGTGCTGGAAAGGGACTGAGGTGACCTGGATTCTACTCCTGGCTCTGCCACTGACCTGCCATGTGATCTTCGGCAAGTCCCATCACCGCTCTGCCTCTGCTGCCCGTCCCTCTCATCCCTTGCGTGTCTTGTCTGTCACCCCTTAAAAGTGTGACCATTTCTATTGCTGCTGTTTTCTTGCCTTATTTACTATTGTGCTTAGGGTGTGATATAAAAATAAAATTCCACAGAAGAGCAATATCTTTCCCCCCTCTATTTTAAAGAAAGGAAGGAAGATGTGTTTGGTGAGGGAGCTCTAGGTACACAATGTTTTACCTAGCAACCTGCCCATATCTTACCCCTCGGACAGCAGTTGGCCATGTCCTTCTCACCTCTAAACACGCTTGCCCTTCTCCTCACCCCTGCAGGCGGACTCAGGAGCGCATGTCTGTTCAACCTCATCGGTTACACCCAGGCTTTGACTTCGGCCACCAACTGCAAACTCCTCAACCCATGGGGCCCCAGCCCAGGTATCTAGCTGAAGGCACAGACTGGTAAGTCTTTCATTTCCCCTGGTGTTTTGGATGAGGCATAAAACCAAAGCCATAAGCAACCGTGGTCATTAAAGGTCATGGCCCCTGGGTATTACGGGAAAATGTTTATACTTTGACTCGCTATAATAAATTAATGATAATGTTCCCATGACACTTTTCACAATATGATAACACTTTGCACTTGTATAGCAAGTAGGGGCGTTAACCCCAGAGGCCCAACCAGACCCCAGCTCGGGTAATTACATTTCCCTATTTATATGCCGCCTGCAGTTTTAGTTACATCTAACAGTTTTAGTTGCATACAGTATATGCTGGGTGCAGCAGACTGTCCTGGAGCCAGTTACAGCATCTCGATTCTCTGCCTGAGCCTCTAGTCAAACTGGAGCAGACTGGAGGCTGCTCTCAATGGTCCTAGCTGTCGCTAGTTCCCTACTGCATTGTGTTCTGGGATTCCTCTCTTCGTGGTCTGCACTGGAGGGCCTATGGAGAGGGAAAGATAGAGGCCAGCAGAGCTAAGGGGCATTGAGCTAGAGAATCTAGCCCAGAAATTCTTCACTTCTGCTCCTAAATGGTGGTTTAAAGTTGCCATGTGCTGTTAAACGGCTGCCACGCTCCACTGCAGAAGTGGCTGCAATTCAGTGAGTGGGTGTCAATACGATAGCACATAATGGAATTTCTGTTGTCTTTGTTTCAGTTTCCTTTTTTTTAAGAACCAAGGAAATGACCCACAAAACTATGTCAGCGGCACATTATGAACCTTGCAAAGTCAGGCACCCAAAAGTTGGGAAATGCCAGAATTAAGATTGCACGTCTTAATTTTATCCCCTTGTGCGTACGCATTACGAGACAGTCTTTAGTGACGTGATCACTTACTATTTATTCAGCAGGACTCCTGCCTCGTTCAGTGCACGGGAGGGTGATGCTCTGGGGATGAATCAGGGCTGTGTAGGGAAGGAGGCTGTAATCTGTAGAACCTCCTATGACTTTGGTTACAGCAGTTGGAAGGTGTGTATCTATTGTGTGCCTGGGAGACTGCAGGCCTAAGCTCGCCCACGACTAAAGGCAACCCCCACCCCAGTGGGAGGGGCCAGTGGTCCCAGGCCACAAGTAAATGCAGGGGACAGCAAATGAAAAAAACAGGAGTGGGAGTGCAGGTCATAGGACAAAACTCCGGTGTCCAGAAGAGGACACTGAGCAGAGAGCCCCAGACAGTACCCACTGCTCCTCAAAGGCATCCAGGGAGTCAGTGGATGCTGCCCAGAGGAACTCTGCCCAGAGGTGTGATTGGATAAGGGACTGGAAATAGAAGAAAAGCTGCCTATAGCACCTGGGATTCCCAGGTGGTCTCTCATCCAAGTACTAGCCAGGCCCAGGGTTAGTTTAGCTTCTGAGATCAGACAAGATCAGGTGTGTTCTATCTGTTACAGCCTTGGAAGGTGTGTAGTGGATGAGGCAGGGATTGCAGGAAGAGAAAGAAGGATCTGTTGGTTAAGGCAGTTGAATGCTGCCCAGGAGAGCTGGATTCTGTCCTTGCCTCTGTCACCGTGTTATTGTGCAGTGGGAGGCAATTCATTTAAACCAAACTTTTCACAGGAATTGTGTGTTCCTCATTTTCTGGGTTCCTGATTTGAGAGCCTGGGGTCTGATTTGTGGAAGTGCTGACTACTCACAGCTGAAACTGAAGTCAAGGGGAGCTGTGCTTGGAACAGATACAGAGCTGTGTAATGCTAAGTACTCTGAAACATCAGGTTCTAGATGTCTCAAATTGGGCACCCAAAACTAATAGATACTTTTGACTTTGATCTCTCTGTACCTCAGTTCCCCATCTGTAAAATGGGGATAATAGCACCCCTCATCTCCCGGGGGTGTTCTGAAAATAAAGAAATAAATTAGTACTTGTGAAGTGCTCGGCTACTGTAGCAATGAGAACGACAGAAAAGCCCACCAGGAAATTAATCATTCTATTGTCAGGACACGGTTTGAATAGTGTGCAGTGAAAAAGGCATGTGTCTACATTGAACGATGAGGGAAAAACAAATTATTGGATAGCTGCTCAATAAGTGAGCACAGTCCATTCTGCGCACTGAATGTGGTGGGGCTGCTGTAGAAAAAATAGCATGTGGTCATGTAATTAAAGACTGGATCATAATGCATATGCACAAGGGGGACAAATTAAGGTTGCAGGGACAACCTGAATCCTGGCATTTCCTAATTTGTGACTTTGGAACCGTTGAAGTTCAGTATACATATGGCCTGATTCTTCTGTCTCTTTTTCTCGAGCATTCCCATTATTGAAACCAACAAGAGCAGAATTTTGGCCAAGTTTCTATGCGCTGACAAGTGCTTTAGGTTCTCTCTGGATGGAATAGCGCTCTGTGTGTGTGTGTGTGTGTGTGTTGGGGGCTTATTATGCTCATTATAAAGCACCACTTAACCTCCTATTTTTGCCTTGGTTGTTCAATAATCTTATAAAACTGAAGGAGTGGTTGTCAGGAAATCATATAGTATATGTGTATATATACCTTTGGGTGACTCATCTCCCCTCAGGGTGCTTGTACTAGTCTATCCAGTGACAGATGTACAAACATTCCTGTAACGTATTAATACATCAGTGGAGACTGCGTTCACTTGAAGGCAAGGGAGTGTATTTTTACATGAAAAGGGGTTGGGTAGAATTGCTGAAAGTGATCAGATATCTCCAACAGCCACACCTTTATTAAAACATATAACACTCCCTTTGGTCGCACAAATTGTCTTCTGAATATGCATTTAGTAAGTACAATCTAACCTGTTATCCTGGCTCTAATTCTTCAGTTATTATTTCCAAGTGAGATGAGTCCTACAGGCATTGCAACAAGATGTCAATCTATGATGTCCATGCATCAGAATGCTGTGCCGATGCTGGCTTGTGCTAAAATGTTGGTGGTGGTTGTTTTTGCTTCCCCCAGCTAGCTTGTCATATTCATTCATTTCAAAATGCTCAGAAAACGTCCAATATGGTCTATTAGTTGGGATCCTGCTGCCTGTGAAGCAACATCATGTAGCGGGCGTGTTTTTCTTTTTTTTTTAAAGTTAGGTGCATAATTGTGTGATTAATTTGGTGATGCAATTATAGTGCTGCAGTTGCGTGTGTACATTGTGTAATTGTGCAGACATGTGATGTGCACTTGAGGATGCCTTGTCATATGAATAGGACACCCATCTATCTGACTTTTCCAGTCGCATGCTGTATAACCTTAGACAATTAACTTCACCTTGGTGGGCCTCTGTTTCTTTTGCCATGTTTCATCTATTTTGACTATGAGATCTTTGGGCAGGGATTGTTTCTTGGTGTGTGTTTGTACCGCTCCTAGCAGAGTGGGGCCATGATCTCATTTGGGGCCTCTAGGCACTAGAGTAATTTACATTATAATTGGTGTAGTGGGGGGAAAGGGATTTAACACCCTTGGGGTGGGCCTGTCATGAAACAGTTTGTTTGCTGTTCTCCATGTAACTCAGTCCTCTCACAACACCATGCACTATGTGGGTCTAAGGGCTCAGGGAAGGTTAGTGAGACGATTCTTTGGGATACATGCTATGACTGGGGTCCCGGGGGGAGCCAGCTGAGATCACTCAACTGGGTGCACTGCAAAGAATGGGGCAGACAATCCCCAAAGCTGGTGGATATTCCAATACTTAGATTTACCCAGCCAGCACTAAACAGCTTCTGTTATATCTTACTGGTTATTCAGAAGTCCAAAACACAGTTCCTTTAAAGTAACCCAGCCTCAGGCCTCCACCTAGTTACCCAAGTCAGATATGATGAAGATTAATGAAAATCTTATTTCATCATATAAAAAATTCTACCAATTCCAAAGGATCGGACACATTACCAACCAGATCTTACCCAAACACACGCTTACAGCCAATTCTTATTAACTAAACTAAAATGTATTAAAAAAGAAAGAGAGAGAGTATGGTTAAAAGATCAATATACATACAGATGAGTTCAATACTTGAGGTTCAGATTCATAGCAGCGATGGTGAGCTTTATAGTTGCAAAGAGTTCTTTTAGATTTTAGTCCATAGATTATAGTCCAATATCATATTCAGGGCAGTCCAGTTAGCACTGGGATCTCAATCTTGTGGCTTAAGCTTCCCCTGCATTGAAGCATCAAGCAGATCCGAGATAAAAAAGATTGGGACCCAAGCATCTTTTATACCAGGGGTCGGCAACCTTTCAGAAGTGGTGTGCTGAGTCATCATTTATTCACTCTAATTTAAGGTTTCGCGTGCCAGTAATATATGTTAACGTTTTTAGAAGGTCTCATTCTATAAGTCTATAATATATAACTAAACTGTTGTTGTATGTAAAGTAAATAAGGTCTTAAAAATGTTTAAGAAGCTTCATTTAAAATTAAATTAAAATGCAGAGCCCCCCGGACCGGTGGCCAGGTCCCAGGCAATGTGAGTGCCACTGAAAATCAGCTTGCGTGCCGCCTTCGGCACGTGTGCCATAGATTGCCTACCCCTGTTTTATACAATTCAGGCCTTCTTTGACAGGGTTAGAGTCCCTCGGGGAACAATAGGCCCTCATTTTCTAAGCATTGTTGTTAATTATTCACACAGATTAACATAAGGCAATTGCCTGTTTTTCCACCATTCACAGGTGATTTGCTATACACTTCAAAGTGAATGATGAATACAGAGATATCCCACGTTTACAGTTCATTTAAATGCTAGGATGTTCTTTTAGCTCTGAATTAACAGAATACAGCATATACAGGGACTGTTGAATACATTGTTGACCACTACCCGTATATAAGGAGGCAGTCCTTGTGGCACCTTAGAGACTAACAAATTTATTTGGGCATCCTTTCATGGATTTATACCTGATCCTGTATTTTTCACTTCATGCATCTGATGAAGTGGGTTCTAACCCACGACAGCTTATGCCCAAATCAATTTGTTAGTCTCTAAAGTGCCACAAGGACTCCTCGTTGTTTTTGCTGATACAGACTAACACGGCTACCTCTCTGAAACCCATATATATGTAAATACACAAAACCACAAACATTATCTCCCCATATGTCTTGAAGGGTTGAATTTGAGTCATTCATCCTGCAGGATGTTTAACCCTGTCTGGCCATGTATCACACGTGCTGAGCTCAGGCTCTGTGCTACAAGCGAGGGGTGTGATTTCCCTGCTGGTGTGTGCAGACTTGGGCTAGCGCTCCTTGAGTTAGCATGAGTATAAATAGCCGGGTAGCCATGGTCGCGCTGGTAACGGAGGCCTGGCTGAACTGTGCCGAGTACAAACCTACGTGAAACCAGCGGGTATGTACTCTGCGTGGCTCAGCTGTGCGGCCCCTCTGCTGCTGCGGCTACCGTGGCTACCTTCCTATTTATATTCTCACTAACTCGATGGGCACTAGTGCAAGTGCGTGTACACGAACAAGGAAATCACACCCCGAGCTCATAGTGTAGATGGAGCCTCCGCTGACTTCCTCAGCTTCCTGCTGCAGGAGCAGAGCCCTGCTGCTTGGCCCTCCCAGCCCTAGAGTCAGTACACGGTGGTGTGCGTTTCAAAGCACTCTATTCAAGGAAAAGAATTAGAAATCGGTGGCGGATGGTAGGCACCTAAAATGCATATTTAGACACCTGTATAATAGTGACTTGGTTTGCAGAGGCGTAAATACCCCGATTTTCTCTCACCCTAAATGGAGCCGTGGGTGCTCCGCAGCTTTGAAAATCTGGCCACTTTTAGGTAGATGCCAAAGTCTGGATTTGGGTGCCTAACTTTGGCCATCCAAATTTGAAAATATTGATCTTAGTTTTTAAAAGAAATGAAAGCGGACGTTCTCCTTGACACTTCTAGACCCCCTAGCCAGTTGGGCCCACAGCCACAGGGAGGTAGGAAAACTTGAGATATACAGACAGGAGAGGCTTAATGGTCTCTTCTTAGACCCTGATCCTGCAAAGACATCCATGCAAACAACCTCCTGCACCAACCCCAAGTTCCAATGGCTACAGTAGAGCTAAGTATCAGAGGGGTAGCTGTGTTAGTCTGGATCTGTAAACGCAGCAAAGAGTCCTGTGGCACCTTATAGACTAACAGACGTATAGGAGCATGAGCTTTCGTGGGTGAATACCCACTTCTTCGGATGCATGTAGTGGACATTTCCAGGGGCAGGTATAAATATGCAAGCAAGAGTGAGTAAGGCAAGAGATAACGAGGTTAGTTCAATCAGGGAGGATGAGGCCCTCTCCTAGCAGTTGAGGTGTGAACACCAAGGGAGGAGAAACTGCTTCTGTAGTTGGATAGCCATTCACAGTCTTTGTTTAATCCTGAGCTGATGGTGTCAAATTTGCAGATGAACTGGAGCTCAGCAGTTTCTCTTTGGAGTCTGGTCCTGAAGGTTTTTTTGCTGTAAGATGGCTACCTTTAAATCTGCTATTGTGTGTCCAGGGAGGTTGAAGTGTTCTCCTACAGGTTTTTGTATATTGCCATTCCTAATATCTGATTTGTGTCCATGTATCCTTTTACATAGGGACTGTCCAGTTTGGCCAATGTACATAACAGAGGGGCATTGCTGGCATGTGATGGCATATATTACATTGGTGGATGTGCAGGTGAATGAAGCGGTGATGGTGTGGCTGATCTGGTTAGGTCCTGTGATGGTGTTGCTGGTGTAGATATGTGGGCAGAATTGGCATTGAGGTTTGTTGCATGGATTGGTTCCTGCATTAGAGTTACTATGGTGCGGTGTGTAGTTACTGGTGAGAATATGCTTCAGGTTGGCGGGTTGTCTGTGGGTGAGGACTGGCCTGCCACCCAAGGCCTGTGAAAGTGAGGGATCATTGTCCAGGATGGGTTGTAGATCACTGATGTTACGTTGGAGAGGTTTTAGCTGGGGACTGTATGTGATGGCCAGTGGAGTTCTGTTGGTTTCTTTCTTGGGCTTGTCTTGCAGTAGGAGGCTTCTGGGTACACGTCTGGCTCTGTTGATCTGTTTCCTTATTTCCTCATGTGGGTATCATAGTTTTGAGAATGCTTGGTGAAGATTTTATAGGTGTTGGTCTCTGTCTGAGGGGTTGGAGCAGATACGGTTGTATCTCAGTGCTTAGCTGTGGATAATGGATCGTGTGGTATGTCTGGGATGGAAGCTAGAGGCATGAAGGTAGGCATAGCGGTCGGTGGGTTTTCGGTATAGGGTGGTGTTAACGTGACTGTCACTTATTTGCACCGTGGTGTCTAGGAAGTGGACCTCCCGTGTAGATTGGTCCAGGCTGAGGCTGATGGTGGGGTGGAAGCTGTTGAAATCGTGGTGAAATTTTTCCAGAGTCTTCTTCCCATGGGTCCAGATGATGAAGATGTCCTCAATTTAGCGTAGGTAGAGAAGGGGCATGAGTGGACGAGAGCTGAGGAAGCGTTGTTCCAGGTCAGCCATAAAAATGTTGGCATATTGTGGGGCCATGCAGGTGCCCATAGTGGTGCCACTGGTCTGGAGGTATATATTGTCATCAAATTTGAAATAGTTGTGCGTGAAGATAAAGTCACAGAGCTCAGCAACCAGTTGTGCTGTGGCATCATCAGGTATACTGTTCCTGACAGCTTGTATTCCATCTGTGTGTGGGATGTTTGTGTAGAGAGCCTCTACATCCATGGTGGCTAGGATGGTCTTTTCTGGAAGGTCACCAATGCATTGTAGTTTTCTCAGGAAATCAGTGGTGTCACGGAGATAGCTGGGAGTAGGGTGACCAGACAGCAAGTGTGAAAAATCAGGACAGGGGGTGGGGGGTAATAGGCGCCTATATAAGAAAAAGCCCCAAATATCGGGACTGTCCCTATAAAATCGGGACATCTGGTCACCCTAGCTGGGAGTGCTGGTGGCGTAGGGTCTGAGTAGGGAGTCCACATATCCAGACAGTCCTTCAGTGAGGGTGCCAATGCCCGAGATGATGGGGTGTCCAGGATTTCCGGGTTTGTGGATCTTGGGTAGTAGATAGAATAACCCCGGTCGGGGCTCTAAGGGTATGTTGATTTGTTCGTGTGTTAGTGTAGGGAGTGTCCTGAGTAGATGGTGCAGTTTCTTAGTGTGGTCCTCAGTGGGATCTGAGGGAAGTGGCCTGTAGAATTTGGTATTGGAGAGTTGTCTGGCAGCCTCCTTTTGGTAGTCAGATCTGTTCATGATGACAGTAGAGCTAGGCATCGATGCAGGATGCCATTGTAGGAATGAGGTCTTAGATTATAATAAGGTCCTTGAAAGCAAAGAGTCGTTACTTTCTCTGTATAGCATTATGCACACCTATGCCGCTATTATGTATGTCTATCATAATAACTAGCAGCAGAGCCACGAATAGACAACTGGACCACACTGCTTCTCCCTCTCTCTCTCTCACTCTGAATTCTTAATCTTCTCTTTTCCACATTAAGTATTACTGGGGCAGCTTTTAAATCTCTCCTCATATGTCAGTCTCCCGCCTGCAACACTTTGCATCCTTCTGTGGGCCTTCTTCTGGTCTGAGGCTTGGCAGCTCTGCTCCATTTGAGATCCTGCGTGACAGGAGGCATGGTACAGCCAAGCAAAGGGCAGGAATAGGCCAGAGGAATGGCAGGAGTGGGCGTTGGAGTTCTCTCCTCCCCTCGGGATGTTTCAAGCAGCAGTGCTGCCAAAGACTTCTACAGTGACTGTGTCTTCATGTCTGTCATCCGCTGCTGAGGGAAAGCAGCTTCCACAGTCACTTGAAGAAACGTTTTGATAGCTCATAACGAGCCTCAGTGCTGGCTGCTCTCTTCATCCACTTAAGGAACAGGGGAGGGATAGCTCAGTGGTTTGAGCATTGGCCTGCTAAACCCAGGGTTGTGAGCTCAATCCTTGAGGGGGCTACTTGGGGATCTGGGGCAAAATCAGTACTTAGTCCTGCTAGTGAAGGCAGGGGGCTGGACTTGATGACCTTTCAAGGTCCCTTCCAGTTCTAGAAGATGGGATATCTCCATTAATTATTATAAGGGAAAGGAAGTTTGAGGTTCTCATTAGCTTCGCTTTGGCAAGTGCTAATACCGTGGTTATCAGAGTGCCTGCTTTTGTAACTCTGATAAAGTGACCAACATTCAAAGCACTGTTTGCTATGAGATTTCTCTTGCTGGAGAGCCAAGGGATTTGTTAATTGAATTACTGATGGAGATAACGTGCTAGCTCTCTGCCCTTGGACTCCAGGAATCAAGAGGGTGGGGTTTGCCAGCACGTTTTAGCTCACAGGTTTGTGTCTGTGTGTGCGTGCACAGGAGGGGCTCCCCGCTGGAGGGCTTATGGAGATCATAAATTTCTGTCTGGTGAAAGCATGAGAAATGCATTGAGACAAACTGTGTCTTTTTTTCTGAGATTACAACAGTGGTGGATTCTCCATCTCTAGATGTCTCCAGATCAAGATTAGATGCTTTCTGGAAGAGATGCTTTAGCCAAACGCAAGTGGTTAGGCACAACACAGGAGTAGCTGGGTTAAATTCTTTGGTCTGTGTCACACAGGAGGTCTGACTAGATGATGATCTAATCTATGAACAGACTAGACGGTCTAATGTTTTTTTCTGGCTTTAAAATTGATGAACTTCTATCCTTATGACTCCAGCCCACTTTCTGCCCCATTCCCCTCAGATGTATTCCTTTCCCTCTCCTATATATGGCTTCCTTGTCTTTGTTTTCTTTTAATAATAATTTCGCAGTTCAGAGGCTTTGGGCACCTGACTGATTAGGGTACCATCTCGCTTTGTGCTATGAACCACTGTGCTCTCATAAGCCAAGCAATTGCAGATGAGCTTATCCCTGGGATGGTAAAACTCCAATGACTACATAAGTGCTGCAGAAAGCATTGTAGGTGGGACTCTGCGTCAGCATTGGACCATTACCTTTGTGATCTGTTCGGGGTTCTGTTCTATGGGCTGGGCCAGTTTTGAATATTATGTGAATTCCAGCTCTTGACTATGTGGTGGTGTTAAAGTTCCCACCGTCATATTTGACCAAGTCCTAGCGGTGTTCTGGCTTAATTCCAATTTGGTATTATTCTGCCTACCTAAAATTCTCCTTGTAGTTTCAGTTCTTCTCTCCCTGTGCCACTGTTGCTGTACTCTGTTAAACGGATGCTTTGTTTCACATTGGAAGTGATTGCATTTTAGTGGCGGGGGAGGCATCTCCTATGTTTGTAAAGTATCTAAGCAAAGTATGATTAGTATTAATAAAAGAATAAAGTGGAACAGGCAGATTCTATAGCCAGTAGAATTACTCCAGATTTACACTGCGAAAACAAAATCTGGCCTGTTCTGAACCAGTTGATTCACATTGCCTTACCCGTCATATCCTGGGGGACTAATAAGGCTACTAAATTTTTATTCATCCACCTATGAAGCCAGTGGGCCTATTTCTCTACTGCCTTGCACATATGCAAATCATGACTCTTGCCACCACTTTACACTACCTTGACAAGGTGTAAGTGACTTGCACAAAGAGCAAGACCGTGGAGAATCGGGCCTAGTTCCGCTCTACTGCAGTGCTGTAAATGTGGAGTAACTACCGATGTCAGTGGCATCACTCTGGATTTGCACCATTGTAGCTGAGAATGGGACCTAATGAACTGCGTGCCCGGTATGTGAGAGCATACTATGAATTGTAATTGGCAGCGTATAAGGGCTCAGAAATAAAGTGAGGCATGTAAAAGGAAGATTGGATTTATATTTTCTGTAGGGTTACCATACGTCCGGATTTTCCCGGACATGTCCGGCTTTTTGGGCTCCAAATCCCCGTCCGGGGGGAAAGCCCAAAAAGCCGGACATGTCCGGGAAAATCGGGACATGCCGGCCGGCGGTGCGGGTGCTCGGGGGTCGGGCCGGGGGCTCGGGCCGGGCCCGCAGTGCGGTGCCTGGCCGGGGGCTCCGGCAGGGCCGGGCGCTCGGGGGCTCCGGCGGGGCCGGGTCGGGTCGGCGGCTCCGGCGGGGCCGGGTCGGGTCAGCCGGGCCGGGGCCTCCGGCGGGGCCGGGTCGGGTCGGCCGGGCCGGGGCCTCCGGCGGGGCCGGGTCGGGTCGGCCGGGCCGGGGCCTCCGGCGGGGCCGGGTCGGGCCGGGTCGGCCGGGCCGGGGCCTCCGGCGGGGCCGGGTCGGGCCGGGTCGGCCGGGCCGGGGCCTCCGGCGGGGCCGGGTCCGGTTGGGCCGGGTCGGCCGGGCCGGGGCCTCCGGCGGGGCCGGGGCCAGTCGGGTCGGGTCGGCCGGGGCGGGTCGGCAGGGCTGGGGCCTCCGGCGGGGCCGGGTCGGCAGGGCCGGGGCCTCCGGCGGGGGGATCGGGGGCGCCAGCCGGGCCGGGGACTCGGGGGCCGGGCCGGCGGTGCCAGGCCGGGCTGGGGGTGGTGGCCCGGGGCCGGCACCCCAGGGCCGGGGCCAGCCTGGGCCGCACCTCCTCCCCCCACACTCCCCCTTACCTGCTTCAGGCTTCCCGCGACTCAAATGTTCGCGGGAAGCAGGGGAGGGGGCGGAGACTTTGGGGAGGGGCGGAGTTGGGGCGGGGCTGGGGGCGGGGCCGGGCCCCCGTGGAGTGTCCTCCTTTGGGAGGCACAAAATATGGTAACCCTATTTTCTGTATATATGTATTTTTGGTCTCATTCTTACAGGGATCTTAGTGTTGATGCTGGACTGACACATGCCCAGTTCCAGGTCAGGCCAGTTCCTCAGCACTATCAACATTATTTAGCTACGTCTAGAATGCACCATTTCCCCAGAAACACATCCTCAACGCAGATGGTAAGTGAAACACTTCTGCCTGGAAATGTTTTATGCATTGTCTGCCAGAAGGCAGTCAAAATAAAGGCTGTTATCTTTCCATCACCTGTCTTCTAAGAGTCCCACTTATCTCTGGCTGTGGGAGGGAGTCTGCCTGAGAGGATAAGGTTGCGTCATTGTACTCATTGGGCAGGAAAAGTAAATTGGATTAGTTCTATTACCTTCAGTGGAGCTACACCGATTTTACACTAGCTGGCCCACAAAATCTAGACAGAATGGAAAAGAGATGGAACACTGTACCACTGTAGATATTAGGGTAAATTCCGCTCCCAGCTAAACCACTGTAAATCCAGATTAACTCCATTGAAGTCAATAATTGGTCCTGATGCTCATTCAGACTAAGCACTGTTTACACCATTCTGGCAATGTAAAGCAGCCTTGAAGTATATTTAAATGTAATTTAATCCCTTTGTAGTGCCAGAGTGGTGTAAAGGGACTTTAGGAGGTCAGACTAGAATCTAGATGATCATGATGGTCCCTTCTGTCCTTAAAGTCTCTGCATCTCTGAGAATCCTTCCTGCTGTATCTCCTTCCACTTAAAAGGATCCTTGACACAAATCTTTGAAGCCTATTCCTAGTAGCATTTTAAAGGAGACCAACAGCATGAAGATCACCCAGGTATTTTTTTGACGAGGTGTTACCAATACAACTCCTGCAAGTATGTTAAAATTAAACGAATTATTCACTTTTCACCATTTGTGATATTAATTGTATGAGTTCAAAAATCATCAGTCAGATCCTCCCCCCAAAAAGCTTGCTCTCAAAAACAAATGCTGTTTTGGGGCCCCTCTCCTGATTTGTGACTCTTTAAGAGAAGTCCCCATTCTCCAGTTTGTGTGTGATTGTATCAAAATGAGATTTTAATGGGGATTGGGAATATCCTCGACAACCTTTCGGCTGTTTGTTAACTTTCTGCTCTTCACTCGACACTGATGATGATCAGTTTCACTTTGGCTATGTCTACACTAGAGACTTCACAGCGGCACAGGTGTACCGCTGCAGCTGTACCCTGTAAGGTCTCCCGTGCAGCCGCTCTATGCCGATGGGAGAGACCTCTCTCATCAGCATCATTAACCCAACTCCAATGAGTGGCGGTAGCTATGTTGACAGCAGAGCATCTCCCACCAACATAGCGCCGTCCACACCAGTGCTTCTAGCAGAATAACTTATGTCGCTCAGGGGTGTGTTTTTTCACACCCCTGACTGACAAGGTTTATCGACAAAAGTGCTCGTGTAGACATAGCCTTAGTGATACTCTCCTGCTAGCAGGATGTTGTGTTTTGGATGTTGACCCACAGTGTTGCCAACCATAGCAATTTTATTGTGTCTTGTGATATTTGGTGGGGGTTTTGTCTGGCTTTTTTTTTTTCTTAAAGCCCCCAGCTCCTGGAATCACGTGACTATGTGAGAATCCAAGCTTTCATTTTTTTCTTTAAAGTAAGTTTTTAGTTCTCCTGGTTTCAAAGAAAAGCTTGACAATGTGACTCAAATGCTATGTAAATGGCTAAAAACCACAGGACAAATAAACAGAACCCGAAATGTATTGCTGATTATTTTTAAGCTGATCTCATGATTTTTGAATGCCTAGGGTTGGCAATACTGTACACAAAATAAAAAAAAATCACAATTGTATTTTTCCTGAGAGTAGATTTAATTAATAAAAACTCTATGATTTCTACGTTTTAAAAGAAATCTTCATTTTGGGCCTCAAACTAGTTGTCAGTCTGCTCGGAAGTTTTGCACTTTAAAAAGATTTGATTTGAAGTCAGGATTTGATGTGCTAATACACGTGATTGTCTTCCCCCTCCCGCACAGGTAGTCCATGAAATCAGAAACTACCCTTATCCTCAGCTTCAGTTACTTGCTCTTCAGGGACTGAATCCAAACAGGCACACGTCTGCCGTAAGGGAAAGTTATGAAGTAGGTACCTTCTGGTTTACATGATTGTTTAACCCCTTTTTGCTTCCCCTGGAACCTGCATATGTCCTGTCATACATTTTTAAAACTGTTTGCTATAGAACAGCTGTTCCAAACTGGAATATATGTGCTAGGTCCAGGAACGCTAAATAGATGTAGTTAGGGACTTATTCAAAGCTCATTGAAGTCAATGAAAAGATTCCCATTCAGGGGGGTTTGGATCAGACTCCTAGTGGTTCACACACAAATCCAGGTGTGGGGCACAGAAGAATTGGGAGCTCACATTTTACAGGTGTACATCCAGGCAGGCTTGTTTTGAAACTTTGGCCCAGTTTGTACCTTCTCTGTGAAACATACAGAGACAGTAGCACTTATCTGGCAAAATACTTGTGTCCAGATTATTTTAAAACATGTCATTTTAATATCATAGAATCATAGAATCATAGAATATCAGGGTTGGAAGGGACCTCAGGAGGTCATCTAGTCCAACCCCCTGCTCAACGCAGGACCAATTCCCAACTAAATCATCAATGTGGGTGGCAATGAAGTCCTGTGTACCAGGACTCCTGGGTCCTGCTTTTGGCTCTGGCTCAATGTGTGGCCATAAACATGTCACTTAATTTCTCTGTTTCATTTTTCCTATCTGGAGATAAGACTCCACCTACTTCACAGGTGTGAATGGAGAATTAACTAATGTTTTATAAATCATTTATTTGTAGACAATGGCCTGATTGAAAACTGTTGATTCAAACACCCTGAACTTCTAAGTGTCAGAAACCCAGGTCTGGATTCTGTGGCTTGGGCCCATGTCTGTTAATTGTCATGGGATAAGGTCCTCTCATGGATTGGTACCGGGTTACAAGATAGGAAACAAAGAGTAGGAGTAAATGGTCAGTTTTCAGAATGGAGAGAGGTAAATAGTGATGTCCCGCAGGGGTCTGTACTTGGAGCAGTCTTATTCAACATATTCATAAATGATCTGGAAAAACGGGTAAACAAGGAGGTGGCAACATTTGCAGATGATACAAAACTACTCAAGATAGTTAAATCCAAAGCAGACTGCGAAGAGCTACAAAGGGATCTCACGAAACTGGGTGACTGGGCTACAAAATGGCAGATGAAATTCAATGTTGATAAATGCAAAGTAATGCACATTGGAAAACATAATCCCAACTATACATATACAATGCTGGGGTCTAAATTAGCTGTAACCACTCAAGAAAGAGATCGTGGAGTCACTGTGGATGGTTCTCTGAAGACATCCACTCAATGTGCAGCAGCAGTCAAAAAGCTAGCAGAATGTTGGGAATCATTAGGAAAGGGATAGACAATAAAACAGAAAAGATCATATTACCTCTCTATAAATCCATGGTATGCCCCACATCTTGAATACTGCGTGCAGATGTGTTCCTCCCATCTCAAAAAAGATATATTGGAATTGGAAAAGGTTCAGAAAAGGGGATGGAAGAGCTTCCGTATGAGGAGAGATTAATAAGATTGGGACTTTTCATCTTGGAAAAGAGATGACTCGGGGAGCGATATGATAGAGGTCTATAAAATCATGAGTGGTGTAGAGAAAGTAAATAAGGAAGTGTTATTTACTCCTTCTCATAACACAAGAACTAGGGGTCACCAAATGAAATTAATAGGCAGCAGGTTTAAACAAACGAAAGGAAGTATTTTTTCACACAACGCACAGTCAACCTGTGGAACTCTTTGCAAGAGGAGGTTGTGAAAGCCAAGACTATAACAGGGTTAAAAAAAGAACTAGATACATTCATGGAGGATAGGTCCATCAATGGCTATTAGCCAGGATGGGCAGGGATGGTGTCCCTAGCCTCTGTTTGCCAGAATCTGGGAATGGGTGACAGGGGACTGATCACTTGATGATTCCCTGTTCTGTTAATTCCATCTGGGACACCTGGCATTGGCCACTGTCGAAAGATACTGAATTAGATGGACCTTTGGCCTGACCCAGTATGGCTGTTCTTATGTTCTTATGATAAAAGACTTCATGAAAGTGAAACATAGTATTATTAACCTGAGATTATATTTTCTCTGAATAAATGGTAAGAAAAGAACCTTACATTCTATGTTCATCACAAAGCAGAATGAATCTGCAGGGATAGTCTTGGGAGATTGTCATATGCCTTGTGGATATTTTCTGCTTAAGGAGCTGCTGCAGCTGGAAGACAGATTAGGCAGCGTGAACCGGGGAGCTGTGCAGAACACCATCGAGAGGTTCACTTTCCCACACAAGTACAAAAAGGTGAGAAATCTGCCAGGGTTGAGTCTACAGGCAACTCTCCCAGCAGGTCTGACTTTCACTTCCTAAGGGAATGAGTTTAGCTGCTAGAGAAACATGTAATCATTCTTGTCCCAGGATTACTCATGGATAGGAAATGGGAAGAAACTTGATGTGTGTGTGTGTGTGTGTGTGCGCGCGCGCGCCAAATTCAGGTTAGATTGAGGCCCAAACCAAAGCCTCAAATCCAGATGGGAGGAATTTGAAATCCACAATCCCTATGGTTCATCTCATGTTTGGTTATAATGTGTTGTGGGGGTTGTAGACTAAAGTGCCAGGGTAGCTCAGCTGGTTGTGCCTCAACCTTCTCCCACTCAGCAATCTCAGTCTCAGTGCTCACACGTGTGTGTGTGTGTGTGTGTGTGGTGTGTGTGTGTGTGTGTGTAAACTCTTGTCATTTATCCACACAAGTGGTAGCACCTGCAGATTTCACACACACAGGCAAAGCTGCGGGTGTACGTATATGTCCCTTTTGAGTCCAAGTCCCACACCAGGAAGACTCATGCAATGATGAGCGAATCTGCACTCTCCCTTCAGGAACAGTGACATCTCCAGATTTTGTGAGCAAAACTCCAGGAGGTCACTTTATTTTTGATCTACAAGGGAGGAGGAAGGAAAGTGGGACCTGAGACTTTGACTCTGTTTTACTTGCTGGGCTGGGTTTAGATCATTCTCTCTCAGGAAAGGGAATGTGAGTAGAACTGGAAAGTATGGAAAACAATGGGAAAAGCTCATGGGCTGAATTCTACTTTCATTTATGAGCTCCATTAAAGACACTTTTTCTATTTGTACAGCGCCAAGCACAATGGGGCTGGGGCTTGTTGACATTAGCAAAAGACAAGTAACAGTTGCCACTCCAGAGTCCTTGTGGTACCAGCAAGCCTGCTGACAGAGGGGGGGCAAAGAGGGCAATTGCCTCAGGACCTGGGCAATTTAAAAGTGAGTGAGGGTGGGGAGACCAAACGACAGAGGGAGGGGGATGGAGTGAACAGGGGCAAGACCTCGGAGAAGGAGCAGGGCAGGGGCATGGCCTCAGGGAAGGGGTGGGGCAGGGGGTGAGGCAGTTAGACAGTTGGCAACCCTACCGGGCAGGCATGTGGAAGCCCTGGCCATGCCGGAAGAGCGCGCCCAGCAGCACAGCTGGTAGTTTGCTGGGCGCCAGCCAGCGCAGGTGCAGCGCCGGCCAAATGTCCGGCGGACTGCGTCCACACGGTCTGGGGGCCCATTGACTGTTCTGCCCTGGGGCCTGGAATTGCTGGCGGAGGCCCTGGTACCAGGGTATTTTTAGTGGCATGGAAGTTACTGCAGTGAATGCTGAGTTGTGTAGAAAGGGTCACGCTTCTAAAGTCTACAGGAAACAACTATAACTGGCAGGTATATGTGTGCAGATACCTCCTGGGATATACAGGTGTAGCATCTGTGGGAATTGTGCTGGAATATCTGAGGGTTCAACTGGGATTGTTATTGTTCACTGGAAATGTTCAAGAGACTGTGGAGGTTTCAGTACCTAAGAATGAATCATGACATTCATTGTGACATTAATGACTGTGACTTTAATCATAGAAGTCATAAGAAAGTGGCTGCCTGGCCCCTTTGGGACGCTGACATTATTCTGTCTGCCTTTCCTCTCCTGGTACAATTTGACAGTTGGAGCATGAGTAGGAACTGGCATCCATCCCGCTGTGGATTTTGTCTGGGCAGGCTTCCCTAACCTGGTGGGTCCTTTCAGTTGACAATGAAGCGCTTACTGTTCCGATTCCTCCAGCTGCAGAGGCTTTAGAGAACAGTAGCGAGTCAGAGTCTCTCCTTGTGTAATTACATTACGTCTTTAACCTTGTCACAGAGAAGACCACAGGAAGACAAAGCTGAGAAGGAGGATGGGGAGGAGTCGGACACCGATGAGAAATGCACAATCTGTCTGTCTATGCTTGAAGACGGAGAAGACGTGAGGTATGATCTTTCCCACAGAGATTTTCTGGCTCTCAGATCCCCCCCCCGCTTAGTTCCATTCATTTCCTGCTTGGTTTGGATTTGATTTTATTGGAAATCGTTCACCGCTGCGTGAGTATGTTTTTAAGACCGGGCTGCCAATGCTCTTGTTCTGGTGAGCGCCCTTTGATACTCTGAGTGCAGGTGTCTGTAGGAAGCGAAACATCTTTAGGGTTCTCTCATAGTCCATTTTATAAACTGGGGCCAAAGGGAGCTATGCTGCAGCACTAGGGCAAAGTTGTCGACAGTGACTTCTGCTTTTGGTCACCTGTTTCTGGGCCCCTGTGTTTTTAGGCCCACAGCACTGCAGATTTCAGTGCCCATCAGTATTTGTGTGGCGGCAGGAGCCAGGTTGTTGGAGAGCTAAGTCGGTGGCAAGTCACACAGTTCCGATCTGTGTGCAAGTCTCTCTAGTTCTGGGGTGTTTGCATCTGGATTTTGGACTCAACCCATTATGACGGGAGTGGCTATAGGAAGACCTAGATTTTAAGTTCAGGGATGCTTGGATCTGGGGTTTTGCTTCAGGTTCCTCTTTAATCCAGCTGCTCAGTGCATGTGTGTTTGGGAGGTTAGAGGGGGACGACAACCAGAGTTTTCGGAGCCTTAAATGAGCACCCAAAATTGGAAGCTGGGTCATGGCCACTTAGGAAATTTTGGATTTCTTGGCATAAAGTTCCCGCTGCCGTGAGCCAGAATGGCAACACAACGATGCTGCAGACAGCCTGGAATGGTTGCGACCTTCTGTTGTACCCTAAAGTAACCAACCTGCAATAAGATACAGGAACTCCTCACTTAAATTCATCCCGGTTAACGTGGTTTCGTTATTACGTTGCTGATCAATTAGGGAACATGCTCGTTTAGAGTTGCGCAATGCTCCCTTCTAACGTCGTTTGGCAGCCGCCTGCTTTGTCCACTGCTTGCAGGAAGAGCAGCCCATTGGAGCTAGCTGGTGGGGACTTGGAACCAGGGTGGATTGGCAGCCCCCCTATCAGCTCCCCGATCAGCTCCTCCCTCCCCTAAGTTCCCTGTGCTGCAGCTGCCCAGCAGGCTAGCAATTGCCGGCATTGAGCTGTCCCTCCCCCCAACTGCCATGTGCTGCTCCTGCCCTCTGCGTTGGAGCTCTCAAGCCTCTCCCCCCCAAGACTCCTGCTTGTTGTACGGGGGAAGGGGGCAAGTCACGGTGTGTGTCTCTGTCTCTGTCTGTAAAAAGCAACAGAGGGTCCTGTGGCACCTTTGAGACTAACAGAAGTATTGGGAGCATAAGCTTTCGTGGGTAAGAACCTCACTTCTTCAGATGCAAGTAAGAAGTGAGGTTCTTACCCACGAAAGCTTATGCTCCCAATACTTCTGTTAGTCTCAAAGGTGCCACAGGACCCTCTGTTGCTTTTTACAGATTCAGACTAACACGGCTACCCCTCTGATACTTGTCTCTGTCTGCTATGCTGTCTCCCCTCCCTCCATGCCAGCTGCCTTGTAGAGTGAGGCTACATTAACAACAAGTTAACCCTTGAGGGCTCAGCCAAATGCTAGTTCATCATTTAGCAGTAAGGCATTCCCTGGGAAATATCCCACCCTCTGACTCCTCCACCTCAACCAAGCTTCACAATCATCATCGCTGTGTACCAGTATTAAATTGTTTGTTTCAAACTTATACTGCATGTGTGTGTGTGTGTGTATATATACTCAGTATATATTATCCGTATAGTCTTTTGTCTGGTGAAAAAAATTTCCCTGGAACCTAACCCCCACATTTACATTAATTCTTATGGGGAAATTGGATTCGCTTAGCATCGTTTTGCTTGAAGTCGCATTTTTCAGGAACAGAACTACAACATTAAGTGAGGAGTTACTGTACTTTGGCTGTGCTTATCACTGAGGTCCTGTCTTGTGTCCTAGCAAAACTTTATTCCAGCATTGAATTAAGTGGGGGTAGGAGCCAACTCCATAGACATAAAGTGATGAGACTGAAGATTCAGGGCCTGCTTCTGTTTTCCCAACAATGCTACATACGTGGTGCTGGAATCCTAACATCAGCGGAGTTACTCCTGGCTTGTACAGCTGAGTAAGGGCTGTGCCGAGCTATCCTGCTGAAACTTTGGTCCAATCATGGGCAGCATGTAGGCATGGCCCTTTGCTGGGGAGCGGGACAGGGCTCCACCAAATGCAGGAGGAAGGGATTGTGACACAAGAAAGGGGTAGCCTGCTTCTGCAGATGAGCCCAATCCAGGCTGCCTGGAGAGCCATGGCTACCTTCTCCCTGCCCCCACCATGTACTTCTTCTGGGGCACTGTGCACCTTCAGTGGTCCCATGGAGGGACCAATCCCTGCCATCCTCCATACACCTGGGTAATGCAAGGGCACATGCACAAGGGTTAAAGGCACTGGCCCTTCACTTTTTTTTTTTACGGGTGCGTGTGGGATACTTTGAAAATCTTGGAAATAAGGTGCTGGGTGCAACCGGGGACTGTTTTTTCTAGGGCTGTGTGTGCAAGCGCCATCCAGGCCACTCAGCCTGGCCACACTTCAACAATACTGAACTGCAACAAATAGAGAGGCCAGAAATGTTACCAGTGAGGGTTGTTAACCATTGGAACAACTTGCCTAGGGATGTGGCGGGTTTTTCCATCCCTCTTTAAATCAAGCCGGGATAGCTTTCTAAAAGAGTTGCCATAGTTTAAACAGAAGATGTGGGCTTGATGCAGCAATTACTGGGTGAGGGTCTTTGTCTTGCGTTATGCAGGAGGTCAGACTAGATGGTCATAACGGCCCCACCAGGCCTTGAAATCCATGAATCTATAAACATACTAAATGCAGAATGCTTGGTTCTCTCCCTCGCTGTATCCTATATGTGGTTGTGTTTGGCCTTTTTCCACCCGCCTCACGTACATCACTGCACCAACTGTAACAGGCATGTGATTCTCTTTTGCAGGCGTTTACCCTGTATGCATCTATTTCACCAAGTGTGCGTGGATCAGTGGCTAGCAACCAGCAAGAAGTGCCCGATCTGCAGAGTGGACATTGAAACACAACTTGGCTCTGACAGCTGAAAGAACCAATGCGGTGCACCATTTTCCTTACCAGGTCATATGGCCATAAGCCCTTGCAGCAAAATTTTGCCTTCTGAGCCATTTGATTTAGAGGAAAAGTCTGCAAGCACATTAGCGAAAAGGAGGAATTGGTGGTACAATATCTAGTGGTAGGAGAGGATCCTAACAGCCATATTGGTCCAATGCATGGGAGCTGGTATTCCCAGAGCTAGAAGGCCCTGTGCTACAGAAGATTTAGTATCGATCATGAAGGAACTAGTATGTGGTTAGTTTGGCCTGTCAATCCTGGATTTCACAAGGATTGTATATATACCTCTCGAATAAGTAGACACATGTTAGGGGGTCTTTAGCTATTTCTGTGGACAGCAACTGGAGCATGTTAGCTTAAGAAATGTTGTGTTTGGTGCCCTAGTCATCTTGTGGTGGACATGTCGCTGTTAACCTAATTTGCACCAAATATTTTTTTCATAGATTCCTTATTTTGGTGCCTGACTGAAATGTGGCAGAGGTGAAAGAAAAAAAAAAAAGTTAAATCTTCCCACCTTTAGGAAAAAAAAAAGAGGTGAAATAGCAAATTCCTGTTTACAGTTAGAAGGATCGTGCTCTTTGCCTCGTCTGCGTTTATTTCTTTGATTATGTTTACAGTGTGTTGCTCATTTAGAGAAGCCTAAAAAAAAAAATAATCGGAATGAAATGAACAAAATGATAGGGAGAAGTTTTGTTCTTGCTTATCTGCTGGTGCTGGACACTTTATATTGGGCAGGATCCTGCGACTGATTCTGCTTCTTTTGCTTCCATAGCTTAACGATGTACTTTGGGGCGCAGCATCCAAGGAGGGCCCCTCGGTGTTTTATTATTGTAATTTTTCCTACCACCGTCTCATCTTCCAGTGCAATTGCAGTGGCTCCTGCAATCTGTATGGCCCGTTGATGTCAATGGGAGCTGCAGGTGGTTCCACATTTCTCCAGACCAGGCCCAGAATTCCCCAGCGGAAGTTGTATCAGATGCTAACCTGACACCACACCTGTGGGGAAAGAGCCATTGTCTGCTTGCTGGAGAAAGAGAACCTATTAAGCTGGTCGTAGTTGTTAGATCCTGCAAGAGTTTTTTGGAGGACTAATTGGCCCGGAAATATGCTTGCAATGTGATGAGAAATGCATTCTTCCGTCTCTCAAAAACAAAAGCACAAACCATCTTTTCTGCTAAAGCAGGTATCCAGAAGGGGGAAAATTGAACACAACTAACATGTCCTTCTTACAATTAAATTCCTAATCTCATGGTCTTCTTTGGCTAGCAGACTAAGACATTTCAAGTGATCTAATTAAACGCTCCAGAGCTGTGCCGTCATCTAGCCTTCTTTTCAGGCTCCCGGAGGCAAAGGAGAAAAGGCATTGATTCAAGTTGCATCCTGCACTAAATTTCTTTCTGCTGCTCTTTCCTTTTGCGATTTACATGAAATAGCAGCTTTTGTAGCTTAGAAAGTAAGAATAAGAGAGGAGATTACAGCTCAGGTGGAATTCTGCAGGTTTTTAAGAAATCCACTTTTTTCTTCATACCTTGCTGTGGAAAATCTCAGATAGTTGTTCTGATGACAAGATGCGGGGGAGAACACCAGGACAGTTCAGTCATATTGTACATAAGAAATTGCTGACAACGTGAACATTTCAGTACAGGATGGGAATTTAGATGTATGGGATAATTTACTACTTGGTCTGAATTTTAAACTATAGACGTGCATGTATGTACATGCACAAAAACACACCTATATAATACATATGAACTGCGTGAGCTCTGAAATGAAGTGGACGCTAATTTGGAAGTCTCCGTTATAATTATGAGCAAAATAAAGATTAGAAGTAATCAATGAAGTGCCAAAAATAATGGAGCTTTCTGAGCCACATTCCCTGTGAAATAAATATTTCAGATTATTTGCCATGAGAGACATTGAATTAAGTGCATGTTGACGCTTTACTCAGTCTTCTTTATCTGACAGCTCTCGGGAGGATTGGAATCAACAGCCAAGATTCTCCAGGCTTTTAATACATTTTTCATGTACTAGGGGAGCAAAAAAGTGTCTAGAGGATTTTTAATCAGAAACATATATTTAAGATGCTTATATGGAGGATGATTTCTCGTTCCCATGAGTGCCTGTTTCGTAGGAGCTAAGTAATGTTTTGTAAGTGGAGATGAACATAAATTACCCTTGGAGAGATCATAGAATTCCTGCGAGCTGTAATTGGAAAATGCTGACCTCCCAGACGCCCATGATCTATTTTTTTCCAGTCTGGAGAATAAAGTTAACGATAGGGCCGGGACGAGCGACAGCATTCACAAAGGAGATGCTCTCCAATTCACTGCAGTAATTTTGCCCAGGGTTACCCTCTCTTCAGCGGATTTGTCTTGCTAGACACAGGTAGTGGCGTGGGGAGGGGGGAAGATAATAACTTATAATGGCAGGTGAAGAAGATGCAATCTATAAATATTTATTTGGAACCACTGTTCTTGTCCTGTGTGTGCGGGTGAGGAGAACAGTGTTGGGAGGGGGACGAGATAACCGGGGCAGGTAACCGCTCCTGCAAAACGCCGCTCTGAAAAATTCTAGCACCGTTTAATTTTGCCTCAAGATGACATGAGACACGTGTGGTCGTTTCTACTTTATCTTGTTGACCGTGAGGGTCTGCGCCCTTAGACTAGAAGGGCTGAGTGCCTTGGGCAATAAATAGCCTGGGCCTCACTCCAGCAGCAGCAGATTCATACATCATTAAAAAATAATATGACCGAGCAAAACAAGACGTTGCTCTTCAGATGCACTGTAATCCATCATGCGTTATAGCCTGGTCCTGCCAGTGCAGAGCTTGTCCGGGGAGGGGCTGAGGATCCTCTAATGAAGTGAATGGGAATTACAGCTACTCAGCACCTTGCAGGTGGGGCTCAGGACCTTTCAAGACCGGGGTCTTGCTTGGAATGAACTATTCAGTGGGGAGGAAGTGAGCTCTTCCGACCCCTGTGTTTTACGTCTATGCGAAAGTATTATTATTTGCCTAATGAACAAGCACAGTTTTTAAAACGGTGAAGAAAGCACCAAACTTCCATGGTCTGTGTGAGTGAGTGATACCGTGGCACGCGAGCGCTTGTAACGTCTGAAATTTGCATTTGGTGTGTCAGGTTCCCTTGTCTTTAAATAGCTTGTATGAGTAGAATGAGCTAATAGAGTGATTTTTTCAAAACAAAACAAAACAAATCTCTAGAAACAAAACATAGTTTACAGGGTTTTGTGCGTTTAAATGCCTTATATTTAACAATCATAATTTATGACTAACTTGTAGATATTGTGGGTTCTTATTTAATTATTTTTATAGTTGTTTTTGCATTTTTAATTATAATTTATTTATTTAGAAATTAATACTAATTTTTTTTATTACTCCTATTACCTCATTTTTGCATTGTTTCTGGGAATGGAATGCTTTGCATGCATTGGTACTTAAAAAAAAATTAAACATGGGGCGTGGGGGGGGGAAGCTTATCATGTCCAAAAAAAAAATCAGGGTGTGTGATTACAAAACTGTATTACTGTGGTGCTGTTACCTTGGATACATTCCATAAAAATGCAAACCTTTGATTCTGTATGCTGTGACATAGTGGAAAACTGCAATATAGTGACTGTGTTTAGCACATATATATATAAATATTATTTGCACTCATAATCAAACTACGGTGATCCTTTCACTCATGCCCGTATGCACTGAAGGAAAATAGCACTCCTCAGAGCCAAATAATCGGGGTGGCTCCCGCAAGCCCCATGGAGTGTCTTCAATGGGAGTTCCTTGCTCAGAGGGCTGGCAGCATCTGGACCATCATAACGTAGTATAGACCTAGGATTTGACAGCAGATCGAGTCAGTGCTGGTTATCCCCTTTAGAAAGAGAGTCTCTACCGGCCATATTCCTCCTCAGTATGCAGTGGTCACTATTAAAAAGCCAGTGATTGCCAATATCAACTACACAGTGGTGACTGAGATACCAGAGTTTCCTTCTGTACTTAGAAGAGGAAATGTGACCACAGGCCGAGCCTGTATTCCCATAAATACCCTAGTGAAGTCAATGAAACTTGCTTGCATGAGAGAGGCAGCAGGGCTAGCTGTGGCTCGGTGCCACGGTGCCGGGGCTCTTGGGGATATTATTTTATTATTTGTATTACAGTAGTTCCTGGATTCCCTCCCTCCCGCCCCCCAAATTGGGGCTTCAGTGTGCTAGGCACTGCACACATACATAGTGAATGATACACCCTGCCCCAAATGTCTTACACTCTAAATAGACAAGACCAACAAATGGGTGAGCGGGGAAACAGGCACGTGGCTCTATTTTTTTTTCTTGGCGACCACTGTCTCAGAGCTCAGGCTGGCCTTGCCTGGTTCCCTTTAAACTAAACTTTCATGGGCTTTCTCCTTCCTGCTGTGTCTGTTGTCTGGTGGGCACGTGTGTGTGTGTGTGTAAGGTGGTCGTTTGTTCATCACGCTACATATCTGGCCAGCTAAGCATTTCAAAGGGGATGAGGCAAACGTTAGGGGCAGCCCTCTGAGATGATCAGACTGTGTTTGTAAGTGTAGAGCCCAACCTTGTGGCTCATCCCATGTGTGGAAGTCCCTTGACGACAGAGAGTTCATCGTGGGAGTAGAGCACGCCTGGGCCCTAGAATTGCACAGCGGCAGAGGCTGACCTCTCAGTATTTCCATTATGGAGAGCTGAGTCCAAGTTTTAAGTGGAATTTGAGTGCTGATTAACAAAGGGCACTTTTTGGAACGATCACTCCATTGGTCTGCTGTGGCTGCCGGCCAATTCAGGGAAGTTGCTGTTACTTTGGAGCCCCCTAGAGGAAGGTGCAGGTGCAAACTGAACAGACTGGAGGCACCACCGAAAGTGGCCTGTGTGGCCCCTTCCCGTGTGTGTGGCAGGACCCCTGTGTAGAATGAACACCCATGAATCCAACAAAGAATTAGGTCTGGGAGTACTCCCCTCTCACCCCCCCCCCCCCACGTAATTTTATTGTCTGACATTTCCAAGCCTCAGCTGGTTCAGTGACAGCATCACCACTGGTTAGAAACAGTTATAAATTGCCTCTAGGCCTTGGTGTTGAAGACGCCTGGAAATTGTTTCTTTAATCATTTAAAAATAAATCAGTATTAAAAGCCCTACCCTCCATTTTTTACTCTCCCCATCAAAAAGTTGTAACTTAAAATGACACAGTAATTTCAGCTGGCATCTTCACAATGCTTTTTTTTTTCTCATTTACATTCACGAAGACTCTGAAATCATGGCCCCATTGAAGTCAGTGAGCGTTTTGTCAGTGGCGTCGATAGAAGTAGGATTTGGAACAAATTGACCAGGTGTGTATCTGTACAGAAAAGAGGTTGATAGCAGATGGGATTCAGCATGGAAGACTGCAAATTGTGTGCACAGTTACCCATTCTGTGTGTCCAGCTGTATTGGGCTGCATAAATTAAATGCACATTTAAAAAAAAAAAAAAAACTTTGTCCTAAAAAAAAATCCATCCTTAATTTCCCACATTATGTCTAGGTGTTGCAGCTGATCAGGTTTCTATTAGAACCTCTACATTAGATAATGCTTTAGTAGCATAAGTCCCCGCATCTCTAGACACTGAGGGTGTATTAAAACCAGTGTTTCAGATTTGTCTGTTTAGGCTAAACCCTAGTATATAACTTTGCAAATTTTCCATCTTCCTTTGCACACACACTCAAGCAGCCAGGAGTGCTAGCGCTCGGCCTTGTACCCACAATTCAGTTGAAGGTGCAACCATGTGATTACAACTTTTTCAGGCATAGAAGGGAAATCCCTTTCTCTAGAAAATGCGACCCTAGATGTCTGATATAATTGGTGCACTCGGAGAATCATAGAATATCAGGGTTGGAAGGGACCTCAGGAGGTCAACTAGTTCAACCCCCTGCTCAAAGCAGGACCAATCCCCAACTAAATCATCCCAGCCAGGGCTTTGTCAAGCCTGATCTTAAAAACCTCTAAGGAAGAAGATTCCACCACCTCCCTAGGTAACCCATTGCAGTGCTTCAACACCCTCCAAGTGAAAAAGTTTTTCCTAATATCCAACCTAAATCTCCCCCACTGCAACTTGAGACCATTACTCCTTGTTCTGTCATCTGCCACCACAAAGAACAGTCTAGAGCCATCCTCTTTGGAACCCCCTTTCAGGTAGTTGAAAGCAGCTATCAAATCCCCCCTCATTCTTCCTCTCCTGCAGACTAAACAATCCCAGTTCCCTCAGCCTCTCCTCATAAGTCATGTGCTCCAGCCTCCTAATCGTTTTTGTTGCCCTCCGCTGGACTCTTTCCAATTTTTCCACATCCTTCTTGTAGTGTAGTAGAAGCCACTTAAAAAAAATTTGCCAATCATTTCACTAGATGTCTCCTGGTGTATGTAGGGGGAAAATTATGGTAGCGGCTGGCAAATGTTGCTTCTTTAATGACACCCACTATATAATCTGGTCAGACTTGCTAGCTGCATTAGAGAAATAACAGTCTGGCAGCGTTCCATTTGAAACCTTTTCTCCTTAGGAGTAACTCAGTGTAATCAATGCAAATGCTCTTGGGTTGAAATTTGTCATATAAGCATTCTGCAAAGGAGGGGACACACATACGTGTAAGTAGGTTTCTTGTGAATTAGAAGTGTCACCTATAATACACGTAAAGATAATTCTGTACAACGGTTGGTCTTCTGTGTGACAGCTGAGTTTAATTTTTTTTTTAAATCCTAAAATCCTGCAGGGGACTTGTGTAGACCAAGCAGTTCATTCCAAATAAAAGCCCACCTTACCCCCAGAACGTAACTGAAGTTAGAAAAAGGGGATTAATGAACCCGCACCACTGTTGATTCTAAACATTTTGCACGCATGGAGACAGCACACACTGTGTGACAGACCTAGCACCACAAGCTATCACAACCCTGAGGGCTCTGCTAGGAGTGATGTTCCCACCCTTGAGCTGCTGGTCCACTAATAAAACTGCAGATAAACAAACCTTCCTCCCATTCAGTGGTGTCAATTCAACCAGTATAGCCCCCCCCTCCTTTTCCAGGTGAAGGTTACAGGCAGGGACAGCTGTGCCACTCTCCCAGACAGTGCAGGGCATATTCCAGTAGGGGGCACCATAGCAGCAGCAAGACCAGTGAATAGTGCGGCAGCCACAGCAGGGCAAGGAGGGGCACTTTTAAATGGGCTTGGTCCATAACAAGCAAATAGGCTGCTCGGGAGGGTGGAAGCAGGCGCTGTGAAATGTTAACCTTGAGCCAAAGCTGCCATGTCAATGATTAGCGGTTCAACTGCATAAGAATATCACTGAGAAAATAATTGAGAAATTATCCCGGCAGTGAGCCAGTTTTTCCCATAATTCGTTTCGATGTGATTTTTTTTTGGTCCCTTAAAGATGCTGCTTAGCTTGCTTTGTCGTTGTGGCTAAAACATGTCCACCTCCATCTCACACCGTTCTTAAATGGGCACATACCCATAATGTGGCGCTGGTTTTGTTTTTCCCATGGGCACCTTCGAAATGTAATGGGGATAACTAGAGCAATGAGTGGACAAATAAACAAACAAACACACACTCCTTTAATGGCACGGGCAAGTGAAAGGATTTTCCACCTTTTTTGTAATCCTACTGCTGTTCTGTTGTGCTGTGCAACATTTTGCTACATAGACTATTTTATAGAAGAAAGCTAGACAAAATATTTATTATTAATATTAAAGCAATAGTGCATTGAAGAAATGAAGAGACATTAGAAATTGTGTAAATGCTTAGATTCACTTTTGGTGGATTTTTTGTACCTTATTTATAACTAATAAAATGAATTGCATTGCTAACTACAGCCCCGGTCTATGTGCAAATTATTTATTTCTGGTAAGCGCACACACACACACACACACACACACACACCCTCCCTCCCTTTTGTTTCCTATAATATTTCAGGCCCTGTTAATGTATTTCCACTGATGTGATCGCTGCATACGGGACCTGATCCAAAGCCCATTGACTCGGGCCCCAACTTTGCATAACCGTTGATGTCTGTAAAGCATGGTCACCTCTTTTAGGATGGAAGGCACTATGGTCCAGACTCCGCAAAGGTATTTAGGTTTCCTATTGATTTCAATAGGCATTAGGTGCCTAAATACCTTTGAGGATCTGGGCCTATAGCCTGTAAGATTATCATCAACATAAAATCTGCAGTTTAGTAATCTGAAAGTCTGTGTTAAGATTGAAATTGGGGCAAATTATTCTCCCCTTGCCACATATTAGGCTTGTGCCATTCATCACATGGCTGAGGTGCCATCTTGCCACCCTTACTCCCATGAGTCAAGGAAAATACTCATGGGGGTAAGGGCTCCTTTGTAAACTTGCCTGGTATGTGGTGAGACTAGAGGTTCCTGGGCAAACTTAGTAGCAATATTTTTATTTTGATTAAATTTTAAAATTGAGGCGAAAATGCGTCAGGATTAAAATTCAGCCACAAATGGTTGGGGCCCCGGCACACATTAGCACCCTTGTTGACACAGACAGGCCAGAGATTGTGTAGACATGGACTGTGGACGCTCTCAGGTAAGAGTGGGAAAATGCTGCTAGGCTGGTTCGAGGGAAGCCTAGTGTCCCTCCCCATGCTGCCGGGGCCCAGCACTCCCACTGTGGAAGTTGCACATGCCCGGGGGAAGGGTGCTGGAGGCAAGAGTGGGACCTAGAAGGGCTGGAGCAGTTGGAGTCTGGGACCCAGAGGGGCTGGAACAGGCCTGGGACCGGGTAGGAACCCCTGGGACCCTCAGTCCCAGCCTGGAGCCAGCTGCTCCCTCCCTCCCATCCAGTCTTGGTATCTTCCCCCAGTGCACCTACTGTCCCTCCACCTCCCCATAAACAGGGAGCTTCCACCGCTCCCCGCCATAGTGTACCAGTTGTGTGGAGGAAAGGCCTAATATACGGCCCAATGACGTACCTGGGACTCGGCCCCACCAGGTGGACACATTCCTGATGCCGTCTGTCGAGATGGTAATTTCCGTAAGTAGAAAATTTGACTTCCCATTTGTCTAAAAGCTTAAACGAACAGTATTCGCACCAAGAGCACAGTATCGGCTCAGTGACATCACCAGAGTGAAGAACTGTAATTGAGTACTGCGTCCAGTTTTGGTCCCTCCACTACAGAAGCGATGTGGACAAATTGGAGAGAGTTCAGTGGAGGGCAACGAAAATTATTAGGAGGCTGGGGCACATGATTTACGAGGAGAGGCTGAGGGAACTGGGCTTATTTAGTCTGCAGAAAAGAAGAGTGAGGGGGGATTTGATAACAGTCTTCAATGACCTGAAGGGGGGTTCCAAAGAGGGTGGAGCTCAGCTGTTCTCAGTGGTGGCAGATGATAGAACAAGGAGCAATGGTCTCAAGTTGCAGTGGTGGAGGTCTAGGTTGGATATTAGGAAAAACTATTTCACTAGGAGGGTGGTGGAGCACTGGAATGCCTTACCTAGGGAGGTGGTGGAATCTCCTTCCTTAGAGTTTTTTAAGGCCTGATTTGACAAAGCCCTGGCTGGGATGATTTAGTTGGGGTTGGTCCTGCTTTGAGCAGGGGGTTGAACTAGATACCTCCTGAGGTCTCTTCCAACCCTAATCTTCTATGATTCTATGAGTGGGGTGAGTTCTGGTCAGCTGTAAAACCCACTGGCCTGGCTGGGCTCTTTGTGTGCCTGCTCCAAAGTGCATTGAAGTCAGTGGGAGACTGTCCATTGACGCCAGCGGGCTTTGGCTCCAGCCCGACGGGCCTGTCTTATACCAGTATAGTTAATGTGGCATAAACCTCCCAGTGTAGATTCCTTTCTCTCAATATAAAGGTGCTTTATCCCATCTAGTTAGTACAGTACAGGGAGAGGAATAATATACTGGTACAAGCTGCCTTTAGACCAGTGGAACTGGGTTGACACTAGGGCTTGTAACTGTAGCGGGAAGAAAGCATTCCCCTAAGCCACATATACCAGTAAAACGTCCACGTGTGGCCTGAGCATGACTCAGCTAGACCAAAACTACCATTAGGTGTGTACCTTCTTTTGCTGCTTTGTGTCACCTGCAGGAGTCTATGAATGACTGGAAAGTGAGAGGGGAGGGTATGAAAGTAACTGAGAGGAGATGGTCCCCCCCCCCAGACTCTTAAACACCGGGGTGGTTGAATTTTTTTGCTCATGTCTATTTAATGCTCTTTGGAGAAGAGGTTCCTCTGTTAACAATTCATCTGTTTAGTGAAGTGCTGTGAGAGGCATGTTGCACATGGGTCACTGTCAGGAGTCCCCCCAGCTGAGCCAGAGAAGATGAGACTTTCCTGATATTTCTAAAACTAACAATAACAACAAAAAAGATTTTCTTCGAACTTCCTTGCCCCCCTGCCTCCAAAAGGCAAAGATTTCAGGACTTCTTGATACATTGCAGAATCAAAGGGGACACACATTCAAATTTGTTTCCTTAGGCCGCTTTTAAAGGCACACTGGCTCTTTTGTGCAAGATAAGGAGATTGTCCTGGCCATTCCGCAGGGTGGGTAATTCTGGTCTATCCTCTGCATGCTGGGATAACCTAAAGAGCAAACCTGCCTTCTGGTACTTTGCATTTCTGGCCCTGCATGGAACCTGGAAACACGATGCTGACAATGGTGAGAAACGAATTAACCAAATTTGTCTTTCACCCTCTAAAAGGTTTAGCACCGGGGAGCCAAATTCAGGCTCTGAGCCCAAGGCTGGTAGGCAGGCAATAGTCAACATTGTCCTGTGCCTCCTACAGCCCCCTGGCTAAAAGCTGCATAACTCCTCCTCTGACTACAGTGCCCACGAAGACGAGCTTACTCCAGTCCAGTGAAGGGGCCAGCAACACCAGCAGAATGGGAGCTTAACTGCAATGCCACTGACTTGCTGCAGCTAGTCAAACATCTTCTGAGGTGCTCCAGGAGGGGGTATTGGCAGAATCCCCACCCCACTGCAAAGACGAAGAGGCCTGGAGAACACAAATATCGGCTGCCTACCCAGTCAAATACAGGTAGTGTCCCTCCACGTAACCTCTCGGAGTCAGGTCACCCCCAATATCCCACTGAAAGAGGGTTCACTCCTTTCTCCCAGCATCAAGCGTATTTGGACCATTTCCAAGGGGCTGATAGGAATGCCTAAAAAATGGGTGAATCTCACTGACACCTTGCATGTTTGGCTGCCTCCGTGGAGTATTCTTTATGACATAGTTTGCCTGATAAGTTTTATAGCATTCATCCTATTAATCTGTTTATTTTTGCTGGGGAGAGAATAATACAAAGTTCTTGACTGGAGCTATTAAAATGTATTATCCGATGTTCATATTTATTCTAGGGATAAAGGCTTGATGAATCCTAACTACTGAATGGATTTAGGTACAAATCCACACCTAATTAGGGAATCATAGTGCTAAAAAAGGGAAGCTATTTGAGGGCTAAATATAGGACTCATAAGGAAACCTGAGTGTGACCTCAGCTATAAAGCAGTGACCAGTTACAAGCAGAGTAGCTTTATTGACTTCATAATTACTCTGAGCTCATTTTGGTAAGAAGAAGCTGGATGTACTTTCTTTCGCTGTCATTTTTGAAAGGGAGAGAGAGACAGACAGAGAGAGGCTGTGGGTGGGATCATTTTCAAGCAACATGAAGCCCAAGGCAAGATGGTCTTCTGGTACCGGATCTCAACCTCTCAGTTGCTCTGTGGCGATCTTATTGATTTCCTTCGAAAGGGTAATAGCATTGGGAGAACTCGGTTTAGATCACAATCATTTGATCTTTAAAACGTCAGCAACAAACCATAACCCAGGCTGCTTTTAGGTGTCGGGCTGACAACATCCTGCTGCCCAATGACAGCAAATAGTAACAAGCAAGTGGTGTGGGGGGAAAAAATACCTCTGCCCATTAAGTTAGTGCAGATAGGGCCAAATTCCAATGCCCTTATTCACCCTTAGTAGCTTCTTTACTCCACCATAGCCTCCGCGACTTCAGTGGGGCTATTTGTAGAGTAACACTTACTCCTGGTGAATAGTATCTAGCATCATCTGGCCCCCTGCATTGTAATTGTGAGCCACCAAACCTTTTAGGTTGGTATCAAAATGAATTTGGGTTCTTTTATGTCTTTTTAGCATCTTCCTGCAGATTGAAGAGTCCTGTATGGACAACTTTATTGGGAAGAAAGGGGCCTGCTGTTCCACCTCTTTTTTTCCACTTACACCAGTCCAGTGTGGGTATAAAATGCTGCCCAATAAAAATGATGGCATTTTGCAACCCACTGCCATACGCTTTTAAGTCTAGAAAGATCGTTATGATCACCTAGTCTAAGTATTACAGCAGAGCTAGCCACTGCTACAAACTAGGTTGCATAGGAGTGTAATGAACCTGTCAGTTACAACCGGTTTCAGGCTAATTTTTTTTTCACTTCCACAGAAGGTTCTGAAACTCCCCTTTCACCCAACACCACCTTGCCACGCAGGGCTCATTTTCTGCACCGAGTACAAGGCTGCCGAGGAGGAAGCATTGGAGAGAATCTTGTCATTACAAAATATAGCTAGATGCAGCAACATTTCCCACATTGTTGGCTGCCATTAAAGTGGTGGTGGCAATTTTTAATGTGTCAGAGTCTAAAAAAAAAAAAAATACAATAAAATTTGCCTGTCTCTCGTTAAGGAGCAAATCATTAGAAAGCAAAATGGTGACAGAGCAGTGAAGAGGCGTCACAGCTGACCAATTTACAGGCCCAGCAGGCAGATCCTCTGCTGGTGTAAATTGTTCCAGCTTCTTTGAAGTCAATGGCGCTTTGACAATTGTTCCCACAGGTTCTCAGCTTTGCAAAGATTGCATTCATTTTAGCCACATCATGCAAATCTCTACCCTGGAAAAATTCCATCGAACCATATTACTTGCATAGCATTAGCTGTTTTAGCAACTGAACAGGTTCTCTGAGATGGGATAGTGTTTAGTTTTATAGAAAACAAGGGGTCAATTTTAAGGCTTTTTTTTTTTTAATTTTATTTTTCCTGCCAAGATAGTCCTCCTTGGTCCCAGCAAGATCAGTGACCCTTGGTATTAACATTGGCTCTTTATTAGCAAAATATTGCCTGGCGTTTCCAGCAGTTATTAGGCTGCCTTCAGTATAGCTAAAACCGGCATGTGATTACTTCTGTCCACAGCAGCAGGTGTGCTCTGTGTCAACAGTAAGGGATTGTGGCTCTCACTTTGGAACTATGCAGTAACTTGGCAACGTAAGACTTGCTGACGTAGCTGATGTTATTGAGCTCAGTGAACTAATAAGCCATTTTTTCTTTCCAAATTTGGAGTGTGTTCAAGCACAGGGGGAATATGGCATTGGCTAGAGCCAGCATAGTGGGAAAGAGGGATGGAAGCAAAGGTGCTGTGCCGATTTCCCTACATAGCTTTATGTACGTTGTTCCCAACCAGCAACTCTTATGCATTGGGATTTTCATGGATCCAGCTAGACTCCAGTCTCTGAGAGTGGCCAGTAGTAGATTCTTTAAAAGAAGATGCCAAAAACTCTGCAATGGCAGTTATAGGATAACCTGCCTGCCAGGGAAAATAATCTTTCTGCCCCTGATTAATTAGCGGTTGGTTCATACGCTGGCTTATGAGGGTTTATGCCTCTTCCTCCGCTCCTGGAGTTTATAGTATTTATAATAAAGACGCAAAAAACCAAAAGTCACTTTCACTTGCAGCATAAGTATTTCTGTCTCAAAGTAACGATGGAGAGAATGAGAATTGGCTAATTTGATCCAGGACTAAACGTCACCATTTTGGTTAATGGCCACAGTTATAGGCAGTTTAGTCCACTATTGTCCAGTATGGAGTTTTGGGGTTGTTGTTGTTTTTGTTGTTTTTTTGGCGGGGGAGGTTGTACCCTCCTCTGAAGCAGAAGCTGCTGGTCCCTCTCCACTGGACTAGATGGATCATTTCTGGTGTTCATTAAAACCATGGCAAAGTTGTGCTAAAAGACGAAAGGCCATATTTATCTTTGGAAGTGATGTGGTCATCATAAAAAAAAATCATACTCTTCACAGAATGGGCACCTATTTAGGCCACCTAGGTACTTCTACATGGCCACATGACTATACTAAGGGAGCTCCTCCCAGATATGTATAGCTTGTCCGCACAAAACACCCTTTGAGGGAGGGAAGTATATGGAACATGCTACAGGTGGGAAACTGAGGCACAGGGAATTAAGTGACTTTCTCAAGGTCAACACAGGCCAGCTGTGGCGGAGCTGAGAATGGAACCAGATTTTCTGAGTCCCAGTCTAGTGCTGAACCACTTGACCTCCCTTCGCTCTAGGACAGAGGTGCGCAAACTACGGTGGCCCGCGGGACCATCCTGCCCAGCCCTTGAGCTCCCGGCTGGGGAGGCTAGCCCCTGACCCCTCCCCCGCAGGCTCAGCTCGCCTTACCCTCAGTGCTGCGAGAGCCGCCGGGGTGTAGTGTATTAAATTGCTCCCTGTATGTGCTACTTACAGAGCACCAGGACTGGCAGCCGTAAGTAGTACACCGTAAGTAGCACATTCCTACGGGGAGCAATTTAATACACTACACCCCTGGTAGGGAAGGCTGTGCCTCCCCAAACAATCTGGCCCCTGCCCCCTATCCACCCCCTCCACTTCCCGCCCCCTGACTGCCCCCCTCAGAACGCCTGACCCATCCAACCTCCCCCTGCCCCCCGAGTGGCGTAGCTAGGGTTGCTGCTGAGGAGGAGCGGTGGAGAAAAAAGGCGCATGTCCTTCGGCGGCATTTCTTATTTCAGCGGCCCTGTGCATGCGCTGCTCCGTCCTTCAGCGGCATTTCGGCGGCCGTGCGCATGCACCAAAATGTCGCCGAAAGATGGAGTGGCGCATGCGCAAGGCCATTGAAAGACGGAGTGGTACGGTGGCGCTGCCGAAATCATGGACAAGTGGAAAAGGTGCCACTTGGGGAATTCTGGGCTTGGGAGAGCAGTTGCTCCCCCTGCTCCCCCCCCCAGCTACGCTACTGCACCCCCCCACTCCTTGTCCCCTGATGGCCCCCCTCCCGGGACCCCCCACCCCAACCGCCCCCCTGGGACTCCACTGCCTATCCAACCCTCCCCTCCGGCTCCCTGTCCCCTGACTGCCCCGACCCCTATCCACACCTCCACCTCCTGACAGGCCCCCCCAGGACTCCCATGCCTATCCAACCGCCCCTGTTCTCTGTCCCCTGACTGCCCCCCTGGACCCCCCTGCCCCTTATCCAACCCCCCTGTTCCCCCTCTTACCATGCTGCTCAGAGCACCAGGACTGGCAGCCGTAAGTAGTACACCGTAAGTAGCACATTCCTACAGGGAGCAATTTAATACACTACACCTGCCCTCCACACAGTTTCGGAACCCTGATGTGGCCCTTAGGCCAAAAAGTTTGCCCACCCCTGCTCTAGGAGGAGGCCAGATCGGGCTTGTAATGTGTGTGTCCTTTGGTGACATAGCTACTTGATCACTCAGTACTGGACTGGATCCATCAACTGACTGGACATGATTTACAGCAACTATCAGCCTGGGCCAAATTAAAAACAGTGGCACAGACATGAAAAGTATCTGTTGATATTCACCCCTTCTTGTCAACTGTTGGGAATGGGGCACATCCACCCTAATTGAATTGGCCTCATTAGCACTGACCATGGGTAAGGCAACTCCCATCTTTTCATGTGCTGTATTTTTATACTGTATTTTCTACTCCATGCATCTGATGAAGTGGGTTCTAACCCACGAAAGCTTATGTCCAAATAAATTTGTTAGTCTCTAAGGTGCCACAAGGACTCCTTGTTTTTACAGACATGAAATGTTCCTTAGCCTGAAAGTTGCTTGATTTATGTTTTTAAAACGGATCTTTATTTAAAAAAACAAATCTTGTCACTTACTCAGAGCCAGAAACCTACCTGATGGACTGATCAGACATAAATTATGTTTTTTGTCGGTTACCGCCTGAAGCATAAGAAGATGATCATGTATGTTCTATCGCAAAAATAAAAGCACAGTGTGAACAAAAATGCTGAAAGTCCCGAACTGTCACTTTCAGCAAGGAACTTGGGGTTCAACTAAAAATCCCTGGGAATTGAGTTTTATCCTGGCATGTCTGGCAGACCAATGGTACTGCTATAACACAAAGTGGCTTTTTAAATGTTATGCACAGTGGTTGTTTACTTCAAGGGGGATTTAAAAAAAAAATTAGAAGGCTGATAGTAGAAAAATACTAAAGAAAATAGCTCTAGGCAACTTCATGGATGATCTAGTTTGCTAGTTCAGACCCCCTACTGCCGTTAAAGCACTGACATAGAACTCAGGAGCGTTAGATTGAACTCTGCCACAGACTTGTGGGGTGACCGTAGGCAAATCACTTAAATTTCTCTGGCCCTCAATTCCCCATTTTTAAAATGGGGATAACACCACCTCTTTTCTCCCAACCTCTGCATGTAACCTCTGGGAGAGCCTAGCTCTGCTCTCAGTTGAGGCTAACATCATAGATTTTAATTCATAGATTTTTTTAAGGTCAGAAGGGACCACAGGGATCATCTAGCCTGACCGCCTGCGTTTCCGCTGCCACCGAATTTCATCCATCACAGTTTGGATAATAACTCCATGGTCAGTAGCGCTCTGGTAGTCTAGAGTATCTATAAATAACATACTAGTGCTACTACGGGGAGGGGGGGAATAAAGCAATCTCCCTGGCCACTGGAGGAGATGATCAGGCAGCCAAGCCCTTCGGATGAACAGGCAGAGGCTCCAGCCACTACAGGCTGTTTTTGAACGCATGCTTAGGCTGAAACCTTTTACAAGAGCGACAGCTTGCCCATGGTAACTGATGCCTGATTCCCCAGAGACCTGGGACGCAGCAGGCAGCAGCAGTACACGTGTCCTCAATGCTGCCCATTGTTTCACAGGCTAATCTACTGTAAGGATTTGGTTAAACATGCTGTAATACAGTATCAATGGCTTGCGTTATAAAATCACAGGTCCCTAGGCTCGCTGGCAATGCCAGTGAAGCCTGCCGGGTGTTCATTACCACAGACACCGGGCCTAGCTATTTCCATTGCAGGGTCTGATCCTCTCAACTCCCACCAATTTGAATACTCAGCACTTTGTAGCATCAGGTCTGTAGTTGGAGGGAATAATGACAGTTATAGACAGCGTCTAAGAGTCAATCACTATTATTATTCCCATCAGTGAGTACTTGATCAGTTATGCGGTTGATTATTAGGTAGATTTCAGTAACTCGCTGTTCTTCAAAACCACCATTTACCAGAAAGGTTTTGAAAATGAATTGATTTAAGCAATTACCTGTTAACTGACGCAGCCTGGCCACAGGGCTGAATGCACTCTAAGAGCTACACTGGCTGGCGTCTACAGGAGAAGATCATGATGTAGGACCCCTGTAAGGTGAAATTTGCCCAGGGGAGAGTAGCTTGCAAAGGCACGGTGCCACTCCTTAGGATGGCTCCCCCATACTAGAAGAAAAATGTCTCACTGATACCAAAACATACCATTTGGTAGGCTCAGATAAGCTGGCCTATATGGCACCTACTTTACTACAGCTACTGCAGACGAGAGGAGGGATGGGCCAGTGCTTAAGCTGTAGGAGACAAGTCCCTGCTCTACCGTGGATTCCCTGTGTGGGAAAGTCACTTAAGAGCCTAAATGTATTTGTGGTGCTGGGTCTTAGCCTCTCTGTGCCTCAGTTCCCTGTTTGTAAAATGGGGATAACAGTATTTCCAGCCCTCCCAGGGGTGTTGTGAAGTGCTCAGATTGTACCTAAACTATCTACGGAAATACAAGCCGTATAATGAAGAACAGGAGTACTTGTGGCACCTTAGAGACTAACAAATGTATTAGAGCATAAGCTTTCGTGGACTACAGCCCACTTCTTCGGATGCATCCGAAGAAGTGGGCTGTAGTCCACGAAAGCTTATGCTCTAATACATTTGTTAGTCTCTAAGGTGCCACAAGTACTCCTGTTCTTCTTTTTGCGGATACAGACTAACACGGCTGCTACTCTGAAGCCGTATAATGAGGCCGTTTAGGATCATGTATCCTGCCTCTGGTGTGGTAAACAAAAGAGAAGCGGGGGGGAGGGGAGAGGATAGGAAAATGCCTTAGCTCATTATGCAATCTGAAGAGCTGGTGCGCCTTGGCTGTGATTAACATCGCCAGTCATCAGCAATTCGATGCAAAGCAAATCCACATGGCTCCCTATCCCACACTGAGATTCACTCCTTAACCCCTGGATTTATGGCTAATCGCCCTTTAAATGCCCCCTGCCCTGCAGGTAGGGAGAGCAGAGTATGGGAGCACAAGGCTGCAGGGTGGATCTAAGAGCAGATTCCTTGGTAAAGAAACAACAGACAATCTTCAGCTGGAAAGGGCAGGAAGTTGTTTCACAGGGTGAGCTTTGCCTAGCTAGCAGATTGGAGGGGACGTGCTGAAGCCCTTGTGGTCCTGGCTGGGATGCATAGAAGTAGAGATTGCTGCATTTGTAGGATCCTCTCCCCTTCCCTACAGAAACGCCCCCTTTGGTGCTCTGCAGGCTTCTGACTCCACAAGGGGTTGGCAGCTTGTGTAACTCACTGATGGTCAAATCAGGATTAATGTGTGCAGTTAGCCTAGGGTTACCATTCGTCCGGATTTACCCGGACATGTCCTCCTTTTTGTGCTAAAAATAGCGTCCGGGGGGAATTTGTAAAGCACTCACAATGTCCGGGATTTCCCCCCTCCCCCGGAGCGGCTGGGAGGGCTGCAGGAAAGTCCCGGGCTGGACTCCGGAGCAGCTGGAGAGGAGCTCCGCCCTGCATTCTGAGCAAGTGTCTCAGCACAAAGTGCAGCCCTCCCCTTTTGCAACTGGGAGCGGTTACTGCCATGCAGCGTAGCAAAACGGGAGCGAGAGCACTTTGTGCTGATACAAGGGCAGCTTTCCCCTGCAACCCGGTCCGGGCCAGGGACCGGGTTTTGTTGTGCAGGGCCAGGGACCGGGTTTTGTTGTGCTGGGGAACTTAGCCACGTGTCCTGCTCGCACAGAGCCCAACACCCTGTTCTGAGCAGCAGGGTAAGGGGGGCAGGAGAAGGGGCAGGGAGGTTCTGGAGGGGGCAGTCAAGAAACGGGGGGGGGCTTTTTGGGGGGAGTGGAGAAAGTTTTGGGCAGTCAGGGTACAGGTAGGGGGTAGGGTCCTGGTGGGCAGTTGGGGGGGGGTCTTAGGAGGGGGCAGTTAGGGGACAAGGAACAGGGAGTCTTAGGTAGGGGGTGGGGTTCTGGAGGGAAGTTAGGAGCAGGGGTCCCAGGAGGGGGCAGTCAGGGGACAAGGAGCGGGGGGGTAGGGGGCTGGGAGTTCTGGGGGGGAGCTGTCAGGGGGCAGGAGTGGGGAGAGGGATCGGAGCAGTCAGGGGACAGGGAGCAGAGGGGTTTAGATGGGTTGGGAGTTCTGGGGGGGGCTGTCAGGGGGCAGGAGTGCGGAGAGGGATCGGAGCAGTCAGGGGACAGGGAGCAGAGGGGTTTAGATGGGTTGGGAGTTCTGGGGGGGAGCTGTCAGGGGGCAGGAGTGGGGAGAGGGATCGGAGCAGTCGGGACAGGGAGCAGAGGGGTTTAGATGGGTTGGGAGTTCTGGGGGGGGCTGTCAGGGGGTGGGGAGTGGTTGGATGGGGCGTGGGAGTCCCAGGGGTCTGTCTGGGGGTGGGGGTGTGGATAAAGGTTGGGGCAGTCATGGGACAAGAGGCAGGGAGGCTTAGATAGTCCTGGGGGGCAGTTAGGGGCAGGGGTCCCAGGAGGGGGTAGTCAGGGGACAAGGAACGGGGGGAGGGTTGGGAGGTCAGGGGGGGCGGGAAGTGGGAGGGGCAGGGGCGGGGCTAGGGCGGGGCTTCTCCCGTCCTCTTTTTTGCTCGCTGAAATATGGTAACCCTAAGTTAGCCCCTGCTCAGATTGGGAACCCCTGTCCCGAGTGGGGAATGAAGAGGTGCCTGCTGGCAGAGATGCCTATGGGAGCACAACTCCTCCCACTGGGAAGGAGGGTGGCCAGGAAGCAATGTATGGAGCAGAGCAGACTGTATGGGAACCTGCCCAAGATCTGCCCGTTTTTGGAGTCTGATTCCCCCCTTCCTCAACTGGGCAAACTGTTCCTCCCTCCTTGCCCCAAATAATGGTAGAATCAGGAGACCAGGACATACTCCTGGTGTGGAATCCTGGCCGCAGTGAAGTCAAGGGGAGTTTTGCTATTGACTTCAATGGAGACAGTATACGCTGTCCTAGCTTGGGAGATGGGGTCCCAAAGATTTTTTTTTTTAGAAATGTTCTTTTTGTTTTAAGTACAGACTTATTTGCTAGCAAATCTAATCTAATTCGGCCAACTAGGTGAATGAAAGTGTATTAGGGACTGGGAAGCTCATGTACTGGTTTGTCAGTTTTGACTGTGTCCAGGAACCTAGCCTTTTTTGAAAAGTCAAAATTGCAATACTTAAAAAAAAAGGAACATAAAATCAATGGCAGCTGCCTTTACAAGTGATTGCTATGCATGTCACACGGCGCAGAACGCTGCTGAGATAGCTTTGAACATGTGCTCTTTGCTGCTTCCCTAAAGCAGAATTGATTATTGTTAAGTGTTTTGTTAATGTATTCAGCTGAATAGCACAAAATCATTATGTTGTTCAATTCATAGCTATGATCTTGGAGCTGCTTAACACCTGTGGACTGGGGCCGATCCTCAGCCGCTGTAAACTGGTGTTGGTCCATTGAAGTCAAAGGAGCTAGGCCAAGTCACACCAGCAGAGACCTGGCCTAGATGATTCACTTTCCTGCTGAAATTCCTGTTCAGAAAATCTTATCCGGGTTGTTGCTTTCAACTCTTCATCTCACGCGTACACACCAACAAATATACACACTCGAATACAGAGAAACTGAGTAGAAGTGGGTCAAAACTGGGACTGCGACACCCAACGCCCTTGATTATGTCAGCGGAATTGTTATTGCAGCCTCTTTTACTTTAAAGGAGGAGCCAGCCTGATCATCAGTTCTCTGTTGGAGTTTCCAGCCTTGGTAGTTGGGCAAATAAAACCGCACCCTTTGAACCGTAAACTAAGGGGATTTGATATGGATAATCAGTGGACCAGAAAAATTTGTGCCATTCACACATTTTTATTTAAAAGGTGTGATTCGTTTTATAAAATGTTAATCCAGTGAGTATATATTCCTACTAAAATCCTTTCAATATAAAATATAATATTTTAAAAAGTAAAACATGATACAAAATGGTGTAAGACGTGAGTAAGAAAAACCCCTCTGCAGGGAATATAAATATCCTCATTGCAGCTCCTTTTAAAGGCTGCAGATGCATCCCTGTTAATATCTTGGAAATAATTCCCTCCAGGTCAAACCATCTCCTCTGTTCTGGTCCAGCCACTTCCCACAAGGGAAAATCGTGGTCACTCCAGTAGCTGAATTGGTGATCTCCACCCTCTCCACTAACCAGCCGGTTGCTATGCCGCTGTTGTCATGTTCAATCCGGACTTTTTTCAACTCCCCCAACTCCAGGGTTTCCAGGCAAAACCTGTTGGTTTTGCCCCGTTCAAAGAGGTTCCGGAACTTCTGCTTGAGAGCACGCTTGCCCGAATCTCCGTTTATTCCAAAGACGGTGATAAAGACATTGGCGTCGGTCCCAGCTCCTTTTTCAGACCCTGTAACCACAATGACCTCATATTTGACTGGCACCAAGCTCCGGGCTTTGCTGGCAAAACTCTCTATGACCTTGGCACACTCAAAGACTTTGTAGTCACCCCTCTTGTTCCTCAGTGGAATTTTTGCATTGCACTTGAAAAAATATCTGCCAAAGGAAAGTTAACAGTGTGTTAATAATAAGGCCTTTTGCTTTGCATTATGAATGCCCAGGTATAATGGGGACAGACGATTTAGCAATTCACCTACTACTAATGTTTCAACCTTGTATTTAGAATGAGAGGGATGTATCCTTGCTTGGGACTTGAACTGAAGATTCTGGGATTTTAAGAAACAGCACTGCTCTGTGTGCTACAGGAAGCTCTCTAAAGGACATAGCCAATTATTTTGCAAGTTTGAAATATATAGCCTCCCTGGAAAGACAAATTCAAGTCAGAGAACGTCAACTCAGCCCTTCAACCTTACAGTTGTTCTACATTTCAGCATTACCCAATACACTCGCCTTTGAATACGCTGAGCTAAAACAGCTGGCTTGAGTTACACAATATGTGTATGAACAGTTACACTTCTTCTGAAGTTCAAAAGTCCTGTGGTAGTGGATTTCCTCCAACCATAACAATTTCCACTGCCCTCTTGCCCTCAAACAGCTCTGCCCCCACTCTCTAATCACAGTGGAGGTAGCTCATTTTACTTGTGCTTTTACTGGATTTTTTGGCATGGGCAACACATAATGGAGACCAGGGAAGGCTAAGCCTTCCCCCCAACCCTCGCGCCACCATAGGGGAGGGGCAGTGGTGGATTTGGGACCCCCCTGAAAAGTCTCCTCCCCCCACGGCTCCAGGGCTGGAGGAGCTCTCGCTCCCCACTGCAACTCTGCAGATGAGGGTGGGGGGCCAAGAGCTTTTCTGGTCTCGGGGCGGGGGAGTGAATGGGGGGATGGGAGGGGGTGGAATTGGGTGGAGCCATGGGTGGCGTCACGGGCAGAAGGGGCGGAACAGGGGAGGAGCTCTGGGCTCGGTGCTCCAGCCAGGGCCGAGAGCTCCGCCACAGTCCCAGCCAGGGCCATGGGGGGTGGCTGACAGCAGCGAGTGGGGGCGGGGCTTCGACAGGAAGAGGCGGGTCCTCAGCTGGAAGAGATGGGCAGGGGGCTAGCCTCCCCAAGAAGAAGCTTTGCCCACAACCCATGTTTTTTGGATATCAGGGACTTATTCTGAAGGCTGTTGTAGCTCTAGGGGTGAACAGTAACCCTAAACATTGGTAGAACACGACTGTTCAAATCCCATGCTTTCAAGCAGATGGTTTAAATGACTTCAATCTTCCTAAGCTGCACCTTGAGATTTGCCATCTCGTACATGCAACGTAGCAAGGGGAAGGGGCTTCCTAGCTGAACAGCCCCTCCTCGGATTTCCGGGTTGAAAACCTGTTGTGAGGCCGCCATGTTGCAGGTTCAGTGCTGCCCTCTGCAGAGCAGAGCCGCCCAGAGGATTCAGTGGGCTTGGGGTCTTCGGCGGCAGGGGGCCCCCGCCGCCGAATTGCCGCCGAAGACCTGGCACTTTGGCGGTGGGTCCCAGAGTGGAAGGACGCCCCGCCGCCGAACTGCCGCCGAAGACCCAGAGTGGAAGAAGCTCCGGGGGCCCGGCCCCGTGAGAGTTTTCTGGGGCCCCTGGAGTGACTGAAGGACCCCACTCCAGGGGCCCCAAAAAACTCTCGTGGGGGGCCCCTGTGGGGCCCGGGGCCTGGGGCAAATTGCCCCACTTGCCCCCCGCTCCCGGGCGGCCCTGCTGCAGAGCCAAGGGGAGGATTATTGAGGGAGTTGTGTCATGACAGGAGTGCTGCGCTAGCACGTTTAGTTAGGCATTAGGGCTGAAGATCAAAAACAATAGGATCCTCACACAGTAAATCCTGCATCAAGCCCATAACTTCTATTTGACCTAGAGCATTGCTTTTAAAAGGACATCCACTCTTGATTTAAAGACTTCGAGTGATGGAGAATCCAACATGGCCCTAGGTAACTGAAGTCACTCAACTTATGCCAGAATTGAATCTGGTGCCCTTGTCGTCTTATTTGCCTGTCAAGTGTCATGTACACTCACAGAGCTATAAAAATAATATCATAAATGGCTACTATCGGAGAGCCCAGCAGAGCAGGCAGGCTGCTGCTTTTTGATTTAAAACAATCAAACAAACGTAGGGACAAGTTTTCAAAGTTAGGTGCATCATCTATGCTCTCACCCATCAAGGTGAAGTTCAGCAATTACCACCATCAATGGGATGACAAGGAAGGGGGCAGAGGTGAGGGAGAACAGGAAAAGAGGGAATATTAAAGGCTGGGGGAGGAAGTATGTGTGTCCCCTCTCTCCTCGTTTATAACTCTCAGCCCATCCTGAGCAGACAAAGGAAACAGAAAGCACTGAAATATGTACCAGATGCTGAAAACCCTTCACTCCACTGGGACGCCCCTGGTGATGTACAGGAAGCACAGAACATACTCATAAATTACTGTGTGTCTGGTAATCAGCCAGAGATTTGGACATTGGGCTTTTAATGAGGTATTTTATTTGCAATGATGCAAGTCATTTCCACCTGTGTTTCCTCCCTCTCCTGTCCAAACGGCAGCAGGCACTCCCTGAAGGAATTCAGCTGGATTGCATTATGCATGGATAAAATTAAGACCTGAAGAAAGGGCTTCTTCAGCACCATAGTGTTACCATATTCCTTAAGGTCTTACAACACTTTGAATGCGTCTGAAACCACAGAAATACCTGCCCATGTTTGGAAAGAAGTGTTGTACCTGGGAGGGTCTGATGAGAATAAATCCTGAAGCCCTTATTCAGGGGTGGGAACGTACTTCCCAGTGAGCGCTTTTTTAACTCTCTCACAACTGCCATGTTGCCAGCTCTTGGGATTTTTATCGTGGATTTTATGATATTCTGAGTTTTCCTTAAAACCTCAGCTGGGGGAACTGTCTCACTAGGTGAAAATCTCAGCTTTCTTTCTTTCTTTCTTTCTTGTAAATTTCTACCCCTCAAAGTTGCAGAGAAAAGCTTGAAAACATGACCCAATTGTATGCTCAGGGCCGGCTCCAGGCACCAGCCCACCAAGCATGTGCTTGGGGTGGCGCCTGGAGGGGGGCGGCACGGCGGGGCACTCCGCGGCCCGAGAGCGGGACCGCGACTGGGCTCGCTGCCCTCCCCGCGGTGCTCCGGTCGGGGAGAGCGGGGCCCCAGCCGGGCTCGCCGCCCTCTCCCCGGCGCTCTGGCCGGTTGGGGAGAGCGGAGAGCTGCAGCGGGCTCGCCGCCGGGGAGAGCGGAGCCGCGGCGGGCTCGCCACCCTCCCCCCGGCGCTCCGGCCGGTCGGGGATTGCGGGCCCGCGGCCGAGCTCGGCGCCCTCCCCTGCCGCGCTGGGGGCGGAAGGGGGGGGGGCGGCGGGTGGCTTTTTTGCCTAGGGCGGCAAAAAAGCCAGAGCCGGCCCTGTGTATGCTAATGACTCTAAAACCAAAAGGCAAAGAAAAAGAACCAAAATATATTATTTAAAATAAAATCATGACTGTTAAGTTAATCTTTTTAATTTGCCTGGTTTTTGGGGAGAGGGTAGAGGGGAAATGGGGGCGGGGCGGGAGTGTCTCCTCTCATCATTTTTGAACCCTGGGATGGGCAATACTGAAGGCTGGATCCAGCAACTGGAGCAGCTGCTGCTAGGAAGGGCTGTGGTTACGGAGAACATTTAAGAAGCCAGGGTTCTGGGCAGAATGGGCTGTGACAGGCTGTAACTTACAGCAGAATCTTGTTGTTGTACTATGTCATGTTTAAATAAAAAACTTGAATTGTGCTTTAAGAAGACCCCTGCCCCCTTGTGGGGCCACACTGGTTCCAGTGAGGCCCTTCAGATGCACAATAGCCTCGGGCATGTGGCTGTGATTGCAGGGTTGGGCGTTAAGAGCCGCAGGTTTCCCCTGATTGCGAGACAAGACTATAACTGTCTGAGTTTTCATTGCAAATATTAACATGGCCCTTCTACAGGCTGATTTGATTTAGCTGTTGATTAATTTGCTGGAAGAGACACTTAACATCAAAATCTCACATCAAGGATTTCTTTTTAAACACTAAACTGTCTCAGCAGGAATGAAACCCTTAGAGTTAAAACTTTAACGGTAGTGGCAATATCGCAGAGAAGAAAAGGAATCCATTAATAGTTTGAATATGTTTGCTTAGCTATTTTGGCCCAAGATTGGCAGCTAGTAGGTATTCGCTCTTCAGATGACCATTCTTTTCCTTTTCCTGCCTATTCGCAGCGCTAGCAGCTCATTAATTCTGCATGAACATTGCCACTTCCAAATGAAGGGCTCAGGCTGATGGGGCCAGGGACTTGAAGTGCTGAGAGGTTAGCCGATCACACGAGATCACCAAGATAATCTGAAGTCTCTTGAAAATCTTGGAAGGTTTCTGCCATCTCCAAACCAGAGAATAAAAATATCTGTTGGTTTTTGTGACAGGGTGTACTGGGCCTTTGTGGCCCCCTCCTGGAGGCCCCATCATCCTGCCCCAGGAAAGGAGCAGCAAGGTGGATCCTGGACATGCCTAGCAAGGCTGCATGGAAGCGGCCAATCAGAGCCCAGCAGGTTCAAATAAAAGGCACTGCAGGGCCCAAGCAGGTCAGTTCCTGGCTGGGACTAGAGGGGCAAGGTGGGGTGCTTCTCTCTGGCCTTAGGAGCTTACAGGATAGCCAGAGTCTGTTACTGGCAGCATTTGCTTAGCTGGGTTTGCAGGGAGAGAGGATATAAGACACCTTAATCCTGAGATCAGGGTGAAGCTAAAAGGGGACAGGTAGGAAGAGGCCAAGGAAAGAAGTGGCAGCTAATTGAAATTGAGCCGTATGTGGTGGCTGTTCATAGGGTCCCTGGGTTGGAACCTTGAGTATTGGGCAGCCCTGGGTTCTGCTACTGGCTAGAAGTAAAGTGGTGTAAACCCCACGAAGTGGGCAGGACTGAGTTGGGAGCCCAAAGAAAGGGCAAAAGGCACCTACTAAGGGCAGATAGACTGTTTATCTATCAGATGGTATATACCCAGAAGGTGTTCATCTAGACTTGGCTGGAGAGCCAAGCCACAGAAGACCTGCCAAGCAAGTCTATCGGTGCTGCATACAGCAGCAGGAGGCGCTCAAGAGGTGTGTCTCCCCGTTATAGTTTTGTAGATGACTCCTGAGGTGCTTTTGGATCCAAGGATTCACACTGGAACCATCCCAAAATGCAAAGGGAGTCAAATCTGAGGTTTCTCCCATGTTGAATACTGACATGCCTGAATGTCATTTTCACAGAAGCAGTTTAGAGGCCAATCTTTGAAAAGTGGCCCACAGAATCTCAATGACCAGGTCTAGATTTTCAACGAGTTTAGGAGTTCAGGGCTGTTGTTTTTTTGCAAAATACATGCTGATTTGTTTTATGACTGTGCATCCATCTGCACAAGCAAATAATTCACACCAGAAACATGGAAACCATGCATGCAAATTAGACTTGTCTGCGGCAGCTCCTAAATGTTTTAAATACCTTGCCCTTAGTTTTTAAAGCATGCTAAGAATTTTTAAGGCTCAACATGCATGGCTAGGAAGGATTAACTATTGAAGAACCGGGTTACAATACTATTTAAATCTCCCAGGCCATTCTGCCTTTAGCCCCTGGAGTTCTTTATTGCATACTGCATATCTGTTTTGATGGAAACAACTTACTTGTTGCAAAGTTCCATCTCTGTTATGATTATCTCTCGAACATGCCAGTACGCATCAGCTTTTGTGGTTGACTTCCTTCCATCTTTTGGACAGTGACCAACACAGATGGCTGCAATATCACCAACATTCTTTGAAGAAAACAGAAATTTGTCTGTTGCTCCCCTGCAGGAAACATAGAAGAGTTTCAATTAACATCTTGGAGACTGGCAATGACTTGTGTCATGTTGGCATTAAGTAATTTGAGCGTGGCTATGAAAGATATAAAACAAACCTTCATTTAAAGGCATTTGATTTAACCCATAATTATTTATCACAAAGTATAATTTCCGTATTTAAATTCAGTATTTTTCCTGATTAGGATGACACTTTAAATTACTACCACTAGGACCTTCCAGGGTATGTTTGAGCTACTTCACATCCAAAATCAATTTGTCTTGTTATAGAGAAAGCTAAAGAATGACTAATTTTCCCCTAAAGCATTCATTTTTTTCCTCTGACAGATATTGTATCTGTTGTAGATCTACTGAGCATAGCTGCTTTTAAAACCACTAGTCAAACTACCCCTCCTGTTTTTAAGCTGTTCTCAAGATGGGCTTTTAAGAATAATGTATCTCTGTCAAACATTTGGCCAACTCTTCTGTTGTGTATCTTTAGTAGCTGCCTTATCGGATTAGACCAGTAGTTCTCAACCCGCAGCCCAGTTAGCCCACTGCTGCAGCCCTGCTGCATGCTAAAAAAAATTCAAAATTTGCCGCTCTGGTCTGGCAGAGGACGGGGCTGGCTGAAGGGGAGAGAGCATAAGGCAGCTTGCAGGAGTGTTCCTACCAGCAGGGGGCTGGTGAGTGCTGCAGGAGGACAGGGGGCAGGAGAGTGGGTCTCTGGGCAGGGTTGGGGGGGGGGGCAGATCTGGGCAGTGAGGGGGTTGGGTGCTGGAAACTAGGGGTTTGCGGGGATGTTGCAGCACCCCTAGGTTTTAGGTGGGGCTCCACTCCTGGCCTGGCACCTTGGGTCCTAGCTGCCAGCTGCCTGGCCCCACACAGCGGGGTCCCCGTCTGGCTGACAGCTGCCCAGCCCTGCGCGGTGGGGTCCAGCCCCGCACTGCAGGTCCCCGGTCCGGCTGCCCGGTCCAACGTGACAGGTCCGGGTCCCAGCTGTCTAGCCCTGCGCCCGGGGGTCCACTCCTGGTCCCACTCTGTGGAGGTGTCTCTGGGTAGGGGGGTGCTGGGCACAGGCGACTGTGTGTGGGTTTTGGGGGGGGGAGGGCCCTGTGGTTCTCAACCTGTGGTCCATGTAATACATTGTGGGCCGCATATGCAGCCCACTATGACAAACAGGTTGAGATTAGACTGTTAGTAAGGCTGTGAGTCTGTCAGGGAGGTTACGGAAGTCACGGATTCCGTGACTTTCGAGGACTTCCATGACTTCTGCAGCGGTGGGTATGGCTGGCCTGGGGGCACCCGAGCAGCCTCCCCCTTCCCCTCCCGCAGCACCCAAAATTTAGTCGGGGGTATATAGTACACGTCATGGACATGTCACGGGCCATGATTTTTTGTTTACTGAACGTGATCTGTCCATGACTTGTAATATATACCCCTGACTAGAACATAGCCTTAACTAGTAGTTCATCCAGTTGTCTGTCTCCAACAGTAGACAATGCTTAATACGTCAGAGGAAGGAATCCTAGCCCCATTATACCCCTGGCCAATTGTGTAAATAGAGGAGGTTCCTTCCTAACCACCACAGACAATCTGCTTATTCTGTGAAATATGTTTTTCTTGTTGTTTCTTTTTATTGCAGTCCTATCCGTCCCCAAACTGTGCCAAACCGCTTGATAACAGGAGCACAGCACTGGTTAACAGATGGAGGTTTCCTCGTATCATGGCTGTTTGCTGTTGGGTCACTGATGTTTAAAATAGCTACATACACACTGATGCCATTAATATTAAGAGTCCAATTTACTTATTATAAGTTTGCCTGCTTTGGAAGGAACTCTCTTGAGTTCCTGACAGAAAAACACTCCCTCCCTCCACAACAAACAAGCTACTCTAATATTCTTTGTGGTCTACGGGCAGCATACTGTCTACAGTGTCCATAAACAAAAACAACACAAAACCTATCTCATGGATACTAATAACTAGAGGGGTTTGACCAGTTCTTAGTGTGTTCAGGTGTAGATTTGAAATGTGGAAGAGGGACTCTCATTTGTTTCATCTACATAAAGGTGCCGCCAGTCAGTCTATACACTACACATAATAGCGCCCATTCATATCTGCAGTATAAAGTTTTCTTTCATCATTTCTCTCTCTCCTTTTCTCGCACGCAGGACATATACCAGAGATCTCTCATTCCTAAACCAAAGATTTGGAATGTGAGGTCAGATCTAAACAGCACTGACAATATTTAGCCTGGACTTATTTTTACTCTCTTCCACCCCAGCAACCTTCTGTTGGAGATGTTAAAAACACCTCCCCCTCAGATGAGTTCTTCTACAGCTCCTCCCAGCTGAGCCTGTTGGGGTTCCCCTTAGGCTCCTCTGGCAAACCCCTGAAGTATCATGACCCTTGTTTAAGTTTTGAAGGATATGCGCACACGTATATGTACGTGTCCAATCCCCAGATGGACATTTCTGCTCATTCATAAACTTGGCCTCCAGAGGCAAACGTTACTTCTTTCTTCCACATTACTACCTGTTGTATCTTTCGGAAAGGAAAGTAAGAAATGGTCTGACACTCCTAATGCCTCTCCATGGATCTGCCAGAGGAAGGGAGGGAGGGGCCTTTATAAGAGAGACACAGCTGGTGACATTCCCTTCCTGCTCACCCATCAAGGCCTATCTCACCTACCTTGTGAATTTCCTTTTTTTGGAGGAGTTTTCCAGAAGGAATTCTTTTGAGCGGCCCTTCTTTCCTTCTAAGATGATCCAGATGTTTTCCTTGGTTTCCGCATCCTCTGTGTCGCTCGTCACTGTGACAATCTCATAGGCTTCCAAGGCAAAATTAAAGCACAAAATTAAATAGCCAGAGCAGAGCAGATGCAATCAATGACAATGGCCAGACAGAGACTTGTCTATTGTACTGTCACTATGGCCTTCGGGTAATGGGAGCTTTGCCATTGACTCCTGTGGGACCAACATTTCACCCCAGGGAAGGAATAAACAGGAAACAGAATAGGCTTAGGATGATCAACAAGCAGGAGTGTCTGGGGCTACTCTTGAGTGGCTCTCTTCTTTCAGAGGACTCAAAGGGCAGTTGTGAGCAGCTGTCCCTCTGCCCTGATGGCAGGTGTGCTGCAGTGGTTGATACTGTTTCCTGTCTTGCTCAATGTGGCTATGAGGCCACTAGGATGGTTAGTGAGGATACAGGGGCTGCAGTGCATTCAGTATGCTGATGACATCTTTGTCTCCATCATGTCTCACCTGGCTGGAGCAGTGGGATGAATAATCTTGTGCCTAGATGAACGTGCGGCTTGGATGAGAGCTAACTGGATGCAATTCCATCAAGACTGAGATCGTGCTGCTGGGTTGTGGAAGCAGCTGAGGAGCTGGTGGAATTCATATGGACACCCCTCATTGAGGGAGCGCAACCACCATTTGTTAAACAGGTCTGCACTTCATATGTGTGTATATGGGGGCGAGGTATTAGGTCATGGGCAACTCCTAAATGCCCAGGCAGTGGCTGTAGCCAAGAGTGCTCTCTTCCATCTCTGCCTGGCAAAACGATTTACAACCTTCTCTCTCCTGTGGGAATCCTCTCACAATTGTCCATTCCTTGACCACCTCATAATTAAACTGCTGTAAGGTGCTCCACATGGGCTTATACCTTGGGACCACCAGGAAGCAGCAGCTAGTGCATAATGCTGTAGCCTACTTATTAAAGGGAGTTACACATTGGGAGCACTTTAGATCAGTGTTCTGTAATCTGCAATGGCTTCCAGTAAGCTTCCAGGTAGAATTCAAGGTTTTGGTTTTAAACTATAAAGCCCTACACTGGTTTTGGACCTAGTACCATGAGAGATCACCTCTCGGTTTGTCATAAGCAGCCACGGATGAGATCATCAGAGGCGCTTTCAATACAAATAAGAAGGAGCTGCTGACAAGGCATTCTCTATGAGGGTTCCATGATTTTGGAATTTGCTCCCTCACTGGTCTACCAGAGCTTGGATTTGTTAACTTCCTGAGCATGCTGCAAAGCTCATCTTCCCCCCACCCCTGTACTTTGTTTAGTCTGCTGAGGAGGGGATGGATTGAGGAGGGTGTATTTTTGGACAGTCCGTTGACTACATTTATATTGTAAATTTTAATTTATGAGACAGGCACCCAGAGCACTGGAGGGGCCCCTCTAGATGTATTTTAAACACCCGAAGAAAATAAATTAAAAAGTAAAACAAAAGTAGTCAACATCCTTTATCAGAATAATTTCCATTCTGGTTTAAAACCTAAGAATGGCCATACTGGGTCAGACCAATGGTCCATCTAGTCCAGTATCCTGCCTTCCAATACTGGCCAATGTCAGGTGCTTCACAGGGAATGAGCAGAACAGGGCAACTATCAAGTGATCCATCCCCTGTTGTCCAGTCCCAGTTTCTGGCAGTCAGAGGTTTAGGGACACCCAGATCATGGGGTTGCATCCTTGACCATCTTGGTTAATAGCTATTGATGAACCTATCCTCCATTAACTTATCTAATTAATTTTTGAACCCTGTTATACTTTTGGCCTTCACAACATCACCTGGCAATGAGTTCCACAGGCTGACTGCGTTGTGTGAAGAACTTCCTTATGTTTGTTGTAAATCTGCTGCCTATTAATTTCATTGGGTGATCCCTACTTCTTGTGTTATGTGAAGGGGTAAATAACACTTCCCTATTCACTTTCTCCACACCATTAATGACTTTACAGACCTTTTTCAAATTCCCCCTTAGTTGTCTCTTTTCTAAGCTGAACACTCCGTCTTTTTAATTTCTCCTCATATGGAAGCTGTTGCATAACCCTACTCATTTTGTTGCATAACCCTACCGTTCTCTACAGATTTTTCCAATTCCCATATCTTTTTTTGAGCTGGGGCAATCAGAACTGCACACAGTATTCAAGGTGTGGGTGTACCATGGAGTTATATAGAGGCATTATGATATTTTCTGTCTTATTATCTATCCCTTTCCTAGTGGTTCCTAACATTCTGTTCCCTTTTTTTTGACGGTCGCTGCATATTGAGCAGATGTTTTCAGAGAACTATCTATAGTGACTCCAAGATCTCTTTCTTGAGTGGTAACAGCTAATTTAGACCCCATCATTTTATATGTATAGTTGGGATGATGTTTTCCAATGTGCATTACTTTGCATTTATCAACATTGAATTTTATCTGCCATTTTGTTGCCCAGTCACCCGTTTTGTGACATCCCTCTGTAAATCTTTGCAGTCAGCTTTGGACTTAATTATCTTGAGTAACTTGGTATCATCTGCAAACTTTGCCACCTCACAGTTTACCCCCATTTCCATTTCAACTCTGAATATGTTGACCAGCAGAGATTCCAGTCCGGATCCTTGGAGGACTCCACTATTGACCTTTCCATTCTGAAAGCTGACCATTTATTGCTATCCTTTGTTTCCTGTCTCTTAACCAGTTACCAATCCATGCTTACTTTGTCTAAGAGCAGGGCCACCCCTAGCTATTCTGGGGCCCTACGCAGCCCCCCCTGCAGGGGTGTGTGTGTGTGGGGCCCCAGGCCTCCACGTAGGGGAGTGGGGGGGGGCTGGCCCCAGGCCTCCGTGGGGGGGCAGGGCTGGCTTGGGGGGCAGGGGGGAACCACCCCCCAGCACTCACCAGCGGCGTGGCTGGGGCCGGGTTGCTACACTCCCACCGCCTGTGAGTGCAGCCCCGGCCCTTCTGCAGAGCTCAGGGGAGTGAGGGCGGGGAAGAGGCGGGGCGGAGCAGGGGCAGGGGCCCTGGGGAAGAGCCGGAGCAGGGGCTTGAGCAGCACGCAGCTGCGCAGGGCACCAGGGAATGTGGTGCCCCAAATTTCCTGGTGCCCTACACGGCTGCGTACTTTGCGTATGGGTAAGAACGGCCCTGCCTAAGAGCCTTGTACTTATAAGTACCTTAGATAGATGAATGGCATATTATGCAAGGGTGTCCAATTGAATGGACAGAGTTGAATTAAGCTGAAGTAGGGTGACCAGATAGCAACTGTGAAAAAACGGGATGGGGGGAGGGAATAGGTGCCTAGATAAGAAAAAGGTCCCAAAAAACAGAACTGTCCCTTTAAAAACGGGACATCTGTCACCCTAAGATGAAGGATTTGTTAGGGTATGTCTGCACTTGCAGCTGGGGGTGTAATTCCCATCTCGAGAGCTAGCATGGGTTTGTTTCTTCCTCAAGCTAGTGCACTAACAATAGAATGTGGCTACAGCAGTGCAAGTGGTGGGAGAGGCTAGCTGCCCTGAGGATGTGCCTAGCGCCTCAGACAGGTCTGTACTCGAGGCAGCCTCACATCACCACAGCTGCACTCTGTTCTTAGCATGCTAGCTCGATGAAAGCTAGCACAGGTATGCCTCATCGAGCCGGAAATCACACCCCAAGCTCCACATGCAGACATACCTTGGGTGACATACCTTGGGTGATATAAATTCTCCAGACTCCTCAGGGCAGGGACCTGTGACATGCCTGGCACTTTTGTCGGAGCTATGAAATAATAATGCTTTCTCCCTCACCACTGACCTCAGTGGAGTTACCCTGGTGTCAAATCAGGAATAACTCAGAGCAGAATCAGGGCTATGGGGTTTTAAACCCTGCAGTCGAGCTTGCAGCCCCAAGGCAGCTGGGGCAATGTTACCTGTACGCCTTTGGAAACTGAACTTATTTTCCACCTTAAAGATTCAAGCCCATTATTTCTAATGAGGACATAACCTTGAATTATCTCTGCATAGTGCTAGCGTCAACAGATGCATATGGTGCCATCTTCACTTTCAGCCTAGAGTGAGACTAAGTGTGCTTCCTCCTCATAAATCTTCTCTCATAAAACCACGGTGCTGGGTATCAACAGGCACTGAGGTAAACTACGCCTGAGAAGCACCTAGTGCTAGTCCGGTGACTCTCAGACGAGTGGTTTCAATAGCTCCAGCCATCCGGTGACTCTCAGAGAAAGTCTCCAACTTACATGTGCGCTCCTTCAGTTCCAGGATGTCGTTATTGGCACAAGCCAGTTCTCTTATGAGCTGACCGTCATCTTCGCCTTTAGCCAGCCAGCGATCACACTGGAAGCGGAACGTCTTATCGAGGGTGGCGTCTTTCACGTCGATGTATTCCAAGTGCCAGCCAGGTGCAACTCCTTTTTGGTGAAAAAGAACAAATATATAATGCTTGGGTAGGTGACATACCCATCGCCAGAAGGAACCTGTGGGCCCTGAAAAGGTATGTCCTTTGTTTAGAAAGGGCCATAAGCGGGCCTGGTGCTCTACAGAGGCAGAAAAGACAAGGTCGCTACCCCGTGGAGCTTATCCTATAAGGACCACGTTCATCATGAGTAAGGAGGCAGGGCAGCCAATTGAAGGGCAGCAGCAGCCCCCCTCCTCTGGACCCCAAGAAGGCTCCCCAATATGTTGGGGAAGAGTCAGACTAGGTGAACTGGACCGCAAGTTCTTCCACTCTTTTTGAACCCCACTTTGCTATTATTGCAGATATCCTTGTGAAGGGCTGCTGGGGCTAGCTCTGTGTTGAGAGGAGAGTTCACCGTGGATATATCATAGATGCCATTAGAGAGTCAAGATTTACCTCACTGCAATCTCTACAATACTAATTATTTGGTAGTCTAAGTATAGGGCAATGTAACTGTTAGTAAATTGGACTTTTTAAATGGGGACCATCATGTGTGTGCGCACACACCGTGACGTGCCTGGAGACACATAAGAGATCTCTCTCTACAGAAGAGATAGGCAGATGTATACACTTATTCTGGATTGATCCTTTTAATTACCCCCTACGTTTCTAATTTAAAAACCCAGGGGGAAGAGCTGGAGACGCTGTCTTTTGAAAATCTGGCCCATTGTGTCTGGGGTTGGGAACGAAGCAGCACTCTGATACAGGACAACGATTCTTGCGTTTACAGACCAGGAGCAGACCTGCCGAGTAAGAAGGTGCTGCATTGGCAAGCCGCCTTTCAGGGAATGAAACCTCAGTTGAAGCATTCTGTTTCAAAGCTCTCTTTGTAAATGGACCCAGACCCATCCCTGTTGTGACTCCTTGGAAACCAATGGAATTACACCACAAAAAAAGTAGCCTATTGTGGGCCAGATCCTCAGCCCAGCCTGGGCTGGGGGTCTAGCGAGATATGGGAAGGGCAAAGAGTGGGAGCATCTCGTGCTCATGCAGCTGCTCCTTAGCTTCCCTAACGTAGCCCCATGGCAGAGAGACCAGAGGATCCACTGCTCTGCAGATCCGCCGGCTTCACCCCTCCCTTGGCCTACTCAGTCCTAAGCCTGTGTTAGCTGCCCTGCAGAGATCCTCTAACGCAGCGTTTCTCAAACTGGGGGCCCCGACCCAAAAGGGGGTCATGAGGCTATTGGGGGGGGCAATGTCATGAGATCACAAAAAATAGGGTTACATACATCCAGGTTTTCCCAGACATGACCTTTTTTTTTGTCCTCCGATCTCTGTCCGGGTGGATTTTTGGAACACGAATATCCATGATTTTTCCTTGCTTGTCCTTTTTCCTTGCCTTCAGAGCTGGCAGCCAGAGAGCAGCGGCTGCTGGCCAGATGCCCAGCTCTAAAGATGCCCAGCAGCAGCACAGAAGTAAGGGTGGCATGGTATGGTTACTTAGTTCTGTAAGGATCTGCTCTGACACCGCAAAAGCTATGTCTGGTACCAAGAATGGGAGGGCGGGCTCATCACAGCCTGAAATATTTTCAAAAGGGGACCCAGCAAAAAAAGTTTGAGAACCTCTGCTCTAGAGCAGCCCCGCAAGCTGATTCCCTCTCCCACCCTGAGCCCACTGTCTGTAGACGTAAGGGCTGATTTTGTCTCTCAATGTGCATGGTTTGCTTTATGCTTGTAACAGACCTGTTCCTTGAAGACCTAAAACTGATGCCAACAGGAGCCTGGGATGCACAGAAGGGCTGGGATCAGGCCAAGGTGCACTGTACGAAAGCCTAGAGGGACTTTATTGACTTTGCTGCACTTATGCTGGGGATGAACTTGGACCAATGTGTTTGTCTCTGCTGCAGTTTTATAAGATATTAAATACTAAGTGACTGACCAGTCCCTGCTTTTTGTGTACAACCTTAGTCTTAAAAATAGTCCTGGTCACTGCTATGCCTTTGTCTAACATGCTTTTTTCTGATCACCATAACAAGTGTTGATTACCCAGATTAATGTTTTCAACAAAAGGTACTTAATTCCGAGCCTGTTCTGCTGTCATTGAAATCCCCAGCAGCAAACCTGTCCTAATAAAACCCATGGCTATGACACGTAGGCTTCCTGCATGGTCCCACTGCTGGAAGTGACATTTTCAATAGCAAGCAAAACATTTCAAATGTAATTAGAGGAGGAGAAGAGCTTTGGGGAAAACAGAATCACTTTGCTGGCTTGACTCTGGCAGTTGTATAATTTAGTGTCATGTAGGGAGATGTATTATCTCCTCCAAGCAACCTTAGCCACAAGGATCAGTTCAGTTCTTCCATCTGTTTTCTGTTCATGGGGTTGCTGGAGTTGGCAAGTGTGAAAAGATGGCCCCAGCCCCATAGACTAGCTAGGCATGTCTATTGTCTGCAGACACCGATTCTTTACAGTTGTATGAGAAAAATCCAGTTCAGACCTACTCAGAAATAGTTATAAGCTCCCCTTCCCAATTATTCAGGCCTCCCTTCCTGCTGGGCGGAACAAGAGGGGGTGGCACACCCAGATTTTTGCCAGGGTTTGCTGGCCCCACTCGGTCACATGCTTCCTCAGGGCCTGTCCCTGCACAGCAGCTGCTGAAGCTGGCAAGCTGGGAGCCACGGCCCTCGGGGCTAACATCTAGGAGTTGCAGGGAGGGGCCGCTGAGTGTAAGAGGGGAGGTGTCTTGGGGGGGGCATGACTCAAGCTCCGGGGGAGGGGGGGCTGAATCTTTAAATTGTGCCCCTCCACTCTCAGTATGCATCAGTCAATTCAGCCCCCCCCCTCCCCCCGCAGTCCCCTGCTGCAGGGCAGAAACCCTGAGCTCCATCCCCAATCTGGTAGGCAGACAATGGGGGCGGGGGCGGAGCTCTGCGAACTGTACTTTAACTGTACACATGTGGCTCGCAAGCCGCAGTTTGGCCATCCCTGAATGATAACATCTGCAAGTACTAGTACTTGAGACGGATTTCAAAAATCCACGTCAGACAGTAAAATGATCATTTTAGGGGGTCAATAAGCAACTGTGTTCCCCATTCCCTCACTACAGCACTGCACAATTGGCTGGGTGCACTATGGCTTTCTTTTAGTCTTCCTCTAAAACGTTAGATACTGGCCACTGTCAGAGCTAAAGCTGATAATGCATTCCCATCCACGTGGCCCTGCTACACTACTCCTGCTTATCTGCCCACCAGCCGCTCTATTTGACCATAACAGGCATCAGCTGTAAAATGGGACAATACAAATAAATCATATTGATCGGAAACTCAAAACAAATGTGTGAGGTCATCAGAGTGGGGAGAGACATGCTGGTAGATGAGGTGCCAGCTCTTGCCAAGGTTGTAGGTGTTAGGGTTACCATATTTGAACATTCAAAAAAGAGGACACTCCACGGGGGGGAGGGGGGAGAGTCGGCCCTGCCCACAGTCCACCCCCACTCCTCCCACGCTCCGCCCCCACTCTGGTCCAGGTCCCGGCCCCTCCCCGCTCAGCCCTGCACCACTGCTGGCTTGCTGCGTCCCTCCTCAGTCCCCACCCACTGCTTGCCTCCTCCCACCTGCCACTCACCTCCTCACTCCCCTGCCAGAAACCCCCATGCCCATCCTGAGACCCCCCGCCTGCCGCTGGCTCACCACTTCTTGCCTCCTCATCCCTGACCGCTCACCAACTGCTGGCTCCCTTGCCGCTCGCCTCTTCAACCCTGCTGCCCACCGCTGGTCTTTTCACCCCCCTCCCCCCACCTGCTGCTGGCCCGCCTCCTCGCCCTCCCGTCCACTGCTGGCTCCCTCAGCGCTCGCCTCTTCACCACCCCCTGCCCGCCGCTGGCTTGCCACTTAGGGTGACCAGATCGCAAGAGTGAAATATCAGGACACATTGGGCGAGCGGGGGAGGGGGACGACGACGACGACAGACACAGGTGCACAGAGCCATGAGAGGGGGCCCTAGGAAGTTACCAAATGCAAAATTTTACCTGACTCTCGGGACAATGGCGTCCTGATTGTACATTAAGCAGATGCACGCTGCCAGGTGCAATCCCTGCTTGCTAAGGTGGGTAAGTGAACTAGCAGTGCTCAGCCCCGGCCTGCCCTGTGGAGAATCAGCATGTGCAGAGGCAGGTGCCTCCTTTCCTTGGCTCTGCCACGAGCAAGGTGGACCGGTCTGCACACACTCTGCTGGGGAGGAGGATGCAGCCTCTGACACTTACCTCAGGGATCTGCCAGCCGCTTCCTGGGAGCCACCTCAAGTAAGCACTGCCGGGAGTGGTGCTACAGCTACACAGCTGCAGCTCTGCTGCTGCAACACCATAGAGTAGACACTTTCTACATCAATGGAAGGGGGCTTTCCATCACTCTAGTAAACCACCTCCCAGTGTGGTGGCAGCTAGGTTACTGGAAGAATTCTTCTGTCGACCTAGCCGTGTCTACACCAGGGTCTAGGTTGGCTTAATTACAGCGCTATGTGGTGTGAAAAATTCACACCTCTAAGAGATCTAAGTCCAACTAAATTTTAAATGTAGACCAGGGCTATCCCAGAGAAGAGAACATAAGAATGACCATACTGGGTCAGACCAAAGGTCCATCTAGCCCAGTATCCTGTCTTCCAACAGTGGCCAGTGCCAGGTACTTCAGAGGGAATGAATAGAACAGATAATCATCAAGTGATCCATCCCCTGTCGCCCATTCCCAGCTTCTGGCAAACAGAGTCTAGAGACACCATCCCTGCCCATCCTGGCTAATAGCCATTGATGGACCTATCCTGCATGAATTTATCTTGTTCTTTTTTGAACCCTGTTATAGTCTTGACCTTCACAACATCCTCTGGCAAAGAGTTCCACAGGTTGACTGTGCGTTGTGTGCATCAGGATAGTTTGCCATGGTGCCTTTAATACTGTCTCCTTGAGAAACCCTCAGCTCTTCTGAACTCCTACTTCTCTTAAGATTTCCTCCCATCCCATTTTCTTCCCTACAAATTCTGAGTTTGTTGAAGTCTGCTTTTTTTGAAGCGCACTGTCCTTATTCTGCTGGTCTCATTCTTTCCTTTCTTTAGTCTTCACCTTCACAACATCCTATGGCAAAGAGTTCCACAGATGGATTGTGTGAAGAAATACTTCCTTTTGTTTGTTTTAAACCTGCTGCCTATTAATTTAATTTGGTGACCTCTAGTTCTAAAACCACACAGAATAGCTAGTCCTTTCGCCACTAAAGCCTAGAGTGACTTTCTAGAAGGCTCAGTCTTATGGCCCACTTATGACATTATAGTGACTAAAGCCTAGGGGCAGAGTGCTTAGTGCTTTCCCCAGTGAAGCCCTGCCAGTGGCCAGCCATAGTCACTGCATTTGAGGGACCATGGAGACTGATCCCTCTGTGCACACCCCAGGAAGATAAATCTCCTCAAAGGAAGAGAAGAAGGAGGACTAGAGCAGGCTAAGCACAGGACTAGGGGTAGCAGGCTTATCTAGAAGTTCACAGATGGATTGTGTCTCCCCAAGGTGAAATCCCTTGCTGAGCTCCCATAGGGGTGTTTCAGCTCTGTGTATCTACTTAGGACTGAGTTATAAAGGCACAATCTAGCCCTTCATAGCCAAGTATTGTAAATTAATAGATTACATATGTATTGCCCTTTCATCAATCTGAGCAACATTTCATTCGATGAGAAGAGTGACATGGTGCCTGTAGAAATCATTAGCGGAGAGTGTGTTGTTAAAAAAAGAGGTGGCAGTTACTTCAGTGCACTGCGCTACTACAATCTTGTTTAGAAGAATATTACATTAATGACAGACAATGAAAGTATGGAGAGACACAGATTTGGATGAAACATAAAAAAGAGACGAGGGTGCAGTGGTTAAGGTGCTAGCATAGGACTTGGGAGACCCAGCTTCCCTGCTCCATCACAGACCTTGGGTAAGCCACTTAAGGCTCAGATCCTCAAAGGTAAATAAGCACCTAACTACCATTGATTTTAATGGGAGTTAAGCGCCTAAATACCTTTGAGGATCTGGGCCTTAGGGAACTGATGCACAGAGAGGCTATCTGTAAAATGGGGATATTAGCACTTCCCTGCCTCAGAGGGGAGTTGTGAGGGTAAATATGTTAAAGATTGTGGAGAAAGTCCAGAGAAGAGCAAAAAACAGTGTGTAAATTATGGGCCATCTCCAGGCATCATTATATGCATGGGACACCTATTGAATTCAGTGAAAATTTTGCATGTGAATTTACCCCTTAATATAATGATAAACCCATATCTGTTTCAGTGCAGACAGGGAGAAAGGCAAGTGGCTTGGTGCTGGTCTCCCCTCCCCGAGCCCACCCCGCTCCCTTCTCCACAGCTTCGCCCCGAACCCTCCCTGGGAGTCCCCCCCTTTGGCTGCCAGGTTTCACACCTGCTTGGCCAGGAGCCCCCCCAGAGGGACCTGCCAGGGGGCCAGGTGAGTCCCAGCAGTGCTTACCTGCTGGAGCGGCTCCCAGGAAGCATCCAGCAGGCAGGTCCCTGCCTCTGGTTCCTAGGGTCGCGTCGCTTGGGCGGGTCGGGTTGGGTTGAGGGGGGCGGGTGGGGGGCTCTCTGCCCGCCGCCCGTGTCTACAAGCCCCGCTCCGCTGCAGCACGCAGCAGAGCGGAGACCTTTTCGCCGCCTCTGTGTGCCTGGGGCAGGGCTGCACTCTGCATGCTTCTGCTGGCTGGCGGGATGGCGCTGCCGTGCCAGCGCTGCCCCAGGGCCCAGGAGGAAGAGGTGAGTGGCGCCGGCGGCACCGGCTTGCCGCGGTCCCCCCCGATATCAGGACAAGGTGCGTCCCGACCAATGTAAGGTTGGGATGCGGGACAAGTCCCCTAAAATCGGGACTGTCCTGATAAAATCGGGACGTCTGGTCACCTTATTTCCAGTCGTCGCTCGCCTCTTCACCCTCCCCGCCCACCACTTGCCTACTCACCCCCCACCCACTGCTGGCTCACCGCTCGTCTCTTCACCCCGCCCTGCTTGCCTACTTACCCCTCCTGCCGCAAGTCCCTCTGTCTCCTAGGATCAGGGGCAGCCAAGGGGTCTCCACGTGCTGCGCCCACCCCAAGCGCAAGCTCCGTGGCTCCCATTGGCCGGGAAAAGCGCCAATGGGAGCTGCCGGAGCCGCAGAGCGGGGCTTGCAAGCATAGGTGCTGACTTTTGGTTTTGCCGGTGGGTGCCCCACCTGGCCCTGCCCCCTCCCTGAGGCCCTGCCCCCACTCTGCCCAAGGCCCCATCCCCACTCTGCCTCTCTCTGCTCCCCACTCCTGTTGGCTTGGTCTAGCACCTGACTCCACCCACTCACTCAAAGTGACACAGGAGGTTCCCCTCCTCAGGGTAGGAAAGGTTGCCTACTGGTTAAAGCACAGGCCTGAGGCTCAGGTGTTCTGAGTTTGATTCTCTGCTCTGCCACAGACTCAGGAAAGTCACTTCATCTCTTGGTGCCCTAGATCCCCCCTTCCAAATGGGGCTAATGCTTCCCTGCCTCCTAGGCTAAATCCATTCATGCCTGTGTGATGATGGGGGCAATGGAGGTATCAAGGTTTTGACATCCCCGGCAATGAGTTCCACAGGTTGACTATGTATTGTGGGAAGAAATACTTCCTTTTGTTTGTTTCCTATCAGCTCTAAGCAGGGGCGGCTCCAGGCACCAGTGCAGCAAGCGCGTCCCTGGGGCGGCAAGCCGCGGGGGGCGGCCTACCAGTCACTGTGAGGGTGGTAGTTAGGCAGCTTTCAGCGGCATGCCTGCAGGAGGTCTGCCGGTCCCGCGGCTTCGGCGGCAATTTGGCGGCAGGCATGCCGAAGGCGCGGGACCGACAGATCACCCACAGACATGCGGCCGAATCCGTGTGACCAGTGGACCGCCTGCAGGCGTGCCACCAAAGGCCGCCTGACTGCCATGCTTGGGGCGGCAAAAAACATAGAGCCATCCCTGGCTCTAAGACCCCTGAGGGTGTATTTCCAGTAGATACAAATGTTATCATCTTTTTCCAATGGCAGTGTGCTTTCTTTTCCTATTAAGTCACTCAGCAATTAGAAATAAAGTCTTAAAAACATTGTAATCTATTTATACAATGCATTTGATATTTCTCCAGCACAAATGAAAACACACTCCAGTTCAAGATATTAAAGGTATAAAGATTCAAAACATAAAAACAAATTTAAAAATTGAACTTGCATTTACAAATGACTGATCTAAAAGCCTGTTTTAGCTCTGGAAACAGTTCAGTTTTACAATGTAATAAGAAATCCTGAGTATGTATCTACAGTGACTGAACTGGACGATTCTTAACTATGGTCTTAATGAAAATACAATATCATAGAATCATAGAATATCAGAGTTGGAAGGGACCTCAGGATGTCATCTAGTCCAACCCCCTGCTCAAAGCAGGACCAATCCCCAACTAAATCATCCCAGCCAGGACTTTGTCAAGCCGGGCCTTAAAAACCTCCAAGGAATATGACACTATACGTCTTAAATGTTAAGAAAATTTGCCCTCTAAACAATGTCATTTTCAAGGGCATACTCAAGTGTTAAAGAAGTTACTAAAGAAACCTGTTCTAAGGCTGTAACAACCAGGTAGAATTAAAAGCACTCCGGGAGGGTTTTTTTATTATTATTATTAAAAGTCCCCAGGATCCATTGACTATTTCAAGAAAAAAGATTGAGAAGCAGACGTATGTACAATAATACTTCCTCTGATTTCCATCAAGAGCAATCGAAATGTCTCAGGGAAGACCTGACTGTGACACTGAAAATAAAACCAATCAGCTTTGTGGGAGAGACTTGAGATCAGCACTCACCAGGTCCCTTCTCTCGGCCAAGGCTAGCCAGACACTGCTCTCTCCTGGGTCTCATCCTATCAGCTGGTGGGAACTATTTACCCACATGAAGTGCTTTGAGTGCACCTCTGGCCCAGGGGCTGCTAGCTGCAGGGGACGGGGCGGGGGGATTTCTAACTCGCACAGGCTCTCAGCCGCTCAGCCTGAGGGGGCATTTGAGAAACTCATTAAAGACTCCCTCTGTGTGCGAAGGGATGGGGAGGACAGAGCAATCCAGACAGCTCTCCTGCTCCCAGCCTTGGAGCAGCAGCAGCCCACGCAATGGGGAATTTACATTTCCCACAGCCCAGAGCGGAGGGGGAGAGAGGAGTTGCTGATCCAGCTCCTCCGGGACAGCCGTATCAACTTCTTGCTCCGGGAGGAGTAAAGACCTGCTCTGCTCTGGAAACGGACCACTTTTACCTGCCATGGGAGCCGGGTTGGAAACTGCAGCTACATGCTGCTCACCAGCTGACAAGCGGCTGCCCACTACAGTAGATTGGTTAGAAACAGCGAATCCAGCCTCCCGCCAAAGGTTCACGGGGCTCTGCATGCGCGAGAGCTGATTTGCAGCTGCCACAACTGATTATCTAGGGTTACCATGCCTCTGTATTTTCCCGGACGTTTTTAGATATTAAAAAATTCCTCCCGGATAGGGATTTAAGAACTAAAAAGCCGGACATGTCTGGGAAAATACGGACTTATGGTAACCCTAGTAGGTGTCAGCTGAACACTGACAAACTCATAGCTGGAAACCAGACCAGCTCACCTGTATGTTAGTATTGCTCAAGAGACTTGTAAAGATGTGTTGAGTCTCCATAAAGGCTTGTAAGTGGCTGCATGTGTTCAGCTTACTTGTAATGTCTGTATCCCGTGCTTTAAGGTGATATGTACGTTTTGCTTTATAACTGTAAAAAGGCCTGCTGTGAACTTGTGAACCCAAGCTGGAGGAGGGATCCCTCACTCTTCAAGAAAGACTATCAAACCTAAGTGGGCCATTGTGAAGCATCACAATACAAAGACTGAGCAAATAGCCCTCTCACAGGATACTACAAGGAAGTTGGTTCCATCAGCTGGAATTCTGGAAGAAGGGAACGAAGACCACTCACATGAAAATTCTACATCTCTTCGCTGTTTGGATTCTCACAGAGCTGGAGCTAGGAAACAGAAGCAGAGACCCCCAGGCTCAACCCGGGCTAGCCCTAAAAGACATTCAGTGCGGACAGATTACTATAACTCTGTCACCTTTTGGGACCATAAACTGTAACTCAGTTGTGTATATATGTTGCCTGCTTAAATATGTAAATAACTCTCTCATTTCTTTTTCCTGGTTAATCAATTCTCAGAGTTTTTACTACAGGATTGGCTACAAGTGTTGTCTTTGATGTGAGAGCTGAGGTACAAATTGACCTGGTTTGAACTGGTCAGTTGGAACTGGACCTGGTCGGTTGGAACTGGCAACAACCTGAATATTTTGTGAGCTTTGGTGTAAGTGACCATGTATCACTAAGTCCAGCTTGCCAAGGTGACAAGATAGATTGGAATGTGGACACAAATCAGACGTCAAGAATTATAACATTCAAAAACCAGTTGGAGAACACTTCAACCTCCCTGGTCACGCGATTACAGATCTCAAAGTCGCAATACTCCAACAAAAAACTTCAAAAACAGACTCCAACGAGAAACGGCAGAATTGGAATTAATTGGCAAACTTGACATCATTAAATTAGGCTTGAATAAAGACTGGGAGTGGATTGGTCATTACACAAAGTAAAACCTATTTCCCCATGCTAATTTTTCCCCCTACTGTTACTAACACTTTCTTTTCAACTGTTGGAAATGGGCCATCCTAATTATCACTACAAAACTTTTTTTTTCACCTGCTGATAATAGCCCACCTTAACTGATTACTCTCGTTAAAGTTAGTATGGCAACACCCATTTTTTCATGTCCTCTGTGTGTTTGTATATATATATATATATATCTTCCTACTGTATTTTCCACTGCATGCATCCAGTGAAGTGGGTTTTAGCCCATGAAAGCTTATGCCCAAATAAATTTGTTAGTCTCTAAGGTGCCACAAGTACTCCTCTTTCTTTTTTCATGGTAAGACTGGTACAATACTTAGGAGTTCACATTTGTTACTGAGTTGGTGAAATCTAATTATAGAACATACCAGCAGTCTGGGGTGCCTGCCCTGCTTTTGACAGTCTGCCCTGAGGTGGGAACCACGCCAGACAGCATGTCAGCGAGATATTCCTTTATATGCTTTTATTTAGCATTTTTCATCAGTGGATCTCAAAGTGCTTTCCAAAGGAAGTCCGTATCAAGAACAAATCATGCCAAACCAACCTAATTTCCTTCTTTGACAGGGCTATTGGCTAGTGGATAGGTGGGAAGTAGTAGAGGTGCAAACTAGGGAAATGTGGTCTAGATGGAATTACTACGAAGTGGATGCACAGCTGGTTGAAAGACTGCATTCAATGGTTTGCTGTCAAACTGGGAAGTGTATGTAGCGGGGTTCTGCAGGGGTCTGTCCTAGGTCTGGTACTATTAAATATTTTCATTAATAACTTGGATAACTGGAGTAGAGAGTATGCTTATAAAATTTGCAAATGACACCAAGCTAGGAGGGATTGCAAGCTCTTTGGAGGATAGGATTAGAATTCAAAATGACCTTGACCAATTGGAGAATTGGTCTGAAATCAAGATGAAATTCAATAAAGACAAGTGCAAAGTACTTAATTTAGGAAGGAAAAAATCAAATGCACAACTACAAAATGGGGAAAAATTGGGTAGGTGGTTGTACTGCTGAAAAGGCTCTGGGGGTTATAGTGGATCACAAATTGAATATGAGTCAACAATGTGGATGCAGCTGTGAAAAAAACTAATATCATTCTGTAGTATATTAATAAAAGTGTGGTGGGATGTAATTGTCCTGCTTTATTTGGCACTGATGAGGCCTCAACTGGAGTACTGTGTCCCATTCTGGATGTCACACTTTAGGAAAGATATGGACGAACTGTAGAGAGTTCAGAGGAGAGCAACAAAAATGATAAAAGGTTTATAGGAAAGGCTAAAAAAAACCTGGGTATGTTTAGTCTTGAGAAAAGAAGACTGAGGGGGGAACCTGATACCAGTCTTCAAATATGTTAAGGGCTGTTATAAAGGGGACAATGATCAATTGTTCTCCATGTCCATGGACGGTAGGATAAGAAATAATGGGCTTAATCTGCAGCAGGGGTGATTTCTGTTAGATATTAGGGAAATTTTTCTAACGATCAGGGTAGTGAAACTCTGGAACAGATTTCCACGGGAGGTTGTGGAATCCCCATCATTGGAGGTTTTTATAAACAGGTTCGACAAACCCCTCTCACGGATGGTCTAGGTTTACTTGGTCCTGCCACAATGAGGGAGCTGGACCTGGTGACGTCAAGGTCCCTTCTAGCCCTACATTGCTATGATTCTAAGATCCCCAGTTTACAGATGGGGAAACTGAGGCACGGGGAGGTGAGAGATATGCCTAATATCACCCAGCAGGCTAGCGACAGAGCTAGGAATAGAACAGCCTTATATATTTCACCTCATTTGGGCTCCTATTAATCCTGTTGTGGTAACTGGGCCTACAAACTTACCCGATTTGTGAGATCCACTGTAAAAATTGAGTGGAAAGATCATAAAAGTCACAATAAGTTATAATAACCAATGTTGATGGGAAAGGCTGGCAAAACAAGACAGAGACTCAGTGAGTCCAAATAAAAAGGCCTACTGCTATAACTCAAAGACTGTGTTAAGATCATACCTGGTAAACAAGAAAAGTGTGGAAATGGAAAGCAATAAACCAAAATTGGTACCTCAGAACTTAGGCTTAACTGGTGGACAAAATAATGAGGGTACAGCCTTTTCCACCCATCATTCCCTTTTTGGGGTCTTCAAAAAAGAAACTCTGGGGAGCCCCCCACCATGTGTTCTTTTCTTTCTTCCTCCAGCTGAGAAAGCGCGTCCCGAGCTTCAGAGACTTCCCAGTTGATATTCCTGATGATTCCCCACTTGTAACGCTGACAGACCCCGGCTAAGATCAAACCTGGGACCTTTGGAGCTTAATGCATGAGCTGGTACGGCATGAGGTAAAAGACACGTCTCTTTTAGCCAAAGCTATAGCAGACTCATCAATTTCTAGTTGATCTAGTTGCCACCAGAGGGGGACAGAGTGCCACCCCAAGCAGGCATGCGTTACAATGGCACTGAGGCTGAGGTTTCTGTGTACCAAACCCAAAACCTTGTTTAAAACTGTTTCATGTAGGACAGTGACTTGGGTCATGTTAACACCTTTGACTCTTTGGGCCCATTTATTCCATCTAAATTAATACAGCATCTCATACCACACTGTTTCTCACTGAGTAGAGAGATAACCAAATGTCTCTTAACAGCTTTTGACAAATGGTGAGCTTATCTTTTACACTGCTTTTAGGAACAGATGTATTTTTACATCTCCACTGCCTGTACAACTTGAGCATCACGGAATTTGACTCAGGTGAAACCTAACAATAAACTCCATGAAGGCTCTGAGGCAGAAAATCGTACCTCTAAAAGACTCCTGTGCAAAAACACTTTACTACTCAGGGTGAATATGTAGCAGTGTTTTGAGGATGCTAAAGATATTCTTGTGATTGGAGCATATTTCATGTTTTACTGAGGCACACTTTATGTAAGAGCACTTAGCATGGGTGAAGAGTAATTTGTAAGCAAGCATAACAGATGAGGCTCATAGTACAGATATGCTTTTAAAGAACAGATAACTCTACAACTGCTGTATGGGCTAGTGAGTTATTTTAATCTTATGGGACAGAGAGAGGGAGAGAGTCTGATACTACAATAATAAGCTACATTAGATGGACATGAGTAACCACGTAACATTATTATGTGACCCTTGTCCTACCTTCCCCAATTTTGTTTGCTTAAATAATTTTTTGTATCCTGTCAAAAATCCAGACTGTAAGCTCTTTGGGGAAGGGTGATTGTCTTCTATTTGTTCTCTAAAGCCCCACAGCACATGTTTGTGATAGACAGATACAAGGAAGGGGCCTTTTCCCCCAGCTATGAATAAAGAGGATGAACAGCAACAACTCTCATTGAAACAGGAGCTCAGTGCGTTCACCCACTTCCATGTGATGAATCTCAAGATACATTTAAGCAGGCTGATTTAAAAAAAGGAGGAAACAAAACTGGGCTCTGGATGCATAGAATACGTGGATAACCATCAAGCATTGACTAAAGGGCTTCAAAAAAGACTTTTGGAGTTTGAAACTTAAACAAATCTTTAGTAAGAGCATAGAGAGTCCCTCATTTTCTTTTCATAATGTATTGTTTTATTATTGTCTGAAAGGACTGGAATTGAGTTGGTGCCTACATACTACAGTGATGGACTCTTCAGAATTGAGATATATAGTGAGTGCAAGTTCTAGGCAATTTAAGGCCTACAGTAGTTTGACCATAGCTGATAAGTTCCTTTAAGGACTATCCATTATGGTCAGAAAGAAGGTATTCTCCAGTTATGTCTATCTCAAGAATGGTGGATGAGCTTCATTGTCCTGCGGAAGAGTCACCCAAAAGAAGTGGTGAAAGCACTTGGGATATTTAAAACAAGATCAGAAAACACACTAATACATATTATGTAGGGGACAATCCTGTTCTGGCAGAGGAATGGACTGAATTACATGGTGACTCTCTTCTCTCTGCTATTTCTATGACAATATAGAGCAATGTGTTTTCTCAGTAATTAAGCTCTTTGAATCTCTTTGGATCAAGGTGATGGAGATGATCAAGTGTTGGAAACTGATGACTCTAGAAAGACTGTACAGAACTTCTTCTAACAAGATGGGTGGAAAGAAAGATAAGAAGAGAGTCACTGTGCTTCTATAGGGAAATAATGTCACTACTCAGAGTTTTTAGTTACTTAAATACCGGAACCTAAGATACTGGAAAACATTCAAACCTGATACTTCCACATTGGTGACTAATTCCCAAACCAGGAATGGATTTGGAAGAAATGCTTGTTCACTCTGTACAGTCATTGTGGTTCTTCGAGACGTGTCCCCCTACGGGTGCTCCACTCTAGGTGGGCTAGCGCCCCCTGCACCTTTGATTGGAGATATCTCCGGTGGTGGTGATCTGTTTGGCCCACGCATGCATGCTAGTCAGCCTTGTGCCCCATGCTGTTGTTTTATAGCACTGCGCGGGCAAACTGCCCTCAGTTCCTTCTCAGCCATGAAGCTCTATAGCAGAGAACTCTGAAGCAGAGGGGAAGGAGGGCGGATAGTGGAGCACCTGTAAGGGAACACATCTCAAAGAACTGCACAGACTGAGTAACCATTCCTTCTTCTTCGAGTAGCGTCCATAGAGGTGCTCCACTGTAGGTGAATACTGAGCAATTCTCTCTAAGACGGTGGGGGGAGGGCTCGAAGTTGAGTCCAGTGTGGAAATAAGTACAGCCGAGCCGAACACAGTATCAGAAGCAGAGTTGTGAGTTATTGCGTAGTATGTACAGACACCCAAGTAGCGGCATTACATATTTCAACATTGGTCACGTTTTTGGGAAATGTCATGAGAAGGTGATGAGTAACAGTCAGCATGGATTTGTCAAGAACAAATCATGTCAAAACAACCTACTGGCTTTCTTTGACAGGGTAACAAGCCTTGTGGATCGGGGAAAGCAGTAGATGTGATATATCTTGGCTTTAGTAAGGCTTTTGATACTGTCTCGAATGACCTCATAAACAAACTAGGGGAATACAACCTAGATGGAACTACTATAAGGTGGGTGCATAACTGGCTGGAAAACTGTTCCCAGAGAGTAGTTATCAGTGGTTCAAAGTCAAACTGGAAGGGCCTATCTAGTGGGATCCTACAGGGATCAGTTCTGGGTCTGGTTCTGGTCAATATCTTCATCAATTATTTAGATAATGGCATAAAGAGTACGCTTATAAAGACGATACCAAGCTGGGAAGGGTTGCAAGTGCTTTGGAGGATAGGATTAAAATTCAAAATGATCTGGACTAATTGGAGAAATGGTCTGAAGTAAACAGAATGAAATTCAATAAGGACAAATGCAAAGTACTCCACTTAGGAAGGACCAATCAGTTGCACACAGACAAAATGGGAAATGACTGCCTCGGAAGGAGTACTGCAGAAATGGATCTGGGGGTCATAGTGGATCACAAGCTAAATATGAGTCAACAGTATAACACTGTTGTAAAAAAGCAAACATCATTCTGCAGCAGAAGTGTTGTAAGCAAGAAACGAGAAGTAATTCTTCCGTTCTACTCCACGCTGATTAGGCCTCAACTGGAGTATTGTGTCCAGTTCTGGGCGCCACATTTCAGGAAAGATGTGGACAAATGAGAAAAGCAACAAATGATTAAAGGTCTAGAAAACATGACCTATGATAGAAGATTGAAAAAACTGGGTTTGTTTAGTCTGGGGAAGAGAAGACTGGGGGGCGGTGGCAGGGCCGGCTCTAACTTTTTTGCTGCCCCAAGCAGCAGAAAAAAAGCGCCACCCTGCCGAGACCCCCCCCCCGCCGAGCGCCGTGCCGCCGGAACCCCCTCTCCCCCCCGCTGAGCGCCGCGCTGCACCGCCGGAACCCCTCCCCCCGAGCGCCGCGCCCCGTGCCGCCCCCCTGCCAAGCGCCGCGCTGCCGGAGCGCCCCCCCCCACGGAATGCCGCACCGTGCCGCACTGCCCCCCGCCACCCCAAGATTGGCTGCCCCTTACCAGGTGCCGCCCCAAGCATGTGCTTGGTTGCCTGGTGCCTGGAACCGGCCCTGGGCGGTGGGGAGAAGGTGGGGAATGGACTGATGGAAATGATAACAGTTTTCAAGTACATAAAAGGTTGTTACAAGGAGGAGGGCGAAAAATTGTTCTCCTTAGCCTCTGAGAATAGGACAATTGCAGCAAGAGCAGGTTAGGTTGGACATTAGGAAAAAATTCCTAACTGTCAGGGTGATTAAGCACTGGAATAAATTGCCTAGGGAGGTTGTGGAATCTCCATCATTGGAGACTTTTAAGAGCAGATTAGACAAACACTTGTCAGGGATGGTCTATAATTCTTAGTCCTGTCTTGAGTTCAGGGGACTGGACTAGAAAACCTCTTGAGGTCCCTTCCAGTCCTACGAGTCTATGATTCTATGAGTATTAAGAAGTTTTAAAAGTGGACACCATGAGTAGTTCAAATTCCTTGGCAGTCTCCAATGAGAGATGGATTGATAATAAAATGACCAGCTGCTAGTTAGCAGTGTGAAAGGAGAATGTATAACAGCCATTGACAATAATAAAAAAATAAATGAGCATGATTTCCAATGAGATGACCAATAATCATGGTATAAATAAATGCATTTTTATTGAAAACCTGTAGGCCTCTAAGCATCTGATAACCCCCCCAAAACACAAGGCCAGGAATTTCAAACCAGTGGCATGGCCACTGAATAGAAAATAGAGACCTGAACATGCATAGAAAGTTCAGCAATCTCCCCGGATGCCAGTGGCAATAAATGCTCCACTCACCCAACAAACTGTCATGGTTCATTATTAAAAGCTAGTGATAGGATGTGTTCCTTACATGACTAATACAAGAGCAATGAAAACGGCATGTGTTCTGATTTAAAGCACAATTCTCTTTCTTACAAGGGGGGGGAAAAAACAAGTAAATTTATATTGAACAAAACCTGGGTAGATAGTTTACATACGGCCCAAAACTACAGTTCCTAAATCTGGCAAAAATCCTATTACATACAGTTTTAAACATACACTGGGGGAATAAGAAGAAAGAAGAATTTGAGATCGCAGTGTATGAATATATACATAAACATTGGCTATTTTCTCAGATGTGCTTTGCGTCTGATGGATACGTTATAATTTTGGTAGCATGATTTATCATCAGAGGAGATAAAAGTTCTATTAAGGAAAAAATTCTCTTTGTAATATTTTTAATTGCTAACCTCTTTGAAAACAGATTTGCAAGTCTATGTTGGTCAGCCTCTGCTCTCAAACATGGCACAAAAAAATCACGTGGAGCCTGCACTTTCTGCACAGCCAAAACACTAAAATGTGTTTCTATAGCGCCTTTGTAGTATTTAAGTGCTTGGTCAATTAGAGATACAGAACTGGCCTTTAGTAGAGTTTGGGTGAGCACAGAATTAGGCCCATGAAAGTTGAACCTGGCTTGTTATGCTGCTCAGATTTTGAGCTTCTACATTTGCAGGTGCAAATTGTATATACAAATAACTGTGGGCAAATTGTATGTCTACAATTTATTGTGTCTGAAATCTTGAGTATTGATCCATTCTGGTCTAATGAAGTCAATAGGCGTGTTTCTACTGACTTCAATGAGAACTGGTTTAGACCGTTACTTATCTAAATCCCTAATTTGAAGAGACAGAAACCACACACCTAAGTGACCTATGTTGTTGGTGCAACTAATTGTGGATCCAAAGTTATGCTTGCATTGATGTGTGCAAGCAGAAATGGAGGCCAAGTTAAATGAAAATTCATATTTCCTATGTTTTTACTCTGCTGTTTCAGAACACGTTTATATTTGGAGGCTAACGGCAAACAACCCTTCAGTTTGAGATTCTGATCCAAAAGGATTATTTTACATTAATTCCATGTGGGTCACAACCTTCCCCATTCCTTTAGATTGTCCATAAGGAGAGATAAAATAAGAGGACTCAGCATTTGATTCATTTACATGGATTGCTATAATGAAAACCAAGTGTGAATGCAAGATCTTCCTTTTGAGATGAGAAACTCAATTGTTAGGCATGATACAAAATGTAGCCACAATAAACCATGGTAATATCTTCTTGGAGAGTTTGCTAATATGCTACTTGGCATCTGCATACGTTCTCTAATGAATATAGCTGCACAGAGCGCTGTGCTCCCTATTTCATTTAAGGTTTCAAACAGTAAAAGGCAGAGCACTGCAAACTCTACATATAAGATAGTGATTTTAATAAAGATAGACACAGTTCCTTATGGTAAATGTTTTTAGCTTCTAAAGCTCAGTGCATTACGCCAAGCTACATTACTCTGTTGCTGGTCAGTGTCAGACTGATGGAGTTAAATTGCTGGAATGTGGTAGTGTCATGTTGCTAAAGTTTTCCATTAACTGAGTCATGTTGCTAGGATGGCAGAGGCCGGATGTCTGGCACTTTGAAGAATATAAAGATGGCTATAGAGGTTATTCTTGGTATGACAGTAGCACTCGTAAGCCCCCACTGACAGAGGGGCCCCATTGTGCTAGGTGCTGTACAACTTATAGTAAGAAAGAGTCCTTTCCCTGAAGAGAGCCTGACTTACCCGACAAAGAATGGCAGGGGAAACAGTGGCCCAAAGAGGTGAAGTGACTTGCCACAGTTCACGCATTGGGTCAGTGGCTGAGGTGGGATTAGAACTCCTGAGTCCATGCCAAATCCACTAGACCAGGCTGCCTCTCCTAGCTCGAGACCATTACCCATCCCACCCTCCACCAAACCACTCACGTCAGTCTAGTTACCTTTGTTGTCGTGCCAGATGCGCACCTTACACAGGTCTCCCAGGCTCAGCATGTCGGGAAAATTGAAAACATCCATCTGGTTCCTTTCAAATTTGTTAGACTTGTTAGACTCCTTCAGAGCAAGAGTCCCGCTGTCTCCGTTCTCCCCAAACATAATCAAGGACACGTTGGCATCGGTCCCAGCTCCTGGAAGGAGATGGCAAAACACAACACAGTAACTGCTACAATGTCTCTGAAGCCAACCAAAATGGGTACAGAAACGGCAGGCTAAAAGTGACTGGGATTCTTGCTCTAATGTGCAACACTCTTAGGGAAGAGCTGATGAATAGAGTTGATTCTTGTATGATTTTGCTGGACCAGCAAAGAGAGGCTTCACAGCAGGCAGGTAACAAGCAAATACTTTGAACTTGTCCCCACAAATTTAGTGTGAGTGGCAAGTCCTTATACACAAGCTGCCATAATAATTTTGAGAATATACCCACCTCTTACATAGCACATTTCATCCACAGATCTCAAAGCACTCTACAAAGGAGAGCACTGTCATTATCCCTATTTTATGGATGGGGAAACTGAGGCACGGGAAAGTGAAATGAAGTGACTTGCCCAAGGTCACCCACCAGCAGAACTGGAAACAGAATGTAGGTCTTCCGAGTCCCAGTCCAGTGCTCCATCCCAACATTCCTGGTGACTGTACCAGAGTAATACAGTAAGAACGTGGCTGTGTCAGCCAATGTCCACTGCCTGTCATTCAGCAGTGCAGTTCTAATTCACGGGGTAGCCTGGGATCTCCCAAATAGCACAGTGTAATTACATGGGCATTGGGAGCCATTCAAGCACCACCACAGGCCAGAGGACACACAGTTGCATAGGAGGCAGGCAGCAGTAGCACTGCACTGGGGCCCAGCACAGATGCTCTTAAAGGCAGGGCAGGGAAGCCTACAGTAAGAGATTTGTATCATCTTTGCTTAAAGAGTAGGATGCCCAAAGACGTGGAGAAACTAGTGGTCAAGGAGCTAGTACCTGTTGGAATGCTCTGTGTTGGGCTTGTGAGCTGGCATGGACACCTTCCCCCTCACACCACAGGCCTCTCTTGGCCTGCCAGGGCCCCTTCCCACTTTGCCATTTCCCTCTCCTGGCAAGTAGTGGCCCCAAACTGATCCTCAAAGTGCTCCCACATGGGAGAGAGGCTAGTCCTGCTCTACGGACTGGACCTCCAGCTACTGCCCATCTTGCTGCTACCTTCCTCCCTTTGTCAAGCGTGGGGTTTGAGTGCAGGATTAAGCAAACAGCACAGGGAGTGTTCCACAGTCATGGTCAAACTACTGCTATCTTGATGTCTCTCCCAGAATTCTATCTCATCTGCTTTCCCCATTCTTCAGTGCAATGCCTTCCGCACATCTCATTCAAGTGCCCCCAATCTCTCTCCCAGCTGCACCACCATCCTTACTTTCCTCCTAGCTGCCTCTAGCCGCCTCCTCCTCTACTGTATCACATGGTGTCTATGCACATGTGTGCTTATCTAACATAAAAACAGTGGGTGAGATTTTCAGAAGCATTCAGCAGTGGTCTAATTCGTCTCTCACTTCCTTCAATGGGAGAATTTTTAGGCCAACACTGAGTGCTTTTGAAAATCCCACCTATTATGTGTCTTTCCTACATCCCATCCCACCACCACAGAAGCATTTCTAAGATGGACACTATACCAATCTGGTACCCAGTATGGAATTTCACATGGGCATGGGTGAAATTATGAGCATTTTGCCTGGCACCGTCTATAATTCCATAACAAAGCACTGGTTCACAGAAGCAAATTTGCTTTTCTGAGGCCGGACTTTTATTGCTGCATCAGACCTGAGGGGCCTTCTAATTCTGGCAACTGAAAAAGGGACGATCAAACCCAAACCTGGCTCACCAAGAAACTCAGCCTTTGCCACCCTTTGCTAGAAGCCCCAATTTTTCAGACTTTGGAGGCCTCAAGCCAATTCTTGTACAAGCATATTGCAAACCCGTCAGCTGTACAATGATTTTTGTACAGCTCTGCTCAAGCGCCAAGGGGAAAATGTGAGGAACCTGGGAAGCTCGTGACAAAATAAGTTTCACTGCAGGACAATGCTTTATAATACATTCTTCCAAATTTGTATTAACCACATATATCTGTACACAAAGAAAAACAGAACCAATGCAAAAGTGACTCACTTGCATGCAGAGGACAGTCAAATAAATGTCTCACACCTACATGACATTTTGCTTGTGTTAAATCGGGACTAATTTTCAGCGGTTCCCTGAGAAAAATTTAAGGAAGGAAGGAAAGCACCAGGGATTCATGCAGTTCAGTCAGCATTACCTTTCATGGCCCTAAAGCTTGCTGAGGTGATGAACAAAGCAGAATAGTCTACTTTCTTATAAGAGGCAGGCTCCCAATTAATGCCAGGTCTCAAAAAAGCACAGAACCGACTGGCTTTTAGCAAAACCTTCTTGGCAGGAAGCAGCTTATGAAGGCCTCATGCCGTGACAGTAACCTCACAAGCAATTAGTACGAGATGGGAAAGAAAAGAACAGAAATGGCTGAATCAATGGCTATTTCACCTAGCTGACTTTTTTTGGTTCCTTGAAACAGACAGACACACACTTAGGAACTGCAGCAAATTTGACATGTAACTGACAAACAAAACAAAGAGGTCAAGTCAGTGTGATGAGGTAGCTGTCATGCTCCTGGTGGCAGAAGCCAGAGTGGGTCCTTTACTCTTTGAGGAGCTGTACTGGTTTACCAGTCTTGGGCCTGGTCCAAAGTCCACTGAAGTCAGTGGGAGTTTTCCCTTGAACTGAACTGGGCTTTGGATCAGACACTTAGAAACGGACTGCACCCATCACCTCATATTTGGTGAACTGTAAACTGTAGCTGAGCTTACAACAACAATAACGGATCGAATCATAGTAGAGATATTAATATTTACCTGCCTCTTAGGCCAACTATATTCATGAATGAGTTTTGGAGATAGCGCAATATAATTATTAGTTCAGGATCTTTATTTTTGCAGTGCCACATATTTGACAGCTACAAATAAAATATAGAAAGAGGACTTAAATCAAGGTCACTAAGGAGAGAGTATGGTTTTGAGCATCAAGAGATCTGGGTTCTGTTTCCAGCTATGTCTCTGTCATATCTTGAATTAAATAGTTTAAACCTGAGTCACTAAAAAGGAACAGCTCTCACCATGTTTCTTTCCTTCCTTTGCTGCTGATTCCCTTCCCTAAACTCCCTTTCCAATGTTCTCAAGTAAAAATTGCCTACACTCACTGCATAGTACTGCACCATTGAATCAGATGGACCCACCATTACCTTGGACAAGTCTCTTAAGGACAAATGTTCAAAAATGTCTTTAAATTTTGAGTACCTTCATATCTGGGGACCCAAATATACTCCTCACTAAACTTCATCTGAAGTTGTGAGTACTCTGCACCTCTGATAGTCCAGCTGAAGTTGTCTCAAGTTTCTATCCCATCTACTGGGAGACCAGCTCTTTCAAAAACCAAGCCACTTATCTAGGTGCCCAAAGCAGGACTTAGGGTACATTTAACCCAAAATAGACATGCCAGGATTTTCAAAAAAGGATGTCTCAAGATAGGGCCCTGACATCATAAAATCACCCACATCTTCTTAAAGAGTCACTTATCTTAGGCTGGGCTAGCATCCAGAGAGTGTATTACTGTATCAGGATTCTAAGGATCTTAGAACAGGCCTTTGTAAACCTATTATTCCTGCATTCATGTACTGTATTGGTTTCCTATCTGCTTTAGGAAGCAATTCAAGGTGTTGGTTTTAAGGAATATAACCTGGGACCTGGCTGCTTTAGAGACCTTTTCTCGTCCTATCTACCTTCATGCTGATAGCTAACATCTGAAGCACTTCTGACAGCCCCTAGCTCTGATCTTTGGAAGACTGGAGTCAGGTCATTTGCAATAGAGGACCCTCACTTGCAGGAGGGGTGGAAGAATAAGAACATAAGAACATAAGAACGGCCGTACCGGGTCAGACCAAAGGTCCATCTAGCCCAGTATCCTGTCTACCGACAGTGGACAATACCAGGTGCCCCAGAGGGAGTGGACCAACAGGCAATGATCAAGTGATCTCTCTCCTGCCATCCATCTCCATCCTCTGACAAACAGAGGCTAGGGACACCATTCCTTACCCATCCTGGCTAATAGCCATTAATGGACTTAACCACTATGAATTTATCCAGTTCTCTTTTAAACGCTGTTATAGTCCTAGCCTTCACAACCTCCTCAGGTAAGGAGTTCCACAAGTTGGCTGTGCGCTGCATGAAGAAGAACTTCCTTGTATTTGTTTTAAACCTGCTGCCTATTAATTTCATTTGGTGACCCCTAGTTCTTGTATTATGGGAATAAGTAAATAACTTTTCCTTATCCACTTTCTCCACATCACTCATGATTTTATATACCTCTATCATATCCCCCCTTAGTCTCCTCTTTTCCAAGCTGGAGTCCTAGCCTCTTTAATCTCTCCTCATATGGGACCCGTTCCAAGCCTCTAATCATTTTAGTTGCCCTTTTCTGAACCTTTTCTAGTGCCAGTATATTTTTTTTTAGATGAGGAGACCAGATCTGTACGCAGTATTCGAGATGAGAGCGTACCATCGATTTATATAAGGGCAATAATATATTCTCAGTCTTATTCTCTATCCCCTTTTAAATGATCCCTAACATCCTGTTTGCTTTTTTGACCGCCTCTGCACACTGCGCGGACATCTTCAGAGAACTATCCACGATGACTCCAAGATCTTTTTCCTGACTTGTTGTAGCTAAATTAGCCCCCATCATATTGTATGTATAGTTGGGGTTATTTTTTCCAATGTGCATTACTTTACATTTATCCACATTAAATTTCATTTGCCATTTTGTTGCCCAATCACTTAGTTTTGTGAGATCTTTTTGAAGTTCATCACAGTCTGCTTTGGTCTTAACTATCTTGAGCAGTTTAGTATCATTTGCAAACTTTGCCACCTCACTGTTTACCCCTTTCTCCAGATCATTTATAAATAAGTTGAATAGGATTGGTCCGAGCACTGACCCTTGGGGAACACCACTAGTTACCCCTCTCCATTCTGAGAATTTACCATTAATTCCTACCCTTTGTTCCCGGTCTTTTAACCAGTTCTCAATTCATGAAAGGACCTTCCCTTTTATCCCATGACAACTTAATTTACATAAGAGCCTTTGGTGAGGGACCTTGTCAAAGGCTTTCTGGAAATCTAAGTACACTATGTCCACTGGATCCCCCTTGTCCACATGTTTGTTGACCCCTTCAAAGAACTCTAATAGATTAGTAAGACACGATTTCCCTTGCAGAAACCATGTTGACTATTGCTCAACAGTTTATGTTTTTCTATGTGTCTGACAATTTTATTCTTAACTATTGTTTCGACTAATTTGCCCGGTACCAACGTTAGACTTACCGGTCTGTAATTGCCGGGATCACCTCTAGAGCCCTTTTTAAATATTGGCATTAAATTAGCTAACTTCCAGTCATTGGGTACAGAAGCCGATTTAAAGGACAGGTTACAAACCTTAGTTAATAGTTCCGCAACTTCACATTTGAGTTCTTTCAGAACTCTTGGGTGAATGCAATCCGGTCCTGGTGACTTGTTAATGTTAAGTTTATCAATTAATTCCAAAACCTCCTCTAGTGACACTTCAATCTGTGCCAGTTCCTCAGATTTGTCACCTATAAAAGCCGGCTCAGGTTTGGGAATCTCCCTAACATCCTCAGCCGTGAAGACTGAAGCAAAGAATCCATTTAGTTTCTCCGCAATGACTTTATCGTCTTTAAGCGCTCCTTTTGTATCTCGATCATCAAGGGGCCCCACTGGTTGTTTAGCAGGCTTCCTGCTTCTGATGTACTTAAAAAACATTTTGTTATTACCTTTGGAGTTGTTGGCTAGCCGTTCTTCAAACTCCTCTTTGGCTTTTCTTATTATATTCTTGCACTTAATTTGGCAGCGTTTATGCTCCTTTCTATTTGCCTCACTAGGATTTGACTTCCACTTTTTAAAGGAAGTCTTTTTATCTCTCACTGCTTCTTTTACATGGTTGTTAAGCCATGGTGGCTCTTTTTTAGTTCTTTTACTGTGTTTCTTAATTTGGGGTATACATTGAAGTTAGGCCTCTATTATGGTGTCTTTAAAAAGCACCCATGCAGCTTGCAGGGATTTCACTTTTGTCACTGTACTTTTTAACTTGTGTTTAACTAACCCCCTCATTTTTGCATAGTTCCCCCTTTTGAAATTAAATACCACAGTGTTGGGCTGTTGAGATGTTCTTCCCACCACAGGGATGTTGAATGCTATTGTATTATGGTCACTATTTCCAAGCGGCCCTGTTATAGTTACCTCTTGGACCAGCTCCTGCGTTTCACTCAAGACTAAATCTAGAGTTGCCTCTCCCCTTGTGGGTTCCCATACCAGCTGCTCCATGAAGCAGTCATTTAAAGTATCGAGAAATTTTATCTCTGCATTTCTTCCTGAAGTGAAATGTTCCCAGTCAATATGGGGAAAATTGAAATCCCCACTATTATTGGGTTCTTAATTTTGATAGCCTCTCTAATTTCCCTTAGCATTTCATCATTACTATCACTGTCCTGGTCAGGTGGTCTATAATAGATCCCTAATGTTATGTTCTTATTAGAGCATGACATTTCTATCCATAGAGATTCTATGGAACATGTGGATTCACTTAAGATTTTTACTTCATTTGATTCTACATTTTCTTTCACATATAGTGCCACTCCCCCCCCCTGCACGGCCTGTGCTGTCCTTCAGATATATTTTGTACCCCGGAATGATTGTATCCCATTGATTGCTCTCAGTCCACCAGGTTTCTGTGATGCCTATTATATCAATAGCCTCCTTTATCACGAGGCACGCTAGTTCACCCATCTTATTATTTAGACTTCTAGCATTTGTGTACAAGCACTTTAAAAACTTGTCACTGTTTATTTGTCTGCCCTTTTCTGATGTGTCAGATTCTTTTTTATGTGAATGTTTATCATCTGATCTGGCCCTTACATTATCCTCCTCCATTCTCTGCTCCTGACTATAACCTGGAGATTCTCTATCATTAGACTCTCCCCTAAGAGAAGTCTCTGTCCGAGCCACATGCTCCTCTGCAGCAGTCGGCTTTCCTCCATCTCCTAGTTTAAAAACTGCTCTACAACCTTTTTAATGTTTAGTGCCAGCAATCTGGTTCCACTGTGGTTTAGGTGGAGCCCATCCTTCCTGTATAGGCTCCCCCCATCCCAAAAGTTTCCCCAGTTCCTAATGAAAGTAAACCCCTCCTCTCTACACCATCGTCTCATCCACGCATTGAGACTCTGAAGCTCTGCCTGCCTACCTGGCCCTGCGCGTGGAACTGGGAGCATTTCTGAGAATGCCACCATAGAGGTCCTGGATTTCAGTCTTTTCCCTAGCAGCCTAAATTTGGCCTCCAGGACATCTCTCCTACCCTTCCCTATGTCATTGGTACCTACATGTACCACGACCACCGGCTCCTCCCCAGCACTACACATAAGTCTGTCTAGATGCCTCGAGAGATCCGCAACCTTCACACCAGGCAGGCAAGTCACCATGCGGTTCTCCTGGTCATCACAAACCCAGCTATCTACGTTTCTAATGATCGAATCTCCCATTACTAACACCTGCCTTTTCCTAGCAACTGCAGTTCCCTCCCCCAGAGAGGCAACCTCAGTGCGAGAGGCAACCCCAGCACCATCTGGAAGGAGGGTTCCAACTATGGGAAGGTTTCCCTCTGGTCCCGTTGACTGCTCTGCTTCCCTGGGCCTTTCATCCTCCTCAACAGCGCAGGGGCTGTCTGACCGGAGGTGGAACAATTCTACAGTGTCCCGGTAGGTAGCAGAGTTTGTGTTAATGTTTAAATTACTCAAATGCACCCAGAGGCTGTGGAGATGGATGCAGAAAATAACTCTATAATGAGAAATAAATGGGCCTGATTCTGCATTTCTTTACAGCAGTGGAGTTCAGTGGAGTTACTGCTGGTTTACATCGGTATGACAGTGGCAGATGCATCATGCTCGACATACCGAACAAGCAATTTATTACCTAGAGAGAAGGGCTTTTCCTGACAAGTGCGTGGTTCACAACTTGACCCCTTCCCAGATATGTTGGCTAAAGCGCAGCATCATGCAGCCCAGTGTATAATTTGATCCAAACTCATCCTCATTGTCATCTGTTCTCTCCCACCAGCTGCCATGGATCATAATGAAAGAAAATGTTTCATCATTAATACCCATCACCCTTCATTCAACATGAAGAGGAGGTGAGTCTGCTGCTGCTGTCATCTCCCATTCCACTCTCATTTCTATGCCCCTGGCCTTTGTGAGCCAGGGCTGAATTGCAGAAAAAGTTGACACTATGCTCATACTGTTTATACCGGATGGAAGGTCAGGCACACAAACACATCCTCATACTCTCTCTCTTGTTTTTAGTACTCCATGACATGTTTTTAATGTTTTGCAGCCCTGTTGGTCCCAGGATATTAGAGAGACAAGGTGGATGAGGTAATATCTTTTACTGGACCAACTTCTGTTGGACAGAGACACATTTTTCAAGATACCCAGAGATCCTTTTCATACAAGATAGACCTCACCCATCTTGTCTCTCTACATGTTTTTGAGGCATGCAGTGGGCAGCAAGGCAGCAATGTCACTAAGACACCTCGTCAGGGGAGATCTTTATATTCTAAACACAAATCCTTCACATGGTGTAAATTCAATGCTAGAAAGGGGGAAATAAAAGAGAGCTGAAGACTGAGCAATGTTGGAAGATCCAGAGCAGGGATAAGCCAGTCAGAAAGTGTGTGTACGTGATAAAGTGTATCTTGCACTGATTTGGCATTTAGTGATTGTGTAAAATGAGTGTAAGATTCAGAGAGTGTATCTAAAGTGGATCTTGCACTGATTTGGTATTCAGCAATTGTGTAAAATGAGTGTAAGATGCACAGAGGAGTTGGAGAGAGGATCCCATGGAAATAGGCAGTGATCCCAGCTAATGGCATTGCAAGCCCATTTTACTGAGATATTTGAAGCTCTGCAACTTTCTTCTGTCATTAACTGAACTTTTCCAAAGTTCCACAGTCTGGGTCTTACCCTGGGGCTGGCTTTTCACGCTCTTTACATACTTTGCACTTTCATAGAATCCGAGAATTTTAGGGCTAGAAGGGACCTCAAGAGGTCATCTAGTCCAGTCCCCTGCACTGAGGCAGAACTAGGTATACTTAGACCATCCCTGCAAGGATCTCAAAGCACGTTACAAAGGAGTGAATATCGTCAGCCCCATTTCACAGAGAAATACACCACGGCACCAAGCAGTTAAGGGAATTACCCAAGTCACACAGGAAACCTGTAGTAGGTCAAGGAATTGAACCCAGATCCCAGAGCCTTAACCACAAGAACAACCTTCTGCTGTACACAACAGCAGGACCTGATCAAGAAAGGACCAGTGACAGTAGCAATGTGTCTAGCAATTGTTCTCTATTGATTCTTTAAGGGGAAGCAGCTGCATTATTTTTAAATTAAAAAATAATTTAATTTAATTTAATTTAGTCAAATACAGACCTAGAGGCTTAAAATTATATTTGCTCTGTAGCAGATTTCCTGTTCTCCACTGCATAATGTTGAGTTTCTGTAATAAAGACACACTTATCCTCCAGGAATTTCAAGGTTCCAGGACTGTAGGACCAAATTCTGCCCTCAGAAATAGCATAATTTCCACTGAAATATGAGATTGTATCTGTAGGTAAAATTTGAGCCTGGTGCTAGAAAACCAGAAATTGACAAAATGACCCTACCTCCAATATCACTGGTTTTAACCTGAACAGTGTATGTGGTATTCTCCATCATCTGCTCTTCATTTATCACTGCAGGCATCTCGCACACAAGAGCTCCCTTAGCATTTCTGAGCTTGGACAACCATTCGCTGTATGTAAACGTGGTCACTTCTTGATTCGACAGGTTCTTCATGATGATCTGGGGAAACGAAGGAAATTTCAGCCATGGTTAAAATAAGGGCAGAGATAAGGCTTAGAAGTAGCACTGTGCAGTTGAGAGCGGATAGAATGTTTGGTAGAACTCTGGCCACAGACCAGCACCGAGTCCAACACACACGTATTCAGGTCACCAGCTCCTTTTGAGCAACTTTTACTGGTCTCATGATGGTTCCAGTGGGATGGGAGAAGTACTGTGTGCTGTTCTTGAGCTAATCCTCTCCACAAGGCTGGACCTTCGTATGATGGAAAGGCAACGGAAGAATTGGAGAGGTATTGCAGAGGACACCAAACAAAAATCTACGGCTTACTTTGGAGGGGGGCAAGGCAAACAACAGTTTATATGACTAACTGGCAGAAGCAGAAAGTATACAGAAGTGAAGCAGCGCATCAGGAAGTGCTGAGCGGCTGCACGAGCCCCCGCAAGAGGAGGTTGGCATGGTGCTGCCTGATCGGCATATGGCAGTGTTGCCAAACTAGAGAGATTTAAAAAAAAAAAAAAAAGCAAATGTTAATTGAAACAGAAACTCATGCAATAATTTATCTTCAATGTAAGACGCAACCAAACCCTGTTCCCAGGACTCGTGATCCTGTGCCCCACACATACATTCTGGCACCATTGTGAGTAGCATCATATCCTGACAAAAGCTTACAGGAAAATACTTGGCGCGGGAACAGCCAGGCCTGGATTCACAAAGGGACTCCGGCATTGTGATGCAAAGCATTGCAATGCCTAACTTTTGGGCACCTAGAAAAATCACAGCACAACACTGCAATCTCTGAAGCCTGAGTTAGGTGTCTAGGCTCCCCTATACAATGACTGGGGAGAGGTAAGCACTTTAGACTGCAATCCACAAAAGTCAGCATGGTAGGCAGAGAGCTGCCTAAGCTAATGAATGGGTGATGCTGATGAGAGGGGTCTTTCTGAAGCCCCAGCCCTCTCATGGGAATAGGCGCCTAAGTCCATGCTGAAAGGAGTCACCGATCGCTGCTAGCAATCCCTCTCCTGGAGTATGGCCGCTAAAATCATTCCTTGTGAGCATGATTTAGGCACCTGCCTCCCCCCACACACGATGTGCAGACAAGGAAGTGGTAGTGTCACCCACCAAATAACTTTTTGCACAATGGTTAGAAGACTCACCTGGGGTGGGCGAGACCGCAGTTCAATGCGACCCTCTGCCTGAGGGGGAGAATGGATTTGAACAAGAGTCTCCCACCTCGCAGGAGCATGCTCTACCCACCCTGCTGTGGGCTAGTCTGATGTTGGGGAGCTCCCTCAATTTCTCCTCTTGAAGCTTCCATTCATTTCAATGGCAGTTAGGAGCCTAAGTACCTTTAAGGAGCTAGGCCTCAGTGCCCATGGGTTGAGCCCAATGTTATTTTCGTTGCATTTGGATCAGAAGGGTTAGGATCCTAGCATTGAGGTGGGGCTCTTTTTGTTTGTTCTCTCTTCTTTTTGTTGAGAGCATTGGCTGCTGGCTTGCCAACGCCAGTGGGGCAGTGGATTGTGTTTCAACTATTTTTCAGCACTGCCCCCTAAGGATCTGATGTGAATATTTAAATGTTTGTACATCTAAATATATTAATAAGTGAGGGTTGACCCTATTAGGATTTTGACGGGAACGTCAGTATCTCTATAAGAGGGTGGCCTTCTCCTTTAAGGTTCAGGAGACCTGGAGCTAGCTAGTCAGCCTCACCCCTGCCCCCGTGCCCTAGTTAGCTGCCGCAGGGTCAGGAGACAGCCTGAAATTCCTGGGTCTCAAACAAGGATTAAGAAAAGTCAGTTTGTGGGAGGAGCCACAAGTCTGGGCTCTTGTGGAAGGCTCTGAAAGGACTCCAAGGAAGTAGCCTGGGAGTCTGGGCTCTACCCAGAGCAGGGAAGATGGAAAGGTAACCAGGGCTGGCTCCAGGCACCAGCTTACCAAGCAGGTGCTTGGGTCGACCACTTCGGAGAGGGGCGGCACGTCCAGCTGTTCAGCGGCAATTTGGCGGACGGTCCCTCACTCCCGCTCGGAGCGAAGGACCTCCTGCTGAATTGCCGCTGCAGATCACGATCGCAGCTTTTTTTGTTTGTTTGTTTGTTTGGCTGCTTGGGGCGGCCAAAACCCTGGAGCCGGCCCTGAAGGTAACCCAGCGTAGCTGAGCTTGCGAGAGGGGAAGCAGCTTGACAGACAATCATAGAATCATAGAAGATTAGGGTTGGAAGAGACCTCAAGAGGTCATCTAGTCCAACCCCCTGCTCAAAGAAGGACCAATACCAACTAAATCATCCCAGCCAGGGCTTTGTCAAGTCAGGCCTTAAAAACCTCTAAGGATGGAGATTCCACCATCTCCCTAGATAACCCATTCCAGTGCTTCACCACCCTCCTAGTGAAAAAGTTTTTCCTAATATCCAATCTAGACCTCCCCCACTACAACTTGAGACCATTACTCCTTGTTCTGTCATCTGGTACCATTGAGAACAGGCAAGCTCCATCCTCTTTGGAGCCCTCCTTCAGGTAGTTGAAGGCTGTTATCAAATCCCCCCTCACTCTTCTCTTATGCAGACTAAATAAGCCCAGTTCCCTCAGCCTCTCCTCATAAGTCATGTGCTCCAGCCCCCTAATCATTTTTGTTGCCCTCCGCTGGATGCTCTCCCATTTGTCCACATCCCTTCTGTAGTGGGAGGCCCAAAAATGGACGCAATACTCCAGGTGTGGCCTCACCTGTGCTGAATAAAGGGGAATAATCACTTCCCTAGATCTGCTGGCAATGCTCCTATCATGCAGCCCAATATGCTGTTAGTCTTCTTGGCAACAAGGGCACACTGCTGACTCATATCCAGCTTCTCATCCACTGTAATCCCCAGGTCCTTTTCTGCTGCTTAGCCAGTTGGTCCTCAGCCTTTACCGGTGTATGGGATTCTTCCGTCCTAAGTGCAGGACTCTGCACTAGTCCTTATCGAACCTCATCAGATTTCTTTTGGCCCAATCCTTCAATTTGTCTAGGTCACTCTGGACCCTATCCCTGCCCTCCAGTGTATCTATCTCTCCCCTCAGCTTAGTGTCATCTGCAAATTTGCTGAGGGTGCAATCCATCCCATCAGCCAGATCATTAATGAAGATGTTGAACAAAACCAGCCCCAGGACCGACCCCTGGGGCACTCCGCTTGATACTGCGTGCCAACTAGACATCGAGCTGTTGATCACTACCTGTTGAGCCTGACGATCTAGCCAGCTTTCTATCCACCTTATAGTCCATTCATCCAATCCATGCTTTTTTAACTTGCTGGAAAGGATACTGTGGGAGACTATAACAAAAGCTTTGCTAAAGTTAAGGTATATCACATCCACCGCTTTCCCCATATCCACAGAGCCAGTTGTCTCATCATAGAAGGCAATCAGGTTGGTCAGGCATGACTTGCCCTTGGTGAATCCATGTTGACTGTTCCTGATCACCTTCCTCTCCTCCAAGTGCTTCAAAATGGGTTCCTTGAGGAACGCTCTATCCCAGAGCAGAGAGACTTAAAGGGAGCTCAGAAGGTGGAGTCCAAGGGGAGCAAAAGAACTGCTGCCAACTCCAGCCTGTGTGAGGAAAGCTGAGAGGACCCACCTCAGAGGAGTCAATGGAGCAGGGAGCGCCTGCAATGCCATTATTGGCCAGCAGGGGGTGTTATAGGGCAGGCACACCCTGTGACAATCCTTCACTTTAAAAAAAAAGGTGTTTCAGGAATAGTGTGTATAAATACAGCCCCAGTAGTCTGCTGTGTAGTTAAGTGAATATCATCACTGGCAGGAGCCTTAATCTGCACCCAAGCAATTTTGCAATTTTATTTTGCTCTGAGTACTGTAATGGAGAGATTTGGTACCTCAGTCATTTCAATTTACCTCTCCCCACATCTCCCAGAAGAGAGCAGCCTGAACAGCTTCCCCCGGGGGGCCTGCAGACTCCCCAATGTACACAAACCAACGCTGGGGTAATTGCCCTTGTGCTTATACTTTAAAGTGCCCAGCACACGTGTAGAAGAATCCATAACGAGGTTCTGATTCTGTGATTGTTCTCATCAGGACACTGAAAAAGGAAAGAGAATAACCCCCTCTTCATTGCAAAGGGAGAACACTTGCGGGCTCTGCTTTGAATGAACGGTCTCAAACTCTCGCGGAATTTTTATAATATAAAGGAAAATTCTAACCAAACAACGTCAACTCAGATGGTTGCATTCAGGATGGTTTGTAGGTATTGGGTACAAAGCAAGGAGTGCTTTATTAAGGCAGCTTCATAGCAGATGGGGCATGGATTGTACAACCCCCAATGAATCAAATGTGCAGATTTTTAACCCTAACCCGAACAGTTTCCCATTCTCTCACTCAGCAAATCCTCATCTCCTCCCATTACTTCCCAACCCTCTACCTTACCTCCCAGAGCCACTGGGATGCTTTACGTTCGCTAGCAGGATCCTTGGAGGGGACTCATCAGTAGGGGATATGTATAACCATTGAGGCACTAGGTGGAGCTGCCATGTGGCCCAGAACCCAACAACAGCAGAAGAGTTGTAAAAAGTGGCCTCTAATTTTGAGTGCTTTGAATGTTGGGTCTTCTGACTTCAGCCACCCAGGGCCTGATCTCCTGAAGTGCTGAGCACCCACAATTCCCGTTGGTGATATAGGTGCCCAACATTCTGAAAAATCAGGCCTTAAGTGTCTCAAAATTGCATCACCCCAAATCAGTGGCAGGTTTTGAATTTTTCCCTAAGCTCCTCAGAGCTTTCAACCCCTTACTGTATAGCCCCAGTGCTGCAAACTGTTGTGTGCGCACATAGGGATCTTTTTGCAGAACTGGGGACTAAGTTTGTAAAATGGCATGTTAATATCTGGGGATCTATAAATAACAATGAACAATGATGGCTACTGCTCAACATGCTATGCATCAAGATCTTGATCCCATTCATATTTGAAGTCATAATTTAAAATCCATTTTTAAATATTTTAAGTCTTACTTTTAAATCCGTTTGCATTTTTAATGCAGTTTGGATCTTAAGTATCCGGTTATTTACCCCACTGAGCTTCTGAATGGGGGGTTGCAACGTATCTCAAATAGAGAAAAAGAATTATGAAGAAAAATATCTTTTCTGCTGGTAAATTGAGAGGTTTAGCTATGTACATCTTTGAAGCATTTTAATTGGTGTTTATACACTTCTATTTCTAGTAAACTAAAAGCGGCATAAATTATGATCAGCGAACTGTTTACAAAAAGACCAAAGAGAATTAAAAAGAACGTTTATTGTTATTTCAACAGAACAAGAAAACTGAGAATGTCCTATGGCTAAATAGAGCAACAAATGGTTAATTATGGGGTTGATAGCTTAATCTAGCTTCTCATTTCACCATGCTAGTTAGCACTAACTGTGAACCATCTGTCTGAGATTTTAGCAATATCCCCACATGTATTTCATGATGTGGTTTTAATATGCATTGCTGAGAGAAATGGTTCAGATCAGTTTTCATGTCACACCAAGCTACATACATTTTCCAATTCGGAATACAAATCAGGACACACAGTGGCTCCCTCCTCCTGTTTTATGGATCACTCCTGTCCTGGTTCACTTGTTGAGAATGTCATGTTGTACTTTTACCTCAGGAAAAAAGAATCAATAAAGAATGTTCCAAAAATTGCACTATAGCTAACAGAGAAGTTCAGCTTTCTCAGCTTCTTTCCTCTCTCCTGTATTTGTGTACTAAAAAGGAGATGAGGGCAAGATTTTTACAAGTGCCCACATGGCTTAGGAACCTGAACCCCATTTTCAAAAGCATTTCAAAAGAATTTGGTGCATTAGTTGTTTGTCTGTCTCCGTGGGTATGTCTACACAGGGATAAAATACCCGGGGCGTGATGGTGGCTGGCTGAGATCAGCTGACTACGGCTCACAGGGTTCGGGCTATGGAACTAAAAATCGCTGTGTAGACATTCAGGCTTGGGAAGGAGCCCGAATTCTGGAACCCTGCACCCTGGCAGGGTCCCACAGCTCAGGCTCCAGCCCCAGTCCGAATGTCTACACAGCGATTTTTCAGCCCTGGAGCCCGAGCTCCATAAGCCCAAGTAGGGTGGCCAGATGTCCCCATTTTATAGGGACAGTCCTGATTTTGGGGTCTTTTCTTATATAGGCTCTTATTACCCCCCACCCTCTGTCCTGATTTTTCACACTTGCTGTCTGGTCACCCTAAGCCCGAGTCAGCTGGCCAGGGCCAGCAGCGGGGTTTTTTAATGCTTGTGTAAGACATACCCTGTGAGGCTGTGTGGCTGGGGGTTACCAGGTGAACAGGTCAGGCCAGGAGCGGTCTATTTGTTGCATCTCCATGAGGACTATGTGGCTGGGATTCTTTGATCAGATCTGGTGTTTGAAGTCTGATGGGATAAAACTAAGCAGCAAGTCTTAATATATAAGTCAGTTGCCAAGTGAACATTTAAAGAGGCGAACAGGAGCAGTAACCAGGGGAGTTTTGGAGGGAATTGGAATAGGAAGTGTGGTTCCTTCTGTTTTAGGTATGGTTCTATGCCAGGTAGTGGAATCTGAATGACGAGAGAACAACTGCTGTGTTTTGCTTTGGATGTGCTATTTTTTCCTTTCTGCTGGAAGACAGTCAAGATTTCTGGTGCATGAAATGCAAGCTGGTAGCCATACTGGAGGACGAGATACATAGTCTGGAAGCACAAGTATCAACACTGTGTAGTGTCTGAGAAAACAAAGTCTTTTTGGACAACCAGATTTAGAAATTATTGCCACAGATTCCACATGGGGAGGGTTTTCCATTGGAGAGAGTATAAACCAAAGAAGAAGACAGGCAATTTAAGACCAAGAGGGAGGAAAGAGAAACAGGTGGCATTCAGTCCAGCTAGAGTCAGCTCAGTGAGCCAACTATCAATGAATTTATCTCTAGAAGAATGGAACAGAATGCTACAGGAGACATACTCGATGGGCCTTCTTGTGATATGGTATGAAGCAATCAGCTACCAAGAGAGATTCTTCAGCTGTCCTAAGAAGACAAGCAATCATCATTGGTGACTCCATATTAAGAAGAGTGGACAGAGAATTCAGCAAGGGACTTCTTAGTTGGAGCAGCCATTGTTAAATTAACAATCCGAGGGGAGGATGGTAAGGAGGTGAATGTTGTACAAACTCAGCCTGTAATGAACAAATTGAACCAATGTGACAAAGTATGTAAAGAGAAGGAAAATTTCAATTGCTTACATACCGATGCTAGGAGACTGGGCAATAAACAATTAGAATTGGAAATGCTCACTGAGAAGAAATATGATATCGTTGGTATTACTGAAACCTTATGGGACACTTTATTAGAATGTTCAAATCATTACATTGTTACAACCTGATTAGGAAGGATAGAGTGGATGAAAGAGATGGCACCTTACGTTACAGATACCATTAACTTTTTCATAGTTATTGATATCTCAGAACCACTGGGACTTGAATGCAAAATCAATGCTCTAACTAACAAACCCAGGAGAGGGTACTGGTGGGGGTCTGTTACAGACCACCGAATCAAACTAACGAACAGTATGCATTACTCCTTATGCACCTCTCTGTAATGTGAGTGGAAATAAAAATTATATTTTCGCATCCTCAATTTGAAAATATGTTGTAGGTCTCATGCAGCCAGTAGTAAAACATCTTAGTGTTTCTAAAATTATAGCTGGTAATTTTCTAACACAAAATGCAGCCAACATAAGATGACTCTATTTCAGACCTTGCTAATGTGGATAAAGATGAATTAATCACCCCAGTGGGTGGTTGCCTAGGGACCAGTGATCATGACCTAATTATGTCTAATGTGGGCCAAAAGAAGACAGTTCCATGCAGCAGTTCTTCAAAAGGGTTAATTTCCTCAAACTGAGGAAGATGAACAAAATTGATTGGGAGGAAATTTTAGACAGAAAAATGTGAATGAAAATTGGGAGTTGTTTAAGAGGAGGATATTAGACAGCTAAAAAGCCACAATTCTACAGTCAAGAAAGAGGACAACTTTGGGTAAAAGCCCATCCTTGTTAAGTGGTGAAGGCAGCAATTAGAAAAAAAATTCCCAATACATAACAAATGGAAAAAATGGGGGGTGGAGTAGATAGCAATCAATATAAATTATAAGTTACTATGTGCAGAAAATTGATAAGGGAAGCTAAAGTCATCATGGAAAAAATCCATGGCTAGTAGGGCAAAGGAAAATAAAAAGGAGGATTTTTTTAAAGTATATTAGGAACAAAAGAAACCCTAACAAAAATATAGGACCATTACTAAATGAAGATGGAAAACTTGTTAATAATGATGTTGAAAACGTAGAAATGTTCAATAAATATTTCTGTTCTGTATTTGGAAAGAAGCAGGTTGATGTACTTGTATCACATGAGGAAATTGAAGTACTTTCCAATCCATTAGTAACGAAGGAGTATTAATTTAATTGGGAGTTAGGCACCTCACCTGCCTAGGCACTTTTGAATATCTCATTAGGCAGCTATCTGCATCTTGAGGTGCCTAAATACCTTTGGAAATCTGGCCCTTAGAAACCTACGGCTCTTAGAAACGTAACCTTAGAAATCTAAGTCTCATTGAAAATGTCACCAATCACTCTCTTCCCCTTAAAGAATGAAAGAAAAACTTTAGAATATTTGAGCTTGACAAGCTTTGGGGAAAGCATTCAATTGCCCTTACTGAATCTGCCAACTGACATATGATGCTCACTCAGAGTAACAGAAATGACCCTGCAATAAAAACTGTTACAACCTGAATTTGGGTTCAAATGTAGAGCAACTTTCCTGTGTCCTGAAACAATGACCATTGGGCTACAAATATACCACAAGGAAATTAGGACAGAAGGAGAAGCAGAATAGTAAATTCCCTGGCGTCTCAGGGCACATCCACACTACAGACTTAAGACAACCTATGTTAGGTTGACCAACTGTGGTGGCTGATGTCCACACTACCCTCGTTCTGTTGGTGGTGCGTGTCCTCACCAGGAGCGCTTCCACTGACTGAAGAGGGGCAGTGTGGGGGACTGAGAGCCTGGGCTCTCAGCTATGCTCAGCTCCCCGCTCCCAGCTGGGAGTGGGGGCCAGTAACCCAGGCTTCCGACCTCCCCATTCCCAACTGGGAGCAGGGGCCAGCCATCCGGGCTTCTCACCTCCCCGCTGGGAGCTGGGGCCAGCTGCCTGGGAGTGGAGAGCCGGGTGGGCACAGCCTGGCGGGGAGCCGGGGGCAGCTGGCTCTAGTTGCCCGGCTTTCTTGCCAATTTCACAGCTGCAGCACGGAGCTCCGAAATTGAGAAGACCGCCAAGAGTGTCTGCAGCTGTGAAACTGACAAGAAAGCCAGACACTCCACCCCTTCCCGCCCCCTCCCCTGAGCCTGCCATGCCCTCACTCCTCCCCCCCCACCCCCAGAGTCTCCTGCACGCCACAAAACAGCTGATTGGGAGGTGTCGAGAGGCAGGGGGGGTGCTGATCGGCGGGGCTGCTGGTGGCGCTGGGAATGGGGGGGGAGAGAGGGTGTTGATGGGGGGCTGCTGACATATAACTGTGGAAAAAGCAGCATGTGCCCCCCTAAGTATCTGCTGTCAGTGATACATATGGTGATGGCCTTTGCTACATCCCATATTTGAAAACCCCAATGTAGTGCTGTCCCATCTGCCTATTGATCCCTCTTCCCAGTGCTCCTGCCTGGCGCCTGATTCCCGTGTGTGTGTAGTAGGAATGGAAAGACGCTTCCTACAGCCGCCCATGTTTAAACCATGATTCATTACTGAGAAAATATAGCAAGAGTAACTATTACTGTAGGGCCTACAAACAGGATACTCTATTTTACTCATTTTGATGAGTGAACATTAGCACAGTTCATATAGATCTGCTGGATCCACAGATCATGCACGTGCATTAGCAATAATCCATAGTTGCCATATGAAAAAAGAAAAAAAATGGCATGGGGGAAGGGAGATGCATTCCACTTTTACAGGATTTACAGTTGCCCAGAAGTGTCTTTTTATAATGTACCACCCAACTCAGCTGGTGCTATTTACCAACACTTGCTAGTGAATGATAATTTCTTCAATACAGACAGAGCAGCTCCGTTTTTCTAGAAGCTCTCACTACATCATACAGTCCATAACATATTGCAGGTGCACTGGCACTGAGCCAGCGTTCTTTCCTAGTGAGGAAGACAGACGTTTAACAGCAGAGAGGCCATTTGGGTAAAGTTATACCTTGCATTTGTTTCCCTCCCGCACCCCGCAACCTCCTGGTCTCAGATTCTGCTGGGACAAGAATTCAGAAATGGAAAGGAAAGAAACACTACAAGAATGTTAGTTATGGTGTGAATGAGAAAGGCAACTGTTCCTACTCACAGGCTGGTCCATTTCTGCTCTCCCCCCACTAGGGCTCGGGCCTCGACACAACAGAGTTCAGATTTGTGTACTGCAGGAAATAACCACGTTACCTTTTCCAGGAACCAGTCTGGGCGTGTCCCCTTTCCATCAGTCCGGATCCTCATCTTCCTGAGTGGTGCAATATCTGCAATCTCCATGATAAAAGTGTCCTCCTGACCTCTCTCAAATCTGGAGAAATTAAAAGGTCACGCAGGTTTTGTATTATCTGGCTTGGTTTCCTGTGCTGATGCATTCACCATGCGCTGTGCATACTACAGCTCAAACCACGCCAGCAACCTCAGTAAAAATGGTTGTAAACCACCCGTTCTATGTGCACTGTTTTGGACTTAAGTTTTCCACTCTGGTTATTGCATGCTAGCATGGTTCTGGCAAGCTTCCCCTGCCCAGTTTGGACAGGAATTCTTTTCCCCTGAGAATTAAGACAATCCAAACCCCGCTGTAGGTTGCCCAAGCTAATCTACAGCATGGCTCATTACCCTGGTTGTAACACAGATATAACTACGTTTACATGGTGTACATGCAAACCGTGTTACTAGTAAAGACGGGACAAAACTACAAACCCCATCTACATATTCCCAAACTTTTTGAGAGATTGACTCTGGAATTGAAGTTTGCAGATTGAGGCCATCTCCTGCTACACCTGGGGCAGGCTAGCGTTTGGAAACTCGGCCTCAAGCCATCGGTTGTATTCTGTTATGCTGTTGCATTATGGGGAGAAGAGGGTATAGGGAACATTGGCCTTTGCTGCTGAGGAGCAACAGGGGAAAAAAGGGCCAACTAATGGGCTGGAATGTGCATCTTGAATGACGTAGTACATTTGTTAAGTGTATGTCTAGTTCCCCAGCTGCTTAGGATCTATGCTTACAGTGAGAAATCCTGGCCCCGTTGAAGTCAGCAGGAGTTTAGCCTTTGAATCAAGAGCGGCCACTGTTCGCCTATAGTGCGAAGCATGTGTTATTGCAGGCTCTCTACAGCCAATGCATCCCCCAGGGAGGCCCACCCTGTAATATCCCACACAGGCTGGCAGAATTGCTGTAGACCTACAAGAAAATAGCCAACTACTAATCACTAGCTAGCATGGCAGTTGGAGATAGGTCATAAACTATCCTCCCAAACACCAGTGGAACGACCAGCCACCACTCTGGCTCCTCTGCTTATGTGTTGTATGGTCTTCCCCTTTGTCCAGCGTTTAAAAGTTCTGACGGTGAGCTTTTTTAGGGACCAGGGCATGTGTCTTCTCATGTGTTTGGACACAGCTTTGTACACTGTGGGCACTACTACAGCCTAGATAATCGATAGTAATGGTACCCCATTTCTGGCAGTGGGCTGTACCTGCTACCAGCTGTGCAACTCTGTGATATGAGGGGGAAATTTCTTTTCAGCCTCTGGTCAGATTACATCCTATAGAATAAATCTGATTATCCTTGAGCCATCATCTCAGCCTGCATAGCTGCAGATGCTACCAATAGTTTTGGCATGAGCTGCAAAATTTTCATCCAGACTTTAACTTCCCCAGACTTTAACTTCCCCAGACTTACAGAGGCATCAGGTGTGGGGTTTGGACTCAGGTCCATTTCTAATTATTAATGATTAAATTTACCTCACCCTCACCCTTTTGAAAACGTGTGCTATGTTCTTTGCCTCAGTGCCTTTCTCTGGTAGTGAGTTCCAAGGCTCACGATACACTGCAAAATAATATTTCCTTTCATGCCTTATGTGGATTGATTCTCCAGTTTCTAACTTTATAAGACAAAATGAAAAGGAGTAAACCATCACTTTTCATTATGGACACCGTTGTTCGTAAAGCTTTATGCCCCATCACACTTCTGTCCTTTCCAGGCTAAATAACTCTAGTCTAAGCAGTCTCCCATCATCCCGTTCTTTCAACCTGCTGTCATCAGTCAATATCCTGTTCAGAATTTGTAGGTTTCATATCCAACCCATTACTCACAAGAACTCATTATACTGTAGGGAAACAATCACCCTAAGGAGACGGACTGGAGGACCTAATAGGTCTTTCCTATCCCTAATTTATATGAGCATGAACATAAGAATTGTAAATCTGAATAAAAACCGGGGGTGATAATACTGGAGGAGATAAAGTATTTAGCAAAATGTCTTCTTCAGAACACTGAACCATTTGTCTGCCGGATTTCATTAAGCTTTCCTATCCATGCCTCTACCTATAAATATTTCTATTGCCTACAGGTCTTGGCAATAAACAGTAATGTAACTAAAATCGCCTTAAATCTGTGACAGGTTAGAGAGTTGTTTCTTTGTAAGGTGGCGAGCTCCTGTCAATGAGCTGGTACTGGATGGCCCCAATAAATATGAACAATCTTGTCTCTTTTAACAATCTTGTATTCAGTGCCTTCTCCTCCCTCCCTCTCTGTCCAGTTGTGTGATGACTACGGATGTTTCCGTATGGGACTTGAATCAATGGAAGTTTGTGTTGTGAATTGCTGGACTGAGAGACAACAGGAATTACAAGTAAACAGGCAATGTGCACATTGTGTAAAGTTCCCTTTTGCTGAGGGTGTTAAGGACAGCCAGGACAATGCAAGTAATAGGCAGGTTACATCAATCTTGGGTCTGGAATGAGGGCCTGCAGTTGGGCCTGGAGCAGCTAGCTAACAGCAGTTGACACCCCTAATCAGCTAGATGGTCCTATTGCTGGAGTGGCATTGCCAGGACTGCTCTGAAGACCACTAGTAGCACTCAGCCAGGGGATGCTCAATGTGTATGCCCACAGCGTCAATCGCTGCCTTGTTCTCAGCCTTGCTCCAGTCCTGTTCCTGCCTTGCTCCTACCCTGCTCCAGTCCACTCCAGCCCTACTCGGTTTCTGACTCCTGGTTCCTGACCCTCAGCTCTGGCTCCTGGATCTTGACTCTAGCACTAGGCTGGACAGTGGCTGCTCCAAGCACTAGGCTTGACTGCCCATGCCCTGGTCTGTGACATCTTGTGGCAGAGCTACAGTGTGTGCAAAGCTGCTTTATATATTGCACACATTAGCTGTTATTCCTTTGGAGCCATTGTACAACCAGCTGCGTCAGTTGCTTTTCACTATGTTTTGTGGGGCCTGGTCTTGAAGAAAGGCCTCTGTGGTGACTCACGGCACACAATGTAGTATGTGGTGGAAAGGTCTCTTTAAAATTAGTCATAGAAGCTCTGTGAGCCTCCCTCAGGAGTTACAATAATGTAAGTTATTTCTCGGCTTATTCAGTCAACTGGGGGAGTTTGGGATATCTAGAGCTATCTTGAAGGACTCCTCTCCAGTGACTGGGAGTCTCTTCCCATCCCTCATAGGTATTTTCAGCTGACATGGGACTGGTTTTGTTTCTTAAACAAGAAAAACAACGGTCCCCCCGGGGTTGCACATTGGGCTTAAAACACCGGAAGACAGACCAGCTAAGCGTAGGGAGCTGCAAAGGGCAGCAGGCGGGGGAAGCTCATCTGCTGGTGCTCTTAGGTTAAAAGCACCTGAGCATGCCTGGAAACAAACTGTCTTCTGCATATCTCTATCTGGATCCAAAAGCTATGACACTCTGTCGCCTGCATGGCTCGGAAGGGAGCATATCCACTCTGCTGGGTTGGGTCTTTTGAAGATGATGCAGAGATTTTAGGCAGGGGTCAATGCGTTCTACCTTTCCAAAACAAAGCAACAGCACCCTTCTCGTTGCATAATGAAACACGGGACGGCGTCAAGGTCATTTGAACATACTTGCCCATGGAACTATTCCTTACTGGCATCTGCAAGTATAACGTCTCTTCATCATCCTGCCCACAGAGCTCTTCTTTTCAGTAACGCTAGTCAGTGCACGATACCCAGAATCAGAACTCAGTCAGTTAACATGCGATAAGGCAAAAAGGGCCGGTGTCCCCGACAGCAAACTGGGTCTAAAGTCTAGGGCTGGATCCTTGGATCCTGCAGCACTCTGGTGGGGCAGCTTGGAAACGCTGTAGCAGCTTTGTATAAATATTAAAAATTGAGGGGGTTATTTAATTAAAATTGAAATGGAATATTATAATCATTGCTGTCGTCCCTGTGATATTCATTCCATGCTGTCCTCACATTTTGACAAAGAACCACTGGATGGCAGAAGTTATCAGAGGGGATGCTGGAGGTTTTGGCAGCTGAGTAAGGGTCAGTTAGAACTTTAAGCACCTGGGGAGGTGATGCAGTCAGATTAGGACGATAGGGTAAGTATTTTAGCTGTGTCCGTGAAAGTGATCACTAGTGAAATAGTTACAAAGGTTATCTTGAGGCTACAGAGTACACCACCCCTTGGTAGGGGTGGGTCAGTCCACACCTTTCTGTCAGACTGTCAGCAGAATTACAGTGTCGGTTTATGTTCAATCTGTGAAAGATAAATTTAGAAAACCCCCAAATCTTAGATTCTCCTGCAAAGGTGGATTCCACATCAGATACTGCCCCTATGATACCATGGAATATATAGGATCCTGGCTGAAGCTGACTCAAGACTTTAGTAATCACACTTTTCCTTATACTGTCTAGTTTTAAGACTGCACAGAAACAGGATAAACTCCCAAGACTTGTGCAAATGCCAAAGGATGATATATCATTTGTTGCACAGTATATTTCTTCCTACTGCTCTGTTAAGTCCAATACCACAACTTGGAAATGGTCAATGGCCCTTTTGCCATTTACTTCAGTGGGAGCAGGGCCCGGACTGCGTTTAAATTTGAAAGCTGAGCTTTGTTGTTGCCTGTTTTTAAGGACCAAAGAGGACAAGATACTGTACCTCTCTCCATTTTTTTCCAGCCGCATCTCCTCCGTGTTCCCGCTGGACCCAAAGAGAGTCATGTAAATATTGGTATCCGTTCCAGCATTTTGGGTGTCTCCAGTCACAACTGTAACTTCATATAGAATCTGGCAAGGATTGAAACAATCATGAAGCATCTCACGGCAAACAGCTGTTCTTGATCCAAACAAAAGCCTAAGCAAAAAGCTAGTCAGGTTCTGCAGTTTGTCTGCTTCTTTAAGTGCAGTTATCATAGCCCAGTACCTTTAAGACCAGTTCCCTTTATACTGATATTTTCTATTGCAAAGTTATTGCAAATATTTTCCTTTTTCATCACCTAACCCTTTTTAGTGGGTTTTGACAGCCCACACAATGTGTCTGAGTGTGAGAGAGACTCTGTTATTACTACACACATACACGCTTTGGAAGTAATAGGCATCTGATGAACTGCAGAGGCAGGTGATAAATGGCAGTGATCATACAGCTTTGTCTATTTCACCTGCACTCTGCCCAAAATTCCATCTCCCTCTAGACTGTTCTGATATTCCAGTCCCCCAAGCAGCTTCAAACCGCTGCCACTTTAAAAAATCAACTTGCTAGGAAAATGTTTATTTCTTCTCCTCACATACAGTATCCCCCCAACCCACCTCCCCAAATGTTACTGCTCTGATGCCCTAAGTGGAAAATTTTCAGTCCTGCTTCAGTGACAGGTTTAAAGCCAGATACGTATCTCGCCACACTGCAAGGCAAAAACTGGGTGTCTTCGTCATGGCAAAGTGGAGATTCCCACTTTCCCAGTGAGATACACAGCACTTGCATCTGGCTCTGGAAGGTCCCAAGATATCAGACTTTAAAGTTGTGCCAGCTTATGCATAGGAAGCTACTTGGGGTCATTTTCAACATATTCGTTTTACTTTATTCTCTTTCTCTGAGACGTGAACAGCTGGACTCATGGGGTAAAATATTTCAAAAGCACCTAACTGATTTAGGTCCCTGAGTCCCAATGCTCAATGGGACTTTGAATAACATTTTCAAAAAGCACCTAAGTGACCTAGAAGTCCCTCTGAAAGTCAATGGAAGTTAGTTACCTAAGTCACTTAGGCACTTTTGCAGATGTTTTACATGGTAACTAAGGCGCTTGGGTTTATCAGTGGAGGGAGATCTGAAACAGTCCCAGTACACTGTACTCCTTATTGGTGTGATATATTATGTAGGTTTTATAGGCATCAGTCATGGATGCCACATTATTCAAGAGTGTCAAAGGAATAGGAGGGAAAATAAATTAAAACTGATACATTGAAATTATGCAGCAGCTAATTGCACAGGAGGTGAAGAAAAATCATACCATTAACTATGCAAAAATAGTTAAGGGTGCCAGTCCTCACCAATGCCAACAAATTTGGAGTTTCTGATCCAAGCCATTTATAAGGAAAGATGGGACAAAATATGTTATGAACTGTTTGAAAAGTGAAACCTACACTTCAGTATTTGAACTCTCAGCTCACAGTCACCGTCCCTAATTTCCCCTAAATCTTCCAGCAAAATTCTGGCATAACATAACATATGAGATTTCAGGTGGGTGGAATTACTTTTGGAAAACTTGGCAAAGTGGTGGGCAACACTGGGCTTTTAATGGAAAACTAAGCTTAAACCTTAATTAGCATCAATATTGATTTATGGATGACACATTAGAGGACGTCTCCAGTATGAGTCTTTGAAAGCTGCCAAGGTGGAAGTTAAAGAACTGGTGGAACATTTCAGATAAAGTAGATCTTAGCCCCAGTTTTCTGCCCAAAGTCTTCTTTATGAGTGCACTAGGTTCTACTGTTGAAGACTGTGTGCAGTGGCTGTGTCTGTCAGTAAAAAATGTTATTATACTTCTGTTTGTCTGGGGTACAAAAAAGATTTAATGAGTAAATCTCATTTGGTTGGAAGTCAGGAGCAAGATATGAAATTACTGTTTTACCAGCAGGGTGATTTAGCTGTGAATATAGATTTACCAACAGAGATTTCAGACCAACACTGTATGATTGTCTCACTCGTCAACATTATTGTCTGCTAGTATTTCCATTATGAATCTTATTTCCAAGGACTGCATAATTCAGGCTTTTTTAATTTGTATTGGTTTAAAATATAGCACACAACATCTCATCTCAAATGTTTTTGTCTTTCCTAATTTTTCTAGGCTACATTTGATTTAAATCATTTGGTACTTGATTCAGAGATAAGCAAAGCTATAAAAGTCTCATGGTTTCCAGATGCTTTTTTTTAATTGAGCAAAAACAAAAAGAAATGTTTTTTGAAACACAAACTTTGTACAGAAACAAACTTCAAACTTCGTACACACAAAAAGTCACATCTTATTTTGTTAACTTTGAAATGATCTCCTGTGCATACAAAATAACAGATTAGAAATTATTTTCTTTAGAATTGTAAATATATACAGTGCTTTATAACATGTAATGATACTAAGCAAAAATTATAAATAAATAATAAAGATACCCTTTAAAAACAAGAAACCCAAACCTCATGTAGAAAGTACAGTAATCTACAAACGTATTCACTGTAATTATGTTATAATCTGTTACCATATATGGCACATACACACTTATATAGATGTAGGTTTTAATTTAATTGCTAAAGAGTAAAAAGATCTTAGAACATACCTTGTGGCCAATGGTAACACAATCTGCATCCAGGATGTTGAAGACACGTGAAGTGAGACCATCCCCGCGGTCCCTGGCCAGCCAGCATTTACAGACAAAGGTATACATGACCCCTTTAGTGGGCACAATGAGTGTTAGCTCTTCTACTAGCCAGGAGCTCTCTGGTGTGGCACCATCATGACCCAGCTATGACATTCAGACAGATAAAAACATTGATTGTTAAAGGAAATGTAGACATATCCAGGGATCCTAATAGGAAATGATCAGACCAGAAGTTTTAATTGGTAATGACAGCCAAAGCCAGTTTATTTCATGTACTGCTGAAATGCAGCCACCTCCAGGAGGAACAGAGCAGCTGTAAAACAATGCATGGCATTTCTACACGAAAGAAAGGATGTCAGTATCCTCGGCAGTTAATATTAGTTAAGGTGCTCAGATGTCATACTGATGGGCATGGTTTTAAAACCTAGACAGACGTGAAGGACAATACCATACCCAACTGTAAATACGTTGGGGGGAGGGGGCGATATTAAATAGCCAGAAAGCAACTGGCCACATTGAAACATGGTCAAGCAACACCCCTATTGTTCCAAAAAGTCCCACACCTACCGTATTATGGTATCACCCCTTCCACTCCAACAATAACAGTTATGACCACCCACTTGTTGGCTCCTCTTAGTTTGCATTTTCTTCCCTGCCATTCCTCATGTACAGAATGGCCTCATCACATGCTGCAAGACCATACACTCCCTCCCATACACACATCAACCCCGCTCCCATCTGTGTCTGTATATAAAAAAGATATATTGGATTGCTTCCCTCTTCCCTAACCTTGGTATGTGGCTCATTTTCTTGAATTGTAAGCTCTTTGGGGCAGGGACTGTGTCTGCTTCTCTCAATGGGGCCCCAATGTTGATCAGTATCTCAGACAGGATCTCAGGAAGGCTGGTCCAGTGGGCACTAGCTTAGGAAGTGGGAGACTGGGTTCAAATCCCTACTCTATCATAGACTTTCTGTATGACCTTGGACAAGTCACCTAGTCTCTCTGTGCCTCAGTTCCCCGTCTGTAAAATGGGGATAATGGTCCTTCCATAGCTTCCCCAGGGATGTTGTGAGGATAAATACATTAAAGATTGTGAGGCACTGAGGGTACGTCTACACTGCAATTAAAACATCCATGGCACTTGGCGCCTGGGTCAGCTGACTTGGGCTTGGGCTACATGGCTAAAAATAGCAATGTAGACGTTTGGATCTGGGCTCTGAGACTCTCTCCCTCAGAGAGCCCAGACATTTACACGATGACTTTAGAGCCCCACAGCCTGAGTCAGCTGACCTGGGCCAGCTGTGGCCATCCTGCAATGTAGACAAACCCTCAGATACTACGGTGGATGGGGCCATCTGCATACCTTAGATAGACAGCTGAAAGCTGGTACCTGACACAACACAGTAACTCCAGCACTAGGCTGGGCATTGGTTCAGTACTGACTCAGGGTGAAGAATGCCTCATATTTAGTTATCAGCATTCTGCAGCTCCTTGAAGGGTCTCCCAGCCTTAGTCTATGAGATCTGTCAACATCACAGCCGGAGATGGTACAGCTGCAGTCAACTGCTAATCCTTCAAACTCCTCTCCAAGAACGCGTGTGTCACTGTTAAATAACTGGGGAGATTGATCTTAGCACATCCGTATCAGCATAATTATGTATCCCAATCACAAAAAGAAAACTTCTCTCCGTCAGTCATTCTAATGAACAATCTGTTCACAGAAGGCTGGAAATAAGAGCTGCCTACAGTTCATTATTTTCAAAGCAAAACGTATGCATCATTAAGAGATACGGAACTCTTAGCTCTCAACTTCTACAAATTATTTTCTGAACCATTCTAAATAGCTAATAACTTTTTAAGAATAACAGCTCTATCGAGGATGACAGGTCTGTGGTATCTTACTCCATCCAAAAACAAATGATCATTTCATCCAACAGTCTCAACCACCACTCCTATTAGGAATATTATTACAATGATAATGTCTATGCAGCTGCAGAAAATTAGAGCTAACCACTAGGGAAATTCAAGTCTACAGTGGATGCAGTAATTCTCAGATTACGAGAGTGTGTGGGGAATAGGAATACAGCACTTGCTTTTCTGCACCCTCCCTGTCAACTCAGCGGCCCTTATGAGAACATGTACACTGTTTCTTTAAATCTGTAGTAAGGTGCCAGGAATGAGGAGGATGGGGAAGTCCTAGCAAACAGAGACAGAGTAGCTTTAGGAGAAATTCTGTTGGGACTCCTGTGAAAGTCTGCTTCTCGTCTCAATTCATTACAAATATCCCACTAGGCATCATTCTGGGATACCTCTTGACACCAGTATTTGCATTCTGGGCTACCTTTGAGAATCCAGAAGACCAGCAGACTTTCATCAGTCCTCTACGGTGACCATGGGTGTGGTTTTTGACCAGAACACACGATTGAAAAGGGATCTTGGTGACTCACCGGGTCATTGAATGTCCGGTTTACAGCGCTGTGCAGTGGGGCTGGCAGGCTCCCTGCTAGCCTCCACACTGCATGGCTCCCGGGAAGCAGTTGGCATGTCCTCCCTCCGGCTCCTATGCGTAGGGGCAGCCAGGGGGAACTGCAGCCAATGGGAGCTGCGGGGGCGGCGCTTGTGGACAAGGCAGCACGCAGAGCCGCCTGGCTGCCCCTACACATAGGAGCGGGAGGAGGAACATACTGCTGCTTCTGGGAACTGCTTGAGATAAGAGCCGCCCAGAGCCTGCGCCCCTGACCCTCCCGTGCCCTGACCTCCTGCCCTAGCCCTGATCCCCCTCTTGTCCTCCGAACCCTTCAGACCCAGCCTGGAGCACCCTCCCTCACTCCGAACCCCCCAGCCTGGAGCCCCCTCCTGTACCCCAAATCCCTCATCCCTAGCCCCACATTAGGAAGTGGGAGACTGGGTTCAAATCCCTACTCTATCATAGACTTTCTGTATGACCTTGGACAAGTCACCTAGTCTCTCTGTGCCTCAGTTCCCCGTCTGTAAAATGGGGATAATGGTCCTTCCATAGCTTCCCCAGGGATGTGGTGAGCTGCACATCAGAGCCCACGCCCCCAGCCAGAGCTCCCACCCCCACACACCCCAAGCCCCTCCCGCACTCTGAACTCCTCATTTCTGGCCCCACCCCAGAACCCGCACCCACCCCATCCCAGAGCCCGTAGCTTCTCCCACATCCCAACCCCCGCCTCAGTCCGGAGCCCCCTCCCATACTCCAAGCCCCTCAGCTCCACCCCTAGCCCAGACCCTGCAGCCCCAGCCAGAGCCCTCACCCCGCTCTCATTCCAACCAACTGCCTCAGCCTGGAGTGAGTGAGGGTGGGGAGAGCAAGCAACAGAGGGAGCGGGAATGGAGTGAGCGGGGGGTGGGGTCTCGGAGAAGGGGCAGGGCATGGATGGGGCCTCGGAGGAGGAGCGGGGCAGGGGGTGAGGCAAGGGTGTTCGGTTTTGTGCAAGTAGAAAGTTGGCAACCCTAAGGTTTTAAACATTGTTCTGAGGACCGGAGTTAAACTTAGTTCAGTGATGAATAACCACTACAGCATGGCCAGTGGGGCATTCAGAACATAACTCGGGGATTATTTAATTTTGAGTTTTCTTAGCAGGTTACTTTTGAGCCTGCAGGAATGGTAAATAGCTGTCATATTCGTTCCTTTTCTAAATGAATTGTGCAATAAGCCACATCAATACATTGCATGGTCTTAAGTCATAATCACACCAGAGGGTAGTCTCTGAACATAGAGCCGTAATGACCACCTAGGAAGACTGATGATATTTCTGGCTGGGATGCTGAAAGGATCCTAACGAAGCAGAATTTCAGAGAGATTTGGATGCCTAACCCCACAGCTCCTTTGAAAATCTTAGTCACTGTTATTATTTCTCAGAGTCTAAAGTTTGCTAGGCTTTTCACAATACTGATAATAAGGCAGGGAGCCTGCCCTTAAGAGCCTACAATCAAATTTCAGATGTGACACACTAGGGTAAAATAAAACAACAGAAAGGGAAAGACAGACAAAGAGATTACATGGTTAGGGTCTAACGCTCGGAGGTGCTGAGAATCTCCTGGACTCATGAGGGCAGAGGATGCTCAGTGTCTTTCCAGATCAGGTCCTTATTCAGCAAGGGCCAGCGCACAGCACAGTGGGGCAGAATTTGTAATAATGAAAGGAGCTCAGCTCTTTCTTGTAGGTATCATGTCAGAAGTGACGCTTGGGGAGGGATTTGAATGAGGAGAGGACTAGTTCCCTGGCATATCAGCTCAGGAAAGACACCCCATGCATAGGGGGAAATGTGGAATTTTAAATAATATTGTGATTCTCGGTGGCAGTCAAAATCAAAGATGCTGGGCTAGTTTTCTTTATTAGGAGAAAAAAAAATGAACATGAGTTTAAGAAAGCACTATTCAGTTTTCACCAAGTGCCTGCCTCTCGTTTCCTGTGACTACCAGGTGTCCACATTATTTTTATTTCAATGGGTAAATTAAAATGCATCATTACAAAGTTTTAGAGATGTAGGCAGAGCAGGCAGCAAAGGGGCCCTCTCATATCACTCAAATCGTCATTGTTTCTCTCTTTACAGAAAGCAGAATAAAAATGCATTACTACAAACTGCATCACAGTGCAGATATTACTATGCTAGTAAAGCCAGTCGAACAGAGTACAGAGACTATTCCAGCATCTTCTGCAATATACTATGTTATTTCTGGTTTCAGAGTAGCAGCCGTGTTAGTCTGTATCTGCAAAAAGAACAGGAGTACTTGTGGCACCTTAGAGACTAACAAATTTATTAGAGCATAATAATTTCTGCTCAAGAATTTATGTCTATATCCTCTCACGTTCTGCTAATAGCAAGCACATGCCAACTCCAAATACCCAGGTGTTCCTCATCTCCATCAAGTAGATGGCTAGCAATTTTCTTCCCCGGTACCTAAAGGGTACAATACTGTACAAGAAAATAAGCACACGTGTCATGGCAGCCAGTGCAGACTGGCATGTGGATGTCATAGTTGAGATGCATTTTAACCAGGAGAGACTTTCCAGGCACAGGGGACTGCATGAAAAGAGGCACAAAACCATGAATGGGTGACTATCAAAACAGAGTCAGGGCACATTAAAAAGGACAAGTGGGGAAATGAACAGAAGGGGGGATAGGAGAATGATAGGGCCTATTGAGGCTTTGGGAGCCCAAATGGTCAGAGGCTAACTTAAAAGCTGTGTGTTATTTCTTGATTTTTCTTCTTCTTCCTCCTCTCTCTCAATTTCACCTTCACATCATTTCCTTCCCCCTCACCCCTTTCCCTTTTCCTCTCTCTTATTTTCTCCCCTCGTCCTGCCTGTGCCCCTCCTCACAGTGTCTCTACCTACTTCACACTTCCTTCTCCGGTTCCCCATTCCCTCCCTTCCTCCCACCACTCCTGCCCATTTCTTTATCCCTCTTTCCCTAGACTCCTGATTTTCTTGCCTTTCCTTTTTCACAGTTTGGCGGAGGCCAATACTTGCTCACCCACAACTTACCTGTCCAAGTCAGAGGTACATTTACATATAAACATACACTGGAGGGGGAGGGGGAAATGGCGTTATATACTTGCCTAACTTTGCAAATCTGCACCAAAAATGCTTGGATACAAATTGGCCTAAAGTTAATAACTAGGCACTTAGAGTGCATTAAGAAACTGTCTTGATAAAAAACTAAAAGCTATTAGACAGCACAGCTCAAGGTGTCAGAATGCACTGCTTGAATGAAAGTTAATGGAAGCATTTCACTCTAACCATTACCTGCTGCAACACGGCATGCAAGTTCAGAGATTTTCAATTTGTTTAGGAGTTCTCTCCCTTTGTATATTTCACTCCTCATTCTCCGGACAAAATTTTCTAAAAAGGCTTTGCAGCACATCTGGAAGGTTAACAGCAACAGCTGGGCATGGCCTGGAACGCAGTGCCTATTGAAATCCTCAGTCCTTGTAGGCTTCAGCTAGCAGAAAGACTAAAATACTTGTGGGACTTGGGTTGACTTTCAGGAGGTGATAGCGGCCATGTGGAGCAAGAATGATGTATATTTTGAAGATTCATACTACGTTTAAACTCACTGATGGGGAGTTTATGTAAATTCTGTCTCCCTGAGCCATAATAACAATAAAAAAAGAAAGGTTCCTTCTCTAGGATCTCTGATTTGTGCACACTGCTTATGAGCCATGATTAATTCTCTTTTGTGAGGCCCTCCAAGCTGTGAAAACAATTTCCATGTTTAGCTAGAAAATTATACAAGATGCTTTTCTCACTGGAGGCAGTTTATGAAACCCAACTGGAAGCACTGCAAAAATCAACAAAGGGAAAAGGTGAATAGAGAATAGGAGCCCGGATATTTTTACTGCACCTGTGGATAAATTATAACTGCACCAGATAAAAAAACAAATTTACATTGAAGATGTTAAAACAACCGTCCTATGGAAGAGCAACTGTTCTTTTATTAGAGATGGGACAAAACTGGGACATCAATTGCAAAGCCATTTAAATTTTGCAGATTTTGAACCTGCCCTCTAAAGTCTTGGTTCTAAGTCAGATCTAAAACCAGAAGGACTTATTTGCTGAATCTGGTTTGAGTGTAGTTGAAATCTTGTGAGAGAACAACTTGAGAGAATCCCAGTTTCTATTCTGGATCCAAACACCTCCTCTTTTGCCCTTTTCTAACTATACTGCAGATAGGTGAAACATGCTTCATTCAAGCCTCCAATGACCACTCTTTGTTCACACAGTACCTCCAATTTTTTGATCTCCCCAACATCTAATCCCATAACAGAGAACTTCTCCACAGAGCCATCAGCAAACTCTTTCTTTTCTTTCGGGAGATCCAGCCACAGCCTGCCTGTCTGCACTTTCTGAGGACCCATAATGATGACGTAAACTCGGCTGTCGGTGCTTGAATCATATTCTGTGCCAGTAGTGATGATGAGGTGATACGGAATCACTGCAATAGACAAAGTTCCATTAATCAGAAAACATGTACAGAGACGCAAATGTACCAACAGCTCAAGTACCAATGGTCTGATCCTAAAAGGCGCGGAGTGCCTCCTGAGAGGTGTGGAGTAATCTCAATTTGTGAGGTGCACATCACCTTGCAGGATTGGGCTATGAATGGGTGCCGGGAAATTTTCCCATATACACACAAACAGGGCCAAATTCTGCCTTGACTTACCTCCCATGCAGTCCCATTCACTTCCGTAAGGATACATAGGGTGCATTTCAGTGCAGAATTTTCCAGTGTAGACTAAGGGCATGATTCTGATTTACATTAAGGGACATTAGTGTCAACGAGACTCAGGCCCTACATCATCAATCGGCCAGCAGCCCAAAGAGTTCACACATTCATAGGATAATAAAGGCACATAAAACTCGCTTAGATCCAAGCCAAACAGAATCATTGACTGAACATCCCCAGTACCACTGTAGTTCCTCCTTGTTCTTTATTCAAGGATCATTTTGATACATATGGCACTTTCAGGGCTCCAGTGTCCCTTTATATAATCAAGGTAAACTATGAATGTTCTCATATTAAAGATTAGACACTGAATAATATGTATACATTATATAATATATATTAGGGAAAAAACCCTTCAGACCATAGCTTCGGAGCTTCCCTAGGTAGTCTCATAGTGGTTTTGAAACATTTCAGCTCAGCTGTTAGTAAGGAAGAGCTGTTTCTCCAGTGCCTGGCTGCTTTTCAAGTGGTTTCCAGGGGTAGGTCTGTTGGACGGTGAAGAGAAAGATGATGAATACACCTATGATTTCTCAGAACATGTCACGCCAAGCTGTACAACATGGTCACAACAAAACTCAAAACTCTGTGAAATGTGCCTCAGCACAAACTCTAAACTTGGCCCAAGTTAATCACCGGGGGGGTTTTGGGGTGGCAGGAGGGGGTGGCGTTATCTGATTAAAATATGACCATATAGATCACTGTTGCAACCACTTTTATATTTTTGCAACAAATCTTGTACAAAATGTGGCATGTAAGATGTCTATGGAAAGGTTATGATTTGCTGGATATGATTATGCTATCTGTATGCAGGTATCATTTTTGTATTTGAAGTTATAAGTATTGACTCTATACCTGGATTTCAAATGTTTGCTCCTGGGTAACGCCCACAAGGTAGCCAGCCAGCACATTTTGGAGGGACTATTCAAATTGAGTGGCTCATCGAAAGAACATTTAACTGACATGGCCCATGGGAGATGCCCATCTACAGATAATGGAATTTCCTGCTGTGACTAGGTGAAATGCATGGACATGTGACTTGCCCGAGTGACTCCAAACACTATCCTGTTGCTGTAATTTTCCGCAGTAAGAATAGCGGGATTCCCTCCACATGGTAGAAGCTATAAAAGGCCCTGAAAACACCTCCATTTTGCCTCTGTCTTGCTCAAACCTCTGGGCTATGGACTTATACTAATGAGAGCATTCTAACCAAGGGACTGAGATCCTTCCAATGATTTGGAAGCAACCAGAGACTTAACAAGCCAGCAATTTAGACCATCACTGCTACAAACCTGAACCAAGAACCTTGCAATTATTGTATGTATTTGATTCCTTTAACCAGTTTTAATTCTCACCTTTCTTTCTTTTTATGATTAAACCTTTAGATTTTAGATACTAAAGGACTGGCATCAGCATGATTTTTGGGTAAGATCTAAGTTATATATTGACCTGGGTGTGGGGCTGGTCCTTTGGGATCAGAAGAACCTTTTATTTGATGAGACTGGTTGTAAAGAACCACTCACCTTTAAATCCAGTGTTTTTGGTGGTGACATAAGAACTGAAATGCACAAGGAAACTGCTTTTATGACTTCTTGGTAGCCAGTGTGGTGAAACAGAAGTTTACTTTTGTTGCTGGTTTGGTATATCTCATGGAAGATTAACCACCAGTTTCTTCTGATCCCAAAGGACCAGCCACACACCAGGTCAATATAGTTTTAGGTTGTGTTTGCCCTGTTTCTCAGCAGTTTGTCCTGAAGTTGGCATCCTCCATTGTGACCCACTAAGGCACAGTTACAGTGGGCAAGGCTCACAAATCTTTTGAGTAATACTTGGCCCAGGTTCAAGTGATCCTGGGCTGATTTGAGGTTTGCATATTTTCATTAATGACTTGGATAATCGAGTGGAGAGCATGCTTATAAAATTTGCAGGTGATGCCAAGCACTTTGGAGGACAGGATTAGAATTCAAAATGACCTTGACAAATTGGAGAATTCGTCTGAATTCAACAAGATGATATCCAATACAGACTAGTGCAAAGTAATTCATTTAGGAAGGAAAAATCAAATACACAACTACGAAATGGGGAATAACCGGCTAGGTGGTTGTACTGCTGAAAAGGATATGGGGGTTATAGTGGATCACAAATTGAATATGAGTCAACAATGCGGATGTAGCTGCAAAAAAGGCTAATATCATTCTGAGGTGTATTAACAGGAGTGTTGTAAGTAAGACACAGGAGGTAACAGTCCCACTCTATTTGGCACTTGTGAGGCCTCAGTTGGACTATAGTGTCCAATTCTGGGTGCCACACCTCAGGAAAGATGTGGACAAATTGGAGAGAGTCCAGTGGAGAGCAACAAAAATGATAAAAGGTTTAGAAATCCTGACCTATACGGAAAGTTTAAAAAAAAACTAGGCATGTTTTGTCTTGAAAAAAGAAGACTGAGAGGGGACCTGATAACAGTCTTCGAATATACTAATGGCTGTTATAAAGAGGACGGTGATCAATTGTTCTCCATGTCCACTGATGGGCTTAATCCAGGGGTGGGCACACTTTTTGGCCTGAGGGCCACATGGGGGTTCTGAAATTGTATGGAGGGCCGGGTAGGGAAGGCTGTGCCTCCCCAAACAGCCTGGCCCCCGCCCCCATCCACCCCCTCCCACTTCCTGCCCCCTGACTGCCCCCCTCAGAACACCTGACCCATCCAACCCCTCCTGCTCCTTGTCCCCTGATCGCCCCCTCCCGAGACCCTCCACCCCAACCGCCCCCCAGGACTCCACCCCCATCCAACCCCCCCCTGCTCCCCGCCCCCTTACCATGCCGCTCAGAGCAGCAGGACTGGCAGCTGCGCCGCCTGGCCGGAGCCAGCCATGCCGCCGTGGTGCCCAGCAGGAACTCGCAGCCCTGCCGTTCAGAGCGCTGGCGGCATGGCGAGCTGAGGCTGCGGGGGAAGAGGGACAGCAGGGGAGGGACCAAGGGCTAGCCTCCCTGGCCGGGAGCTCAAGGCCTGGGCAGGACAGGCCTGCGGGCCACATAGTTTGCCCACCTCTGGCTTAATCTGCAGCAAGGGAGATTTAGGTTAGATATTAGGAAAAACATTCTAACCATAAAGGGTAGTTAAGCTCTGGAACAGGCTTCCAAGGAAAGCTGTAGAATCCCCATCATTGGAGGTTTTTAAAAACAGGTTCGACAAACCCCTCTCACGGATGGGCTAGGTTTCTTGGTCCTGCTACAATACAGGGGGCTGGACTGGATGACTTTTGGAGGTCCCTTCCAGCCCTACATTTCTATGATTCTACGACAGTGGAGTTGATGAAGTTTTTGCTTTTGGTTTGAACTTGAAACTTCCAGCAAAACTTACACATGGGCATGAATTCATGCAAATTAAATCTGCTCTTTCCCCTGTGAGCTGAAACCAATGAGTTTCATACAACCCCAATTTCAGGCTTCTGAAATTGACTGTAACAGCACAGAAGTGAATTAAACATTAGGCAAGAATTATTTTCCACTATACGGTACCAATTATGCTTAATCGTGCACATCAGTGTAATGAGCGTGCAATGAAGTCACTGTAGTACAATTGTTTAAGCAATGCAATGATAGCGCCTCTTCATCGAAAAGATTACGATGTGGATAACATACATTTGACACACACCACAAGAGGTGTCACGTTGTAGCCTCCCACCTTCATTAAAGAGTATTCTGAATTCCTTTTGGAGAGTTCTTCCACTGGAAGACCGCTTCACCCTGTCATCCTGTGGTAGGTTAAAATGGCTTTCTTCATACAATTACTGCTAATACTATATAGAACTTAAATAGAACTCAAAGCACTTTACAAGCATTAAATCTGACAGCACACATGTGAGCTAGGAAAGTATTATCATCCCCCATTTTACATATGGATAAGCTGAGTGATGTTAAGGCCCAGATTTTTAAAGATACTTAAGCATTGCTGTGCTCAGTGTTGCTACGCCAAACTGACATAAGAACCTAAGTTTCCTTTTAAAAAGTGATTTAGGCACCTGGGATCCTAAATCCCATTGACTGTTCATGGGATTTTGTCTCTTAATGGCCTATATCCTTTTTGAAAATGAAATTTAAACGCCTAAATCAGTTAGGTGTTGCAATGCTGAGCACATCATATACTTAAAAACCTTTAAAAATCTGGGTCTCTGTGACCTGCGCAAGGGTATCCAATGAGTTAATCAGAGGAGTTCTGGCTTGCAATCCTGTGCCCTGACCACTACAAAATCACGTCTTTGTTTGTTCAGTCTCCCTCTGGGGCATTGGACAACCTCTCTCGTTTATTGGGACTGTGGTACTTCTCCATGTATTGAAAATTCTGGAGGCCTAAAAGTTGCTATACCTGCAAAAGAATGCGGAAACCGTTATAGTTAGCGATGGTGCCGAATGGAAGACATTGAGCTTTTGCACGTGATTTGGGAAGTTACATGGAATGCCCAGATGATGGATGTAAGGCAGTTATTCATTCCTCTGCTGAGGAAGCGGTATCAGAAGGAAGGTGAGAATTACAGGAAGATCTCACTTACTTCTCATTGCAGCACTGTCACAGGCTGGCTGGCCCTTTAAGGCCAGGCTCAGCCTTGCCGGTGACTACCAGCTCACTCCTAGCTGACAGTGATATGACTGAACTTCCTGTGACTCGGCCAGAGAGCTGAGCCACTGAAGACCTGGCAAGAGGCAGAAGGCCAGCAGGAGGCACTGCAGACGAGGATCCTTGCAGCACTGCACCCAGATACAAGGGAGTGCGACAGGTGGTGAGTACACCTTCTTCATAAGCACAATACTAGGTCTGCTCATTGTGGAATGAGTGAAGAACAAGAGGAAGATTTGAGTGGCACCAAGACAAGTAGGTTACAGGGTGGGATGGGCAACATAAAATCAGATTCATAACCTAAGACTGAAATGGAAAAAGCAAGAGAGGACAACCAGGAACACCAGCTGTGGGTTTTTTTGGCTGTTAAATGCTGCATGTGTGCATAGATTCCATGGTGACCAGGGGCTTTATAAACACAGAGCAAAATACTGTCAGGGCCCATGCAGATTGAGATTATGAAGGTGTGTAAATGGCCCCCAAAATACCCCATTCTAAAAGCAGCTGCTTTACAATTGTGCTCCATAATCAGTGCTTTCACTTTCTTAAAAAATTAAGTCTCTAGCCTTTGCCATTGGGAAGAGAGCCTTTAAAGGTAGATGGGGTCCAGGGTGACCTAGCCAAATTCGAGGATTGGGCCAAAAGAAATCTGATGAGATTCAACAAGGACAAGTGCAGAGTCCTGCACTTAGGACGGAAGAATCCCATGCATTGCTACAGTCTGGGAACCGACTGGCTAAGCAGCAGTTCTGTAGAAAAGGACCTGGGGATAACAGTGGACGAGAAGCTGGATATGAGTCAACAGTGTGCCCTTGCTGCCAAGAAGGCTAACGGCATATTGGGCTGCATTAGTAGGAGCAGTGCCAGCAGATTGAGGGAAGTGATTATTCCTCTCTATTCAGCACTGGTGGGGCCACATCTGAAGTACTGCGTCCAGTTTTGGGCCCCCCACTACAGAAAGGATGTGGACAAATTGGAGAGAATCCAGCAGAGGGCAATGAAAATGATTAGGGGGCTGGGGCACATGACTTATGAGGAGAAGCTGAGGAACTGGGATTATTTAGTCTGCAGAAGAGAAGAATGAGGGGGGGATTTGATAGCAGCCTTCAACTACCTGAAGGAGGGTTCCAAAGAGGATGGAGCTCAGCTGTTCTCAGTGGTGGCAGATGACAGAACAAGGAGCAATGGTCTCAAGTTGCAGTGGGGGAGGTCTAGGTTGGATATTTGGAAACACTATTTCACTAGGAGGGTGGTGAAGCACTGGAATGGGTTACCTAGAGAGGTGGTGGAATCCCCTTCCTTAGAGGCTTTTAAGGCCCATCTTGACAAAGCCCTGGCTGGGATGATTTAGTTGTTGTTGGTCCTGCTTTGAGCAGAGGGTTGGACTAGATGACCTCCTGAGGTCCCTCCCAACCCTAATCTTCTATGATTCTACGAAAATATGATCTGTCACCAGTGCAGTGACATCTGCCGGAGTCTGCAGACAGCCTGAAATAATAGCTCTAAGGGAGATGTGTGAACTGCCCAGTTCATCTCAAGAGGTGTAAATGTAAAGCCTAATGAGGACAATCTACAGGGCAAAAGTGTCATCTCTTACTGCTGATCATTTTAGCAGAGACCTCAATCTAATGGAATTATCCAGGATTCATGGTGTAGCAGCTGGCATTGGTTGAGGGAGCAGCAGGGTAGAAAGCTGCCGAGAGAACTAAGGGGGACATTCAGAACCTCATCCTCTCAAATGTAAAGCCATCATCATCCCCAGAAAAGAACAGAAGCAACCTACTGCTGGCATCCAAAGCCTCCTGAGTGCCAAAAACCAAAACCACTTCACATACCTCCCTAAGTGCCAAAAGACCCAACTGTCCCCCTCCCAGCTACCAAACCCTGCACTTAGGACGGAAGAATCCCATGCACTGCTACAGGCTGGGGACCGACTGGCTAAGCGGTAGTTCCTCAGAAAAGGACCCGGGGATTACAGTGGACGAGAAGCTGAATATGAGTCAGCAATGTTCCCTTGTTGCCAAGAAGGCCAACGGCATATTGGGCTGTATTAGTAGGAGCATTGCCAGCAGATCGAGGGAAGTGATTATTCCCCTCTATTCGGCACTGGTGAGGCCACTCCTGGAGTATTGCGTCCATTTTTGGTCCCCTCCACTACAGAAGGGATGTGGACAAATTGGAGAGAGTCCAGTGGAGGGCAACGAAAATGATTAGGGGGCTGGGGCACATGACTTCTGAGAAGAGGCTGAGGGAACTGGGATTGTTTAGTCTACAGAAAAGAAGAGTGTGTGTGTGTGTGGGGAGGGGAATTCGATAGCAGCCTTCAACAACCTGAAAGGGGGTTCCAAAGAGGATGGAGCTCGGCTGTTCTCAGTGGTGGCAAATGACAGAACAAGGAGTAATGGTCTCGAGTTGCAGTGGGGGAGATCTAGGTTGGATATTAGGAAACATTATTTCACTAGGAGGGTGGTGAAGCACTGGAATGGGTTACCTAGGGAGGTGGTGGAATCTCCATCCTTAGAGGTTTTTAAGGCCCGGCTTGACAAAGCCCTGGCTGGGATGATTTAGTTGGTGTTGGTCCTGCTTTGAGCAGAGGGTTGGACTAGATGACCTCCTGAGGTCTCTTCCAACCCTAATCTTCTATGATTCTATGATTCTATAAAATCACCAGTTTGCCAGCTTCTGCAATGCAGCTATGCATTGCAGGAGGAAAATCTGCAGCACGCTGAAAATCCAGGGGCAGATTAAAATAAATGAATTTAAAATCAAATGAACTAAACACTGCCATTCATACTGTACTGACTGTGCCGCGCGGGGAAGGATCCTGAATGGGATACGGGTGGCAAACAGTGCCATAGAATTTCAGGGCCCACAGAGTTTAATTTAGATCTAATATGCCACATAGGACATGAGGCCTCAGAAGACAGAGCGTGCTGGGAAAAGCATCTGATACAAGCAGCAAGTAAAAGCCTGCGCTGGAAATTGATCCTCTAACCCGTACAGAAGAGGCTGTTATTTGGTGATAACACATTTTACATACATATAGCCCATCACAGCAAAGGATCTCAAAGAGCTTTGCATACTTGAATGGAAGCAGTGCACAAGCTATATACGCCTTGTACAACTTCTTCCACCAAACTGTCCCTTCCTGGGAGCTGCCTTTACTCTCCTGCTCTCAAATCCTGGGTGTCTGGAAGGTGAGGGTGGAGGAGGGAACTGGTGTATGAGTCTGTGTGTCTGGGGAGGTGGCTGTCTTCCCCAAAAGCCCTGTTCATCTGAGGGGCTAGCTGCCTGTCTCAAATCCTGTGGGTCTAGACGATTGGCTGCGAGTCTAGTGAAGGTGCTGCCCTTCTCAAAACCATATGCATCTAGACATGCCTGCTATTATACCTCAGGAGGGCCAGTGGCTGCCTCGGTTTTCCTTCATCCTTGTATTGTCCTAGCACTCAGTGGTATTGAGGCCACTGGTCTCTGCGCCAGTAGGTGCTAAGTGGAATATGCGAGGTTCCCCGTGCCCTGGTCACCCACCCAAGATCAGGGCATTATACTTAGCTATCAAGGTGACATTGGCTGGAAGGAGGCTGCATGTGTCTGGGATGAAATCTTCCTCTGAGTTTTGCACAAAGCCAATCACACAATTAGTGCTTAACAAATGATAGCAAACAATATACGCAGGGATCACTTTGCCCACCACTGAATGCACACATGAAACTCGGCAGTTGTTTAGCAGCTGACAGTAATATTACACTGCAGATTAGGAAAGGGGAAGTCAGAACCCTTTTCCAAATTAAAACGCAGGGGGGATTTTAAGGAGTCAGAAGGCAGTTGCATGAGCCGGAATTTGTCCAGGATATCAGTGTTAACCCCCCAACTCTTAAAGACAGTCATGGGATTTTTAATGCCCACAAAAGTCTCATGCAAAAGACAGCACCTTCAGCAACACCATGAGAAAGTATTGAGTCAACATAGACTTGAGGAAAAGAGCACCCCCTATGAACCAGCCATACTGCTTCCTAAAGAGTTCTGGGTTTGTGTTAGAAGTCCCCCATGCAGGTTTCACCTGGGGTGGTTGTGGAGAGGGTGTTCTTGGAGAATCTACCTAGTTATGTGCTCATGTCACACAAAACACATTGCTTACAGAATTTGTTTTCATGGGAGATAAAGGACTCAACCCCCGGGCTCTAGCACTACATAACCTAGATTTAGGCGGGATGGAAAGAAGAAGTCTGGAGGTATCGGAAGTGTTTTTTACTGTGTAGATTATTCACTTGCTATGGTGAAGACCACTATAGAAATAGCAATACACAAACAGATCCAAGCACCAATCCAGCCTGATTCTGCTGAGCTTATGAGATCCCATAGGATCACAGCCCCAGGTGGTACAGCTGCAGGATGACCAGAACAATTTACCTTTCTGCCCCACTTTGGTCTTCACCAGTATAAAAACATCGCCCAAAGAACTCAAATCAAGAACACACATGTGCATCCAGACACACACACGCTCACAGTTCTCTTACATGAGCCTTCCTTTGCAGACCCGTTCAAGCTGAGTTTCTTCTTATTCTTCACATTTGCATTGGTATCTTGGCTCTTCAGGCTGAGAGACGAGCCACCCAGGCTGTTCCGTTCACCATCATAGCTCTAATTAAAACACACATATGTGAAGGTAACCAGGTTCAGTGCTCACGGTATTGCCAGCTGTTCCTATATGCCTCAAACAACATTACACAAAATCCCTCTATCGCTCCATGCTCAGTACAGCTCTCATAAGCATGATTCCTAATCATTTATTACAGCTCATCCATTTACTTTACTGTAATGACCTTAACTCCACCATTTCCAGGAGTACTACAATGAAGGCAACTGGCATGTGCTTAATGTAGGTAACAAAAATGTGTTGTGATTTTTTGATCTAATTAATTTTGTCTCATTGAGAGGGAATTAATATGAGCAATTGGGTGAGCTCAGAGGACTCTTTGCTGGGAACTGTAATTATATTAGATGCAAGGCACCCAGGGCCGGCTCCAGCATTTCTGCCGCCCCAAGCAAAAAAAAAAAAAAAAAAAAAGCCGCGATCGGCGGCGGCAATTGGAAAAACAAGAAAGAAAAGAGCCGCGATCGGCGGCGGCAGTTCAGCGGCAGGTCCTTCGCTCCTAGAGGGAGTGAGGGACCTGCCGCCCCCGAAATGTCGCAGGTGCCGCCCCTCTCCCTTGGCCGCCCCAAGCACCTGCTTGTTAAGCTAGTGCCTGGAGCCGGCCCTGAAGGCACCAGGATCATCCCTGGTGCAACCCTGCTTACTTCTCTGGCACCATACCCGGGATGAGTTTGGCCCTATTTGTTAATGATAATTTTAGTAGTAACTTTCAATTAAAATGTAACTATGTTTTGTAAAGCAAACCCCTTAAACACAACAGACGTTAATCAGCTGCAGTGCTGTGCCTTCCTGTATAAAGGCATAACGCGCCTATTAACTTAATCCTGTTTGCTAATTTTAATTAATACATGTACTTTGAATTCTAATTAGCTATATTAGACTGATTAAACAATACATACGAAGCCTTTCCAGGTGCTGGCAAGAGGGCATTTCACTGCATATTTTTAGTGCTGGTGAAAGATGCTGCCCTATTTGATGATTAGGATTGATGGGTGGAGAGGCAGGGGCCATACAACCCAGAATTTTGGACTGAGAGCTCCAGAGAGAGAAATCTGTTACTTATCCGCAGGGTAGGGACAGCGCAGGCAGCAACAGTGCAGCATTCTCTACACCGCCCTGCCAGTGCACTTGGATACTGATCTGAAGAGGGTAAGTCTCCACTAACCATTCAGTCCTTGGCCTCTCCACTGAGACTGCAAACAAAAGAAGTCAGTGATGGGGGACCAGAGTGAGAACCACCAATTCATTTTACATAGGTCAAAAAACAACCTTCAGCGGGTAACACGTTTAGGTCACTAATGAACTGTGCTGGACTGCAAACAGATGAAAGGCCACGCATCTCATTTTTATTAGCAGCAATGTAGTAGTGCTCGGAAGCCCTGGTCAGAATCATTGTGCTAGATGTTATTACTGTACCTGTTCATAAAGTGTCCGCTCTATCCTTTTGTCCTCCTTCTTTGTAGAAAGCCAGCGTTCACACAGAAAGAGGTACAATTCTTCTGTGGTTTCATCCAGAATCTCTACTTTTTCCAGGTACCAGTCAGCATTCAGCATGGTGTTGTCATGACGAATCTTGATCTTGTATATAATCCCAAGGTCCACAGCCTGTATTGTGAACTTATCCTCCTACAGGATGTTTAATAGCAATAGTTTCTCGTAATGGACAGTAGCTAATGTATACAATGCATGTGTAAACCCAGCCCTACCGATAGTATTTGATTAAAAGCTGCAGCAGAGTTTTCTGTAAAAGAGTCTGTGTCCTTTAAAACTGTCCTGAGAGGGAGAGGTTTAAAGTGTGGTTGTGCTGTGAACGTGACTATGTAAAAAGTCACCCTCTTACTCAAAGGGAACAGATGTGTTGAGCACTTGGAGCCGGTATCTGCTAACTTTAGTGTCAAAAGTAAGATTTTACTGTTTACTGCTGTTAGCCCTCCAAGGACAACAAAGCTAAGAGAAAGCGAGCTGGATTCTCCTCTGGTTAACACAACAACAGAACAGTTAACTACATTTCAACTGCAGCTCCAAATTCTGCCATCATTTATACCTGGTGCAACACATTGGAGACAATGGAGCAAATTCTGCACTTGGTTATTATGCATACACAACTGCTAGTGAAGTTAGCAGGAAAGAAACTCGCTGGACTCTCAGGGTATGCCTACCCTGCAAAGAAACCCCCACGGTAGTGAGTCTTAGACCACAGGCCAGTTATCTTGGGCTCACGAGGCTCCGGCTGCGGCCGGGGCTAAACATAGCAGTGCAGACATTCCCACTTGGGCTGAAGCTGGACTTTAAAACCCAGTGAGGGGGGAAAGTCTCAGAGCCCAGGCTCCAGCCCGAACCTGAACAGCTATACTGCTATTTTTAGTCCCACAGCCTGAGCCTACAAACCCAAGTCGATTGACCCATGCTCTGTGACTTGGTGAGCGGGTTTTTCTTTGCAGAGTAAACATACCCTCCGATATAATATGGAGTCTGCAGGGATGGCTGTTGGTAACTTTTAAAATAAGCACATTTGATCTGGAAATCACGGAGTGACAAACATGGAACAACCTAGTGCCATTTTTACGTCACTTCTCAGAGTAGAATCACATTTTAAGAGCTTACAAAAATGTGTCGTAAGATGATGCCCCAAGATTAATTATAATACACATTATGGTCAGATTCACCAAAGCTGCCCTCCCTTTTAGGAGATACAAATCAGCTCAAGGGATGGTAACCAGGCCCTCAATGATTGGTGCTTCCACTGCTTAATTTGTAATGAAAGAGGTGCCAGGGCTCAAGCAATTTTTTTACTTTCATAACTGATGCAGCAAGCCCAGAGGTGTCGGGGCTATGAACCGCCAAGCCAAGAAATGCCCGGGCTTAGCCCTTGCAAAATTTAAACACTGGATACTTCCAATGTTGCAGCTGAAACCTAGGAGGCTTGATATGGGCCAGACTGGCCCTATCTCACTGACTCCAAGCAAAGAAAGATCTTGTCCATCTTAGGTATTGTTATAGAGCCTATCATTGTAGTACATAAGCACCAACATTAAACTGAAAATGTAAGGTTTTAAGAGGTAATAAACATGATCCTTTGTGTCAGGACTGCCATCCATCAGTTCTGACCATCCTTACAGACTGGTACTTGCAACTAGGGAAGGGCAGTTACAACATTCGTTCATCACTTTGCTTAAGGCCTGCAATACGGAAAATGCTACCAATCAGTTTCATCTGTACCTGTGCTCTTTCAAACTTGTTGGAGTTAGTTTCAGACTTGCTGAGTTTTCTCTCCCCGGTGTCCCCGAGGTCTCCATATATAGTCAGGAAAACATTTGCATCTGTCCCAGCGCCATAGATATCGCCAGTGAACACAGTTATCTTGTATGTATGAACTATATAAAGAAACAGATATCTAAATATATGATTTGGGAGCAGATGGAGTCTCAGGGCCTAATCCTATATGCTGAGGGCAGTGTAAGAGGTGCTGAGCCCCCATGAACTCCCATCTAGTTAATGTCTCTACAGTGCCTTGAACACAGAATGTGCAATTAAAGATGTTAAGTATCCTTATTATTACTGACTTCATCTAATGTCAATGGGAGTTGAGTGAACTCAGTGTCTTTTAGGATTCGGATTCAGGATCTGCTCTCCACTGCATCTGAGTGGGATACGTGGTCTGGAGTTGTGGATTCTTAATACTCTATTCTCCACAAACAAGGTCTAGGGATTTCAATGGGAAATTACCACCAGAGTTAATGGGACTCACCCGTATAAATTCCCTGCACAGGAAGAAGAGAGCAGACTCCAGAATCTTCTTGCTTGGACAATATTTAATGTAAGACATGTTGGAGTTGTACTGTTTAAGTATCTGCTTTGTTGAGCTCACTCAACAGTAATCCAATGAAATCTCATAAAAATCTTTAGGAATGTGCTTTTCTAATGTGTTAAATGCAGCTATTTCCGGGTATCTGCTTCGCCCCATGTACATGAGGAGAACAAACAGTGACTGAAAGAACGTTCCCTGGAAACGCAAATAGCAGCTAACAGATTTTTACTCACATTAGTGCCACGCAAACCCCAAAGAGAGTCTCACTGGCAGCTTCCCATGCTACTCCCACATGATTCAAAAATGAGAAGGAGAAAAAGCTGCACTTTTTATTGGAGGCACAAAGACTTGGGATTGGAGACTTACCATGTTTGACGGTGGGATTCTTCTTTGTACATTAATAGCTTCACAGCTAAGGTGTGGGGGTTTTTGCTTTTTTTAGAGTCCTTTCACACTTAGCTCTCAGAGTAATACAGGGGCTGCCCCAGCTTCCATTGTAATCGGTGGAAAGACTCCCCGTGATTGCAGTGGGAGATGGAGCAGGCTCATTTAGCCCTGAGAATATTTTTTGGTTTGCTGCAGTTTCACTTTTTCTGCTTTGTTTTTTCACTAACCACAGAGAGCATTATGCTGCAGTAGGGGCCATAACAAAAGATATTCTGATGGCTTGTGGTTATCAAAAATACTCTGGCATTTTTCATCAGAGTAGAGGTGTGAACTCTGGCGTGCTGGCCAAATTCCAATTTGGGTAGTTAATTACAACGTACCTACTTAAATTCCACCTGCAGTTTCAACTGAATAAAGCACTTTTCTGACATTATGTCCTAAATGGTTGTGTAGCATTGCTATACTCAGTTAAACTGTGGTGTTCCAGCCAAGAAATAACTGCACTTTAATAATGGGTGCAGTGGTCCCAACATATGTTCTGCATAATCAGTTTATTAAATTTGATTCTTTGCATATCATTTCAGGACCAATTTTTGGGACAGAATGCACTACTATAGCGAAGGAAGCAATTATTTTTTATTATTTATATTGGGCTAGTGCCCAAAATCAACTGTAAAAACAATTCAGAAGATACAGTCCCTGACTCAAGGAACTTAATATTCTGAGGCCTTGTCTTCACTAGAAAAAGCATGTTCTTACCTGGTGTTAGTTAACATCTGGTAACTAACACGAGGTAAAATCCTCATGAAGACAAGGCAGTTTGTAGTTGTAATATGAGTTAGCAGGTCCAGGTAAACCCCAGGCTCCTGTCTAGTCCTCACTTTGACCTGCTAGCTCGTCTTATAACTACAAAAGGTCTTAAGGTGCATAAATTATGTACGCTGACAGAATGGCATAGTTAGGGCCATACCAAATTCACGGTCCATTTTGGCCAATTTCACGGTCATAGGATTTTAAAAATCGTAAATTTCATGATTTCAGCAATTTAAATCTGAAATGTCATGGTGTTGTACTTATAGGGGTCCTGACCCAAAAAGGAGTTGTGTGTGTGTGTGTGTGGGGGGGGGTCACAAGTTTTTTTTAGGGGGGTTGCGGTACTGCTACCCTTACTTCTGTACTGCTGCTGGTGGCGGCGCTGCCTTCAGAGCTGGGCAACTGGAGAGCTGTGGCTGCTGGCCAGGAGCCCAGCTCTGAAGGCAGAGCCGTCGCCAGCAACAGCGCAGAATTAAGGGTGGCATGGTATGGTACTGCTATCCTTACTTCTGTGCTGTTGCTGGCAGGGCGCTGTCTTCAGAGCTGAGCGCCCAGCCAACAGCCAGCACTCTCTGGCTGCCCAGCTCCGAAGGCAGCACAGAAGTAAGAGTGACAATACTGCGAGCCCCCTAACATAACCTTGCGACTCCCCACCTGCAATTCCCTTTTGGGTCAGGATCCACAATTTGAGAAACACTGGTTTCCCCCGTGAAATCTGCATAGTATAGGGTAAAAGCACACACAAGACCAGATTTCATGGTCAGTGATGCATTTTTCATGGCTGTGAATTTGGTAGGGCCCTAGGCATAGTGTAACTACAAATCAAGCCGTGAAAGAGAATAAGAAATACTGGATGGGATGATTTCCATGGTTGAATCGTCCTGTTACCAGATACTTGAACCCTGAAAGAAGATGGCAAGTAATACTGGCAGTTGGATTCAATTAGCTCCAATCAGGATATGAGAGGGGTAAGAATCTCTCTCTAGGGCAGAGGTAACTAAGGGTTGGATCAGGGAGGTGTTGCAGAGAAATCCTTAGCAACAGCCAAGTTCGAGGGAGAAGTTTAGGCTGAAATGTATATGGTGTTGTTGCTATTTACATTAGAAAGTCAAATACCAGGAAGAGGGTAAATCCGGATGTTGCATAGCATTTGTATTCTCTGTTCAGGGCAGGATAGGAACTCAACCTACTTACAGAGGGATCTGAATAACGATTGGGTAGCTGCCCTGCAGACCAGTTCTGGGAGGGTATTATGTACCTAAAGGCAGTGATGAGCTCTCAAAATCCCAATAACCGGTTCCCTACCGGGTCTTCGGCGGCACTTCGGTGGCGAGGGGTCTTCACTCGCTCCGGGTTTTCAGTGGCACTTCGGCGGCGGGTCCTACAGTGCCTCCGAAGACCCGGAGTGAGTGAAGGACCCGCCGCCGAAGTGCTGCCGAAGACCTGGTAGGGAACCGCCCGGTGAGTACAAGCCCCACGTGCCTTCCGAACAGCCTGTCCCCCCCAATCCGACCCCCACCCACGTTCTGCCCCCAACTGCCCCCTCAGTACCCGCAACCTGTCAACCCCCCCTGCTCCTTGTCCCCTGACCACCCCCTCCGGAGACCCCCCACCCTAACTGTCCCCCAGGACCCCACCCCCTACCCAACTCGCCCCGCTCCCTGTCCACTGCCTGTTTCGATCCCATCCACCACCACCCTGCCAGACCCTCGGGACTCCCACACCTACCCAACCCCCCCGTTCCCCGTCCCCTGACCGCCCCCGCCCAGAACCTCCGCCCCCTGCAACCGCTCCCTGCCCCTTATCCAACCCCTCCTCCCAGCCCCCTTACCACGCTGCTCAGGGTAGCGTGTATGGATGCCGCGCAGCCTGCTGGAGCTTGCAGCCCCACCCCCTTACCATGCTGCTCAAAGCGGCAGGAGGCACGCTGAGGCTCTGCAAGAGGGGGGGAAGGTGGGGGAGGGGCCAGGGGAGCCTCCCCAGCCGGGAACTCAGGCGGGCCGGACAGGACGGTCCCGTGGGCCACATAGTTTGCCCACCCCTTTAACAACCGGTTCTAAACCGGCTTCTAAATTTAACAACTGGTTCGCATGAATGGGTGCAAACCGGCTCCAGCTCACCGCTGCCTAAGGGGCAGTGTGGAAGAAAGTGCAAAGACAATTGTGGAAAAAAGTTCCAAATGGGGCATCAAGGCTGGTAGGTGGAGCAGAAGGGGTGGAGGAAAATATGAAAGGAGATGAGGACAAATAACTAGAGATGTTTGCAGGGCCTGGAAGACAAGATGTTGGAAACTTGTGTATAAAGGGGAGCCAGTAGAGAAATTCAAAGGATGTGTGTGAGACACAATCAGAACAGCAGGCAGGGAAGATGACTGTAGCAGCTGTGTTTGTAAGGACTGGATGGGAGTGTGATGGGCATCAAGGAGGCTAGAGAACGGGAAGTTACAGTAATTCAGATGGGAGATACTAGCTTTTTCCCATAAAATATGGCAGCTTAAATGATTGATTTTTCACTCAATGGCCATAATTGCAAAGAAGCAACCTTTAATAGCATGCATCTACCTGAACCACATATCCAAATGGCTTGTTCCAAAGGGTCAAAATAATAAGTCAAGGCGTGGTGGAATTTTACTTACTTTCTAGTGGTTCTTCAACTTCCTGTTCTATCTGCTTTAGTGTCCCATCTTTCAGGAGTTTTTCAGTAAAGATATCAGATGGTACAAGTTCTCTTACAATCTCGCCATCATCTTCAGATTTTGCAAGCCACCTTTGACATGGAAATGTGATTGTTTCCGAACCCTGGTATACCATGACAGAGACATATTATTTTTTAGAGGGAGAGCTAGTCAGTTGCTTCTCAGCCATTGGACACGGCCATTGATTTGCAAGCACAGTGAATTCCAGTATGTGTGTATGCACAGATTAAAAATTGTGCTAAGTGCAACAACCAGACAACGCAAGTATGCAATGAAGCAGAACAAAGTATACTGTTAGGTAATAAAATCCTTTCCATTATTCAGCATCAAAAGCTAAACTGTGCTCAAACGAGACTAACAAAGCACTAGATAATGCAGAGTACACTACTCCACTAGTTAACAGGGGATAGACTATATCATCTAATAGGTATTCTCCCTCTCTAATTTCAGTGGGTTCAGTGCCTGATCCTGAAAACCCTTATTCCCAATAGTATCCCCCCACCGAAGACGTTTGTGAATATGGGTTTGCAGGATCCTGTAACCCTTTATCAGTCCTTATTCAGATAATACTCTACTTGAAGTCAGTAGTTTTGCTTGAGTACATACTCCAGGATTTTTGCTGATTTTTCCCATGAGTACTTTAAGAAAAAAGTGAAATCAGTTTTCATCCTTTGTTTCGACTACTTTAGGAGAAACAAGCATGATTTCTATCCTATCAAGGAAGCCATGAAAACAGTGGAACAGCAAATAAAATCAATGTCAGATCACTTGCTAAGGAGAAGTAACAGGCTTCTTCAAGGCCTTCAAAATGTTATTTAAACAGGGTAACTCTGTATGAAGTGGACATGAATCTTCATATAAACTGCAGATCCCACAAGTGTGAACAGAACAAAGTTAACTTCCAGACAACGCACAAACTACACAACATAAAGGAAGAAAAAGCTTTTGAATGTGTCACTGCCTTGACTCCATCTCAAATGAGATCCTCATACAGGGCTTCAGTTCTTTTCACCTTGATTATTGCAGCTCCGTGCTGTTGTCTTTCAAACAGCCATGTGCCATTGCCTGTCATGTAACATTTATACACAATTATACATAGTGGGCTGTATTAGTAGGAGCATTGCCAGCAGATTGAGGGAAGTGATTATTCCCCTCTATTCAGCACTAGTGAGGCAACACCTGGAGTACTGAGTCCAGTTTTGGTCCCCCCCCCCTCCCCACACACTACAGAAGGGATGTGGACAAATTGGAGAGAGTCCAGTGGAGAGCAACGGAAATGATTAGGGGGCTGGGGCACATGACTTACGAGGAGAGGCTAAGGGAACTGGGGTTATTTAGTCTACAGAAGAGAAGAGTGAGGGGGGATATGATAGCAGCCTTCTACTACCTGAAGGCGGGTTCCAAAGAGGACAGAGCTAGGCTGTTCTCAGTGGTGGCAGATGACAGAACAAGAAGCAATGGTCTCAAGTTGCAGTGGGAGAGGTCTAGGTTGGATATTAGGAAACACTATTTCACTAGGAGGGTGGTGAAGCATCTGAATGGGTTACCTAGGGAGGTGGTGGAATCTCCTTCCTTAGAGGTTTTTAAGGCCCAGCTTGACAAAGCCCTGGCTGGGATGATTTAGTTGGTGTTGGTCCTGCTTTGAGCAGGGGATTGGACTAGATGACCTCCCGAGGTCTCTTCCAACCCTAATATTCTGTGATTCTATTCTATGATTCTATATCTACGGTACTTATATGTCCCCTGCAATTATTAATGTATCTATCCTCACAACACCTCTCTGAGGTAGGGCAGTGCTATTCTGAAGCACAGAGAGAGACTATGTGACTTGCAATCACACAGGAAGATTGTGGCAGAGCTGGGACTTGAACCAAAATTGCCAGAGTCGCAAGCTAGTGCCCTAGCCACTGGACTACCCTTCCTCTCCATGGGGCCACCTCAAATCTATATTCAAATGACTCCACGGGCATTCCCGCTCATTTCAAGATCCTGTGTAGCTTAGTGCTCCTTGTTTCTGAAACCCTCCATGAACTTGCTTACGCCTGATAGCAGAGTCTCGAGCCTCTGATCTCAATTACCCTCTTCCGTGCATAGGCTAATTTACCTTTCTGGGACTCAGATAAGTTGTTCACTGAACATAACGGTAATTTCCTTGGTTTGGTAGAGCTCCTTGAGAAATACGATGATGTCATGTGTGAGCACCTATGTCAAGTAGTTCGTAAAGAAGCTATGGATCATTACTGCCGCAAAACAATTCGAAACAAATTGATTGACCTTGTGGCAAGGAAGGTGCTTGATAACATATTGATGGTCTCTCAATCTGGTTGTGTCAGGTGCAGTGTCATCTGCTTTAGATTCAGTATCTCTCTTTGAAGTACTGCAAAGAATATACATCCTGTTTTCAGCATCAACTGTCACGTAGAAGATCCTCATGGACAATGTTACAAATTTGACTTGAAGCAGCTAAGTGACATTCACTGGGAGTGCCTCATTGACAGCATAAAGCCAGTGAGGTATCAAGTGACTGAGGTTTACGACACCCTGATGGAACTGGCACACTCAAGTAAAGCCGAAGCCAGAATCCAATACGAGGTGCAAAGCCTGGCAAACTAGATCAGTGACTTCAAATTTCTGGTCTCCGTTGTGGTTTGGCACAATATCCTGTTCCATCCAAATGTTGTAAGCCAGGCATTACAAACCATCGATAGACATTGTGACCGCTACTATTTTAATGAGAAGCTGCCGTGATTTCATTGTGGCCTACAGAGACAATGGATTTGAAGATGCCATCACTGCTGCCAAAGAAATGGCACAAAACTTAGGAGTTGAGCCTGTCTTCAAGGAAACTCGTATTCGTTGGAAGAAGAGAAAGTTTGGTTATGAGGGCAGAGATGAGATGACGGGAAGCTTAGAAGAAATTCAAAAAGGAGTTTTTTTGCTCGCTCATTGACATTGCTCGAGTGTTCATCGAAGAAAGGTTTGGACTAATGAAGCACTATGAAAAGATCTGTGTGTGTGTGTGTGCTATGATATTAGTAAGTTGCCAGCAGACAGGGAAACACTCTTGAACAATTATATGGCCTTTCACCGGACGCTGACACATGGGGAATGTTTGGACATCAATGATAAAGACCTCTATGTTGAATTGGACAACATCCATCACACTCTCCACTCCAAGTTCTCCAATTCATTCATGATGCAGGGCTGAAGGACACTTTTCCTAATGTGTGGATAGCTTTGCTCATACTGCCAGTCACAGTTGTGAGCGGTAAGCGCAGCTTTTCGAAGGATCATTAAAACATATCTTTGATCAACGATGGCCAATAATACATTGATATCGCTCGTTATTTTATTGCTTGAAAATGCCATTGGCCAGTCTTTGGATCTCTCTGACGATGCGCTTCAGTTCACAAGGACAAAGGGGAGAAAAGTGACCTTTAGAACAAAAGAACTAGGTTTAACATTCTAAGTCTGTCACCTACTGTAACATGTTTTAATACCAGTCCACCCAATGTTGGTGCACAGTTCCATTTCTTGATGTTAGTACATTTCAGTTATTCTTAAAATTAAAAAAGTTTCTATAAGCTTAGAGAAAACAATTTTTTATTTGCTTATATATGGCATGAATAAATACAGACTGACAGATCCTAGCATGCAAATTTATCATCCAATACGACAGGGATAAATCATGCATGCAAATTGTGCATCAAAGTCGTGAAATGGGCTACAAATGCAATAAAAAATAAGGTCCTGAAAAGTTTAACAAATGGAGGGGGCCAAAGACATGCCTCTCCTGGGTCGTCATTTGGTTGAGATCCAGCCTTGCTTCCCCCTATCATCCTCTCTCCACTACCCTCCCTGTTCACTCTGCTGTAATGCTGTCATCCTCTTTATACTTCCGGACATTTCCATCATTGGTGCAGGAGCCTTCTCCTCTGCAGCTCCTGTCATTTAGAATAACCTTCCTCTCATTCCAAATCTCAGCCAGAAACATGATTTCTCCGTTGCATATACCTCTTCATTCCTCTCGCTGTTCCTCTCACAGCTGTTATTTAACCTTGTACTTGCAAAAGTTAACTCTAAAGCATTTTGGAGCATGGCCTGTATGAATGACAATATACAAATCAAACAGGACTTTAGATTACTGTAAATCTTTACTTTCAGGAGTTCTTGTTTCCATTTTACCTAGGACGCAGAAGGAGGTGTCACATAGAACAGACTTCCATCTTGAATGATCCCTTGTAAGTCTTCTTTCTTTTCCAATCTCATTCATGGTCAGCTTTGTGATCTATTTCCTCATCTCTACGATCCTTCTGTAAAAACAGAGGTTTGTCTGCACATTGGATATGATCCGACCATTGCAATCACTTTGTTCTCAACTGATGGAAGACTGCAACTTACTGGGATCATCTAAGCATTTCTTTGTTTGTGACAAAAATCAAAGCAGCGGATGTTAAGAATACGCCAGAACCGTTGATACCAAAAACTGTTTAGCCTCCTCTCCTCAGTTGTTTTCTACAGTCATGGTTCTGCTCCATATAACAGAGTTCCCATCATTATTGCATTGAACACACATAGTTTAGTTGTCACGCAGACATCCCACTTGAGAGTGGCCACCAAAGGTGACGAAATGCCATTGATGCAAGACCGATCCAACGTATGACTTTGGATACCGAACCTCTTGCTTTCAACCGACTACCCAGATCGATAAAACTATTCCCCCATTCAATGCCATTGTCATCGACATGCAGTGTCGACAGGTCATTCATTTCCATTTTACAAGAGGCGTGCATAGCGTTGGTTTTATCACCACCTATTTTAAGTCCTATAGATTCTGCAGTCTGTCGCAGCTCTTCCAGCATTAGCAGCAGTTGATCAGTAGTTTCTCCAAATAAGGCAGTATCATCTCCATACTCAAAATCCTCTTGATGGATCAAGAGGCAGCTGTTTGCAGCTCCTGACTTACTGTGCAGAAACAGCTGCCTTCCTCTCCAAGTGACCTGATACAGCAATGAAGTTGGAAGAGGTTTCCTAAATTGCTTGGCTGCTTAAATTGCGGCGATAGGAGTCTGGGGGTGATTTTGCTGCCTGTCTTGATCTATCACCTCCCCTTTCTCTGTATATGGAGGGAAAGGAAATATAAGATCTTGAAGGTGGGGAAGCAGCCTCAAGGGATATGAGCTGCAGACATCTGCTTCTTGATCTATCACCTCCCCTTTCTCTGTATACGGGGGTAGAGGGAATATAGGATCTTGAAGGCGAAGAAGCAGCCTCATAGACTATGAGCTGCAGACAGCTGCTTCTCTGCCTTCAAGTTCCTATATTTAGATCCCTGCGCAGATACAACATGTGTACCCACATCTGATCCACGATCTGCAAAAATAGATATCCACGGATTTATACGGCTCTACACATAATGACTGCAGTCCAGGAAATGTAACCGGCATTTTCTATGTTCCAAACAATTCATTACAATTAGAACTACCAGTTGACGTGGTTTCCCCCAGTTATAATCTAGTGTCAATGAGAAGGAAGAGACGGCATTTTATAACTGTGCCTCCGCGTTGGTATTCCCTATTACAGTTAGAGATTCCTAATGTGATTCACCATTAAAGCCATGACTGAAGAAGCATATGGGTTGCTTTACATTTTAACTGATCCTAAATGCTGATGGTGTTATCATGGTTGGTTGTATGTGCCTGAGTCATTGCTGTGAACATTATATATTAGGTTACATGGTACTTGGGGGACTCTAGCTTTAAAAGCCTGCACAATGGAAATAATGTAGTCATGGCAAGTGTTAACTTCCTTCTTCCTTAACAGCAAGTGTTAACTGTATTGTAATCACTAGTCTCCATGTCATTGCCGCAGTTTCCATTGGAAGACTTGTTAGTGATGGTATTATTATTACAGTGACACAAAGTGTATTATTTTATGGTAACGACTGTAAAATCTCACGGCGCTTACAACTGGGATTTGTTTCATTAGAGTTTGATTTTTGGCTCTGAGCTATAGGTGGCATGACAGTCTGCTCAACTCAGTGCTTTAGCCGTCTGAGTCGCAGCAAATGAAATATAATTATCAGATATAATTGACATGCATAGGCAGAGCTCTACTGATATGCAATGAGCTTAGTTTCCTACCCAAGAGCTTTCAATTTACTCTAAAAGTTACTGACCTCATTTTTTCCTTCGCAACATACAGATACATCTTAACAGTCTAATCAGGTAGCAAAGCTTTTAGAAGCTTTGGCAGCTTATTGCTATCCTGTGGCAGGTCATAATATCCTGCGGTTGATTACAGCGGCATCATGCAGTGCTCTGCTTTCTTCTTTTTCACATGCCAGAATCAAAGCTCAGCAAAATTGTGGATCTCTCTGCTTTATCTTAGGTTGTGAGGGCTTTTTTTGCTCAATCTTCTCACTTAACATCCTTTAAATGCTGTTTAACTGTTGACTGGCTGCTTGGTTCAGAACCCACCTCCCTGCCTGAAGAGAGGGCAACCAGACACGGAGCAGGGGGAGCTGTCCAAAGTGCTGAGTCAAACATGTGGGCCTGATAGGGGCAAGCAGGCAGGAAGCGTATTTGCCCTTGGGCATGGTGTTCTTGAAACTCCCCATAGAGTCAAATACCCATTTCTTTTACTCCTCTAGAACTGGCAACACCACCACATATGCTGTAGCCCAATCGGTTATCACAAGTTAAACAGGAGCAGGCTGGGTTGATCCTTGGATGGGAGATCTCTGAGGAACACCTGTGGGTCTCAGGAAATTATATTGATTGTTCAGCAGGTGGCACTCCTCTGTGTCAACTGAATCAATATCAGAGGCCTAGTCTACCCCAGTAAAGCCTTGCTGGTAGACCTATGCCAGCAAACTCTCCTAGTGAAGATGTAGGTTCTACCACCAAAAGAGTGCTTTCAATAGTATTGAAACACTCACTGTGTTACACTGATGGGGGTTTTGCATCTCTCAACAGTGCTAGCCACCTGCAATTATCCTTCTATAGTTATAAGACGGATTGTAAGCAATTCCTTGCCCATGCTCAGCAACTGTAGCTTTCAAACTATACACCCTAATTCCTTTCATCCTCTCCCTTTGATTCACTTAAAACAACATTGTTACCAAACAAGAAATTATCATATCCTTTACTTAGTGAACTCTCTCATACGGAGGCAACTTTTCTTATGGCTGAGAAATGGATGCAGATTCCTTGGCAGTCCGCCCACAGCAATGTTCCAAAAACTTCTTTAGGGTCGCTATCAAGAGACACTAGGCAGCTCTAACCTCCTCTCTCTGCTGGGCCTCCATTTCCTATTGAACTATTGACAAAGGTTAAAGTTCAAGGCATAGTATGACAGAGTGCAGGGTGCAAACAGGTGAGCCTGCACTCTGATCACTCAGATATTAATTAGTTCCCATGGAGAAAACTGGAGGGGTAATTAGTCAATCAGACTGTCTGGCTGGATGATCTAAGGAGACAATTACCCCATCAGCCCAAGGCCATTAAAGAGGTCGGAAGGAAGTGCCAAGGGGGAGGAGAGGAAGGGGACCAGGGCAAGTTGAGGTCAGTAACACGGAAGCCTCAAGGGAGGGAGAACTCTGTTCCTCTCAGTTCTTGGGGAGAGGGCCAAAAGAGCTTTGGCACTGTAAATAAATTGTTGCCCGCGGATTGTTGTAGAAGTGGTGGAGGGAATTTTAAATAAAAGAATAAGGTAAAGGCACAACCACTGGAGTCCGTGCTGTTTCTGTGGGGAAGAAGGCAGGAGAGAAGCCAGGCCTTGTGACACATGGGGCTTGCCCAGGATCCTGACTCCCCAAATTGTGGCAATTGAGAGGCATAAGGGGGGAGGCTTCTGCGAGTATTTGGCACCCGGATGGTGGAGCAGACTCTGCAGCGGTTGGTGGAGCAGCAGAAGGAGGTGCAGCAGAGCATGCAATCTTTCCATCCGTCACACAAACTGGAGAGAGAACCCCTGCTGGCCTGGCAAGCAGAGAAACAGAGGTGCTTGCAGGAATTTATCAGGGATTAAGGACAGATGCAGCAGCCGTTGCTTCCGAGACTGGTGGGTCCCGAAATGGGGAATAGTAACTGAAGCCAGGGGGTCAGCCTGTGGAAAAGGGGCCTGCTGATGACCCCAATGCTTCTCTAGTGATATTTGAGATGGTAGCAATAGGAGCTGGCTGCGACAGAGGAACATGGGCTCTCTGGTTAGTATGCTATTTGGCAGGAGAAGCTCAAGTGGCCTACATGGCCTTGGGTGACAAACAGGCTAAGGACTATGATGCCATTAAGGCAGCCATACTTGACCATGTGGGATTGTCTACAGAGAAATGGCAGCAGAAGTTTTGGGCTGCTAGATGGGCCAGATGTGTATAGCCCAGGGCATGTGCTCAAAGTTTAACTGATTGGGCCACCCACTCATTAAAGCCAGGCACTCAGACTGTGGGCAAAATCATGGACTCCATAATCCTTGGGCAATTTCTACATGGCCTCCAGGGGAACACTCGTCTTTGGGTTAGGAGGCACCAACCCACAACCCTGGAGACAGTGGTGAAACTCACAGCAGAGTCTGAGGAAGTAAATTTTCCCTGCTAGGGGGCATGTCTGTCTAACAGGCCGGAGCTGGAAAGAGGGTTGGAGAAGTGTTAGGGGTGAAGTCTACAGAGAAGAAAAGAGAAAAAAACCACAGAGTCCCCTCTGGGGAGGCGGGAAATTACCTGTTACCAGTGTGGGAGACAGGGACATCTAAAAAGAGGCTGCCCATCTATAGACTGTGGGCTAGCATAATTTTGGAACCTTACAGGAGCAGTGAAGAAAAATGCCAACCATCTTGGAGAAGGAGGGGAGGAGATGGGAGAAGGGCTTAGTGGATACTGCATCAGGAGTCCGTGCTGTTTCTGTGGGGAAGAAGGCAGGAGAGGAGCCATGCCCTGTGTCAAGAAGGTTCTCAGCTGTACCCAAGGACCACTGGTTCCAGGTGAAATGGTGGTGCTTGCCACCTCCTCAAAGCATTACCCTATCAATTAATATCGCTTCAGCTTTCCTTGGATCCAGCATCCCTGTGCATTGAGTTATCTGGGAGACAGGGCTCTTTGAGCTAGTTGGACAGGATGCATAGAGCTGAATGCCACAGACTGATTGCAACATTGCAACCTGTGTTGAACAGAAACGTGAAACAGGAGCAGCAGTAGGATTTATCCCTGTGGGACTTTGCATGTCAGAGCCTTTGGGGAGGAGGAGCAGCTGTCCATCATGATGATGCTTTGGGATGTACTGGAATTAAAAGAGAATAGCCATTATAGCATGATTCCACCACTTCTGCTGGGACACGCAGACAGGTCAGCAAGAACTACACTGTGTACCAGCTACACTGTGTACCAGGGTTGTGATTCCCAGCTCCCGTACACATCCTCACACTAGCTCAATGAGAGTTAGTGCAAGTATAAATAGCAGAGTAACCACAGTAGCATGGGTAGTCCCGGAACGGCTCAGCCATGCTGAGTTCTTGCCCCTGGAGTTCAGGCAGATTTGTACCCAGCACGGGTGAGCTGTGCCAATGCTGCCGCTGTCTGGACTACTGTTGTAGATCAGGGCATAGGTGGTCAGGCCTCATGGTCACAGCAGTGGTGGCCAGGACTAGTAGTCAGAGCCAGAGGCAGGAGCTGAAGCCTGCATCAGAGTTGAAGACAGAGTTGGGAGTCAAGCCAAGGGTCAGAGCTGGAATCATAGTCAGGGTTGGGGTGTAGAAGCAGGGATCTGGAACAAAAAGGGCAGGGACTAGGAACAAGATGGAAAGGCGGGATGAGGAACAAAACAGGGCTGAGGAGCCATGCGAGAAGGCAAGGTCCAATATCGCGGCCAGCCAGGGATCCGTGTAAATTGCTCAGACAACTTCCTGTGCCTCCTTCTGGATTAAACAGAGAGTCTGAGCCAATCAGCGAGGCTGGATGCCTCCTACAGTTGGGAGCTTGATGGATGGTGCCTATGGTGAGCTAAGGTCCACTTGACCACACTCCCCAATGGGGCCAGCAAGCTGCTGGGAGGTGGCTGCAATCTGAAGACTACTCAGGGACCCACGTTCAAGACTGGCGATCCCTCACATTGCTCCCCCCCCACTACTTAAGGTGTCCTCTGTGTGTCAGTGGGCTCAGTTTTCCCAGATGGCTCTTGAGGAAGGTCATTAGCAGGTGGGGGTGTGTGGATATTTTTTGCAGGCTTCCAGGAGCATTCTTTGGGACCATAACCTCCCATACTCCATGCTCATGTTCACTCTCATTGAGTATGTGTACACAAGCTTGGAATCACACCCCTAGCTCAGTATAGATGTGCCCAAACACTGCCAAAGGCAGATAAGAGATTGACTAATATCCCCTGTTGCTCTTTCACTTCTGTCCATTGCCCTGGGGAGGTCATTCATCAGAGCAACCAGTGCTGTTTCTGTACCATGTCCCACCTTGGAGCCAGACAGAGAGGGATCCATGATATTAGTGGAGGCCAGGTACTGCTGGCATTGGTTCATTACCATTTTTCTTGATAGCATTATGCAGGATTGAGTGGTTTGAAGCCAAATGGTAGTTAGTAAGGGTACACTGGACTGTTGCTGTGTTTCAAGGCACCAGTTGGTGTCCTTTCTAATGGACATTGAACAATTTCTTTTCAATAATAGCCAGAGGCATTGACCTTGACCAGCCAGCTGGGACATGGCTCCAGATTGGAGGTGATTGTGGACCCCTTTAAATGCTTCTAAAGCCTCCTCCCAAGGGGACTGGGCCCAAGTCTGTCAGGGATTAGAAATCAAAGATTTCCAAAACAGCCAGCTCAAGGTCTTGGAAAGCCTGAAATTTGTGTACATGGTGATTTCTAACTGGAGCATTTTTCTAACGTCCCTTGCAGAGTTTGCACGGAAAACTGTAAAAAAACATTACATATAGCAAACATAGATATATGTAAGTGTCATTTTCTATAACTCTCTCCCCTTGGTCTTTATGAATGAGGACAGCTGCATGGAAACTAGAGATGGGCTAGGTCTGTAAAGGTCAGACCTGAATCCAAATCTTCCAAAGTTCAAGGGGATGTCAAGGAAAATTCAGATCTTTGGATGAGGTGCTGGCCTCTCCCTTGGGTCCCACAAACAGATGAGCTAGGATTTCAAGAGATGAAGAAGGCAAACAATAAGAAATAATAAGCATGTGTCCTCATTGTACCTAATTATGATGAAAGTTACTGTAGTAGCAACAGCAATAGTATCAGTAGCAATAGTATTAATGCATTACTATATTTGCTTGGCTTTGCAATCTGACATAGAAGTGCTACCAATCCACGGAGACTGAATTCAATCCATTGCTACAAGTTCACCCATGTTTGATTACCAAACTGCATTTATAGCGTTTCAGTCATCTCCGTTATCCACTTAGCAGTAGGGTCCTATGTAAATCCAGTCTGAGAACCAGTCCTGTTACAGTCAACCCAGGGGTATTTTCCCCATTCACACATATGTTTCTTCTGTAGACATCACACACTTCCATTCACATCCTATAATGCTGTTCACTTAGCGCTAGACACACAAAGAGGACTTAGGTGTTGCAATGCTGAGCCTAACTTTATGTGCCCCACTGCCTAATGAGTTAGGCGGCCAAGCTCCCTACACAATGTCTGGGCAGAGTTAGGTCAGGTCTAGACTACATACTTACTTGCATACACCGCAGAGCGACGTAGTTATACTGACCTCAACCCCCCTTGTAGACAGTGCTATGTCGACGGGAGACCTTCCCCTGCTGACATAGCTACCGCCCCTCGTGAAGGTGGAGTTATTAAGCCAACAGGAGAGCTCTCTCCCATTGCCTTAGAGCATCTTCACCAGATGCACCATAGTGGTGCCACTGCACAATGTAAATTTGTAGTGTAGACCTGCCCGGAGGCACTTAAGAAAGGGAGATCCACAAAACACAGCATGTTCAACAGGGAGCTACCTAAACTAGCCAATAGGGAAATGCCATTGAGAGGGGTGTGGCCTAAACCCCACTCCTCAAAAGGAGTTAGGCACCTATCTCTGCTAGGGATGCACAGCCAGGAACCCTCTCTTGGAGTTAGGTGCCTAAGCCCTTTTGTGCAAATGTGGAGCAGGAATTTGAACCCACACCTCTCAAGAGGATGCCCTAACCACTGGGCTCTGGGGTATTCAAAGGAGTGGAAGGGGAGGCTCCCTCCATCTCTCCTGTTGAAACTGTTCCACTTTGTATAAATAATGAATTAGTCATTGGTACAGGGAGTTGAAGCTGGGTCTCCCGCACCCCGGGGGAGTGCCCTAACCACTAGGCTATGGAGTCATTCTCACTCTCTTTCCCTGGCCCAGTGAAGAGTGGTAGGACTGAAGCAGCTGTGCTCATTCCCACTGGCAGAGTTTTAGTACCTAAAGGACTTTATCTGTGGAAACGTAGGCACCTCAGGCCCTTGGGCAGCAACTAAGTGGGGGATCTGAGGATCTGAAGTTCGAACTTGGGTGCCTAAGGTGCAGTTAGGTGCCTAAATCCTTTTGTGGACCTAGGCCTTATTGTAAAGAGCTTCCTGTCTGGCTCAGGAATAAAATGGTCGCTGGGTCAAACCTGAAAGTTCTCCACACAGAAATGGAGCATTAAACATCCTGGGAGAGTTTCTGTTCTGTGCCTTACAGGAGGTGCAGCAGAGAAGTAGCAGCCCAGAGGTAGTGAGGGAACGATCCCAGGCTAGTGAGGGCTGGTGCACCTTCTTGGCATAAATTAGAGAGCCTCAAGGGCTGCCCAAATTTACAGCAGACTCCCCAGTACAGCCAGGGGCAGAACCACATCCTGGAGCATCCCACAATCTCTGTAGTGCTCAGCACCGGGAAGATTTCTTCTGACACTCCTGATATGCCTCATGTAAGGGGGCAGCATACATCTGATTATGGTTTCCCTTAACTACTCCTGCCTCACAGAAAATTCTCCCCTGGCCTTTGCAGATCAGGTATGGCCCCTATAGACCAACAGAGTGGCCTATCCATTTATACAGTGCACAGTCATTCCAAAGTTGCCCAAACTCGTTACAATCTACACATACAGCAGTCATTTCACAACACTGAAATGCAGCCAACTCTGGGGTGGGAGGACATTAGCCAGCATGCACTACATAACAGTGGTGGAAATGAAAATTTTTCCCAAGCTAACTGGGGAAAAGTCTACCCTTACAAAAACCACCATGAGATCTTTATCGTAGCTACCGAAAGCAGACAGGTCCTCAGTTTTTAAAGTCAGATAACTGGGCCATCAGTCTGACATACTGGTTGCCTGATCAATCTGTTGTTAACCGTCCGTAGTCTTGAAATATTTTGCTCTAACGTGAGCCCTGATACCTTTATTCTACTCAACAAGTACATTGAGAATGGTGGAGGGGAGGAGGTTATGCATTTTTTTTTGTTACGCTGCAGAGTTTTAGAATCAACATTTGAAGAATAAACCACCATAATAAATGTTTGCCCCAGGGTCCCCAAGCTCTTGCTACTTCATTAGCTAGCATTGTTCTCCAGGGAGTCATTTTTCACTCTTAATCATTCTTGGTATATTGCAGCTCTACTTTGGGAAGGAAAGAAGCAGCTGCCACTGGAAGCCTTCCACAAAGTCCAATGATTCAATGCCTACCTTCCCATTTGGCAAAAGTCTCCGTATCTCCACCCGATCTAAATGCCATCCAGAATTAAGCCCTCCTCCTCTGTGCCCAATACGAATCTTCTCAATAGTGTCTCCAACATCCTCTAGCTACGGAAACAAAAAATAGATTATGAAGTGAGTAATAGGCGGCAGCCTCAATTCCTTTACAGCTAAAGCCAAGATCCACTGATTCATTATCCATTTTCTTATTTTCAGTCTATATTAAGTTCCCAAAGGGGCAAATATTAGCCTCACTGTAGAATCCATATGCACGTGGAATGAGGGGCTCCACATTGTTTTTATTCTGAAATAAGTGTGTCCACATTGACTTGCACTGAAATAACTACATGTTGGGAACAGACTCTGTTAAATAGGTGCAAGTCTGTGTGTGGAGCATTTCCTCAAGCTTGTCAGCTGGAATGGGAATTGAACCAATCCTCAGAAGCTGTAAGTTTACTGTGGTTTGATTTTTTTATTTTTTACAGCTCTGTGTTAGATTATTGATACATGATTATAACAGGGGAAGGAGGGTCTTGAAATCAAAGCACAAGATTGAGAGCCCGGAAATCTGCTCTCTCTTTCTTGCTCAGCCACAGACTCTGACTGCCACTTTGAGCAAATCACATAGATCCATATTTTAAATAGCCACTCATTTTCTGATTGCCCCTTTAGCCACTTATAGTCTGAAAAGAAAGCTGTAAACATAGTTGCACCAAAATAATGAAATTGGTTTGGATTTGCACTTTCTGTTATTTCGGTGTCAGCTTGAGTGTAGATCAGCACTGCCTGAATGCCTCCTTTTCACATGGGAGGGGTCTGCTAAGCTAGCGTTTTCCCTACAGAGATTTGTATACCAACTATTTTTTGATCCTGCAAATGTTACAAGTTCCCGGGGATCAATTTAGTTCCCCTACTGCTTGCCCCCAACATGACAAGACTGTCATGTACTGAAGCACAGTTAATTTAATTTCAGGGAATTCAAATAGACTGGTTGCTGCAATTCAGGGTGTGGTGCTGCAACAGAACTGGTTAGGGAAGCTTGCATGAGGTCTGCATTCACTCTACCTGAGTTGACTATAATATAATAATAATAATATAATAATAATAAATGGAGATATCCCATCTCCTAGACCTGGAAGGGACCTTGAAAGATTATCAATCTCTTACTAGCATAAAAATTCAAATTCTCTGAATTCATCCAAAAACATTAATATAGGTGCAACGATGTTATTTTTCCTCTGCACTGCCTGAATAACCATCCTTCAATGAGGCATTCAATCTATACATAGCAGTGAAGAGGCATGTGACTGTAAAGATGGGTATTAAAAAAAGATGTGTTTATTGCACTGCTTTAGGCATCTCCAGAAAATCACCACTCAGAACTGCAGCTGATAATGTTTTTTTTAATGCTTTTATTGCCCCTTCTGCAGAATACCAAACAGCACCGGCAGTAAAACCACTAAAACAAAAAGGCAATTCTCAGCTCTGTATTTTCTGAAATCCCAGCATTATTTTCAAGGTCTACTGAGCTTCAAATTATGGCTCCTCATGAATAGGTGAAAGAAGAATATAATTTGCTGCTTTTGTTGTTGTTGTTTGGTAAAGAAAAAAATAAATGTTGGGGACCAGTTAATATCTCCTACTAAATCCACAGAACAAACTGCATTTTCATGTACTTAGTCTAAAACGCACTGATGTCTCAGCTTCTTCTAAAGGGAAAATAAATCCTAAGGATTACAACATTAAAATAATGTGCAGTTCAAGATTTTTTACACATGGATTGATTAATGGCAAACTCCATCATGGACAACTCCAGGGAAACTCCATGGAGGTAAGTTCTGTTCTTTGAAAGATGTAAAGAGGAGGGTTTATTGTGATTTGTGTCCTAGGACAACAATTTGAGGTGAGAATATTTTAATTTGTTTAAAAATGTTCTAAAGTTTGGTCTTGATTATTAAAAAAATACCACCACAAGAAAACGAAAAGAAACACAAAAAGGTTTTAAGTCCCTCTGGGAACTTAGTCTCTGTGGTACCCAGTGGATGAAAATATCAAACAGAAATAATATATAGGGCCAGGTTTTTAAAACACCTCCGTAACTTGCAGTATTTGCCAATTCATAACCTTGGGTATGTATTGGCTTCAGTGAGAGTTTGCTGTGAGCAAGGACTGTTGAATCCAGCATTGCATGTGTCAATGGGCAGTTAGCTACATAATGTATCTTTTGCATGCACTAACGTATGTGTTTGCAAACACATCAGAAATACATCAGGCTCTTTGAAAACTTGGTCCAATGTATTCCGAAATCATAGCTCCTACAGTAAGGTAACAGGTCCTCTATATATTCCTACACAAGCATTAGGCATTATGGACCAACTTTTCAAAAGTGCCTTCTGAAAGTGCACCCACAAAATGGTGCATATAGATCCCCCATTTGTGCATGCAATTTCAGACATTACCTTTGGTTCTTAGAAGGGGTTTCCTTTTGAAAATATTGGAGGGACAGAGATCAAGTGAGAATATATGTAAGTGTGCCAGAGAGAGAGGAAGAGAAATTATAATTGACTAAAGGTTCTAGATGAGGCCATTAGCAAGCAATGGCAGGGGTTGCTACTTATCAATCATATGTTGCTCCTATTACTGTATCTGTGCTCCTTACAGTGCTTTACATGTATTTATCCTTGTAACATGCAGTGAGATTATTATCCCCATTTTATAGATGGGGACCTGAGGTGCAAGTGTAACCCCGACAGACCCCGGTCTGTCGGTGGACAGGATCGAACCTGGGAAGCTTAGTGCATGAGCCTCTACCACATGAGCAAAAGCTACATGGCCCTTAGCTAACGCTGTAGAGCAGACTCATTAATCTCTCTCTCTCAAGTGGTCTCGGTGCCACTAGATGGGACAGAACACCACACCCAGGCGGTGTGTGGGTTACATACTTCCCCTAGCTGAGGAAGCACGTCCCAAGCTTCAGAGTTCCCAGCTGAAATCCTGGCCGAGACCCCATTTGTAACACCAACAGACCCCGGTTCTCGGCAGGCAGGATTAAACCGTGAACTTCTGGAGCTTAGTGCACGAGCCTCTACCGCATGAGCTAAAAGCCAACTGCCTCTTAGCTAACGCTGCAGAACAGACTCATTTGACTCTTTCTCTAAGTGGTCTTAGTCCCACTAGATGGGACAGAAAACTACACCAAGAAGGTGTGTGGGTTACACAAGGAGGCTTGGTGATTTGCCTGGGATCATACAGGAAGTCTGTAGCAGCACTGGGACAGAATCCAAGACTCCCAAGTCCTAGGCTAATGCCCTAACCACTAGACCATCCTTTCTCCCCCACAGCAGTACCTGCACAAGTCTCCAGTGAGGAGAGAGGTAAAGAGTAGCATTGGGCAAGTAATTGATTTTTTGGTTCAGTGGAAGTTCCAAAAAACTGGAAAAAAAATTCTGTTTGGGCTGAAACACATCTGAAATTTTTAGACTATCTGGTAAATGGAAAAAGTCTGCCTGAGGTCTATTCCAGAAGAGGGATTTGAACACAGAGCAGAGATTCAAGCCTGGTTCTCCACATGAGTTCCCTAACCACTGGGCTAAAAGTTACAAGGGTCCAGCAGCACCCCCATCTTTTCCTTCTCTGGCCACTCTGTGAATGGCCAAAACAATTCATGTCAAATTCACAAATAGTTTCAGGTCAGCCAAAAATGAATCTTTTGTCCGGAATTAGTCATCCAAAAATTTTCACCCAGCTGTCATGAAGAGTCCTTTTTCAATTTTTTTCCACTCCATTTTGTGTCCCTAAACCCCTCACCCAATCATTGCTCCTGCAAAAGAGCAAATATTTTTTATTTTACCTCCACAATGAACTGATCCACTGAGTTCCTCTCAAAGCACAACCTTTGCTCTCTCTTGTTCTGGCACAGGGATTTCTGTTGACTGCAGACCCCATTACTTCCATAGAGAACAATGAAAACATCTGCATCGGTGCCAGCTCCAAAGATGTCACTGGTGTAAACTGTGATCTCGTAAGGGACAACTAAGTTAAGCAGAGGAAAACAAAAAACAAACCACGGGCTGTGAGCAAAAAGCAAGGCTTCCAACTGGGAAAGTCTATAATTCATTTTAGAATTTAACAAACTCAAACCTAGATTAGAAATGTCAACATTTACAAAGCATCATTAGGAATTCTACACACACAAGTTATGCACAATTAACTGTTACATTACGTTGCAAGTCATGAGGCTACTCTGAATTCATACTGATTTACTGAGGTTGGAATCTGACCCAGTGGATTTAATCCTGGGAGTCAAAAGAGCTCTGAATATTTATACTGCAAAGTCATGGAAACATGAATCTCCCACAGTACGCTGAGTCTTGAAAAGACTCAGAAGATTTTTGACTAACTAAACAAACTGGCAAAACTGAACTAGCTGGAGCTGGTATGAAAAATTCTATATAAACCTCATTAAAACTTCTGGACTATTTTAAGTATTAGCTTGCAGAGGAAACATCAACCAGGGGGGTGGGTGGGGGAATGTGAACCCGTCTCTCGCTTTAAAGAACTAATTTCCATTTCACTCTTTTATCTATGACCCTGTTTTGCAGATGAAGAAATGGAGGCCGAGAGAGGTTAACGGAGCCATGCAAACGCACAAAGCAAGGCAGTGTGGAAAGGAATGCATATCTCTATCTTACGGGGGCAGTGTGACCTCGTGGATAGAGCACTGGCCTCAGACCCAGGACACCTGGGTTCTATTTCCAGCTCTGCCACTGGGTGACCTTAGGAAATCACTTTAACCTCTCTGTGCCTACATCTCCCCATCTGTAACATGGGGATAATGACACCAACCTTTATAAAGTGCTCTGAGATCTACTGAGGAAAAGTACTAGGCATAATGTGACAATGGTAAAGAATCACTGAACAAGTCAGTTTCTCAACACTTAACAGGGAACTTTATTAGAACAAAGCAAATATTTTATCCCTCACTCCGCTTCACGATAGGACTTGTGCCTAGACCCTTCCCCACCTACCCCTCCCTTCTGCCCAGCTTCCTTCAATAGACTTAAAGAGACATCACACACATCAGCCTATTCCTGACTGATCTCCTTGCACTATCCAGTGGACCATGCTGCCTCCCTCTTATGAGAGGCGTAAATAAGTCATTAATTTCACTCTTTTATCTAGTGTTCTCTTGAGGCCAGATTCTCCAATGCCCTGCACCTTGTCCAGTTACCTACAGTAGTGCAAAGCGGGCATAAAATGCTACCAAATTAGAATCTACACAGGGTGCAGAGCAACAATGAATTGGACCCTTTAATCCTTCCTTGTTCCTACTTTGGTCTCTCTAGAATTTACTGTTGCCTTTAATTCTATACTTCCTACAGTTCTTTCTTATTCTTATTCCTTTTCAGCCTCTTCCTGATGTAAGAAATAGACTAGCCCAGGATATAGGGGACTGGCCTGGGGGGGCCACAAGACCAGGACAGATTCCTGGCTTTGCTACTGACCTGTTACATAACCTTGAGCAAGTCACTTCCCCTCTCTGTGTCTCAGTTTCCCAATGTGGAGAATGATATTTACTCTCTTTTGTTCAGTGGTTTGAGGTATATGGATGAAAAGTGCCTGACAAGAGCTCAGCATTAATATTATTTATTTTATTTCAAATTATTAAAGGCCTCTTTGCAGTTCTTGAACCCTAATAGAGATCATCTCTTTGCTGACTCACACTTAGGATGCTACCGGTCTCCATTAGAGTTGTGCAGAATTGGCCCATACAGTTACCATGGCTTCCATTTCTTCTATCCCTTCTCTGTCATTCTGGTTGGCCTTCTGTTCTCTTTGGTTTACCTGTTCATGTATAGCAAACCCCACTTCAACCATCCTCTTCCTTTTTCTATGCATCTTTCTAAACTGCTTATAATCCTGTGCTCTCCCACACTCCACCCCTTTCAATATTCGTTGTTATGCTTTATGCTACAGTGCTGGCAGTTCTAGGACTCAGCATCCTAGATCAGAACAGATGGCATATTTCTGGCACCACTTCTATTATTGCTGGAGTAACTGTGATTATGCATATCAGAGCATAATCATTCATTAACTATCCAGGCTTTCTAAACACAGCTCTCAGGAGAACAGAGATGAAGAAGTTTGATTTTAGAGACAATCAGCCTGAAGGTACTTAATATTCTTTTTTGCCAGAACCAATAAAACCTATTCGCCTGTGCTGCAGATAAACTGAAATAGTTTCCTGCAATATGTAAAAATAAAGAACTAATCCTGGAGACCAAAATCGCCTGCTATGTGTTATGAAATAAAAATGATCTGATCTTCTCAAGTCTGCTATGCTTGGGTTTTTTTATTTGAATATTAACATCAGCTTAGAACTGAATCAGCAACTCAGCACTGTAAGAAGGTCACAGCTCTCAGCTGTCAGAATCCCCTTTCGTTTTCAGGTTGTACCCCACAGGCACTGTTTTAACGGGCACAACAATGACATGTTTTCATCCTCCATGCTCAGGGAAATAATTTGGCGTGAGCGATCAGGAGACATGTCAGACCATTTTAGTGGCAATCTCAAATCACTATTTTAATGGTTGGGAAATTAGAATACTGTGAATAGTACAACGTGTGTATTTATGCATATGTGTATTTACGCTTGGTTCTAGCGCCTTGCAAGTCTCCTCCTACATAGCCCTGATTGCTGGTTCCAGATGCTGCAAAAGGGCTGCTGACATAAATAAGCTTTGCACATATTGTACACGAAGAGCTGGCATTCCAGAAACTCTTACGTCATGTAATACCCCTAAAAATTACCCACTCAAGTTATGTATCATATTACCATGTGTTTTCTCAGGAAAAACACGGTGAGAAGCAAAACCACGGTACTACGGGTGAGAGCTGAAGAGGACCAGCGCAAGGGTTATGCACTGGTTAAGTCCCATAGGGTTGAAATGTGACACTGATGATCCCTAGGGCTGCAGTGTGGTCTATGTGTGCAGAGGCCTTGCGATGGGTTGACATTCATCCCATGGGTCTGTATATTTATTATTCCAAACCTGGGGCCAGTTGTGTCTGACAGCAGACCGAACGCACCAGGAATGGTGGTGGGGAAGGGTACAAGGAGCACCCCTTCTTCCACCCCTAATGTTTTATGTGGAAAGAAAGTGCAAATGTGCTTGAGAGACATGGTCAGAGCAGTAGTGGAGGTAGGGACGTAAGTGAGGGGACATTGTCAGGGCATCACCAGAGAAAGATTATTTTAGCTTCTGACTGCTGGATAGTTTGAAGAGGTGACGGTAAAGATCAGGGTGTCCAGAAAGGAGGATAGTCCAAGTGAGAAGGAACAATGGCATGAACAAGGGTTTGGGCAGGGGAGAGAAGAAAGAATCCATAAACCTATGGTAGCTCTATGGTCCCCATTACTGTAGTATCTGAGTGCCTCACAGTCTTTAAGGTTAGTTATCCTGATACCAATCACGTGAAGAAGGCAAGTCCTATTGTTCATGTTTTACAGAAGGAGAAGTGAGGCACACAGACAGGTAAGTGACTTGGCCAAGGCTACACAGGAAGTCTGTGGCAGGGCAAGGAATATAACTCCATTTCCAAGTCCCAGGCTAGCACCTTAACTACTGGACCATCTTTCCTTATAAAGGGAAGGGGTAGATTTAAAAAAAGCCATGGATGCAGAAGTGACAAGATTTGGCGATAGCCAGCATGTGTGGAGAAGAGTCAGAGAGAGCCCCAAAGTTGTGAATGTGAGGGATGAGAAATACCGTGGATTCCCACCCCACAGAAATAGGGAAAGGGGAAAGCAGGGGGCTTAGAGATGAGCAATTCAATGTCTGCCACGAGGCAAAATGCTACATACATGGAACATATTCTTTTGTCTGCAGTTCTGCAGGGAAGAGATCTCTCTCAGTGGCTCCATCATCCTCTGATTTATCCAGCCAGCGGCCACAAGGGAACTTCAGGCATTGCCCAAGTGATGGGGCATCAATTTCCACCCATTCCAGAAACCAGCCAGCAGAGCCACCTGTAGCAGGAGATTATACTCAGAGTGAATAGTACTTTTCACCAGCAAAGCGCTTTCCAGACAATGAACTAATTAATTCATCCTGCAAGATCCCTGTGAAAGAGGTAAGTGTTATCATCCTGTTTTACAGAAAAGTCACTTGTGGTAGACAGGCTACTGCTAAGTGACTTGCTCAAAGTCCCAGAGGGAGTGAAAACCAGGGTCAGAACACAGGAGGAGCTCACTGGTCACCATTAGACTCTTGCTCACTCTTGCTTCTTTCGTCAGAACTTGAGGCCAATTTTTTCAAAAGTGGCGAGGGGTTTGGGGTGCCTCAGAGTCGGACTGTCCTGTGGGAGACTAAAGGGGCCTCATTATCAGAGGGAGGGTTTGCAGCCCTTTCTGAAAATCAGGCCCCTTTAAAATGTCTGAAGTTAGGCATTCAAAAATGGAGGCATCTGGAACCACTAGTTACATGTGAAAACCTGGGCCCTTTGTGTGAATTTAACACCTGGGTTTTATTATCTGCAGATCCCATTTTGAAATCCAGATCATTTTAAAGCATAGTAATCAGGTAGGAATGCCCTGAATATATACCACAAGGTGGCTATAAAGCCAGACAGAGGATTGGCATCACCCCTTTCATGGAATAATGGTTTTGTACAGCAATTCCCTTGCAACGTTCACTTCTTCTGGGCAGCCTTTCCACCCTGGTGCATACTCCTGCTGTAATATCACAGCTTACAAAAGGATGAAAAAACTGCTGTGTTTCAACACTGCTCACACCTCGTTTGCCACCACTGCTATACCACATCTAAATTAAATTGCAGGCTCCTTGGGGAAAGAGCCTGTATATTTGTCTACAAAGCACCAAGCCCCTGATGATAATAGTGTCCAGCATGTTAATAAATAAATCATGAAAGGAATATTTCCAAATATAACACATACACACACACACATCCCAATATGGAACAAGGAAAGCTATGTTGTGCCAGGTCATCTTATCATCTTACCTTTATTGTCATGGCCAATCTTTATTTTTTTCAGGTCTCCAATGTCCACAGATTCCACTGTAAAGGCATCGAGCTTCCCACGCTCAAATTTGTTCTTGTTAGTTTTGGAGGCCTTTAGATTGATTATCCCTGTTTGTTGTAGCACATACAGACATTGTTTAGTGCAATGATATTCAGACCTCAGTGGTTCAGGAGCCAAATTAGCAATCAGCATTACCCCAAAAAGTAGTGTGAATTCATTGTTTCGTTTACTATATAGGTCTGCGTGTGTGCGCGTCTGTGTGTGTGCGTGCGCGTATAATTATTCTCACAGTAAAATGACAGCCTGGGTATTATTATATTATCAACTATAATTGGTTAATAACATAGTAAAAGCATCCTGATTGGCAGGGATGCTGGAACAATTTGTATAGTGGAGTGCGGGGGGCTGAGAGTCATTGAACCCAACTGTAAACTCTGTGTATGATGGAAACCACTTCAGGCCAAGGGGTGTGGCAGCACCCCCAGCACACCTACTTCCAGCACTTATACTGATTGGTTAATAATTAAATCACACCGTGTTTTAATATCATGTGCTTCAAAGAGCCGCAGGAGACACATTAAAGAGCCACTTGCGGCTCGTTGGCTGCAGTCTGGGTATCACTGGTTTAATGTATAAAAATCAATACTTTGGGATTGTAAACAGGAACAGGGGATGTGGCAACAGGGTAATAAATGGCCTTTCAGCTCTGGAGATTTGGTGTCCAATCTGTCCTTTGTCACGCTGAACCCTAGATTTTCAACTGAATATAAAAAACTCACCAAAATACACATCACATCTCTCTTGAGTTGAGAGGTCTCCCTTCAATGCCACAGCAACTATGCTGTTGAAGGGCCAGTAGGGATGTGGTCCGAGTTGTGTAAGGGAATTTGCCCTACACTTCTCTTCACTGTCTGTCACTGTCACAAATACTAAGATTCACTACATAAGCATGGTGTCGGTCCCAACAGGGTTTGCTCATCAACAGATCAAATATTTCTGCAACACCTCAGCAGTTGAAGATGAGCTGGGTTTCTAGAGTGGGCTGATTCCTTGCTGGGATACAAATGAGTTGACCCAGACCCAGTGTTCTGTTTTCCTACTCTTTGTTTTAATCTATGCTGTCAACAATTCGGCTTACACAGCTGGTGTCGATTGGCCTAGCTCTATTGAAGCCCATGAAATGACAGTGATTTGCAGGAGCTGAGGATCTATCCCCTAGTAACTAAAATGATAAATAACATTGACTTCCATATGCACTCTGATAAGAAAAAGACTTACAGCAAGAATATGAAATCATCTTAACTAAGAACAGATATTGTATTGAGGAAAGCAAAAAACGCCCCCCCCCCCCCCCCACACACACACACACTCCTCAGCCATTTCAGTCAATTATACCAACAGCACGGACCCCATCTCTCTCACACATACATGGGCTGTACTTGGTTCCTACCCGTGTCATCTTTATTTCCATAAAGAATGATGAAGACATTGGCATCTGTCCCAGAATTCTTCTTGTCCCCGGTTTTCACTTTCACAGTATAAGTAGTTGATTTAGCTGTCAAAAAGCATTTCTTAATTTGAGAGTGTGAACACTGAGCAGCTATTAATTCTATTTCTTCTTGTTTCATTGCACGTGTTATTTATTTATTTTTGTACAGTCAGATTGTATTCCTAAAGCTCTGACAGTAATTCCTGTCGCTTGTACTGATATTTGCTAGAGTGAAACAGGACTGTTGGGCTGCAGGATCCGCGACCGCTCTTCATTCAGTAATGCTTTCTCCATCTTTACAGAAGAGAGAGCTGTTCAGACTTCCCATTTCTTTCCTGGGAGTCTCACATGCTTCTCAGATTTGTTTCCTGCTGCAATCTACAATAACATTTCATTTACAGCACCAGATTTGATATAGGCAGACAGCCCTTCACTATATCCGATTTGCATCATTTCCCACAACACCATCATCTGAAAAGTGTGGCAAACTCTTAAGAGCTGTGGAAATTCCTAGAAGTTGTCTCCACAACACTACAAAATAATAAGCCAAGATTGTCAAAAATGGGCGCTTAAAGTTAGACTCATCAATCCATATTTAGGCACCCAAAGGAGTGTCCTGATTTTCAAAAGAAGCTCCCACTGAAGTCAATGGGAGCTGCTGGGTGCTCAACATTTTTGAAAATTAGCCCACTCATTCCGATGTATAAATATGGAGGCAGGGGCTTAGCTTAAGGCTCTCAACTCCCACTGGAGTCAGTGGAAGTCCAGGACACTCATCACCTTGCAGGATCAGGCCCCGTGATTGTGTCATTATTCAGTTGTTGGCATGGGCAATCAAGTACACTGGATACAAGGTAGTTTCAGGAAGATAAACATAAGCAGAGCTGGCACGAGGCATAAGCAGACCAAGCAATTGCATAGATCCCCAAGCTGCTCAAGGAGGCCCCTTATTTGCTTTTTTAGGATATGTTGTGTCTCTGGGGGGGAAATATTCTTGCTTACGGCCCCCAATGGGCTAGCACCACCTCTGATCAGAAGACAGCAGGGTGCCGAATGAAAAAAAGATAAATCTTCAGGTTCCTTCCCTTGAAAGCAACAAGTGTCTGGTTTTAGTCACTGACACCTGGTCAGTTTCACATCCAAACTTGTACCCATTGATAACTAATTAGGCCTGAATAAAGACTGGGAGTGGCTGGGTCACTACAAAAAATAATTTTCCCTCTATTGATACTCACACCTTCTTGTCAACAGTTGGGAATGGGCCACATGCACCATGATTGAATTGGCCTCGTTAGCACTACAAACAGTAATTTCCCCTCTGTTGATATTCACCCCTTCTTGTCAACTGTTGGAAATGGGCCACATCCACTCTAATTGAATTGGCCTCGTTAGCACTGACCCCAGCACCACACACACACTTGGTAAGGCAACTCCTATCTTTTCATGTGCTGTATATTTGTACCTGCCTACTGTATTTTCCACTCCATGCATCTGATGAAGTGGGTTATAGACCACGAAAGCTTATGCCCAAATACATTTGTTAGTCTCTAAGGTGCCACAAGGACTCCTCGTTTCCATTGGTAACTAGCACTACTAAGTGGCTATGGTTTTAATGATGGCTGTGCATTCCAATTCAGATGTACTGTAGCACTCACTCCTTGCAAGAGAAAGGGAGAGACTGAAACAGATGTTTGCCATCTTTTTACCTTCCACACACTGGGTCCAGTCTTGCAAGGTGATTAAAGTTCATGAGAACAGGGGAGGGGTGGGGCTCATTATCTTACAGGGCACTGAGTATTTCACATTTTATTCGCACTAAATAATCTCATGATTCATGTCATAAACATACAGCTACGAGTAGCATAAAATCCCTCCTTTACCTGTATGGGGTTAAGAAGCTCAAATAACCGGGCTGGCACCTGACCAAAAGGACCAATAAGGGAAGAAGATCCTTTCAAATCTGTGGGAGGAGGTTTTGTTTGTGCTTTCTTTGTTGTGCTCTCTCAGGACAGAGAGAGGGACCAGGTAGGGAAAAAAATCTCTCCTAAAACCCTACCTGAAATAAGCATCTAAGATTACAAAAATTGTATGTAAAGCAAGGAAATGCATTAGATTATCTTTTGTTTTAGCTTATGAATTTTCCTTGTGATAAGAGGGAGGTTTATTCCTGTTTTTTGTAACTTTGAAGTTGAGCCTAAAAGGGAATCCTCTGTGTTTTAAATCTTTTTATTACCCTGTAAAATTACTTTCCATCCTGATTTGACAGAGGTGCTTCTTTTACTTTTTTCTTTATAATAAAGTTCTGCTTTTAAGAACCTGATTGGTTTTTAGTGTCCTAAAACCCCAAGGGTCTGGTCTGTGCTCACCTTGGGTACCTAGTCGGTTAGTATATTATTCTCAAGCCTCCCCAGGAAAGGGGGTGAAGGGGCTTAGGGGGATATTTTGGGGAAATAGGAACTCCAAGTGGTCCTTTTCCTGAATCTTTGTCTAACTCACTTGGTGGTGGCAATGATACCGTCCAAGGACAAAGAAAGGATTTGTGCCTTGGGGAAGTTTTTACCTAAGCTGGTAGAAATAAGCTTAGGGGGTCTTTCATGCGGGTCCCCACATCTGTACCCCAGAGTTCAGAGTGGGGAGGGAACCCTGACAATCCAGGAGGGGACTTTTTCATGGCCTAACAAATACTCTAATTGATAGTGGTCTTAGAGCTATTAATAACTTGTCTTCCTTTTATTCATTGAAAGAAACACAAGACTGATGTAAACCTTTCTGTTCCAGGCCCAGAGATGCAAGAGATTGATGATCATTGTCCGAATCTTTCTTTATAAATGCTTCATCCACTGGAACCAGCTCTCTGGCAATCTGACCATCATCTTCCTCACCTGCCAACCACCGCTGGCATGGGAAATAATACCTGCAAGAATAACAGTGGCACACAGCACTCACACAGGACTTTTCATCTTCAGAGCACTTCACAGACATGAACAGCAGTAATTAGCAAAGATGAGAGGCTCGTTAACAAAGAGTAACAGCACTCAAAGCTGATAAGCATAAATGTGTCTCCTTCCTTGTCTTTTGTTCCATTTATGTGGACTTATCCAGGCCTGGCAATTGATGCCTGCTGATAGATACTGAGTGTCAAGCTGTCAGTCCCGCCTGGCTCATTTCATTTTGAGGCCCAGAAGCAGATAAATAACCTAAGGGTTAATGATGGTCTCACAGCAAAATATACTTTATATTTACACACAACGGACCGAGTCTTGAGGTCCTCACTCAGGTTCCAAACCAGCAAAGCACTTATGGACATGCTTAACTTTTAATATGGGAGTAGCCCCACTAAAGTCAATGGAACTATTCACATGCTTGAAGTTGAGCACATACTTAAGCATTCCAATGGATTGGGGGCTCACGTTGTATTCAGTCTGCTCCCTCTCAAGTTACTGGGAATTTGCCTGGGTCAGGACCTTTGGGTTTAGCCCATTGGTTTATTTCCCCCCCTCCCCCCCGCCCGCTCAATATATGTAAAAAGAAAACCAAGTGCTGGGTCACAAGCTTCCAGAGTCCAGGCTATAGGAGGGAACCCATACCATAGGTCAAGGACTCTGCAACAGGAATTTCCTTCAAATGGAGTGTTTTCCTCCTGGAAGAAATGGTAGATTCTGCTTCCAAACTTCACTGGCCCCTGAGTTCCACTTTGATCCCAGAAGATCTCAGGGGATTTTCCAGAGCCGAAAGCTATCAGTATTGAACACTGCTGCCTCATTACTGGCTCTAGGCTCCCAGTGAGTTTGACACCATTAGAGCTGGGCTCCCAGGGCTACTTGCACTGGCAACTTACCCCAGGAGCTCTCATGAAGGGGGGTTATAGAAACAGAGACGGGAGCTGTAGTGCCTTTTGAGACGAGTTCTGGATGGGTAATGACAGTGGGACTGATGTGCATCCTGAACACACATCTTTATACCCTCTTCCTACCCCTTGCACAGAGCCGGGGTCCTCTGCACACACGTCTGAGAGATTCATCCCCACATCCAACAGCACCATTATTTTAGCATTCTAAGAGGATCATCCAGACTGGATTCGTGACACATGTAACAAAATCACTATGTTCTTTGTATTTCTAAGGCTTTATATTTATCTGACCGGAAGTATGAATCCCATGGGTCCGATCACATGAATGGAGTGCAGCAATCTTCTCACCTGGTGTTGTCCTTGAGATCAACAATCTCCACTCTGTCCAGGAACCAGGCTGCGTTGCCGCTGGAGTTGTCATGACGAATCCGCAGTTTCTTCAGTACTCCCAGATCAATGGCTTTGATGGTGAATATATCTTCCTGCAAAAGCAGAAACAGAGGCAGACTGGTGTTTCACACCCAAGCCTACAGGGAGTCAGTGCCTGGACAGGGTATTTTTTCCATTAAAAAAAAAAGTGAAAACTCTCTCGTGCTTTCTCAGATATTAAAATCATATTATCAGCAGCTTTAATCTGTCTCTCCTAACTCTCAGTCTTTCTAGAGTCCTTATCTCTTCTTGGAATCCACTTTGCAACAAAGCATCTGAACCCTGATGTAAAGGCCCTTTAAGTCCATGGAAAGACTCCTGGGGACTTCAATATGCTTTGGGTGAAGCTACTGAAGAAGTTCTCCCTTTGTCATTTGCAGCATCCATAAAGTTTACCCATTAACAACAATAACAATTTGACAATATGGTCCTTATCTTCATGCTATTTAGAAACCTTAATGCAATTAGCTTGTTGATAGACTTTGGGCTTCCTCGGCTACCAAAAGCATAAGGTGTTACATCTCTTTCTTAGAATTCCTCCCACTTAAAGAACGATGCTCAGATTATAATGTTCTTAGATCTGAGCTAATAATTCATAATAAACAGATTACGGGGCAAATTTAGCCTCTTTGCTTGTTGCAAGTTGCCTGCAAGCAGCTTACCATTTTCTCAGTTTTTTTCATTATTCAAAATTATTCTCTGAATAATTCCTACTAGTAACAGTTGCTCTGTTGATTGCAAATTATAACTGGACAGATAGGTCACATGATATTGTTTTTGCTCCCTGACCAGATGAGTGTAACTTTTAGGATCAATTTTCCAATGCAAATACTCAGACATTCAAAATTAATTCTGACATATATTATCTAATATCCATTTAAAATTTGCAGTTTCCAAACATTTCTGCCAGTAAATTACATCACCAGAACACTTGCAGGAATCCAGCCACAAAAGAGGCACAAACCCAGGCAAAGCAAATCCAGTTTTTCATTCAAGTGAATATTCACTGAAATATATATTGAGGTATTTCCCAGCTCTATTTGTTTAAGAGAGAAAACCAGATGTCCAAACTTTGAATTCAAAGAATAGCCTGAGGTTTACTGAGAAGATGTAGCAATGAACGATCAGCAGCTTGTGTTCAAGGACAGAGGATCATACCTGCCTTTCGCTTGCTTGAGTGACTAATTAATGCCTTACCTGGCCCTTCTCAAACTTGTTCAGGTGGTTGGACCTTTTCAGCTGGCGCTCACCAGTGTCTCCTCCTCCTTCGCCATAGATGCTCAAGAAGACATTAGCATCAGTCCCAGCACCCCACACATTCCCAGTGACGACATGGACCTCATAGGTGTTCTCTGTAAGTGAAGTTGCACAGAAGAGATGACATAGGAACATAAGAACTGTCATGCTGGATCAGACCAGTGGTCCATTATAACAACATGCTGGCCTATAAGCACAGGCATGGCCAGCCCTATTAAGATGAGGTTTGTTCTGAGTTGTGGTCCAGACAGGGCACAGGATGGAGAGGGATCTGGTGACTGTCATGTGACCGCTTGCCAGAAACTATATAAAGGAATGCTTCTGGATCATTCTAGAGGAGGTAAGAGTTGAGGTAAGTCCCTCCATGGGAGCTGTCAGTAGGCCAGGAGAGCAAGGAAGAATGTTGTGTCCTCTGCCCTCTTAGCTTGGCTGGGACCAAGTGTTCTGAGTTGTTTACTCTTGTTTCCAATCCTTCTGTGATAATAAAGCCAGCTCTGAGGAAAGGGCCTTAAACTAAACTCTTACTTGGGCTTTATTTTAACCTTCCCTAGCCAGGTTTTTTGCTCACCAACTTATGTAACGCTGACAGACTCCGGTCGTCGATGGGCAGGATCGAACCTGGGACTCTTGCAGCTAAATGCATGAGCCTCTACTGCATGAGCCAGAAGCCATAGGGCTGGTAGCTAAGGTTGTAGAACAGACTCATTAATCTCTCTCTTGAAGTGGTCTCACTAGATGGGACAGAGCACCACATCCAGCAGGTGTGTGGGTTACACTTACACTCATCTAGTCTAATATTCAGTCTCCAACAGTGGTCAACACTAGATGCTTCAGAGGAAGTTTCAAGAAACCCCTACTGGACCACTGTGGAATAACCCAGCCATTTAGGACGTTTCTTCCAAACCCCCACGTTTGCTTCTGCTGTGAAGCATGAGGATTTAGATCATATTTTTTACCCTATCTATTGTAATGTCGTACATTCTTGTTAGCCATATAAATGCTGAAGCTGGGTTTTTTAAACCTCCTAAACCCTTAGCCTCAATGATATCTTGTAGCAGTAAGCTCCACAGGCTAATTACATGCTCACTCCTGGGGGAATTCTGTGCCACTGTGCACGCACAGAATTCATTCAGATTTTTTTTTCTCCACAGAATATAGATTCTGCTGGAGAGGCGCTGCAATTATACATTTTGCCGGCCAGGGGCTGCTGTGGCACCAGAAGAGAGGGCAGCCAGAGGGCGGAGAGGTTGGGGAAGAGGCTGTGTTCCTCACAGTAGAGCCAGGTGAGGAGGCACAGGATGGACAGAGTGGGGCACCCGGGGCTACAGGAGGGTAACAGACTGGGGTTCAGAAGGGCTAGTGGGAGGGACAGACAGGAGCTAGTGGGGTGACAGGATTGAGCCATGAACTGAATGGGAGGGGAGCTGCAGGACCGCATGAGTTTGGGGGAGAGGGGCTGAGGGTCACATGTGGATGCAGGAGGAGGACTGCAGGGCCACATGGGGACTAGGGGCAGGAGGGTGAAGGGATACATAGGGATAGGGCAGATGTGACCGACTGAATGGGAGTGGCTAGGGGTCAGCCAGGGTCTGCATGGGGGAGGCTCCCCAGCTCCCTAACATCCCTCCCCCCCACAAAAAAATCCTGTTCCCTACTTCTCCCACCCACACCCACCCTCTCCCTCAGCTCTTTCATTACCCCTGACTCCCCCAAGCCTTTGCACTACTTCTGAGGGGTGCAGGAAATACATTTCTGTATTGTGGTTTAAATGAATTACTCAACGTTCTGTATGAATATGCCTTGTAAGGAATCTATTTGTTAAACAAACATTTCCTGAATCTTTTTTGTTGTTGTTGCCTGTATTGTTACAGACATACTTGCTGAGAGGTATTTTGAAAGAAATTACCAAAATAATTGAAATTGGTGTGATTATATTGTGTTATTTTGACAAATAAAATATGCAGAATTTTAAAATGTTTTGGTGCAGAATTCCCCTAGAAGTACATGCGGTGTGAAAAGTATTCGTTTTTCTCATTGTTAAATTTGCTGTTTTTCCATTTCGCTGGGCGTGGGGATGGTGTAGCAGCCCGGCAGAAGCACAGTCTTTGAGCTATCCTGAGTGCACAAGGGGGTAGATATGAGGGGGTATATACGACTTTATGGCATTTCCAGACTTTTGAGTGCTTAACTGTGTACTGCTCTCTTAAATGTAATTTTTTTTTTTACTGATTATGAGATGCTTAGGGACATGTATTTACTGCGGAAGTTTACCCTCAAGTCCAGATCCATCCTCGGGTATCAGCTCCACAACCAGCTCCTTATCCCCTTCATCTGTAGCCAACCAGCGGTGAGCCACGAACTTACAGATTTCCATCACTTCTTCTGGCTGGGAGTCCTCCTCCTCTTCCTCACTGGATTTCTTCTTCTTCTTCTTCTTTTTCTTCTTATCAGTCTCCTTCACCTTCATTACCATCCATTTAAGTGTGACACTTTCCAGGAACCAGCCATCCCCAATGCCCTTCCCATCATGGCCAATTCGGAGCTTGTAGATCTTGCCAACATCTGCAGCCTCTATCTGCCACCAAAGAAAAGTTTAAGGCCTGAGAGAACATGAAATGTCTTCTCTTCACAAATAACCAGTGCCTAAAACTCAACATGCTTAAAACTCAATGACAGTGCTTAAAACTCAACATGGACCATTACATCCAAAGCTATTACCTCACTATTACTTTGACTGTGAGATGTGACAGGTCATTCCCTGCCCCACTTCCCAGTTTCAACTGGATTGAGGGTTCTTTTTCACTTCCTCTTCTAAATTACTGTGTAGTGCACTTCCACCAAATATCATCTAAACTGACCGAGTGACTTGCACAAGGTCAGACAGAACATCTGTGGCAGAGACACTCAAACTAAGATCTACTGGGTACCAGTCCTGCCTCTCCTGTTCTCACCAACATTGTCGCTGTGCCTTTGTTAAATTATTGGGCTGACTATTGTATTCCTCTCTATCAGTCTGCAAGCTTCTTAAGGTGTGCACCTTGGTTGTTTTTTTTTGTTTTTTTTTGGTGGGTGGGGTGTTGGGTGATCAGTAAAATGCTGTATATACATATGGCACTCCTTAAATAAATATTAGCGATGCAGTATGGTAAACCAAAGTGGAAGACTGTTCTAGTGGTAAGGACACTGACCTAGCACTCAAGAGACTTGGTTCAATTCCTACCTCTGCCACAAATTTCCTGTGTGACCTTGGGCAAGTAATGTAAGCTATCCTGTGCCTCAGTTTCGCATAACAGTTCCCTACCTCACAGGGGTGCTGCGATGGTAAACTCCATTAAGATCGTAGCATCCTCTGACACCACAGTGATGGAGGCTATACAGGGGGAGAAGGAGCAGGTCTCTCTAGTCAGTAAAGCAGATATGAAGAATGGGCACCTTATTGTTTTAGACTATTTGCCCACATTATTTAGTCACTTGCCCTACTAGAACAGGGTTTCTCAGCCTCTGAGTTGTGACCCAAAATTGGGCCACCAGAATGTGTCAAAGCCTTGCAGGGCTGGCTGGGCTCAGCTCCCCCTCCGGATGTTGCGACCTGGTGCACGGGGTCACAGCACTGCTCAGGTTTCACACAGTCACCCCTTTGTCAAGAAGACGGGGGGGCCGACCAGGACAAATTTGAGAGAATGGGATTGCGATCTCCTGCGCCAGGTCGTAATTCCATTCACACAAATTTGGCCTGGCTGGCCCCCTGTCAGGAAGAGGGGGCCAAATCTGAACAGAGCTGCAACTGCAGAGGTTGTAACACCCAGTGTGGGAAGCCGAACCCAGTGATCTTCACGGGACGGGGCTGGGAGGGAGTGGTTGGTGTCTGTTTGCATTGGATGCAGCAGGTCACTCTGGGATATGCCGGGGGGCAGGGATTTTGAGGATCCTTGCTGCTCCCCCTGACCTGCCCCTTCTTCCCACAGACATGGGGAAGAGCAACTTGCTGCTTTGGGTCACAAATAACACATTCTCCAGTAAGTACTGGTCCCCCGATATATATCCCCCCACAGCGGGCAAACACCCCCTCTGTCATACCACCTATCCTGGCCCCCAGCTATTTCCCCACTGCACCCCTGGCCCCTTCTGCCCCAAACCACCCCATTTTACCCCCACAGCCCCAAATCCTCATCACCCCTCTACCCACACGGGGCTGTGTGTTTTTTGAGGGTGTTTTGGCTCTTTGTTCCTCCCCTGGCCACCTCTGCCTCCATTGCCTTCCCTCAGCCCCCATTTCCTTCCTTATTACACTGCCAGGACCTCAATCTCCCCATTTCACCTCCAGGCCCCCAAATTCCCCCCCACACTTCACCTTCTGTCCCCATGGGCCATATGGGGAAGCTGTATTGGGGGGGGGGAGTCTCGGTTTGCTAATCCTCCCCCCAGAGGCTCGCGGAGTTCACATCTGGTTGATCATATCTCAAAATTTTAGCTCCAAGTCCACCACCCCTGGATGAACCTCTGCAGGGAGGTGGGAGGGCATCAGATCTGGGGTGTCTTGGGGATCTCTGGGTTACAACAGGCCATCAAGGTTTATAAATGGGTTATGAGCCCAAAAAGTTTGAGAACCACAACATTAGAAAGTGTTTCTCAGCGTGGTGGCCCCATTACCAATGACACTTTTAGTTATGGTGGGTTTTTGTGTTGATATGTAGTTTATATGCTATGAACCCTGTGAATATTTTCTTTTTCAGGCTTTAATTTGTCCTTTTAGTATAGAAGACTTCAGCCTAGAAGCATTTTTATCAGATTAAAACAATAATCAATTGCAAAAGAGATGTTTATCAGGAAAATGAAATCGATCCACCTATCCCAGCACAGAGAAAAGTGTCTCTCTTTTCCCAGCTCATGTGCATCCAGCATTCCCTGTCTGTAGCTGATAGCATTGTCTCATTAACATGTAGCTCATACAGTCTTATTCTTTCCCATATCTTCCTGTAAATATTAATACTGGGAAAGATAGAGATCCTTCATCTCCTAATGCTTCAAACTTCTACCTTGTGTACTTGGAAAACTGCAGAAAATGGATAACACATTAAACTTAAGGCTTCCAAATTGTGTAAGCATTTAATAGGAAACAATCATGGCTATGTAAATAGAGCGATCTACATAGAAGATTTATAAAAATCTGTAAGATTTAATATGTCAGGGGAAGCTCATTTACTTTAGAAACAGATGAATGTACAGCTGGTATTTGAAACGTTATAACAAATTATATATGCAGTGTTGTTGTAGCTGTGTTGGTCCCAGGATATTAGAAAGACAAGGTGGGTGAGGTAATATCTTTTATAGGACCAGCTTCTGCTGCTGAGAGACAAGCTTTTGAGCTTATACAGAGTTCTTCTTCAGGTCTGGGGAATGAACTCAGAATGGAAGACAGAATGTTTCGTTTAAGTAGTTAACCCGTGAAATATGTTAACCTGAAGAAGAACTCTGTATAGCTCAAAAGCCTGTCTCTTTCACCAGCAGAAGTTGGTCTTATAAAAGATATTACCTCATCGCCCTTGTCTCTATAACAAACGATAAGTACAACTCTACCCCGATATAACGCGACCCGATATAACACGAATTCAGATATAACGTGGTAAAGCAGTGCTCCGGGGGGGGAGGAGAGGGGGCTGCGCACTCCGGCAGATCAAAGCAAGTTCGCGGTTTCACCTATAACACGGTAAGATTTTTTGGCTCCCGAGGACAGCGTTATATCGGGGTAGAGGTGTATTTATAAAGTGCTGGTCATTCAAGGACCTCCAAACACTCAAAGAAGTTGTCCCTGTTTTGCAGATGAAGAAATGGAGGCCGAGAGAGGTTAACGGAGCCGTGCAAACGCACAAAGCAAGGCAGTGTGGAAAGGAATGCATATCTCTATCTTACGGGGGCAGTGTGACCTCGTGGATAGAGCACTGGCCTCAGACCCAGGACACCTGGGTTCTATTTCCAGCTCTGCCACTGGGTGACCTTAGGAAATCACTTTAACCTCTCTGTGCCTACATCTCCCCATCTGTAACATGGGGATAATGACACCAACCTTTATAAAGTGCTCTGAGATCTACTGAGGAAAAGTACTAGGCATAATGTGACAATGGTAAAGAATCACTGAACAAGTCAGTTTCTCAACACTTAACAGGGAACTTTATTAGAACAAAGCAAACATTTTATCCCTCATTCCACTTCACGATAGGACTTGTGCCTAGACCCTTCCCCACCTACCCCTCTCTTCTGCCCGGCTTCCTTCAATAGACTTAAAGAGACAGCACACACATCAGCCTATTCCTGACTGATCGCCTTGCAGTATCCAGTGGACCATGCTGCCTCCCTCTTATGAGAGGCATAAATAAGTCATTAATTATCCAGGACTTCCTAAGTGTTCTTATTTACTTCCTTTAAAAAGTGTTAGCCCTCCATTGCATGGCCTGTTTCAGGACTGCACTGAATTGCCGCCTTGTGCTCAGAATAGCACAGGGGCTGTGACTGAGTTGCTCTGACCTCCTGTGGACAGTGCCCCACTGTGTCAGCACCCCCTTTGGCCAGACAGGGCACTGCACAGAGTCTGCTCAGACCAACGAGGTGGTCAGTCCGCCCTTCTTGTCTGAATCTCTATTGACCTATTCTAGAGGCAAGGACATTAATTTTGTCCCACTGGAGCGTACCTGCCCCCTTCCCCTTATGTTTGGCAAAGGTTATCTGGTCCTTGTCCTCAAGAGGCCTGGAACCCCCTTTGGTTCTTAAATCTCTGTTCAGAGGTAGGTAGGGGAACCCGGGTCACCCACTCCACTGGATTCCAGCTCAGGGCCCTGACCCCAGGCAGGCAGAATCAGTTCTCAACAATTCCCCTGTTGAGCTCCTTCCTTCCTCTCTTGGGTCTGTAGGCTTCTGCAGCCTGTGCCTCTGATCTGCCCTTCTTTGGGTTGTTGTCACTCAGGGGAGGCTTCTCACCAGCTTGCTGGCAGGACCTTCTTTCTCTAACCACCTTGCTCCTCTGGCAGCTGCCCCGCCCCTCCGCTCTTTTATTCTCCCAGGTGTTATGAGGCAGCCAATCAGCATTTGCCAGCAGTTCCTGCACTAACTCTTTGGTTGCCAGGCCCAGGTTGACAGAGACCCAGTGGGGCACTTGCCTAGTACTCAGATGGCCCAAGTTCAATTCTCTTCTCCACTGGACTTACCGTGTGGCCTTAGCAAGTCATTTAGTCTCTCTGGGCCTCAGTTCTCCATCTGCAAATAGGGATAATAGCACTGCCCTTCCAAACCCTGGTGGGGAGGGGTCAGGGAAGAATACAGTAGAGACATCATAAGGTGCTCAGATACTATGGTAGGAGGGTACTGTTAGCACCTTCAACAGATAAAGTACAGAAAAGCATATGATGCACCCCTTAAAAGCAGCAGGCTTCATGGGGTGACATGGCTCTGCATCACCCCTAGCACTATTAGCACAATCTGAGTACTCTTTCCTACGGAACAAAGAGTAGTAATTCCAGTAGCAAGGATTGGCAGGGTTGAGCCAATAATGTGTATCTCTATCACAAGTGCCATGTGTAACTAACGGCACATTCTAAAGTAAGCATGACAATATGTCATGCATGCTTTTTCGATTAAATACAAAAGCTTAATTAAAACATAAGGGATAATGCCACTAGATCAAGGCCAAGATATAGGTTTACAAATGTTTTGCAAAGCTAAAATGAATATTTCTTTTCTTCTACAGTGCCTGCATCCTAAATACTAGTGCATGGAAACCTGAAAGGGAGACTAGTCTATTTTTCATGATGTGCAAAAGCCAATCGAGCAGGAATGTTGAAAAGTGAATGTGCATTGCCATTTTGTTAAAAATACATTATTTTGGTTCTCATTTCTTTCCCTTCAGATAAACAGTAAAGGCTGCTGCCTTCATCGTACCTTAAAAATATCGGTTGCTCCCCTCTCAAAGTTGTTTGACCTGCTTTTCAAGGTGATCAACTCACTTTTGCCAGTCTCGCCATAAAGCTGCATGAAGACATTTGCATTGGTGCCTGCTGCCCGCACGTCCCCCGTAACTAAAGACACCTCATAATTTACCACTATTCCAAAAGAAAAAATAAATGTAATGGAGGAATTAATACCACAAAGTTCCTTAGTTTAATTCTGGGGTGAGTTTGCTAATGGTGAAATGCAGAGAATTGCTTTGAGATGAAAATTAATTATCTATAATACACAGAGAATATTTTTATCATGTATAAAAAAATTCATGGCTCCACAGCCAATGCCTGTCTCAATAGGCAATAGCCAATGCCTATCTATCTCAATAGGCTAGGGTATCTCCCAGAAATGTCTCTGACACATTCTGCTTTGGTAAAGCCACCTGAAAAATGTGTCTAATAATATAGCTTTAAAAATCTACTCCAAACGCTAGCTAAACATTATCATTTGTCTAATGTTCTAATTTTACAAGTAGCCAAACTCAGAGATCAGTCTGAATGATCTAGTGGATACAATATGGGCATGTCTACACTGCAGCTGGGTGCATGCCTCCCCAGGTAGAAAAATTCACTCTAGCTTTGTTTGAGCTAGCAGGCTAAAAGTATCAGTGTGGATGTTGCATCCTGCGCAGTGGCTTGGATCAGCTGCCCGAGCTCAGACCTATGGGGTCAGGCGACCTTGGACTCAGGCTCCCTCTCCTCAACATCCACACTGCTATTTTTAGCCCACTAGTTCAAATGGAGCTAGTGCAAGTCTGTCTATCCAGGTTGGGAGGCTTGTTCCCAGCTGCAACATAGACATACCCCAAACGTCTACCACCCACAGACTTCCCATATGGACTCTTGGCCAGTCGTTCAGAAACGCTGTTGCTGTTACCCCATTTGGACAACGGACCTATATACATTTCCCTGAAGGGGAATACTTTGGTTGAGAATGCAAGAGGAGTCATTTACCAGATCCTGAATTTCCTTTCACTCAAGAAAAGTAGTCTGACCCGGTCCAGTAGCAGATGATAAAAATATTTTCCATCAGACCACTGGCTTGTCAGGTCAAGTGAATCTCCCAACTCAAAGTTAGAGGGCTACTAAAATAGGGCCTTAAAAATGGAACCTCATTGCAACATTAACTATGGAGAGGTTAGAGCCTCTCCATAATATAGTAGTGGGGAGGGAGCTATGTGGAGCCATGGGGAAATGCACTACATTTTTCCTCCTTGGGACACGAGGTCAACTTTTAATCTTGGTTCGAAATGAAAATTAATGTACCAATGTCAGTCAAAACCAGACTGGATCTTCTTTCGTATCTATCATAAAACTTCTCTCAAGAGCAACTAGGGACTGGAAATTCAGATGCTGTTGCAAGTCAAGACTGTAATGAACTGGAAGAGCTGTGTGAGGATGCCGCTCTGGAACAGCATGGGAGCTGCAGGTCAGCAAAGAGATGGTTTGATGTTGCAGCCAGGGAAACCCAGTGTCTGACTGCACTGAGCCTGGCCATAGCCCCGGTTCTTCCTAGAATCTCAGAAGTCAGAGATGGAGGCAACTTACTACATCATCTCAGCAATATCCCTGTCCATGCAAGAATAAACCCTACAGTGTTTTTTCCTCGTGTTTTTTCATTTTTTTCCTCATCTGATTGTAAATGAGCACCGCAACAGGGCTTTACCATTTACTTTCACAGTGTGCTGCTACCACTGCCTGTCATGCTGACCAATATTGTATCATGGTTTCCTTGTCTATGTCTGTATCCATCTGTTTTCTCTTGTCTTATACATAGATTGTAAGCTCACTGGGGCAGAGACTGTCTTTTCTGGGTTTGTACAATGGGGTCCTGCTTCATCTCTGGGCCTTTTAGACACTACGATAATACGGATAATAAATAATAATAATAATAACAACAAACGCTTTGCTCCCTCACATTTCTCAATGGACACAATCTCACTTGGGTAGAGCTCCACCTCCACCTTCCCATCAGCCTCGTCTTTGTCCAGCCATCGGTTGCATGGGAACATGTACTGCCTTCCATGGACAGGAACTGTGATCTGGACACTAGCGAGGAACCAACCAGATCGGAGCCCTACATTATCATGTCCAATCAGAAGTCGGTTGATCTTGAAAAGAAAAAGCAAAAAGGGGCAAGGGGAACAAGGAAGGCATTTACTTAATAAAATAAAAATCTACTTCCCCGGTACGTTCTGTTCTTTCACTGTGTGCATGCAAACCTTTTCTATATGTATCGGCTTGTGAACATACAATGTGCCCTTAAACATGCAAGTTGGACATGCAGAGAGCCACACTGCATGTGGAAACATTCCCTTACATGTGCAAACCAGTATCTAAGAAAAATCCCTAGTTGCAATTGTAGCAGCCTATTTGAAAAGGTGGTTTGTAACGTTTTGTCCAAAGGTCAGATTCTCTTACAGTGCAGCAGTTCCCTTAGTACTGTGCTGATTATTACACAAATCACTGGCATAAAATACTGACCCACTTGTGATTAAGTCTTACCTTTCCAATATCCAGTGTCTCTAAAATAAACTCATCCACTCGCCCACGTTCAAAGTAATTGCCTAGGTCATTATCAGAAACTAACAGAGGCTCCTTGCTGGTGTTTGCCTTTTCACCATATAGTTTGATAAAAACTTTAGAATCTGAGCTGGCTCCAGGAACATCTCCTGTCTTCACACTGATGTGATAGCTGACATCTAAAGAGATATTAATGTACACAACACAGACACATGATGCACTGCCAAAGTTCATCCTGAATCATTGAAGCTTGCTGCAAATTAGAACAGAGCACAAGCATGAATCAGAGAGACTTGGAAACATTTTCATCAGAGGCTTGCCCAGAGGAGCAGACTGGAAGGAGCTCATAAACCTATGAGATGTGTTCACCAGCTGTACAAGTGGTGAAAACTCTAACAGATATATAAATGGACTGAGAATGTCTGATGACAGACCCACAGGGTTAGATTATTACCAAAACATGAAAAAGGAAACTTTGTTAGAAACTGAAGTAGCTTTATCTACTTTTATGCCTACAGTTTGATTTTAGCCACTCTCTATTTATTTATTTTCGCATGCCAAATAATTACTAAGAGCTATGTTCTTGTTCTCATTTAGCAATGTTTTAAGAAATTACACTCCTGGTGCCTTAAAATCCCTATAAGGGAGGGTTGTCATCTTATGCCTCATCTGTTATGCCTACAGTTTGATTTTAGCCACTCTCTATTTATTTATTTATTTATTTATTTTCGCATGCCAAATAATTACTAAGAGCTATGTTCTTGTTCTCATTTAGCAATGTTTTAAGAAATTACACTCCTGGTGCCTTAAAATCCCTATAAGGGAGGGTTGTCATCTTTGTCTTTTTTATTTTATTTTATTTTTGATTGGCTGAAATTCAGTGTCATTCAATGGAATTCACTCTGCACAGAAGGCAAATGTTTAAGGATCCAATCTCTAGTCATACAAAACAAGTCATTCTTAAAATTTTTTAAAAGTTCTTTCCATTACACAAAAATGTGGCGGTCATCCTCTTGTAGGTGAATTAATCCCATTCATAAACTAGGATTTAAAGATCACAGATTCCCCCCATATGGCTCAGCACACATTTCTTGGATGTTATTGGTATAAATATTGTAGTTTTCCCATTGATTTAACAATAAATAAATAGCCCAACCCAAAGCCTTCTTTATCCCAGACCAAACTCACTTTTCAGGATCGGTGAATCCCCAGCCGGTACTAACTCTCGAACAATCTGACCATCATCCTCATTTTTGTCAAGCCATCTGGTTTGCAAATAAAAGTAAGTTATCTCCTAATATTTACCACATTCGGGGTTTTTAAGGTCCAGACAAATATAACATGTAACAAAAAGTAACACTGTGTAGATAAAGTGACATTTTTAGGTGGCTATTCATCTGTGAAGAAGACGAGACCTAGTTCTCATGAGTGTGATCTAACCCTGCAGCAGTCACACATTAGTCTAAATTCTCGAAGAGCTAATATTTTCAAAAGGTCCATCTTCCATTTGAAACACAGGTAGAGGTGCATCTATTGTGACTCACATTTGCATTTAAATAGAAGGTGTAAATTCAGCAGATACAAATCACTCCTGCAAACCGGGAGGCTGGGCCTTTTGAAAATCTTGCCCATTATCTGGAAATTCTTATTGTCTTTTATTCTGACAATAATATCAGATAAGGCTATTGACATCTTTTCTTATGACTGCCGATTCCTTTAGCTTTTCATCCTATGCTGTCTATGGGTAACCAGGAAACACTTCTCCTTCACCAGACAAGAGCTGAATTATATTATTGGACCTTGCCTCTTGATTCCAGAGCCGGATGTGCTGTGGAAGTAGCATGCTTCACCCTTGAGTGCTAACACAGGAGGGAGGGAGGAATATATTTGCATCACATCATTCATGTAACAGCAAATCATTAGGCTAATTAAGGAGAGACATCTGTTGCAAATAGAACTGTGGACTCAAACTTAAACTTAAAAGGAAGAGCTGTTTCCTTTAACCCCAAGGAGGAAGAAATTACAGCCAAAAGGAAAAAAAATATCATAATCATTTCAATACAGGTGTGGTATTCACAGAGATTTGCACTTCCCTGATCAGAAGATTGTAGCACAAATTATTTCAAAGTGTTAGATGTTGTTAAAAGTATCATTCTAGATTCATTGGTCCCACACAGGTCTAAGCTGGCCTTTTCAACCATCTAGCATCAGGTAATCAGAGCTGATTTCACAAAAGAGCTATACTAATGTTCTGAATTACCCAGCTCATTTTTCTACTCTGCTTCATCCCTGCAGCTAAAAATACTGTTTTGAACAAATTGGGGTGAACAAAAAACAAGGGAGAAACTTTGGACATTTCACCAAGATTATTTAAAACCCTGGTAGAGAAAGGAGTTTGATAATGATTTCCAAAACTAGAAAGGTTGGGGGGGGGGGAAACGACAACAACATTAATTGTTTTGCATAAAGCACTTTTCAAAGGGCCGACAGTGCTGTTGAGAAGTGCCAGATTGACAGCCCTGGAGGCTGAAGTCCTCTTTAGCCACTGAACAAGTGCAGGGCAGAAGCAGCGCAAGTTTCCCCACGCTGTCCTCCGTCAACGTGCTCCATCCTTACCCATGACACAAAGGGAGGGGGGAGTTTAGTTTCCATCATAGTCAATCTTCAGCCTTGCTGCTGAGACTGCCATTACAAGGAAGCCCATGAGGCAGTGGTTTAGGAATGTGAACAAACGTCAACTAACAATTAGAATGAGGCCATCTTCTCATTTCTCATAGGCCAAACGGTCATCAAGCTGTAACAGCTTCAAAGTCACAACCACCTGGATTTGAATGGTGACCTAGAGGTGAAGGGATCCGGAGCCAAATCCGGAACCACCAACTCCCTTTCCCACCAGTTTTGCTATTTATTTATTTTTTTTAATTTCTCAGGTTCTAATGTCCTCCATCTGAAAAAAAAAAGAGTTAGAATCTCCTTCCTCCCATCCCTGCACACAGAAATAATATCAGCACAGGTGCTATGCAGAAGAAACAGCAGTATGCAGGAACTCCAAACATGAAGCAAAACTCAGAGTTGGCAAGAGCACCAGGAATATTCTGTAGGCCAGAATTCATAAGGGGAACATGAAATAGCCACCAGGATGTTGCAACAATATTAAGTGCACGGAAGCATGCAGAAAAGAGACACATGTAATGCCATTCCCCCACCCCAGTCTCCCCACTAATCTTTTGTTGGTTGTCGGGTATGTAAACTACCCAGTATTCTTCCCTTTCACTCTGTAAAACATGTGGCCATGTGTGTTGGAGAGGTTTAGCGGTAATTATATCAGCATGAAGAAACATCAGTTTAACACTGTGGTAGGTTATCAGGTGCAATGTTCGCCCTCGGTGGTGAGTGAGAGGGACTGTAGGGTTATAGAAGCACAGCTATCTGTGTTGGAGAATGAGAGATTGATGTAAAGAATTGGAGCCAAGCGTGGAGAGTACGGAGGACAAATGAAGAGCGTCTCAGAACATGTGTTTTATGGAAGGAAGTCTTTGTATTAGTTGTGGGTTTGGGGTTTTTTTACCTGTTGCAACTGATCCTTAGTACCTGTATGTCGTGTAGTCCTTGATGATTCAGGGGTCCCATCCTTGGACAGGTATCCAACAACTAGGGGATTAAGTCATCACAAAAGTCAAGATGCCTCTGCATACATGGAACTTAAATGGGGTACCGCCAGAAAACAGAACTTAATTTCTGCCCACCCCACAATCCTCTAAATTCAGAATGCCCTTCAGGACGAGAGAAGCCCCTGAGATGGCCAACTTTATGCCAGTTGCTTTTTGTACTAATCTAGCATCAGTCATCTTGGAAGCTGCTTCTTCCATTGCTGGTGTATATGTGGTTGTTTTTGTATCCTTTGCTGTTGCTGGTGCAATCACCCAATATGGAGTGAATCCAAGGACACCTCCTGAGCCAAGGTGAGAGAATCAAAATGTCTTCCACAAGAAACAGGGCTTTGGGTGCAGAAGAGCAAATATTAACTGCTTCCTTGGTGGAGAAGGGAGTGCTGCAAGGGAATTTATGAAGGAAGACTTCTCCGGAGAAGAGCTTCGCTCTTTGCCGGGGGCTACTGATGAAGAGGCAAGGAAGAGTTTAAATCATGTGTGGAAAGCTTGCTACGGGCTGGTGAAAAGTAAGATGGGGATAGACTACCAAGAGAAATGACTTAAGGCAGCTACCATTGCCCAATCTTGTGTTAGCCAAGAGAACAGCAGGCTGTGGCAAAGACACCATCCCTTCAAGCAGCGCAAGATGAAGACTTGTGAATAATGAGAGATGAGTGATTTTGATTTGAAACACATTCTTGTTTCTCCTTTTCTTCACAACGTGCCATTTGAATGTTGTTCCACGGAAGTCACAATGGAACGTCATAAAGCACTTGAATCTATATATTTGTTCCTTGTACGTCAAGCTCAAGATGCCTCCCATGCTCAGCAGCAAGGTTTGCAAAAATTCGGAGGGGCAAAAGAACTCTATGTATAATGAACGAGGTTTACAATGATGTCAACTAGGTTATGGCACTAATGGATCAACACATTCTAAACACATCAGGCCATTTAAAATAGCATTCATTCGACCTAACAGCCAAAGTACTTGTTGTACAAAGTACTTGTAGAAGCATTTGGTTTGCAATGTAAAATCATCAATAATCCCTAGGTAATTTATATACATCTGTCTAGATATTTCTAACATACACATACCTCACTCTGGTACCACTCTGAGTTGCACACACTCTATCAGACTAAAATGATGTGTTCTGTAATCCCATATTGCACAAATATTTACAAAACGCACAATGATGTGAAAACCACAGGAAGTTCAAAGATTCGGGTCAGGTTTGGACACTTATCCAAAGCTTATCACAAATATTCAGATTTCTTGGGTCTGCAAAGCTGAGCTAGAAATATCAAGCCATATTCCCAGCCGGTATAAAATCATTTCAATGGTGGTATAATGATTTACACCAGCTGAGGACCTGGCCTAACATGAGATTGGGCTGTCTTTGATTTCCATTTAATTTCTGCCAGGGATATTACTGGCTGTCAGCTCCTCCGTTCCTGGCTTTGCACTGAGCCCCACAATGAAAACAAAAAATAAAACCCCTAAGCTTTGATCCTCAAAATAGGTTCGGTTCTAGGTTTGGGTGGGAAAGGTGGTTTTTATTTTATTCAACCCTTTCATCTATCCTTTTTATTGTTAGCACTATTTATGTTTATAGCATCCAAACTGTAAAGTACTTATAATATACAGATGGATTCAGTCATTGCACTGAATGGTTCAGTGATTCACTTTGAAAAAATCTGAATTATTCTAATGTCAGAAAGTCATAAAAGATTTCAAGGCATCTGAATGATGAGCTAGCACTCTGCAAAGAACACTCAGATATTAGAGACACAAGATGGGTGAGGTAATATCGTTTATTGGACCAACTTCTGTTGGTGTGAGAGACAAGCTTTTGAGCTTACACAGAGCTCTTGGAAATGTACTTCAAAGGAGCATTTTTAATGCACTGACTCTGAGAATAACTATGAGCCATTACATTTTTTTCACAGCAACTATTTTGGTAGTTTAAAGCACAGGACTGGGAGACATTACTCCGGGATTCTATTCCTGGCTCTGCCGCAAACTCACTGTTAATCCATTTAGTTTCTCTGTACCTCAGTTTGCTAATACTTCTTGTAGGACTGTTGTGATTTAATTAGTGGATGTTCCTCCAGTGCTACATAAATGCTTATTGTTAAAAGCTTTTAAATTTAAAAAAATCTTAGCCACATGTTTACGCATATAAATGAGAAGAACAAAACAGACTTCAGTGCGTTACGTGGATGGGAAATCCATGTTGATGTCCTTCTGGCATCAGAAATCATGAGAGCTGTGTAACCAACACCCCGCAATGGAATTATATCCTATATCTCAGTGCATCCAGACCGGTGGGAGAAAGTTTAGCATTTTCTGCCCCAGTATGATCTGTTCCTGTTGGGAGAAAGTATTTTGTGCTCTGGCTGCGCTGGATCACAGCAGAAGCAGCTGAGCTCAGCGCATGTCCTTGGACCAGTCCTAAGTAACAGCAGAAAGAAAATTATTTCCCCTGGACTTTGTCAATGTGCTATAGTAACAATTGAAGGTGATCAGGCCACAGAAGAGAAGGGTGATGGGTACAACAACATATCCACCAGCTGGCAACAGATTGACTGAGACAGATGCTTCCCCTGGGCTTTCTGAATTGTAGTCTCTAACCTCTCACTACCACATGCTTGCCTTGGCTCACTAAGGAAGGGCTGCTCCTCCTAGCCAAGTTTCTAGAAGTATCTGTATCCTGGAGGAGCAGGCCCCTCTGAATGATATCCAGAGCAGCAAGGGAATTGGAGGTATCCCTGGCCAGCAGGAGTGGAAGCATCCAAACGCTGCAGGTCATGGACAAGTTTATTCATTCCTATGGAGGATGCAGTGAGTGAGCACCTTTGCCTACAGATACCTCCAGCCTCCACGACAACTGTAGACTGTCATTCTGCTCCACTTTCTCATGATCCTGCAGAAGACGCAGGCACCAGAGGCAGTGATAGGAACAGTGCTCCACTCACTCCCACTCTGTCAGTCATGTGACCATTTCCATCTGAGAGGAACGGATAATGGTGGCACAAGGACAGCAAAACAACCCACATGAGTGACAATGGTCTCACTTGGACAACAGATCATGGAAAACACACGAAGAGCAGAATCCAATGATGTGAAGGCTGAATATGCAAACTGGATATTCTACAGTCAGGTCTTAATTTCCAGCCTCTTGTTTATAGTTGTTGTTTTAAATGGGCAATGAAATATTTTCTATCACAACTGGATGGTGGGCCAAGTGCTTTACTGTAACCTTACTAGAACAGGATCTTCACCCCATGGTGGATGAAGGCCATTAACTAAGTGGCTTCAGTCATGAGGTTATTCAGAAGTAGTCATTAATGTGAGCTAGATGTATCACATGGCTAGACTTGTGAGGCTCTCTGAAGATACTCAGCATAACAGTTCTCAATGTGGACATTTCATGTCCAAGTCAATGCCTGTCTGGTTACCATATTGTGTGTTAACTTATTAAATGGGTATTAAAAAGTGGCAACATCATAACATGATTGGTTTATTTTGTGATTAAGGAGGTTATAATTTGGAAACTTGACCAATTTTCACAATGAACGTGATGTTGCATCTCATGTCAAATTCTACATCACTGGCAAGTTGGCTCTGCTCTCCATTATGTGATGTGGCTTTAGTAATTCAGTGGGTCTAATTCTGAGCTCACATTGTTTTACACTCACTTCTGGGGAGTAATTGCTGGTTATACTGACATGAGATCAGAATCAGACCCAGTGGATTTACATTTGTTGGCAATTTGAGAATAATCAGATTAGTATATACAATTCTACCAGTCCTGTGGGAAGAGAGCGCCTTATTTTTTTTAAAACAGCAATTCATTGTTATTCAGTGGAATTCACCCTGCAAAGCATGAAATCCTCTGCACAGAAAGGTGGGATTTGAAGGACCCAGGTGTCTATGTTAAAGCTGTGTCTGTTGTGTTTTCACCTAGCTATTGATTATTTACACCTTTCACCTTGCGGCAGATACTGGTTAGCACTTGTGTGTAGGATGTGAAAATGAGTGCTAGCTATAACTTCTCCAAGGGAAGCTTCAACTACAGCACCTTCTTTTCAGCCACTTATTGTCTTGAGGAAAGAGAAGAATACATGTGTAACTTGCCTGAATGGCACAGTCACGGCCCTTTTCTCTACGATCCCCACCCGCCCTTGTGCAATATGCACTTCCGTTCAAGTGGTGAGCTTTCATGACAGCATCTTATTGATTTTGCATACTCCCAACAAGAGACTAGCATGCCACAGCTCTCAGGACCATGGGACATGCATGTGAGGGCAGAAGAAGGCTCCACATCTGCAACAAAACTAGGTGGCTTCAATAACAATGAGAGTGTTCCTGCACCAGCAAGTTGAATTAACATTGGTTTCATCATTGGAAGGTGGCATTTTGTCTCTGGGAAATCCTCAGCACCACTGGGTTAATTACTGTAAAGTTTATTCTTCAGATTGCTGCCTATTTAGTAGGAGAGGGCAATATTATACTTAATCTCCCAATCCACACATTTTGCTTTCAGGCCAAGCAAACAAATTATCTGGCAGGATTTAGATGAGCTCAGAAGATTCCAGCCCTGAACAGTAATTAGGCTCTTGAAAGTGTGACAAATCAATAAATAAAGGCATAATTTGAGAGCATCATTTCCAGTACCTGTAGCATGGGAATTCCACAGCCTGATTTTCTGGCTGCCCTTCTTCCCTCACTATCACTTTGTCAAGGTACCAGCCACTGCTTCCTCCTTTGCCATCATGCCCTATCCTCACCCTCCTCACCTGCTTCAGAGTCACAGCTTCAATGTAGAACTCATCAGCCTTTGGCAGAGAGAAAAAGAAACAAGATTAGGCAACATGGCTCCTAAGAAACAAAATAAACACAAGCATTTATTACTGCGATCAAACCAATCCCAGAGCTGCAGGATGTAGAAGATCCCTCAGAAGCAGGTGAATGGATTAAGTTCAAGTTCATCTACCAAAGAATAAACCAGAACATCTGTGCTAGCCTCATCGGGTGGGATTGATAAAGCAACGGCGGCCAGAGCTTTTGGGTGCTTACTCCTACCCATAGTCTCATACCTCATCCTAGTAGGGAGGAAAGATGGTCCAGTTCTAAGGGTGTTGGCCTGGGACCTGGGAAACCCACGTTCCGTTCTCTACTCTGCCTCAGACTTCCTGGGGGAGCTAGGGTAAATCACCTAGTCTCTCTCTGCCTGAGTTCTCCAACTATAAACTGAGATGGTACCTCCTCACCCCAGGGGGGAACTCTGAAGCTAAATACATGTAAAGATTGTGAGGTATTCAGATACTCCAGTAATGGGGGCTATATAAGTACCTTAGACAGACATATACACACTGTAGTTTACCATGCTCCTGATGCAATTACAAGTGCCCCTTGCTTTAATGCCTTGTTAGGCAGGAGAAAATTGGAGGGAACGTAGTGCTGTGGTGCATTTGTCTCTTCTGTCCACAGAAAGCACAAATTTGCTGCTGCTGGTGGCCTGTCTTCATTAATGCCCAGACAGAGGGTTAGGAGGGTGACAAATTTTCCCAACCAAGAAAGATTATTACAAAAATATCAGCCACTACTTTCAAAATATGTTTTAAAAGTTTTCAGCAAAACTGTCCTTTCAAAAAAAGGCAGCAAAAACATACTACTGAACTTTTAAGTGTTAAAAATAATGGGTGTGCTTGTGTAAGCAAAAATTACGTACATAATAAAGGGTCACAGGATCAGACTCACAAATATCTATTCACTGATCAAAACCTAGCAGGTCTGACCTAACTTAATGAAGTTGGCTATGCTGGACCTGATTCTGAGCTCACTGACCATACAATGGTGTAAATAAATGAGCGCTTACCATACTCTGGTATAAATTAAGTCAATGAAATTACACCAGTGCAACCTGCTAATGTATACAAACTAAACTGGTTTAACCCTTGCTTACATCAGTAAACTACCCACTTGAGCTAAACTAATATAAGCTAGGGTTAAACTGGTTTAAATGCATCTACATTAGAGGTTTGCACCTTTTTATTTTTACTTATTTTTATTTGTTTTTTATTTATTTTTAATTTTTAATTGATTGATTAAATTTATTTAAACTAGTGCATTTTTTTGAACGACAAGTTCTGTTTGGTCAGAGTTAAGCCCTGTAGATCTTTCTGTTTCACTCACCAGTTTTCAGTTCACCCTGCCAAAAGAACAATTATTCTTCAATACATCCCAGGTTAGTTTATATAATCTGGCTGCTATTACAGCACGAGCAGGATTTCAAAAATTTGTTTTTGCTATTATCCACTGTTTATTTCATGCAAATTGCCATACAAATCATTTTTATAAGTCAGAAACTAGTTATCTGTGTTTAAAATATATTTCTGGCTGAAATGAACTAAGATGATGATGATTTTGGAACACCACAGAAGCAGGCTTCCAACTAACAGAAAAATGAGACTTGCTTTGCTATTATTTGGTAAGAGGTAACTTTTCCTCCAGTTTAAAAAATTGTTACATTGTTACCGGAATAAATCATCCCATATTTTTTAAGTTCTTCTTACATTTTGGGCCTACTTTTCAAAACTGGGCCTATAAATAGGGTCTGAAAAAATATGTATGTGCATATATTACACTTGCAAAATGCACATTTGCATGAGTAAATATGCAATTGCATACACAGTTTTCAAGCACAGCTACGCATCCTGCCATGCAAATGCCAACTGCGTGCACAAATACAGGTTTTGTAGACACAATAAGGGCTCGGTTCTGCATCCTGGGAGCCCCCAAAACACCCTGTGACGTCTAAGAATTTCAGTGGGAGTTTGGAAGCTCTAGAAATGTAAAATCAGGTCCCATCTGTGAATGTGTATTTTGCAGTCACAATTTAAATGGCCAATTTTGAAAATCTCACCTTTCCTATTTACATTTTCTTGCCACTTAAAATTTTTAATTAAAAATGACTTAAAAAAAACCCACAAACAAATGGCGAATTTGAGTGATTCTCTGATCAGATTCTCAAATTCTTCCCTTAGAGATGCATGCCTGGCTTTTAACAGCTTAAACTGAAAACCAGAAATCTAAAGTGTTAGGCACAATTGAATGCATATTAAGTAGGTTGACCCCATGGGACAGATCAGTGCATTATTTGCTAGTTAACGATGCATTGGCCTTAGCTACTTTTGAGTCTTTCTATTATTCTATGCTTTGCACAGAATCAGTGCACAGTGTCCATCCCTGGCCATTTCACGCTCCTCCAGGGAGGACAGAAAAACACATGATATTCTGACAAGAAAATAACTGCATGAATAAGACATGAAAATTTGGTGTGGCAATGCGAGTGGGGTGGAAATGAGAATAAAGCATACAGAGGAAACATTTTATTGAAGAAATAAGCTGCAAATGTTAACAGGAAAGGTAATTAACCATTGGAACAACTTACCAAAAGTTGTGGTGGATTCTCCATCATGGGCAATTTTTAAACCAAGATGGGATGTTTTTCTAAAAGAGGTGCTCTAGTTCAAACAGGAATTAATTCAGGGAAGTTCTACGGCCTGTGTTAACCAGGAGGTCAGACTAGATTCTCACAAATGGTCCCTTTTGGTCTTATAATGAATTTCTGACTTTTACCTGCAACATTCTGCTCTTCCCACCCCTGCCCAAATAGCCTGCTCTCCCCAACATCAGATCATGGGGGAAGTCTGTCTTTCATTCTTGGAGGACTGACGAGTTTCCTAGAACTCTTCCTCTCCAGGAAACCATCACGACAGTCAACGTTCAGCCTAGAGACCAAAACAAGAGTCGCTTCCTTACATGAATGTGCTCACTGCAGTCTTCCATGTGGGTGGGGGCGGGGAAAGTCTTTGTCCAGCTAGCTGAAAGACAAGGGGCATTGCCCCTATAATGGGTGAGGAGGTAGGGAAAAGCTTACAGGCATGGGCAGGAAGAGTAGGAAGCAATTGGGGCCAGGTCAGAAGAAGGTAACTGCTCTGCCCTTCCTGCTGACCGGAAGAGTGGAGGCCAGGGGTATTTATATCCCATGCAGCCCTGGGGAGGCCCTTTTTTACCTGCATTGGGCTCACATAGCAAAAGGACCAGTCCCTCTCTTGACCCAGTGTGGGCATTACACTAGTTGCCCTTTTCCTTGGGGCGCTGGGAAGGAATTTTTTCCTCACTGCCAGATTGGCCAAGGCAGGGTGGGTTTTCTCACCTTCCCCACAGCAGGTCCGAGACCATGTGAGGTGGAGCAGGGGCATGCAACTAATGCCACTGAGTATGTAAAAGTTGTGGTGGATGTCCAGGGCAGGTATTCAGTATGGAAGGGACCACGGTTATCGGATGAAATAGATTGGAAAAGAATATGATGGAAAGTGTCCCTTAAGGGAGCTGAGTAAGAGGGGATTGGGGTTCCTGTGTCTCATACAGTGGGGAGCTGGACCCACCCGCCTTTTATAGCACCCTTACCCTTCTTATGAGAGGAGGGCGGCGGGGTCCCAGCAGCAGGATAGCTGGGACTTAGTTGGGGATCATGTGGAAATGATTAAGGAAAGGATGATGACCTGCACTGTACAATTGGTTACCAGGTACTCCACATCCATTGCCTCCTGTCTTTCTTCTGGGGTGGCCAGACCATGCACATCCAGACATTGTCAAGCAAAGGGCACTCCTCCTTCTTGCCATCCTCCTCACCTAACCCTCTCCACTCAAACCTATCAGGACACCTCTGCCATGCACATGATTTCCACTGACCCCCACTGTCCCAAGGAGTATCAGTGCCAAGCTTGCAGCTGAATCTCCTGAGGTTGCAGCTGCTCCTATGCCTCAGTGCAACATGTAGCTCCTGTGATTCAAGATGGTATCGACAACGTTTTAAACAGTCCTAGAAACTACATTCCCCCAACCCCATTGCCAAAGGAGCTCAGCGAGTTGCCAGCCGTCGCACGTTTTAAGCAGCATGCTCAGACAGGCTTAAGGAGCCATGGTGCCAACTTACACTGCCTTTCTCAAATTTATTCATGGTGTTTATGCTGTTGAAGAGGATACGTTCCCCAGTATCTCCCTGGTCCCCAATGAGATTGACAAAGACATTGGCATCTGTTCCGCTTCCGCTTACTGTCCCGGTGCAGACGGTCACCCGGTACTTTATCACTGGGAAGACACAAATTAATAAAGCAACTTCAGAATGCAATTTATTGCAATTGAAATTTATTTCATTTTCCATAATTAATTCCAAACATTCTGATTCACAGCTCAAACTTTCACTTTGTAATTTTGCTGATGTATTGACTTTTACTTTACTAATGCCGCAAGTCAGTACATTGCTACAGAAAAAAGGGGGGAAAAACAAAGTATAAATACCAGCTCTGGTTTCCCTTTCTTGCACACTACCAAAGCATTCAGATGGGAAAGTTGGTTGCAAACTTGAGAAAGAGCTTCAGGGCGAAGAGACTTCAAACCCACCAATAAACAGACTGATACGTTTTAGAAAGAGAGAATCCAGCTTTAGGCTTCCTTTCTATTTTTTCCCATTCTTTGCAAGCCAGCCAATCAGCTACAGGAGTGACCTGGAAGCGCTCGAGAAGATACATGTGAGCTAGTTAGAGCCAGAGACTGTAACAACAGATTTTCAAAACTAACCAAAGAGAGGTGCAAACAAACTCACTCACCTGTATGCAGTACAATTGCTACTGAGCTACATGAAGCTCGGCACCTTGCAAGAGTTTGCAAAGTAATCAATTCGTACAACAATCCCTGTGAGGCAGGTAGACATCATCATCCCCACTGAAAGGTAATAAAGGGACAAAGCAGCCCATCTCGTGCAGCTGTACAGGAGACTAAGGGTACGTCTATACTTACCTCTGGGTTCGGCGGTAAGCAATTGATCTTGTCTAGATGCGATAAAATCGATCCTGGAGGTGCTCGCCGTCGACGCCGGTACTCCTGCTCTGCGAGAGGAGTACGCGGAGTCGACGGGGGAGCCTGCCTGCCGTGTGTGGACCCGCGGTAAGTACCTTGTAGTTCAAACTAAGATACTTGGACTTCAGCTACGTTATTCCCGTAGCTGAAGTTGCGTATCTTAGTTCGAACTGGGGGGTTAGTGTGGACCAGCCCTAAGAGACTTGTTCCAGTGCTTAACTATCCTTTGAGTTTAAAAGTTTTCCCCCCCCTAATATCCAACCTAAATCTCCCTTGCTGCAAACTGAGCTGATTACTTCTTGTCCTACGCTCAGTGGATATGGAGCACCATTGATCACGATCCTATTTATAACAATCTTCTACATATTTGAAATCATATCAAATCTCCCTTCAGCCTTCTCTTCTCTAAACGTGCCTGATTCTTTCAACCTTCCATGTTTTCTAACCCTCTTTCAATTTTTGTTGCTCTCCTTTCGACTCTCTCTGGCTTGTTCACTTCTTTCTTAAAGTGTGGTGCCCGCAACTGGGCACAGTACTCCAGCTGAGGCCTCACCAGTGCTGAGTAGAGTGGAACATCTCCCATGTCTTATATGTGATACTACTGTTAATAAATTCCAGAATGACATTTGTCTTTTCCACAGCAGCATCATGCTGTTGACGCATTTTGAATTTGTGATCCTCGATAACCCCCCAGATCCTCTTCTGTTGTACCGCTGCCTAGCCAGTTATTCACCATTTTATATTTATGCATTGGATTTTTCCTTCCTAAGTGTAGTATTTTTCATTTAATAGCATTTCATCTTTTTGATTTCAGACCAGTTCTCCAATTTATCAAGATCATTTTGAATCTTCCAAAGTGCTTGCAACCCCTCCCAGCTTGGTGTCACCCACAAATTTTATAAGCATACACATCACTCTGTTATCCAAGTCATTAATGAAAATATTGAATAGTACCAGACTCAGGACTAAGTCCTATCAGGACCCCACTAGATCCATCCTCCCAGTTTGACAGTGAACCATTGATAACTACTCTGAGTAGAGTCTTTCATAATCTAGCCCTTAGATATCTAAATGCAAGTTTAGGCACATTAAATGCTCAAGCCTGAAACTTGGCTGAACAGTAGAACTAAAACAGCATCACCAGGTGCTCCCTAACAAATAAACTTTTTTAACTCAGGCCTCCTCTTCATAGCTGATTAAAAATAAATTTCAAAACCCAGTGTGACATTTTAATAACATTTGCGATTACAATTATTCTTCATGCTTACAGATCACTGAGTTCTCAAGAATTTCCATACGAGATCAGACTCATGCAATGGTCCAGATAGTCCAGTGTCCTGTCTCCAACACTGACCAGCACCAGATGTTACAGAGGTGCAAGAAGGTGCAGGAAACCCCACAGCAAGTAGATGTGCAGTATCCTCCCCCCCTCACAGAAAGTCTCTGTTAAGTAAGTTTAATGCTTCTGAAATACAGTTGAGAGGTTGTACTCAGTGATTCAGTTCTAAAAGCAATAGGATGGAATTCTTCTTGAATAAACGGAGTCCTGTTAAGCTCCTTCATTAAAGCTACAGGTGATAAACATATATTTGAGTACTTGCATGTAACGAAAGGTGCCCATTTCCTTGTGTGTATAGATAAAAATATAGTGTATACCCTTTTGGTGTATATATCTTTACAAAACTTTTTAGACCCCATTTCAATGAAGCATTTAAATATTTTTATATAGACACACACACATTCAAATCTTGTACTTTCCATTTAAAAATGGACTGGAAATTGCATAAGTAGAAAGAAAATACACTTTAAAGAACAACTGTGTTCTGGCCTGATCTTTCCCATCTCTACTGTTAAGTCAGCTCAAAACAGAGCCTACAATTTCAAACACTTTGTGCAGTTAATGGTGCAAAAATAAAATCCCGTAGGAAAATCAGTGCCAAAAAAAGAGGCTAATTGAATTGCACAGGTCTATCTGTGCATCACTGAAACAAAGAGGATTTATTTCTATTCAGTCACTAAACAAGCCTCTATAAGGAATCCTTGATTCTTACCTGGCATGACTTCAGTCACTAGAGGTCCCTCTGCAGGGAGCTCCCTGATGATCTCATTGTCGTCTTCATTTACATCCAGCCAACGGCCACAGTTGAACGTATATTTCTCTTTTGTCAGCGTTTTCAGCAGAGTTATCTTAATTAAACCGAAACACCACATGAGTTAGCAGGCTTAAAAACAAAAATGACAAGCTCCCAATGAGCTCTGCCAGGGGAGGAAGGGTAGGTTCAGAGCGATGAAGGAATAAGTATTAATAATTAGAGATCCTATTCAGGTTCGCCTACTATGCTCATCACTGGGGTATATGAGCACCTTCCAGAATTAGGACATTGAACAAAGAGACTAACGTCTGTCAAATCTGATTCCTTTTCATTCCTTTCCTTCTCTACCCTCCTGAAGGCAAAGCCATTGATTCAATCACATCTGCCCTCCCCACAAAAAAACACTTAGAAAAAAGTTTTGATCAAGCTCGTTATTATTCCGAATTTCTTATTTGCTCACACTATGCCCAGCGCTATACAGACAACATAGAGATAACATACAGATAATCTCTGCCCTGAGGAGATTTCAAGTTCAAAACAGAAAGACGCAGAACAGGCAAGATACCCTGTGTGGAATGACTGGGATTTTTGTTTAAATGTATCTATTATTGTTGGATTGTGTATCAGGAAGAAGTGAGTCTGTAGGAGAGAGATGAATGGAGAGAGGGTGGTGGCTTGGTGATCAAAATAATGTCCAGTGCCGAAGGGCCAACATGGAAAAAGCCATCTGAACTTTGTAGCTTGGGCTCATCTTTACTAAGAAATAATGAGGGTAACTATTAAAAGTACAACTGACACTCCGAATTTGGAATGAAAAAAATCCCATTTTCCCTGAGTAGCTTTTCTCCCCCTCCGTTAGTCCAGCCCATCTTCCAGTGTGAAGACCTCCCCGCCCAGCAGCCTCATGGAATAAGAAATGTTGTGACCTGCTGTCCTCAGCATTTTCTACATGGTTTCATTGACAAATGTGCAACCCACATGACCTAATTGTGTTTATTACATAGTGCTTAAGGGCCAACCAAGAACAAGGCCCCATTGTGCTAGGTGCAGTACAAACACAGAGTAGTAGATGGTCTCTGTCCTTAAGATCTTTCAATATCAATAGACAAGAAGACACAGAGTGAGGGTAAGAGTATAAAACACAAGCAGAGTGAACAATGTGATGGCGGGAAAACATAGCTAAAACATGGCTCCCATCATCTCAGAGCTCTTCATCTTCCCTCCCAAGCCCTCCCTGCTATCTTCTTTCTCAATCACCACAGACAACTCCACCATTCTGCCTGCCGCTCATGCCTGTAACCTGGGTGTCATCTTCAAGTAGGACCTCTCATTAAGTCCTCATATCCAGGCTACGTCTAAATCTTGCTGATTCTTTCAGGATAACATTGCTAAAATACGGCCTTTCCTGTCCTTCCACAACAGCTTAAGTTCTTGTCCAGGCTCTCATCATCTTCTGTCATGATTACAGCAACAGCCCTTTCTCTGACCTGGACAAATGTAATCTTGCCATGTTCATATCCATTCAGAATGCTGCTGCAAAGATCATTTTCCTAGCCCATCACTTTGACATTGTCACCCTCTCTTGGCATCCCTCCACTGGCTCCCCCTTCTCTATCACATCAAACATAAGCTACTTGTTTTCACATTCTGTGACTTTTATGACCTGACCTCACCCTACCTATCATCTCTCATCCAGTATCAAAAGTTTGACTCCCGCCTCCAATCAGCCCATGACGCCAGCCTCCATCGCCCATTTGTTACATTGTCAAACAAGCACCTTTGTGCTTTCTCCAGAATTTCCTCCCCTCCTCGCCACTTGGGAGGAGATTCAAAACCTCCTTAAAACTCTCCTTTGCTGTAAGGCCTACACAAAACTTGACAACAATTAGGTGGCTGGTGTGCTGAAACCACTGCCTACCACGCTGACTAATACTGCCTCCTTGTTTCCTTGTACTCCCCCATTTGTCTGTCTGTATCCATCTGTTGTCTCACGTCTTTTATTTAGACTTAGACTGTAAGCTCTGTTTTTGTGTTCTGTGTTTGTACAGCACCTGGCGCAATGGGGTCCTGGTCCATGAGTGGGGCTTGCAGGTGCTACGGCAATACAAATAGATAAATAATAATAATCAACATATTAGTTCCACTATTTTGGGAGGGGTAAAGGGGGTTAGTTAGGAGAGGATCAGCTAAACAGAAAGAAAAGGAAAGGAAGGGGGCAAAGGGAATGGGGCAGAGAAGGAGAGAGTAAGGGGGACAGATGTGGACTAGAGCTGAGGTCAAGGGACTGTGAGGGAGGAGGGGAAGGTTGGAACAACCAGCCAATTAGCACAGGGAGGAGAAAGTCCAGTTAAAACTGCTCTGAATGTCTAAGATCCAGAGGTCCCTGCTTTGGCTGCTTCTGGTCCTCCCAGCTAGAATCTCTGGTTGGCTGCTCTCTGCAATCTTTTCCAAAGGCCACATGGCACAGGGGAAGGAGGCACCATCTGCATACTAGTCCTATTGCTACTATGATGTCACAAGCCTGGAAAAAATCATCTCCTGGATAAAAAGTAGCAGGCTCACACTCAACCCGGCAAGACCAAAGTGACCAGGTCAATAGGGTTAAACACTTTGAAAAACATGCTGGGAGACTGTCCTCATCTTCCATTGCAGGCGTACACCCCTTCATCCCTGCTCATCAGAATGTGATCTGGGACCTTGGGGTCTTGTTTCACACATCACGATACCCTAGAGGATCACATAGCATCAGTGACAAAAACAATTTTTTCCCCCATGTCCAGCTTGCTAAGAAATGCCTCCCCTTCCTCCCAGACAAGGACATCACCATGGCAATCTACGCATTTGTCACCTCCAGGCCTGGTTACTGCAATTCACCTGTACCTGAACTTGAAGACAAAAACAACACAAAGGCTCCAGCTTGTATAAAATGTAGAGGCCTGGCTTCTCCATGGACTAGGCCATTGTGCTCCAGTCCCTCCACGGGCTCGCAGTCTGTTTCCACTTCCAGTTCAGGACCTTGATCATTATTAGTAGTTTAGGTCCCAGTTATATTAGAGACTGCATCATCATCTACAAACGGCCAAGACAGCTGCACTCTATTGAGACAATGCAGATCATAAAGCCAGGAAGAAGTGTGAGAGAGCTGGAAATATGGTGTTCTTGGTCAAGGGAAACAGCTATGGAACAAACTACCAGAGAACACTGGACACCCAAAATCTGAACACGCTGCAAGTCTTCTCTGTTTGATAAAGACTGACCAGAATGACAGTTATAACAATCCCCATGTGAAAAAATCCTCAATCTTCCACCCTCCCCGCAAAAAGTTACCCGACACAGATCTTCCTATTAGGGAAGAGGAGGAGCTGGAAACTCCATGAACTCCAGTATGGACCTTGCCATGCCAATTAATTTGACTTTGGAGGCACTCAGATACTACAGTGATGGATGCCCGTGTGAAACCCTACAGTAGAAAGTTTCAGTGGTGCTGCCAACTTCATACATGCTGAGTTGAGTGGTGCTATGGTGAAGCAACATGCCAGAACCAGGCACGGTAACACACAGACTCTGGGGCAGAAGCCAGGATAGACATCTCAGTTCCACTAAATGTAGAAATGGTCACGTGAAAAATGGTCCCACCAGCTCTAGTGAATCCTGGTGACCTCCAGATTCTTTCTGGTGCTCCACAAAGAGGCTGCATTTGTGGCTTGCGCTCCAAAGAACGGCACACCGAGATAAATCTATTGTGGGAACATGTCATTTCCCGGAGTCCAATAATTATCTTCGGGCAACTAGCTGAGGGTCCTCTGGAATCCCATAATTCCCCATGGTTTGTTCCTTGCCCTAGTGATGGAGAACTGAATACATAACTTTCCAGAACCCATTCTAAACATTCCTAGCTTCCCACTGGGGTTACTCAAGAGCTCCCTCACTTAAATGAGGGAGTGTCCTGGAGGGAGCAAGACAAGACCATTTCATCTGATATAAAGACGATATATTCCCACACCAGCCCCACTTATTGCTCGCAACAGGCAGGGAAGGGAGTGAATGGAGTCCTCTGAGAGCGACAAAGTGGGGATTCCTCCTCAGTAGGGCATCATCCCCTCCTTCAGGAGAAAAAGCGACAGCAAGCGAAGACTCACGAAGCACGAATAATTCTGGATGTATCTTCAGAGCTAGCATGCATCTGTAACATGTCACAGTTTACTAGCTCAACTAGAACCTGCCTATGCTTGTACAGCTTCCTCGGGGTGAAAGAGGGCAGAGTCCAGCCCAATTGCATCAGAGATACTAAAGAATAAACAATGTGACCTTATTAAACGGTAAATGGCGAATCACTGGTCTTTCCGGCTGTAGCATGAAATGAATGTTTTCTTAGGCACAATCTTCCAAGTGATCCAGAGCTGGTCTGGTGGCCTGCATTTTTCGGCTGAGAGAATAAAGCTTAGGGATGAACTCCATGCCTCCAGACCTAGGGAAAGGCTGACAGCATCATAATCAATGTCAAAGTAATGGAGAAACAAACTAGACCCTTCTTTGCAAGAACATTTTCCTGCTGGCTAAGTAACAAAGAGAACTGGTGCTGGCTGAGCAAGAGAAATAAGAAATGAGTAAAGATTTTTCAGTAGGTTATCGTTTATCCCCCCAGACAGGACAGGGGTGCCCTCTACAGCAGAGTCTCCACTGTTTCCTTCACTGAAGATGTAAATGACTGAAGCATGGGGCTTCCAGCATTATCCGTTGGGAGACTGCGTCACACTCTCCCAGACCTGGCTGTTAGGAATCTTTTTCTCTTTACAATCAGCCAAAACAGGCTGGGAAGGTACTTGCTTGCTGGTCCTGCTGCATAAGATAATGTGTCTGAGAGCCCCAGGAAAGCACATCTATACGGCAGGCAAGGGGGAAATATAGTTGTCTGTGTAAGACGGGGAGCAAGGATGTACCCTTCAGGCACTGAAGTCCAGGCTGTTGGCTGCTGCCATTTCCCATCCCTCTCATCTCCCGCAGTGACTGCACTCGACGGGAATATTAGACCGCTGGCCTCCTGCCCCCATTACTATTCCTTGTGTAACCCCCCAGGAGATTACCTAGATTCCTGGGGCTCTGTTTGCTTGCAGCTCAGGGAGAGGCACTGTCCCTGGTAGGGAGGTGGGAGCCAAGGCAGACTCAGTTTGCCCGGCAACCAATAGGGAGTGAGCTGCCCCTCCCAGGGAGTTCAGGAAAGGGGAGAAGCCATTTTTTGAGTCAGTCTGGAGCCAGCCAGGGCCGGGGCAGGACTGGCTGTGTGGGGAGCTGGTGAGTCCCAGGCCTGCATGCAGGGTTCCCCCTGAGAACAGGCCTCTAGAGACCTGAAAGCAAGATCCCTCAGCTGGGCTTTTCCCTCTCCACTGTTGACTCCCAGTTTGTAGAGTTTTATTGGGAAACGTCCCCAGCCAGGCTGAGTTAGCCCTCCAGCTCCCTAGGTGAGACCAGTCACCACATGGTCAGCTCTGCTGTGTCTGCTAGACCAGAGCTGCTGCCTGCTGTGTGTGTGTGTGTGTGGCCGCTGGGCTAGGAAGCTACAATTTGGATTTTAGTACAGTTGTGTAAATTGCACCTTGAGCCCTGCACCCCTTTGTGGTGAGGCGAAATCCTGGGACCGAAGCAGCCTGATTACTGCCTGAAGAGGATCCCTGCCAGCAGAGATCAGCCCCTCTGCAGTGACTGAGGAGTCCAGAGTCATCTCTGAACCTGAGGATCATTCATGGAGTTTGTGAATGCACTATCTTTTAGTCAGTCAGGGAATTTGTTTTGGGGATCCCCTATTCCCTGAACTGTGTCCTCAAGCCAGGGAGTGAGGGTTTGGGGATTTTATAACCTGCAGCTTATTAAACCTGTGGAGGGATTTACCACCTTGTCCTACTTGTGAGTCCTTTGGGCTGTACTGAATCCCATCAGCCACACTGCTAGACCACTGCAGTGAAGAATTTTGTGGTCATAGGTCATCAAGGGCCCCAACAAAGTAAAGTCACGGGTTTTATCAGAGTGGGCACCGGTGACCCTAAAAATAGTGTTTTACCCTGTTATGTTATATTTGTCTCCTATTTAATATAATTATTGTGTTGAATATATTATATGTGTTTGTGTTATTTCTTGGAAGTCTCCAACTATCTGGCAAGTAAGTGGGGATTACCCTGTGGTTAAAGTTTTCCTCCCAAGCTGTACTGGTTGGTGATCCTGCCAGGAAGGAGGGAGCAGGGTGGAGGCACCACCAAATAAATTCATAGGAAAAAATAAAGAAGATACTCCCTGCTGAGTGGGTGGTGGGATCCAGAAGAACCCAGACCTGTCCATCAAAACCTGTCAGCAGATTGGCATTAAAGAAGGTAACCGGGTGGAGAAGGGCACTACACTTGGTTTACTTTTCACAGTAAATGCTACAAGAGCGGGCTGATCTATACACCTTCCTTTCCACACTTGCTACCCAACGTGTCATCTTCATGAAGCATCAGGAGACCCAAATCCACCCTGAAATCTTAGTCCCCTGCAACGAAGACTGGGCTAGCTTCTAGTCCTCAGACTGGCTAGTGATAGAAGAATTATGTGTGAAATCCAGGACCTCTGACTTGGCGGGAATTAGGATCCATTGCTGATCAGTTGGGAGGCCTTAGGATTCTGACACACCCATACACAATGTTCTCCTTGCTTTGAACACCTTACTCCAGGGTCTCAGAATCAGGGTCAATATTCCCCAAGTGGAAGAAGACTACATAGGACTCAGTGTGGGGACAATCAATGGGCTGAGCTGTTCACTGCTGGGCAATGAGGGGCACTCCTTTCTACCCTCCCGCCGTCAGGATCTGAGCACAGCACCAAAACTTCCTCGGTAATAAGCTCAGATTAAACAAAGGACTTGGAAACAGTTCCCATTGCTGAGGGTAAGTTTTCTTGCAACCTGACAGCCAAAGTGACTGGGCTGAATACTGTGGGGGGTGGGGTGGGGAACTGACATGGAGCTGAGAGGAGAAGGAATCCTCTCCCAAGCCCCTGAAACACCAATAGGAGTCACTCTCTAGCTACTACTGCAGTGTAAAGGTTATGGTATCTCCTGCAGCACCTGCATCCCTACTCAGATGGGGACAATATTCAGTGGGCCTTTGTAGTAGCCTATCCACCAGCCATGCTCCCTCTTCTCTCTTGGTATCCCCCACAGCTGGGTTAGACAAAGGTGTGCAGGGATACCCCAGTGGAGCTGTGCTCTGGAATATGCAGAGCGTGTGCACCTTCCATGCAGACTCCCCAGATCCTGATCCTCACCGTTGCACAGCAGAACCACACTCTTGTAAACGGAGATGCCAATTCAGACTCCTAATACCAGACCATTGCATACTGAAAGCAACTGCTAGCTCATTAACGCAGCATATTTGTAATATGTCTCTTGTCTTGGTGACAAGAGAGGATGACTTGCCCCATTGAAAGCGGACTTGGCTTTTTCAGGTGCAATCTGCCTTTCCATCATCTCACCTTGTCTAGATGCCAGCCAGCAAAAGGGCTCCTCTTCTCATGCCATATCCGGAGCTTATAAAATGTGCCCAGATCAGGGAGCTCAATCTACATAAACAAACACAAACATACCCAAAATGACACATTACATAACTCAGCAAGGCACATACATTGCTCTTAAAACCTCCTGAAATCCACAGCTTCCAATGAGGGTCAAAAGGAGGAAGAACAGGGGCTGAGAATGAATTCTGCTAGAAAGGTAACATTCCCTACACCGCAAAGACAGTTTGATGAATTTACTTTCATGATAAATAACGTAAGGTCAGAATCCTGCAACCCTTAGTCATGAAAGTCACTGAAGTCACGGGCATGGAATAGAATTTGCTGCCATAGTTTGGAGTTCTGCCTTAGATAGGATACTGACACACACCCATACACCATGTTCTCCTTGCTTTGCACACCTAGAATTCCAACATCAGAGCCAACATTTCCCAGATGCGGAGGACTGCATAGAAACCAATGTGGGGACAACCACTGGCCTGAGCTGTTCACTGTTGGGCACTGAGGAGAATCTGCTGTCCCCTGAATAGGTCATCTGAATAAGGGCTGTCAGCTATAATATTTGGAGCACCTTCATCTCACAGCATTATTCTTGTCGGAATCCTCCACAGCTGTTCCCCAAACAAAGCCTCCAAAACATATGCACTTCTTTCTGTGAGACAGTTACAGCTTCAGCTACATAGAGGAATTATTGTTACAACAGGGTAGGTAATCAGAACTCTTTGCTTTTTAACCTTCTTCTGGACAACCCATAACTAAGTTTTAGGGCCAGTCAAATGCAAGCATGTCAAGGAATTAGGGGTACTAGCGTGCACAGGAAGCTTCTACCTAACCCCAACTCTGCAGGCAATATTGACATCAGCACTAGTCACTCTTTGAGGAGAATGTCCAAGGAGACTGGAGATGTGGCCAGGTTAAGACTATAAACTATTTGGGACAGGAACCTTGTCTGCTACTTGTTCTTTCTAGAGCCCAGAGCACTTTGGGGGCACTGTACATATAAACTATTTCTAAGCATACTAATAGCCATGACAGTCACACTTGTGCAAGCGCAAAGAGGCTAGCACTGCATGGAATGTGGATAGACTGCTCTTCCCAAGGTTCTAACAAGGGCTGTTAGTCAATGAGCTCCCCCCACCCCAGCCCCACTGTAGGTAGTGTGCTTGTTCCTCCCCTCTGCAGGCATAATGGACCATCTCCTCCACTGGAACAAATGGGTGCAGCAAATGAACTGGAGTCAATGGAGCTGTTCCAATTTACATCACCTGAGGATATAGCCCAGAGCTCTGGAGGGAACGTACTATGCGATACCATCATTACTTCAAGTCACCACCACCTGAACAGCCATAAGCCCTATTTTAAGAACTTGGACCAGATCCACAGCTGGTGTAAATCTTCGTGTCTCCACGGAAGTCCATGGCATTATACCTATTTACATCAGCAAAGGATTTGTCCAAAGCTTAAAGTGGGATTTAATTGGTGTATAGGACTTGGGCTGCTGGCGCTCTGCAGAGAGGTGAAATTTGCCCTAAGAGAACCACAGTCAAGTCCTTCTGCCACAAATGCAAAGTTCTGACCGTGAACTTGTCAGTTTGTCCAGATTCGAAGTTGTCTGAATTGTTGTCTAGTTTCATTTCATCTGACTTCCCCTTGTCTCCGTAAATCTGGAGGAAGATGCTGGCATCTGTCCCTGCATTCTTAATGTCACTTGTCCAGATCCAAAGTGACCAGGGATTTTCTACAAAGAAGAGTCAAACCATTTTATAAACAAAACAGCAAATAAAAATATTAAAACACGCTGATAAAAACATTCCTATAACTTCACTAGAACAAGAGGAGGCTGGTATTTATATGAGGAAAATTCAGGCCTTTTATCCTCTTAGGCATATACATAATCAGGTATCTATAGTCATACAGGAATAACATTCCATGCATTGCATGGAGATTTAACCATGTGACTCCCTTTAAACTCTAAGTAGCAGCTGAAAGCCTGAGCTGTTGCACTGGTGTAATTTGTAAAGTCACATGTGCAAAAGGCCAAAAATGGCGGAGAACTTAAAAACTGGACAGTAACAGACCAAAAGAGTTCCCAGCCAGGCTTGTGTCTGTTTCCATCACTTCACACTGACTTAACAGACAATCTAGGCTTCAGAGTGATGTGTGGGGTTATTTTGTGTGCTGGTTGTGCTGTTGTGTGGGTGGTTGGGTTGTTTTGTGTGTGGGTTGAGTTGTGTTGATTTCTGTGGGTAGAAAATGAGGGGTGTGTGCTGTGGTGAGGGACTATGTGAGTTTGCGGTTATCGTGTGTGAAGGTTGTGTTGTTCTGTGAGGGTTGTGGTATGTTGGGAGAGTTATGTGGATTTATGCAAGTGGCCAATAAGGGGTGTGTGCTGTGGTAAGAGGCTATATGTGTATGCTGGTTGTGTAGTTGCTTGAATGATTGTTTCAATATGTGTCTAGGTGAGGTTGGTTGTGCTGGGTGATTTGCGTTGATTTGTGTGAGTGGCAGTTGGGTACATGGGCCAAGTAATCCATCATGTGTGCAGTCCCCTCAACTAATGAAATTGTTGCACACAAATTATCTGCAAAGTAAAGGTGTTGATTGGTTGAGTTGCCTCCGGTATAACAATAGTATACAATGCTTGGCGTAGCATAGATCCATGCCTTACTGTAGCTGTACATTGCACAAGTGTAATTTGTAAAATTAAATTGCCAAGAACTTAAAAATTGGACAGTAACAGACTGCAAAACCCAGTGATTATTTGATTGCCAAGGGAGTAAAGGGGTCAAAGAAGAAGGAACCAAGCACAGAGTCTGGATGGAGCTGTCAGAGGAGATTAGGAGTTCCCCAAGCATTTGCCACATCTTTGCAGATCTTAGTGGCTCTATAAATCTGAAGCCTTCAGGCTGTCACCTTACTCATCTCCCTACACATCAAGTGACACTGGGTGTTTGGCTAACAGGTTCTCATAAGCAGGGTTTGGTGAGCAGAGATTCTTCTGGATATAAGCACCGAAGAGAGACAGGAATCATTTGGTGCAAAGGGGTCTAGAATGAAATTAAGGAAGGAAAAATTTTGGTTGTACAGCAAGAAAAGCTTCTCAACAGTGAGATCTATTAGTCTGTGGAATACTCTTCCAAAAGCAGTGCAGGCAGACTTGTCTCTGTGGACATTTAAAATGAGTTTAAACAATACTCCAATAAATGTACAGTAGGAAACAATTCTGCACTGGCAAGCTGATGGACTGGATGACATAATAGGTTTTCCCCATCTCCAGCTTCTACAATTCTTTAATGTGGCATTTAAAGGGCACAGATTTCTCAAGGCTAATGTTCTCTGCCCATCTCGCATACAATGGCAACCAGGGAATTACCCTGTCAATAACAATCAGAGTTGATAATATGGCAGTTAAAGGTCATAAATGCTTTAGTTAAATGGACTGCGTGAGAGACATAATGCAACGATAACATTTAGATAAACTTAGTTTACATGGAACTGCTACTTAAACAGGACAAACTGGAATCCACAGAGGCATCCTGATTAAATAGCATGTATTTTGCTAATTAAAACCTTTTACTTACTGTGACAGACCCAGACCAGTGGGGTACAGGAGTCTGGTAGAGGGCAAATATACTGGTCATTGGATGAGTAGTTTTCTGCTCCCTGAGTGACCAGAGAAAGGATCTGCACTAGAGTAATCAGGAACCTGCTAGAACCAGTTAAGGCAGGCAGGCTAATCAGGGCACCTGGGTTTTAAAAAGGAGCTCACTTCAGTTTGTGGTGTGAGTGTGAGGAGCTGGGAGCAAGAGGCACAAGGAGCTGAGAGTGAGAGGGGGTGCTGCTGGAAGACTGAGGAGCACAAGCATTATCAGACACCAGGAGGAAGGTCCTGTGGTGAGACTAAGGAAGGTGTCTGGAGGAGGCCATGGGGAAGTAGCCCAGGGAGTTGTAGCTGTCATGCAGCTGTTACAGGACGCACTATAGACAGCTGCAGTCCACAGGGCCCTGGGCTGGAACCCGGAGTAGAGGGCAGGCCCGGGTTCCCCCCAAACCTCCCAATTGACCTGGACTGTGGGTTCTTCCAGAGGGGATGGTTTCTGGGTTGTTCCCCAACCCACATGGTGAATCTCTGAGGCAAGAAAATCCACCAATAAGCGCAGGACCCACCAAGATAGAGGAGGAACTTTGTCACATTACATGTACATTCTAATACGGGTGAAACAGTAGGAACTCCCTTCTTGCTGCAAAGACACCAAACAGGTCTTGAACCATATTGCCCTCTGCTATGGAACGGCACACCTAGCCAAATGCATTTCAGCGTGCCTCTCTCTAATGCAGGGAGATCAAATGCTTAACTTTGCTACCTGGAGAGGCTCATTCTGCAGTTGGTCAAGATGACAAAATATTATAGGACTTTTTACTCCTGTGCCTTTTGCAAGCTGTGTAAAATCAACAATAACAGAGTTGGTTGCTTCTTTTATTTTTCCTCTTCTCCATTTTTTTAGGATGCACTGGGGCGGGGGTGCGGAGGGAGATATTCAGCTTCACTAGCAGAGCAGGTTTTAATATTATAGGGAGAACAACTCTAGATCTAACATGTCTACAGTGTAAAGGTGCTATAGGGACTCTCTTCATGCCCAGTGACCCAACCCGAGAAGCCCATAATTCCCCTACATAAGGAAACCGGTGCATTCCTTTACAATATTTTAATTCTTGAAACCCCCAAACCCACGTCCATCTGAATGTCTCAAACTGGAATTAAAGCAAGACCTGAGAGCTTTGGTCACTGCATTACCTAGGCCTCTGCCTTGCAGAAGAGTCTACCCATATTGTGTCAGGAGAGGTAGCATGCGAGTTTGAGGGCAGAAGGAATCTGCTCGTGCCCTGTCTGCCACTATACATACCTTTTAGTCTCTTCTGGCGCAGGGAGACCATTTCATAGAGCTCCCGTTCTATCAGTCCATCCCCTTCATCTTCATCCAGCCATTTCCCACAAGGAAAGGTTTGTTCAATGCCAGTGAATGGGCAATAAACCACCACCTAGGAAAAGAAGTCCAGGAAAGAGAGTCCAGTTATCCATTTCCTTTCACTAGCAGCCCAAATTAGAGATGTCTGAAACCTCAGGCAACAACTGAGCAAGGAGTTGTGAGTCCTCTGTGGAAAGTTAAGCTCTTTGGGAAGTCATCAGAAAAAAACAACAGGGTGTTTCTTGTCCAATTATGAGTGCAACAAATGGCTTCTGCCCTCCTACTGCCCCAGAAGATCCTTCTTAGGGTGCATTGACATGTGCCTACCAAGCAGAGGCCAAACTCCACTGTAGAGCCTGGAGGGAGAAAAGGGTCAATTGCTCATCCTTCAAAGACACGGGCTTGGGAAGTGGGGGTTGCAGGATGTAACAGGAACCACTGAAGTCAATGACAGGGGCCTGTTGCACGCATCTTTCATTTTCAATTCAACAGCCCAAGTGGACTGAGGGTCGGGCAGCCACACTTTTCAGTGATTGGCAGGAGACCCACGTTATGCAAATGATTCAGGTGTCTCCAGTGCTAAACTACATCATTTCCCAGAGAAACTGCATGGCCTTCCATCATCTAGAGGGAAAGTTGCCTCTTTATTGGTAAACTAGAATTAAGAGCTGACAATCTCATGGCAGAACACATGGGCATAGACACAAACCCATAGATCTGAAAAGCCCAGATGTGGACCCCTAATAAACTGATGTGGTTGACCCCTTTCCCTGTTCTTGACCCATCCAAAACCCAAGATCACAACAGCTCCTAAATGATGGGCAAGTTTGACTCCGGATCTTAACTTTGAAGTTCTGAATACAACACAAAATTGCATTTCTGCAATATGCATTATGCAAACATCTAACAGTGCTTCTGTGCTGAGCAGAAAATAATCTCTATCTTTGTGACAGCAAACGAGCAATTGACCCAGTTAATGAGGGATTGATTTATGCATCTAACATATATTAGTGGCAATCAGTCTCGTAGCATGCATTATGCATAATATTGACTTAATACACTGCAGATATTGTAATCTAAATAAAAGTAGAATTTTAAAACTGATTTGGTTGTCCAGGGCAGACTGCAAATGAGAAATAATTTGACAGTTGCCTAAAGACATTGACCTGTTCTCACCTTCTCACAAAACCAGCCAGAACTGACACCGCAGTTATCATGCCCAATTGTGACTCTGCTCAGGGGGCTGAGAAGAGCTGCTATCTCAATGTTAAATAGATCTGTCCTGGCGCGTTCAAATTCACCTCCTTCCAAGAAAATCTTCCCACTGTTCTTTAAACCTTTAGAGCCATGCAGGATTATGTGGATCTTGGAGTTAGTGCCAGCCCCTCTGACATCCCCTGTCATTACAGCAACATTGTAAACAATACCTGAGGGGTTCACAAAGGGATGAGAGAGAGTCAGTTAGAAAGAAAAAAAAGTGAAAGTAACAATTTTTGACTTGACTTGGAATGTGGTTCATTGCTGCATTGATTTCCTGCAGGGTGTTTTGTTTTCAACCTCCATGCAGTGCGCTGTAAATATGTTTTTTCATGCCATGGTGACTTCAGATAAAACACACAGCTAAATCTTATATAACGTCATATATTCCAGCAGGAGTACACATATGGTGATAGCCTCTCTACTATAAGGTCTCAGAAAGAAAGAACCCTGAGCTGAAGTTCAGTGGTTCTGACATTCTTGCTATAACAGTTAAGTTAAATGAAAAATACTGAGCACATATGTAACATCTTCAGAGTGTTCCGCATTACATTTCACAAGGTAGGCACAGAGATTACCCCACTTTAAGAGCTAGGAGACTGAGGCATAGTTGTCAATACCAATTTTTTCAAATGTGGGTGCCTAACGTTAAGTGCCTAGACCCATATTTAATCACCTAAGTAACAGAGACCTGCTTTTCAGAGGAGCTGAGCACCAGAAGTTCCAAGTGAAGTGGACCTGTAGATCTTCAGTGCCACTGAAAATCAGCTCCAGGATACAGAACTAGATGAAACACTGGTCTGATCCAGCAAGGCAATTTCCATGTCCATTGAAAAAAATCTGAAAATGTCACTTTAGAGACATCAATGTCACAGACAGAGTCAATGGCCTAGCTGGGATTATTAGAAGTTAGCCATTTCTGGCTCCCACACATATGTTCACACCTAACCTCCATTAATAAGTAGGGAAACATTCCTACTACCATAAGAATGTTCCAAGGTGCACACATAAATATTTTGGGCCCAGCCTTGCAGTCCTTGCTCAGGTTAACTAGCTCAAACTTCAATGGCAATTTTTTCTTAAGTAGGAACTTCAGAACTTGGTGTTTTATAAACAGTCATGTCTTTTTAAAAGTTGCATTAACATTTGTATGTTGGCGCGTTCTATGCAAGTGGAGCATCTTTATCAAACCTTAGGAGCTCAGATTTCCTCAAACAATGATAAAGCATTTGTCTGTGTGTTCTAATTAAGTTAGACAATCATAAAGTCAATATTAGAGTTTGGAATTGAACCTAATGCGTTGTAAAAGGAGATTCTGCTTCCCAGGCAATAGTATCAAGCATAAAATTGATCGATGAGCAGCACATTGGAAGCTTTTTCATCAGTTACTTGGATAAATAATTAAGCCATTTGGCATTGGTAACCCAAATTCTGAAGGCAGACGGTCGACATGTTGATGCATACACTGGATCCTTCTTCCATTAGCCATCAGCCTGGAGCCTGCTGATGCTGGTGCTTCCTGACCTACGTCAATGGACATGTCATGCATCTGCTATGCTTGGTGATCTGGGCACTGGAGGACTGGAATGTCACAGATGTCTGGTCCACAGCAGGTCTCCATGGTGAATCACAAACATGGCATGTTAACTTCTAAACGGGGCATGGCTAGAGATCTCCACACAGCACAGGTCCCTATGGTCCAAGGACCATGAAGGAGTGGACTCTGCCTCTCTATATCAGCCTCTCGAACCCTAACCCAGCTGTGTGAATGACCTGCCCCTTATGACCATGTTGGAGGTGGACATTCACTTCTTACGCTCCACTTACTGGATCTCATTTTAGTGCTATTTAAACCTTTGCTCCCTCCCTAGTTCTCTTCACCCCCAACCCTAGAATCAGGCCCACTGCCTTTACCTGTGGCCTCACTTCCTCCCACAAGAATGTCCCGCTGGATTTTCCCATCATCTTCATCCAACGCAAACCAGCGACCAACTGGGAATTCATACACAGATTTATTGCCAATGTCTTCGATGATCACCTAGGAAAAGAGGAGCCAGTTTGTGACCGACATGAAGCTAAAGCGAAGGGAGGCGTTACATGGAGAGAAGACCAAAGAGCGCAGGGAAGGTGCAGCATTTTAATTGCCCATTCTGTTTTACCTGACTTAAAATGCATTTATTAGAGAACAAGATGAAACCATCCTCTCCACAATTGTGGCTCACAGAGAGTTGCAGCAAGTCAGCACATACATCACCTTTTAATGTGGCTATTTTGCCTAGTGAACTTGGTCAGAATCTGCCCCCTACTGGAGCTCTCAGCTGCCTTTGACAGCAGGACCATCTGGCTGGCCTGCTTTACTCCTCCCTAGAGTCAGCTGGCTGCCTTCTCTCTATCCTTAGTCTGGATGGCAGCTAAACTGGTAGCCCCATGACGACGCCTTTTTCAAAGATTTTTTTCACAGATTTTAAGGCCAGAAGGGACAATAGATCTAATCTGACCTCCTGCATAACACAGGCCAGAAAATTTCACCCAGTGACTCCGTTCCTGAACTAGCAGCTTCCTCCTTTCACAGTTCTGCACCCTCCCTCTGCAATGGAGGCCGTGAACCTACAGCAGAAACAGCTGTTAGTTAGAACATAAAAACGGCCATACTGTGTCAGACCAAAGGTCCATCTAGACCAGTATCTTGTCTTCTGACAGTGACCAATGCCAGGTGCTTCAAAGGGAATGAACAGAATAGGTAATCATCAAGTGATCCATCCCCTGTCACTCATTCCCAGCGTCTTGCAAACAGAGGATAGGGACACTTCAGAGCATGGTTTTGCATCTCTGCCCATCCTGGCTAATAGTCGCTGATGGACCTATCCTCCATGAGTTAGGTGGGACTTGGCTTCTGGGCCCACTAAATATGTTCTACATTGATGAGCCAAGGAAAGAACTTCCCCTGTGTGGCCAGAAAGGCCATTCTTACCAATTTTGCAGTTTCTTGACCTTCTGCTGAAACATCTGTTACTACCAGAGGCAGGACACTAGACTAGACAAACCCTTAGTCTGATCAGATATGACAATTTCTATGTCCTTTGTTGCAAAACATTGGTACATTTCCATAGTGTTACTGCAATGTTTTATACCATTAGAGGAGAATAGATTTTCTGCTAGACATGAAAAATCTGAATCTCCCCTCATGTTGCTGGTGAATGTCTTTAGTGAATAAGATTTGCTCTCCAGGCTAGACTGTTCTTGTTGTATTTCCCTCAGCCTTCAAGGTCAGAGGGAGAGAGTCTGAGAATTATTTATTCCAAAATCCAGACACCAGTGATTCCCAACCTTATCATTCATCTAAGACAGGGGTGGGCAAACTATGGCCCACGGGCCACATCCGGCCCATCAGACCTTTTAATCCAGCCCTCAAGTTCCCAGCCGGGAAGCGGGATCAGGGGCGTGCCTTGCTCCGCTCCACGCGTGCAGCAGCCCCACACAGTGCCCGGAAGCAGGAGCAGCCAGGGAGCTCCGCATGCTGCCTCCGCCCCAAGCACCGGCTCTGCAGCTCCATTGGCTGGGAACCATGGCCAGTGGGAGCTGCGGAGATGATGCTTGCGGATGGGGCAGCATGCAGAGCGGCATGGTCTCACCTCTGTGTGGGAGCCAGAGTGGGGCCGGGCTTCTGTTTCCAGGAGCCACTTCAGGTAAGCGCCACCCAGATCCTGCACCCCTGAGCCACTCCGTGCCCCAACCCCCTGCCCCAGCCCTGATCGCCCTCTAAACCCTTTGATCCCAGCCTGGAGCACCCTCCTGCACCCCAAACCCCTCATCCCCAGCCCTATCCCAGAGTGTGCACTCCCAGCCAGAGCATCACCCCCCCATGTGTCCCAATCTCCTGCCCCTGCCGAGAGCCCCCTCCCAGCCTCCAAACCTTTCCAACCCAGCCTGGAGCACCCTCCTGTGCCCCAAACCCCTCAGCCTCAGCCCCACCCCAGAGTCTGCACCCCCAGCCAGAGCCCTCCTCCCTCTCCCCCCCATGAGTCCCAATCCCATGCCCCAGCCGGCCCGCCATACAATTTCCATACCGCGATGTGGCCCTCAAGCCAAAAAGTTTGCCCACCCCTGATCTAAGACTTTGGTTGTAGCTGGTAGTGCCAGCTGCCTCCGGTTCAAATGGCATCTAGTCAAACCCTGAATGGAGCTTGTCTCCAGAGTTTGGGTGGTAATGCATGCTGGGAAATCAAGCAGCAACAGTGCACTGGATCCTAAAAAAAGACTGCTCCATTAAGGTACATGTGGACTGGAGGTGTCTATCATAGCAGTGTCCAATAGCAGTCATGATAGGAGTATCAATGGTTAGAAGCCCTCTCTTATAAATTAATGCTTTTCTTATGCTTCTCTTTATTCACATTTCATTTTATATTTAGAGCTGGCAAGCTCACTCTGAGCATAAACAACTAGACAGCATCATCCACACCTCGGGAAGTGTGCGAGGAATGACCAGAGATGTGTGACGGGTGTGTCTGGGTCTGACAAAGCTTCCCTCACTAGATCATAGAACACTTTGAGAAAAACAGCACGAGGAGAAAAACAAATTCTGTGCTGTTTTACCCTGCACCTTCGAACTTACATTCCAGCTAGATTTCATGTCAAGCTCACAGCTCAGAAACTGCTTTATTTATGTTCACAACTATCTTACTGATTACTGCTGTAAAGGGAAGGGTTAGTTTTTGGCTGACCTTTGTCACCTCCCCAGTGTCTGTGCCACCACTGACCTAAACTAAGTGGCTCTAAAGTCTATGTCATGCAGGGACTATTTATAGTATCCTAATGATGCTCCTTTTCCTGTGGTCTGTTCCCACTTATCAGAGGGATTCCCCAGGGCTCTGTTCTTCATTTTCTCTGTTCCCACTCGGCAGTTTAAATGGCAAACTTTGGTTTAGACCCCAGTAATGATACTAAAGAGTGAGATAAAACATTTCTAGTGTACCAACAGTTATGTTACCTAGGCTTCAAAAATACTGTGTCAGATCCTCAACTGGTGTAAATAGGAAATCAACACCAGCTGAGGTTGTGGTGAATTTATATGCTATTTCTTTACTTATTTTACAGGCACGGGAGGTAGGGATGCCTATACTTAAGCTTGCCATTATAAAACCATGTTTTCAGTTGTTTATAACTTTGTCAAATTTTAACTGTTTGGCCTGAAATTTTCTATGCTGTGTGTCTGAGAAAGGCTCATTCTTTTTCTTTGAAGTTTCAGCAAAAAATGGCTCAGCTGTTTCAGAGAATAGGGAAAGTACATTATTTTGCCATTTTAAAAATATTCTTACCACCATCTTGTTGGGGAATTCTAGCGACTCCATGCCTTGGTGGAGGAGGTTGCAATTTGGCAGGGGTATATGACCTTTGTGTCAAGAATGGGCCTTTTGCTGTGCCCATGAAAAAACATCCAAATTTGGCCAAGTTAGAAGACTTTGCACAAATTCAGTTCCCACAGCTCCACAGTACTGGGGATGAGTTGGGGTTGCTTAGTTAAGGAGGCTGTTGCTGTAGGACCCCTGCCCCAATTGTTGTAGAAGTTGGAAGGTATGTAGTAAATGAGGCAGAGGATTGCAGGATGAGAAAGGATGGTCTCATGGTTAAGGCAGTTGAATGCTTCCCTGGAGAATTGGATTTTATCTCTGCCTCTGCCACAGAGTTCCTGGGTAATGCTGGGGAAATCATTTTAACCAATGGCCACTAATTGTGTGTTCCTTATTTTCTGGGTGCCCAACTAAAATCTGGTTTGCAGCAGTGCTGAGCACTCACAGCTGCCTTTGAAATCAATGGAAGCTGTGCTTTGAAGATATAAGTGCTATATGATGCTAAGTATTCTGAAAAATCAGGTCCTAGGCATCTAAAATTGGGTACCCAAAAGTAGTGGACACTTTTGATCTTAATCTCCCTTCTCGATTGCCCAGTGGTAAAATGGGGATAATAGCACTCCCTCGCCGCACTGGGGTGTTGTGAAGTTAAATGTATTAACATTTGTGAAGCACTCAGATACTGTAGTGATGAACATCATAGAATAGTCCCAGTGGAAATTAATAATTCTGTATAAAGAGCAGGGTTTGACTAGTGACAATGAGGATAAAACAAAATATTGAACAGCTGGTCATTAACTGAGCACTGTCCATCCTGTGCAATGAAAGAGACAGGGGTCTTGTGGAAAAAATAGCATGTGACCATGTAATTAAAGACTGTATCATAATGCATAAATACATAATGCATAATGCATAAATGCACGGGCAACCTTAATTCTAACATTTCTTAATTTTTGAGTACTTGACTTTGCAACCTTATTGCTCTTTTAACATAGTTTTTGAATATGCAATATATATACACACACAGAGATACATATAACCTATGTACAGCCTTCCATCTGAGAAACTTGCAGCACTTTTACAAACCCTCATCTAAGCTTTCCAATACACCTGTGTGGATGGGAAGTATTATCTCTATTATAAAGATGAGGTGAGTGAGATGTGATTGAATCACCCAAATTCTCATAAAGAATCAGTGGCAGGGTGAGGAATAGAACCAAAGAGCCTCAACCCCTAGTCCCATGGCTTAGCCTCAAGAGCATCCAACCCTTCATGCACTTCTTCAAGCAAGCACCATCTGACACAGATTTAACTAACACACTCTCCAATCTTAGTGAGCTTGAGTTAAACATGATGGACTCAGATCTCCGCTCAATACAGTAGGAAGGACTCCGGTTGGAGTTGGCTTTATGCTGGAACGGCAAGTGCATGCTTCAGTTCTTTGCTTTGTTGTTCCTGGGTCACAGACTCTTTTACACACTCTCTTTTAGCTCTAGTAACAAGGACGTTACTGAATTCCATTGGCTTTGGATCTGGACCTGTTTAAACCATTTTCAGCAGGGTCCAAAAGAAACTTTACTGGGTCGATTAGTCCAGCTGCAAAACTGAATTCAGAATTCGTTACTCCTAAATCATCTCTCACAAACAGGAGTGTAGTCTAGCCTATCTTCAAGTGTTTTCAGTGAAAACAATTCCAAAACCTCCTCTTAGAGCTTGGTCCAGTGGCTGCGTGTTCTCTGTACATTTTCTGGTATTGAACCTACATTTTGCCTCTTCCCTACAATGAGGAGTTTACCATTCAGTCCTTGCTGCCCCCTTTATAAAATCTAGTCACACATCTGCAGGCAGTTAACCCCATTTCTCTTCAGTCTGCTTTTCTCCAAAGAGAACTTGCTGAGTTCACTTAACTTTTTACTCACAGCTCTTATTTTTCAGATCTTTAATCATCTTTCTTGCTCTCCTCTGAACTTTCACATGCTTTAGACCTAAACACACTAAATAGGGCAGAATAATTATCTGACTTGTTTTACATGTGATATTCGTAGTAATACAACCCAATATAGTGCAGTAATTGCCTTTTTGCCAATGGTTCAGCCACTGATTCCTTCAGCACTCTAGGGTGCATTCATCAGGCCCTGCTGATGTCACTATATTCAAGTTATCTAAATACTCTTTAACCTTTTATTATCTGATAGGAGAATACCAGGAGTTCGAACTCTGAGTGAGTTATAGAAGTGTTTATCTTTGGTTATAAAACACTCTGCAGTGCCGTTCTAAGGAATGACTTGATTGAACTGGGACCACTGTTGTCTCAGTTCACCTTCTATCCTTTAACTTGCTTCTCCAAGGGCTCAAAGCCTGAGCACCCCTGAGATGAAGAAAATTGGCACCTTGCTGGACCATCCCTAGAGCCAGCAACAAATGGATGAAAGGGCTGCCTAGCTTTTGCATCTTGAATTAGAATGAGCCTTGTGATTTGAGACTCTTAACTCTGTCAAGTTGACAGGAGGCAAACACATTGCTGGCACAAAGCAAATGAAACGATACTAGTAACTGGGGCAAGCCAGTTTTGAAAAGCAGTCTTTTTGCAATCCTTGCAGTGGGGAGAGACAGCTAACTGGAGTGAACCACACAACAAGGCCCCAAGATAAAGGCAAAGTCAGACAGACAGCAAAATTGGTCTTAAGGTCAAGGCACTGAATTGACACATAAGGGATCTATGCTCTAGTCCCAGTTCTTCTACAGGCTTCCTGTGTGACCGTGGACGAATTGCTTAATCTGCAAATGTGGGAATAATAATACTTCCTCTTCCCCACCCTTTGGCTGTCTAGTCTATTTATATTGTTAGCGCTTCAGGGAAGGGGCTGTCTCTGTGTATGCACAGCTGGGGGACTCTGGGCACGATCCCAATGCAAACAATAACAGATAAGGTTGTGCTGGTGACGCTTTGAAAGAAGACACACTATTTTATTAACATTTTGTCCTCTATATTTCTTTGTGTTTTATGTCTGTCCATGTTTCCAAAATGGTGCATATTACTGTAAGATGTGGGAATGATTCATATCATCCAGATATCAAAGGTAATTATTTTGCAAGTTGTTAAACAAGCATTTAAGAAACCTGTGCTGTTATCACTGGATCATGTTTGGGTAGTTAATGAGTGCATAATTAAACTAAACATACAAAAAGTTTCAAGGGTGAATGGTGTGGGTTACAAAGTTTGGCTTAGGACAAATTACTATGATATTCGTTACCACATAATTTCAGTGTTAATCAGGACCCTTTTTAATATATATAATAATTATCAGATTATAACCGTGGTTTTGCATCTCATCTGAACAATGACACTATCTAGTACAGAGCTCCCTAACATCATTTTGGGGAGTTGGTTCAATAATAACTTAGCAGGAAATGTGCCATCTGTTGAATCATCAACACCATGTCCTGCAGCACTTACAAGAGGTGTTCCTTGAAGATCTCCTACACAAGGATTATAGCTATGCCTGGAATTACTGAAAATAAATCAGGATGGATCTGCTGGCAAAACATGGATCATTCCACATGATTTTCTGACATGGGAACCTACAATTCCCACTGACTGCAGCTCACCTTTTAGAATGATACCTATATTGTGCTCTGTAGTAGTTGGACCCACTTGAGCTAAAAGCGCTCTGAAATCACATGGATGATTTCTGTTTATCTGCCCAGATGCGGTATACCTACTGCATGGGTAAGTTTTCTATATTGTAAGAGGTCCAGCAATTTGACTCATTTGCTGTGCCCCTAATCACAAATGCTCCAAATGACAGATTTGCCATTAACTTCAGTGAGCGTTTGCGGCTGGAGAGGAAAGAAATCAAACAGGGACTTGCAAGGAGAACTGTTAATGAGAGGTCCTTTGGTTGCACAAAGAAGGTGGTGAGCTGCAGTTATGCGGAGTAAAAGCAGTGAGCACATTAGCAGATACAGAGAAAAGTTAGTAGCCCATTTAACCCCCCCTTCATTTACCATGCAAATGATCGTGCAACAGTTTTCATTCAAACGAGACACACTAAACTGTATACTCTCTATAGCGTGCCCTTGTACCACTAAATTATTTTGAGGGATTATATGGGAGCTCAGTGGTGCATGGACCTTGCACTGGCCTGTAAAATAATAAGTGTTTGTCACAGGTGTGAGTCACATTAACAGGCCTTTCTTTGTCTCTCTTTCACTGAATGAGTGAGGCAAGCAGAGGGCAGGGAGGGTTGATGTTAGAAGGTGCAGAGTACTTCTACCTCTGCAGTCCAGGGCCCAAACACTGACTTAGGTCAAGTCAATGGTGAGTTACAACCAGGTCTCCATTTTTGGCATAGATGCTGATTCCCTGTGTGCTCTGGGGCTGGAGCACCCATGGAAAAAAAAAACAGTGGGTGCTCAGCACCCACTCGCAGCCCCACTGATCAGTTCCTTCCCCTCCCCCCCCCAGCACATCCCACCCACTGGTGATCAGCTGTTCAGTGGCTTGCAGAAGGCACTGGGGGGGAGGGGCGGGGTCAGGAAGAGGCGGGGGGGGGGCTTGAGGGAAGGGGTGGAGTGGGGGCGAGGCCTGGGCCAGAGTGGGGATCAAGCACTCCCCAGGAACTCAGAAACTCAGCGCCTCTGGTTTTTGGTCACATGCTTGAGCGCCTCTATTTAGAATATATGCAGTGTTATAGCTGTGTTGGTCACAGGATATTAAAGGGACAAAGTGCGTGAGGTAATATCTTTTATTGGACCAACTATTTAGAGCAGGCTCAAAACTAGAGTGTTGCAGGACATGACTGAATTCGCTGGCAGGGCAGGTAAGAGAAGTTTCTGCTATAACACCTGCACTCGTCCTTCACATACCGTCGTCAACACCAGATTTGCAGTTTTAAAAATCAACTCTCTCAGAAGATTTTGGTGTGGTTATTAGCTTTGAATGTTGAATGCTTCACCCACACTTTTCTGAATAACAAGAAACTTGAATGACCAAATTGCCAGTGAGTATTTGGGTCTGTTGGTTTCGAACCAGTGAGTAGATGAGAAGTTAGACATTTTGGTCCCAGCGTAGCCCTAATTAACTGTCTCCTAAGGAATAACTAACCTTGTCAAGGAACCAGCCAGCAGAGCCACCCTTGTTATTGTGGCCTATGGTTATTTTCCGTAACTTTCCCAAATTTGGAGCATCAAGGGTGAACTTGTCCTCTGCTCCCTTTTCAAAGTTGTCCTTGTCATTGTCCAGTCTCCTCTCCCCTAAGCAAAACAATAGCAAAGGCAAAGGTGAATGAGATGGGAAAAAGTTAGTGAAGGTATCAGTACATATTTATGCATTTAAAAAAAATCTCTGTCTAGCAACGCTACCGTTATGACTAAAACAACCAGTACCAAAGCACTGCTTCTATACAGTGCGGATAGTAGAAGACAGGGAACTTTATAATCCAATGACATAGCACCATTCCTTCAGCACACAAAAAAGCAAGTGGGGTTTGCTGGCTGATCTCCCCAAGCCAGGGCTGGAGGGCTGAAGGCAGGAGAACAGCAGAGGGAGTTGACTGCTGGCTTTCATGTCGGAGAGCTGGAGCCAAGAGCCAGAGAGGGCTGACGGCAGGGGGCGGACACGCCTGAGCTGGAGCCAGAGGGCTGCAGGGCTCCCAGCAGAGCGGCAGGGAGAGTTCCCACTGGGAAGAGTGGGGCTGCACCCACCTGGAAGGGCTGAGGGGTGGTGGCTGTCCTGGTAAAAGGACAGGAGGTGTGTGACGAAGAGCCCAGGTGTGGCAGAAGATACTGCAGTATGGTATGGAAGGACTCCCAGCAGAGGCTGGAAGGATTCCCATGGGGAAAAACAGGATTTTAAGGACTATATACAGTGAGTGTGAGAAGTAAACTATATTTGGGACTCTTACTGGGCATTATTTTGGTAATTAACTGGCCCTAAGGAGAGGTACTACTTAAGCAAGTAAGCCTGTGTGAAAGGGAAACTGAGGCAGGCACACCTGTCATGTAATGGCTTGCTGTAGGAGGGTGCTCCAGGCCAGGTCGCCCTATGACCGTTATTTACATCACTCAGAAGTTTCCAAAGATAGATGACTGGGTGGCTCTTTTATTTTCTCTATTGCCACATTTCAAACAGTTCTGCTTTTAAAAGTCTATCCAACCATTTAAAATACTTTTCGGGGTAGATACAAGCTGCAGAATTCCAGATTTACCATGCCTCAAAGCTCAGGGGCTTTTGGATTCTGAATTTTGCTCAAGATCACTATAAAGAGAGGAGTTATGTGCAAATTTAGGGTCCAGGTTTGGATTTTCAACACCTCTGAACTCAAAGGAGTTTGCTTTTATGGAAAAGTGTTGAAGAATTGAACAGGGATAAAACCAATAGTATTAGACATTAATTATGCTAAAAGCCGATAGAATTTAATAGGGAATGAAATCCTTTCAACAAATGTTAAAGAACCATTCCCCAGAATGCAAGATAAGTGATATCTTTCTGTATTAAATTCTATAGGATAGTTAAACTATAGAAAGGACTTCATTTTTTTCCTGAAGTCTTGAAGACTTTTCTGCAAGGGTGGGTGCGGGGGTTTGGTTTGGGCCCATCTCTAATTATTATTCTGATCTTATAGATGAAACATAATGTTTACTAAAATCAAGTGCATACTATGATGTTTTGCTACAGCCTCTGTTTCATAAAATAAATGCAGCTTATCAGCTGATTTGAATTAAACGGTGATACAAATGGTGACACGATGGCTCTTTAAATGGACAGAGATTCAATCATAGTCAATGATTAAAGTTTGAAAGAATATGAGTGGACAAAATTCTTCTCTCAGCTTCCTAAAAGGGATTGCCAATATTTTGTTTTCCCTTCATGTATGGATATCACATTCATATCCGATATTTTAGTGGATTGTTTCCCTGTTGAATTGGTCTATGCCCGTGTGTCTATACCAGGAATTTTTGTGTTAGCTGACACAGCAGTAGAAAAGCCTGACCCTTGTTCACATTCCAGCTGTTCTGCTGTTGCACCTGCTGAAAATTATGGGTCTGAAAAATCCTAAACTAGACAGGCCATTGGTTGTCCTTTCACGGAGCCAAATCATTTTGCATATTCCAGATTGTGCTGTTTGTTGTTCAGCTATCAGGCTCGCCTAGGGCAGAGCAGGAAAAAGTATTTTAGGAAATGATTTGCATTTGAATACCTGTGTCTCCATTCTCGCCAAAGATATTAATGAAGACATCCGCATCTGTTCCACTGCCACTAATGTCTCCGGTAAACACTCGGACCACATACTTGTTAACTGCAAAGACAGAAGGAGAAATGCCCAGCATATTAACAATACAAGTCATGGATCAACATAAAGCAGACTGATACACGCCGGACCTGCCACGGTGGTGCAATATGCCTTGGGAGCACTTGGACAATATGGGATGCTAGGAGCCACTGTTCATAATGGTTAGTACTTGGAATGCTATGGTAACTATTGCAACGGACTCAAAGAGTGAAAGTCTGGTCCCACTGAAGTCAGTGGGAGTTTTGCCATTATGGGGGGTCAGGATTTCACCCAACATGTGTATGACAATCCTGGTTTAGTACGCAGGCCTCCATTCACAGCCTTTCCTGGCTATTGTAACACTGCCACTACAGGGAGAGCCAGGCTGCCAACACATACAAGAAAATTTCAATAAAGAAGGAAAACCAAAGCTTAGGCAAGGCAATTGAAATACTCCCCCAAAACTTTCCCAAAATTAATCCTACACTGATCCCTCTCCTAATAAGAGTGACAAGATAAGTGGAGTTTCTGCTGGAGGGTATTGTGCACACACCTCCTTGCATTAGCGCCCCCACCCCCATCCCAATTCTGTAGGGAGCTCTCTGTGGGGTTGGAAACTGTGCCACAGAGACATCTGATACTCCCGGTTTCTTCTATCTACAGTACTTATAACTCCCCATCACTGGACTAGCCAAGCACCTCACAATCTTGAATGTATTTATCCTGATAACACCCCTCTGAGAAAGGGCAGTGCTGTTATTCCCATTTTACAGCTAGGGAACTGAAGCAAAGAGAGACTAAATGACTTATCCAAGCTCAGACAGGATGCGTGTGGCACAGGAGGGAACTGAACCCAGGCATCCCACCGGCTAGGCTAGGCTAGCACCCAAAGCATTGGATCATCTTCTCTCCCTGTGTGGAAGGGGTGCAAACCATTCTAGGAAGACCTTTTCCCTAGTCAGATCTCAGTGACCTTTGGCGTCCACTTCTCAGGGCAGGAGGAACAGATCATTCAGTTCTTGGCCTTTTTTACCAGAAGTTTGAACAAATGACACAAGTGGTGCAAATTGTGGTGCTGACACATGGCCATTCAACACACTAAGGTCTATGTTAGCCTTGTTTTTCTGAAACATCAATGGTCCGAGTAACCCAAACAACTGCTTTAGATCTGACCCCTCCAATTCTGAACACTACACGGCAGCTAACTTTGCAGCTTAGCCGACACTCAGCAAGAGCAGGCGATAACAAATATTTTGAAGAAAGATCAGTCAACTGAAGAAGTGCAAAGACTTGGAAAGGTCCCATCCCGCTATCCCATCCAGTTTAAAAATGTTGCTGCTTTCTAGAATATAAAAAAAGTCAGAAGCGAGTGACGGTATCAAGCACTGTACCTTTGACGTTGTAATGCCAAACTGCAAAGCTATATCGTATGTGGCACTAAGGAGCCCGAAAAACACTTACATCAGTAAGAAGCACAGATATTTCCATTGCCCAGACTCTTCAAAACTAGGGATGGGATTTTTCAGATATGATCAAGGTTAGCCTAACCCCGGCTCCCATTGATATCAATGGAAAAATACCCACTGACTTCAATGGAAATTTAGGACAATGTTCAGCAATTTTAAAAATCCCACCCTAGTTTAGTTGACTGATTGTACTGTTGCAGTACTCATCTTTCTTTACACCAGGTGGCAAGCTCCATTGATATTTAGACCTGAGTGAACAACATGCAGCAAATAACGTATTCAGCGAAGGTTCTCTCTCCATGAACAGCCTACAAATTACTTGTATATTTTTATTACATCTCTACCCTGATATATCACGAATTCGGATATATCACGCTAGAGCAGTGCTCGGGAGTGGGGGGGGGGGGCGGGGCGGGGCTGCGCACTCCGGCGGATCAAAGCAAGTTCGATAGAACGCGGTTTCACCTATAACGCGGTAAGATTTTTTGGCTCCCAAGGACAGCGTTATATTGGGGTAGGGATGTATTTTATGTTATTTGCCAAATACTTTCTGGTCTAGAGACTGTTCCTGGGTAGTTTGCTACAAGTCTTTAATATTCCTCTTTCAAGATGTGTTGATGAGTTTTCATTGAATCTGTAGGAAATGCAACTGCAGAACTACAAATTTGGCCAGGGGTCTGCGGGGCAAATATAGTACCTGTCACAGCTAATCTTTTAAATACTAAAAATCAGGTTGACAGTTGAAGAGCCCCCTGTCACCAAATGCATCACCACACAATAAAATAATACGAGTTAAAATGCTCTTAATAATAAATAACCAGAAGTAAAGGGGCAGAACCTGACTCCCAGTAGGGAGGAGTCCGGAAGACTTTTGCCAGTACAGCTAATGCAACAACAGGAGATGCAAGCCCCAGACAGTTCTCATTTCTAATCAGCCAAAGCCAGAGTAGGCAGAGTTTAACGCTTTGATCTTGCTGGTGGACTTCTGTTCCCACATGCTACTAACAGCATTATTAGGCCTTGGGGCCATTCAGGATGCGGGGTATGTTGAGGTCATTTGACTAGTAGTAACCAAGGCTGGTGAAGAGCAGAGTGTGGATGTGGTGTAACAAGCAGGCTGCTGGAGTCAGAGTTGCTGAACCAGGGCTATTCATCACATAGACACTCAGTGCATAGTCATCTGCTGGCTGGGAGCATCCAGACAGGGAGCTATAGCAGCAGAGCATTTTAAGGCACTTAGGTTTCAGGACAAGAAGCGACACAACCTCTCACTGGTCCATGTTGCATCCCGCACAGAGCCGTTTACGGGATCAAGATTAGGGTATAAGTGTCCAAACAAGACAGCAGAGAGGACTTCTTCGAGCCACACCCAGAGCTGACCCCTTTTTGCAAACAGCAGCTAATACACAATCTTCCCTGGAGCAGGACCGGTCAGTGAGAGAGATGATTGTACAAGAGCTTGCCTGATAAGATACCTTGAAGATTTCATTGACATCCCTAGGATGCAAATTTGAGGCAATGACTTCATGGATCAGCCATCGAGTTGGAAGAGCTGACGGGACCAAGTGTCGTGTTGCACAGCCAGAGGAGGAAGAAAAGAACTTTCAAAACTAAAGTGGGATAGCCCTGCTCTTGCAAACACTTGTGCATGTGGTTAACTTTCAGACAACACACATTCCGTTTCACCAAAAAAAAAAACCTGTTTCAATATTTGTTTTTGTTACACATCAGAATGAAGATTAGACCTTTCGAAGTTTTTCACAACAAAATGAGAGAGACAGAGAAAGAGACCTCACCCCACCCCAGAATAGACAATAGCCTCATGGTTGGGCTTTCACCTGGGAAATGAGTGTTGTCTGATCATAATAAACATGTACACTCTGCAGGCTAGACATCTGCAGAGATATATATGAAATTGTTTTTATATTAGTCATTTGGTACACTTAGTTTCCTCCTGTCCCCACTAATAAAGGACATATCTGTCAAACCAGTGCCGTCATTACAGTGCATGCATACATGTCATTTGTAAAAAACATATATATATATATATATATATATATATATATTTCTTTGTTGAGCTTGGAGGTTCTCAACACATGGACCAGCATATTTGATTCTTGTAGTTGTACATTTTTAAATATGGGAATTTGCCCACACTGTGGCAGGGAGCCTGCCAACCCCAGATTCCTGGCTGGAGCCAGGGCTCTGGGAGCTGGTAGGGTCCCTGCTCTGTGGCAGCAGCCTTGGCTAAAGTCAGGTCTTTTGGGGCTGCTAAGATCCCCACTCCATGGCAGGACCCTGCCAGACTCCAGACCCCCAGCAGGAGAAGAGAGCCTAGCAGCCCTGGGGGCCCATCACAGATCAGGCTGGCTCCCTGCTGCCGAGCTGCTAAGGAAATTGACATTCTTGTCAGTTTCATGGCTGCTATTCAGTGAATAGCTGACAAACATCAATTTCACATTGTGTTTCAGGAACATCATATTTCAGCGTTTCTGAAATTAGAGCTTTCAACTATTTCCTGATGTTCCTACATCTTCACGGTAACTAGTGCACAACCTGTGTAACCTGCAAGGGTATATCCTATGCGTGTATAATGTCTGCCGTCCTTTTCTTTTTCCATGCAATCATGTATGCTGTGCACTTACAGGCATTCCAGCTTCCACTGACACAATTCATCTAGGAAAGTGGCACTCATAAAGCAGTCCCCAGGAAGGATTCTGAGAGATGTTACATGGATGCTATCTCTGGAAAGTGATGGGGTGGCACTAACTGACATGGCCCTGGGTGTACTGAAGAAGTGGGAGGTGCGGTAGTCAAGTGCTTTATTGTGTTGTATGCTCCTAACAAACTCGGGTGCAGCTGTCAACAGCCAAGTGAACTGACTGGCAATTCCACCTGGCGCTAGATTGAGTTTTCTAGCATTAAAAGGGCTCAGGGTTTGTTTTGTTGGGAAGTGGGAGAGTCGTGTGACTGTTGGCACCAGCCTGGGATTCAAATCAATTCCCAGCTGTTCCACAGACATCCTATAAACCCTGGGCAAGTAATCTCTCTCTCTCTCTGGGTATCAGTTCTCCATGTGTAAATCCCCCTTTTCCCCCTCTTGTCTAGTTAAATTGTACTCTTTGGAGTAGGAACTGTCCCTTACTATGGAATACATCCAGCACTAAATGCAATGGAGCCTTGATCTTGGCTGGGGCTTTTCGCCCCCTCCCGCCCCCTCACCCCCCGTAATACAAATAAATAATGCATTTCACAGGTTCCATTGAGTCACTCCATCCCTACTTGTCCATCCATCCCTACTTGTTCTAAACTATTCTTACTTCCAGGCACCCGTAGCCGTGGACAACTTATGGATCCATCCCAGTCCATTCAGAAATTTGAAAACCACTTCGTTATTTTCCTTTCAGCTTAAACTCAGTCCCTCCTTCCACTGGCAAATTGATATTGACCAGATGCCCATTCTGTCCTGCCACACTATTCCACTAACTATATAGTTCATTTAGCTGTCAGTTACTCATTGGAGGTATGAAGTCTGTCTCCTGAAATTCCATAAGAGGGAATCTCAGCAATACTTTAAAAAAAAAAAACAACAGAAAGTGCTGGAGGGAGGAGAGGGCGGCTAATAGTTTTAGCTAAATCTTATTTCAGCCACTAGATGGCGCCCTCAAGCACAAGCTGCCAAACTCATCTATTGCAATAAGCAGGGAAGATCATGCTTCATTACTTAAAGCTATCATCTCCCACTGTGCTCGGTGATGCTCTCCATTATACATTTCTGACTAGCTTCCTTGTGCATGACCTGCAATGTGGCAGGTTACCAGCAGGGCGTCAAACAATCAAGCAATGGCACAGCCATCTGATATATAACACGCTGGGTAAAAAGCCAGAGACCTAACCCTGGGCAGCGTTGTGATTACCTGGCTAGATGACTTCTAATCATTTTAATTCCATTTTACAAACACAGTCATGGGAGTAGTCTGTTAAAAGGCATCCCCAGATTGACGAACGCTGTGACTGTTACTCCACCGCGTGTTTGGGATCCATAAAGACGCAGTGGAGTGTGCAGAAACGAGCCAGCCCTGTTGCCTGTGATTTGCTGGCACTCCAGCTTTATGGCAGCGCTAGAAATTGAATCATAACTAATCTGAAAAGCAGAATAATTCACCCTAGAGGAAGAAGGAAGCCTGGGCCAGGCACTGGCCTGTGACTCAGGTGATGGGAGTTCAATTCCTAGCTTTGCCATAGATTCTTTATGTGACCTTCAAAAAGTCAATTTCTCTCTCTGGTCATAAAGAGACCTAGGCAATTCGGCACTGAGCATCGCAACAGTTTTTAGGTGCTGAGAAAATCACAGGAACACAGCGCGATTCACAGAGCCTGAGTTAGGTACCTAGGCTCCCTATACAATGACTGGAGACAGACAGATGCCTTCGAATGTGATTCACAAAAGCCAGCACATGCTAAGAAGAAAACTGCCTAAGCTAGCTAATGGGAGACACCAATGAGAGAGTAGGTGCTAAGCTCCAACCTGCTCTCAGAGATAGGTGCCTAAGTCCAGACTTCAGGGAGGTGCCTCTTTCTGCTAGCAAGTAACGAGCTGGGGGAAGATAGGTGCTCTGGGGCTGGAGCACCCATGGAAAAAAATAGTGGGTGCTCAGCACCCACCAGCCACAGCTGTTCTGCAGAGCCCTGCTATTAGCTGTTTGGCAGCCCGCCCCCAATCAGCTGTTTGGGGGGTTCCACTGATCATCTGTTTGGCAGCTGGGGGAGGGGTTTGGGGGAGAGCAGAGAGCAGCCAGAGGTGGGGGCCTCAGGGCGGGGGGTGGAGCGGGAGCAGGAAGAGGTGGAGCAAGGGTGGGACCATGGGGGAGGGGGTGGAGTGGGGATGGGAAGAGGCGGAGCAAGAGCGAGGCATTAGAGGGAGGGATGAAGTAGTGGCGGGTCAGGCTGAGTGGGGATGGAGTACGCCTGGGGAAAAATAAAAGAAAGTCAGCGACTATGGCAGCAGGCGTGCTCAGAGACTGCCTAGATCTACACAAAACAGCTCGGGGAGGTGGGGAGATGAGGAAGGAGAGGACAAGGAGGAGGACCTTTTTCACCCCTAGCGCAGTGGTTAGGGCACTCAGTTGGGGTGTTTGCATCCTCCATTCTCCTCTTCACATTGAGGCAGAGGTGGACTGGGTATTAAACCCATATACTGGCCAGATTTGACTAGGGCAGGACAGTACTGCTCTGGGGGTCCTAGGCTGGGAAGCTGGTGGTTAGAGAGCCTGTGTGTAACTGCCGCCGGGTATGTCCCTACCTGTGTGAATGCTGGTGAAAGTGCAGGCTGGAGGGCTTTGCTGCTTGTCACAGCAGTATAATGTGAAAGGGAGCGCAGGCTGGTGGGTCAGAGGGCTCAGTGGTACCCCAGTTCCAGGTGTCACCCCGGGGGAACCTGTCACACCGATCTTCCCCTGGTTCATGATTCATTCTGGGACTTAGGCAGGAGATAGGTGTCCAGACAGCCTGAGTAAGGCTGCAGTACACATACTCGGAGGCAGAAACAAAGGAACCTAGGCAACTTTTACCACAAAAATGTAGGTGCCAAGCAAGTTTAGGCGCCCACAGGGTTTGGTGGCAGCCGAGCAGGGGTTTTATGGATCGCAGTGGCACCTAAAATCGGGACATTGGTGCCTAAGTCTGGGGGCTTAGGTGACTAAGCACCTTTGTGAATCCCACCCTCTGTGCCTCAATAACTCACTGTGAAAGGAGGGTGATAATTGTTCCCTGCTGACTACAAATAATAGGGGCCATACAACAGGCAGAGTGAGACAGACAACAAGAACCCAGAACAACTACCACTAAAGTCAATGGAAAAACTCCCCTTGAGCTCAAGAGGAGTTGGCTCAGTCTCCCAGAGAGAGAGATGGAATTAGGGGTGCTGCTGCACGCCCTGGCTGGAAGGAGATTCCATCAGATACAGGGTTTACAGTCAGCGGCTCTCCGCACCCCTACTATACAAATTGTTCCAGCACCTTTGGAAAGGTTTGGCTTTTTGCTGCATAAAAACACTGCACACTGTCCAATAAAAGATCGTTTCCCCTGTCCCCGCAAGAAAAACGTGGAAGTCATTAGATCAGCAGGTCGTTTCTGTGCCTCCGAAAATTAATTCCTGTCAAGAGTAACTGACGACTATCCTTGGTAATGAACGGCAGCTTTCATAGTCTGTCATTAGCTTCTTCAACTGAATATTTGAACTGGGAATTCAGACTGGTTGTGTATTCGGAGGTACAAGAGCATTTGGAGGACCGGGGATGTTTATGAAGAGTTCAGTGATGCTTTCCTATTAACTGAATTTGACCACGAGTGGAGACTATCACCCTATCAAAATGCAGTATTAGTAGGGAAGAAACTCCAGAGAGTATTTCTATTATTTTGCAGTACATACAATTAGAAACAGCTGCTGAGTCTGAAGCAACCCTGAAACAAAGCTAATTAATCTCAGAAGTTTTTTGCTCTGAGTATGCTCCAGAGCAATAGAGATGATTGCTATTATGCAACAAAACCTTAACAGTAAAAGGAAAATGATTGTTTCCTCCATTGAGTATTACGACTATTCTCCTTTTGCCCAATACCCTCTTGTGTTTAATTCAGCTGTTCATTTCAGCATTGTGCAGCCCAGAGACCACAAGATCAAGCCCCAACAGGTGTGGCCTCAGTATGAAATTAAAACATGCAGCAAAATGTTTTTTGCAGTGCTGTTGTTGGTCCCATGTTGGTCCCAGGATATGAGAGAGACAAGGTGGATGAGGTAATATCTTTTATTGAATCAACTTATGTTGGTCCACAGAAATTGGTTCAATAAAATATATTACTTCACCCACTTCATCTCCATCAAAATGCTGAGCGTATATGGAACCCAATAGGGACATTCCTGCGAAACAGTTCATCAGAAGCAATCTACAGATGAAGCACTGGTGTATTGAGGCGAGTTCCTTTAGTTTTACTTAACTCTCACAGCTTTCAAAGATTCTCATTGTTTTTCATTAGTTCAGCCTCACTTAAAGTCACAATCCAGCAACCCTAGTATGTGCAAAACTCCTGTTAAACTCAATGGGAATTCTGCATAAAGAGAGTTTGCAAAATCAAGCCAAAAATCTAACAGGATCACACCAAATTGTATCTCAAGTCCAAGTCCAAAGAGCTTTGCTATACCATTGCTTGTAGCACTGTGCCTATTATTAAGAAATACTGGCCACAATTTAAGATATTTTGCATTTGAGCATGTGCTTTGCTTTGAATCAGGATGGATTTAAGCACATGCTTAAGTGCTTTGCTGGACTGAGGGCCTTTTCAAGCCCTAACTGCGTCAAGAACTCATAATTCCTCAAATTGGCTAATATTAAAACATAACAAAAGGGAGTTTGCTTCCTCCTAGCAAAAAACAAACAAGCAAACCTCATTCTTAGTCTTTGAATAGCGCAGATTGTGGCTAGACTCGACTCAAACACTCACAGATTAGCTAACACATTTTAATCTTGCATATACTGATGTGCATCCAGACAAACAAGTTCTGGGTGGTTTGGTCTCTTTTTGGAGATAAATTCCAACCATAATAAAATTTGAAGAAAATGTATTCTATGGTCCTTACTGATCATGGTCTTCCTTTTCCTCTGATTGTTGAGGGACTCAATCCCAATCTCCTTGGTTGATCTCACTACCTTCACCCTACACAAGAACGTACCAACAAGTGGCTATGAAAGCATGTGAAGAAGTAACAGACCCATGTCAATATTCAGTTTGGTCAGCTGAACTTCAATAATTTACTATTACAGGAATACTGGCCAAAAAAAATTAAGCAGAGTGCTCACATACAGAAACTCACTTGGAGGATTCGTCATTAGTTCCCATCCATAATGACTCAATTTCTTGTTGCCAGATGTGTTCTTTTAGGGAAGCAACTTAGGCAGCTGTATTACTTGGAAGTAGTCACAGATATGGCTAATCTTTATTTATAATATTCAATTTTTGCCAAATAATAAAAATAATAATATAAATCAGTGAGCAACTCCTGGTCCTTTTAACTTAGAGGATAATATATACACTAAATTACGCTGGCTGCTTCCTCCCTCAAGTTTCTGATGAACAATGCATTACATCTGCTTCCTAGCAAAAAGAATTACATGTTTGTTCAATAGCCCTTTTAGATTTCTGAGGCATAATACAGCTCCATTGTAAACAAATTTATTATTAATAAGCTGGATAAGATTAAACTTTTCCCAAAGCAAGAGTTATCACTAATTAAGCAAATGGAACAGTTAGATCATTTTAGCTCACACACAGGGTACAGTAATAGTTTTCTCCTATTCTAAATATGCAGCCTTGTCAGGGGTTGCATAAACTGTTATCTGCAACATTTATTGCCGATTGTGTTTGATCTTTAGCAACTTTGGAGTTTTAACGGCCTAGGAGCCAGTTGGAGACCAGTCTTTAGTTCTGAACCCGTTTGGAATAGCCAAGTTGGCAGGATTTCATGAAAATGTTATGACCTATAATTCAGCATTAACTTAAACTATGCAAAGTCTAAGGTTATTTATGGGTGATTATACTTCTTTATTGGTTTTACAGCTTAGAAAAGTAAAATGCCCTTTTGAAAATTAGTTTCCTTGTTTTCTCTTTGTAAAAGAATGTTTTACAGGATTTATCTAGATTAGAAAAAGAGATCTGGGTTAGGTCATGGTCTGCTAACATGCACTAGATAACCCTGGCCTAACCACGACCTTATCCCTAGTGTGCAGGTAGGCTAGAGTTATGTGATGGAAAGCCTAGGGCAGACCTCGATCAGCTAAATTGAGGTTAAAATGATTAACCTGTGGCTTCACAAGGGGAAAGGTCATGATCAGGCCATGTTTAGCTAGCATGTTAGTAAACGCCAGCCACTTTTCTTAATCTAGACAAAACCACAGTGAAAAGGCAAAAGGTTTTGGATTGACAGCACTGTCCATTAAACCACAGAATAGGTACATCACAGACAATGACAGTACAAATTTCTTCTCACTCCCTACCAATATTTCTCAGTACTGCCCAAGATGGACCTCTCCGGGGAATGGCAAGGCAGTTCAACATCTGTGACAATTCAGTCCTTGGCTTTCTGTTCAGACTGCCAACAAGGAGCCAACTGGTTTCAATGTTGGTGCTGATTTTTTTGATGTGGACACACGAGGAACCAGATGGCTCCTCCATCCAGCTGAGGAGGTCTGGACACAGCTTTTTCCAGAGCCTGCCAGTGCTGCTTTGAGCTTCACCTAAACAGGGAAGAGAACATCAGCAGCCCTGGGGATAGTTCCAAAGCAAGGTGAGAGGCTCCTGCCACCTCGAATGCAGGCTGGGCAGCGAAGGTGCTCCCATGTTTTGTTTGGCAATGCTTCTCCTCAATCCAAAAGAGTTCCAAACACTGGTGCTTTAGCAGTACACCAGGAGCCATGGATTATGTCCTAATGTTACTATTCTCAATCCACTGAAAGTTGGCAGCAATTTCATTTCCTAATGGGTGTTTGGGCCAAAGCCATTGACACCAATGGAAAGCCTCCCATTGACTTCAGTTTAGATAAGATCCTTTGTGTAAGGTTCGGTTGCAGTCACACAACCCTAAGAATTCATGAAGGGAAACAACATAAGGTTGAACAAGATCCCATCCTTGCAATTAATATCTATGCTGTAAATTAATCCAGGCTACCCACAGCAGTGTTTAGGTAAATAAGAATCTGTAGCAACATACTTGTCAAAGGACCATGGGCCTATGGCACTGTGTTTATAGATCAGGGAGCTGGGAGAGGATAAAGAAGTTCTTCTGACAGGCACATTAAATGTGACATATTCTCCTCGAGGCCGTGTCTACACTACAAAATTAAGTCGCCCTAACTTACATCGGCATACAGCCGCCACAGTAATTCCATCACTTGTGTCTGTCTACACTTTGCTTCTTTTGTTGGTGGTGCGCGTTGTCACCAGGAGCACTTGTATTGATTGTACTTTCAGTGCGGGGGCATTGTAGGAAGGCTCCTAAAAGCCAGTAACAGTTGACATACGCAACGCAGTGTCTACACTGACACGGTGTTGACCTAACTACATTTACCTCGACTCTACTCCACTCGTGGAGGTGGAGGTCAGTCGGCATAGTGGGGCAGTTACGTTGGCGAGAGCGAAATTTAAGTGTAGACACTTCCATAGTTAGGTCGATGTAAGCTGCCTTGTGTCGACCTAACTCTGTAGTGTAAACCAGGCCTCAGGAACTCAGGTCATTCAGCAGGGAGCTTCAGATGATCCCTCTTCATTAGACCAATAAATACAGTCACTGAGCTATCACAGCCACTACTAACACCCTTTGAGAATCTCTATTTTTAATTATTTAAACTGATCATTGCTTTTTGAAACTTTGCCCACATTTTTCAATAAAATGTTCATGGAGTAAAAATATGGATTTTGGTCGCATTTTTAACCATCTTTATTGTTCATTTTTATTTAGTTAGATTTTTTTTTTAAATGGGCCCCTCCAAAGCTTGAGGTGCTTCTACAGATCAGTTCTTAAAATATACACTAGCCTCCAACTAGCTTGATGACTGAGCCAACAACCTTTCCAAACTCACCAACTCCCTCTCAATCCAATCCCCACCACAATTCAACCTACTGCCATAGAGAAAACATAGCGAGGCCTTGCAGTGCTATAAACACACACACAAAGGCTCTGATCAAAGACTACTGAAATCAATGGAAAGGTTCCCTTGACCTTAGTAGGTTTTTGGTCAGGCCATAAAGACAAGACGTAAATTGGCCAAATTGAAGTGAATGGCAAAACTCCTATTGGCTCCAGTGAGGCCAGGATTTCACCTAAGGTCATTTAGCCTGCTGGCACATGAATGCCCCAATCCTGGAGATCAGATTTTCCAGTCCTGGAACATTTTTGTGAAAGAAATGGGTCTTAAGGAAGGATCTGGGGAAAGAGAGGTGGTGTTTGGTGTGACACAGCACCCCATATTTTTCATAGTGATGTTATTATGATATGATTATAGCATAATTATGATGTATTTTATGCAAGCTATGCCACGTGAGGCGTCATTGGAAAAGTTATGATTTGCTAAATATGATTATCCTATTTGTATGCATGTATCATTTTTGTATCTGAAGTTATGAATATTGACTATGTATCTGTATTTCCAATGTACCCAACACCTGGGAAATGCCCACTAGACAAGATGTTTTCAGTCCAGATAGTGGGTGGGGAAGGGCCTATTCCAGGCAATGGGCCATTAGTTAAAAACAATAGACCTTAGGAGAATGAGAATGCTACAAACAGCCTCCAAATATTGACTCTACAAGGACATGTGATGAGACCACATGTCTCTAGACTCTATCAGTGTTTTTCCACAGACTGGTCTGGGAACCAAGCTTTAGGAACAAAGGGTTCCCACCATATGCAAAAGCTATGTAAGGCAGGGAGTGACATCATCTGGTGTTCTTTACTCCCCACACAGGAAGACTCCTGGGAATACCTGAGGAACAAAGACTGAACTGGGAGAAGTGCTGGACCCAGGCTAAAGGGATTTCTAGCCTGTGAATGAAACACCTGCGGATTCCAATCTGTAAAGCAAGTGCAGTTTGCCCCTTAAGAATCTGCAGACTGCTTGTATCATCTCTGGGTGAGAATCTGCTATTCATTTCCAATCTATTTAGTATATTAAGATTACCTAGCAAATAAACAAAAAATGCAAACTAATCTGCTTTGATCTGTTTGCTATCACTTACAGTCACATAAAATCTATCTTTTGTAGTTAATAAACTTGTTTTTGCTTTATCTAAGTTGGAGTGAAGCATATGGGAATCTTAGCTCAGGAGCAAAAGGAGACCCAGGGTCTGAATCACTTGCCCCAAACCTGCAAGTTTACCTGAAAACAGCTCACAGAAGTGTGCTTGTCTCTAGCACTCAGATGCTCAACTCCCAATGGGGTCTAAACCCAAATAAATCCGTTTTACCCTGCATAAAGCTCATACAGGGCAAACTCATAAATTGTTCGCCCTCTATAACACTGATAGAGAGATATGAACAGTTGTTTGCTCCCCCAGGTATTAATACATACTCTGAGTAAATTACTAAATAAAAAGTGATTTTATTAAATACAGACAGTAGGTTTTAAGTGGTTCTAAGTAGTAACAGAACAAAGTAAGTCAACAAGTAAAATAAAATAAAATGCCCAAATCTATGTCTAATCAAACTAAATACAGGTAAGTTCCTCACCAGTTCCAGAATGTTCCCTTTTACAGGCTAATCTCCTTTTAGCCTGGGTCCAGCAATCACTCACACCCCCTGTAGTTACTGTCTTTTGTTCCAGTTCCCTTCAAGTATCCTGAGGGGGTGGAGAGGTTCCTTCCTTAGCCAGCTGAAGACCAAATGGTGGGGTCTCCCACGGGTTTAAATAGACTCTCTTGTGGGTGGAGACCCTCCTCCTCCCTCCTATGCAAAGTCCAGCTCCAAGATGGAGTTCTGGAGTCACCTGGGCAAGTCACATGTCCCTGCATGACTCAGTCTTTACAGGCCGAAGCCATTGTCCACATGGTATCTTGCATGTCTCCAGGAAGACTTCTTATGTGGATTGGAGCATTACAAGATGCATTGTTCTCCAAGTGTTTCCTGATCAGGTACTTAACCTGGCGAATTCCTTCCTAAAGAAGCTGACCAAATGCCTCCCAAAGCTTACCTAGAAACCAAGCAAGCATACAGCCCATATTCTTAACCTCAAGTAGAAAATGATATATATGTACAAATAGGATGAATAGATATAGTAAACCATAACCTTTACAGAGATATATTACATGGCACAGGCAGCACAAAACATATTCCAGTTATGTCATACATACATTTAGGAGCACCCCCTCCCCATAAAACCTTATGGGGTACACTGTCACAGTATGTCCCTACCTGTATGTATGCTGGTGAAAGTGCAGGCTGGAGGGCTTTGCAGCTTGTCACAGCAGTACAGTGTGAGAGGGAGCCTAGTTCTCAGTGGTGCCCCGGTTCCAGGTGGCACCCTGGGGGGAACCCATCTCAGTAGTACCCCACTGGCAGGTTGGGGGTCTCAGTGGTGCCTCAGTTCCAGATGGCACCCCTGGAGGAATCCGTCACACTTGGAAACTGATGGAAGCATCAGGGGTGACAAGGCAAAAGGCATTAAGCCAAGAATGAGTTAAATAGATGAAGGGAAGAGTGAGGTGAGAGGATAGCGTGGAGCACAAGGAACAAAAGGGGCTATGTAAATGGCGGGCAGAATCGCAATACAAGTCTGTCGCATCTTATGCTGGGGTTACGTTCCGCAGTCAGCGCGTAAAGTCAAAATTGCGTATAATCAAAATTACATTGAGTGTAATGGCAGGCAGAATCGTTATTTTTCCTCTTTTTTTCGGTTTTGTTTTTGTTTTTGCCGACCGCGTAAAGCTGAAATCGCGCATGTTAAATGCGCGTAAGATGCGACAGACCTGTAACTATTTTACTTGGCCTGATCTGATTCTCTAACTGCCCCACTTTCAAATGACTCGGTCAGGTGGTTCAGGCTCAAAGTTTAGGGGGAGGTCATTGCAGTTTTAATGTTTTGTTTTGTTTAAGTTTTTAAACGCCTACCGTTAATAGAAATCATGTAATGTTTTTGAAACCCTCATTTCCATCGTAACAGTCATTTCAATCTGTCTATCCAGGTTCTTGTACTGGTGCTTGTAGGGATTTATAACCGGAACCCGGCAGAATTTGCTAGTGCATGAGAACCAGAAGTCAAAAACTAACTAGAAACTGACTAGTCTCGTCATTGTTCAAGCTGAATGGAACACAGCAAATAAACACAGAGCATAAACATGTGATTTGTAACAATACATCGGATTTTAATAATCTGTTAGTAACACAGGTAAGGACTTACTCTGAAAGAAAGATTTTAAAAATCTAACAATGTGTAAATCAACACAACAAAAGAAACTGGATGTCGGCACTTATGAATCTGGGAGTTGCAGCTTCTCAGCACGGTATCAAGGAAATGGCAGCTCTGGAGATCCCGTTGCACTCTGGCTGGAATTCTGATTTTGTAAGAGAGAGGGTGAAATTTCCCTCCCCCAGCCCTGTGCAGAAGGCCTATGGCACTACTTAAATCCCTGTTCTGAGGGGTTAGGTGTTAACAGGACTATGCACAGGGGTGAATTCCATCCAGAAGGAATCCCTCTGCAAGTGAAAACCAGTGTGTTTATAGTAAGGCTGTAACACCACACCATATACAGAGTAGAGAGGCTGTTGCAAGGTGAATACTCTACAGAAAAATACTGAAATTCTGCAAAAATCACGGAAGTCTCCCCATCACAATGCATTGTTTCCTACAGTCCAGATCTCAGACAAGTGACAGAAAACCTGCACTTCTTAGCAGTCACCTATGTATTTCATGACTGAAAAATAAACCATCAATAGCGAAAGGTGAGGGAAACCTCCAGACAAAGACCATAGGAGAGAGCCAGTTGAATATGGTGTGGGAAAGGGGGTGGAGAAAAAGGGAGGATGAGAGTCTGTATGCCACAGGAAAATTTATCAGGTCACTACTGCAGTTGTAGGTGGAGAGAAGAGTAAGAAAAACCTGTCTCCAGCATCTGTGCCTAGAATGTTCACAAAGAAGGACTGAAGGCTCCCAAGAGGGGAAAAAAACGATACATGAAACAAGAACAGAAGGATCAGGAAATTCATCAGAGACAAGAATTCCTGTCTTGTATTCTGCCAATCAGAACATGGCTTTCGTCGGGAATGACTAATCTTTAGCCACACACACACACACACACACACAATATCACCTGTGCACATAATTATTCATTTGCCTAGTAGCCTGGAAAATACCAGTGAGCCAGGATTAAACGTCTCTGTTTCATCCTTTTGAGATTAAAAAAAAAAATACTCTTAGGGCAAACAGCTTGTGTGTACAAGGAAAATCATACCACAATCTCATTTCAGACGTTCATGATTCAGATAAATTTACATTAATGTTTGACAGGTTGACAGTTCACCTCAGCAGCCTGTGAATGCTTATCTTTCATTAATTATGGTTCAAGGGGAATTGCAACCTAAGACGGCTGAGCTAGTCCTCTTCTGTTACAAATTCATAGCTAGTGCCTGGAAGGCATCCAATCCTTCCCTCATTTCACTCTCATTTTTGGACTAGATCCAACTCCCCAGGTTCATCTGGACAATTGTGTCATTTACAGGTTGCAGAATTTCAAAGGATGATTTTCTAGCAGATAAAATAAGCTAAATAGATGACATGATGGCAAACGTTTCTGTAGAAATTTCTGCTGCCTCTCTCCCTGTACCTGTGCGAGTTCCTTGGGACTGCAATCATGTTATTTACATCCATTCTGTATGTACAGTGCCAAATACAGTGTCATCGGCCAGTACAGAATATAAAACCACTTCATTAGACTGATAAGCACATGGGACTAGATCATCATATGGTGAAAGTCAAGATAGCTCCACTGAAATTAGTGGCACAATGTTGATTTACATCAGCTGAGGGTCTGGTCCATGAGCCTTTTCCATCCCTCTTGACTGTGTACATGCACAGAAGCAGAGAGACGGGCCTTTGAAGAGGGTGCAGGAAATCACACACTTAAATTTGAGTCAGCCACCCCAAAAAGGAACAATACTGGATTCAAAGAAATGGTTGTGTCATGTAAAGGATCCACTGAGAAACAGCTTAGGCAGTTTGCTTGCCCTTGCGGGATCTCTCTTTGATTGAGCACTGCTTTGAATCATATGCTACCTCCCCCCAATCCCTCTAAAGTACCATGAACTCTTCAAGTTCACAGAATAAATGGAATATAGAAGCAGCAAAACATATCAGAGCACACAGTCACAATGGGAGGTATGTAGTCACTGGATAGATTTTTGGCTGAGTGCCTCCAGACATTGTCTCATTCAGATCCTGCAGGGTCCTGCTCTTATAAATGGCTCCCACATGCATTTTTACTCACTTTTGAGTATTAAAGCATATGTCATATTTCTTTCATGCACGAAAACCTCCCTTAGAAGGACCCAACTCATTAGAAGGACAAAACTCTTTAAGAACACAGTGCAAGAACAATCTGTGTTACGGCCTTAGTAACAGGAAGAATAGATTATCTCCCTCAGGTCACTTCTGATGGAACCCTAGCCACCATAAGAACAATAATAATTTGCACTTAAACAGCACTATGGGGGAGGTGCCATCCCTGCGTGCCCCTCAAGGCATGGCGTGGCACTGCAGAAGCCCTTCCTCAGTTTCCCCAATGGACTCTTCAGCGCACATCAGTTATGGATGTGGCTTAGCCCTCCTGCCCAGTCACTCAGAGACTTCAACACTGCACCTGGGACTGAGCCACTCAGCCCAGGCGGCCGGACTCACACTAGTGGGGCTCGAGCCAGTGTGCTAAAAATAGCAGTGTGGTCATTGTGGCTCAGGCAGCAGCTCAGGCTCTTGAGTCCACCTGACCCCGGGAGGCCAGCCCGAGTCTGTGCCAGAGCCCCGGCGTCCGCACTACTGTTCTTAACGTGCCAGCTCGAGTCTGTCTACCCGGGCTGGGAGGCGCCCAGCTGCAGTGTAGACATGTCCCAAGGCCAGGTTCAACATCACCCCAAACCAAAAGAACCTTCAGCTCTGCTGGGCTCGGTTTTCAGCCCCCTTCCTTTCAGGCAGACCCCGGCTGCAGCAGCTTGCCTTAACGCCCACCACCTGGGAAACCTCAGACTAACAGCTGGTGTCAGACCTACCCTCCCGCAGGCAGGCTGTGGCTGTCTGACGTCTGCTAATCAGCTCCCCACGCAGGCTTCTCACATGGCTTGGGAGCTGTCAGCCGGCTCTCCCACCCTGTCTGTCCCCAACTGAGTGACCCATTCCAAGCCTGACAGCTCAAGCAGGTGAAGTGAGTGAGGCTGACTGAGCCCACAGCAGCTCATTAACCCTTCCTGGCCGGTGTGGGGTTCACATACCCCCTGCCAAACACCTATCACTGGAGGATCTCAAAGCACTTTATGAAGGTGGAGTAAGTATTATCCCAATTTTACATATGTGGAAACCAAGGCACAAAGGCCCGATTGACAGCATTGGAGCAAGAAGTCCATTACTTCTCCGCTGAAGACGTTTGGTATGTAACAGAAGCACAAGCTTCCCCCACCCACAGCCCAACCAATGTGCCTTTGCCCTTCCCTCAAAGCCAGTCTAAGGGGGAGAGGCTAGTTCAATCTCCATGCCCAAATCTAGACTGTACTGGCATACTCACAGCATGGGCGGGGAAGTTCAACCTGAGGTTGCCCATTAGCAGTTGGAGGTGACACACACAACCTGCAGGTTAGTCCGCAGGTTCAACTTTCATATCTTGGTCCCAGATCAGATCCCTACTCATGTTACGTACACTGTATGTCACCCCCCGGCATACACACTGATGTCAGCTTGGGCGTACCTGTCAGGTTTGCAAGCTGTGCTGGCCTCATTTCAACATCATTAGCTTAAAACACTCTGAAAAATAGGCACCAATTAAATCATGATATCATCCACATTCTGCCCCAGGCATCCGAGAACTGGTGCAGAGTTACAGAGAAGAGGTTGGAGTCTATAGAAAGGCTGCTTGTAGAATGCTATCAGAATTTGGAAATGCTTCATATTCATGGTCGGAATTGTGACCATCTTTCTTCCAATGATGTGTAATTAGACTGGACTACACTTGCTCTTCTACTGACAATGAACCACATCATCCAGCTTCTCTAGAAACACTTACCTTTGGGCACATCCATGGGGTTTAGGCTGCCCATCAGATCTCTGACATAAAGTCCATCGCCCTCATCCTTGCTCAGCCAGTTGTTGCAAGAAAAGTAAAAACGGAGGTGAGGCCTGTTCATGTCAGTCACTACCACCCGGTCCAGGAACCAGCTTGCGTTCATTCCTGTGTTGTCATGCTCAATTCTACAGCACAAAGAAGGAACAAAATATACCTAAGAGTTTGGATTGGTTGGTGTGATTTTTGACAGCAACTAGCACATTGATTCAGTGGCACATTTTATATTAGGCAAGGTGTCAAGGCTGTATTCCCACTTGAACTTTAGGGTACAAATGTAGGGGCCTGCATGAAAACTTCTAAGCTTAACTACCAGCTTAGCTCTGGTCCCGCTGCCACCATTCCCAATGGATTCCTTCCCTGGGAAGCCTTGAGAAACCTTTCACCAATTCCCTGGTGAATACAGATCCAAACCCTTTGGATCTTAAAACAAGGAGAAATTAACCATTCCCCTCCTTCCTCCCACCAACTCCTGGTGAATACAGTTCCAACCCCCCTTGGATCTTAAAATAAGGAGAAATTAACCATTCCCCCTCCTTCCTCCCACCAACTCCTGGTGAATACAGATCCAACCCCCTTGGATCTAAAACAAGGAAAAATCAATCAGGTTCTTAAAAAGAAGGCTTTTAATTAAAGAAAAAGGTAAAAATCATCTCTGTAAAATCAGTATGGAAATTAACCTTACAGGTAATCAAACTTAAAGAGCTCAGACGACTCCCCTCTAGTCTTAGGTTCAAAGTACAGCAAACAAAGATAAACACTCTAGTAAAAGGTACATTTACAAGTTGAGAAAACAAAGGAAAACTAACATGCCTTGCCTGGCTATTTACTTACAAGTTTGAAATAGGAGAAACTTGTTTAGAAAGATGTGGAGAACCTGGATTGATGTCTGGTCCCTCTCAGTCCCGAGAGCAAACGCCCTCCCAAACAAAGAACACAAACAAAAGCCTTCCCCCCACAAGATTTGAAAGTATCTTGTCCCCTTATTGGTCCTTTAGGTCAGATGCCAGCCAGGTTACCTGAGTTTCTTAACCCTTTACAGGGAAAAGGATTTTGGAGTCTCTGGCCAGGAGGGATTTTATAGTACTGTACACAGGACAGATGTTACCCTTCTCTTTATAGTTATGACACAAGGTAAGAGCCGGGGGCACCGATTGGGGAGGATGAGGGTGGCAAATGCCCCTTGTAGGTGTTTGCACTTGTTCAAAGTTCCACCGGCCACAGAGCCAGGAAGGAACCAGGCCCTGGTCACTTTTAAGCAGCAGTCCCATACTAAATCAGTATCGCTGCTACCAGAGCAGTCCAGAGCATTGCTGTGGCTGCATGGTCACAACGCCACTTCAAATCTGACGGAGAGGTGGCCAGGCCAAGTGTTGCAACTGGTACCTGGGGAGACTGCTCCTGTACGGCAGAGTGCTGTGGAGTCTGCCAAGAACTCCTGGCGACACCAGCTCGTGCTCTGTGGGGTTTACTGGTCTATAAAGCAGGGGGGCTGAACCTCAAGTGATAAGCAACACTGGTCTACAATTTTTGAGAAGTCGTCTGCTTCAGAGATAAAATGTGCTATTTATTATGTATTTTGATGTGCTGAATTAAAATATGACAATTAAAACAACTGATTGGCTACTGTTTCTAAGATATTTAAGTTTTTACATTTTATGTCTATGTATTTTGTGTAGATAGTAGAGTTTTAATCATAAATTGTAAACCTAGGTCTTTTCATGTGTTTATGGTTGCTTTACATGATAATATTTCACCTGTCCTGTTTATGTAACACTTTAAAAATCAGGAAAAGGGTTATATAAATAAAATTTATTATGAAACAAAAGGCAAAAAACTATATGTACATAGTTTAGTCCTATTCAGAGTCTACTCGGCATTTCTTGGCTTGTCTCTTGTATTCATTAAATTCATCTCTTGTCACTGTCCAGCAATAGTCTGCAAGCATTGATGGGCTCCATTTGCCCTGATAGCGTTTCTCCATTGTTGCAATGTCCTGGTGAAATCGCTCGCAGTGCTCGTCGCTCACTGCTCCGCAGTTCGGTGGAAAAAAATCTAGATGAGAGTGCAAAAAATGTATCTTTAGTGACATGTTGCAACCAAGGCTTTTGTATGCCTTGAGGAGGTTTTCCATCAACAACCTGTAGTTGTCTGCCTTGTTGTTTCCGAGAAAATTTATTGCCACTAACTGGAAGGCTTTCTATGACATCTTTTCCTTGCCACACAGTGCATGGTCAAATGCATCATCTCGAAGAAGTTCATGAATCTGAGGACCAACAAAGACACCTTCCTTTATCTTAGCTTCACTTAACCTTGGAAATTTTCCACGGAGGTACTTGAAAGCTGCTTGTGTTTTGTCAATGGCCTTGACAAAGTTCTTCATCAGACCCAGCTTGATGTGTAAGGGTGGTAACAAAATCTTCCTTGATTCAACAAGTGGTGGGTGCTGAACACTTTTCCTCCCAGGCTCCAATGACTGTTGGAGTGGCCAATCTTTCTTGATGTAGTGGGAATCTCTTGCACGACTATCCCATTCACAGAGAAAACAGCAGTACTTTGTGTATCCAGTCTGCAGACCAAGCAAGAGAGCAACAACCTTCAAATCACCACAAAGTTGCCACTGATGTTGGTCATAGTTTATGCACCTCAAAAGTTGTTTCATGTTGTCATAGGTTTCCTTCATATGGACTGCATGACCAACTGGAATTGATGGCAAAACATTGCCATTATGCAGTAAAACAGCTTTAAGATTCGTCTTCGATGAATCAATGAACAGTCTCCACTCATCTAGATTGCGAACGATGTTGAGGGCTGCCATCACACCATCGATGTTGTTGCAGGCTACAAGATCACCTTCCATGAAGAAGAATGGGACAAGATCCTTTTGACGGTCACGGAACATGGAAACCCTAACATCACCTGCCAGGAGATTCCACTGCTGTAGTCTGGAGCCCAACAGCTCTGCCTTACTTTTGGGTAGCTCCAAATCCCTGACAAAGTCATTCAGTTCACCTTTGTGTTATGAGGTGTGGTTCAGAGGAGGAGGATGGGAGAAAATGTGGGTCCTGTGACATTGATGGTTCAGGACCAGAAGTTTCATCCTCTTCCTTGTCTGACTCAAGTGAGAATGATTCTGGTGCATCAGGAACCGGCAGTCCTTCTCCGTGGGGTACTGGGCGTATAGCTGATGGAATGTTTGGATAATGCACAGTCCACTTTTTCTTCTTTGACACACCTTTCCCAATTGGAGGCACCATGCAGAAGTAACAATTGCTGGTATGATCTGTTGGCTCTCTCCAAATGATTGGCACTGCAAAAGGCATAGATTTCCTTTTCCTGTTCAACCACTGGCGAAGATTTGTTGCACAAGTGTTGCAGCATATGTGTGGGGCCCACCTCTTAACCTGATCTCCAATTTTGCAGCCAAAATAAAGGTGATAGGCTTTCTTAACCATAGTGGTTATACTGCGCTTTTGTGATGCAAAAGTCACTTCACCACAAACATAGCAGAAGTTATCTGCACTGTTCACACAAGTACGAGGCATCTCTGCTCACTTTGGCTAAACAGAAATGTGTCCCTTTGCAAAATCAAACACTGACAAATAAGAGATCACAACACTGTATGATTTCTAGAGCTGATATAGGGCAATTTGTTCAGCAGAGTGATGTAAGCTTTGTTATGATTGCATCATCCATGACTTCTAGGAATAACATGACGCAATTCATATCATGTATGACGCAATACCAGTTTCAGATTGTATCATTCATTGTTTTGCCTAAAAAGTGAGTACTGTCCAAACCCAGTCATAAATTTATTCATAGATCCAGTCAAAGATGTATTTTAGTCATTTCTGGTTTAAATTGAGATCCCTTCCCTTTATAACTCACTTATCCTCCGCCATTCCCAAGTCAAGGGTTGTATATACTGACCCAATAGCATATCTTGAAAACTAGAGCCAATCAACAATTTTAAGCATCATTTTCGTTCTCAGTGACCCAGAATTAGTAAAGTTTGACTACATTTATTTCAGAAGCATTTTGGCTGTGGAGCAGTGTAATTGAATCAACTTATTGGATACAGTATTCATGGGCAGCACGTAATGGAGGCTAGGGAAGGCTAAGCCTCCCCAAACCTTGCGCCGAGAGTGGCAGATTTGGAGGCCCCTGAAAAATCTCCCGCCGTCATGGCCCCAGGGCTGGAGGAGCTCTCGCTCCCTGCCGCAGCTCTGGAGCACAGAGCTTTTCCGGTCTCAGGGCTGCAGTGGGGTGGGGGAGAGGAGCGAGCGGTGGACGGGGCCTTGGAGGGAAGAGGCTGAGTGGGGGCCGTGGGGGAAGGGGCGGAACAGGGACATGGGCAGAACAGGGGCAGAGGCACGGGGGGAAGGGATGGAATGGGGTGGGGCCATAGGCGGGGTCTTGGGTAGAACAGGGGAGGGGCTCCAGGCTCAAAGCTCCAGCCAGGGGTGAGAACTCGACTCCAGCATCTTGATGTCCTGTATATAGCAGTGATAATATTACACGATACCTTATCTTCTTTATTTGTCCAACATTGTTGGTTTTTATTCGGAACACATCTGTTTTGCTTCTCTCAAAGGCAGTTCTACTCCTGTAATATACATATACCAAAAAACACATTAAGAAAATCGTTACTATGTCAGCAAATACATCATCACAGACCCATCAAGGGTCAGAGTTTAAGAATGAAGGATCCTCATTTCTGTTATTGGACAAACCTACTTTTCAATATCCTCATTCCTGTGAAAAGGTCTGAATGTACTGGGATTTTTTTAAATAACTTTTCCATGCTAATATCTTGACAGGTCTGTAGGCACCCTCTCAGACTCCAACACACCAACTTGGGAAGAAATGCAATGCTGGCCCAAATGGATGCAAACCTTGGGTCATATTCTATATCAGCTAAAAATAAAATCTTTCACCTATTAAACAATCACCAGTATAGAAAAGAGCTGCAGTAGTGAGTGGATTGTTACTCTGCTAATGGCTTTCAGAGGTAACAGAAAACAATCTTCAGTGAGGACATTTTTACATTGCGCCATTCATCTTTAAAATTCCAGGCTATTTAAAACATTTTTTTTTTTTTACATCTCTTCTCCTGTTCTTGAATTCATCTAAAACTACCTGGATAGGTACTAAAATACAGAATCCACGGGCAAAGGCTTGGGGCGTGCTTCTCTGTCGCCTTGCACCTTGTGTTGTCATTCAGACCACTGTGAAGTGCAAATTCAGAATGGTCGACTTTGTCGCAGAATTTGCTTTGGCTTGGATGACTACACAAGTTAGACAGCATCAGTGAAACAGGCACTTTGGACCTTCCTGTCTGTTGGCTTACAGAAGCTCGGCTCATTTCTCTGCTCCATATCTGCAGAGGCTGCTCCCTCTTCCTTCTGCTTTCTCAGCACATCCCGACATCATCACAAGAGGAGCGTGTTCTTCAACAACAGAACAAGGTTGTGTTTTAAAGGGGCTCCATGGCCCAGAGCGCTGCTCTGTGGCTGGCAGTTCTATTCTGGAGCTCAGGCACAGATAAAAGACGGCGCGGCTGGGTCAAAGATTTCTTTCCCCCTGCGTCTTCTGAGACCATAAAAAAAAATGACCATGTACAGTTCCTGTACCACCTCCCAGAACTAGATTGCAATGTGTGTAGGACAGGGACTATTTCTTCTTCTTTATTTGTAAAGTGCTAAGCATTTGACAGAGGTATGTGTGACAGATAAGGCAATTTCCTGCAATATCCTTGATAGGCTTTATTGTATTCTGCCTCCTCCCCACACTGCAGCCCCACAACCCCTTGTGCTCATTTCTGCCCCCCCTCCCCACCCCCTGCTGCAGCCCCAAGACTGGAGAAGCTCTGGCCCCAGGCCCCGACCCTGGGGTTCAGCGGAGAGTGAGAGCTCCTCCAGTCCCAGAGCCGCAGCGGGGGCCCGGGAGCTTGGGCTTCTCCCGCCAACCCCCGCCCTTCTGTGGGGGACCAGGGTTGGGGTGCTGGGGCTTTTCCCATCCTGCCCGCCCGGCATTTCTGCTGGAGAGTGCGGTCAGGGGCTGGGGCTTCCCCTGCCACCCTGCGGCTTCTACCGGGGATGGGTGGGGATGCTGGAGGATTCCACACCCAAGGGCTTCTGCTGGGAACAGGGTCAGGAACCACTGGCGGGGGGCTTCCCCTGTCCCACAGCTACTGCCAGGAATGGGGTTTGGAGCCGCTGGGAGGCGGGGCTTTCCCTGTCCCGCGACTGCTGCCAGGTACAGGGTCGGGGACCACTGGGGGGGCTTCCCCTGCCCTGTGACTGGGGCTCCAGGCTTCTGGTAGCGAATTTTTTCCAGGGCCCCCCAGTTGGCTGGGGCACCTGGGCATTGGCCCTGTCGGCCCAGTGGCTAATCCACCACTGCTTAAGAATAAATGTGCCTGGTCAGAAGGAGCTGTGTGGTAACTTATAACTTCAGGCAATACATTGTTGACAGCCCTTGCAGAGAAAGTAAAGTGCAGGCCCTGGCCTGTTTAAGCAGTCTGGCTTGTTGCGAATATCACAGTGTAGGCAAGAGCCAAGTGGTCCCAAGAACCCCAGTCAGGAGTGAATGAGATGCAGTTCTCATCTAACAGTGGTGGTGGCTGGGAGCTGGAAGCTGAAAGTGGGTGCCCTTGGTGGCCACGGAGGGGAAATTCAGGTGCCCTGAAATTGTGACAGTAGGTTTAGGGCAGCATGGCCCAGTGACTACAGCAGTGAGAGTCAGGGTATCCAGGTTCCATTCCCCACTCTTCCAGTGACCTCGATGTGGCTTGCACAAGTCAATTCATCTTTCTGTGTCTCTATTCTCCATGCACACTTTGTCTGGCTTCAGGGCAGGCACTGTCTCTTGCTCGGTTTGTACAGCGCCTAACACTATGCAGCCCCAGTTCAGATTTGGGACTTTAGGTTCCACTGTAATACTAATGAACATCTACAACAAAAAGCAGTCATCCTATTCGAAAACAAAAAACGACAGCATATCACCATGGCAATGCCGCAGTGACAAGCAACTTGTTCTCAGAAAGTCAATGAATACGAATAATCTGAGCAATAACATCCAGATCTTTTCCCTCGCCACTTTAGGGTGTGTGTGTGCCAGTGTTTAAAGGTTGTCTGTTTTGTATTCTGCAAATACATGTGTAGCTTTCACCCCCAGTACTGATACTGAGCATATTGTGCTAGACCATTGTTGCTGCATAAAGAGGCTAAAAGAGTTAACCTTGCCAGAACACTATGGCAAGAGACAATTAAACCCAGTAGAGCGTCCCTCAACCGCAGCTTGGCTGTCAAACTGAAAACAGTCAGCAAGTGCAAGACAATTAGTTTGCCAGGGGTGAGTGAACATTGTAATGACAGCAGCATCTTCCTACTCATGCCCTGGAGATCAGTACAGTACTGCAGATTCCCAGAGTACTACAGCAATTATGTAAAAGTATCAACTGCAGTTAATTGTCGAAAAGCTTTTAGTAGACTAATTTGAATTGCTGCTGATTTACAGCATTCACGTGACAACACTAAATGTCGTAATACTGGTATTAAGTTTATATGTGACTTCATTATGTTTGTGACACAAGCATGATACTGCAGTTTCAAGATGCAAAATGAAAACTCAGTGTTTAAACAGCAAAGAGCATGTGTCTGCCCTCACTGCTTCAAATGGTTTCAGAGTGTATGCATCACTTGTCTTGAAGGTGCTTGTGAAGGGATTTGGAACTGTGTCTGTGGCACGGGAGACACACTGCTGGAAAATGTAATTGTTAAACTGTGGGTGGAATTCAATGAGCATTTAAAGTCTCCCGGCCCTTGCACTGATTGCATAGCATCAAAGAACTGAAATTGAATGCTTAGGAAAAAACAAATAATGTTGTACTTAGTAGAGTTGATTAAATACAGTGGGGAGAAAATTCCAACTAGTGAAGTAGTTTGTATAAAGTTACAAAAACTAAAAAGTAAAGGAGAAATTATTGTGGGCCTCTGCTACAGACCCATCAAGACTGGAAGTGACAGCAGAAAATTCCTGGACCTATTATCACTAGGGAGTTTGATACTATAAACTAATGTAGTCACGGGGGACTGTAATTACCAAGCTCTCTAGTGATAAATAAAGTAGAGGAAAACTTGACTTGAAAATGCAGCTCCAGATTTCTGAGACTCAAAGCTTGGAGGTGTTCAGATGTGGGGTTTTAGACATGATTAGACGTTAGCAAAGTATTTGACATGCCACCTTGCATAATTTCTCTTGAAACATTAATTCACATTGGCTTGGATACCAGGATAGGGGACTACAGGGCTAGGTTTCAGGCTGGGTTTTATTTCACATTTCTATGATGATCTGGAAGTTGTGGATTGAATTTAACAGCATTAAGGTGTAATACAGTGGGTAACAGTATAAAAACTAAAGCTGAGTGACTAATTCACAATTGATAGTATATGCAACAAATTTCACTGAGTAGAGTATGAAATTCTCAAATACATTTGTTATCCAAAGCAATCAAACAGGAAATCATTCAGAAAAGTCCAGTGGCCTCTCTCACCTAGAAAGTCAGACTAGAGCAGTGGTTCTCAACCTTTTTGGGCTCAGGACCCATTTGTAAATGTTTATGGCCTGTTGCAACCCAGTAAATAGTCTGGGGGTGCAGGCTCTAGGGTGGTTTCAGGTGGGTCCTGCTCCAGGGCACAGTTGCCAACTTTCACGTGGTAAATAAGCACCCCGACTTTCACAATAAGCCAAAAATCAAGCTAATCCCATTTCAAAACAAGGCCAAAACAAGCCAGTCCCTAAGAACCCCAACACTCTATGTGACTAGATCCCCCCGGTGTGCAGTCTGGGACTGTGTTGGGCCTGCTGTGCACCCGTGACTCTCTCCCCCCTTGTCCCTGCTTGCCCCCCCCCGCCCGCCCCTGCTTGCCAGGAGCTGATAAAAAAAAAAAAAGGCAACAACCTACAAGCCAAAAACTAGCCAACAAGCAACTCACAAGCCAATTAAGCCAAAACCAAGCCCAATTTCTGTTTTTTTCACAGGTTTGGCATGTCTGCCCCAGGGAGAGGTTGGGTCCTGCCTGACACTCACCCCACAGTGGCAGTTCTTGCAGCTCCAGTGCTGTGTGGGACTGGCTTGGCTTGGCTTTCCACTCCAGGCGTTGCAACCTCTGGGCTTGCAGCACTGCTCAGGTTTGGCCCCTCTCACCTGACTGGACCAAATTCATGTGAGTGGAGTTGTGACCTGGCTCATGGGGTTGCTGTGCCACTCACTCCAATTTGGCTTACCCAGACTCCTGTCATCATGACACCTGGGCCAAACCTGAATGGTGCTGGGACCCCAGAGGTTGCAGTGCCTGGAGCAGGCCGCCCAGCCAGCCCCGTGGAACAGGAGCCACAGAAGCTGCCATATAACCCTTTGAAACATTCTGGTGACGGAGCCAATTTGGGGTCTTGACCCACAGGTTGAGAGACCTTGGACTAGATGACCACAGTGGTCCCATCTGGATTTAGAATTTATGAATCAATCCATAAATGTCTTCAGCTGAATAATTCTCTGCCTGCAGACTGTCATACTTGCAGTTCTCACAAGTGAATGTAGAAGTCATAATTTGCACCATGCTTTTTTCATTACACAAGTCACATAGTGGTCTGTTCGCTGACTGAATGATTTATGTAGCTAATTGGCACAGAGTGATTTTGAAGTGTACAGTCAATTGTAATATTTATAGTTCTCTGTGTGGATTAATTATATAAATCATCCAGTTAGGGCATAGAAACAATACCTGTGATCTGTTACTGATTAATATAGTGGAAATTGCAAATTTTACAGTCAAATATACAATTCAAAATTCACCTTCAGAACTAATATATATCTCAATTATTTTAATGTGTGTGGGAAGCAAAGATGAAACTTGAGATTATTGCCTAATCAAAATTCACATAAGAAATTGAAATTTTGGACATTTGTGGGAAATTGTTTTCCCTATTTAATTAGCTAATAACAATCCTTTGCAAAGCTTAGCCTCTAGGAACATACAGAAATTCCTACCTATTGCTAAAGTAGGTAGGTATAGGAATAGGACCAAAAGTCTTTACTGTTAATGCACTAGATTGAATGATGTTAGCTTTGAAAGAAAGGCAAAAATCAGTGGATTAATGATAAATTAAACTATATTTCTGATGCACAATTTACCTGCAATGTATTTTGCATACATCATGAACCCTCCCTCTCCCCCTCATCTGGCACACCCACATAGAATAATCTGTAAAAGCACTCTGAGATCATGGAGGAAAGGTTGAATAGAAGTCCGTAGTATTCTTATTAAAGATATAAATTTGGGATAAATTAAAGAGTTGCTCCATTGGATTAGCACAGAGATCTTCTTAGTATCTTAGTAGTAACTCTGTTACTCTTGTTAACTCTGATTGTGACTTGTTTATTATAGCTGCTATTGATGTTTTAGAAGAACCTCTAGTAGAAATGACTCTAGAAGGTACCGTAGGTGATACAGATCAACTTTCAGCCCTTTTCTATGAGAAAAAAAAAAAAGGTGTTTTTATAACATGTGTTAGCTAATGGGGTAAAAGCCTACTGTGGACAAGACACAATATAGTACAGTTCTTACATGAGCTAGCTGGTGGGGATAAGCCATAGGCTCTATCCTATTGTTTTCTTTGACTTCTATGTGAAAACTACAAACTGCCTTGTCCACAACAGGATTTTACCATGTGCTAGCTAAGATGTGGTAAGAGAGCACCTTTTCTCCTAGGGTACGTCCAGACTACCCGCCGGATCGGCAGGTAGCGATCAATCTATCAGGGATCGATATATTGCATCTCGTCTAGATGCGATATATCGATCCCTGAACGCGCTCCCGTCGACTCCGGAACTCCACCAGGGCGAGCAACGGTAGCGGAGTCGATGGGGGAGCCATGGCCATTGATCCCGCGCCATGAGGACGGAAGGTAAATCGAAATAAGATGTGTCGACTTCAGCTACGCTATTCCCGTAGCTGAAGTTGCGTATTTTACATCGACCCCCAGCCCCCCTAGTGTAGACCAGGTCTTAGTGTGGATGCACCCTAAAGCACAGTTACTATTGTCCTTCCATGAAGGATGAATAATCCAGATGTTTTGGCCTTCAAATCTGTCATCAAACCTTTTAGAAAGACAAGGTGAGTGAGGTAATATCTTTTGTTGGAGAGAGGCAAGCTTCCGAGTTTACAACACTCCTGCCAATGCATCCCAGAATGATGTTCACTTCTTTTGCAACAATATTACATTGTTGACTCCTATTTAGTTTGTGATCCACTATAACCTGTTGTCATTCTGCTGATAAAATGAGGCTAAATCAGTAATCTGCAGAAAGGACTGCATATGGCAGACAAACATCAGAAGACACCCCAGATGGGAAAGGTGACATCTGAGAAAGCTCACCAAGTACAAGCATCAGGGGCACTGGAATGGGGGCGGGAGCATGGCCCCATCACTTTTAAAAGCCGCTTTTTACTGGCTGTAAGAGTGAGAAACGGGGAGAAGGGGCAGAGAGGAGTGAGTGGGGGCGAAGTCTTAGGAGGAAGAGGTTGTGTGAGGACCGTTCCTCAGGGAAAGGGATGGCGCGAGGACGGGGGCTAAGGGAAAATGGGTGGTGCGGAGGTGGGGCCACGATTTGGGTGCCAATGGCCACCCCTCTTTTAGGGAGCTTCCCTCACTCCTGACAAGCATCCATATGACAAGGACATTATTTCCTGTTTGCTAGGAATAATCTGTCATCAGATGGCAGGGGCTAAGCAAATTGTTTAAACAAAGCATGTAAACCCTGCTGCCTGGCTTCTGCACAATGATGTAATGGTCACACTGATAAGGATGTAATTCTGTGCAATCAAAGTGTGTGAGAACGCAGAGGAGATGGTGTCCAGTAGGACATGACAGCCCAGCATTAGGCTAAATCTATGATAGCTCAGAAATTGTTTTACAGCCAACAGCGGACTTGCCAAGAATCCATTTAAGAAGCCAATTCAATGCCTTAGCTGCCCATGCTAGAAAAGCTAATGCAAGAATTCAGCCCTTAAGTCTCAGCTGCCAAATATGTTCTATACATGGCTGCAGCAGTTGGCACAGGTGCTGAAAGTAACTGGCAGTGGCTAAAGGCCAAAGCGAGAGTGCCAGCAAGTCAAGTGTTGTAATTAACTGCTGGTGCTAACTGCCACACAAAAAATGTGACTGATTTACACCTAAATCTCAAAAACATGGAAATGATGACTTAAGGTAACAAATAAAATTCTATCACCCTTGCAGCCCATACCTTCATTTAACATTAGTGATGGGTGAAAACCCAGTGATTGAAAGTTCACATTACATGTTCCAATAACCTTAACTTTGACCCACAACACAAGCTTATGAGCTCTTTCAATGTATGTCTTGTGGGTGAGAGTTAAGGTTGTTATTGTAATGTGACTTTTTAGGCTGATATTGTTGTGAAACGAATGAATAAACTGTACAAATATATATGACATTTATGTGTCACTTTAAGTCATGATTTCCATACTTTTAAGACCAATGAGGGGTTAATGGTGATGTTCTTGTTATGTATTTTGTATATCAGTTATTTGCTGTAGAAATTTAGGACCTATACTTAAGGTTGCTCAACACTTCCCATTATAAGACCCTGTTTTCAGTTCTTACAGCTTTGCCAGACTTTAATCATTTGAGCCAAAATTTCCTAAGACAGCTATTAGCTTCAGGCTGAATTGTTTTTTGAATGTTTCAGCATGCTTCAGTAATTTCTGAGAATGAGATTAAGGAAAAATGCCCTGTTGAAAATATTCTTGCAAATGTTTTATTAAGAAGCTCTACCACTTCCATGCTTTGGAGTAGAGAATTGAAAATGGGTAGAGTGTTCCCCTTTACATCAGTGATATGTATTATGTTATTCCCATGAGAACACACACTACTATGGCCACATTTATAAACCTTTGAAAAATCTGTTTGCACATGCTCAGTAGAAACTTCTTAGAATTTAGCTGCTGAATTCTTCAAAGATTCTATCTGTACTGAGAATGTGCCCAAGGATTCAGGGCCTGAGCAAGACTTTCCCTGCAATTGCAGCTGCCAGGTGTTGCTTACTGAATTAAAGACATCATCATAATGCATATGCAGAAGAGGGATCAATTTAAGGTTGCACAGGCAACTTGAAATCTGGCATTTCCTAATTTTTGAGTACTAGACTTCACAACCTTAACATTTTTTTCATGTAGTTTTTGGCGTACAACAATGATTATTGATTAACAAAAGGTTGTGGGTGAAAGAGCAAGAATGCCCTTTAAAAAAAAAAAAAAAAGGAAATATATAACTCCAGACTGTGTTGTCATTTACACCAGTATTAATCTGCAGCACCTCATCAACTCTACTGAATGCAGTGGAATTGCACAAGTATGAATGACAGTACAATTTGAGCCATTAATAGAAAAATGTGTCAGTCAAGTCCCTTTTCTTGCACAAGTGTTTCTAAGCCTGCTGGAGATTGGAGCATTGTTCTAGCTGTGCTTTTCATGGGCCATGCAAAATAGGTTGATTTTTCTTATTTTAAGAAAAACCTTGGATAACAACACTTTCTAGGTTAATGTATTTACTGAAGTTAACTGTCTTCCCTTCCTTACATTTATTGATTTATTTTATAGTTATTAAATAAAAACCAAGTGTAAAATCCTGGCCCAATTGAAGTTAATGGCCACATTTCCATTGACTTCAATGGGAGTAAGGTTTTGCCCCAGATCTTCTGCTGATTTAATTCAGTATAGCTCCATTGACTTCAGTAGCGCTAGAGAGATTTACATCAACTAAGGATCTGGGCCAATGTGTAGATATTCCTGAATTCATCTTTATTTGACTGAATTGTGAATCAGAAAAACCTTGTGTGAAGGTAATTCAAGACCAGGTAGAAGAGTTTGCCAATTCAAAAACTGCAGCACGTTTAAAAAAACTAAATCAATCCACAGTACCTTCAATCTCATTAATATTACAACAACCCACCTATCACTTACCAATCTGCTCCTAGCCAGGAACAGTTCTTTCACCTTTGTTTCAAGTTTCAGTAATTGCTAAACCATTTTTAAAATTAATTTATTTTAGAAAAAAATACATGAATATATATTTCACTTGTCATAAATAGGACTGGGTAACTGTGAGATTGTAATTTAATGAACAATAATAACATAGCTAGCTAAACACTGGAGTGTAATACATTTAGTGGTAGCAGCATTGCTACCCTAGTGATGTGATTTATTTAGTCTATCCCATTCCATCGCCCTCAGCCCAAGAGCTGTAGAGGCCACAGTGCAGCGAATCTTGGGGAAAGGTGGCTAAGATCAGGAAAAATTAGTGGAGGATCTTCAGAATTCTACTCCTGGTGCAGAGGACACCCCTGGGAACAGGGGACACCTGCAGAACAGCTATGGGAGGTGACGAAGGCAGGAGAGATGCCATAATTCTGTGAGGCAAGGCAGGGGACTGCTGACTCTGAATCTGGGTCTAGTCAGAGTCAGCGTGCAAACCCACTGTGAAACCCATGAAAAGACAAACTTTTTACAGTGGCCTTGTGCTAGGGTGACCAGATAGCAAGTGTGAAAAATCAGGACAGGGTGGGGGGGTAATAGGAGCCTATATATGAAAAGGCCCCAATATCAAGACTGTCCCTATAAAATCAGGACATCTAGTCTCCCTACCTTGTGCTTGGGTCTGACTGAGCTGCACTGAGTGCAGGACCTCACTTGGGAAGCAAAGTGGCCATCTGCTCTTTGGTTCTGGGCATGGTTGGGGGCTGTGCGAACTACCCAGCCTCAAGGTTACTCCAGCCTTCTCCCAGCTGCCCACAGCAGCCAGAGCACATCAGTGGTATGGCCATTACCTTAGCCATGACCTACTATGCTGAGGCTCTGATGCCAGTAGCACAAAGCCATGACACTCGCTCCTTGTCAACTGCAAATTTTCCTTATACCAGATCTACCAGCTTTACAACTGCTTTGTGCTGGAAAAGACGTGCAAAAGAGCTGTAGTCAAAAAAAGAATTTGGCCCAGTATATTGAAGATCCTAGTCACAACTTAACCTATTTAATGAGATCAAAAAACTTCTCTTTCATTATACTGGAAAGATTCTGGAAGCTTCCGTTTCCAGAATTCATGTTTTTTATGACAAGTCAGTATGATAATTCATGTAGGTTTTTACAATTAACTTATTGTTGGACAAAATGTTAAAAAACATGATATTTCATCACCTTGTCATGTTTTGTCATAATTTTACTTTGCAGGCATGTGTGCATGACAAAAAGGTCTGAAATGTCATGTATTTCACTACCAGCACACAATCACAAAAAAAACCACCCCTGTGCTAACCAGAAGCTGAAATGGTAGTACCTTCATTGGGAAATGCATGGTATTTTATCTTTTTATCATATCATCTATGCCATAAAATAAACATGTATAAAATGTCATGCATTTGCAGTCATTTCATCCGTGAACTCTATATAAACTCCTAGTTGGAAGATGCATGAGATTCCATCCTTTTGCCATATTCACAAAGTTGAGTAAAACATTTAGGGGCAGTCTGGCTATTTCGTTGCTCACTTCATATCTGGGAGAAAAGATTAATCGATTAAACAATAGGACAGCAACCTATATCTGGAATAATTTCCTCTTGTTTTTGCGTGGTAAACCACCACAATTCTATAAGCATTTGCTTATAGGTGCTGGAATTTTAGCTGGCACTTAGGAAACCATGAGTGGAAAACTGTAGTCGGGATAGAAATGGTTATCTCCCAGGGGAATAAATTTTAAGAACCTCAGAATGCAAAAGGCTTGTTTGCTATGACTCTCATTCTCATTTCCAGCCATCTTAGCCCCCTGCTTTCCTCCATAACAAGGATGAAGTTGATAATGCTAGCCATCCTCACAATGTTTTTGAACACAATCATACTTATGCCAGTCATAGAGTAAAACCACCACCATCTCTTCTTTCTTTCATTCAGAGAAATACAACTAATGCTTCTGGAAGGAAAACTCATTAACTAGAGTGTCAGCGAAGTTGACTTATACAACTTTAAGGTCACCACGGATTAAAAAATAGCCAGCATTTTTATTGGGATATCTTCACTTCCTCTTGGGCAAGTCACCTTGTAGCTCTGTGCCTCAGTTTCCCCACTTATAAAATGGGGAAAATGCTACCTACTTTGTAAAGTGCTTTGAGATCTATGGATAAGAGATATGATGTATTAGGGTTTTTTTAAGATAAATATATACACAGCAAGTTCTCACTGCTGTGGCTAATAATGGCTGGAATAGTAAAAACAAAACAAAACACCTCTGTGAGTAGTGATTTCAGAATATCAAATATGGCAAACAGGTCTGAAATTTCATGTATTTTCATTACCATTCCCATATCATTTTTCTTTACAGAGTCTCATGTTTGAGTTGCTTCACTGGGAAGAGAAGCTCTTTTGAGGATAAAATTTAAAATAGCTTCAGGTACCTCTTGTCGGTGCTGTAGAAACGGAGAAAATGTGAAGTTACCGTATGACATTAACAGAGGGTTAGTATTTTCTGAAACACATTTGCAACCAAACTAAACTAGCAAGCATAATGAAAGATAAAACCAATAATCCCCTTTAGATTCTACAGGTAAGGGTTTTCTATTAAAACACTGTTCTGCCAAAGGGGAAGTTAGAAACTATTGAGCAATAATATTTTAATATTGCAGACAATTTTGTTATCAGCACGTTAGTCTGAGCAGATACAGGTAAAGCAAAGCCCTGTCAAGCAATCAGACTGAGTGTAATCTCCGCTGGAGCACTGTGAACTCTGAATCAAGTGAAATGCTCAAAAAATCAAAAAGATTTTCTCTCCTCAGAGTCAATAATTTTCAAAAGGGGCAAACAGAGCATGGTTTCTCTTGGGTTTTAAAATCAAAATTATCATAGAGTTGGAAGGGACCTCAGGAGGTCATCTAGTCCAACCCCCTGCTCAAAACAGGACCAATCCCCAGACAGATTTTTACCCCAGTTCCCGAAATGGCCTCTTCAAGCATTGAACTCACAACACTGGGTTTAGCAGGCCAATGCTCAAACCACTGAGCTACCTCTCTCCCCTATATTTATCTTCTAAAAAATATGATCTGGTGAATAAGGCACTAGATTGGAAGGCAGGAATTCTGGGTTCTATTCGCAGCTCAGCCACTCTGTGACCTTGGGTAAGTCACTTCAACACCCCGTGCCTCAGTTTCCCCTATTTGTGTTATCTATTCAGCGTGTAAGCTCTCTGGGGCAAGGACTGTCACTGCACTTGTGTAACCCATTGGTGAGTGTATGTTACAGATTCCAGTCTGAGTCAATCCACGAATGATATGAGTCTGTTACAGGATAAGTTTGAGGGCTTTGGGTTGTTAGCTCAAACTGTAGCAGCTCATGCTTTTACCTTGGATATTCCTGGTTCAGCCCCTTGTGCTGGCCAAGATGGCAGCCATCACACTTGTACAAAGCTTCACACAAAGGGCTCTCATTCTTAGTTTGAGAGACTGAGTAATACAAATAATAAATACTGCTACTAATAAGAAGAATTTGTAGAATAGTTTTTCAAAAAATAGACTCTCCGTGGGTGGGAGCAATTTTGCACATGCAACCATGTGCACAGAACTGTACATGTCTACATTAGTGACACAAATTTCAAACCCTGCCCTCAGATGCTTGTGTAATAAAACCCAAATTAGTCCAAGAGCTTTTTCAGGAGCCTATGGGGTATGAGTGAAGTGCCCATTATATTGGATTGCTCTCTCCAGGGGCGGCTCTATGTATTTTGCAGCCCCAAGCACAGCAGTCAGGCGGCTTTTGGTGGCGTGCCTGCGGAGGTCCGCTGGTAACGCGGATTCAGCGGCACGCCTGAGGGAGGTCTGCCGGTCCCGCGGCTTCGGCATACCCGCCGCCGAATTGCCACCGAAGCCGCGGGACCAGTGGACCTCCCGCAGGCATGCCGCCGAAGGCAGCCTGACTGCCGCCCTCACGGTGACAGGCAGGCCACCCCCCTCAGCTTCCCGTCCCAGGCACACGCTTGATGTGCTGGTGCCTGGAGCCGCCCCTGGCTCTCTCCTCTGTGAAAGAGCCAGTGGGTGAAAAATGGATCTTATGAACAGGGCCAGGGAAAGCCAGGCATATTTCAAATAAAACTGTAGTCTCACAAGTCTGCTGTGCCATAAGGAAAGCTGCATAATGTTTTTTAACTGCAAGTTAATAATGTCCGTGAAGACCCCTGCAGTGGTTTCCCTGACTGGTCTTAGCTCTTTCCAATAATGTGTTCCAACCTTCCACAGCCAGGCCCCATAAAGCAGAAACAGGTTGTTTTTTAAAAAATTCGCAGTGTTCTGAAATGTCTCCTTTATGTGCAGAGCTACACATTCAGTTGGCGTCCACTGGCATAGCTCCATCAAAATCAATGGATTTACACTAGAGGAAGGTCTGGCCCATACTTTCCTCATCCACTAACTCTTATTTGCACTGGTTCCAGACAGCTGGCCTTCATCTCTAGGCCACGGTGTTAACCCTTTACATTCCGTGCCCCATACAAATGTTCAGGACCATAACTTTCAACAGCACAGGTCAACGTTTTCTACCCTGGGGGCTGAGCACGGGCAGCTTCCGATGATTTCTCTGGAAGTTGTGGGTGGTCAGTAGTTCTGAAAAACAGGCTACATACACAAGTGACTATATGTGGAGTCAAGAGCCTAACTTTAGGCACCCAGGTGAGAAAATATTGACCTTTCATTTCAATACTGTGATGAAGAAGTCAGGATGTACCAAGAACCCTACAGGCGTTACCGTGGCGGATGTACAGAACTGTGCGTGAAAGAGATGTAGGCACACAAGGCATACAGGGCCCAGACATGCAAGCCAATGAGTGCTCTCCACTCCAATCTAACTTCTTGGGAAATTAGAGTGTTCAGCAAATTGCAGGGTTGGACCTTACAAGGTATGGTCTACAGCACATCTTTACACATGAGGGTTTGTAGGGTATTGGAGTGAGAAATATTCAATAGTATGAACCTGCATTTTCCTTACAAAATCTGCATATATTTAGGCAATGTTCCATCTGCATCTATCAGCAAAATACTGTTATGTTTCAACAAAAGCAATAAAAATCATTGACTGCAGGGTGGCCCTTAGGATTATACAATTCTCTCTAATACTCACTTGCTGGTAAGATGAGTCTTCGGTGTGATCCCAAACTCTCCAAAGAGAGTAACAAAGACATTGGCGTCAGTTCCTGCTCCTCGTACATCTCCTGTCACAGTCACCACCTCATACACTGTTGGAAAAGAAAAGAAAAATTACTCACAGATCACTTCACCCACTACTGAAATGTATCCATCTGTGGGGTGGGACACAATCACTGCTTAACACTACAGGTTAGAATTTACCCAACTAAAATTGTTGCGGATATTTATGTAGCCAGATGAAATTTACTTAGATTGGAATTGGGCAGGACAGAATTAATTCAAACAAAATAAGCCTCTGTGTGCATATCCATGCATGCGTGTACATATTTTTAATGTATGTTATTTATATAACAAGTTGTTGTTGTTTTTTTAAAAATAGGTACCTACAATTAGACTCCTCGGATTTTCAAAAATACCTAAGTGAAGGGACTTATACTTCTAAGTCACTTAGGTGCTTTTAAAAATTCCACTCTTAGATCCTTGGATTTAGGAGCCACTAGGAGCACCCACTAGCTTGAGTTATAAATTCCTTCTACTGCCACTTTTCCAACTGCATCCTCATAACATCCTCAGGCAAACTCCTTCATGGCTGAAGTGTTCCATACTTGGTCTAAGCCCAGAGGTAAATTTGTAATTAATGTTTGAGCAAAATTGGTTGAACTATTTTTGATTTATGCATGTGTCAAAGCAATGTACTCTTCCTTATTTGTTCCAATGAGATATTTGCATAAGGCTAACTGAGAAACGAATAAAGCTAGAAAGTTCAAATTTGACTTGTTTTGTAGATCTCATTGAAGTGTAAAAGTTAAAGAATGGTGAAGACAGGGTGGCCATACAGAATGATCTGGGTCATTTGGTAAGCTGGACCCATTCAAAGAAAATGAGTTTAAATACAAGCAAATGCAAAGTCATGCATCTAGTGACAAAAATTACAGCTCATACCTACAGGGGAAAAAAGGACTGCATCCTGGAAATCAGTCATTCTGAAAAGTGCTTAGCGGTTATAGAGGACATACAATTCAGGAGTTCCCAGAGCAGTGCTGTGGCCAAAAGGGCTAGTGTGATGCTTGGATGTGTAAACAGGGGAGTAGTGAGCAAGAGTAGAGAGGTGATTTTACCTCTTTACAGCACTGCTGAGACTGATACTGGAATGCTGCATCCAGTTCTTGTATCCACATTTTAAAAACAATGTTAAAAAATTGGAGAAGGTGCAGAGAAGAGCCACAAAAATGATTTGAAGGCAGGAAAAAAAAACACCTTATAGTGAGAGACTTAAAGAGCTCAATCTGTTTAGTTTACCAAAAAGATGAAGAGAACTTGATTATGGTGTGTAAGTACCATCATGGGGAGAAAATGAAGGGTGTATTAAAGGGCTATGTAACCTAGCAGAGAAAAGCATAACAAGAACTAATAGCTGGAAGTTAAAGCCAAACAAGTTCAAGTTAGAAATAAGACATAAATTTTTAACAGTGAGGATAATTAACCATTGGAACAGGATTCTTCATCTCTTGCAGATTTCAGATCAAGACTGGATGCCTTTCTGAAAGAGATACTTTAGTCAAACAATAGTTATTGGGCTCAATGCAGGGGTAACTGGATGAAATTCTATGGCCTCTGGGCTTGTCTACACTACAAAATTAAGTTGACTTATCTAATTCAACCTCAAGCCTCCAAATAAATTAAGTCAACTTTGCATGGCCACACTGTGCTCATTGTCTCAATGGAGTGCGTTCTCACTAGCAGCACCTGCATCGATGCACAAAGCAGTGCATCGTGGGTAGCTATCCAAAGTGCAACTTGTAGATTTAAGTGGTTCCAAGTAATAACAGACAGAACAAAATAAGTTACCAAGAAAAATAAAACAAAAATATGCAAATCTAAGACTAATACAGTAGGAAACTAAATGTAGGTAAATCTCATTCTCAGAGATGTTCCAATAAACTTCTTTCACAGACTAGACTCCTTCCTAGTCTGGGCCCAATCCTTTCCCTGGTACAGTCCTTGTTCCAGCTCAGGTGGTAGCTAGGGGATTTCTCATGACTGCAGCCCGCTTTGTTCTGTTCCACTTCCTTATATAGCTTAGGCACAAGGCGGGAATCTTTTGTCTCTTTAGGTCCCCACCCCTCCTTCTAAATAGAAAATCCCCAGGTTTAAGATGGATTCCAGTACCAGGTGACATGGTCACATGTCCTGTGACACCCCCAGCCTTCATTCTTCCTGACCTGACTCACAGGAAGGCCTGCAAGTAAACAGAGCCATCTATAGACAGTTGTTCTCGTTGATGGGAGTCATCAAGATTCTAAACCACCATTAATGGCCCGCACTTTGCATAACTACAATAGGACCTCAGAGTTATAGTTTATAGTCCTAGTTTCAGATACAAGAATGATACATTCAGACAAATAGGATGATCACACTCAGTAGATTATAAGCTTTGTAATGATACCTTACAAGAGACCTTTTGCATGAAGCATATTCCAGTTACATTATATTCACACTCATTAGCATATTTTCATAAAATCATATGGAGGTGCAACATCACATCCACCACGACCTGTGCAGACCAAGCTGGAGTGTGTTTGGGGCGTGTAGTCTCCATGATCAGCTGTGCTCAAGCTGGCAGGCTCCCAATGCTGATCAAACAGGAAATGGGAAATCAAACGTTCCCAGGGCTTTAGCAGGGGAGGAACAGTTTCCTGTGTACCTGGCTGCAGTGCAACAGAGTTGAGAATGATCTCCAGAGGGGTCCAAGTTGAGCATTGTGGGACACCACCTGGAGGCAATTATGTCAAATCACACAACGCTGCATCTGCACTACCTTGCAGTCGACCCATGAAAATTGAATTAAGCGCAATGCCTATCACAGAGGTGGATTACAGACGTCGACATTAGAGGTGACTTAGGTCGGCATAAAGGACCCGGTAGTATAGACATATAGATTAACAGGTCAACTTAAGGCAGCTTCCTTCGACCTAACTTTTTAGTGTAGACGAGGCCTCTGTTATACATGGCAGACTAGGTGATTTAATGGTCCTTTCTGGCCTTAAAGTCTATGAATAACAGATATCTTTGATATCAACTATATTTCTAGGCACAAAGTGGTGGAGTTAAGGCTGAACTTTCGACCTTTAAACTCGGCAGTCCCATCTTAACATTGTGAGAATGTAAATTTTGTCTGGATATGTAATAATTATTACATATTCTATTATTGCACCTTTCTGTGGCTGCAGACATACACACATAAAAAAGAAACAAAGCATTCACCAAAACTGTTCACACTGAGCATCCACTTTCACCCATCTCAACACCGGCAGGGAAGAAACTCAGTCAGAGTTTTAGCCTAAAAGTCTAGGAACTATGTGGCTGGAAAGAAAAATGAGCTAGTTTACATCAAGTCCTGACGGCCAGCAAAATCCGCGGCAGGTGGGAAGCATTGGGAGGGAGGAGGAGGTGCTGATCAGCGGGACCACCGGCAGGAGGGAGCCCTGGAGCACCCACGAAGTCGGCGCCTATGAGTAAAACTTTTGTCGGTCAGGGGTGTGTGAAACAAACAACCCCGGACCGACTTAAAAGTTACACTGACAGAAGTGCCGGTGTGGACAGCACTATGTTGGGGGGGGGAAGACGCTCTCCCGCTGACATAGCTACTGCCACTCGTTGGGGCTGGTTTAGTTGGCACAGAGCAGCTACATGGGAGACCTTAGATTTGTAGTGTAGACATAGCCTCAGTCTCTGTCCTTCCTCACTCCCTTTGGCATGGCTTGCAGCCCAGGAGCTGACCCTGTCATCGTATCCAGCTGACATGCAGGGTGTGAGGGTGTAACGATGCGGTTCTGGCAGGACCCAACGGAGAGCGCCAATTCAGGACAAATTGCTAAAACAGGGCAGTTACGGCCCAAGGCTGGGGTTTTTCCACCTCTAAGGCAAACCAAACCAGCCAGACAGTGAAGACTTTGGTCTCACCCCACTGGCTAACCACAAGTCACACAAGCAATTCCCTTAGACACTCCAGTTTCCCAGTATTACCACCAGTGCCACTCGTTATGGGGACAAATGGTTATGAAAACCAATACCCCAATAAAAGAAAAAAGGTTCTCTCAATCCCAAAGGACCAAGCCCCAGATCCAGGTCAATATACAAATCAGATCTTACCCACAATCACGCTGTTGCCAATCCTTTAGAATCTAAAATCTAAAGAAAAAAGAAGAACAGGAGTACTTGTGGCACCTTAGAGCCTAACAAATTTATTAGAGCATAAGCTTTCGTGGACTACAGCCCACTTGCATATGCATCCGAAGAAGTGGGCTGTAGTCCACGAAAGCTTATGCTCTAATAAATTTGTTAGTCTCTAAGGTGCCACAAGTACTCCGGTTCTTCTTTTTGCGGATACAGACTAACACGGCTGCTACTCTGAAACCTAAAATCTAAAGGTTTATTCATAAAAGGAAAAAGATACAGATCAGAGCTAGAATTGGTTAAATGGAATCAATTACATACAGTAATGGCAAAGTTCTTGGTTCAGGCTTGTAGCAGTGATGAAATAAACTGCAGGTTCAAAATCAAGTCTCTGGAATACATCTCCAGCTGGGATGGGTCATCGGTCCTTTGTTCAGAGCTTCAGTTTGTAGCAAAGTTCCTCCAGAGGTATGAAGCAAGATTGAAGACAAGATGGAGGAGAGGCATCAGCCTTTTATAGTCTTTTCCAGGTGTAAGAACACATCTTTGTCCTTACTATGGAAAATTACAGGAAAATGGAGTCTGGAGTCACATGGGCCAGTCCCTGCATACTTTGCTGAGTTGCAAGGCGTGTTTGTCTTCTCTCAATGGGTCAATTGTATAGCTGATGGGTCCTTAATGGGACCTTAATGGTGTTAGCAGAGCTAACGCCAACTTGTCTGGGAAGTTTCCCAGAAGCATAGCATAAGTTTGAAATACAGACAGTATAGAGCCAATATTCATAACTTGAACTACAAAATTGATACACACATATAGACAGCATAATCATAACCAGCAAACCATAACTTTGTCTTACACACCTCATTTGACACCCTTTATACAAGATTTGGTGCCACTACAGGACTTTGGTTGCAACCATGTTCTATATGGTCCCAGTTCAAATCAATAACATGACAGAGGGTTCAGACAGGACTGTAAAAGACCCCTGTCTGAAGACTCCTCTTCCCATGCAGAAACCAGGCAACATCTGGTCTCTTACTTTTTTAAAGGTGATGGCATTAACCTTTGTGTCCATCCTTGTTTTTCATTCTAGGTGGCCATGTGAGTGTACTGATGAAAAGTCACTTCCCCAGTTATTTGAGAAACAGGCCTATGGAAGGACAATGAATAGCTTTTAAATCAGCTGCAGCAACAAATTACACCCTTAAGCTACCAGTGTTACATCAAGAACAAGCATATATTCTGTCAAAATGTCAGCAGTTGTTTAGTGAGTTACTTCATGACTAGTGAAGTATTCAGAGTTGTTACAAATTGTATGTTGCAGACAATATAAGTTATACTTGTCTACATCTCCCTCATTAAGCACCCTCTTCTTTTGTGTCCCTGAATGAGATTGCTGTGCATTTTATCTCCACTTATGGACATCATTGGCATACTACACAATGGCGGAGGGTGACTGCTGTGGAATAGATAGTCTAGGTTGATTTCCCTTCACTTCCAAGACTTCCTAGATACCAGACCATAAGACATCAAAGAAAAATGAAAGAACAAAATAGTAGCAAAAAAAAAGTGTGACTCCTATACTTCTATACCTCCTGCAATGGGAGTCGTGCCAGTGCATGGAAGCACAACTTTGTGAATATGCACGGATGTGTGTTACACACGCAAGACAAAGAACACAATTTACTCATATAGTAGAGCAGGGTTGGTTTCTTGGCAGTGCACATATCCACAGTTATGAAGGGAAAGAATTTAAGCATGGAGGACACAAACAGATGCAATGAACTCTGCCGGGGGAACATGTGCTATTATTAAAAACACTGTTAAGTACTAATTAAAATTAACATTCCACAGAAGGACAAAATGATGACAGAGGGAAATGGGAGCCAGGCAGAATTTGCAACATCAGAAGGTCATTTAATAAGATGTTTAGACAATTCCACAATCAATGTACTGCAGGAAGTGAGAGACTATTGCCATTCCCAGCTCTTGCACTACAGCCAGTACACTCAGCTGCCTAAGTAAACGATGTTACAAGGCTTCCATGTCATGAAGACATCATCATGAAAACAGAGACACATTGCTTCTCTTGAAATTAGAGTCTAATGCTATCTGACTCCCTTGGACACAGAGTCAGAGCAGAAGCCATTGTGCTCAAGAAGAGGATAGTTCCATTTCCCTATAGCGGTGGGACCACACTGTAAAACTTGCATCTGGAGCTAAACTGCCTCAAAGTTCAGAGATCTTTGGGTCCAGGTTTGGTTCAGACCCTGTCTTTATTATTTTTTATTTTTTTAAATATTTGAACCATTGCAAAAATCAAGAGGCCTGATTCACCACTGCCTTGTATCTTGTGTAGACCTGTGGCAAATGAGAAAGCGGATGGAAAGGGCTACAATTCTCACGGGTGTACCACTTTGCACTCACTCTCCACAGATGTATGTGGCAATGTATGGCACAAGCCTGCTCTTGAGTAAATTGGCTATTCCAGCTTTGAGAGAATGTACCCAGCCCTCGTGAATCCAAAGCTAAACATCCTGTACTTTACTATATGAGGCAATACAGTTGAATTAGCTGAAAACCTTGAAATCAGAATTCTGCAGGAGCCACGCTTACATCCAAAGGTGGAATTTGGTTTAGAGATCTCAATTTTGCTACGTCGGGGCTACAGCTCTGAAGAGGTAGATTAGGTCCTAGAAAAAAGACTCAGGTTAAACACTTGAATTTAATACCTATTCCTCTAATTCCCTCCTACATGGAGTTCATGCTTTTTGTCTTCAAAGAACTTTACAAACTCTTACCCATTAATACTAATAATGCTCCATTTGGCACAGAATTTTACTAGTGAGCAAAATGAGGCACAGAGAAGGCAGGGGGCATTGAAAATTTTGCAGTGGACCAAAAAGTAGTAGAACCGTGCCCTAAGTAACTTGTCCCGGTCAATTCAGGGAGTTAGCATGAGAGCCATTATTAAACTCAGGAATGCCTGGCTCCCAGTCTTGTGCTCAGATCTCATGTTTCTCTCAGTGAGAGTCAGATAAAGGCAATGTCCGTCTCCTCAAGCGTCTTGCACAGCAGTCACTAGTGCAGACTATCCTGTTCCAATTATCACATCAATTACTGAGTGCTTTAATAATAGCAAGTGAAGCCTGGTTCAAACTCTGTCTCATCTGGTGGATAGTGAATCCCCAGCTGAGACCATGATTAAGCTGACTAATGACATGTCTTAAAAAATGCTGATGAAAGTCTTATCACAGATACTTCATCTCTTATTGACAGAACTGGGTGGCCAGGCTTCAAGACATACAAAATATTAATGGGTATAACATAGGCAAAAGGGCACAAATCCCACTGTTTTGCAATATACTGCAGACATGCTATGGCTTCTTATGAGCATGCACAATCTCTGATTTGAAGAATAGTACACAATTAAAGGAAATAATATACACAGACTACTTTGCCAGAGATTAGCATCCAAAACGGATTCATTTTAGGAGTGGACTGTAGAAAGTGCAAAATCAATTTATACAGATACACTGTGGTGTTACTGATACAACTTGCATCCAGTTACTAATCCTGCATGAAGAGGGCAGTTATTATTAACCCAGCCAGGACCGCTCCAGGGTTTTTGCCGCCCCAAACGGCGGAAAAAAATAAAATAAAACAAAATAAAAAAGCCGTGATCGCAATTGCGATCGGCGGCAGCTCCACCGTGCCGCTTTCTTCTTCGGCAGGAATTCGGCGGCAGGTGCTTCCCTCCGAGAGGGACCCGCCGCCGAATTGCCGCCGAACAGCCCGACGTGCAGCCCCTTCCTCTTGGCTGCCCCAAGCACCTGCTTGCTGGGCTGGTGCCTGGAGCCGGCCCTGAACCCAGCCATTTTCAGGTGTCAGACAGGAGGAAACACCTATTTCCAAAGCTGTGGGTGAAACAATCGTAATGTTTCTGAAAGATGCCAGCTTGAGACTGCTGGAGACTGAAGTCCTCTAGCCAACAGCAGGTAGAGCTTCCACAGCACCAGCCTGGAGGGAACATCTCCACGGTGACTACATAGTCAACTCATGTCTCCGGTCTCTGCTGACATTGCCAACGCTGGTACCAGTTAGCATCAAGTGTGAGGGTGGTTTTAGGACTCAAATTGAACTAAGATAACCAATTTAAGTCCCACAGGTTAATGAACAGCCATTGGATGATTTTGGTCACTATTGACCAGAACTAGTTTTGCCTAGAGATGAGTGGCTGAAATAAGCACTTAACCTACCTGGATGAGCATGGACAGCCAGCCAGGAAGAGAAACTATGCAAAAGAACTAACCTGATCTGCAAAAGCGTAGCATACAAGTGCTCAGGAGGTAGCTGTGGGTGATGCCAACTCTACACTTCACCAGAAGGGAAAATGAACAAATATCATGGCATGCATGCTCCTTCTCATTGATGCTTCTACCTGATCTGGTCTGTCATGACCGTACCCACCATCTCCTCCTTCAAATCCCTCCACATAACACACTTCTTCTGAGAGGCCTGCAAACCCTAGCCCTAACTCTAGGGGCTTATTTGCACAAATGCTTAGGGTATTTCTACACAGCAAAGAAAAACCCACGGCTGGTCGGTGCCAGCCAACTCAGGTTTGCAGAGCTTGGGCTGCAGGGCTGTTTCATTGCTATGCAGACTTCCTGGCTCAGGCTAGAGACTGGGATCTAGGACTCTGCAGAGCTTGGGCTGCAGGGCTGTTTCATTGCTATGCAGACTTCCTGGCTCAGGCTAGAGACTGGGATCTAGGACTCTGGATTTGTGCAGCCTGAATCCAGAAATCTACAGAGCAATGAAACAGCCCCACAATCCGAGCCCCACAAGCCCAAGTCGACTGGCACAGGCCAGCCGTGCATTTTTTTTTTGCAGTATAAACATAGCCTAAGGGTATGTCTACACTGCCCCACAGTTCGGACTACAGGGATGTGAACAGCAGTGCTGTGACCATCCAGTGTGGACTCTGCGGACACGAACTAAAAGGTTCCTAGTTCACATTAATATAGTCCTCTTCAATCGGGATTACATTAATGAAATAAAAGGTTCCTAGTTTACGTGCCCACAGCGTCCACACAGGACAGTTACAGTGCAGCACTTCAGTGCACACTCCTATTCACACCCCTGTAGTCCAAACTGCAGGGCAGTGTGGACAAGCCCTTGGTTCAGGGGTTCTCAAACTTCCCGAGCTTCATTTAAACGCTAATATCCCTTTTGACCCAGAGACAATCAAGAATCGTAATATAGCATTACAAGACATGAAAAGGATTTAGCATCTACAAGCTAATTTGATTTCTTCTAACAGGACATAAGTAAACACAGACAAATGCACTTAGCATCTACTCTTTGATTCTTATCAACACAAGTAAATGGGTTAGAGGTTGCTAGCCTAATTAACATTTCTTTGATATGTGGCGGGATGAGACTCAGTGGTGTGGCGCCTCCTGCTGGTTGTCCAGGGAATTAGCTCTTTTCCAGCTCCGGAGCATCCTCTGCCGGCAGATGTCTCGCCTGCCGCTGGCCCCCGTGTCCCTCCCAGACCCAGGTGCCCTTTGCCCAGGGGTTCTGCCCACCGCAGCAACCCACAATCTGGGTCTTACCCTCCAGGGGGCCCCCCAACCCTCTAGCCCCACCTTGCCTCAGTGGGTGCTGCCAGTCGCCATCTAGCCCCCGGTCACTGGGGCAGACGCAGTCTGTAAACCACTCATCATCGGCAAGGGGGGTTGGATCAGCTGCCTCTGTCTATTCCTGGGCTGCCCCTCTGCAGCCCTAGTTCCCTTTTGTGGGCCCTTACCTTGGCCTGCAGCCTGGGGCTTTGCTAGGCTGGAGCTCCCCAGCTCCCTCTGTCCTTCCCCAGCACTGCGCCACCCTCGGTACCTTCCTCAGCTTCCCAGACAGCCAGGTCCTGCTCTCTCTAGAGAGCTAGAGAGAGTGTCTCTTCTGCCTTTTGGCCCACCACCCTCTTAAGGGCCAGCTGAGCCCTGATTGCACTGGCTGCATCTGAGGCTGCTTCCCCCATCAGCCCAGCTTTTCCCCTGCCACAGCCCTCTCCCAGGGCTGTTTTAAGCCCTTCAGGGCAGGAGCGGGGTAACCACCCCGCTACAGATATCCACACACAAGTGAATTCTCCTGATTACAACGGCAATCCTCTTGTTAAGTTGTGAAGGGTCATATACAGGTTAGCTGGTTTGCCAGCATAGGGTAGTCTAGTTAAGAGAGCAAGAGGAAGAAACAAAAGCCTTTGAACCCAAACTATGTGGAAGTAATACGTTTTCAAGCTCCACAGAGCCCTCCTTCAGGTCTGGGAAAGGTAGGACAGACTCCCCACGACTTATGCAATCGTTCCGTTCCGAAAGCCTTGCGTAACTTGAATTTTCCATAAGTCGGAAATGTATACCCATACGTTATGCAAAAATTTCTGCAACTCGAAAATCCTATTTCTGGCTTATGGAACTTTTTCCATAAGTGCGAATTTGTGTAAGTCGAGTCTTGCGTAACCCGGGGAGCATCTGTAGAGTATCACAGCTAGATATGTAGATTTATCTCTACTAGTACAATGATCTCCCCGGCTCCCCACAAAAAAAACACATTTCAAGATTAATGGGTCCTACACATGCCTTTCACAACATGTGGTGCACCTCATTCAGTGCATCAAATCCCCCAACAACAACTAGGTGGGTGAAACCAGACAATCAAAACGCTCTCAAATGAATGCACACAGATAAATGATAAAAAGACAAAAACACCCTATCACCCACGGGTGAACACTTTTCACAAAATAATCACGCCATATCTGACCTCTCTGCCCTTGTCCTGAAAGGAAACCTGCACAACACCTTCAGAAGAGGAGCCTGGGAGCTTAAATTAATAACTCGGCTAGACACCAAAAATCATACACTCAATGGAGGTGTGGGTTTTATGTCTCATTATAATAAGCTGTAATCCACTAACTCTCCATTGTTCTATGATTAGTAGTAGTAGTCCATCACTGACCATGACGATGATATTGTCACAATTCTCATCTATGGCTATGCATATGACTCCAAAGTCCAAATCCTGATGCACAGAGTTGGCCACACTAAGGGCATAGGAAGTCTGTATCCGTGATGTTTGATGATGCAGGTCTGTGGCATCTTTCACGTGCAGCCTGGAGACAATTTCACTGATCCTGCGTGAACCTGTTGCATGCTCATCTTAAAAGAAACTTCCAGTGAGTTCTGTTCTGACCCATTTTCTCAAGCTCTTTGAGATTGATGACAGCCCACTGGAGACTGCTCTTCAAATAATCTTTGAAGCACTTATACGGAAAAACCTTCTTTCTTTTGCCTGCCTTAGCTCCCTATACAGGATCCGGTTGGCAGTGATCTTTCATTCTGGTGCTCTCAGTAGTATATCCTTGATGCTGGTTGTGTTTGCTCTCTCAGGGACTTTAATATTGATCACTCTGTCCTGCCAGCGAATGCTCATTATTGAGCGCATGTGAAATTCCTCAAGTTGTTTAATGTGCCAGCTCTGAAGAGTCCATGTCTCAGAATCATAGAGGAAAGATGTTAGAACCACTACACAGTAGATCTTCAATTTGGCGGAGAGATGACTGTTGTGTTGGTTAAGGACTTTTGTTTGGAGTTGGCCAAGGTCCTGGCTTGCTTTACTGATTCTGGTGGCAATTTCCTTATCAAGGGAATCATCACTAGAGATGGTGCTGCCCAAATACTTTATCTGATCCACATTTTTCAGCTGTGTGTGTTGGACGGAGCTGGCTGGCACTGGGGCATTGGAATGAGCTGCTGGTTGGAACAAGACCTCTGTCTTACCGAGACTGAGTGTGAGGCCAAATTGCTGGGATGATTCAGAAAATCTATCAATGACAACCTGAAGGTCTTTATGTCTATGGACCATCATGGTGCAGTCATCTGTAAAAAGTGTCTCAACTAGAAATCTCTCCAGCATCTTGGTCTTATCGTTAAGTCTTCAAAGATCAATGAGAGAACCATCGAGTTCGTAATGGATGTATATCCCCTGATCCATGTCCCTTGTGGCCTGGCTGAGGACACAGGCAAAGAACAAGCTGAACAGCACTGGAGCAAGTACATAGCTTTGCTTCACTCCATTTGAGATTTCAAATGCATCAGAAGAGTCACCATTCAAGAGCACTTGCACTGTCATATGGACATGGAACAGACAGATGATTTGTATGAACCTTCTTCGGCAGCCCAGTTTATGTAGAATAGCCCTTAGACCTTCTCGGTTGATTGTATCAAAGGCTTTGGTCAAGTTGATGAAAACTGCATACAGGTCCATGTTCTGCTCTAAATATTTTTCCTGGGCCTGCCTTATGAAAAAAAAATCATGTCCCTAGTACTGTGACCTGGTCTGAAACCACACTACACTTCTGGCAGATTCTCCTCAGATATATTTGCAATGAGTCTGTTCAGCAGAATGCGAGCTAGTATTTTCCCTGCTGTACAGAGGAGAGAAATGCCTATGCAATTTTCACAGTCAGCTTTGCTGCCTTTGTTTTTGAGTAGCGGTACAATAATAGCATCTCTGAAGTCTTGGGGCATTTCTTCTTCCTCACAAATGCTACTCAAGATGTTGTGAAACACCTCAATAGCCTTTGGATTGTCTGCTTTGTACAATTCTGCTAGAATTCCATCCTTTCTGGACGCTGGACACATGCTTTATCTTCTCATTTCTATGTGAAACACCTAGCACACCTTGGCAGTATAGAAATATTAATAATATTCAGACATGCCCTACTAATGAATAAAAGGGGGGGGGGAGAGACACACAAGCAATTCTGTACATTCATGGCTAGTTAGGCCAAAAGTTCTAGGAAAACATTAGATAGTAACTATAGATTACGGATACTGCTGAGCCTCAGAAACTTGCCAGTTTTATCAAAGATGAATAGGTTTATGTCAGTAGCTGAAGTCTCTTACACTTTCCTATATTTCAAATACAGAATTCCTTGAATATTGTAAATATTCACTTAAGGCTGACTCCTGGAAGGTGCTGATAATTCGGACCCCATTCTAGCAAAGCATTTAACCATGTGCTTAACTTTCAGCGCATGAGCAGAGTCTCAGAAATGTACCTAAAAGCACTGGCAACAAATTATGGGGCCAGCACTGCACACTAAAGAGAATTGCACATATTAGTTGAAGAGTCACAAAACAGCATTTCACCAGGTTTCCATCATCCACATCTATCTTATGGGCTATAGATTAGGCCTTCAGAAATCACTGGGGTTTTCATCTTGTCACTGGTGCCTTAATCTCGAGCAGAAATATCAGTGCCATATGCAAAATGAGCCAAACCCTGGTTTCATTTACTCTGGTGTCAATCTTTGACCTCAGTGGATTCACTTTGGTGTTACGGAGAACAGATTTTACCTATGTATTCATAAAAGATTGCATGTTCTTTATAGGAACTAGCAAAAGCAGCATTTGAATCCTGTTGTGGGTTCCAAATTAATTATTCAAAGCTAGAGGGAGTTTTTTCTTCATGAGTCTCTGGACCAATTGCACTCTGCTATACATTTGTTCTGTTCAAGCATCATATAAAGAAATTCAAAATTAATAATGTCTCAATGGATTCTGTGAGACATCCCGACACAGACTAGACAGGATTGTTGTATTCTGCATCCCATTTAGCGCCAGTACAGATACCATTATCCTGAGCCCTGAAACATTGTATACTACTGAAAAACAAACCCAAAGCAGAGCAGAATCCTGTATGTTCCTGCAGGCGAGGACAGTTACAGTTTGGAGTTTGTGATGCTTGATCAGCCATTGCAAAGTCAAAGTTTCTTTCTGATGCACTGCAATAGGCCAATCTTGATTCATCTGGTGTTCTCGCTTTGAATAAAAAGCGCCCTCCCCTTAGCACAGCCAGAGCACAAACATGTTGGTGTTTCGTTGAAACAACAAAGTTGAATTAGCTTAGAAACTGACCTATTAGTTATTTGAGTTGAAAATCCGCTGCAGGAAAATGCCATGCCTTGGGGAAAAGGCATTTGGCTTGGCCTGCTGCGGGAGAAAACTGGTCCACTTCTTTCAATATCTGCCAAGCACAGCGAAGTGCCTGCCAGGGCATGGGGCTGTCTGCGTATTGTGTGTCCAGACCGCAGCTTTAGAAATGACTGTCCAGTGGGAAAGGTGCAATCAGCTCTGCAACACAGTCTGTATAAAGTATGATGTTGACTTTTATCAGCAACAGTGAGCCTCCAAAGCCTGTGCCAATACAACGTGCCCCACAACAATCCATCTGCAAGCAGCTTCTTCTAAGCATGTGTGAGGCACCCAACATTTGGCTGTTTGAGTGTTCAGCGTCAAGCCTTTGGGGCAGTCAGTCAATTTTATTTGGCTGACCCTCCTCTGCACACCCTCTAAATTCCACTCCTACCAGAAGTTCTGCTGCTTCTGAAAGTCAGGGGAGTCAGTCTAGGAGCTTCATTCTCCATTCTCCTAGAACAGGGAATCATGCCACAGAGCAGGGATACTCACCCCTTTAGTGAGGAAGAGCTAAGACGTTTTCAAAAGTGGAAACAGCTGATTGGACAGGAGGCGTGGGGAGGGATGGGGAGGCACTGATTTGTGGGGCCCGCCGGCAGGCGGGATGCACTGGGGGTTGGGGGGGAAGCTGATAGGGGGCTGCCGGTGAGTGCTCAGCACCCACTATTTTTTCCCTGTGGGTGCTCCAGCCCCGGAGCACCCATGGAGTTGGCGCCTATGCCCTCCCAAACTCCCAGCCAAATTTCCTGTCTCTTTTCCAAACCATGGGGGCGCTAGAGCTTCTCAATGAAAAAGTTGTAAAGATTTTTAACATGGGCAAAACAATATATATTTCCCTATCTCTTCTCTGAGAAACAGCTGAATTGTTTTTTCTGACAGTTTTCAAAACTATTCAGTCTCAATATGAATGGCAAGAAAATTTCTGTCCAAACAGATAAAGTTTAGCAAAGTTATAAGCATCTGAAAACAGGGTCTTTATAATGGAACCTGGCAGGAAACCTAACAATAGGCTTCGCTACGTGTGCCACCTATAATAAAGATTAAAAATACGACAGTAACAATACTTTATTGAACCTTGGTATTTTTTGCAAACATTAATTGATTCCCTATCTAGTCACACTTTAGAATTAATGTTTCATGTATAAATGGTTTATAACAGGTTAATAAATGATTGATAGATGTCATAAGAACGTTAGAAATGAGTTTTTTATATATTATAAATACATAACTAGAAGATATTCTAGATGATTATAAGACATGATGATAAGCAATATGACTGTAACAATCTTTAACAATCGATTAACCATTTATTAAAAACAGCTACTAATCACTAATTAACCCTTTTATAATTGATTTATAAATGGAACTGATGTAAAGTGTGACCCCTAACCTTTTCTCAGTCTTTATAAACATCATCTAATTAATCCTCGCAGCAGCAAGAGAAAGGTAGGTGGCTAGGTAAGTATTATCATGATATAAACGTCTCCAAAGTGAAGTGACCATGCCAAATTAATACTGCAAAATACATTTTTACATCTCTAGCAGGAGGGTCTCTGCTGATTGAAGTCACTTAAAACAGGATTGGGGACTCCAACAGCAGAGTCTAGGGAAGGGGTAGGGACGGTTTTATGGCCTGCAGCATGCAGGGGGTCAGACCAGATGATCATAATGGTCCCTTCTGACCTTAAAGTCTATGAGTCTATTTGGATCTGAATTTGAAAGAGTGAAGAAGAGTGAAGCATGTGAAAGATTTGACAGAATCTGATTATCACACAAAAGATTATAGAAATGTTGAGTCACTGGTCTGTAATATCTGCCCATGAAGTCACACCACGCAAGTGAATTAGCAACCTTTGTTCTATAATTATTTGTATGCAACCTGTTTTTAAATAAATGTCACCTTACAGGTGATTATGATAGTGATGTCAATCAATCTGATGCTGCAAGATTTCTTTGAACACGCCAGCAGGCACAGCAGTTGAAGGCCCTGGAACCATGTTAGCAAGGACTAATCTGCTTGACATTTCCTGTCAGCACTGCCAGGGCTGAATGGAACTGCACCCTCCAGCAGGAATGGAATGCACCACCTGCCAGACTCCAGCCTCTCTCCTTCTGAAGGGAACAGAAACTGAAGGCATAAGGGCCTCAGACCAACAATGCCTGGAGAAAGACTTCACCTGCAGGCTGACAACAATAAACAAACGTTGCTAACAGCGGCAATAATGCCACAAAGATGAAAACCTAATTGGACAGAAGACATGTTGTGAAAGTATCTGGAACCTGTGTCCTGATCGCACCCATAATGCTTGACAGATGAAGCTAAATCATAAATTAGAGCAGTGCTGTTTATGCCGTTACACATTTGAATCACACCAACTCCACTGTGAATCTCTGCTTTTCCCGGGGCTAGGAGAAATTAATAGCCCTACCCAAAGCTGAACAAGAATCCATGTCAGAACTAAAATAAAAACCCAGTTTGTCCATCTCTGTGCTTATTCTACTAGACTACAGTAACTCATACACAGTCCAGATTTTCCATCCACTAAATGGGAGCAATTACTATTACTTATGTCTTAACTGAATAATATTCACAACGTAGGTGCTCAGAGACTACCGTGATGGACAACCTTATAGAAAGCTAGAGAGAAGATTTGCAAAGTATTAGTAAGTAGCCGAGATGGGAATGGAACTCATGCCTGCCTGTCTTCCAGAGTAGTTCTTAACAGATCAGGTCTATGTTGTTTTGGTGGAACTGTTGGATTTTATGTATTGTTTGTATTATCAAACATAATGGAGCCCCAGGAGCCCCAGCCCTGGACCAACAACTCGTTGTGCTAGGTGCTGTACAAAAAAAAAAAGACAGTCCCGGCCCCAAACAGCTTATAATGTATGTTTGAGCAAAAGTGGCTATTCATTACATTGTGAAAAATGAGATAGTAAAAAATAATCCCAGTGAAATTTCATTGGAAATCTTTTAAATTTTCTGAAAATGCAGAAGTTACATTGATGTTTCATGAACTTAAAAAAAAAAAACCAACCAGACCAAATTTCAATGAATAAAAAAATGGTTATGATTGTGTAACCTAGCTCTAGTCCTGACCCCTTTAAATGTCTCCTTTCCTCCAGGGGCTATCCAAGATGAATTCCATTGAATGACACTGAATTACAGCCAAGGAGACACTCCCTTCTGGAAAAGAGAAATTTGAACATACACTAAACTGTACATTTAACACCTGATTTTCAATTCAGTCTTGCTGGGCTTCTCCTTTTGCACTCCCAATTATTTTCTGGCAACATCCTAATGCGACCAAATATTCAGGTTTGAGAAGGGAGGTGACGTTTTAAAAATCCGGCCTTTCTTCTTCATTTAGTTTTACCCAGATGTCAGCCAGAATTCCCCAGCAGGACAGCTATAGAATTCGCATGGCAGTCTTGCTACTACCGCTGTATTTTTATGTGTATTTTGTGTCTGCCATCTGGGCTACGCCAGTTTAAATAGGGCATGAATGTGTCATGAGTACACTTTTAAAATGTTTTTTCTGAATATTGGATTTGGATATTTTTGTGGATTAAAAAAATGCTTAAGGTCAAGATCCTGCAAACAGTTATACACCGTACCCAGAGTGTGAAAAATTAAGCTCCTGAGTAAATCTTTGCAGACCAGGTTCTAAACTTTCAAACTGGCTAACTTCAGTAATGTTTGTTCTATAAGTTTTAGTTAATTGTACTTGTCCTTACTAAGATTATCATTTCTTATACTACAAATCAATACTACACTAATGGCAATGCTGTTATAAATTCATAGATGTTAAGGTCAGAAGGGACAATTGTGATCATCTAGTCTGACCTCCTACATAACACAGACCACAACATTTCACCTGTTAATTTCTGGGGTGTAGGGAATTTTTCTTCCCTACCATATAGGGCCCTGATTCATCATATCACTTGAGCACATGCTGACCTACTTGTGCTTAACGTGCTGTGCTGGACTGGAACATAAGTGACTACTGTTGCGCCTTAACACCATTCCTAGATAAGTGTGTCTACTTAGTGAAACCCTCAAATTATATCTAAAAACAGTCTTCTTATATGCAATAATGTCACGTTTGTATCTGAAGACCTTCAAGAGGTTCCCAAACTTTTTACTTAGGTAACTCACTAACTGCATTTTGTGTAGATTAGCGGGCAGAAAGCAGGTGAGGAGGCTAATGGTGCATCATCAAAGCAGCTCATCACATGTGTATCACACAGGTATGTGACATTATATGGTACTTGGAGAGCTGGTTGGTTACGTTACTTGCTCTCCTCTTTGATTCCAGCTGCTAAATTACCTTAAGAAGAAGGCTAAAAATACACTGATCACTTTGCTAATGTTTTTTCCCCGTGTATGGAATTTCTGTAGTTGCTAAAGGGAAGATTCCTGATCACACAAATGTGAGGGGAGATGCTTATAAGTAAATCTCTCTGTTAAGCTCTGGTCCATACCAAGGAAAAGTTTTTGAGAGTCCCTGCTCCAGATGGCTGGATAAGATTTCTCAATGAATTTCTCTCTTGGCTGTCCTGTTGAAGAATTTGCATTCCCCTAGAGCAAAGCGTACGCTGTAACTGGCCAGCTCTGCAGACTGGCAGACCGTAAAGGTACCACTGTTTAAAGGAGTTCATTTCAGATCACTTTATTTAGCCAAGCCTTCTTACAAGACCATTATATCAAGAACTCATCATGACAAATCCAGGGCCCTAATAATAATGTACATTTCTACAACAGCTTCCAACTAAAGATCTCCAGGAAACATTTCTAAAATGCTTCTCTAAAACATTTTAGTAATACATAGCTAATACATGCCAACTCTTGTTGTTGATGGGGTGGGGGGAGTGGCCTGAGGTGGCAACTGAATACAGGATTCTGGGGGCTTCTGAAACACAGAAGATAGTGAGGGCCATTAGAATGCTCACAAATTATTTAAAGGGATACGACCCAATTCCTATACATCACAATAGATACAGAAAAGGCTTATCATTAGGATACAAGGGAGATTTACATAATGCCCTTTCTGTTGAAATGAGATGTACATCACGGGGATGTTTAATATAAGTTACAGGCAGCTCCTTAGAGAGAAAAATCATGAATGCTGTTAAGCATGCCAATGAGATGCAATAGCTGTCAAAAATATCAATGACGTTTCATCAGAAATCCACCCACAGAACAGGAGGCTCATGATGCGTTTCTCTGCAAAAAAAAGAACAACCGTTTGGGCAGCTGTTGAACATGCACTGAATCAGAAAATCCAGTCGACTAAAGGAAACCAGCAGGCTCCAAGCTCACCCTTGTGCCATTCCATGCTGGGCAGGATGGTGAAAGGGTCCATTGGATATTAGTGCACACTTGTGAGGGAGCTAACAGGACCGTATGCAACACAGCAAGGAGGGCTAAGTAGCCTGCATGAAATGTTTGACCCTGAACTGCCTGAAATGAAGGTGGGATCAAGTGCCAGCCCTACCCACAAACCATCAAGCCAGGCCTATGAACGTTCACAGACACAGGCTGAAGCCATTAGCCTCTACCAGCCACTCCGCTGCTGTGCCCACAGAGGCAGATGGCACCCTTTACTCCCTGCTGCAGAGGTGAGGGAACCACTGGAGGTTTCTCCGGCAAGCATGCACTCTTTCAGATTCCCCATGATCCCCTGCTGTCCTGAGAGGCATGGGGGCTGCAGACTCTTTCAGTCTAGCAGCTGGCTGCAGAGGGTATGTTTAGTTGGCTGTCCTGTGTGCACGCTAGGGGTAGGGACGGGAGAGGAAGCAGGTAATCCTGTTACTCCCTGTCAACCCAGAGCTATGTATAGCTGTGGTGACAGAAGTCCTTCGCTGGTGGCCTCCCTGAAGCTGGAAGATGGTGGGATCAGCCAGGCAGCAGCACCCATAGAGCCCTTTGAAGGAGGCAACTGAACCCAGGAGTGAGCATTAAGGGTGCATGGTCAAGCCACTGCCCCTCATCCCCAGAACAGACAATAGCAGGGTGTGGAGGAGGAAGGGAATTGCCTTAGAGGGTTGGGTTTTATGTACCCAACTGACCTTGAGAGAAGGCTTTGTTGCCACCTCCTGCTCTGCAGCGGCTGCAGGGCTCTTCCTAGGACGCTGCTCCATTTCCATAAAACCAGCTGACTCTCCAGGCAGTCCAGGTTGCAATAGCTACAGGACCTAGATGCACAGGTCTGACTCCCTGGGCCGGACTCTACAGATGTCAGGGAGGATGCCTGTGTGTGTAACCGAGCAGAATTCGGCCCACTAATTTTAAAGCATCATTCCTTCTACCACAGCTCACTCCAGGATATTTAGAGGGGCTCTCAAAATTTCACACTACTGATGAATTTAAATGATGTGTGATGGTATTGCCACATATTTATCCCAATTTACTTTAAAGCCTTCCAATGAGCACCTATTAACCCTAAACTATGCAATCCCACCATGTTTGCTGGATTAATGGCAATTAGAGATATACTGTACAAAGAACTTTGCAAGCTGTAGCTAATAAATAAGTAAAAAACTTAGTTAACATTGGGGTTGCAGGAAGAGACAATAGCTGCAATTCAGTTAAAAATGGCAGTTATTTCAGCTATAATTTCCTGTACAGCATCACCCTGCCACTTTATGCCTTTTGTTTCCCTGTCCCTTGGAATTGGATTCCCCTTGTTCTTCAGTCATCAGTCAAATGTAACAAAGGGATGGAATCCCTTACTAATAAAGATCAACAAGTCACCAGATGCGACACTACCAATCCACAGCTGATAAAACATTTACACGACCTCCCTTCCTTTTTACAATAAGGCAACCTGCACACTATGAATTAAGATCCAGCGCTGTTGTCTGTTCACTAGCATCAAAGGTAGCCAGCATCCCCGCAGTCTGGAGGGACAGGAGGGCAGGGCCGGATTAACACGGAGCTTTAGGGGCTGCACCCAGGGCCCCATGCTAAGGGGGCCCCTGGTGCAGCAGGGCTCAGGCAGGCTGCCTGCATGTCATGGCCCCACGTCGCTCCCAGAGACGGCCGGCTGCTGGCACATCTCTGCGGCCCCTGGTGGTGGGGGGCAGCTCTGCGCGCTGCCTCCGCCCCATCCCCACAGCGCCCATTGGCCATGCCAATGGGCGCTGCGGGGGTGGCACTTGCGGGCACAGGCAGCACACAGAGACACGTTGTTCCCCTCCCGCCAGGGGCGTGCAGAGATGTGCCAGCAGCTGGCCGCTTCTGGGAGCAGCGTGGGGCTATGGCAGGCAGCCTGACTGAGCCTGCCGCGCTGCCAGCTGGGAGCCGCCTGTGGTAAGTGCCTCCCGGCTGGAGCCTGCACCTCGCACCCCCTCCTGCACCCCAACTCCCTGCCCCAGGTCAGAATCCCCTCCTGAACCAAATTCCCTCCTAGAGCCTGGACCCTTCACCCTCTCCTGCACCCAAACACTCTGCCCCAGCCGGGAGCCCCCTCCTCCACCCAAACTCCCTCCCAGAAAGAAACGAATATAACAGCTGTTCTAAAATAAGAAGTAGGGTATTTTGAATTAACTTAACTATATTCTACATGTTTTAAGACTGAAATGTAACCACAGAACGGCTTTATGTTAATTAAAAGGCAAGTTTAGTTAATAGCCTCGATGCCTTAATTGTGATCGTTAGGAAAAAGACTTGTATACGGGGTCCCAAAAAATCTAATAGCCCCAGGCCCACAGGAGAGTTAATCTGGCCCTACAGGAGGGTTTGAACAAATCTTAAAAATCCCACAAAGGGGACACCACACGTTTCAGTCGATGTTAATGCCATCAAAAAGCAGCACTGAAGATTTCACTAAGTCATGCGAAAAAGAAACTTGCCCGCTTAGAACAAAAAGGCAATGTAGCAGCAAGAGCACAGGAGACACTAAAAAAGGATGAAACTCTTCATAAATCAAGCATCAAAGGGATTATAGGATTTCATAATTGTTTCAAGTGGTTTAGAGGATGTAGCTGCAGTTAGTATCTGCCAGCCGGCTCCCTATTGTTTATGCTGTTGATGCTAAAGAGCACAAATTATTCACTTTTAAAGCGAGCATTAAGCCAAAGTTCTCTGGAACCACCCTTCTCTTGTGGAGTAATAGGGAATGGAGTTGTGTGCTGATTCCACGTTTCCCCCTACTTTTTCCCTGTCTCTCTCACACACAAATTTCGATAAAGACCTGGGAAGCTGCCTTTTTGGAGAATGGAAACATCCCAAAAGACCCTTGATCAGCCAGGGAGGCCTCTGGGAGCCCTTAAACACCCTAGTAAAACCAAGTCTGATGGTCTCATAAAGCCAAATCTGAACTATTAAAAGGTGCTTCAAGGAAGACTTCACCAAAAGGGGGCTAAGATGTTCACTTATGTAGTATTTTCTATTGTTTCTGTCCATTTCCCAGAGCAACCCTCCAGTGATGATACAGAACCACCAGCAGTTTTACTATGTTATGGATTTAACATTTCACTAAATCCAACTGACTGAGTGAACTAATTAAGGGCTCAGTCTTGGAACACTTACTCACATGAGTAGCCCCACTGAACTCATTGCGAGCACTTGTGAGAGGAAGAGTCTCAGGACTGGAACTTCAGTCCATTTCAGCCACAAACCAGTGGGCTTGATGCAGGAATGACAGGGTGGATTTTTTTTTTTTTACTTGCATTATGCAGGAGGTCAGACTAGATGATCTGCAGGGTATTTTGAGCCATAAAAAAAATCTTTGAATGTCTAAATATGAAAAGTATAACAATTATTGTTACTCTGTTGCATTAAAGAAACTGTGGTTTGAAGGAAGATATATATGCAAAATAAATTGTGTGTATTTCCTAATGCAGGATATAAAAACTTACTTTTCTCGGAATCAGAATTAGAGTCACTTTTCTATTTCAAATAATGACATAAAACACTGTTCCATGAGTCACCATTCCCATCCCACTATGTGGTTCAAATAATAATTGATACTTTGAATTTATGCAGTTCTGAGGATCTCCAAGTGTAGGGAGTAAGTATTAGCATCCCTATTTAACAAATGGAGAAAGTGAAATGCAGAGAGGTTCAGTGACTTGCATATGATCTCCAGGACAATCAGTTGCACAGGTGCTGGGATAGATGAGTGTCATCTCCCAGTTGTCCATTATCTGTTCCTTTCCCATTTCTTTGCTCTATATATAACCTTGCTTTAGTTGTGAGTAGGGTGACCAGATGTCCTGATTTTATAGGGACAGTCCCAATTTTTGGGTCTTTTTCTTATATAGGCTCCTATTACCTCGCCTCCCTCCTCCCCCGTCCCGATTTTACACAGTCGCTGTCTGGTCACCCTAGTTGTGAGCACCCTTTAATTTACTGAGGGTTGCTTGCTGAAACATTTAAGGTGCTGGAGATGTGTCATGGGTCATTACTGCTCACTTCTCAGCACTCTTCCCTGTCGACCATAAGCTTGTGGTTTCACATCCCACTCATTGAATTGGGCTTAAATCCAACATTAACACTTCAGCACAGTGTCAGGAGGATTGGAGAGATGCCACCCTTCAGATGAAACGCTAAATGGAGGTCTTTTCTGGAAACCATGGAGGAGGAAGTTAAAGCTCCCATTGCTCCTTTCCAAAAGAGCTTGAGATTACCCCCAGCATCCAGGCCAACAATTCCCCCTTCAAATACAACAGGTTCTAGCATCCGAGGTGGACTGAAGCTAAGGATGAGCACTTAAGAACTTTTTCTAGACTTGTTTGGATACTTACAAGGGCTGGACAGCTAGGAGTGCTGCTAATTACACTAATCATAATCATCTCACGGTCACCTTGTGCTCCCCCCTCACCTGTTTGGTGAAATCACCTGTTGTCTCTCACCACATACTTCAATTGGAAGTTCTTTGGGGGCAGGGATTATCTTTTGGTTATAAGTATATACACCGTCTAGCACAATGGGGGTCTGATCCCCACCTGAAGCCTCTATCATAATACAAATAATACATTTTTATATTTAGGAGAATACATTTTTCCATGGAGCCTTGAATTATATAGGAAATGGCCACAAACTGAAGACCCAACACACACACACCATCGTACCAGTAGCTTATTGACTCTTCCATGTGAATAATCCATATTACATTTTTAAACTTAAGAATTCCCCATGCAGGAACGACAAGAGCTCTATCTGTTAGGAAAGACGCCCAGAGGGGAATTCATAGAGCTCAAAAAAACCCCACCCAATCTGCAAACTAAGCAGCATCAGGAGCCAGCTCAAAGAGAAAGATTAGAGAGGATCGCGTTCACCTTTTTTCTTGTTGTACTCATCTTCTGTTTCATTGGTGGAATCGGTGTGATAGTCCCGCAGCTCCTGTTCATATAGCTCTGCGAAGCTCAACTCTTTCTTTCTTTTCTTGGACTTATCACCTTTCCCCTTCTTCTTGTCCAATTTCTCCTCTTCCTTGCCTTTTTTAGCCTTTTTCTTCTGTTTTTTTGCATCCTCATCCTCATCTTCGCTGGCATTTTCATGTCCCTTGTCCTTCTTCTTCTTCTTCTTCACCTCGCCGTTATCCAATGCCTCCTTGGACTTTGATTTCTTCTTTTCAGAGGCCTCAGTGGAGGAGGCTTTTTTCTTCTTTTTGTCATGGATTTCATCTTCCTCATCTTCCTCCTCCTCTGTTGCTTTATTCTTCTTAATCTTTTCTTTCATGTCATTATTGTTCTCCTCCTTACTGCATTTAATATCACACACTACTATCACCTCTCCTGGATCTCTGCCACTCTTCCCTTGATCCTTTACCTTCCAATTTGTTCCCTTTTGATTTATTTCCCTAACGCCTTGTTTCTTTTTCCTCCTATATCTATGACTGGGATCCTCTAACTCCTCAGCATCTGCATCCCTTTCCTCCTTGCCAGCTAAACTTTGGTATGTTGTAAGCTTGCTTTTCTTTCCTGAACCACTGATCTCATTAGCAATTGGTCTTCCCTCTTCCTCTAACGCCTCCTGCCTCTCCTCCACCTCTTTGACCCATGCACCTTCCTCTTTGTCCTCTTCTGTCTCTTCTTGCCTTGGGGTTTTCTTCTTTTTCGGTGACATTACTTATTCATTGGTCCATGTTGAGAACTTTCTGTTTTTAGAGCCCTGCGGCTCTAGATGAGAATCACATAACAATCTGGGTTTATGGTATCAGAACTAGCCAATCAAGGAAATAGTTCTTTGGAAAATAGGTCAGGCAGGGCCACATGGTCAAACTCTTCCTTGTCCTTAGCATACATGCAAGCTTAGAAGGGAAAAAAAAGTATGCTTTCATCCCTTCACTGCCTGAAGCAGTTTCAGGAACCTCATGAAAAATTACTTACTGATACTAAGGTCATGTGACCACAAGACAGACAGATAGGTGAAAAAGGAGACCCATCCAGTTACCTTACCTTACTGGGTCTGCATTTCCTCTCCATTATTCATGGTGTCAGGATCAATTTACAGATAAGAGAGGTCTCAATTTTACATGGATTTTTTTTTTGACCAGTCCAGATATCATGACAATAGTGACCAGGAAAAGCAGCACAGATGCCCTCCACATGGAGTCCTACGCAGCATCGTAAACCACTCCAGGATCCCATTACTCTGTTCCCTAGATTACAGTGCCATGTTTCTAATCAAATTAACATTAATACTCAGCAAATTAAATAGAGTAGGCAAATGAAAATGCTTTGTTCGCTCTACGGTGCCCTTGTAATGACCTAACTTGGCCAAGCCCAAAGGAACAAACAGACTGGTTTAGCAACGGGACATGGGCATGTGCCACTCTGGTTGCTATCATGGACAAATGCTCCTACAGTGGGTTCAAGGGAAAAAAGAACAAATAATGGCATAACCTCAAGCTAGGGAGGATGGTGCAACATAGATTGTGCCCAGTCTTGTTTGTTTTATGCTAAGCCAGTACTGAGGAGTGTCTTTTTGTTGTATGCTAAGAAAGTTTAACTCTCCATAGTCTGTACCTTATAACTAGGCTTGGCAGAATTTGATTTCTTTTTATAATTTCAATGGATATCAATGTTTATTTTCAAGCATTTTTTAGATTTCTATCAATTTAAATTTTCATAGCTGCAGGAAATTATGGGGGATCAGACAACTATTTAATGCCAGTAGACACAGGGATATTCAAAAAGTTAAAACTTTATAAACCGATAAACGTCACATGACAAAATATACAAAGTAAATATCATTAAATCAACAAATCATAGCTCTTTTTGCTATTCCTTCACAAGTCCATTGGTAACACGGCTAATTCAAAAGTCTTTATCACTGTATCTTTTACTCTAAGTTCTCAAGCAGCACTTTTCTTACTTTGCTTATCTGTACATTTTGATGATTATCACTTACAATTTTTTGGTCAGTTTCTGTGAGGAAGGTGAAATTGACCTTTGCGGACATAAAAGTTTGATCCTCCCACACCTGCTTACAACAGTGCAAATCATGCTGTCATTTCAGACAGCAAGGCTATTTTAAAATCCATTCCCTAATACAGTATATAAGAAGACAACAAATAACATCAGTCTGCGTGAATGTGAGTCACAGTCAAGAGTGGATGATTTAAGGTCTGGCTGCAGATGTAAAAAGAAAGAAAAAAATCTGATCTCGTCTTTTATAAATATGCTTTCATTGGATTTGTCAGAGAAAGTTTGCAATTTAATTTAAAAAATTGTTATATGGAAAACTATATTCAATTTCTATGGTATAGCTGTAGCTGTATGTAACCAAGCTTGCTAGTTATATGGGCACTAAATCATATTAATGAAAGGAACAGGAGCTAAATTCATGACAGGTAGGATGGTAGCATGATAGGATCATAATAAGGAGTCACCCACTACCATCTGCTACAGTTAAGATAGAACGCACTGAATTCCTGCAGCATAGGTGGTTTATCAAATTATGAGTTAAATGGGAGTTAGTTGCAGATACACACCACAGAAATTCATGATACAATATTAACTAGTGCTTGGTAAATCATTTTTTATTTTCAGTGTTAACAAATAAAACAATGAAATGCAAACAGATATACAGCCAGATTCAGCTTTGGTGTAACTCCATTTATTTCCACAGAGTTGCATTGAGGGTTTGGTCCACCATGCAGATTATTTACACAACAAGCAGTGGTTTATGCTGCCAAAGACAGCTCCCAGTGGAGTGAGGTGGAGATGTGTTTTTAATTTGTCATGAAATCTGATCTGGTCCAGAGCCCGAGCCACCTCCAAAATGACTGAGATGTCTCTTATCTGTAAGGTGATCCTCACTACCTGCCCTGTAATTGTTACAGGGTGTCATGTAAACAAATATTTGGGGGCTTTTAAAAATGCAACTCCTATAATAGGTGCACCACAGTGACCAAGGCAAACCCAAGTGGAAAGGGAAGCATATGCCAGTTGAATTATACACTCATCCTGACAGCAGCTCTCAACTCTGTCATGGTGCTTAGACAGAGTTGCTTCTATTGCAGAAATTACTTTAAAAAAATAAGCACTGTGCAATATTAAATCTTTAAAAAAAACAAAAATAAAAAACCCCTCACCTGTGGTAAATTGGACTTTTTATCAGGGCTTTGGAGTTGTGCTCCAGCTCCGCTCCAGCTCCAGGCAAAAACCTGCAGCTCCACTGCTCCGGAGCTGCTCCGCGCTCCAGCTCCGGGCTCCGCTCCAAAGCCCTACTTTTTATTAGCCAAACTAGAACAGGAAACTGGCATGAATTGAACAAAGAGTCATATGGGGGGGAAGTCTGGTTTAGAAAACACCAGTTCACACTAACTGCAGTAGATTAGCAGACAACAGGTGAACCATTTAAATGGATTTTTCACAAATAGGGGAGGAAATACTGCCAGGGGACAGCAGAAGGGGAAGAAGAGAGAGGGGGAATCCTGTATTGTGAAGGGCAGGAGAAGGCACAAGGAGGCTGGTGCAAGTGGGATAAATCTGTTCCCAGGCAATTGGCTCAATTACGCGGATATGCCATTTACCAGGTGTCTCTGAAGTATACCATCTCCATCAACTTAGAGTTACTGAAATATGCACTGGACTCTTTAATGGGTCTATTACTGAAAGAATGCATTACTGTATCATAGCCTAGCTGGGAGCTATCATTGAATAATGTCCTTTAATATATAGAGTACAAACAAAACTGAGTATAATGGGTTTCAAAGGTTTAAACAATCTGACTAACCATCTCTTTCCCTCATAATAAGTCAGCTTTCACTTGCTGAGCTCTTGGGATGTCTACCATCTCACTAGATATTTCAGGCCTTCTTTCTTCCTCATTAAGAAGAAAAAACAGTCACAAGCCCATTCCCCCTTCCCTCCCCTTTGCAGGTCACCTTTAACAAGAAGGGGGGGGGGGGAAGATCCTCAGTTGGTGTAAATCAATATAGCTTCATTGATGACAAAGGAGCTGTGCTAATCAACTCGAGCTGAATGCCTGGACACTGGAATGCATTTCTGGACCCCTAAAGGGACTGGGGATCAAACACATTTTCACTGATGAGCACTTGTTTTGCATATGCAGTATGTGTGTTATCTAAATGAGAATGAAGTTTCTACTCACATTTATTCCCTGACATAAACTGACACCAGCCCACAGTATGTTTTGCAGGGATAAACATCTCAGTTTAAAATGGACATTGTGTTTGTGGGACTCAAAATGAAAAAGAAACCCCTCAAAACTACCGGAGAGCTGAATAATAAAAGCTTATTTCTTTTGTGATTTCATGACTTGAGATTTGAGCACTTCATCAGGCCACGTATTTAGATGCCTAAAGGTGGATTCACACATTCAGCAGTTTTGGCCTAAACTTCTAAATCTCAGATTTGTTCAAGGAAGTTGCTGACAACCCTGTAATGACGCTCAGATTTTAAGGTCAGAAGGGATCACTATGATCATTAGGGACAACTAGTCAAACTAAATGATTATAGTGATTCCTTCTGGCTTAAAATGCCTTGCCCAGTGTTGTCTACTACCATACCATATGTACAGCAAGTAACTTTGTGTTTTCTAAAATAAACCTCCCCCATCTGCCCTTTTATTTACTTCATGTGGTTTCCTGCTCTAATCTGGCTGCTAAAAATCCAGATTACCATCATCCAGTTTTAACAATGATTCGATATTGCCCAGTGCACATCTCCAAAAGCAATTCAAGACAGAAGAGTAACTCTGTCCCACCACTGCAGTCTCCAGTCAGGATAAGTGCGTAAACGAGCTGGCAGAGTTTCATTTCCACCCTGTGTTTGCCAAATCCACTGGGATGCACCAAATTAATCAACTTCTGTTGGGGATTATGAGCATCTGGGCGGTGACCACTGGGCTAATCATGTAATTGGGAAGATATAAGTGGAAGGAACAGGAAGCAATGGGGAAGGCACAGAAGGAAATCTCAGAGGGTGAGCCTGGACTGAGAAGTAAATGCTGCGTAGAAGCTTCTCCTTGCTATAAGACAGCAGGACGCTATATTACTTTGCAAGGAAAGAATAAATACACACGTGGTGACAAGGTAACAACCTGCTATGTGTTTGTGATAGGCCACCTGAACTGGCCAGGCAGTCGGTACACTAGGTAGTGACAGAGGCGCCCTGTGACACTGCCTTTTGGCACAACAGGCTTGCAGGCATAACAAGAAAGACATTTTACATTCAGTAGATTAAACTGTCCGCAGCTTATGCTTTTCAAACATGTTGTGAGAATGCCACGAGATGTTCCAGTGAACGCCGTTCTCCAGATAGCTTGTAACATCCGGGATAAAATTCCACCACCCGGCCCAGAGGAAGACCCTCTATTACATGGCTGCATCAAGTCTATTCTATCTATTGGACTTTCGGTCTGTGAAGCCCTGGCGGTGAATGTTGCGACGGCCGACTGTTTGGCTAAGTCTTGAAGAAGAAAATTAAACTAACACTAACTTGGAAAAACACTTAGCATTTTCTGTCTCAACTTGGTATTATTTTACTTTTGTAAAATTAAAAGTCATGTGCTGAGACCATTCCAGCATCCTTTGGTCTTTCTTTGAATATTAGATGGAAGAAGTATAATGGGCTTTAATGGACCATAAAGAACTACTGGGAAAGCTACCAAGCTATTGGCGAGAATCATTAATTAAAACTGCCAACAGTATTTATACCAGTTTATATTCTTATGGTGGATTTCAGCAAGAGATTCCCTAAAAAGGGATCTAGGACCAAATTCTGCCAGAATATGGTAAACCCAGATTAACTTCATTGAGTTACACCAGCTTTGCAGAGGTGTAACCCAGATCAGAATGTGGCCCCTTTAGGTGAGTCTTCACTGGGCAGGGGAGTGGGGGGGAGTGTGTCCTTACCTCTTGTTCACTAACACGAGATAACATCCTAATGAAAGCATGGCAGTTTGCTCAAGAGTGAGCAGGTGGAGGTAAAGACTATGGAAGAGTTTAGGGTTTACCTCATCCTGCAAACACTTGTAAAAACTGCAAAGTACAAACTTCCTTGTTTTCACTAGGATTTCACTTCATGTGGGTTATTGCACGTTAGCTAACACAAGGTAAGACCGCACCTTTTTCATAGTCTATTGTATTCTATATGGAACATAAGAACGGACATTCTGAGGTCAGACTAAAGGTACATCTAGCCCAGTATCCTGTCCTCCAGCAGGGGCCAATGCCAGGCACTCCAGAGGGAATGGACAGAACAGGTAATCATCAAGTGATCCATCCCAGCTTCTGGCAAACAGAAGCTTTTAAGCTGTACTCACCACCTGTATCTGAACTCCTTCCATCAGTGCATTGTATGCACACCTCTCACGTCCACAGCATCTCCATATGTTCAGGGATGGTGTTCAAGGAGTCTTTCCAGTTAGCGCCCCCTTTAGCAATTCTGGTTCCCCAAGGATCTGTTGTTTTCCATGGCCCAGCCCTCTGGCCAGGGTACTACCCAGTCCATTCCCCTTCCAGGGCAAACAGAAAAGTCCAAAAATGGAAAAGTCACAATCTAACAGCCTTAAAGTCCCGCTCCCTACCTCTATTTGGAACTTGTCATTCATGGCCTCTTTTACTCTTTTAAACATTCATGCTCCTCCTCTTGGTCTGGGGGAGAGGTACGGGAACCCAGGCTTGTCCCCTCATCTGTGTTCCTGCGCAGGGACCTTGGTTTAGGCAGATAAAGACTGTTTCTTCAATCCTTCCACCACTTCCCGGGGCTGCTCCTACCCTCACCCTGCTTGTCAACATCTTTGCCAGGTCTCTGGACTTTGCTATCCCCACCTGGATCTGTGGTTCCTCACAGCTTCTCCTTAGCCAGTGATGAAGGTGCTTTCTCGAAGGTGCTTTCTTCTCCAGGCCCTCTGCCTGTCATCTTTAGAGCAGGCAACATCTCCCTCCTTCAGACAGGAGTTTCCCCTGAGCCCTCTTCCTGAGCTGGGATTCGTCTCTCAGGCCTCTTGCCTTAGGACAGCCTGTGCTTCCCTTCTTCAAGCAGGAGGCCCTCTTCTCAGCCCTGATGCCTTGGAATGGCTTTTGCCAGCGCCCTTCAGCTGAACACTCTCTCCCATTAGCCTTCCACTCTGAAGCATTAAGCAGGCCAGCCTCCTCGTGTCAGCATCTGGCTGCTGTAAGGGAGGAGGCAGCCTTTGTGTTGGCTCCTTTCTCCCACTTCATCCCCTGATTTGTTGGGAAAGAGAGGAGCCTTGCCCCACCCACTCTAAAAGATTCCTGATCCCAGGCCTTTAAAGAAACAATATCTGTCTTTCTCCCAACCACTACTTATTAATGGGATGGCTTTCTCTCTATCCCTATCCCTCCTTAGGTCCTTGTATATCTTTATTGGGCCTTTCAAAGTCATTAAAGGGCTATGCCGGCTGGTGGAGAGGGCTGACCACTAGACACTACTGCCCTTAAAGGCAGGCCATCCCATCACATGCATTAAGTGACACAACTAACATCTCTCACCTGTTTGTTCTCTCATCCTCTCCCCAGAGAAGAAGCATGTGCAGTGATGTCTTGTTTTGGTTGGTTTTTTTTTTTTGTTGGTTTTGTTTGTGATGGTCCTTAGTTCCTGTGAGAGTTCATTCCGCAGTCTCAGATCAACGCCCAAGAAAGCTTTGTCTCCCGCGCGGGTGAACTTTACTCTTGTTTGAGAGAGTTCCATTGTGCCAGAAGAGCGAAGTGGTGATCATTGTCTTCATCTTGGAGCTTTAGGCAGTCCTTTAGATCACTGGTTCTCAACCAGGGATACATGTACCTCTGGGGTACACAGAGGTTTTCCAGGAGGTTCTCAAATCATCTAGATCAGTGTTTCTCAACTTGGGGGTTGTGACCCCAGGGGGGTCATGGGACAGGTTTAGGGGGTTACACGTGCAAGTCTGGCATTAGGGGGTAGCAAGCCTGGAAATTGCCCAGTGCCCCATAAAAGACTCACAAGTGAAAAACAGGCTCAAGCATCACACTGAACTGTAAGTACAATATATTCCAATCGATTTATTTTATAATTATATGATAAAAATGAGAAAGTAAGCAATTGTTCAGTAATAACGTGCTGTGACACTTCTATGTCTGATTTTGTAAGCAAGTAGTTTTTAAGCGAGATGAAAGTTGGGGTACGCAAGACAAATCAGACTCCTGAAAGGGGTACAGTAGTCTGGAAAGGTTGAGAACCACTGCTTTAGATAGTCTAGGTCCAGGCCATGGAGCACCTTGAAAATAAGAATTGAGACTTTGAATTTGATTTGATAGTCTATGGGAAGCCAGTGTACCGAATGGATGACAGGTGTGATGTGTTCACGGTAGCTTGTGTTGCTGAGGAGATGCACTGCAGCGTTTTGTAGTTGGAGTTTCCTAAATACTGAAGGCTTCATGACCAGATATATTGCATTGCTGTAGTCAAGCCAAGAGGTGACGAAGGCATGAATAACTGAGGCCAGGTCATCGTTCTCCAGGATGAGAGAGTTTCATACTCAACTGGAGATTTCAGAAAAAGTTATTCGTGGATGCAGCTATGTGAGAGTCAATGTCGGAGGAATTCAAGAGGACTTCTAGACTACAGACTGAAGTAACCAGTTGTGGGTGTGTATCTGCAACCAACGCCAACTGCCCCATGACTGTGAACACTTCAAAAATGCTTTCTCCTGCCCACCAACATCACCTCTCTCTTGCTTGGGTTCAGTTTCAGCCAGCTGTTCTTCATCCATGAGTTGATCTCATCCAAGTACAGGGCCATCTTGGCGGTAGTCGTGGGGTCATATGTGGTGAAGGATAGGCAGTGAGGACAATGTCTTAGTGTTTGTAGAGAATGATCTGCGTACATGCTCCTAAATGATTTTCTTGGACATGGACGTAGATTAAGGACCTGATCCTTGGGTGCACTCTGGCATCGCAAAGCAGCTGAAAAAGCTGGCTTAACTGTCCCTCTAGCCTCTATTACACCATCCCCAGTTCCCAGCTTAGGGAGAATTCCAGGGAAACGGAGGGTGTGGGCAGGGCACCCCTAACCCCTGGAGATCTGTAGCTGCTACAATAATCCTTAGGATGCTCCAAATTACACTGAACACTGGATTAGGCACTAATTAGGATTGGGGGAATGCAAAGGTAGTTTAAAATCACCTTTGTTCCCACCCGCAGCTGTGCTGTATTCCTCTTGGTCCCCACTGAGGAGCTGACCTTAAGAACGGGCTCAGTAAAGGGGTAACTGGGAGAAATTTACCTTCCTGTGATACACAGGAGGTCAGAGTAGATGATCTAATGGCTCCTTTTGGCCTTAAACTCTATGGATCTATGAATTTATACTAAGATGGTTTCACGGGTTTTGAGATCTTTTAGCTGATGGATACAATTGTTGTTCTTCATTTCTTACTTGGGGCTACATTTGTACACAGCCCCAAGTGAATTCTTTAAGATACACATGTTGAGTGGGTTGCTCCCATTGATCCCATAGATAATGCTAACACCTCATCACCTTCCTGGAGACTAGTATCACTCACAGCCCTCTATGCAATCTCTTAACACAGGGCACTGGCCAGTGGATCTTACACAGTTTTCACACCCAATGGCTACCTCCATGCCACCCACATAACCTCCCTCCCCCAGCCCTCTCTCCACTCACACATATAGAGCGTTACTCCGCAGCTTCCCCCTGCAACATGCAGCAAAACTATAGTGGTTCACAAGTGTTACGGATCTTTTCCACACAGCTGGGGCTAGGGTAGGATTTTCCCCATCAACTGGAAAATCTCTAGTAAATACTTCTTGCTGGCCAGCATGTTTGTATGCCCAGGTTAGAGATCTGATAAATGTCTTTGTTTCAGTGGAGGAAGGAAAAAAACCAACACTCTCTCTAGTCTTTTACACACACACACACACACGCACTGCTGGGACATGGAATTAACAGGCTGTGGGGGTGACTTTTGTGTGAGGTGTTCATCAAAATATTGATTGTACCACATTGGCTTCATGTACTGTACATTTAAGAACAGCTTATGAAATCTACTGGGAGCTTTTATTTCCTCTCAGTCTCACACCAGCTGCTCATGTTTTTGAGAGAAAAAAATACTTTTGTGGGAAGAAGAAAAAAATACATCTATATATATATATAGATATATCCTCCATCTCTACCCCATGAGCAGTTCTGGATGTTCAAGATTTGGGCCTAATTTGTCAAACACCGCATGTCGCAGAGGTACCTCAGGAAAAGATGCATTTTAAAAAGGTTGAATCTTTGAGTGGTCTTTCTCCTTAGCTCTCTGTTTTCACATCTATGGATACAACGTCCCCTGCTGGTAAAATGTGATTTAACGGAGTGAGACTTTTAGATATCAGAACACTGTTTAATGGACAGTGCGGCCTCTTTCCTATTAGTGGTAGAATAGACAGTTTTCTCCAGATCTCACTGCATTCACAGCTGCTAGTTAGCTGCAGGTCACTGCCTTTGGCTTCACATAGATATGAATGTTTTACAAACCTTAATTGAGCTTTACAACACCACTGCGCAGTGGTGCTGGAACAATGTTTATGGTGGGGGTGCTGAAGGTGGAAACCAGGTACAGTAAAAGCTGTGTTATCCAGCCCTGTACCAACCGGAAAGCTCTATGCCGGTTCCCAGCCAATGAGAGCTGCAGAGCTAGCGCTCATGGCGGGGCAACCTGCCGCACCTCCATCTAGGAGCAGCAGAGACATGTCGCCACTTGCAGGGAGCCGCCTGAGGCAGCCCAAAACCCCTCCCATGCCCCAACCCCCTGCCCCAAGCCCCCTCCTGCACCTAAACTCCCTCCCTCTTTGTTAACTGGCATTTTTCACTTACCGGCACCTCTTATTCCCCCAACATGCCGGATAAAACAGCTTTGGCTGTATTTGGCTTGTTATTACTCCCTCCCAGAGCCTGCAGCCACTCCCGTGCCCCAACCCCCAGTCCTGCACCCTCTCCTGCAACCAAACTCCCTCCCTCTTTGTTAACCGGCATGTTTCATTTACCGGCACCCCCTATTCCCCCAAAATGTCAGATAAAACAGCTTGTACTGTATTTGGGTTATTACTACTTCAAACCAGGGAGTGCAGCATCACCCCGAATTCCAGCACATATGTCTCTGAGGTAACTGTTATTAGACCCACTTTACAAGTGGGGAAACTGAAGCACAGAGAGATTAAGTGATTTGCCCAAGATCAGAGAAGGAGTCAGTGGTAAAGCTAGGAATAGAAACCAGTGGTCCTGAATCCCAATCCCCTGTGCTAGCTGCATGACTGCATGAACACAGACACATAGACTGAATGCACTGTTCAAAGTCAGAAACCTTAGAAGGAACCAACACTACACCTACAGATTTAGACCAAGATTTTCAAAAACAGGTACCCAAAGTTAGGTTCCTAAGGCCATGTTTAGGGACCTAAATAAGGGTATGTCATGTCCACACTGCAATCGGAGGTGCAATTACAGCATATGTAGATTTAGCCAAGACCGCTTTAATCCAGCAGTGACTTCAGCATGGGCTAGCCACTTGAGTAAAGTGCCCCAGTCCTGAGCAGGCTTCACTGCTATTGGTATCTGAGCTAGCTAGATTAAAGCTCGCTTGAGTATGTCTGCTCCTGCTGCAATCACACACACACACACACACACACACTGCACTGCAGACATATGCTTTGTGGCCTGATTTTCAGAAGTGTTGACCTACCAGCAGCTTTCATTGGCTACTGGGTATTCAGCATCACAGGTAGCAACTTACTCAGTTCCCCGGGGGTGCTTCTGCCGTACCCCCACTCCATCCCTTCCCCCCAAGCCTCCACCCCCACAGCACCTCCTGCATGCCACTGAACAGCTGATTGCGGTGGGCAGAAGGCACTGGGAGGGAGAGGAGCTGATTGGTGGGGTCGCAGGCAGATGGGAGGCACTGGGGGTGAGGGGAAGGCGCTCATCTGTGGAGCTGCCAGCGGGTGCTGAGCACCCACTATCTTTTTTCTGTGGGTGCTCCAGCCCCGGAGCACCCACAGAGTTAGTGCCTATGCACATTTGCAAACACACCACTTATTCAGAGTTCTAAACACAGACTTAGGAGCCTAACTTTAGGCACCTGTTTTTGAAAATATTGGCCACGGGTCTTTATTTACCAAGTTTGCTGAAGGCCATTTTCTATTGGCACAAATGGCTACACACCTGGGCAGGCCTGAGTCCATCCAGCAGAGAGCAATGGTATAACACTATCTAGTACATCTTCATCACCACCAAATGTGGCATTTACATAGGACCTCAATGTGCTTTGCACCCATTACTGAAGCCTAAAAAATGCCTTCTGAGATAGTTAAGTATTACACCTGTTTTGCTGAGGCACTGAGAGGTTGAGTCAGTTTGCCCTAGGTGACAGTGAGACAGTGGCAAAGCTGGGAACAGATCACAGGAATCTGGATCCACAATCTAACTCCTAGACTGCACTTTCCCCTCTATTGTCATTGGCGCCTCACATGGGTCTGTGCATAACTACCAAATTCCTAGGCTGAGAGGGAGCAAGACTCTAGCGTCTGCAGCATGGCTGCATCTTGAAAGGTACACTAGTTACCGTGCACACAACTGCTAACTAATAACTATCCACAGACACGATTTGAAAAGACACCATCCTAGGCAAGAAGAAGATCATCAAGCTGAGAGCATGAAACAAAATTCCTTTATGAGAACAAACTTGTAACGTTGGTGAAAACACAGGCTCTCTTCCATTTAAGTTTTATCTGTTTAATTCACAAGATTTAAACGAGGCTAAGAGAAGCAATTAGTAACAATTAAAAGTAGATTGAACAGTGATTATGGCTTATCATGTGTCCTTACAAAGTCATCAGTACATGCGTTCCCACGCACACTCAGTGGGGTACAAGAAGCTACGCTATTCTTATTTCTACGGGAGTAATGTATTCTTTTGCATATAGAGCCGATTTCCAATGTAACAAAAATCAGTGCAGACATAAGGTTCCAAATAAACAATACAATGTGACTCAGGGGATAATGCAATCAAAATCTTCCCTTTGAAGAGATCTTTACTTTTCAGAGTAGGTGAGGAAGTGTAAGGCCATATCCACACTACAGGGACAACAGTAACAAAGCTACATCACATATACCCTATAGCGTAGAGGTAGCCTACAGCGACAAAAAGGGGGTTTTCTCTCACTACAGGAACACCGCCTCCCTGAGCAATGGTAGCTAGGTTGACAGAAGCATTCTTTCACTGACCTAGCTACATCTTCACTGGGGGTTAGGTCGACAGAGGTATAGTGCTCAACAGTGTGGATTTTTCACACCCCTCAGCAATGTTTTTTTAATGGAGATATCCCATCTCCTAGAACTGGAAGGGACCTTGAAAGGTCATCGAGTCCAGCCCCCTGCCTTCACTAGCAGGACCAAGTACTGATTTTGCCCCAGATCCCCAAGTGGCCCCCTCAAGGATTGAACTCACAACCCTGGGTTTAGCAGGCCAATGCTCAAACCACTGAGCTATCCCTCCCTGTTGACCTAAATTTTAAGTGTAGACCAGGCTTCGGTGTTAGGAGTTGACTCTTCTACAGTTGTTTGTGAAGAGAGAAGGACAGCTACTGCAACGACAAGAAATTTCAGGTGGACAGAGTTGCAAGCATATGCATAGGGAGATTGATCTTCAGGTAGCAGAAAGAGGGCATTGCCAGTACAGGGCACACAAAAATGTCCTTTCATTGTCATTTCACAAGGATATGGGATAACAGAAGGTCAAGAGGCCAGATATGCCAACCTTTCACTGTTCTCACTAGTGAGCAATTTTGTCTGTTACAGCTGTCCCCCTGCTGCATTCCTTTTCCCCCCTCTCCTTTCTGTTTGTCCTATGTGGCCGCCCCTTCCGGCCATTGTGCTAACTAACATCACAGCCCTATTCCTAGGAATGGCTTGTACAGACTAACTGGAGCCATTGCTCTGCCTAGGGAGGGGGCTTCTTGCTTCTTTGTTTGGTTCCTTTGTTCAGACCCGGGCTCGGTGTGGGGGGCACTGCCCAGAAATGCAAGACCTGAAGTGGCCAACTAATTAAGCATATGAGTCATACCTGTGGCTCAGAACATGCCCAGGCATGCCTATGCTTCCCTGCAGCCTTTCCCTGCCTTCTCTCCTCCCCTGGATCAAGAGGAGCCAATCAAAAGTACTGGTGGGAAACTGCCTGAGTTTGCCTTTAAAGCCGGACATTTTCTGATCAGACCTCAGAGAAGGTCCTTGCTTTGCCACCTGGTCTGATCAGCTAGGGGTTTTGGGGGGGCCCTCTCCCCGCTCTTGTTTGTTTTTGAGCGTACCCCCGTTTTTAAATTCCCCTCCCACGAACAACAAATTTGTGCCTGGAGATCTCCCGATTATTGTAAGCGAATCGAGTCCTCTCTCCATCCTCCGATGCTACTGCCGTTCCCGTCTCTGCGCTTGCTGCTGTCCTGGGGATTGGTAAGAACTCCCTCTTGCAAACTTCCCCTGTCCTAGCTGCTGGCCTTGTTTCCCCAGCAGACAGACCCAAGCTAACTCCTTGGTGTGTATCTGTAATCTGTTTCTTGCTCCGCAGCACCTTTGCTGCTGGAAATAAGCCTGTGACGCTGCTAGGCTGTGCCTTCCTGGAGTGTATCCTGGGCTGCCGGCTTGTAGCCACCCCACTGCTGCAGCCACCACTAGTTAACCAACCCCCCTCCCCCCGGGGCTGTACCCTGGGCACACACCAGTCTGCCCTCCGGAACTGCTCCCCCTCCCGATCAAAGAAGCGGCATAGTGTAAGGTGCACCTATTAGAATCAGGTTCTTAGTCTAGATAAGTTGTAATTTCATTTTGCACAGCTGTGGTTAAGTTAGGTTTAAAGAATTGTTTGTATTGTGCTCTGTAAGTTAGGTTTAAAAAAATTGTTGCATTATGTTCTGTTACTTGCTAATTTGTGTAGTCTTGGTTAAGTTAGATCATAGATAAGATTTTACTGTGTTCTGTATAATTGTGGTTAAGTCTGTCTTCCCGCTGCCCTAACCCCCCTCCCCGAGCTTGCCCGTGTCTCCTCCGGAGCTCCCCAGTCACTTGTTGCAGTCTCTCTGCTGTTTAAACTTGCAGCCTGTCTGCTCTCTGTGTCTCCCTGAGTTTAAATCTCCCTCCGCAGCGCCTCTGCCTTTGGTCTCTGCTCCACCACGTGCTCCTCTTCCCCCATCCCCCAACCTCACTCCTCTACCACTGCCTTTCTCTCTCTCTCTCTCTTTTAATCCCTTCCCCCACGTGCTCACCCCGCTCCTGCTGCTGCCAAACCTCAATTGTATTACTGAAATCTAGCATAAAACCCCATTGGTTACCCTTTTTCTCTCTAACACACCTCACATTTTACATTTACACCACTGTGACATATTTTTACCGGGAGTTGTTGGTTATTTAACACATTTTACCCATAACTGTTAGTTGGTTATATGCTGCTGTGACACACCCTTTACATAGGAACTGTTAGCTACCTGTTACATTTATGCTTCAGTGTTAATTGGTTACCAACTGTATTGGACCCCACTGTATTGTACCCCACTATTGAAACCCCCTATCCTATTTACTAAAAGAAACCTCTCCCCAATTGTCTACCTTAACAAACCCCGTACCCCTCACTATTGAATTTTCCCTGTTTTTGCATTTTCTTAATAAAGTTTATTTTGCACCCCACCAGTGCAGTAATTGTCCCCCAAGATCCTCTAGCTGCTGGCAGGGTCAAATTTGTTAATAGCAGACAGGGTAAAGGGTGCTGAGAAGGGGGAGGACGGATAATCAGGTGGCACGTCCTATAGGCACATCAAATAATAATGATGAAGGTAATATTTCAGCTTTTCCTTCAAGGGATTGGGAACACAGTTAATCTGCCTACTTCTCCAAATGTACCTTCTTCAGAGGAAAATGGAAAGCATACAAAAGCCTTCAGAGAGCTCCAGAAATGAAATCATCTAGTACCACAGAACAAAGCGTAACTAATCCTTTCAAAAGCATCCAAATACCATTCTTGCACTGCAGTTCATGGAAGTGCTTCTCCTGTAAGTTAACAATAAAGACTCTCCTCCTTAAAACATATTCATGAATGGCATTCATGAGGTTAGCTGGCCAGGTACGTGCAGTAATTTAATTACTGGAACACTCGATGTAGAGGAGATAATGGGCCAAAAGCTGGTGTTGTCAACAAAGTGAAACCTTTTTCATTTATTATAAGAGAGGTGGAGAAGTCAAGCATGAATGTCAAAACACAATGAAGGAAACTAGATATACCAGATAAGGAGTAAGTTATCTAGGTAATTCCATTATCTTTATTGCCGAAAGCCACTACCCAAGAAATATGGGAATGCTCGTTTGTTTAACAAGCAATGCCTTGAGCCAGTGTGATATTTCAAAGTTTAAGGTTCCACTGGGCTAAACGCTGTACAGAGGATGTGCATGAAAAACCATAGTTTTATAATTTTAGGCTTTTTTATTAAAGAGAAAATTATACCAGAGAACATTTTAACGGCGGTTTGCCTTCGGAAGATATGAGGAAAGTCAAATAATTTTACAAACAAAATCGTTTAGGCCCATTATATGATTATTTAAATTAAGAGTTACAATAGAAAAACCCTACACTCTGCTACACAGGACATAGACAGAGGTAAATATGCAGGAGTCTGGCTCAATAGCAGGTTACTAACAGAGATTATCGGTCAAATCATCAGCTGGTGCAAGTCAGCATTTTCTTAAATGAGGCTACACCAGTTTAAACCAATTAAAGATCAGACCTTATGACTTTCAAAAAATGGAATACCCTATGTGTCAGCTTTCTGTCACAAAAGTCATGGCCATGACAAACAAAGTCTTCATAATGCTATTTTGCACCTCTATATTTTTCTTCCGAATATCTCAGAGCAGTTTACAAACATTAAATAACCTTTACAATACCCTGCCAAGAAGGAAAAAGTTACTTCCATTTTACAGATGGGGAAACTGAGGCATGGCGCAATGTAAGTGCCTGCCCTAGATTACTTAGCAAATCAGTGGTAGAGTCAAGAGAAAAAGTGTCCTGACTCCCAGTCCCCTACTTCTGCCTTCTGTATTTGTTTCCCCTGCACAAGGATTATATATTTACTTCCTGGGGTTAAGATTGCATTGTGGGTTACTGCATTCTCATTTCTAGAAGCCAAGAGAAAGCAGCCTTAGGGCATCTTGCTTGAGGAGAGGGGAACACTTGTCTGTATCCCAAAACTACTAGTGTGTATGGCACACTTTAACAAGGCAGGGTCTCATCTTAGAGAGAGGCCTTATGGGCAGGAGACATGTATGGGCTGCTTCCGGAGTCTTTTACTTGGACAGTGAAACTTCGATGATGGATCATAAATAGGTTCTATCTGCCCAAAAGATTAGATTTAGATTTTGTAAAAATAGGTTTTTACAAAGGATAAGATCAATTTATAAATTTCCATTAAAAAAATCCAATTGGAAACACATTGTTTTTTGAACAAAGGTTTTTCTGCTGTGTTTGCAACCCAGACATTGCTGCACTGAGAACCTTAGAGTGAAATTGACTAGAACCAAAAGTGAAACTAACCAACCCCTGTACATTTTGCAATCTGAAAGAAATTAAAAAAAAAAATTAAATAGCACTATCAGCAAAAGTTACATTTTAAAAATTGGCAATTTTAATAATCTGTAGTTTTATCTGTAAACTATATATTAATATTGGTTGTGGGGCAGGAGTGTTTTGTTTGTTTTAATATTGTTAACCTGACAGTGGGTCTCCAAACTCACATGAGAATGTATCACAACCACAAGAGAAAAAAGCAGCAAATAAGGAAAACGTAGCCTTTTAAATTCAGAATAAATTTAAATTACTGTTGAGCACAAGACAGAACAAAGTAAGTCACCAAGCAAAATCAAATTAAATGTGCAAATCTATGTCTAATCAAACTGAATACACATAATCTCATCCTCAGAGATGCTTCAGTAAGTTTTTTCCTCAGACTGTACACCTTCCAGGCCTGGGCACAATTCTTTCCCCTGATACAGCTCTTGTTCCAGCTCAGGTGGTAACTAGGGGATTCTTCATGATGGCTCTACTCCTTTGTTCTGTTCCACACCTTTATATCTCTTTTGCATAAGGTGGGAATCCTTTGTCCCTCTATGGGTTCCCACCCTCTCCTTCTCAATGGAAAGACACCAGGTTAAAGATGGGTTCCAGTTCAGGTGACATGATCACATGTCACTGCAAGACTTCACTGCCCACTTGCCAGCACACAGGTATACAGGAAGACTTACAGGTAAACACAGCCATCTGCAGACAATTGTCCTGGTTAATGGGAGCCATCAAGATTCCAAACCACCATTAATGGCCCACACTTTGCATAATTACAATAGGCCCTCAGAGTTATATTTCATATTTCTAGTTTCAGATACAAGAGTGATACATTTATACATATAGGATGATCACACTCAGTAGATTATAAGCTTGTAATGATACCTTACAAGAGACCTTTTGCATGGAGCATATTCCAGTTACATTATATTCACTCATTAGCATATTTTTATAAAACCACACAGACTGCATCACACCCTTTCGTTAAATCAGAAATCAACCCCTCTAACTGAAACCACGTTTAACTTTTTTGGTCATTAGCACTAAGACCTACTAAATACAAATTTCCAAGGAAGAAAAGTTACCTGTACCCAAAACAGCATCAAGGTTTAATGAACACAGAATAGTAATTCAGCCTTTTAAAATTCCATAACAACATATGGTCTGATTTTGAATGTAAAACCATTATTAACTTCAGTGGATCGGGGTGTTAATTGCCTGACAAACCCAAAATTACCCCCAAATCTCTCAGCATTGCTTAGTCTGACCATAACTATTATACGGCAAATTAAAATAAAAACTAACCGCCATTTCCAAAGTTTTGCTTGTTAAAATAACCTTTTTTTTAATTGAGACTTTGGATTTAGATAACTTAGTCACACAAACTACCAAGCTACAAAAACTGGATACATGTAACACAAAGCACATGGAAGAACAGGAGTACTTGTGGCACCTTAGAGACTAACAAATTTATTAGAGCATAAGCTTTCGTGGACTACAGCCCACTTCTTCGGATGCATCCGAAGAAGTGGGCTGTAGTCCACGAAAGCTTATGCTCTAATAAATTTGTTAGTCTCTAAGGTGCCACAAGTACTCCTGTTCTTCTTTTTGCGGATACAGACTAACACGGCTGTTACTCTGAAACAAAGCACATGGTACTTAAGGGACCGTTCCTTCCAATATTTATTACCAGGTGTAGTGCTTACTACTATGATTGAAGCCAATGGGCCCACTTACAATGGTAACACTGCACCCAGGAATGTTTGCAGAATCAGGCCCATAACTGTTAGCGTGATAATTAAATATATAGGATATGTCTACACTTAGAGCTGGGGTGATTCCCAACCGGAGGCGACTTGCTCATGCAAGCTCTCATTGAGTCACAGCAGCGTGCGCACAGGACAAGCTAGCTACCCCGCGTATGTGGCTAGAATCTCGGATGGGTGGCTACTTGCGGCTAGCTCATGCTGCTGTGGCTATATTCTATTTTTAGCACACTAGCGCATTGAGAGCTGGCGCGAATACATCGCCTCGAACTGGGAATCACACCCCCAGCTCCAAGTGCAGACATACCCACAGCCCCTGACCTTCCTCTCACATTGGGAGAAATTAGGAGTAACTCCACTGAAGTCAATGGAGTTACGCTAGGATACGTAAGGTCAGAATCAGGTCCGTAACAGTCAGTGGCTCAGGCCTATAGGCTATGACTTGTCTAGGATGGCAATCTGGGGATTTTCATAGTGCACATGCCTGTTTAGCTGGCTGGTTTTCCTTTCCTTTTTAAAAACAATGTGAAACTGGGGAGTTTAACACAACAGAGGGAAGCTGTATGTTTACCCTTTTTTTTCTCCTGCTGATAATAGCCCACCTTAATTGATTAGTCTCGTTCGAGTTGGTATGGCAACACCCAATTTTTCATGTTCTCTGTGTATTTTTTATATATCTTCTTACTGTATTTTCCACTGCATGCATCCGATGAAGTGGGTTTTAGCCCATGAAAGCTTATGCCCAAATAAATTTGTTAGTCTCTAAGGTGCCACAAGTACTCCTCCTTCTTTTTGATGATACAGACTATCACAGTTACCACTCAAACTTGAAATGTGTGTGTATTTTTCTCACTACACCAGTTGCTCTTTCCAGCACAGCACTGAAATAAGGCAGAATAAGCAATGTCTTCACTGCTCCACAAGGCAGTGAAAACCTGGGGTAACCTCACTCCTTTTCTTGTCTATCAGTCAATCCTAATAGACAAGAGAAAACCCTCCACTCTTCAAAGGCTGCAAAGTTAACTTTGCAGTATTAATCAATTTCCTTTTCTGGATGCCATCACATTGCAAAACGCTATTGAGCATCACCATCGTCCTGCCTTTGATTGCAGTCCCCTCCTCCCCCATCTGCCAAGCCCTTGAGTACGGGGTCAGGAACAGTTATAGGAAAGAGTACTTCTGACAAGGCTATGCTGTGGGCTGGAGGTTCTCTGAAATTTCTTAGCAAAAATGGCTGAATCAGTCAATCTGGCTTTATCATTATGGAGCATCCAAAGACTTGCCGCTGCTCTACAATGACATTTTATCTTCAAGGATGCCATGTAATCAGCATCAGACAGACCTCTGCATATTTATACCTAGATAATGAAAAAGCTTATTATTCTTATTTATTATTTGTATTTATTATTGTAGCCCCTAGAGAGCCCAGCTGAAACTGGGGCCTCATTGTGCCAAGGCCTGTGCAAACACACAGCAAGAAAAATTTACAATCTAAACAAACAAGACCGACAAGGTGGCGGGGGCAGGAGAACCAGTGGCTCAGAGATGTGTGAGTGGCAAACCAGTGGTCACACAGCAGGTCAGTGGGAGAGATGGGAATAAAACCCCCAGGTCTCCTGACTCTGAGTCCTATGGTTCTATCTGCCACACAACCAAATTGCACCAAAATTGCAAATTTGCTCTCTTTTTGCAACCGAATTGTGGAGGACACTGCATTCAGCCATCTGAACTTATAAGTCATACTACCCAGTACTTTCTAAGCGGGTAGCATCACCACCCTGCTACTCACAAAGCATATATACTCAAGAGAAGGTTCAAGCATACCCTCTTCCTGAAGTTTGGCATTACTGGTGATTTACACATCACTACCATATAAGATTCAGCCTTGGTTATTCTCAGTGTTTCCCCGCCCCTCCCCGCAGTCACTGTATCTAATTGCCTCTGCCTCAGTGACACTCCAACCCCATTAAATATTCCTAGGGCCTGATTCTGAGATCCTTACACCAGCATAACTCCACTGACTTCAACGGACTGCCTCTTGAGTCCCACCTGGACAGCTTACATGAGAGTCAGGCCCCTAGACTGAAGCTAATTGGACACACCTCACCTTACCTCAGTCACTACGCAAACACACCTCTGCCTCACTATGCAGTGCAGGACACCTGACACAGAGATAACTCGGCAGAATAGCCCTCTAACCCCATGCAGACACCTAGATTCTACCGCCCTGTTACACAGCTATGAACTGCTTACCTGGAGATCACTCCCCAACTCCTGACTGCACCTTCCAGACACACACACCTGTCTGCACTGGGCCTTAAGGACAGTAGAAGTCTGAGAATTATCCATGCATGAACTAGGGTGTCTTTCTAAGGATTCAGGGATCTGACCAGGGATGCGGAAGGTGCTAATGGGTGAATAGTTTGATTTTTCATTTGCTTTATGAAGTATTACCTTTTCCACAACACACTCCTTCCCTGTAGTACCCTGACACTAAGAGTTCTTACTTTCACATCCTGACAGGCTCCTTGTTTCCTTAGAGCACGGTGTGTATTGAAATTGTTCTCGTTGGCCACTTTGTACATCCTGGAGACACCGTACAACCACAGCACTAATTGATTATATCAGATACAGTTGCACTTAAACAGATAATTCCACAAAATAGCTCAACCTCAACCCATCCTAACAAACCAGCTGCCTTCTACACATTGGCTAGTGCCAGGTAACAGGATAGCGGTTACATTCCTATGTAGTGTTTTCCATCCATTGATCTCAAACACTTTACAATGGTAAAGCATTATTATCCACATTTCACAGACAAGGGCACAGAGGGGTTAAGGGACTTGCCCACGGTCATACACCAAGCCTGTGGCAGAGCCAGGAGTAGCAGTCAGGAGTCCCAACTCCTATTCCAATGGGCCATGCTATCTCCTCTGTTAAGTAATTGTCTGTTTGCACAGTACTTTGAAAATGGAATATACTTTCCTACAGCTTCAGTTGTTAGCACATTAGAGTAGCTATCGATCAACAGTAAAGCAGACAATTTGCCCAACAACGCCAAGATAAAAAATATACTTTTGGATGGGCGGGCTAATATCTCCCCATCGTTTACCTTTTTTTTTTTTTTTTTTTGGTCCCAACCAATCCCAGCAGTGACCCTTCTTCCAGATGAGAGCTGAATGTGACCCGTTAGAGCTGATGTAGAAAACAGCCAGAGGAAACCATTTGCAGTGCAAAAGAAGTTTTATTGGTCCTCCAAAATTCAGGAACTATTCTTGAATGCCATCTGCTGGCACCTTATCTATGAACTATTTACATATATGCAGATACAGCAGGCCTGTAACAACCCCATCAATGTCACTGAGAATCAAAGGAAGGTTGCTCCAGAGAAATGCATGATGCACCCTTTCTTCAGGGACTAATAAAGCTGCTTTGGGAGCACTCCTTGGCCAGGACTGATCTAACTGTCTGAGAAACGCATACTTTCTCTGTGCTAGATACTCTGCCTCTGGTTAGCCGGCTGACCTTCGCACTGGCAGTTTTCTCTGCTGAAGACCCTGCCATCCAGAAGGTAGTTTTATTTCTCGCTCTTGGCGGCCTTCACTCATGCAGATTTTCTGAGCCAGCATTCTCTCTCTCTTTGTAGTAATATTCTCCTGAGATCCTTTGTTCGGAGGAGGTTTAATATGGCTTTGCAGCACAGACCAGCAAACCAGGGTGGACTGGGAGTGAAATTCAGGGAACTTGCAGGCTTCTTCACTCATATTATCTTAACCTCTAGTTAAGAGGAAAATCAAGGCAAGTGACAATCATATTAACAGAACTGGGTTTTTTAGAAAACTTCTGCCACACGGAGAGGGAATTAGAGACATTGTTAAAAGCTGCCAAAGAAACAGAAGGGCAAAAAAAGTTATCTTGGAAAGGATAAAAGTAAAATAATTGCAGCTGTACTTGTCTGGATCAGGGAAAATAAATAGGAAAATTTCCATTAGGCTTACATAAAATGAAGAAGCTCTCAGGATTACATGGATCCAGACCCAAGAAATATTCATACCTCTTATCTGTCTGTGCAATGGATTTACTTGCAGGTTCTCATATTTGATCTAGTTATTTCCTGCAGTAGCTGCCACCTGGTATATGTGGATGTAAGTAGCTGTAAGCATGCAAATTGCTTCCCAGAACACAGGGAACTCTGTCACATGAAGTTACTCCCCAGTTTAATAATGTGCTGATATGCCTCAGCAGCATGTCAATGAACATGGCCATAAATGTGCTGCCACTAAAATGCTCAAGCCCCGTACAGCAAGCAAAAACCCGAGTCTCCTCACATGCCATGAACAAGTTAGTTGCCTGGCCCATTCCAGCCGCTATTACTAAACCATATTAATTCCCCCATCCACCCTACCCTGCTGCTAATTGCTGATGCATCTGATTTCTCCCCTGGCCAGAACCACCACCATGAACATTGCTCTGCTCTCATTTGGCCGGCTCGGATTGCTGAAGGGCAGTAAGATCCGGTTCCCATCTCCTTTTCCTCCTGCAAATCACAGACCAAGCACATCACTTCCTGAACCACATTAGCTAGAGAGAAGGACGTCCATGGCCATTACTTATTTCAAGGGTCCAATAGGTCACGAAGAAGCAAGGCCGCTGCTTCTACTGCTGCTCAGAGTGAATACAGCATACAGGTATATGTGTACCGCTGCCTGCTGCTAAATAGAATCCGAACTCTCTCGTTGTTGTGATGCCCTCTAGTCTAGTGGATGGCATCCAGAAAATATAAAACCTCCATTTACTGACTTCTCGATCTTCAGTAGCAGAGATCTTTATTCTGAACCAAAAGGTCCCCGAGTCCTATTCTTCATGCAGCCTATGTGCTGTTTAGCTGGCAACCCTGGTCTGTGCATAATTACACATTTGTTACACTAGCCAGATAGCTGAATGCAAATGAGCCAGTTTCTATGCAATAAAAGGTACATTTTCAGCCCACAAGCTCTGGATCTAGATCCCAAGGCATCTCACTAAAAACCTGCCCGAGAATGTAGACTACTGAATTTCCCATTGAACTTTTGTTCCCGTACTAATTTACTTTGCATTCAGAAATATTTTGAGTGCAATGCCCAAACTGTTCCATATTACGGGGCTCAGCGAACAGCTGTCAAGAAGCAAACAACTGGTGATTTTTCACACTGTTAGCACCAGACAGTTGGGTGCCTGGAAATGCTGTTTAAAGCTTAATCCACAATATCATCTAACTGAGGATTTCGCAAGATTATGAATAAACATTATGCTACTAAGTAGCTGAACTCCAGAAATAAGAGCAGAGTGATATAGTTACTTGTATTTGCCATTAGCCAGGAGAAAACGACAGTGTGACAATGCCAAGCGGGGCTTCTAATGTCACAGGCACAAGCACACACACAAATACTTGAAAGAAAAAAAAGGGTAAGAAGTAACTCAATCCTACCAGCACTTTCTTTGCAAAGGCTTGGAGCTGAACCCAGAATAGAAAGGAGTAAAGTGAAGTAACATGGCAAAGGTGCAATATCAAACAGCTTAAGTAATTTGCTATGGAAAATTTAGAGGGCATCTTTATGAGGGCAAGATTAAAATGGAAGTGCTAATACCATCCTTTCCTGCAGGCAGACAGGAAGATACTTACTAAGACACAGACGATGCTGGATTCTCTTCTCTGTCACATATCCTGATTGCACTTAAGAGGCAGACTAAAACGATCTATATCATAGTGTACTCTAGTGCAGTGGTCTCCAAAGTGGGGTGCGCAAGAGGATCCTTGGTAGAGCTGCCGCGGCAGGGGGTGCGTGCTCAAAAATGGTTTACTGATAGGGGTGTGCGATCAAAAAAGTTTGGAGACCACGGCTCTAGTGGGTAAGGGCTCACTTCTGGAAGGTGCTGAGCGCTCGGACTGGATCGAGCTAAGCACTTCAGCATGTGATCCATTCTCAGCATATAGACAGACCCATAGGGTGACATCCTGGCATAACTCCCATTTAATTCAATGGGGCCAGAATTTCACCCGTTGACTTCAACAGAACCTCACACATGCGTAAGCGCTTTGCTGGATCAGGCCAGAGTGCAGCCCCTTGAAGGATCAAGCCTTGGGGTAGAGAACAAGGAGTCAACATTCCTTGATTCTAGTTTCAGCTCTGCAACGGACTACTTCTGTGACATTAGTCAAGTCACTTAAGCTAAGTAAGTCACCTGAGTTTCACAGGGGCTGAGAATCTGCAGTCTCCATTGAATTCAATAGCCACTGCAGGCATTCAGCATCTCCAGAAATCAGGACAATTATGCTTAGGTGCCTACCTTTAGACTCTGAAGTTTGATTAAAAAAAAAAAAAAACTTTAACTTTAAGCATGTGAGTATTCTCACCACAGCCAATGCACTTAAAGTTAAGCATGTGCTAAAGTGCTTTGCTGGATTAGAGTCTTTGTTTCTATACATGAAATTGGGATAATAATACTTACCTACCTCACATGGTTTTGTGACACGTAATACTTTGCGAAGCTCCCTGATGAAAGTGCAAACAGTTGTCTAATACAGAGCCACTTACAGGATTTTATAACATGTCTAAGAAGTTAATTATTTACCTTTGTGTAAATATTTCAAAACAGGAAACTTTTCCAGAATGTTTTGCTGGGATCTCTCCACTTGTCCCTTTGTTGATGGTTTCCTTCTGGCAGACATGGGCTGATCATAGCTCCTAGGTCATCCTGATGAAGTCACTGGAGGGAGAGCTGAATACACTACCTCCCCTTTCCTCAGGGACTTTGGGACTATCTCTCTTAGATATAGCTGTCCCTAGCCAATATGGCTCGTAATCCCTGAGTAACTTTGGATCCACCCGGGTCCTGCCTAGGTGATGTGTGGTCTACTGCACTTGGTTCCATCTGTTGATGACTAGGAGGCTGGAACTGTTCCTCCTTGATTCTGAGCTATCCACAGAGATCCACACCACTGTATCTCAGTGCTAGGATTGCTGTGGTGTATTCCAATCAGGGCTACCCTCGAAAGATAAGAGATGGGGTGCTCTGCTTCTGGGTTGAGTTAAGTGTTATGTACTCCTAATGGGTTACAGCGGCGCTATGCTCTGATCTGGTTACTAAGGACCTAGTCGAGCAAAGCACTTAAGCATGTACTTAAAATTAAGCACACAAAGTGCCATTAAAGTTAATGGGACTCGAGCTACAGTCATTTCCAAGGATGGATCAAGGCTTTGGTTACTATCTATAAATCACTAAATGAACTCAGACCCAGTTACCATCTCTCTCTTATGGCAGGCATTGTGCTTGGCTGGGCCTCCGTCATGGTTTGATTCCTGAACTTAGATCCACCATATCTGGCAGCACGTCATCCTCAGAGGGGAGAACACACCTCTTGACCTGCTCTGACCAGTTTGGTGGGATTCAGAACACATCAAGAGCACAGGTCTACTTGAGAGATTTTTGTACTGGTGTAGCTACACTGATGTGGCTGAACTGGTACCAACCCCTTGTGCACACTCACTGCACTGGTGTAAAATGGAATTTGCACCTGTGCAAACTCACCACAGTTTCAAACCAGTCACATCAATGCTAAAATCTCCAATGTGGACAATCTCTAAGACATATTTGTTTGGTCAAGCTCTTGACTGACCGTTAGTAATATTAGGAATAGGGTGCTTTTTCAGAGAACAGCACGGTATAGGGAAGGGAGCAAGCTCCTGCAATGAGTATAGATAAAAATTATAATAAATAGTGTCCAAAAATCAATACTTAGTTAGGAAAGAAGTAGATAAATCATGCTGCTTTTTGACATACCTCACATCATCTCATGAGACTCTACAGAATGGAACAATTAAAATAAAACAACTGCACTGGTTCGATAGTCACTGTTTTTAGATGCTTAATGCACCTTTTCACTTACAAATAAAAAGAAACAAAAACAACAAGGCACCTTCAACCCTTATTTATTGACTCCAGCCAGAACATTCAACGAGGATCAGGAATCACAACTGGAGACAGATTTTCAAAACAGCTCACTCCCAGCAACGTTCTTCACCATTTCATTTGAAAAAGCAAACTATAAACCGGCTTATTTTACACTCAGGCCTATACTTAGCAACCTAGTAGCCGAACAGCCATATGAATTTATGATAATTAAAAAATATAAGGTACTACCAAGACATAGTCTGTCTTTTTAATCCTGAATTATTAACCTATTCTTATTATTAACCTGCATGAACCTTATTAATACGCTTCCTTTAAAGGTCAGCAGTAATAGGGGAATGCCAATTGGGCTCTGCAACAATGAAATATTTTATACTAACATATGCCTATTCTGAAAGCTATGCCCCATCTAGGTTAAAGAGTAACAGCATTTTTATCTCATCCGATATTTCTTTCCCCAGGCAGTAATTTGTTGGGATTCAAAAGACAAAGAAGATCACCCCACAAATTCGGGTTTACTTTTGGTTGTGTTTGTCCGATTGCAAATATTGATATTAGACTGGAGGTGAATGGAAGAAATTTAAGGCTTTTTTTTTTTTCACGCTTCCAACCTCTAGGTAAGAGCTTTGTTCACATATAGTAACTACTTTCTTTTGACAGAGATAAAAGGATATCTTCATCTATGAATTTTTTTGTGTGGAATATTAGATTCTGAAACAAAACCACATTATAATCTACAGGAATACTCCAAACTGTTTGCAAGTGGCTATGGTTTAAAAAACATTCAACACAAAAGACAAAATATTATCCTACCAGTACGTGCACTAGAAGACTGAAGTCTTTTTCTCCACCACATTGCAATTTAGCTGACGCAGGTCTTGTCCACTCCCTTAATTCAGGACTTGGTGCTGAGCAGATCGTTTAACCAAACCACTTAAGAAGGGAAGCTGTCTTCCTGTTATCTCAGGAGCTTGAATGATCCAGCCAGGAGAGAAGTCAAGATGTACCAGCTATCACTTCTGGTATTGAAGTGCAAGCGTCAGCCAACTGAGAGCCCTTTCAGACTTAATGAGTGCTTTAAAAAAATATGAAGCCGGCAAGGACCTATTGACCTCTGCTAGATGGAAAGAAGATGATAAAAGTGAAAACTAAGAGGAATCACTAATGGCATTTTGTACAGAGATTCTGCCCTTTCCCCCTACCTTCTTCTTCATCTATGCTTTACCTTAGTGAACTTTTACAAAGCAGCTAAAGGGGAACTTCAGTATCATTAATATACAGCAGCGGGGCAGGGGGGGGAGGGGGTTGCTGAATGGCTGGAGTTTTTTTAACAAGGGGAAATTCAGGCTTTTAATGTCACTGCAGAGAGGCAAAAGGATTCTATCAAAATAAAAATCAAAGATTTGTTTGAAAAATCCTTACTTATATAGCTAAGAACATCTAGATTTTTAAAATGGAGAGAGCTGTAAGAAGCTGTTTTGCTATTCAGCCTGTATGGTCTTGCACATTTCCCTCCATCTGGGCACTGAACTATCATTTCTACTTTAGAATGTAAGCAGTGGGCAGTGGTTCACCCATGGTTCTGTCATTCTGTAGACCACACAGAAAAAGACCATCTCATAGGCTCACCTCCCCTTCCCAAGCACCTCCTACTTGGGCAGCAGAACAAAGATGGATTTTCAGAAAAGCGCTCCACATTGGCTTAACTTTGTTCCCACTGGAGTCAATGGGCAGTGTATCACTGATTCCAACTGGAGCAAAGTTATGTGAGTGCTGAAGACCTTAGAAAAATCTCACCCAGCACCTTTGGAGAAATAAGAGTTATGGACAACTCAGAATCCAAGGACTCCACTTGTGATACAATGCTGCTCTGTCTGGTTCCAAGCCCCAGCCAGGTAGGGTGGTGCTTACATTTAAAAAGTGTTTTCACTGACGTTAAAAAAAAGCATGAAAAGCATTATTTCCATTGAGCCAACTTCATCACTGGCATAACACCACTATAAACCAGTGGAGTTACACTAGAAATGAACTGGGACCATTAGGTTTTCTTAAAAAAAAAATCTCTGAACTACATTTTGGGCTTAAAACCATTTGATAGCATCTGTATAAGACTCTGATTTTTCAATCCTATGCCAACGGTGTTTAAAGCAGCAATAATACTTAGTGCTTCATCCAAGAATCTTAAATGTAATTCACAAATCTTTTAAAAAAAAATCTATAGAGCACCAATCACAGTATCTAGGTACATTAATGAATTAAACTGCACAACATTCCTGTGAGATCAGTTTTATTATCCTCATTTCATAGCTGGGGGAAATCCACGCCACTGTGACATTCCCCAGGTGTTATCTGGACTGGTGATCTGCTAGGTCACTCCAAACCTTGACTATGGGAGCCAGCCTTACCCTGCTCTGCTGTGAGAACCCCGACTCCTGGGCTGTTCCCACACAGCCTCTAGCATATAAGCTGCTACCAGCTATGTGACTGAGCACTTTTGACCAGCCGCTGCTTGGATTGTGCAACCGAATGACACTAGCCAATATCTCCAGTCCCAGACAACTCTAGGAACCTCCGTCTTGCAGTGTTCAGTTATTCCCACTGGACACTAAAAGCTGATACGAGTTCGTCAATTTAACAAAGAAATTGATATGTACCAGGCTTGTTATCCCAAGGGGAGGCTCTGACATGCTTCAAACCAAACACATTGCTTCACATAGAATAAACAAACAAAGTTATTAACCACAAAAGATATATGTTAAGTGATTGTAAGTCAAAGCACAAGAAGTCAGATTGGTCAAATGAAATAAAAGCAAAACGCATTCTAAGATGATCTTAACTCTTTCAGTCCCCTTACAAACTTAGATGCTTCTCACCACAGCCTGACTGGTTGCCCGTCAGCCCAGCTCTCCCCTTTGATCAGCGCTTCAGTCGCTTGGTGTCTGTAGATGGAGGTGGAAGAGAGAGAGCATGGCAAACGTCTCTCCCTTTTATCATGTTCTTTCTTCCCTCTTGGCTTTGCCCCCCCCCTTCAGAGTCAGGTATGCATTACTTCATCCTAGTCCCAAACTGACCAAGGATAGGGGGGTGACTCACTCGAGAGTCCAACAGATCCTTTGTTCCTGTGAGGCTGAGCTGGGTTTGTCCCATACATGCCCTGATGAGGTGTGAACTGCCCCTCTGTCCCTGGAGAGTTTTGCCTGGGTTTGTTTTAAGCCATGAGGACACATTTTCAGCCTCATAACTAGATACATGAAATTACAACCTATAACATCACTATAACAACAATGTTCAGTGCATCATGAGCCTTCTGAAGACACCCGACATGACAAACTGAGCATTGGATACCACACAATCATATTATAAGGATGAACATGAGGGTGCAGGGTGTTCCCCCGAGGTACAAAGTGTCAGAGCAGGGTTGGGGTTAAAGTTTCTTCAAGAGATTTCTTCATTTAAGACACTGAGGAGAAAGATCTATGCCTCTGTGAAGTTTAGTATTTGCTACCAGAGCTATGCACGTTACCTGCTATTTAGTTATTGCTGTTTCTATAGGAAAGTTTCTAAAATCTGCACTGAGGATAATATTATAATATACCTTATCTTTGTTAGTGGTACAGGAGAAAAGATTGTTATTTGAATCTCCAGCTGGCATGGGAGGACCTACTTCTGATTTGCAAGAAATATTCAGTGGCAAAAAACTACACTTACATAGAGTTACGGTTGCTTGGTGGCATGTCTTCCACTTGCAGAACTTTGAACAACATTCAAACTTCTGAAAACTAGGAAATGCACAGTTAAGGTTGCTCATGCAACCTTAACTCTGCCCTCTTTCAGCATGCCCCAATATGCCTCATGAACACATATACCTTTACTCTGCTAACCCCACAGTTACTGAAATGTACAAGCTCTTTAATAACCCATTCACTCTCATCTCCAGGACTCCATCTAACACTATTACAGGACAAAAAGGGGAAGAAAAGAAAGGATTGTGCTCTTTTCTATTTCCTCCTGGAGCAGGCAGTAGCCAATGGCAATTATTTGCCTACACTCTAGAAGCAGGCAGTGTGTTATGTGTACCTGCATTAAGTGGTGGAGGCAGTAGCTGAGCCTGCTTGGTAAAGGTGCATTTGTGATCTTAGGACACATGTGGGTTACTTTGAGGTGTGTGACAGAACTGTGATTCTGATATAAGGAGATGTATGTTTTGCACCTTCCAATGTGTGTAAGCAAGGGAAGAGCTGCAGGGGTACCATCAGGACCCAGTATGCATCATTTCAATGCAGAATTGTGTATGTCATATAATTAGCAGGGCCCAGGGCTTTTATTACAAAGAGTATTGTCAATCGTGAGCTGGGATATGAGAGCAGTCTAAGCATTTATTATCTGAATGCACTCTAGGTAAAGCGAGTATGGTCGGTGTCAGGTGTAGCTGTACTGATGGTACAGGCAGTAGTTAGCTCTGTTTGGCAGAGATGCATTTGTGAGATCTGTGGATTTCTTTGAGGTGTGTGACCAAGCTGTGATTGTGATAGGAGAAGATCTAGGTTTTCCACCCTCTAGTATGTGACAGCAAAGGGAAGAGGTGCATGGGTACCTTCAGGATGCAGTATCCATCATTTCTTTGCAAAATTATGTAGGTTGTCAGTATCAGGGCACACGGCTTTTATTACAAAGGATATTAGCAGCAGCGAGGTGGAATATGAGAGGATTCCAATGCTTTAATGATGGTTAAGTGAAGTGTAGCTTAAGATGGTCTCCTGTGAGTATGTGTAAGGGAGTTTTAAAAGGCTGAGAAGTGGTCCTTAAGTTTACATGTGTGGTATTCTTTCTGGGGAGTTGACTAAGTGTTTGAATGTATGCCAGGATCTGGAACCTCCTGAATCTTATAGTGCCAAGAGCAGTGCTTAATTTGTGCCAGGGGTTGCCAGGGCTGAGCCTGGCCACCTCTTGGCTTGACAATTAATAGCCCCAGCACCTCTCGGCTTACTGCATCAGTTATGAAAGTAAATAAATTGCTTGAACCCCTGCACCTACTTGCTTGAGCCCTGGCATCTCTTTCACTCCTCCACCCCCATCTCTCCCCTCTCAGGAAGCATTCCCAGGTCTAATTTTTCCCCAAAAAGACTTTTATTACATTCCCCAGAAAATAAAATTGCCACCCACGACTCATAGATTGTAGCAACCTCCAGTGATAGTTCAAAACCCCCTTTGTGATTAACTTAGTTATGTCAACTGAAGGATGAGTTCACAGCCATCAGTCTCAATGAGGTCTCTGAGCCATCCAGTCATTAGTACCACTCAGTTTAACAGTATAAAGCAGAAGAAAAAAAATGTTTGGAGGGATGTGGGGTATGAAACTCAATCCCCTTGGTTAAATGACCCCAAATTTTGATCAATAACGCTATCCCAAGCCCCCATGAGGCACAAATTTCAAAGCACTCCAAATTAACAGGTCAGATTTTAGAGTACTTTAAAAGGTTGCGCTTTAAAGCATATAAAATAGTGGGAATGGAACTAGCTGTTTTTCTGTATTGGCGCATGAGCACTGTAAAAGTGTACATTTTCTTAAATACCACTCTCAATTTGGGTCCCCTGCAGATTTAGTGGATGCCACACACTACCTTCGGTAAAACTCAACAGATTGAGATCATTTTGACCTGCATCACATCAATAATTTGACCTCTCTCTCTGAACAAAAAAACCGACCTAGAAATATTTTGAAAAATGGCTATTCTTTTCTGGGTTTATATCTCTACAACCCCTAGTTCAAATGACCCCAAATTTGGGTTACTAACCCTACCATGCACCCTCCTGCGGCACTCCAAATTTCAAAGGAATCTGACTAAGTATGTTGATTATAGAGGTCTTAGAAAGTTGCCCTTGAAACAGAAGACGTGACATAAGCTTAACTACAGTGGAGCTGCTGTACCATTAAAATCAAGGAAATATTTTGAAGAGGTGTTATTGTTCCTTCAAAGAAAGACAACTATTCCAGAGACACTTTACCATAATGGGCTCTCATTTTAGAAAAGAGACAACCGAGTGGGGACATGATAGACATCTATAAAATCATGTACGGTGTGGAGAATGTGAACAGGGAAGTGTTATTTACCCCTTTACAACAATCAGGGGTCGCCCAATGAAATTAATAGGCAGCAGGTTTAAACAAACAAAAGGAGGTACTTCTTCACACAAAGCACAGTCAACCTATGGAACTGGTTGCCAGGGGATGTTGTGAAGGCCAAAAGTATAACTGGGTTCAAAAAAGAATTAGATAATTTCATCCACACTGTAAACATTGTTCCAGCGCCCTTGAAGATGTCCAGGGCATGTGCTGATTTGACACATGAACTCAGTAGTCTCTGGTGGCAGGAGACTATGGAGACCTCTGCAGAACCCCAAGCTGCCCAGCATGGTTGAACTTCTAGGGGAGAGTAGTGTTAAAAATGTTACCTGTGTTCCCCAGGGGTGAATTCCCCTGCAGACGGCATTGACCAGGCTGGCATGGGAAGGTGTAATTTGCACCTCCTTCTGCCAGAACAAGTGAATCTTGGCTATTAGCCAAGATGGTGAGGGGTTCAATCCCATGCTCTAGGTGTCCCTAAACCTCTGACTGCCAGAAGCTGGGATTGGACAACTGGACATTATTGATCATACAATAAATTGCCTTCTTCTGCTCATTCCCTCTGAAGTATCTGGCACTGGCAACTGTTGGAAGAAAGGATACTGGGCCAGATGGACCACTGCCCTAACCCAGTATGGCCGATATTATTTTATGCTCAACCACTGCCAGGAAATATTACTATATGGCAGGATGATGATGCCTGTCAACTCCATTAGGGAGCCACAGTTTAGTGCTCACTGGTTTGCAGGATGCTGTAGGACTGTGTTCTGTTTGTCCCTAGACGGTGCTGCTGAAGGACGCAATGTTTTATAAAAATCAGATCCCAATCCTTTTACATCTACTGTACAATATGCATGATTATAAATACAGAGACCTATTGTATGTACACCCTTGTGCTTTCATTATGCATATTTAAAGGCTTAAGTACTTAACTGGCAATAGACTATCCCCCCAAGTTTCAAAAGTGCTGAGCACTCTGCAGCTTCCCAAAATTAAAGGCCACTTTGGAAAATGTGGACCTCTGCCCGTATAGTACAACAGCAGCTGCACGTTTCTATAGCGCAGCCAGCGTCTGGTATAGCAGTGCTTGCAGCCCTGGACATTAACCTTTAAATACTTACCCTAATAAATAAATAAATAAAGCAAGGAGATGCCTATTTTTAGGCAGTGCACTGGTGGTGACCTGACAGCCAATTAAGGTTCACAATAACAAGACTTGTTCACAAAGGGAAACCTGACCCTGAACCTTTCTGATTTTTCTTTATTAAAATGTAAAAAGAAACTAGTCAGGATTCACTTGTGCTGGCAGAAGGAGGTGCAAATTACACCTTCCCATGCCAGCTTGGTCAATGCTGCCTGCAGGGGAATTCACCCCTGGGGAACACAGGTAACATTTTTAACACTACTCTCCCCTAGAAGTTCAACCATGCTGGGCAGCTTGGGGTTCTGCAGAGGTCTCCATAGTCTCCTGCCACCAGAGACTACTGAGTTCATGTGTCAAATCAGCACATGCCCTGGACATCTTCAAGGGCGCTGGAACAATGTTTACAGTGTGGGTGCTGAAAGCCGTCACATAAAACTGTAAACCCTGTATATGATTAAGCCAGGCATTCGGTTGCTATTACTACTTCAAGCCAGGGGGTATGGACAGCGCTTCTGCTCTCAGCGACTGGGATGTGGGTGGTCATAGCTAGTGGCTGGAGCATGCCTAGTGGTTAGAGCAGGCATCAGTGCCCAGGGTCAGAGTCAGCAGTCAGATGCCACAGCCGAAGTCAGAGGTCAGGAATCAGCACCGAGGATCAGAACCCGGTTACCTGGAGCAAGGCAAGGCGGGGAGCAAGGCTGGGAAGAAACAGGCACAAGCACTGTCACAGCCAGGGGAAAATGCATTGAGCAGCTGCTAAACTGCAACTGTTGCTTGGCTTAAGAGTCAATCTGCTGACCCGTCCACTCAGGTGGCATAGCCAATTAGGCAGCCTATTACAGGCCAGCTGGGTGCATTAGGTAGCCCGGAGACTGGCTCTGCTGCAGGTCCTAATTCCCGACACCTGAATATCTTTATTATGCATTTTCCCAATGTTTTCACCTGCACAGGCTGCCTCAATACCCATCCTGGCAGCCCTTCCATTATAGACAGACCTAGCGTGAACCTGCCCCACCACATGTCAATGTTAATATTGCAGGAAAAATAAGATGTGACAAACCCAGGAAAGGTAAAGTTAAACTGACTTTTCTCTTTACTCTCTTCCCTGTGAATAAAAAACAAGGCAAAATGCTGTGAGTCACAGCTGGCGTCTGACCTTTAGCAAAGATGTTATTCAAGCACTAACAGCAGCATCAAAATAAATTGCAATTGTGCCACCTTCAATAGCACTCTCATCAGATTTCCCAAGCTAAGCAGGGCTAGGTTGGGTGCATATGTGGGAACATCTGACTCAGTATATAAACATGAGAGACCTCCAAGGAACAGCGAGGCACTGCAGAAAGTGGGGTTAGTGATTCAATAGGTGGCACTAAATAAGTGGGTTGATTATCAGAGGTGCTATGTCTACACAACCCCCCTTGATTTACCGGAGTCCCAGGATAAAAAGAAAATGCAGGGGCTCAACACCTCTGAAAGACTGGCACTTATTTAAGTGCCTAACCTTAGGCATTCATGTTTCATGACTTCGGCCTAAGTGACTTGCCCAAGACCATACAAGAATCTGTGGCAGAGCCTATAATAGAATGCCCATTCATTTTCTTGAGACCTGGTGGGTGAGGTAATACCTTGTATTGGACCAACTTCTTTTGGTGAGAGAGATAAGCTTTCGAGCTTACATGGAGCTCTCAAGACCGGAAAAAAGAGCTCAAGCTTTCGAAAAGTTCGAAAGCTTGTCTCCCTCACCAACAGAAGTTGGTCGAATAAAAGATATTACCTCACCCAGCTTGTCTCTCTAATATCCTGTGAGCAACACAGCTACAACTACACTGCATATATTCATTTTCTTAACAATTGTTTCACTTGCTGCCAGTGGTGGATATGAGTTTGTACAGATCACCCTGGAGTTTGTTATGGTTACTATGCGTGGGCATTGGGAGTGTGTGTGCAAATCAAACAGGACAAAACCCTATGAAGTTTATATCACAGTTTTAACAAACAAAACCACATTAGGGAAGAGAATACTGAATTTATGCCTTAATTCTGTCACCCAGTTGTGAAGGTGGGCCACTCTCATTAAATTGTCCCACTGTGATGCACTGGCGGGGTGTGTGTGTGTGTGTGTGTGTGTGTGTGTGTGTGTGTGTGTGTGTGTGTGTGTGTGTGTGTGTGTGTGTGTGTGGAGAGAGATTATTCTCTAGTGGCTGACCTACAAAAAGGATAAAGGGAGCTGCTTCTCTTGGAAGCTCAGGAGTTCGCTCTTAAACCACAGGGTATCACTGCTTGACTTCTGAGCTGACAGACCAGGGGTACGTCTACACTTACTTCCTGGTTCGGCGGCAGGCAATCGATCTTCTGGGATCGATCCCGGAAGTGCTCACCGTCGACGCCGGTACTCCAGCTCGGCAAGAGGAGTACGCGGCATTGATGGGGGAGCCTGCCTGCCGCGTCTGGACCCGCGGTAAGTTCGGACTAAGGTACTTCGAATTCAGCTACGTTATTAACGTAGCTGAATTTGCGTACCTTAGTCCGAAGTGGGGGGTTAGTGTGGACCAGGCCCAAGTTTCTAGTCCCAGCTGACAATTTGTTCATGTGTTCATTTATATGCAGTACACTTCTACCCCGATAGAACGTGACCCGATATAACACGAATTCGGATATAACGCGGTAAAGCAGCAGGGAGCCCCGGGCCCTTTAAAGCACCACCTGAGCCCCGCTGCTTTACCGCGTTATATCCGAATTCGTGTGGAGCCCCAGGCCCTTTAAATCACTGTCCAAGCCGGCTGCCAGAGCTCCGGCGGTGATTTAAAGGGCCCAGGGCTCCCCACAGCAGCTGGAGACCCAATATAACGTGGTCTCATCTATAAGGCGGTGAGATTTTTTGGCTCCCGAAGACTGCGTTATATCAGGGTAGAGATGTAGTTGTTCCTGTTGTCGGCAGATCATGAATTTATTTTACCACAAAACTAGGCAAGTGTCACAAAATTATGTCCTGAAAAGTCAAGGCTCAATAGGGCAGAAATGTGGTTTAAAGGACACCATCTACATACTCACTTATCCTTAAGGTTTGTTATTTACACTGTATTGCTCTCTTACAAGCTTGAGAACAGAGTTCATTCCTTACCAATTCTGCCTGTTTCCAACCAGTAATTATTGCTTACCTCTTCTGCCGCCCTCCCATATTCTATTTTATGTAAAGCGCAAGCCAGCCTGGCTTTGTATTATTTGTTTATTATTGTTGTCATTTTTTTTTTCAGTTAGTAAATCTCCTACTGCTGTTATGTGTTTTTAAGAAGAAACACTCTGATGGGATCCTGAAGCCAATATTTTCAGTCGGGAACTACATTTCTACTATTTAAGTCTGGTTAGCTCCGCGTCCCTTTGTTTTGGCACACAGATTCTACAGCAACCCAGATGGATACGCACCGCCCAGGAATATCACTGTGTCAGTTCACAACAAGAAAAATGTGCATGAACTGGGCAGCTTTCCTGCCTCTCATTCACAGTCTGGAATTAAATAATAGTGTAGTGACCTATGCTTAGATTCCCAGATACAAGCATGACACTAAAGCAGGCAATAAAAATTCATGATGAATATACATTTCCTATATATAAGCTGACAGCTGCTGCACAGAGCAACCAATTTCAGTCTAATGTGAAAGGGAACTGCATTATCTGTTACATTGCACGTTACAACATGTACCATTAGATACAGATAACCGGTAGTATGTTAATAAAAGGAATGTATCCCCACCTGCTTCCTGCTTGCATGAAACATTACCACCAAGAAACTGAACATTGCACATTGGGGTGTACACGGGGCGGGCAGGCATTTACCATGAAAGAAATCTTCCTTGCAGCTTGCAGAAAGGGCTGCACTGTGCTTACCTGTGTGGTCAGGTTTTCCATCCACGACAGCGAGTCTGCCTTTGCCAGTGGGCATAAAGGTGCGGCTGAGCTGGCAGTCAGTGTGATACAATGATAGCCACTGTCGACATAGGAAGTGCCAAGTCTTCTCACGGCTTGTATTGGTCACAGTTATCTCCTCCACATACCAGGCTTGCTGCTTCTCTAGACCATCATGCTTAAACAGAAACATGCAAAGCCTTAAAAAGTGAGATTACAGGGATGGGAGGTCTAGTGAAACTTCAATACACACACACTGCATGTGTTACATGTATGCATACATCTACATGCCATAATGTCCATATACTACCCATGCATACACAGACACACACAAATCTTAACACCTATGGGACATGCCACATTTTCATTTAGATATTGTCCTAACAGACTGGTGGTGACCTGTAAAGGCTTGAAATTTGGCACAAGGTCGGCCTAGAGTCAGGAATGTGTCTTTTGCCATTGTGAAAAACATCCAAATTTGTCCAAGTCGTAAGCCCCTGAAAGTCGCAATTCACATATGAATTTTGTTATAGGCTGGCAGCACAGGCTATCCTCCATCCTCAAAGAGCTCCTATGGGTTGTTCAGACTTCATATGTACCATCTCCACACAGCGAATGACCATGCTCCACTCAGAGCTACAGGAGTGGAGCAAGACTTTTCCTGAAATTGCTCCTCCCAGCTTCTTCTTCTTCTTCTTATGTCCTTGTCACAAACTAGATATTTTTCCAGAACTGTGCACAAGTGAAGGTTCTTTCCATTGCTGCAGCAGGATCCTCCTTTGTACAGGTTTCCTCAAAGAGTCGGGAAACGAGCAGATGCTCCATGGTCAGCACCTCAGCACACTCGCATATATTTGTGTCATTAGAATAGCCCCATCTGATCATGTTCGCTTTTGATCTGCCAGTTTGCGTGTGCAGGTGGTTCAGGCATTGCCACGTTGACCAGTCTCTGTCGGCCTCTCGGGGGTTTCAGATCTATTTCAGTGCATCTGACGGCATGTAGCATGTAGTCTTTCATTCCGTAACCTCAGTCATGCCTTGCCTGGGGGCCATAGCAAAAGCGTTTACATTGCAGCCCCTGTCAGATTCTTATGAATCTGCAAATTCTGCTGCACGCCTTGTCACTAACAACTTCAAACAAATATCATGCTCCTCCCAGCAGCTAAAGGCAGCTGTGGCACGTTCTCTTTGCTCTCAAGTCTGGTCTTTCCTGTGCTCTCAATGACCCTCCTCCTCTGCATGCTGATGTCTCCTTACCAAGGAAGACAAGGAGGAAGTTGAGTGACTCGCTCAAAAGCAGAATAGTGAGAAGAGAAGAAAGGAGGACAGGGACAGACAAGAACAGAGGCAGATATGATGGTGGACAGGAGCAGAGGTCGGGTCAAGTACAAGGGAGGAGTTGAGGGAGGAGCAGAAGGAGGGCAAAGACAGCTAGGAGGACAGGCGCAGAAGGATCTATAGCCACTAAAACTCACCTGGAATTAAATCCAGGATTCTTGATTCTCTACATTCCTTCCTTGTCTAGCAAATACTTGTGAAAAAACACTTACAAAAATGTGTGTTTCTTCCCTCTCTAGTTGCTGGTCCACCCAGAATATAACAACCTTCTACTGCAGGGATCTTTGCACGCAGCCCGCCAAAGTAAGCACCCTGGTGGGCTGGGCCAGTTTGTTTACCTGCCACGTCCACAGGTTTGGCTGATCGTGGCTCCCACTGGCCACAGCTCCCACTGGCCGCGGTTCGCCACTCCAGGCCAATGGGGGCTGCAGGAAGCGAACCGCGACCAGTGGGAGCTGCAATTGGCCGAACCTGCGGACGCAGCAAGTAAACAAACTGGCCCGGCCCACCAGGGGGCTTACCCTGGCGGGTTGCGGGCCAAAGGTTGCCAATCCCTGTTCTACTGCTACTAGTAACTCCATTAGCTCAAGTGACAGTGGTTTGTGCTATGGATCTAAAAGATCCAAACCCTATTAAGGACCCGCGTGGATGTCAATATGATTTCACATGATGAAACGTCTGTTTTGCTGTTTACTTTTTTTAAAGGCCTAGGCATTTTTTTTTAAATTAGTTACACTGGATGTTGTTAATGGCTGCCATCAAGCAGAACTTGGATCTACAGACTATCAAAGACCTTACTAAAGCTGATGGGTGTGCTACCTACCATTCTTTTAGACTAAATGGAAGGAATGAGATAGCCTGAGACAACAGAAACAACTAGGCAAAGCAATCGGCCACATGGTAAAGACTGAGCAGAGTGAAGCCATGTGGTCTGAGGGGTTTCCCTGAAATGGTTGAAAATGCTGGAGCAAGAGGTTTGACTGGTGCAGCTATGAGTGAGTCTGTGTGAGTGAAAGGCAGAGAAGCCAGTAGACAGACCGTAACATTCTTTAAAGAATTCTTTATGTAATAAAACCAACACCTCATAGAGCTCTTATTTCTATATGTATTACCCAGTTTCACTGTGGTTCCAACAGAAAGAAAGCTGTATAACAAAGAGCAACAAAATCAACTTCTTAAATTTTAAAAAGAAAAAATGGAACTGGTCATTTGTAGGAGTAAGACTCTACAGAAACACTAGCTACACAAAAAGTCAATGGTCAGCAATCTTCACGTATCAGGAAGAAAGCTTCCCTCCATCATGATATTAGCTCCAAGAGGTTTGAGAGGGGTATTTATCAGAGATAGGGATTCAGGACTCTGGGACATTGGAGCTACTCTGTGATGAGAATTTTTATGTTCCTTTCTTTTCCTTTTTTAGAATTCTCCCTCTCAAACCCTTCTCCAGACTCAACCCCATGTCGTCAATTCAAGCTGTCAAAGAAAAAATAATAATTGTTGAATTATTTCTAGGCCTTAATCCAAAACACAAAACTAGATCTGAATACCTCAAAATGTTGGGGGGGGAAGGAGGGGTGTAGATCTGAATTCAATTCTCAATGTCCTAACTAGCTCCTATTGGTTGACCCAAAAAACCCCAGAGGTTTTTTGGTTTTGTTTTCCTTGTCTTGCTGGAGGGGAAGAACTTCTTAAAAATTGGGTCAGAATTTCGCAACTTGTCTCTATCACAAGGTTTCTCTCACTGCTATACCTTGTCTCCTAATTGGGAAGATTGATTTGCTGTTCCCATGCATGGACTTCTTAAAACTATAGCCTCAAAAGTTAAAATTATCGCACACTCAGACAGCTTTTATTATCTTTATCATGCTCTTGCATAGAATGGGTAGAAGCTGGGAGTCACACCTTATTTTTCCTTCAACTCCCCTCTGGTCTATCAAGCTGTGATTGCATTTCCCTTTTTAGTTAATTATGTGAGCCTCAATTTAAAATATTGTAAACAAGTGACCCATTCAGATCTATAAAATTATATATATTTCCCCCTCTAAGCAAATTATACTAATTTCAAGTCACAAAAAATGTTTACCTCCAGGGTGATGTTTTGGATTTCTCCAATTTCTGGACCATGAATTTTAAAGGTATTAATTGACCCTTTGGAGACTTTAAACACAGCTGTTTGTTGAGATACATTAGATCCAGTTTTCTTATATAAACGTGTCTTGCTGAGTTTTCCTTTAGAGCCCTTCATCTTAAGAAATACCTAAGAAATATATAACAAATATCCCTGTATTAATAACTCAGCTACCTTAAAAACATTTAAGATTTCATTGTCTAGGAAGATATGGTAAGCAGGTAAATGATTCACTTTTGTAAGACCCTGATTTGGATCTCACTTATACTGGTTTCACCGCAGTGTAACTGTAGATTTGATTGGGGTTGTTATGGATTTACATTAGTGTAGGTGAGATTAGAATCTGGCCCTAAATCTCTCAAATAAATGCATTCTAACACCAGGTCTGGAGTCAATAGTAGTTTAGCCATTGACTTCAAATGGAGCAGAATATAAATGGTTTGCACATATTATAAAGGGAATTAAGTCACAACATTTCAACTTGTATCATGAAATCACCCACTTCCCCACAACACAAGCCTGGCCTATTTGGATCCGTCAGTCCCTTTGTGTTTACTTTTACTCTTACATTGAAGTGAGGTTCTTACCCACGAAAGCTTATGCTCCCAATACTTCTGTTAGTCTTAAAGGTGCCACAGGACCCTCTGTTGCTTATTACATGTCAACTAGATCTTATTTCTGTAGCTATGAAAATAGGCAACCATTGTCCAGGCTTCTGGGCACATCAGAATATATATTTTTAATTGATTCATTTAAGAACATGTTGCTGAACTTTCAAAAGAAACAAGAAAAAAAAAACCTGTATTTGACCCAAGGCCAACAATGGAAAATGCCAGCCTAGAATGAATTTGTCTGAAAAAGTTATGAATAACTGAAAAGCAGATGAAAGGGAAGGGGAAGAATGGAAGCTTCAGACTATAAACAGTCACAGGTGCTCCTACTATAAAACCATCAAAAGGGACTGGTACCCATATCCTAGCAAGAACATTGCTGTTATAAACTTTGTTCCAGTATGTTAAATATTGTCAAGTCAACTGTTTGTTTAAAATAGTCTCCTACATTCTAATTAACTGAAAGCTAAAAATGTGGTTAAAATGTTGCTATTAAATCTAATTATAAAGGTAGCTTTTTAATTATAAAGGTAGCTCCACTTAGGAAGGAAAAATCAGTTTCACACATACAGAATGGGAAGAGACTGTCTAGGAAGGAGTATGGCAGAAAGGGATCTAGGGGTTATAGTGGACCACAAGCTAAATATGAGTCACCAGTGTGATGCTGTTGCAAAAAAAGCAAACATGATCCTGGGATGTATTAACAGGTGTGTTGTGAGCAAGACACGAGAAGTCATTCTTCCACTCTACTCTGCTCTGGTTAGGCCTCAGCTGGAGTATTGTGTCCAGTTCTGGGCGCCGCATTTTAAAAAAGATGTGGAGAAATTGGAAAGGGTCCAGAGAAGAGCAACAAGAATGATTAAAGGTCTTGAGAACATGACCTATCAAGGAAGGCTGAAAGAATTGGGTTTGTTTAGTTTGGAAAAGAGAAGACTGAGAGGGGACATGATAGCAGTTTTCAGGTATCTAAAAGGGTGTCATAAGGAGGAGGGAGAAAACTTGTTCACCTTAGCCTCTAAGGATAGAACCAGAAGCAATGGGTTTAAACTGCAGCAAGGGAGGTCTAGGTTGGACATTAGGAAAAAGTTCCTAACTGTCAGGGTGGTTAAATAGGGTTACCATATTCTGTGCCTCCAAATGGAGGACACTCCACGGCCCACGGCCCCGCCCCCAGCCCCGCCCATACCCCCGCCCCAACCCCGCCCCCTCCCAAAAGTCTCCGCCCCCTCCCCTGCTTCCCGCGAACATTTGATTCGCGGGAAGCCTGAAGCAGGTAAAGAGGGTGTGGGGGGGAGGAGGCGCGGTCCAGGCTGGCCCCCCGGCGGCTCCAGCCTGGGTCGGCTCGGGCCCTGGGGTGCCGGCCCCAGCCGACCACCCCCAGCCCGCCCAGCACTGCCGGCCCCCGGCGGCCCGGCGCACCCCCGGGCTCCCCGCGGGCCCGGCTCCCCGCGGGCCCGGCTGACCTGCTCCCCGCCGGCCCGGCTCCCCGCGGGCCCGGCTGACCGGCTCCCCACGGGCCCGGCTCCCCGCGGACCCGGCTGACCTGCTCCCCGCCGGCCCGGCTCCCCGCGGGCCCGGCTGACCGGCTCCCCGCCGGCCCGGCTCCCCGCGGGCCCGGCTGACCGGCTCCCCGCTGGCCCGGCTGACCGGCTCCCCGCCGGCCCGGCTCCCCGCGGGCCCGGCTCACCTGCTCCCCGCCGGCCCGGCTCCCCGCGGGCCCGGCTGACCTGCTCCCCGCCGGCCCGGCTCCCCGCCGGCCCGGCTGACCGGCTCCCCGCCGGCCCGGCTCCCCGCGGACCCGGCTGACCTGCTCCCCGCCGGCCCGGCTCCCCGCGGGCCCGGCTGACCGGCTCCCCTCCGGCCCGGCTCCCCGCGGGCCCGGCTGACCGGCTCCCCGCCGGCCCGGCTCCCCGCGGGCCCGGCTGACCGGCTCCCCGCGGGCCCGGCTCCCCGGCTCCCCGCCGGCCCGGCTCCCCGCGGGCCCGGCTGACCGGCTCCCCGCGGGCCCGGCTCCCCGGCTCCCCGCCGGCCCGGCTCCCCGCGGGCCCGGCTGACCTGCTCCCCGCCGGCCCGGCTCCCCGCGGGCCCGGCTGACCTGCTCCCCGCCGGCCCGGCTCCCCGCGGGCCCGGCTGACCGGCTCCCCGCGGGCCCGGCTGACCTGCTCCCCGCCGGCCCGGCTCCCCGCGGGCCCGGCTGACCTGCTCCCCGCCGGCCCGGCTCCCCGCGGGCCCGGCTGACTGGCTCCCCGCGGGCCCGGCTGACCTGCTCCCCGCGGGCCCGGCTCCCCGCGGGCCCGGCTGACCGGCTCCCCGCCGGCCCGGCTCCCCGGCTCCCCGCCGGCCCGGCTCCCCGCCGGCCCGGCTGACCTGCTCCCCGCCGGCCCGGCTCCCCGCCGGCCCGGCTGACCGGCTCCCCGCCGGCCCGGCTCCCCGCCGGCCCGGCTGACCTGCTCCCCGCCGGCCCGGCTCCCCGCCGGCCCGGCTGACCTGCTCCCCGCCGGCCCGGCTCCCCGCCGGCCCGGCTGACCGGCTCCCAGCCCGGACCCCGGCCCGGCACCGCGCCCCCGGCTCCCCGTCCGGCCCCGCGCCCGGCACTGCGCCCCTAGTTCCCGGCCCGGCACCATGCCCCCGGCCCCGCACCGGCCCCGCACCGCCGGCCCCGGCCGAGCACCACCCAGCCCTCCCGATTTTCCCGGACATGCCCGGCTTTTGGGGATTTCCCCCCGGACGGGGATTTGAGCCCCCAAAAGCCGGACATGTCCGGGAAAATCCGGACGTATGGTAACCCTAGGTTAAACACTGGAATAAATTGCATATGGAGGTTGTGGAATCTCCATCTCTGGAGATATTTAAGAGTAGGTTAGATAAAGGTCTATCAGGGATGGTCTAGACAGTATTTGGTCCTGCCATGCGGGCAGGGGACTGGATTCAATGACCTCTCAAGGTCCCTTCCAGTCCTAGAATCTATGAATCTATGAATAAATAATAATAATAGTACAATTTAAAGCAGGAAACTTAGGGCAGGTCTACACTTAAAACTCTGCAGCAGCATGCAGCTATGCCAATATAGCACTTCAGTGAAGACACTACCTACACCAACAGGAAGGCTTCTCCTATCAGCGTAGATACTCCATCTTCCTGAGAGACAGTAGCTTTGGTGACAGGAAAATTCTCCTGTCAACCTAGTGTAGTCTACACCAAGGGTTAGGTCAGTTTAACTGCGTCACTCAAGGGTGGTGATTTTTCACATCACTGAGCAACGTAGTCATACCAACCTAATTTTCTAGTGTAGACCTGGCCTAAGTCACAACTCATTGCTAATTCCCAGTCTGCCACTGACTCATTGACTGACCTTGGGCAAGTCCCTGCACATCTATGTCTCGATTTACCCATTTGTAAAATTGAGACAATAATACGTCCCTCACTCACAGGGTGTTGTGGCTTCACTAGTTTAGGTCTGTAAAGCTCTTTGAAAGGCTCAAGTGGAAGGTGTTATGTAACTGAAAAGCACTAGGAATTTTTTATATCTTTTTAAAAAACTGTTAAAATCAGCCATTGCCTCAGTCTCCAAATGAATAGTTATTCAGCTAGAAAACAAGAGACATTCTACTAAGGGTCTGATCATGTAAACAGCAGTAGCAGTGTATCCACTTAACTCTGGTAACGGAAGTAGTGCCACTACAGCCAATGCGAATCCTCACATGACCAGAGTTAAACCAGTGGTTAAGTGTTTGCAGGATTATAGCCTAAGATTAAACTAATTTCTGCTTTCAGTCCTCACACACGTGTCTTTTTCTGCTTCAGGAAAAAATATTTCAGAAACTGTATTGACTATGTTACCCTGGTGTAATCACAATCATCCAGTCAATTATATAATTTAAATGCATAAGAGTGCCAAGAATATCAAAAGACTTCTATTCTGAAGTCTAAAAATATCATTCTGAGGCAGGGAGAGAGGAAAAATAACAGGAAAGATAGTAGTGAGAAAAATGTTAAAGATCTGTATGACACGTTCATTAAGATTAAAGGCGTTATTAAGAGTGAAATATACGATTTATTAGTAAAAACATATTATGAGCAGTGATAAATGTGCAACAGATTAAAGACCTGGATTTCAAAAATGTGCACACACAATCACACGTTAAAAATGTGTGCTTAATTTGCAGATGTAATTACTACCACCATGCATGCAAATCAACTAGTAGGGTAAATTTTTCAAAAGAGCCCAAGTCCCATTCATTTTTAATAGGACTTAGGGTACTAAGGGCTTGTCTACATTTGAAACTAACAGCTGTGCCACTGTAGCACTTCAACATAGACACTATGTCTGGTTATGCTGATCTAAGCTGACAGAAGAACTCCTCCCTGAGAGGCAGTAGCTAGGTTGATGAAAGAGGTCTACGGTTCCATTGACTTAGCACTGTTTACACAGGGACTTAAGTGGACTTAAATACATGGCTCAGGAGTATGGATTTTTCACACCCTCGAGTGATGTAGTTATGCTGACCTAAATTTCTAGTGTAGACCAAGCCTAAGTACCCAAGTTTCTTTTGCAAGTCAGATTTGGGCACTTTGGCGAATTTTACCTTTAGTGCACCCAAACAGTCACTGAGATCCAATTTGATATTGTAAGTGCAAAAACGCATGTGCAACTTACACATGCTTCCATATACATTTTTTCATGTTCAATATACAAGTAATATGCTCATGTACTTTTCAAAATTAGACCTTTGATGTAATTTTTAATCTTTTAAAACTATAGCAGGGTTCTCAGGTGGGGTCAGTGAGAAGCAGACACATTCTTTTAGCCAAGGAATGCTGGTATGAACTCAACTCATGCCTGTGTGATCCAGAGAGTGAACACAAGACACTCTTTTACTCTCATCCCATTAAAGGATTTTAAATTTGATGTAATTTTCCACAGTAAACAAAACATAGCCTAATAAATCCCACTTTTAAAATTACTGTTGTAGGAGAGGAGAGGCTGTTTTCTCTTTAAAACACAGGCCCAACATCTAGTCTTCCTGTGTGACCCCAGGGAAGTCTCTAAGCACTAATTTTTTAAAATCTTGGTCTAAAAGTTAGGCTCCCAAATCAATATTTAGACACCTAAATAAGTGGCCTGATTTTCATAAGGGATAGGGACCAATCAACTCCCATTGATCTTTAGTGGATTTGTGGGTGCTCAGTGCCTCTGGGGGAAAAAATGAAGCCCTTAAACCTCTCTCTGCCCCCAGCCATCCCTTCTTCCCCCCAAAAAAAGTATAAACTGGATATATTAATAACTAAGGCTAAGAAAAATTCATGGAAGCTGTGACCTGTCCGTGACTTTTACTAAAAATATCTATGATAAAATGGGGATCTGCAGATCCCCACACCACCTGCAGTGGGGCAGCTTCACCGCGGCTAAGAGCTCCGGGGGCCCCCACCATAGGTTGGGTGTCGGAATTCCAGGGTCCCCCACCGCCCACAGCTGGGAGCTCCGAGGGTTTGTGCACTACGGCTCCAGGCTGAAGTCATGGAGGTCACCGGATGTCACAGATTCGGTGACCTTTGTGACTAAATTGTAGCCTTATCAATAACTACCTCACAGGTGTGTTGTAAGGCTAAGTTCATGAATGTTGTAAAGCTGTTTGAGATCACTGAACAGAAAGGCAACATAGAAGTGCTAGACTACTCAATTAACGGGGCTCATTTAGGTTGTGGTAGCTCTCTGCACTGCCAATGAGCAAGCCATTAAGCTCAGCATGAAGGAAATCCATCTGTCAATTAGCAGAGAGCTCATTAGCTGCTCAAAGCTAATGAGCTGATGAGTTCTGAGGGGAATCTTGTCCAGTCTTCTTTATGCAGAGTTTAGGTCTGTTATACTGGGCTTAAAAAGCGGTAATAAGGAATCTTTAGGAACCCAACTGACTCAGGCTTATTTGATATAAGTTACAGATGGATAACTGGGATCCTTTCATCAAATATCTGGTCTCCTTCACAGCAAACAGAACCTGTAATCCTCCTGCCTTTGCACTGTGATTATGGTTATTTAAGAAATCATACAGTTGAAAATGATAAACACTGATTAATGGGTCCCCCAGCCAGAGTGACAGAACTAATATTGATTCAGATAGTGGGTATCAGTAACCCTTGTTTTAATGACTTCTGAAGGACCCACTTTAGAAACACGTATGACTTACTACCACATTAGTATTAAAGAGCACGTACAGAAAATGACAATTTGTATTTTGAAACCCACCAGTAATTGATTTTTAAATGGCTGAAGTTTTATAGCAGATGTAAATCAAATTTATGTCAGAGGATTATTTTTCCAGTATTGCTAAATATAAAGAGAAAAGATCCTATCCGTTTTGGAGGCTTTGACATTTAAAATGTTCTTACCCTAGCATCAGTTCCCGAACCTCTCTTATCTCCAGTCTTCACAGTGACTTTGTATAACACTTTGCTGTGCATTGCAGAACTGGATCTGGTACCAGCACTCTTGTACCTGTATTGGGGTGCACTTTGGTGACGTCCCTTCATGTGATCAGACTTAAGAAGTTTAAAAACAAAGAAGAAAAATTATTGCTGAGAAACCTTATAGGGTTTTTTTTGTATAGAGTTTTGTTTTTTGTTTTGTTGTTGTTGTGGAAAGGGGAGTTTGTTTAGTGTTTAGAAGTAAAGCAAGTGGGGTTTGCGCTGTTTTTTCAAACATTTGGAATCCTTGGCATAAATATAATTCCTACTCTCTCTAAATTGTCTAATAAATAATATGATACACTACTTTGAAAGTACAAATTCTAATGTCAAATAGGATGACATAGCCCTATTATTATTTATTTTACAAAACCAGCTGAGAGAGAGAATGGTACTGAAGTCGAAATGGGATGTATGACATACTGACTACTTGTGACTATTAAAGATTTCACAGCACATTTTTGCAGCAGCGTGTTATTCTGCGTCTTGATCAAATTCCAGTTTGCTTAAAGTCCTCCTAAAGCTTGGACACTGCATTATTTTACTATGTATCTTCCAGAGTTGTGCAATGTTATTGCCTGCATTAAACATTTCACCCCAGAAGTGGCTGCATTTCAGCAAGGCATGAAGTGAATGTTATATTTGTATATATTATATACACACACATGGCTGATAAGAGCTTTGGAATTCTTCAGGATGCAGGGTTAGATAAATACATAATAGTATTCCTACTAATGTGCAATAGACAAATAAACTGAAATAAAACAGTACGTACAACTGGAAGACACCTGGTAGTCCCCCGCAGTCCAAACTTCCTGGCATAGTAGTCAAACAAGTGGGGATCATTCATTGAACTATACTGTGGCAACACATCAACACAACCATTTCTATATCTATGACCACTCAAGCCAGCACTTAAGGTTCGAGCTACAAAAACAGAATAAATAAAAGGCATTTTATAGCAAGTATATAAGACCACGTCTTCATGTTATTACATAGGTTACAAGTTTAGGATAATATAGCAGCATCTTTACATTTGATGACATTTTTGTATCTGGATTACATAATGATAGTAAATGGGATTTTTTTAAAGGATTACAGAGAACAAATCCCACAGAGTTTCCTTAATCTCTCTTCTGCTATTTTTTTCAATTGTTGGTATTATTACTGCATCTAGAAAATGGCTAGGTAATGGAAATTAAGAAATATTGAAGAGTAATTGTAGTGATAAGGAATTATCACACCCTATTTTGTCTTTCTAGCTATAATATCCTCTTTCCTGTAGAAGAAATTGGATTCTGTAGGTACAGCATTTGATGACAATAGAAACAAGTTTAAAAGGTCTAAAAAGGTAAAAAAGTCTTCCAGAGACAATGTGGGTGAAGTAATATCTTTTACTAGACCAACTTCTGTTGGTGAGACAAGATTTCCAGCCACACACAGCTCTTCCTCAGCTGAAGAACTCCATGTGGCTCGAAAGTTTGTCTCTCTCTTACCAACAGAAGTTTGTCCAATAAAAGATATTACCTCACCCACCTTGTCTCTCCAGTATCTTGGTACTGACATGGCTACAACAACACTGCATACAAAAATTCTTCCAGACATTTAACGTGAGAATGAATATGTTCACTTTTCCTCAGAAATTAATTCTTCTTCTCATGATAAAGATGAAGCTTCCTATTCATAGAACTAATTAATTTTGGATGCCAAAGCTCAATAGCAATCTCAATGAAAATGTGCACTACCCATGATCAAAATAGCATAAATCACACATGATGAAATATATACAAACTGCAAAGGGCCTGGTTCCCCAATGGGAACTGAATGTATTTAGCACTTCTCAAAATTGAACCCTAGCCATATACATGATAAAGACTTTAAAGATGTTTGATAAATGTTTTAAAAAGCAAAAATCATAGAAATCAAAAGTAATAGCAAAGTCAGGGGAGTATATATGTACATGTCTCAGTCAGCTTGCTTTTTGCAACAACAGCTCAGAATTAGCTGACAACATGTTTGAGAATTCATTGCTAAAGGAATTTCTAAACAATGCAAAAGGATTAACTGGTAAACTGGCTTTACAGTCTGGAGTGAATAGTAGTTGATCTACTTCAGAAGTTCTCAGCTTATAGGCAGGGATCCACCTTCCTACTCACAGTGGGCTACAATCATTTGCATAAGGCTTCTATGGTATTAAAGTGATAGGCACAGTACAAAAACCTGGGTAGAATAAAGTAAGCGCAGCTCATGAACCACCTCCTGTTGCAAGTCTCTAGTCTTCTAAGGACTTGCTTCATTATCATTGCACCATTTTCCATAGTAACTCTACAAAAATACCATGAAAATATGACACACAGGATTCTGGGGCACACTGAAGGCAAAGCAATTGCAACTGACTAAAAGTGTGCATAGTATTAAAACGTCTGAGAACTCATGACCTACTGTACTGCTTCAGAAATGTGGCCATTTGGTACAAAGTCTTCTGAAATCCTTCTGTACACATTTCTCTTAGTCAGGTACATGTCACAGACAGTGATGACAGCAGGATTCATTATATTTAATAACAGGCACATTGAAACCCAGAGTCAAAATCTGCTCCTTTTACAAAGATTTTCAGTAGATTTAATTCTTAACACCTCATTCCAATTATCTCAGCCAGGGAATCACCAGATCATGACATGTTCTTACTGTGTCAACTGAATCAGAAATATTTACTTACCTGCAAAAGGTGCTTTTCTGCTCAGCACAGATTCAACAGGCCTGTGATTCAAGGTTACCCTATATCTCCGGAGAGACTTAGTCCAAGCATCTGATTTGTTGCGTGGGTCATTCCAAATAGGTTTGTTCCGCAGAGGTGAAACATCTCGGAACTGGAATCCTAATCAGAATCAAATAATCACCAGTGATGTGTCACAACTTCTAAAAGTGACAGATGACAAAGAGTTTATAATCGAAAAAAAACATTGTGGGCTTTGTGAAAGAGGTGAGTCTGTCAGCGAGACGTGTATGTAGAGAGGGTATGTCTTGATGAGCCAGGACTGGAGGGTATTGTGTGTGTAACGCACACGTCAGTGTGGGTTACATGTCCCCCTCTGTGCCCAATCCACATCAGATGCGAGTCTGACAGAGCCCCCCAGCTACAGGGCCCAGCTCTTTGGCTAAAGCTGTCAAGACTCGCATGTTCAGCTCCGAGGGTTCCCCAGTTCAGTTCCTGATATCCTAGCTGCAATCTTGGCCAACGCAAATCGGGCTGTGTGTAACCAGCCTTACACAGTGTGGCTCTCTCAAGAAGTGGGCTGTAGTCCACGAAAGCTTATGCTCTAATAAATTTGTTAGTCTCTAAGGTGCCACAAGTACTCCTGTTCTTCTTTTTGCGGATACAGACTAACACGGCTGTTACTCTGAATCTTCCCCTGTAGTGACCAGTGCTCGACAACCTTTATGCTAACAGACCTAGGCCTTTTAGCACAGGCAGTAGAAGCTCAGGTTTTTAGATTCAGAGGTCCCAAGTGTTCTTAAGTGCTGAAGGCTGGAAAGTCACTGCCTCGGTAATACTGGTCAGGCTGCTCAGTGCTTCTATTCCGTGGACTAGCTGATCATGCTAATTCAGCAGACCTCGAAGTTACTCATAAAGAACTATCAGAGTTGCGGTTCAGTGACAAAGGCACTCGGCCCGGTTCATTGCCCTCAAGGCAGAGTCCTCGTACCCTGGCTCCGTGGTTACAGGTACAACGAACACGAGTGCTCAGTGGCAAGGAGTGTCTCAGTCAGCAGCAGGAGTCTCTGCTAGCCTACACAAAGGATTGAGGCGAGGTACCCTGACATTTGTAGACGGAGACAAACAACGGGGATACACAACGTACGTACCACCTTACATGTTTCAAGACATCTGTTTGTTACCTCCCTTGTTCCTGATATCTTGGACAAAACATCCCTATTCATTGTTCTGTCAAACCATTGTATCTTGTATTAGATTGGGGTGTATCTGTACAAACTTTCTGAAATATACTTAACTACCCTTATAGTTATGTAAGCGGAATCTGAATGAGCTCTCCCCTGACATCTAGTGGTGAGCTGCGGAAAAGGACTTCAGGAGCTGATCTTATTTGCATGGGCACACCCATCCTGCTTAGCTGCTCAGCAGGATGGGATTGCTTGCCCAAATTATCACTTTTGGCTGGTGTGGAATCCCCAGTCTCCTTGTTATTGGGGCAGGAGTAATGAAAGGTTGTTATCCTTATTGTGTGAATCAAGGGCAGCAAAACTGTACTTGGCATTTCCCGATTTAGGGACTCACCCTCAACTAAATGGCACTCGGTAGGCAGGGGACATGGGTTACAAATCCCAGTGAGTTGAGAGAGGGGGATGACAAGTACTTGTAGCTGGTGGTGTGAGTATTGCATAAAGTTTTAGACACAATTTGACCCTTCTGCTCTCCACTGTGTAATAAAAGAGCTAATTTAGATTCAATTGATAGTCTTGTTACATGCTGCAGAGCTGAAATCTCTGAAACCTAGGTGTAAGTTTTTGATCTGTTTTGGGACAGTGTGTCTGATGCAAGAGACTGCCCACTGTACAGCAGCAGTGAAGCTCCCCCACTAAGCTGAAATCACTGAGAACTGTGTTAAGTGGGGAGCCCTGAAGACATCTTGGCATGGCCAGCAGGGTAGTTGGCAGAGAGGCGTGGTGGGTGGCCAGCAGGGTGGTGGGCAGAGAGTGCCAGAGCAGAGCCCTACAGAGAGGGGTGGCAAGTGAGTGCCTGAGCAGCAGAGCGAGTAAGATGCTTCCTTACCCCCTCCCCTGCATTCACCCAGGGTGGGAGGTGAACTCTGCAGATGCACCTCTGAACTCTGTGTCTGCACTGTCCAAGGACAGCAACTGTGTGGGGTGCAGGGAAGGGTTGGGCACGTTAAAGGGACTTTTGGGTTGCTGGACTTAAGAACCTCAGGGGGAAGGACACTGCCCAACTTACTCGGTGATGGGTCTTTTGCTTGGGGTTTATGTTTATAAACCCTGTTTGCAGTGTTTCCCCAAATCAATGCCACATTATTTCCCTCCTTTTATTAAAAGTTTTTTGCCACACTCAGACTCTGTGCCTGCAAGAGAGGAATTATTGCCTCTTAGAGACACCCAGGGGGTGGTGTATAATTGTCCCAGGGCGCTGGGTGGGGGCTCGAGCTGGTTTTGTGTTGTATTGTTGAAAAGGAACCCCTAGATACTGAACCCGGCCCTTGTTGCTGCTGGCTCAGAGAGGCAGGGGAGTTACAGTTAGAAAATGTTTCCTAATATCTAACAAAAATCTCTCTTGCTGCCGATTAAACTGGTTACTTCTTGTCCTACTTTCCATGGACATGGAGAACAACTGATGACTGTCCTCTTTATAACAACCTTTAACATATTTGAAGTCTGTTATCAGGTCCCCCCAGTCATCTTTTCTCAAGACTAAACATGCCCAGTTTTTTTTAACCTTTCCTCATAGGTCTGGTTTCCTAAACCTTTTATCACTCCTCATGAATACATCTCATGGCAGCACAATCACCCTTCCTCCACATAATGACAACACAACAGACCTCCCAGTATCACTACAGCACCTAGCCATGCTCACCACCAATTACTTCCTCATGGTACATTTCAACTTTAAAAACCCAGTAAACTTAATTATATTTTGGGCTTTGGGCTTGACCCTACCCTCAGCAATGCAGGTGAGCATAAGTGCCTACTTAGTTCAAACTGTGGATTTTTTACTGTTAAATAGGCTTGTTATTTTCATTCTTGACTACTTTAGGAAAAAGGCTTGAGCATCAAGGAAGGGGAATGGGAGTCAGGACTCCTGGGCAACATTCCCTCTAAATTTTCTTTGTAGTGAGCGGGATACAAACTCCAATGGGCAGTACATTTTTGTCGTCAGGCAAGCTTACAGGTTTATTTTTTTCAGACTTCTTACACTGATCTAACTATATATATGCACTCAGAAGGAAAGTATTTATACGACAGCACACTAAAACTATAAAGATGACCAAACTAAAACGAAATTCTTAATTTATCATCTTTTAGTTTAAAGATCCACTTGTTCTTGTTTTATTGAAAAAGATAAATAGGAGCACCCACTATATGGATGTATACTCTTCATTATTTTGCATACCACTATTATATCTCCTCCGACTCCTCTCCTCTCTCAACTAAACAGATCCAATCTTTTCATATCACGTCATACAGAAGTCTCTCCACTCTTCCAGACATTTTCCATCACCTATTTCTAAACTCCTTCTTCGGTTATACCTTTTTTGAGCCAGAACTGAACACAGTATTCCAAGCAAGGGCACACCACTGATTTATATGACTGCATTATAGATACAGTAAGATTAAGGCAAAATAAAATGACCATTCATCTCAATAGAAACTTGCAAGTGGCAGAGAAACAGATCTCGTGATGAGACCTTAACAGAAACACGGGTTTATATAGTTGCAAGTTTCCCAAAAGAATTAAAGCATAATCTCATAATAAGGAAACAGCAAGACATAAGAGAGAATTGCTAGGACTAGTAATGATCAGACTCACACCTCCCTGTATTATTTATTAATTGTCTCTCTCCAGGCTGGGTGGGGGAGACTCACAGGGGTTCACAGACCTACAGTGCAGTTGTGGGGGTGCGCAACCCCTTAAGCAGCAACAAGGGTGAACCAGGTAGCGAAGGCTGTGTGCCTGCTATAGCTACTCAACAGACCAAGGCCTCTTTCCCCACAGCCCTCCCTTCTTGCCAGGTCATTAAATGCACAGAAGCACCTTCCTTTCCCCCTGTGATCTCCTACACCCACCCCTATCAGGAACCCCTGCTTTCCCCACTCTGCTCCTTACTCAGGTCTGACATGTGACATGTGCGGTAGACACAAGATTGCTGCATGGCCGCACATGCAGACAGTTTACAGGGAACGTTGCTCCTGAGTACCCTTTCCAGCTCTGCCACTAATATATTGTGTGCCCTTGGGAAAGTCACATAAGGCCTGATTTTCAAAATGTGCACATAGGGTTGCGCAATTGTACACAAACACCAGGACTACATACACAGATCAAGTATTTTTACATCCTTAAATGGCCATGTATGCATCTAACTGTCATCTGCACCTGCACAATCACAATTCGTGGTAAATGAATGCACTACTCGGTGTCCATTAAAAAGAGTTAGCGGTAGTTCTACTTTATTTTTAACCTACATGTTATGATGTTTCGGTTACAGAAGGATGCTTACAATATAAGGGATCTGCTTTTCTTGTTGTTGTATGTGTACACTTCAGAAGTTTCAAATGTGCACTGATGGAAGAACACAACTTTAAGACTTTACCAGTTGCAAATTGTGTTTCCCCAGCCACAGAATAAACCAAAGTTATGCAATGAGAGCATGTAGCAGTTACCGGATTGATTCCATCACACACCCTTACCTGTGGAGGGTTGTATCCGTGGTGCAGTGTGCCTGGGATAGGGGTCTCTGGGTCTAATGTTCTCAAAGGCACACTGTGCAGTCTGGGGATGCAGAATCCCTGTCACTGAAGGAGAGGAGTTATAATACTGCATTTGGGTTGGCATTTTCAGTCAGTGTCCAGTTGATCACAGGTAATCTTGACTGGGGCTGGGTCTTATTAAATTCCTGAAGGTTCAGTACCTCTCCTGCATTAGTGAAACGGCAAGAACAACATTCAAACCAAGTATTCACAAAGATATTTGTTTTGAAGGTATTTGTAAAACAGAGGTGGGCAAACTGTGGCCCCCGGGCCACATCCGGCCTACAGGACCCTCCTGCCTGGCCCTTGAGCTCCCGGCCGGGGAGGCTAGCACCCAGCCCCTCCCCTGCTGTCCTCCCTCCCCCGCAGCCTCAGCTCAGCGCTCTGGGCGGCGGGGCTGCAAGCTCCTGCTGGGCAGCGCGGCGGCATGGCTGGCTCCGGCCGGGCGGCGCGGCTGCCAGTCCTGGTGCTCTGAGTGGCATGGTAAGGGGGCGAGGAGCAGGGGAGTAGGATAAGGGGCATGGGGCCCCAGGGGGCAGTCAGGGGACAGGAGGTGGTTGGATGGGGCGGAGAACAGGGGGGTTGGATGGGTGTGGGAGTCCCGGGGGGCCTGTCATGGGCGGGGGTGTGGATAGGGGTCGGGGCAGCCAGGGGACAGGGGGCGGAGTGATTGGATAGGGGGTGGAGTCCCAGGGGGCAGTTAGGGGCGGGGGGTCCTGGGAGGAGGCGGTCAGGGGACAAGAAGCGGGGGGGGTTGGATGGGTCAGTGGTTCTGAGGGGGGCAGTCAGGGGGCAGGAAATGGGAGGGGGCGGATAGGGGGCAGGGGCCAGGCTGTTTGGGTAGGCACAGCCTTCCCTACCTGGCCCTCCATACAGTTTCAGAACCCCCATGTGGCCCTCAGGCCAAAAGGTTTGCCCACTCCCGCTGTAAAAGAAAAACAATATACAGGCACCAAGGCAAGGAGTTGTAGATGCACCCCACACCATTCGGGGACACGTGTTGTGTGTGTTGCAGACACATCTAACACCACATTTTGGACGGAAAGGGTTTAGACACACCTAGCACCATGATGGCAGAAGGAAGCGTTGCCCAAACCGGGCACCATTATTTGGAGGCAGGGAGTTGCAGAAGTACACATTACACCGTGTGGGGTGTTACAGACACAGATGGCACCATTACTGGGTGGAGGTGATGCAACCTGGCACCATTACTGGGGTGGGTGAAGGGATGCAGACACACTTGGCACCTTTATGGGGAGGGGTGAGGAAGAGGGTAAAGACACACCTGCTGGGGAGGTGCCGAAAGACCTATCGGGGGGGGGGGGGGGAACTACCTGTCTTGAGGGGGATGGTGATGGGGTGCAGACAGCACCTGTCTTAGGCAGGGAAGGGGAGGAGTGGGGATACAGACACACCGGTCTTGGGGGGGAAGGGAGGGGATACAGAAACAGTTGTCGGGACAGGGGGTGTAGACACATCTGTCTTGGGTGGGAGAGGAAGGGGAGGGTGGGGTGCAGACACACTCATCTCTGGGGGAAAAGGGAGGAGGAGAAGGGGATGAAGACTCAGTTGTCTGGGGGAGTGGAGGGGTGCTAACACACCTGCTGGAGGGGAGGGGGTACAGACACACCTGTAGTGGGGGAAGGGGATGCAGACTCACCTGTCTTGTGAAGGGGAGGGAGGGGGCAAAAATATCTGTTGCAGGGAAGGGGGGTCACACAGCTGTCTCAGCAAGAAGGGGAGGGAGTGTGCACAAACACCTGTCAGGGTGGGGGGAAGTGAGGGGTTGTAGACACACCTGTCTCAGGGGGGGTGCAGACACCTGTCAGGGGGGAGTAGGCACACCTGACTTGGCAGGGAGAGGGTGCAGACACACCTGTTGGAGGGGGGGGGTGCACACACACCTGTCAGGAGGGAGGGGGCAGACACACCTGTCAGGGAAGGGGGTTTCAGACACACCTGTTGGGGGGAATAGTAGGGGGTGCAAACACACCTGTCCAGGGAATAAGGGGTGCAGACACACCTGTCTGTGGGGAAGGTGAGGGGAGGGGTTGCAGATACCACTGTCTCAGGAGGGGGGAGACATACCTGTCGGGGGGAGAGGATGAAGACACCTGTCCGGGGTAGGAGAGGAGGGGTACAGACACCCCTGACTCAGGGGGAAGAAGGGGGTGCACACACACACCTATCTCGGGGGGGTCACACACCTGTCCGGGGGGAGGGGTACAGGCACACCTATCTCGGGGGGGGTCACACACCTGTCCGGGGGGAGGGGTACAGGCACACCTGTCTGAGGAGGGGAGGGTCACACACCTATCTCGGGGGGGTCACACACCTGTCCGGGGGGAGGGGTACAGACACACCTATCTCGGGGGGGGTCACACACCTGTCCGAAGGGAGGGGTACAGACACACCTGTCGGAGGGGGGCTGCGGGGCGCGGGAGGCTGCCCCAGTCCGGGCTCACTTGGCCGCCGGGCGGCGGCGGCAGCGGCTGGGGAAGTTGCTAAGGACGCCGCTGGGCGGGGCGCGGGGCCGGGGGGGCTGAAGGGCGGAGCGGGAGACGGGACAAGCCGGAGCCCGGCGCTCCTGCCTCAAACCTCCCCGGACGCGCCCCGCGGGTGGCCACCGGCTTCCTCAGCCCGGCTCGGTAGCCCCCGAGCACCGCCCTGCGGGGGCCTGCTCCCCCCCCCCCCCGAAATCCCATCCAGCACAACAGGCCCCAGCTAGGCTGGGTGGAGCCCAGTCACCCACACTGCGGCCCTGTGCCTGGAAAATCCTGGTTAACACCCGCTTTGATCCCATCTTCATTGCAAGAATAAACCACGTTTCAGCCATCTCAGGAGCGTCTATAGTGTGCCCAGATCCACCGCGCAGTAGTTTTCCCGGCGTGGGGATCTATTACACTATGGTGACGACTGTGTCGTATTACCCAAGTACAAAAGTTGTGCCACCGCTGTGATACAAGAGCATATTTCTTGTATTTGCATTACTGTAATGCCGAACAACCCCCGTCATGAGAGTCCCCTTGTAGACAAGCCCTTATAATTATTGTGAACTCTGCGGGGCTGGGGACAGCTTTTTTCCCCCATGTGTGTACAGTGCCTAGCACAAAAGGGGCTCTACTCATTCCATGAGGCCTCTATGCTCTACTGTAATACAAATGCATAATAATTATGCCCATAATCCAGATCCAAAATTTCCTGCTGAGCCAGACTTGATATTACTGATATTGATAGCAAGAAGAAGAAAATCTTAAAAATAAACCTTTTCTGGCCTTCTTTATACGTCTTTCAAAAGCAAAACAATGTCCCAATCCCTTTTTTCCTCCTTTGCGGATCACCTTTACATGTATTTTGTGGAAGGAGAATATAAATTGGAAAGTGTATCTATCTTGTTTCCATTCACTTTTTGTTAGCTTCTTGGAGAAAAAAAAACACTTGCAGTTTCTGCATCCCCTGCTGGATTTGCAGTAAAATTCACGAAAGTATGAAAAAGTCACGCCTTCTTTTCGCAGAGCCTCTGACTGGGATAAGTGAGCCAGCTTCAAACCAAAAAGCATCTGCCTGCAGCTTCAAATGAATGTTTTTATTTCACCGTCTGCCTGCCCCCTTCCATTTGATGAAATCGTGGGCTAGAGTCAAGCTGCTCTAAATGTCTTGCCTTAGTACCATCCAGTGTCCGTCAGACTGGAGCAGGGGTCGGCAATGTTCGGCACGCGGCTCAGCAGGGTAAGCACCCTGGCGGGCCAGGCCAGTTTATTTACCTGCTGATGCGACAGGTTCGGGCGATCGCGGCCCCCACTGGCCGCGGTTTGCCGTCCCGGGCCAATGGGGGCAGCGGGAAGCCGCAGCCAGCACATCCCTCGCCCGCGCCGCTTCCCGCCGTCCCCATTGGCCCGGGACGGCGAACTGCGGCCAGTGGGGGCCGTGATCGCCCGAACCTGCCACGTCAGCAGGTAAATAAACTGGCCCGGCCCGCCAGGGTGCTTACCCTGGCGAGCCACAGGCCAAACGTTGCCGAACCCTGGACTAGAGCATGTTGTTTTCCTTTAAGACATGCCAAGGCACTGACAACAGCCTCATGGTTTTATGAATTAGTTACCAGCTCTGCGGCCCAGTACAAATCTTTGTCAAGTTGTTGGACACTTCAGTGAACCCCATATGGTTTGTAAGGCAAGTTCACAGCAAGAGCAGTGTCATCATCAACACTTTCCATCACTGGCTAGTCTAAAAAAAGCAAAGCTATTTCTTAGTGGCATCAGGTGTAGTAGAAACAGGGAAAATTCTTGTCTTACCCGTGGATTTTCATTCTAGGCGCCTCCCATGGTAGAAAGTCTTCACAGTGTCACATTCCCTGCCTTCATTGCAACTGGGGGCAGACAAGACCTGTGAGTGTGGGTTTAGAACCACCCCTCAGGAAGACCTCTGCAGAACGACAGCTTCCAAAGTGAAAAAATACAAACTATATACAAGTTTAAATATCAAACCATTTGCAGCTGAGCCTTGACATTTAATTTAGGGATTTCCTGGAAGAATACCTTCTTCCCTTTCAAACTACTTAACAAGCATGCAATAGCAGAAACCAATTCTGGTCCTAATGCAGTCCACTGAGAAAGGGTCAGACTGTCTGACATGGAAAGTTGAGGGAAAATTCACAGGTAAACACTAATTGGTCCATATAGATCCCGCTGGTGCATACTAAAAGTTACATCATGCACTTTAACATAGTCCCATTTCAAAGAGTATTACATTAAAGCGCGCTAGGGAACTTTTAGGGTGCACCAGCAAGGTCTACATGGACCAATTAGTGCACTTTAGAAGTCACAACCCCATATGGCCCATTGCTGCACTCTGTAGACCAGGCCTAAATCAAGCTGAACTGAATTAATTCTGACTAACAGGCTCTGCAAGGGGCTTTAGTGCAGTTTAAGTGATCCACTTTAAATTCCCACCTTTAGTTAATTTGGATTAACTTTTCTGAGTGTCCCCATGTAGAGAAGCTGTAAAACAGACAAACAACTGAGGGAGCACAAAGTAGAATCATAAAATATCAGGGTTGGAAGGGACCTCAGGAGGTCATCTAGTCCAACCCCCTGTTCAAAGCAGGGCCAATCCGCAGACAGATTTTTGCCCCAGATCCCTAAATGGCCCCCCTTCAAGGGCTGAACTCACAACCCTGGGTTTAGTAGGCCAATGCTCAATCCACTGAGCTATCCCTCCCCCTAAGGTAAGACTGAAACAGTTATGATTAACATAATAAGCAGCAGTCAAAGCTGCTTATTACATTGATCATAATGCTTACTAGCCTCACACGGCTGTTGTGAGACTACATCCATTAATGTTGGTCAAGAACATTGACATTCTATGTCCCATTCATAATTTCATCTACTTCTATTTCAGAAAGGCAGGCGCTTTTTTAAATGGTGTTGAGGAAACAAGTGACCAGGGAAAAGAAAATGTGTGGCGTAGAAAATACATTGGACACTTCCATCATGTGAAAATAAGTTGCAAACAACCATCCAGCTGGTAGCAGGCATAAGGGTGCATAAGAGTTACAGGGATCCCCTAGGTCTGGTATCTACATATTAGTTTGTTAAAGAATGTCATGTCAGGTCTCTAATGAAAGCCTGTGTCGCACCAGTCCTCATAATCATTGAGCAGGGGTGAAAGTGAGCCTGCACCGGCCCATACCCAGCCCACATTAAAGGGCTGCGGCGGTAGCGCTTTAATGTCCCTGTCCCTTTTGCCTCCCCTGTCAGCGGCCCTGCTGGGAGGGTCCCTAAGGAGGGGAGGAAGGGGTAGCAACCTTAAAGTGGTGCCACGGCAAAGGACCCTGCAGCACTTTAATGTCCCTGCCCCTTTTGCCCCCCCCCACTCCGCAGCCGCTGACAGGCAGGGCGGGGGAGAGAGCAGTTGCCCTGGGGCCGGCGATTTAAAAGGTCCCAGGGCTCTTTAAATCAACATGGGAGCCCCAGGCGGCATGGGCCAGGCGGCCTGGAAGGGCTGGTTGAGGTTGGCTGACCTCCCAGCCCCACCCCTTCCACCTGAGGCCCCACCCTTCCGGTGGCCAGAAACCCCCTCCCCCCCGGCCCCGTACCAGTAAGTGTCCTTACTTACTTTCACCCCTGTCATTGAGATGTGTCTACAGAAAATATGTATATCCTGCATACTGAAAATTATGTTCTCAAGGGCTGTGAGCTAAGGCAGGTCACCAAAAGGTGATCCACACGCTCCTGTCAGTTGCCAGTAGACTTGGGCTCATAAAAGAAGGGTCTCTCAGCCATCTTTGTTGAAAATGCTGTGAGAAGGAGCTTATTTGACATGAGAGCATCTTGTTAGCCGAGTTTAGGCTTTGTAATGAGTGTTATGATTTTATCTGTAGCCCTTTGTTTCCATTATTGATGTTTGTTAACATACAAATCTCTATTCTTTGTTAAATAAACGTATACCTCTTTTGTTTATAAACATATCTCAGTGCCGTGTGGTAAGTGGAGCTGCACTCTAAGGTGTAGCCTGTGGCTGGGATGGTTAGGGAACTGACCCCCCTGGCAGGTGGTATGTTTCCCAACCCCAGATGATGTGATGTGGGAAGCATCACATCATCTATTTGTCTGTCCTTAGACTGTGTGCTCCTCACAGCATGAACTTTCTCTTCTTGTAGAGTGCTTAGCCCATTGCTGGCCACTGCCACAAACAAATAAATTGTAACAATAAAATAAAATAATAAAAAAAACCTTAAATATTTATACCCCTGATGCCGTTCACTGAATTTGATGCCCAAAGCTTGACACAATGTTATGCTGCTGTCTTCAGAAGGAGGAACCATGCATGGCCATAGTCTCACCAGTTCACTGGGAAGATGGTATATCTTTCACACCTGTGCACATGACAACCACTCACAGATCTGTGATGGACATACTACATTACATTAAGAGAAAAAAACATTTTAGAGTAAGCAACGGACAGCTAGGAGGTTTTCAAGTATGAAATATCACCAATACCATAAGAGGCAGTTTGATCCAGTGGATGGGGTATCTTGCAGGCACCCAAGAGTCTTGGGTTCTAGTCCCAGCTCTGCAACTGACCTGCTATGTGACCTTGGGCAAGTCACTTTCCCTCTCTGAGACTGCTTCCCCTCCTAGCCTTTGTTTGCCTCTTTAGCTTGTAAGCAGGGGCTTGCTCTTACTATGTGTTTGTCCAGGGCCTAGCACAAGGGGGTCTCACTCTCACGATTATAAGCCATGCAATACAATAATGAAGTCATTGTGACACCAAATCAATTGTTGGAATTATTATTATTTATGAAAGATATTATTACAACACTAATTTAACAATAAATTTCTTTATTATATCCAGAGGCCAAATGGTATTTATACAATTGTTTAAAACATGCCTAAAAAGGCTACATAATAAGCAATTTACTACAACCGAACAGTAACAAAACATTGATAAGCATTTGATCAAGATACTTACCAGTGGGCTAAACCAAGGGCTGCTTAGACCCATATTGGTCCTCTCCAATGCAGTCAGGCAAGTATTAGCAATGAACCCTTTAAGAGTGTACTTTTTGATACCTTTTAACAGAGAAGTGATGTCATTGCCAGTTAGTGATGTCAGATAAAATCCACTCTGAGACAGTTCACCCTTATTTCCAGTCTTAATCCAGATAAGATTTACAATCACCTTTCTCCCCAAGGCCTTTCCTCCCTATCTCTTCCCTCCCTCTTGATAACGAACAGTTCTTCCATTGCACATGGGTTCCCATAAGCCCTAATTTTTGAGATAACACTGCTATGTAGGTAGGAAAATCTGTTGGCTCTTAGTGTTAGATAAATGTCTATCCGGGATGGTCTAGACAGTATTTGGTCCTGCCATGAGGTCAGGGGACTGGACTCAATGACCTCTCGAGGTCCCTTCCAGTCCTAGAATCTATGAATCTATGAAAACAAATTCTGTTTGTCTTATTTTAAACCATCTGCCATCACCCCTATCAGTCAGGAGGCCTCCTTTTTAGAAACTTCCCCTTATTTCATTAGTTATTCTTTGAACCAGACATCCTTCCTACTTCATTCCTTCTAGCCCTACAACCCATTACACTCAAGGCCTTTCTTTTGCTGGCTAGTTAGGGCCTTTCTTTACAAATCATATTTCTTTAACCAAACTTTCATTTGATATTGATTCTACATAATACAACAAAATGAATGCAAGACAATTCTCCCCATGACAACCCTCTCTTGTATTCTTTATTTCAGCCCCATTACTAGTACTCAGATACTACAGTGAAGGGTATTCTAGGAATATCTAAAATAAGTTGATAGAGAAAGGTAATTATCCCCTTGCCTCCCCTGTTCGTCTCGTTGTCCCATGGCAACCTTCCCCTTGACCTCTGGTGATGCCAATTATGTTTTCATAGGATCATCTGCATATAAACAAATGGGAATGCCCGTGTTTCTTGTTCTGTTGTGGTCTGTTCTAGATAGGTTCTTTACCACTCCCAATCGTTATGTATCTGAGCACCTTCCAGTAGTGCATTAAGCAATATGACTAACATCTGTCATGTGTTGTTTGTTCTCTCCCTCAGCCTCCCCACGGGGAGAAGTGGGTGTGCAGAGGAATGTTTTGTTTTGGGCAGGGATTTGGTTGTGAGGTTTGTTTGCTTTTTAATGTACATGCTTTTATGGCTTTATGTTTGAGAAAGCAGGTCAAAGAAGTGCGCTTTGCACGTGGAGCAAAAGGTGGTGAAGTTTGTGATGGTCCTTAGTTCCTGAGGAAGTTTGTTCTACAGTGTAGGACCAGCCCCCGGGAAAGATTTGTGTCTGCACAGACAAGCTTTACCCTGATGGTAGAAAGTTCCATTGTGCCTGAAGAGTGGAGGTGTTGACCACAGTCTTCATCCTGGAGCTCTAGGTGGTCTTTTAGATATGCAGGGCCTAGGCAATGGAGCTCCTTTAAGATAAAGATAGAGACCTTGAACTTGACTAGATATTCTAGGGGAAGCCAGTGTAGGGAAAGGAGGACAGGTCTTATGTGCTCATGGTAGCCCATGTTGCTTAGAAGACACGCTGCAGTGTTTCTTAATAGTTGGAGTTTCTTAAGGGCTGCAGGTTCATGCCCAGGTATATCCATTGCTGCAGTCCAGGAGGGCGGGGGAGTTGACAAAGCTGTGTATAATTGAGGCCAAGTCATCATCCACCAGGATGGGACAGTCTCCCCTAGCCATTGAATGAGGCAGGAGTGGCATCAGTTGTTCATGACTCTCTTTCACAAACTGGGAAGGGCATAGATAGGTTGGATCCAGAGGTCTTGGGCCAAGACTCCTTTAGAGTATCCAATACATCTTGATGAGTGACTGTACTGAATTCTGGGGATGCAGGGGGACTCTTGGTTGGTGGGTATATCCAGATCGGATCCAGGCTGTTTGTGACGCTTTCCTGATCTTTTCAGCGAAGTAGGATGATGGTTCTTCACAGCAATTGGTGTTAGATTCTTTTGTGGGCTGCAATCTGTTCCTGGCTGGAGCAGTGATGGGTGTGCTGAGAGCATGGTGGCATAACAACAATAATAATACTAGTCATGGCTGAGGCCAAGAAAACGGGTGTGTCTGACATCAGACATCCATTCTGATGGATGGATCTAGACTGTTCTCAGTGATACCTGATGACAGAACAAGGAGTAATGGTCTCAAGTTGCAGTGGGGGAGGTTTAGGTTGGATATTAGGAAAAACTTTTTCACTAGGAGGGTGGTGAAGCACTGGAATGGGTTACCTAGGGAGGTGGTGGAATCTCCTTCCTTAGAGGTTTTTAAGGTCAGGCTTGACAAAGCCCTGGCTGGGATGATTTAGATGGGGATTGGTCCTTTTTTGAGCATGGGGTTGGACTAGATGACCTCCTGAGGTCCCTTCCAACCCTGATATTCTATGATTCTATGATTCCCTTGAAATAAGATGTCTGTCTTGTCATGACACCCCTACTGCCCTTATCTGTGTTGTGGGGAAGGGAAAAAGGAAGGGAGATGCTACTTACTAGTGAGCAGTGGGGGAAAGTTACCACTGTAAAATGCCCTCTAACCAGGAAATGGAAGCTAAGGCTAGAGGAGCAGGGCTAAGGCTCTGTAAGGGCAGCATAGGCTTTTGGGAGCTCTGTTCCTGGTGGGCATTTCTATGCTGGTCGAAGGGGCTCGGGGAGGAGCCATAGCCTCACTCTCACATTTAGAAAATCTCTCATTTACAATTTTTTCCCAAAGTAAACAGTTTCCCATTCCCCACCCCTGCTGTGTCCCCACTGGGGGAGATGGGAGGCAATGGCTGGAGGATCAGGGACCTGGCCCCCTGAAGGATACTCAGGCTCCCAGGCTGCTTCCAATGGGGCTGGTGGTGGGCAGAGTCACCTGGTCCAAGCTGGTGGGAGAAGATTCTGACCTGAATCCATCAGTTGAGGCAATAATTTCACTACCCATTGATGGAGACGAAGGATTGCATGCACTGATATGGAGGGTGACATTGCGACGTTAAGGAAATGAACCATTTCTTGATTGCTTGCTTAGCTGAGCGATCTGCAACCTGATAGACTGCAATTATATCATACAGAGTAAGTTTGTCTACTCGTTCTTTCCCTCTCCACATGTTTCCTCTTCTTGATTGACTAATCACTAACGATAATCACAAGCAGCTGTAGGAAGGAAGCGCACCCATCAGTTTTAATGTCAGCAAGAATGAGCACTGATTCCCTCCAGTATTCATTTTAATGCTATGTCTCCAAAGCAATTTCAATCTTCTTCAGAATGGAGCAGTTAGTTAACACTGAGAAGGCAGCATTTTTATTACCAGTCCCTAGTTTCAGCTGCTTGTAACCTGGAGCAATAGTAACCCATCGGCATGGAAAATCTCTGACTTCCGGAAAAATTAGGGGCTTCCTGTTATTTTTTTTGTATTCTCACAAATTCTTGAAAACTGGTGTTTTAATTCTTTTGGTTCTGAAAAGATCATGTAAACTGATGCACTGTGGCTTGTAAATCTGCAGGCAGACAGAATGAATCAGTAGCATCTAGAGATGCGTAAGCTTCCCCTGTTCATCGCTTTAGGGTCATCTCTTTTCAACCTGATTAGAATCCTTTTAAACAAACCAACCATTGTTAACCATTTCACTGCTGATCACTGTATCAGAAATTGCCAACTAAAATGCTCACCTACTTAATATGCCTTACACAGCTCTCCCCACTCAATTGGAATCATTTTGTTTGGTCTCCCATGTAAAGCAGCACTTGGAATGAACTCGTGGGCTGCAACATTGGTTGCTCAATGTTGCAGCCCACGAGTTGCTCCCATCACACTCCTAAGTGTGATGGGACTTTTAGACTTTTCAGTACAGATAACAGAAATAGAACCTGCTGGAGTTGTTTGGCTTAACGTAAACAAACTGGCTTGAACAAGATGATGCCTAGAAACAGCAGTGATGGGAGTATTACCACTGCAGAGAGAGAGAGGCGGAGACTGACTGTTTCCAGGCTAGAACTCTTAGGGCTTGTCTACACTATCGCGCAGGGTCGAACTAAGATACGCAACTTCAGCTACGTGAATAGCATAGCTAAGTCGACATACTTAGATAGGGCCGGCTCTGGCTTTTTGGCCGCCCCAAGCAAAAAAAAAAAAAGGGCGGCCAGAATGAAAAAACAAAAACCTGTGATGCAGCCGGAGCACGGATGCACTAGAGAGTAGGGATCAGATACAGAGGGACCTAGACAAATTAGAGGATTGGGCAGAAAAAAACCTGATGAGGTTCAACAAGGACAAGTGCAGAGCCCTGCACTTAGGACAGAAGAATCCCATGCACTGCTACAGGCTAGGGACCGAATGGCTAGGTAGCAGTTCTGCAGAAAAGGACCTAGGGGTCACAGTGGACGAGAAGCTGGATATGAGTCAATAGTGTGGTCTTGTTGCCAAGAAGGCTAACGGCATTTTGGGCTGTATAAGTAAGGGCATTGCCAGCAGATCGAGGAACGTGATCGTTCCCCTTTATTCGACATTGGTGAGGCTTCATCTGGAGTACTGTGTCCAGTTTTGGGCCACACACTACAAGAAGGATGTGGAAAAATTGGAAAGAGTCCAGCAGAGGGCAACAAAAATGATTAGGGGTCTGGAGCACATGACTTATGAGGAGAGGCTGAGGGAACTGGGATTGTTTAGTCTCCAGAAGAGAAGAATGAGGGGGGATTTAATAGCAGCCTTCAACTACCTGAAGGGGGGTTCCAAAGAGGGTGGAGCTCAGCTGTTCTCAGTGGTGGCAGATGACAGAACAAGGAGCAATGGTCTCAAGTTGCAGTGGGGGAGGTCTAGGTTGGATATTAGGAAACACTATTTCACTAGGAGGGTGGTGAAGCACTGGAATGTGTTACTTAGGGAGGTGGTGGAGTCTCCTTCCTTGGAGGTTTTTAAGGCCCGGCTTGACAAAGCCCTGGCTGGGATGATTTAGTTGGGAATTGGTCCTGCTTTGAGCAAGGGGTTGGACTAGATGACCTACTGAGGTCCCTTCCAACCCTGATATTCTATGATTCTATGCAGGGGGACCGGCGAGCGGGGGGAGGAGGAGGGTGCGGGCGGGAGAGAGAAGGGGGGCGGCCAGGGCTACAGCGGGGTGCTGCCACACGGCCCCTCCCACTGCGCCGCGCTGCCTGCAGCCTGATGCCTGCCGGGAGGGCTCCGCTCCAGTCAGCGGGGAGGGAAGGACGAGGACTGCCCTGCCGGGCTTGCTGCAGGGCGCTCCCGTCCTCTGCACTGCCGCCCCCTACAGGGCGGCCAAAGCGGAACAAAAAAAAAAAAGCGGCCGTGCCGCCCTAGGATTGGGCAGAATGCTGCCCTAGGATTGGGCAGAATGCCGCCTCGTTCAATCTGCCGCACCAAGCACCAGCTTGCTCGGCTGGTGCCTGGAGCCGGCCCTGTACTTAGATCTACTTACTGCAGTGTCTTCATCGCAGTAAGTCAACAGCAGGTGCTCTCCTGTCAACTCCGCTTGCGCTTCTCATTCTGGTGGAGTACCAGAGTTGACGGGAGAGCGCTCAGTGGTCGATTTATCATGTCTATACTAGATGCGATAAATTGACCCCTGCTGGACCGATCACTGCCCGCCAATCTGGTGGGTAATGTAGACAAGCCCTTAGTGACCGCAGGGGTGGGCGCTCTCAGGTGAAAGGCCTTGGTTAATAATTCCCACCTTCAAGGATCAGAATGAGGCCAAGCCTTCTGCCGATATAGATTCACTATATAGGTGTACCACTATAGTATCTGTACACCAAGTTTTGCTACTTTTGCAGTATGATGCAAGATTTCTCTTTGCAAAGGTTTCAGAGCCATATTAGTCTGTATCAGCAAAAACAAAGAGGAGTCCTTGTGGCACCTTAGAGACTAATAATTTTATTTTATCTTTGCAAAGTTACCCTCATTAACAGCAGCTGCAGAACATCCTGAGAAAGTTTCTCTTACAACAGAGCAGCCACCAAGAATGAATTGCACCTAGGAAATTGTCTAAAACAAGAGAGCAGTTGCGAGTCTGGTCCTTTTGCAGGCAGAAATGATATTGCTCATAATTTGGTGGAAGGAGCCTAGGTACATGGAGACAAATTCATTAGAGATGCATAGATAGGAGTGGAATGCAGATCAGAGCATTATAAGACTGCTGTTTAATACTGCAGGATTTAACATTCACAGTACAATCATTATGGAGTTGGATCCTCAGATGGTGCAAATTAACATAGCTGCATTGACTTCACTCTCCATTTACAAGCCGGTTTATGCCAGCTGAGGTTCTGGCTCTCTGTGTTCAGAGACAAGGAACTGTAAGAGACACAAATTAGTATGGAAGCACAAAAAGAAGTGGAGCAAAGTTTGCTTTTCAAATGAAACTGTTAGACTGGTTTATTTGATAGTTAAATTGTCTTTCAAACACAGTGACACAGACCAAAAAAATACCCTGATTACTCTTTTAGTTATGGCTTACATCAATTGGTTTTCTATCACACCCATAATACAGCTACAAAAACAATAAGCAAAAATTACAAGGTGGAAGATTTCAGTTAACCGTGAGTCACTGAACATGAGATCATTAACAAACTGGCATGAAACTAAGGAGACTCCATTTGGATTTCCCCCCCACTTAAAATTGACAAAAAACAAAACAACATTTATTTTAGTAATAGCCCAAGTTCCATCAGCATGAAGACACAGACGTTTGCACCAGTGCATTGGAGCATTTGTTTCCATCAGATGAAAATGGAGGACATTTAACCAGCATTTTCCCTCTTTTTTTCTCCTTTGTGAAGGCCTCTTTTGAATACAGTACAATTTACATTTGCTGAACACTGATGTCTGGTAAGAGACCTTGTGGTTTACAATAAGGGGGACCCAGGAAAGAAGCAGCAAATCACTATCTCCTGTTCTAGGTATAGTAGCAAGTGGATTTCTTCATCACTAAAGTGATAGGCCCTGTAGTCACATGTACATAAGTGTGTATCACATCTCATAACACAGGTTTGTGTAACAGACAGGGATGAGTTCAGACCTACTTGCTTCTAACCATTAATGTTGGCATTAACCATGGTACATACAAGTTGTATCGACTAGTGGAGACACTTCAGTTCCTTGTCCATCTTAGTGCAGTTCAACAGGATACAAGTATCAAGATATATCCAACATATTGTCTACTTTCCTTGCACAAATTAGTAACACTAATACTAATTTGTAACCATTCTGCATGCTGACACCTATTACAGTGACTGGTGTTATTAAGAATAATGCACATCAACTCACCTAAAGCTCAAACATCGAGAACATTTATGGCTTTCTAAAGGGAAACTCAGACATGTCAATAGCATGATTATTTATTTACAAGCTTCCAACCCTGTATGCTTTCAAGCCAGTTTTGTTCTTCCTCTCGTCTCCCAGTAAGACATATTCCTGCATTCTTTTGTACCCCAAACACTCAGTTTGAGGTTCACAAGGTTTGCAGTATCTGGCCCCTAAACGTTAACATTAGTGGACATTTGGATTTCTTCCAGTGTTATTGAAAAGCACTTTCCTAAGAACAGTTACTGTTGATTTTTTAATACCATGCAAATGACACACTAATACCCCATGGCTTCACCTATATTAAAAGGACCACAGTGTGATAGGGTTTTTTCCCAGTGATACCAGTTATCAGTTTGCCTGAAACTTTGATTTACAAGCCTTGAGACCTGTCATTCTCCCATTGAAGCCAATGGCAAAACTCATAATGACCTCAAACAGAGCGGCATTGGGTTGTCATCCTGAATAGTTAATATCACCAAGGAACGCCACACAGCTATTTAAAGACAGCACAGAACTACCCCTTTTCTAAAGGCGTGTTGTGTATGAAAGTCTCATTAATAACTGAAGCTCCTGTAAGTTTGTATGGCAATTTACATTGCTTCAGTTAAACGCTTTGCATAGATGATTTAAAATGTAACACTTCTCAGATATAACCATGAAAGTGCAGATATCAGTGGGGAGTGGGGGAGCAGGGAGAGACACAACATTTTTGCCTCCAGATAGGATTTTGTTCCTGTTTACACACATACACAATTTAAAACACAATATTGCTACTGCACAGTGTCTACAATTTATAAAAATCTCATTTTCTATTAAAACAACTCACTGACAAAGGGCTGATCCTGCAGTTCACACTCAGGGCCCAATCCTCTGAACCTTTGGGGTTTGATCCAAAGCACACTGAAGTCAATGAAAATCTTTCTAATAGCTTCAATTGGCTCTGGATCAAGTCTTCAGCATGCTGAGTACCTGCTGAGGACTGGAGCGTTGTTCGTAAATCAGACAAAAACCCCCTTGACTCCAAAATTCCAAGGAGAATACTGCAATATGCCTCTTTGCCTGGGTAAAGAGACTGCGGGATTTTGCAACAGTGGGATTTTTGCTCACTAGTTAAAAAGCAAAGAGTTCTCTGCCCCCTGAGATGTAAACCAGATAGAGACGGGACTTCTGCAGGGCTCATAATAGAGCTGGGTGAATAACAGATCGTTCGGTTCAGTAGCAATTCCAAAAAAAAAATCGGAAAAAATATTAGTTTTGGATCAAAATCCAAATGTTTTGGCTTGGATCATTTTGAAATGTTTTTGGATTTTTCTTAAAGGAAATTGAAGGAAATTTGGAAACAAAACATTGTTTTGAACCAAAACATCAACATGTTTTGTTTTGAAAATGTCAGAATTCAACATTTTGATTTTTTCAGATTTTTTTTTTTTTAGGCTTGTTTTCTAACCGAAACAATTTGGTGAAATTCACACAAATTCAGGAAAGGTTTCAGCATCACTGAACCTGCATTTTTTTTTTAATGGAAAAAGTTTCAGTCAAAAAATTACATCCAGATCTAGCTACAAACTATTCAGAAGAGCAGCTCCCCCTTTTTGTAAAGATAGGGGTCTGAGGGCAAATATCAGAGCCTCATAAGGGTCACTGGAGGAGGAAAGCCTCCAGCCACTTGTCCCAGCACCACTCATTCAGGACCCCCTCCTCCTTATGCAAAGAAACCATTCTAGCAGAGACGGCTGCACTACGGTATGAAAATCTAACGCTTGCAATATTGCTGTGTCAGCAATAGCACTTGTATCATTAACAAGCCTGATCACTCTCGTGTCAATGTTCCTATTGATGTAATGAACCATCCAGTCAGTGTAAATTATTCATGGAACAATGTTGATTTCTGTGGCCCCCTCTCACTTCATCTAGTCACCTCGGGTGACTCACTCCTCTCTTCCACCAAGCCTCACTCTGAGCAAGCTATAGGAGGCTGTGGGGAAATGGCTCCTACCCCCGCCCCGCAACAAAAAAATGTGCAGCAATTATGTAGCTATTACTACAGCCTCCGAGATGTAATTCCACAGTAATACAGCCGCTGCAGCACAGTCGTGGCTTCTGGCTTTACACTCTTCCCCCATGTGGCTTTGATAGCCAATTGGTTGGGGGATATCATTGTCTAACCTGCTCTTAAATATCTCCAATGATGGAGATTCCACAACCTCCCGAGGCAATTTATTCCAGTGCTTAACGACCCTGACAGTTAGGAAGTTTTTCCTAATGTCCAACCTAAACCTCCCTTGCTGCAATTTAAGCCCATTGCTTCTTGTTCTATCCTCAGAGGTTAAGAAGAACAATTCTTCTCCCTCCACCTTGTAACAACCTTTTATGAACTTGAAAACTGTTATCATGTCCCCCCTCAGTCTTCTCTTCTCCAAACTAAACAAACCCAATTTTTTCAATCTTCCCTCATAGGTCATGTTTTCTAGACCTTTACTCATTTTTTGTTTCTCTTCTCTGGACTTTCTCCAATTTGACCACATCTTTCCTGAAATGTGGACCCAGAACTGGATGCTCCAGTTGAGGCCTAATCAGTGTAGAGTAGAGTGGAAAAAATACTTCTAGTGTCTTGCTTACAACACTCCTGCTAATACATCCCAGAATGAGGTTTGCTTTTTTTGCAACAGTTACACTGTTGACTCATATTTAGCTTGTGGTCCACTATGACCCCCAGATCCCTTTCATAGAACATTAGGGTTCGAAGAGACCTCAGGAGGTCATCTAATCCAATCCCCTGCTCAAAGCAGGACCAACACCAACTAAATCATCTCAGCCAGGGCTTTGTCGAGCTGGGCCTTAAAAACCTCTAAAAATGGAGATTCCACCACCTCCCTAGGTAACCCATTCCAGTGCTTCACCACCCTCCTTGTGAAATAGTGTTTCCTAATATCCAACCTAGACCTTCCCCACTGCAACTTGAGACTGTTGCTTCTTGTTCTGTCATCTGCCACCACTGTATTCCTTCCTAGGTCATCTGCCACCACTGTATTCCTTCCTAGGCAGTCATTTACCATTCAGTGTTTGAATGAGGGGGAAGGGAAGCAAAATACCATCAAATTCAATGAGCTTCCTGATTTCAAGAAGGTATTTTCTTAAGCTTAAGAGTACTTGAACAGGATAATGGTGGTATTAAGAAAGGATGGTGGGGCTCTCCCTAAAATCCTTCTTTTCCTCCTTTTGATTAAGCTGCAGCATCTGTCAGTGTGCCTATGCCATAAACTCTGGCACTGACCACTGTGCAACTCATTCCACAGTAACATTTTACAGGCAATAACCATTGTGCATCTGAGGAGTGTTGTTTCCCGCCGTTATATTTATTTGCATCCTGGAAAGAGTGGAACAGCATTCCCTGGTCTCACACCCCCATCCTGAAAGCTGCTCCATGAAGCTAGACCCCTGCAACTGCCCAGAGCCCCACTGAAGTCATTGTGGGGATGCAGGCATCTGACTTTATGGAGCCTAATGCAGAATCAAGGCCCAAGATGAGAACTGGGCTAAAGTTTCTACTTTTCAAACCTGCATTCATTTTTCACAAGTTAACTTTTGAGCAACACTCTGCAAAACATACCAGGCAGGTAAACATAAACTCTCCAGGAAATAGCATACATGTTATTTCATAGGCTAATCATATACTATATGGGTTTTTCTAGATCTACATAGTTTGTGTATGACTGTATATATCTAATTCCATACAGCTATGCACACTAGAATGAAAAGCTTCCTACACATGTTTGGGGCCTGTTTCTGCAGTCCCTACACAAACAAAACTCCCATTTACTTCCATGGGAATTTCATCTGGATAAACATTGCAGGACTGGGCCTTTGGTACAGATGTGTAAGTATCTTGCATATACATTTTTAAATTGTTAAAAAAATAGAGTAATTATAGAATCATAATCAACTTCTAAAGACAGTAAAACCGCACCTATTACAGTGTCACCCCGGTCGAGGTACGTCAATCAGTTATGTAAAGCAAACAAAGAAAAGGAAAGGCCTGTTACCCTGTAGTTGTGTTAAAAATTGACACACTTTCTTATAATAAAAAGGCAGATTTGCACCATTTTCTCCCCACTTACAGATGCTTTTCCAAGTCTTCCCATGTTATAAGTATCTGTCACAATACATCAGACTCCTTTCAGTCACTGTTGTTCACGTCAACCAATGAAGCAAAGACATTTCCTCAGCAAAGAAAGGAACCGTAGCAAAAAGAGCAACAAAGACATATTGAGCCAAATGCGGATGCCATCACTCAGTCCATATTCAGGCAGAACCAGTCAAAGCTAAGTCAGGGATTCAGGATCACTCTTATTATTATAAAACTTAACCCATAACAAAAGGCAATGTTGTCTAGAGAGCTAGGCAAGGCACTGTGCACCAGGTCTAATCCCAATTTTGACACTGACTCACCTTGTGATAGTTCACCTAATTTACCTCTGTCCCAGTTTCCTCAAACATAAAATGGGGATGTTAATACTTAGCCACCTCACCAGGGAGTTGTGAGGATAAGCTAGTTAGTGTTTGAGGAATGCTTTAAGAATGAAAAATGTTATGCGCACTCTAACGACAATATTGACTCTTACATCATACTTTTCATCCAAGGCTCTCAGGGTATTTTGTGAACAGCAAGGGTATGTCTTCACCGATCCCCGATACAGTAATTGATCCCCGAACGCGCTCCCCGTCGACTCCAGAACTCCACCAGGGCGAGAGGCGGGAGTGGAGTCGACGGGGGAGCTGCGGCCATCGATCCCGCGCCGTGAGGATGGGAGGTAAGTCGATCTAAGATACGTCGACTACAACTAAGCTATTCTCGTAGCGGAAGTTGCGTATCTTAGATCGACCCCCCCCCCCCGCCCCAAGTGTAGACCAGCCCTAGGTGACCACTATTATCCCTATTTCACAGACAGAGAAACTGGGGCCCAGAAGTTAAAATGACTTGTCTAAGGTCACTCAGCAAGTCAGCAGCGGGAATAGAACTCAAACCTCCTAATCCCACTCAAATGCCCTAGCCACTAGTCCACATTGCTCTGTATATAGCACTTTTACCATCAAGGCCCTATACATACATTAGTTTAATCAACACATCAAAGATGCAGCCCTCTTTTGCATATTAAATCAAGGAAAAACCTTCCACGCACTCAGACATTCATCAGCTCATATATTGTGTGCTTAGTATTTTATGTCTGTTAAATACAAATCAATGCTTGCTCAAATGTAATATACCTTCAATGCCTACAGCATGACAACAAAACTACAGGACCCTGGAGCATGGGCATCTCTTCTGTTTCACTTGGTATTTTCCCCGGTGAGATTTCCCCTAGGAGCTCTGAAATGCTATAATCAATTACAGTGATGGGTGTTACATAGTCAACAGGCTGCAGAATCTTAAATATCACAGTATTTCCTGTTCTAAGGAAAGGGAGATATGGGACCATCTCCAAACACCATCCTGGTCACTGCTGGGAAACTCTGACTTTTGAATGAAGACAACTGTACTTCTCCTCTTCCTTTTAGATTTGTTTTCTTTATGTTTTGTTTATAATGGAAGCAATTTTGATAGACGTAGGGATGGGAAGGAGCTCTGAAACCAAATTTCAAAGGAGATAGTCAAAGTTCTTGCAAGAACAGCTTCTGAGGTCTCTACATTGTAAACTAAAAACCCTAGGCCCCTGATTCGGACTCAAACCCTAGCCAAAACCTTATATCAGATCCTCCTGTAGCCCCATTAAGGTACACAGCTCTTTACATGCCTATTAAGGCATGTTTCCTGACCTAGGGCTTCAAATCTAAATAAGACAAGACAGTGGGCAACAATTCAAGTGAGGAAGATGAGAAAGTGTATTGTTTGAAGTGGTGAGGTTGAAGGAAGAAAGAGAGGACAGCAAGAGTGTCTCAGGTGAATAGGGTATGAAGGTGAGAGAGTTACAAAGATGTAGGAAGCCATGGGAAAAGTTTGGGAAGTGCATGGGCAGAGGATGGGGGAGGGAGAGAAATGAAAGAAGAGATGTGAGCTATAGGTGGAGCGAGATCACACAGAGCTGTGTAGAGGACTGATTTTGACATAGTAAGAGACAGGGAACTAATGGAGGGTCTTAAGGAGAGGACTGATGTGACAGAACGGGGAAACAGAAAGAAGACTGGAAAGGAGAGGTGAGAAGCAGGGAGACTAGATGGGAACAAGTTCCAGTCATAAAAGTGAGAGAGAACCAGTAAGTAAGTTATTAATGGTGGGGTTGGAGAAAGAGCCGATATTATTGATATTCAGCAAGCTGAATTTAGACAATTTGGTGAGAGACTGGATATATATAGAGAGAAGAGTCTAAGATAACACCAAGGTTGTGGGCCTGAAAGTAGGAAAATAGGAGTGCAGTTGTCAATGGAGATAGAGAATTCAGGCTGCTACTACTAGAATCAATAAGTTTATGTTTGACTTCAAATGGGCCTTTAGAAAGGGAGACTGGAATGAAAGGAGGTAAGAAGGGTTAGATACTAAATTGATAGAAATATTATAAACAGCTAGGGAGAGAAAGGTTTGATGGATTAAATCCAAACAGCGGAAGAAAGATCTCAGGGTCAGAAAAAGGGAGGGAAGGAAGAAGGGAAGGAAATAGTGTTGGACTAGGCCAGGGAAGGGAGAGAGCTTGTCAGATTTGGCAAATTTGGTTTCTGAAAAAGATGGCTACATAATCCTTGTCTGGATCCAACTTCCACATCCTTGGCCTACCCCTAATAGGGTGACCAGATGTCCCGATTTTATAGGGACAGTCCCGATATTTGGGGCTTTGTCTTATATAGGCGCCTATTACCCACCCCCTCACCCCCATCCCGATTTTTCACATTTGCTGTCTGGCCACCCTAACCCCTAATAGGGATGAGGAATCAGAATATCCTGAAGTCATTAAGAACTCTGGATGTGCGGGATTAGCTCTCTGCTACAGGCCATTAAAGTAAGTCCTGGAAACTAAATTAATCTGTCCCCCAAACTAGACAAATTCCATGAAGTTCAATGTATGAAACTAACTTGGCATCAACAGATCAAGAATTAGACCTCATCAGAACTGGTAACAATAAACGGAAGGGTTCTCTCTCTGCTATGCCTTTTAACCTCTCTTTAATCACACCTTTGTTTTTCAGTGGTTAAGTGCTTTCTAATCTACTGCCAAAATGGCATCTCCCATATAGGCCAGAAGAGATGTGGCTAGTTTAATACGGAGACAAATATTGCAAATATAAGATACCTGTGGAAATATTAAACTACTCATTTTACAAATCTTGATAATCTAGGGGAGAAGGCCAAGTCCCAGGGTCCACCCTCCATATTATTTAGACCTAGAAAACACTGAGCCAGGTTAAATTGTACATGTTTATCAAATTACTGATACTATCTAGGAGGCTGCTAAACATTTCAATTAAGGGCTTGTCTGTACTTCAAAGATTTGCCACTTGAATTATGGCAGCATAGTTTAAACAGAAAAAGCTCCTAGAGTGGACACACCTATAACGCTATGAAAGTGCTTATACCAGGATAGCTGATTCCTGTACAGGAACTGAAATAAGCTATACCAGTATAAAGCACCTTTTATAAAACTGCAGCTACCCTAGGGCTTTTACCAGGATAACTATGTGAGCAAAAACATCCCTCTGACCTCACTGACATAGTTATGATGGTAAAACTTTTAAGTGTAGGTTAGCGCTAAGATGGGATAACACTCACAGCAGTGTCCTCAACAGAAGACAATGTCTAATAAATACACTTAAGGTCTCTAAATGTATAACTTTAAATTAAACACACGTGACCTATGAGAAGTGTCTCCATTGTTTAACCTCATTTCTATCTCCTCCCAGCCCTCCAGCCATCAGCATTTACTTTCCAAAAGCTGCTGTAAATATTGAATAACTAGAAAGCTTTCCCAATGGGGGAAGCACCTCATCATTCTGGTGCTTCATCAAAATCATCTGGAAAAAATAATCTGCAAGAAGAGCCTTGTCGTCTCCTATGGTCGGTGCCATATGAACCCAAAAATCAGTTCTGCACACCTCATGTAGAATAGTCTTATGGGCTTCAAGAGAACTATTCACATGCCCAGGCAGAATTCTATGGGGCCAACATATTACTTTGCTAAGAAATAGTCAGAAGTCCAGAGCTGGTGACTGCAGGAAGAAAACGTGTTTGGGGAAGGGAAGGAGGCGTGTAAGACACAAGGAGGTATGTGGGAAAACAAAGAAGAGGAAGCTGTGAGTGTGCAGTTACATTTTGCTGGGAATTGCAGTTTAACCACCTGTTCTGTCCTGCCTGGCTTCTCACAAATGAGCTAACCTCACCATGAGATATTACACAGACATGTTTCATCGATGCTATGGGTCATTACACAATAAAGACCACAGCTTATACCTCTCCCCTTACAACTACAATAATGCTTAAAGAATTTGTTTTTAAAACCCTAATGCAAGAGAACAGCAGTTTCAATAAAATCAACAATGTCCGCAGTTGTCTATGAGTCAAAACACCATTCTAATGCCCTGCAGTATATGCTAAAATTGGCTTTCCCCAATGGGTTCAGTTTGGTGCTTTTCCTGAAAGTGAAATGATAGCTACACTAATGTGCTTTGTATATCTCTAAAACCTATTGGAAATGTGCTTCTAGATCTGATTTCCAGGGCAGTGCATAGCCTGTGATGGATGAGTTTCACTTCACCCAAATCACATAACCCTACCCCATCTAGCAGGAAGGATGCTGGAATCTCAGCGTCTATGGGATGCAATGCTTTGAGAAATCGATATTGAACAATTATTGCATAATCTCAGGATGTAATAAAACTCTTCTACACTAAACATAGACGCTGAGTTCCTGTTGCACTTTTACATCGGAGGAAAAATAATCATCATCATCATCAACAGCAGCTGCAAGTCCCGGTATGAACCCGCAGAATCCCCTTGCTGTGCATGTGGAGGAAGTTGAAGATTTCTGAGGGCATTGCGTGGAAGCCAGGGCGAGGTTTGACATTGTCGTAGTAATGGTGAGTTATAAAAATCCCTGAGGGGTTCATGGGGAAAGCCCAAAAGCCAAAAAGGTGGACCTCTTCACAGAGCTCCAGGGCAGCAGTCACCAGAATCAATCCCGTGCTAATCCGTTTGGCACGCACCCCTTGACCGAGCCAGTAGCGTGAGACGTTGATGAGATACTGAGGATGGAAATAGTAGACGGCTTGCTGAGATTCAAAATCGTCCAGGACGTATTTGACCCGGATAGAGACATCCGTGTTGCGGGTGTTGTAGAAAGCAGGCAGCAGCACCGATGCATTTTCATAAACCTGTAGCACATCATAGAAAGGTTTCCTCCATTTCTCCAGCTTATGGAATCTAAAGATAAAAGGATACAAGTGATTATCAGGCTGTGAGGTTCAACATGAATTAAACTAACAAACAAGAAGCTTTCCATAAAGATTCCCAGACACAATGAAACACCCCATATCTTAATAAATAGAGCTGCTTACAAAAAATTTTTGAAATGATCTTTCAGTGACAAACGGAAAATGTATTTAGCTCTGTGGCTGGTAGGAAATTTGTCATTAAAAAGTTTTGGTAATAAAAAAGGGAGAGGGGGAGAGAGAAAATCATGAATATATTTCACCTTTCCCAACCAGTAAATCCTTTGATTAGTGGTCAAAAAATGAGTCAAAATTTCCACAAAAATTTCATCCCTTATTTTTTCCATCAAAATTTAGGTGGAAAACTTTAAATTTTGAAATGTTTTTACTAATTGTATTCGATACATATTAACACATATCAGTGTCGGGGATTATACAAGAATGAATATCACCTCAGAGCAGAAATTTTAGTGAAACATCTAAAATGTAATCATAGACTTTAAGGTCAGAAGGGACCATTATGATCATCTAGTCTGACCTCCTGCACAACGCAGGCTACTGAATCTCACCCACCCACTCCTGTATCAAACCTGTGTTTGAGCCATTGAAGTCCTCAAATCATGGTTTAAAGACTTCAAGGTGCAGAGAATCTTCCAGCAAGTGACCCGTGCCCCACGCTGCAGAGTAAGGCGAAAAAACCCCAGGGCCTCTGCCAATCTGCCCTGGAGGAAAATTCCTTCCTGATATGGCAATCAGCTAAACCCTGAGCATGTGGGCAAGACTCACCAGCCAGCACCCAGGAAAGAATTCTCTGTAGTAACTCAGATCCCATCCCATCTAACATCCCATCACAAGCCATTGGGCATATTTACCGCTAATAGTCAAAGACCAATCCCATTATACCATCCCCTCCATAAACTTATCAAGCTTAGTCTTGAAGCCAGATATGTCTTTTGCCCCCACTACTCCCCTTGGAAGGCTGTTCCAGAACTTCACTCCTCTGATGGTTAGAAACCAATGTTTGAAAGAAGCTTGTATCTGTTGGGGCCAAATCCCATTCACCTTACTCATGCAAGGAGACACACTGAATGGACTTCTTGAGTGAGGCAAGTGGGATGCAGCTCTATGGCCCCAGTCCTGCAAGCACTTAAGCATGCGATTAACATTATGCATGTGAGTGGTCCCGTTGATTCAATGGGAACACACAAGGCCCTGCTTAACTTTAAGCACACGCTGCTGACTTCAGTGGGACTTAAGCATGTGCTTTTATGTGCTTTGGTGGCTTGGGGCCAGCCTGCTCAGCATATTACACGATCAATCCTTTAGGTCTTGTCTAACTGCAGCCAGATTTTCTGTGACACTTCTGTTTGTCTGTTTTGCGAAGACAGGAGGAAAGTCTAAAGGGGTTAAAAAAAATAAATGAATTGACCTTTCAGTAATAATGCTGGGATTGACTGTCACAATGTCTGTCTTTACACCAACGTCCACGACATATTTCTCAGATATAGGAGGTAAATTGCATCTAAAGGAAAGAAGTAAAAAGTAAGTTCAAGAATGCCTTGCAGCTGTTCAGGATGAGAATATGGAACTGTGTTTAAACATTTGTTATAAACAGCAAAATTAGAAGTAGACTGTGAATTAAGAATCTGATCATGGATACACAATCTGATGGACTTGGTATACTTGGTCGTGCCTCAGCACGGGGGCGAGGGTGGACTAGATGACTTCTTGAGGTCCCTCCCAGCCCTACAATTCTCTGATTCTAAAATGAGTTGATGTTTAACTGCACACTGCAGGTCACAAATTGTTAATGTCAGTGGCTGTAAGAAGAAACATATTTACTCCTCCCTGCTCGTGCAAATGTTAACACACGCATGCGCCCTGTAGAAATGTCCATTGCTTGTTAATAACATTTCCCTCTTGTCAGTTCATTGGCTTTGATTCTGATTATATTGATGGCCAGAAATATCTGGATGAGACTCCAAGAAAAACTAATCTCTAAACTCCCAGTGTTCCTCAAATATCCCCTTCTATATTGTGGATACTTATAGATTCATAGCTTCATAGATTCTAGGACTGGAAGGGACCTCGAGAGGTCATCGAGTCCAGTCCCCTGCCCTCATGGCAGGACCAAATACTGTCTGAACCATCCCCGATAGACATTTATCTAACCTACTCTTAAATATCTCCAGAGATGGAGATTCCACAACCTCCCTAGGCAGTTTATTCCAGTGTTTAACCACCCTGACAGTTAGGAACTTTTTCCTAATGTCCAACCTAAACCTCCCTTGCTGCAGTTTAAGCCCATTGCTTCTTGTTCTATCCTTAGAGGCTAAGGTGAACAAGTTTTCTCCCTCCTCCTTATGACACCCTTTTAGATACCTGAAAACTGCTATCATGTCCCCTCTCAGTCTTCTCTTTTCCAAACTAAACAAACCCAATTCTTTCAGCCTTCCTTCATAGGTCATGTTCTCAAGACCTTTAATCATTCTTGTTGCTCTTCTCTGGACCTTCTCCAATTTCTCCACATCTTTCTTGAAATGCAGTGCCCAGAACTGGACACAATATTCCAGCTGAGGCCTAACCAGCGCAGAGTAGAGTGGAAGAATGACTTCTCGTGTCTTGCTCACAACACACCTGTTAATACATCCCAGAATCATGTTTGCTTTTTTTGCAACAGCATCACACTGTTGACTCATATTTAGCTTGTGGTCAACTATAACCCCTAGATCCCTTTCTGCCGTACTCCTTCCTAGACAGTCTCTTCCCATTCTGTATGTGTGAAACTGATTGTTCCTTCCTAAGTGGAGCACTTTGCATTTGTCTTTATTAAACTTCATCCTGTTTACCTCAGACCATTTCTCCAATTTGTCCAGATCATTTTGAATTATGACCCTGTCCTCCAAAGCAGTTGCAATCCCTCCCAGTTTGGTATCATCTGCAAACTTAATAAGCGTACTTTCTATGCCAATATCTAAGTCGTTAATGAAGATATTGAACAGAGCCGGTCCCAAAACAGACCCCTGCGGAACCCCACTTGTTATGCCTTTCCAGCAGGATTGGGAACCATTAATAACAACTCTCTGAGTACGGTTATCCAGCCAGTTATGCACCCACCTTATAGTAGCCCCATCTAAATTGTATTTGCCTAGTTTATCGATAAGAATATCATGCGAGACCATATCAAATGCCTTACTAAAGTCTAGGTATACCACATCCACAGCTTCTCCCTTATCCACAAGGCTCGTTATCCTATCAAAGAAAGCTATCAGATTAGTCTGACACGATTTGTTCTTTACAAATCCATGCTGGCTATTCCCTATCACCTTACCACCTTCCAAGTGTTTGCAGATGATTTCCTTAATTACTTGCTCCATTAGCTTCTACTTAAAACGTTTTACCCAAAAGCTAAAATATAAATTAGGTAACACTGGCATTTGCACACTTATATGTCTTCTGTTACTATACTATTGGAGCAACTCAAAATCTTATTTGTATTTATGCTCACTGCACCCCCTGAGGTAGGGCAGTGCTGTTACCCCCACTGTACAGATGGGAAACTGAGGCACTAAGGGCATGTCTACACTGGAATGTGAACCCAGGCTCAGCCTCAGGCTCAAGCCTAACCCCCCATCCATCCACACACAAATAGTGCTAACCCAGGGCTCAGACACAGGGTACCAGGACCTTGACCCAGGGTTCAAGCCCTATTGTTTTGCAGTGTACATGCTGCTCCGCTTGACTCAGATCCTGGGAGTCCTCCAAAAAGTATCTCACAATCCCATAGACCAATTTCCTTTGTCCTTGCTATGTTCCTTTGTCTTCTCCATCTAAAATCTTCAATCTACTCGATAGAAAACAGCAGCAACCACCCTCGGTGTACGTCAGCAGCTCAGTAAGTCAGCGTTAACCCGTCCATTGTCTTCTGATCACCAAGCTGCCTACACACCATCAGAGAGCCTTCTGTGTTTGCAATGGAGATAGAACAGAACAAGCCTTTTGCAAAGTGCGCTGCTTGATCTCACAAAAGCTTTTGGAAACTCTCTGGTGCAAGGCCAGCAGAACTGTGGCCTTCAGTAAGAGGACCAGGAATGACCCTGCACAGTAGCAAATAGCGAAGAGGCTGGCAGCTTTGCAAATATACCGAACCAGTGACTAATGCAGGGAGTGGGTTAAGCGGCTCAAGAGTGAGTACCGGAAAACCAGGGACCAGAACTGCACCTGGGGGAACTTGTCAAAATCATGCCCATTTTATGAAGAGTTTGGCCAGATGCCGGGCGCTACGCCCAGAATGGTGCCAACTGTTGTGCATGATGACCTGGTCAGCTGGAATGGTGCCCTAGTGGCTCCAGAATCATGGGCGGTGGGTATCAAAGGCCAGGGGAGGCTAAGCCTCCCCAAACCCAGGCCATGGCCCCACCCATGTTCCACTCCAAGGCCCTGCCTCCCCCCCCCCTCCCCCCCGACTCCCCTGAAGCTGGCAGGGGCTCAGCTCCAGTTTGTGGCTTGGAGCTTGGTCGGCCCAGGGGGACAGGATGGGCCAGTGGCCCAGGGCAGTGCTGGGGCTGGCCCAGGATGGCGCGGGGGCAGGCGGGCCGGAGCTTCTCAGTGGGGGCGGGGGCACCTCAGGGTTCCTCTGGTAGGGTTGCCAACTTTGGTTGTAGGAATTCCTGGAGATTTCATCACATGACAGAATTTTTAATTAAATATTAATCTTTATTTCTTGGAGACTCCAGGACAATCCTGGAGGGTTGCAACCCTGTCCTCCAGCTGCGTGGGGTGGGCCCTCAGGCAGAAAGGGCGGGGCCAGCGGGCTAGCCTCCCCGAAGGAGAGATTCATCCACCAGCCATGCCCAGAATCTATCATGGGGACTGATGGGAGTCAGCACCGAGCACCAAATGGAGACAAAGAAGTCACTCGGTTGCTGAAACCAGTTCCAGAGGAGGCTCTGGAGAAGCTGCACACTCAGGGTCTGTACTCAGAAGAGCTGTTTGATGCAGCCCCTGAGGAACAGCCTGCAGCAAACACAGACAGGACAGAAGCTGCCCCTAAGCCTGGTAAGTTTCTGGCTCCATTTTAATGTTTATGAATACAGTAATGGGCGGGATTTCCATTCTATGAATCAATGCTGAAGTTATGAGAAGCCCCAGCTAGCAGCGTGTATCTGCTAATGGCGGATTGTATGCCAGAGACGTGGCTCCCCCCCACCACACGGAGTTCAAAAAGGCAGCTGGGGCATGCAAACATTAAAGCACACATTGGAAGTGTATCTTCACTGGAAAGGCACAGATTTTTGCTAGGGCCATTCTTGTCACTTAAAAATAATAACCTTATATTGCCATGCCTGTAAGAATGCCTCTCTATAACCATTTTATGGTCTATCAAGCTGCCTGGCAATAGTGAACACTGTGTGCGTGCATGTGTGTGTGTGTGTTTGGGGAAATGTGTTCCATTCAGAAATTTAGTCCAGTTCAGTTGGAAGTAATCCATGCAGTCCATAGGTGACAAAACTATTTGTTCCAAATATGTCGGTGGTTTGAATTTTTCTCCAGAAATGCGCTGGGGCCTGGGAGGAGGAAGGCTGTGGAGTTCTGCGGTTTTCCATGCAGTCATGGCAGGCTAAGCCATGTGCAAGCTAACGCAGCATCCTGTTGATTCCTGACCCAATCCTGGGTACTGATAGCTGCAAACTTTTCCTGAAGCAGGAACTCCAGATAGGTTGTCACATTTCGGGGAAGGGCATATGTTCCAGGGCCACCTCAGTAGCTGACCAGCCCAGACCACTCTTAGCTGTGCTGTTCATTCACTTTACGTCTGAATACTTCTCTTGCATAAACTGCAGGTTTCCCACCAGCAGACTGGAATAACATCTCCCTTTGCCAGTCGGGCACCACAAGAACTGTTATGTCCTCCAAAATGTGGAAGGCCTGAAATAACAGAAAAAGCCTGTCATCCCTCACCACCTGCCCTCAAACCCAAGTAGTTTTGCAATTTTCTACAATAAAAAATGTAGCTTTGCTTCTTTAACTTACCATTGTGCCTGCAATTCTTTTGCTGCACAATTAACCAAGCTGTGTCCAGGAGCTTCTGTGGGCCGAAGCAGCCTTCTCACAATATATTGAAGTTCCGTTCGTAAAAGTATCATTTTATGTCCTTGAAATTCCACAGAGATCTTTTCTGTGTTCCTGCAGGGAGCTATTTGAGACAATAACCCTCTATGTCTTGCCCTGTTCCAGGCCAATTGACCGCTAGTGGCTGCAGTACCTCCACTGCTCGCTCGCAATGCAGCACACGCCTGGGCCAATGTACCTTCAGAGCCCATTCCACGAGGAAGCGTTTCCGTGTTGAACTTATGGTTGAAGTTCTGGAGAGGGCCTCAAGTAGTTCCCATGCCAAAGGCAAAGGGACCTGTGGCTAGAGGAAGGGCATGCTGCCAGGTGAAAGGCTCAGGCTGGCTGCACGGCTTGAGGACAGGGTTTTAGCCTGGGAGCAGACACTTGCTTCACAGTTCCTGGAATAGGAACGGTGGCTAAGGGAGGAGGACAGAGCTCAGCAGACAGAATGGTTTGAGTGGCCCATATCCCTGACTGCAAGAGTAGCAGCTCCTGCTATATTGTCTATGCCTGGCCTGACCTCTGCGCACTACCCTGTGCTGCAGTCCAGAAGCAGACTGGGTGGCCCAGGCAATCGGACCCCAGGCGTGGCTGGGCAGGGCAATGTTGCCCCATGCAGCCCTCCATGTTGACCCCCTCCCCGTGTATGCCTCCACCTCCCTCCCACAGCACCAAGTGCATGGCAAATAGGGAAAGAAGGGAAAAGAGAACAGGGGATCAGGGAAAATGTCATGATGGGGCGGGGGGGGGGGATTCTGTTTTGTACGTGGTTTCACTGTTTGCACTTTTTCATGCACTTTGCGGGGTGGGGCGGGGGTTGTTTCTGCAAGCTTCTGTTGTGACTGGTGTTTTGGTGTGGTGATGGCTGCTGGCCTGCCTGGGAATGGGCGAATGTTGTACTTTCCTAAAACACGTTTATAATTAAAGCTTTTTTATTTCATCAAATACGTTTATTTCTATCACTGCTTCACATGGTGCGATGCGTATTCAAAATAATAAAGGTAAACACATGATCGGGGACAATTAGGAATTTGTATGCAAAGACTATCCCTCAACCCAGTTATCTATATCCATTCATACTTCAATCACTTCCTTACATCAATCCATTTTTGAATAACCCTCTTCCCCCTATTTCATAAGTGGTCTTGTCATTCCTAATTCCACCCTTTTCTCCAAGCACCCCACCCCTCCCCACAATCAATAAGCCTCATGCCCCCACCAGACCCCACAAGCACCTTCATAAAGGTACTATTTCCCCCTTTTCCATTGGACCATGCAAGTCCATAATGTGGGAGCACAAAGCATCCCTGACTGCTGTTGTCCGGGTGCATCCAGCTCCAGCTGTAGTAGGTGCACTTTCTGGCTGCGGGTACCAATTCAGCGGCCCATCGCTGTCATAGGCCCATTCAGGGTGAAATGGCTCACCTCTGGCTTCACAGAGATTGTGAAGAGCACAGCAAGCCACAGTGAGGCAGACACCATTGATGACACTGGCCTCCAAATGGGTCTGTAGACATCTCGAACGGGATTTCAACCTGCCAAAAGCACATTCAGCAACCGTTCTACACCTGCTGAGAGTGTAATTAAACTATCTTTTGCCAGGGCCTCTGAAATCAGGGTACAGTTTCATAAGCCAAGGCAAAAAGAGGTATTGCAGGGTCCCCCAGAATAACGGTGGGGACAGTAACTCCATTGATGATAATGTCATTTGGTGGGGATAGTGTCATTTGGTGGGAACAGCCGATCCATGAATGTAGACTCCTGATTGCTGGAAAACCCTGGCATCTTGAGTTTTTCTAGTACACCCCATGTGACGTTCATAAATCGCCCTCGGGTCCACAAGAGCCTGCATAACGATGGAGTAGTACCCTTTGTAGTTGATGTACTCATGTGCTCAAACTACAAGCACATGAATCTCTCAATGGCCCCAGTGCAGTTTGGAAACCCCATTCTCTCAAAGCCAGCAATTACTTCAGGACTGCCACTTTGGGGTAAACCACATGCCTGATTGCCTCCAAAACTTCCACAGCCACTTTACCCACCGTTGACTTTCCAACACCAAACTGGTTTGCAACAGACCTGGAGCAGTCTGGGGTCCGCCAGCTTCCAAATGGCTATAGCAACCCACTTCTGGATCAGAAGGGGTGGCCTTATGCATGTGTCTTTATCCTGGAAGATCGGACAAGTGGCTTGCAAAGCTCCAGAAATGTAGCTTTCTTCATGCAAAGATTCTGGACCCATGGCTGGTCATCCCAGGTGCATGACAATGTGATCCCGCCAGTCTGTGCTTGTGGCCCTGCTCCAGAAGCTCCAGTCTACATAGGGGGCATCAGAGGCTGTACAGAGTGTACTGAGAACCATCAGTCAGTTCGTGTACCCAGAAGCCTCCTGCTACAAGACAGGCCCAGAAGAGAAACCAACAGAACTCTACTGGCCATCACCTACAGTCCTCAGCTTAAACCTCTCCAACGCATCATCAGTGATCTACAACCCATCCTGGACAATGATCCCTCACTTTCACAGACCTTGGGAGGCAGGCCAGTCCTCGCCCACAGACAACCTGCCAACCTTAAGCATATTCTCACCAGCAACCACACACCGCACCATAACAACTCTAACTCAGGAGCCAACCCATGCAACAAACCTCGATGCCAACTCTGCCCACATATCTACACCAGCAACACCATCACAGGACCTAACCAGATCAGCTACAACATCACCGGCTCATTCACCTGCACGTCCACCAATGTTATATATGCCATCATATGCCAGCAATGCCCCTCTGCTATGTACATTGGCCAAACTGGACAGTCACTACACAAGAGGATAAATGGACACAAGTCAGATATCAGGAATGGCAATATACAAAAACCTGTAGGAGAACACTTCAACCTCCCTGGCCACACAATAGCAGATGTAAAGGTAGCCATCTTACAGCAAAAAAACTTCAGGACCAGACTCCAAAGAGAAACTGCTGAGCTCCAGTTCATTTGCAAATTTGACACCATCAGATCAGGATTAAACAAAGACTGTGAATGGCTATCCAACTACAGAAACAGTTTCTCCTCCCTTGGTGTTCACACCTCAACTGCTAGCAGAGCACCTCACCCTCCCTGATTGAACTAACCTCATTATATCCACACTGATTTATACCTGCCTCTGGAGATTTCCATTACTTGCATCTGAAGAAGTGAGGTTCTTACCCACGAAAGCTTATGCTCCCAGTACTTCTGTTAGTCTCAAAGGTGCCACAGGACCCTCTGTTGCTTTTTACAGATTCAGACTAACACGGCTACCCCTCTGATACCTAAGAGGCAGATTTTTTTTAACAGTATTGAGGCAGATGGGTGCTTTTGAAAACCTCACCAGGGCTCTATCTACCTCATTAGGCACCTAAACATCTTTACAAATCTGGCCCTAAGTGCCTTGCTCAAGATCACACAGGAAGACTGTGTGGAGCAGGGAACTGAGCTCGGCTCTTCCAAGTCCTCCCTATCAGGGCACAATCTTCTAATATTGAGGATTCTGCATTAGAAGTCTTATGTAGTTTCAATAAGATCTGAAGTTGTTTAACAAGACGGCAGTAATGACCCTTTGGAGGGAATGTATTTGAAGACAATCGTTCATACATTCGTACTAGTGTCCATATCATTTCGGAGACTGACATCATTGTCTATCCTTCAGCCATGGTAGGATTGCTCCCTACGATATTTCTTCTGCTACCTTGTCCTGTCTAGTTTTAAATTTCTCTAGTAAGTTGGGTTCTACTAATTCCCTTGGCAGCTAAGTCCATAGCCTATTAGAACTCACTTTTAGGAAGATTCCCCAAATATTCAGCCTCAATTTTTAATTTTCTTAATTACCCAACTAATAGCAAGTATCAGTGCAATACAGAAATACATTAGGGCAACTTCTATTTGTTGAATTAGAATTAGAAAACATCTTATAAAAATAATTAAATCAGCTTAAACCAACAATATTTTTTGTGCAAGAATCATAAAATCATAACGTTTTGTGCAAGATCCTGCCAGGGATCTACTCCAAATGTGTCTGATGTGTTTCCATGTAGTTTTCCTATTTGGTCAGTAAGTGGAGCTAGGCAACAGCAACTGGTGATAAATGGAAATTCCATATAAAATCTAAAATAAAATCCATTTTTTCCCCTCTAGAAAACAATGGTTTCAAGTCCTTCTAAACATAAACGTCCCTGTCAGTGTTAAAATAGGCATCAACATCATTACCACTGACTTCAGCAGCGTTCTTTGGATGTCCTGCAATGTATTTTTGAGCAGTTTTAATGGCAAAAGGAGATGATTATCATCCCACAGTGAAGTAAGATGGCATCAGTTCAGGAAAACCTGCCTCTTCGGGACTGCACTTAAGCACATGCTTTACTTCAAAGTTGACATCAACAGAACTTAAATATGTGCTTAAAGTTAAGCACATGTGAAATGCTGTTCTGAACAGACTTCTGGATTTGAGCATGTGCATTTCTTAATCAGGGCCTATCTTCCTTCTAGACATCAAACCGCTTTCTTTGCATGAGAATCCTAATATTACAATTGTTTCTAGTGAAATTCAGTCATTTTTCGACATGTTCTTTCTTTTGATTTGATCAAATTCTCAGGAACCTAATCATTAGTATCAAAATAAACACAACTTCCACTTTTTATCTTGATCCACCACCTCTCTGGGCTGGCACAGGTCAATTACAGGCTATGGAAAGTCCCTGTGTAACAGAAATGTCAACATTCTGAATGAAATCACAGGAAAAAAAGAGTCAAAAAAAGATTATTACAACTAAAAGTTACATTATGCAGACACTAATGTTATGACTTCTGCTGTACATGCTGCCATTCACCTACTCATGGTTGGCAATCTAAATTCATAACAAGATCCGCTGCTTATTTCAATCAAAGTGACAGGAACAGTCTTGATCAATACAAATAGGTGGGACTCTGTATAAATTCAGTTTGGGTTACCCTGTCTCCAGAAAAAATAGAAACTAGCCTGAAAAGCCAAAGAAAATTACTAGAGGCACAGAGGAATGGATTTAAAAGATCACAACTGTTTAGTTTAGTGAGGATACAAAAGGCGACATGACAGAGGTGTATTTAGTAATGAACAGTGAAAAGAAGACTCATAGGTTGTTCCTAATTATCCCTTGGCACCCAATGAAATTAAAAGGCAATCAGCCAGAACCTGATCTCATTTTCACCAGTGTAAATCAGGGTAACTCACTGACTTTTATGTAACTAAGATCAGAATCTGGTCCAATAAAGGTAAAAAGGTAAAAAGAAATATTTTTATGCAACACAATAAATAATCTGTGGAATTCACTGACACAAAATATAAGCCAGACAAAGAGTTTAATAGGATTCAAAGACACTAATCAGAGAGAGACAAGGTGGATGAAATATCTTCTACTGGACTAACTTCTGCTGAGGGAAGAGCAGGGCCGGCTCTGGCTTTTTTGCCGCCCTAGGCAAAAAAGCCACCCGCCACCCCCCCCCACCCCCCCCAGTGCGGCAGGGGAGGGCGGCGAGCCTGGCCTGGGCTCTCTGCTCTTCCTGGCGGCCAGAGCGCCGGGGGGAGGGCGGCGAGCCCGCCGTGGCCCCGCTCTCCCCGACCAGCCGGAGTGCTGGGGGAGGACAGCGAGCCCGCTGCGGCTCTGCTCTCCCCGGCGGCCGGAGCGCTGCGGGGAGGGCGGCGAGCCCAGTCGCGGCCCCGCTCTCGGGCCGGAGCGCCCCGCCGTGCCGCCCCCCTCCAGGCGCCGCCCCAAGCACATGCTTGGTGGGCTGGTGCCTGGAGCCGGCCCTGGGGAAGAGCCAGAGAGAGCTCTCAGAAGAGCTCCGTGTAGCTTGAAAGCTTGTCTCTGGCTCTTCCCCCAGCAGAAGCTGGTCCAATAAAACACATCATCTCACCCACTTTGTCATCCTGAGACCAACATAGCTACAATACTAAAGACATTGATATGAATAATAAAAATAACCTCCTGAGTTACAATAAGGAGGATGAAAATGTATAGGGATAGCCTCCTTCAGGACATAAACCAGCAACTAACTGTGTGGAGTTAGGAAGAAGTTACCCCCACAGACATATAATTTATAATTGTCTATTAGGTGGGTTTTTCTTCTAAACCATCTGGCCATTGCCAGAAACAGTATAGTTCATTAGCTGGACCATTTGTTCCATTTTGGCAATTCTTATATTCCAACATAAGAAAGAATAGATGTGTGATCTTTTATTTAGTACTATACAATGCTAAAAGAACCATACTATAGGATGATTACCGAAATACGAAATCTGCACTGTCAATCTCCCGTCCACATCTGCTGTTCTTGAGAATCCCTCCATTCCCAACCACAGCACATTTCTTAAATTGGGAGCGATAGTACGGCATATCCTACAGCAAAACGAGAACAAACCAGTTACTTTCCTGAGACATGCATGTGGCAGCAGTTTCCTTTTCTGCAGCTATATCTTGAATGAAAATCAGATGGATGGAATAATAATAGGCAATTACCATTGGTCCCTCCCTGGGGTCCAATAATCCCATGATCCATGTTTATAAGAATGGTCATGTCAGTTCACATTGTAGTTAGAGAGATGCTGTGGGAAACTGGTTCAGAAAAAAAAAAAAGTAAGAACACCTGAACCTTTAGCCAATATCTAGAACTGAATGTGTAAGTTTCCATAATGTTAGAGATGTTCTTTCACTTCTAGTTTCCAGATGGGGACCAAAACCATAGATTCATTCTATCATAGGCATTATATTATAAATTGCCTAAAAAACACTGCTCTTATGATATTTCTGTCCTGATTTTACATGCCAGAAACACCTGGTCTAGTTTAGAAGATTCAAGAGGCCTGCATAGTTTAGAGAAAGGGAGAACATTTGGGATGCTTATCAGAACTGAACCTGGATTCTGGATATCTCTTGCTGTAATAACAGCATCATAATTATTATTTGCTAGAGTAGAACCTCAGGGTTATGAACACCAGAGTAACAAACTGACCAGTCAACCACACACCTTATTTGGAACCGGAAGTGCACAATCAGGCAGCAGCAGAGACAACAAAAAAAACAAATACGGTACAGTACTGTGTTAAACTACTAAAAAAATAAAGGGAAAGTTTAAAAAAAGATATGACAAGAGAAGGAAACTGTTTCTGTGCTTGTGTCATATAAATTAAGATGGTTAAAAGCAGAATTTTTCTTCTGCATAGTAAAGTTTCAAAGCTGTATCAAGTCAATGTTCAGTCGTAAACTTTTGAAAGAACACTGATAACATTTTGTTCAGAGTTTCGACCATTTCAGAGTGACAAACAACCTCCATTCCCGAGGTTCTACTGTACTTGTACTGAGGCAGTGCCCGGAGGCCCTAATCAGGGATTGGGCCCCATTGTGCTAAGACCTCTACTGTCATAACACAAAGATGGCTCACAATTTAAGGCCCCGACCTGCAAAGACTTATGCATCTGCTTCAGCTTAAACACCATGGCCTATTGAAATCAATGGAAGCGAGGAGCCTAAGTACCTTTGAGGATATGGGCCTGTGAGTCATCACACTGGAGTCAACACAACTATTCACAATGCATAAAGATATGCACATGCATAAGCCTTTGCAGGGTAGGGTCTAAGCATCAAGCATCTCTTCTATATCCTAAAGGATAAAATTCTGCTCTCAGATGAATGTATGGAGCAGCCACTGAAGTTAATGAGAGTTATAATCACATATCCAAGGACAGAATTAGGCCCTTAGGGTGTGAGAAGTGTGAGGCAAAGCTCAGGAGAGCTGACACCCTATGAATATGTAGAGATTTGCTTATATAAGCATGAGAATGCTCCTATTAGCACATACATATTTTATAAGTAATTTCATAATGAAAAATACATCCAGATGGAATAGTGATGTAAAATGAATGTTTAGGTGATTATTTATAGTGCACTACCCATGTTGCACATAAGGCATGAGGCTACATGACCTATGAAGGAAGGCTGAAAGAATTGGGTTTGTTTAGTTTGGAAAAGAGAAGACTGAGAGGGGACATGATAGCAGTTTTCAGGTATCTAAAAGGGTGTCATAAGGAGGAGGGAGAGAACTTGTTCACCTTAGCCTCTCAGGATAGAACCAGAAACAATGGGTTTAAACTGCAGCAAGGGAGGTCTAGGTTGGACATTAGGAAAAAGTTCCTAACTGTCAGGGTGGTTAAACACTGGAACAAATTGCCTAGGGAGGTTGTGGAATCTCCGTCTCTGGAGATATTTAAGAGTAGGTTAGATAAATGTCTATCAGGGATGGTCTAGACAGTATTTGGTCCTGCCATGCGGGCAGGGGACTGGACTCGATGACCTCTCGAGGTCCCTTCCAGTCCTATAATCTATGAATCTATGAATCTATGAAGGACATACAATACAACTGTCCATCTCAGAAAAGCAATAACAACCCCATGGACGCGTGCTGCTGGGCTATCTTGTTACTCTTATACAACGGAATTTCCTAGAAGTGAGTAAATAGTGGGAAAGGGTTTTGGCTAACATTGATCCAAATTCCAAAGTAAATTTGATTTGACTGTTTTCACTTTCCGCACACCTACAAGCCCTACTGATTACTCTCAAAATAAAGAGAAATTTTTCAGCTCGATATTCACTGAAATCTGACCACAAATTTAGATTGTAAAATGTGCAATTCACAATTTGTACTGTGCTGGTTAGTTACATAAATCACGTGGTATTATTGCTGGTCCCTGATTGGCTTACTAATACAACAAACCGACACAGGCCCCAATTCAGCAGAGCACTTAAACACATGCTTAAATTTCAGCATATGCCTTCATCCTCTTGATTGTCATGGATTTAAGCATGTGTTTAGAATTAACCATGTTCTTACATGCTTGGAGCAACAGCGACTGGATTACTCATGTGCCTGACATTAAGCATGTGTTTAAGTGCTTTGCTAAAATGGAGCCATACTGGGTAAAAGCCAATCCTTCCTTATGCAGAGGTCCCGCACCGCACTTACGCACAACATAAGTCTCATGTAAACACTGTTCTGAGGGCATCCCTGGAACTTAAACAGTGTTTAAACAGAACCAGATTTCAGGCATGTAAAATTAAAAAGGTCGTAGAGGACTTTTTAACTAAGGTTCTCAGGAAAAGCCGACAGGAGCAGAGGAGCACATGGTTTGGACAGAGACATCCCTTGGGAAGGATTTATTGAAGGGGATACTCAACATCCCAGCAAAGAAGAGCAGATGGAAGTTGATAAAGAAAGGGCAGGAACTGAAGAGAAACAGTCAAACAAAGAGGAATCCAATTCAATTACATCACATGAAAGCAGACATCTGAATACTGACAAATTGTATAAGTGCTTGTATACAAACGCAAGAAGTCTAAATACTAATATGGGTAAACTTGAGTATCTAGTATTAAATGAGGATATTGATATAATAGGCATCAGATACTTGGCAGAACAATGATGACCAATGGGACATGGTAATACAGGGTACAAAATATATAGGAATGACAGAGTAGGTCATGCTGGTGGGCGAGTGGCACTATATGTGAAAGAAAGCATAGAGACAAATATAGTAAAAATCTTAAATGAATCAAACTGTACCATAGAATCTCTATGGATAGAAATTCCATGCTTGAATAATAAGAGTATAGCAACAGGAATATACTACTGACCACCTGGCCAGGATGGTGACACTGATTGTGAAATGCTCAGGGAGATTACAGAGGCTATAAAAACACAAAACCCAATAATAATGGGGGATTTCAATTATCCCCATATTGACTGGGTACATGTCACCCCTCAGGACAAGATGCAGAAATAAAATTTCTAGACACCATTAATAACTGATTCAATGGAGCTGCTAGTCCTGAAATCCACACAGGGGGAGGCAATTCTTGATTTAGTTCTAAGTGGCACACAGGATCTGGTACAAGAGGAGAATATAGCCGAAGTGCTCAGGAAAAGTGACCATAATGTAATTAAATTTAACATCCTTATAGGGGGGAAGATATCAAAGAAACCCACTGCAGTAGCATTTAACTGCAAAAAGTGGAACTACACAAAAATGAGGAAGCTAGTTAAAAGGAAATTAAAAGGAATAGTCACACAAATGAAATGCCTGTAAACTGCATGGAAACTATTTTAAACACCATAATAGAGGCTCAAACTAAATATATACTCCAAATAAGAAAAAAACTGTAAGAAGACCAAAAAAATACCACCATGGCTAAACAATGGAGTAAAAGAGGCAGTGAGAGAAGCATGAACCCTGGCAAGTCAAAAAAGTATAATTAGGCAGGCCAAAAAAAAAGTTTGAAAAGCAAGTTGCAAAAGACACAAAAACTAATAGCAATTTTTTTAAAAATACATCAGAAGCAGGAAGCCTGCCAAACAACCACCGGGCCACTGGACAATCAAGGTGCAAAAGGAGCACTCAAGAAAGACAGAGCCGTTGCAGAGAAGCTAAATAAATTCTTTGCATCGGTCTTCACTGCAGAGGATGTGAGAGAGTTCCCAACACCTGAGCCATTTTTTTAGGTGACAAATCTGAGGAACTGTCCAAGATTGACGTGTCAATAGAAGAGGTTTTGAAACAAACCTGATGACAAATAAGTCGCCAGGATGAGATGATATTCACCCAAGAGTTCTGAAGGAACTCAAATATGGAATTGCAGAACTACTAACTGTGGTATGTAACCTATTGCTTAAGCCTCTGTACCAGATGATTGGAGGACAACTGATGTAACATCAATTTAAAAAAAAAAGGCTCCAGAGGCAATCCTGGCAATTACAAGCCAATAAGCCTAACTTCAGTACCAGGCAAATTGGTTGAAACTAAGACACAAAGATGAACACAATATGTTAGAGAAGAGTCAACATGGCTTTTGAAAACTCCTCACCAATCCATTAGAATTCTCTGAGGGAATCAGCAAGTACATGGACAAGGGTGGTTCAGTTGGTACTTGGACTTTCAGAAAGCCTTTGACAAGATCGCACACCAAAGACTCTTAAGCAAAGTAAGCAGACATGGGATAAGAGGGAAGGTCCTCTCATGGATCAGTAACTGGTTAAAAGATAGGGGATACAAAGTAGGAATAAATGGTGAGTTTTCACAGTGGAGAGAGGTAAATAGCAGGGTCCCCCAAAAATCTGTATTGGGACCTGTTGTGCTGTTCAACATATTCATAAATGATCTGAAAAGGGGAGTACACAGTGAGGTGGCAAAGTATGCAGGCAATACAAAATTACTCAAGATAGTTAAGTCCAAAGCCAACTGGTGCAGTTACAAAAGGATCTCACAAAACTGGGAGACTGGACAACAAAATGGTAACTGAAATTTAGTGCTAATAAGTGCAAAGCAATGCCTATTGGAAAACATAATCCCAACTGTATGTATAAAATGATGGGGGTCTAAATTAGCTGTTACCACTCCAGAAAGATCTTAGAGTCATCATGGATAGTTGTCTGAAAGCATCTGCAGCAGTCAAAAGAGTTAACAGAATGTTAGGAAACATTAGGAAAGGGATAGTTAATATGACAGAAAAAATATAAAAAAGATATATTAGAATTGGAAAAGGTACAGAGTTGGGCAATAAAAACAATTAGGGGTATGGAATAGCTTCCATATGAAAAGAGATTAAAAAGACTGGGACTGTTCAGCTTAGAAAAGAGATGACTAAGGGAGGATATGATAGAGGTCTATAAAATCATGAATGGTGTGGAGAAAGTGGATAAGGAAGTGTTTTTACTCCTTTACATCACACAAGAACCAGGGGTCATCCAATGAAATTAATGGGCAGTATGTTTAAAAGAAACAAAAGGAAGTACTTCTTCATTCAACACACAGTCAACCTGTGGAACTTGTTGCCAGGGGATGTTGTGAAGGCCAAGACTATAACAGGGTTCAAAAAAGAACTAGATAAGTTCCTGGAGGATATGTCCATCAATGGCTATTAGCCAAGATAGTCAGGGACACAACTTTATGGTGTGGGTGACCCTAAACCTCTGACTGCCAGAAGCTGGGACTGGACAACTGCAGATAGATCACTAGATAATTGCCCTGCTCATCCATTCCCACCTAAGCATCTGGTAGCAACCAATGTTGGAAGACAGGATACTGCACTAGATGGGCCGCTGCTCTGACACCAGTGTGGCTATTCTTATGTTCTTATAACCTGGGGAGGGAATGAGCATTGGAGAGTAAAAGTGGTCTGGTGGCTGTGAGGGAGTAGCCTGGATTTGGGACTTGGGAGACCTGGATTCACTTCTTTGCTCCACCCACCACAGACTTCCTATAAGAAGTCAGGCAAGTCACTTAAGTCCAGATCCTCAAAGGTATTTACATGCCTAATACCCATCAAAATTATTGATTTCAATGGAAGTTAGGCATCCAAATATTTTGAGGAACTGGGCCTTAGGGCCGGCTCTCTGTGCCTCAGATCCCATCTGTAAAATGGGGATAATAGCACTGCTTTACCTCACAGAGGTGCCATGAAGATAAATGCATTAAAGATCGTGTGGTGCTTGGATACTATGATAATGGCAGCCATATAAGAACTTCAGATCAATATTGTGCTGGTCCTCTGCAAAGGGATGAGTTTCAGATATTTCCACAAACATACAGCTTGAAATTCGAGATGTGTGGGTTTGTTACATAATTCATAGTCACATAAATTAGTTTCTGCTCTTAAATTTCAGTGTGCACTGAGAATTGTATATTGGGTTGTAAAGAATTATTTGCTGAAGAAATTTGTGTATAAATTCTAATAAATACATTTGAGAATTCTGCAAAATGTTCACATCCTGCAAACAGGTAAAAATCACTGAGTTCTCAAATTTTCAAATAGAATAAGAATCAGACCCAGACAAATAATGTGTTTAAAATATGCGCTGAGCTTCATTATATGCTGATTTCTAAAGCCATTTCACTAGCCAGTTAACATGTGGTCAGTAAATTCTGCAGTCAAAAGTATACACATTGCATGCCAGCTGGAGCAGATGGCAACTAGATAGAGGAAAAAACAAATGGAATATCAAATGGAAAATGAAGATGCAGGATCACGCATGTTTGCAAACATTTCAAAATGTTGGTTAAAGCTTGACTACTATATAAGACTTTGTCCAATGCAGCAGCTATGGTGTGAGGTTTTAGCAAATGGATGCAGACATGTAACACACCTTCGGAAACATTCTGAAGATTTCTTGATTGATATGGAAGATTCCACTAGTATCTACTTCATATTTCAATTTAGTTCCCAGGGGAGTATTTTTCTGTGTGGTGAACAGAAAGGCAGGGGCATTGCAACATCTTGACAACGTTGACCTGTCAAATGAACAATAGGTGAAGAAGTTTACATGAACCAATAGCATGGAGTAAAGCTAAGAGTTAGAATGAGTATTGAAATGGATAGAAATTGCTGTCCCAATGATGTTATGATTAATGTGCTACTTTCACCATAGATTTCATATTACACTTAAATATACAGAGGAGTGAGTGATGTGTGCCAAAATGGAGTCAATTTCTTAGTTCACGTCTTTTAATGCCTTTTCTACTTTTGTCTTTGCAACAGAAATCCTTGAATTACTCCCACTCTTATTCCAGAGCACGTTTGTTTCTGAGCCAATGCCCATGTCTCTGATGCCTGTGCATCCACAGTGATAAATATACATGCACAAAGCTAAAACAATGCTGTGGCTTCATTCAGATAGTGGCCCTACAGGACAGCATTCCAAAGCTGGGTTCTGAAATCATTGTAGATGAACTTCAGCATAAGATAAGATAGAGTGTTCTAGGGACAAATGACAGAGGCCTCTGGATACCAGAACAGCAGCTGAGGAGGCCAGAGAATGGCAATTGAGAAGGCTAATCAGGAAAGATAATCAATGGAAAGGGTCCTGAATACAGAACAAACTATCAAGATTTTCATTCTAATGATTCTGAAGATTCTTGGCTGGTGTACAGCAGTGTTACTAGTGAAGACAGTGTAGCTGCAATCATTTACACCGGTTGAGAATTTGGTCCGCACCCTTGACGCAAGGAGCATCACAATTAACTCTTGGTTTATGACTGGAGCATAGCACCGGGAGGCAGGACTCCAGTGTTCTGTTCTATAGTTGGTCATTGACTCACTGTGATCTTCCATAATCTCTCCTCTCCCTGAAACACGCTGGGGGGGATCCTCAGCACAGATTTCCCCTCCTCATAGATAGGGTGGCCAGAGAGCAAGTGTGAAAAATCAGCATAGGGTGGGGGGGTAATAGGCGCCTATATAAGAAAAAGGCCCAAATATCAGGACTGTACCTATAAAATCAGGACATCTGGTCACCCTAGTGAGGGGTGAGTCTTAGGTGCTTCTATAGCATTCTTCCACCCTCACCCTGTCCTGCTACCTGACTTTTTTAAAATTAACAATAACCAAAACCTACTTAAATGCATTGGTCTCTCCGATCATCATGAATGGTAAAAAGTAACAGCCTCTTGATGTTTTACTTGCTCTTTAATAACCATCGATATGTGAAGACATCACTCCTTTACAATCAATTACATTGAAACTCACCCCGTTAGTGACTGGTAGCTACAGTCTCATTAACAGAAACCCATCTTACTTGAATAGGTGGGCTTCTGTAACATTCATCTCCCATTTGCACATCTGTAGGCTCTTCCACCTGTCAAACAATTCAGTTTGCTTCACCCTAAAGACAAAACCAAAGACTTTTGAGTGCACTTTTATGAAATGCACTTTTCTCCATTCATAACACTGCATTGATGAGGGCACGTAATGGTTATTTGGTAGGAAGAGATAGTTGGGCCACGTGAATGCTCTCTGTCTAAAACCTAATCCCTATGTATGACTGAAAGCACCCCTGTATTCACACCATAAACATTTTTGTAATAACCTTTGTGCAAAATATACTGTGAGGTATCATTTAAAAACTAACACCACACGAATCATCAGTATTCTTTTGTAATGTATGTACAAAATGCATACTAAGAGTTCTGAACATAAACTGAAATTATGACTAAAACATGTTTATCAGGCAAGTCTGGGGAGTGGGTAAACTGGTTTCTCAAAGACAAAAGAACAAGCTGATGATGCTAGCCAGGTGTCAAAGTTGACTGGCAATTATGTGTCAAGGGCCATTCTTTGCCAACAAAGGGGGGCAAGAACAGAGCGATCTGCATTTTGGCAAACAACCATCTGGAACCTCCTTCACCACAAGACTCCATGTCTCCTTCCTTTCAGCTGGAATGAACTTTATCTAGGGGTTACCCTCAGGAAAATGCTTTACAAAGGGTGACTGGACTATAAAACTGAGGGGCAAAAACACCCCAGGTTATTACTCTTTCACTTAACAAGACAAAGAAACCAGCTCTTTGACTTTGAGGGGAAGTGAATTTGGTTGCTGGGAACACATGGTAAGGATTTTACCTTGAACCAAGTCTACTTTGTTAAGTTTTAGCTACTAGGGTCTGGTCTATACTACCCACCTGAATCGGCGGGTAGAAATCGACCTCTCGGGGATCGATTTATCGCGTCCCGTTGGGACGCGACAATCGATCCCCGAATCGGCGCTCTAACTCCACCAGCGGAGGTGGTAGTAAGCGCCGCCGACAAAAAGCCGCAGAAGTCGATTTTGCCGCCGTCCTCACAACGGGGTAAGTCGGCTGCAATACGTCGAATTCAGCTACGCTATTCACGTAGCTGAATTTGCGTATCTTAAATCGACTCCCCGCTGTAGTGTAGATGTACCCTTAGAAGCACTTTATCTTTATTTCTCTTGTAACCATTTCTGCATTAATGGCTTATACTTGGACTCACTTAAAATCTCTCTCTTTAAATGAACTTGTTTTATTTTTAATCTAAAAAAATCCAGTGTTGTGTGTAAACTGAACTGTTTGGTAACACCAGTTAAAAGTAGAAAACTGTTGACTATTGACCCTTTACAGGTGCAAAGGACCTTTAATATCTGAACTGCCCAGGAGAGGGCTGGACAGTGCAAAACACACACATTTTGGAGGAAATTAGGGACTGGGAGTATGTTGGGGTCACCCTGCAAGTAGTAACCAAGGTTGCTGGAAGCCAGAATGCAATTGGTGTGTTGCTGACAGGCTGCTGGGATCAGAGGTGCTAGACCAGGGCTACTGTTATACACAGACACTCAGGGTTTGACCTGCTTGCTGGCAGGCTGCTTGTGAGTGGCCCAAGGTGGGAGCTACAACAGCAAAGCAGGGTGAGGCACAACCCTTCGCTGGTCTGGGTTGCACCCCGGAATGGGACACTATGGTTCTTCTTACTGTTATTATTTCTACTACAGTAGTGCCTACAGGGCCCCAGCCAGGATTGGGGCTCCATTGTGCTAGGTGCTGTACAAACATATTCCCTGCCCCAAAGAGCTTACAATCTAAATAGACAAGGCAGGCAAAGGGCAGGAGAGGAAAGAGAGGCACAAAGAAGTGAAGTGACCTGCATAAGGTCACGCAGAAGTCAGTAACACAGACAGGTACAGTCCAGAACTGTCCGAGTCCAGTGTCCTGTCCACTAGACCACAAATATTATACATCAGGCCCTGAAGTCTGATTAAGTAGTGGCAGTTAATGTCAATTCACACATCCTATTTATGCCTGTTTCTCTTTTAATCACACTTATACTTTCAGATTCTCTTCCTTCAATTCTGAAAGAAACCTGGAGAAACAGAACGTTTGAAAAACAAGGTGATCTCTTGTGTGTGATTTTTCTGGATTCCACTTGGTAATGATGGCTAATTTATGGACCCACAGAGATTAGATCTGGAAAAGATTTGGGCTTGGAATTTCAATGGGTCTAGGGAGTTTGGTGCCCAGTTTCTTTAGGCCCCTTTGAAAATCCCATTCACGAAGTATAAAGCCTCAAGTTCTCCTCTAAGGCCTTGTCCACACTAGGAATTGCAGCCATCAGGGTAACTGCACCTGTGCAAACCCCTAGTGTGCCTGCAAAACCACTATAAACTGTGATTTCCACCCCTGCAACGTAACCCTGCTTGAAACTGGGAGAATAAATTATTATTAGTGATTGTTTATCTTGCTATAGCATCTAGGAGGCCAGTCATAGAGCAGGATGCTTTGAGCTAGGCATTGTACAAACACAGAGCGGACCCCTGTCCCAAACAGCTTCAGTCTAAGTAAGCTATCCTGATGCCAAATGAAACTGATAGATACCTTGCTTATCTACGCTAAGGCTAGGTCTACACTGGAGCTGGAAGCTGTGGTTCCTAGCTTGCGTAGATGGACCCGCACTGGTTGTACTTGACCTAGAACCTAAAAACAGCATTGTGTCCGTGACTGCATGGGAGATGGTTTGGGTTAGCTGATCAAGTACGTACAAGGGGGCCAGATAGGATTGTACTTGGGGCAGCTAGCCTGAGGAGCTGCCTGTGCCACCACAGACACTCCTAATTTTAGACACTAGCTCAAGCACAGCTAGCATGGGTAAGTCTACGCGAGCTGGGAATCACACCTCCCCGCTCAAATGTAGATGAACCCGCAGCAGTGCACTGGGATAGCTACACTGGTGGCTGGCCACTGACAGCTGTAACCAGAGCATGTCCTCAGTGCAGGCAATGCCTAAGACCCGACAACTACTCTTGAAGTTAATGGGAAAAGTCCCCATTGACTTCAAGGGAGATTGGATCAAGCCCCTAGTGCACCTCTTCCAGTTAAAGATTTTTCCCAGCTGTATTTTTTGCTAGTGCTTTGTCCACTTTAGTTTTAATTGTCTCCAGTGATGGGACTTTCTCCACTTCCCTTAGGGAAACTATTCCATAAGAACATAAGAACGGTCGTACTGGGTCAGACCAAAGGTTCATCCAGCCCAGTATCTTGTCTACCAACAGTGGCCAATGCCAGGTGCCCCAGAGGGAGTGAACCTAACAGGCAATGATCAAGTGATCTCTCTCCTGCCATCCATCTCCATCCTCTGACAAAAAGAGGCTAGGGACACCATTCCTTACCCATCATGGCTAATAGCCATTAATGGACTTCACCACCACGAATTTATCCAGTTTTTTAAATGCTGTTATAGTTCTAGCCTTCACAACAACCTCAGGTAAGGAGTTCCACAAGTTGACTGTACGCTGCGTGAAGAAGAACTTCCTTTTATTTGTTTTAAACCTGCTGCCTATTAATTTCATTTGGTGGCCTCCTAGTTCTTATATTATGGGAACAAGTAAATAACTTTTCCTTATTCACTTTCTCCACACCACTCATGATTTTATATACCTCTATCATATCCCCCCTTAGTCTCCTCTTTTCCAAGCTGAAAAATCCTAGCCTCTTTAATCTCTCCTCATATGGGACCCATTCCAAACCCCTAATCATTTTAGTTGCCCTTCTCTGAACCTTTTCTAGTGCCAGTATATCTTTTTTGAGATGAGCAGACCACATCCGTATGCAGTATTCAAGATGTGGGCGTACCATGGATTTATATAAGGGCAATAAGAACATAAAATAACCTTCTGCTAAGAGTCTGAGCCAGAATGGCCTGTAGATTTGACATTAGAAGATCGTCTTTCATATCTTCTGGGGAAAGGAAGAGGGCTTCAATGGTCAGCATCATGGGACTACCTTAAAGCTCCAGAAGTTGCTCCTACCTACCTAGATGAGTTCATGTGTGATCTTCAGTATCTGGAACCTAGATATCCTGGTGACTGGGAACTCACAAATATCTAGGTAGAATGGATATGTGATGTCCCCTTTTGGACTTTGATGAAGTTTGAGGTCTCTTTGAGGCTGCTGGATCTTGGTGCATTGTCTTTGGGTTTGAGGGGTTTGAATGCTCCCTATGCTGGTTTTCAATAAAATAACAAGGATATTTTAAGAATAGCTTTATATATAACACTGGTATAATTTAAGACTTTCAAGAGTGTGGAAGTCACTCTTAAAGATCTGGGTCATACTGTACCTTCTGTGGTCCATCGGAGCATGCTAATTTGGAAATCTTCCATTATCCCTGAGGGATAACTAAGGGGAAAAGAATATTCCCCAAGCACATTAGAAGAACCCAGTGTGGCAAACAGAGCTTTGCTGTGTTAAACAGCTTATGGTACCACCGTAATACAAATAATTTATAACTGCACATCCAAGGCTAATTCTATCCCATTAAATTGGAATCCACTTACAACTGAGTGCCACTGGATAAGATACAGAGAGGTGATTTTCTCTATGCCCTGCAATCAATATAAGAGAACACGATTCCAGCACTCACCACCTTCAGCCCGCTCCCTGGCAAGTTGTTCCCATTCTCACCATTTATTTTTAAGCATTGTGAGTCAGCAAACTAGACAAAGTTGCTATGCCAATGTCCTTCATCCAGTGCCAGTTACAGGGGGAAAGGCATTAGCCAGCTTTGCTATCTGTACAGAGTCAATGAGGGAGGCGTATGTCCAAGATTCATGCAGCGCTGTAGCAGCAAAGTGCTGTTGCTATTGCTTTCGATGGCGGTTTTCATCAATACTTTGCATGTCTAGAGCAACTTTTCATTTGAAAATCTCAAAGCGCTTTACAAACAATAATTAGGCCTATGAGTAGGAAAGTGTTATCACTGAAGCTCTAAGCACCTGGAGGCAGGAACTTTGTCTTTTATACTTTGTCTGTAAAGTAACTGGTACCTGGCACTATCCAAATAATAAGTAACTACAATCCCCAGTTTCCAACCTGAGGCAGAGAGGTTAAATATCTTGCTCAAGGTCACACACTAAGGGCTTGTCTTCACTACCCGCCCGGATCGGTGGGTAGAAATCAATCTCTCGGGGATCGATTTATCGTGTCTCGTCGGGACGCGATAATCGATCCCTGAATCGACGCGTGTACTCCACCAGCCCAGGGAGGAGTAAGCGCCGTCGATGGGGGAGCCGCGGCGGTCGATTTGCCGCCGTCCTCACAGCGGGGTAAGTCGGATCAGATACGTCGAATTCAGCTACACTATTCCCATAGCTGAATTTGCGTATCTGAAATCGATTCCCCCATAGTGTAGACGTAGCCTAAGTCAGTGGCAGATCTGAGAATAGAGCCCCTAAATTCTAATTCCAAGTTACTCTGCTCTAACCCCTAGAGAACCCAGTCCCTCGGACAAATAGCTGATAAATGGTGGCTGAGCTGTAGGGAAATTCCTCCCGCGTAGGCCTACTGCTGCAATGGCTAAAAAAAAAAAAAAATATTTTATGGACCAGCTGCAGGTTTTTCTTTGAAGCCAAGACAAGGGTGAGATTGACTCCAGTAAGTCCCATGGAATATTCAGGTGGCAACCACGTCTGCAGGTCCTGCTCACTCTTTGCTTGAGATTCTCAGCTGAATGCCTGTCTAGGGCTGAATATGCTGTGGATGGAGGCATGGGCGGTGGGTCTCACAGGCCAGGGGAGCCCGCCCACACCCCGCCTGGAGGCCCCCTCCTGCTTCCCACTCTTCCTTCGTGGCCTCAGCCCAAGCTGCTCCTCTTCCCCAAAGCAGGCAGGGGCAGGTCAACTGGCTGGCGGCCTGGGACCTGGGGCAGCTGGTGTGGGTACTCGAGCCGCCTGTCTGGCATCTGGGGCTGGGGGCGCTGGGGAGGACTGGCCGGTGCGGTCCAGGGCTGGGAAGGGGAGCCGGCGGCTGGGGCCGGCCAGTGAGCCAGGACTCGGGGCAGCTGGTGCGGGGCTTCTTCAGCCGTGGTGGGGCACTCGGGGTTGGGGAGGGGGACAGGGCCTCACGCAGAAGGGGTGGGGTCAGGGGTTAGCCTCCCCAAATGGGCGGTTCATGCGCCACCCACGGATGGAGGCATTTTGTCCAGGATCATGTGTTAAAGGCGAAATGTGATACGTGTCAGAAAGCATGAAAGATAGAGGGTAAGGGAAAAACTGTCCTTATATCTATGTCCATTACAGACAGTCCCTTTCAGAGGGTAGCAGTGGGCCAAACAGGACCACCGAGAGTGCCATCATATTTCCTTACCTAAAGAATGCAAACTGCAGAGTTTGGCATGGACCTGCCTATCACACTACCGAAAGCATGCCAGAAATATCCGAAGAGTAGTGTATGTTGGGTTCCTCCTCCTTTCCTGTCCCTTCCTCATCTGATCTGCCAGCCAGTGTTTTATCTTGTCTTTGTCTTGTCTTAGAACAAAAGCTCTTCAAGGCCCTGATTCAGCAAAGCACTTGAGCACATGTTTAATTTTAAGTGCACAAGTGGTCTCATTGAAGTAAATGAAATTTATGCACATGCTTAACTACTTAGCTCAATTGGGGCCCAGGACAGGAAATATGTCTTGATCTGTGTTTAACAATAATAATACCTTGCTCTTTCATAGTGCTTTTCATCAGTAGATCTCAAAGGGCTTTACAAAGGAGGTCAGTGTCATTATCCCCATTTTACAGGTGGAGAAACTGAGGCACAAAGAGTTGATGGTGTCCAGTTTGCAAATTAATTCCAGTTCTGCAGTTTCTCATTGAAGTCTGTTTTTGAAGTTTTTTTGTTGAAGAATTGCCACTTTTAAGTCTGTTATTGAGTGTCCAGGGAGACTGAAGTGCTCTCCTACTGGTTTTTGAATGTCACAGTTCTTGATGTCTGATTTGTGTTCATTTATTCTTTTGCATAGAGACTGTCTGGTTTGGCCAATGTAATGGACATCATTAAATTAGGCCTGAATAAAGACTGGGAGTGGATGGGTCACTACAAAAAGTAATTTTCCCTGTTTTGATATTCATCCCTTCTTGTCAACTGTTGAGAACAGGCGACTTCCACCTTAACTGAATTGTCCTCGTTAGCACTGACCCCCCACTTGGTAAGGCAACTCCCATCTTTTCATGTGCTGTTATATATATACTGCTTACTGTATTTTTCACTCCGTGAATCTGATGAAGTGGGTTTTAGCCCACGAAAGCGTCTGCCCAAATAAATCTGTTAGCCTCTAAAGTGCCACAAGGACTCCTCGTTGTTTTTGCTGATACAGACTAACACGGCTAACAGTCTGAAACTGTTTTCAAGGTGACACATTATTTTTAATAATAAATAATTGTTTAAACCAATACCTGGGCTGTTTCTTTCCATTTACATGTGGAATCTCTCCAGGATTTGTTACAGTTTTGTAGAGAAGACTTTTAAGCTACTTTGTCTAGGACAAACTCCTCTGCTCCATAGCTTAGAACTCAGTCACAGGGTATGTCTACACTGCAACTGGAGAGTGATTCTCAGTGTGGGTAGACAGCCATGCATTAGAGCAGGGGTCGGCAACCTTCAGCACACGGCCCAGCAGGGTAATCCGCTGGCGGGCCACGAGACATTTTGTTTACGTTGACCGGCCACCGCTTCCCACAGCTCCCATTGGCCGGGAACGGCGAACCACGGCCACTGGGAGCTGCGGGGGGTCGTGCCTGTGGATGGTCAATGTAAACAAAATGTCTCGCGGCCTGCCAGCGGATTACCCTGATGAGCCGTGTGCCGAAGGTTGCCGACCCCTGCATTAGAGCTAGTGCACTAAACATAGCGGTGTAGCTAAAGATAGCTCAGGCAACTGCCTGGGCTAGCCACCCGAGCATGCACCCAGGCAGTCCAGGCAGGTTTGTACTCAAGAAGCTTCCCCCAGTATAGTATGCTATTTTTAGCATACTAGCTTGAGCAGAACTAGCACTTGTTTGCCTGCACTGGGCAGCGCGCTTCCAGCTGCTACATGGACATTTACCTATTGTGCAGTTGTTTTATGAGCACAACTCCCATGGATATCAATGGGAGTATATGCAGGACATGTACTAAGGAAGCCTGTAGTGAAAATAAGGAATATGCACTGTGGATTGAAGAAGAGAATTTTGTCCTTACATCAGTTATTATTTTACCTTTTTATTATGTTTTAAAACCCCTTTTCAGGGATGTATAATCCTCTTAGGCAACTGATACATTTCCCGATGTACCTGTGGGACCACGCAAGATGGAATACTGATACTGCGTCGATCAAATGACAGAATCGTGCTATGCTACTGAATTGTTTAAATTACTTGGCAAATGAAAACACACGATATGATCTCAGTAGAGGGCCCTGAATAGACTATTATAGATGAAAACATGGGCTCCTTACATTAATCAAATTCAGACCGTGGCACTGAGACTGGCCCAAAGCCCACTGAAATGAATGGAAAGAGCCCCATTGTCTCCACTTGGGATCAAGTTCTTAATCCCCATTTCTTTGAGATGGAAGTTCAAAATCCCTGCTCCTTAGAGATGTGTCTTTGGCCCCCGCATTATACATGTGTTTGTAACCCGTCTGACAGGGCAACCATTTTATAAAGCAATTGCTCATACTTACATAGAGAGCACTTTCACCTCAATGATATCCTGTCTTAATTCCAGGCATTTGGTGGAGTTGTATTCAAAAGGTCCTTCATAAAACTCAAAGTACCTAAGGAAGAACAAGGACAAAAATAACAAAGGTTGCAAACAAATGTTAGATTCTGAAACATAGCTTTGTTTATCAAGGGAAGCATGCCTGAAGCCAATGCCAGTGTTCCCTGTCCCTTTTAGGAGTGCACGGTCTGGCCCCAGAATAGAGCAAAGTTATTACGCAAAAGCAAAACACTGGTACCATCTGTGACTGCAAAATGCCAAGTGTCCCTGTCCCTTTAGAAACTCAAATGCTAATGGTCAGATTTTCAAGAGAGAGCTCCCACCACCACTTTCCATTTAGCCAGTTTAAATAAGTGGCCAGGTTTTCAAAACTGCTCAGCTCCCAGTTAGGCACTTAAGTGAAGTCACCAGATTTTCAAGTGGTCAGAATGGGCACAAGGTACTTTTTAAAGATCTTTTTAAGTGTCTTTTCTTAGGATGAAAGCTACAATTTCTACATGACAGGAATAGCATTTTGAGCTTGGTTCTTCTTGTCAATATCACAATTTTAAGCAGTTGACCTTTTCTTTGGGTTTTTCCCCCCCTTAGTACATGTTTTTGATCGGAGATCCCTTTAATTTAGAAAATAAGGATTTAAATGGTAAGAAGTGGATTTAATCATTTAAATGGATTTACTACTCTCCATCACAAATAAGACTGATAATCAAGTTTTTGATGCAAACACAGACATGAAAACACAGCTTTCTCAGTTAAACCTACCTACGATATTCGTTGGACTAGGATGAAAGGGCAAATTAAATTAAATTTCAGATATTCAAATTAGACACCAGAGGGAGCCCATGCTGTCTACGAAATTTAATGAAAACATACTGGAACTACCAAAGGAAGAATAATGATTTCAAACCAAGCTCCCTATCTGCCTAAATATTTAAGTACCATTTCATCACTGGAAGTCAGTAAATCAAAATCATTTATCTTTTAGAAGACGCACTCTAGCCTCAACAGAAGTTATAGGCTTAATGCAGAAATTAGTGGGGAAATACTATGACCTGTGCTATGCAGGAGGTCAGACTAGATGATCATAATGTTGTCTTCAGGCCTTAAACGCTATGAATCTATAACTACTGACTTCATTTACTATGTATTTTGTATTTTCCATAAGGAAGAAAAGTACGAGGGTTTTCCACTTTATGGCCATATATTGGGAATAGAACTGGAATGTGGGTTGGTTCCTAACACAGTTTTAACATTATTTTTAAGTAAATTGGCATCAAAATACTAAGTTTTCAACAACTATTTCTTTGAAACAGTCAAGGAAAAAGTTACTTCTCTTGGTAGTTCAAGCAATAAGAAGTGCCTTAAATTTTGGGAACCCATCTTGGGACATCTAATCTGGAGAAGTAATGAGCACTCATAGTTCCCAAAGAAGGTAAGGGTGTCTAGGGCCTCACCTATATTCAAAGTTACACCAGTTTAACTTTACATTGATTTAACAGCTGATTTGGTTAAACCAGTGCAAATCTTTTGTGGACACACTTCGATTTAAATCTGGTTCATTCCAATTTATCTTAACTCGATAAGGAATCAGCGTTGGTATCACAACTTTTTGGTCACAGAACTTTGGCCTGGTCCACACTAACCCCCCACTTCGAACTAAGGTACGCAAATTCAGCTACGTTAATAACGTAGCTGAATTCGAAGTACCTTCATTCGAACTTACCGCGGGTCCAGACGCGGCAGGCAGGCTCCCCCGTCGATGCCGCGTACTCCTCTCGCCGAGCTGGAGTACCGGTGTCGACGGCGAGCACTTCCGGGATCGATCCGGGATCGATTTATCGCGTCTAGACAAGACGCGATAAATCGATCCCAGAAGATCGATTGCTTACCGCCGGACCCGGAGGTAAGTGTAGACCTACCCTGTGTGTATGCAGCTTCTCTTACCAGGCTGAGGCTGCAGTCAGGAAACACCACCAAGCCCCACCAGCTGCTGCTGTTTTTGAAGGCATGATGCAGTGCACTTCTACTGCATATAGCTAGGCACAGGGACTGAATATTAATGACACCTGGGTCATCTGTGGGATTTGAACCCAGTCCCTCTGGACCTAAAAAGCCTGGCTCACCACTGCTTAAGCATAGTTCTCAACCACGGGTCTGGGGCCCCCTAAAGGGCCATGAGCAGGTTTCAGGGGCCACAAAGCAGGGCAAGCATTAGACTTGCTGGGACCCAGGGCTGAAAGCCAAAGCCCCACCATGTGGGGTTGAAGCCCAGGGCTCTGAGCCCCGCCACCCCAGGCTGAAGCTAAAGCCTGAGCAACTTAGCTTCATGGGGGCCCCTGTGGCATGAGGCCCCAGGCAATTGCCCTGCTTGCTAGCCCCTAATGCAAGTCCTGGCTTTTAGATGCAAAAAAACCCAATTGTGGCCCAGGTGGGCCATGGAGTTTTTATAGCATGTTTGGGGAGGGGAGGGCTCAGACAGAAAACTGTTGAGAACCCATGAGCTAAAGGACCCATCTCAAAGATAGTAGCAAACTCATAATGCTCTTTACACGGTCTGAGCACTAGAGGGAGACAAAGAGCCACACTGTATTCATGGGGGTTACTCCATACAGCAGGGTCCCAGCCTGTCCTTGCAATGGGTATGAACATGAGCCACCCCTCTCTCCCATTGGCCTCTGCCATCTGTCCTTTCCATTCTCTCAAGGCAACGCTGGTAACACAGTAAGGCAGGATGAGTGATCAATGACAGTATTTTGCTGTAGTACAAAACAGTAACTATAAACTGAGGGCCTGATTCTCCTCTGACTTCCTCTGACACTAGATTTTCAACAGCGCCGCTTCACTGAGTTCACTGGAGTCACTCCTTACTTCGACTGCTGTGAGCGAGAGGAGAGGGCAACCCTGAATGTGCGCATTTCCCTCCACAGCTAGAGGATGAAATGCAACGCCATGCCGACGTCCACCACACGGTAGGCACCAATCCATAGGGGCTTATGTGGGACATAAGGGGTGTGTGGACCTGGTGCTGGCCTTCTGCACAGGGGTGAGTATCACCCCGAATGAACAGAATACACAGTAAGTCCCTGGATACCGAAAGACATTGTTAAAATCCAGATGCACACTCTTCTTTCCCATTCTGCGTCCATTTCCTAAATTAGAGAACCCCAGCTCTGACGTCAAACAGTTCACGTTACCATATGGTAATCCTGCGGGGGGGGGGGGGGGGGAAGCTGGCTTCCGTCAGAGAGGGAGATGGTACTTTACGAGCTATGTATGAAATGTCCTGAGTCCCAGAGACCCCCCCGGATCATTTCCTGTTTACACAAACAGCCAAGCCAAATGCTGAGAAGAGAAAGGATGTGTTATAAACCAGGGGGAATGGGGTGGGGGAAGGGATTATACTAAAACTCAACAGTGCTTACAGGATGAAAGGAAACCCCAGTAATAGTACTGCATTTATAACAGAGGAACTCCATTAAATAACATTTGAAAAGATTAGAGGGCCATATTGTGAGCCCCTTATTCTCACTGAGCAGCACCTCGCTTCTCAAATAGCCTCATTGCTTTCAGTAGGATCTTGTGGGAACAAGGGATTCGCAGCCTGGCTCCTCGGACTGGGTCCTACACAGGCGGCCGGTGAACATATTTCTTGGGGGGCTGAGCCTACCCGGCACTCACCTCATACTGGCAGCTCTGGCCTGCAGGGCTGGGCCCAGCTCTCCGCTCCAGCCTGTTGCTCTTGCTGCTCGCAGATTCATCGCCTGCCACAGTATCACAGTTTTCGACCAGAGCGCCTGGTTGAAAAGGGACCCTGGCGGCTCCAGTCAGCACTGCTGACTGGGCCATTAAAAGTCGGTCGGGAGTGCAGCGGGGCTAAGGCAGACTCCCTGCCTGCCCTGGCTCTGCGCAGCTCCTGGAAGCGTCTGGAATATCCCTGCATCCCCGAGGCGCAGGGGCAATGAGGAAAGCTCCACATGCTGCCCCCAACCCAAGCACTGACTCCGCAGCTCCCATTGGCCGGGAACTACAGCTAATGGGAGCTGCGGAGGGCGGCGCCTGTGAACATGGAGTCGCCTGGCCGCCTCTGCCTCTAGAAGCCGAACATGCCGGCTGCTTCTGGGAGAGCTGGAGCGCACACCCCAACCCCTAGCCTCAGGTCAGAATTCCCTCCCACACCCTAACTCCCTCCCAGAGCCTGCCTCCCAACCCCCGTTCCAGCCCTGAGCCCCATCCCAGATTCCACACTCCCTCCCACACCCCAACCCTCTGCCCCAATCCTGAGCCCGCTCCCGCACTCCAAACCCCTCAGCCTTTAGCCCCCTCATGTATCCCAAACCCCTCATCCCTGGCCCCACCCCAGTGCTCGCACCCTCATCCAGAGTCCTCATCCCCTCCCGTACCCCTGCCCCAGCACGGAGCTCCCTCCCGCACTCTGAACCCCTCATTTCTGGCCTCACCATGGAGCCTGCACCCCTCCTGCACCCCCACCCCCTACCCCAGCCCCAGCCCAGTGAAAACCCCAGAGAAGGGGTGGGGCAGGGGTGAGGCAAGGATGTTTAGTTTTGTGAGATTAGAAATTTAGCAGCCCTATTCAGCAGGAGAGACCACCTGTAAAAAGGAGAAGGTGGCTCAGTCTCCATGCCAGTCCAACCATTAGTCTTTCTGGTGAGACTGCTAGAAAAGGGCGCTAACTGTGATTTAGATGTTGGTGCAGTAGGAACTGATCTAAAACCAGCTCACCTCACATAAGCCATGAAACAACCATCACATGGGCTATCACCCTGATCTGGATTTGAACCATCAAGCCAGAAGTGAAGCCCTCTAGCTCCAGGATATCCAGTCCCCAGAGCCAAGCTGTCCCAGCTTTAAAGACTTACTGAAATGCTATCTATTAAACATATATTAAAATAAAATCCTATTTGCCTCTCTTTCTCCCCAGTAGCATTTACTCTATTTATTTGCTTTTAATAGAGGCAGCTTGCTGAAACAGAGGTAGGCCTCTTCCTTCAGAACTGCGGTGTGTGGTACTTTCCCATGAGAGGCACTGTACCTTCACCCACTCACTATATTATAAGTGAAGGTTCTGCCTATTAACTCCCACTCTACATTATGCAATTCCTTGCAACTGATGAGGCGCTAGGCTTTTAAGTAGTATAATTAGCATAAATAGGTAACATGACAGAAATCTGTCCTCTCCATTAGTCTAAACTTGACAGACAGCTATGAAATGACAGCTGGGTACATTTTATTTTGTTTTAGATTATTGATTACCCAGGTGCACATTCTCACTGACAGACACTCAACAGCCATCCCTTTTACCCAGTGGGGCTCGATGTTCTACCTTCCCAAGGACAATGATCATTCTTCCATGAATTCAAAGAAGTTTTTACACTGCATGCCCAGAATGTCACCTCTCTCTACTTTAACTTTTCCCCCCATCTCTGGAAACCTGAGTAATTTTTGTCCCCCACTCCCAAGACCACCAATTAACTGAAAATACACTCCGATGCAAAAATATACACACTGACACAAAAATACAGGAATCTTCACATATGTCCAAAATGGATAGAACTATATAAAACATACAGCACACGTACAGGACCTGTAACATGCCCAAAGATGCAAACACACTGGGTTAGATTTTCTCATAGTTGTACCCTGTACACTTTGTTTACAAACTACTGTAGGTACATTCAGGTCACTTTTGGTTATCTAATATTTGACGGCTCTTTCTAGCATCAAATCCCACGTCTTAAGACAACACCTACAGCTGTGAGTGCAGGAAGAGGATTCTTTCCGTATGACTCTCAGTAGTGAAATGAAATGTGATTTGCACTGTGGACTTCCAGCTTTTACGAGCTGAGGCTTTCTTCCTCTCTAACCTTCATTTCTCTTTCATGCTTTTATTTATAGATGTGCAGCTTTTGAGTTCACTACTGATCGAAGGAATTGGTACCGTGCTCATGCATTGGCTACTGTAACTCTGAGCTCTTTGATCAACTGCAGTTAAGTTACCTCTTCTCCTTGACCTCCAAGATCTCCTTGATCATGCTCCATCAGTTATAATGTCTGCAACCTCAGTCCTGCCCTAGAGGGACTCTGCCATTGGGCCACCGGTTCATTAGATACGTTGTGCAGATTTAAAAAATATAGTTAAGTGTCACTATCAGACATGTGTCTTTAAATGAGAGCTTTCTCTCCTACCGGCTTCTGTATCTAAGTCAGCATGCTCAGTTTGTGATGACTGCGAGTTCCACTTCCACAGCAAGGGATCCTGATGCCATATAGACAGGATTATGATCTCACTGCAGGAAGAACAAGCTTTTCTCCAAAACCAAACACCTTCCGCTGGCTAAGAAAATGAGAAGTAAAGGGCCCGGTCCTGCGGGCTTTTATGAAGTTCTAAATAAGGGAAAAGCCCTATTGACTTTACTGGAGGATCTGAGTGAAGGCCTAGTCTCTCTTGCCTTCCTCACATGAATAGTTCAATGTGAATACGAGAATAAGGCTAGCAAGGTTTGGCCATTAACAGAGATTTCAGGATTTGGCCCAAATAAATTGATAAATGTATTATCTCCTTTTAAATTCTGGCCCCAAATTTGTTAGCCACACAGTAACACTTACCTAGCATTTTACATCTTCCAACAGCTGTCCAAATATCAACTAATCCTCACCATATCCCTGAAAGGTAGGTAGGTAATGCCCCAGTTTTACAGATGAGGAAGCTAATGCAGAGGTTAAATGACTGGCGTGGCAGAGCCAGAATGAGAACCCAGGAGTTCTGGTTCTGCTCTCACTCTACACCAGTGGAGCCCTGTTAACTAGAATGAGATTGCACCAGGAACACTGGCCTCTGATGTTAAGTGAAATAACCTTTCATATGGTATCTGTGAAAGAGAATACCTGAGAACATACCATTGCCAAATGGAATCTCCGGCTTCCATAGCAGCTCAGAACTGGCAAGGGAGTGGGAACAATACAGCGTGTGGATCAACTTACACTCCTCTAGGAGCCCGGGACAAAAAAGTCACATTGCTTTGTATGCTGTTTCTGCAGTCTGATAAACTATCCGTGGTAGCTAGATACTGGGAAGGGTCTTTAAAGTGAAGGAGTGACTTGTGTGGGGGTGGTGTGTGTTGTAATAACTGGGCCTACAAAGTTATCCTAATTGTAAGATCAAGTGGAAGGAGGGAGTAAAAGTCTATTAAATGTCACAACACCCTATAACAATAATAGTTAAGGGGAGAAGGTGGGAAAGGGAGACAGAAAGACTAAATTAGTCTAAACAAAAAAGGCCTAGTCAATTAATTCAAAGACTGTGTTAACAGCATGCCTGGTAAATAAGAAAAGTGGGGGACTGAAAAATCAATAGACCAAAATTGGCGTGTGGAAAATTAGGCCAAACTAGTAAACAGAATAATAAGAGGAAGGGCTATTCCACCCACCACTCCCTTTTGGGGTCCTTAAAAGAAAACCTCGTGGGGAAAAATTAAGAAGCAGCAGCTGTCGGCCAAAAATGCAGGTGACTAAAAGAAAAGTAGGAAGGTGCAAGCTTCACCATCGTGGCTGCTATCCCCGTTTCCTGAAACTCTGAAGTCCACCACAACGCCACTGGGCCTTCTTTGTCCTGGGCCTGAGAAATGCCCTGAACAGGCCCAACCAGTCAAAGGGACCCAAATGACATCGCCACCTCCACTGGCTCTGGCAAAATCCCAGATGTGAAACTTGGTGAGTGTCCTTATCCTTCCTTACCTTATTTTTTCACTTTCCTATCCTTCACCTTTTGTCTTCTCTCTAATAAGAGTCTGGCCTAGCAGGCCAAGACTGTCTATTTTGCAACACTGCTGTAGGCCTGTAACCAGAAAGGCAATGAAAAACAATGCCCTACACAGCCTACTGCTGATGCACGTTTGCCCGGTCTGGGAGTGGCTCATGAAACCATGTGCCGTGCCTGTGTTTTAAGCAGTGTTGTTGCAGGCATGTTGGTCCCAGACATTAGAAAAACCAGGTGGGTGAGGTGATATCCTTTATTAGACCAACGTCTGTTGGTGAGAGAGAAGTGTCAAGCTACACAGGGTATGTGTACACTGCAATTAGTCACCTCTGGCTGGCCCGTGCCAGCTGACCCAGGCTCACGGGGCTCAGTCTAAGGGGCTGTTCAACTGTGGTGTGTGATGGGGTGTGACTCACCACTGCGGCGCCTCCTGCTGGCTGCCCTGGGGATTCGCTCTGTATGTCAGTCCACCCTCTACTGGTGATGTCTTGGCAATGTCACTTCTGCTCCTGGGACCCATGTCACTCCCAGGACCGCAGCATCCTTTTCATGACACAGCCCTCCAGCTGTGCCACACTCTATGTTCCCCCCTTCCAGGGAACAGTATCGCAGTCCCTCAGTCCAGCCGCTTCCTCAGTGATAAGTGGGGGTGAGGGGGACCCGGGCCTGCCCACTACTCCGGGTCCCAGCCCAAGGACCCTGTGGATGGCTGCCACTTGCTGCGTCCCCTCCGACTTATCTATAGATCTCCCTGGGCCACTTCCCCGCAGCCCCAGCACCCTCTTTGCCCTTGTCTCAGGGCCTCAGCCTGCAGATCCCTGCAGCCTGCCATGAGCTGCCCGTAGCTCCCTGGGTTTCTGCCTGCAACACCGCTATGTCCGGGGTGCTTGCTGCCCTCTGCCTGCAAGGCAGCCAGTCCTCCTTCCTCCTCAAGCTCCAGGGAGTGACTGAAGCTGCTCTGCTCTGCAGCCCTTCTTATATGGGCCAGCCCAGCTCTGACTGGCTGCTCCTTGCAGCCCCTCTCTGATTGGCTGCCTCCTGGCGGCCTCCCAGGGGCTCTATTAACCCCTTATGAGCCAGTGTGGGGCAAACACCCCACCACATGATGTAGACGGTCAGGCTTGGGCTCAAGTCCGAGTACTGAGACACTCCCATCTTGCAGGGTTCAACTGGTCATAGAACTGGTCCTTGATGTCAGAAGACGAGGCGAGTGTTGGGGCATACACACTCACAAGTTTGACTAGGCCCTTAGATGTGAACAAGCATAGTACCAAAATTCTCTCTGATCCATTCGTAGGTGGCTCAATCATCCCCAGAAGTGAGTCCTTGATGGTAAATCCTACTCCATGCTCTCGCGTTTCTTCTGCACTTTTCCCCTGCCATAAAAATGTGTAGTCTTTTTCTATGAGAGATCCACTTGATGCTAGCTGTGTTTCTTGGAGGGATGAGATATCCACATTGAGTTGTTTCAGCTTGTCATTGATCACGGCAGTTTTTATATGCATCTTTGATCGCTGAAGGTCCTCAGATAATCCAGTTGTCATGGTGCGAACATTCCAGCACCCTATCTTTAAGGATGTTTTCTTTCTTTTACTTGATTTGCCTGGTGCGTTGGTTACAATCTACTTGTCATGTTATAAAACTCTAAGCTCCAAGCACCCATTGAAGCAGGCAAACTGTGGTGGGACAACACCCTATTGTCTGGGGGCTGACCAGTTTTATGGCTGGCGATAGTTGCCCAGTGAGATACGATGATCTCTCCCTCCGTCAGAGGCCGCCCCTGGCACTCAACACTACACCAATCGAATAAGAGCTTAGAACCAGTGACTGCTGCCTCCCGTGTTGTGTCGATGTTCGAGGCAATGCTGGAGTACCTCTCCAGGGCGCAAGCCTGGGCAAATGATATGGAGGCCCTGAGTTGCTCATGCATCAGGACCCCCCTCTTAGTGTCACCGGTAAAATCCATAGGAGAGGAAGAAAAAATATATCTGGTACCCAATCCGCTGCAGATACTAAAATGTTAGTACCTGAGCGCCTTTGGGGCTCCACTCTGGATTTTCTGTCTAAATTTACTCTCATAGCCTTACATTCTCCTGAATTCACCCATAAGGTGACAATGGTCCCTTCTGACCTTAAAAATCTATGAATCTTTGAACCCCCTGAACCTTCACTAGTTTTTAGAACCAACCTTTTATGAGGTTCTGAAATGTTTGGCTAACTTAGTTTTCTTCCATTTCCACAAGCTTCTCCACTTTCAGATTAGAGACAGCATTAGAAGTGTCAAGATACCAATAGGAAGGCTGTTCCCATGAGATTTTTTGCCCAGTTTTCCACATTCTAGGGGTTCAGTCAAGCATCCAAAAATTTGGATGCTTCCCCACACTGGACCTGAATTCCCAAACTGTGGATGTTCGCTCATCACTAAGGGCTGATCTTCACTACCCGCCCGGATCGGCGGTAGAAAATCGATCTCTCAGGGATCGATTTATCGCGTCTCGTCGGGACGCGATAATCGATCCCCGAATCGACGCGCGTACTCCACCAGCCCAGGTAGGAGTAAGCGCCGTCAACGGGGGAGCCGCAGCGGTCGATTTGCCGCCGTCCTCACAGCGGGGTAAGTCGGATCAGATAAGTCGAATTCAGCTACGCTATTCGCGTAGCTGAATTTGCGTATCTGAAATCGATCTCCCCCCCCATAGTGTAGACGTAGCCTAAGAGCCTCAAGGTCTTAGCTCCGGATCTGCACCACAGGCTGTGCACTGATGATGACTCTAGCTGTATGCATCCCCACCTGAGTGAATCTTAGGGCTTGCACACACTAGCACACACTAGCGCTTACTTTGATATAACTTAAGTCGCTCAGGAGTGTGGAAAAGCTGAGCAACTGCCCTGAGCAACGTAAGTTACGCCAACCGAAGCGCCGGTGCGCACGGCGCTATGTCAGTGGGAGACGCTCTCCTGCCGACAAAGTTCCTGCTGCTCAGGGAAGCGGAGTTATTAAGCCAACAGGAGAGCTCTCTCCCGCCAGCAGAGAGCACTGGCTGCACTACAGCGGCACAGTTACATCAGTATAGCGGTGCCACTGTAGTGATTCAAGTGTAGACTAGCTCTTAGGGATGTCGTTGGTTCCTCTTGTTGGATTTCAGGGATGTCTCCATTCTGGAATCATGTGAGAAAGCCCCATGACATCTGCAGACAATTCACACATCTGCACAGTTAAGATTATGATGGTCATTCCAGGGGGTGCCCTCTTCACCACTAGTAGCTCTTCCTGTCTGTGTCCTCCTGGCAACAGATCTCATCTCCTGTTCAGTAGAAATCTGATTTTCACCTCCTCTTCTCACATTTAATACATGGCTCATTTGGGATTTAGCACTATTTAGCTCAGCTGCTCAATATGCTTATCACAGACAATAGAGATGGGAATTGACCTAAGGTCTAGACCTGCCATTGCAGAATCGTTCCTTACAGTATATTCTCCTGCATCTGCATGGTCACTTCCAACCTATACTTACACCAATATTGCAACAGTGGTAGGAGTATCAGCAGGAACTAAGAAAAAGCAGTCCTTGAGGAAGCATCAAAAGTTCAGACTAGTAGCCCATTCTTTGTCTATTCATCCAGAGTAAACCCTCCTTGCAGAGGGCACTATGTAACAGTACTGATAAGAATACCACAGCCTCCAAACTTTCAGGGTCATTTACGTGGTTATTGATTGCTCTGAGAGGGACTTCTGGTGATATCAACAGTAACATGGACTGTCATGTAGTCTCTTCAGAAGGCATGCCCAGGACACAATGTGTCAACATCAGTGCAGCTTTAGAAATAATATCTTTAATCTAATTTTTGGAAATTGAGAGACTTTGGTCTCTCTTTGCTTTCTAGGGTGATGCATCGAGACCACATTAGCTCCTTTGTGACACGCAATGATGGGGGATGCTGCAGGGAAACCTATTTTAATTCCATCCTTTCAGAACTCTCTCATTTTGAATACACTGATGTTTACTTCTTTTAATCAAGTTCATTCCCATCACTCTGCTTGAAATAAGCAGCTGATCTTGTTATCCATATGACCCCCCCGGAGGGCCTATCAAAGCACATGACAAATCTTATAACATCAATCACTCTGTTTGAACAACATTTTTCTTCCCCGTTTCCCTTTTTAGCATCACAAGCAATACTTTGGGCTCTTCCTGCTTCTCTCTCATGAAGAATTTTGGCCCCTTCTCTATTAAGAGCTGAGTCCAGCAAGGTGAGGCACTGCCAAATTCACGGACTGTGAAATCTGATCTCCCCTGTGGAACATGGCTATTGCAGGGGATGGGGGCTCCTACCATGCGCTGGACTCCGGCTGGTAGTCCTGGCCGGGCTGGGGAGGGACAGAACTTCCTCTTCCCCTGCAGGGGCTGCTCCCAGGTCAGGGTCAGACCCACCTCCGGGAACCTCCCCCGGCTACAGGAAGCTCCGGGGCTGCTGACTGGGAGCCCAGCTCTGAAGGCAGCGCAGAAGTGACAACCCCCCCCATACCCTGTGACCTTCAGTGCTGCATACACAGACACACATTATTTATATACATCATAGAGCTCTGCATTGGTGTGACGGGGCAGCCCCGCCCCGCACTAGCCCCAGTGACGTCAGACCAGTAGCTCTGACAGAGGAAGTCCCGCCCCGTTCGAACTGGGCATGCTCCAGATGCTCACTGAGTATAAAAGGAGGGAACTCAGCTCAGTGGGTGGGCGGCTGCAGGGGAAGGACCTAACTGGGAAGCGCCTGCAGAGGACCAGCTGACACTCTTGAAGCCGCCAGGAACAGAAGCTTTTATAGGCCGGCACGAACCCCTACTGCGGGAGGAACCAGAGGAGGCGATGGATCCTGAGAACCCTGGAGAACCCTGGGATCTGTGGGAGACCCCAACTCCCCAGCTGGTAGGGAGCAACCCAGGGGAGGTGATGGACTGGTACTTTGACCCTGGTAAGCCTCAGTGTGTTTTGGTAGGACCCCCCCACTGCTGAGCCAGTAGTAAGGTCCTACGGCCCTGCAACCCGGGGTGCTTATATGGACTCTGGCCATTAGGCCGTGCTGCCCTGTAAGGAGGGGCATGAACCCTCACAATTGGTCAGAGGTGTGTTAGTTTTATATAATTATAATATCTATTCCAATTGATATAAATATTTACCTATACACTTTACAAGGAGGTGATACTCTCTGGTAAACTAGACTATGCAATAAATCACATTTACTATGCACCTTTGACCACCTCATCTACCTTGTGCTCATTAGACACCTCCCCAGGGACTTATATATAGAATTAAAATCAACATGCCTCAGACCAATGTCATTTAGGCAGCAAGTTCCACATTTGGTAAAAAGAATGAATCATTTTTGTGGCTGGCAGTTTTTAATCAATATCAGCAGTGTCTAGCTGCTCAGAGTTTTGGAGTGTTCGGATAAATGCCTGGGAAGTCTACTGAGCAGAGGGCAGAGGAGGTGGCCAAAAGGGCCTGGTAAATGCAATTTATCACCTAGCTCGGCAATTCATCATATGGCATCACCTCCAGGGATTTCATACATATAGTTCTTATTTATGTATTTTCAATTTACAGTCATATATGATGTGGGCATATGGATCCTAATATATGTTTGAGAGAGGGACTTTCTCATATGCCAAGTGCCCAGACTGAAGACTTGGTGTATGTGGACTGTAAATATATGCACAAAGAATATAAACAAAGATCAATACAACAAATGAAATTTAAAAATATGTAAACCAACCATTTTAGCCCATGGGCTAAAAATGCAGTTATGTTGGTTCTTTTCATAAGGCTCCCTTGTCTCGTTAAACAGAATGAGTGACTGGTAGCACTGATACGATATCACATTACAGCTCAGGGATCCCTAACAGGAATTGCAGAGAGCTGCTTTAGTTGAGTGCGACTGTATGATTTTGACAGGACAGCCTTTGTACTTCCATATGCCTTTCAAATGCTGTCAGTTCCCTAGATGTAGTGGGGTATGGTTACTGAAATACTCTATGATGATATTTCACACAGAGAGTTTAATTTATCCAGACACTCTAGCGCTGTATTTATACCCAGGAATTCAATCTGGCTTGGCTTTTTTTATTACATTTTTCGCTTAACTGTGTTTCTAAGAGCTACCCTTCTATATACTGTACCTGATGCTGCAAGATGGTCAGCACCCTCAATTCCCTTTGAAGTCAGTAGGAGTTGAGGGCACCCCCACGTTGAGTAACCATTTGTGTAACCACCCCTGACAGGCCAACCGCATGATTTGACCTCAAGACTAATAGCACTAAATACATAAACAGCTATTGCTTGAGCTAAATAACTAAGTCCCCTAGCTAGGAACAGTAACAGATTCATTAATCTCTTTCATGGACCAGCCTCTGAGGTTGGGGAGGAATAACACAGACCCACATTCTCATGAGGACAGTCTCAGTATTGGCTCCAGTCCTGCAACTGGATCTGTGCAGGTGAATCATTTTCCTCGTCAATGGGGCTCTGCATGGATACAAGGATTGGTCCATGTGAACCTGATAGCAGAGTTGGGGCCCAAATTGGTTAAATCACCTTATAATACATTTATATGTTTCATTTAACCACCAGCTATATATATATTGTCTTTAGCAATCAATTAATAAACAATGGGAGTAGATTAAGGCACCAGCATTCCTTCCATAACAAATTAAAACAACACCTCTATGGTAAATCTTTGGGGGATTTCAACTGGTTTCCTTTAAGAAAAAAAGTTTTCAAAATAGAGTAAATAAAGGGAATAGTAACATCTTGGCAGAATTATTTTTTTTCTATTAGGCACCCTAACAATTCTACTACAGGGAATTACAATTTATATATACAACTATATACATATCGAGGGCTAGGTTCACCAGTATGCCCTGGTTGCTTTGCATCACCAGGAACAGTGCAAAGCACCTGGAGTGGCCTGGTGAATCTGGCCCCTGTTATATATGCTGATACTCCCAGTGTGTACAAAGAGATCTACATCGATTGGAGTTCTCCCCTCCATAGTCATTCTCTTGTGTGTCTGTACCTGGTGCCTGTGTCACTGCCACTCTTCACTGCTCCATCATCCGTGAAATTAAAGGTCCCGGTCCAATTTGCCAATTCCTCTCCACTCTGCCAGCTAAACTGCAGCCCTCTAATAAGAAAATGAGGCAGTTGATATTTCATGTCATTCATTTGATTAATTCTTTCAGCATGTGTTCTGTTGTCCGTTTCTTGACACAGCAGATAGGAGACATTCACCAAAAAGGGAGGGGGGATTAAATTAAAAAATTAAAATATCAAGAGCCATGACTCATTGTTTTATTATTGTTTATAGTTATGGTTGAAGCTTTCACTTTGCTCAGCCTGATTTTGCTACATACAAACCAAAAACCTGTGGAATTAAAAGGCCAAATTGTCAAAGATAAGCACCTGGGATGTGCCTGCAAAATAAGTGTACATGGACCAAGTAGGTAATTTCATAGAGAGAGAGACAGGTGCATGTGACACCAGATTATTGCATGTGCAAAGAGCTTTGAAACTTGGCTCAGTTTGCAATTTGGACCCACAGGTTTAATAATGATGGAATTTAGATGTCTCTGATTTGTGGGCCATTGGAAAAAGGTTTGAGAATCCCTTCCCTGTCATTATTTATGACATCTGATTGCTTGCCTAAAGTCACATGGTATTGTTTCCATTCCCTGATTGGAGAACTGAAGTGTTATAAACCAATATCAGGGGGTAGCCGTGTTAGTCTGTATATGAACCATAGCTGCTGCTAGTGGTGCAAACACTCATCATGACGTTGGGCAGTTTTCTTAAAGCCCCAGCTCTGGAACCATGTACGTATGTGAGAATCTCAGCTTCCATTTTAAAAAAATACTTCTGGCCCTCATGGTTCTGGAGCAAAGCTTGAGACCATGAGCCGAGAGCTCCCCAAAGGTTCAAAAGCCAGCAGCCCAAGAAAAAGAACCATGATTATTTTAAAAAAGAAACTTCTGATTCTTAAGCCGATCCTATGATTTGGGGGGCCTCACTCATGATTTCTGAACACTTGGGGTGACAATACTGTTTTCCCAATGAAAGCTGTTTACCAGCATGGTCTGGCTGGATAGTGTAGAAGCTGAGCTGTGCTGTGGTGAGGGAATGGGTTGTCGGGTGATTTACCAGGAAATTAATGGCATTTAGATGGACAGATGAGGTGATCCATCGATGTCCTTTTACCAGTGTAATTGGCAGCTGTTATCTGCACAGGAAGTGAATTAGGAAGGAGGAACTGCCTGAGACATGTAAATGAAGGGTTTTCTTCCTTCCAGAAGCAGAGAGGGAGGACAACTCCAGTTGTTCTCTGGCCTGCCATCAGGTATGTTTTTCTAAAAGATTAGCCTAGGAATTATTCTGGAGAAGTTCTATGGTTTGTGTGATACAGGAGGTCAGACTAGATCAGGGGTCGGCAACCTTTCAGAAGTGGTGTGACAAGGCTTCATTTATTTACGCTAATTTAAGGTTTCGCGTGCCGGTAATACATTTTAACGTTTTTAGAAGGTCTCTTTCTATAAGTCTATAATATATAACTAAACTATTGTTGTATGTAAAGTAAATAAGGTTTTTAAAATGTTTAAGAAGCTTCATTTAAAATTAAATTAAAATTCAGAGCCCCACGGACCCAGGACCCAGGCAGTGTGAATGCCACTGAAAATCAGCTCGCGTGCCGCCTTCGGCACACGTGCCATAGGTTGCCTACCCCTGGACTAGATGATCACAATGGTCCCTTCTGGCAGAAGAAACACTCAAATGCTCAGACGGGAGGATCTGTTCATAAAGGAAATGATAATTCCATGTTATAATACCCTCTTCTCAGGCCTCATTTGGAATACTCTGTGCAGCAATTGAAGCATCAAGTTTAAAGCCCGGCATTCAAATTTTGGAAAAGACCCAAGAGGAGATCAGCAAGGGAACGGAAGGTATGTATGTCTTATGAGGAAAGGCTTCACATGTTTAACTTGAAATGGCAGAGAAGAGATCGAATTAAGATAAAAACATACCTAAGGAATGCAACTAAGGGTCTGGTTATGAATCTGTTCTCTCTTCATGGTAAGGACAAGCCACAAGGTGATGAGCTGAGTTTAAGGAGAGAAAAAGTGTCCAGTTAGGTGTCAGGATCCCTCACTAAAGAGAGTGACACATGGAACCATTCAAGAATTTAACAACATATAGAGCTATACTACAACTCAAGAAGATACATTACAGCACTCCTAGGACTACTCGCAAGGAGGAATATGGGTATGCAGGATCGGGTCCATAACTTTGTAATGTATTTTCTGGAGTTCTATTATACCTCTATATTTCGTAATAGAACTGTTCTTACGAGTAAGGCAACTTGCACAAACAATGAATTGCAAGGAAAACGAAGAGTGAGATTTTTTCAAAAGCTCTCTGCCTTGGCCTAACTCTGCTCCTATCGAAATCAGTGGGGGTTTTACCATTGACTTCAAAAAGAGCAGAGTGAGGCCAATGCTTCAGAATCTCAGCTTTTGTTTTTAAAAAGTTTTTAAAAGTTGGGGATTGGTCCTGCTTTGAGCAGAGGGTTGGAGGAGATGACCTCCTGAGGTTCCTTCCAACCCTGATATTCTATGATTCTAAGTTCCTTGTGGTTGTGAAGAAGACCTTGAAAACATGAACTAAGGGTTTGTCTAGATGGAGCATTGGCACGCAGCAAACTGGGATGTAAATCTACAGTGCACTAGCTTACCATGTACTAACTGGTGGTGTGGACCGTGCTACCATCCACTAAAAGTTCCGTAGTGCACTTTGATCCACTGCTGTTTGAAATGGGAATAGATCAAAATGTACAACAGAACTTTTTGTGTGAGATAGCAAGGTCCACATCGCTTGTTAGCTCATGGTAAGCTATTGCACTGTAGATTTATACCCTGACTTGCTGCACACTAACTGCCCATATAGACAAGACCAAATGCAGTGCTTTCTGCCTGAATCTGCAGACAGCTTGAAACAATGACTCTGAGATGTGTGAACCACCCCACCAACCTATCTCATTGGGGTATTAATTCGAAAGCCTAACAGCACCACTTAAAAAGTCAGCATTAACTATTTTGTTGCTTATCGTCTGAGTGGCCTGAATGGGGAAAAGGTAAGATAAGCCTCTGGAATTGAAAGTTGCAAGAAGGAAGAAATGCAATGGGGTGGGGGCGGAAGAAGGAGGAAAGAAACAAGAAGAAAAGAAACAAGAAAAGAGGATGGGGAAGGAAGGGAAAGTGGAGGCAGAAATAGTGGCCTAATATGTAATTGGGACAAAGAATCAAATATTCAAAAACAGCCTCCCAAGATAGGTCTGCACTTTTCTGTGGCTGCAAAGGATGGATTTATGATCATAACATATCATCTCCCCCTTAAATTATCATATTTTCCCACTGCTTGATGCTGAACATGACAATAAAAATCTCGAACAAATAACAATGATAATTAAGACCTTAAAAACAACAAGGAGTCCGGTGACACCTTAAAGACTAACAGATTTATTTGGGCATAAGCTTCCGTGGGTAAAAAACCCCACTTCTTCAGATGCTGAAGAGCTTATGCCCAAATAAATCTGTTAGTCTTTAAGGTGCCACTGGACTCCTTGTTGTTTTTGTGGATACAGACTAACACGGCTACCCCCTGATAATTAAGACCTTAGTTACCACATAAATGCCATATTTTTCCCTTGATCTTTGTGAAAAATCTCTACTTGATATCAAAGGGAGTTCTACTGTGGATGGAAGGGAGTGCAGGATCCTAATTTAGAGGCCAACTCACAGGCAATAATTAACCATGGAGTTTGACCCTCTGGATAGACTAAGTTTTACAGACTTGCACTAGAAAGTACTCACAAGTCAGTTCTCTTAAACCAAGAGGACTTGAAGTTTTCAGACCAGTAAATGTCAATAGCAACGTTTTGGCCTTAATCAGTAGCTACAAGGATTGAGCCAGTGTGTGGTTGAATGAATACTGAAGTAATGTGAAAATAATGGGAAAACAGAAAATTAACCGGGCTGCATAATTCTGGAGGTCCTGTCAAGGGTGGTGTCAGAAAGCAGCAGGGAGCCTTGCAAAAAGCCCCTTGCAAAAATCCAAACAAGAAACCACTGCAGCCTGAACTGAGGTTTTAGTAGCGGGGGAGGTCAAATCTGGATTTCTGAAATATTACATAAGCAAGACCAAGCAAGTGAATGAACTCAGATATGGAGTTTAGGATCCATATGATCACCTCATCAGATTACAGAGGTTCCATCTCAGGGCAGCTTTGAAGGTACACTATGGATGCAAGATATCTGGTTAAAGTTCAGCTCAAACAAGAAGAGAAGATTCTAAAGGACTTCGCTTGGTCCCTGATGGCCCCATTTCTGCCCTAAACAGAAGGATGGTCCTGATCATTCGGGCAGCTCCTGCAGAAGGATCTGATCAGTCTAAATAATTACCTCTTTGTCACTGGAGTGTCATAGGGCAGATCAGGACAAACAAATGAAGAAATGATTAACTGTCTGAAAGCTCAGCATTAATTTCCAAGGAGGTCTGAATAGCAATGACGGCTCTATGCAAACTAGTCAGGGAGAGACTAGCAGATCCCATACACCTCTAATATCAACCCGTCCCAGGAAACCTCCTGCTCACTTGTTTCTTCTCAGGATGAGGGATATTTACAATGATTTGTCAGGCTGACAATCCTGTTATCTCCAGTTACCCTAGAGAGGGTGAATAAACTCAAAGGCAAGCATCAATGGACTGAACCCAATGTCATTTAATGCCTGTAAGCAAACCTGAAACCTGACTAAGTCTGCTGATCCTACATATGGTCCGGTGAAGGGTAACACTGAAGTTAGAAGACAATCCCTTCCCACCACCCACCAGTAAGGGGCACTTTATCCCTGACAGGAGGAGGAATCAGTGTGTTTCACACTTCTCCCAATGTCTTCCTCTCTCTTTCTCTCTTCACTGTCTTTAATCTTTCTCTCTCTCCGTTCTCTTACTCTCATTCCTTGCTTATCTTCTACATACTTATCTTCTATCTCAAGTCCTTACTTGAGGCAGAATTATCTAGTAGTCAGACACTGGGAGTGGAAACCAGAGAGCTCTGCCTTTCTAACACCAGCTGTGCCACAGACTCACTTTGTAGCATCAGGAAAGTCACTTAATCTCTCTGTACCTCAGTTTCCCCAAACCTAAAATTGGAATAATAAAACCTACCCTGCTGGGAGGCGGGTTAAAGATTCATTAATTAACATGCATAATGTGACGTTACACCTCATATTCATCATAGAAATATTGTTATGATATGAATATGGTGTAACTAATATGTTTTATGCAAGATGGGTCATGTGAGGTAGCATTGAAAAGGTAATGATCTCCTGAATGTGTTTATCAAATTTGTAGGCATGTATCATTTCTGTATCTGACGTTAGGAATATTGACTTTGTAACAATTATAACTGTGTGTGTATGTGGGGGAATGCCCACCCACAGTGGGCAATCAGCCTGAATGAGCCATTTAAGAAGGACAATAGAACTTTGGAGATACTAATCTCCCACCTTCCTGAGGTGCTTCCTGGGATGTTGCTTTGACACTGCAGGGTCACATAATGATGTCACCTGGTATGGAGTACTGCCTGCTGGACACTGCTGGTATTTTTCCACTGGAAACAAAGGGTTCCCGCCTTATGTAAATTCTATTTAAGGCTGGGGAGCAAGGCAAACAGGACTCTTCTCCATTGCCTCCCCATCCAAGAAGGAAGATTGCTAAAAACACCTGAAGGGAAAGGCTGGGGCTGAGTCCAGGCTGAGACTGGGGTCCAGTCTGTAAAGAGAAATAACTGGAACTCTAAGCTACAGAAACTCTGCAACCTGCCTAAAACAACATTGAGGGTGAGAAATTACATTTAGGGTGAGAAATTATTTACTTGCTTAGTTTGAATGTTTTGTTTTGTTTGCTCAGTAATCTGCTTTGTTCTGTTTGCTATCCCTTATAATCACTTCAAATTTACCTTTTGCAGTTAATAAACTTATTTCTTGGTTATTTCAAAACCCAGTTTGTGCAATTCATATCTGGTGGGGTGGTCAAAAAGCTGTGCATCTCTCTCTCCACACTGAGGGAAAGGGTGAATTTTTATGAGCTTGTGCTATGCAGATCTTTCTATACAGCTCAAGACAATATTATTTGGGGTTTATACCCCAAAGGAGATGATCACGTGAGTGTTGGGCAATCCCCGAGCTGATTTCTCCCACACAGAGCTGATCTCAGTGTCTCCATGTCCATTTGCAACTGGGTGTGTCCCTACCTGTGTGCGTGCGCTGGAGAAGACTTGAGGGGCTGGTACAGTGGAACAGAGTGAGGAAACCCAGGCTGCTGCAAAGGGGGAACTCAATGAGACCCCAGCACATCAGGTGAGACTGCGAATGGGGGGTCTAACCTGTCACAAATAATATGCTCTTTGAAAGTGTAATATGTATTCCTGACTCATTAACAGATTTCCCATGTGACCTTACAAGTCAGGTGGTCAGTCTCTCTGACCTCAGTCCCACATCTGTAAAATAAGAAGAATACCTGCCTAGTACACAGGGTGCTGTAAGGACAAACTCATTAATGACTGTGGGCTGCTTGAATACCGTGCAGATAAGGGCTAAAGAAAAAACTGTTGAAATAAATAAGGGAGGAGGAATTGCTCGAAGGGCTGGACTGAAGAGGGAGAGAAGGAGTTTGCTAGATGAGGGGAATAGTATTGTAAAAAATACAAAACGGAAGTGGGGACAGGAGACAATGGAGACAACAACAGGGTAAGAGGGGTGGCAGGAGAGCAGAGATCAAAATTTGCCTTCCATATGGTGCAAGTTTGCTTTGTGTGATATCCTGTTTGCTTAATTTCGCATTGTGCTTAGGTGAGGGGTGGGGACAGAGACCTCAGAGGGGCTTGAAAATATTTTAATTCCTAGAAGATGTGAAATAGAACGTCTATTTAACAACCACTATCGGTATGTTGCCATCCTAGCAGCATGAGCAGTGTCTAGGCCAGGGGTTCACATGACAAATTTTTTAGTGGCCTCAGAGTGCCTTTTTCTTGCTGGTGGCCACGCTGACAATTTTTCCTAAAATACTTAATTCACTTTAGGAAAAACAAATAAATATGCACATATCTATGTACAAATCATTGTAATTTATTTATGTATTTTTTCAGGATTTTTTCAGACTCAGTAATAACAATAATGTACAGTGGTATCTATTCTTTACTGGACCTAAACAGAATAGAAACAGAAATAGGATGCTTTGCGTGTTCTCGTCTTTGTTGTTGCTGCTTTTGCTTTTTTGATTGCTTTTTTAAAAAAAACTTGCTAAGTCTGCTGCTGTGAAAAGAGATATTTATATGTTTGCTAATATCACTTTTCACAGCAGACTTACTCAGCTCTGGGACAAATTAAGCCGTCGATGGGGAGATGGGCAGGGAGGCCGTGGGTCCCAGGGACGATGGTGTGGGTGGACCAGAGCCTGGAACAAGAGTCTGCGATCGCATGGATGGAGCCCAAAGCCCCGTGGCTGAAGCCTGCCCACCCCCTCCCACCAGGGAAAGTGGGAAATTCACCAGCTGCCTGCACCTCCAGCATTTATGTCTCCGGAGGAGGGTGGGGGCCCAACCCCCACTGGTGGCCCTGGAAGAGGGGCCACTGCTTCTCCCACCCCAATCACAGCCCAGGAGGCTGTGGCCATAAGAAAAGCCCCTGGTGGCTGCATGCAGCCACAGTGGCCACATTTGAGAAACGCTGGTCTAGGCAGGTCATCCACTGTGTGCAAAAACTCCCCCTACAGGAGGGTGAGATTCGGTATCTCTAAATTGCCTAGATGGTAAAATTATGACAAGTGAAAGGCACATTACAGGATTACTTTAATAGCTTCTTAGTATCCAGTCTTATGCTTGGAACCATCATTAAATCGACTCTCAAGGCTCAGCAGCGTAGAAAAATAATAAGACAGACAAGGGAGGGAGATTCAAGGATGCGCGTGTCTCTAACAATGCAGGGCCAGATGTTACATCCCTGGTGTAACGCCGTGGACATTGCGGCTGTAACACCAGGGATGAATGTGGCCCCTTGGGTTCAGAATCTAGGGACAACATATTCCCACCTTACGCAACAGGAGGAACTATGTCAGATGACTCCATGTGTCACTGACTGACCTGCTCCTATTGCTGTTGAAGTTATGGGCAAAAGTCACATTTGCGTTCAGCGGGAGCCAATCTGGGCCTGACAGGCCTAGTTTAAAAGCTTCCTCGTCTCTCCATTAACGTGAGCCTAGCCCCGTTTTAGTTTGGATACGTGCATGTGGCTATTCCTCTCCTCCACACTAATACAGACCAACCATTCATTGAACTGATTGTAACACTGATTTGTAACTTTATGATAGGTGCAGGCAGTTGCAGGGTCTCAAACTGCTGCAGATGGAGGAAAGATTGGTCTGTGCATCATTTCTAACTCTGGTCCACCTGTCAGAGAGAGAGATCAAGCCAGCCTGGGTGACTGCACCGGGGCCCCAAGCCCATTGCTTGTGCTCCATGACAACCCTGAATAAGTGGATTTTTTAAAACCACATTTTAGCCATAAGATGGGAGAACAATTAGCCTAGGGTTGTGATGACAAGCCATCTGATCCGCAGGAGATGGTGAGAAAAAGGATTTGAAAAGGGTTTGTGATCCTGGGAGATAGCAGGTGTGCTGCATACTAAATGAAAGGACTAAATCAAACAATTTAGGTCCCCAGGAAGTCAGTAAGCAGGCTTAGTAGGTGCAGGATGGGCAGCATAAGTCCCGTGTTTGGGGACTTAGTGTAAGACTGGTTCATTACACAATGGACCAAATGGCGTTACAGTAGGGATAAGCTTGGCCCGATAGATTAATGCGTGAATTGATAGTCACAGAGCAGTGCTGGCAGGGCCGGCTCCAGAGACCAGCCTGGCAAGCAGGTGCTTGGGGCGGCTGCTCCGGAGAGGGGCGGTACGTCCAGGTATTCGGCAGCAATTCGGCGGACGGTCCCTCACTCCCGCTGGGAGCAAAGGACCTCCCGCCAAATTGCCGCCACAGATCGCGATCACGGCTTCTTTTTTTTTTTTTTTTTTTCGGCTGCTTGGGGCGGCCAAAACCCTGGAGCCGGCCCTGAGTGCTAGAGTCTATTTTGAGTAGCACACAAGCAAGATTGAAGACACAAAGGTGGGAAGCCACTATATAACAGTGACTATAATCCCAAACAGGATTTAGTTTTATGTAGCACCTTTCATACATAGGGCTAAATTCTGCTCTCAGATGAGCATATGCAGCTTCCATTAATGTTGCATCCATAATCACTGCCCACGCATTGCCCTGATTTTGCGTACACAATAGACTCAACAATAGTACAGCCTTGGACACTGGAGGTTGGTCAGGACACCAGAGGTACATCAGAACTCGTTTCAAGATGCTCCATAGGAATCTTTAGCTTCCATCCAGAGAGCCACCAGAGCTGGGGAAGGGAGATCTTGGACTGATGTCTAATCAGGAGTTAGTCTTATGGTTAATAATTAGGGGATAAATCTTGGTATCCCACAACAAAACCCTAGGAAGACAAGGTAATGGTGTCAGTTTCATCCCACGGGAGGCAGGTTTAGAACTTCCCATGCAGGAGCCCTCCCAAGCCACAGTTGTACTGTGACCCACAGGGAAATCCCATGTTTTAGTGCATTCACACAGCCCCAAGTGCACGGAAATCTCATATAGAGGTTTCCACTTGCTCAAAAGGATGAGTATGGTACCATTTAGGTTCAGCCTAACCCCCTACTGCTACACAATTTGGGCTATACTATTAGGCTATTCCCCACCCCCATACACATGCATAAAAACAGAGGGCATGATCTGTCTGTGATGTTGCACCTCCATATGATTTTATGAAAATATGCTAATGAGTGTGAATATAATGCAACTGGAATATGCTTCTTGCAAAAGGTCTCTTGTAAGGTATCATTACAAAGCTTATAATCTACTGAGTCTGGTCATCCAATTTGTATAAATGTATCATTCTTGTATTGGAAACTAGAAATATGAAATATAACTCTGAGGTCCTATTGTAATTATGCAAAGTGTGGGCCATTAATGGTGGTTTGGAATCTTGATGGCTCTCATCAACTAGGACAATTGTTTGTAAATGGCTCTGTTTACTTGCAAGCCTTCCTATGAGTCAGTCCAGGAAGAATGAAGGCTTGGGGTCTCACAGGACATGTGAACATGTCACATGATACTGGAATCCATGTTTAACCTGGTATTTTCCCATTTAGAAGGCGGGGTGGGAACCCAGAGAGAGACAAAGGATTCCTGCCTTGTGCCAAAGCTATAAAAGGGGGTGGAACAGAACAAGTGGGTTCCAGTCATGAGAAATCCCCTAGTTACCACCTGAGCTGGAGCTAACAAGAACTGTACCAGGGGAAAGGATTGGGCCCAGACTAGGAAGGAGTCCAGTCTGTGAAAGAAGCTTATTGGAACATCTCTGAGTGTGAGATTTACCTGCATTTAGTTTCCTACTGTATTAGTCTTAGACTTGCGTGTTTTGGTTTTATTTTGCTGGTAACTTTCTTTGTTCTGTCTGTTATTACTTGGAACCACTTAAATCCTACTTTTTATATTTAATAAAATCACTTGTACTTATTATTGAACTCAGAGTTAGTGACTAATACCTGGGGGAGCAAACAGCTGTGCATAACTCTCTATCAGTGTTATAAAGGGTGGACAATTTATGAGTTTGCCCTGCATAAGCTTTATACAGAGTAAAATGGATTTATTTGGGGTTTGGACCCCATTGGGAACTGGGTATCTGGGTGCTGGAGACAGGAGTACCTGCTAAGTGGTTTTCAGTTAAAGCCTACAGCTTTGGGGGATGTGGTTAAGACCTGCGTCTGTCTTTGCAGCAGGCTAGAGTGTCTGGTCAACAAAACTGGGTTCCGAAGTCCCAAGCTGGCAGGGAAAATGGGCTCAGAGGTAATCTCTGCACATCAGGTGGCAGTCCCAAGGGGGTTTCTGTGTCCCAACCCATCACATTGTCCCTACCACCAGAAGGATAAACCAAACATTTAGTTGCCCAAGGTTTTCAGTTGGATCCTTAGAAATACTGGTCATGATTGCCTGTGTTCTTATGAAAAGTGCTACAAGACCTGCAGTGTCCAAGCAGAATAGACCAGGCTTGACTTTTACAGTTTCATCCGCAACGAATAATTAGGACTAAAGTGAAATTTAAAAGGAGACAGTGTAGGGACAGTGGATGTCAGGGCAGAACATTACAGAGGGGTGAGGGAAAGGCTGAATGAACTGGAATGGTTTAAAGCAACAGAGGGCAAGGACATTCTGGGGAAACAGGAAGTTAAGTCCATAGCATGTCTACACTACAAAACTAAGTTGACCACTGCAGTAATTCCATCGCTTGTGCGTGTCTATGCCTTGTTCCTTGTGTTGGCAGTACACGTTTTCACCAGGAGCACTTGCACCAACTGAACTGTCAGTGTGGGGCATTGTGGGATGGCTTCTGAAAGCCAGCAACAGTCAATGTAAACACCACAGTATCTACACTGACACCTAACTACATCAACATTGACTCTACACAGCTTCTGGAGGCGGAGTTAAGTTGGTATAGCAGGTGAGTTACATCAGCGGGAGCGAAATATTTGTATAAACACTTACAGAGCTAGGTCAGCATAAGCTGCCTTGCGTCAACCTAACTCTGTAGCATAGACCAGGGCCAAGTGTAAAGGTGAGTCTGTCTGTTAAAGTAAGGCAATGCAGTGGAAGATACAGACACGTGTGTATATATGTACGTACCATTATGTACAGTTCATAAAATAAACCACAGCATCAAACTGATTTTACTTTCAATACTCTTTCTTTTCTCTATCTATTGCTTTGTTTCTGTCCTGATGTCCCCCAATCTTAGCCCTGACATCTACCCAGAAAAAGGTGCACTTAATTTTTTGCACCAATTTTCAGTTGTTTTTTTAATTTTTAAAATAAACACTGATAATTTCCCTAGAAATTTACAAAAATGAAGGGCCTGGCATATTTTTTAAGTAAAGTATTGAAGAGGAGCTATTTGAGAGGACAAAGGATTTGCCTTGATGCCAATAGCAGAAGCCTTGAACGCAGAAAGCAAGGGACTACTGGAATATCATAAGGAACAGAATTTGGTTTTAATTTGTTCACTGTTACTTAATATGCTGAGGGTACGAGCATGTATCAGGGTATCAAAATGTGCTGGTGTAACAATGCTGGAGTCGCCAGTGCAAAGAACGAGACCCAAAACTGAAATTACTGTAAGGGTCATGGGTAGGTACTGTGTGTGGTTATTCAGTTCGGCAATGAGCTGCTTAAGATAATAAGGCTATGAATAAAGTAAGTCAACAGCCAACCGCTACAGTACGCTGAACAGAAGAAGGATCGGAAGACTAACCCTCGTCCCAATACAGCCAGTGAGAATTTTGCCATTGACTTCAATGGGAGCAGGATTGCATCCTAGGACAGACACAGCTCTGAAAAACACTGTTGTCATTCTGCTTTTATCTCCTTTTTAAAAGCAAACAGGAACTGATGAGTCAGAAGAAACGATTCTCGCACTGTACCCAGCCACTAGTTAGCAGGGTTAGGATTTTTGTTCTGTGACATTTTCACAGTAAAAATTAAGTTGCGGCCAACAAAGGAGCTGTGAATATTTGCAAATTTCTGCAGAGTTTTAACGCATGACTCAAGAACGTGTGATGTCTCTCCCTTTATTTGGTTCATGAAGAAGAAGCACGAATGGAAAAAGGTATGAGGAATGCCCTCAGGAAGTTTTGAGGCAGTTCCACATCCCACCTGTCATATTCTACCCTGTTGACTTTGCTTCTTGCACTGTGCTCTTCACTGCGGTATTGGAGCGCTTAGAACACAGTTATAGGACTGTCCGCTGTTTGTAACCAATTGGAGTTCATAAACTATTTTTAAATAATCAAGTAACTAACATCCCACTGACAGAGAGTTCGGTACTGCTGCAGCTCATTAAAACTGAGTTATCACTTATATTCTACACCCTTATTTACAGCTACTTATAACTTTCAAAAGGAAAGGTGCCATTTTTAGTAACCAATCATACACAAACATTTACTACAGGATGATCGTAAAAGAAGAATAACTCTTTTCGATAATACTTTTTACTTATATAGCAACTTTCACCCAAGGTTCTCGAAGCAATTTAGAAGAGTGGTTAAGTATTATTATCCCACAACTTTCATAAGCACAAATTATTCCTCAACTTTCAGCGCAAATGTGCTAGTTTCCTATGTTTGTTCTCTGCCCAATAGTGTTTGTTTTTCAAATTGCATAACAATCTATTAGGCTGTTATTCACCGAAATTAGACCCCTTGAAAGCACAAGATTAGATCCCACTTACTATATTTTCTCCAGTTCTTTGCTCAGTCAAGTATTAAAGGTCTCCAAGTTACTGCATTATTTAAGCATCAAAAATTAAGTTTTCCATCTGCCAGAAATTGTTCAGATACTTGCTTGAAGCGCCGATAACTCAAACAGCTTTGTTTTAAAAAACGTAATCCTTAACCCTTCCTTAGTGCATTCCATCTACAAAGCACTTTACAGACATTACTTAATCCATTACAAACTAAAGCACTTCATACTTCGCAGGGAGCTGTGAGTGAGGATAAGTGCTTCTGACATCGCTGAAGATCTGGGGGTTGAAATCATGAAAATGATGGCTGTTTAAAGACAGAATATTGAGCATACATTGCATCGCCACTTCCTTGAATCATGTTATCAGCAGTGTTAATCAGTGTAGCTCCAGTGGCCATCCCCAGCTAGAGTAAATTGCTGTAGTTTCTTTGAAGTGAGTGGTGGTACCCTAGTTTACCCTAGTTGTTGATCTGGCCCCTTAACTTTGGAAGGGTGTACACAGGCACAAACTCAGAATGTTCACAGCTGTGAAAAATTCACCATGATCGATAGGACAGACAGATGGCCGAGGGGGAAGAAAAGCTTTACAAGTGTCACAGAGCAAGTTTGTGTAACCTCTAAAGAGTTTGGATCTTTTATTCAATATAAACACTCAACATCAGTTTCCCAGGAGAATCACCTTCCTCAACTGTTGGACAATTTCATCTGTGTAAGCGAAAGGAGGACTGAACACTAAAGTATCAGGGGGTAGCCATGTTAGTCTGTATCCACAAAAATAACAAGGAGTCTGGTGGCACCTTAAAGACTAAAGAGTGTCTACTTGGGACTCGTTTTCCTAGAATTTCCCACTGTTATCACCTATGCTAGCTGGTGTTAGTGAAGAGCAGCCGCTGGCATTCAGTATGACAATGTTTGGCTGCTGGTGTCTTGGGTACTCTACTGCTCTTACTGTTATCACAGGTGGAGCGGCAATGGTGAGCCATTGTAGGATAATGGGCCGCATCCTCTGCTGGTGTGAATCAGTGGAGTTCCTGATTTGCTGATTTGCACCAGCTTGGGACCTGCCCTGATATGTTGAGTGTGGACAAGACCCACAGAATCCCTTTATATTCAACACTATACTGTGCTGATGTGTAACTCCTATTAGTGATAATGACTAACCAGTGGAGAGTGAGAGAAGAGTGCACCACGCAGAGTGCTCATGTACGGAATAAGATATGATAAGCAGCTGTAGCAACAACTGGTATAAACACTTTTAAAGAGGAGTTAAAGAGTTAGGCTACGTTGGGAATCGTTAGGAAAGGGATAGATAATAGGACAGAAAATATCATATTGCCCCTTGTGACGGGGTGTGCATACCCTGCACTAGCCAAGATGGGGTTAAACCCACATTATGGACAGCAGAAGTCCCGCCCCTTAGGCCGGACTGGGCATGATCCAATTAATTAAGAGAAAAAAAAGTTTAATTGGCCTCTCAGAGTTGGTAAGACAACTCCCACCTGTTTATGCTCTCTGTATGTGTGTATATATATCTCCTCATTATATGTTCCATTCTATATGCATCCGAAGAAGTGGGCTGTAGTCCACGAAAGCTTATGCTCTAATAAATTTGTTAGTCTCTAAGGTGCCACAAGTACTCCTGTTCTTCTTTTTATGGAGGATAGGTCCATCAGTGGCTATTAGCCAGGATGGGCAGGGATGGTGTCCATAGCCTCTGTTTGCCAGAAGCTGGGAATAAGCGACAGGGGATGGATCACTTGATGATTATCTGTTCTGTTCATTCCCTCTGGGGCACCTGGCATTGGCCACTGACAGAAGACAGGACACTGGGCTACATGGACCTTTGGTCTAACCCAGTATGGCCATTCTTATATCATGGTGAAAGTGTAGACATACAACAGCACAGCTGCATTGCTCTAGCATTTCAGTGTAGACACTCACGGGAGGGGATCTTGTCCCAGAGAGGCGATAGGTAGGTCGCTGGAAGAATTCTTCCGTCAACCTATCTCTGTCTACACCAAGGGTTAGGTTGACTTAGCTACTGAATTCAGGGGGTGTGGATTTTTCACACCCCTCAGTGGCACAGCTGGGTCGACCTAACTTTTTAGGGTAGACTTGTCCTTAAACAATATACTGTGGGACAGAACTGCTTAACATAAAGTGAGAAACTGACCAGGGTTTGAGGCTTTGTTGTCTCCTTCTGCAATCTCCAATGTCCTTCTGCTCCTAAGAAAACCCAGACCAACAGCGAAACTTTGTTTCACATTCCGATAGGTAATTTGTCACGAATCAGTGATGTAGGACCTTAGCTAGGGGTATTTCATTTCACCAAGAAAATATTTCCCATCTGGGTGGGAAAGTTCTCTAGTGGACAGAGCACAGAACTGAGAGTCAGGAGATCTGACACATTCAGTGACCTCAGGCAAGGCAATCCATTCACTTTCCCAGCCTGCATAGATGCTGATAACTCCCTCATGTGGGTGTTGTGAGGAGTAGGTAACTGATGTCTGCGTTGCAGTCCTTGGATGCAAGATGCTAGGGACGTGCCAACGTTGATGTAATCTTTCATTTTAAGAGTGTGATTTCTTTGTTTTTTAAGTACTAGGTGCCAGTATATACATGTAGGTGAGATTTTATGCTAATTTAGAATGCAGAAAGCCTTTAAATACTTCAGTGCATACACGCCGAATGCAAAGATTTACTGTTTCTTCCTCACCATATGGTTGTTTGAGAGTTGTTATATGTGTTTCTAGTGAGAGCCTCGGTGGAAAACTTCACTTAAGTTCTTTAATAAACTTTAAACATTATTCTGGTTACCTGCATGTAACTCAGAGGGCCAAATTCTCTCCTGCATTTGAGCCCCACTCTGTGAGGGAGTCAGGGCAGTAGAGGGCTGGCATCTAATGGAGTCTATGCCAGTAGAAGATAAATGTAGCAGAGCATAAGATGGGTACATTTTCCTAGTATCTGATAGGTCCCCTCCTTCCCCTGACATGCCCCCTGTGCCATGGGCTGAAGGATGGCAGCAGTTGGTGCAGAAGCCACTTTTACATCTTTACAGGAGTGGGAAGTTCCCACAGACCAGGAGAATGTTCTTCTGTCCACCTGTTGAGCAGAATCCAACCCCTCTGTGCCACCTGGACCCCACAAAGGGGCCAGATCTCAGCTGAGAATCTGACTCAAAATATATAAAAAATACAGATGCCCAATGTTGAAACAACAACACACACTAGAGCACGCTGTGGTTCTGTATATATATATAAGAATCCCCAGGATTTAACCTACTTCAGCAGATCAATGGAGAGGACATTTTTAATCATATCACATAAACCCTGCAATAAAAATAATTACCCCGGAGATCAGTATTAAAGAAGCCTAATTATGCCTGACTTTATTACCATTTGTTATTTCCATAGATATCAATGGAGCAGGCCTAAAAGCTCACATCACATGCCATTCTTCTTCTTCCTGACAGTCTCCCGGAGTTCTATTCCTTCCTGTCACAGTCCCTGAGCCAAAACCCGCAGTTCCTGTTCAGGCAAAAACTTCCACCGTGTGCAGCGGGAGTTCAGCCCAAGTAAGGACTGCCAGATCTGGCCGCTTGATTTTAATCCATGCACCTGTTTTCCTCCCCCAGTCCCCTTCCTGTTTACGTTGCTAGAATTTCAGCATCTGCGAAAGGGGGAGGAGAGAAGGGAGGGTTCCTGGCGTAAGACAGGACCATCCCTTGCATCTCAGTGAGTGGAGGTGACCTGACACGGAGTTCCTCCTGTGTTATGTGATTTCCCTCCTCACTAAGTCCATCCACGGCTGCTCCACAGGGAAGGGGCTTTGGGAGCCTGGCTATGCTCCTTGGCAGCATCCACGTGAAGATTCAGACAGGAATGAATATAGCTGGGAGCTGAGTTAACTTCCTCTGTTTCCCGCCGTACCTGCCATCATGTGGCTACAAGGGAACTCAATAGCAGCATGCCGGCATCGGTGCAGCAGCACGGATGCACCGTTCAAGATGCCTCTTGCCTCCATGCAGCTGGTTGGTGGAATGTCTTCTCTGAAGAGCCCTGAGAAGCATGGCGCCCCTGCCATTTCTGCTGGCTCTTTTACTCCTCTCGTAAAATGATGCTTTAGCCCAGGGGTGGCCAACCTGAGCCTGAGAAGGAGCCAGAATTTATCAATGTACATTGCCAAAGAGCCACAGTAATATGTCAGCAGCCCCTCCATCAGCTCCTGCACCCCGCTCCCACCCACCGGCAGCCCCACCAATCAGCGCCTGCCCCTCTCTCCCCGCACCCCCCAATCAGCTGTTTGGTGGCAGGAGGCTCTGGGGGGAGGGAGAGGAGCGAGGGCATGGCAGACTCGGGGGGAGGGGAGGGGAAGGGGTGGAGTGGGGGCAGAGCCTGTGGCAGAACCAGGGGCTGAGCAGTGAACACCCCCTGGTACACTGGAAAGTTGGTGCCTGTAGCTCCAGCCCCAGAGTCGGTGCCTATACAAGGAGCCGCCTATTAACTTCTGAAGAGCCACATGTGGCTCTGGAGCCACAGGTTGGCCACCCCTGCTTTAGAGGAACTCGGGGTATGTCTACACTGCAGGCTCACTGGTGACTGCATGTAGGGTATGTGTAGCTACACACCGCAGTGAAAAGTAGGCTGCATCCGCACTGTGGTGTATAGCTACGCACGGCCGTGAAAGGCTCTGCCAGGGGGTAACCAGCAGGGAAAAGCTCCGGCAGCTCCCTGCTGCCCAAGTCTTTCTCTGCCGCGGGGAAAGGCTCTAGCAGTGAGGAGGCAGGAGGACATTAGATGGGGGAGGCACCACTTGGGCACATAGAGAGCTGTGTAGGGTACATGCCCTAAGGTTCTGGCCTGTTTCTATTCGCCTAAGCAGTGCCACAATCTACACTGCTATTTACACCCATGCTAGGGGTAGAGTTGCCAACTTTCTAATCGCACAAAACCGAATATACTTGCCCTGCCCCCCACCCCACTGCTCCGCCCCTGCCCCTCCCCTTCTGAGGCCCCACCCCTGCTCACTCCATCCCCCTCCCTCTGTTGCTCACTCTCCCCCACTCTCACTTGCTCTTTTTCACTGGGCTGGGGCAGGGGTTTAGGGTGCGGGAGGGGGTGAAGGCTCTGGCTGGGGGTGTGGGCTCTGAGATGGGGCCAGAAATGAGGGGTTCTGGCTGTGGGAGGGGGCTCTGGGCTGGGGCAGGGGGTTGGAGCACAGGACGGGGTTCGGGGTGCGGGCTCCGGACTGCACTTACTTCAGGCAACTCCCGGAAGCAGCCAACATGTCCCTTGGTTCTGAGGCAGAGGCACGGCCAGGCAGCTCTGTGCATTGCCGCTGCCCACAGGTGCCGCCCCTGCAGATCCCAATGGCCACGGTTCCCAGCCAATGGGAGCTGCGGAACCGGCGCTCAGGGCACAGGCAGTGCATGGAGCCCGGCTGTGCCTCTGCCTAGGAGCCGATGGACATGCCAGCTGCTTCTGGGAGCCACGCAGAGCTGGGTAGGGAGCCTGCCAGCCCCACTGCGCCGCCGACCAGACTTTTAATGGCCTGGTCAGCGGTGCTGGCCGAAGCTGCCAGATTCCCTTTTCGACCGGGTGTTCCGGTTGAAAACCGGACACCTGGTAACCCTACTGGGGGGGCGTGCGGTGTATGTACTTTACACACGGCAGTAAGGAGCATGCAGGGTAGCTGTAACCTCAGTGGGTTCAGCCCCACAAACCCTTCCTGCCTTGCAGGCCCCTTCCTATTCCCATGGGCTTCTTGCCAGGATGAGACAATCTGGTCTGATGTTCTATTTATGCTTGAAAGCATCATAACTTTACTCAGAGTAATTCGGGTCACTTTCCAGGTTTCCCGAAGTACTCTGGGGAATTTCTCTCTGCTGCCCTTGGAAAAGTACAAGAGGCCTATTAGTGCTGCACACAGCGAGTCCTAGCACAGGTGATAGTAAAGCCAGAAGCATATTGAATCATAGTGAGAAACTTGGCCTCGTGTTCAGCCAGTGTCCTCAAGCTCCAGCTTGGCAGGCAGTGCTGCAACTATAAATATCCCACGTTGTCCCCTATAAAGTTGTTCTTAAACCCCTCCCCCCCCCCCAGCTCAAGAGCATTGTCAGGAGGTGCAACAAATAAAGGATCTGAGGCGGGGTCTGGCCAACTTTGCAGCCTGTGTAACATTTTAATGGAGGGCCCGGTCCAGGAGGACGATAATGGGACACCAGTCGAAGGATACGTGCAACTCTCATTAGCAAGTGGCCCAGTGAGCAAACCATTGAAGAACTGTAATTTTATTTACACGCTGCTGGCTGAGTACAGAAGAAGGCAGCTTCCAAAAACTTATGTTTTTAAAAATGTGGAGCATTTACCCAAATGATGTAAAGAACTGCCAGACCACAACCATACCCCATTGCAGAACCGCGAGAGAATGAGAACAGTGGGGAAGTGACAAATTATAATGACTTTAGATATTAAAGAGGGGAGGGTAGTTGCTGTATGTAAAGGCCTGATCCCACCAGGTACTGAGTTCCTTCAACCTCCATTGCCTTCACTGGGAGAAGAGCCATCACCCCATCTCAGGATGGTGTCCTAAGTACTTTCTCCCAAACACTGGAAGAAAATGTGTCTTGAGTGGCATTGGGGGGACTACTAAAAGAACAGGAGTACTTGTGGCACCTTAAAGACTAACAAATTTATTTGAGCATAAACTTTCGTGGGCTACAGCCCACTTCATCAGATGCATAGAATAGAGCATATAGTAAGAAGATATACATACATACAGAGAACATGAAAAGGTGGAAGTAGCCAGACCAACTCTGAGAGGCTAATTAATTAAGATGAGCAATTATCAGCAGGAGAAAAAAAATCTTTTGTAGTGATAATCAAGATGACCCATTTCAGACAGTTGACAAGGTGTAAGGATACTTAACATGGGGAAATAGATTCAATGTGTGTAATGGCTCAGCCATTACCAGCCTTTATTCAAGCCTAGATTGACCAAAGACACAAACCACTAAAAGTCACTGCTAAGCTTAACACGAGTGTGTATTAACCTACACTTACAAAACTTGTGACATCTCCTTGCTTCCGCTTTTGTAATAGCAACCACCAGAGCAGGACAGACTAAAATAACAGGACCTGCTTTTCTTAGCAAGTTAGAGCTTGGGAGTCAACTTTTGCCCTTCCTTGCATCCTCTGCAACCCCACTGAAGTCAATGGAGAAACGCAGGGTATAAATCAGGACAGAGTTTGGCCCAGTAGAAGAATTTTAACTGCATCTTCTCCCCAGAACTGGGTTTGTTTTAATGTGGTTATTTTTCTACGTTATTCACTCACATTTAGGGCTTGATTTTTCCACTGCCCCTGCCCCTTCTGTTATCATTTGCATCTGTGTAAAGTCAGTGCATAGTGGTTGTGAAACGCTACCATGGTGAGAGGAAATTTCTCATTTGGTAGTATTTAAAATGCATTTTGCATACACAAATGACTACTGAAGATGCAAGGCAGGGGAGAATCAAACCATAAATCTTTTTGCCAGTTACTCTTAAAATTAAAACATAAAAACTTCCACAGCAGTCCCGTGTTATTGAAGCCCAGATGCCTAAAAGGGTTTAATAGAAATATTTCACTTATAAATCAAACCATCCACAATATTTTTTAAATAGATCCTTTAAGGCTCAGGTAAACACTTGGCATTCCCAGCTGGTATTTTGTTGTGACCTGAGCAGGAAACATCAAATTCACCATTTTCAGGCTGATGACTGATGTGATCTTTAGGCGAGACTGCTGATTCAGACACACCATCCTTCTCCCAAATTAAACACAAATACTGTCATGGAACAATAAAGTGAACCATTTGTTATTCTGACCTCTGATATTGCTACAATCATGTGAATTTCTGGAAATACATTTGCATTTATTTTACAAAAGCATTAAACTTCTACAATTATCTCACTTCATTCTTTCTGGCCAGTTTGGCCCTGACATACACAGGATGACACAGAGCCATGTGGCAGAGTACACAGGGTATAAATCAGGGCAAAATTTGGCACATTGGGCCAGATCTTCAGCTAGTATAAGTCTGCATAGATCCAATGATGTCAGCAGAACTAGTGATTTACACCAACTGAGATTTAAAATACATACAATTAATATCTTACCTAGCATTTTTCTTTAATAATCCTGACAAATGCTACAGCTGCCAGTCACATTCTCCCACACTCTTGCCAGGATGTTCATGCTATTAGTGCATGATTGGATTCCCCTATGCACCAGGATCTCGGTCACAAATCTGTCTGATCAGATAGAACTTTTTCTGCTACCCTCTTACCTCTTGAGATAGTTTCTCCCATACAGGATCTGCTGCAGCAAAGTGACCACAGCAAAAGCGCAGATGAAGATGAAGAACAAAGTTCTGTTCCCCAGCAAGTCCCTGCTTGATGAGGGGTCACTGTATCCCATCCTTGTGGAAAAAGCTTACTTGAGCTCTGTTGGGTCGAATTCAGTTCATTGTAGCGTTCACGCTCTTTTCACTGAAAGGCGGTGGGAAACATTTGCTAGCTTTTCTGTGAGAAATCCAAGGACAAGGTGTCCCATTGTTCAGCCCTGCTGCCCCCTTCTTGCCCCTTTTGGTTGTTAACCAAAGAACTGGGCGCAATGGCTCATTTCCACTGTAAAGTTTCCAGGAGCATTAGATGTGGGTAACATCTAAGAATCATCTATTCACAGCTCTTTCAGACAGAGCAGTTTGTGCTGTGTGAGAGGCATTCTGTTCCCCGCAGTCTCTCTCATAAACCCGCTGCTAACAATTATCTACTTCAATCCCACTTTGATATTCCAGATGGGAGAAGCTGCAAATAAAACAGAAAACTGCAGCCAGTGGAAAATACAGGGCTCCCGCAACCTGCTTCGGCAGCACATAGTCATCAGCTCTTCTTTGCTTCTGCTCAGTGATTCCAGTGAAATGCACTTGCAGGGAGACGTGACCGGGGTATACTATTATCGAACAAGTATGTAATGATTTCATTCAGCCCCCTGCAAAAACAGCAGCAGCAATCTGGTTAGGCTATCATGAAAAGCTGCATTTTATTTAACAAGGGGAGGTTCAGATAATGCCTTTGATACTGTAACGTTTGCGTAGAGCATGCAGTGCCTTTCGTCATCACTGCTCTCTGTTTGGGTTTCTATGTTTTTCCTGGTTATTCCTCCGGAGTAAGCATATGCAAGGTCACCGTGCATCTCTTCAAGGACAGAGCTCTCAGTTCCTGCATGCTGATTTATGGCAGCCTTTGGATAGCCTCACAGCCGCAGATGGGAATATTGACTTTCAATGCAATCTTAAAGAACTATTCATCTAAAGAGACAAATATTCTGATTGTTCCTCAACCATGAACAGTTCTCTTGTTATGGGGTGAAATAGCGAGACCTTGCCTCCAGCCATCAGAACTGTTATTAAGCTTGCTAGTTGCTGGTAGGGGCTCGATCCTGCTCTCATTTGAATCAATGGGAGTTTTGTCCTGGATTTCAGTGGGAGCAGGAGCAGGTCCTGAATGTTTATTTCTGAAAACAGTGACCTATGGAAGCTTTAACCACAAATAAAGTGGCTCAGCTGGGAGGTTATTTTACCTCCATAACACATGAAAAAAAACGATCTTTGGGGAAAAAATTGGAAAGTCCTTTGTAAAACAACAAGATTTTAATATGAATAAACCAGCAAACAACTAAATCAATGTCCAGTGTGCCATTATCCCAGCTGTTCAAACCAACATGCTGGGGCCTATACTGAACTGTGCAGGAAGGTGGGGCAAAGATAGTACCGGGGGGCTACATAGGGGGCAGAAAAGCTATCTATCTCTAAGCTATTCCGTGGGATAAAATAGAACCATTTCAGGGCAGGACACAGATACTATTATATTATCTCTAGTCCCATTCAAAGCTTCCATGTGGGATCCCTAGTGAAGTTATTACAATTTAGGTCTTGTCTGAAGTATAGTTCTATACTGACAAGTGGTTTCCACAGAAATGGGACAGTGAGGTCCATATTCAATATCTCTCATGGATTCTACCCAAATGTGGTCCGTTTGCAAACAGAAAAACACCATCTTTTTAACTACCAGCCAGGAAATTCAGCCTGGGATCTGAGTCCAGATCTGTTCTTGGCAGCTCACACATCACCACCACCAAAGATTCTGCATTCAGAACACAAGGCCCAGTCTCCTTAGTTTATAATCCTTTAATGATGCACAAGGCGCTGCTGGATCCAGTACACTCTCCCACAGCTGTACTGAAAGACCAGTGGCAGCAAAATGAAGTCAAAACTTAATTTAGTGAATACAATAATTATTGGGGTGTAAACTCTGGGGCAAAAAGGCCTATTTTCCTCAGTTCATTTTAGCCCTTTAAAAACAAATTAGCCATTTACTTTGTTCGGAAAAATAAATGAAGAATTTATTCATTCATATCACACAGAGGAATAGACACATTGACAGCTGTATAATGAAGTCACAGCCACAACAGGATCCCATCTGTCAAAGTCTCCACCCACAGAACCAAATATGGTCCTTCTAAACATTTATGCACTTAAAACATGTATAATAGGACAGTAGTTTTATACCAAGATCCCCTGAGAGTTCCCTTCTGTCTAGCTGGGATTTAGCCAGCACCCTGTTGCCATTCAGCAGTAATGGAAGGGAAGCCGTCATGAGTCCCAGGCTGAGAACACATGTGATATGGACAGATCTGCCTGTGGAGATTAGAGGAGAGATTTTGAAAGGCATAAAAGGGGGCGAGGTGCTCATCTCCCATTGACTCTGAAAGGGAGTTGAGTGCCTAATTGCTCTTAGTACCTTTGAAAATCTTGGCCTAGAAACCTGGTTCTCTTTGCAACAAATGCTGCTCTGTTACACTGCTGCAAATCTGGAGTAAGACTTCTGACTGCACCAAATGTACCAGAGAGCAGAATTTGGCCATTTACGTATTTCAAGGGCTAGTAGTAATCTCAGCACCTACCAGCAGTGTGATACCCTGTGATCCTCCAGATCTTAGAGGGAGTAGCATTAGGGGGTGGAGGGGTGGGGAATCACATTAATATATTGTACTGCCCCAAACCAGAATATCCATGATTTATTTCTGATCCTGGCCTACATGCCAGTATTAGCTGCAACAACTCTCTCTCCTCAGCATCAACGTGTGTGCAATCACTCAGGAGTAGTCTGGCTACCTGTGTTTTTCACCTTCATCTGCTAAATCAGAGCTAACTGGAAAACATGGTCCTTGAGGACACTGAATTTTTGACATTCTCGGGAGAATTTTGAGTCCTTGAAGCAATGAACAGAGTATGAGGAAATATCTAAGAAACGGAGAGGTTTCCTGTGACAAATATAACCTTGTACAAATACTGTCCCCGGTAATGTGTGTAAAGGAAATTTATACTCATTGCCTTCAAACCAGCACTACAACATATCAAAAGAAAACATAAGAGTTGCCATACTGGGTCAGACCAAAGGTCTAGCTAGCCCAGCATCCGGTCTTCTGACTGTGGCCAATGCCAGGTGCTTCAGAGGGAATGAACAGAACTGGTAATCGTCAAGTGATCCATCCTGTCGCCCATTCCCAGCTTCTTTCAAACAGAGACTAGGGGCACCATCCCTGAAGAAACACCTCTCTGCAAGAACTGAGAAATATGATGTCGATACTCAAATTTTCAAATGCGCCCACAATATTTGCTGGAACATTTATGTGTGATTTTTTTTTTTGCACTCACATGTGCATGCAAAATTGTTAACTATTGGCACAATTGCCCATTTGCACCCTTGTTTCAGTGTCCCTTTGAAAATCTGGCTTTTCATTTGTGACCATCTTTTAAAGCTTCCTCCTCTTGGGTGAGCAAATGAGACAGATTTTGTTAATTTTTTACACCAGGTGTGTGCAAGCATCTGGCACAGAAATTGGCTATCAGGAATGCAAGATGGGGTTGCAATACTTTGCATCATGCATATCACTGGAACTAAAAGCCAGGTTGCATGCAACAGTGTTTTTTGAGCTATGGTGTGACCTCTGTATTACACCATACCATGAGCTACCAGTAGCATGGGATAGCCTAGATAATGTTTCCCAGCCAAAATCCAAGCATACAGGAAGCCTCTCTCATGTCACTGATATGGATAACACATGCAACAAAATACTACAGCCTAGACAGCACAATATTGGAATATGTAACAGTCAGGTATAATAATAATATTTTGAATGTCTATATCATCTTTCGCCTGACAATCTCCTAGTGCATTACTAACACAAACTAATAAAACCTCAAAATACCCCTAGGAGATTGGTATGCATTTTATTTCCATTTTACAGTAAACTGTCATGGGATAAGAGGGAAAGCCCTCTCATGGATTGGTAACTGGTTAAAAGCTAGGAAACAAAGGGTAGGAATAAATGGTCAGTTTTCAGAATGGAGAGAGGTAAATAGTGGTGTCCCCCAGGGGTCTGTACTGGGACCAGTGCTGTTCAACATATTCATAAATGATCTGAAAAAAGGGGTAAACAGCAAGGTGGCAAAATTTGCAGCTGATACAAAACGACTTAATATGGTTAAGTCCAAAGCAGACTGCGAAGAGCTACAAAGGGATCTCAGACAACTGGGTGACTGGGCTACAAAATGGCAGATGAAATTCAGTGTTGATAAATACACAGTAATGTACACTGGAAAACAATCCCAACTATACGTATAAAATGATGGGGTCTAAATTAGCTGTTACCACTCAAGAAAGATCTTGGAGTCATTGTGGATAGTTCTCTGAAAACATCCACTCAATGTGCAGCAGCAGTCAAAAAAGCGAACAGAATGTTGCGAATCATTAAGAAAGGAATAGATAATAAGACAGAAAATATCATATTGCCTCTATATAAATCCATGGTACACCCACATCTTGAATACTGCGTGCAGATCTGCTCACCCCATCTCAAAAAAATATATACTGGAATTGGAAAAGGTACAAAAAATGAGCAACAAAAATGATTAGGATTATGGAACAGCTTCCATATGAGGAGAGATTAATAAGTCTGGGACTTTTCAGCTTGGAAAAGAGATGATTAAGGGGGGATTGGATAGAGGTCTATAAAATCACGACGGGTGTGGAGAAAGTAAATAAGGAAGTGTTATTTACGCCTCCTAACACAAGAACTAGGGGTCACCAAAGGAAACTAATAAGCAGCAGGTTTAAAACAAACAAAAGGAAGTATTTCTTCACACAACGCACAGTCAACCTGTGGTACTCTTTGCCAGAGTATGTTGTGAAGGCCAAGACTATAACAGTGTTCAAAAAAGAACTAGATAAGTTCATGGAGGATAGGTCCATCAATGTCTATTAGCCAGGATGGGCAGGGATGGTGTCCCTAGCCTCTGTTTGCCTGAAGCTGGAAATGGGCGACAGGGGATGGATCACTTGATGATTACAGGTTCTTTTCATTCCCTCTGAAGCACCTGGCATTGGCCACTGTTGGAAGACAGGATACTGGGCTAAATGGACCTTTGGTCTGACCCAGTATGGCCATTCTTATGAACAATAGGTGAAGCTGAGACACAGAGAGGTTAAGTGACTTGCACAAGGTCGCACAGTCAGTGGTAGAACTTGGAAAAGAGCCCAGGAGTTCTGACTCTCAATCCAGTACTCTAACGTTTCCTCCCTCCCATTAAATTGCTGGGCTATCTAATTCTGTGAAGCACCTTAATTATCTGACGTTAAAACTACAAATATTGTGGCAAAGTTACGCCTCTTGTAGCTCGAGGTACACAACACTCTGATGCCTATGCTATGAGGCTGCAAGAGGCAGCCTCTCTCTCACATACTGCTGGCCCATATTTTGGTATGTGACATGTTTGCTAAATACTGTCAGAGATAATCCATTGTGAAAAATTCTTTCAGATTACATGGTGAAGCTCCGGGTGCCGTAGCACAAACATGAATGTGCTTCAGACAATGATATAGAGAGCCCATTGTTTGCTCAGAAGCCAGAATGAAGCAAAATTGAATTAACAAAAAAACACGGATATCTATTCCCAAATACTGGGGGAGATCTTCATTGAAAGCTGATTCTGTGCATCTGACGTCTGCAAGCCAGCTCCATGCAGTGAGATTTGTAAAAGGACAGAATCTGGTAAGAATCCTACTGCACTTCTCATGTGCAGAGGTGCCACAGAATTTTCCTTTCTTCATAGACATCATAAGGGCCTCATCTTGTAAACTGCAGCACGTCTGAGAGCAAATGGGACAGAGGGATGCACGTTCGATTCTGCTTTTTGATTTCAGAGGGTGCATATTGGCAGGATTGAGGATTTTTATATCATTCTTTCCACCAAATCCTTATTCAACTCTTTTACTGATGATGGGTTGTGGTTTTATTTGATGACAAAGATATCTACGCCTTACATAGTTATTATTTGGGGGTCGGGGGCTTTTTAAGTTTCTTTAAATTGAAATAACGGTTATAAATAGCATATTCAATTTGAGTCAAAATTTCAGACATACTACGTGACTTCAAAATTAAGTAAAATAAGCTCACGACTCATACGTGGAATTTCTTTCAACCCTCTCTTCACTCCACCCCTGCCCCCACCCCACCCACCCCCCCGCATCATACTCAGCCTGTTTGTGGCTGCTACATATGGTAAAGAACCTATATCCAGTATACCTGAGCAACATGTATTGCAAGAGATTTTAGTTGAATGAAGACTATTTTTAACTTACTTTATGCTTGTGCTAATTACTGGGGCCCTGATTCAGCAAAGCACAGGTTTAACATGCTTAAGTGCTTTGCTAAATACAGAATTTTTAAAATTAAATATGTTCTTCGAATCATAGGACTGGAAGGGACCTCGAGAGGTCATCTAGTCCAGTCCCCTGCACTCAAGGCAGAGCTAAGTACTAAATCAGTGGTTCTCAAACTGTATGGTGACCAGATGTCCTGATTTTATAGGGACAGTCCTGATTTTTGGGTCTTTTCCTTATATAGGCTCCTATTACCCCCCACCCCCTGTCCCAATTTTTCACATTTGCTGTCTGGTCACCCTATCAAACTGTGGGTCAAGACCTCAAAGTGGATCACGACCCTGTTTTAATGGGGTTGCCAAGGTTGGCTTAGACTTTCTGGGGCCAAAGCTGAAGCCTGAGCCCCGCTGCCTGGGGCTGAAGCCCTTGGGCTTCAGTTTTGGCCCCCCCTGCCCAGGACGGTGGCCCCCACACCTTGGGCAGTGGGGCTCAAGCAGGTTCAAGATTTGGTCCCCCCTCCTGGGGTCCTGTAGTAATTTTTGTTGTCAGAAGGGGGTCGCGGTGCAATGAAATTTGAGAACCCCTGTACTAGACCATCCCTGACAGGTGTTTGTCTAACCTGCTCTTAAAAACCTTCAATAATGGAGATTTCACAACCTCCCGAGGCAATTTATTCCAGTGCTTAACCACCCTGACAGTTAGGAAGTTTTTCCTAATGTCCAACCTAAACCTCCCTTGCTGCAATTTAAGCCATTGCTTCTTGTCCTATCCTCAGAGGTTAAGAAAAACAATTTTTCTTTCTCCTCCTTGTAACAACCTTTTATGTACTTGAAAACTGTTATCATGTCCCCTCTCAGCCTTCTCTTCTTCAGACTAAACAAATCCAATTTTTTCAATCTTCCCTCACAGGTCATGTTGTCTAGACCTTTAATCATTATTGTTGCTCTTCTCCAATTTGTTGATATCTTTCCTGAAATGTGGTGCCCAGAACTAGACACAATACTCCAGTTTAGGCCTAATCAGCGCGGAGTAGAGCGGAAGAATTACTTCTCACATCTTATTTACAGCACTTCTGCTAATACATCCCAGAATGATGTTTGGGGTTTTTTTTGCAAGTGTTACACTGTTGACTCATATTTAGCTTGTGATCCACTATGACCCCTTTCCGCAGTACTCCTTTCTAGGCAGTCATTTCCCATTTTGTATGTGTGCAACTGATTGTTCCTTCCTAAGTGGAGTACTTTGCATTTGTATGTAAGTGCTTTGTGGAATTACTGCCTAAATGAAGCACATTGTTAAATATTAAAATAGAGCAAATCAATATTAAATCTGTTGCAGATAAAAAACAACATAGATGTATTAGCATAATCTATTACCCAACACAATGTCTGGTCCCTCATGGGTGCCATAAATCCCTGAGTGATTCAGTTAAGTTTGAGATCCAGATATTAAATGTGAGTGCAGCAAAGCTGAAAGTGTCCATGGGTCTTTTGAGGCCATGAATAGAAGCCAAATGGCATTCCAATTCCATATCCTCTAACAGTGGAACTGTCTAGGTGGGATGAGATCTCACAGAAGCCGAATATGGTTTGCATATTGAAAGCCTATTAGATTATATATTGACTCACATGAGCTAATATGAAAGCAGCTCCATTCATATTACAGTCCATGCACATATGCAACTTATTTAAAAAGTGAGATTCACACACAGAGATTGCAACACGTCTTTTCCACATTGCACAAGGGATCTCTGCATGGGTCAGTGAATGGGATCCTTCTTCCTTGGTCAAGAAGTTCCAGCACAACATCGGTCACGGTTCATAGGCTATAGTCACTGTTTTTTTTATTATTAGCGGCAGCTTATTGCAGAGTGTGGGATAGACTTTAAGAACATAAGAACGGCCGTACTGGGTCAAACCAAAGGTCCATCCAGCCCAGTATCCTGTCTATCGACAGTGGCCAATGCCAGGTGCCCCAGAGCGAGTGAACCTAACAGGTAATGATCAAGTGTTCTCTCTCCTGCTGTCCATCACCATCCTCTGACAAATAGAGGCTAGGGACACCATTCCTTACCCATCCTGCTTAATAGCCATTAATGGACTTAACCTCCATGAATTTATCCAGTTCTCTTTTAAACCCCTATTATAATCCTAGCCTTCACAACCTCCTCAGGCAAGGAGTTCCACAAGTTTTTAATAGCTGCTATATTAGCCAGTGAATTTAAAAGAGTATGGTATTGAATCTAACTATTATTTGTAATACAGTAGTACACCAAGACCCAAAGCAATATGACGGCCCTATTGTGCCGAGTGCTGTACAGACACACAGTGAGACAAATCCTGCCCAGAGCTGGGTGAATAGCAGATGTTGCCATTCACCGGCAATTCGCAGGGGGTGGGGGGGGGGGGAGACACTCATTTGGGGTTCAACCAAAAATGAAATTTTAACAAACTTTTTGGAAAATCAAAAAAGGTTAAAAAAAATCATTTCAGGTTCAATTAGATGTTTTATTTAACCTAAAACAAAAATGTTTCATTTAGCTTTTGAGCATTTCATGTTTAATTTTTTAAATCAAATTAAAGGAAATTTCTAACCAAAAGATCATTTCAAATTGAAAAATAAAAATGTTTAATTTCCAAAATATCGAAACAAAATGTGTTGATTTTTTTCAGATGGGGGGAATGATGTTGAGGGCGGGGTGTCAAAAATGTCACCCAGTTCTGGCCTTTCCTGAAATGTTTACATATGACTTCTTTCATATTATAAACACTTTCCCACTTATATAGCACCTTGTAAGTGTAGCTCTAAGCGCTTTACAGAGTTGGGTATTAAAATTGCCATGTAACCAACAGAAAAAAATGGAGATAAATGTGATAACAGTTCACATACGTTATATATGTTACATATATGTGGGGGACTAATGTAAGAAAAGCCACTTTCATACTAATTCATATGAGTCAGTACTTGAACTTACTGAAATCCTACTGATATAGACCTAAACTTTCCCAAATAGCTAGTATTTAGGATGCCTCTGGTTTTGGGTTTCCAACTCGAGTCACCTTAAAGGGGCCTGATTTTCTGAATGGCATCTCAAGCTGGGCTCTCAAAAATTGCATCACCCAAAATTTCTAGCCATTAATGAAAATGTAGGCCATAGAGCCTGATTTCTGTGGTCCTGCCTACCCGGAATGCCAAATGAAGTCAGTGAGAGCTGGCGGTGCTCAGCATCTCAGAAAAATCTGGCCCGTGTTACTTACGCAGCACTTACACAGGTGTTACAAACACTGGTTCCACTGAGGTTTTGCATGGGGGCCCACGGCTTGGCTCAAAAGAAACAATCCATGAGCTCCTGAATGAGCCATACATGTTCCTAATGCTTGAAAATATCAGGACCTTGGTCCTGCTGCCTACTGAGTTCAATGACAGCAGGATCAGCACCACTGGGTGAAATCCTGGCTGTACTGGAATCAATAGCCGAACTCCCATTACTTCAGTAGGACCAGGATTTTACCTGGTAAGTTCAAGGACGGGTGATGCCCCTGAAGTTTCGTTTTCCATTAGGTATAGTATTACGAGTATAATGAGCAAGAATCTCCTGAGCTTAGAATGGGGAATACTGCTAGAACCACACCTCATTTAATAGCAAAGTGCCCTTTGTGTATTTGTTTTACTGTTGTACATGTGCTTCTCCCTGCACACACATTTGTGTTACTGTAACAATGATACATTTCAATCAGAAGGATAGATTTAATTGAGAAGGACGACTAAGATTTGGTCTTGGCACATAGTTTGCTGTGATGATGAACAACAGTACTTGAAATGGGGAAGGGGAATAGTATTTTTCTCTTCCCCCTCCTAACAGATTCCTTTGTATTGTAATAGTTGATGAATTAACTAAATGATTTGATCATTTGACATTGTACAGTTATGCACGATGGAGGGGAAGAGATCAGAATTCGGAAATGATGGGAAAGTCACCATTGTCCTAAATGTTTCATGGTTCTGAATTAATTTTGCGTTTGTAAGAATAGGGTAATCAAAATGAATATATTCATTAGCTCCTTGTTACATGTATTTCCACAGTTGTCCCACTGTAATTCAGCTTTGGCTACTGTTCATTTAATAAAAATCTCTTCTGAAGGACACTCTCTTATAGCATTCATTAGTAATCAGATATTGAAAACAGCAAGGATTGATCTTTGACCAGATGTTCATACTAGTTAATTTTCCAGACTAAGCCGATATATTTTTAAAAGCCTGAATATTGTTACTTTAATGACTCAATCTCGCTCCCTAAATTATTTCAGTCTAAGGCACAAATTCAATTTAAAAAAAAAAAAAAAAAAAATCTCCCTCTGGCTTTCATTGACGTCAAACAGCTCACCCCTTCAAAAAAAATTTTTCCTGGGCTTGTGGCTTTCTGAATCATGGAAGCTTCCCAGAGTTTCTACTGAAACTGTTCCAAAAGAAGGAAGCCTCTACCCAGATACCACTGCTAACCCTAGATATGCACGTTCAGGGTCTCTTGGTTTTCCTCTTATGTTCATATTGTGGGTCTAATTCATAAATTGTGCCCACACAATGTCAGGCCTAACTTGCATTCACAGTTACAGCGACTGCTGGTTCAAGCAAACCTAGAGCCCCCTGCAATGCCATTCTACCGGGCCTTTGGCTCAGGGTCAAAATCCGCTGATGAGTGATCCTCTAATCCACAGGTTTTCAAACTGGGGGTTGGGACCCTCGGGGGTCATGAGGTTATTACATGGGCGGTCACGAGCTGTCAGCCTCCACCTTAAACCCTGCTTTGCCTCCAGCCTTTATAAGGGTGTTAAATTAAAAACACTTTTTTATATATTTATGGGGGGGGGGTCATACTCAGAGCGGTCACCAGTAAAAAAGTTTGAGAGCCACTGCTCTACTCTGCCATAAATGTCTGTGCCATTATTACATATTACATGTATTACAATAGGATCTATAGGCCACAACTGAGATAAGATCCCCATTGTGCTAGGCACTGTATATATCAGCGATTCTCAAACTGTGGGTCAGGACCCAAAAGTGGGTCACGACCCTATTTTAATGGGGTCGCCAGGGCTGGTTTAGACTTACTGGGGCCCAGGGCTGAAGCCGAAGCCCTAGCCCCATGGTCTGGGGCCAAAGCTGAAGCCTAGGGCTGAAGCCAAAGCCCAAGGGCTTCAGCCCTTAGTGGCAGAGCTCAGGGGGCTTTGTGTCCTCCCGTCCAATGCAGTGGGGCTCAGGCTTCGGTCCCCCCCTCCCGGGGTTGTGTAGTAATTTTTGTTGTCAGAAGGGGGCCGCGGTACAATGAAGTTTGAGAACCCCTGGTATATGTGCATAGTAAGAGGTAATCCCTGCCTTGACGATTTTATGATCCAGATAGACATCACAGAGAAAAGGTGGGAGAAAGGAAGTATTATTATCCCCATCTGACAGATAAGGGACAGAGAGATTGAGTGACTTGCCCAAGATTACAGTTAGGACCCCGCGGGATCCATGCTGAGATTTCAACCACATCCAAAGTTTGGTTCGTTTCTACACATTATGAAATTCCAGCAAATTGCAACTACCCATGAAGTCACCCTGATAAATTATCTCTAGAGTCCAATTTAGGAACAAAACTGAAAACATTAAACAAGCTAATGAAGCAGGGCTGGCTGTACCATGAGGTGAACTGAGGCAGCCGCCTCAGGTGCCAGACTGTGGGAGGGGTGCCACTAGGACCCAGAGTGTAGAAAATTGTGTCTGCTGCTGGTGCATATGTATTCTCTCTGCTCTAGATACACAGAGATGGTGGAGTGCTGTGCTAGAGGAAGGAGGGCACAAGAGACATAACAGGCAGGCAGGAGAAAAGATGAGAGGGAATAACAGAAAGCACCAGGAGCTGCAGGGAGAGAGAGAGAGGAGGAGGAGGAGCCTCTTATGTACCTCTCTAGCACCCCCAGGAGCCAGGACTGATTAACACCTGCTGCTTCCCTGAACCCACTTGAGGAGAACAGGCAGTCATCTGAAGTAGTAGGAGCCAGTTAGGCCCTTTAGACGCTGATATCTTCCCTCACTCAGGCCCTGCTACCAGCCTGCTATTTGTCCCCTTCAATTGAGTGTTGAGAGCCACTCTAGCTGGCACAGAACAGCAGTCACGAGTGAAAGAAGAAAACGCCCCTCTGGGGCAGCATTCAGAAAAAGAAAGAAAGCAAAGGAAGCTTTTCTGTCTAAGCAGGAAGGAGCTCTCCTGAGATACACAGACACAAATGTTCACGGTGAGTCTTCCGGCTCCAGTGAGGATGTGACTGGTGTGGAGATGCCTGATCTTCCAGTTAGTCAGAGTGCAGGTGACCTGGCAGCTACTGCAGCATCCATATCTCCATCTCAAATGGATGTAACCAGGCACACTCCTGAAGGAAAGTGTAGATCAGAGAAGAGTGGGGTGGAGGCACAAGAAACTGCTGCTGCTGAGTTTAGTTCCTTAAGTCTAGATGATCCAGGACTGTGGACACACTTGAGCAGTAGCCTGAGGGACTTCCTTGTACTGCATGGGCCACAGCAAGTGAAAAACTTCATGTTCCCCAAAGGGCAATGAAAATAGAAGTTTCCATCCAACACATTACTGCCTGAAATCCCCAATGGTGACAAAGAGGAGAGGCCATGGCTTATGTACTCAAAAACCCAAAATGCTGCATACTGTTTTTGTTGCAAACTCTTCCAGTCTAACGATCCAGCCACATTGGGTTCTACAGGAACAAAGGACTGGAAAAATCTGGCTAGAAATCTGGCATGCCATGAAAAGGCAGCAAATCACCAGAGAGCATTCCATAGGTGGAAAGAGCTTGAGATGAGACTAAGGTTAAAGGCCACCATAGATGATCAGCATAGAGAGAAGATTGCATCAGAGTCGGTTTACTGGCAAAATGTTCTGAAAAGGCTCATTGCCATGGTGAGAATGCTTGCTACCCAAAACCTAGCTCTGCGTGGCACTTCAGATCAACTGTATGTGCCAAACAATTGAAACTTTCTTAAAATTGGGGAGCTGATGGCTGAGTCTGATGCTGTACTCCAGGAGCATCTAAGAAGAGTCACCACCCAAGAAATGTACATACACCACTACCTTCAAAAAACAATTCAAAATGAGATCCTACAGTTACTGGCAACAAAAGTCAAACAGAAGATTGTGGCAGATCTGAAGATAGCAAGGGTATGTCTATACTTATGCGCTGGTTCAGTGGCAGGCAATCGAACTTCTGGGTTCGATTTATCGTGTCTTGTCTGGACGCGATAAATCGAACCCGGAAGTGCTCGCTGTCGACTCCGGTAACCCTGCTCGGCGAGAGGAGTACGCGGAGTTGACAGGGGAGCCTGCCTGCCGTGTCTGGACCGTGTTAAGTTCGAACTAAGGTACGTCGACTTCAGCTACATTATTCACGTAGCTGAAGTTGCGTACCTTCGTTCGAATTGGGGGGTTAGTGTAGACCAGGCCCAAGATATTACTCTGTTATTCTGGACTGCACACCTGACATGAGCCATATGGAACAAATGACTGTAATGGTGCATTTTGTAACAACAACAGAACCTAGTGAAAATGTCCCCGCAATGGTGACTGTCAGAGAGCATTTTCTAGAATTTATTGACATTGATGATACTACAGAAGTTGGTGTGACAAATGTGCTTCTTAAAAAGCTGGAAGATACAGGAATTGTGATAGCTGACATGAGAGGTCAGGGCTACGATAATGGTGCCAACATGAGAGGAAAGAACAGAGGAGTGCAGACACAGATCTGAGAGTTAAACCCTCGAGCTTTTTTTGTCCCATGCAGTTCTCATTCATTGAACTTGGTGGTCAGTGATGCAGCATCAGCTTCTAGTGAGGCTGCTGAATTTTTTTAATATTATTCAAAGCATCTATGTATTTTTCTCTGCATCAACTCATCAATAGCAAATTTTGAAGCAACATCTGGGAACATCCTCTCTGACACTGAAACCACTGAGTGCCACGCAATGGGAAAGTCGAGTGGAGGCGATAAAGCCTATCAAACACCAAATTGGGAAGATAGATGATGCCATAGTTGCCATTATGGAGGATAATGCTATGACAGGAACTGTTCGTGGGAAAACAGTGGCAGAGGGAAATGGAATCACCAGAAACATACATAACTTCAAATTTCTGTGTGGCTTAGTGTTATGGCATGACATACTGTTTGAAACACCAAGAGACTCCAAGGTGTTGACCTTGATATATCTGGTGCAATGGAACAACTGGACAAATCAAAGTCATACCTACAATCTTACTGGTCAGATGAGGGATTTCAAAACGTTCTCAAGAAGAGTGCCCAGAAGTTGGCAGAGGAACTTCACACTGAAGCTGTTTTCCCACCAATTCAAGAATACAAGAGTCACTGAAGAAGACGACATTTTGATTACGAGGCACAGGATAATCCCATAAGAGACCCCAAACAACAATTCAAAGTTGAATTCTTTAACCAGGTGCTAGATTGTGCAATACAGTCAGTTGAAGAACGTTTCATGCAGATAAAGGAATACAGCAGTATATTTGGGATGTTGTATGATATTCCAAAACTCCTCACTATACCTGAAGAAGACCTACACCAGCAATGCAGGGCACTAGAGAAAGTGTTGACACATAATGACATGCGCAATATTGATGCGAGTGATTTAGGCGATGAACTGAAAGCCCTTTCAAGATACATCTCAGCAGGATCAACTCCAAAGGCTGTTCTGGAATATATGTGCACAAATAAGATGACCACCCTCTTTCCAAATGCTTTTGTTGCTCTGCGCATACTTCCAACACTTCCTGTAACAGTTGCCAGTGGAGAACGCAGCTTCTCCAAGCTGAAGTTAATAAAAACACATCTACGCTCCACAATCACACAGGAGAGGCTGGTCGGCCTTGCAACCATCTCAACAGAGCAGGAGCTGGCCCAGACTGTGGACCTTCAGGAAGCAGTTCAAATCTTTGCAACCAAAAAAGGCACGGAAAGTACCACTTTGATTATTCAAACAGATAAAAATGCCAGTGTTTACTATGCAGACAAGAAAAGTTACATTTGCTGTTCGGGCGTTTGAAAGTGAAGTGTTACTTAAAATTTTTGAACAAGGTATTTTAAGTTGTTAGTTCTCCTTTATTGGGGTAGGCAGCAGAGCAGTACTATGAGGAGTAGAACTGGAAGAAGGCAGAATTGAGACCTTTCAAAGTTTTGGCCCAAGCGAGGGGGCATGGGGGTGTCATTTGAGCTCCCCGCATCAGGTGCCAAAATGTTGTGGGCTGGCCCTGTAATGAAGCCTTCTCAGGCTGAAGTCTTAGATTTCCTGTTCCAGTATGGGGCCTGATCCTGTCAAGTCCTGGGCGGCAGTGCCCTCGCTGCTGAGATTAGTGGGGCTGTAGGGTCAAACACAGTGCCTCTGGCCCAAAGATATTTAGGCTCCTAACTTCTACTGAAGTCAGTGGAAGTCACCTTTGAGGATCTGGGCCTCTTCACTAAAGCAGTTCTGGTCAGACCTGAAACCTCTGGAGTGTGCTGCCAAGGAGACCTAATCTCATCACTGAGCTTTCTTGAGTTTTGCTTTACCCCATAGAACTCAGCAGTTTACTTCTTCCCAACAGTACACAGCCAGCACAGCATTGCTATCATAGGTCACTGTAATACAGGTCAAATGCTTTCTGCATTTATCAGTGTGTGGTCACAACCTCGCAATGGCTTTACCCTTTTGCTGTTTAAGCAGCCGGGGAGGCTGCAACATGCCATTTGTTTAAATAATTGAGACGACTGTTTTTGATTGGGGGGTTGGTGTTTTTCCTTTAAGCATGACAAAGGGAGAAGACGGCATGATCGTAAAAACGATAATAACCACAACCCATTATTAATCCAGGATGCAGGGAAGCTGGGACAGCATTTGGCCTACGGGAGGCAGCACTGCATAAGCAGGCTTGCAGAAAAGTCTTTGACAAGGACAAGCATACCCAGGAGAGCTGCGGTTTGAGCAGAGGGAAGCAATGTGTGTCATTTAGCCATGAGTTTTCACAGAATGTTCTCCTGCCTTTAAGCTTCTGCACGATCATCATTAGTAGTAGTACTAGTATTTAAACGTTGCTTTCAATCAACCCTAAACATTCTAGTCAAGCTGCATGCAGTAACTCCTCTGGAGTTAAAAGGTCTGTGGGTGTTTTTCACTGCAGAGTGGGTGGGAAGGTATATGGGGGGACACTGTAATTCAGTCACTTTAAATTGAAACTTCATAATAAAAAACACACACAAAAGTCAGCCTGAGAGCAGTTTCCAATCAATTAAGCCTTATTTTAGCATCAGGGAAGCAAGTTAAAAAAAAAATAAGAAGTTCTCTTGGCACTTTCTGATGCTTTGTCAAGCTGTTGCTAGAAAGGGCTTGCTGGTAACAAATGAAACTTGCTAGGGCATTTTGTGGACTGCATTTTTTTTTTTCTTGCTGTTAAATGACAATCAACGAAACCAGCAGAAAAACAAACACACACAGATAACCTGCAGGAAATCGAAGCCTGAAAGGCAGTAAGAGGAGCTGCACAATGCAAAGGGCAGCAGAGGGACGGAATCCTTCGTCACCTCACCCCCGGTTACAGAACACTAGCAGAACCACCCTGGGTTTGCTGCCCTCCCTCTCACAAAAGGAGTGGTTTGAGGGTGGATTGTCTGACCACACTTTCACCCGACCCTAAACCCCAAACTACCCTCTGTGTTTCTGCAGATTGAGCCCCTACACCAGTACAGATCCCGCCTGCATAAGCTGTCCTTGGGCTGCCTCTCCTGCTCCTCCCCCCATCTCTGCATAGTGGAACTACATCGATTGCCATTTTGGCCCTAAGTGTGATGAAATGATGTGTTGAATTGCTCTATATTATTCGGTCAGTAGATGTCTCTGTATGCGGTATAGAGCAGCAGTTCTCAACCAGGGGCTGCGGATTCCTGCAACTGAAGCACACGGCCCTGAGCCCTGGTGCTCCTGGAACAGAGCTGTGGGGCTGAAGCCCCAAACCCCCACTCAGCCCACAGCTGAAGCCGCAGCACCCCTACCCCCCCCCACCCCTGGTGGCTGAAGTCCAGAGCCCTGAATGCCACCCCAAGTCCCACAGGCCCCCCACACACATCCGGTGGCTGAAGCCAGGAGCCCTGAGGCCCCCTGCTGGGCCCTGGAGTTTTTATAGTATGTTCTGGGGTGCCTCAGAAACCCTGGCATAGAATTCCAGACAGGCCATGGCCCTTGGTAAACAAAGAAGACAAAGCAGGGGCTGAAGTAGCGTGGAAGTCTGGTTGTTTGGATCTATGCGCTTAGTTCTTTTCTTTAATAAAATGTCTCCAGTTTAAAAATCATGATACTAAGTAAGGGAGGGCAGGATCTGGGTCCGAGCCCACACAGGTAGATATTTCCCAGTAGTTTAATAACAAATGTCAGAGTTCAGTTACTACAGTTTATAGCACCTAATTATTTTCAGAATGATGCATGGGAGTTTCCGTTCTATTACTCTCTGTGAAGGGGCACTCTCCCCCTTTCCAACTTTTTCCTAGTTGGAGGGCAGAATAAAGAGATTATTTGCAGGGATATTTGCGATAGGAGTATTAGTGTGCTAAGGCCTGGTGTATTTGTTATTATTGGGGCAGTCATGTTTGTGTAGGCTGGTCACCGTGCCAGAGTTGGTGGAGAATGTGGGCATAAGCGGTCCACTCCTGACACAAGGGCCAAGGCAAGGACAGCAGGGCTATTGCCTGAGACGGTGGAGAAACTGAGGAATGGGACAATGGATCCCGTATACACCGGGGTATATTATGGAGAGACCCCAGGTGTTTTCCCTGGGTGGGTCCCAGTGTCAGCGTCCCCGAGGAAAGGGGCTGACGTCCTGCAGGGAATCCGGGAGACCCAGGAGGAACGATGGGAGGTGCAACGGGCCCTCCATCGACAGATGGCCCAGCTAGCGAGGGAGCAGCGGGCCTTAGTCCAACTCCTCCGGCAGAACGCGAAGTGGAGCGCCAAGGCCAGGAGGCCTATGAAGGGGCACAGGACTTGCTACGCCTGCAAACGGGCGGGACATGTGGCACGGGACTGTCCCTATTGGGCTAGGGGCAGGGCGCCGCAACCCCAGCAGGGACGAGGGGAGGTCCCGAGAACGGCTCGCCGGGTGAAGCAACCCGGGCGGTGGCTGACTTGTTGGGCCTGTGGGTGATCGGGCCATGTGTGGAGGATATGTCCAGGTCCAACACAAGAGGTCCACGTCGGTCCTGGTAAGGAGACAGGACCCCAAAGGGACAATAAGAAGTCCCGGTCAGCCCAGAGGCGAGAAGCCTGCTGGGGCTGCCGGGAACCGGGCCATCTAAAGAGGCACTGCCCCCTTAGAGGGACTGAGGGGTGACAAGAAGAGGTGCCTGTAGGCCCGGAGGGACCAAACGTGGCCAAGATGGTGACTGGGATGGAGGGGACACCACTAGAGGCTGGGACCCCGACCGTCGCCACGCCAGTCAGGAGAGAGAGACCCAGACGGAGTGGGTCCAGCAAGAGGCTGGGGACCAGGTGGGCCATGTCCAAGGAACAAAATGGACCCAGGTGGTTGTGGGACAGATGATCAAGGGGACCCAGACCCTGAGGGAAGAGGGCCTGGGGTCCCGGATCTATGGGCACGACTCGAGGCGGCAGAGTGGGCCCGCCGGCAGGCAGAGGCGCATACCCGGGAGATGGCCCGCGGCTGGGAGGCTGCGGAGCGAAAATGTGCAAGCCTGGAGGGTGGCCCTGGAGGTCCAACTTCAGGGACCACAGGCCATAAGTCTCCCCTTCCCCCCAGAGTTTAAACTGCTGTAACTTTCTCGCTAAGAAGCTACAAGAGAGAGGTGCAGCAGGAAAAGAAACTATCAGGAAGCCCCAAGTTGGTGCAAGTTAGACTACTTCCCACTATTTTAACTTGCATGTTTTTTCTAGTCCTTAACCTGCTGCTCTGCACCACATGGAGTCATTTACACCCATGGAAAATGGATAAAAAATGCTATTCAATCAGAATTCTCCACTCCCCACCAATAGCATGTTACACTCACTTTGCACAGGTTACTTGGTTACACAAGCTGCAAGATACAGCAGAATCAGGACCATTCAGCATGTAAATGACACCAACTTAGGCTCCCAGATACCCATCTCCATGTAATTTACACCACCTTATGTGTAGCCTCTGGATGTGGCTCAGAGACTGTAAAGGAAACTAGTTGTTCACCTGCTCCGTTTCCGACCTGGGCCGGTTCACCCCTCCTTAGGCAACCTGGTGACCCCAAGCTTCCCAGGGATCACCAAATTGATGCCGAACTTAGTGCGGACACCCGATCGGCATAGCCCACTGCAGCCCAGAACTCCAGAGCTCAAGCGATCCGCCAGCCTCAGCCTCGTGATGCAGCCGGCCTAGTCCCTGGGCAAAGGAAGAGCACATCTCTTCTCTCATTAGCATCCCTTCCAGCTGACGAAGCATTGAAACAATCACTGTCCAGCCTGCCTCACCCTAGTTTCATTATACCCATAGTTCTGTGACACATGAACAGGCAGTGAATTTGTTTAAATGGTCACTGACTTTATAAGAACAAAGACTTGGAGGGCCAAATTCTGCTCTGAGGGACACACAGGCAAACCTCCCAGTTCCAAGAAACACTTTTATTCACTGGAGCTGCAGCCTGGAATCTGCACTTCATCATTCCCTAATTATGATGCACGGCTTGCCTTTAGCCATGGCCTTTGCATTTCACATTTCTACAGTCGTGGAATCCCCCCCTCGCAGCAGAATCGAGCTGCAGAATCTAAGCTTTCATTAAAAAAAAAAAAAAAAAAAAAAAAATCAATACTATGTTTCTAGCCCTCACAGTGAAGACAAACTTGAAAACGTGCAGCGAGTATGAACCGATTCAGTGATATCTGCCTGAGGCCAGGCCTATATTGTGTTGCTGTAGTGCGGACGCTGCCTACACTGACAAAAGGGGGTTTCTTCCATCGACCTAACTGCATCTACGTCAGGGGTTAGGTCGGCCTAGCTATGGTGCGCCGGGGTACGGATTTTTCACACCTATGAGTGCCATTGCTATGTCAACCTAACTTTTCAGCATAGGCCAGGCCTGAGTCTGCGGCAAACATCAGCCATAGGAAGTGTGAACTGGGATGTTAACACTAAAACCAAAAGAGGCAATTCAAATGTCAACACTATTTCAGAGCTGATTATTTTAGGAGAAATGTCCAACACACGTGCTTATTCCAAATCCCCAAATTGTCTCCCACATTTCCCAGGGGTCCAAGAGCACCAATCACCCTTAACCTGCATTCAGAGCCAACTCGAGGGGACAAAAGCCCTAACTATCACCTACCAATCGCTAACAGAACAGATAGTCCAGTGCTTTGGGTGCTAGCCGGAGGCTTGGCCTCAATTCTCTGCTTTGCCAGACTTTCTACATGACCTTGGGCCAGTCATTTAGTCTCTTTGTGTGTGCCTCAGTTTCCCATCTGTAAAATGGGAATAATTGCACTGCCCTACCTCACAAGTGTGCTGTGAAAATAACTACATTAAAGATTGTGAGGTGCTCAAATACTACATAGTGCCTCAGATAAAACCTTCAACCTTGGCATATTAAAAACTGAAAATGGGGGATAGCATAAAATGAATTTAATATCCAAACAAATAGCACTGGGTCTGATTGTGTTTTTCAGTTTCATATTTAATTCACTGAAAGCATCTATATTTTAATTTCGGTGAAACTGCCACAAAAATTCCAGGCTGCTGTACCAAAGGGCCATAGAAGCCTGGGACATTCCCACAGATTCTGGGTTAAGCTTTCCACAAAGTACCTGGGGGTCTTCCTTTCAGGCTTCATCATGGACGGTGGTCACTGGTGGATTAAAGAATTGTCATACGGATCGACTGATCCTGCCCTCTACTGTTAATGCTCCCTCATTCCCTGTAAATCCTCTCCATTACCAGTCCTCCCGCTCTTACGATTTAAACAACAAACAAAAAAAACTAGGAAACCCATATTCATCCATATTTTTTACTCAGCTGCTCATGCAAGAGTGGATTTGGGACCTTGTATTTTTTACTTATTTGAGAGACATGAAGTGATAGAGGTATAGACAATAATGAAAGGTCAATCGGGTGCTTTCACTTACCCTCTCTCACAGTACTAGAATTTAGGATGTAATTGAAATGAAAAGGTAATACAATTAAAACTGGTAAAAGGAAATACCTGTTTATACAACACAGAGCCTTTGGAACTCACCGCAACAATGTCAAGACTTTGCCAAACTGATTTGACTGTGTCTTTGAATGAAGAATAAAAACTTTTACAATTACATAGATTAGATATAAACCTTCATGACTCAGGGCATAACTCAACCGCAGACTGCTTTTGGGCAGATTATTCTGTAACTATTCATTACGGGGTTTTCTTGCACCTTTCTCTGAAGCATCTAATACTGGCCAACGTCAGAGACAGGATATGGGAATAAATCAAGCACTGGTTTGATCTGGCATGGCAATGTCTAGGATTACTCTAGATAAGGCTTAATCCTAATTCTATCTAATCTAGGCTCTACACCATGCCCATCATTGTGATATCTGAGCACCTAATTCACCCTTGAAGATAGCCATCATATGGAGCTCTGGGGACAAGGGGGCTTGGGAGAGGGATATGAAAAGGGAGGGAATTAGGACAATATCAGGGCTCCGAAGGGGGGGATGCAGAGATTCAAACTCACTCTGAAAGAACCCCTCCTTTTTAAAATCAGACCTAAACCACATTGGTGATGTCATGCTCCTGGAGTTTAAAATTTAAACACCATTTTTGCTCTGTGGGTTGCTAACATCTGCACACCCAGGCTACGCTTCCTAGTACTCAGCTCTGCTTGTTGTGAATACTTCAGGAAGAGAAATTAAAACGCCAGCTGCTAACAAATGGAAACTTCACTCTCTGTACAGTTTGGAGGTTTTAATAGAAACCGATGCTCTAATAATAAACACTTAATGAGTGAGCAGATGCCAAATTTCAGTGGAGTTATGCCAGGGACGAATCTGCCCCAAAGAGTAATGCACACATTTCATATATAATTGAATAATTGGGCCAGATTCTGTGTCTCCACTGACTTAGGGCCCAAATCAATTCCAGTTTAAATCAATGGGAGCCTGTCTATTGATTTTCATGGGGGATGGATAGAGGTAGCGCAATCTGGATCATTACGTTCTGTCAGTTCAGGAACCTAATTGGGTTTCTGCATCCTGACCAGCATGTGCAAGCTTAGTACATAAAACGGCCACTGAAGGCCTTACCCTGCTTCCAGTGAAGTCAATGGTGAAACTCCCATTGACATCAGTGGTGTAGAAGTGGGCACATAGAACCTGGCACATAGAACCTCAGGCCAGCAAAGAACTGAGCGCCTTTATCCTCCAGTGAAGTCTACAAGAGCTGAAGGCTCTGAGCAGTGCCCAGAATGCACTCAGCATCTTCCAGAATCTATATCCAGGAAGAGCATTTTAGGCCACCTGGGTTTTTTTTTTGTTTTGGTTTTTTTGTTTTTTTTAAATTTTGTTTTTTTACAGCACTGCTAAAAGCATTGAGTGATTGTTTTAATTAGTTCTGTAATATTTCCCCCAGGACTTTGCCTGCAGCTGCCTCAGCCCATCTGGATGGGGGAGGGGAAGCTATTACAAAAGCCAGCTCCCCCAGAGTGGAAAGGACTTTCCCCTGCAGCTGCCTCTGTGTAGGGGTGGGAATTATTAGAAACTGCTGGATTTGCACCAAACGTTCCTTGAAATATACGTAAGAGTTGATCCTGCTCCTAGTGAACTCAATGACCACGCTTCCATTGACTTCAGTGGCAACAAAATTGGCCCTGGCAGCTTTTTCTGGGAATGCTGCTTTGCAATAAACACACTTGGTGTCTTCTCTGGGGGAAAAAAATTATTATTTACAAAAAAAGTTTGTAAAATTGGTAGGTTTTTTTTTCTGGACAACTTCTTGAGAGAAATGTTTATGGCTTTCAGACAAAACGTTTGGGGGGGGGAGCAAAAAGATGGTGGATTTCTTGCAAGTGGTGTGGTGGGGCATAAAGGTTTTATTGGTCCATGTTTGGGGTGTCCTGAATAAGTGACTTGTGGCTTCATCACTCATGAGGAAGGCAACCGTTCCCAACAACTGCTGGTGAACCAGTTAGACAACATCACCCATTATATGTATTTGTAGACAAGTACATTTACAAAACTTGAGCTGATTTTCCAGCAGCCAGTCTGTTCAACTGAAGATGATAAAAATAATAGGTCGTCTAGCAGTGTACAGGTGGCATCGTTGCCTCCTGAGCACCCCCTTTATGGCTGAATGTGGTGCTGCCGTGGCCTGCCTCAGTTTCCCCATCTCAATAAGGTCACAATGAGGTCATGTAAGAGGCCCAGTCAAGGAGAAGCCAAACATTCTGCTTTACAGTATATCTCCCTTCAATAAAGCCTTCTGAAAGGAACACTCCTATATAAGTTTAAAGGCTCTTACCTCAGAGCCCAGATAAAACTTAAAAGTCCCCAAACAAAAGTCTCTGGGTTCCCGCAGAGGTTCCTTCTGCTGTAAGGCCTCAGGCTTCTCCACTCCCTGGAGAGCTCTGCAGTCTCTCTCCTGCTTGGTCAGTGCATAACACTGGAAGACCAGGTGCCAGCTCACTCCAAGGCCTCGAGGCCTCACTGAACACTGACAAATGCATAGCTGGAAGCAGGTCTGACTCACCTGAGTGTTGGCATTGTTAAAATAGAGACTACGTTTATAACAATGTGTTTAGACTTTATGAAATGCTTGTAAACTGCTGCATGCATTAACCTCTCTTAAATACTACCTTATAACATAGGATACAGCTATAAGTGTTTGCTCTGTAACTATAAAAAAGTGTTTACTATGAGACTGGAAGCCCACACAGTCAGGAGAAAAGCATTACCAAATGTGAACAGGGGGTTGAACTAGATGACCTCTTGAGGTCCCTTCCAACCCTGATATTCTATGATTCTATGAACACTAGTTCACCACAAGAGGTGTCATCTCTGGCTCAACAAAAGAAGGCCTATAGATATCAGACAAGCCATTGTGGAACATGAGTGGACATGTTTCCTCCCTCCTGTCCCCCCATGAAGGGCGGACATGCACAAACACTCATCCCATCACAGTTTGAACACTAAGGGAAGGGAATAAAAATCCCTGTCAAAGAGGAATTGTCACTGTGCTGCTTGGAATTCAGAGGGCAACATTTCTAAGCATAAGCTGCCTGCTTTGGGTTAGCCCTAAAGGACATATAGAGCTTGAATACTATAGCAGCTTCTATTACTTTTTGGAACCTAAGACTGTTTCTCACATGTAAGTGTGTGTATGTTTACCTGCTTTGACCTTGTAAATAACTCATTTCTTTTCCTTTGTTAGTATTATAGGATTGGCTATGTTGATGTCACTAGGCCTAGTGAATCAAAGTCCTTCAATGTTTAACTCTAATCGACCTCGAAAGCTAAATGCATGGAATGTGTAAACAGCCAATTATCAGTTACAAACCCCCCCCCCCCCCTCATACCAGGTATCAAGCGATAATGATGAGGCTTGCATGTTTCTAGCTGGAGAAGAGGTAATAAATCAAGGGGAACAGGACCAGATAACTGTTTAGAGAGAAGTTACTAACAAACTAGACTTATAGCCCCAGAATGATTTAATTGCTTGAATGTATAAACATGCCTTCGGTAGAGAGGGGAGGGGGAGGAAAGGAAGGAGTAGAGGGGGGGTGGTAGAGAGGGGGGAAGAAGGGGGGCTTAGTTGTAAAATGTATAAAGAAAGGAAAACTGTTTTTGCTGGAGTGCTTGATCTGAGACTTGCCTGTCTCCTTGCACCACTTTGAGATCTCAAATAAACTTTGTTTGCTTCTCCACCCTGGTGTGTTTATTGGCACGAAGCACACCGGGCAACGAACCCCGCTGTTGCTGTCCTCAGGCCTCTGTGCCGGCAACAGCATTGTCTTTGGTTTGAGGTCTCAAGTACAATCGACCTGGGGTAAGTGACTGGTCCTTTGGGACTGGTAGCAACCTGAATATTGTGATTTTTGGTGAAAGGGACCATCGATCAGAAAGGCAGGCTTGCCTGGGTGGCAAGATAGAGTCACAGACAGTCCCCATGGGCATTCTGGTCTCTGTTAAGGCTGTTCTAGTGCTTGAGGAGTTCACATTTGTTATTTGGTTGGTGACGTCTAATTATAGAACATACAACCAGTTTGAGGTTTGTGCCCTGTTCCTTGACAGTCTGCCTTGAGGTTAGCACTCATGCCCATGAGCTACTCTAAAGAGCCTGATACTGGGTCTCTCCCAGGCCACTCCATCTGGAAAGTTCTGCAGTCTTCCCTCTACTTTATCAGGGTCTCTCTGAGGCCTCCCTACCTAGAAAACTTTTGCCTAGTTCAGGCTCTCTGAGAGGCTCCCCTCCTCAGGAGCTTCATTTAACTGATCTGTCCTAAGCCTTTGATTAGACCCAGGTTTCGCATCCGGGTCATGAGTGGCTGGACCTAGTAGTCAGATCCAGAGTCTGCAGTCACAATACAGGAGTCAGCTGGGTCAGGATACCAAAAGATCAGGAGCAGGAGACAAACTGGAGATCAGAACCTCGAATCAGATACTAGGAAATCAAGCCAGAGGAATAGGAGCAGGAAGCACACAGTCCAGAACAGAGTGGAGCCCAGTTGTTTAAACAGCTCCCTGTCCCTGCTGATGGTTTAAGTAGGGCCAGCAGGCCAATCAGCTGCTCCGGGACTCCACCAATAAGACTGCGGGGGCGGAGCCTCAAACTGGGGCTGGGCTTCATGGGTCCCAGGAAAGCAAGTATCAGCAGGCTACCAGATAGAGGGTTGGAGTGCGACTCATCCCATAAACACTGTGGCTCCAGGTTTGGACCTGGGTTGGTTCATGCCCTTACGGAACCCTGTCACTGGTAGGCTGGGCATCTTACTCCCTTAAACGGCCAGCCTTGGGACAGGTGATTCAATCAAAAGGACTGAGAGCAAGAAAGATGTTGGGTTCTAAATGCAGCAGAGCCACTGATTCACTATGTGACCTTGGCCAAGGCACTTGACTTCTCTGTGTAGGTCTACAGAGCCCACAGCAGTGAGCCTCTCATCCTGGGTCAACACACTTGGGGTTGTGGGGCTTGGGCTTCCGTGCTAAAAATAGCTGTGTAGACACTGGAGCTCTGCCTTGGAAGACTAGGGAGGGGAGTGGGCTTCAGAGCCCAAGTTGCAACTTAAAGGTGCTGTTTACACAGCTATTTGTAGCACATGTCTGTCGACTCAGGCTCGGTGCTGCTGGATCTGTAGATGCGTCAACCCTGCTGGGAATGTGGGGAAAAAATCCAAGGGCGCTAAGAACCTGGTACTGTGGCTTAGTTAAGCCTTGCTGGGTAATACAATTACAAACCCTAGGACCCAAAATAACAGTGATGCAGGAAGGCTCTGGGCATCTTCACCAAGGAGCCTTGTTTGTGCCAGCCATTAATCCAGGAGAGTGCTGTTAATGGCATCAGATTGCTTTCCGTCTATTAATGCCATTTAAGGTCACCTTGAAGGATACAAACTTGCCTATACTTTCCAGTCTGAGATTCAAGCAATGCACTCAAGCCTGGGCCGGGGGGGGGGGGAGGGGAGGGGAGGGAGGAACTGAGGGCTTCCAGGGATAAAAAATAGACAAAATAATGAGATGTTAAAAATATTAAAAATAGAGTCTAACATTGATATGACCATAATAATAGAGAAAGAAATTGTTGGAAAACAAGCAAGTGGGGAGCTTTGTTAAGGAAACGAAATGCCATCTAGTGGAAGCAGCAGAGTAGTTCAGCTCTGCAAAGGGAAACCTACATCAAAGATAACCTTTAAAGCAAACGTCTCTGCTTGGAGCCCCACCGCAAAGCGCTTATCTGCACTGCGGAGCTCTATGGCCTATGCTGCGTTTCTTCAACATGAAGACTCACCACTGGTGCCAATGGGAAGCTCCACAGGAGAGCCAGTGCAGATCAGAAAGCTCCTCTATAAGGGCAACATTTGCCTAACTTGGTGCGGCCCATTGCATCAGGTCTTATCTGTACAAGGGGAAAGCCAGAGTGACCAGCCCCAACCCAGTAAACCAGCTCTACAGGGAAAGAGTATGCTGACTGAATCACTAGCAATCGCATGAAGGTCACTATTCATAATAATTCTGGGGCTAATAATGTTACTTTCTGGTGCTCAAACTCCACCAGTAGCTAGGGACTTTATTTATCACTACTTCACTTACGCACATAGGGGCAGAAGTCAACTGGAGTTTTTCAGTCCAGTCTCTGGATCAGAACCATGTGGGATATGACTGAGTCGAACTGTGAGCTCCATTTTGTGTTGTAATCTCCATTTTGGATTAGGAGATCCATTTTGTTTTGTGTGCTTACCTTATGTCTAACCTAAGATTATTATAATGTAGTCCAGACAGCCAACCTGCCCAGGAAAGGTGCTTAAAAGCTAAATGAATGACTATGACTGAGAAGCCATCACAGAGCAATCTAGAGCTACCTACTTTGATTGTCTCTCAGCTGATGGCCCAACCCCATGGAACAATGGATTTTCTACACAGAGACACCAGCATAGCTGGTAGATCTGCAGCTTCTCGCCCAGGTCCCAGAGCCAAAGAGGGAGACTATATTTAAGGTGAGGATGTTTCTCTGAGCAGAGGGGAGCATCCATCATCATATTCAAGAAGAGAGGGCTGGAGAGAGAGAGAGAGAGAGAGAAGGTGGGAGGGACTCCACCTAGTCTGAACCACTGAGGAGACCTCAGACTCATAGAAGGGGTGAGATTAGATTAAGAGCAGGGGGTGCATCTCAGGATTTGTTATTTTGCAAAGATCTGTAACTCTCTAGTGCTTTTTTAAGCATAAAGCTCCTGTGATTAAGAAGTTATTTTGCTAAGTCTCTGTTCTTGCTTTCCTGCCACGTTGTCCCCAAAGTAATTAAATTAGAAGTCCGATGGAATTCTGGAGGAATGCATGTAAGCAACTGAGGGGCTCAGGAAGTCTGAGACTCTGGGTCCAGGGTCTGGGGAGGTTGGACTATGGAATCCCAGATCCCAAGGAAGGACCCAACAATATGTCTGAGCCTGGGAGTGTCCCTAGAGACCCAGAACTAGAAACAGTGACTAGACTCAGCATACACCTAGTTGACTTGGAAGAATATGGGGCCCAACACTTGGATCCACTTGCAACAAACTGGTGATCATCCGGAGTGGGACTGAGCCAGGTTGTAACAATTCAGTCGTCTCAGTGAAGTAATTTTGCTATGAACTACAGTGAGAGGAGGATCAGGATCATGTATGGAGTCTTCATTCTTGTGTACTGACAGCCACTGACAGCTGGTTGGAAGTCAGTTGCATGCTTGAGAGAAGAATTTGACTAAATGAAGAGAGAATAGACAGCTTCAATCCATGTGAGAAGCAGTCTCTATTAGTTTGTAGCTAGGCTTTCAGATCAAAATAGGTGAGGATGACAGTATCTTAAAATACTGTTTTGCCTGAATCCACTACTTGTGACACTCCCAAAACTTATTTCACTCTGCGGTCTTTAATTCTACTGCATGCTTTCAGGCAACGAGACAAAAACTAACACTTGGATCCTTACTCACTACAAGTTGGACCTCCACCATAGATCTAGCAATACTTAAGATCACTTGATGACTCCATGATGCTTTGCAGATGGACACGGCCTTCAGCTTTGCTATATTGTAAGGCTATAAAATATTCATATGCTGTAAGGGTTCTCATAAACACCTCTCACTTTTAAGTGTGTGTGAGGCTTTGTGAACAGTCTTAGTGCAGAGATGGGCTTGACCCAAAATGTTTGGGTAGAAAACCAAACTATGTTCCTGAACTCTGTCTCTATTCTGAGCACAACGAGAACTCCAGATCTGAATAGTCCTGAAATATGAAGATGTTCCTCTCTGAAACCAAACTCCAGGGCTTGGTCCTTTCATCGTGATATTTTATACCACTCGTATTCTACCAACTAGATTGAATGGTTGCACAGGGAGTCAATTAGAGATCCACAAATGGAATAAGGAGAAGCTTTGTAGCTCCAAGATTCTTTTCTTATACACTATAATCAAAGAAAATTCTTAATACACTGTACATGAACATTAAGAAATCGAACCATGCTTTATTAATTATGAGTAATATTGTAGCCCAGGTATCAGTATCCTTCCCCCCCAAAATGATGCCTTTAAAAAAAAAAAAAAAAAGGTAGCAAGTTATGGAAATGCAGGGCCTGATACTACTCAGCTGTGAACGCCACCCATTAGCGGGATTACAGATATCTGCTTGTTTTCCTACAGGTTTCAGAGTAGCAGCCGTGTTAGTCTGTATCCACAAGTACTCCTGTTCTTTTTGTTTTCTACAGTCTCCCAGGAAAACTTACATTATGTATTCTTCATAGTGAGTGACAAGTGCAAAAGTGTTAAGCAGCATCATACCTACTGGGGCTGGTCTGGAATATACTGATTCCAATATAATTAGGGATCTGATGGTTTTTATGTCTCATATCTTGTTCCTCTATTTTTGTGTTTCACCAATCCTAAAGAAAGTCAGGGTAACTGGAGCATGTAATTTCAGAAAGGTGCAATGCTACCAGCAACCTTCCATGCCTGTGACTGAAAGATTCATTATTCTAACTGGCCCAACATTTTTGAGTAGCTTATATTGGATCCAAGTTCAGAGCATCACTCAGAAACAGGAAATAAAATCTGGGATAGGTCTCCTCAAGGGACATCTGTGAGGAATATTCCGCTGGGATTAACTTGATAGCATCTTCACAGCAGTTAAAGATCATCTATCTATCAGCTGAAAAAAAAATAAACGACCCTAAGAAGTCAAGTTCAATCAAGCCAGTTTCTGGGTCATATGTCATATCACTAAATTTAACTTCTCATTTGTTCCTCATTAAACAGTCATCTTTCATTATCACACCTATTTATTTCCTACTTCTATTAGCATTCTACACATTTCCATTATTACCATAAACTATCACTGGATAGTAAAGCACTTTGAGATCTTCAGGTGACAAGCCCAGCATAGTTATTATGCCTAACAAATCCCTTTACTAAATTCTTTAGGGGGAGATTTTCAAAGGCACAAAAGAGAGTTCATGCCTAACTCCCGTTCACTTTTGTGCCTTTGAAAATCTCCCTCTTGGTACTATGCATTTATCTGCATGCATCTGACATCTCATTTGTACTGCACCTTCCTCTGAACTCTCTCATTTTTATACACAAAACATCTCACTTTAGAATACAGGCATTCCATTGTGAAAATGAAATCCTAAATTGTTTGGAGTTGATTTGCGTTTTTAAAAATCCAAGAGGTTTAAGCAGATCACCAAGGATCTAAATTTTGTGTAAAGGTTTGAATAAATGGATCAGAACATGCCCCAGAGAACATCACATGTTTCCAGCTGCAAGAGCTCCAGACAGAACAGTAGATCAGCAGCAATCAGACTTTTGCCAAACAGACTGGCAGACTAGGATTTCTCATTTACCTTCAGTGAGTGTGGCAGCTTTTCTATCATCCCAGCTCCCTTCTCTTTCTGCTTCTCCTCCACTGTCAATCTCATGTTTCTTAAGCTCTTCAAATCACCAGGTCTCCCCACCCCTCACTACCTTCTCCTATATGTGTCAAGCCAGATCCAGCCTCTGCCTCTGCGTCACGGATATTTGCAACCAATGCACTGTTCCAGCTTCCCCCTGATGTCAAATTTCAGTCCGCCCACAAAACACTCCCCTTGCCTGGGCAGTTGTATCAGTAGCTGGAGTGCCCTCCCGCACTGAAATCCTGCCTAAGAGGTCAGCAGGGGACAAACAGTGGAATTCTGGGGGCCTGCTCCGGTAGAAGTCAATGGGAGTATCATGGCTTTATTAGTTATAGGATCAGGCTTATGCTGTTCATGAGCTGCTAATACTTCACTCCCTTTCAACCCCCCTTTTCGACTGGCTCTGCAATATCTGGCCTATTTCTTCAGGAGCTTTCCTTCTCCTTTATGTGACAACAGCAGCTGTTTTTGCGAGCCCAGCAGCCTGTTTCTTGAGTGAAACCTCTGCTTGGCTCATGATGCGCCACTGATATGCGGCCATGTCCAGTGTCCCTTTGAGATTCTTTTAGTAGCATTTCTAATATCAAACCACCTTAAAAAGAGGTTTTAGTCCCTGCTGGAGGGGATTCCCTCCCTTTCAAAGGTGAACAAAAATCAAAATCAATTCAGCTTTTAAAAAATGTATAAGGCAAGACACAAATAGGTTTATTTAAAAATGTATTTAGGCCTTGATCCTGCATGTGAGCAGTCCCATTGACTTCTTTGGGACTACTTGGGTGAGTAAAGTTTTGCATGCAGATAGATAAGTGGTTGTAGAGTCAGGGTCTTAGATTATAAGCTATTTAGGGCAGGGAAAGTCTTTTATTGCAGTGGTTCTCAACCTTTCCAGACTGCTGTACAGGGCCGGCTCCAGCATGTTTGCCGCCCCAAGCGGCGAAGCGGGGGAAAAAAAAAAAAGATAAAGCCGTGATCGGCGGCACTTCAGCGGCAGCTCCACAGAGCCGCTTTCATTTTTCGGCGGCGGGTCCTTCGCTCCAAGAGGGACTGAGGGATCCGCTGCTGAATTGCTGCCAAAGACCCGCACGTGCCACCCCTTTCCATTGGCCGCCCCAAGCACCAGCTTCCTTCGCTGGTGCCTGGAGCCAGCTTTGCTGCTGTACCCCTTTCAGGAGGCTGATGTGTCTTGCATACCCCCAAGTTTCACCTCACCTAAAAACGATTTGCTTACAAAATCAGACATAAAAATACAAGTGTCCCAGCCCACTATTACTGAAAAATGGCTGACTTTCTCATTTTTACCATAAAGTTATAAAATAAATCAATTGGAATATAAATATTGTACGTACCTTTCGGTGTACCGTATATAGAGCACTATAAAACAAGTCATTGTATGAAATTTTAGTTTGTGCTGACTTCACTAGTGCTTTTTATGTAGCCTGTTGGAAGCCTAGGCAAATATCTAGATGAGCTGATGTACCCTCTGGAAGTCCTTGGCACACCCCAGGGATACGTGTAGCCCTGGCTGAGTGCCACTGTTTTATTGTATATGTAACCCTTCTGCCAGGAGGATTTGGCAATAACAAGGGCTGGGGTCAATATCTAGGGGCTCTTCTTAACAATAGACGATAGAACCAGCTTGAGCACCCAACCAGTAATTTGGGAAAATTCACCATCACCCTGGGCACCGCTCAGGGGCAACACTTCCCCAGTCGCAAGCATTGAGTCTGGGTATAGCAAGGAAAACTTAATAAAAAAATAAAAGGAACCCAGCATTAATTTGGGAAAAATACCTCAACTATGATTGAAAAGCACCTGACCGTGCGCAAACACCCACCCCAGAGTACACTGGGCAGCGTCCTTTGCCTCTGTTTCTCATCCTGTGGTGTGAAAGTCCAACAACAAATGTTCCTTTAACACATCACTCCCCTCTTCTTCCATTGCACCCCCACTCACAGTTGCTGTCCTGCATCAGTGAAGACCTAGAGTTGAGAGGTTCATTCACATGAATTCACCTTCTACCCCCTGCAAGGTGGGGGGGATTGAGCAATGCCTCAGCTATGATGGCACAAGGTTCCACCACTTGACCCAGCTCTCAGTGATTTCAGTGGTTAGTGGGGAACCTCACAGCTAGTGCAGGCCCTGTAGTCCTTTTTCACTGCAACACTGTCCCACACCACGTGCAAGGCTCAGCCCTGGTTATCAGTCATTTCAGCTGTAGCAATCACTGAACAAAACAAGGACTCTCAATTGAATCTAATCAACTCTGTCTTTAAACAGTGGCGAGAGAAGGGCCAAATACCATTTGGAACTCTGTAGGCAGAGCCCACACCCCCCAGTAGAAACACCTGTCCCCACCCTCTGTCTCTCTTTCAGTGGGATTTGGCATCCCTACCCCTTGCTTAGTGAGTGAGGTACAGTTTAGGGAAAATCCCTGAATCAGGACAGGCTAAGTACAGTTCTGCTACCCTTTACTCATACAATAAGGATAACAACATTCCATTATCCCCTGCACTAAAGTGATTTGTAACCCAACACCAGCCAAAACTGATCACTTTGGCAAAGGAGCTCCGTCTGCTGAATGCTTAGGCAGAGTAGATTATTCCTGGGGGAATTCTGCACACATAATTAATGAGATGCACAGATTTTTAATTTTTTGCGCAGAAAAAAGCTTCTGCCAAAATGTTGCTTCCATTCCGCCTTTTACCCACCAGAGGGTACTGTCGCAATAGAACAGTGCAGCAGCTCCCGGCCAGCAAGGGAAGAGAAAGAGCCTGAAGAGCTTTCTTCACAGCAGACCAGGTCAGGAGACAGGGGCTATCGGGAGACAGACAATGTGGGGCTGCTGGGGGGTCAGACAGGGGCTCATAAGGGCTAGTGGGGGAGGACAGACTAGGGCAGGGGCTGAATGGGAGTGGAGGCACAGGGCCACATGGGGAAGGGAGGTGCAGGGCCACATGGGGATAGGGGAGAGGGTGCAGAGCTACATAGGGACAGGGGAATGGCTGGGTGGGGACACAAACACATGAGGACAGGGGGAGGGGTGCAGTGCCACATGGGGATAGGAGGATTGGGTGTCTGAGTGGGGGTGGAGGGACACATGTGGACAGGGGGTGCAAGGACACATAGGGGTGTAGGAACACATGGGGACAGGGGCAGATGTGACTGACTGAATAGGAGAGGCTAGGGATCAGCCAGGGATTGCATGGGGGAAGCTCCCTAACAATTCCTCCCAGCCCCCAAAAAAACCTGTCCCACACTTTTCTCCCCCCACACCCAACAACCCTCCAAGTTCACACCCAGGCTCCTTCCCAGCAATTTACTTCCCTCTCTCTCGGTGCCTCCGTTACCCCTGACTCCCCCAAGCCTTTGCACTGCTTCTGAGGGGTGCAGGAAATACAGTTCTGTATTATAGTTTCAATAAATTATTACTCAGAGTTCTATATTAATGTGCCTAGTAAGGAATCTATTTGTCAAATAACATTTCCTGAATCTTCGTTGTCTGTATTGTTACAGACATACTTGCTGACAGGTGTTTTGAAATAAATGACTACAAATAATTTAAACTGGTGTGATTATGTGGGGTTATTTTGGCAAATAAAATAGGCAGAATTTTTAATTTTTTGGCACAGAATTCCCCTAGGAGTAGTAGATGTGTTTATGCAAACACAGTGTGTTCCCGAAGTCTTTCCCCCAGCTCATCACTAGATGTCAGGGGAGAGCTCATCCAGTCCCTGTTTACATAGGTTTGTATAGTAGATAGTACAATGGAACTGTTTGGAGCCTTTGCACACTTCAGTAACATAATTAAGCAACAATACTAATAGTAGATTGGTGCCATCTGGAGCAGCCTCCCTGCCTCATCAACTCTTCATCACTTTTCACACCTCAACCTACCCCTAAAGTTTTAAAACCAGATTGAATAAAACACTAGCAAATATACAGTAATGTAAGGAACGTACCTACATTGTTCAGATGATGGACTAAAAATGATGTAATGTGTTTTTCCATCTCTGTTTTCAATTGCTCTGCCTAAGCTGGAAAATGTATTTATTTTAGGTGCCTATCTCAAACTCTAGGTAATTGATTTTGTTTAAACCCCCAAAGCCATCCAATTTAGAACCTTCAGCCTAACGAAGTCAGCTACTCAGTAGCACAGCAAGAACAGTGAACCAAATCCACCAGACTCCAACTTCACCATCACTGGGTCTGCAGCGCTGCTGGTATAAACCCACCTTTGTCCCAAATGGTCTTGCAAAAGACACGGACTTTGCTGTATCTCTGGAAGGTGGAACTATGTATTTCTCCCCTTGTCTATGCATCTTAATATCTCTTCCCAGTAACCAGTGATATGAATGGGTATGTGAGAGGGGTGTGCTCCCCACATGAGCGCAGCAAGAGCTGGATTAGGCCAGGTGGGCCCAATCAACTAATTAGGCTGCAAACAGGAGAGATTTAAACTAGGAGGCGGCCACTGATTTTGAACAGGCTCACATGTGAAGGAATAGGCAGGGCTTGTATAAAGCCAGGTAGCTGGGTGTAGGTGCAGGCTACTGCTGAAATAGGTAGTCACTGCTTGGGAAGAGGAAGGAGTGTTAAGGGAAGCTGCTGGGAAAGGCTGTAGTGAAGTAGGCTATAGTCACTCTCTGAATGGAGGCAGGAGACTATGGCCTCATCACTTTTACAAGTGGGAGGACTATACCTTCCCACTTTTTACTGGCCATAAGGGTGAGCGATGGGGTGGAGAAGCGCAAGTGGGGGACCTCCTTCTGGGAGAAAGGGTGGTGGTGGCAGCCCCCCTGCACACACTTTTAGGAAGCTTCTGCTGCTCCTGTATGGAGGAAGTTTGGAAACTGGCAAACCCAGAGAGGGAGGAATCCAGATATGTAGGAAGAAACTCAGAGAAACAGCAGCTAGAGGTGGGACTGTGGCTGCTTGTTATAGGGTCTCTAGGCTGAACCCCCATGTAGAGGGTAGGCCTGGGTTTCCCCTAACCACCATTGGGGGGTGGCAAGGGCATTGAAGGCACCAGACAGATGAGGACTTTAGTGACCTGACTGGAGGGCCAAGCTACAGCAAGGAAGCTGCAAACCCAGAAGTGAGCAGTAGGGTGACCATACATCCTGTTTTGGCTGGGACAATCCCTTTAAGCCCTGTCCCGGCCAGCCTGACTCTTTCCAAAAGGAGGCATTTGTCCCGTTTGCTCTTGCTGATTTGATCAGTTGGCAAGAGCAAACGGGACAAATGCCCATTTTTGTCAAAAATGTGGGGTGCAGAGGGGGTGAGCAGAGATGCTACCCCCACACACACGGGGGAGAAGCAGCATTCCAGCATGCACCCCTCCCCACAGGCTTACAACGACTGGGCAACATCAAGGGGGGCCCTTGGGTGAGCAGCTGGGGGTGCCCAGTTTCCTCTTTCGGAAATATGGTCACCCTGGTGAGCAGGGTGGCAGAGCGAGACAAGATGGGAGAAGACCATATCAAAGGGAAAGTACAAGCTGGGAGAGCTAATCCCCAAAACGGCCAGCAGGAGGTGCTGCAAGTAGTGTGCTACCTGTGACAGGGTCCCTTCATTTTTTCCATGTGGTACAATGGGGCCAGCAGGAGGTGAACACAAGGGACTGTAAACGCCACAAACTCTCCTGGAGTTTTCAGAACATAATTCCCTCTAGCATGTTGACAGCAAACAGGGAGGGGACAAGCCTACTGCTGAAATCCAGGTGACACAGAAGGAAGGGCAAGTCTTGAATTTATGGGCACAGGAGCTTCTGTGCACAGAGAGTTGCCTCTTAACCAGCATTGCATCTTTGTCACCTCACCCTTGGCAGTATAGCTCCAGTCTGAGGAGCCCTGTTGCCATTGGCTGAGTCCCCACCCCAAAGACTCTCAAGTAGCATCCACAGTAGGTATTGTGTAGGAGTTAACGATGTTCCAGGAAACTTATGGCCACATGATATTATGGAGGCCATGAGCTTAGCAGGATTTCCCAAAGGACTGGATAATGAGCATTGTAGAACTTATGAATGAAATGGTTTTTAATTGTTCACTTTATTAGCGTAACTTCATAGGTAAAGTTTCATGAACGAAACAACATTCATTCATAAAACCGGTTACCTCAATAACTGGCTAATTGATAATTAAGCTGCTTGTTGAGCTCCTGCGGTTAAGTCCGCTGCTGCTCAGCTCAATTAAGCTGCTTGTTAAAAGCCACAGTTGTTCAGCCCACTGCCTTTGTAAATTTCACTGTCAATCCAATTCCTGCTTAAATCACTGAGATTTGCATTGTTTCAGTATTGTAACTTCTGTTCACCATTCATTATGCTTGTCTATATTGTAACTTCTGTTCACTGTTTGCCATATTGTAATTCAAACCCCATTTTAAAACGCTTACTCCATTTTGTAAAAGCCTGCTGCAACCTTCATTTTTGCAAACCCTGCTGTAATCTTATTAGTTTAGTTTAGATGTGTGAATGAGGTATGTATGGATGATGGAATCAACCTCCAGCACCAGCCTGTCCTGATGAAATAAAGTACAAACACCAATGGCTGAAGATGCAGACAACAGCCCTAACAAAGTAAAAAGAGTCCACCCTAAAAAGGAAAGAACAAAGGTACAATAGAAGGAAGATCAAAGCCAGGCCCGAGGCTGAAAGTCATGGTCTGCAATTGACGGGTGAACAATCATCAAACCCAGAGGCAGCATGACCCAGCAAGACCTATAGACTTTGAATTCAAACTAAAGCCTATAAAAAAGATGGGTGAAATGGGAGACTTTGGGTAATGTTCTGCTATCAACATTGAGGGGCATAGGTGTGCGCCCAACAGAGACTCAGCCCTTCCTTGTGCCCGGCTTTGCTGGCCAGTTAGCTGCCATGAGCTACAATACCCAGTTGTGAACTCAAGCCATGAACTCAAGCTACGCTCAGGACTGGTAACTATCCAGCAGCTGCAGAACATTGGGGGGGGGGGGGTGTATATAAGTATTAAGATATTAGTTAATGGTCATAAATCAAATTATAATAAATGTGGCATCTTTGTCTTGCCCCCTGAAGCGATCCTGTGTAGTTTTGTCTGCATAACAGCACGCCCACATTTACATTAGAGAAAACAAACAAGTTTTAGGAGGCATAAAACCTCTCCTGCTTCAGAGCATAAACCAACCACTAAACTGCCTGAGATTAGAAAGACTCCCCCCCGTGGGCTGATTATTCCAAAATTGTGCATTGCAGGAATTCCTGGGAAGCAGCTGGTCCTGGCCCCTGTCAGACCGGATACTGACTAGACGGACTACTGGTCTGATCCAGTAGGATAATTCCCATGGTTCCATTGTGATCTGAACAGAAGAACTATTAGAGAGAGAAGGTGGGTGAGGTAATATTTTACTAGGCCTTGCCTCACCAATATCCTGGAACCTAAATCCAGATCATCACTCTGGGATGCACACAGAGGGGACTCTCCACCCATGAATCCCTCTCTGCCTATCTGGATTTCCCTGTTCTGGAGCTCTGCAGAGTTCAGGATACAGGGCAAAAAGACAACCACCATGCAGCATGATATTGTCCATCCTGCAATACTATGCCCTGCAAAGCCCACAATTTCTTCATGGAAAACTGAGCAGCAAGTAACATAGCTCAGAGCTGTAGCACGTCCTTTTCAGTCCTCCCCAAGGCCTGCATGTTGGGGGATGCCATTGGATTAAGCCAAAGGCAGCTCGCATTGCTGGAGCAGTACTGCCTGAGGGCAGGGGAAGCTGCTGATGAGAAATTGCACCTTTTGGGGACAGTTCCTGTCTCAGTGTACATATGGATGAGTTTTATTCTCCAAGCATAACTCTGTTCATTTCAACTCCCTCACCTTGTCTCAGTGGAGTTACACCTGGAGTTAATTCAGCAAAGTGTATTCTAGCAGCAGACAGTCTGACAGCAGAATCTGGAAGTTTATACTGTGAAGGAGAAAATAAGGACAGGAGCATCCCGAGAAATATAAAAATGTCAGTGGATGTACCATAAAAAGCAGGAAGAGGAAGAGGACTAGCGGCCTTTAAAGAGAGTTCTGTAAATGGTGTACAAGTCAAAAGGTACTTTGGGTGGGAGAACTGACAGTTCTGTAGTGGGAGAAGGTCCTGTACATGATGTAAAACCATATGTGGAGGGTGAGCCAGATTAATGCCACTCTTTGGTGGAGCGTGTTCATTTGGCAAATATTCTACAGACTCTTGCTCTGTTACGTGTGTTTTTCTTTGTAGCTAACATACATTGGAATGTACTAATCATAACAGAAAATAAACCTAAATATACAATGGGGAGTATTTCTAGAATCCTTTCCGAGCACCAGACGTGCAGCATGGCTCTAAGACTTTGTGTGAGCGTGCTCTAAAAAAAGCTGGTTTTCTTAAACCATCCGTTCTGAAGAACCAGCTCTCTGAAACAGAAGCGGCTGGATTATAAAAACAAATGGAGTGGTGATTCATAGTTTGTTGTTTTATAAACTTTGTGCTTAGAGAAATAAGCTAATTGGCTGAGAAAAAAAATGTCTTGACCTGTTACTGCAAAATAGGGCTTACGTGAATGTTAAGTGATATATAAGGAAATCCAAGTGAGTGATAGGCAATTCTTCAGCACAAAACAACCGTTGTTGTTTTTCTACTCTGTTGTGACATGACCAGGTTGATTAAAGGAAGCTGCTTGGTGTTGGTGCTTGACAACACTGCAAGACATGTTATAGGGAAAATGCGCTTTCATGCAAAAAAAAGCTTGTAATCAAAGTGTATGGTCACATTTCCTATTGTGCAGGGAAGAGAAATGAAGACCACATATAAATTCACGAACGCCGTGTGACAAGAGCCCCTTCGCCTTTTTGAAGGACTCTGATCAATAAAACTGGCTTGTGGTTAGTTTCACTTACAGTAAAGCAAGAAAGCAAAGAGAACTATGCTTACCTCTACTGGGAAACTTCGCAAGGTGGACTTGGTAGTGAAAGATTCTGAGCTCTAAGATTATTCTTTCCTCGGTTACGTTATTGCTTTGAGCAGTAGGACACACCTAATAGCTCCTGTTAATGAATTGAGTCTTTAAGATTATTGTAACTCCAAAGTCCTGCTAACTCCTTATGGCTATTCACATTGACAGGGCTTTTTTAACAAACATAGGGTTGTGTGACCCAGGGAGTCCCTCACTGCCAACTGGCAGAGGGCACGTCCTACTATAACTCGCATCAGGCCTGCACACTCATTGCCCCAACACACTGTTGCCATAATCTGTATCTAAAAGGTGTCATGGGAGGTATCATATGCCACTGGCAACAAGCTGGACATTAATATTATTGGGTGATGTATGTAGGGGGACGTGTATAAAGAATTATAGACATGTGCTGTGAGCAGGCTGCTGCTGTCAGGGCTTTGAGCCAAAGCTGTGCAGCACAGAAGCACCCAGGGTTACAGGGCAGGTGGTGACAGAGCTCCTTACTGGTCTGGGTAAACTCCCATAGTGTCACACACCTTCCCTCTTCCAGTACTGCAGGAGGTCACCGATAGGCAGTGGGTCAGAGCCCTCTTTCCTGGACAGGGCATTTGCCACTATATTTTCTTTCCTCTTAATAGCCACAATGTCCATGTACAATTCTCCAGGCGTCAGGCACCACCACCGCAGCTTGGCATTTGCACCCCTGGTCCTGTGTAACCAGACTAGAGGAGGAGAATCATGAGTCAAGACCTTGAATTTCTTGGTAATGGGATTAGGCAATAAAGCCGCTCAGGCCTTCACTATGGCATAACATTCTTTTACTAGGACAGAAACATTTTGTTCAATGGGTATCAGTTTCTTGCTTAAGGGGGCGTTTTTTATTTTTGTTATTTTCCCGATTGCACCAGTACAGCCCCTAAGCCAAGGTCTGGTGCATCTGTACCCAGCTCAAACATTTTCTCAGAGTCTGGACTGGGCAGAACAGGCTTTTCAGACAGGCTTTTCATCTTATCAAAACCCACTAGACATGCCTTTGACCATACAAATTTGTTTGGTTTTATCTTTTTGCACAAGTATGTGTTTGCAGATACAATATCACTGAATCTGTCCACTAATCAGCGGTAATAGTTGACCACGCCTATGAATGACTGGACCTGCTTTTTGGTGGGGGTACAGGCCAGTTAGCTACAGCTTCTATATAGAAGGGATCCGGAGAGATTTGTATTTCTTTATGAATCTGTCATTGTACTTTGTACACGCTAGCATTCAGCCACCAGATCAATGAGGTGTGTAACAGGGACTTGGGTGACCAGGCAGCCTAATGGTTGGATCTCGTGGCTCTCAGCCCCCTACTGGCTGAGTGGCCATAACCTTTAAGGCTGGGGAGGGTTGTGGGGGGGATACAGGCCCTCCCTTTTCACTGGGTCCCAGCCCATGGACCTGTGTATGTCAACCCCTGAACAGAGAGGTTGGTGTCCCACCCAGCAGGGAGTCAGAATCCACTGACCTGAGCTACTTCCTATCAGTCCATTCAGTTTGGGGTGCAGCCTCTCTAGTCCAATCTACCAGCCAGCTTGCTTCCCACCGTATTCCCTGTGACATCTGGACGGCACCTTGCTGCGGTCCCAGGCTCCTTTGGACAGGGCAGCCACAACTGGTGAAGGCAAGTCCCTCAGTGTCTCTGGGGTTTGCTCAGTCACTGGTTCCCCTTCTGGTTCAGTGCCTCCTTCCCAGCAATCCCTGAGCAGATCTAGGGGTTCCCTTATCTTACTCGTGTACAAGAGATCAAAAGGGGCATACCCTGCAGACTCGAGACACTTCCGTCTAAGCAAATAACAGATAGGGGAATGTTTCGTCCCAGTCCTGGGTCCTTTTGTTTGCATACATTCCCAGCACAGATTTTAGTGTCCCATTGAACCTCTCAACCAAACCCCTCAGGCAGCCTGTGGGTCCGGTGTTTACAACAGCCGCATTAACCTGGGTTAGGGCTGGATGGGGTGTGGTCTTAGATTCCCTTTGCTTAGGGCAATTGTCCCTCAGGTGTTAGGTGGAGTTACATGTTCAACACCCTCTGGGGTAGTTCTCCTATGGAGGGGGTCTGCGAATGTGACTTCCAGGAGGGGAGCGGTTCTGGGGAGGTGAATGCCTGGGCTCCCACCCTTCCTCTTTCTTCACAGGGGTAAAGTGGGTCTGCCCCCTTTACACTGGGCTTTTAACCTTTCCTTGGAGACTTGTGCTCACTGGAGACTCTGGCTTGTATATAGGAATCAGCCAAATTGGCAGCCACATGTGCAGACTTTAGGGATTTCTCCCACATTGCAGCTCTGATTTCTTCAAAAAACATACACTCAGAAAATGCTCTTGCGCAAAGAAGTCAAGTAATTGGTCATAATTCTCTAAATCCTTTCCTTCATCAAATCACACATTCTGTATGACTCATTAACATCCTTTGACATTTCTAAATCTCCCCCTGTACACTACAATTTTGCAATACAGCTTTTGCAATACAGCCTTTTTCATCACATTTCAAAGCCTGTTCAACTGGTATTTCTTTAAATACAAGCAATGCTTTACTTGAGAGCTTTGTAACCAGCTTGGGAATTTTCTTGTCTTGACTTTATGGAACTCAGTCTTTCAAAGTAGTAAGATATTCCAAAGTACAATCTGATTCTTTGTATGCAGGCCATAGCTTGTCCCAGCTGGGTGATTCTTGGGAAGAGAGAGTACCTCCGGGCTGTGGGATCTGTTCATGCTTCTTCATCATGTCCAGGTTATAACAGCCATTCTCTCTCCCTTTCTTGGGCTTCCTTTTTGTTTAGTTCCATGGTTCATTGGTGTGCGTCCTTGCTGCCTCCCTCTCCTTGGCTCTGAGCTCAGCTTCCCACCTCTAGTGCTCTTGGTCCTTCTCCATTTTAGCCATCTCCAAATTGTTGGTCCGCTCTGCTACCTCCAAGTTCTGTACCTCTGTCTCAGCCAGTTTGAATTGCATGGCTGCCTCACTGAGGGCTGTCTCTTTGACCACCATTTCTTTTGTTACTTTAGTCTATCTACTCATTTGACACTTTCTTTTGTTCTATTTCCTCGCCCAAAATAAACAAACAGAAAATAACACTGTAACCTTTCTTTGACTGTTCCCAGCCTTCTCACCTGAGAATCAATTAAAAACCTCATCAAATAGCAGGCTGTGTGTAAATCCTGTTTGACTACACCAGGATGATGCTATGGGACTTCACCCAGACCACCAAAAGGTTCTGTCACTGCCTGACCTGTAACCCTGGGAGCCTTTGTGCTGCGCAGCTTTGGTTCACAGCCCCCACACCAACAGCATGCTCACAGCCCAATGGTCTTATCCTGAGCTTCCACCACCCAGTTACTCCTTGCCAGGTGGCATCAACCACCCATCCTGGGATAGTTTTGTAATAAAACAAGAATACATTTATTAACAAAGAACAGATAGTTAAATGATAATATGCAAGAATAGAAGACGCAGATATGGTTACAAGTAAAACTAAACCAAACATGCTTACAAGGGACTATAACTTCTGCATGTTACAATCTTTGTCTAAACAGGTTTCTCGTGTATAGTCAGTTCCAGCTACTCTTGGATTTCAGGCCAAGAGGATACACTTTGCATGAGCTCATAGGACACTGCTCTCCCTTTGTCCCCTAGATAATGGATACCAAAATGGCTTTCTGCTTCTGCTTCTATTTCCCAAAGTCTATTGCAGGGGTGGCCAAACGTACTGACCCTCTGAGCCGCATACGATAATCTTCAGAAGTTTGAGAGCCGGCACTCCTATTGAAGCTCTGAGCCCTGGTAGGTGCCTACCATGGGGCAGAAACCCTTAGCTCCCCCCACCCCAGTCTGGTAGGTTGGTAATGGGGGGAGGGGAGGGAGGACTTCGTGAATCGTGCTTTACCTGTAAAAGAGCCACATGCAGCTTGCAAGCCACTATTTGGCCACTCTTGGTCTATTATGTCTGTTCAAGAGACAGGAAGCTTTCCTGGGGAGTACAGGCTCCATCACTCATCCTAATTGCTAAATGGTATTTCCGCCCCTCTTGTTTTAACTTGATGGGGTTTTTTTACTTTATATGTACATGTACTTTTCATTGTTCTTGGAGGCATTACCTGGTTCAGTTTACATCAGAGACACGGGGAAACAAGAAAAACAACATACCTTTGTCTAGGGAAGGCTTGGTTTATGCACTGCTTGCAAACACTTTTTAAGAACATATTTCCAGCATATTGTGATGGGTTGGATCATAGAAACCCCCTGGGGTTGCCACCTGCTTTCCTGCCCTGGCCGCTTAGGACTTCAGTGCCCTGCCTGGTTTGAGCCAGACCCACTAGCCTGCTGCAAACCCAGACCCAGGGTCTGAACCACATCCCCTAACAGCTGTAGGCTTAACTGAAAGCAACTTACAGAAGTGTTCCTGTCTTTAACACTCAGATGTCCAACTCCCAATGGAGTCCAAACCCCAAATAAATCCATTTTACCCTGTATAAAGCTTACACAGGGTAAATTCATAAATTGTTCACCCTCTATAACACTGATAGAGAGATATGCACAGCTGTTTGCCCCCACCCCCAGGTACTGATACATACTCTGGGTTAATTAATAAGTAAAAAGTGATTTTATTAAATACAGAAAGTAGGATTTAAGAGGTTCCAAGTAGTAACAGACAGAACAAAGTGAATTACCAAGCAAAATAAAATAAAACACGCAAGTTTAAGTCTAGTACAGTAATAAAACTGAATACAGATAAAATCTCACCCTTAGAGATGTTTCAATACGTTTCTTTCACAGACTGGACACCTTCCTAGTCTGGGCACAATCCTTTCCCCTGGTACAGCCCTTGTTCCAGCTCAGGTGGTAGCTAGGGGATTTCTCATGATGACCGTCCCCTTTTTTGTTCTCTTCCAGCCACTTATATATCTTTTGCATAAGGAGGGAATCCTTTGTCCCTCTGGGCAGGCCCGCCCAGAGGGGGGGGCAAGTGGGGCAATTTGCTCGGGGCCCTGTGAGCCCTGGCCCGGTGGCGGTCCAGGTCTTTGGCAGCATTTCGGCGGTGGGGGGCCCTTCAGTGCTGCTGAAGACACAGAGCGACTAAAGGGCCCCCCGCCACCGAAGACCCGGACCGTCGCCGGGTGAGTACAAGCGCCGCAGCTCCCCCACTTTGCCCCAGGCCCCCTGAATCCTCTGGGTGGCCCTGTCTTTGGGTTCCCATCCCTCCTTCTCAATGGAAAAACACCAGGTTAAAGATGGATTCCAGTTCAGGTGACATGATCACATGTCACTGTAAGACCCCAAGCCTTCATTCCTCCCAGCCTGACTCACAGGAAGGCCTGCCTGCAAACAGAGCCATCCACAGTCAATTGTCCTGGTTGATGGGAGCCATCAAGATTCCAAACCACCATTAATGGCCCCCACTTTGCATAATTACAATAGGCCCTCAGAGTTATATTTCATATTTCTAGTTTCAGATACAAGAGTGATACATTTATACAAATAGGATGACCACACTCAGTAGATTATAAGCTTTGTAATGATACCTTACAAGAGACCTTTTGCATGAAGCATATTTTAGTTACAGTATATTCACACTTATCAGCATACTTCATAAAATCATATAGAGGTCAATGTCACACATACATCTACAATATTTGACACATACCCCCATACATACATCACACAAAAATAATAATAACCAGCATTCTACCAATTTGCATACTATATATCCCAAGACACCTTTTAGATACAGATTATGGCAAAAGTTGGGGCAATGAGTGTGCCAGGCCTGATGTGAGTGATAGTAAGGTATGCCCACTGTCAGTTGGCACTGAGGGACTCCCTCGGTCACAGCGTGCTAACCCTGGTGTGCTAGCTATATTCCTACATTCTGCTTTTCTAAACACCCTTGCACATCCAAAACTGATCTCTTCTTGGGGCTTTCTGTTGCTCCTCTGGCTTCTGCAACATTTTTGCTTTTGTTGCATGTGTCTAATTTGGGGCATGATCCTACAAGCCCTTCATGGGCAGATATTCTGGGAAACTCAATGGTATTTCCACATGCAGACAGCTCACATGGTCAAGGTTTTAGGTTGAAAGATGTTTGTTGACAAGGACCTATTCTTTCTACGTGATTGTAAAGATACATCTCTGGAGCTATATAGATAGCATGTTAATAAATTAATAATAATAATAATATTTATTTCCTGTCTTACATTTTTGCGTAGTGTTGCTCTATAGTTTTGAAACAGCTGCCATGTTCCAACCCAGAGGCTGCTGCATTTCGGAATTGGATAAAGAGATCTATGTACATGTTTTCTGCACTTCACAGCCTGGTCTGAAGCTTAGATCGTTGATATTCATAAAGGATATTCTTGAATGAAAAGCTGTATGAAAAAATATAAAGTGCCTGTGACGTTATCTAATTAAAATATGACCACGTAGATCTTTGTTGCTACCATTGTTATATAATTGCAACAAATCTTGTACAAAGTGTGGCATGTAAAATGTCTATGGAAAAGTTATGATTTGCTGAATATGATTATGCTATTGGCATGCATGTATTATTTTTGTATTTGAAGTTGTGAGTTTTGACTCTATATCTGTATTTCAAATGTGTTTGCTTCTGGGTAACACACACAAGATATTTAGCCAGCACACTGTGAAGGAACTATTTAAGTTGAATGGCCCATCAAAGAACACTTAACTCAAAATGGTCCATGGGAGATGCCTATCTACTCTTAATGGAATTTCTTGTGATGGCTTCTACTGTGACTAAGCGAAGCATGCATGGACATGTGACTTCCCCATGTGACTCCAAACACCATCTTGTTCCCTGTAATTTTCCACAGTGAGAACAATGGGTTTCCCTTCACTTGACAGAAGCTATAAGAGGCCCTGGAAACAGCTCCATTTTGCCTCTTTCCTGCTCAAACGTCTGGACTATGGACTTATACTAATGGGAACATTCTAACCAAGGGACTGAGGACCTTCTAACGATTTGGAAGCAACCAGAGACTTAACAAGCCAGCAGTTTATTCCATCACTACTATGAGCATGATCCAAGAATTTTGCATTTATTGTATGTATTTGATTCTTTAAACCAATTTTAACTCTCACTTTTCTTTCTTTTTTATAAATAAACCTTTAGATACTAAAGGGATTGACAACAGTCTGATTATTGGATAAGATCTGAGTTGTAGATTGACCTGGGTATGTGGCTGGTCCTTTGGGATCAGAAGTACCCTTTTGTTTGATGAAATTGGTTTTAAATAACCACTCCTCATTAAGTCTAGTGTCTGGGTGTTGAATCCAGGACTGGAATACCTAAGGAGGCTGCATTTCTGACTTCTTGTTAGCCAGTGTGGTGAGACAGAAGTTTACTTTAGTTGCTGGTTTGGTACATCTCATGGAAGAATAACCACCAGTTTTGGGGCATCTGTCCTCTTTCCCCAGCAGCTTGTCCTGAATCTGGTATTCTCAGTGGTGACCCATGGAGGCACAGTGACAGTGCCGTTCTTACTTGAATATCTTTAATAAAAGAAAAAGTTCCAAAGGAACAGAATGTTTTCTTTGTATTTAAAGGGAAACTGTTAAGTTAATAATTTTAAAGTAGGTTTCATAGCTAATGGCTATGACAGGTAGAGTCTAAATATCTGTTTAAAGCAAGCAACCAATCAAATTTAGCACTGTGCCACCAACATTTCACACAAAACCTTATGCCACCATATTTTCAAGATCAAAGCAATAAACTATCAAAAGAATGTTTTTAACTCCCCCAGCAGGGGAAACGGCTGGCATGCTACTGATATACAAAATAATAAATGTTGCTTCTGAAATTCCCCTTACAGGCAACTGAAGTTGCAAGGCTATAACCTACTTAAGACTGCAAGGTCCTTGGGAGCAAGGGGCTATTTTGGTTCTATTGCTTGTACAGCCCCTATCACAATGGGGTCTTGGTTCCTGACTGAGGTACCTCGGTGCTACCATAATATAAATAACTCCACAGAACACTTTTGAAACGGTATTGGTGGCATGGGGGAATAGCTGGGTAGTGGGGGGAAACCGGCACTGGAGGGGGTGAGGTGGAATAGCTGGGGGAAAGCTGGCACAAGATGCTGGCTGTGACATACCAGGGTACAATCCAAACTAATGAGCAGCTGTGTCACCTCTGCTCTGCAACCTTGGGTGCCTTACAATGCCTTGCTAAAGTAGTTCCCACTTCGGCGGCTCACAAACAGCTTAACAGCATGTCAAGCCACATCCTGAGTGTTTGTGTGTAACTGCAGCCTGCCAGCCACACTTCAGTTACACTCTGGGCTCTCACCAGCCTGGGTCATACTGCAGGATGACCTCAACACACCCCCAGTCTTAGATTTTCCCCAGTCCTGTACTGCCCAGCCCTCTCCTGGACAGTACAGGTTATATTAGGTCCGTTATTTCTTTAAAAGGAATAATATGCACACAATTTGCCACCCCAAATAGAGCTTCCCTGACACTTCACAATAAACACACTGGATTAGATAAAACAATACAAGTTTATTAACTGCAAACAGATAGAGTTTGAGTATGTACAAGTAGTGAGGCATAAAAGTCAGAAATGGTTACCAGAAAAATAAATATAAAACACTGCTGGTGCCTAACTTAACAAACTATGTTAAATTCAAAGCAAAGTTTCCTCACCACATGCTCTCAGCAGTCTTATCATCCAAACGTCTTAGGTCAGGATCCCTTCCCCAGTTCAACGGCTGCTTCCTTTGTCCCTCCAGGTGCAGCAAATCAATGAGGGGTGGATGTACCTTGGGATGTTTGTCCCCCTGCCTGAAGAACATTTCCCTCTGGGTACCTGGAGACAAAAAGTCTATGTGGAAGGATGTTCCCTGCTACTTTTTTCTCACTTGTTTGAGCTTCCTTTGTTTCCCTTCCTACTTGATGACTCTGTTTACTGCTTACATTCAAATTAAGCAGAACACACATTCCCTTGTTTGAGACAGACCTGTTTGCCAACCTCAGTTTGGAACATGTGTTAATAACACCATACAGAGAAATCTTATAACTTCACAGATAATGTTGTCACACATAGTTTAACAGGATTATACTGATAAGCAAATGATGAGGTTTTCAGATGACACCTTACAAAGTGTACTTTGTACAAAGATTATTACAATAGTGAGTAGGATGTGACTAAAGGGGTATGTTCTGTCACAGTGGCATAAGGAAGCTGGAGGAGCTAGGTGGTGGGGGTAAGGTGGCAATGGAGGGGGTAGGAGGAAGCTCATAGTGGGGGGAGGCATAGGGCAGTGGTGCCGGAACAGGGGGCCAGGGGGCCATGGCCCTCCCACTTTTCAAAAGTGGACGGGCCTGGCCTGTCAACTTTTCACCACTGCAAACCACGCCCCCTTCCCCTCCAGGAATAGCTGGATACAAAGGGCGAGCTGGCATGGGAGGGAATAGGGGGGAAGCTGGCATGGGAGGGGAAGGGGGAGAAGGTGGAATAGCTGGTACAGGGGCAAAGCTGGCATGGGAGGAGGGCAGGGGGAGGATGGAATAGCTGGGTACCAGGGGGAGCTGGCATGGGAGAGGAACCGGGGAAAGGTGAAATAGCTGGACACTAGGGGGAGCTGGCATGGGAGGGGATGGGGGGGGAGGTGAAATAGTTGGGTACCAGGGAAGCTGGCACAGGAGGGGATGGGAGCAGGAGAAAGGTGAAATAGCTGGTACTGGGGGGAGCTGGCACAGGAGGGGAACCGGGGGAAGGTGGAATCGCTGGATACTGGGGGGAGATGACATGGGAGGGGACGGGAGTGGGGGGTGGGGACTGGCACGGGAGGGGAACCGGGGGAAGGTGGAATCACTGGATACTGTGGGGAGCTGGCATGGGAGGGGAACCGGGGGAAGGTGAAATCGCTGGATACTGCGGGGAGCTGGCATGGGAGGGGAACCAAAGGCAGGTGGAATCGCTGGGTACCAGCAGTAGCATAGGAACCATTTGTGGGGTGCTGAAAGCCACTGAACCAAAGTAACCCCCCTGTGTGTGATGGAAACCCCTTCAAGCCAGGGGTGCTCCTGCACCCCCAGCACTTGTGGTACCAGGAGCCACTGGCGCTGGGTGAGGAGCAGCCCCCAGCCGGAGCACGTCCCGCCCGCGGGGGAGGCGGGCGCTCCAGCGCGGCTGTGTTGCCCCATCCCGACTCTCCCCGTTCCGGGCCCGGCTCCTCCTGGCTGGGTCTCGGCTGGGTCGGAGGCTCCTGAAGCGCAGCGGCAGCCCCGAGTTGAGGGCGGGGGAAGCATCCGGAGCCATCCGCCGCCATGGTGAGTGCCCCCGGGCGGAAGGGCTCCGCAGCCCGCGGGGGCAGCCCGCCGCGCCGCGCCCCTGGGGCAGCGCCCCCCGCCTGCTCCGGGGCGTGAGGAGAGGGCAGCCGGGGCGGCCATTTCCCCCGCAGGGTCCCTCACACCGCGGCGTGTCTGGCCAGGGGCTGCCTGCGGCCCCGGGGTCCCGAGCGGGATTAGCCCCCGGAGAGCCCGCCCCAGGGCTGCTGGAGCCTTACAGTGGGGCGGGACCTTCCCAAACAGCTGCTCTGAGCCTGACTGCTGCGTGTGCAGGAGCCACAATGCTCCGAACGGCCCTTGACTCCGGTTTGGGGCCGTTTATACGGTGCGAGTGCTCCACCTCACTTCCGGGTTCTCTTTCTGATCCCCTGATAATCCCTGTTGTTTCCATAAAGATGGCAGGCGTGTGAGTCAGGCAGCAGAGAGAAATGCTGCTCTGTGTTTAGGGGGTGAAGGGTGCTGGAGATCATGACGCAGGCTAGGACTTCGTTTTGTGTTGTACATGTTGCCCATCCTTCCTTGAGCCACAAGTTCCCATACGGTTCTGGAGTTAAATAATAGCCGGCGCAGGTAGAAAGCGGTTTAGAAACACGGGTAATAGGTACCACACCACGTTAGACGAGATCTGAAAGGGGTTTTGTGTGCGTCAGTACACATCCTGTGTTATACCTGCTCAGACCTGTTGTGCCTGAGTCAGATCATCTGGGTTTTCCTAGGAAATTGGAGACACTGCTGGGTTGTTGTTGGTTTTTTTTTATTTATTTATGTTAATTTTGTTGGCAAGCCAGCCCTATTACTTTAAATAGCACCAGCTGTTAATAATGCATCTCATCTCTGCTGAATATTTTTATCGTAGGGATCAGTCGGTAATGAGCCTGGTTCTGAGATAAATAAATGCCATCACGATTTTGCTCTTTTCTTTAATGTTGTTAAGATCTCTCAGTTCAGTCCTTCTATTTCTAACTTTTTGGAGGGGGGGGGGGGCATGACAATATGTACACCTTTTACTGGCTTATACCTCCCTTACTTGTGTTTACATCAGCAATAAGTTTAGATGGGGTTTTATGTATTTACTTTATATCACTGTCTGTTCCTGACTTGAAATTGGGTCGTGGGTCATTCCTCCCTGCCTTACAGTGGGGATCTAAACATTTCCAAGAGAAGAGGGGGAAGCTTGTTATGGGGGGAGGGAGGTTGATTCTCCTGTGTGCCTGTGCTGCTGAGCCGGTGAGAAGCACTGCTGCAGTATGGAGCCAAGATGATGTCATGTAATTGCCCAGGAGTGATTCTGGTTTCTCACAGTTGTGGCTGTAAAATTTGTGGGTTTTGTTGAAAATCTGCTGTGTTTTACTTGTGGAAGGGAGAAAAATACTCTACATTTTTGGATTGCCTTTTCACCTGCCCTGTCTCCATACTATTAAGCCCCATCTACTCTGTTGCAAGCTGGACCTACGTTTTGTGGCAGGATTCTTTTCTCCAGCAGTCTGGTGCAGCATACTGGAAACTCGGCAGCAGTTTTGTTGAAATGTAAAACAAAATCCTGTAAATTAATTGAATATAAAGAATAACATTTTTTATGCTATGTCCATATTTCCAGTTTTCTTTATGCCAAAAAAATTTGTATGAGGAATACGTTACAGTAACATAGAATTTGTCAGGGGTGGTTTTAGAGGTTTTTACAGTTGAGTAAGGTTTTAGAGGGGACTTTTGGGACGCAGTTTGGGAGGAATGTGAGTAGTATACAGCTCGATAGCATTCATCACTATATTTTTGACAGGTTTCTACACCCCATTTTGGGCTTTTGTCCTGCCCTCCGTTCCCATTTCCATTGGTGTCGAGGTTTGGCACAGTCGGCCATTTCTAATTTTTTTTCCTTATTTTTTATGTTTGGTCAGGGGAATGTTGCGTGATTGTACTTTGATACGTTTGGTTGATTATTTAGAGGAAAAGGTTGAAAGAATAGAGTAAGAGAGCTTAAATGAAATGAGTTTTTTTGGTTAGGTTTAGAGCAGGGGTGGGCAAACTACAGCCTGCAGGCCGGATCCAGGCCCTCAGGGCTTTGGATCCGGCCTGCGGGATTGCCACGCCCATGGTGCCACAGGCCCCGTGCTGTTCCCCAAGCCCCTCCTGCACCCCAACTTCCTGCCCTGAGCCCCCTGCCACACCGCTCCTGCACCCCAACCCCCTGCCCTGAATCTCCTCCCACAGTTCTCTCTGCACCCCTGCTCTGAGCCCCCTCCTGCACTCCACACCCCCTCCTGCACCCCAACCCCATTCCCTGAGCCCTCCATACACCCCGCACCCTTCCTCTGCCCCAACCCCTTGCCCTGAGCCCCTTCCTGAACACCGCCCCCCTCCCACACCCCGCACTCCTCCCAACCCCCTGCCCCAGCCCTACATTCATTGCCCTGCATGCAATTTCCCTACAGCTGTGGCCCTCGGGCCAAAAGGTTTGCCACCCCTGCTTTAGAGGAAAAAAGGAAAGAAAGCTTATTAAACAGAAGAAAGATTGTTTGGTTAGGTTTAGTAAGGAGAGATGATTTTTAAAGAATAGAAAGAGGAAAAAATAAGCACAGGGCAAAGAAAAAAGGTTTTAGAGAATAAAAAAAAATAACGCAATAAGAGAGTCTATGTTACTGAACACATGCAGAGCGAAACATCCTAGCCTAGCGACTGCCGGTTGTGAAATTATAACTGTTCTGGGAGACAAACCTTGGGCACTATCCCCGCCTCTTGGTGGACCAATCAGACGCTGCTTTACAGCTACGTCACAGAATACACTTTTTGAACCAGTCCTTTCATGCCAAAACTTTAAAACAAGAGCCTTTCAGAAATGGGCTATTGCAGAGTTGATTATTTAAAAAACTCTAACCAATGAGCATTGACTGTGTGTACAAAGCCACGTATTTTTTCGAACTGCGGCTTTAAAATCAGGAGCCTAGACACAACAGCCATGTCCTTTTACAAGACGCCCACAGATGCCACGAAGCCTGAATTGCATATGGGTGGGCCAGCTCGTGTTCAGAAGAGAAGACCCATTTACACTTATTTTGCTAAAGAGGCAGCACTGAACCCCACATTTCATCCTGAAATTGAACTGAAGAAACAGGAAGACTTTATGGAGTGGGAGGAAAGCTCTCTATGGGAACCCTACAGGGTGGTTCTGTCTTCTGCTCCTTTCTCTTCTCCCTCTAGACTTTATTCCTGGGTATTGTCATCTGCTTTTGTAATTTCTACTTTCATCTTTATGCTGCTGATTTACAAGTCCCTCTTCCTGTCCTGTATATCTAACATTGTTGGTTTGACTTTATATAGCTGAAGTTTAGGGCCAGATTCACTCCAAGTTTGTTGATTTTGCCAGTGTAACCCTGCTGCAGGCTACCTTTATACATTGTAAGCAAAAAAGGCACAATTTTAATTTCTTTGTTTTCTAAAATCCTTCCAATTTTAAGAAAATGAGAATGTAATCAGTTGTGATTATATTATCGTAAATGCATTACTAGCACTGATTACAATGATACATAGAAACATATAATATTCTTCAGCTTATGAGAAGCTAGTCTTCACTGCAAGTTTTAGAAGGACTTAGAGGGGCCTGCCCAGGGAAGCATGCCCAGCAGCCTCCCTCTTCCTCTCTCCACATATTGAGCAGTAGTGAGAAAGCTTGTAATGGACAGACTATGGAAATCTCCAGATCCTTGGGGCTCCTTTCCTAAAGTAGCTTGCACCAACCACAGCCAAGGCCACAGAGTCAGGGCTTTCCACTTCTCTTACATTCCACCTGCTACAGACACATGCACTTGAAACAGAGAGATCTGCCCTGGTTATTGGACCAGTGGCCTCTCCTCCCCATGGGAGACAGAAACCAGGAGGAGCCTCCCAGGTCTTCTGACACCAATATTCACTCAACTCTGAATCTTGATGTCTGGGAGCCTGCTTCTCCACTCAGTGACTTCAGTGGAACTACACTAGCAACTCCCCTGGAATTTTTTCCCCTGACTTCCATTGGTTGTTGGTCCCCAGGGCTGGCCTTACCTTGAGGCAAACTGAGGCAGCCGCCTCAGGTGCCAGATGGTTGGGGGGCACCACTAGGACTCAGAGTGTAGAAAATTGTCTTCTGCTGGTGCATATGTATTCTCTCTACTCTAGATGCACAGAGATGGTGGAGTGCTGTGCTGGAGGAAGGAGGGCACAAGAGACATAACCGACAGGCAGGAGAAAAGATGAGAGGGAATAACAGAAAGCAGCAGGAGCTGCAGGGGGAGAGAGGAGGAGCCTCTTATGTACCTCTCTAGCACCCCCAGGAGTCTGGACTGATTCACACCAGCTTCTCAGGGAGCTTCCTGTTTCCTGCTGCTTCCCTGAACCCACTTGAGGAGAACAGGCAGTCAACTGAAGTAGTAGAAGCCAATTAGCAGGGCCAGCTCCAGGTACCTGCTGAGCAAGCAGGTGCTTGGGGCGGCCAAGGGGAAGCAAATCGGACTCTTTGGGGGCAATTTGGCGGAGGGTCCCTTGGTCCCTCTCGGAGGGAAGGACCTGCCGCCAAATTGCTGCCAAAGAAGAAAGCAGCGCGGTGGAGCTGCCGTCGATCGCGATGGCTGCTTTTTTTTTTTTTTCCCCGCCGCTTGAGGCGGCAAAAACCTGGGAGCCGGCCCTGCCAGTTAGGCCCTTAAGATGCTGATATCTTCCATCACTCAGGGCCTGCTACCAGCCTGCTTATTTGTCCCCTTCTACTGAGTGTTGAGAGCCACTATAGCTGGCACAGAACAGCAGTCACAAGTGAAAGAAGAAAACACCCCACTGGGGCAGCATTCAGAAAAAGCAAGCAAGCAAAGGAAGCTTTTCTATCTAAGCAGGAAGGAGCTCTCCTGAGATACATAGACACAAATGTTCACGCTGAGCCTTCCGGCCCCCGTGAGGATGTGACTGGTGAGGAGATACCTGATCTTCTAGTTAGTCAGAGTGCAGGTGACCTGGCAGCTACTGCAGCATCCATATCTCCATCTCAAATGGATGTAACCATGCACACTCCTGAAGAAAAGTGTAGATCAGAGAAGAGTGGGGTGGAGGCACAAGAAACTGCTGCTGCTGAGTTTAGTTCCTTAAGTCTAGATGATCCAGGACTGTGGACCCACTTGAGCAGTAGCCTGAGGGACTTCCTTGTACTGCATGGGCCACAGCAAGTGAAAAACTTCATGTTCCCCAAAGACAATGAAAATAGAAGTTTCCATCCAACACATTACTGGCGTGAAATCCCCAATGGTGACAAAGTGGAGAGGCCATGGCTTATGTACTCAAAAACCCAGAATGCTGCATACTGTTTTTGTTGCAAACTCTTCCAGTCTAACATTCCAGCCACATTGGGTTCTACATGAACAAAGGACTGGAAAAATCTGTCTAGAAATCTGGCATGCTATAAGAAGGCTGCAAACCATCAGAGAGCATTCCATAGGTGGAAAGAGCTTGAGATGAGACTAAGGTTAAAGGCCACCAGAGATTATCAGCATCAAGAGAAGATTGCATCAGAATCTGTTTACTGACAAAATGTTCTGAAAAAGCTCATTGCCATTGTGAGAATGCTTGCTACCCAAAACCTAGCATTGCATGGCACTTCAGATCAACTGTATGTGCCAAACACTGGAAACTTCCTTAAAATTGTGGAGCTGATGTCTGAGTTTGATGCAGGGGCATCTAAGCAAAGTCACCACTCAAGAAATGTACACATACCACTACCTTGGAAAAACAATTCAAAATTGAGATCCTACAGTTACTGGCAACAAAAGTCAAACAGAAGATTGTGGCAGATCTGAAGTCAGCAAGATATTACTCTGTTATTCTGGACTGCACACCTGACATTGAAACAAATTACTTTAATGGTGCATTTTGTAACAACAACAGAACCTAGTGAAAATGTCCCTGCAATGGTGACTGTCAGAGAGCATTTTCTAGAATTTATTGACATCGATTATACTACAGGAACTGGTATGACAAATGTGCTTCTTAAAAAGCTGGAAGAGTCGGGAATTGCGATAGCTGACATGAGAGGTCAGGGCTACGATAATTGTGCCAACATGAGAGGAAAGAGCAGAGGAGTGCAGACACGGATCTGAGAGTTAAACCCTCGAGTTCTTTTTGTCCCATGCAGTTCTCATTCATTGATCTTGGTGGTCAGTGATGCAGCATCAGCTTCTAGTGAGGCTGCTGAATTTTTTTAATGTAATTCAAAGCATCTATGTATTTTTCTCTGCATCAACTAATGGATGGCAAATTTTGAAGCAACATCTGGGAACAACTTCTCTGACACTGGAAACCACTGAGTGCCACACGATGGGAAAGTCAAGTGGAGGCAATAAAGCCTATCAAACACCAAATTGAGAAGATAGATGATGCCATAGTTCCCATAATGGAGGATAATGCTATGACAGGAACTGTTCGTGGGAAGGAAATGGAATCATCAGAAACATACATAACTTCAAATTTCTGTGTGGCTTAGTGTTGTGGCATGACATACTGTTTGAAATAAATGTGCAATACAGTCAGTTGAAGAACGTTTCATGCAGCTCAAAGAACACAGCAGTATATTTGGGATGTTGTATGATATTCCAAAACTCCTCACTATACCTGAAGAAGACCTACACCAGCAAGGCAGGGCACTAGAGACAGTGGTGACACATGATGACATGCGCAATATTGATGCGAGTGATTTAGGTGATGAACTGAAAGCCCTTTCAAGATACATCTCAGCAGGATCAACTCCAAAGGATGTTCTGGAATATATGTGCACAAATAAGATGACCACCCTCTTTCCAAATGCTTTTGTTGCTCTGCGCATACTTCTAACACTTCCTGTAACAGTTGCCAGTGGAGAACACAGCTCTCCAAGCTGAAGTTAATAAAAACACATCTACACTCCACAATGACACAGGAGAGGCTGGTCGGCCTTGCTACCATCTCAACAGAGCATGAGCTGGCCCAGACCGTGGACCTTCAGGAAGCAGTTCAAATTTTTGCAACCAAGAAGGCATGGAAATCACCACTTTGATTATTCAAACAAATAAAAATGCCAGTGTTTACTATGCAGACAAGAAAAGTTACATTTGCTGTTCTGGCGTTTGAAAGTGAAGTGTTACTTAAAATTTTTGAACAAGGCATTTTAAGTTGTTAGTTCTCCTTTATTGGCGTAGGTAGCAGAGCAGTACCATGAGAGGAGTAGAAAAGGAAGAAGGCAGAATTGAGACCTTTCAAAGTTTTGGCCCACGCGATGGGGCATGGGGTTGTCATTTGAGCTCCCCGCCTCAGGTTCCAAAATGTTGTGGGCCGGCTCTGTTGGTCCCCTTCATCCCGCCTTGACCCTGCCTAACTTCACTCTTCTGCTGTTGTGTTTCTCTCCTTTCCCCTCTACCACTCTCCTCTGTTTCCCTCTACTGTTTACGTACCCCCTTCAGCCATTCCCCCAAAAGCAATAGTAATATAAATAATATATTAAACATGAAAAAGCAGACAAACCCTTAGAACTGACATTCCACGTGCGTGGGATTAACTGGATCACTTTGCTTGTATGCTGTATGCCTTTCCCGTGTCATTAATTATTATTATTTATTTGCATTGCAGTTTGCATCTGAGGCCCCAATAAGGGACGGGAGCTCAATTGTGCTAGGCATTGTACAGATATATAACAGACAGTCCCTGCCCTGAAGAGCATGTCCTTCATCTGTTTTTTGTCTTTTCAGATCTCTTCAGGATAGGGACTGTATCTTCCTATATGTTTTTACAACACTTAATACAAAGCCCCCTGTCCCCCTTCCTGGTTGGGCCTTTGGTTGCTACTGTAATATAAATAGTGATGTTGGAAATACATGGCATTTCAAATCTGCAATGTACAAATCTTCTCACTGATATCAGTGTAACTCAAATGACAGGAGCAGATTTAACAGCTTTTAGAGAACATCCAGTCCTGCGAAATAAGTGTGTGAAATATAATACTTTTATTCAAGCTGACAACTAATACTGAAAAACTAAACAGCTGCATGGAAAGCAACTGTGTTAAAGCAAAGAATACAGAAAATTTAAGGCCATATCTACACTACCACTTATGTTGGCAAAATGTATGTCATTCAGGGGTGTGAAAAAACTCTCCCCTGAGCACCATAAGTTTCGCCAGCGTAAGCACTCGTGTGCACAGAGCCAACATAGCTACTGCCTCTTGTTTAGGTGGTTTTATTGGTTTTATTATGTCGATAGGAGAGCTGTGCTGTTTTAAGTTTAGTAGTGTAGATGTGGCCTAAACGGGTAATGTGACTCTGACCCTTATTTCAAAAAACAAATAATCAAAACAAATATAGTATAATTGTAGGTATCCAAATTCCGTTTGTCCAAAAATCCTGGTTATCTGAATCCAGGTGCATCCCCATGTTAGTCACTAGAACTTCTGCTTATCTGAATGCCCAGTTAGCCAAAAGTTTGGGATGTCCCCCAGGCTCTTTGGATAAATGGGAGTATACAGTACATTGTTTGCATGTGTATGTGTAGAAATAACTTTCTACTTATATAAGCATTATATTGGAGGGGAGAGTAGCAAACCAGGTATGTTTTTGAGAAAATAAATGATAAAGTTAAAGGAAATAAAGATACAATATTTACATAAATTAATAAAACGGCTTAGTGTAGGCCTGGCCTAGATTCCTATGACATGCAAGTAAGGGTACAATATAGAAGGAAAGGGTTTAATTAGTGAGAGCACATCTCATAATACTTTTGTTTTGTTAGTTATCTATAGCCACACTTGTTCCACCTAAACTCTGTATCTCCTGACTTGTGGGAAATAGGAAGGGCCAGCTCATGCTGCCTCAGCAAGTTGATACATTTTTTTAAGAAGTTGCCAGTTTGTGCTGTGAAATCAAAGTAATTTTTAAAATGAAGTTTCTAGACTTCATAGTTACAAAAACTATCTGCAAAATTCCCCCACTTGGTAAGGGAATTCCCATCTTTTCATGTGCTGTAATATATATACTGCTTACTGTATTTTTCACTTCATGCATCTGATGAAGTGGGCTGTAGCCCACGAAAGCTTATGTCCATATAAATTTGTTAGTCTCTAAGATGCCACAAGGACTCCTCGTTGTTTTATCTGCAAAATGTGAACTGAGTATATCTCAGTGCAGTGATGTCTGTAACAATAGTTCAGAGAGTTAGAAACTACTCCATTCAGCTCTTTTGTATTTGAACTCTGAAGCCTAATGATGATTTAAAATGTCACAGTTAACAATAATACAAAATAAGCAATTTTCATGAGGGGAAATGTGTATGTAATTTGCTTCAGATGTCATTGAAGTATAAAATACTATCTTTTTATTCTATAGAAGTCATATATAGTGCTGTTTCTTTCCCCCCCTTCAGGTGAATTTCACCGTAGACCAGATCCGAGGGATCATGGACAAAAAATCCAATATCAGGAATATGTCTGTGATTGCTCATGTTGATCATGGCAAATCGACACTGACAGACTCTTTGGTATCTAAAGCAGGTATCATTGCTTCAGCCAAAGCTGGTGAAACACGATTCACAGACACTCGGAAAGATGAACAAGAAAGATGTATCACAATCAAGTCTACGTAAGTACCATAAAGTTATTTTTAACCTTTGTCTGAATCTTGTAATGCAACACTGTAAAATTTCCTCCTCACAACCCCCCACACACTCGGATTTTTCTGAGCATAGGGGGAGGGATAGCTTAGTGGTTTGAGCATTGGCCTGCTAAACCCAGGGTTGTGAGTTCAATCCTTGAGGGGGCCACTTAGGGATCTGGGGCAAAAATCAGTACTTGGTCCAGCTAGTGAAGGCAGGGGGCTGGACTCGTATAACCTTTCTGGGTCCCTTCTAGTTCTATGAGATAGGTATATCTCCATATATTATATTATATTCATACATGGATCAATGTTATTGTTAATAGAATGAATGTTAATAGGCCATGCTGTCTGATGACTGTATCACCATACTTTGCTTAAAGCATAGTAGCGATTATTTTCAGAATTCCTTACCTACCGAAGATACAAATGTTAGTGCTATATTCATTTTATTAATTCAACTGACTATCAAAGCATTGCTACATCAATGCCAGGACCTTTAATTTACAGGATAGATGGGGATATCTTCTTTGTTAATTATTTGCTGTTCCACTTGTTTCTTTTGAGTCAATATGTCTTGCAGCTGTGCTTCTTGAATTGAAAATATATATTATATTCTCCATATTGATGTGATGATCTTTATTTTTAAAGTGCTAAATCATCAAGTGGAGTCTTATGGGTGCACTCTTCTCCTAATGTAATATTTTCTATTTGTTACTTGAAACAGCACACATTTAAAATGAAATCCACTAATTGACATTTCATTCTTTTTAAGTATTAAATTTTTGCCACTTTTCTTCACTCGAGCACTTAGAATTTAAATTTAAATACTGTGATGGCTTTTAGTTTTAAGAATCTAATATGAATGTTTTTAAATGATTTTAGTTTGTAGATAACTTGTAGGTAGTGCTAATTATATTAGAGTTATTTTTGTAACAAATACTTCAGTAAAATGGAGGATATCAGGGTTCAGCTTATAAACGCATGTAGTGGTCTCTCCTACTTGCTTTGGGCCAGATTCTGACACTTTTACTCATAATGAATAGTACCTTACTCTGAGTAGTTCCTTTAATCTTAACAGGATTACTTGCAGTAGAGTAAGGGTATGTCTATACTACCCGCTGGATTGGCGGGCAGCGATCGATCCAGCGGGGGTCAATTTGTCGCATCTAGGATTTATCGCGTCTAGTCTAGACGCGATAAATCGACCCCCGAGCGCTCTCCCATTGACTCCTGTACTCCACCGGTGCGAGAGGCGCAGGCAGAGTCAACAGGGGAGTGGCAGCAGTCGACTCACTGCAGTGAAGACACCGCGGTGAGTAGATCTAAGTACGTCAACTTCAGCTACGTTATTCACGTAGCTGAAGTTGTGTAACTTAGATCGATCCCCCACCCAGTGTAGACCAGGCCTAAGATACTACTCACTGACCAGAGATGGCAGAATCTGGCCATTTGTGATAATTGAGAATAGCATCTCGACATGTGACATATGACTCAGTGCAGCAGTGTCAACCAGTTGAAAATAAGTTTATAGAGCAAATGATTTGGTGACAGTTATTCTGCTATGTTGGTCATGAATCAAAATAGAAATTCCTTACAGTCAGAGCAAAATATTGGATCCCAAGAATTTTATGAGCCCCAAAATAGTGTTGAGTAGTTCCTCTTTCATTTTCCTTTAATTTATGTATATCATGATGATCGTGTTTTTTAAAGAGGAGCTACAGGAGACTACATAATGTAGGTTTAAAATTACTGAAATAAAATGTTCTCTCCTGCAGAGCAATCTCTCTGTACTATGAACTCTCGGACAATGACTTGGCCTTTATCAAAGAGAGCAAAGATGGTTCGGGTTTTCTTATTAATTTAATCGACTCCCCTGGACATGTAGATTTCTCATCCGAAGTTACAGCAGCTCTTCGCGTCACTGATGGTGCCCTTGTAGTTGTTGACTGTGTTTCAGGTGAGTGTGCTTTAACTACAAGGTTTTGCTGCATCAGTAAAAAAAAAAAACCTGGTGGGTGACTTAATGCACTGGCCTTCTTGCTTTGAAGGTTTAGTTTCAGTTTGGAACTAGGCTGAAAATGAATTGATGGTGGGTCTTAATCCCTAGCATGTTCTCCTGTTCACATTACAAGGGATGAATCTGACCATTCAGGCTCTGTGGGTGAAGTGCAGAGTGGCTGGGGAAGTGAAATCCATCCTCCAACCCAGCATCAGAGTGCAAGGCTGCCGCTCAGACTCCCCATTTCTCCTCCCAGCCTTTTACAATTGCTATCCCATTTTATAGACTGGAATAATGGCTGCAGCCTGTCCCTGCCAATTGCACGAAGCACTGAGGCTACACAAGGAATTCTGTGCTAGGATTCTCTGGCCAGTTTATATAGCGTAAAGTGGTCTTAGCAGACTGAAGAATCTGAACCATTGACTTTTTTTCCTCTTAGGGGTGTGTGTTCAGACAGAAACTGTTCTGCGTCAAGCAGTTGCTGAGCGCATCAAGCCAGTACTGATGATGAACAAGATGGATCGTGCTCTGTTGGAGTTACAGCTAAAACCAGAGGAACTTTATCAGACCTTCCAGCGTATTGTGGAAAGTGTCAATGTCATCATTTCCACCTATGGAGAAGGTGAAACTGGACCGATGGGTAATATTATGGTAAAGAAAATGCAAGTTTTGCTTTAAATGATACCAAGAATTAATGTATCAAGAAACTTCTGTGGTAGTTCACACTTCCTTATCAGGATCTCGTCGCAAACGTGTTCGTAGATTTTATATAGGAGAATGAATTAAAATATTTCCACAGTGGAAGCTGGCAGTTTCCTGAACTCAAGATCCTCTGGCCTAGCACATGAACATACCTGTGATCAGCCCCCTGCCGCCTGTATTGCTTGATCCTCATGCAGAGCAGGAAATGCACCTTCATTGGCTCTGTCTGATGGCCAGGCTGGTCAGACAAACAAATACACTGGTCCATTAGGGCAGACTGGGCTTATGCATTGCTTGCCAAGCACATAACTCTAGCATATATTCATAACTTTCTATGCACCGGGTACCTATATCATGCAAGAATGTTAATGATCAGCGAGTTATTAGTTTTGCACTGATATCTTACACAATATCTTTTAGATACAGATTATGATAACAGTGTGTTAGGTGTAGTAAGTATGTCAGGCCTGACAAGAGCTGCTGCAAAGAGTACTGAACTACCAGATGGCCTCTGTCGCAACCTACTATGTCATGGTCTGGTGGTTAGAACAAGGGTTTATTAGCTAGGATTGTATCCTAGGCTCTTCCACACGGGGGTTCAGTGGAGCTGCAGATACCCAGCCACTATAATTCAGACCACTTTGCCTAACTTTAGGCACATAAGTTTCAACTTCCAGAGGTAATTCAGTACCAAAAATTCACAGAAATTCATGGAAATATTTGGAAGGCTTTAAATCCACTTTCGCTGTAGATATCTTTGTAAAATATAATCAGAACTCCTTGGGTGTAATTGGATTAGCAAAATGGGACAAAATAGAACTCTTGCTTCAACGTAAGATCCAACAAGACCAGTCTTGTCAAGACTGCGGAATATTTTGGGAGTCTCAGTCACATGCTACATCCCACTGAAAGCAAAGTGTCTTGTCACAGGCATTAACTATCATTCTGTTTTTAGATTGATCCCCTTATTGGTACTGTTGGGTTTGGCTCTGGTTTACATGGCTGGGCATTTACTTTGAAGCAGTTTGCTGAGATGTATGTGGCCAAATTTGCTGCCAAAGGTGAAAAAGCACAACTCCCTCCAGCCGAACATTCAAAGAAAGTAGAAGATATGATGAAAAAGCTTTGGGGAGACAAGTGAGTGATGAAATACACATGTATACATAGGCACATGCTTAGCTACCACAGCGATAGGCTGTTCAGGAATATCTTAATGAAGTGTATATATTTAGCACAGTGGCTTGGTTTTCCCTCCCTCTTTAGGACCCTTTAAGAACTCATAATTAGGGCCCTACCAAATTCACTGCCATGAAAAATGTGTCACGAACCGTGAAATCTGGTCTTTTGGGTACTTTTACCCTATACTGTAAAAGTATACAAAAGTACACGTCGTTTCTCAAACTGGGAGTCCTGACCAAAAGGGGGTCACAAGCCTATTGTCAGGGGGTTGCGGTATTGCCACCCTTACTTCTGCACTGCCTTCAGAGCTGGGTGGCCAGAGAGCAGCAGCTGCTGACTGGGTGCCCAGCTCTGAAGGCAGCACTGCCACCAGCAGCAGCCCAGAAGTAAGGGTAGCATGATATGAACACATCCATGAAATTTGCTATTTATGCCTTGACCAACTTGCAAAAAATGTGTGATTATTCCATGATTTAAGTAGACCCCTACTTATAGTTCAAGAGTAGTTCAACCAGTCCCCACAAGGGGTCCCATTTATTTAGTCCACAGGGTACTCACTGGCCCTCCAGGCCCCAACCCCAGTTCAGTCTCTATCTCTGTAGTCAAAAATACCACAGTGTATTTGAAAGCAGAACACAGACTCCCACCATCTTCACCCCAGTTTCAGCTAGACACAGCCCCGTCCTGCCTGAGGGCCTGTCTGCTTCCCATTACCTCCTGCCTGGAGTCTGTCCTTCTCTGCAGGCCTTTGCTATCTGTCCCCTGCTTCTTGGGCAGGATCTCTCCTTGCCTTGAAAGCTTTCTCCTGAACTTCCTCAGCTTAGTATCAGGCTTCCTGCCTCTAGCAGTCTCAGTTACTCTCTCGTCCACCATCCCCTGCGTTGCCTGCTGCACTTTATATAGGAGTCCCCTGATTTCTCTCAGGTGGGGCTCATTTTGTAATCAGGGCTGGTTTAGCCCCAGGCTCTCCTGCCCCTGGGCAAGGCACCCTGTTACAGAATATATATTTAATGCAGACAGTTTGAGGAGAAGTAGCTTATGCTTTTACAAAAAATAAATGTTAATGAGCAGCCTGAAGAACTAGACATAGTTAACACGTATGGCTCAACAATATGTCTGTGCGCATGTGTGTGTATATATAAAACTATTAGGAATACTACACGTATGTGATACAAATATATTCCAGAGGGGGATTCTGATGGCATAAACCATGGGGGGTGACGGGGGGAGAGAGAGAGAGACTAGATTGTTGCCAGAACTTGAGGATGGAGTTTGCTTTTATTACAACGTGTGGATTAAATGAATGTGTAGCAAGTTAGATTATGGGCCCGCTCCAAAGCCCACTGAAATCAGTGGCAGTCTTTCTATTGAATTCAGAGGGCTTTGTGTTACCCAGGGTTTTCGGAACCCAAAGCAGTGGTAACTTAAATGTTTCTCTCCAGGCGGTGTCAGGAATAAATCAGTGGGGACACAGCTCCTCCGTCTGCTAAATGATTGGCACAAACCAGAGTGCTTTTACCTAAAAGTACTTTTTTCTCAAGTTTTAAAGACACACACATATATGCTCTAGCGGTAGGTTCAGAGTATCCCAAATATTATAGTTACCCAATGTTTGAAATGGTTTCACGTGATCAACAGCCAGGCTTTGGGGGGCCCTCCTTTTGTCCAGCTGTTGGGGAGTTTAGGCGTCAACTCCTTGCCTGAAGAAAAGCTTCCTCCGACTGCTCCAAAGCATATTCTTTTGCTTAATTTTTTTATAGCTAACTTAAACAAAGTATATAACTCATAGTGACTCCTAGTGGATCACAATACTAACCCCTAGTGGATCACCAATTTTCCTAATTTTAGCAAACTACTCATTATTTCTTCTTATTAAAGCATTTATGGTATTTCTAGTTATAACAACAATCAAACAGGAGCACTTAACACCAACGTTGGCTGTCCAAACATTCCTTCCATTTTCATGATACGTTACCTTTTTGTCCCATCCTCCGATTCTGATTAGCAAAACTGCAATCATGCAGCTGTTTGGCCTTGCCTCTCAGAGCCCTAAAATTAATTCTAGCTATGTGGTATTTGGTTTTCAGCTATAAATGGCTGGACACACAAAATGGCTGACTGCAGTAATAACAAGTTCTGGGGTTACATTTGGACCATGCCTTATAGCAGGAGGAATAATTATGCACAAATGAATTATAACTGCCTTGTTTGGAAGTTACAGGCTACTTATTAGAAGATGTATTAATGCTTAGAAAGAAATTTTCAGGTGAAAGGCACTATGGAAGTGCTTTACAGATGTTAAATAAAATCTAATATCACTCCATGACTAGGGCTATACCAAATTCGCAGCCATGGAAAACACATCATGGACTGTGAAATCTGGTCTCCCGCTGTGAAATATGGTCTTCTGTGTTTTTACCCTAGACTATACAGATTTCATAGGGGAGACCAGGGTTTCTCAAATTAGGGGTCCTGACCCAAAAGGGAGTTGCAGCGGGGTCATAAGTGTATTTGGGGGGGGGGGGGGGTCGCAGTATTGCCACCCTTACTTCTGAGCTGCCTTCAGAGCTGGGAAGCTGGAGAGCGGTGGCTGCTGAGGGTCCAGCTCTGTAGGCAGCAGCGCAGAAGTAAGGGTGGCAATACCATACCAGGCCATCCTTACTTCTGCTCTGCTGCTGGTGGCAGCTCTGCCTTCAGAACTGGGCTCCTGGCCAGCAGCCGCCGCTCTCCAGCTGCCCAGCTCTGAAGGCAGCACCGCCGCCAGCAGCAGCACAGAAGTAAGAGTAGCAGTACTGTGACCCCCCCACAACTCCTTTTTGGGTCAGGATCCCTACAATTACAACACCCTGAACTTTCAGATTTAAATAGCTGAAATCATGAAATTTACAATTTTTTAAATCGTATGACCCTGAAATTGACCAAAATGGACCATGAATTTGGTAAAGCCCTATTCATGAGATAAGCAAGTTTATGGGGATATTTAGCATACAGTTGAAGTGATTTATCCAAGATAACAAAAGGTATTTTAGGTAGACCTGAGATTAGAATTCAGGAATTCCTGGCACCCAATTCTTTGCTCAAGCCACTAGACCAATTTCGGTGATTGAAAACACAAATCTAATTCCAGTGCATGGGTATCGCTTACAAAACAAAAAATACTTGCTCCCTGTACTTCTTTTATCCAAAGCAACTAACTCTTCTCCCTATGAATGGAACAGCTCTGAAATGTTCCAAGTAGGAATCTCTCCTTTTCCTACTATTTTAGTGCCCTGTACATAATTCAAGGTGTTCCACACTGAAGCACAGTCTTGTTCTCAGAAAGTGATTGATCAGTAGAAATCTGGAAAACTTTTCAAACCATGGATGATTATCATCTCTTTAAATATTTTTCCTCTAAAGTTCAAACTGGATGAGTAAAGCACCTTAAACCAGTGGCGGATTAATGCATGGGCCCCATGCCCAGAGGACCCGGCCAATCTGGAACCTGTTGTAGTAGGAAGAGAGCCTGAGACATAAGCCCTTGTATTAGAGGCCTGGTATGAGGCAAGACCTGCTTACAAAATTTGGCAAGAACACGGCTAATAATGCAGAAATACACATTCCTAAGAAGTGCTAAGCACCAGAGTAATTATGCAAACATATTCCAATATTAAGTGGTACCAGAACATCCCAATATTAAGGATGGTATAAAAACATTCCCCAAGGATAACAGGAACACACTGACCCCTTCTTAAAGATAAGGCTAGGATGACAGTACGTAACAGAGATGTTTTAATTGAACCAACATGTACAAGGTGTTGGGTAATAAATAGCTACGTCAGGGGGCAGTAACTATGTCAGAAGCAGTACTAACTTGTTTGTATTAGGGTATAAAGATGTATCTCAGAGGGAGTACTTTTGTCCAGCCGAGGGGGGAATGGAAAGTCCCGTCATTCACTGAGCTGTGTCCATTGTCACAGGTATACATGTCTTAGTATTCTCGTCGAGTTTGCCAGGTGCTATTACTGTGCTTTGTTGACAGTAAACCTGGCCTGGTGCCTTTGTACCTTAACGGATCTTGTGGTCATTGAGCGGTTCGCTCAAGGTCTGCTGTGCCGGCTGTCTGTGTAGAGCTGGGATAGCACACAGGGAAAACACACACACGCAGCCGAACATCTAACCACACCTGTGTAAAAGTGGGGGCGGGGGGGCCCACTGGTGCTGGAACGGTAGCTCCACCCCTGCTCCTCTTCTCCCTGGGGCCCCACCTATTGGCCAGGCTGGAAGCTGGAGCTGGGCTGTGGTAAGAGCCACCAAGGGAGCCTGGGCCACTGTGGGGAGCCCCAGACCTTTCACCTGCCCTGGGCAGGGGCTGGGGTGCCTGAGAGCAGCCCCCAGCCCATGTCCCTGCTCCCCGGGGCGCTCTGCCCAAGGCTACTACACCCAGGTTAAAAAGTGGCTGGGCCATGGCCACCCTGGCCCACCCAGTTCTGGTGCCCTCAGGCCCCTGGAGTGTGGGAGGTCCAAATGTTCTTTGTGCCCAGGGCCCAACTAAATCTTAATTTGTCTCTGCCTTAAACTTTTTATTTAGATATTTTGATCCAGCAACCGGAAAATTCAGCAAATCAGCCACCAGCCCAGATGGAAAGAAATTGCCACGGACGTTCTGCCAGCTCGTTCTGGATCCCATCTTTAAGGTAAAACAGAAAGTTAATCTGTCCCAACTTCTGGCATTTTCATCCAGTGGTATAAGTAAGTGTAGGATTCAGCCTAGAAAAAGACAGAAGCTCACTCACCAAACGTGGGCTCCAAAAGCTGGTTATCTGTATATCACAGAGTGTGTGCAATCCCTGCATTCAGGAATTTATGATCTAGGTAAACTACATACAACGACACTAAGGAGAAAGAAGGCAACACAAAGTCTGAAAGAGGAATGGAATGTGGCACAGGTCTTGTCGTTCTCCATTAAAAAAAAATTGTTAGTGCAGTGAATTTGTTTTAATATACAAAAGAAATTATTTTGGTGTTATCCAAATCAAAGGTTTAGGAATTATCTTTCATTGGGAGGTTTAGAAAATAAGTTTGGTGTAACTATCATTTTTCAGATCTTTGCAGGAAATCATAAATTTTGTTTTTTATAAAGAACAAAGAATTATTAAATAAAAACCTAAATTTGGAGACAGTGTGAGGACATTTTCAATCTGCATGTTACAGATCCACTACTTACAGCAATATGTTGGAACAGATTTAAGATGTATAATGGTAAATCTTCTTTTACCAAACATTTCTCTGTAGATCTTTGATGCGGTTATGAACTTTAACAAGGAAGAGACAGCCAAGCTGATAGAGAAACTTAACATCAAGCTAGATGTTGAAGATCGAGACAAAGAAGGCAAACCACTTCTGAAGGTATTTTAAAAAGATTTAATATAATCATTCAGTTTGACTTTTTTCCTTTAACCCAACAGTCAGGATTAATGGAGTTGCAACATTTGCCGCTGGTCCCCTTCTATTTTTGCTACACAGCACAACCTTCTAGAATACTTTGTGGGTCTTAAAAGGACTTACCTTATTTGTCAGTGGCAAATCTCAAAGTTTATCAACTAGTCATAGGGGGCCAAACAAAGACAACCTTGTGAATCTAGAGTGCCCCAGTTGACAATAAATGATTTGGAAGTGTGAGCCCTTGAGATATGAGAACAGGACTTGAGTCTGATACTGCACAACCAAACAAAGGCATATTGGTTAAGAGGGAGAGAACTTGGATTCACATTCAGATAAGCAATAAATAAATAACTGAAGAAAACTGCTAATGCAACATATATGTGTGTGTGTGTGTATTTTACATTGGTTGCCTTGAGAACTATAACTTTTTCAAAATTGCCTCTGCATGTTCCCACGTATGGGATGAGCTTTGGGAAATGTCTAGAAAAGCAGTGACTATTGGGACCTCACAGGTACCGTTTTGCAGCACTCAGTGTTCAGAGCAGAGGCTGTAAGAAGCTTTATCTCAGTTCTTCTGCTAAACCCCAGAGTCCTTAAGGGTATAAGACTCCATGGAAGAGGGAAAGGCAGGTGGGTGGTGTGGATGTGCAGAGCCAGCCGTCACAAAGAACTGCAATTACTATTGTAGAGCACAGAATTAATAACTCATAGAAATGTCATGAATAATGGTGTAATTGGGTGTCCTTTCTACAATTTTCCGCAACTGATTAGTTAAATTTGATGGCAAAACTACACATAGAAAATGTACAGTTATACTAATGGTTTGTCAATAAACCTTAAAACTGCTGCTTCCATTCACAGCTTCAGAGTTTAAGGTGGCCCAAAGCATAGCTTCCTCCTGAAATGTAGTGCACCAGTTTGGAAAAAACTGAGTTTTCAGAATGCTCCATTTGAATAATTCGAATGTGAAGGTTTTCATTAAAAAAGAAAAAAAAAACAGGCAATGAGTGGAATAACTGCTTAGTTAGATTAAAGTCTTTTGAACTTTTAAATGGTCCCAGAAGAGCTTTGATTAGTTGTCCTGGTTTTTGCCCCAACTCTGTTTTTGGATAGTGTGTAGAAGGGCATTCATTATCTCTGGGGTCAGTTGTTATGTTTATCATCTCAAATCTAGTTTCAGTGAGGATGCAACTTTTGTGTTTCTCAGGCTGTGATGCGCCACTGGCTGCCTGCTGGAGATGCCTTGCTTCAGATGATCACCATGCACCTTCCTTCCCCTGTAACGGCACAGAAATATCGCTGTGAACTTCTGTATGAGGGGCCACCTGACGATGAAGCTGCTATGGGTAAGGAGGCTGCTCTTTGACTTTGCAACACTAACTACACAATGCCCATAGCAAAGATTAAAAATATGTTGTTATCCCCAACCCGTGGAGTAAAACTGACTAGGTGACAAGCCACATAAATCTGGCTCAGAGTTAGTTATTACATTGTGCTGGCCTTTTTTAAATTTAATTTGTTCCATTACTCTGTGTTTGTACGATGGGGCTCCCAACTGGTTGAGGTCTGTTAAGTACTACCACAATGCAATTGTTCAGTAATAATAATTGAATGTTTTCATGCTGCTGCACAATTCACTGTAACTCCTTATCTGTTGGATGGTCTTTAATTCAGTCTCTGAGAATACATGGGTGGGATGAGTTGGAGGACGGTGTGCACTAACCCTTGGATGTACAGCACGAAGCAACACAACAGCAAGTATATCACTGCAGCATTGGTTATTATCAAATATGGAATCCTGCTGTCCCACCCTAGAGACATGACGTGTTAGGGGGCTGTGCAAGTACGCTGTTCACAGCACCCGCTCGGACTCTTCCAGTCAGTTACCCAGGCTGGATTAGTTCAGAGCACGTACCCACTTTGTGGAGTTCTGATCTATTAAATCACTTCTTTAGTTGCTGGAATTTATGCCCACTTTGGCTCCATATAAGAGTCTTGATAAGTTTTCTTGCCTCTGTTCAGGAGGTGCTCTTTCCTGGAGCTGGGTTTGTACTTCACATGGTTTCTCCCAAGCAGGAGTTCCCCAGCTCCCCTCTTGGAGCTGTGGTGGTAGCTTAAGCCAGCTGTAGGGCCTTACCCAGCTGCTCCTTTTCCCCAATTAGTCCTCAGATTCATCAGGCAGGCCTTCTGCTGTGAACGAGGCAGTATATATGCTGATCCCCTTCCTAAAGATCATTCCAATTGGCTGGGAGAGATGAGAGCCTTGTCCCACCCACTCGGCAACGCTTGTGGTCCCTTAAAGAAACGGTAATGGTATGTCCTCCCAACACTAATTCCCAGAACCACTTTCTCTCTACCAATATATCCGAGGGTCCTTGTATCAGACCTCCTAAAATCTTAGAAGGCCACAACAGATGATGGGGATGGGTTGATCTGTAGGCCTCAGCATGCATAATGGGGCAGACTACCCCATCATGCTGAGATGTCTTGGTTATTTGTATCAGACCATACCTGGAGAATCATGATGGGCACCTGCTCCTCCACTTCCAAACTCCTTATGTGGAGTCCCATATTAAACTATCATCACCTCCATCTTGTTCAACATCTGTATGAATCCACTAAGGGAAATTGTGCATTACCATTACATCAGAGGCAAATGGTGCCATCTCCCAGCTTCCAAAGGCTTAGCTGAGATCAGCAACTGGATAAAGAGTAAATGGCTGAGGCTGAACCTGGGTAAGACTGAAATGATGCTGGTAGGGAGAAGGAGGCACTGTGCAGAACTCATCGTCTCTATAATATTGCCCTTCATTGATAGCTTCTTCTCTTAGGTCACGAAGACAGTCTGCAGCTTCAGTGTCCACCTGACATTTCACTGCTTTTAGAAACCCAAATAAATATGGATCCAACAACCATCTAGATTTGGCAAGAAGATTGCGCGGCCTCCTGTTGGATCTGGACTTAGCCATAGTGAACCAGGCATTCATGACCTCCAGACTTGATTTCTGAAACTCTCTGTACCTAGGTCTGAAACAGGTGACCTCTTTAAAAACAAATCAGTTGGTCACTAATGGCAGGCAATCTCCTCTGTAACAGACCACTGGCAACATGTGACTTCAGTGCACAGTGTGCTGCTTTGGTTCCTGGTGAGTCAAAATCAAAGCTTTTGCCCTCCTCTTCAAGATCTACATCCAAGTAGGCCAAGTTACATGAGGAACCACCTCACTCTGTGATCCTGGCTTTCCATAACGTGTGTGTTCTACTGGAGCAATGGAACTTGCAACCAAAAAAGTAAAACTTGTGCTTGCAGGAGACAGAGATTTATTGATGATTGGCCGAATTCTGGAACTCACATATGGAAGACATAACGTTGACCACAAACCACCGTGCCTAAAGAGCAAAACCCACTCCTTTGAGCTAGTCTACCACACTATACACCTGCCACACACATACACAGACCTGTGCCCTCTGGACTGGAAAGTAGGAGAGCTGTTAATTATAACTTTAGGCATATTTAATTTTGGAAGGCATTCACAATAATGGATACCATATGAAAAACAAGGTTTATAAAGTGGAAGGGAAAGGAAATGCTCAGTAAAGTGTTAGGCCTAGTTTTAAACAGATTTTGAAGCCTCATTGAAATGCATTGTTTTACTGTAGGTGTCAAAAACTGTGATCCCAAGGGCCCTTTGATGATGTACATCTCCAAAATGGTCCCCACAACTGATAAGGGACGTTTCTATGCCTTTGGAAGAGTCTTCTCTGGTATTGTTTCCACTGGACAGAAAGTTCGAATCATGGGACCAAACTACACACCTGGCAAGAAGGAAGATCTCTACCTAAGATCTATTCAAAGGTAGATGGAAATAGTTTGCTTCTGTTGAAGAAGAATGCATGCATGCATGCAAAAAAAAAAAAAAAAAAAAAAGGTCAAGATGCTTGCAAAGCCTATTTTTGGGAACCTAAGTAAAGGAGGATTGTTTACTTTTTTCTATTAAAATACCAAATTTGTATTATTATTTTTTTTTTTGGCTTACATAACAGAAAATGAGTACCAGAAGGAATGCAGGCAAACAAGGAAGTTTCTATAACTGCCTTTTAGGTATAAAAAGGCATCATTTCAACAGCTATTTAAGGATTGTTACCCAATCTCTGTCTTTATAGAACCATTTTGATGATGGGTCGTTATGTTGAGCCCATTGAGGAAGTACCCTGTGGCAACATTGTTGGTCTAGTTGGTGTTGACCAGTTTTTGGTGAAGACGGGTACAATTACCACCTTTGAGCATGCACACAACATGCGAGTGATGAAATTTAGTGTTAGCCCCGTTGTACGTGTTGCTGTTGAAGCTAAAAACCCTGCTGATCTACCAAAACTAGTTGAAGGTCTAAGGCGTCTGGCCAAGTCTGATCCCATGGTTCAGGTGAGTGTTAGTGTTCAGGTGAGTGTTAGTTTTAGAGTTGCTGGTTTGCCGTGAAGTACTCAGACTTTATTCAAAAAGAGACTTATTCATGATAGCTTTCATAATCTGATGTTTAGAATCTGCAGCCATACCACTTACGTTGTAATCATTTGAAACTCAACAAGCTAAGCAGGGATGGGCCTAGTCAGAACTTGGATAGGAAGTCTCTAAGGAAAACCCAGGTTTTGCAATGAGTAGTATTGGTTATTCATTAGGCAGCACTCTTCCCTTTGATTTAGTATTGAAACAATGTCCCAGCATGATGTTGGGAGTTGCTTATCTTTCAGATGAGATTGTAAAACCGAGATCCTGACTACTTGTCATTATAGATTTTCCAAGTGTGGGAATGTGGGGATGGTATTAGTCTTAGTGTCTGGCTAAATTAGTGTGGGCAGTTTCTGCCTGCCTGCCTGAATTCCATATACAGTTCCAATGTTATGGAGCGCTCTTCACTTCCTATCATAAGCTACTGTGTAGTTTTGCTGTATGATGTTAGACCACCTGCAACATTTCACTGGTGGGTAAGGTGATTCATTGTTAAGTCCTTGGGATGAAAGGCACTTACTTCATAAATGTAATGATATTTGGTTAATCTCCACAATAACAGCCATTACTAAGCAATTTTAGAAAAAATCAATCACAGATTAATCTAACAGAAAATGCTTGTGGAATGTTCTGATTTAAATTAATTTAAGAATTTTTTTTACTCTTACACAACTAGTATTTCATGTTCTAGTGTATTATTGAAGAGTCGGGTGAGCACATCATTGCTGGAGCTGGTGAGCTGCATCTAGAAATTTGCCTTAAAGATCTGGAAGAAGATCATGCTTGCATTCCAATCAAGGTATAAAAGGCTTCTTTTGTGTTTATATCTGCAATGTACAGAATATGATTACACATTAAGGATGGGATTTTCAAAGGGTATTTGATGCAAATTGGGCACCTAACTTCCTAAGGCTTCTTTGAAAATACCATGCTAATTTCACAGACATCTTCATTTGCACTAAGAAACGTATTTGGCCGTGGAAAAATATTTCTGTTACTAGGATTCCTTCTCACTGGATATTTTCCATATTTATAAGTCCTGAGTTTTTTTTCACAGAAAATCTTGGAATCAGAAGATAATAATCTTACTTGTCAATACAGCGCAGTTCTTCTGCTGCATTTTATTGTCTCAATGAAATTAGCAGTCTGTAGTCTGTGTCAGGGAACACTTGTACTAGTGAATGAAATTGGCTTTAAAGTCTGCCTTGAACAAAATTACTCCTGGGGGGTGTTCTGTGACAAAAAATTAAAAATTTTGTGCCCAATATTTTAAAATTCTGCATATTTTATTTGTCAAAATAACACAATATAATCACACCAGTTTCAATTATTTTGATAATTTATTTCAAAATACCTCTCAGCAAGTATGTCTGTAACAATACAGACAAAAAAAAAAAAAAGATTCAGGAAATGTTTTTTTGACAAATAAGATTCCTTACTAGGCATATTATTACAAAACTTTGGGTAATTCATTTAAACTACTATACAGAAACGTATTTCCTGTACCCCTCAGAAACAGTGCAAAGGCTTGGGGGAGCCAGGGGTAATGAAGGAGCTGAGGCAGAGGGAAGGAGCCTGGGAATGAACCCTGGAGGACTGTTGGGTGTGGGTGGGAAAAGTATGGAAGTTTCTTTTTGGGGAGAAGAGGATTGTTAGAGAGTAGGGAGGCCTCCCCCATGCAGACTCCAGCTGACCTCGAGCCTCTCCCATTCAGTCAGACACATCTGCCCCTATCGCCATGTGGCCCTGGAGTCACCCTCCCATCCAGCCCCTGGCTCAATGCTGTCTGCCCCAGTCTGTCTCTCCCCCCCCCCCCCCCCGCCACTAGCCCTTCTGAGCCTCAGTCTGTGACACCCCCTCCAACAGCCCCATGTGCCCATCTCTGCCTCTGAACCTGGTTCCACAGGCAGGCTGCTGTGATGAACGCTGTTTCTGCGGGTCAGTCAGGTGTTCTGGCACCACAGCAGCCTCTGGTGGTCAAAAGGCAGAACTGCAGCACTTCTTGGGCAGAATGTATTTTCGGGGGGGGGGGGGGGGGGGGGCGCGGGCGGAATCTGCGCTGGATATGATTACTGTGTATGTGCAATGGCATAGAATTCCCCCAGGAGTACAAAATAAAACCTGCTGCCTAAGGCAAAGAAATGCTTTAGAACTTTGTTATAAAAAGGGTAAACAATACAAATGTGGGAATGACGGGACATAGTAGGTTCCTTTTGTAATTTTAGTGTAAAATGTTGGACGTTCACTATTACAATTTTATTGGAATTTATTTGCTACCTCACAGAAATCAGACCCAGTTGTATCTTATCGTGAAACTGTCAGTGAAGAGTCGAGCCAGATGTGCTTGTCCAAATCTGCCAATAAACACAACAGGCTGTATATGAAAGCTCGGCCCTTCCCTGATGGCTTGGCAGAGGACATAGACAAAGGAGAAGTCAGTTCCCGTCAAGAAATGAAGCAGCGTGCCCATTACCTGGCAGAGAAATATGAGTGGGATGTGTCTGAAGTTCGTAAGATCTGGTGCTTTGGACCTGATGGAACTGGTCCAAATATCTTGGTTGACATCACCAAGGGTGTCCAGTACCTAAATGAAATCAAAGACAGTGTTGTTGCTGGCTTCCAGTGGGCAACAAAGGAAGTAAGTATGAATAATAGTTTACATGCAGGATATTATTAAATATTGCTCACATTATCCAAACACCTTTTTATCTAGTGATAGAATATATATGTAACCTTTAGGAAAAGACAACTTGTTTATTAGAACTGTTAGGAAATTACACAAAACTATGAACAGTTTCAGCAAAGAACAAAAAAAAAAATTGAAACTCTATTTAGATGGAAGATTTCTAGTGACTGTAAATGCCTGGAATTCCTCCACCCAAATATTAAATAGTTTGCAGTCTACGAGTGGTTGAACTTTGATTCCAAGTGCAGCTTTGTTGTGAAAATGTCTGTGTTCTTAAAACTTGCATTTCCACGTTGCAATGAATAGTTCTTCTGTTCCTTCAGGGTATCTGCTCACTACCAAAAGGAGTGTTTATGACTCTAAGTTGAAGGTCAAGGTGTCAGTGTAAGCACATGGTCAAATAGATTTCCAAGTGAACTCCCATATCTGTAAAAACGTTCAAAGTAGTAAAAAGTTACAGTATCAAATCCACCATTTTCCTTTCAATTCTGTAAAAGGCCATTGACTCTCTTGCAGGGTGTGTTGTGTGGGGAGAACATGAGGGGCGTTCGTTTTGATATCCATGATGTTACTCTGCATGCTGATGCGATCCATCGTGGTGGTGCGCAAATACTTCCCACTGCCAGGAGTGTCCTGTGTGCCTCTGCTCTGACAGCACAGCCCAGACTTATGGAGCCCATCTATCTCCTGGAGATCCAGGTATGTCAGAGGGTGATGTAGTGGAGACACGAAAGGAATATCATTGTACAAATATTGTTTCTGGGTTAAGAATGTTGCACTTGCTGTGTTTTTTTTTTTTTTTTTAGAAATTGGTCCTGTGTTCTGAAGATGGTAGAGTTTGAGTTTTGTGTGTTTGGAACAGGGTCGAGTTTGAGCAGTGACAGCTACATGCATTGCGTTAAATCACACTGTTCTTCATGAACTGCCAGTGCCACTCAGGGAAACTAAGAACTTGTTCTGCCTTTCTCTTCTGTCCTTTATTACTAAGGACATTCAAGAGAAAACAGGGGTAACTGAACCCTTGAAAAAAGAGGGTCTCCCTGCAAGTGTCCTGAGGACCTAAACCAGAGCAGAAAAGAGGGCAGTATAAGCAGCTCTAGTTCTAAATATGTCTGTATACTTAAACAGCAGTTTTTTCTAGAGTTTTGACCTACTCTGTAAGGGCATGTCTACACTGTGATCTTAAGTCAACCTGTATAGCCACCGCAGTCACCAGGAGCACTTCCACCAACTGAAGAGGGGCAGCGTTGGGAGGCTGGGAGCTGAGATCAGGCAGCAGCCCAGCTGGGAGCTGGCTTTCTTATCAATTTCACAACTCTGATGTAAGGAACATAGTGTCTACATCGACCCTAAGTACTAAGCCTCTCGTGGAGGTGGAGTTATGTCAGTAAAGCAGGGCATATACAACGGTGGGAGCAAGGCTGTAGCACAGACACTGACATAGTTAGGTTGACGTAAACTACCTCATGTCAACCTAACGCTGTAGTGTAGACCAAGCCTTCCGCTGACTTCGCTTTTATTTGGGGGGGAAGAGGAGGAAGGGTTCAAATTACTTTGTTTGGTAAATACAAGACCTCAGGAAATTTCTATTTGTACTAAAAGTATGTATTACTTGCTACAGCAAAACACACACTGGGTTGCCTTAAAAAAAAAAACAAACCCTCAAGTTCAATGCCTGCCATCATTTAGAAATGTGTACTGGTGAAAATCCCCTGCCAGAAAACACTATCAGTAGAGTTGCTTGAATCACTTCACTTTCCCGCAGTCCCCCCGGCCAAGTGAGGGCATCACAGTGAAGAATTGGATCTGCTTGCAGTGGCTACTGCTGCAAAGCCGTTCTTTTTAGCACCTGTAGTAGTACCTTGACTGTTTTAAATAGCGTTAGTGTGTGTCAAGCTCTCTCTTACATAATTCCATTTACATGTTTACCTTAGTGTGCACTTAGTTTTAGACAAATGATGGGAGTCCTGCCTATCACTGATCTGCCCTTTCACTAAAAGATGTAGAGAATTATTATTCTGGGTTAAAATGTGAGCAGCAGTTCTTTACTGAACATGACAACCTTTGGACAGTGTGGCACAAACATATGCAGCAGTCCAGTCTATTGTAGACACAAATGACGTGCTGGGAATTGTACAACCTGAGACTGGGGAAGAAGCGCCTTGGAGAGATTTGGAGGAGGGAAGCAGGCACACAGAGAGGTGGTTCCAGGGTAGGAGAAGAATCCAAAGGGATTGTCTGGTGCTAAGTTTAGTGCTGCTATGTTCAATGACCAAGCCACGGCTATCTGTATGTAACTTAGTAACATTTTTCTTCATAGTGCCCCGAACAAGTGGTTGGTGGTATCTATGGTGTGCTGAACAGGAAACGGGGTCATGTCTTTGACGAATTCCAAGTGGCAGGAACCCCGATGTTTGTGGTCAAGGCTTATCTACCTGTAAATGAGTCTTTTGGTAAGGCCGCCAAATTGTCTTTAGCCAACTCCTTGTACCTTCCTTAAGTAGGGCTGGAGGTGGGGGAGGACTTCCACCAAAGTGGCTGGGAGTTAATGAAATGGGAATTCTTACATCTGACTTCCTTCCTGCTGTTTTTTGCATCTTCAACCACCTTCTCCGCTAGGCTTTAATAACTTCTTGTCACCCTGTGCGGACACATGCAACTTACTCTTCCCAGCTGAGGACATTCCAGAGTGATCAGGACACTATTTCTGTCACTAAAGATATTTATTAAAAGCAGGACCTAAGGCCCCTCTTGTGCTGTAGCAAACTTGTGTGTAACGCAGAGCTACACCAGCATACCACAGCCCAGGAGGTAGCCTGATGTTTTAAATGAATAATACAATCTACATAGCCTTACTGATTAACTTATTATATCCCTTTCCGTCACTGCCCATAACTTGTCAGTTTTCAGTTTTTGTTTTTTTTTTTTAACTGAAACTTCCCTTTGGCAGTGGGGATGTGTTCAGTAGTGAAGCTGGAGGATTTGCCAGCAGTAGGGCAGGGGGACAAGATAATAGATGGGCTTTTGACAGTCTGAGACAGCTAGCTGTTGTGAGAAGCATATTAACTGGATAGTTCTGCTGAAATTATCTGTATGAAATGAGTATTTAAAGGATCATCTTTAGGTTTCAGAGTTAACATTGTAAGAATAAGGCAATTCACACATCAGAACTATTTGTTTCTCTGGAGATTCAGACAGACATTACATGGGTTTCTTTGTTTCCTGTTTGGAAGGTGCTATTTGCAATTAGACATTTGAACTTTTTCTAATGATAGGATACACTGTGTAGGTTGCAGATTATTCTGTACCTTGAGTCATAATTTAAACCAGAGCATCTTGTTGAAACCCAAATTCCGAAACAGTTGCACCTAGATTTCCTTGGTATAGGTACGGCTTGTCATTCTCAGCTGATGAACTGAAGATGTTCAAAAAACTGATATTTTCCCTATAGCTCATACTAAGTTGCATTTCCAGGAGTACTGATATCGCAGTTAGTAAGGAGCTAGTCACGTAGCTGCATTGCTGCAGCGGGGGGAGGGGAGAGGAGGCAGTAGTAGTTTTGTGAAGAGGGAAAGGTGAAAAAGTCAGTCATCCTTTTTTAATAAACACACTTACATCCGAAGTAGTTCTGATGCATATGAATTGCTCATCTAGGGAAAAAGGGCAAGATCCACAAAGGTACTTAAGTCCATCATTTAGATGTGTCTGCCATTCAGCTGCCATCTAAGTTTCTGCTGATGGGCATGCACAAAAGCCAGCAGCACTCCTGACACTGGGATCACAGCTTTTGCTGAAACCCTGCAGTTTCTCATGTTAGTTGTCTTCCACCTATCTCCCCATAGGGCCTGATAGTATAGGCACAGCTGTGGGTTTGGGCCCCCTCCATGAGACAAGTGTGTGGGTCCAGAATGCACAATAACCCAGGGGTCAGGGTACTCTCATCTGTCATGAGGGAGTAAAGTTCAAGTCCCCAGCAGGGCCTGAACCTGACTCACCCCTCAGCCCAGGTGAGTACCCTGGTTGTAATGGAGTGGGTCTCTTCTCCCCCGTCCACCCGCTCTTCTTGGCATTTCACTCATGGCTAATTTAGGCAGCTCCCCATTCAGCTTGCTGGCTTCTGCAGTGCTTACGTCTCCCTTGTGCATTGTACAATGAATACAGGTGCCTAAGTAGAGTGTGAGATTCCCCCAGAAAGGGGGGTGCCTAGGAGTTAGCCATTGCAATACTGTTACTAGCAGTTCAGTTGTAATTACAATTAGGTGAAAAGTAAATAAGAGGTTAATGTGTTCAGTTAGAAACCTGGAAAAAACCAAAATGGTTAACTTCAGGCATCAGCCTGGTCAGTTTCCTAGAGGTTGCAGTTGGGAAAGCACATGCATACAGTACTGAACCCTCCAATACTTGCTGGCTGTTGGAAAGGAAGGGTCAAGATAGGACTGCTCCACCCTATCCCCCAACCTTTTTTCTGGTTTCATTGCTTTTGCTTTCCACTAAGAAACCAGCACAGAGCAACAGAGTGCATTGGGAGCAGGAGCGGTAGGTGTGAAGGAAGGATTAGAGGTGCCTTGTGTGATTGTCACTGATGTTCTAAGAATTAAACAGTGGACAATGGGGGGATTACAATACAACACTGGCTATTTTAATTATTTAGTGCTTTATTTTTTTTAAATCATGCCCTTACCCAAGTTGAGCTTAGCATCTCGGTGTTTACACAGCTAGAAAGGAGAGGTTCTCTCTTGTACAGTAACTGGAGTTCAGAGTTTTCTCTCTGGGTGCTCTGTTCTAGAGCAAAACGTGCACCTCAAGAATCTCACTCAACTGTGCCATTCTAGCAAAAACTATTCAATGCACAGTAGGGCTTCCAACTCTGCCTAGACACAGCAGGTATGACCGGCTGACTTTGCTTCCTTCCCCCCACCAGGTTTCACTGCTGACTTGAGGTCCAACACTGGTGGTCAAGCTTTTCCGCAATGTATCTTTGATCATTGGCAACTTTTGGCTGGAGATCCTTATGATGCAACTTCTCGTCTTGGGCAAATTGTGGCTGAAATACGCAAGCGCAAAGGCTTGAAGGAGGGTATTCCACCTCTGGACGACTTCTTAGATAAGTTGTAACCACCTTCTCTGCTTATATGTTACATTTCCTCAAAACCAGGAAGCTTTGAGAACATCATTGAATACAAACAAACAATCCAGCATATTGCAGTTAGATCATGTTCATTGCCAAAAAAAATAAAATTATTAAAAAAAAGTTACATTGACTGATTAGAGGGGTTATTTTTGTAAGCAGGCCACTCTGTAGTTACCTTTGTGAAAAGTGTAGGTAAGTGGGAACTAATGGCCTGAAGTTCTTTTAAAAGATTCTCTCCATTAACATGTAGTCTGTTTCACAACTGTCCTGATGTAGAAAACAGTGGAGGCAGCTGTTTTACTATAGAATTGTGCAAGAATTCTTAACTAAATTTAGGTTTTTCTTCTTAGTCCCCTTAAAGCTAATAATCTATTTCACATACCCCTTTGAAAACCTACATGTTCTTAAAGATATAGTGAAAGTGATCTTAGAAACCAAGCCTTTTAACACAAGATTAAAGTTCTGAATGAATCTAGGTGATCTGTTTTGGTATTAGGGAAACTGAAGTAGACAATTAGAAAAAACAACCCACAATTTCTTACTAGCCTGTTCCAGTTTCTGAAAGAGTTAAATAATGTAACTAAAAAGGTGTTAGGGGAACACCTGCTCCAGAGCTCCTCCAAATAACAGTGATCATCAGTTTGTGGGGGTGAGGCTCATTTGGCTTTTCTCTACCACTATTTTCTCTACCCATTAGAGTAGGTAATAGTGGTAGGGAATTTTTTTTTTTTTTTTTTAAAACAGTGATAGAAACTACTTTCCTCTAGCAGCTGCACAGTATCTGGCTATGTTCAGTTCAGTTCAACTCAAAGCAGGAAGAAGAAGAAAAAACCAGGTTCTTTTATAGTGGAAGCTAAATGGAAGCACTCTTACTTTTCTCCATACATTTTTTACACTAATAAACTCAATATACATCAATCTTGCTATGAAGCAAAAACATGCTGAAGTACAAAGCCTTAAATGTTCCCCCTTCTCCCCCTAGTGCATGGGTGAAATAAGGGTACGCTAGGCTGCCCAATTCAGCATGTTCTCCAACACTATGAACTCTGTTCCCTAGAGTACTCAAAATATTCAATATAAACTTTCTACCAGAAGGGTTGGTATGACTGACATGTCAAAGCAGTCTGTTAGGAACCGTCCACAAATGTCTTAGCTAGTCGCTGCTGTATGTACAGCTGTATAGTATTAGAACTGTAGCCAGCTATAGTTTGTCCATGGAAGTCTTTCAATTGCTTTCATGACTGTCACTATAGGGTTGCACCTGATATTTAGAACTATGCTTTCCTATTAATTGAATGTAAACCTTGCATAGGCGTCCATCAAAAAGTTTTGCCAGTTTTTAAAACAAAATAAGCCCAACTTTGAAAAACAACTGCCATAACTCCTCTCTCATTCTACAATGCCAGTTTGCAACTGCCGAGGAAAACAGCGATGGTCAAAATTGAATTACATTGGTCAAGCTAAACCACACACAGCTCAAACTTGACTTCCTCTCAGTGCTTGTAAGCTTCCCCGAGAAGAGCTGTGTTTGAAAGTGGAGACTGCATTTGCCCCCCCAATTAATGTAATGATCATTGTTATATGGCTGAACAGCTCCTCTCCCCAATGCACCTGATTTATACTAATGAAGCGTTTGCTACATACCAACCAGTGGTGCCAAGGAAATACTTCAATTCTGTTGCAAATTCCATTGCTCGGTCTCTCACAAAGAATGTACTGTTGAGAAACTGAGCACTGATCAAAGCATAAGAAAAGCTGAGAGAGGGATTATCCCCCTCTACTGCAGCCTCTGTAGGGGGCTGTCTGTCAGGATACATTAGGCCATCAAGCACCCATGCAGCCCACCGTTGGAGTGGGTTTGTCAGGTGAATCATTTTTTCTTGTCCCTGGTTGCAGAGCAGCCCTTTAGAGCCCCTTGTATACTAGTGTATCACGGGGGCAACTCTAATTTACACTCGGCCCACAGCAGGCTTCCAGCCAACCAAGAATTGGGCAGAGGGGAAAAAAGTGTAGCTTAAAGCCACCTTTTGCCTCTTGGGTATGTTTGGTGCTGGGTCTCCTGGAGATATGGCACAGAATCTGTCCTGTGGACTTCAACACATAGCTATTTCTCCTTGCTGCACCGCCAGTTCTTCAAATCCAGCCCAGGTCAAAGGGTTGTTGTGGGCTTTTGGCTCTCCCTACATCCAGTTTTACTTACAGGAAAGAATCTTCATTCAACTATACAGGTCAAACCAGACATCACTTTCTGGACAGGGACTAAGGCAGTTATACCACACGACTTTGGCTTCTGGCAATGGAAGCCAATACACTAGACATCCGTCTGAGAATGAGTGGAAAAAACAGACTATACTAGTTGCTGTAGAATTGCATGCATGACTGGCAAAACCTTCCGCATATAGTTCTCAAATGGTGAAGGGACAGCTTGTCACTTCATTTCACGGCTGCAGTATGGATGTTCCAAGCAAGCGTAGGAGGCACAGGTACACTATGCAGTACAGACATACCCTTCCACCCTGCTCAAATGGAAGGGATCAGCAGATTTGTTCCGTGCTCATGGGCAACTCTAAGTATGTTTCCTCAGTTGTCTGCTGCTCTGAGAAAAGAAATAACCTCTCTCTCTAATTGAGCAGATACAACAGACTAGGAAATTATAGAACTGCATATTGCAATTCAGTGCTTCGCATGTTAGTTTATGATCCAATCTATCAGAATGCCGGTGTTGGTCACTGACTTCTACTCCAGTCATCTTAGTGTATGCACAACATGCCTCAGGCGGCACATGACCAGGATTCACCACTGAATTTGGTCCGCTGGTTGGATCATTAGCTTCCCCAGCCCAGGTACTGACAGAGTGTGACAAATGCTGATCCATGCCAGTGACTTAGTGCATCTGCAAAGTACCATGTGTTCTTAGTACAAGAGAACTTTTAAAAATATTGTTTATCTTTAGTGTCCCAAAATTAGCATGGACTATGCTATTTTTACTACAACTATGCAATTAGTATAGAGAAAAAACACTAATCACCTAAAGAAAATTAGAAACAATAAGCAGCTTGGCTTTATTAACAAATCATGCCAGAAAAAAACCTTGCTCATTTAATAGGTACAAAGTTAGTGGACAAAGGGAAAAGAGTGGGGGGGGGAGGTGCACTATTAAGATTGACATGAACTGAAGACTAGCTGAAAGAGCATACAAAAAAGCTACGAGTAACAGATGCCGATTATTTGGGGTGGGAGTGGAGGATGGCAAAGGGATGTGTAATAAGCCCTGTTTTAACATCTCCTGTATTTACACTTAGTTCAAATACTATGGTAACAAGTGCCGTAAGTATGGCTTTCGGAGGCATAAACCACACTGAACCAAATGCAACACTTCCCCATCTAGTACCTAAAAGATATTAGGGAAGAGACAGGAAAGAATGAAAGTGAGTTGTTACGGGAAGAATTTTAAATATAGTCAACAAACACTATACTTGGAAAAGGTGCAATGTCAAGACAGACAATACCAAGATTCCAGCTCTAAAGCAATGCATTTCCTTATCACTTTCCTGGTCTGTAACCCCTTCCAACATACAGCACTGAGATCATCCATAGAATATCATGTACAATTCTGGGTACTACCAAAGAAAATATCAGATAAGAAGAAAGCAAAGATTAAAACAATATTAAAGGGAGGGATTAGGAGGAAAGATTAATTATAGTCCTGATCAGCAAACCCTTCTAGACACTATACACAATAGTACTGTTAAGAAACCTTGCATGATTTGGCCCTATATGTATATTTTGACCAGGCAGGGACAGTGTCTACACTGGTTTGATGATTATCACAACAAAGAAACCCTCTAGTCTACCATGAAGTTATAACAAGGAGTAATGGGCTGAAAGAGTGAAGACAGTTTCCCAAACGTTGTGTCACACTGTGCAATAGCAAAAAGGCGGGTGAAGCTGTTTGAATCATTTAAAGCTCAACTAGACAAAGCTTTGGCAAATATGCACAAAGAACAATCCTGCACTGGACAAAGGACAGACTAGACAGATAAACGACTTTGTGATTCCAACAGCTGCACTGAAGGACAGACAGTTTAGTTTTATGAACTAGTATGGGTAGGCAATTACATGAAGGAAGAACAAGGATTTCATAGTCTGAACAGGGTTTGCTTTTTTTTTGTTTTTTTTTTTGTTTTTTTTTTTTTTTTTTTAAACTTTCCACCTTATACAAGAGGCCTGGCCAGAAGTTAAAGGACTACAGCCAGGTTCTGCATAGCAGTTTGTTGTGTTTACACTATGAATTGAAAGCACACATTAACATCTGTATGATGAAGGGTTTGCATAGTTTTTCTCCAAAATACACAAGGAAGAACACTTTAGGAATTTGCATTCATAAGTGAACACCACAATCAGGAAAAAACTATTTACAGGATTTTTTTTTTGCCATGGAAGGGGGAGGAAGGGGAAAGAAGGATGTAAGGAACAAACAAATATAGCACAAATCATGGCTATTTCACAAACCTTCATTATTCTAAATGAAGTTTATTACAGGCTGCAGTGAAAGAATTCAGCACTGCAGACTTCTGCACCTTTTTCCTGTATCCAGGATAAACATATGCTGTTTTCATTCTAGAGTGGTTAAGTGCCTTTTTTATTTAAAAAAAGTTGTTGTTTTTTACATTATTGCTGTGTAGGAATCCATCCAACAACAAAACAAAGTCAGTTTCCCCAGAACAAGCCAAAGGGTACGTTTGTTCTGACTGTCTTTTTTTACTCCAAATATTTTGTGACCAAGAAAAAAAAAAAGTTCTAATCATTTCAGTTCCTACTGTAGATGTAGTTTTACTCGACTTTCAGAAGGCAACAGAATCAATCTGTCTTTTTAATAAATATCAAAATAGCTTCCAAGACACTGCAGTTCCTTCTCCAGTCATGACGAGCAGCTTTGTGCAATTACTCCTAGAGTTTTTTTGCTGCCAGTGTTTCAGTCTAATGAGATGATGTCAGGAATGCTGCTCCCACTGCTGGTTATGACTCCTGTCTCGCTCCTGCTTGAAGAACTAACGTGAGTGCTGCTCTCCTGGTGGCTGGTAGATGTGATGATATTGCCCGGGGTGCTGCTTGTTAAGGTTGAAGTGAGACTATCCAAAAACATGGGAGGACAGTACTGCTTGAAACAAACAATGATGCCGATAAGGAAGAGACTTAACTGCACAAGGGAAAAGTAAGCTCTGAGGATGCATCTTCCCTACAACAAGTAAGTTAACTACAACAGAAACTTGCTAATACATGCACAATAAGAACCAGACTTTTACAAACCAGCAAGCAAGAACACAGCAAGCAAAGAATGCATCAAACTATATTCTGCTCATTTATTTGAGAAGGCTAGGTTAGTTTTAACAACACTTCATTACTTCTAATACATATGCTACAGAACATTTACTGGCATACAATGAAATCTTAGTACAGAGCTGTAGCAAGGTCTTGTGTTGCTACCACATCTCATTAGTGGAAAATTTACCTCATAATTTGCAGATGTGCAAGTATAAGAGGGTCTCCTATCATTTGTGTAATCACCTTATATTTACATAGCACCTTTAGTCCTCAATGACAAATGTGCTTTGCAAATTCAATGTCTACAAGAATCACTTCATCCACACCACTGAAGTGCAGCCACTTAACAGCAAGAGATACTGGACTCTAAGAACATTTTACCAATGACAAATGGGCTGTAAAAGTCTAGTTTACCCAAAAAAAAAAAAAAAAAATCAAACTCATGCAAATTCAAAATAGGTTTCCTGAATTGGCAGAACCTCCTTTTAAACTAGCATTATTATGGTTGAATACAGCAAGGAGCGTTTAAGGCACTAAATCTCTAGTAGGTTTTAATGAGTCCATACCCAAAAGGGATCGGAACATCTTCAGTCTTTACCTACTCGATGTACCCTAAAAACGTACTATACTAGTTTTTAAATGGATTCATTTCTTACTTTTGTGGTGTCTTCAAAACTATCCCACCCTGGGACCTCGGGTCACAGCAATAGTTTGGAATCAAACTGTAATGTCTGAATTGGCTGGAGGAGTTGCTTTACAGCAATATATTCAATCTATATCCTTTGTGTACAGCCTCTATCAATCCCAGCCTGACAGCCTTTGGATCCCCAACTCAGAGTCCCCTACTATATGGCCCATCTGCAGGGGCGTGCAAAAAGGGGGGCAAGAGCTCCCCTCCCCCCCCAATCTGTGTTTCTGCAGCCTTGGGCCAGGAGAAAATGGCCGGGCTGCTGGCTGAGCTCCTCCTCCCCCTACCCCTACAGCTGCAGCTTCTCCTTCCCTGCTTTTGGAGTCCCCTGTTGCCTCTGCCTCCAGGCCCCGACTCACCTCAGTGGTGTCTGCAAAGCAGGTAGCAGCACTGGGAATCCAGGAGCACAGAAGCAGCAGCAGGCTGCAGCTATAGGAGTGGGGGGAGGAGCCTGCAACCAGGTGCCCTGCTGCTTCCCTCCTTGCCCATGCTGCAGGGACATGGAGAGTTCTGCTGCAAGGGGAGATGCTGCTTCCTCACTGCTGGGCTTCCCCACCAGAGGCATCTTGAGAAATGGGGGGAAGGGAGGGGCCACACATTTGTGTGTGTTTAGTGTCCCTCCAAAAGTGTTGGAATTTAAATTCTTGCGCATGCCCCTGCCCATCTGACACAGCTACAGTAAGTACTTCCTCTTTCTCCCAGGGCTGGGCAGATGACAGCTGTCCTGAAAGCTCAGGAGAGGATCAGAATCTCTCTCAAATCCTAATCTCATCTTGTCTATTTAATTAAGATCAAGATCAAGTGTAGTATCCATTTAATATCTGATATAGCCTCCTGCCTACACAGGGGAATGGATTATAATAGGCCACTATGTAGAGTCAGTTACGTTACAAAGGAATAGAAACTCATGTTTCTGGGAAAAGGACGCTAGCTACCTACCTATCTGGGGATTTGGGGGGGGGGAGAGAAGAGAAAGAGAGAGAGAGTCTTCCCTTATTGAAAAGGGATTCTATACTGGTCTATCATGGGATGGTATGTGCCTTCCTCTCAATGTTTGATACTAGCTACTGTTTGAGACAGGATTCCTGACAGTCTGGACCAGTCGGGTGGTCCGATTAGTTTGCAATTAATTTTTCTGAAGTGTGTAACAATGAAAAAAAAACAAAACACTTAAATTAAAAAAAAAAAAAAAAAAAAAAAAAAAAAACAGACATCAATGTAGCCAGGAAACATACCTGTGGATCAACTGGGATTAGTGAAAGAAAATCCAAACCTAGAAAAATAAGAGATTAATGTTGTCTCCTCTGTTATCAATAGTTGTACAGCTTTAAGAAACATTTTATCACCATTAATTGCTTAGTGTTAGCTACAGAGTACTTAGTGAAGGACACATGGTAATACCTGTCTCAAATTATCAGGAGCCAGGAAAAATAAAGTTGTCTAGTTACAAGTGGGTTTTTTCCCTACATGTAGGTAGAGTAATGGTGGTGTATTCACTGGATATACTGGGGTGATTTTAACATGGTTACATAGATGAGGCGGTAGCAAATTGGAGATATTGCAAGTGTATGCAAGTCTAGCATAGCACAAGATTCGCTATGTGACCGTAACTTTTAATCAAACTGGACATAAAGAATGTCAATATTAAGCATGCTGTAGAGAAGTAAGGTCACAACGTGACCAAGTCCACAACCAAACAGCAGGCCTTTCCTCCATCCAAAGGCAGCCAGCAAGGAAACACTTCTAACATCATCCCTATTGTGTTGAAGCAGTCTGGAAACATTAGGAATGGAGAAGCAGTTCAAACTACAAGCTTCAAGGAGCAGTGACTGAATTTCTTCCATCTTATACACCTTCAGTGCTTAAGCATTTAGGGCAGAATTTTCAAAAACAGAAGCCTACCAATGCTAGAGACACTTTAGTCTTGTATTTTTGAAAATCCTGGCCTTGCCTTCTCCATATTGACAGAAAGAAAGACAAAAGAATAGAGAATGGAATGGGCTACTGTAGAACTCACCTCCTACTCCCTCCCTTGCCAGCCAGCCCTGGCCTCCAACTGGATCTAGGCAAAGGTGTTCCCTCACCAGCAGGCTGTCTGTCCCCCCACCCTCTGAGAAAATGGATGGGAGATTTGATTCAGGAGATTTCTCTACAGAGCCCATAAGGGATCCACAATTCTCATTGTGAAATTCTAGAACTTTAGTTCATTAATTCTCTCCTTAAGGTTAAAAAGGTGAACCGAAGGCTTTTCTGAGTATTCTACAGAAAGACGCTGGGTTTTCTTAAGGGAGGCATGTTGGGAGGGAGGGAGCAATAAAAGAACCAGAGAGCGCAGTGAAACACAGAGGTGGTGATCTATCGCAATGCCATCATCCAGGTGGGGGCTGGAACAGGAAAAAAAGCCACAAGTGTAGCAGGGAGGATATGGACAGGTCAGGGAAAGGGGTGGGTGTTGGCTGAAACCATTTTCCAGGCTCTGTGTACTAGTGTAGGTAGAAGGAATCCCAAAAATCCTCACAAACAGCATTCTTGTAAGGCACGAGGATAGAAAATACCACCATTTCCCACCTTCTGATTGCTATTAGCAGCAGTGTTGAAGAATGCATCATGGGCATTTAGGGGCTGTCTAGATAAAAAAGGCAACAGAGGTCAGAGCTTACACATTGTAGCTCACCTTAACCTTTTTCCTAGGTTAGGCAGAGTAACACTAGGGACAACCTCAACCAGCTAGATCGAGGTAAAAGGTTTCTCTCCTTGTCTAGAGGCAAGGTAAGGTTGAGGTGAGCGGTCACAACTTTAGATGCTTACTCTCCCTATCTTGTGTTTTTGAAGCACATCAGCCAGGTGATCCATCATAGTGAGACTTCTCCTCTAGCTGATTTACCAACACACAAACTCGAGTTTGTGCTCATTAGAGCAATGTTTTTGACTTCACCATTTTGGAAGCTATACGACTGGAATCTGAACATGAAAAGACCCCCTAGTGACCTGCTTGCACTGTTCTGGTTTAGATGTAGCATCAGTGCAGTGCTCAGTAAGGCAATACCTCATTAGTTATTAATGAGAGTGTTGGAAAATGTTAAAAAAATTAACCACCACCTACCTGGCAAGTCTGACGACATACTGGATATTTGTGAGTGGTGGAATGGTACTGAGTAGTCTGTTAATGAAGGAGGAATAGCAGCAGGATCAACCGTGGTCACACTGGGCACTCTTACGGTAGATGGCTGATACATGAGAACCCTGTTTTAAACAGCATGGGAAATTACAAACAAACAATCTGGCTGTTAGTTAAGAGGAGAGAAATTCTGCACCACAGTGCATTCTCATTCACAAGGTCACTATGTTACAACACAACTATAGTGTGGCTACTCACTACACAGTACTCCACTCTAATCTCCTCTTTCATAACAGTCTTCATTATAACATGAACGTATCTTGGCTCTCAACAGCAGCTGTGACATAAGAGCTAGTTGGCATTAAAACAAAGTACAGTGCTGCAGTCATTTATAACACTATCATCCAGGAATATAAATGGCTATTTGTAAGTGAATTAAGTACTCTGGGGGAAGTGAGGAACTGACAGAACTGACTGAAGCCAGGAACAGGACAAGCTGGCACTTGTTTAAGCTTCCCCATGTATCACTACGCCCATGTTTCTCAATGCTGACTTCTAGTGCCACATAAAGTTGGTCCAGCATTTATCAGTCCTCTCTGACCAATGTATGGTATGAAAACAACAAACTCATCTTCATTCACAACTTAAAGCAAGAGTTAAATTCAGCTCTCCAGAGGTGCAAGACAGTACAGTAATCCACTGGGCCAACTATCCCCTCAAATATTTGAATAAGATCTTTTTGTAACCCCAAGTCAGTGATAGAACCTTACACAGGAAACATGCCAGAATGCATACATTTCTAGACACTGAAAAAGATGGCTTCAGAGACATCTTAATTCTACAAAAGCATGTCTGAGGTTTTTGTGCTCAGAAAACAGACAGGAATACTTCAGACCAACATAAGAGAAACATATGGCTGGTTGCACCCATCTTGCCAAAAAGTGGCAGCAGCAGCACTATGAACGGGAGTCATTGGCATCTGACGTTACTATTAAACCTATTCTTTCCTGAAGATATTTAGAATTATTTACATTTGCAATCAGTACTGAAAGAGGAAGAAGTCTGGCGACAGGACTCCTCTGCTGCTCTCAACAAGTGATGGGACTTCAAAGAGGGTCACCACTGGAAATCTATGAAAAGTAATTTCTACTATAGACTTGCCAAAGAGCAGTAAACACCTGTTGTTGCAGAGTGAACAGGACATACTCAGTACTTCAGCAGGTGGCAGAAAGGAGAAAAGTAAGTTTTGGGCATGGAGTGGAGAATTTACTTGAGGAAAGGACATGAGCTACTATGCTGTGACTCTCAGATGTTGTAGGAAATTTGATCATGACCAGTTAGTGATGCCAGAAGGTTGACCCTCTGGAGTGGGTTGGCGGAGCAATGGTCAGCTCTAATAATGGTCAGCCTAACAATAGAGTAACTCCTCACTTCAAGTCGTCCCGGTTAACATGGTTTCGTTGCTGATCAATTAGAGAACATGCTTGTTTAAAATTGCGCAATGCTCCCTTATAACGTCGTTTGGCAGCCACCTGCTTTGTCCTCTGCTTGCAGGAAGAGCAGCCCTTTGCAGCTAGCTGGTGGGGGCTTGGAACCAGGGTGGACTGGCAGCCCCCCTAAGTTCCCTGTGTGGCAGCTTCCCAGCAGGCTACCAATTGCCAGCAGTTCAGCTGTCCCTCCCCCCACTGCCATGTGCTGCTCCTGCCCTCTGCCTTGGAACTGCTCCCAGGAGCCTCCTGCTTGCTGTGCGTGGGGGGGGGGGGGAAGAAGGGGGCTGTCAGGGTGTGTCCCCCTCCCCACTGCTTACCGCTTCTCCATATAGAGCAGGACAGAGGGGAGCTGGCTGGCTGAAGCTGCTGTCTCAACTTCCTGATCTACTTAAAAAGGCAATATATTTAGAGTGGTGTAAGCGTACTTAAAGGGGCAATGCGCATTTCTCTCTCTCTCTCTCTCACAGGGTGTGTCTCTGTCTGCCATGCTGTCTCCTCTACCTCCATTCGTGCTGCCTTGTAAAGTGTGAGGCTACATTAACAATGTGTTAACCCTTGAGGGCTCAGCCGAATGCTAGTTCATCATTTACCAGTAAAGCATTCCCTGGGAAATATCCCACCCTCTTCCATCCTTAGGCTGGCTAACCTAGTGAGGAGGGCTTTAAACTAGGTTCACTGGGGGAAGGAGACCAAAACCCTGAGGTAAGTGGGGAAATAGGATCCTGGGAGGAAGCACAAGCAGGAGAGCGCAAGAGGGGAGGACTCCTGTCTCATACTGAGAAAGAGGGACGATCGATGAGTTATCTTAAGTGCCTATACACAAATGCAAGAAGCCTGGGAAACAAGCAGGGAGAACTGGAAGTCCTGGCACAGTCAGGGAACTATGATGCGATTGGAACAACAGAGACTTGGTGGGATAACTCACATGACTGGAGTACTGTCATGGATGGATATAAACTGTTCAGGAAGGACAGGCAGGGCAGAAAAGATGGGGGAGTTGCGTTGTATGTAAGAGAGGAGTATGACTGCTCAGAGCTCCGGTATGAAACTGCAGAAAAACATGAGAGTCTCTGGATAAAGTTGAGAAGTGGGAGCAACAAGGGTGATGTCGTGGTCGGAGTCTGCTATAGACCACCAGACCAGGGGGATGAGGTGGATGAGACTTTCTCCTGGCAACTAGCAGAAGTTGCTAGATCACAGGCCCTGGTTCTCATGGGAAACTTTAATCACCCTGATATCTGCTGGGAGAGCAATACAGCGGTGCACAGACAATCCAGGAAATTTTTGGAAAGTGTAGAGGACAATTTCCTGGTGCAAGTTCTGGAGGAACCAACAAGGGGCAGAGCTTTTCTTGACTGCTGCTCACAAACAGGGAAGAATTAGTAGGGGAAGCAAAAGTGGATGGGAACCTGGGAGGCAGTGACCATGAGATGGTCGAGTTCAGGATCCTGACACAAGGAAGAAAGGAGAGCAGCAGAATACGGACTCTGGACTTCAGAAAAGCAGACTTTGACTCCCTCAGGGAACAGATGGGCAGGATCCCCTGGGAGAATAACATGAAGGGCAAAGGGGTCCAGGAGAGCTGGCTGTATTTTAAAGAATCCTTATTGCGGTTGCAGGAACAAACCATCCCGATGTGTAGAAAGAATAGTAAATATGGCAGGCGACCAGCTTGGCTAAACAGTGAAATCCTTGCTAATCTTAAATGCAAAAAGGAAGCTTACAAGAAGTGGAAGATTGGACACATGACCAGGGAGGAGTATAAAAATATTGCTCAGGCATGCAGGAGTGAAATCAGGAAGGTCAAATCACACTTGGAGTTGCAGCTAGCAAGAGATGTTACGAGTAACAAGAAGGGTTTCTTCAGGTATGTTTGCAACAAGAAGAAAGTCAAGGAAAGTGTGGGCCCCTTACTGAATGAGGGAGGCAACCTAGTGACCGAGAATGCGGAAAAAGCTAATGTACTCAGTGCTTTTTTTGGCTCTGTCTTCACAAACAAGGTCAGCTCCCAGACTGTTGCAGTGGGCAGCAAAGTATGGGGAGAAGGTGACCAGCCCTCTGTGGAGAAAGAAGTGGTTCAGGACTATTTAGAAAAACTGGACGTGCACAAGTCCATGGGGCCGGATGCGCTGCATCCGAGGGTGCTAAAGGAGTTGGCGGATGAGATTGCAGAGCCATTAGCCATTGTTTTTGAAAACTCATGGCGATCGGGGGAGGTCCCGGATGACTGGAAAAAGGCTAATGTAGTTCCCATCTTTAAAAAAGGGAAGGAGGAGGATCCGGGGAACTACAGGCCAGACAGCCTCACCTCAGTCCCTGGAAAAATCATGGAGCAGGTCCTCAAGGAATCAATTAAGAAACACTTAGAGGAAAGTGATCAGGAACAGTCAGCATGGATTCACCAAGGGAAGTTGTGCCTGACTAACCTAATTGCCTTCTATGATGAGATAACTGGCTCTGTGGATGAGGGGAAAGCAGTGGATGTGTTATTCCTTGATTTTAGCAAAGCTATGGTCTCGCACAGTATTCTTGCTGCCAAGTTAAAGACGTATGGGCTGGATGAATGGACTGTAAGGTGGATAGAAAGCTGGCTAGATCGTCGGGCTCAACCAGTAGTGATCAATGGCTCCGTGTCTAGTTGGCAGCCGGTTTCAAGCGGAGTGCCCCAAGGGTCGGTCCTGGGGCCACTTTTGTTTAATATCTTTATTAATGATCTGGAGGATGGTTTGGACTGCACTCTCAGCAAGTTTGCAGATGACACTAAACTGGGAGGAGTGGTAGATACACTAGAGGGTAGGGATCGGATACAGAGGGACCTAAACAAATGGAGGATTGGGCCAAAAACCTGATGAGGTTCAACAAGGACAAGTGCAGAGTCCTGCACTTAGGACGGAAGAATCCTATGCACTGCTACAGACTAGGGACCGAATGGCTAGGTAGCAGTTCTGCAGAAAAGGACCTAGGGGTCACAGTGGATGAGAAGTTGGATATGAGTCAACAGTGTGCTCTTGTTGCCAAGAAGGCTAACGGCATTTTGGGTTGTATAAGTAGGGGCATTGCCAGCAGATCGAGGAACGTGATTGTTCCCCTTTATTCGACATTGGTGAGGCCCCATCTGGAGTACTGTGTCCAGTTTTGGGCCCCACGCTACAAGAAGGATGTGGAAAAACTGGAAAAAGTCCAGCGGAGGGCAACAAAAATGATTAGGGGTCTGGAGCACATGACTTATGAGGAGAGGCTGAGGGAACTGGGAATGTTTAGTCTCCAGAAGAGAAGAATGAGGGGGGATTTGATAGCTGCTTTCAACTACCTGAAGGGGGGTTCCAAAGAGGATGGAGCTCGGCTGTTCTCAGTGGCGGCAGATGACAGAACAAGGAGCAATGGTCTCAAGTTGCAGTGGGGGAGGTCTAGGTTGGATATTAGGAAACACTATTTCACTAGGAGGGTGGTGAAGCACTGGAATGTGTTACCTAGGGAGGTGGTGGAGTCTCCTTCCTTGGAGGTTTTTAAGGCCCGGCTTGACAAAGCCCTGGCTGGGATGATTTAGTTGGGAATTGGTCCTGCTTTGAGCAGGGGGTTGGACTAGATGACCTACTGAGGTCCCTTCCAACCCTGATATTCTGTGATTCTCTAACTTCACCACCTCAACCAAGCTTCACTATCATCATTGCTGTGTACAGCATTAAATTGTTTAAAACTTATACTATACGTATATGTATACATAATATAGTTTTTTGTCTGGAAAAAAAATTTCCCTCCCCCATTTACATTAATTCTTATGGGGAAATTGGCTTCGCTTAACATTGTTTCGCTTAAAGTCGCATTTTTCAGGAACATAACTACAACGTTAAGCGAGGAGTTACTGTACTCCCCTTCTTTAGATGAGTATCTAAAAGTCTCTCAGGCCCCCAAAGTACTCCAACTGAAATGCCCTGATAGGAAGATGTAGCCTGGGACTGTTGCTGAGTGATATAAAAAATGGGAGGGACCCAGAAGAGAAAAATGTTGGTAACGGTAAGTAATTTCACTGGAAGTTGGGAATCCTGTGTCTAGCTGGGAAAAACAGGGGGATGATGAGGTAAGAGAACTTTTAGGAAGTGGCACTTCTGACAGGGCCTGGCAAAAGCCACTGAACAAAATCCATCCCCCTTGTAACTCTATTAAAACAGAATTGTATCCAGGAATGAATATGGCCTCCTTGTTTTTAGCAGGATGGCTTTTTGCCATCTCTGCCAATCTTCTGGAGTTGAGTTTTGTGGTTTTTTGAGGGGTCTTTAACTCCCATTGCTGCTTCTTCTAACCCACTTAACTCTCCTCTCTCACACAGTGTTTTCTGTCTCTCTTCTGGTTGATGATCAGGTTTAAGAAATTCAGCTGCATACAGACTTTGGAAGGAAAATCTAGGAGTTGATTCAACACAGTACAGTGTTTCCCTTCTAAAGCTGACATGCTGAAGTCCAGCATATCAATGAAATAGCACTATAGGATTTCAGGATGCAGACCCCCTTCACTATTTGTGGTATTTTCAACTCTTAAATGAAAGCTGGTTTAGCAGGAATGCATTAGCATTTAGCACTGGGGACACCCTCTGCCACAGCTATCACACCAAGGGAGTAGATTCTTGCATACACAACAAGTGAGGGCAAATCTCCGTGTGATGTAAAACTATATAAAATAATCACCTATACGAAGATACCATATATTAATACAGTTTTCTGCAAGAAGTAACCTAACAGAAGTTCTGATGTGGAAATTTGGAACTGCATCCAGAAGAGATATTTACAAGTCCATCCACGTTAGTTGTTATTCTGTAATGTCTCAGATAAGCGAACTTTAAAATTAACAAACCCTTTGGTTGGGCTTCCTTGTGTTTCAGACATAAATATGCATTTCCTTTTGGCAGGAGGATCTTCCTCTTCATCAGAAGAGCTTTCTCTTGTCAAGTCGATAACATCTACTTTCTTCTTGTTTACCTCATTGGCCACTGTCACAGAACATGGTTTGCTGACAACAGTGGAACCTAAAGGAGAAGCATGATTGTTTAAGCAATGTTAACATCAGCCGTTTCCATTTGTGGTATGAATAGCCTCTCAAATTCTACTGTACTTAACTGAAACATGAGCCTTTTGGCCTCTATATAGAGAAATCAGAATTCAAAAGCAACCTTGGGATTACTACTCCCTGCACCAAAGACTGGGAGCCACAAAGGCCTTATGTACACTACCGCTTAAGTTGACGTAAGTTACGTCACTCGGGTGTGAAAAGACCCCGAGTGACGTAACTTACACCAACTTCATGCGGTATCTACACCGTGCTATATCGCTGGGAGAGCGCTCTCCCGTCAACTTATTGTGTCTTCACCAGACCCGCTAAATTGACACCGCTGAATCAATCGCAGTGGTGCCAATTTAGCGCTGTAGTGAAGACCAGCCCCAAAAGACCTAGATCATCCAGTACATCTCTGTGTTACCAGAGGGGAACAAATTGCTTCTTGTGCCTCTCCCAGGGATAATGAACAGTCCATTTCCCAAAAGAATCAACATGAAATAAAAAAAAAAAATTTTTTTTGAGAGAGAAAGGGATGTTCTTTTAAAATCTAAATGGGTGAAGGGATACCAAGCCCCCAAACTCACTACTGCTAGCTAAAAGGGTTATCCTAGTTACATCTGAGAGTCTATAACGTTCAGATATTTTTATCCATTTGATATTCAGTACACAAATATACATACTTTCTATTTTGGTACACTGAGGACTGGACACTTTCAGAGCTTCCTTCTTAGGCCTCATAGGACACCAAGAACCATCCTCTTGGAATTTAATCTCATCCACATCTGAACATTCATTAAGGATTTCCATAAAGAGCCTGGAAAATAAAGTTGAGTTGCTTTGGTTTTGTTTACAGTCCTGAGCTAAATCAGAAGTGATGAAGTTAAAAGCCAGCTGTAATGGAGTGTGAATTGCATCAAGGAAGCTACGGAGAAAAAAAAAAAAAAAAAAAAAAAAAAAAAAATTTCATCTACCTGGGGTATTACATTACACTATCAAAGAAACTGAGGAACCACCTGATCAGCATCCGATACAGCAAACAGGAAAACATCAAAAAAGAGCTCTCCAACCTGGAGACTTTCATAAATAACCAACCTTCCACACAAACGGACTTTACTAAAATAAGACAGGAGATCTACATTACACACTTCACCTCTCTACAAAGGAAAAAAAGATCGTAAGCGGTCTAAAATCCTACCTGCCACATGGGGCCACAACAGTGGTACCCCTAACTCACCCAGCAATATCGTCAATTTATCCAGCTACACACACAACTTGGTAGAAGAGTCTGCCCTATCTCGGGGACTCTCTTTTTGCCTCACCACTCCCACAAATGTGATACAGTTCTGCGGTGATCTGGAAGCCTACTTTCGCCGTCTCCGACTCAAAGAATACTTTCAAGATAACACAGAACAGCGCACTGATACACAGATACCCCCCCCACACCAACAGCACAAGAAGAAGAACGCCACAAGGACTCCTCCTGAGGGTCGAAATGACAGTCTGGACCTATACACAGAATGCTTCCGCCGACGTGCACAGGCAGAAATTCTGGAAAAACAACAACGTCGCTTGCCTCATAACCTAAGTCGTGCAGAACACAATGCCATCCAAAGCTTCAGAACCAACCCTGACATTATAATCAAAGAGGCTGATAAAGAAGGTGCAGATGTCATCATGAACAGGTCCGACTACCAAAAGGAGGTTGCCAGACAACTCCCCAATACCAAATTCTACAGGCCACTTTCCTCAGATCCCACCAAGGAATATACTAAGAAACTGCACCATCTACTCAGGACACTCCCTACCCTAACACAGGAACAAATCAACATACCCTTAGAGGCCCGACCGAGGTTATTCTATCTACTACTCAAGATTCACAAACCTGGAAACCCTGGACGCCCCATCATCTCTGGAATTGGCACTCTCACTGAAGGACTGTCTGGATATGGGGACTCTCTACTCAGACCTACACCACCAGCACTCCCAGCTATCTCCGTGACACCACTGATATCCTGAGAAAACTACAATGCATTGGTGATCTTCCAGAAAACACCATCCTAGCCACCATGGATGTGGAGGCTCTCTACACAAACATCCCACACACAGATGGAATACAAGCTGCCAGGAACAGTATCCCTGATGATGCCACAGCACAACCGGTTGCTGAGCTCTGTGACTTCATCCTCACGCACAATTATTTCAAATTTGGTGACAATATATACCTCCAGACCAGGGGCACTATTTTGGGCACCCACATGGCCCCACAATATGCCAACATTTTTATGGCTGACCTGGAACAATGCTTCCTCAGCTCTCATCCACTCACGCCCCTTCTCTACCTACGCTACATTGATGACATCTTCATCATCTGGACCCATGGGAAGGAGACTCTGGAAGAATTCCACCACAATTTCAACAGCTTCCACCCCACCATCAACCTCAGCCTGGACCAATCTACACGGGAGGTCCACTTTCTAGACACCATGGTACAAATAAGTGAGAGTCGCGTTAACACCACCCTATACCGAAAACCCACCGACTGCTATGCCTACCTTCATGCCTCCAGCTTCCATCCCGGACACACCATACGATCCATTGTCTACAGCCAAGCGCTGAGGTTATAACCGCATTTGCTCCAATCCCTCAGAGTTGGACAGAGACCAACACCTACAAGATCTTCACCAAGCATTCTTAAAACTACAATACCCGCATGAGGAAATAAGGAAACAAATCAACAGAGCCAGATGTGTACCCAGAAGCCTCCTGCTGCAAGACAAGCTCAAGAAAGAAAGAAACAGAACTCCACTGGCCATCATCTAGAGTCCTCAGCTTAAACCTCTCCAACGCATCAGTAGTGATCTACAACCCAGACAACGATCCCTCGCTTTCACAGCCCTTGGGAGGCAGACCAGTCCTCGCCCACAGACAACCTGCCAACCTTAAGCATATTCTCAACAGCAACCATACACCGCACCATAGTAACTAACTCAGGAACCAATCCATGCAACCAACCTCGATGCCAATTCTGCCCACATGTATATACCAGCGACACCATCACAGGACCTAACCAGATCAGTCACAACATCTCCGGTTCGTTCACTTGCACGTCCACCAATGTAATATTACGTCATCATGTGCCAGCAATGCCCCTCTGCTATGTACATCGGCCAAACTGGACAATCCCTACGTAAAAGGATAAATGGACAAGCCAGATATTAGGAATGGCAATATACAAAAACCTGTATGAGAACACTTCAATCTCCCTGGCCACACAATAGCAGATGTAAAGGTAGCCATCTTACAGCAAAAAAAACCTTCAGGACCAGACTCCAAAGAGAAACTGCTGAGCTCCAGTTCATTTGCAAATTTGACACCATCAGCTCAGGATTAAACAAAGACTGCTCACAGGTTTTTGTATATTGCCATTCCTAATATCTGGCTTGTCCATTTATCCTTTTAGGTAGGGATTGTCCAGTTTGGCCGATGTACATAGCAGAGGGGCATTGCTGGCACATGATGGCGTAATATTACATTGGTGGACGTGCAAGTGAACAAACCTGAGATGTTGTGACTGATCTGGTTAGGTCCTGTGATGGTGTTGCTGGTATAGATATGTGGGCAGAGTTGGCATTGAGGTTTGTTGCATGGGTTGGTTCCTGAGTTAGAGTTGTTATGGTGCGGTGCGTGGTTGCTGGTGAGAATATGCTTAAGGTTGGCGGGTTGTCTGTGGGCGAGGATCACTATGGTCTGGTGTTATGTAGGAGGTCATTTTAGATGATCATAAATGGTCCCTTCTGGCCTTGATATCTCTGAATATTCAAGGAAATAAGTTAACATTGAAATAAGATAGCCAGAAACTGCAAATCTCAATGTTGAAACCATAGCATAGGTTTGTACTTGCTGTATTCATATTCTAAGATACAGAACTACTGTAAAAAAGGTAAATGACAAACTCAATCTCTTACCCATCTAATATTAGACTCTCATAAGCTGCCTTTTTGTCACAGACAGGACAAATCCAGGTGGGCTTCTTTTCATTCATTTGTAGGTAAAGAGCAGCATCAAAACATTGCAGATGTGTGCAGGTAACAGCACGGCATGGGATTGTCAGTCTCATTTTTCCCAGCTGCAGGAGATGCAATAGAAACAAATATCAGCATGACAGACAAGAGGGAACCAAAATACATTTTCGGAGATAACAATGAAATAAACCAGTCACAGGATAAGAATGGTTTCCTGCTGGTAAATAAATGCCCAATCCCAAGGTCCTGGTATGCCCATAAATCCTATCAAAATCAACAGGAGTTGTATGTGCAGAAAGAATACAGGATTGTGTCATTCACAGAGACATTGGTTTTGCCTCTAAATGTCAAGGCCCAGCAGAGGCCTTTTAATAGCAGATAGGGCCAGCACAATGTCAGTGTTCTATTGCTATGATTTTGTTACAGTAAAATGCTTGAAGCATTCATAATATTTTGTACCTTTTATCCCAGGATCTCAACGTGCTTTATGAATACGGATTAGTGAAGTCTGACTTCTGAATTGGTATTATACCCACTTTATATGGGTAAACTGAAGAACAAAGCAGATCACTTAGCTGGTCACAGTCACACAAACAAATTTGTAACTGAGCTGGGAATAAAAGAGTTTTGACTCCCAGGCATCTTGTTCTTGTTAAAAGATTACACTACTACAGACTTGCAGCATTATTTCAATCTAAACAGGCTCAAAGAGAATCCCAAAGTTATTTGTAGGTCTTATGACATTCAGTGTCAAAGTGGTCAAGAGTTGGCTTATTCTTATAAAAAGGTGGTAGTTTGGTATAGTAGGACGGACATTTGAATGAGGGGATCTAAACTCTATTCCCTGCTCTGCCATTTATCTGCAGAGAAACTCTGGACAAGTCATGTCAATTTTTAATGCCTCAGCTTCACCCTCTTAAAAAAAAGGGGGGTGGGGGACGGGGATAACAATACCTCCTCTCCTGTTTAAAAGATCTTGAGAGGTACAAATGATCAAGTATATTGCACTGGATGCTCTCACAGCACTTTTATGCTTTAACTTGTTGACTACTGTTTGTATTTAAAAAAAATACCACTTACTATATTATAGAAATTCCTCTAACAGTAAAAGCTATTTTACGAAGTTCTGAGTTGTGGGCCCTTTTTACAATAATCCAACTTTGAATTTAAGATGAACAAAAATAAAGAATGATTTCCCCCCTCCCCCCCAAAATTTAATTGCATATTATACTTCACAACTTTACTTACAGGACACATCAGAGATACCCGCAAACTGGTTGTGGCAATTTCGCTATCAGGATCAGCCGTCAGCTTTTCTTTAACTAGTACAATGAAAAACACAATTTAAATTACATTACATAATCATTATTAAAAATGCCATTCTCGCCACTCAGGTGTTTGAGTAGATACTCAATGATTAGGGGGCTTGATCACATGACTTATGAGGAGAGGCTGAGGGAACTGGGATTGTTTAGTCTGCAGAAGAGAAGAATGAGGGGGGATTTGATAGCCTCTTTCAACTACCTGAAAGGGGGTTCCAAAGAGGATGGATCTAGACTGTTCTCAGTGGTACCAGATGACAGAACAAGGAGTAATGGTCTCAAGTTGCAGTGGGGGAGGTTTAGGTTGGATATTAGGAAAAGCTTTTTCACTAGGAGGGTGGTGAAGCACTGGAATGGGTTACCTAGGGAGGTGGTGGAATCTCCTTCCTTAGAGGTTTTTAAGGTCAGGCTTGACAAAGCCCTGGCTGGGATGATTTAGTTGGGAATTGGTCCTGCTTTGAGCAGGGGACTGGACTAGATGACCTCCTGAGGTCCCTTCCAACCCTGATATTCTATGATACTCATTAATATACTGCTTAATTTTCATGTAAAGTCGTCTAAATTGAAAAGCTGGGAAATTTGCTTACAGCAAGTATCAAATTTGCATTGATTTCCTAGTTTTAGGCCCAATCCTGCAAACACTGGCAGGCAGAGTACTCACTGCCATCAACAGTAATCCCACTGATAACCCACAGCAGTTAGCACTAGGCACAATGGTGTTTGCAGGAGCGCGCCCTAACCTATATATAGGCTGAATCAAATACAACCTTTGAAGGGGGCCTCCAAAAAAGTCTTTACACTTCAAGGAAGGTGAACGGCACCTCATACATGTGGAGAGATTAATGGATATTGATGTCAACACAAGCGCTACATTTTACAGCCCACCACTGCAGAGGTGTTCTTAGCAATATCAGGAGAGAGTCCAGACACTGAGTAGGTGTTCCCCTCATGGTCTGGAATGAGCAAAAGCATTGCAAACTCTCTCTCTCTACTGGAGATAGAAGACTTCTGTAAATCTGCCTGCTGTAAATTTGGTACCTTTCACCAATTCTAGATTAAAAAGCAACAAAAGTAGAAAAATTCAACCAACTTACTTAGTGCTCTGGAATGGTCTGGGTTTCTGATACCTTTCATTTTTAACCTCTGCAAAAGCATGGCTGAGGTGAGCTGCCGAACAAGATATACAGACATGGAGTAATTCTACAAAAGAAGAAAAATATGATTAAGGATGGGAGTTTCCCTGCCTTTTATTTGAAAACAAACAAAAAACAACCAGTTTTATTTCATGCAGTAACAGACATACCTCACAATACAGTAAGATTATAAACCATGCTAGCAGAATTAAACGTAAATCAATTTTCTGTTAGTTCAACAAAACAAATGGTCACACCTTTTTGAAATATTTTTATAGATTAATGATGGTGCAGAAATGGAATTTCTTCCTAAGTAAAGCTATTTATTAGTTTGCTGACCAAAGTCTGAAGCTATTGCAATCAGTGGGATAAAATCACAGTTGGTTCAAGACAGTGCACCTCTTCATAAAGTTCCACCCTCTTACACCAACAGAGAACTTGGCCAGATGTCAAGTCATGTGTTTGGCAGTTTTATGGTAGGTATCTCAAAATGTGACCCAAAACAGAATATAAAACTGTTTATATAAAAGCACATGCCTGCCCACATAATCATTATTAGTGCACATTTCAGACTAATAACACAATTACTTTCTCCCACGTCTTTAGCAGGCTCCCAAGTGAACAACTGCAGGAGAGTAATATTACGTCTAGACATCTCCAATACCAGTAGTAGAGTGGATCAGAGCTCAAGATGGGAGTTTGCTTCTGGGAAAAAGTAATAATGTACAGATAGACAAAATTAAATAATCTATCCTCCCTCCAGTGTGCAATAGTTCTCTATAATACAGTTAATATCTTGTATAGTCTAAATTGGGGTACAACTGGATGCCAGTACTTCACTTGAAAGACTATTCCTCAGTACTACAGATCTCACCATCAGAAATTTTTCCCGATTTAACCTAAGTTTTCCCCTTCTTACCTTCAACCCTGTACTCCCAGTTATACTTCCTTTTACTACGTCAAATAACACCTCCACCTGTTCTTGTTATTTACACCCTGTCAATGTTAAAAGGCATATCCCACACAACTGTCACTCAAATGAATGAAACAATATTTAACTCACTCTTCCTGCAAATTAAGCACTCTTGGCCTCAGAACTTTAAATGCTCTCCTCTGAACGCCCTCCAATTTGTCACCATCTTTTTGGTCAAACTCAGAACAGAGCACACTATTTCAGGTGTGGTCACACCTATTTCCTTCTTGTGATACGATATAACTTTTTGCTACATATGGAAGGTATTGGTCTATTTACTACTGTATCGTCATATGGCAAAATCAAGCCTAGTCTGGTGTACGCTTGTACCATTACTACTTTGAGGTTTCTCCATTATTGATCTGTTTTGGTCTATTTTTCCTTGGTTATATTTTCTAAATCAGATCTCAGTTTGCAATTTTTGGTCCTCACTGGTGTTTACCACTGCTCCCTAATTCATACCATCTGCGAGTTTCATTAACTCACTTATCACTTCTTTCAGATCACTGATGAAGATTAAGACACTATAGTACCCCCACTAGACACTTCCCCTCCAACAAAATGTGCTGCTTATAACCCTTTGTTTACAGTTCTTCATAGCCAGTTTTCTTTCCTTTTAGCTATGGTCTTATGGCTCCCATCACTGTAGTATCAGAGTGCCTCCTATTTAAACACAGAAACACTCCTAAGTATTTAAAAATAGAAATGAAAACAACATTTCTTCCTTTGAAACCTGTTGGAGGAATAGTTATATCTGAGTGCACAAAAGTTGTCTACCTGGAAGCCAAGTGTGGGGGGGGGGGGGTGGAGGGGGTGTTGAATGAGTTCTAAAGCAGTCTGGATCACACTTATCTCTTGCAGGCACAAGTTCCACAATATAGATCCAGCTCCTGTGAAAGTTCTGCATTCACAAGGCTTCCACTACCAGTTAACAGATGTATCACTGGTGAATGTAGCTATTGTGGGAGGTTATGATCACTGAGGGAGAGGGGATCTCTCAGAAGCTGGGTCCAATACCATGAAAGGTTTCCAATTTCAGGACAGAGACCCTGAACCAGACTACTGAATTCAGGGCTCAATCCTGCAAGATGCTGAGCACTCTGACATGGATCTAGCAAAGCACTTCACCGTGTGCTTATATTACATCTTATAAGTAGTCCCATAGGCTTCAGTGTCAGAGTACTTCGCACCTTGCACAAAGGAGCCTTGGCAACCAATGCAGACAGAATACCGCATTGATGCATCTGTAGCAATCCATGTTGCTATGCAGATGGCTTGATATGTTTAGCATCAGTTGTAGTAACATTTTAAAAACTCCCACACCCCAATCTGGGTCTATGCTGGTTATGTACTATGTGTATGTGTATTATGAACACTGTAACCGACACTTGTAATCCCGCATAACCCAAGCCTGACCCCAGATATACAGTACCTTCCTTCTTAATTTGTGTAAATTTGATTTTAAACATTAACTTAATTGTGAAATTAATGTTTTTATGAAGCCAATTTTACTTCTAAATGAACAGCATTTAGGTAGAAAATAGGAAACTCAAACACATGTCTGCATGAGGGTGGCTGGAGACAAGGCACGTCTGGTCATTTTCAAAATGTTTGCTCCTGTGCCCCTGGACTTCTCTTATTAATCTTAATGGCCAACTGCCTATAGAAGACTCATGCTACAGAGCATTTTCTTTGTCACAAACTATATCATCAAGTTAGGAAATGGCAAGTTCCTCTCATTACTACTCATTTTTCTTCATCTCACTACAAACAGTGAAAAATAAAAAAATTGTTCTCTGAAGCAATTCTAAAGCCTTTTACATTATTGTTTTACTTTAATAAGTTTCAGGTGAAATGCTGGCACTGCTGAACTCATTGGAGTTTTGCCATTGACTTCAATGGCACCAGGATTTCTCCTATAGTCATTAATCAAGCTACTGGATGGGAAGAGAGTTGAAATCTTTATAGTGAAGGAGTACAGGCAACTTATGTTAGCACATCTCTTGCCTGCAACAATCAAGAGGGAAAAGGAGTAATACTGAGTGAGGTTACTCTCCTACTACAAAGAACATAGTTTACCTTTCCAATTTCAGATGCCCAAGAAATGGAGATCTGGTTTGGCACTGCTGATGATAATCTAACTAGAGATGTAATATTCAATGGGCGGCCAGGTCGCTTCTGCTCAATCCCATTTTTTGGTGGTGGAGCATATCCCTGCAATAAGGAAGAAAAGAAGTGTTTCTCTAAAATTTTAGACTGTACTCTGGTCAAACTCCGACTGTACTCTGAAATCTACTGAAGAGACACCATTACAAGGTTTTTGGAAAACAGAAGTTTTTATACCAAGTTAAAAATATTGTTTTCTGAAGTTAGTTTTTGGCACTCCTTTTGTATTTTGCAATCACAAATCATTTACTTACTTACCCTTCTCTCCCACCCCAATAAGCGTCTTGTAATCATTAGCAAAGAGACCTTTACTTCCCTCTAGTGACTGGGTACGCATCAAGTTACATGCTCTGTCCTGAAACTGTTATCAATATAGAAAAGTTCTGTACAGCTTTACAGAGCTGTACAAAGATTACCTGTAAATGGGTAAAGTTCTCCTCCCTTTTCATCTACCCTCAAGCTTCAGAGTTCTAGTGCATACGAGTCACAACCTTGCCCAAATGTTAATTGTTATGAAAATACCTGCCCATAGAAATGAGTCTCACATTAGCCTTCTCTGTGCTAGGGAGATTCTGCAAAAAGTTCCCTACGGTTGTTTGGCTCCACCACTATTGGCAATGTTTGAAGCCCTAGAATGTGTCTGTCCTTCATCCTCACCGTGAATATTGCTATATCCCCACAGCTATTTAAGAAGAATCTTTATGCTGCAATTTATCTTTGTCACAAATGGACCGAAATAATTAATATCTACATAGTACTTTTAACGTGTAAAATGCTAAATATTAGCATTGGTATCTTAGTGATCATCAGTGCCTGCAAATGCCCGATGTACAGATCAGTAACTACACAGGCAAATTAGACATAAATTTGTGAGCAAATTTTTAAAAAGAGTCAGACCCTTTTTCTCCCCCACTTTAGACTTTAAGCAAACTAATCAGCAAAAGCTACATATTGAATAGAATTTCAATAACTTACCGGCAATGGAAATAACTTCCCATTTACTTTAATGCACAAACTATTAGGATAGTTATCTTCTTGAGGGCAGCTAGTCTCTGCTAGGCATAACCTATTTCCAAAAGAGAAATTTCATTTTTAAGTGACGTTGCACTCAGAAAACTATTTATATATGTTAAAATATACTTGAATTAAAATAATGAAGTACAAACTTAATGTAAGAAAAACCTTTAATCACCTTAGCTGAACTTGGACTGTGTAATCCCTCCTGCCCCCTGGCAAGAAGTCCCTGTTGGGGGGAAAAGAAAAAAAAGAGAGTCTATTGAGAGAGAGGGAGGGGGCGGGGGTCGGAGGGGAAACAAAATCTCACACCCCAATCTATCACATAGGAAAAAAGGACAGACCTGCTCCAACATCTCTAGTTACTTTCAAGACTCTTAAGTTTCTCATTACTACACTACCCATGTAGTACAAGAACAAAGCACTTGTAACCAAAACAATCTATTTGTATTAAAAGGATAAACTAGGTCTGTGCCTTCCCTCCAGCCAGGTCTTGGGACTCCAAGGAGGTTGGGTAGAGAGAGGGGAGGAAAAAAAATCTGACACCACCTGAGGGGGGAAGCCAGCCCGAAGGAAGTCCTCCCTACTGCATTCCACTGACAAACAAGGATAGAGGGTAGAAGCAGCCTCCCACCCCAGCAATTAGTGATGCAAGTATTGTTTAAAAAGATAACCTATTTAATAGATTAAACAGTTAACCAATTCGGGCCTCACATGCAGGCCTCTCTCCATTTCAGGCAGGACCTCTGTTCCGAGGATGGCGCATCTCCCCTCCCCCCCTTGCCCCTGACAGATGGGAAGGGCAGCTGAGCTCATACTGGGGGTGACACAACAGGCCTAGCCAGGAGAGCCTAGGGCAGTTGAGGGGGCCCAGCACCTCCCTCGCATCCTCAGTACCCAGGAAAAGGGAGGGGGGGGGCAGGTACCTAGTTGTCCCAATGTGGCCTCCGCATACACTCCATGCCATGCCAGCAGCAGCTTCCCTTACCAGCGTGCTGACCACCTCTGCAGCCAAACCCCTTCCAATGGCACAGGGAGAAGCCAGGGATGACTCTACCCCCCTGACGGGGCCCACAGCCCCTGCCAACCCCCGTGGCCAAACGTGTACACCCTGCCCGGCTGGCCGTGCCCCCTCCTCCCCGCGAACCCCCCGGGGAGAAAACCCTGCTGGGCTAGAGTGTTAATATCGACCCGGCCCCTTTAAGACGGGGATGATGCCCACCCTTTCCTGGTTGCCATAATCACCTCTTGCCAGAACCTGGTCAAGACCCACACGCATGGGGCTAACGGTTGTGGGGGTTAACGGTTAGACTACTACTTACGCGTTAACCGCTTAATATTTTACATCCCTACCAGCAACCAGGGAACATGGGGAAGAAAACAGTCTGCCACTCTTGCAGCAGCCATGAAGGCTATTTGATTTCAATTAATCAGGTCTCATTTTCTTATCTAACTCCCTGATGATGCAGGATTGTTCCCCAACATAACCATTATGTGTTTGTACAAACACTAGTTTTAGGTGTACTGAATAATAGGCTCCCACCCACCACTTCACTTGAAAGATTGTTCCACAGGCAAAGAGATGTGAAGGAAGATTTTTCTGAAACTCCCCTGCAACTTTGCAAAAGCAGTGATTTGACACATGCTCACAAATAAATGCCAGGCACTCCCTCTTACCTGGAAATGCAGATTTCTCTGACTTGCTGAGGTGTTAAAGCAAAGATAAAAAACTTCTCTTGGAACCTCTGAATACTGCTCTGTACTGAGAGAAGACATGCAAAGCAGCTTTAAAACAGAATGGTCCACTAACAAAAGTCCAAATGATTGCAAGGGTGGTGAGTTAATAGAAGAGTCCACAACTCTGCTTTCTTGGACAAAACAAAGGTCACATAATAATGGAGTTGCTGTTGATTACATGCATTTGTCAATGAGGAATGGATATGAATCATTCAATTACAGTCAGATAGCTTAATATGAAAATTACACTTAATACTAAAATGACATTTTTGCCTTCTTCAGAAGCTTGGAAAGCTAGGTTTATTTTATTCCTAGATTTTACAAGGGATTATACAGAGTTGAAGTGTTCCAAAATTTTCGCTGGGTGTCAGGCAAACATGCAAAGCAAACAGCAACCCTGCATTTCCTCCCACATATCCTCATAAAAATATAAGAAGTAGAGTTTGAGATATTACAGTAAGTAGTTCTCAGACAAGCATGTGCACAAGCTGTTATTGGCCAGATGGAGAATAACGATTCACTGGAAAACTGCTTTAATCCCAGGAGCGGTGAAGGAAGTTACACCTTTGGAAAGTACCAGACCTCAATGCTAAAGAAAACCATCTATACGATGACTTTGCCTACACTACAAAGTTTTGTCAGCAAAAGCTGTCTTTTGCCGACAACACAGGGGCGGCGTGCACACACTACAAAGCTACTTTTGGCGGCAAAACACTGCTGTTTTGCTGACAAAATAAAACCACCTCAACGAGAGGCATAAAGCATTTTGTGGCAAAGTTAAAATGACAAAGCATCAGTTGTTTTGTCGACATAACTGGCTTCCAGTTCCACCAGTATCCCACAATGCCTGCCGTGACCTCTCTGTTCACGGTTTTGAACTCCACTGCCCTGCAGGCACACACCCCTCCCCTTTGAAAGCTCCAGGAAGCATTTGACAGCTGAGTGTGCAGCTCCCTTTGGGGAACAAAGAGCAAATCATTAATGTGGAATGCTCCTGTTCTATCCTGCACTAGGAACGGGGGGGGGGGGGGGGGGGGGGGGGGGGGGGGGAGAGAGAGAGAGAGAGAGAGAGAGAGAGAGAGAGGAAGGAAACAACTGCTGTGCTGCTTTGACATTCCTCAGCAGGGAGAGCTCACAGAGCTGCTCAGGATGCCGCTCCCAGCAGCTGAGGAAGCGGTCGGAGAATTCGGAGTGAATCACAGAACCCCAGGCAGGCAGAGTGGAAGAGACTTGGAGAGACTGCTGTGCGGAGCAGGGGGGAATGGCGTGGGGGGGGGGGTGTCCCCCTCCCCCTGCCTCAGGATAGGTCAGTCAGCCTGCTGTCTCCCCTGTCCCAGACACACCACTCTCCTCTCCCTCCCCCCCACACACTTCAGTTGAAAAGTGGCTGACAATCTACTGGGATGCCTGGAACATGTGACTGAGAAATCTGTCATGTGACATTGTACCTGCCCCATGAGGCATTGCAAACCCTTCCCAAAGCACCCTGCAGCTAGTTGCACAGTGGGATAGCTACCCACAGTGCACTGCTCTCTGTCGATGCAAGAGCTGTTAGTGTGGATGCACTCTGGTGACACAAGGAACTAGTGTGGACATGCCACAGCACTTTTGAATTAAAGTGCTTTAATTAAAGAGGCATAACTTTTGCCAACAAAACTTTGTAGTGTAGACAAGGCCTAAACGTGCCTGGGGATCCCCCTTGTGAATATTTAAGGAGGCAGGGAGGAAATCAGACTAATGGTAGAATCCTTTTACAGACGCCTACTTGGCCATTTGTGATGGTAATTATTTTAACATGAGAACAGGGTGTAAAATGTGTTACTTTATTTCTTTTCTGGGACCAATCGCACCCATAATACTAGGTTTCAGGGTAGCATCCGTGTGAGGCCTTGGCTACACTTGCAAGTTACAGCGCTGTAAAGCCACCCCCAGCGCTGTAACTCACTCCCCGTCCACACTAGCAAGGCATTTGCAGCGCTGTATCTCTGTGGTTGCAGCGCTGCATGTACTCCACCTCTCCGAGAGGAACAGCAAGTATTGCGCTGTCGCTGCAGCGCTACGGTGCCAGTGTGGCCACCCAATGCGCTGTGAATGGCCTCCAGAATTATTCGGCAGTATCCCACAATGCCTGTTCTAGCCACTCCGGTCATCAGTTCAAACTACTGCCCTGGCCTCAGGTAACCAACCATGTGACCCACCCTTTACATTCCCCGGGAATTTTAAAAATCCCCTTCCTGTTTGCTCAGCCTGGCGTGGCGTGGAGTGCTATCAGCTAATCTTTCCAGGTGACCATGCCTCCACACGCCAAGCAAGCCCCAGCATGGAACAATGGCGAGTTGCTGACCTCATCAGTGTTTGGGGGGAGGAAGCTGTCCAGTCCCAGCTGCGCTCCAGCCGTAGGAATTACGATACCTTCGGGAAGGTATCAAAGGACATGATGGAAAGGGGCCATGACCGGGACGCCCTGCAATGCAGGATTAAAGTGAAGGAGCTGCGGAGTGCCTACCACAAAGCCCACAATGCAAACGGCCGCTCGGGTGCTCCCCCCACAACCTGCCGATTCTACAAAGGGTACGTATATCCTGGTCCGGATGTAAGCGATCTATCTTCTGGGATTGATTTATCGCGTCTTGTCTACACGCGATAAATCGATCCCGGATCGATCCCAGAAGTGCTCGCCGTCGACGCCAGTACTCCAGCTCAGCGAGAGGAGTACGCGGCATCGACGGGGGAGCCTGCCTGCCGCGTCTGGACCCGCGGTAAGTTCGGACTAAGGTACTTCGAATTCAGCTACGTTATTAACGTAGCTGAATTTGCGTACCTTAGTCCGAAGTGGGGGGTTAGTGTGGACCAGGCCAAAGAGCTGGATGCGATACTTGGGGTTAACCCCACCTCCACTCTGAGCACCACCATGGACACTTCAGAGCTTGGGAGGGGGTGGTGGGGGGTGGGGGGAAGGGAGGAGGAGGAGGAAAATGGGAGTGATGGTGGTGGGCCGGTTGGAGACACCCCGGAATCCCTGGAGGCATGCAGCCAGGAGCTCTTCTCTAGCCAGGAGGAAGGTAGCCAGTCGCAGCGGCCGGTACTTGGTGGAGGACAAACAGAAGAGCAGGTTCCCGGTAAGCGGGGGTTTTTTTCGGGAAGGAATTTTTTCGGTGCGGGCTCTTTGGGAGAGGAGGGTTAGGCATTCATGCCTAGATGCGGAATAGTGCATTGATATGGTTTATCACATTGCGGTAATTGGCCTCGGTAATCTCCTCGAATGTCTCATCCAGAATATGTGCAATGCGCTTGCGCAGGTTTATCGGGAGAGCCACCGTGGTCCTTGTCCCAGCCAGGCTAACGTGTCCGCACCACTGTGCCGCGACGGGGGGGTGAGGGGGGACGGACGGACCACTGCTGCACACAGGCAAGCTGCACATGGACCAGGGCGGAAGGCGCATTGCAGTAAAAGACCCTCCCTTGCTTCCCAGGTCACCCTCAGCAGCGAGATATCGTCCAGGACGAACTCCTGTGGAAAATGTTGGGATAGTGTTCAGTGTAGGTGCCCCCTGAAGCTGTTGGCTCTCCCCAAGGCACAGAAACCCAGAGGACAGTGCAGCCCTGAAACAATCAGTCCCCCTTACTCACCATTTTGAGGCTCCCGTGAGATATGTGCGCTCTGTTTCGGACGGGAAAATTATGCTATTGCGTAGATCCTGTGTGTTTTCTACTCCTTAAGTGCAGGGGGAATCATTACTCTGTCTGGTATAATGAATGCTGCCTCTGTTAAATATTGCATTTTGCCTATACAGCTGCATCAACCTTGAGACCTCAGCCGTCCCTCTTATTGCCTGCTCAGAGACTGCAAAGACTCAGGAAGAGACCGCGAAAAAGCAAAGAAGACATGCTGCAAGAAGTGATGCGGCAATCTATTAAAGAGAATGAGAAAGCACAGAACTGGAGGGAGAGAGAAAGCAGGATCCGCCAGGAAAACGCAGCGCACCGGCGGCAAAGCACCGCGCACCGGCAGCAAAGCACTGATAGGCTCATAACATCCTGGAGCACCAAGCAGACGCTATCCAGGAGCTGGTAGCCATGCAAAAAGAGGAGCAGTACCATAAACGCCACCCCCCTCCCCCTACAGCTCTTGTCCCAAAACTCTTTCCGTTGTGCCCCACTGTCACCTCCAACCCACTTTCCCCAACTTCTAGGTTCTTCACGCCACCTGCTGCCTCCAACACCAGTACATTCACCACCCAGCCCTGAAAACCACGACTCTTACCCTCTGCACTCAACCCCCATCACCATGCAGTATAGCACTCACTGCACAGCACACCAGACAGGACATACGCGAATCTGTGATTGTACTGTTCCCCACTCCACCCCCTTGTTTCTTTTTAATAAATGGATTTTTTGGCTTTGAAAACATTCTTTATTATTGCATAAAGTAAAAGACTCCTTAGCCCAGGAAATAAACAGGCACTGCAAGTCTGCTTAGCAAACACTGATTCCTAAAGATTGGCACTACTGCACTTCACTCCCATGCAGGGCACCAAGTATCACTGCTGGTTTTCAGCCTCAAATTGCTCCCTCAAGGCATCCCTAATCCTTGCACCCCGGCGTTTGGCCCCTGTAATAGCCCTGCTCTCTGGCTGTGCAAATTCAGCCTCCAGGTGTTGAACCTCAGAGGTCCATACCTGAGTGAAGCTTTCACCCTTCCCTTCACAAATATTATGGAGGGCACAGCACGCCGATATAACCGCGGGGATGCTGTTTTCGGCCAAGTCCAGCTTCCCATACAGAGATTGCCAGCGGGCCTTTAAACGGCCAAAGGCACACTCCACAGTCATTCGGCTGCTGTCAAGGCTCCCTGCTTTCATGAGCCACGGCATTAACGGTAAGCGGGATCTCCAAGGATCACAATGGGCATTTCAACTTCCCCTGTGATCTTCCACTCGGGGAAAAAAGTCCCGGCCTGCATCTTCCTGAACAGCCAAGTGTTCCGAAAGATGCGTGTGTCATGCACCTTTCTGGGCTACCCTGTGTTAATGCCAATGAAATGCCCACAGTGATCCACAAGCGCCTGGAGAACCATAGAGAAATACTCCTTCCGATTAACGTACTCGGATCCTAGGTGGGGTGGTGCCAGAATAGTAATGTGCGTCCCATCTATCGCGCCTACACAGTTGGGGAACCCCATTTGTGCAAAGCCATCCACCATTTCCTGCACGTTACCCAGAGTCGCGGTTCTTCTGAGTAGGATGTGCTTAATGGCCTTGCAAAATTGCATCAACACGATTCCAACGGTCGACTTTCCCACTCCAAAGTGGTTTGCGACCGACCGGTAGCTGTCTGGAGTTGCCAGCTTCCAAATTGCAATAGCCACCTGCTTCTCCACTGGCAGGGCAGCTCTCAATCTTGTGTCCTTGCGCTGCAGGGTGGGGGCAAGCTCCTCACACAGTCCCATGAAAATGTCTTTTCTCATCCAAAAGTTCGGCAGCCACTGCTTGTCATCCCAGACTTCCATGACGATGTGATCCCACCACTCGGTGCTTGTTTCCCGAGCCCAAAAGCGGCGTTCCACGGTGCTCAGCATGTCCATGAATGCCACAAGCAATTTCGTGTCATACGCGTTATGCAACTCGATAGCATCATCAGACTCCTCACTCTCACTTTGGATCTTAAGGAATAGTTCGACACCCAAACGTGACGTGCTGGCGAGATAAGTCAGCATACGCCTCAGCAGTTCGGGCTCCATTTCCCGCAGACAGATCGCGCTGCACAGAAACCATTGAAAGATGGCACCAAAGGTGAACGAAAACAAAGGGATTTCTGGGATGCGAAGCGATGCATCACGGGGTGTTGGGACAGGACCCAGAATGCCCCCCACCCACACCCCCTTCCCACAACCCACGGCGCCAGAATGGGAAGAGGTGCTCTGTGGGATAGCTGACCATAATGCACCGCTCCCAATAGCGCTGCAATTGCCGCAAATGTGGCCAGGACAGTGCGCTGGGCAACTGTCAGTGTGGACAGACTGCAGCGCTTTCCCTACTCAGCTGCACGAAGTCAGGTTTAACTCACAGCACTGTACATCTGCAAGTGTAGCCAAGGCCATAGTCTGTATCCGCAAAAAGAACAGGAGTACTTGTGGCACCTTAGAGACTAACAAATTTATTTGAGCATAAGCTTTCGTGGGCTACAGCAAAGAATGGAACATATGGTAAGAAGAGGTTTTTTTTAAATGTATGTATGTATGTATGTATGTATGTGTATATCCACACACACACACACACACACACACACACACCATAAGAAAGTGGAAGTAGCTGTACGAGGCTAATAAGATGAGCTATTATCAGCGGGAGAGAAAAAAAAAAAAAAAACCACTTTTGTAGAGCTAATCAAGATGGCCCATTTTAGACACTTGACAAGGTGTGAGGATACTTAACATGGGGAAATAGATTCAATGTGTGTAATGACCCAGCCACACTCAGTCTCTATTCAAACCCAAGTTAATGGTATCTAGTTTGCAGATTAATTCAAGCTCAGCAGTTTCTCGTTGGAGTCTGTTTTTGAAGCTTTTCTGTTGCAAAATTGCCACCTTTAAAGTCTGTTACTGAGTGACCAGAGAGGTTGAAGTGTTCTCCTACTGGTTTTTGAATGTTATGATTCCTGATGTCAGATGTGTGTCCATTTATTCTTTTGCGTAGAGACTGTCCGGTTTGGCCAATGTACATGGTAGAGAGGCACTGCTAGCACATGATGGCATATATCACATTGGTAGATGTGCAGGTGAACGAGCCCCTGATGGCGTGGCTAATGATGGTGTCATTTGAATAAATATGAGGCCAGAGTTGGCATCGGGCTTTGTTGCAAGGATAGGTTCCTGGGTTAGTATTTTTGTTGTGTGGTTGCTGAGGAGTATTTGCTTCAGGTTGGGGGGCTGTCTGTAAGTGAGGACTGGTCTGTCTCCCAAGATCTGAGAGAGTGAGGGATCATCTTTCAGGATAGGTTGTAGATCTTTGATGATGCGCTGGAGAGGTTTTAGTTGGGGGCTGAAGGGGACAGCTAGTGGTGTTCTGTTCTTTTCTTTGTTGGGCCTGTCCTGTAGTAGGTGACTTCTGGGTACTGTTTCTGGCTCTGTCAATCTGTTTTTTCACCTCAGCAGGTGGGTACTGTAGTTTTAAGAATGCTTGATAGAGATCTTGTAGGCGTTTGTCTCTGTCTGAGGGATTGGAACAAATGTATCTTAGAGCTTGGCTGTAGATAATGGATCGTGTGGGGTGTCCTGGATGGAAGCTGGAGGCATGTAGGTAAGTATAGCGGTCAGTAGGTTTTCGGTATAGGATGGTGTTTATGTGACCATCGCTTATTAGCACAGTAGTGTCCAGGAAATGGACCGCTTGTGTGGATTGGTCTAGGCTGAAGTTGATGGTGGAATTCCTCAAGGGCTTCTTTTCCATGGGTCCAGATGATGAAGATGTCATCAATGTAGCGCAAGTAGAGTAGGGGTGTTAGGGGACGAGAGCTAAGGAAGCATTGTTCTAAGTCAGCCATAAAAAATGTTGGCATACTGTGGGGCCATGCGGATACCCATAGCAGTGCCGCTGACTTGAAGGTATATATTGTCCCCAAAAGTGAAATAATTGTGGGTGAGGACAAAGTCACAAAGTTCAGCCACCAGGTTTGCTGTGACATTATTGGGGATACTGTTTCGGATAGCTTGTAGTCCATCTTTGTGTGGAATGTTGGCGTAGAGAGCTTCTACATCCATAGTGGCCAGAATGGAAGATCACCAATGGATTGTAGTTTCCTCAGGAAGTCAGTGGTGTCTCGAAGATAGCTGGGAGTGCTGGTAGCGTAGGGCCTGAGGAGAGAGTCCACATAGCCAGACAATCCTGCTGTTAGAGTGCCAATGCCTGAGATGATGGGGGGGGCGGGGTGTCCAGGATTTCCAGGTTTATGGATCTTGGGTAGCAAATAGAATACCCTTGGTCGGGGTCCTAGGCATGTGTCTGTACAGATCTGTTCCTGTGCTTTTTCAGGGAGTTTCTTGAGCAGATGGTGTAGTTTCTTTTGGTAATCCTCAGTGGGATCAGAAGATAATGGCCTGTAGAATGTTCAGACTTGTTGACAAGTCAAGGGACTCTCCATTTGTCCTCCCTGTCAGTGAGAAAAGGCCCATGACATTTTCATCTCTTAAAAGCAGAGAAGAGTGGGTGAAGGTTTAGAGATTTTGCCATTATGGCTCCAAAAATTGCCTATAAAAACTAGGATTGCAACAGGCAACTTGGAAGCACTGAACTGCCACATTGATTGTACCATTGGAGGCAGAGAATTTGGGGAAAGAGCAGAAGGGGCATGGCCAAGACTCTGAGCCTCATCGAAAAGCCTGGGCTGCCAGTATTTAAAGAAGGGAGTAGTCCAGAAATCTCAGATTGTGGGAAAGGTCAGGATCCAGAAAATATTACAAGTTTTTCTTGCTATGCAGAAGGGGAGTTAATGGTGGGGCCTGTAGGTATTTTTTTGGGCCTGAGCTGGTAAAACTCATGATCATTTGGAAAGGCTAATGTAATACTCTTGCCTATGTGCGGTTTGGTTTTTTAAGATAAAAAAACCATTATATTGCTAGTATGCAAATATATGAACTACTCATCCCTTCAAAAAGTCATATGGGAATAACTATACTCCTTAGCTGCTCAACCATAAGAGTCTATTTACCCTCCAAATCCCTAATTCTCAAATACACACAGTGAGTTGTTTGTTCTTGGTCTCAAGAGCCTTCCTGGGTCTACTAAATGGGATTGTGCATAATCCAAGTCTGTTTTTATTTTAAAAACAGTTCTCTCTCTCACACACACAAATCAGTAGTTAATTATCTAGATATATTTCATGTAAAAAACCTCATATGGAACTAATTACACCAAGTAAAGCCCTGTTTAGGTCTTGGCTGTAGCCAATCTCTAAATATTCATTTGTAGAACTTGATGTGCACTTCATTCAAACTGACAGTAAAAATGGCGTTTTAAGGGTTCACTCTCTCTCAATAAAACTCTAGCTCAAGCATGCCTGGTTTACAAATTTTATTTTTATTTTTTAATTTTTTTAAGTGTTTTTCTGGTCAGTCCTGCAAACAGCCTGGGAGCTAAACGTCAAGCAACATTCTTGACTTCTGCATCATCACTGGTAATAATTCATCAGACAAAATTCTTGCACTCATTGACAATTGTGCAAGGCTAACAGAAGTAAAACACTTCTATTGACTTCTATTAAATCAGAACATGCACAGAGAACACATCTGCTAAGTAAGAGTGGTGATGTTCCTCCCCACCGCCCAAAATCACTTGTACAGCCTTACTCTAACATGGACACCAGCTGAAACCACCTATGACTGTTCTACTATTGAACGTATGGCAGTGGATACATTTGCCAACCATGCTCATCATTTGACACCAAATTCTTCAGGAATTCAGGATAAATGCTATCCTTGCGAGCAGCTTTTCCTTTTTTAGTGGCTACAAGACCCTTGATTTCTTCTACTATGCAATACGGGGATATATAGGTGAAGTGGCAGAACTTTGTTGGATGTTTAGAAAGAGCTCTTTCTAAACCTTCTGTCTAGCCAAACAGGTCAGTTTTGGTTTTTGAATTACAAAGGAGGGTGAGGTGATAGCATTGGCTGTCACTTTTGGTTGACAGTGTTTTTCCCAGGTCAGTGACTTCAAGCTCACAGAGTAGTGCCCAGGCTTTACTACTAGAATAAGCATAGTGAAGACCCTCCATTATTTTGTTCCATCTTTTCAGGCATGCAGAGTTCAATGACTATTAGTGCTTTTGCTGTGCCCAGATCATAGCTCTTCTCATACTCTTCAGCTGCCAGCAAGAAGCATAGACCATGCGATAGCTGTGAGGAACATGTTTCACAGCACCTTTGGTAAAAAGATAAACAAGGTGGTCAGAGATTCCTGGGACTGACCAGATATGGTGTATCCTTTCTATAATTACTGTGGCATATGCAATGCACAGCTAAACTGACATGCAGAATAGCAGAGCAGTGTTGGCTGCAAGCAAAAAGTTTCCAAGCACTGTTCGTGAAGCTTTCAGAGGAAAACCACTATTGTCTTTCATCAGAAAGCAGAGGTCCGGTTTGTGTTCAGTGTTCTATCTGCTAGAGCAAAAAGTCCCTGATTTTGAACTTAAACAAAGAAGGTAGACATCTGCAAATGAGGTCCACCAACTGCATCATGTCTGCTATAGCCCTATTGTGAGTGGTAGCTATTTAAGTCACCAAAGTACAAAGCCAAATTTGGGGGGGGGGGGGGGAAGGAGAGGGGAGAGAATGGTAGTACAGGCTTCAGCCATTCAAGATTTGGAGGTCTGCAATCATTCATTACGGTCAGTTGTCCAAGCTCTTACTGCAGCAACAGAAATTCCCATGGTCTTGAGGTCCCCCAGGACTGAGACATCTTTAAGACCATGCCCAGGCCACACTTAACATCATTCACAGTAGCAATGAGTTCATAACCATGAATGTTACATCTTGCAGTTTGCAGCATGAGTTTCTTGATAGATTATCAGCAGCGTTATTCACCTTGAGAACTCTTAAAAGATAGCTAGTAATACTTAGCAGGTGACAAGCCTAAAAAGCTGTCATGAAGTGATAGTCATTGCCCTCTTCAAACGTGGGAAGCCAACAAATGATGCTGCCAACAACTGCCCGATATCACTCCTCTTCACAATTTGCAAGTTAATGGAGAGGGTCTTACTGGCCCATCTCACCCCATCCTTGAGGATGCTTATGGCTTTGAAAGGCTGAAAAATATTGCAGCTGAACACATTTTTTAAAAAGTGACTTCATAACCATGATACCCGGTAGGGAACAAGGAGAAGGGTTTAATTTCTTCAGGAATGCAAACATGTAGCACAATTATGCTTTTATATTGTGGCCAGCTTCTCAAGGTGGGAATACCTGTCCATTTCCTCTTCCTAGTTTTAGCATTAATTTTTATCAAGTCTCCCCATATTACCGGTCGTTCCCACTGTAATAATCATTTAAGGAAACTTTGCTGTTTGGTTCTATACTCTGTCTAATTTAACGTTATCTGTCAAGACTATCAGTTACTTTTACAAATAAATACCTGCAACAGATTAAATAAGCATGAACCAGGAGCTTTTCTGTTACTTTATATGGTAAAGAAACCTTCTAAAAATCCTATATGAAATCTGCACTTGGCTACAAAAGAATATCCCTAAATCAAAATTAAGTGTTTCATTATGACTAAAACAAAAACAGCTCCACAAGCCACCCGAAAGTGGAGATCACTAGAGGCACAATGCACAGTACTTTTAAAATTTAAACGCCCTACAGAAATACTAACAACAAAATGAAGCTTCAATACCACTAGAAGATAGAGAGGTACTTAACTAGCATTGCTCTCAAAACATAGAGCTGGGATGCCATATCTCATTGCAGTTGCAGGATATGGTTTCACTTTCATTGTTTTCAAGGGCATACAGATGCAAAAAACTAAGTGAAATTTCACTCCAATATTAGTCATCTTTTAAAGAAAACCTACTGAATTCTGTAAGGAAAATGCTATCCCCGCCAACAAGCCATGCACATGTATATCAAAATTTGACCCCAGATCTCTTTGGGAAGGTTTCCTATGCTGACTCTACTAATTGACATTAGTATTATAAAAGCAAAAGTGGTCCTTGTTAGAGTCCATTAGGAAATGGATACATAAGAGAAAATATAATGCCACTATATAAATCCATAGTACACCCCCCCTTGAATACTGCATGTAGTTCTGGCCATCCCATTGCAAAAGAGACATACTAGAATTTAAAAAGGTACAGAGAAGGGCAACAAAAATGATCAGGGGTATGGAACTGCTTCCATACAAGGAGAGATTAAAAAGACTGGGACAATTCAGCTTAGGAAAGAGAACCGGGGGGAGAGAGGGAGGGGAAGAGAGAGAGAGAGAGAGAAGAGGCCTGATAGAGGTCTGAAAAAATCATGAACGGATTAGAGAAAGTGAATAAGAAAGTGTTATTTACCACTTCACATAACACAACACAAGAACCAGGGGTCACCCAATGAAATTAATAGGCAGCAGGTTTTAAACAAACATAAAGGAAGTACTTGGCACAACTCACAGTCAACCTATAAACCTCATTGCCAGGGGATGCTGTGAAGGCCAAAAGAATAACTAGGTTATTCTATGGAGGATAGGTCCATCAACGACTATTAACCAAGATGGTAAGGGATGCAACCCCATGCTCCAGTGTCCCTAAGCCTCTGACTGCCAGAAGCTGGGACTGGATGACTAGGGATGGATCACTCAATAATTGCCTCTTTCTTCATTCCCTCAAATATCTGGTAGTGGCCACTGTCAGAAGACCGGATACTGAGTTAGAGAAGACCATTGGTCTGATCCAGTATGGCCATTCTTATGTTCTTTTTTCCTTGTTAATGATCTGTGTCCTTATATTGGCACCCAACACCACAGTATATAAACATCCAATATACAAAGGCTAGGACCTCTGTCTTTAATCTAGCACATGGGGACTTTCATTTGAGCCATGGCTTGAGTACCTGCTACATACAGCCATATTTTCCAGAGTACTTCAGACCAGTTTCAACTTTTGGTTCATGATATACAACAGTGAAAAAACAGTTATCCTGTACCCTGCCATTTAAGAATAGTAATATACGTAGATTGTTTATAAACAATCCACAAAACTTTAAGTAAAATTTATTTTAATAAATGTCTTAATTTAAAAGAAAAACTGACAACCACCAAATCTCAATTACAACTTCCTTGCAGTATGTTGATTTGTTTGTTCTTGGTTCAGTGCTTGCAATACTCAATATCAAGTCATTTTCAAGACCTAATCAGTTTCCTTTTTATCATAGCCATTGTAGAGAAACAGTTTACATTGATGTAGATTCAAAAAAACAAAAACACTTAGTGTGTTCATTGCCTCACATTTCTCTGTCAGCAAACTCACTTACAGCATGCTGTGCACCCTGGAAGATACAGACGCTGCCAGAGCTGGTTGAAATATTGGGGAGAATTTAAAAAAATTCATACAGGTTTTCTACCTTCCTCCTCAAAAACAAACCAACCCAGAAAAATTACACATACTACCATACAAACCAACCCCAAGATCTGGAACATCTAAAATGTTTCCAAAACCAGATCTAGCCACTGGCTAAAACCAAGACAGGTGCACTACTCTCTTCCAGGCTGTACCAATACACGAAGAAACTGCGTTAGACTACCTGGTTAGTAGTAACCCAATAAAGCATGCTATAGGGATATATAAATAGTTGGATTACACTTGCATCCTTGTTTAAAGTAATTCTGTATCCATATAGAAGTATTTTTCCAAAAAGTTTGCCAGTTGAACACGATCATGCTGAAGATCTAACTGTGGTAGTTATTCACACTAATGGAACAAGCCATTACTTACCATCAATAATTTATTATATCATTAAGACATGTTCACAGCTCTGAAAAATTAACAAGCCAAATAAGACACACAGTTATTATTAGGGCTGTAAAGCGATTTAAAAAAAATTTACTGCGATTAATCGCGTCATTAATCACAGTTAAACAATAAGAGAATACCATTTATTTAAATATTTTTGGATGTTTTCTACATTTTCAAATATATTGATTTCAATTACAAAGTGTACAGCACTCACTTTATATTTATTTTTATTACAAATATTTACACTGTAAAAAACAAAAGAAATAGTATTTTTCTATTCACCTAACACAAGTACTGTAGTGGAATCTCTTTATCATGAAAGTTGAAGTTACAAAATGTAGATTTATGTATGACCTCCCCCCCCCCCCCCCGCCCCGAATTCAAAAATAAAACAAACAATGTAAAACTTTAGAGCCTAGAAGTCCACTCAGTCCTACTTCTTGTTCAGCCAATTGCTCAGACAAACAAGTTTGTTCACATTTGCGGGAGATAATGCTGCCTGCTTCTTGTTTACAATGTCACCTGAAAGGGAGAACAGGTGTTCACATGACACTGTTGTAGCCAGTTTCACAAGATATTTACGTGTCAGATGCGGTAAAGATTCATATGTCCCTTCATGCTTCAACCACCACTCCAGAGGACGTGCAACCATGCTGATGATAGGCTCTGCTCGATAACGATCCAAAGCAGTACATGTTCATTTTCATCATCTGAGTCAGATGCCACCAGCAGAAGGTTGATTTTCTGTATTGGTGGTTCACGTTTTAGAGTTTCTGCATCGGAGTGTTGCTCTTTTAAGACTTCTGAAAGCACACTCCACACCTCCTCCCTCAGATTTTGGAAGGCACTTCAGATTTTTAAACCTTGGGTCAAGTGCTGTCACTATCTTTAGAAATCTCACATTGTTACCTTCTTTGTGTTTTGTCAAATCTGCAATGAAAGTGTTGTTAAAACAAACAACATGTGCTGGATCATCATCCAAGACTGCTATAAACATGAAGTATATGTTAGAATGCAGGTTGTTAAAAAAAAAAAAAAAAGGAGCAGAGACATGCAATTCTCCCCCCAATGAGTTCAATCACAAATTTAATGCATTTTTTTTTTTAAACGAGCATCAACAGCATAGAAGCATGTCCTCTGGAATGGTGGCCAAAGCATGAAGGGGCATATTAATGTTTAGCATGTATGACACGTAAATACCATGCAATGCTGGCTACAAAGGTGCCATGTTAACGCCTGTTCTCAGTCAGGTGACATTGTAAATAAGAAGCGGGCAGCATTATCTCCTGTAAATGTAAACAAACTTGTTTGTCTGAGCGATTGGCTGAACAAGAAGTAGGACTGAGTGGACTTGTAGGCTCTAGAGTTTTACATTGTTTTGTTTTTGAGTGCAGTTCTGTAACATAACAAAAATCTACATTTGTAAATTGCACTTTCACGCTAGAGATTGCACTATAGTACTTGTATGAGCTGAATTAAAAAATACTATTTTTTATTTTTACAGTGCAAATATTTGTAATCAAATATAATATAAAGTGAGCACTGTACACTTTGTATTCTGTGTTGTAATTGAAATCAATATATTTGAAAATGTTGAAAAACCATTCACTAATATTTAATAAATTTCAATTGGTATTCTATTGTTTAACAGTTTGATTAAAACTGCAATTAATCGCAATTATTTTTTTTTTTTTAAGTTAATTGTATGAGTTAACGGATTAATCGACAGCCCTAGTTGTTATATCACTCGCTCAGCACCAGCGTGCTTGGTACTGTACAAAACCAGAAAATGATACAATCCTTGCCTTGTGGAGTTTACAATTCAAAAGATTAAGTTCAATTGAGAGAGAGAGTATAGGGATCACTTATAAAAGATTGCGTGAAGAAATGGGTTTTAAGGAAAGAGGGAGCAACTAACGAATGACAAAATAGTCTATCCTAGTCATGGGGGCAGGTACAGAAGAGGGGAGGGGAAAAAAAGAAAATAATTAGGAAAAGAAAAATCCCCACAATAAGCAGGGAGCGTGACGGAAAATGAGAGCAAAGATAGAGGTAGAGACCACCTTATGTGCAGTCTTAGAGGCATGAATATTAAATGTGATGCAACAAACTGAACTGGGGGGGGCCCCCCCGCGGGAGAAGCAGAAACCAACATTCACAAAGATACAATATTATGTTTTCAAGGAGCTGAATTTAGACCCAGATTTTGAAGGTATTTAAGCCTTAGTGCACTCAGCGTTGCAACGCCTATATCATTTAGGAGCCTAAATCTCATTTTCAAAAGTGATCTAGGCACTTAGAGCCTTGGACTAGATCACTTTTGAAAATGAGATTTAGGCCCCTAAAATCACATAAGCATTGCAACACTGAGTGCACCAAGGCCTAAATACCTTTAAAATCTGGGCCTGAGGATAAGCAGGACTTCAAATTGCCGTAGTGCACACAACAGCTCTATTCTGTACTCCAATAAAAACAGTCACGGCATGTCTACACTTGCCATTTAAAGCACAAAAAGTCCCTTTTTCCATGCAAAAACCGCCAGAGCATCTACACTTGCCAATGACTTTTTGCGGTGAAAGTTTCACCGCAAACAGAAAACCACTTCCACGAGATGCGTACAGTTCTTACTGGTGATACGCAAGTGAAGACACGTTCTTCCTGTTCACACAGCTTTTAGCGTCCTGAGGATATCCCAGTGTCTAAGGTGACCACTCTGGCGAGCAGCTCTGCTGCCAGGTAAACAGACATCCGACCCTCCCCCTGTAAAGTCCCGGGAACTTTGAAATTCCCCTTCCTGTTTTCTTGGCAAGCGCTCACTTATCGGAGCAAACGATCCCCTGCTTAGAGCCGTGCTGAGCCACTGGAGCTGATCAGTGTTTGGGGAGAGGAGGCTGTGCAGGGACCCAGGATGCCCCGCGATCACCCCCCTTTCCCACAAGGCCTAGCCTCAAAATGGAGAGAGCTGCACTGTGGGATAGTTCCCCTCAGTGCGCTGCTCTCATCGGCGATGGAAGTGCTGCAAATGTGAACACGATCTGATGCCTGTGGAAGTAAGTGAGAACACAAACCGGCACTTTTCTTTTACAGGTTCCCTATCACTGGTGAAACGGACAGCGCAAAAACTCTGCAAGTGTAGCCATAGCCTCAGTCAATAACAGGTAAGGTGCAGAAATGATTGTTGACAACCAACATTCATCAAATGATTAAATCTACTTCACTCATTTGGTATAATGTCAGATTCATTATGGAAGAGCTAGGCTCTTCAGACCCTACCCTGAAAACAAACATCTCAAATTTTCTGTAGCTGGAGGACAGTTTGCTAGCCTTGACAACTTCCTTCTAGCAATGTGACAGCGCAATTTGTGATCACACACAAGGATCAAAAGTTATTTTCCAAAATCCATTTTCTACTGGCCCTTGTAGGTTTCTCCTTGCTTATACTGATCATAGGTACATTTTGCTGCAAAGATCATATAGGAAGTAATTTCTTTAGTATTTTGAAAGGCAGAAAAGAACCATGATTTTGAATGTCACTTGGCTGCAGGTAAAGAACATTATTGCTTCTGAGAGTGGAAATTAGAGCAATTTATAAAATGCCAAGCAGCATTTACTGTCTTTACAAAGTGGAAATATTGACCTCTATACAAATGTCTAATTTGGGAAGCTCACTATTTTATGGATCTGGATTTTCTGATCAGATGTAATGATCAAAATGATGGTTGCTTTAGTCAGTCTTAAATTAAGCAAACACTTACCTAAACTTGTAGGTTTAATGAGAACATCAAGCACATCATAAAATGGGAGGCTTTTTAGCTGAACATCAGGATGGACAGGTGGAATTGGAGGTGATGGTTGCTGCATCTCAAAGTGAGGCTTAGTGTCTTGAAGCAGCACAGAACCAACAGGCGACGAAGGGGATTGAGGGGTGACTGAAGTAGAAGGTAGTGGGTGGATTCCAGCAACAGCCAAGTCAGGTTCCACAGGAGAGGAGCTACTATCCAAATTGAAAACTGAAGGTTTTATAGGTGACAAGTCAGACAGACTTTCAATAGTCCTTGGGTACCGACGCCTATAAAGCTCTCGGATTTTAATTTGAACTGCTGGGCTGCAGCCACTCTTCAATAAATGCAGTGCCCTCATCAGGAGGTCATGTTTGCGCCCACTTTTATTACGTCCAGCAAAGCCCAACAACACTTGTAGTTCAGAAACTCGAAAACTTGATACCATATTCTAAAGGGAGAAAAAAAGTTAAGGTCAGCACAGTACTCCCAATATGTATAGCACATAAAATTCATTTCTGAAAGTACATAGATTTTTATAGCTCAGGTTTAATATTTATTCTTTAAAAACCGGTAGGGCCTCTCCCTAAGTATAGCTTTGCCCCTTGCGCATTTTCAAAATTTGAGTATCATGTTGCCTATTCAACTAGACTAGTGTTTCCTAAAAAGTGGGATCACTTCCTCAGGCAGGATCAAAAGGAGGTGCAGTTCATTTCATTCTCCTGAAGAAGGGCTCAACTTTCCAGAGTTAGGGAAACAGTGAACTAGACAGATAACTAATTTTGCAAAATTTCATATGAATTATGAATTATCATTCAACTTTACTTTGGAAAAAATCAGTAAAATAAAATTTTAAAAAGGATTAGCAACTCATTTAAAAGGTAGTTTTGACGACTTTTTTTTTTTTTTTTTTTTTTTTTAAGTACCCATCATAGTGCATCTAGGTTCCAAAAAATAGTTATTACATGGCATTTTATAATTAACGCATTAACTTTCGGAACTGTCTGATTTTATGCTTGAGAAAATTAAAAGGATACTGCCAACTTAAAACTTCACACCTACCTGACCTTTCCCCCCTATTATCACAAGTAACACCTACTAATATAAAACCTTCTTCAGACTGTGAATTTGAGAGTCCTCTGTGTTTAGACTGTTTACTATTTCTCCTACATATTCTGCTAGTCGGTCAGTTTCCCTGTTTGTGTGGGTCTATTCCACAGAGAAGATAATTTTTAAAGAGAGAAGGCAACATGACTGGAAAAATGTTTATGCAAAACCACAAGATTGGCGGGGGGGGGGAATAAATCAGAGGCAGGTTAGTACATGAAGCTACTTGAGATCTAGTCAGTTTAACAAAAAAAATTGCAAGTTGAGTGTTCTTTGAAGAGACTCATTCAACACAACAGGGGGACCAGTTGCTGAGCTGGTGTTAAAAATCGAGTGGAACCCCGGTTATTCAATCTATTTGGGACTAGAGCCAGATCGGATAACCAAAAATCCGGATAAACCAGAGAATGGTTTCTCAAGCCTCGGCCACTGTCTGCCCCGGGCAGCTGGTGCTTTGATAAATATGGACAGCCAGATAATGGAGGCTTGGTTAAATGGGGTTCTACTGCAGTTTATTCCTGGTTCCCAGACAATGTTCTGTAAAGCATGTCCCTCTATCTTACTAGGACGACAACTAAGAGCCTCATTTTCAAAGGTGTGGAGCACACACACTTCCCATTGACTTCAGCTGGAATTGAGGGAGAAAGATTAAGGGAAAAACAGGAAAACCAGACCATAAGTTTCTATTATTTCTTCCCTATTACCATTAAATACTCAACCTCAATTTTATCCTTTAATTACTAACCTTGAATATCTATAATTTAAATGTTTGAAGTGGGGTGTGTTTTTCCTAGACTATTAGCAGTTGACAGTAATTGTGATTGGAAAGGTAGTTTCTCATAAGTGTGCGATTATGTCTTGGACAGTCTTGATATCTTTTTAGTGGGAATTCCCATTAATACTTGGCTAACAGATGCCATCTAAACGTACTATGATAACTGGCAACAGTTATTTCAACAGTATAAATATGGAGAGGAATTATGTAGAATGATACATGATATTGCTAGAAGTTACAGAATCGAAATTGCTGAAGGGAAGAATTAGGGTGAATATCCGGAGAAATTTCATGAGTGAAACACAGTAAGGTGTGGAATGTGGAAGTCTTCCAGGGGAAGTAGAGGGAGTCCCATGATCTGACACACTTTAGTATTTTGTCCAGGATAGCTTTAAATGTACTGTAAGTAACAATACTAACTATCAGGGAGATAACCAGATGACCTAAATAGGAGTTTGAAATGGCAGGGACCTAGGATTCTATAAAACGTTATTTGTTTACTGCCAAATCATAAATGGTCTTGAATTTTTGAAAGTAAATAAAATATTGATATTGGAAACTGTTGACAATACATTTCAAGATAGTTTTATCCCTTATTTTGGTATTAGAGCAGATAAATCCATCATATAATTGTGGACAAGGTAGGTAGGGAAAAAGTTATTTTTAGTCTAAACCACAGTTGCCTCCACCAGAACAGAGATGTAACACAGTTACTGATTTGTTATCCTACTCTTCCCCCCGCCCCCTATGGTTATATAGTTCCCAGCTCTGCATGTCCAATTCACATCACTCACTATACAGTTATTTCTCTGTAACAACTTGGTATTAGAATCACTATCATCATGATCTTTGAACTTCTATTTTTCAAATAAATTTACTGTGGATAGATATGTAACAATTCTCACACTATACAGTATAATACATCTGCTAAAATTAGCACACACTCAGAATTCTCAAGTTGACTGCCCCCCCAAAAAAAAAAAAAATAAAAATCACCTCAAATTCTCACTCCCTTCAGTTAAATCAGAAAATCTCCAAAAACTACACATGGAAAAAATAGATTAGAGATAGATATACATATCCAGCCATCCAGAAATGACTATCAAACTGTCAAAAGGACATTTTAAAATCCTTCAACATATTTCCCTCCTTCAGGTCCAATCATGCTCCCTATGAAGTCAATTTTTTAAGGTTTGTTTTTCGGCTTGGGATAGAGATTTAAAGAAAATGTTGGGGCTTTTTAAAAATTAGCTTAAGTTAACAGTTTTAATTAAGAGTCTTACAATGTATTTCAAATTTAGAAAAAATATTAAAATCTTATTATTTTTCTATATTAAAAGAAAGATACTTAATTGGCTTAACATGCTCTTGGATGTCAGACTGTTTATATACAAAATGCAACAAAGAAATTTAATAGCCATGTGAAGTTCTTATTTTAGGTTTAGGGAACAAAACTTTTTGCTGATAGTATTTATGGAATCCATTTTGACTAACAGAAGTTAAACCAAAATGTAATGTGGAAACTCTTTCACTCAAGGGTTAAAGAAACAGGCTATGGCTTACAGTACGCTTTCCATTTTCCTTTCTCCTGCTTCTGTGCATTCCTGAAAATTAATCAAGGCAAAATTTGCAGTCAAGCATGTATAGAAACAACTCATGCTTAATGTGAACATTCTAAAGACTAGCATTTTGCTATCGCATATTAGTATCAATGTCACAACCCGCAAGTTAAATGGAGAGTCAATGCACCTCAGATGCATCTTGTAAGTAGAAAAACCATGTACACTGCATTGATGCACAAAACTTGTGCTTTTGAAGAAAAATATTGCTAACATCAATTTTACTGCAAGTGATTAAACACGCTCATTAACAGAGCATTCCATTTAGAGCTGGATTCTGCTTTCCCTTTAAGTCAACGTAGTTTTGGATATGTAAGGAATGCAGGATCAAGTCCCTATTTCATAATTTATTTCCTGATCCTGCAAACAGATCTGCCAGAATGGACCTTATGTTTCTATTGATTCCCATCAACAGGAGCCTGTAGGGACATAAGCATCTACTCTTGTGCATCTATTTGCAAGATCATGCCTTAGTAATTTCCAGTAAATATTTCCATTTACAAGTTAGACCTAATGTAGGTTCCAAAAAGTTGTTTTCATTTTTTTGTTTGTTCTCTAGACACTGCAAAACTAGAGCCTACGGTAGTTACCAGCGTGTTTTTCACACTACTGATCTGGGCTATTGATGGTATTTTCATGATTTATTTTTAATTTCCAGTCTCTTACATATAACCACCTTCACCCTTTTTTAATCGAGGATGCAAGCTTCAGATGTAAAAATCAAATCTCTTCCAAGCTATGACTTCATGCTTTGTAAAAGTTTCACCCAATCAGCTTCTCTCTTTTTTTTTTTTTTTTGGGGGGGGTGGGGGGGGGAGTTTGAAGGAAGTTCTGTTGGACCATGTTTAAGTTTTAAACAGGAAAAATAGTCTGGGAACTTCAAGCATTTTTCCTGTGCTTTTATAATTCAAGTGTGTTTTTGCAAAAACAAGATTTTGAAGGTCATTAGATCCAAATAATATAGACAGGAAAGTTTCACCCATTTAAAAAGAAGTTGAAATCAAGTAAGAAGTAGTTACTATTCAAAAGCTATTCATGATTGCTTTGAAAGCTCAGTCCCTGTTCACTTGCTAAACTTAAGACTTGAATTGAAACAATCTAGGGAATTTAGATATTTTCCACTGAAATTAATGGAAGACATGTCTAAATCCACTACTCCACCTGGAAAAAACCTCAACCAAAAAGTACTTGAATCTCTACATTTTTTTCCCAACTCATCTTGCAGTCTGCAGACTGCTAATAGTGCTGCTGATGCATTTACATACCACCTTTCATCCAAAGATCTCAAGACTGTCACAGGCAATGAGTAGAGCCATATCAAATTCACAGTCCATTCTGGTCAAGTTCAAGGCCACAGAATTTGAAAATTAGTCAATTTCACATTTTCAGATGTTTAAATCTGAAATTTCAGGATGTTGTAACCGTGGGGGTCCCGACCGAAAAGGGAGTCATGGGGGTGGGGGGGGTCACAAAGCTGTTGTGTGTGGGGGGAGGGGGGAAAGGCATGGTCCATGGGATTGCCACCCTCACTTCTGCACTGCCTTCAGAGCTAGGTTCTGAAGGCAGCAGCCCCAGAACTTCCTGCAGTCACAGGAGGTTACTGGAGGTGGAGGTGAGTCTGACCTCCCCCGTGCTGCTGGGAGTCCTCCTAGCTGCTAGTCCCAGCTGGGCTGGGGAGGGACAGGACTTGCTCTTCCCTGCCCAGCCCCAGAGCTTCCTGCAGCTGGGGTAGGTACCCCGAGGTGGGTCTGATCCCCCCCGAGCAGCTGTGCAGGGGAAGATTAAGTCCCATTCATTCCCAGCCCGGGGAGGAGGGGGGGACTAGCAACTGGAGCCAGGGACCAGGTAGGAGCCCCTGGCTGGGGTGCCCCCAGCCCTGCCCCTCCCATCCAATATTTTGATTTCATGGTCTGACACCTGTTTCATGGCCAGGAATTTGGAAGGACCCTAGCAACGAGAGTTTATGTGATTTGGCCAAGGTGGCTCAGCAACACTGTGACAGACTCATGAACAGAACCAGGCTGCCTGATTCCAGTTCTCTGCTCTACACTCATGTAACAAAAATTATGTTAGCAAGATTAACTCGAAAATAAGTATGTGCATTGAAATAAATGGAGCTATGCTTGTTTACACCATCTTATTATCTAGCCCTAAAAGGGAGGGCAAGAAGAATAATACAATTGATAGCTAATGAGGAAATGTATAAATTAAGCAGTAGGTTTTCCAAGCTGCATGCATCCCAGTGCATGGTATTGTAAACCATAACTGCATGCTTGTGTTGGATGCACACAAATCTCTGAAAACGTGGCCCTACATGCTCATCACTCAGGTATTAAGGAGCAACCCATAGTTTTTTTTATCCTATAAAATGGATGATCTCACTTTTCATTCTTTAAATACTGCTTGTGTGAATTACTGGATCTTAAAACTCTAGAGTATTACAATTCATCTCTTCCCCCTCCCCCCATTTAATATTTAAGGTATCAAACCTGTAACACAAAATCTCTGTTCAAATCAGTGGGATGTGTGTGTGCAGGGACTGCAGGATGAAGTCCCAAATGTTACAGATTACCTTACAGCTACAATCAGTTATTTTATTAAACATAATGAATGGAATGCTCTAAACAATGTTGAAATCTCTACAACATATAGTTACAGACAATTGTTCACTGTCTAGTCACAGCTGCATTCCACCACTCAAGTTTCATCAAGAATTACACATTGGCTTTGGGTTAGAAATCATAAACCCAGAGCCCTTGATGCAAGTAATACATTACAAAAACTGAAAGATGTGCACAATGGGACATGACAAGATAAACAAAATTCATCCACTTTATAATATGCTGTTTCCTTCCTGGCTAGCAACTGAGAACCCACGCTTTAAAATGCAGTATTCTACTGGATAAAATTAAATGTGTTAAGTGCAGTGGTTTTAAATTTTATACTTGAACAACTAATGTTACACAGTATGGCAATAATACAGTATACTGTAGATATATATACCTGCACATCCCATAACCATTTTCTTACTCTATTTCTTAATACTAAGGACACATAGCACTTTACATGTTATAAACATTGTACAAATACTAACTAATCCTCACAATTCTCCCCATTTTACAAAGTGTGGAAATGGATGCAGAAAAGTTAAGTATCTTGTCTTTGGCTGCACAGGATTCTGTTGTGCAACTGAAGTTTAAAACTCAGAAGTTTGAGACTTCCAAACTTGCATGCACTCCTCCGTGTTTTTTGACTAGGAGGTTATTAGTCCCTTGTGTTGTTCACTGATTAGATGTGTGTCAGCAAGTATTACCCAGTCAGAAAGCAGATGTAGTTATTAAAATGAGATGCTACTTACTTTCCATTGTTTACAAGCCCTAACGAAACCTGATGTGGATTCAAACTTCTTTTTAGGTACAGAAATGTGGATCCACTTGAATTTCTTTCTGCTGGCACATTCTTCTTTCCTTCCAAATGGCATGACAGGTTCCCAATGTCACACCTAATGTTTCCTAATGTAAAAGGAATTAACATGTATATTCTGGTTCACCTAAAACTTTTCTATTGTCCACACAAATGGAAGTCTTGCAAGAGACAAAATATTAAGAGACGCACAAAATTGTGCTTCTTTCAACCTAAACCTTAAAGTTCCTCAGATTGCTAAAATGCTTTTAAAAGAAACACCATTATATTATACAGTTAAACCATCTTGATCAGAATTCATCTGATCTTTCCAGAAAGTTAAGGCCTGTGAGAGGTAAGGCTTACTCTGGATGTTTTGGTGACAACTTTTCTCAAGACTTCCTTGAAACTAAATTCAGAGTATTGTTTTGCTCGGGAAAGAGAATGACCATTTCTACAAGAGACAACAACAGCTTATACTTTAATGCAATAGCCTTTGGTGTATTTGTATGAAGTATAATAAAAAGCATTCAATTTTACAAACTAAATTGTACTGAGACAATCCGTGACACCTCTCCAAAAAAATTGGGAATATGGTGGCTCCTACAAGATTTCCTGGTTTTCTTTGCCACAATCAAAGGCTTTCTGCCTCCAACCCTTTGGTCATGGCTCCCCACACAGTATGTTAATACCACAATCATAAAACACAACATAAAAATGCTCCTTCACCCAGAAAACTGAGCACGCTGCATCTACAGCATCCCCATACTCTGCTGGCCTAAAAAAAAAAAAAAAAAAACACCCAGAATCAAGCTTGAAGTCTGAAATCTGATCTGCTGCTTCTAAACTTCAAGCGCGCTTACTAATAAAAATTGAGCTTTCCAAGCTGCCCTATTGTCCCTTCACAAGACAGATAGAGACCGCATATTGAGGTGAACAGCGTGCTCAGCATCAGTGCAGCAAGCAACTCTGCCATGCATCTGATGAAGTGGGTTCTAGCCCATGAAAGCTTATGCCCAAATAAATTTGTTAGTCTCTAAGGTGCCACAAGGACTCCTCGGTTGTTTTTGCTGATACAGATTAACACGGCTACCACTCTGAAACAAACAATACTGTAGATTAATCCACAAAACACTAATTTAGGGAGGAAATTTCTGGAGGTTAATTCATAAAAGCAGTTTGAGAAGAAGCCATTCTCCTCCTTGACTGTGGGGCATGCAAGAGTGGCTGTCAATAAGAAACTTCATACCTGTGAATTGAATTTCTGTAATTCAAATCCACTAATCCAAACAGGCGAGCTTCATGCTCAGTCTTTTAAACTGTGATTTATCAGTGGGAGTAAAGGCCTTAAATGGCTAGACATGCACTGCACTTCTCTCTCCAGTAGCCACATAGGATCACAAAAAGGGATCCTAAATCACCACCTTCCCTGTGCTAAACAGACATCAAGGTAGTCTCTGGACTAGAGAAGCCAGATCACAGACACCCCAGTTTACAGGTAAGATAAATAGAAATAGAAACATCAGAGCCATCACTTTGGACCAACAGTCACTATCTAGCATTACCCTACAACTTTTACAAAGAAAGGGTAATCCAGGGGTTGGGCACTAGCCTGGAACTCAAGAGACCCAGGTCCCTACTCCACTACAAACTTCTTGTGTGACCTTGGGCAAGTCATTAAGACCTAAATGCCTCTAAAAATATGAACATTACTCGCTCAGCAATGCAAGGCCTATGTGACTTAGGACCCTAAGTTTCACTGAAGTCATTGGTACTTAGGTCTTGCAATGCTGAAATACTTTTTAAAAATCTGTGCCCGAGTCTCTCTGTGCCTCACTGTCCTATCTGTAAAATGGGGATAACAACATTTCCCTCAGAGGAAGTGTTCTGAAAATATCTACATTGAGGATGGTGAGGCACTGAGGTGCTATGATAATGGGGATTTCCCCCCCCCCCCCCCCCCCCTAGCAAGGTATCTTATCTAAACCAATAACTGAGGCAGGAATATAAACTGGGTACGAGGATAAGGGAAAGCATCGTTTTTCTCATCAAATCCTACCCTCATCATGGAAGTTGGAGGCTCCTATAATTTACAACGAATGTGATCTTGCCCCTATTCTCTACTGCAGTGGTTTTCAAACTTTTTAAGCTTCCAAATAAACGCAGTTGACTGTGTACCCCCATTGGAGGAAGGGTCATAATATACCTGTGAAAACAGGGAGGGTCGGGGGGGGGGGGGGGGGTTAAGGTCTGTAAGGGATCAGATGATGCATTGTCTGCCAATACAGGCTTTTTCCTCACATGCTTCGACGAAATTTTACGTATCCCTAAGGAGTAGCGTATCCCAGTTTGAAAACCACTGCTCTACTGGATCATTTAATTCACCACATTAGTAATAATATAAAGCTTTCTTGGATCATACAGCCCTCTATCAGCCATAGCAAGGGACAATCTACATAGATGTGTACGGTTTATTAGCACACCATACAAATCACATCCCTGCCTCAAAGGGCTTACAGTTAAAGCTATTTTAGCTATGCACCTGCACAGTAGTAATATGCTTAAAAACCACATACAACTTACTTTCTGCTATTTGGTGTTATGAGGAGATAGAAGATAGTGGGGAAGATAAAGCAGCACTACCAACAATCGAATTGTAGAAGGGGGAAATTTACAGAAGTTTCCATCTATAGAACAATGGAGAAGGAAGAGTCCCTTCCCGACAATAACTTAATAATTTAAGCTGTCTCAAAACCTACATCGTCTAGTGAAGAAATTCAGGATGTCCACCTTCACACTTGACATTTCAGATGTATATTTCCAATTCACTCAACGTAATTAGGGACTAGATGGAATGAACTTTATGGGAACTTTTATCTTATACCTCCTTTGAGACAACACCCATTTTACTAAATCCTCCTTTCTATTGCAAACTGCAGGTGGGCTAAAACAAAAAAGACCGACGTTTCCTGGTATAGTTTGTAGAGAGACAAGACAATCGATAGTATGACATGGGAAGGGGGGTTGAACACTAAACAAGCAAACCCAAAAAAGCCAACAAAACAAAACCACACCTATATTGCCTTAAAAAAAAAAAAAAAAAAAAAAAGTCTTACTAAATCGAATCAGAAAGAAAGCCCATATTCAGGAAGACCAAACTCTGCTCTTCCCTGAGATCCTATCTGGATTAGTCCTGTGGCACCTTATAGACTAACAGACGTATAGGAGCATGAGCTTTCGTGGGTGAATACTCACTTCTTCGGATGCATACTCCCCCCGCCCCAAAAAAACTGCATGCATCCAAAGAAGTGGGTATTCACCCACGAAAGCTCATGCTCCTATACACCTGTTAGTCTATAAGGTGCCACAGGCCTCTCTGCTGCTTTTAAAGATCCAGACTAACACGACTACCCCTTTGATATCTGGATTAGGAATTTTGTGTGAAAAGATTCCCCCACCAGAGCTATGGTTCCAACAAATTGGTCAATGTTAGCACTGGCAGGAGCCCTAACATAGGCAGAGCTCTGGCAACTGACAGTGTTTCCCACATTTTAGTTAAAAGTGGTGAAAAGTGGCCTGGCTACTAGAGCCTCCTCTACGCCAGGGCTCCCACTGGTGCTAGCCCTGGGGTTCATGTTAATTGTGACAGCAGAAATCCCTACCACAGACAAAGTTTAAGAGCTGTTCTGCAAACCTCCTACACATAGAACTCCCACTGCAAGCATGGCACTCTTGCAGACTTGGGCTCTACTTACTAGAATTAAGAATATGAAAGAAAATGTCATATACCAAAAAAAGATGTTTGCAGATGTTTTAAGGACATTAAAAAGATGTTCATATTTTTAAAAAAGCAGAAGTAGTCAGCTCTTTGCATTAGACTTTTAACAGATATTTCAAAGGAAGAAATGTGCTTGATATTGGAAGTGTTTACAGGAGTTCAATGTAACTGTGTAAAAAGACATCAAGTGAAAGTGGGTAGATGGAATAGTTCTGCCACAAAAAATACCGATTTCCATAGCCCTTAGATTTGTGCATATTGTTCACAAATTTGCATTCAATTAATTTATTTCCATGGCAAATTTAACCTCTCAAATCTGATTTTAAAAATCAGTTTGAGTCCCCCTCTCCCACAATTAATACAAAATGATACACATTTCTGTGAAACAGAGAAAAACGGTGCCATACATGACCACAGAATTGTTTCCTTTCAGATCTCAATTGCAAATCATCTCACTTAGTAGGCAGAAATTTTCTATACTAGTGTAAACTGGATGTAATCATAAGGATGATTTCAAGATGTCGGAAAACAATCTCAACATGAAAATGGAAACCAGGATTTGCAAGTTTTCCACTCCTCCACCTCTTAAAAAAAAAAAAAAAAGAAAAAAAAAGTAAGACAATAGAAAGCATTTTTCTTGAAGTCAAAGAACATACAGGTGAGGACTACAAGGTCGTTGAGATGTGCTAATGAATGATAGTGTGTGTGCGCGCACAAAGCACCTTAATTTGAGGCCTTCATTCATCTCTAACTTCAAGTCACATTTAAAAGATAGCTCAAGTGTCCTCCCTTTTTAAAATCATTTTGATTATTTTCCGGTAAGGATTACTGGCAGCTCTCTTTCTTTCTCCCCCCACCCCAAAAAAACTGGCTATTTTATACTAGTATTAGTTTATCCTAGTCAAAGATTAAAAAACAAACAAAAAAAAAGCCACATTCACATTGAATTGGGGGGGGGGGCGCGGAGAGGAAGGATTTCTCTCCCCACTCCCATCTAACTCTGGTAAATAATAAATAGAGAGATCAGCGCCCGGGCATGCAATCACAGAAAGCTCCAGATCTGGGGAGCAGGAGTAGGGCACCTCCACTTTGCCCCTGCCCCCAATCTCCGTTTGAGAATCATGAATGCAACCTGGACCCTCAGCACTGGGGAAGCACTGGGGGGGGGGGCGCACCCTGAGGCGGCAGATTGGGAAGGAGACGGGGGGGGGGCTAGTGGGTCAAGACCCCGCGGGGCTGGAAGGTCGGGGGGGAGAGGCAAGACCCTGGGGGGGACTGGCAGATGACGTGGGGACCCCCAAAAGGCGCGAGGGAGCAGGTGAGGAGTGGGGGGGGTCAGACCCTATATCAATGACCGGCCCCGGCTGAGGGGTCCCGCCCGAGCTGTGGGCGCGGGGAGGCCGGCCGCTCTGGATGGCAATGGCGGGGGGTGATCGGGGTGGTGGGACTAGGGATGGATTTTTTCTCCTCACCCTCAACGCCTCGAAATCCGCCATTTTCTACCCGCTGCTGCCGCCGCCGGGCGCCGCCGCAGCCGCCACCATCCTGCACCCTCTGTGCGCCCCCCACGTGACGGGGCGGGCTCCGCAGCCCATCCGGCCCCGCTGCGCACGGGGGCGGGACGAGAAGGGGAGGGGGGCGCTCGGCCACGGGCCCCTCAGGGTGCGGGGAGAAGGGGGGGTTTCGTGCCCAGGCTGAGGGGACAGGGCATCCGCTCCCCCACAGCATCTCCCTTCCCCACGGCATCCGCCTGCCCCCGCTCACCCCACCCGACAGCACCCCCTCTCCCACAGCACCCCCGTACCCGGCAGCACCCCATGCCCTCCCCACAGCATCCCCCTGCCCCCTCTCACCCCACCTGACAGCACCCCCTCCCCCACAGCTCCCCCACCCGACAGCATCTCCCCCACAGCATCCGCCTGCCCCCTCTCACCCCACCCGACAGCACCCCCTCCCCCACAGCACCCCCGTACCCGGCAGCACCCCATGCCCTCCCCACAGCATCCCCCTGCCCCCTCTCACCCCACCCAACAGCACCCCCTCCCCCACAGCACCCCCACCGCATCCGCCTGCCCCCTCTCGCCCCACCTGACAGCACCCCCTCCCCCACAGCACCCTCACCCGACAGCATCTCCCCCACAGCATCCGCCTGCCCCCTCTCACCCCACCCGACAGCACCCCCTCCCCCACAGCACCCCCGTACCCGGCAGCACCCCATGCCCTCCCCACAGCATCCGCCTGCCCCCTCTCACACCACCCAACAGCACCCCCTCCCCCACAGCACCCCCACCCGGCAGCATCTCCCCCACAGCATCCGCCTGCCCCCTCTCACCCCACCCGACAGCACCCCCTCCCCCACAGCACCCCCGTACCTGGCAGCATCTCCCCCACAGCATCCCCCTGCCCCCTCTCACCCCACCTGACAGCACCCCCTCCCCCACAGCACCCCCGTACCTGGCAGCATCTCCCCCACAGCATCCCCCTGCCCCCTCTCACCCCACCTGACAGCACCCCCTCCCCCACAGCACCCCCGTACCTGGCAGCATCTCCCCCACAGCATCCGCCTGCCCCCTCTCACCCCACCTGACAGCATCCACTCCCCCACAGCTCCCCCGTACCCGGCAGCACCCCATGCCCTCCCCACAGCATCCGCCTGCCCCCTCTCACCCCACCTGACAGCATCCACTCCCCCACAGCTCCCCCGTACCCGGCAGCACCCCATGCCCTCCCCACAGCATCCGCCTGCCCCCTCTCACCCCACCTGACAGCATCCACTACCCCACAGCTCCCCCGTACCCGGCAGCACCCCATGCCCTCCCCACAGCATCTCCCTGCCCCCTCTCACCCCACCTGACAGCACCCCCATACCCGGCAGCACCCCATGCCCTCCCCACAGCATCCGCCTGCCCCCTCACACCCCACCTGACAGCACCCCCATACCCTGCACCCGAAAGCACCCCCTCCCCACAACATCCCATTCCCTCCCCACAGAATCCCCACCCAAGAATATCCCCCTTCCCCACAGCATCCGCCCACCAGCTCACACCCCACCCAACAGTATTCCCTCCCCACAGCATCCCCATACCCCCCCTTCCCCACAACATCCGCCTGCCCCCTCATACCCCATGCCCACCCCACACCCGACAGCATCCCCTCCTGCACAGCACCCCCATGCCTAACAGTGTCCCTTCCCCACAGCACCCCCATGCCCTCCTCACAGCATCCCCATACCTAACAGCCCCTCCCCACAGCATCACCATTTCACCCAGTACCTGACAGCATATCCTGCCCATGTCATCACAGTTCCCTCCCCCCCGCCCCCATCACATACCCTCCCCACAGCATCACAATGTCCCCCATCTCTCCCTGACCTGACACCATATCCCCCACATCCTTCCCCATAGCCTGTGTTCCCCACTACATCCCTCCCGCCCCCGGCACTGTTCTCCCAACAACATATCCTCCCTACAGCCCACCTGGCATCATCCCCCATTGCCACATACCCTACCCTCTACATCATCATGTCTCGCCCCTACTACATACCCTGCCCACCTGACACCATCCTCTTTACCACACACCCTCTCCCTTCAGAATTGCTACATCCCCCATCACATAGCCTCCCCACCTGGCACTGTCCCCCCTGCAACAAGGCCACCCCATAGACATCACTATGACTGTCCCAAACACAACTGTCACTGTTGTCCTCCCCCACCCCCATGAGGCCTCCTTACAGCATGGCCTTCCCATCATGCCCCCCCCCCTCAATCTGGCATCATCCCCTACTCTTCTTGGCAGCCCCCTGCAATGAGGCTTCCCCACAGCATCACATCTTCTCCACTAGGCACCGTCCTTCCACATTATGTGGCCTTCATACAGCACCATGGCCTGCCCCCTCCCCCCATGACCCCACTGCAGTGTTGCAGTCTAGTTCAACACTTGGCTTCCCCTCACACCACCAGCTGCACAGCATTACTTACTGTCCCACTCTCCCAGAATATCATCACAATACAACCTCCAAATATAACTATTCTTGATTGTATATAGCATCCAAAGTATTCTAGCTGCTATGTGGACATATAACAAGAGACAGTCCCTGTTGTAAACCATTTACAATCTAAAATCTACCATGTCACACTGTAAAGTGCCCCCATGCCTGGAATAACTTCCTATAAAATCCACCACTTCTACCAATCCCTCATCTTCAAACCCTCCCTCTTCTGAATGACTGTACATTCTCTTGTCTTGGACTGGTCAGGGAACATCACCATATATGTTTGTAAGGCCCCATAAACCTTTACAAGTGTTGTATATTGTATCTCATACCACAATAAAAGGAGTTTTACAAATATACAAGATAGTTGTTTTCAAAAGAGTAATCTACCACTATATGTGGTAATAGGGAAATACTTTAAAATGCTTTATAACTAATTCACAATGGAGTCTTCCTCAAAATTGCTATGTATTTGTACTGCAGCAGTGCGTAGGGGCCTCAGTCATGGATCAGGGCCCCTTTGTTCACAGAACATAGATTAAAATACATCTCTGCCCCAGAAAGCTTACAACTGAAGTAGAAAAATCACAGAATGCACAAGACTTCCAAATCTTGTTTGACATGATGGAAAGATAAGCACAACAAAAATCTTAGAGTAGCTAGTCTTGAACTAGCTCTAGTTCAAATCTAGTCCAGATAAATAATGACTGAAAAGTGTTGGTTGTCCATTTGGTGAATTCACTTCTTAGTGAATAAGCATTCAGATCACAAAAGCCAAAAGACCAGGAGTTATTTGGCACTATTGTCCGTGGAGTTAGAAAAAACAAAGAAACTACCTCCTCACCCCACAAACCATCCTTCTAGGTCTGGACTAAGGCATATGAAAGGAAGTGGTAGCACATATAAGGAAGCTTGCACTAACACTGTACCTGTTCTGTGGATAGAGGATTTCAGCCACCACAACTGTCAAACATTTACCAAAGAACCCCTTAATTTCTAACAAGTCTTACAACATATGGGTGCAGAATGCATTTATCTATATTTTATCTAAAGTCTTTATTTATAGTCTTACCTATGACCTCTCCATCACAATAGTATCTGTTGATGTACTAGCCTATTTTACAGAAGGGCAATGGAAGCAAAGAAATTAAGTAACTTGCCCAAGATCAAAGAGGAAGTCTGTGGCAGAGCCGATATTAGAATCCATATCTCCTGAATCCCTGTCCAGCGCCTTAACAGGAGTATTTATTATTCTTTTGGACAGAAGTGTGTGCTTCAACTATTGAATTTTTGTTTATATAAAGTGATGTTATTCTATTAACGTGAGGGAAGGTAGCATAGCTATCATAAGTCTGAACATGTTAAAGTGCAATATCTATATATATTGGAAGAATTATTCCATAATTTCATTGCTCTCCGTTTTATCCATTTACTATCAGATACAGTCTCATCACAACAGAAGTGATGAGATACATTTTATTAATAAAAAATGAAGCAAAAAATGTCACCGGCAGTAAACTTTGAAACAGAATAATGAGTCTCCTGCTGCAAAAGGAAATGCTGAGACATTTACAGCAAAACAAACATTGAAGTGCAACTGAAAAGCATATTTTCAAAAGCAGCCAGAGATAATTATCTAGTTACAATAATTGCCTAGTCTCTATATTCAGTTTTGTTGGCAATGTTACTGTTAAATCAAACTGATTTATTAAAAGGCAAAAATGGAGCCAACAAACAGGCAAGCAACCAGACCGGTTCAAGCAGCGAGACTGAGAAGAACACAGAGAGGCATTAAAAAAGGAAAGATATAGGCTTCCTGCCCCAGAAGGCTTTGAAATTCCAAAGTTTCCTGCAGTCAGCAAGAAGGGGCACTTTTATTTTAAGCTTGTAACAAATATACAAAATGTTTTTAAAAACATTGCAAAACCAAGGGCTCTAGACTATATGAGTTAACCAGAGTCTGTGCAGCAGGCCACGCTGCAACAAGTGCGGTCAGGAAGAATTCTGGCTAACTCTTCTAGGGAGCACATACTGAAGTGAGAATTCCACTGCCCTGGGACAGAGAACAACATGCTCTGCTGACCACTGAAGACTGCAAACATTGCACTGCAAACATTGCACTTGATCTTTTGGGGAGGCTGGTAGTGCTACGCCATACACAGCATCTATACTCTCTAGTCACATTGGGATCAACAACTCTAGAAGATCGAATCATGTTATAACCTTTAATGAGGAGTCATATTAATTCAGTGTTAAACACAAATTTGCAGTCAGTTCAGACAGTGTTTAGTATCATGTCAGCTGGTTGCAGACAGACTTCATGGTTCCATCAACGTTTAATCAAGATTAGGGATGACTTGTCCTGTCTACTGACTGTAAACTCATGTTTAACAATGTTAGTTGCCACAACTTTTCAAGATTGTCATAACACAACCTGATTTAGTCATTCGTTTATTTATTTATTTTAGCAAAGACAAGCCCATTGTGGCTAGCCTAGGGGAAGGAAGGCTCCTGGTGCCCTTGTCCCATCCTTTCTGCACAACCTACCATAATCTGGCTCAAAAATACAAGATAATGAACTAAATAAACCCATATAGCATCTGAAATTCTGTACTAGAATAAGTTGCTAGTGCAAAAGTTAGACCATTACACACACATCATGCAGCCCGCCCAACCAAACCAGCTCTTATTCATGGAGGTTAGGTGCATCAGTGACTATTAGCCAAGATAGTCAGGGATGCAGTCCCATGCTCTGGGTGTCCCTAAACCTCAGACTGCCAGAAACTGGGACTGGATGAGAGCGGGGAAGGATCACTTGATAATTGTCCTGTTCTGTTCAGTCCCTCTGAAGCATCAGGCACTGGTTACTGTCAGAGTACAGCATATTGGGCTAGATGGACAACTGAACTCATCGAGTATGGCCATTCTTATGTTAGACCCTCCCCCCACATTCCCTGCAATGTACCTCATATTTCTCCCTTCAGCTGCATATGGAAACAAACATATTCAAGACAGAGATATAAAAGACACCAAAGCAGGATATTTTCTCCCTCACTCAGAGGAACACCAGGCTTCTCTAGCCTCTTCCAATTCACAGCCACATCTGTCTATCGACCCAGCAACCTATAGAATCACATTTCCCAATGTCAGGTGAGCTATATAAGCAAGCAGACTGTTTTTGGAATGTTTTGACATCTAACATGTTATAAGACAAGAAGAAATAAAGTTAGTCTACCTTGCTTTCCAGTCTGCTGTCTCCCACTTTTCTTTTGGCTTCATTTCCCTCTTGTTAACTCTTCTTTTCAATCCTTCCTCCCTCTCACCTCTGTTCTCCAGTCTTCCTCCCAGGCTTTTCTATTCCCTCTCATCACAGACCTCCCCACTTACCATCTCCTACAATGTTCTTTCCCTCCCCAGGTCCCACTCTCTTCTTTTCACAAGTGTTCTCTCCCCTCCTCCCAGTCTCCCCTTTTTCCTTCCCCAAAGCTGCCTTCCCCCCTTCCACCTCATTTCTTGCTCTTCACCTTCTCAGGACCCACTCCTTCATGTTCTTCCTTATACTCAAGGTCTTGCCCCATTCTCTTCCTACCCCAGGTCTGTCTTTCAATTTTTTACTTCTGGGGGTTCTCCCCCTTCCCTTCCTGGTGCATCAGCCCTTCAGCATCCCCAAAGAATTTCAAAATACACCTCTACCCAGATATAACGCGACCCAATATAACACGAATTTGGATATAACGCGGTAAAGCAGCACTCCGGGGGGAGGGGCGGGGTTGCGCACTCTGGCAGATCAAAGCAAGTTCGATATCACGCAGTTTCACCTATAAGGCAGTAAGATTTTTTGGCTCCCAAGGACAGCATTATATCGGGGTAGAGGTGTACCCCTTGTGCTTACAGACAAGCCCCAGCCTTTCATTGTCCCCACATACAAAGGCATACCCTCGCCATCACCCCCAGATATTCAGCCACCCTGAGCCTTTGCCACCCCCAGCAGCCTACTAGGACTTCAGCCCCCCGAACCAACCCCTCATCTAAGCTTTAAACATGCTTACTTCAACTGTGACTTTTCTTGGCAGTTTCTTCCACCTCCTCCTTCTCCTCAGCCTCTTGGAGGCCCCTGCCCCAGGAGCATCTCCCACACTTACTCCTTCTGCCCGCTCTTGTTTTGTAGTGAAAGGCACAGGGCAAGAGGAGGAGACAGCTATCTGTGGAGCAGACACCGTGCCTTGCTGTGAAGTAGCCATCAACAAAGCAGTCCCTCAGTACCTCTTACTAGTCGGAAGCCAGAACTGCAGGGCTTTTTATACAAACTGGGGAGCTAAGCCTCTAGAACTAGGGTGCTCTCTCCCCTCATAGGGATAGGCTTGTTAATAGAGAAATACATCATTAGCTTAGTAATAATCTTTTCAAGGCCATTTGCTAAGCCTGCTGGTGAATACTGACTCTCCCATGGTTTTGTTGCCTAATAAAATATTGATCGCATGAGTAAAGCCTAGGAGGTGCCTGCGAGCCAGGGTTTAAGCCCTAGAGTAGGCCGTTAGAAACCCCACAGCTGCTCACAGCAATCTAACAAATTAGGCTTATGAGCATTACACCCCAACAATGTCCTGTGTTCTTTAGCCTTACTGATCGCAGGTATAGGCATGATGACTACAAACTAACAGCAGGGACAGGCTGTGTTTTGCAGCTGAAACACGTTACAAACTGAATGCGGCTCATGATGTTTACCCATACAGATGTTTAACCTTTAAGCTGCAAGTTCTGAGTCAGATTCATTGTCTTGTTACACTTGTGTAAAGAGAGTGTAACATATTAGCACCAATGAAAGTGAGAGAATTCTAATTCATTAGCATTTAACACCCTCTTTACATAGGTGTTAACACCTACACAAGGTAAAGCCTGGTAGAGAATCAGGCCTACTGTCTATAATTTCAGTTTGTGCTCTACCTGTTGTAAGCCGTATTCTTCCGTTATCTATAGCTGAAGAAAACTTAATTTTTGTTGGAAAGACACCATTATGCCTTATTCCTGGAATAACCTGTAGCCCTGATGATTAGCACAACAAAGCTTAGAAATGGAAGGCAGCAGTATAAATCAACCCTCTATCTGTTGTACCAGCTGATAAAAATAATCCATATACTACAATTCTAAAGGCATGTTATCAGGTTAAAGTAATGCTTCCTTGGTTATAGTACTAATAGTAACAGCTTAAAATGAAACAATCTAAATTTACTATTCACTACTTACTTTTTGTCCTTTGATTGGCTTTGACAAAGAAGTGTGCCCTGTTTTACTTTCCTATTCTCATAACTAGCACAGTGCTCCAAAGTACTGGTTACAAACACAACAGGAGAATGTTTAATATCAAGAAATACAATTGTTTAATTAACCATTATTAATGTAATTAAAATATTTCTATTAAATGGTTTGGTATGTTTTTCCCCTCTACACACCCTAGATTTAGGGCCTGGATTACCTGATTGCCCACTTCCTTGTAAACCACTAAATTGCCCACTGCAACCGTGAGCCGGGGGACTTGCTCATGCAGAACCAGTTGCAAGATAGGGGTTTGAGCTTTTATAAACACTTTACAGCATAGGAGATATACATAGCAAGTGAGGCTGTGTGTGCGTCTGCAGAGTTTTTTGTGAATGATTTATTCATGGTTCTTCCCTCCATGAGAGAATTAGGACCAGATTTTCAAAAGGTATTTAAGCACCTAAAGATGCAGGTAGACTCTGGGTGGGATTTTCAAAAGTGCATAGGTGCCAGAGCAACCAGCTGCCAAAATACCTACAAGTGGCTAGCTCCACTAGGCCTGTGATGTCTTTCATGGGGAGGGAGAGCTAGTACTGTACATGCCCAGTGGGTCACGTACAAGATGTAAGTATTCACAGCAGCCCATAGTGAGCAGGAGAGTGCAATGCAATTCTGCCAATCATGCACTTTAATGGTGAGTAGTCACATCAACCCAGTTTCCAGGCCATGGATGCACCCGTTATATGTCCCACTGCCTGTGCATGGACAACAGCACTATTGTAATATACTGTCCAGTACTCCAGGGCATGTCCCCTTCTCCCATCCCAGGAAAGCAGCCTAAGGATAGTCCTAGCTGTATGTCATTACTGCATGGGTCCATGGATCCTGAATCACTAGGTGTTGGGGCTGATTTTGCACCAATGAAATCAAGCACAGACTTAGCAAAGTATGTTTACTCTCTTGCAGCCATCTCACCATCCCCACCCCCTGATCATTGAGCTCCCTTAGAAGTATGCCAAACACCACACCAGATGACCTGCTCCCGCCACCCAACCAGCTATCATTATCCTCAAGCAGCAATAGAGATACCTGTCATCAGAGGAAGGCTCTGACACCCTAGGACTAAATTTGTCTAATGGCATCTCTGAAATCTGTCACTAGAGCAGTTCCACAGCCACCCACCTGTGCTTGTCCCATGCCGCCCCTAAGGAGGATCTGGTAGGCTAGCGGATCCCACACCTAATCCTGATGATGGGTGGCCAGGACTCTCAGGAGTAAAATCCCTAGGAATGCATCAAGGTCTTGGTGAACCAGAACAAGGCCATGGTGTGGCAGATAGCGGGGTTACAAAGGCAGCATATAGAGGCTCACTGCTTCACTGGGGCACGTGGACTGTACATATGAAATGAGCTGCACAGGATGTGATAGATCTTTACTGCTTTGCATTCTAAGCAGGACGGCCAGACTGCTGCTCAGAATAAGATAGCTGATGTGGTCATGCTGGTGGCCACCCTGCAGAGGGAGTCGCACATTTTTCCCAGTGAGGCACCCCAAGATGCATGGTCTCTGCACCAAGTAAATACACCTGCTGGGGACCAAATGGAATAGCAAATAGCTCTAGTGGCAGTCCATTTTTGACCATTAAAGGAACAAAATTTATAAGATGGCATTTTAACCTGCATGCATAGAAATGACATGATCAATACACCAATTACAAAACACCACTCATTAGCTTTGGCTTCTTTAGAAACAGTCTTTTACTTGGTGAGTTAAGAGGAGGGATATGCTTAGTTTTAATATCATATCTAAAACATATATTGAGCAAGCTATATTAAATGCAAAAAATATTTTAATGCAAAGTAATGGTTATGACTTCAGAGCTAAAATTAAAAATAAGGAAATGTAGAAGTTAACCCTCCAGGAATATTAACTCAGTTACATTGCAGTGTATTTTCATTCCTGCTAAGTGTGTAGTTTAATGCATATCTATTTAGACAATAAAACATACCTGGTGTGCAATGTGGACCACGTTAATGTTAACTTCTGTATGGAGTTCAACTTTACAACCTTAATGTTGCAGCAGAGTAAGTTTGTTACCTTTTGAGTTTTTTATTTTCATCATTCTTAAAGAGAAATTCCTATGTATAATGTTAGTATTCATGGGATTCCAATTATGCTTCCAGGCTCACATCCCATTAGCGTGAAATGAGAGAAGATGTTGAGTTCCCAGGTTTGCCTGATTGGAGATATTTTCTGTTAGGCTGAATTAAAGGGACAGTAATATATTTTCATTGGGACTCCTATTCTCATGATGGAAGGAGAAAGAAATAGATGCCACAATCCTGTAAATATTTACATATGTGCTTTACTTTAAGCAACCATACAGTTCCATTAGCGTAAATGGGACTATTCATGTGCTTAAAGGATCAGGGCCTTTAAAAAAAATCAGAATTTGTAGAGGTACGGTTACACCCAAACCAATAAAATTACTAGCGCCACAATACTTTCACTCCTGACATTTTTCCTATCCCAGTTGTCAAGGTTTGTTTTTTTGAGGAGGGGAGTGGGGGTTTGAAACCACTTAGCAGTCTATTCTCAATCTTGTATAGTTTAATCCTATTATCAGCCCTACACCTGTCCAGCTGGATGGAGAGAAAAATATACAAAAGTGATATTACAAAGAAGCAAACAGGCCTGCTCAGGCACTGTTAAAATCAACAAGCCAGTCTTAAATGCCCATTTCTTCTTAGTTGTCTATATGGTATCTTATTCTTTTTCAAACATTGTCTTCTACAACTTGTAAAGGCACTATTTAATAGGTACTATTTTATACATGCAATTTTTCACACTATAGAAGTTTTTTGCTGTAGCTCTGGCTAATGTTTTTTTTATTATGATTCATGTTTTTTAATGGGAAGAGAATATAGTTTTTACCTCTTACTGAACAAACAAAACCAACCTTTAGCCTGAGGCCAAATATGAGCAGTTTCATCCTAAAAGGAAAACTTTTCAGAATCTAATGGAAATGGCATAATTGAAACCATTTTGCAATCTTACCTATAGCTTTCAGTATAATTATAGCTACAATGTATTTTGAAGATTCCTTTTTAAAAAGTTGTTGGGAATACCTGTCATTGTTTCAGAATCTTCATTCAGTGAGTAGAACTCCAGGTCTTTCTATAAATAGTGGTTTTGATTTTCAACTAGCAGCAGGCTTATCTGATGCAAACTAGAGATTTAGGATTGGCTTTACCATTAGGGCCTTGTCTATGCTAGTGACCTGAAACATTTTTAATTAAGCCACCAGTTGTATTGACCTTGTTTTAAATTCAATTGGTTCAGTGCATCCACACCCACCAGGCTCAATTATCTTTGGATAACATCATGTCATCTGTACTTGCACTGTCCTAAACCAATTCAGCTGCGGTGCCCCCTAGGTATCGTCTATTGGGGGCACCCTCCCACCACCCCCCATTTATGTCCCTCATATTATCCTCTGCCCCACTCCTACCTGCCTCAGCCACATCCCCCATATTACCTCCCATCAGAAATACCTCCCTGACCCACTAATCTCTCTGGCTCCACACCTCCTCAGATGGCAAACAACAGCTGGTGTATCAGGTGCAAGTGGTGGTTTGTAAGGGTGGGCATGTTCTGAGAGGTGTCCCATCTCCTTCTGAATACACCCTGCTATGGACAGAGGATGAAAACATGGGGTGAGCACATTCTGAGTTGTGTTCCATAGCCATCAGAACATGTCCTGCCACAAGGGGAGCTAAAGGCAGGGTGGGAACATGTTGACATGGGTCCTACACTGCTCAGCCCGTGCCATGATGTGGGGCCAGGCACAGAGCTAATGGCATTGTAGAGCCGGGCACGGAGCTAATGGCATTGTAGAGCTGGACACGGAGCTAAAAGCCAGGGGGAGGGCGCTGGGCACACTCAGACCGGTGCCCCAGGCCAGTCGGAACGTGCCCGGCGAGGAAGGGAACTAGCGGGTTACTTTTTCCTGGCAGTGCCCGCTAGGTGCTTACCAAACCCTCCAGAGGGCGGGTCGCCGGGTCCCGCCCCAGCAGCGGGGGCAAGAGCAGCAGCCGGCGTGGTGTAGGATACAACTCTGTGTAGTAATGTGTGTACTGAGCATGCTCAGTACATCTGCTGACTCCACTGCCCTTCACCCTGCCCTTACGCCCGTAAGATTCTGCGGACTGCTTGTGACAGGGGTTAAAAAGTGGCAAAGGGGGCGAATCGGAGCAGGGGGTGGCCAGGGTCGGAGCAGCGGGGGATGGCCGGCCAGGCGGCGCTGCTCAGAGCAGCTGGGACCTTCCGCGCACCACGTGCTCAGCATACAACCACCTGCTCACTTCCTCAGGAGTAAAAAAAAAAAGGGGGGGGGCTTGCCACTACCCTATGTGGTGATTGGTCAGTTTTACAGGCGGGCTCTGGCTTCCTATATGACGATTGGCCAGTTAGTCAAGCAGCCCCATCTTTTGATTGGACAGTTCTCAAGATCGTTCCCTCCCACCTCCCGGTGCTCTGACGGGTTAGGGCTGCGGACAGCGCCCGCGGATTGGTCCGTTCTTCAGACAGCCCCTCCCCCTGTGCGGTGTGCAGATGAGACGCTGTGGGGTGGCTGTCCCGCGTCCTCGAACGGGTTATACTCTCCCGCCCGTGCCGTGAGCGAGGTGGGCCTCTCCCCGCATAGCCCGCACCCATGGAGCTTTCCTACCAGACGCTGAAGACCACCCACCAGGCCAAGGAGGCGGTGAGTGCTACAGAGAGGCCGCTGCGCTTCTCCGTTACCATGGAGACCGGGCGGCTGGAGGCGCCATTACCGCGCATGGGCAAGAGAGACCGGCAGGAGGAGGGCTCCGCAGAGGGAGGTCTCAGGCAGTGCGCAGGCGCGGGGTGGTCTGAGCTCCTCGCTGCGGGTTGTCCGTTTCGGGCGGGGCAGAGACCCAGCAGCCTCAGTAAGGGGGAGTCTCCCCAGTCCTGGGGCGTGGGCAGTGTCTGGTCTCACCGCCCATGCACGGGGGAAATCCCCTATCTCCCTTCACTTGTGGGCATCCATCCTCCTGCTAAAGCAGAGACCCCCCCCCACTTCGCCCTTTGATCTCCTCCCCCCACCCCGCAGACAAATGGCGGGGGGACCCACCGTCCTACACACACCCCCAGGACACTAAAGGGGGAGGGACCATGGGAGTTAAGTGCCTAGGAGCTTTTGAAAATTTCACTAGGCACCTCTCTCTAGCTTTAGACTCATAGGACTGGAAGGGACCTTGAGAGGCCATCTAGTCCAGTCCCCTGCCCTCATGGCAGGACTAGGTATTCTCCATCCCTGACAGGTGTTTGTCCAACCTGCTTAGGGTGACCAGACAGGAAGTGTGAAAAATCAGGACAGGGGATGGGGGGTAATAGGAGCCTATATAAGAAAAAGACCCCAAAATCAGGACTGTCCCTATAAAATCGGGACATCTGGTCACCCTTTAAACCTGTTCTTAAAAATCCCCAATGATGGAGATTCCACAACCTCCCTAAGCAAGTTAGTCCAGTGCTTAACCACTCTGACGGGAAGTTTTTCCTAATGTCCAACGTAAACTGTCCTTGCTGCAATTTAAGCCCCTTACTTCTTGTCCTATCTTCAGAGGTTAAGAAGAACAATTTTTCTCCTTCCTTGTAACAGTTATGTACTTGAAAATTGTTATCATGGCCCCTCTCAGTCTTCTCTTCTCCAGACTAAATAAACCTAATTTTTTTCAATCTTGTCTCTCTAGACCTTTAATCATTTTTGTTGCTCTTCCCTGGACTTTCTCCGATATGTCCACATCTTTCCTGAAATGTGGCGCCCAGAACTGGATACAGTTCTCAAGTTGAGGCCTAATCAGCACGGCGTAGAGCGGAAGAATTACTTCTCATGCTTACAACACTCCTGCTAAAATATCACAGAAGGATGTTTGCCTTTTTTTTTTTTTTGCAACAGCGTTACACTGTTGACTCATATTTAGCTTGTGATCCACTATGACCCCCAGATCCCTTTCCACAGTACTCCTTCCTAGGCAGTCATTTCCCATTTTGTCTGTGTGCAACTGATTGTTCCTTCCTAAGTGGGGTACTTTGCATTTGTCATTATTGAATTTCAAACTGTTTACTTCAGACCATTTCTCCAGTTTGTCCATATCATTTTATTTTGAATTTTAACCCCGAATTAATTGAAGGTGTCTAAATACCTTTGAAAATCTGTCCCTTAGAGTTTTGACCAAAGCCGTGGGATCTCAGAGTCAAAGTTACAACACAGGTGTTCCTGCAGGGCCAGCCTTAGGGGCGGGCGAGCAGGACGATTGCTTTGGGTTGTTGCTGATTATGTACTCTATGTATCATATGACTTTTAAAAACTAACTTTATGTGTGTGGATCATCTAAGCACTATACCCAGATGTACAGACACTCTTTTCCCAACCTCTGTATTATATAAATTTTTTAACATTAGCTTTAATAAAAATTTTAAATCAATTGAATATTTGATACAACTTCCATGCCACAGTCTCATTTGTATCAGTCAGGGCAAAGGGTGAAATCCTGGCCCCGCTGGAGACAGTGACATAACTCCCATTTACTTCAATAAGGCCAAGATTTCTCTGCATGTGTTTTGTAATGATGCCCCAGATATAGAATGTGCTTCCTATAACTATTCACATTGCTCAGTCCATTTCATAAAGTTAATGAAATATGTTGTTGCTTTTCACTGTTATTAATCTTTGAATGTTTCCAGTGTTTGATCTGCAAATCACCCTGTAAAGGGTGATGTTTAAGGGCTTGTCTACACGTACAGCGCTGCAGTTGCGCCGCTGGAGCAAGTCTAGTGAAGACACTCTATACTGACGGGAGACAGCTCTCCTGTCGGCATTATAAAACCACGCCACGAATAGCAGAAACTATGTCGGCGGGAGAAGCTCTCCTGCCGACATACTGTGCTGTCCAAGCCTGTATTTACGTTGGTGTAACTTATGTCACTCGGGGGGTGGTTTATTCACAGCCCGGAGTAACATAAATTACGCTGACATAAGCTATGTCTACCCTACAGCTTTAGTGCAAATTGTGCAGTAATACTTTGCTAATTCACATATATGACTGGGAGAATTATTGCTTATTAATTAATTTGTAAATTAGTGAGCAAGTGGACAAATACAATAAGATCAAGGATACTGAGTCACAGAATGTACTATACTTTAAGTATAAGTTCAGTTTTAAAGATGTGACAGTTCATAGCACAATAATATATATATCGTAGTATATTTTGTGAAATTAATGAAGCCTTAGTAATGTAAGACATGTCTTCAGCAAAATTGATCATATCTTTACTGAGAAGGGGAAGAGATCAATGTTTTGTGAGTGCCCATTGTGGAGTGTCTGGATTAGTGAAGTGAGAATTAGTAAGGTTCTATTTATATTAGAGATCATAACTCATATTTGTAATTTTACATTTCAAAATCAGAATGGTCCTAGTGTCTTGTGCAGCATTTGTAGTATCAAATCAGAAAACTATCATATACATTATATTGATCTTTAATCTGTAAATGAACTGCCATGCACATGTTTTCTCTCTCTGCTTCAGTTTCCTCATCTGTAAAATGGGAATCTTGATATTGACCTCCTTTGTAAAACTCTTTGAGAACTACTGATGAAAAATGCAATATCAGAGCTAGGTATTCTTATCATCATCATTATTATTACATGGCATTATGCCATTATTACTGGGGAAGCTGGCAGTGACTCCTGTATTTAGGTTGTCTTACATTTTTTCCATTATAAAAGATATTTGCAACCTTTTTTTTGAGAAATTCTAATACCGCCATTGTTTCCAGCAGGCCTTTTCAATTTGGCAGAGAGAAAGTTCTTGGGCTAGAGAAGTGCCTTTTCTTTGCCCCATGAAATTCTGTTAAGGTTTAGCTGTTACAAACTGTTTAACATTTGCCTTTCCCCTTCTCTTGCTTGTGTTTTTCAGGAAAATTTTGTCAGTGTGCTGAAAGAACTGAATAGTAGCTTAAAAGGCCGGGCACATGCTGCTGACAAAGCAGCAGCCCATACTGTACTGGGAATGCCTGGGAGCAGCTGTATCAGTGGGGAGGTGGCGTGTGAAGTGGAGGCCATGCTGCCCCCTGACTACACTGACACATGGCCTTAGCATACCATCCCCCACCTCTGGGGGCACCAGATGGGGCAGAAGCTTTCACAATTCCTGAAGGTGGAGGAGGGGAGAGAACTGGGCCAAGCGCCCTCCCCACCCTTAGGCACCATATGGGATAGGATTCCCCTACTGCTGAAGGGAGAGAACAGAAAAGGAGCCAGGCAAAGATGTCCTTAGTGGCCTGTCCTGCCTCTGGAATAACAGCTTTGTCCTGCTACCAGCTAATGAAAGGTATCCTGCAGCCGGAGGTGTAATTTCCATCTCCGGTAGATGTACATGAACTAGCTTTTGATCAAAGTAAAGTGCTAAAAATAGCAGTGTAGCTGCAGTAGTATAAGCGGTGGCATGGGATAGCCAGCCAGGTACAGTCAAGTCCTTGGTAAATAATCAAGCAGCTTGTTCACAGCAATGCTGCCATTTTTAGCGCTCTAGCTTGATCAAAACTAGCATGTGTACCTCTACCTGAGTTGGAAATTATACCACCAGCTACAGTGTACACATACCCTTAGCTCAGTGACCCCCAAACTTTTATGGTCACGCCCTCGCCTTAACTTGTTCCTGCCCCCCCGGAAGCTGTGATTGAGGGCTGGGGACATAGTTGCGGGGCTGAGAGCACAGGGCCAGGAGTGGGGGCTGGAGCCACAGATGGGTGCCATGGCCGGGAGTAGAGCCGGGGGCTGAGGCCAGGGCCAGAGCTGTGGCTAGGGACAGGGCTGGAGCAGAGCTGGGGGCAGAGCGGTGCTGAGTGGCGCTCCTTCCCTGCCCCCCATAGGGGCTGGTCCAGGCCCCATTGCGCCCCCCCAAATGTTCTTCCATTCCCCCCTAGGGGCTCACGCCCCACAGTTTGGGGACCACGGCCTTAGTAAGTCCTGTAGCTCAAGTGGTTGAGGTTGTGCTACAGTCCTAAAGTTTCTGGATCACACCCTGCTGATATATGATCGGGGGGGTTGTTACATAATATAATTTGTTTTTACCCTTTTCCTTTTAAAAAACAGGAAATTACATACAAAGAGACTGGTACAAGAAAGTTATTTAGATTGTCTTATTTAGAAAGTTAGGAAATGTCAGGTTTATTGTTGGCCATGCGACTTTAATTCAGGTTCTTTGTGTATATGGATTATAATACAATCTTTAATTACAAGGTCACATACTATTTTTCCCCCCAGACCCTTGCCTTATTCAGCGCACAGGTGCACAGGTTGCGTGCACACAGGCACGGAATTAAAGTGGCAAGGGCAAATGTATATCTGGCACTTTCTGTCTTTTGAATGAAGTACTTTGCAACTAGTACTTTTAATTTTTTATATGTATTCTACATTATAATGTAGAAAATTAGGATCAAATAATAATGAAGAATTCTAGTTAAATTAATCCCTGGTGTATGTGGAGTTACACTGAAGTCCCTGAAATCAGTAGAGCTACACAAGAAACTAATTTGACCCATAACCTGTACCTTTTTAAAAAAAAAAAAAAAGATTTGGAATTAAATATGGGAACAGTTCAGTTTTAAAATTAAACTGGTTTACAAATTCATGTATCTCCATCAGCTACAAGGAAATGAATACATGACATTTTTATTCTGTTAATTTAGGAAAAAAACACTAAGTTGGAGCTAATTAGTGAAGTGCTCAACTATTTAGCTTTTAAAACAAGATCATGTTTAAATGCCTTAAGCTTTTATTAATTGCATGGACCCAAAAAATTCTCTATAGTAATTGAAAATGTAATTACGCACATTTTTTGTTCAGCTAAGAATAGGAGCTTATTAAACTTTAAACACTTAAACATCTATTGAAATACCAATGACTATAAACAACATGCCATTCTAAATACCATACTAATTAAATAGCAAGGCTAAATCACTATAAAGCTAAACTGAATTTTAAATAACTTTTTACTTGTAAGTGCTCCTTTTCTTTCACACACGTATAAGATTTACCACTTCCTTGCTAACCAGAGCTGAAGTCCCTGGTGTGATAGTAGTTTGCTTTCAGGCTGTCTGCCTGTATGGAATGGACTGGGCGGGGTGACTGAGTGGTTCATTAGATTTGTTATGCAATAGAAGATCCATCCTGTAAGGTTTTCAACGGCTTCAACTCCTCTTGACTTCAGCGTGGCTCATCAGCACATCACAGGATTGGGATCAGAGGCTTATATCTCTATATTTTTGGTTCCAATCCAACCTCGGTTGATTGTGAATGAAAGTTGCTATCATCTGATTGGCTCATTGGTGCCCTATGTGAGATGATTCGGTAGTCTTAACTCTTAGGGCTTGTCCACACAAACATTTAGTTTTGTGGGAAGCTGGGGGGTGAATCTACCCCTCAATTGCCTGTTGTGGACTGTCTGTGAGGACCCTGCTGACATGCATTAATAGTTCATTCATGTGCTTTGATCTAGTCATCATTGAAATGGGACTAGGTCAGAGCACATTAATGTGCCTCAGGAGGGTCCACATGGGCGGTTGCTCCATAGCAGGCTTGTGCTGGGTAGATTCACAATCCATCTTGCAAAATTAATTGTTCGTGTAGGGAAGCCCTTAGTTGAGATCTCAGTGGACAGGTTTCTACACCACAATATTAATCGTCACAAGTGGCAGTCTTGGTGTCAGTTTCACCAGACGACAAACAGTGAATGGGCCATGGAGACTAAACTAACCTTTCATTTTTTAGGAGGCTTCTTCATGGGGGAATTTTTGGCAAAAAGGCCTACCGTCGCTATCAACAGTGGGCGCAACAGTGATGTAAACAGCCTTAGAGCATGCCTACCAGATCGGACCCCGCACAAGACACAGTGGAGGAGGTGGCGCTGCCACTGGAATGGGAAGGGAACTTAGGTCTCCAATGTGAATGTGCTAACCACTAGGTTGTAGAGTCGTTCATGCTGTCTCTGGCTCAGTGAATATTTAAATGTGTATATAAAGTGGAACCACTTGAACAGGAGAGACTGGGACATCATGCGGGAGGTCAGACTAGATCATAATGGTCCCTTCTGACCTTAGAGTCTGAGTCTAAATCCCCCCAGAATACCCTACAGCTCTGTGGTTAAGGCACTATCCTGGGAGGTGGGGAGTCCTGGGGTCAGATAGAGTGGAGATTTGAATCTGAGTCTCCTACAGCCTGGGTAAGTGCTCTATCCATTGGGCTAATGGATATAAGGGGGCACCACAATCATCTCCAGTAGTAATAACTCCAACCCCTTTCCTACCCCTCAAGCTGTAATTACAGAGAGACAAGTCTTCAAGGATGAATTGTAAAAAGTCCCAATTTTAAGATTATTTTCAAAACTCTGTCTATGAGAGAATCCCTCATCCCACCTGTGCCAAGGTTTGTTTTAATTTGCTGAGAACATGCCACAAAGTTAATCCATCTTCTCTTTCAGCATCCCTGCCAATGCACTTGTGGTTGTACAAGCAAATTACCCAGACCAGAGCTTAATAATAATAATCTGCACTTTTCATCCTCAAAGTGCTTTATAAAATATTAATCTTCACAATGCCACTTGGAGATAGGAAAGTATTATTGTACTTGTATTAAGGACAGGGAAACTAAGGCAGAGGGAGTTGTAACTTTCCCAAGGCAACAGAAGTAGGGCATGTTAGAGCTCAGGTTGCAAATTTAATACCTCTTTCTTGAACTGCCTCATCTTTCTCCCTTTAGAAATCTGAAATTAAGCGTATACACCATCACTTAAGTAAAATGAGAAACAAGTACATTTTCAAATCCTGGGAAAATTTCATGTAAAAAAATGTCCCTCTTTTCCACTAGATGGCTCTGCACTTAAATCAAACTTCCAAGGGAAAAGAGTATGATAGCTGTGATGACCCCCTGCCTAGCCTCCCAGTTTTTCTACAGATTAATAAAAGCCTTCTGGAACAAACAAAGGGATAGTCACCAGCTTTAAAATAAAGTAACTGACCATATTATCTCAAATACGTAAGTCAGAAGATGAATGGCATTGTCGTTAGATGTTTGGCTGCGTGTGTGTTCTCTCTCTGTGTGGCATCCCTGCTCTGTGCAGGTAACTGGCATGGCAAACCTCGAGCGAACTGCCCAATGACTACAAGAGCCGTTAAGGTACAAAGGCACCCGGCTAAGTTTATTGTCGGCGAAGCATGGTCTTAGCTCCCCAAATCAATGTCTACAGTTACACTAACACATGTATGCCCGTGACAATGGATGTAGCTCAGTGAATGGCGGGACTTTCCATTGCCCCCTCTGCTGGCCAAAGACACTCCCTCTGAGACTCAGTTTTATATACCAATACAAACAAGTTATGTATTGCCCCTCTGACGTGGTTAGTTACTGCCCCCTGACGTGGATTGTTACCGCTCATTACCTTGTACATGTTGGTTCGATCAAAACATCTCTATCCATTATATTGTCATCCTGACCTCATCTTTAAGAGCGTGTTCCTTTTATTTTTTGGGGGGGGGTGTTTGTACCATACTTGGTATCGGGGTGTTCTGGTACCATCCTTCTGGAATGTGTTTGTTTGAGTGCGCAGCGCCTAGCCTTTCTTAGGAATGTGTGTATTTTTTTGCAATACCAGCCCTGTTCTTGCCAGGCTCTGTGAGCATGTACGCAGGCAGAGCCTGACTCCTGTTTTTACAGCCTTGCTGACTTTGCTTTATATTAGCAAAGCTTTGACCACTACTTTAGCCCAGATAAAAGGGCTTATGTCTCAGGCTCTCTTCCTGCTACAGGCATATGGTACCCTCCATACTGCAGAGCGGAGAGAGGAGCAGAATAATTCTCATCTGACCAAGAAGAGGAAGGTTGGCTATGCACTATGTTTGACCACCCAAGCCACATTTTGGTACCTTTCTTCTTTCTGTGGTTGCTGTGATAGAGCACAATTCTAAGAGACAATGGAGACAAAGGGGAACTATCCTTCTACATACATATTCCTTTTTTATGTCTATTGGGACTTAAAATGCTAAAGTAGTTATGAACAGTGGTAACTCTGTGGCTTGTCTGTGAGCTCCAGATGGACAGATGCAGCAGAAATTAGTGCTGTGGCACTAAAGGACGCAGGGGCGGGTTCTATCGTGGATAGGCCAAGGATCTATTCTCTACCACTTTGGCTGGACACTTCCTCTTCCGGATCCATTCTGCCACAGGGCCCACCTCTTGGGGGAACAATGTGGCAATGTGCTAGAAGTCATGGTTTTATCCTGTCCTTTTGCCTTTTAAGGAACAAGGGGGAGGATTAGTCCCTAAGGTATCGTAGCACTGGTATTTTATTTATAGTAAATGTTATACAGTGAAACCTGCACTGAGAGTCATCTCTAATATGCAGCCCCATTTTAAGTGAATACTTTCACATATCCCCAGGTTTTGTATACAATTGGTTCAAATTTTGTACCTGATTTCAAAGATTAACCTTTACACAAACCTAATTTCCATGTGGAAATACTAGGGTTGTCAAGCGATTTAAAAAATTAAACGCGATTAATCGTGCTGCTAAACAACAATAGAATTCCATTTATTTAAATATTTTTGGAAGTTTTCTACATTTTCAAAGATATTGATTTCAATTACAACAGAATACAAAGTGTAGAGTGCTCACTTTTTATTTATTTCGTATTACAAATATTTGCACTGTAAAAAACAAAAACACCTCTACCTCGATATAACGCTGTCATCGGGAGCCAAAAAATCTTACTGTGTTATAGGTGAAACCGCATTATATCAAACTTGCATTGATCCACCAGAGTGCGCCCCTCCCACCCCCGGAGCACTGCTTTACTGCATTATATCCGAATTCGTGTTATATCGGGTCGCGTTATATCCAGGTAGAGGTGTACAAGTACTTTAGTGCAATCTCTTTATCATGAAAGTTGAACTTACAAATATAGAATTATGTGCAAAAAAAACCCTACATTCAAAAATAAAACAGTCTAAAACTTTAGAGCCTACAAGTCCACTCAGTCCTACTTCTTGTTCAGCCAATCGCTCAGACAAAAAAGTTTGTTTACATTTGCAGGAGATAATGCTGCCCACTTTTTGTTTACAATGTCACCTGAAAGGAAGAACAGGCATTCGCATGGCACTGTTGTATCCGGCGTCACAAGATATTTATGTGCCGGATGTGCTAAAGATTCATATGTCCCTTCATGCTTCAACCACCATTCCAGAGGACATGCATCCATGCTGATGATGGGTTCTGCTCGATAACAATCCAAAGCAGTGTGGACTGACGCATGTTCATTTTCATCATCTGAGTCAGATGCCACCAGCAGAAGGTTGATTTTCTTTTTTGGTGGTTCGGGTTCTGTAGTTTCTGCATTGGAGTGTTGCTCTTTTAAGACTTCTGAAAGCATGCACCACAGCTTGTCCCTCTTAGATTTTAGAAGGCACTTCAGATTCTTAAATCTTGGGTTGAGTGCTGTAGCTATCTTTAGAAATTTCACATTGGTATCTTTGCATTTTGTCACATTTGCAGTGAAAGTGTTCTTAAAACGAACAACATGTGCTGGGTCATCACCTGAGACTATTATAACATGAAATATATGGCAGAATGCGGGTAAAACACAGAGCAGGAGACATACAATTCTCCCTCAAGGAGTTCACTTACAAGTTTAATTAATGCATTATTTTTTTTAATAAGCATCATCAGCATGGAAGCATGTCCTCTGGAACGATAGCTGAAGCATGAAGAGGCATTTGAATCTTTAGTGCATCTGGCATGTAATATCTTGCGACAGTAAGATCTTAAAAACTGAGGACATATTTGGTCTGTTTGGGCATTGAAGACCTTGTGACACTTCGCAGCAGGAAAAAAAAATGTGAATGTCTTTGCTGAACTTTCCCCTCTCACTAGTGTGCATTATGCTATATGCTGTGTAGTGCTCCTCCACACAGAAGATTATGTATGTAAATATTTTGTAGTGCACATTAGGATAAGCGGGACCATTTAAATATTTATTGTGAAGTATTAATACTACTCAGGCCTTTTGTATGTATCTGTGCTGAGGAACATTTGTAAATATGGAACTGACGCCTTGCCCGAGTTATAGGGAAACCTTACTTTGGTCACCCTGCTTTAGGAGTTGTCTGGTCTTGCAGTGGTTCAAAATGGTTTATTTTCTTAAGTAGCAATTTCTTGCATGACAGCATAAGCTAGTGTTTCCAATACAAAGTTGTGACCTTAGGCACCTTTGTATTCTCACTGCTGCAATAATTATACAAAATATGCCTTGTGAGGTATGATATAAAAGCTAATACACTTTATTAATCTCATTGTAAAATGCATGTGTTAACATTATAGGTGAAGTTATGAATTCCCTATGTATAATGTTACTAGAACATGTTTAAGACCATAGAGCCTAGCCTAAGTAAAGGTCATAAACAGGTCCATCCTAGACAAAGGAATGTGAGTTTACCTCAGTTTACATATTAGCAGTAAACAAAACCTTTGACCTAAAGCAGCTGGGGTTCTCCTGATCCTGAATTCAAGAGACAGAATTAACATGACTCCTGTGCCCCAGAGTGACGCAGGAAACTGAAACCCCAGAAGGCATTCCTGTTTTGTAAGACAAAGACAGCCCTTTGGTGATATGACTCCCATCTTTATCTTTCATCTTAGGAGACAAAGAAGCCAAGTGAGTTGATCTCCATGATGGGTCCTGGCCAGTAAAAGTGGAAAGAAGACTGTGTTACAACTGGAATGAGGGTGGTCGGACCTAGTGGCCAGAGCAGGAGTTGGGAGTCAGGCACCGGGTGGTCAGATGGCAGACAGAGGTTCAGGCATTAAGAGGCAGGCAGGGTCAGGTTACTGGGAGGACAGAGTCCGAGACAGGCCAGATGGCAATCTGAGAGCCAGGTATCGGGAGGTGGGCAGGGTCAGGCACGAAGTTAGTTACAGAGAGCAATTGAAGAGCAAAGTTGAGGACAAACCAAACCAGGGTCAGAAGCTGGAATCTAGGGTCTATTGCAAGCAGTGTCTGCAGCAGAGACAGGCAGGCAGTCTGTGTTGTTCGTGGCTTCCTGGTTTAAGTACTGGTACTGACCACTTGGTGGACTGTGAGGAGCCACCACTTGGTCATGCTGGGCAGTACTTCCTGCTGAGCCTCATCTCACAGGGTCCTCCCGTGGGAGCCCACCCTAAACCTTCAGTGGTGATGCAAAGGGGTCAGCAGCCCAGAACCCTTATGGTGAACTGTGAGCCTTGGTCAGAAATTATGTGGTTGGTAAACCCATGGAACCATATCACATTGTGCAGTAGGAGGTGAGCGGTAGTCTCAGCAGAGAGTAGCTGGTTGCTGTGGATGAAATGGGCCATTTGGATCAGGAAGTCCACAAATGTTTGGCCGTCAGATGCTGCGAGTTCCACAGTAAAGTCTGTGGATCCATCTGGATTCACTCTGCGGAAATGATGTACTCCAAAAATTCAATGATGAGCCAGTTTGTACGCCATTTTTTCCGATTTGGAGTACAAACCAGGCTTCTGTAATCTTTATCCCTTTTACTTGGTATCACTTAATCCATGTTCTTTTGCTAATAAACTTGTTTTGCTTTCATTATAAATCATCAGTGTGTGCTATACAAGTTCAGAGAAGTGTGTGCTTCTAGAAAGCTAACAGGTTGGAGTGATTGACTGTCTGTAAAGGTAGTGAACCTAACACTTCTTCTGTGAGGGTCCAATCAGAGGGACTGGTCCTTGCTGTCGGATGAGTTTGAGACGAATTCGTGGCTGGAATCATACCCAAAGTCAGCCTTCAAGGAGTAACCAGGTTGGGTAAAGCCAGGGTGAGGCTTGTGGGGTGCTGATAATCTGTTAGGGTCAGAGTTCTGGATGAAAGCTGCACAACCACAAGACACCCAGGGTTACCAGATGGTAACCAAACCCCTTACTGGCCTAGCTGAACCCCAAAATTTCACAAAAGTACAAACAGTAAAAGGAATTTCTAATTCAAACTATTGTTTCTATGAAAAAGCTTTTATCCATCCAGGATGCCTCATAGTGTTCAAAAAATTACAGTGGAAAACCATTTTACTTCTGTTTTTTGACTGCAAGCTGTTTTATAGTTCTTACATACTGTTGTCTTTATTTAATTGGCTTTATTTGGCCAGACTACATTTTGATGCTGTTTGTAGCTATACATAGAATCCTATTATTACGTTTGATCTAGAATTCTATCTTCCCTCACAGGATGAGATGCGGACAGAAGCTCGTCGAAAAAATCTTCTCATTCTAATTTTCCATTATTTAACAGAGGAAGGGTATGTTATCTAAACAAAAATACACTACAGTTGTTTATTTATGTGTGTTTTCTGGTCTTTCATGGTAATATGCACTTCTGCCCTCTAGTGGATGCAATGTAAGGCCTGCCCTGCTAATTATATTGCTCTGAAGTGTCTCTAATACAGGGGTCGGCAACGTTTGGCACGCGGCTCGCCAGGGTAAGCACCCTGGCGGGCCGGGCCAGTTTTATTTACCTGCTGACGCGGCAGGTTCGGCCGATCGCAGCCCCCACTGGCCGCGGTTCGCCGTCCCGGGCCAATGTGGGCGGCGAGAAGCCGCAGCCAGCACATCGCTCGCTCGCGCCGCTTCTCACCGCCCCCATTGGCTCGGGACGGCGAACCGCGGCCAGTGGGGGCTGCGATCGGCCGAACCTGCCGCGTCAGCAGGTAAATAAAACTGGCCCGGCCCGCCAGGGTGCTTACCCTGGCGAGCCGCGTGCCAAATGTTGCCGACCCCTGCTCTAATACTAGCATATAACATGGATATTTTACTTTTAAATTCATTTTATTTATTTCAATTTATGGAATAAAAATAAAAAGCTTGTATCTGGTGTTACTCAGAAATTTTTTACAATCATCTGTAAAGGCTTTTTTTTACCTGAATTGGGGTTTTGCCCTTTATGATATGTAACAAAGAACTGAAAGGTTTTTAAAAAATCTTCCTCCATGTGTTTGCTACTAATACTAGGCATATCAAGTTAGGTCTTTTGGTTTTGCTGGAGAGGACAAGGACAACAGGGGAGGCTAAGGGTGGGCTTCCATCAGGTATGTCAGCATTGAGCTGTCAGATTCTGTAATTGTTTTGTAGCATGAGATTTGTTGCACACATGCACAATTTCCATTACTTTTAATGGAAGTTACAGTAACACAGAAGGAGGTACATATATGGGTTTTAAAAGGGTATAGATGTATTTAGTATGAAAGCGTAATGATATAATGGAGTAAATTTGGGACTGGGAATCAGGATTCTATGATTCTATGATTATCCTGACTTCCACCAATTTATTGTGTAACTTTGAACAAGCAATTGGGTAAAATTTTCTAAAGATCTGGCCTTCCTTTTTCTGGTGTAATTTGCAGTTGCAAAAAATTGCCCCCTGCATTTTTACATTTGTATTTGAATCGAAGGTGCAAATCTTGGTTCTTCAGCTTTTAACTCTGTGATTTGCATTGAAGTGAGGTAATAAGTAGTATAGATTGTATGATTTGCACCTGGATTTGATTTTATGGGTGCAAAAGGGAAGGTACAAATTTGCCAGCCCGAGACACAGCCATTTTGAATATTTACCCCTTCATCTCTGCAGGCCTGATTGTGATCTCGGTTACAACAGTGTGAATCTTTATAGCTAGGAATTTATTCAAATAGTGTTACTTTAGGTTTATACTGATGTAACTGACATCAGAATCTGGCCTGCATTTTACCGATGGGGAAACGGAGAGAGGACAAGTCTCTCTCAGAGGCATTATGAGGATTAATTGGTTAATATTTGCACAAGATTTGAAGATAAAGGGCCAAATATACCACCCTGGATATTCTTATTTGTTTTTAAATTAATTGATATAAGCTAATAATAATAATAATGAGGCAGGATGGTTAGGTGGACAGGATTCAATTCTGGATGTCAACAGAACTGGGTACTCTAGTCACAGCTGTGTTACTAATTTGCAATGTGATTTTACGTTGAACTTTTGGGAAGCACTTTGAGGCCTGTGAATGAAAAGTGCTTATAATTGTTACTGGTTATTAGTTATGTGGGGTTGCCACAGTTTGAACTATAACACATTTCCTTGTATGCTATTTCTCTCAAAGAATTTTATAAAATAATGACATTCAGTTTTATGTTCTTTGCTCTTTTGAAATGACCAGGTATGTTGATGCTGCAAATGCTTTGGAACAAGAAACCCAATTAGCTATACGCCGCTTTGAAGTTTGTGACAACATTGATCTTGAGACTATTTTGATGGAATATGAAAGCTATTACTATGTAAAATTCCAAAAATACCCTAAAATTACCAAAAAGGCCCTAGACACTGGTACGTGGCTGTGTTCCAAAAAGAAAGCTTTTGAACTTCTGTTTCTCATAATTTTAAAAATATGTGAGCACTAAAATACCCAACACTTCTCAGACTTATCCTTATTTAATGTTATTTTCTCTGTCCCCAGGCTCTCAAATGATTATAGAGATAAAAGTCTAGTGGTTAGAATATGGGACTGGGATTCAGGAGACCTGGGATCTGTTTCCTTTTCTGCCTCTCACTTCTCTGTGCTTCAGTTTTCCTATCTGTAGGAATGGGTATGATGATGTTTATCCATCTTTTTTAAACAACTTTGAGATCTACAGGTAAAAAAATATCTAAGTGCAAAATATTATATAGATATTTTCTCATTTTTTTTCCTCTTTGGGTAACAATATTAAGAATGCTCTACTTCTGATTTTATTTTCAAATACAAAATGAATAACTAAAGGGAAACATTGTAGCCTAGAGGTCATCTAAGACCATTCTTCAAAGTTTATTCCCACCATTATTATTATTCAATTTAATGTAGCACAATGCTTTACACTAAATGGTATCTACCAAGCAAATAACAGGTCCTTGCTCCAAAAGACATGCACTCCAGAGGCACAAGCAAAGGCAATACTGTATGAGGCAAGTCAGAACAGACCTATTGAGATCGGACCGTGAGATCTTGAGTGTTCTTGAACTTGTGTGCAACTGGTGGGTTACAGAAGGCAATAAGAACAACAATACAAGCAGATGCAAAGTTATGGAGTGTTGATTGTTCGAGAAGGGGATGAGTGGGCAGAGAATATCTCCAAGCAGTTTCAGTTGCTTCAAAAGCTTATTAGGAAGTTTGAAGATCCCAGGTAAATGGGACGCAACTGAAGTGTATATAAAAATAATAGTGCCTACATGGATTAAATGCTTTTAAAACCCACCAGTCAGATTGACATTCACAATGATGTAAAAGATCAGTAGTGGCTGGAAGCAAGTAGTGTGTGCATCGGAGAGAGATTTACAAACAGGGTCTAGTGTTTGAAGTTAGTTTAAAAAAAGTCAGTCCTACAATGTATAAATGATGGACTTAATTGTAAATCAGGGATAATGGTCCCATTGCAGAGCATTTGTTAGATCATATTTACAGCCAGATTGTGATTGCCTTACTCAGACTCAGTAATGCCTAAGTTCCCAAACAGTCTCACTGAATCAGTGCCTTGAGGAGTATCAGAATCTGTCCCTTGTAATATTCTATCTATAGATACTAGGGGGAGAATGCTAATGAGGTACAGAACCTTTAATCTCTGGATCACTGGATCTAATCCAGGCTTTTGAGTGACCTCACATTCTTGTGTGTGTGTGTGTGTGTGTGTGTGTGTGTGTAAATCTTATGTCAGGCATTCTTGGAAAATAACTTGAGGGTTGATGGAGCATCATCAGGTTGTGACATTTTTGTTGTGATGGCATGTTGCAGCTTGGCAGCTTTAAGGCAGAGTGATTAAAATGGTGTGAGACAGCACTTTGTCCTAAGGATGGACTCTTAAGTGTTATTGGTTGCAACCCTCAATCTGTCCTAATTTGGCAATGGGTAAAAGTTACAATACTGTATGTGAAATGAGGTTAGTGGGCTCAATCCAATTCCTAGTGAAGAAAGGTCCATATCACAGTAACCAATGTCGATTTGGCACCTTGTTTGAAGTCTCAGGAGAGAGACCAAAGACTGAATGGAACTAAAGACTTAATAAGCCTGAACTACTTTCTCCACTAGTCATGTCAGGATTGAGGCACTTTGGCAGGTTTACTCTGTTACTGCTGGTGTTGTACCTGCTTTATAAGGTGACTTTAATTTCTGAGCTTCATAACCTCGCAACTTTCACAAGCACAAGGTTCACTCAAAAATGTTTTTAAAAGAAAAAAATGAAATTTTCTTTCTTCCTTGGCCATGGCATCCCACTCTTATTTATTTCTAATTTCAATATTTATTTTGCCACAGCAGAAAATAAACAGCAACCAAGAAATGGAGGAAAACCAAGAAGGTAAGGCAAAAGTCATTTGGGCTGGGCACTGGGCAGAAGATTTTCCCCTAAGAGTAAAACATGGTACTGTTACACTAATGCTCTGATACCCTGGAGGTACTAAACTAACATACCAGTGAGCACTCTGCAAACTAAATGGTGGAATTTCAGTTTCTTTTAAAAAGCTAACAAAATTTTAGGTAAGACTTTTTTATTTTATTTTTCAACCTGATTCATAGATTGCTAAAGTATCTGAAATATCCCCTCTATTATCACATATAAAGGGTTAGGGTGGGATTTTTTAAAAGCATTCAGCATTGACCTCAATTCATTGACTTCAGTGGGACCAAAGTTAGAACAACGCTGTATTTTCTGGAAAATCCCACCATTAATCCTTCTGTTTTGTGAGATATGCTGGAAACAAAACGAAAAGTTAAAAATTACACCCTGAAAGGCTTTTTGTATCCTAGGACGGCAAGTAGCTCTTCTCATAATCTTCCTAGGATCAACCAGCATCAAACTATGCAGCGGCCATTATCAAAAACCTCATCTGGGAGGACAACAGAGCCTAAACCATCTAGCAAGGACAGCCCCAAACAGGTTCAAATGTGTTGACTATGTTACATTGCAATTGGGATTGATTTTATTTTATTTTGGACCAGGATGGTGTGTAAATTAGCTGTTACCACTCAAGAAAGAGACCTTGGAGTCACTGTGGATGGTTCTCTGAAAACATCCACTCAATGTGCAGTGGCAGTCAAAAAAGCAAACAGAATGTTGGGAATCATTAAGAAAGAGAGAGATAATAAGACAGAAAATATCATATTGCCTCTATATAAATCCATGGTATGCCCACATCTTGAATATTGCGTGCAGATGTGGTCACCTCATCTCAAAAGGTTGGGAAAGGTTCAGAAAAGGGCAACAAAAATGATTAGGGGTATGGAACCGCTGCCATATCAGGAGAGGTTAAAAAGACTGGGACTTCATCTTGGAAAAGAGACTAGTAAGCGGAAATATGATAGAGGTCTATAAAATCATGACTGGTGTGGAGAAAATCAATAAGGAAACATTAGGCCTTATCTATACTATGGGGGGAGATCGATCTAAGTTACGCAACTTCAGCTACGTGAATAACGTAGCTGAAGTCGACGTGCTTCGATCTACTTACCGCGGGGTCCACACTACGCTATGTCCACGGGAGATGCTCTCCTGTTGACTCCCCTTGCGCTTCTCGTTTGGGTGGAGTACAGGAGTTGACGGGAGAGCGATCTGCGGTCAATTTAGCAGGTCTTCACTAGACCCGCTAAATTGACCACTGATGCATCGATAGCCATGTGGCGATCCCCCAGTAAGTGTAGACAAGCCCTTATTTACTCCTTCTCATAACACAAGAACTAGGGGCCACCAAATGAAATGAATAGGCAGCAGGTTTAAAACAAACAAAAGGAAGTATTTTTTCACACAATGCACAATCAACCTGTGGAACTCCTTGCCAGAGGGTGTTGTGAAGGACAAGACTATAACAGTTTTCAAAAAAGAACTAGATACATTCATGGAGGATAGGTCCATCAATGGCTATTAGCCAGGATGGACAGGGATGGTGTCCCTAGCCTCTGTTTGCCAGAAGTTGGGAATGGGTGACAGAAGATGGATCACTTGATGATTACCTGTTCTGTTCATTCCCTCTGGGGCACCTGGCATTGCCACTGTCGGAAGACAGGATACTGGACTAGATGGACCTTTGGTCTGACCCAGTATGGCCGTTCTTATGTTCTTATGATATAGTCAATAAGAGGCTGAGAAAACTTTTGGAGGTTTGTGAGTAAAGAGTTTTATTGCTTATGTAAGTATAACAACACAGGAGTCCAGTGGGAGATGCTATCTGGGTAAGATGGTAGCGGGGGGTGGGGGGGAAGGCACAGCGAGGAAATAGAGGAAAAGAACATCTCACATTGGACCTAATCCATCAGCAAATGAAGTCAACCGGTATCTTTCCATTAATTTCAGTGGGCTTAAGGATTGGTCCCATAGTGCTAGAGATAAGGAAGTTTACAGACCAAGGAAGGTCAAATAAGATGTCCAGTCTCAGTCATAAACACATTCACACAACCCAGTCTAACACATTTGAGTTTTGAGTTTGTAAGTGTAATTTGTCACTGTGGTCTTTTGCTCTTTGGGATCGAGTCTGGCAGGGCTGCTGACCATGATGCTTTGCTATTAACTATGTGTTAAGGTGAAGTAAGTCAAGGGAAGCAGGAACACCAGACTGGTGGCCAGGCAGAACTCTGTGCCTAGCATGATTCTTGAGGCATTGAGTAGGTGGCAGAGATTGTTTTCTTAAAATCCTTGGACACGTTTCTGTGTTAAGGGCTGGATCTCATGCCTGACCCTGCTGTCACTTTTTTGTAAGTGCAGCAATTTAGTACACAGCAGTAGCACTAGTCATGGATAGATGTTGGAGTAACTTAAAATCCTAAAATGGCCCATCATTTGCATTTAAACAGATGCACTGCTCATTCTCTACCTCCTCTTCCAGTCACATCTGTTATACCTTCTGTACCCCAGTGCTCAGTTCATGGTGCTCATAGAGGTTTCTTCTCATTGCTGAGCACTATGCTGATTTCTCCATACTACATAGAAAACTCTCTGCAGAGGAAACGAGTGAATGCTAAGTGCTAGAGCTGTGGCTCTGAATTGCTTTCAACAGCTAGCCAGATTGAGACCTAAAGACGCACATAATAATGTTACATACTAACATCAGGCATTATTGGTACAAGTTCAGTGGAATATAAAAGGTCAGCTGAAAAATCTTACCATCTGGGCATGTGTGAAGGACTACAGGAAAGTCTAACACTCAACTGCTTGGAAAGAAATTATGTTTTTCTAAAACTGATTTTTCTTTAGGAGAATGACAATACAGTTACTCGGGAGCAAGCTGATTTTGGTTTAAATGTGTCAGCAATCAACAGAGGTGGTGGAGGAGAAAGCACTCACCCAAGAAGGGTCAGTAGAAACTTTCTATGCACAAAACACATCTACGTGTATGAAGAAAAACAAAGAAGTTGTACACGAAGGTTTGAGATGACTCTTCTGTACATTTACTTCTTCTGTGTGGCTGTCTGAGGTCTCCCATGTGTTTGCTGGTGGACTGTAACTTTTATCCTTAGCCCATTATTTTGCATAGTTAGTGTACTCTGTATAGAACTAAGGAACAATGTAGAAATAGACTAGAAAAGTCCAACTCCTAATAGTAAAAATGGAAGCTGAATGTATAATTTTTTTTCTGCTGCTTGAAAGTGGTGGACAGATCGTTTTGTAGTTAAAGCACAGCACTGAGAGTTGAGACACCTGGGTTCTTTCCCCACTGCTACCATTGACTTCTTGGGCAATTGTCAATGGGGATTCTTGGGCAGAATTTGGGCTGTTGCCTTTTGTAGTTGGAGAGCTGTCATCCTGTTAAGCTTGCTTTGTACTATGTAATTCCTGAAGTTTTAACTGTAGAATCAGATACTTTATTTAGATAGGATAAAGCCTATTACATCATTCTTTTTTCTTTCAGGGCCAAATAATTGACTTCCGTGGGATGATCCAAGATGCTATCAAAGGCGCATCAAATGAAGTAGCCTCCAACAGCCTTAATTGTGATCCAGATCCTTCAGTAAGGGATTATTATTTCCATCTAACAAAATTAACTTTAGAAGTAACTACGTATTGAACTGTGCAATGGGGAACAAAAGTAAAATAAAATACCATAATTGACGTGGTCCCAACTTCCAAGTTAGTAAAGAAGGGTTTGAATTTCTGAAGTAGCTTATGTCCTTGCTGAAAAATCAATGAATTGACACCAACACTAGTCTAATCTGTTGACATTATTTACTTCCCGAACAGGGATGTTTGTGGCAAATACAAATCACATCTTATAATTCACAAATGTAGCACAATTTTCAGAGCTCCACAAAACAGATCTGGGTGAAATCCTTGCCCCTGACTTCAGTAGGGACAGACTATTTCCCTCTGTGTTCACGTTCCAGCCAGCAGTTTCTTCTGTCTCCAAATTTATGGCAAGGTACTGATGTCTCTCTATCTTAGCCCTTCCCCAGGACACTAAAATCTTTGGGGTAGAGGTTTTCGGTCAAGGCCACCGCTGCCTGCCACAAGCCAAAGCCACCAGCAAAATCACCCCTTCTCACCCAGTCTGGGGCTGCCTGTTACACTTGAAAGGAACTTCATCCTTTAAAACAGCACATGAGAAAGTGTGATAACAGTCGTTTATATTCCTCAAGGGCCTTAATCCCTGCAAGTCAGGTTCTGCCATCCTTATGCTGAGATAAATAGAACTGTTTGTGGAGTAAGGGAGCTACCTGCTGTGCGTAAGGGTGGCAGAATCCAGCCCTGAGTCATAACTTCACCCATTAGGACTTAGGGAGATCTCCTATAATGGCTTACTCTTAGAAGAGCTATGGGGGCATCTAAAATATGACTTAATTCAGTGTCATTGTTATTATTTGTACCTTTAACATTTTTTGCCTCACCGTGTTACTGTTTTGAAACTGCTTCATAATTTGTATTAAAAATTTACTGAAATAAATTGTTGACATCCACTTACTACTTCTGTCTTTTTAGGAACGATTGTTAAAACCTCTGAGTGCTTTTATTGGCATGAGTGGTGAGATGAGAGAACTTGCAACAGTTATAAGCAGAGTAAGATTGGATCTTCATTTCAGTCATTTAGAGAGTATGGTTACTGTAGGTATCTGAGAATGCTGTTGGTTTCTTTTTGTTGGTAAGGTACCAGGCCAGTTTTTTTTTTTCCTGGTGTATCTCCATTAAAATTTTATCAATGATAAATTAGACCCAATGTGTTTCCCTTTCTCGCATGTAATGATGCTAGAAAAGCTTTTTTCCTGGCCTAGAACACACAGAAATAATTTAGATCACTCATCCTCATGGGGCTGAGGGGTATACTGACCACTCCATGCTGTTGGAGCTGTACTGACAAGACCAGCATTGTGTTTCCCTATGTCCTTTCTATAGAAACCGCACATTAGTCAGCTGTAAGGAAAACCTTTAATATATTACCAAGATGGCTGAAGAAGTCAGTGACATGGATTAAGACTCTGATTCAGCAATGTGGTCCCAATTAAGTCCCCAACGAATTATATTAAGGATGCGATTTTCCTTTTTACGCAAAAATTCATCTGTGGAACGCACTGCCACAAAATATTATTGAGGCCCAGATCTTAGAAGGATTTAAATGGATTAGATAATTTGATGAATTGAATGAAATTATCTGAATGAACTCTTCAGGGCACAGACTAATTATTATATAGAATGTTCTCCCTGGGTAGATTATTCCATAATTATCCATTAAGAGTTTCTTACACCTTGCTCTGAATTATCTGATACTAGCCACTGTTGAAGAGATGGATCATTGGTCTCATCCACTATGGCCATTCCTGTGCTCCCCTTAAAGCCAATGGCAAATCTCCATTGGCTTCAATGAGAGCCAGCCATCAATAGTGTTTTTCCTGGGAATTACTATTGTGTGTCTCCAGTGCTTCCCTTTTGTGAGCTAACAGTTACGAGCCTATACTGTACATTAAACAGTTTGTATCACTTAATATCACTAGTACTTCACATCTTGGTATAAGTGGGCTGTTTTGCTACTTCCGGGTTTATTATATTTGTACAGGAAAACATTATTTTTTCTAAAAAAGATCAAATGTGCATTGCAGGACATTTATCTTCATAATCCAAACATAAAGTGGGATGACATTATTGGACTTGATGCAGCCAAGCGGTTAGTCAAGGAAGCAGTTGTGTATCCTATAAGGGTAAGGCTCTAAATAGCTTTGAGAAAACTAGTACTGGACACCATTTCTGTACATTATCATGGTCAAAATATCACCAGCTAGTTAACATTTTCCTTGTAAAGTGCTGTCCCATACCTCTGATTGTATCTGTCCTTTTCTGAATGCAATTCCTAGTCAGCAAATGGAATTTAAGTTGACACCTCATGTAACTTTTCATATACAAATACGCCGCTGCTGGATAGAAAAAACCCAGTCCGTTAGTACTTATTCTGTGGGAATTTTGACTAAAGAAAAGCTGCCAGACACATCATGCTATAGGAAAATGAATTACTGAAGAGAATAGCAACCTATATCCATTTATACAAAGTAAAAACATGAAAAATACATTTAAAATAGATTTCATCTGGTTAAATGTAGCATTTTGTATGGTAAAATCTATTGTGTAATTCTTTTATTTTTCCTCTCTTCTAGTTTGCTAGATTTCCTGCATGTACAGGATTGTTGCAAAAAATGGCATTTTTACTCAGATTTTATATTTTTAATCTTTGAATTGCTCTTTTGTTTCCATAGTACCCACAGCTGTTTACAGGGATTCTCTCCCCTTGGAAAGGATTATTACTATATGGTCCTCCAGGTAGGTATAGTTTTATACTATAAATAAAGGTGTATCTACATATATTGCTATTTTTGTTTCTATCCAAACATGAATTATAAATGCATTTTTATAAGAGCTTCATGCTGATTTGATCCAATATACTAATATAACAAATTTACTTGGTGACATCGAGTTTAGCCCTTCGATCTACCTCTTGCCACATCCAGAGTTCCTACAACTCTAGGATATTTCTACACCTAAATCCTCCCTCCAACCAACACTCTTGACTCCAAGTGTAATCAGAGCAGTCGTATGCTTCGGAGGTCATGTCAATTTTGTATTGTTGCTCCATTTGCCATAGTTGCCAATAGTCCTAATTTGGCTGGAACTGACCTTCAAAGAAATCTGGCTTGGACTATCCCTTCCTGGAAAAATGTCCCAGCTGCCTCTCTTCTTCATTTAGGAGTTAGTTTTGAAAATGTTGTTGGTCTCCTGCTAGCAGGGATGGAGGCTGTCCTGCACCACAACACTTCTGCAGTCTCTTCAAATGCTCTGACTGTCTAGACTGCTCTCCACACGATCTCTGTCACCCTCACAGGCACCACTGGAAAGTTGCCTAGACACCGATGGCTGGTCTACACTGAAAACTTTCATCCGCATGCAAAATCCACAGCCCTGAGAGAGACAGTTATGCTGACCTAACCTCTGGTATAGATAATACTAGGAAGATTTTTTTCCATAGACCTAGCTATCGCCTCTCAGGGAGAGGAATTAATTACAGCAACAGGAGAACTCCTCCCATTGCTGTAGCAAGTGTCTACACTGTAGTGTTTTTAGTGTAGACATAACCTGAGAGCATCTGGGGAGTCTGTAGAACTATTAGTGTGTTAGACAAGCTGCTACCTGCCCCCAGTGAAACAGTGTTGGATCTGGTCTTGTATGTGCTTGCATTTATTTGCCACAAGACAGCCCATTGAGGTGCTCTGATCATCTCAATGTATAGTACCTCAGAAACTGTTTGAATGTATTTGTCAATAGTGCTGTGACTTGAAGTCCTGCTTTACCTGCTTTTCTCCAAATAGTTCTAATTGCATTTCCACTCTTCATGAGTCTGACCAAGTGGGTATTCATCCACGACAGCTCATGCTCCAATACATCTGTTAGTCTTAAAGGTGCCACAGGACTCTCTGTTGCGATTTCCACTCTTGCTGTCCATGTTCATTTTCTGACTAGTAAGATGATGAAGGGAGTTATTCCTACGTTTACATTTTATTTAGTCAGAGTGGATTTCCTCATCCCTGTTGCTTGTAGGTACTGGAAAGACTCTGCTTGCTAAGGCTGTTGCCACTGAGTGCAATACAACTTTCTTCAACATTTCAGCGTCCACTATTGTCAGCAAATGGCGTGGTGATTCAGAAAAACTTGTCCGGGTAAGAATTATCATCTTCATATTCTTTGTACTCTAACAGGTGTCATGTAACTAGCTGGAGAATAGGTGTTTTTTAATGGATTGAGCACTGAACTGTGAGCCAGGAAATGCTGAGTGGTTCCTCTGATATTGATACCCTCTGAAATCTTGGGCAAGTGATTTCATTCTCTGTTCCAATTTCCCCTTCTGTCAAATGGGAATATTATTACTTTTATGAAGTTGTTGTATTGACTGGATTTGTGGGTATGTTTCAGCTCTGTAAAGTAAGATGAACCAGATCTCCCCAGCACTCAAAGATTTTTGACACATTAGATCCCAGGCAGGCATACTAAATTTTGAGATCTACTGGCAGTAAGACCTCAGTGCGCCCCACCCCCTACAATGTTCGGGTTTCAATTCCTTTCTGATTGCGATCAGCTGAGGAGCTCCCTCTGGGAATGGCAGCTGTCATGGTCTGTTCCAGACTCTGCCACTGTGACCCAAAGACCGCTTGATGCCAGCTGGCATAGGGCACAGAGGTACATCAGGATAAAGAGATCTCCTGGGTTCACCAAAAGGGGTCATGTAAGGTTATGTACTGAAAGCCTGCGTCACACTGATCATCATAACCATTGTGAGTTGTATGTATAGAAAATATGTGAGGAGTTATGTGTATATGCTGAAAAATATGTTCTCTAGACCTTATAGTTAAAGGCAGGTCACCCTAAGGCAGTGGTTTTCAACCAGGGCTATGTGTACCCTTGGGGTTACTCAGACGTCTTCCAGGGGGAACATCAACTCATCTAGATATTTGCCAAATTTTGCAATATGCTACATAAAAAGTAGGGTTGTCTAGCAAATAAAAAAATTAAGTGTGATTAATCACGCGATTAAAAAAATTAATCATGATTAATTGCGTGATTAAACAATAATAGAAAACCATTTATTTAAATATTTTTGGATGTTTTCTACATTTTCAAATATATTGATTTCAATTACAACACAGAATACAAAGTTTACAGTGCTCGCTTTATATTTATTTTTTACTACAAATATTTGTACTGTAAAAAAGAAAAAATAAATAGTATTTTTCAATTCACCTAATACAAGTACTGTAGGGCAATCTCTTTATCATGAAAGTTGAACTACAAATATAGAATTATGTAAAAAAAAATAACTGCATTTAAAAATAAAACAATGCAAAACTTTAGAGTCTACAAGTCCACTCAATCCTACTTCTAGTTCAGCCAATCGCTCAGACAAACAAATGTGTTCACATTTGCAGGAGATAATGCTGCCCGCTTCTTGTTTACCTGAAAGGGAGAACAGGCATTCACATGGCACTGTTGTAGCCAGCGACGCAAGATATTTACGTGCCTGATGCAGTAAAGATGCTTATGTCCCTTCATGCTTCACCCACCATTCCAGAGGACATGCTTCCACGCTGATGATGGGTTCTGCTCGATAACAATCCAAAGCAGAGTGGACTGACGCACGTTCATTTTCATCATCTGAGTCAGATGCCACCAACAAAAGGTTGATTTTCTTTTTTGGTGGTTCAGGTTCTGTAGTTTCCGCATCGGAGTGTTGCTCTTTTAAGACTTCTGAAAACATGCTCCACACCTCGTCCCTTTCAGATTTTGGACGGCACTTCAGATTCTTAAACCTTGAGTCGAGTGCTGTAGCTATCTTTAGAAATCTCACTTTGGTACCTTCTTTGCATTTTGTCAAATCTACTTTGAAAGTGTTCTTAAAACGAACAACATGTGCTGGGTTGTCATCTGAGACTGCCATAACCAGAGCCAGCTCCAGGCACCAGCTAAGGAAGCAGGTGGTTGGGGCGGCCAATACAAAGGGGCAGCACCCCGTCCGCTATTGGGGCGGCACATCCAGGTCTTTGGCTGGAATTCAGCGGCGGTTCCTTCAGTCCCTCTCTTCCTCTTTGAGTTGCCACCGAAGTGCCGCCGATGTGGAAGAGAGGGAGCGAAGGACCCACCGCTGAACTGCCGCTGAAGAATGGAGCAGCACGAATGAGCTGCTGCCGATCGTTTTTTGTTTGTTTTTTTGTGGGTTTTTTTTTTCGCCGCTTGGGGCAGCAGAGAAGCTGGAGCCGGCCCTGGCCATAACACAAAATATATGGCAGAATGCAGTTAAAACAGAGCAGGAGATGTACAGTTCTCCCAAGGAGTTTAATCACAAATTTAATTAATGCATTATTTTTTTAACGAGCGTCATCAGCATGGAAGCATGTCTTCTGGAATGGTAGCCAAAGCATGAAGGCACATACGAATGTTTAGCATATCTGGCACATAAATACCATGCAATCCCGGCTACAACAGTGTCATGCGAACACCTGTTCTCATTTTCAGGTGACGTTGTGAGGTGTCATTCCATATTCTTTATGAAAATATGCTTATGATATTCATATGACATAAATGAGATATACTTTATGCAAATGGCTCATGTCAGATATCATTGGAAAGGTTATGATTTACTAAATGTGATTATCCTATTTGTGTGCATGTATAATTTCTGTATCCGAAATTAGGAATATTGACTATGTATCTGTATTTCAACTATGCTACTTTGGGTGACGCCTACTGCTAACGCTTCAGGTACAACCATGGAAAAGCCAGACAGGGCGGATGGCTCATCAACAAGGACAATGGACTGTAAAAGAGCTTAGTCTTCCTGTGAATGTGTGGATTAGCCTGTGAAGGATGGCTACAAGGGCCCTACAGAGGCATGTAATCATGTCACCCGAGACTGGAACCCATCTTGAATTTTGTACTTTTCCACAAGAAGCTAGGGGTGGTCAAACTAGGAAACAAAGGCTCCCGCCTTATGCAAATCCTATTTAAGCGTGGGGAGTGAGGTAATCCAGGTCATCAGTTCTCCCCTGCTACCTCACCCAAGATGACTGCTGGAAACAACTAAGACTGAACTGGGGGAAAGAACTGGGCCGAGGCTGGAAGGGCGTCTGGCCAGTAAAGAAGATTATTAGAACCATATTTAGGTGAGAACTTGCATGTAACCAGTTTCTTTAGTGTATTAAATTTAGTTTGCCTGTTCTGTTTTATTTTCTTAGTAATCTGCCTTGTTCTGTCTGCTACCCCCTTAACTACTGAAAATACACCTGTTAATAAATTTATTTCTGATTTACAACTGGGTTACACATAACCCAGTTTATGTGATTTCTAACTGGGGGAGTGAGAAGTTGTGTACAACCTCCTCCACATTGAGAGAAGAAGCGAATTTCATAATATATCTTTGGGTCTGTACTCCAAGGGAGATGGACGTCTGAGTGCTGGAGCAAGTCCCCTAAGCTGAGTCTTCCCAGAGGTGATCTGCAGCTGGGTGTGGCCCTGCCTGTGTGTGTGTTAGAGGAGGTTTTAAAAGCCTGGCTCAGCAAGACAGGTTAAAGGGGGTCCATGCTGGCAGAACAGATAGACTCAGTGGTATCACAGCACATCAGATGACTTCCCAAGGGGTCCAACCCATAACAGTAAATAAGAAGCAGGCAGCATTATCTCCTGTAAATGTAAACAAACTTGTTTGTCTTAGTGATTGGCTGAACAAGAAGTAGGACTGAGTGGACTTGTAGGCCCTAAAGTTTTTAACATGGTTTTGTTTTTGAGTGCAGTTATGTAACAAAAAAAATCTACATTTGTAAGTTGCACTTTCACAATAGAGATTGCAATACAGTTACTTGTATGAGGTGAATTGAAAAATACTATTTCTTTCATTTATCATTTTTACGGGACAAATATTTGTAATAAAAATAAAATAAAGTGAGCACTGTACAGTTTGTATTATGTGTTGTAAATTGAAATCAAATATTTGAAAATGTAGAAAAGCATCCAAAATATTTAATACATTTCAGTTGGTATTCTACTGTTTAACAGTGCGATTAAAACTGTGATTAATCATGATTAATTTTTTTGGAGTTAATCACGTGAGTTAACGGCAATTAATCGACAGCCCTAATAAAAAGCACTAGCGAAGACAGTACAAACTAAAATTTCATAGACAGTGATTTGTTTTGTATTGCTCTGTATACAGTATACTGAAATGTAAGTACAATATTTATATTCCAATTTGATTTATTTTATAATTCTATGGTAAAAATGAGAAAGGATGCAATTCTCAGTAATAGTGTGCTGAGACTCTTTTGTATTTTTATATCTGATTTTGTAAGTTTTTAAGTAAGGTGAAACTTGGGGGTACACAAGACAAATCAGATTCTTGAAAAGGGTATAGTAGTTTGGAAAAGTTGAGAGCCACTGCTCTAAGGTAGTATGCCTTGAGATAAACTTCTCCTGCCAGTAGGTGAGACAGACTTATCTTCCTGATGGACCACTGCTTATTGTGTGTCTTAAAATAGAAGTGTATTAGCATATTGAGTCAAATGCTAACAAAGAGCTTGTGGAAGCTTCAGAGGAAATTAACAGGAAGAGTTAAACCACAAGAGTGGGGGACAACCTGTTTTCAGGTCTGGTCTTGTCTGTCTGAGGGTGCAGAGAGGAGCCTTGGCATGCTTCAGACTGTGAAGACAATCTGCCAGCAGCCTTGATCTTATGAAAGGGGGAACTCAGCCTTCCTGTTTGAAAATGCTAGGAAAAGGACTGGGGTAAGCTATTCTATAGGAGACTGGGGAATGTCTTGTGAGTTAGTTTAGGCTCTAGAAAGAATGTTATGATTTGTCAGCCTTTATTTGCCAGAAGCTGGGAATGGGCGACAGGGAATGGATCACTTGATGATACTTGTTCTGTTCATTCCCTCTGGGGCACCTGGCATTGGTCACTGTCGGAAGACAGGATACTGGCAAGATGGACCATTGGTCTGACCCAGTATGACCGTTCTTATGTTTTAAATGTAAGCATTTGTTTCCAATATTCTCACTCTATCACTTGAATCTCTGTTTTTTGATGATAAACTTATTCCTATTTCACTATAAATATATCTAAGTGCTGTATGTTAAGCGGATTGGTGATCCTTCGAGGAATCTAATAAGCTGGTGTGCTGTTTCTTTGGGAATAGAGAATCTGAAAGCTTAGTGACTGTTCAGTAGATCAGGGACTGGGGACTCCAGAGGCAGTTTGTGTGTGCCTATCACTAACCTGCACGTTGAGAGGGAGGTCTGGAAGTTAGTGCTCGTGTTGCCAGAGGATGGGGGAGTCGTGTTGATCCATAACCGTCACAGACAAAACTTCCTCATGCTAAGGGCATGTGGTAGCAAGGTGCCTTACCACCCTGGGTACCTCTGGGAAGTATCACAGCCATCACTACAGTTGCTTGTGGCACTTTACTGGCACATAAAAGTCCCTACAATCGTAAGCCTAAATTAGACCTAACACAGTCATGGGGTAACAAAAACAGGAAATGTGGAGGCAGATTCATTACAGCAATTCAGGATTCCGACAAGAAATTTAGCATTAGGGACTGGCAAATATTTTTCTTCTTTTACTGTTGCGCCATTTGTTTTTTTTCTCAAATTCTTATTTAAAAAAAAATCACAAAAATTCCAGTGAAAGAAACTAACACCATTCTGTTGATTAGAATAATGTTCTCATCAGGAAAAATAAAAGAATTACTTTATTCTGATTAAGAGAATATTGTTTGTTTTCTTCATTGGAATTGTTTTGATTTTTTTTTTTAAATAAGGATTTGAGCGGGGGGGGGGGGAACAAATGGAGCAGCAATAAAAGAAGAAAAATATTTAATTTCTGGTAACATTTTAGGATTTCCCCAGAATCCTTCGATGGAATCCTTTTCTTCTATCCCATTATTCTCCATGTACTTGGCTAGGATTTAGAGGGAAAGATTTAAATGTAAAGACAGAAAAGTGTGTGTGTGTGTGTGTGTGTGTGTTTATCTCTCCTTTTATAAACCTTTCAGAATTAAGGAAGGACTCTGGGCCCCTCTACCAAGTCAGAACATTTATTCCATTTCCCCACCCCACCCCACCCCTGCCCCAAAAGGTTTTTGTGATGTGTGCACTGATTTGTATCATTATCTAGCTTTTGTATCAATAGCCCTTATCGCCTTTTTGCTTGCCACAGTTGTTAATTCTGTTTTGTGGATTCTTTTCTTTGAACAGGTGTTATTTGAACTTGCCCGATATCATGCTCCCTCCACAATTTTCTTGGATGAGCTGGAGTCGGTAATGAGTCAGAGAGGCAATCATCCTGGGTAATTGACGACTTAGCTTGTGAAGCTTCAAAATAATACTTTTTTAAAAACTAATTTATATTCAATAAGTGCTTTGATTGGGTGCCAATCAACACTTACCAGTGCACTGAGCCTGTTACCATTAGTTCAAATAAGGCCTGCACCTACTCCGTGAACTTCAATAGATGCATGATTGGGCCCCTAGAAAGACCTATAATTTAGATCCCATTGACGGAATAACTATTTTGAGTTGTATTTTAACTGTAATAATTTTTTTTTAGATTTAATTTTTTTAAAATAACTTTTCTTTAAGCCCATTTTCAACCTGTAAGGCTCATGCCTGAATAATTCCAACAATAATCCACTATGAATCCATAGATATTAGCATAAGGGGTGGCACAGAAGAACGCATGACGAGCAGAGTGGGGTTAACTGGGATATGTTGGCCCAGGAAGAATATGAGTAGGAGAGGGGTACAAGAATGCAGTTATGAATGTCCTTTAAAATAAGAAGCTTGGACTGGAGGATGGGGAAACAGTGAAAGGATTCACAGAGGAAAATGAGAAGATGACCTTTGACAGCAACCTTTTGGATGGACTAATTGGGGGTGACTGGGTGAGAGACAGTAAGGCCAGAGAGGAGGCAGTTGCATTACTGTGTAAAGGAATTACTATGGGCAGGGTTTGTAGCAGCGAGAATGAAGCAACATTAATACTGCCATCCATGACAATACATACAGTTAAAGTTTAAGAAAAATCAGAAAACTGATGGGATTGGAGGCAAAAACAACTTATAGATGTCGTTTTTATTACAGTATATGCATAGGGTGCCCTTTACAGAGGTTTCTAGATGCTTTGCATACCATGCCCAGGTGTTTATATGTCCTCATAAAGAATGTATACAGTACACTGCATTATAAAGATGCAAATTGTAATCATTGCCAATTAATGGCTATAAATTATAGGCCAGCTTTTGCCCTCATACTTTCTTTTATAATTCTCCCTGACTCCAGTGAGTGATGGATCGAAGTGGGGTACATCTCCAAGAATGAGGTTATTTTATTAAATATTGATATAGCACCATATGTCAAGATGACACTTTACAGAAAAAGGACCCGATACCTGAACTGCAGAGCATACACTCTAGGTTTTCTTAGGGCTTGATCTTGCTAGGTGCTGAGCACTTCGGACCCCAGGCCTCAGTCCAGCAAAGCACTTATGCACTTGCTAAAATATTTTACTGTATTGAGGTCAGAGTTCTTAGCACATTGCAGGAGCAAGCCCTTAAACCTCATCTTTTCTTAGGTGGGATTCCTAACCCTCCATCTCAAAGAAAGAAGAATGTGTTTGGCTTTTACTGTTTCAGTTCTTCACGGTCTGTTTTCTCGGGAGCAAACAAAAAAGACATGAAGTGTACTAAATTCCGTAGTAAATATGTCTTTCTGTGCCAATTTAAATTCTCTCACAAACTCTTTCTCTTTACACTAGTTGCACTGAATACATCGACAATGTTAGTATGTTAACTGCAACCTTTACTTCTCTATAAATTCTCCTACATAATGCTAACCCAAGGCTTAGCAACATTTCCCTCTAAATACCAACTCTGGTATTTACTCGTTTTTTTGTACTAATCTTTATGCAAAGATAAAACAAAATATATATTTTCTTTTACTCCATTAATAGTGGATTTACTCCAAGCTAATGCACTGAAGTGAGCACATTTAAGTAATCATCAGGAAGCTTGACTTAATGCTTGGATGTTAGCTAAGGGTACTTAATCATGCTTTGAATTGGGACAAAACTGTGACTAGGGGTCAGCTGCTCTGAATGACAGTCTAAATAAAGGTGATTGCATTAAAGCACTGAGCAAACAACATTTCTCTGAATCTTGGTAGTGGTGAACACGAAGGAAGTCGGCGGATGAAAACAGAATTATTGGTGCAGATGGATGGCTTGGCCCGATCTGATGATCTTGTATTTGTTTTAGCAGCTTCCAATCTGCCATGGTAAGAGATCCAGAGAGTACATTTTGAATACATTTGCATGAGCCTCTAAGCACAGATAAAGATTTTATTTAGACTCTTGCAGAAAAAGCCTTGATATTTGGTTAAAGCATTTAAAGATTAATTTGGAGCTTTCACTTTTAAATTCTACAATTCTTGCTATTTGTGCCACATGAGAATAATCCATAATCAAGTCGACATATGCTGGTGTGACCAGCTGCTAATATTTAAAATGGAGTATTTGACTTTATACCCAAGTTATTTACTATGTTTAAGCTAAGAAGGGCTTCGGCATAGAACTGTAAGGTGCTTAAAACATCCAGTGCTTAGAAAGATACTCTATAAATAGGTTGGATTTTATTGGTATTAATACGTGACTTTTAAAAGTTGGGGGATAAAACCCTTCAGTTTCTTTAATTTCATTTAGCTCTAGAAGAATAAATGGTCTGTTAATGGAAAATACAATATAGCATCATTGAGTGTCTCTCATACAAACTGTATCCTCAAATATCTAGAGTTCAGAAAGAATAGCAGAGGGAGAGAATAAATTAAATGCTATGAAGCTAGAAGATCCTTTCCTTCAGAAAAACCTGTGGGATGAGGGTAGACGGTAGGAAACTCCGTAAGATGGATATTTTAGAAACCATCCATGCAGCTGGGAAAGCCCTTGTGGGGCATCGAGTAGGGTTCTGCAAGGAAGAGATGGATGGAGGTAGGAAATAGCTAAGGGGGGTGCTGCTTTCCCCTAGCAGCATGACCTCAGCAGGGGAAATGTGATGCCATTTAAGTCCCCTGCAGTTGTGAAGTAGCAGCCAATGCAGGAGTGTGTCTATCTGTGTTCTTATATTGTGCCCATCACCATAGCATCTATAGTCTAGGAAGCAGCATCCATTCCTAACGGGATACATTCAGGACAAGCTGGGGAACAGTGCCACAGAAAGGGGCTGATTCCTAACTCCATACATCTTCCTGCACCCAGCCATCATGATCCCAATTCCTGTGGTGCACCTATATAAGGTCTCTTTTGTAAATTCCCAGTGAACACATGGGGAAAATGGAAGCAGAGGTAGTATTTTCCCCACTCCTATGCCCCCAATGCATTTAGCCTGAATTGGGTTGCTTCAGATCATATAAGCAGAAGAGGACCGATCTGGCCTCAGCCAAAGAGAAAGATGATGTATAGTTGAAGTGTTCTGATTCCACTCCGCACACGTACAAACCAGTTCAGTACAATATTTTTCTTGTGAATACCAATATAGTTTTCCTGCAGTAGTTACACTGCATTTGATGAACTATCTGTATTGCTTTATATGCCAAGTCTAATGATAGAAGAGGATGCAGGGAGAAAGCTGTTGTAGCCATGCACTAGAATAGTGGTTCTCAAATTGTGGTCTGTGAAGCACTTGCTGGAAGTTTGCAGAGAGCTGGCAGATCACATGGTGTTGGTTCCTTCTTTATTTCTTACTACTAAAATGAATTTAAAAGATGGCAAATATATTGAATACTTCCCTAGCATTACTTTCCTCTTTGAGCAAGTGCTGTAGTTGATATGTGATCATGAATTGAAGGAGAGGTGGTCCACATGGGGTCAGGAATAAAAGGGAAGGTCAAGACCATCTGTATTAAACTATGGTGCACAGTATGAAAAAGTTGAGGACCCCTTAGCCAAACAAAAAACTTCTGTTTCTACTCAACAGATGTTCACAAAAAAGTATCGTATTAATAAATGACTCTTCCGTTTTACATAATAGTGGCAGCGTACAGAATCTGACTGACAAGAACATCCATTTCTGTAGCACTTACTTAGCTATGCATTGTGACAACCACATAATGATGCCATCTGAAAGTGGCTCAAGATGAGGGAGGGCTCCACATCCACAAGAACCACATGTTTTGTTGCTGGGTTTTTTATTTTGATTGGTGGTTCTCTGGCTGATTTTCACAAGGACACCCTAGGGGCATTTGTTGGAAGAGCCTCATTCTGTGACTGGAGATCCTTGGTCTACGACTGGTGAGTTGTCATTTATATTGCAGCATTTAGTTTGTCTGAACAATTGCAGTCAGTGTATCCACAACAGCTTTCATTCAAATGTATGTGAAAAAGCCTTTAATTACAATGCATAATTTAATACACATGTACAAATCTGTGTGTTACATCATCTCGATCATAACTTTCCAAGAGGCTATAAAATGGGTCTTCACTAATACTTTATTCCCCACCAGAGTTGGAACTAATTGATCCTTTTGTAGGCACTTACATCAAAAAGGCCAAGGACAGAGTGGATATAGAGAATGAACTCCCCTCTTAACCTATAAGTGGTTTCTCCAAGTCAGGATTGAAGCAGGTAGAGTTTTCAAATGCACCTAAATTTCTTAGGTGCCTGACCAGTTTTCAGAAGTGACATAGGCATTTAGAAGCTTAAATCTGATTGAAACTCAGTGGGACTTAGGAATTTAAGAGCCCTTAGGTGCTCTTAAAGATTTTATCCTGCATGTTTTACCTGTTGTGGGATAAGTAGACAACTTCAATCTCATAACAACACCTTTTGTGAGCATTAAATCAACAATAAAAAATGAACACATCAATTAACATAAAGGTCTCTGCATTCTCCTTTCATCCTTATATATAGTGGTTGGTGATTCTGTGGTTATGTGCACAATGAAAATAAAAATCAAAGCCATCATCTGCCTTTTATGCATTTAATTGCAATACTTATTATGGCACATTCTGTGCTGACTTACTATTTGGGCAATCCTGTAGATTTAAATCAGTGCAGAATCTGGCCTGTTTTGTATTACAATATATACAAGAAAAATAGATCAGAATAGGATTAATTCCATTCTAAAACCACTAATATCCAATTGTTTAACAAAATACTTCAACATAAGTAGCTATTGCACATGCAAATAATTATCTGTTGAGGTGAACGGTGAATATATTAATAACCCACTTCTCCTGATGTGGTTCATTGGTAATGTACTATAAAAATGGTAATTTATTACAGCATCATTACCCTTTAAAAAGAGAGGCTTTGAACAATGCATAGTTCCTTTTCATGCTCAATTGCTGAAGTAGTCCTTGAGGTAGCTAAGCTTCATGCAGCAGTACAATATTAAAGGGTGTTCAGTCTCTTTAGAAAAGTCAAGTCTTCATGCCCATGCACACTAGTGCAAAGGGAGAATTTGGGACTGTCAGAAGCCGTTGTGACATTGCACTCCATATGTTTTATGGAAATATGCGTATGAGTGTGAATATGATGTAACTGGAATATGCTTTATGCAAAATGCCTCTTGTAAGGTATCATAACAAAGGTTATAAACTACTGAATATATTCCTCCTATTTGTATGCATGTATCATTCTTGTATCTGAAGCTAGAAATATGAAGTATAACTCTGAGGTCCTATTGTAATTATGCAAAATGTGGGCCATTAATGGTGGTTTAGAATCTTGATGGCTCCCATTGACTAGGACAAATGGTTGTAAATGGTTTATTTACTTGCAAGCTTTCCTGTGTAGGTGTGGGCCAACCCAGGAAAAATGGAGACTAGGGGTCTTACAGTGACCATGTCACATGATATTGGAATCCATCTTAATCCTTGTACTTTTCCATTGATGAGGCAGGGGTGGGGACAAGCACAGACAAAAGCTTCCCACTTTGTGCCAAAGCCATAAAAGGGGGTAGGGCAGGACAAAGGGGGGGCTGCCAGTTATGAGCAAACCACTGCTTACCACCTGAGATGTCTGCTGGATCTAACAAAGACTGGACTGGGGAAAGGATTAGGTCCAGACTAGGAAGGAGTCTAGTCTGTTAAAGAAGCTTTTTGGAACATCTTTGAGGGTGAAATATTACCTGTAATCAGTTTCTTAATGTATTAGGCTTAGACTTGCGTGTTTTTGTTTTATTTTGCTTTGTGACTTACTTTGTTCTGGCTGTTATTACTTGAAACCATTTAAATCCTACTTTTTATACTTAATAAAATCACGTTTGTTTATTAATAAGCCCAGAGTAAGTGATTTAATACCTGGGGGAGCAAACAGCTGTGCATATCTCTCTATCAGTGTTATAGAGAGCGAACAATTATGAATTTACCCTGTATAAGCTTTATACAGAGTAAAACAGATTTATTTAGGGTTTGTATCCCATTGGGGTCTGGGTGCTGGAGACAGATAACCTGCTGAGCTGTTTTTAGTTAAGTCTGCAGCTTCAGGAGCGTGGCCCAGACCCTGGGTCTGTGCTGCAGCAGGCTAGTGTGTCTGGCTCAACAAGGCAGGGTTCTGGAGTCCCAAGCTGGCAGGTAAAACGGGCTCAGAGGTAATTTTAGCACATTAGGTGACAGTTCCAAGGTGATCTCTGTGGCCGAACCCGTAACAACTGTAAGATGGAGTCTAGAGATAGCAGGATGCCTGAGGATCTGGACCTTACAGGCCTCCGTTGAGGCAACCATGAGGCTGACCTCTCAGTGTGTTTTCTAGATAAAAAGATCATCATATGCGTCTGATCTTTGTATGTGATTTATAATCTCGTTATGGGAATAGTTGTGCTACAGTGACAATACAGTTTTGACTATTTCAGCATTTAATTTTGGATCACTTCACAATCCAGATATGCTGCAAAGTTTGCACAAATTAAAAACGTAAAATTCAAAATTGCACATTTTGAATCTAAAATTAATTTACATTCAAAGTGGATTTAGAAACTTGGAATTTTGAAATACTTGAATTTTTCAGTGTGTGTATATGTATGTGTGTATATGTATATATATAAAAGACTACAGGCATTTTCATCTGAAATGGTCCTAATTTCAAGCAGAAACCCCTGAAATTTCAAGAAATTACACAGTATTCTAAAAGATTAAATAAAATACCAAGACATTTTTAATGGGACTACTTGTGTGTCAAATAACTCATGCATAGATGTTTGGAGGACTGGGACATAAATAAGGATTTTAAAAGTCTGTGTGAAATCTGGTTCCACTGAAGTCAGTGGCAAAGTTCTCACTGACTTCACTGGGGTCAGGATTTCACCCTCTAACTTTAGGCACCCAGGACCAGATTTTAAAAAAATCTCAGCACCCAGCAGTTGCCAACGAGACCCTTTGCAGCCAGGTCTGCAAAAGCACTCAGCAATCGGAGGACTGAAATCTTGTGAGAACATGGCAACTTATTTTGGGAGCTGATGTTTTCTCAGAATCTGTCCCCCAGTTTTGAAAGTCTTGCCTTTGAAATTTTAGAATTTCATTTCAGAATTTTTAAACACCTTTTTAATTAAAAAATTAAATTAAAAAACTAAAGTTTAATTTTAATTTTTAAATTGGTCAGATTTTGCCCTCCATTACACCCAAGCTTCCTGGGTATAATCTCATTGGCTTGTGTGGGTACAAATGAGGGAAGAACTGGGCCTAGAGCACTAGATGGAGACTTCTGTAAATATGAATAAATAAATTTAATTTAGAAACCTTTTTTAAGTGGATAAAACCCAATTGAAATCAGTGTACCTGCTCACACCAGCACTGTGTATACTAGTCTTTTCTTATTTTTCTTAAATACTTGTTGGGCTATGTTCAGTCCTAATGTAAGACCACTGACTTCAGTTGAGTTAGGCTTACTAATATCAGAGCTGAATTTATATATGAATAGTTTTGCATGTGAATTGGGCTTTTGGCCCTAGGAGGTAGTGGAGTGTAGAAGGGAGATGGAGTGGAAAGAATGTGAACAAAGTAGTAGAACAGGGCAAACAGGAGGTGGTATATTTGGGAAGGAATTGGAGCATTGTTCTTACTCATTTTCATTGGATTCATATTTATTTTTATACATTGAGGGGGAAGGTTTGTGGAACCAGGAATGGCCGAGTACTAATCCGTGATCATATTGACTCCTTCTGTAACTTTGGGAAGTCACTCAGCACATCTCTGTGCTCCCTTTCCTTCCCTGCCCTCCCAACAAATCTATACATTTGGGAATAATACTAGCCACATCACGTGTTAAGCAGGTGATGCTGCACACATACACATGGTAAACTAGTTGAGGTGTGGAGAAGGCCTTGAAGAGTTAAAGCATTATATAAGTGTGAAGTATTATTCATTAGCTCTTGTATGCCTGTTGATTTCCCTTAGTTATGTAATTGAAGAATGTATTACCCAGCAGTGCATTTAGTGAGTTGTATTTATTTCCCGTATTTGACCCTACATATATTTGTTGGTGGTGAAGAAGGCTGATGACAATGATTTGTACTTCTGTAGTGCGATTTGGTCAGCGGTTGATCACAAAGGTGAGTAAAATGGCTTAGCAAGAGGGGGTTACCTTTATCCCCCATTTTACAGCTGGAGGTGACTGAAGCACAGAAAGATTGTTACTTTCCCAAGGTCATGCAGAGTCATTTGCAGCGTTAGGAGGCGAAGCTAGGTTTCCTGAGTCACCGCCCCATGCTCCTCCTACTAGACCACGGTCGTCTCTCCTGAGGAGAGTTGTTTAATTCAGCAGCAGCTCTTCCCTTTGGGACAGTATCCTGAGCACTTGTCCTAATTTGCTCTTGGGATTTGTAGTGCAGGAGATACCTGGCTAATGCCACGTTACACTGTGTGTCTCAAAAAAAAAAAAAAAAAAATAGGATACAGCCCTAAGTGTTATTTTAAATATTTTTTATGCCTCATTTTTTCAGCCTTGTACTGAACTAGATTTTAAAAGATTTGTTTATCTTGGATGGTTGTTGATCCGATGAAAAATTAATACCAAGATGCTTTTAGTTGACTGGAAAAGAAGTGAAAACACTGCAATGTAGATAAGAGTGCATAAAGCGCTTTATTTGTTAGAAAGCTTATTGATCTTTCCATTCCATTCAACAATCCCCTCCTTGCTGCCCAGCCTGGCTTCCTGTTACTCATCACAAAGCAGTGTGGTTTATTGACAAGTTACTTGTTGAAATGATTAAACATAATTAAATAAAATAAAGGCCTTGTTAACTAAAAGATAAAGTGATCCTTAACTATGCTGTTTTCCTAACTCATTGATTAGTTTAATTTACTAGCATAGAATAGGATCATTTGCCCTTTCCTTCCCACCCAGGCAATGGTCAAAATGTAGGTGCGGGGACATAGCATTGATTAACAAACCGTTCTGAGGGAAGAAGCCAAAGTACTAATGGTACATTGAGAAGTATTTTCTCTTCCATAAGTGTGCTGACAAAGATGGGGTCAAGGACAGCTAGACCACAGAATCTAAGTCAGGCCCGGAATTGCCCTCTGCTAATAAGGTCCTTGCCTTCGGTAGATTGCAGGGCCCTAAGCTCCTTTCTGCTGTGAGAGATAGGTCATAGACTCCTAGACTATCAGGGTTGGAAGGGACCTCAGGAGGTATCTAGTTCAACCCCCTGCTCAAAGTAGGACCAATCCCCAACTAAATCATCCCAGCCAGGGCTTTGTCAAGCCTGACCTTAAAAACCTCTAAGGAAGGAGATTCCACCAACTCCCTATGTAACCCATGGATGGAAGCAAATAAAAGTAAAACCAGGTAGAAAAGACCCCACAGTAGCAGATATGGGTGTGCAACACCAACAAAGCAGGTACTGTCTCTCCCCAGAAACACCTCAAGCCAGTTGTGCATGGTCAGGACTTCACAGCCCTGGAGCTGTGTTTCGGAAGGTTGGAGAACCCTTACTCTTTGTTGCATTCCCTTCCCAAAACAGTGGGGATACTACCAGCAAGCGCAGTAGGAGCTAGTACTCCACAGAGCACTGCTTTTGCGACATTACTATTATTAACCAAGCACCATATCCTCCTGTAGGGGGAAAAAAAACTATGGGCAGAGGATTCTGTGTTCCCCTCAAGTAGTCCCCAGCTAGTGCTCTCCTCAATAAGAAGTGTTATATGTATTTAGATGGAATAAAGGGCCCAAAGAGTCAAAGGTGTTAACACAACTCCAACTGTCCAAGTTTAAACAGTTGTATAACAAGATTCGGGGGGAGGGTTGGTATACAGAGACCTTAGCTTGCAACCACAGCATTAAAAATCCTTGTAAACCTTTTGTTAAAGACTCAATACACAAGATTAGAGATACAGAAAAGGAAAAACAGTTGAAGTACTTAAAATGTAAAGGATTGTCAGGCTTTCATTTTAAAAACATCTCTGGTGCCTTTTAGCTGAAGAGAATTTGTAGAAGGAAACCAGGGTGTTTACCAGTCTTTTAGATGGTCATAACTGTGCTGTTTGGGGAAGAGATAAGAATTTTGTTCAGAGGGGCTAGAGCAGTTGTTAAATCATGGTCCCGTTTCCTAGAAGGCAAAAAAGACACAGGCAGAAGAAGAAAGAAAAGAACCGTGAAGATAGAAAATGCAGCTTCTGTCTCTGGTGTTGATTCTCATTTGCAAACTCACTGCTGAGAAACACAGGCACAGTGCACAGTCTGATCAGCCACTCTGAGACCTGGCAAACTTGTAGCAGCATCAGGTTGTTTAAGGCATTGCATTTAGCCTCCCTTTTCTGGTCACAGGCTTACAGCAGTGTTGCAAAATACGCAGTTTTGCCAGCTAAGCCAGACTCTTATTAGAGATCAGGAACAAGGCAAGTGATAAGAAGGAAGAGAACACACATGGAGAGGGATGTGACAGACTCTCACATCCCCCGTGGTAGTTGGGATTTAGCCAGAGGATGCAGAGGTTGCAGTGTCATTTGGTGCCCGCTCTCTGGCCCGGTCTGATCAGGACATCTCTCAGATTAGGACGATGAAGGCCTGGGGTCCTAGGAGGTGGTGGTAGCAGCAGTGGTGGTGAAGCTTGCTCCTTTTCCATCTTTCAGTCAACCAGCAACACAGCCAGCCTTTCCCCTCAAAATCTATTTCTGAGGACCTGAAAAGGGGAGTGATGGGCAGAATAGCCCATCCCCTCATTATTTAGTCCATCAAGTAGGCCTAATTTCTAACACACCAGTTTTGGTCCATTGATTTCTGGTCCCATAAGTCTCTTGTTTACCAGGCATGATCTTAACATAATCCTTATATCAGTACGACTTTTTGTTTGAACTGTCTCTCTTCTGCGTCTTTTCCCATCAAAATTTATCATTGGTTATTGTGACACTTCATAAGCTTTCTTACATGTGGAGTTACAATTTTTTGCTCAGAATTATTACAAGGGAAATACAAACACAGCTTCCAAACTTAGTAGATCCCCAAGGGTTTTCAGGGAATTTGGCTGCCCCTTGGCTGCAAGACCAATGATTTAGAATATCTGCCTTGACATGAGAAGGGTAGGTGACATTTTTCACATCTGTAAAGGAGGGAACACATAGAGTTCTGAGGCCATGTGGGTGTTTGCCTAGTGTTTTATAGTTTGATTCTAAGAGTCTGGATAAGTTACGAGACATCCATTCAGCCCCTGCAAAGTCACTTTAGGGTTTTCTCTTTGTTATCCTTAAATCTTGTTGTCAAGTATGGGAATATCACTCAGCCTAGTTGGAAATGCTGTGGCTAGATGTTCTGCTGCCAGCCAACTGTTCTGCACAGACTGTGGGACATATTTTGAGACTCTATGGGTGTGGCTTCACTGCAGAAGTAACTGGTGATCAGCAACCTGGTCCGAACACCAGGTTAGTCTAGCCCAGGTGAGACCAACATGCCTGAGTTACTGTGCCCTTCTTGGTGCTGCAACCCCTGCCCTCAATGTGTGTCGTTAGGACATCTGGGGGCGTATCCCATGGTTCTTTGTGCTGCAGTAAGCTGAGGTGCTTTACGATTCTTTCCCAGTGAATTGTGGGAGAATTCAGAACTTGTCTTTTCTTTGGGACACACAGGGGAAATTATAGGACTATCAGCAGTCCAGAGGTTTGGCCTGCATCCTCACTGCAAAGTGGGCACATCAAAGGTTATGTCTGAACATCACCCCCTTGAGATGAATGCAGGCACCTCACTGACCTCAGACATCATTCCCTAGGCAACAGTAGGCCCCTGGTCTGGCTCTGGGGCTGGCCCTCTGGCTGGCTGTCATAGCAATTCCACCCCACCCAGGGGACATAACACAGTCCAAACACAAAGGAAGATAGCTCTTCTTTGAGGGATGGTCCCTATGTGGATTTCAAACATGGAGGCGTATGCCAGCGTGTCTGATCTCAGAGGGCTCAGGCTGGCAGTGCTCTTAAGCTGTTTTCCAGGACCTAACCCCCTGCCCTGGGCTGGGAGCTCTCCCTCTGCCTCTTTCAGACTGCCTCCCCCACTGGCCTGAGTTCCTCCCTTTTAAGAGCCCGCCCCCAGGCCTGACAAGTTGCACAGGTGCAGCAGGGGTTGGGGCTGATTGTGACCACAGGAGCTCTTTAACCTCTGGTTGACTGGGACAGGGATATCTGCCCCACCACAAGATGTTACCAGTCCAAAGTGAAAGTGACAATCGGGCTTTAGCCTGCTAGCATGGGTAAAAGAACCTCACACAGCTTGAGAGGTTTTCCCATGTGGAGAGGGGTTAGGAGCAACACCCAAATAAGAACCTGAGTTAATTCTGCAGTGAAGACTTATCCTAAATGCGGGCTTGGACGCTAGACATGTACTTGAGAACCTAGATGTAGCCAAGCTAAAGGACTGTCCTTGCAGGTGAAGGGGCAGATCGGCAGCTGGTGTAAATTGTATTCAGTAGGGCTATCATAACTTACACCAGCTGAGGATCTGCACCAACAGGATTTCTAGCATCCACAGCTCTGCTTTCTCAGGCCAAATGTGGACAGTTGACTTTCCAAAACAAAGTCACAACATGAGAAAGCACCCGGCTGAGGGGGCATCCCTGCATGACATGTGGCTCCTTTCTTTGTTTCTTAAACATTTCTCAGATAAACTCAGCTTGAGGTCGGTGACGTAAACCCCTTATATTGGGAAGTAGGACATGTCAGAATAAGAGAGAATTAAATGCGAGTTTGCTTAGACATCCATTTTGAATTCCTACCCAAGTACGTCCCTTGTGAGGCGATGTATTGGTATGGGGGGTGGGGGGAACACAAGATTTCTCTTTCTGCTTTGGTATCTGTTCCAAAAAAGTCCTTGTGGTGGGTGAAATTCACCCGAGCAAAAGAAATATGCAAGGCCTAGGAACCACTTAAGGCCTAGTTATTTGTTGGCTCGCTATTGCAGTCATATACAATAAACATAACTCAAACTGGCGACAAGTATCAATAAAAATATGCATTGATTTTAAAGTTCTCTTATTTATTTATCAGTCCTCGAGTAGAGTGTATTTAAATGAATTTTCCAGTTCTTCTTTAAGATCTGAATTGACTGGGTATTTGTTTTAAATCTGTACTTCCTCAGTCTTTGCCTGCAATCACATCTCGTGAACCTGATAAGTTCTTTCTAAGGTGCTGCGTACTACTGCTCCCAGTGACTTCAGTGGGAGCTGCCGGGTGCTAAGTATTTTTGAACATTCACTTGGTAAAGCACTTAAATGTGTACGTAGGGGCTTAATGTAGGCCCCCGTTTAAAAAAATTTAGGACTGTTAATTAATGGCAGTTAACTCACGCAATTAACTCAAAAAAATTAATCACAATTTTAAAAAATTGCGATTAATCGTAGTTTTAATCTCACTGTTAAACAATAGAATACCAATTGAAATTTATTCAATATGTTTGGATATATTTCTACATTTTCAAATATATTGATTTCAATTACAACACAGAATACAAAGTGTACAGTGCTCACTTTATATTATTTTTGATTACAAATATTGGCACAGTAAAAATGATAAACCAAAGAAATAGTATTTTTCAGTTCACCTCATACAAGTACTGTAGTGCATCTCTGTTGTGAAAGTGCAATTTACAAATGTAGATTTTGTTTGTTTTGTTTTTAACTGCAGTTATGTAACAATGTTAAACTTTAGTGCCTACAAGTCCACTCAGTCTTACTTCTTGTTCCACCAATCGCTCAGAGAAACAAGTTTGTTCACATTTATGGGACATAATGCTGCCCGCTTCTTATTTACTATGTCACCTGAAAGGGAGAACAGGTGTTCACATGGCACTTTTGTAGCTGGCATTGCAAGGTATTTACGTGCCAGATATGCCCTTTCATGCTTTGGCCACCATTCCAGAGGACATGCTTCCATGCTGATGACACTCGTTTAAAAAAAATAGTGTGTTTAATTAAATTTGGGACTGAACTCCTTGGGGGAGAATTGTATATCTTCTGCTCTGTTTTACCCGCATTCTGCCATATATTCATGTTATAGCAGTCTCGGATGATGACCCAGCACAAGTTGTTCATTTTAAGAACACTCACTGCAGATTTGACGAATGCAAAAAAGGTACCAATGTGAGATTTCAAAAGATAGCTACAGCACTCGAAGCTGAACTGGCTTCCAAAATCTGAGAGGGATGAGCATGCTTTCAGAACCCGAACCACCAAAAAAGAAAATCAACTGTCTGCTTGTGGCATCTGACTCAGATGATGAAAATGAATATGTGTTGGTCCACACTGCTTTGGATGGTTATCGAGCAGAACCCATTATCAACATGGACGCATGTCCTCTGGGACAGTGGTCGAAACATGAAGGGACATATGAATCTTTACCGCATCTGGCACCTAAATATCTTGCAACGCCAACTACAGCAGTGCCATGTGAACGCCTGTTCTCACTTTCAGGTGATCTTATAAATAAGAAGCAGGCAGCATTATCTCCTGCAAATGTAAACAAACTTGTTTGTCTGAGCGATTGGCTAAACAAGAAGTAGGAATGAGAGGACTGGTAGGCTCTAAAGTTTTACATTGTTTAATTTTTGAATACTTTTTTTTGTACATAATTCTACACTCGTAAGTTCAACTTTCATGATCTAGAGATTGCACTACAGTACTTGTATGAGGTGAACTAAAATACCTTTATTTTTACAGTGGAAATATTTATAATAAAAAATAAATATGAAATGAGCACTGTATGCTTTGTATTCTGTGTTGTAATTGAAATCAATATATTTGAAAATGTAGAAAACATCCAAAAATATTTAAATAAATGGTATTCTATTTTTGTTTAACAGCACGATTAATCGCGATTAATTTGTTTAATTGCTTGACAGCCCTTAAAATATTATGTATCAGTGGGAAATGCTATTTATTAAACAAATTACATGAACAATCTCCAATAGTGACGGAAGTAGGATTCACTGTTAGGTCAAAAGTTTGTTGTAGATAAGCATTTCCAGCTCACAGTAACTTCACTGGGTGTTTTCCATACATAGTACCATAGCCATCAGTGCAAAATTCCACAGCATCCCATTTACACTGCTAGCCAAGGACCAAAATCTGCTATTAGCATGAATGTGTTAATCTTGCATGTGGTGAAGGGACCCTGGTTCCATTGAAGTCAATGGCAAGATTCCTATTGACTTCCATGGGGCAGGATTTCACCGTAGGGGTCAGAAAGGGAAGAGCAAACGCATGGTGCTTTGTTTAATCCCTGCCTACTATCCCAAATTCCACCAACATCCTGGAATAGCTTGCTGTCTCTGCTAAAATGATAAGCATGAAATAGTTACTGGTGTGGTGGTACAGGTTGCTATAATTAGGGTTCAGGGTCAGGAATGTGCAGTTATTCACAGTGCTTTTCTAACACTCAGCCTGTCTGAACAAGGGACCTCTAAGTCAATTTCACATTTAAAAGGTTTTCGTTGCAAGCATAAGGACTAGAAAATGTTTTAAAATGAACACTTGAATTCTACAGGAATGGAATACTCAGTAGAAGATTGGAGAACTTGTAGGTTTATTATATGCAAGTGACACCTGATTAACTGAGATGTGAATTGATTTTTATTTAGACGAGTTGTTTTTGTTAATACTTGTTAAGCTCAAATGCTTGAAAAACAATTAGGAGAAAAGAGGTCTTTTAAAATAGATTTACACCCACAGCCTTTGGATTAAGGGCTGAGAAAACCTCACATGCAGGATATATGAGACTTCCAAGGAATCCTCCAGAATAACCAGGGAAGACAAGACTTGACAGTATTGATATTTTGTAGGAAAAAAGAAGCAGAAAGAAAAAAAAATATTTTAAGGGTAAAAAACTCTTTCATGCCTTTTTTTATGCATCACATAGAAGCAAAAATACAAATATCAATTTTTGTCTTTGCAAATCATCTTTAATAATCTGACTACTAGTGTTTTCAGCACCTTGGCACCTTTCTCTTTCAACGGTTTGCCCATTCTTTGCAGCTTTTAATAAGAATGCTCGGCCCTGTGGGAATATTATTACTATTTATTTGTATTCCCATAGCACCTAGGAGTCCTGGTCATGAATCAGGACAGTTTTGTGCTAGGTGAAAACACATTTTAAAAAAAATGGCATGTGCCTCAAAGTGATTATCATCTAGTTTTGCACTTATTGCACCTTTCATTTGAAGATCTCTGAGCAATTAGTTAATCCTCACAACACGCCTCCGAGATGAGTTGCAGTGTCTCCATTTTACAAAATGGGGTCAACCAAGACACAGAGGTGAAGTGACCTGCTCAAGGCCAGACAGTGAACCAGTATCAGAGCCAAAAAAAGAACCTACAACTCTTGATTCCATATTCCAGGTCCCTAGATCATGACTCAGTAACCATACAGATAGAGTTAATTGGCAACAATGTGTGATGATGATGAATTACTATTTTATAACCAGGTTGAAAGGATCACCAGTAGCTTTGAAAATGCAAAGTGGCTTCCGGCAACAAGCAGCTTAGTTTTCAGAAGTCCAGCATCCGTACAAACACACAACCTTGCTGAGAAGACTTATCCCCGTTTTCTCTCTCTTTAGGGAATTAGATTATGCCATGTTGCGACGGCTGGAGAAGAGGATTTTGGTTGACCTTCCAAATAAAGAGGCCCGACAGGCTATGATTCAGCACTGGCTGCCCCCAGTGAGCAACAGTGGAGGAGTGGAGCTGAGAACGGAGCTGGAGTACAGCTTGCTGGGTCAGGTGAGAAGACAGCAAAGCGGGTGCAATTCACCAATGGCAACTCAGATTCCTGACGTTTTTCAGCGAGGGAATTGTGGGAATGTGATGAGCCTGATTCTGCTCTCATTGAAACAGGTGTGAACTATACATGCTACAAGTAGCATCTGTAAACATGGTAGCCGGGGGAAAGAGAATAAAGCTCAAGTTATGAAGGTGAATGACTGAATGTGGGTAAGATGGGAGGCTTAGGGAGTCTTCCTCCAAGGGGAGATCAATGAGAGCTGAAGGTATTGAACTTGTCTCACTAGGTGAAATCACCAGTTTTGCATGACTCAACTTGGAAGTCAAAGGTGTATTTTGATGCTGGTATTGGGTCAACTTTCACTGCTTCAGACATAAACACAGAAAAAACTTACAACTGTATACCTCCAGCCCTTTCTAACACCACAGTGGGGTCTTTCGGTTTATAGCAGAGATGAGCATGGTACAGCACTCTGCTGAGTGGGAAGAATTTGTCATGGACGCTAGTGCAGCATGAAAGAGCATCAATAAAGTGAAAAGGCTCACCAGGACATCAATCTCCAAGAGCTCAGATATTTTCCTTACAGAGCCTGAATTCAGGCTGTCGTCACCTATAACCTCTGCCGAGAGTAGCTCATACTTGCTCAGCTGACCATGGTTTAGTTCTGTTCATAGAGACATACAGAATAGTTCAGCTTCTATTTCAAAAACCATTTTGTCTATGAAATTGAAACCTAATTCTTAATCTTTAACAAATACAATGCACTAGAACTGCAACCATAAGGTTGTAGTACCAGCTGTTGATTCTTGTGAGCCTTTGGCCCTGTCCACACTGGACAGAACAGTGCTACCTGTGTTACAGCTAGTCCCGTTCTTATCTAAATGTGGCATGATTATCAGCTCAATCACTGGCTAGAACTAGACCTCATTATGTACAGCTTGGTACAAGCTATGCTATGCACTCAGGATGGTTGGGTTTTCATTTAAAGATGATTACACAGGGCCAGGATTTTTAAGTTAAAGGCAAGCATTTGCTCACACATATTTGTATATAGCCATTCATTTGTGCCTGGGCCAATTGGTTATTTGGGCACATGCTTTGCCATTTGAGTGCCTAGGGTGCACATAGATATCAGATTTGTGCTTTTACTATGTATGTGTGTGAAGTAGAGGTGCATTGAAGGAGGTGTGCGGTTGCGCATGCCTAAGGACTTGTCTTCACACAAACCGGCACCAAAACTGCTTTTATTTCACTCTTGTTATTTTTGTGTGTGGACACTCTTTATTTCGGATTAAGAGTGGCCTAGCTAAATGGAAACAGGATGTTCTTAACCCAAAATAAGAGTATCCACATTCAGACTTGCAAAACAGTTATTTGGGGCGCAGGTTTTTTTGCAGAGCAGCCCTAATGTTGAAAATCTGTCCCATTGGTGGTGTTTGTATCACAGTCGGGCCTAGAGGCCAATTGTACTAGGCACTGGACAGAAACATAGAGCCTAAACTAGAGCCCATTAAAGCCAGTGAAAAGACTCCCATTGACTTCAGAGGGCTTTGGGTCAGGTCCAGAATGAGTTTACAGTCAAAATAGGTAAGACAGAAAGGGTGGGAAACAGGCACAGAGAGAGGAACATTTTATTTTACCTGTAGAAAACAGTCCTTAAAAAAACAAATGCCTGATTTGCTAACACCTGCATAAAGCAACTCTGCATTCAAAGCAAGAATGAAGTAACATGAGAGTATGTACATCACGTTCAATGATTCGTAATCCTGTGAATTGTGATCTTGTATTAGGAGACAGAAGGATACTCTGGCTCTGACGTTAAACTGGTCTGCAAGGAAGCAGCTATGCGGCCAGTGAGGAAAATCTTCAGTGCTCTTGAAAATCATCAGCCAGGTACAATAGCTCTCATAGAGAAACCTATGTGACAAATGCTGATCTGTCATTGTAACACTAGGCATTATATATTCACGTACCAGTAGGTGGAGCTCTCTTGTTAGCTTAGAAAAGTTTTAAACTGTATGTTTGTAAAAACCTAATTAAGCCAACGTTTCCATAACTCAGGTCATCTGTTGAAGCTGTCAATCTCTGTGCACTGAATACAATAAGAGCCATGTTCTCTCCTGCTATATCCAATCTTCTGCTTAGTGTATTAACTGTTAATGCAACATACTTATGTACTGGCTTAAAAAGAGCATCTCTTAGCACTGATCTGCATCTCATTCACTTTCAGCATTTGGTCCATTTTCTCTCTCCAGGTAGCAGTAATTTACCCGAACTCCGGCTGGACACGGTCACAACAGCAGATTTCCTGGATGTGATCGCTCACACCAAGCCATCAGCCAAGAATTTAAGTCAGAAGTACATAGCCTGGCAGAGAGATTTTGAATCTGTTTGAAATCAGATACCCACTATCCAAAATGGCATCTGCGATTGGGGTTCAGCTACAGATAGAGGGAGTGAACGATGATGGAAAAGGAATTACTTTTTTTTTCCTTCAGAAAACTGAATAAGAGAATCTGTACTTCCAAATCTGCCAGGTGCATTTTTAATTTACCATGTTCAATGACAATTAGAAATTGTTGTTCTTCATGGAAAAGTAATGTCTACAGTGACTATGCAATGAAGATTCTAGCACTAATTTTATGCATAAAGCCTTATAAATTGATCAGTCTTGCACAATCTTTATTCATTGCAAATGATTTTCATTTCTTAGTGGAAGAGGAGCAAGAGTAGAAAGCTTATGTCAGGAATAGCAAGAAGTGCATCACAACCAGTCTGGCATTTACTAGCAAGGACCTGTGTGATATGCTTCATTGGCAAAGAGACTTTTTTTTTAATCCCCATCTGGGATTAAATTCAACATTTTATTATTGCCTGATAGTCATGGTCAACTTGGTGCAGTTTTGGTCCAGGCTATATTTTGTTCATGTATCGATGTCCTGATGTGTTTTATCCATCCCATTCAATTTGATTTTGGATTATTTTTTACCCAACTAGCACCAATGTCATTTGCTTTTAATAGGGTGCTGTAGTGCTCATCAGTATATTACTGTTGAGGAATCAGCGCCTAATTTAAATTATTATTACTTACTTATTAGCACATGTAGCTGAGCTCCAGTGAAACAGCATTTATTCTGTTCTTAATAGTTTTTCATCCTCCCTTTTCTTTCTTTTTTGCTGTTCATGAACTGCTAACTGGTATCTTTAGATGCCAGGCTTTTTTAGGTGTTTACCAAGATGGAAGATGCACATGCTGAAGTGGAATTGTAAGTGGATGACAGCTGAGGTGATGTATGGGGTTAGGAATATTTGTGAAGCTAGCGACACTTTTATAAGGAGGATGAAGAATTTTATGGTCTGTTACTATTATAACAGCGTTTAAAAGAGAACTGGATAAATTCATGGTGGTTAAGTCCATTAATGGCTATTAGCCAGGATGGGTAAGGAATGGTGTCCCTAGCCTCTGTTTGTCAGAGGATGGAGATGGATGGAAGGAGAGAGATCACTTGATCATTGCCTGTTGGTCCACTCCCTCTGGGGGACCTGGCATTGGCCACTGTCGGTAGACAGGATACTGGGCTAGATGTACCTTTGGTCTGACCCGGTACGGCCGTTCTTATGTACTTATTTATTAGATTTTCAGTTTAAAGCTTAATAAGGCATCCTAGGCAACTGAGGCAAAATTCTTTCATCACAGAGCTATACCTCTACCCTGATATAACGCGACCCGCTATAACATGAATTTGGATAAAGCAGTGCTCCGGGGGGTGGGGGGGACTGCGCACTCCGGCGGATCAAAGCAAGTTCAATATAACGCGGTTTCACCTAGAACGTGGTAAGATTTTTTTTTTTGGCTCCCGAGGACAGCGTTATATCGGCGTAGAGGTGTACTTTAAGGTGAGTGCAAAACTGGTTGGAAAACCGTTCCCAGGGAGTAATTATCAGTGGTTCACAGTCATGCTGGAAGGGCATAACGAGTGGGGTCCCGTGGGGATCAGCTCTGGGTCCGGTTCTGTTCAATATCTTCATCAATGATTTAGATAATAGTATAGAGCAGGGGTCAGCAACCTTTCAAAGAAGAGACTTTTCTGTTTTTGTCTTTGACCAAAATATTTTGAGAGCCGCATGACAGCAAAGCTACTTGTAGAGTTTGTCCTCTGAGTGGCAATAACATGATCAACTCTTCTTGAGGAGCTTGATCATTAACGTATCTGCAGAGTAAGGCAACCTGAGCGATGTTATCCACATCGCATGTCTCATCGCAGGCAATAGAAAAACCTGGGGCTGATCTAATGTCACTAATCTGCTGGCTACGTCTATGGATATCTTAATAGTTCTGTCCTTTACAGTCTTTGCAGATAATGGCATTTCTCTAATTTTCCTAAACTATTTCAGCTTTGTTTTTAAAATCGTTGAAGAGGTGCTCAGATGTTTTAATGAAACATTCTTTCACATATTCTCCATCTGTGAATGGCTTCCCTCGTTTGATTTCTTGAGCTGCCACAAAACTAGCAGTAGTGGTTCTGGGTGGTGCCTTCATCCATTTAGCAAACGTACATCTTGTTTGCTCTGCTTTATGTCAGAGATCCTCTACTGCTTTTTTCCTCACCTCACCAGCTGGATAGGTTTCAGCAAATGTCCAATATTTCTTTTCAAAATGTCTTTCTAGGTTTGATTTCTTATTGTTGGAAATGAGACAACGGGAGTCTGGCTGAACTCGCTATAAAAGCGCAAGACTCAGTCCAATCATTTTTAAATTCTTGAAGTTCGTCTTCTCTCTCTCTCTTTTTGGTTGTCATTTTTTTGATTGAAGGTATTTATCTGATCTATTTTATTTCTGACTTTAGACTTTTTCAAACTGTTGGACATCTGAATATACTAGTAAAGACAGCACAGACGCTTCCTTATCACAAGAAATTCCAAGAGTTTTAGTGGTAGACAACAGTTGCCTTGGTAATGAGCCATTTGAATATAGACAGGAGGGTGCTCCTGGGTGGGGCAGAGGATTGGGATGCAGGAGGGGGTGGGGGATCTGGGAGGGAGTTCTGAACTGGGGCAGGGGGTTGGGGTGCAGGAGGCGGTGCGAGGTGCAGGCTCTGGCCGGGAGGTGCTTACCACAGGCAGCTCCCAGGCCGGCGGCGGAGCAGGGCTCAGGCAGGCGCCTGCCTGCCTGCCCTGGCCCCATGCCGCTCCTGGAAACTGCTGGTACATGTCTGCGTGCCCCTGGTGGGGGGTAGGCAACTCCGCGCACTGCCCCCTCCCCCAGCATTGTCCTCACAGCTTCCATTGTCCGGTTCCTGGGCAATGGGCGCTGCGGGGGTGGTGCTTGTGGACGCGGGCAGCACAGGGAGACCCGCTGCCCCTCTCCCCCCAAGGGGTGGGCAGAGATGTGCCAGCAGCCAGCTGCTTCTGGGAGTGGTGTGGGGCCAGGGCAGGCAGGCAGCCTGCCCGAGCCCTGCTGCGCCACCAGCCAGGAGCTGCCTGTGGTAAGCGCCTCCTGGACAGAGCCTGCACTTGGCACCCCATCAAAAACGGCTGCCCCCAAGGTGGCAGCCAAAGACCCATATGCAGCTCTGGAGCCACAGGTTGCTGTCCCCTGGTATACAGAGTACACTGATAAAGTCTGTGGATGATACCAAGCTGGGAGGGGTTGCAAGTGCTTTGGAGGATAGGATTAAAATTCAAAATGTTCTGGACAAAGTGGAGAAATGGTCTGAAGTAAATAGGATGAAATTCAATAAGGACAAATGAAAAGTACTGCATTTCCAAAGGAACAATCAATTGCACACATACAAAATAGGAAATGACTGCCTGGGAAGAGGACTGCGGAAAGGTATCTGAGGGGTCAGAATGGACAACAAGCTAAATATGAGTCAACAGTATACCACTGTTGCAAAAAAAGCATACAACGTTCTGGGATTTGCACAGCCAAATGTGGTAGCTAATCAGGTCTTTGTATTGGAGTAGGGTATGAAATCCAAGATCTGAATATGGAGACCTTTCCTCCCATTCTGAAAATGGGAAAGTAACTTGGAGCTAAGTCACTGCCCTGTACCCTTTAAATGACTGCATTCCCTTTTAGGAACCATATATTTCTAATGAACTACCTCTTAAAGGTCTCAGTCCTTTTATATACCTCCTCTAATCCTCACTGCTTTACTAGCAGTAGATGCCCCTTCCCTTTTAATCTTTTCCAGATGTCCTCTTTTTGGGTCTCAGGTGTAGTTGCCCATATGTATAAATGTCCCATGATCTGCTACAAAGTACCCACACCTACTTCCCTCTCAGATGAACAACCCCTCCTTACTCCTGCCTCAATTACATTTTCAAAACACTCTTAGAAAATCTCCCAAGCACAGCATTTTCTTTCCTTCTGCTCACTCTTGTCTCTCCTCACACCAGCTCTACATTTGTGTCACACTTACATGGTACATAACATCCCTGAGCCTTCTGCTGGCTTATATTTGTCATAGATGCTATACAGGGATTGGTTGGCTGAGTGAATTTACTTAGCACTGTGTGTATTAGTTAGTTGGGTAAGGGAGACAGATCCTTTAAGTGGCCTAAGGAAGGGCTCCATTATCTTACATAGCCTTTGACTTTCACAGGATGCTGGGAAGAGGATGTGGGAAGTTAGGTTGGAGTCACTAAACTCAACCACATTTGCAAGAGTAACTTTAAGTCCTGCTGGGGAGGGATGGAGAAAGATTGTGCACTGTTTTTTTTTTTTTTAAAGCACTGGACATTCACTTATTGTTGCTTATTTGTATAGCAGTAAAAAGCAGAGAGTCCCGGGGCACCTTTCAGACTAAGATGTATTGGAGCATGAACTTTTGTGGGTGTATACCCACTTCGTCAGATGTATGTGACATGCATCAGATGAAGTGGGCATTCACCCACGAAAGCTTATGCTCCAATAAATCTGTTAGTCTTAAAGGTGCCCTAGGACACTCTGTTGCTTTTTACAGATCCAGACTAACCCAGCTACCCCTCTGATACTTGTATAGCAGTAGCACCTAGGAGCCCACTCATGGACCAGGATCCCATTGGGCTGGGCCTTGCCAAACACACATCAAACAGACAGCCTCACAGCCAAAGAGCTTCCATTATTTCTTGCATGCCCAATACGCAGCTTGCACAGCCCACACATACATTCATGCTTCCCTTTCTGTCATTTGCAGAAATTCGCTCCATGTGAGATGTAAACCACCCAGAAAGATTATAGATCAACCTTCTTTCCTTTAGATAGCGCCTGCTACATATTCATTATATTTTTTCTTACCAAGAAGCAGTGTGGCTTATTAACTCAAAACTATATTTTCAATAAGGAGTACTACAATGATGTACAATTACAGTCTAATAACTTAACACGCAGGAGCACTGTAAAACAACTGGAAAGGACTTTGATTATTACACTTGCAAACGGCCCAGGAAAGCTATTGACCATCATTACAAAGTTAGTTCATTTTGGTGGATTTAACACATGCAGGATGAGATTTCATTTTACAGCTGTATTAACCAACTGCTTAAAAGCTTGAATCAGTCCCATGGGTTTTGAAGGTTTTTTCTCATAGCATTAGAAAGAGAAAAAAAAAATGAAATCTTGCAAATATAGAGTTAATAGGACCCTGCTGAAGTCTAACTTCAAAAATGCATGGCCTATAAAGCCATTAAGGACCAGATTTTTGTTTCTGCACCATTCCTGTTAATAACAGCATCTAATTAAAACATCTGTAAAATACTGATTGTTTGAATTTTACATAAAACTTGAAAAAACAATTGTTACCTGTTTGAATAGAGGGAGAGAAATCAGCAGTGACTGGTATTCGTAATGGTAATATCGTAAATTGTAAGATATTCCTAATGGGTACCATCTCTACATTTAAATTAGTCAGATTACAGCAGAGAGAAGCCACATGGTAACTAAAACAAACATACAAGAACCAACAAAGCTATCATCATTTAGACTAAAAATGGCTATTATGCTTTGTTGAGGTTTATTATCTTGGCACATTTCTCGTAGGTTTTATAGTTTAACTAACTTGGCACATTTCAGATGGGCTTCTTAAATAGTTACTTCCTGAACAGTCAAAGACAAAGACTATGTGAATTTCTCTCCTTTCCCTACAAGATACAAGAAAACAAATTGTTTCATCTGGTGGTTGGTTTCTCTCCACCTGCCATCTGACCTGATGAACACTTGGGAGACCTACTTTTCCACTCTCTGTGTTCCATCTTGAGGGAAGTAAGAGAGTTTACCGATGATTTGCCACGGGGTTGCACATCCATATCATTTCCTTTCAGTGCTCTGCAGTGAGACATGTTCATTGCCTGATTGCAGGTGTGATGCACACACTGTGCTCTGAGTTTTATTTTGTGAGGCGGAAGGGAGACAACAATGTCAAAACAGCCAAGTTTCTCCAAACTAAATGCTTCTCTCATAGCAGATGGTGTAGGATATGGTCTACTGCTTGTGGGAAGCTCTCACAGATGAGGTAAGGAGCAGGATTAATTTTGTCTTCATCTGCTGCTCGATATTTACCTGAAATAAAAGAACAAAAAAGGTGCTTTTTTAAAAGCTGCTTTAGCTGCCCTGCCAACCTGAAGTCTTCCCTGGAGCTAGGAGAGTGTAGAGGAGCGGACTCACCCCTGCAGCACCTCCTGCTGGTGACTCCTGGGAATTAGCTCTTCCAGCATCCTGGAGTACCCTCTGCAGGCCAGTGATCCACCTGTCCTCTGGCCCCCGTGTCCCTCCCGGACCCCGGTGCCCTTGTATCTGGGGTGCTGCCCCCTGGCAGTACCCCTCAGTACTAGGGCCTCCCCTCCCCAGGGAACCCCCACCCACTATCCCTACCTCACTTCAGAATAAGGCCACTGCCAGTCACTAACTAGCCCCCGCTCCCTGGGGCAGACTGCAGCATAGGCCACTCATCACAGGCAAGGAGGGTTTGGACCTGCTGCCTTGGCCTAGCCCTGGGCTGCCCTCTGCAACCCCCAGTACCCTTTTGCCTTCTACTAGGCCACAGCCTGGGGCTTTCCAGGCTGGAACTCCCCAGCTCCTCAGCCTTTCCCCAGCCCTGCTCCACTCAGGTACTCTGTCTCAAGCTTGCTACAGCCAGGCCCTTCTCCCTCTGAAGGCGGAGAGAGGGACCCTCTGGCTCCCAGCCTTTTTATACAGGCCAGCTGTGGCCTGAGTGGGGCATGGCCCAGCTGCGGCCGCTTCCCTAATCAGCCCAGCTTTTAGAGCCGCAGCCCTCCTCCCTGGCTGTTTTAAGCCCTTCAGGGCAGGAGCGGGGGACTACCCCGCTACAGAGAGATTTTGTCCAATGCTCCAATCACTTGTACTTCACAAACAACAAGGCACTGTAAAAGGGGTCCTCACTTGGCATTCTTCTTGACCTAATGCATCACCGATGGTCTTCACAGAGGTAGGCTGAGATTCATTTAATTCATAGATTCTAGGACTGGAAGGGACCTCGAGAGGTCATTGAGTCCAGTCCCCTGCCCGTATGGCAGGACCAAATACTGTCTAGACCATCCCTGATAGACATTTATCTAACCTACTCTTAAATATCTCCAGAGATGGAGATTCCACAACCTCCCTAGGCAATTTATTCCAGTGTTTAACCACCCTGACAGTTAGGAACTTTTTCCTAATGTCCAACCTAGACCTCCCTTACTGCAGTTTAAGCCCATTGCTTCTTGTTCTATCCTTCGAGGCTAAGGTGAACAAGTTTTCTCCCTCCTCCTTATGACACCCTTTTAGATACCTGAAAACTGCTATCATGTCCCCTCTCAGTCTTCTCTTTTCCAAACTAAACAAACCCAATTCCTTCAGAGGTCATGCTCTCAAGACCTTTAATCATTCTTGTTGCTCTTCTCTGGACCCTTTCCAATTTCTCCACATCTTTCTTGAAATGCGGTGCCCAGAACTGGACACAATACTCCAGAGGCCTAACCAGAGCAGAGTAGAGCGGAAGAATGACTTCTCGTGTCTTGCTCACAACACACCTGTTAATACATCCCAGAATCATGTTTGCTTTTTTTGCAACAGCATCACACTGTTGACTCATATTTAGCTTGTGGTCCACTATAACCCCTAGATCCCTTTCTGCCGTACTCCTTCCTAGACAGTCTCTTCCCATTCTGTATGTGTGAAACTGATTTTTTCTTCCTAAGTGGAGCACTTTGCATTTGTCTTTGTTAAACTTCATCCTGTTTAACTCAGACCATTTCTCCAATTTGTCCAGATCATTTTGAATTATGACCCTGTCCTCCAAAGTAGTTGCAATCCCTCCCAGTTTGGTATCATCCGCAAACTTAATAAGCGTACTTTCTATGCCAATATCTAAGTCATTGATGAAGATATTGAACAGAGCCGGTCCCAAAACAGACCCCTGCGGAACTCCACTCATTATGCCTTTCCAGCAGGATTGGGAACCATTAATAACAACTCTGAATATGGTTATCCAGCCAGTTATGCACCCACCTTATAGTAGCCCCATCTAAATTGTATTTGCCTAGTTTATCGATAAGAATATCATGCGAGACCGTATCAAATGCCTTACTAAAGTCTAGGTATACCACATCCACAGCTTCTCCCTTATCCACAAGACTCGTTATCCTATCGAAGAAAGCTATCAGATTGGTTTGACATGATTTGTTCTTTACAAATCCATGCTGGCTGTTCCCTATCACCTTACCACCTTCCAAGTGTTTGCAGATGATTTCCTTAATTACTTGCTCCATTATCTTCCCCGGCACAGAAGTTAAACTAACTGGTCTGTAATTTACCGGGTTGTTTTTATTTCCCTTTTTATAGATGGGCACTATATTTGCCCTTTTCCAGTCTTCTGGAATCTCTCCCGTCTCCCATGATTTTCCAAAGATAATAGCTAGAGGCTCAGATACCTCCTTTATTAGCTCCTTGAGTATTCTAGGATGCATTTCATCAGGCCCTGGTGACTTGCAGGCATCTAACTTTTCTAAGTGATTTTTAACTTGTTCTTTTTTTATTATCTGCTAAACCTACCCCCTTCCCATTAGCATTCACTATGTTAGGCATTCCTTCAGACTTCTCGGTGAAGACTGAAACAAAGAAGTCATTAAGCATCTCTGCCATTTCCAAGTTTCCTGTTACCGTTTCTCCCTCTTCACTAAGCAGTGGGCCTACTCTGTCTTTGGTCTTCCTCTTGCTTCTAATGTATTGATAAAAAGTCTTCTTGTTTCTCTTTATTCCTGTAGCTAGTTTGAGCTCATTTTGTGCCTTAAGACTCAGTTGAGATCCCCCACCAGGGACAGTTTGACCAAAACCCAGACCCAGTTTTGCATTTGTTCAGATACGTGCTGGAGTTGTTCCAATATGGCTCTATTGCAGTGAAAAAATATATCACAAGATATCAAAATCCATGCAGTACTTACCAGTCTTCACTAAAATACCTAGCATGCCAGCATTCTGGGCTCCACCCACATCATCCCTGCAATCCTGGCAGACAGAAGAGGAAACAAGATTAATCTAGAGTTACAGAAACAATTTGTTTATGGGCATTCTGTGGTGTTCACCACCACGTGACGACCCAGTCTAATCAAAACAATAATAGGCCATATCCTGAAATTAGCACTTAAGTAACTTCAGTGAGAATTTTGCCCATGTGGGAGATTTGCTTGAGACAGAACTGCAAGATTTAAGCTAAAACTAATATGGTTTAAATACTCTAAACATTAAGGACCAGCTTTTAAAAGTACTTATGTGCCTAAAGATGCAGAGCGTTGCCTAGTGGGGTTTTCAGAAACACCAAGATCAGTGGGAGTTAGGCACTTTTGGAAGTCCCACTAAATGCCTGTGTGCCATCTGCATCTTCAGGTGCACTCAAAACTCAGGAAATAACAGAATTCAGGCTGCCTGAGTGCTTGACTTTGCAACGTTAATACTGTTCTTTTAATGTACTTAGGTTTAAAAAAAAAAAACTGAAAAAACTGGGGTTCCGTTCAGGCTCTGGAAGGGAGTGTGCTCCAGTGGGCAGAGATCCTTCTGCCAGTTTCTCCCAGCCTTGACCCCTTCTTCTCTGTCCATTCCAGTCTGTCCTTGGCTAAGTCCTGCCACTTTCCCATGCCTGCTTCCTTCTCCCACTCTGCACTCAGGCTTCTTGTCCCAGTTCCATTCCTAGTTTCTTTACCCAGTCAGTCCCAGTTTCTCCCCACACCTGCATCTCATCTGACTCCTTGTACTAACCCACTTCTTTCCCTGCCTTGTGGTCTGGCTTTAGTCCCCTCTATATTCAAATCACATGGCTTCCTCCTCCATGCAGCCTTGGCGCCATCAGCAAATCATTGAAAGCAAAGGAGAAACAGGCTCACTACTCTCAGTTCTGCTGCCTTAGCCCACCCAGGCCCGGAGTAGCTGGAGCAGCCATTACAGGGAAGCCCTGGCTTCAGTCGCGCTGCGGGGATGGCACATGAAAAATCTGGTCAGCGCTAGCAGCTGTGAAAGGCTTGAGCATCCTCAGTGCGGACAGAATCTTAATTATAACTGTCCCCCAAATTTGGGCAGATGTTTACAGACCCAGCAAAAGGCACATACTCGACTCAGAGGCCACCCATCTGCCAAATTTCAAGTTCCTGCTCCAAAGGATGGGGTGCTAGCACAGTTCAAAGAAAATGTCACCAGAATTTTTAACTTGGGGGAAAACAATGTATTTTTCCCTTGTCATTCTCAGAAACAGCTGAACCGTTTTAGCTGAAATTTCCTCCCCAAAAATCAGCCTGAGGCAACACCCAGCATGGAAAATTCCAGCCCAATCTTGGCAAAGTTCTAAGGAATTGAAAACAGGGTCTTTTAATGGGAAGTGTTGGACAACCTTAAAAGGTGGTGCTACCAGCCTTGCCTATAATATAATGCAAGATGAAAGCCATTCTGAAACATGAATCAAGTACTCTGAATTAACATCTGTTACAATGTAAAGGTCTGATCCTGCAGAAGGATCCATTATTCACAGACCCTTATTCCTGCAATGAGACCTGCTGAATTCAATGGCATCCTGGGCTGGAGGTAGAGTTCCCATGGGCAGTGATTTTCAGGATCAGGCCCCAGTTTTCTCCTGACAATATGCAATGTTTGGTTACTACAGCTCTAACAATCTTAAGGTAATTACTTTTTTAAATGTGGAATATTTCAACCTCACCTTCAGTAGAGTATTCAGGAGCCAAACATTCAAGAATCATGGTCTTTAAAGGGACTCCACTCCAATCTGGCCCAAGGGTATATTTTGTAAGAACAAGCTTTTGGAGTTTAAAAATTTGTTAGTGTAATTACGTGATCTTAGTAACAGAGCTGAGGAAACTTGTTCCCTCACAATAAGCAAGTAAGTTGGCAGTGTCCCTTTAAAGAGCTACTGTTTTCCTTGTTTGGGGTAAATATTTTAATTTTTTTTTAAATTAGTTATGAGATAGGTGCAGGATCATGGAAATGCTTATTTGGAGCTGGCAATCTGTGGCATAGCTGTACAGGGGGAAAATGGTCCTATAGTTAAGGCATTGAGCTGGAACTCAGGAGGGGTGATTTCTATTCCTGGCTACAGACTTGTGTGAGCTTGGGCAAGATCAGTGAGGTTATGGGATTGACTAAATGGGTTTTGGATTAGGCCCCAAGTGTTTCTATGTCTAAGTTCCCCCATCTCTAAAATGGGGTTGACAAGGGGGGGATCTAATAGGTCTTCAGATATGTTAAGTGTTGTTATAAAGAGGATGGTGATCAATTGTTCTCCATGTCCACTGAAGATAGGACAAGAAATAATGGGCAGCAAGGGAGATTTAGGTTAGATATTAGGAAAAACTTTTAAGTTAAGCTCTGGACGAGGTTTACGGGAGTTTGTGGAATCTGCATCACTGGAGATTTTTAAGAACATGTTGGGCAAACACCTGTCAGGGATGGTCTAGGTTTAGTTGGTCCTGCCTCAGCACAGGGTGATGAATTTGATGACTGTTTGAGGTCCTTTCCAGCCCTACATTTCTATGATTCCAACATTTCCCTATCTCACAAGGATGCTGGAAGGATATACTCTTCAAAGTGCTCAGATACCATGGACATGGGGGCCACCTAGGGAGGTAGATGATAATACTCTTACTCAGCCGTTACACTTACATCGCCAATCATAACCGTCTCCTCCGGCTTGCAGCCAGTCCCCGATAAGGCTTCTAGAAAGAAGGTTGTCTCTGGTTTCCCCACCACTGTTGCTTTGGTGTCTGTAGCATATTCCAGTCCAGTTACAAAAGGTCCAGGGCCCAGAGCTAAGCCATCTTTCCTCTTGTAATATCTAGCTTTGTGTATAGCTATAAGAGGGGCACCATCCAGGATCAACCTAGAGAGCCAAGGGAAGAGGAAAAAAAAACATGTTTTGCCTTGGATTCACAGATATGTGCTACTATGGGCCTGATCCTGCTTCCAGTGATGTAAATGCCAAAAACTCCCACTAGCTTTAATAGAAACAGGATCAAGCCCCAAACTGTAGCAGGGTTTAGAATTAAACTAGTGTTTTACTGAGCGAGTTACATAAATAAAGTTACTTCCCTCCTCCTTCCAGTCATCAGAACCAGCTAATAAAAAAAACCTAATGAAGCCAATGTCTTAAAAGGACTGCAAGAGCCAGAGAAGATTTTTTCAAAAGATAGGTATATATTTCTATTCACTCAGTGATGGAATTAATTCCTTTATCTAACAGAACCTCAAAGTCACTTTCCCTTGTCTATGGCTGAAGTACGAACTCATTTGATTTAGCCTTGTAAATATTTTATTAGATATTAACTGTAGATAGTGCTGGTGATTTTGATGGATGCACACATTTAATTTCCTGCTAATCTTCCAAGGCCTTTGCTGGGTGGATTAATATTTCAGTGCTTCCAAAATTACTCTGCATAGGAATTCTGCAATACAGATTACTCAGCAGAGCAAATCTTGGTACTGCCTGTTCCATCTTCCAACTACACACAATGTCTGCACAGTTCAACTCCCACATTCCAATTCCAGCATGCCCAAGTTTTGATGGGGGCTAGGATGAACTCCAGGCAGAAAGCATCCAAAATGGAATTAAGAAAACGAAAGCATGTTAAAACAAAGGTAAGCACTAGTTACAAGGGAAGATCAGCACTTCCACAGGCCTACACATACACACACCAGTGAACACTCAAGTAGCTGTTGATTCTTGGTATGGCTGGTGCTATCAGAAGTTACATTTTAGGAACAAAGTTGTACAGTCTCCTTGTTATAGGGAGAGAAAATTCAGACTGGAGGATTAGTCGAAATGTCCGATCAACACATACGTAACACCTCTGATTACAATAATGGGAGACTAATGAGTGGAAATCCTTCCACTGAAGCTCTCAGCTGTCCACAGCTGCTGGGGGCTTCAGAAAGTGGATCTAGAAATGTTTTGAGAGAGTAGGAGCTATTTCTTCCCCCCACAAATTTAGACTGTTCTCACATTTCTTTAGCCCCATTATTATTATTCCGATTCTCCAGCAATGCATGCTGTAGAGGTCAGTATAAAATTTAAAACTCTACCTGGGGTTTCTGCGAGCAAGAATGAAATGAGTTTTTCATTCTTCCTGCCAAAACAACCGGCGTGCTAAGAAGCCTAGAAGAAAGCTGCCACTAGCACAGCATCGTCTGGAAAGATCCAGACAAACATGAATGGAATAGTATTTTGAATACTGTTTACTACAACAATCATCATAATCTCACTGTTACCCTGTGCTCCACCACATGCTTTTTGTAGCCACCTGTTGTCTTGTACGTGTAAGCTCCCTGGAGCAGGGACCATCTGTCTGTTTTATGTGTGTGTATGATGCCTACCACAACGGGCCCCAATGGGGAGCTCTAGGAATCAGTGCAACACAAAATAATAATAAATTAAACATGAATGTTTGTAATTTGGGGCATTAGCAGTTAAGAGGGTTTCCTTAAACTAATACTGGGTGTGACTGTGAATGTCCTAGGAGTTAAGGGACCTCCACCCCTCTCACAATCAGGTTCTTTGTTTACATTTTGCCATCACCTGTATTATAGTTCTTCTCTACAATGGATACAGCAGCTCCATAAACACTGAAAGCATAATCAGTAACACGGGAAAGTCTGCTTAATTGCTTAGCTGAAGGAAGGGTCCTGGTACTACCAAGCAGTGCTCAGCTGTTACAATCCTCTCACCAGTTTTAGTTTCACTGCAATAAAAGCCCTCTAGATTGTATCTATAAAAGCTGAGGTAATGATCGTTGAGTGCTTCCCATTTGACTGGGCAGCAAATTCTTCATATACCACAGCCAATTCTAAGTCTTTATCACAATGGGTAGAAATGTAACCAGTACAGTGGAAAACACAACCACGAAGTAGTACAGCTCAGGAATCAATAGGGGCCCTTTGACAGTTTCCTTGGACTGGGAAAGGAGGACTTTTTCTCCTTTTAGTCCCACTTATCTTGCATAGAAGCCTTCCAGAAAAATCCAGTGCGCAGAGCAACCGCCTATTGACCCTTCACATTCTTTCAACGCTAATCTCCGTCTGGCACTCTGCTGTAACTCAACCCAAAGAACTGGATCTGTCTAGATCAGGGTGAATAAATATAAATGCTTTTTTAAATTTAAAATTGGATTTTTTATTTAAATACAATTTAAAATTGAATACAGATTATTTGAAATTAAATTTAAAATTGTTGACCTGTTAAGTTGTAAACTTATTATAATCAATTAAAATCATTTAAATTAAATACAAAATATAATAGAAGCAGTACGTTTGCTGCCAAGTTTTAAAGTAAATTCTACTAGTTCAGTAGTTTGGGTCACTGGCTAGGCACCTAGAACCAGTCTGTTGAAGTGCTAAATCAACTTTTGCCAGCAGTTCCAATATTTTCCTCATTTCAGTTTATTCAACTAGTTTGGTTCAATGACTAGATCATTCAAAGTAAGGGAAAAAACAACTAAAACTTGTTTTCCTTTTCCAGTCTATGAATAAAAACTAGGTTTGAGAGGAGATCTACTAATTTTAAATCTGGAAGGACATGGTGACCAGAAACAAATCAATTCACTAATGACAAATCATTCTTCCTTGCTTTAATAAATCAGTTTGTTTTAAATGCAAAACATATTTTGCTAAGAAAAAATGTTTATCAAAAAGTTTATGTATCCAGCATATCTGAAGTGGCTTTATTTAATAAAATGTAAATGCTGTTTTTGTGCATTTTAAATTGAATGTGAGTTTCCACACAGAGCTTGACACAAGTCACAAGTAAAAAAAAAAAAAAAAAGTAATCTAGTAAATAAGAAATGCACCATTCACCATTTTCTAACATAATAAAAATATAAAAATTAAGAATCTGAATAAATTTACATTAAGCTATGTAATTGCTTAAAAATGTGTATCCTCCTGGTGAGCAAAAAAAAAAAAAGCCCCAAATTCAGTGTAAAAGGTTTTAATGGTTACCTATCAGTGAAAAACAAACCTTTCTTTAGGAAAATAACTAAAAAGTACAAATGAAAAACACAATTCAAATCGATGATTTAAATCAAGGTTTTCTGCTTGCTGATTTAAATCATGATTAAAATTGGCGATTTAAATCAATCCATCCTGGTCTAGGTTAGAAAATATGCTTCTTTGAGCAAGTCTCTCTCTTCATATGTGTTTGCAAAGCGCCACAGGCACCTGCAGTATTATAAAAACGATAACATTTCATTCCATTTCATTAGTACAAGAAAAAAAAACAAAAAACACTTACACTGAATCAATTTAATCCAAAACAGATTCAACAAGAATAAAGCACCCATCACTGGTCTGCTCAACATGGGTAAAAATTGCCTGCTACTTCCTCAGATATGCATCACCGAAATCTGACATGAAGCTTGTTTGGGGCAGAAACTCAATTGAAGATCCACAGTTTTAACCCATGTTTAAACTGCATAAATCCATATCTACCTATTTATTTTGGAGTTCTAGCCGCTGGCACATGGGTAGACATAGTCATTATTAGGAAGCACATGGAGAATGAGACACCCTTAACAATATGTACAATTAGCTTTTCAGATGTATTCACCTGACCGTGTGTTTCAGACATGGATCTGCAAACCTCTGCTACAGCCAGATCTGCACACAGTGGGAGCACACAATTGGGATATGGAAGTATTTAATATTGCAGAAGCACAAAGATACTTACATTCAATAGTTAGGTGGAAGAATATCACTCTATAGCAGAGGTTCTCAAACTGTGGGGGCACGCCCCAGAATGTATTCTGGGGAGTGGGGGGAAAATGTGAGAAACTTTAGGGAAAAAAAAAAAAAATCTTACTGCACACATTTTACCCACAGTAACAAATAACTAGCAAAGCTGATTCCTCCAGACATATCAGGTCATCAGATAGTGCTATGCATTTGACTCTAGATGGCACTGCGCATTTTGACGGATTTCTGTTAAGTTTGCATAACATTATGCAAAGTTGGTGCTGTCTGCACGTTAATCCGTTTGCTATGATGCGGTGTGCACGTTTCAACCACAATCACAGTTTTGCTTTTGCTCTTTTTACAATGGATCATTGGCTCATTTGTGCAACAGCAAACAAAGGCTACTCAAATGATGGAATTGCTCTGCTCCAAAAAACAGGTGAATCCCATTAGACTAGTAACAACAGTGTGATGCAAGTAAGCAGTATCTCACTTAAAATCTACATTACTATATATTTAAATGGCTCTGTTTGAATCAATGCCTTACTGTTTTTAATATTCAGGGAGAGTTGCATGTTGATTTTTTTTTTTACTGGTATATGTACTTGTGTGGTGGGAGAGCGGGACAAACTACTACAGACGCAAAGAAGGGGGGGCGTGATCAAATATGTTTGAGAACACTGCCCTATAGGATTCTTCTAGATGGTACTTCAGAACCACATGTATTAAAAAAAAAAAGTATTTACAAGTTCAATACACAAGTTTTGGTGTATAGAGAATGCAATATCTAGCCCCACCTACCTTGCATCTCACCTCCTGGGTTATGTGGTCCTCAGTATGTTGGTATAAGCACTGTGAATCCCAAACTCTCTCATTAAGAGAAGGCACTCAGATACTATGCTGATGGGTGGCAGTATCAAGCCAAAAGAGAGAGAATGAAACCATTATTTACACAGGTTTCAGAGTAGCAGCCGTGTTAGTCTGTATCAGCAAAAAGAACAGGAGTACTTGTGGCACCTTAGAGACTAACAAATTTATTTGAACGTAAGCTTTCGTGGGATAAAACCCACTTTATCTCATCGGACCAACAATAAGTCCAAGTTAAACAGATCCTAAGCCTCAAAACTAGTAGAAGAGCGGTGTGTGGCTGCATACATTGCACAAGGGTAGGTAAAATGGCACTGCACAAGCCACTGAAAAACAGGCACAAATGCAGTCACTTGTTTTAACCATGTTATCATTTCAGCAATCTAGAGACAAAATAGACTAAATACTGTTTCTCAATGGAGCACAAGAACAACCAGACTGGATCAGACACAAGGACCCAGCTTTTCCAGTATTCTGTCTTCAACTGTGGCTAGCAGCAGATATTTCAGAGGCAGATGCAAGAAATCCCACATTAGGCAGATGCAAGAGGGCTGGGGGGGTGGGGGGCGGGAGGAAGAGAGAGAATCTGCCCCCCACATTAGGTCTCCCAATCCCTAACAATTAGAGGTTGTTTTAAATCCTGAATCTTGAGATTCCAAAGTGTATTAATTCTGGACATTCTTGTAACAAATGTCCAATCCCTTTTGGAATCTTGCTCACTTCTTGTCCGCTACAACATCCCACGGCAATAGTTCTACAGTTTAATGACAGGTTGTGGAACCCATTTAATTTCATGTTAAACCACCTTAAGATAAATATGCAGTGAAGCCTCCAGATCCAGCATTACACCTATGGCATCGGAAACAGACACTTGGAGCCTCACCTAAGTAACCAAGTGTTCTTGCTACTGTTACCTCTCATTCCCCCTCCTGTCTATTCTCACACTGGTTGTGTCTAGTTGTAAATTAGATTGTAACCTCTTCAGGGCAGGGACAGTGTCTCTTATATGTTTGTACAGACCCAAGCACTAATCAGATCCTGACTGGGGTCTTGTGTGCTATGACAATACAAATAATACATAATACTTTAAACCTCTGGTTATCTGAAGACGGGAGTGGAAGACAGGGGTGGATCACTCCATAACTGCCCCGTTCTGTACACTCCTCCTGACGCTCTGGTACAGGCCACTGTCGGAGACAGGATACTGGGCAAGATGGACCAGGGTCTGAGCCAGTAAGGTAGCTCTTATCTTCTCACGACTTACCGAAATGCTTTATTCATCATCTGATAGTTAAAGTGCTCAGGAGCTAGTCCTACCACCACGGCATTGGGATCATTTGTAGGTATCCCTGGAAAATGAAAATCAAAACACAATCCCTCAGATTTACTTATTCTAAAAAACATTTGTAAACAACAATTTTTGTCTTATGACCAGTGAGCGAATTAGTTTATACCTAACAATATACGTTCAGCCTTCCATGTGACTAAATGCCTCCCTGGACCTCTGATACAAAGTTAGAGCAGAAGGGCTTCGTGCAGGGCAGCTAAGAAGAATTGGCAGGGGGAAATGGAATCATTCCCTACAACCCGCATAGCTTGTGGAGAGGCTGCTCAGACATGCCACTTCTACAGCCCAGGGCTCTATTAGCAGACAAGATCCACAGAGGCTCCCTAAATAGGGGAATCAGAAACTTCTGGATCCATATGGTGACTGTCTCCAGTGCAACCCCAACTTCCTTCCCTCCAAGCTGCTCCAGAGAGATTTATCACAGCATGCCTGCAGGGAATACAGTCCTAGCATGCAGCTACTTCTCAGCTTATCCCTTCACCCAGCAGCACAGCAGTAGTTCCACTGTGCCAGGACTTCTAGAAGCTGAGGGAGGACGGATCATCTGGCCCACACAATCTAAATATGGCAGAAGCCATTAAATAAAGCGTCAACATTGACCAGTTACCATTCTAAGTATAAGGGAAAACTACAGCATCTCAGGAAGCAGTCCTTTGTAGAACCTGTAGGGACACATGCGGACATTTTAATGGTGACCACTATGAATAAAAGGTAAAAGGACTGCACTGTTCCCAGTGCCCTGTAGAAGAAGAGGAGTCAAAAAATGAATGGCTTCTCTCTTCCTGCACAAATGCACAAACTAGGAAATCTGAACAGGAAATTATAACCCTCTGAAACATGGAGCAGTTCTAACTTCCATGATCCTTGCTGATTACAATCCACAAGGACCACTGTGAGGAGGAAAGTAGGCAATCAGATCAATAGCAACTGATGGAAGAGGGTCTCAAGATCCCAGAGGCAGATAAGATTGGATTCATTAGTTGATAACACTTGGGGTTAACACTTTCCTGTCGAACATGGAGGCAAGTATTAATTTTTGGTTTTCAGAAGAAGTGTTATCTTCTTTGGTTTAACACACTGACGCCCTTTCATTTTAAAAGTAGACTGTGAGTACAGTTAGACATTGGACAACAGAAGTCAGCATTTCCTGATAAAACACTTTTAGTTCTGTCCTCAGATCCATAAGTACATGCACATAAAAGGGATTAATTTATGTCTTTCAGCACTGACAACAGATAAAGGGGTTGATGTGTCAGGAATCTGCTGTTCTCCACAACGCATGCAACTCCAGATCCAGTAATTGTGATGACAGATCCACCCAACCACATATATTGAAAGATTTAGCTAGTGTAGGGACAGAGTATACAAATTCTTCACTTTTATCACCATCTTCTGAAATAGAAATCTCTGAATGCTTAATTTACACGGTTAGTTTCCAGGTGCTTTGCATGTTAATTAGACTGGGATAGTGAATTTCAGCGAGTGTTTTGCTCTCCTCTGGTTATGAAAAGTTCTGCTTGGGGTGAGATTTCTTTTTGGCAGGCATGGTTGTAAATGTTGTTCTGGTTATGATGGAAAAGCTCTATCCAGAGAGGAAGGCCTTGCAGCAGGACCTTAAGGCCATCACACTTTGGATTAGTCTCTTCTACAAGTTCGTTACACAGCCAGGTGCCCTTGAGAATACCTTATCTCCAGTTCTCACATGCTTTATCCTGCACTGTTCTAGAGGAGCACAACTTTTTTGGCAGTTCTCAGATGGTGATGTCATCTCTAACGTAGCTAGGACGTGGCCCACTAATACCTTTGCAGAACAGGATCAAGTCATAGAACCAGCAGTGGTAGCAGAGTTGGAGCCAGTGTTGGGACAGGAGCACAAGGGTGAGGCAGGCAGCAGCATCATGCACATGCTGGTGTTTTTGCACTGCCACCCTTGCTGGAATAACTTGCACTTCTGTGCCTCAACAGGCCTGAAGTCAAACAGATTACTGTCCTGTGTCTCATACTGCACATCTCTCAGCTAACCCAGAGAGCCAAATACAGAATGTAGCACTCAGAGACACCCTGTAGATATAAGACACTCTCTGAAATCATCTGGGTCCATTAACTAAAGAATGGATTACACTCATCCATCTGTGACCAATCTGATGTGGGGAAAATTATCCAAGAACAATCCAACAGTAGTTACTAACAGAAATTTAAAACATTCTCCATTTTACTTAACTGTTTCAGGAATGCTACTGAGAGTACGTATGAGAGACTCTGCATATGGAAAAGACCCCAAAATACCCAATGCAGTCCATGTTGAGTCTAATCAATGCACAGACATGACACTGATTTAACTAAACTGATTTAGAAACAAACTGCAGATCCTAGCCTAGATAAGGGTTGTTGAGAGTATGGATACACCTGTCCCCAGCAATAGGGATCTGATTTAAAAACCAGAAAGAATAGATTATAGTTTCACTGCCCATAGCCCATTGAGACTTTTTTGAAGAATACTGAATAGAATGTTGGACGAAATTAAAAAGAAAATTCCCAGCTCCTAGCATGAAAGGATAAGAACCTACTGAAATCATAAACCTGTTAGGACTTAAATTTTTGGCATATGTGTTTGGACGGGGGCGGGAGAGGGAACAATACCAAATGATCCACAACTTTGTCACCCTTTGAGTTAAAATTAAGGGATATTAACATTCTGATTGTTTGCAAATCTGGTTAATTTAGAATCTGGATATTTTAATTTTTCTCAATATAAAGACTTAATGGTAATACAATAAATGTTTATTAATTCATGATAAATGACAGTAAAATACCTTAGGTTTTTACATTTGATAATCACAAAACTGATATGTGATAATATCAAATCCACTGCAGTAGCTTTCTGGTTGAGTCTATACTGAAAATTTTCAGCAGTTCTTCCCAACACTCATCTAGAAATGCGTGCAGGACATTTTTTTTTTGAGAGATTTAAATTTTTTTTATTAAAGCTGATGTTAAAAAAAATATGTAATACATAGGTTGAGAGAAGAGTGTCTGTACATCTGAATATAGTGCTTAGATTATCCACAAATACAGAGTTTGTTTTTAAAAGTCATATGATACATAGAGTACATAATCAGAAATAACCCAAATTTAGATGAATAAATTTAAGAATACAGTTTAGATATTAGCATCCAAGTATTCTACTCTGTTGTCTAACCTTGCTCAAAGTAGGGCCAGATACAGTGGTAAAAAAATGCACTGCACCAGTGTCAGACCAAGAACTGGGAGAACTGCTATGAGTGTTCTCAGTATAGACAAGGTCCCCATAAAAATCTTACAAGAAAACCTCAGTTTCCCTACACTTTGGTACACACATTCTATAAAACGTGTTGACATTTACAGATAGAGTATACCCCAATGATCCGAATTTCAGATCAAATTAGTTTAACTGTCCTCCAAATCTGAAATGCATAGAGGAATGGCATTTTATCAGCTTATCCAAAGGTTTTGGCTGTCCCTTCCCACACACCCCCAAGACACACAGATAATCAGAGTTTAGCTCTAGATGAACAAAAGAGTGACTTCAGGAGGTTTCTGAAAACTAACTTTCTTTCAAGTAAAGAAACACTCCTACTGATGACTGTACAGCAGTCCAGGTCTCAAGCATTCATCATTGTTGTAGCTTATGGATTGTGATGATTTTGCTAACCTACACGAATAGTCCATTAAGCATGCAGAATATAGCATAGTTCATGGTGCTGAAGTTGAATTAAAATCAGCAAAAAACACATTACAACACTGTAGCTGGGTACCTATAGTAATTCATAAAACCAGCCAGTTTATTCCCCAGAGGTGGGGTCCTCTGAACACTTCTTGGAGCACTAACGATCCTGCAGCCTTATCATAGGTGCTGACTCCGTGAGCATTCCAGGGCTGCAGCAGCCACAACCCACCTGCCAATCACCTGTTCGGCAGGCCCCACCGATCAGCTCCTCTCTCTCCCCCCCCTCCAGTGCCTCCCATCCGCCGCCAATCAGCTCTTTGGTGGCAGGCGGGAGGTGCTGGGGGGAAGGGGGAGTAGCGGGGGTGGGAAGAGGCGGAGCAAGGGTGGGACACGCTTGGGGGAAGGGGTGGGAAGAGGTAGGGCATGGGCATAGCCTCAGGGGAGGGGTGGAGCAGGGGCTAGAAGAGGCAGAACAAGGGTGGGGCCTTGGGGGAAGGGGTGGAGCACCCCCGGGGGAAGCTGTAAATCAGTGCCTGTGATCTTATTTTCATTTTAATCATACAGGGCCTGTAAGTAGTGTAGAGGTCACACCTGTCCTTTTGGCAGAAGACAGCAGGAAGCAACTGGGGCCAAAGGTCCAATCTCGGTCCTGAATTTGTGCAAGGGAACATTGCAAGCAGTCCTTCATCCTATGTAGGACTTATCATACCACCTCTCCCACTACCACCCTTCATCCCCTACTATGTTCCCAATCCTTGACAGCTCTGAAACAAAATATCAAGCTAGTCTGCCTCTGGTAGTGGAGGCTGGTAACATCTCAAGGTGAACAGACACAAATGACACATGAAAGTACCATTCAGTCAATTTACAGCGTTGGGCAAAGATGGTCATGTATCTGAATCGAGAAGAAATGGGCACTCTGGAGGGGACACAACAGCTGTTAAGGGCTCAGCAACACTACAGGACAGGAAGCAAATCAATGGGATACAATAATCTATAGATGAGTTTAAGTAGGCGGAATGCAATTACCCAAATAGACAAGTGGTCAAAATAACAATGGAATTAATTACTCCTCTGATAAGTGCTAGGGGCCTTTTAATGTCTGAGAATCTCAGCTTCACATCTTAAATGACAGGGATGGGATCTCACCTATTTACATGGGACAGACAATTGTAAAAGTTCCATCAACTAATAGAAGGCTCACCAAGGCTGCTCCCAGGTTCAGCTGATCACCACCTTACCTCTGAAATCTTGCAAAGCATTGTCGTCCACCAGCAGCAGGGGCCGGACCTGCTTTTGCTCCAGGAGGTTTCTGGCCGCAGTCAGAGATGTGAAGATCTCATCTTCTGCAATGTCAAATTCCAGTGTCTTCAGCCTCTCCAGAAGGTCTCTCTTGCTCTCTTTGGTTGTGTTGGTCACAAATCTAATGGCAACTGGAGCATTGCGTAATCTAATCCAGGGAAAGCAAAGCCGAGTTGACTAGAGAATTTTGTTACATACAACATACATTTTTAATGCACCTTTCACTCATTTTCTTTCTATTTTAAAGGAACTCTCGGTATATAAGCAACCTCTGAAAAGACAATCCCCTTCCCTTGCTGCACCTTAGATTACAGATGCCAAGAAGAACTGTAAACAGCTGATGAACTCCTGACCATTTAGCTTGTTTATTTTTTGTTTTTCAATCAGTTGAGTCAATAATCAGTCTTAAGGCCCATTGTCCAACAAAAGCAGTCAGAGTCCTCAATAGGAAGAGAACTTCTTCCACTGGAGCTAAAGGAATAATGTGCCAGTAGCAACAGCATTCTCTATGTGGAGCAGCCACTAAAGCAGGACGTGTCACATGGCCAGAGTATTGCATCTGTGACGCTGGCAGACAAGTGGGGCAAGGTGAGGAGGCATGGGATGGCGGGGGGGGGGGAGGGGGAAACATGCAACAGACAGCATGGGGCACATGGGGCTGCTGGGGGGATCACAGACTGGGGTTCAGAAGAGCTAGTGGGACTAGGACAGAAACTGAATGGGAGTGGAGGGTGTAGGGACATATGGGGATGGGTAAAAGCGGAGTGGCTGAGAGGGTACAGGGACACATGGGGACGGGGGAGGGGTGCGGAGACACATAGGGATGGGGGAGCAGGGGTGGCTGAGTGAGAGGGCAGGGGCACACAGGGATGGAGGGAGAGGATGGCTGAGTAGGGGTCCAGGGATACATGGGAACAGGGGCAGACGTGTCTGACTGAATGAGAGAGGCTAAGAGTCCGCCAGGGTCTGCATGAGAGGGGGGGCTCCCCGACTCCCTAACATTCCCCCCTCTAAAACAACCTGCTCCCAACTTCTCCCACCCACACTCAACAACCCTCCAGGTTCACACCCAGTCTTCTTCCCAGCAATTACTTCCCTCTTCCTCAGCTCCTCTGTTACGCCGGACTCCCCTAAGCCTTTGCACTTCTTTTGAGGGATGCAGGAAATACATTTCTGTATTGTAGTTTAAATGAATTATTACTCAAAGTTCTGTATGAATATGCCTAGTAAGGAATCTATTTGTCAAAAAATCATTTCCTGAATCTTTTTTTTTTTGGTCTTTATTGTTACAGACATACTTGCTGACAGGTAATAAATTACAATATAATCACAGCAGTTTCAATTATTTTGATGTTACTTTGACAAATAAAATATGCAGAATTTTAAAATCTTGTGTGCCGAATTTTTAATTGTATGGTGCAGATTTCCCCCAGGAGTAATAAATAACTCATTTATTTTTCTTAATACTTCTTTAGTTAGTTTATTATAGGATTGGCTACACGTGTTGCCTTCGGGTTGAGATCTGAGGTATAACTGACCTGAGATAAGTGACTGCTCCTTTGTGACTGGAAGTGACCTAAATATTTTTGGTGTAAGGGACCATCTATCACAAAGGCAGGCCTAGGTGGCAAGGTAGCTCAGAATGGCCATGGGGACTGTCTGTGACTCCATGATTAGGCTGTTATAGTGCTTCAGGATTTGGTGAAATCTAAGCTTAGAACTCACAACCAATTTGGGGTTTGTGCCCTGCTTTTTCACTCACTACTCACTTGTTCACAGAATGAGCCACGTGCCAATTGCTACAGCTTCTTTTAGGAAGAGCAATTACTTGGGGATATTTCTTTAAGCCTCCAAGTAAAAAAACCTGGCTCTTCTTTGCAGTGAAAATGACTAGCCTTCTTTCCAGGGCTGCTATCCCAGGTACAGGCAGGGCATGCACTAGAACAGGGGTAGGCAACCTATGGCACGCGTTTTTTCAGTGGCAGTCACACAGCCCAGGTCCTGGCCACCGGTCCGGGGGGCTCTGTATTTTAATTTAATTTTAAATGAAGCTTCCTAAACATTTTAAAAACTTTATTTACTTTACATACAACAATAGTTTAGTTATATATTATAGACTTATAGAAAGAGACCTTCTAAAAACGTGTAAATGTATTACTGGCACGTGAAACCTTAAATTAGAGAGAATAAATGAAGACTTGGCACACCACTTCTGAAAGGTTGCCAAGCCCTGCACTAAATATGATTTATAGGAGCAATACACCTTCTTCCCCTCCCACCTCCCCCTTTCTCACACTGACCCAGGCGAGTACAGTACCTGGCTGAGCAAATCCCAGTAGAAACCAGGTGGAGATAGTACAGAAAGTAGGAGAGAATCAGTGGCTGTGTGGTAAAATAGCTCCCCATCTCCTTATCCCACACAAGCTCCTTCAACACTCTCCCTCTCAGGGATTGAAGATCTGGAGGTATACACGGAACCTGGGAGGAGCCTAGATGATCTCTATGGCATCTCCCCCCTTCCAATCTATAGGGATTTCCCCATAGAAGATAATACTGACCCCCCTGATATCATCTTCCACAGGTTTTCCCTGAGCACAGGTGCAGAATGGAGCAGTGGCCAACCAGGACCCATGTTGCCACAGGATTTCCAGGGGATTGGTGGTTCTCACTCCCTTTTCATTCTATAGGTTTAGGAGGCAACTGTCTCCACCAGTGTTAGTGGAAAGAAACTCAGGCGTTTCCTGATCCCTATGTGAGTTTTCCCTCCAACTAGTGGTTTAGCACTACAAGTGTCTAATTCGGAAACCACAGTTACGTATATAGGCCCTGATCCTGCAAAGACCCATGCTTAACCTTACACTTTACAAGTAATCCCACTGAAAACAATGGGACTATTCACAAAGTTATGCATAAAGTTAAGCATATGTACAAGTCCTGGCAGAATCAGGGCCTTAAATCTTCCTCCTACTCGGGTCACTACTTCTGCATCATTTGAGAGGTCATCTCTTAATCAATTTGATCATTTGCTTAACTTTGGTGGTTTCTCCCCATATTTTATAGGATCTGTTTTCCAGGAGGAAGCATTCTCTAGCAGTTAGCAGATGTCAACAAGACCCCTGGGTTGCATTCCTACCTCCAGGTCATTAATGTAGGACAGGTATTTATATCTCACTCATCTGAGTGGTTGGAGATAATGACACTGCCTACCAGGAGTGCTGGGAGGATTAATTAACATTCTGACATTCTCAGAAAAGAGGGGCTATATTATAGAACATTTCCAAAGCATGGTAAATTAATGTGCTCGAAAGTTGGGCTTTTTGCTTCGCAGAAGAAGTTTTAAAAAAAGAGAGATAATAAAATGAAGCAAAAACTAAGCAGAAAGGCCAAATTAAATGTAGGCTCCCCAAAGAATACCCTCTGAGCCAAAATCTTCCCCCAGTTACTCTAAATTTATACCACTGTAACTCCACTGGCGTCAGTGAAGTTACTATGGAGTCAGTCCAATGTAACAGAGTGGAATAGGGCCACATGTGTATATTTGCTTATGTACATCAGGAGTATGAGGTACAAGCTCCAGGAAAGCCATTCAGCTAATGAGGTATCTGTATAAAAACAGCACTTACATGCATTTTTGTCTTTCAGAGGAACATGGGAGGGATAACTTGCCTTTTAAGAGCTTCCTGTGCGCCCGGCACAGCTGAGTCCTCAACGTGAAGTGTGCCACTGAGATCCACCAAGACTGCTTTCAGCACGCGCCGAGCTGCCATCCTTCATTCCCCAGGGGAAAAAAAATAAATGAAACAAAAAACTGGTTAGGAGACAATGGACGATAAAAATGAGGAACCCTGTTAAGCGTCTCATTTGTGCCAAGCCTGGTATTCCTCAGAACATTACTCATAGTATTGAATGGGCCCCTTTAGATAGAGAAATAAACAGCAGTGTTAAAAAAAAATACATAATTGATGGGGTGGTATTTTCTCAAAGACGCTATATATGGAAATCAGGGGCTATTTGTTTTTAAGGGCTTTTATCTGAGTGACTAAAAATTTTCTAAGCAACTAAGACCATAGGGAAGGAGATTTTTAGGTATGATATTGCTGGATGGAGGCCTCATCTTGCAAATCTTTGCTCGTTTAAGTAGTCTCACTGACTTTAGTGCATTACTCACATGAAAATACACAGTACTCAGCAATTATGTAACACTTTCAACTCTATAGAGCTCAAAATGTTTTACAAAAAGGGGTATTATTCCCATTTTGCAGATGGGGAAACACAGGCACAAACAGGCTAAGGGATCTGCCTAAGGTCAGACAGTGAATCAGTGACTGAGCCAACAATAGAATCCAGATTGCCTAATTCCTAGTCCCAAAGTCTGTCTAGCATGCCAAGACACAAAGCAAGTGAAGACTGACAGGATTGGGTCCCAAAACAACTGGCAAAAAACAGGCTTGCAGCGTGCCAATCTGGAAGTCAATGAAAGCTGAGTGTACTCAGCACCCAGCAGGGTCAGGACCCTCATTTTGTGAGGCAACAGTCAAACAATCTTACATCAGAACACTTCTGTGCTATACAAACAAGTGCAGAACACTCGGCCTAACATAGAAAACGGCATTCCAGGGGTACATGGAAGGGTGGAGGAACAAGGATTCTGTTTTTCAGGCCTGTCGGCAAGTCACACGTGGCGACAGAAGAATCATCTGCAGAAACTAGTACTAGTCATTAATATATCCCTAGTTCAGATACCCTTTTGAACTGTGTCTCCTGCTTCTTGAACAACTTTGCTCAGCCAGTTGTCCCCAATTGCCTAATGGCACAGTCTGCCATCTCTAGATTTTAAGCAGTATTTTCTGTTGTTCTGTTTTGATCACAGTACATAAGAAAGTTGGCGCAGTATTGAACGGTGTGACTGGTATCTTTAAATCTTTTATCAGAACATTTTGATCAATTCCTATGAAGGAACATTTATCTTTAACTGAGATCAAATCAGTCATGAACCTGATGTCTCAGGTACTAGGAAAATTCTACAGATGACTTTATGACTTTATGATCTGCCTAAGTTTTCTTTAATACATACTGGTAGATGGTATCAAGGAAGATTAAGCATATTTTAAAAATAAGTCTGATACGATGAAGGCCAAGGCTGAACTTCTATGATAAAAAGCTGATAACAAATGACTATATTGGCAGAGTTAGTTCGGGATCTTTGGCAATTTCTTTATAAAAAGGGCATCTGGGGGTAATTCAAGACCTTCTCCAAGGGTCAAATCTTCTGGCCCACATTAAGGCCACTGATGTCCCTGAATGCAATGGAACCAGCATGGCTTCACACTACCTAAATGCCACAGAGTTGTTTTCCGTGAGGCCCTTCAACCCTAACACAAGAGGTTTTAAGGGATGAGGGGCGACAGAAAAGCAGATCCGCCAGTCCTGCTTACCTGAATTCATCAGCCAAACCTCACGCCTGCACAGCAAGCATGTAGCGTCCATATGAATAGCTGCAGCAGCTGAGGCGGTGACTATGCTGCCGCTCCAAGGCCTGATGGGTGGGAGGGAATACCTTACCCCCCACCTCTGAGCCCCGCTGACTCCTCTGTAAGCAGCCCATTTACTCAGGCTGTGCTCAAAGAGCAAGCTTTCCCCATAATTAACATGCTCAAATACATTTGTTAGTCTCTCAGGTGCCACAAGTACCCCTGTTCTTTTTGCGGATACAGACTAACACGGCTGCTACTCTGAAACTTGGTTATATACAGAACTCCTTTCAATGTAGCCTAAAAGTGGAGTGATTGAAGAATAAAATTCAAAATCCAGTCAATCCTATAGTACTTTGAAATCCAGGATTCAATGCTCACTTTCTTATACAGTAAGTGGCTTAATGTAATAGACTGGAGAACGTTAGAGAGAGAGATCCTTCCCTCTCCCTTTTCAGTATCTACCCTGTGAACCTTATTCATGTTCTGCCTCTCTAAAGACAACCTGCTATGTCAGAGACTAGGGGATAAAACATGGTTTCTCCCCTGTTCTCCCATTTAGATCAGTAAAATATGTAATGCGTGAGTATGTAACTCTATGCCTGTCACAGGATTTGATGGATATTTTAGTGCTCTTGAAGAGCACTGTGCAAAAGACCACCCTTTCCACCTTACTTTAGATATAACAGAGCACTGTTCAGCTTCATATGTCAAACACACAGAAACGCCTAATGATATAAGCATCAAACAAATAAAACATATATTAAATAAGTAAAACTAAACACAGTTCTGCAACTGCCTCAAAGTTGAGTAGACCACTCAGCATTACATTGGGTCAATGCTGAGGCATTTCATTCATCAATAAAAATTTCTCTGCTAAATTCCTATCTGGCCAGCTTCAGTTTTAATACAGCAACCATTCACTGCAGCATACTGTCAATGAGGAACTCAATATATTGTACAGTGTCAGCTACAGTTCTAGGGTGATTCATAACTATCATTTTGGGCTGACCACTCTCCATTATTTGCTACCTAACATCCCACATTGTGTATCAATACACTGTAAGCTGGGCTCTCCTGCCCCCATTTTGTAATAATCATACAAGGGATTGTACACTGTGACACCCATGTGTGGTATAGTGCCGTAAATAAAGCAGATGGTTAAAACAATATAGTATTACAGGGGTCGGCAACGTTCGGCACGCGGCTCGCCAGGGTAAGCACCCTGGCGGGCCGGGCCAGTTTATTTACCTGCTGACGCGGCAGATTCGGCCGATCGTGGCCCCCACTGGCCGCGGTTCGCCGTTCTGGGCCAATGGGGGCGGCGGGAAGCAGCGCGGGTCGAGGGATGTGTTGGCCGCGGCTTCCCGCCGCCCCCATTGGCCCGGGACAGCGAACCGCGGCCAGTGTGGGCCGCGATCGGCCGAACCTGCCGCATCAGCAGGTAAATAAACTGGCCCGGCCCACTAGGGTGCTTACCCTGGCAAGCCGCGTGCTGAACGTTGCCAACCCCTGTAGTTTGACTACGCACCCTTTATTTTAAAATATGTCCCTTACTTGATGCCTATTGTTCTGCATCAAGTCAATACAGGAGCTACTTTATCCCATATATTTCAGCAATGATTCTGCAAAGGACAATACCCTCTGATACCAGTGTGTATTATGCTAGTAACGATCTTGTACTGCAATTAAAACACCACATGGTGCAATAAGCTCTAAGCTGCATTTATTTTACCAACCACATGTCCTTTCTCTCCTTGGATTGCAGGGGGTCACCATTGATCACATAGGTCAACTTGTGCGGACAAGGGTTACATTACAGAAGATAAATCCCAGGAACAGGGAGCGAGTGATGAATCCACTCCAGGGTATGAGCCACCCACTCACCACCTGGGGTGAGGAAGGAAGTGATGCTATGGGCAGGTGAGTCCATAACTGTCCACTACGGGACCTGTCACAGGCTAGACAGGCTATGGGTCTGTGCCCAAGAGGCAGCTCCCATGGGGTGTGTTACCATGGGACCCCCAATGGGGCTTACCAATGCATTGTGGGAAGTCAAGGCCCTCACCTAAACTCCCCACATGGGAGGAGACAAGGTCACCCCTTTAGGACTCCTGGGCGGGGCCCTGTGGTTGTGCCCCGCCCCCGAGGGGTGGGCACTGACAAACCCCACCCCCCTCAGTGCCCCCTCCCCGGCCTGACAGACACCCCGGATACTAGGGAAAGGCAGGAGGGAAATGGATCAGCCTCTCCCATATGCACCAAGTGAAAAGTGGCAGCGTGAGGACTCCCCTCCTCGCCATGGAAATGGTACCGTCCTCTCACCGCAGAGGGTCCATTCTCCCGCGGCGGGTGACACACAGAGAATGTGAGGTGCGACTGTGGCTCTCTCCTCCTCACCCTTTACCATGCAGTTGGTCCCGCCTTCTCCGTAGAGACAGCGGGATTTGGACCGGTCCATTCTCGGGAGTGGGGGAGGACAGGTTTCTCAGGGTATCCCCATCTTAGCTCCCTTCGCACACAACTGCCCAACTCACCTGACTCCAGCCGAGCACCTGTCCGGGAGGGGGAGGGGAGAGCGAACCGTGCTGTGCCCGGGACCTACCTGTCCCTGCGCTATGGGGTCCTCGTGGGCTCTGAGCGGCTGCCCACTCCAAACGCCTGTTTTTTCCCCAAAGACCAAAGCTATGTGCGATATTTTCGCAGCTTGCCGTTTTGTGGCTCCGTGACTGATATTCCTGTATTAAAAAATGCAGCCTCCCCCGAAGGAATTTGGCATTACAGACAGGCACTCTGAGAGACAGCCTTACGTTCCGGTATAGGAGAAGTGCAACCTGGCCAGGGAATCATGGGTCCGAGGATGGCGTGCTGCACTGCCAATACCTGTCTCAGGTGGGGCGCAACCTATGGAGGGTATAGACGGGACAGCATGCCAGGCTGCATTGCTAAGGGCAATCTCATGTGGTGGCGGTGCAATCTGCAAATATGACAGGTCACAGCTGATCATGCTGTACCATTTAGAGCACTCTCATATAGCATTGTGGCCAGAAGAGACAACAGGCCCTACCTTGCAGGGCTACTGTGCCAGCCCAGGACCATATGAGCACCAGGTTCCATCATGCCTGGCTCTCTGTTGACTTTGTGCTTTCACATGTTCAATGGGTCTGCCTGGGAAATAGCAGTCTCCGTTTTCATGAGCACTTTAATCATAGAAATTTAGGGCTGGAAGGGACCTCAAGAGGTCATCGAGTCTATACTGAGGCAGGGTAAGTATACCTAGACCATGCCTGATACATGTTTGTCTAACCTGTTCTTAAAAGCCTTCAATAACAAGGCTTCCACAATTTCCCTAAATAACCTGTTCCAGTGCTTAACTACCTGTATAGCTAGATTTTCCTAATATCTAACCTAATTCTTCCTTGCTGCAAACTAAGCTGATTACTTCTTGTCCTACCCTCAGTGGACATGGAGAACAATTAAGCACTGTCCCCATTATAACAATCTGTTCCATTTTACATATGTATCAGAGGGGTAGCCGTGTTAGTCTGAATCTGTAAAAAGCAACAGAGGGTCCTGTGGCACCTTTGAGACTAACAGAAGTACTGGGAGCATAAGCTTTCGTGGGTAAGAACCTCACTTCTTCAGATGCAAGTATATCTGAAGCTTATGCTCCCAGTACTTCTGTTAGTCTCAAAGGTGCCACAGGACCCTCTGTTGCATTTTACATATGGTTATTTTTCAGGGCTAGCTGAACTCCTCTAAAACACAGTTTCAGCATTCTCTTCAACAAAGTATTTAGTTTAGCACTTCCCCTGGTGGTTTGGTTTGGTTTTTGAATAAGCATCAGAAGTTTAAATTGGGTTGGCCTGTAAAATCTGCAAGAGGGGATCTTTGCATCAATAGATCTTATGGGACCTATGAAAGTGGGCCTCCTGCAGAGTTGCTCAAATCTGTATATGTACTGTACTTAGAATCTCCTGTGTCTAGTGGCATGAGGCAACCCCTTTTCCCATTGCTGTCTTGTTTGATTCTGTCGTAAGTTGTTTCCATGATGACAGCATCCTTTTCAATCATCCTGCAGTTTGTCATTCTTTGTCCTCCATGCTTTCTCTTCCCTGCAGGTGGAATCCAATCTAAGCCATACCTTGTGCTTCTGCCACTGAATAGCCTGATGGCATGGCCAAACTACCGCAGCCTTGTGGGTGTGCATAGTATAGTTATACCTGGAGTATACCTCCATAATGTCTCACCCTGGCACCCTACCAAACAACCCCCACTCTTTTGAACCCTCTTCCATGTCTTATTTCCATAACTCCTTATGCCTCCCAGGACCCTGCCACCTCCTTTGATATACTTAGTACACTACAACTTCCTCCAATACCGCCTTGTTTGTCTGCACCACCACCTCCCTTTCTCCTTCCTCCCCCAAAACCCCTCAATTCACAGACTGGGCCTCGTGCACCCAAGTCCATATCCCTCCCAACCCATCACCCCTTCATCTATATCCTTCTGTCTTGAATAATTTCCTTATTTCACAGTCCCCAAATGAACCCCCATTTCTGGCTCAATCCAACAGTTGCTGTAACATCCAGCTGTACTCAGCAGCAAGTCTGTGTTTATAAATGTGTATAGTGATAGCTTAAACATTGCTCTTTGTAAACAATTTTCAAAACTCCCTAACTTTTCAGAAAAGCTCTACTGTGGGATAAGAGAATACATGTGACATTTCAGGAAGATCAATTTCTTATCAGGAAACAGAAGAGGGAGGAGGAAATGCTGTATTTTTTTTTTTTTTTAAATCCAAGTTCAAAGAACCTCACTTAGCTCCTTGATACATTTGTGTAATTGTTTAAGGTCTCAGCTGATCTCTTTAAAAAATTATATTCTCCCTACTCTGGAATTTCCAAGATACTCCAATAGGAACTGATCCCACTCTGGTCAAAAATTCTAGTCCCCTACTGTCGTGCACCAGGCTGGCATTGGATTGGCTACTGCCCTCACACAGAGGAAACTGTATTTCAATGTTCAGAGTGGTAGCCGTGTTAGTCTGTATCAGCAAAAAGAAAAAGGGAGTAGTTGTGGCACTTTAGAGACTAACAAATTTATTGTCTCTAAGGTGCCACAAATACTCCTCGTTCTTTTTGTATTTCAGTGGTGGTAGAAGCAAGTGCTTTGTGAACCTTCAGGATGGATGACAGTATATACAAAATAATTTTTTTCAGTACCCAAAACAGGCTACAGGTTGGTTTGAGATCCTTCCACTTTATGAAGACTGAGTTATGAAAGAGAGTGCTTAGTTTAGACATTCAAATTTATTTACAAATGTTCACTAAAAAAATCTTTTCCTCCTAAATAAACTCGACTTCTGTAAGATCCTGCAACTGAAGATCACCAAACTCATTCACATGCTGTTTTGCAGATTTATCCTTGTATAAAAAAAATATTTTATCTTGAGTCAATGACAGAAGAAGAGGTGATAAACTAAAAGTAAACTGTTCTAAAAACAATAATATAACTACCAGCTTTCTCCAGTCTTCTTTTCTTCCCCACTTTAAAAATAAGCTAAAAGAATTTGGGTCACACTCTAGCAAATGGGAAAAGCTAAACAGAAGTTTGGCTTCTCTAAAAAGATACACAAGAATCAGTCTTCTTGAATTCAAATTTACTACATAACACCAGGCCTGATCCTGCAGTCTTAGTCTAGACAAGATCTATACTGAATTAGGAATTTTGCCTGAGTAAGGACTACAGTGTTTCACTTTGAATAAGAGAGTATTTAAAAAAACAACCACGCAGATGTAACATAACTGAGTCTGAAGTTTGTTGCTGTTCTGTGGTTTGTTTGTTTTTTTAAACTAAACTGCATTTGAAAAAAGGTTGCAGTATTTTTTCCAATATTATCCAAAACAGTTTAGAATACAAACACTGCTACAGATCACCACTGCAGACATACTATTTACTACACATATATTTAGCAAATACTTTAAGAGATCCTTGACAAAACAATGAGAAATACTAATGAGCACTTCACTTGCTAATCTAAATTTTAACACTCAGTTACATGGTTTCCTGGCCTTAGGTACAAACAGTTCTGATTTTGCATAGCGATTGCACATATTTTCAAAACACTTTGTTTGCCATTAGCTTAAATGTCATTGGTTTGAGAAAATATATACCATAGGTGAAATCCTGGTTATGACAAACTCTTCCTGTCTTCAACAGAGCAAAGATTTCACCCACCATCATCCACCAAAAAATAAAAAATATCTGTTCCCAAAATTGTAACACATCTTAATAGCCAAATTAGTGTCTATTTAATAATACTGTGTTAATAACTATAAAACAGAAAACTCAACAACTTATTTTTTAAATAAAAATAAACCGAAGCGTACTAGAAGGAAATTCATCCCTGAGTGACAAGACATTTGTTAAAAGGGTGCAGTTTTCTAATCAGTACAATATGTTACAACACACTGTAACAGTTGGCGCTATTAACCATCAGCAGTAAAACTTTTTGCAGTCCAATGTATTTACAGCACTGTTGCATTGATCACGTTATCTTGTGCAATGAAACTGCAAGTGAACATTAAGAAATAAGATAAATAGAAATTGTGTTTTTATTATTTTAAATTGAATGTCAAGTTTGACAGCTAAGCCATGTTGGATCCAATAAACTCATGGTGGTGGTGGTGGACGGCCTCTCCACTTCAGATGTTCAAAAACTCATTTTCAACAGATGGTCTTCAACCAAATAGCAAGAGCAACACAATTGTAATCGAGTTCACTGCTATTAATGGCACTGTGGGGAAAAAAACAAAAACAGAAAATGAAGGACATTCTCTTTTTATACTGGACAGAGACAGAATGGCATATGCCCATTGAGCCTGGAAAATACCCATTATTGCTTTTTTCAAATTTAATTTGGTTATGCAAATTGAAAGTCTGTGAAATGTTCCGGGGCCAACAACCCAAGATACAAAGAACAAAATACGAAACAGAAATACAAGCTGTATTTAAGGTATGCTGCCTAACAGCCATCAGATGATAGCCTCTAGCTACTATCAACATGGACTGGACACGTATCAGTAAACTAGAAGTGAAGGAGTCCTGTATTTTCATTAACATTCTCCTGAGCCGTCCCGGCCCCACTTACATTTAAGACTACTAGGAATTATTGTGGTTTCACTCACCACTCACACTTTGTATGTAAATCAACTGAATTATGATGCTTTAAGTAAGAATAGAGAGTCAGGTCAGTGATGAATTGCTAATTCTCACTGCTACTATTCTGGAATATCAAGATTCCTGTGTGACCATGCAGAATACAATCTCAGTGGATGCTGGCCTACAAAAAATTTCCAGGTCTTTTGTGGTCTAGTGATATAGGCTACTTTCTATTTGGAGGAGTAAGTATCCCCTTACTAGCCCAGAATTCTACAAATGGCCTCTTTCTAGGAACTAGCTGATGTCATCTTGTTGAAATATATGTGTTTAAACAAAACTCATGACACTAACAGCCAGGCAGCTTCTTTTCCCAATGACTGAAAAGTCATTGAAAGAGCTGAAGTCAGTCACACAGCCCTTTTTGTTGCCTATTGACCCCCTGACTCCTAAAGCAGATCTGAGGAAGGTGAGAAGAGAATTGGAGGGGGCAGGGGGAGAAGGAGGAAATGAAGAGTCCAACTCATGGTGGGGTCAGCTCTTGCAGTCGGTGAGTAACTGGGGCTCCTCCTACCACACCCCTTTTTTAAGGTAATTTTATACAGGGGATGGAGATACAATAATTCCAGCTATCACAATGAAGGGTGGCTGGATGGTCACAGTTTATGAAGTATGGAAGGTAAAAAAATTACATAAGCTCTCCTTTCCCTGAGAGTTGCACAGCTTTCCATCACAGAGCTGTTGGGTTTTTTGAGTTTTGGGGAGGGGAGGGGGGGACGGGGAGAGATTGCTTTTATGATAGGCTGAGCACTCATATGGATAGGATGGCCTGCTGCAGAGCCAACATTACAAGTCTGTGTGGCTTGGAAGGCAGTGAGTATTTTCTGCTGTATCAAGCCTTGGGTGCCACACATGGCCATTAATCATGTGACCTGCAGCTTCCCTCTTAAGAGTCAATCAGAAGAATGATCCATGCATTTTTCATCAAGTAGCTCAGAGAGAGGATCGGAGAGACCAGGTTGAAAATAATGAGTAAAAATGATAGCCAGGGGGTGAGGTCTGATGGTAAAGATGGAACAGGGGTCAAATGAAGTCTGTATTAAAGAGGCAAGAGTCCTCATTCAGGTGCCTGGGCCTGGTTCATTAAAAACACACAGTAAGTACCTAACTAAACTGTTCTTTTCATCTTACCTCTCATGACTGTTCGTACAGATCGAATAAGATTCATTAGCTGTGCTTTAATTCCTGGTTCTTCTCCGAATCCGCCAATACCTTGGTCTGTTCCCCAGCCAACTGTATAACACAAAGATGGTTAAACCGTATTGGAAAAAAAAAAAAAAATCACACACTTATGTTATTAGCAATATTAGAAAGTGATCTATCTTGAAAAAAGATTACTTTCAGCAACTAGTAAAGTCCTAACATTATGATGAAATCAGATTTCAGACCAGTAAGCCTTACTTCAGGACCAGGTAAATCTGTTGAAATGCTGAGTGGAAAGAGAATTATAAAACATCTAAATGAACATAATAGTAGAGGAAAAGTGTGCCTATTTAACTACGTCAATTCACAGAGCGTGTCAGAAGTTGATAAAGGAAAACTGATTGACAATGTATTAGGACTTCAAAAAAACCCTTTGACAAACCTCACAAGAGGCTATTGAGGAAACTGAGTAATCATGGGGTGAGCGATGAAGTCCCATCAAGGACTCAACTGGCTAGGAGATAGAAAACAAAGAGGAGGAATAATTGTATCCCAAGATTCCACAGTAGGACTAGTATTTTATAATACATTTATTAATGAACTGGAGAAAAGGGTGAAGAGCGAGACAGCCACATTTTCAGAGGACAAGGCTCAATTACTCAGGACTACAAATGTCCATGAGGGACTCAACAGAGTTAGACAAATGCATAGCACAATGACAGATTAAATTAAGTGTTGACAAATGCAAAGCAGTGCCCATTGGAAGGAATAATTTGAACTGCTCTTATAGCTGGATTCTAAATGAACTAGCCACTCAGGAAAAAGTTCTGTGTATCATTGGGGATAGCATAATAAAAAACCCTGCTCAACATGCAGTAGTATTTAAAAAACAAACAAGGTGTTACAACATATCAAGAATGCAACAGAAAAAAATACTGAAACTATAATACTACTATTATATAAATAAATGGTATACCCTGACCTGGAATCAGTCACTCACAAAGAAAAAAGATACAGCAGAAACAGAGAGGGTTGAGACATTTGACATAAATGACTGAGGTATGAAATACTTCCATATGAACAAAGTTTGAAAAGAATGGGTCTCCTTAGTTTGGAGAAGAGACAAATAAAAGGAGGCACCTCTGAATTACACAAAACAATCAGTTGCAAAAAGAAAGTTAAACTGGTTGTTCAGATTTACCATTTCATGCAATACAAAAACAAGGGGTGAATGAATAAAATTAACAGGCAACAACTTTAAAACTTATAAAAGGATTTAAAAATACACATCACAACCATTGGAACCCATTGCCACAAGAAATCCTTGAGGTCAAGGTCTTAGCAAGAGTTATTCATTTATTTTTAAGGATTAAACAGCTATATAGATGAGAAGATCCACAGTTAAATTATAAAGGACAGGACTCTTTTCTTACTAAGGAATCCCCTTATGCTTCAGGATCTAAACCAAACACTGATGGGGGTTTGGAAGAAACTTTCCCTTTAGGGGCTGGTTATTACAGAATTATCCATAAGAGGCTTCCTTTATAAGAAGGGTCACAAATCTGGTCTGTTCACTGTCTGGGATACTGGACTAGACAGACAACTGATCTGATCCAGTCTGGAAATTGCTATGCCTGGCTTCTTCTCTTTGAGCAAGGACCTACTCAGAATGCTTGTTCCATGATCCCAGCAGAGCACAAAGTGGCCCCAATCGATTGTGTCCCCTGCATGAATCCACTGGGGAAGAGCAGAGAAGGGAAGCCACCAGCATTCCTACCAATAATCCCAGTTTGGCCCATCACAGGGAAATGCTATACCCAACAAATTCCTGGAGTCTATTTATTTTATGAGATATATGGCAAACGTTTGTCAAGGGCGTTCAGAGCTTGGGATGGATGCTCTTTTGTCTAGTACAGTACAAATCTAAGTTGCAATTTAGAGACTTGGGTTTTACAGAGAGGCAAAGGAGAGACAGAGGCAGAGAAATGGAGGAGAAATCTGGGAGCAAGATACTGGGAACAAAAATAAAAATAAACACAAAATTGCAAAAATAAATATAAGAAGAGAGACAAGACAAAACAGAGGGAGAGAGAAGGCCAGGTGCATCTCCAACACACCAAGGTTGGGAATTACTAACAATGGGTTCTTCCTAATGGTTACATACTTTTATTATACCAAATACATGATAAGAAACACATGCTTGGATACATGAACAGTTTGAAAGTACAAAGGCTACATTTCATATTATTTACAGAACCTGTAATGCTGCCCACTGCCAGATAATTACAAGGGATTATATCAATCCCACAAATCCCCTGTACAGAGAACTCCAACAGATTTCAATAGGAATTCCACCTATAGCAGGAATGGAGGCTCTGGCCTTTGGATTGGGTGAGAAACTGGAAGATCTGATAAACTAAGTTTACTGTACACAACATTCCAGCACTTCAGGAATCTCAGAATTTATCTAAGAGAAATATACCATTTAATTTCAGATCATTCCTGGAGTCAAACAAAACTACCTAGTTTGCTGGATACTTCAATATTACTGACCATTTAAAAGAAGAAACCAATTCATAATCATACATGGCTAAAAGACTCGTGTACACATTCCACTCTCCATCACTCAAAGAGCATGAGGAGAGGCAATCACATGACCAAATGCAAAGTAGCAATATATCTGAAGTTGCTTAGATTCATGATGCCTCCCAGACCTTTTATATCAATTCCCTTTAATAGCTATAAAAGGTATCATGATGTTTTTATTGCTTGCATGCCTTAACCTTGAATAACTTGAAGCTTTCACAATGCAGGATGTCAAAATATTTATCAGGAATATTTTGTTCAACAAGAGAGACTGAGTATTGGGGAGCGGGAGGGCATAACATCCCTTAACAAGACTACAGTCTTGGTTTCCATTTGTACAACAGGTTTCCTTAACATGATTTATAGTTAAGGCTTATTTTTTTAAAACACTTGTTTATATGTAATTTAGCATTCAGTGTAGACAGGTCTGCTGTATTTACAATTGTGTTAGCTGGTCAGGCATACCATCTGACAACTTTAAACACAACAGGCCGTGTTTACATCGTGGCCCCATCTAGAGTAGACCAACAGATCCTGTTTAAAAACCTATTATTCCTTCTCTACGGTTAACCATGACCAGTTAACATTTTTAAAGGTGTTAAACCCTTGTACACTAATGATTCAGCGCATGGTAGCGAACATGCTTTTTAAATTTGACCTATTTTCTTAATCTAGACACGTGTCGAGAGCTAGATCCAGTCTGACACAGCACTAGTTAACACACACTATAACGCATTATACATAAAGCTACAATTTTGTCATGGATATTTTTAGTAAAAGCCAGGAACAGGTCACAAGCAATAAATAAAAATTCACGGAAGCCATGACCTGTCCCTGACTTTTACTAAAAACATCCTTGACAAAATGGGGAGGGAGGAGGATTCAGCATTCTGTCCCAGTGGCTGGGAGCTGTGCCCCCACCCCGCCCAGTGGCCGAGCAGCTGGAGTGGGATCCCCCCACCTGCCAGGGCCGAGCAGCTGAAGTGGGAACCCCCTGCCGCAGCTGAGCAGCTGGTGGGGTCCCTCTGCCGCTGCTGGCAGGTGGGAGCTGGGAGGATCCTCCACCATCTGTGGGGCTGGGAGCTGCAGGGGCCCCACCACCCCAGCTGGGTAACTCCAGCGTCCCTCAGCCACCTGTGGCGGCTGGAGAGTTCTGGGTCCCCCTGCTGCTGGGGAGTTGGGGGAATCGGGTGCTGGGGAGGGACCTCCCGCCGCCCATCGCGTCTGAAGAGGTCCAGGTCCAACCACCACCCATGGTGTCTGGGAGCTCCAGGGTGTCCCTGCCACCCTGGATAGCTTGAGGGGCCCCACTGGCAGGGTCCCCCCACCTCCGCCCCTGGTGGCTGGGCTGCTTCGGGAGGGTCCCCCGCAGCCGGCGGTGGCTGGGCTGGTGCGATGCCCCAATATCACGGAGATCTCTGCAAGTCGCGGATGCCATGACTTCTGCAAAACCTCCCTGACATAATCCTAGCCTTAATTACACAATTCAGTGATATTCAATATTCAATAAAAGAGATCACGGCACTCACCCTATCTCGCTAACAGGCTGGGGGCTGGCCGCGCTGCAGCTCCCCTGCACGGTATAACACACAACAGCGTTTCCCGGCAGGGACATGCCCACAGGTGAGCCGCGGTGCGGTGCGGTGCCCGCCCCCCCAGCGTGCCAACGCCTTCCCGGCCCGCCTGGCGAGCGGGCGGGCGAACACCGGCAGTAGCACCCGGGCAAAGGGACCCGCCGGCTCCGGTGGGGCCTGTCCTGCCGCCTCACCCCGCTTCAAGAGCCGCCAGGGACGGCCCGGCCGGGAGCTCCCCCGCGGGCTCGGCACGGCGCCGGCGATGCCCTAGCGCCCGCTGGGGGAGGAAACGATCCCCGGCCTCCCGTGCAGCGCAGGCCTGGGCAGAGTCCCCAGGGGCGAGCAAGGGAGGCGCCCGCCAGCCCCGGGGGGAGGCAGCGACCCCTCTCGGCCCCCCACGGGCGGCGGGGGGCGGCCCTGAGCGGGGGGGGGGGGGGTTACCGCGAGCCGGGCTGCGGCGCCGCTCACCGTTGCGGAGGAAGCGCTCCTCGTGCAGCACGGCGATGGCGTTGACGCAAAGCAGCGCGGCCTGCAGCAGCGCGTACAGGGTGAAGGCCATGGCCGCCGCCGCCACCCGCCCGCCGCGGCCTCCGCGCGCGCTCAGCCCGCCGCCGGGGCGGGGCCGGGACGTGGCAGGGCTGGGCGGGGAGCGCGCCGCGCCGCGCGCGGGGGCGGAGCGGGGCCGGGAGCCTGGGGCAGGCCCGCCCCGGGCTGAGGGGAGGGTGACGCTGGGCGTCTGGCTCGGGTGGATCCCACGCCCGGGGGCAGGAGAAACCCGCGTTGCTCCGGGGAAAGGCCCCGCTATGCTTGGGGAGGGACAAACCGAGCCTGGCTCTGGCTCCAAGGCTCCCTCATGGCAGGGAGACGGCGACTTGCCACGTCTCTGTCAGCGGGTGACCAGCTGTCCTGGTTTTATAGGGACAGTCCTGGGGCTTTGTCTTAGCTAGCTGCCTATTACCCCCAGCCTTGATTTTTCACACTTGCTGTCTGGTCACCCTAGTCCAGGGGCTCTCAAACTGGGGGTCAGGACCCCCTCAGGGGGTTGCGAGGTTATTACATGGGAGGGTCGCGAGCTGTCAGCCTCCAACCCAAACCCTGTTTTGCTTCCAGCATTTATAATGGTGTTAAATATATAAAAAAAGTGTTTTTTATTCATAAGGGGGGGGGTCACACTCAGAGGCTTCCTATGTGAAAGGGCTCACCAGTAAAAAAAAGTTCGAGAGCCACTGCCCTACTCTGTCAGGGAGGCTTTTCCTCTCCAGTTTGGTGTCCCGGCTTGGGTCGGTCGGTCGGTCCATCTGTCTCCCCACACTATGACACCACCGAAGCCCATGGGGTGCTCTGGTCTAATCCATTGCAATGGGAATGCTCCGATACCCCATAAACACTTTGGCAAGGGCGGGGGGGGGGGGTTGCAAAGCACCATTCGTGTCCGCAGACCCCTTTTAGGTGGGACCGTCCGTTTCCCAGCAAATCCCATTCTTCCCCTATTAAAAGCTCTCTTGTTAGTCTAATGTTTCAGTAGAATGAAAAGGTGCAGCCCTCCTGCTTTTCTTCCCAAGTGTCCATAGAGATTTTCATCAGTGTCGATGACTGTCAATTTCACCACAGACATAAACTCATGAAAAAATATTTCCACCCATAATCATCCAAATTTACAGATTGGCAAAGTAAGAAAAATGCTGTTTGAGAACGTATTTGCGTGTGATTTAAGGCTATTTACTTTGTATACTTTGGTGTGTGATGTTGACAGTTTGTGTTTTAAGGTTATAAAGCTTTGACGTTTTGAATCTCAATATCGACTGTCATTAAATAGTTATTTTCTGCCTCTGCCATTGTCTGACATCCCACAACTGTGAAAATTTAAATGGATGAAAATTTTAAAAATACTTAAAACCTATAATTTTGCACAACTGTGAATATTTAAATTGATAAAATAAAAAACTTAAAAATAAACATCAATATCTGTTGAAATTATTTATAAATCAAATTCTGCAAAGATTACATTTTATAGCTGTTATGCATGAGTCAGTAATTCTCATAATTTTAATATTAAAACACATGCTACTTATGTAGTATTCACATACACTGTAAGTAGATATATTTAAGCAACATACCAACATTATGACATAGAATCATAGAACTGGAAGGGACCTTGAGAGGTCATCTAGTCCAGTCCCCTGCACTCATGGCATTACTAAGTATTATCTCTAGACCGTCTCTGACAGGTGTTTGTCTAACCTGCTCTTAAAAATTTCCAGTGATGGAATGGAATGTGATAACAGAATATTGGGAATCATTAGGAAAGGGATAGATAATAAGACAGAAAATAATATATTGCTTCTATATAAATCCATGGTACACCCAAATCTTGAATACTGTGTGCAGATCTGGTCTCCCCATCTCAAAAAAGATATATTGGAATTGGAAAAGGAACAGAAAAGGGCAACAAAAATGATTAGGGGTATGGAACAACTTCCATATGAGGAGAGATTAATAAGACTGGGACTTTTCAACTTGGAAAAGAGACAACCAAGGGGGCATATGTTAGAGGTCTATATAATCATGACTGGTGTGGAGAAAGTAAATAAGGAAGTGTTATTTACTCCTCAGAACACAAGAACTAGGGGTCACCAAATGAAATTAATAGGCAGCAGGTTTAAAACAAACAAAAGGACGTATTTCCTCACACAATGCACAGTCAACCTGTGGAACTCCTTGCCAGATGATGTGAAGGCCAAGACTATAACAGGGTTAAAAAAAACTAGGTAAGTTCATGGAGGATAGGTCCATCAATGGCTATTAGCCAGGATGGGCAGGGATGCAAAACCATGCTCTGAAGCAGTGGTTCTCAACCTAGTTACCATTATGGGCCGCATATGCAGCTCTGTGTGTGTGTTATGTGGGCCACAGACACACAATATATATACTACCTGTCTGGCTCTGAGGATGTCACATGGGCCACAGTTGTGTGCATGGGCAGCGGGTTGCATAGGCAGGGGGAGGCGTTGCCTCCCCAAACAGTCAGGCGTGACCCCACCCCCTGCCATGACATTCCCTGCGTGCTGCTGCAACTCCAGTAGTTCTCCCGGCTCCGAGGCCAGCGGCAGCCCCACAGTGCTCTAGGCTGGGGCCATTCGCCACCTGCCTTCCCGTGCTCTGGAGCTGGGGAGGCTGGGGCCGCACACCGCCCTCCCTCCTGCCTCCGGGACTGGGGCCGCCTGCCCTCCTGTGCTCTGGAGCTGGGGCCGCCCTCACAGCACTCCTTTGGGGCTGGGGGGCTAGCTGCGGGACTGGGCAGTGGGCTGGTGGCCATGGTGGGGGGGGCTGGGCTCTGGTGAGGGGAAAGGGGCAGGGCTGGGGCTAGCCTCCCTCAGCAGGCAGTTCATGCGCTGCCCATGGTTGAGTGCTGATTGGGCCACAAGCAGCCCACGGGCTGCTGGTTGAGAACCACATCTCTGAAGTGTCCCTAGCCTCTGTTTGATAGATGCTGGGAATGGGCGACAGGGTGTGGATCACTTGATGATTATCTGTTCTGCTCATTCCCTCTGAAGCACCTGGCATTGGCCTTGGGTTGCCAACTTTCTACTGGCACAAAACCAAACACCCTTGCCCTGCCCCCTGCCCCCTGCCCCGCCCCTTCTCCGAGGCCCCTGCCCATGCCCCACCCCGCCTCCGAGGCCCTGTCCCCCGCCCACTCCATCCCCTTCTCCCTCTGTTGCTCACTCTCACTCACTTGCTCATTTTCACCGGGCTGGCTCAGGGGGTTAGGTTGCCGGAGGGCATGAGGGCCCCGGCTGGGGGTGGCCAGAGATGAGGGATTTGAGGTGCAGAAGGAGGCTCTGGGCTGGGGCTGAGGGGTTCAGAGTGCAGGAGAGGGTCAGGGCTGAAGTGGGGGTTGGGGCGCAGGGGTGTGTAAGGGCTCTGGCTGGAGTGTGGGCTCTGTGGTGTGGCTGGAAATGAGGGGGTTGGGGTACAGGAGGGTGCTCCAGGCTGGGATCGAGGTGTTTGGAGGGCAGAAGGGGGATCAGGGCAGGGGGTTGGGGCCAGGGAGGGGGTCAGGGGTGCAAACTCTGGGCGGCGTTTACCTCAAGCAGCTCCTGGAAGCAGCAGCATGTCCCCACTCCGGCTCCTACGCGGAGGCACGGCCAGGTGTCTCTGCGCGCTGCCCTGTCCACAGGCGCCACCCCTGCAACTCCCATTGGCCGCGGTTCCCAGCCAATGGGAGCTGCAGTGGCAGTGCTTCGGGCGGCGGCAGGGTGCGGCACCCCCAGACTGCCCCAATGAGTAGGAGCTGTGGGGGGACATGCCATCTGCTTCCTGGGAGCTGCGCGGCACAAAGGCTATCAGGGAGCCTGCCAGCCACTCTGTGCGGTGCCGCCAACTGGACAGTCAACAGCCCAGTCAGCGGCGCTGACCAGAGCCACCAGGATCCCTTTTTGACCTGGTGTTCCAGTCAAAAACCGGACACCTTGTCACCCTATATTGACCGCTGTCGGAAGACAGTATACTGGGCTAGATTGATCTTTGGTCTGACCCAGCCTGGCCTTATGGGCAAGCTGCACACGCAGCACCATCCTGATGAGGCCTCAGCTGTTCTAGAGAACTGGATAAAGGTAGTAGAGGGAAAATTCTGCATTCCTTTTACATCCTGTTGTAGCCAATGGCAATTCTGGGTGTGCAAGGAATGCAAGAATGGGCCTTAGAGTGCACTTAAATTGGTTAGAGAAAGTATGCCTTAATTAGTGTTCATGCATTAATCAATACATTTTAGTGAAGTCCTATGAAAATATTAAATAGTGTATAAATGCTAAATATAGTAATCATGCTATTTATATTTAATTTGATGCATAATATCTGTGGATTTATTTATTTAATTTTAATTTTTGTTTATTTAAATGTTTGCACTAGAAGGAAATAAAAAAATCAACTCAGATCCTAATTGTTGTCTAGCCAAAATATAATGTCCGCAGGAGTCAAGATTTCTAATAGATTCCAAAATAAAACAATTATATTTTATATTATACTGATTGGGGCCTCTGGGCACGACTGTAATGCAAATAGCAAAAATAATATTAACTGGTGCTCAGGGATACTGTATAGTTATTGATGTGTAAATGTACAAATTTTTCTCTCTTGCATCCTTCAGTCTTATTGGCTGAGGAGTTCTGTTTGCATAATCACAGTACTTTTATTTCTCAGTAATCATACAGTATGCCAACCCCTTAAGTCTGAATGGTTGATAGCTTTTATTACCCAATCAGAGCACAATGATTTGCATAATCACTGCATTTTGATAGTTGCTAGAGTCATTTTGCTTTGATAGATATAGTGGGTTTGTGCTTAACATATTTGACTGGGACTCAGGCAACACGGATTCCATTATTTTCCCTATCATAGATTTTCGATGTGATCGTGGGCAAGTCACTTGCATCTCTATATAATAGAGGCAAGTACATCCCTGTCTTACAGATACATTGTGAGGATATATTCATTAATGGTTGTGAGGTGATCAGTTACTACAGGGATGGAGCCAGTACAGGTATGGTCAATAGATACTTACAGAATTTTCTAACTGTATGCCTGCCACAAAGACTATTTCTGAGTTCCCTCAGCTTTATTTCCTGAAAACACCTCAGTCTTTGGTACAGCACTTTAGTCCAAGGTATAGTTTTGTGGATTTAAATAATCGTGATATTAATTTAATATTAATTGATTGCCAGATGGAACTGAAAACAAAAGAGATCACTATTTGTCTAAAAGTGTAGAATATCATAAGTTATTAACTTTTCCTTTCTGTAAATTCTTTGTATTAACAATGGAAAATTTGTCACATTTGGAGTGGGGGAATGGGAGGATGAGGTGTGGGTTGCAGAAATAAATCAGTAATGCAAATGTTTGCCAGTTAAAGCCCTGGATCATAAATAATTCCAATTCAGAAAAACAATTAAGCATGTGCTTTACTCCTATTGATGTCAATGGGATTTAAATCCATGCTTTAATTTTAAGCATGGGTTTTTCCTGTCTCACAGCCTAAAATCTTCCCAAATTTCGGCCCTGCTCCTGCAAACAACTTTTGGATGTGTTTAATTGTACACATTAACAATCTCATTGAAGTCAATGTGATTATTCAATTGAGTAAACATAAGCAAGTTTGCAGGACTAAGGCCTTAAATACACCTCTACCTCGATATAACACTGTCCTTGGGAGCCAAAAAATCTTACCGCGTTATAGTGAAACTGGGTTATATCGAACTTGCTTTGATCCACCGGAGTGTGCAGTCCCACCCCCCCACCCCCCCGGAGCACTGCTTTACCGTTTTATATCCGAATTCGTGTTATATCGGGTCGCGTTATATTGGAGTAGAGGTGTATAACTTCTTTATTTTTCAGCTAGATTTTTTAAACTTGGTTCACCAGCATCCTCACTGAGAACTGCAAGTTTAAAATTTTAAAACAAAACAATTTTAGTTATCCAAGGCAAAACAAAAGTTTTTGAATATTTTTAAGCATGAAAAACAGCTATTTCCCATGTTTCTGTAAATAAAATATAGCCAATCTTAATTTTGCCAAACTTTCCACTAAAAACAAAAAATCAACTTTAGGCAGAAAAAAATTCATCCAAAAGTCATTACTATTTTTCATATAATCACAAGTGCTGGAATATAGTGGTCTAGAATGGGAGTGCCTTCTGTATTCAGCTATAACTTATAGCATCCTGGTAACAATTCTATAATGAAATACAGATAAATATCAAGGGTCAAAAGCATTTTCTAATAACCACTGTCAACAAGAACCATTTCCTGTGTTATATCCCTGTGAAACCCAACTTATAAATAAATACTAACCCCATTGAAGTATGGTACTACAAAAATAGTTTTTTAAAAATAAGAATACAAGTTATAGCTTGATATTTTTACCCCATAAATAAGATGTATTTCCACAGAGCAGCTGCTATAAAGCTCACATAAATTTGACATGATTTTCATCTTTCTAAAATCCATTATGGCAACTTAACAACCACACAAGTCTTATATTTGAATCATCACATTACCGTGGTTGAAAAGAAAACCAGAGTTGCTTGCATTAAAGAGGAAAACATATTTTTGACTCAATGGGAATGTTACCTTTCATCACAGTAGATTTCTGTGGTACAATCTGAAGAGTGTAGTCAATCATCATAAAGGAGAGTTTGAGACCACTTTACAAATGCCAAAGGCTTACCACTCCGGCTGGAGAAGTATTTTGAAGTCCTGATACTTTTCCATGATTTTAGCTTTGCTCTCGTTCATTTATTATTATTCTGTAGTGTCAGAAGTTTACAGAATACAATGCACTGGGCATTGATGGTGTTAGCATCTTTCAGGAGGCACTCAGCACCTTTCAGGATTGGGTCCTTTGACAGCATCCATTTTATCAGGTTTCAGAGTGGTAGCCGTGTTAGTCTGTATCAGCAAAAACAATGAGGAGTCCTTGTGGCACCTTAGAGACTAACCAATTTATTTGGGCAAAAGCTTTCGTGGGCTAGAACCCACTTCACAGGAAGGTTTGGAATTTGTGATATAATACCTAAAGAAGACCTGATAAGAGGCTGCAAAAATGTTAATGGATGTTATAAAGAAGATGGTGGCGATCAATTGTTCTCCATGTCTGTGAAGGTGGGACTAGAAATAATCAGCACAGTCTGCAGCATGGGAGAGTTAGGTTCATAGAATCATAGAAGATTAGGGTTGGAAGAGACTTCAGGAGGTCATCTAGTCCAACCCCCTGCTCAAAGAAGGACCAACCCCAACTAAATCATCCCAGCCAGGACTTTGTCAAGCTGGGCCTTAAAAACCTCTAAGGATGGAGATTCCACCACCTCCATAGGCAACCCATTCCAGTGCTTCACCACCCTCTTAGTGAAATAGTGTTCCTAATATCCAACCTAGACTTCTCCCACTGCAACTTGAGACCATTGCTCCTTGTTCTGTCATCTCCCACCACTGAAAACAGCTGAGCTCCATCCTCTTTGGAAATCCCCCTTCCCCCCATTCGGGTAGTTGCAGGCTGCTATCAAACCCCCTCCTCCCCACTCTTCTCTTCTGCAGACTAAACAAGCCCAGTTCCCTCAGCCTCTCCTTGTAAGTCATGTGCCTCAGCCCCCAACCATTTTTGTTGTCCTCCCCTGGACTCTCTCCAATTTGTCCACATCCTTCCTGTAGTGGGGGGCCCCAAACTGGACTCCATAATCCAGATGTGGCCTCACCTGTGCTGAATAGAGGGGAATAATCACTTCTCTCGATCTGCTGGCAATGCTCCTACTATTAGGCTCCTACTACTGGGTTAGATATTAGAAATTTTTTCTAACTTTATGGATAGTTAAGTACTGCAATAGGCTGCCAAGGGAGGTTGTGGAATCCCCATCATTGGAGGCTTTTAAGAACAGGTTGGACAAACACCGGTCAGGGATGTTCTAGATTTACTTGGTCCTTCCTCAGCACAGGACTAGATGACCCTTTGAGATCCCTTCCAGCCCTACATTTCTATTTTTCTATGACTCTACGAATTTATTACACATTTGTGGTAACTTTTCTGCCCTGATCCAAAGCCCGTTTCAGTCAATGGAAAGATATTCTAACAAAACCCAACACTTTTTTATTTCTTTAAACCTACAGTTTGTTAATGGACATGATTCTTCCACACCTGCTTTGCCAGTGAAGTTTAGAAACTCTATAGTCCAGAGCTAATCAGCCTGCAAATTGTCCACCCTAGATGTACAGTTATGTCAGGGAACCTGGTTCAAAATGCTTGTTCTCTAACCTAGGATCTGATCCTACAGTCGGATCCTTACAAATGGATATTTGCCCTGTTGCAGAGTACGGTACAGGATCAGGGCCACAGTTCCAAACCTGAGGCCTGATTCTCCTCTCACTTACACTAACGTAAGTCAGGAGTAACTGCACTTGAGTCAATGGAGTTAAATTGGTATATGTGTGAGAAGAACCAGGTTCCATGGTTCCATTTTGTACTGCAGATAACATTTTAACTGTGTTTCACTAGCTAAAGCTTTTATTGTCACTTAGCTATTCACACCTATTGGACTGCATTATTAATAAAGTTAAAAATACAGTACATATTTTGAAAGTTTCACAGCCTTTTCCCCATTGAAGTTAATGGGGATTTGGAATGTGCAGAATTTTCAATATTTTGCCAAATGTATGTAGGAGAAAAACCTCAAGTAGAAAAATCGTTATTTTTATTTGAATACTGTGTATGTCAGAGACATTGACAGCCCTATTATGTTCTTGATTACTGTAGTTGTAGGTATCTATAAATCCCTCACCATTACTGTAGTATTTGAGTCCATCAGCGTCTTTAATGTATTTGTCTTCACAACACCTGGTAAGATATTAAAATCAATGGGAGTTAACAAGTGTAATAGAGATCAAAATGTAGTACATTATTTTGAGGGCTTCTGATTTCACATTTTAACTGATAAACATTGATAAAACACCCCCCATACAAAATTGTTTATCTAGTAAACACCGGAAAAGAACTGGAAATGGTTACTTGTATCTGTAGGCTTATCTACACCGAGCAGTAATGCGGACTTCAGGAGTGTGATTTCTAATGCACGCTAATGTATTGCACACTCATAGGCCCATGGAAACCCTTGTTGGTGTGCACTAAAACTTCTCTAATGTGTTTTAACATAGTGCTGTTTGAAACCGTACTACATTAAAGCACACTGGGCAACATTAACAAGAGATTGTTCATTACAGCATATACTACTGTAGTGAATCATGTATATAATATACATGCACCACAATAGCATAACTGGCAAGGGAAAGCTACAAGAATAGCTGGGTGAATACAAGAGGTCAAAGTGCAGCCAGATGTAACAGAAAAACATGAAAGGTGACTGGAGAATTAAGTCACGTAGACATGGAGGCTTAAGGATAAAAGAGTTGAGTCATATATCCTTCTGTTGCCTGATCTTTAGATTATGTATTAATTATATTGATTACTTAAGAATCCCTAGTTATCACTTTGAGGGTTGCCAGGTTCTTGCCCCAAGATCAGGCCCAGTACTATTCAAATTATTATATAGCTGGGAACCCCAATGTGGACAGTTGCAACACCCACATTATAGGAATTCTTTTATATTTACAACTATAGTTTATTAATACATTTAGCACAGTCACAAACACCCCAACTTAGTACGATAGATAGAAATACTACAGAATGTACATCTGCACGTCCATATACTCACACCATCTCCTGTAGAACAACCTGAAATGTTAGCCATCACCTTCCTCATCACCATCACCTTTCCCATCATCACCAGTGGCCATCATTCTGGCACCTCCCAAGGACTACATCTCTCTCTCCTACCGCTCCTAGGCTGGGATGCCACTTTTATAAAATTTTATGCTGATGCCGCTATGTTTCATGCATATTCAGTAGGGGATTTCCCCCCTTTTCCTTATTTGTATTTCCTCACTTACTAACGTTGGAGTGTCTTTTTCCTGTCGGTTAGTATATCAATGATCTCAACTTATTATCATATAAGTTAATTCGTTACCATGGCCCTTTTGTGATTAGATATCACATTTGTTATTTCTGTCCTAACTGGTTATTTCAGTTCTTTTCAAGTTCCAAGTTGTGGTGTACCTGTTAAGTTTAAAAGGGAATGAATTTAGGAAAGCCCCTATGCCAGCCTGCTTTAATGCACCCTCTATGTTAAAGGTCGCAGCCATACATAGAATCATAGAATATCAGTGTTGGAAGGGACCTCAGGAGGTCATCTAGTCCAACCCCCTGCTCAAAGCAGGACCAATCCCCAACTAAATCAAAATCCCCAACTAAATCAACATATTAACATAGACCTTATGCTTTTGCTCATCACCATCTATTTAGGTGAAAGGTCCCAAACATATGTATGCTAACTTTGCCTTAGCTCAACATACAGGATGTGGCCTGCAGGTCCCTTGTGTTACAGCCAAAATATACTCTAATATAAACTTATAAATCTATTATAATAAAACCAATAATGAAACCCATAAGAAAATAAGAAACATAAGAAAAGATATATAGGCAAGCAAGCAGGGTAGCCTTAGATGTATCTTATGTACGTAATTTCGTTGCCAGGGCACGTCTGTGGTTCATTCATGTACCTGTGGTCAGAATTTCCCCTTAAATTCTATTTTCAGCTCCCCAAATACTTGGGGTTTTTCATTGGGCTGTTTATCTGTACAAAGTTTATCTATTCAAAGTTTATAGGCCTCAAGCCTTATGCTAACTTGCTGAAACTAATGTCTTACAGGATACAGGCCTGTAGGTTTCTTGCATTACTGCTGAATATAATGCAAAGCAGTAAATATAATAAAGGCAAGCTACACTTCCATTGATACACACGTGCAACTCCCATTAGTGTTAATGGAAGTTAAATGCATGCATCGAGGAGAGACCAAACCCCTAGGAAAGGCTAGATCCATCCAGAAAATATGATAGCAGAAAGATTGAAAAGATCAGTCAAATTTTATGATTTAAAGCTTTACTTTTTCTAAAAAAATTGTGCTGAGAATAGCAACCAAATGTCCAGATGCCAATGTTAGATGGACAGTACACGTTGCTGCATATCTCTAATTCTGCTGTTACCACTTACACTGTGTAACACGGCCATATAGCACTTCAGAGTGACAATGGATATAGCACTCAGATTCTCCTGCTCTAAAAGCACAGGCCTTGACTACTTGCCATAAAGGAGAATCTTCTTTAGTATAGGGCCCCTGGCACACAGATGAACCGTACTGTCTTGCCAGTAAATGGTAATGGTACACACACTAGACACATTTAAGTAATTTCATCCAAGGACTGCGAAACATGTTTTTAATATTTAATTGGCTGAGCCTTACCACACTCCTGCAAGGTAGAGAAGTATTCTTATGTCCATTTTACAGATGGGTAAATAGAGTCACAGAGCCTTCCCTGGGTCACACAATGTGTCTGTTGCAGAGCCAAAATTAGTAACCAGAAGCTCTGACTCTGAGTTAATTGTTTCAAGTACTGAACCAAACTCTCCGGTTCTGTATATGTGATAATGCCTCGTACCTTCAAATTAACTAGTGCCTGGGAGGTTCCCCTTTGTTAATTCTATGGATGAAAGACCTTTGCCATCTCTGTGCCCACAAGCTGTAGACAGGCTGTCACTTATGCCTTGTCCTGCTGTCTCCAAAAGACCATAGATCCATTCCCTTCAAAAACACTGGCTACTAGACTTCCTCAGTTATAATAGTTAAAAAAAATTAACTTAGATTATTAAAGAAAGGACATTGGAAATTTAAGAGTAAAGGAAAAAAATAAACAGAGTTAAATATTTTAAACTGATATGTCTGGCATTTCCTAGTTGGTGTGTGCTTGACTTTGCAACCTTAACATTCTTTTAATGCCATTTTTGTGTATACTATATATGTAAGTTTATCTACTACCCCACATGCTATTGTTATTTATTTGTATTATGGTAGTGCCTACAGGTACCCCAGTCCAGGGCCCCCTTGTGCCAGGTACTGTACAGACACTTTGCAGACTAGACAGTCTCTTTCCCAGTCTTGGTGTGAGGGATGTTACAACCGACGAACAAAGCAGACAAATGGGGTGAAAAAGTGGGGAGGATGAGATAGCAATATGAACCGAGTTTATCAGAGAAGTGGAAGTCTCAGCTCATACTTGCCTAGCCAATGACAAACAGCAGGGATTTGAAGGCATCACAGCAGCAGTGGGTTTTAAGGAGGATATAGTGGTGGCTTTACAAATTTTGGCAGGGAGCTTTTCCCATGCATAGTGGGCAGCCTGGGAGAAAGAACAGAGGCGCTTGGGAGAAAAGCAGATGGTGGTGGTGGGGTGATTGAGACTGGCAGAGCGAAAGCAAGGAACAGCTCAATAAGTCAGGAGATCTGAGAGATGAAGCTGGGTAAATGTGAAAGGTCTTAAAGGCAAAGACGAGAAGTTTGTGTGTGGTGCAGTGGAGATGCAAAGACGGGAGTGATGTGCTCAGAGCAACGACCCTGGAAAATGATCCCAGCAGCAATATTTTGAATGGGCTCAAGTGTGCGTTTGTGTGTGGGGCAATATGGCTGAGTTTTTAAACCGCCTAAGCTGTGTCTGAGTCCACACCATAGTGTGTGCCATGCTGCTGGGATAGAATGTCTCTTTAGAAACTAAGTCAGACATAGTTCACCTCCCTTTTGATTGAAATCAATAGGAGTTAGGCACCAAAATACCTTTGAGGATCTGGGCCTCAGTTTCTGAGGGATAAATAGAGAGGGGACACAACAGTGATCTAATGTAGGGTTTGACTTAGCCCTTATGGGGCACGCAATGGGTCTGCACTCAAACCTGGAAACCTCCCACAATGTGTGGGGATTTCATTATGGAAGCCCTACATCTATGAGCAAGTTCTGGATCTCCAGTGCCCTCCTGGTAGAATGGTTCCACTGGAGCCATGTTGTGAGGGCTTCTCCAGCTAATGGCTGCCCACAGCAACACCCCCAAATGGGGGCTTCACACCATGGAGATGAGGGCACGGAAAGGTAAACTAAACCCCAGGTTTTGTTACTATCCACCTTGATTTCCACAGGGGCTGGGATGTGTGGAAATGCACAATTTGAAAACGTTTTGTTAGTTTCTTCCATGAGGTGATCATGCTGGGGATGAGGCCTCCCATTTGGAGAAAGCAATGTACCCTGGTGTCACCAGTTCCACACATTGAATTCGAGCCAAGGAAATGGTCAAAGACAAAGGTCACTGACACTGATGATTACAGCCACATAAAGGGCGAGCTGCTGTCAATTAGTAATTAATACTTTTCTCTGAGTATGCACAGGCCTTCGGGATCCTGAGGAGTGTTGGTGCAACAGAGCCACTGGGCATGATAAGATCCTTCCTGCGAATACTTCTGCAGAGGTTCTCTGTGCCACCTCCTCAAGAGCCCACCTTCCCAGTCCCAGGGTATGTGTTGCAGGCTATCCAGAGCAGGCCATAGTGGGAAGGGATGTGCCAGGGGCATCCTGTGCCCCTGCAGTGACACACAGAGAAGCCAGTGAGACAGGAACACAAGATAGGACTACCCTAGCCTGGGCCAAGGGCCCCACTTGACCACAAAAGTCTCTGTGTCAGCTCAGGAATTAATCTAGCTCCTTGTAACTACCACCCGGATAGAGAAGACCTCATGGATATTTCATCCTTAACAAGCTGGTGTCATACCGTCTCAGACAAAGCTTTATTAACTGGGAGCATAGTTCATTTGTACACTGGAGGTCACAGGGATCAGTTTAAAGATTAATAGAGCATATTAGAATCATAAATATAGACAGATAGATTAAAAAAATAGACGGTCTGGCAATGCCTGACTGTACTAAGGCAATGCATGGAGGTGCTGATGCCTGAGAGCACAACAACAGATTGGCCCAGCTATGCTCAATGAGAAACCATACATAGGAGATTTAGAATGTGGCTCAAAAGTGTGGGAATAATGCATTAGAGTCAGAAGGAAGGAGAAGCCTTTGGGGAGGGTCAGGAAAATTTCAAAAAGTTCCCTTTGCATATTTTCCTGTGAAATGTCCCGCTGAAGGGGGAAGGGAATAGATCTCAGCAGAATTTGCCAGCCAGAGCTAAGGCCTTCAGACTGGGACCAGAGGGAAGTGATATTCAAGCTCTAAGGTGCAGGAGACATCTGCTTAGTTCCTATCCTCCTTCTGCCTCCAGCAGTACTGGTGTCCTGAAGAAGACCTGCTGCCATTGGCTGGGTCCCTCTGTGGCAGCTCAGGTGCAGCTCTGGTGGCTAACTAGCTAGTGTGAATACTGTATTAACTCCAAGGCAGAGTTCTGTGCACTAATCCTACAAGAATTGATACTACAAAGTGGAGCCAGGCTCCCAGATCCCAAAACTCTCTAGCACTGCGACAAGTTGAACCCTAGTAGACACCTCTAGAGAGTGGGGGACAGTTCAGCAAAGGAGAGCTTGCATTTACATTTGTGGAGGGAATGATCCATCCTTGGGTTTCCTTCAATAATATTTTTATACTTCTATTTATACAGCTATTGACAGAGATACTGTACATACATACATATATATCACAAAGAAAGTTGGAATCTGTTCTTCATCACTGGAAAGAATCTGCATTTTTCAATCCTGCAATGTTGCAAGTTCGCATTCCAATGTCTCAACATTTTGCCCTTACGACAAAGGAAATGAAGATGGCTTGTGTTAAGCAACGAACAGACTTCACTTTGCTCATGTATATCCCAGAGCTTTCCAGGCATTTTCCTCTCCGAATGAAAACTTCGCTGTTGGGAGAAACCTTGGTGTCACCATTGCTTTGGCGAGGTGTCGGGGGGTGTACTAGAGGATGTGAATGAAGAGTAAGGTAGCACTCAACTGGACAATTTATTTTCAGAGTTGGGAAAGCTCCTTGGGTAGAGTTTCCTGTTCTGAGAAGTAGTTTATATACGCAGGACCAGTAAAATCCACTGTTGAAATCTTGTCACAACTATTGTGCTTCATTGTAACATTTGCCAGAACCACTTCTGTTGTACTAGGATCGTTGGAAGAACAGCAACATTTACCTTGCCTGGAACAATAAAAATAGAAGAAAACAAACATTAGCTACTAGATAAGTGTTGGGCTTGGACACTTCCACAATCTAATTCATAATATTTTCTAACTTCAGTGAATAAGAACATGCAACTGTGAAATGCACGTTTTAGGAAAGGAAGAATCTTGAGACATCTCTGGCTTACATATAATTCTGGACATGACCATCAACAATGCTGTTTCTCTTTTATTTTTCTACCTCATAGTATAATAACAGACCCACTGGCTCCACCCCTCTCCTATCCAACTTAAAGATGGTCAAAGTTTTTGGTTCGAAAGAGCTGATTTTTTTGTTTTGTTTTGTTTTTCTAGAAAGAAAACAGCTTTTTAAAAATATATGTAAATGCACATTTCTGTGGAAAATAAAAAAACCCCCGAAAACACCAAAAAAATTCAGCTATATACAACAAAATTGTTTTCTGGGTTTTCTGTTATTCAACAATAAAAACCCAATACATTTCCGAGAAAAAAAATCAACAAAAATGAGAAAACAAAAACAAATAAAAACAATTAAAAATACTTTAATTAAAAATTTTCACACACAAAGTTTTTCAACCAGCTTTTGTTCATACACTGTTGCATGGGGGCATAGGAGGCTCTATAAAGTTATGCTCCATGGACTACAGAGTGTTAGCAAAGTCTGAGCATGGGCTCCCCAAATCCTGCCTTTGCCCAGTGCATAGTGGAGCATTGCATTTTATATCTGCAGGACTTTAACTGGTGTCCTTAAACATCCTTAGTAACACTGACTGGATAAAGTGGTAATACTTACTTTCTGAGAACTTTCACTGCAAAAACAATCACAGCCAACAGTAACATACTTCCACTGATAGACACCATGATGATCTCATATATTGCGTTAGAAGGACCTGGCAGCGTATAAAAAGCATGGATGAGTTTTGCAACCAAACAAAAGCCTTAAAATGTGCAGCTCTTTGTGTCATGGTCCCAGGATGATTACGTTTATTATTAATTTATTATTATTGATTATTATTTTAAATGGGAAATTCTCCAGTTTATTGTGGAGCTGGGATTTTAACAACATTGCAGCCCATGGATTGAAGGGCTCATAATTTCAGAGGGTAAGGCGGGCATTTAAAAGCATACTTTGCCGATTTGTGCCACCTTTCATTCAAGATCTCAAAGTGCTTTACAGCTGAATGAATTACTTCACTACTGAAATAAGTAGTTCAATATCTGTTTTTTACAGTTGTCATAGAGCAGTGAAGTGACCTGCCCAGGGTCAGACAGAAAGTCAGTTGCAGAGCTGGGAGTAACCCAGCTTCCCAGATTATATTCTAACCATCAGACCATGCAGCCTCTTCACATGTGCATTACTGGGTAATTTCAGCCTTGGTTTATCAATCTAAGTATCAGCTCCCTTCATTGTTAACTCATTTCTTTGTGAGTATGAAAGGTACCATAGAGAACCAAACATGCTTCTGTTTAGAGGATGGTTAGTCATAGAGAGAAGTAAAAACCCAGTGGACCAAGCGGCCTCTTCTTGTACAACAGCAGTAGCTAGGAGGAAATTGCAGAGAGCAGATGGTGGCATGCCCAGGCCCTAGGGGCTCTTTCCCCAGGAGCAGCCAACCAGCACCAGCTATGGTTGAGGTCTCACAGTGTATATCATCTCCATGAGCCTCTCCTCTTGGGTCTGAGAGCTGGGGCACCAGGCTGGTGACCTCCTCTCCCCCTCTCTCCACAGGGAAGAGCTGTTGCAGCTTCCTGATATCACTCATTCAGCTCTGACAAGTGGTCTCTGGAATTCTCCCTTCCCTCCATATTTGCTGTATTGCCATTGGTTGTTGGACCCCTTTCATCCTGATCCTCTTCTGCCACTACAGACCATAGCTCTTCAACCTCACTTTCCGCCCATTTGGCTCTTTGGGCCTCATCCAAAGCTCACTGAAATCAATGGGAGTGTTTCCATTTACTTCAATGGGCTTTGAATCAGGCCCCTGGTCTTCTTCCTTATCCTGTTCCCTGCTCCTCCCGTTCCAACAATCCCTTCTTCTCTCCCACCCATCCCATAAAAATCCCAAAAGACCTGGGGCTAAGGTGCCGAGTGCCTGTCTCGCCAATCACTCCGCCCACACGTTGTATCCCTTTTGTCTATTTAAATTTCAAGCCCTTTGGGGCAGAGACCATGCCTGTCTACGTGTTTGTTCAACATCTAACTCAATGGGGCCCTGATACTTTTAGTAAAGCGGTCATGGGAGGGTTAACTGGGCTTCCCAACGTATTATGTGACGGAGCCCTGGTTCACCCTTTCTTTACTTCCCATTTTAGTCAGTGGGAGTGTCCCCCCTCCCACACACTCTTTTGTGATGCAGTTAAATAAAGCAGCAAATTTCCAGCCTGCAGTCCTGTGAGTGGACTTATTTTTGTTACACTGAGTGGTCCCATATACAAATAGTGACTGCAGCCTTTGAGCAATACTAATGCATAATAATAATTGGAAGGTCTTATGAGAACAGCTTAGAAAAGTAAGGCACCTGCATGCTTGAGAACCATTGTGCCATGAAGTGTCTTGTCACCATCACTGGCCATGCTGCAAAACAAAATCAAACAGGAGAGTCAGACCATGCGCTATTGTTGAAATTCAGTCCATCTGTCCTAGGTAATTATACAGCATCTGAGCACACCACCAGCCTTAACGTATTTATCCTCATAACACCCATGTGTGACAGGGAAGTATTGCTCTTCCCATTTTACAGATGGGGAACTGAGGCACAGAGAGGCTATGTGACTTGCCCACAGTCACACAGGAAGTCTGTGGTAGAGAAGGGAATTGAATCCTGTTCTCTTGAGGCCTAAGCTATCACCCAACACTGGGCCATCTCTTTTGTTAACTCCCCCGTAGTTGATGCCTAACTCCTTTAGGCTCCTTTAACAATCTCAGGCCTTGTCTACACTACAAAGTTTTGTTGACAAAAGGCAGCTTTTGTTGACAAAACAATGGATGCGTACACACTGCAACGGGACTTTTGGTGGCAAAAGCCCTATTTTGGTGACAAAATAAAACCGCCCTGACGAGAGACATAAAGCTTTTTGTGCAAAATTTTTGTCGACAAAGTGCCAGTGTAGACACCACGCTTGATTTTATCGCTTTAATTGGCCTCCAGGAGGTGTCCCATAATGCCCAGTCTGACGGTTCTGGTGAGCAGTTTGAACTCCACTGCCCTGCAGCCAGATTAAACGACCATCCGCCCCTCCCCCTTAGAAGCCTTGGGAATTTTTGAAATTCCATTTCCTGCTGGCTCGGCATGGAGAGGTCTCATTGCCTCTTCCCAGGTGACCATGGCAGGTTATAAATGCTTTTCTGCTTGGACCACTGCAGAGCTGCTGGATCTGCTCAGTATATGGGGAGGGGAGGCTCTGCAGTCCCAGCTGCACTTGAACCATAGGAATTTTGATACCTACAGGCAGATTTCTCTCGAGGCTTGTGCGAAAAGGGCTATGATCGGGACATGCTGCAGTGCAGAGCGGGGATAAAGGAGCTGAGGCAGGCATACCATAAGGCGAGGGAGGCAAACCGTCGCGCCGGTGCTGCGCCTATGACATGCCAGTTCTGTAAGGAGCTGGACGCTATCTTCAGTGGAGACCCCACCTCCACCGCCAAGAGCCCCGTGAATACTTTGGTGGGCCTGGAGGCAGTGGAAAGAGGACCCAACCCAGAGGACAAAGTCATTGATGAAGAGGTGGAGTTAGATGACAACGTGGGGCTCCCGGCTGGGTTGCCCGATGGGGCAGGCAGCCAGGAACTGTTCACCACTCTGGAGGTGTTTAGCCAGTCTCAACAGTTGCTCTCCAGAGAGCAAGAGGAGATGCCTGATAAGTGTCTGTGGTCTGTGTAGTGCGGAGGTGGGTTCAGGGCACAGAAATGTGGAAGGCTGGCTGTCTTTCTGTGAGCTGGACATTTCCCTGTGTAGCTAATCAGTACAGCAGAACAGGGTTTTGATGCAGGCCGAGATCTCACAGGAATCCTCCAGAGAGATCTCTAGGAAAGTTTTCTGGAGGTACTCGGTAATCCTCTGCCAAAGGTTCCTGGGCAGAGCTGCTTTGTTCCTTCCCCCATTACATGAAACTTTCCCATGCCATTCGGCAATACTTATGCAGGTACCAAAGCGGCACACAGGCGAGCAGCAGCATAGGGTCTAGGGTGGAAGCCACAAGCATGTAGTAGATGTACCCTCACTTCCCTGCTTACCCTCAGCAGTGAGATGTCTGCTACAATGACCCCCACGTATGGAAAAGTGTGGGAGAATTTTATAATTTTTTCCCTAGTCGGCTGCACCGCAACCCATGCAGAGTGCACTTGTCCCCATGTAGAGCGCCCCTCCCTCCAGTCAACACTCACCATGCTTTGGGTGTTCGCAGAGATGTGTGCTTGCCAAGGGTCAATGAGAAAGTGATTGTTATGTTACAAAAGGTGTATTTTACTGAAATGTTTCAGTGCTATGCATGAATTTAACAATCGTGCTTCTGTGCATTGTTCCTTGTGCTTCAGCAGATGTGGCCTTCAGGAACACCGGCCAAGTGTCTCCACTAGATAAGAAAGTGCCCAAGATGGAGCAAAGAAGACATGTTCTGGGAGGTACTGCACTTTTCCAATCCAGAGAAAAGGGAACGCAAGGAGTGGAGGGAATCCGAAAGGCAGGACAGAAAAGAAAATCAGGAGTTTGTTAAGGACACTACTGAGTGGATGATTAAAGTAATGGAGGAGCAAACGCAGATGCTGAAGTCCTTAATAATGCTATCGACTCAGCAGATGCCTGCCTGCCCTCCCCTGCAGCACATTCAGAACTCTTTTCCATGCCCCTCCCAACTCCACCTGCACAGTCCTTTCCACTTGCCGGGACTTCTCGGTTTCACCTTCACTCCACCCCCTTGGACAACTTTCACAATGATACCAGGACCTACACACAGCTCTGAAAGTCTGCCCTTGCCTGGTGCCTCTTTCCCACCAAGCATCTTTGTGTGTGAGAGAGTTGTTTCTTGTGCAATAAAAACAATAAAAACAATAAAAGTTTTTGAATGGTAACTCATCTTTATTTGTTTCCTACAAATTGAGATAGCAGACACTACCAATACATACACAGGCAGTTTAATCATATGTTCACTGGAATGTAAGGCCCCAAATGTCACCATTGCTTCCTAGGAAAACTACATGTAATATAACATTGCAGCACCAATCACAGAGATATACATTACTGGTTCTCATTTTCAAAGTGTTGCCTCAAAGCCTCCTTGATTTGAATTGCCCCCATCTGGGCCCCTCTGATAGCTCTTGTATCTGGCTTCTCAAAATAAACAGCCAAGTGATCTGCCTCAATACTCCACTCCTGAGCAGACCTTTCACACTTAGCTTCACAAAGATTATGCAACGTACAACACACAGCTTTGACCATGGGAATATTATCCTCATTGAGGTCTAACCTGCCATAAAGGCATCACCAGCGTGCCTTTAATCTGCCGAAGGCATCTACTCAGCCTGTTGAACTGCTCCTTACTGCTGTCCAGGTTTCCCGTGTAAGGTTTCATGAGTCACAGCTGTAAGGGGTACGCCGGGTCTCCCAGGATCATTGTTGGCATTTCAATATCCTCCACTGTAATCTTCTGGTCTGGAAAGAAGGTCCCTGCTTGTAGCTTTCTATACAGGCCAGTATTCCTGAAGATGCTTGCATGATGCACCTTCCTGGATCACCCCGTGTTGATGTCAGTGAAACGCCCATGGTGATCCACAAGCACCTGCAATACCATGGAGAAATACCCGTTCCTATTGACATACTCCATCGCAAGGTGGTCTGATGCCAAAATTGGAATATGTGTACTATCTATCACCCCTACACTATTCGTGAAACCCATTTCTGCAAAGCCATTCACTATTTCATGCACATTTCCCACAGTCACAGTCCTTCGTAGCAGGATGCGATTAATTGCACACTTGCATTAACGCAGCCCCAACGGTTGACTTCCTGACTAGTGTGACCAGCTGTCCTGATAAAATTGGGACCGTCCCAATATTTAGGTGTTTGTTCCACATCCTGACTGATCTTTGGTCGGAACGCAATTTGTCCTGATATTTTGCTCCACCGGCAGCACTCGGCTTTTTTTTTTTTTTCCCCTCTGCTGGCGGACCCCCGCCCCACCATGTGTCCTGATATTTTCTCCCTCTCATCTGGTCACCCTATTCCTGACTCCAAATTGATTCGCGACTGACTGGTAGCAGTCTGGAGTCGCCAGCTTCCACACAGTGATTGCCACATGCTTCTCTACTGATAGGGCAGCTCTCATTCTGGTGTCCTTGTGCCACAATGCTGGGGTGAGCTCCACACACAGTTCCAGGAAGGTAGCTTTCCACATCCAAAAGTTCTGTAGCCACTGCTCATCATCACACGCCTGCATGATTATACGATCCCACCATTCAGTGCTTCTTTCCCGAGATGGTCCACCCTCTGCAGCTGTTCTGTGAATGCCAAAAGCAATCTAAAGTTGCTCCTATCCATATAATACAGCATGTCAGGCAACTGGGAGTCTTCTTCAGTTGGGAACTTAGCGATTAACATCTGCGATGTCTTAATGACAGTTATCAGAGCATAGGAGAGCAATGTGGGATCCATCCCTTCTCACAAAGATGCTCAGGTGCACAGCAAACAAGAGCTGTTGAAAAATGCCTCGAAAGAAAGCTGAAGCCTATGGAATGCTGGGACAGAAAGCAAAGCATCATGGGACATTGTAGCCTGGACCCAAGATGCATCACGATCCGCTCCGCCTTCCCAAAAGACCTAGCGGCAGAAGGTGTTGAGCTGGACTGTGGGATAGGTACCCGCACATGGTTGATGCTAGTGCACCAAGTGTGGGCATGCTCTGCTGACAGAGGGAGCGAGTGTGAACATGCAATACCGATTTTTATTATAGCACTTTTTGAGTGTCGACATAACATTTGTCGACAAAACTCTGCAATGTAGGCAAGGCTCAGCCATCATGGGAGAGACTCTAAGTGGGAATGATTAGACATTGGAGATAATGTGATATACAAGGTGCAATTTCTTGCTTTGCAGCAGAATAACAAAATACCATTTCTTCCAATTAATCTGTTTGCCATCATGACCCTCACCAAGATATGAGAAGCTCAAACGCATTATTGAAGTTACTGTCACAGTACCCCTGTGAGTAGGGAACCAATATTACCCCTGTTTTCTAGATGGGGAAACGGAGGCACAGAGCTATTAGTGATTTGCCCAAGGTCTTACTGGGAGTCTGTGGTAGAGCCTGGAACTAAATCCCAATCTCCCTGCTCCCAGTTCCATACCTTAACCACAGGACCATCCCTCCCTCTCTCAAAGTATGGGTAAAAATAACATTTTGTTACTGGGAAAATACATTTGACAAAACATCAGATAAGAGTTATAGAAAATAATTCCCAAGTCAGACTCAGGTATGATCCTCCATTAAATCCTCTGGCTGTAAAGCCCCATTTCCCCCCATTTACTGATCCCAGGGCTTCTGTCTTGCACATATATTTTTCCTTGTGTTATTAATATACACCTCTACCCCAATATAACGCAACCCGATATAACACGAATTCGGTTATAACGCGGTAAAGCAGTGCTCCGGGGGTGGGGTGGGAGGGGAGAAGGGGCTGGGCACTCCGGTGGATCAAAGCAAGTTCGATATAACGCGGTTTCACCTATAATGTGGTAAGATTTTTTGGCTCCCGAGGACAGCGTTATATCGGGGTAAAGGTGTACTGGTTTCCATCCAGTGTTTATGCAGCCCATTATTCAGAATATAAATGAGATGCAGATTTATAGAATGTGTATCCAACATTTAATAAATATGTTAATCAAGTGACTGCAGTATGTCCTCAGGTATCAGAAGAGCTTGTACCTAGTGTTACGTAAGTAGCACTTTAAATAATATTCTCTCTGCAACAATAAACTTAAGTTAAAATAGATTTATTGTGAAAAATCCATTCGCCACAGGTTGCATATGAAGAAACAAGTGATTGAGGAAAATAAAACCCCACAGGAGAAAAACACCACCACCCCCCAAACAACAACCCTCTCTCAGATTTATATGAAATGCAATACCAGGTTTGAAACCTGGAATGAAGAGCCCTGTTCATACTGTAATACTGTGTATAGCATGAGCCAGAATCCGCAAAACCTGGGAAAGAGAGTGAAAAAAGCCCCACACCCTTTAAAAAAAAAGATTGAACAGGAAAAGCATAAAGAACATTTGCACAGTGAACCAGATTGGTCTTCTAATTCTTCTCTCAGACACACCACTTATTCCCATGGCTTCACTGGGAGGATGTGTGTGTGTACCTAAAGAAAGAAATGTTGGACCAGATCTCACTTGCCTTACTCACATGAGAAATTCCCTGGACTCCTTTGAGACATACTTATGTGAGTTAGAAGAGCAGAACTAAGGACCTGATCCTGAGAGCTGCTGATCCCCTGCCCTTCTGACTGAACTCACAATATGAACCATGTCTGCTTGTCACGTACTGAACAAGCTTTTTTTTTCATACTATAACATTGACATTAATTGGAGAGGCACCTCTCAGGATCAGGCTGGTGGCTCTTTATTTCAAAGGAAAATCAGTTTAACGTGGAAACTAGTAACTAGAAAAGAACATGAGGAAATTCTGTAAATTTCTGAATTACCTTGTTGTTGCAGACGACTCTTTGGTCTTGCATCTGAAGAAGTGAGGTTCTTACCCACGAAAGCTTATGCTCCCGGTACTTCTGTTAGTCTCAAAGGTGCCACAGGACCCTCTGTTGCTCTTTGGTTGGCTTCACTTTGTCAGACTGAGGGGATGAGAATATCCTATGAGGTGTACCTGGATTGATTACTCATTTTGTTGGCCTCTGCTAATCAGTGTTTATGATAGGGTATATTACTCTTCGACTTTTATAGCAGAGCAATAAAATATGGAGGTGGATCACACACTTTCTTTACTCACAATTCTCTTGTTGGGCAATTTCTTTCACATTCCTTTATATGAAAGGATGTGGTAATAACTAGACTCCACCTAGAGGCCTGGCATTGCATTTCATGCACACCCAAAGCTAGCTGACTTTGGTGGGACTTTTGGGTCTGTCATGAATGCAGGATTGGACTCCTAGGCCATGTCCACACTAGGAAAAAAGGTACATTTTTCCACGTGTTAACTAACAGGATTTAACTTCAGTTCTGTGGCTGAGCAGTCAGAAAAAAGAAATCTTAGCGAATATTAAGCTTTGGTTTACAGCAATTATTCTGGCATTGAGCTAAAGCAGTTCCTATCATTTAAATTCAAGAAAGATTTGTTGGGACAAACCCAGAGACGATCTGTGTCTGCCGATAGTGAGGGGGCAGAGTGAGGGCAGCCTGCTTCAGCAGTGTTACTGAGCATGCCCAGTCCGTGTGAGCATGCTCAGTACAAGCCAAGCAGCAAATCTGGGGAAGCACAAGACCCCGCATTGCTCCTGTCATAACTATAAAGGGAAGGGTAACAGCTCTCCTGTGTACAGTATTATAAAATCCCTCCTGGCCAGAGACTCCAAAATCCTTTTCCCTGTAAAGGGTTAAGAAGCTCAGGTAACCTGGCTGACACCTGACCCAAAGGATCAATAAGGGGACAAGATACTTTCAAATCTTGGGGGGTGGGGGGGGAAGGCTTGTTTGTGTGCTCTTTGTTTGGGAAGTCGTTCGCTCTTGGGACTGAGAGGGACGACATCAATCCAGGTTCTCCAAATCTTTCTGAACAAGTCTCTCATATTTCAAACTTGTAAGTAAACAGCCAGGCAAGACGTGTTAGTTTATCTTTGTTTTCTCAACTTGTAAATGTACCTTTTACTAGAGTGTTTATCTCTGTTTGCTGTACTTTGAACCTAAGGCTAGAGGGGGGTCCTCTGGGCTCTTTAAGTTTGATTACCCTGTAAAGTTATTTTCCCATCCTGATTTTACAGAGAGGATTTTTACCTTTTTCTTTAATTAAAAGCCTTCTTTTTAAGAACCTGATTGATTTTTCCTTGTTTTTAGATCCAAGGGGGTTGGATCTTGATCCACCAGGAGTTGGTGGGAGGAAGGAGGGGGGATGGTTAATTTCTCCTTGTTTTAAAATCCAAGGGGTTTGGATCTGTATTCACCAGGGAATTGGTGAAGAATCTCTCAAGGCTTCCCAGGGAAGGGAATTAGCTTTGGGATGGTGGCAGCGGACCAGATCTAAGTTGGTAGTTAAGCTTAGAAGTTTTCATGCAGGCCCCCACATTTGTACCCTAAAGTTCAGAGTGTGGAAGCAGCCTTGACAGCTCCCCCATCCCATGTTGCCTCTGGGCAAATCTCATGTTGCTGTTTAAATGATGGAAGCACTCTAAGGACTTGTTCACTACAGCTTCTCAGCAAAACTCTGGCCTTGTCTATCCTGGCTAGTTTCTGCGCAGTAAAGCAGGTTTCTGTGGTGTAACTCCCGAGATGTTCACACTGCCAAGCCACTGAGTGCAAAGAAACTGGGTAGTTGCAGTGCTGTAAAAAAACACACCGATGAGAGGCATTTAGCTTTCTGCGCCGGGGCTACAGCACCGCTGTGCCAGTGTTGACACCCCGCTCGATTACAGAGCTGCAATTGGCCTCCAGGAGGTGTCCCACAATGCCTGTTCTCGCCTCTCTAGTCATCGGTTTGAACTCTACTGCCCTGCCCTCAGGTGACCAACCATGAGTCCCACCCCTTAAATTCCTTGGGAATTTTGAAAGTCCCCTGCCTGTTTGTTCGGAGACACAAGGAGTGGTCTCAGCACATCTTTCCAGGTGGCCATGCCTGCTTCACACACCAGGTGATCTCCGACTTGGAGCAATGCCGAGCTGCTGGACTTCATCAGCATTTGGGGAGAGGAGGCTGTCCAGTCTCAGCTGCGCTCCAGCCACAGGAATTATGATACCTATGGGCAGATATCATGATGCATGACAGAAAGGGCCATGACCGGGACACACTGCAGTGCAGAGTGAAAGTGAAGGAGCTGCAGAACGCCTACCACAAGGCGTGGGAGGCAAACCACTGCTCCAGTGCTGCACCCACGAGCTGCTGGTTCTACAAAGAGCTGGACGTGATACTAAGTGGTGATCCCACCTCCACTGCAAGGCCACTGTGGATACTTTGGTGGCTTGCATGCCAGACGAGAGTGGACCAAGCCAGGAGGAGGAAATCTTAGACAAGGATGTGGAGGGGGAGGGGGACCCAGAGGCAGAGGATGACTTGGAGGTCAGAGATGCATGAAGCCAGGAACTTTTCTCTATCCCAGAGGAGACTAGCCAGTCACTGGGGTCAGAGCTTGGCAAAGTGCAAACAGGAGAGGAGGCCCCTGGTAAGTGGCTTTGATTTTGGGAATCACTGAAGCGAGTTGTTGGGGGCAGAGGGGTTGTAGAAAGCAGGCTTGTGTCTGTATGATGCACGTACCCCACATGCCTAGTCTCAGTGGCGAAACAGGGTTTTGATTGACTCCCTCACTTCACAGGAATCTGCCTCAGAGACCTCCAGGAAACTCTCCTGGGTAACTTTCCCATGCCACTCTGCTGTCACTGTGGGGGGACCATTGTTGCACACAGGCGAGCCGCATAAGGGCCAGGGTGGAAGCTGCAGTCTTGGAGAAGACCCTCCCTTGATTCCCTGCTCACCCTCAGCAGCGAGATACCTTCCATAATGAACACAGCCTGTGGAAAATGTGGGGACAGGAATGATTAAGGCCCCCCCTACCGTGCTGGCTTTCCCCAAGAGCCATGTGTCCAGTGTACAGTACAGTCCTGGAACACTGATTTCCCCAGCCCCTGCGGTTACTCACCATTTTGGGGGTCTTGTGGCTCACGTGTGCTTACCTGGGGTGAGTCAGTTAGTGACAGGTATGTGAATAGTGGCTGTTTTAAATCACTGAATCAGTGGTCTGTGTGTTGCAAACAATATTGCTTCTGTAAAATGTTGCATTTTGGCTTCACAGAGATGACCTTGGGAGCCCAGCCTCCCTCTTTGTTATCGTCGTCTGAACAGTTGTGCAGAATTAGAAAAGCGGCCGCGAAGAACTAAAGAGGACCTTCTGTGTGATGTCATGATGCCCTCCGCGGCCGAAAAATAGGAACTGAAGGAGTGGCGGTACAGGGAGAAGAGGTACTGAAAGGAGAACGCGGCGTGCCAGAATGAAGCCACGCAGCAGCTCTTAAACATTATGGAGCGCCAAGCGGACACACTGCAGGTGCTACTAATACTGCAAACCAAGCATCTCCGCACCCGCCTGCCCCTGTAGCTGCTGTCACAAAACTCTTTCCCATGTGCCCTCCAGACGCTGCCAACACACTCTTATCATAGAATCATAGAATCATAGAATATCAGGGTTGGAAGGGACCTCATGAGGTCATCTAATCCAACCCCCTGCTCAAAGCAGGACCAATTCCCAACTAAATCATTCCAGCCAGGGCTTTGTCAAGCCGGGCCTTAAAAATTTCTAAGGATGGAGATTCCACCACCTCCCTAGGTAACCCATTCCAGTGCTTCACCACCCTCCTAGTGAAATAGCGTTTCCTAATATCCAACCTAGACCTCCCTCACTGCAACTTGAGACCATTGCTCCTTGTTCTGTCATCTGCCACCACTGAGAACAGCCGAGCTCCATCAACTCTATCAACCTCCTGGCTCCAGTCTGTACTTGCTACATTCTACTTCTCCCCCATCACAGTCCAGCCCTGTGGACTCCCAGTACCATTGAGTTTATGTTTATGAATGTGGCTTTCCTCATCCAAAAGTTCTGCAGCCACTGCTTGTCATCCCAGACGTGCATGTCAATGTGATCCCACCGCTCAGTTTCCTGAGCCCAAAAGTGGCGTTCCACTGTGGTCAGCAACTCCGTGAATGCCACAAGCAGTCTTGTGTCGTAGCTACTATGCGAAGTGAGATCAATATTGAACTCCTCTTGCTTTTGTAATTTTAGGAATAACTCCACTGCCACTCGTGACATGTTAGTGGGAGCGAGCAACATATTGGTCAACAGTGCGGGATCCATTCCTGCAGACCGAAGAAGCAGAGCAGAGCGCACAGTACATAAACCATTGAAAGATGGCGCCAAATGCAGATGGAAGCATAGGGATTGCTGGGTTGTGAATAAATGCATCACGGGGCATTGGGACAGGACGCAGGATGCCCTGCGATCCCCTCTGCCTTCCCACAACTCTCAGCGGCAGAAGAGGAAGAGATATGCTGTGGGATAGCTGCCCAGAGTGCACCGCTCTGAATACCGATGCAAGTGCCTCAAGTGTGAATATGCTATTGCGTGGGCAGCTGACAGTGTGAACACACAACAGTGGTTTCCTTTCAGCGTTCTCTGAGCGATGCTGTAAGTGCTGACGCTGTAACTCTGCCAGTGGAGACATACCCTCTGACAGAACTGCATATTCAGTTGGAATATGCGGTTCTGTCAAAATCGAAATGCTTTGGGAAATCAAGTCAGTTTTGCAGGGATTTCAATTTGAAAAGAAAAAAAGAAAAAATCCCGACAGTGTCAAAAAGCCATGTTCTAACATTTTTTGGAACAAAACAGGCAGATTTTTTGGTTTTGAAGTGACTTTTCATTTAGATTTTTTAAAACTTTTGTATTATACTTAAATATAAGCATACACTTAAGTGCTTTGCTGAACAGGGATGAACTGCTGAATTGGGGCCATAATATTGCTTAAATCCAGGAGACAGCTTTCATTACACAGTTAAGTCAACGACACTTAAGCACATGCTTAAATTTAAGCACACGTTTAAGTACTCTTCCTGAATTAGGCTCTAAATGTTTTGATGAATTGGGGCCCATAACCCAGGCTGGGGATTTTAGAGGAATAGTGACTGACCAAAATTCATTTTTTAGGTAATACTTCCTCAGTGAAGCTCAGCAGGAAAATGCCACTTAATTATCCTATAACTGCAATTAGTTACCATGCTGTTTATGCCGTGTAATCATAGAATCATAGACTTTAAGGTCAGAAGGGACCATTATGATCATCTAGTCTGACCTCCTGCAAAACGCAGCTACAGAATCTCACCCACCCACTCCAGTATCAAACCCGTGTCTGAGCCAGTGCTTTTTCATTCAATTAACACATCTGAACAGTTCAAAAGTGGCATACTATCAGACATTAGTTAAAAATTAATTATTGCTAATGACAGTTTTCCTTTGAGATCTTAAATCTTCAATACATTTGGCACCCATACTACCATATAATTTGAGGACATTATAAAAATGGATGCATACAAATACACTGAGTATATGGGTGAACTAGAAAGACTTAAGCGAGAGAGAGAGCTCTTTTTTCACTTACTAACAATACTCTTTACTTCTAGAGCATATTCCATCTGAATCTCAAAACACTTTAGGAATATTAATGAGTTTTACACCCGGGTATGGCATAGAAGTTGTCATAACTATAAAGGGAAGGGTAACAGCTCTCCTGTGTACAGTACTATAAAATCCCTCCTGGCCAGAGACTCCAAAATCCTTTTACCTGTAAAGGGTTAAGAAGCTCAGGTAACCTGGCTGGCATCTGACCTAAAGGACCAATAAGGGGACAAGATACTTTCAAATCTTGGGGGGGGGGGGGGAAGGCTTTTGTTTGTGTTCTTTGTTTGTGAGTGTGTTCGCTCTCGGGACTGAGAGGGACCAGACATCAATCCAGGTTCTCCACATCTTTCTAAACAAGTCTCTCCTATTTCAAACTTGTAAGTAAATAGCCAGGCAAGGCGTCTTAGTTTTCCTTTGTTTTCTCAACTTGTAAATGTACCTTTTACTAGAGTGTTTATCTTTGTTTGCTGTACTTTGAACCTAAGACTAGAGGGGAGTCCTCTGAGCTCTTTAAGTTTGATTACCCTGTAAGGTTAATTTCCATACTGATTTTACAGAGATGATTTTTACCTTTTTCTTTAATTAAAAGCCTTCTTTTTAAGAACCTGATTGATTTTTCCTTGTTTTAAGATCCAAGGGGTTTGGATCTTGATTCACCAGGAGTTGGTGGGAGGAAGGAGGGGAGTGGTTAATTTTTCCTTGTTTTAAGATCCAAGGGGTTTGGATCTTGATTCACCAGGAGTTGGTGGGAGGAAGGAGGGGGGATGGTTAATTTCTCCTTGTTTTAGATCCAAGGGGGTTGGATCTGTATTCACCAGGGAATTGGTGAAGGTTTTTCAAGGCTTCCCAGGGAGGGAATCCATTGAAAATGGTGGCAGCGGAACCAGAGATAAGCTGGTAGTTAAGCTTAGAAGTTTTCATGCAGGCCCCTACATTTGTACCCTAAAGTTCAAAGTGGGGATACAGCCTTGACAGAAGTATTACCACAGATGGAAAAACCAAGTCGTAAAGCTGCTAAGTCATTTTCCTGAGGCCACACAGCAACTCTGGGACAGAACCCTGGGTCCCAGTCCTGTGGTTAAATACAGAACAATACTCCCTCTGGCTTCTAAGTCGGAGGAAGCATTTAAAGATGCCAGGCAGGGCAGCACTAGGGGGGGCCTGTGGGGCTACAGATACTCCAAAAATTGTCTTAGTCCCTCCATAGCCACCCCGTAGCAGCTGCAGCTTTCCGGCGGCCCAGCTCTGAAGGCAGAGTGGAGAGAGCAGCAGCTGCTGGCTGTGCACCCAGCTCTGGAGGCAGCCCCACTGCCAGCAGCAGTGCAGGAGTAAGCCCAGGCAGGGGCCAGGGGGCCTGAGAGCAGCCCCTGACCCGTGTCCTCACCCACTGGGGTGCGCCACACAGGGAAGGTGGAGGGTCTGGGGCTCCCCACCGTGGCCCAGACTGACCCGCTCCTGTCCGGGATCCTGCACCCTGCCCCTGCAGTCATTGCTTCCTGAGGGTTCTGCTGGCCCTGGAGCTGGTCCACCCATCTGGGCAGCTCTTACCAGCTGTGAACAGTTGAAGGGTGGCAGGGAGCTGAGAAGCAGCTGCAGCCCTAGGGCCCCGGGCATCAGCAGGAGGAGGAGACAGGGGAGCGCCATGGCTACCTCCCGCACTGCATCAGCTCCGGCTTCTGACCTACAACCTGGCCAGAGGGTTGCGTCTCAGAGGAGGGGAGAGGAGGAGGTGGGGCTGGCACTTACCGGAGGAGAAGCAGGGGGTGGGGCCACAGAAAGGGAACGGGGCCTCATGGCGAGGTGGGGCACAGCCCCCCAAATTTTCTGTCTAGCCCATGTCAGCACCCCACACCAGGAACAGACTAGCACTGCCCTGAAACATGCTATGAAGTCTGGTAGATTGAACAAAGAGGTGAAACAAGGAGGATCCAAAAATAATGACCCAGTGAATATTTTGTTGTCACTCTTAGTGCAAATTTGTATTATGAGAAATGAATACATTTGGGCACAAATTTCAAATGTACCTAAGCGAGTTAGGCACCTAAGCTCCAGTTTCAAATATGATGAGCCTATATCCAATTTTCAGAAGTGACTAAGAGCCAGTTTTCTAACGGTATTTAGGTGCCTAAAGATGCAGGTAGGTGCCTAGTGAGATTTTCAAAAGCGCCTTAGCAGAATAGGTACCTAATTCCTATAGACCTGCATAGGTGATTTTAAAAATCCCAATAGGTGCCTATCTGCATCTTTGGGCACCTGAATACCATTGGAAATCTGTCTCTAAGTCACTTTTGAAAATTGGACATAGGCTCCTAAATCACTCAGGCACATTTGAAAATTTTACTTATTGTCTTAGAAACAAATGTTCAGGTCTGGGAAAGGTACTGGGAGTGAAGATGGGAAGAAGAGCTGTGTTGCTTGAAAGCTTGTCTCTCTCACCAACAGAAGTTGGTCCAATAAAAGATATTACCTCACCCACCTTCTCTTGCTGAATGGAAACATTTTGTGATTTTATTTATGGGTCCAAACTCAATGAGAGGCTCTCCACTGCCTTCAGTGGGCTTTGAATCAGGCCCTGTGTGAAAGATATTTTATCTCCTTTCCACTCAACCTACACAAAAAAGGAGCCCAGTCTTATCAGATGTTTAACAACTCCTGCAAGGTGCTGAGTGTCTGCAGCTCCTGTCAACACTTCCCGTGAAAATACTCATGTGTGCATTTGGAAACATGGTTTCGTCTACAAATATCCTTGTGAACAAAAATTCAATCGTATGAACATTTGGAGGAAATGAGATAAAAAATGGCTCTCGAATTCCATTGAAGTGAATTCATGGTTTTAATTCATTCAAAACAGTGTTTGCAATTTTGTTTTTGCGGTATCTGCCCAGCCCTAAATTAAGATTTCATTGCGAAGTTTGAAATTAAAAACAAAACAGAATTTGGAGCAATAGTGAGGAGGGCGATGCTTTCCCCTGGATAGCACAGGGGATTTGTGTTGGTTACAGCCATCAGTGCAAATCCCTAGTGCGGGGTAGGCAACCCTATGGGATGTGTGCCGAAGGCGGCACGCGAGCTGATTTTCAGTGGCACTCACACTGCCCAGGTCCTGGCCACCAGTCCGGGGGGCTCTACATTTTAATTTAATTTTAAATGAAGCTTCTTAAACATTTTAAAAACCTTATTTACTTTACATACAACAATAGTTTAGTTATATATTATAGACTTCTAGAAAGAGACCTTCTAAAAATGTTAAAATGTATTATTGTCACGCGAAACCTTAAATTAGAGTGAATAAATGAAGACTCGGCACACCACTTCTGAAAGGTTGCTGACCCCTGCCCTAGTGTATCCAAGCAAAAGTCAACGTAAGACTTGATTTGCATCAGTGCAGCTTACCTAGTGTAGACAGGGCCTAGTAAACCATTTTACACGTGTCTTAAGAGGTTAAAATTGAGACATTGTGTGGGCTAGAGGTTTGTGCTGAGGGCAAGGAGCCTAGTTTCCATAGTCTAATCCTGGCTATGCTAAGAATTTACTCTGTGGTCTTGGCTTAAGTCACTAAACTCTTCACTCCTCTGTAGACTTATTTACCTATCTCATGTGGCTGTGGTAAGATTCATTACTGTTTAGAGATGAAAAACACAGGGTGCAGTAAGTGCTAAGTATAATATTATTATTGAAACCTTTCCTTACCCTTAGACTAGGAGTGTTGGAACAGAACACTCTCATAATGTATCACTGGACAAACCAAACAATCAACCAACATTATAGGAAAATACATTTGATGGCATAAATAAAGCAAAACTACATGGATGAACACAGTAAACTAAAAGTTACAGAAGATTATAGTAATATAGTGGTATTAAGTCAAGGAGTAGCTCCAGCTGTTTATCTTAGAGCTTGAGTCTACTTTGGAAAGCAATGCTGTTATAACAGGGTTCTCAGACGTATTTGAGATGAGGGGAAGGGATAGCTCAGTGGTTTGAGCATTGGTGTGCAAAACCCCAAGTTGTGAGCTCAATCCTTGAGGGGGCCACTTAGGGATCTGGGGCAAAAATCAGTATTTGGTCCTGCTAGTGAAGGCAGGGGGCTGGACTTGATTCAAGGTCCCTTCCAGTTCTGGAGATAGAATATCTCCATTAATTTTATCAAGTCTCACTCATTGGGTGTGAGAGTCACTCATTAGCATGCTATCTCACGCTCACACACCTTCCAAAGCTTAGCTCACTCATTTTGAGTAAATATATAAAGATTTAAAATATTTTTACCTCAGGCACTGAAAGAGACAGCAAACAGTATTTGTAGGTTTGGTCACTGAACAGGTTGTATAGAAAATGGAAGGTCTTTTGTGCAGCCAGAGCATTCTATACCACTGTAGCCAAGTCTGCATGTGAGAAGCTACCTTTGAATGATGAAATGTTAAAGAGGGCAGGATTTGTGATCTTTGATATTAGGGAAAACTGCACTTTTGAACAGATTGAGTACTTTGTTGGCAGATACCAGCTCATGTTCAATCTCTCTCTCCACCTGAAATAGAGAATCTGCAAGAGGAGTTGTTGATTACCAGTTGATGCAGAAATCAGCTATCCCTTAGTCAGGGCCGGCTCCAGGGTTTTGGCCGCCCCAAGCAGCCAAAAAAAAAAAAAAAAAAAAGCCGCGATCACGATCGCGATCTGCGGCGGCAATTCAGCGGGAGGTCCTTTGCTCCCAGCGGGAGTGAGGGACCGTGCGCCGAATTGCCGCCGAATACCTGGACGTGCCGCCCCTCTCTGGAGCGGCCGCCCCAAGAACCTGCTTGCCAGCACTACTGAGGCAGCACTACAAACAGACACAGATAAAACTACTGTGCAATACAGGATGGACACTGTGTGGGCATCTCTTAGCAAGCAGTAAGCCCAGGCAGGGGGCCGGGGGCCTGAGAGCAAAAGCCCTAGTGGTCTTCTCAAAGTTCCCATTACTGTCCAGGGTTGTCAGGCTTGTCTTAGTTTTACGCCACTCACAGGCAAGAGAAGAGAGAGTTTCAGTCTTGTTCGAAAGAATAAGACACCATTCAGACAAACCTTGGACCAGACAGGACACTGTCCTCTGTTATCCAAGTGAAGCTGGCAAATCCTGAGCCATGTTTCAAGTATGAGGCACCAAAAGAAGTTATAAAAACAGCAAAGGGCGCCACTTGGCAGTATAACAAAGCACATGAATAAAATGTGGAAACAAACTAGATATTAAAAGAAATGTGGAATCTGAATCCTTTATATATGGTTTGTTAGCTTCAAATTAGTTAAATTCAATTTAGTATTTTTATTTATTTTTACCTTCATTTAATATATTGTTTGATTGTGTTTTATTTTATTTAATTTTGATTAATTTATTTTGCACATATTTTTTTTAAATCTGACTATTTTAGTTTGCGGTAAATGTAACATGAACAAAATATACAAACCAAATACTATTTGTACTGTAAAATGTTTTTCAAAGGGATGATCACTATGACAAGGTGATATGCAAAATAAACCTAGTGTTGAAATGATAAAACAGTTTTCTTTTTTGTTAGGTTTATATAAAAACAAGAAAAATATTGAAAAATAAATTGTTCTGTCCACTGACTGTGTGCCTAAACCAGAGGTTATTAACTCTGGTCCTCAGGGATATCCAACCATCCAGGTTTTTGTTCCAATCAGCGAATAATTGTTTTTATTAAAACCTACTGGTTTGAATTGCCTATAGAATTCTCACGTGCCCTAGACTTTAGTATGAATTAGGACATATAAGTGTTTTATATGCAATATTAAGCAGGGTCATTTTAAAACAAACTATTAAGTGCTGGTTGGATTAAAAACCTGGACTATTAGAGGTCACCAAGGACCAAAGATAAGAGTCCTTGTCTTAATCAATGACCTACCATGGCATCTGGAAAGTCTCACTCTTTGGCCTTGAACCTCACTCTGTGGGGCTGTAAATCTCACTCTTAAGGACAGCCAGCCCTTGGCATCTCTGGGCTCTAAGAATCAGGTGAAATTGGGTTGGAAGTGTGGGAATTGTCACCTTCCGGGTTTTAGTTAATTCTCTGCATTGCTCCTGGTATGGAGTAGCTACACACCGCTCCCTACTCAATGCAGCTTGCAGAGTTACAATACAGGAAACAGGTTTGTTGTCTTGGAAGTTGCAATTGTAACACAGCCATAATTTTGCTACAACTGGCTTTAAAGTGTTACAGAAAGTATGTGGAACAAGAAGAATGAAGTTTAGGATAATCTGAGGTAAAGCCCTTCATGAAAGACAAGGTAAAAGACACAAGAATGGTAACTGAGTTAATCAATGGTAAATGTAAAATTGCAGAGACTAATTGTACTAATTTAGTAAAATGGAGGTAATGCAATCTCAACAGCAGCTCCCACTCTTCTCTGGGCTTTCCCAGCATCTTGCTATCCAGACTCCTAGGACACCTGCTCTTATTTTGAATTGAGAAATTGACGATCATGAGGAAACTGGAAAATTGGAAAGACCCAGCAGTAATTTCTTGAAAAGTGATAAGCTCCAGTGGATTTTGATCACTGACTTGTACAAAAATCCCAGCAGCCTTTTAACTTCCTGCCTGTGAAGAAAGGACCATTAATTGGGTCATATCCTTACCCAGTCCTTGTTCATGCAAAACTCCCACAGACGTCTTATAAATCCTTTGCTGATTGAACCCTGTTAGTACTGAGATAAGATAATGCGCTTTTTATAATGAAAGTATTATTCACAGCTGCATGTGAGCAGGTACATAGTTACTTCGAAAGTGTCTGTGCATGACTCACTGGATTCCACATAAGCATTTCTGAACAAGGACAACAAAACTTGAATGAAAAGCTTTAGCAATCAAAGAACTGTAAGATACCTTGTCAAAATGCACCCAACATCCTCTGGTTTAGGACATTCCAATTGTCATGCTTTCACATACATACAAAGAGCAAAACATGTATTTTTCAGTCCAGCTGATTTATTTCAGATGAAGGAAAGCCAGAAGCAAGCGAAAACAAATATAGTTTCCGTGAGAGAAAGAACATGCACAGTGACTCACTCTGCAATAATCTGCACCTGTAAACCCCCTTTTCCAGATCATTTACAAACATGTTGAACAGCACAGGTCCCCCATACAGATCCTTGAGGGACCCTGCTATTTACTTTACTACTGTGAAAACTGGCCATTTATTCCTATCCTTTGTTTCCTATCTTTTAACCAATTACTGATCCATGAGAGGATTTTCCCTCTTATCCCATGACAGCTTACTTTGCTTACGAGCCTTTGGTGAGGGACCTTGTCAAAGGCTTTCAGAAAGTCCAAGTATACTATATCAACTGGCCCACCCTTGACCACATGTTTGTTGACTCCCTCAGAGAATTCTAATGGATTGATGGGGCATGATTTCCCCTTACAAAAGCCATGTTGACTCTTCCTCTACATATTGTGTTCATCTTTGTGTCTGATCATTCTGTTCTTCACTATCATTTCAACCAGTTTGCCTGATACTGAGGTTACGTTACTGGCCTGTATTTTCCAGGGCTGCCTCTGGAGATATTTAAAAAAAAAACAGCCTTACATTAGCTATCCTCCAGTCAGAGAGTAATTTAAGTGATAGGTTACATACCACAGTTAGTAGTTCTGCAATATCATATCTGAGTTTCTTCAGAGCTCTTTACTGAATACCATTTGGTTCTGGGGACTTATTACTGTTTAATGTACCAATTTGTTCCAAAACCACCTCCACTGACACCTCAAGCTTGGACAGTTCCTCAGATTTGTCACCTAAAAAGAGTAGCTCAGGTTTGGGAATCTCCCTCAGACTCTCTTCAGTGAAGACCGATGCAAAGAATTCATTTAGCTTCTCCACAACGACCTTGTCTTCCTTTAGTGCACCCCTTAATTGTCTAGTGGCCCCACTGATTGTTTGGCAGGCTTCCTGCTTCTGATGTACTAAAAAACATTTGCAATTAGTTTTTGTCTTTTGTTAGTTACTCTTCATATTCTTTTTTGGCCTGCCTAATTATACTTTTACACTTGACTTGCCAGAGCGTATGCTCCTTTCTATTTATACACCCAAAGATGGCGTTAGCCCTTTTAGCCACAACATTGCACTGAAAGCTCATGTTCAACTGATTATCTACTAGGACTCCTGTCACAGTTTATAGAGTAACTGCACTTGTATTCCTCCTCCATGGTCCCTCAAGAGCACCCAGTTAATGTTTTAGGCTCCCAGCCATCACCTCTCTTGGGTAGAGACCCACGTCTCCCTTCCTTCTGATCCGGGGTGTTACTTCTGTACAACTCCTTGCCTTACACTGTGATATCCCTGGCAATCCAGACTACCTAAAGAGCAACACCTGTGCTTTGCTTTCCGTCCAAGTTACAAGTCACCATGCAGCTCTGTCTAATAGAGTACATTTATTCTTAGGGCAAAAGCATTATAGAGAAAACATATAAAAACAATAACTGGTCCTATACACTTACTAATAAACATACCAGAAATTGCCCATCAGTCTTATGGGGCCTAGTAGGCTAAAGTCATTCCAACCCTTCAACTGGACTGGAGCTTCCCCTTGGACAGAATGGCCTGTCCATTTACTCACTCAGAATGAAGGCCCAGAGAGTCTATTTACCCTCCCAAATTCTTTATGTCTTGGTCTCTGAAAAACCCAGCTTGAACTGGTACATGCAAACACTCCAGGGGGTGGTGCTTCTCTGCAGTTGTTTACAATCCCAGGGGTAATCACCACCTACTGTTTTTAGTTTCTGTAGGAGCTGTGGTAACCCTCCCCCATAGAACAGAACACAATCATACATAAACCATTTATAAATGTAATACAATGGTCTCCAAATACACTGCATGGGCTTGCAACATCTGTTACAACCCCCAAGTCCTTTTCAAAGCCACTGCCTCCCAGGTTAAAGTCCCCCATCCTGGGAGCATGGCATACATTTTTTGCTTCTAGTTGTAGAACTTTGCATTAGCTATATTAAAACGCATATTGTTTGCTATCAATGACCTGCCATCTTCATTGTTTATCACTCCCACAATCTTTGTGTCATCTGCAAACTTTATCAGTGATGGTTTTATGTTTTCTTCCAAGTCATTGATAAAATTGTTATATTGTATATGGCCAAGAATTGATGCTGGTGGGACCCCACTAGAAACACACCTGCTGTATGATGGTTCCTTGTTTACAAATACATTTTGAGTGAAACCGTTAAACTAGTTTTTTAACCAATGTAACGTTTCATGTTAATTTTGTATTGTTCTAGTCTCTTAGTCAAAATGTCATGCATTATCAAGTCAATATCTATACTATTACCTTTCTCAACCAAACTTCTTGTCTCCTCAAAGAAAGATATCAAGTTAGTTTGGCAAACTGTAGTTTCCATAAACTCACGTTGATTGGCATATTACCCTCCTTTAATTGTTTATTAATTGAGTCCTGTATCATCCATTCCATTATTTTGCCCTAATCTATATCAAGTGAACAGGCCTATAATTACCTGGGTTGTCCTGTTTACTCTTTTTAAATAGTAGCATGACATTGGTTTCCTTCCATTCCTCTGAAATTTCATGAGTGTTCCAAGACATTTAAAATCAACATTAACAGCTAGAAAGTGCCTCTTAATTACTGTTGCAATTGAAAGTATTTCATCATCATATGATATGACTACATCATCTGGCTTTTTCCCAAATACAGAACAGAAATATTTATTCAACACATTTGCTGTTTCTGCATTATTATTGATCATTTTACCATTTCCATCTAGTAATGGACCAATACCATTGTTAGGATTCCTTTTGTTCCTAATATACTTAAAAAACTCCTTCTTGGGCAACAGAATCAAGGACAATAAGTGTTTCCTTGTGCCCTTTTGCTTCCTTTATCAATTTTCTACAATTCCTCACTTCTGATTTATATTCATTAGTATCAACTTTCCCCTTCTTCCACTTATTATATGTGGGGTTATTTTAGTTTTAGAGCAGCTTTCACTTTCCCTCTTTCACCAGTGCAGCCTTCTTTCTTGATTGTGAGTCTGTGGTGTTCTAGGCCTCTAGTAAAATATTACCAAACAATTCCCAATAATCATTCAGATTTTTCTGTTTAAATTCTTTCTCCCAACTGATTTGGTTCAGAATTGTTTTCAGTTTTCTGAAATTGGGCCTTTTAAAAGCACCAAGTATCTATACTACTGATTTGGACTTCATTCTGTCTGCACGTAACAAATGTAATCCAGTCATGATCACATGTACTTATGCAACCACCAGTTTTTAGTTCTGTGATCAATTCCTCTTTATCTGGCAAGATGCAGTCTAATACAGAGTTCCCCAATGATAGATGCAACAGTTTTTGACTTAGGAAATTGTCATCTATAATTTTTAGACATTCGGAGGCTATTTTAATATGGCAGCATAAGACCTCCAGCATATGTCACTCAGACTGATGTCCCCCATAATAAGGCAGCATTGTTTCCCCTACACATTACAGATAGGTGCTTAAGGAGCTGTTCATCCTGGTAATCCTGATTTGGTGTTCTGTAGCAGACATCTTGTGTTTTATCTTTTAGAACATTCATCCATAACCATTCAGGATCATTTGCCACCAAGTTGTCAGTGACTTGGAAACAAGTAATGGCATCTTTGACATAGATTGCTACTCCCCTCCTCTTTTGCCCACTCGATCCTTCCTAAGTAGGTTATAACCATTTATTTAACATTTCAATCTTGCAAATAATCCCACCAGAGTTCAGTAATACCAACTAGATCAAATTTACGCTCATAAATGAGCAATTCAAATTCTTCTCACTTGTTACTCAGGCTCTTACCATGGGTTTATAGGCAATTAAAGAATTTCTTCTATTCGTCTAACTAGATAACTTCAGGGGGTCCCAGTGGTATCTCTGTGATGCTGGTAAACCAGGTGCTAGCTCTTGACAAGTCTGTAGGAGTCAGTTTAGCAAGGACAAATTAATAGCTAGAAACCAGACCAGCTCACCTTTATGTTAATATTGTTCAAGAGAGGTGTTAGACTTGTAAGGATATGTTTAGTGTTTTGACTTTATAAAATGCTTGTAAGTTGCTTCATGCATTAATCTTACTTGTAATGCCTGTATTCCGTGCTACAAGATAAAATATGTTTGTTTTATAATCGTAAAAAAGCCTGTTCTGAACTTGTGAACTCAGACGAGGAGAGTGACCCCCCCCCACCCAATCCAGGAGGACTATCAAAATTAAGTGAGCCATTGTAAGACAAAAACTTTGTTGATTGCCCCATCCACCCATGGAGAAGTATGAGCAGAAAGCCTTGTCTCCTCAGTTTGAATGCTGGAAGAAGGAAATGAAGATAGTTACCATGAAAGTTTTTCATCTCTTTGCTGTTTGGATTCTTCCAAGGGCTGGAGCAAGAAACGGAGATCCCCAGGGTCACCCTGGCTTAGCTCTGAAAAGACATTCAGTGCTGACTGATTGCTACAATCCTGTCACCTTTTGGAACTATAGACTGAACTAATTTGTGAATATATGTTGCCTGCTTTCATCTCTAAATAACTCTCTCATTTCTTCTTTCTAGTTAATAAATCCTTAATTAGTTTACTATAGGATTGGCTACCAGCATTGTCTTTGGTGTGAGATCTAAGGCACAAATTGATCTGGGGTAAGTGATTGGTCTCTTGGGACTGGAAGCAACCTGAATATTTTGTAATTTTTGGCATAAGTGACCATTTATCATTAAATCTATTTTGTCTGGGTCGCAAGATAGACTGGAATGCCCAAAGGGATGGTCTGTAACTCCATGTTAGGACCATTACAGAGATTCAGGAGTTCACATTTGTTTCTGGATTGGTGAAATCTAATTATAGAACATACCACCAGCTTGGGGTGTCTGCCCTGCTTTTGATACTCTGTCCTGAGGTTGGCACGCAAAGTCATGAACCACTCCAGACACTGTGGTAGTCTGCTGCTTGGGTTTACCTTGAGCGGGTCCTGCAGGAGGGTGCTCCCTGCACCCCAAGCCCTCTGGACCTTTTCATAGGGCCTGTGAGCCCCCCTGGCCACCCCACCCACACACTCCGAGCCGGCTGCATGACCTGAAGCCGGTTCACTTTCGAACTGTGCCAAGGGCACATCTGTACACATTCGTGCTCTGTGGCGACGAAAAAGGAAGGAGACAAAGCGCCAGGTCGTGGTAGCCGAAAAAAACCTCCCAGGGACTTTCCGCTGGGGTTTATTTTCATTTTCTTACTTCCATGTTTACAACACTTATGAGTGGTTGAATTTTTGCGCATAGGAGGGGCATACAGTGCACACCAACATGGTCTTACAAACCCATATCCTGTGCACGTGAAAGCGAGCAGCGAGGGTGATGATCAGGTCAGCCAATAAGTTTCCCAATCACAGGCGCTGGGGTGTAGGCCGCTCCGGCCTCGTAGTCACGGGCGCAGTGTGCCGCACCCGTGAGCTGGCGATTCGGGAGCTGTGCGTCCCATCAGTGCTCCATACTCTCCATTTCCTCACGCTCGTGTCCCGCCCCGATGCTAAGTGGCGGGACCTATTGCCACCTATTGAGGGTGAGAAACCCCAGTGGGCCAGCCTATATTCCACCTTGGTTCCACAGCCCACCGGGGATATTGGTTGGTGGCTCCTTCACAGAGCTGTGAGCACAGGCATGTACTTGATGCGGTTCACCCCCGTCCCTGACGCCTGCCCCTTTTGTGGCATGAGAGAGACCCTGGCGCACGTCTACCTAGAGTGCGCCAGGTTGCAGTCCCTTTTCCAGCTCCTCCTTGACCTACTCCTGCGTTTTTGGCAGCACTTCTCCCCTCACCTCCTTATATACACACACCCTATCTGTGGCGCCATAAAGTCACAGGACCTCCTCGTCAATCTCCTCCTAGCGACGGCCAAAGTGGCCATCTATAATGTCAGGGAGAGGATGTTGGCTGAGGGGGTTCTCTGTGACTGTGGGGCCTATTTCCGATCCTCCCTCTGTTCACGCATCCAGGCAGAGTTCCTCTGGGTGGCATCCGCTGGCTCCCTTGACACTTTCGAAGAGCAGTGGGCCCTGTCTGGGGCTATCTGCTCGGTGTCCCCTTCAGGCTCCCTTTGTTTTGACCCTTCACACCTGCCCTTGTTATATTTTCTGTTGTCCCCTGTAATCATTTGAGTTCCTGGGCTCAATGGATCCTCCCCACAGGCTGAGGGAGGGTCCTTTAGCCGTGGGCGGGCTTGCGCCAGCCCACCTTCCCAGAACCCAATAGGACCCTGTCACAATGACTATGAAGAATCCTAAAGCCACAACACATGGCCTGTAACTAGAATAACAGTGCCAAGGTATTACATCAAAATCTTCGATCAAGTCTATCCAGACCCCTTTAGCTGGTGCCATGCCACCCTAAGTAGTCAATTCCAGTAGAGTATGATTCTTGGCAAGTAGCAAATCAAAGAAATATGATTTTAATGTCTAAAATGATCAGGAGTTGGACTCAGGAAAAAGTATTCCCTCATCTGCAACTGGCCAGGTGTTTTATAAAAGTTTTTTGCATTCCTTTGAAGAATCTGTTGGTCTGTTGTGGTATGGCAAATCTTATAGGCTTGTTTTAGATAGTATTGCCAGTAATAAGACGTGTTCTACTTCAGATTGAAGATGTCATTTAGTTTCATTTATACCACGATTCTCACTCAACCAGGCATGCCCAGATTCTATGATCCAGCAAAGAGGATGCACAGAACCTAACTAATTTGCATGCCATTGGCAAGTCCGTTTTTGACGTACAGTGCATTTGGAGTAAACAGGAGCAGCTTGCAAAGCAGAGGGCATACCTGTTTTCTTGGATTACAGGATAAATGCTTTTTCTTTTACAAAGAAGAATACAACTTTAGTATCTGCTTGTTGGGAGTCAATAGGAGCTGTGAGCACCCAGCAGCTCTGAAAATTAACTCCCCATTTAGAAACTGCAAGGGTTCCTCTTCTAACTGGATAAGTTTCACTATTGATATAATGATGCTCATCCAACTCTAAAACAAGGGTGGTCAAAAGCACAACCTGAAGGTTAAAGGGAGTTCTACTACATAACGAATGGATACCTTCAATTTTATTAGAAGAGAGACATCCTGCAGAAACTACAGGTCCCAGCATGCAATGGGACCTGCAGCCTTTGCAGTTTGCACCTCCATTGGAGTGCCTTCTTTCCACTACATTTAATACCACTTTGGTCTGGCCCTGAACTTCTTTACAACTTACCAACACAGCTTCGGTTGGGTGAGGCCTGGACCAAAGGTAAAACTCACAATGGTGCTGAGGGAGCATATGAGGTCCTTCACACCCCGGAACCTCTACAACCTCATGTGGTGTCTAGGACCTAAAATGGGTCACCTGAAGGGGGGTGAATTTTACTCAACGTTAAAGAAATCATATTGCATATAATTCAGAAACACGTTAGCAGACTATGGGTGTGATTTCAAAAGCCCTCAGAACTGGCCTAAATCTACTCCAGTGATGTCAATGGTAAAACTCCCGTTGATTCTAATGGGAGCAGAGGTCAGCTAAAACTGCAGAGCACATTTAAAAAGCCTACATCTCCAGTAACTTCATTCATCCGCTGCCAAACTTTACTTTCTAATAACCATTTAAATGGATTTCCACTTTAAGAGTAAATGCATTTAAATGATTGCAAGCTAAAATATTTCCTTGAAGAAAAGTCCCCATGTACAGAATTCCTGTTCATTCATTAGCAAATCAATGTACCATGAAACGACAGGGAAGCACAACTATTATGTCAGTTTTCTTTTTTTTATTATAGACTTTTTATCCACATGAATGATAAAGAAACTACAACAGAGTTAAATACCTTTTTTTCGATAAGTGATTATATTCTTAATTACACTCAATATTAAATTGTAAAATATTTCCAGAAGAGTACAATCTTAATTCATACAGCAGGCAAAGTACCGGAGGAGGAGGAGGAGTGGGGGCCGGGAGGAAGGGGACGTTAGAATTTTCAGTCTGCTTTTCAAAAGCACTGTGTATGGCTAATGCTTTTCCTTCCATTCAGTCAAAGGTGATTCTGGCCCATCTGATAAGACACACATTTCTTTCCATAAAACAATCACTATTCAACAGCAAAAGATGAACTTGCAGATGCTTCCAGTGTTTGTAGCATTGAAAGGTTTAGCGGTTCCTTTCGCAGCTTCTCCCCATGTGCTTCAAAAGCATTTTCTCAGACTCTGTCAAGTTCAATTGTCCTTCTAAAAACACAGAGACTTAAACTTTGGTACCACCAAAAGATCCAGGACAGGCATTTTTTGATTTTTTGTTTTGTTTTTACTAATAAATGGCTGCTACATTCTATTTTACATGGTTGTCCATGATGCTTTGAGGTCACTTGTCCTTGGGCTCACAGGAACCTGAATTTTTTGTTTGCATTTTAAATTCCCAAGCCCTTCCATTTCTCAGTCTTTATGCAAATCAGATTTCTGAGTGGTGGGTTGTATCTTACAAGATAACAGCTGCGGAGGATCCCGTGCATCTGTTATTAAAAGAGAGAGAGAGCGTGAACATGAGGGTTTATCAGTGGTAGCACTTTTTGTATTTCTTTACTCAATTTTACAAAATGGATGTCTCCCTTTTATTTCCTAACAGTAAATTCAAATGGAACAGGTAAAAGAGTACTTCTTCATCAAGGGTGCCACCTAGCGGTTAAAAGAGGGGAATGGAGTCAGGACTTCTATTCTTGGCTCCCTACGTGACCTTGGGCAAACCACTGCCTTTCTTGTGCCTCAATTAATGCCATCCATTAACGGGGATAGAAATAACAAGTTACCCACCTCACTGGCATTTTGGTGAGAATTAGCTAGTTAATGTTTGTAAAGCACTTTGAGAGCCTCTCATTCAAGGTGAAATGCAAAGAGTTAACAAAGCTCGGTCAATACACCACAAGACAGAGTGCAAACATTATCCCACTTCAGGGCCGCTGAAGGAAGCGGCAGCGCCAAGCACCCAAAGGTTTGCTGAGAGGCACAGAGCATCTTCTAAAAACCATGATATGGTTTATCGGAAGGAGGCTGTACATTGTTATAAGAAGCTTCTTCCCCTGGACGTTCACAATACACCTGCTGGCAATGGAAGGAGAGACGATACGTCAAGGGCGACTCTCATCAGACACATCAGGCATTAATTGAATAGCCTGTGGTTGCTCAGCAATGCAAAGTTTCTTTACCTCCCTCGGTGTATTTTGTGTGTGCACATTTCCTCTTGAGGCAACTCCTTTTGGCTTGGCCCATTGAGAATCAGAAATTACTTCTAACAATATGGCTGTGATTCTCCGCTTGGCTGATTTAGCTTAGCATTTAAGTAACCACTAATCTTTCAAAAGCACTAGGGTCTACTTAGAGAAATCCCTGTTGTCTGCAGGGATGTCACTGAAAACAAAAACAGCATGAGAAAGGCATCAATCCTTCGCTCTTTCTGCTCATAAAAGTGAGGCATTGCTAGTTGTGATGCCACTGTCATCTCACTGGTGCCAACAGCTTCTGCGCGGTGCATAACTGGGTGTGAAAACCTGACCTCTAGCACAAGAGCATTAGAGAGCTAATGCCATGCTCAGACAAACTGTTTTCTTTTAGATCAACACTTTATTGAATTACTCCAGTGGAGGTCCCTCTCTCCCTTAGGGATTTTTTTCTTTTAGTATTAATTTTATTAATATGTTTTAATTGTATTTTAAATTGGTATTTAATACAGCATCTATTGGAAGGCAGTCAGATAGTATGGTAATGAGAGTGGTAGAAGAACCTATACAGAGTAGACTAGAATGATCTGAATGTCATGTTGACCTGTGTAACTAACTATGCGATTGTTTGGGGGCAGGGAGCGTTAGTTATCAGTCTAGCTACTCTCTGTTTATGTCTAAGTTTTTTATTTTTAAATTAGTTTTTTCCCCCGACAAAACGCAGGCAAGCTTTAATAATCTATGTTATCAAAACCTTGTTCAAATGCCCCAGACTTTCTCCATAATTCCTTCCCATTGAGGATTACCGTGATCGCTGTGTGTAAATAGAAGCTCTCTCTTTTCTAATCTCCCTATTCCTTTAGAGGGATTTATTCAGCGATGCCACAATACAGAGTTTGTGACATGACAACTCACCACCAAGTCCATATGCTTTGTCTCTCTCCCCCTCCCAGCCTTCTTTGCTTTGCCAGACAAACAACAGAAACAAAAATGCCAGAGGCTTCTACCACCTGGTAATGGAACCTCCAAAGCTCCCTCATCCTCCCAGGACTTTGGGAATGTTATTCTTCCTGCAGTGCCTTTGGCCCATGTCTGCAAAGGGACTTAGGTGCCTAGAAAAATCACTGGAATCCCCAAAGCCTGAGTTAGGTGCCCAAGTTCCTTATACAACGCAGGGGAAGAGAGAGGTCCAAAGAATTGGATTCTCAAAAGTCAGCATGCGAGGTGGGGTGCTGCCTCAGCTAGCCAATGGGAACTGCTGGTGAGAGGGATGTGTCCTAAGCCCCACCCCTCTCATGGAGCCTGGTGCCTAAGTCCGGGCTGCAAGGAGGCACCTCTCTTTGCTTGCCATCCACAGCCGGGAACGCCTCTTCTGCAGTCAGGTGACTCTGGCACCTAGGCCTTTTCCCACCAAATGGCGTGGGGGGAGGAGGAGGAGGCCTCCCATCCCATTCCATAACCATTAGCCCAGTGGCTAGTATATTCACCTGGGGGGGGGGGGGAGAGGGAGGGCTGACTCGATTCTCCCATCTGCCTGAGGAGGACAAGGAATGTGACCAGTGGTTTCTCCCCTCCCAGTGGGCTACAGAGTGATTCTCATTCTGTCTGTGGCCCAATTAATATTTAACTATCTAATTTAAAGTACAGCTTCTACAAGAGAGACTGAGGGAGACCCACACCAGACTGTCCTAGAGTCCAATGGTTATGGCATTCACCTGAGAGTTGAGAGGTGGGAAACTCCTGGCCAAATCCTGTCTCCTCAGCAGCCAGATGCGGGAATTGACCCAGGATCTCCCACATCCTGGGTGAGTACTGGACTAGAGGTTCTAATGGAGCCCCCATGAATTGTGTGTAGAATTAGAGATGCTCACAGCACACCTACCAGCTCAGGCCCTGCAGGTGAGATGGAGCAACACCTGTCTTCCCCTGGCTTGAGAACCACATCGGGGCTAAGGCATGAGATAGATGCCTCAGAGCTGGCCTGAAGCAGCAGTGTGCATGCCTAAAGGCAGAACCTTCGGCACCTAGAGGACCTTTTACAGCAAAAATGTAGGAACTGAGCGAGTTTTAGGCACCCACAGGGTTAGATGGTAGCTGAGTGGGGCTTTGGGGATCGCAGCAGTGCCTAAATCTGGACTTTAGGCACCGAAGTCCCTTTGAGGATCTGGTCCTTTGAGTCCAAATCCCTCTCTACTCTGCCTATAGAATGTACCAGACTGCCAATTAGAGACAGCACTGAAGAACCCAGCAATGGCTTTGGAAAATCATAAACTTGGTCAACATTGCCATCAACATCAGGAGGAAATGATGGAATTAAATGATCAGGTGCAAGACATCACTGAAAATATGAATTATTAAAAAAACCCTAAGTTTGGGAAGTCTTTAAAGATCGTGTGCACCCTAGCATTATATCCATTTCCTTCTCTTTCCTGGTATTTGTAGCATGCTGTCCCTGGGAAAACCCAAATCCTGGACACGTACCACATGCATGATGGGTGAACCCCTCCATAGATACCATCAGGCCAGAGTACTGACTAAGCCAAAATAAAGCTTTCAGGCTAGTACTGGTAGCATCGCTTCTGCCTCACACAATGAATCTCTTAATACTTGCAATGGCAGTAATTAGAAATATGAAGAGTTAGTTGCCAAAATACATTCCCTTTTAACAAGTTCACCTTTTAGCTTTTGCTGAGGTGTGTGCCGAGCTTTTCTTTCCTGATCAAGCTTGCTGCATAGGGAATCTGCAACGACACGGAGACAAAGCCATTGCGGTGAGCCAAGAATTGGATAATAAGGTGTCAAAGCCAGATCCTTCAATGCGATGGAATCCTTGGGAGTTCATTTATTTTGCCTCGCTGTAATATTTTAGGACAAGATGGTTTGAAATAAAGCAAGGAGATCTTTAAGCAGTTGGCACAAATGTGAAGCAGAGACAAAATAAAAACAACACACCAGGTCTTACAAACCAATGTAGTATACAAGTTCTGAGAGGGTTTAAAAAAAATAAATAAATAAAAAGTATAGCAGTAATCTAGAAAAATCAACCAACCAACCTATCAGCAAAAATCAGCTGCTGTGTAATAAAGTGGGCAGAAGTATTTACCTCTATACAATTAGAACAAACAAAAGTAAGGCTCTCATTCTCTACTCATTTATATCAGCATAGCCCGTTGGACTTTATACGTTTCTCCTTTATTTACACCACTAAGAGGCCCTACAGTGGAATCAGTAACTAATGAAAAATGGAAGGAGAACATAGAAAAAGAGATACATACATGAGAATATATCGCAGCTTGGAATGATTTATGCAGTAGGCTATAGAAATCAGCAAAACTCTGCCACACCCAACATTTCTTCATGTTTGGGAATCCAAACTACTAGAGATTTACCATTTTTTTGACACTGACTTAGATGTTCGGAAGTGCCTTCATCATGACTGCAAAATGTACTGTGTCGGGACACAAACAGGTAATTGCACATGCGTGACCTGCTTTTGCTTTCAGTTACACCAGTGTAAATCAGGAGAAACTTCAAATAAACCAGTGTAAGCGAGATAGATCAGTCAGGCCTAAAGCCTGAAGTTGCATGAGCAAAAAGGGCTGACTAACTGTGCAAATGTATGAAAGAGGTCAATGAGCCACTTTGCATATGCAACTGCATATTCGACACAAGAAGACAGGGATTTGCACTCATATATATACACATTTTGAAGGCTTAAGAAATTATTTTTGAAAATCAACCCCTCTCAGTTGTCCCACATTGTATTATTTTAACGCCCTGTTCTGGTTTTTATTACACTGAACCCCACAGCATCCAAGAGTATCTGTATTATGCTCAGGGTATCAGTGTACTTGTGTAAGTTACCATACCTCAGTGTTATCCATCATCAAATGTGCTTGATAACCATATATGGGTTTAAATGAGAGACCTGGTAATTCCCATGAAAAGACTAAATAAAAAAGAGCTTCTACAACTCAAGAGTTAACCCTGGAAACTCCAATGAAGGGAGGCCAGTCTGAGTGAAAGTGGCCTGGCACTACAAGAAGGTGCCCAAGAGCTACAACAATGAGATGTCAGAGAGATGCCTTCTTAGCTCTAGTCCCTCAAGAAGTATTCCCCTCCCACTCAGGTGCAAACAGCACGAGAGGGGAGTGCACATGGACAAAAGGGGAGAAAGAAAAACAGAAAGAGGTGGCCTAAAAAGTTCATGATTTTTAAAGCTCAGCTGTTTAAATGGCTAGTCCTGCCTCCCTTTCCCTTCAGAGCAGGAGAGGCCTGCTGCCAGGGCCTGGATCACAGTAGAGAGCTCTCCCTTGTGGAATCTGCTCCTTCCAATGACCCTGCACTATTTGAACCTAGTGATTTCCAGCATATAGTGTAAGGCTTCCCCTGTTTACACAGGCTGGTAAATTAGCAATCTTTCAGGACAGGGATTATATACATATATTTTACTGGGTTACTCATTTGGGTGACTCACAGTCAATGCTGTTAAACTGAATGCGAGACGCCCAAACACTAATACAATCAGTGTTTTACAAATAGTTTCACTGTGGTGTTCTCACTAGAAGGTGTAGAAATCTTGGCCACACACGCAATTGTCAGCAAACAACATCCACTTGGATGGCTGGCACGAATGCAGGAGATCTGCCAAGGTTTTATAGACCACACAAGTATAACAGGTTCATACTGTCACAAGTTAACTGTTCTTAAATAATTTCTCTGATATATTTGGCATGACGGGCTTTTTCTCCACATGTGTAGGTCTGTCCATTTTACCTTTAAAAATATGGAGCTGTAGGCCAGGAGGGAAATTCCCATTTAGTTCCAGAAGGAGTTCAGCTATAGGGCAGTACCAAATCTTCTTCTGCGTTCCTCTCTGGAAGATTCTATTTCAAGCCTCCACAGCTGCAGTGGAACTAGCAGAGTTTAATGCTCTTCTCTGACAACAGGGTCCCCCCTTTTTATGCTTTTGCAGTGGTGATCACGATAGAGATAACCAGAAGAGCAGGAATGAACCTCAAATAGACATGAAGATCCAGTGTGTTCCTTATATCCTACGTCACAAGAATGTGCGCTGGTATCAGCAACAGTAAAGGAGTTTCTGTGCACCATCCGCTGAAGGTGGCTCCATCATTGTGTGGTAATCCTACGTGAAATACACGTGGTTCACTGTACTGACTTGAAATCGTTACCTGTGCGGTTGAAAGTTGGAATCTCCATTTGTCCAGTGCCCTTGTTTTAACTCTGTATCAGAATAATCTGCTTAGTCAAACTGCTCCCGGTGGGTAGACACACAAAATTAGTCAGAATCTGGTTTAGTCAACACAACCAGCCTACCACAAAGACTATCCATAAAGGGAAAGAGACAGATGTGTAGTTTAACACACACATCAAAAGTTGCTTCTAAGAGCCAGACTTTCAAAACATAGCCTGTTTTTTCTCAACAGAAGGAGCGATCAGATTGGAACATTTCCCACTAGCTATAGTGCACATAGTGTTGTTGATCGACTCTTTTCTCGTCGACAGTTGCTATAGCTCACATTGGGGTCAAACTGCTGTAAAAAACCCCACACTGGGCCAAATTCTGCAGTTACCCCCACCAAAGTCAGTATCCTTTGCAGAGGGTGTAGCTGGGCGCTGAATTTGGCCCATGATTTTTCCAGAAATTAGTAATTTTGCTCCTGCCTGTCAGGAAGTCATAAAATAATCTTTACGAGTCCATAGTGGAAAAAACATTAAAATTAAATGTACTGATTGACCATTATTTTAATTGAAGTTTTTAATGGAGAACTTTAAAACTATGACAGGTTTCAGAGTAGCAGCCGTGTTAGTCTGTATCCGCAAAAAGAACAGGAGTACTTGTGGCACCTTAGAGACTAACAAATTTATTAGAGCATAAGCTTTCGTGGACGAAGTGGGCTGTAGTCCACGAAAGCTTATGCTCTAATAAATTTGTTAGTCTCTAAGGTGCCACAAGTACTCCTGTTTTTTAAAACTATGAAGTGTCCTGGCTGCCATAAAGTGCAGTAATCACATGGAAACAGCAGAGGGCACTTAAAGACTAAATATATGGCTTCAAGAGACCTGTCACTCCAGTTCATCTAATGTTGTTGGTTTAGCAATTTATTATCTATCAAGTGTTCTGCATTGCAATTTCACAATGTAATTCAAGAACAGTGACAAAAGAATGTGCATTCAATGTAAGTATTAGCTGCACATGAGGCACTAGCTTCAAATCCTGTTTCCACATTAACAATCAAGACACAATTGTCATTTACATTAGAAAGTCTTGGGAGTAATTGGCATCTGAAAATTAGATTCATCTCCTTGACAACAACTTTCCCAAAAATGATGCTTCAGGCTAAACTTTCTCATGCTTAGTCTCAGCCCAATGGTGATTTTTTTTTGTCCCCAAAATGCTGTTTTTGCACTTGAATAACTCAAATTCAACTTATTTTTAAAATTCTAAATGAACACTGGCTTAGTCAGCAATGATCAGACCTGAACAACTTTGGTTTAGAACAGTGGTTCTCAACTAGGGGTACATATACCCCTGGGGATGCAGAGGTCTTCCATGGGGTACATCAACTCATCTAAGTATTTGCCTATTTTTACAACAAGCTACAGAAAAAGCACTAGGAAAGTCAGTACAAACGAAAATTTTATAGAGACAATGACTTGTTCATACTGCTCTATATAATATACACTGAAATGTAAGTACAATATTTATATTGCAATTGATTTATAATTACATGGTAGAAATTAGAAAGCAAGCAACTTTTCAGTAATAGTGTGCTGAGACATTTTTGTATTTTTAGGTTTCATTTTTTAAGCAAGTCATTTTTAAGCAAGGTGAAACTGGGAGGGTACGCAAGATAAATCAGACTCCTTCCAGTAGTCTGGAAAGGTTGAGAGCCACTGGTTTAGAATGAGCAAAGTTAGAAGTGTCTGAAAATCATACAGTGCATGCACGGTATGAATTGCTTTTAATATCATGAGGTGAGGAGCTAAAGACATATCCATGCTCTCCGGAGTTCTGCCCATTGAAATAAACATGCACAGATAATATATTCACATTACATGACCCTATACACATGAGAACATTCATATAAAACTTGTTCAGTGTGTTTACGTGACTCTTACATTAAATAAATGCAGTTGGTCAAATTCTGCTGTGATTACACAGGGTAAATTTGGACTAACTCCTATGAAGTTAGTAAAAATACTCCAATTTCACTAAATATAAAATATAATCAGAATTTGGCCCGTGTGTTTATTTGAATAGGCAACAAATAGTTCTCCTCTATATTCTTCTTGTTTCAATATAAAAGGAAATTCAGTGCAGACAACTAAATTAATGCAATGCTATCACTGGATGCACAACAAAAAAAAATTAAGAAATTCAAATTATGATTCCCAAAGTACCCATAACGTACATATATTTTAAACCAAATTAATTTATTATGTAAATCCCCTGAAGTTAATGGAGTTATACCATGGATATATTTGGCCCATAAAGATTAAAACCATATATAACAATACAGAATACACTCATACGCAAATGGCTTACAGTTCCTGTAGGAAGCTTAACTTCAAATGTACTGACTGTGTGTTTAAATTCTCAATCAAAATATTAATGAAGATTTTTGCACTGAATTTAAAGAAATCATCAGCTATTTACTGCATTATTTTATGCTAATTCTTTAAATACAAAGGGTCATATTCTGGCCTTAATTGTACTGATGCAGCCTTGCTGAGATCAATGGGGCTGCACAGATGTGATCAGAAATTGGCCTAAAAAGTTGTTATTCTTCCCCCCATACTCTGACAAAATTAAACAATAATGGAACTTAGGCATTCCCAGTGAATGGAGAAGAGACCCCTAGTTTTTTGACACAGGACTTAAAAATACAGGTTAGAGCTTGTCACTGTAAATACATCTATGAAGTGCTATGTAGCCATTTATTAAACAACTACTAGTATATTTCTAGCAGGCATTGGGAAATGAAGATGGTATAAATTGCCATGATCACATTTCTATTCCTGATCACGAAAACAATAAAACACCAAGCCTTGTGATTTTTGCATTTGCTGTAAATTAAGGAAATTTTCCTAGTTGATTGGATGGAGAAGAAAATCTGGGAGAACTAGTTTAGGATATAACTTCAGAATTCTGATTCCCCAAAACCTATGAGCATTAGAGGTGCAACTATATGTTGTCGAGGCAAAGCTGTTGTGAACCCACCCACCTAAGTGGCTACTATACAGGGAGGCAAAATGCAGCTTTAAATTGTTATCTCGGTTTCTGATTTTACTAAAGAGATTTCAGAAAAAAAATGTGTTTGACCCACCACAAGGTTTGGAGGTTATGCTATTTAGCTGCATATCAATGACCATAGTAGTCTGCTGCAAGTGCAGACAAAACAAGAGGATTCCGGGGGATGGGAGGAGAGAGAGCTAGTGGGGCAGTCACCCCGCTCCGGCTCAGCAAGGGTTAAAAGCCAACCCTTGGAGAGGGCTGGGGCTGAGACACAAGGAAAAGGCAGAGAGGCAGCCAATCAGGGCCAGGCTGGACCCTATAAAAGGGCTGCAGGGCCAGAGGCAGTGAGTCTCTCTCTAGCTGTGGAGAGAGAAGGACCTGGCTGCCTGGGAACTCAGGGTACAGGGAATGGAGCAGGGCTGGGGAAAGACAAGAGGAGCTGGGGAGCTCCAGCCTGGCAAATCCCCAGGCTGTGGGCCATGCTAAAGGCCAAAGCAGGTATTGGGGTTGCAGATGTGCAGCCTGGGGTTAGGCAGAGGCAGCTGGTCTGACCCCCTTGCCAATGATGAGTGGCCTTTACAGACTGCAGTTTGCCCCAGTGAGAGGGGGCTAGATGATGACTGGCAGTAGCCAGTGAGGCAAGGCGGGGATAGAGGGGTGGGGGTTCCCCTGGGAGGGGAGACCCTGAGAGTGGGGGTACTGCTGGGGCAGAACTCCGAGGTAAAGGGGCATTGGGGTCTGGGAGGGACACAGGGCCTGAGGCAGGTGGGACACCGGCCAGCAGAGGGCGCTCCGGAACTGGAGTTGAGCTAATTCCCAAGATGACTAGCAGGAGCCCCTGCACTGGTGCCTCTTCGACACTGCTACAGGCCCCAATTCTGCAAACGCTTACACATTTGCTTAAATTTTACTCCCAAGAGTGGTCCCATTGAACTGAATGGAACTACTCAAGTCTTAAAGTGAAAAGCACTTGCCAGATTGGGACACTGATCTCCAGCTACTGCTACTAAATTATATACAGGTCTGACAAATGTTCCTGCCTGACTTCAATGGAAGTCTCGTGGCAAAGACCAGTCTCGTGGCAAAGACCAGTGTATTAGCTTACTGTTCATTAGACTGGTGTAGGGAAGTCCTCAGTTTCACTGAAGATGTACATCTCTCTGTTGAGTCAACCCATGGAAAGTAGTTCCTATTTAGCTGAACCTTGCAGACACACCTGCTGACTGTATCTCTAAGTAAATCTCCTGGTAATTAGACTTCAAGCCAACGGAGAGAACTGCACACTCAAGCCTGACTATGTAGAAGTTAATATGGGCTCAGTAATAGTACACTTGTATTGCTTAAACAAAATTTGAGGAATATATTTATCAATGTAAATAAGAGAGTACAGGGATAGTTCCTAACATTTTCTGTAGAGAAGGACAACTTACAATTTGTAACTGCTGCACCATTTCCTCTCTGTAGGCCAGCTCCCGTTTCATCTGATCTTGAAAATTATCTGTGTGGGTTGGGGGGAAAAAAAAAAAAAAAAGAGTGGAGGTGCATGAATTAAAACCATCAACGTGTACCACAGAATTTGTAGAAATAAAGTCAAATCACCACTGAAGAATTTGTTAAACGCGGCACAGTCGTTTGTCCAAAAATTATCTGCCTCCAGTGATGGGCAATCTTGTCAGAAGGTTCCTATCTGGGATAGAACAAGGGGGTGACTCCAGAAATGTTCTAGAGGATCAAGTTTAGTTGTTTCATCAAAGACTTAAGTGCTCAGTGTGGCGATTTAGTGTGCGGCAGAATCTATGGCGCATTAGCCTGCTGTAGCACACTCTGACTTACTAAGACCACTACAGAACATTTAGTGCATGGCAGCTGGGTCCACTTAGTGTATGGCAGGTGTGACAGACCCAGACCAGTGGGGTACAGGAGTCTGGTAGGGGGCAAATATACTGGTCACTGGATGAGTCGTTTTCTGTTCCCTGAGTGACCAGAGAAGGGGCTGCACTAGAGTAATCAGGAACCTGCTAGAACCAGTTAAGGCAGGCAGGCTAATTAGGACACCTGGAGCCAATTAAGAAGAAGCTGCTAGAATCAATTAAGGCAGGCTAATCAGGGCACCTGGGTTTTAAAAGGAGCTCACTTCAGTTTGTGGTGTGAGTGTGAGGAGCTGGGAGCAAGAGGCGCAAGGAGCTGAGAGTGAGAGGGTGTGCTGCTGGAGGACTGAGGAGCACAAGTGTTATCAGACACCAGGAGGAAGGTCCTGTGGTGAGACTAAGGAAGGTGTTTGGAGGAGGCCATGGGGAAGTAGCCCAGGCAGTTGTAGCTGTCATGCAGCTGTTACAGGAGGCACTATAGACTAGGGTTACCATATTTAAAAAATAAAAAAAGAGGACACTCCACAGGGCCCTGGCCCCGCCCCTTTCCCACCCCCAGCCCCGCCCCAACTCCACCCCTTCCCCAAAGTCCCTGCCCTAACTCCCCCTCCTCCCTCCCAGCCACGCGAAAAGGGCTGCCCAAGAGCTACTGGCTTCACGGTTTGCCGGACAGCCCCCAGACCCTGCGCCCCTGGCCAGTGCTTCCCCAGCACAGCTGGAGCCCGGGAAGGGAAGCGCCCAGCCGGGGCGCAGGGTCTGGAGGCTGCCCGGCAAATTATGAAGCCGGTAGCGCTCGGATTTCGGGGAGCCCCCATGCCTCCAGACCCTGCGCCCCCGGCCGGGCACTTCCCCTCCCGGGCTCCAGCTGCTGTGCTCCTCCCCTGCCTCTTCGGCTCTGTTTAAGAGCCAAGCTGCCCAAGCCAGCGCTACCGGCTTCGGGCAGCCCCCTTGCCTCCGGATCCCAGCCACTGGCCGGGCACTTTCCCTCCTGGGCTCCAGCTGCGCTGGGGAAGCGCTGGCCAGGGGTGCAGGGTCTGGGGACTGCCCGGCAAACCGTGAAGTCCGGAGGCAAGGGGGCTGCCAGAAGCCGGTAGTGCTCACGCCGCTCAGGCAGCTCGGCTCTTAAACAGAGCCAAAGAGTCAGGGGAGGAGCAGAGCTGCCGCGGGAGGGGAAGTGCCCGGCCGGTATTTTCCCGGACATGTTTGGCTTTTTGGCAATTCCCCCCGGACGGAGGTTTGATTACCAAAAAGCCGGACATGTCCGGGAAAAACCGGACGTATGGTAACCCTACTATAGACAGCTGCAGTCCACAGGGCCCTGGCCTGGAACCCAGAGTAGAGGGTGGGCCTGGGTTCCCCCCAAACCTCCCAATTGACCTGGACTGTGGGTTCTTCCAGAGGGGAAGGTCTCTGGGCTGTTCCCAACCCACATGGTAAATCTCTGAGGCAAGAAAATCCGCCAATAAGCTCAGGACCCACCAAGATAGAGGAGGAACTTTGTCACACAGGTTAGCGCTGTAGATTCATGCCCCAGGTTGTCATGCTCTAAATCACTGTATAGATAAGCCTTGAATCTTTATAAAGCAGGGCTGGAGACTGAAAGCCCAAGCAGAAGACTCAGGAAACACAAGGAACTCTCTAAAATACAGTAACTGGAAGGGAGAGATCTTTGAGGAGACAGAACATGTCAGACAGCTGGGTTACAGTGCAAGCTGGCTTTCCTCTATTTGATTCTAAGACAGAAACCAAAGGCTGTTGTTTTTTCTTGATAACCATTTCACACTACAGGTCTTGGAGGAAAAGCTCACTAGGATAAAAGATTTTTTTTTTTTTGTTGGACTACGTGTCCCACTAATTTATAAGGGCGGAAAATGAGATTCTAGCTTGGACAAATACAATCTAAAATAAACATCTTTACGAGAAGGGAAATACTTAGAAAGCAACAACATTGAAGGTGACCTGGGGCTGACACTGGACAACTGGATAGGAACTTTCTATACAGTGTGGTGAAAAACCAAACCAAACCAAACCTAATGCCATTTTAAGCTAGGAAGCAGAGGCATTGCCCTGGGGAATTTCGGTATAGCCCCACGTTATGGATACAAAAGCTCACTGGGGAAATGGATTTATAGTGGCAATGATAACATTCCACAATACCGAGGGGAACAGAGATGAATATTTAAAGAGGACCTGGTGGCACTGCTCTGGATGGCAGTGCCAATACTATTAATTCATATGGTGCCCACAATTTGCTCAGTGCTGTACAGACATGCAAGCCGTGGGCCCCACCCTGACGGGTTTACAATCAGTTGGTTTGCCAGGCTATTATAGTGCTGTCTTCCAAGTACATGTGTTGGCTCACTGCCCTATGGCAGAGATGAATGCTTCCTTTTTTTTTTTTTTTAAATGACATTTGATTGTGAAGGTGCCGAACTGTTAGACTTGCAAACCAAAGGCCTCTTATCCATCGACGAGGTATAGAAGAGGCAACAGCAGCTTCAGCACTGCGAGGGGAGGTGCAAGATTCCCCAGAATTGCCCCCCCTCCCAGTATGCCTTCATCCCAGCCAGCTCTAGGGATGGGAGAGTAGGTTCACCTCCATAGCCCATTCAATCCTTTGTCTGACTTGCTCAAGATCACCCAGTGAGAGGATTGGTTCCCAGCTCTGTGCTCTTTCTTCAAACTCTGCTGCCCCCGAGGCATCAGGCTCTCAGAAAGAAGAGGTCCGTTTTCCTTCTTGTGCTCATTTTCTGTACTTTTAATTCCTTGCCATTTTCAATTCAACTGCCTTTTAATAAGACCATCTGCAATCTACCATGAGATGTATCTATCTGGTCCTTTTGTGATGGCCCCAGCACAAGCTGTCAATAGGGAGCAAACCTGGGACCTACAGAACCAAACCCCCCAAAATTCTAGCACTTGAGCTTAAAAAGCAGCTCCTTTTTCAGGTGTTGAACAACCTGTCAAGAGGGACGCAGTTAGCTAGGATGTTACACATGTTTTCTTTAGAAAGGCCTGTTCCCCCATTTTATTATAGATGTTGGGGAGAGGGGGTTGTTTGTTTGGTAAATCTAAATCTGTAAACGGGTTTTACAGTCACTTGCATCTAGTGTTTATAGCACAAGTACTTGTTTTCTATTTTAAACTAGAGTAAAATTGACCACTGCTTTGTGGTGTATTGAAACCACCTATTTTTCATGCTGGTGTGCACGGATGCCACTTCCTTGGTCAGCAGTACGCATTATTTTCTTTCATATGAATTGTATTTCATGTGGTTTAATTGCAGGGTTTATTTACATGGCAATGATGGAGTATTAATTTTACTGCAGAACAAAAGGATAAATGGGAGACCTGAATGGCATGATTCCAAGATGCCATTTTTACAATCCCATGAATGTAAATGCTTTCAAGTACATAAATTGAAGTACGCCTCTACCCAGATATAACGCGACCCGATATAACACGAATTCGGATATAATGCGGTAAAGCAGTGCTCCGGGAGGGGTGGGGCTGCGCACTCTGGTGGATCAAAGCAAGTTCGATATAACGCGGTTTCACCTATAACGCGGTAAGATTTTTTGGCTCCCGAGGACAGCGTTATATTGGGGTAGAGGTGTACATGAATTACTTTAAAATCACCCAGCTCCCAGCCCAATGGCTGATTTTGTTCTACATATTGGGTCATCCTTATTTTATGGCATACATCACATAACTTCAGGATTTGCTTTGTATTAATTTATGAAGATGTACTAATCCTTTTGATATCCAGGCTAAAGATGGGAGACATTCAGAGAGACCTTCCTTGCATTTCTTAGCTTTTCTGTATTCTCCCTGATGTCATGCCTTGGGGGGAGAAGGAGGGGAGGAAGGGGGGTGTAAAATTCTACTCTATCTACTTAAAGGTGGGGAAAATACTTTTTGTACTCCCCTTTTCCTTCTCTGTGATGTAAAGGCCTGTTCTTCTGTTTGTTTTTTAAACCTTGGGAATATCTGGCATATCGAGTCTTGTCTTCATTGATTTTGTGGAAGGACTATTTGCAGGACCAAAGAACTGGAATGGTTTGCAGCTGAAGAAATGGCATTGTTTAGAGCTTTTTGCCCAAGTAATCATCAGTGCCTTCAGTCAGATAAGTGATAACAAAAAACAAGCATCTGACTAAAATCCCTTCCCCTCCCAGCTGATTAAGTTTCAGCTTCTCGGCTTTTGTGATGTCCTACTCTCAATAATTCTCTGTCAGTCCACAGAACCCTGCAGCAAAAGTGGCATAGACAAGACCTGATATTAAAGTTAAAAGCAAACAGACTTTAAAAGCAAAAATGCAACCAAACTTTCAGGCCTTCTTTAGACATCCGGAAGAAGCAGAAAAGGTCACCGATGGTTTAGTTTTTTCCCTTTTGGGACACCTTTAACGCTGAGCCTCACTCCTTCACTCTTCAGTGGAGCAAATGGCAGCAGAGGATTTGGTGCTTGAACAGCTGCATGACAGTGACATCTCCTTATGCACAGTGGGCTGCACGTGAGAAGAGCTGAACTGCAGTACTGAGTGCTGTGCTGTGTGGCATGACAAGAAGCAGAGCTGCAGAGGCACCTTGGCTTGCCCAGCGCTATAGAATCATACAAATCAGAAACCGAAAAGGCCTATTATGTCGTCTAATCTGACCCTGGCCAGTGCCGGATTTTCCCTTGCAGCTTATTTTCCACTCCTTCAATCAGTCTATTTTGAAAAACCTCAAGCAACTGGTCTTTCACTATAGGGGAGACAATTCCATATTGGTTTTATGACGTTCCTCGTAATCCTTTGTTCGTATGGCATAGTCCATCACCTCTTAATGGCCCAGATCCTCAACAATGGCCAAAGAACACGCAACCCACTTCAGGATGGAAAACGCAGAAGTGGCCTTTGCCTGCCTCAAATTTAGGCTGGGCCAGTCCCCCTCCATCACTTAGAAAAGCCTGAAGGCCACTGGCTACCAAGGCCTCATGGGGTTGATGCAACAGATGGGCATTACAGGGTATAGTGAAGCCCCAACCGTTCCCTTTTGGCCAGCTGCAGGGACAACAGATATGGCATAGGCCCTAATGCTGTAGGTTCCCCCTCCAATGGAGTGCCTCTACTTATGCTGGCTTTATGGTCAGAATACAATAGTGGGGCAGGTCTTGGTGGACCCCTCATGTTTTGAACAGGGAGAGGAAAGTTACCAAAGCCAGTGTGACAAAATTCTTGTTTATACTTATCCAAAAATATACATCTCACTTTAAGTTTATGCCTGAAGGGCCTGACCTACTGCCATTGAAATCTATGGTAGAATTCCCATTGACTTCAGTGGGGCCAGCTCAGGCATCTAGTGACAAACACACCTATGAACATCACTCCTATACTTTTATAAATTGATAATAAATAACGATGACATTCTACAAACAGTGAAAACAGAAATATGTCTTACTGAATACTGGGAAAGAAGCGTTTCCTTTCAACACTTGGAATTCCTGTTCTAATCTCCTCCGTAAATCTATTTGTTCAAACAAAACCTTCTGAAGTTCTTCTAACAAAGAGAAAAGAAGAGCTGTTTTACTAATTTGTATAAATAACTCTTGAGCAAACTGCTATGTGTGGCAATTCATTATTATAAGAAAATATCTTAGTAGTTTAAAAAAAACATTGTATAGATCTAGGATAGATTTTGTGCAGAAATCCATGAATATAAATCAATGTAATATATTATTTTAAAGTATTGTATTACAGTGTCATGTATTGATTGATATGTATGCATTAATCTCAATTATATCCACCCAAAGGTCCATATATTATTCATATGCTACTTGTCAAGCTTAAAATATGGTGCTGAACAAAAATACTTCCCTCTTATCCTTATATTCTATTAAAACCAAGAACATTTTAAGAATATCAAAGCTGGGGGGGAGGAAGGGGGTGGTTACCTTTCCCCATGTTTTCTACATCCTTCTTCAGTGAATGAGGTGAATTGGTTTCTTGTGTGTGTTCACCTTAAGAAAGAAAGAAAAAAAGTTATTGATTTGTATACGTTGCTTCTTATCGGATATCGTTCTTACATCCTCTTTGAAAGTCTGGACAGAAGGTTTCAGCATTCAGAGCTCACTCCTGCAGTCTAGGACAAACCATCATTGATATCAAAGGGAGTTCTGCCTTTGCAAAGACAGCAGAATCGGGCCCTTATCATAATCACCAGACTTCTGATGTCATATCTTCTATGATCTTAAGTGTTATCATAGATGTCCAAGGCTTCAGAAATGCTGTGTACAAAATTTCATTGCTTAGAAGTACTTTTTATAAACAGAATTTATCACCATGCTGTTTAGCGTACACTAGCTCCTAATTTCAGATGGTAACTACTTGGCATACGTGCTCCTCGGAGGTCAAAGCAGGTGCATAGGTGAGCTAAGTGAGTGCGGGGATAGCATTCCTTCCCCAACTCAGTGGCAGGGTGGGGTTCAGATGGATGTGCAGACCATGCTGCTGCTAAGGTTTAAGGACAGGAAATGTGATAAATGGAGGGGGGAATAGTTATTGATTTACATCAATAAGAGAGAAAGCAATGTCCAAATCTTGCTGTCCTTCCTCCAAGACATATCAAAGTCCCAAACCGTCCTCTCTCCCCCGATAGCTACAGAAATTACATCCATTCCTTGACTACGTCACCTCCCTCTTCTCTGGCCTCCCTGCTATCCACATCACCCATCTCCTACTCATCCAAGATGTGGTTACGAACATTAATTTCTTCCCCAGATATGCCCACGTCAACCCGCTCCCCAACTATGCATGGCTCAACTGGCTCCCCGTTCTCTACATCAAATTGAAACTTCTTGTCCTCACTGTCAAGGCCCTGCATAATTCTGTCTCACCCTACATCTTGAATCTGGTTTCTTAGTGCGTCACCTCTGCACTGTCATAGATACCAACCTCAATGCCTCTCTCATTCACTTCTCCCGTAAACATCACCCTACCTTCTTCCACCCCACTCCCTATGCACAGAACGCCCAAGCTACCGCTTGCTCTTCAATCACATCCCTCCTGAAGACTGACTGAATCTATGATGCCCACAAAAAAAGTGACCCAATAGAGGGGCAGGACATTATTTGGATTTATTTTGCCCATCACAAAGGTGTGTCCATCGGCAGAACCCTTTCCTGCTCCTACTGGCTAGAAACAGGCCAATTCTATGGACGAAACTCCCTTGGAAGCAGCCTTTTTGATTACATGAGGACTCTGATATTAGGCCCTAATTTATAGCATGGACTTGATAAATCTGAGCAGACATGATACATTTGAAGCATACTGGATAATTGGCCTTTGTTAATAAACTTGTATAAATAGGAATCCCTTTCTTTTGTTTAATAAAAAGATTTTGTTTTTAAAAGAGATTAATCTGGGAGTCAGTATTTAGAATGCTTTAATGTAATAAATACTTTAAAATGAATATGGGAATTCAACAGATTGAATACTCTTTCTGGAATTAACTGGCAGAGTATTAAATTAGCACAAGATTTGAGGTTTGTGCGGGGCGGGAGGGGGGGCATGCATTCCCACTGGCAATGCTAATTACTGGGTTTTAGATTATATGCTCTTCAGAAGAGGGACTGTGTCCTCTTTTGTGTTTCAAAGGGGCCTAGTACATTCTGGGGGTCAGCACAATCTAAATTACACAGAACAGTCTCATCTGTTTAGGAAACATTTCTATTTTCATCACTGTCATTGTCTTAGGAGCATGTTTTCCAGTCCCTTTTGTAGTATTGGTATTTAGCTCTTTGCAAGCACTGGGCAGGCCAGATTCTGCAAAACTGCAGTGTGAAAAACTTGCTTTGACTTTAATGACAGTTCCAAGAGCAGAGGGCTTGAAGGACTGTAGACATGGGAGTTAGACAGCTAGGCACTTCCGAAAATCCCACTAGGCGCCTATCTACATTTTCAGGTGCCTAAATACCTTTACAAATCTGGACCGTAGGAACCTAACTGAAAGTCAATGTGATTTAGGCACCTAAGTGTCCAAAATGCATTTGAAAAAGGAACTTAGGTGCTTTTTAAAATTTTACCCCATGGCTTTCTTGGCTACCTTAAATATATCATACACTTCAGTGCAGGGACGGCATCTCTAGCAGCTCTGTAGGGTGAGAGATTCATGATGCTAAATAAATATTAAGTAACAGGGAAAGCAGAATAACTTTCATTTATGAAGAGAGAAAAATCAGTCGTACGGATTCGGTGAAACAAGTCTCGCACAGCTTGTGTTAGAGGATATAGTAGAGAAGATGTTCCCAAGCTTTGTTTTTTTGGTTGTGCTCCACCTTCTCCATGGGAGTCACATAACAGGCCCACCCCCAGCCCAAGTTCCACTCATCCGGCTCATGCCTTTGGCGGCATCAGGACCCAGCTGGCTCCATCCCTGGAGGAGCTCCTGGAAGCAGAGCAGATCAGGGCTCCTCACCCTCCCTTCCCCCGCCCCAGAGCCTCTCACTCCAGGAGGCTCCAGATGGTTTAAAATACATAGGGTGTGGCCAGCCAGGCCAGGCCAAAGCAGAAGCAGGGACAGTGCAGAGAGTCCCCAGCGGGCAGGATGGGGAGAGCAATAGGCTGGTACAGAAGTGCACTCCCCCTGATGGCTGGGGCTTCCCTGCGCGATCTCCCCAATGCCGCCCTGCCCATCTGGACAGCATCAGCCCTGCACCTCACCTCGCTCCCCCTGATAGCCTCATTGCAACTAGCCACCTAGCGGGACATGCCCCATGGCTTGAAAACCAATGCGCTAGAGGACTCAGGTAATTTCTGACTCTAATTTCTATTATTCTCCATGAATTTAAATCTGTTAGATACACTGTTTTAGGTTTGTACATAATGGCCAACATTTTCTTAAGAAGAGCGGGATCTTTTAAAAGCACCTAAGTCACCTAGGAGAAAGTCCCACTGAGTTGAAGTTGACATCAATGAACAGGTGACCTAGGAGTAAATGTCCCATTAAAGTCAACTTCAGCTCCATGGGACTTTTGCTCTAGGTCATTTAGATGCTTTTGAAAATCTCACTCATTTGAGTATGGATTTAAGAGCCTAACTTTAGGCTTCTATTTTTGAAAATTCGGACCTGGGCTTATTATTGTAGCATCTAAGGCCCCAGTCCTGCAGTGAGTCAGCCCTAAGGAATCCAATTTCAAGACAGGGTTCTAAGTAAATAAAACATGCTGTATTTACTATACGGAGTAGGACTCCTGATGTCTACCTGCTTGAAATCTGTGAAAAAGCCAGATAGTTAAAATAATTTCCGGGAACCGAGACTTTGTTAAATACACAAAGGTCTTAAATTTTAAGCAGAAAGCTAGTTACACAACTAGACAGGAGGCTAGATGATATAGAGACATTAATGTCTGCCTTCTTCAGTCCCCCGGAGTGAAATCTGGTTTACATCATACTGTAAATGAAATCATTTTGATGTTCCACACTTAGAACCTAATGGATATTTGCCCACATTGTAAAAGATGTGGTATAATTGGCAATCTCTGCTTAACAGAGATCTAGAACTGAATGGGCTATTGCAGAGCAGGTAATTGGCAGAACTTCAGGGGGATGTTTGCAAAGCACCTTACCACATTTGGCGGATTCTAGGTAATACATTCAGATTTAGCAGAACTGCATTTCAACAAATTGAAAAATAGGGATAAAGACTGGCTCAAATTCTGGCTCACTGTGCAGTTATGCACACCAGAAACACAGCACACAAGCCAATGCAGAGGGGGATGCCCCAATTCTGTCTCTCTCAAAACACACAGAGAGCCTGATTTGGAGAGCCTATACTACAGAAGACATGAAGAAGCACAGTCAATGGTGACAACTGCAACATACTGGGAGGAACCTCCCCTCCAGATTCCTGCCCAGGACATTGGAACAACCAAAAGAGAATGACCCCAGAGATTCCATCTCACATTATTTAAAAAAATAAATAAAACACTGAGCCCCATGCATGGTGGGATAGGAATTTGGGAGTTTAGCCTGGCCTGTATAGTTGCAGTAGAGATCTGATTAATATAGTTTATAACAGTGATTCTCAAACTTTTGTACTGGTGACCCCTTTCAAATAGCAAGCCTCTCAGTGTGACCCCCCTTATAAATTAAAAACACTTTTTAATATATTTAACAATGTTATAAATGCTGGAGGCAAAGCGGGGTTTGGGGGGAGGCTAACAGCTCGCGACCCCCCATGTAATAACCTCACGACCCCCTGAGGGGTCCCGACCCCCAGTTTGAGAATCCCTGGTTTATATACTGGTTGCCATTAAAATGTCAGCACATTTTCCCCAGATCTAGACTAGCAGATAACTGCGATATCGCAGATACTACTATGTGGTAATCATTTGAAATGATGACTTTTAAATAAATACTCCTGTTCTTTATTGTTTGTACAGGTGCTACTCTCATGCAACTGAGACTGGAGTCCCATTGTGCTAGGAACAATGACAGTCGCTGCCTTGAAGGACTTGAAATCTAAACAGACAAAGGGTGGGAGAAAAGACATATTAGCCTCATTATACAGATGGGGAACTGAGTCAAAGAGAACAGGAGTACTTGTGGCACCTTAGAGACTAACAAATTTATTAGAGCATAAGCCTTATGCTCTAATAAATTTGTTAGTCTCTAAGGTGCCACAAGTACTCCTGTTCTTTTTGCGGATACAGACTAACACGGCTGCTACTCTGAGTCAAAGAGAGTTTAACTGACTTGCCCAAGAACACACAGCAAGCGTATGGCAGAGCCAGGCATTTCCAAGTCCAGTCCCTTGACCACATGTCCATCATTCTTTTGTTTTGCACTTTGCAAGTAGACTTGGTGCTTTGATGTGCTCCCAGCACTAAAGGTCTCAATGCAGCAAAACTCTTCAAGGCGGAGATGGGAAGGTTATGCCAGTTTCAAGGGGCCTGACCCACATAATATAAACACAGGTATTATTCCTATATTCTTGCTCGTTTTCCCAAAGTCTGTTTTCCCTCCTTTCTATCAAATTTAATCAGTTTCTCCTTTTTTGTATGTATGTTAAAATTTGCTTCATTTTATTTGGTTATTTCAATTCAAGGTAAAACCTTTAAAACCCTTTCTAGAAATGAAAAAATAATGCAAATCTCACATATTGAACTAGATTCGGATCTCAGGTACACCTATAAAAATAAGTAACTTCACTGAAATCAGTGGAGTTTCACTAGATTTACTTGGCTATAACTGAGATCAGTATTGATGAACAAAACTGCCATTGGAAAAATAGTTTATATGGAACTACTGGATTGACTACATTTATAGGGAATTTACAGGCCAAATTCTGCTCTCGGTTATGCAATTCTGGAGAAACTCCATGGAAGTCAAAGTCATTTTGATGTAACTTTTGGTAATAGAGAAGGTGTAAACTTTCTGGATTACATACTTTGAGTGTATTTCTAGGTGTATATACCTTGCTTGTTGTAGTTTTCTCTTGAATTTTTTATAATTTTTTTTTAAATGTGGTTACTTCATATAGAGAGTTATCAAACTAAAATGTAAACATTTTGGCATAAGGTACTATTTAATTATCTTCTGGAAAGACAACTTTTTCCCCTCTTGAATTTTCATTAACTCTGAGAGATTTGAGACAGAAAATGTGGAAAATAAATTATTTTAAAAATATAAGAAGAACCAAACCATGCTCCCATTGAAATTAGTGGCAGATCTGCTATTGTTTATGACTGAAGCAGAATGGGACCCCAACATTTTGGAAGATATTAATTTGTTGCCTAATTCTTCAAAATGTACTGTTTTAGCCAACAGACCAATTCAGCAGACACCTATGCACATAAGTAGTCCCACTGAATTTAGGTGAAGAAAGTTATTCCTGTGCTTAAGTGTTTGCCAAAAAGAATCTTCAAAAAGGGTTATTCTTAAAAATATGAGCAGTACAGCACTAAATAAATCACTACACAACATGCAAGTTGCCAACTATTTAGAAAAATCCTGAATGTTGTTGTGTAATTGGGAATGTGTTTTCATTATGAGCTAGTTTTAAAGTAAAACTGGAAGGTCCCCTCTTACATGTATTCTGAAGATTTACTGTGAAACATTTACTGTTTACTTCCGGAAATCAATGCACACTTACAACCAGTATGTGTGAAAATCATGGTATATGAAATATATTCAACATGTACCTTTTTAACATCTGTTCTATCTTCTACATTTATTATAAAAGCTCATTTATGCCTATATATTTATATAGATATAGTTACTTTGGGGCTAGCATTTTCATTATAAGCTGAGTTTATATAATAGGATTGTAAAAATTCATTCTGGGGTGATGTGAAATATACAGGATCTCTCTGTCCAGAAAAAGTGTTTAACCAAAATAAATAAATAAAAATAAAAAACATTAGGCTTTTAAAAAACACATTAAAATAAGAGAAAATACAAATTGGATGATCAGTTTATACTTCTTTTGGGAAAAAGTCTGGGTGCTTGTATAACTCAGAATAACTTTTTTTAGTTACTAACATTTTGTTAAAAGAGAACAGAATTGTTGACAGTAGCACTTATTTTGTTACAGAAGTATTAAATGAGCGGGTGAAAGAGAAGTTAAAAAATTAAGGACTATAGCAGAATTGAGACAGGGTAGGATACAAATTATATTAAGCATGTATATTGTTGTTATACAAGTTACAGCCATGATTTCTTTTCTTAATCAGTCTATCTCATTGGGTCTGTCTTTCCTCAAAGAGTTCAGGTAATCTTTTTTAAACTGTTATTCTGAGGAAAACATTACCATAGTATGATGTCTGCACCACAGCTACAACAGGTAAACACAGTCCTTCAAGCTTTTCGTTGTCTACAACCAGAGAAGCTGCGCCCTTAAGTATCCTGCAATTCCCCCATTTCAAAGGAAGTCACAGATGGCTGTCAGATTCTTGGGAGAGTTCAATCCTCTGACATCCTAACACAGAAATGGAATAATGCTAGGGAAAGTTCTTCCCCACTTGCTTGGTTAAACTTTAAAAGGATAGTCTAAGGTCCTTGGCTCTCTGACTGAAAGCTGCATATCAGAATGGAGGAAAGGGCACATAGCATGATGGGTATCTCCTTCAGCCTCAACAAACAGAGATCTTGGGAGTAGAGAAGCTTCCTATCAGGCAGAGAAAGGCATTTTTGTAACTCCCCAACCCTTACCCTTGTGGGAGGCTGAGATGGGAGAAGCAAGAGATTTAGAGGTGACCTGAAAAGGAGTTTTCTTTAATAAGAGAGCATATGGTGTGTGTGTGTGTGTGTGTGTGTGTGTGTGTGTTATACAAAGAGGGCCCGAACCTTCTTAAAAAGGTTCCCCCCCCCCCTGTTTTTTAATCTAAAAAAAAAAAAAATCTAGGAATGTTAAGTCTGGTCTCCCCTGTTTTTCCTGAGGTACTTCCCTAGGGGGCTCAGCATCCATTGTGTACTCTCACTCCTTAATTGAAAGGGAGGAGGTGTTGAATATTTAACAGGATTCCTTTCTCTTAAATATTAATTAAAAGCTAAATAGATGTCTAAAAAACAATCTAACAACAACAAAAAAACCCAACAATTTTAATCAGTATAAGGAAAAATCCCTTCCCCTCTTTATAGCACAGCTATCACCCTGCAGGGCCTTTCCTACACACAAGCATATGCCTGTCAAACTAAAGGTGTGTTTTAAAACCAAAGTAGTTAAACTGGTGCAAACCCTTGGGTAGACACTTATTTTAGATTTAAAAGTGGCCAGTTTTGGTTTCGCTTAATCCTGTAAGAAAGCAGAGTAAGGCCACGTCTACACTATTGGAAATATAGCAGTATAGCTACAGCACTGTAGTTTTGCTGGTATAACCCTGTAGTGTAGATGCAGACTACAGCGATGGATGGGGTTTTGCCATCACTGTAGGAACTCCACCTCTCTGAGCAATGGGAACATTCTTCCATGGACCTAGCTGTATCTACACAGGGGGCTTGGTCAGCATAGCTAAGTTGCTCAGGAGAGTGCATTTTTCAGACCCCTGAACCCCAAGGCTATAAGTTTTAAGTGTAGACCAGGCCTAAGCTAAACTGAAATAGGCCACTGTTAATTGGAAATAAGAGTGTCTATAGAGGGTGTAGCGGGGCAGGCTCTGCTTCTGCCTCTTTGCACAAGAGAAACTGGCTCAGACTCTACTGGTAGTGTATCCACCGTGTATCCACCGTGCTCCACCAACACCATTACAGGCCCATGCAACAGGGCTATTTACAATATCCTCTGTACTTTAGACCCTCTCCTCAGGACCTGAGAGGGGTAGAGATCTCCCTTCCTTCAGGCCTGTGTGGGACTGGGCTCAGCTAGCCCCGTTCCTTCCTTCCTGTGTCCCTTTTTGGGGGGGGGGCTGGTGGGCCCTTTATCTCAGCCAGCCTGATCATCTAATTACCTCAGCCAGCTATCTCCAGGGAGCTAATTGGTGTCCAAATGATCAGCGTGCAGGCTCACCTGTTCACTCCCTGCACTCTGTCACAGAGGGGTTAGCGCGAATTTAACTACATCAGTTTATAAACACAGGGGTAAACAGGTGCAAGTTGGTGTGCAGACAAAGTCTTGGCTCTTGTGATGTCAACATTTCACTAGCACTCCAGTCGCCAGAGTAGCAAAGGCCTGAATTTCTAATTTAAAGAAACCATTAAAAAATTAAAAGAAAAATAAAAAGCTCACATTTCAGAGCATCTTCCCACCCAATAAAGAAAGAAAAGGGACACAAACCCATGATTTTCTCCCCCTTTGTGTGTCACCTTAAATGCTTTTCACTTCTATACAGCAATCCATCAGAGGCTGTTCAAATGCTGTGTAAAAAATGACTAAATAAGTTTCACACTGCCCCTGCTATACTGATGGGGAAAGTTAGTACAGAAAGACTAAGGGCTAGTCTACACTGAAAAGTTACATTGGCATAGCTAAGTCTCTCAGGGGGTGTGAAAAATCCATCCCCCAGAGCGATGTAGTTAAGCCGACCTAAGTCCCCACGTAGACAGTGCTGGATCGAGGGAAGAATTCTTCCATCAACCTAGCTACCTCTCGGGGATCGTGGATTACCTATGCGGACACAAACCCTGTGCCACTGTAGTGTTTCAAGTGTAGACAAGCCTGCAGGTAAGCCGACCTAACCCCTGGTGTAATCCGCCTCTCAGGGAAGTGGATTACCTACAGCAAAGGGAGAGCCTCTCCCATCACAGTAGTGAAGTTTTAAATGTAGATATGGCCTAATTGATTTGGACACAGTCACACAGCAAGCCTGGGTCAGGCGCAGGAATATAGCCCATAGTTTCTGACTCAGTCCTACGCTTTCCCCCCAAAACCAGTCTTCCTTTTCTCACCAAATTCCCCCACCTCAGCACGTCCATGCCATTTATTTGTAAGCCTGGTCAGCTGGAGTCATGCTCCCCTATCCATAGCTGCCTTCGGGCTGTAGTAACTACTGCAGGCTAGTCCCTGCCTCTGCATCTCACCCCTGTCTGGAGCTGTCTATTGTCTTGTTTTAAAGACTTCAACAGCAGGCTGACTCTCCCCCTTGGATAGTTCAGCCTGCCATGAAGTCAGCATCCATAGCCTGCCTGGATATATATCACTAAGAGGCCATTGATATTTTATGCTGAATAGAGCCCTATGTACATAAACAACCAGCTGCAGTGGTAGAGCCACAAGCGTCTACTAGATAAATAAATATGCATTTAAAAATATAGATAGATTTTTAACTGGAAGACTAGGAGACCTCCAAAAGGAACCATTCTGTGTAACAAGTAAATAACGGTGGCTTTAACATATATACAATTCTTGAAGAAATAGTACCTAAGCATGCATTTACTTCAAACACTCAAACACCTTCTAAAGGAGCCACGTCACCTTTTGGGATTAATAAGTACGTAAATCAGGATTCAGGAAAACACATAAGCACATGCTTAAGTGCCTTCCGGGATCAGGATGTATATAAATACATCTCTAAAAAGCTTGACGTTTAAAGGTTAATTTGCCTTAAAAAAAAAGAATATCCTTAAAAAGGAATCAGTTGTACTTCTGTGTAGACAAAGTCTATTTTATAGACTACAGTCTATTTCGTTTAATGTTTAAAAACAAAGAAATTGATTATTTTTTTTAATCTATATGACTAGAGAGTGCATGAAGAATGGGCTCCAGTATTACCAAACCCAAAACATACAAAAACCATGATCAGGTCCTCAAAAATCATGAGATTAAAAAAAAAAATCTTCCAATTTGAAAGAAATAATAAATCTGGGATTTTTTTTTATTTGCCTTTTGATTTTTGAGCCCTTCGGATACATATTCAAGCTTTCCTCTGCAAGCACAAGGGCTAGAAATTTACTTTTTTAATGGAAGCTAAGATTCTTCATGCAACCACAGGATTCCAGGAGTTGGGTTTACAAAACACCAAATATTGATAAAATCAAGAGACTTGGCAATACTGCTGAGGGTTCTTTGGGAAAAACCTGAAGAGACAGAAGCCAGTTATTTCAAACTGAAGGCCCCAATCTGTTCTGTGAGTGCAGATCCATTTACTTATGTAGAGCCCCACTGAACAATTTGCAGGATCAAGGCCTAAATTTACAATTTTGCCCTTTTCTCTTCCCATACTGGAGTTTTGGCTTCTCTGGTTTTTGCCACCAGCTTGTGTGAAAATGTTAACATCATTTAAATTTGGGGCCCAGTTCTGAAGCCACTGGGGCCTACTTATGCAAGTAAAGGCTGCAGGATTGGGCCTGTAATTTGCTGTGCTGAACAAACATTGGGTCGCTTTGTACTCTCCATTACTCTAGTGCAAATCTACAGTAATTTCATTTACTTCAATTGAGTTAGTCTGGATTTACATTAGTGAAAAGGAAAGCAGATTTTGGCCCACTGATTATAATTTAGATTTTTCTGAAATCACTGCCATGTCATTCTTACAATTAAAAAAGATTTGAGAATCAGAAATGGTCTTTATAATTTTGAGCATCCACTTCATGACTCCCAAAATTTCTTACTGAGCCAAAATTTGAGGCAGTTTGAGTACACTCCTTGTAGAACTGATCTTTTCTGTAAACAATATGTAGTATTTGTAGTGCACCACAAATTGTGGCCTAGGAATTTCAGCCTTTCTATTCTTCAGCTCCATATGCTAAAGGAAGGTCAGAGTGGTAAATGATCACAGCTTTCCCAAAGAACTGGACCAGTTATGTAAGTCAGTCACAGGTAGCTCTTCAAATAGCCATGGGAATTTGAATAATTTAGAACTCTTTCCTGAACACTTCTTGATTGAAAAGAAAAAAGAATTTTCACTGACTGTTTGTTGGCTGTACAGTTCAGGCTGTTTCAGTCCCAATCCGCTTCAGCCTTGGAAATAGCCCTGGTTAATTTGCATGCTAGATTGGGTGTGTGGGCGCACTATACCAACTGTGTTTCTCCAACATAGAAGATATTGAGCTACTTCTAAAGCTATTTTTATTCTGATGAACCGCTGAACATAATTTGAACATGTGCCAAAATATTTCTAAACTATTTCTTCCATATTTTGAAATGTGCCGTTTTAATTTATAATGTCATTTGAATACTTAGAAATTTCTGGGAAGCCGTTTGATAACACTGAGTCCAAGAGAATGACACTGTAAATATATTATGAATACTTTGACTTTGTGCAGGACCATTTGGGTCCAATCCTGCAAACACTTCCTATCATACCTAGTCCCATTGAGGATAATGGGACGGCTTATGGTAAGAGAGCAAAACACCTAATAGTAAGCATTTTCATAAATAGGCCTTTAGATATTTTTCAGTTCTCTAGCAGCAATTTGTTCTACCTCCGGTCCCAACACTTTTAACCATCAAAGTGTTGCCGATCATTCCTTAGTATCTTCAGGACTCTTAACAAATTCCAAATATGCAATGTTTTATACATCTTTGAGAACTAAAATGTACATTTTGTAACTGAAATATATGGCTATCACTGTTTAGCAATATCAGTGAATGCAAAGCATTCAGATTTGTGCATAAGGCTGCAATATAAATAGCTAAATAAAAACAATCACATCACTATAATTTGTCTAAAAAATTAGCATAGATGGAATCACTTAAAAAAAGCAAAAAATTTACTTTCAAAAAATTGGCCACAATGAGGAATACAGACAATGTGTCCTGTATTCTTACTAAATCACTCAGGATTACTTGCTACTATCATGGAAGTTTAATCAATAGCAAGTATTTTAAGGTACCCAAAATAATCAAGTGATATCTACTGACCCACAATAACATATCAATCTCTTCATCATATATTCACATGATTTAAAATGCTATTGCTTTCTTTTTCCCCCCTCCACATAACAATAATAAAAGCACCACAGATGCATTAAGTATTTTTAAGAAATAATTTTTCAAATGCAATAAATTTACCAATGCAATAAATTTAGAAATGTTTGTGATCTTTTTCAATTGTTCTCTGCTATAAGATTTCTTTAAGATCCTGTTTTCTTCATTTCCACTCCTTGTACAACTCTCTCTCCCCCCTCTCCCCGCTTGCTCTCTCTGTCTCATTTGACAGGCAAATTTGCAGACATTGCCTGAGGATAACAACCTCGTTTGACAGTCAATTAACCGTGAATAGTCAAAGCCAAGGCAGTTTGCATTACATAAATGGAAAATTAGATTCTTTTTTTCCCAAGAAACAAAACCCTCTCCTTAAGACACTGCAATAGACAACTTAGTATCAAAACTTCTAATCACGTCTTTCCCAAACCCCTTGGAGACATTTAGCAATCAGTAAAAGGTGGTTTCATTTAATTTGTATAATGTAATTTTTGTAAATGTATTATACATTTTGTGTAGAGATCATTATCATGGAGATAATATAAATGTTGGCATAGATGTCATAAAACACCTTTAATGTCTTTCTGACAGATATTAAAAGCAATAAGCTGTGATCCTTTTTAATGGAAGGTTTCAAAGAGAACATTTCAATTATTGTCATTTTATGCTTTTCCAGCCTGTTTCATTGTGTAACCGGATATATTTCTGAAATTTCTGCTGAAATATGCCCAGCAATTAATAATCTTATTGCTATTAATGTCACTGTTTCCCCCCTATTTGCATTTTTCTTAGTTATATCTACTTGGAATTGTTTTTATCTTTACCCTTGCACTAAATATTCAGACATTTGATTATGAATTTAAGTCTCTGTCTGCTTATCCCTACACTTTCCTGAGCATACCTGCTATATCTCGCCAGAAGTCTCCTCCTGAAGGCTCTTCTGTGATGAAAAAATTATGCTCTTTGTTCTTATCTAAAATAAAAAACAAATGCAACACTTAAAATGCTTTCAGTAGCAGGAAATAGCATACCCACGACAACAGTAGACTCCAACAAAAATAGATATCTAATATTCAAACACACGCTCAGATGTGTTTTGGATGTGAATGAATATAATGTTAAATTGCCATCAAAGAGACTATTAGAATTTTTTTTTCTTAATTGAAATCATGGAAGTGATTTATTTTTGTTTAAGTCATGTTATAGAGAACAAATTGATACAACCCACAGAGCTGTGGTTTTGGTGATTGGATCGATTTTAGAAAAAAGAAAATATATTTGTCTTTACCTGAAAAGTTGCTGTCCTCTTTTGTAGCCAAAATGACTTGGTTACCTTCCTTGCTTTTCTGATTCTACAGGAATAAAAATAATTAAAGACACAAAATCAATATCTAGAGACAATCATATGCAGATATACAATCCCAGGCAAATACAAAGTCAGCAGAAAAAGGGCATCAATAGAAGTGACTATTGTGGAATCCCCCATGACATTATCTTTGATGATTGCCTTTTTGGAAACCTTATAAACCTTGTACAGGTCCAATATGTTACTAGCTCCTATACACAACTTCTACTTTGTGTGTTTGTGGGGTGGTGAAGGGGTAATGGAGATTGAAGGTGTGCAGGTTGGCCTGGATTATTTTCTTCCTTGAGCTAATTTGCCATTGGTAGATTTAACTGAACAGGAGCTATCAGAAAGGACCTATCATCCACTGAAAACAACTTACTGTAAGGAACCATTCTGTACTGGCAGGGCGTAAGACAAGATGACCTAATAAATCTTCTACACCTCTTGACTTCTAGTACTAACATTTAAATACAGAATGAAGCCCTCAAACCCTCCTATGGACGGTCTGAATTACGTCTAAATTGCTCTATGTTTTTAAAAACACCGTTAAGGCCTTCAAGTGGCCCATTTGTAGGAAACAAAAATATTCTTTGGGGAGGATGTAACCTTTGGAGCAGATCGCTCTTCCCTACTTCTGTTTTAGGGGGGCGATTTCTCCACTTTACAAACCGAAATCTACTGTAAGGAAGAGAAATAACCCTCTACATTTAGTCTGAATTCAAGAACAATTGGGCCGATTTGTATGAACCACCCTGCATATTTTATTTCTGTGGGGAACGCGAGCGATCCATCTTCCTTACGCATATGGAACCGATTCAGCCTAAAGGTGCATTTCAATAATAATAATTAGCTTGAAGGAGCCTAAAGGGGATATTTACATCTTTGTAGGAGGGCTGCTCCTCCAGTGATGGATGGTGCACTGGGCTGCTGCTGCTGCTGTTCCCCCCTTTCGGGGGGCCAGGGGGAGGAGGATGCAGCTCTGCATTGGTGTCCCCTAGTTTCTCCTCTTGCTGCTGCCTGGAGGAGTTGATGGGGAAGAGGCCAGTAGCAGCAGCCCGGTCCCTGCTGCCTCCTCCTTTCTCCGTCAGCCCCCGGCTCTGGAGGTACCGGCTGCTCCCCCCTAGGGCGTCCACCCCTGGGTCCCCCTCCTGCTCCTCCTCCTCCGGCTGCTTGTGCCCCTCCACATCCACCTCCTGCTCTTCCTCCTCGTCCTCCTCCTCCTCTTCCTCGCTGCTCTCCTCGCTGGGGTAACTGCAGCTGGTGCCGCCGGGGGAGAGAAGGCGGTGCGGGGGCTGGGGCGGCGGCGGGTGGCGCTCGCAGCCCGGCTCCTCCTGCAGCAGCAGCAGCGGGGAGGCCGGGTGGTGGGGCCCGCTGCTGGCCCCGTGCAGCTTGGCCAGGCTCTCCGAGTCCTCCTTGCCCCCCACGGGCCGGAAGGCGCTGGAGTGGTGGTAGCCGCTGCCCGCCTTGCGGCCGGCCTGCCCCTCCAGCAGGTGGGGGTGGCGAGCCGGCACCCTGCCCCCGCCGCCCGCCTCCGCCGCGGGGGACGCGGCGTCCCCGCCGCCAGGGGGCGCCTCGAAGAGCGGGTCCCTGCCGCTGCCGGCGCCGCTGGCCGGGGGAGCGGCCGCGGCCGGGGGGGTGCCCAGCCCGGCGGCCGCCGCCTCGCCGCTGGGCTCGGCCAGGTCCAGGAAGGCCTGGCGCAGCAGGCTGGGGCTGTCGCCCAGGGAGCAGCTGAGGGCGCTGGGCGGCTGCGGCGGCGGCTGCAGGTAGGTGGGCACCGGCAGGCCGCCGGGGGCGCGGGGCGGCCAGAACATGCAGAAGGGCGGGTAGAAGGCGGCTTCCTTGCGGCCGGGCCAGAAGAGGCCCGAGAGGCCGCCGGCCGCCTTATGCGCCTCGCCCGCCGCGCCCTCCTCCTTCTTGTGGCAGAGGCTGAAGGCGGCGGCGGGGAAGCCGTAGGGGTGCGGGAAGAGGCCGCCGCAGCCGGGCAGCTTGTGCAGCACGCCGCCGAAGGAGCCCTTGCTGGGCACCGGGATGACCGGGTAGCTCCGCTGGCTCTTGCCGCCGCCCTCCAGCTCCTCGTCCTCCTCGAAGCGCGCCCGCTTCTGCTGCAGCTCCGGCGGCGGCGCCCCCAGCAGGTGCGGGCTCAGCAGCCCGCCGCCCACCACCGCGGCCGCCGCCTTGACCGAGCCCAGCGGGTGGCACTGGGCGGCCGCCGCCGCGCCGGGCTGGGACGGGGCGGACGGCAGGGCCCGCTTGCGGCTCCCGCCGTTGAACATGGCCTTGACGTCCTCCCAGGCGAAGACCAGCTCGTCCTGGGGGGTCTTGTCCGTCAGCTTGAGGTGGCGGCGCCAGGAGTTGAAGTTGGCGGCGTCGGGCTGCGTGTACTTGGCCTCCGGCGTGCGGTGGGAGTGGAAGATGAACTTGTTGGGCGAGAAGTACATGCTGCAGTAGCTACACTTGATGCACTTGGCCCGGGAGCTGTTGTAGCGGGCCGGGATGAAGCTGCCCCGGCAGCCCCAGGCGCACTCGTGAGACACGTCGAAGGCGAAGTTGTCCGGCAGCTTAGGGGGCCGGTTCTCCCCCAGGAAGGACTTGCAGAGCCGCTCCGCCTCCCGCTTGGTGATCATGCCGCAGCGGCGGGAAGAGATGGGCATGGCCCCGGCCCGCCGCAGGATCTCCAGCTGCACCGGGGTGCACTGCACGCAGGTGATGCCCAGCGCCACCCTCCTGTTGTGGATCTCGTTGTAGCTGAAGTTCTTCAGCAGGGTGTTGGAGATCTGCGCCAGGCACAGCCGCTCCTGGCCGTCGATCACCAAAGAGACGATGGGGATCCCGTACAAAATCACCTGGCCCACTTGGTTAGGCTTCATGCTGGCGTGGCTGGCTCTCTGCTGGCTCATGGAGTCCGGCTGGTAGGCGTTGGAGGGGGAGGAGAGCAGGATGTCCGTAGGTCCTGGCCGGGGGCTTGTCGCCATCTCTTCAGCGCTCAGCCTCGGGAGTCTTCTGTGGCCCACTGGAAGAGAAAAGAACATGGGTCTGCTGGGGATGGGACAATGGAGCGAGAGAAGGCAAAAATCACTCCTTTCAGAGGCAGTCCCCAGAACATTTGTCCTACTGCATTATATACCCGCCATCGCGGGCCAACCCGCAACCCAACCGAAGTCCCACACTCGAGTTTCTTCTGCCAGGGTCTGGGACAGACTTTGGTCTATTTACAAGTGAATCGGACTGAGGCAAGTTAAACCTTTTGTTAAAAAACGTGGACGCGGAAAGGTTATCAGACCTGACAAGAGCTTATACACTTATTCCAGTCTAACAAGCGCTGTAAAAGTATAAACATGACATCTAAAAATGGGAGAGACAAGGTAGGAAATATCTTTTATTAGACCAACTTTTGGGAAAGATATTACCTCACCTTGTCTCATGTCCTGGGACCAACAGGGCTAAAACACCACATCTAAAAAAGTCATTTCACATGCTAGGATTGTTTTCTGCATTCCTACCATACCTAGCACATCTATTGACTTCAGTGGGAGTTCTGAATGGCAAAGAATCTTAAAATGTATTTATTCCAAAACGTATTTAATATGACTCGATTGTCCTTAGTACCAGGTTTAATTCACAATTTTGAATCGAAAGTTTAAATAATTTTCTAACATGAAACGAAATCCACATCACCAACGTATTCCAGTGAGTGGTGGTATTTTTGCAGTGTAAAATCTTCAGTCGCTAAAAAGAAAAAATTGGAAAGCTTCTAAAACAAAACGGAAATATTGTAGTTAATTTTGGCGCATCACATGTTAAAACTATATTATCTACTGTTCGATCAACGGGATAAATCTGGATCGTCATTCCTGAGACCCAAATACTCCTAAATAGAAGAAGGTGTTTATGATTTGAAACCATTTTCAAATGTTTACCTATTACTGTGTTGACATTAGAAAAGCAATGGGTGTGTAAAGAACGTTACTGAGAAGTGGTTTAAAAATTCGACAAGGTTTCAAGGAAGCTACCCAATTACCACCCACCATCAGCACAAAATATTGAATTGATTGCTTCCGCTTTCTCTGGATGCTATCGGGACGTTTCCCCTGTCTTCAAAAGGTTGATAATGCCATCTTTTCAAAGGCATATATTCCAATATCATCACAGGTTAGGAAAATAGTCAATTCTTTAATTGCACCAGTTAAAAATATTTTAAAGCAAATAATAGTTAAAATAAGGATTTAGAATGAATTATACAAAACCAAACAACAGAAACGCCTATGGGCAAAACAACTGGTTTTTTTTAAACCTCTTTTTAAAAAAAAAAAAAAAAAAAAAAACACACCATCCTCTCTCCCAAGAAAAAACTGAGTAATAACTGAGATAATCAAAGGCTACATCAGTTGCTTAAAATTGTCCTTCTCCGACCATCTCAACCTTATCGTTTATATTTAATAAGTTGCAGGTCATATTAATCTCTGACTTGAAAGATCATAATACAATTCTAATTCTGTCTTTGTTTCATATGACATTACTATTTCACAATATTGCTTTCTCTGATTCTCAGCTTTCATTAGACGGGTGGCCTTCAGGACTGCTGAACAAACCTAGACACGTTCAAACAAGACAGGAACCGAGTTTGTCACCTGGGATGGATCACATACAATATCTCCGGCGGAGAGAGAGTTATTTAATAGGCAATAGCAGCAAAGATTCCTGTGGCACCTTATAGAGACTAACAGAGGTATTGGAGCATGAGCTTTCGAGGGTGAATACCCACTTCTTCGGATGCACCCACGAAAGCTCATGCTCCAATACTCTGTTAGTCTATAAGGTGCCACAGGACTCTTGGCTCCTTTTACAGATCCAGACCAACACAGGTACGCCTCTGATACTTAATAGGCAACGTGAGACAATAGTTATACCTCGTTCCCCTACACAAACTCCTCAAATAGCTCCCTCATTGACCAGCTAAGATTCTTATCCTCTCAGCTACTATGCTGACTTTTACACAGCCATAGACACGGACCTGAATGAGATTAAGTCCAGCTAGACTTTCCTGGTATGATTTTTCAAGGGTTTTGTGGACCAGACGTTGTTTAAACCAGTGGAAATGATTTAGAAATCATTTCCCCAATCTTCCCCCTTCTCTCCTCCCCTGCCACAGAGGGAGTGGGGGGAAGCCATATATCAATACTGGTGAAAGATGTCAATAAGATTAAAAAAGGCAATTGGAAGAAAGTAAAAGTTTTGCTCAAGCAAACATCCTATAAAAGGTCCCTAGCACCCTCCCTTTCCCCAATTAATTTAATGTATAACCGGCCTGTCCCTCCCCCCTATACCCATACACACACCCTGAACTTCATGCAGAAAATCTGACCAGAGCTAACATTGACCCGAAGAGGCAGCGAGGATGAAATATTTACCTCCTCAAGCACGGTGTTCTTTACATATGTGTCCTCCTGACCGGCTTCCAGGGGGGGACTCAAAAAGGAGGAAGGGGGGGGAGAAGAGGGAAGAGACATCAAAGCATGTCCTCAAATCAAGCAGGCAAGGAGTCTCGCAAGGTTTCCTCCGCTCAGAGGCAGGGCTGTCCTCTGCGTTGATGATAGCGGAGAATGACGGTTGCAGATGGCGAGCCGGATCAGTCCCGCTCAGCCCCTGCTCTCCGCGTGCGAACGGGTCGGCGCCCAGCCCCAGGTGGAGCGCTCGCTGGAGCGCCTTCCCCTCTGTCTCCGAACTCCAGGCGGACCGAAAGGACGACACCCAGTGGGCACGGTGACGTCACCGGCTCCCAGGCACTCCGCATCCAGGGGCTGGCAGGCTGCACCGGCAGGCGGAGAACGGCCGGCAGCGCCCTGACCTCGCCGGCGCCTTTAATGGGGGTTTAAAGTGGGGGCTCAGAGGCGCCCCGGTGCAGCCACGCGTGGCGACCTGCCAGGGCCCCAACCCTGGCAGAACGAGGCATGTCTTCTCCCAGGATTCATGGCAAAAGAGGGTCTGTTGTCACCCGATAATGCAATAGCCTCACCGTGCAATCCATTCTGATTAGACACCGCAGCAGCTCTTCCAGCCCACCTCCTGCTGCTTCCCCAACAGGTGGAGACGGTGCGGGGAGACGCCTCCCCCCACCCACACAGAGTATGGAGACGTTTTTAAAATTACAGCAGAGGACCGATCCCGAGCCCCTTACTCCCTTTTTACCTGAATTGCAGCATCGAGCCCTGTGGATAATTCCCCTCTAACCCCCTTCTCAAACGTACTTTGAAGAAAACCTGCAAAAAGCCTACGCCCTCCAGACTACTCCCTCCTAATGTTGGTGGAGTATAAAATAAGTCTGTGGATTGCCTTGTGTTTAAAACAGTTGCATTGTCCAAATGGGTAGCGAGGTGACCTGTCTGAGCTGGAGATGTCGCGGGGTGTCTTGAAAAGGGAATTTCGATGGGAAAGAATCCACCGTAACAAGACTAAATAATCCCTTTTGCGCGATTCTTTAAGTAGCAAATCGACGGCTCTGTATATCGTGGCAACACATTTGAACGTAATTTTGTGTATGTACGGTTCCCAGGGCCCAGCGCCTCGGGCCCCCAACAAGCGATTAGGGCCCAGTGGTACTTGGCAGCGTACATACAAGCTCAATGGCAGATTTGCCTAAAGAGAGATTTGAATAAAGAGCGCAGGATATTCATCTGTTGTCAATATATTTGCCCCTTAACTGGCCAGAAGTTAGGGGGAAGTATTACACACGTTTTACCAGAGAGGGAAGAGCGTTGAAAGTTTAAATGACATTTAACTTGTAACTACAACTGTTTAAATGTTTTTGAGTGTTTTAAGCCTTAGCCCTGCCAAGAAATGGGGGGCGGAGGGGAGTCAATTGGAGGATAAAAGCTACCGTTTTGGAAACATTTTGGTTCGAAGAATGAGGATTGCATGACATAGGTGCAATGTAACTTTTCTAACAGCCGACTCCGATAGGCTCAGGCGCAAGAACTAAAGAACAAATGCCCCAAGCAAACTAAAACAACAAAGAGTCTGGTGGCACCTTAAAGACTAACAGATTTATTTAGTCTTTAAATGCCCCAAGCAAACTAAACAATCTAATGCAAACAGCACAGACGTATTGAAACCCAGCTTTACCAAGGCTTGTCGTGAAAATGTCCAAAGGAGACGTATTTTTTTTTGCACAAAATTGGCAAAAGAAATGAAGAAACGAATATGAAGTAGGTCTTAAACAAGATAGTAAAGTTTGCACTTGTTTTTGTCAAGCAGATAATCAACGCTTTGAACTTCCTGACAAAAATAAAGACGCTGGCATATTTTTCGGCATATCGCAGGGAAAATATTCGATCTAACTACCCACGATTTATTCCTCCTCATCCAATTATAAGTAATTTCCACGCCTAATCTTGACACACCCACACACCCGCTCCCTTTCTTTTGACTTTAAGGAACTTCTCAAGATTTCGAAATATTTCTCCCCCTTTCCTTCCTGTAGCTTTCCAAGAATGCCTGGCTATAGTTTAGCTAATGTTTTGATCTCCTTGATAAATGCAGATGTGAGCATGAAAAGCTGGATGCTATGAAAGATCAGCAGAGGTATCCTTGCGTTGTATGAACAATCGTTCATATGTACGGGTCTTCAACACTTCTTCAAAGAGGAAACAGAGCAAACACCTGATCCCCCCCCCCCCCACACACACACCTTAGATTTGACAAGATCTGTGTTTGGACTGACCAGGTTTCAACTTTGTATTGATAATAGCAACCGGAGAGAAGGGGCTTTCCCATTCTAAAGTTTGTCAGGTCCTTGCTAGTAGTGAAAACCTGCAGACTTCAAGGCAAAAATCGAATAGCATCTGGCAAACAGATCCAGCTCAGATCCGTTTAAACAGCAGGATGGATCTAGGGCCAAGGGATTGGGTATTTGTAAATATTCCTTAGATTTTTATAAAGATATTTTATAAACGTTTTATAAAGGAGTGCATGCTAAAGCGAGCTGCAGTTTTCCTTTTCGACTCTTAGCATCATTTACCAACAGATATTCCAGAAATATTGAAAACTCTTTTTAATCTTTACCTAGACAGCTAACTTGCAGAGCCCTTACAACGCCTGATCCTCGCTAAAACTTTGAAATGCAAAAGCCTGTCTTTATTACTACTTCTGTCACCTTTTATTAAATCCCGCTAGCCCGTACACAGCAATTGTCACACAGGGACCTCCCCGCCCCCCCCCCTTTTCTGATTCTCTTCCATATCGGAGCCTGCTACTTTCATGTGAGCAATCGCTGTGAGCCTCAGATTGGTGACATTTTAATCAATGCTTCCTAGCCAGACTGACATGAATTTTACACTTCAAAACTCTCCTCCGCGAGCTAATTGATTCAAATTGTTTTATTGGTTAAACCAGTGTCACACATTGTATGATCTATTACCACGCCACGGAGAAATTTCCTCTCCTGTCTTCACTAAATTGGTATTTGATTCGTATATGGTACAGATAGGAAAGGAGCGTTATATATAACTACAGGTATGTATGTGTCTGTGTTACATATTTGTTCGCTCGCTCTGTGTGTGTGTGTATAAGTGTTTATTACATAGATGATATATCTAAAATGCACATATCAGGTAAAATATTTAAGAACAACGCCTCTTTGAACAAAAGTAAGAAGAATCACAAAAATAGGAGATCCAGTTTAAGGCCTTTCAGCCTCAGGAGAGCCAAATCATTGTGGATTTTAGTATTATTTTTGGTGATTTCTTAGACTGGCTTGTCTATATCAGAAAATTGAGTTATTTAGATTGATATTCTAACAGTACATTCATAGTCAAACCTGGATAGATTTCCTCAAGTGTGTCGGAGCCTGTTTGTGAACAGGATTTGACAGCAAATTAAAATAGTTTACCTAAAATAACTTCCGAAGAAACCTCTGTCTTTCAGATACTCGAAGGAGATCTAATTGTAAGGAAATGCAGAGATGGAGATAAACTTGTGCTCATCCTATCTCGTGCCTAGGTTTTGCAGCACATACTGAATACACACACATTCATTTCAATGCCTGGGGATACAAAGCCCCAATTCCCATTAAGGCTAATGGGTGTTAGGCCTGTAAATCCCAACAATCAAGAGGAAAATCTCGTACATAATTGGTCAGATCGGCCACAGTTTAGACTCCCGATTGCTAGAGTCTCTGCTTCAACTTTGTGTGTTCCTTTGGTCTTGTTGGTTCCAAGTTAGATCATTACTTAAAGATATTTCACTTCATTTTGTGCCTGGATGCTAGTCTGTAGCAGCACAGAAAGGAGGAAAATACTCCTATAGAAATGCATGTAAATTCACATGTTATCAGGATGCCACCAGCGCATGTGTATAAACACATTTGGACAGCTTTTCAGATTGGCAATACCTTCAACCAACAAAGCTCCCCCATGAGCTAAATAATACAACAGGAAATACGTATTGAAAAGAGTCTAATTCCGAAAGAGCCTTAGCCAGCCTTTTAGATTTAGCGTCTTAAAGAAGATTTTTAAACGTGTTTTTGTTTTGCTCGGTAGATTGTAATAGCTTCTCTGGAGCCCTTGGGTAACACTTTAGGGCTCCATCGGGTAATGCTAATGCAGGAGCAACTGGTTCTGAAATCCATTGACGTTGTGCCTATTTAAGCATGGAGCTGCGGATTCACTTCGTAATTTACACCAGTGTACAAATTAGAAGTAACTGCTCTGAAATCAGCGGAGTGACGCCAGGGTAAAACTGGCATACGTGAGAGGAGAATTGCCCAATAATGCCGATTTAAGAAGCATGGCGAGGCGTCCTATTAACCGCTCGGAGCCTTTTAGCCACAATCCAGATTTGTTGGTGGAAAACCTTGTGAAAAGAACCGATGGTGATTCGTGCAGTACGCAACGCAACGCGGCTGTTGTGGATTTGCACTGAAAACAACTATTCACGATCCAGACAGGCCTCGCTCAGACGTGGCCTGCTAACGGGCTGGAAGAGCTACAGTGGGGGCTTTGCACTGGCTAACAGATTCGCTTTCTATGGGGAGCGTCTCTATCATTTAATTATGCAGCCAAGCAGACTGTAGGTAAAGAGATCCGCTCTCTGACCAAGGAGCTCTACCTTCTGGTCTCGCTTATACCGGTGCAAATCCGGAGTAACCTCGTCTGGATTTACACCGGTGTAACAGAGCAAATCTGGAGTCATTCACCGTCAATTGCCACCTTAAATGGCTTATTTTATAACGAAGGACCAGGGGTCACCTCTGAAGAAGGACTTGAAAGGAAACGTGGGCAAACTTCTTCTATCAGCTGTGGACAGAGAAAGTCACTCTCTCGCTTGGTCTGCGCCTCCCCCGCCCCTTCCCCTTTTCTGCGTAATAATCTGTATATAGCGATCGCTCCTGATTCAAATAGAAGTGATTCCTGTTCCTTGAGGAATGGCTGATTTGAAAGCAACTGTAGAGAAAGGGGAAAGTACCATTGATCCAGCGCAACCCTTCATATTTACTCCACATCAACCCCCCCCCCCCTTACAGCTTTTATTTACTCCAGCAGCGTTAATTCTACCAGACATGGCACGAGGAACAAGGTTACCTTGCTGCATTTAAAAGCCACAAAGAAAACCAACCCTTGTGCACATTCATTATGCGCGCCCCACCCCCATCCCAATGAAACTTGCAGCTATAAGTAATAGGCACACAAGGTGTAATTTCAATTTGAAATAGATTCATGTACTGAAGCATGATTTTTTAAATGACTGATCATGATGTTATGTTGGGACTTTTTGTTTACACGGAAGCCCGCTTTAATAGTTGAATTAAAAAAAACATATTGTTGTTATTTCAATCGGAAAGCAAAGGGGGCATTTGGAATTGAGATGGTCCCATCTGGAAAACCCCGGAGCTCATTTAGATCACATCACTTCAGGCTTTTGTCTCTGCTCCTGAATAACCTCCTAGCTAGACACAACAAAAGGACAGAGATCTAGGTGGAGTTTTCACTGGCAAAAGACGCGTCTAAAAGATGCTGCTAAAATCAGAATCACGGGGAAAGAGGCACAACACGGTCTCTTTCTACTGACACTTTAAAAGCAGTGGGAGAGTTTAGGGAACTGATATTTCTGTGGATGTTGATAGGTCTTCAGGAGGAGGAAGACCCCAGCAACTGCTGACTGCACGTATGGGAGAGGGAATTAATTTAAACGGTATCTTTTGTTTGAGGCAGCTCTTTTAACTTCACAGTTAAATATGATTCAAGTCATCGAAGGCAGAGATTGTCATTATTCAAGATATTTGCAAACCTTTGTAAGCATATCCGAATAGTTCCACTGTAGACATATTAAAGTGGTATCATAGCAATCAACATTAAACCTGCTGTGTTGGAATTGTATTAAAGGTGCAATCTGTTATCTTAATGCTTAGTAACAGAAATTACACCCTAGGAATAGATTCTTTCTAGGTATCTCTTCTTACGCTTTTTGGGACCATTATACCTTAAAAACTCAACGGTCCTTATTTCTATAGCTTTGTCCTGCCTATAGAAGTTAATATAGTGGGGGAGGGGGAAGCAACTGCAGATTTAGACGTTGGTGAATTGACCTCCAGAAAACAAACCTCGGCTATTGATTTTTAAAAATGTATAAATTAAACCATTCTTTGAAAATCTGAAACCAGAAACACGTTTGTTTCAAGTTATTTAAAAGAGAAACAAACTGTGACAATTGAAAATGAGGCCTTAACCAACTGGGGTTGGAGGAAAAACAAGACCAAACTTTTGAAGAAAACATGGTGTGATCATCTGAAAACTCAATGCTGGTAAATAATTAAATTTTGCATCTTTTAGAACCAAGTAACCTTGGGTGTCTTAGAAGCAAATTGTACAAACAGGCAATTAAGAAGAGCACTGAGAGTTTCAGAGGAGATATAATGAACCAACTTTAATTACTATTTTGAAATTAAAAATGTAATATACAGATTTAAATTTATTTTCACCTAAATTGTGTATAAAATTATATGGCTTTTTTTCCAGGCTAAGAAACGAATTGCCACCAAGCCTGCTACTAAAAAGTCTGAAGTACTTTCCAAACCCAGTTCCCAGACACACAGTAATAATGATACATTTATCATTACTGATGACCACCCACTGGTTTATTATTGCTTTGTTACAACTATTACAATCAAGAGATTTCTTTATTTACTGTTAACATTCACTTAAAGCTGAATGTTAATGACTCTTCTGAATTCACCAAAGAGAGTTTTCTGTTATATTTCAGGAGTACTTACGTTTTCTGTTTCAGAAATGGAAAATCATAGCATAATAGAAGGCGGAGCGCTGGGCGAATGTGTTGCTCTTGTTTTGGTATTTAAAGGGATATTTTAAAGGATTTGTCAGCTCAGATTTTCCACAGAGTTGCAAAGGGGTTAGCATAATGCACATACTTGGCTGTAGCTAATTATGTAAGTATTTTATTACAGGAGATTCATTCATTATTGATAAATGTTTGCAGTAACTTCCTGCTTTGTAGAGTTGTATTTTACGAGGAATAAACAACCTACGGGTACCATGTTTGTTTAGCTTTTACACTCCTCCATAATTTGATAGTTCATGTTACCCACTTATGGGTCTGTTAAGTCACAATTTGACTCTCATCCACCAAATGTAAGTTCTTTACTGTTCCATTACCCATGGAATATCCATTACCATATTTTCCCCTCACTGTCATGATTATGTTAAAAGTTAATTTGTCAGGGACCCTATTATACTATAGGGACATTTTCCCCACAGATTTTGTAATATAATGGATTATAGATCACAACTGGACTGCCCATGTTTTGGAAGGAGTTGATTAGAAGCCACAATGATATCTGTGCAACAAGCATGCAGCTCGCTTAATGAAGATATTATGCTATACTAGTATAGAGATGTCATTCCTAAAGGCAATGCTACAACCATATTATGAGGGTTTGTGGCAACATGAGTGTTTTTTATTCTTTGTTTTTATATCAACGGGTTATTTCTTAGACCTCAAAGTCGTTTTAAAAACACAAGGTAAAATCTGCTCCGTGCAACATGCTTCACTTCTGTTTCCAAGTGTAGATTCACACGTCAGAAAACATTGCTCCCTTATAAACTCTCACACATACACAGGCTTTTGACTGGCTGACTTCTGCCTCTTCTTCTCCACACACACTGATTTTTTTCAGGCCTTTGTCCATTTAAATACAGATTCAAATTGCCTATCAAAGAGGAAGGTTGCTTTTTATTTTAAAGAAAACGGCCCAAGGTCTGCAAGTCAGCCGTTCGAGTGAGAGAGTCTGGAAATGAATTTACAGGCGCCATGTACTGGGATGAAATGAAATGGGCAGATCTACTTTACAACCCAGAACAACGCAACAGGCCTGGTTTGGATCAAGTTGGGCTCCGTTTTCAGCCGGCCTTATGCTTTCAAATGTTAAGACCCCAAGGGGGCTGTGGGGAGATACGATGTAGTCTCCTCTGATTAACATACCGAGAGAACCCACCCGAGGCGGATAATTTCAAGTTGTAAGAAGTACTTGGGATAGGCTAAGTAGAGGGTGGTATCCCTAAGAGCAATGGGGAAAAGTTGGCTGTGGGTGCTGAAAGGACAGCTCCTTACCCTGCCGCTGCAAGGCGAGTAGCTCCGCATACACCAGATGTAGCCCCCAGCGCTGCTTCAGAGGGAATAGCGAGCGATACTCCCTGCCCCTAATTATCCTCCTGGAACGAGCCCAGTCTTTTCCTGTCCGTAAAACCTCTCTCAGCAGCCAAGCGAGGTGGTTCCCGTCAGCAGACCCCCACGCTTTGGCCCCGCTTACAGCCAGCAGAAGCCTCTCTCCCCCCTTGCGCTTGGCATCAGTTATTTATGACCAGTGTTAATTAGTCACGAGGAAAAAAAAAACCCAAGAAGAGAGAAATGAAGCGTTTAAATGCACCTGTAAGTAACAACCGCACGTAGCTCCTGTTCCTATCACTCCCGATCTCTCCTCTCTCTGCACCGCCCCAAACTTGCCAGGAGAGAGCCAGGCAGACACTAGTTGAAGATTCCCTGGCTGCGCCCAGGCTGAGCGCGGCATTTCTCACGGGCGCTGCTGACAGGAGCTTTCGGAAAAGCCCTTGCAAAGGCGTTTTGTGTTTGTCGCAGGTGACACCAGAGCCCTGTAATCAAAGATGAATTGCCTTAATCAAATAGACCCACTCTCAGCCGTGGAGGCTTGAGCAACACATGACACACCATCACGCCAGTCTGCGGGGGGCATTATTTGTGCCTTTAAAAAAAAACACCGCACTAAAATCAAATCATTATGATCGTAATCGACTCATCAGTTAGAGCGTCGCCTTTCAAGAGAGGGAGAGGGTTCGTGGCTTGTGCCAATGAGGAGTTTTAAGGGAGCCTGTTTCAAATCAGCCGCCTCTCCAGCCAGGGAGGGGAGGGGAGTGGAGGCAGAGGGCTGCTGCTTACCTGTTAGACTCCGCTACCCGGGAGCGTCGCGCCAGCGGCTGTGACAAGCGCCTGGCAGGGACAATACCACAAGGCATCAGCGCTGGCGCAGGAACAGGGGCCAGGTCGGACCCGAGTCCCCCCGGCTCATCCCCTTGGCCGCTCTGCTCTTCACAGCGCCGGGAAGTTTTTAGGAGCGCGTTTCCTCTGCCTCTCTCCCCCTCCTGCGGCTGGGGATCTCGGACGCCTTCTAACAGCCAGGCAGCGCATTGCAAGCCGCAGGCAAATCGCCCTCTCCCCAGCCAGTGCTCCCCCCCCCCCGACCCCACACAGGAGCTGCTCGGGGTGTCCCTCTGGGACCGGCCGCTCAGCTCTCCGGGGCTGGGCTCCGCCGTCGCCTCTGCAGCTTGCGAAGGCAGCGACTCCGCTGATTGACGGGGCTGTCTGGGAAAGGCAGCCCCAAGGGCGAGTGTCCCAAGCCGGCTGCCCGCGCACGGGCGAGTTCAAAGCTGCTAGACACAGTAAGGGAGGAGGGCAAACCTCCCCTCCCCTCCCCCAGGCCTACCCGATCTCATCTGCCCCCGTCAAGCCCCCTAACTCATTCTCCTTCTCTTCCAACCCCCTTTCCCAGCTTTCACTCCCCCCCCATCCCTATCCTCGCCCTGCCCCCAAAACCCCTCCGCCTCCCCACACCCTAGTCCCGTCCTCTTCCCAATTTCCCGACCAGCCCCCTCCTCTCCCCCTAGTTTAAGTGACTAAAGAAGTTAAACGCACAGATTCCCCACCACGTTAGCAATCCGGGGGGGGGGGGGCTGGGAGTCTCGACAGACCCCTTGGCAACACTCGCCCTACAAACCATCCCTCTGTGGGGCTAGACTTGAACTAGGGTTATTTTTCCTTCAAACGAGCACCCCCAGCCACCCCCACCAATAACTCTCGGAAGAGCCCAGGGACCGGGTTGCCCAAACTGCAGTGGTTTTGGAGCCACCACCTCAACTCCTCGCTAGGAATACGTCTCTCCCCTCACATTTCTCGTGGCAAGAACAACTCAAAAGTCCCCCCCCCGCCCCAACTTTCCAGCCTCCTGCGCGTCTATCAAGCACGGCTTGCAATGCGGAGCGGCGTTCATCCCCTCTCCCCGCCTAGGAAAGCGCCGAGCAATCATTAAGCGTTTTATTTCCCCCCAAAGTCGCGTTTTTCATCCGAAGAATTGATTTACAATATCTTTTCCCTTTCCTAATAAACAGCTCCCATAGATTATTTGACGCGCAGAAGAAGGCGGCTGCTTAAAAAACAAAAAGCCATACCCTAATGAGTTCAATTACAATGTGGTAAACACATTGCCTCTACGCTTTAATTAAGCCTGCTGTCCAATTTTAACTCATTAGTAATTCATTAAGAGAACAGCTTTTAGCTGGCTGAAAGGAAAAGCACCTCGCAGCCTGTGCAGTTGCACACATACCCAAAGGTATTCTGGTAACGTCGCCGTTTGGTGAGTTGATAGGAGACGAAAGGAAATATTTTGCTACGCGATTGTTCCCGTCATTAGAGAACATTGACCCACGGAAACTCGCTCCGGTGCAGAATTCGACTGGCGCCGCTCCTTGACTACCCTTTGCCACCAAATGAGACGTTTATACCTTTGTCCAAAACCAGGATTCACCTGTTGTTGCTTCAAAAGCATAGCCCCTCTTGCGTGGCAGGGGAATAATCTCAGCAGGGCAGAGTGTCTTCGACATCAAGGGGGACGGGGAGCTGTAAGGGGTGGGGCAGAATCAGGCCCACCGTTTGCAACGCGAGCATTGCGGGTACGGGAGATCCTGGAAATGAAATTGTCCGGAAAGGGCTTATACATAAAAAGGACTCCTACTTTCCTCGTGTGCTTTGGGAAATCTTCTCCAAAGTACGAAGTAGGAAGTAAAGGCGTGCGGGGTAACCCCTTCCTAAAACAAGTGTTTAAGTGTATAATAAACAACACCCACTCTGCAATGCATTTAGTGTTGCCTTTCAGGAATAGATCTTTCTGCAGAACCCCCCCCCCCCCTCAGAGTTTAGATTGTTCAGAGCTCTTCATAACTTTAATCTAAAAATCTAGATATATTTAGCTATAGATAAATGCAGATGTGGATATTAGTTATGGGTAGATCTAGATAGATGATCTAAACGTATCCAGATCTATCTACGTTCCTGCTTGCTTGTTCTTGGTATGGTTTATTTCATTTTAATTGTGCCTGGGTAAATCTGTAGCTCATTTGGTTAGAAATCCGTTTGTTTCCTGTTGCTAGAACAGACTCTAATTTGAAGTGATTTGATCACAGAAATGTACAATTGCAACCTCTTTTTTTTTATCCTGGGGGACCTAAATATATCATCTGTTTATTGTGCTTTAATCAATGATAGGTTTGCAGCCAAAGAGCAATATACTGATGTCTTGTTAAAAAATGAAGAAGGCATTTACTGACAGACAGGATTAGTTCAATTTAAAACGTATCTGGACCAAGAAATGGGGGAAACTGACCCAGCGCAACGTTTGGTCTTATGCAGGAAGACATGAATCTGCTTAATACAGGACCCGATCCTGCATTCCAGATTCTTGTTGAATTGAAGGGGAGTTTGGGGAATAGATGGAGGATCGCCTGGTGACTTTCTATAAGAGAGATTAATGTCAGGGCTTTCACAAGCTGATCTAAACTGCCTACTTCACTACCTCCTCACAGGAGTTTGCTACAATGACTGTACTTCTTATAGTTCATATATATATATATATATTCGCAGTATCTGTACTGTATATGTATGTAACACACGCCGAGCAGTCTTTGAACTGGATACAAACTAAAATGGCACATCCCCTCCATATCACCTCCAAGACGTTGCTTTCTCTAACCACAGCCGCCTCGATGCGCTCTGTTTCAAACGGATTCGAGCTACCAGCCAGTATGGAAGAGGAGAGGAAGTTTAGCAACTGGTTGGTAAATTTCAGGCACGCTGCAAGTTCAAATGACAGCTGCGCTCTATCTCCCTTCTTGTGGATACTTGTGGGGTCTAATTCTGCAGTCCCTTGTTGGGGGGGGGGCTGTACTGCTGGATTGTATCCTTGGGGGTCAGAGTGAACATCCCTTAGGGTAAAATAGATGTATATTATTTTGCCTATATGATCAATTTGCACCCCCACCCCCCTTGGAATTCACAGAAAGCAGCTCACCCTTCAAAGGACAGTATGATTTCACATCTTAGGCAATTAATACTCCAGCAACCTGTCTGTATTATTATTATGGCTTATATGAACGCTCTGTAAATAAGATGTCCACGCACTGACATAAGGTCCACATTGAAGCAGCGAAAGGCAAAGCTCCGTAGAGAACTAGCTAACTTGTTTTGACAGTTACCCAAAGCGCTCAGCCCCTTGCTGTCTCTCTTCTTGACAGCACCCTGGATCCTGGACAACCGGCAACTGGCAGTGGATCCCACTCCTAGCTCTAGATTCTAATCGGAATGGAATCTGGAGTCTATAATGCGGTTTGTTAGGACTCTTTAGCGTGTGCGCTCCTTTCCCAGCGGTTCCACGGCAGAAACAAAATCCTCAGCACCATAAGCGTTTGAGGCGATTGTTATGTTTGTCGCTGGTTTAGCATGCTGCACGTTTCAGGAAGGAGGCACGTTGCCCTGGGTGGCTTTCCAGCCGCAGCATAGCATGTTGGCCAGTTTACACAGGACTATTTGCTGTTTAAACAGCAAGGTGTTTTACCTGGACATATGATGTTCAGCTTCTTGATGAACCTAGAACGGTGCTTAGAAAGAATCACAACTGGATCCCACTGAAAGCAGCGGCAAAACTCCCAGGGATGAACAAGCAGTCAAACTGCATTCATAATAACAAATACTTATTATTCCGCAGCACCCAGATGTGCCACTCCGAGATCTAGGCCCCACTGTGCTAGGTGCTGTATTGATCTAAATCCAGTGTGAATCTTTCCCTCAATCTCTGCAACAATATCCGAAGTCCTAAACAGGAACATAGGAATTGCTAAACTGGATCAGGCCCGAGGTCCATCTAGTCTGGTGTTTTTCAAACTGGGTACACATACCCCTAGGGGTATGTGAGCTCTCCTCAGGGGGTACCCAATAACAATCCTGTGATGGCAGACAACACGTTTTATTTAGAGGTTTTGAAACTGTGGGGGTGCACCCCCTTAGGAAGGCATGGAGGAATGTTGGGGGGAAGGGGTGACATCACCAGGGGCTCAGGCCACCCCATGCCACCTTCACCCCCTGACTCACCTCAGCCTGTCTGGGGTGGGGGATGAAACAAAAATTGGAACTCAAAGTGGGGGCTCAGCTCAAAAAGTTTGAATTTTTGAGCTCCAATGTGTCCCCCGCCCCCCAGACAGGCTGGGTGTCCTGCTGAGGTGAGTCAGGGGGTGGAGGTAGCACTCCCTCCTCGAGTCCCAGACACACAGGGCTGGCCAGAATTGCTTGGTGCTGCTGCCCTTCCCCCCCAGTCTTCCTCCATGCCCCCTAAAGGGACATGCCCCACAATTTGAAAACCTCTAGAAGCTGTTGCTAAAAGGAAGCAGAAATCGGGGGGGGGGGGGGAGGAAGAAGCACATGACCCCACTTGTCACCTCTGTCTATCTCAGATGGGGGTACATGGTAGACTACATTATTTGGAAAGGGGTACGCAGCCTAAAAAGTTTGAAAATCACTGATCATCTAGTCCAATATCCATTCCCCACTATTGGCCAGCACCAGATGCTTCAGAGGAAGGTGCAAGAAATCCTGCAGAAGGCAGTTCTGGGATAACCTGCCCATAGGGAAAGTTCCAATACTTATGCTCCCAAATCATGCAGGTGCTTTGGAAAATCCTATCTCTTGTTTCCAATCTCGTTAACAACAGCGATCCATTGGTGCGGAGAGGAGAGAGAGAGGAGAGAAGGTTTCAAGCCCATTCCTAAAAAGTGATCTCAGTCATTCTGGTTGGTAGTTTTGCTGAGGCTGGCATAAATTTATCCACAACAATTACACCGCTTCCTTGACTTTTTCAAATCACTCATCTGAAACGTAGGAGTGAATGATCGCTTTGCTTCTCTTGTTGAAATCAATGATGTTAAAAACAGTCTTGTGGGTTGAGCTCAGGTTGATATTGTTCTTCTTCAAGCAGTATTGAGAGTGATTCTGGGTATGTTTCAAAAGGCTGACTCCCTAGACCAGCAATGATTAGAATTGTGTGATCTATATAGGAATTAGAGCTGAAGCTCCCTTGTATATGGAGGTATGAGCCAATGTCCATTGAAGCCAATGGAAAGACTCTCATTAGGTATGGGTCAGGCTGTGGGAGAGAAATCTTCCTTTCCTCCTTACCCCCCAGTGTCTCCTCTACCTTGGAATTAATTCTTGCTTTGGTCTGAAATAGCTAGAATCTGTTAACCTTCATCCCATCTCTTTGAACAGGGCATGGGCGAGGACTGAGATGTTTACTTTCCCACCAAGGGACTGGAAGGACAGAGATTGCTGATTTGCCAATATGTATCTGGTTGGTGCAATATGTGAGACTGGCTGCTGCTTTTGTTTTAGAGTTATGGACAATATTGTTAATTGATTGGGCACCTAGAACTAAATTTTGCTTGCCTGGCTCATGTGAATAGTCTCATTCACTTCATTGGGGCTACTGATGTAAGTAGGGTGAGCAGGATTTGGCCCATAGAAAGTAATCACACCTCTGATGTATCCTGAAAGTAGTCTGTATGAGAGAGGTGTGGTCTAGTGGCATGAATACACAAATGGGCACCAGGAAATCCGGAGTTCTTCTCTCATCTCTACCACTGAACTGCTGCGTGGCCTTGGAGAAAGTCATCTAGGCAAATTTTTTCAAAGGTGAGTGCTTAAAAAGTTAGTTTCTTAAATAAAAATGGCTTGATTTGGAGAAGTTTTTAGGAATTTCATATCGCAAGTTATCTATCCAGCTATCTATCCTGAGTACCTGTGAAAATCAAGCCATCTTCATTTAGAATCCCAAATATGGATTTAGGAACCTAACTTTAGACACCCAAGTTTGAAAAATTTGGTCTTTCTCTTTCTATGCGTCAGCCTCCATATCTGTAAAATGGTGATAATAAAATTGTATCTAGTGGTATCTCACAGGAGTATTAGGAGAAATAGTTACTATTTGTAAGGAATATTGAAGCTGGAAAGTGCTAAATACTTTGGTGAAAAATATTGATACTACTGGTTCCTAATGAGTATCCCAGCCATTGAACTTTAGATATGTCTTTGGGTACTGAAGCACATGTATGGTGTATTGGATCAACCAGGGTTTGAATATACTGTACTGGCAATGCAGAAGCAGAACGCAGTGGGAGAAACATGCACTTTTCTTTTAATTTAATGTCTTGACTTGTGGTACAATTGAAAATAAATAGGCAAAAGTACCATTAACATGCTATAGAGAATGAGACACCCAACTGATAATAAAAAATAAAAATAGGGACCTAGGATTATTCTATGGACTATTTCATGTCCATTGAAGTTAATGGAAAGACTCTCATTGACTTCCATGGAGCTGGATCAGATCCATGTATCTATGCTATTCCTCTGAGCCATTCTAGTGAATATTGGAAATGTGTGTTAATAGATAATATGGTGATAGGTGCTATATAAAATCAAGATAGATAGAACCATTTGCTCTCATGAAACTCAATGGCTCACTATGATTGATGGATGATTGATTGAAGTCAATCAGTCTGTCTCTTTAGCAGAGCGATTGAGATGTAGGGGTCGATTGTGGCAGATAGCCACAGCCCCACATTGAGGGTGGTGCTGAGCCGCGTTGGCCCGGTGGGAGCGCTGGAAGCATTATGGTCTCTGGCAGTCACAATGCCCCCGGGAGCTCCTCAGGACCACTGGGGAAGGACACCTGCTGTACCAGCCTCATGAGGTTGCAGTGTCTGCTCCGCTCGGTGCTGGGTCCACTTTCCCCCTTTCTCAGCTTCTTTGCAAAGTCAACAGCAGCACTGGGCCCCCGTGGAGTTCTCACCTTCTCTGAATGCAAGGATGATTGCCAAGCCTGGACCCGATTCAGGAGGAGCAGGGTATTATTATGTATTGTTTGTGTTACTGAGGCATGGAGGAACCCTTGTCATGAACTAGCCACTGTGCTAGGTGCTGTATAAACACAGAACAAGAAGACAGTCCCTGCCCCAAGGGGCTCACAATCTAAGTAAGAGACAGGAGATGGATATAGATGAATGAGGAAAGGAGACAATATTGATCAGCATGATAGGCAGTGATCTCTGCACACTAGCAGCCTAACTGTGTTTTTACACTTCTCCTGCCCATGTGCATTTATGCAGGGCTGGGCACAGGATAGCTTTTGAAAACCGTTGTTGATCCATATAAAAAAATCATAGTAATTTTCAGGGTGAGTTGGTAATAACCATCTTCTGTCTTTATCCTTAACTCAGTGAAATTGGAGTCGCATGCACACATTTCTTTTCAATGAGATTAGTACCCCATCCATTGTAAGCTCATGATTTTAAGATCCGTCCATCTAGTCATTCCTTTTGTAAGATTAACGTATCTGAACCATTTAAAAAAATGTACGTACACCAGAATCTGTCTAGAATGTTTGTCAAATTTCAGGCTAATGCACATTTTTATGGCAGAGATTATAAAAAAAATGCAACTTCCCTCCCACTCACTAGAATGTCAAGCCGTATAATGGAAACACGGAGAGAGTCTCTGTGTGAGTAGTAAATTCTAGGGCAGCCACAGCTGATATAAAAATATCCCAGGCCAGTCTCCCACTCTGGGTTGAAAAGAAGAGTTCTCTCTCACACTACACAGAGCTCCTGCTTTAGGCATTTCAGTAACTTCCAAACTGGGATAAATCATGCATTTTATTATGCATGAAATAATCTGACATACATAATTTTAATACCACATTATTAACTCTAAACCAAGCACTTACCTGCATTGCTGATTGGATGGCACACATACCGAGTCTATCTGGTTAGTTCGGCAGGAGAGACGTATTTAATATTGCAGAAAGGTTTGTGTTGAAAGCTCTGTGCAATGACTGGGTTCGTGTGGATGGAGAGAGCTCTTCAAAGTTGTGACATTTCCCTATATCCCAATATTGCCACCTTCACTGCTATTGCAGCTGCTAGTGCTTTTACTACCACCTTATTATTACAGTTACTCTTAATATTGTAATACTACTGCTGTCACCCCCACCTCTACTACTACAGTATTACTACTACTGCCAAGCTGCTCCTACTACAACCATCCCTCCTAAGATTCTACTATTACTACTGCTGTCCCTGAGCAGCTACTACTTTAATTGCTGTTACCACCACCACCATTACTACTACCACCCCAATTACTTTACTGCTACTCCAGCTACTACTAACACACCCACTGATATTACTATATTACTACCACTGATGTTACTATATTACTACCTGCCACAACTTCTGCAATTACTACTACTGCCCCCATGTGCTATTACTACCCCCTACTATTACTGCTACCCTTACCACAGCAATGGCTACTGTTGCCCCATGCTGCTACTATTACAACTATTATTACCACCTCGTTGTTACTACTGCTACTTTCACCTTGTTCTGCTGCTACTACAACAATTAATACTACCACCCATCTATTAGTACTACCACCTATTGGCTGCCACTGCTACAACTGCCAGCATCCCTCTACTACTACTACTACTACTACTACTACCTATGTGCTGCTGCTACAGCTGCTACTAGCACCTTTCTACTACTACTATGTATGTACTACTACTACCATCCTTTTACTGCTTCTGGCTATGTGCTGATACAATTACTATTGCCACCTTTCTACAACTATTACCTAGGCGCTGGTACTACTACTAATATTCCCCCACCCATAACTGCTACCTTTGTGTTGCTACTACTGTAACTAATAGTACCACCCTCTACAACTACTATGTATGTGCTGCTACTACAACAAGTACCAGCTACTACCACCTACCCTCTACTACTTCTATGACTACTACCACCATCACTGTTATTGCTATAGCGATGGTAACTATTACTATCATTTCTCTACCACCACCACCATTGCTATTACTTCAGCTACTGCAGCAGCTGCTGCTACTACTACTACCTTATACTTAACAGTTACGTTTTCAAAGCAGTGCACAAAGATTAGCTTTGCCGTGAACCCTCAATGACCAGGTCAAGAGAGCTAGCGTCAACTTCAAAGTGTGTGCAGGGAGCAGCTGAAATGATGCAAATGTGGAGTGAAGTACGTGGTGCTCTATAAGTTGAGAGACAGATGCTATTGATGCCGGTCAACTAGTGATGGAGGAAGATGGGCTTGGACAGGCAATGTTCCCCGCATAGGTACCCAAATGAATCAGAATGTTACCCATCTTCCCAGGTACTTAGCCTATCATGGACATTGGTGTAAGGACTATTCTGCTTCCTCTTGTCTATTCAGACCCCTTAGGTCAGTAGTTGGGCAAATAAATGGACATGCCTGTGCTAGGGAATGAAATCTTGGCCCCAATGAAGTAAATGACAAAACTCCCATTGACTTCGGTGGAAGCCAGGATTTCACCCTACAGGTTCCAGTCAAAAATATTTGTTTTTTTAACTGCCCATCTTCTCCATGGATCTTCTAAAAGGCAGAACTGTGTGTAGACTGCATGCCATTCAGAACATCTTCCCCTGAGAACAGAGATTTGTAGCCAGCCCCTTGCTCAAATCCTTTTCTATGTATTTTGATTCATATTCTGGAGTTTCTCTCTCTGGGATTTTGAGTTTAGGAAGCAGTACGCTTGGCCCAGTGAGTGTCTAGCATTCCTCGAAAGACGTTTCTGGAGATGAACCGATTGGGCTCTGCAGTCATCTAAACGAGGGCTCCTTAGCCGAGGAGGTTTGTGTGGGTGGGTGGCAGGGACAGGGGATAACGGTGTGGCAAGGTAATTTATCAGCTGCTCAGTTCTCTGAGCATGGAACTCCAGAGTAGGAGGGATTCTCTTATTTCAAAACCCTCCTTTAAACTCTTCTTTGCTGTGATCCCTACAAAACACTCGACCACGGTTAGGCTGTTGGTGTGCCAAGACCACTGCCTGTCATGCTGACTAAGATTGTCTTCTTGTTTCCTTGTACTACCCCATCTGCTTATATTGTATAATCTTTTGTTTCTTGTCTTATATTTAGACTGTAAGTTCTCAGGGGTAGGGACCATCCTTTCGTTCTGTGTTTGTGCAGCGGCTAGCACAATGCGGGCCTGGTCCCTGGCTAGAGCTAGCAATAATAATAATGATAAATTCCCCTGTTTGACCATGAGAGAAAACTGAACAAACCCCAGTGCTTACAATGCTAAAGCATTTTGGGAGTTCTCTTCTCCTTTCCATGCCTGTGTGTAATTCATATTAGTTTTTGTGGGCTTTGCATGCATGGACTGAGAGGTAATTAGACCCCCCTAGTTCACAGTCCTCTAAAGTCCTGGAGTAACCTGATGGTTTCCTAACATATAGAACAAGAGAATTGCCACATCATTGGCCTGATGAGCCTGGTGCTCCCTCTTAAAAATGCTTTTAAATGCTGCTGGCTTTTCACTGCTTATTCTTGAGCAGTGGGTCAAGGCCCACCGTCTAGAGCTCTGCTTAATAACATGAGGAAAATCAATCAGTGTTATCCTGGTGTTTTTATTTCTGTGATGCTGCCCGGACCAATGTTTGCGTTTGTTACCTGCCAATTGAATGATAATCACAAACGGGAGCTGATGGTTACAACTTGAGTTCCTGGGCCAAATTCATCCCTGATGTAACTCCATTGAGGTCATGGAGGTATTTGCTCGTCTGATTTTTTTAAATAGAAAATGTGTAGCTGATTACTCATTTTTTTTTTTTGGTAAGTGCTTTGAAATGGAAGGACTTGTAATGGTGTAAGCTGGATACAAAGCAGATGCTATGTAAATTCACAGCCATACACACACATTCACAAAGTTCTGCCATTGCACGTCAGTTTTGACTGGCAACGTGTCTACTTATAGACGTATTGAAAACCAAAATAAAAGTCTTCCCATGGAGCTAAACTGAATAGAGTATTCATAGTGCCTCAATAATTTCTGTTGTAATGTTAAAATGATGTAGATTCTGAAGAGATCTACCTGGTAATTATTGGTATGTAAGTAACAACCTCCCTGTCCCTCCCCTCCAGCAGATTCGAAACAGAGGGGATCAGGCAAAAAGATAACAAAGAGACATAAATTAACCAAAAGTTGGAGTGTGTAGAAAATATGAGAAAATGAAGAGGGTGTCCATCTGCCTCTGGCCTGGTTGTGTCACAGGAATAGCAGAGACATGAGTAGACCTGAGTGGTAATTTCCTTCCATATGAATGTTATGTTTTATACGGAGGGAATGTTCTTTGTTCATAGCCAGTCTTAAGCTCATGAGAAACATGGTATTACTTCTGCAGGGCACCACTTGCCGCCTCAGTCTTGCTACAAATAAATTGCTTAGTAGTTTCTTTGCTGCCAGTCCATCACCTCCATGGGGCACCACTAATCTTCTCAGAAGAGTTACAAAGCTGACAGTGCTGACTTAAATAATTCAGAAGTTCATTTCATAATTCTTCCATGCAGCTGGCATAAAGTTCTGGCTGAGGTGAGGAGAGAGATGTTAACTACTGTGAAATGCTGGTCTCCAGCAGAAGATATTATGTCCTGCCTAACAAGGAAGGCCCATCAACACCAGACAAATTAGTGTGGATCATTAAAAAGAACAAAAGACTTTGTTTTTTACTCCCCCCCCCCCCGCAGGAAGATGAGTCATACATGTGAATTCCTCCCATCAGCTGAGTTTGCAGCTCATAGCACAAGGGGCCAGGGGAGAAGGAAAGAAAAACCCCTAATGAGAAGGAAGTAGATCTCTGTGCTGCTTGGACTCTGAGGGGTTTTCTAGGCATAAGGGAGAGAACCCCGGTGCTTAGCATGTTAGCCCTAAAGGGCATATAAAGCTTGTTTATTAGATAAGCTTTATTACCTTCTGAAACTTAAGATTGTAATGTGTGTGTATGTTTACCTGCTTTAACCTTGCAAATAACTCTCTTGTTTCCTTTTCCTGTTTAATAAATCTTCAGATACTTTATTATAGGATTGGCTACATGTGTTGTCTTTGGTGAGAGATCTAAAGTGCAATTGACCTGGGGTAAATGTCTGGTCCATTGGGCCTGGGAATAACCTGAATACTGCTGTGATTGTGGTGTAAGGGACCATCTATCACAGAGACTGGCAAGACAGATCAGAGTACTGAAGGGGACTGTCTGTGACTCCACATTAAGGCTGTTCTAGTGTCCGAGGAGCTTACATTTGACAATTGGTTGGTGGAATCTCAGTGTAGAACTCACAACCAATTTGGGGTTGGTGTCCTGCTTCCTTACAGTCTGCCCTGAGGCTGGTCTTGAGTCACTGCAGGACAGCTGATCGCTGACAATGAGTCATGGTGATGCAAAACCAAACCACAAGCGTTGCAAAGGAATGTTAGGGCACTTTGTGGCTCTCTGAGCACATCCACTGCAAGGTGGAAGTTCCTAACACAGATGGACCAAACACAGAACCATCTGGTTCCCTTGGCTTTTCAGGGTCAATGCTTGTGATATTTGGAGGGCCTTCTGCTCTCTTCAGAAGGGGAGAACTCTGCCAATCTTGATTATTGGGGAGTAACGGGCAAAAAGGCATCAAAGTATCCCTTTGGGGCAAGCAACTTGCTTTTCTGTTCCTTCCTGCAGCAGTGGGGCCAGAAAAATTCTTTACAGTCCTGCTGTTGTTGCCACATGACTGGCCCCTTAGCTCTGGGGCTACGCACCGCTACCCCCAAGTGTGCATCATGTCAGTGGGAACCCCCCTTTGCTAGTTAGGTCTGCTGGCTTTTATGACTTTTCCCATTATGATTACCTTGGTTCCAGAAAGTTTTAAACCCATTCACAATTCAATTCAGCTTTATCGACATCTATAGTTTTGCCAAACAGTTAAACTGAAACAGGCAGCATGAATTTCAGTTAATCAATATTCATTTAAAACTGGACACCCACATGTAAGCATACTTTCTCCCTGGCAACGAGTAAAAAGGCTAAACAATCAATCCACATTTGTATTTAAACTCCCCAACTGTATATTCAAAATCCTGCGCATAAGGCAAAAGTGAAGTTTTGAATAAGGCAACACGTGATTTCTGTTATGTTGTTATTAATAATTAATGATTCACTTAATAACACAGTTGGAGTTTGATCCAAAGCCCATTGAAGTCAATGGAAATCTTTCCAGGGTGCTCAGTGGACATTGGAACAGACACTAAGTGCACACTTTGTTATTTCATGTGTCTTTAGCTTGGAATAGGCCATCGTGATTGGAAGGTTTAGGGCACTGGTTCTCAAACTTTTGTACTGGTGACCCCTTTCGCATAGTGCGACCTCCCACCCCTTATAAATTAAAAACACTTTTAAACATATTTAACACCATTATAAATGCTGAAGGCAAAGAGGGGTTTGGGGTGGAGGCTGACAGATCACGACCCCCCGTGTAATAACCTCCCGACCCCCTGAGGGATCCCGACCCCCAGTTTGAGAACCCCTGGCCTATGGTGTATTCTATATAATACAGAATGGGTCAACCATAGTCCTGGTGTAAGAAGGTGAAATTCCATTGACTTAGAATAGCACCCCCTTACACAAGGGTTTGTTATGTACATTGGATAATACATATTTATTAGAGATGATCACTATGATATGTAGATTGTATATACTATTTATGACCTTCATATGTCATATCACACATTGTATAATCTCTCCTCATTATGTAAAAGGCTGTGTGTAAATGGCTCATGAAAAGATACAGGATACACACACACACACAGCATTTCAGCTAGTTTAAAACTTTCCGTGCCCTTTTACTGGTTGCTGTTAACATCTCAAAGCCAGCTTCTGCAAAGTCACGCGAAGGGTCACCTAGGACACTGCACCATGGAGACCATAGAGCAAATATTGTTGTTAGTATTATTACTTTTTTTGTCTCCCTAATTAACAAGTTGGGCCTTTTCCAGCTCTTTATGTCTAGATGATACGGGTTGTTTCCATTGGGTTTAGGCAGACAGTCTTACTTTAAGAACCCTATTGATCAGATGCCATCCTCACGTGGTTAAAGTGCTCCTCTTGGGGAACTCTCTCGTGTTTTAAGTGCACACAGTTACTCTCATGACTGGCTTGTAAACAGGTTTTAATGGGGCTATTAGTGTAAAAGGACAGGAAACTTTCAAAAACAGCCTTTTAAATATTCATGAAGATGTTTAATCTGGTGCTTAATCACCACTGTTTGCACATAGCTAAGAGGGAGGGGAGCTGACAGCACTGCTTCACTATTAGCTATTGACGGGGCATTAATAAACGCTTTTAGACCTATGATTAATGTTGAAATGACAGCTGATTTTTAACAAAACAAACCCCTCTTTTGCAAAAGCTTAGCCCTGCAAGACAACATACTCTTTCTCCAGGAGGCATAAGAAAGTGAAAGTCCTTTGCTACAATAATACAATTACTATTGTGCTATTTATCTATACAAGATGCGGGCCAAATTCTGCTCCTATTAACACTGAGTAATCATTGAGGAAATAGGATTTGGTTTATTTTTTTACTGAGTTACTCACAGGAACCAATGGAGTGACCCTGGGCCAGTTTTATCCTGATGTAAAAGAGCTCATCATTTGACTCTGAGAGTGAGAATCTCAGGCCCAGAGCTTCAAAGGGATCTAGTGCCTAACTCCTATTGGAATCAGTGGGAGTGATGTGCCTAAATACCTTTCAGGATCTGGGCCTCAGTGCCAGCCTCCTATTCTGCAACTTTGCCCTGAGCGTTAATTGCATCAGCTTTTTTTTCCTCATCTGCAATTGATTGTGGATGCATCTGATATTTAAGTGCCATGCCTGGGGCCCAATCTGCAAACCTTACTCACGTGAGTACTCCCATTGACTTTGGTGGAACTACTTGAGTGATTAAGATTTGTCAGGGTCAGGCTACTGATTTGGCCCCCTAAAGAGTAGGCTTTGTGTCTGCAAAAAAAAAAAAAAAAAAAAGGAGACAAAGTCAAGTCAATACCAGGCACTAATATTTTCATAGGCTCATGAAAACTACATTAATGAACTAGCTTTAACCATCTTTCACCTCCCCACCAAAATATTTTCATACTTGGAGGCTATTGGCCAGATCCTCATCTCGTGTAAATTGATGTAACTTCACTGAAGTCAATAGAGTTAGATGATTTGCACTAGCTCAGGATCTGGCCCTGAATTCCCACCCTTATTATCCCATTGTGGCCGGGTATTGCAGTTCATGTAGTTTATATTAACATCATTCTCTGCTGTGATCCTCCACAGTAAGGGGTTATACAATCTCCTGTACCTAGGTGCAATAGGGGTCAGTTAAATACAGAATTTCAACCTTCATTCGGTACCCCTGACTGTCTGGATTTCATGCATTTTGTCGGGTTTAGTCATATTCTTGGTATTAATTTTAATACTTGAAAAAAATGGGGGTGGGGAGGAGAATCTTTTATGGGAAGTGACCGAGAGAGACTTCAGACAATTTTTAAAATGTATGTTATTTAACCCAATAGCAGCTAAGACGGTTTGAGCTGTTAAGACCCTTCTGAGCTGTTAAGACCTATTGCGGAAATCCATATATAGAGGCTTTTAAAAAAACCTGGTAGACCATAATAGTTCGTTCAGAGCTGTTACTGCCTCTTTTTTCAATGAGTACTTAAGGACTCTGAAATCTGTGGTTTAATTCATCTGCTGAGCATGTTCTCTAAGTTCAAGTGCAAAAAATCCTTAAGACAATTTCATTGAAAAAAAAATACCCAGAACGTATACCCAATAAAAACATTTCTGATGCAAACCTCTCATATATTTTTCATTAGAGTCTCCCTCCAGATACATAGATGCACTAGTCCATGGAAATATTATTAGCCTGTAAAACTCCATTTAAAAACAAAAACAAGATCTAATTTCATTCTTTTACACCCAACACCTGAACGGAATGATCTGACAGCTATCATTTCAAATCATCAGTCTAAAATGTCTAATATTAGATATTGTCCAAAAAAACCCTATACAGGTAGGTCACCTTCAACTTCCCAGAAAAGCGATTAAAATAAAAAGCAATGTTAAGGTGAAGGTAAAAGTCCATAGGGAAACCATGGAAAGAAATCCTTTACATTGGGTGTCCCCTTAGCACAATAGGTATCTATTTTCCTCAGGCACTAGACTTTAACAGGAGTTATTGGGAGAAATCTTGGCTCCATTTAAGGTCAATGGGAACTTTGCCACTGGGGCCATCATTTCACCCGTTATGTATGTGCACTGAGAAGACTGAAAACTTCTATAGTAGTGGTACTTAAAATTTTGCTCAGCTGCTTTTGGTCACTAAATAAGTATTTGCAATTAGTTTGCAGCATTCAAAGTATTTCTATAGTAAATATAAGGAAGTACAAGGGAATACTGAAAGTAGTGAAGTCACTATTAATTTATCGTAGCAACTTTTTCATTGCCACCATTTTATATCAGATCACTTGAGGACAATTTCAGAACAGGGCTAGTAGACCCTCACTAGAACTTCAGCAATACGGGCAGTCATACCTCTCAGTCTGTCAAGATCTGAGTATGGGATACACTCTGAGATAAAGTGTGAAGGCCAAACTCCCATTGGTTTCAATGGAGCTAGGATCTTCACCCACAGGCTCACGCTGAACGCACAGTAAAAAGCACAATCTTATTTAAACAACATGGGATTCCTTTCCTCAGCATAAATAACCCTGGAGCAGGTTCTCCACTACCTGAGGAAAACTTGAACAGGGGGAACTTGAACCTATACAAATTTCATCCCAGTGCATATCCTAATTTTTTCCACCAGGGTAGAGGAGTGACCATGTAAGAAACAAACAAAAAACACAGTAGTGATTGGGAGTGAAAATAGATGAGTTCTGTAGCTGTACTAAGATTGTAAACTCTTCCTGGCAGAGACCATGTCTTCTTATATGTTTGTACTGCACCTGGCACACTGGGGCCTTGATCCTGATTAAGGCCTAAGGTGTTACTGTAATTATAATAATTAATAACTTTTAAACTGTTCATTTCAAGGGATTCAAATAATAGCCCATAGATTGGGTAACAAAAGTAGCAATTATCTCTTTTACTGAACATAGCCAATGATATGGTAATTTCAGTGATCTAACTAGTCTCAAGTCAAAAGCATTCAATTTAATGTCTCAGTCCTTCTCCTGTTGAAGTCAATGGTGTTTTACATCCGGTCGTAAATTATATGCTTTACAATATTTTCCCTGCTTTCTAGATTGCTATGTGTTAGTAATTCATAGACTATGTATACACAGGATAATTGTTTCATCTTTTGCCTGTGTTTACTCAATTTACTGAGGTGATTAATACCTTCCATCAAAAGATCTCAAAGCATTTACATTAATTACATGAGCCTGGCAAGACTATTAGCTTTTTCAGGCATGGACCTGTCTTCATGGCTGTCAGTAAATAGAGCTGGTTGAAATTTCTCAAACAACAAGGTTTTATGTTGAAAAATAACTTTATTTTCAAAACAGTTATGTTTGCAAAACACCACTGACTTTTAAAAAATAATCACACATTTTTTTTCAAAACATATTTTATTGAAAATGTGACTGACATTTCTCATTTGCTGAAACTGAAATAAAAAAAACACCGTCTGGCTTTTGGTAAATGAAAACAATTCAATAATAATTTGATAGATATTTCAATAATAAATGTTGCAAAAACTCTCAAGAGAAGTGAGTCCAATTCAAAATCTGTGGAACAGAGACAACTTCAACATTTAAAAACAATTTTTGTGTGTGTAAAAGAGATTTTTTGAACAGTTCTGACTATAACTCACAGAGGCCAAAATTTTCAACAGTAGATTGAAAATGAGTATACATTGCTACCAGATCAGAATGGTAGCGCTTTACATCCACTGTGCACAGCTGTAAATGACTGTATAAGGCACAGGTCAGTGAAAAATCAGCATATTTACAATTGTAAAACAAAAAATGGAATACTCCCGTGGGCATTGACACATGGTGTTGATGCCTAAGGACAATGCGCCTGATTCTCCTTTGTTAATATTTTACATCAGTTTAATTCCAGCTTTAGTGGAGTTAGTCCTGACTGAGCCCAGTGTAACATACATCAGAATCAGGCTAGTTGATCCAACTGGGTTTATTGTCACATACAAAGGGGTGAAAACCTGGCCCCATTGTAGTCAATGGCAAAACTCCCATTGGCTTCAATGGGGCCAAGATTTCATCCCCTTTATTTTGCTAGGAAGGAAAAAATTAAGAAAAAGCTTGGAAAGAAGGAATTTTTTGGTGAACAAAATAATCTAGATTGAATCTGCACTGTATGCCCCTTGCTCTCACACTGACATAGGTAATGGTGGAATACTCATATGGAAAGTACCCAAAGAGTAGAGCCCTTCTGGGAAGATCCCTAAATGGATTTTTTATTTGCAACCCTCAAATACAATCCTAAGAGCCTATTCTTTCCATAGGAGTTGTGTATTAATGTGTTCCATCTGAGGAGCCTGCATTAACAACTCTTATGCTCTTGTATTAAGCATTATGTCTCATCTTTAAAGTCAGATTAATGGAGATTAGTGGTACCACTTAAGAGTTTAAACATCACACTGACCCAAATTGTTTGTACAGCTACAATGTACAATGTGCAAGGAACAGCCCAGCCAGGGGTCTTACCGTCTGGAAAGTGATTTCATTAATTGTTTGATAGAAGAAAGCTTGTGTGACTTGCTGACCTAATCCGTATGTTGTGCTCCCATATTTCTCATACATTTCACATCCCTTGTGAAACAAGTCTGATTATCCATCTACATAAGTATCCATTTAGTAATCAAAGATCATTTTTCTCTTTCTCCATGTGGCTCTCCTGATTGTGTAACCCCCATGCTGTATATTGCAAAAATTGACTTTGTTTGGCCCAAAGAAAGGGAGAGAAACAATGAGAGGACAGGACATGAATTTTAGTTGGATACAGGCAGAGGGCCAGGGCAGGGCAATTCAGCTAGAAGGGCCTAGAAACATCCAGAACTAGGCTGTGGCAGTTACTAGACATGCTTGGTAGCCGTATAGGAAGTTTTCATTGTGGTCAAGTTGCCTGGAAGGTCACACCCAGTCACCCTTTGAGGGCTGAGCCAATCAGATTGTGTATGTGTGTTGGGGGAGGTTCTAAGTATAGGCGTCACAGAAAGCTCTGGGGATTTAGAGGTTGATCATGCAGGACTAGGCTCTTTGGATACAGGTGAGCGCTATTGCAGCTGTATTTACTATGGTAGCCCTCCACTATGAGTGTTTGGTCCACCATGGTGTGTTTTATAGACCTAGAGGGAGAGCAGGGAGGGAAACATTTGTCACCCCAAGAAGCTACAGAGCCTGCAGAATTTACATTAAGCTATCACCTAACTGCTTTACAGTGGGATTCTGTCTCAGTCAAAGAGCGAACGGGGCAGTGCTTAGTGTGGTGAGGGGTTGTAACGAATACCTGACTTAGCTGGGTTTGTGGGGGAAAAATGGTGCCCTGTCAGTGAGAACCTCCGAGAGACCCAGGGAACGCATATTTTATGTGTTGACCCGACACCTGTACCACTTTCAATACAGGCTACAGATTTCTTTCACCAGCAGCTGAGGACTAGTCAGCACTTGACCCAAGGGCTGGAATGCTGCTAGCTATGGAGATTCCCAGACTTTGCTGACAGGGTTCTCTAGTGTTTAAAAGGACTGAGATGATGCTTCCCTCCCGTCCCATGCTCCAAAAAGTCCAGGTGACACACCCTCTGTACTATGGCCACACTGTTACGACTGTGAAATCATCTCAGAGAGAAGATCAGAGGGGAATGTGTTTTGATAGGTGTGCTAAGCATAGAAGTGTAAATATTATGTTGAAACCTTATATTTGAATATATGTAATAGTAAAGTGGGAAAGTCCATATGAGGAGCAGTAGATTTACAGTCTAATAGCTTTTTGTTTAAAAGTTCTTCATAGTATTCCAAACACTCTTGACAATGTTTTCTGTGTGCATTAAATGTTTGTTTTACTAAGAAGCCATGTAGTACTCCTCCCTCTCCACAGTTGACTGGGAATTATTAGCATCTATTTGTGAGGGTTTTACATGCAATAGTCCTGAAGTTTAACTCAGTGTAAAGACACAACTCTTCCCTCTGCTTCACTTAAGCTGAGTTGTAGGAGAAGGAGCGTGTAATAGTTAGATGTTATTTGCCTCTGCATTCCCCTACCCCACTACACTTGCATTCCACTAGCTGGAATGGTTTTATTAAATGTTTCTTATCCATCAGAGGCCTGCTCCTGCTCCCACTGAAGCCAGTCTGAGTAGGATCCGGCCCTACAAGAATACAAATAAATAGGTCTGGCCAAAACCCAAGAACTCCATTTTGCAAAAAAAAGTTGAGGTTTTGAAATTTTGGGTTTTTTTGTTCTGCAGTGGAACGGAAATGATGTTTTGAAATCTTTCATGACAAAAAAGTCTGTGGTAGTCCCACTCCAGAACACCCAGTGCACTCACCTGGAAGGTCTGAGAGCCATGCACTAGTTCCTTCTCTGACCGATTCAGAGAAGGCACTTGAACCTTGGTCTTCCACATTCCAGCTGTCTGTCCTAACTACTGAGTAGCGAGGCAGAGTGCTTGCTGGTCCAATGAATGCTTAATTAGTTACACAAAATGGAATGTTTCTAATGGGAAAGATGGAGACTGACTCTACAGCCCAATGGGTAGAGCACTCATCTGGGATGTGAGAAACCCATGTTGGAGTTTTTATTCTGAATTGGATAAAGCAAGGACTTGAACCTGGGTCTCCTATATTCCAGGTGAAAGCCTTAATCACTGTGCTATTGAATATTCTACGAGGGTTTCACTCTGTTTGGTTTTGACCAGAAATTCCATCTTGATAGCTCAAAGAAACTTGCATCATAAGCGATCTGTTTCTGCACAATGTTTGGTTTCAACAAACCAGCATTTTCTGATGAGAAAGGTTGAGTTGAAAAGTTCCTGACCAATTCTACAATTAAATCTATAGCAAAAGCACTGCACTGTATTAAAATGGCTGGTTTTAATTATTGGAATGAGTCATCTTGAAATAAGCAGTGGAATGCTGCAGAACAAACCGACAGAAGTTAAGTGGTGATTAAAATACAATAAAAATCTCCCTAATTCAGGTTTATTTTTTGGTGAAATAATTTTTTAAACAGACTATTACATTTGCCCTGACACCAAGACCAAGGTCAAGTTAGGTATGTACTGCACGTTGCAAGAAAGCATTCAGTTGTTTGGATTTTGTCTTGTTACAGTAAAAGACAGACACACACACAATTTCCTGAATGTTACAGATAGCTGACTTCTGTGGGAATCTCTCCACTGACTTCACTGGGCTTTGGATCTGGCTCTAAGGGGGAGTGCTTCCTCTCCTTCTCTGCAGTAGCAGCCCCTTGGCTGGTTGCGCTTCTCTGTTTCCAGCAGCTCCTACAGGCTTGCACGTGTAGAAGCAGCTGGAAACAAGGAGAAGAGCCGGCACCTCTCTGCAGACAACCAGCAAGTGTCCGGGAACCACCACTTACCGGGGGACTACAGTTTGGGGAATATTGCTGCATCCAGCTAAAGTGACAAGGAGTCTATGTGAAATTAATTGAAGCCAGGTCTAGGAGCCGAACCCTCACCCCTACGTTTATAAAAATTGCCGTAAAGTAACTTCAAGTTGCTTTTCTGGCTCATCTGAAGGACAATATATTTCCAGCAGCAGCTTGTTTCCATCCTCCCCATAGCATGGTAGGGAATGCATTGGTTCAGCACTGACTCAGCCAGGGGAGAACCATCTACTAAATCACTAGCTTCACTTCTTGCAACACCTGGGTTTCTCCCTGGAGGTTTCTCATCCAAATACTGACCCATCCTGACCCAGTTCAGCTATTGAGAGCTGACAAGATCACAGCCTGAGGTGGTATGGCTGAATTTACATGTGCTTAACAAATTGCCTGTTCACTCAATTACATTTTATTTAATCATCTGTAATCATATAAATTATGCCTGATGGTAGTAAATGTTCATGTCGGTTCCTAATTACAGATTGATTAATTGTCTGTGGTGATCTGTATTACTTATATAAGAATATATGAAAATGATGATAAATTATAATCAGTGTGCGGCTTTCCATAGCAATATCCCATTTCAAACATAGCCCTATCTGGGGAAAACTTTGTTCTCTTTGATATTCATGCTCACTGCACCGAAGATGTTCTGCATTACCTCATACCCAAATTGGAGAACACCATTGTTCAAAAACATATGGGGAAAAAAGAAAGTAGATTGTTTTGTGGCTTATGTGATGCTCTGTGCTTATAAGGGACTCTGGAAAGATTTCTAAGCACCAGGAATTTGCCTGTGGTTTTTTGCTCCATTAAATACCAATTTTGATTGATCACTAGTTCAGGTTTCAGTGAACTGTGAGAGTCGGGAAACTGGCAAACATTCTGTGATGATATGATTTTGACAAAGCAGGCTTTCTTTTTTGGATACTTTCATCAAGTTGCAGGTCTCTTCCAAGGAACCCCCTATGACTTACTCCATTGTGATGGGACTAATGTCATAGCAACTGCTTACAGTTTAGAAGCCTGACAGGGAAAAGCCAGACTTGTCTCTATTAATCAATAGCCATTTTGAGTGGATAGCTTATGTTCTTATGGGGAAACGTTGGGTTGAAGAGTCATCCTGAAAGGAACTGGGGATCTTTGGGGAGATAGTAGGTAGCCTTATACTTTCCGAGTTCATTACAAACCAAACTCCAGGTCTGAACATCAGCAAATTTGGTGGTACTGTCTGTACTCAGATGCAGATCTGCATTTTGTAAACAACCTCTGTTTTCATGCTGGGCTGAACCAAAATTCTGCATCTGAACACACCTCCACTTGAGAATGGTTGAAATCCAGATCCTAAATTTGCCTCTCTATTCAAAATGGGTTGTCACTATTTTTTGGTGTCACAACCAATTCCTATGGTGTTAGAGACCCCTGAGTCTGGAAAGGGTCAGATGAGCTGAGCCTTGTTTGGCTTCTCCAGTATTCATTCATGGTTACATGGGTTCACCTGGGGCTTGCTGTTTCTTTGGGAACAAGCTGTGAGACTAGAGGCCACAATGACCATGCCTCCTGCCTTGCCCTGTGTGATTTTTATCTAGGAAGCATAGTTCAGACTCATAGCTGCATTGCTGTTCACTGCAAATCCAAACTCCCTGCTGCTGATGCAGACTAGCTGATGGATCTTAAAGGTCTTCTTCCCTTGGAAAAGCTACTGCAAAATCAGAGAAAAAGCCGAGGAATGTCACATAACTTCAATACAAACCACTTGTTTAGCCAATGGATTCCGGGCCAAATTCTGTCTTCATTTACACGTGTGCAAGCGCACAGACAAAGGTGTAACTGAGAGCAGAAGGTCTAGGCTCCATTCCAGTTCCACCACAGTCTTTCTGTGTGACCTTGAGCAAACTGCTCAGGATAAGAAACTTGCAGTGCAGCAGGAAGAGGAGCTAAGGTGGCTTTGAATCACCTTTGTGCCATCCCGGGTCTGGGCTGCTGTGGAGGGCAATGAGGTCCTCGGAGTAACTTCGCCGTGGAGGGCTACCCAAGTTTCAGCAGCCTGTTCCCAGCTATCTACAGACAGCAGTGCTTCCTGGAATCCCTGTGAAGCTACGCACTGCAGCCCTTCCTCCTTCTGCCTCTGAGACGCCCCTCCTGCCTTTGGTCCGGGCCCTGGTACATCTGCTATACCTGGGGCTTGTGGAAGAGGTCTCATAGGCCAGTACAAGCTGCCTTGAACAAAGTTTGTGCCAAGTTTCTTCCCAGCCAGATATAGACCTTTAGCGCTGCTGCAGGACTGTAAAAGGGCTGTCCTGGAGGGGAGAATCCCTCCCTTAATCTCTCTGGGCCACTGTTCTCCATCTGTGAAATGCAGATAATAATGCTTCCTTTCTGTCTTGTCTTGTCTTCCCACAGTGGCTTGCTAGAATCTCTGCATTTCCATTCAGAGAAGCATGTTTCTACTGTATCTTGTTTTCGGTTTGTTTTGTAACTGGAGCCAAGATTTTTTTTTTTCAAAAATAGTTGCTTACAGTTAGACATCTAAGACGTTGGATGTATTTAGACATCTAAGTAAGAGGCCTGATTTTCAATGGAGTTGTTGGGTGCTCAGGACATTTGAAATTGGGCCACTTATTTAGATGCCGAGGTAAAGACTTAGGGGCAGATTTCCGAAAGTATTTAGGTGCCTCCTAAAGATGCAGATAGTCTCCTAGTGGGGTTTTCAAAAGTGCTCTGGTAGATTTCCATGGGAATTAGGCACCTAATCGGCTTAGGCACTTTTGAAAACCCTGCTAGGCCCCTATGTGTATCTTTAGGCACCTAAATACCTTTGTAAATCTGACTACTTATTTTGAAAATGTTGGCCTGGATGACTTCCTCAAGTATTTAATAGTCCATTTGATGTCTATAATTACCCCTTTCTCTTAGTATAGCTTGGAAATGGGTCCCACATTCCACTGAGCACTTCCATTTCATTCTCTACTGTGCTGATTACTTTTTCATAAGATGCATTTTGAGTTTGATCTGGGATCCATTCCCTTTCAGATGTGCTCTTTATATCCTTTCAGTGTCCAAGGCCTTGGCATACAGTTCCTTACATATTGTTTATCCAATTTTATTGAGTAGCTTGCCAGGATCCAAAGAGCTGAAGAAGCAGGAATACTTTCTTTTGTCAGGTTGTTCTTGTAGTGCTGTAATAGAAGACACAACAAATAAATATTAAGAGCTTCTCCCACTATTTTAAATTTAAATAATTTGAAATCCATCATTTCTAGCTACTGAAAACAATTACTGTGCCTTCTCTTCTTACTGATCTCTTACATACTAGAATCATATTCTCCAGTGTCTTCTTTTCCAGTCTCTCCATACTTATTTCCTTTAATCTGCCATCATAGTTCTGCCTTTTTATGACAAACTTTGTGCATGGGATGCCCTCTCCATCCCAGTTTACAAACTCGCCACCCTCTCTTCATTCAAGTCACTCCTAAAATCTCGCTTCTTTTCTGATGCCACAAGAAGTGACATAGGGATGTATTAATTTTTAGATATATTTTTATAAATATATTTTAATGTGTCTTGTAAAGCACCCTCCCGGATCAATCTGTCCATAGAAGGTTCAAAACTATAAGCAGAATTCCAGCTGTTATCTAACCAATGCTGTGTAAAGGACAAAGGGTAGTATTTTGAAAACTGTCAATGGGGCTTAGGCTCTTGCATGCCGAAGGCCTGGTCTACACTGGGGGGAGGGAGGGAATCGATCTAAGTTACGCAACTTCAGCTACATGAATAACGTAGCTGAAGTAGACGTACTTAGATCTACTTACCGTGGTGTCTTCGCTGCAGTAAGTCGACTGCTGACGCTTCCCCGTCGACTCCGCCTACGCCTACGCCTCTTGCTCCGGTAGAGTACTGGAGTTGACAGAAGAGCGGTTGGCGGTCGATTTATCACGTCTTCAGTAAATCGACCCCTGCTGGATTGATTGCTCTGGAGGTAAGTGTAGACATGCCCTAAATGACTTTTGAAAGTGAGACTTAGGCCATGTCTATGCTACAAAATTATGTTGATCTAACTTATGTCTGCATACAGCCACTGCAGTTATTAAATCTCATGTGTGTGTGTGTGTGTGTGTGTGCACGCACACTTGGCTCCTTGTGTCAGTAGTGCGTGTCCTCACCAGGAGCACTTGTATCAATTGTATTGTCAGTAGGGGGAATTGGGCGACAGCTGCCGAAGGCCAGACATAGTCGACATAAGCAACACAATGTGTACGCTGACACTGTGTCAACCTAATTACATTGACCGTGAATCTACGGTGCTCAGGGGGGTGGTGTTGCTAAATCAGAGTAGAGAGGGACTTACGTTGGTGAGAGCCAAATTTAAATGAAGACACTTTCAGAGCTAGGTCAATACAAAGCAGCTTATGTTGACCAGACCATAGGCTCCTAAGTCACATAGGCACTTTTGAAAATTTTAGCCAGGAACTGCTTCCTTTATTTGATATGAGGCACTCAGCACCTTGCAGAACTGGGTAAAGGGAAACTCAACAACATAAACCTGATTTGTGAAATCGCCCATCTTGATCTGCTGTATTCAACAATAAGGATTACAGGAGATCAAGTTAGACTTGACAATAGTATGATATTCCTATTTTCTGGTAGATATTCTGGTCATATGACCAAATAGATAATATGTCTAGCAGCCACCAATCATTCTAAGCATCTTGAACACCTGCCTCGACAATATAATGGAACTTGTTTGTATTATACCAAAAAAAGAGAGCGAGAGGTTTTGAAAATCTAGATTACAATAAGCACATGGTCTTTAGAACTGTGGAGTTTATATAATTGTATCATACCTCCCGCAGCGAAGGAGGGGTTAATTCATCTGATAACCCTCTTGCCTTTTAATTAGTTACTAGCTTGTAAAATCTCATTGGCATCATTCTACTCCTCCCCTTCCAGGATCTTAGATACACTTACTTGTGCTGATCCTCCCTAGTGTCTTGGATAATGTGGCTTTCATGATGCATTCCTTTCCCCATCTGCTCTGACAATAGAAAAGAAAGATTGAACCCTTAGGGCTGAATTCTGACTTTTTTTTTTCCTACTGACTCATGTGTCCCTTCTTTCCCGCCCCCCGTGGCAGATCTTATGTTTGTTTCAGTAGTTGTGCACGCTGTATGATTTTCTCTTGATCAGACCCACCCTGATTGCCCACTCCCCATGCTGAAAACATGATGGGGAGGGGTATGCTGAAATGGATAGAGGACTCGGACAGGAGCATTAATTACATGATCATGATTATTTCATTTTCTTGATTGAATTCTAATGTCAACGATGTTCTGCCAAAAAAGAGACAGCTTTTCTTGGTGGCTGGAGCTTGGAAAATTCTTAGATTCATGGGAAAGGGAAAGGAAAACAGCCTCAGAACAAATCCATTCATGGTGTGAGACTTATCAGGGCTACTGGCCTTAAGATTTGTGATGCCCCAAGGTGCTGGAGGGGAAAATCGGACAATGAGATGGAGTCCCACTCTGATCCTTCTCTCAAAGAAGGTGATAGGACTAGCCCAAAGGGCTGCAAGGCTCACAAACGCAAGGCTCTCTCAATGGCTTCTTGCTTTGCTTGTGCTCAAGGTAGTTAGTAATTTTGGCTAACATCATCGAATGGGCATCCAGTCTCCTGTCTTAAGGCCGCATATTAAATGATCCCCAAAGATTATTAGTATAATTTGTTCAAATTTTTGTTTAAAATCAACTGAGTAACAGGCTATGGGCAATTACTGGCGGCAGGTCTGTCTGTCTGGACTGAGACTGAGACCTATAGCTCTATCTAGGGTTATAGCCGTCCTTTTATTTTGCATGGCATGTGTAGAAGGCTGGGGAGATGTGCCCAAATTGCATCATTCCCCTCTTCTTCAGGTCCCCGGGATGCCTTCTTGGGGCTCTACAGGGATTTTGGAGGGTGAAGCTAGGCAGGGTTGGGAGAAGAATCTGCGGATGGTCTATCAGCTATCACCCCCTTCAAACCTGTAGAAATTCTCTTGGGATTTTACCAGGGATATTAATGTTGCTCCTTAAACATTCCTTGTCGCTGTGTCTTCTACCTGCCACACAAGAGGGAGAAGCCCAGGAATTGCCCGGTGACCGTTGACAGCATGGCTGCCCCGGGAGCTTAGTGGGCACAGAAGTTAGTGCAGAGGGGCCCCCTGGATTTCACACCCAGATCCACGTAGGTCCAAGGACATCCATAGAATTAAACTGCCACATGCCTCTCTCCTCGTTTGTGACAGTTAGACACACCTAGCTTTCTACCCAGAAAGAAATTCTGGGTAAAACTTTAGAATTGCTTTGTAATTCAAAGATGTACAAAGGATTTATTATGGGGATTTTTTTTGGTGGCTTCTACATGGAAAGTAACTGCTATTCTCTCCACTGGGCCCTACAAAAATTAATGGCCTTTTTGAGAAAGCACTTGGAACCCAGTCCAAGAAACCATTATCTAAGGCAGTGGATGATTCTTGCTGTGCCTCTCTGTTACGCCTGTTGAAACAGAAAACTGTGTTATCTTCTTGGCTCTGCTACTGACTTGGCATGCGCTCTTGTCAAATCACTTAACTGCTCTGTGCCTCAGTTTCCCCCTTCTGTAAAGTTGGTATAACACCTACCACACTGGAGTGTTGTGATGCTTAATTAAATAACACCTGTAAAAGTGCCTGGGTATCTTTGAATGGAGCAGGGGTCCGCAAACTTTCAGAAGTGGTGTGCCGAGTCTTCATTTATTCACTCTAATTTAAGGTTTCACGTGCCAGTAATACATTTTAATGTTTTTAGAAGGTCTCTTTCTAGAAGTCTATAATATATAACTAAACTATTGTTGTATGTAAAGTAAATAAGGTTTTTAAAATGTTTAAGAAGTTTCATTTAAAATTAAATTAAAATGCAGAGCACCCCGGACCGGTGGCCAGGACCTGGGCAGTGTGAGTGCCACTGAAAATCATCTCGCGTACCGCCTTTGGCACGTGTGCCATAGCTTGCCTACCCCTGGTATGGAGCATGCCATAAAAGTCTGTAAAGTGTTGTTAATATGATGATTCATGTTGTTTCTAAGTGGAAACAAATGGCTCAAAGGGAAAAAGTGATAGGATTGTAGGGATAACATGAACCCAGGAGACACGAATGATGCAGTTCTCATCACCAGTTTATCAGGGCCAGTGATTTTTATATCGTAGCCTGAGCTAGGATTTGCTATTTTCTTTTTGTTTAAATCTTTAGTGGTTTTTTTAACAAACTTGTTCTATTCAGACTTGATTGTAAACTGCCTTTTTGTGCTATGTTTGTACAGCACCTTGCACAGTGGGGTCGTGGATCATGACTGGGGCTCCTAGACATCCCTACAATACATGAAGTTAATAATAATAATAAACTCTTAGGGATGGGAGAAGGAGGTTCTGTGCCTGGAACTTTTGGTGTTGGGCTGTGGTAGCTGATTTTGCCAGTTTATGGAATTCCCATCCATCCATCTTACCTTTCAATTATATGGAAGAAACCAAAACAAACTCAAAGAACGCTAAAGCTACCCCCTTGCAATACATCCCATTGGCTTGCTGATAGGATCCACTTCTAGCTTAACTAGCTTCTTTTACAAGTTGGACAGCATCAAACCATTGCTTTTTGACCACATCTAATGCTTTCCATGAATAAAGCGGGAAAACTCTCTCCAGCAGCTCAGTAGCCGTTTCCATAACCAACGGTTTAAATCATTCTAATTGTTTTTACAAAACTAATCTGTGCGGGCAGATAAATAGATAAAGTATGTTGGTGCTTTTCAAAAATGCCGTAGATACGTTGCTGATGCTTTTCTATCAGTTAATTTTCATAAAAGGTCATTAACGATGTGCGCACTGAACCAGAGGCCCTGGATTAGAGAGCGAAAGTATCTCTGAGTGAATGACGAGCAATGCTCAGGGGTCAGCACATTACAAAATGATTCTCTTTAATTATTTACATCCCTCTATCTATTGTATAGCAGGCTTTGGACCCGCTGCAAGGAATTTCTGCCTCCCTTTTACTAATCTGAAGGTCCTGTTTTGTTGCCCAGGAACCAAATTAATTTAAATAAAGCTCGTCTAAAACAATAACTTCTTCCTATTTCTTTTGATCAAAAAAGTTCTGTACAAAACCAGTGCAGTCTTTCTGTATTAGAGCAATTCTATATGACCTTGAATAGAAAGAGTTCTACAAGATATAAGTAAATCCTGGTGGATACCTTCTATTAATGTCCTTTGAGTACAGATCACATACTTTGCCATAAAGATGTAGGTAGGTAGGTAGAGCAAAATTGTCAACTGCATTATCAGCATCAGCAATGAAATAGTTCAAATCTCTGCTTTATCCCCAAAACTTTCCACTCACTGCATCTGCAGTAACTTATAGCATTAAAGGCCAGTTGGCATTAACTTATAAGACTCCATTATCTGGGGTTATTGTCTTGGCTGTTTAAGTACTTAAAATACGTTTTGTCAGTGTGATGTTGATGCTAATTGCTGTTGGAATACCTGTAGGATAAGCTGGATACACCAACCACCACGTTCGTACTGAGATATGCTAGTCGGGTCCTGGTGTAAAATACAATATGGGCTCAGTTGCTGTTGGATTCTTTCATCTAATTAAAAAAAAGGCACTAAATTAGCTAGAAGGATAATGATTAGGGTAAAAAAATACATTTTTCATAGTGGGTTCAATTTTTTTGGGGGGCCATTATTGGCATAATTTTGGTGACTTTTTTAAACAGAAGGTAATTGGAATTGTTGACGAGAGGTTTTCTTACATAAATAACAGTAGAGAAAGCATCGGAGAGAAAAGATAAGAAGAAAATAAAGCAACGTTGAGGCATTATGAGTTATGGATTACTGCAAGGATACAGAAGAAAACTAATGAAATAAATTGTGAGTAACATTGAATATATAGAGAGTGTGTGTGTGTGTGTGTGTGTGTGTGTGTGTGTGTGTGTGTGTGTAAAGAAAATTAAACCAAGAAAGATCCTGTATAGAAACTTTGTGACTGAAGCCAATATATATAATATTTCACCATCACTATAGCTGCATAAAGAAATACCTGCTCTAATAAGACATAATTTTAAATACTGAAAATGTTGCTAGATTTTTTAAGCAGTCTGTTTTGCTCAGTGATGCAAGTGCTATTAATAATATTAACAAGCTCTATGCACTCATGATTTGGAGATAAACCTTCAATAATACATAACTTTTGCATTTAATACAATGGACTCCAAAAATACTTAAACTTCATGCAATAAGGCTTTTCAACGATACTGCAGGAAATTGCCATATCTGTCACATTTATACCCGCCATCTTCTGAAGAACTCTCGTATCAACTGCCTCCAGACTTCTGATGTCTGTTTCATTCAATGCAGCTGCTTCCAGGTCATAGAATAAAACTGTTAATACATTGGTTTGATAAATTTTTAGTAATGTTTTTATCAGTCCATAATTTCATCAGTTTCTGTGCAGCACTTTTAGCTAAAGCACATCTCCTTTTTACCTCATTCTTGATGGAAACATTGTCATTGATCAAGATTCCTAAGTACACATGCACCATTACTAATACTTCTTAATATGTTTGATTTCCCTCCACCACTTCCTGGTTTTCAAACAATCAGATACAAATCTGTGTCAAAATAGCAATAAGGACACATCTTAAACCTATGATAGAAGAGGAAGGAAACTTGGAGAATATGTGGCCAGTATATAAACATCCCCAATCATCATCTTATCTCCATCATTAACCTTAAGCATCCATTTTCTCCTGTTGATGTCCAACTGCTCATATCCTTCTGCATTTTTAATGACTCCTCCATCCATCCTCAGTCACTCTTGACACGCTTCCTTCTGTTAAATATCTCAAGCACAAGGTGTTTCTCCTGGGGAAGAGGCAACAAGGAGTCTGGTGGCACCTTAAAGACTAACAGATTTATTTGGGCATAAGCTTTCATGAGTAAAAACCTCACTTCTTCGGATGCATAGTATCAAACACAAACCCACCACCTCTGAGTCAAGAAGTGAGAGAGAACTCCCATATGCCTCTGTTGTTTGTACTTTGGCATCATTCTTGATCAATGAACTCTCCTCTTTCCACTCTCCTGTAAGTCTGCTTAACACTATCTTAGCCACATAGCTCATGTGCACCACGGCCTTGACTCTCTCCCCTCCGTACTGGAATCCTCATCCAGGCCTTCATCTCCTCTTACTTTGTCCGCTTCAGTTCACTCACCCCAGCAGTCTTCACCATGTCCCAGCTCACTAGAGTCTAGGATGCACAGACAGTTGCTGCACAGATTCTCACAGGTACAAAGAAGCATGGTGACATCACCTGTTCTTCACATAACGTCAATTGCTCCCCATTCGCTTCAAGAACCTGTATAAAATTAATCTCATTTTGAAACCACTCATGGATTGGCTCCAGACTCCTTCATGGATCTTGTCTATTTCTACTGCTCTTCTTTGTTCCTGTGCTTATCTAGAGCTGTCTTCTATGTTCTTTCAGAGTCTCAATGTTGGTATCAAAATCTCTGCAGTTCTTCCCAGATGGAACAGCCTTCCAGTATTCTCTACTTCATTTACTACATCTTTAAGTCAACAAATGAGTAGGGGGCACATTTTCAAAAGAGCTTACATGACATAGGAGCACAATTCCCAATGGCTTTCAATGAGACTTGTGTTTGTAAGTCACTTAGGCCCAGATTTTTGAAGTATTCAGGGCTTGCTTCATTCAGCATTGAAATGACTGACTTAAACTCCTAAGGGCATGGCTACACTTACCGGGGATCGACGCTGTGGCGATCCAGGCACCGGGGGTCGATTTAGCAGCTCTAGAGAAGACCCACTAAATCAACCACAGATCGCTCTCCCATCGACTCTGGTACTCCACTGGAACGAGATGCATAAGGTAAGTCAACAGGAGAGTGCTTCCCTTAGACCCAGCGCAGTGTAGACACCACACTAAATCGACCTAAGCTATGTCGACTCCAGCTACATTATTCACGTAACTGGAGTTGCGTAACTTAGGTCAACTTACCCCCGTAATGTAGACATGGTCTTAGTCTCATTCTCAAAAGTGAATTAGGCCCAGAGCCTCAAAAATATTTAGGTGCCTAGCTCCCATTGAAATCAGTGGGAGTTAGATGGCACTTAGGAGCCTAAATCTCATTGACTTTCAGTGTAATTTAGGCTCCTACTGTCTCAGTCACTTCAGGACTTAGCTGTCTAAATCACTTACGCATTGCAAAATTGAGTGCAGCAATGCCTAAATACTGTACCTCTAAAAATCTGAGATTTAGGCCCTTTGGAAAATTCCACCCTATATTCTCAAATATTCAACTACATGTGAAAATTTCCCATTTGAATCTTTGTCAAGGGGTGATCAGGCAAAAACCAAAACTTTTTTTTGCCGATTAATCAAAGAACCACCAATGAAAAGAGCTAGAATAGAGCTCCTTATTTATTTCTCTAGGCATTTTATCCATATACTGTTAGTTATAGCTAAATTTATCTCTCATGTCAAGGATTGCATTGTGTGAAATAGCAAACATGGGGGGTCAGAGGGGGAGGGAACATAGTAGAATAGAACATAAGAACAATCATTCTGGGTCAGACCAAAGATCCATCTAGCCCAGTGACCTGTCTTCCAACAGTGGCCAATGGCAGGTGCCCCAGAGGGAATGAACAGAACAGGTAATCATCAGTGATCCATCCCCTGTTGCTTATTCCCAGCTTCTGGCAAACAGAGGCTAGGGACACCATCCCTGCCCATCCTGGCTAATAGCCATTGATGGACCTATCCTCAGTGAAGTCATCTAATTCTTTTTTGAACCCTGTTATAGTCTTGGCCTTCACAACATCCTCTGGCAAAGAGTTCCACAGGTTGACTGTGCATTGTGTGAAGAAATCCTTCCTGTTTTTTGTTTGTTTGTTTGTTTTTTAAATCTGCTGCCTATTAATTTCATTTGGGGCCCCCTAGTTCTTGTGTTACGAGAAGGAGTAAATAACACTTCATTATTTACTTTCTCCACACCAGTCATGATTTTATAGACCTCTATCATATCCCCCCCTTACCTGTCTCTTTTCCAAGCTGAAAAGTCCCAGTCTTCTTAATCTCTTCGCATACGGAAGCCATTCCATACCCCTAATCCAGTGGTTCCCAAACTTGTTCCGCCGCTTGTGCAGGGAAAGCCCCTGGTGGGCCGGGCCGGTTTGTTTATCTGCCGCGTCCACAGGTTCGGCCGATCGCGGCTCCCAGTGGCCGCAGTTCGCTGCTTCAGGCCAATGGGAGCTGCTGGAAGTGGCGCGGGCCGAGGGACGTACTGGCCGCCGCTTCCAGCAGCTCCCATTGGCCTGGAGCAGTGAACCGCGGCCACTGGGAGCAGCGATCGGCCGAACCTGCGGATGCAGCAGGTAAACAAACTGGCCCAGCCCAGCCTGCCAGGGCTTTCCCTGCACAAGCGGCGGAACAAGTTTGGGAACCACTGCCCTAATCATTTTTGTTGTCCTTTTCTGAACCTTTTCCAATTCCAATATATCTTTTTAGAGATGGGGCAACTACATCTGCATGCAGTATTCAAGTTATGGGTGTACCATGGATTTATATACAGCCAATATGATATTTTTTGTCTTCTTATCTATCCCTTTCTTAATGATTCCCAACATTTGGTTCGCTTTTTTGACTGCCTCTGCACATTGAGTGAGACTATCCACAATGACTCAAAGATCTCTTTCTTGAGTTGTAACAGCTAATTTAGACCCCGTCATTTTATATGTATAGTTGGGGTTATGTTTTCCAATGTGCATTACTTTGCATTTATCAACATTGAACTTATTGTGCCATTTTGTTGCCCAGTCACCCAGTTTTGAGAGATCCTTTTGTAGTTCTTTGCAGGCTGTTCTGGACTTAACTATCTTGAGTAGTTTTGTATCATCTGCAAATTTTGCCACCTCACTGTTTACCCCTTTTTCCAGATCATTTATGAATATGTTGAATAGGACTGGTCCCAGTACAGACCCTTGGGGGACACCACTATTTACCTCTCTCCATTCTGAAAACTGACCATTTATTCCTACCCTTTGTTTCCTATCTTTTAACCAAGTACCAGTCCATGAGAGGACCTTTTCTCTTATCCCATGACAGCTTACTTTGCTTAAGAGCCTTTGGTGATGGACCTTGTCAAAGGCTTTCTGAAAATCGAAGTACACTATATCCACTGGATCCCCCTTGTCCACATGCTTGTTGACCCCCTCAAGGATTCTAGTAGATTGGTGAGGCATGATTTCCCTTTACAAAAACCATGTTGACTCTTCCCCCAGCAAATTATGTTCATCTATGTGTCTAACAATTTTGTTCTTTACTATAGTTTCTCCCAGTTTCCCCGGTACTGAAGTCAGGCTTACTGGCCTGTAATTGCTGGGATCACCTCTGGAGCCCTTTTTAAAAATTGGCATCACATTAGCTATCCTCCAGTCATTTGGTGCAGAAGCTGATTTAAATGATAGGTTACAGACTACAGTTAGTAGTCCTGCAATTTCACATTTGAGTTCCTTCAGAACTCTTGGGTGAATACCATGTGGACCTGGTGACTTATTACTGTTTAGTTTATCAGTTTGTTCCAAAACCTCCTCTAATGACACCTCAATCTGGGACAGTTCCTCAGATGTCACCTAAAAAGAATGGCTCAGGTTTGGGAATCGCCCTCACATCCTCAGCTGTGAAGACCGATGCAAAGAATTCATTTAGTTTCTCTGCAATGGCCTTATTGTCCTTGAGTGCTCCTTTAGCATCTTGATCGTCCAGTGGCCCCACTGGTTGTTTAGCAGGTTCCTGCTTCTGATGTATTTAAATTTTTTTTGCTATAACTTTTTGAGTTTTTGGCTAGCTGTTCTTCAAATTCTTTTTTGGCCTTCCTAATTATATTTTTACACTTCATTTGCCAGAGTTTATGCTCCTTTCTATTTTCCTCACTAGGATTTAACTTCCACTTTTTAAAGGATGACTTTTTGCCTCTCACTGCTTCTTCTACTTTGTTGTTTAGCCATGGTGGCACTTTTTTGGTTCTCTTATGATTTGGGGGATACATTTAAGTCGAGCCTCTATTATGGTGTCTTTAAAAAGTTTCCATGCAGCTTGCAGGGATTTCACTTTTGGTGTTGTACCTTTTAATTTCCGTTTAACTAACCTCCTCATTTTTGTGTAGTTCCCCTTTCTGAAATTAAATGCTACAGTGTTGGGCCGCTGTGGTGTTTTCCACACCACAAGAATGTTAAATTTATTTATATTATGGTCACTATTACCAAGCGGTCCAGCTATATTCACCTTTTGGACCAGATCCTGTGCTCCATTTAGGACTAAATCAAATTGCCTCTCCTCTTGTGGGTTCCAGGACTAGCTGCTCCAAGAAGCAGTCATTTAAGGTGTCAAGAAATTTCTCTGCATCCTGTCCTGAGGTGACATGTACCCAGTCAATATGGGGATAGTTGAAATCCCCCATTATTATTGAGTTTTTTATTTTAATAGCCTCTCAAATCTCCCTGAGCATTTCACAGTCACTATCACCATCCTGGTCAGGGGGTCTGTCATATATCCCTAATGCTATATTCTTATTATTAGAGCATGGAATTAATATCCATAGAGATTCTATGGTACAGTTTGGTTCATTTAAGATTTTTACTTCATTTGATTCTATGCTTTCTTTCACATATAGTGCCATTCCATCACCAGCATGACCCGTTCTGTCGTTCCGATATATTTTGTACCCTGGAATTACTATGTCCCATTGATTATCCTCATTCCACCAAATTTCTGTGATGCCTATTATATCAATATCCTCATTTAATACGAGGCACTCTAGTTCACCCATCTTATTATTTAGACTTCTATCTTTGGTATATAAGCACTTTAAAAACTTGTCACTTTTTAGCTGTCTGCCATTACATGATGTAAATGAATGGGACCCTTTTCATTTGACTCTTCTCATCAGATCCCTACCTGTATTTTATCATCTTCCATCCTCTCCTCCTTACTAGGACATAGAGAATCTCCATTAATAGATCCTCCCCTAAGGGATGTCTCTGTCTGAAGCACATGCTCCTCCGCACCAGTCGGCTTTCCCCCAGCCCTTAGTTTAAAAACTGCTCTACAACCTTTTTAATTTTAAGTGCCAGCAGTCTGGTTCCATTTTGGTTTAGGTGGAGCCCATCCTCCTGGATAGGCTCCCCCTTTCCCAAAAGTTTCCCCAGTTCCTAATAAATCTAAACCTCTCCTCCCTACACCATTGACTCATCCATGTATTGAGACCCTGCAGTTCTGCCTGTCTAACTGGCCCTGTGTGTTGAATTGGAAGCATTTCAGAGAATGCTACCGTGGAAGTCCTGGACTTCAATCTCTTATCTAGCAGCCTAAATTTGGCCTCCAGGACCTCTCTCCTATCCTTCCCTATGTCATTGGTACCTACATGTACAATGACCACCGGCTCCTCCCCAGCACTACACATAAGTCTATCTAGATGCCTTGAAAGATCCACAACCTTCACACCAGGCAGACAAGTCACCATGCGATTCTCCTGGCCATTGCAAACCCAGCTATCTATGTTTCTAATGAACACATTGCCCATTACTAATAGCTGTCTCTTCCTAATAGCTGGAGTTTCCTCCCCTGGAGAAGCGTCCTCAATGTGAAAGGATACCACAACATCATCTGGGAGGAGGGTCTCGACTATGGGATCATTTCTCTCTGCTCCAGTTGGATGTTCTCCTTCCCTGAGGCTTTCATCCTCCTCAACAGCACAGAGGCTGTGAGATCGGGGGTGGACCGTTCTACTGTGTTCCAGAAAGTCTCATCTATGTACCTCTGTCTCCCTTAGCTCGTCCAGTTCAGCCACCCTGGTCTCCAAAGCCCGTACACGATCTCTGAGAAAAGAGACATTCGGCCTTGGAGCTTTGTAAACTCTGCCATGCTTTCACCAAGTAAATATAATTAAAAATCAATAACATAGCCTGCTTCTGAAGCTCATTTCTGGAAGCTTGTTAACTTGGTATTATCATTCTCCTCCCCCATGCAATTCCTTGCTCTCTCTCTCTCGCTCCCCTCTTTAGTTATAAATTAATGCATTTTGTAAAAAGGACAATGGAAAATAAAAATAGATGGTGGGTCTTCCCCTCGGAGAAGAATGATGGGTACAAAGCATCTGTGTAAGTGTTTAATGTGTCAGTTTCCTTTCCAGGCCATTGTTTTGTTGCTGCCGAGGGACTGCAGTGTGAGCGTGGTTACTGCTGCTTTATTGAAAGGGACCCTGTGAACGTTCACCCTGGGAAAATGTGATCGGTGCCTCTGCTTCCCTTTCATTAGCATCTGCTCACGTGTCCAAAGGCAGCAGCCGTTCTTGGCATGCATTCCCTTTTTTCCTTCCAAACTGGCCACTTCCTCGTCAGAGACGCCAGTTTGAATAAAACAAGCCCCTGGAACGATCTCAGTGCACCATATGAGGTCGTCAAAGGGAATGAATAGATTACTACATACCAGAGATGATGATGGTGGTGATTCAGACCCATAGAAACAAGAGTTTGAAAATACTGATGTGGTTCTCTCATCTACCCTTCGCCAGTGCTAGATTGTTCCGGATAGCAGTCAGCCCCATATCCTTTGGGCCATCATGCCAATTCACCAGACTGAGTCTTTGACGGGGAGATTATCAAAGGGGAGTTAGCCAGTGCCTTTGAAAATCTTCTTGGAACTGTATAAAACAGAGGCTGTGCCCACTAGATGATACCATGTAATCCAGCTAGTGCTATTTAGGGAAGGAATGGAAGTTGGGTAGTGACCTCATGTCGGGCCTCAGCACAGAGGCAGATCATTACACTAGGTGGAGGAAGCCTCTCTTACAGTACCAGTGTGGCATGCATCATCTCCATTAGGAAGCACTGATGTCTAGTGGGTGAAATTCCTCCAAGGTCTAGGCACTATATAAGCCTGAAGGTTTAAATGGCATTTAAATGGTGCACTGGCCTCAGGCTGGCCCTTTGCCAAGGGGTGAATTTGTGCCATTCCTGGAGAATACTCATGCTGAGCTATCAGATTACAGATTAATTGGTTTACTTTTGGGCTAGCTTTAGGCTGTGTTTTTCGCTACAATGTACCTTTATACTCAGTGAAAAACAGAACTCAATATTGCGGCAAGGTTTGAGTTCAGAGCTCTACGCTCATCAGTGGCAATGTCTTTTCAGTCTGTGATGTCATGTTGATCCAAGATCACAAGGGAATTATACTGAGTGGGAAAAAAATCCAAAGGTCTCCAATATATGATGCTGCAGAAGGAGACTGCCCATGCAATAGATCCCACTCAGTGAGTGGTCACACTCCAGCCAGCCCAGTCTTTCCTGCATGGATCCTAACCCTGGAGCGAGTTTTATTGGGACAGGCATGCAGTACGGTGCAGTGTAGGTGAGTGACAGTGTTTCACATGGGGAGGATGAGATCCCTGTGTGGAGGGTCCGTATGAATGAATGTGTGTGGCTGCGGGACAGGATCTAGCCTAAAGGGAGGTCTGTCTCATAGTAAATAACTAATAGGCAAGGTAGGATGGTCTTTTTCTTGAAGCACAGGGCTGAGAGTTAGGACATCTGGGTTCTTTTCCCAGCTCTGCCCCAGAACTGCTTTTGCCATTTTAGGCAGGCTGCTTTACCATTCTGTGCCTCAGTTCTCCATCTCTAATGGGGATTGCCAGGCTGTCTGGAGTGGCTTACAAACAGGGGTGCTGACCTCAGTGCAGACTGCTACAAACCAGAGTATGGACCCCAAAGTGATTGTGTTCTGTCATTAGATTTACATATCAAGTGTGAACTCCCCAAATACTAGAATAGCTGTACCATGGAGTCATAGACAGTCCCCTCGGGAATTCTGGTCTATCTTGCCACCCAGGCAAGCCTGCCTTTGTTATAGGCGGTTCCTTACACCAAAAATCACAACAATATTCAGCAAAGAGTCCTGTGGCACCTTATAGACTATCAGACGTATTGGAGCATGAGCTTTCATGGGTGAATACCCACTTCGTCGGATGCATGACATGCATCTGATGAAGTGGGTATTCACCCATGAAAGCTCATGCTCCAATACATCTGTTAGTCTATAAGGTGCCACAGGACTCTTTGCTGCTTTTACAGATCCAGACTAACACGGCTACCCCTCTGATACGTAACAAAATTCAGGTTACTCCCAGTCCCAAAGGACCACTTTCCCCATGTCAATTGCACCTTAGATCTCTAACCAAAGACAACACTTATAGCTAATCCTATATTAAACTAACTACAATTTTATTAACCAGGAAAAAGAAATGTGTTATTTACAAGGTTAAAGAAGGTGTGTACACACACACACACACACACACACACACATATTAGTATTTGGTTCCAAAAGGTAATAGAAGCAGCTGTAATGTGCAAGCTCTATATGTCCTTCAGGGCTAACTGAAGCTAAGAAGCTTGGGGATCCCTTGCTTATGCTTAGAAATTTTGCTACTTCCAAATTCCAAGTAGCCCAGTGATACAGATCCTTCTGGTCAGGAATTTTATTCCCTTCTTTTAGAGTTCAGACTGTGATGGGCTGATGGTTTGTGCACGTCCCCTCTTCATGAGTGTGGAGGGAGCAATCAACAAAGTCTTTTGTTTCCTGACGTTCCACAATGGTTTGTCTGGTGTCTATAGGCAGTCTTTTGTTGGGCAGGAGATGACACCTCATGTGGTACACTAGTATTTTACACCTGGCAAAGCTTCTCTCCGGACTGGGGTTTCCAGTTTCACAGCAAAAACTTTTATAGTTTACAAAGCATACAGTTAAATATTTACCTTTATAACATGGGATACCGATATTACAAGTGAGATTAATGCAGGCGGCTACTCACAAGCATTTCATAAAGTCCAAACGCTAAGCACATGTCTATAACTCTAATACCTATTTTAACAATGCTAACGTCCAGGTGAGCCAGGCTGGTTTCCAGCTATGCATTTGTCAGTGCTCAGTGAGGCCTAGGGGCCTTGGCATGAGTTGGTAGCTGGTCTGCCAGTGTCACAGGGATAATACTTCCCTACTATACCAGGGATGTTGCAAGGCTACATTCATTAATACTTATTAAAGCGTTTTGATGTCCTCAGACGGACAGTGCTAGAGAAGTAATTATTAATTAACTCATTGAAGCTGTGGGCAGCAATATTACCTGTATTTCTTCTTTCCTGAGTGTTTAATTCAGGCAATGAACACTTATTTTGAATCTTAGAAAATAATTACTGAGTTGAAGGATTGTCTGGAGGCAGTTGAAGGAGGCAATAGGTGTTTGGTATTTGAATGAAACATTCATAAAAGGAGAATTGCGGGTAATCTTTCTTCCAGAGACAGAAACTTGGTGTCCTGGTACCTTTGTCAACAGCAGGGGTGTCCGACCTCGCAGCCACGCTGAGTTCCTATTTGGGTAGCTCAATGGGATACAGTACTATTCTTCATTTCCTGCTCTCATTGGTTGTAGGCTGTTGATATGAGGTGTTAAATGGTGGCCACATTGCAATAGGGAGGTGAGTGCGTTTTAGTGGTGAAGTGATCCCTATGTTTTCAAAGCACTGGGGGATGCAAGGCCCTACATAAATGCAGGATAGCAATGGTGGTAGAGTATTCTCTAATCTAAGCAGTTAGGGCCGGATCCACAGCCCATTGAAATATATGGACTGGTTTACATTGGCTTCAGTAGGTGTTGGATCAGGCCTTTGCTGAACAACTGTGTAGTGTGGGCAAGTACCTACTGATAGCCATTTTAAGCATTTGCTTCTCTAGTTAGAGGCAAAACATTCAATAAGTCTCTAAGGAAATGGATACGCTGCAGCTGGAAGCGTGTCCCCCAGCCCAGGTCGACAGACAACTTGAGCCGAGCTAGCGTGTAGCGCACTGTGGATACTGCGGCATGGGCAGTGATACAGGCTTGTCTCCTGAGGACAAGCCTGCCTGACCCCCTGGGTCTATACCTCTGCCCAGGCTACCACTTCCCCGCCGCTATTTTGAGTGCGCTAGCTTGTGCAGAGCTGGGATGTGGCTGTGTAGCTGGGCTGGGAGGCACCCTCCCAGTTGCAGTGTTAGACCTATCCTAAAGATCCTCCACATTCATCGATAAATGCACCCAGGAATCAGGGATGATGCATACCGGGTCCAATCCTCTCCTTTGTGGAGGACCAGCACAAAGCCGATGCAACCACTTCAATCATACTGAAGCTGTGAATTCCACCATAAATGATCTAACTATACATCATAATAGATGGCTCACGAATGTATATTTTGCATATCGCAACACTGGGGGCCTGATACTCACCTCTGTCTCTCTCAGTGCAAACACCTACCAACACCCAACCCTCTTCCTTATCCTCCTCCCTCCCAGTGTTGGGCCCCTCTGCAGGTGTAGGGTTAACTAGCTTCAATTTGGAAGTGTCATGCACACATAAGAGAAACAGCATAATCCCAGGCCTTTGCCATTAAGCTTTTCCCGTCTCCTTTTCTTTTGTTAAAGCCAAATGAAACAATGTAATTAGCTTGTTACAATTAAAGTGACTCGACTGGATAAATTGTAATCACCCAGATTGAAGTTAGGCATCCCTGCAGGTCCCGGCCAGCGCAGCTGAGCTGCCTCATTTGCATAATTAAAATATACAAATGATAATGGATTTTGTACTCAATTTCCAGCGGCTGTAAATTCGAGAAACTATGAAATTAGAATAACTGCAATGGAGCCCGCCTTGAGGTAATGAGGATGACAAGTTTTGACAGTAGGGGTGTTTATAACACTAGTTTCTCGCTGCAAAATAAATAAGTACAAAAAAGATTAGACAGCGATATTAGTTAATAGTTCCACGGGCATTGGGAAAAGGAGATAGACTGGTGATTACCTCTGCAAATTTACCCTGCCTTTTTGACAAGCTCTCTCCTAACCTTAGGGGACACCTTTCGCCTGATTATGAGAAATTGAGAATGAATTAAATGCATAAAAAGGGTTGTCACAGATCGACAAACTAAAGCAAAAGAAATGAAATTAGTCTTGCCATTTTAGCTTGCAGGAGGAGGGGGAGGACGGGGGAAAGGCTGTGAGAAGGGTTTTAATAATCATGGAAGAAGGGAAAGGAGACAGAGTGTCCTGGCAAATTGATCTAGGCTGACTTCAGAAAAAAATGCAACATCCTTGGGATTCAAGGCTAGAGCTAGCCAAACTTTTCACAGCAGACAATGTATTTTGTCAATTCAGCCCTTGGTTCTGTTCAGGAACAGATTGTATTTTTCCATTAATGCATTATTTGTTCAGAATTACTCAATGGCATTTTTACACCACTGTATTTCAGCCTATGGATTACTCGTAAAATGCTCAGAATGTGAAATGTAGGCTGCTTTGATTGGATACATAAGTCACATGATATTTTTCTGTTCTCCGATTAGGGAGATTCTTGGCAATCGGATTTCTGTTGCAAATATAATTATGAATTCAAAAATTGTTTTCCATTAATATTCTGCAGTGTTAGCCTATTTGGTGTTTCTGACTCTAGCAATTTGTTCCTTAAAAGTATGTCCAGGTCAGTCAATGCTAATTCATTAAAAAATACAAGCAAATGTTTACAAATAACTTTTTGCTGTATTTGTCACAGTTCAGGGCAACTGCACCTGTATTCCCACACCATGGTCCTCCAAGGGCACCCACTCTAGGCTCCTGGCATTTCAGATGTCACCTCTGTTGGGCGGAGACCTGCGTCTCTCTGTCTCTCCTAACTGGAGTTTTGCAAGGCTGCACAGTTCCCTGTCTAGACTGTGATATTCCCAGAAAACCATACTGCCTAAGAGGAACAACATCTATGCTTTGCTTTTTCTCCAGAGTTTATGAACTGCAGAATTGCCCACAACTATAAATTACCACACAGCTCTTTATAAGCAAACACATTTATTCTTACAGTGAAAGCATATTAGAACAATAAAACAACCTACATGCATGTTAATAAACTTACCAGAGACCACCCCCCCAACACCAAGTAGGGCTCTGGTAGGAGTTAGTCCTTCAAACTCCACAAAAGGCATTTTTCTTGGTTACAAGTTCATAACAGCCTCAGTTCAGAACTATAACCACAATGAATTAGTTAATATTTCCTTTATACAGCTTGGGTCTTGGGTCTTCAGATTCCTGGAAGAGGTAATAATCAGACAAAGGTCCTCTCCACAGGATTATAGTTTCAGAAGGCTGGGATTTTTCTTTTACCTCCCCCTAGATACTTCCCAGGAAATCCACTTCACACACATTGTACCAAAAGACCATTCTCGTCTGCCACATTGTTCAGTATAGTCCTTTGATCAATCAGGCCCATAATAATACCTAACCTTTGCCTTTAATACAATGGACTCCAAAGATAGATACTTAATGCAGTAAGGTTTTTCAGGATATCGCAGTAAATGGCAATATCTGCGATAGTATTCACCTAGTTGTACCCGGGACATTTACCATAGATAAAAAATAACAGAAATTAACTATTCTTCTCATGCCTTTTCAGTTGGTGGGAAACACGGAGAGAAAATTTTTGACTCAGTCAAAAAAAAAAGTTGATTCTGATGTTTCTAGATATATGTAAAACAAGAAAGGTAAGATTTCAAGCTATAGTCTTATGATTAACTTGGGGTGCAAAATACACTTGTCACTAATAATATGTTTGTTTTTTGATGGCTATCTGGAGATCTATTAAGAAGATGGTTGGTGATACACACATAGTCTTTATGAGTTTTATTAATATCATGAGCAATATAAGCAATATCACAGAACTAGAAAAACAAGATAAGCGTGACAGCAGCATACATCTCATGAATAATCACAAATCCGTGGGGTTGGGGGTTCCCTCTGAGGTGAGATTAAGCGTTAAGGTCGCCGCTATCCTGAGGTTCAGCTGAGGGTTGGGATTCCCTTTTTATGCACTGTTTCTTACACTTAACTATTTCCAAGAGCATATTTGATGAATTCTTGGCCTCTTATCCCGTATTTGCCTTTCCTGCTATCCATTGTTGGGGTTCTAACAATTTGTCGTACGCTTTTGCACAGATAGAAGGTTCTCTATACAATGTGGTGAAGGAAGTCTGGCTAAAGAAAGCCTTTATGCTCCAGACAGTTTATCTACAAGACAGATATTGCTAAAACTTCTGACCCAAGGTTACTTACTAATCTTAACTTTTATTAGTCCTAGTGTGGCCTTACACTACCTATTACTGCCACTAGGCCTCAAGCAAAGTACTAGGTTTCAGGCTTACTGCAAAGCCCATTTAAAAATAATCTTTACGTTTCTTTGCTTATTCCTAGCCGCATTAGAGGTTTAGTTTCATTTGCACTAATTGAGCAAGCATCTTAACTCTTTCTAAGATATAACTGATTATTTACCTGATCACCTGAGTTCAGGTCAAAGGTCAACAAAGCTGACATTGTCAAAATAGGGCAACCAGGAATATTTTATCCCACCAAAATGAGTATGGTGGTGGAAGGAATGAGAAGGGAGGTGATATGGCCTAGCAGACAGTACACTGCATTAGCAGTCAGGAAACTTGGGTTCTAGTCTTCATTTTGTGTATGATTTGGGGTGGTCACTTCAGATTTTTAAAGGTATTTAGGCCTTGCCCCACTCCGTGTTGCAAGGCCTAAGTGATTAGATTGCTTGTTTTCAAAAGTGACATAAGATCCCAAGTCTCATTGGACATCCATGGATTTAGACTCCTAGTCCCATTGTCTTTCAGTGAGAGTTAGGCTCCTATGTCACTTCTGAAAATGAGACGCGGCTGTCTAAATCACTTAGGCCTGGCAATGCTGAGTGGAACAACATCTAAATGCCTTTAAAAATCTGGGCTTTCACCTCCATGTGCCCCTTTTCCCCTCGTGCCATTTGTCTGTCCTATTTATTTAGACTGTATGCTCTTTGGAGCAGAGACTCTCACAATGTATTTGTACAGCTCCTAACAGAATGGGGCCTCAGTCTCAGCTGGGGTGTCCAGCGGCTACCATAATACAAATAACAATAGATAGATTGACAGATAGGTATTTATAGATTTTGGTGAGGACAGGGATTTAAAAAATTCTAACACCAGATTCTACCACCTTCCTTCACGGTTAATAAAACCTTTATTCTGTAAGTAGTCCCACTGAAATATCTTGGTCATTTACCTTTTCTGTAGACTGTAGCTGATTGGTTAATTACAAGTTGTTTAATCTTCTTATCGTTGGTTTAACTATCAATGTTCTAATGCATGGCAGCACCTTTTAGTGTATAATTTCAAAACCACATAAATAAAATGGTATATATTAAAAAAACCCAATAGAAATGAAGCTTGCTTCATCTAAGGTCAGATGCAAAATTGCGTAAAGAAAGATCTCACTGCTGGCAAAACCTTCAAAAAATAAACGAAGCTCATGTTTTCACCGGTCTGCCAAAAAGCAATAACCATTTTTGTGTGCATGTTTTTGTTCTTATCTTGAACATTTTGAATGAAAATCAAGGGTGGTTTCCTTTCCTTTGCACCTGAATTCTGAAAATTGGCTATTTCCTCCTCTTTGAGTTGCAGGTCTAGCTCCAGACATATTAAAAAGAAAAGGCCTTTAAAAAGAAAACTGGTATTGTGACCAGTATTCCACAGCTTTTGTTGCATTTAGGGTCTAGTCTCTCACATAGGTAAGCACAGGTTTCTTTTACAAACGTTAATGAAGTTACCTGTGTGCACCAAGGGGAGAATAAAGATATGGGCTTGAATTCTCAGTAACACCACTCTGTTACTACAAAGGGGCCAGACAGAGGGCATAAATATCATCTAAACCCACTGTAGGGACCTTTTACATTGCTAGAATGGTGTAAAGGGGCCTTAGCATAGATGAGAATCAAGCCCACTGACACAGTAACGGAGATAGTTTTACAAAGTCCATGGGAAGCTAGGCAGGATACTTTTTCAAAGACATTGCAATAGATGAAAACGCTACGGCAATTCTAGATTGTGCTGCTTAGCCACGCTACGGCCAGTCTAGATTGTGCTGCTTAGCCACGATGGTTGCAGAGCACATTGGTGTGCTGCCCCAGGAGGACAGGTGACAGACTCTCACACCCCACCCTAGCTCTTCTTTTGCACTAGGGGGAGGGAAGTTATTTCCTGCAGTCCTGAAAAGGGTGCAGCCCACTTCCACCACCCCTAGTTAGCCATTAAGTGATGGGGGTGGGTGGAATCCATGGCTGTGCCCACTCCTCACCCCTCTGTGCCCCTTCTCCACCCCACTTGCTCCCAGGGCGGGGAACTGCAGAGCACAGCTCTTGTGCTCGCTACATGACCTGACCCAAGATGTGGGTTGCTCTAATGTGGCAGCACAATGGGGAAGAATCCTTACTTTTCCACACTGCTCCCCTGTGACACCGTATTAGGGATGAGGACAAAGTAGCCCATAATGGTATAGGACCAGAGACAGGCCATGGGCACATCTGGAATAGTTGTGTTGACAACTGTCCCCTCCATCCACTTTCTCCAGGAGCCGTAATATTTTAGGGCATGTTTCTCATCTTACTTTTACAATAATTGAAATTCCTCTTTATAGTGTCCCTAGCAAGCTGGAAAGAAAGACAAACAACCCCTAATTGTTACAATTCATATCGGGGAAAAGCCAGGTTAATTGAGGAATGAGGAGAGTTTGGGAGAAGCTCAATACTCCTGTCTCACTCCAGGAACTGCTGGACTCCGGCAGAGGTGAACTGACAAAGTTGGAGGAAATACATAAAGCTGAAACACTGACATCAGAGGGACCAGAGGCTCCTAGCTTCCTGTGAAACTAATGGGTCATACAAAATAGTATGATTAATTATGATTTAATAATAAGTATAGCTCATGTAACTCTTGAATTAAAGAAACTGAGGGTCCATTCCCCCCCAAGACCTGCAGAGCCATCATCATAATTTATTATTATTAATTATTATTTGTGTTGCAGTACCACCTAGGAGCCCCAGTCATGGATCAAGGTGCCATTGTGCTAGATGCAAAAAGATGGTCCCTGTCCCCGAGCGCTTACCAGGTGGTGGGCAGGCATTCCCCAACGCCTATAGATTTCGTGTGGGGCTTGGGGAGAGATGCTACATGACCCTCCCCTCCCCCAGCCCTTCCCCTAGTGTGGCAGGGAGGAGGAGGAGATGAATGGTTTGCACATGTGCAGTGGGAGTCTGTTCCAGGTATAAAGTGCAGCATGGAGTGGCGGGGAGGAGAAGGAAAAGGGGGACAAAAGGAGCAGTCAGGCGAGAGGCTGGGGAGGAGAGTATACGGCATGGGACGGGTAAGAGAGTGGAGATGCAGCAGGAGCCGTTGGTTGAACTGGTAGGAGAAAATGCTGAATTTAGGAGACATCTTTGTAAACAGTCTTACATTTGGTTGGCACTACCAAGGAGTTGCCTGCATTATTTTTTTCTGATTACTGCATGTTCCCTTTTCTTGTCTACGTCTGCAGAATTAAATCAGTGGGAGGTTTTGTCCCTATGAATGTGGTCTTGCTTAGCCGTCAGCTCCCTCAGAATCTGCTCCTGGGTCTACGGAGTGTCTCCAGGCAATGATAGAATCAGTGTCTTTCTCTCCTTTTCCCAAGCTCAGTGTGTTCTCAGCTCAGGTACAGGCATCATTTGCATTTTGTGGTAAGTTTTGCAGCAGCTTGTTATAGTATTATCTGTTAAAGAATGTATTTTTAATGTGTTTTATAGAGTACTTTATAAATTAGTTATTAAAGAATGTACCTGCAGCTAGTGATCACTTAATAAATATTAATAAAGCAATTACAAATGGGGCCATCATTAAAAGTGTTACAGTGTACCCATGGTGGATATCTAGAAAGAAGTACCATGTATACTGCTGGCTGCTGAAAAGTTGTGAGGGCTTGTGGGTAAAAGACGTAGGAGTTACCTGTTTATTTCTCTGGTGTATGTAGCTTATACCTGTTAGGACTTGTCTTCTGTGTACTGCACCTTTAAATAAAGAGAAGTTCCCTTCCCAAACTGCCAGTTTGGGTTCTGATGCAACCTGCTACAGAAGAGACAGTCACACTACGTGCTCTCTCCTGGAGACTTTACTTTGTTCTTTCTTGATTTGCTGTCTTTTTATACAAGACAAAAGTCACGGTGGCTGAGAGTACATGGTTGCTCTTCATTTATGAAAAAAGATAACTTCAGTGAGAATTCTTGCTTCTGTGATACAAGACCCCACTATTCAGCTGTTGGCACTCTATAGTAATGCCATAGTCTTGCAAAGTTATTAAGGGAAATTAGAGACGGGCTTGAGCTATGGGACAAACTAAAACCTTCATCTCTTGTGGAAACATTCAGTGAATGCAACAAGGCAACATCCCTCTTCATTTGAAAACCAATGTATTGGATTGTTACTGTGGAAAAACTGGAGGCTGCCAGAATCTGGTGCCTCAGTTTATTATTTTATATCGGCATCTCTTTGGTGCTCATCCAGTTAGTAGCTGAACCCCTCAAAACCAGCTGCAATGGAACTGGTCGCATGCTCTAAATTTAGCTGAATTGGGGCCAGCATGCCCAGCACTTTGCAGGATAGAGCCCGCTGAGAGGCACCCTGACTGGTTTCCACTTATCACCACTTCCCTGGGTCCTCCAGAATAGTCTTTTCTGCCTCTTAACTTCCAGTTCTTTCCCCTGTGGCTCCCCCCAATAAAATTGAGTGCACTCCAATATGCAAAACATTCCTAGGTGCCTGGCAGAAAATCCTCTACCCAGGCCCGAGGAAGACTCTCCAGATTCCTCAGGCTGAAGGTGCAGTGAAAACAGCAAGGACGCAGCCATCCACTTAAAGGAACTCCCCCTTCTCCAAACTCTAGCTATCGCAATACGTGCTGTACGGCTTTTACATCAGAGTCGACGGTGGAAGTATTTTAGGGTGACATGGACGTTTCAGTTGTGCTGCATTACCCTGATTTATCGATGTTTAAACAAGACCCTTGATTTCCTTTTAACTTTTTCACATACGGAATTTCCTATGTTTTTAATAGTTCATTTAGACCAAGCCAGCTTTTAGGGCTATATTTTCACAGGAGGAGGCCTGGGGTCTGTTGGGGTTTTGTGCACTTATATTTGCAGGTAGACACACCACTGTCCATAGCTTTTGAGGCTTCTTCTTTACCAGTGTGGCCTTTCAAGTCTTGGACAATAAGTCGTCTTCTCTTCCCCACTCGCAACACTGAAGTTGAGTTTTCCTTATTGCGAAGAGAGAATCAAAGAAGCTCCCTGCTTACAGTGGGGGAGACCTGGGAACTGACTGCAGCCTGTTTCGTTTGTTTGGCCATACCACCAATGAATGTGTTTTTCAAATGCATATTCGGCTGCACTGTACGTTATTTAGAATGAAGTCAAGTATAAACCGGCTCCCAGGCAGAGCAGGCTGGGGGTTTCTAGCGAGCATTAAGGACAGGCACACTGTGTGGAGTCAATTTTTCTTTTTAAAAAAATCTCCCAAATTCATACAATTAATTTGAGTTCATGAGCCAATTTCTCCCTCTAATTTCAACCCATTTCTCCCCCCCATCCTGCCAGGACAACTCAATTTACAAACAAATTTTCTAGCTAAAGAGCAGCTTGTGCTTATGTGATAGAGATGGAAGAACTCCCCTGGAAAAGTTGGGCTGAAGTGTGTGGCCTGTATACAACATGGCCCTGATTCTCCAGAGTCGTCCTGTTGCTTATGCTCAAAAGGCGATAGCTCAGGCCACTTGCAGATTCCCCACACGTAGAGGAATTCCTGCCCCCCCGCCCCCTGGTTGTGGAATTGTCATAGTGGCTCCTGTACCGCCCTCTTCCAGCCCCTGGTACAGGGGGCATGGCTAGAAAAGAGGGATTGTGTCCAAGACTTTCAGTTCTAGCTGCCAGAATAGCTCCCGACAAAGCTGATCTAATTTACTTCTGTGGGAATGTTCTCTGAGGGACAGTTCTGCCAATCCAGGATTGCCGTGTGGTCTGGCTATGCCCTTTCCTGCCCTCATCACGCCCTGGACTGGCTCCTGTGCGAACTGAGGTGGGGACTAAGTTCCATAAAGCTTAGGTATGGTGGCTTTACAACATAGGGGCATCCCCCTCCATCTGGGGAAGTCCCTAGCTGCCCTAACTGGGTGCCTTTCAATCTCCTTTGTGTCAGAGGAGCAACTGGTGTGAAGATAAATTATCCTGGATCAAATATTTGGCCCTATGAACGCTTCACTCAGGCATGTTTTATGTAGAGGCACTTAGATACTAACGTGCTGAGCATGGTATAGTCATCACACAGTGCCACAACTGACTCAGGGGTTGGGTTCTTGTTTGTGTTTTTCTGTAACTCAACCCTGAGGTGTGGCTGCAGTCTTTTGCTTTTTCTCCTCGGGGGTCTGGGTCCTGGGTTCACCTATAAGGTACCTTCACCCGAGGAAATCTTTCCTAGTGCAGAGAACATGGAGGGCCTGTCCTTTGAGAAAATATTCAACACTCAATCTCTCACAGAGAAGGGTCAGCCAGAGCACTACAAATAAAATAGCTATCGCAATTTCCAGCGTAACAAAACATTAACCAGGGCTTTATTAGGTCTGGGGAGCTCAGGAGAGGGGACAATGGGAAAAAGGATTAGGATTATAAAAGACAAAATCAGCAATATATAAATTCTACTGCTCCCAACATCTGCAGGCGATACATCCCACCCTGCTCCCTCCCGCTACCTGCCTGGGCAAAGAGAGAGTTTAGGCTCAGTCTTGGATGGATGGGGCAGCCCTGAAATCGGGAGCCAGCTTAAAACACAAGATCAACATAAACAAGCATGGGTATTCTTACCCGGTATTCACACCAACCATGGTAACATCCTTGTGGCTCTGGATTCAAATGGGCAATGAGGGTGGATCATGGTAGCCTGACCATGACTCTCTCCCCAGCCTCCTGGGTTCCTGGTCTTTGTTAGAGGACACTGTTCAATGTCCCAGAAACCCCCAAAGGACTCAGTCTTCCCTGGGGTATGAAGGTGGAGGGTAGAAGGGTCCTCCTGCCTGTGATGCTTCTCTCTCTGCTCCACTCCAGCAAAGCCAACTGAAAGTAAAGTCAGACTCTGTGTGGGAGATAGTAGTGTTGCTAGTCAGTTCTGTGGAGGTCACTCTAAAGGGGTGACACATCTCTGGCTGAGTGAGCACTGGGCAGACTGAAGCCATGGCTAAGACACCGCAGCTAAGCTGCTGTAACCCCATCGTGCAGTGGATTTCCATCACTGGAGGAACTCCACCTCCCTCAGTTGCAGTAGCGAAGCCGATTGAAGCATTCATTTGTCAACCAAGCTTCATCTACATCGGAGGTTAGCTTGGCCCAGCTGAGGCGCTCAGAGGTGTGGATTTTTCACCGAGTCCTCTGGGCTATATTAATGCAAACCAGGAATCTTTTAGTTTGCACCTGCAGCATCCACAGGGGGGATTGACAGTGCAGCACTGTGATGTGCACAGCTACTCACACCCTTGTAGTCCGAAAGGTGGGGCAGTGCAGATGTAACCTGAATTGCAAAGGCAAATTCCCAGTGGCCAAACTCCAGAGCAGGCTGCTTGCCAGCCTGGAATGGTCAGTTCTTTGTCTCTGGCCAGCCACCGCTTACCTCCCTGTTGGCAGCACTTCCCATAGTTTTTCAATGGCTGGAATAGCCAAGTGGAGAATGACAATCAATGCTTCCCCCTAGAATGTAAAAGGGAAGGGAAAACGTTCTGTAATGATAACCGTGCCAATTTGCAATGGCAATTCTAATTATATTAGCAGGCTTGGCAAGTACACACTGCCCAAGCTTTTCTCTAACTGGGCCAAACTTCAAATGGATGGCTTCCAGCAATGCCAAGCTAGTAAAGGCAGGGCTTATACTGCAGTTCTGAGACAGATAAAGGGTGACCCTTGGGTTTGTGCTAAGTGACTTTCCCTGCCCTCCATTCTCCAAAAGCCTCTCAATGTGTCAATGACTAATGTGCCATCGTATTCTGTATGAGACCAGCCTCACTCCAACCCACTCCATGAAATCTATTGCTTATAAGGGGTTGTGCACAGAGGCCATTGTTGGATCAGGGAACATATGCTCCTAGACACATGAAGCCCGCTGGGCGCCCGGGTGAGATCTCATAACAGCCCTCAGCGATGGTTCTCAAGAATAGGGGTGTCCTTCCTGAAACTGCACTGCTGGGTGCCGGGTTTCTAGTCAGATTTGGCTTCATATTTTAAAAAATATTTTCCTTCCCTTAGTTACTATCATCCCTTTAGATGCCCAAAACTGAACGAATTAAAACAATCTAAAAATGACCTTTCAGGATTTTTCCTGGGACCAGCAAAAGGCACATCCCTGATGTGAGGGCAACGCCCCTGCCAAATTTCATGTCCCTGTTGTGAAGAATGGAAGCACCAGAGCATCTCAGCTAAGTGGTTGTAAGAATTATTGTAACGCGGGCAAAACACATTTTCTGCTAATCTCATTCTAAACCGTTTTAGCTGTAGCTTTTCAAAAAGAGTCCGCTTGAGGCAGACATCTCTAATATTAAAGAGCCAGGGAGAAGAAACAGAAGGCAGGGCTGATTTTTATTCCACGTTCCCTTTCCTGCTCTCATCCTGGGTCAAATACTATCTGCTTCTACAATATAAAAAGAAAAGGGCCTGTTTTAAAGGTTCCTCCGCTCACTGTAACTCCCATAATTGTCTTTGACACTGTTTATCATCTGTGATAATACAGCTGTGCCCTGTTACCTCAAGCTGCCCTAATTTGTGTTATCAGTCTAGCACTGGGGAAAGAGAGGTGAGAGGTAGTGGGAAGGGGTAAAGCTATTACAGAACTGACAGGGCAGTGAGAATAGAGCCTGGTGATGGAATAGCCATCACTTGACCTGAATGCAAACATATATCCTATTGGATTGACCTTTCCCTAAGAGTAATGGATGTCACCCTGTGTCATCTTTGCTGCATTGCTGGCCATTCCAACTAGATAGTTTCTTGTAATTAAGATAGATTCCCTGTATAATCCACCCATAGCAACAATCAATATGCACCTCCAAAAGGATATTTCCAGATTACTGCTATGGCCGCATAACTTTTGGAAGTTTTGCAGACACTATCATGGGCCGTGTGATCAGTAAAGTTATGCAGGTATAATTTCCTGGTGTGTGGGTAGAATACGACACCTGTGCGTTATCAACCCTAATACTGCTGCAGCAAAAGGGCGTATTATAGTGACAACTATGGAGTCCTATGTGGTCATAGCTGTTTTACACCGGCATAAAAGATTTAGCACTGTCATTTTGAGTACGGAGTCTTTTCAGTTAAGCTGAACCCTTTGTCCCTTCTTTCTTGCCACCGTAAGTTTTCTCCTTTACTCATACTCAGTGTATTTTGGTGATTGCTGTTGAGACACAAGGTAGAATACAGAGGAGCACAGCACAATTTCCTCATCCTAGGTTATGCTTCCAAAGGTGGCAGTTAGAGAAGAAATGCAGACTGGGCAAATGGGACTTAGAAGTCCTCACTGGAGAATATATGTAGATGCCGTTTTAGGCCATCGCTTTTCTGCCCATAAGCCATCTCTAAAGCAGTAGTGTCTGGTAGTCAGAGCAGGGAACTTGGAGTCGCGCACACCTGGGGTCTATTGTACACTATGTTTTATGTGATACTACAATAGAATTTTCTTATGTGGGTAGCTAGGGGATTTGCAGGTGCAAATTACAGTTGCATAGTGGTCAGGACACTTACCTAGAATGTGGGCTACTCAAGTACCTGCTCCATTGGCTATTTATTGATACAAAATGGAACAGCTACTACAGGAGAGACAGAGGCATTTTCCTCCACCGCTATAGCCCAGTGGTCAGGCACACTCCGGAGAGCTAGAAGACTCAATTTCACAATCCCTTCTTCACATCATGGGGGGAAACTGAACGACAGGCTCTCACATCACAGCCCAGGTGAGTGCCTGAACCACTGGGCTAAAGGTCATAAGGGGGCTTCTCTCTGGCTCGTGTGAATCTAACTCTTTAAAAATGTCCAAACCAAAATTCTTCAAACATCTTTTGTTTGACCCAGAACAGATTTTTTTTTAATTCACTTAATTTTTTCACTATTTTCTGATTTGGTTCAACCCAAAATGAATTTTTATTTTTAATTCCCTCCTCCCCCCCCAAAAATTCCAGTGAATAAAAATATTCAGATCTACACCTATGTTCTATTCCCAGCTCTTTCACTGACTCCTGGTACCCTAGGCCAGTCTCTTGGCCTCTCTGTATTTAGTCCCTCCTTTTGTAAAATGGGGATAATGCTACTTTTTAGTATGTGGCGAGAACTAATTCATTCTTACAAAGCACCGTGAGATTCTTAAATAAAAGGGGCAGTCGAAGTGCAAGTTATTTTCTGGCCCAATAGTCTGTGTAAATTTTTGTAATCTGTCAGAATAAAAGGAATTGATGGATTTTTGAAGGGATGTGTTTTTGGGCCAGTTCTCTAAATGTGTATTTAAGGATCTTTTAATAACACATATTATTGACTGGATAGACCGACGGAGCAGTTCTTGTGCAAATCCATATTTAGGGCCCGGTTATGTTGCATCTTAATTTATTGGCAAAACCCTGACACTGATGCCAGTGGGATCAGGACTGGGCCCTTAGTGTCATGTTGCTCCACAACCTGCAGCCACATACAGTATGAATTTGGATATGTGCATTACAAATGTTATGGGTAAGTTTTGTCACAAGCCCAAAACAGTGGCTGATTCTCAAATGTCAATAACTTGGTCGCTGCTCTGGTTTTCCTTTTAAATCTCACTCCATACCAATGACATGCAGACTGCTTTCACAGAGAGGTTCTTTTTTGGAAATGAAAACCACAGTGATTAGTGATAATGTTTTAGGCACCAATCCTGCAGTCAGATTGCAGGGTTTTCTGCACTGGAGACAGGATGCTGGACTGCGTGGACCGTGAGTCTGATCCAGTCTAGTAATTCCTAAATCCTTATCAGCTAGCATGGACCTCCACAGCCCTCAAGTCCCATTAGAAAGCAATGGAAATTTCAAAGTTGTTTTAATGGAGCGCTTCCAGGTCAAACTCCCCTCCAATTTAACACTCAGTTGTGAGCCTCAATACATGCTGTGATAAATGAGGGGGCGGGAGCTAGCTCCCTTTTGTGGACACCCCGCCAGTTAGCTATAGAATCCCTCTTGGTAATTGTTCTCTACTTGCTTTACCTGTAAAGGGTTAAAAAGTCTCCCTGCATAGGTGAAAGGAAGGGAGTGGGCACCTGACCAAAAGAGCCAATGGGAAGGCTAGAACTTTTTAAAATTGAGAAAAAAACTTTCCCTTTGTTTGTCTGTTATTGTTCTCTGGAGAGAGAGGACAGAGCAGAGACAGGGCTAAGACTATGCTGTAAAAAACTTTTTGTCAGGTATGGAAATCATCAGATCATACCTAAAACTCCTCCTTTGAAACCCCAGAAATGTAAGTAGATCAGAAAATGTCTAGAAAGACACAATTAGGTTTATCTCTGTTTATTTCTTATTGGGTTGTGGACTCCTCTGTGCTTTTGTTTTGCTTGTAACCTTTAAGTTGATGTTTATTTTTTGTACATGGGTTTTTAATAAAATTGACCTTTTTTAAGAACAGGATTGGATTTTTGGTGTCCTAAGAGGTTGTTTAATTATCTGATTTTCTTTGTTTTCTTTCTCAGCTCTTCCCTGGAGGGGGGGTGAAGGAGCTTGAGGGTACCCCACAGGAAAGAATTTCCAAGTGCTCCTTCCTGGGTTCTCAAAGGGGGCGGGGGGGGGGGGGTTGCAGTTGGGTGGTGGCAGCATCTACCCATCCAAGGTCAGAGAGAAGCTGTAACCTTGGGAGTTTAATACAAGCCTGGAGTGGCAAGTATTAATTTTTAGAATCTCTGCCGGCCCCCACCTTCTGCACTCAAAGTGCCAGAGAGGGAAGTCAGCCTTGACATGCCCATACTGATAAGGGAGCAGCTTGAGGTTACTATTCCCTCTCCTACATGTGGGAAGTAAACAGATTTGTTCCTCCAATGCATCCCATTGCAGCTGACCAGGTGCTGGCGGGAGCAATGCCTAGTGCAACTGCTTCCCCCTGGAGCAGGGAGGGAACAAGGTATCAGATAATGATACTGAGTGTCTGTAGTAAAGTTGTCACATTAGGGTTAACTGGATTATCCTTGAGCGTTATGGGATAGAGCCATGCTCTCCCACCTCTCCTGTTTGCCAAGTGGGAGCTTTCCCCTCCACTCTGTGATGTAGAATAAAGCAGCAAGTTCCCAGCTTGCAGTACTGTGAGTAGAAAGCTTTTTTTGGTTGTTGAATTGAGTGGACCCTTTACAAATGAGTGGCCATCCAGTTCCTGGTCTTCTCCTGGGGCAGTGTCACTATGTGCTGTCCGACAGAGGCCTGTGTCCTTGGGATTTAATTTTAAAAAATGCCAAGACTTTAGAACAGCAGGAATGTTTCCATGATCTTTTTGAAAATATTTTTTAAGAAGCTGAAAGTGAAACTGACTTAAAAAAAAAAAAAGTGAAGGGGGGGGGGAGAGAATCCTGTTTTCATTTGTTAAAGATGAGAAAAATGCCAAATTGAAACAAGCACTATAAATAGAGAGTACAGTAGGTAAGGATCTATGTTTTATAAAAAGATAGGATTTTTCTAAAAAGACAGGTTTGCTTAAAGATCAATTCTATAATTCAGTGGTTCTCAAGCAGGGTATGTGTACCCCTGCGGGAATGCAGTGGTCTTCCAGGGAGTACACCAACTCATCTAGATATTTGCCTAGTTTTAAAACGGGCTACATAAAAAGCACTAACGAAGTCAGTACAAACTAAAATTTCATACAGACAACGACTTGTTTATAATACTCTATATACTATACACTGAAATGTAGGTACCATAGTTATATTGCATTTGATTTATTTTATAATTCTATGGTAAAAATGAGAAAGTGAGCAATTTGTCAGTAGTAGTGTGCTGTGACACCTTTTTTATTTTTTGTGTCTGATTTTGTAAGCAAGTACGGCAGTTTTTAGGTGAGGTGAAACTTGGGGGTACGCAAGACAAATCAGATTCCTGAAAGGAGTACAGTCATCTGGAAAGGCTGAGAGCCACTGCTACGTGTTAATAAAAAAGGTAATTTGCTGTTACATTAATGTTTTTTTTTTAATTATAGAATTTACCTAAAGAGCGCTCAGTCATTACCAGAGATAGGTTCAAACCCAGAATACTGAATCTAAGCCCATTTGAATATTGAGAAGGGGTCTGATGTGCATCTCTGGATGTGATTCCACCTCTACGTCTTGGTTTTGGGTCAGATCCAAAAGCAGACGGCACTTATTTCATATCAAGATGGTATAAACTGTGTTATCTCAGATGTTCTCACACTTTCTTCCATTTACAGGTTGAAATCTTTCCAGAGAGGTCTGTCAGTTGAACACCATTCAGCAGCACTAAACTCATTCCCAACATTTAAATTTTAAAATAAATGTGCATTAGTTCCCTAGTTTTAGAGCAAGGGCTGGATCTATTTTTTTAGGGGTGAAAAAATGTATTAATCTGAGAGACACATTTGAGTCCAGGTTTTCAAAAACAGATGACTAAAGGTAGGCTTCTCAATCTTTATTTAGACACCTAAATAAGCAACCTGACTTTCAAAAGTACTGTGCCTCCGGCAGCTCTCACTGACGATAAAGGGAGCGGTGGGTACTCAGCACCTCTGCAAATCAGGGCATGTATATATGTGCCTAAATATGAATATGTGGTTCTAACTATAGGTACCCATGTTTGAAAATATTGGCTTTAAAGATTATCGACAGTGCATTATATGTTGGTTTTTTTCTTATAGGATTTTAGATTAACTGCTTAATAATGTTCAGTCTAATTTGTTTGTGTGTCTGTGTGGGAAGCTGAATCATCTCAGTAAAAAGCAAACTCTTAGAGCCTCCTTCAATGGAAACACTGATTTCAGTGGGCTTTGGAAGAGGCCCTTTATGTATAGATACAGGAATGCAGGAGACAGCTCTGGTCTGTCTCCAGGTTTTATTATTATCCATGAATTTGCAGAGTACTTCTTTACTTCACCTCTAATTCCCACTCACTCCCATTCCATCTCTTTAGCCTTACACGCCTTTCGCTTCCCCACTGTTCTTCATGTCTCATTACTATGGGGTCTCAACGGGGACATATTAAGGTCAGCATACAAAGCAAAATGTATCATGTTGGAGTGCTATGTTATAACACAGTTTGATCTTTCTGTTATGGATGGAACTTTACTGCAACCATGATCATGTTATAATAGTTTGATTGCGTCTACACTGGTAAAACCAAACCACGGAGCGTCCCCTTCCCAATGACACATTTTGGAGCCCAAAGTAAACAATTACCTCTTTTTCACTTACCTGTTCCATATACTAATGATCTATATAAATCAAGCCAACTCTTATAGAGGCAATTCACATAGTACTTCTTATCCCTACGTATAGCCTACATAAATTAATATAAGAAGAGAACAATCCTACAACTGAACCAATGTAACATCCCTAGTAGATGCCTCTTTGTACAATTTATAGGTTGTTTTTGTTAATGGAACTAAAATAATAGGCCTTATCCTCTTTGTCTATCTAATCTATCGCATTTCTATCCTCAGCTAGTCTAAATCACTGTAGTTCCATTGAAGTCTCCAGCTGAGAATCTGACCCAGTGTTTTAAAAAACCCATTTGGGCTTGGTTTACATTCTTGGTGGAACTGTGCAATCACAAAACGGTTACAATCCATTGAATAGCAATGGATGTGTTGCGAAATACTCCCTCTTCATAAACACATACAGTAAATCTCATTCATCTTAATGGGAATTACACAGCTACACTGAGAGGAAAATATACTGTGTAATTTGTCCTGTGACTCCCATTGGGAACATGAATGCACAGTTTTATTTTCCCTTTGAAACAGTTCAGCCCTACCCTCAACCACAAATTTGAACATTCCTGTAGTACTGTATCTTTGAACAATTAAAGAATGGGTTAACCACATCAAAGGTTCCCTCATATTAAAAAAATGCTTCTCCTTTTGTAAAATATTTAGGAAGGGGTAGATACATTTTACTAAGTAGCCAGGGACTTTATTAGCATTCATTGAATCTCCTAATGGTATTTTTTCTCATTAAATTCAGTAAGGGTACTCAAAGAATCTACCGCATATATGCTCGATCATAGCACTGAAGTAGATACCCATTAACAGGTGCTGGATTAATTTTTATAGTGGAGGTGCCGAGAGCCATTAAACCAAACCGTAAACCCTGTATGTAAAGGAAACCATTTCAAGCCAGGGAGTGCATCAGCACCCCCCACACCCTCCAGTTCCAGGACCTATATCCATTAATATAAGTTAAAACACATAACATGACCTAGGGCAACTAAATGCCTACACAGGTTGCTGCCAATGGGACAATTTAATGCAAGCCAGAACATGCCAAGCAATTGTCCAAGCAAAAGATTAGATGGGTGTAGGGGAGGGCTGGAGGTGGGGGAGAAATTCCATGAACCATTTCTCATTTAATCTGGTCTTGTAAATAATTCCCTGTAAATAAACAATAATCAAAACAAAACAAAGATCTCCTAAGCCATGAGAAATGATATATAATATATATTTTGATTAATACTTTTCTGAGCTCTGGTGAAAGGGGCCATTATAAAAATGAAGTTGGATAAGATGATTAAATGTTATTTACAGAAAGGACAAGGGGCTGATTAAATCACCAAGGGGCTTTTCTTTATGGTTGCAGGGTTAAAAAAAAATGTATGTCGCTCGACAAAGATGTTTGCTTCATTTCAGTAATTAGAAACCAAACGATCTTGGACAGTCTGTCAGCCTCAATATGGTGGAGTTAGCTGGTGGATCATGTAAATAAAATCTGTCTGATTAGACTGAAAATTAAATCATTATAATTTTTCTTGATATCTTGGAATTTATTGTGGAGGTCTTGGAATAAAGACCTCCCACTCCCTGGGCAAAAAATAAGGGAAAAAAAAAAGACACCCTGAAGACTAATTTTAGGGCTAGATTTATCCTCCGGCTCTCATCTAGACACCTAAATAAGTGGCCAGTTTTTCAAAAGAGCAAAACCCCCATGCAGGCATCTAACATGAAGATGCATGGTTTTCAAAGGGCTCAGAGTCCATGCACTCCCATTGTTCTTAAGTGGGAGCTGAGCCCTTTTGAAAATCCGGCCCTAATTGGGGATGCTGAGCACTTGTGAGAATGTGACCTGTGAGCATTTTTTTTTTCTGGCCAACAGGCCATGCCATTCCCTGCTCATGGACTTGGCTCATGGCACAATCCGGTTGCCATTAGGAAAGCTCTAAGAGCCCAGACCCTCAGAGGTATTTAGGCACCTAACATCCATTGAAATCATCTAAATACCGTTGAAGGCATGGATGCAGCAGGCATAGGCGCCAACTTCCCGTCTTTCCCGTGGGTGCTTAACCCTGCCTCTGCCTCCGGCCCTGCCCCTACTCCACCCCTTCCATGAGGCCCCACCTCTTCCCACCCCTTTCCTGCCCCCACTCCAACCCCTTCCCCAAAGTCTCCGCCCCCTCCCTGCCAATATTCCAACTCCTTCCCCAAATACCTGCCCCGGCCCTGCCTCCTCCCCTGAGCGTGCCACGTTCCCGCTCCTCCCCACCCCTCCCGGAGCATGCTAATGCTGCCAAACAGCTGTTTGGTGGCGATCGGTCGGTAAATGCTGGGCGGTAGGTGGAGTGGCAGGGACGTGGCGCGCTCAGGGGAAGAGGAGGAGTTGGGGTAAGGGGTGGGGGGAGCTTGGCTGCTGGTGGGTGCAGAGCACCCACTAATTTTTCCCCGTGAGTCGGCACACGGGGAAAAATTTTATTCTGTGGACCACGCCCCCTGCTCTGCTCCATGGCTCCCACAGCACACAGGGTTGGCACCTCTGGCAGCAGGTACTCCCAGCCAAAGCATGCTGGGACTGGGTGTAGGATGGGAATAATATGAGATTCAGCCCCAGAAGGAGGTTGGCGGGGGGGAACAAGGAGAGGGGGAATCCCATAATGCCCTGTGCTGGAGGAAGGGAGGCTCCCCTAACAGCATGGACAGGGGGAGGGAAGCAGGGCAGTCAGTTCTCCCCTCAGACCATGGCGTGGGGAAGGAGTTGGGGGAGAGGGGCTCCCCTCACACCAGGAGTAGGGAGAGCAGAGGGAATATGGGCTCCCTTCATGCCATGAGCAGGGGAGTGAGCAGGGAGAGTGGGGGTCCACTCACAGCATGGGCAGGAGGCAAGCAGTTGCAGTCGGGCTTCTCTTACACCACGGTGGGAGAAGCTGAAGTTAGTTCCTTATTCCCAGTTCCTAATTCAAAGGTATAATTATTTTTTGTAAACTCTCAAGTGGAAGTTTAAAGCTTTAGAAATGTCACCCAAAGAAGTGAGTGAATTTGATAACAAGATATATTCGTGTTTTGAAGAACACACTTTTCTGAGATGCAAGTAGGTCTCCAGTCCCATGTTCAGGGATCCATAGAGTGTAAGGCCAAGAGGGACTATTAGATCATGTAGTCTGACCTTTTGTATAACACAGGCTGCGAACTTGCACCCAGTTACTGCTGTATTGAGCCCAATAACTTGTATTTGGCTAAAGCACATCTTCCAGAAAGGCATCCAGCCTTGATCAGAAAATATCCACCACTTCCCTTGGTAGTTTGTTCCAGTGGTTAATCAGCCTCATTGCTAAAAAATTGTGCTTTATTTCTAATTTGAATTTTGTCTGGCTTCAGCATCCAGTCATTGGTGGTTCTTATGCCTTTCTCTGCTAGGTTAAAGAGCCATTTAGTGCATCTCTGAATTCTGTGGCTGGCGTATCTTCATTTCCTTTCTCTTTCCATTCCAAAATGCCAGAATAGCCCGTATCAACTCTGAGTGTTATCCAGCTTGTGGAAACATATAAAATGGTTTCCAGAACTATTCCAACAACTTCATACCTGAGAGGACAAGACATTTGCTTTAATACATTATAATTTTTATGCAAATAATTTTTATGTCCTCTGTTGAACTAATCAACGTTTGAAATATGGTTTTAATTTAGATTGTATATTTAAATTGAAGAGAGGGATTAGCAATATGAGAATGAAAGACAGCTGTGTGCCTCAGTAGAAAAAGAGAATTTACACAAGTTACTTTGTTTCTGTTTTCCTTTTGGTGCAAGATGAAGGAATTTTGAATAAACTAGTAAATTTCACTAGTCTCTTCTGCTATGGTGAGACACTTTTTCAGCCACATAAAGAGGGGAAAGGGATTAAAAACAGTGTTCAGACAATGCTGTTCTCAGCCATGGCAAAAATTCATCACTTTCTTGGACTCTATTTTTGATTTATTTGTATGTAGTAGCATCTAGTGCAACCTAGTGACCATTGTGCTAGGTGCTTTACATGCATAAAATATAAGGAAATATACCATTTTTGGTAAACAAACTTCAGGAGTTTTCAACTTGTAAATTTCATTGATTTTTTTCCCCCCCACCCACCAAATGTGAGATCAACCCAAAGTTGATTTTTTTATTTTACATAGGTTGCCATTTTCATTCTATGTGCACACTTGAGGGCAACCCCTGCCCCATCACCCCCATGGGGGCAGACCATTTAGATGCAATGAGATTGGGTCACTTCTGTTTTGCAAGGGGTGAAAAACACAGCAGTCAAGCACCACAATACTCAGATCTTGGGGAGAGGGCTCCTGGTGCAGCCACATACAATGGCTCTCTGAGGGATGAGGTGAAGGTGAAGATCCATCTGTCTGTCTTGCTTCCCTGAGGCCAGTGTAGAAGCTGTGCAGCGATCTGTCCTGGGGGAGGATTTTTCTTTCTCTTGCCCCCATGGATAACTGCAGGGCCCATCACAGTTAGAACAGAATAAAACAGTGATGTCAATGCAGAAGTCAGTTAGAGCAGGGGTAGGTAACCTATGGCACATGTGCCGAAGGCGGCACGCGAGCTGATTTTCAGTGGCACTCACACTGCCCGGGTCCTGACCACCGGTCTGGGGGGCTCTGCATTTTCATTTAATTTTAAATGAAGCTTCTTAAATATTTTAAAAACCGCATTTACTTTACATACAACAATAGTTTAGTTGTATATTATAGACTTATAGAAAGAGACCTTCTAAAAACGTTAAATTGTATTATTGGCACACGAAACCTTAAATTAGAGTGAATGAATGAAGACTCGGCACACCGCTTCTGAAAGGTTGCCGACCCCTGAGTTAGAGTTTTAGCAGCAAAAAGGACTCCATTATTGGTCCCTCAATGTAATAATGCAAAGATTCATCCATTGGTTATGTTCTTATTTATTAGCATTTCCTTCTTTTTTATGCACTTCCACTAATTGGGACCCTGACATCTGATCCAGGCCTATTCTATTCTATTTTGGTGTGCCTATCACTGTACTATCTGAGTGTCTACAACTTTAAAGGCACTTTAACTAATAAAGGCCCTACAGGGTTATTATCAGAGTGGTCTCTTATGGCCTTATAATCTATGAATCTATGTTCTGAAAACATGTGGTCTCAGAAATCTGTTCAAGGAATGTGACTAATATCAAAGTAAAAGAACGCTAGAAAGAAGTTCCTCCCATGTTTGTATTAATGTGAGGGTATCTCCAAAGATACTGATTTCCTCCCCTCCCTACCCAGAGAGTTGTCTTCTGTGTTTCTGAGATGTTTCTATAAAATAAAAGTATAGGTGAAGAATGATGGGAAACAGTAGATTCCATTATGTGACGAGTATGCTTTGTTGATTCGTGGAATGAATGGCTGATTCCATTAGCCCTTCCAAAGCTTGCCAGTTATGTTATTAAAGTGTGTTTAAAACATTTAGTAAAAGGTATGTTAATAACGACACAGGATTGAAACACTCATGTTAGGCTTGGTTTAGTCCAGGAGGCATGGTCCAGTGATGTCCATACAGGAGCTATGAATTCTAACAGTGGCTCTGATATTGACTTCTGTAGCCTCGCACTCAAATTACACTGTACTTTAAAGTTTCCACTTTGTCTCTAGGTCACAGTTTCCATATTTGTAAAATGGGGATAATAAGAATGACCTACCTCAGAATCAATGACATGAATGAACATTAATAATGATTGCAGAATTAATGTTTGCAAAGTGTTTGAAGATAGAAGTGCTACGTATAATATTAATAAATGGTAGCATGATGATTTGATATGCTCCTGTGCTTTCTACAATACACAATACATACCACGCAAGCCAGATTTTCCCTTCATAATGTTCCATCGACTTCTGCAGAGATCATTTGATTTAATATGTTTACTGTGCAAACAGTTACATTTTAAATGTAGAAGTTTAGCACTCAAAAGTTAACCTTTTAATCACATCCATCCTTGAAGGTAGCAGCTCTGCTGTGTATATGTGTGGCATAAAATGATGGCAAAGGATCTGAGATGTTGGCATTTAATAGAGTTATGTATACAGAGTAGAAAGGACAATGGTAAGATTAGCTAAACTGAGCTCCAGAAATATAATCTGAGTTGTTTTTCTTTTCATTCCATAACCAAATATTCTATTGGGGTCAAATTCAGCTTGATGTAAGTAGGTCTCACCCTCACTGAGCTGGATTCTCCTACACTAGGGGCTGAATTTGATCCCCAGAATTCAAACAGTAAGAGGACTAAGTAAGGAAGAGGTCTTTGTAAGGAAATCACCACTGCCAGAACAAGATTTATTCAGTGTTGTAGCTGTATCGAGTCCAGGATATTAGAGAGACAAGGTGGATGAGGTAATATCTTTTACTGGTCCAGCTTCTGTTGGTGAGAGAGACAGGCTTTTGAGCTATCCAGAGCTCTCCTTCAGGTCTTCTTCAGGAAGCTTAGGCAGTCAATCCCTGTTTAGACCAGCAGAGGATCTAGACCTATACATTTACTGGCCTCTACAAACTTTGAGATTGTGGAGTTGGTATGTGTATTCATGTTGCTTTGCTGAAGCACAGAAACATTTTGGTAAGAAGCAGTTAATTTAGTTCTCTCTCCTCAGCCTGAATCACAGCTATGCTGGCACAAACGAACCACAAAGCACGCTCAAGAGGCTCTCTGTGGGAGCTGTGCCAATGTGGAGGAGGACCAACAGTGGGTGTACCAGGTGAGGCATTCTTACAACCCAGTGAATCTATATTGCTATAACAACTCATAAGGGCACGATTTAGGGCAGCCCTTAGGCCTGTCCTATCCTGCATTGAGGGCTGAACTGGCCTCTCACAGACCCAGAATCCAGGCGGGACAAGTGGCCTCCCTTTTCTCCATACACCAGTCCTAACTCTGGTGTAAGAATGAAGCAGGGTGCTGGAGTTTGTCTAGCTACTGCAGTGACGGATGCATAGATAGATTGTACATCTGCCTGTTAATCTGGTCTACTCTTCCAGTTTAGATTGATGTCTGCAGCTGCCTCAAGGGTTTACTTTCTTGGGTGGGCACGTTGCTTTACTTCAGCTACTCTCCATGATCTTACTACTGGATGATCTTTCGTTCAAGGTAGACGGCAAAGGGACAAATTCCATAAATTTTTATTCATTCCTTACTCGGGCCTTTCTCGATAGGAGCACTTTATAGATTTTTTTTAAGGCCTGAAGGGACCACGGTGATCAGCTAATTCAGTCTGTTGCTTCACACAAGCCATAGCATCTTCCCTCGTGGTTCCTGCATCGAGACCCATAGCCAGTCCATTATCAACCTTCCTCTGCTCGAGCCTGATCCAAAACCCACTGAGGTCTTTTAATTGACTACTGTGGGAGATGGATCAGTCCTTACAAGAGATGCAATTCCCATCATTTTTATAGTCAATGAGTAAAAAGAGAGAGGGGCACTGTCCTAGTTCAGGGCAGCTGCCCCTGTATTCTCTCTCTCTAGTTCAGTAAGGGCACCCACTCTCAGGCTTCCCGCTCCCCAGCCGTCACCTCTCTTGGGCGGAGACATGCGTTTCTCTCCCTCCTGACCAGAGTATTTCCAGCCTGCATAGTTCCCTGCCTATTCTATGAATTCCTCAGCAAGTCAGACTGCCGCAGCAGGCTGGCTTTGCCTTCTCCTTGGAGGTATACACGGCGTAACTGCCTACAGTAAATTACCCCACTGCTCTTTCTATGCAAGTACATTTATTCTTAAGGTAAAAGCATTACAGAGAAAACATTAAAACAATAAAAAACCTAATACACATGCTAATAAGGGTACCAGAGATCACTCAAACAGGGGCTCTGGCAGGTGAACAGTCCTTCAAACCCCATTCAAGGGTTTTCCTGTGTTTACAAGCTCATAACACTTTTTCCTCAGAACAAGAACATCCCTCAATCAGTATATCACTCCTTTACACAGTGTGGGTCCCTGATCTGCAGTGACCGTCAATAGGTAATCACCCAGACAATGGTCCCATCCTCAGGGAGAACCTATAAAAGGCTGAGTTTTTGGCATTACTGAGGTGGAGGGGTACCTTGTTTAAAATAATCCTTTGAAGCCCAGAACACTTCCCAGGGTTTACATTAGTCATGTCTCCCCCCTGTGACATCACACACAATCCACAAATATTTGCATTTTTAATACAACAAACTCCTAAGATACTTAAACTTAATTCAATACGGTTTGTCCAGGATATTGCAGGAAAGTGCCTTGTCACAGGCACATCAGAGAGGTTCCTGACTGAATAAACTACCACTCAAAGGGCAAAAGACTAATACTGGATACATTTATTCAGTCCTTGTTGAGCCAAATCTCCCATTGAAGTCAGGGCAGAGGGAGTAAGCAGAGGCAACAGGTTGTGGGGGGCATGCAGGGTCACATCCCCCTCCCGGTTTGCTGATTGGCTTCTACTGAGCATGCTCAGATGGAGTGAGCATGCTCAGTAACACAGCTGAAGCCGGTTGCCCTAACTCTGTTCCCCCACTATCAGCAGGCATGGGGTTTCTCTGGGAGTAAAATTCCCCATATTTGCCCATATGAAAACAACTTAAGCTATGTACTTGTAGTCCCTGATTTTCTTAAACAGATTCCTTAAAACAAAGATATTGTCTGTTTATATTAGACCGACAATTACATCATTTTATCCCAGGAGTCACTGTGATAGAACTGGTAAAATCTTTAGACCATTGCCACTGCAAAGGTTGCCAGGTATTAAAAATAGCATTGCATCTTTCCTTTTCTGTGGTATTTTATTATTATTTTTCCAATGTGTTGGTTATTGAGTGTGATCATTCTTTCAAATGAGTTTGGACAGCATCTATAGCTTTGTAGCAATTAAGAGGCCACAGACGTTAGCAGCTCAGGAGGAATGGAGGAGGTTTTAATAGCTTTATTTATCTTTAGCTTCTACTGTTTGGACTTCCTCAATGGTGGGCAGTTTTGTATCAATAAAAGGATGCTAAAGCTTGTTTCTTGTAAATGCAAGTGGGTCATTATCAATGGTGTGGAGAGACTTGCACAGTAGTTGAGAGCGATGTTCTTCTCTTGACTCTATCATCAATTACAAGGTTGCCAATGAATCTTAGAAAATGTGAACACAAGCATTTTATGACCTACTTCAATGAAACTCTGTCAAACTGCAATGCTTCCTCCTCATTGCTAATTGTCTTCTTAAGTAGATGTGTCTGCTGACATCATTTAATGTCAAACACTTACCTTTGCCTGAAGGGTGATGGAGAGAAATGTTGCCAGGAAAGTTAACTAGTTCATACTGACAAGTTAACTCTCTCTGTTTATTGTTTCCTATGACATGTAATAGATATATTTCATGTGAGATATAGGTGCGATCTATAATTGTTAGAGCCTAGGGATTGAGGCGACTGGACAATTCACTTAACCTCTCGGTGCTTCATTTTACTTATCTGTAAAATAAGTATATTGTACGAATAACATTACAACTGCTTTGGGATTCTGATAATAGCATATTGTTTTCATCCTGATGTGTTAGCTGTAGCCCATAGGCGGTTTCATTACAAGCTGATTCAAAAACTCATTGAACTCAGTAAAAGTCTTTCCATTGATTCCAGTGAGCTCAGGCCCTATGGGAAAGATTTTCAAAGGCACAAATGGCAGCTAGGTGCCTAACTCCCATTGAAACTTGATGGGGGTTAGGTGATCAGTGGCCATTTGCACCTTTAGTGGGCAAAATTCTACCCTTGGATGTGTACATGTGGATCCCATTAGGGCAAATTCTATAATCCGTAGCTGCTCCAGTGAAGTGAATGGACTGACTTCTCATTTCCTCCATTGCAAATGAGTCATTTGGCCCATTATGTTTTTTGTCTGGGTCACTTAACTTCCCCGCATCAAAAAGAAAGGAAAGGAACCGAAGACTTATATGCAAGCTACTTTGACACTGCCCGCCTTACTGATTACACTGTAAGAGCATGTACCATGTTTTGGACTGCAGATGTAAGTTGGAGGGGTGTGAGCCGCCTACCTCAGCTTCCTTGTACGTTTTGCTGTTTCAAATGAAGAAAAATCAGCCCTTTGACACAGTCACGTAGCCTGTCCTCTTTCTTGTCCTTGTGCCAAGAGTGCATCTCCATGACATGCATGGTGTGTGGTTTTGAAAGATTGCACTTCCTGGGAACAAGTCACAGTTTGATCTAAGAGCCAGAAAACAATGCCTCTTATTATTTATCTCGTTAAAGGTACATAGGCCACTGACTGAATCTCATGTGTCACCGTTAATTTAGCACTAAATGCTATGCTACGAAGAGTACAGCTTTGAGGAGCACATTAAGAGAATCTCGGACATTAGACTCTTTTGTTAGCTCTTTTTCAGTTGGGTGCCAAAGAGACCTGTTTCTCGGGTCACGTCTTGTGTTATCAGAAATCCAAACATAGGGCCACATCCTGAGGTCCCTCCCTGTTTGATTTTTTGCTCAAGCCAGTTCTCACTGACTTCCATGGGAGTTTACCTGAGTAAGGATAAATAAAAACTTAGTAAAGACCTCAGGATGCCATCTCCTCCTGAGTATATTAAGTAGTGAAGAGTAGGCCAGATCCTCAGCTGGTGTAAATCAGCAAAGCTCTATGCTCTACTGAAACAAATGTATCTAGGGCCACATTTACAAAAGTATTTAGGCACCTAAAGATAGAGGATATTCGTCTTCTCTCATGCTTGTGAAGAATTTTGAGATTTATGGAGGTAAATAGCTCTCTTAGTTACCTAAAAATACTTATGAACATTTTCGGTTCAAGCATTTCTAGAAAATCTTTGCATTAATGGCTAGCAGTTGAGTTACTGCGGCCCCACGTGATTTTCAGAACGGTATCCAAAGTTTTCTTTTCTCCTCAGTTGCTTCCCCCCACTCGTAACAATTCCCTTTTTAAAATAAGGCCTTAGGTGTTAGCAGAGTCAACCTCTTCCAGCACAAAGGTGAAGGGCCAATTCCTGCAACGGATATATTAAAAAATGTTTCCTATATTGGAAATGAGTTTGTGATGTGGAGGAAAATGTGTTCTGTGCATTTTTTTTTTAAAGTGAGGGACACTCAAATTTCCCACAAAGAGGGGTGGAAAGCTGACGTTGAGCATGATGTTGTCAAGCCCGTCTGGTGAGATGTGAATCCAAATTTCTCACCTGATTGCTCTTCTCTGCCTACGGGGTAAATTTTCCAAATGATGCACAGGAGGTGCATGGGCAAAACCTATTAACAAATAATTGGTTTATGCCCCTGCCTCCTGCATGCTTTAAAAAAAAAATCCCTTCCCCTTCTTGCCCCCAAGTGTCAATCCTATTGAAAATAAGACGGAAGCGCTGAAAAATGTAGTGAAGGGGCACAGTGGTTAAGGAAGGAGCTGTGAGTTATAGTCCCACTGATTCAAGGTACTGAACCCAGAGGGAGATATTTTCTCACATTGCCGAAAATTGTTGTTTTACACGTATTCAAAAATATCATGTAGAACTTTCCTATCAGCACAGTGTAACAAACACTGGAAGACAGCCTGAAAAAGAGGAGACTAAGGGGGGATATGATAGAGGTATATAAAATCATGAGTGATGTGGAGAAAGTAGATAAGGAAAAGTTATTTACTTATTCTCATAATACAAGAACTAGGGATCACCAAATGAAATTAATGGGCAGCAGGTTTAAAACAAATAAAAGGAAGTTCTTCACACAGCGCACAGTCAACCTGTGGAACTCCTTGCCTGAGGAGGTTGTGAAGGCTAGGACTATAACAGCGTTTAAAAGAGAACTGGATACATTCATGGAGGTTATGTCCATTAATAGCTATTAGCCAGGACGGGTAAGGAATGGTGTCCCTAGCTTCTGTTTGTCAGAGGGTGGAGATGGATGGCAGGAGAGAGATCACTTGATCATTACCTGTTAGGTTCACTCCCTCTGGGACACCTGGCATTGGCCACTGTCGGTAGACAGGATACTGGGCTAGATGGACCTTTGGTCTGACCCAGTACGGCCGTTCTTATGTTCTTCTTATGTTCTTATGTTCAGAATGTGGGCTTCCAAGCCCCAAAGTATTGTTCACTATTAGAAATAAGAAAAAATAATGTAATTAAAAATAAAATACATATAAACCAGTCCCGAATGAGCTAAATTCTGCTTGGTGTCTCACCAGTGTAAATCTGCAGAACTCCACTGAAATTAAGAAGGCTACTCTTGATTAACCACACTGTAACCAGAAGGAAAATCTGACCTAATAGGCACAAATATATTGTTCAGGCAAAACTTCCTCATGGCAAAATCTGTTCAGACTGTTGGAAAATCTCCAGGGGAAAGTGATGGAAGCCGTTTCATGTTGGACACTTTAAAACTATACTAGGCTGGGCAGAGCAGTGAAGGCTCTAGGGAACAATATTGCACAGGCAGTAGGATGGACTGAGGACATAAATCTTTTTTTTCTTTTTACACAGCAGTACCTAGAGGCCCTAACCAAGGTCAGGGGCCTATTGTACCAGACACTGCACATACACAGCATAAAAGACAGTCTCTGCTCCCTCAGAACTGACAGTAAATAGACAAGACAGACAAAGTGTGTGTGAAAGGAAATATTATTATTGCCATGTTAGGCAACTGAGGCACAACGAGATTAAGTGACTTGACCTAGATCACACAGGAAGTCTGTGGCAGCATCAGGAAATGAACACAGCATCCCCGATTTCTAGTACACTGTATTGAACCAAGACCATCTTTCTTCTGTAGCACTTGTAGGTCTAACAGAATTCACTTAATCAGAATACTGATGAGCATGCGCCATTTGATTCAAACTTCGGTGAAACCTGGATTTGGCTCTGAATGCTGTGGTGTGGGTTTTCTTTCTTTCTTTCTTTCTTTCTTTCTTTCTTTTTCTTTTAGTAACTTTTAATTATTTTTGACCTATGTAAAGAAAACAATAATAGCAAATTATATGTAAACTCATAATGTGATAATCATTTACAACCTAACTGCAACTCTGCTTAAAACATTTGTGATTATATACAGTGTGAATGGTTAATCTCTCTGTGCCTCCATTCCATATCTATAAAATGGGGATAATATTTCTGTTCTCTATTTATACTGTAAGGTCTTTGCTGCAGAGTCTTTCTCTTACCATGCGTGTACAGAACTTAGCACAATGGGGCCCTGATCTTGGTTGTGGTCACTGGTCACTACTGTAATACAAATAATAATAGTAATAAATAGGCTTGGCAGAATTCAATTATTTTTTATCATTTTGATGGAAAATGTTTATTTTTAAGCATTTTAAAAAATTGATTTACATTTTCACAATTGTGCGAAATTACGGGAAGTCAGACAATTATTTAATGACAGTAGACATTGAGAATCAAGAAGTTAAAGGTTTATAAACTGTTAAAACACAAACTGTCAACATCACATATCAAAATATACAAGTAAATGACCCTAAATCAGTATTAATTGTAATTAATTGTAACAACAAGTCTAATTGAAAAGTCTAAATCACTGGATTTTGCCTCTAAGTTTCAAGCAGCATTTTTCTTACTTTATCTAGCTGTAAAGTTTGATTATTATCAATGGAAATATTTTACCATCAGTTTTTGTGTGTACAGTGAAATTGATGTTTACCAACATTTACTGATTAAAAATCTAACTTTTCCAAGCTTAATAATAAAGTATATGCCAAATTCTGCAGCCATTCCTTATCCAAGGGAATTTTGCCTAAGAAAGGACTGCAGGATTTGGACTATGTTACTTCATACACAACTTTCCGTGTGTCTGCTGATGTGAATGCCATTTTAAAATCTTCAGTAAAAGTGCCATTATGAAAATACGAATTCCTTTATGGTTTGAAAATGTGTAGACTGAGCCTGCACTATAAAATCAATATCAACATTTTCTATGTGATTTTTTTGTAAGTAAATGAGAAAAAGTCCTGCCTCGTGTTTTGCTGAAAACAGTCAGGGGACAAGTCAGTCATTTCTGAGGTTTACAGCATTAAGGGGTTGTTAATACTGAGGCCTGGAACAATGCTAATAAATCAGCTTACATATGCAAACAAAGGTATCCAGGTTGGCTGCAGTACGTTCCATAAAAGCTATTATTCACCTCCCAGGAGGTAAATAACAGTGCTTTTTCTGGATCTGTAAGCACATCTCCTTTTGAAAATATTAGTTTAAAAGGAAAAAAAAAACCAGCTGCATTTCTGAAGCCAAGACTGGAACTCTCTTTCTCATAACTTTTGAGAGTTCAGATTACTGCTCCCCAAGTGGTTAACAGTTCATTTACCAGCACTAGGAAAGTAGTGGAAGCTATGGATGGTCCTTTCTGAGAGGACAGGCCTTACTTCCACAGCCTTCCCTCCCCAGGCTGCTCTCCTACAGAAAACCAACTTTAACATTGCCCTTGATGTCTTCGAATCAAGACTGGATGCATTTCTGGAAGTTTATGCTCTAGCCAAACAGAAGTTACTGGGCTTAATACAGGGGTAAATGGAGGAAATTGAAGGACCTGTGATTTACAGGCGGTCAGACTAGATGATCTAGTCCAGGGTGGCCAACCTGAGCCTGAGAAGGAGCCAGAATTTACCAATGTACATTGCCAAAGAACCACAGTAATACGTCAGCAGCCCCCCATCAGCTCCCACCCTCCAGCGCCTCCCACCCACTGGCAGCCCTGCTGAACAGTGCCTCCCACAATCAGCTGTTTCGCATGTGCAGGAGGCTCTTGAGAGGAGGAGGAGTGAGGGCATGGCAGACTTGGGGGAAGGGGTAGGAGTCTTGGGGGAAGGGATGGAGTGGGAGCAGGGCCTGGGGCAGAGCAGGGGGTTGAGCAGTGAGCACCACCTGGCACATTGGAAAGTTAGCATCTGTAGCTCCAGTCCCAGAGTCAGCGCTTATGCAAGGAGCCGCATATTAACCTCTGAAGAATCGCATGTGGCTCCGGAGCCACAGATTGGTCACCCCTGATCTAGTTGGTCCCTTCTGGCCTTAAACTCTATGAATCTCTGAGCCCCATAGCACAGATTTCATAGAGGATGTATTCAGTAAATGCATCTCCTGGCTGCTCCGATCACCATTCTTCCTTGTTCAACACTGCCAACTTTTGGGGCTGTGCTGGCCATGTTGAGGGTAGAGATGGCGATAAAGGTGTTCCTGCAACCTACCCACTGGCAGACTTTCTGCCAGCCAGGACCCTCTGCGCTGGCTTCTACTAATATAGATCCTGGATGGATCTGGCCCACGGGCTTCTTATTTCAGTGAACATCAAGATGTATTGTCCCTTGACAATAAATTGGCTGTTCCTGGATCAATATTTACCACTTGGGTCAATTAATCTTGATATTCACCTCATCAGTAGTCAATATCTACTCATTGATTTTAAGTGTAATGAAAAGTAAATACAAAGGGCCCAATCCTGATATCCTGACTGGGCAAAACTCCCATTGAAATCAAGTCCATGTCAGAGCTAAGAACAGACTTCTAGGAACTCTGACTCCCAGACTTACACTTTAAATAGTGGATCGTCCTTCCTCCTCTTCCATATTTACCGCACCATTTACACTTACGAGCGTGGTGCGATTGTGAGGCATTCCCAAAACATATAATGAATGGTAGCTAAACTGAGAATCCTTGACACTCAGGTGAAATTTCTTTTTTATACGTAACTAACATCTGTTGGGGCATATATTCTCTGAGCAGAAGATTAAAGAACATCATTGCCAAAGTAAGTTTAGATGTAATTGGTGTTTGCTTTACAGCTCAGCCGTAGTACAATTTTTGACTGACATGTTCAAAGGAGAATTGTGATCTCACATTTAGCACTTAGCCAATGAAGTTAAATTGATCTCAGTGGGCATCATGCTAAATTCTATAATTGGTCCCTACTCATCTGAGATTTTTTTACTTTTTTTACTTTTTTACTTGAGGAAGAACTAAGGACTACAAGGTTTGGCCCATTATTATTATACATGAATGGATTTGTTTACAATAAAGCTTTGCACGGTATTTTAAACCACAGGCTTTAAGAGCATTTCCCTGGCTTGCAAATGAAACAAAGACATACCTATAAGTTCTTTCCTGACTGCAAATGTATTGCCTAGAGAGTGTTCATGAAAAGTGTAGCCCTTTCATAGAATCATAGAATAGAATCATAGAATATCAGGGTTGGAAGGGACCTCAAGAGGTCATCTAGTCCAACCCCCTTTGTATTCTCTGTACTATTATTTCTGGATCTTTTGCATGCTCTGAGAATAACAAATGAGCTGCAAGTTTAGAGTGACAGTATGTGCAACAAGATGAAAAACTAATATTTGCAAAAATAAAATAAAAAATTATTCCCTGTAGGTAATTTTTAATTTTGGGGTTCTGTGCAAGCTTGTACGGCTACAAACCATCATTGTAACCAAAATGTTTCTCTCTCCAATCATTATCAAAATGAGATTTTCTTTCTGCTAGAGTGGAGCTTTTTCTTCCTTTTCTTTCTTGCTACATCAACTACATTAGCTACTACAAAAAGGTTTTGGCTACTGACCAGTTTAATTTGCTACGGAAAAGAATATCATCATATTCAGATAAAGAAAAAGTGCCCTTTAAAAAGAGGTGAACAATCAATGACAAAAAAGTAGATATTGGCACATAAACTAACAGGAGAGGAAGCTGAGCGCAGTATGACAATGGTTTGTTTAGTCTAAGGGATTAATTATTCAGCAGTTGCAATCATGATGAAAGTATGCATACTAGACTAAAACTGGCACAAAGGTTAATTGGTATCTAAGGGCTGTCTTTAGTCATCGGATACAGTTAAGTAGCATGGATGCTATTTTAGGACATTTTTAGACTTTTAAAACCCTCCACAAACCCCCCAAAGTTGAGTGTGACAAAGGTAGTGAGATGATTTCCAGGCATGAGGATAGCCGGAAATTGGTATCTAGCACCAGCCCCTGCATGAGAAAAAAGCCTTGTGTGCTTGATAGGGTTGAAAAATGAATTCCCCGTCACCACTGTTTTAAGCCTTATGGGTGCTATTTAAACTTGACATGTCATAAATCCAATCTCTACAAACAGGATCACATTTGTTTTCTGTCCATTTTTATTTGTGTGCATAGAGGATTGCAACGGCACACATGACATTAGGTGTCATGGCATCCAAACGAAGGTTTTGTTAAATGAACGCACATTAATGCTGTACGGTACCTGAGAATCTAATGATTGGTAGAGGCTTCTATTAAGGAGACTTGGCATGCACGAAGAGGACATGCCTTTTGGACACTTCTGCCTGGAAATGCTGTGCTAAATGGACACATCTGAAGTTCATTCGTGAACTCTGAGTTGTCTACACACATGCTCAGCTATCAGGATAACACCGTTTAGATTTGCTCACTGTGCTATGCCCGTTTCGCTAAGCATAGAAGTTAAGTAAAGGTGGGTTTAGATGGATGGTTTGTGTGGTGCAGCAAGTGGCTTACCTTTCAGGGTTGGTCTTTGATGACCCCAAGATAGCAATGTCATGTTGGGGGTGCCACAAGCACCTTTACCCTTGTTCAGATTGCTGAGACGCAGGGCTGGATTTAGGGGCAGGTGACCCAGGCGACCGCCTGGGGTGCTAGGCTTGCGGGGGTGCTGGGCTCAGGGTGCTGTTTTTGTTGTTAGCGACAAAGGGGAAAATAGAATGTTTGAAGTACTGTGCTGTAGTAACGGACTGCACCCCGACATTAGTCACAATGAAAAGATGTCATTTACAGTAAGATTTGTTGATGACAGACATGGCTGTATCCAAGTAAAGGAACACATTATCTATTTCCGGTCTGTGGACAGCTCTATGGGGAAAGACCTAACAGAACTGTTTATGAACGTTTAGAATGAGAATAAAATAAAGCTTCAGGACTGCCGCGACCAAGGCTGTGACAACAGCACCAACATGAAGGGAAGAAACAACGACGTCCAGGCAAGGATCCTTGTGCTGATCCAAGAGCGTTCTTCATGCCTTGTGACTGCCATTCCCTCAACCTGGTTGTGTCAGATGCAGTGTCATCTGCTTAAGATTCAGTATCTCTCTTCGGAGTACTGCAAAGGATATACATCCTGGTTTCAGCATCAACTATCAGGTGGAAGAGCCTCATGGACAATGTTACAAATCTGACCATGAAGCCGCTAAGTGACACTCGCTGGGAGCGCCTTATTGACAGCGTAAAGCCAGTGAGGTACCAAGTGACTGAGGTTTACGACACCCCAATGGAACTGGCACAGTCGAGTAAAGCTGAGGCCGGAATCTGACATAAGGCACAAAGCCTGGCAAACCAGATCACTGACTTCAAATTTCCGGTCTCACTTGTGGCTTGACATGATACCCTGTTCCAAGCAAACGTTGTAAGCCAGGGACTACAAACTCAGTCTCAGTTTGATAAGAAGTTGCCTTAATTTCGTTGTGGCCTACAGAGACAGCAGATTTGAAGATGCCATCACTACTGCCAGAGAAATGGTGGAAAACTTGGGAGTTGAGCCTGTCTTCAAGGAAACTCGTATTCATTGGGAGAAGAGGCAATTTGGTTACTAGGGCAGTAGTGATGGGAAGCTCGAAAGAAAAATTCAAGAGGGAGGTTTTTTTTGCTTGCTTGATTACACTGCTCAGGTGTCCACCAAAAAAAGATTCACACAAATGAAGCACCATGAAATGACCTGGAGGGGAGAGAGGTTGTATGACCTTAGTAAGCTACCAGTGGGCAGGAAAACACTCTTGAACAATTGTATGGACCTTCACTGGACGCTGACACATGGGGAATATTTGGACCTCAATGATAAAGACCTCTATGTTGTATTGGACAACATCCGTCACATTTTGCCACATGGGAAGCACTCTCCATTCCAAGATCTCCAATTCATTCATGAGGCAGGGCTGAAGGACACTTTTCCTAATGTGTGGATAGCTTTGAGGATTCTGTTCACGCTGCTGGTCACAGTCACGAGTGGTGAGCGCTTTTTGAAGCTCAAGCTCATTAAAATATATCTTTATCGATGATGACCGACAAGAGACTGACATCACTTGCTATTTTATCACTTGAAAATGCCATTGGCTAGTCTTTGGATCTCTCTGATGCTGTGCTTCAATTCGCGAGGGCAAAGGCGAGAAAAGCGATCTTTAGAACTAAAGGACTAGGGTTAACATTCTAAAGCTGTCACCTACTGTAACACTGTTTAACAGTGTTGGGGCACAGTTCAATTTCTTGATGTTAGTACATTTCAGTTATTCTTAAAATTAAAAAGTTTCTATAAGCGTAGGGGAAACGAATGTTTTAAATTTGCTTATATATGGCATGAATTAATATCGATTTACAGATCCTAGCATGCAAATTTATCGTCTTATATGGCGGGGATAACTCATGCTTGCAGATCGTGCATCAAAGTCATGGGCTACAAGTGCAATAAAAAATAAGGTATTCAAAAGTTTAACACATAGAGGTGGGAGGGCACTGAAGATGCTCCTTGCCTGAGGCGCCCATTTGGTCTAGGGCTGGCCCTGCTGAGACAGATGTATCATATGTCTACTGATACAGGTGTGTGTGTTACAATAGTACTTAGAGTCCCCAACCATTGTGCAAGGTACCGTACAAAAACAGAGTAGGAGACAGTCCCTCTTCTGAAAAACTCACAGCTTAAATAGACAAGACAGGGAATGAGTGGGACATGAAACAGAGGCAAAGTGACTTGCCCAGGGTCACACAGCAGTACAGTGGCAGGGTCAAGAATAAAATCCAGGCCTTCTGTGCCCTGTCCACTATATCACACGACCTCTGATACATGTATGTGTACACACACACATGCATGTACACACACATATATACTGGTACACATGTCTAGTCTATTTAAGGATAAAGAGGTATATGACATGAACATGTCACTATTATATTGCCTTATGATGTCTCTCAGAAGACAGGGAGGAAATGAAGAAATATAGTTTGCAGGCACACATGTTTGACAAGAAGATGTGCTGTATATGCTACAGTACTTAGGCAGACCGTGCTGGGTGCTAAAATATATATTCTGTAAAAAAAATTACACACATTCCAGACGCTTTGAGATGTTCTGCTCCGAGGGACAGTCTCTATCTATCAGTGTATCCGGACTGCATATCACACTTATGCTCTACAAATGACACTGGCTTCCTAATCATTGCTGGATCCATTTCAGGGTACCAGTTCTGATCAATAAAGGCTTGAATGGGCTAGACCCGCAGCATCTCCCTCCATGCCAGACCCTGGGAACTACGATTCACCAGCACAAAGTCAAACCACTAGAAGCTTGTGGCAAGACCTCTTTGTCGCAATGTCCCCATCTATAGAGCTCCTTGAGAATGGGGATCACGCTGACTCCAAGACTAGCTACATTCAGAGCACGGTGCAAAATGTCTTAGGGTTTTATACTGCCACCCATCTCTGTAGTATCTGAGCACTTTCTACATAAAATCAATAGCAATAGTGAAGTCCTTAGCAGATTTCATGGAGTCTCTGGCACTTCTCCTTTTCCTGGGTAAAATTCTACTTGCAGAACATTTTTTTAACTATATCTTTATTTAAATGTAAAAATGTGGTATTTTTTCTATGTTGATTTGTTCCAAGTTTTGGTTGGGATTTTTTGGGAGTACAAAGGGGGTATCAATGTGTGGGTGTTAGTCTTATGTTGTAAAGGCCTTTTTGAAGAAGGTTTTTCTCACATCTCCATGATGACCACTCCGGAATAAGGGCAAAGCACAAGAGAGTGGCAGTATTCGTATGCAAGACCACAGCCTGAGCAAGGGAAGGGAGGAAGGTTTTTGCTCTCCTTTGAAAGAAGGGGTGTTTCCCAATCACGTAACAAAGCTTAGATTCTATGGAAATGGGTGCTTTAGAAATACTGGTGGGGACCAAGTGAAATAATTTCTGAAAGCATGAAGTTAGACTCGGAGAGTGGTTACAAAATCAACAATATACAAACGCTGCCTATGAGAGAAGAATAAAGGATCTTTTTTCCTATATTAATCCTGTTAGCACATCACATTGCTAGGGCTGTTGGAAGGAAGTACCAAAGATTCCATTCATAACCCTTTCTTAGAGGGGTTATAAATCAGTGGCACGCTCCAGGCTGAAATGTGACATTCAAGGTCTCAACCTCAGAGCAATTGCTACCTTTCCCCCCCTGCCCCAAAGGCAGACTCAACGAAGCTGACGTCATCAGTCCAATGACCGGGAGGGGTCTCGTTGCAAGAGGCACCTGAAGTGGCAACAACAGTTGCATGAACTTTGACTGCATGAAACAGGGTAAAAGAACCAGGTTAAGCTCTTTAGGAATTTAAAGGAAAACTGTCTACTTAGGTTAGGTTCTAAATGTAAGTTCTGACAATGCATGAGAACCAGGAAGTGAAACACTGACCAGTCTAGTTTCATTGTCCAGATGGATGAAATTGGGAGGGGCGGGGGGGGGGAAGTAAACAAAAGCATAAAACAGGAAAAGTAAATTGTGTTTGCAAATACTTTCATTGTTAGTGATCAGAAGTGCTACTAGCAATGCAGGTAAAGAATTGAAAAATAGATGAACTTTATCTTAAACGTGTCAGTGGTTTTTTTTACTCCTTCTTTTTCAAATACATTTGGCATCCAGATAATGACAGGAGTGATAAGTCATCCACTGAAGGAGTGCATATTTCCTCTATTTGTCTTTAACACTGACCTCAGCCCCAGGCAGCCTGACAGAACAAAAACCATATTGTGCCTAATCCACTTCTCAGTTACCCCATTGTTTACACTGAGGTATGAGAAGAGGACGAATCCCTTTGTTTTAAATAAATGCACAGACCTTGATTCAGGGCAGCACTTAAACATGCTTACATTGAAATCAATGGGACTTAAGCACATGCTTAAAGAGCCGTACATCATGAAGTGCTTTGCTGAATTGAGATCTAAAGGGACAATATCAGGCTGATTAGGTCTCAAATTCAGGTTAATTTTTTTTGAGATTTTTATAAAACAAAGAGTAACTGAAATACTGTCTGATTTAAAAAAAAATACTATGAACATGTTTTTTAATTATTTAGCTTTAAATATTCCCCCAGCAGTGTCTGTTAGCAAAACTGGGCAGCCAATGGGCCACGAACAAGGTGAGCAATGTTATCCGAGTAACCAAACAGCACAGACAGCGAAAAATGAATGAGATTTTGAAAGTTCTTTCAGCTTTAATAACCACAGGTGCTATGACTAACACAGATGAAAATATGCAATTTTAAGTTGATGGTGCCCTTTTAAAATTGTGAAAGGGAAGGACGACATGTTCTTTGCAATAGCTCTAAGTACAATGGGGCATCCTCCCCCTCTGCATCTTGGACTGGTAAACATCATCATTAACAGTGAATTTCTCACGTTTATTTTGCCTGTCACCACCATGGACCTGATCCTGAGAGATATTGAATACCTGCTGCTACCATTGTGACATCGATGGGCATTGCAGACACTCAGCATTTCTCTGGATCAAGCCTCTAACATCGTTATCAAGCAGTTTTGTCATGTGAGGAGTGTGGCTGCAGCAATTCCTCAGTAGGCTATGGAGAATGAATTCCTTTTCTCTGTTGCCTGGGAAAGACTGTTTAGAAGCACTGTAGTCAGGGAAGAAATTGAAAAATCTTTTGTTGAACAAAGTACCTTTCACTTAAAAAACCAAGGCAAGATAAAACGACATGTGTGCTAATGATGTATTTTATGAACTGCCATCTGTCTCGGGAAAGGTCAGAGAAAAATAGCAACTGCCGTGCAGGTGATTGGTGAGAGGAGGGAAAAATGGCCCTCATCTAACCACGACAAGAAGCTTCTGTGACATCATATAAATGCCATAATTGGGAAGTGGTAAATTGAACAGGGCTGCCTTTTGAATTTGATGTGTCAATAAACAAGTTCAAGGTGACATGTTGGATCAATACCGCACGACAAGAATCATCCGACAAATTTACTGCAAAGTAATTGGGTGCAAAATGACTCAACTCAACCTTCACACTGCAGAAAATCAAACAAACAGGCAACCTACAGGCAACAGTTTGTATATGTCAGATGCTGCTTAAGGTAGCTTGCTTGGTACTAATAGAGTTGTTTTAAAGGGAAACACATACAATAATAAAAGTGTGGTGCCCTTTATTATGAAATTGACCTCAGGCATTGATACAACCCCATATGCCCCTTAAGGGTATATAAATAGAAAAACAAAACATACAATTGCTAGAGGTAGTCTTAAATATTAATATTTTTCTTCCTGTCTGCATTTAGATGGCAAATAAAATAGGTCTGGAAACATTTTTTTTTTTTGTGAATACAAATTAAAGGCTTTTAATTTTGGCAGGCATGCCTTTTCCCCTTCCTTTTCTTTACATTTTTGATAAAGCAGGGTAAAAATAAGACTTCTTTTTATATTAGCCTTAACCCCCAACCCCCACTGTTTATACTTGTGGACACTGCAGAAGGATATTAAATGCCAATCATTGGGTGGCATTAGAATTAACCATCCGCGCTGGTTTTTGAACCTTAAAAGAGTTACTCAGAAAAGTCTCTTCAGTGCATTAATTTGTTGACAACAAATTTGATGCTTGACTTGTCCACACTTGACAACCTTTAATCTTGAGTTTCTCTGAGGGGAAAGAAGAGAGCTTATTTTTCTGTGAAATTTGGGCTTGTGCCAAGTATAAAACAGAAGCCTCTGCACTGACTATGCACTTTGGAAATGTCATGGAGATTGGTTGTGTTTTAATTGTACATTCGTTTGAGAGTGAAAAAGGAGAGAGAAGATGAGTGGGAAGCCACAGCCAAGGGGAAAAATGCCATTCAGGTTTGCATTACTTTTTCCAGTTGTTCTGCAGTGTAGCAGAGATCTCTTCTTACTGTGCCGGCTTAGCAGGCTGCTAGAAATAACGGGACAAATTAATTCCTGGTGTAACTTGATTGAAGTCAATGAAGTTACTTTGCGGATGAATTTGATCCCGTGTTTTGAGACAAGATGCTTACATCTGCAACTGCTAAAAACAAGGTTCAGCTCTTGCCTGCTGAAGCAACCACATGATTTACCGTAATCCAGAAAAGCAAGAAAGCTGGCAAACTCAACAACTCCACTTTATTGATGGACTGACTGCAACGGATAAAGCCGCGCACAGTATTGGTAAGCTTTGGACGCATTGAGAATTTAATGGATGTCAGGATTTGGAAAGGGGGAAAACGAGAAGATTGAGATAGAAGATTTGTGCCAAGAATGAGATAAGTGTGGAGAATTATTAGTGCAACGGTCACCCTTAAAAATTCAATATGTGCCTGTGGCCACTATGCAGTGCTCTCTAACGGCTCTTTTCTGCAGCCAAATCTATCTAGTCAGACTCTAACACCTAGACAGGGTCCCAGTGAAGTGAATGGAGCTCTTCTGAGGTGCTAAGTCTGCTCATGTGGATCTGATCGGCAGGATCAGGGCCTAAAACTGTAAACTTTCCTAAATGGTATTTATTCTATAGTGTGAAATATTCTAGGCCATACAAGAGGCTGTCAATCTGCATGTTTGGTGATGTGCCTAGCACAACTTTGAGCATGGTACAAATAGTAAATATTTATAGTTCTTATGCTATCTTGTTACTATCATTGATTGTTTTCCCCCAATTTAGCACAGGATGTTACTATTCAGATACTGTTGAGTGATAGCTGCATGTAAATGCTGACTTTGACAATGGCAACCACTGCTTTAGTTGGAAAGAAATGATGTAACTGGTGGGACATAGGTCTTATCTCTGTGACTTAGTCTAGGGATGGGTGCACAATGACCTCTATTGGAGTTTTACTTTAGTATTTAAGGATTTGGCCAATCCCTGGTATTCAGGTTTGGTTTGGAAAAATAGCTAGAACTTGGGTGCTCCGCTGAACTGTTCAAGCCACCGTGGTATGCAAAACTGGGTTGGAAGTTATGCAGGAACACGCTTTCTCATGACATTAGTTTTCCTTTTAGCCCTGGCTCATGTGCAGATGTGAAAAGCAGTAGCCAAACATTTCAGAATTTTAAAACAGGTTTGCTTTCAGTTTTAGGTGAAGGTGCGTGAAGGGGAACATTGTGTCTCCTTATTCCCCCCCCCCCAGGTTAGCAGCAGGTTAGGAAAAAAGGGTAGGGATGGGGGTTCCTGCCCTTTTTTGTTTCTTTATTGTATATACAGAAAAACTGAAAGAGCTTTTGTTGTTGTTGTTCTGTTTTTTGCTTTATTGGCAAACAGCTTTGATTTATTTATTTGCTTGCTTGCTCGGTTTTTACATTAGAAATTTAGGTAATCTCTATCTTGAAAATTGGGGAACTGGTGGGATTATGACATCACAAATCATACACCGAAAGGCAACCAACTGAGAATGGAAGGAATTTTTAGTCAGAATTAAAAAAAAAAAAGAACCCTTTTGGTTGTTAAAATTTTGCTAACCTCCACTCAACTCCTATGCTTAATAAACATGTGGGAGAAAGACCATGGTTGTTAAAAATTCAACATCCTTCTACTCCTTTCATTAAGGTGTGAAAAATATATATTAGTGACTTCCAACAAGTCTTCTAACAAGCCCAGACTTGGCATTATTGTTATGTCCAAAGTAAAGAACAAGCCAATAAAACAACTTAATATTGCCCACATTTTTCAAGCATTCTGTATCTATCATGAAGGACATATTCCTCCTCCCATTCCTTTTATTTTTTTGTTAATTCCTTTGTAGGCTGTCCTGGTACCTTGGGGCTGAGATTTGGGTCTCCAAATCCTTTAGGTGGTTTTGAAATATCTGTCATGGTGCGATTGCATCCAGAGAGCTCACATTTTATGGGAATAAAGCGATAAAGCTGATTGATTCTGGGCAACTCTTTACACATGAAAGCCCCAATCCTGCCGCTGACCAGTATGCGGGCGGACGTGTCTGTGAGAAGCACAGCAGTCCACCTGCACAGTCAGTTGCAGCATTGGAATCTAATATATCTGATGATCTGATGAGTGGACAAGGAGGACATGTTCTGTCTTTTGGGTGATCCCAGCTAGACTCACTACTGCAGCACAATTGGGAAATGCCTCTTTTCTCGCACGGGGCAACTGTTTTTGTTAAGTGTGGGATATTCTTGTCAATAAAAAAAATTCCTGTTATGAAATATGGTGAAAATGACAGATATTTTGCCTTTTGGCCTCCTTGCCTTAATTTTGCTAACTCTGATACCCAAACACATAAACCACCTGCTTCCTTGCCCTTATTGATTTCTTGTGTAACACTCATTTAAACCTTCTTTATCCTCTCTATTTACCTGTAATGATTATTCCATTATTAATTGTCTTATGTTGTGCTCTTTAAAGGCTTGAGCCAAAACCCATTGAAGTCAATGGAAAGACTTCCATTCATTTCAATCAGGCCCTGATTGTATTTATATAATTACATACAATTATTTTCCTTTTTCTGTGATATTAAAAAAAAGAATAAAAATCAGTCCTTAAAATCACCTACTTCTTTGTGGAAATATTCTGTGCAGCACCTTACCTAAGTCCTATATACCTTGATTGTCTTTGGGTTATCAATCATACCAGTTATTTTCTGTTCCGACTTAAGAGGATTATACAGACTGGATTTTTTACTTTGTCAGTATTATATACTGACATCTTCACACTCAGGGCTCTATTCCAGTCTGAAAGTGATGCTATGTGGTGCTCTCGCTCTCATTTAAATTACCTAAAGACATGATGGATTTTGCTTCCTATATGCTGGAGAATGTATTTCAGGAAAACCTGCCACTCAAAGCAAAATAAAATTGGGAATTCTGGGGGAAGAGGATCTGCCCCAAAGAACAAATAATATTTATGAGCAAGTGATATTTATTCTTTTCTCCAACTTGTTTTGAGATGGCAAAACATGGTGCCTAATATCAAGTAGCCTCTGTGTCGCTTTAACTTACACAACCAGGGTGAAAACAAAACATGACTTGTAGTCCTTCAACTCTTTGCTGGTCTTCTGCCCAGGGGTGAATTTTATTCTCTGTTTTAGCTCAGCTCATTAATCTACAGTACAACTCACCGATTTTACTTTCGTAGGGACAAATTATTTTGGAATAATTTCTCCAGTATGTTAAGCAAACTCACGCCTTCTTTCTGGTTATATGTAAATGACTTCATATTTTTTTTCTTCTCCAAGACATTTTTATTCTGCCATTGTTAGAAAAACCCACCCTCTCTTGGTGTCTGATGTCCTCTGTATGTCATTTAAGTGCCTACATTGAGAACAGAAATTTGATCATACAGGGATCGTCAATCTAGCAGACAAATGTATAACAAGATTCAGTGGTTGGAAGTTGATGCTAGATTAGAAATAATGTGCAAATTTTTTAACAGGGATGGTAATTGGAACAATTTACCAAGGGTTTTGGTGGATTCTCCATCGCTGGCAATTTTAAAATCAAGATTGGATGTTTTCCTGAAAGATCTGCTCTATTTCAAACAGGAATTAATTCAGGAAACAGGGCCGGCTTCAGGCACCAGCCCAGCAAGCAGGTGCTTGGGGCGGCCAAAGGAGAGGGGCGGCACGTCTGGCTCTTCGGCGGCAATTCGGCGGCGGGTCCCTCACTCCCTCTCGGACCGAAGGACCAGCCGCCGAATTGCCGCCGAAGACTGAAGCGGCGGTGGTAGAGCTGATCGCGATTGCAGCTTTTTTTTTTTTTTTTTTTTTTTTTTTGCTGCGTGTGGCAGCAAAAACCCTGGAGCCATCCCTGCCAGGGAAGTCCTATGGCTTGTGTTATGCAAGAAATCAGACTAGATGGTTACAATGATCCCTTCTGGCCTTATAAGCTATGAATCTATTAATCATTTACAGGGTCCCAAAGTTACAACTGGACGGAAAATATTAGTTTGCGATCATGTCTTTTTATAGACCCCAGTGCTATGAAAGACTAGTTTGTCTTTTATTGTGTTTCTTCATCAGTTTAGCTGGTTTTAGGGCCTGATCCAGATCCCTAAGTTAATGGAAAGTTTTTCACTGACTTCAATGGCTATTGGATCAGGGCCCTAGGACGGCATTGCTTACCCTTCTATTGCCATGTCTGGATCCAGATTGTACTCCTGGTACCAAGTAAGAGTAACAGAAGCAAAAGGGATGTGAACATACCATTTTGGAGCACTAAGAATATCTATCTGAGTGGGGCTATGTGACCTACCTCTACCATATGGCATCCATACAGTGACGTGGGAAATCTAAGTACCTAGACAAAACCATCTCTCAAGAATTCAAAGGTGCCAGTGCATTGCTTGTTATTAGATACAGCCTCTTTCTGGTACAGTAGCACACCAAGGTGAACTGCACAGTAAGAACTGGGCTGCTCCATTCTATGTTCCAGTAATAGAAACCCCAGCTGCATATTTGAAATGTGTGTTTAAATATACTAGAAGTCAACTCCCCACCACCACCCAGTAGCAAGTGTTCAGATCTCATTTTAAATTCCCCTTGGGAAGAGCCAATTAGCTTGTCCTGCTGCTATATATAAAAGTCAGGTGAATTGTTTACTCACCATGGCTGGGATTTTCAAGAGTTCTCAGTGATCATAGAATGTCAGGGTTAGAAGTGACCTCAGGAGGTCATCTAGTCCAACCCCCTGCTCAAAGCAGGACCAATCCCCAGACAGATTTTTGCCCCAGATCCCTAAATGGCCCCCCCTCAAGGATTGAACTCACAACCCTGTGTTCAGTAGGCCAATGCTCAAACCACTGAGCTATCCCTCCCATTAGTAATGACCTAACTCTGCTCCCTATAAGTCTATGGTAGAACTCCCACTGACTCCAAATGAAGCAGAGTTAGGCCAATGCCAAATGCTTTGGAAACCCCCCATTCTTCAGGCTTAATCTTGCCAGTGAGGTGCCTTCAATGGGAGATGATGGTGCTATGATCTTGTAACCACTGGTGAGTATGTTACAACTCCCCAGCTGTGCCAGTCTACAGAGGATATGAGTTACAGCCAGGGGCTGTGCATGGTTAGTGTTTTAGCTCAAGCTTCCTTTTAGCTCTGGAGGCCCCTGGTCCAGTCCCCAGGGTGTCAGCCAAGATGGTGGCCATCACATGCTTTTTGCAGAATTGAGCCATTAATCCAGTAACTCCATTTCACTGGAACAAATATTGCAGCCGTTACCATTCTGCCATGTCAGAAACTGCCATGCTAAATAGTAAAGCAATTGCCGAGGCCCTGAAAGGCACACGGATATGGATACATTTCGTATAGGGTTGCTATTAGTTTTTCAGGGTTGCAGAGAAGACTTGCATGAAAATTGAGCCCATTATGTATTTGGGTCTTGCTTAACGAGATGCAATATAGAAGGCAGTCCATTATTTTGGAACTAGAGGCTTCGCCTTCCTTCCAAGATTGATTTTTGTTTCACAAATTATTACCGCCTGGATTAATGATCTCTATGGATGCAAATGTTCTCGGCTGCCACCCAGGTGCATTAACCTTTCAGAGAACAAAGAATTCCTCCCGCTCTACGTTGCCCTGACCAAAGTATTTTCCTATTCTGGACGCAGAATATTAAATACACAGAAATCACCGCATTGTCATTATTAATGGAAGAGGAATTTAATTCTGAAAGAATGGACCAACGTACAAACCCATGACACAAATTTCCCTTTGCTGATCGGCCTATTCTTGCATTATCTCCTCCATTTAAGCACAATTGGGTCATAATGTTCTATGGCAAAGTCATAACCTGTCATTAATAATACAATACTTTGTGCTTATGAAGCATCCGTAGCTGGGGCTTAAAGCACTTTACAAATGAGTTCCACTTTCTCCAAGCCCCTGTGAGGTAGGTAAATATTATTGTCCCCATTTTACAGATAGGTAAGCTGGGACATAGAATGAATGAAATGCTCCTGAGTAGGGAGATGGAGGAAAGCCTATGTAGGTCTTATGTTCTTCTTAAACCAGGCATTGGAACCCTATTGTGCTAGGAACTGTGCAAACAGATAATAAATAGACAGTCCCTTCCCCAAATTGCTTATAGCGTAAGGCACCAATCATTAGGACCCTACCAAATCCACGGTCTATTTTGATCAATTTCACAGTTATAGGATTTTAAAAATCGCAACATTTCACGATTTCAGCTGTTTAAATCTGAAATTTCACGGTGTTGTAATTGTAGGGGTCCTGTCCCAAAGAGGAGTTGGGAGGGGCACAAGGTTATTGTGGGGGGGTGGGTTGCGATACTGCTACCCTTACCTTTGCACTGCTGCTGGCAGCGCCGCTGCCTTCAGATCTGGGCAGCTGGAGAGTGGTAAGTGCTGGCCAGGAGCCCAGCTCTGAAGGCAGAGCCACCACCAGCAGCAGTGCAGAAGTAAGGATGGCATGGTATGGTATTGCCACCCTTACTTGTGTGCTGCTGCCTGCAGAGCTGGGCCCTCGTCAGCAGCCACCGCTCTCCGGCCACCCAGCTCTGAAGGCTGCAGCGCAGAAGTAAGGGTGTCATGGTACGGTATTGCCACCCTTACTGCTGCGCTGCTGCTGGCGGGGCGCTGCCTTCAGAGCTGGGTGCCTGGCCAACATCTGCCACTCTCCGGCCACTCAGCTCTGAAGGCAGCGCAGAAGTAAGGGTGGCAATACTGTGACACCAATACTGTTACTAAAATAACCTTGCGACCCCCCACCGCCCGCAACTCCCTTTTGGATCAAGACCCCCAATTTGAGAAAGGCTGGTCTCTCCCGTGAAATCTGTATAGTATAGGGTAAAAGCACACAAAAGACCAGCTTTCATGGTGGGAGACCAGATTTCATGGTCTGTGACACGTTTTTCATGGCCATGAATTTGATAGGGCCCTACCAGTCATTCAGGGCCTTATCAATGTGTTTACCTTTCTGCATGTGAGTAGTCTCATTGACTTCAGTCAGGCTAATCACAAGCATAATGTTAAACATGTGTGTAAATCCTTGCAGAATCAGGGCCTAAGTGACTAGCTAGGTTTATCAGTGTTGTCAACCTGGCATCTTTCTTGAGTGGTCAATTCACTTAAGAACACAAAGTCTATTCTGCCTGCAGACTGCTTTCTGCTCTCAGAAAACAGAATGGTGTGAAATATATCTAGCTTTGCTGTATTTGTGAAACTTTCCCCCATAGCTCTAATTACGCCTGGATAGCGGTAACATTGAGTCAGCTTAAGTTATTAAACTACGGCAGGTAAAAACCTGTTCAATTAATGACTGATTAGTTAAATCATTACTTGCCCTGATAGGAATCATAATATATTTTTATGGGCCAATATTATCATTTAAAAAGCAAATTAATTTATGGAAGAACTCTTTTTTCTTAAAAGATGTAGAGACTAGAGAATGGCACCTATTGGAATTTAAAAGAAACCCACCGCCTTTATGTGAAAGAAATATAGTAACACCCATCAGACATTTAGAGACAGCCTCAGTGAGGTCCTGAGAGCTCTCCAGTCCCACTATGAATGAATGGTGCTCCAGACCTTGAAGAAGATATTCAGCATCTTGGAAGACTGGGCTGGTAGATGTTTAACTTCAGGCCTTGGGATTTTTAGATATTTAGGGCCAGAATCTGGAGTAACTCCAGTTACTTCAACAGAATTTCTCTAGATTTATGCTGGTTTAACTGGGAGCAGAAGATATTCCTTATACTCAGGTTTATGATGTATCATTGTCCTTCTGCTCTCTTATCCATGTCACCCCAATGGCCAATAGAACCTTATCCCTCAAGCTATTGTACAGCAAGGATGATTTCACAACTTACATTGCCACTGTGTTGGTTCTGCCCCCAAAGTGAGCCTTAGTACTGGGGTGGCTCACAATATTGGGATGGCCCCCACAACACCATCTCAGGCCATGGCGCCATGGTGTCTCAAACCAAAATGACTGACAAGTCAGTAAGACATCCATTTCCAGCACATGACCCTGCACACCGTACAGCTGGCTAATGCGACCTTTGGCAGTGGCCCAAGGCTGAAATTTGGTCCTCCGCCAAATGTTAGTGACTACAGCTGTACCAGAAGATCAAAAAGACCTTGCTTACAAGGCCCTACATATATAAAAACAGTGCACCTGAACATTTTTGGACTCTTCGTTGCTTCCAGAGGCTGCTACTGCTACCCAGCCACACTTAATTCTTGCTACTATTCCTGAAGGCCATAGCAAATATCACGAACTCTTACATATAGTCTGTGACATTTTGGCAATAATAAGTGTTACAGACATTATGCACAATTTGAGTGTCAAATTCACTTGAACTGATACTTTCCCCTGAGCTCGCCTGTCCCACAGTGAAACGGCAGAAAGAATATGGTAAGTGTGTTGAGTTAGTATCTAGGCTTCCCATCCAAAATTTGCTGTGATGGAAAGATAATCATTGACCAGGAAACAAAGCTATTGGACCATGGGAATACAAGTGTGTATCTGAAGGCAGAATTTGGTTCCAAATACCAGACTAGACAGTCTCAGAATGGAACTGCTTTGGCTGGACTCTTTTCCAGAACCTGATGAAGTATCGAAAAGTGCTGGTTTTATCTTGTGTGGAAATTGTAGGCACAAGTCACCACACTCCCAGTGACCACTCTGACTTCCCAACCATCACCCCAAATTTCAAAAGCCACCAGTCACCACTCCAGCTTCCCAAAAACTATCCCCTGCTCCAAGTGACTAAGCTTGTATCTTATCCATCTATACACCTGAGTCCCAGCTGGCAGGAGCCACCAGCCCAACAGAACCTTGATCAGAAGTTCCATTTGGGGCTGGGGTGGGAACACTGGAGAAGACTGGGGCCAGGAGAGAGATAAGGCTTCAGGCTGGGCCAGGGGCTGGCCCTGCTTCCCTTCTGTGGCCTTCTGTGTTTGAATTTAGCTCTCTACTCTATTATGCATAATGGAGTATGCTCTGAAACACACACCATGCAATGGCCATCATGGCACCGTGCTAAATCAAACACAAGAGGCAGTAAATAGCGTGAGGCCTTAGGGATAATGGGTGCAGCGGGGGTGGTTGATAGACACAACATGAGCCCTCACTGCCCAAAACAACCTCGGAGTCCCTTCTTCTTGCCTGTCCCTAAAAGCCCTGGCCTCCCTGGTCTGATGTTTTGTATGAGACAATCCCTTGACGAGCTCCTCTGGGGTAGTGCAGGTACCCGGGTTTTACCTTAGCAGCATTATTTAGGCCCAAACTGACACAGTAGCTGAGTTCCATGCACTTTGGTCCATTGATATTTAGAAGAGGATGACTTTATGGCTTAGGCCATATAGCTTCAGATATAATAAGACTGTACTCAGCCTTCCATCCGTCCTATCATGGTCCACAAATGGAATCCCATACAATGCTCTTTGAGATCAGACCTTTAAACCCTCTCTGTGAGATCACTTTGTCGAAGGTGCTATAGGGCTGCAAAGTGTTACTAGGCTGATGATTGATTTAAGAAACCTTGGGCTTTCTGTAAAAGTAGGGGTCTTTGCTGGCCTAGATTATTTCCCTAGTCCCCCACTCCCTGCCTGTTGTGTAGGGTGAGCTACAGAGTCACCATTAACATAGTCACAGATGCATTTGCAAGTAATTAATGTAGGAAGGATTATCTTGCCAGGAAGAAAGGGTGGACGTGTGGTGAAGGCACTGGAGTGGTACGCAGGAGATGATGTGGGCTCAGTTTTCAGCTCTGTCACAGACTGCCAGGGTGACCATGTGCAAGTCACTTAATCACTCTGTGCCTCAGTTCCCCATCTGTAAAATGGGGATAATAATCCTTTTATATTTCACAAGGGTGTAAGTCTACACACTTGAGAGGCATTCAGCCTCTATGGTAAAGAGGGTCACATATGTCCCTGGGTAGATAGAATGTAACAGTATCTTTATGATTTTTCAGGAATACCTGAGGAATATAGTTTCAATGGCAACAATTGTGTACTGGTAGATTGCTGCCTTCCAGCCCAGAGGTAGTTGCATATATGTATACAGTTTGGAAATCACTTTGGGATGACAGATGTAATGTAAAATATTTTTCAATTAACCTTACTCCAAGTTGTCTAGCTGAGAATGGAAATGGGTGTTCCCCATATTCCTCTGTACTCAGTCAGTGTTGAGCTTTGCATTATACCTGCAGTCCTATTACCGTACTAAGTAAGCACCATCAGGGCTTTCACTTTGTTGTCATTGAGAATCTGGTCCGGAGACGCCACAAGCGGACAGATTTGTGAAGGCATCTGCAACAACGGTGAAGGGGATACTGCAAACACAGATTGATTTATTTTTGAATATATTTTTGGATACAGCGTTGCGCTGCCCACAAAAATCTAGACTGACACGTGCAGTGGGGGAATGGAGAGAAAATAAAGAAAAGAAATTAAGGTTAATTCTAAGTGAAATTCATAGTCACAAGGCAGCATAATTCAGTGCAAACCATTGCTCAATCTCCAATTGTTTAACTAAGCGTTGCAGTCATGGTTCGCAACAAATACACTGAAAAGAGAAGCTACTGTTTATATATCTATATCTATAACTATATCTATAGCTGTATCTTCCCCTCTCTCCCATCATATTGAATCATCCGAGTGTGAAATATAATAAAGCATTGTACCATTCAATCTATCGGCTGTACCTTACAGGTGTACTTCAGGTAAATATCCCCTTGGCTTGTGAAAAATGAGCTTACCTGAAACAAGTGACTTTGATGAACTCCGGCAGCTGGGCCTCTATCATTCTTTTCCAATTGGCTTCCCCAGCAAAGCATGGTTACCCAACACAAATTTGTCTTACTGAAGGAAAGATATTCTCTAATTCACTTCATTCCCAGCATCTTGGCCCCTCACTGACGACTTCACTTTATCTGGCATTCCATAAAACTATAAAAGGCAGGGCCTGTCATCCCGTCGGATGGGCTTCTTTTGGAAACAAATTAATTATTTACTAGTGCATTGCATGCCCCATTGCCTTGATAAAAACCTGCATATAAATAAAAATGGCCGTGTATTAGAAGGGGGCCATTTCCTGAATGCAGTCGACGAATGTGTTATATTAAAGAGAAAAAAAACAACAACAGCAGCAAGCCCAGCCCCAAAGCAATCCCACACACTGCAATGCAAGCAGGAGGCTCTAATAATGGAAACAAAAGCAGGCGTGTATGCAAATGAGGTTCATGTACCTGCAAGGGCTTTCACTTTTCACCATTTTAATTTTAGATAAGTGCTGAATGCCTCTTTACTCTCAACTATAAAAACATCTAGAAGATTAAACCTGACTCGGCTAATAATAATCTTGGGAAGGCAATTCCAGAGATTCCCCCCCACTCCCTTTTTTAAAGGAAGCCACAGCTCTCAGAATGGAACTTGAAAGAGAAGCAGAGAAATCTTGAGTTTCTGATTGTTCCTTGGCCTTGATTTGAAGCCCACCAAAGTCAAAGGGAAACTTCCCATTGACTTCAATGGGCTTTGGATTGGGCCCTCAGAGTAAACTCCCCATCCTGTAAAAAGCGACAGAGTCCTGACGAAGTGGGTATTGACCCACAAAAGCTCATGCTCCAATATATCTGTTAGTCTATAAGGTGCCACAGGACTCTTTGTTGCTTTTTAAAGAGTCCTGTGGCACCCCATAGACTAACAGATGTATTGGAGCATAAGCTTTCGTGGGTGAATACCCACTTCGACTTTGAAGACCTGTTGGAGGCGACTGAATAAGGTAAGATGGGTTTGGGCCTAACTTCCTCGTTCCTTTGCTGGTTAAATTAGATAGGGGCCATAGTTTGACTACACAAGTAACATCATGATTTTGGAAAGACGGTTTTTTTTGTGGGGGGTCATAAAATTTTAAAAATGTTTTATTCCTAATAGTCATTTCAAAGGACAATTTACAAGAGAGGTTTTTTTGATGGGAAATAGGAAAATACCCTTTCACAAAAGAACAATCTTGTGCATTATTAATAATAATTTTGAGCACTATGTACTACTTTGACTCTTCAAAGTGACTTACAATCATTAGCTAATTGATTCTTACAACCTTTTGGTCGGTGTATAATGTTGTTCCCTTTTGACAAATAAAGAAAGTGAGACAGGTTAAGCAATGTGACCAAGGACACACGCAAAGCCCTTCCGTGTGTGCATCATTTTAAGCATCTGAGTAGTCCCACTAAATCAGTGCAGAACTCAGGAGATCCTGGCACCTATCCTGTGTTTGGACTACACTTCGCTCCATTGACTGAGTATTGTTTATGCATCGCGAGGTCTCATTTCCTATAGATTAGTATTGACAGGTAGTATCCGGGAAACTCCTACTTTCTTCATGAACAGGAGATGAAACCTACAGTTGTGATTACATGAGTTCTGTGGATCTCACACTGTGGCTTACAGACCACCAACAATCTGCATAACCCTTTCTTGGTGGTCCAGAAACATGTTAAGAAACAGGCAGTGGTGGACTGGGGGGTGGGGGGAATGAAGTGGTTCATGGGTGTGAGAATCTTTCTCTTGCAAAGTAGTCCAGAGGATGAAAGAGATGGAGAGTCACTGAAGTAGTTTAATGAAAAGTTAACAGAGGCACTGGAGTGTTTTCTTTGATCTCAGGTAACATTACATAGAATTCATCTGGACTTGTCCACAGTATTCCTCAGTCGGAACTGATAGGATCTGCTCTGTACTTGGTAAGGTGAAAGGGCTTTCCTTCCTATGAATGATTGCCGTTGTTAAGCGGTACCAGTGTTCCCAGAATTGTATAAGACGTGAGTTGAGGACAGGTCTTGCTCTCAAGAGTTTACAGCCCATGGCCCTGTACCTACAAGTGACTTAATGAGCAGAACGAAGAGGTGGTCATTGGGGCTCCACTGACACTCAAGGTTCCGCTTGCATGGAACAAGTTCCCTAGGAGACAGACCTAGTGAAGGCAGGATGCCCAAGGATACCCAGAGGAGAGCTCCCTATATCTTTTGGAGCACTGACATGGCTGTTAAATTTATTCAAAGGTAAAGTGGCCTGTGCCCACTGTTTATCACTCTGATCTAATCATCTCATTGGGACCTTGTTGAACCCTGTCTGTCTGTTGTATCCATCTGTTGTCTCTTGTCTTATGCTTAGATTGTAAGCTCTTCAAGGTAGGGCCCATTTCCTTGTTATATGGTCTTCCGTGCCTAGCACAATGCTAGCTGGGTCCTCTAGGGGCTACCCCAAAACAAACAATTAATAATAATACTCAGTGTTGTACCCAGAATCCAGTTTAAGTGGACCTAACAATCTCCTTTATCTACTTAGTTTCTTCTTGCAAGACAAGGATGAGGAAGCCCTTTACCTGTCAGAAGCCCAATGCAAAGTTCAATAATTATAGCAGGGCTGATTTTGCCCCCCATTCACAGGGAGTCTATGCATCTGAAACCACAACCCAGCTTGGAGTGTTTTTTAAAAGTCTTCAACGCTGAATTACATTCATGCTTGCTGTTTTAGCTTTTATTTCAGGCCAGCTTTTCTTCTTCCTCTTTGTTGTCTTTTTTTTTTTAAGAAAATGTTACCACCAAGTAGTAAATGCAACATCCATATTTCGGATGAATGTAAAGTAAACTATAGAAGGAAAGTGGTAGATAAATTTAACAAGCATTAAAGTTATATATAATTTAAATATGTATAAAATTATTCTGTATATCGATTAGAAAATGGGTTGTTGACCATTTAAAGGCAACAATCAATTTTGTAGTTCACAGGTCAGGTCAAGTTTCGTTCTAATGATCTACAGAAGCAAACAGCATTAGGAGATAATGAACTCCACAGGATTACAGATGTGATCTATAGCTCTGTTATGGCACAAGACCTAGTAAATGAGAGAGGGCATCATCTGAAGTGCAGCCGCCCCCGCAGACTAAAACCAGGTTTTTGTATCTTGGCCAGGTGTCAATTTATGATGTAATCAAAGGCAATCTGTGGAATTACTTTACTTTTAAAACACCACACAGTTGGGCTCTCAGTCAACAGTGGACAGGGAAGGTAGATCCCCATTAATGTGGTCTACAAAGCTATCTTCCATATTCTGGTAAGTGAATATCGAGGCTGCCCATCCTGTTAATCAAATTGTGATGACAGGCCACTCTGCTTGCCTGAAGGATTGTATTACACAAGATAAATATTACAATATCACCATGGTTTTGTCTTCCGGCGGATAATTGTACAGTAGAGAGCAGGGTTTCCCAAACTTTAGTTGGGAAAAATATATTCAGGCCTTCTCTACTGTACATATTTTTAAAATGGGGAAGCAGGGAGTAAGGGTTGTGGGAGAGACAGGTGGGCCAATTGGGCTTTTAGTGGAGGAGGAAAGGCCAACAAGCCTTAGCAAACTTTTGGTAAGCCTGGGAAGAAGTTTGAGAGGATTTAGGATTGTGAAAACCTGGGTCAATGTGTGTTTATTCTTCAAAACCATCAGAAGCTTACTGGCTTTGACTTGGACAGGGTCTTAAACCTCAAAAACAAAAGTAGGTGAGACTCAAGCAGTCAGAAACCCAATTGCCAGACAACATGGTCTAACAGAATAATCATAGAACTGGGTTGCAAGTGCTCCTATGTTCTAACCCTGGCTATGCCTTTAACTCACGAATATCTGGGTTTGGGGACAAGTTGGATTTAAATGCAAGGATACGCATTTACATCTATGGCTTTGACTCCAGCTCTATTTCCCACTTCCAGTTCAGATGCAATTTTGCAAAAACAACTGTTTTTTGCAAAATTTTGGTCCAAGGCGGTAGAAATCTGACAAGAATTTACTGTATGGTAAGGCAAGATTTCTGTATCTGACTTTTAGAGGTGAACAAAGGAGCAGAATCTCATTTTGGAAACGTGTACAAATATTTATTTTCACCTGCTTTTCTGGTGTCTGAATTTTCTCTGCCCTAAATCCAGATCTGTGCAAACAGTATGTCTTTAAATAACACACTGATATACAAACTATACAAGTAGAGGAGCACCAAAACAATTCTCAAATGCTTATTCTAATCAAGGATTGCCAGACATTCTCCAAATCCAAATTTTCTGTCCAAAATACAGCTCAAGTCTAGCATTTTGAAGTTTATACTTACAGTGGGCACTATTTCAATTATTCAAGATGTCTAAAATCTCACAAAATCAGCTTTTGATGCTATCGCACTTAAACTCTATTTTCTTTGACCTCAAACCTGTACTGCTTGCCTTAGCCTACACCTAATCCAGATCCAAACACCTCTTTGGCCCATCGCTATACTATCGACTAGATTAAACAGCCCTGAGCAAGGAATGGTGTAGAAGCTGGACTGCCCCAGAAGTAGGTGCAGACTCTCAGAGGTGCACCTCTGAGTAACCACTCCCTTGCTCTGGAGGCATGGTCATTTCAGGAGGGCCTATACCAGCAGCATATTACAGTATCAACCACATTGGCTTGGCCCTGCTGGCTGCTATCTCAGAGTGGGATCAATTCAACACTCTGCCCATTCCCTGCTGCTCTCCACCCACCTGTGCCCACTTATCCCATCTCCTAGAACTGGAAGGGACCTTGAAAGGTCATCGAGTCCAGCCCCCTGCCTTCACTAGCAGGACCAAGTACTGATTTTGCCCCAGATTCCCAAGTGGCCCCCTCAAGGATTGAACTCACAACCCTGGGTTTAGCAGGCCAATGCTCAAACCACTGAGCTATCCCTCCACACTTACTCCTGTGTGCCTGGATCCAAGGCCCAGGTAGCCCAGGCAAGACTGTAAGGGGGATTTTTAGTGTCCTGTACTCCCCTGGCAGACACATAGATGGGCCTAGCTAGAGTGCTATAGAAATCCTGCCCTCACTTACACCCTTTGTGCCCCATGGAAAAGAATTGGGTTTCAGGGGTGTAAGGGCAGAATTTGACCCTCTGGCTTCAGGCTTCATTAGGAAGTTTCAGAGAGCTTTAGAGCCAGCTGATTCTTATGAATGAACGTACTTAGGTCTGTTTCTGATGGGAAGCATTTATGGAACGTTAGTGTAAGTAATTTAAGAATGGGACCTCAAGTGTCCATTCAGATCTTCCCCACAGGGTGATGTGACTCTTGAAATAAATCTGTTTGGTTTGGGGGTGTACATGCTGCACACCAAAAATACACAGGTGCCCTGATGCCACGGTGATGGGTGTAGGAATGAGAAACTGAACAGAATAGAACACACTTCAGTGCTGTTTTACTTTTTCAATGATTTTGGTTTTTATTGGCGCTTCATTAGGCTTATTTTCCTATTTATTGTAATTTTTCAGTTTTAAATAATAAACTTGCAGGTGACGGTTAAAGATTTAATGAAACACAAAACTTTGATAGAAGATAAAAGAGGATAATACTGCTCTACAGCTAAAATGCTTCTGAAATAAATGTAGTCAAACTTTACTAATTCTGGGTCACTGAGAATGAAAATGATGCTTAAAATTGTTGATTGGCTCTAGTTTTCAAGATATGCTATTGGGTCAGTATATATGACCCTTGACTTGGGAATGGCGGAGGATAAGTGAGTTATAAAGGGAAGGGATCTCAATTTAAACCAGAAATGACTAAAATACATCTTTGACTGGATCTATGAATAAATCTATGACTGGGTTTGGACAGTACTTGCTTTTTAGGCAAAACAATGAATGATGCAATCTGAAGCTGGTATTGCGTCATACATGATATGAATTGCATCATGTTATTCTTAGAAGTCATGGATGATGCAATCATAACAAAGCTTACATCACTCTGCTGACCAAATTGCCCTATATCAGCTCTAGAAATCATACAGTGTCGTGCTCTCTTATTTGTCAGTGTTTGATTTTGCAAAGGGACACATTTCTGTTTAGCAGAAATGCCTTGTACTTGTGTCAACAGTGCAGATAACTTCTGCTATGTTTGTGCTGAAGTGACTTTTGCAGCACAAAAGTGCAGTATAACCACTATGGTTAAGAAAGCCTATCACCTTTATTTTGGCTGCAAAATTGGAGATCAGGACAAGAGGTGGGCCCCACACATATGCTGCAACACTTGTGCAACAAATCTTTGCCAGTGGTTGAACAGGAAAAGGAAATCTATGCCTTTTGCAGTGCCAATGATTTGGAGAGAGCCAGCAGATCATTCCAGCAATTGTTACTTCTGCATGGTGCCTCCAGTTGGGAAAGGTGTGTCAAAGAAGAAAAAGTGGACTGTGCATTATCCAAACATTCCATCAGCTATACGCCCAGTACCCCACAGAGAAGGACTGCCGGTTCCTGATGCACCAGAATCATTCTCACTTGAGTCAGATGAGGAAGAGGAAGAGGATGAAACTTCTGGTCCTGAACCATCAATGTCACAGGACCCACATTTTCTCCCATCCTCCTCCTCTGAACCACACCTCATAACACAAGGTGAACTGAATGACCTTGTCAGGGATTTGGAACTACCCAAGAGTAAGGCAGAGCTGTTGGGCTCCAGACTACAGCAGTGGAATCTCCTGGCAGCTGATGTTAGGGTTTCCATGTTCCGTGACCGTCAAAAGGATCTTGTCCCATTCTTCTTCATGGAAGGTGATCTTGTAGCCTGCAACAACATCGATGGTGTGATGGCAGCCCTCAACATCGTTCACGATCCAGAGGAGTGGAGACTGTTCATTGATTCATCGAAGATGAGTCTTAAAGCTGTTTTACTGCATAATGGCAATGTTTTGCCATCAATTCCAGTTGGTCATGCAGTCCATATGAAGGAAACCTATGACAACATGAAACAACTTTTGAGATGCATAAACTATGACCAACATCAGTGGCAGCTTTGTGGTGATTTGAAGGTTGTTACTCTCTTGCTTGGTCTGCAGACTGGATACACAAAGTACTGCTGTTTTCTCTGTGAATGGGATAGTCGTGTAAGAGATTCCCACTACATCAAGAAAGATTGGCCACTCCGACAGTCATTGGAGCCTGGGAGGAAAAGTGTTCAGCATCCTCCACTTGTTGAATCAAGGAAGATTTTGTTACCACCCTTACACATCAAGCTGGGTCTGATGAAGAACTTTGACAAAACAAGCAGCTTTCAAGTACCTCCGTAGAAAATTTCCAGGGTTAAGTGAAGCTAAGATAAAGGAAGGTGTCTTTGTTGGTCCTCAGATTTGTGAACTTCTTCGAGATGATGCATTTGACCATGCACTGCGTGGCAAGGAAAAGACGGCATTGAAAGCCTTCCAGTTAGTGGCAATCAATTTTCTCGGAAACAATAAGGCAGACAACTACAAGTTGTTGGTGGAAAACCTCCTCAAGGCATACAAAAGCCTTGGTTGCAACATGTCACTAAAGATACATTTTTTGCACTCTCAGCTAGATTTTTTTCCACCGAACTGCGGAGCAGTGAGCGACGAGCACGGCGAGCGATTTCACCAGGACATTGCAACAATGGAGAAACGCTATCAGGGCAAATGGAGCCCATCAATGCTTGCAGACTATTGCTGGACAGTGACAAGAGATGCTCCATTTAATGAATACAAGAGACAAGCCAAGAAGCGCCGAGTAGACACCGAATAGGACTAAACTATGTACATAATAGTTTTTTGCCTTTAGTTTCATAATACATTTTATTTATATAACCCTTTTCCTGATTTTTAAAGTGTTCCATAAACAGGACAGGTGAAATATTATCATGTAAAGCAATCATAAACACATGAAAAGACCTAGGTTTACAATTTATGATTAAAACTCTACTATCTACACAATATACATAGACATAAAAACTTAAATATCTTAGAAACAGTAGCCAATCAGTTGTTTTAATTGTCATAGTTGAATTCAGCACATCAAAATACATACTAAATAGCACATTTTATCTCTGAAGCAGACGACTTCTCAAAAATTGTAGACCAGTGTAATTGCATTAGACTGAGGCTGTACTGTTCTTACTTAAAGGGGAAACGAAAGGAAGATGGACCGAAAGTGAGTAAGCAAAAGAGAAAGAAGAACCAGGGATGTATGTACTGAAGCTTTAGCATAGTAATACACTTTTTTTTTTACCATGCCAGAATTAAAATTAAGGCCCCACTCGACTCCCTTTGAATTCAAAATCCAAACTCTCGTTGATTTCAGTGGAAGCAACATCCAGTCCAAAGTTACAGATTTAGGCCCTGATTCAGCAAATCATGTAAGCACGTGCTTGAGGGCTTTGCTGAATAGAGATGGATTTATTCAAGCTAAATGAGTGCTTAAGTGCTTTCCTGAATTGGGGCCTACGGGCACACCCAATATCCCTATAGAATCAGATGACTAAATGCAGGGTCAGGCCCAGTATATTAGCATTTCAGCTGTAAATAATACCGAAAAGACAATAATTCACAGTGGAGAGGGAACATTATAAGAAGAAAAAACTGAAGGGCATACGCAAAGGAGAAAAGATAATTTTCAGATGTGATTTCCCTTATGACTGATTCTATTGAAAATCCTACACAAAAACATCTATTCTAGCTTATTACAACATGACAAAGGAAAAAAAACCCACATGAATCTGTGCCATTCATTGCATTACTGGATCATTGCTTATCTATTTTAATAGGCAAGGAATATATCAGCTAAATTATAATTATATACTGTACACAGCGGTGTTAAAAAATAACATGATGTTTGGTACATTTCCCATCATCTTAGGAGGTACAGAAAGCTGCAGGTTTGTAACAATCTTATGTTTCTTCACCTCATTAATCTCCTGAAGTGGAGGGAGAGAGATACAAGCAGAGGGAGCCCAGAAATGTATGTACATTACTGAATTAACCAGGCATGTAATTAGTGCTCAGGTGCTCAGTCAAGGAAGAAACACTCAAGATTATTCAAATTTGGATTTACCACCCCAAAGTTTGGATATATACAATAGACTGTATGAGCTTTTAAACCAAACCACATTAGCTGCCTCTAAAGGGGAACTCCCTCCTCCCACCCCCACTCCTTACATTTATGACATGATGTGTTTTTACCATTCCATATTATTTATGGCAATTTATTTAACTATGCAAGTGCAGTAAATCTTGTTTTGGCTGATGAAGAGAAGAGAGAGAGTGGTCTAACACTCTGAGTAGCTCTATCTGCGTACTTATATGGCCCATATCACCACAATATCTCAGCACCTATAGTGACATGCAGTCACCCAAACCTCGTTTTGTGATGTCCTTTGAGCGAACATACCGTATTTTACATATACTGTATGAATAATAGGTGTTTTGGTTTCTGAAAAATGTAGGGTCAGAGCTCGGCCACTGTGAATCAGCAAAGTCGCATCGTCTTCAATTAGAGCTGCGCTGATTTACAACACCCGAGCAGCTCACCATTAAAGTATGTTTCGTATTAATAGAAGGTGTTAAGATGAGAAGCCTGGAGAGAGATGTGTTCTGTTTATCCCTGAAATACACACAGCATGCACAGTGGAATGCAAGCTTCCCTGGGCTGCCCCATCAATGTGACCTCCAGGGCTATATCTGTAGGATAGTTCTGTCTCCGTGGCACTGTCCATATCTGATTCATACTTTCTGGCCCTTTCGTGGTCCCTATCTGATCTGAACGATATAGCTATATAGAGCCCATAGAACAGACATTGAGTTGAGGTCGCTAGGCTGCAAGGGCCAGCAAGGAAGTAAGCACCAGAACCATACAACACCCACTCTGTGATCCACTCATCAGTTCCCCTTAACAACCTCAACTACTTCCCTTCCTCTGCCACAGCCCACAGGTCTCCACTCTCCTCCCTAGCAGCATGGGAAGATTTGATTCCAGGCATGTTTATTCATTTTATGTTCATGTGTTTTGATGATTAATATAGGGACAGGGTAGCATCCATCATTTACACTGCACATACTTCTGCATGTGGTTTTGTGCTGGCATGGGTAAGTAACTGGGGTCTGTCATCTGATTGCAAATGGTGGCCTGGAGATAGGTTTTCATAAACATTGCAGAAAAACAAATGTGGATGAGTGATCTATGTGGATGGTGATGACTCTGCAGTGGGTAGTAATTTTATCGTAGCCCTCAGAGTAGAAACTGGCACATGTGTATGTGTTAGGGCGTTACATTTATGGTCAGAGGGTCTCTCTCTCCCTACCAGAATCCATTCCCTGCTGCCCATCCTTCCTTTACTGGATCCCCAAGTCTACCTGCAGAACTCTGCTTGCAAATAAGGGACAGAGGGGAAATTTTGATGATACTGAAATTGTGATGAAAAGCTACAATTTCCAAAAGCTTTCCTTATTGTTTTTCATTGAGATATTGCCAGTTGGCAGCATCAGCCAACAGAAGCAGATTATGGATCTTAGCATCACATCAGACATTCTTCGCAAAACTCAGGTCATGATAAATTTGCGGAATAGCCTTTCGTGGGTTTAATTTTAAAAGCTCAAAAGAGGCCTGCATCTGCGATGGTATCAGAAGGTATGTGTTTGTGAAGTTTGGAATTTGTGGGAGCTAGGAAAACTCAAAAAGACATGAGGAAAATGGGGCAACATTTTTTGAAAAGGAACATTTTAAATGTTTCCTCAACAAAGATTAATATTTTTCTATAAACTTACATAGAAAATTCAACTCTCCTGTGTAGAGTTATTTGCCAAATATAGCGACTAAATTCAATCATTAAAGTGAGAGACAGAGAAATGTTAGTCCTGTTTTAAGTGCAAATCTCAATACAACCTTAATTATGTAAGTATGTAATATCTCCATAATATAGCAATTTATCACAGGGATATCACCTCCATGCATATGTTATATTACATGCCCACATGTGCATGCATGCTTACACCCACACCCACCCACCCACCCACCCACACACACACACACACACACACACACACACACAAATACTTAGGGCCTGATCCACCCAGGGAAGCCAATGGGAGTCTTTCCACTGGCTTCTGCAGGCTTTGAATCAGGCCATAGGAAAGAGGATTTTAAGCCATTAGTTAGTGCAGCTGAACTTACAAAGTTGCAGTTTTTAAGACCCCATTTTATTAATGATTACCAAAATACTGATACTTAGCTTCCTTTACTTCTTCCATAATATAATTCATGCCAATGGTTTTGTGGAAAATAGATTCTATCAAATAGATGAGATTACAAGTTGGTTCGATACAGGTAATTGTGTTGGTGTAATGTACTTAGACTTGGTACTGCACCACATTTTGATAAAAAAAAACTATACACAATTCACATGGCACGTATTAAGTGGCTTAAAAACTGGCTAACTGATCAGTCTCAAAATGTCATTGTAAACAAGGAATCAGCATTGAGTGGGTGTGTTTCCAGTGGGACCCGCAGGGATTGGTTTTTGGCCTGCGCTATTTAACATTTTTATCAATGACATGGAAGAGAATATAAAATGTTCACTGATAAAGTTTACAAAAAACACAAATTTGGGGAGTGGTAAATAAGGATGAGGACAGGCCACTGATACAGAGCTATCTGGATCGCTTGGTAAACTGTCCACAAGGAAACAATATGCATTTTAATATGGCTAAATGGAATTCTGTACATCTAGGAACAAAGCATGTAGGCCATGCTTACAGGATGTGGGACTCTAACCTGGGAAGCAGTGACTTTGAAAAAGATTTGGAAATTGTGGTGGCTAATCCGCTGAACATGAGCTCCCAGGGCAATGCTAGGCCAAAAGGGCTAATGTGATCCTTGGATGCATAAACAGGGGACTCGCTAGTAAGAATAGAGGCATTGGTTTGACCGCCGCTGGAATATTGTGTCCAGTTCTGGTGTACACAATTCAAGAGGGATGATGATATACTGGAGAGAGTTCAGAGAAGAGCCATGAGAAGTATTAAAGGATTAAAAAAATTCATGCCTTATAGTGATAGACTCAAGGAGCTCAATTTAGTTAGCTTAAGAAAGAGAAGGGGTAACTTGATCACACTCTGTAAGTACCTACATGGGGAACAAATATTTGATGATGGGCTCTTCAATCTAGCAGAGAAAGGTAGAACGTGATTCAATGACTGGAAGTTGAAGCTAGACAAATTCAGACTGGAAATAAAGTGTAAATTCTTAACAGTGAGGAAAACAGAAAAACCAGATTAGGGTTGGGAGAGACATCAGGAAGTCATCTAGTCCAATCCCCTGCTCAAAGCAGGACCAACACCAACTAAATCATCCCAGCCAGGGCTTTGTCAAACTGGAACTTAAAAACCTCCAAGGATGGACATTCCACCACCTCCCCAGGTAACCCATTCCAGTGCTTCACTACCCTCCTAGTGAAATAGTGTTTCCTAATATCCATCCTATATCTCCCCCACTGCAACTTGAGACCATTGCTCCTTGTTCTGTCATCTGCCACCACTGAGAACAGCCTAGCTCCATTCTCTTTGGAACCTCCCTTCAGATAGTTGAAGGCTGCTATCAAATCCCACCTCACTCGTCTCTTCTGCAGGCTAAATAACCCCAGTTCCCTCAGCCTCTTCTTATAAGTCATGTGCCCCAGCTCCCTAATCATTTTAGTTGCCCTCCACTGGACTCTCTCCAATTTGTCCACATCCTTTCTGTAGTGGGGGGCCCAAAACTGGATGCAATACTCCAGATGTGGCCTCACCAGTGCTGAATAGAGGGGAATAATCACTTCCCTCAATCTGCTGGCAATGCTCCTACTAATGCAGCCCAATATGCCGTTGGCCTTCTTAGCAACAAGGGCACACCGTTGACTCATATCCAGCTTCTCATCCACTGTAATCCCCAGGTCCTTTTCTGCAGAACTGCCACTTAACCAGTCGGTCCCCAGCCTATAGTGGTACATGGGATTCTTCCGTCCTAAGTACAGGACTCTGCACTTGTCTTTGTTGAACCTCATCCGATTTCTTTTGGCCCAATCCTTCAATTTGTCTAGGTAACTCTGGAACCTATCCCTACCCTCCAGTGTATCTACCACTCCTCCCAGCTTAGTGTCATCCGTGAACTTGCTGAGCATGCAATCCATCCCATCATCCAGATCATTAATGAAGATGTTGAAGAAAACCATTGAAAACCGATGTTGAAACGAACTATTGGAACAATTTACCAAGGGTTGTGGTGGAGTCTCCATCACTGGCAATGTTTAAATCAAGCTTGGATATTTTTCTGAAAGCTCTGCTCTAGGAATTATTTTGGGGGAGTTCTATGGCCTGAGTTATACAGGAGGTCAGACTAGATGGTCACCACAGTCACTTCGGGCCTTGGTATCTATCAGTAATGAAAAATAATATTTTAAATTATGTGTGGTCTGGTCAGTTCCTTTCTATTTAAGTATGAGGGTGTGTGTGTGTGTAACAGAACTTAATTCCCATGCACTAGGTCTACCCTATGTTTGCCCTTACAAATCTTGTGTTTCATGCCTGTAAAACAAGCAGGATTAGCACATGATAAGAGCAGCATGGATAGTAATTACACTGGTTATGAGTGAACTGCAGAACCACTGAATAAATCCCTGAACAATTATTAAAATGGCTCAATGCATTACACAAATTGGAAAAGGCTGGGACTTTTTGGAATGGTAGAAGGGAGCTAAGACACATTATTTAAGTGTTCTTGTAAGCCATCTAAGATATTAATGTTGCAAAGCTTCTTATGAATATTTAAGAACATAAAATGGAGATACACTTCAGCCCAGCATTACCACAGAAGCCTGTAATACAGTTGAGTCCACTTAAGGAGGCAATATCCGACATCCGTGACAGATTTAAACATGATAAGGCCAGGGTGGGGTTTATAGCAGAAATGCTCATGCAGACTAGTTTAACGTTGCTGCAGTTATATCTGTGTGGAAATGAATTTATTTAAAGAGGCAACTTTTACTTCTAGTGTTGCTTATTTTTAAAGACTACGCTATTTTTTTTTAAAGCAAGTGGTTTCTTTAGAAGACCTAGAGCCTGGTTCACACGAGTATTTAGGTTCCTTCAGATGCAGATAGGTGCCTAGTGCAATTTTCAGAAGCACATAAAGAGGTAGGAGGTTAGCTCCCATGGAAAGAGTTTGAAAATCTGAGCCTAAGTAACTTGTCAAAAGCCAGATAGTTAGGAGGTAGCATGGGAGGTAGCCATATGCTGTAACTACTAGAGTTTGTTCAAATTTAAATCTATTATCTCCCTACTTGATGCTGCAGAGATTCCCTACATTTTGTTTCCTCCATGGTACGTGAACTGGTTCTGTTGCATCCACATCCCTCTGCACCTGCAGAATGAGAGGCAGGATTTGGCTGTCTGTGAGGACATTTATTGTCATCGTGAGTACATTATTGGATGTATTTATAATAAAGGTTAAACACAAGCACTGGGAAGAAAACGACACTTTATTTCCCACTCCTTGCCCCTCATCTTGTTTCCAAGTGTTAATACCCTTGTCATATGACCATTAGGGCTGGTTGAAAATCTCCATCAGACCTATCTTTTTAAATTGAAACTTGGGCTTTCAGCTGCAGGATGGTTTCTAATGGAAACTGTCTGCTTTCCTAGACAATTTTTTTGTTGTTATTGGAAAACCAAAACATTGAAACCTGAAAAGTTCCACCCAGAAACTGATTCGCCCCCCTCTTCCCCCCAGTTTTGGGCTGTTTTGTTTTTTGTTTGTTGTGGGTTTTGTTGTTTTCTTTTGGGGGGGGGGTATGGAGGGGGGTTAAGGAAAAGTCAAATTTTTCTACTGAAAATGTTGACAAAAAAGAATTGTTTTAATTTTCCTTGGGGCAGGGGAGGGAAACCGAAACATTTCCCCCACTGCTGTATTCACTAATGGTTACTGTTGTACGTCTAGTCAAAATAGCCATCAGTGCATTTCTCCGGCTAAAGGCTGAAGCAAAGCCCTGTGGAGATAAGAGTTTTTTTTCTATTCCCCCAGCAGAAGCAACTTTAACCATGTCTCTCTGTCTTTCAGCTTAGAAATTAGAGACAATTTTTATTTAAAAACAAAACTCACAAAAGACCAAATTCAGAGGTGGTCTCTGAAACAGGGCAGGAAAGATCTATAGAACTGTAATATTTTACTGAAAAAAACAGGATTGTAAGCAAACCTTATAAACAGCAGGTGGCTCCCATATAGGAAAGACTAAGCAATACAGACAAACAATAATCAACATGACAAAGCAGAGTGGTTTTGACATACATGAAAATTTAAGAGAGTCTAAAATTAAAGGTGTATTGGAATACACTGCTAAAAGAAAAGAAAGAAATTTCTCTTTCTCTCCTCTCTCAGTTCTTCGTTGGCCCCCATCACCTAGTGATATATCAGATTGATATGAACTAGAAGAGCAGTAAAGCGACCATCAGCTGATGTACAAGAGGTGATTCCAGTATGGATCAGTAAACTATTGCAATTGAATCTCAGTTACATTGGTAAAAGTTTTTAAAGAGTTTTAAAAATTTGAATAAAGTTACTTTACTCTCCCTACTCCTGAATTCTAATAGGGACTCTCTCTTTAAGCAGGGTATAGAACCCAACCTGGTCATATAACTTGGTGGTATCCCTTTAATTGGGTGACTTGACTGCTCCCTCTAGCATTACATTGTCCACTCATATACAGCAGAGATATTACACCTCTACCTCAATATAACTCTGTCCTTGGGAGCGTTATAGGTGAACTTGCTTTGATCCGCTGGAGAGCGCAGCGGCCCCCCCAGAGCAATGCTTTACTGTGTTATATCAGAATTTGTGTTATATCGGGTCACGTTATATTGGGATAGAGGTGTATTAATAAAGAATCTTCCAGTGACTTCACCTCGGTTTAAATGTGCAGTGGTTGCATTATCTCAGCATGGATGTCCCTATGATAAGCATTTCTCCCCCTTTATGTATCACCTCCTACTCACAGAGGGGCATAGCCGAGGGGAATAACTTTCCTTCATGTAAAATACACAGATGAGATTGTAGTCCAGAAAATAAAATTAAATAAATAGAAATAAATTAATGGAGATACCTTATCTCCTAGACCTGGAAGGGACCTTGAAAGGTCATCGAGTCCAGCCCCCTGCCTTCACTAGCAGGACCAAGACCTGATTTTGCCCCAGATCCCTAAGTGGCCCTCTCAAGGATTGAACTCACAATCGTGGGTATAGCAGGCCAATGCTCAAACCACTGAGCTATCCCTCCCTCCAAAGCAGATAGTTTAGACAAGTTCAGCCTTTGCCTTAAATAAATAAATAAATAAATAAAAAGGGGAAACGTGCAGAAAACAGCCTCTTAGGGCTGGTCCACACTAACCCCCCACTTCGAAATAAGATACGCAACTTCAGCTACGTGAATAACGTAGCTGAAGTCGAAGTATCTTAGTTAGAACTTACCGCGGGTCCACACATGGCAGGCAGGCTCCCCCGTCGACTCTGCGTACTCCTCTCGTGGAGCAGGAGTACTGGCGTCGACAGCGAGTACTTCCGGGATCGATCCGGGATTGATTTATCGCGTCTAGATAAGACGCGATAAATCGATCCCAGAAGATCGATTGCTTAACGCCGGACCCAGAGTTAAGTATAGACGTACCCTTAGCCTGTCTCTGTGGCAGAATGCTGTACAATACAGACACTTGTATGGTCATTCAGTGACTGACTGGCAAAATTAATTTCCACGGTTCCGTTGAGGTAGAATCTTGACATTTGATGTGTACATTCATTATGGGCTGCTGAGCACAGGAAAAAAAATGTTGGAACTAGAGCTCATTGGAAAATTTCAGTGAAAGAAATAATTTCCCATAAAATGTCTGAAGGCTGGTAGTTGGGATATCTCAGTAGTGAGTCTTTTACTCTAGGATTTACTATCTCATATGGCTCACCAGAGCCTAAGCTTTTTAACTTCCAGGGCATAGTACTAACCCATTTTGTCACTCCCACCTTTGCCTGAGGTGGGTTAGCTGTGATGAACGTTTTACTTTTTGGATTGATCATAGTGGGGACGTTACCTGAGGGCCGTATCCAAACTCCACGTCAATGGGTTTATTATGATAGGCACTATAGTACATTCGGGAAGTGTTTTTGTTTTAGCCAGTTCTGGGAGCATGAGCTTAAATTTTATTCAATGTTTTTGTAATATAATTGAGCCCAGATGCCTAGATGGTGAGCACATGTTTCTAGAAACTGAATGATGATAATATAGCACCTCCCAGCCCAAAAGATCCTAGCACACCATACATGTTTACACATATGCTGATCAAGATCCAAGAATCAGTATACAGGATTCACTTCCCTTTCCCCTGAAATACAGCCAGTTCTGGGGTGGAACATGATACCCATTTAATAGCATACAGTCACACTACAGGAAGTGAAATATACTGTATTCAAGTGGAAATTCTAGGTAAACATACTAGTAAGGAACCAATGTAATAGCCCTAATTGGATTTTTCTGAGGACATCACCCCTTTCTATTTTGAGGAGCAGAGAGGGGAAACTTCTATGAGATCTTTAATGCACAGAACTTTGCGGGAATCAGGACTTCTGTCTTATGTCTAATGCAAAAGATGACACCTCCCATAGCACAATGTCTCCTAATATGATGCTGCTATGTTTAATCAGTGCAGCCTCAGAGGAAGAATGTCACTTACCTCATGCTACTTCTAGTACCTATCTCCTTCTGAGGCATATTGCCAGAGTGAAGAAGGGAAAGCTGCAACTGACTTGAAGATCAGAGAGAGATAAGAGGCTTGGCTTTCAAAAGAACATCTCTGAATACAGGCCTTAGAAAGAAAGCAAGGGACAGTGATTGATTCAATGTCCGAAAGGTAGGAAACTGATCTTTTCTAGGTCCAAGGTTATGTCCAAGGTAATATCCTTGCAGAATGAAAAATGTAAGACATGCTGGAAAAAAAACCTCTTTTCCTAGTTTAAAAAGAATGCTGGAGTCATCTGAATGTGGCGGATGTGATTGGAACGTGTCTCAAACCTTATCCCAGCCATCCCACTGTAAGACTGCCATGGCCTTTAACACCTGGAAAACCATGAGCTGCTGTAGCTCCTTCCTTTTCCTTTAAGTTGACTTGCTGGGCAGGCTTCAAGCGTCATTGCCAAATACTTTAAAAACCCAGCCAGTCAGCGATCCATTGCGATTTGAAATTTGCCCACAGAAACTACAAAGCTGGAGCCAAGAAGCCTCTTCAGGAGGAAGGCTAGAAGTGCTAAGTATTAGACCAGTGGTCTCCAAACTTTTTTGATCGTGTACCCCTATCAGTAAAAATTTTTTGAGCACACACCTGCCGCGCACCCGCAAGGATCCTCGCACGCACCCCACTTTGGAGACCGCTATATTAGACTTATGAAGTGGCATGAAAGAGCAAACGCCCCCTGGACTGGTGACCATGGTGTTGGGCACAGTATAAAAGCATTGATGAGCTGAGTGGAAGATTACACTGAGGTTGTGAGCCTGGGAGGCAGACAGGTCAGGGGAATTGTCAGCCCTGTCAGAGGAGGAAGGGAGAGGAGAAGGATTAGACAAAGAGAAAGGAAATTCTGGAAAGAGTGTGTTTGTGATGATCAGAAAGACATCCAGCAGGCGTTGCCAGAGAGACAGTCATAGATGCGATATTAGCCAGAGGGAGGGAGACTTGGGAAGAGAATTAAAATGGAGAAAAGTGTTCTCTTTTGCCACAGTCGGCAGGACAAGCGTCAATGGGTTCACACCACAGCACAGCAGATTTAGATTAAATCTTGGGAAAACTTCCTAGCTGTAAGAAGAGTAGGACAATGGAACAGACGCCTCAGGAGGTTGTGGAAGCTACTTCACTGGAGGTTTTCAAAAGGAGGCTTGCATGTTTAGGCATAACAAATCCTGTATCTTGGCAGGGCATTAGACTGGATGACCTTTGCGGTCCCTTCTAACCCTATGATTCCATGAGTCTATGAGGAATAACCAGTGTAGAGATGGTAACTGAAACTGTGGTAGGAGATGTGGTTGCTTAGAAAGGGTGTAGTGGGAGAAAAGGAGGGGACTATGGACACAGTCCTGCTGGACACCAACTGGTTAGAAAAGATACAGGATGAGGAGCCACCAAAGGTGGCTCTAAAGGAGAGAGGGGCCAGTCTAATGTGAAAAGAACGAGGAGAGCACAATCAAGGAAGCCCAGATAGGAAAAGAGTGGAGAGGGAGGAAGCAATCAATGGTGCTGAAGGCAGCAGAGAACCAGGTAGAATAAAAATAGACAAGTAGCCTTTTGCCTGGGCTAGGAGAAAGTCGTTGGTGACCTTGGTGGGGTCAAGAGAGGGCAGAAGATCAAAGAGGAACATGGACAGAATCACAGGGAAGGAATTCCAGGTGATGTGAGTAGACACCACACCCCAGAGCCCTGGAAACAAGGGAGAAGAGGGAGACAAGAAAGAAGTTCGGGTGGCAGGTGGGGCAAACGGGAAGGATTTTCAGGCTTGAGGATGCTTGTTAGAAAGCAAGAAAGTCCACACAGAGTATTTCCTTTGTTACAGGGAGCTCTGTAGGTGGAACAAATGCAGATTATGACCAAGTGACCAGCAGTGTAGGTAAGAGACCCACAGGGTCACATTGTCCACACTGCACTAGTGTAAATTAGAAGAGAACCTGGCCCAGAGAGGGGATTTTTGCCATTAGATCTGACTGATTGAAGTCCCTCCGCCAGCCTGCAGAACCAACCATCCTTTCTCAGTAATATTTATTGCAAAAGTCAGGAAGTCATTAGGTGGCAGAGTTCACATTTCCAAGTGCCTGTTTGCTGTAGACACGTCAATATGTTTTTGTGTTTTTTTTTCTTAATTTAACTTCTTGATTGACTTATTATGTACATTGGCACTTTTAAGAGCTTCAAATAAAACACAGTGAGAGTTCAGAACAAATGTAAATGGCCTAAAAGAAAAGGGAAAAAAATCCTATAATCTTTTTTAATGGCTATAAAACGTGGGAAGGATATATCATAAGCTCCCCGCATGGGGTCCTTGTCTGCGTTCAATCCAGTATTGTAATTTAGACATGACTTTTTATTTAATTTCTGACTGAGAAAGGGAAATTAGAAAACAACATTATCTCTGCTGCTCCGTTATAATGAACAATATTTCACAGCACCAGTATAAGTTACCTTATTTTATGAGACAAACATTGGCTGAATTCCACGAATGACTGGGTTTTCTGGTGTTCTTGTCTGCTAAAGAAGCCAAACTTAAGTACGGTTTTTAATTATAAACCAGTTTGTCATTACAGTGATGTATACGCTACATATATACGTATATGTAGTGTGTACATTGCTGCAATGACAAACAAGTCTTAAGTCACCACTGGGCTTAAGATCAGGGCCTTATTTCCTATCTAAGCCTAACTAAAGGCTGCAATATTTCAAATGCCACTGTGCAGTGACTTTTCACTTCCAACCAATGTTTATATGAACGTATGCATGTGACAGAGTGACAGTATCGGTGACTGAATGTATTCAATGCAGTGGTCATCACTGCAAAACGAAGAGTTAATCACACTGAGGTATTTAAGGTACTACAGCCTTTGCTTATACTTTGAATAAAACAATGACGCCCGTATCCAAAGACAGTTGAAAGCAATGGAAAGACTCCGATTGACTTTAATAGGCTTGGGAGGAGCTGGCGACTGTGGTACCTGACACTGTTGCAATGCATGGTAACTGGTAACCACAGTGAAATCTGCATACGAGACTCCAATCTCCTCTCTTAACAGGTCACCCTAATATATCTCCAAGTGGACAGGCTACAGTTCTGATTCACTTTTATTAAAAGACCACCCACAACTATTTGTTGATCCTTCAATGAATGGTCATTTAAAACAGGGTTTCCCTGAATCAATGTTTTAATAGTGACCATTGTATAAATAGAGACCATAGATATGAAGCATTGAATTTAATACATTTTATGTATGGGTAAATCCTGCCTGGAGCCCAGACCGGGATTACACTGCTTTATGTTTATTTAGCTGTAAATAACACATTCGCCTTTTAATCTCCATATCCATGTTTTATCATTTTTTTAAATCACAGAGATTTATCCAGTCTGTAATTAACCCTTCTGCATAGTGAAATGCAGGATTGTCTTTTCCCCCAGCCACTAAATACATAATGTTCTGATAAATATTTAAGCAGTAATGAAGAATGTAATGCACAGTAATCCATTAGTGCTGCCTTCAGAGGGGAATGGCGTGGTGCTAAAATGGATGGGGTGAGTGCTAAAATCCCACACTGAACAGAAGGCTTGCAGACCTCTGTGGGATTTAGCTCTAAACTATACTGCATGCTGGGAAATCCATTTGAAGGTGCCAGCATGCTTCATTGGTTTGCCACCAAAGCTGTCTTTTAAAAAACATGGAAGATACATGAAAATCATTGGATGTGGTAACACCTATGAAGGGTTAGAGTGGAGAGACAAGCCCTGAATCACAAAGTATATGCCTCACTTTTAAAATGTGAGTAGTCCCAATGGGGTAAATACCTTGTTGAATCAGGGCCACAGACTTGGTTGATCCCTTGATCAACAGTTCTTACCAGTTGCTGGGCATCCCCACCTCTTTGTCCTGTCCACCACACAACCTTCCACTACATCTTGCTCTCCCAACACCCTGCTCCACCTACCACCTCCTTCTGTGACCTTGTCTACACTAGGGATATACTTCTGGTTACTGAATGCATTAACTACCATGTTTTAACCAGCATGATGTTGTTTATCTGCATAACACAAATAAAGTAAACAAATAAAATCAATAACAATTCACTCTCCTTATCCGCCACAATGTTAAACACAATTTTGCCTTTAGGGTGGACCAGGATAGTTATGTTTAAAAACTCATTAGCTGATCGTGGTTAGAGTTGAAGTGTAGAGAAATTGCCTATTCAGTGTCAGAATCTGGGGCAGAACCCAGGTGCCCTGACAACAAGCACTAAACCAAAAGCAGAAGTTCTCAAAGCTTGCTGTCATCTGGCCATTAGGGCTAAGAAAGTTGCCAGAGCTCCACCTACTGTCATGTGAGCCTTGCTTTATTTGAGACAACGTTTTCCACCAGTTTTATTATGGAGCCTTCTTATTTTTTGTGTGAGTTGTGTTTCCTCTTTCTTTTTTTCCACTAAACCATTATTGCCCAATTATCAGCATGCTTGCAGTATACATCATCGAGTGGGGAGAGATAGCTTGGTGGTTTGAGCATTGGCTTGCTAAACCCAGTGTTGTGAGCTCAATCCTTGAGGGGGCCATTTAGGGATCTGGGGCAAAAATCTGTCTGGGATGGGTCCTGCTTTGAGCAGGGGGGTTGGAGTAGATGACCTCCTGAGGTCCCTTCCAGCTCTGATATTCAATGATCATTAAAGGAGTGGATGCAACAATATTATTTGTTTATTGTACATATATTTGCATCTCATATAGCAGGCTTGAGACACCCCAAGGACACAAGAGGATGAAGTTTGCACACACACTAGGGGGGAGCAGCTCTGTGTAATGAGGGTATTAATCTTGGTGGAGGGAAAGTACCACTACTGTGTCCACCCTTCTAGCAGAGGAATGCAGGTTTAAATATCTTGGCAGAGCTTCCCAAAATTCCCACAGGAGTGTTGCAACTCTGAGCACCCTGCTGCAGGGTTGTGCCTTAGTGGCACAGTAGAATCCCACTGCAGTGAGTCCAATCAAACAATGTTACTTGGAGGTCATGGAGAAAGAAGGATTTCAGATGTGTCTGTGGGTTGCACCTGGGTCAATAAACAGGTTTTTAAATTGTTATTCATTGTACACCTTAATAAAGCTTAATTATAAGTAAGCAGTAGGAAAACCAGGAGACATGTTCCAATAATATTGCACGTCTCAGAATCATTCCTGTGGGGCTCTGGCAGTTTTGTTACTACAATGCAGAATAAAACAAATTAAGAAAACTATTCAAAATTCATTTAAAAACATCATCCAAGGAGCATCATAATAAAAGCACAATGAAGGAGACAAGCTTGCTTGGTTAATTTGCTTCATGTGCTGTGCATGTTTATAGTGTGTCTCTTAGTATGTTTTAATTAGCATCACAATCATCAACTAGTAACTAACAACACATACGGCTCACTTTCTGAGACAAGAGCAGTCTGTTTGGAGCAGGCAAGCTTCCAGAAAGCTGGAACTCGACTTTGTCGCAGTTCATTGGTAAGGTCAGTTGGGTCACAGTTTTCTGTGGAAGATTTGGGTCATGGAAAGCCCTGAGGGAACAGAGACTTGATGAAAGAGGGTACGCTCTAGTAATGTATCAGTTCCCTATCTTTTCAATCCTGCAACTCACCTCCTGCAATTATAACCAATACTTGACCCATTGATGTGTCAAACTCAGCTGGGACTCATAGTGCATTATGAATATGCATTAATTATGGTGCGTGTGCTGCTGCGGCAGATGTGTGACTGCAGTGTAATGAAATATTAAGTACAACACATGAAATCTTAGGGTACATTATCAGTTCTTCTGCTCACCAGGTCAATTGCAACTGGAACACACTTCAGTTTGTTTCCTGAAGAATTAAATCTGACCATGTGCAGTCCTCTATGATGACAAGTAAGATGCCTTCACTGTATTTGTTTCCAGACACAGAAATGGATTGCATAACACCTTGCTTAACTTCCCACCTCTCCAGGAATCATTCACTTAGCTTGTCTATCTCTTCAGTGTGTGTGTTTTCTAAGGTCCAGTTTGTGGCCAGCCTGCGTACAGATACTCAGGGAAGGGAGGTGGTTCCCTCACTGTGAGTCCAGTCATAATCACAACTGAGCTACCTAACTACCCCCAAAATATAAGGAAAAAATTGGGTCATGATAGAGAGTGCACACTTGCAGCTCTTAATGGATGCCCTCTACAGACTTCTCCTGCACAATCCTTTGGAGCACCCACTGGGGCAATACATCTTCACAACACTCCCAGTGCAAAGCAAAATTGAACCATAAGTATCTTTGCCATTTTGATAATACCATGTTCCCATTAAACAGAACTTCTACACAAAGTGCACGCTGGCGTTTAGTTTCAGTCTGGAACCATAATGACGGGAGACAGTGACTACTGCTAAGAGACAGGGATATGTAACCTTTTGCTGCTCTCACCTATGTCATGTGACTCAGACCAGGAAATAGTGATCAGTCCTCCCAGGTGGCAAAGGGAAAACACAGAGCTCTGAATGCCTTACTTGACGGGTAAGTAAAGGTTTTCTCATATTTCACCTTAAAACGTTGTTTATTTGTAAATCGGAAGCATACTCTCTTATTATTTGGGGATCTTTACCAGGTTTTTTTAATTTATTTTGTTTTAAGAAAAGCACATTTTTCAGTTCCCCTTAAGAATATTTTGAGAGTTGCTGCACCTTAGCGATGTGATAGTTCATAACAGAATCGAGAAATAGTATGAGTTACGACGGAACTAGATTACTAATGTGTAATCTGTAGCATTGCTTAATTTGTTTTGATATTAAAGTTTTAATAGGAAATGTAATTTGATTGCATTTTTAAAATAAAATTTGATTTTCTGTATTATAGCAAAATATTATGAATAATAAGCAAAAAAGTCTAATAGAGTTAGTCATTTCTATTAACAAAATGAATATGTTTAATATGCTTTTTGTGTACTAATTCAAATCATCTGATGCCAGTTTGAACTGATTTAACACACAAGCCCAACCCATGTTCCTTTGCTCTGTATTTCACAATATTGCCAGCACTCGTGCATAAATTTAATATTAACTTGAGAAAGAAATCAAAGTTTTGCAATAAACTCCTCGTACTGCAACCATAAATCAAATAATCATTAGCAGCTGTAACACCTTGTGCTGTGTTCCCAACAGACCTAGCATGGCAGAGCTGGGTCTGTATTTTGATGGGAAATTTCCAAACAGAACCCATGGGGCACTTTAGGAAGCAGAGGTGGGCACTTCAGCAGGGGTTAGTCTTCCTTCTGGATTAATGCCTCAGCCTGGTGCTGGTGGCACTGTGCTTTTGGAGGTGCCATTTCTAGGGAAGATAAAGTCCTGTCTGTAGTATGGTGAGTGGAACTGAAGAAAAAGGATTAAGTTGCAGGAAAGACCTAGATTGGTCAGGGACCTGAGGTTCAGGAATGCAAGCCTGGGGCTGCTGCTGACAGCAGCATGTCATGCCGGCCACTCCACGTGTTTAATAAAGCTTTTTTTCCTTACAACTCTGCCTTCATGCCACATCACCTATTGCTAATGAAATACTGTCCGTTTGTAATAATTAAAAATCCCGTGGCACTTTTAGTATGAATGATAACCCCTGAAAATGATTTGAGGTCTGGAAAAAAGTGGCTCATGGTGAGAGACTTAAGGAGCTCCATCAATTGATCTTATCATAAACAAGCTCAAGAGGTGGCTCGATTATGGTGTATAAATACTTCCATGGGGAGAAACTACTAAAGGGCTCTTCAATCTAGCGGAGACCGACGTAACCAGAACCAATGGCTGGAAGCTGAAGTCAGACAAATCAAACTGGAAATAAGGCGAAGGGAGGGTGGTTAACCCCTGGAACAAACTACTAGGGGAAGTGGTGGATTCTTCATCTTCTGGTGTCTTCAGATCAAGACTGGATGCCTTTTGGAAAATAAGCTTTAGCAAAACACGAGTTATTGAGCTCAGCACAGGAGTAACTGGGTGACATTCTGTGGCATGTGTTTTGCAAGACATCAGACTAGATGATCTAATGGTTCCTTCTGACCTTAAAATTTATGAATGAATCAATGTTTTGCCCCAATTCCCAACTTGGGTAGTTACATTCCACCTACCTAAATGTCCCCTTCTTCAACTGGATTGCAGCCTTCCTGACTCTGTCACACATTGTGAGTAGTATTGCTGTGTGCAGTCTAGCAGTGGTTGAGTTCCACCCCAGATGTGACACGGATGGGTGAAATGATCCCTGTGTATAGTTTGCCTTGTTCTTCAACTATGGGAATGGAGGGTGACCTAGAAATATATTGTTATCAGTAGCTTTAAAGTGAGAAGGAAGGGAAGAATATTAAGTGGACCATTCAAAGAATTTATGCCAGATCAAGTCAATTTATTGTGAGTCTAATTTCTTCATTCTTCTGCTTATTATTTATAAAATGTTAATAACAGAATACCACTTTAAATGTCATGAATGGTAGGAAAGCCCATCAATCAGTATCACAGAAAGAAAGGAAAAAAGAACCACTTAAGTTTTAAAGACACACAAATCCTAAAGTAATCAACTCAGACACTTCTCAGGTGCATGTTTCCTTATACTTCTGGGGAGGGCTCCCACAAGGAGCTGTATTTGGCTTTCTCTCCCTCTCTATGCCTTTACTAGGAGATCTTATCCACTTGCATGACTTCAGCTACCATCTACATGTCAGTGACATGCAGATCTACCTGTCCACCAATTTGTCTCCCTGGGTCCAATTCCACTCCTCATGCTATCTCTCTGATATCTCCTCACCATCATCTTAATATGGCCCACACTAAACTACTTGTCTTCCCTCACAAACTCTCCACGCTCTTCATCCTTCTATGTTGCTGTGGACAAAACCATCGCCTCCTCTGCTAGGTCCCTAACCTGGGTGTCATTTTTGATTTTACCCCCTTTTCTAGATCGGTCATGTCCAAAACTTACCACTCGTTTCTCCATAATGCTACAAAAATCTAGTCTTTTTTCTCCAGTCACACAGGCCACCATCTCCTTATCTCCTGCCTTGACTACGACTACTTCAACGCCTATCTCTTTGGCATTCCTACTGTCTAGAAGAGCGTGCATGAAGAGGGGGATTTGGCACTTGACTCTGAATGCAGCAAAGACAGTGGCACTTGGGGAGAGAATGGGTTGACAAGCTGGATGTGGGGTTTTTTTATTAGGCGGTTCAATGTGTGTTGTTATTGGGTGAATTTTTGTACCTACCGCTCTTGTTTTAAATTTTGTTAGGAGCCAGGAGTCCAAGACTCAGGCTATCAAATCAAAATCAGTCAATACAATACAATCCATTGAACAGAGAGGGATGAATCCCCTCACTGGTTATACTTGTGGCGCAGAGATTGCTGAACCTGACATCAGATGTTTCCACATTCCGTATGGAAGGCAAAAAGGTAGCAAATTCTTTCCCACAGCGCCAAGACCATTAATCAGATATTCCTAAGTGTAGTTGGTCAATTTATCCCATCTTGGTTAGGAAAGACACCGAACTCTCAATTTACACGTGGCAACTTTCTCAAGATTCATTCCTTTGTTCCCTGAAAGCAAGACACTAGCCTTGGCGCTCAGGAAATGCAGCTCAGGCCAGTGAGCAAAGCACTGCCAGCTCTCAATGCATCTTAGACCAGCCCCAGGCACTACTATCAATTAGGGTGACTTTTCACCGCTCTCTCCACCACGCTAGAATAGCCAGAGCAGAATGCACTTCCACCACATCTGTTCCTGCCCATTGGCCAGCCCCCTCTGCTGGGTGCTGTCTGAGGCCCTATAACACTGGAGAATCCCCTTTATACAGTCGATAATGCTCAGGGCACCCTTCCATCCCCTTTACACCACCAGTGCCATTACATACAATTAATTTATTTTTATATTTTTTCAGTTAACGAGCCCGCTTCCCAATAACCGTTTTCTCAGTTTATTAGTCAAAATCAGATGTTTCTACTATAGCGGCCAGGTCTTTAAACTCTGCCAGGTATATGAAAACCAAGTTATGTTCCTTCTGTTTTATACACCATCCTCTGCAATAAAGATTCAGGAATCAGAACAAACAGCTTGTTCATCTCCAGCTGCATTGGCTCTGCAGTGCCAGCAGTTGTGAAATCGTGGTTCTCTTTAGTGAACAGAGGAGATCCACTCTAAAGAAACCTCAAGGAGCAGATACTTGCCGTAACAGGATGGCATTTTATAGAAGCACCTTCCTAACAAAAACCACACTTTCAAGGGAGTCTTTTCTTTTTATCAGGTCACAAGGTGTCAAGGGAGAGTGTGTCTTCTAAGCCACAAAGCCATCCTTGTTCTTGTCATAGTAAACAGCAATGTATGTGTCCAGTGCAGAGGCTTTTCAATGGTTGGGGACTAGGACCCTAAATAAGGACTCAAAGATATGGGTTCAATTCCTGGCTCTTCCGTAAATTTCTTGCGCTACACTGGGTAAGTCACTAAATCTGCCTGGCCCTGGGATAATATTGCTTCCTTTCTATCTGTTTGTCAGCGCCTCACACAGGGAGGCCTGATTTTGGTTGGGGCCGTTAGGCACTAATGTAGTGTAAATGGTTATAATGGTCTCCCCTCAGTCAGAGAAAAAGCTTCCGGACTTGGATATAACCAGTTTTAGAGTCTATGGATTCTCTAGCTTCATTCTGAAGAGATTTCCAAAGTCTTCTGGTGATTTGCAAATCCTGAGAGGAAAGATGGTCATAAGAACATAAGAATGGCCACAGTGGATCAGAGCAATGGGCCATCTAGCCCAATCTCCTGTCTTCCAACAGTGGCCAGTGCCAGGTGCTTCAGAGGGAATCAACAGAACAGGGCAATTATTGAGTGATTCATCCCTTGTTGGCCAGTCCCTGCTTGTGGCAGTCAGAGGTTTAGGGATACCCAGAGCAGAAGGTTGCATCCCTATTTATCTCAGCTAATAGGGAAGTGGTCCAGTGGTTAAGGTGTTAGCTTACAGCTCATGAGATGTGGGTTCAAGTCCCTGTATTTTTACTGACTGTGTGTGTGACCTTGGGCAAGTCACTTAGCCTCCCCGTGTCTCAGTTCCCCATCTGTAAAATGGGAATAATAGCATTTCTCTATCTCCTAGCAGTGTTGTGAGGCTGGATACATTTGTGGGATGCTCAGATACTGTGGTGATGGGGGCCTGTAAGTGCCCAAGATAGATGCATTGCTACTGATAGCAGCACACCCATCTGTGCAGTTATACTCTACATCAGAACATTGCTGCACTATGCTTTATAGAGGTGGTTGAATAGCAGAAAAAGGTGTTCTGCTAGTTTCCTGGTAAGCACCAAATAAGTGTTCTACAAGTACCACAAATTATTCAGCAAATGACTGTCTTAGCAAAAAAATGGTGATATTCATTGAGTCGGCTAACTGGTGTCAGCAATGGGTACTGCGGAAGAACATGGCTTAACCACAAACATAGCTAAGGACAAAGTGAATTCAACACCAGGGCTTAACACTGGCATCTGTAGCAATGCTGAACGCAGTTTAGTTTTGTTCACTCTTTTAGTTCAACTATGTTCTGCATCGGTTCTGCAACAGTGGGTGCAATAAAGAGGTGTCAGTCCTGGGTGGTTTTCTTAGCAGAGACAAGACCTAAAACTCATCTTTGTCATTCAAGGTTTTTTAATGAATGAATTAATTTGCAGGCTATTTTTAAACTACTCATACCTATTTTTTTCTCCAACAATCTGTATGTGTGAAACAGACTTGGGGGAAAAAGCACCTGCAAACTCCAGGCTAACTCTGGTTTGTCCAATAGAGATTCAAAGATAATGTTTATACTTCCAGAGCTAGTGATGTATCCAAGTCCAAAACCTGGCTCTAAATTTTGGAAGTCTCCGGTTTCCATTGCTGGCCCATCTCTCTACAGTGAGCCTAATCAAAGCCCCAGATCGAGCAGCCCTGAGCTATGGGCAAGTTTGGATCTGGAGCTGAACTTCTGAGCTATGGAGCTCGGGGCTGTTCATCTGACCAATGGAAAGCTCAGTGGTTTCAGTTGCAAATCTGCACTCAGTTCATGTACATTTGAAATGTGTCAGTTTCACTTTGAAATTCTGGTGCAATCAAAGGAAAAAAATCAGTGAGGTCAGGCAAGCCTGCCTAGTTTCAAGATGAAGCTATGAATTTTGCCTGGTATAGGGTGGGAACCTCCTGAAACCAATACAAAATAATAATAAAAAAAAGTTCAGGCAGGTTCACTTGAGACTAAAGATGGATCTGAACCAAAACCCTGGCTATGAAGAGTGGAATGTTGGAAATTTGGACCTGAATTTTGCAACTTGCGCCCATCTGAAATCAAGACTCAGACCAGACTTGCTTGAAATTTAGCCACAGACCAGTGAATTTAACAAAACTGGCTTGAGTTTTGGCTTTGGAGCAATCCTCAAAACCAGGGAAATTTTGCCAGGAGTGGGATTTTGTCATGAATGTTTCCCAGTGCTGTATAGTTTGTTCAGCCAGTGGACCAAGTAACTTTGCATACGGCGTGCCTTGTACAGTAAATGGAGATGGATCAAGGCCACTAAATTTGAATCCACACCTATAAGTCAAATAATCACAATTTCAGGGGTGGTTAGATTTGCAATTTTGACTTGGCATGTTATGATGTGCACCAAGGGCAGTCGTGTATTTTCAATGTGAATGACTTTTTATCTTAGCTTCAGGAACCCAACAACAAGAAAGAATAAAAGTAAAGTCTCCAAGATTGAGCATAATGTCCAGGTCTCCTTTGTAACTGACCGTATGAATTCTGGGGAAAAACTGGCTGTTGTCTGTGAACAAAGGCAGGATATTTAGAAAGTTAAAGGTCCTGCACCAAGGAAATGCACATTTCATACTATAGGTCTATTATAAAAGTAAGAGCTGTTTGCAAACTCCAGATCCAAATCTGTGCTTAAATTCAAGACCATCCCAAAAGCAGAGTGTGTGCAGATCCAAGGCCCATCACTATCAATAATTGGCTTTAGATTTAGATAATAATCACACAGCCCAAAAGAAGAGGAAATAATGAAGTATATGTACAAGATACATGATCTGACTAAGATCCTAGTTAAGAACTGTGATGGCATCTCGTTTTCTTCAGCTTTCTTCATGCAGTACCAGCCTCACAGATCCTTGTTCTCTGTGGCACCTCTTAGTAGACGCCACAGTCTCTCTTGTCCTCATACAAGACCAGTAACTCACTAGTCATTTGCTTTCCTTTGTTTCTGACACCCTTAAGAGGATAATCATATTGGGATTGATGCAGGAATTACTGGGTGAAATTTGAAGGCCTGTATTATGCAGGAGGTCAGACAAGACGGTCACATTCTGGCCTTAAAAGCTATGACTCTATGGATAATGTTTCCTGTGAGAGTGCCAGTCAGGGTATAAGAGAAAGACCCAATATTACAACCAGTTTATATAATCAGACCCAGTGCAGATTAACTTAAAACAAATATGCAATGGGAAGAAAGGTTGCATGAAGCTATCTAGCCATCTGTCCATCTACACATCTATTCTGAGAGGTACTGTGCAGAGGGGCTGCAGTGGTAGAGCCACTGCGAAAGGGGATGTCTCCTGGTGCTTCTTCTCTTGCGCGCTGATTTACTATTCAGAATTTAGAATTTATTGAGGATTCTTCCTTTGTCACATCATCTATCAGAGACAGACACCAGAGAGATGGAAGTTAAAAAAAATTAAAAACCTGTTTATTGCTCAACTTGCTCTAGGCATGTTTTAGTTTATTGTTCAGCTCGGTTCATTTCAGTGTTTCAATTTGAACGGTTCGCTTAGTTGCTGTGGCTAAAAAAAAATAAATTAAAAATCCATAAGAAAACCTATTTAAAAGAAGAAAAAGTTGAGATTTGTGGGGGCCCACAGCACCTCACAACAGCGGAGGTGTCAGCGGATAATTTAAGGGCACAATCCGGCACAGTGGAGCTTGCTTCCGAAACGAGGATTCTCAATTGCCTATTCCTCAGGCGTTCCACCCGCAGAGCTCCCATTGACATCCCATAGGAGGAGCTCCCTGAGTCAAATGAGTGCAGAACAGACACCAGAGACCCGCATTGCAGATAAGAAATCCACTTTTGCTTTCTTTTGTTATTGCTTGGCACGCACAAACCAACTACGGGGGAGGCATGCGTTTAGAGTTGGTGTAAAGTATTTACTTGAGAGCAAGAGGCCAGATCTGGCTCTCACTGGTTTTATTCCAGTGGAGATCCATGGGAATTGATGGAGTCACTCTGGATTTGCAGGGTAACTGAGAGCAGGATTTGGGTCTGATTCTCCACCGCCTTTACATCTCTTCAAAGTGAGTGTAAATGCTTACTGTTCTAACCTGGTTCAATTGAATGTATTCATAAAAATGTGGACTGATTCTTATTCAGACGAAATCCAAAGTGGACCCGTAAACTGTCATTCTGCAGGGTCCTTACAAACCCCAGAACTCTATTTGACCTGCCCCAATTATGGGTCTGTTGAACCACTCAGACCACGCCTTGCCATAGACATCCTCTGCCTGGGCCTTGCAAGGTCCTTCCAGAAAAGATGAAATGCTACTTCTTCATGCATCTGCTTGTAACATTTGAAGAAACCTTCTTTTGCAGCAGCAAATGCATTAATCTCTATGGGAGATCAGTCAATTACAGCAAATTGAGCTATTTCATTTCTGCCTGCAAATGGCTTTCAGTTACCCAAGTAGACACATTAATCTAATAACTAATGATCATATAGTATACTAATCATACAGTGCCACATGTGGTATTATATCTAATTATATTTAAGATTAAGACATCTTTACATGTGTATTTTTGCCAGTTACCAGCTTGGTATGGCTGAGTGAAAACAGAGCAAAATAAAGATAGAAGAAGAGGAAGGGGCTTTTTTAAGATGCTATCTAATACTGTTGGTCATGGTTGTCCTTAGAATAGGATAGAACTCTCAGGAAGCTTGTTGAGAGACAGATCTCAAAGTAAATCCTCAGTCAGAGACTTGAGAAAGAGCCCAGCAAACCCAAAGGAACTCAGTCTAAACCTGGCACAGGGGCTTCCTGAATAGAAAAGAACATGGTCTGTTGTTAGAAAGTTGAGGGCGCAATCTGGCAAACACTTACACACATGCTGAACTTTACTATCGTGAGTAGTCCCATTGAAATGAATGGGGCTGCTCTTGGTAGTAAGGTTAAGCACCTGCTTAAGTGTTTGCAGAATCAGGGCCTTTGAGAAGTGGACAAAAAACAGGTTTCTCCTGTTTTTTTAATCTTTGGAATTACATTATTGCCACCTTGCCGGACGCAAGACCTTATTTACTTGTTCAGTAGTGACGATGGAAGAGGCTACGTGAGATCTGGCAAAGGGCTATATGCTTAATGCAAAATACAAAATTCATTCTTTAGTGTTAATGCAATGTCAAGTACACAAAAACAGGGAGAATCAGAATTAAGGTGAAAGCCTTATGCCTTTAAATATGATCTCTTTTTTGATCATTTTAAATTATTTGTCAAATACTACAGTGACCAGTATTAAACGAACTAACTTGCAGTATAGTACATGCAGCATTCAGATTTGGCTTGATTTTTACGTCTTGTTGAGATCTATAAAACAAGCCAAGTTTGAAGAAAATCGGAACAGTGGTTTTAAATTTATAAACATTATTGTTATGCTTTTATAGAGTTCTATTTTTGAATTATATTCTCTTCTGTTCCAGGTAGGTTCTCATACTACCCTCATCACCATAGTATCTCAACACCTTTCAGTAGTCCAATAAGTGATGTGACTGTCACATGTGGTTTCTTCTTTCTCTCATTCTCTCCCTTGGGGGAGAATTGTGTGTGCAGTGAGTGTTTTGGTTTGGTCCCTTTTTTTAAAGGTACCTGCTGTTCTGTGTTTATGTTAGAGAAGGCACGTTGAAGTAGTTTGCCTTGCACTTGGAGCAGCAAGTGGTAAAGTTTGGAATGGTCCTTAGTTCCTGTGAGAGTTCATTCTGCAGACTTAGAGCAGCCCCTGAGAATGCTCTGTCTCCTGCCCAGACGAACTTTACCCTTATGGTGGCCAGGGCTGGCCTTAGGGAAAATGGCATCCTGGGCAAATGGGGGCGGGGGGCATCTCCCCATACAGAAACCGTCCACTCTGCGGCTAGGGAGTGATGGGAGTGGGAGCTTCCCGCAGCCGGGGGAGGTTCTCAGAGGTGGGTCTGACCAGACCCTAGGAGTGGCCTGTGCCCTGGAAGAGTAAGTCCCATCCCTCCCCAGCATGGCCAGGACTAGCAGCTGCAGCCTGGCATGCAATAGGAGCCCCCTGCCAGGGCTTGACCTGCTCCAGGCCCAGTGCTGGGGAGTTAAAGGGGCCTTGGGCTGGCTGTGTGCATGGGGGTTGACCATGGCGCCCTGGGCGGTTGCCTACATCGCCCGCCTGTAAGGCCAGCCCTGACGGTGGCATAGGAATGCTGGCCAAAAATAAACTGGAAAAGGGCCATTGTGTGCAGCCATTTACTCAGGCCCCAGAAGATCTCCAAGACAGTGCTGTTAGCATAGTTCACCGATGCTGCCTGAGCCACTCACCAGTATTATAATGGGTCGCAATGGGAGTGACGCAGTCATTGATTATTCCTGCTTGGTAAATCATTGTATTCATGTGGGTATTTTTTGTATCACCTAAACAATGACCCATCATATGTGAGGATCTTATGACAGCTACTGTCTAGACCCATTTTGTAAAGATCTGGTCTGTATGTGTTAAAATTCCAGAGAACTGTGCTCATCCCTCTCATCTTTGGCATAGGAACTAAGAATCATAATAAAAGATAATGATATCGAGGCAGGATAATAATCAGGGACACTCTGAAAAAAATAAGTTGTAAAATAGCCTGAAAGGACCCTCTGTTTTCCCTGGAGGAAAGGTGAAGTTAATTGCTAGGGACCCATATGTAGGAATTACAAATTTGCAATTACTGTACTTCATCCTTCACCTCTGCCCTACTATATTTACAGATGCTATTTATAGCAGATATACAGTACTGCACCCTACGTACTCTATAGTAACTACATTGGCAAGTATAGGGCTTGAGCCTTCGGCCACCTATGCATGTGAATAACTTTACACAAGTGAGTAGCCAATAGACCACATACACTTGTCAGAGTTTGCAGGATTGGGTCCTTAGAGTGTAGTCAGCTATGATGCATTTTGTGTTATCTTTGTATGACAAACCCTATACAGAAATAATTTCCCTTCCATTTTTCAACTCTCTCTCTATATACTCTGTGTGTGTGTGTAGCTAGCTAGCTAGATAGGGTGCAGTAAATACATATATGGATTTTAGAGCATTTAGAATCAATGTAATATAAACAGGCAATAATAAACAGTAAGGGACTCTCAACTTTATACGTAGCAGGGCTGCTGCTCCACTATAAATATCAGATGAACTTAACTGTAGGTGGTGCAACCAGGTCAATAAAATAAGATAAAATAAGATATTAAAATACTTAAATTAAAAGAACTTAACCAGACCGTTGCAGATTCTTCCTAGAATCTGCATACTAGCACAGAGATTTGCAGCACTTAGCCAGAGCTATAATCTCGTTTCTGAGTGGTTGTGAACACTCTCGTCATACTGTGATTTTGTTATTGTAGAGCAAAGCCGCTGTGAACATTTGGTAGAAACCCCATCGTAGAAGGTGGATGGCGTGATTCTATGACATGCAGAGACTGATCTTTACCTCTTGCATGCCTTAGGCAGCAGCTCTTTTTGTCTGTGTGTTACTGTTCCACTAATCACACTGCAGCTATGACATGCCTCCCAATATTTAACTTTCTTGGGACCTCTGGTAGTTTATTAGAATTTTCAAGCTACAGGTACTAGTATTTCTGTGTTCAATTACTCGACCACTTTTGCTGTGTGAGAATTCCCTGCCTCAGGCTAAGTGGTAACTGGAGTGATAGGAATAATCATTTGTAGGTGATATTTCAGGAACATGTACAGGAAAGTAGAAGACGGGCTGTGACAAACAAAATTGAGAGCATCAAAAATCAATTCCACTCGTACAACAGGAATGAGCAAAAGAAAGAAAAACCCAAATCAACAGCCTTTTAGGGGGGTGGTTTTAGAAAAGGATGGTGACCCTTTTAAAAAATGTTAGTGTAGAAATACACTTAAACATCAAATATGGATCTGCACACCGGTTTGTGTTTTGAGTATTCCCAAGGTCTGTGGGTGTTCAGATGCAGAGCTTTGATGTGGATAAATCCATATAGTACTAAACCTTAGAGCCCAAACCAATTTCCATTATAAGCAATGGGAGGTCTTCCATTGACTTCAGTGGGAACTGGAGTTTCAAACAAAACCCATAGGTTGTACTGTGTGTGTGTGGCTTTCTGTTTTGATGCCATGATGAATGACCTTACATCACCAGAGCATCAATGGGTTCTGCTTAATTTTTTTCAGGTTTGCATATGAAACAATAGGGAGAGTTGATCTCAAGTCGTGGTCAAAGGATACTAGAAATGCTGCAGGGTCTGATGGAGTGTATACTCCACACTAAGCCTGGTGGGGTTAATGAGGGCCTGAGAAGCTCATTAGGTTGCCTGGGGTCACCTGTGAGAGGGAGGGCCATGGTTAATTAAGAATGAAACCCAGCCAGGATGGCTAGGACAACACTGTAAAGCCAGGAGGCTGAAAGCAGAAGGGGGCTGCAGGGGAAGGAGTCTGCAGTCACTCCCTGAGAAGAGGGAGGTTGTCAGGGAAATGGAAGAAGTCCAGGGGGAGAGTAAGCCCAGAGAGCCTGGAGGAATGAGTCCAGCCAGAGGCTAGGAGGGAGTGAAATAGACCCGGTGAATAAAGTAGGTTCTGGTGGTGAATCCCAGAAAGAGGCAAGAGAAGATAGAGAGGGTGGGTAGGAAGGAGCCCAGGGAAACAGCAACAGGGACGGGGACCAAGCAGATCTGGATTGCCAGTTATAGGGTCCCTGGGCTGGAACCTAGTGTAGTGGGTGGGCCTAGGTTCCCCTGCCATTCACTGGTATAGTGGCACAAAGCCAGAGCTGGGGCTGAACACTGTCTGGAGAAGGCATTTGGACAGTAGTCCTTTTGGATTTCATAACCCTGGAAGGCATAGGTGCCGACTCTGTGGGTGCTCCAGGGCTGGATCACCCACAGAAAAAAAATGGTGGGTGCTGAGCACCCACCAGCAGCCAGCTCCCTCCCGCCCACCAGCGGCCCCACTGATCAGCGCCTCCCCCTCCCTCCCAGTGCCCCCTGTCCGTTGCGATCAGCTGTTCCGCGACATGCAGGAGGTGCTGGGGGGAGGAGCGAGGCTGGGGTGCACTCTAAGGAGGGAGTGGAATGAGGCAGGGTAGAGGTGGGGTCTGGGGGGAAGGGGTGTAGTAGCTGGGAGCACCCCCCAGTTCATTAGAAAGTTGGCACCAATGCTGGAAGGGATGGTCCAAATGGGGACATGGCCAGAGGGCCAAGTTACCAGAAGAGAGACTATTGCAGAGTGAGCAGAGAGCAGAAGGGGACACCTGAATCTGCGAGAGCTCCTGTCCCAGATGTAGACACGAGAAGGTGCACTAGCAGTTAGTGGGAACCTCATTACACAAGGTCATTACTGTAGATTGATCGAAGTTTTCATTTGGTTAGGATGAGCTTTGAACATGAAACCAGTTATTAATGTGGAGATAAGACAGTAATAAGAACTGCAATGTTGGAATTATACAGGGGTTTGCCAGGGCTGAGTATTGCCATGTATTTCATGGAAGCATCTTCCATACCTTGAAAAAGTTCATTGACATATCCCTGGAATATCCACATAGGGAAAGGAAAAGAGTGAAAACAATAGAAAGGAGAGAGATAAGAATGGAGGCAGACACGCTCGTCTACCCAAAACCCCCCAACATCCCATTTCACCCCTAAAAAGTAAATTAATAAAATCTAAAAAATCAAAACCAAAAACCTCTACCCCTTGAAAAGAGTTTTTACCCTCAAAAAGAGAGCAGTGTCAGAGACTTCATAAAGTTCACTGGGGCAGTGGTTCTCAACCAGGGGTACACGTATCCTTGGGGATACACAGAGGTGTTTCGGGTACATCAACTCATCTAGATATTTGTCTAATTTTACTACATAAAAAAGCACTAGGAAAGTCAGTACGAACTAAAATTTCATGCAGACAATGACTTGTTTATACTGCTCTATATCCTATACACTGAAATGTAAGGACAAGATTTATATTCCAACTGATTTTTTTTTAATTATCTGGTAAAAATGAGAAAGCAAGCCAGTTTTCAGTACTAGCGTGCAGTGACACTTTTGTATTTTTATGCCTGATTTTGTAAACAAGTAGTTTTTAAGCGAGGTGAAACTTGGGGTACGCAAGACAAATCAGACTCCTGGAAGGGTGCAGTGGTCTGGAAAGGTTGAGCGCCACTGCACTAGGGGCTTCACAGCTGCTATTGATTTCAAGTGGAAGGTGCCCTGATATTAGGGTGATGGGTGACAAGTATAAAACCGTAAGATAGGTAAAAGAAAACAGAGGGAACCTCAGACTTACCAGTTTATTAATAAATAATAATAAAGGTAATTTTCTCCTGCAATAGCAAGCTCCTAGAGGGAAAAAGTAAAGCCAGGGCTCAAAGCTATGGACAGAGATGATGTAAGCTCCTGTAATACCTGCTGGAGTCAATGTCAATTAATTTAATAATGTGAATTTGAAGTCAGTGGGTTGGGCCCAAAATTAGCAGGCTTTGCAAGGTATTTGCTTTTGTCAAATGAAATATTTGCTGTTGAAAAATGGCATTTTCTCGTACATCAAAATTTTTGGGCGGAAAAAATGTGGTTTTCCAAAAGATTTTATTTTTGATGAAGCTGGAAAAAAATGTTGGTTTTGTTTTGTTTTTTAAATTGTTTTTCCTCCCCCCCACTCCTTTTTACTCCTCCCTCCTCCCCATTGGTGAAATGGAAATGGGGGGCGGGGGTGGGCTGGGGAGGTGGAAATGGAAAGAGGGATAAACAATTGAGAGAAACACATTTTTTCCTTTTAAATGCCTTCAAAATTCTCAAAATATTTCTCAAATACCATTTCCCCATTCTTCAGCCAATTCCAGCACTCTGAGATCCTCAGATGAGTCACCGTGTACACAGAGACTCATAACAGTCCCCACCCCAATAGAACATCCGCAGGATGGGGAGAGAGACATCCCTGGGCTCGGAAGTTACTGAATGCTCAGAGTTGGAGCAGATCATTTTTGCAGGGGTGGGGTTGGGGAGGGTCTTTAATATCAATGATTATCATGCCTACAAATAAATCACTTTCCTCATGTTGGGCAGGTGACTATAATAATGCACCTTTCCCTCCCAGAAGAAATTAAACCCTTCCAAAAATCATAGAATCATAGAAATGTAGGACTGGAAGGGACCTCGAGAGAACATTGAGTCCAGCCCCCTGTGCGGAGGCAGGACCAAGTGAATCTAAACCATCCCTGACAGGGGTTTGTCCAACCTGTTCTTAAAAACCTTCAATGATGGGGATTCCCACAGCCTCCCTTGGAAGCCTTAACTACCATTATAGTTAGACAGTTTTTCCTAATATCTAACCCAAATCTCTCTTGCTGCAGATTAATCCCATTAATTCTTGTCCTACCTTCAGTGGAAATAGAGAACAATTGATCACCATCCTCTGCATAACAGCCCTTACCAGATGTGAAGACGTATTGGGTCTCCCTTCAGTCTTCTTTTCTCAAGACTAAACATGCCCAGTTTTTTTAGTCTTTCCTCACAGCTCAGGTTTCATAAACATTTTGTTGCTTTCCTCTGGACTCTCTCCAATTTGTCCCCCGCTTTCCTATAGCAGCAACTAAAACTGGACACAATACTCCAGCTGAAGCCTCACCCAGTGCAAAATAGCGCAGGACAATTACCTCCCATGTCTGACATACGACACTCCTGTTAATACCTCACAGAATGATATTAGTCTTTTTCACAACTGCATCCTGTTGGCGTATATTCAGTCTGTGCTCCACTATAACCCCCAAATCCTTTTCAGCAGTACTACCAGCTAGTCAGTTATTCCCCAGTTTGTGCTTGTGCATTTGATTATTGAATGGAATTAATAATAGTAATACCGAACTGTTATAAAGCGCTTTTCATCAGTAGATCTCAAAGCACTTTACAAAACAGCTCAGTATCATTATCCCCATTCGATAGATGGGGAACTGAGGCACAGAGGGGTGCTGTGACTTGCCCCAGATCACCCAGCAGGCTAGTGGCAAAGTCAGGGTGGAACAGAACCTAGACCTCCTGAGTTCCAGTCCAGCGCTCTGTGCACCAGGCCGTCCAGCCTCCCCGAGAGATTGACCTTTTTCCTGCTGTTGAAAGCTCCATCAGCCAGCTCGGCAATGACAGGACACAGAACTGCCACAGAGAAATTCTCCAGCTTTGGTACATGTGACAGGAAGATCCTAATCTCAGGTTATTCACAGAAGCTCACTGGTTCCATCAACCAAGAATCTCTTCAGATAAAATATCATCTGTCTGTGAATAAACGTCCATTAGACAGGACCAACGTGCTGTTAAATTAGCTTATGTGGTACCATTCAAAAGATATTTATAACGATGGTGAAATCGCTTTTTGAATAAAAAAAAAAGACAAAGAAATCCAAGAAATGAACCCTGAGACATTGTTACTACCTGAATTTAAGAAGTAATTTGAAAGCAATTATAGAGTCTTTCAAAATAGTCATGAAAGAGCTTGATAATCACGGCATCCACTCGACATTTATTTTTATTTATGACCTCCCTCTTTGTCATCTTGACATTTGCCACGTGAGAACGGGGAAGGAGGAGGCTAAAAAGGAACCAATACTTGATCATGTAAACAATTAGACCTTTTTCCATCTTGCCCAAAGAGGTCCTTTATCTGATGACAACCTCTACAGAACGGAAGAGGACTAGTCATCTCTCTCTGGGGCCATCCTAACAATTCAATCAATTCTCCTCAATTACTAACAAATCTAAATGTGATTTATCTGCCCAAGAATCATTCCAATATCAGGCAAGGATCTATCAATAAAAACCCCAAAGGCAATCTTTTTTTCGGAGCTGTCAATAGAACCTCTGAAGCACAAAGAGAAGGAGCTAGCAATTGAGATATTTTGCCTTTTTTTTTTTGAGCACTTAATTAAGTCGACAAGAAGCTGTCAAGGATAATTTTCAAAGCACACGGCCTCAGCAGCTGACATTTGATAATATTCACTCCATGTTGATTGAAATTGATTTTTTTCTTTCTTCTTTTTTTGGTGGAAAGCTGCAAAAAAGAATTTGACAACTTTCTTGCCCATAGATCCAAGGACAATAGGCCAGTTTGTTAAGGTCGCTCAAGACAAATAGGATGATGGGTTTTTAAAACCAGCTGAGTTTAACAATAATAGGGCAGGGGGTACGTATCCACAAAGCGAGTTGTTCCACACTGGCAAATATCACCTCGGAGAATGGAGGAACTGGGGTTAGAAACCCTAGTGAATTCCAAGGGCTCAATTCTGATCTAAGTTCACACCAATATATATCCAGAGCAACTCCACTGACTTCAATAGTCCTTGGTCTGAAATAGTCTGAATTTGCTCACCTTTTGGGCATGCTGATAGGGTCTGGGGGAAGGCTGAGACTTATGCTTCCTAGAATGAGGAAGGGGTTGGATGGAGGTTTTGGCTGGCTGAGTTCCTGTGGAATCCATCATTTAATACTGCTGAGATGTAACTGTATTGTTAATGGTATGTTAGTGTACTTGACTTCAATGGGAATTTAGACACCTAACCTGCTTAGGCACTTTGGTGAACCCCACTAGGAGCCAACTGCCAGGGCCGGTTCTAGGTTTTTGCCGCCCCAAGCAAAATCAATTATGGCCGCCTCCCCCCCCTGTTTTTTTCTTACCCCACCCCCCGGCCCCGCCTCAACTCTGCCCCTTCCCCAAATCCCAGCCCTGCCTCCTCCCCCCAGGCTCTCAAGCCTAGGAGGGAGGGGGAGAAGCGGCGCGTGCGCCGCGTCCACTCGGAGTCTCCCCCTGCCTCTCAGGCTCTCAAGCCTGGGAGGGAGGGGGAGCAGCGGCACACGAATCAGCTGTTTCGTGCGCCACGACCGCTCGGGATCTCCCCCTCCCTCCCAGGTTTGAGAGCCTGGGAGGGAGGGCGAGCAGCGGCGCGCGAATCAGCTGTTTGGTGCGCGAGTGGCGGCAGCAGCGGAGGTGAGCTGGGGCGGCCGGGGCACATTTTTAGGGGGGGTGGGGCGGCATTCTGGTGCCGGCCATGCCGCCCCTAAAAATGTGCCGCCCCAAGCACCAGCTTGTTTTGCTGGTGCCTAGAGCCGGCTCTGCTCACTGCCTCTTCAGGCAGCTACATACCTTTTTCAATCTGGTCTCTGGCCCCTAAAATGACTCAGTTGGTTAAATAAACAGATCGCTGTTGGCAAAATCTGATGTCTAGTGGCTTCTGTTCGCCTTGGTGGTTGGAAGCTCCGAGCAGAAAGATCATTATCAGTATTTACTATTTACTGCTTAGCCCCCCTAGCAGGAAACAGCGCAGCAACTAAACCAATTGATCGGAACGACATATTTTATTAAAGTTCTGCATTGTGTTGCTCTTGCGGCTGAAGCTAAACAATTATAGCATTTCAGGAATAATGTATTAGTTATTGGAATACAAGTCGTTATTTCTTTCATCTCAGCTACAGAAACACATCCCAGAGTAACAGCGATTCTCTAGCAGGCCATGGACTCTGATTCGACTCTCATTGACTCCTGAGTAAACCCGCCGAAGGCAATGGAATTAAAATTGGGTAACTCTAAGGTGGATTAGGCTGAGTATGTGACAGTCACACTGATTTAAGGGGAGGGGTCCACCTTCGCTGTGCATACCCACCTCTTGCACCGGCTCTTCCAGAGTACATTTCACAGTGCTTGATGGTGACACTGACAAGATGACACAACAAGAAATGCAAGGTGTTGTAAAAACTATCCCCAGCTTTGCTGGAAATAAATAATGCTCCTGGGTTAGGACACACCCTGCCCCCTTTGATTTCTTTTAATAGTTGTGCCACTTGTCTTTCTTTATACAGCAGCCGTGGTCTTGCACTGCGATTCAGGCGACCCAGTTCCAGAACAGACTAAGGATTCACGGCACAGTCCAGAGGGGGTGTAAACGCTCCGCCTGGTTAGAATACAGGTGTAACTGACAGAATGATGTCGTGTTAAACTGATGTTTCATTCGGTGGGGTGCAAGAAGAGTGTAATGTAGCTACCAGATGATAGGCACCTTTTAAAGGTCAGAGAGAGGGAGAGAACTGACTTAATTAAAAGAACTGCTGAAGGTCACACAGGCAGAGGCAGGAATAGAGCCCAGATCTACTGAGTCCTACTCCAGTGCCTTAATCACCACATTAGCCATCATCTGAGGAGTGAGCGTGGCAGCTAAGAAGGTGCAGCATGAGAAGGGTTAAAGTAGGCTAGATTGAACAGCCATGTAGCTACACCAGGTAAGAATTCACTTGCTAAGAACTGGGAGCAGGGATCACCTGAGTGTCTAGAAATGGTCTAAAGTAGTATGTCCCATACACATCCCCATGCAAACAAGGCACCAGAATTAATTGACTGTATTGTGCAGTAGGTGCATTTCACTCCTTGGAGGAATTACATAAATGATGGTCTTGCTGACACCAGCCCTACCGGCTACTTACAGATTCTGCGCACCTCAAGAAGGATAGACATTGAGGGCAGGTCTACACTACAGCCTAAGTCGAGATAATTTACGTTGCTCAGGGGTGTGACCCACCCCCCATGACGCAAGTTTTGCACTGTCCACACCGGCGCTATGATGGCAGGAAATGCTTTCCTGCCAATATACCTTCCGCTTCTCGCCAGGCTGTAATAATTATGCTGACGGGGATATGCTTTCTCGTCAGCATAGCACGTCTTCACTAGAGGCAGCGCTGTGGTGTAGACATGCTCTAAGATTTAAAACAAGACAATGTCAGCACCATCTCAGGGAAGGTTTATCGGCTCTCACAGCAATTAAAGCAAAACTATAACAAGTTTCTGGAAGTGGCCACTGTTGTTAGGGATTTAAAGGGTCCTTAACTCTGCAATTCATTTTTCATCTCAGTCAGACTGAGCCTGGATTTTATGTATGCAGTGTTGTAACTGTTGGTCCCAGGATATTAGAGAGACAAGGTGGGTGAGATAATATCTTTTATTGGACCAACTTCTGTTGATGAGAGAGGTGAGCTTCAGGTCTGGGAAACTTCATCAGGTCTGGTCTACACTACAGACCTATATCGATATAACCACGTCGCTCAGCAATGTGAAAAATCCACACCCCTGGTGACTAGTTATATCAGCCAAAGCTTCTCCTGCCAATATAGCTACCGCCTCTCAGGGAGGTGGATTAACTAAGCCGACAGGAGAGTTCTCTCCCATTGGCATAGATTGTCTTCATTAAAGTGCTACAGCCCTTGCAGTGTTTTAATGTAGACTTGCCCTGAGTAAGTTTCCCAGACCCGAAGAAGAATTCTGTGTAAGCTCCAAAGTTTGTCTCTCTTACCAATAAAAGATATTACCTCACCTACCTTGTCCCTGGATTTTATGACCTTCAGGACACATTGCAAGGCCCATCTGTTTCCCTGGCCTCACACTGAGGGTGTAGTGTGCGGGACATTGGGTGGTCAGATGTGAGAGGTAATAAAATAATTCAATAAATAGGAGGAAATGCTCTGCCCTCTTTGTGCTTCTCAGGTAGCACAGAGTGCAGACACTGGATGTATCCCATTCCTGATGCAGGCAAAGAGTCCCTAACAGGCTTTTACACTATCCTCCATCCAGCCCTGGCACAGGTGTTGTGTGTCAGGGTAGGGAGGAGAAGTGGCTGGATCATGCTGTGCTACAGTTATCCCCAACTGGCAGAAGCCTTCTCTAACTGGTGTCCGGATCCCACACCATAACTGGGTTCCTGAGAGGCACACTTCCCATTGGTGGCACCAGCAGAGGATGGGATCCAGCAATAGTTTCCATTCTAAGCCCCTGCTTTCAAATGCTCAAAACGTTCCTCTTTGAAATTGATATATTTGTTACCAACTCTTGCAATTTTATCACCAGTCTCACAGTTATTTGGTGTTTCTTCTTAATGTCCCAGCTCCTGGAGGCAAGTGATGATGAAAGCATCTCAATTTATATACATTTTTTAAAATGTGTATTTCTAGCCCTCACGATTTTTTTGGAGAAAAGCTTGAACATCGGACCTATGTACATCCCAAAGGCTCAGAAACCAAAAGGAAAATATGAAGAACCCAACTCACTATGTTTTTAAAATCTCACGCTTTTTAAACCAGTCCCATGATTTTGGGGTCCCTGGCTCTCGAGCTTTGAAAGTTTGGGGTTGGCCATACAGCCAATGAAACAGTGAGGCAGACATAAATAGACCCTGCACACCTCACCTCACACAACTATTCCTGGCTGCCATGGACACTGGAACTACTCACATAAGTAAGGACTGATCAGGTGAGTAAAAATGGCAAGTGTCATAAACAGATAGTTAAGGGTTAATGCCTCTTTTACCTGTAAAGGGTTAAGAAGTTCACCTAGCCTAGCTGACACCTGACCAGAGGAACCAATGACTGCAAGATTGGGTTTATAGTGTGAATCTCTGACATGCCCACTAAGGACTCTAACGCTGCTATAAGCCACAGTTCCAGAGCATATGGCTCCATCTCACAGATTTAAATTAATGTGCTGGTGTATAACCACTCTTATAATGTGCCAGAATAGAATTTACAGTGAGCCATTAGTATAGATACAACTAGAGAAACCTGTACAACCATTCTGGGATTGATTCGCCACTGCCTGGCACTTTGTGTTGTCATTGATATGATGTATAAAATACCGGCGCTGCTGTAAGTGGGAGGAGATTTCTGATTCAGTGACCGTTTACATGTAATTTGCCTGAAATGCAGGGCAAGAAAGGATCAGGCCCACTGAGTCTTATTTGTTCATCCTGATTCTGGTGCGTTGTATGATTTCTGTGCTACTCCAGGAAGTATTTGATTCTAGGTTTTCTTTTTACATTTTTCGGGAGTATGTAACTGATTCTGAAGCCTTAGCAACATGGATCAAAGAAAGTCTTCTCCCTGATAGACAGAGCTGATTATAGTATAGTCAGGGCCGGCTCCAGGCACCAGCCGACCAAGCACGTGCTTGGGGCAGCACCTTGTAAGGGGCGGCCAATCTTGGGGTGGCTGGGGGCGCTCGGGGCTTTTTTTTTTTGGTTCAGCGGGGCGGCGCTTGAGGGTTTTTTTGTAGTTGTTTTTGTTTCGGCCAGGCGGCGCTCGGGGTAGGGGGTGTTTCGGCGGGGCGGAGCTGGGGGGGATGTTTCGGCGGCACGGCGCTCAGGGGGGTGTTTTGGTGGGGCAGGGTGGCGCTTGGGGGGTGTTTCGGCGGCGCGGAGCTTGGGGGGGGGAGGTGTTTCGGTGGGGCGCTGCTCTTTTTTTTTTGCTTGGGGCGGCAAAAAAGTTAGAGCCGGCCCTGAGTATATTTCTCCTTTTAGTTACATTGATCTACACACAGGAGCAGACTCAGCTCAGTTTTGACGGAGGATCAGAGGGGAGACAGTATTCACCGCCCTTATTCAGTAGCTTCAGGGGCAGGTGTGGCCTCATTATGGGGTAGAGCAGCTTTTGGGGCTACTTTAAATTGTGCCCCTTTCTTTAATGGCTCCTATGGAGATAGAACAGCGTGGGCACAAGTCTTCTCCTTCCTGTAGCCCACGCCTGCTCCATCTATCCCCATAATGCCTCCTGTACCTGGAGCTACTGAAGAGGTGGTGCAGAACAGGCAGAGCCAGTTCTGTGCCTGGGAAGAAACGTTCCCTCTCAGCCCTTTGCTGAAAGGTTTCCTTGGGCGGGGACTTAACCTGTCCTGGTGGAAAGCAACAATTCATCAGACCTATCCAGGTAGATATATTGGGAGAGGAAGTATGTGTAGTGGTTAGAGCAAAGAACTGGTAGCAAAGGCAGTGGGTTTCTATCCCTCTTTCTGCCACTGACTCATTTGTCCCAGCAAGTCACTTAACCATTCAGTTTTCCCCATGTGTAAAATGGGTACAATAATAATTTCCTACCTCTCAGGGGTGGTATGAGGCTTAATTAATTGTTTTAAAAGTAATTACATTTCTTAATTCATTAATGGTATATATGGGTGTAGCACTTTAGAAATCAATCATTCAAAGCTCACCAAGGGTTTGCAAAATGCTGTGAGATCCTTGGATGAAAACCCCCAGGTCAGGCCAGAGTATTGCTATGTTTGCATGTCCAATCCCAATTGACATTAGGGGGAATCTATCCTCACCTGTAATTCCTGGTAATATTATTGGGATTTATGGCCCAGATCCTCAAAGGTATTTAGGTACCCATGCAGGGTTTGCTTCTGATCTTAATTTCCCCAATGCAATTCCATAGATTTAAAGTTGGCCCTTGCTTCACACTGATGCAAGAAGATTCGAATCAGGTCCAAACAGAAGAGACAGAGCCTTTAAGGCGGTGCTAGCATCTATTGAGAACATCTCATGTCCGTAAGAAGCTTTACATAATGTATTTAAAAACATGTATTTTAAAAAAATTTAATTTAGTAACATGGCGCATATATTCAGGCTGGTTTTAATTAATTGCTTGAGATCTAGTGTTCTGTTCAAATCCTTCCATTATTTTGAGCATGTTCAGGAACGTTGCAGGAAATAAGCAGCGATGAATGAGAAATTTTTAGCACTATCTGCTGCAATAGACTGTTGACAAAATGATAAGTGTAGTTAATTCCCCAGGGCATTATTTGTACTCACTGCATAGATATGGGTGAATTATTGCCATTCCGACTGCCTAATGATTTTTCCCCTTTCATACAATCTTTTTCAGCCTTGTATTTTTAACATCTCAGAAATTCATATTGACAGAGTGATCTACATTGTCTAATATAACATGGTGTGTAATCAATCAGAAATCAGTCTGTGTTGGCCTAGTTTTCTTCAGTAAGTTAAGTTAAAGCATGACGGCAGTAGGTCTGTCCCAAGGTAGTAAAGGTTACGTGATCAATTTCTATTAGAAACGTAGCAAAAAGATTTTTTTCTTTCTCCCCCCCTCCAAGTTACCGTTCATGCCGAAAGTTTACTCAAAACTGTGCTGGATGGAAAGGTGGATGGTCTAGGGGCCAGGTATTGTAATAACAGCTCTTTCGCCACTAGGTCCCTGGTTCAAATGTGGTCTGATTTTGTAGTGACTTTACACCAGTACTATCTGAAAGCTGTTCACTAGCTTATTTAGTATTTCGGTCCATTTCCTGCTGGACTAGTGTATCTATCAATCTGTTTTAGGTTCCTCCTCTATCACTGTGGTATTTAAGCATCACAAAGAAAATTAATCTAGGCCCACAAAGACTCTATGAGTTTGGCATTATTATCAGGGCTCAGGATGTTCGACAGTCCAATACGATCTAATTCTGTGACAACAAACCCTAGATTCTATGGCTCCGTGAATGTGTTCTATCACCATGAAATGCACTTTACTACCACCCCGCCACCAGCTCCACACAGACACACAGCCGTGGCTCATAGTGGAAAATATCTGTTGATGTAAAATTCATCAGTGATTATTTAGATATTTTTTTCCTGTGTTTTCTAAGCAGACTGACTAGGCTTCCTGTTCTGTGATGCGGTCCAGGTAGCCAAGTTCAAAATCTCCTTCCCCCTAGGTGTGCTGCAGAAACAGGGAGGTTGTGGTTGGGTTTTGTGACTCATGTCCTGTTATGACAATTGGACCCACACAATTCACCTCTTTTGTAAGATGAAATGGAAGCAGTGAGTGAAAGTTCAGAAGATGTTACAATAATCTAGACTTTTTGCCTAATGGGAAATTAACCATGAAAAATAGGTTGAGTTGTTTTGAATAAAGGAATGCTATAAAGAAGTGCAAAAAGAACCAGGCAAAAAGCTGGATTAGTCCGAACAAAAAGAACCTGCTGTTATACTTCGAGGATTGTTGAAATCATGCTTGATAAAAACACAATATGTGGACCCAAAAATTAATGAACTAAAAGTGGTATGATGGATATTAGGCCTAGTAGGTGAACAAAAAAATGAGGAGGATGAATTATGCTGCCCACTTTCCCCCCTTTTGGGGTTCTTAAAAAGGAGACTTTAAAAACCAAACATTTTTCATTTGCCTTTCTCTGATCATCCACCCCACCTTGCATCCCAGCTCATCTTGTCTCATCTAATTTTCTCTGACCCCAAGATAGGAAGAGCAGAACAGACTGAAAGATTTTTTTCCCGGAGGAAGTCCGACTGGCCTTGCTCTTGTTTAAGGAACTTTATTTTCACCAGTGAGTGCTGAAAATCATTGTATCATCAGTGGGGATGCCTAATTGCCAGCATCACGGAGACATGTAAGATCTTGTTCTGCCTCTCTTCCCTGTTGTGTTACTTTCTGCCCTACTACTTCTTCCTCCTATCCGATATCTTATTCTCTTGGCTTTTCATCAAACCCTGAAATCAACCGCATTGCATCAGCATAGCGATAAGAGATGATCATAACCCTGCCCTCTCTCAGGAGAGATGATGTCCCTGACCAGAATGTGAACCAGGGTCCAAGCAACAGGTGCCATGGTTGAGCTGCCAAGTAAAGCATCCGTTCCATATTGACCAGCCATCCAGTGTTCCAAAGACATCAACAAAAGCTATATTTCCCCCACCTTTCATATCCTATCTCTCCTCCAGCTTGTGTCTCTCTGTTCCTGAGAAACAGGAGAAGTGACTACCTTTTATACATGAGGACTAAAAGTAAAATTAACCCTTTTCTTTTCATCAAATAAAGCTGGTTCTGAAAATAAGAGTCTCTAATATTTTACCTTCAAAAGGAGAAAGGCTTAAGGGTTTTGATTAAGTTTGTTTTGCATAATCACTCAATGTCAGTTTCAATATAAATTCTTGTTTTAATTTCTTGTTCTTTCTTGCATTTGATCAATACACTTTCAACTTTAGAATAAATGCTTTTGGATGCTTGCCAAGAAGTCGAGTAAACGAAGGTCTCTGTAGGAAAAAAGAACAAACAACCCTGGACCTCTTTGTATCACTGTTTTTATGTTAGACAGTGAAAGAGTTTATAACACCTTTAACTCTTTTAACCCTTGAAATTAATACAGTTCCCAAGCTTCAGCTGTTGTGCTTTTCTATAGGCAGCCTATCCCTGATCCCAGGCTGCAAGGCGGGCTCCATCTCTGACTCCCTGACCCACTGCTGCCTAGCCCAGAGAAACGTTACAAGGAGTATACACTGTAATCCCATGAACTTCTCCTGGTAAAGAAAGCCAGAGAGCAAGAGATGGCTGCAGACAGGCCACAGCAGGGCAGGGAGACAGAAAACAAAATGTCATGAACCTGGCTGCAGTAGAATGTCAAATTTCATAGCAAAAATGCTGAATTTCATAATTTCTTAGGGAAATGCCAGATTTTACAGCTGCAAAGTCCCTGGGCCCTGACTGCAATGAAGGGGCAGTTTATACCTCTCAGGCTATTGTTTCAGGCTCTCTACAGACTCAGGCAAGCATTGCTGCATTGGTTAAACTTGAATCATGTTTTTCAAGTTATTTTCTCCACTATGAAAGCTAGAAGTGTTTTTTTTTTTTAATGAAAGCTGAGATTCTAGTGCACGGTTGTGAGACCTGCGTGAATTTCATGGTCAATTATACAACAGCAGAATCGAAGAATACACACAGTCCTGATCATTATCCTCATTGCACAGAGGAGAAAGAGGCTAGGAGACTACGGGCCAAAGTTTGTTTGCCTTACACAAAAAGTCCAGTCAGCTTAGGGTGAGAGTATGATTGGGCATTGTGTGGATTGCTGAAAAATTGAACTCCATTCACTTTTTTGCAAATCACTTGAGATCCTGGACCGTAGAACTACAGTCCCCGCTCACACGATGTTCACACCATGCCAGACATGTACCCTGCTTTGCTCTAAATGTCCCAAGCACGTGCCCATGTGTTTTAAAATGGTCCTAAACTACCTTAAAGCCTTTGCTTTCAAACTCCCCATTTATCAAATTCTTGTCAGGCAACAACAGGAGAAACAAGAGGGGCTTAATTGATCAGCTTCTGAAGTAGCCTTGAGAACTTGATTCAGCTATTGACGTCCAAGGAGCTAGTTTAACTCCAGCTTCCACAGCCAGCAATGGCTGAACATCAAAACTATTAACCTCTGGCCTTACCAGTTGGTGAGACATCACAGCAGCAGTAATTAGGAAGTCAATCGGAATCACATGTCTCACTTACACTGGCATGTCAATCAATAGCACCAGTGACAGATTCATTAGGCTAGGCCTTGCAGCACAAGCGAGTAACCACCTCATAAAATACGCTTTTGAGGCAGGGCAAAGAAAAATCTGCTAGCAGGACTTGACTAGATGACAATATGTATTGATTAGGGCTCCAGCAATTTATGAAGTGCTACTAGCCGAGCAACCTTTCTGACTCAGCGCTAAATTTTCCCAAATAGTTGCTAAATAAAACAAAATATTACACTTTTTAAAGCTGTTTTCAGAGAGGGCATTTTTTACATTAGTTACAACTAACAAATAATCGAGCAAGAGAAAACTTCAATAGTTACTTAATGCTGAAAGGTACCTTTGCCTCTATGGCCATCAGACTCTGAAAGAAGACATCCGTCTGCGTGAGAGAAAAAATCTGCTATGGAACATGATTAGGTACGACTTCCACCTTCAAGGAGACAATTTGATTTAAACATTAATTTCTTTAGAGCACTTTTAATGGCCATCCTTTTGGCAGTCCATGTGGAAAGCTGACAGAGATTTTTAAAGCTAATTTGAAGGCTCAGTTGAAGGATTAAAGAATAGTCTTATTTTTTACCCTTCAGAGTAGAATATGCTGGGTTATAAGGGCCTAGATGCTGGAGGACCAGTGTAAGTGTTACTCACAATGCATGGAGCTTCGTAAACACCAAACAATCCTGGAATGTTTGTGTTGTTTAGGTTTTCAACCAGTTACTGGTGGGGTTTTACCAGAGGATTTTCTACTCCCTGCTCAATAAGGTATGTCTACTCTGCAAAAACAAAAAGCCCAGCAGCAGCAAAGCTAAGAGGCCAAGTCAACTGACTCAGACTCATTGGGCTTGTGCTACGGGGCTAAAAAGAACAGTGTAGCTGTTCCCATTTGTGTTGGACCCTGGGCTCTGAGACCCACCCCCTTGCCGGATTTCAGAGTCGGTCTTCAGCCTGAACCCAAAGGTCTACATGGCTATTTTTAGCCCCATAGCATGAGCCCAAGTCAGTTGACCTGGCCTCTGAGACTCGCTGCCTTGGGATTTTTTTTTCAGTGTAGACTTACCCTAGGTCATTGCTTTTCAGAACAACTCACTCATGCCCATACAGAGGAAGGGTAAAATGGGCACCTGCATAGAGAGCCAGTGGAAGGCCCTTCAATCCCACTTTAGTTCCATTTTGGGGGCTTACGTGGGACTTTAAGTAATGTACAGTCTATGTGCTGGCTGTCCGTGCAGGAGTGAATGTCACACCCATATGGACAATCGAGTATCTCACACTGCGGCTGTGAATTTGACGGGGGAGTTCACAGACAGTTAGAAGCAAAGATATACTGTATGGTTCAAAGATTCTCTCAGCACTTGTAGAATCACTCATGTTTGTCATTAGAAATGAAGCTGGCAAGGAGTATGGCTGACGAATGTTAAATTAGGGCTTAGCCAGAAGCACTTTCTAACAACACAAGATCTACCAGGTGAATCCAAGCAGCATCTTCAGTCAATACTGTGCTAAACTGAAGTAGGCCAAATTGTTCTCTGGTTGAACTCCATTGAAAATAATGGAATTACAGCAGGGATGGACTGGCCCACCACACATACCAAAGGCAGTGAAGGGATGGAGGATTATGTGTATATATAATACGTGTAATTAAATTAATCAGATAGTATCTTTAATAGGGCTGAGTGGAAAACAAGATTTCTGTTTCATGAAAAATGTCAAGGTCCCAACAGTTGTTTCTGTGCCGACACAGAATGAAATGGAGACCTTGGGAAGAAAATAAAGTAAGTGTGAGACTAGCCAGTAGCTTGGTGATTAGGGCAATCAGGTGGGATGTGGCAAACACCAGTTCAGAGTCCCTGCTCTGACTCTAATAGAGTAGGGACTTGTAGTGAGTCTCCCCATACTCAGTGTCTACTAACTAACCACTGTCTATTCCAGGGTCTTACTCTCTTGTTTTGATCAGTTTCTGGACCTTAGACACCTTCTGGCTGAAAGTTTAGTTCAAACTACTATATGCCAGTGAAAAGTTTCAGTTTACCATGTCATTGAAAAGTTCCCAACCAGCTCTAGTATTTAACAATAGAGAGACTTATGAGTTAGGAGGCACCAACTCTCTCAGGGCTTGTCTACATTACCTGCTGGATAGACGGGCAGCGATCGATCCAGCGGGGGGTTGATTTATCGTGTCTAGTCTAGATGCGATAAATCAACTGCTGAGCATTTGCCCGTCAACTCCGGTACGCCACTGGAGCAAGAGGCGCAGGCGGAGTCGACAGGGGAGTGTCAGCTGTCGACTTACCACAGTGAAGACACCACCGTGAGTAGATCTAAGTACGTCGACTTCAGCTACGTTATTCACGTAGCTGACGTTGCGTAACTTAGATCGATTCCCCCAACCCCCAGTGTAGACCAGGCCTAAGTGTCTCTCTCTCTTTAAAGTGGGAAGCTTATTGCAAATAAAACCCAACTAGATTAGCCCTGGAGGAGTGATGTTCTATTGCACAGTGTGCAGACATGTATTATACCTGCAGTGTTTCTTGTGGAGGGAGTGGGCAAACCTTTCCTTTTCTATTATAATTTGGGATGGTAGGATTGCATTTTGGGGAATTTGAACCTACTTAAACACCATGGGCCAAATCCTGTTCTCTATTATGCTGGTGCAAATCTAGAGTAACTTCACCGACTGCCTGACTGAAAGCAGTGTGGCCCTGAAGATCTCCATTGAATGTCCATTGAAAACTATTCTTTATAGACTGAATGTGGTAGACAGAAGATGCCGGGAGAGTAATCAGGAGAAGAGAGAGTCTGAGTTCTTCTAAGAAGGGTCTCTCAGAGTAGCTGAGCGTAGAGAGGGCTCTCTTGGCAGAAAAGGATATGAGGTCCTGAGAATGGGAGAAAGAGTATTCAAAAGCAAAAAAAAAATCAAGGCAAAAGGGAATCAGCCAGGATCAGGCACTGTAGTATGGTCAGCCAAGGGAATCGACCTCTGGTAATGTTTAACACCATACATTTTAAAGTCACCTACTCACTGCAGACACCAATGCATGCTTTATCACAAAATTCAGATTTTTAAAGCCAGAAGGGCCCACTCACTGTCATCCTCTAATCTGACCTCAGTCTGACTTCAACGTCTAACAGACCTTGGAATTTCATCTTCTTACAGTAGAGACTAAAGTATGTTTTATAACATGTCGAGTCATTTCCCTTCAAACTCTCTCCAACCATTTGCTGCTCAAAGGCCAAGTTCTGTAAAGGTACATAGGCCTGCCTGCCACCCAGGGGAATGTCCAGCACCAAGCAAAATGCCCAGGCTCCCTATACAATTCATGGGGATAGTTACCGGCCTAAGAAAGGGATTTTCAACAGTGAGGGGGCTACCTGAATGAGCCAGCAATGAAATGTTGAGGAGAGGAGTGGGGAGAGGAGAAGGACTTGGGCACCTAAGCCATTGACCTTGTGTGCCCAGCTCATGGGCCAGAGATAGGTGCCTCCCTCCATTTAGATCCTCAGCTGTGAAACCTCTTCTGGAGGTAGGGGCCTAAGACAGATCAACTGCTTAGACAGCCCATGCCCTAGCAGCCAAAACTGTCTCCCTCTGTCTCCTGCTCATGCTCAATGGCTCTCTCATGCTTGCCTTACATTTCTCTGTACTCCCATGTGTCTTTTGTGTGGTGCTCTGCTGACCCTTCACCTATTGGTGGTCTGCCTTCAGCCCTCCTGGGGCAGGCAGGTAACAGGTGTTTGGCATGCTTTGAGCCCCTCTATGAGATTGGGCCCTGCTAGTGAGATAGGAGCTCTCCCACCTACTTTGAAAATCTCACTTTGGTGCCTCTGGGACTTTGGCTTGAGCTGGGGGTGGGAGGGTGGGTCCAAGCAGCTCTTTGGCTCTGGGGCAGCATCAGCACTTAGGTGGCTTTGCAAGTGCTGAGTGGTGGAAACTTAGGGACTACACTGCAAAAATACCCCATGATAGTGAGTCTCAGAGCCCAGGTCTGACTCGGGCTTGCAGAAGTCACTCTGTGAGGCTAAAAATGGCTGTGTAGATGTTCCTGCTTGGGCTGCAGCCTGGACTCTGAAACCCAGTGTGGGGGATGGGACTCTGAGATCTGCTGCTGGGGGGGCGGGTTTCAGTGTAGACATACTGTACGGTGCCTAGGGGACTTAGGCGCCTATGGGGTTACATAGCCACTGACCAGCGGCTTTGAAAATGTCAGTGGCACCTCAATGGTGCCTAAAAAGGAAGATCAGCGCCTAAATACCTTTAAGGATCTGGGCCAAAAGGCCTATTCCACATAGTCCAGACTACTTTATAGACATTTCCCACATTGTTGCCTGTTTACACCAGTGGAGGATCTGGCTCACATCTTAGTTTATCTTGGCTCTTCCTTGAACGTGGGCCAGACATGCCACCAGCTTGACACGTGATTCAGCCAGTGCTCTGAGCTGGCCGAACTGTCACTGAAGAGTGGGCGGGAGCATTGTCTGATAACACTGGGAGGATAATTTCCACCTCCGGGGCTATTATGCACATGATCTCTGTCCGCAGTGGCATTAACACAGTGCAGACTCACATTGTAGTTAACCTCAGTGAAAGGAAGTCAAACTGAAAGGATGGTTGGCATGTACCTATGCTGCTAGGAGCACTTTTGTGTGTGGGCACAACGTGTGTTACAGGCATGGGAGGGTGAGTAATATAGCAAAGTTCCTGCTATAGTCAAGGCTTATTGGTACAGGTGGTGGAAAATACAAAACAAAACAAAACCTCACAGCAATTTTTCAACATTTTTTACTGTTTGGGGGAAATTGTGAGGGTTTGTGGGTTTTGGGGGGAAATTTCAACAATTTTTTTTCCAAAAATCAAAAATTTTCTACCTGCTGAAAAGAAACTTTTAGTCAAAACTTTTTTTGACAGAACTTTTCAAGAAAACTTTTTGTCAAATCTTTTCAGGGAAATTTGTTTCTTGCTTGAATTCCAATTTTCAATGACAAAGTTTGTCCCAAAATCAAAAGTCAAAAATTTTCAACCGGTTTTACTTCTGATTACTGCTGTCAGCCACCATTTGGAAATGGTTGTACTGGACTGGGGAACAAGCTGAAATGATTTCATTCTGAGCTTTCATTCTATGCTGCTAATAGATACATCACAGACAGGGCCGGTGCTACCATTAAGGCAAACTAGGAGGTTGCCTAGGACGCCAAGATTTGAGGGGGCCAAAAAGCGGTGTCCCCAATTTTTTTTACAGCGTTCCTACGGCCCTCCCCCCCCCCCGAGCATGCTGGCGCTGCTTCACTTCTCCCGCCTCCCAGGCTTGCGGCGCCAATCAGCTGTTTGGCACCGCAAGCCTGGGAGGGGAGTAGAATTAGAGTGGGGGCGGCGTGCTCGGGGAGGAGGCAGAGCAGAGGTGAGCTGGGGTGGGGAGCTGCCGCACGGCTCCCCGGGGGAGGAGCTGCCATGGGGGGGGTCACTTCAGGGCGGGGGGGGAGCTACCATGGGGGGGGCACCTCAGGGCGGAGAGGGGGGCGGGGAGCTGCCGCAGGGCTGGGGGCGGGGGGGCGCAAGGTGGAAGTTTCACCTAGGGCGTGAAACTTCCTTGCACCGGCCCTGATCACAGATTCTGTTTCCCAGATCTGAACACTTCCACCATTGGACTTCGAAAATGAATGTCTCGATTCAGCCAAGCTTTTAAACATCTGCTTGACTTTAAGAAGGTGCTTAAGAAGCATTAAATGTTTTCCTGAATCAGGACTTAACTGTTTGACATTCTACGCTCTTTATAGAATGATGAGTATAAACCCCAGCCTTTGCAACAGATCTCAGGAAGGGAGAGTGAAATAAATAAAAGCCCATATTGATAAATATCTGGAAAAGACTCCTGGTTCACATTAAGATGTCAGACAAATAAAAAACCCGAAACAACCACTGTCAACGAGATAGCAGGTTATTTTGGAAGGACATTGACTGAGGGTTTGTTTATTTGTTAATAACAAGGGAGTTTTCTGGTTAATTAATTTGGGAGTGTTATTAATGTTAATAGTACAGCTGGGCCAATAAGTTGCAATGATTAATTTACTCACCAAATTTAGCTTCTTTTTCTGTCTGTGAGCTGTCCATGAACAGACTGCAATTTTCTCAGATGGGTTTGTTATTAAAAATTATTCACCAGATAACTTTTGACAGCAATTCTTGGTTTGTATCTTGCTCACAAGCAATTCATTGTATTTAGGGTTTGAAATTTGATTGGCTTTGATTGGGCAGGTAGGTCACATGATATGTTTCTGTTTCCCACTTGGCAGAGCATAACTCTTTGAAATTCCCTGTTTCACTGAACATTCCTGCCAATAATTCACTAGACTATCAATGGAAAAGGGTTTCAAACTCAGTCTAAACAAATTGATTTAAAAGTCTGAATAAATATACTTCCCTTCCTCACAGGGGCATTATGAGGATAAACACAATTCAAGGCCAAAGCGCTTTGAGATCTACTGATGAAAAACTCTATATAAGAGCTGGGTATTATTATGATTACTACTACGTGACATTTTTTTTTTTTGCAATATTCATTCCTTTCCAATTAATTGTTAAAAAGTGCAATCACCTGTTCTGACATAAAAGGGAAGTCAGTAAATCGACTGACTGTAAATTGTTAAAGTGCTGGGAATAATTTAAATTAATTCTAATGTGCAAAATGTTTTAATCCTGTGATAAACAAAAGGGGGCAAATACCATTTGTCTAATGGAATGAGGTTACTTGCAAATGGCTTTTTTATGTAACAGTTGCATGTTTTATTTAGAGAACTGAATGCTGAGGTGCAGTTAATGAAGAAATGAGAACTGTTTATGGTACCAAGGAGTTTAAACTGGCATATTTTGGCAAAAGAGGAACAAAAGAAGTTTCCTTCCTGAAAAGAAAAGTCATCAGAACTTGCAAAACGGCATGGGATTTGATTCTTCTGCAAGATTATTTTTAAAACCCTAACTAGGGGATAAGCTGCAGCTCGTAATAAAACAACCGGTGTAGGGAGAAAGAGAGGATGTCTCCTGCTGAAGTGGCTCTTAATAGGTCAAATTTGACTAACCCCTATCAACTCTAGTAAATTGTCCTGCAAAATTACCTGGCACTCGGGCTGACAACCAAATTACCCCACTTCCCCCACGAGTAGGGTGACCAGACAGGAAGTGTAAAAAATCGTGACGGGGTGGGGGGCAATGTTCCCTCTAATTTTTGACAGGCCATGTGCACAAAAAATTTCTTCTGTGCAAATTTTTGACAGGCCGTGTATGCAAAAAATTTCCTCTGTGCAAATTTTTGTGCGCGCGGTTTTTCGCCATGTGTGTGGGGTTTAGGATCTGTGTGCGCTCGCACACACGCACAGCTTACAGAGAACAGTGGTGGGAGGTAATAGGTGCCTATTCTCACGGAGTTTGGGGGAGAAAAGGCCCTGCACCGCCGGCTTCCTGCGATTCACCATGACTCTCAGCCAGCCAGTAAAACAAAAGGTTTATTTAGACGACAGGAGCACAGTTCAAGACAGGTCTTGCAGGTACAGACCACAGGACCCCCTCAGTCAGGTCCATCTTGGGGGGCCAGGGGAGGCCAGGAGGTCTGTCTGGCCTCTCCTCCATTTTCCCAGCCAGCTCCAAACTGAAAACTCTCCAGCCCCTCCTCTCCCTTTGTCTCTTTCTCGGGCCAGGAGGTCACCTGATCTCTTTATTCTTCAATACCTTTAGTTGGCAACTTTGCAGTGGAGGGACTCAGGCCATTAGTTGCCAGAAGACAGGGTGTCGGCCATTCTCTGTGCAGACAGGATCACACTGGCCCCCTAGGGCTCTGCAACAATCACATACCCCTAGACACTCGAGAAATGCATAGGGGAAACTGAGGCACCCACACAGTAGTCAGAGAAAACATTAAGAACATTCCCACGTCGTCACACCTATATAAGAAAAAGCCCCAAAAATCAGGACCGTCCCTATAAAATCGGGACATCTGGTCACTCTACCCAAGTGATGGAAGTGAATTTGCTTCCTCAGGGGTAGCCATTCACATCACAGAAAAATCACCCCCACTGGAGCTAATTGGCACTCTTGCCGCCAGTCCCAGCAGACAGGCTAAGATCTGAATGGGCCATGGAACACCAATTCCCCTCCTTTACTTAGGCTTTGTCTGTACCAGACTAAGCTTTCCTACCATTGCCTCAGTTCCACCAGTAGCTGCAATGCGAGGGGTGCTGGCGTAGCCACACGCTGGCAGTCATGGTTAATCACCATGTTAAGTTGGCTTGTTTGGACAGGGTTCGACAACGTGGTGGTTAAAACGCTGGCCAGCTTCCTGAAGCCCCTTTCTACACTAGCGCTCCACCAGGGGAGTTGAACCAGTGGTAACAATGGTGGGAGATCTCCGGGCAAAAAACCCCATTGTAGTTATCCCCTTTGGGCAGAGGTGAGGTGCACTGATGAGGCTATGATGTAGTGACGCTCACACTGGTACTGCCTTACCTGCTCCATGGCTAACCAGAGCATTCAGTACAACGGTTTTAATAACTATTAAATGCACCAAAAAAAAGGGGAAAGATCAGAAGGGAGACAAAAAGGAGGATGTATGATTTTCAAAAGGAGAAGCCTCCTGTGGACGAGCACCTACGATTCCTGCCCATCTTCTTTTTGACAAAGAGATCGAGCTCTTTACGTTTCTCACCTTTGGGTATTTTTTCCAGCCCTCAGATTATTTCTGTGGCGCTTCTCTGCACCTTCTCCAGTTTCTCAACAATCTTTTAAAAATTGGATGCAGTATTCTGGTATTGGTCTCACCAACGCTATATACAGAGATAAACACACCTCTCTGCTCCTACTTCCCTGTTTACACATCCCAGGAGTGCATTAGCCTTTTTTAACCACAGCTCACACTCGAGCTTATGGCGAGTTGCTTGTTTGCAGTTTTATCGCCCATCTGAATGGGGGCACCAACAGCACAATGCCCCCTAACACTGTAGCTGGGCATTGGTTCAGCACTGTCTGAAGTGGAAGAGTGCCACCGGTCAAATCACGGAGACCATCATAACATTATGTCTTGTACATGATATAAAATATTTCATAGTTCATGAAATTCAGAGCATTCACAAAAGAACAGCATAGTCAGGGGTTATTTTGTCGGGGGAGATTAGATTTTGAGAGATACCTCAGAGTCAAAGAATAGAAGCACTGTAGAAATTAGAGAAGAAAAAGAGCTGTCATTTAGGATTCTACATGACATTTTCTGGTGCTCTCTCCAGTCTAGTTTTACATCTCTGCAGCAAGGGGACTTTCTCCTCTTCCCTTCTGAAATGATTCCACAGCCTAATAGATTCTAATTCCACACTCTGTCAGAGTTCCTGAAACTAAAGGGTGGGACATTTTCCTCTTCATTCTCCAAAATTTTCTGGAATATTCTGTTTTTGACACATCGTTTCTTCTGTACCTCTCCGGGAACCTGATACTGGAAGAGTCTCGGTGCCTCTTTGGAGGTGTGCCTTCCATCCCTTATGATGTCATGTAGGCCAAAGTTTTCAAGCTTGGGTGCCTACACCCATATTTAGGCGCCTAAATAAGTGTCCTGATTTTCAGATGGGCTGAGCAGCAGAGATTCTGGCCCTTGTGAAAATTAGTATAAAGTGGGAGTGGAGAGCATTCAGTACCTTTAATCTGATTTGTCTGGATTTTTTTTAAAGCTTCCTTTTGTTCTTCAATTTTGGTACTTCTCTGAAGCTAGGATAATTCTGTAGAGAAATGAGATGAATTCCCCATCGGGTGATGAAGGTTTGACTTTGGGTGTTCCATTATTTTGCACACTGTAGGTAGAAGAAGTCCATTTTAAAGCAGTTTCATGCTCAAGAAGAGTCTACTATTTCATGCAGTTGTGCAATATCTTAGTATTACTTAGAGATGGGTCAAAGCTGCCCAACATCTCTGGGGTCTGGCATCCAGGCCCAGCATTTGTGGCATAGGCCCATCTCTATGAATAATATATACCTTGTTATGATAAATAGCTTTCCAATAGGAGACACAGTAATATGAGTGTGCATAGGAATTTAGAGAACTCTACTTCAGGATGCACTTGATGAGAGAGAACAGTATATATAGAGGAATGAATAAAGCCCAAATATTGCATTATCTTGGCTCTATCTCTTTATGATCGCACACAGAATATACCTTAAACCTTGGATTTTCATTTTTAGTGTGTCACTATCTGGAGGCATCTGAGCAATGTACCAAAAAAAAATGAAATCTTGAAATTTTCAAATGACAACAACTCTCCATCACCTTCATGGACTCTAGCCTATAGGAAGAGGGAGCTCATTCCAGAGATCTGACCACTTGATGGAGAAGCCCACGCTTCCATCCTTTAGCGATTATGTTGTGCCATAAACCTGAACCCTTGACATGTTCTTATTGGGCAACAAGACGTTTCATGAATGCAGCAAAAGGCATTAATTGAAGTTAATGGAGTTATATCAATATGAGCCCAGTGCAAGTGGCTTCGTAATCTGTTTCCAAAGTTTGGTCACTGGCAACTTTTGCAAGCAATTCGCCATGTAGCACACTGAAAATGTACACTCATGCCGCCATGTGCTCATCAAATGTGTGTGGTAAGAACAGTCACTCCTAGAGACTGGGAAATTCTTTTTATCAAATGAGCCATTTATCTAATGAGCTGTGGTCCATTTGGTTCTTTGCAAAAATGCTAATCAGGGTGTGGTAGCAATATGCACAATCGGGTAACAATGACCTCTGGATTCAGAGTACTTTTCTGCAGTTCTTGCTTCTATTTCAGGTGGATCCAAGGAAAGCCATTGGACCAAATTCATCTCTGGTATAACTTCACTGACTTGACATGGGACCTGAAGTCAGTGGAGATGTACACCGGGAATGAACTTGACTTATTCATAGATTCAAGGCTAAAAGAGACCAGTGTGATCATCTGGTCTGATCTCCTGCATAACACAGGCCATAGAATGTCCCCAGAGTAATTCCTAGAGCAGATCTTTTAGAAAAATATCTAGTTGTGATTTTAAAATTTCCAGTGATGGAGAATCCACCATTTATACCTGCAATCCCTTCTCCTCTAGAACCTACACCCTATTACACTGGTCTACAATTTTTGAGAAGTCATCTGCTTCAGAGATTCAGAGTCATCTGCTATTTATTATGTATTTTGATGTGCTGAATTCAAATATGACAATTAAAACAACTGATTGGCTACTGTTTCTAAGATATTTAAGTTTTTACATTTTATGTCTATGTATATTGTGTAGATAGTAGAGTTTTAATCATAAATTGTAAACCTAGGTCTTTTCATGTGTTTATGATTGCTTTACATGATAATATTTCACCTGTCCTGTATATGGAACAATTTAAAAATCAGCAAAAGGGTTATATAAATAAAATTTATTATGAAACAAAAGGCAAAAACCTATTATGTACATAGTTTAGTCCTATTCAGAGTCTACTCGGCACTTCTTGGCTTGTCTCTTGTATTCATTAAATGGAGCATCTCTTGTCACTGTCCAGCAATAGTCTGCAAGCATTGATGGGCTCCATTTGCCCTGATAGCGTTTCTCCATTGTTGCAATGTCCTGGTGAAATCGCTCGCCGTGCTCGTCGCTCACTGCTCCGCAGTTCGGTGGAAAAAAATCTAGATGAGAGTGCAAAAAATGTATCTTTAGTGACGTGTTGCAACCAAGGCTTTTGTATGCCTTGAGGAGGTTTTCCACCAACAACCTGTAGTTGTCTGCCTTGTTGTTTCCGAGAAAATTTATTGCCACTAACTGGAAGGCTTTCTATGCTGTCTTTTCCTTGCCACGCAGTGCATGGTCAAATGCATCATCTCGAAGAAGTTCACGAATCTGAGGACCAACAAAGATACCTTCCTTTATCTTAGCTTCACTTAACCTTGGAAATTTTCTACGGAGGTACTTGAAAGCTGCTTGTGTTTTGTCAATGGCCTTGACAAAGTTCTTCATCAGACCCAGCTTGATGTGTAAGGGTGGTAACAAAATCTTCCTTGATTCAACAAGTGGTGGATGCTGAACACTTTTCCTCCCAGGCTCCAGTGACAGTCGGAGTGGCCAATCTTTCTTGATGTAGTGGGAATCTCTTACACGACTATCCCATTCACAGAGAAAACAGCAGTACTTTGTGTATCCAGTCTGCAGACCAAGCAAGAGAGCAACAACCTTCAAATCGCCACAAAGCTGCCACTGATGTTGGTCACAGTTTATGCATCTCAAAAGTTGTTTCATGTTGTCATAGGTTTCCTTCATATGGACTGCATGACCAACTGGAATTGATGGCAAAACATTACCATTATGCAGTAAAACAGCTTTAAGATTCGTCTTTGATGAATCAATGAACAGTCTCCACTCATCTGGATCGTGAACGATGTTGAAGGCTGCCATCACACCATCGATGTTGTTGCAGGCTACAAGATCACCTTCCATGAAGAAGAATGGGACAAGATCCTTTTAACGGTCACGGAACATGGAAACCCTAACATCACCTGCCAGGAGATTCCACTGCTGTAGTCTGGAGCCCAATAGCTCTGCCTTACTCTTGGGTAGTTCCAAATCCCTGACAAGGTCATTCAGTTCACCTTTGTGTTATGAGGTGTGGTTCAGAGCAGGAGGATGGGAGAAAATGTGGGTCCTGTGACATTGATAGTTCAGGACCAGAAGTTTCATCCTCTTCCTTTTCCTCGTCTGACTCAAGTGAGAATGATTCTGGTGCATCAGGAACCGACAGTCCTTCTCCATGGGGTACTGGGCATATAGCCGATGGAATGTTTGGATAATGCACAGTCCACTTTTTCTTCTTTGACACACCTTTCCCAACTGGAGGCACCATGCAGAAGTAACAATTGCTGGTATGATCTGTTGGCTCTCTCCAAATCATTGGCACTGCAAAAGGCATAGATTTCCTTTTCCTGTTCAACCACTGGCAAAGATTTGTTGCACAAGTGTTGCAGCATATGTGTGGGGCCCACCTCTTGTCCTGATCTCCAATTTTGCAGCCAAAATAAAGGTGATAGGCTTTCTTAACCATAGTGGTTATACTGCGCTTTTGTGATGCAAAAGTCACTTCACCACAAACACAGCAGAAGTTATCTGCATCACGTACGAGGCATCTCTGCTCACTTTGGCTAAACAGAAATGTGTCCCTTTGCAAAATCAAACACTGACAAATAAGAGAGCACGACACCGTATGATTTCTAGAGCTAATATAGGGCAATTTGTCCAGCAGAGTGATGTAAGCTTCGTAATGATTGCATCATCCATGACTTCTAGGTATAACATGATGCAATTCATTTCATGTATGATGCAATACCAGCTTCAGATTGCATCATTCATTGTTTTGCCTAAAAAGCAAGTACTGTCTAAACCCAGTCATAGATTTATTCATAGATCCAGTCAAAGATGTATTTTAGTCATTTCTGGTTTAAATTGAGATCCCTTCCCTTTATAACTCACTTATCCTCCCCCATTCCCAAGTCAAGGGTCGTATATACTGACCCAATAGCATATCTTGAAAACTAGAGCCAATCAACAATTTTAAGCATCATTTTCGTTCTCAATGACCCAGAATTAGTAAAGTTTGACAACATTTATTTCAGAAGCATTTTGGCTGTAGAGCAGTGTTATGGGTCAGGCTCACTGTCAGTCTTGCCTTTTGATTTCAAAGAAGAACTAGGAGGCAAACCCACCACTGCCAGCTATAGGTCTATCCGAGCAGCCACTGTACTCAGTCCTCACTCAAATCAATACCCATTGAACACAACTGAGATTTATCTGGCTAAAACTTTTACCAGCATTTCTGGGTAAAATCTTAGTAAGGGTCTCAGGCTGCAGGTCTAAATGCTTCTCTGAAGCTTATCCCAACCATTAATCTGTTGCGAATCTGCAAAGTCAGTCTGGAAATCCTACAAGAATAGCCTTTCTTGTGGGGATTCCCCCTATTCCTGTTTCTGTTCACAGCTGAATTTTCTTGTTAATTTAAATGCTGGGTATGGGCTCATCCCAAAACCAGGAATGAAACACAATGCTGTCTATTTCAGAGCCTGGCAGATGATTTGGCTTGAAGGCTGGAAGAAGACGGGGGGGTTCTTCATTTTTCCCAACCTTCATCACTTATCCTTGGCGTAATCTAAGGACAACATTTTCATCTCAGATCTGCACACTGGACCTCAATACTAGTAATCCTGTCGCTCCACGTTTGCATAACATTACTACTGACAACAGTGGGAAAGTCACAAATGCAAAGAGAGTTTAGTATAGGACTGAAGTTGAAATCCTCCACTGTGAACTGGACAGAAGAATTTTCAGTGACAAAAATGTCTAGGCCCTGATTCTGCAAAGCACTTAAGCATGGGCTTGAAGTTAAGCATGTGCTTTAGCTCTTTGCTAAACTGGAGTCTTATAGGAGGGTTAAAAATGAAACCGATTTCACTCTCTCCTTCCCTACTTTCTTATGCACGTATGCCCAGATTTCAAAGATATTAGGCTCTTAACTTCCATTGATTTCAATGGAAAATGTTAACTTCTTACCATGCCAGTGACAGCCCTATGAGTAAACCCCTATCTTTTTCAGATCATCTGTTGTACCACAGAAGCAGCATTTATGTAGGGAGAATTTTTATAAACAAATTGAGACAGAGAGGCCTCTGGATAATATTGGTTTGTAGAGAGACCAGCAGCAGCAATCCTATTGCTTAAAAAAAAAAAAAAGAACCCTGAGTAACAAACCCATCACCATTTAAGTTCCACCTGTGCCAGTATCAACAATTTTTATCATCACTTTATGCTTCATTGACCAATGGATTTTTTTCAGCTTTGCACTTTTTTTATTACTATTATTTTTATCTCCATCATTATCATAGTGCTGCTTTTGATGCCATTTAGATATGAACCTCATTTGAACCCTGAAGCCCCATTCGTGACACACAAAAATACTGTCATTTACATTCCGTGCCAAAGTATTATATAAAACACATCAACAAGGAGTAGCGGCAGGAAGCCGGAAGTAAAGATATATAGTCAGCAAAGTATGTAACTTCTGGCATATTACTGCTTAATCCTAACATAATTATTCTCATCCTTTTATTTGATTAACTTCTAATGGTTCCTCTTGGTGTTAAAGGTCCCAGTCTGATCATTTGATTTTAGTGTCTGCTATAATTACCGATAATGTTCTTTGCAAGACAATTTAATGATAACCGCATAATGGCCTATATGAAGAAAGCTGCAGGGTTTCAATGCTTTTGAGTAATATAAAATACATTAGACTAACACAAGCTATCAACATGACAGGGAATGTTTGATTTACACCAAGGACTACGTTATAGAGTCGTGGATTTTTTTTCCCCTTCTTTTTGCAGCCGTTTACAATAAATGACAGAACAGTTGGACAATCTGCAACTTGCTGAGAGCAATAAAATGTATCACAAAGTTAGAAGTGACATGGAGCCAGCCCCAAAGAGCTCCAGTCAAGCATAATGCTCTAGATGGAGCTGCAATGGCTTTGCCCTACCCATAGTGGCGGCTGGTATTGAAAGCAGATTCGTGGTGCTGAAATGGGGAGTAACTATTTATCAGTGAAACTATCCTCAACCAACCTGAACGTTTAAAAACAAAACCAGGTGAAGTCTCCAAACCCCCGTGTCTCTTTGGAGTTAATCGGTGGTTTGAATCTTCAGGCTGCTTTATTCCCTCGCAGTTTTATTTTCTGCGAGGGAATAAAGCAGCCTGAATATTCTCAATTTAAAAGCATTTGTTAAAAAAACCCTTCTATTTACAGTTCTTTATCCCCGTCCCTGGAACCTTCGTCAAAAGGGAAAAAAATCAAGCCCAGCCTGCCTGCAGTTCACACATATATTTCGCTTCCGACCATCCTGTTTTCAAAGCTAAATATTGCACTGGGTTAAGTGTTTCAAGCTTAGCAAACACTCCTCTTGAAATTAAGCAATCGTTCCTGGTTCTGGCAAAATGCAGCATAATTTATGGCATGCACGTAGGAGAGAAAATTTCCTGTCAAAAAAAGGTTAACAGTGGACATATTACATTTGCTGTTCCTCTTTATTCCAGGATAATGGCATTTGGACAAAAGTAGGCCCGTCCTGTTTATAGTGCTTTATGCCCCATTAGTATTATTGCAAGTCTCAAGACCCACATGTTAAAGCACTTAATCAAAGGCAATGGGTTGAAAATCATGTTCCAGCACTCCTCATATTTGATTCATTCCTCCCAGATAGGAAGAAGTAAAAAACACATTACTAGCATCCAAACAGCACATGCATTATCTGCTAAGCAGTTGAGAAGGCTATCATTGGGTTTTATCCCTTTGGGTGCTAGGACGGACAAGAATTTTTCCCACTCATCCATTCCGAGGATTGAGGCTGCCATTTTTCATTTTTTCCCTCTCTGACAGACAATCCTTTAGTTTTCCATAGATCTCTCTTTTAAAGACACATTCATGTCACTTATTTTAATTGCAGGCTGCAGGCAGCAAACTAAAAAAAAACAACAACAACCCTGGAAACGCGATATTTGAAGTAGGGGTACTTTTATGAACACCCTCCAAGGATTTTTTTTTTAGACAAACCTAATAATGGGAGAGAAACATATCTTAAGGGGAAAATTAATTTATACATTTAATTACTTGGGCTCCACTTCAGTTCTTGCGACATGCTTTTACTTTCCGAGAGAGTCATTCCTAAGTGCCGTGCATAGTGATTAACACTGACTTGAGAGGCAGTCACTGTCAGAATTAGGGAGGCTGGTTTTGTTGTCGGGGGGAAGCTTGAGACAGGGATACCGCTTGCTTGTTGATATTTATTTAGATTTAACAGAATCTGGCTGCAGCTCACGGTATTTCTTTTTTCTTTCTCTCTAAAGACTAGCTTTCAACTAGGTCCACGTCCAGTGAATTTACGGCATGTAGCCATGTCACACAGGCTTAGCACAAAGGAGGACAATAAAGCTGTTAAAAAATCAAGACAACGATTGAATTTACTTGGTTCAGTGGAGGCAGAGAATAGAATGAGTGTTGTTGGCCAAGCAAAAGAACTGGGAAGACTTGCGCCAAACTCAAGGGAGATGGAATGAAGTGATAATTAGCTAAGCTCTGGCAAGGCTGGAGATATCTTCTCTCAGGTGCCGGTTCAGCGGTCTTTAGCAAAGCACGTAAGCATGTGCCCAATTTTAAGCATCTGCTTGAGTCCCATTGACTTCCACAGGACTTTTACATGTACTCAGAATTAAGCACGTGCTTAAGTGCGTTGCTGAACTAAATAGAATTAAGCACGTGCGTAAGTGCTATTGTGAATCAAGGGCTCACACTGGTTTGGCACCTGATGTACCGCCATTGACTTCTGGAGATTGTCTCCAGATTTGCAGAGATCCGAATTAGATCCTGACTGAGGAAAGGGGAGAAAAAACATTTTAAAATGGGAGCAAATAAATCATGCTAAGGAGTTAAACTGTAGTAAAGTCACAACAAAGAGACATTTTAATAAATGGTCTGTATAACTGGGGATATCATAGGAAGCTAAGGATAGAGCTACACTGCAATAAAAGATTTGCGACGTGACTGCAGCAGGCATGTGTCAGCTGACTCCGGTTCGTGAGGCTCGGGCTGTGGGGCTATAAAATTGCAATGTAGACGTTTGGGCTTGGGCTGCAGCCTGGACTCTGAGACACCCACAAGGAAGGAGGATCTCAGACTGCGGGCTCCAGCCTGAGCCTGAATATCTGCACTGCAGGTTTATAGCCCCACTACCTGAGCCTTTCAGGATTTCTTTATGCAGGTTGTCAAGTATCAGAGGGGTAGCCGTGTTAGTCTGGATCTGTAAAAAGCAACAGAGAGTCCTGTGGCACCTTTAAGACTAACAGATGTATTGGAGCATAAGCTTTCGTGGGTGAATGCCCACTTCGTCAGATGCACAAATCTATTTGTGTTCGTCGGTTTCTACACCATGTTCCATAGCATCTCTGATCTAAAATGTCCCCAAATGAATCCTTCCTCAGCTGTATTATCCTAGCCTTTTAAATGTCTGCTTATACAAAAGCCTCCTCTGTTCCTTTTCATTGCTCTTCTCTAGAGATCTCTGCTTTGAGCTTTTTTTTTTTAATGTGATCTGAGCAAAAATGAACGTTGCAAGCCAAGACATGTCAGTGTATACAGCAGAACAGCGGGATTATATTTGCCCTATTATTCTCTATCACCTTTCTAACACAGCCTAATACCTTATTTACTTTGTTGACCTTCTGCTGCACATTGAGCTGTCCACAGTGACGCCTAGATCTGTTCCCTGTGAGTTACAACTAATTCAGAACCCATCAGTGTGTACAAATAGTTTAAACTGTTCCTTCCAATGTGCATTACCTTGCAGTTGTCTACATTTATTTTCCTCTGCTGCTGAATTGCCTCATTATAATTTTGTTAGGTACTTCCAGCAATCCTCTGTCTTTAGCCTAAATAATTTTGTCTGGGCAGCATTAGGAGGACGGATGATCAAAAGAAAATGAAGGGTCTTGTGGTTAGGACACTGGCATGGATCTGGGGAGAAACCCTGGTTCTGTTGAAGTCAATGGCAAAACTCCTGTTGACTTTAATGGAGCAAGGATTTCACCCCCAATTTCAATTGCTGGCTCTGACACAGACTTCCTGGTAGCCATGGTCAAGTTACTTAATCTCCCTGTTACTCAGGTCTATACTTGCAAGGGTTTGCTGAAGCGGTACACTGGCATACCTTCCTAGTGGCGATGCAGCTTATACCCGCAAAAGAGTTCTTTTGCTGATATAGCTTAAACCAGCTCGCTGAATGGAGCTGCTCTGTCAGTTAGGGAGGGAAAAAAACACATACCCCTGACTGACATAGCTGTGCCAGCAAAATTTGTGTAGATCAGGCCTCATTTCTCCATCTGTAAAATGTGGGTAAGAATACTTTCTTTCTCTCAGCCATGTCTATTTAGTGTAAAAGCTCTTTAGGGTAGGGACTGTCTCCCACTATATCTGTGGACAGTGGCTAGCACAAAGGGTTGGAGACCTCCAGATGATACTATAATAGTTAAGTCAACAAATGTTGCCATCTCACTATCCGCTGTCTCTGCCAGGGCATTGTTTGCTATGCTTTGAGTCCCTGCTATTAACTGCTTTTCTAACCTTGGTTTCCTATTTCTTCTATGACAGGAATTTACTAAGAGAGACATGGTGGGTGAGGTAGTAGCTTTTATTGGACCAACTTCTGTTGGTCGGAGAGACAAGCTTTCGAGCTTACAAACAGAGCTCTTCTTCAGGCCTATAAGCTCGAAAGCTTGTCTCTCTCACCAACAGAAGTTGGGCCAATAAAAAATATTACCTCACCTACCTAATATCCTGGGACCGGCCTGGCTACAACACTGCCTATAGGAATTTACTTTTCACACAGTGTTTAACAAGCTTCCTTAAAATCCTCTTGAGAGGAAGTGTCTTTAAAAATATACTACAGTGCAGGACTTTGTCCAAAGTCTTTTGAAAGCTCATTGGAACTTCGGAACCATGAGACTACCCATGTGATTAAAACAATAGATTTGCATTAGTGTTTGCAGGGTCATCCCTTTTCTATTTATACTGTAACCTAAGAATAAAATCTCGGACTATCCAATTTTCTTTTCTCCCGGGATTTCACACTTTGCAAATACTTGTAGACGCTTAGCAACCCCCACCCCTCGATTACTCTTTAGACAATCTTTGGATGACATTTTTCTCTTGCAGAAGACGGCTATAAGGCTTCCTGCTGAAGACCCCTTTGCAAGTCCAGACATAGGCCATGTGGCAGGGCTGAGGGGCTGGGGGCAGGAGGGTGTGTGTGTGTCAGCGAGAGGGCCACAGAATGCAGTGTTGGGAAGAGTCCAGGCAGTGATGGGGTTCATAGGGCAGCCCTGGGATGCTGTTGTTACTTCCACAGGCCTCCAGGACTGTCTAAATTTCTGCAGCATCCTCTCCAATCCCTGGAGCAGTCCAGGACTGGGAGGGTGCAAAAGAATCTTAAAGCCGTCTTTTAGCCGCCTTCTCTCCCTGGGCTGCAAGTTCTGTGCTGCACCTCATAGGGTGTGTCCACACTGCATTCGGGAGACGTGATTGCAGCACGTGTAGTCATACCTGAGCTAGCTTGATTAAAAACAGCACGAGCTAGCCGCCCAGGCGCAAGCCTGCTTGGGACCCTGGCTATATAATGGAGTAGTTACCCCGTACTACCCCCTATGCTGCTTCAGCTTCACCGCTGTTTTTGGCAAACTCCCTTGATCTACACATGCTGCAATCACCACGCCCGTAGTCATACCCTTAGCGATGCAGCACAGAATCTGACCCCTAGTTTCTATTTGCAGCTCCGTCATTTGGCCTGCTGAGTGACACTGGGCAACTCACTTCACCTCTCTGAGCCTCAGTTTCCTCATTGTAAATGGGGGTAATGAGACTGACCTTCTTTGTAAAGGACTTCAGCATCTACAGATACTGGAAGTGCATATTAGTATCATTATTCCCCGCCCCCCCCACCCGCTTCTGAAATTCCTACTATTGCTAGGTCTTATGCGCAATTTAAGATGTAATGTTGATTACTACTATGACTATTTTTGTTATCCCAAAATGTGTTCTGGTTGCTCTGTTCTACGTGATGCCTTCCCTTAAGAGCTTACAATTGAAGGATCCAATCCTGCACTGAGCACTGCATGAGTGCAGCCCCCTGGATTTCAGTACTCACAAGTGAGTCATGCAGCCCATGCTGGACAAGCGCTAACAGCTCCGTCCTCCCCCACCCTGCCAACTAGGCTGTCCTGTAACATATATGGCATACACCCAACATGGAAAAACATACTTTACAAATGTTTTAGCAGGCTTTAAAAGTTTTTAGTGGGACTTTTCTGAACCCTTTTCCCTGTAAGGCCAGGTGCCTTAATTATTATCATGATCCTGCCTATACAGGGCTAAGAGAGCATAATGAAAGCCCTGAAATAACTTTTCTATACTGTATTTTAAGGGACCTATTAGATCTAGAAGCAGGTGCTGTGTGTCTCACTGGAAAGCTAGCCAGCTTGCTTTCTTACTGGTATAAATCTACAGCATCTAGCCCTGGAGAGGTGCAAGACATTGAACCTGTCAGTTATTCAAGATTCTACATATGAGAGGGAAGAAAGAAGCCTTTTTTTCTGGTGTGTGGGGGTTTGTTTTTTTTTATAGGCAGCTGTATAAAGCAGCTGGAATGTTAACCCCGTGGGAGGTGGTGAGACAGTCAAAGGGGCATGACAGTCATGGAACCATGGTATCGTGTTTGTTTGCTGCATGGCTCTGCCATTTCCCCCACAGAAATCACCAGAAATGTGCCTACACCATATTATGTTTCAATATACAAAATGTTTTCTTAAAGGCACTCCCAAGTAAAATAGTTTAAAACATATTTAAGGGCCAGATCCATTGCAATCAATGGAGTTACCCCAATTTACACTAGCTGAGGATCTGGCCCAGCAAGTCGTTGGACCTTTTTGCCCTCATCAAAGTCCACCAGGGCATCAAACTATTCGCTTATTTCCATTTCCCTTGTCTCCAGCATTGCTGAGATGGAATTGGAGTGTTTGATATGATCATTTAATTTTTTTTAAGTTATTGTTTGAACTTTGCTAGCAGTAGCTGGTGACCTGAGGCATTGACAGCACCGGGAAGGGTCTAATAGCAGAGGACACTGTTTTCTCCATTTCATCTAAACAATAATATAATTAATTTGTTTCCTGTGTAGCTGGTCAGGGGAGCTCGCCAAGTGCATTTCCTTCTGATATGACACTGGAATAAAGTGTTTGTGAAAACCAGTTGATTATCTGAACAGACTGGAATGCCTGCGTGTCCATGTTCATAGATCTTCCCTAATCCATGGCAGGTTATTACATTATGACCCATAGCCTTATCTGCCAATGTTACCTGTGACAAGGTGGGTGAGGTAATATCCTTTATTGGCCCAACTTCTGCTGGTGAGAGAGACAAGCTTTCCCGCCACACAGAACTCTTCTTCAGGTCTGCTAGCTGTGAAATTCTTCAGGAGTTGTAACATGCCCAAGAGTTCCAGCAGCCTTAGCATTAATGATCAGAGAGTTGCTGTACTACCAAAGTGCAGCTGCCATGCTGGCCAGGCAAGGCGGGCAATGCCATTGCTACAATCACCTCTCAGCTGGTGCAGTTCTGGTTTCCCTTGCCTCCAGGTGAAGTGCCCTGGGGGGGGGGGGAGTGAGAAGGCTCAGCAAACTAGCGCATTATTACAGCTTGGATGGCTGTTCAGAAGTAGGATCATGAATAGATTTCCCCCCTCCCACCCCATGCCCCTAATTAAAAGCAGCGCCATGCAAATGGCAAGATAAAGGGGCTTCTGACAATAAGCATGATGAAGAGCCACTCGAGAGGCTTAGAACTAGGATTTAGTAATTAAACGCAAGAATAATTAATCAACATAGAGCCGATATGCATCACGTTGGTGGCAATGGTGGTGGATTGACCTTGAAGGCCTTGGCGGATTGTTTTTCTTGTTCCTTCCAAAGCTACTGATAAAACTGTGGTGTGGCTGAAATTGGGCATTGCCGAATGAAAATGTTTTTTCGAAGGTGATTATTTGTAGTAGAGTTCACTAGGTTGCTGGGTGTCTGATGGCTAAGCGGCAGCCGGGAAGTTGGCTTCTTTGGCTACTCTGGGAAGACAATTCCTATTCTTGTTCTATTGTCCTTTATTCATGGACCCATTGGGTTAGACATTCCTTTGGTTGGGCATATGATGCTTTCCCTAGTGCTTTTGAGAAAGATATTGGCTGTTTATTTTTTAAAGCATCGGGGGAAGATTTTCAAAGCCACGGGACATTTAGACACCCACGTCCTGTTGAAAGTCAATGGAAATTGGGAATCTAACTCCCATTTGCCCCTTTGAAAATCTCTCTTTCTGTTCACATGGGGCTAGACCTTCAAACTTGGACTTCATAAAATAAAGCATCTAAATCCAGATTTAGGCATCCACATGCTGAGTTAAACATTTAGGGTGAGAACTGGACATCCAAGTCCCTGGAGGCGGATTTGAAAATCTCACCTTCATATATCTAGATCCAGAAGTAGGGGCCTCACTGTAGGCACCCATGTTTGAAAATGCAGCTCTACGGGCCCAACCTGCGGGGTGCTGAGCCCCTCCTGTGAGGTTCCACGTGCCCTCAGGTCCCCCAAAGTCAATGGCAGGTGGAGGTCTTCATAGGTTCAGGTCTTTAAAAAGATATTCCCATGTAAAGTGTTGTATTGTGCAAAATGACAAACTTGTGCATTGTGACTATCTTGAGTAACTTACATCATATAAAATGGATATTTATCGGTGTGGATTGCTTGCTGGGCAATGGGGTTCTTTCTTGTACAAGGTGCACAAAAAGGGACAGAGAATTTGGGAGTGGAGAATCTGGCACAAAATTGCACTGGTTTACAAATGCAAAAAATGTCTGAAAAATTCAATCATGCAGCTTAAAACTCCATTTAGAGTAATTGATGGTGCCGGTATTTATGCTTATAGCCTCATCAATCTATAATCTTAACCATAGGCAATCAATCAATACCTTTAACGACTTTCTGTGAGGATGACATCTCCTGTATTTCTGTGCTTTGTACTGTAGATCCAGGCATTACTCTCGCCTTTGTCATGGTTACAAATATTGGGCCAAATCCCGAGGAGTACTGAATAGCTGTAATTTCCGTTGGGTCTGACTCTGCTCCCACTGATCTCAATAACCAAACTCTCTTTGGACTTCACTGAGAGCTGAACTCATCCTCACCTCACAGTTTGTCTCACAAGTTTTGCACCCCTACTTCTGAATGGCTTCTTGCAAAACTTTACTTGCTCAGAGCCATTTTTTTTTTTTTGATGGGCAAGAAAAATAGCAACATTTGGGCAAATAGATTTGTTAATGACTTTTGTCAGTTTTGTAAATATAACAACTATATATGGCATGGTACTATGATGGCATTCTTTTACAGTGACTTATCTTTAATGCATTGCATTCTGAGAAAAATCTCAAAAAAACAGAATATCATATTGTGTATTGAGATTTACAGACTATCACAATAAATATTCAGATTTGCAGTATGGAAGCATTCTTGATTGGGTACGTCTGCCAGCCATTTTCCAAGGAGATTCTATACATATATAGTAAACTATTTATTCCATAAATAGATTTGGAGATGTTTTCCAGCCCGTTGAGAGCCAACCACTCCAAATTATTTAAAAACAGGGAGAGCAGCAGCCCAAGGGCCATTCCAAACACCGTTCATACTTTGTAACTAATTCAGAAAACAACAGCATTGAATGCCAACACTATCGCTGATTAATCCAAGTGCTCCATCAAGCTGCTCTGTGCTGTTTTGAAATCTCACCGAATATTTTCCCATACAACACAAACCCATTAAAACGATGGGCCTGATTCTCTAAAGGTTTCGCTGCATGGTTTCCCATAAAAAGTTTCATAAACCACCCACAATCAGCAACCTTAATCCGCAATTCCTAAAAGCATATTGTGCACAAAGTGACACACTGACAAATGAGAGGAGTTCTCTGGGCACGGCACCAGAACTCAGCGGCTAATTGTGGAAATAAATAACTAAGGCTCTTGGAGTCCTGGTGGTTGGGTTGTTTTGTTCGTTTATCTTCCTCACCAGTGAGACTTCTCCCTCGATGGAATATGGAGTTTTAAAATAAAGTAAACCCCCCCACACACACACTATATTTTATATGTTTGATTAAATAAAATACTTCTTGGCGAAGGAGGAAGGGTGGAACGTGGAAAATCACACATTTTTTAAAATGGCAAATTCTCTCTGAGAAAAACATGTGTCTAGTAAGCGATCAGCTGCTGGCTGGAGTATTACACTGTCAAAACAACAGGACGAAGGTGATGAAACAAAAAGTAACACACCATTTATAACGAGAAGCTCTCTGCTTTCAGTCTAGCTAGAGTCCCTCTTTATCCACTTCCTATAGAGTAAAATGAGACAGGGCTCTCTGACCATCTAACCGATGCATTAGAACTAGCTGGTCTGCATGTTTGCATTGACGGTCAACCAGGCTCTCTCTCACACAAAGGCTCATGTCCTCAAATCACACTGTTAAACAGCGCAGGGTGGGCACATCACTAGGGCTCAGTTGCACCATGTGGCCACAACCTCATATTGGAGTGATGTAGAGCCGCAGGACCCCAGCAGAAGCTGAGGAGATGCACAAAGTCCTCCAGAGGTTTAGGGAGCACAGGGGCATGCAGCTGCTGCGCTAGCCTGGGACCAGGTTGCAGCATCCGTTCTGCTCTAGAGGAAGTGGGGCCATGTCTCACCCCTTTCCCCCCCTCTTTGGCAGAAGCTAGTGCCAGAAGTTCTGCAGAGCTCTTGCCTTCTCTGGGCTCTCATTATGCTCCATCCTCCAGCGTGCAATGGAATATGCCCTTGGCCCCCTCCTTTGTGGAACTGCGAAGTGGCTGACCCTGATCTGCCCCCTAGTGTTTCATAACAGATGTAAATGGCTCTCGTGGATTTAATGGCATCACTGGTTCGGCAAAGGAAATTACTTCAACGCTACCAATGGCTTCGTTGCAATCTATTATCAGGCACCAAGCAGAAAACAATTCAGGGTGATGTGTCTGCCGTAATGCATAGCAACGTGCACAGCCCTCAAAGTTTCCATGCAGGATCAGCTCCAACTGCTGGCTGCCACATTGTGATTCTGGATGAAAATAAGGGGAGGGTTTTAAAATAAAATCTTCTAAAATACTTTTCCTTCTCTAAGGGTACATCTACACTACAGCGGGGAGTCGATTTAAGATACGCAAATTCAGCTACGTGAATAGCGTAGCTGAATTCGACGTATTGCAGCCGACTTACCCCATTGTGAGGACGGCGGCAAAATCGACTTCTGCCGCTTTTTGTCGGCGGCGCTTACTACCACCTCCGCTGGTGGAGTTAGAGCGCCGATTTGGGGATCGATTGTCGCGTCCCGATGGGACGCAATAAATCGATCCCCGAGAGGTCGATTTCTACCCGCCGATTCAGGCGGGTAGTATAGACCAGACCTTAGTTTTGTAGCTTCTTCCCTTCCCACAAAAAGAGGTTTAGGAAACAGTGTTGGTATATCCCTAATCTAATCTACCTATGGTTTTTATACCAAGCTGAGACAGGGAACACTTATTTGTAGAGTTCAGCCGCTTGTGCTCATCTGGAAGAGAGGGCTGGTCTACACTAGGGGGCGTGATGGAGCTAAGATACGCAACTTCAGCTACGCTATTCACATAGCTGAAGTCAAAGTATCTTAGTTCGACTTACCTGGCCATCCTCACGGCGGCAAGTCGACCCCCATAGCTCCCCCGTCAACTCCGCTTACTCCTCCTGCCGACGGGCATCGATTTGGGGATCGATTTATCGCTTCTAGATGAGATGTGATAAATTGATCCCCGATAGATCGATTACTACCTGCCAATCCGGCGGGTAGTGTAGACGTGGCCTTAGTCTTACCCATTGGCAACAATCAGCCACCCAGTGGTACCTGCCTGTATTTCCCCTTTGATGGGTGCAATGATTTTCAGAAGTCAAATTGGCCATTGAGCATGGCTCAGTTTGGTTACATTGCTTGCCACTGAGTAGGCACCTTTATCAGCCAATCAGCTTCCTTAGTGTCCATTTTATATTAATAAATATAAGACCCAATTGTATATATTATAGGCAGAGTTAGCATTTCCACTATAAGACCCTGTTTCCAGTTGCTTATAACTTTGCCAAATTTTAACCATTTGGGCTGAAAAAAATCAGTCCATACGTGTCTCAAATTTAGCACCCAAAATTACTGGACACTTCTGGCCTGAATTTCACTGTGCCCCAGTTTGCCCTCTCTAAAATGGGGGGTAAAAATACCTCCCTACATCATTATGGTGTTTTGAAGATAAATTCATTAATGAAGCATTTGTGAAGCACTTAGATACAATGATAATGACTGCCTGTGAAGACATTAATAATTCTGTACCACATTGTAGCCACATATTGAATGAGGAGAGTAAAAAAAATATTGAATAGGTGCCCATTCAGTGAGCACTGTTCATTCTGTGTGCTTAATAAGCAAGGGTCGTCTGGAAAAAATAGTATACAACACAGAGGTTTGGACACCTGGATGGAAACTCCACCCAGAGTGATCGGTTGGAGTTTTGGGGGGCTGAATTGGAAGGATCAGCTCTCTGAGAAGAGGGGGCTCTTATAAGTTTAGGCTGCCCTATTCGAGTAGAAAGGTTACTGAACATTATTGTTCTGCTTGTGTTATATTAACGCGGGTTAAATAAAAGAGGAGTATTTTGTCAAATCCAGCAGTCAGAGGCGTAATCAATCAGTGGTGTTTTAAAGAGCCCTCGAAATAGACTTAGGAAAAGCAGCCAAGATCAACTGACATTTGTAGGCAAGTGTCTGGAGAAGATGATTAGAAGGGTCAAAAGGCAGTATTAACGACCCAGAGACACCAGTGTTGAACAAAATGTGCGCCCAGTAAGAGGCAGGTCACGACGCTACGCTTCTCTCAGGACATGTTCAGGAAGAGAGCAGCAATCTGCCTTTCACAGCCACGCTTACAGTTTTGCCTGAAAGAACATACCATCTTCCTAGCTCGACAGCAGAGGACATCCATAATTTCTCCATCAACAAGAGCACTCTGGTCTCACTACAGTCTTCTTAACTTGAGCCCTGGTTAGGAATCATAACAACAAAACAAAATGGAAAGGTTCAAATTAAAAGCTCCCATCAGTCCAAATGTCAACGTAAAGTCTGAAGTGTCAAGCAGATCTTCAAAACTGTGCCATTCCCGTTTTTGTTCTACAAATTAGAACCTTGCTCCACATGGAGGAAAATATCATGAATAGGCCGGGTTGCGCTAGCCAGTGGGTCCCATCTGTCCACTGGTACAACTCAATTTGATTTAATTCATCCTCTTTTGTCTCTTTTGCTTTAAAGCAGATTTTTGAAAATCTCATAGCAGACACTGGGGCAAATGCTTAATATTCTAAATTACCATTAAGAAACCATAGACCAAGCTAGCAAACAAAGGCATAGGCCACTTTGTTCAAGTATCATTTCATCAGGACCTTTAGAACCCAGAAATAGAAGCCAAAGACATATCAAACAGTTATTTACTGAGGTTAAAATATCTGTACAGATTGCATCTGGCCAATGTCAATGGGATTATAAGGGGTTCTTTGAGCTTTTTACTTGCTCCTTTGCTATAACAATAGTAAGAGGGTATAGACTGAGAAGGAAACGATTCCACTTTTATTTGGATTTTAAATAGGGCTTAGAAATACTGTTCTGCTGAATTTGATTAAAATTGAACTGAATAAAAAACGTCTTCCTCTTCTTCCTTGCATAGCCTGAGCCATTTCTGTGTGTGCAGAGGAGACCTTTATACATGCATATAACGTATAAATATATGAATAGATTGATGTATATTTAAAAAAAATAGTATTAATGTAATGTTAAAGTTAAAATATCAGATACTCACCAGCAGAAAATCTGGCCCAGGAAATTCTAAACATTATAGATGTCCTAGCAATATGAACTCAGCTCCATTGTGCATCTTGAATGTTATAGGGTAAACATTATTAATCAAAGAGCAACATGAAAAGTTTATATTTATCATGGAGAGGAAGAATAGAAAATAGTATGGGTAAGATCCTGGCAAAATTCCCACTGACGTCAATGGAGCAAGGATTTCGCCATAAATATATTCACACAAGCAAGTTAATATTGCCCAAGGAACCTTAGTTTTGGAATTTCTTGACAGCCAAATAGTACTCACAGCACTGGGGTGATGGGAAGTGTTACACTGGGGCAGGGGAGGGGGTTGCTCTGGTAGCTTTAAGCCACCTTTCCATCCTCTATATTCTGAGCTGCTCCTGGGGCTGGAGATCCCTTAGCATAACATGGATAGGGCTGGAGGTCTGTCTAAGTTACAGAAGCCTCCCTGCAGTGCCATGTGGAAACTCTGTGGCACTGAATGCTGAGGGCCCACTTCTGACACACATCTCTCCCCCACAGCCCCACCCTGGCATGCCCCCTAAGTCAGAGTTTGCGGCTGTCTTCTGCAGTGCCTTTCCCCCAGCTGGATAAATAATTATAATATGTCTATAACTCTTCCTCATATCCAGTAGTTGTGGCTGCAGCCCACAGCGACCAACACCTTCATTTACAGATTAGGAGGGAGAATTCTGTCCATATCAACATATAAGAACAACATCCTCTTACTAGGATTTTGTTCTGAAGACCATTATTTCAGCTTCAGAGTCTAAACAGACAGGCAAGATAAGACTACTAAAAACACAGACACTTTACAGTGGATGGAAATCCTCCATTTCTGGACCACAGTTTGAAACATGGGGCAGATTGGGAGGAGTGGGGGAAGATGGTGGTGCTCTTCCAAGCTCCTCCCACAAAATAAGCTCCTCCCATCTCAGTCACACAAATGAGATGCCGTTCACAGTAGATTGTATAGAACTTTAGAATAGGATCATCTGACCAGCTTGGCTTCACAAGGGTCTTTGAGCTGGGCTCACCCCTTTGATGGGGCTGGAATATTATTATTATTAATCCTCTTTCTTAGGGGAGGGCCTAAGGGCTAGGGGCTGGATGAACTATCTTTAGTGGGATCAAAGTGCATCCCCTGGTATATGCCTTCCTGCCCCTTCTTGTCTCATTTTCACTCCCTCCCATTGTGTGGGCCCTGGAGAGCCCACTGCAGAGTTCCATGAAATGGCATGGGAGATCCATGGTAGCGGCCTAGCTGCTGAAGCTACGCCCCTCTTCTGCATGGACAAGGGGAGACCCATATGCAATGGACCCCTCCACATGCAAGTTCGGTGGCATGTTCTGGGCCACAGAGCATGGTTCTATCGGCATACTGGAGACACTACAACTTCCTCACTTACCCTCTCCATATGCACATTGGACAGGAATGGTGACAAGAAAGATCCCTGATAAATTCTTTGAAGCCAGGCCATATCGTAGTAGACATAAGAGATTTCAAAAGTAAAGAGCCAGAAAGAGAATAGCCTGGAACTGAATGGGAGATTCTCCCATGATTGTTAAGGCAGCCATTGCATGGTATAAAGGCTTGTTACCTGCATAATTTAGGGCACCCCCGCATATACCCTTCCCAGGGCTTAAGGTGTGACCCAGTCAATTTAGGCACCCCCACCTTTCCCTTCTGATGGCTTGGGGCATAAGGCACCTACCCTTATTTATGGGGTTTAGGGAGAAACTTGCTTTATTTAAATACCTGCTTTTATGTATGGGGTGTAGGGCTTTATGGGTTTGAGGGACCTTTTTCTGTGAAAGAGCTTTACATAGCTGTGTTTTCAACATTTATTTATTAGCAATATATACAGAATACATAGGCTAAGCAAATTTTTATGCTTATATTTTTATCATACAAACAAATTTTACCCGATGGCCAGTCGGGATTTACTTGTTTGGGTTTTGGGGGCCCCCGTATACATCACGGTTGTGCAGGGGGCACGATATCTTGCAGCTTGTGGTTGTACTGCAGTTCAGAGTTGATTTTTAAAGAGTATTATTTTTTATTTATATTATATAGGGAAAATGAGCGATCTTTTTTAAATTGACTGAACCTATGATATTATTTTCCTCCCCCAAGTAACAAAAAAGTTAATTAATTACACACAGTCACTTATGTGGGAGTGGGTTTTTTTGTTTTTTTTGTTTTTGCTTATGTTTTTTATCTTTTATTTTTTATGCTTAAATGGTTACTTATTTCTGACTTTTTTTGTTTGTGTAGATGATTAGCATAAAAGCGCTGGTTAGAGCTTATTTTACTATTTAATGAGGGATATTTTTTTAAAAATTTCCAGCATCTTTACTTTATAACCTTGGTGGTTCTAGCTTTTGTTTGGGACATTCCTGAGGTGGGGGTGCATTGTCCGCAGCAGAATATTCTTTTTTATTATTATTTTAGTGGTAAACTCCCTGAGTTTCACCTAAGGCTGGTTTAATATGGGGAGAGGTGGGAGGATTAATCAGGTCCCAGGCCTACAGACAGTCTGGATATTACTGACTCATTAGCCCCAATTAAAAAAAAAAAAACATATTTCAGGTTTCAGAACTCCATGGTGTACATTTAATTTTAAAACAATTAAAACAGCTGGTTGGGAACTTGAACAGCAGTGGAGGGCGTAGAAGCTACAAGATTATAATTATTTATTTTTTAAAAACCATCAGTCCTGTCAGAGGGAAGTTCTGCCTGAAACAGAATTGACTGTAATTCTAAAAATGAGAACATATGGGAAGCCTATAGTTTATTGCTAACAACCATCACCCTTTCAGCAATCTTGCTTAATGAAGCACCACCCACCTATACAAGTCAAGCATTAATAAATTATATATTAAGGCATGCTCTATGCTTGAGCAATGAATACACCTAGTAATTCCATCTACCAGAAGGCCACACAGATCCTAAGTAGCAAAATCACCTGTGTGTGTTGGGCTGGATCATTCCTAACAAAATGACATTAAAAGGCCTATTGCTATCTACGCATGGGACATTTATTTTATGTCAGGAGAGAATAATTGCTTTGATTTTTGGAATTGGAAATGTTCATTTGCAGTATTAGGACTATGAAAAGAGTTTTGTGAAAAATATGTCTTTAGAAATTTCCAGACCCCCTCTCCCTGCCCCCCCAAAAAGGGAGGGGGTCCATTTTGAACTCCTGTGGAATGAAACCGTCTTTTAACATTTCAAAATGTCGGCATCATTTAAAATGAAAATATTTTCCCACCCGCTCTCAGGAGGAATAATGGCTGCCCGGACTCTCAGGAAATCAGGCTACTTTGATTTGTCTATATAAACGTGCCTTTCTTTATATTATCTCTGTGCCCTGAGATTTTCCTACTGTATATTTATAGCTTTACAGATAACTTCTACCCTCAGCTTTATTTCCTTCTTTCAGATTTAACGTTCTTTATTAGTACCCCTATGGCTTTGTTCTATAGGTCAGGCCTAAAATATCCAGCTGAGGTAAAAAAAAATTGATGCATCAAGTTGAACTGCTGGAGCTCCCATTTTTCAGTGGCTTTTTGAAAAGGCTATAAGCAAAATGTATCATTTTCCAGCCGATCCACTATTGCAATAAGCAAAAACCCTAGAAAACTGCTTTCCCCTGTACAAAGCTGTAATTTGTGTGTCACAGTGAGGTTGAGGTGGTGGTGGGGAATGAAGATCAAAGTGGAAATTCACCTGGCTGCCTTAGATGCTATCGATCTGAATCTTAGCCACTTAATCGGCAGCACTCACTGTCACACCATGGAGCTCAGAATCTCCTATTTCTTCTCAGCGCTTTTATTTATAAAACCATTTAATGAGTACATTTTCTTTCGTCTCCATCTTTTTGGAGGAAAGATGGGTGGGAAGCCCTGTGAGGGGTAAAGAGAGGATCTTGGCCCTAGTTGAAAACAATGGGCGTTAGGTGCCTAAATACCTTGGAAGATCTGGGCAGGAGTTCCTAACCCTGCAAGGACTTCAGTAGCAGCTGAATGTGCTCAATACTTTGCAGGAGTCTTTAGCACCTCACTGGGTCAGGCATCCAGCGAAAACGCATGAGAAAAAAAACTAATGAAGGAAAAAGGGCAACTGAAGGAAAAGATACGATACAGTGCCAGATCCTGACGTCCAAACTAGGTTTTTATTCAGGAAAATTCTCACTAACGTCCCTTGAGTTTTTTTGCCCAAGTAGGGACAAGAGTCAAAATTGACTAAGGGCATCAGGATTGTACTACTTAAAGCCGGGAGAATGTAAAGAGTAACGCCCCTTCCCCAAAATAAAGAAAACAAACAAGGGGGAAAGTCACTGTCACTAACTCTTTCAATTATGTTGCAAATCTCACACCATTTGCAGGTTTCCTTCAAGTCCCAGCTCCTGGAGTCACGTGATTAGGTAAGAATCTCAGCTTTCACATTTTTTAAAAAGTAAGTTTCTAAGCCCTCACAGTTGTGGGGGAAAGCTGGAAAACATGATCCAAATACTCTCTATCAGCTCAGACACTGAAAGGCAAATTAAATGAACTCCCAAATATATACTTTTAAAATCATGATTTTGGGGGGCCTGACTTGGGATATTTGAATAGTTTGGCTTGGCAATACTGCAGTGGTTACATCTCCTCTTAGGAGGTGCTCCCAAGGCATGCCCATTACCTCATCCCACTGGAGTCCATCGCCTCTTAGCTCCCTGCACTAAGGAACTATTTTAACTGGACGAGCAAAGAAACACAGCCCAAAAGAAACAGCAATTGGCCAGATCCTGAGATTTACTCAGTTCTTATAAAGACAAATTCCCACTGGCATCAATGGACATTTTCCTGAGTAAGGACCTGAGGGTTTGGCCTAAGATCTGGACGATGAATCTAGTTGCATCTTATTTAGATCCAGATTGTGCCCTTTAAGGCTTGGTCTACACTCACCCCCCAAATCGAACTATGGTACGCAACTTCAGCTACGTGAATAACGTAGCTGAAGTTCGAAGTACCTTAGTTCGATCTTACCTCGGTCCACACGCGGCAGGCAGGCTCCCCCGTCGACTCCGCGGTACTCCTCTCGTCTAGCTGGAGTACCGCAGTCGACGGCGAGCACTTCCGTGTTCGACTTATCGCGTCCAGACAAGACGCGATAAGTCAAACCAAGAACTTCGATTGCTAGCCGCCGAACTAGCAGCTGGGTGTAGACATACCCTAAGAGTATGAAGTAGGGGTGTAGTATAAGGAGCCTTCCTTTCCACCTGTCTTTTTGCAAGAGCCTGGCACAGTCACTGTCCCTGCATTCAGTGGAACGCAGACACTTACTCCTTCCCTATTGTGGACAAAGCTCTTTGGGGAAGCGGTGGAAACCTACATCTTCTGAGTCTTTTACAAGAATATTCTGTCGGGAACCATCCTGTATGGGCAATGGCTGAATGTTTCCTTTCCTTCTTGGATCGCTAGTCTCCCTCTCACGGTGTTTTCATCTTAAAGTTTTGGGGCATTGCACCCAAGAGAGAGAGAAACATTAGGAAGCTGAAGAATCCAGCTGCGTTTTCTTAAGGAGCCTTCCTTTCCACCTGTCTTTTTGCAAGAGCCTGGCACAGTCACTGTCCCTGCATTCAGTGGAACGCAGACACTTACTCCTTCCCTATTGTGGACAAAGCTCTTTGGGGAAGCGGTGGAAACCTACATCTTCTGAGTCTTTTACAAGAATATTCTGTCGGGAACCATCCTGTATGGGCAATGGCTGAATGTTTCCTTTCCTTCTTGGATCGCTAGTCTCCCTCTCACGGTGTTTTCATCTTAAAGTTTTGGGGCATTGCACCCAAGAGAGAGAGAAACATTAGGAAGCTGAAGAATCCAGCTGCGTTTTCTTTTTAGTATCTGAGCAATGACAGAGACATGGAAGATTAAAAAAAAAAAGAAAAAGGTTCCTGCAAGCCCCAAATGGCGCCGCCAAAAAATGACTAAGTGGCTCATCTCTTCACACTGCCAGTGCTACCCAACCTGCCTATGTTGGACTGAGACCCTTCTAACTGACATCACTTTACCTTGACCTCCAACAGTAGCTGAATGCTTGTTGCTCTCACTGCCAACAAAGCATCACAAAGCAGTCGTAGGAAGTCCCAGCTGGGGACATGAGCTGCATGCAGAGGGCGTTCATCTCGCAGCTGGGGACACTGAGGCAGGAGGTACCAACAAGTTTATCCAGCAGCCGTTGTACACATCTAATGCTGCTGCTTCAGGTTCTACCCAGGTCAACGCCTCCTTCAGCCCCTGTCTCCCCTCTGATGTACTACGCTATAAATTAGAATTCAAGAAACAGTGGTGGCAAGGTCAGAGCTGCTCACTGAAGGGAAGATCCTACCATGTGCAGAGAGTTAGTGCTAGGCCTGTATACCTCTTAAATCCAATTTAAGCCCTCAGAATACTCTGAATCCAGACAGTCGTGATTTGGGGAGGTTTAGATTTCAAGGGAGAGGCTCAGAAGCCACCCGGCTGATTTTGGATCCAAACCTTGGAGGTTTGCTATATGCTGCTACTGGCATTTTATAAATACTGATGGGGCGGGGAGGCTATCTGCAAGCTATTAGCAAGGAGATCAGGGAAGCTTATACTGCTGCAGCCCATGCTATACCAATTCTGTGGAAAATAGGTTACTTTATTTTTAGCGCTGCCAATCCAGGACCTCTCTGGAGCGCTGAAAGCACTCTCTTTTCCAAAGTAGTTCTAAATGAAAGGTGCTGGGTTTTCCCACTTTATTATATTCATTACAGTAGCTCCGAGGGTCTCCAACCAAAATTGGAACTCCATTGCACTAAGCACTTTGCAAACACTTGAAGAGAGACAGTCCCTGTCCCAAGCGGCTCACCATCTAACCAGACAAGACAAATAAAAGGTGAGAGGAGAAGGAACTTGTCCTAGACTGCACAGCTGGTCAGTAACAGTATCAGAACTAGAACCCAGCTCCTCTGATTCATAGCCACTCTACTTTTTCACACCTCTGAGCAACTTAAGTTATTCCAACATAAGTGCTCCTATGTATAAGCCCTTAACTTTGGTGTCTCTAGCCCAGTCAGCACCCAAACAACAAAGAGAGATGGAAATTTTTCTTGTGACTTTGTTTTATTTCCTTCATTCAGCTTCCAAGTCCACAGGATGCACTACCTTGCGTCTTGCATCTGAAGAAGTGAGGTTCTTACCCATGAAAGTTTATGCTCCCAGTACTTCTGTTAGTCTTAAAGGTGCCACAGGACCCTCTGTTGCTTTTTACAGATTCAGACTAACACAGCTACCCCTCTGATACTTGATACCTTGCGTAGCATTCCTAAGGTGTGATAGGGCCTTTCACCAATCCTTTGTATTGCATTGTATGTCCCTTGATGGGCTTTGATAGTCCTTCTAGTGGATGGGCAGGGGGACAATAACCAGGCCTGGGTTCACAAGTTCACAGCAAACATTTCCAAAGTTATTAAGCAAAACTTACATATTTTCTTATCGCCTGGAATACCAACATTACAAGTGAGATTAATGCCTGCAGCAACTTACAAGCAGTCCACAGAGTCTAAACACTAAACACTTTCTTATAAGACTAATGCCTATTTTGAGCAAAACTAGCATACAGCTGAGCTGGTCTGATCTCCATCTATGAGTTTGTCAGTGCTCAGCTAATGCCTGCAGTCTGGACAAGAGCTGGCATCTGACCTGCCAGCATCACAATATAGTAGATACAAAGATGGGCCTTGCAGAGGGACTGATTAACCCCTGCATTATTCCAGTTCCAGCCTCTGGGCTGGTCTCCACTACAAGGAGATTGACGCTGCTGCAATCAATGCAGCAGGGATCGATTTGGTGGGTCTAGACCCAAATCGACGGCAGAGCACTCTCTGGTCAACTGCAGTACTCCAGCTATCCGAGAAGAGGAAGGGAAGTCAACCGGAGAGCGTCTCCCCTCGACTCAGCGCCGTGAAGACACCATAGGTTGACCTAAGCTACGTCGACTCCAGCTACATTATTCACGTAGCTGGGGTACCATAACTTAGGTCGACTAACCCCCGCAGTGAAGACAAGCCCTCTGTGGAGTTCTACTGGCATGAAACTACAGTGATGCAGTAGTGAGTGAGGCCTGATGTTTCTATTTTGGATCAAGCAGTCTAGCGAGGAAAAGTGGAACCGTCCTATTCCCATTTAACATAGTGGCAAAACCTCCATTCTCTTCAGTGGGAGCAGGGCGTGGACCCAAGGAGGAGTAGAACAAGCCCATAGGGAATGGAATCTGAGATGGGATTGAAGTTCCTGATAAGATTCAGCTAGGAAGTGGGGTCCACTGAAATCAGAGGAAAGACGTCCAGTGGGTCTTGGGTCATGCCCTGGAGCCTGCATCGGCTTGTCAAGGATTTCAGAACTTCTGTGGTTTCCCCTGTCCTAATTACTTTATTATCATACAAATACGTGAGCATCAGATTTTTTTTTAAAAATCTAAACTTGTAGAAACAGTGCAGAATTAGGAGTGTGATAATAAACGAAAAACGTTAACATGCAATTCCCTTATGCTTTTGAAAAATTACTTCATAAATGCAGAGTAAAATATTTTCCTTTTTATTACCTGACAATTACATATTAAGAATTTCTTTTTATGTTTAAAAACATATGCAATACGGGCATGCAGGCGCCGAAATGTAATTGCTTTCTTTCTGTAAGAATCAGATGTCATTTTCTCCAAACTAAACTCTGAAAAGAGATACGGGAAGGAAATTGTTGTATACATTAAATTTTGAAACATCTGATAGCATTCCTCAATTAAACTATTTAAATGAAAAAAAAAATTGCTTTACAGCTCTATCATCTCCCACTGAATAAAACCTCAGTTGAGGCAAATTGGCAGTGGCAGGTACCAAATGCATTGGCTTTAATGAGACTGGACAACCTAATAGAGGTCATTGGTAATTGTTATTATATACAATATTGCACTGTCAAAAATCCCCCTTAAGCTACACACATTGCTCAAGACATCTGAGCTTCATTGCTGCAAAGGGTGGTTCTTATCTTCCTAAGTAAAGAAGTATTATTGTTGTTTTCCATCACAAATTACAGTGTGTTTCTAAGGGTACTGTACCAAAGGGAAACAATAGGAGTGATTATTGCCATATTGTGAAAGCCTTTATGTAGGATACAGGAAGCTCAATCTGTGACTTGTTCCTTTGGCTTCAGTGGGAGTTGGATCGGGCTCAGGCATGCTTAGCAAGTATGGGCTTGATCCAAACCCCAGTGAAATTTGGGGTTTGGATCAAGACTTCCATTGATTTAATGGGTGTGGGGATCAGGCCCTTTCTTTCTTTCTTTCTTTCTTTCTTCCTTTCTTTTAATGCATGGCAAATGCAGGAGTGGAAGGATTTGTTTTCATTCATATAATGATCCCTGTTCCCCACTGCTTGGTAAAAATGACAGCCCTTAAGATTTAATTTGTTTGCAGAAAGAATTAACTGCTGTTGACTCCCCAGCCTGATGTGCTAATATAAAAATGATGCGTTGTAAAGAGGGGTCAAGTTGACTGAGGCAGCATTTGTGTTCACAAGATCCAGTAGTTGGCTAACAGGCAGCCGTGTGCCTCCACGGTCCAGTCTGCCAAAATGTTTGTGCTGAGGACCAGCACAAGAGTTTCATCTGACCATTAACGTGGATTTACCGCAGTCTCTTCTGAACTTATGGTAAATATTATTGACACCTGCCTTTCCCGCAAGGGTTTGCAATGCTGGAACACTCTCCGTGTATCTACCTAGGGATTTATAATAGACCCATCACTGTGAGATCGGCTTGCTTAGAACATGAGCCAGTGTTTTGCATTTTGTCTTACTTCCATTTTGCTTTGCACTGCTCATGGGTGACACCGCGAGAAGGCAGGTCCAACAGCTGTGTCCTAGCAGAGTGGCAGCAACCCTGGGACAGAGGGACAGGCATACTGACAAACCTTCGAAGCCCTAACTTACCCCACCTGCTTGCAACCTGGGATGCAGATCCTAGAGTAGGCGTAATAGGCTGCTGACTGGAATGAGCAGAGTGTCTCCCACGATGCAGAAATTTGGCTCAGCCCAGTCTTCACCACGTGACTGTGGGGCAGTGAGGCCGACAGTCAAACCCGTAGAGGAGGAGGAGGAGTGCACAATTTTAAGATTGGAGTGTGGGCTGTAAACCTTGCTACCCTCAACGATGCAGCAGTTAGATGGCTGAACAATCCAGATCTCGACTTGTGATGCACAGGCAAGAAAACTGTGAAATCTAGTATCTCCCTTGCTATCCTGGGCTCTGGTCCCACAAGCCCTCGCTCTCTCCACATGGAACCCTTAATGACTTCAAATGTTGCTCCACGCACAGAGGACTTGCTGGGTTAGACTCCAGTGGGCTGTGGAAATGATGTGCATATAAAAATCCCTTTTGGATTTGGAACATCAAAAACACAACACCGTACACTGAGAATCTCTTTTCTCCCCCATTACACCCTGCGTTAGCAGTCTAAACAAATCAGTGATTTCCAGGACTACATTTTCATGGGAAAGTCTTGATATTAGCCAAAGGCGCCTTTTCTTTAGCTGCTGTACCCAAGCATTATACCTCTCAGCTGAGGATTTTGTAAGGTTATAAAATGAGGGTCAATTTAACCTAGTGAAATACTAACATTCAAGCTAGTGGTCCTGGCTCTCAGTTGCCCTGCACCTCAGGTAGTCATTTACGGCAGCACAAAATGAGTGCATTCTGATCTGGTAACGTTTTATACTCACTTCGCACTCATTTGGCACTGGTGTAAATGGCCATACAAGGTGCATGGTAAGGAAGCATCTGGCCCATGTGGTTCAGGAAAACGCCAATGTCACAAATAAGCATTAAGCAGAGCTAATTAAAGCAGTGCAGTATTTAAATACAACAGTGATGGACACTCCATACATACCTAGCCTAGATGCGTTTAGATTAGCTGTCCCATGTTGTTGTATTGACATATGATTTAGACAGGCCAAATGATAAGCGCCATGATTTCTGTTTAAACATATCATGGCCCCATAACGACATCCTTCTTTGTGACTGTGTAGGTTTTAGAGCTGTCAAGCGATTTTAAAAAATTAATCGCGATTAATCGCACAATTAAAAAATTAATCGTGATTAAAAGCACTGTTAAAGAAGAATAGAATACCATTTATTTAAATATTTTTGGGTGTTTTCTACATTTTCAAATATATTGATTTCAATTACCACACAGAATACAAAGTGTACAGTGCTCACTTTTTATTAGTATTTTTATTATAAATATTTGAACATTAAAAACCAAAAGAAATAATAATACAAGTACTGTAGTGCAATCTCTTTATCATGAAAGTTGAACTTACAAATGTAGAATTATGTACAAAAAATAACTACACTCAAAAATAAAACAATGTAAAATTTTAGAGTCTACAAGTCCACTCAGTCCTACTTCTTGTTCAGCCAATCGCTAAGACAAACAAGTTTGTTTACATTTGCAGGAGATAATGCTGCCTGCTTCTTGTTTACAGTGTCACCTGAAAGTGAGAACAGGCGTACTCATGGGACTGTTGTAGCCGGTGTTGCAAGATATTTATGTACCAGATGCGCTAAAGATTCATATGTCCCTTCATGCTTCAACCACCCTTTCAGAGGACGTGCATTCATGCCGATGACAGGTTCTGCTCAATAATGATCCAAAGCAGTGCGGACTAATGCATATTCATTTTTATTATCTGAGCCAGATACCACCAGCAGAAGGTTGATTTTCTTTTTTTGGTGGTTCAAAGTAGTTTCCGCATCGGAGTGTTGCTCTTTTAAGACTTCTAAAAGCACGCTCCATACCTCATCCCTCTCAGATTTTGGACGGCACTTCAGATTCTTAAACCTTGGGTCGAGTGCTGTAGCTATTTTTAGAAATCTCACATCGGTACCTTCTTTGCCTTTTGTCAAATCTGCAGTGAAAGTGTTCTTAAAATGAACAACAAAGTGCCGGATCATCATCCGAGATTGCTATACCATGAAATATATGGCAGAATGCGGATATAACAGAGTAAAAGACATACAATTCTCCCCCAAGGAGTTCAATTACAAATTTAATTAAAGCATTTTTTTTAACAAGCGTCATCAGCATGGAAGCATGTCCTCTGGAATGGTGGCCGAAGCATGAAGGGGTATATGAATGATTAGCATATCTGGCATGTAAATACTTTGCAATGCTGGCTACAAAAGTGCCATGCAAACGCCTGTTCTCACTTTCAGGTAACATTGTAAATAAGAACAGGGCAGCATTATCTCCTGCAAATGTAAACAAACTTGTTTGTCTTAGCAGTTGGCTGAATAAGAAGTAGGACTGAGTGGACTTGTAGGCTCTAAAGTTTTACATTGCTTTGTTTTTTTTTTAGTGCAGTTATGTAACAAAAAAAATCTACATTTGTAAGTTGCACTTTCATGATAAAGAGATAGCGCTACAGTACTTGTATGAGGTGAATTGAAAAATACTATTTCTTTGTTTATAATTTTTACAGTGTAAATATTTGCAATAAAAATAATAATATAAAGTGAGCACTGTACACTTTGTATCCTGTGTTGTAATTGAAATCAATATATTTGAAAATGAAGAAAAACAACCAAAAATATTTTATAAATTTCAATTGGTATTCTATTGTTTAACAGTGCGATTATAATTGCGATTAATTTTTTTAACCACGATTAATTTTTTTTAGGTAATCGTGTGAGTTAACTGCGATGAATCGACAGCCCTAGTAGTTTTGCAATTTAAGACTATGGTGGGCACAAACTGGCTGTTTGGATATGGGGTTTCAAACCGTTCTCCCACTCCAAAATGCAGCGGTATTTGGAGCTGGCCGTTATCGAGATGAGAGATTTGGTTAAGGCCAAGAGAAAAGTTTTTCATTGATCATCTCTCATTTACTTTAAATGTCACGGAAAGCCGAAGTTTATGCAGATAGCTGGTCCTCAGAACCTTAACGCAGTCACACTCCTCCTCTGTGCCCACTCCACTGTGAGCTGTTATGTCTTGTCTTCAGTTACGTCTTTTCTTGTTATGGCTTGTACTTTAAGACTGTAAACTCTGTGGGGTAGCGATTTTGCTCTACGTTTGCACAGTGCCTGGCACAACGGGACTGTGACCTGGTCAAGGGCTCTAGGCACAATAACAGAACAAATAAGAAAGGGACGATTGTAAGCTCCTTGGGAAAGGGACTTTCTCTTAGGCCCTGTCTATATTGGTGGAGTTTCCATCAATGTAGCTACACCAATCTAGCTATGCAAGGGCATACCCTCTCATTGTAGATGTGCTGCATTGGTGTAAGACGGGGCTTGCACATCTTGACTTACTGATAAGTCATTGGGATCTGTTGCACCCCTGCAAGCCCCCTCTTAGCACCAGTGGAGTGTGACTACATTGTGGCGTTGCACGACATAACCACACAGAGGCCTGGTTATGCTAGAAAATTAGGTTGGCATAACTATGTTACTCAGGGGTACGCAGGCAGTGCTAGGAAGAATTCTCGGGGAGAGGACTGCAACCTCTCGGGGAGGTGGATTGCTAAAGTTGACAGGAGAACCGCTCCCATCAGCATAGGTAGTGTCTACACTGAAGCGCCACTGAAGGGGTGCAGCTGTGCCGAAGTGGCATTTCAAGTGTAGACAAGCCCTGATGTAGATACATGAATGCAAATTTCTCTAATCTAGACAAGTGCTCACTGTACTGTAGCACAGTGTTTAGCTAGGGTTACCATATTTTAATAGTCCAAAAAGAGGACACTCCACGGGTCCCCGGCCCCGCCCAAACTCCGCCCCTTCCCCGCCCCAGCCCCAACTACACCCCTTCCCCAAAGTCCCTGCCCCAACTCCGCCCCCTCCCCTGAACTCTCCGCCCCCCCCCCACTCCTTCCCCCCTCCCCCCTGCTTCCCGTGAATCAAATGTTCGTGGGAAGCCTGAAACAGGCAGGCAGCAGGTAAGCTGGGGCAATGGCCGGGGGGCGGGAGGGGTGCAAGGAGGCACGGCCCAGTCCGACCCCCCCCGGCCGAACGGGCTCCCTCCGGCGGCCGGCCCCGGCCAAGAGGCTCTGGCCCCGGCGTCTCTGGCCCAGCTCGGCTCGGACCCTGGGGCGCCGGCCCCAGTTCCGGCCGAGCGTGCCAGCCCCGGCCGAGCACCCCCAGCCCCGGTCCCAGCGGCTCTGGCCCAGCTCGGCTCGGGCCCCAGTTCTGGTCAAGTGGCTCCGGCCCGGCCCCGGCCCTGGCCGAGCGGCCCTGGCCGGCGGCCGAGCACCACCGGCCCCAGCGGCTCCGGCCCCAGCGGCTCCAGCTCCAGTCTGGACCCAAGCCCCACAACCCCTCCCTATTTTCCCGGACATGTCCGGCTTTTTGGAATTTCCTCCGGACGGGGATTTGAGGACCAAAAAGCCGGACATGTCCGGGAAAATCCAGACGTATGGTAACCTTAATTAGCTGTTTGGGCCCCTAGGTGCTACATTAATGCAAACAGACAACAGTCAAGCCCAGCTCTGAAGTCCAGATCTGGGTCTGGGTTTCGACTCTGAACCTGGCCTCTTCCCTAAGTTTTGGCAGTGTCCAGATCAGAGGTTTATGCTTGGCCCTGTTTCTAAATGAACATCCAAATTTTGAGATAATACAAATAATGAGCTCCAATTATACTTAAGTTGCATAAAATAGTTCTTCAAATTGACTTTCACTCTGTTCCCTTTTTCCTTACATTGTCTTTCCTCTCAATTTAATCCACAGTACAAAAGCCTATGGTTCTTGCTTGGAGGTTATAAAATGGGACAGCCCTTAAATATTTTTAATATTGCTGTTTTCAGAGGCACAAGTTTTCAATGTGGTTGCATTAAAAAGAAAAATAATCTCTGGATGCCTATAATCGAATGGCAGAAAATGAAACAAAACTTGGGATAAGAAACAGAGTCTTTAAAAAATGAATGTTTTTGGCCATGCTGACGGATTGATTCAAATGTATTGCTTTTTCCTTTTAGTGCTAGGAATTTCCATGGTAGGACAGTGCAAAAGTCCTGTCTGTAGTTGAAAGGAACAGCATTATCTTCCATTTTTTTTCCACACCACACCACACGTGCAGCTGATGCACAAAAATATTTAATTACAATCTGACATGGACGTGATTGTCTGAGCCTGAAAATCAGTAGCGTTAACTCTTCTCAAAATACATTTCAATTTGATCGTGTGAATTTTACATTGAAATGAGTTTTTTCTTTAAAACCCTAGAGGACACAGCCCTGTATGTGAGCATTAACAAATAGCTTTGCAAATCTAGGCTAAAGTGAACATTCAATTTGAGGAGGTCAAATCAAGATTCTGTTCTCAACAAGGAAATGACTGAGGCATACAAGCCTAAGTTAACTCTCTTGCAGATATGGTCGAGGTTTGACCTATCCCTTAGGTGGTTATTTGCCCCCTAGCGTCCCCGTTAACCCTAGCCCTCCTCTTTTTTGTCGTCTCACTGACATTGATATCTAAAGTCACATCCATGTTTAGTTGGTGAAACACCTACCTTTCCTGTAGTAACTGTAACATACATAGAGGCCTAGTCACTTATCATAAAGACTCAGAAAGACTTCTCCTGTGGTTTCACACATTAAGAACCATATGCCAACTCCTCCCCCGACTCCATAGCTGTACAGCAGTGGCCATAGAAAGTGAGGAGGGAGGATGTCTCTGTGGGTGCTAATGCTATTTGAAGCATCATGACAGCCAATCGATACCCATTGGGCTAGCAGCCGAGCATCCACTCTACTCTCTTCTGTTACCAACTGCTTGTGCCCATGCAGCTCTGTCACAGGGGCTTCCACAGGGAACCCAAGAAGAGGGACATGCCACAGATCTAGTGCCTGCAGCCTCACTTCCATGCCCTAGGCCAAATTCCACTAGTTTTGGTTTCACTTCTGCTTGCTAAACCAGACGGGGGTGGGGGTGGGGGCAGGAACTGGCCTTTGATCAGTAAGCCAAGCATTCACCAGCTAACATTTCTAGCCAGCTTTCTGACTCTAATATTGGTACCAAGTAGTCATGGTTTTGGCTGACCCATTGACACAACAGTAGAGTTGCTGTGATTGATCTCCCAGATCTGTGCAGATTTGGGACAACTTGTTGCATTAGGGGAGCAAGCTCTCTGCCCCTTCTGCATGGTGGCGGGGGGCAAATCTGCCTGCCCTGATGGAACAAGGAGGTGAAACCCTGTAAGTCAAAACTTGTGGTGTCTCCTGCACACCTAAGGGAGGAGATCACTCCTAGTGTGCCTGCAGCTGCAGAAGGGAACGCTGCAGCCTGTGCTGCTGCCGGCATCATCAGCAAAACAATGATGAAGTGATGAGTCCAGAACCTGAACTTTGTTGATGATGTGTGGCATGCAAAGAACACAGTTTGATTTCCAGCTACTGGGCTGAACTTGCCTAGCAGGAATTAGAAAAATCATGTTTTCACATGTGCGATAAGTGAGATTTGAACTGGAAGCCATTGCAGGAGAAATCCCTCTGATCCCAGTCATATTTGGAAGAACAAATGATGTGTAAAAAGAACAACATAGCATGGATGCAGTAACAATAACACCACACATTGCTGTGGGGCCTTACATCTCCAAAGTACTGTGTAAACAATGCTTCGTAATTGCCTCATAGTGCCCTGGTGAAGTTGGGTAAGTAAATATTATTATTCCCATTTTACAGAGGGAAAAACTGAGAGTTACTGAAAACAGGCTGATGTTTTTAAAAATTAGCGATAAAACATGCGTGCAAAATGCATGTGCATTTGTTTCCTTAATTTGCACACACAGCTAACACCATTGCTCGTGTAGTTTTCCATGAGCTACTGTCCTGTTCTGCTTATTTGAATGTATAATCCCAGTAATTCCGCATGCAAACTAGGAGATACAATGAACACTAAAGGCAGTGGGAATTTTATCCACTGAATTGAGTAGAAATCATAGGTGTACAGAACCTCTGAAAAACAGGCCACTTTCGTTGAGGTGCCTAAATATGGAATTAGATTCCTAATTTTAGGTATCTAAGCATGAACATTTTGAGCTAGGTGACATGACGAAGGTCACCCAATGAATCAATTTTCAATTAAAGTTTATGGATACAAATTTTTGATAAAAAAATTCATTTACACCGGGGAAAAGTGAATGTAAAATACTCTTATACTGTTTACACCCACTTTGCTCTAGTCTAAATGACTTTATCTTAATAATCAGGCTCACAAATTCTAATCACTTCTGAGCTGAGCTCTTTATTATTTTGCTTTGGAAGGGAAATAAATGCTTTGACCTTTGTTGTGTAAGAGATTCATTAATTCATTGTGGATCATTTATTTTACCTGGGCTGGATTCTGGCCAGCCCCTCTGCACATCACAAGGATATGTGGAGTCTCTCCCCAAACACACACTTTTGCCCCTGCTTTGGGGCCACCCAGAGGTTCTTCTAGCTAATGGCACAGAGCACAAAAATAGAATGGGGCCATGGCCTTGCTAATCCCTCAGCACCCTGCCAGAAGGATGGGAAGTAGCCTCTCAAAGGGAGGTGGAGATACTGTTCCAGAATGAACTCCCCTGGAATTCCTCCTGTGGTCCCCCGAATGAATGTGATTTCTACTCACTTCCATCTGAGGGCACCAAGAGCAGAACATGCCAATAATTAGAGCTTGAATATGAAGAAAAGCAATGGGAGCCGGGCTTCTGTTTCATTGGCTCATAGCACCATCAATGAACATCTACAGACAAGAATACAGAGCAATAATGTATAACGCTCATAACCACAATACAAGGTAAATGTTACATAGCTGCTCATATAAAGCACTTCAGAGATAATGACCAGAGGGCCTTATAAGTGAGCTGCATGAGAGACTGGCAACCAGCCTACGAGATAAGTCTTCAATTTGATCTTAAATGAATTTGCTGGACTGGCATCTCTGACATCAAGTGGAAGTGAATTCCACAAATCTCAATTTATTTTATAGGGAAGTGCTATTGATTTTTTTATGGTCTTACTTTGTTTTTCCAGCTTACCCCTCTCCCCTCCCCACATTTCACCTGGATTGAATGCTTTGATTTAAGAGAGACCGTTCAATGCAAGACACACTCTCAGTGGCGAATTAGAGGCACGCTTGCACTATGCATCCTACCAGCCAAACTGCAGGGAAGTGCCTATCCAATGTAGAATCAATCACCTACATCTATGGCATTTACAATACAATTATATCACTCACGCTGGAAGACGGGGCAAATGATGGCACCCATTGCCACTCCAATGGCAGTTCATACATGGATCTGGCCCCTAAGAAGCCAGAACCATCAATGCCACAATGCATGTAGCATCGTAGTGACCAAGCAGAACCATCATGCCTTATGTTCACCACATCTTAGAGTGCCTCTACTAGATATAACAACTGTAGGTCGAAGGACAACAGCAAGCTTTGTACTTGTTTGCATGGAGTGTCACCAATGTTTCTTTCTGCCTATGAAACATAATAGAATCATCCCTCAGAAAGTTATTTTCGGCATCCCTTCATGCCTGCTCTGGCCACTGAACGTAACATTTTACAATAGACAAGGCAGGTGGACTATAGCATTCTGGTCCTTTAAAAGCCCTCCTTGTCCTGCATGGAAACAGAGTGTGTTTATTTCTTGTTTTGTTTTGTCTTGTCTTTTTTTTACATTAACTCATAGTTATTCAGTGGAGTTCCCCCTACAGGACACAAGTGATTTTAAAAGGCCAGGATGCCACCGTCCATTCACTTCCTTTATGCCGGATGATTTAGTTGGTGTTGGCCCTGCTTTGAGCAGAGGGTTGGACTAGATGACCTCTTGAGGTCTCTTCCAACCCTAATATTCTATGATTTTATGCCTCCAATGTATCCCTCTTCCAAGTGGACCACAGCCTATTATTTTGTGGCATCAGCCCCCAGTGTATCACCTGTGATTGGCAAAGTCCTTCGCACACAAGCCAATCAATACTGGCAGCTGCCAGTCTAGGGCACCAGCCTTCTGGTTGTGTGGCTTCAGTTATCAATACAAAAAAATTGCTACTCTGAACACCCTGAGCCTGAACAAAGCACTTTGGGCTTCCAGAGATTAAGATGTAACAGAGTTACAGACATCCAGACGGGTCCATAAACAATGTGACAGTGAAGATAAAGTCTAAGGATATGAGACTTACAATAAACATGTGTACTGCCACAGAACTAAAAACCCACTCCCTGAACCCCAACTGCACAGATGTACTCCATAGATCTGTTTCCCTTAGGCATTTGTATTGCAGTCCTTACTAGCATGGCATCCAGATGCCAAATACAAAATTAAGGTTTGTCCCACATGTGTGCTTCAAGAATCCTTGCTTTCACCATGCTTTGAGTCAGCTGCTTGTGCAGTGACCCCCTCCCTCCAGTTTGTCAAAGGGAACTGAACCTAGGACTTCCATCTCTACTTCTATTTGTGCCAAAGGAGCACTTCCTCTTACTGGTAGCAGTAGTAAAGCCATATTCTCATTTGTCCAGCCACTAGAGGGGGCACATACACACTAGATTTTGGGTGACACTTGGTAAGCACTCAAAGCAAAGTCTCAGGGTGTTGAGAAGTCTTAGAATGAAATCCTGACCTGATTTAAAAACAACAAGGAGTCTGGTGGCACCTTAAAGACTAACAGATTTATTTGGGCATAAGCTTTTGTGGGTAAAAACAGAGCATCCGAAGAAGTGAGGTTTTTACCCACGAAAGCTTATGCCCAAATAAATCTGTTAGTCTTTAAGGTGCCAACAGACTCCTTGTTGTTTTTGTAGATACAGACTAACACGGTTATCTCCTGATACTTGACCTGATTAAAGTCAATGGGATTTTTTCCACTGACTTCAATGGGACGAGGATTTCACCTTGGCATTTCAGAGTGGCAAAAGCACTCTGATTCAAAGCTGCTATTTTCACCCATAGTTCTAATATCAGAGGTTTGTAAGATCAGGATGAACATAATCATCGGCATCAGCATGAATAATTTTTTTCATTTCTACAGTGACTTCAGTGTGAGGATCTCAAAGTGCTTTATTAAATGATAATGAATTATGCTTTACATTGTCCCAGTGATGTATGAAATATTATCTCCCATTTACAGATGGATAAACTGCCCAATGTTCCACAGGGAGTCCCTGGCATAGCTGATGCTAGAACCCAGGAGTCCTGATGCCCAGTCCTGTGTTTTAAACAGATCACCCTCCTCAGTTTTATTTATTGGTGATGGTGCCTCGTGGCCTCTGGGCACCTCAGCAACAAGATAACTGAAGGCAATGTTTACGGAAGACATTAACATGTTCCAGACAAACAAACAGAGCAGATCAAAGCAGAGACCCCAACATCACTTCCCGTGTACAATAAATAACTCAGATGCACACCAAAGAGAATGAAATGGGCTTCATCTGCCCCTGGAGGTTCTTACAGATGAACTTTGAAGTGTGTCAAGGGAAAGATTCCCAGCTCAACACAAGTAAAAGACCCTGCCTCCATCCTCTCCAGCTTATACCTTGAAACCATAAACAGTTCCAATCCCATTGATCTCACTTTCCCCAGTGGGAGGCAGATCGTGAAGCATTGCATTGGGAAGACTGAGTGTCTGGCCTCTGCCTGGCAGGACAGGTCAGGATTCAATGTGTGATCAGAACTGTGTGGGAGAAATGAGATTTTTGGGTCGGAGGTATCTACGTAACTTGATTTACATTATTCTATTGCTTGCACTTGTGTGCCTAACTTGCTACATTTTAAACCAGCTGCACGTCACACTGCACCCACAGATAAGGCTTTGGCCCTGCTAACCCCAAACTGGTGGGATTCTCTTCTATTGCAATCCCTTCTAGAGGCTCTTTTAAAGCTATCTGGAGAATTTCTACAGCATGCTTTGCAGTGTTGCTTGGTTCTTACCCGTTGCTTTTTTGAACAGCATGATCTATTAGAAATTTGCTTTATAAATCAGTGCTTAGTAATTGCTTATACTTGTGATCAGTTTTACCAGATACATCATCTGCACTCACCTAAACCCCATATCACGTGAAGCAGAACATGTGCATTAAATACTGACACCCACACCCATAGTCTTGAGAGGATTCTTGCACAACATCACAACTCTTTGCCCCCAGGATTACATAAAGTTTTGAACAAATCTAATGGTGTTGAGATCTCATTGTGTTTGGTTACATCATGGAATTTGGATTAGAAATTAAGATAAAATTAACTCAACATTATGCAACAACCCCCCGTCTAGGTCACAAGCATGATTTCAACCTGAGATCTTATGGACAAATTTGTAAAGGTATTTAGGCACCTTAAATACCTTTAAAAATTTGGCCTTTAAGTACCACAGCACAAGACCCACCACTTCAGCTAAAGGAATAACTCCATTGGTTGCAATAGCAGACTGTTAGGCCTAGATCCTCAAAAGTATTAAGCTTAACTACCTTTGAAGATCTGGATCTTAGCCTTCAGTGGCTGGTAGCAATAGTAGGCAGTTATGCTTTAGTTAATCATCTACTAGAAGGAGACACAAAACACACGGTGTCGATAAATTACAGCTACAAGCAGCTGTAAAGGCAGGGCGTGTTCTTGTTTTATGGAAGGAGGAATAATGGGTGTCTAATGTTGCATGAAACTTTTAGAGGTTTAAAGATGTGTGAAAATATTTTAATATTTTAAAACTTTTTAAAACCCTTTGTACCTTTCTCACACTCTGCTGCCACTTTTAATCAATGGGAGCAGTAACTGATTAACCTGGAGCGGAGTTTGGCCCTCTAATGTTAAGCAATTAAATGTTATATGAAATACGTTATGTAATGAGATAAGGCACTTGACTGGAACCCAGGAGAGCTGGGTAAAATTCCTGGCTCTCCCACAGACTTTCCTGTGGGACCTTGGGCAAGTCACTTAGTGTCTCTCTGCCTCAATTCCCCATCTCTAATAATCCCTCCTTTTCTCCACCCTTTGCCATGTCTATTGAGATCATAAGGCAGGGACTGTCTCTTACCAGGTGTTTTTGCAGCACTAGCACAATGAGGCCCCTGATCTCAGTTGGAGCTTTGGGGTGTCACTGGAATGCAGATCAATAGTATTATTTTGTTATTTAACTACAAAGGAAGCAACAAGTGAAACAAGGAATTTAGGCAAAATGTATCACCGGGGAGGTTGATGACCTTTTTTTAGATTGTCCGGCCAAGGACAGCAATAGAAGCAAGAATTGTAGAGGGTCTTTACAATCAAAAATATTATGGGTGCAACTGCTAGGCAGTACAAAGCAATGCGGTCTAGTGGTCAAGTGCAGCCGTGAGAGCCAAGGGTTTCTTTCCCAGTTCAGCCATTGAATCACTATTGACCCAGTCCTGCTCCACAGACGTCAATGGGAGTTTTGCCAGTTATCTCAGCAGGAGAAAGACACAGCCTTGCACTGGCTTGAGTCTGTGTGTCAGTTCCTCCATCGCTAAAACTGGGTTAATAATATTTCCCTACCCCACAGGTGTTTTGAGGCTTAATGAATGTTCTGAAGCACTGTGAGATCCTCAGACAAAAGATGCAACACAAGGTCAGAATGTTGCTACTAGTTGGTTCAGTCTTGATGGATGGTCCAGCCTTATGCTGAGGCAGCGTGTTCCCATGTTCATGTGTATAACATTTTGTGTCTGACTAAGGGTTTATGCTGACAAAACTGCAAATGTCCTTACTTACACTGCAAATTGTCCACGGAGTCACAGAAAGTTGTACGCTTGAGTGATATCTATGTATGAAGAGCACGCGAATAGCTTGCTTTGCATGATGAAGTGACACACAGATCTACATTCTCGATAATCATTTGTATTCTTCTTGGTCAAGTTTTGTACTTCAGCAACAATCCTTGTTAATTCCCTAAATTGCATCCCGGGTTTCTTTGAAGAACATTTTATTTGCATTACAAGTGTACCAAGGGGGGAAAAAAATCTTTATTTCTCTCCCACCCCATCCCTTGAGATCAAGTTATCAGGAATAATAAGATCATTCAATGGGGGCTGGAGAGGTAAATTTTATATTAATATTAATGCATCTGGCATTCCAGGAGACATGAAGCCTGCTGTTCTCTGATTGGTCTGAGAATGTTTAACAAGAACAGCACATACCTTTGCTCTGCTTTGCAAAAAAAGAAAAACCCACAAAGCTTCCCGAGCATCTGACAAGAATACGCAGACATCATAATTTCTTTGACCTCAGCCACATGAGTTTCTGAAAAGAACAAAACAGCATCATTTCATGGCATTTACAGTTTAAACCTTTCCTATTCAAGTTTCTAACAAAAAAAGCCAACAGCCCATTCTGGTCATGATTAAAATTCATAGGCTTGCTGCAGAGAACAGATGCAGAAGCAATTTTAGGCCAGTCATATCCCAGCTCTGCAAAATTAATTTGACAGGTTTGCATTAAAGCACTGATCAATATCCACTTTAGAGCGGCAGAGGCTAACTGAGAAAAAATAAGTGACCGGAGTGCTACCAGACGAGAAAAAATGAATCTTTGAGACTTTTTTCCCTCTAAGCTTGCACCTACATCAGAAGTCCTGACCTCAATCCATTGATCGGTTGCAGTTAACATGACAAAAGGCCTGGCGGATATACCAGAGCTATACCTACCAGGGAACAATCAACCCTGATACACTAAATGTTTGACAGAGTGACTAGACTGCTGAATTAGTATTTGCTTTTGGAGGTCTGGCATGCAATCTTTCCTTCCTGCAGTTCTCTAGCCTCCTAGAAAAGGGGTTATATATAGACATAGAACTTTTCTTAAACTTCCTTGAACAAGTGGCCATTGGCATTCTAGTTTAGACCAAAAAATAAACCCACAGCCCTGTACTTAACTGATGATGACTTTGGTATGCTGGAAATTTATTTTGCCGTAGTCAGACTAATCCAGACATGGAGGCTGCAGCACCTTTAAAATGTTTCTGTGCTGTAGGAGACAGAAGAAATAACACAGCTCCCAAACCTCTCCGAATCCGTATCAATTGCAGCACAGGCACTATTAAAATTAAAGTTTGATTGCGAAAGAAATTGTTTCAGATCTCCTCTCTGGACCCAAATTGCATATCCCAGGGCAGAGGGGAACACTTACATAGTCCCACAGAGATCAAAAATATATGAGCATGTCACTTTAATAATTATAGTGGGCTCGCCTTAAAAGGCACATGCAAGGAAGGTGTGGCACTGAAGGCAGGCATATGCATTTTAAGAGATGTTCTCTTTATCTTATAAGTGATCTCATGGCTATAAAAAGAGGCAATAACTCACTAAGCAGGGCTCTATCTAACTGCAAATCTATTTCACTCCTGCGGGACAGTGGCTATCCCTTGATGACATGGAATCTAATTGCACCTATTGCATATAGCATGAAAGAGATTGTAATGATTCTTCCGGGAGCTTGTTCCAGGAATTAAAACAGAATGGGCATTCTGAAAAGAGATTTTGAAAATGGCACACCCAAATTATATCACACAGACTGTTCCACAGCAAAATCTGCAGGATCTGCTGTGGGCATGCAAGGGAACAGCAGGTTGTAAATGTGAGGACAGGGCACTGTCTTCTGTATGATGAGCAATGAAGGACAGGATGAATGGACAGGCTCCTGAATACCCCATTAGCATTCAGTTATGGCAATTGTACCTAAAGCTTTACCACTAATCCTGGGCACCAGCCGCCGCCGGCTTCCAATATAATTCAGGTGATTAATCAAACATTTTGGGCCAGATCCTTGCAGTTAATGCAATCGCACAGATCACACCTGCTCAGGATCTGGCTGGCTATCTGTTGTTGTTCCATTATTTTATTATTTTTTTCCTGTTGTTTTTCAATATTGCAGCAAAAATTAGGATCTTGGGAGGATTTCTTAAATTAATGAGAAATAATAATGTGGCACTTATATGCAGGCACATCTAATTTATCCACATTGGCAGGGATATGGACGGGATGATTTAGATCTTTTCCATTTCTACTTTTGATTATTTTCATTTAGAGCCTTTCATCCAAGCACCACAATTTCCTTTTACAAACAGCAGTTAATTAAGGCTTGCAACAGCAAATCTACAAGGCAAAGACTTCAAGGGCTTTTTATGCTTGTCTTACATGGATACAGCTGATGCAAAAAGTGATTAATGCAAAACATTTTTTTTAATGAATGGAGATATCCCATCTCCTAGAACTGGAAGGGACCTTGGAAGGTCATCAAGTCCAGCCCCCTGCCTTCACTAGCAGGACCAAATACTGATTTTGCCCCAGATCCCCAAGTGGCCCCCTCAAGGATTGAACTCACAACTCTAGGTTTAGCAGGCCAATGCTCAAACCACTGAGCTATCCCTCCCCACCCCAAAAAGGTCATCAAGTCCAGCCCCCTGCCTTCACTAGCAGGACCAAGTACCGATTTTGCCCCAGATCCCTAAGTGGCCCCCTCAAGAATTGAGCTCACAACCCTGGGTTTAGCAGGCCAATGCTCAAACCACTGAGCTATCCCTCCCAATTTAAAACATCACTTCCTAAAGCCAGACACCTGCAGCTCTGAATGTTGGGCTACCTATTTCAGTGCCTAGGTATACACACCCTCGTTGGAAAACTTTGTCCCAAACAGAGATAGGTGGGAAAAAAATATTTTTGGACAAAACTTTTTTTTGCCCAATAATGCACATTTGGGTCGACAAACGTTTTGCAAGTTCATGTCCCCTCGCTGAATTATTTTGATAGAAAAAAATACAACTGAAAAAAAGCCTCCCCAAACAAATCTTTTCGTTTTTGAGATTTTCGAAATGAAACATTTCAATTTTTTTATTTGAAGTGTCTTTTCTTTTTTGAATTTTACTTTAAAAAAAACCTCTCGATTTGAAAAAACCTCAAAAACTAAATGAACCATTTTGTTTGACCCAAATTTTTTTTTTTCTTTTTTCAGTTAAAAAAAAGTTGCATTTCAGATTGACCAAAACCTATTTCTTTTATTATTGTTATTTTTCGGTTTGGCCAGAGAACCAAAACAATCAGTTATTCACACAAGACTAGTCCCAAATGGCTTGGCCTATGTGACCAGCTCCTGGTGCTAATAATTAGCCTTCATTCCCACTGGCAAACTAGTTACAACGGGAGAAAAAGAATAAACTTTCCTTATTACACACATGCTTGTCTCTATGAAAGAAAATAAAAGACACAACACTAGTTACAGCCTATCTCAAAGGACAAACAGAGAGGAAGGATGGTCTAGTGGTTAGAGCATTAGTTTACAACTTGGGAGACCTGGATTTATGTCTCTACTTTGTCACCGACTTCCTGGGTGGCCTTGTGCAAATCACTTAACTCTGTCTGTAAAATGGGAATAATAGCACTTCCTTACCTCACCAGGGTGTTGTGAGGATAAATACGTTAAAGATTGTGAGGCGCTCAGATATTATAGTATGGGGGGGCATATAAGGACCTTAGATAGATCTTAGAGTCCAATATTATACTAAAGGAACATTGTCAAGGATTTAAAATATCTATACTATGTGTGTGCTAAATACTGATATACACAACACATATACCACATGTGCTGATGATAGTCACGTGATTAATTGTAGAGCTATGTGATAAATAAACTGAGGAGTTGTAGAACTTGCCCCAGGTAACATAATGAGTCACTTGTAGAGCTCTGAATAGTCCCATTCACAATCTAAGGGACCCTGCTGCCTCTCTAAAACATGTAATAAATACTGTCATTTTTAATAGGGACATCAAACATTGGACTTTGAAGTCTCTTTTTAACTTGGGAGCCTGTGTGAAAGATCAGAGCACAAACATTGTCGCTCCAACTAACCAGTGATTCTTGGGGCCTTAACTAATTAGCAGTGTTTCTTTAAACATTTTAAACAGGCAAGAAGTGGATATCTAATGTATCACAGTCCCAGAATATTAGACAGAGTTTGAACTAAAGCCACAGTCAGAGACTCCAACATTATAGAGGGATGTTTGAAATCCAAAATGTATTACTAGCCCCCATATGAAAAAACCCTGGTTTCAAGCCCCCTCAAGCCCTGAAATCTCGATTTGGAGCTGAATGTTGTGCCGAATGGCACTGAATGCTCTACTAAAGACAAAAGGTCTCCGCTGTAATAGATGTTTTACCACATTTTAAAGCTATATATTATATTACAGTACAGCGTATAGCTCTAAATTTATATTGTGGCACATCAACGAAATGGGCCAAAGTTACACCTCATTTGGAACTGTTTCCTTTCTTTATCGCTCTGCAATAAGTTAACCTCTTAAATATTACAAGATACGGTTCTTCATGTCTCTTAAATATTAAACAGGAGCTGAACAAAATAGATTCAAGAATACAAAGTAATCAATACCAATGATCACGAGGGTAGGAAAATGGAACCATTTAGGGATTTGTTATCTAGTGAACAAACCTCCTAGTATTTTTCTTTCAGTGAAAAGAATTCAATTCAAGTCCAGCTAAACGATACACGTTCTAACACTGCGGAACTATCTCCTTGCTATTGTTAGACCTGTTTCACTTTTCATACACAGTCAAACAAATCACACACAAAAAATATTTAGTCTGATTGGTAGCTAATACTATGTTTTTGAAATTGACTTGAATATTAAATCATGTATGTATGTTTTATTTATTAAACCATGTATGTATGTTTCCTCACTCAGATTATTGGCCTGATTTTCAAAACTGGCCACTTTTATTACACCAGCAGTTGGTGTCCACAAATATCCTGCATGATGTATGTTTATGTATATATAGAGAGATGATATTTACAGGCTTAACTCCATCTGCTAAATAGATGTATGTATAGCTTCCAGGCAAAAGAAAAATTGTTCTGACGGAGTTAAGATGGTAAATACCTTATCAGCTACTTAAAGGGGAAAATATCTTTAGGACAACACAAGAGCTGAGTGTGCATCTCTCTATAATAGAGAGTCCATGACATCATTTTACTAATTATCTGGTTTTAGTGCACTCCTTGTAATGGTATTTGTTTTACTTTTCTAAATGTAGTCACTCTTCTCTGAACAGTTCTTCTGGGTTTTACTCTCATGGTGGTTAAGGAGAAGTGAAATGAAAGTGTGTCAATAAAGAGGTCACTACGTTAATGCATATACCTATTAACCTCCCATCTAGGGAAGAAAGCAGCCAAGCAGAGTGGAGGGAAGCAGAATCAACCATCAGACACACAATACCCCCTTTTTATTTAATTTTTGCAAACTACATTATTTGCATTGTTCATTAGTGGAAGACTGTGTGCCTGCCATTGCTTTATTAAGATATATAGGACACGGCTGATTCAAAGCCCATTGGAGTAAATGGAAATCTATTGGGTTTGGATCAGGCCCTATTTGTACTGTACTTAAACATTTGTGAACTATAGGAGGTAGAGTATATGACTCTGCTCCCACTGAAATTAATGGAAATTGTGGCAGGCTAGGTTAGGAGTCTTTCTGTATTCATGAGAAGTGTATTTCTTCTCATGCTGGGGTCCACAATCCTATGAATTCAAAGAATTAGCTAAAGACAATGGAGACTGTATGATCTTTGGAGTAGAGACCACCTTTTTGTTCTGTGTTTGTACAGTGCCAAGCACAATGAGGTCCTGGCTGATGGCTGGGATTCATAGGTGCCATTGTAATGCAAATACATTATTATTAATAATAATAAATAATCTGCAAGTTTCAAAACTTTTATTTGTTAAAATGATTTGGATAAAGATAAACACTTTTACTCCAGTCATTAGCACTGTTTTAGTCACTCTGATCTGGCAATTGAAAGCACGTTGATAAATGGATTGGACAATTATTTAGTTTCACGATCAGATCTGTAAATATTCTCTGCTGGAATGTTATTCGGTATTTTCTTGGAGGACTACTCAATCACTCTCAACCAGTATCCATAAGTCTGGTGTCAGTGTGTGTAACAAATACATGGCTATATAGGACATTCATAGTTGAGCAAGACACAGGTGATGCAGGTGGACAGACGAAAGAAGTTTGAATAGTTCACAGCCAAAGTGCAGTCTCCGTTGGTTGAAGGTTCACACCCACAAGTTGCCAGTTCCATCTGTAGTTTAGGAGTACACGCACCTGGACTCCTCACTGACACTAAGTTCTCACATAACAGCATCTGTGAATAGTCCTTTCTAGCATCTCCATGTAGCTAGGAGACTCCATCCATTCTGGTGGACAATGACCTGGTCTCGGTTATTCATGCCTTCGTCACCTCTTGGCTGGACTACAGCAATGTGATATACCTGGCTGGGCACGGTGCCTTCAGTGCTTACGACTCTCCAACTAGTACAGAATACGGCAATGTGTCTCCTCAGCAACATGGGCTATCACAAGCACATCAACACCTGTTCTCTGCCCTCTACACTGGCTTCGTGTAGAATACTGAATCAAATGGATCTTGGTCCTTATCTTCAAGGATCTCCATAACTGGGGCCCAGGATATTTAAAGGACTGCCTAAAGGTCCGGGATAGAGTCTGTGGCTGACAACTTTGCTCCTCTGGCACAATGGAACTCGCTACAATAAGGTCATCTGTGCAGGGCTGGTCTGAGACTGTGGAATGAACTCTCTCAGGACCTGAGCACCATCACAAACCTCTCCACCTTCCACTCCAACAGCCAGGTGCATGTCTTTGACCTTGTCTTCTCTAAAATAAATACGTAACCACATGGATACTTAAATAAACCCTACCAACACAAGTCACTCCACTGCACATCTCTGGAGAGGATGAAAGAATAAACAACATGTGAGAGATGTTCATCGTGTCACTTGATGCATGAGTGGACGGTGCTCAGATAATATGGCGATGAGCGCCGTATAAGAACCTACTTAGAACAGAATAGTTGTCACTGTGCTGCACACCATGGCTTCTCAGAATGTCGTCGTGACGGTGGGGAGTAGAACACAGATCCTACAACTCCAAACACCTCTTCCATGCATTGAAATCGAATGGAAAATTCCTTTACCACATAAGGCAAGGTAAAATCTCTGCCAGCTGTTTGCAGTATAGGACTTATGTCATACAGGTGAGCAGTTTACCCAATAGAGGGAAATGGTGCACATACACACTAGTCAGTTCATGACCTTGTATTTCCTTTTTCCGGGGAGGAGAAGCATGCCGGAGGTACAGGTCTCACTTAAAGGCACTAATGCTTTATTCATGGATACTACACCAGCCCTTCATGGACTCAATCCTGGAAGGCGATGAGCACTCCCTCCCTTGTTCTCTCTACATGTTAAACAGCAATGTATTTACATTCTGTTATGGGATCTGCTCACTAGTTAATAAGGGTTGGGGAAATAGTTTGTAAGCAGCTCGGTGTAACCCATGGGTGCATGTGTTACAGGTCCCCCTCTGTGCCTGATCTTCTGGGGCTATGATTTCCCAGCTGCAGAGCGTTGACACTTTAGCTCAAGCTGTAGTAAGTTATGCTTTGAGCTCTGGAGGTCCCAGGTTAAATCCGTAATGTGTTGGCCACGATGGTGGCTGTCACACTGGTGCACCTCCAAAAGTAAGGAAAAGGGTTATCTGGAGCAGTGGTTCTCAACCAGGGATCCAGGGCCCTCTGGGGGGCCGTGAGCAGGTTTCAGAGCATCTGCCAAGCAGGGCGGCATGAGACTTGCTGGGGCCCAGAGCAGAAAGCCGAAGTCCCACTGCATGGGGCTGAAGCCCGGAGCCCCGCCATTCGGGGCTGAAGCCAAAGCCTGAGCAACTTAGCTTCGCTGGGCCCTCTGTGGCGTGGGGCCCGGGCAATTGCTCTCCCCTAACGCTGGCACTGGCTTTTATATGCAGAAAAACAGTTGGTGTGGCAAAGGTGGACCATGGAGTTTTTATAGCAGGTTGGGAGGCAGGGGGACTCAGAAAGAAAAAGGTTGAAAAGCTTGTTGTACGAGGATCCACTCGTACAACAACTCTCTAGAGAATGCCAGGGCAGCTGAGCCATCTTTGATCTCCAGCAGGAAATAAAGCTGCCCCAATATGTGGAAAACCCCTAGGGGACAGTAGTGAAAACTCTGTCCTGCATACAAGGAGTTGTGCTTCTATTGGGAGTGATTCAGAGAGTCTAAGGCCAGGAGGGACCATTAGACCGTCGAGTCTGACCTCCGGTATAACGCAGGCCATAGAATTTCATTTAGTTATTCCTATATTTAGCCCAATAACTTGTTTGACTAAAACATGTCTTCCTGAAAGGCATCCAGTCTTGATTTGAAGATCAATTCCACCATCCTATGCCAACTTGTTGAATTAGACCCATTATACAATATAGTTCCTTGGCCAAATCCTGCTTCCACAGAAGTGGAGGTTGCTCTTGTCTTTATTAGGATCAGGGTTTGACCCTCTCCTTTTTAATGGGCTTTGATCATTCAGGGGGTTGTAAGTACTAAAATGAACTGTGGCTCATATTATGATTGAGAAAAGAATGTGTTTCTATTCTCATTGAAATGAGGAGGAACTTACTCAATTGCCCAAGGTACTTTGTAGAACCTAATGCCTTTTTAGGTATCTTCAGTAAAAGTCTCCTTGGTTCTTGTAAGTTAAAGAAAATGTATAAGCTGCCACTTTTGTGCTTTCTGGGAGGGGGAAGGGGTTATTGATAGAGACTTTCTATTAAATTTCCTCTGTTGCCTTTTGGGAACCTGAAGCATATTCACTGTAATGTGTGAGTTGTTTCAAAGCATTATTTCCCATCGTCGTTCCCCCAACCCCCTCAGTAAATAAAAATAAAGCACCCAATAACCATGTCATAACCCAGTGTTTGATGGCTGCTTGGCTGGCAGTTAATTTGATTTTAGACAAATAAATATATAAATAAATACACGCAACAGCGTCCTGTCAAGATGCAGTCTCACTGGTTAAACACCTGAAGGGAAAATGACTCCAAAGAACTTAATTCAAAAAATCCTTTAGGCCACTCTGTAGCATCTTGCAACCCAGTAAAGATTCAGACAGCTATGAAGAGAAAGACATCAATAAATAATCAGAGGTCTTAGACTTTTAAATGGGAATCTGAGCATTGCAACCCAAAGGTAAATTGAATCTTTTCCACTATCTCCCAAGCAGGTGCTCATGCATGTGTAGACTATAAAACTTTGCTCATTGTAAATGTAGCCTGACCTTTCGACAGATAGTTTTACATGGAAATAGAAAGTCTTAGCTTGAAACTGCTGAAAGGCATCTTTGCCTCCAGCAACTTCTGGTTTATACTTGGTAAAGGCTTTTTCCCCCCCTTTGCTGAGGGATATCTGAATCCTACTTAAACATTTTTCCATATTAAACAGCTTAAAAGAAGCGAGCAGTACAATATGCAGACAGCCAGTGCAAAGGACCCTTGTCAGAAAGATTGAATAATGGCATTAAAAGTGAAACTAGCCAGCTCAATCTTGAAATGGGCTTTTTTTGTATCCTATCTTCTGATAAATCCAGAGAGCATGCTAGCCCAGTTCATGGTGGTTCCTTTGGGAGGTACTGTATAGCTATCTCAACAGTTGATTAGTGTTTATAAACCCTCTATTGCTATTGTGAATGGGTGTTGGTTATTGTCTAGATGGGTGCTAAAAGGGCTCCATCATAGTATTATCTGAGCACCTCACAATCATCAGCACCCCAGTGAACTAGGGAAGTATTATCCCCATTTTACTGATGGGGAACTGAGACATGGAGTAGGTTAAATGACTTGCCCAGCCTCGCAAAGGAAGTCTGTGGCTGAGCCAGAAGTTGAACCCATGTCTCCAGAGTCCCAACCCAGTACCTGTCCCTTTCCCCCATTGACTCACATTTGTGCCCAAATGCTCCTCTTCCCAAGCAAATTAGCTTAGAGGAGGAGCATTGCTCCCTTTGATAATGTTGCCTCGTTGGACCACTGTTCCCCTACATCATATCTTGCCAGAGCCATGACTGGTGATAGAACAGAATGGTCAAGGGACAGAGCTGCCAGTCTCCAAGGAAGCCCATGGTGTACAGATGTAACAGCCCTCTCCAGTGGGTTCTGGGCTGTCCCTGCTCCCTCTAGTGTCCCTAGAACATCAGCAGCATGGCAGCCACTGTTGTGCTGTCCTTCCGCAGGGCCTCTCCCCAGCCATGCCCACGCTGCCTTTTGCTAAGGACATAGCCAGAGAATCACGTCTTCATCTGCATGCTTCATCTACGGCTCAGACTGGGTCAGTGCTTGGTCTTGCACCATATCTGCAGGTCTCTCATAATCCCAGCAGTTTATACAAAATGTACTTGTTCATTCAAAGCAGCAATTAGGTTTCTAGCCCCTGGGGCTGTGAAGAAAACCTTCTGAATATAAACCAATGCAGTGTGGTATTCGTGAGCCTGCAGAAAGACCCACTGAAGCAACAGCTATAAGACAGGTATGACCTGCCCGTTCATCACAATTGGATGCTCACTCTGCAGCCTAATTATATCTATTTGAATATGGATCTTGTTAATTATTTCACAGCTGATCATTCTAGCAGGAACAGACAGCTGGATTGTGGGTAGAGGTTGAGATTAATCATACTAATCCTTCCTCCTCCCATCCCCTCACACATATATACTTGATCCTTGACAATGTAGGACTGAAGGTGACATTTAAACATCAAAGGATGTCCCACACCTAATTGTGCTAAAGTGGTGACCATAAGGTAACCTTCTTTGTAGTCAGACTGTATTTCCTGTGTTGTTTTTGCCTATGTTCTCTATTACTGAAGACATTTGCACCTACAGCATCCTGGTTTCATGGGAGTTCCTCTGCTCCTGCTGGTTATTCATTGTGTGACGTCGTAATCAGGAATTGGACAAATGGCTCAGAAATAATACCTCCAGGGCTATCTCACCTGCACTACAGAACGAGTGGCTGCAGAATGTTCCAGAAGTGTTTATGGGGTGACAGTGGGTTGGGATGGGTACACCAAGGCTGGTTTGACTAGGGAACAAGAAACCCTACAGTCAGCCTGAATACTCTCCTTTGCCAAACCTTTGCCAAAGTTCCAATTCAAATCCAAGCTCCACTAAAGTTGAGGGTTGGATTTGCTGTGCTGTTTCAACCTAGTTAGAGAAGATCTGAGCTGGGAAGTTCAGATCCATTTCTAAATCCAAACTTCCTCAAAGTTCAGAGGGGTCTGGCCCAGTGTTCCAATTTGGACCCACCTCTAATATTAATGTTTTGCAATATCCATGTACTTTTCTTCTGCTTCATTTTTCTGGCCAAAACTGGAATTAGCCATGCCAAAACATCCTTAAAAAGGCTTTTCTTGCAATATATCCAGCCAGAACCGTAAGGGCCTGACTGAGAACTCTGGATCCAAACACCCCACCAAAACACCTCCAAACTTTGGGTCAGAAGCCAAACATAACAGCCTGGTTCCAACACAACTTTGCCATATAAAAAAGTACAGTCTGGATTTTCACAGAAGTAACTAAACTTGAACCTGAACTTTGAGTTTCCCAAGACCTTCCTACCACTGATCATCACCCCATTTGTCACAGCTCTCTCGTATTTCACACAGCAACCACTTGGCAATTTTACAGGCAGTGGATTATGACTTTGGGTGAGGAATAAGCAGCAGGAGCAGATGAATGTTTAAAGAACAAAAGACCCTATTTTCGTGCAAATGTCCTGAGCAATAACAAAAGAATGAAAAGCTATATGGAATATATAGGAGGTGCGAGCAGAATTGTTTCTAAGTAGAATGTTTTTCAAAGTTTTCCATCAGGCGGCAGCTCCTTAAATACTCTCCGCTCGCACTGAGCTTTTCCTACCTGGGACGGCTGATCCATATGCATGACAGGAATTGAACCAAGATACTCAATCTGCAGATCTGCATCTCATTTGCACTGGCTGCAGTCCCAGGATGGTAAGTGTCATAGCACAGACAGTGCTATGCGAAAACATTCCACCGATTGTTCATGAACATCGAATGGAACAAAAAATACTTTGGGAATAAAATGAGCCTGCAGAACAAAGATACAATTGAGGCCAAAGGGGTGGGTTTCTCACGTTAAACCTTTCCAGAGCTGCCGTACACAGGCCCGTCAAGTGAGACTGTTCCCTTTGCAAACAACTCCACAATAACTGACCACTACCAGGTTCATACCGGATGGAAGTGAGGCCAGTACAGAGAGACCACATGATAACCTGTGGGACTACGTAAGACCTATGATGGGGCTCTGTGTACAGGCAAAGTGCCTTACCGGTAGGTGTAGGGCTACATCCCTGTTGGTCAGGAAAGGGGTTTTTACAGCAGCCCTGCATATAGGCTGGCAATGACGACAGAGCATGGGATCCCTGTCCATAAGCAACTAGTAGCCCCAACACACTCCAGGAGTATTATTGTTATTATTACTCCAGCCCTTGGGCTGAACTATTGGACAAGGGAGGAAGGAAGGGACTAATTGTAGACCTACCCCTTGGCCTCGGTCTGCGGGAGTGGATTTCACCTCCCCAACCTTCCCACACCCATCTTCTCCCCCTGATACTTCGCTGCCATAAAGCATGATGACCAGAGCTTTAAGCGGGTGAAATGAGCTCTTCATCCCCCCCCCCCCACACACACACACACACACTCTCCTCCCCCGGTGAATGGCATGTTAGGATAAGTGCACTTCAGGTTAGTGGGATTTAGGGAATTTCAACACATAGGGCCATGCCTACCTGGGCTATCTGCAAGTAAGGTATCTCTGATAGTAACTCAATCTCCTACCAGCAGGTCTGTGCTACCTACATGTCTAATGGTTCTGCACACCAGTGCCTGCAAACTCCATCAATACAGGTCAGGCTGGAAACTAACAGTGCTGCTGGGCAGATTCTGAAGATGGGGATTGGACCAGCCATCTGCATGCAGGTAGCTGGATGGAGCCCCCCATAATTTCATTTCCAGAGGTCCCACTAGACATGGGACTGGCTCTGGAATCCTCTAGTTAATTTGCCCATTACAAATGGGATTCCCAACTTGAAGCTGTCACCAAAACATGAGTGATACAAATCAGTGTGACAGACTCTGTCCTTGCTTACAATCCTGGGGCCATAATGTCAGATTTTGACCCAGTCACAGAGGAAATTGTGAGATGGGACTCCCTTAAACCAAAGAATCCTCCATAAATGTATTCCACCTTAAAAAGAAAAGGGTCTGAGTCATGCGTTCACTAAGCCGCTATTGATGGGCAAGTAGTCACTAGACTTGCATTTCTCAAAGAGAGAATTTCCTGTGGGGAAGCAAATTTCTACTCGCAATAAGGACATCAGAGGGAAAGTCCAAAGAGACCTTTCCTTCCCATTCAAACCTTATTTAAATACTGACATCTGTTTGAAAGCAGAATTACCATTAGATTGGCTCACCCAGCTTCATTTGTCTGCATTCTACATAACAGAGGAAAAGATCTGGACAGGATTCTTCAGCCCTTGACACAAAACCCCTGCGGTTATGAAATTAGTTTCAATGCAAACTTCGGGCCCAGTTCTACCGTCACTGCTCACAAACCATCCCAGTGAATTCAATAGTGTGCTCATGGAATAAATAGCTGTTCACCTTGAGTAAAGGTTCAGAGTTGGGCCCTTAAAGTCCAAGCATTATGGGATCTTTCAGGAAAATACTGTTTTCACTCAACACACAGTTAGCATGTGGAATTCATTGCCACAAGTTATTAGTAAGGCTAAGAGCTTAACAGCATTCAGCAAAGAATTCGAGATGTATATGGATAACAAGTATACCCAGAATGATGTTAAGGAATAAAACAAAAAACAAAAAATCCAAACACAAGAGCTTTAGAAGAAATATACCCCTTCTTGCATCAGGTAGAGCTGAGGATTTTTATTTTTATTTTTTTCAGATAGTAAATTAAATTCAAAATATTTTTTTCTTAGTTTTTTGTTTTGATAAGAAAAAACAAAACATTTCAGTTTCTGTTTGAACCAAACTGATTTTTTTTTTCTGATTTTTCGGTTCACAGCCAAACCCAAAAATCATCGAGTTGCTCAGCTCTAGCTTCAAGGTATACTCACGTACTAATGGGAGTTAGACAGAGACATTTACTGTGGAAAGTTTCCCTCACTGCCCATTGCAAGGTTTCCTCCCTGCCTCTGTATTTAGTACTGGCCAGAGACAAGGATACTGGAGCAAATGGACGCTGGTTTGATCCAATATGGCAATTTGTATGTTCTTATCTCTTCACTAGTTCAGTTTAGCAGCTTTTGAACTGCAGCAGATAGCAGATTAATAACTTTCCAGTCTAGATTTTAGGTAGAGATAGTTGAATAATCAAAAAGTGATTTGTTAGGTTCTCTCCACTGTTATTTGCACGGTCATATTGTATAATGTCTGTAAACATCCACACACCCCTGCTGCTTAATTGAGAAAATGGTCATAAATTCCAACATGTCATGATTTCTGGGGACAAACAATTACTCACTGAAAAAAATACCACCGCCCCATAAATGTGTAAATTCACTGTTAATCATTTGTTCCTTGTTATACTCCTGTTTCACCCGGCACGAAGTAGTTATAATACCGTAGTTTGGTGACCAGTTGTGCACCACATAAAGCAAATAGTCAATCTGAATAGTTCACAAATAACCTAGTGGCTGAAATGTTTTTGCATACTTTTTGGGAGTGAATATTTATCAACAAACTAACAGAAGCAGGACTCACCCTCAGCTAGTGAATAGAGAAAAAAGGCTGAAATCAGATAATTTATGGACCACACATAATCCCACTAGTTCTAACTTCAGCCACCAAGTTTAAGTCATTAAAGAGAATACATTTGTGATTATCATTATTATTGGATTCTAACATTTATATTTTAACAACCAGGCCAGCCAAGTAAATCTGTGAAGAGTGGATAGTTGTCTCTCGATACGTAATCTTTTCCTCATCACTATAGTTACTACAATTAAAATTCATTTTGTCACAGGAAATGGATAAGAAAAAATATATACCAGTGGCCCAATTCTGCTCACTTTATTCATGCAAATAGTCTCACTGAAATCAATGGGATGACCGTGCCTCAGTTTCCCCATCTATAAAACATGACCTCCTCTTAAAAGCACTTTGAGATCTAGATGTGTGAAGCTCTATTTAAGAGCTAGCTATTATTATTACTCATATGACCAAGGTGAGCAGGATTTGAACCAGATAACTTGTATCAAATGGTAGCACAGCTGGTCATAATCAGTCTATTTCTGATTCCTTTCTATGTATATGGTCTCATCCAAACCCAAGTGGAGTTTAGGGAGTCTTTCCTTTGACTTCAATGGGCTTTGGATCAGGCCAGTATTTACTATTAAGTTCTCACCTCCAGCACCACTTGGAATGCAATGTACCTGCTGCACAAAACGCTTAAGGGAGAAGCTAATTCAGCTGTTTTACTTTCCTGCCTAGTGGGAGCTCTGCGCGGTGCTCAGAAATGTATGCAAGCGTGTGACTAATGTACAGCAAAAAGACTCAGGATGGAGCCACTTTATTCATTGTTTGTTATTGTTCTTTGTTGCTCAGTATTTTGTCAATCCCCCTGGTTACGGAGACGTTTTTATTAGAGAATACATGTTTGGAAATGGGGTTCCGCGAAAATGAAATTTCAGAGGTGTGTGTCTCAGCATTGATTTTTCTATTTGTAATAACACACAATAGCATATCTTGTTTTATATCAAGAGGATAAAATGTCCCTAACACAGTGATCTCCATTCTGTGGTAATGGATAAAGCCTGTTTATGAGATGTCATTTATTCCACAATAGACAGTAAATAAAAGCCATTTCAAGCTTCGGTTAAATCAAAGCTTGTTCGGGATTTCAGCAGATTTGCAAATTACCTTTGGGACCATTTTCAGTTTCAGTTGTTTTCCCACATGCTATTGACTATCCACGTTTTACTACAAATACTACTTCTTGCTTGCTCATTCTCTCTCTCTCGCCAAAGCCTTGGACTGTAGAGTGATTTGGAAAGACAACTGCATAAAGTAAATACCCAGTGTTACATTCACAATTCTTTCCTGTCAGTTTAGGAGAAAAAAACACAAAAGTTTTTTGATGAAGAAAAAAAATCCAAAGAAGAGGAACATAAGTAAAAGGGTCTTATTCTGACTTCAAGTTATGTAACTCAGGCAGCAAAATAGACAAGTTAGCATCCTGGAATATCCACCTTAATCGGCTTCATATCTGCCTCTAATGCTGTACTTGAATATGCATTACAAGAGACTGGTTCAATGGCTAAGGATGTTGCCCAAAGTTCAGTGCCTTCAGCACCTCACAGGACTGAGCCGTCTGTACACAAGATGAGGATAAGAGGAAAACATTTATACCTAAATAGAATAGTATTGTAATGCATTTTGTCATGTTGATTTCTTCGCTTATGCACGTTTGGTTTTTTTGGAGAAACATCTTCCTACTTCTGTATGGCTGTATGTCTTGCAATCTCCTTTTAAAATGGTGGTGATGGTCAGAAAAATTACTATCAAAATGGCCCCTTCTTATTCAGCAGAACTGCTATCAGGGAGGGAAATTCACCTGTGTGTAAAGGGCCAACACAAAGCCTACACGCCATTGTAAATCCCATTTAGAACCCCAATAGTATCTGGTATAGTAGCATTGACTTCAGTGGAGCTGTGGTGACCTACAATGACTGGGGCTGGAGGACTTGGCTGGATCTGAAGTAGTGCCTAGGTGATGTTCTAGCTCCTGACACGGATGAACGTAACCCTACATGTATTCAGAATCCCATTTAGTGACCCCAAACAATCTTTTACAGCAGACACAATACTGCTACAGGAAAGCAAGTTAGATTCTTTTATGGCTCATACATCACCAACAGAATAGCGCACTAGGTTCCCGTTGCAGAGTCTTTACCTAGAGCAATACAATCTCAGAGCCTTAAAACTCAAACTGCCTCCACTCTCCCCTGTCCAAAACAAGTTCTTTCCTTGCAATTATGGATTCAACTGAATAGGGTACAGGGTTAGGGTATAGTGAATAGGGTTAGGGTGCACTCTATGGCCGTCAATATGAAATCATTCCATGTGCTCTCTATAGTAGTAAACAAGTGCTATGCCTGCAGCTCCTTGCTACACTGTTGTAGAATGTAGCACTCTCATCTGCCATAGAAACCGTTGAGGTCTTTGCTACTGGCTTGGTAGCTGGGGTCATGGGTTAGTGAAGGTCAAGGCATATTCCACACACTGGTAGTACATCATAATTGGTTTGATAACCAATAAAGAGGCTCAATTTCTCACACACGTAATTTCAAATGAATAGTTTCACTAGCTCTACGGGATATCCTCATACTGCCCTATACCAAGTGCATTCACTCTCCATCCCTCTTCAAAACATAGAACCACTTTTGGCGAAAGATCAAAAAATGCTACACTTGATATGTCACTAGAATACTGAATTTGTGACTCTAATTTATTTACAGTCTTGCCTGCAAGTACTGTTACAGTTAAAGTTGTGTCAGCATTTCCATTAGAAACCCAGTTTTGATTTATAACACTGGCTGTAAAAATTTGCTCCTGGCTGAAATTTGGTATGAGGTCTCAGGCCATGGGAAACATTTTCAACTTTTTATTTTTTTTTAATAAAAAGCTTGTTTGAAGCAAGTTCTACTCTTCCAGTGTAACACAAAAGCTTTCCTTTTGACTCTGCAATATGAAACAGGCCTTGATTAAAAAAAAAATCAAATGTACCAAATGGTTATTCTATAAGATTGTCCTATCTTTTAGAATATATCTTTTTATAAATAAAGAATATTTACTTAGACAAGTGGCTACCCAACAGAAATTACAGGTACTTCCCAGAGAAAAGTGTTATTTTACAAGCCAATATTAAAATATATATCTGTAGTGAACACATACTTAAATGTAAATACTCCACATCCATTATAATGTAGTCTATTGGGTGAATGTGCATTGAAAATGCTTTATAAAATTTTATTTAACAGCTCTGCTATTGTTACTTTTATTAAACATTCATTAATAAAGTCCCCATCACTGTCAATGATACACATTAAAAAGACGAGGAGTACTTGTGGCATCTTAGAGACTAACAAATTTATTTGGGCATAAGCTTTCATGGGCTAAAACCCACTTCATCAGATGCATGCAGTGGAAAATACGGTAGGAAGATATATATATATATATATATATATATATATACACACACACAGAGAGAACATGAAAAAATGGGTGTTGCCATACCAACTCTAACGAGACTAATCAATTAAGGTGAGCTATTATCAGCAGGAGAAAAAAAACATTTGTAGTGATAATCAGGATAGCCCATTTCAAACAGTTGACAAGAAGGTGTGAGTAACAGTAGGGGAAAAATTAGCATGGGGAAATAGTTTATTGTTTGTGTAAAAACCCATCCACTCCCAGTCTTTATTCAAGCCTAATTTAATGGTGTCCAGTTTGCAAATCAATTCCAGTTCTGCAGTTTCTCGTTGGAGTCTCTTTTTGAAGTTTTTTTGTTTACACGGCTACCACTCTGAAAATAATGATACACATTGTTGTTGTTTAAATTAATGTAGTACTGGTGGATGGTGTCAGATTGACAGTGCTGGAGACTGGAGACTATTTATCAACCGAACAGTTACAATACAGGCAGCAGGGCTAGCTAGCTTCCTCATCCCACCACCTTACCCTGGAGGGACCACCTTTACCAATGAGAGCATAATTCAGTCTCCATGCTCATTCAACCCTTGGCCTCTCTGCTAGGACTACCAACAAGGACAACAATTACATTATTCATTATGTGGACACTTGCCCACAAGACACTAGACTCATGTCACACAGATTCCCAAACAGCTGTCTGATGCCATTAGATTTTTGGTCACTACCGAACAGTGACAGAGTCAGAAGGGTGACCTCAAGGTGAAAGGCTCTACAGGCTGTTATAAATCCCCTGAGCCATCCACTTCTCCAATAACACACAGGATAAAATGTTGGGGGCAATGACTGCACAGTACATCCTAACAGATCTGTAGAAGTGCCTATAATATTATCAGGAAAATGTGAAAATTGACTAGCTACGTGTTTACACAACTGTGCCATTTCTCAGGAGATTGAATAATAATAGAATGAATAAAATAACACAAATTAGAATAAGAAGCCAAATCATGAGGTCCTTATTTCAGCTTTACATCGCTCGATCTAGGGATTCTGTATTTGTACAGCACCTAGCACAATGGGGTCCTGGTCTAGGATTAAGAATTCTAGGCACTATGGTAATACAAATTAATAATAATGATTATAATACTACTTACGTGGTGTCCATCACTATGGCATCTGAGAGACTCTGTCCTGGCCCAGGTGAAATGTTATCCTTACTTCAGGCACTCACCTTTATATGATGTGCACAAGGCCGTCCCCACCTATACGCAGCTGCGTAGAGCACCAGGAAATTTGGGGCACCACATTTCCTGGTGCCCTGCACAGCTGCGTGCTACTCCAGCCCCTGCTTCGCCTCTTCACCAGGGCCCCCGCCCCTACCCCACTCCATCCCCACCTCTTCCTGCCCCTGCTCCACTCCAGCCCCACCCCAACACCCCTGAGGACTGCTGCAAGGGTTGGGCCTGCACTCACCGGCCGCGGTAAGTGCAGCGACCCAGCCCAAGCCCGCTGTGCCACGGGGCCTCCCCGCAGGGGGGGCTGCATAGGGCACCAAAATGGCTAGGGACAGTCCTGGATGTGCACAGCTTGCGTGCACAAATCGTCCAACGTGTCTGTGCATTGTGGATGTGCCCAGATAGCTGTGCACATGCAAAAGTGCACACCCACAGTGGACATTTGGGGGAATAAACACCCCTTCTCCCCAACTGTATTTCAGTACAGATTTGGGGGTCTGATTCCACAAAAAGATTTAATGGACTCTAGCATAAATGAAAATTGTGTCCTCATATTGCCTTATAGATTGCAAGCTCTTTGCGGCAGGGATTGTCTCTTACTTTGGGCATGTGCAGTGCCTAGCACAGTGGCTCTCAACATTTCCCGACTACTGTACCCCTTTCGGGAGTCTGGTTTGTCTTGCATACCCCCAAGTTTCACCTCACTTAAAAACAACTTGCTTACAAAATCAGACGTAAAAATACAAAAGTGTCACAGCACACTATTACTGAAAAATGGCTGACTTTCTCATTTTTACCATACAATTATAAAATAAATCAATTGGAATATAAATATTGTACTTACATTTCAGTGTATAGTATATAGAGCAGTAAAAAATAAGTCACCTTCAATATGAAATTTTAGTTTGTACTGATTTAGCTAGTGTTTTTAATGTAGCCTGTTGTAAAAGCAAGCAACTATCTAGATGAGTTGATGTACCCCCGGAAGACCTCTGCATCCTCCAGGGGTACACGGACCTCTGCTCGAGAACCACTGGCCTAGAACAATGGAGCAACAATCTCCATTGGAGACCGCAGATGTTACAATAACAGAGCTGCTCAGAAACCAGAGAACATCTGAAGCAACAACAGCAGCAGAGGCCCCCTGCACTCGGCCAGTGGCAGAATCCATCTGCTTCACTAGATAGGTGCTAGGAGCCCACACAACTACCCAGCCTGCCAGTGAGCTCATATGGGGGCAGGAGGGGACAAAACTGGGGTAGGTGCCAAAGGGTACTGCAGCCCTGCTATGGTGGCCCGAGAATGCAGCTTTAAGGAAAGATTCCTCCTCTCTCCCACTATGGTATTTCCTTTTACAAAGCCCCTTGCACTCAGGGCTGGCAGAGGCTTTGCCTCAGAATGCAGAACCAATAGCAGTGCCCACGGAAACGAAACGTATGGAAGTTCTAAGGTGCTGCACTGCTCTTGGGAGCTTTTTAATGCCACAATTCATGTGAATAAAATCCGTTTCCTGTGAATCTTAATTAAGGGAATGGCCATCACTTGAAAAGCAAAATGTCTTAATTGGGTCTGTCTTTCCCGTTAAGGTTTTTTTACACAGGCAGTATATTCTCTCTAGCCCCAGCCCGTCCTGTCACAGTGAAGCTGCAGCAGGAAGGGAAGCAGTTTAAGAGGTGATAGAGTGAAATGTGCATGTGCGTCAAGGAGCAGGAGTCGTTTAAGATCCAGAAGCGTCATTAGCAGTAACATGTCACATAAAATGAGGCTGCAGATTTCCATTTTCATTTTAACTTCAGGTGTTTAGTAATCCTGAAGCTTTATTTAAGGATTGACCTTTAACCTGGCCTGTCACTCCAATTGCAAGCAGTTGATGGCCACTGGGAATCGATGGACAGCATGAAGGTCACTTCCTAGAAAAAACTGTGGCTATCAATGTGTCAGTTCCAATGAAGTATTATAACAAAGCAGGGGAAAACCCTATCTGGTTCTGTGAGAAGCCAGTTTTCTCCTGGGCTGCTTCTCTTTCTCTCGTTAACTATTTGGTAAAGACAAATAGAAATAAACTGCTATTAAATAACCAGCATTTTTAAACACAAGATGTATTTTTTCAGTTCCATGGATGCAAAGTGGGGGGCACCTCTGACATTCACTGGTATAGACACCTGCAGAAACTGAGATCTTTTTCTCCTCTTAGAACAGGAAATACCACAGTACTGCAACTCAGCTTACGGAGCCAGTTATAATGACAGAGCCAGGTGAACCCCTCTATTTATGCTCATATACTGGCTACCATCTTGGCTGATTGAACATGGGATCCTGAGACCTAAATGGAGGTGTTGATATAGCTTGAGATAAATAGCCAAGCTCTCTAGCTGAGAGTGGTAACAGATCCTTATCCTCTGTGGATGAGGACACAAGAGGATTCATGACACACATTGACCCTAACCAGTAAGTTATACGGGCAGAGAGAAGTGGAAGTGAGTGAAAATGGGGAAGCTGGTTCTAAGGTACTTCTGTGTCACGCTTCCCCTCTCAACCTGGGAAGAGCCTTCCAGAGACATACTGCGTACTGAGAGAACAAAGACTGAGAAACTGCTTTGCAAGGCATCCTCCTTGTGGTGATCTACATGGGAATTAATGCTAAGTAAAACTCCTTCCATGCATTTTGAAGGGGAGATATATCCAGATCCAGATCTTGATGCCAGCAAAATTTGGCCTTCGCATGTTGTAGTACTTAGAGTTCAAACCAAAACTCTCAAGTCCAAACACCTTTGAACTTTGGTGGAATCAAAATCTGGATGATCTCCAGTGGTATCCCGTTGTGCCAAAGAAGCCATAAAAGTGATTTATCTTGATATTTTGTTTTCCCAGTTGGAATGGGGAGAACTGAAACTTGAATACAAGGGCAAATAAAGATTGATTAAGTTCAGAAAACATCTGACACATAGGAGAAACTTGTGAGTTAGTTCACTGAGAAGGAGCATCCCAGATGAAGCTCTTTATGGTAATTTGGGCATCTGTTAGCATGTATGACCTAAAAATCTGAACCTTTGCATCGGTCTTCACGGCTGAGGTTGTGAGGGAGATTCCCAAACCTCAGCCATTCTTTTTAGGTGACAAATCTGAGGAACTGTCCCAGACTGAGGCGTTTAGAGGAGGTTTTGGAAAAAATTGATAAACTAAACGGTAAGAAGTCACTAGGACCAAAGGGTATGTATTCACCCAAGAGTTCTGAAGGAACTCAAATGTGAAATTGCAGATCTACTAACTGTCATCTGTAACCCATCATTTAAATCAGCTTCTGCGGCAAATGACTAGAGGATAGCTAATGTGACGTCAATTCTTTAAAAGGGCTCCAGAGGTGATCCTGGCAATTACCGGCCAGTAAGCCTCACTTCAGTACTGGGCAAACTGGGTGAAACTATAGTAAAGAACAAAGTTGTCAGACACATAGATGAACATAATTTGTTGGGGAAGAGTCAACATGGTTTTTGTAAAGGGAAATCATGCTTCTCCAATCTACTAGAATTCTTTGAGGGGGTCAACAAGCATGTGGACAAGGGGGAACCAGTGGATACTGTACAGTGTATTTAGATTTTCATAAAGCCTTTGACAAGGTCACTTAAGCAAAGTAAGCATTCATGGGATAAGAGGGAAGGTTCTCCCATGGATTCAACGAGGAGTGGGTTTCTTACCCATGAAAGCTTATGCCCAAATAAATGTGTTAGTCTTTAAGGTGCCATCAGACTCCTCGTTTTTGTGGATACAGACTAACATGGCTACCCCTCTGATACTTGTCCCTCATGGATTGGTAACTGGTTAAAAGAAAGGAAACAAAGGGTAGGAATAAATGGTCAGTTTTCAGAGTGGAGCGAGGTAAATAGTGGTGTCCCCCAGGAGTCTGTACTGGGCCCAGTCCTAGTCAACATATTCATAAATGATCTGGAAAAAAGGGGTAAACAGTGAGGCAAAATTTGCAGATGATACAAAACTACTCAAGATGGTTAAGTCCCAGGCAGACTGCGAAGGGCTACAAAAGGATTTTTCAGAACTGGGAGACTGGGCAACAAAATGGCAGATGAAATTCAATGTTGACAAATGCAAAGTAATGCACATTGGAAAACATAATCCTAACTATACATATAAAATGACGGGATCTAAATTAGCTGTTACCACTTGTAGTGGGGTGGTCACCCGCTCCTCCCCTGAAAGGCTTAAAACAGCCCTGGGAGAGGGCTGTGGCAGGGCAAGCAGCAAGCCTCACCTGATTGGGGAAACAGACACAGCTGGGGCCATGCCCCAATCAGGCCGCCGCTGGCCATATAAAAGGATTGCAAGCCAGGAGCTCAGGCGATCCCTCTCTAGCGGTAGAGAGGGGAGGACCTGGCTGCCTGGGAACTGAAAGGTGCTGGGGAATAGGGCAAGGGAGCCGGGGAGCTCCCGCCTGGAAAACCCCCAGGCTGCAGGCCTTCTCTAAGGCCAAATAGGTACTGCGGTTGCAGGGGTGCAGCCCGGGGGTAGGCGGAGGCAGCAGGTTCAAACCCCCCTTGCCGATGATGAGTGATACGGACTGCAGTCTGCCCCAGTGTGCGGGGGCTAGATGAGGACTAGCAGTGAACACTGAGGCAAGGTGGGGATAGAGGGTGGGGATTCCCCTGGGAGGGGAGCCCAGAGAGTGGGGGTACTGCCAGGGGGCAGCACCCAAGGGAGAGGGGCACAGGGGTCTGGGAGGGACATGAGGGCCAGCAACAAGCAGGATATCAGCCTGCAGAGGGCACGCCAAAGGCTGGACAAGCTAATTCCATGGACGACCAGCAGGAGGTGCCGCAGGGTGAGTTGTCGCCTCGCTACATCACTCAAGAAAGAGATCTTGGAGTCATTGTGGATAGTTCTCTGAAAACATCCACTCAATGTGCAGTGGCTGTAAAAAAAGTGAACATAATGTTGGGAATCATTAAGAAAGGGATACATAATAAGACAGAAAATATCATATTGCCTCTATATAAATCCATGGTACGCCCACATCTTGAATACTGCATGCAGATGTGGTCATCCCATCTCAAAAAAGATATATTGGACTTGAAAAAGGTTCAGAAAAGGGCAACAAAAATTATTAGGGGTATGGAACGGCTGCCGTATGAGCAGAGATTAATAAGACTGAGACTTTTCAGCTTGGAAAAGAGACAACTAAGGGGAGATATGAGAGGTCTATAAAATCATGATTGGACGTGGAGAAAGTAAATAAGGAAGTGTTATTTACTCCTTCTCATAACACAAGGACTAAATGAAATTAATAGACAGCAGGTTTAAAGCAAACAAAAGGAAGTATTTTTTCAGACAATGCACAGTCAACCTGTGGAACTCCTTGCCAGAGGATGTTGTGAAGGCCAAGACTATAACATGGTTCAAAAAAGAACTAGATACATTCATGAAGGATAGGTCCATCAATGGTTATTAGTCAGGATGGGCAGAGATGGGGTTCCTAGCCTCTGTTTGCCAGAAGCTGGGAATGGGCAACAGGGGGAATCACTTGATGATTACCTGTTCTGTTCATTCCCTCTGGGGCACCTGGCATTGGCCACTGTTGGAAGACAGGATACTGGGCTAGATGGACCTTTGGCCAGTATGACTGTTCTTATGTTATGCTGGTTACATTAAAAATGATATGCAGGTGTCTGAGGATTTATGCTGTGGTCAGACATGCTCAGTGCTTTTTTGTAATTAATAATGTGTGACACGCGGCTTTCACCACCACCCCGACTTCACTTTAACGGGACTGCAAAACTGGAGACAAAAGATCTCCATGGGTGAGACCTAAACTGCATACCTCAACCTGGGAAGAAGAACAGGGGGCCCTCAAAGATGAGACCCAGTCCCCCAAAATGTAAAGATGATTGACCCATTTTGCTAGGGCTTTTTCTCCTAAGTTTCCATCTCTCAGGTCAGCCTGATGCGATGACATTGCTGTGGTAAATATGCACTCTCACTGAAACAAAATAACACAATACATTAAATAATAGAGCGGAACATATTCAGATTCAGGAAAATCAGCTGCGATACCTACATAGTAGAAACCCTTCTCTTTCTTAACTGTCTCTGCAGCCACCTCTGCCCTTATATGCTCTGTGTTGCCCTAGGGGAAATGGCAAAACTGTAGAATTTGCTCATTTTTTTTCTTATTTGTTGAATATTTTAGCTATTTTGTGGGAACTCCACATCTCATATCCAGTCCCTCACTTAGGTTCAGATTATGTTACTCTTCTTCATGTTGGGCCTGGTCTACACTGGGGTGGGGGGATCGATCTAAGTTACATTACTTCAGCTCTGTGAATAACGTAGCTGAAATCAACGTACTTAGATCTACTTACCACAGTATCTTCACTGCGGTAAGTCGACGGCTGATGCTCTCCCATCGACTCTTCCTGCGCCTCTCGCCCTGGTGGAGTACCGGAGTCGACTGGAGAGCACTCTGGACTAGATGCGATAAATCGACCCCCGCTGGATCGATTGCTGCCCATTGATCCAGCGGGTAATGTAGACAAACTCTTGATTAGTATCTTTCCTGGCAAGAAGCCCCTTTGCAATCAGTGATATTGTGGAATAATATGAGTGAGGGTGGAAGAATCTTTTCATTCCAGCGTATCTAGGGTAGGATTTTCAAAGGAGTCTAAGGGCCAGATCTATAAGAGCTAAAGACATGGATAGGTGCGTAGTCGAGTTTTCAAAAGTATCTAGCTGCTTTCTAAAATGCCACTAGAAGCCTGTCATCTTTAAGTGCATAAATCTGTCCCTAAGTGATTTAGGAGCACGCATCCCATTGAAAGACACTTTTGAAAACTCCTCTGCTTATAATCCTGCATTTTCATACCTTTAGAACAGCAGTGGAATTTCGTGATTGGCTTACAAATGTTCTCAACGTTACTTTCATGCCATGGAACCCTTGTGTAATTTTTTTTCAGTAAAGTAAGAAAATACTCTACTCTGATTAGACTCTTGTGGTGAAAAGACAGCACCTGTTTATTGTTGCACTTAATGTGCATTTTTTTAAGAATACATTTTGATCACATTTAGATACTGAACAAATTGACCCTCCCACTTAGGATGAGTATAATGTACTGGGGTATTACATAATTTCTGCCTGTTGGTATAGAAAAAAAACCTCTAAAAGATTAGCTTTACTGGAATTATTGAACAAATCCAAAGATTCAAAGACAGTAAAAGAGATAAAGAAAGGGGGGGAAATGGCAGGGGGAAAGGGTATAACCAGAGATTAAGAAGGATGCCTTTTATATGGCAATGTATTTATAAACTTCAACGAAACCCGATAATTTAGAGCCAATTCTCATTTAGGATGATTACCTGCCCAAAATCTACAACACAGAATACAGTTACACTGTACGCAGATTTCTCAGGTTTGTAGGATCTGGCCTAGAATGTGTTTAAAATAGAACATGTACATGGCATTGTTGTCTGGGTTAAATGCTCAGACAAAGTGGGATTAAAACGTACCTGACAAACATTTCTATCTGATATTTGGCCTAATTCTGTATTCCTTATATACCCAAAGAGCCCACTAAATGCAGAAAGAAATACCAGAATCAGTCTCATTGGCAATTAAATTGTACGGGCCAGATCCTCACCTGCTGTAAATTGGCATTGGTCTATTGAAGTCAACAATTTACCCCGGCTGAAGAGCTGGGCCTACTTTTATATTCACACTCCTCTAGGTCTTTTTATGATTATTATTCTTTATTTCCTCGTTTTTATTCTTTTCATCATATTATTCAAGGATGTTAAATGATTTTAATAAACCGAGAGGATTTTTTTTAAATTCTTCCTATGCAGCTTCCTCTTGCTAGCAGTAATAAACAACCAACCATGTTTGAGTGCATTGAATGCTATTTTTTTTTAATTTATTCCTCATGCTGTTTTCAGATTGAAATATTTGACGTTTCTTTCCTCGGAAACACAGAGAAGCTTATTTCTGTAACAAATGGAATTCCTATGCACACATAGAAGAGCAGGCCACATTCTGATCTCACTTTGGAAGCTACATCCGGATTAACAGGCCATGCATTTCAGTGGCACGGCATGTCCACACACGAGAGCCCATTTTTGTTTTCTTGGAAAAGTCCCCCTCGCCCTTGAGCGCCTAAAAGTGCGCTCACCTCTGCTGTACTTTGCCTAATTTATACACTGACAGCTTTCATCAGGACATGCCACTTAACACAACCGCTAAGTACAAAGCAAATGAAACATATGGGGGAAAAATCCCCTGTGCTCACGCTGCCGCTGCTGCATGAAGGCAACAACAAGATGATCCTGGCGGTTATTTATTTATTTATTTATTTGGGAGCTGGAGATCCCCTAGCCAAAGGCCTGGCAGCAGCACGAGCTCCCATGCAATAAAGCAGCAGTTGAGAAAAGCTCAGAGTAATTAAGTGGCTGACGCGCAGAAGAAGCCGTTACAAAGAATTGACTAAATTGCCCATTCATTAGCAGCGCGGCATGGAAGGAGAATTACAACTAGACAATAGAGCCTGCAGTAATTCAATCTAACCTTGTACTTACAGAAAACAATGAGATAATGAACAGAAAAATTACCAGGCACATATTGCATTTTGTTAGAGGGGGGGCGAAGGGGGAGAAGTGGAAGGGGGGTGTGGTGGGGAGGGAGAGGACTGGCACATGCAATGCTAATGGCATCGCTCAAGCTGAGCAAACGTTTCTCCAACACAATCAGAGTTCGCCGTCGAAGGGCCTCTGGGGAGCTGAGATGAGGCTAGATCGTGAACAAAAAAATGTAATTTATAAGGCGTCTGTGGACTGGAATTTATCATCGGATCCGCTCGCCGCCGCTCAATTGATATGTAGTTGATTTCAAACAACACCCCCCAGGCACCCACAGGGAACATTTTTTAGATTTTACGCTTGGATATATCTGTTTAACTCGCCATTTACCAAAACAACGGCCCGATGACAGCACAAACAAGTCACCCTGGAACAAACACACACACGCACACTCTGCATCTGCCTGACCCCTGAGCTCAAGGAGTCTGCTGGGAATACAGGAAGGGGTGGGGAAAGGCGATAGAGGTTGCTGGGGCTGCATGGAACAGTATTTTATTGTTAATTATTAGGATTATTCTTTCCAGCTAATAAACTGATGACTTAGCACAAGGTTTGTAAACCTGCTTTAGAGCTCCCTTTCCTTCTGTCTGGTTTGCATCTGCCTCCTGTGCCAGGCATGAATCATGATAGTTTCTGGGTTACTCCAGTGCTTTTACCCCCTTGGGACCAGTTCTTGAGTGGGTTGTCCATGGGACTGTTGGGGTCCTCAAAATCTCTGGTGATCGGTGCTTAATTTGTAAGAAAGAGGTGCCGGGGCTCAAGCAATTTTTTTACATCCATAACTGACACGGCAAGCCAGAGGTGCCGGGGCTATGAACTGCCAAGCCCAGAGGTGCCAGGACTCAGCCCGGTGATCCAGCACTAGACTGCAGAGGACAGCATTTTCTTATGAGAAATGAGTGTGTGCGCGGGGTGGCTTAATCTAGTTCCTGCAATAAAGAAATAGCCACATCACAAAAGAGGCTCCCGCAGTAGGCCCCTCCGCTGAGACAAAGGATAAGTACTGAACAGAGCTTGGAAACTGAAGTACTCTCTCCCTCCTAAAAGTGGTCACCACAGAAAAAGAGTCGAGGCGCATCACTGGGGCAGAGTGGAAGAAACTATGTCATTGTCTTATGGTAGCACCTCGTTGCCTCGATCGGGGGCCCATTTTGTTAGGGGATGTATAAGCAAGTACTAAGACATCCCTCTCCTGGGGAGCTCATTGCCTAGGTTTATAAAGCATTGTTATCCCCATTTTACAAGGAGGAAATTGAAACTACCATTGCCCAGTCGGAATTTTTTTGTGACTAACAACCGGTCTTCTTGTGCATATAGTAATTTCATGTCCCACCCAAAAGTGGGGAAAAATAACGTAACATTGGCCCGATAAAACATTTGTTTTATAATTTAGTGTAACACACATTATTTACATTATGGTAATGCCTGGCCCATGACTGGCCACGGTCACGGACCAGGACCCCGTCGTGCATGGTGCTGTACAAACACAGAACAAAAAAGAGGGCACCTATGCCAAAGCGCTTACAGTCATATGATGAACGTTAAGATAGGCTGTAACTTTTTGCCTAAATATGAATGAATGATGTATCGACATTACACCACACTGCAAAATTTTGTGACACTGTGTTAACCCTCTCCAGTACATTTGCTTAATGATGTTAACTAGTTGGGCCTGAGACGGCAGATCTGTTGCATAGATGTCTCACATGGATTTAAGTACAAAATTAAGTAACAGCGGAAAGGCAGGCTTGCTGCCTACAGTAGCACTCAGCAGTATTACAGGAGGATCAAAATTCAGACCCCAGTGAGACTGCATAATGTCATGAACCAGATCTTTTTTAAAAAAAAAAAAAACATGCAAAGATAGGCAATTTTAAAAATGTTTACTTTAAAAAAAAAAATCAAGAGAATTTAGTGGTGACCATAGATGACAACCCTGGAAACTGAAAAAGCTTCACACATAAATCCTGGGCATTAACAACCTCAACTTTCTCACCCCATGAATGTCCCTCAACAACAATCCTGAGGTGTTGGGCCAGCCCTAGGTAAGGGAAGGGAGTTCAGTGTCCATGACCCACTCGGGTGTTGTCCTCTCTGCTGAGATTACAAACCAGGAGGTGAGTTAGTGCCAGCTGTGCAGTTTGTCTAAGGAACCTTCTTGTTTGTGTATAGAACCCTCTACAGACCCTGAGGCACCTTACAAAGTCCATAGAAGCTCTGTCTTACCTCTCTCTCTCTCTCTCTCTCTCTCTGTGAGTGTTTGTGTATAATCATGCACAAAGAGATGGTTAATATTTGTTGAGTCCAAGGAAAGAGGATTAGGCTTTCCTGCCAGATCATCTCAAGAGAGGGTGCAAACATTGCTAGAAAGAGTAGCAGTGGAAACAGAGTAGTTAGGTGCAAAGATAACACACAAAAAGACAAAGATAGAGGTGCCAGCTCAGGCAGGTGAAAAGGTGAAGCTATTCCTACCCAGATCCGAAATGGCATGGGAGTGCATTGAGCCCTTCAAATACCTGGGTAGTATGACCACACGGGACGCTAAATATCACTTACAACCTACAGTTGGACTTGCAACTGCTGCTCTCGTGACACAGCCACATTTGGAAGAGGAAAGGTATTACTATGAAGTGTGAAATGCACTTGCTGCAGTCTCTTGTCTTCAGCATCTTGCTATATGCATGTGAGACACGGACATCAAAGAAACAGACATTCAGAGGTTTTCTGCCTTTGAATTGAAATGCTACAGGCAATAGCTGTGTGGTAGCTATACTTCACATGTGACTAACAAGGAAGTAATTTCCCAAATTTACAGCACAACTGGAGTGATATCTGGTATTATTAAGATGGGCACATGAAGAAAACTTGAGTTTGCCGAGACATGTGGTTCGGCTGAGTGGAGGAAGATTGCCAAGGCTTGTGTTGCAGGGACTGGTGCAAGGGGCAGGGGGTGCTGGCTATGAGGGTCATTCGGTGATGCAGCTGATTGGATGTGATGCAATATGGCGTGCTTCTCAAGGCTGTGTGAAGCCCACAAAATGTGGAGGAAGATTGCCGGTGACTCTCGTCTGTTGTTTTTACTGTTCATTCTGAGGTGACTTGGTGGTGCTTTGCACTGAGAGAGAATATAATATAGGGAAGCGGAATGTCCAGTCAGCTATTTTAATTTTTAATCCAAGCAGCAATGGTGCCTGCAACTAACAAACAGGACGTGCACGTCCTCCTCGGGAATTCTGCCAGCCAGGACCCCATAGCATATGGATGGCCTAGGCAAACGCACTGCCAGCACACTTAAGTGCTGGCCTGATGAGCACGTGCTGCTCATTTCAGCAAGCCCACTAAATAGCAGGGGTCTGGACAGGCTCTCTAGATGGTTAATAATGCCCCTTTGAAGCCAAAGTGCGTGGCTTAGCACAGGAACTGTTCTCTTTTCCTAATGCTGTCCTGAGTGCTAGGAAGAGAATGTGACTTTCTGCTGGTATGGAAGAAAGAGGCTCCTTATATCCTCTTCTGCCCCAATGCACCCATGAGGCATGTGGGAGGACCTAGCTTAGAGGCTGATAGGCATTTTGTACATTTCAAATAAACAGGTCAGTGTATTATCACTGTAATGTGGGGTACGATATAGTTTGAGTACTAGTCAACTGTCCTTGATTTCCTGGATGCCTCTTCCTGAATCCACTCAGCTCCGGAGGGTTACGATTAGCCTCTTTGATCATCCATTTTTAATAAGAGAATGTTTCGCTCATGACAGGTGCTAAATAGGCCGGGCTGGAGGCTGTAGAGAAAGCGCAGCATTAGCTTTTGCAGCACTCCAACAACGTGCCTCCATCCTCACCGACAGAAGCCATCTCCAGGGTTGTTCAGCCTGCCCATCAATTGAAACCGTACCTACACGCTGTGTAGCGGGGCAGTCACCCCTCTCCGGCCCTGAAAGGGTTAAAAGCCAGCCCTTGGAGAGGGCTGGGGCTGAGAGCCAATAAGAATAGGCTGATTGGGAAGGCAGCCACAGCTGGGGCCACACCCCAATCAGGCCACAGCTGGCCCTATAAAAGGGCTGTGAGCCAGGAGCTGAGTCAGTCTCTCTCTTGCTCTGGAGAGAGAAGGACCTGGCTGCCTGGGAGCTCAGGGTACAGGGAATGGAGCAGGGCTGGGGAAAGGCAAGGGGAGCTGAGGAGCTCCAGCCTGGTAAATCCCCAGGCTGTGGGCCTTGCTAAAAGGCCAAAACAGGTACTGGGGTTGCAGATGCAGCAGCCCAGAGATAGACAGAGGCAGCTGGTCCAACCTCCTTGCCAATGATGAGTGGCCATGACAGATTGCAGTCTGCCCCAGTGAGTGGGGGCTAGATGGTGACTGGCAGTAGCCACTGAGGCAAGGTGGGTGAGAGGGTTGGGGGTTCCCCTGGGAGGGGAGACCCAGAGTGTGTTGGGGTACTGCTGGGGCAGAACCCCAAGGTAAGGGGCACTGGGGTCCAGGAGGGACACGGGGGGCCTGAGGCAAGTGATACATTGGCCAGCAGAGGGCGCTCTGAGTGCTGGATGAGCTAATTCCCAAGAAGACCAGCAGGAGACGCCCTGCCGGTGAGTCACGCTTCGCTACACACTGCCATCCAGGGAGCCAATTGATGTCCGTTGTCAGAATAGTATTTTGGGGGAGGAGGGCTCTTGTGCACTGGGCATGGGTCTGAGCAGAAAAACAACGGCGATATCTAAGCATGGCTGGATGTGAACAGCTGATTGCAGTTCACAGAGAGTCTCCAGATCACACTTCCAGTGCCCCAGTCATCCAGTTCCCCACCAAGGCCCATTGTTCAGCATTCCATCTGTAATGCTTCTAGAACATCAAGGATAGGGGACAGCTCTAATGACAGAACGGGCTTAACAGTGTTGTGTTATAATCCAAACAGGTTTATGTAGGGTTTAAATTCTCATACAGTATTTCCTGGAGCCCCTCCACCCTCCCGGACCCCAGCATCCATTCAGGGCTCTGGGTTTCAGCTGCAGGGCAGGGGTGTCTTGGGGCGTTAGCCCCGTGGCATGAGCTGGGTCTCAGGATTTCACCCCAGCTCCAGATAGCTCTGGCTGAATTTAAGCCTTGGGTTTATGAGTGATTCAATACAGGATGGTAGAGGGAAATAACAAAGTGTAGTAAAAATTACAATGTTTAGCTGCTTAGGCACATAATGGGAACATCTCCTGTGACTATTCATTCAAAACTTTAATCTAATTTGCTCCTGGCCCTTTTTGTGCTTGGTTTCTGTGAACAGGGTAGCGAACAAGTTGACACAGGCAAGTGAACTAGGGCAGAAGCATTTTCCCAATACATGGAAAACAAAGTCCAAATTCACAGCCACAGACATTCACACCAGAAACCTGCTTGTAAGAATTGCAATCATCCAACATGGGCACAGAAACACATCATGTGATCCATCCAAAACAGTTCAAATATCACATATTCACCAACAAGACCAAGAACTAATTGCTGGATAATATTTTAACAAAATTTGAGAAAAATTGCGGTCTATTCGGACAATTTTCAAACAAAGAGATGAAATTCATCTAACACATTAATGTCACATATACTTGCCCAGCAATATAGAATACCATAGAGGAGAGGGAAACTGCTTTTTCAAAGGCCGTTTCACAGAATAGACACCCAGGGACCAAATGCTCAGCTGGTATGAATCACCAGACAGAGATCTGGCCCATGCATTCTTGTGGAAAAAGTAAGTTCTCATGAAACATTTAAAGGAACAGGGCATCTTGGAGCAGCAATGATAATTTTTTCAATGATTCAAAACAAGAATTGCTACATGGTTTATTATTACTAATTTTAATAGACGGGGACCACAGTTGGCCATTTCTTTACCTAAGATATGTACCAAAAAATAACAATGCACATTTGTTAAAAAAAGAGTTTCCTTTTTGGCCCTGGTTCATATAAATCTGTTTTTCCCCACAGTGAAAAGTACAAGCCTACAATGTATAGCAACCAGGCCTTTGATACAACCTGTGACTGCACAGGCAGTTAGTATTCCATTGCAACACAAAGGATTTCTAATACGAAAGACAGCAAATGATTGCACAGGATCTAAAGGATTGTGACTAGAGCTGCATAAAATGGTTTGGAATAAACATTACCCATGGCAAATATCACCATGTAACCTAATGAGCCTGACATCAGCTTTCAGTGGGGGAAAAAAAAAGCCATATCAGGCTTAGAAATGCTGCTTTGGGTTTGTTGTTTTGCCTCCCTGCAAAGTGATGTATTTGCTAATCATGTTCCTTACGGATTTTATATAACTTGGTACCTTCTGCTGTAAGGTCATTGTGCAAGAAAACTACAGACAGCCGAACAAAAGGCAAGTTCTATGTCTGATTCTTGGGCAGCACCATCCGTCTGCTGTCTTGAGCTGTAGCTTACAGGCTTACAAAAGTTTATGCCATCAAAGTCATCAGCCTAAACGTGATGTAAACTCCAGATTGGTATCTAACAGATAGAGGCCCAAACCAAAACCCTGGATCTGACCCCACCTCTGCCACCCTGAAATTGGGGGTTTTCCAATGCTTGGACTCTGGGCCTGAATTTGGGAACTTGAGCCCATCTCTACGGGTGCCATAAAAGGGAGCCCATCTGAACACTTGGATAGTTCACATGTATGGGACACTTGAAAGGTCTGTATAATGCTCTAAAAGTAATTTATTAGCTGGAATAAAATTTGCCTGTCTACGAATCATAGCGCAACCTTTCCAGTAGCTTCAAGAGACCATAATTAGTTACTACACATTAGTAACTTTTGTTAATTGCCTTCTTCAGTGTGCACAGAAGAAGACATGCTCCCTGACTTGAGGTGCTTACAGTCTAAATGAAGCCATGAAATCCAGCTGGTTTTCCAACTTACAGCATTTGTTTTTAACATACTTTAAAGAACGTGTGCGATAACCTTGAGAAGGCCACTTCAGATACTTCATACAAAGCAAGGGGGCAGGGACACCATACACAGACCGAGTAACTGTAGGGCCGCCCATTCTTTGATAAGCGGAAGCAGCTCTGTGCTGAATGGGAGGTTCTGTCATCTAATAGCTGCTCCACTGTACCTCACTCTTTGGTCATGGAATACAAAGGACACGTTTGTAGGCAGCCATGGCTGGGATACTTAGGGTCTTCTCTTGTTCTCATTGATGATTTACATTGCTGCTTCAGCATTGGGCCCCACACAGAGGCGAGCACCACTGGGAATTAGGCTGAGACTATCAAACCTATGACCTATTGCAAGTTAGATTTGAACCTGGATCACTGGGCTGAGGAAGGTAAAAATATTAGCCCATAGCATATGATCATTTGGATTTTCCCCAATACCAATTAACACAGGTAGTCCGCTTCAAAGCCCATGATCCGCTGGGCTGTCACCATAAGCCCCTATAATATATTTCAACTGTGGAAACATCAGAATGGTCTTAAGCAAATCAGTTAGCATGCTGTTTAATGTCTTTGGTATAAACATAACCATGAGACAAATGGTCTCTCTCCATTGACCCTAATCTTGAGTAAGAAGATAAAATGGCTTTAGCACAGACTTTCTCCTTTAAGTAAGGTAAATGGAAACACAGCATTATGTCAGCCGTGGCATGCCAGCATTACAACTATTTTCAGTGTGGCAAAATGCCTTTTTTCTTTCCTCCTGGATTGCATAGTTCCTCTGACAAGGAAGGGTAAAGACCCTCAAGGGTTCTCAGAGAACATCAATATGTTTTGTATTTAATGTGCTGGCTCAGTTACAGCAAATTAAAGAGAGTGGGCCTGGTACAAGATAATGCAGCATGCAGTTCCTCACTCCCTAGTCGAGTGGTATACACTGAAAATGATACTCCAGTGTGGAGAAATAGTGCACATTACATCCCCCTGCAGTAACAGAAGAGACATTAGACAAAGCCCTGAGTCTTAATGGTACACATCAGGAAAACATCTGAGCTTGGGCCTTCAATCACAAACGCTGCAGGATTTAAAAATGAATAAACTTCACATTGTGATTCTCTTATTTATCCTTTATGCAAATTGTCCCTGGGAGGACACATTATGTTCACTGCATGGCACAGCACAGACCTGCAGTAAAGCTTTGAGGGCCACTAGGATGTGATACGAAATACTCCAGGCCCCTTCCTTACAGTTTGTGAAGCAAAAACAAAAATATATTCTGGATCCCTTTTTATTCAGCATCAGAAATATTCCAATATTAGGCAAAGAAGTCAGTAGAAACAATAAAGGGTAATCCTATTTGCATTCCGATATGATTGTTCCATGGCAGGACTTGGTGACAAGGCTTAGTAAATATAGCTCTGAAAGTAATTTTTAAAATTCAGAGAAGCTAACAACTTCAAAATAATACATCACTAAAAGGTAACAAATGAATTGATTTTAACAAGTATGGTGGGCTAATAAATTGTTCAGATGGCCTTGGAACCTTAAAATTAGTTATATAGTCAACCTGTTCAAGCTACTCAATGGGATTGCAACACAACAGATCTGCTCAAAATTATTTTCCTGGCCAACATTTCTTACCCTCTTCAATCTTTTCATGATTAACACAAATGTTTCAGAGTGGTAGCCGTGTTAGTACAAATCTATCACAGTCTCCTTGAATGAGTATGTCCAAAACGGCAAAGCAGCAAACAGAAAGAACTGAAAGTTCAGGGACTCAGCCACAAACTTAACCATGTGAAGCCGTGGTCGGAGGGTAGATTAGCAGGCGGGTCAAAACTCCATAATCAAAAATCCATTCTCTTTAAAGTTAACTGAACAATTTCCTATTATGCCTCCTCCCTATTCAGGGACCAGTAGAGCACGGGAATATTCTTGCAGGTAAAGATGTCACTTCACTATGTGACCATCACTGACAAATATCCCAGGCTGAACAAACCTGCCAGGTCAACAGAATTATTGCACCAGCTATGGCTTAATATTCTATTGGTCCCAAGGGACTCCTTCGTAGGAGTTTAATTAAGAATCAGCCAGAGGTGAAACTAAGAGGGGAAATGTGAGGGAGCAAAGCTCCTCATCTTCTGCTAAAAGCTGAGGAAGCACTTTTTAGGTTGGGGGATCTGAGCTTCTCCCATGTTCTCTCTCCTTTCTGGATGATGAAGACTCAACGGGCAGGGAGAAATCTGAAGAGCGAGGAGCAAGAGGAGCTTGTACCTAGCTGAGGGATTTCCAACTCTCTCAACCTTCCGATCAGCAGGTGGAACAGCAGCACTGCCTGAATGGGAAAGAAGAGGTGGCCCAAACAGGAGTCCTCTATGCTCCAAAACAGACCAGATTGTGTGTAAGATCGCTATTGAAAATTCATTTAAAAGGTTCTAAAATGTATGCAATTGCGCTGAGTATTGTGAGGAAGGACTCATTTTAATTTGTTTTTTCAGCAAGGCAGATTTCCATCCTGGTCAAGTTTGAATGGGACATTTACATGGATGAAATGGGGAGAGACAGGCATGGGACCCTATCTAGCTGCATGCATAGCAGTGGAGAAAAATATAGTCTGACAAAAAAAATAAACATGTTGTCAGGAGAATACAGAAGAACTAAGACTAAACTGTATTTTAGTCAGCATGAATGAGCCTTAATATAGATTTAAATTTTGAAGACAGAAGATGGATTCAAGCCCATCAAAACTGATGGTTTCCAGTGAAAGGGAAAGCACTTGGCTGATTTATCGTCTCTCATAAGGAGGACACTGATCAGCTAAGAATTGATGCAGATGGTCTTTCATTCTTTCATTATTCCAGGTGCTTTGAAAAGAAGGAAGAATGTTGGACACAACAAAGCAAAAGTTCTCAAACCTGTGGTTTATGGAGCATAGGCTGGTGGTCTGCAGAGAGCTGACTGGTGACATGATGCTGGCTTGTCTTCTGTTTCCAACTGTTAAATCACATTTAAAGAAACCAAATATATACTCAATGCTTTCCTAATACTATTTAAATGCTACTGCTGCCATAGTGATTATGTGATCATAAATGAGAAGGGAAATGTCAATGAGATACTCTACTTAGATGTGCCCAACACTATGAAAAAGTTGGGGAACTCTTGGTACAGAGTTTATAAATACCTGGAATATTTGCTAGAAGATAAAGGCCAAAAACTCAGATGTAATTAAAATCAGACACATCTTTTGTTGCCTAACACTTCTAATTTTCTATTCCCATTCTGAAATGGGGGTGTGACCTATAATTATTATTCAATATTTGTATTCTAGTAGCATGCAAATTCCCCAATCACGATTGGACTCCCCAAACCTGATTCTGTATTGCTTGCATACCTGTTAACCTTTATGCAAGTTTTGGATGCATAATAGAGCTGAGTGAGCAATTTCTAATGCATAATTTATGCCTCTTCTTTCTGTTTGTGAAATACCCACAGATGGCAATTAAATTTAGTCCCGAATCAAAATTATTCATTGATGTTTTCTGTGATTTTTCTTTATTCTGTGGCTTGTTATTCAAATATCCAAGCTGACCTCATTAGTCATGCCTGATCACATAAGTCACATGGTGTTTTTTTCTGTTCCCTGAGTGGATGAGCACAGTTCTTCGTCCCAGACTTCTGGTGTGAATGGTGAGCGTTCTTTCTGAGTGTTAGCGTTTGACTGACATCTTTTCACACTGGCTTCCTGAAAGCATTCCTGCTAGCAAAACTCCAGTGCATGAATGATCGTGGAAAGAGAACTCAAAGGAGGCACCAGGGCAAGTCAGACATTGGTGCCAAGCTGCAGCTTCAGAACGCCGCAGGTCATGGGGAGCTGCCAGTGAACGTGTGGGGGTCACAATGGATCAGTGTTCACGATGCATCCCCTGTAAGTATCTGGCTGCAGCTTGTCTGTGGTCTGGAGAAACGGACAATCCAACTAGCATATCAGATTCGAGGATTACCACGAATCTCAGCCAACCGGTTTGCATACACCAAATAATAAGTGCATTTGTGATGTTTACTGTGTATGCTCAGTTTCTACATGGTATTGAGTATGAGCTGTTTTGTGCTGGCTGAGAGCTCTGTGGGAATAACATGAGCTCCCTGGGAACATTGGATACCTCCCCATTTATCACAGCCCTGGCTGGGGCACACTGCATCTTTCCATCTTCCTTCTGTGTAGCAGGAAACCTGCATTCACTATTCCCTCAACTCTCTCTCCACAAACACACTCATCAATTCTGGCTGCAGTAATTATTCCCCACAACCCAACCCCCACTTCGGCCTTTGCAGGTTCAAGCTGCTGCAGTTTGCATGACACAGGAATTTGGAGGGAATAGGTCACTTGGGCCTTTCAGACACAGGCTACAGCCTAAACAGTCTCCAGGGTGTCCCCGTTTTCAGGGGCTGAAATGGGGCCAGTTCAAATTTATTCAATATAAGTAAATGTTCATGGTCACTCTTCATCATTATCCACCCAACTGTAGTGCATAAAATCAGGCCCTTCATCACATGGGCGCTGACTTTTGGTTTTGCCGGTGGGTGCTTTTGAAGAGGTGTGTGCGCTGGGGGGACAGAGGCTCTGCCAGTTTTGGAGGGAGCGTATTTTCAGCATATTTATATACTTCTTTCATATTCCAGTTACCGAATATGTGTCTATCATTGGTATCCTAACAATTTAATCCTTATTAAAATGGTAATGAACTACATAATTACATTATCATGAATTACAGTATATTAAAACCATTCCACTCACCTACAAGCTGTCTTCACTAACATCCCAGTTTAAAGACATTACGTCTCACTATAGTTTTCTGGATGAAACTGTTATTTATCCATCTTTCAACCTGGCCCTACTCATGTCCATTACCTGACTGTGAATCGTGGAATTCTAATCTAATAATTCCACTTTCCGATTTAACTGTGCGCCATGTATATGCTCCTGCCACCTACTGGTGCCATTGTAAAGTGTCGGTAAGGCAAAGTAACTGCCAATGGACATTTTTAATAACAGTTATAATGTAAAAAAAACCTACTATGGCTCCTGGGTGCTGAGCACCCCCTATTTTTTTTCTGTAGGTGCTTGAGCACTGGAGCGCCCCGCAAGTTGGTGTCTATGGTCAGGTCTTCACTACCCACCGGATTGGCAGGTAGTGATCAATCTATTGGGGGTCGATTTATCACGTCTAGTGTTGCCGCGATAAAATCGATCCCTGATCGCACTCCCCATCGACTCCGGAACTCCAGCTCACGAGAGGCAGAAGCGGAGTCAACGGGGGAGCGGCAGCGGTCGTCTCGCCGCCGTCCTCACGGCCAGGTAAGTCGACCTAAGATACGCCGACTTCAGCTATGCTATTCACGTACCTGAAATTGAGCATCTTAGGTCGACCCCCCTGCTAGTGTAGACCTGAGCTATGTTTCATGCTGTGATTCTTTGTAGGTTTTTTTCATTCATTTTCTGACATTTTTCTTATTCTTTGATTCTCTCTATTCTTCACCCCTTGGCTAACAAACTCAAACTTTTTTTAATGTGTAGGGGAGAATGGCTTTGGTTTCATAAAGGAAAAGAGCAGACAAACAAGATTCAGGTCTGAGTCCCCAACCCTCATGAGGAAGATTTACGATCGCTGTGGATCTACTGACACCCACTCAGAAGCAAACGTATGGTAAACCTCTGCGTTTCTACCAAATGAAGAGACTGGAAATAATAAGTGTAGCTCCACAGGGTAGCACAGCTACACAACAGCAGCCTGCCTTCTCAGAGAGAGTCAGCAAAACCCAGCCTCTGCTCAGAGCACGAGAGCTCATTATTTCCTTTGCTGATATGAACACTATGTGGGAATATCTAAAGCAGCAGTTCTCAAACTGTGGGTCGGGACCCGACCCCGTTTTAATGGGGTTGCCAGGGCTGTCGCAGACTTGCTGGGGCCTGGGGCCAAAGCCCAAGCCCCAACTCCTGGGATCAAAGTCTGAGGGCTTCAGCCCTGGGTGGCAGGGCTCAGGTTACAAGCCCCTGCCTGGGGCTGAACCCAAGGTGGTGGGGCTTGGGCTTTGGCTTTGCCCCCCTTCCCCCGCCCTGGGGCTTGGGCAGGCTCAGGCTTCAGTCAGTCCACGCTCCTGGGGGTAGTTTAGTCATTTTTGTTGTCAGATGGGGGTCACAGTGCAATGGCATTTGAGTACCCCTGGTCTAAAGCATACAAGGGAGAAGGATGATCTTGTGGCTAACATGCAGGCTTGGGAGTCAGGAGTCTGTTACCCATGCACTTCCTGTGTGAATTTGGGTAAGTCGCTGTGTTTTCTCCAGCTGTGGGTGATAAACAGGGATGATAAAATGCTTGCTGTGGGAGCACCACATTTTTCTCCAGCATCCAGGTGCAGTTCAGCCTCAGTTATCATTCTGGGCCTGGTTTAATCGTGCACAAAAAAGAAATGACATCCCAAAGCAAAATCTCACAACCATTCCCACACCCCCAAATCCTAGAGTTTGGCTTATTGAAAGCTCATTAGAGGAGTAGCCATCTTAGTCTGTATCCACAAAAACAACGAGGAGTCCGGTGGCACCTTAAAGACTGACAGATTAACAGACTAACAGATCTGTTAGCCTTTAAGGTGCCACTGGATTCCTTGTTGTTTTTGAAATCTCATTAATACTCAAATTATGTCCTTACACTTTTACAGGAAAGCCCTTCTTTCCATAACTTAGTCTGACTCACCTGACTGAAACTCTACCAGCCATCTCTTAGGCCTCCACGGGCCTCCTTTTAACAGTGGTAGGGTGATCCCCTCTCACTTGGTATCAGGAGTTCATAAATCCTTTCCATAGATTCTAAGGGTTAATCCCTAGATTCCAGACAATCTTTACCCCCCCCCTCCCCAGGCCTTGCCTAGAGAGACCTAACAATCACTGCTGATCCCCTTCAGGCTCCCTAGTGGAGCACTCTGACTTTTATATCTTGCTTCCCTCTTCCCAGCAGGCTTTGCCGTAGCCTACAGTCAGATGTAAAGCTAGTCAATAAATGTCATTTTTCACAGGAAATTACAAAAAATTGTCTTTTTTTTCCAGAAAAAATAAATTCCCAGGAAAATATGAAAAAAGGGAGTGAAAGGGGGAAAATGGAGGGGATATTCGTTTTCAAAAAAATTGGTTTTCATTCTGAAAACAACAACAGATTTTTGAACTAAAATTCAGCAAAAACAAAAAAAAATGCCATTTTCTGTCAACAATATGGTTTTGATGGAAAACTTTCAAAGTTCTAGTCACATGATCTTGAAGGAAACCAGACACAGGTAAGAGCTGAGTCTAGCTACCTCTGAGGTTATGGCTCTGGGGTCCGGCTTCAGAGCCCGAGCTCCAGCTTGAGCGGCAACTTCAAAGCACTGCCTATGCTGCTATATCCCGCTAACCCGAGTGTATCAACCTGGGCTGGGAGGCTTGGTTCCCAGGGCCGCCCAGACGGGGGGGGCAAGTGGGGCAATTTGCCCCAGGCCTCGGGCCCCGCAGGGGCCCCCACGAGAGTTTTTCGGGGCCCCTGGAGCGGGGTCCTTCACTTGCTCTGGGAGCCCTGGAAAACTCTTGCGGGGCCCGGGACCCCGGAGCTTCTTCCGCTCCAGGTCTTCGGCAGCAATTCGGCGGCAGGGGGTCGTTCCGCTCGGGGACCCGCCACTGCCGAAGTGCCCCGAAGACCCGCAGTGGGGGGTCCTTCTGCCCCGGGACCCGCAGCCAAAGACCCCAAGCCCCCGGAATCCTCTGGGCAGCTCTGTTGGTTCCTCAGGCAATATAGACATACCCTCAAAGACCCAGCCACCTACTGCCAGTGGCATCTCTCTCAGATGTAACTAATTGTCTGTAAAGTGCTTTGAGATCCTCAGACAGAAGGGGCTGTATAAATAACAACAACAGGAAAGTATCAGAGGGATAGCCGTGTTAGTCTGAATCTGTAAAAAGCAACAGAGGGTCCTGTGGCACCTTTAAGACTAACAGAAGTATTATCTCCATACTGATTTATACCTGCCTCTGGAAATTTCCATTACTTGCATCTGAAGAAGTGAGATTCTTACCCACGAAAGTTTATGCTCCCAATACTTCTGTTAGTCTTAGGCTAGGTCTATACTACCCGCCGTCAGGACGCGACAATCGATCCCCGAATCAGCGCTCTTACTCCACCAGCGGAGGTGGTAGTAAGTGCCGTCGACGGGAAGCCGCAGAAGTCGATTTTGCCGCCGTCCTCACAAGGGGGTAAGTCGGCTGCGATACGCCGAATTCAGCTACGCTATTCACGTAGCTGAATTTGCGTATCTTAAATCGACTCCCCCCTGTAGTGTAGATGTACCCTTAAAGGTGCCACAGGACCCTCTGTTGCTTACAACAGGAAAAGTGCCCAATATCAAAGCAATACACATTTTGTATTCTATTCATAAACATCATCATCATCTAATATAGTTGCAGGCGCCCACGTGTGTTCTGAGTGTAATTTAGTTTGCCATTAATCCAAACCCTGGGTAAAGAGACAGAGCTTGTCTGTGCACATTTTTTTTTTCATTGTCAGTGAAACCAGCGCAAAACAAATTATTTCTGATCATTTTGCAAACAGGAAAAGACTGGTGAATTTACCTTGATTATACATCTGCAGAATGGCAGTTTTCTACAGTTTCCCAGCAAGAAGTTGCTGTAACAATTAAGCAAATCTTCTGCTCTGTTTACACATATCCTAATGCAGGTTGGTAACTCCATGTTGAGCTAGTCTAGTTATCCATGTGAGTGAAACAGCCTTACACCATTACATTTAGGTCTGGATCTTAATTTCAAAGACCTCTCTCTCTCTCTCTAACAATGTACTCATTACCCTAGGAGCTGAGTGCCAATATTTGGAGGAAGGACATTTGGATCTGGGTTTGACCCATTATAAATATAAGAGCCACTTGCAGATCTTGGTTCAGATTCAAATGCCCCTCAAAGTTCAGTGCTGAAGGTTTGGTTCAGGCCTCTATCTGTAAATCATCTTCTTGTTTTTACCATGTGTGGTTGCACAACCCACCACTTGCCTCCTTATAGGGCTGATCCAGCTCCCACTGAAATCAGTGAAAGTCTTTCCCTCACTTCCACCGCTGCAACACTCTTCAAGTGCAAGGACGTGGCCAGGTGTTAGTGAGGACAAAATATTGCCCCAGGGATTCCCATAACATAAGCCTGTATTTTTCCATTCTGATGCAATGTTATATTTTTGGGTGCAATATTTTTACTAGTCAAATCTTGCAAAACTCTTGCTGATGGAAATATGTTTCCAATCCGTTAAAACAGAGAACAGGCCACTTTGACACTTGGTCCCATTTCTCAGCTGAGTGTTACTCTTAGTCCAGCTTGCTTAGATAAACAGCCATAAATATTTTGTGAAACAAAATTCGTGTGCTAAATATTTAACGAAGGAAGCATCTCTAGTCTTCTATGCTCTCCGCCTATATTCAGAACTAATCACTCTACCTATCTGTACTTCCTCATATCCCCCGTCCCTCCCATTTCAAACTGTTAGGGACTAACTTTCCTATATTATGGGAACATGAATGATCGACTAATGAAAGCTGCTGAGTCAAAACTGAGGGCTTGTCTACACTTAAGCGCTACAGTGGCGCAGCAGTGCCACTGTAGCGCTTCAGTGTAGACACTACCTAAGCCGACTGGTGGGATTTTCCCAGTGGCATAGGTAATCCACCTCCCCGAGAAGCAGTAGCTAGGTCAATGGAAGAATTCTTCCTTCAGCCTAGCGCTGGCTTCATGGGGACTTAGGTCGGCTTAACCACGTCTCTCAAGGGTATGGATTTTTCACATCTCTGAGCAACGTAGTTTAACTGACCTAATTTTCTAGTGTAGACCAGGCCTGAGATACAGCACAATATATATATGGTGGCTTATCATGCATTGATACAGCATCTTTAAGCCAAATGGCTCTCAATTCTCTTTACAAAATGATTTGCAAATGAGGGCCCTGATTGTGGTTCCAATATAATCATTTGCAAAACTTCTAGTGACTTCAGTGGTGAAAGATCACCCCCGCTTTGGGGTTTTTTGAATCCAGGGCTTTGGTTTGGGCTCTTCTCTTATATAGAGAATCACTTTGCTTGTTACTGAAATGCAACCATTGCTGGGATGAACTGCAGAAACGCTGTAATGGCACATAGCAACACTACAGAAAAACTTTAGGACTGGAAAAACATTGTACCCAAATGAAAGAGCGGGAAACCCTAAGTAGACAGAGGGCATATGCTAACCAGTCTTTGGTAAGCACCCTTACTCTTGTGAGAAGTGCCATGGGGGTCTATAGAACTACACATGGTCAAGACCTTGGTTCTGCATCTTTTCCAAAGGATAGCACCTCAAGCAGTGCAACGCCCCCAATTCCACAGTGGGGTTCAGTCCTGACGCGGGGAAAAGAGCGCTACACAGTAAACCACCAACATTCAGCAGGTATTCATTGGTCTCAGCTCTTAGTTGATGCAATATGATGGAACCATTTGTAAGTAGAAACAGATTTTATAGATACAGACATTTGAATCCAATGGGCCAAACTAAAAGTCCTCCTAAGGACTGAGTAAAGTCTATGAGGACTTCATAATTCGTCTCAATCTACATAGTGTTATCTGTGAACACTATGCCAGGCTATTTTACAGTAGCCTGAAATTTGAGGTCTCACAAGATACTGTACTAACAGGCTGCTGGGTTTCATCTGCCACCTGTCTAATGATTCTTTTTTGCTTTGGGGTCTATACCAGAACCTCCTATTGGATCGGGCTGCTTGTGAGTACAGCACTTACGATGTAAAGATGCATGGAGAAGAAGTCAATTGTGTGGTCCAGTGGAACATAGATCACAAGAGAAACCATCCCTGCTAGACAGATGAACAACGCTGCTACTTGAACTTTTACTTTAATTTGGGGCGAGTGTTTTGTATTGGAAGCAAAGACATAATAGCCAAGAAGCTGTACTATATAGAATGCTTCATTCCCCAAAAACATGAATCCTACAACTCCACCCACTATTAGCCAGACAAGATAGCCTCCCTTTATCTGGTTGACTTGTTAAAGTATCCACTGTGCCTCAGCTTGCCATAACCAATGATCTAGGATACATTGAGGAGTATGCAAACACACTGGCAAAGACTTGGACCTCATAGCAAACAGCATGACGATAAGACTAACTGACGAATGCTCTGCAGAGCATATAATGCTACAACCACAAACAACAACAACAATGCAGAATTAGTGCCTAATACTAATATTAGCGTAAGGTTCCAAAAGGCATCGTCCCACTGCAGCCTGCACCCTCGTTTGTTTCAATTGCTTGAATGGGGCTGTTGTGTGGAAAGCATTTTATTCCATTTCTCAAGCCAGCCTGGTGCTCTTATGGGAAACAGTGGGAGATCATTCCATGCATGGGAAAGTGTCTTTGCTCAGGGCAAAATGTGCTGTTTGGAGAACTGAGCTGCATTTCCTTTGTGTCAGTGTGCTCGGAGGGCAACGTTAAAGCTTTAACAATGCAGAAAATAAATTCCCTATGTGTGTGTGTGTCTCTCTCTCTGTGTATATATAGATATAGATGGATACACACACATACACATGCTTAAAAAGCGGACATTCCAACCTTAAAATACAGAAGGACAATGTATGCTTTATAAAAATCTCTCTTTGGTTAGAAAAAAACAATTCAAACTGGCCCTCAGAAACAACCGAGAGAGGCTACCAAGACTAGAGTACAGGAGGCTATTATTCAATACTAGGATTTTTAATTATGTTGTAGAATTACGTATTGGTAGCGAGAGGCAAAAGCTGAAAGCCCAGATCCAAACAGCCTTGACCTTGGTGCAGTGTCAGCTCCAGATCTGGATTCGGTGATGTGAACCCATCTCTAATGCTATTGGATATTGTGACTGGGTGTTCCTGATTCTCTTCATGCTGCCAGATGCTGGGAAGCCACAGGTTAATTCCTGATCATTCACCAGGACAGTTAATATTCCTCTCTCATAGAGCTGGAAGGGACCCCAAAAGGTCATCAAGTCCAGCCCCCTGCTTCACTAGCAGAACCAAGTACTGATTTTGCCCCAGATCCCTAAGTGGCCCCCTCAAGGATTGAACTCACAAACCTGGGTTTAGCAGGTCAATGCTCAAACCACTGAGCTATCCTTCCCCCTTAGAGTCCACCTAAGTGTTTGGAGGTGAGAGACACCCTTTAGCAGAGGGAACTGGGAACAGAGACAGACAGACACTATTGCCATGTGGGAAAGCAGCCATTGCAGAGCTGTCAGTCAAGAAAGAAGGAAGGGCCCACTAGGCTGCAGAACACCCACAAGGCGGGGAGGATGCAGCCCTCCAGTGGGGTCTCCCAAAAAGTGATAATATTTTTAAAAAATAACAGACACCTGCTGGCTCCAATCCCTTCCTCTCCTCCTGTGGCAGCTACACAGGGCTCTCTTCTGTCCCCAAAGTTCCAGTTATTAATACAGGTCCAGTGTAAAGAAGGAGATGAAGAGAGACAGGACCTGCAGAGGGTTACGGGAGGGAGCAGAGAGACATGAGCCCCCTAATCTCCCCCTGAGCAGCTCTTCACCTGCACTCATCCAGTGTGGGTGCTGATCTCCACTGGCCCTGGTATGCACTGGGCCACACTGCCTCGAGTATGAAGCTAGTTTATGCAGTAAAGGTGAAGGGGCCTTGTGGATTTTTTAATGGACTGATGTTTTCTGATGGGAGCTTACTGCATATACACCTAGACCTTTCTCAGCCTTGATGGAAAGCCCATTTTATGGCATGCAAAGGAGAACATCATAAAACCCAAAGCATGTATGACTGCCTGATAAGAACCCACCTGCCTGTATTAGGGGCTATTCTCCACCGTCAGTCATTACACAAAGCACCCATAGAGCTCAATGGTAGCTGTCCATGGAGCAATGGCAGAATACAGGCCTTGGGGCTAAACCATAGCTGGCCCAGGTTAGCTGCTCTGAGGTGGGAAGAAGGCGCATTCCCTTCAACCTGTAACGGTGCAGCCATATCACTTCTGCCTGTGCTGTCACATAGTGTGCAAGGGGCTGGGGCTGCCATAAGTCCTCAGCTCTCTCAAGTGCATATGTCCAGGCAAGGGGCAGTGGAGGTCAGACCTCTGTGCTCCAGCTAGCGACCCACACAAAGATGGGAGCTCCTGCGGCACCTTCAAAAAGTACACTGCCCCTACCACCTTCAAGGCATTATTCCTGCCTGTCCCCTAGGCCAGCACAAGCTGCTCAGTCCACCTGCAGCCCAATGCAAAGTGGGCTTTAAGAACCAAAACGTAGCCTGTATTTTCCAGGTGAAATATAGAGCATTAAATCCTCAGCTGGCACAGCTCTATTGACATCAGCGAAGTCACAGTAATCTACGCCAGAGTCTTGGGCTGTAGAAAGAGCCTCCAGAGATGGTCAAAATTTTATTTTATTGTTTTCGTGAACATGGACTGTAATGATTTTTTTTTTTAATATCCTAGTTTAGCACTAAGGGGGGGGCGGTGTCTATATTCTCCCTTCAGCCTGAGCTCCTAATTCCCATTGATGCTAATGGGTCTAGCACGCATGTATCAAGGGGAGAAGAGACCCCTAAGGGTTCACAAAATATGCAGATGACTGGTTTTTAATGAATGCAAAATGTAAAACAAAAGAAGTATCACAGTCAAGCTGCTCATGCATAATAAAGTTCACAGTGAAAAGGGAACAAATAAATAGAAAAGTCTTCTTGGCTATAACCATCCTTAATATGTAATGGACAATTGAGAACAGCAGGCTCTCGGAAGCCCACATCATCAAATAGCAAATACATTTTGGCAACATGAAACCGTCTATGGCAGCATTTCTCAAGCTCTGTCCCACCAAGTTATGGGGAAAATATTCAGGCATCTGCTGACATACATTTATTTTGAAGGGAAGTGGGGAAATCTCCCCAAGGAGACTGGAAAGCTCTGGAAGGCTTGGGTCATTCATTCTAAGCACGCACTGAGGGGGAGCAGTTAATTTTTCTTGCTTTCTCGGCTATTTCCATGTGGCATGTAGCAAAAGCAGAGCCAGCTATAGAACATTTAGGCTCCAGTTCAGCAAGGTATTTAAGTAAGTGCCTAGCTTTAATCAAGTGAGTAGCCTCATTGAAGTCAATGCACAGGTTTGCTAAATTGGGGACTGAATTAGATGTGCTTTGAGGAGTCCACTGTGAAAGTTATTAAGCAAGAATTCTCCACCCCCTAAGCCCCTTTCTTTTTCTCCAGAGATGGTGCAAACCACAAAGCTCAGCTCTAAGGTCTGGATTCAGCAAAGCACATAAACATATTTTAAATAGGACTTAAACATGTCCTTAAAATTAAGCACATGCTTAAGTGCTTGGCTGAATCAGGACCAAAATCCACATTGTGATCTCTTTCTCTTTTTCTCTCTAAGTGTCAGATTCCAGTACCTTTAGTCGTATTGGGTAGTAACATTCCACATGCAGGCCCATAGTCTTCAATGAGACTACTCCAGGAGTAAGTCACTAATCAACGTGAGGTGATCTGGCAGACTCCAACCCTTAGAATAGTATATAGTACCTGCCCCCATGTATCTGAACATCTCCAAAACTCTGGGATGTTTGGATTTGATTTGGCTCGTTATGAGATGCAGAGATTAATTTTAGAGCTGGGCCCAATTTCAGATCATAACTTCCACAAATTTTAAGAGATGCAGGGTTTGGGTTCAGGTCCACCTCTACTGTTTTCATTACCTGATTGATTGACCCTACCCTGAAAAAGTGCCTGATCATCCCTAAGGAGGGTGCCCACACATCCCCTGGATCTATCGTAAAGAGGATGATGTAAGAGAACATGACAGATAGTTGGGAGCACTGGTGAAAAGACAAGGCAAACTTAAGAAACAAGGAGTGATTACTGCAGAACTGTATTTAGTTAATCTTCAGATCAAACCCTCAATAAAACAGGTACCAGCTCTTAGGAGGTCAGGGAACAGGCAATCTCTGTGTTCTTTACCAGGCAACTAGGGGAAAGATAAAGAGAACACATGTATAAGTGTCATTAGCATGCTAGCAGTGATATATAGAAAAAAAAAACTTTTAAAATAAATGAGCTGCTACAAAATAAACTACCTTGCGACAGAATGTACATAGGGGATATACAAAGTAAATTAAAAAACAGATTAAAGGAACATCTGTATATTAACATTGCCATAAAACAGCATAGTAGTAATAGCAGTGGCATGCAAAGGTATTATAAAATTATCTATCCAAGATGTTATGTCATATTAATGAAACTGTACAGCCAATAGAGCTCTCGAACTTATTCCTTTATGGTTTAAAAGAATTCTTTCCAGCAGCTAAACATTATGGGCCAAACTCAGTCCTGGTGTAAGAGAGTGCAACTCCTCACTGACTTCAATATAAGACATTCCTGCTTATGCCAAGAGTAAGTATTGCCTGCTGGGGCCAAGTTCTGCTCTTGTTTACACCTCTGCAATATTTGGCCCTACAGCCTCTATTTCCCTCTATGTGACTCTTCTAAGGCCTTGTCTGCACTATCGGGGGGAGATTGCCCTAAGTTACGCAACTTCAGCTATGTGACTAACGTAGCTGAAGTCGACGTACTTAGATCTACTTGCCACGGGGTCCACACTACGCTATGTCGACGGGAAACGCTCTCCCATCAACTCCCCTTGCGCTTATCATTAAGGTGGAGTACAGGAGTTGATGGGAAAGCGATCTGCGGTTGATTTAGTGGGTCTTCACTAGACCCGCTAAATCAACTGCCGATGCATTGATCGCTATGCGTCGATCCCCTGGTAAGTGTAGACAAGCCCAGCGACTTGGGGCAGGGTGCTTGGCTTTGTAAATTAGGCTCTGTTCTTGCACTGGGATGCGCCCTGTGCCCATGCAAGGCTGCGTTGAGGACTGTCTCCCCAACAGGGCAATGCAGAGGAGACTCTGGTAGGAGAATCTTGCAGAACTTCCTGTCCCCTGCAGGTATTACTGCATCTGGGCACAGTCTGCCCTCCAGCCATTTTAGTCCATTACATATTTTTCCACTTTCTGTAGCATCCGTGAGCTAGATATTGATCCCTCTGCAGAAACTCACATTTTCTGTGCCTTCCCTTCTCTTTTCACTAGAGAGACAGAAATCTGCCACAATCCTGCATTCAGACTAAGGGTATGTCTACACTACCCGCCGGATCGGCGTACAGCGATCGATCCAGCGGGGGTTGATTTATCGCGTCTAGTCTAGATGTGATAAATTGATCCCCGAGTGTTCTCCCATCGAGAGGCACAGGCGGAGTCGATGGGGGAGTGGCAGCAGTCGACTCACCGCAGTGAAGACACCACGGCAAGTCGATCTAAGTACGTCGACTTCAGCTACGTTATTCACATAGCTGAAGTTGCGTAACTTAGATCGATCCCTCCCAGTATAGACCAGGCCTAAGTCTGGGATTCACCAGTTTGTGTTTGGTAAAACTCACACTGAAAAACAACAAACAGAAATGTATTTCCAAACTATCTGGGGAGGTGGCATGTCTTCTGATTTCCCAGGGTTTCCATAAAATCCAAGTTAATTCTTAACAGTTTCATAAAATCTATATTTGTTTTTGTGCAGTCTGCATAAACTTCACGGCTGTTGAGCTAATTATGCAATTTTCCCAGGAAATGTTGGAATTATTAATAATATTTTAAATTATTAAGATTAATATGGGAATCCACCAAACACTAAGGCTATGTCTACACTACCGCTTATGTTGGTATAACTTACGTCACTCAGGGGTGTGATAAACAACCCCCCTGAGCGACATAACGTACACCAACATAGGCTGTTGTGTGCACAGCATTAGGTCAGCGGGAGAGCTTCTCCCGCCGACATAGCTTCTGCCGCTCGCGGAGGTGGTTTTATTATGCTGATGGGAAAACTTTCTCCCGTTGGCACAGAGCGTCAACCAGAGGCACTGCAGCGGCATAGCTGTATCGGTGTAGCTGCGCTGCTTGCAGTACTGTACGTGTAGACATGGCCTAATTTAACCATAGATTCCTTTATTAAATTCAAGGCCAAATGGTATTCGTACGATTGTTCTAAACACACCTAAAAAGCCTAACTAATAAGCAATTTACTACAACCAAACAGTAGCAAAACATTTATAAGCATTTGGTCAAGGTACTTACAAACAGGCTAAAGCCTGTGTGCTCAGACCCATATTGGTTAGCTCCAATGCGGTCAGGCAGGTATTTGCAACAAACGCTGTAAGAGTTTGCTTTTTTATACCCCACAAATAAGTGATGTCATTGCCAGTTACTGATCTCAGCTAAATCCACTCTGAGACAGTTCAACCTTATTTCCAGTCTTTATTCAGATAAGATTTACAATCACCTTTCTCCCCAACGCCTTTCCTCCCTATCTCTTCCCCTCCTTCTTGCTGCCCAAAATATTTTTCCATTGCATCTGGGTTCACATAGGCGTTAACATTGGCGTGTGAGTTGGGAAGGGCCATGTTGGCTCATTTTAAGACAGATTCTCTTTGTTTTATATAAAACCATCTGCAGTCACCCCTATGGGTCAGAAGCCTTCTTTTTAGAAACTTCCCCCTATCTCATTAGTTATTCTTTGAACCAAACACCCCCCCCCCCCCCCCCGACTTCATTTCCTCTGGCTTTATACCTTCTTATTTTCAAGGCCTTCCTTCTACTTGTTAGTCAGGGCCTTTCTTTACAACACAGATATATTTCCTTAACCAAATTTAAGATAACCCTAATTCTTTAATTTCATATTTATCCTACAGTATGCTAATCCCTGTGTCATTCCATTTTGTGGGAACCACTTTGATCCTAGCAAATGCAGAGTAGAGCTGGTCACTAGTGCAGAGAGATAGTGGCTGCCTTTGGAAAAATGCCTTTTGTCTTCATGCAAAAACACATCATCAACAAAATCAGCAGCAAATAAACCAATTTGTACAGTGTTTCACATTTTGGCATCAACCAATGAAAATCCACCACTGCATCTGGGACAGGTTTCCTACTAATTTAAATCAATCCTTATGCAGAAAAGGCTGCATAAGAGAGTGAAAATTCTTCAGAGTTTTCCTCACTAAGCATCCTACAAATCCTGCCACCAGGAGAGTTAGTCTCTTTGTGGAAGAAACAGTGGGCTCCATCCCTAAAACCGACGGAACTCCTGGCATCTATTGGAGGCCAGAGTCATTCATGCATAGGTCCTGTGTCTCTACACTGGCTCCAGGATTCCTTGGTGCTTTATCCAGTTTCCTGGCAGTACAGTTCCCACGGAGCTGCAGTGTCTAAAGCTCCATCATTGGCCTGCCATTCCTGGGTCCCTCTCTCCTCAGAAGGCAGGTTCCATAGCACGGAGGCAACCACACAGACAGCCTAAGGAGGTCTTCATGTTTGCTCAATGCTTGGTTGATTCAGGGGTGATGTGCATCCCAGCCAAACCCAAACCCTCACCAGCTATGGAGCTCTGATGCGGAGGAGAGCTCTGCAAGGGAAGGGGAATATGATGTTGCAAAGGTGGCAACTCCCAGCTCCCCACAGGCCAGAGGACATCGGCAAACGGAGACTCACCTGCGCAAGAATCCCCAGAATATGGTTTGACCCACCGGGATCGGTGGAGAGAGAAGCACATAGAGCAACAAGTTCCAAGAGTCATCAGCACAATCACTTACCTGTCATTTGCAAAACTGATCTGAAATTTTTAAAGATATTGCCACGTGATGGTTTCTGCCACTTTTGACAATTTCTCTTATTCACAAGCTTGGGTCTTTTATGGATAAGCAGGGCTGCAAAACAAACCAACAAAAACTATAGCAGCAACTTCCCATTAAGTCTGCATTACATGGCAACACAGCAATAGGATACTAAAAACATCTGATTGGATTAAAACTAAAACCCCATAGATACTATTTAGCCTCACACAGCAGACGAGTTCCACATTTGCCAGTACAACTGTCTGAGCACATTAATGACTTACGTGGCAACGCTAATGCAATAAGAATTATGCAATATGTATCACAATTGCCAACACTTCTGTGCAAGGCTAATGATACAGTGGAGAGCTTGCCTGTGCAATATTAGACTGGAAATTGCTAATATCATATTTATTTCTCTCCATCTGCCCTCTTTCCTTTCTAGTTGCCTTCCCTCTTGTCCTCAGGAGGAAAGTTGGACAAGTGGGCGTGAGCAAGCAGAGGAATTGAAGCATATTCCCCAGGCTTCTAGGCCAAGGAGGCAAAAGAACTGGAGAGAAGCAGTACGGATTGGGGCTTATCCAGAGGTCTAGACTCAGAATGCTTTTATCTCTTTCTTCTCGGCAGGTGGTGCCATAACACTGGCAGCCTCCTTGATAGGATGGGAGAAGAGGGATATACACAGCTACATAACCAGCCTCTCTTCTCATGTGGTACCATAGCAGATCACACCAGCTGGTCACTTCAGCTGACATACACTGGTTTAGCCATAAGCAAGCATAGGAGGGGTCCTGAACTCTGGGATTTCCTTTTCCCCATTGGTTTTCCATGGCTGAAATTTGCTGACCTGAAGGTCGCACTTGAAGGCCTCTCTTTTCTCGGAGGGCTTTCCCCAGAGGGCTGAGTGGATAGGTGAGGATGGGGTAGAAATGATTTCTAGTTCTGAGGAGGCCCGGGAGGGTTTTAGCGCTCGTGCATCAGTCCAGTTTGTCACAATGTAGCTTTTGATGAAGTGCGTACATGCAAGTCCTCGGTGTAGTAACCAGGTGGAGTCTTTGGGCTGGCCGCTGGAGAGACGAGCAGGGGAAAGTAGCCTTGTGTGATCTTAAAGCACCCTCTTCTCCTGGAGGTCATGAAAAGCATGGATCAAGGTGGCCAGGTCAACACCTTATAGGACAGGACTCAACCTCCTGGCCAGACATAGACAGAGGATGTGTTTAGCAGCCATAGCTACTTCAGTATCCAGTAGCAGAGAGGAATCCAGAAGAATCCTGTGATTGTGAACCACCCTGATGATAGGAGAGCAGATGCTCTCAACAGAGGATGGGATATTATGGACATGGCAAGTTCTTCAAAATACTGTCATCTTCCTTCCAGTATCACCTTTGCCTTAGCTGGACTTAGCTTTAGCCAACTGCTCCCCATACAGGTGCTGATCTCAGCCAGGCACCAGATACATTAGGAGATGCTGCTATTTATGTTTGCGATAGAAGAGATGTAAAGTTGAGTGTTGCCCAACCACTATTAACAGTTGAGTCCAGGGTGTCTCACAAACTCCCCAACAGCTTCACATACACCTTCAATAGGATGGGAGAGAGGAGTAAACCTTAGGGAGGACTGAAATGAAGATCTGAACTGTGCAGCCCAGGCCCATCCCTATTTATTACACTGCGTGCATGTTACGCACAGCATAGCGACCTGCTAGAAAAAGCAGGATTTTAAAGCATCATGATTCTACTGCTCAGTAATAACCACCACACTTTGCACTTAAATAGCAGCCAGGCATCTCACAGAACTGTTCAAACAAGAATTAAACCTCACTGCAACTCGGTGAGGAAGATCAGCATTATTACTCCCATAACAGATGGGTAAGGTAAAGGTCTACACTACTGTGGGAAGTCGACCTACGCCACGCAATTCCAGCTACATGAATAATGTAGCTGGAGTTGACGTACCTTAGGTCGAGTTACCACGGGATCTACACCACGGGAGGTTGACGGCGGAAAGTCTCCCGTCGACTTACCTTACTCTTCTCGTCGGGGGTAGAGTACTGGGGTCGACTGGAGAGCGATCTGCTGTCGATTTGGCGGGTCTTCACTAGACCCGCTAAATCGACCACCGGTGGATCAATCTCAGAGCATCGATCCCGGCTGTAGTGCAGACATAGCCTAAGGCAAGGAAATCTTTATGTAAAACAAAGCAAGGCAATGACACAGCCAGGCAGAATCAGGGGGTGAAATCCTAATCCCATTGAAGTCAATGGGAGTTTTACCATTGGCGTCAGTGAGGCCAGGATTTCACCTCAGAGTCTTGACTGCTAGTATCTTGCTCTAACCACTAGCCCACACTCCTTTCCTTCCCCATGTAATGATCAGCAATATCCCCTCTATGTACTGTGAATAGGTTACCACAGTGACTCATACAATTGTGGGGGGAAACTACTACACAAAAAGAATGGGTACAGAGGAAAATCTGCAATAATTTATACTTTAAACTGCACCTAAACCAGTGTAATGCCAATGACCTAGCTCCATCCACAGGTCTGGTGCATCATCTCCTTCCCATCAATGTCCCTCCCAGCCGAAAAGCATTCAGGATTGTGCTATTATTTACTGCCTATAGGCCTCATCCAAAACCAGGTCCCTATTGTGCTAGGCACTGTACAGACTTAGCATGAGAGAGAGTATCTCAGCTACAATATAAAAGGAAGAAGGGAAATGACTTGCCAAAGGACACAAAGTGAGTCAGTGGCAGAGGCAGGAATAGAGTCTAGGTGCTCGGGTCAGTGTTTTATTCACTGGACTAGGCCACCTCCCTATAGCATGAGGTTTCAACAGTTGCTTATGTTCCATGCACTGCAGGTGTTATTCCACCCCCTTTCCAAACTGAAGGTGCATCTCTGCAGCCAGTCTCTCCATCTGTCTATATTTATGTTTGGTTTTTATGCGGTTCCTCATGTGAAATGCGAAGTTTTAATAATGGAGAAATGATCATTCAGTGAATTTCACTGCAATAAAAATATGCTGGGAAGAAACCAAAAAGGGGAGAAAAAAATTAGGAACATTTAACACTTGGAGCGAGGGAAATGAAATATTTAATTAGCCGTAAATGGAAGGAGGGGTCCCCGAGCCCCCCACTTTCTTCCTCAGCAGAAATCAAACAACTTTTCCACACCGCGTCGCCTTCAGTACAATATGCTAATGACGTCCCTGATGCCCTCTTCAGCTGATCAAACTTAATTGTCTGTGTCAGGCTGCCAATTAATGAAAGGATCTCCTATAGTACCAACTTCCACAGCTACCTTAAAGGTTAATTGAATCATGTAAGCCCAATGCTCTGGCGAACACAACTTCAGGTTGCCATTCAAAGCTGAGGTCTGTAGGGGCAACAACTAAAGGAAAAGTTTAATTGTTAAGCAGCCAAATCTAACAGTTGCATTAGGAAAGAAAAGATCTTTCACACTCCTCCTCTCCCCTTTTTTAAAGCTTCAGAATATGTGTGTGTATGTGTGTGTGTGTGTGTGTGTGTGTATATATTTTGCAGTGTCTAGATCTGGGGTAAGCAAACTATAGCCCGCAGGCTGCAGCTGGCCTGTCAGACCTTTTAATGCAGCCCTCTAGCTCTCACCGGGAAGTGGGGTGGGGGACTTGTCCAGCTCCACGCGGCTCTTGGAAGCAGCGGCATGTATCCACTCCAGCTCCTATGTGTAGGTAAGCCAGGAGGCGCCACACGTTGTCCCTGCCCCAAGCGCAGGCTCTGCAGCTCCCATTGGCTGGACACTTCAGCCAATGGGAGCTGCAGGGGTGGTGCCTGAGGACAGGGCAGCGCGCAGAGCCGCCTGGCTGCACTTCTGCATAGGAGCTGGAGTGGGGGACATGCTGCTGTTTCCGGGAGCTGCATGAGGTAAGCGCTGCCTGGAACTGTACCCCTGACCTCTTCCTGTGCCCCAAGCCCCCCAAACCCTGATTCCCCTCCTGCCCTCCGAACCCCTCAGCCCCAGCCCGGAGCACCCTCCTGGACCCCAAACCCCGCATACCCAGCCCCACCCCAGAGTTTGTACCCCCTCCCACACCCTAACCCCCAATTTTGTTAGCATTCCTGGCCTGCCATACGATTTCCATACCCAGATGTGGCCCTCAGGCCAAAATGTTTGCCCATCCCTGGTCTAGATTGTTAACATTTCTCTACTGAGGGGTAATTATTAAGGACCAAACTCTGGTCAATGTGAGATGCACTCCCAGGTCCAAAGGCAGAGTTTGCCCTTTAGTCTGACATCATATTATCCTACAAAATGATCACCTGCTCACTAGAAAATCAAAATACATACAGAGTCACCGAGCCAGTGAACCATCCTGTAACAAGACAGGAGCAGAAGCAACAAGAACAATCCTGAGCCAAGAGATGTACAGAACCAAACCAAACTCAAAATCATGTATATGCATCCCTTCTACCTACCTTATGTACACAAATGTCCCCATTACCATAGTAGCGGAATACCTCCCCATCTTTTTTTTTTTTTTTTTAAAAAGAATGGACGTACCAAGGCCACACAAAAAATCTGGCCCAGCCAAAAGTGCCAGAACCTCGGTAGAAGTGTGTAGGGGGGCCCACGAGGCCCTGCTCCCTCTTTGGCCCCACCCAACCCCTCCTCTTCCCCCGAGACCCCCCCCTCCATTGCTCCACCCCCTGCTCCTCCACTTTCCCGAAGGCCCCGCGCCCTGGCCAGGCCAGAAGCCAGAGCCAGGCTGTGGGAAGAGTTGCCCAGGGAGCCCAGGCTGCTTTAGAGAGCCCTGGACCTCCTGAGCAGTGCAACCCAGGGAGCAGGGACATGGGCCAGGGGCTGCTCTTGGGCATCCTGGCCCACTGCCCAGGGTGAGAGGAGGGTCCAGGGCTCCCCACAGTGGTCCAGGCTCCCTGGGCGGATCTTTCTATGGCCTGACTCTGGCTTCTGGCCTGGCCAGGGGGTGGAGCCTTGGGGGAAAGAGGGGTGGGGCCACTGAGAGGAGCCAGCACCAGGAAGAGACTGGTGCCCTTGGCACGGGCTGCGCTTCATGGCAGAGGAGCTGATCACCTCCCCCCACTGCAAAGCACAGCCCCTTCCTGGGCTGCTCCATCCATGGGGGGGCCATGGCCCCTTCCGGTTCTGGCTCCCCTGGGCAAAGCAGGGCATTGACCAGGATCTCCCAGGTCCCAGGCTAGCATCCTAACCATTGGACATTCCCTTGCCCCACCCCATTCCACTTGTGTTTGGACCCTGTGTCAGGTCTATTTACGCTGTAAGATCTTTTGAACACAGCTCTGTCTTTTTGGTATGTTGATAAAGCATTTTGCACATTTTGGGGTGATGTAAAACTTATTAGAACCGATTAACTTTTTGTGTGGAAAAGTGGGTCATGACTCCATTGTAATGGGGTCACCAGGGCTGACATTACACTTGCTGGGGCCTGGGGCCGAAGCCCAAGGGCTTCAGCCTTGGGCAACAGGGCTTCGGCTGCAGCCCTGGATGGTGGGGCTCAGGTGACAGGCCCCCCACCCGGGCCTGAAGCCTTGGGGCTTTGGCTTTGCCCGCCCTCCTCCCACCTGGGGCTGAAGCCCTTGAGCTTCGGTTCTGGCCCGCAGCCTGGGATGGTGGGGCTGGGGCTTCAGCTTTGCCCACCCCCCACCCAGGGCTCGGGCAGGATCAGGCTTCAGTCCTCCTCCTGGGGTCATGTACTAATTTTTGTTGTCAGAAGGGGGTCCTGATGCAATGAAGTTAGAGAACCACTGCCTTAGGATGAATTTGGGCTGACAGAATTCCTCCTTAAAAGAGTCCAAGTGCTACACGGTCCCTGTTCACCTTCTCTTGTGCCACTGACAGCATATAGGGCAGAATCTAGTCCATGGTGTGTTTGTTTCACGTCACTCCTGCAGTTATGGTCAGTAAAAGGCAGTACTATTACTGTGGGGTGAACAGAATCAATCAATACCATTTCCAGGAACATCATCATTCAGGATGTCAGTGGCTATCAGTTTGGAGACAGGTTGAAGAGGAGGAAAAGAGTGTGTGGGCCTCTAAAAACCAGCGGGATAAAATATGTCTACAAATATTTGAGGCTATAAAGGCCAAGGAGGGAAAGGAATTGTTCACTGGGACAAGGAACAATATGATCACACAGAGCACAGAAAAATACAGGTCAAGTATCAGACAAAAACTCCTATCTGTGAGATATTTCAGTGTGTAGAATAGTCTCCTAAGGAAGAGCTTGAAGCTCTGTCGCTTAAAAGACATCACTGACGATCATCTATGGCCTTCATCACAGTAAGATCTAAGCACCTAACAATCTTCAATGTATTTATCCTCATCAGACTCCTGTGAGGTAGGGCAGTGCCATTATCCCCATTTTTCAGATGGGAAAGTGAGACATTGGGAGACTACGTGGCTTCCCAAGGTGGCACAGGTAGCCTGTGACACAGCAGGGACATGAATTCAGGTATCCCCAGTTCTATGCTAGAGCCCTAACCACTGGATTATCTTCCCTCTCCAACTAGCCTGTCTAACACTTTGGAGAACATCTTGTAGGGTCCAGTCCTGCACAATCAGATTGATTTATTTTTATTATTATTCTCATCATGCAAAACATCCCAAAGTCACATGACAATGAACAGTAAATGCAATGCATGAGAGTCACTGGCCAGCAATCTTCCTCCATGTTGTGTGGTCCTCACGCAGCCCTGAAATGCACGCCATACCGCAACCCGTCCAGTCAGCCACATCATCGAACCACACTTCCCGCGGGCACCCCTCGCCCAGGGTACCAGTCCCTGCAACACTTGCTTTGGCAATCTTCCTCAACTCAGCCGAACCACGTGTCCTACACATTTTTCGTCTCGTCTTCTTGATGATATCAAGTATCATCTGGTTATGCTGTAAGTTTTGGCGCTTACCTCATTGTAAATCATGCACGAGGTATAGCTGACATGCAGCAACCACTTCCTGCAGAACAAACCATTATTTTCCTACCAGTGAAGCTTGGAAGCAGGACATAAAGGACACCTTTGGACTATAGCACAGCAGCCGAGAAAGGAATAAAATTGTAAAATCCTGTAGGCATAAGGACCCAACACCAGCTGGGACAAGGGACAGATGGAGTATTTACCCCTCCCTCCTACTGCCTATTTTACCCCCTACCCAATCCTAAGGAAATTCCTCTTTTCTCCTTCCTGTTCAGTGCCCAGCAATGGAGGGTTGAGAAATGCTGCTTCAGGAGACTGCAGAGGTACAGACTGGCCAACTGAGCACCCCACTCCAGTATCCCTCAGTTTACTTCCTTCCCTCACCCAGCCACCAGCATCAGCACCTCAGCTCAGTGCCCACCATTCCCCCAGCCACAGCCCAAGAGGCCCAAACACACACGCTGCATCCAGCACTCAAAAAGCACCCTGGGTTTCCCACAATCCTTTGCAGTCCCTGGGAGATGAGACTTCCCAGCACGTCACCTATCAGGAAGGTGTAGTCACAGACAGCGCTGCCCCGTTTGCCTTCATCTGAGAAGGCCACTGAGGTCAGCTGTGTTTTCTCCTTTCTGTCCTGTGGTTTCATCTGAATTGGGAATGGGAAGGTATAAAGACCAATGACTTGAACACAATGGCCTCTTTTTCACCAGCAATTCTTGATCCTCCCTCAGTGTTGTTGTTGTTGGGGGGTGTTTCTGGTCCACTGAACCCATATCTCTATTACTTATTCTTGTAGCTCTTCTCCAGCACCTCAGATACCTTGTTCTGAGTGCTAAAATGAACTGATGAAATCCATTAATGAGAAAACAGTGTGCGTTCAGAGACATATGGGCTTTTCATCTGTTCAACCAATCATTGTGTTCCCCTTGTATGCATTTGATGCGTCTTCACATGTGGAACCATCTGAAAATGAAACCTTCTGAAGACACCATCTACGGTGTCTAGCAGAAATCAGCTGTCTAGCAGAAGCATCACACAAAAAACACAGCAGCAAACTGGACTAGAAACAGCACAGGGATGCTTTAAAATGGAATTTCAAGAAACAAAGCTCAAAGTAATTCACGGCGTTAGCCCTCCTTACACCAGCAGAGGTTCTGGCCTCAAAGGAGTTTATCCAAACTCTTTGTATTTTCATTTTGATTTAATGTGCATGTGTATTTTTCATGTAAATATTGATGATGAGCATGACCTTGGCTTGAAAAAGTTTGTGTCACCTTTATATTAACAGGTCCTTACAGGGAATAGGAACTTAGCTCTTTCAAAAATCAGTGCATTCCTTTCATTAGTCTAACAGTGTTTTCTCTTTTCCAAGGATACTCTGGCGTTTCTCTCTCTCCCCCTCCTTGTATGTATACAAGAATTGCAATGATGGTGGTGGTTTGCACTTAACTGACATTGTCTGCATGTTGGCAAACAGAAACAGACATGCCCGCCCCTTTAACAAACTCCTGTAAACTGATCTATTATCAACGGCAGGGCCCTGCTGTATAGCTGGCGGGCACAGTAATTAATTTCTATGCATATCATTGCCAGGATCACTTACTGATCCAGGGAGCAAGATCAGAGATGTCACACCATAAATTGAGTCAGAGCCTTCACCTCTGTGTTCAGTGTGCAATTTTACACACACTTGACAAAGTAACAAACAGGAGGTAAAAAAGGCAGCGGTTCCCCTGGGTGATGGATGGGGGGAATTGGCCCAATAAATTGTTCCCTGTAAAAAGCAATGTTTTCCTCATTAAAAGGCAGTGAATTCTCTATTGCTTTTCATTAGTTCTGGCCTTGCTAGACGTGAGGTTTAATTGGCAGTGTGTTTACAGGAGGCTGGCCCCAGAGGTGAAGGAGACAAAGAGGCTGGAAAGAGATTCTTATTTATTAAGGAGGTGACAGGCAGCTGCTTAATAAGTTTTTTGTGTGGGTCCTGGAAGAAGTTGCACCATGAAGAATGACTAAAAGGGTTTAACCCTTTATTTGCCATTGCTTAACAATTGAATCCATCTTTACCACCTGATTTTAATGTTTCTAACCCTCCCCACCTTACAAAGAAAAAAAAAATCACTGTCTGTTTCAAAGGGAAGTTGCCAAAACTCATTTTACATCTCATGTTCAGCTGCAATAAGCATCAGTTTGTTCAGGACAGATTCTCTCCCATCCAGACCCTCCAAGCACGTTCTCTATGTTGAGAAGGGAATTTACAATGGCAAACATTTTGCAGGTCCTGATTCATATTTGGGTACATGTAACATGCATCATTTTCTCAGCATCAAAGGGCAAATCTATGGTATAGCAGAAATTCAGGGGGGGTCACCAAACATTAAGCTGTGGAAAGACTGGCCACTTACACGTCTCATTACCGGGTGGCTTCATAAAAGCTTTTGGCAGGCACGAGTCACAAAAATAGATACATTTAAAATATAGGACAAAAGGGATTAGGTGAGATCACATAGAAAATGCAAACAAAACATTTTCATCATTGAGAAAACCAACCACAAAAAGAACCCTACCAAAACAAAACGCTACACTGCACACACAATACTCCCCCTGGGAAAAGAAAGAATGAACAAACCCCACATGACAGATGTTAGTCGCGTCACTTAATGCACTACTGGAAGATGTTCAGACACTAGGGTGATGAGGACAGCATAAGAACATTCAGAGAATAGAATTGCAGGATAAGGTTAAGAACCCAAGACCCTCAGAAGTCAGAGAGCCTGATTCTCTTCTCACACTGTTTTATGTTACTGTGGCTCCATCGCCTCTAGCGGAGTTTCCCCTGGTGTAAGTGAGAGGAGAACTGGCCCGAGAAGCCCCTAAATTTAAAGGATTTAAAACTTAGGGGCAAAATGTAAAGAGTTTCATCTAGATCTTTAGGGGCAGCGTGGCTTGTCTGACCATAAACCAGCTTTCCCCAGCGCAGGGCAATGTTGCACTGGTGTAGAACCAAAGAAGAGGCATGTTCCCCATGCATCCTCCCTGCTGCTAGAGTGGCTAGGGAAAGGGTGTGGCTACAGAAAAAAGAGCCAGGTAGGAATGCCCCTATGCCACAGTGCTCCTGGCCCATATTTTCAGTCCCCTGGGGCCATTCCTGCCCTCTGGCTGCTCTAACATAGCACAGGGGAGCAGCAAGTGCAGAGCAGCACTATGACCAGGGCCGGGCAAATGGAGAGCTTTAGGCAATTTTTGTTCACCTGGCCCTGATTTACATTCTGTGTATCGTGGCCATGCCCAAGGCCCCGGAGCTGGAGCAGAGTGACATTAGTGCCTAACCTGTATACTTCATGGAACACATTTAATAACGTGAACAAAAAAGCTTATGGTTCACACAGAGAAAATACACAAATGGAAAATACTAACCAGGTGCCACGTGGCCTTGTTAACATCGTGACATAAACCTCAGTTTTTGGAATCTCCTTTTTAGAGCTTGGTTTCCCAAACGTAATGTTGCACTAATAATAATGCTTGCATTTATAGTCGTGCAGGTGGGACTGCTCAGGCCTGCTTTGAAACAGACACCGTGAAATTGCTAACATTGCATCTCTGAGCAATCCCAATGCCTTGGAAAGCCGAGGTGACCTCTGCATTCTCAGCCTTTTGATTATCCGGGAGTCTAATATAGCACGTCTAGTGGTTTTGTAAATTCCAGCAATCATAGATGAGTATGGGGCTGTTTTCTTCATCTTGGGCTACATCTTCATTGCAGAAGTAACTCAAGTTGTCTACACTCGAGTTACTCCGCTAGAGTTAACCTACCTTGAATGAAAGTGGCCATACTGCAAAACAACATATGCGAGGCAAACAGTGATTGTATTAGCCACAGAAAGCACATGTATTAGCAGCACAGAGGAGCCATGCTGGTAGCAGATGAAATGTGCTAACTCAAGCTGCAGCCTTTGCCCCAGCCAACTTGAGTTAAAAGCACCACCACGCTCGAGTTATTGGGTTTTGTGTGCAGACAGGACTCACGCGAAGGACTATAACAAGTTAACTTTGCAGCAAAGACAAGACTGAGAGCCAAGAACCTCTGAATGGCAACTGACAAGGGGGAGCAGAGGGGTAGAGATATCTCCTGATCCTGGTATGTACATTTGGGTTCACCAAAGAATGTCACATGAGGTCTCAGTTCAACTAGTCATCAATATCATTGTCATGTGTATGTACAGGTACTATGGAAGGAGCCATGTATCTGTTCAAAAAAAGAACTAGATAAAATCATGGAGGATAGGTCCATCAGTGGCCATTAACCAGGATGGGCAGGGATGATGTCCCTAGCCTCTGTTTGCCAGAAGCTGGGAATGAGCGACAGGGAAAGGATCACTTGATTACCTCTTCTGGTCATTCCCTCTGGGGCACCTAGCACTGGCCATTGTTGGAAGACAGGATACTGGGCTAGATGGACCTTTGGTCTGACCCAGTAGGGCCATTCTTATGTTATGTTCTTATGAATAATACTGTTTTAATTAAATGTTTTTGCATGACTAACATGTTTTATAAGAGATTTAGTTTATAGCCCATTTTAAAAGTATGCTGATAAATACTGGCACCACAAACAGCACACACCTGACACCGGCCACTGTCAGAAGACAGGATACCGGTCTAGCTGGACCTTTGGTCTGACCCAGTATGGCCATTCTTATGTACCAGAAAATTATGTTCTGAAGCATGTAAATTAAAAGCAGGCCACCAAAAGGTGACAAGCCTTAGACCAGTTCCTCCAGACAGGAGATAAGAAATCTTTCTGTCAGGATATAAATTAAAAACTGGTAGCTAACACAATGAATGTCCATTTACGTGTGAAGTCAAATGTTAATGAAGAGATGTGAAGTCAATGGGGAAGGAGAACACCAGAAAAAAAGAAACCACAGGATGTTATCCTGTCTGTGAGTAAAAACAATGAACTTTGGGGGTATTTCTAGAAGGCAAAGAAAACACCCTGCCATCCTGTACTTAGGAAATAGACAGTGAAACGCAGTCATGAAAGCCGGGTCTCAGCCAGTTTTTGCTGAAAATGCTGAACAGGACTTTGGGTGAGATAAATTTCTTTGCACCTGTTGGTTAAGTTTAGTCTCCAGAAAGTGTATTATGATTTTGTTTTATATATAACCAATTGTTTTCAATATCCTGACTCACTATCTCCTGAATCTCTAGTCTTCGATGATGATAATCTTATTCGTGTTTTTGATATAAATATAGCTCAGTGCTATGTACCAAGCAAAGCATTGGTCCTGAATTGAATCTTACAAGTTGCTGTGTATTGTTCCTTTGGGAACAGCAGTCCTGGTAACTCTGTGAATGTTCAGTGGATAAGGGGCTGAACACTACAGGGACTGCACTGAGGACTTGGGGGTTTGTGTGTGCCTTTCAGTACCTTTACAGAGTGCAAGGCCTGCAGAGACCTGGAAAGTAGCACTTACGTTGCTAGAGGTTGGTGGATTCAGGGACCCGATCCACACCAAGCACAGATAAGGCTGCCTCATGCAAAGGGAACATAGTGGTGAGGTACCCCTGGGAACATAAGGACATAAGAGTGGCCAGACTGGGTCAGACCAAAGGTCCATCTAGCCCAGTATCCGGTCTTCTGACAGTGGCCAATGCCAGGTGCCCCAGAGGGAATGAACAGAACAGGCAATCACCAAGTGATCCATGCCCTGTTGCCCCTTCCCAGCTTCACAAAGCATCCACACAGTCAAGACAACAGCCTCATACATGGCAGATATGATCCTTCTGCCACACCATGGACACTTTAGATGATATCTACAAAGATACCTGACTTCAGTAGCGATGCTCTAGATATGGGCTTGACTTCCGTGAAGTTACAACAGACTGACACTTGGCCAGTTATGCTCTTGAGGGCTGATTGTCACTTAGAATGTGAGCCTGTATTCTGCATTTTGTCTGCTGTCATTTCAGTTTATGTTACTCCTGGGGGACACCACAAGAAAGTAGGAGACATGTCTCCTACATATTATGCTGAGAAGAGTCAGACCTCCACCCCTTTCAATAAAAGAGATATTTGTGCATGTTCAGTGCAGTATATGGAAAGGGGCAGGGGAAACACAAGGCCACCTCATTAATACGCGTGACGGGTGAACCTCAGAAGATTCAGTTCAAATAAACTCACAAAAGTTTAGATGCCTGACCACACTATCAATATCTGAACTGGCTATGCTTGCAAAACTGGTCTGGACAGAAGAAGCAGCGTAGGACTGGTTAAAATTTTGGATATTGATTTTTTTTAACTGAAACATTAAAATTGAAAAATAAAATTAATTGTTTTTTTTACCAAAGTAAAATATTTTGTGAAAAAATTCATGGTGTTTTAGAAAATTCTCCTCCTACATTTGTATTGAAATTGTTATCAAAAAATTTTCATTCACAAAAATTAATTAATTAAAACACACACAAAATTTTGAGGAAAAAAAATTGTTTCAGATATTTTAAACTGAAAAAAAAAATTCAAAAATGCTTTGTTAAACCACTTTTGCATTATTTGACTAGCTCTACAAAAGAATGATCAACATTTCTGCCACTCAGAAGAGGTTTGAATTTTGGAGGGAAGTACTTGCTTAAAATTTTTTATTCACAACCGTTTAAGCATCCCCTCTTAATTTTAACTGTAAATGGGGCTCGACCAAAATCCCAAATCTCATCCTGCTGAGTCTTTAAATTGACATTGGGTGTCTTTGTGACAGAGATACTCTAGTTCGGCCATGAGCTGGGCTTGCTACAGGAATCACAGAGTGAAGTCCTAATAGCTTGTGTCACGCATGCGGTCAGACAAGATGATCAATGATTGGAAAGGCCTTTCTGGCCTTCAAAATCTATGAAACACTCCTCAACTTTGTGACATTTTGAATCAGGATCCAGATCCAAATATGGCAGCTCAGGGCTATCCCTAAATTTAACACAAAGCATATTCTGTAGCTCATCACCTGTCGGAAGAAGCTATCTGTTTCTTACCTCCAGACATGCATATGTACAGGAGTATATTCTTAGTCTGTCTGCTTCTGAATATCCACCTGTTTTCCCCCCCAAAGAAAGGATTTAACAGATCCTCCCTGAGAGCTCATAGATGTAAAGCTTTACATAAATCATTTTACACTTCTAATACAAATCTTTTGTTTTGAAATCCAGATGGTGTGAATGGATCATGGGGGAGGATAGGTGTCAGTGGACTGGGTCGTAGGCGGTCAGGCCAGTTGATTAGAGCAGGAGTTAGGCCTACTGTCGAAGTCCGAATGCCAGAGCCAAAGGTTGAGGCAGAGCCAAGGTTTGGAACCAGATTACCAGGAGTCAGGGAAGGCAGGAGCAGGGCTGGTTCTGAGGTAGAAGCAAGGCTGGGACAGGATGGGAACAAGATTGGGTGCAGGGCAGGATCTGGACTGGAGCTGTGGAGGAGCAAAGCAGTACTGACCTGGTGCAGATGAGGGCCTTACTCCTGACAATAGGCCAATCTGGGAAGGGGCAGTACAGACAATTGCAGAGACATATGCCCCCACCGCTGACACCATCCTAACACGGTAATGAATGTAGGTGCTCCAAAATTACATTGATGGGTACAGTATAAGAATCTAGATACACGAATTCATTCAGAGAAGTGAACCAAAAACCTGCCCTTGTAGCAAATAACTTTTCCAAATAATATTGCAAATCAATGCTCCAATATTTATCCTTTCTTTATTTTCAACTCTAATATAAAAATATTTAAGAGTAAAATGCCTCACTTCATTCTGGCACGCGAGGCTTGTTGTGCTTAAAAGAAATACTGGTGAAATGGGAGCCTTAAAATTAAGTAGCATGGAGTATCTAATAATTAATTTGATTTTATATCCATGGTTTATTTAATGCAACTTTAAAACTACATTAAGAAACCAGAAACGAGCAGTTTCGCATGAAAAGGAGCTAGATGGGTTCCAACGATAGGCAGGAATTAGCAAGTTGGTCAGATGTTTAGGATCATTCTAACCAGAAAACTTGGGGGAGGAGGGGCGGATCCAAGGAGATGAGAGATTATTATAATTCATACTGCCATAGCGCGCAGAGGCCTCAACTGAGATCAGGGACCCACTGTGCTAGGTGCTGTACAAACACATAGTGAGAGATAACCCAGGCCTTGGAAAGGTATCAATCGAAATAGACGAAGAAAGCATTAGCGCCATGGGACACTGAGGCCCAGAGAGATGAAGTGATTTATCCAAGTTCACACAGGGAGTATGTGGCATAAAAGGAAACTGAACCCAAGGCCAGCACCTGAACAACAAGCTCCGCCCTCCCTCTGCAGAGATACATGGTGGTGACTGGTGTAAGGAAATAGATGAGAAAAGTTCAGAGGACTCAGGAAGAGAGAAATCAGTAGTGTAGCTGGGGGGGGAGCAGGGGGAGCAGCCACTCCCCCTGAGGACATTTTCCAAAAGCGGCGCCTTTCCACGCAGCCAGCACTGGGCTCCGGACTCGGAGTCCAGAGCCAGGTTTTGCATGTGGCCGCTGACTTGCTCTTGGCTCCGCACCACCCTCCCGCATCCCCAACCCAGCTCGCTCGCTGGCTCCGGGGCTGCAGGCAGCATCGGCTGGTTGCCTGGCTCCCCAGGGATGAGGAGGAGGAGGGTCCCAGCAGATCTACCTCCCCTTAACCCTAGGCGTTAGACAAACCTTCCTACAGTCTTCCTGAGCTGAGTCCTAGGGCCCTGAGCTTAGAACCCAGGCTCAATCCATCACGCACAACTCTGTGTTCACCCACACCTTGGAATAAACCTCGCTGTAAAGCAACAGCCTTCTGTATGCTTCCCCCGGTATCTCTGACCTTATCCGTCACGCCTGCTATTTCTGCCTCCGATCATGCTGCTCACAAACGGCTCTACTTATCAGCGCCGCAGTAGGACGTGTGAGAGTTTGCAGCAGCCACAGCCCAGGGAGGGAGGGGTGGCGCTCTACTGTTTAAAAATGTTGCAGACACGTTTTCTCCGAGCAGTAATTTCAACCTGGTCTTTGGGCTGGGCTGGACTCGGGCTTTCTGGCCAATAGGAAAACCAGCTTCCTAGAGATGTTTGTCCATGATGCTTCTAGGCTCTTGCTCGTGAGGAGGTTTGGAAAAATTAGATTTTTTTTCTCAAATCGGTAAATGTCAGTGATCGTAGATTTCATCACACATGCACAAAAAAACCCACTGCTGATAACTGAAACTGACAGGCAATGTAGCTTGATGACTTCTCAGAGTTTGATTTAAGGCTCTTGACATTTTGTATAGTTTCAGAGTAACAGCCGTGTTAGTCTGTATCCGCAAAAAGAACACAGGTGATGTTACCAACGGGTGTTTTAATGGTTTATGAAGCTTTCACTTGTTGAATGTCAGCACAGACTGTTAAATAAATATTGCCTGACCCCCACCCCTGCAACAATTTCCTGCAACTGTGAAGATAAAAATGGTTTTAAGCATTTTTCCCCTATCATTTTGCACAACCATGAAAACTTATTTTTAAGCTTTTTTTAAATCAATTTATCTGTTGAAATTATAAAAAGATACAAATTGAGTTTACCACTCACCTTGTGACATTTGCCAGTTAGCACCATCAAGCCTTGAGCTAAATACTTGGGGGGGGACACTGAACCCCCAACCTCTCTGTAACCACCAGAGCTGGAGGGCTAGAGGCAGGTCTCTGCCCCAAGAAGTGTAGGGAGCATCTAACCACTGCAGCGGGGAGACTGGTGTTAGCTCAAGCTGATCTAGCGTTAAGAACAGTTCTGTGGATGGTGTAGCTCTGCCTAGCCACCTGAGCTTGGATCCCAGTGGGCAAACAGGAGCGCCAGCCCGAACTGCTGCCCACGCCAAATGTCTGCACCCGTTAGCTCAAGCTAAGCAAGCGTGAGTCCATCTGCTCGGCCTGGGAATCATGCAGTGTAGACATACCCTTAGAGTTCAGCCAGAGAGGCTGATCCAAGCCTGAGGTGGAGCAGAACCAAGGTCATTGCTGGAAGGCTTCACAGAACCAGCCTGGGCAGGGAGGAGTGGAAGTTGGGGGGAGCTGCAAACGAGGGAGGCAGCGCCGAGGCCGAGGGGCTGTTTGTGAAATAAGGGGCGAAGATGAGAATGATGCACTGGAGTAGCAATGTGTATTGATGAGGAGGCAGACTGTACAGAAATGAGAAATGATGGAATGGATAAGACAGAGTCTGGGCCAAAATCACTTGGGGGAAGAAAGCTACCAGAGGGATTCCCCTGGGCTAGTGACTGGTGTGTGCTAAAGCCCGCAGGATCTGATCTGGATATGGAGAGGGAGAGAAACCTTTGTAATGCTTTTAATTAAATAAAATACTGCTTGGAATTGTGTGATTGTGGGAGACTTTAACTTCCCAGATACAGAGTGGAGGACAAGTGCTACTAATAATAGAAGGGCCCAGGTTTTCCTGGATGCAACAGCTTTCTTCACCAAATAGGCGCTGAACCAACAAGAGGTGGAGCCATTTAGATTTGGCTTTGGTGAGCAGTGAGGACCTCAGAGAAGAACTGGTTGTAGGGGACAACCTTGGCTCAAGTGATCATGAGCTAATTCTGCTTAAATTAAATGGAGGATAAACAAAAAGAGCTCTGCAACTAGGGGCCTTGATTTCAAAGGGGCAAACTTTAAAAAACGAAGGGAATTAGTTAAGGAAGCGGACTGGACTGAAGAACTCAAGGATCTGAAGGTGGAGGTGGCTCGGAATTATTTTAAATCAAAGCTGCAGAAGCTCTCTGAAGCCTATGTCCCAAGCAAGGGGGAAATATTTGTAGGGAAGGGTTACAGACCAAGCTGGATGAGCAAGCATCCCCAACAGGTGATTGGAGAACGCAGTGTAGGAAAGTGTAGGAATACAGTGAGAACGGCCAAAAGCCAAGCGAAGTTGGACCACGCAAAGGGAATTAAAGCCAATAGTGAAAGGTTCTATAGCCATATAAATAAAAGGAAAGAAGAAGTGGGCCCACTAACCACTGAGGAAGGAGGAGTTATTTAACTTAAGCGCCCATGTGGGCACAAGAACAAATTAATAGAAACTGGCCAGCAACAAGTTGAGGCCTGAAATTAAACAGTTTCTAACCATCAGAGGAGTGAAGTTCTGGACCAGCCTCCCAAGGGGAGCACTGGGAGCAAAACTTTAAGTGACTTCAAGAAAAGTTTATGGAGCGGATGGGATGGTGGGGCAGCCCACGATGGCATGTAGCTGATCTGCAACTGCGAGCAGCAAAGATCTCCAATGGCCGGTGATGGGACGCCTCCCGCCTACCTGCAGCTGTTACTTATACTTAAAAGCACTCCCCTCCCCCCCCCCTTACCCCCCCCCTCGCAGCCCTACGCATGCTGGCTTGGGAATATCACTGCTGTAGTGTCAGCTTTTAAGAGAGCTTCACACGCACCACTTCTAGTATTACAGTAAGTTAAAACAAGCTACAGTACATTGGGACATTAATACTCTATTACAGTGTTTGCATTAGCATATGAAAAGCAATAACACTTAACAGACCAGTATATCCAGGACATTACTAGCACACTTTCCCCCCACCGATACCTAGTAGTTGCACTGTTATCTCCCATAGCTACTTACGTTGCAGCTTTTTTTGTTAAAACTAAATTGGGAAGAAAGACGACTGATTCAGAACTTGTTTAATGGTTACTTTATTGCTAAAGGGTGTAGTGGGGTGTAGGCTTGGAGGGAGGAAGGTTTCTATGACGTAGGCAAGATCAGGTGTTTTAGCCAAAATCAGAATATGAATGGTGCTGGTCTTCTTGGTGGCTGGCTGACCTTGAATTATTGTCAAAAGTTAGAGGGTGTACTCTTCTCCTTCCTCACATTTTGGTTGAGGATTCCATTGATAAAGGGATTGGCTTCAAATACCTGGTTGTAGGATTCTTCCATGGTGCAGTTTTCATCTTGGGTGGCCCGGTCCTAATTATATTAAAGCGTGTACTTTAGTCTTTGTAATTATCTGTTCTAACTCTGTAGCTTTTTATGAAGGCAGGAGTAAAATAAAAGTAGCAATAGTTCCACAGTTAACTAAAACAGAACATTTACATAATTTAAATCAGACTCCTAATCTTAATTTTTGCTTAATAAATAAGTCCATAAGAAAACTCTGTTGGGAAACTGCTACAGTTTACTTAGAAAGTGCCCTTCTCCTCGATGGGTCATAAGGATCCTATCTGTCTGAATACTGGCTGCTCTCTCTCTCTTTGATCTGCAGAGTGACTGATGCTTTTCAGACAACAGTTGTGGGTACAGAAGGGTTTCATTGCATCTTCTTTCTTGGCCCCAGCTACTGTTCTCCCTTCTTGTTGCACTGACAGTGCGTGGGTGTGTCTCGCCTTTTTTTAAAAATCATATATGCTAGGGACAGTCTTGTCCTCTTCTCCTCTCCTGATGTCAGTGTAGATGCAGGCAGTGCAAAATGTACTACAGTCATATAGTATCTCAAATGCAAAGCTGCATTTCTCTGATCTGAGGTTTGAAGAACAATGTGGAACTAGCTATTTTACGGGATGTCTAGATTTCATTCCTGTAGTAACAGAACTGGTGACAGGAAAGCAGGAAGAGGGTGGGTGTGTGTGTGTGTGTGTGTGTGTGTGTGTGTGTGTGTGTGTGTGTGTGTGTGAGTGAGTGAAATTGGTTAAAAACCCTAACTTTTAGTACTCAGTGTTTCAAAAATGTTAGACTGCCAACCTGTGTCGTAGAGATGTCTTTTGTTTAAAAAAAACCCCATGAATAAGGTACTTTAAGGGAAATTACTGCTTTGTCCAACCCCGAAGAGCTATGAGATCTTTGCTCCCCAATTCTCATAAAACTTGTATTTGTCATGCGTTTTTGGTGTCTTTAGTATTATGATCTATTATAAAGAAAGTGCATTTCATTGATTGATTTTAAAATGAAATTAGTAACTGGAAAAAATGGCCAGTATTTTTTTTTTAAACCTGTGACAATTGTAAACTACTGTATTCTGTCATTTACTTTCTAGAATCGAAAGTATATCTAAGTATAATCTAAAGTTCTCCTGCAAAATGCCGGCTGTGCAAACCCTTCCGTGGCTGGATCATTCTTGTGTTTTTATTTTAAGTACAAAATAAATATGTATAACAAATTTAAAAGTATGTAATTAGTCATTTGATATGTCTGGTGGTGCCTTTTTTTATGTGTTTACTCCCCCTGAAGTTAGAACCTGGCTAAGCCACTGAGAGAAATGGAGGGTTCTTGGAAGAGTACTGGGGTGACTTGCAGGGGAAATCTGAGGGAAAAGATGGGGAATAAGGGGTCTGTTGGACTGAGTCAGCTTGGAGAAGACAGCTTGAGTAACTATGAAACAGGTCTGGAGCTGGCCTAGCTATTTCAAATTTACTTTGTAAGGAACAAAACCCATAATAAGTGAATTCTGCTTATTAATCTGCAAAGGGGAAAAATGTTAGCGTCAATGTGAATATTCAAGCAATTGGTGGGGGATCCTTTATTAATCTGCAACCAAAGAGGGCCATTGACAATACCCTAGCTTAGAGCAGATTTATAGTCACCTATAGTCCCATAGCCAGACAATGAAGCGGTGAGAGTTTGGGAGACCAGTAGCGGTGGCTGTGAGAAGGAGGAGGAAAGGCTTGTGGCCAGGAGGAAGATGGAGGAGGGTAGGATTCTTGGGCAGAGCCAGTTTAGCCCTCTCTGCCTTCTCTGGCCAAAAAGCCCTCTTCTCCAGCAGACTGAGCAGGACATTTGATCCATGCCGCTGAGTCTAGCCCTTCCACTGGCCAATAAAGAGAGAGGTAGAAAAGCCCGGGTGGGGAAAATGGGCAAATCAGTCCAGAGTAAATATCTCAACGTCAAGAGCCGTGACTAGATCACAGCCTGACTCTATGAAACAAAACAATCTTGAATCACTGAGGGATATATTGTAAAAGTCCTTCCCAGTGAGAGAACAATCAGAATGCACGCGCACACATTGCATGCAAATTTCTGTACTTCCATATGCAAACCGAGTCATTCTCTCTGCCAATGGAAGTTCAGGTACGCAACTGCCTGATCTGGGCATGTAAACACTGGGTCAGATTCTCAACTGGAGGACATCAATGTGTAGCCCCACTGAAGTCAATGCAACTATGCCTGTTTACGCTAGCTGAGGACAACATGGTTAATGTTTGGTGCATTTAGCCGGTAGATGAGCATTTTGCATGGTGGTGCCATTGCACCGGGCTTTGAACGTTTGGGCTTCGCTGTAAGACACATTTCCCCAGCGTCAGCTGTTACTGTGACCAATCCAAAACAAGTTCCAGGATATTCCCATTCTACCATGTTAAATTCCTTTAAACAGACCTCCCTGCTGTATGTTACAGGATTTTTTTTTTTGGTAGCAGCTGGAGTGAATTACTTCCTTTCCGAATCTCTGTATTTACTTTTCTTCATATGGCACCATCTGCTACAATTCAGGTGAGCAGAGTTTGTTGTGAGTGCTGCCCCTGCAAGCTCTGCCTTCTTTTCTGACACTTGCATTAGAGGTGTTTTGCCCTGAGAGTTTTGTTTAGGGTGCAACAAGCCAGATTCTCCCCTGAAGCTATAGAGATTGACAACAACGGGGAATCTGGCCCTAAAACTTCAGAATTATCTTTATAAAAGGAAAATTTAAGCTGACGATCAGCAAAATATTCCTAACCATAAAATCTATCAGATTAGACTGTTAATAGTTTCTTCAGGGAGGATGCCTCATCTCTTGAGACATTGAGAGCTAACTGGACAAAGTTCTAGAAAATGTACTATAAAGAGCAATCCTGCTTTATCAGGAAACTTAACTTTCCTATCAGCTTGTAGAATTCTATGACCCAACAATCTGGACAAACTTCTGATGATGTAAGGTGATGTGAAGTAAGTGTACTGGTGATAAGACCAATGTCCTTCACAAAATCAAAATGCATTCATTCCAACTCACTCGGGCGCTCCTTCCCTGGACTGTACTTCAAAACCTCAAAATCCCTGCCAATGCCATTACAAAGGGTTAGCAAAGTACAGTGCACTCTTCAAGTGCTAATTTCAAACTCAATGCCTGATTTATACTATGGCATCATGATTGATTGAGTAGATTAAGTATATTATTGATCACCGTTAAGGAAAACCTACACTTACATAGCTACACCGCAATGAGGGGCAGTCAGATTGCCCAGCGCTTTGAAAGGAATCATTAGCAGTCTCTACTATGTTAAGCAGCAATTAACTGAGGAAGGATGCAGATCAAACAGCATGGTCTCTGCAGATGGAAACTATCCCTCTGTTCTTATAAATTCTTGCTGATTGGCTTACTGTTAAGGTTACAAAGACAACTATACAAAACAGCTATCTTTCTCAACACAGAGCATGGCTGTATTTACTAGATACTGCACTCTGTCCAGTGGTGGTTCGTGGCTGAGCATCACAAATACCTCCAATTACATTCACATGTTTGGGGCCTGATCCATGCAGTTCAATGGTCTTGAACTTGATTCAAAGACTGGCAGTGAATCCTGGCTCCACTTCAGTCAATGGGAGTTTTGCCACTGTAGTCTATGAGGCCAGGATTTCACGCTGTGGGTATTTCCATAGGACATTTTAATGGGCTTTGGATCCGGCACTTGTCTGCACCAGCCTTTCTAACTACCAAGGACTGACTTTCTTGACTCTTCTACATTTCATTTTCAATTAAGCCTAACGGGGTGAAAATAAGCAAAGTGAAATTGAGGCTGGGGGTCAAAGGAAAATGCCCCAATGACAAGATCTGTTTTACTGTGGCAAAGGGCAGGTCTACACTACAGCTTAAGTCGATATAACTTCCGTTACTCAGGGGTGTGAAAAAGACCGACACCCACCCCCCGAGTGACGCAAGTTTCGCTCTGTCCACTCCAGCACTACGCAGACAGGAGATGCTGTCCCACCGACATAGCTTCCACTTCTCGCCAAGGTGGAGTAATTGTGCATTGGTGCTGCTGTGCACTGTAGCGCTGTAATGTAGACTTGCCCAAAGTCTCCAAAGGGAAGTGGTGAAAACCCCATCGTTTCAGGCATTTAGGGGCAGATGGGACAAAGCACTCCTGAACATATTTTAAGGAACACATCTTCACCTTCTCTGGGAGAAAGAGCAGATCGTTTAATAAATCTCAAACTCCAATGTCTATTTCCAAACACTTTGTACTTGGAGATCAATTATTTGTCATTCACAAAATCAGCTGGGAAAGAAGGCTATAGTCACAAAACTTAAACACACAGGAGTTTCAATGAATTATCATCATGCTATTGTATATTCATTTATTGATGCCCAAAGGAATTGGAGGTGCTTCCTGCAGTCTGGCACTGATAGGATTACACCCAGTGAGGAATGAACTGAAAGGGGGAATGGTGTGTATATAACAATTGCCGGCACAGGTCATCAGCATGACTACAACCCAGAACCAACAGCACAAGCTTCTTTCCTTCTTAACTTAAAGAAGTACATTCATTAGCTGGCAGCAGTAGCAGACAGTTATCTTCCATGCATGCCAACAACCAGAGGGCGATAACGCTCACACACATTTAGCCTGTGTGCATATACATCTCTGGAACTGAAAGCGTAAGAGATGCCGGGGCGTGGATCTCTGTCTGTAGCAATGTATTTCTAGTGCGCCACCACCACAGTATCTGGATTTCAAATACAAAATAATCACTCCAATGTGTGTCTACAAAAGGCTCCTTGCCACTCCGTTCAGGTGCTGTTACATAGAATGGGAGGGGAGAGTTGCTTTCAGTTTAGTCACAGAATCCCTATATCGATGTGCTCCTTTACATGCATGGAAGTGCTTTCTAGGGTGACATGAATGGTCAAGCTGATCTTTAGCAATTCTATCATTAGACCAAAAATTCCCATGGAAACTTACAAACCTTTTAAGTGTTGAAGGGACTCCCCCTCTTAAGTATGGTTATGTCACCCAATACTTTGTCTCAGAAGTATTATTAGAATTATTTTACATTTATGTTGTGGTAGAGGCTTTAACCAAGATCAGGGCCCCATTATGCTAGGCACTGGACACACAGATAGTAAATGACAGTTTCTGCCTGTAAGTGTGTAGGTGTGCATGGCCGTCGCTCACTGTCAATCTTTGAGGGCGGCCACGCCTCTTTGCTACACAGCCCCAAAATGCTTACAATCTAAGAGACAAGACAACAGGTGGGTGAGGCAAATCAGCGGGCAGAGAGAACAAAGGTAACAAAAATAATTGGATATTTTAGCAATATCCCCCCAACATTTGCATTTGTGACATCTCTTTAAAAATCATTATACCCTGATCATAACCATCTCATTGTTATCTTACCTTGTGCTCCCTGCCCTCCATCTGTATTATCCTGTTGCCTCTCATCTTATACTTCGATTGCAAGTTCTTTGAGGCAGGGGCAGTCTTTTTGCTGTGTGTTTGTACTGCACCTAACACAAGTGGGGGCATGTGGGGTGTCTCCAGGAACTACTGCAATGCAAATAAAATAATGATTATAGGAGTCCAAGGCCAACACAGTTGTTAATGCAATATTGGCTTAGACTTACTCATCTACATGAAACATATTTGAATGAATACTTTACTCTAGTGCCAACCCAAACCCTACTAGAATAGCACAACACCTGATACAGCTCCAACTGAAGTCAATGGCCAAACTCCCATTGACCTCAGTGGGATCAGGATTGGGCCCTAAGTGTGCAGTTTTGTGTTCTAATTTATATGCATGCAATAAAAAATTAAAGTATTGACCGCATAAAACACATTTTACATCCCATTACTGCAGTAGGCACAGAATTTACGCAGGCTTTTTCTGCAGCCCGTGTGCGTGCTGAACTGCCATTAATGTTAATGGGAGTTACACTCTCATAGCAGCAGCGGACTAGGCCCCAAGGAATGGGAACCTTTACAGCACTGCTACTTGCTTTACTGAGTACACCGTAGCCTTCGGTTCCTGAAAACGCTTCAGGTCTTTTTAACTGCAATGAATGATTTCAAAAGCCAACAGGAAATGCCATCTGCTTTCAGATGGGTCACCTGTACATTATCATACAGGCTGCTTATACATCGCAGTACATAGCAGGCAGTCTGAGGGGGAAAATCCAGCCAAGGATGTGAAAATCTTTCTGTCATTAAGCGGATAACAATATCTTGTCATGTTTTTCCTTCTGATGCCCGGATACCTGACTCAAGAGGAACTTTACAGGTCTCTCTAACCGCAAGGGAGGATTTGATCTCAGGAGCAATAAAGTGGCACTTTTGAATGGCTGCCTATGTAGGAGATCCAAATAGCTATAGTGACTTGACATCTCCACTGCTAGAGACCAGGCACTGCAGATAGCCCTGATTAAGGGTTTATACAGGGTTTAAGACCCCGTTCTGATTTTTGTTTAAGTTATTTTCCCCTGCCTGTGGATTTCCTGTCTGAATTGATTTTCTGCCCCATAGCCCAGGTTCATTACACTGTGTGAGGTAACATGATGCTCTGTGATTAGCACACGGGGCACCTTAAAACTCTCTGGACCCAATTTGTCTCCGGTAAACTTCCATCAACTTCAGTTTAGACCTAGAAATGAGATACAAGCGCCTGGAGGATGGTGAATGGTGCTGTATAAATGCCTGAGGCACATGCACACACAGAGAGATGGATGATACCGCCAGCCCAAGCCAAAATCCCAGATCTAAACCCCTCAGAACATTAGTGAAACTCAGAGCTTCATATGCATAAGCTTTCTACCCAGAAATCCTCCAGCTGACCCGTTGGGGCCTGAGCTGTACATGAACTCTGAACTGATGCGGTAGTGGGACTGAACTGAGAAAGAGGAAGGGGAAAGGGGCAGGCAAGGACTCTGCTCAGAAGTCCTCTAAGCACTATTGATCTTGACTTTACGACGAGAGACAACACAGAGACACTGAGGCGGGGGCAGCTTTGCAGTGAGAGGCAGCTCTTTGCTGAAGACTCAGAGGGCAGCAACAGCACTCAGTGAACCCCAATGACGGTCCCTGACCCAGCACCAACAAAGCTGAAATCACTCTGGCTGGGCTAGTTGGTAGAATCTCAGGACCAGACCAGGCAGGGACTTCCCTAGGGACTGGAGAAGGTGGCTCACCGGGTGCACTCCCATACTAACCGCTGACACTGAAATAGGAGCGGGCTGTAGCAGTGGGGAAGCGGCGTGTTAAAGGGACATTTGCTTATTGGATGTTCACTCTGGCGGCGGCGGGGGGGGGGAGGATTGAGTTATGGGATTACTGCCAAAGACACCAGGGTGGGGCAGGGGAGGTCATTCATTCATTCATATATATTGTTGCTGTGTTTTTCCAAGTCAATGCTCTGTCCCCCTTCCCCTTACTAGAGCCTTTCCTTGTTTTATGTACAGTCAGTGCTTGCGAGGGGTGGGGAGCAGACATGCCAAACCTGCAAAATAAATGCAGAAATTGGGCTTATTGTTGGCTTAATTGGCTTGTGAGTTGCTTGTTGGCTAGTTTGTTGCTTGTTTGGCTTGTTGTTGTTTTTTTTATCTGCTCCCAGCAAGCAGGGACAAGGCGGAGAGAGAGTCAAGGGTGCACAGAGGGCCTGCCACAGTCCCCGACTGCACGCCGGGGGATCTAGTCACATAGAGTGTTGGGGTTCTTAGGGATTGGCTTGTGTTGGCCTTGTTTTGAAATGGGATTAGCTTGATGTTTGGCTCATTGTGAAAGTCGGGGTGCTTATTTACTGCGTGAAAGTTGGCAAGTGTGGTGGGGAGTATTGCCTGTTAAGGGGACGGAGGGGAGGTATTTCTGGGTGGGGTCTTCAGCCGATGGTGTTTGCTGATTTTAAGAGGAACCCCTAGACATTTGAACCTGGACCTTGCTGCTGCCACAGTACTTGGCAGAAGGGTTACAACTACTTTGGAAATGTGAGGGCAAATGACCACTTTTTCAAAGCCCTACACTTGAAAACACAGGAAATGTGGCAAAACGGAATCAGGGATTTCTTCTCACGTCTGTTCGCTGCTGGCAGAAAGCGAGATATGAACATGCCCTTACTACCCAGGAATTAGTTGGCACCATCAACCCTGGATTTCTGCCAATCTGTTCAAGGCACTTAGCGCAGAGGAGCTTCCCATGCCCTCATTTGCACCCATCAATCCTTAGAATACTCACTGATTGAATTAGCAGCAAGACAAATTCACAGTCAGCTGTCTGCTAGTCATTTGTGTTTCTGTTTGTATATCTGCAGATAGGACCAAATCCTGGTATTGTATATATGACACCAGTGGAAGCCAGACAAGGACAGCTGTGCATATGGAGTCATAGCCAAAATATTACCCGAATAGAATTGTCTTCTGCGTTTGAGGCAGTCGTGGTCCTTTTAAAATTTAAGAAACCAGAATATTACAATTCAGTAAACTCAATAGAGTGGCCCTATTCTCTCTCCAGGCTCATGTAACTCATGGGACCAGTTTGCCTCGGAAGTCACCTCTCCATCTGCAACCTGCTGTGCTCCTTGGAGACACGGAAACTATTAACAGCCCAGAGGAAGTGTTCAGGACTGGGAGGCAGAGAAGCCCTGATGCTGGGTCATAAACTGGGGAGACTTTGCTGGCAGAGATCAGAATGAGCCTTCTCTGTCTGTTTCTAGAACCCAGTACAAACTCTGACTTCCTGCCGAATGAAAGAGAGAGTGAGATAGACAGACAGAAGAAGGGTTTAAATAAAATAACCAAGGAAGGGTTCACAGGATGGCAAGAGCAGAGTCTGCACTTTGAACCTCAATACTACAGTGACTGGCACCCTATAAATAAGATTGAGTGAGTTTCAAACACCTAGACAAGACTGAATAGAGGCCTAAAGGTCAGCAAGGTGCTACGAGCCTCCAAGTTACATGGGCTTCCATGAGAGCTATGGGTGTTTGGCCTCTCTGAAATTCAGGCTACTCGGCTAAATGCCTCAGCATGGACTCACACATCTCACTTTAGATACTCCCGAGTTTGGAGATTTTGGCCTAAGTGACTTGTCTGTGGTCACAAAGCAAATCAGCGAAAGAGCCAAAAGTAGAACCCAGGAATCCTGGTTCTTGTTCTACCTACCTCTGCTATTCTGTGGCTATTGCAGTACAACTGTACAGTGCTGCACACCAGAAAGGGCAAGAAATAGTGTCGCTCTTTATAACTTATAACAAAAGGCTCAGACAGTCATAAATTCATAGATTCCAAGGCCAGAAGGGGCCATTGTGATCATCTCCTGTATAACCCAGACCATAGAACTTCCCCAAAAGAATTCATTTTGAACTAGAAGAGATCTATTTAAAAATCATCTAATCTTGATTTAAAAAAATGCTGGCGATGGAGAAGCCCACCATGACTGTTGGTCAACTGCCAGAAGTAACCAGCTGCCAGTGTCCACCCTGAGCCATCTCCTCCTCCAGGGGCTGCTAACAGGGAGTTTCGCAAGGGAGTTCTTCAGGTGAAGGAGGAGCAATACAGCACCCTTTTGGGGTAAGTGACTGTCTGTAGTGTGTGTTTGTTTGTGTTTGAGGGTTACTTGCTGTGAGCTGAGCTTGTGTTTGTCAGTCTGTTTGTTTGTTTTGGTTGTTTGAAGGACCGTGTGCTGTGGCTGGCAGTTGGAAGGTTTGAAAGCTAGAAGTCTCTGGTAAGTGGCTGAGCCTTTATCAGTGGGCGGGGCATTCATACAGGCCAGGGCTTTATAAAGCAGCGCACAAGCGACCAGGGAGCTTTGCGAACAGGGGCTGCTAACAGGGAGTTTCGCAAGGGACTTTGGAAGGGGAGCAGGAAGGGGGCGAGGGTCCCTTGCCGGTTCCATCTGTTTTCCCTTGATTCCCCTTAATACCTATAAAGCAACTACATTCATAACTTTTCGCTTAAACAACCCTTTCAGCTGACAGGGGGCTGCAGACGGGAGTTTGACAGAGGGAGCCTTACGATGGTTAGGAAGACCCGCAACACCTGTGCCAGCACTGCTACTGTCTCCTCCACCTGTGCCTGTAGCCAGACAGAGTGCCTAAGCATGGATGCCTCTACCCAGATCCTGGTGTGGTTTTGCAAAGACTGTAACTTGCAATTTCCACTTACTGATATCCAGGCTGGGGGGACCATCCAATGTGAGAGGTGCCTGCTGGTGGAATCTCTCAGGCAGCAGGTGGGAGAGCTACAGGAGGAGGTGGCTAGGTTGAGGAGCATCCGTATCCATGAGCAATTCCTCGACAGTGTCCATGTGGAGACAGCTGAGGTAGCTGTCCCAGTACGCAGGACTGCTGATACACCACTGGTGGAGGAGGAGATGGCTCAGGGTGGACACTGGCAGCTGGTTACTTCTGGCAGCAGGCAGTGCTCCACCCTTGCTCCGAACCCTCCTGCCGTGGTTATAGGTAACCGTTATGCTGTTCTTGACACAGGAAAGAAGGAATCACTCCCTACAGTAAAGGAGGAGAAGCCTCGTACCCCTAAGGCTGGAAAGTCTGCTGCCACCACTGCGAATAGGAAACGTAGGGTAGTGGTGGTCGGAGACTCTCTGCTGAGGGGGACGGAGGCGCCCATCTGTCGCCCTGACATCTCATCTCGGGAGGTATGCTGCCTGCCGGGGGCCCGTATCCGAGACGTTACGGAGGCATTGTCGAGGATTATTCAGCCCTCTGACTACTACCCCATGCTACTCATCCATGTGGGCACAAATGATACTGCGCGGTGTGACATTGAGCAGATCAAGAGTGACTACAGGGCTCTGGGAGTACGGGTGAAGGAGTTTGGAGCGCAGGTGGTATTCTCTTCAATTCTTCCTGTCAAAGGTAGGGGCCCAGGCAGAGACAGATGCATCATGGAGGTGAATGCCTGGCTGCGAAGATGGTGTCACCAGGAGGGCTTTGGCTTCCTAGACCACGGGATGCTATTCGAGGAAGGACTGCTAGGCAGAGATGGCGTTCACCTTTCGAGGAGAGGAAAGACCCTATTCGGACACAGACTGGCTAACCTAGTGAGGAGGGCTTTAAACTAGGTTCGACGGGGACAGGTGAGCAAAGCCCACAGGTAAGTGGGGAACATGGAGACCGGGGAGATGGGTCGGAAACGAGAGGGAGTGTGGGCTATATTGGCAGAGAGAAAGGAGAGTCAGGACAAAACTGGGAGGAAAGATCAAACCAGTATCTTAGATGCCTATATACAAATGCGAGAAGTATGGGGAATAAGCAGGAAGAACTGGAAGTGCTAATAAATAAATACAACTATGACATTGTTGGCATCACTGAAACTTGGTGGGATAATACACATGATTGGAATGTTGGTGTGGATGGGTACAGCTTGCTCAGGAAGGATAGACAGGGGAAAAAGGGAGGAGGTGTTGCCTTATATATTAAAAATGTACACACTTGGACTGAGGTAGAGATGGACATAGGAGACGGAAGTGTTGAGAGTCTCTGGGTTAGGCTTAAAGGGGCAAAAAACAAGGGAGATGTCATGCTAGGAGTCTACTACAGGCCACCTAACCAGGTGGAAGAGATGGATGAGGCTTTTTTCAAGCAACTAACAAAATCATCCAAAGCCCAAGATTTGGTGGTGATGGGGGACTTCAACTATCCGGATATATGTTGGGAAAATAACACAACCGGGCACAGACTATCCAACAAATTCTTGGACTGCATTGGAGACAACTTTTTATTTCAGAAGGTTGAAAAAGCTACTAGGGGGGAAGCTGTTCTAGACTTGATTTTAACAAATAGGGAGGAACTCGTTGAGAATGTGAAAGTAGAAGGCAGCCTGGGTGAAAGTGATCATGAAATCATAGAGTTTGCAATTCTAAGGAAGGGTAGAAGGGAGAACAGCAAAATAGAGACAATGGATTTCAGGAAGGCAGATTTTGGGAAGCTCAGAGAGCTGATGGGTAAGGTCCCATGGGAATCAAGACTGAGGGGAAAAACAACTGAGGAGAGGTGGCAGTTTTTCAAAGGGACGCTATTAAGGGCCCAAAAGCAAGCTATTCCGCTGGTTAGGAAAATGTGGCAAAAGACCACCTTGGCTTAACCACGAGATCTTGCACGATCTAAAAAATAAAAAGGAGTCATATAAAAAATGGAAACTAGGACAGATTACAAAGGATGAATATAGGCAAACAACACAGGAATGCAGGGGCAAGATTAGAAAGGCAAAGGCACAAAATGAGCTCAAACTAGCTACGGGAATAAAAGGAAACAAGAAGACTTTTTATCAATACATTAGAAGCAAGAGGAAGACCAAAGACAGGGTAGGCCCACTGCTTAGTGAAGAGGGAGAAACAGTAACAGGAAACTTGGAAATGGCAGAGATGCTTAATGACTTCTTTGTTTCGGTCTTCACCGAGAAGTCTGAAGGAATGCCTAACATAGTGAATGCTAATGGGAAGGGGGTAGGTTTAGCGGATAAAATAAAAAAAGAACAAGTTAAAAATCACTTAGAAAAGTTAGATGCCTGCAAGTCACCCGGGCCTGATGAAATGCATCCTAGAATACTCAAGGAGCTAATAGAGGAGGTATCTGAGCCTCTAGCTATTATCTTTGGAAAGTCATGGGAGACAGGAGAGATTCCAGAAGACTGGAAAAGGGCAAATATAGTGCCCATCTATAAAAAGGGAAATAAAAACAACCCAGGTAACTACAGACCAGTTAGTTTAACTTCTGTGCCAGGGAAGATAATGGAGCAAGTAATTAAGGAAATCATCTGCAAACACTTGGAAGGTGGTAAGGTGATAGGGAACAGCCAGCATGGATTTGTGAAGAACAAATCATGTCAAACCAATCTGATAGCTTTCTTTGATAGGATAACGAGCCTTGTGGATAAGGGTGAAGCGGTGGATGTGGTATACCTAGACTTTAGTAAGGCATTTGATACGGTCTCGCATGATATTCTTATCGATAAACTAGGCAAATACAAATTAGATGGGGCTACTATAAGGTGGGTGCATAACTGGCTGGATAACCGTACTCAGAGAGTTGTTATTAATGGTTCCCAATCCTGCTGGAAAGGCGTAACGAGTGGGGTTCCGCAGGGGTCTGTTTTGGGACCGGCTCTGTTCAATATCTTCATCAACGACTTAGATATTGGCATAGAAAGTACGCTTATTAAGTTTGCGGATGATACCAAACTGGGAGGGATTGCAACCACTTTGGAGGACAGGGTCATAATTCAAAATGATCTGGACAAATTGGAGAAATGGGCTGAGGTAAACAGGATGAAGTTTAACAAAGACAAATGCAAAGTGCTCCACTTAGGAAGGAAAAATCAATTTCACACATACAGAATGGGAAAAGACTGTCTAGGAAGGAGTACGGCAGAAAGGGATCTAGGGGTTATAGTGGACCACAAGCTAAATATGAGTCAACAGTGTGATGCTGTTGCAAAAAAAGCAAACATGATTCTGGGATGCATTAACAGGTGTGTTGTGAGCAAGACACGAGAAGTCCTTCTTCCGCTCTACTCTGCTCTGGTTAGGCCTCAGCTGGAGTATTGTGTCCAGTTCTGGGCGCCGCATTTTAAAAAAGATGTGGAGAAATTGGAAAGGGTCCAAAGAAGAGCAACAAGAATGATTAAAGGTCTTGAGAACATGACCTATGAAGGAAGGCTGAAAGAACTGGGTTTGTTTAGTTTGGAAAAGAGAAGACTGAGAGGGGACATGATAGCAGTTTTCAGGTATCTAATAGGGTGTCATAAGGAGGAGGGAGAGAACTTGTTCACCTTAGCCTCTAAGGATAGAACCAGAAACAATGGGTTTAAACTGCAGCAAGGGAGGTCTAGGTTGGACATTAGGAAAAAGTTCCTAACTGTCAGGGTGGTTAAACACTGGAACAAATTGCCTAGGGAGGTTGTGGAATCTCCGTCTCTGGAGATATTTAAGAGTAGGTTAGATAAATGTCTATCAGGGATGGTCTAGACAGTATTTGGTCCTGCCATGCGGGCAGGGGACTGGACTCGATGACCTCTCGAGGTCCCTTCCAGTCCTATAATCTATGAATCTATGAATCTATAAACTGTTCCAATGGTTAATCACCGTCACTGTTAAAAATTTGCTCCTTATTTCCAGTCTGAATTTGCCTAGTTTCAACTTTGGATCGTGTTCTACCTGTCTCTGCTGGATTGAAAAGCCCATCATAAAATATTTGTTCCCCAGGTAGGTACTTACAGATGTGGAAGCAGAGAAAGAACTGACAGGAAGGGGATTGCAATGCATGACAGTTCGTTAGCAAGGGTTAGTCTAACTGTAACCCTAATAACGCGAGAGTTGTAGATGCGAGGAATGTGTGAGGCGAGTGGGAAAGAACTGTGTGAGAAGTTGTTTGATCAAGTCACCCCTTAACCTTCTCTTTCTTGAACTAAATAGACTGAGCTTATTAACATTATAAGGCAGGTTTTTAAATCCTTTAATCATTCTCATGGCTCTTCTCTGAACTCCCTCCAGAACTGGACACAGTGGTCTAGCAGTGTTCACACCACTGCCCAATACAGAGGTAAAATAACCACTGTACTCCTACTTGAGATTCCCCTGTTTATGCAGCCAAGGATCATGTTAGCCCTTTTGGCTACGGTGTCACACTGGGAGCTCATGTTCAACTGATTTTCTACCCCACCCCCAAATCTTCTCCAGTGTCACTGCTTCCCGGGATAGAGTCTCCTAGCCAGTAAGTATGGCTTGCATTCTTTGTTCCTGGATGCATACATGTACATTTAGCCTTATTCAAACGCATATTGTTTCTTTGAGCCAAGCTTATCAAGTGACCCAGATTGCTTTGCAGCAGTGACCTGTCCTTTTAATTTTTTAAGCCCTCCCACTCTTTGTGTCATCTGCAAACACTGATAAAAATGTCCAATAGCAGATGCCCAAGAACTGATCCCTGTGAGACTCCACTGGAAACACACCCACTTGATGTTAATTTCCCGTTTACAATTATATTTTTAATCCTATCAGTTAGCCAGCTTTTCATGCCTTTAATGTTTGCCATATTAATTTTGTATTGTTCTATTTTTTTAATAAAAATGTCATGCAGTATCAAGTCACATGCCTTACAGAAGTCTAACTCAATTACAGCTGCATTCTGACCTTTAGCTAACAAACTTGTAATCTCATAAAAAAAAAAAAGATATCAAGTTAGTCTGACACTTAGTCAATCAAGCAAATGGCACCAGCCCCCCTCTAGTGGAAGGATGACCCACTGGAATGGGACTTAGGATACAGGGTTTCAGTTCCAGGCGTGGTCACAGATTAACTCTGTGACCTTGCTCAAGAAAGGAGTGGTGGAAGCTCCCTAAAAGTGGGAGGCCACCGGCACCCAAACTGTGGCCTTGCACCCTGCGCCACCCATTCCCTCTGAGTCGCCCCTTCTCCCCGAGGCCACGGCCCCTTGCCACCTCTTCCCCCCCAAGACCCCACTCCCACTCGCTCCTCTCCACACGTCGCTAGCCCTTAAGGCTGGTAAAAAGGGATGGGGCCCTGGCCTGCCTTGTTCCAGTTCTCCTGGCTCAAGACATTTATTCTATGCCTCAATTCCCCATCTGTCAAAGGGGGCTAACACATCCCTACCTTACAAGTGTGTTGTGATGATAAAATCCATTAATGTTTCTCACAATGCCTCAGGAGTCTAAGTATGAAGGTGATGAGGGCCATATAAGTACCTAAAAAGATAGATGCATCTGAAAGTTTGCTTTTAGATTTTCATCCATTAATGGAAGGTACAGTGCTGGTGAGCTAAAAGATTTTGCTTTTACAACTTTGGCACTGACTACAGTCTCTCTTCAGGATCCTTTTTAATCAAGTAGCTGAAATCGACTTCTTCTTGTCCATTTCCACGTCTGACCATGAATGCTTAAGAGAATGAAAAAAAGAAAAAAGAAAAGAAAAGGAAAAAGAAAAAAAGTTAACATAACAAAGAGTAGGATGGAAGCACATTGCCACATTAATTAAACTTACGCTGGCCCTCATGAAAATCAGTTTAACCCCTTTGGTGCCACCTTGCCTTTTAAAATTCCCTTTGAATAGGCCTGATACAGTTTTGATGGAAAACACACAGCGTGCATGGTTCAGAAAGCTACCGAATTGAGAGCTATTAAATACTAAAAAGACAAGGTGAGAAACAATTTGCAAAATCTCCTCTTTTTATAGACTGCAGCTATTGAGAAAAATTGAGTAAATTCCCTAGCTGCCAAGACTGCAGTCTGTTTCAAGATTCCATCAATTTTTTACGGTACAATCAATATTTATGAATCCCCAAAGAAATGTTGCAAAGAGAAACATAGTGAAACATTTTCCATGCAGTTGCAAAGATGTAACACGGGGGCCTAAATAACTTTTAAAATAATCTCAATGACAATCAAAGGGCCTTACATAGCCAATATGGTTTAATGCCAGTGTTTAGATTAGCATTCTTCTAAAGCATGGATGGCAAAGGAAAAAAGTCAAGTAAGATGTTTGCAGTTTAATCTCTCCTAAAGAAGACATTTTGCTACAATAAGTATTCTGTAATTTGGTGCTTAAAAATTCAAAGGAAGTACTATATTGAAACCATCCCCTCTTTTTAATACATTAAAAATATTCAGCATCATGCAAGCAATGGATTTTTCAGTCAACTGGAGAGAAAACAAGATTTCTATAAAAACTAGGCAAACAAATCGCATTCCTTTAATGGCTACTTTAGGTTTAATATCTAAACTTATTTAAATAACTCTGAACCCTCCTGCTGAGAAATATTGAAACTAATGGATTCCTTTGTGTGTAATCTCCATTTAAATGTAGAGTTTAATTTCCCTCTGGGCTAAACCTGTGTAAAACTTGTCTTGAAATGTCCCTCTGTAAAAACACAATGTTTAGGGGGATGCCTTTTATTTTATTTAAAATTTATTTTGTGCATTTAAAGCAAACAGCAAACTCTCAGATGAGCTGCTGAAATCGTGACTGTGCTGGGGCTAACTTTATGATTGGCAGAAGTGGGAAGCTAACAAGAAACGGGGCGTAACCTGCTCTCTAGACATAATGGTGAGAAGTCGAGCTCCCCTGCTGTGTCAATGGGGTTGCAATCCATAAGGCTGCGCTGGTGGAACTAAGCAGAATTCGGCCCTTTTGTATTTTTCACACTCCTAGATGTGACTTCTGGGTATACATTTATACCTCTATGCATCTAGATATGACAACAATGAAAGCTAAAAGTCCCGATTTGGAACGGAGAGGTATGTGCCCCTGCTCCTCTCCTACCTAAGGCAATTCAAAAATACACCGCCCCCTGACAAGTGGAGTAACTGCTACTCCATATGCAAAGTTAGATTGCACAGCCAGCCGCATTGCCACTGCAGATTGCAAAGCACTCCAGGCTGTGCTAGAAGCCAAGAGGACAGGGGAGAGATAGGAAATGCTCATGGAGACAGAGTTCCTTTGCCTGCTCTTCCCCTGTCAGGGCTCTGTTCAAGGACAGTGCCGCAGTGGAAGTAAGAGCAACACAATCAGGAAAGTTAGGGTTGTGCGTGCAACTTCGGAGGGGGATTCTGTTCTGAACCTGACTCTCCCATAATGGGATTGAAGGCTCCCATGTTTAGTGTCTCTGTGATTTCTCTATCAAGTGTGCTCAATTTAAAAATGTAAAGATGCATTTTTTTCCCCACCTGCCATGCCCTATAAGTGCAACCTGTGATCAGAAAGCCAGCATTATTATTACAGATGAGCCCAGTGGCCCCACTCAGGATCAGGGGCCCCTATTTTGCTATGGAAACACACAGGAAGACACAATCCCCGTCCCAATACAATGTGGGTCCGTCCGATCTCATGCATCACTTCCAGTAATAAAAGCTCTGCAGCTCAGATTAGGGTCGCGATGATAATCTGTGCAACCCCACTGTCTTCAGTGCATCCTCAGTGATTCCTGTGCACCCACCTTGCCTTTTGTGGGTAAGCATAGGTGTAACTAATTGGAACATTTGGCACAATTCTGGGGCTGAAGCCCCAGAAGGAAGAGAATCCAACTCAGCCTCTCTACACTATGAACTAGGGGTGTGAATCCCTTGCATGTGTACACATACTCATGTTCGTTCTCGTTAAGCTAGCATGAGTATAAATAGCAGCGTAGCCATGGTAGCACAGTAGCGGCAGCGGAGGCCTGGCTTATCCATGCCAAGTATGTACCCACCAGTTTTGGGAGAAGGTGTGAGATGACAGCATTGGCCGTCACTTTCAACTGACGGTATTTTACCATCAGCACTCCAAGCTTACAGAGAAGTGCCTAAGCTTTGCAGCTGGAACGAGTGAAGACCCTGCACTGTCTTGTTCCATCATTTCAAGTAGGCAGAGTTCAGTGACTTTATTAGTGCTTTTGCTGTGTCCAGGTCACCGCTCTTCTGATACCCTTTGAGGAGGGGTTCTGTCTCCTGCTGCCAGCTAGGAGAATAGACCTTGCAATAGCCGCAGGGAATATGTTTCACAGCAACTTTGATAAGGTGGTGAACAAAGCGGTCATGGTTTTGATTTGGTGTCTCCCAGCTTCAACTTCTGCGGTGTGAATTCGCAACCCAATTTGCTTTGCAGAAATTCTAGCACGGTTTTGGCATCCGTTCAATCAGTGGAACGTCAAAGCGGATGTGAAGAATTGTGAGACAGTGTTGGCTTCAAGGAAAGTTTCCAAGCACTATTCGTGCAACTTGCAAAGGAGCATCGCTGATGTCTTTCCTCAGAAAGCAGAGGTCTGGACTGTGTTCCATCTGGCCGAGCAAAACGTTCATGGTTGTTTGAGGTTACAAAGGAGATGGACAAATGTGAATGAAGCCCAATCTGTGAGTAGCTCCCTAGCTGCATCATTTCTACTATAGCCCCATTGTAAATGGTGGCTATTAAAGTCACCAAGATACACAGTTGAATGGGGAAAAGATGTTAATATGGGCTCTGGCCATTCAAGATTTGGAGCTTGGTAGGTGTTCATTATGATCAGTTGTCTGATTCTCATTGCAGCAGTAGAAACTCCCCTGGTCCTGGATTCCTCCAGGGCTGAGACATCTTTAAAACCATGCCTGATGTAAGTGGTGATGCCATACTTAGCATCATTCACAATGACAATAAGTTCATAGACATCAATTTTGCATCTTGCAGCTTACTCAAAGCATGCAGCATGAGCGTCTTGTAGAGCAACAACGTCAGTGTTATTCTTGAGAACCCTTGAAAGATAGTCGCACTTAGCATGTGACAAACCTTCCACATTAAGTTGGTTCACATGTACAGCTGGTCTTATAGTTCTTTGGTGCTGTTCCAGATAAGAACTTCTAACAAATTTCATGCTGCTAATCAAACCAGTAGATCAACAAACCCATGTCCAGTAATCTTTTGATGATATGCATTGTGTGTCAATAACATGTAACTGGAGTTCCACATGAAGTTTGTCATCTTGTTCCCATGATTGCAGTATAGACAAACCCTTGTCTGTATTAGCACTACAGGCTCAATGAGAAGAAATAGTAATAAAATGACCTATTCTTGTCACTGAGGAATGTAGCTCTGTCTCTGAAGTCACTAGATACGCTAAGCAAGATGGTGCCATTTTTACATTGTCACTTTTCAGAGTAGATCACACTTTAATGCTGCCTCTCTCCCCATACTCCCAATTGAACACATGCTTTGTGATACAGTCTTTAGCCACAGGATCTTATACTCTTTTTCAGATAAGACAATAGCATCATATAGGGTTTTTTCTAAAACTTTAGGTACACAGGTGTGCCACCTTCAGTTATTCCAATTTTGTAATTTGCCACAATGGTCCAGTATATCTTAGGGCTGGGCTTTTCACAGGAACCTGAATTTGAAAATCAAGGAAGGGACTGTGCCCTTCTTTATGTTGGAAACATGCCTTGTATATTGTGAGTGCCACCAGAAACCAATAGGAAATAATGAAAATAACCACAACAGAAACTCCCTGGATGAAGGTGCAGGTCAACATTGCCTGGATCTTAATTGATGGCTCTAGGGAGAGTAAATATTTCAAAGCTGATGTTTAGACAGTAAACCATCCCCTCCAGAAGAGAGTGAATGCTCCTCTGTTACTGTTATGTTTCTCTCACATTTGCCGTTGAACTCAACGTTTCTCTCTACAGAAAATGTTTTTTCCCCAAACATTTCTCCACCCAGTCCTGTCTCTCCTGCCTGAGACCTGCCCATGCCCTCTGAGCAGAAAACAGGCAGAATAGAGGGGAGGGGTATTTCTACTCCCTTGCACAGGAGCATCTGTCCCTCCAAGCTTTGGGGGGGAATGGCAGGACAGATAATAATAGTAATGACCAGTATAGACCAGAACCTTTTCAAAGAACTGAACACACTGTGACGTTGCACCCCATAATGCTTTATGGGAATATGCTTATGAATATATATATGACATAACTGGAATATGTTTTATGCTACGCATGCCATGTAACATATCTCTGTAAAGGTTATGATCTATTGAATACATTCCTCCTATTTGTATTCATATAACATTTTTGTATTCAAAGTTATGAATATAGGCTAGGTACTTGTTTAATTTTAAATAGCACCAGTGAAGCAGTTGGTCAGCTTCCTGAGAAAAGACTATTCTCAGTAAGTGCCCAATCAAGAAAATCCTTAAGTCCACAATGAACTTGGAGATGCCAATCCACATCTGAGCTTTCCTAGGAATGTAGCTTGGCTGGTAAGGAGCTCAGTCATGCATGGACATGTGACTTGCCCATGTGACTCCAAAACTCCATTTTGTAGCTGGATTCTACACAGGGGGAGGGAAGGGTGTCCACCCACAAGAGAAAGGCTATTTAAACCCCTGGGAGACCCCTCCATTTTGTCTTCAGCTGGCTCAAGAGAGAGCCTCTCCACCCCCAAAGGATACCTGAAAAAAACTGGAACAAAGGACAGTAACCATGGGGATCTGAGTGATTGCTGGACCCAGACTAGGAGACTAGTCTGTAAAAGGAAGCTTACTGGAACACCTCTGAAGGTGAGATTTTATCTGTATTCAGTTTTCTTACTGTATTAGGCATAGTCTTGCGTGTTCTATTTTATTTTGCTTGGTAATTCACTTTGTTCTGTTTGTTACTACTTGGAACCACTTAAATCCTACTTTCTGTATTTAATAAAATCACTTTTTACTTATTATTTAACCCAGAGTATGTATTAATAGCGGGGGAGGGGGGGCAAACAGCTGTGCATATCTCTCTATCAGTGTTATAGAGGGTGAACAATATATGAATTTACCCTGTATAAGCTTTATGCAGGGTAAAACGAGTTTATTTGGGGTTTGGACCCCATTCAGAGTTGGGCATCTGAGTGTTAGAGACAGGAACATTTCTTAACCTGCTTTCAGTTAAGCCTGCAGTTTGTGGGATGTGGTTCAGACCTGGGTCTGTGTTTGTACCTGGCAAGCGTGTCTGGCACAACCAGGCAGGGTTCTGGAGTCCCAAGCCGGCAGGGAAAGCAGGGGCAGTAGTAGTCTTGGCACCTCAGTTGGCAGCCCCAAGGAGGTTTCTGTGATCCAACCCGTCACACACACATTCTGAATTCACCCTCACAGGCCCATGTGGAGACACAGTATGGTTCAGTGACTTGCCCAAGATCACAAAGAAAATAAGAATCAAACTTAAGAGCTTCTAGACCAAGACCTATGTCTCTTTTTCCATGGCCAGGCTTCTCTCCCTCTCTAATCCTTCTGTGTCCTCTAGGCCTGCTCCAACTGTTGACCTGCCTACTCTTCTTCCATGTGTACGACTCTGTCTGCTTCTCCATCATGGCAACACCTCCCTTAGGCTACATTCCAAGGTCGAAGCCACCCATCTGATGGGAGAGCACTTTCCACCTGACTACATGGTGCTGCTGTAGCAACATGTGCCAACCCTGCTGCTAACTGTATCATTATGGGGATGGCAGCCAGGGCATGGCTTCTAAACAAAGAAGCAGAAGGAGCAGCATGCGCTGAACAAGAGAGTCACCTCCACAAACATGGTGTGGGTTCGAATGTGACCCCCACACATCCTCTCACTCATACTTCCAAAAAATTAGTTCAAGAGGGGACAAACGAGGATGAGATCTCTCCTAATGAATCAGTAGTTCAAAGCATTTAATTACCAAAGACAATACCTTTGTTTAGATGTTAATATTTTATTCTTAACATTTTAAAAGCATGGATCGCAGATGTACTTGGAAAACACCTTTAGTGAGGCTTATTTTCCCCCAATTAATCAGGCGAGCAGCAGTACCAGCCATCTACAAATCTAGTTAAGAATTGCTCCGTAGCAAGGGTTCCCACTTCCCCCCTCAGCAATTCAGCTCTCACCTAGATATTTCATTCCTGGAATCTCACTGGGATGGTCCATGTCTGATTTATTTCTATATTTAATGACACATTTCATCATAGAGGGAATATTTTATTGAACCTTCTCCCCTGAAATTGTATTTTCCACTGGGCCACACTACAAAATAGCTATGTTTTAGAACAAATTTTCAATAGGAAAGCCTAAAAAACCCTCACTTTTTTTCTGCAAAGAATAGGAGGAAGTCCCACAGAGGAATTGTTTTGACAGAGTGTAAGATGGAGTAGCTTCTTTAGCCCAATCCCAGCATTCATTGCTGTATTTGAAAAACGGGATTTGAGACGCAGTGTGGTCTAGTGAAGGAAACATCACATTGGGCATGAGGAGACCAGAGTTTTATATGTGACTCTGTGACCTCGTCATTTTACCACTCTATGCCTCTGCTTTCCCTTTTCTACTGAGACTGGATGCTCTTTGGGATAGGGACTGTTTCATCTTATGTATTCATAAAGGGCCTAGCACAAAGGGAACCCAATCCTGTGTGAGCGCTTACTGTTGGATCAATAATACCAGAAAGACCAACACTCCCTGATAGGGAAAAAATCAGCCATCTGGTGTATTTGTTCCTCTTTTTAGTTATTCTGTTATGTTGTATTCTCCCCGCCACGACAGCTGCATTCTGCTGGAACAATGATACTGTCCACCAACAGCAAGGGGCTTGTGCCCATAGGAGACAGAACCTTCACAGGAACTGGGCCAACAATTCAGAATTCACTGCCAGAAGAAATCAGAATGGCCTCTCACCTTACGTAGCTAAGATCCAAATGGAATACGCACTCAATCACCCATCTTTAAAAAAAAATCGCAAAATATAGCCCCAAGCCTGGTCTAGGGGGCCAGGAAGGAAAGGAGAGCACAGAGTAATCTTCAAAGTAATGGAAAGCACTGCACTATGGTGAGGGGACCAAACTGACAGATAGGCAAATCTAATTGACCAGTGATAACAATAGATCCAGACACAGAAACCTTGTCTACATTAGGGCTTCTACTGGTTCAGCTGAAGCTGTGTTAGAACCAGTGGAATTTTTTTTTATTACTTTTCCCCGAATAGGCCAGGCCTAGCTGTGAAGTTCCAAGGGTCAGCAGTTCCTTTTTCTTTTCCCTTAGCAGCCTCAGCAGGGTTAAAAGTTAAACTGCTCAGCAATGCCATGTATTCCATGGCTTTAAAAAAAACCTAAATATAGGAGGATTTTACAAAATAGATTTTTAAATTTTACCCCTGCTCAGATGTTAAAAAATGCAGCTGCTGATCGGTTTGTAAAAAACACTCCAGCCAGCCAAGCAAGGAGCTCTTTGCCGATATTTAATGAGTTTACAATATTACGTAGCTCTTTATCTTTTAATCCATTTAATCAACAAAATTTCTAACAAAAACAAAACAAAAAAAACCCAATGCCCCCAATTTGTGTTTTGTTTGACTGCGAGTAATATTCATGTCTGCATGAGGATGGCATGTAATTAACATGTCATAATCAAAATGACTAAGTTTGACACATTATAATCACTGCATGGAGATTATAGCATAGCCACGGGCGATCCGCACAGCCTATCTTAATATCATTTGCATAATGAAAGCATGGTGGCAGTAATAGCTTTTTTCTCTTGTTATCATAATTTCACCCAGGGCTGCAAGGGGCTTTGGTACTGTCAGATGTTGCCTGTTAAAAGTCATTGCGAGTTGAAGACTCCAGTCCAAGTGACCCAACCATTCCTATTTGAACAATAGCTAGTTGTAGCTTTGTATCTACATGCACATAAAATTCCTGTGTCTTTTCTGCGTAGTGCTCAGAAAATCCATGCTCTCATAGTTTATGGTTGCTACTTAGTTCCCTGTTTCATTACCTTGCTGTAAAGGACCCAGACATGTTCTAGTGCAATTGAGTTAGATTTTATTAAACTTAAAACTTTTCCAAATTAAGACTAATCCGTCTGATGACTTGGCACCTGATGCAGTTTGGGACACCAATGACAGAAGATAGCTCAGGTACCATGTTTTCCAGGTTGTTAAAGTTTAGATTTCACCTGCTCTCTAAAATCTGTTCTGTCAGAGGACTTTGTCACAATATGATTATAGAGAGGTTGCAGTTACAGCTTAGTTCATTCTTGCAACGTGGACAGCAGCAAAATATGTTTTAAGTTTCTTCCCACAGTGCTACAGCCCTGCAAAGCTTGCAGCTGGAGCATGATTCGCGAACACGGTTAAAAACATGGTGTCAGATCATCTATTCTAGACTACTAGACCAAACTGGGCTTTAAAAATTCTAAGGTGGTGCCATGTTATAAAGGGACCTCCGAAAGGTACTTTTTATAGTGTAGACAGGGCCGGCTCCAGGCACCAGCACAGGAAGCAGGTGCTTGGGGCATCCAATGGAAAGGGGCAGCACGTCCAGGTCTTCGGCAGTAATTCAGCGACGGGTCCCTCAGTCCCTCTCGGAGGGAAGGACCGGCCGCCAAATTGCCGCCGAAGAATGAAGCAGCACGGTAGAGCTGCCGCCGAAGTGCCGCCAATCGCGGCTTTATCTTTTTTTTTGTTTGTTTTTTCATCGCCGTTTGGGGCGGCAAAAAAGCTGAGTGTAGAACAGGGCTAGCTTCCCCACAATGCTATGCCTATGTGTCTCAGTTCTGGCATGGAGGGGCTTGCTCTAGAGGGAAGAGGGTATGGCACTCTAAGGCTATCAGTCCTTGGCCTCTCCGGTGAGGCAACCAACAATGTTAACTGTGGTGACTACTACCAGGTAGGCGCCTGTGTACCTGGAATATGGCTGAGATCACGTCAGGGAGATTGTTATCGGAGCCCAGTAGTGTCACTCAGGGGCGAAAATCTGTGGGACCATCGGCAGGGGAACCCAGGCCCTCCTTGCTTCACCAAGTTCCAACCCAGGGCCCTGTGACTGGCAGGTCGGATACGAGGCCTGGGGCAGCCATCCCCAGGTCTGGTCCCTGGGACACTACCTACCACAGCCTCTGCTCCTCCAGAGTCACAATAAAGTCTGCTTATGGACTCACCAAGCAGGGGACTCTCCCTGGCCGTGATCCAGCCCACTGTTCCTGGCCTTCACAGGGGGGGCTTTGGCAGCTCAGCAGTGGGGTTTGGTCCAGGCAGTGTGGAGTTCCTGCAGCCTCCCTGCAGGAGCTAACAGTGTAGGACTGATTCCTCACTCTGTCCCCCTGACTGACATGGCCGACTCCCTTTTGAGCTCTGCTTCCATTGTGAGCATGCCTAGCAGGCAGCAGGTGTGGCTGCGCAAGGCCTTCTGGGTCCAGAGTTGCTCATTAACCCTTAGTTCCTCAGTGTAGGGCTTATACACCCCATCACAGACCAGCAACTTATTTCAGATAGGCCACTGAACCTAACTTGCATTTGATATAGGAGGAGTGAGGCTGATCATTCAATTGTTCAACGTGAATGAAGAACTATGTGTGTATTGACTCTCTCTACTGTAAACCACTAATTACTGCTGTACTCTCTTTAGCCTATTTCCTACTCAGTGATAAGAAATAATTGTTGCTGACAAAATTAGACAAATGACAGTAACCCTGGGAAAGAAAGCATGGGATGCCAAGAATTGACATCGAGACTTGCATAGCAACACAAGAATATATTCACTGAGAGAGAGAGTGCACGCAGTGTGGGGTTGTGATCTAAACACAGTTCTGGATGTAGAAACCCCTGCATTATAATCCTGATTCTGGCCATTTGGGGTTCAGAAAATTGAAAGTCCTACATGGTAAATACCCTGCCAGAAACTCACCCTCTTCTGATATCGCTGCGTTGTATTTTCTATTCTTATTCTATACACTTTCTTGAAGTACTTCCCTCATCTCCATAGTATCTGAATGTCTTCCAGTAGAGCATTCAGCTGTTCTGAGGTCTTAATGACTAGCTTTCCTTCAACAAACCCTTACAATAAGGTGCAGAATCCATCTCAAGAAAGACCATTCCTGTACAACTGACCAGACTGTTAGTGTGGGCAGTTTTTGTTTTTTTTTCCACGTTGTTGATCTCTTCAGAACAACTTTAAGAATGCTCAGAAACTGCACTTGACAATCAAAGGTTGCCTTCACTCCTAAAAACCATTTCATGTCCATGTGAAATGGATTGGTGGTGTCACTCCACCACTTCCTGGGGCACAGCTGTCCACACCACCCCATTTGGGAGTAGGTGGCTCCCTCAATGGAACTCCGAATAGGCTGACCATGAGTTGAATTACCTCAGAGAGTGAATTACCTTGACCTTGCAAAATAGGGAGGTCCTTTCAAAATAGGTCTAAGACACAGCTTGGGAAATTTTCATACCAGAATTGATTCTGTTTCTGTGATGGCCACCATCTTGTCTGACACTAGGAATTGAACTGGGGACCTCTGGTGCTAAAAGCATGAGCTGCTACAGCTCAGGCTAAAACTCTCTGCCTGGAGCTGCAAATAACACTTTCAAATTCCCTGTGGATTGTGGACCTGCGAAACACCCTCACCAGAGGGTTACACTTGCACACCCAACTTGTTCTCTCACCAAAAAGCTCTGTCCAACCAGCACCTTTGACAAAGAACAAATTCAATTCTTTAAAAAAAAAAAAAAAAAAAAAATGACCAAGTGAAAAACTTGCAAATTCGTGGACTAGTAAATAATTTAATCAGTAGCATATAATATAGCGCAATTAGACTAGCTACAGCATTCCAGTGCACCTATCACGCTAATAGCTGTTTGACCCTGAAATATAATGTATATAAATATATAAATTCTTTCATAAAGGGACCAATACTCCCTTCCTGTCCTAATTTAAAGTCTCTTCTTAAGTTGGATCAGCCTCAGGGGCTATCTCCTAGTAATTATTATTATGGTGGCACATGGTGTCTTATCTCAGTTGGGGCCTCTATTGTGCTAGATCCATTAAGACACATAGTAAGAGACAATCCCCGCCCCAAAGAGCTGGCATTCTAAGTAGACAAGACAGACAAAAGGTGTGAGAGGGAACATATAGGAAGTCACATGCCTTATGTCACAGAGCTAGGAATAAAAACCACGTCTCCTGCTTGCAGACCCCCTGCTCAATCCGCTACATGATATTGCCTCCCACTGTTAAATGGCTCTCTAGAATCACTATTGGGAGAAGGCTGGTGTGAAGAGATGGGTCTTGCATTGGGGCTCATCCTGATTGCCTGTGGAAGTGAATTTCAAGGGTGACTACCCTCTGCTGAGATAATTACCCTGGGAGTTTCATTCCAGGGACCTCCAGATTCAGTACCCCGTTAATCCTAGCTGGTACAATGGGATGCAGACAGAGGCAGGAAGACAGTCGTTGAGATAACTAAAGATTGATTAAGGGCTTTAAAAAGTAGTGATCAAGGCTGTGTGTGTGTGTGTGTGTGTGTGTGTGTGTGTGTGTGTGTGCATGCACAGATGAGTGCATAACAGTTTCAGTTACAAAGCAGTCAAGACTATCAAGAGTTTGTGAGATGCTGAGATCCTGTTAATGAGCCATTTACCAACAGATTGGCTTTTCTTAGCAAAGATGGAAGCCCTTCCACATGACTTCCCCTTCCCTCCCTCACCCCTCACCCCCCCCCCCCCGCCTTTCCTAGGGCAATCAGCTAGTCCTATCAGTTGAATGGTTTCTTAAATTCCCATTCTTAAGTCGGACTAAAGTCAAAGCCCATCTTGCTGTCATAATTCTAGTAGTTCATGTGTCTTCTAATCACATGTTTTATGGTTAGCAAAAATGCCCCATGGGAGCTGATTAAAGGTTTATGAGAACGAAGAAAATCTGATAGGATTTGGGCTGAATCCGACCAGTTTTAAGTTTCCTATCCATAAGCTTTTAAGTACTTACAAGCTATTATTTCTGTCTTCGATGCAGTGTGGGGGGGGTCTTTTTTTCTAGGGGGAGAAAAAAAACATCAACATAAATCGCAGAGCACAGATTTTAAAAAATGATTATCAGATTTGGGTAAGATTTATCTTCCTCTTTAAAAAAGGCTTTTGGCAGTCACAATGTAAATGCATTAGCACAAAAGCATTCTAAAACTCACATGCAAAAAGATACCACTTTCTGACAGGGGGCTTCTCCAATGAAAAATACCTGTAACATACAAGCAATTTAACTCTTTGACTCCCGGGGATTTGCACTGGTTGCAGACATTGGTGGCTAGTAGCCCTAGTGCATCCCCTAGTGTGGACATGTTCCAAGCAGGGTTTAGCTGCACCAATGAAAAGCTTTGCCTGTCTACACTACAGGTTTACACTTGTGGAGCTAAACCAGTGGATAGAATCCCTACTGTAGCCAAGGCCCTTTGCTTCCTGGCTTCTTATTTACCTAAGATGCTGAGAATGAGTCTCAAACTGTTTATTTCCCAGCACCTTCACAATGCGAGGTTCATCTCCTGCAAAGGTCTGGAAATGTGTAGGTTAACTTCAGAACACTTCCTCATGAATGGAATCTCAAAGTCAAGCCCAATTCATAGATGTGTACTAAAGAACAGCTGAGATGGTTCAGTAGACACTAGCCACATCTAAACTTAGAGGAAACTTTGAAGTTGCCGCTCAAGCTGGAGCTCGGGCTCTGAAGCCGGACCCCAGAGCCCTAAGAGGTAGCTAGATTCAGCTCTTACCTGTGTCTGGTTTCCTTCAAGATCATGTGACTAGAACTTTGAAAGTTTTCCATCAAAACCATATTGTTGACAGAAAATGGCATTTTTGTTTTGTTTTTGCTAAATTTTAGTTAGAAAATCTGTTTGTTTTTTCAGAATGAAAACCAATTTTTTTGAAAACTAATTTTCCCTCAATTTTCCCCCTTTCACTCCCTTTTTTCATATTTTCCTGGGAATTATTTTTTTCTGGAAAAAAAACAATTTTTTGAAATTTCCTGTGAAAAATGACATTTATTGACCAGTAATATCGAGGTAACTATCACCATCGAAGATAGAAGTTGCAGCAAAGATGAAGAAGGGACAGGTTGAGTTTGCAGAGGGACAGTCCAGAAAAACAACAGGACAGAGAAATTACATTTTAAAAATAGGTCTCCAGGCAAAAATAAAAACAATGGGATGAATTGTAATCTCAGTAACACCTTGTAATCCTTTAATACATCAGTGGAGTTGCTCCAAGATTATACCAACCTGAGATCAGAATCTAGCCCTTCTCTGATTGTCTACAAATTGGGAGAAGCTTAGAAGCACAAGCAGGTGAACTATCATGCATGCCAGTAGAAGGGGACCCTGACAAACAGGCATTTCTGAAACATGGTGGAATGACAAAAGTCAATGGGATTCTTTATTACCGGACAGGGCTGCCCAGAGGATTCAGGGGGCCCGGGGCAAAGCAATTTCGGGGGCCCCTTCCATAAAAAAAAAGTTACAATACTATAGAATACTATATTTTCATGGGGACCCCATATGGGGTCCGGGACCTGGGGCAAATTGCCCCACTTGCCTGCCCCTCTGGGCGGCCCTATTACCGGAGTAGGAACTCGACAGGAGGGACAAGCTAGGTGGTATAGGTCTGTGAATGGCACAATAGCTGAAAGATTCCATAGAAGCCAATGGGATGACAGTTATAAATGGAAATGACCATACCGCAGAATCTGCATGGATACAAATCCAGGTCATAAGGACACACACAAAAAGTAATAGGAATATTTTACTGAGTATTGAGTGCACTATGTTAAAGGAGAGCAAAGAGTTAAAGCAGTAATAACTGGTAATTTCGACTGTCCAGATAGCAACTGGTCATATGTAACAATGGGACAAAGGTTTAAAGTAGAAATTTGACGACACTTAATCAACGGATTCTTGGAACTGGTAGTTCTAGAGAACACAAGAGGAGAGGCTGTTCTAGATATAGACCTAATAACACACAAGAGCCAGTTTAAAAAGAAACTATAGTTGAGTCACTAAGTAAAATAACCTTCCTAGGGGGAAGATTCATACCAAATACTGAACTTTAGCGATGGGGGGGTTTAAAATAGAAGGAAACTAGTCAAGATGACCCATAAAGTCAAAAGTGAGGAAACGAAAATCCTTAGACCAGCAGAGAGACCACGTAAGCAGCCATTACAGAATCAGAGAAAAAGCGTATACCCCTGCATAAAAAAAGGGAAATGTGAATGCTAGAAAAACAAGAGCAGGATGGGTAAATTGCAAGGAGCAAACAGCTTTACAGCTGTCCTTCAAAAATAGGAATGCGGCCTTCGCGAAGCCAATAAAAATTATGTCAGGTAAAATGTATCATGGGAATTATAGCAGCTAAGAAAGATTCCTGTATCATTATATAAACCAATGGGATGCTCCTATCTTAAATACTACATTCAGTATTGGTCAACCCATCTAAAAAAAAGATCTAGAATAAATAGGGGTTCAGAAACAGTAAATAAAAATAATTATCATGAAAATGTTTATAGAGATTGAACATACGCCCCGTTTAGAAAAGAGACAAATCAGAGGGGATATGATATGCATGTCCTCATAATACTAAAACAAGTAGATATCCAATTAAATTGATCTGTATGCAAGCAAAGGGACATTCAGCTGATAATACGAATTGCAATTCATTTTCTCTCAAGTCCTTATCTCAGTTTATGTTGTCTTTCTTTTACCATCATATTGCAGAGAAAGTGTTCTCTATGTCAGTTATTATTTCAGATATTAATAGAGGTGGGTGAAAAGCAGAATTCTCATGTCAATGGAAAATTCCACAATTTCTAATTTTGTTTTTGTCCTGAATTAGAACAAAAACTAAAAATTTCTAAATTTCCTGCTCAACATAACTTACAAAAAAATTCATTTGGGGCCAATGAAAACATTTCATTTCAATCTAATCTAAACATTTCATTCAGATTGTAACTTTTTAAAAAAAAATTAAAAATTTGAAATGAAAAGCCATTTTGAAATGAAAATTCAAAATGTTCTGTTCCAATATTGAACTGACATCTTTGAAACGCTTCATTTGGATATTTTTCCTAAAAGAAATTTTATCTAAATTGTCACATTTCCATGAAGCATTTTGAGTTTGACAAAATGACATTTTCCATTGAAAATTTTCTAACTAGATCTAGATTTTAAATGTATCAACAGAGAGAGGGGGAGAATTAAAAGCCAAACCATTTTATATCAACATAATCAGTTATATCAAATATATAACAACTGTATACTATTACAACATGTTACACTTACCCCACCCCCACAGGAAAATCTACTCAGCAACTCCGTCTAGTTATACTGAGTTTCACAGTATTTCTGGTCATATGGCTTTCTTTAGATGGGTTAGTATAAAATGAGTGCTACGTTGAAAACTGGTCCCATCTTGGAACTAGAGCTGACATCAGCTAAATTGAGCCTCACCCAGTATAAAGTTTGTATTAATTAATTAATATTACATTCAGCTGATCAGTTCAGTTAGTATTACGTTTAAGCAGGCAAGCCAGGATCTTGTGTTAGACCAGATCCTGGGATATCTACAGACGACTTGATATTCTGGCTAGATTTGCTTCTACAACCATAAAGATTATCTGAGAATTTGTGGATGAGAAGTTCTGTTCCTTTTACTAATATCAGAGTTTTGATTTTTGTCTCAATACAGAGGCCAGATAACCTATCTGTGGCATCAGTTACATACTGACATTTAGGATCTTAGTGGACGTTAACAGGGGAAACAGCGATATTTCACTGGTGCTTTGAACCCTACACCAGAAAGTCATGATAGTATTAGCAAATAATAGGCAGGAGGAAGAAGAGAAATCCCTCACAATGTTGCTGTCTAAGGCCTTGGCTACACTTACCAGCTAGTTCGACGGCTGGAAATCGAAGTTCTGGGTTCGACTTATCGCGTCTAGTCTGGACGCGATAAGTCGAACCCGGAAGTGCTTGCCGTCGACTGCGGTACTCCAGCTCGGCGAGAGGAGTACCGCGGAGTCGACGGGGGAGCCTGCCTGCCGCGTGTGGACCAAGGTAAGTTCGAACTAAGGTACTTCGACTTCAGCTACGTTATTCACGTAGCTGAAGTTGCGTACCTTAGTTCGAATTAGGGGGGGTAGTGTAGACCAAGCCTAAGACACTGCAAAATGGATATTTGAAGTCAGGACTCTTGGGTTCTATGTTCAGCTCAGTAGGGAAAGAGAGTCCAATTCATAGATTCATTCATAGATTTTTAAGGCCAGAAAAGACCATTAGATCACCTCGTCTGCCCTCCTGTATAACATGGGCTATGCAATTGCACTCGGTTGCCCCTGAATTGAGCCCAAAACTTGTCTAGAAAGGCATCCAGTCTTGACCCGAAGACATCAAGAGATGGAGAATCCATCACTCGTTCCAATAGTTCATCACCCTCATAGTTAAAAACTTGCACCTAATTTCTAATTTGAATTTGTCTGGCTTCAGCTTATACCCATTGGTTCTTATGTCTCTTTCTGCTAGATTAAAGAACCCTTTAGTAGCCAATATTTTCTCCCCATTAAAAAATTAAATATTTTAATAAATATTATAAATAATACAAAATATTAAATATAAACATATTAAAATACCCCTTTCAAGGTCCCTTCCAGTTCTAGGAGATATATATATTTTATGGAGATATCCTATATATTTATAGTCATAATCAAGCCATCTCTCAATCTTTTTTGAGAAGCTAAACAGATTGAGCTCCTTAATGCTCTCTCTGTAAAGCATCTTTGCCAGCCCCCAAATCATTTTGGTCATTCTTTTCTGCACCCTCTCCAGTTTTTCCAACATCCTTTTTAAAATGTAGGCACCACACCTGGATGCAGGATTCCAGTATCAGTCTCACTAGTACTGTATGCAGATGTAAAATCACTTCCCTATTCTTACTCGCTGCTCTCCTGCTAACACATCCAAGGATCTCATTTGCTTCCTTTCCCCTCAGAACCACAATGGGAGCTCATGTTTAATTGTTTGTTCACGACAACCCCTAAATTCTTCCCAGAGTCCCTCCTTTTCAGTGAGGGTATAGCCTGCATTCTTTGCTCCTAGTTGTAAGACCATGTATTCGGCTGAATTAAAATGCATTTTGTTTGAATAGGCCCAGTTTACCGAATGATCCAGGTCACTCTATATAACTGTCTTGCCCTCATCATAATTTGCCACTCCTTGTGTCATCAGCACATCAACAGTGGTATTATGTTTACTTCCAGATAGATTTTATAAAAATATTGAATGGTGCCTAGCATTGCCTTAGAACTGATGCCTACAAAATCTCAGTAGAAATACTTCCATTGTATCGTGCTAATTTTTCAAATCAGAATATTATGCGGTACCAAATCAAATGATTATATGGTTATAGCAGTGGACTGGGAGTCAGGACCCACCTTAGTCATTAGTGATTTGCTGGGAGAACCTTTCTGTGTCTCATTTGCCCCATCCATAAAATGAGGGTACAACTACTACTGACCTCAAAGATTGTTTGCAGGGTTTGATGAACTGATGTTTCAAATTGAAGCAAAAGAGTAAAACACCCAGGCTGGTCTGGAGGCAGCACTACAACCTGCCTACAACACAGGGATGATGAACTGGGCTTGGTGCTTTGCTCCCTGGGCCAGCAGGAAACAGCATGGTCAACCATGGGGAGGGATAGAGAGGGAGAAGGAAGCATCTCTCTCTCAGACAACCCCCTCCAGCCAGCCTCAGAGTCACGCCAACCAGCTGCAGAGGGAATCAGTACTACAGGGATGAGCTACCGCAACACAAACCTCTGAAAAAGACAGTGGAACACCGAGGAAGATCCTTCCCAAAAAATTAGAGCCTGACTTTCTAGGGATGTTGACCCTGATGCCAGAATAATGACTCCTTATCTCAGCTTATTTTCGTCCTTTCATTAGGAAGTTATCCCAATGCTTCTTCAGCTTTATTAAAAAAAATCCATCCCTTCCTCCCTATCCCCACTACTCAGACTCTTGTCGAGGCCTTGGTCACCTCTTGTGTCAACTACTGCCCTTTTCTCTCCCCTGATCTTTCCACTTCTCTTCTTCCCATGCTCCCACCTCGCCCATCTGTCCAGAATGCCTCCTGCTGTGGCCCCAAGACCGCCCCCCAGCCATAGGCCAGACTTCCATGCTACCACCTGGGAAGCATCCTAGAACCCAGCCCCTCCTCTGAAGAGCTGTAGCAACTGGAAAAAGGAAGCAATTAACAAGTACACCTCTTAACTGATCTTACATACCGGTATGCTGATGACACAATGTTCTTTGCTACAACCACCAATGTAATTCAATGAATGGAAATCCCATCTCCTTCCATTTTGTCAAAATCTTTCAGGGTTTGTCTCATAATAACAAGGCTTGGAAATACCCTTGTCTTATACCCCATCCAATGGAAAACCACTTGCTGTTGCCTGCTGTTGTTCACACTGTAGTCTCTTGTTGATGGTAGAGACTTGCAATGAGTTTAATTAAATGCTTTGGAATCCCCCGGTCTGCCAGTATCCTCCAAAGACACTCATGTTGGACGGTATCAAATGCTTTTGGGTAGTCAATGAAACACACGATCAGTGGGTGATTGTACTCCCTGCATTGTTCAATGATGTGATGGATGTTCACAATTTGATTGTGTGCCTTGTCCCTCTCTGAAACTAGCTCATTGTGGTGGTAAGTTCTGCTTCTATCATTCGCTTTGTGCGATCCTGGATTATGTAGAGCAGCACTTCGCTTGTGTGAAGTATCAGGGAGATCATACAATTGTTACTACACTCTGCAGTCTCTCCTTTCTTTGGCAAGGACAGAAATATTCCCTCCTTTCAGTTGTGCAGCCAATTTCTAGTCATCCATACATCAGTGCAAATTTTCCATGAGACCAGTTCCACAGTCACCACTCCCTTTTAACAATTTTGCCGGTACGTTATCCACCCCTGGTGTTTTCCCTGGCTTCATTTTCATAATAGCATGCACCATTTCCTCTTCAGGATTTATGGCTCTGGCTCCATCCTCATCTTTCCGTCATCCTGTATTGTGAGTGGCTTTGATGAGGCATGCAGATTGGCACAGTAATCATTCCGCCACAGTTTTATATCACCTTCACTAAGGACTCTTCCGTCATGAGCTTTTATTACGTTCAATTATGGGGAAAACTTTTGGGTAAAAAGTCTGACCACTGTGAACATGCCTCTTGTATTATTACTCTCTTTGTGGTTCTCAAGTTCTGCCTTTATTAGGAGGCTGATTTTGGCTGGTTCCTTGGAAGTGTCAAGGAAATAACATGGTTATTGGTCATATCCTCCACTCATGCCCATTGATCTGACAATGGTAAGATAACACCCTCAGCCAATAGGTTCAATACCCTTGGACAACTTCACTGAAATAAAAGCTCTCTCTCTCTCATTCAGACAAGAAGCAGGCTGAATTAGCAAGACTGTTGAATATAATAAGAGATTATTGCTGCGTAGGTGATGGAATCTAAATCCTCTCACATTAAAGGATTGGTTTCAATGCCTGGTAGAAACAGCTTCTTTTGAGGACTTGGTGTCTAATTCTGCTCTCGCTTACATTAGTGTAAATCAGGAATAACTCCACTGAAGTCAACGGTATTAGACCAGCATAAACTGGAGTTCACAAATTACAGTAGAACCTCAGAGTTACGAGTCCCTCGGGAATGGAGGTTGTGCGTAACCTAAACAAAACGTTATGGTTGTTTTTTCAAAAGTTTACAGCTGAACATGGACTTAATACAACTTAGAAATTTTACTATGCAGAAGAAAAATGCTGCCTTTAACCATCTTTATTTAAATGAAACAGGTACAGAAAGTTTCCTTACCTTGTCAATTCTTTTTTTTTTTTTAAACTTTCCCTTTATTTCTTTAGCAGTTTATATTTAACACAGTATTGTACTTAATACAATAATATTTGCTGCTTCCCCCCCACCCTGCTGCTGCCTGATTGCGTACTTCCGGTTCCAAATGAGGTGTGTGGTTGACCGGTCAGTTCTAACTCTGAGGTTCAACTGTAGAATGAATCCCTTGATGTATTGGCAGAAAAATGTCCTGAGAAAATGCAGAGATGTCTGAGAGGAATATTGTAGAAATACTGGGGGAATTTAAACAAGGGGGACAAATTAAATTTCTTCCTGTATGGTCTCTATCTGCATTCCCCACCTGCGAGTAACAAACAATTTGACTCTGGCTTATTAACAACTATGGACAACCTGCATGCCTTTTCAACACAGCTGTCATCCAAAATCTGGTATCTTATTTCATCTCCAGTCCCCCTAAACCAGTGGCACTATCTGTAGGAATTAAAGTTTTATTGCATACAGAGCAGTTCTACCATATCCACTGGAGATTTTATTTTCTAGATTTAGGCCAGATTTTCCAAATCACAAGCACAAAACGGTACACGTACAATTTACACCTTCAATCCCCTCCGTTGCAACGTCCGGTCATTAGCCATACAACTGCCAAGGTGCATACACGTTTTTGCAGGCACAATTGCAAGCACACAGTTCTGAAAATCTGGGTCTGACTATTCCCCCTGCTATTTATTAAATGTGCCCTGCCTCCTGTAGCCCAGTTGGGATGTTCCTGTATGTAGACATTCTGGGAATGTTGGCACAGGACAAAGAGGCTTGACTCAATACATTGAATTCCCACCACTGAAGAGTCTGGCTTGCATTGAAGACAGAAATATTGAAGCTGACACATCCTCTATCCTGGCATTCAACAGATACTGTTGCTAACTTCTGGAAAATAGAACAGCTCTAGGGAAGGCTAATAACAGTGCTACTTAAGAACGTAAGACAATTATTACCTCCAACTGTGAAGGAGTCTGAGTAATTAAAAAGGGTTCTTTATTTTGATTAAAAAAAAAGATTCCGTTCAGTCTGTCTGAATCTTTAGTAAAAGCCCTGAATGATATTTTCAGATGCTAAAACAGAAATGCTGCCACTGTTGCAAGATGCATAACAAACTCATTTGGAAAATTCTACACTTATCACACCGTCCAGAAATCAATTAATTTATTCTTTGACCAACACCACTTCCTTGAGACAATGCAGGTAGAAACCGAAGCATCCGAGACCACTGGATGAACAGAAACCCAAAATTAATTGGTTTTAATCACTATAAATTTCCTTCCCAATAAAATCTCAAGAATTTCCAATCACGCTGATTTATTTGTGTAATTAGAAAGCCATTCACAGATGTCACACTGTTAGGTAGTATGGCTAATATAAGGCTCCCGCTTAACTGGATACTGAGACCACAGCAGTGTATAGAATAACAACTAAAAATTCTGATAAACAGCAGGGAACATGAGAGATAGGAGAAGAGAGAGATGCAGGCTAGGACAGAACAGCCCCTGTCCACAGCTTTCTACAAGGAAAACACCATCTCGCCTTCCGGCCCTTGGAAATGCAGCAGTTCCATGCAGCACGCAGGTACTGATCCTATCACAATACCAGTTCTTATACAGCGCTTTTCATCAGCAGATCCCAAAGTTCTTTACAAAGGAAATCAGTATCGTTATCCCCATTTTACAGATGGGGAAACTGAGGCACAGAGTGAGGCAGTGACTTGCCCAAGGAAAGTGGTAGAGCCAGGCACAGAACCCAGGTCTCCAGAGTGCCAGTCCAGTGTTGTTTATCCACTAGGCCACACTGCCTCCCATTGCTTGGTACTCAATAAACAACATGGGCAGGGAGCTAGACAAGGTGCTGAACATTTCCTTTCTGAAGCACCTTAAACTCTTATTGTTCTCTGAGGGGGTGGGGTTGGTTGAGTAAGGACTAAGTCAAAAGTCAACAAGGACCTCAGGATTTGGCCTAATAGGATCTGAGGGTCTCAGTAGTCAGACAGGAGAGGTGATCTTGTGGTTATGCCATGCAATGGGGACTCAGAAGATCTAGATTCAAGTCCTGCCACAACCTCCCTGTGTGACCCTGGGCAAATCACTTCAGTGCTCTGTCTTCACAAACATACAGCCAGTAGGGTAGCAGTTCCCTGTAACACTATCTTCCAGAGCTGTAAACCCTATGTGGAGGCAGGATCTCTGGGGCCTGGTTGACACACAGTTTCTGTACTGGTCTGACTAGGTCAATTAGGGATGTGGGTTTTGTTTTTTTTAAACCAGTGTAGTTATACTGGTACAACCCCTACTGTGGATGTAGTTGTACTGGTATAAAGATGCTTTATAATGCTGTAACTTATTCCCATATGGAAATAGCTGTACTGGTCTAAGGCATCTTTATACCAGTAAAACTGCATCCACACCAGGGAGTAGGGGAGGTGTTTGTACTGCTTTAACTATATCCGTATAGTTAGTGCAGAACAACTTTTCTATGTGGACAAAGCTGGGGTCACTTCAAGGGTGGCGAAGGCTATCTGGGGCCCTAGGCGCCGTAAGGTCTGAGACCCAATCCCCCACGTGGAGGCCCTCCCCTCCTCGCGGAGAGGCAGGGGCAGTAGCATGGGGCTCTTTTCACACCCCGAGGAGCAGCAGTATCTCCTCCCCTCAGGAATAGCAGAACTGGCAGCAGGGGTTCTCCCTCCTGCTCGAAAGGCTGGGCTGGCAGCAGGAAGTGACTGGGTGAGGTTTTCTGCATTCTTCCACCCTCTGATGGGGTAGTGTTGAAGGGGCTCCCGATAGCAGGAGGTCTTGGAGTTCACACTCCATTGAGATGTAGTTTACAATATCAGAGCTACTGTTTCAGGCTCTCTGCAGACTCAGGCAGACAGCACTGCATCAGTTACACCTGGGCCACAAATCAACGTTTTTTGCAACCATAAAAGCTAGAAATGTGTTTTTTAATGAAAGCTTACATTGATGTAGTCACATGACACAAGAACAGAGGAATCCTTAGACTGGATCAGACCCCAGGTCTATCCAGTTCAATAGCCCGTTCCTGACAGTGGCCAGTGCCAGACACTAAAGAAGAAGGTGTAAGAACTCCACAGTGGGCAGATGTGATATACTCTGTCCCCACATTAGGTCTCATCCCCGTCTCTAGTAGTCAGAGATTGGCTTAGCCCTGAAGCATGAGGTTTAATATCCTTTCTTATTAATAATTCTTTTTTATTAATAGCAAGAACTCTGCATATTCTTGATATCCATATAAATGTCCTGTCCCGTTTTGAATCTTGCTAAATTCTTGGCCTTATGGACATCCTGAGGCCTGAGTTCCACACTCTAATTATACACAGTGTGAAAACGTATTTCCTTTTATCCGTTTTGAATTTGCCATCATTCAGTGTCATTGACTCTTCCCTTGTTCTTCTGTTGTGAGACAGGGAGAACTGAAGCTTGACCTTCTCCCTTTAGGCCATTCATTATTTTATATATTTTTATCATGTCCTCTCTTATTCGTGCCCTCGCTATGGTAAATAACCCTAATCTTTTCAAACTCTCTTGATCAAGAGCCGGAGAACTGCTTGTATGTTATTCAGTGTCTGTCTCGGACCCCTCTCTATTTCTGCAATATCCGTTTGGAGATGGAGTGACCCGTCCAGCACACCGTATCCAGGTGAGGCTGCATTATATGCTTTATAATAATCTCTTTATTATTTCCCATCTTAACTTCATTTTAGCTTTTTGGACTGCAGCTGCACACTGAGCAGAGCGTGCAGAGCTGTCCCCAGTGACAGCCTGGTCCCTTTCCCGAGCTCGTATCGTTAATTTTGAACACTGTAAATGTGCAAGAGCAGTTGAATTTTTCCTTCCTATATGCAATGACTCCAGGAGCCAGGCCCCAAGGCAAAGGCCTACGGTGTGGGGAACTGTACCTTTAAGAGGCTCGGACAACCAGCTATGTTATGCAGGGGCTCATGCCGCTCGGTGCTGATCAATTAAACAGTGAATGAAGCTGACCCCTGTCAGAGTCTTTGTTACAGGGTGATTGCTGACCACCACATACAACCCCTGTGCACTAACCTGGTTCAGAGCCTTTCCCCAGTCAATCTCCAACTCTTTCATTGCCCAAAGCTCTCACCCACCTATCGTCAAAGACACAGGCTACCTTTTGGCTAGCTAGCTTCCTTCTGCAGCTGTATTTCAGAGTGCCTTCTTGGTGTCTGGTTTGTTCAGCATCCTCCCAATGTCCTGGTACCACTCCTCCTTCCCTGTGGCATCCTATACAGCAGCCATTCCAGTTACCCACCTAGAAAAGTAAAGCACCTTCATTTCTATTCCTGGATTTTGGTTGCCATAGATGGAAGGCACTATTACCTTTCATAAGAAAAACAAAAGCAGAAACACGGGGCCAGGTTCTCCCATTGCTTTGCCTCTTGTGGAGTCATTTGCTCTCCCGTCACAGAGGTGTATGTGACTCAAAGGCAATGGGATATTAGGCCCCATTGCAAAGCAAAAATGTCCACCTTGAAAATTGTCTGAGGCTCCATCCCAGTCCATCAAAAGGCAAAATTCCCACTGAAACATTGACGGTTTGGGGTGAGTCAGGCATGCAGGATCAGGCCCTTAATTAGATTTTTCTTACACACGATTAGCAGCAAAGTAGTGTCCCTGGTAAACCCAGTTTCCTTTGCTTAAGACAGAGAGCCTCATTTTTCTTCTCATTTATTGACTCTAGGAACAAAACACAGTTCTGGGATCCGTGCAGTTAAAAATCAGGATGGAATAAATCACAGACGTTGAAATATAGTTCTGTTGAACATGGACGCACCCTGGAAAGGCTGGATGAAAATACAACATAACCTCCTGAAAACGGAACATATTTGCTTTAATTAGGAGGGTAAGTCACTGATCAGTAAATTAAAGCAAATCATGTCGAGGTCACAAAACAAAAGAAGAAAGATTTTGTTCAATGCTGTAAATATAAATAACTGTTTATAAGCAGGGAGGAGGAGATTTTATAGGACCAGCTGTGAGCTGAATCCGACAGATAAAACCAGAGCACTGACAGCAAATACAGAGAGACAATTATCATAGGTTTATATATGCCAGCATTTGGCTAATAGCATAATATTTAAATACCACAGTAATCTTAGCCACAACATTGTAATCCCAACACTCACAGGTTATCTTAACTAAAGGTCAGCAAAAGAATGATGTATTTTTCCCACCCTGGCTGCCAGACATTCTCGGCCATAAGAAAATCATCTTTACTTTTGGCCTGAGCCTTTAATGGCTCCGAAAGCCGCTGCTTTTGTCTAAATATGTACATTGTGTGCAGCTGAGGAAATAGGTGAAAAGGCTTTAATGGAGAGATTAGCGCTTGCCATTGTGATGCCATAACTGGATCCTAAGAGGAGATTTCGGAGGTTAGGACATTTTAAAGGGCTTAAAGGTTCTATAATGCAGTTTAGTTGTTTTGTAGGTTTGTCCTCGGTAGTGGCCTATTCTAGAGCATAATGGATGTTGCAAAACTTGTTAGCGGTTTACAAATAACTACATTGCCTCTCAAGGCTAATGGTTACCTGACAAACTCATGTCTATATCACTATTCACTCAGCGTTCGGCAATCATTTTAACGGGTTTGGTTCATGGGGGGCAGTGAACGTATTTCTTGCCAAATAAAAGCCATTGAAGTCAATGGAGCAGGCCCTAGGTCAGAAAAACAGATAGTTAATGAAACCAAGAGACTTTCTTTTCTATTGTATATTTTTAGTCTGCTTGGTCTTTTGGTTAGATGGATTGGGGAACATCTCATAGAAAAATTAGACACTGGCCATTTAAAGAAGGTATTCATGGGGTTAATTAAGGGCAGAATGCATCTTCCATGTAAAATCAATGCCTTTAAACATCATTCCACCACCTGTCCTCTGTGTCTAAGTAACCACTTCTCTGATACACACCAGGGCATAGTCAGTGACCCCACTCAGCCTTAGAGTCAGAAGAAAAGGATGGAGGTCATCTCTGCAGGTGCAAAACACAAACAGATCTTTTACAAATAAATACCTTAAAAATGTAGCAGCTTGGAATTTGTACACACACTATCAAATCTACTGCCCTCTACTGGTAGCATGTCCATAACCTCCCAAAGCAACATGCTATTACACACAATGGGCCTGGTTCTCCACTCACTCACACCCACGTGAATCATGACCACCACCAATGAAATCAGTGCAGTTATACTAGTGTAAAACTGGTGTAACTGTGAACAGCCCCACTGAAGCCCATGGAACTAGATACATGCTAGAAGCTGCATGCCTGCTTAAGTCGATTGCTGAATCAAGATCTTAGTGCAAACTTCTTCGGGTTTCTAAAGTATCTAAATCTTGAGCACTCCTTACTCAAAAAATACTCCTGCACGTGATTTTCCCCTAGATTTCAATGTTCACGGACAACGTGTGACCAGAAAAAGAGATGAAATTCATCAAATAAATCCTTACGGGAAAGTCCAATAGAACTTAATAGGATGAAACTAAGAGGGTTCTGTAGACATTTAATAAGATTCTATAGACATTGCTTTAAATTCCTAGAAAATGTAATGGACAATGAGATCTTTCTATTGTTGCTTTTCACCCATCCTGTAGAATTCTCTAGCAAGGATATAATTTTCTATTAAATTCTATAGAATGGTTTCAAAAGCCTACAAAAAGGTTGTTATATTCTATTGCATTCCAAAAGACATTTTCAAGGCAACTATTCATTACAAATTATTCCCCCAGCTCTATACCCAGCTATCTGCATATACATAGCCCTCGATTGGCAGGGTACTCTTGTCAACCCACATTCCCCGGCTGCTTATTCTGTGCTTTGGGGAAGGAATCACTTAGTTCGATGGGTTAATCCCCAAGATCTTGCTCCGGCTTCCATTCAGGTCAATGGGAGTCATTCTGTTGATTGGAACAGAAGTTGGGTCAGGCTCTGAGGTCCCATTTTGTAAGGAAGAACCACGTCAAATGGGATTCTCAAAAGGGTTCATTGTTGTTTTTTTAACAGTGCTCTCATGACAATGAGCGTTTTTTTTAAAATCTCACCCATATCTAAATTTGGACCTGGCCCTACAATAGAGCTGGTTGGGAATTTTGACAAAAAACATTTTTGATCAGAAAATAACAATTCTTTTTGTAGGAATGGGTCAGTTTCGACAAATTATTCTACTTGAAGAAATATTTTTTTTTAAAAAGTTTGGAAATTGCCAGAACAGTTTGTTTTGACCTTTTCAAAATAAAAAAATTCCAGTTTTCTTATTCAAAACACCAGCTTGTTTCAAAATTTAAGATAATCACAGTACAGTATTTTTTTTAAAATTAGAAATGGTCAAAATCAACACAAAAGTGACTAGTGATTTTGGGTACACAACTTGAGATACCTTCAAGCCCCTTGATTTTCAGAAAGTGCTGGGAATGCATCCTCTAAAAATCAGGCCCCTTTAAGGTTTAGATACCCCAAAATAGAGGCACCCCAAAAAATCACTAGTGGAAAATCTTATCCAGCAGGTACTTAAGGAAAAAAATTAATGATCTTTTTGCCTTTGCTTTAATTTAACACTGATTAAGGTAGAATGCAAACACAACCTGTCTCTAACAGTTGGTAAATGAAAGCAATGATAGCATAGATCAGATGTGCACAGTCTGCTGGCACCTGGTTGATTTAGCAATTCCACCCCCTGCAGAACAAATTGAAAGCTTAATGCAAACGTCACAGGTGCTACACTGGTTTTATAAATATACATGATACAAGCACCTTTACTACCCTTGGTCAAGCAACCCAGCTGAGAATATTGTAATGAGCCAATCCCACTTAGAGCAAGGATTGAGCAACAAGTCACGCCTCAGAAGGGCAGGGAGCCAGATCAGCACTCAGCCAACAGGGTGATCTGTACTGACCAGGGAAAGGATGCTATAGACCAAGGGTGTGTGAAAGCAGCAGGCTGTAGGCTGCAACACCTGCTTCAAGCACCAGGTGGACTCTCTTGCCTTGGTGTCATCCCCCCACTCCCCCAGATCCTCCCACTGCCAGAGCTTGGCCACCTTCTTTTCCCCTCTCACCTCCACACCCCTCACTGGGCAGGGCATTCTAGCTGCCTAATTCCGGGATGATGGGGAGAGGGGAAGGGGATTCACAGCCTTTTGCCAACTCCACTTCTTGTTTGTTTATCTTATCCATCTGCCACTCACCCATGGTTCTCACCACATTCCTTCTTCTGCATCACAGTAGCCCTCCTCCCATTCCCCCTCTCGCTCCATTCCCCCATCCATGTTATCCTCACGCCACTACAGCTCCCACCAGCTTTACCTGCTCCTCTTCCTTCTTCAACCTGATCTTCCCCCTCCTCCCGCCAGCACAAACCCAGATCTAGGCTGACCAGACAGCAAATGTAAAAAAATCAGGACCGGGGAGGGGCGGGGGGGTAATAGGTGCCTATATAAGAAAAAGCCCCCAAAATCGGGACTGTCCCTATAAAATCGGGGCATCTGGTCACCCTACCCAGATCCCACAGTCACACCCTTCTCTGCTGCCGCCTCCTCATGGCATTCCCCCCTCCCCCAACGGCACCACTCCTAATCTCATGCCTATAGGCCTCCTTCCCACTCCCCTCCCCCTTCTACTGCTCTCTCTGGAATGCTGATCTCATTCAAGCGAAGTGCATTTTAATGCTGCCCAATGCAAAGGGATAACACACTAGGAATGCAAGCCATACCTAAAGAACGTGGGCCTGTGTCCTGGGAAACAGTGACTCTGAAAAGGATTTAGGGGTCAGAGTGGACAAGCAACACGGCATGAGCTCCCAGTGTGGCTCTGTGGCAAAAAGGACTAATGATCCTTGGATGTATAAAGAGCAGAGTAGTGCTGGGAGCGGGGTGGTGATTTTTACCCAGGTATCTCTATAAGGGGTGAGATCAACACTGGAATTCTGTGCCCAGTTCTGGTGTCCAATTTAAAAAAAAAACATGATGGAAAATGGGAGAGAACACAGGGAAGAGCCACTAAAATTATTTGAGAGCTGAAGAAAATGTCTTACAGTGAGAGACTAAAGAAGCGCAATCTGCCGAGCTTATCAGAAAAGAAGACTGAGAGGTGACTTGATTGCAATGTATAAGTGCCTTCACGGGGAGCCTAGGTACTAAAGGGCTGGCAGGGAAAGATATAACAAGGACCAATGACTGGAAGCTGAAGCCAGACAAATTCAAATTAGAAATTAGGCACACGTTTTTAACAGCAAGGGCAACTAACCATTAGAACAAGCTACCAAGGGAAATGGTGGATTCTCCATCTCTTGATGTCTTCAGATCGAGACTGGAGGCCTTTCTGGAAGATGTGCTTTATCCAAACACGAGTGATGGGGATCAATACAAGAGGAACTGGGTGATGTTCTATGGCCTGTAATATACAGGTGGTCACACTAGATACTGTAATGGACCCTGCTGGCTTTATGAATCTATGAAATCCTTACACAGGGGGCGGGTTTGGGAGGTATAAGAAATTCAGGATCAGGCCAAATCATTGGATATGTGCATTTACACCACTGGCCCCTCAAATAGCCCAGTGAAGGGCTTGTGAGATTTTTTTTCCCTATCTTTCTGTTGCATCAGAGGGATCAGCCAATGGAAACTGCGGCCATCCACCCTGAGAGACAGTTTGGTAAGACACTGGTAATGCACTTCCAGTTCTTTCTTCAGAAGATCCTGCGGTTTCGGAACGTGTGAGGCCAGAAAAAGATGTGTGGCCTGATGCACTTTTGACAAAAGCATAGATTCACTGAAGCTACCAATTAATATTTAATACCAACAAGTCTTCTGTGATGCTGTGCGGATGTAAATAAGTGAAGAGAACGTAATATTTACCCCCACTATAAAACATTCATGAGCACTGAGCTATTTACAAAAGCTAAATATGACACTGTATTTACTATAGGTCACCTCCTAGGGTTAGAGATGAAAAGTTTTTGGTCTAATGGAAAGTAACATAATATACCATAACAACACAACCACTGTCTCGTCTGCAAAGAAATATCTTCTGGCTCCTACCTTCGACTGCAATTACAGGTGGGTAAAGCCACTACAGAAAAAAACAGAAAAGATACTGTGCCCTGAGACTGGACACCTTGAGCCCATGTTACGTTACTTTCTGTTACAGCAAATTGTTAAACATCAAGTTTATGTAGAATTTTAGGTCAACATGATCAGTATGTAGGACAGCTTCACTTTAATTGAAGGCTTCACTATAACCAAAATTGCAGTTTATATGTTGAAATGCATTGAAGTTATTCGTTCTACTCCAATATAAACAGACTTTCATTATTAGCAGGTGCCTCTGAACATACCAGTCTGTGTACGCAGTATAGGTAGTTAAACATGATTGTCATATCCTAAAATGACAGTGTGCTAACAGTGACTGCAGCACTGTAAATCACATGGGATTTATGAACTATAATAGTTAGGAATTTATTCCATGCATTAACACCTACAGTAGATCCCCACAGCCCTCACACATTATTCTCTACATATCTTGGAAGCCGCAGAAGAATTATCAAAGCCAAAATAGAAGCCTGATTTAAGAAGCATTTGGACAGAGGTGCGTTTTGAAGACTGAGACAATAGTGTTTCAAAAGTCTGTATTTGTTGTGTTTGAAATACAAAAACAAATTGAAGCATTAAGAGCTATAAGAGAATTCACTACATATGGTGATGGGTATATTAGAAATGTGGATACATAGACATAGGTGCTGGAACTGGGGGTGTTGGGGGTGTTGCTGCACCCCCTGGCTTGACGTGGTTTCCATTATATACCGGGTTTACAGTTTGGTTCAATGGCTCTCAGAACTCCCACTATAAAAATTGTTCCAGCATCACTGTACATAGTGTTCTGGTACTTTAAAATTTCTCCTGTCTCACAGGAAGGGAGCGGCTTGTTTCCAGAATTCGGTGTTAGTCAATGGAATTTGTTCCACAAAGCATGATGAATGTTTAAGGTACAGATCGATAGATCAGGATTAGATTAGCAGTGCAAAAACTGCTCGCTTCCAGGTCAGGTTAGTGAACATAGAGGGTTTTGAAAAATTATTTTTTGACTAAGTTGAGCAATCCTAAGGAAGTTTCACGGGATGTTTAAATCCAAAAAAAGTAAGCAATTAACCTTCCCTTCAATTTAAAACCATGGCCAAAATCTACGCTTAGTTATGCACACATACAATGACCATTAAGTAAAGTAGGATTTGCAAGCATGTACTTAGGGGCAAATTTGGTCCACAGATGTCTTAATTCATCACTAGACCACAGAGCCATTGAAAGACAAACTAACGGCACTTGACAACAACAAAAGTTAAATTTAAGAACAAAATTTTAATCCACAGATATTTGCTCAAGTGGGTGAAGCACCACTACAATTTTATCCTTCCCACACTGCCTGTTACCGCCACCTAGCTTCAAGCCTTCCCTTTCTGGGAAGGCCAAAGTGATGGACAGTAGGTATCTCAGTCATAGCCCTGAGCTTCTAACCTCCCAATCACGCACTGTTGAGCAGCACTGCTGTGCGCCGTTGAGCAGCACTGCTGTGCGCCGTTAAACAGCTGCTGTGTTTCACTGCAGAGGTGGCTTCGTTGCAGTGGCAAGCACTTTCTATTAGAGAGGCTTGAGATGGATTCTCGGTCACTTGAAATTTGTAAATCAAGATTTGAGGACTGCGGTAACCCAGCCTGAAGTTACGGGCCTCTGACAGGAGTGGGTGGGCGAGGTTCTGTGGCCTGCGATGTGCAGGAGATCAGACTACATGATCATGATGGTTCCTTCTGGCCTTAAATTCCATGAGGTGCAAAGTTTGCATCTGGATCCAAACTTTCCCTTGAATTCAAGATTTCTGTTCAAATCCATTTCTCCTTCCTATATATGGTGTGTTAACCAGGAAATGCTGCATGGGACAAGGGCAGGATATGGCTTGATCCTGGGTATCTGGCCACCAAAACCATTAACATCATGTTTGCATTACATGTAACTGTATTGTAATCATGGAACAGGTATGTTTTCTATTTCTGTCAATGGCATTGCTCCTCCTTGGGCCCTGGAGAGGGATGGGGGTGCAAGCTGTGTTGCTGGTGGCCCTTTGAAAAGCAACCAGGATGCCGAGTGCACTTCAGACCCTGGGTGGGACGGAGAAGGCCTGGCTCTCTCCTAGCATGGCCCCTCTAGCTGCCCATTCGGTTTCTCAGAGGTGCTGAATGGCTGCACCTCTCTATGACCTACAAGGTTAAGGAAGGTCCTGCAAGGGTCTCCTATTAGGAGGGGAAAGGAAACTCCTCTCCCCTGAGCTCCCTCCCCAAAGCTGTCTCACAATGTATGGCCCCAACTCTGCTGCTCTGCAGCCTATCCACAGTGCTGTCCCCCTATCCTCTAGTCACCCCTTCTCTTGAAACACCGATATGGGAGCCCCAAGCCTTTCCACCTCCTCCCTTCTCAGCCCTCCTAGCCCTGACCCTACTCCCAACCTTCCTCCTCCCCATACTAATCCCATAAACGTTCAGTAAATCTGCCCATCTGTCTCTTTCTCTCTCTCCTAGATGTGCATGGAGGAGGAGCCCTTACTCTCTGCTATCTGCGTTAGGGTACAGCCCCTACAGCATAGGGCTGCTGCTCTAAGCACCAGAACCTATGACTCCTGGCTTAGTCATGCCTCTGAGAAGCTGGAATAGCCCTTTAACTTCCCTGGTCTTTTCTGAAGCTATTCCTTTGATACCTGTTCCATACCTCACCCCATCCAGCCACCAGGCTCTCAGACAACTTAGGCTTGGCCAAACACAAGCCTAGACAATCCCCTGAACCCTTTGCTTGTCACCCAAAGGGCATTAAGTGACTTGCTCAAGGTCGCTCAGCCAGTCAGTGGCAAAAGACAAGGAGTAGAACCCAGGAGTCCTGGTTCCTCTAATTATCAGACTGCACTCCCTATAGAATCATATATAGATTAAAGAGATGCCAAAATCAGTGATGAGATGATGAATGAGACAATGATCTTTAACTAAGCCCTGAGATCTCTCTCTGGGGGGTGCTCCCAGGAGTAAATCTCACTCTTGATCTGCTCCGTGTACATCCGTTGTGATAGATGATCTATTGCAGTGCCATGTAAACTCTTCATCACATCTGCTTATTACACCCCCACGGAGAGAATGGAAATGTCACTGTGATTTATAAGAAAGCAGCAGATAGAAACTAGGGATATTTTATCAGTTTCAGAATTATTTAAAAAAAAATCCTAGCTACTGTTTGGCTGAGGATGTGTCCAGTAATAATTAGAGATCCAAATGGACTTTGAGAGCGGTTTCCTGGTGTCACAAGGTGCTTCCGTCTTTTGGCACTGCCCGAAGAGGACCCCCAAGTTCTGCTGCACATACCCACACCCACAGTGCTGGTCCTAGAATGAAGCACTGCCAAGCCACATATTGACCTGGTATTTTGGAGCTAATTTCCCATCAGGACGGAGGCAGTTCAGGGAAGCGCTCAAAGTTCAAAGCTAATTAAGTGCAGCTGAGCCTGTTGAAGTCCAGCACTGTAAAAGAAGGCCATGTGGTCACCAGAGGGAGCTGAGAGAAGCACAGTAAGGAAGCCAGGAGAGGGAGATGTGGGGAAATGTAGGAGTTACCTACACACTTTGTGTTTGCTGGTTTAGTGCTCGTAAAACTGCATGGAGAGCCTCTGCCACACTGGCGTTTTATAGATTCATAGGTTCTAGGCCTGGAAAGGACCTCAAGAGGTCATCGAGTCCAGTCCCCCGCCCTCATGGCAGGACCAAATACTGTCTAGACCATCCCTGATAGACATTTATCTTATTCATTTGGATTCAACAAGAATCCTTGCAATAAAACCTCTCATGGAGAGAGCGATTTCATGTTCCAATCCATGCCCTGGAAAACCTGCATCCAGGGTAATAACTGTTGTACTAACCTGAGTAAGGATCAATCATATTGCCAGCCCTCAATATGTATTTGAGCTTCTTTAAAACGATCTCTTATGGACCAGATTCTGGTCTGTCTTACACTGATGTAAATCAAGGGTTTCTCCAGTGACTAGTTGTTATTTTTACTCATTTGTATTCACTATCACCAGCCAAGATCAGGGCCTCCTTGGGTACGACTACACTGCAGCTGGGAGCAAGTGGCCCATCCCGGGTAGACAGATTTATACTAGCGTGCAAAAAACTAGCTAAGTTGATGTTGCAGCACCAGCAAAGTTTCTGGCTAGCCACCAGAGCTTGGACCCAGATGGCAGGGTGAACGTGAGCTTGGGTGGCTACCCCAAGCCTCCAACGGTGCTCCAATGTCCACACAGCTATTTTTAGCATGCTGGCATGCGCCTGTCTACCCAGGGTAGGAGGCTTGCTCCCAGATTCACCCCTCATGCCCAGAGAGTGTACTTAGACCACAAAGACAGACAAAGGATGGGAAGGGAAAGAGAGGTGACTCACCCAACGTCCCAGAGCAGGTCAGTAGCAAGCTGGGAACAGAATCCAAGTCTCCTGCTGCCCAGTCCAATGCCTGATCTGCTGGACTACACTGCTGCTGAGTATCAAAAACAGAGAGAATTTGGGCCACATCGTGGTTACAAGTTCACCCAGATAGCTGGTAAACTTTAAATGAGCGTTTCCTTTTCTTTTATCCCACTATATGCCTGTTTTACATGATCAATTCACCCGCAACTGGAGTAACAACAACCTGTTGGATTCCTTGAGGATTGGAACACTAAATCTTAAGATCCATCCTGAAATCTGCAAACCAAAGTGACAATGAATTTTCCTTCTAAAATTTGCTTAGTCAGTTGTAAGAAGCAAATTGCAGTCATACTGGTTGCATTATATTGATCAGACCTGGATGATTGAAACAAAAAACAGTTAAAGATATAGATACACACCCCTATAAATATATGTTACAGATATAGAATATATGTGTATAAACTGTAATTATATATCTGTGCAATGTGTTTTTTTCCCCCACCATAATCCTAACCAACATTCACAGCATCAGCTGCTGTCTTTGCCTCCTCTATTTCATTACAAACAGAGCTTCCTAGAACACAATCAGGGGGAAGATCCAGATACTGCAAGAAGCCGATTACCAACTTTGTTGCCAATCTATCTGGCAGGGAAGGAATTCACACATTCCTGAGAAGAGTGACACAAACCCTTGGAAATATATTGTATGAAGCAGCGGTGAAGGAAGCACCAGCAGTTATAAAATAAAAAATTCAAAAGTGGGAACAATATCAACTGTATTCATTGTCCCAACATCATAATTTTTATTGGTTCACTGCTGTACATTGTAGGAAAAGAACTCAATGAAAGAGAAGCAAGCCACAGGAAAGCAGGAAAAGAGGACATGCTGTCAGAATGTACCACGTCAGACAGAAGAAATATCTGGCAAAGAGAAGAAATGGTCATTTTGACGTCACCATATAAAAGTGTCTCACCAGGCCCAATAACAGCCCTCCCCACTCATCACCATTCCATAGTTATGAGAGTGAAATCATTGTCAAAATAAAGGTCACATTCTCCAGAATTGACTAGTGATTTTTGGATGCCAGAAACTTTGGAACCCATCTTCATGCCTTCTGAAGGCTTGATTTCAGAAATTGCTGAGCACACACCCTTTGATATTCAGGCCTTTTTCAGTTGGGCATTCAAAAATCAAGGCACCTAGAATCAATAGTCACGTTTCAAAAATCTTGGTCCAAATGTCAAATTTGTAGATTTCTTCCCCGCCTGTTCCTGTTACTCTCTCAAAAGCTGCCACATCATTTCCTTCACTGCACCGGTTTTCTATCCTGTTTCCCAGTGTTTAATTTTGGATGAACATTCTTGATAATGAAATCCATCCCTTTCACTTTGCTAGTATTCACACACTGTTTTACTTGCAAGTATTTATTTGAGTGAATTTTTGTTCACAAGAAAGTATACGTGTCATCAGTGGGAAGGAGTGCATTTGTGAAGTATGTTCATGGCCATTTTGAAAAGCTCATTTTAATATTTGTACAAAAGTTTCTTCAAATAAATTATGAATTTCACAACTTGGGAACCAAAGAAAAAAAGGAATTTCCCCTGTTTATAGGAATTGGAAACAATACCACATGACTTAAGGAACCAAATCACACACTGCACGTAAATGACTACTCATAGGATTCATTTTGAAAACAATCCATACGCTGATGTTTGTTTGTACAAACTATTTGTCAAGTTCCTGAGCACAATGAACACATTTGTAAACCGCAACCTGATCAAGTATAACTTGTGAAGAGAAAAAGCTAAATGTGTCAGTTGTCCACCCACTTCTAATGTGGATAACGTACTCTGCTTAAAAGACTGACCTATGAAATAGGTACCGGTCCCAGTACAGAGCCTTGGGGGACCTAAGTTTAAGTGCAATCATGCTTAACCTACTCCTACTTTCCTGTCCTTATTCCAATAATAAATCACCAGGACCAGATAGTATTTACTCAAGAGTTCTGAAGGAACTCAAAGATGAAATTGCAGAACTACTGACTGTGGTATGTAACCTACCACTTAAATCAGCCTCTGCACCAGATGACTGGAGATAAGCTAATGTAATGTGGATTTTTAAAAAGACTCCAGAGGCGATCCTGGCAATTACAAGCCAGTAAGACTAACTTCAGTACCAGGCAAATTGGTTGAAACTATAGTAAAGAACAGAATTCTCAGACACAAAAATGAATACAATATGTTAGGAAAAGAGTCAACACTTTTATAAAGGGAAATCACGCCTCACCAATTTATTAGAATTCTTTAAGGATGTCAGCAAGCATGTGGACAAAGGTGATCCAGTTGGTATAGTGAACTTGGACTTTCAGGACACCTTTGACAAGGTCCCTCACCAAAGGCTCTGAAGCAAAGTAAGCAGTCAGGGGATAAGAGGTACAGTTCTCTTATAGATCAGCGATTGGCTAAAAGACAAGAAACAAAGGGTAGGAATAAATGGTCAGTTTTCACAATGAGGTGTAAATAGCGAGGTCCCTCAACGATCTGTACCTGGACCAGTGCTGTTCAACATATTCATAAATGATCTGGAAAAGGGATGGCAAAGTTTGCAGACAATACAAAACTACTCAAGATAGTTAAGTCCAAAGCTATCTGCTAAGAGTTACAAATGGATCTCCCAAAACTGGGTGACTGGGCAACAGAATGCCAGATGAAATTCAGTGTTGACAAGTGCAACGTAATGCACATTGGAAAACATAATTGCAACTGTACATACAAAATGCTGGGGTCTAAATTAGTTGTTCCCACTCAAAGAAATTTTGGCATCATTGTGGATAGTTCTCTGAAAACACTTGCTCAAAGTGCAGCACCAGTCAAAAAAGCCACTGGCATGTTCAGAACCATTAGGAAAGGAATAGATAAGACGACATAAAATATCATCATGCCACTATATAAAGCCATGGTACACCCACACCTTGAATACTACATGCAATTCTAGTCGCCCCATCTCCAAAAAGATATATTAGAATTAGAAAAGGTACAGAGAAGGGAAACAAAAATGATTAGGGGTATGGAACAGTTTCCATATGAGTAGAGGTTAATAAGCGTGGGATTGTTCAGCTTGGAAAAGAGACGACTAAGGGGGTCTATAAGATCATGAATGGTGTGGAGAAAGTGAATAGGGGAGTGTTATTTACCTCTTCACATAACACAAGAATGGACATAACATAACATATCCAATGAAATTAATAGGTAGCAGGTTTAAAACAGACATAAAGAAGTACTTCTTCACACAGCACACAGTCAACCCGTAGAACTTGTTATGAGAGGATGTTGTGAAGGCCAAAAGTAAAACTAGGTTCAAAAAAGGATTAGATAAGTTCATGGAGGATAGATACATCAAGGGCTATTAGCCAAGGTAATCAGGGACACAACCCCATGCTCCGCGGGGGTCCTAACCTTCTGACTGTCAGAGCTAGGACTGGACGAAAGGATGGATCACCACCCTGTTCTGTTCATTCCCTCTGAATCATCTGGCACTGGCCACTGTTGGAAGACCAGATACTGGGCTAGATGGAGTATTTGTCTGACCCAGAATGGCTGTTCTTATTTCCTCCATCTCCATCCTAACCAGCCTCCATTCATTTCACAGAAACAAGGATCTAAATAATTTCATTAGCAGTGCAATGAACTGCTCTGACTCCCTTAAGATCCCCATGGAACAAATACTTTTTGAGTGCTTATCATTGCTTTTGCTACCTTTTGGTTTACCATTCTAGAAACAGCTTCTAAATCAACGGCGTGTCTGAGACTTTGGAAGTCAAGATGCCCTGGGTTCTAATTCCACCTCTGCCACTCACTCACTGAGAAACCCTGGGCAAGACAATTAATACCTCTGTACCTCAGTTTACTCCTCTATACAATGGGTACACGAATAGGGAAGCCACCGCATTTCACAAGCAGATGGAAAGGGCCATTACATTATTAAACTGATAATGCAAACATTTATATATCCTCCCTGCAGAGATGTGTCGAGCAAGCCAGGTAATCACTAAGGGGTGCACACCATTTTATGAGTCATCAAGTGATAAAGATAATATGCCGCCTAAGCTCCCTGGGAGGGAGGTCTCATTTGGCTGCATCAAGCCATTACAGAGTGCTGTAAAATATGTAATGATTTGATCTGCCTAAATACAGGTGAGAAGTGATAAAACCCCATGTTTGCCAGCCCTGGCTGCGTTATGGCAATCTCAAGGCAGGGACTGACCTTTTTATTTATCTGTAAAGTGCTATTCCTGTCAATAGCACCGTACAAATAACATTTAAGCATGCGCACGCCCACACATAATATATAAAGATACAGAGAGGGTGGGAGTCTGGCATGTGGAGGAAGTCAGAGGGTTGTTTTTTTTTATTGCTACGATGTTTTCAAGCTGGGTCCTTATAGATCAGGGTTGTGTGATCGAATAAAGTTCACATCGCTTTCAGATTTTGGGGGGTCTCATTGGTTAAAAGGGGGGGGGAGTTGGAGGGCCCCGCACACTAGCCCAAACAGGTCAAAGTCTATAGCAGCCTCCAATATGAAAGCACTCAGTAGTGCAGAGAGAGAGAGAGAGAGAGAGAGAGAGAAGGACCTTGATAGTATTACATCTTGATCAAGGAATGACTGATAATATTCCAGTGCACCATCTTTCAGGCCCCTCGTTTGATGACAAAGCACGGCCAACATCCCACATCCATTATCTGCTTCCCTCCCCGAGGCAAGAGCATCAATAATGCTCCCTCTTCCTGTTGATGCCGCATCCCCCTTATGTGTAGCGGAGAGGACACTGCAGATGGCTGGTGGGCATTTCCATACAGCGAGCGCACATCATTACAGTCCGCCAATCTTTCACCGTTCTTCCAGTGGGTCCTGCTGTTACACAGGAGCGTGTTTTTTAACTATTTTGTGGCCTTTAAAAATGTCCAGCCTGGCAGAGCTGGGAGAGAGACCGGCGAGATTCTCGGCCTTCTTTAGTGCAGGATCTCCCTTTACACCTGAAGGGGAAAAGCAATGCTTTCAATTACAGCAGGTGAAAAATGCTTCAGCAATTTGGCACAATCACCAATGTGGATTTTTTTTTTTTTTTTTTTTTTGCTTTTAATTAATAAGGAGAGTGAACGTCCTCATTCTGTATGGTTCATCCAAGAGGGCTAACAGTTTGAATTTGAATGCAAACATCTTCAAACATCTGTTGCCATAATTTGGCTGGATTAACGGTCTAGTTTGCTAGACCATCTGCCACTCTTCAGGAAAGTAGTCAGTTCCTAGCATTTTCAGTCCTGTCAGCACTTCATTCTGCGTGTGAGGCTTGGTAAGTTCTAGGTCTCAGCCGTGCTGGGATTCATTCCTGAAAAGAAGCGATGGGCCTGAAGCGTGTAGAGTTCAGATCCAGATTGACCCATCCCCCCAGCCCCCGTAAATTCACAGGCATTTTGGATCCAGGGGTTTGGTTCAGTCCATAAGCTAGCCACAATGGATCCGGATTCTGATCTGGATTTGAATCCTGACTTTCACAAAAAATTGGGGTAAAGTGTTCAGATTCAGGGTTTGGGTTTGTATCCATCTCTACCAGAATGTGCTCTACAGAAGCCAGTTGGTTAGATCGAGACAAGCCCTCCTGGGATGGGAATGGGGAAATTTGCAGTTGGTCAGTTCCATATAAGGAAGATGTGCCCAAAGGGCGTGAGGAATGGAGCGAGGGAGGTGTGGGGAGCACATTTGGAAGGAGCATGAACATAGCCTTGTCCAACCACCGCAAATAACCAACCAGCCCTTGGTTTCCCACAGACCCAAGCAGCTCCTAGGAATTGCCCCATCTTTTCCCGTCCTTTGCTAAAAGTCTTCAACCATTATTTGCCAACAAACAAAAAAAATCAACTAGTTTATTTGTCAAATATGGTTCAACTTTCTCTGGAGCAGGTCTAATAGCGGAAACATTAATTTGCAAATAATTTATTCCACAATCAATTGAACCAACTATGTATTTGCGGAGCGTTGTATGTGTAACACAAGTAGATGTGGGCCCAAGTGGGCTGTTGGCATGGCAAAGCCTTGCTCAGCGCTTTAGATTTATAAACTCAAAAGTAAAACCAGGGAGAACATAATGATAAATATTTTGTCAGAGCCGAATCCTGGATGCTTTACTTAGAAAAAACTTCTGTTGTAGTTAACAGACCAAACCCTGAGGTTCTTATTCGACTTTACTCATGGAAAACTCACATTGAACTCAGTGAGACAGGTCTAGCTCTGGGGATTTTAGGTGAGTCCTGCTCTCAAGCGGTAGAAGGGGGTGGGCAGGCCATGACAAAGGGAGTGTCCTCACCTCTCTTGCCCATCTCTGTCATTCCTAGTCCAAAAGCAATTTCCCAGTTGTTTATCCACTACAAAACCAACAATGGCCTGGTTTCTGGGATCAACTTCTGTCCTGAGTGGTGGTATCATCACACATGACTGAACCAACGGCTGCCAGAACTGTAGGGAAACTGCTTATTTATCTTGTGACTCCGAACCTAAGCAGGCTATAAAGTCCAGGGAGCCGCTGGAGCAGACAAAGAGGCCCACTGAGAGTAAAGGAACGAGAAGGAAGCTAGAAGGAGGCTCAAAGCAGCTACTCAAGCAAAGACAGACTCTGGAAATATGGGGGAACAAGTTATGGAGTCTTAGAACAGCTGTGGCACATGAGTCAGCTCAGGTCAGGTCAAAAGTACTGAGGTAGTTGGCTTGGCTTAGCACATCAAGCATGTCATCAGTTCTTGGCACGGGGTACGCGTCTGTTACAGTGGCAGCATTCAGTTTTCTATAGTCCACACAAAATCTTACAGCGCCATCCCTTTTGTGGGACCAAGACCACAGGGAATGTCCACGAGCTGTCAGATTCCTTAATTATCCCCAGGTCCAACATGTTCTGTATCTCTGTACAAATTTGCTCTTTCACCTTGCCGGTGGCCCTGTAAGGCCTGGATTTATTGCCCTGCACACAGGGCCGGCTCTGGCTTTTTTGCTGTCCCAAAAAACAACAACAAACAACAACAAAAGAAATCAGGGTGGCCAGAATGGCAAAGCAAAGGAAAAAAAAATAACCTGCGGGGCGTCCGGAGCCAGGGTGCAGGGGGACTTCCTGCGCTGCAGATGTGCCCTGGCTAGCGGGGGGGAAGGGGAGGGAGCGGGGCAAGAGAGAGAAGGGGGGCAGCCAGGGCTTCAGCGGGGCACTCGCCACGCGGCCCCAACTGCCATGCCGCCTGCCGGGAGGTCTCTGCGCCGCTCCGGTCGTCGGGGAGAGAAGGACGCTGGCAACCCTGCAGGGCTTGCTACAGACCTGGCACCGGCTGGGGCAGACGGAGCGCGCAGCCTGCTCCCAGGAGGGCGCTCCTGTCCTCCACGCTGCCGCCCCCTACAGGGTGGCCAGATCAGCGAACAAAAAAAAAAAAAAAAAAAGCCTCCATGCCGCCCTAGGATTGGGTGGAATGCCGCCCCGTAGAATCTGCCGCCCCAAGCACGAGCTTGCTCGGCTGGTGCCTGGAGCCAACCCTGCCTGCATACTTGCATTAACGCTGCCCCAACGGTTGACTTCCCCACTCCAAATTGATTCACGACTGACCAGTGGCAGTCTGGCATTGCCAGCTTCCAGACAGCAATTGCCACATGCTTCTCTACCAAAAAGGCAGCTCTCATTCGGGTGTCCTTGCGCTGCGGGTCTGGGGCGAACTCCGTGCACAGTTCCAGGTAGGTGGCTTTCCACATGCAAAAGTTCTGTAGCCACTGCTCATCATCCCACACCTGCATGACTATACGATTCCACCATTCAGTGCTTGTTTCATGAGTCCAAAAGCAACGGTCTACCCTCTGCAGCTGTTCTGTGAATGCCAAAAGCAATCTAAAGTTGCTCCTATCCAGGTCACGCAGAATGTCATGTGCCTGCGAGTCTCCCTTAGTTAGGAACTTCATGATTAAATGCACTGCCATCTGCCATGTCTTCATGACAGTTAACAGAACATAGGAGAGGAGTGTGGGATCCATCCCTTGTCACAAAGATGCCGGGGTGCACAGCAAAGAAAGGCCATTGAAAAATGCTGTGAAAGAAAGCCAGAAGCCCATGGAGTGCTGGGACAGAAAGCAATGCATCACGGGACATTTAGCACTGTCCCAAGATGCGCTGCAATCCGCTCGGTCGTCCCACAACACCTAGCGACAGAACGACTGTGGGATAGGTACCCACGGTGCATTGCTCACACTGTTGATGATAGTGCCCCCCACCGTGGACGCGAGCTGCTGACAGAGGGAGCAAGTGTGAATACAAAATTGCGATTTTTATTATGTTGAATTTTGGGTGTCGACATCACTTTTGGCGACAAAACTTGTAGTGTAGACAAGGACTTAATCCAGGTGTTTTTAGCAGTCTTCCTTCCTGGGCAGGCAAAGGAGGAGAGTCCGGATTGATCTACTCCCCAGCCTTAAATAGAATCCACATAAGGTGGGAGCCCTTTGTTTTCAGTGGAAAAATACTAACAGTGTCCAAGGTAGTGCTCCGTACCAGGTGACATCATCAGATGACCCTGCAGTGTCAAAGCAACATCCCAGGAAGCTCCTCCGGAAGGTGGGAGATTAGTATCAAAGTTCTATTGTCCTTCTTAAATGGCTCATTCGGGATGATTTCCTACTGTTTGGTGGACATTCCTCCAAGTACACGCACAGTTGTAATTGTTAGAGTGTCAATATTCCTAACTTCAGATACAGAAATGTTACACGTATACAAAATTGTATAATCACATTCTGCAAATCAACCTTTTCAATGATACCTGACATGACCCGTCTTGCATAAAACATATCTTAGTTATGCCGTATTTATATCATAACCATATTTTTATGAAGAATATGGGGTGCAGCGTCACAATGATACGAAGGTTTGGAAAGGCCAAAAGGAGCCAAACCTTCAGATAACAAAGATAGGATCAGAGAACACATCAGCCAGAATAAATGGTCAGTGCTGATCAACTGGCTGTATCTAACTCTGGTCTCAGATTCTCCCCCACCCCACCCCCACCATTCCTCTATAAAAAGATTTTATAGAGGAAAGAGAATGGCCAAGTAATTTTTGTTTGGCATATGTTTCAAATGGAAACAATGGATGAGAGACCCTTGTGCGACCAGCCAGTTGCTTAACGCAAATACTGAGCAGTGGAAACCAGTCAGAGCTTTGTGCTACCCCTTGTTCCTCCTCCTGTTTAAATTGCATATGGGCTATTAGGTATGTTAGCGAAGAAGTCATAAGAACATAAAAACAGCTGTATTGGGTCAGACCAAAGGTTCATCTAGCCCAGTATCCTGTCTTCCGACAGTGGCCAACGCCAGGTGCCCCAGAGGGAACTAACAGAACAGGGAATCATCAATTGATCCATCCCCTATTGCCTATTCTCAGCTTCTGGCAAACAGAGGCCAGGGACAACATCCCTGCCCATCCTGGCTAATAGCCATAGTCTGAGTGGGTGTCTCTTCTGCATGCCAATGACCCAGCTGAAGGTGCAACGTCTGTCAGTTTCTCCCAGACATTGGTCCATGGAGGAGGACTTGCTGGCTGAGGTTCAGCCCAGACATGAATGAGACAACCCCCTGTAGGACAGGACAAGCAAACAGAGGCAATGCGAAGAGTATCCACATCCCTATTAGTGGAGTTTGGCCTATCACTTTCTTAGACTGCAAGTTCTTCTGGGTAGGGGCTGTCTTTTTGTTATGTTTTCACAGTGCCAAGTAAAATGGGGTCCTGGCCTCTAGCTGCTACCACCATACAAATTATTGTTGTTCATAATTAATAATCCCGTATTTCTAAGGTTCTCAATCTGGAAAGGGCAGAATCTGCAGCTGCTTCTGGATTTCCAGGTAACAGGAGTTTGTCAAGGTCACAGCTTCTCATCCACCTTTAGCAACTAAATTGCATCCTTTACTCTCAGCGGCAAACATTGTCATGATTATGCAGGCCCTCACTTCCCAGTTAGATTACTGCCACCTGTTCTACGTGGGGTGGCACCATCAATCCACTGGGAAACTTCACCTAATACAGAACAAAGTAGCCTATTCGCTAAGCAGTTTCTCAGCTAGAAAGCACATCACATCTATTGGCTACTGGTTGACTTCCAGCAGGAGTTTGTCAAGTTTCAAAGCCCTAAACGACAGAGGCCCTGCTATTAGAGAGAGCACCTCTTTCTGTAGGTCTTACGCTATCAGCCCACTGTGGTAGTCTGCAACCCTATGTTCATCCTTTTTCATCATGACAAATTGTATGCACAGGATGCCTTGTGAGGTATCATAATCTGCTGAACATTATTGTCCTGGTAAAATGTGTTAAGGTTGTATGTAAAGTTATAAGATTCTAGTATATGATGTTGCTGAGATGTTCCAAGTTTAGAAAAACAGCTTCAGACCAGTTCCCCAGAGACAAAAGGCTAGCCAACACCTCAGCCAGGTGTCAACAAAAATCAAGTGGACTATCACCCGGTTCAGTGGTCATTCTTTGGCAGGAAGAAGGGGGTGAGTGAGAACTTTATATATTGGCAATGGAACAGCTGGGGGTTCCCATGTAAACGGACTGGCTGTTGCCTGAACCCCATCTGTAGCTGAGTCTCAAAGGGGAAGAAAAGATATAAAAAATAAGGAACAAAGGCCCCAAATCACCTCTCCCCCCTCATATCTAGTCACAGAGTCAACAATGCTTGGAAAGACAAAAGAAGCATCACTGAACCGGGGTAGGGGACCTGGCTGAAATTCCAGTCAGACCGCTGTAAGCATGTGGAGAGAAAAAACATTTTTGCTTTAAATTCATTTAGTTTGTTAAGTTAGGTATTAGTTTGGAGTTTTACCTTTTATTTCTTTGTAACCAATTCTGGCTTTCATGCCTTATTACTTGAAATCACTTAAAATCCATCTTTCTGTAGTTCATAAACTTGCTTTACTGTTTTATCTAAGCAGTGTGTTTGGACTGAAGTGTTTAGGAACTTCTATTTCAGATAACAGACTTTGTACATCTCATTTTCTATTCACAAAATGACACTTTCTATGAGCTTGTATTGTCCAAGAAGGCGTTGGGCGGTACAAGACACACATTTCTGGCAACAAGTCTGGGACTGGGAGCTTGCTGGTGGGACTGGGAGCTTGCTGCTGTCGCTCTGCAGGAGTAGAAGCATTCATATAATTCGGCTGGGAGTAACTTTGCATGCGCGAGGCTGTGTGAGAACAGACTAGGAGTGGTCGTTCTCAGAGCAATGCAGTATAAAAGACGCCAGGTTGGAGAATTAAGGGGACACAGCTGTCCATCAGGCCAGATTATACCCGGGGGAATGTCACACCCACTCCTGGCATAGATGGCAAATATTCTATGGACATTGTTTGTAGAGCTATACAAAAGCTTCCGTTCCAAGTTTCAGTCTTTTAGTTCCCAAGGTACAAAGAAGCCACCTGGATAGAATCCTTGAATCTCTTTAGAGCGTCTCACCTAGAGGAGGCAGGCTTCCCGTTGGAATGTTTGATCCACTGACTGAACAGTCACCATGGCTCAGCCCAGGAATACAGTAACTTCAGCCGCAGCTGGGCTCTGCCTCTTCCTGCTGATGAAGTTAAAAGCACAGCCTGTCAGCCATGAGGAGAGTAACAGAACGGCTCAAGCCACCACGCATTTAATAAACAAGAAATTCAAATCTTGGCAGGGTCCACTCAGCCTTCTAAAGTAAGGGAATTAAGTTCCGTATACATTTAATGGGGTGGGGGAATCATTCAACTAAGGCCTTCAAAGACGGAGGTCATTTCTGGTCTGCCTGGATACGAAAGTTGCCCAACTCTTTTCATAAGATAAAACCAGTGCCCTCTTCCAAATTTCTAGGGGCTCAATTCAACCCTGGTGTAAATGGGAATGACTCCAGGAAAGTCTTTTTTTCCACCAGGGCTAAATTAAGCCCCATGATCCATATTTTATCCTTGATGTTGCTGGAAAACTCCCATTGACCTCTCTGGAAATGTTAAGGATAAAATATGACCCATAGTGTGGGAAACAGAGGCTATTAATTTGCCCTAACCTCCTAAAAATGGACCAAATTATGCTCTCTGCTCATCTGAATGGGAGGTGTACCTATGAACTAGGAATAAAGGAACTGGGAACAAGATTCAGCCTGTTGTTCTTTGGGCCATATCTACTCTTGGTTTTATATCTTCAAAGAGATCGTCTGAGAGCGGTGATTAGAGACAGGATACAGACATCACGAAAACAAACAAAGAAACAAAAGGTTGCAGCATCATTCTTTGCCGGCGAGATAAGCTAAGAGATGGAGAATCAATGTCCATATTGAACATCTGGATGTGAAGGTTTGTCTGCCTAACACCTGTTGCCTTCTCCAGTACTGGGGGAAGGAAAGGTCAGTTTCATCAAAGCAGTGAGCAAAGTAAGCCAGTTAATAGAAAACCGGTTTCTAATTGCTTTCTGTATTATAGATATACCTTCAACCACCTGAGACCACCAGGAACCCATTCAAAGCCTTGCTTCCCAGCTTACACATAAGCCTTTCATGTTTTATTATAACCCTGTTGATTTTTGCTTTCATTTATGCGTGGAAGAAAATGGATGTTTTTCTCTTGCCAACACACAAGGGGACATTTTTAATCTTATATCTACATACACCAGGCCTGCTTCGGGAAAAAGGACCATCTCTCTCTGTTTCCATTGTTTGATGTTTAGTACACATGTGGATGGGTGTAATACACCTCCAGCATGTTCAAAGGTGGGGTTCACTTCTCCCTCTCTTTTTACTGTGTGGTATTGATGAAGGAAATGATGCTCATGCTGTTCATCTCTGAGGGAGTCTTGGTTACATTATTTTTAAGTATCACTTACAGCTTTCCGAAATCTAGCTTTCAGGAGAGCTTCAAATGAATGTAATGAGAGAGCAGAAAAAAGTCAAGTAATAAGACACTCATGAGCAGAGTCCTGCAGGAACTAGCTACAAGCTTCCTCCTTATCTCACCAACACACCACCTATAGAATAATGGAGTGCACCAGGAAACCAGGTCAAATCAAGTCACAGCCTTCGGTCTATGCAATCAATACAGCCATGTAAAGTCCCAGAGTTGCGGTAGTCCTGCAATACACACAACAGCTGACCTGCCAGCCATAGCCCTTTCTTCAGTATCCCAGCCATGGCCGTTTCTGAGTCACGCTAACAGGTTGCAGGCTAAATTTCCCCAATTATGGTTATCCTTCTGGCTTGGAAAGTTGCACTTTAATTACACCCTGGGGCTTCCCGTCCACAAACTGATTTTATTAGATGCTGCGGAGATTCACAAGTTGAGGAGGCGTCATCACCACAGCGCAGGTATCGGCAACCTTTGGCACGTAACTCGCCAGGGTAAGCACCCTGGTGGGCCAGGCTGGTTTGTTTACCTGCCGTGTCCACAGGTTCAGCTGATCGCGGCTCCCACTGGCCGCGGTTCGCCGCTCCAGGCCAATGGGGGCTGCGGAAAGCGGCAGCCAGCACATCCCTTGTCCCACGCTGCTTCCCACAGTCCCATTGGCCTGGAACAGTGAACCACGGCCAGTGGAAGCCGCGATTGGCTGAACCTGTGGATCTGGCAGGTTGCTTACCCTGGCGAGCCACGTGCCAAAGGTTGCCGATACCTGCCACAGCCTTTGGGGTAGGTTGCACAGTAGCAGATTTCAGCTAAAGGGGGATGTTGGGAGTATGGGGAGATCTTGGTTTTGCAGTTAAGGCACTGGACTGGGACTCAGGAGATTTAGGTTCAATTCCCAGCTCTGTCTCAGACTTCCTAGTGTGATGATGGGCAAATTACAATCCCTCTATGCCTCAGTGTCCTATCTGTAAAATGGGGATAACTATCCTTCCTTTCTGCCACCGTGTACCTATCTTGTCTATTTTGATTGTTGGCTCATAGATTCATAGATTCATAGATTCATAGATTCTAGGACTGGAAGGGACCTCGAGAGGTCATCGAGTCCAGTCCCCTGCCCGCATGGCAGGACCAAATACTGCCTAGACCATCCCTAGTAGACATTTATCTAACCTACCCTTAAATATCTCCAGAGACGGAGATTCCACAACCTCCCTAGGCAATTTGTTCCAGTGTTTAACCACCCTGACAGTTAGGAACTTTTTCCTAATGTCCAATCTAGACCTCCCTTGCTGCAGTTTAAACCCATTGTTTCTGGTTCTATCCTTAGAGGCTAAGGTGAACAAGTTCTCTCCCTCCTCCTTATGACACCCTTTTATATACCTGAAAACTGCTATCATGTCCCCTCTCAGTCTTCTCTTTTCCAAACTAAACAAACCCAATTCTTTCAGCCTTCCTTCATAGGTCATGTTCTCAAGACCTTTAATCATTCTTGTTGCTCTTCTTTGGACCCTTTCCAGTTTCTCCACATCTTTTTTAAAATGCGGCGCCCAGAACTGGACACAATACTCCAGCTGAGGCCTAACCAGAGCAGAGTAGAGCGGAAGAATGACTTCTCGTGTCTTGCTCACAACACACCTGTTAATGCATCCCAGAATCATGTTTGCTTTGTTTGCAACAGCATCACACTGTTGACTCATATTTAGCTTGTGGTCCACTATAACCCCTAGATCCCTTTCTGCCGTACTCCTTCCTAGACAGTCTTTTCCCATTCTGTATGTGTGAAATTGATTTTTCCTTCCTAAGTGGAGCACTTTGCATTTGTCTTTGTTAAACTTCATCCTGTTTAACTCAGACCATTTCTCCAATTTGTCCAGATCATTTTGAATTATGACCCTGTCCTCCAAAGTAGTTGCAATCCCTCCCAGTTTGGTATCATCCGCAAACTTAATAAGCGTACTTTCTATGCCAATATCTAAGTCGTTGATGAAGATATTGAACAGAGCCGGTCCCAAAACAGACCCCTGCGGTACCCCACTCGTTACGCCTTTCCAGCAGGATTGGGAACCATTAATAACAACTCTCTGAGTACGATTATCCAGCCAGTTATGCACCCACCTTATAGTAGCCCCATCTAATTTGTATTTGCCTAGTTTATCGATAAGAATATCATGCGAGACCGTATCAAATGCCTTACTAAAGTCTAGGTATACCACATCCACCGCTTCACCCTTATCCACAAGGCTCGTTATCCTATCAAAGAAAGCTATCAGATTGGTTTGACATGATTTGTTCTTCACAAATCCATGCTGGCTATTCCCTATCACCTTACCACCTTCCAAGTGTTGGCAGATGATTTCCTTAATTACTTGCTCCATTATCTTCCCTGGCACAGAAGTTAAACTAACTGGTCTGTAGTTACCTGGGTTGTTTTTAGTTCCCTTTTTATAGATGGGCACTATATTTGCCCTTTTCCAGTCTTCTGGAATCTCTCCCGTCTCCCATGACTTTCCAAAGATAATAGCTAGAGGCTCAGATACCTCCTCTATTAGCTCCTTGAGTATTCTAGGATGCATTTCATCAGGCCCGGGTGACTTGCAGGCATCTAACTTTTCTAAGTGATTTTTAACTTGTTCTTTTTTTATTTTATCCGCTAAACCTACCCCCTTCCCATTAGCATTCACTATGTTAGGCATTCCTTCAGACTTCTCGGTGAAGACCGAAACAAAGAAGTCATTAAGCATCTCTGCCATTTCCAAGTTTCCTGTTACTGTTTCTCCCTCTTCACTAAGCAGTGGGCCTACCCTGTCTTTGGTCTTCCTCTTGCTTCTAATGTATTGATAAAAAGTCTTCTTGTTTCCTTTTATTCCCGTAGCTAGTTTGAGCTCATTTTGTGCCTTTGCCTTTCTAATCTTGCCCCTGCATTCCTGTGTTGTTTGCCTATATTCATCCTTTGTAATCTGTCCTAGTTTCCATTTTTTATATGACTCCTTTTTATTTTTTAGATCGTGCAAGATCTCGTGGTTAAGCCAAGGTGGTCTTTTGCCACATTTTCTATCTTTCCTAACCAGCGGAATAGCTTGCTTTTGGGCCCTTAATAGTGTCCCTTTGAAAAACTGCCAACTCTCCTCAGTTGTTTTTCCCCTCAGTCTTGATTCCCATGGGACCTTACCTATCAGCTCTCTGAGCTTCCCAAAATCTGCCTTCCTGAAATCCATTGTCTCTATTTTGCTGTTCTCCCTTCTACCCTTCCTTAGAATTGCAAAGTCTATGATTTCATGATCACTTTCACCCAGGCTGCCTTCTACTTTCACATTCTCAACGAGTTCCTCCCTATTTGTTAAAATCAAGTCTAGAACAGCTTCCCCCCTAGTAGCTTTTTCAACCTTCTGAAATAAAAAGTTGTCTCCAATGCAGTCCAAGAATTTGTTGGATAGTCTGTTCCCCGCTGTGTTATTTTCCCAACATATATCCGGATAGTTGAAGTCCCCCATCACCACCAAGTCTTGGGCTTTGGATGATTTTGTTAGTTGCTTGAAAAAAGCCTCATCCACCTCTTCCACCTGGTTAGGTGGCCTGTAGTAGACGCCTAGCATGACATCTCCCTTGTTTTTTGCCCCTTTAAGCCTAACCCAGAGACTCTCAACACTTCCGTCTCCTATGTCCATCTCTACCTCTGTCCAAGTGTGTACATTTTTAATATATAAGGCAACACCTCCTCCCTTTTTCCCCTGTCTATCCTTCCTGAGCAAGCTGTACCCATCCACACCAACATTCCAATCATGTGTATTATCCCACCAAGTTTCAGTGATGCCAACAATGTCATAGTTGTATTTATTTATTAGCACTTCCAGTTCTTCCTGCTTATTCCCCATACTTCTCGCATTTGTATATAGGCATCTAAAATACTGGTTTGATCTTTCCTCCCAGTTTTTTCCTGACTCTCCTTTCTCTCTGCCAATATAGCCCACACTCCCTCTTGTTTCCGACTCATTTCCCCGGTCTCCATGTTCCCCACTTACCTGTGGGCTTTGCTCACCTGTCCCCGTCGAACCTAGTTTAAAGCCCTCCTCACTAGGTTAGCCAGTCTGTGTCCGAATAGGGTCTTCCCTCTCCTCGAAAGGTGAACGCCATCTCTGCCTAGCAGTCCTTCCTCGAATAGCATCCCGTGGTCTAGGAAGCCAAAGCCCTCCTGGCGACACCATCTTCGCAGCCAGGCATTCACCTCCATGATGCATCTGTCTCTGCCCGGGCCCCTACCTTTAACAGGAAGAATTGAAGAGAATACCACCTGTGCTCCAAACTCCTTCACCCGTGCTCCCAGAGCCCTGTAGTCACTCTTGATCCGCTCAGTGTCACACCGCGCAGTATCATTTGTGCCCACATGGATGAGTAGCATGGGGTAGTAGTCAGAGGGCCGGATAATCCTCGACAATGCCTCCGTAACGTCTCGGATACGGGCCCCCGGCAGGCAGCATACCTCTCGAGATGAAATGTCAGGGCGACAGATGGGCGCCTCCGTCCCCCTCAGCAGAGAGTCTCCGACCACCACTACCCTACGTTTCCTATTCGCAGTGGTGGCAGCAGACTCTCCAGCCTTAGGGGTACGAGGCTTCTCCTCCTTTACTGTAGGGAGTGATTCCTTCTTTCCTGTATCAAGAAGAGCATAACGGTTACCTATAACCACGGCAGGAGGGTTCGGAGCAAGGGTGGAGCACTGCCTGCTGCCAGAAGTAACCAGCTGCCAGCGTCCACCCTGAGCCATCTCCTCCTCCACCAGTGGTGTATCAGCAGTCCTGTGTACTGGGACAGCTACCTCAGCTGTCTCCACATGGACACTGTCGAGGAATTGCTCGTGGATACGGATGCTCCTCAACCTAGCCACCTCCTCCTGTAGCTCTCTCACCTGCTGCCTGAGAGATTCCACCAGCAGGCACCTTTCACATTGGATGGTCCCCCCAGCCTGGATATCCGTAAGTGGAAATTGCAAGTTACAGTCTTTGCAAAACCACACCAGGATCTGGGTAGAGGCATCCATGCTTAGGCACTCTGTCTGGCTACAGGCACAGGTGGAGGAGACAGTAGCAGTGCTGGCACAGGTGTTGCGGGTCTTCCTAACCATCGTAAGCCTCCCTCTGTCAAACTCCCGTCTGCAGCCCCCTGTCAGCAGAGGCTTCTAGCTTTCAAACCTTCCTTTGAAGCTCACAGCTTCCAACTGCCAGCCACAGCACACGGTCCTTCAAACAACCAAAACAAACAAACAGACTGACAAACACAAGCTCAGCACACAGCAAGTAACCCTCAAACACAAACAAACACACACTACAGACAGTCACTTACCCCAAAAGGTTGCTGTATTGCTCCTCCTTCACCTGGAGAACTCCCTTGCGAAACTCCCTGTTAGCAGCCCCTGTTCGCAAAGCTCCCTGGTCGCTTGTGCGCTGCTTTATAAAGCCCTGGCCTGTATGAATGCCCCGCCCACTGATTAAGGCTCAGCCACTTACCAGAGGCTTCTAGCTTTCAAACCTTCCTTTGAAGCTCACAGCTTCCAACTGCCAGCCACAGCACACGGTCCTTCAAACAACCAAAACAAACAAACAGACTGACAAACACAAGCTCAGCACACAGCAAGTAACCCTCAAACACAAACAAACACACACTACAGACAGTCACTTACCCCAAAAGGTTGCTGTATTGCTCCTCCTTCACCTGGAGAACTCCCTTGCGAAACTCCCTGTTAGCAGCCCCTGTTCGCCCCTTAGGATAGGGCCCACCTCGTTATGTGTTTATGCAGCACCTAACACGACAGGGCCCTCTCTCAACTCTAGGCAATACTAGGTAAAACAATAATGGTCATAGCTGTTGATGGAGATAGAAAGGATCTGAATTTACTTCGCACAGGGCCTCTCACACCTAGGGACAGCTGACTATACCCTGGCAACCACACAAAGGCTGCTGAGATTTTAATTCCAACAGGAAGTGCTGGCAGCAGACTGTCCACTCCTTACTGCCTTGTGTATGTGTGGTGGGGTCGAGCCAGCTACCGCACTCTTGGAAGACCCTTGTTGAGCTGGGGCAGGTCACCTTGCACTGTACTTGAGGACAGCTGGAATGCAGCCTCTTCTCCCCCAAGGTCAGCTGGCAATCGGAGACAGCAAAAATGCTCCATCTCAGTTCACTGATGTTGAGGAAATTAATTTCCACCTTTCCCTCTCAGGGAAAGTCACCCCCAGCTCTTCAACAGTTGCAGAGATGGACAACCTGGAGTCTAATGGAGCCCATAGTGCTAGCTCTGGGGGACAGAACCGGGTTTCAGTTAACCAACAGCATCTGTTGAGCTGGGTTTGGTTAAATGGATTTATGCTACAAGGCCAGATTTTCAGCTGGTATATATCAGCATTGTCCTATGGAGCTATGCCAAGTTACACCAGCTGAGAATCTAGCCCAGTGCGATTCATGTTTCCTTTGATATTCATTTCTCATCACTGACTATTAATATTCAATATAAACAGCTAGCACCTGGATACCAGTGACGGGTTCTTTAGAAATGCCGGCAAACCGTCCTTCCATGCATTCTATTCTGTAAACAGGTTAGAATTACTCCTGGTGTCTTAAAGCATTTCCTCAGCATGTTGCAAGGTTATTTCAAGAAACATCCTTTATCCAAAATGTGCAATATTGGCTTTTAATGCTGATACAGTAGGATCATCTCAGAGCCGGTAACATCGCAGCAAAGGGTAGCAGGCTTTGGGGCTTTGTGTTTGTGGATCACGCTTCTCTCGCCCTGTCACTCTGCTTGCAGCTAACTTTTTTTCCGTTATTTAAATGATTTTAAACATGAAAGTAGGCCACGAAAAAGGGGGTAGCGTTGTTTTAATAATTAGCAATTATGATAGCTGCAATATTAATTGCATATTTCCATAGCAAACACCCCCCTGGAGGGGAAAAGCGAACAGTGGTTAGAGACTGCCGAAGCCTAAAACTGGAATTCCTAAGAACAGAAAAAAAGAGAGAGAATGAACTTCTTACATTTGAGTAAATTACTACAGGGATTCCTTAGAAACCTTTAATTAGCCCTGCTCTGCTGTAGCATTGATTGGTCTGCAGCTCATCAATTATTCAATGGCTCTGCTCTTTATTTTCCTTGATTCCCTGCTCTCTCCCGTATCTTTTAGGTGAAAGAGGATGTTCTTAATCTGCTGGGGCATTTCTGTTTCTATGTCATGAAACCACGAGACGCAGGCCAGAAAGCCTGTCTCTGTTTCCTACAACCAGCCCAAACCCGTCTGGGACCCAGTCTGATTTTCACAGCTCTCCCACAGTACAGTGATGAAATGTGACTCCCACGAGGAGTCTATTTGTGTTGCACTCACCTGGATTTTTGTCATGCAGTGGGAGAGTTTGCCTGATAGGAACTGTGTGGTTAAAAGAAGATCTAAAACTCGCATCTTGTTCCATTCTGGTTATTAGAGATCCCATACCACTTCACTTCCTCTTCTAATAGTCATCCCACATAGCAAAACAGGTGTTGAGGTTCCTCCTAAGAGATGGCAGCATTTCAGTCTGAAGAGTGATTCTTGTGTATGCATAAACGTGGATCCATTCAGCCGACACAGTCTCCAATTCTGCCCTGGAGTAAGCGTGTTCAACTTCCACTGGACTCAACTGGAGTTGCACCCTTTACTACATTTGGCCCAGAAAATTTGGAATCCTTCTGAATGAAAGGAACTATTCTCAATGGGTATTACATGACAAGTATCACTTATTATAGGGAAAGGAAAAGAATGACAAGAGCTGTCTTGTGGTTGGAGCATGGTGCTGAAAGTTAGAAGCCATGGTTTTAAGTCTCAACACGGCCACTCACACATCAAGTGACCTTGGGCCAGTTACAATCTCTCCATGGCAGTCTCCCTCGTAAAATGGGGATAATGCTACTTATCCATCATTAATTATTACTTGTACTACAGGCGAGGACCCCACTGAGCTAGGCACTATACAGACATATAACAAGTAGACAGTCTCTACGCATCATACTAATCTTCCTTTGCAAAGCATTTGGAGCTACTGGGATGAGATGCATGCTATAGAAGTGCAGACTCTTATTTACTATTATTAACATGGACTAGCACATGTTATGACTTGCATCTTCATTCTCTGCAGATCACGTGGCAGGACCTGGTTTGGGGATTTTATAGGCCAAGATTGGCCTCTTGATGGGTGTGCACCACACTATCCCATTAATTCTAGTGGGATTTACACATATATTGTGGAAAGAACATGCATCGTATGGATAAGTTCTTATTTGAATAGTGCAATAATCACATGGTTAAACAAAGGGGCTAACCAATGGGCATGAGCCTCCTCCCATTGGAGACAACGTCAAAGCTCCCATTGACTTAGTAAAAAGCAGAATTAGGGAGTTGGGGTGATATTTTTCAAAAGTCCCTATGGCCCAGATCCTCACAGGCATTTAGGTACCTAACTGCTACTGATTTCAATGGGAGTAGGCACCTAAGTATCACTGAGGATCTGGTCTGAAGTGCCTCCCAAGCTCTGCATCTAACTCCCTTAGCACTTTTGAAAATCCCACCACAGCATCTGAGGGTGTGCTTCTGCCCTCAGCTCCATCAGTGCAAATCAGGAGTGAATCTGCTGAAGTCCACAGAATTACAGCAATGCAAGTGAGATCAGGATCAGAACCTCAGTCTCAAAAGTCACAAGAGCCTCACAGATTATCATACTGAAGTCAAAAGAAGAATATATACTGCCCCAAATATGTATTCAACAAGCTACATCATTCAGAGATTTCACGGCCGGCAGGAACCATTGTAATCCTCAAGTATGAACTCCTGTATAAAATATGCCACAGCACCTCACCTAGTGGTTCCTGCATCAAGCCCATAATGCCCTTTTAATCATAATACCCTGGCCTTTAAAAATGTTCTGTGCTGATCCTCAACACTCTCTCTTCCTCATGTTACCCTGGGTTCCAATCCCAGACAAGCATTCCGAAAGGACAATGGTTGCCTGCCTAGATATCCCACTGATAGAAATCCTCTACTAGATGCCCAAATGTAACTGTCTATCCAAATCCAATGGCGCCATTGCAAAATTGTAGCCTTGAAATGGAGCACCACCATCGCTCTCACATCTTTAACCCGCCACATTTTCCTATAGAAAATATGACCTGCAAGAAACCATAAAAAACTCATTTCTCTTACCACTTTCCACCTGTTCAGAGAACAGCTTTGCTCACTGTATGCGTGTACACATATTAGCCAGTGTATTTCCTCTCCTACTTATCCCCGTGAATTTATTCTAAAGCTAGCTTTTGGAAACCCATAAGTAGGATGTAATTCCACAGATTTTACGTCTATGTTTTGCAATGTGGTTATTCTACAGTAAAGAAAAATACACACGAGCAGAAGTGAGTGTCTGCAAATGAGCAACTGGGAAATCCCAGTGAGCAGCTTGCTATGAAAACAATAGACAGACCCAGGTCTGAGAAATCCCAGCCAGTTTAAGCCTCCGCCCTTCCCCCCAAACGTTAATATTTTGAAAAAGTTTGGCTAAGTATTCCCTACCTTGTAGCTGCTCTATTGTCTAACTCCCTCTGCCGACACACCATCCTCCCACATGTACTCCCTTAGAATACAGGAAGGACAAGATACAAAAAGCAGGAGAAGCTTATAGGAGGCTAAAGGATGACAAGGAAGTCACTAAGTCCAGGCCTGGGAATCAGCTGATTTGAGAGGATGGGAGTGAGGGGCATCAGGTCACTATTCGTATCGTACATTCATATAACACCTCTCCAACTGAACCACTTTACTAAGTCAACGCACTGCACAAATCACCGCAGACTGCACTAAAATGCAGTCACCTCAGGGTTTTTTGTGAGGGATGAGTGAAAATGTTCAAAACTGACTCATTTTGCAAATTTTTATTCAATTTTTCTAAATCAAAAACATTATCCACATTTTTGACAGACCAAAGACCATTTTTCATGATCATTTTATGTTTTCCCATCAACATTTCCCCCTAAAAAAATTCAAAATGAGGCACAATATTTTTGTTGGAAGAGACTAAACATTGTCAGCAATTTCTCTCCCCACCCCAAAACAAAGGCCATTTTCAAAACAAAACAGAAAAACACTTTTCCTTTAAAATAAAAAATCAGCCAGCTACCACCTGCTGCCTTGGCTGTGGTTATTGTCCTGATTTGAGCTGCACTGTCATAGACAGAGAAACAAGGTGGGAGAGGTAATATCTTTTATCCGACCAACTTCTCTTGGTGAAAGAGAGACAAGCTTCCGAGCTGCACGTCCTTCTGACCCGAAAGAAGAGCTCTGCGGAGCTCAAAAGCTTGGCTCTTTCACCAACAGAAGTTGGTCCTATAAAAGATTCTCGCACTCACCTTGTCTTGCTAATATCCAGGGACCAACTCAGCTACAACACTACAAAGGCCATATACCGAGCAGAGGCAGCACACACGACTGGTCCAAGACTCCTCAGGGGACAACTAGTCATAAAGGCCACAATTTCTTGTCTTTTAATAGAAAAGATGGTGTAAGTGCTTTGTGGAGGAGACATTTGGGCTATTGCAGGATAATTTAATAGTTTTCTTAGAGATAGACTGACCTGGATTATACACCCTTGAAGGGAATGATAACTAGGGCTCCCTGTTTGTCACGGAGGTCATGGAAGTCATGATGTAGGAACGAATGACATGGCTAGGTTCTCGTTAGAGAGAATCAAGGGAGATTATGCCAGGCTGGGGAAGACTCTCAAGGAGATAGAGGCTCAGGTTATCTTTAGTGGGATTCTGCCTGTTCCGAGGGAAGGGCAGCAAAGGGCTGATAGGATCGTGAGGATAAATAGTTGGCTAAGGGAGTGGTGCTATAAGGAGGGCTTTGGGATGTATGGCCACTGGGAGGGTTTCGGGGACAGACACCTGTTCTCGCGGGATGGGCTTCACCTGAGTAGGGAAGGAAATAGACTTCTGGGAGGGAGGCTGGCTCATCTTATCAAAAGAGCTTTAAACTAGGAAGTTTGGGGAGATGGCTGGGAGATGCACAGTTAATCTCCACGCCAGTTTCCGGTATTGAAAAGCTGAGTGTAATAAGAGGAGACATAGCCGGGGAGATGAGATTGGACATAGGAGGGACAGGGGGACGAACACAAAGAGGCCCGCAACATACAGTGCTAGTAATGGGAGACAGGCTAAACGACATAACTACGATACCCACCTGGGGAAGTGAGGAAACAGATTGACAGAGCAAGACGGGTACCCAGAAATCACCTACTACAGGACAGGCCCAACAAGGACAATAACAGAACACCACTGGCCATCACATACAGCCCCCAGCTAAAACCTCTCCAGCGCATTATCCACGACCTACAACCTATCCTGGAAAATGATCCCTCACTCTCACAGACCTTGGGAGGCAGGCCAGTCCTTGCTTACAGACAACCCCCCAACCTGAAGCAAATACTCACCAGCAACTACACACCACACCACAGAAACACCAACCCAGGAACCTATCCCTGTAGCAAACCTCGTTGCCTACTCTGTCCCCATATCTACTCTGGCAACAGCATCAGAGGACCCAACCACATCAGCCACACCATCAGGGGCTCAATTCACCTGCACATCCACTAATGTCATATATGCCATCATGTGCCAGCAATGCCCCTCTGCCATGTACATTGGCCAAACCGGACAGTCCCTCCGCAAAAGAATAAATGGACACAAATCGGACATCAGGAATGGTAACATACACAAGCCAGTAAGTGAACACTTCAATCTCCCTGGTCATTCTATCACAGATTTAAAAGTCACTGTCATTGAACAAAAAAACTTCAGAAACAGACTTCAAAGAGAAACAGCAGAACTAAAATTCATTTGCAAATTCAACACCATTAATCTGGGCTTGAATAGGGATTGGGAGTGGCTGGCTCACTACAGAAGCAGCTTTTCCTCTCCTGGAATTGACACCTCCTCATCTATTATTGGGAGTGGACTACATCCACCCTGATTGAATTGGCCTTGTCAACACTGGTTCGCCACTTGTGAAGTAACTCCCTGCTCTCCATGTGTCTGTATATAATGCCTGCATCTGTAGCTTTCACTCTATGCATCCGAAGAAGTGAGGTTTTTACTCACGAAAGCTTATGCCCAAATAAATCTGTTAGTCTTTAAGGTGCCACCAGACTCTTTGTTGTTTTTGTAGATACAGACTAACACGGCTACCCCCTGATACATTAGGCTGTTTGTACACCAATGCGAGAAGCCTAGGTAATAAAATGGAGGAATTGGAGCTCTTGGTCCGAGAATTGAAACCGGATATCGTAGGAATAACTGAAACGTGGTGGAATGGCAGTCACGACTGGAACGCAGGTATGGAGGGGTATGCGCTGTTTAGGAAAGACCGGGATAAAGGTAAAGGTGGGGGGGTGGCATTGTATGTCAATAGTGAAATAAGCTGTAAAGAAATAATAGTGGATGGAATAGATAACACAGAGTCCGTCTGGGCGATACTCAAGCTGGGTAAAAGTACTACTAGAGCCTCTCCGGGGATAGTGCTTGGGGTGTGCTATAGACCACCGGGATCGACCCAGGATATGGATAAGGAATTGTTTAATGTATTAAGGGAGGTAAATACTAATAGAAACTGTGTAATTATGGGGGACTTTAACTTCCCAGATATAGATTGGGGAACAAACGCTAGTAGCAATAATAGGGCTCAGATGTTCCTAGACGTGCTTGCGGATCAATTCCTTTATCAAGTGGTAGCTGAGCCGACGAGGGGGGAGGCCATTTTAGATTTGATTCTGGTAAGTAGTGAGGACCTTGTTGAGGAAGTGGTAGTGGGGGACAACTTGGGCTCCAGTGATCATGAGCTAATTCGCTTTAAACTAAAAGGAAAGAGTACCAGAATTAAGTCAAAGACTAGGGTTTATAATTTTAAAAAGGCCAATTTTAACAAATTAAGGGGACTGGTAAGGGAAGTGGATTGGGCAAACGTATTAAGGGACCTAAAGGCAGAAGAAGCCTGGGATTACTTTAAGTTAAAGATGCAAGAGCTGTCAGAGGCCTGTATCCCCAAAAAGGGAAAAAGATTACTAAGCAAGAGACTTAGACCGAGCTGGATGAGCGACCGGCTGAAAGGGGCGATTAGGAAAAAACAGAAAGCGTACAAAGAGTGGAAGAGGGGAGGGATCAGTAAGGAAACTTACCTTAGTGAAGTCAGAGAATGTAGAGATAGAGTGAGAAAGGCCAAAGGCCAGGAAGAGTTGGACTTAGCGAGGGGAATTAAAAGTAATAGTAAGAGGTTTTACAGCCATATAAATAGGAAGAAAGCAAAGAAAGAAGAAGTGGGACCGCTGAAGACTATAGCCGGAGAGGAGATTAAAGATAATCTAGGCATGGCGCAATATCTCAATGAATATTTTGCATCGGTGTTTAATGAGGCCAATGAAGGTATTAGGGATACTAGCACCGTTACAGAGGGGCATACGGGATGGGGGATTACCGCATCCGAGGTAGAAACAAAACTAGAACGCCTTAATGGGACTAAGTCGGGTGGACCGGACGATCTTCATCCGAGAATATTGAAGGAATTGGCGCGGGAAATAGCAGGCCCATTAGCGACTATATTTAATGAATCTGTAAACTCGGGGGTAGTCCCGTTAGACTGGAGAATAGCCAATGTGGTTCCTATTTTCAAGAAAGGGAAAAAAAGTGACCCGGGTAACTATAGACCTGTTAGTTTAACATCAGTAGTGTGCAAGGTGCTGGAGAAGATTCTGAAAGAGAAACTAGTTGAGGACCTTGAAGTTAATGGCAAATGCGATAAATTACAGCATGGTTTTACGAAGGGCAGATCGTGCCAAACGAATCTGATCTCCTTCTTTGAGAAAGTAACGGACTTATTAGATAAGGGAAATGCGGTGGACCTAATATACCTGGATTTCAGTAAAGCGTTTGATACAGTACCCCATGAGGAACTATTGGTTAAAATGAAAAACATGGGGATCGATATGAAAATCCAGAGGTGGATAGGGAATTGGTTAATGGGGAGAATGCAGCGGGTCGTATTAAAGGGTGAATTGTCGGGTTGGAGGGAGGTTACTAGTGGAGTGCCTCAAGGTTCGGTTTTGGGACCCATCTTATTTAATCTATTTATAACTGACCTCGGGACCGATTGCAAGAGTGGGCTGATAAAGTTTGCGGATGATACGAAGGTGGGAGGAGTTGCAAACTCGGAGGAGGATAGGGATACTCTGCAGGGAGACTTGAATGAGCTTGTGAATTGGAGTATCAGAAATAGGATGAAATTTAATAGTAAAAAGTGTAAGGTGATGCACTTGGGGAAGAATAATAACAATTTTAGTTACAAGATGGGGACGCATTGGTTAGAAGTAACGGAAGAGGAGAAGGACCTAGGGGTCCTTGTGGACCGCAGGATGACTATGAGTCGGCAATGTGACGTGGCGGTGAAAAAAGCCAATGCGGTCTTGGGATGTATTAGGCGAGGTATATCTAGTAGAAATAGGGAGGTCCTGCTTCCGTTGTATAAGGCGCTGGTGAGACCTCATTTGGAGTACTGTGTGCAGTTCTGGTCTCCAATGTTTAAAAAAGATGAACTCAAACTGGAACGGGTGCAGAGAAGGGCGACTAAGATGATCAGAGGAATGGAAAACCTGTCGTATGAAAAGAGATTAGAGGAGCTTGGGTTGTTTAGTCTGACAAAGCGAAGGCTGAGGGGGGATATGATTGCTATCTTTAAATATATCAGAGGGGTTAATACAAGGGAGGGAGAGGAATTATTCCAGTTTAGTACTAATGTGGACACGAGAACGAATGGATACAAACTGGCCGGGGGGAAGTTTAGGCTTGAAATTAGACGAAGGTTTCTGACCGTCAGAGGGGTGAAATATTGGAACGGCCTTCCGAGGGAAACGGTGGGGGCGACGGACCTGTCTGGTTTTAAGATTAAGTTGGATAAGTTTATGGAGGGAATGGTTTAATGATAAAACATAGTAGCCAAGGAAAACCAAGCAATGGTACATGAACAGCATAATGGCCAACAAGGGTCAGGCTAGCGACTCTTGCCTATATGCTCGGGGTATTACTGATCGCCATATTTGGGGTCGGGAAGGAATTTTCCTCCAGGGTAGATTGGCTGAGCCTCTGGAGGTTTTTCGCCTTCCTCCGCAGCATGGGGCAGGGATCACTAGCAGGAGGGTCTCAGCCGATTGAAGTCACTAAAACACAGGATTGGGGACTTCAACGGTAGAGTCCAGGGAAGGGTCTTGCGGCCTGCAGCATGCAGGGGGTCAGACCAGATGATCATAATGGTCCCTTCTGACCTTAATGTCTATGAGTCTATGAGACTTCCTTCGACCTCCGTGACTTCTGCAGCAGCCAGTGTGGCTGACCCCAGGGCCAGCTGCTTGGGCGATCCTGGGGACAGCCACACCGGCCGCTGTCCTGGGGATTGCCCGAGCAGCGGCCGATGCGGCTGGCCCCAGGTACTGGGGTGGTGGGAGCAGTCGTAGCTTGGCGGCTCCTGGCGGTTGTCCCGGGGTGGCCGGAGCAGCCTCTGGGCCCCTGGGGCACCCCCTCCCCCACAGCTGGTGCCACAGGCTTCCCCACTCTAGGCCCCCCCAGATTTAATCAGGGGTATTTATGGTATAAGTCATGGACAGGTCACAGGCCGTGATTTTTTCTTCTTGCCTGTGACCTGTCCATGACTTTTACTAAAAATACCTGTGATTAAATCATAGCTCTAGTAATCTGTACCCAAGCCACCTGGACCTTGGTGCACAGAAGTGATTGGGTGCAGCATGCCGCTCTCTGGAGCAGGTGAGGAGTGGGCAAGGAGAGGGCGGAGCCCTGCTCTGACCCTACGGACTAGAGAAGATGGCCTGATATTTTCCCTCTAATTTCTAGGATTCTATGGTAATGACCCTATGATTTACTTTCGGCAGCACTTTTCTTTTGGGGGGGGGGGGGTCCTCAAAAGTATCGATTACAAGAAAGTGTGTGCACAAGAAAGTCAGTAATGAATTTCACATCCATACAGTTCCAGAGACACTAAGCTCCACACACTTTTTAAAATGCATCCTGGATAGTCAGAACGGAATATCTTACAGCCCCTCTGTCATTCTCACATCCAGCCACATCTTTATAAAAGTTACTTCTTCCTAAAGAAACACTGAACCCTTTTCCCCAAGAGGGGGATGAGGGAGATAAGAAATGATCTATTGACTATGAATTTCATTTATCTTTCCACCTTCCTCTATTTAAACTATTAGGGGAACAGCTTTGCTCACTATGTGTGTGGACACATATTAGCTTGTGTATTTCCTATCGTACTTATCCCTGGGAATTTATCGCAAAGCTAGCTTTTGGAAACCCATAAGTATGATGTAATTTTGTGGATTTTATGTTCTGTTCAATGTTTTGCAATGTAGTTATTCTAGAAGCCCTGGAATCTTAGAGAAAAAAAATGAAACAGCAGCCTTAAAAAAATAAACGCTTGTAGGAACACATAGACCGTACGTTTGGCTTGTTTACTTGTGCTACTCTAATACATGGACCCCAAGTGTGTTTGATCTAACAGTAAGTATTCTCTTTAATTGTTGATGTGAGTGGTCACAGGTCCCGAACAGAGCCCTCAGACCGCAGTCACTACCCATCAGCTTGCTGGTCCCAGCAGGCAGTGTAGGCTTGTGGATCCTAGCTCACCATAGACACAGCCCACAACGCTCCCAATTGGAGATGTCCGGCCTCTCTGGCTGCTACACTGGACAATGCCTTTTCACCCAACTCCTGAGCAATGCTTTGTTCCTGATTACTGCCTTCCTGCCCTGTTCCTGCCCCTGGTCCAGGTCCCTGCTTCTATGCTCCACCACCACTACTGATTCCAGCTCTGACCTGGGGTTTGACTCCTGACTGACTCCAGCTCTAATCTCTGGCTCCTGATCACCACTGCTCTGACCACTAGGGTATGACTGCCTACATCCCAGTCTACAACAGTTGAGGGCTCATCTTGGTGTCTAAGTCACTCATCCTTTGGCTTAACAGTTACAGCATTGGTTAAATAGCCGGTACAATACATTCAACATGACCATGCACTGTCCTGTAACTTCATTCTGATTTGGTTTGGAGAGTTGCACATCAGGAACTGTGTGGTAATCAAAGAAAAGGATTCTCCATTCTCTCTCTCTAGAGCTGGACCACACACATCAAGGGGCAGATTTTCATCCTGATGCACAGAAACGCATGCACGCCAACCCCCATTAGCGTTAATAAATACCACACCTAATGCCACATACAGAAAGAATGGCACGAGAACATTAGCCAGGTGGTGACAGTGCCTTTCAATGGACAGAATCATCCGTTCTCAGCAGTGTGCCACAAGCTATAGGAGTCAGTTCTTTTAGCTCAAGCAACGGAGGCCTGGGCTTTTGGGGCAGGAGGTTCTGAACTGTACCCAAGCTGTTGTCACGACGCTCCAAGTGCCCGCAATGTGCAGCAGCTAGGAAGTTTGTGGCTAGTCATGGATTCATTTAAAAAAATACATATTGATACCGGAGCTGGGCTTGAGCCATAAAGTTCACTGTCAAATCCAGCTCTGAACTTCCTCAACGTTGGGGTGGTGCTCCGCTTTGGGATTTTGGACTGAGTCCCTCTCTAGCTTAGAGGGTACAAGCCGACAGTCGTCATGCGCACCCCACTCTCCTGGACGCAGCAAGGAAACAAATCCTGTTCAACCTGAAAAAAACACCTCTGAGATGCAGACAGCTCCAACAAGCTTTGGATGACCTTGATGCTAAATAAAGTGCTGTGAATTGGGAAAGCACTCAAGGCCAGGAAGTTGAACACTCTGGGGGAGATGCCAGCTGGACAACAATGAGCAAGTTATGGTATCAAGAAGTTGCATACAGAGGGTCATTTAGAGGCTTCTGATTGCAAATTTCAAATTTTAATGGTGAAAGTAGTTAATTATTGGAACAACTTACCAAGGGTCATGGTGAATTCTCCATCACTGACAATTTTTAAAGCAAGACTGGATCTTTCTAAAATCTGTGCTAGGAATTACTTTGGGGAAGTTCTGTGGCCTGTGTTATCAGGAGGTCAGGCTGGATAATCACAATGATCCATATATTCCAAAGCCAGAAGGGATCTATGAAAGGTGCATTCACATCTTTGAAAATATAGGCCAATTATACCGTGAGACCATCTTCCTGGCCCATTGTTCTGACTAGATCACCCCTCTGAGCCCCTCAACTGCATCACATTCAAGCTGCTGTTTCTTGCAATCACTGTCCTTCCGTAGTCCCCTCTGTATCATGTTGTGTCACCACCACAGTCCTCTCTATTCCACCAACCAAGCCCTCCTCCATTACTTATTCATCCATTTCTTCCGCAAGCACCATCACTAGAGCAGGAATGGAAGAAAAAAAATTCAAAAACTTTCTAAAACATTTTAGCTTCAAAGCTTTTTGAAAATAATTTGTTTTTATTTTGGGGGGTAAATTTTTGTGACATTTTTCTGAACTGAAAATGTTCAGGTTTTGTGTTTTCCTTTCTTCTCCCCTTTCTTCATTCTCCCCCTTCACCTCTGAAAAAGGGGGACAGAAAAACTAAAACTAAAAGTTTGTAGGATTTTTTTCAAAGAAATTTTATTTTAATTTTCTATTTTGTTCACCCCTTCCCTCCCCAACAAACCAAAACTATTTCTACCATGACACCACTGGAAAAACTGACCAGAATTAGATTTGGTCAAGGTTTTTTGACCAGTTTTTTTTTTTTTTTTTTTTCCTTTTTTTCGCAGGAAAATGAGTTTTCATCAAAAACAAATGTTGTTTGCAAGATATTTTTTGATAAAATTTTTCAATGGGAAATTTTAAAGAGAAACAAATTTTTTTCCAGTTTGTTTTGAAATGAAATATTGTATTTTGTTCTCATTATAGAAAACTGAAAAAAAAAAATTCAGATGCGGGGGGAGGGTTCCCTCCTCTTTTCTCCAGCAAATGAAAGACAAATTTTTTTAAACAATCATCCTTCGTTTTCTTTTTCCCACTCTGCAGCATTTTGAAACGTCCTCAACTTTGAAAAGGGGCACAGTGTCTAAAGGAAAAAAATGAAACACTGCAACTTTGTCAGTTCTCCAAGTTAAAGAATAGAAAAGGAAAAAAGAAAAAAATTGGAGCTAATTAATTTTGTGGTACTCTGTCACAGGGATCTCCCTAAGCTACGCAGTGGCCCATGCTCTTTTCCCTGTTTCTGTCAGCCCACAGTCAAACACCAAGGTTTTTTTCCTTGCACCATGTCTACCTTTTATTCCAATTCTTTTGCAAACAGAACAAGAGACGGACATAGTGCAGCAGGAGCTTCCCACACAGCTTCTGACCGTCACACAGCTCACCCTCTGAGCTCTTTCTTCCTGTTCCTCACACTTACATCCTCCTAGTTACTGCCAGTTGTATCAACAGCCTAGAAATTACCATCCAGCAGCTCATAATCCCCCAACACAAAGTGGATAACTACTTCCAGCTGAGCCTGCAGTCTTTTGTATGATGCAAGCAACGTCAGTGATCAGAGTGCTGCTGGCACTCTGTCTCACACAGTGCCGGAAAGGGGGGCAGAAAGGAAGAAAAATTAAAATTCCTAAAGATTTTTTTTTTTAAATAAATTGTTCCATTTCAAACCCTTGGAAACAAACAACTGCAAAAGTTTGAAATATTCTGCAAAATCGTTTTTTCTGTTCTTCACTCAGATCTAGGGTGACCAGACAGCAAGTGTGAAAAATCAGGACAAGGGGTGAGGGGTAATAGGCACTTGTATAAGATAAAGCCCCAAATATCGGGACTGTCCCTATAAAATCGGGACATCTGGTCACCCTATTCACATCTACTGCCAGCTGAGAAGGGGGCAGACGGCGAGGAGGGACTTCTGGTAATTAATTTATTGGTTGGTTGATTTACATATACCTTATTGAACAGGAATAGTCTTGAAGCCGTATAGCTGTGCACCTAGCTAGTCTATCTGAACACATCCTTCCGGTCACCGTTACACCCTTATACCTCAGAGAGCTAACACGAAGGCAGTGATCTCAACCCACCGCAGCCAAGCAATGCAGAGTTTGTGCACATCCCATGGCCCAAATCCCATCCCTCCAGCAGAACCAACATAACAGAGTTCATCTGAAGCAGTGACGCAAGCCACCAACAACTCCCACTCCACCAAGGGGCCTACAGTTGTTCAGACTCTCAAAATGGGCACGGCTGACGAGGGAGAGGACAGAGCCAGGACAACTAGGAGATGAAGTTTCAGTTCAGCAGCCTCCACCAGTGGGGTCTTGTGAAGCCCTCTGAAGAATGGCAGCTGTCCTCTGCTAGGCCTTGTCTTCACTACAAAAAAAAGTGTGTTCTTGAGTTAGCTAAGCTACGTAGACCCCTAGCAAAGGCAAGGCATTAGTAGAAGCCCCAGAGATAGGTTGACCAGATGTCCCAATTTTATAGGGAAAGTCCCAGTATTTGGGGCTTTGTCTTATATAGGTGCCTATTACCTCCTGGCCCCTGTCCTGATTTTTCACACTTGCTATCTGGTCACCCTGCCCAGGGAATACAGATTCGATTACAACCCTCTGGTAGGGTAAATTCTGCCGGAGGGGAGGCAGGCTACCCATGGAAGTGCAACTTTCATACACTATGGAAGTGAATCACGACCAAGCTCTTTAACTCACCACATTGTGCCAGGATCTGCAGTGGGGGATTTCATGTACTTTATTGTCGTCGCTATTCCTAGTTTTACATTTGTACTGCCCCAACCAAGATCAGAGTCCCCTTGTGCGGGGCACTGTCCACACACATAAGGTAGAACCCCTTCCCTGAAGGGCTTGCAAGCGAAATAGACAAAGGAAGAATTGTTGAGGCACACAGATCAAGAAACTTGCCCAAGGGCACACAGGAAGCCTGTAACAGAGCTGGGAATTGAACCTAGGTTCTTCCAAATCCCAATCCAGCACCTTACGTGGAGGACCAACCTTCATCTCACAGCGTTGTGCTGCACAGCATACTCACAAGAGGGTACGATGAGGGGCAGTGATTCCACCTGCCCGAGTTTAAGGCAGACTCAGCAGTCCCTGACAATGGCTCCCAAATTCCGATACCCGCAGGAACCCTATTATCCAAGCAAACAAACAAAAAGCATTCTGGTTTAAGGTCGTCTTGGCTAGCTCCACCAAGAGAGACTTCAAGGAGAACATACAGCTCATAAAAATTTAATACTATATGTAACAGAGCAAAATGAATATTTAATCGGTGCTTTTATGTGAAACCAGATAACAAAAACAGTTACACACGGAAAAAAATAAAAACCCACTAACGTTTGATAAAAACCGGTGCTGAAGCAGTTAAGCTATTGGCAACAAGCGGCTCCTAATAAACACTCAGCTAATTCTGTAGGAAAAGCACTAATTAGAAAAGCAATAATAATCGGTGTAATTGCTCTAAATTACCCTCCTAACAGAGAAGTGTGTTTGGATACTGAAACACAGCTGCTCCTACTACCTACAGTAGCTCCTAGCCAAGTCCGCTTTTCTTTTCTCTGCTGCCCTCTTGAGGTCCAGGGGAAAAAAAGTCATCTCCTCCCATGGGGGGTGGGGAGAGACCCTCTGGTGTCCAAGCAACTGACTTTATAAGAGGAGACGGGAGGTAGGAAGGGTCCAGGTGGTTCACATTAGCACTGCAAATTTCCAGCCGTACAATAAATAAAATAAAGAAATGGATAATACCATTGCTGCATTTCCTAGCTAAATGTGAAAATCTGTTCAAATCAGCCCTGTTGACACCGGCACATTTTGAAAAGAAGTTGAGATAATTTACTTCAGTGGGATCTGCTACTTGGTCCCTCTGAAAATCCAGTCCCAGTCCCTTAAATATGTGCCTAAATATCCGCGGCAGCTTTAGCACAAGTTCATGGATTCAGTTGCATCCAGAGGAAGAATGAAAGCAAGGGTGCCAAACCTGAGTAGTGCAGCGACCCTGTGCACCAGCTTCCAATACCACTCACTCAAATTTGGCCCAGCTGCCCTTTCATCACAAAGATGTCACTCAGACCCTGTGCATGTGGCCCTGGGCACCGGGTCACAACACCCAGAGTGGGGAGCCATACCCAGTCCCGTAGGACAGGAGACACTGCCGCAGGTAGGGGTCCTGGGGTCAATTCTCTGCTCTGCCACAAACTTCCTGTGCAAGTCACTTTTTGTGCTTTGTTTCTTCATCCTGAACACTGCTGAAATCTTAATATAGTACTTCCTCTTTAAAAAAAAAAACACTTGGATAAACAGTGAAATGGATATCAGTGTTGACATTTAAAGTACCATCATTTGCATCTGAGTTAACAAGTGTTGATACAAATGCGGCGGTTCATATCTAAGAACAATTGTTTCAGACTCTCTGCAAACTCAGGTAAAGGTATCTGTCTTGGTTAGCTGTTCCAAGTGAAGGGGGCTTCTTAATTTGTAATACCAGGAACTTTCAGAAGTTGCTAGGTAACAGTGCCATAACCTCAAGGTATGATTAGCTTAAAGGACTCTGTTATGATGGCATAAATCTTAATACCCTGCTAATGAATGTATGGTAGGCAGGTCTGGAATTCTTCCTCTCCAGTTCACTCATGCAGTTTCAGTTAGCTTAGGTGAATTAAATCTCTTAAGGTGGTTAATTAGATTTTTCAAGTCCTCCTCTGGGGTCTTAGGAGCAAATTCTGCTCTGCAATTCCACACAGATTTCAATTACGATTGCATAATTGCAACTGGTGGTAGAATTTGTGCAAATTTTTAACAGTGAGGTTAATTAACCATTGGAACTAGTTACCAAAGGATGTGGTGGATTCTCCATCACTTGAAGTCCTTAAGTTTAGCTCAACCCAGGAATCCCTGGCTGAAATTCTACAGCCCGGGTCATGTAGATAGTCTGACTAGAAGATCACAATGTTCCTTTTACATCTTGAAATATACGAACTCCGAATGCAACCAGGGCTGCATGGAAATATACAAAACTTAGCCCAGACATTCTAAATCTTAATTAACTGACCTTAAAGCAGCTCCTAAAACGGTAAAATTAAAACAGAGGGACAGACTTATTTCACTGACACCAGCGTAAAGTTGAGTAACTCCAGTAATGTCCCTGGAGTTATTCCACTTCAGATAAATACATTCAGAATCTGGCCCAGAATTATTCCAGCAAACAGAAAGGATATATTGTGGAACAACGAGTCCAAGGGTCACCCGGGTTTTATATCCGTGCAACTCCATTCACTTCAGGGGCATTACTCCTGACGTACTCCAGCATAAATGAGAGGAGAACCAAGCTCCAAGTCTCCTTGGGTAATTATGTTTAAATCCTGGCTGCTTTCATGTACACTTCAGCATTATTTATCTTGGTTTAATGATCCATTAAACCAATACTGTACTTTGGGAAGGGCTACTATTGCTTATGAACAGTTACAGTTCCTCTCATGTTCAACCACCACCACGCGCTCTAGGGCTCATCCGCTCAGCTAACTAGGAACAGTATCTTTATTAGCAGCACTACGGTTATTTATTTTAGTATTTCATTTTGTTCTACCCATTAAGTGTATACGGGCAAGGGTGAGGAGAGAAGCAAAGCTGGGAAAGGATTAGTTAAAGGAAAAACAGAGAGGTAAAAGGGACAGGGGAAGGAAGGAAGGGGGTGGAGAGGAAGAGGGAAGAAAGGAGAGGGTTATGAAGGGCAGGTGGATTGAGGCTGAAGTCTAGTAGTAGATTTCCCCTCTCCTAATTTATTCATTCATCAGGAAGGTTCCAAAACCAGATACATAAAATACCAAGAGGCAACTTCGAGCTCTCTTTTGTTTCAGGCAGACAGCGGAGTTGCTGGCCTCTGTGTGTTTCATGCGAATGACACCAAATAGAAAGATCAGCAGCATTATTTTTCCTTTGGCTGACATTTACCAAGAGAGGTAAGGAGGGGGGAAAAGAAAAAAGGAGGGGCCAGATCCTCAGCGGGTGTAAATAGACATTGCTCCATTGGAATCAGCTGGATTTTAAACTATCTGAGGATCTGGCCTATAGATAATTAGTCCTAGCATACGTCTGAAGTGCATGCTGATTCTTTTATTTCCCCCTCGCCCCCTCCTCCTTTCCAAAGGCCTCTTGTGTCTTAAGATCCCTCTTATTGTGCTTGGTCTGGCAGAGTGGAAAATTTAATTTTAAACTAATTAGTTTTAAGTTGGTGAATATCCTCAAGTTACCAGGCTTCACCTTTCCTGAAGGGAGAGAAGAACTCAACTCACCTGTATCCAACATTTGACACTGCTGGAGTCATGAGAACAGAAACAAAGGATTCAAGATTGGTTATTGTCTTGACTCAGAGGTCGGGAATAGTTTATGACCAAGCTCTAATTAATAGTTTATTACCCGTAAATGACCAGGTTCTCCTTTGTTGCCATTTAGTATTATTAGCTAAAGGTTTGTTTTGAATGCAGAATAACCTTATCTTTTAAATCAGCTTGTTCTGCTTTCTCTGGTCTTCAAACAACATTGCCCTCAAGGTCCTTACTTCTAAGATCTCTGAGCTCAGACTTATTTGTGTCAACAACATTTCATCGGAAACCAAATCATTACTGTGCTGTGGCTCTGATCACTTGGTCACTGAGCGGGCACTTATAAATAGGAATACCATTTTCAATCAGTCAGATTATTCTGATAAATGGCACAGTGCTACCTGGACAAAAGTTCCGTGTGGTCTTTAAAGCCAATGTTAGTAGCAATAATCACAAGCAGCATTTTCTTTTTAAAATTCAGCTGGAGTCTGAATTATTTTGCCTGTAGCGGGTCATTTTGGAGACTCTGGACCAGTCTCCTCTTGCTTAATCAAGCCTCAGATTTAGGCCTGGTCTACACTGTGGGGGGGGGGGGGAGGGAGGGAGGGAGGATGGGGAGAAATCAACCTAAGATACGCAACTTCAGCTACGAGAATAGCGTAGCTGAATCGATGCATCTTAGGTCGACTTACCTCACGTCCTCACGCGATACACTAGACACGATAAATCGATCCCCAATAGATCGATCACTACCCGCCAATCTGGCGGGTAGCATAGACGTACCCTTAGAGTGCAGCCTAGTGTGACGTTTGCATTCTAGCATTACATGAATTGAAATCATAATCTTGGATTCTAATCCATTGAATTCAGAGTCAAGGCCAGTTTTTGGATTCTAATCCAATTAACATTTGGATTCTGTAATCAATTTGGGATTTGGATTCTGGATTAGGCCTCATTTTGGGATTCTAAACATGATTTCATTTCCCAAAGATTAATTAAATCCTCACAAATATCTCCTACATTCAAGAAATTTGAGCTAATAAGCAATGCAAAACCAAAGCAAGTTTTACCTTTGAGTTTGGTAAATGGTTGGAGTCATGGACTAGGACCCCGGCATGGTAGCTGCTGTAAAAACACAAAATAAAAAGACCGCTCCAAAGTTATCATTAATACTGGGTGTTTGGGGCACTATTCAAATTCTCCTACCACAGGGGTAGTCAATAGGCAGACCGTGGGCCAAATCCAGACTGCCAGATGCTTTTGAATGGACCACAACATCTATTTACTTACTATTATCAATATTGTTACTGGTTTTGTATCATTTTCACTGGAATCTGGACCTTGACAATACCATGACCAAGAAATTTGGCCCTTGACAAAAAATAATTGATTACCCCTGTTCTACTGTGTCTGTGCATGTAACTAGATGCAACAATTTAGAATCATCATGCTACAAATAAACATCTGACTACCAAATGTTAAACTAAATGGGCCCAATCCTCCCATTGAATCCAGTTGGGCCAGTTATTCAGAACACTTTCCGTTTGTCTTAACCATTCAGCCAGGGCTCAGGTTCAGACACAGGCAAAGCCTGGTTCATCAAGTGTCAAAGCCTGGATGGATGAGGAAACTCAGATGTGCACTACAGAATATTCACTTCAGCAGCAGGTTGTCCTTCCAGCCGTGGTCCTCACCAGCTCATCACATTGCTCCCAGCCAGCCAGTCCTCAGATAGTCACTGGCATCTAGTGCCAGACTAGAGAATTTTGAAGCCCTGTGCACAATGGGAATTGCCCCCCCATGCCTTCCCTGCCCCAAGGGGGTGGGGGCCCCCAGCAGAGGGGGGTGTCAGGTCCCCCCCCAGGGCTAGGTACTAGAAAGTGAACCCACCTCACATCAGTGCCTGTCCTGCAGGGCTGGGCTGGTTCTCCGCTTCAGCCCATTGGCTCTAGTCTCAGTGTGCCGGCGGGAACCACCCCCGTCCACGATGGCCCATCCCCTTCTAGCTCTGTGTTGGATTTTGCATGTGTGGTGCTGTCCCCCCATTAGATAAGTGCCCTATGCAAGTGCACATTCATTAATCTGAGCCTGCTGGGGTCAGATGTGTCCTGGGAGAAATTGGTCGGACTATGGTCTAAACTCTGCCCTGAGTTAAAATGCACAAGACATCCCCTCTGAAGGGAATAATTTGGGGAAAGAATTCAGCCCTTTATGAGACGTAGCAAAATATTTCCCTGTATATTTATTTGTACATTATGAACATGAATAGGATTTCCTCTGGTTGTCTTGATAATACTGACTATGAGTAGGTCATTCTTGTCTCATTCAACCCCTTAGGAAGTTTGTTCTGCTATAATACTTCCCCAAAAGGTAACGGGGGCAAAAATGACTAACACTTGAAATAACGACCTTGCCTTTCTGCTCAGAAAAAATTCTGAAAATCACGTCCCACTCATCTACCACCTATTTATCTTGGAGCTTAGACCATGCCAGTCACCTTAGCGTAGGGGTGGGCAAACTTTTTGGCCCAAGGGCCACATCGGGGAATAGAAATTTTATGGCAGGCCATGAATGCTCACAAAATTGGGATTGGAGTGCGGGCTCTGGGGATGAGGAGGGTGCTCTAGGCTGGGACCGAGGGGTTCAGAGGACAGGAGGGGGATCAGGGCTGGGGTGTGGGAAGGGGTGCGGGAAGGGGTGCAGGTTCTGGCTGGGGGTGAGGGCTCTGGGGTGGGGCTGGGGATGAGAGGTTTGGGGTGCAGGAGGGCGCTCTGGGCAGGGGTTTGGGGAGTGGGGAGAAGCTCAGGGGGTGCAGGCTCCGAGTGGCGCTTACCTCAAGCAGCTCCCAGAAACAATGGCATGTTCCTTCTCCGGCTCCTACGCGGAGGCATGTCCAGGCAGTGCTGCCCCATCCATAGATACCGCCCATGGAGCTCCCATGGAGCATGTAGGAGACGGAATGGGGCCATGCCACGGGTTCTGGGAGCCGTGTGGTGCAACCCCCGACTCTGCACCCCAGCCAGAGTGCCGGAGCAAGGCCGAGCCGCATGTTGCAGCCCAGACCTGTGCCCTGGCCGGAACGGGGCCATACCACATGGTGCGGCTTGCGTGCTGGCTTTAAACGGCTCACGGGCCATAGTTTGCCCACCCCTGCCTTAGCGAGCAACTCTAATATCCTTCTTCCTTTGTTTTGTCTCTCCACTAGCCCATTCTGTCCTTGTCTTATCTATACACAGCAGATAGGACCCTAGGAATTGGCAAACCAGATCAGATCAAGGATCCATCTAGTCAAGGATTTTGCTGCTAGCAGATGCTTCAGAAGTGAGCTGAGCAGGAAACATTTTTCCCACCCTGTGAATATTCAAGAGTTCGACATTTTTCCCTGCCTGAAATTGGGCCAAACAGTCAAAACCTCAAAAATATTAATGAACTAAAAATCTTATTTTTGTTTTATTTTGGGTCAATCAAAAATTTGTTTCAATAATTTCAATGTGTTTTATTTTATTTCACACCTTTTAAAAAAATTTCCCAGTCTAATCAGCTTATATTTTGACAGAAAAAGTTGTTCTGAACCAGAAAACCAGCATTTTGTATCAAAAATGTCAAAAGGAGACAGACAATTTTAAGAATCATTTTTGACATTTCTTCGGATCGGGAAATTCATCGAACCCAACCTAGTTTCACAAACTGCTCGTTTCTGTGAATCAGCATTTTTCAAGGAAAAAAAACAAGTCGTCAAAAAATTTCCAACCAGCTCTACTTCAAAGGAAAGAACAAGAGACCCCCTAATGGTCAAGTATGGTGTAAATCTGCCCATAGAGTGAATTTATTTGTCAACCCAACCAGTTAGAGGTTGGTTTGAGACAGAAATTTGAGGTTTTATAGCCCGTAGGTGTATTTGTTTTCAGATTTTAAACTAAGAACCAGCAGTGAAATGGCACTAATGGTAATGTTTCAGAAAGAAATTTTCAAGAATAAAAAAAAAAGAGTGAAAGACAGAAAATGGCAAAGTTCCTTTAAAGGAACTTTCATTGGATTCTTATCCTCCGAAAATTACAGCTCAGATTTCTCTTCCTATACACACGCCCATGGTTTACTCACTGGCCATGTGTAGTAGGAGTAGGATAGACAGCACTTTTGTGTGTTTGCTCACAATGTGGAAACAAAGGATGCAAATAATAATTGAAACTATTTTTTTTTAAAGCATATAGGGTTTGGGGTCTTTTTTTGTAACCTTTTGCATTTATTTTATTGCTAAAGTAAAACTATTTCTGCTCCGCTTTATACGGTCACAATTCCAATAACCCTACACAAAATGATCTCTCGAGAAAGTTACGGGGCTTTAAAGTAGCCCAAATAAGTAATGAAAATGAATAATAGAAACTGAAATCTGCAATCCCAAGCAATCTGTTATTAGGTTGCCTTTAAAATGCCATGCATATCTATGTCACTGAAAAAACTATAGGTTAGCATTTTGGACAAAATTCAACTCATTTATCCTGATGTACAAAGCCATATAAACGCTGATGACAATGCAGTTAAATAGGCCGATGTAAATCCAGAGCAACTCCATTAACAGCAGTGGATTTACTCTCGATTTACCCTAGCGTAATTGTGAGCAGAATTGGCCCTATATTTTGCTCCGTGTGAACAGTTTCTCCCCTCCCCTCAAAGCCACTTTGTCTCCTTTTTATTTTTTAATCAATTCACCCTGGATTAAAGAAAGAATTAATGAATAATTTGGATGAAAGGATGTTTTCCTTGAATTTCTCACTGGGTGAAATCCCATCCCCTTTGAGGTCAATGGGAGTTTTGCTATTGACTTCACTAGGGCCAAGATTTAATCCATTGTGTTGAATTGATCCTCATGCACCATTACTTATGATGTATTGAAACAAATAAAAGTCCCAATAAATACTGGCACTTTCTAATGTTACTGTGAATACATCAGTCCTCTAACCCACATGCCATACAAGGCTCCCAAAGCACTTTCCAAACATTAAGAATCGGGCTCCCAACACCCCTATGGACAAGGTAAGAATCATCGTCTCTGGCTGCAGATGGGGTACTGTGTCCAGTTTTGGGCCCCACACTACAAGAAGGATGTGGAAAAATTGGGAAGAGTCCAGCGGAGGGCAACAAAAAGGATTAGGGGGCTGGAGCACATGACTTATGAGGAGAGGCTGAGGGAACTGGGATTGTTTAGTATAAGAAGAATGAGGGGGGATTTGATAGCTGCTTTCAACTACCTGAAAGGGGGTTCCAAAGAGGATGGATCTAGACTGTTCTCAGTGGTACCATGACAGAAAAAGCAGTAATGGTCTCAAATTGCAGTGGGGGAGGTTTAGGTTGGATATTAGGGGGAAAAAATTCACTAGGAGGGTGGTGAAGCACTGGAATGGGTTACCTAAGGAGGTAGTGGAATCTCCAGCCTTAGAGATTTTTAAGGTCAGGCATGACAAAGCCCTGGCTGGGATGATTTAGTTGGGAATTGGTCCTGCTTTGAGCAGGGGGTTGGACTAGATGACCTCCTGAGGTCCCTTCCAACCTTGATATTCTATGATTCTATGTGAGGGAGGGAGAAGTTAAGGCCAACTTGTTTGTCTAAAATAAGGCACCTACGTCTACTATCTTGGACATTGAACTAGAAGTGGCCTGATGTCAGCAATCAATGGAAATTGATGACGCTCTGTACCACTTTCAATTAAGTGCCTCAATCTGGATTTAGATGCCTCACTTTAGGCAACCAAGTTTGAAAGTGTTGATCTCTCTCTCTCTCTCTTTGGCCTAAATTACTTGCCAAGCATCAAATAGCATGTCAACAGCAGATCTCAGGAATTCCTGACTCCCAGTCCCATGTTTAGAACACTACATGTCTAGCTAGCTAATTTTCCATCACCATTGTATCTGAGCACCTAGAATCATAGAAATGTAGAACTGGAAGGGACCTTGAAAGGTCATCAAGTCGAGTCTTGTCCCCTGCCTTCACAACAGAATCAAGTACCATCCCTGACAGATTATTTTGCCCCAGATCCCTAAATGGCCCCCCTCAAGGATTGAACTCACAACCCTGGGTTTAGCAGGCCAATGCTCAAACAACTGAGCTATCCCTCCCTCCACCTCAACCACTTCAATGTGTTTATTTATCCTCACAGCACACATGTGGGGCAGGGCAGTGCTATTATCCCCATTTTACAGACAGGGAACTGAGGCAGAGGTAGACTAAGTGACTTGCCCAAGGTCATACAGAAAGTTTGTTGCAGAGCAAGAACAAACCAAGATCTCCCAAGTCCCAGGTTAGCACTGTAACCACTGGACCATCTATGCTGCCTCTCTACAGTTTTCAAAGAGACTCCAAAAAATATTAGAGACACAGCTACAACTACACTGCTCCCAAAAATGTGATAGCTAAATGTCTGGGTGTACATATCTGTACACACACAATACTTGACTGCCCTTTATGGTCCAATTTGTGTGCCCTCATTTTGTGGAGATCTGCGGAGACTATGAAAATTTGGCCCTTTCCATTCAAAGAGTTAATTATTAAGGCATGATTCTGCCACCTTATTGCTAGTGAGTAGCACCTTAATCAGTGAGTAGCCCTGCTAAACTCAGAGTAAGAGACTACTCCACACAAGCAAAAGTGGCAGAATCCAGGCCAGTGCCAAGAAAATCTCACACACATTGCTGAAGATAGATTTTGAGACTGGGAAGACTAGTTCCGACACACCATTTGGTGCCTGCGTCGGGTGAAGGTCAAACAGCACTCTGAGCACAGGACGTTTTTATATTTCTAGCTTGTAAATGCTCCCACCCTTGTTTATTCTATTCTTTCCCACCAGTAACCATTGTATCTGTTTGTTTGTGGGCCTAGCACACTTTAGGGTGCTGAATAACAAATTAATAATCCATGACAAGCGAGCTGAAATTCCATATGGAAATGTTCCGGATGCACTGGAGAACAGTGGAAAGTTCTCTTTCTCCTTAAAGATTTTAGTTCTTGTTATAACGCTCTAGGCTAGATTGTGGCACTCTTATCAGAGTTGGTTAGCACTTACTCACAGGAACCATCCCATTGAAATCAGGGATTACTCCTGTGAGTAAGCCGTCATCTGCATGGGGAAGGATTGTTCAGCCTAGCCCTGTATGATTAAGAAGGGAATTAAGAGGAACAGTGCTGTAACAGTCCTTGGGAGCATTCAGAATGGTGTCACGCTTAAACATGGGCTAATCAGAGATCAGATGTCTGTAAAAGACAAGAACTGCTTTTACGCTCTGAAATACATCTGCTGTACGTGGAAGGAAAGGATGTATATTGTAGATTTTTATTACCCGCTCTTCTTGCTGGAACTGCTTCAGACTTTAAGCCCTTTACAGCACTAGCTGTCATTTTCTCTCTGTCCCCCACAATCCAATCATATTATTACAAAAGACAAAGTTTATTTCTCTCATGCACTAACACAATGTAGGACAAGGCTGGTGTCACACATACAAACAAGGGAGTGGTACCCTTTCAAGAATGGAGTGAGCACCACCTAATGGCATTGTTTGGAACGACAAAGAGCCACCCGAAGATAGCACAGCTTGCCTCAAGTGATGGGGCCTTTCTAAGCCCAGGCAGTTGTATGAAAGGGCCTGCTTGACCCCTTATTTCTGAAAGGGGTAACATGGCCCACCTGTTAGAGATTTCAACTTTCCCATCAGCATTTATTCAGAACATGCAACTGGCTATTGGTGCAACTTACCATAAGCAAATATTAAAAAGAGAATTAAGAAGGTCACGTCTTTGAGGTAAACATGAAGCAGCAGCATGAGGAACCTTTCCTCTGGAATAGACTTATTCAGCTTCAGACACTGTTCGGATCTAGTGGAAAGAATCTTCAGTGCTACCTGAACTCCCCTTATCTGCCACCACTATCAGATCCCTTGCTGCTTTTTATCCTGGCATATCTCTTTGTTGGGAGTTGGGTTGTTTCCCCCCTGCTCTCTCTCTTACACACACACACACACACAGTTTCCTTTTTAAGCATTTCCCAATGACCCAAAAGAACTATGGAGGGGCCAACTAGAACCACTACCTGAAACAGGCCACTAGGGGGCCATTGTACTTCTGTTCAAATCTTCAAACTGCTGTAACTGCAAGCAATAGGTTTCCCCTTGCTCCAGAGGCTCTGTTCACAACAGGTTCAATCCTGACAATGCTCCTAATAGCAAACAGAAGCTATCCTATTCACAGAGATGTTACATACATGTCCCAATGAACACATTGCAATGTGAAACTAGGACGTAGTCATAGTCAAAGTCAGAGGCCAACGTGCAGGTTTCCACCAAAAAGATCTGTATGAACGGTTGAAAAACTTGCCTTGAAGTTAAGGGCACAAACTTTACAGGGCTGTGCTCGGCAGAGACAACGCTTCTACTCCTAGATTAGCAAGAACAATTTGTATTCCTTCAATAGAAGAAAATAGCCACTAAGGCCAACAGGCCCTTTGATCCACTCCTGCAATAATACCCCCAGGAAGCTAAGAGTGGCGTGCATGTAATTTCTGAGCTATGATCCCCATTGCTTTGTTGCCAGGTGGAGGAGGCACAGTGCCCAGCCCTCTAAGGGTATGTCTACACTGCAAACCCCTCCCCCCTGTGGCAGAGAGTCTCAGAACCTGGGTCTACAGATTTAGGCTTGCAGGTCTCACGCTCTAGCACTAAGAACAGTGTAGACATTCCTGCTCGGGCTGGAGCTCAGGCTCTGAGACCCCTCAGGTCTATGGCTTGAGCTGTGTCCACACTGTAAAATGAAAGGGCTTGGACCAGAGTCTCAGCAGGACTAGGTGCCTGCCCTAGCCCCCAGTAGGGTTCTAGAACTCAGGTCCTGAGTGCTTGCTGACTGGAGTGAGACTGGTGTGTGTGTGTGTGTGTGTGTGTGTGTGTGTGTGTGTGTGTGTGTGTGTGTGTGTGTGTGTGTGTGTGTGTGTGTGTGTGTGTGTGTGTGTGTGTGTGTGTGTGTGTGTGTGTGTACGGAAGAAGAGCTTGGTCGCAAACCGGAGTCAGAGCCCAGACTTAGTGTGCAGTGTAGACATACCCTAAGGGTGTACAGATACTCCAGAATCCAGGCCCATTTCTTGCTTTGCATCTTTTCTAAACAGCAGGCAAGTATGTGTTACAAGAAAACAGACAAGTCATAATCAAGAAGCTAGTGCGTGCAAAGAAGAAACAGACAACTTACTCCGGTGGCCAAGTCTTGTACCCACCACATGGTAAACCAGTGCACAGGCATAACTTTGGGACTGGCACTTTCCCAGCTGCCCAAGCGGCTAGAGAAAACTGGTCATCATTATTACTGAGCCCTTACGCTTAGTTTCCAGCAGAGGGTTTGAATGTAAAGGAAAGGAGGTCACATCTCCACAAGCTGGCCAGTAAAAGCATTTTGTACTGCTGTAATGGCCATTCTGAGGGACCAACTCCCCCTTCTGTCAGACAGGTTCACTTTCATGGATATCTAAACTGCTTAAGATAGTTAAGACCAAAGCAGACTGAAGAACTTCAAAAAGATCTCACAAAACTAATCGATTGGGCAACAAAATGGCAAATGAAATTCAATGTTGATAAATGCAAAGTAATGCACATTGGAAAAAATAACCCCAACTATACATACAATATGATGGGGGCTAATTTAGCTACAACTAATCAGGAAAGATCTTGGTTGGAGTCATCGTGGATAGTTCTCTGAAGACATCCATGCAGTGTGCAGCAGCAGTCAAAGAAGCAAACAGGATGTTAGGAATCATTTAAAAAGGGATAGAGAATAAGACGGAAAACATCTTATTGCACTTATATAAAATCCATGGTACGCCCACATCTTGAATACTGCGTACAGATATGGTCTCCTCATCTCAAAAAAGATATACTGGCATTAGGAAAGGTTCAGAGAAGGGCAACTAAAATGATTTGCGGTTTGGAATGGGTCCCATATGAGGAGAGATTAAAGAGGCAGGACTTTTCAGCTTGGAAAAGAGGAAACTAAGGGGGGGTATGATAGAGGTATATAAAATCATGAGTGATGTGGAGAAAGTGAATAAGGAAAAGTTATTTTCTTGTTCCCATAATAGAAGAACTAGGGGCCACCAAATGAAATTAATGGGCAGCAAGTTTAAAACAAATAAAAGGAAGTTCTTCTTCACACAGTGCACGGTCAACCTGTGGAACTCCCTGCCTGAGGAGGTTGTGAAGGCTAAAACTATAACAGGGTTTAAAAGAGAACTAGATAAATTCATGGAGGTTAAGTCCATTAATGGCTATTAGCCAGGATGGGTAAGGAATGGTGACCCTAGCTTCTATTCGTCAGAGGGCGGAGATGGATGGCAGGAGAGAGATCACTTGATCATTACCTGTTAGATTCACTCCCTCTGGGGCACCTGGCATTGGCCACTGTCGGTAGACAGGATGCTGGGCTGGATGGACCTTTGGTCTGACCCAGTACGGCCGTTCTTATGTTCAAACCTGCATAACTGAGGGGAGAATCAGGCCCTAGGCCTCCAATGGTGAAGTATGTGAACCACGCCACTCCCACATTCTCTGCCAATCCATCCATCCATCCAGGGAGGGGCACTGACAGCAATCCGTCAGGAAGAACATCATGCATCCCACCATCTGGGGTAAAGGAATGTTGCATTGTTACTGGCAATCCTATCAAAATGTAGAGCTGGGGTGCAAGTAACAATAATATTAACACTTTCCACTTACATAGAACCTTTCATCCAGAGAAGCAGATTGACTTTATTATACAGAGGGGGAAATTGAGGCACGGTGACTTGCCCAAGCCCATATAGAAAGCTAGCATCATCGTCAGGAGAGAACCCAGCCTGTCTGACTAACCACTAGACCATTCCCCCTCTTGCTTCAATTCCCTTTTACATAATAGGTCTTCATTCATGCCTAGATGACTTTCATGACTACCAGGCAGTCCTGAAAGCTCCCCTATGAAAATAAATAATATTAATTTACACTTATGGCACTTTTGATCTCAAAGCAAAATATCCACATACACCACCACTGGGACGCAGCCACTTCTGGTGCAGAGGGTAGTAACCAGGTCACACGCTACAGAATAACTGAGGAGACGGAATTTGGGCTAAGAACTCTACAAAATGTACATGTGATCTTTCATGTGCAGACATAACCTTGGCTTTGAAGGTTTTGTCTGTAAGGTTGCTATACAGTAATGTGCAAGGAACTCTTGATCTAGTTTTAACTTCTAGCCATTGGCCCTTGTTATGCTTTTCTCTGCTACATTAAAAAGCTCTTTAGTACCTGGTATTTTCTCTCCATTATGTGTTCGAAGATACAGGGTTTCTCAATGATCAGTCTGTGGACTAGCGCCAGTCCCCGAGATCTCCCTGACACAGTTTAGGAAGGCAGCAAACTGGTCCCTGGTGTCAAAAAGGTTGAGAAACAAAGTTCTAAGATACTAATCAAGTCACCTCTGTGTCTTTTTGATCAACTAAACAGACCGAGCTTCTTCAGTCTCTCACTAGAAGGCTTTAAAAAGCTAGGGAGCCCAGTTTATACCACATGGGCCAAACGCAACCCAATGAGTCCTAGAATGTGATCTAGAGTCACCCTTGTTATGTTCACTACATTGTACTGGACTGACTAGTATGTGCACCACTGCATTCTGCTGGATGGAATCAGAACTGCTCTGTGGGCCACAGATCCCACATTGCTATGCTCTCCTGGGCACTACGCTCTTGGAGCGGGAGCAGCAGAGTTCTAGCCACCCTGCCACCAGGAAGTTCTGAACAGTCACTATGGAACACAAACAACCGTGAAGCCCTTAAGATGGGCACAGATTTGTTCAGAGATCTGAAAATATGGAGAAAACCTGCCAGCCAGTGATTCCAACTGCCCATAGTCCGAATGAGCTACTTCTCTCTAATGGCCGGGGGAGATCATTTGTGTGGCATTTCCACCGCTGGTGGTGAACTCAACCAGTCCATGAAATCCATTCACTTTTCAGGCAAGGAAGAATTAAAAGTAAAAGTTATGGGCCCGGGATTATTTTTATTTAAGAAAATTGTAGATCTGTTTATGTGACCATTGGCCTTCTCGTGCCCTAGTGTTGGGTCAATCCATTATAAAGCCAACCCCGGAACTTTTCATTCCTTATTCTCTGCTGCCACCGTGTGGCTGTTTCATTTCACTCATCTGAAAGCTGCAGAATTTTATTTTTTTAAATTCCCATCAGTTTTTCCATTTCTGTTGATTTTAGCCCTCTCGTGAATGAGAGGTGGAATCCTTGGACTTGGGCTCTGGGTTTGCTTTCACATGAACAAAGCGAGTTTAAGATATGGTGTGATTTATGAACACAGGATAGTAGGGATTAAGACTAAGCTCTTTGGGGCAAGACTGCCATTTATTATATGTTTGTATAGCATCCCAAGGACACCTATTGGTTTACAAAACTCATCTAGACATTTCACTTTACCCACCATCAAAATGCAGCCACCTGTGGGATGGAACGCAGCAGCTGTGACAGGAAGTGAAGAAAAATATATCTCCTTAATACTCCAAAAGGGTGTTTTTTGTTTGGTTGGTTTTGTTAAGTTGGACAGAATGTCATAATTATACAAAACTGGTCAGGACATGAGGTTGTTCAAAATCTATTTGCAGAGAGAGAATGGTTACCTTATGTTGTCAAGTCCTTGGTTCCACATCTCACCTGAAAGAGAGCACCTCCTACCAGCAAAACACATCCCAGGCTCAGTAGTGACTCCAAGGGAATAGTGAATCACCAACTAAATTTCTTTCATTGCCTTTGGAGTTCTCCCATCTGACCTAGTTTGACCCTTCTCAGTACATCACATGAGACAAGCACGCTCAGCCTAGAGAGACAATGAACTAAAGCAGACTAGGGGAGGGGAATTTAAACTGGTGTAATTGGCTTTCCACACACAAGAGGGTAGCTCAGAGACGGCTGGAATCATTAATATGAAGGTAGCAGCATAAATAATGGTAAGGAGATCAAGGGAAGACTACCGGAGAGATGCACCAATATAAGCAGATTCCTAGTTTCTGGTATATAAATTGCTGCTGGGCCCTATAGTCTACTCTTGGCTCTTGTTGTTCCTTTGCGCCTAATCAAACAGGGTGCTGGGGCACTGAGAAAAGAATATCAGGGGAAAGCAAGGTTAAAAAAGCAATAATTCAGCCCGTTAACTGCCCTCATTGTTCCTTCCTATCTCTGCATTCTTGATAAACAAATTCATAACAAGATTTTACTGCTCTGTTCCCTGAAGCAGTCTATTAGCCCTTCGTTCAACATGTACTACCAGTTGAAGCAGAGCTCCTGCAATACAATATCCCTTAATACGATCTCCTTTGCATTTGCTGTGATGTAATTATGCTAATTATCCCGCCTGCTTTGATAGCCTCCTATTTTCCAGGAGGTTTACGATCAAACCTGTTCCTTTAATTTACTGCCATCGGAGCTGGTATGTTTTTATGCGCTAGTGCCACATGTAAATTTCACTGCAGGCTGTTGCTGCTCGTCAAGGCCATTGAAAGCCTAGACATAACTTTGTCCCAGCTGACAAGAATTTTTAAAATCACCTCTGCCTAGCATTTAGCTGTGTTTGACGGCTTCTCCCATCTATAACACTGCACTGATAACACTTGTACGTTTCAAGGCTTCATCATTCTGCAGTGTAGTAAATTTCCCAGGAAACCTTCGGCATATTTACTTTAGCCTTCCACAGGCAATGAGAAGCCGCACCGCATTAGACTAATTAGATTTACATTTGTTAGTGGAAAAAACTCCTATGACCACTTTGGGCCAGATCCTCAGCTGGTGCAAATTGGTGCAGCTTTCATGACTTCGGTCGAGTCATGCCAATTATTCCCCAGCTTAGGATCTAGCCCTTGAGTGCTGGAATGAACTGCTTTAAATAATACAATCAACAAAATATTGTTTGACATAAAATATCAGTTCCTAGCCAACCGCATCAAATAGTGCATTGTTCAGGCTGTACCACAGTGGTAGAGAGAATCTTCCTCTGTCAGTGAGTATTAACTTCCTTATGAACGTTTCCTTTCATGTTCATAAAATTTCAGTGTACATGTTCCATGGAATATGGATTTCATTAGCTTTTGCATTGCAAATTGCACACTGTTTTTCCTTTTGTAAAAAAATTTCTTGATTTCAAATTTTCATGGACCACTATTTTTTCTTCAAATGAAATCTAATTTAAATAGCAAGTGCACTTGGCCAGGTCCACAATAAATAAATGAAATACAGCCTAATTCTCTTTTGAGGCTTGTTTGTTGTATGGGATTGTTTCCTGAAAATTCCTGTGTGTCAGGAGAATGCGGGTGGCCTTTGGTACTTGGGAAAGTTCCTTTAAAAATACAAACCATTTCCTTTTCCCCCCCCCCAAGTTGTTGTTCTGTGGGATGACCTCCATCTTTTTGCTACATGAGCAAATGGAAACACATTCTGTTGGTGATCATTATAAGAACTTACAACAGTCCAGAGCACCTCCCAAAGCACCATACAGCCCTCGAGTTTTCAGGGTAGTGCGGGAGTCTTTTATAGTCCATGCAGCTTACCATCCGCGTGCCAGGCAAACAGGGCCTGGCCGAAAGAAAGGTCCTGCGTTGACTGCTGAGCTTCAGTCAACAGGTCAGAGAGGGGCAGCCAGGGTGCCCGCCGCATGGAGATGGCCGAGGCCATGGTTTGAGCCGCGGAACCCGCCGTGTCTGCAGCTGCCTGGAGGATCTGCTCTGGCCGCAGCCACGCCCTCCTCGAGGATCACCCAGAATTCCTTCCTGGACCCTTCGGGAAATGAAACCTCGAACTTGGCCATGGACTGCCACACATTATAGTCGTAGTGGCTGAGGAGGGCTTGGTGGTTGGCCACTCCCAACTGATGGCTAGAAGACGAATAGATTTTTCACCCAAACAGATCCAGTCTCTTTGAGTCTTTATTTTTGGGCGTAGCCTGGATTGACCCTGATTAACAGCTTCAACTACAAGGGAGTTTGGGGCCAGGTGAGTGTACAGGTACTCGTGATCTTTAACTGACACAAAGTATTTGCACTCAGCCCTTTTTGAAATGGGAGGCGGGGAGGGGGGAGGGTTTGCCATAGGGCATCAGTGATTTTCCCTACCACTTCATGTAGGGGCAAAGCCACCCTAGAAGATGTCATGAAGCAAAGGACGTTGAACGGGGAGTCCGACAGTTCCTCTAGTTCCTCAGCCTGGAGCCCCAGGAGACGACCCTCTTCAATAGCTCCATAAGCATCATCTTATGGAACTGGGTGAGGGGGATCCGTAATAGCTTCATCTAGCAACGAGGAGGAAGAAGCTGATGCCGTGGGATCTGCCATGTTCCCTGGTGGTCCACTCGACTATTCCCCTGGGTCCCTCCTGGGGGGGTCCACCTTTCTGGGGCCTCTACCTCCAGAGGAGGGCAGGATGCTGAGGCCAATGGCCTACCGAGGCCCCCAACACTGGGGTACCAGGCTGCCAGCTACTGGCCTTGGGACCAGGGGGTTGGTTGCAGTGCCAATGATGTAGACCGTATCACCAGTGCCAGGGCTTGTCCCGATGTCAAGGACTCCTACTCCATGCCGCAGCCGGAACCAGGGTGGTTGCTGTCAGGCAACCCAGTAGCCCTTCTCTGTGCAGTCCCGGCTGCTGCGTCTCGATGTTGACCTGTCCAAGAAGAGTTCCTCGCACAGGACCTTGGAGACTGGTGGCATTTGGTGCTTTGACATCGGTAATCCAGCGATCTACGCCTCATGCTGCTCGACCGGTAACAGGATCTCGAGTGGGAGTGGGCCAATGGTTGGGAGGATCTCCCCGACGGTGGGGATCTGCGTCTCGGTGACAGGTGTCGGCAGGTCAGTGACTGGTGGCTTTGCTCAAATGATCGGTCGTGTGATCAGTGCTGAGACATTGGAGACACGAAGGAACGATCTCGATGCTCTTGCCAGGGGACACGTGCCTCTGTAGGACTGTACCAGGTTGCCGGCGAGCTGCACACCCATTCCAGCTGTTAGTGCCCAGGGTCTGGAGACCGAAGAGAGCTTCGCTGACCCTGCCTCCCTACTTCTGAGATGTGACGGCTCTAGCTGGGCGAGGGCTGGTGCGATGCCATTGAGGCAGGAACATGTGGCGAGGTCCCAAGGTGGGTTTACCCCTGGACCTGGGTACCGCCATAACCGGTGTGGGTGGCACCAGTAATGGCAGGATCTCCTGCGCTGCCTGCAGGGCCTCAGGTGTCGACGGTACTTCTGGTTGACTGAGGCCCTCATCACTGTCCAGTGTGGCAGGCATAGTACGGGATGGGATTGACTACTCAACATGAGTTGGGGCCCGACACCCTGATGGAGGTGCTGAGCCACCCAGTACGGGTCTTGGCTCTCCTCCGGCCCTCTCCTTTACCTTATGGGAAGTGGGAGATCTTCCCCTCGCGGTCCTCTTCGGCTTCTTGGGAGGAGGAGGATTGATGACAGCTCAGACGGCACCGGCAGGGCACTCCGCCCCAACGCTGCGGTGCTTGGGGCCCAAGTCAGACCGCTGCTCCGGTGCCGGAGTTAGTGCTGACTCCATCAGGAGCACCCTGAGACAGATGTGTCTCTCCTTTTTTGCCCATGGTTTAAAGGATTTACAGATGCGACACTTGTTGCTTATATGCATTTCGCCCAGACACCTTAAACAACTGACTGGCATAGGCCACTTACAACGATCACAGGGCTTAAAGTCTGGGGACCGGGGCATGCCCCATCTTTAGGCCAAGTCCCATCCGGGACGGACTAAATTAGAACTAACAGAAAGGGAACTATTAACTAGGTGCAACTCTTTTACAGGAAAACGTTCGTAAGAAACACTGAACGAAGCGCAATGCTAGTTGAAACAGCAGATGCTCCAACACCGTCACTGGCAGCAAGAAGGAACTGAGGGGTGGGGCGAGCCAGACGGCGCCATAGCTGGTCCCCTATGGATACTACTGATGGAAAAACGTCCAGCACCGGTGCATGTGGCGCACACACACACCTAATATGGAATGGACATATTGCACCCCTCTCCCCCACAACCCAGACAGGCTGGGTGGCCTGCTGAAGTGAGTCACGGGATGGAGATAGTGCTCCCTCCCTAGGGCCCCCAAAATAGAAATCAAACTACACCTATGTAGGAGGGGACCTCCCCACCTGCCCGGTGGCTGGAGCTCCGAGTCCCATCCTCCCCAGACACAGACACCCCCCTGCTGGGCCCTGGAGTTTTTATAGCATGTTGGGGAAGGCAGGCTCAGAAAGAAAAAGGGTGAGAACCCCTTGCATAGAGAGGACACTTATAAAGTTTGCAGACAGTACCAAGCTGAAAGGGGTTGCAAGTGCTTTGAAAAATAGGATTAAAATTCAAAATGATCTTGACAAACGGGAGAAATGGTCTGAAGTAAATAGGATTAAATTCAATAAGGACAAATGCAAAGTACTCCACTTAGGAAGGAACAATCTGTTGCACACATACAAAACGGGAAATGACTGCCTAGGAAGGAGTACTGCGGAAAGGGAGCTGGGTGTCATAGTGTATCACAAGCTAATATGAGTCAACAGTGTACCACTGTTGCAAAAAATACAAACATCATTCTGGGATGTATTAGCAGGAGTATTGTAAGCAAGACACAAGAAGTAATTCTTCTGCTCTATTCCATCCTGATTAGCCCTCAACTGGAATACTCTACGCCACATTTCAGGAAAGATGTGGACAAATTGGAGAAAGTCCTGAGGAGAACAACAAATTGATGATTAACTCATCTCAGCTCAGGACAGAGAGTAAGAAAGGAAAGACCATCGATGAAAATAAGGGCTATGGAATATCAAGAAAGCTTATTGCTTTGGGGATTTGGGAGGGAATATTCTGTTCATACTCATCTCAAACAAAAATGATTAAAGGTCTAGAAAACCTGACCTATGAAGGAAGATTGCAAAAATTGGGTTTGTTTAGTCTAGAAAAGAGAAGACTAAGAGGGGACATGATAATATTCAAGTGCATACAAGGAGGAGGGAGAAAAAATGTTCTCGTTAACCTTTGAGGACAGAGCAAGAAGCAATGGGCTTAAAGTGCCGCAAGGGAGGTTTAGGTTGGACATGAGGAAAAACTTCCTGTCAGGGTGGTTAATCACTGGAACAAATTGCCTAGGGAAGTTGTGGAATCTCCATCATTGGAGGTTTTTAAGAACAAATCTCTTTAAGGAATGGTCTAAGGTTTAAAACAAAACACCCGTAAGGAATGGTCTAGTTATTACATAGTCCTGCCTTGAGTGCAGGCAGGGACGGATTAACTCTCCTGTGGGCCCGGGGCTATTAGATTTTGTGGGGCCCTGTATAAAGTCTTTTTCCTAATTTAAAACAAAATGATCACAATTATGGCATGGAGGCTATTAATGCTATACTAAACTTGCCTTTTAATTAACATAAAGCCGTTCTGTGGTTACATTTCAGTTTTAAAACATGTAGAATATAGTTACGTTAATTCAAAATAGCCTTTTACCTTAGAACAGCTGTTATATTAGTTTCTTTCTGGGAGGGAGTTTGGGTGCAGGAGGAGGCTCCAGGCTGGGGAAGAGGGGTGGGAGGGCATGCAGGGTCTGGGAGGGAGTTTGGTATAGTGGGTCTCAGTGTGCTGCCCAGACCTGCAAGTGCCACCCGGCCAATGGGAGCTGCGGGAACCGTGCTGGGGATGGGGGCAGCGTGTGGAACCGCCTCCGATCACCACCACCAGGGGCTGTAGAGACGTGCCAGCAGCCAGCCGCTTTCGGGAGCGGTGTGGGGCCCTGGGCTGCAGTTCCTAAAGCCCCTGCATTAATCTGGCTCTGAGTTCAGGGGACAGGAATATATGACCTCTTGAGGTCCCTCTTCTACAATTTTATGATAACCCCATGTTAAGAGAAAGATTTATAAACAAATAAGAAAAGTCTCATTTGGGCAAGTGTTTGAATTCTTCCAAGAACTGGGCTGATTGTTTTGAGCACTCTCTGGTGAGGCAAAGCAGCAGCAAAATCCTGTTTTTCAGAACCAGTGGTCATGGAGGACTTTAACCAAACCTCTCTTCACATTGGCCCTGAGATGGAGGTTTGTGAAAACCCTATGCTTAGGATGCTTTCCACAGATTCTTTCCATTCCAAAGTTATGCTCCCATCGCAAGTTACAATTGCATTGGTTCTACATTCTTTAATTAGTGCAAATTGTTTTTAAGATGACTATACTTACCTATTTCTGTATCAATAGCTTTGGCTTTCACTCTCAGTTCTCACTGGGCGTACCAGTGAGAAAAATGTATATTTGTTTTCCATTTGCTTCAGTTTGTGTTAACATTGTTCTTGTTTTAGGAACTACATTCCAGTTGTTACAGCACTGAAAAAATGAGTTTTGTTAATTCTTTAACTAGTACATGCCAGTTTAAAAGGTGCTTAGCTACTGGAAAAGATGCTCGGATACCTCTGCGATGAGCATAGCACAGAGATAGTAAATGCACAGACTTGCTGCAGGAAACTCTGAAACATTCAGGTTCTTCCAGCAACTACACCACCTTCTCTCTCCTTTCCCTTTCAACCCCATCACTCCACTCTTTCACCATTCTGTTAGTCCTTTCCAGTCCCCAACGCCGGCTCACCTCCCACCCTTCGCTTCCTACACTGCATTGTGCCTCCGAGTCTAAGCCCATGTTCTTACCTCATTATGAGGGTGTTTTCACCCCCAGCAGTTCTGCCATGTGCCTGGCTAACTACTAGCTGTGTTTTCCTCCTATTGGAGGCTCCTGGAGTTGGGATGGGAGAAGAGGAGAAAGGAAATCATCAGGTAAGAAATTTACAATAGTGCTAGCAACATCTCCTACAATTCTGATAAAAATGGGCTATTCCCCCCAGTCTGTAGTTTCCAGAGCATTGACCTTCCGGGGCAAACCCAGATGTGGCTTCTGGCTAAGCAGGATGCCATGGCCTTGACTGGAAATCTTATTGCATCCATTGTGCCATCTGCCCCAAAGGCTGTTGCTAGGTAAATTTTCTTAAGTGTAGACCAGAAATCTGGAAGATCTTTATCCTTCATGGCCTTACGGTCGTCCGGCCAGGACATTGGGATGCTTGTGTAGTACGTAGCTGCTAGGGGCAAGGCTGTTCGAAAAAGCCTCCAAGTCCCTTCTGAGGGTGGCTTCCCTTCAGTTGCATCTTTGGGAGAGATGTCCATGGACCATCAATATTTGGTATAACTGTGATGGGATTTTTTGTGTCTCAACTTGTACTATCTAAGTGGTGTCATATTTTTCCCATTTCTGAGTCTGATCACATTCTCAAAGGATGGGGGCAGCAGAATTACCGTCTCAGGCAACGATTCTGAAGGCTGATATTTGCTTTTAGGCTTGTCCTTGTGTGCCTGTTCAGATTGGATCTGGATTGTGGATGCAACCCTTTTGCACACAATTTCAAACATTTCAATGGGGGCGGGAGGGGGAGGAAAAGAACCTTTGCTGCATACCCACCCACCCATGTTCTGCTCAGAGCCTGAATCACAGCTCTCCTTCCTTAGTGGAGGGAGGAAGGGGTTGAGCCCAAGGATGAACACCTTGGGGGGGTGGGAGGGGGAGGGGGAAGAGAAGACTTTTGGGATTTTTTTTTAAGCCATTTTGACCTACTTAGTGGGCACTGCCACCCAGCTGTGGCCAGGGTGTGGTCTCTTGCACTTTGTTTTATGCAGCACCTTCAGCCTTCTGGATGAGTCTCCCTCAATGTCCTTCCCTTCAGGGTCCCACTCCCCCTGCCCTGGGGGATAGGGTCTCATTACTAGAGTTGATTTGATTTGGGAAGAAGGGGAGCTGAATATGAATCCTGCTTCTCCCCAGGGAATTTAGTATCTATTTTAGTACTTATGGGAAGGGGACGTGGTGCCCTTTAAGGATTGTCTCTTTCTGGTCCTGTACTGTCCTAGGACTTACCCCCTAGCCTGGCTAGCAGAAGTCCTTCTCATCTATGGACTGATCTATATGCTTTGCTTTGCAGCTCCTGCTCGGGCTTTTCTGTGTTGGAGTCGTGACTTCTTGAGGGCGGGGGAAGACCCAACAGGCCTGTCTGACTCCAAGCCCCATGCTCTAGCAGTGTCAGGACCTGCTGCCTGAGAATACGAAGGGCACACATTGCCCTCCCAGCTCTGTTTTGTGGCTCCAACATGAGGAGCAAGTGAACCACTATTTAGGAGGCAGTTCTGGCAGCAAGCTAGAGGGCAGGGGCATAGCTAGTACGGGCTGTACTACAGGTTCGAACTGCCTGCAGAAACTGCAGACAGGAGCGGAATAGCCTAGATGTATCAGAATTGTGGGAGACATTGTGCTGCAGAAATACAATCCAGAATGGAGAGGATTGTTCCGAAAACCCCATCCAAGAGGAACAAGCCTTTTTCTTGCCAATCCAGAGTTGCTTCTTGACCACTACTTGATTATCAAGGAGCAGAAATTCATCTAGCAAAGCCGATGCTACACCGCTGCTTGTCCGCTATCCACCACAGATGCCATCTATGGAAGTCCTAGGCAGGTTCTAAGCAAACTCCTCTAAAAGTTTCTCCTCTTCCTGACAACATTGCAAAGTTCTGTCTCGTCTGGGCAGAGCAGCTGCCAGCTAGGATTTTCATATAGCTACTTCCATTGCTGCCGGCAGTGGCCTTCTTTTATGGCTTTAGGGAAACGTATCACTACCACACCTCACAAGGGTCACATATTGAAAGGAGAAGGAACAAGACTGATCCTTGTGAGACTCCAGTCTTTTTAAGAGCAGCCGTCCCTTACCATTCTGGCATTTATTTGAAAGAAGCAGTCGGAGCCAATCTGGTTCTTTGCCAACCACTTCCGCCAAGACTTCTATGTAGGTCAGCAAGATCCTGTGATTGACTAGAAAGAGCACTGTTTGACTAAAAGGTTATCATCCGCCTTTCTTATTGCAATTGCCTGTGGTGTGTGCAGTGGCCTGTGCCGTGTCCTGAATGCGGCCCATCAGACCATATCAAAAACGGTTTTCAGTTTTGAAGCCCTGGTTCCATTCTTCGTAGATCTGGTGATTTTTCCAGTAACTTCTACAATGAGCTAGGTGCTTTCCAAACAGGAGGCACAATCCCTACCTTATGGAGATCACAATCTGAAGACAAACAAGATATCAAGTAGGAAGTACAATATGAGCAAGATTATATGAACAAGAACATTTTAAAATATGAGTAGCGTGCATATTCTAAATTACACATGCTTAGATTTATGAGATATACACTTCACTAATGCATTTCATAGCTACGAATAGGCCGTCAAATTGGAAGCAATCAAAATAAATTCCTCAAGTATATCTTTCTAGAAGTGCTTTCTAACATGGCATGCATATTATCTGTTAAATGGAGATTTCTTCCAGTGAAACAGTGCTTTATTAAAATGCACGTAACGAGATAAAATCTTCAATATTCAAGTATCCGGAATTACGTTATATTCAAGCAGTGTTGCCTTTACTGGAACAAATTTTGTACTTCAAATAAAAACACACATTCGGTCTGGGTGGAGTAAAGTGAAAATTGATTTCACAATACTTTAACTCAAAGCCCAGCTGCAATAAAACCTCAGTATACATTGTGGAAAAAAAGCTGACACCACAACTAAATTTGAAAGATCAAAGGTTAAAACATGCCATATTGAACCCACAGTTTAGAACTATTATGTGACAGATCAATCCCAGAAAATGTCAGGCCCTCTCAATATGGAGTTGTTGAATACCTGAAAATAAGATGCTTAGGGTTGGTCTACACTGGGGGGTGGGGTGCGGTGCGGGAGGGCGGGAATTGATCTAAGATACGCAACTTCAGCTACGAGAATAGCGCAGCTGAAGTTGATGCATCTTAGATCGAATTAAAATTACTTATTTTGAGTCCTTACGGCGCGCTGCAGCTCCCCTGTCAACTTTGCTTCTGCCTCTCGCTGAGTTGGAGTTCAGCAGTCGACGGGAGAGCGATCGGGGATTGATTTATTGCGTCTACACTACACGTGATAAATCGATCCCCGATAGATCGATCGCTACCCGTACCCTTAGTGTAGACGTACCCTTAATAAGGTATATTATGTATACATAATATCGATTCTGTTATATGAATTAACCTAAGATTACTCTTTTCTTCTTACACGTGAAAAGGTGCTCAGCTGCTACTGTCACGGGTGATCTTATAAACACCTGTATGTTTAGAAGTTAAGGTACAATTACTACGTAACATCCACAGGCGGTGCCTTTGGGTGAGTCAGAAATTGACCCCAGATGTCCTCAGTTTTAGTCCAGTGCCTTAACTGCAAGACACCATTAAAAACTTCCATCATGCGCCACATTATTTGCATTGCAGTGGCACTTAGGGTATATGGCTACATAACCCACAGCACTGAGCCTCCCAGCCTGGATCAACAGACTTGGTCTTGCAGGGCTTGCACTGATGCTTTGAAAATACCAGTGTAGACAGTGCTTTGAGCTGCAGCCTGGGCTGCTGTTCAGGCTTTGAAGCCCAATCTGCAGCCTGAGCTGCAACGTCAAAGCATTGTCTGTCTATACAGGTATTTTTAGAGCACAAGTGCAAGCCCAAGTCAGTCAACTCATGCTGGGAGACTTGCTTGCCATGGGCTGTGTAGACTTATCCCGAGAAGTTCCAGTAAGAACTAGGGACTCCCCTTTGAGCAAGGCGCCATAGAAAGCTATAGCAAGAGAATCCCTGCTGAAAAGAGTTTACAATATAAATAGACAACATATACAAAGGGAGGGGAACAGAGGCACGGAGATAAAGCTGTGTTGCCAGTGCTTACAAATTAAATAGCAAGTCTCAGGATATTGGATGTTTTTCTTGAAGTTACTGGAATCATGTACGTATGTGGAAGTCTAAGCTTTCATTTAAGCTCCACTGATAAGTATTTGTAGGTTCCTTGTACACTGGATGGGAGGATGTGCCAAAAAAATGACACTAATCAGGGTTACTGTAGTGTTCAAAATGAAGTGAGCAATAGTTGTGTCAAAGCTGGAAGGAACAAAAACGCAAATGTACAGTATGACCTTCGCATCAGGTCACATAGCTTATCCAAGTTTCAGACTATTCGTAAGTGTCATTTATGTGATGGCAAAAACATTGCGTCTTTCACCCAGAGAGTCACTCTTCTCTAGCTACTTCTCTGGAAAAAGAACCTCTGTTCTAGTACTTATGATCCAATTTGTATTTGCCACAAAAAGTGACTTCCCCTTTTATTTACAGTTTGGAAAGTTTTCATTGTTAAATGTAGACTAAAAAGAAATCTGGAAGTTCTAAGCAGATGATACAAAACATGGTTAAGTATGACAGTTGGTCCAATAAAAGATATTACTTCAGATTTACCTTAACCTCCATCTAATACATAGCTAGCTAATTTCACATAGTGAGAATTCTCTTGCCATTAATTCTGGTTTCCTTGAATTTATTTCTCCCCTTCAACACAATACAGAAGATAGTAATTTTGCTTTTGAACTCATTTTGAATGCTGCATTACTTTATTTTCTCCCAAAAGGAGAGATAAGGCAGAAAACTCTAAAATGAATTAGAGCAAACTTGGGCCAGTGTGTATGTTGAGACTGAAATGACTTCTCTTTCATAAGATAATTCACTAAGTAGAGTGGTTGTGGGATATGGCCGCTGTCAAAACATTAATAAAAACCACCATCATGAGAATTAGAACTTTTATTAGTGTATTCACATATTAGGCAAATGCAACACGCATGAAGCTTATTTCTTAGGTTCACAAGTTCTACCAATACATTAGTCTACTGGTAAAACTACCACAAACTGGTAAATGCATTTCCAATTTTTAAAAATTGCCTGGCCCACTTTTTCAAGGCTTAATTTTTGGTATTGCTTATATGCCCTATTTATTATGGCATAAAAATATCCATCACTATCTTCGATTCAGTCAACTGATTAAAAGCTGTAACACTGGCCACATTTTGTTCTCAAAGCTAAATAGTCACTAGCTGTACTTACAAAGTACAGTACTAGTGTAATGAATGAAAGAATGGGGGGGGGGGGTGGAGAAAAACAGACAAAGGCAATCCTGCTACTGCCACAATAACAAAAGAATGACAGACAGCTAGATCACAAGATTGTTAGTAAGATGTATATTTTTCAAGTCAGAATAACCCTTCTATACAGTTTCCCAACCCGTCCCCAACCCAGACTTATTTGTAGAATATAATTCAGAATATTTTTAGTATGGTGCAGATGTAGTGTCCAAGGGTTCACAATAACATGCACTGTATTGAAGAACCTAAAAATCCTCCTTTGCTGGTCATACCTCAGCAACCACTATCCTAGAGGTTTTGCAGAAGCACCTACTTTTACAAGGCTCATTATTTCATAATGAATGCATATGATCTGGTATGTAACTAAGCCATACAAAGCCACTCAGATCAAGGAGTTTACATTCCATCACTAAATATGTTAAAAAGCTGCATCTATTTAAAACCTACATGGAAAAGTCTAGTTTATTCCTGGGGGAAGCTGTTTAAAGGTATTTGGGTTCAAAAATGAAACTCAAGATTTAAGTGACATCTATTTAAAATATAGGTGTAAGGGGTAAGCCAATAGCTTGTAGGTTTACATAAGTCTATTCAATGCTACTATAAATTTTCATTTCATGAAAGAAAATATTTGCTCTTAATGATTTGAAGTACAAAAAAAAGTCACAAACGCCTCAGTGCCGGCAGTGTCAATGCATCTATTGCCGGCAACAGATGCATTACTTTGGATGGGGAGGGGGAGAAGTAGGTCCTAGTGTGATGGGTAGACTCAGAATTTACAATATAAATTCATTTTGGGCCCCATTAACTATACGAAGTATTTAAGATTTCAGAGATGAAACTCAGGCATTTCTTTCCCTTCCAAAGGAGGGATTTTCAAGAAGGCAGCAAAAAGTTAAGCTTTTTTCTACAAGGAAAGTCGGTTTTCCCCCCTCCCCCCACCCTTTTTTTTTAAAGGACAACTTTAAAACCTGCATATATAAAAAATATAAAAAGAATATAGGATTAGAGAGAACTTGGAATTTTATCAGAAGTTTGCCCAAAATTAAAAAGAGCACACATCTGTTTATGGGTACTAAAAATGTAGAACAGCACAATACTGTGATATTGGAGATCATGATACATTACCTGTACATATACGCAACTATTCATGTTATTGATAAACCTTTAGGACACTCAATTATACACCCAATGAAAACACCATTAAGAGTCTTTAGAACTGTCCCTTCCTCCTTCAGAAGGTATTTCTATACACTAAATTTTCATCTAGTATCAGAGTACAGGAACAGAATCCACAAGGTGCTTTAATTGATGAGACCTCAAGTGCTGTTTTTTGTTTTTGTTTTTAAAAAACCTTTTTGAATAGTAAACAGTTCATGGGAACCACACACAAATACTAAGACAGACGAGCTGTTATATTAAGTCTGTTGACTGGACTTGATATTTAGCCCACTGGTAACAGAGGAAGGTGTTTTACGACATGCTGGAGCAGCGTACTGAAGGAGAGCCCATCTGAGTCAATACTTTGTCCAACCATTGTAGAGGACCATTCAGATGCAGTTCAATCCAGCAAGGAGTGCTTGTTACTGTTTGCCGTCTGGAGAAGAAAGAGGAGAAAAGACGTTACCAAGAGACTTTGGAAACCTGTATGGGGGTGTTTCAAAAAAAACAAAACGAGAGAGGACTCAAGCACTACAAAAATGAAACTTCTTTGCAAATATGTAAAAGATACACTTGTACCTTAGGGCTTCATATTAATTTCCACATACACCAAGATTAAATTGGCTTTGTGGCTTTTGTTCCAACTGTCACATTAAAAGGAGATCAGCTTTACTTGTATATAGATTTATTTTTAAAACCAGATTGTCCATCCTACAAACTCAACCTGATACCCATATTTGAGTCAAGCTGATATTTAAACTTCTCAAACTCACTAATATTAAAAAGTCCTGAAGGTGACATTAAGCACACAGGAAAAAGCTTAAGTAACCCCCTTGCCTTCAAAGGGTTTGCACAGGTAGTTGAGTGGAACTCAACAAAACTATTTTATTATTTATGCACAAGGACTAGAACAACAGAGCCAATACAGCTAAGTAGTAGTAACACTCAACAGAAGGTCCTGTGGCACCTTTAAGACTAACAGAAGTATTGGACCATAAGCTTTCCTGGGTGAATGCCCACTTCTTCAGACGCAAGATCTTGCGTCTGATGAAGTGGGCATTCACCCACGAAAGCTTATGGTCCAATACTTCTGTTAGTCTTAAAGGTGCCACAGGACCCTCTGTTGCTTTTTACAGATTCAGACTAACACGGCTACCCTCTGATACTTAGTAGTAATACTGTAACCAAAAGGAAGTGTCAGATCTGCTGATTATAAAAGTTGCTGCAGAGAAAAATTTAAGGAAGCTGTGCTAGATTTTGTCAGAAACAAGTGCATCATAACGGAGCGTGTGGTTACACAGGTTAAGTGTTATCTTACAGAAACACCAAACATCACCTCTGCTGATTTCCTGTAACTTCTCTGTAGTGTATTTTAATTTCCTCAAACAACTTCAAAATTTTATACTTATATAATAGACTAGGGTAATGTGTATTTTTCCACATGGCAAGCTTTTTATTTATGGCACTCTGTTGCTGAGGCTTCATTAAATTTTTAAAGTAATAATCTCAACCCCCAACACTCCTATTTTAGAGAGCTGCTATTCAAAGAGGTTCTCTCAAGTAATTTCTTAAGAGAAAAAGGTGGTATCCAAGTATAGGATGTACTATACCTGAGCAGTTATTTCACTTCACAGGTCTGTAGGAGATCAGGCCTTGAGTGGGTGGGGGCCAGACTCACAGGGAAATCCACAAGAGTTTTCCTGACCTAGGACTGCAGGATTAGGTCCACTGTTGCTAAGTAGTTGTATAGATTTTTTTCCTGGTATTTATAGCTACCTTACACTCAAAATGAGGAGTAATAATGCAACAGAGCCAGCAGTTAAGCAAGCAATCCTGATGCCTTCTACTTTTGTCACCAGGAACACCACTACCAGTTTACAACATGCTTTTTTCTAACTTTATTTGTATAAATAAGAGGAAGTGTAAAAGCAGAAAAAAGTTATTAGACCAGCATCCCAACAGACGAAGGTGATATTTATTGTGATTTTACATTCTGTAGAAGAAATGAGGCAATGTCCACCCTCTATCAGAGTGCATTCTGGACTACTTCGCCATCTTGATACTACATATTTACGCCAGAACAAAACGTTCCTGGCATAAAAATCTCCTCTCTCATCTCAAGGAAATACAATCCATTTAGTCCGAAGTCCTCTTTAAAACAGAACAGAAGTTCCATGTAGCCCATTACTAGATCTCCTCAACTGGAGGACCTTTCTTCAAATAAAAAGGTACTAAAATTGGACAGCGAGTTCATGTATTCTAACCTGGGCCCTATAATTGCTTCTTTGGATTCATGCAACACATACAAACCATCATGTCAAGCAAAGAAAGTAAACATTTTGTCTACCAAAACAGCCAGACCTACTACCAGACGGAAATGCGTTAATGCAAGCTTTTGTTGTTGGGTTAGGCACTGATTCATCCTTGACCTTCCAGGGATGTAATTTTGGAAGTTTCACAAGGCTGATAAATTCTACTTAATTTCATCATCTTACATTTAGGACCTCAGACCACTTACCTGAATCAAGATTATCCTGTATAGCTGTAAATATCCTCCTGCCTTAACTATACCACTTAGTGTCATCTACAAGTTTCATAATTTAAGTATTGCAGACAACCCCAAGAGACTTCTCCAAGACCAATCATTTACATACAATCCTGTTTTTACTTTTACCTACAAATAGTCCTAACTCACCTTTGTTAACTAGCCCATAAAAAACTGGCAATGGCTTAAATTTGCTACTAGACAACATAGATTAGCCAGTTATCTTGCCTGGAAGTGTTTATTATCCATAAGCCACCAAGAATTTAACATTCTTCTGTCAGACATACAGATGCAGAGAAACTAGATTAGCATCCTTTTCTTTTCAGTAAGGAATAGTTACTTAGCCATTCTACCAATAGCTCCACTGGATCTTGCAGACCCAACTTTTCTTAGCCATCTAAAATCACACACACACACACACACACACACACACACACACCCCCTTACCACTGCAACCTTCTGCACACCCTTCTCTCTTTATGAAGCTCCTGTGTTGCTTCAAGTTTTGGCTCTCTGTAGTTTGAACACTATTTTTAATCTCATTTAGCTATGCTGATTTTAATGTTGTATTTAAATGTGCTTTAATGTACACATAATCCCTTTGAGCCAACTCCCAGCTCTAAACTTGGGCCAGTTTTCCCTTTAATTTACCTCTTGCTAACAGAAGGAATAAACTGGAAGTGCATGACTCAAATTTCTCATTTTATCTCAGATCCCGATCTGAAACATGGGACGGATCCATTTATAAACCCAAATGATGACAAAGCATCAGTAGAACCTAGGCAGCATTAAATATACACCTTCAAAGCCTGAAATAATTCCATTTTATAGTAATTACATATTGTAGAGATGTTTCATATATCAATTCCCTATTCTTTCTGTGGAAAACTTCAGACATTTGAGTTTGTTTATTTTTAAATTAATCACACACCTCTCTCCACAGGGACAAAGTAATCCAAATTTTTCTGTAGAGCTTCTCAGCTCATATAAATCAGATGCTGTTTGTCCTGAATTCCCATATTGTACTTTATGAAGAACCCTTTCCTCTATAGATTTAATTTGCCCTAATAGAGAACATAACTGGAATAAATTCAACAGTGAATAAAAAGGAAAAAAATTTCCATTCATAAAACTGTTCTTACAGTTTTACTACACACATACAAAGTTATCGTATTCCTGCATAGTTAAGTTTTCCACAATGGGCTCCAAACTCTTTCCCATCTCTCAAACGTGAGTTCTCTAGCTGTTTAATTCTTTATAATACACTTATTGAAAGAGTCATTCCAAATTTATGTCTTGGTTACCACCATTTGAAACCAACATCACATCTTAAGCAGCTTATTACATTCCATATGGAGCAGCACTGAGACGCAATGGCTTTATGTAGATCTTACAAAAGGCAAGTAAATCACAGCACAAACTTCAAAGTCACTAGATGGTGGACAGTGGTTCCACCACAGTAAGCAAGATCAGATGCAAGAAGTTAACTCTAATTTCTAGAACATCACACTTTTAGCCGAAAAGCTAGTTTCCTGCAATGCGAGAAATTAACAGTGATCCATAAAGGTTTGAGAACACTCTCACTCCCAGTGAGAGCCAGAAGAGTACCCAGAAGCCATCTACTACAGGACAGGCCCAACAAAGAAAATAACAGAACGCCACTAGCCGCCACCTTCAGGCCCCAACTGAAACCTCTCCAGCGCATCAAAGATCTACAACCTATCCTGAAAGATGATCCCTCACTCTCACAGATCTTGGGAGACAGACCTGTCCTCGCTTACAGACAGCCTCCCAACCTTAAGCAAATACTCACCAGCAACCGCACACCATACAACAAAAACACTAACCCAGGAACCTATCCTTGCAACAAAGCCCGATGCCAGCTCTGTCCACGTATCTATTCAAGTGACACCATCATAGGACCTAACCACGTCAGCCAGACCATCAGGGGCTCGTTCACCTGCATATCTACCAACGTGATATATGCCATCATGTGCCAGCAATGCCCCTCTGCCATGTACATTGGCCAAACTGGACAGTCTCTACACAAAGGAATAAATGGACACAAATCTGCCATCAGGAATCATAACATTCAAAAACCAGCGGGAGAACACTTCAACCTCTCTAATCACTCAGTGACAGACTTGAAGGTGTCAGTTTTGTAACAAAAAAACTTCAAAAACAGACTCCAAAGAGAGACTGCTGAACTCGAATTAATATGCAAATTAAACACAATTAACTTAGGCCTAAAACAGACTGGGAATGGTTGAATTTTTTCCCCCCCATGTTAAGTTCTCCTCACACCTTCTATGGGTCATCTCGATTATCACTTCAAAGTTTTTTCTTCTGCTGCTACTGATAGCTCAATCTCAATTGATTGGCCTCTTACAAGTGGTATGCATACTTCCACCTTTTCATGTTCTCTGTATGTATAAATATCTTCTGTCTGTGCGTTCCACTCTATGCATCTGAAGAAGTGAGCTGCAGCCCACGAAAGCTTATGCTGAAATAAATGTTAGTCTCTAAGGTGTCACAAGTACTCCTATTCTTTTTACCTTTTCTGTAACTGGTTTTCTTTGAGATATCTATTCCACAATGCACGTGGCGAGCACGCACACCTACTGGTGCCGGAAGTTTTTCCCCTAGCAGTACCCGTAGGGGAGCACCCTAGCGACCCCTGGAGTGGCGCCTCCATGGCGCGGCATAAGGGGCGCTGCGCACTCCCCTCACCCTCAGTTCCTTCTTGCCAGACAACTCGGACAGAGGGGAAGGAAAGCGGGATGTGGAATAGACATGAGCAACACATCTTGAAGAACACCAGTTACGGAAAAGGTAACTGTCTTTTCTTCAAGTTATTGCTCATGTGTATTCCACAATAGGTGATTCCAAGCTATATCTGTTGGAGGTGGGAAGGAGTTCAAACTCTTGGCAGGGAGAACGGCCCTGCCAAACCCAGCATCCTCCCTGGATTGAGAGACAATCGCATAATGCGAGGTGAACGTGTGAATTGAAGACCAAGTGGCAGCCCTACAAATGTCCTGAATGAGGACATGGGCCAAAAAGGCAGCTGACGAGGCCTGTGCCTAGTAGAATGCACCTTCACAATTGGTGGCGGAGGGATTCCCAACAGGTCATAACAGGTACGGATGCACAAGGTGGTCCAGTTGGAGAGCCGCTGAGTGAAGATTGGCCGACCTTTCATGCGCTCGGCCAAGGCGATGAACAGTTGCGAGGACTTTCTGAACGGCTTAGTCCGCTCCAGGTAAAAAAACAGTCCGTCTCACATCCAGGATGTGGAGGTGGCGCTCCTCACTGGACGCATGGGGCTTGGGGCAGAGGACCGGCAGAAAAATGTCCTGACCCATTTGATAGGTGGAGATCACCTTCGGGAGGAACGAAGGGTGTGGGCGGAGCTGGACCTTATCTTTATGAACACCATGTATGGGGGCTTGGAGGTCAGGGCCTTGAGTTCCAAGACCCGCCTAGCCGACATGACCGCAACCAGGAAGGCCACCTTCCACAAGAGGTGTGACCAGGAGCACATGGCTAGCGGCTCAAACAGGGGCGCCGTGAGACGGGCCAACACCAGGTTTAGGTCCCACTGTGGGACTCAGGGCCTAACATATGGGAAGAGACGATCCAACCCCTTAAGGAATCGGCCAGCCATAGCATGGGAGACTACCATGTGACCCTGCACCAGCAGACAGAAGGCCGATATGGCCGCCAGGTGCACCTTGACTGATGAGGGCACCAGGCCCTGGACTCTAAGGTGAAGGAGACAGTCCCGAATAAGCTGGATCGGGGTGGCCACTGGGGAAACGCCCCGCCCATTCGCCCATCTGGAAAACCAAGACCACTTTGCCAAGTAAGCTCGGCAAGTGGAGGGCCACCTGCTTTCTAGGACGACGCACGGAACCCCTTCCAAGCACGTCCTTTCCTCCCTACCTAACCGTAAATGGTGGACAGCCACTAGGTTGGGGTGGAGGAGGCTGCCCTGGTCCTGGGAGAGCAGGTCTGGGTGGGACGGCAACAGCCACAGCGGGGCGACCACCAGGCCCATGAGGGTCCCGTACCAATGCTGCCTGGGCCATGCCGGGGCAAATCAGAAGGATCCAGGCCTTGTCCGTCTTCATCTTTTCCAGGACTTTGTCGATCAGCAGGAATGGGGGAAAGGCATAAAGAAACTGGCTTGACCAGGACAGGAGGAAGGCATCGGAGATAGCGCCCCATACCAGCCCTCCCCAGAGCAGAACCGGGGACAGCGATGGTTCTGCCGAGTCGCGAGAAGGTCCACCCAGGGAGTTCCCCACACTTGGAAAAGTCTGTGTACCACCTCTGGGTGGAGAGACCACTCATGCTGAGAGGAGAAGTCCCTGCTCAAGCGATCCACCCGCGCGTTCTGGGTGCCCAGCAGATGGAAGGTCTGTAGGCAGATGGTGTGGGCTATACAGAAGTCCCACAGCCTGAGGGCTTCGTGGCAGAAGGCAGAGGATCGGGCCCCACTTTGCCTATTGATGTAGAACATGGAGGCTGTGTTGTCCATGAGGACCCTGCCCACCCAGCCCTCCAGGTGCGAGCGGAAGGCCATGCACACCAGCCATACCGCCCTGAGCTCCTTGAAGTTTATGTGGAGGGTCAGATCCTGAGCCGACCACAGACTTTGGGTCTGAACATTCCGCACATGGGCCCCGCATCCCAGGTCCAAAGCGTCAGACACCAGTTCCAGCGACGGGGCCCTGCCCCCGAACGGGATCCCTTGGAGCAGGTTTCTCCGGGAGGACCACCACTGTAGGGAGATGATCACTGGCTCGGTCACCATGAGGACTTTGTCTATCCTGTCCCTGGCCTGGGAGAACCCCGAGGCCAACCAGAGCTGGAGGGGCCTCATCTTGAGTCCGGCGTGATGGACCACATACGTACACACCGACATGTGACCCAAGAGCTGGAGGCATGCTCTAGCTGTTGTCACCAGAAATCTTGTGACCGTGTCGATGAGCCCCTTCAGGGTCTCGAACCTGTCCGGTGGGAGGGAGGCTCTGGCCGACGAGATGTCCAGGACCGCGCCAATAAACTCTATGCGTTGTACTGGGACTAAAGTGGACTTGGAGTTGTTTACCAATAGGCCCAAAGTGGTGCATGTGGACAGGAGTGCCACGTGATCCTGCACCTGCGACCGGGAGCTGCCCTTGACCAGTCATCCAGATGGGGAAGATCTGGACTCCCCGGAGCCTGAGGTAGGTCGCCACCACCAACGTACATTTCATGAATACCCTGGGGGCAGTGGATAGGCCAAACAGGAGGACCTTATATTGGTAGTGTTCCTGTCCCACCGTGAAATGGAGGAAGCGTCTGTGGTCCTCGAATATATGAATGTGGAAGTATGCATCCTGCAGATCGAGGGCAGCATACCAGTCCCCGGAATCCAGGGAGGGGATGATGGAGGCCAGGGGAGACCATGCAGAACTTGAGCTTCACTATGTACTGGTTCAGGCCTCACAGGTCCATGATGGACCTGAGCCCCCCTTTGGCCTTCAAGATAAGGCAATAGCACCCTATGCCTTTGAACTCCCCCAGTACCACTTCCACCATTCCTAGGCCCAGGGGCTGTGTCCGTTTCCTCCTCTTCCCCCCCTCACCACCCCGGCGCTCAAGAAGAGCCTCATGCCAGGGGTCCCCCAGGAGGGACGAGGGATGGTTGGGCAGGAAGGAAGTAAATTGGAGGGTGTAGCCGCGGGAGATGGTGTTGAGGACCCATCGGTCCAAGGTCAGCTGCGACCACTCTGGGAGGAAAGCATGCAACCGATTGGAGAAGGGAAGCGTTATTGAGGGTGGATCCCTGATGAGAACTGGATTTACTGAGTGGATCCCTGATGACCCCGGGCGTCCTGTCAAAACTCCCTTTACCCTGCTTGCTTGCCCTTGGAGGACCTAGGCTGGGGGGCAGGCCGAGACTGCCTCTGTGGGAGCCTCTTACAGTCCCGCGACTTCTTATAAACCGTTTCGTATTTTGAATGGGTGGCCTGAGCGGGAGTCTGCTGCGGCTTGAACTTAGGTTTAGCCAGAGCCGGAACATAGAGACCCAGAGTCTGGAGAGTTGTGCGGGAGTCTTTGAGGCCATGCAGCTTTGTATCCGTTTGTTCCACAAACAGGGCTTTGCCGTCAAACGGGAGGTCCTGCAGGGACATCTGCGCCTCACTGGACAGCCCAGAGAGCAGGAGCCATGATGCCCTTCTCATGGATACCGCGGAGGCCATGGACCGCGCGGCCATGTCTGCTGCATCCGAAGCTGCCTGCAGGGTCGCCCTGGCAGCCGCTGTGCCCTCCTCCACCAGCGCTTTGAACTCCTTCCTGTCGCACTCCTGGAGGGAGTCCTCAAACTTGGGCAGGGAGCCCCACAGATTAAACTCCTACCGGCCCAGGAGAGCCTGGTGGTTCGCCACCTCTAACTGGAAGCTCGAGGACGAATAAATTTCTCTTCCAAATGAGTCCAGCCTCCGTGAATCTTTATTTTTCGGGGTACAGGCTGGTTGGCCCTCCGTTCCGTGTGGTTGACTGACTCGACCACCAGGGAGTTAGGAGCAGGGTGCATGTATAAGTATTCATGCCCCTTGGCAGATACAAAATACTTATATTCCGCTCTCTTGGAGATGGGGGCCAATGAGACCAGGGTTTGCCACAGGGCATCTGAAATTTTCGCCATCCCTTCGCGGAGAGGCAAGGCCACCCTGCCCGGTGCCGAGGAGGACAGCACATTAAACAGGGAGTCCAAGGGCTCCTCCATCTCCTCTGCTTGGAGGTGGAGGGTTGATGCCACCCAGTTTAAGAGTTCTTGGTGGGCCTTAAAGTCCTCCTGCGGGACAGAGGGAGGAGGAGCTGTAATCACCTCATCCGGGGAGGGTGAGGAGGCCAGCGTGGTACTTTGTGTGTCCACCGGAGGGTCCACACCTGGTTGGTCTCTGGGCACAGTGCCAAGGATGTACGTCCTACCAACTCCTTCCTCGGAGATCTGGAGAGGGAGGCAGCTGGTCCTTCTGAGGCTCCGGCCACTGAGCGAGCCCCCACCACGGGCTGTGTCGGAGGCCATGGTGCCCACTGGTACCAGTGGGCCGGCCACGGAGCCCACTGCCACTGCACCTGCTGTGGCACCGGTGAAGCCGGCTGTTCGGCCTGGCTGGCCTGGCCCATCGATGGACAACTACGAAGGCTGACATATGACGTGCCGTTGTCCCTGGACCAGGAGGAGCGGCGGTGCCGGGAGCAATGCCGACCATGGGACCGGTACCGTCAGTAACAGCTGCTCCGTGATTGGCTACGGTGGCTGGACCCACGACGGCGAGACGACGGCGATCAACGCCCAGGGCTATGGGAGCGGTGCCATGGCAGGGTCCTGGAGCGAGACACCGAACGGGGACGACGACGAAGTTCGTGCCGTGACCGGCTGCAATAACCCCTCCGAGACGAGGGCCTTTGGCAACATCTGCCTCGATCCTGTCAGTGTTTGCTCCTCGAGGCGGATCGGTGCTGAGAGTCTCGGTCAGATGGAACCCAGACAGCCTGGTGGACTTCGAGGGCGATCCACGTGGATTTTGCCCTGAACGGACGCTGGGCGGACAACAGCAGCAGGAATGTTCCCTTGACCAAGACCGGTACCAAGCCGGGGGTGACTGCAGCGATCCCAGCGGTGGCTTGCCTCAGGAGCGCAGGGCCGACAGCGGCGGTGCTCCTGGTACTGGCATGAACATAACATCCCGGGCCACCTGCAGGACCTCCGGTGTGGAGGGCATCCAGACATCCGGGGAGGCCTGCTCCGAATAGGCCAGGCTACTCCACTCGACTTGAGTCAGAGGCCTAGAGGCCAGGGTGGAATCGAGGACTGCTCAACATGGGTCTAGCCTCTGTCCCGGGTTTACTCCGGGTGCTGCGGCGAAGAAGGCCTCTTCCTAGCCTTCTTGGCGTGCCCCGTGGACAGGGAGCGGTGCCGACTACTCGATGGCGCCAAAAGGGTCACCGCTGACTCCATCAGAATAGCCCAGAGCCTAAAGTCCCTTTCTCTCTAGGTCTGAGGCTTAAACGACTTGCAAATCTTGCAGCGATCGCTGAGATGGGTTTCCCTAAACAGTCTGCGTGCGGATCACTCACTGGCATAGATTGCCTACAAGTGTTGCACGACTTAAAACCCAGGGCACAGGGCAGACCCCAGCCCGAGCGCTCTAACTAGACTAACTACAGGTACTATACACTGAACAAACAAGTAGTTTTGGGGATGACCTACAGCAAAGCTGGAGCAGAGCAGTTCCAAAGCACCTTCACTGACAGCAAGAAGGAACTGAGGGTAGGGAGAGGCGCCACTCCAGGGGTCGCTATGGCTCTCCCCTCTGGGTACTGCTAGGGGAAAAACTTCCGGCACCGGTACACATGGCGAGCATGCACACCTATTGTGGAATACACATGAGCAATCACACGAAGAAGAAACGTAATTGTATTATCTTGTTTTATTTGCTGACAGTGTATTCTTAACGGTGGTGGCAGTCTAATCATCTGCCTTTCAAGCTGGGGCATTAGTGAGACAGGAGGAAGGGGAGAAAATTGATTAGAGTAAATTTAAAAGTAAAAATGAATGTTTCATACCTGTATTCAGCCCCCCATCCTTTAACAAAACTCATTCTTATGGTACACATTCTAGTTAGCTGATACACTGCTTCAAAACCCTGATTCACAGATTGGGCCAGAAGAGCAGCAAATTCCTGGTTATTAAAGATCTTCAGGTTGCATCCTACGAAGAGAAAAAAGTTTAGAAAACTACAGCCTATGGATACTTGCAGGCTTTCCTAAAAGGGCAATGTGAAGAGTCAACTTCTAGAAGTTAATAGGAAGACAGTGCATTTAAATTTACTCGATTTCTTGGTTAGTATGCCTTGTACTTGTGCTCTTACCTGGTGGAATTTTGCACACCGTTGCAGGATGCCAGCCATATCTTTGATTACAATTGGGGCTCTGAACAAAGATTGCGCTATCACTTAGGCACTCAGCAAAAACTTCCCCACCAATGTAATACAGACGCACTCCCCTTCCTGAAACAAGATTAGTAGAAGCTTCACTTATGATATGATCTGAACTGGTTGACACATTAGAAGACTGCTTTATTTCACTGAGGGCCAACTCCCCCCCCCCAGAACTGCAAGGTGAATCAGTTAAGCTGGCAATATGGCCATATTGCCAGCTGACACCTGTAGTGAGAGCAGGATGAGGCTAAGAAAAATTCCTCCTCCCACAACCCTAGAATGTGTTGTTCTTGAATGAGAAGAAAGTCTTGTTCTTGACAAGAAATTTTTTCTTCCTTTTATTTAGTACTTTGAGACAAAGCAATCAGAATCAAAGTTTGAAGGCAATGTTGATTCCTCACATACTCTCTCTCGAAGCAATACTTGCAATTAAAACAAGTAGATTAACTTTATTAAATCTTGTTCATTTTAGTATAAATACTAGTGTGGTAGGTGAAGCAGCATGTGCCACAATACTCTAAAGAAGAACAAGGCTCATGGATAGTCCGCTACTTTCTCTCACCTCCAAGGCCTTCCTCACTGCATAGACTCCTGCCCCATCCCTACCCCAGTTTGTCAAAGGAGTAAGAGCACAGGCACCACAGGACTTCATTTGGCTCTTACGAAAAGGCAGCCTCTTCCTGCTCATCCTTAATATGAGCTAGCTCTCCTGTCTAGAAAAATACCTGATCTGAATTAGTTATTTTCATATGAACAACATACATTAGAAATAGCTTGCCATTAGAAATATATTGTAATAGCTCATTCAGCAAGGAGACACTATGAAAAGTGATCTTTATTTTTTTGTAATTCCATTTTTAAAAAAAATATATTTGCTTATTGTTCTAGGGGTTCCCCATTGGAATTTTTGTATTGACAGTTTTGCTTGTGCAGTTAAATTGTATGCTGGTAGTTCCCAAAAATCTAAAGTTTTCAAAAACAACTGACTTTTAAACCACAATTGCTTTTTGAAAGTTTTAACTTAACATGAAAGATTTCACAAAAAATCCACATTGAAATCCAGCAAAATAGAAGTTTAAGGTTTGCAAGTCAACTTCTGCCCCTCCCCCACCCCCAACAGCTCTAATGAAAGGCCAGAGTCAAGATGGTATGCTGCAAACTTCAGTAACTGTTCCTGTGAAATTTTTAACAATGTCAAATTAATTAGCACAGTTTTAAGACTAGTTTCAGCTTTATCTGGGAGTGGTAAATTGTCTTTTTACATTCCAAAGGTAGGCAAGAATACAACACAATTTAGTACTGCTAGTATTTTATTAAATATTGCTTGTTTAGTTTATTGTTCTGATTTAATAATTTCCAAGTCCTATGCTGATCCAATTTAAGTTGTAACACTCAGAACTTAGCAAAAACCACCCAGATCTATTCAATTAAGTGCCATTACCCTTAAAGAGAGAGTTACAAGATTTAAGAATATACCTATGTGTCGCCTTGTCATTTCCACCGTGGCATTTCTGTTAACGTTGGAGAGCAAACCTAGACAAAATCTTTCTGAATTTGATGGATCTGTAAAACCATCTACAGTCAATGAAGGCTGTGATGCATGGAAGGTTTCTCCCACTCTCTGATTCAGTTCGTAATACGCTATTGAACACCAAAACGCAGGCTCTGAATAAGTAACTGGCTGTAAGTCTGAAAACAAGAAAAAGTGAGAATTCCTGTGATAATGAAACAGATGTTTAAAAATATATAGTTATTGATTCAGGTTGATTTGTCTTGGCAATAGCTCATGAGCTATAATCAATCAGTAACTAAGTTTTCATTTTCCATAGATCATGCAGAGAGAATTTGCTCTTCACAGTCCATATTCTGCATAGGAACATAAAAACTGTTATACTGGAGTAATTATCTGTCCAGTCCAGTATCCTGTCACTGAGTGGCAAGTAACAAATGCTACAGAAATAGTTATGGGATAGCCTGACCACAAAAAAAAAGTTTCCTCCCAAGCCAACCTATAACTATTGGTTGTTATGTCCTGAAGCAAGTGTTTTTAATATCCCTTCATCACCACACACCCCCTCCTCCCCAGGTCCTCCCCTCCCCCCAAGTATGTACTGTAACACTGAGCTACTCCTGTTATCCATATGAATGGGTAATGCCTTATCAGTTTTAAAACTATTGCTTTTTAAAAGTAATATCCTCTTATCCTTGTATTATGAAAAGTTAATAGAAGCTCCCAATGTATCTTCCATATAAAATCCTTATTTTGTACACTTTTATAACGTACAGTGTTTGTCTCTGAGAACAAGCCCATCCCTTCAATCTTTCGATTAGTTTTTCCATGCCCCTAGTCATTCTGACCCATCTCTAAACCCTCTAATCCAGGTGAGGGAACACCCCCACATAATCACTGCTTACTCAGTAGATTTGAGCAACTGCTGTTTATAACTGAGGAAATAAAGAGTGGGGTAAAATTGTATCCAGTAGAGTTTTAGTTTACAATTCTACGTTCAATGTCCAAAACACAGGGCCACTGATAAGAATATTGGGGTCTTCGGGAGAAACCCTTGCCTTTCTACACTGTCCTATTTGACTGTTAATTTTCCCCTTCTAGCCTCTTCCTCACCACCCAAATCTCTTCCCTTGTACCTTCCGAGTCATCGCCCAGAGTTATTTTTCCCATTTTCACCTTCAGAGATTGCTCTTCCCAACACAGCTTCTCTTGATTTTCCTGCCACATGCCCTTCCCCATGCCTGGCCAAGCCAGGCGAGTCTGTGATCCTTTGTAATTCTTCCTAATAGCTATGCAGCAAACAGCTGAGGACACCTCAGCAAGACAGAGGTGGGAGGAAGCAGCTGTTCCCTTGTAGTCACAGGTGACACTAGTGTGCAAGTGCACTAGCATACTAAAGCAGCAGTGTGATAGAGGTCAAGTCTAGGTAGTTACTACAGTGCTGGAGAGATTTTTGGCAGCCCCTATTATCTGGCAGCTATATGTATATGGAAACATTACAGCTACCAACTGACATCTTAAGTAATTTATTCTTACAAGTAAAATTCCCTTCCTGCTCCCATCATTCTTGCATAGCCTCAGCCAGTCTACCCTTTCCCAAGGTCCCAGCAGTTACAAGAGAAAGAGTACTACACTTATTTGCATTTAACATCTTTGCAATTAAACCTGAGTTTTAGCAAAGATACCATTAATGAGAGCTAACCATGACACTGCTTCCTTCTAATACAGAGTCCACCCTTCTGTGAATGATCAGCACCCAAAAAAAGGAAAAAGACTTATGTTGATACATATAGTAAGCACACAATTTAGGAAACAGTTAAAAAGTGAAGTATTTCCAGCTTACCCAGGCTATGATTAACTGGGGAGAGAGTACTAGGAGATAGCTCTGCTGGAGATCCTGTAGAAATAATTGAGAATATTTTAGATCATTTTAATCAGAAAACTGGTTGCAAGATATCAGATGTGTTTGTAGTTCATTATGAAGAATAATATCGTAATATAATGCTAGCATATGGAGAAGCATGGTTTTCCGTAATCTAAATGAAACACTCAGAAATGAAGTGCCTTATCCTTAGTTTAAAATATCAATACACATAACTGCCCAACTGTATACACACTTTAGAAGCTACTTTTGCTTTTTCTTAGTACAGTAGTACCTTAGAGTCATGAAGGCCTCAGGAACAGAGGTTGTTCATAACTCTGCACAAAACATTACGGCTGTTCTTCCAAAAGTTTACAACTGAACATTAACATAATATAGCTTTGACACTTTACTATGCAGAAGAAAAACGCTGCTTTTAACCATCTTAATTTAAATGAAACAAGTACAGACAGTTTCCTTACCTTGTAAAAAAATTTTTTCTTTTAAAACCTTTCCCCTTTTTTTAGTAGTTTACGTTTAACACAGTATTGTACAGTATTTGCTTTTTTTGGTCTCTGCTGCCTGATTGCGTACTTCCAGTTCCAAAGGGGTGTGTGGTTGACTAATCAGTTTGTAACTCTGATGTTCGTAAATGAGGTTCTACTGTATTAAACACTTAATGCTGAAATCTTAAGTATTTGTCAGGAACTCACATTACATTCATCTCGTGATTATATCTTATATCCTCATGTATATTTTGTCTATTTTTATCAACTGTAGAAACCAGTGGCTTCTTCCAGTGAGGGCAGCTAGAAAAGAAGGTAGATGTGACAAATACAGAGGTTTCATGAAGCTTTGAGATCCAAACTTTCACTGGAGGCCAGGCATGTCTTTGGAAATGACACAGCTAGGATTATATATTTAAAAGACTATTCTTTATGGAAGGATGAAGAAAGACTGAGAAAAGAAACATGGACTCTCCTGCACAGTCTGCTATGGACTGAAGAAGAAATATAGGGGAAAGAGGCAAAGACACAAAACACAAGGTTGCTTCTAGCAGGTTAGCCTTTTAACTAAGGCATCGAGTTTATACTGGTGAGGCACTGCAGCCCTTATCTAAACTAGCATAGTTAGAGTCCAATTTAAGTAAGACAGTCTATCTTGGCAGTCTGTGTTTAATGTTGGCAATTTGTACGCACTGTCAGCAGGAACTTCTCATCCAGAGGTAACAGTGCTGACCAGCGTTCCCTCTAATTTTTTACATCCACATGCGGAATGAATTTTGTTATGTGTACCAATATGGAGGTGATGTGTGACAGGAACAGGAACTGAGTTGTTCTAGAGGTTTCTTTAACTCTACTCCTGGGGAAAATTTCTGTTTGTCTGTGTTGTTATAGAGATAGTTTCTGACAGGTATTTTGAAATAAGTTACCAAAATAATTGAAATTGGCATGATTATATAGTGTTATTTTGACAAATAAAAAAATGCAGAATTTTAAAATAGTGTGTGCAGAATTCATTTTTTTGGCACAGAATTCCCCCAAGAGCACATAGTGAGCAAGATTGGATTAGTCTTTTGCCCCATGCTACTGGCCAAACGAGATTAGCAATTTCCTTTTGCAATTGATTTTACATATATTCTGTCACCAGCACTGGTAGCATCAAGCACTAGTCATGCAAAGTTAGGGGGGACGTCTAACCGCCAGTCAGGGAATCTTACAGTTAAGGCAAAGGACCAGGACCAACGAGATCAAAGTTTTACTCTCAGTTCTGTCAGTCTTTCTGTGTGACGTTGGCCAAATTCACTTAATATCTGCCTCCGTTCCCTATATGTCAAATGGGAATACTTCTCTACATCAGAGGTACTTGTGCAGACAGAGTCATTGTTGATGCTCTCACCATGGTGATGAGCACAAGAAAAAAAGTTATATAGAATAAGGTTTTCAAAATTGTCATACTATTTAATTAAGCAGATCTGATAAAGCAGCCCCCTAGACTTCTGGAAACAAAAGTATCAACTTCCTTGGCTAATATAAACTTATCTACAAGATGCTCTTTTCAGGATAGTCTGGCAAGATATTGGCAAGTATGCCCCAGTATGATTCATCTTTGAAACTACCTGGGATAGTTATGTTCTTTTGTAAGAAGTCATTTCCATATATAGTCATTGTTCATACTAAATTAGTATTGAAATTTCAGAAGAGGAGATTGGAATAATATGCTTGTATATACCAGAGGCATGCCATCATGATTTGTGGTGAAAAGGTGTTTTGTTAATTTAGATGGACTAAAGGACCCAAATTGTCAAACGTGTTAACAGGACCCTGAAACGGTCCAAAGTTAAACAGTTTTAAAACAAGGCCAAGGATTTGGTTGATAGAGACCTCAGCCTGCTTTGTACCCTAGCAAATGTACTATAAAATTTATTCCACAAGGTTAAAAATGTACTGATTAACATACACAAATGTAAAAGATTTTAAAAAAGGCAAAACAAATTGAAACTAAAATTGAGTGATAATGCAAAATAAACGGTCAAAATCTATCAACACTTTTTTTTTTTAAAAATGGATGAATAGTGATTACAGTCTCTTATCTGCCAAACAATCCTCCTTAGTGGGGAAAAAAGGGTTAGTTCTGTTGTGTAATTCTGAGTTGGGAATGACAGTTCCTTTCCTGCTTTTGACAAAACAGCCACAAGATAGACAGGAGATAGGATAGTATAAATGGGGGGGAAATACAGCTTTTGTTGATGTTCTCAGGATATAAGTCAGCTGGTCATTCAGACAGATGCTTTTGGTTGGCAGATCGGCCACCTCTGTACTCCAACTCACCTCCCTGGCCTGGAACATCATTTGGTTGGTCTGATTAGATTCCTTTCCTTCACTGGTCCTTCAACCAAGCAGAGCTGGTTGGGTCATCTCATCTCGCTATGCTGGTGCTGTGCAGCGCAGTTGATTTTACAATCAGGTGAAAAGCCAAGAGAGGAAGACACAGGACAGGCGCAAGATAGTGGTGGGGATGGCGAAGGACAAATGAGGGAGGCAAGACAGCAGGATCTCACATGTATCAAGCTGAGTTCCCCTCTGATGAAGTGATGATAGTCAAGCGTCCCCACCGGACTATTAAGGTCTGGTGTCACAGCAACAATCCTTTTGCTACCGCCACGAGGATGGTAAAAATTTCTTTTTTCCTCAAGTTTCTTTTTAAAGGCCCCAAAAAGGATGATGGGAAGAATGGTTTATCCTCTCATTATTTTGCCACATTAGGCCTATTTTTTGAAGTACCAATTTTGTAACAAGTCACCGGGACCAGATGGCATTCACCCAAGAGTTCTGAAAGAACTCTGATGTGAAATTACGGAACTATTAACTATGGTTTGTAACCTGTCCTTTAAATCGGCTTCTGTACCCAATGACTGGAAGATAGCTAATGTAATGTCAATATTTAAAAAGGGCTCTAGAGGTGATCCCGGCAATTATAGACCGGTCAGTCTAACGTCAGTACCAGGCAAATTAGTTGAAATAATAGTAAAGAATAAAATTGTCAGACACATAGGAGAACATAAATTGTTGGGCAAAGGTCAACATGGTTTCTGTAAAGGGAAATCGTGTCTTACTAATCTATTAGAGTTCTTTGAAGGGGTCAACAAACATGTGGACAAGGGGGATCCAGTGCACATAGTGTACTTAGATTTCCAGAAAGCCTTTGACAAGGTCCCTCACCAAAGGCTCTTACGTAAATTAAGTTGTCTTGGGATAAGAGGGAAGATCCTTTCATGGATTGAGAACTGGTTAAAAGACAGGGAACAAAGGGTAGGAATAAATGGTAAATTTTCAGAATGGAGACGGGTAACTAGTGGTGTTCCCCAAGGGTCAGTCCTAGGACCAATCCTCTTCAACTTATTCATAAATGATCTGGAGAAAGCGGTAAACAGTGAGGTGGCAAAGTTCGCAGACGATACTAAACTGCTCAAGATGGTTAAGACCAAAGCAGACTGTGAAGAACTTCAAAAAGATCTCACAAAACCAAGTTATTTACTTGTTCCCAAAATATAAGAACTAGGGGCCACCAAATGAAATTCATGGGCAGCAGGTTTAAAACAAATAAAAGGAAGTTCTTCATACAGCGCACTGTCAACCTGTGGAACTCCTTGCCTGAGGAGGTTGTGAAGGCTAGGACTATAACAGGGTTTTAAAAGAGAACTAGATAAATTCATGGAGGTTACGTCCATTAATGGCTATTAGCCAGGATGGGTAAGGAATGGTGTCCCTAGACTCTGTTTGTCAGAGGATGGAGATGGATGGCAGGAGAGAGATCACTTGATCATTACCTGTTAGGTTCATTCCCGCTGTGGCACCTGCCAATGGTCACTGTCAGTAGACAGGATACAGGGCTGGATGGATCTTTGGTCTGACCCAGTATGGCCATTCTATGTTCTTATGGTCCATTGCTTACTGATCCCCTTATCAGTCAATCTTAAACACAGTCTTTGAGTGGTATCAGTAAACCATTTATTTTTTAATTAATTCAGTTCCCCTCACCCCTTTACATTTTTTTTTTTAATTATTTTATATAACAGGACACTGTAGCAAATTATGAGCCTCTACCCACTTTCCACAGTTAGGCTTACAATTAAAGTAGGCCTGTCAGACCTCCATTATTACAACCATGGTTGAAAGAAGTCATCCCATTGTGTTAGATTATCACATCTAGAAATCCCAACTCTGAACATATAGTGAAGAGATGAATATGTTTTACCTGTATCCATGCTTTGGTTCAACTGCTGATCACTTGTTTCTCCATCTTCACTGATATATCCTGGTGGTGGCGTTTCTGCCAAGAGCAAACAAATTGTATCAATATTACATATGTTAGCTCACTGAATGCTTACAGGATTAAGTTTTTAGGATTTTCATTCGAGACAGTTTGTGCCATACACTATCTGAGCAGTGAGTTAGGACTTCACATTGGTGGGTGTTATTTGTCACAGCACCATCTGGAACACCTTCTAGCCCTAAGTCTGTGCCTTATCTAGGTGAAATTTGTGTGTAATGTTGTCTATGTTGTTGGTTTTGTTTTTTTTTACATTTGTCAAGTGTTCACTACATAAATGTATATATAACTTCATATGCAATTCTTGTTTGGAGCATGCTATAGCATGCTTGCATTTCAGCCAGTTGCAGAATTTTGCAGTATTGATCAACAGCTTTCACATTTACTAGAATTAAAAGTGAGAAGCCCTCTGGTGAACTCAACACTGAAAAATCCATGAACTAGCCACCTTCACGTAGGATAGCCATGTTATCAGTTACCCTTCCCACATTTTAGAATTTTCTACATTACAGAAAACCAACCCTCACTACAACAGTCCACAGTTCCACCCATTTCCTTCTTCAACATCCAAGGAAAGCTTATGTCACCCACTAGCTATACCTTCCACTCGACAATGATCCCATCCATGCCAGTTCCCTTCTCGGATTCTAGGCAATTCCAACTTGTTTTCAAAGCACCACAAAAGTTCTTATGCTTGTCACCTTCCTTAGCTTTTTAAAGAAAATTTCAATCTGTTAAATTTTAACTAATCACTAGGGCTATCAAGCGATTAAAAAAATTAATCGCACTGTTAACGAATAATAGAATACCATTTATTTAAATGTTTTTGGATGTTTTCTACATTTTCAAAAATATTGATTTCAATTACCACACAGAATACAAAGTGTGCAGTGCTCACTTTATATTTTTTTTTTACAGTGCAAATATTTGTAATAAAAAATAAGAAAACCCTACAGTACTTGTATGAGGTGAACTGAAAAAAACTATTTCTTTATCATTTTTACAGTGCAAATATTTTTATATTATTTTTTATTATAATGAGCCCTATACATTTTGTATTCTGTGTTGTAACTGAAATCAACATATTTGAAAATGTAGAAAAACATCCAAAAATATAATACATTTCAATTGGTATTCTATTGTTTAAAAGTGCTATTAATCGCAATTTTTTTGAGTTAATCGCCTGAGTTATCTGTGATTAATCGACAGCCCTACTAATGACAAACAATTTAAGAGGGTTTTTGATACTGGAAGTCTAATTTGAGAGTGGCAATAGTTTAAAAAAAAAAAAATCATCACACAGGAGACTACGGTTGGCTTCCTCTGCCCCCCAAAATATGTATTTTCTATACTGCCTTGAAGGCATTAACTCACTGCACTTCAGGCAGCCATTTTCTATACAAAATCTCTGAGCCAGGCAAGCCTTTTGCTATCAAGGCACCTATTGATGCCTTTCCCTTTTTACGGTTTACAAACTAAAAGGAAAAGATTTAAATATCTTCAATAAACCTTAAATGACTGGAGGGTACTTGATTGCTATTAAAATAGCTATATTACCATGCTAATTGAGAGATGGTTAATATTGTAACTAAATGAATAGTAAAAAGCCCTCAACTTTGAATTTTTACTTATTCTAGAATAAGTATTGCAAAAAGATTTTAAAGTCATGCACTAATCCAAAATTGCACTTGGGGGATCAAAGGAATTGAACAAGACTAAAAGTCAGACAAGAAATTCAACTTTCACAGATACCAAACAAATTTACAATGAAGTCATAAAAAGCTAGCATGTATCGTGGAAATCTTTCACACATATTCAATGGGATCACGGCTGTAGATACCAGAAATGAACGTTCTGCTTACACACAATAAAGTACCCAAGGTAACTATTTTCTGAACGGTACTACCATTCTAGCACATCAGATTACTAGCCACGTTTATATTAAGATAACTCTAAGTAGTGAAAAGAATGGTTTCAAGAAGTACTTGAGAGAATTGTTTTTGGTTATTGTTTATTTTAATATAAATACAATCCACTGTGAAAATGGATTCTTCCCACCTCTGATGCATACAGTACGGTTGAGCCACCAGCTATGGTTAAGGTCAATAACTGTTTCTAATCTAATTAATCCCTCCTGTTTTCAGTTGCTAACCTTCAACCTTTGTCATTCACATTTTCTGTATATGGTTTTTGCCTCAGAACACAGATCTCCCTACCTAGCACCAAAGCAGCCCAAAACAGAAAGCTGAAGTTTGGTATTGAAGACCCTCATTACTAGACAGTTTGAAAACTGAAGTTCTGCACGTGCAGTAACTTTAGAAAAATACGTGCAGCCTTGACAGGTCATACAGCCCATATCATCCAGTCCTACCATTTGGCAGTCAGAGGTTTAGGAACATCCAGAGCATGGGGTTGCATCCTCTGACCATCTAGGCTAATAGCCATTGATGGACCTATCCTCCATGAACTTCCCTAATTCTTTTTTGAACCTGCTGACTATTAATTTCATTGGGTAAGCTCTAGTTCTTGTTATTTACCCCCTCCCATAACACACTTCCCCATTCACTTTCTCCACATCATTAATGATTTTAAAGACTTCTACCATATCTCCTCACCTTTCCCCCCCCCCTCCATCATTGTTTCCTTTGTGTACATTTTCTAATGCTAATATATATTTTTTTGAGATAGGGCAACTAGAACTGTATGCAGTATTCAAGATGTGGCTGCTGCTCACTGAGAAGGTGCTCCCATAGAACTATCCACAATGACTTAAAGTTCTCTTTCTTGAGTGGTAATAGCTATCACCTTGAACGTATAGTTGGGATTATGTTTTCCAATGTGCATTACTTTGCACTTACCAAAAATGAATTTCATCTGCCATTTTGTCATGCAGTTACCCAGTAGTGTAACTCCTGGCAATCAGCTTTGGACCTATTTTAAGAAATTTTGTATTGTCTGCAAATTTTGTCACTTCAATGTTCACCGCCCCCTTTCCAGATCATTTATCAAGTCAGACCACTGTCCTCAACAGCATCTCAAATCCTAGACATGCTGTCTAATAAAAACAAACATGTACACTGTGTCATATTTTTGTTTTAACAAACAATGCTGGTTTATTAGTTTAGTAAAAGCATACAGAATTGTTTTGTACATAACCATATTTATAAATATTTTCACTTGAATTATTATAGCTACAAAAAAACCTCACTTTGAAGTTTAGAAAGCATATCCTGAGTTTGTCTTTCTAGTAATCTGAACAATTACAGATTTAATTTAATGTCTACCTTTGACTTATTACATGGACATTAACCACTAATATAAAGAGATAGTATCTTTTAAAAAAGAAAGATACCTGGTATATAATTGCTCTGTGGTTCAATTCCAGCTGGAAAGTTAGTGTTTTCAGGAATGGAATGAGTATAGTCATCAAGAGGTGGAAGTTCTGTTAGAATCTCAGTATGTCGTGGCACTAGCACAGGAGGCAAAACTGGGAAAGTAGAATATAAAACATTAGTGAGATCCCGTAAATATCTATTTTACTTCTCTATGTTCTACGAAAACCAGATCTTCAGATATGCTGAGCTGTTTTGAAACTCAGGCAATTACAGAGTAGTTCTAAATCAGTTATCAGAAGTATCAGATTTGTAAAAAGCCTGTTTAATAAGACTATTCCATATCAACTAACTTGGACATAGTCATTTATGTTTTCAGTAGTCAAAGGCAGGTGGATTTCACTACACTAATTGCAGACATTTTCATGCTAAACTGAGGGTTTGAAACTGTCCAACATAAATAAAATACACATTTTAGAAGTTTTTCTATATTACCACAATTGAAAAGTTAACTGACAGTCAAATTATTTGAGTTTGCAAAATCTATGCTATTTTTTCATCCAAATCTTGCCATTTTGGCAAAACCGCATGGACAACCCTTTTCTGCTCACTTTTGTACCCTAAATATTACTAATGGACTCCAACTAATCTATTAAGAGTTTTCTGGGTAAACATTGTACTGGGGCTTCTTTAAAATGTCTAACGGCAGTCTTCCTACCTGGTGTCTCCACTCTCTGATAGTGGTAAGGATTTACACATACTTCATCCTTTTTAAGATTAAAAGCATATTCACAGTTTTCAATTGCCTTAAGTTCATGGTGACTGTGAAGATCTGGCCAGCGCCACAAGCGGCAGTAAATAACATGTGGTAATCCTTTACGATGAGATACCTGTAGACGGCCATCGAGAGACCTATATGGGGAAGATGTTCAAAAATATTTACAGGCTGTATCTTAAAAATCATCATAATCAAAAGGTTGGGGAATGGGGGGGTTGAGTGTTTTCTCTACCCCCTCAGAAAACAAAAGGATTACAATATTTAAACTGCTGTTGCTGGAGAACTTCAGAAGGTAGTATTTTTAAAGTAACTTGAGAAGCTCTAGCATAAGTTAATGCCAATGAGTTTGGGATTCATTAAAAAGCCATTCCACCTCCAAGCACATAAGATGAATACTTCATATGAATTTGACAGGTACAAGACATTTGTAACATTGCACACGATGAACAGTCCCTCGATTTCTACCCTTCAGGACTACACTGTAGCATGGATGCTTTAAGCAGAGTAATTTCCAGAGGACTTCAAATAAACCTAAAGCAGTCAGCTGCTCAGGTGATCCACATGGCAGTATAACAATAATGCAAAAAGCATCAAAACACATCTTGTAAAAGGGTGCAATTTAATTATGTATTTGAGTATTCATGTACCTTGCTACCAGTTGAAAGTGTTTTGCTAGTTTTAAGACAGACTGCATAAGCTTACACAAATGCAGATGTTTATGATTGTTATGGGATGGGAGAGACAAACCTCAATACACAAAGTAAAGGTGACATGAAAAAATAAAAACCCTATTTAATTTTTTTTAAAGAATAATTCTTTAGATCTTGCTAATTGATCAGATATGTGCTACTAGTTCAAAAATCTATGACATACAAAGCAATTTAAAAACTTTGTATAATTAGGCCTAAGGAGTTAAGTGTGCTAACCTGGTTGTTAAAAATACCAAAACACATTAGCGCTTGCATTTTCCAAGTCTTCCCATTCTTTCAATGGCATTGGTGTGGGAGGAGGATTATTCCAGAATTAGAATTTTCATTGGTCAAAACATCAGCTGAGAATCTTTTTTTAAAAAAATAGTGGCAAGCAATTGTTTTTAGAGTGCTGTACCATATGATAACTAGGAAGCATTTTAGTAAAATTTACAGCAAAAGCATCCCTCTACAGACCCTCCAAAGCCAATCCCTCCCACAAGATCTCTATGATGAGACAGAGGGCAGCATATTCACCTGGTTTGTTCAGAGAAGCTGTAAAGGCCTGTTGTATCCCACTGATCTATCGTATTTGGTGTACTCAGTCCCCAAATTTCAGAGCAAGTGCTGTGCATAAATTGAAAACAAAACAAAAAACAAAAAAATTGATGTGAATATGGAAACATGGTTATTCAAAATACCATGATGTAAAACATGGAAAAGTGTACATAATACTTCCTTTCACATAGAAGATATAGCATTAGATATCAGTTAAACCTAACACAAATGCTCTATTTTCTATATGAAGGAGGCCAATAAAATGAAACATGTGACTCAAGGTAAATGGTAATGTTTTAAAAAGGTGAACAATTTCTCTGACTTTAAGACATCAACATAGTTGTAATGTCCCTTAAAACACGCAAAACTTCATCAACCTGGCTGTAAACAAGATTTTAAAAACTAATTTTTTTTAAATAAACCTATTTAAGAAGTTCATAAAGTAAGGCCATGTGCATCTTAAGTTGAACTGCCACAGCATAAGGAGAACAACTTCTAGACATCACCATGTCAGTACCAATCTAATATTTCCATTCAGATGCTAGCTTACTGTTTTTTCCCCCCAAGTTAGAAAAACTTCAACTCATTTCAGAAGAGTGCCTGTCTTCTTGTTAAGACAATTACAGAAAATGATGAGAAATCTTAATTAAAGCACGTATCGAATACTATTTTCTGCTCCCACAGTGTATGCAAAAAAGAAAATAGTCTAACACAATAGCTTCAAAGTAGCCTTAGAATTACATTTTAACTAATGACTACCAAAACCATAAATAAGTGGGGGGAGGGAAACGGGAGAGGGGACACACCCACCTTCCCTTACCATTCTGTGAAAGATTTTTTTTTTGCTAAATCAGTTCTGAGATTTTATAATGGATCGCAGCAGTGAAAAAAATCCTCCACAATAATAATTACAACAGTTTTAAGTGAAGAGGAGACAGTGTGATGTTGTAGACTGGGCAGCATATTTCTGGGAGCGAGATATTCGGTGTCCATACCCGGCTCTATCAGACTCTCTCTGTGGCCTTTGGAAGTCAACAATTTTGCTTTCCCATCTATAAAAACAGAATAACCCTTGCACCTCAGAAACTTAAGAGAATGTTAATGTTTGGATACAACGCTTTGAAATGCCAAGCGCCAGTTATAAAGCAGTCTTAAGTTTGGTTGCTGTAGTTCTTTAATGTTATTAACACACTTTTAAAATGCTACCATAGATTAGAAATCCAAGATCTCCAAACCCTTATTTACAAGCTCAAGCTTTGATATTTAAAATTTAACTATTAAAATTAGCGTAACATATCCTAGACTAAGAAGTCAGAGGTGAGTGCTAATGAGCAATTTAAAAATAAAAAGCAACATTTCATTTTCGCACAAATGGTTTGTATAAGAGTGTTCTATTTTGCATAAAGAAACTCACCAAACGGCAACCATTCAGATACACACCCTTTACAACCAAGTCTCATTCAATTTATTGGAATTTTATTTAGCATCTATGTGTCATGGAAAAACAACAAGATAAGGAACCTGAGTGAAGGATCACCTTTGGTTTGGTGATCACTTAGACACTTTACTAATGAAATTTTGCAGTCTTTTGGCTAGATCATTTCCTTTAATATACATCTCTATTGCTAAGATGCCTGGGTCTAAAGACTCATTAGTACATACCATGTGCTGGGTATTAATTGACATATGAAGCCTTTATGGTTTTATGACTGGAGTTGGTTATCTTTGAGATGTGGCTCCTTCAAATACAGCAGTAATGTTTCAAACCTTACACTAAATTGTATGGATTACTTAGAGCATGATAAATGCAAGCAGCACTTTAGTCTAAATGGCTAATGACTAATTCCAAACACTAGTGGAGATACCAAGTTGTTAGCTCATCCCAAGTGGCTTGGAAAACACAGTATTAGTCAACTGATCTCAGGCAAACAACATTCCCGATTGATCACATATGACACTATTTTGCAATGAACCCTGGAACACTGTTCTAAGGAGTGAAGGATGCTTTTATTCAAAAAGTGAGAATACTTAATCACAAAAGTTATCAAGTCCTTTATTGGGGGAGGGATAACTTAGTGGTTTGAGCATTGGCCTGCTAAACCCAGGGTTGTGAGTTCAACCCCTGAGGGGGCCATTTAGGAATCTGGGGCAAAATCAGTACTTGGTCCTGCTAATGAAGGCAGGGGACTGGACTTGATGACCTTTCAAGGCCCCTTCCAGTTCTAGGAGATGGGATATTCTCCATTAATTTAAAAAAAAAAATAAAAAAAAATGTATCTTTCAACAGGACCAGAGTGCAGGCAGTATGTCACCCATTATGATCCAGGGCACATTTGCTTAGAACAGAGGTAACATCAACATGAGCTTTAGGGCTAGCTTACACTGGGTCTTCACCTCAACTCCAACCATCTATGACAAGCCACTGATATAGATGTCCTGGTACAAATATCAAATATATTCAGGGGAACCTATGATTTGCATGGATGGAACTCGCTTGAAACCAACTTGTTACTGCTCACTGTGGCAAATCTATACCGACGTACTATCAAAGCTGCATCCAGAGCCGTTCCCCTTTTTGTGCCCCACCCAGAGATTTCAGACCAGATGGTGTCCAAAAAACCACCAGTCCAAGAAATGGAATAAGATTTTAAAATGTTCACTTTTATTCTAGATAAACTGATTAACGGAATGAAAAATCTTTCAAAATGGAACAGACATTTAAAAAAAAAAAGAGACTGCATTCTGAAGCAAGCCTTGATAATAAAAATCTGAGATAATCCAACCTGCTAGCCTTCCTGGCTCCAATGCCAAAAAGTAGAATCACTCCCCACATATAAAAATGGGCCATTCCAGTCTAAGCCTGTGTTTTCACATAACTTATTTTGGGATGAAGAATCACTCTCCATGAACAGGGAATTTGGGGGAAACAATCTACTGCACTATTTGAGATTGCAAGACATTTGATCCTTTGGAAGCCATACTGCATTCTAAAAACCAATTATTCAAGATTGATATGGGCTTCGACCTCTGTAAGAGTGACTTGATTTGTTTTTAAAAGAATTTCAAAGGAGCTGTGGCCAAACACTCCACTGCTTGAGTGATCCATATTTGTTTTAGCCACTTAATTTGACTCTGATGTCCTCACTTTTTCGGTATGAGGTGGGTCCATCTCCCCCTCCCCCATAAGGGATTAGAGATATAAATTTGTCAAAATGCCATACTTGTTTAAAAATCACTTGTTTTTCTATAGTCCTGTTATCACCCCTGTAACACATGACTCTTAAAAAGGGTAATGTAAACTGATTGCCCCAATCTCAAACTAGGATTCATGTATGTATACACCTTTATCCCGATACAACGCTGTCCTCGGGAGCAAAAAAAAAAAATCTTACCACGTTATATCTAACTTGCTTTGATCCGCCGGAGTGAGCAGCCCTGCCCCTCCGGAGCACTGCTTTACCGCGTTATATCTGAATTTGTGTTAAATCGGGGTAGCGGTGTAGTTACTTAAGGACTTCTCTATCTAGGTATAACCGAAGATGAGAATTTAAACCAATATAGCACCAGCACCCTGGCAGACATTCCAGTACGAGTGTCTTTTTTCAGTTTAGTTTGTCTCTTGGGAAGGAGTTTAAGCTAAATGGAAAAAAAAGGCACTCTTGTACCTTAATACAAATCTCCACACCGGGGGCTATAGTGATATAACCGCTTACATGAGAGTTTTGATAGGGCCTTGTATAGTCGCCCTTAATCAGAAATGTAGCTGTAAACAGGCAGAAGCTGAGCTGGTTTCCTCATGATTTTTAAACTGGCTGGATTTTAGAGAATTGCCAAATATGTCTTTTAGTCTTCATGGAAAGTCCTCCTTGAAGAAACTGGGAGTGCTGCTTCTGCATCAGATGGAACTGAGAATCTCCATCATGAAGGGAGGCTAGCCAAGTTGAGTTGCACGACAGCCCTTAAGTCCTAAGGCTCCTGGAGTTAGGAGGAAGGGAAAGTCATTCCCTGGAAAGAGAAAGCAGACCCTCTGGAGTTGGAATATTCCTTGTATTAACATATTATTTTGGGTAAATGGGGAATTTTCAGGGAAAAGGACAAAGCCCTGACAAATATCTGGTTAAGGCAGAAAACAACATCATGGACAATTTGGTCCTGTATATCCAAACCTCTGAACTGACCACAGGGCAGTTGTGGTTCAGTTCAAGATCTCCCTTTAACTCAGAATTTAAATACATGCTTCTGCTGGGGGATCTTTGGATGCCCAAACCTTTCCACAGAGTGAGCTGTAAATGCTGGATCTGCAAGCTGCCTCTTTCTCTGACTACCAAAAGTGACAGTGACCAGCACAGTGAGATTCTTTAAGTGTGACTCTTATTCTACTACCACAGCCAAGTATCAGAGGGGTAGCCGTGTTAGTCTGAATCTGTAAAAAGCAATAGAGGGTCCTGTGGCACCTTTAAGACAAACAGAAGTATTGGGAGCATAAGCTTTCGTGGGTAAGAACCTCACTTCTTCAGATGCAAGACTTGCATCTGAAGAAGTGAGGTTCTCTTGCATCTGAAGAAGTGAGGTTCTTACCCACGAAAGCTTACGCTCCCAATACTTCTGTTAGTCTTAGGCCTGGTCTACACTACGACTTTAATTCGGATTTATCAGCTTTAATTCGAATTAACCCTGCAACCGTCCACACAACGACGCTATTTATTTCGATGTAAAGGACCCTTTAAATCGATTTCTGTACTCCACCCCGACGAGCGGAGTAGTGCCAAAATCGATTTTAGCAATTCGAATTAGGGTTAGTGTGGCCGCAATTCGATGGTATTGGCCTCCGGGAGCTATCCCACAGTGCATCATTGTGACCGCTCTGGACAGCAATCTAAACTCGGATGCACTGGCCAGGTAGACAGGAAAAGCCCCGCGAACATTTGAATTCCATTTCCTGTTTGCCCAGCGTGAAGAGCACAGGTGACCACAGATAGCTCATCAGCACAGGTAACCATGCAGGCTGATAATCGAAAAAGAGCACCAGCATGGACCGTGAGGGAGGTACTGGATCTGATCGCTGTATGGGGAGAGGATTCAGTGCTTGCAGAACTTCGTTCTAAAAGACGAAATGCAAAAACTTTTGAAAAAATCTCCAAGGGCATGATGGAGAGAGGCCACAATAGGGACTCAGATCAGTGCCGCGTGAAAGTCAAGGAGTTCAGACAAGCCTATCAAAAAACAAAGGAGGCAAACGGTCGCTCCGGGTCAGAGCCGCGGACATGCCGCTTCTACGCCGAGCTGCATGCAATTCTAGGGGGGGCTGCCACCACTACCCCACCTGTGTTCGTGGATTCTGGGTCGGGCATAGTCTCATCAGCGACGCCTGAGGATTCTGCCGATGGGGTAGAGGAGGAGGAGGAGCTTGCAGAGAGCACACAGCACTCCATTCTCCCCAACAGCCAGGATCTTTTTATCACCCTGACTGAAGTACCCTCCCAAGCCTCCCAAGCCAGTACCCAAGACTCTGACCCCATGGAAGGGACCTCAGGTGAGTTTACCTTTTAAAATATAAAACTTGTTTTAAAAGCAAACGGTTTTTAATGATTACTTTGCCTGACTTTGCATTCGCGGTCAGTTCAGCTACTGGAAAAGTCTGTAGCTACTGGAAAAGTCTGTTAACGTGTATGGGGATGGAGCGGAAATCCTCCAGGGACATCTCCATGAAGCTCTCCTGGAGGTACTCCGAAAGCCTTGCCAGAAGGTTTCTGGGCAGTGCATCTTTATTCCCTCCTCCATGGTAGGACACTTGACCACGCCATGCTTGCAGCAAGTAATCTGGTATCATTGCCTGACAAAGCCTAGCAGCATATGGTCCCGGTGTTTGCTGGCATTCAAGCAACATCCATTCTTTATCTTGTTGTGTAATCCTCAGGAGAGTGATATCACTCCTGGTAACCTGGTTGAAATACGGGAACTTAATTAAGGGGACAGAGGTGGCCGTTCCTACTGGGATGTTTGCCTGTGGCGGAAAATAAATCCTTCCCTGCAGTTAGCCAAGCGCAGATGGGAAATTGGCCCTGAGTTTTTCGCGTTTGGCTAGCAGGGATCTTCCCTGTTACCAGCCACGCGGTGGGGGGAGGGGTACCGTGATCATCCCAGAGAATTCATGGCGGGAGGGGGGCGGCGGCGGGGGGGGGGGGGGGGGGGGTTAGTTTGTTTTCTGGTGCTGCTGAATGTTAACAGAAAAACCGCAGCACTCTACTTGCCTGAAGGGGCCCAGACAAGCCCCCCCCCACTGCCCCCCCCCCCCCCCCCAACTGGCTGAGATTGGCCAGGCTTCTGCAGCACTCTACAGGCTATGCTTGGTATGTGGGAAAGGAGGGTGCAGAAGCTGTAAAACAATGGCTTACCATGGCCGCATGCAAGCCGAATTCTGTTGCCCAGACCTGTGATCTCTAGCAGCAAAGCCACAGGCACTCAGCATTAAGAGGCAAAATGCGACCTTGCACAGAAATCACACGTGCTATGTAATGTGAACAGTGTTGGTCACCGTGAAAGAGTATAAGCATTGTTCTACAAAATGTAGCTTTTAAAACAATTCTCTCTTTTTTCCCCTCCCTACACCAGCTGCAAATTCCTCAAGCCTCCCTCCTCCATCCCGAAGGTTATCACAGATAAGGCGTCGTAAGAAGAGAACGCGAGAGGACATGTTTTCGGAAATTATGGAATCCAGCCGCAGTGACAGAGCTCATGTGAATGAGTGGAAGGAAACAGTTTCAAAGTATAGGAAAGAAGTCAGTGAACGTGAGGAGAGGAGGGACCAACGTGAGGAGAGGAGGGACGCTCGAGGTGAGAGGTGGCGGCAGGAAGACCAGAGGATGAAGGATGCAATGCTGGGGCTGCTCCGGCGTCTGGTGGAGGTTCAGGAACGGCTGCTGGAAAACAGACTGTCGCTTCAGCCCCTGTTCCACCCTCCCCCCTCCCCATGTTCCGTATCCTCCTCACCCAGACGTGTAAGAACGCGGGGGGGGAGGCTCCGTACACCTTCCCATTCCACCCCAGTAGACAGCCCAAGCAAAAGGCTGTCATTTTTTTAACCTTTTCTTTGTGGCTTTTTCCTTCCCAGCAATCCTCCTCCCAAATACCACCCGGGTTCCCTCCCTCTTTTTCTAATCTATTAATAAAGAATAAATGATTTTTAAATGATAGTGACTTTATTTGGTTTGAAAGAAAGCTGGGGGAAGGGGCAGGGTGGGTTCCTTACAGAAAATCAGTCAGTAAAGGGGGAGGGTTTTCATGAAGGAGAAACAAACAGATATTTCACACGGTAGCCTGGCCAGCCATGAAACTGGTTTTTAAAGCTTCTCTGATGCACAGCGCTTCATGGTGTGATCTTCTAATCGCCCTGGTGTCTGGCTGCGCGTAATCAGCAGCCAGGCGATTTGCCTCAGCCTCCCACCCCGCCATAAAGGTCTCCCCCTTACTTTCACAGAGATTGTGGAGCACACAGCAAGCAGAAATAACAATGGGGAGATTTCTTTGGCTGAGGTCAGAGCGAGTCAATAATGATCTCCAGCGACCTTTTAAACGGCCAAATGCACATTCTACCACCATTCTGCACTTGCTTAGCCTGTAGTTAAACAGCTCCTGACTCCTGTCCAGGCTGCCTGTGTATGGCTTCATAAGCCATGGCATTAAGGGGTAGGCTGGGTCCCCAAGAATAACTATGGGCATTTCAACATCCCCAACGGTTATTTTCTGGTCCGGAAAGTAAGTCCCTTGCTGCAGCCCTTTAAACAGAGTAGTGTTCCTGAAGACGCGAGCGTCATGAACCCTTCCCGCCCAGCCCGCGTTGATGTTGGTGAAACGTCCCTTGTGATCCACAAGTGCTTGCAGCACCATTGAAAAGTACCCCTTGCGGTTTATGTACTCGGTGGCTTGGTGCTCCGGTGCCAAGATAGGGATATGGGTTCCGTCTATTGCCCCACCACAGTTAGGGAATCCCATTGCAGCAAAACCATCCACTATAGCCTGCACATTTCCCAGAGTCACAAACTTTCGTAGCAGCACCTGAGTGATTGCTTTGGCTACTTGCATCACAGCAGCCCCCACAGTAGATTTGCCCACTCCAAATTGATTCCCGACTGACCGGTAGCTGTCTGGCGTTGCAAGCTTCCACAGGGCTATCGCCACGCGCTTCTCAACTGTGAGGGCTGCTCTCATCTTGGTATTCTGGCGTTTCAGGGCAGGGGACAGCAAGTCAAAGTTCCATGAAAGTGCCCTTACGCATGCGAAAGTTCCGCAGCCACTGGGAATCGTCCCAGACCTGCAACACTATGCGGTCCCACCAGTCTGTGCTTGTTTCCCTTGCCCAGAATCGGCGTTCCATGGATAGAATCTGCCCCATTAACAACATGATCTCCAAAGCACCGGGGCCTGTGGTTTCACTGAATTCTGTATCCGTGTCTGTGTCCATGTCCTCATCATGCTTGTCGCTGCGCTGCCACCGCCGCTGCCTCCTCGCCTCGTTTTTCTGGTCCTGGCTGAGCATAAACTCCACGAGAACGCGCGAGGTGTTTACAATATTCATGACTGCTGTCTTGAGCTCAGCGGGCTCCATGCTTGCCATGGTATGGAGTCTGCAGTGTTCACCCACCCAGGAAAAAAGGCGCGAAAATGGTTGTCTGCCGTCCGTTGCTTTCATGCAGGGAGGGAGGGAGGAGGTGAGGCTGTACCCAGAACCACCTGCGACGATGTTTTTTGTCCCATCAGGCACTGGGATCTTAACCCACAATCCCAATGGGCGCGGGAGACTGCGGGAACTATGGGATAGCTATGGAATTGCTACCCACAGTGCAACGGTGCAGAAATCGACGCTAGCCCCGGTACTTGGACGCACACCACCGAAGTAATGTGCTTAGTGTGGCCACATCCATTTCGACTTTATACAACCTGTTTTTCAAATCCGAATTATCTAAATTCGGATTAATCCCGTAGTGTAGACATACCCTTAAAGGTGCCACAGGACCCTCTGTTGCTTCTTACCACAGCCAGTGTGCTTTCAGCCCTTCCATTTAATTTCCTCCGAAAAGGAGATTAGAGTTCCAAAGGAAGCAATTCTGGGCTAGAAATTGTCCAAATGGAGCCAACAATTGCAGTAAAGCTTCCATAAATTTGCGGCAGAATGCTAAAGCTGCTTCTTTCAATGAGGAAGGTACCCTGGAATGTAGTGCAGGACGAGTGGGTAAAGGAAGAGCCTAACTAGAAAAGGTAAGAAAAAACTTTTCATTGGCTGTATTGCCTAAATCTGGACATAGGGAAACAAGTGCTAGTTTGCATCAGTGGACTTGTAGAAGGGTAATGGACTGGAAGAAATTAGTTTCTGATTTGAATATAATGAATGATTTACCTGAAAATATGGATAGCGGGAGAGGACAGTTGGTTTGACCTATAATGGTAAGGTGGGCAAAGTGGCCTCTTGTCATTCAGTGAGGTGGGCAGGGATACTGCCCTACATCATGTTTCAGAAATCTATTTTGCATTACCTATATATTTTGATATAACCTATATAGGAAGGAGCAATTAGTATTAGGTGGCAAAGCAGCTCTTACCAAAGAGTCCACAGACTCCAATGTAAGTTCTGGAATGGTACAGATCATACGTAGAGCATCTGGCTCCAAACTCTGGTCATAATTCAAATACTCTAATAGGGTCTACCCTACCAGCCTCTCTATCAAGAAAAAAGTGATTAAGTGCAGTGTTGAGGGATTTTTAAAAACAAAAACTCAATTTTAACATTTATTTCAAGGCAGAATATACTGCCTTTCATTTGGAAGAGTGCATAGAACATTACAAGCACTTACGGACACCTAATGGGCAACTTCAAGTATCTGCCTATACACTGGCTGTAAACAAAGGAATTTGTTTGAGTAGTAACTAGTAAGCATCCTGCAAGAAGGCTCATGCTAGTGTTTGGTGCTGTGACCGTACAATTTAGAAGGGGAGGAGGTTTCAGAAACTGTTCAAATAGAATGTAAAGTTAAAATCCATTAACTTAGCATGGAGGTTTCTTGGATGTTATAAGAATTGGAGAGTAGATACACCCCTAAACAAAAAGTATAAAGGACAGTGTGATGAAATGGCAAGACATAAGATAAAATTTGAGCCAAACAGGAGTCAGACTAGAAGCCAGCTGAAGAAATAACCAACAAAATGCAACAAACAGAGATAAGTCAGTAGGGAGAAGAGAATATGGAAGAGCAATTAGCAGGATAAAAAAACCTGAAGTAATTCTTAGCATATCAATAGTCGGAAGCATGCAAAAATTGTGATGAACCTACCACTATCCTTTAGGGCTTTACGAGATTACCACCACCACCAAGTGGCAAGTTTAATATCAGTTCCTGACTACAAATTATGGAGTGAGGGAACAGGACTTTCCTGTGCACAGCTGGACAGAAAAGCTGCTGCAGCTTGACTATTACTTTTAGAAAAGCCTGCAGTCAGCATAGTGTTGACTGACATAACTGTAAGTGACAGCGAGGCATTGGGCGGAGGCAGTGATTGTCATAGTTCAATTTGTGTCAGATTTCTCCTTGGGTATTACATGTCTCTTGTTAAATATCATGTATAGCAATCCGTAAGGAGAGTGTGGAGTAAATGATCAGAAGTGACAATTCAAATCAACACGAGTTGATGGCATGCCATGCCATCATTAGACTGAAGTGATGGCAGCATTTGACTTGAGGGTTTAAAGCATTTCTGTATCTCATGCTTTAGGTATGATTTGTTGAGGTGCAAGAATATGGTGGTTTTGGTATTAGAACAGCACACTTTAGGTGCAAGCTACACAGAGCCTCTCTTTTCAAGAAGTGTTGTATGAGGTTGCAGGACAACTACCACATCAAATAAGTTAAGTACACTACAATGGACTGTTGATCTCTTAAATGTTCATGAAAGGCATAATTGGGTTCCACTTTCCTTGTCAGTCTTGCAAAGGAGTGGAATGGCTGCAGGGGAGAGGGAGAGTAGGGACAGTTCAGCTAGAGACAATACTGCCTGTTGAAGTGGCAGTACTGAGTAGGAGAACAGACACTACAGTGATACAGCTGGCCAGTATGTGGGTCATTAGTTTCCCAGCATGCTTATTTGTTAAATTTCACTTCAGAATGGTGTTGGCCATTTGCATTTCTCTTGTTCCTGAAACAGTCTTGTATTATTTCCCTATGCTCATGCCTGAACTTATCATATCCTTTGGAGGTGACCCTCGTTTTGTGTTTCTTCTTGAACCTGTACACCCAGTCAATGTCTATGTCCCAAGAGCAGTTCTTGCAGGCTTTTACTTTTCCCAGACATTAGGTTCATGAGCCTTTCCACCAGTTTTAATCCAGTCTGCCTGTCCCCACACCTATTCGGAGTCATCTGTAGTGCAGGAGCAGCAATGGAAATGAAAAATAAGTTAAAGTTAACCATTGTAGTACTCTAGCCATCCTTTTAAATACTAGGAGACAGTAATGAAAGTAACAGCTTGTTTAAGTTCTCATTCTACTCTTTCCTGAAGGGTTCATTGGACCAGAGATGGTAAGGATATTAGAATTCACACTCGTTGTAATGAGTTGGGACATAGAAATGCTTGATTACTGCAATAGTAGAATGGAGATAAGGCTTGTTGCTGTCACTTTATCTGAATTAACAGAGGTTACTTGCTACAAGCAAACAGAACCCTCACACATCTTTGTAGAGGAGCCCATCAATGGGGGAGAGGAAGACAAACAACTGTCCAAGTAATGGAAAAGCTGATTAGTTTGCTGTACTTACTGTATTAGTGCATTTCTCCAAAATTTGATTGCAGTGCTGGAGAACTTGCTTTGAGTTTGCTATAACTCCAAAGAGTTGAGATAAGATAGTAACCATAACCAACTGGTGTCCTACTAGATTTATAGAAGCCTGAGTCACATCTGACAACAGGCATAAAGCAGTGTCATTATTGCTCTTATTCGTGGTTTATTTGTACATCACTTGCCTGGAAAATCTGTTTAGGCCTATTTTCATACATTAAATAGCAAAATAATGAAATTTAATTCCTGGAAGAACAGATGAATGCTAATTATATTAACATGAATTTGGATAGAACTCAGTAAAGCAGCGCTCCGGGGGGTGGGGGAGCGCTGTGCGCTCCAGCGGATCAAAGCAAGTTCGATATAACGCAGTTTCACCTATAACGCAGTAAGATTTTTTGGCTCTTGAGGACAGCGTTATATCAGGGTAGAGGTGTACTAAATACTTTGTCCATAGTGATCAGTGTAATTTCTTGCCATATGTTTGATTTTTAGAAAATAAAATTGTTGTTACTAAGTATAAATCCTTCCCTTCATCTCAATATGCCTTTTAAAATCTGTTTATCTGTCATTGCTCAGCAATCCATACAGCTGAAAGGGAGGTCACCATAGGGTATGCCAGGCTGGAGGGGGGACTGAATGGAACGAGGAGGAGTTCTATAGGTGCCACTTGTGGGACAGAGATGGAGGGGGAGAATACTATGAACTAAAGGAGCTCTTGAGAGCATAAGAACTCAAGAAGCAACTACTCAAAACCACTCTGCAAAAGTCAGCCCACTTACATAAAAAGTTGTGTACTCAGAGTAAAGGACCCTTGTATCCAAACTCCTCCTTGACAACACAGCTAGGCCACTCTCTCTTGATCCTTGCTACCTGAAAGTAGATCTTGAGATCCTCACACAATGTGTGCTCTCTCCTGCTCCAGCTTAACTCTCTGGTCCATCAGCGTTCTCTGAGTCAGTTACCCCTGTGCCTCCATGCTATCCAAAAGCACCTCTGGGTGGAAGAGTTAGTCCTAAATGGATTCCAAGCTCTCACCTTTTCTGCCCTGAGCTTGAGATGATGAGGCCTTTTCCTGTAGCCATATTGCAAGGCCTAAGGCCTTTGTCTGCAGCCATATTAAGAGCAACAGCCATGAGCGAGGAAGCAGGAAGTCACATCCTCACATTCCATCTAAGTTACATCAAAACAATGTAATATAAGGCTGTTAAGAAGGTGATCCTGTGCTAATAGTGCCCACCATCACCAGATAAAGAAACATCTTAAGATGGTTAAAGAAAACTGAGTTTGATAGCATTCTGTCTGGCAAGAAATCACTTATCAATAGTTTGTGGTTGGGAAATCCTCATTTCTTTATTGTTTTATCTTTCTGGTCCCTACTTGTCTACTGTTTGTAAGAAGGGGAGGGATAGCTCAGTGGTTTGAGCATTAGCCTGCTAAACGGAGGGTTGGGAGTTCAATCCTTGAGGGAACCATTTAGGGATCTGGGGCAAAAACCTGTCTGGTGATTGGTTCTGCTTTGAGCAGGGGGTTAGACTAGATGACCTCCTGAGGTCCCTCCCAACCCTGATATTCTATGATCTTTGTCTGGTTCTTTGATTGTTTCTGTCTATTACATAATTAATTAAGGTGGTGGGGTATGATTAGGTTAGAGAATTTGGTTACAATATGTTAGGATTGGTTAGTAAAATGATTGGCTAAGCTACAGCTAAGCAGGACTCAAATTTCACAATATAAACTGGGGTCCAAAAGGAAGTTATTGGGAACCAACTCCAGGACACAGCCCCAAGATCAGAGCTGCCAGACCTCAACACTCTGCCAATGACACCCTGCAGAAACTGGAGTCCCCCTGATCCTGACTGGCCCTCAAGAAAAGTTAATCTGCTTTAATGGGAGTGGTGAGCACTGTATATTTAGTGTATGCATTCTTGTTTTTTTGGTAATTGTTAATAAATAGAGGTTAAGTAGGATATTACTGTGTAAGGCTCTTTCACTGGTAAAAGACCACACAAATCCAGAGAGAGTAAGGTTATGCCCCGAGCCCATAGAACGGCAAGGGTGGGTGCCTAAATTAACAGGGTTACACCTGAGCCCTAGGAACAGGGTAAGGGTGGGTGCTCGCCCCTAGAGTGAGAGAGTCAAAGAATTGTGTGGGTAACAAGTTGGAACTACTGTTATTGTCCCAATCTTATCATATTGAATCTTCAGTCTTTAAATCCTGTTACTGCTCGTCACTCCAAGTAACATCTCAGCCAGCTGTTCATATGAGAAAGTGTTGCAAATGACAGTTCAGCTGGGCTTGGACCTCCTAGTTTCCCACAGAATCATAGAAAATTAGGGTTGGAAAAGACCTCAAGAGGTCATCTAATCCAACCCCCCGCTCAAAGCAGGACCAACACCCACTAAATCATCCCAGCCAGGGCTTTGTCAAACCGGGCCTTAAAAACCTCTGAAAATGGAGATTCCACTACTTCCGTAGGTAACCCAATTCCAGTGCTCAACCACCTTCCTAGTGAAATAGTTTTTCCATAACAGCCACCAGCATCTGCATGTATCTTCGGTTATGTGATGTCCCAGCTAACACCAGTAACGGATGCCAACCCAGAGAGTCCATCTCTGAAAACAGCATGCAACTGAGCTTCATGGGGCATGAAGTGATATTTGTACAGTTAAGTGGCCTCAGGTCGAAATGAAGCCGGTGCAGAACAGAAAGTAAATTAGAGAGGTTGCCTTAAGCGGTGAGCACTGTACTGTGGAACAGTAGTGGGGAGATTAAATGCCCCACCAGAGTTAACATCAAGTACAACACAACAGTTAAGGACTACAGGTCCTCAAAGCAATACCTTTAGGAACATGCATGTTGACATGAGTGGTAGGAGAACTAAACAGTAGTTAGTTCACAGTTTCTGCAATACAGAAGAGACCACAATGGCCTGAAATGCCTCATCCAATGAATTTAATTCATGTTCTCATCTCATGTTTCCTAGCCAGATGTCATGAACTTTTTATTAGCATTTTATTTATAAGAAGGTTAACTTCATGTAGCATAGACCTGCTACAGGAGACTATCTAGTCCCATTTTCCAATCAGTTAGGGACATTCGCTGTGCTCTGATACCAACAGCCAGGACAGTTCCTATGGAGCTGCTGGTAGCTTCCGAAAGAACATGTCATAGGACTATTTTAGTTTACTTCCAGCAACCAGACAATCCTAGAATCAGAGGAATTTTGTACTCCTCTCCCCAGCTGTACTAAGCCAGGGTAGGAAGGATGACATTGAGGCTAAGACCATGGACTGAATGGACTTCAGAGATCTAGGTTCAATTCCTGCTCTGCTATAGACATCCAATGTAGCCTTAGGCAAGTCAATCAAGTCTATTCTTCAAAATTCCACAGTGCTAGAAGTAAGGGTAATACTTTCTTACCGCACAGAGTTGGGGAGAGTGTAAGTTACAGATATGATAGTGCTGAGAACCATGTAAATGCTTGAGATAGCATCAACAATCTGTACTTTTTGGAAAAGCAGTTAGTCCTTTTAGAAGTGGCATTTTAGTAATCTGCTCAATAAAGTCCTTGCTAAACCTACAGAATAGATTCTGCCTTTTCAGGGTAACACCAGGTAGTAATGGGACTTGGATTTTGTATTTTAGTGGAAGGCCATCAGCAGCTGAAGCAAAGAGATTCCAAGTGTCATTTAGTCAACCTTCTTCCTGTTTAGAAGAATTAAAAGCCTCTGTCACGGATTATAATTAGTTCATGTAAACTAAACTTTGCTGGTATGAGTGTGGGGAGGGCACACCTCTAAAGGAAAAGGAAGTGGAGATAAATAAATACCTGAGGTCAATGACAGTCCTAGGCCTAGACAAATTTTTGTGGTTTTAACTAAACTGGTGAAAACGCCTGTTGGGGCACTTATTTTGATCTAAATGCCTTATTTCAGATTACCTTATATTTCCTAATACAGTCAATCTCAACCTTTTTCTTTCGAACCCACCCACCCTCATCTTATAAAAACTCCAGAGCCCAGAGGGGCAGAGGAAGGCGTGCTCTCTGAAGCTCCGGGCCTTCTGCCCCACAGGGCACTGGCGCTCGGGCACAGGTGTAGTTTGACTTTTATTTTGGGGCTAGGGCCTGGTGGGGCTTGGGACAGCTCTGCACAACAGGGCCTGGGGAGGGAGTGGCCCTTCCACCCCTGGCTCACCTCAGCAGGCCACCCAGCCTGCTTGTGCTGGGGGGTGGTCTGCAACCAAAATTATAACTCAAGTGGCTCAAAAAAAGATTCAAAGCTACTCAGAGCACAGGTTGGGGATAGCTAGGGGCTATGTACAATGAGGGGTGAAGCTCAGAGTGCACGGAGGAGGTAACAAAGGGCTATGTGCAGTGAGGGGTTTCGCTGCATGAGCAGCCCCAGGCACCAGCAACAGGAGATGGGGGAGCGCTATAGACGCCTATTCCATGGCACCAGCCACAGCAACAGCCGACCTGCAGTGTCAGGCTCCGGCTTCCCACTTCTGATCTTGCCAGGGGACAGGGAAAAGACAAGGAAGTGGGGGGAGGGGGAGAAGAGAAGAGTTGCCCGGGGGGCCTGCTGAGCTCTGGTTAATCATAAATTACCCTAATTCTCATTTCTACAATTAAAAGGCAAACACTTCACAGATTAACACAAAACCTACACTAAAAACAACTACCTGTGCCCTTAAAGGGGTACTGAAATATATTCGCGTCTCTCTTTTTTTTTTTTTTAAAAAAACCTGCACACATTTTTTGGATGGGCTTCTGCATGAACTCTAAAGTCACATTACCATGATGCATTCTTCTGATACAACTAATAAACATACAATGAGGTGTGAACTCACTACAGCTCATAATTGTTCTTTTACATCCTGTTGATCTCTTTCACACAATGCTGAATGACAGGAAAACAGATTAAGTCTTTCAGGATGGTAGGACTCAGTCCCTGCATTCAATGAACTTTAAAGTTTTCCCTCAGTGAACATTGCAACTAAAGAAGTGGTAGCAAGTAGTAGACAAAACATTGTAGTAAAAAAAAAAATATATATATATATATAAAAAGGCAGCTCACAGTCAGTGCTCTAAGTTTGCTATGAGCAAAATTAGATAGTGGGGAAGATTGTCAAAAGCACAGTTAGGCCAGAGTAATTGGTGTCTTTCCAGTATTTCCCCAGTGGTAAAAATACTACAGCTGTCAATCACAGTGAGCTCACGCGATTAACTCAAAAAACCCAAATATAACTGCAGTTTTAATCACACTGTTAAACAATAGAATATCAATTGAAATTAGGGCTGTCAAGCAATTAAAAAAATACTGTGATTAATCGCATCGTTAACCAAGAATAGAATACCATTTATTTAAGTATTTTTGGATGTTTTCTACATTTTCAGATATATTATTTTCAATTACACAGAATACAAAGTGTACAGTGCTCACTTTATATTTTTTTGATTACAAGTGTTCGCTCTGTAAAAAATAGTATTTTTTTCAATTCACCTAATACAAGTACTGTAGTGCAATCTCTATCATTAAAGTTGAACTTACAAATGTAGAATTATGTACAAAAAATAACTGCATTCAAAAATAAAACAATGTAAAACTTTAGAGCCTACAAGTCCACTCAGTCCTACTTCTTGTTCAGTCAATTGCTCAGCCTAACAAGCATTACAAGTTTGCAGGAGAGAATGCTGCCCGCTTTTTGTTTACAATGTCACCTGAAAGTGAGAACAGGCGTTCACATGGCACTGTTGTAGCCGGCATTGCAAGAGATTTATGTGCCAGATGCCCTAAAGATTCATATGTCCCTTCATGCTTAAACCACCATTCCAGAGGATTTGTATCCATGCTGATGACGGGTTCTGCTCAATAACAATCCAAAGCAGTGCAGACTGACACATTTTTGTTTTCATTATCTGAGTCTGTTGCCACTAGCGGAAGGTTGATTTTCTTTTTTGGGGGTTTGGTTTCTGTAGTTTCCGCATTGGAGTGTTGCTCTTTTAAGACTTCTGAAAGCATGCTCTACACCTCATCCCTCTCAGATTTTGGAAGGCACTTCAGATTCTTAAACCTTGGGTCGAGTGATGTAGCTATCTTCAGAAATCTCACATTGGTACCTTTCACTGCAGATTTGACAAAATGCAAAGTATTCTTAAAATGAACAACATGTGCTGGGCCATCATCCGAGACTGCTATAACATGGAATATACGGCAGAACTCGGGTACAACAGAGCAGGGGACATACAATTCTCCCCCAAGGATTTCAGGCACAAATTTAATTAACACGTTTTTTTAAATGAGTCATCAGCATGGAAGCATGTCCTCTGGAATGGTGGCCGAAGCATGAAAGGGCATATGAATGTTTAGCATATATGGCATAAATACCTTGCAATGCAAGCTATGAAAGTGTCATGCAAATGCCAGTTCTCACTTTCTGGTGACACTATAAATAAGAGGAAGAGTAAACAAAGTAAAAGAACCAGTGAGAGGCATAAAAGGAATCCTTTCAAAAGTGGACGTTATCTTAGTGTGGAAAATAGAAAGGAGCATAAACAAACTCTGGCAAATGAAGTGTGAAAATATAGTTAGGAAAACCAAAAAAAAATTATTTGAAGAACAGCTAGCCAAAGACACAAGAAGTAATAGCAAAAATTTTAAGTACATCATAAGCAGAAAGCCTGCTAAACAACCAGAGGGGCCGCTGGACAATTGAGATGCTAAAGGAGCACTCAAGGTAAGGCCATTGCAGAGAAACTAAATGAATTCTTTGCATCGGTCTTCACGGCTGAGGTGATCCCAGCAATTACAGGCCAGTAAGCCTGACTTCACTACTGGGCAAACTGGTTGAAACTTTACTAAAGAACAAAATTGTCACACAAATAGATGAACATAACTTGTTGGGGAAGAGTCAAAATGGTTTTTCTAAAGGGAAATCATGCCGCACCAATTTATTAGAATTCTTTGAGGGGGATCAACAAGCATGTGGACAAGGGGGAGCCAATGGATATAGTGTACTTAGATTTTCAGAAAGCCTTTGACCAGGTCCCTCACCAAAGGCAAAGTAAGCGGTCATGGGATAAGAGGAAAGGTCCTCTCATTGACTGGTAACAAGATAGGAAACAAAGGGTAGGAATAAATGGTCAGTTTTCAGAATGGAGAGCACTAAATAGTGGTGTCCCCGAAGGGTCTGTATTGGGCCCAGTCCTAGTCAACATATTCATAAATGATCTGGAAAAAGGGGTAAAAAGTGAGGTGGCAAAATTTGCAGATGGATACAAAACTACTCAAGATAGTTAAGTCCCAGGCAGACTGCCAAGAGCTACAAAAAGCTCTCTCAAAACTAGATGACTTGGCAACAAAACAGCAGAGGAAAGTCAATGTTGATAAATGCAAAGTAATGCACATTGGAGAACATAATCCCAATTATACATATAAAAAGATGGTCTAAATTCGCTGTTACCGCTCAATAAAGATCTTGGAGTCATTGTGGATAGTTCTCTAAAAACATCCACTCGATGTGCAGCAGCAGTCAAAAAAGCGAACAGAATATGGGGCATCATTAAGAAAGGGATGGATAATAAGACAAAATATTACATTGCCTTTATATAAATCCATGGTACGCCCACATTTTGAATACTGTGTGCAGATGATGTCGCCCCACTGAAAAAGGATGTATTGGAATTGGAAAACGGTTCAGAAAAAGGCAACAAAAAAGATTAGGGGTATAGAACAGCTTCTGTACGAGGAGAGATTAATAAGACTGGGACTTTTCAGCTTGGAAAAGAGATGACTAAGGGAGGATATGACAGAGGTCTATAAAATCATGATTGGTGTGGAGAAAGTAAATAAGGAAGTGTTATTCACTCCTTCTCATAACACAAGAACTAGGGGTCACCAAATGAAATTAATAGGCAGCAGGTTTAAAAAGACAAAAGGAAGTATTTCTTCACACAACGCACACTCAACTTGTGGAACTCTTTGCCAGAGGATGTTGTGAAGGCCAAGACTATAACAGGATTCAAAAAAGAACTAGGTAAGTTCATTGAGAGGATGGCAGAAATGGTGTCCCTAGCTTCTGTTTGCCAGAAGCTGGGAATGAGCGACAGAAAATGGATCACTTGGTGATTACCTGTTCTGTTAATTCCCTCTGGGGCACCTGGAATTAGCCATTGTCGGAAGACAGGATACTGGGCTAAATGGACCTTTGGTCTGACCCAGGCCATTATGTTCTTAGGTAAGAGGGCAGCATTATCTTTTGTAAATGTAAACAAACTTATTTATCGATTGACTGAACAAGGAGGAGGACTGAGTAGACATGTAAAACTTCAGAGCATACATTGTTTTGGTTTTGAGTGCAGTTATGTAACAAAAAATATACATTTGTACGTTGCACTTTCATGATAAAGAGATTGCACTACAGTACTTGTATGAGGTGAATTGAAAAATATCTTTGTTTATAAATATTTGCATTGTAAAAATGATAATCAAACATATGCATTTTGATTTCAATTGCAACGAAGAATACAATCTATATGAAAACGTAGAAAAAGATCCAAAATATTTAATAAATTTCAATTGGTATTGTATTGTTTAACAGTGCAATTAAAACAGATTAATCGCGATTAAAAAAATCAATCGATTAATTTGAGTTAATCGTGTGTTAACTGCAATTAAACAGCCCTAAAATGTATTAAATAATTTTTGATGTTTTTCTACATTTTCAAATATATTGATTTCTGTTACCCAATATACGAAGTAGACAGTGCTCACTTTATATTATTTTTTATTACACTTTTAAAAAGAAATAGTATTTTTCAATTCACCTCATACAATTACTGCAATCTTTGTTGTGAAAGTGCAACTTACCAATGTAGATTTTTTGTTACATAACTGCACTCAAAAACAAAACAATGTAGAACTTTAGAGCATACATGTCCAGTCAGTCCTACTTATTCAGCCAATCACTAAAACAAACAAGTTTGTTTACATTTACAGGAGATAATGCTGTCCGCTTGTTATTTACAAATGTTTCCTGAAAGTGAGACTAGGCGTTCACATAGCACTTTTGTAGCCGGCATCTCAAGGTATTTATGTGCCAGATATGCTGAACATTTATACGCCCCTTCATGCTTCGGCCACCATTCCGGAGGTGGTATTTCCATGAGGATGACGCTTGTTTAAAAAAATTAAAAAATAAAAAATAAAAAAAATGCATTTATTAAATTTATGACTGAACTCTTTGGGGGAGAATTGTATGTCCCCTACTGTTTTACCCACATTCTGCCATATATTTCATGTCCTAGCAGTCTCGGAACAACCCAGCACGTTGTTCTTAAGAATACTTTCACTGCAGATTTTACAAAAACGCAAAGAAGGTACCAATGTGAGATTTCTGAAGATAGCTACATCACTCGACCCAACATTTAAGAATCTGAAGTGCCTTCCAAAAATCAGAGGGACGAGGTGTAGAGAATGCTTTTAGAAGTCTTAAAAGAGCAACACTCCGATGTGGAAACAGAAACCAAACCACCAAAAAAGAAAAATCAACCTTCTGCTAGTGGCACCTGACTCAGATGATGAAAATGAACATGCATCGGTCTGCACTGCTTTGGAGGGTTATTGAGCAGAACCCATTTTCAACATGGACACACATCCTTTGGAATGGTGGTTTAAGCATGAAGGGACACATGAATCTTTAGTGCATCTGGCACATAAGTATCTTGCAATGCCAGCTACAACGGTGCCATACAAACTTTCAGGTGACATTGTAAACAAAAACCGGGCAGCATTATCTCCTGCAAACTTGTAATGCTTGTTTGGCTGAGAAATTGGCTGAACAAGAAGTAGGACTGAGTGGACTTGTAGGCTCTAAAGTTTTACATAGTTTTATATTTGAATGCAGTTACAAATATAGAATTATGTACAAAAAGTAAGTTCAACTTTCATGATAAAGAGATTGCACTACAGTACTTGTATTAGGTGAACTGAAAGATACTACTATATTTTTATTACAAATGTTTGCACTTGTAATCAAAAATATAAAGTGAGCACCACACTTCGCATTTTGTGTTGTAATTTAAGTCAATATATTTGAAAATGTAGAAAATATCCAAAACTATTTAAATAAATGGTATTCGATTAACTGCGATTAATCGTGCGATTAATAGAGAAGCTTATTTTAATAGTTTGACAGCCCTAAAAATACCAGTGCCTTGTTTACACTAGAGCTCTTTTTTGACCTGAGGCCAGGTCTACACTACCACTTAGTTCAGTATAACTTACATTGCTCAGAGGTGTGAATAAGCCACCCCCCTCAGCAACACAAGTTACACCGACCTAAGCGCCAGTGTGGACAGGGCTACAGTGGCAGGAGAGCTTCTCCTGCTGACAGAGGTGGATTTATTATGCCACTACAGTAAGCATCAGTGCAGCTACGCCGATGTAGCACTTCTAGTGTAGACTAGCCCTAACGTGCATGTACAGAGTTGATGACACACACTAACATTTTTCAATGCATCCATACAAGTGAAAGCAAACATTATCGTAGATGGTGCTCAAGAGTTTTTGCCATGGTATCATGAAAATCTGATGATCTGGTTTTCATGGCAGAGTAGTAGACAGGATTCTTATGAAGACACTAGTGTAAAAACACATCAGACTAAGTGCATGGTTGAGATATAGATACAGATTCAGTGTAGATGCATACTGGACCCTTATTTTCAATCCCAAATTGCATCAAAATAACCAAGTGTTATTTATGGGGTAATTTGGGGCTCCAGTATGGGCTTTAAAGCACAGTAGACCGCTGCTGAGTGACAAACTGACCTTGTATTAGTCGTAGCTTGAAGCTGCATCTACGCTTCTTCCTGGCTACAGTACAACTCCTTCACTGGCATCTGCTACAACTCGGAAGACACTTGCCACTAATGGAATCACAAGCAGTTACTGCAGAGGGGGATCTGTGATGCGTTTTTATACCTAGCTACTTCCAAGCATTTCCTTGTATAGGAAGACACTGGCAATTCCTTTATATTTTCAGTAGGCCATCTTGTTAGCTAAACAGATACCAAATGTAGTTGTGTTTCTCCTATCTCTGAACACCCTCTTTTCTTTCTTACTAATGTAAAATACTGTCGATCCTCATCTCCCAGGTGAAGATTATCACCTGTTCCAAGTCTGCGAAAGAGTTTTGGGTTCTTTAAATAGGAGACTCCTCCCTTTACCAGCAACTCCCAGTCATATGAGGCAGAAATAGCAATACTTCAAAGCTTCTTTGTTAAAGAAACAGGAACTGGTACTTCATCTCTGAGGCAGAAAAATGGCCTAATCTTTTACTATGAAATATCAGATCCTTGCTTCCCATGGACTCAAAATACAAGCTTTTTTGTGCATAGTGCAAGGTATGACAGCTAAATACTAGTTCATAGATTTAATATATATTTGCATGCAAGTAAGTTTTAACTGACATGCCAATGCCTTCTTCCTTGCTTAGTACACCAATTTGGGGAAGCTCTATGTCCTGCATTACACAGGAGGTTGGACTAGACCAGTGGTTCTCAACCAGGGATACATGTACCCTTGGGGGTACATCAACTCAACTAGATATTTGCCTTGTTTTACAACAGGCTACATAAAAAGCACTAGCGAAGTCCCTAAAAACTAAAATTTCATACAGACAATGAACTTATTTATGCTGGTCTATAGACTATATTCTGAAGTGTTAATATATTTAAATTCAATTTATTTTATAATCATATGGTAAAAATGAAAAGTAAGCAATTTCAGTAAGTGTGCGCTGTGACACGTGTCTTTTTATATCTGATTTTGTAAGCAAGGAGTTTAAGTGAGGTGAAACTCTGGGGTATGCAAGACAAATCAGACTCCTGAAAGGGGTACAGTCATCTGGAAAGGCTGAGAACCACTGGACTAGATGACTACACTAGCCCTTCTGGCCTTTGAATCTGAACACTGTAGCAGATGCTGTGGTTAAATCACATGACTTCCTGAATAGCAAGGATCTTAAAATTGGCAGACTTCAGACTTCTGATTTTTTTAACACTAAGATTTCCTTTTTTTGCAGGACTGCCTGAACAGTGATGTTACACGATGCTGTAACCTAAACTGTAATGGTCCCCTAATAGAGGATTCAACAGTTCCAGCCAACAGACAAGATTAGAATGTTAACTGCAACCATAGCCTTGCACAGAACCAAAAGGAAAGAATACCTCTAAGCAGACAGCATTACTTTATTTCTAACAGCTGTTACAATAAAAATGCTTTTGCGTCTGCTTATAAGAAACTACAACTTTACAATTCACCATCTAAGGATGCATGGTTTGACTACTGCACTGTGAAGTCCAATTCCTCAATCCATATACCCTCTGCTTTGTTTCATCAGGCTGAAAGCCCTATTATAAAGTGGCCCAGACAGGTATTTGGCAAATACATCAAGAGGTGTACAGAAAAATAAGGAAATTAAAATACACATTCAAAAGCTGCAATTACAATAGTGAATGATTGAGGAAGATAAAATGAACATGGCATGAGACACTAATATCCCGCTGCAGGAACACTGTTACACACCTGTCTGTAAGCACTAACATTCCAATGAATGAGAGGTATGCATAATGGAGATCAAACACCCAACTTTGGACTACATATAATGTGACTGGTTACCTTGGCAGAGAAGCAGGGCAGAAGATAGGAAACCAAAAGACGCAATTGATAGAAAAGATGGCATTCCTTTAATGAAGTTTTTGCCTATCTGGATTAACAAACTTTAATACCAGGTGTTCCCATTCTCTAAGCTTTGGGCACCAAGCACATCCTTGCCCCCTCCTATGTGTCCACTAAAAATTTAGAAACAAACAAACAAACAAAAAAAGTAGCGTAAGAGAGGAAGGCAGAGCAGATTGCAGATATTGATGCCAGCGTAAATTACTTCAGGTCAGCACCAAGGATCCCCCAGATACAGTTTTGAACTTTAACATTTAGTGGTATCTACTTATGCCTCCTGTTCAATCTATCCTGCCTGCAAGGGAACACCAAGGGCCATGTTTAGCTGGTACCATGGGGAAAAAGTGGTTGAATATTAGGAATGACTGCAATAGAGGGATGTGATGACTGGGGAACAATGTACAACTTATGGATTTTGCTTATTAACTATGTACCTGTAGCAGACTACAAACTCCACTTCGATTGTAAGGTGGGTCTGCCTTCTCTGCTGTTTTTTTTTTTTTTTTTTTTTTTTTTAAAAACACGCTTCCACCTTAGACTGAAATTCCAGCAGGTAGTGACAATAGATGGTTGTCTATACAAAATGGAAGCAGGGCTAGTCACAAGGTCTAGGCAGCTGGAATGGGGAGGGGCAGGTCTCAGTTCAAAAAAGGGGTGTTACAAAAGTGGAATTGCACCCTGAGGGTATGTATACATTGCAATTAGACTCAGCTGGCAAGAACCAGCCAATTCAGGCTTGTGAGACTTGGGCTAAGGGGCTGTTTAAATGCAATGTAGACGTCTGAGCTCATGCTGGAGCCCAGGCTCTAGGACTGCCCCCTCCCTGCACTTTGTAGGGTCCTAGAGCCCAAGCTTCAGCCAACGCCCAAATGTCTACACCACAATTAAACAGCCCTTTAGCCCAAGCCCCGTAAGCCTGAGTCAGCTGGCACAGGCCAAGCATGAGTGTCTAATTGCAGAGTAGACATACCCTGAGCATGTGCCTAAAAGGCAGAGGCAAATGTCTGGATTCTGCTCAGACTCAGGAAGCAGAAAACATATGGATCCAGTGTGTTGGGACCCAAATACAGCACCCTGGTGAGCATCCAGAAGGGAGAGCTGAGCTAGGGCTGTGAAAAAGACCAAAGGGTTGACATATGAAGCTAGCCGTAGCAACATACATATGAAAGTCTATACTGTAGTCCCAATTCCAGATGCTTTTTATCCTCCCAACATGTTTTGACCCATTTGCAATGGCAGCATACCACAAACATAGTATTTTGTTGAAAGAATGTTGCAACAGAGCCATTTTGCAGCTTTTATAAAAAGCCAGTTTCCGACGACAAGGGCATTGGGAAACTTAAGGACCTTCATACTTCAGGAAGCCATTGGAAAGTTACAGTTTGGGGATTTTAGTGCCAGCTATGTTAATTATTTTCCCATGTGGTTATTTTCACTTCATTTTAAGCTGTTTAAGCTCCTGTTCTCTCAGTAAATTCCTAACTAGCATACCAACCCCTTGAGACTCCTCTATAGCAAACCACCTACTGCAGTTTCTTAGTTTAAGAGTCTCGGTTCTGAGATAGAGGAAGTTTCATAAACACAACAAAACTTAAATAGCTTTGACATGCAAGGGTGCATGCAAGCTTCTTTACAGCTTTCCAAACTGCAACTGCTTAGGCTTCTTTCTAAGCATCTTCTCCCCCAACAGATCCATAATGGTCACTTAAGTTCAGAATTTAAGCTTCCCGCAGATTAGAAGGCAAAACCTGATAATAGGTAGGAACTCTATGCAGTCTTCAAGTGTCCACTCAGCATTTATAGATGTCACACGCTGGGGTACAATCCAGACCAGAGAAGGGTTGTGTCACCATCTGCCCTGCAACATGGGGTGCCTCTCAATGCTTTGCTGCTGTAGCTCTCAACCTGGGCTGCTCAAACAGTCAACGAGCATGCAGTTCACATTCCAAGTGTCTGTGTATAGCTGCAGCCTGCCATCATACTCCAGTGACTCTGGCTTCCACCAGCCTTGGTTGTCACTTGCAGGGTGACCCCAACACACTCCTAGTCCTGAATTTTTCCCCCAGCAAAATGTGTTATGCGTTATCCAGCCCTTTCCTGGACTGTTCAGATATTTTAAAGTCTGTTGCCCCTGTGAAGAGTCAATGTACAACAGTTTGCTACTTTAAATGGAGTTACACACAGTTCAGTTTAAAGACAACACTGGATTAGTTTTGATTCAAGCATAACAAGTTTATTTAACTACAAATAGGTTTTAAGTGAGTACAAGTATAAGGCTTTAAGAGAGTACAAGGCATTAAAGTCAGAAATGGTTACTAGAGAAATAAAGATAAGACGCCTTCTAACACAAACTAAACTTGGTTCAAAGTAAAATTCTTACTACAGGTTCCCAGCAACTGACCCAATTCTCAATTCAGGATTTGCACCCAAAGTCAAATGGCTCCTTCCTTTGTCTTCTTAGGTGAAAGACTATCTTGGGGGGGGGGGGGGGTGTTTTTGCCCTCACTTTATGGTCCAGTCACCCTTTGAAATGCATTTTCCTGAAGGTTACCCCTAGATAAAGTTAATTCCTGCTGTGAGGTTGGAGTCATGTAGTGAAAGAGGTTCCATGCTGCTCCCTAAAATGCAGATTGATCTGTTACTGCCCCCACCCCACCCCTTTGCCAAAGAATGGCCACTTGACTGGTGATTGCCTATCGACTTTGAGGACACCTGATTAGAGGTCTCAGTTTGTCCTTAGTCTTGAGAAACAGGTTTATCCACTCCCCAGACTTGTCTGGTAACCACATATCAGTCATAGTTTCAGCTTATGTTCATAACTTTACACATGGTGAAATGTACGTACCAACATGATATTATTGACCAGGAAGGTATACATTTTCAAATGATACTGCATAAGGTATATTTTGTATAAATATTACAATAGTGTGTGGGGTGTGAATATAGGGGTGCATTCGGTCAGAGATGTCACCCAGCAACATGTAATCTACAGTGCAGTTTGGAGTGTATGTTTTCAATCAGTGTGTAATGACGCCCCCAGAAGATACTGAAAAGGTTGTTTGTGGGGGGAGAGATATGACCAACCTGCTCCCTTTCTTATGCTTAAATTTAAAGGGAAAAGATTGTTTGAAATTCTCTTCACTGATAAAAGTGATCAGACATCAGCTGATCATAAACCAATGCAATGGTGCCTCACCCGAATCCGGAAAAAAGCCAGAAACAGATCCAAAAAAAGTGCTCTATTCATGTCAATCAAGGCCCTGTGGATTATGTAATTCTGCAGCCATGGAAAGTGGCATATCACACCATATAATTCAATATTTTTGCCATGTAACTGGCCATTTTGCTGCAATTGGGTACCCAACGTTTTCTGTGTCCGCTTTATGTTAAAGTTCTCCAAACACCACTGCTGGCATCACTGATGTGCCTGTCTAGTCTAGCTGCAAGAACAGATTGTTGGAAGGCTCCAAAGATTCCTTCCCAAAATGCATCCTATCAGTGGACAACAATACACGAAGTCCTCATATGTCAAATTTTCCTTCTCAACAAATCTTAAATTAGGCAGAAGGTGTGTGTTAGTAGCGTCATCTAGTTGTAATGAGAGGCACTGGCTCTCCTGAATTCTTCTAAATTACTGTCTTCAGACATTTACATCATGTCATGAATTTGTCAGGTGACGAAGTGGGTGGGGACAGAACGGATGACTGTTTTGACTTTGTTGGTCACATTAGATTTTGAAATAACCTTAACACTATCAAGATACAGGGGGTAAACTATTACCCCAGTTAAAAGCCTTAGTACTTTCTGTAGACTCATTTGCACTCATGGTACCTAAACTGACATGACAATAGCACCCCTGTGACTAGAATCCAGCCTATGGGATCCCATGCCATCTGACCACTTGGCTGACGAAGCTTCCTAGTGAACTGAACACAAGAGTGCTAGAAGATGTAAAAAGAGGCACTTTAAGGCTGTAAAAGTTGTGAAGTCACTAAAACTAAGCCTGTTATAAGCATGCTTCTTGACCATAATGTGAACAAGTTGGCACTCAGAACCAAAATTTCCTCTTCCACAAAGTTTGTTGGCTCTAACATGGCAGTTCTGAATTACTTGTTTAGACTATTCTTCCTTGCCAAATCCGACTCTGCCCTTGCTCATATATGAATATTTCACTAATCAGTAAGGCTACAATTTTGGCATGTTCATAGTAATCGTTAATTTTAAAAAAAGTCTATGACCCCTGCAGCATCAGCTCCTGTGGTCCCAGCTCCGGGCATTGCAACATGGCCCACATTGTTGCAGCGCCCCTCTATTTTGGCACTTCTGCCCCTCTGTAGATGGGAGATTAGGATGGGGAGACAAAAAAATGTGCTAAACTTGAGTAAAGCTGCAATCTAGCGCATAATGCTTTATCAGCGCATGTTCCATACCAACTCCCTCCCCAGAGCCAAGGTGGGCTCATTCACCAGCCACACTTCTTCTGCACTAGCCTCTTCTCCCCAGCCAGAATTGTCTTCTCTCCGACTGCAATGGGCCAGGGTGGGCTTGCTTGCCAGCTGTGTGTCTCTCCACTCCCTCTCCCCCAGTGCAAGGGGGGGCTCACTCACCAGCTGCATGTATATTCCTCCCCCAGGCCCAGAGGGGCTCATTTGCTAGCCATGCATCTCTCCATCCACCCCTAGAGGCCAGGAGGGGCTTGTTCATCAGCTGCGTGTATTCTTCCATGCCTCTCTGGTCTCACTCTCCAGCCACCCCCATCCAGAGACATGATCTTTCCCTGACTAGGGCTTCCCCCACACCTGCACTGAAATGGACTAAAGTAGTAAGGCTATGATTTTATCACACACCATCACTGCTTGCTCCAGACACTTCTCCACATGAATAGACTACGACATAGGCTCTCACTCTAGGAGTCAGCTATTAGCCAAGATGAGCAGAAATGGTGTCCCCAGCCTCTGTTTGCCAGAAGCTGGGAATGAGCGACAGGGGATAGAACACTTTATGATGACCTGTTCTGTTCATTCTCTCTGGGGCACCTGGCACTGGCCACTGTCTGAAGATACTGGGCTAGATAGACCTTTGGTCTGACCCAGTGGGGCCATTCTTATGACACTGGTTTCAAAATTACCCAGGTCACTTAAAAAGCCTTTCTGAATACCAGGAAGAAACTGCTTCTTCATAAGAATTCCATATAAAATTCATCCTCTTGCACTACACATTTGTACAGTTACTACTGTTGGTAGTTGTGCTATCTGACATTACTTTAAAACTGCCAAGCCCAGGCATATTTGTAAACCGAATTCTTGAAAGCAGAACATGCTTATGGATTTTAGAAAACAAAGATCACAGGTGGCAACATTTAATACCTACTGTTTCCTTAAGCTTAAAATCCCACTGATTTGTTTGGAGTATTCAGCCAGCTAACCACAAATTACTAGGTGGCTAGCATCACAAGGAACTCTGCACTTATTTAGCCTCTGCTCTAGATTAGTGACCCACTTACGAAGGGCTAAGCAGCCCTGCTGCGCAATCCCAACATGCAGTCCATGAGTTGTTCTGAGAAAGCAGAAACACTTCTTGCGCTGTTTGATAGAACTTATTTTAAATTACATGAACAGCTTTTCATTGAACATTGTACGTTATAAAACACTCTCATGAAGTTTATTTAGTATACAGCCACCTTGACGGACCAGATGTAAGAATTAAAATTGGTTCCGGGAGCCAGTAAGATTTGAGAAGTGTATGCAGTCTTGGGATGCTACTTGACAAAAACACAAGTTATTTAAACTCAGCCAGGTCTACACTACAAAGTTAGGCCGAGGTAAGCCAATTTGCGTTGACCTAGCTGTGCACGTTTCTATACTTAAATGCGTCTCCCACCGACATAAACATCCCCATTACACACACACAGTAAGACCACCTCCCAAAACAGCATTGAGCCAGGGTTGATGTACTGAAGTCAATGCAGCACTAGAGTACACACTGTGTTACTGATGTCAAATCTAAGAGCCCTCCAGCAGCTGTATCACAATGCCTAACTGAAATGTAAACTCCACTGCCCAGAGGTCCTGGACACCAGAAGTTCCCTCTCCCCTTTAAAGCCCACCACATTTTTGTAACGCCTTTTCCTGATTATCCAACATGGCAAGCACAGCTAGCAGCTCTTCGTCGTTGTGAGCAACTGCCCAACTAACAATGCCAACCACATGTGCCAAACCAAAGCGCGTCTGGAGTAGACAGGAGATATTCGATCTCCTCTGCCTATGGGAAGAAGAGGCTGTGCAAGCACTGCAATGGACCAGTGGTCATAGTTTTCTCCTTGTGGCCCTTGGCTTCCCTCAATCTTCATTAATTCATTAATTAAATTCCCAATTTTGATTTATATTCGTTACTTCCCCTTTCTTACATTTCACTCATTCCCCCCTTCTCCCCCCACCACACACTTCCAAAAGCTGCCTTCACTTCCCCTCTAACTCCGGTCAGTTTTGTAAACAGTATGGCCTCCTTCCTCAACTGTGGTTTTTGGGGCATCGAGGTAGGTGTTATGTGGTTCCAATTATTCACATTTTTCTGAATAAAGTTCTTCCTTTCTGATCTGGCTCAATTGTTTTCAGCTTGGTGTTTTAGCACAGCCAGTTTCACGAAGTACACATGACTTTATTCTACTTGCACCTTATACATGTGATCAAGTCCTATTCACTTGTGCTTAAGATACTGTTTTATTAGACCTTGTCTTAGCAGATAAATAGTAACTGATCACAGAGTTAAAAATAAAGAATTACCCTGTGTTGGCTACAACATGTTTTGCATAAGGAAACTCATCTATAATGTTTAGAAATTCCAAAGATATTTTAGTACTGGCCACATGAGACCTTCAGCACATCACTCAAGCTGATCCCCCCCATGATCATGCAGCTTTTTCTCCATATTACAGATCAGTGTGTAAAGAGGCAGTCATCCTATTCCCCAATTTAAAGGTGAAGATCCAGATTTCTAACTCAAATTCTGCAGAGGAGGTTGTTACAATGTACTGCATTGTAGAACTGTAACATTGTAGTGGTAGAGATCACAGAAGACAGAACAGCTGAATTCAGAATGTCAACTTTTAAAAAAAGACAGGAATTCTTATTCAGCAGTTTTAGTATAATCTTCTAGGGTTTTTTTGATTCAGACATCTAAGCAACTGCAGTGTTCTGGTACTCTAAGATGACTACATTTAGTAGGTGGGGGAGACCTGAGGTATTTCCAGTAAGGAATACACTTTCTGGGGAGTGGAGCGTCCTCAGTGCCCGTAAGCCTGCAATCTTCTAGCCCCAGAAGTGAAGGGGCCACATGTACTTCACAGAACTACAGTTTAGGAAACTAAATAGTAATAGAGAAGACTGGAATCTCTCTCTGGGTTCCAGATTCTTACTCCTAAGATAGACAGAAGGGACCAAGCAACTATTCGCATCAGTCTTGTAAATTTATTTATTTTTATGTCAGACAAGCAAAGAAGATACTGAGTGCATGGATACTGCTTCCCAGTGAGTTTTGAGTTGATGTGCTAGGACAACAAGGAGGCACAGAGGCAGTACTCTGAAGAACAGACTTGGAACATTCTGAATATGCCAGGTATCAACAATACAGAGATTACACTTCAGTTTGATATGACGACTGCTTAAATCTTTTGTTCCCTTAAGAACACAGGAACACACTGGGTCAGACCAGCGATCCAGCTAGCCCTGTACCCTCTTTTCTGGCACTGGCCAGTGCCAGATGCATCAGAGTGCATGAATAGAAGAGGGCAATTATCAAATGATCCATCCCGTCATCCAGTCCCAGCTTCTTGCAGTCATTTGTCAATCAAGAAACACTTAACTGACAATGGATTTTGGAAAACTCCAAACTACATAAAAAGTCTTCCTGGCAGCATGTGAGCAATGGCTGCTGCCTGTAAAAACTGAGTCATGCATAGACATGTGACTTGCCCATGTGACTCCAAACTCCATTTTTGCTGTAATTTTCCACAGTAAGAACAAAGGTGTTCTTACACCTGGAGGAGACTATAAAAGGCTGATGCCTCATCTCCATCTTGTCTTCAATCCTGCTTCATACCTCTGGAGGGACTTTGCTACAAACTGAAGCTTTGAACAAAGGACTGAATGACCCATCCCAGCTGTGGATGTACTCCAGAGACTTGATTTGAACCTGCAGTTTATTCCAGCACTGCTACAAGCTTGAACCAAGAACTTTGCCATTACTGTATGTAATGGATTTCATTTAACCAATTCTAGCTCTCATCTATCTTTTTCCTTTTATGAATAAACCTTTAGATTCTAAAGGATTGGCAACAGCATGATTTGAGGGCAAGATCTAATTCGTATATTGACCTGTGTCTGGGGCTTGGTCCTTTGGGATAGAGAGAACCTTTTTCTTTTACTGGGGTATTGGTTTTCACAACCATTCATCCCCATAATGAGTGGCACTGGTGGTGATACTGGGAAACTGGCGTGTCTAAGGGAATTGCTTGTGGTTAGCCAGTGGGGTAAAACCGAAGTCCTCTCTGTTTGGCTGGTTTAGTTTGTCTTAGAGGTGGAAAAACCACAGCGTTGGGCTGTAACTGCCCTGCTCTAAGCAATTTGTCCTGAATTGGCACTCTCAGTTGGGTCCCACCAGAACCAGCATAGTTACAGTACCCCTCATTATTTTTGTTCCCCTTCTCTGAACCTATTATTATTATTATTATTATTATAAGAGGGGGTAACCACAACTGCATGCAGTATTCAAGATGTGGGCATACTGTAGATTTAGACAGGGACATTATATTTTCTGTCTTATCTATCCATTTCCTAATGGTTCCTAACATTGTTAGCTTTTTTGACTGATGCAGCACATTGAGCAGATGTTTTCATACAACTATCCACAATGACTCCAGGATCTCTTCTTGAGTGCCAACAGCTAATTTAGAGCATCATTTTGTATATATAATCCCAGCTATATTTTCCAAAGTGCATTACTTTGCATTTATCATCTCTGAATTTCATCCACTATTTTCTCACCCAGTTTTGGGAGACCCCTTTAACTCTTGGCAGTTTGCTTTGGACTTAACTATTTTGAGTAACTTTGTATCATCTGCAAACTTTCCCACCTCAACCTTCACCCTCTTTTCCAGATCATTTATCGTTTTATTGAAGGGCACTGGCCCAAGTACAGATCCTCAGGGGACCTTGCTATTTACCCCTCTCCATTCTGAGAAAGGAAACAGAGTAGGAATAAATGGTCCAATCTTTTAACCAGTTACAGATCCATGATAGGTCCTTCCCTCTTATCCCATGCCCGCTTACTTTGCGTAAGAGCCTTTGGTGAAAGACCTTGTCAAAGGCTTTCTGAAAGTCCAAATACACTATACCAACTGGATCATCCTTGTTCATATGTGTGTTGACACCCTCAAAAATTCTAAGATTGGTGAGGCATGATTTCCCTGTACAATAGCAGCACTGACTCTTCAACATATTGTGGTCATTTACATGTCTGATCATTCTGTTCTTTACTATAGGTTTCCACCAATTTTCCTAATACTGAAGTTACGCTTACTGGCCTGCAATTGCCAAGATTGCCTCTGGAACTGGCTTTTTTTTTTTTTAAATTGGAGTCAGATTAGTTATCCTCAAAGCATCTGGTATAGAAGCAGATATGTAAGGAGTTAGTTCTGCAATTTCTTATTTGAGTTCCTTCAGAACTCTTGGATGAACACCATCTGGTCCTAGTGGCTTATTACTGTTTAATTTGTTCTAAAATCTCATCTAGCGACACCTCAGTCTGGGACCGCTCCTCAGATTTGTCACATAAAAAGATGGCTCGGGGGCAGAGGGGGAGGGATCTCTCCTATGTACTCTGCAGTGAAAATTGATGCAAAGAATTCATTTTGCTTCTCCCCAAAGGCCTTGTCTTCCTTGAGTGCTTCTTTAGCACCTCAGTTATCTGGTGGCCCCACTGACTGTTTAGCAGTCTTACTGCTTCTGATGTACTGTACTAAAAAAAAAAAAAAAAAAAAAAAAATTGCTGTTTGTGTTTTTTGCTAGTTGCTCTTCAAATTATTTTTTTTTGGCCTGCCTAATTATACCTTTAGACTTCAAGAGCCAAAGTTTGTGCTCCTTTCCGTTTTCCTCATTAGGATCTGACTTCCAATTTTTAAAGGAAGTCTTTTGGTCTCCGACAACCTCTTTTTAGCCGTAGTGGTATTTTTAGTCCTCGTGTTTTGTTTTGTTTTAAAGCAAAGTGTATACATGTAGTTTGAACCTCTATTACAGTATTCTTAAGACATTTCCATGCAGTTTGCAGACATTTCACTTGACAATTTCTATTTAACTGAAATCCTCATTTTTGGTCGTTCCCCGTTTTGAAGCTAAATGATTCGGTGGTGAGTTTCTTTGGTATCGTCCCCTCCCAGGATGTTAAATTTAATTACAATATGGTTGCTATTATTGACTAGTTCAGCTATCTCCACCTCTTGTGCCAGACCCCATGCTCCACTTAGGACTAACTCAAAATATTGCCTCTCCCTTTGCGTTCCAGAACTAGCTGTGCCAAGAAGCAGTCATTAATGGTGTTTAGAATCGTTCCCTGCATCCTGTCCTGAGGTGATATTTACCCAGTCAATATGGGGATAGTAGAAATCCCACAGTATTGGGTGTTCTCCTGGAGCATTTCACCATCACCATCCTGGTCAGGTGGTCACTAGCATATTCCTACTGTTCTACTCATTTACACATGTAATTTCTAGCTAGAGAGATTCTATGGCACCGTTTGATTAATTTAAGATAATCTAAACGAAAGCAGAGTCAAATATAGCATAGTGCCACTGCCCCACCAGCACAACCTACTTTGCCATTCCTATATCTTTTGTACCCAGTGTTACCATTGTATTTCATTAAGCACTGACTAATTTCAGTTATTACTCTGCCACAAAGAGGGTGCACAAACACGAGAAGTTATCTGAATGGGGGTGCAAGCAGAGCCTAAGGAATGCAGTGATAAATTGACATGCTACTTAAAATACTCCTCTTACATGAAAGTACATAAACCCAATGCTAGAAAATGCAAGCTAGTTCAAGAGATTTGGACAACTCAGTTTATGTTTTAAGTGTTAGGCCTTCTAGAAATCTACCAGAGGTGTCTCAAAGATTAACAATTTGGCCAAACATTGAATCCAATCTTATCAATGTAGACCCATATGGCATAATCAGATTTTGAAGAATCAAAGCTTTCATTTAAAAAAAAATCTAGGCCTTGTGTTAGCAGAGAACTTTCCAAAAGATAACTGATTGCCAATTTGCAAACAGATTTTTTTTTTTTTTTAAAAGGATAATAAATGCACCTTAATTGCTCCAAAGGGTGTGAATTCTACCCGAGCCTACTAAAGCCAAGCAAGAACACATGTCTACAATATATATTTCATTAGACTAGATTGCATGAGGAAGGGGATGGGAATGAAGTCCACAGAAAGTGAGTTGCTGCAGGGAAGAAAGAAGAATGGGGATAAAAATAGTAGTAGGCCTAAAACGTGAGCAAAAGGCTATGCCATACGCAACAAGGGATGTAAAAAGCTATTACGACATAATGGCTATAATCTGCCCTTGAGGTGTGATAGCCATCCATTAACCATCAAAGTTCTACTGTGCATTAAGATCTGCATGCAGTTTTAAGTGTATATCCCAGCCCACGTGTCCTACACAAACAGAATTCAACCTCTCAAAAACAGGAGCAACACTCTTGCTTAAGCAGTTCCTTAGTCTTAATATAGGTCCCATGTGCCTAGAGAGAGTTCCCATTTCATAAGATCCTGTAGTAAGTTTTTCAGAGCAAGAAAAACAAGGCACCCGTGAAGTGCTCCCATATGGACTTTCCGAAAAGAGTTTAATGAAAATAATGCACAGGCCTCAGTGGTATTATGCACAATACGGATCTACAGTAGGCCAGACTAATATCCACAATAAAGTACGATCCTTTCACACAGGAGCTGCTATGAATAAAGTTGAGAAAGTCAAAAAGGAAAAAATGCAAGTAATTCACCGATATATCAATATAAAGCACAAGAGATGTACTCCAAGTTAATCGGAATTGCTTTCATTAACTGGTAACAAAGAATAAGTACACAATAAGGTCTCACAGCAAAATGCCTCAGGGCATCTGAGATTTCCCATCCAAGAGGGGGTGGGGGTGCTGCAGATTGTACAACTGACATGAGTTTACCATACACCTAAAGATGACCTTTACATACAATTAGCTGACTGAAGTGTTGACCAAGGAAAAACAAAATCAATTTTACACTGGAAGTGCAGGTTCTGTAGGCCCTTCCAGGGCTGTTAACTGAAAGACTCAAAGAAAATGCTACAAAGTAACAGCTCCCAGAACCATTCTGCATAAGTGGGGATCAAGATAGTAATTTTAATTGGCATGTCTTAAAAAATTTGTCCTATTGAAGATTTAGAGACTTTATGAAGAACATTGTTCAACTGTAAATATTAAAATAAGCACTGCAAGATCATGTTAAGCTACTAGTTTTCAAAGAAAAAAGTTAAATATTTTGAAGCATGTTACTTACACAGTTAATGTTCTGTAGGGATGATTTAAAATAGGTGTCTAATCAGCCACTCGTTAAATAGTTTGAAATAATTTCAAACCAGACTGCACTTACCTTGGTATTGTAACACATTTTGTATTGCAGTTCTGAGTGGTAATTGCTTTCTCAAGCTCATCTAGTTGTCCTGTTTTCTTGAGCTTCTTGACCAAGCTTTTCACTGCCTTCTCACACCATTTTTCCTCCTGACCATTCTGCTCACCACCACCAGCCCCTCCAGAACCACCAGCTGATTTCTTCCACCCCAGCAGCCTCTTCACAACTGGTGGCGTGAATGGCAATATGGATGACATGTTCTCCAAAACAGCACTCTGTGTCCAATAAGTTAGCTGCCCTATCCAATCTAGGGAAAGAAAGAATGACAAATTAGCAACTAGTTTTTAGTGGGGCAGATGTCTTGGTAAGACTCTTTACCCCCAGATGCAGCAGAACTTGGGGACATTCTAGAATGCCTAGTCCAACAAATGAAGTGTTTGTTTTTTAACTAGAAGACAGCATTAACTTTCTATGTTAGCTTCACAGACTAGATTCCAGTCAGGTACAAGTTTTCCCTTTTTCCAATATGCAAGCGGTAGCAAACCATCCATCCTCTCCCTCCAAATCCACACCATGTACCTATGGCATTCTTATACTGTATTGTGAAAGTCACAATACACACTACACACCTGTTCTCAGCTGTTTAAATTAAGGCAAGGGATTTAAACAGAAAAATGTCTTCTTCTATAACTTGCCTGTGACTAGTACAGAAATCAGTTTGTTTTTGCATCAGATCGATAGTTTTCCACTTGTGATACCACTTGTTGATAAATTATTTAAAAAATTTAATCCACTCATTTTACAGGTAGCAGTTCAATAAATACAATGGAGTTTTAAAAGAGTGACTCATCTAGATGCTACTAAGAGGATATAGTACAGGATAATCCTCCAAACTGAGCAGATTATACAAACCCAGTTCATTTGTTCACTTTAAAATTTTGATAAATTTGAAGTAAGATATATATACCAAGGTACACATTTTGTCCAGCTTGGAGTAAGACATCACTTAATTCATGACTTGGACATGTCACGATCATTGTTGCATAGAAGAAGTCTTCTGCCAACTTTTTAGCTAGCCATTTGCTGCCATACCAGAATATTTAAATGGCTACCAAATTTTATTTGCACAAGGGATGCAATCAATTTGAAGTCACTTTTTTTTAAACTGACTTCTAAGGGGGTGGTATACTATTGGTTTTCTGCAAGCTATTTGAAGTGTGTAAACATTGGCAATGAAGTCTTCCAAAATTCAGTAAGAATATCAAGAACTTTATTTGTATTTAATCCAAGCTTTTGTCCACTGGTGCTTGCAACAGAAGTAGTTAGATCTATCTTTGCATCATACGGTCTTTCATCTGATATCCACTATCAGTTCAAAAAGAAGTCAACAGGATGTCTGTGGGTTTATATAGCTGCAAGCCTGGAAAGGACACTGAAATGCATGCCTTACTTAGAAGTCACCCTGCCTGGTGCTGTTTGACTATTCTGTATCTGATTTAACTATTATAAAGAATTCTTAATTTCTATTAATGTTTAGTAATTTGGGATAATCCATATAAATTCAGAACCAACTACACAGTTTGGGGGAAGACAGACAAGTGTTGTGACTTGCCTAAGGACAGCAGTGTCGTGAATAAATCATGGGATTGGAAAGTCAGAAACTATAGGCTCTAATTGTATCTCCAGCAGGGACTTCTTGTTTGAATTTCAGCAAACCACTTAACTGCCAAGCCTCAGTTCCCTCACCTGTAATATTTCCTTACTTCACAGAGAGCTGTGGGACTTCAGCATTTCCTCCTGGCTCCCAAACCTAAAATCGGTCCACTAAATCAGAGTTTTTAAGATAATCTACATCCCCAACCAGTGCCTCCACGCACATCCCACTCCCCTTATATTAAAGGAAAACGGATTTTACTTAAATGGAGATTTCTCCCATGTGAGCCAACAACCATATTAGTTTGATTTCATATGCTTCAATATGAAAGCTTCACATTTCAAATTTAAAAAAAAAAAAAAAATGAGTTTACAGGGATACAAAGAACTGTTGCTTTCACTGAACATGCTTTTTTTTTAATTAAGTTATAATTTTTGAACACTGTTATACTTGGTGAATATTCACCAGGATCAATTTCCCAACACTTAAAATATAAATTACAATCTTAGTTACACGGGTATCATTGACTAGCTCCACTGACTTCACTGGAGGAAAACAGATTTGAGAACCCTGTCTTCAAATTTTGGCTTGTACACACTGAGCTCTGTATAAGAAAGGTATATATGAAGATGGAGAACATTTCCTCTGTCCTTCCATTAGCCTACTCTTGATTTGAAATTAATTCATTAATGCATTAATTTTGCAGTGCTATCTTCTCCATGTATTACGGTAAAATAAAGCCATTACTGGAGCTAGGTTTCCAGTTGAGAGTCCAGAAGACTGAATTCATCATCTGCTATTTAAAACACACACACATAAAATAACAAAGAGTCTGGTGGCACCTTAAAGACTAACAGATTTATTTGGGCATAAGCTTTCGTGAGTAAAAACCTCACTTCTTCGGATGCATAGAGTGAAAGCTACAGATGCAGGCATTATATACAGACACATGGAGAGCAGGGAGTTACTTCACAAGTGGCGAACCAGTGTTGACAAGGCCAATTCAATCAGGGTGGATGTAGTCCACTCCCAATAATAGATGAGGAGGTGTCAATTCCAGGAGAGGAAAAGCTGCTTCTGTAGTGAGCCAGCCACTCCCAATCCCTATTCAAGCCCAGATTAATGGTGTTGAATTTGCAAATGAATTTTAGTTCTGCTGTTTCTCTTTGAAGTCTGTTTCTGAAGTTTTTTTGTTCAATGACAGTGACTTTTAAATCTGTGATAGAATGACCAGGAAGATTGAAGTGTTCACTTACTGGCTTGTGTATGTTACCATTCCTGATGTCCGATTTGTGTCCATTTATTCTTTTGCGGAGGGACTGTCCGGTTTGGCCAATGTACATGGCAGAGGGGCATTGCTGGCACATGATGGCATATATGACATTAGTGGATGTGCAGGTGAATGAGCCCCTGATGGTGTGGCTGATGTGGTTGGGTCCTCTGATGCTGTTGCCAGAGTAGATATGGGGACAGAGTAGGCAACGAGGTTTGCTACAGGGATAGGTTCCTGGGTTGGTGTTTCTGTGGTGTGGTGTGTAGTTGCTGGTGAGTACCCTGATACTTGACACCATGCAAGGCACTAAATTTAGCCGTATGGAGTGGAAATCCATCAACCTCAACAAAAAACTTGCACAGATACAGACAGACATCATCTTCCTCTCCAAATGCAAACAGATGGACATCATACCAAAAGGACTGAAGGTAAAAAATCCATTGCAATCAACATACTACACTGAGTATGGTGAGAGACTGTGCCACACACTCTCAAAGAAACTGAGGAACCACCTGATCAGCATCCTTTACAGCAGACAGGAGAAGATCAAGAATGAGCTCTCAGAACTGGAGACTCTCATACAATACCAGCCTTCTACACAAACTTCAACGTGGCTGGACTTTACAAAAATGAGACAAGCCATTTACAATGCACATTTCACTTCTCTACAGAGGAAAAAGGACTGCAAGCTATCTAAACTAATACCTGCCACTGGGGGCTATAACAATGGTACCCTCAACTCATCTAACAACATTGTCAATCTTTCCAACCACAGACTTAGCCCAGCAGAAGAGTCTGTCCTATCTCGGGGACTCTCTTTCTGTCCCACCATCCCCACGAACATGATACAGTTCTGCGGTGATTTGGAAGCCTACTTTCGTCGTCTCCGACTCAAGGAATATTTTCAACGCACCACTGAACAGTGCACTGACCCACAGGAACCTTCCTACCAACACTACAAGAAGAGGAACTCTGCGTGGACTCCTCCTGATGGTCGAAATGACAGACTGGACCTCTACATAGAGTGTTTCCGCAGACGCGCACAGGCTGAAATTGTGGACAAACAATATCACTTGTCCCATAACCTCAGCCGTACAGAACGCAATGCCATCCACAGCCTCAGAAACAACTCTGACATTATCATCAAAGGAGCTGACAAAGGAGGTGCTGTAGTCATAATGAACAGGTCAGATTATGAACAGGAGGCTGCCAGGCAACTCTCCAAGACCACATTCTACAGGCCACTATCCTCTGATCCTACTGAGGAATACCAAAAGAAACTACACCATCTGCTCAAGAAACTCCCAGCTACAGTACAGGAACAAATCTACATGGACACACCCCCAGAACCCCGACCAGGGGTATTCTATCTGCTACCCAAGATCCATAAACCCGGAAACCCTGGACGCCCCATCATCTCAGGCATTGGTACTCTGACAGCAGGATTATCTGGCTATTTGGACACTCTCCTCAGACCCTATGCTACCAGCACTCCCAGCTATCTTCGAGACACCACCGACTTCCTGAGGAAACTACAGTGCATTGACGTTCTTCCTGAAAACACCATCCTGGCCACCATGGATGTAGAAGCACTTTATACCAATATTCCACATGAGGATGGACTACAAGCTGTCAGGAACAGTATCCCTGATGAGGCCACAGCAAGCCTGGTGGCTGAGCTTTGTGACTTTGTCCTCACCCACAACCACTTCAGATTTGGGGACAACTTATACCTTCAAGTCAGTGGCACTGCTATGGGTACCCGCATGGCCCCACAGTATGCCAACATTTTTATGGCTGACTTAGAACAACGCTTCCTCAGCTCTCGTCCCCTAGTGCCCCTCCTCTACTTGCGCTACATTGATGACATCTTCATCATATGGACCCACGGAAAGGAGGCCCTTGAAGAATTCCACCTGGACTTCAACAATTTCCACCCCACCATCAACCTCAGCCTGGACCAGTCCACACAAGAGATCCACTTCCTGGACACTACAGTACAAATAAGTGATGGTCACATAAACACCACCCTATACCGGAAACCTACTGACCGCTATACGTACCTACATGCCTCCAGCTTCCATCCAAGACACATCATACGATCCATTGTCTACAGCCAAGCCCTAAGATACAACCGAATTTGCTCCAACCCCTCAGACAGAGACAAACACCTACAAGATCTTTATCAAGCATTCGTAAAACTACAATACCCACCTGGGGAAGTGAGGAAACAGATTGACAGAGCAAGACGGGTACCCAGAAATCACCTACTACAGGACAGGCCCAACAAGGACAATAACAGAACACCACTGGCCATCACATACAGCCCCCAGCTAAAACCTCTCCAGCGTATTATCCACGACCTACAACCTATCCTGGAAAATGATCCCTCACTCTCACAGACCTTGGGAGGCAGGCCAGTCCTTGCTTACAGACAACCCCCCAACCTGAAGCAAATACTCACCAGCAACTACACACCACACCACAGAAACACCAACCCAGGAACCTATCCCTGTAGCAAACCTCGTTGCCTACTCTGTCCCCATATCTACTCTGGCAACAGCATCAGAGGACCCAACCACATCAGCCACACCATCAGGGGCTCATTCACCTGCACATCCACTAATGTCATATATGCCATCATGTGCCAGCAATGCCCCTCTGCCATGTACATTGGCCAAACCGGACAGTCCCTCCGCAAAAGAATAAATGGACACAAATCGGACATCAGGAATGGTAACATACACAAGCCAGTAAGTGAACACTTCAATCTCCCTGGTCATTCTATCACAGATTTAAAAGTCACTGTCATTGAACAAAAAAACTTCAGAAACAGACTTCAAAGAGAAACAGCAGAACTAAAATTCATTTGCAAATTCAACACCATTAATCTGGGCTTGAATAGGGATTGGGAGTGGCTGGCTCACTACAGAAGCAGCTTTTCCTCTCCTGGAATTGACACCTCCTCATCTATTATTGGGAGTGGACTACATCCACCCTGATTGAATTGGCCTTGTCAACACTGGTTCGCCACTTGTGAAGTAACTCCCTGCTCTCCATGTGTCTGTATATAATGCCTGCATCTGTAGCTTTCACTCTATGCATCCGAAGAAGTGAGGTTTTTACTCACGAAAGCTTATGCCCAAATAAATCTGTTAGTCTTTAAGGTGCCACCAGACTCTTTGTTGTTTTTGTAGATACAGACTAACACGGCTACCCCCTGATACTTGACACATAAAATAGGGCACTTAGTTTGGCCTTCTTTATATTTCACATAAGAACAGCTACACTTGATCAGCCCCATGATCCATCTTGTCCAAGAGTGGCCACAACCAGATGCTTCAGAAAAGGTACAAGAAATCTAAATCAGCAGATGATGGATAATCTGACTCCCATGACGGTCTGATCCTAATCATTAACATGGTCAAACTCTGAAGCATGAGGTTTTATCTCCCTTTCAAAATTTTAACTAGCTACAAACATTCAAATAAGGCTCCAATCTCTCCAACTCTTGCCAAGTTCTTGGCCTGGATGTTCTGCAGCAGTGAGTTCCAGTGAACTTACCCATTTTATGAAATTCTTTCCTTTGATCATTTTTAAATTTGCCACCTGTCAGCAGCATGAATAAAAGCCTATGGTTATTTCACTGACCTGTTTATTTGAAACAAATACAGGCATATTTTTAAAAATAAACCCATTTAAAATTAAATAGGAAACTGACAACCCATGTTAAGGCCTACATTTATTAGACTAATAATTTAAAATAAATAATATTGAGCAATACATGTTTGCTGCTGAAGTTTTAAAGAAAGTCAAACCACGGAATTGCTGGGAGTCATAGGCTAAAAACCAGGAACCAGAGTTAGTGGAAGTACTAACGCAGCTTTTTTGACAGCTATAGATTCTGCTGCAGGTGCCAAGAGAATCTCTTCAGTTCAGTTTATTCAACTAGTTCAATTCAGTGACTAGTTCATTCAAAGTTAAGAAATTAATAGGGTGCTTAAAAGACAGGAAATCTTGTTTTCCTCTTCCAACATATGCATAAAAATTAGGTACGAGGATAAGATCACCAAGATTTTAGAAAACTTGTAGAATATGACCAACAGAAACAATCTGTTCAATTCATTAACTACTTCCTTTGTTTCCTCAGTTAGCTAGCTATGCAAACCATTGTTCTGATAGACAACGTTTAGCTGGCACATTTTTATTTAGGAAGAGTTTTAAAGTACTCTTCCCATGTATTTGAGTGTTTATTTCAATCCAACTAGATAGTGACACAAACTACAATAAAAATCCATCATTCACCATTTAACAAATAAATTTAAAAAGTTAAGAATCTGAATAAAAGTAAACTAAGCTATACAATATATGAATGAGTGTATTGTCCTGGTTACCCAAAAGAAGCATCAAATTTAGCATAAAGGCTGTATTTAGTTGCAAATCAAATACCTTTTTGGTTACTCAGTGAGAATCAACCTCTCTTTAGGGAAAAACAATAATACACATGCAAAATAAGACTGAAATCAATGATTTACATCAAGGTTTTCTGCTTGCTGATTTAAATCACAATTAAAATCGCCAATTTTAATTGCTTTGATTTAAACCAATGTACCCAACTTTCAAGGTACTGAATGTTCCCTTGCTCTTGTGTTACAAGACAGTGTGCAAACAACCTACCTTCAATTCACTATCTTACATTCTCTTATTTGCCTCTAAGGTAACAATCCAGCTCTTCTTAAGAGTTTTACATGCCCCTAATCATTCTTGTTGCTCTTCTCTAATTTTGAAAGATCCTTTTTGAGATGGGTAACCAATATAGCACAGTGGTCTCCATCAGGACATGCCATTGTAAATCAATGCTACCTGAGACTTTGTATTCTCCTTCCCATTCTTTATTCATTTTTTTTTTTTTTTTTTTGGGGGGGGGGGGGGGGTTGGAAGACAGCTGCACATTTAGCTTATACCTTCACTCTCTGCCACATGACAGTTCCCTTTGCTGAGTCTTTCATTGACTTAGAACTGTTTTGTGCTTGAGTACAATTTTTACTTGGTATTTATCAACATTAAGCTTATCATACTCCTTTATCCACTTTGCTATGTCCAAGAAAGGATCAGACAGAATTTTCCTTTGCAGAATGGTTAAGATCTAACCGATATCCTAACAGGATATTCTAGCTCTAGCCTGTGTTTAATTATAGTTTCAAACAGTTAATCAGGTACAGGTGAAAGCTCACTGGTCAGGGCCTAATTTTAAATACAAGTACATTTGCTACCCTCAAGTCTCAACAGTAGCTGATTTTGAATGCGATGGCAACTGGCTTTGAGTGTGGCCACATTCGGAGAAAGAAAAAAAAGAAAAAAAGCTTTTCTAGAAAGTATCAGTTTGTACTGTGAAGGCTCTCTCTCTCTGAAAAGAACAGAAAAGCTTCAGAATTTTAACACTGCAGAATGCCAAAACTCATGACACCCTCTTAAATTTTTGGGATGCTTAATTTTCCTAAGATAGCTTCTTGCTCCTAGCCATTGTTATATTACTACATCAGAGCTTAGTTGTGTTTCAGCAAAACAGTGTCTACTTACAGGTTATTTCACCTGTGACCTACACATTTGTCATGCAGAGCACAGAGAAATGTGACAAGAGTAGGGCAGGAGTGTTGATTTAAAAAAAAAAAATCAAGATCTGTTTTGAAATTGTCAAGTCTCTTTTGAATATGCTGAATTAGCTTTATTTGTAAAGCTACACTCTCCCCCGAAAATCAGATACACCACAAAGCAGAGGCTATTAAAACATGAAGTCTGACTGCACAGATGTTAACTCAGATGGGAGGGGGTGCACACGAGGAACTGGCAGTAAAGAAAAACGTGTATTTGCCACCATCAAAACGGCTGAAAGAAGTCTGCAAGCTTAAAAATAAAAAGCTACCTTTAGGCTGAGGCCAAGCATGGAAGCTTTCCCTCTGATGCTAATAAGTTCTGAGGAATTGAAAATATGGTTATCAAAAGAAGTTTTGCAAATTCTGAAACAGTGCCATCAGATTCTGATCCAGACCTCTTTACCTACATCTTTGTCACATTATCCAAAAATTATCCAAACAGGAATTAATATTGTAACTCACCTTAATGTGCACCAAGCAAAAAGCCACAAGTGAAGAATTGCACAATTGTGGCTGGAAAACTGATGCAAACAAAGTAACAATAGGGATGCTGATCCCATGCTGTGCTGATGAACTACTCCGGCAAAAGCTCAACTAAGTTTTATTCTGTTCTCTTTTCCATTCCTTCATAGGGAGTTCATATGGCTTTATTCTAGACCACTGCCACTTCACTATTTGCCCTGTTTAGCACTCTCAACTCACAGACATCAGAAGAAGAAGAACAGGAGTACTTGTGGCACCTTAGAGACTAACAAATTTATTAGAGCATAAGCTTTCGTATGCATCCGAAGAAGTGGGCTGTAGTCCACGAAAGCTTATGCTCTAATAAACTTGTTAGTCTCTAAGGTGCCACAAGTACTCCTGTTCTTCTTTTTGCGGATACAGACTAACACAGCTGTTACTCTGAAACCAGACATCATAATGTTTACTATGCCAATGATTCAAGTCTATTACAATCCCAACCCACTGCCAATGAGCCAGTCCCATGTCAGCCCAACATTTTCTTGAAGTCCTGGTGTCAGCTTAATATGGTTAAAAATGGAACTTCTGACTTTTCCTCGTAATACAGCCTCATTCTATACAGTCACTGTTGATGTCAACCTTTGTCACTTGCTCATGATCTAGGCATCATCTTCAACTACTCTTCTCCCCCCCCTTAAGAGTGTCATGCTCCACATCCTACCCCCATGTCTAAAAAGCTTTATACAGCTTCTCTCCAAAGTGTCTAGAATCTCACCTATGTCCACACACCTAAAACTCAACCATTTCCCATACTGTTAGTTGCAAATTCAACCAATGGCCTGCATAATACTTCACACCTCCTATTCCACTCTAAGAAATGCAACTAAAAACTGCCTCAGCCCCTTGTCCCACCAGCAACTCCCTTTTCCACCAAATCAAGCTCAAGCCTGTGGAGCCTGTCTTCAAGGCCCAACAGTTTATCTCCCACTCATTTGTTCTTATTCCATTGTCTATCCCTTGCTCCCATCATTACATCCTCAAAGTTTGTCTTCTTCTGACATAACTATCTACACTCTGACACACTACCGCAACACATTGAACACCCTCCCTATAATGAGGCATCAAATCACTAGATGCACTTCTGAAACATGCACAACAAAATTCCAATTAGGAATAAGCAACTTACATTAACTATTTTGTTCCCCTCCACATCCTTTGCACCTTGTGTCTCAGACTGCAATTTCTGTTGTGCCTCACAGTATGTCTACACAGCAAAGTAAATCCCACAGTGCTTGAGTCTCAGAGCCTGAGGCCAACTGACTTAGGGGGCTTTGGTTGCAGGGCTAAAAAGACAGCCATGTAGACATTTGGGTTCAGCCTGAAGCCCAGGCTCTGAGACTCTTCCCCCTCATGGGTTTCACAGTCCATGCTCCAGCCTGAGCCTGAAGGTCTACAGGGCTATTTTTAGCCCCACAGTCTGAGCCCTGTGAGCCCAAGTCAACTGACTCAGGGTTTCAGGTAGCTGAAGTTGCGTAACTTTAATCTAACACCGCACCCCTGTGTAGACCAGACCTAAGGGTACGAGACCATCCTGCTGCGTAGGCAGGACCTAGCACTCTACGCATGCATTTGCAATAGCAAGCGCTCCGCAAGGCTATGTGCTGTAAAACCAGGTTACCAGGAGAATTATCCATCTTTAATGTGGAGTTGAAATAACTCCAGTTTTATCTAGCTGCAAATATATTTCTGCTGTCTGATGTGCACATGAATTAACAGTGCAGACTAAAAGCTAATAATTGTGGTACTTCTAAGTCACAATTTTGAAGTCAAGTTTGCTATTCTAAACCTTAATTTACTTCATTCTCTGCAGTACCTTTGCACAAGCGTTAAAGATAAGCCAATGATCCTGGAAACAACCAAGCATAGAAGATAAAGAGGGACCCTTACAGCTGACATGCAAGAGACTAAAATCATGAGCACAAAGGCTGTACCTTCTTGAATGTCTGGAAAATCTGTTTACAGTAGCACTAGTGATGTTCTAGAAACAAAAGCACTTTGTTCATGATGTACAAGGTTTGAAAACATTGCAGATCACAAGTCTGCTTGCTCATCTTAAAAAGATTAAATAAAATCTTATCTTCCCTAGTTTTACTGGAAGATTTACTGTAATTCTAAGGAATCTGGTTTGTGAGCACTCTTTAGCTACAGCTATACTAGAGCGTTTACAGCGGCAGAGCTGGAGCAATGCAGCTGTGCCACTGTAAACGCTCTAATGAAGTTAGTGGTTCTCACCCAGGGGTATGGATCCTCCTGGATGTACGCAGAGGTCTTTGAGGGGGTACATCAACTCATCTAGATATTTGTCTAGTTTTACAATAGGCTACAGAAAAAGCACTAGCAAAGTCAGTACAACTAAAATTTCATACAATGACATGTTTATACTGCTTTATATACTATTGCAAGTACAATATTTAAATTCTAATTGATTTGTTTTATAATTATATGATAAAAATGAGAAAGTTGGCAATTTTTCAGTAATAGTGTGCTGTGACTCTTTTGTATTTCATAAGTAGTTTTTAAGTAAGGTGAAACTTGGGGGTACACAAGACAAATTGGACTCCTGAAAGGGGTACAGTAGTCTGGAAAGGTTGAGAGCCATTGGTGTAATGTAACCGCTCTAAGCCAACTTAACTACTCCAGCTCCATGAGTAGCAGTAACTATGTCAGTGGGAGAAGCTCTCCCTCCAATATAGCATTGTCTACACCAGCACTTAGGACAATGTAATATAAGCTATACAATAATAAGTACCAGTGTAGACATACCCTTAGATAAGAAAGCAAGGGTGTTGAGTACCTCCAGAAACAAATCTCTCTGAAGACTCATTGTGCAGTTCAAGAGAGACTTAGAGAGACTAAGAGTCCATTTTCCTCAGATTTCACTTCTCATCTCTTGTGATGTCATATGATCAGCCTTTTATAGAAGGCCACAATAGACAATGCCTCACTTTCTAATGTTATAAGTAGGCTTTTCAAGTTTTAGGCCTCTTTCAATTAATAAGAAACAGGGGGGTAGACAGGAGGAGCAGCTCCCCTGTCTCCTTCATAGGTCAACTTTAATATTAATTCAGTACAATGTGACATTTAAGTAATTGACTGAAGCTTAATATGACAATAGCTTAAAAAGACAATAGTTAATCCTTTAGTTAGCTTACATAATACTGAAAGTTGAGGCTTTAATAGGGCATTCAACAAAGGAAAATGTTTACAATTTATCTTATGTAAGGTTTCAGGGTAGCAGCCGTGTTAGTCTGTATCCTCAAAAAGAACAGGAGTACTTGTGCCACCTTAGAGACTAACAAATTTATTAGAGCATAAGCTTTCGTGGGCTACAACCCACTTCTTCGGATGCATAAGTGGGTTGTAGCCCACGAAAGCTTATGCTCTAATAAATTTGTTAGTCTCTAAGGTGGCACAAGTACTCCTGTTTTTATCTTATGTTACAGTATTAAGAGTGAGAAGCTTGCAAAAAGTAAACAGTGATAATCTGATTTTTTTTCTTCAATCTTACCTTAAAGAAGAATCATTTAAGCAGAACACTGATTTCCAAGTTCATAGAACCATGTTTGTATTGCAAACATGGAAGATATTTTGTTAAATTTAAAATTTATGAAAGTTTTTCCATTCACCTTAGATTGCAAAAAACTGGAATTTTGCACCAACTAACTGAAGTGAAAGGAGCCTCTAATCTGATGACACTCTTTGCACTTGCCTACCAATCTAATGTTAATAGCTGAATACCAGAGAAAAACAATTCAGCCCTAGAGCCAGATAATTCACGTCTATCTTTCCCCACTACTTCTTGGAATTCTGGGACACTAATTAGCATATGCAATAAAGGGAGAGGTGAAGTGGGCATGATCTAATACAACACTGGATTCAGGACATGGGACAAACTCAGCCTGCCTCCTTCTAGGGCTGCTGCATAGCTTCTGAACAGCAACTGCACATGCAAGAACAGATTGATGTACTAAGCAAGAGCCTCAGCTCTCTCCTGGCCCTCTCCCCCACCCGGTCTTGGGCAGGTGGAACAGTTTCACACCCTCCCCTCCCCACTGCGCGGGGGGGGGGGAAGAATCCAGCCTGCTGAGCAATGGCCTCAGTCCCAGTCCAGCCCTTCAGCCAATTAGGCCAGCAGTGGGGAATGGCTCTAAAGCTGCTCACCTCCCAACAAGCTCCATCTGGTCAGTTAACTGGTCCCAAGCTCCATCTGGCTAGCTAATGGGCCAGTGCCCCAAGTGGCAGAGCCAAGGACCCTCCTCAGCTTTCATATCAGCTGCTGAAGCTTAAGGCAGACCCCTCCTGCTCTTAAGACAGTTTTACTTAAGGGTAACTTTAAAGGTGTGATTCTGCAAGTACCACCAATTTAAATACCCACTGTTTAAAAGTAAGTTTTGCATTCTTATACAAAGGAACATTAACAATACCTCCCAAAATACTTATAATTAGAAACACTACTTCTGTAGCTCCTGTGAAAGTCTCAAAACACATTCCCCATCTTCTGTTAAGCAAACTGTCCAGTTGGATCATATCTTAAGTGACTTACCAAGGCTACAAAGCAAATTCACTCTTGAGGATGCATGAATGTCATCCCTGTAGACTCCCTAGCACCATGGGATGCAATTCTACTTGGCGCCTCAGGATACCACTGTAAGAAGTCAATCCCAACCCTGCTGCTATGTCACACTTTAACCTATTCTCCAATCATAAAGACATTAATATCTCCATCTACCCTGACACACTGCAAGCTTATGTATATGTACATGCCTCTGAAGCCTCAAAAAAAGTGTTTGAAAGTTAGAACTCTGCATAGTGATGACTTTAAGAGCCAACAGTGCCACGTCATTGCTTTTTTTAAGAATAAGACAGCCTGTTTTCCTTATCACTCATTTCATGAAACAAATGAGAAAGTCTTATAAAGCTTAATATACTTAGAATGAAGGTACTAGGAGAAACTCAAGTGCTTACCATGAATTATGAAAGTTTTTAGAAGCCAGATATTTTCCTTCAAATACTACGGGCTATTACAAGTTAAAGTATTAGAGACACGAGCCTAACTTTTTTCCTTTGTTTTATTAGCTATATTGTCAGCTCTTATGGGGAGTTAGAGTTGAAAGATAGGATTAACTATTAGGAATTTTAATGTATTGATAGAATTGACCATTTTTATGTGGCGTTAAAAATTAGAGGCAGGAGAAAGGAGAAGAGTCACTTTTAGTGATCTTAGGCCAGGTCTACACTATAAAATTAGGTTGTTTAACTACATTGGTCAGGGGTGTGAAAAATCCGAGCAGCACTGTTAAGCCAACCTAAATCCCTGTGTAGAGAGCGCTAGGTTGATGGAAGAATTCTTCCATTACCTAACTACCACCTCTCAGGGAGCTGGATTACCTACGCCAGCAGGAGAGCTCCTTGCATTGAAGTAGGTAGAGTCTACACTGTAGTGGTGCAGTAGCAGCGCTTTAAGTATAGACATACCCTTAGTAATATGACTAACGGAGCAGAAGTATTTTAGCAACCTAGGTAAAGTTACAAAGAGGGCAATTATCAAGGATTCCACTTCACTTAATTCATCACTTCATCTGTTTTAAGTTACTCACTGCATGTATACCCAAATACTCTAAGTTTTTCAGAATTTCATTGTTTGCTATCAAAGCTAAATAAATAGAGAGAGAAAGAGCGCGCGCGCATGCACATTTGAAACCATAACTCTATTTCTACTGAAATGTGTGCGTGTGTGTCCACACTTCAGCAGAAGAAGAGTTATGGTTCCAAATGCTATAGCAATTATGCAAGTAGTTTTCATATTTGCTCTGCCTGTTACATGGCGGCTTTTATGCATTCTATTCAAACCTCAGTATGACTACTAAAAATACACTGATGTGCATGTTTAACAGAGAAACATGTTTAAAATGGCCACTAGAAGTAACAACAAAAGAAATCAAGACTGAAGAAAAGTCTGCTAAGCTATATAAATTATAGAATATATAAATATTCTACTATAAAATATAAACCAGTAGAATGCGGACAACTAGTAGGCAGGGGTCATTGAAATCCCCCTCAATGCAGACTGTAATACAAATAATAATAATAATAATAAACTACCTAGTGCTTCATACAAGTCAAGCAAAGTCTGCCAACATAATGCAGTAACAGAAGGATACAACAGATAATAATGAAGCTTATGATTTATCTTATAAAAGTGAACAAATCTCCCCCACACCAACACACAAACTGTCCTGAAGTGATAGCCTTCAGTCATTATTTATATAGTTGAGATCTGTTGATGAAACAGAAGTTCCAACCTAAGCTGCTCAGATAGCAAGAAATCACTCCCTTAACTGCTCTCTTGTAGTGCACAGTATAATTAGTGCTATTGTCAGTTATCCATAAACCATAGTAAAATGTCAAGAGGAATGAAACCTGAGCCTACGTAGTGCACTTTCTACAGGGACATTTCAAAGAAACCAGTTGTTTTCAACTTTCAGAATTATTACCTGCACTCCCTCCATTTCTTCTAGCCCAGGCAGTACTGAACACAGGACTGTCTGTACCCTGTGTTCTACTACAAAAACTACTAATCCCATCGCATGACCTGCAGCAATTCAGTTTAACAAATTAACAGTTACAAATATTTTGGCAAAGTAAGCTTAGGTATTGTTTGCCTCTCATCACAGTTCACAAGCAGTTTGTGGCTTTATGATAAAAAAAGTCATTACATCCAATTTGAAGAGCAGAATTTACAGCTCACTTAGTAAGTCAGTCTCATAAATGGACGCTTTCAATTACAGAGAATTTACACACACAGCCCATTAACACAGTGTTAATACTTTTACAATAACTAAAGTTTCATCATGTACTGTTCTTTATTGAGACAGAATCTGGAATTCTCTTCTCCCTCTCCAATTCCTTACCCTTCAGACTTGTTGCAAGGTTTGTTCTCCTAAGCTTTTTTTTTTTTTTTTTTGGGGGGGGGGGGGGGGAGAGGGGAAGAGTTTACATCTCTCAAGCTTTCAGCAATACTGAGCATTTACAAGCTCCAATTAAACTCAATGGTAACTACAGGTGCTCAGCACTTTGGAAAGATCAAGTTGACATAAGATGGTTGAGAAGGATCCAGGAGGGCCTTTAGTTTGGAAATTCTCATTGTATGAACAAATTAAAATCAACAAGGGGGGGGGGGGGGAGAGAGAAGAGAAAGACGTCAATTTAGACAGGAACTAAACCCTTAAAAAGGGTAAGCCTTTTCAATTACCATTTGACCTTCTAAACCTCACTAGAGTTGACTATTTCTACTGTAAGTTTGACACGACATAGAATATCCACAATTCTAGTTTTCGCTATCAAAAGAACTCTGAAATTCTGCACACTATTTTTGCTAATCTACGCTTCTGAGTCTGAACTGTATGGGGCTTCAAAAAGGAAATCCAGTGCAGTGGTAAGCTACCACATCTTCCAATACATTGTTAAACATCAATTTGAAATTCTTGTAATTGGGTTTAAATAATCAAATTCTTTAAGAATTGAGTCTCATTGAGGGTTAATACCATATTACACCTTTGCTTTGTGTGTGTGTGTGTGGAGGGGGGAGGGGGGAAGAGTTAGGAGTGTGCACTATAAGCTGGTTTGGTTTTGTTTTTTTGTTTGCGGTGGGGGGAGCAAGAACTTCACTTCTACACTCTTACTATAGAGTTAACCTCATGATAAAAGTTAACACCACAACAGCAATCTTAGCAATTTAAGACTAACTAGAGTAATGTATCAAACTGATTTTTATCTCCCTTGATACTTGAAAGACCGTTAATTTTGTGGAAGCAACAAGTTAAGATATCCCTGAAGAGCAAAATATAATCCTCTTTTTCTAATGCCAGAGAAAGAACAAAAATATCTATGAAGGAAAGTCTACAAATCATTTCAAATAGGAATCTTATCTGACTGAAAGGGCCCCTTTCTCTCAGCTACAGGAACCTGATCAGTTTGGGGTGAAAAATGAGTGGTTACCGGGAGTGGGGGGGGGGCTGGTCTTATTTATTTATTAAAAAAACTTTTAAGTTTGCATTTTGCTAAATTTGACACACTGCAATCACACCACAATTAAGTTAGCCAACTTTAAACAATTTTAAGTATATAAAACTGTCCTTACTGCAGCCATGTTAGATAAGAGAAGTTCACTTAAAAAAAATCTTAAGACACCCTCTCTGTTCAAATGCAATAATTTAAATGGCTTATTTCACTGTAAGCTTCTTGATACGAATATATTTGCATTATCTCCATACACTCAGGAGGCTGCTTATTATAGCATTAAAACACTTCATCAGAGATATGTACATCTCAGCACTCACATAAGATATACTTTAAGAAAATGTTTTCAGTCACCCACAGTATTTGTCTGGTAGATATTTATATCTGGAGTAGATCTTAATTACAATATGGAAGTTTAGTTAAGAATGTTTTTCTACAAGCTGTAAGCTTGGTTTGTGAAGCAGGAGAGTACAACAAACAAGAAGAGTGATTTTAGATTTGAAATTGAATCCTAAACTCAACTTTCAAACCCCCTTGTAAGACTCAACAGAGGGTCCTGTGGCACCTTTAAGACTAACAGAAGTATTGAGAGCATAAGCTTTCGTGGGTAAGAACCTCACTACTGTCTTCTTACCCAACCATCCTTTATACAGAGTATAAACTAACGATTTTACTTAACTATTTTTCCCCTCACACATATACACAGTGCTACAAGTGGGAATTTTGCAAAATTGCTAAACTGACCACTATTTGCAGTTATTACAGTACATCAATTATAGCACCAACTTGGTAGGATGTGCTTATTTGTGTCTGAGGCTATATACTTCACAGATGTTTGCTTACATCTGGGTGAAGAGGATGAGCATTCACTGCCTACAAGCAGGGGAGAGAGGGTCAACCCCTAGGTAACACCCACTGGAGTGAAGGCTGAAAGTCACTTTCCAGCCCCACAGCTTTATTTTCAGATCGCTCACCATTTCATACAACGTTGGTTTCCCAGGCTGTAATTTTCCACATTTAATCTGTGTCAAGATCTTCGTTTGGCAAAGTCTGAGCTGGAGTTTTTCAAGGCTTTTGGTGGGGAGGGGAGTGGATAAGCGATACTGGCCTGCAACCCCAGCCCCGCACAAATCATAGTGTCCCCGAAAGACAGGCGCACCCCCCCCACCCCCATATTTATCCCCCGGGAACAGGAGGAGAACAGGGCCCAACTGCTTACCATATTGGGGACGAGGAGGAGGCAAAAAGAGAATCGGGCCCACTGTAAGGAGCCGGAGCCGGAGCCCCGCCCCCCCCCCCCCCACACACACACACACACACACACACACACACACTCCCGCCAGCCTCAGCCCCCCACAAACCGAGCCTCCCCCCCGCCCAGCGGCCAAGCCTCCCTCCCCCACAGCAGCCGCCACCTCCCACCACAACAAAGGGGGGGGCACCCCTACCATGGCCTGCTCCAGGTCAGAGCCCCCCCCCCCGCGCAAGGGCCACCCGTCAGCATCCGCGCCTTGACTGGCGGGGCCACCCCCGCCCCGGCCTGGCCAACGCCAAAGCCGGCCAGAGACCAACCTCTTCCTCGCCTAGCTGCGCCGCTGCTGCTGCCTCTCTCGCTGGCTAGTGGCTTCCTCTTGGCCGCCGCCCACTGCCCCCGCCATTGGTTAATGGAGGCGACGCGGCGCACGCAGCGACCCCGTTGATTGGCTCTGCTTTAAATCAGTTGTAGGAAGAGCGGGCGGTGGATGGATGATAGAGGCTACGTCCCGCCCCACTTAGCGATTGGCAGGCCTTAAGCCCAATCGGCGAAAGGCGGCGAGAAACGTCGTGCTGGAGACCTCACGACAGAGTGCGTGATCGGCGCGAAGGGAACGGCACTCGCTGATTGGCCTACAAGTGTGTCACTCCCCGCCGGGAGAGGTTGCGCAGAAAGGAGAGCGAATCACCGAGTTTGAGGCAGAGCGCTGATCCTTCCGCCGAGCGGTCGCGGAGTTCGCATAACGAACTAGTAACCTTCCACGCGGCAGCGGATTCCAGCAGAGAGAAATAGTTCCCCCGCCCCGTCACTAATCAAATCCCACAGCCGGGGCGGCGCCCTCTGGTGCCCCTCCCCCCACAACCCGCCCCCGAGAGGGACGCGCGGGTCCCAGCCGACCTCCCCCCGCACACCGTGGCGCCTAAGGGCTAAAAGTGAGGGAGGGGTCACCGCGTTGGGCACTGCACGAGTTAAAAGCCGGGAGTCAGACCCCCCCCAGCGTGCCAGGCCCCAAAGCGTTACCCCCCCCCCTTAAATGGGGGTGGAGGGGGGGTGCCTGTGCCTTGTGCTCTCCAAACTCATGATTCTGGCCCCTGCCCAAGCTCCAGGATAGGGGCCTGCCCCGCAGTGCCGGATGCGACACGGCCCCCTCGAGGGGCAGCCCCTGCGCTGCGAACTTCCCAGGCTAGCGCAAGGCGTGGTGGCGAGTTTGGAAACAGGTTACCGCTGGAGAGGCCACCATGCTACGATGGGACGTGCAAGCGCCCAACGGGGCGGGGGCCAGCTGGTGTCATCAGAGATGGAGCCAGCCAGGACTCAGCCAACTCATCTTTAGTGACCACCTAAGAGGACCCAACGGCATCGCTACAGTGGATCAGACCCAAAGTCCATCTGACACGGCCCAGAACCTGTTGCTTAAGGTGTAAAACTCCCATTCTTGGCGGATGTGGTGTAATCTGACTCCCTTGTCATCCTGCTCTCCAAATTTCCTATCATTTATTTTGATAAGCCTGGCTATTCTTGATATCCAGGGAAGCGTCCAGTCTCTTTCTAAATCTTGTTAAATTGCATGAGATCCATTAGATGGGAACAATAAAATTTAATCTGTATTGAGCTGGGCAGGATTTACACTAGGGACTTACAGGTGAACGGCTCTGCAGCTAATTAGCAATGCCCGGATGTAGATGGTCCCCCCATAGACCCAAATGTAACACCTGTGAGAATGAGCCTTGCTGTCTTGAAAGATAAATGTATTAAATCAAATTCTGACCTTTTGCAAGCTTGCACACACAGGATCTTCAATGCTGGACAAACAGGCAAAATCTCCCACACAGGCTGATCTCAAATACTCTTAGTTTGGCACATCCTGTTCTTAAAGAGACAGCTCTCATTAACCAAACTACAAAAGCTAATATATTAGAGTCAAAGCTTAAGGCCTGCTCCTGTATAACACCAGCATGCGAACCCAACAACCAAAATGAAATCAAAATATGACAACCCACAGAGACGAGACTATTCATTGGAGCAGTGAAGAGAACCTGGTTCTCCACACCTATGTGAGTGCCCTAGTCTCCAGATCATAGAGTCAATCGCTCTGGCTCCATCTGTATTTAATTATTTGTACAAAGTGGAACAGCTCAAACAGGAGAGACTAAAACAGACCTGCCCCTGAGTAGCCAATAGCCAGAGGCTTAGGATACTTGTACCCAGGTTTTTGACATCCAAGGTAAATCCCAAAATCAGGGATGTAAATCTGGGTTTTCCACATCCAGGGTGAGGCGAGTGCCATAACTCCTACGCTATTGGATTCTTCGGGCTCTCTATCTAATATATATCTTTCATTAAATACATCAAAAGTTCAGTTTTGTCCCAATGTAGAAAATGAGAAACCTTTGGGAAGTTCCAAAAATATTTTGGACAGGAAATGAGTTTCTTGCCCAATTCTAGTCATGTGTGAAGTTTAAACTCACACCTTTAGATCCACGACAGAGACTGCTCCTATTTGAGCTCTGGGAGTAACTGGTTTTGGGGGAAAGCATGCTGTTACCCTCCATGTGCTTTCCATTCCATTCCTGGCTCTGGGAGCAGATTGTGAGCTAGTGATTACAAACAGCATAGTCAAATGTAGGAACTCTTAGGGCTGTGGGACTGAACTTGGGACCTAGGGATGTAAAGAGCCTCTATACCAGGGATCGGCAACCTTTGGCACGTGGCCCATCAGGGAAATCCACTGGCAGGCTGGGATGGTTTGTTTACCGGCAGCGTCCGCAGATTCGGCCGATCGCAGCTCCCACTGGCCGCAGTTCGCCGTTCCAGGCCAAGGGGGGCTGCGGGAAGTGGCACGGGCCGAGGGTTGTGCTTGCTGCCGTTTCCCACAGCCCCCATTGGCTTGGAACGGCGAATCACGGCCAGTGGGAGCTGCGATCGGCCGAACCTGCCGACGCAGCATTTAAACAAACCGGCCCGCCAGCGGATTTCCCTGACAGGCCGCTTGCCAAAAGTTGCCAATCCCTGCTCTATACCAATTGAGGTAAAGAACCAGCTCTCTTACAAAGCAGTGGCAGAGTCATAAACAGGGCCCTACCAAATTCACAGTCCATTTTGGTCAATTTCACGGTCATAGAATTTTAAAAATAGGAAATTTCATTTCAGCTATTTAAATCTGAAATTTCACAGGGATCCTGACCCAAACAGGAATTGTGGGGTGGTCGCATGGTTATTGTGGGCGGGAGGGGGTTGCGGTACGGCTACCCTTACTTTTGCGCTGCTGCCAGAGCCACCACCGGCAGCATTAAGGATGGCATGGTATGGTATTGCCAACTTTTACTTCTGCGCTGCTGCCTTCAGAGCTGGGTCCTCAGCCAGCAGGTGCCACTCTCCAGCCGCCCAGCTCTGAAGGCCCCCTGCAACTCCCTTTTGGGTCAGGACCCCCAATTTGTGAAATGCTGGTCTCCCCTGGAAATCTGTATAGTATACTATAGGGTAGAAACACACAAAAGACCGGATTTCAGGGGGAAGACCAGATTTCACGCTCCAGGACGCATTTTTCATGGCTGTGAATTTGGTAGGGCCCTAGTCATAAACTTCAGTATGTGGTGCAGCTGCTTAAATGTGATACAGAGCCATACTATAAGCACCTAATTTGACCTGTTCCTTCTCAAAGACAGTAAGGGCATGTCTACAGTACAGTGGCAAAGCTGCAGTGATTCACAGAAGAATTCTTCCATTGATCTAGTCACATCTACACCTGGCATTAGCACAGCTTAACTATAGCACTCAGTGGTGTGAATTTTTCAAATCCCTGAGTGATGTAGCCAGATTGATCTAAATTTTAAGGATATATCTACAGGATGGAGACTATACTGGCATCACTATGGTGCCACAGCAATGTCAGTGTATCCCTGTAGTGTAGACACAGCCTATGCTGATCAAAGGGGTTTTTCCATTGGTGTTGGAGGAGGTGGCATTCCTACAATGGTAGCTACATCAATGGAAGCATTCTTCCATTGCCATACCTGTGTGTAGGTCATGCTGTGATAACTGGGGCTACACATTTTTCCTAATTGTGAGATCAACTGTTAAAAAAAAAAAAGACTGAATTAGTCCAAACAGAAAGGGGTTTACTGATACCACTCAAGGACCGTCTGAAGATTATGACTGGTAAACAAGAGTAGTAGAAGACCGGAAATCAATTAATAAAAATGGGCGTGTCGGAAATTAGGCCTCTTGGTGGACGAAATAATGAGAACATGGACTATTCTGCCCAACAATCCCTTTGGGGAGTTCTTAAAAAGAAAAGACTTTTAGGAAAAACTGGCAGGAGCAGCAGCTCTCTGTCAACAACAGCTGCAGCAAGCTTTAGCTTTCTGGCTGCCGCCCTCACTGTCTCCTGGCACCACAGCCCATCTTCATCCTAATTCGGAAAGGTCATGACCATACTGGGCCAGAGAGAGGGACCCAGATGACATTAGCCAGTGAAAGTGGCAAATCCCGACTACCACCTGGAATGTGAGTCTCTTTCTCAGACACACACGCTTTGTGTGCTCTTTTCCTTCCCTACCTAAGTCCGTCCCTTTTCTATAACTCTCCTTTTTCTTTCTGTCTAAAGAAAGTCTGGCTTGCCTGGCCATTTTTGCAACACTGTTGTAAATCGGTGAAAAAGAAAGTGACAGATAAACATCACACAGGCATTCCCACGCTGGCAGGGGCATTCTGGTAGAACTGAAAATTAAAGGGATCTGAGACACTTGCCAAAAGGGTCCTTGGGAAAGACAAGTTTGGGAAACAAGGATCTACACTAGGGAACCTATGCTAGCATAGCCAGCCCCCCCCCCCCCCAAGGGTAGACATAGAAAAATTCCTATAGGTGTATGGTGACAGGTTTCAGAGTGGTGGTGTATGAACACCATCTCCCTGAACAACATTAGCTATATTGACAAAAGCACTCATCCATCAACATAGCTGCCTTTATACTGGGGTTTTAGTGAGCATAGCTTTATTGGTCGGGGTGGATTTATTATAATGTTTCTGAAATAAATATACCTCTGATCAACTAATCCTAACAAAACCCTCAGTGTAGCCAAAGAAGGACTTCTGTTGACATAGCTAACAGCATTCAGGACGGTGGTGTTCCTATTCTGACAGAAAAATTCCTGTCACTGTCAGCTGCATCTGCAGTAGCGAGCTCTGACAGCATAGGCTATGCTGACATAGACTCCATAGTGTAGAAATATCATTAGTTCAGCAATATGAAAGACCTCATTTCTATTCCTCAGACCTGGTCTACCTATAAAGCTAGGGTGACCTAAGTCGCCTTGGGTCAACCTATTTATGCATGTGTCTACACTCAAATTTGTCTCCAACCAACCTAGGCAGCCCATTATGACAACGCAGTAAAATCACTTCCCCGAATGGCACAGAGCGATTGTTGAACTACTTTGGTCGATGCAGTGCCAGAGTAGACATTTTATGATCTGTGTCAACCCTGAGGGCTTGTCTACACTTAACCAGGGGATCGACACGTGGTGATCAATGCATCGGCGGTCAATTTAGCGGGTCTAGCTAAATCGACCGCAGATCGTTCTCCCGTTGACTCCTGTACGCCACGGATTCGAGAAGAGTAGGGGGAGTCAACGGGAGAGCATCTCCCATCGATGTTGCGTCGTGTGGACCCCGCGGTAAGTAGATCTAAGCCACGTTGACTTGAGTTGCGCTATTCACGTAACTCAAGTTGTGTAGCTTAGATCGACTTTTCCCTGTAGTGTAGACAAGGCCTAACAGTCGTCCAGCCACTGTCCCACAATGTCCCAGTTGGTGCAACAGTGACTGCTCTGCCCACAATTTTAAATTCCCCTGCCCCAGGGTCACAGAAACCAGAAATCCACTCCCCACACACACACTTTAAAAACCCATTTCTTGAAATGCCATTTTCTGGTTGCTCACCTATGTTGTTTAAGTCCAACTGACCATGTCGGTTCCATGCACACTGAGAGGTACTAGGCATGCTCCTGCCTGAAGCAGGCAGGAAGTGTTGGGTCTTCTGGGACTATGGAGAGAAGAGGCTGAGAAACACAGCTACAGAACAGCAATAGAAACATGGACTTGTATGAGTAGATTGCAGAAGGGATGCAGGCAAAGGGGCTTAACGGGTTTAATCAGCAGTGCTGCATGAAAGCAAAGGACTTATGCAAGGCATACCACAAGGTGAGGCAGGGCACCAAGAAATTTGGTGCTACCCCACAGACCTGCTGCTTTTACAATGAGCTGCAAGCCATACTTGGCAGTGACCCCACCAAAACCCTGTAGTTACCTCTGAGATGGAGAACTCTGCCATGAACAGCAAGGAGGAAGTGGAGGAGGAAGATGACTAGGGAGGACAACCAGGAAAACCACAGCTTCATGTGTGATACATTGACCAGTGAAAAACAGAGATTGTATCTTATGTCATAATAGACTTCATTGAATGACCTTTCTGGACATAAGTGTTTACTTTCTTTTCAATAGGAATTTTAAAAGTTTCACCCTGTAACAAGCAACAGAGGGTCCTGTGGCATCTTTAAGACTAACGGAAGTATTGGGAGCATAAGCTTTCGTGGGTAAGAACCTCACTTCTTCAGATGCAAGTAATGGAAATTTCCAGAGGCAGGTATAAATCAGTATGGAGATAGCGAGGTTAGTTCAATCAGGGAGGGTGAGGTGTTCTGCTAGCAGTTGAGGTGTGAACATCAAGGGAGGAGAAACTGCTTCTGTAGCAGTTGTAAAGGTAGCCATCTTACAGCAAACAATAGCAGATGTAAAGGTAGCCATCTTACAGCAAAAAACCATCAGGACCAGACTCCAAAGAGAAACTGCTGAGCTCCAGTTCATTTGCAAATTTGACACCATCAGATCAGGATTAAACAAAGACTGTGAATGGTTATCCAACTACAGAAGCAGTTTCTCCTCCCTTGGTGTTCACACCTCAACTGCTAGCAGAGCACCTCACCCTCCCTGATTGAACTAACCTCATTATCTCCGTACTGATTTATACCTGCCTCTGGAAACTTCCATTACTTGCATCTGAAGAAGTGAGGTTCTTACTCACGAAAGCTTATGCTCCCAATACTTCTGTTAGTCTTAAAGGTCCCACAGGACCCTCTGTTGCTTTTTACAGATTCAGACTAACACGGCTACTCCTCTGATACTTGTCACCCTGTAAAGTAGTTTGAAGTTTGTATGACATTGTATGTTTGTTTGCACTTTGAGTGCATTGCATTTTTCCACTCAATACATTTATATTTTTGGAAAATGAAAATCTCTGTTAGCTTACAACAAATATTTAAGAATGCATAGCAGTAATCAAGAAATCAAACAGTATTTATAAATGCACACCCAGCCCCATAGAGTTCATAGCCTCAGGAAAACACTCAGTCATATTCATAAGTGTACTGCAAGCACCACATAATTCATACTGGCAGGCAAAGCCCAAGCCCCAGCAGTATTTATAACTTGCAACAGGCACAACAGAATAGATACTCATGGCAAAAAAACAACCACCCATAATTTACATAACACAAGACAGACATTATCTCAAGGCAGAACACTACTGTGGCTGATGCTGTAAACCAGTGGTTCTCAACCTATTTACCGTTGTAGGCTGCAGCCAATACTACCTGTATGGCCCTGAGGATGTCACATGGGCTGCAGCTCTGTGCTGACTGGGTCGCAAGCAGCCTGCAGGTCGCAGGTTGAGAACCACTGGTGTAAATGAACCTTTAAAGCTTTCTTCAAATGCATAGCTTCCCCCTGGGCTCTTGTAACAGCCCTGGTGTCTGGCTGCTCAAATTTAGCAGCCTGCTGCTCTAGGTCCACCCTGGCGGCAGCTTTTCCCCCTTTGCCTAACATATATTATGCAGTAAACAATGTGTAGCTATAGCCATTGGGATATTTTCCTTGCTGAGATCTCATCTAGTGAGTAAACAACACCATCAACCCTTCAACCTACCGAAAGCACATTCCACAGTCATTCTGTGCCTACTGAGCCGTTAGTTGAATCTTTTCCTGATGCTGTCAAGATGGCCAGTATATGGCTTCATGAGCCAGGGGAGCAAAGGATAGGCTGGGTTCCCAGAAATGCTATTGGCATTTCCATATCAACCATGGTAACCCACTGATAACAAAATAATTTATCTGCATGCAGCTTTCTTATCAATCCTTTGTTATTAAAGGCAGAGCGTCATGTATCTTCTCTGACCAATCAACACTGATGTTGGTGAATCATCTCCAGTGATCCACTCATGCCTGCATAACCATGGAAAATTATCCCTTTCTGTTGATGCACTCAGTTGCAAGATGGGCTGGTGCCATAATAGGGAATGTGTTCCATCTGTCACCCCACCGCTGCAAATCCATCCACTATTTCTTGTACATTGCCCAGAGTCACAACCCTGTGTAGCAGGAGATGATTAATGGCCCTACCCACTTGAATGACAATGGCCCCAACTGTGGATTTTCCAACTCCAAAATGATTTCCCATTGACCCATAGCACTCTGGCATTACAAGTTTCCAGAGTGTGATTGCCACTTGCTTCTCCACTGTCAATGCACCTTGCGGTCATGGACAAACAGTCTGGCCTAGTAGTCACAGCAGGCATCCAGGGTAGGGAACGAAGCCAAGGGTCATCACCAGAGTCAACTGCCAGTTACCAGAGCCAGGGGGCAAGCCAGAGTCAGAACCAGGAATTAAAGCTGAGAGTCAATGCTGAAGTCAAATACCAAATGCCAGAAGCAAGGGTCAAGCCAGGTCAAGGTCAGAAGTTGGAGCTAGGACTGGTCACTGAGGATTGAAGGCAAGGCATAAGGGGAGGAGGAGAGGCAAGGCTCAAGCACAGAACATGAACATAGTGGGAGCAGCAGTAAGGAGCAGAATGGGGAACAGGGTTGGGTGCAGGAGGCAGGCACAAACAGGCAGGGCCGGCTTTAGGAAGTGCGGGGCCCGATTCGAACAGGTTCGACGGGGCCCCGACAGGGATGACTAAAAAAAAAAACACATTAAAAAAAACACATGGGGCTTGTACTCACCAGGCCGTGCTCCTAGTCTTTGGCAGTGGGTCCTTCACTCGCTCTGGGTCTTCAGCGGCACTGAAGGACCCGCCGCCAAAGTGCTGCCAAAGATCCGGAGCGAGTGAAGGACCCGCCGCCAAAGACCCAGAGCGCCGCCAGGTGAGTAAAAATTAAAAAGGCGCCACTAGCCAGGGAAGGGATTCTCTGCCACTTGCCCCCCACTCTGGGCAGCCCTGCCACTGGGCGCGGGGCCCTCTTGGGCGCGGGGCCCAATTCGGGGGAATTGGTGGAATTGGCCTAAAGCCGGCCCTGCAAACAGGTTCCAATGCAGCCACAACAGGAAACCACCTTGCTGCTCACACAAACTTCCTGTTCCTCCTCCTGGCTTAAATGGCATAGTTGAACCAATTGGTGGAGACAGGCAATCCTCCAATCAGAGTTTCTGTGGGTGGTCTCTTGGTTGGAGCTACAGCCCTAGCAGTTTCCCAGCCCTGCTGGTTTCAGTAGCTATTAGATGGAACCTAGGATGTGGCAGCGATCTAGGAACTCCCAGGCCTTGGTTCACAGACCCAGGACATCACATCCTCATTCTAGTGTCCCTGCACTGGAGGGATGGGCTGAGCTCAGAACACAAATCCAGGAATGTGGCCTTTTGCATCCAGAAGTCCTGCAGCCATTGCTCATCAACTCAGATCTATATTGTGATGCAATCTCACAAGTCACTGCTCATTTCTCAAGCCCAGAAGCAGCACTCCACAAACACTACTAGCAACCTGGAATTTCTTTTTTTTTTTTTTTGCTATGTCCTCAAAGATATCCTCATCACCCCCATTGCAATGACAGTTGTTGTGGTCCTTTCTGAAGGTCTGCAAGAACAGGAGAATCGTGTCTCCTATATTTGGAATGTTCATGAGAATAACAGGAGTTCTGCGGGCTCCATGCTTCTGACAGAGATGGCAAGAAACTGAAAAGCAGTGTGCAGATTTGTGGGATTTTCAAAAAGCAGCACAAAAATTATGGGATGTGGAATGTATTATCAGGTAGAGAAACTTGCATGCTGGGAACATCCCTGTGTGAATGGTTATTATCCAACAAAACACTGTGAATATGTCCCAAAAGGCATTTTATTGGACAACGGTACATGGCACACAGGGCTACCTACCTGTGGTGCAATGCTCTTTACATCGACTCAAGCACTCGGGATTAGTATTTGCAGCACTGACGCAAGCAGATAAGTATTCACGCACCCGAGTGATATGCAAAGGTCTGCAGCTGTTCAACGACATAACTTGTGTCAGCCAAAGTTGTAGTGTAGACATGACCTACTTGACTTAAGTGATGTTAGGGAAGCTCTCCGTTATTTTATCTGTGAAAGAGTTGCAAGGTAATTTCTCCCCACCCAAAGGTTGCTAAGGCTTGTGAAACACCTAAAACATTAACATCATTTATTGGAAGAGCTGGAATTATGTGAGAAAAGTATCTCTCTCATTACTCCCTCCCAATGGTGTGAAGGTTGGAACGTTTCAAGTTATTACAGGACTACCTGTGGCAGGGCCAAAATCTCCTTATTCATGAGCGTTTGCAACATTATGTTAAACCAGCTCTTTTAAAAATGTATATAAATATTTTCCCAATATTTCATGTGAGCAATTTTGCTGAAGCTGCCCATAAGTTTGTTATATGATTGCAAACTAGAGAAGAGGTAGTCTATGTGATTGCAGATGGGACGGAAACTGTCACACAGTGAAAAAATTGAGAACCCTTATCTAAGCCTTGATGCCCCTTCTCCTATTTATGTCTAAATAGATGTCATGTTACATACCTGTATAAGTTTTTGCAAGATTGTATGCTGAGATTATAAAATCATGTCTTTCCCTTATTTATAAAGCACCATGCACATGTAAAGAGCACTATATTAAAAGTATTAATAATAATAATAAATAATATTTTATTTGAACAATTGTATCATTATTGTGTGTGTATTTGGAAAACAAAGACTTACTTCACTGAAGTTGTGAAATATGAACCAGTTGGAGACTAACAATGTACAGTAAGCCCTAAGAAAAAGGAAATGAATGGCTGAATATCAAGGTATTAGACAAAACAGCCAGACATTATCTCTAAAACGTGGCATCTATTAAAAGAAAGGCATAATGTAGCTAAAAGAAGTGAGTGTATTTATTCACATTCCCAGTTCATACTGTAAAATTCTCATGGGTAAATTAATACAACCATCTTAAGATACGCAAATAACTTAATACTGAAGGCCTCATCTACACACAAAGTTGTACTGGATTAACTAAAGGTGTGACTTAAAACCTATTTTGTGAAACCAATGCAACTGTATGTGTGTGGACACTTTGAATCTATTTAAACAGTTTATTTTGATTCATCTTAAGTCAACAAGGAACAGGTTTATGCTAAATCAAAATAAACCACTGTTAGACTTTCCGATTTCACTCTACACAGGGGTTTTCACCAGCTTACCTAAATCTCCTTTAATAAACCAATACAAATTTGTGTGTAGATAGGCCCTATGGGACAATAGCTTCTTTTCTGAAATAATATTAGGCCTCAATATAGTAAATAATTATGCATATGTTTAACTTACATGCATAAGTAGTCCCACTGAAGTCAGTGGGACTACTCAGATGCACAAAATTAAGCATATGCATCAATCTTGGCATGATCGGGGCTTTAGCTTGATTAATCTTTATCTCATCTTTATTGCTTTTCTATTGCTCCCTTCAGTGACTTGGGTTTAATTAATAGTTACAATTAAGTCTATATGATAAAGAAATAGTTTGTGCCTCAGTCGGAAGGATCAGAATAAACCAATTTATGCTGTGATCAGTCAGTTATTACAATACAGTCTGTTTCCATTTTATAGCATGTAAAATACACTCTGCTAATTAAGCATATGTCTGTATAGATTAGTCTAAATGAGATTTACCCCAATTTTCTATACCATCTGGGAGAGACTGGTAGTTGAGGTGGATGGAGAAGTGATCTTTGTGTACGTAGTTTGTGAAGTGTTTAAAATTCTTTGTGGTGTTTCCTTTATATTATTAGTGGTGCAAAACATTAGTTGCAGCTTGTTCTGTTTATTTTTCAAACGACAGCAATTTCTGAGAATATGTTGTAAACCTCGGCACAAGATCTGGAGACCATCAAATGAGAATTCAAAGACCCTCAAAAATATCTTCCCTGCATTGTTTGATGAGTCTATTACAGCCCCAGCTACATGGAATTAGTTCTTCTATATCCTATAAAGACTTCAAGTGATGGAGAATTTGCCACTTCCCTTGGTAAGTTGTTCCAATGGTTAATTATCGTCACCATTAAAAATGTGAATTTTATTTTGGTTGGGAATTTATCTAGCTTCAGCATTCAACCATTGGATCATGTCTTTTTTTGTTAGATTCAAGAGGGGCACACTATCAGAAATCTCTTCCCCATGCAGGTACTTGTTGATCATGAACAAGTCACCTCTTAACCTTCCTTTGGATAAACTAAATAGATTGAGCTTCTTTAGTCTCTCACTCCAAGGTAAGTTTTCAAGACTTCAGGTCATTATTGTACCTCTTTTCTGGATCTTTCCCAGTTTATCATCCTCTTTGAAGTGTGAACACTAGAACTGAACATAGTATTCTAGTAATGGTGCCTCTACCCTAATCCTATAAGTTAGACATACATTCTTGAGTCCATATTAAAACATGCTGTTTAAGTGAGCCCAGTTTACTATGTAATCCAAAGACCTGAACAATCCTTATAATTATTTTATCATTCCACCAAACTGTCATCTGCAAAAATTTTGCCAGAAATAATTTTACATTTTGATAAAAGTATTTAATAGTATTGGTCCAAAAAGAGCCATGTGTGGGACCCCCGTAGAAATACTCCCATTGCATGATGTTTTCCCATTTACAATTACTCTTCGAGATCTATCAGTTAGACAGGTTTTTAATCCATGGTACACATGCCTCAATAATAGTCTGAGAATATGCTAGTGAACATTTAAAAAAAAATCTTTTATTCTAGAGTAGACATAGCCTAAATATGAGGTCACTGTTAAGGGTAAGGGCTTTGCTACTTTTATGAGAGTATTCTAGCAAGGAGATGCCTGTACATAATATATGCCAGGGGTTCTCAAACTGGGGGGTTGGGACCCCGCAGGGGTCGCGAGGTTATTACATGGGGGAGGGAGGGTCACAAGCTGTCAGCCTCCACCCCAAATCCCGCTTTGCCTCCAGCATTTATAATGGTATTAAATATATATAAAAGTGTTTTTAATTTATAAGGGGGGGTCGCATTCAGAGGCTTGCTATGTGAAAGGGGTCACCAGGACAAAATCACCAATATATGCAGTTCGTTAATAGATGTGTTGGTAGCTAGTGCTCAAGACTATGTAGCATAGTTCCTCAGTTTTGTAGGATTAGTAAAACTTTTTGTTGTTGTACACTGCAAATGGGTTCTTGTGGCTGCTTTTTAGATCACCTCTTGAGATGGTGTCACAAGTGAAATATTTTTTACTGTTTTTATTTTGTTGCGGCTGCAATGGCTGGGAGCAACATTCCACTCCTGCAGGCAATGTAACTGCATGGCGGTGTCTCTGAAAACCGGTGCTTCTTCAGGGCCTCATAGACAAACTGGGAAGACTAAATGAAGAAAGCCACTCTGAACACCATGCTATTATGAATAAATAAAGCAGTGGGCAAGGGCTGCTTTTGATGGGCCAGCACTTACAGCTAGCAGATGAAGAAAGACAAGATGGAATTAAAATCTTAGATGCTTTAGAAAGATACTTTGGGCTGAATGCACAAAAGGAGTTAGGTGGGCCTAGAAAAATCACTGGAACAACAGTGTGATTCACAAAGCCTGAGTTAGGTCCCGAGGCTCCCTACACAATGAATGGAGACAGATAGGCACCTTAGACTGTAATTCACAAAAGCCAGCATGCTAGGCAGGGCCCCATCTAAATTAGCCTGTGGGAGATGCAATTACAGAGGTGGTGTTAAGCCCCACCCTTCTTTCAGAGATAGGCATCTAAATGCAGGGTGGTGCCTGCCTATGTTAGCTTAGTGGCTCTCAGCCAGGAACCCTATTTTTAGTTAGACGCCTCCCAGTGGGGTGCCCTAACCCCGAGCCATTCTCTTTCTGACCCTATGACTGTTCTGCGGTGGATAAATAGCCTGAGCACATGCAGGGTGCGTGCCTGCGGCGGCAAGCCGTGGGGGGTCAGCCTGCCGGTTGCTGTGAGGGCGGCAGTCAGGGTACCTTCGGCGGCATGCCTCCGGGAGGTCCACTGGTCCTGTGGTTTTGGCGCTAATTCGGCGGCAGGTATGCCGAAAGCGCGGGAACAGCGGACCTCCCGCAGGCATACCGCCGAATTTGCGTTACCAGTGGACCGCCCACAGGCGTGCCACTGAAAGCCGCCTGACTAGGATGGCAAAATACATAGAGCCACCCCTGAGCGCATGTACCAGATCAGGCCCTGTATTTGATTTAGGTGGCTGAACGTATGTCTTCCCCTGGTTTGTGAAGCACTCTGGGGGTGAGGTAGGAGATAGGCATCTCGATGCCACAGGGAAGCAGCAGTGTTCATGCCCAGAGGCAGAAACATAAGCATCCTGGGAATTTTTGCCCTGAATATATTTAGACAGGAGTTTTGTGCATCACTGTGGAGCCAAAACTGCAGCATAGGAGCCTAATATAGGGACTTAGGTGCCTAACTCTTTTTGTGCATTCAGCCCTTTGGGCCTAAAAGATATGTCATACATGAGAAGTGTATTTTCTAATTTGAAACTATAGACCAGTACACAGCAAGATTATGCTAATTAGCCTCTTCATGCAAATTTGGCATACTTGCAGACAGACTTATAAAAGATCATATTGTTTTAGGCACCAAAGATAATGAAGCCAGAACACATCTGCTGCAACAATCAGAGAGACAAGGTGGGTGAGGTAATGTCTTTTATTGGACCAACTTCTGCTGATGAGAGAGACAAGCTTTCCAGCCACACAGAGCTCTTCAGGACGTCTGAAAAAGGTACTCCCAGAGTCACAGTTAAATGCAAGGTGGAGCAGACAGTTTAGGATAAGTAGTTAGCACATGTTCTAAGGGACCATTCAAGGCAGAGTGGCCCTTTAACACCTCTGCAGGCATAGGACAAAGAGGGGGTTAGTGGGTTACAGATTGTTAAGGGATAAATCCAGTGTCTCTGTTCAGTCCATGATTTTTAGTGTCTAGCAGAGTTATGAATTTAAGCTCTGAGGCTTGTCTTCCGCAAGTGTTGTACAGGTTTCCTTGGAGGATGAGGACTGATAGGTCAGATATAAAGTGCTCACTTTGTGAAAGGTGTCCAATAAAAGATATTACCTCACACCACCTTGTCTCTCTCAAATCCTGGGAACACCACAGTTACAACTACATTGCATGCAGCATTCAGAGTTAGAACTAAATCAAGTCATTGATACACGCCACAGCAGCAAACAATCAAAGAAACAGCCACAAATGTTGCAAGCATTAGAACTGTTGGAAGATGTACACTTCACACAAAACAAAGGGAAACACAGACTAAAAGAAGATGTAGAGCAATAGCTTCTAAAGAAGAGCAAGCAATGCCTGAAAAAGACAAATGTCTAACATATGGTGCCGTAAGCGCTTATTGCAAAATAAATCATTTCCCCAACAGTATGAAAAACAATGTAAATACTTTTTATAATGTAGACCAAGTGGGGAGTGACATTAATATCTTTAGTGGAGTTTGTCTTCATCATCATCCACTGGGTTGGGGTTCTGAAGCATATAGGAAAAAGTGGTTTGCACAAGTAAAAACTTCAAACGTTAGCAAGGCCACCAGCTCAGCCATTCAGATGTCAGAATGACATTAGTTCTCCTTCTAGCATTAAAGATTACTGCTAAATTGTAGAAAATAAGTCTGATGGGAGAGACCTCGTTTTTGGAGCAGAAGGACATGGATTATAAACCTGGCTCACTGTGTGTGCCATTTCTATGGTAACTGGATCTGAACTCAGCCGTGGTTTTGTCTGCTACAGCAAGCAGTGGGTGTCTGCTTTGCTAGGTTTGTAAGGTAACCTGTGGGCCTGGTGGGTGGTTCTGAAAACATCCTTAAAACTGAGCTGAGAGGTACCTGTGCTTTTGCAGCAGGATGATTGGAGTTCTGACCCTTTTGCCACCGGGGAGTAAGGAATCACTGTGCTCAGCATTATGACAATGCAAAGTCTTAAAGAGCCTCACATTTGGTACAATATTTTAAATTTGATGCCTATGACACCCCACTTTCCTCTGACCTCCTAGGAGAAGAAAAAACACCACCACTACAAAAGCTGGTTCTTGTAGTTCTGAAGAAAAGTAAAGTGAAACCAAAAGAATCATCCCCAGGGAACTGTCTTAATCACTTCTACTATACCAATTTTGTGGGTCTGGAGTTTCATTCTGTCATGTCTTTGAAGGTGGGGGTATGCCTAAAATAAAATTACAACACAAATCCCAGTAGCTGGAATGGTGGTTGATGGTAGCTGCAATGCCGTAGTTGACAACACTTTCTTAGGTTGTCTATACTTAAACTGCTGCCGCTGCACCACTGTAGTGCTTTAGCGTAGACACTAAGTGAAGGGTTCTCCCATCACTGTAGTTAATCTACCTCCCTGAGAGGCGGTAGCTAGGTTGACTGAGGCAGGAGCGCCAGAAGCTCCCTAGAAGCGGGAGGGCCACTGGCACCTGGACCGTGGCCCTGCTCCCACCCCGAGGTCCTGCCTATGCTCTGCTCCTCCCCCGAGATTCCACTCCGCCTCTTCCCCCCACCTCTTCCCCCAAGAACCTGCCCTCACTCCGCCTCTTTCCCCTGAGGCCCTGCGCCCGCTCTGCCTCTTCCCCCTGAGGCCCCCCATGACGCTCGCTCTTCTCCACCCCTTCTACCTTGTTGCTCGTCCTTAAGGCAGGTAAAAAGCGATGGGGCCAACACATCCCTCGGCCCGCGCCGCTTCCCACAGCCCCCATTGGCCGGGAGCGGCGAACCGCTCCCAGTGGGAGTCGCGATCAGCCGAACCTGCGGACATGGCAGGTAAACAAACCAGCCCGGCCCGCCAGGGGCTTTCCCTTAACAAGCAGCGGACCAGCTTTGAGAACCACTGGTGTAGAGTCACAGTCGATATAATTAGGTCAACACAGTGTCAGTATAGCCACTGCGTTGCTTATGTTGACTGTTATTGGCTTTCAGTGCCCCACACTGACAATACAATCGATACAAGCTCTCCTGGTGCCAAGTTTGCACACACACAAGCAATTTAATAACTGTGGTGACTGTATGCCAACATAAGTTAGAGTGACATAATTTTGTAGGATAGACATGGCCTGAAGAATTCTTCAGTCAACCTAGCACTTCTATACCAGCTTAACTATGTCAGATGTGTGGATTTTTCACACCCCGCATGATGTAGCTGGGTCAGTTTAGCTCTTTAGCATAGACTTGGCCTTACTCGGGCTACTGAGCAGGTCCAAGAGCAATACCAGCAGATGTGGTGGTGCCTGCCTCTCCTTTCTCTCTGAACAGAGACCTGCATGCTGATTCTTAACTTTCAGTTGTGCTGTTTCTTTTACTGGTAAACAGGCCCTGCAGAATCTGGGGAAGAGTATGTGTAAATGCCCCAGGAAGCATGAATGACTAGAGCAAAACAACTGCTCATCAGGTAACCTCTGGAACCATCTAGGCATAATGAAGTGCTGTCAAATGCGGAAAGTGAACAAAATGAAAAGCTAAAAACTTTTTCTCTCTAATCTCTTAAAGTCATCATCTCAGAGTTTACCTGTCATAGTGGTGGGTACACTGTTTTCAGAGGACAGTGACTTTATACATTGACTCAGTCTCTTTAAGATGCACTGGGGTTTTTTCCTAAGTTCATCCAGCGCAAAAGCTCAGACATGCAGAAGATTCTCTAAGCACGTGCATATTGTGGTTATCAACAGGTATTTTGCAGTTATTTAACAGATAATGTCAGTGGATAATGGTCTCCTGCTGCTCGATGAATTCAGAGGCAGAGCCAAGGTATTTTAAGCTCATCTCTGATGTGGAAATAAAGTTTAGTTGCTTGGAAAAACAGCTGTTTGAAACAGTTTCTGTCTCATCAGTTTCTTCCCCAGCTCTACAATATCTTCAAAGGAGGTAGAAGACTGAACTGCCAGAAAGGTTTCAAAAATCATTTAAAATGTAATAAAGATAAAGGTTATCAGAGTGGGGGAATCTTGCTATGCACCTCCCCCCCACACACCTTTTTTATTGCCCTTTAATGAGCACGCTGATAGAGTAGCAACTGACATGGGTAACGAATCATGAGCTGTGACATACCTGATTAGAGTCACAGCTGGAGCAGGCCCAGGGAAGCCATCAGGTTGCTTATTTTCTCAAGACCATAAAAGGCATCACCTGAAAGGTTTCTGGGTGTTAAGTGACAGGAGCTGCAATACATAGCCATTGCCTGAGACAATACAAACCTGTGGTTATGGAAGATTAGGGGAACTGGAGTCAACTCCTGTGGCAAAGGCCAGAGTTAGCCCTTCTCTAAAAGTAAAGATTTTTCTGGATTTATTGTATTTATTTCTATAACTAAGGTGGAATAGCTACAGCAAAAGAATACACCCACACATTTTGTTTATGCCAGGTTAAGACACTTATCTTGTGAATCAGTGTGTCCACACAGCTCTGTGCTTTTTCAAACTAACCACACGGCATTCTGGGCAAATATTCCAGGGTGAAATATTCTGCCCCTAGGTTCTATGCACGCTGTGATTTTTCTTACAGCACATTGTGTGATCCTTACCAGAATCTGCTGGAATTCTTGAATTTAGGTTTAAACTAAACACCCCCCATGATTCCTCTCCTAGCGTCTTATAATTCATCTGTCTTTTGTAAGTAAATCCAAGTCCTTTGAAAAGGTCAGCTATCCTTCACTCATCCGAAGATTGTAGAAGAAGAAAGGGTTGTCCTGTATAAGGCAGAGAGAGGGCTGGAACACCTGGTATCTGATAGGCTCACGTGTGGCGAGGGGTGAGTGGATGTGTTTTATGTGAGTTGGAGAAGAGAAATGGTGTTAGCAACATGCTAGCATAGGCATCGACTCTGTGGGTGCTGGGTACTTAGCACCCACCGGCAGTCAGTTCCCCCCAGCGCCTCCCACCTGCTGGCGGTGGAGTGGAGTGGAGTGGAGGCAGGGTCTGAGATGGTGTTGAGCACCCCCCGGGACAATTGGAAGCTGGCACCTGTGCATGCTAGGCATTTATTAAATTCACTAGACTCAGAAGGTCAAATCCCAGTGGTTTGATTCAGTCCTCATCCCCCTGAAACAGATAATTGAGTGTTAGGCTCGAAAAATTTAAACCAAAAAAGATCTTCCAGCCAGCTGTAATGAATACTGCGAAGTTTATTCCATGTGTCTCTTGTATAAGACTTTCTAAAAGGTGGCCATGTGTGCCTATAAAACTTTATGGCACTCTCTTTATAGGCGTTTGGCCAAGAACTCTCAGCCAAAGTCTTCTTTCCGATCATGCTTATACAGCATCCTGTGTGCCAGTTATCTACCTGCTTCCGGTCCTTCACCCCACAGCTGCCTGCATTTGCTGTACATACAGTTGATGATGTGTTCAATGATCCTACGGGATGAAAGGGTCTGCATAGAATTCTTTGCCTTACACAGATCTTTAATTTTTCCACCATATTACGGGTGCCCTTGCACTGTGAGAGCACTGAAGCGAATGGGCTCCAGGAGACCTTTCTCTCCTTCAGCCGGGCACCCACCAGAATGCTGCCATTTGTGGTCCTTGAGTGGAAGGGAGTAGCTAGCATTGCCACTGACTACAACACCTCAGAACATTTGAGTCGCCGTAGCAGGGGGGGAGTGGATTATCCCTCTAGTCTGTATTTAGCCCCTATGCATAAAGAGTCCGGATTTAAATAAAAACAGCAGTGTTTGTTAGATAAAGAAATTATATGCTCTAGTGTCCGCCTGTTAATAGCTTTAATCTTATATCCAACTACCAGCTCTGTAAATGCGATTAAAGAGGATTAAACCTCAGTTAAGGCTTAATCACTTGTCTGTTCTTAACTAGCCTTATATTTCTCCCTGTGCAAGGAAATCTGACCCAAAATATTTCACACGCACAAAATGCCAAGCAAGTAAAGAACAGTTCAGTGAAATGAAGCAAATAGCTGGAGAGTCAGCCACGAAAGAAAAGAGTTGACTATTTAAATGATAACTGCCATTATGAGGAGTTCTAGGAGGGGTGCCGAATTAGTCCTTTTTTAACTTGACCATTGAAACAGCTAAACTTTTTCTAGCGCACCAGTTTTCTAAGAGTTGTCTCATATGCTTCCTCTCTCTCTCTCTCATGGGGCTATTCCATAGAATCATAGGGTTAGAAGGGACCGCAAGGGACATCTAGTCCAACACCACCACCAACCCCACACCGCCCCCACCGCCGAGATGCAGGATTTGTTGTGTCTAAACCATCCAAGCCAGATGGCTCTCCAACCTCTTTTTGAAAGCCTCCAGTGAAGGAACTTCCTCAACTTCCCCAGGCAGTCTGTTTCATTGTCCTACTGGTCTTACAGCTAGGAAGTTTTTCCTGAGATTCAATCTAAATCTGCTGTGCTGTAGTTTGTCCTGCCCTCTGTGGCAAGAGAGAACAACTTTTCTCCATCTTTTTTATAGCAGCCTTTCAAGTATCTTCAGACCGCTATCATATCCCCCCTTAATCTCCCTTTTTCTAAACTAAACATACCCAGTTCCTTCAGCCTTTGCTCATATGCCTTCCATTCCATTCCTTTGATCATCTTTGTCGCTCGCCTCTGCATCCTTTCCAGTTTCTCTACATCCTTTTCTATGCATTGGTGACCAAAACTGGACACAGTTTCCAGCTGAGGCCTAACCAGCATCGAGCAGAGCGGTACTATCACCTCCCGTGACATACGTGCTATGCCTCTGTTAATGCAACCTAAAATAGCATTTGCTTTTTTTTTTTTTTTGCAACAGCATCGCATTGTTGACCCGTGTTGAGGTTGTAATCCACCACAACTCCCAGATCCTTCTCAGCAGTCTCTGTGATGCCCATTAAGTCATAATTTTCTTCCCTTAACGTGACTTCCAGTTCATCGTGCCTGTTTCCCATACTCCTTGCATTTGTATATGGCATTGAAGGTATTTTGCAGACTGCCTTGTGCTTTTCTTCTTGCCTTTTTAATGCAGTTTTGATTTCTAGACCCTTCTCCCGAAATTAGCCCCTTCCCCTTGTCTTCGTTATTTGAGCCTAGATGTACATTGGCCAGATTTTCATCACCATCCCCCATAGGATCTAGTCTAAAGCTTTCCATATCAGGTTAGCCAGACAATGTCCAAAGATACTCTTCCCAGTATTTGATAGATGGAGCCCATCCTAGCACAGTAATCCTCTTTCCTGGAACATCACCTTGTTGTCAAAGAAGCCAAAGCTCTCTCACCGACATCACCTGCAGTCACCCATTTACTTCCAAACAGGAGCTGCCCCAGGTAAGTGCTCTGCACCTCCTCCTGCCTGCCCCAGCCCTGAGCCCCCTTCCGCAGCCCCACTCTGAGCACCCTCCCGTACCCTAACTCCTTCCCAGACCTTGCACCCCCAGCCCTGAGCCCCAGGAGTAAGCCAGGGGCACCTCCCCACCACAGTACTGTACTGTATATAATGCCTTTTGTCTGCCCCAAAAAATTTTCCTTGGAACCTAACCCCCCACATTTACATTAAATCTTATGGGAAAAATGGATTCATTTAACATTGTTTCACTTAAAGTTGCATTTTTCAGGAACATAACTACAACGTTAAGTGAGGAGTTACTGTACAGCTTATTTCATTTGGGGGAAGCTATACCTGCCAAAAGCTTTTTAAGCCAGTGTAACTGTGTTTACACTAGGAGGGTTTGCTGGCACAGTTCTACTGGTATAGCTGTACTGGCAAACTCTTCCTAGTATGGAACAGGAAAGGCACAATTTGCTCTGGTTCAGGAAAAGCTCCACCCGGGCAAAATGCAGCTTTCCTGGTCTACACTTGGGGTTGGCACTGGTGTAGCTACTACCAAAGGCTAATTGCTGCATAAGACAAGGCCTGAGATTCAACAACCTCCATTCTTTGATTATGGCATGGGGGGAGCTCACCATCCACATTGCTGAGACTTCAGTCAGAACCAGGAATGACAAATCTTCAACATTCCTGACATAGCTAAATACAAACAAGGGAGGAAAAACCCACCCAGCCCCTTTTAAAAAACAGTTTGAATCTATTTTGTCCATCATAAGCAGCAGAAAAGGGCACAAGCTCTTTTTATTTTCTTTTTTCCCCCCTCTGGTTTGGCCAACTTGCCCATGGCAGAGGTGACTGAATGCCATTATTGTACTTCTTTCCCCTGCAAGATCACCAGAGCTGCCAGGAGGCCTAGTCAGCCCCTAGCTAGGGCTGCTCTGACTTATGCCAGCTAGTAAAAGCTTTCATGGGGCCAGGAGACTGGTCAGGGATTGCTGCGATGCACCATCCCTCTGTCCGGATCCCCTCCCTAGACCTGCCCCGGCGCCCCTGCCACTAACTAATGTGAGTTGGAGGGGGTGGCTGCAGCAGCTAAGCATTTTCCCTCCCACACACACCATGGAAGGGAACTGGGCAGCTCTATGGGGCAAAAAGAACAGGAGAACTTGTGGCACCTTAGAAACTAACAAATTTATTTGAGCATAAGTTTTCGTGGGCTAAAACCCACTTCATCAGATGCATAGAATGGCTCTATGCAAGTGTCAGGATCTGGCCTCCAGGCTCACTCCATGTGCAGCTTCCAAATCCTTCTGCCAGATTCCTTCCATTTCCCTGGTCTCCTTTCCTGACTCTCTCCTCCCTCAGTGTTTCTACCTCCCAGTTAGTGAACTCTAAGCACAACCATTACCCTGTCCTGGAATAGCTCTATAATCTAACAGCACGCCCAGGAGTGGTTAACACTAATTAGAAAATAATAGGTCCCAGATTTTTGGATAGAGAAACTGTAGATGGACAGTAAGATTAAATAGTGTCAAGACATGAGACGGTTCCCCTTTAGTTAGCCTCCCAGACTGGAGCTAGCCATGAGGCACAACGTTCTGATCTTCTCCAAAGTTTGGGAGCATTCAGACCAGTGCACAGAGGCAGGCGTGCATGAGCACAGGCAGATGTCCTAGCAGAGCCAGTCACTAAGCACACGCAGACCTTCATGCTAGCAGAAGGGAGAGCATTCTTACCTACTCTGGGGCTAGATTTCAATGGTAGGCACATCCCTGAGCAAGGGATGTTGCATGAGCTGCGCTAACCCAGACGTAGCCACAGGAGGCATTATGCCATGGACGCACTCACCGAGTCGCAATTTCTCCCCTGTTTCCTCTTTGCTCCTGGGGTGATTTTCTGCTTCCATTTACCAACATTACATTACTATCCCCCATTGGGTGGCTCCCATGCTCTGACTCAAGCTCATTTACTTGCTGGCTAAGGCTCCACCCTTACCCCATCCCTGAGCAGGTGGGATGGGGAAAGTCGGTGAATAGTTCCAATTACTCAAATGCTCCAGGCTCTGGTTTCCATTACAGAGTTATAGCGGGGGTGTCTCCTTTGATCAGGCCCCTAATCAGGGTCAGAATCTAGCCCCCAAAAGAGGTCTCGTAAAGATGAATTAGTTAGGGAAGTAGGACACTGCTTAATGTAATGGGGTGGATCTCAAAGAGCTTTATAAACATTAAGCACATTGGGTCAGGGACTGTCTTTTGTTCTGTGTTTGTACAACACCTAGCGCAACGGGGTCCTGGTCCATGCCTGGGGCTCCTAAGTGCCATGACAATACCAACGATTAACAACTCGAATCTATGTGCTAGGTATTATTTTAAAAAGACTCGTGTTGGTCAATAGAACCACAGTAAAAATAAATTTGTTACACTTAAAATTATGGAACAGGAAAAAAAAAAAAAACAATGTACATGTCCATCTGAGCTTCAACACCAAAGGTCAGCTTGAAGTGTTTTGAAGAGGCCAAGCTATTAAATCCACAAATCAGGGTCTGAAATAAGAGTATAGGTTTGGGTTCTATTAGTACCACTCCCCACAGTGAGATTTACAATATCCAATGTTAAAGGTTAATGCAAATTTTTTCATTTAATCAGCCAGGATAAGAGGTTTCTAAATTTAAACTGTTAAAATTGTCACCATTTAAAATAATGTTCCAATGAAAGGTGGTGAAAAATAAATCTATTCTGAATGGCAGAAAGAGAAAAATAGAGTAATCACTTATCCAAATCATAATTTCATTCATCGTTATTAGATGGCTTTAGATTGCTTGCTCACTCAAGATTAGGGGCTTGAAGTAAATGACTGAAATCCTCTTTAGAATCCCGAATTGTTAAATCCTTGGCTATTTCTCCATGATCATGCTTTGTTTCTGATCCATCTCTATGTTCAGGACTTAATCTCAATTTATTTGCAAATGAATTCTTCTTTTCTCTTAAACACTATCTCCTACTTTCTAGGAACAGCCATTCCTTTCATTTAAAAAAATAGATAGATATATCTATATCTATCTATCTCCAAGGCAAACACTTATGCACACATCATTTTTACTCACTTGAGTAGCCCCATGGTATCTTGATGGTCTACTCCCATGAGTAAAGTTATTCAGGTGCATAGGTCTTTACTGTTTTGAGGCCACAGAACCAATTGATTCCATAAATCTGTGGTTTTCTAACTGCGATTTGCAACCCAGTACCGGGTCGCGGAGTGTAAGGAACTGGGTCACGGCAGCTCTGGTCAGCACTGCCGACCGGGCCGTTAAAAGTTCCATCATCAATGCTGCCCGGCTAAGGCAGGCTAGTTCCAACCTGTTCTGACACTGCGCTGTGCCCCGGAAGCAGCCAGCAGCAGGTCCAGTTCCTAGGCGGGGGGGGCCACGGGGCTCCACACACTGCCCCCACCCCGAGCATCAGCTCCACATTCCCATTGGCTGGGAACTGGCCAATGGAAGCTAGGAGGGGAGGGCTGCCTGCGGGCAAGAGCTGCGTGGAGCCACTTGCGAGCCTCAACCTAGGAGCCGGACCTGCTGCTGGCTGCTTCTGGGGCGCAGCATGGTCCGTGGTGCCAAGACAGGCAGGAAGTCTACCTCTGCACCCCCGCTGCCCAGGAGCTGCCCAAGGTAAGCCTGTGCCCCAATCCTCTGCTCCAGCCCTGAGTCCCCCCAAATCTAGAGCTCCCTCCCACACCCCAAACCTCTCATCCCTAGCTCCGTTGGGTCGCAGGAATCAACAATTTTCTTCAACTGGATTGCCAGAAAAAAGGTTTGAAAACCACTGCCATAAATGATATTACTCTTGCACGTTCTCCATTCATTTCAGCTGTGTTCTCAACAATGGTACATACAAAAAAAAAAAAAAAAACTGGGAGGGACTAGGATGGGAAAATCATTAGTCCCCACTTAAGCACATTCTTCATGCTTTGCTGAATTGGCTCCCTAGGTTCTGATCTTGAATGGAAAGGTTTCTATTAACTTCATTGCACTTTAGATCAGATCCCTTAATAATTACACCATCTTAGATTGTTAACATTCTGTCAGGGGGTATAATCTAAACGTTCATCATGATTGCTGTTGGCCTGCCTTTTGTAAGGCTCCTCAGAGCTAGAGCCCAGAGTAGCTGACACGCCCACATTGCCACACAACAGTATCGCCAAGGAGCAGTGGCGTAGCCAGCTTCTCAGTGCAGGGGGAAGCAACCATAAGAAAGGCGCCCCCCCCTTGGCTCCTCCTCTGCCCATGCCCCTCCTTGGCTCCTCCTCTGGCCGCTCCACCCCCCGCCCCCTTGGGTCCTCCGGCCACGCTGCGGCCATGCTGCACCCCCCCCTCGGAGGGGCTCAGTGGGGGGCGGGTGCCAGGCGCAGGGGAAGGGGTGGCGGGTGCTGCTCGCTTCTCCCGGGGGTTGGGGGGAGCAGAGCAGTGGGGCGGGCAGCAGCTGGCGGGCAGATCCCCTCTCCCCAGCAGCTTCCTGGTTCCCTCGCCTGGGCAGCCCAGCATTTTTTTCAAAAGTGGAGCCTGCCGGGCCACCGCTGGGCTCCTGCAGGCAAGGGGCAGGGGCAGCACGGCTGGACTCCGGAGGAGCCATTTGGGGGGGCGGCAGCCGAAGGAGCGAAGCGGCCGGGCTCCTCAGCCATCGCGCCCTACACTCAGGAAGCTGCCAGGGAGAAGGGATCTCGCCAGCTGCGGAGTGCTCGGCCGCCGAGCCCTGAGCCGCCGCAGGAGGCAGCCGTGGCGGCAATGTTGGAGCCGCGCTGAGCGTTGGCCGCGATAGCTGAGGAGCCGGCCCCTTCACTCCTCTGGCCACCCCCGCCGCCCCCTCCACCCCAATGGCTCTTCCAGAGTCTGACCGTGCTGCCCCCCACTTGCCTGCAGGACCCCAGTGGCGGCCCGGCAGGCACCGCTTTTGAAAAATGTAGTGAGGGGAAGCGGCTGCTTTACCGGAACCCCGCAGCTACACTACTGCCAAAGAGCACTGTGGAGATTAGGTGGCACAGGAAGTGCCAACCAAATGGTCCAGAGCGACAGCACCCTGTGACCTTCCAATTGGCCCGTGCTCACTCTTTAACCCTGGAGGGTGGCCCAGGAAGTTGTCTGAGCAACCATGCGGACTTCTGGTCTGCTGAGACTCCTGACCTCACCTTGCTTGCCGATCTCCAGTCTCTGACCCAGCCTGAGTCCAGGCTGGTAACTACCTCTGATCTCCACTCTCGGACCCTTACTCTTCCCAGCTCTAGTGATTACTCTGATCCCTGCTTGCTGACCGCCTCATGATTGTCCTTGACTGGGGGACACCAATCCAGCTGAGACCAGTAAGCCAGACTGCCTGCACCCTGATCCCTTACAGTTTGTCTAGACCACTTTTTATTCCCTCTGTGGAAGTCCCTTAGCAAGGAGAGGGAAGGGGCAGGTCTTTCACCACGACCCACCAGACCTCATAGAGCACTGTGGGAGTCGTTTGCTCAACTCCCAACCAAAATTATGTGCTTTGTGCCCAAATGGATCAGCCCCCAGCAGAAAATCAGATGTTCTGCACACAGCTAGTGTGGTCCCAGGAAGAGAAGGCCATGCTCCAGGCTCAAGTTGGGCCACTGCCCTCCCAACAGGGTCCTTCGGTACCTGTACCCCTATGTTTTGATGGGAACTGCAGTACCTGCACCCCAATGTTTTCAAGGGGTTCCTCAACCAATGCGTCTTCTCTTCCAGCTCCACCCTCGAATTTATCCCACTGACCAGGCCACGGTGGGACTAATGGTCAGCTTGTTAGTTGGAGACGTGCTGGATTGGGCTCCCCCGCTGGAGCAGGACAACTGGAATGTCTTCCTGAGGACATTTTCTGCAATTTTTGATTACCTTCATTGCAGTTGCTCAGTGGCAGCTGCAGTAAGGCGGCCTGTAAGGAGTCAGACTCACCCCTGCAGCACCTCCTGCTAGTCATCCAGGGAATTAGCTCACCAGCCTCTGGAGCGCCCTCTGCAGGCCAGTGATCCACCTTGCCGCTCCTACTGGGCCCTATGTCCCTCCCAGGACCCCAGTGCCCCTTGCTCTGGGTGCTGCCCCCTGGCAGTACTCCCACATACTGGGTCTCCCCTTCCAGGGGAACCCCCACCCACTAACCCCACCTCACCTCAGAATAAGACTACTGCCAGTCACCATCTAGCTCCACACCCAGGAGCAAACTGCAGTATCAGCCACTTATCACTGGCAGGGTTGGGTTTGGACCTGCTGCCTTGGCCTACACCTGGGTTGCCCTCTGCAACCCCCAGTACTCCTTAGCCTAATGCTAGGCCACAGCCTGGGGCTTTCCAGGGTGGAGCTCCCCAGTTCCTCAGCCTTTCCCCAGCCCTGTTCCACCCAGGTACTCTGTCTCTGCTCCCTGCAGCCAGGCCCTTCTCTCTCTGAAGGCAGAGAGAGACTGTCTGAGCTCCTGGCTCCCTGCTTTTATAGGGCCAGCTAAGTCTGTTTGGGGCGTGGCCCCAGCTGCAGCTACTGCCCCAATCAGCTCAGCCTTCCCTGCCCCAGCCTTCTCCCAGGGCTGTTTCAATCCCCTCAGGGCAGGAGCGGGAGTCCACCCCGGTACAAGGTCTGTGCCAACAGCTGCCCCTGCAGGTCCAGGTCCAAGGGCATGAGGAATATATATAGTCTATGCTATCCTCAATTTTAAACGGCAGAGCGGGAGACTGTACTAATTAATACATGGGGAGGACTATGTTCCTGAAAAGCGCTCAGCCCTGCCCACAACCACAACCCCATTTTTTTCCTTTGAAAGTCATCTTAGGACATGGTGTTGCAGGATACTGTTTTCCTCAAAGACCTGCCCCCTCGTGCTTATGTAACCCTTCTGCCAGCAGCAACAAAGGCCATATTCTTACAGTTAGGAGGTCCCTTTTAAGGCTAACAGACATCATTGGCTCAAGACCCCACCCAGAAATTTTGGGATCACTAAACATTTTCCCGAGGCACCCTTAATAGATGATACTTCCCCACTTCTAAATGCTGAGCATTAGAACATTGAACATTGAACATTAGAACATTGCCTAGGTCCACACTACCTGCCTGATTCGGCAGGTAGAGATCGATCTTCTGGGATTGATTTATCGCGTCTCATCTGGACGCGATAAATCAATCCCAGAAGCGCTCCCCCGTCGACTATGGAACTCCTGCTCGCCGAGAGGAGGAAGCGCTGTCAACGGGGGAGCTTGCCTGCGCCACATGGACCCGCAGTAAATAAACTTAGTTCGATTTAGGAAACATCGACTTCAGCTACGCTATTCTCGTAGCTGAAGTTGCGTTTCCTAGATCGATCCCCCGCCCCAGTGTGGACCAGCCCATTGAAAAATTAGATATACCTAACAGTGGGCTGTGAAATATTTACACCCCTGAGCACCGTATTTAGGTCAATCTCACTCCCCCCACAACCCCACCCCCACCCCCAGTCAAGACATGGCTAGGTCAATAAAATAATTCTTCCATCAACCTAGCTACCCTCTGGGTACTAGGTTTGTGGGATCTGTAACTGTGAATTGCATATGTGCTGAAAACAGGGAAAGCAAGGATTCCAAAGGGAAAAGCGCGGAGAAAAAGGTCTCAAGAGTCTTTTCAGGAAAGGAATAGTGAAATGACAGACAGGAAAGTGCATTATGAACAGCTGAAGGAAAATCATCTGGTTGAGTTACGCAGAGAAAGGCAGATCAATACGGAGGACTGGATGAAATCACAGCTAGTAAATTTGCTGTATTCTAATGAGCAGTCAAGGAATGATGGTCCAGGTTTGCAGAGGACCTCCAGACTGCCGGCAGCGGGTCCAGCAGCTGGGGGGAGTTTTGGAGTCAATGCCCTGAAAGGAAACAGGGAAGAGGCTAACAGATGCAGCAACTAGATTCTATCCAGACCAAGCACTGTACTGCAGCAGGAGAGTGGATGGCTAAAGCAGGAGATGCTACAGCTGGAGAGGGATCCTGTATCTGGAAATCCAGCCGCTTGCAGGCTGGGAGCAGCAGCATCAGAATGAGAGAGAAGGAGAAGCAGTGTTAGCATGAGGAGAGAGAAAAGGACAGGGAGCATCAATATCAGATCGAGATGGAGAAACAGCGCCAGCATAACCATAGACCAGTAGGTAGATCAGCTAGTCCTCCGGTACCTGTCCCAGTAGGTGGTGCAGACTCCAAATTACTTCCTTGCTTTAGGGAGGGGGATGACATGAATATGTTTTTGAAATGGGGTGTGAATTGAATAAAGCGGCAAAAGAGGATATGGTAAAATACCTGGCTCCACTATTGCCTGGGATGAAGGCCTTAGACATTTCCCCCCCTTATGGGAAGGACTATAAAAAGTATGAGTTTTGGAGACTGATCCCTGAAGCATATAGGAGAAGGTTTTGGGGAGTTCAGAGAAAAGGGGACATGGCATATGCTGAGGTTTCAACTCAAATTAAGGGTTCTGTAAGGAAAGTGGTTGGGGGTTACCACGGTCAATGAGGCCTTCTTCCTGATCCAGACAATAGACAAAACCTCTGGCCCACAGAGGGCCCCAGTCCTTAGGGAAGGATTGGAAGAACTTGGCCTACTGAGGCGCCGTAAGACTGGGTGCTAGATCTGAGCTGAAGCTGTGATGAACGTGTAACCACCAGGAAACCCCTAGTGTGGAGTGTTGAAAGACTGCTCCTGCCAGAGCCCACATGAGAGTAGGGATTAACTCTGTAAACTGATTAGCATGGGTATATGTTTTCTCTGTTACGTTTTGTACCTTAAGAATAAAGTAGGTTTGTTTAGAAAGAACCATGGTGGTAACTTATATCTGTAGCAATCTCTTTTATCAGTCTTTCAAACAGGTCTGTTTAGTAGCCTGTCGTCACAGGGAACTGTTCAGCCTTGACACTCCCTGGTTAGGAGGCAATCAGACATGGGTCTCAACCTAAGAGAAATAATAGCTGGAAGCCTAAATTGGGTGTACTTGCTGTACCACTGAGGGGAAATACAGATGCAGTTGCCCTGAACTGTGACACGGCCTCTGAGGAGTGAATTAACTATATCTGTAGGAAAACCCTTTCTTTAACTGTAGGAAAATAGCTGCAACACCCTAGCTCTGCCGTTGTAGCATAGGCAAGTCCTTAGTCCATATATGAAATGAGGAAAGACTTTGTTGGAGGAAATAGGAACACAGCAACAATATGGAATCATAGGAGATTAGGGTTGGAAGAGACCTCAGGAGGTATCTAGTCCAACCCCCTGCTCAAAGCAGGACCAACACCAACTAAATCATCCCAGCCAGGGCTTTGTCAAACCGGGCCTTAAAAACCTCTAAGGATGGAGATTCCACCACCTCCCTAGGTAACGCATTCCAGTGCTTCACCACCCTCTTCGTGAAATAGTGTTTCCAAATATCCAACCTAGACCTCCCCTACTGCAACTTGAGACCATTGCTCCTTGTTCTGTCATCTGCCACCATTGAGAACAGTGTAGCTCTATCCTCTTTGGAACCCACCTTCAGGTAATTGAAGACTGTTATCAAATCCCCCCTTATTCTTCTCTTCTGCAGACTAAATAACCCCAGTTCCCTCAGCCTCTCCTCGTAAGTCATGTGCCCCAGGCACCTAATCATTTTCGTTGCCCTCCACTGGACTCTCTCCAATTTGTCCACATCCCTTCTGTAATGGGGGGACCAAAACTGGACGCGATACTCCAGGTGTGGCCTCACCACTGCTGAGTAAAGGGGAATAATCACTTCCCTTGATCTGCTGGCAATGCTCCTACTAATGCAACCCAATATGCCGTTGGCCTTCTTGGCAACAAGGGCACACTGCTGACTCATATCCAGCTTCTCGTCCACTTTAATCCCCAGGTTCTTTTCTGCATAACTGCTGCTTAGCCAGTCAGTCCCCAGCCTGTAGTGGTGAATGGGATTCTTCCTTCCTAAGTGCAGGACTCTGCACTTGTCCTTGTTGAACCTCATCAGATTTCTTTTGGCCCAATCCTCCATTTTTTCTAGGTCACTCTGGACCCTATCCCTACCCTCCAGCATATCTACCTCTCCCCCCAGCTTAGTGTCATCTGTGAACTTGCTGAGGGTGCAATTAATCCCATCATCCAGATCATTAATAAAGATATTGAACATATATCTATATGAATGATAAATGAAGCACTGCTTCAGGGTAACTTTGGGAGTGTTGTCAGTAGCTACCGGTGTGGAGAATGTGGAGAAATTGGAGCGGGTCCAGAGAAGAGCAACAAGCATGATTAAAGGTCTTGAGAACATGACCTATGAAGGAAGGCTGAAAGAATTGGGTTTGTTTAGTTTGGAAAAGAGAAGACTGAGAGGGGACATGATAGCAGTTTCCAGGTATTTAAAAGGGTGTCATAAGGAGGAGGGAGAAAACTTGTTCACCTTAGCCTCTAAGGATAGAACCAGAAGCAATGGGTTTAAACTGCAGCAAGGGAGGTCTAGGTTGGACATTAGGAAAAAGTTCCTAACTGTCAGGGTGGTTAAACACTGGAATAAATTGCCTAGGGAGGTTGTGGAATCTCCATCTCTGGAGATATTTAAGAGTAGGTTAGATAAATGTCTATCAGGGATGGTCTAGACAGTATTTGGTCCTGCCATGCGGGCAGGGGACTGGACTCGATGACCTCTCGAGGTCCCTTCCAGTCCTAGAATCTATGAATCTATGGTGCTCTGCCCTTGTTCGATGATGATAACAGTCGGCTACGTGCGTGTTCCCTCTCTGTGCTGCCCCAGCTCTGCGCAGATAGCTGACACAGCAGACCCCGAGAGAACCCCAAAGACCACAGACTCCAGTCAGGTACGAAGGCACCCGGCCAGGTTTATTGTCAAACGAAGCACAGTAATAGTTTCCTATAGACTCTACAGGACATACTATGAATATGTGCCCCCTGGCAATGGACACAGCTCAGTCAGTGGCGGGACACTCCACTGCCCTCTAGGCTGGACGACGATGTGCACTTCCAGACCTATTCTTATACAGGTGCAGAACAGATTACTCATTCCCCCTGACGTATTGAGGTGCAGCTCCTTTACTCATTAGGGTGCTGCTTCTCCCGTTACATGTCGGTTCAAACAAATCTATCCATCATGTTGTCCTTTTGACCCTGTCTTTAAGATGCACCTGCCCGTTCCTCGTTATCTCTGTGAAGTGTTCTGATGCCATGTTGGCACAAGTTCTTCTTATTAGCACTTATGTGTGGATGCACCTGCTTCTAGCAACCCTCTTCTCGCCAGCTTCTGTGAGTGGGGCCTGCCTCTGGCTCACAGCCCAGCTTTTGCTTAGCAATGCCTGGAAGTACTTTGGTTCAGGCTTCAGACTGGGCCTCTGACACAAGCGTTTATGTTTCAGGGCCTCATCTTACTACAGGGAGTAGTCTGTTAACTTGGTTCCCCACCTGTTGGCGTGAATGTCCAATAGGCAAATGTCCCTTTAGTATGTCACTTCCCTCGTGGGAAGCAGCCCCAGAGTCCTCAAGCAGGTCAGATTCCAATTCCTTGGGAAGTGCTACCTGGTTCTGTCCTGAGGCTCCAACTCTTAGCCCAGCAGTAGTGATTTCAGCTTTAATTTAATTTAATTTAATTTAGTGGCCAGGTAGGAGGGATTGTTGTGACTATTGGGCCAACAAACATACCCCCTATTGTGAGCTCAGATGTAAAAAGTATGTAAAAGTTCATAAGATGTTACAATAACCATGAAAAACAGGTCAAGTTGCTTATGATGTTGAATGTTGTAACAAGTACAAAAGAACCAGAAAAAGAAGCTGGATTAGTCTAAACCAAAAAGCCACTCTGATATAATCCAAGGACTGTTGAAATTATGCTTGGTCAAAACAGAAGATGTGGAACTGGAGGTTAATAGACCAAAATTGGCATGACGGATATTAGGCCTCATTGGTGGACAAAATAATGAGGAAAATGAATTATGATGCCCACTTCCACCCCTCCCCCTTTTTAGGTTCCTTAAAAAGAAACTTTGAATAAGATTAAGGGCAGCTGATCTTCCTCTCAGGAAAATGTCCTTTTTTCCCATCCCTTGTGATTTTTTCTGCCCCTTCCCTTTCTATCCTCTCTCTCTCTCACTCTCTCTCTTGGTTTTTCATCAAATCCTGAAGTCATCTATGCTGTATTCATCCAAGCTGGCTCTTTTCTTCTTAAACAAGGCAAATCAGATGATGTCCCTAACCAAATTGTAAACCAGGATCCAAGCAACAGCTGTCGTGACTTGCCAACCAAAAGCATCCACTTGTAACTAACCAGCGATCCAGTGTTCCAAAAATATCACCAAAAGCTGTATTTCACCCATCTTTGCTATCCTGTCTCTCCTCCACCTTGTGTTTGTCTGTTTATTAACACCAAGATAAGTAAATGCTCTCTACACATCAGGACCGAGAGTAAAATTAATCCTTTCCTTTTCGTCAAAGAAAGATTGTTCTGAAAATGAGAAACTGATATTTAGCTTCCAAAAGGAGAAACGCTTTAAAAGTTTTGACTGTTTGTTTTGCATAGTCATTCAACCAGTTTCAATATAAATGCCTGTTTTGATGTCTTGTTCTTTCTTGTGTTTAATCAATAAACTTTTAATTGAAATTAATGCTTTTAAGTGTTTGCCAAGTAACACCAAAGCCTCTGTTTAAAATAACCCGAAGCCTGCTTTCACTGTCTAACATTAAACAACAACAAGAGTTTATAAACACCTTTAACTCTCCTGGCTTCTGAAATTAATATCTATACAACAGAACCTCACAGTTCACTCAGCTCCGCAGTTATTTTCTGCAGCTTCTTCAAGAAGTTCTCCCAGGGGATTTCCAGACAGGAGTTTCACTGGAAGGGAACCAGTAGCATAAATCCCTTAAGTAAAATACTTGTGATCAAGGATACACTCCTTACCATAAAGGGTAAGTTCTTCTTCCTCTCTTGCAGTGCAGTCCCACTACTCTACCAATTCTGAGTTGGTGTACAATTATGGTGACTGTCAAAGTGTCACTGGAGGAATTCTGGATAGAAAGTTTATGCAAATGAAGTTTTCTGTAGCCATTCTTCACCCTGTTCATCAGCACATGGGAGCAGAGAGCTCCCGCCCCCTGGAGCTTCAGGCCGCATGGTATAGACATCCATGCAGCATGCATATTGCTTAGCAAACAGAGATCTCTCAGGCAGTGTGGTTCTAACATATTTTGGTCAATATTAATAATGTTATAAATTGCAAGAGCACCACTGACTTCCAGAATGAGGCCAACCATTACTGAAAATCCCCTTAGCCATTCTAATTCTCTTGGTAGTTGGGCAAATCATTAAACCCTCTGCTTTGGTTTTCCCATCCACAGAATGAGGATAATAAAGCTAACCAGAATTGGGCAGGAACCAGATTTTCCATTTCGTTGGATATTCAACAATTCTATTCCAATAGGGAACAAAAATATTCAAAATCTTCCACAAAACAAAACTCAGAAAGAAGTTTCTGGTACAAGTGTTTCAGTTCTGAAATGTTAAAAATATTATGATATATATATATATCATATATTTGTTTGTTTTGAAAATTGAGACAAAAACTCATTTTGAAAGGGAAAAGTCAAAACATTCCATTCTGATCTTATCAGAATGTGCCTTTCTGGGGTTGTTGTCACAGACACACACACCCTTCCACCAAGTCAAACTTTGTAGCAATCTACACGTTTCTGCAAATCATTTAAATTACAACGCATCATCGTTTTCTGATGGCAAAACATTTAGTCGGAAGTATTCTGACCAGCTCAAGGTGCTGACCTCACACTCTAAGGGCAGCTTTTTTTCCCCATAGAATATCAGTGTTGGAAGGGACCTCAGGAGGTCATCTAGTCTATAAAACACTTATAACTTCACTTATAAAAACCTTCCCAAGACAGGAAGATTTCCTCAACCAGCCAAAATAAAGCGGCCTTTATTCCTCCAGGGACCCAAATAGTTTCCACTGAGAATCCCAGTGTCTCCCACTCGCTAACTGTCCTTCCTTTGTTTAGAAGAGAGCTACCAAAGGGTTTTTCTGTTCAGTCAAAACCATGTGTTTTACCTTTTCAGATAATTGAAAACATCTCCCCTGTAATACTCTTCACAAGCTAGTACATATTCCCATCCCAGCTTGCCTTTGAAGTGATGGTTTCTGACTTCCACTACATTTTTTTCCTCTGTATAATAAAAGATCAGCTGAAGGACACAAATATATGCAGATTAGTTTGCTCCAGTTTCATTTCAGAGCACAAGAAGGCAAAGCTGGTCAGGTTAAAGACTATTTAGATAAGTTAGATGTACTGTATTTAAGTCAGCGAGCCCTGACAAAATTCACCCTAGGGTACTTAAGGAACTAGCTGAAACAATCTTGGAACTGTTAGCTATTATCTTCAAGAACGCAGGGCAGACAGGTGAGGTTCCAGAGGACTGGGAGAAGGGCAAACATAGTACCTGTCTTTTAAAAGAGGAACCAAGAGGACCTGGGCAAAAGATACTGGCAGGGTTTATCAAGCAATCAAATTGTAAGCACTTAGAGGATAATAGAGTGATAAGTAATAGCCAACATGAATTTATGAAGAACAAATCATGCCAAATCAACCTAATTTCCTTCTTTCACAGGTTTATTGGCCTAGTAGATGAAGGGAAACAGTAGAGATGATATATCTTGCTTTTGGTAACAGTCCCACATGACATTTTTGTAAAGTAGGGAAATGTGGTCAAGATGAAATTACTATAAGGTGGGTGCACAGCTGGTTGAAAGACCATCCTCAAATAGTAGTTATCAATGGTTTACTGTCAAACTGGGAGGAGATATCTTTGTGGGGTACTTACAGGGGTCTGCCTTGGATACCAGTACTATTCAATATTTTCATTAATTACTTGGATAATGGAGAGGGGAATACGGTCATACATTTTGTGGATGAAACCAAATTGGCTGGAGCTGCAAGTACATTGGAGGACAGGATTAGAATTCAAAATAACTTTGACAAATTGGAGAACTGGTCTAAAATCAACAAGATGAAATTCAATACAGGCAAGTGCAAAGGAAGGAAAAAGCAAATGCACAAATAGAAAATGGGCAGGGCCGGCTTTAGCAAGAGCGGGGCCCAATTCCTGGGGGCGGGGTCCGGACCGGAGCCGGTCGGCAGTTGGAGCAGAGCCACGGGGGCCGGGCCAGACCCGCGCCGCGCCGCGCCGCGCTACGGGGGCTGGGCCGGACCCGAGCCGCGCCACAGGGGCTGGGCCGGACCCGAGCCGTGCCGCGGGGGCCAGGCTGGAGCCGAGCCGGCCCAGACCCGCTGGGGCCGGCGCGCTCGGCCGGAACTGGGGCCGGACTGGGACGCGCCTCCCCGGAGCCCTTCTCGCGCCCCCCACCACCCCAGCTTACCTGGTGCTTCCTGCCCGCCCCTGCTTCTTTTCAGACTTCCCGCGAATCAGAGGTTCGCGGGAAGCAGGGGCGGGGGAGGAGCATGGGGTGGAGCGTTCAGGGGAGGGGAGGAGGGAGAAGTGAGCGGGGGGCGGGGTGGAGAGCTGCGGCGCGGGGCCCAATTCAGCCAAATCGGCTGAATCGGCCTAAAGCCGGCCCTGAAAATGGGAATAACTGTCTCAGGAGAAGTACTGCTGAAAAGAATCTGAGTGTTACAGTAGATCACTGTTGGCACATATTCAATCTGTGATGCAGCTGCAAAAAAAAGGCTCCCATTATTCTGGGTGTATTAACAGGAGTTTTGTATGTAAGACACAGGAGGTGATTGTTCTTCTCTGCTCAGTGCTCAGAAGGCCTCAGCTGGAGCACTGTGTCCAGTTTTGGGCTCCACACTTTAGGAAAGATGTGGACAAACTAGAAGGAGTCCAAAGGAGAGCAACAAAAATGATAAAAGGTTTAGAAAACGAAAACCTGACCTATGTGGGTAGCTTAAAAAATTGGATGTATTTAGTCTTGAGCAAAGAAGACTGAGGGGGACCTGATAACAGTCTTCAAATATGTTATGGGCTATTATCAATTGTGCTCCATGTCCACGAAAGGTAGAACAAGTAGAAATCAGCTTAATCTGCAGAAAAGGAGAGTTAGGTTAGATATTAGGAAAAAACTTCCTAACGATATAGATAGTTAAGTACTGGAATAGATTGCCAAGAGAGGTGTGGAGTTCCCATCGTTGGAGGTTTTTAAGAAAAGTCTGGGCAAACACCTGGCAGGGATGGTCTAGTTACATTTGGGTTTTGTCTCACCAAGGGGAGAATGGATGAGATGACCCATATGTACATTTATAATAGTGAGGGTAATTAACTATTGGTTGTGGTGGATTCTAAAAGATATGCTCTAGGAGAGTGGTCCCCAACCTTTTTCATCTGGCGGGTGCCAGACAACGAGCCGCGGAGGACCGTGGTGATGGACGAGCAGCCGCCAAAATGCCGCTGACAAGCGGCAACGTCAATAGGCGTCACTGCCGAAATGCCGCTGACAAGCAGCGTCATCCAGAGGTGTCACCGCCGAAATGACGCTGAAAATCATCGGCGACACCTCTGGATGACGCTTCTTGTCGGCGGCATTTCGGCAGATGCTCATCCACTGGACAGTATGCGGGCGCACTTAGACGCTCCAGGGGCGCCATGGGGCCTGCAGGCACCGTGTTGGGGACCCCTGCTCTAGAAAATGTTTCGGGCAAGGTCTGTGGCCTATGCTATTCCTGGTGAGACTAGATCACACTGGGCCCTTCTGGCCTTGGACTCCATGAAACCTCTTGAAGTCCCTCCCAGCCCAACGTCTCTATGCAATACATACTCTTCATTTATAAGACCCGGGTTTTCGGGTCTATCTACTGACCTGTATAATGCAGGTCATTACTCAGTAGTAAATGCGCACCTCACAATCTTGAATGCATTTAGCCTCACAACACATCTGTGAGGTAGGGCAGGGCTGTTATCTCCCTCGTACAGATAGGGAACTGAGGCACAGAAAGACCTTCCCAGGCTCACAAAGGGAGTCCGAGGCAAAGTGGGAAATTGAGTCAGGGTCTCCTGAGTCCCAGGCCAGCACCCTCACAACCTTCCTCTCTTCTTAAAGATCCTTCTTTAAGGGTTGGTCCTGCACATACTGGGCCCTGAATCTTGTGAATTTAAGCAGTAACTTGGCATAGTCCGAGCACAGGAGCGGGATGGCCAGCTCCTGAATTCTAATCTCAGTTCTGACACCGACTCCTAATCTGCGGCCAGGGGGAAAGTCACTTACATTCTCTGGGTCAAATATATTTCAATGCTGTTGAAGCCACGGACACTGTGCTTGCTTACATCAGTGGTGAGTGTGGCACACTGACTGTTGCCCTATCTGTAAAATGGGAATAATCGAGCAGTGTCACTACACTGGAGGACTGGGAGGGTTAATTAATGGTTGATTCTATCAGAGCGATTAAAGGCCACGACCCGGCTAAGCACACGTTTAATTGTAAGCATGTGAGTAGCCCCCTTGATTTCAGTTCACTGGGACTACTCACAAGCTTAAAGTTAAGCATAAGCTTAAATATTTTGTTGAATCAGGGCCTGAGCGCTTAATAATAATGATGAGTGATGGCGGAGTTATTTCCTGAAAGTTAATAGTCAGAGAGTTGCTGAGAGGCTACTGTGGTGCTGAAGGCCCTTAAAGATCAGCTAGTTTAACAGTCAGCCCTACCTGGTGGAGGGTGTTATATACCTGGACAAAGTATTAATGCAAAGGAAGAACAGACACTTGTAGATGGGGGAATCTTAAGACTTGATGTTTGGGGCCTGTTCAAAGCAGCCAATGATTTGAAAGCGCATACAGCACTTATCAAGCTATCCAAACATCTGGAGAAGCATCCCAGCCTGCACTGCTGTTCAGCACACTGACTCTTCAACCACCTCCCCTCCCCACGTAACCTATGTCTCCCTAACAAGCTCAAGCTTCCCCCTTACCTTATGTTTTCTCAGGAGGAGAGCCCAGATGCTCTCTCCCCTGCACCTTCAAGGGACAGCAAACTGGCCTACTCCCATTTCCTGGTTTGACAGGCTAGCCAGCAGGCCTCTTTGACTCCTGCCCCCAAATCCAAGACACTGCTGTCATCTGTGGGCAGTTAACCCGCCTGTCCCTCTTCCTACTGGAAGGGTGTCTCGAGAGGCAGAGGGCTGTGTGGGAAGGGTTGTGCCTCCTGCCAGGGGTCGATGGGACAGTGTTGCACCGCTTCAGGGGACATTCCCCTGGGAGGAATGGAGATTTGGGTCTGAGGGTATTTACATTGCAGTTAAAAACCCGCCTGCTGACTCGGGCTTGCTGGGCTCTGGCTAAGGGGCTGTTCAGTTATGGTGTAGCCACTTTGCAGGGTTCTAGAGCCAGGCTCCAGCCCAAGTCTGAACGTCTACACTGCAATGAAACAGTCCCGCAGCCCCAGCCCGAGCCAGCCGGCACCGGCCAGCCGTGAGTTTTAAATTGCAGTGTAGAAATACCCTGAGTGTCCTTTAATGAACAAAGAAAAGGGGTTGGGGAAGGGAAACACCCATTCCTAGCAATGACTTGTTGTGTTTTGAATAGTTAAGTTGAATAGCCCGTTGCAATGGATGTGTTTCTTAGGCCAGATATACTCTGCAAAGTTTTGTCAGCCGAGTTACATCAGTCAGGAATGGGGATGGGGGGAGGGAACCACACCCCCTACCTGTAATAGCAATGCTGGCAAAACCCGCAGTGTAGACACAGCTATGCCGACAGATGAGCACCTCTGCTGGTATAGCTAATAGTGTTCAGGGAGGAGCTATTACTGTGTCGACAGAAAAGCGTCTTCTGTCAGCATAAGCTGCATCTACACTAGGGGCCATCTGTAGTGTAGACAAGGCCTAAAAGATACACTCTAGCTCAACCAGAAGTTATCGGCTTGTTGCAGCTCTCATTTGGTTAAATTCTCTGGTCTGTCTTATACAGACTAGATGCTCACAGTGGACCTAAAATCTGTGAATATGGATTGTCTATTTACAGAAGTTAAAGCCATAAACAATAGTAAAGCAAGGTGTCCCGGGGCTAGCCCTTGAAGAGGAGTCAAATGCCCAGCCTCATTAGGTTTCAGAGTAGCAGGCGTGTTAGTCAGTATCCGCAAAAAGAACAGGAGTACTTGTGGCACCTTAGAGACTAACACATTTATTAGAGCATAAGCTTTTGTGGACTACAGCCCACTTCTTCGGATGCATACTCCACTCTGTATGCATCCGAAGAAGTGGGCTGTAGTCCAAATTTGCTCTAATAAATTTGTTAGTCTCTAAGGTGCCACAAGTACTCCTGTTCTTTTTGCAGCCTCATTAGCCAACCAAGGTCCACCTGGGGATAGTTAACTGCCTGAGTAGTTGGCAGACAGCTAATTAAGTAAGAGCACCTGGGCCTAATAAAAGGTTTAGGGGAGCTCTGTTAGGAGGCTCTAAAGGAGGGGAGTGTGAATGAGGCAGAGGCCATGCTCCTAAAGCAGGGGGGCTGAGTGAATTACAAATCACTTCAGGCAAGGAGGCCTGGAGGAGACCCTGACCAAGCTGGGGAGAGACTGCAGAGCTCTCCAGGCAGCAGAGAAGCCTGAGGCCTTACAGCAGAAGGAACCACTGGAACCCAGAAACTTTTGTGTGGGGACTTTTTTAAGTTTTATCTGGGCTCTGAGGTAACAGAAACCCTGGTGCAAGTGCTCCTGTCAAAAGGATTTATTAAATGGAGATGCACTGCTGTAGAGTGTTTGGCTTCTCCTTGACCAAGCTGCTAAAGTGAACTCATTGTTATATCACTGAGGGGGAACTGAGGCAGGCCACAAAACAGCCACACTCAGACGCAAAGAGATGCTTGGGAGATGACAGCACCTTCTACACAAGGGTTAAGGATCGATCCAGCTCTCATTGACGTCAGCAGAACCAAGAGCAGTCCCCAAAATGTCAAGGTTGCCTGAGCCTTATCATATAAATCCATTTATTTGCCTAATCAAAGAGATCCTGTTAACTACACTTTCCTGAACAACAAATACAGCTGCAATTACTTTTGGCAGAGAAGAGCAAACACAAGCCAGTTATGTTTCATAAATCACTGTCCTCTGTATCCCATTTTAAAGGCAGTATTAAAAATGTTGCTGCAAGCTTTTTTCAGACATTCAGTGAGAGCAATTTCTGCCCGCAGATTCTCTTAGACCCTGATCCTGCATCAGCAGAGACAGTGGGAGCTTTGCCATGGACTATAATTGTTAATTTTGCAGTGTCACCTGGAAACCACAACTGAGATCAGGGCCCCATTGCGCTAGGTATTGTACATACATAGTTAGAGATAATCCCAGGCCTATGGAGCTTCCAGTTTAATGACCAGGTTGTGGCCCATTCAGCATGCCAGTCCAAGGCGGTAAGGAGGCACCCCCTTTCTCCCATGTGCTGCAGAGCTACTTCCTACACACGTGAGAAAGCAGGCTGCTCAGAACTACCATGATCCCCTCTCATGCAGATAGACAGGAAAGGGGGGTAGGGGTGGAGTACGAACTACCCCTTCCAATACACCACTGGCATAGCTACCCCAGCATATCAAGGAGTGTGCTCTGTGCTGGGTATAGACCTGTCACAGTGTATACCCTCCCCACGGCAACAGGGAGACTGGGACAAAGATTGTGACTCCAGGCTGTCCAAACAACAGAGCGCTTGGGTCTAGATTGTAATGGACCAGACAGACAAAGGGTAGCGGAACAGAAAGTTTATTGTCCCCTTTTTAGAGATGGGGAGCCAAAGCAGAGTGGTCACACAGGGAAGCTGTAGAAGAGGAGGAAATTGAAGCCAGATCTCCCGAATCCCAGGCCCATGTTTTGACAAAGACTGGTCACCATCTCCAAAGCACCAACCATAGTATCTAGGTCATCTCCCACAGAGTTCATGGTGGCTGTTGCGTCCCCTTCTGACATGCCTCCTTCCTCTGTACCCAGTCCTGCCAAACACCATACTGGGCAAAATCCTTTTGGAATGTATTGTGTCTTTGCTTCTCACTTGGTTGATAATTGCCGAGCATCTGAACTGCTCTTTTCCTTTCTGACTAGGGCTAGAAAACATGCCTCAAAGTGATACATTCAAGGAGCTCAACACGTGTAGCTTAACAATGAGAAGGTTAAGGGGTGACAGTGGAGAACAAGCCTAGGTCTGCTTCAAAATGTGATCTGCAATGTTCTCAAAACCTTCTCCTACTTCGTGTAGCCTTTGGAGATTCTTTACTCCCCTCTTGACCCCCATCACACACCTTCTCTGTGGCAACTTGAGTTGTTGGTTACTGGAAAAAATACTCTGAGGACAACATTAAGGAGAAGAGATGAAAATAAACTCATTTGAGCATGGGGGAGGCTGCTTAGCCTGGGTTCCCCCTGCCTTGCATCTTGTGTTGTCATCTACAAATGACAAAACGGGACAGTTAAATGTTTCCATACTGCTTCGGTAGCAAATGTACAACTGCTTTTCACTGATACAAATAACTAAATCAGGAGCAAAATAGAGGAGAATCAGGCCCATTGGCTAGGGTGACCAGATGTGAGGAAGAAAATATCGGGACACCAGGGAGTAGGGGGGGGTCTGCCGGCAGAGCAAAAAAAGAAAGAAAAATTCCGGCGGAGCAAAATCGGGCAAACACCAAAAAATCGGGACGTCTGGTCACCCTACCATTGGCTTTGTGCTGTTTATTTCCTCTCCCTCAATCACACTCCACCTCTTCCATTGTTATTCATGATGGAAGAGTTCTGACTTCCTCTATTGCTAAAAAATCCATTCTTTCACTAACATCCCTGCTAATTAAACCCAAACCCATCCATTTGGCCCTTCACTATCATTACCATCTTCTCTCCAGGTTTCTTCACTGCCGTGCACTGCCACTTCTTCAGTCATCATCCGCTCTTGCCACACCACTCTACTCCTTAAATCCCTTCACTGGTCTTTTACCGTATAAAGTACAAGTTGCTTACCCTCCCTGTTCTATACAAGTTCCTGATACGTGATTTATTGGGTTGTTCCGTTTTGCTGGATGATTTTTTTGTTCTATTTCCCCACCAAACAGCATCATCAGGGCTTGTGATCTTTCACTGCAACTGCCAGCGAGGGCCGTTCCTTTGAAACCTGCCAGCATATAATTTGATTAGTCATGTTTTTTTGTGAACGAAGCCAAAAATAAGGAGAAACTTTCCACGAAACACTTGAACAATGGACTCACAGTCACTTAACATTACAGAAAAGCATGTGCGCGTACAACCTTGCACCAATCACAGCAATAGCCAGTAACTGTCATTGAAACCAATATGACTAATACTCATCTCTTACATAAAGCTTTACCATCTCAAAGTGCTGCAGTGTCACCTATTAAATACTAATGCACACAGGTCAATAAGGTCATTCTTTCCATTTGACACATGAGGCAGCTAAGGCAGAAAGATGAACTGTCTTTCCCAAAAGCACTTCAGATCTGGGATTAGAACTCAAGTTTCTCTCCCCAGTCCTGTGCTCAGACAGGCGGAAGTTGCACATAGAAGGGCTACAGGATTGGAAGACGTCTGTTTCTCTCCTCTGTATCATTGGCACTAGGCCTTCAAAGCCCACTTTACTCATTCGGACATATAGATTTGTAGTGTCTACAGTCAGGAAGGACCGTTATGATCATCTAGTCTGACCTACGTTACAGAGGTCAAAGAATCCCACCCAATTCCTGATGCATCTTTCCTGTCACGTAGCAGCTTCCTGGGGTGGGGTGTAGTAGGACTACTGGGCCTCCCACAGGGAGCTGCAGAAGCCAGATATACCCCCTCACTGTGGTCTTTCATTCGAGACCCCCAGTCCCCACCGTCCTACCAGCTCTGTAATTGACCTGATCCCACGTGCTCAGCTGTCAGGTTCCTCCTCCTAAAAATTATAGGGACAGTCTCTGAGTGAATGTAGGATGGCTCGTTCCTTGGCACACGGGGAGTTAAAAGAGTGGCTGGCATGCTGCTTCCTGGGCTTCAGAACGGAGCGCTATCTGTTCATGCCAAACACAAAACTCATGAGCACAATGTGAATCTGTCCCTAAACTTTTAACATGCCTTCCCCATTAGGCTGTTAGGCAGCAGACACTGAACTCTGTGCACAGCTGCTGTGGATTTACTCTGGGATGATGGCTGAAGCTGCTAATCAAAACATCAGAGGGCAATGGATTTTTTCCACGTTAGCTTTTTGACTCATCTCGGCGTGTTGTTCTCTCGATCTTTGTTGCTTGTTTTAACGTCTCCACCAGTCAATCATCTGAAAACATTTCATTCTTCTCTGTCTTTATTCAGTGTGGGAGAGACTCCTGATGGTTGATGTGCTTTCAGCTTGGGGCAGGATCGTCACACTCTCACTGACGCTGCTCGGCCTAGTAGAGCAGAACGAAACGTTTGCACCAGAACTCAACTAGGGCCTCAGTCAACACCCCCGCACCTGAACACTCCCAAACTTTGGCTCCAAACTGGATTTAGCAGCTAGCTCCTGCCTCTAGAGCCGGTCGCACTAAACCTCCACCCCCAGCCTGTGGAGAGAGTGGGCTCTAGAGCTGAACTCTTCAGCCTAGGCCCTCGCTAAGCAAAATCTGAAAGCAAGTGAAACTTGTTGTGACCAACTCATGCAAAAATTATGGTTTTGCCATGGAAACTTAATGAAACTCTGTGGTTTCCGCTGTGTTTCCTGTTGAGCACTGGACTGGGACTCAGGAGATATGGGTTCTATCCAGGAGTGGCGGAAGCTCTATAAAAGTGTGTGTGTGGGGGGACCACTGGCAGCCCTCCCACTTTTAAAAGTGATTGGGACAGGGCTCTTTCCCCTCCCCTCCCCCCGCCAATCCCCATTCTGGCACCTCTGGTTCTATCCTGGCTCTGCTTGCTGGGTGGTGACCTGGAACAAGTTACATCACCTCTCTGCACCTCAGTTTCCCCATCTGTAAAATGGGGCTAATGACACTGTTCTCCTTTGTAATGCACATTGAGATCTACTGAGGACAAGTGCTATATAATAGGTAGGTATATATTGTAAACGAAATGCACAGAGTACAAATCCAGCTGGGTTGAAACCGAATCTGTGCCTGGGCCACAACTCAGCGATAGTACTGATTACTCTCAGCTCTGCCAGCTCTCTGCGGAGGACGATGTGCCATCTTCAGTCAAGCATGTGCCTCCTTTCCCCCCCCCCCGATCTCATATTAAATTCTCCATGTGTGTATTAGCCCCACTCAGCTAGAGCTTACAGAAGGGCGGCTTTGTCACATGCAGCATGTTTAGCCTTTAATGTCACCAACCCTAAGTCTTCAAACGCATGAGCCAGGCCAGGCCCCAGAAATTGTGAAACTGACTTAAAAATCATGAGCTTTAAAAACAAATACAGATGAAGTTCTTTTTATTTGCCTTTTGAACCGTTAGGGTTCACGTTTTCAAGCTTATCCCTGCACCTATGAGGGAAAGAGACTTACTTTTGAAAACTAGAGTGCAGAATCTGGCACAGTCACATAACTTCAGGGGGTAGGGCATTAAGAGAAACACTAACAGTGCGAGACTCAGGCTAAAATGGCAAGAGTTGGCAACACTGAGAAATGCAGCGTCCTATTTGCTAACTAGCCTGAGTTAATAAACAATAACAATAATACCTAGCTTCTATATAGAGCTTTTCATTAGAAGATCTCAAAATGCTTTACAAAGGAGATTGGTCTCCTCAGCCCCATTTTACAGATGGGAAAACTGAGGCACCCAGGTCACCCAGCAGGCAAGTGACAAAGCTGAGAATGGACCCCCCCAGGTTTCCCAAATGTCAGACTAGTGCACTATCCACTAGCCCATGCTGCCTGCTGAGTTACCCAGGGCATATTATGCCAGCCCAGAACATTTCACATTGGCTGCCTGTAAATGGGCAGGTTGAATTTAAGGCGGTGCTGGTGATCCCACTACTGCATGAGTTCTCGATAGGCTATATCAGGCCTTTGCCAGCTCAGTCCATCTTTCACCATTTTTAAAAATCAACTTCAAACTTCCTAACACCAAGGGGCTCTCTCTAGCCACTGGTGTCCTGTATTTACGACCTGATCCCTTTTATTACTTACCCTCCCTTTGTGGCTTTTATTTGTTAAGCTTTCAGAAGGTGGCCTTTACTCTAACATTTTCAAATACATTGCCCCAGACCCGTGACCACCTGGCATTTAATGGTTGCCAGGCTACATGGCACCATGGCCGCTCAGAACTTCCCAGGAGCACTGTGGCTAGAATGCAGCGCCTCCAGCTTTGCAGACCTCTTAATGCTTGAGCTAAAAAGGGTCTTTGTGGGTCTTAGGGCTCATCAAATCATGGGGCAACTTTTTTGTGACAATTTTGTGACATCCCTGGTTGTTGTGCGTGGTTTTGTTTGTGTTTGTTTCCCAAACTCCAAAATTTTGTTGCTCTATAGCTGGTTTCCCCCTCACACCCCGCAGTCAAAAATCCTAAATCTAATTTTGGACACAATTTTGAATAATCTTTTCACCAAAATATTAATGGGAAAAAATAATTGGAATTTTGAAACTTTTTGACAAGCTTGAGTTAGCATGCAGTGACACCGGCTTAGAACAGACTTTCCAGCAGTTCTGATTCGGTTCAGGGAAGGCAGTGGTTTATGTACACAGATACTATTATTATTTACTTTTGGTTTGCACTGCAGTACCACCCAGTCCTGGACCAGGGCCCCATTGTGCTAGGTGCTGTACAAATGCAGAACAAAAAAAGTCAGCCCTTGCCTCAAAGAGTCGGTGATGAAAGCAGGTAGGAACCTGTAAAGAACAGAACAGAACGACACTCATTACACTGTGATGATGTCCCACAGCCGAGGTGATCCAGTTGAAACACATCACTCTATATGTGCCTCTTGTGAGCTTTATAAATAACATTTCTGTTGTTTTCTACAATCTTTTTGAGCTCAGGCCAAATTTCTTTTTAACCCGCTAATGCATTCAACTTCTTCATAGGTATAGTTGCTGCCTGATCATCTTTGGAGCTGCAAGTTAATATATCAGTTGCCCAACACCTTGTAAGACTGAATAGCTACATACCAGAACTTGGTAATGTCATTTAGTCACATCCTTTGCAATTGGATCTCATCCACACCTGTGTTGTTATTACTGACTAACATTTTTAAGGCACCCATCACTGTAGCATCTAGGTACGAAGGTTTTTCAGTAACATGGCAGTAAATCCTGCACTATGCAGAGCACTCACAATTCCCAAGAGTGTATGTTTACGTTACAGCTGCTAGAGCGGCAATGCGATTGTGTTGCAGCGGTGGCACTATAGTGCCCTAGTGTAGCTGCTGCTCCGTCAATGGATGGGGTTTTTCCATTGATGGAGTTAATCCACCTCTCTGAGAGGCAGTCGCCAGGCCAATGGAAGACTTCTTCCATCCACCTGGCAATGTCTATAATGGGGTTAGGTTGAACTAACTACAGTGCTCAGGGTGCAAAATTTTTTACAGCCCAGAGCAATATAGCTAAGTCGTCCTAAGTTTTAAGTTTAGACCAGGCCTAAGACTCCATCCTGTCCGAAGTCAATAGGAGTTGACGGTACTCAGCACTTCGTAGGATTAGCCCTGCTGCACCCACTTGGTAGACTCCAAGATCCAAATCTACCCTTTCCACATGTTTTTAAATATATTAGGCCTGATCTTCCTCTGCCTTGTAGCTTGTGTAGTTAGATCCAGATCCTCAAAGATATTTAGACTCCTAACTACCACTGACATCAAAAATACCTTTGCACCTCTGGGCCTAAACATCGGTAGCTAGACCCACTTTGCATAGATAGGTGCAGACCGCTACACAACTTGTAAGACAGTGGAAAATCAGGCCCATAATGATGAGGAACAAACGATGATGCCCCCCCCCCCAAATAAAAGCTCAGGCAGCATAAGAAAAAAACTTTAGCAGGCCTGGAAACAGGCAGTAATCCCACAAAAAGAACAGGAGTCCCTGTGGCACTTTAGAGACTAACAAATTTATTTGAGCTTTCGTGGGCAGGGCTGGCTCCAGGCACCAGCTTAACAAGCAGGTGCTTTGGACGGCCAAGGGAGAGGGGCGGCACCTGCGGCAATTCGGGGGCGGCAGGTCCCTCACTCCCTCTAGGAGCGAAGGACCTGCCGCTGAACTGCTGCCGCTGCCGATCGCGGCTTTTTTTTTTTTTTTTGCTTGGGGCGGCAGAAATGCTGGAGCCGGCCCTGTTCGTGGGCTACAGCCCACTTCATCAGATGCAGGTTTTATTTAATCCCACAGGTTTTATTTAAAATTGCAGTGCAGTAACACAAGGCCACCACACAGGGGTGTGTGAGTTTGAGAATTATTGGAAGCTGGAGGGAAACAATGCATCTGAAGAAGTGGGGGTTTTTACCCACGAAAGCTTATGTCCAGAAAAATCTGTTAGTCTTTAAGGTGCCACCAGACTCCTTGTTGTTTTTGTGGTATAGACTAACATGGCTACCCCCTGAATAATGAACAAGGTTGTTGTTTTTTCTTTATCCATTGTGGGTGGGGATGGGGAGACTGTGTAGTGCAGTATCCACAAGCCCTTTGTTTGCTTTTTGGCTACTCTTGTGATGGGGCAGACACTGCAGAAAAGGACCTGGGGGTGACAGTGGACGAGAAGCTGGATATGAGTCGACAGTGTGCCCTTGATGCCAAGAAGGCTAACGGCATTTTGGGCTGTATAAGTAGGGGCATTGCCAGCAGATTGAGGGACGTGATCATTCCCCTCTATTTGACATTGGTGAGGCCTCATCTGGAGTACTGTGTCCAGTTTTGAGCCCCTAGAAGAAGGAGGTGGAAAAATTGGAAAGAGTCCAGCGGAGGGCAACAAAAATGATTAGGGGGCTGGAGCACATGACTTATGAGGAGAGGCTGAGGGAACTGGGATTGTTTAGTCTGCAGAAGAGAAGAATGAGGGGGGATTTGATAGCTGCTTTCAACTACCTGAAAGGGGGTTCCAAAGAGGATGGATCTAGACTGTTCTCAGTCGTACCAGATGACAGAACAAGGAGTAATGGTCTCAAGTTGCAGTGGGGAAGGTCTAGGTTGGATATTAGGAAAAACTTTTTCACTAGGAGGGTGGTGAAGCACTGGAATGGGTTACCTAGGGAGGTGGTAGAATCTCCTTCCTTAGAGGTTTTTAAGGTCAGGTTTGATGAAGCCCTGGCTGGGATGATTTAGTTGGGAATTGGTCCTGCTTTGAGCAGGGGATTGGACTAGATGACCTTCTGAGGTCCCTTCCAACCTGATATTCTATGATTCTATGAAACGATTTCCGGTGAGCTGCAGCCAAAAGCACGTCTGTTATACTCGAGCCCAAGCCTTCTCAGCCAGCAGAGCGAGGGTTACGACCTGGCCAGGATTTGACTGGCCTGGCTAGGTTTTTTTACGGATTTGCCATTTGCCAGAAAAAGAATTTAATATGCTGGGTTCTTTTTTTTACATGGATCTAAAGATTTACATTATTATCACAATGCACTGGGATATCTAATGAGAGAAGTTTCTGTGTCCAGCTAAAGATGCTGCAGTGTTCCCACTTGTGCAGTTTAAATAAGGAAATGATGTTATCAATCTAATCTATACATGTTCTCTCTCTAGATAGTATTAATGGCTGTTGGGGGGGGGGTTGCCTTGTGGTTGGAGTTGCAGCAGGCTTGCCTTGCGGGAGTAGGGGGTGTTTTTTTTACATTTCAAAGGTGATAACTGTAGCCTGTTCTTTGTACTGTGCTTGCCACTGGGTGTCAGCCTTTTGTTTTGCACATTTTAAAATCCAGGGGAGACATTCGCCCTGATGCAGGGAGGCCAGCCCATGCCTATGTGCCACCTAAGTCCCATTTAAGAGACATTTTTATTGCTTAAGTGCAGGTAGGCTTAGTGATGCTGGCTCCCTGTGTGGGAGGGAGGAGGTGGAGTCCTCCCAGTGCCTAATTCTGGACACCATTCTCTCCCCCAGCGCCGTCACCCACATGGGAGTAGAAACCCAACGAACTCACACAAGTTCTTGGCACGGTTCTGTCAGGGGAATGGGATTCTGTCCCCACCACCCCACAAAGAGGCTGGAGGTTCCAAGCCAAACCAAGGGCCTCTCACTGCTTCCTCCTCTTCCTGGCTGACGGTGGCTCCTGCACAGCACAGAATCCGGACTGCTAGAAGCGCCCCCCAAGCCAGGACCCTCCTGCAGCATTGCTGGGAGCCAGCAGAGTCCGGCTATGCCCCACCTACACACACACACACACTCACACACTCACCTCACCTGCCCTCTCCTGTAGAGCTGGCACCCTGCAGAACATCCACGGTGAGGAGGCTTTTGTGGGGACTGGGCAGACCATCCTGTAGCAATGGCAAGCTCCCTCCTTTGACGCACACCCACTGAGAGCCACAGGCTCCCCTCCCCGTGTGGAAATTTGTAGTGTATTGTATTTGTATAGCAGTAACACCTAGAGAGCCTACACAAAACCAGGCCCCCCCGTTATGCTAAGACTGTGTAAACACATAGTAAGAGACAATGTCACAGGGAGCTGGCAGATAAAACAGACAAGACAGAAGAAGGCGAGAGTGGAAAAAGACACTTGCTGAAGTTCCCACACAAGGTCAGTGGCAGAGCCAGGAAAAGTACCTAGATCTTTTGACTCCCACACCATTGACTCCATCCACTAGGCCACACTACCTGTCATGTTGGAGAAAGCCTTCCAGGGCAGGCATTGTCTCTTTAGCTGTGTTTGCACAGCACCAGGGACGGCTCTATAGTTTTGCCGCTCCAAGCATGGCAGTCAGGCGGCTTTCGGTGGCATGCCTGCGGGAGGTCCGCCGGTGCTGCGCCTTCAGCATCCCCGCCGCCGAATTACCGCTGAAGCCGCAGGACCAGCGGATCTCCTGCAGGCATGCCGCCAAAGGCTCCCTGACTGCCACCCTCACAGCGAAAGGCAGGCCGCCCCCCCCGCAGCTTGCCGCCCCAGGCACGCGCTTGCTGCACTGGTGCCTGGAGCCGCCCTTGCACAGCACCTGGTCAGGGTGCATGAGAATAGATTGTAAATGGCTCGATCCATCCAGCACTTGAGGGGGGGGCCAAAGATCCACACTGGGTTAGTGTGGACTGCAACAGCAACTTGGTCTATGCTGGCGGTGGCGTGATGGGTATGTGTAGCTACATATCGTGACGCCCCAGTCCACACTGCGGTGAGTAGCTTCATGCAGCCATGAAAGGCTTTGGCAGAGAGGAGGCAGCGGGGAAACACTCTGCAAGCAGGCAGGTGATGGGACAACACACAGCTTAAAATAGCAGTGCAGACAGGGGAGGCGCTGCCCGGGGGTGCAGAGAGACGTGTAGGGTACATACCCTAAGGTTCTGGTGTAGCTGTATGCCACTCCGGGGCTGGAGCACCCACGGGGAAAAATTGGTGGGTGCTCTGCACCCACCAGCAGCTCCCTACCCCCCCCCGCCCCAGCTCACCTCTGCCTCTGCTCTGGCTCCTCCCCTGAGCGCGCCGCCGAGTCCTGCTTCTCCCCCCTCCCTCCCAGCGCTTGCGCCGCCAAACAGCTGTTTCGCACGGCAAGCGGTGGGAGGGAGGGGGAGGAGGAGGAACGTGGTGCGCTCGGGGAAGAGGAGGGGCCGGGTCGGGGATTTGGGGAGGGGTCCAATAGGGGCAGGGAGGGGGCAGAGTCAGGGCGGGGCCTGGGGCGGGGCCGGGGGAGTGCGAGCACCCTCCGGCCCCAAGGAAAGTTGGCGCCTGTGAGCAAGAGCAGTCAGGCTCAAGAGGGAGCAAGGCTATTTAGGTGTTGCTCCATTCAGCAGTGCAATACCTAAGTCCCAAAAATCTGGATCTGAGTGCCGGATGAACAGGAGGATGATGCTTAGGACTAGTTTCCCTCGGAAACACTGATTCTTGCCTCCACTCCATCCTTTTGTATCCTGCACACGTGAGTATGGCAGTGGGCCCTCAATTCATGAATGGACTCGAGTGTACTTTGCAGAGTAAGGATAGTTTCCTGAATAGGGGCCTGGCTCTGCAGGGAGCTTGGGGTTTATGATCACTCAGGCTTGGTCTACACTAGCAACTTATGTCAGTGTAACTATGTCACGCAAGGGTGTGGAAAATCCACAGCACTGAGCGGTGCAGTTATACTGACCTAATTCCCAGTGTAGACAGTGCTATGTCAACGGGAGGACTTCTCATAGCTACTGCCTCTCAGGGAGGTGGATTACCTACGCCAATGTGTGAAGCCCTCCTGTCAGCATAGATAGCATCTTCACTGAACCAGCGCAGCTGCATTGACACAGCATTTTAAGTGTAGACAGACCCGCAGCCTAGAGGCACTTAACTCTACTGGAGCCCACATGGAGCAGCCATTGCACCATCACTGGAGGCTGCACCCCGAGCAAGGACTTGCAAGCTCAAGCCCTAAGTGTTGCTGGTTTTTAGATGCTCTGCAAAAGGAAGCAGAATTTTCCATGGTGCCGGCTGGGGCATTGGGATGCAAAGTGGCTACATTCAGAATATCTAGGACACTGGCTGTTTCGGGTTATATTTTATTTTGTCCAGGGGTGTAAAATGTGCAACAGGTATGTTTATAGGACTGCCAGCTCGTTAGCCAATAGGAATTGCAACCAAAAAAATAAATCAAACCAAAGAAATCTAACCATATACTGCTCTACAGCAATTAGTGCAAGTCAAGTAAAACATTGGTTCGACACAGAAAAACAACTAAAAAGGCATTTCCAGGCCACAGGTATTATACACTGTGCTGTGAGGCAGTTACATTTTTCTCTCGGGGTGGGGGGAGAGAGAGAGTGGGAAAGCACCTAGTAAGCATATTCAAGCTTAGCATTTTCAACCCTTTCAGTCAGGCCCCCCCTTCTGCCCCCAAAATCACAAGTGTGGTATAAACAGCACAAGATTTAAAAAGAACACTAAAAGCTGGGATCTTTTTTATTTACTCTCTGGTTTCTGAGCCTTGTATGCAAGGGGCATTGTCAAGCTTTTCTCTGCAAGCATGAGTACTACGAACTTACTGTTCTAATGCAAGCTGAGATTCTCCTGTAATCACCTGACTCCAGGAGCTGGGGCTTCAAGTGAAACACCGACTATCTTGAGACTCATGATAGAATAACGAGAGTTGGAAACACTGGTTCCTTCACCTGTTATTTGTGCAGTAACTTTCTACCCTCATGCACCCAGCCAACTACTCTCCCCAGCAAATGGGGAAGGTGACTGGAGGCAGAGCTGCTTCTGTTCTCCAGCTGTCCCTGCCCATTTGTGGGGTCACAAGAAACTCCTGCTCTCCTGTCTGTCTAGAATGAAACATTCTGAAGGTACGTTCTCTCTTTTGCCTTTGCACAGAGACAAAAGAAAGGAAACGAGATGACTTTTCTAAGCCTGACCATTGTAATTGAGAGTGCTCAGAACTTGGCAGAACTGGCTCCCTATACATTTGCAGCACCAGATTTTCAAAATCATGGCCTCAATAGACTCATAGACTTTAAGGTCGGAACGGGTAGGTTTACACTGCAGCTGGGAGCACGTCTCCCAGTCCGGGTAGACAGACTTGCGCTAGCTCGGCTCGAGCTAGTGCGCTAAAAATATCACTGTGGGCCTTGTGACACAAGCAGCAGTGTGGGCTAGCTGCCTTAGTACGGACCCAGGAGGTTGGGCAGCCTTGGACCCAGGCGGCTAGACCGTGGCACAACGTCCACACTGCTAGTTAATTGTGCGCTAGCTCAAGCAGAGCTACCCAGACCGTGTAAACATCACTTATTAGTGCATGCATCATGACAGAATGACATGTCCCGTGTGTGTGTAGATATAGTGCAAATATATTTTGTGTGTGAGAATTATCAACCAGTTTGTCCACATCTTTCTGGTACTGGGGATGATGGCTGTCTGAACAGACAATATAACTGAACTACTGCGTGTTTTCTTATCCGTTTGCAGGAATTCGTGGCCAACTGGCAAAGCTGACCAGGGCTTAGCACTTATCCTTTCACTTGATTAACTGAATATGTAGCTACTCAAACATCTGGTGTCTCAAGGTGACTTACCAGGGGCTCTACCAGTTGGATAGAATTGTATGTGGCTTCCTGTCTGATTTCTAGTCACTGCTCTTATGAGGAAAGTTAAACTCTCTCTCTTTTAATGTATTAGTTCCACTTTTTTCAGGCTTCTGGTCTTTTCTAAAAATGGAGAGCTATGTCGTTCTTCCGCTGTGACAAGAATGATAGGCCCTGAAGTCAACGGGGCTACACAAGTGCTTAAAATTAGGCATATGCTTAAGTACCTCCAGTATCTGGGCCATAATTAATAATGATGAGAAGAGGAAGAAGATGCCACCTCACTAGGGTGACCAGACATCCCAATTTTATTGGGATCGTCCCAATATTAGGGGCTTTGTCTTATATACGCAACTATATTACCTCCCCCTGCCTCCCCAGGCCTCCCCCCCCCAAAAGTGTCCCACTTTTTCACACTTGTTATCTGGTCACCCTAAACCTCACCACTAGCTCAGAGAGAATGTAGCCATATCTAGTTCCTTCCAGGCAAAAGGCCTGATTCTGTTCTCACACCAGTTGAAATCAGAAGGGACTCCCTTGCAACTAATAGAGTTATACTGCTATAAATGCTATCAGCCTCTCAGACTCCCAGGGAGCAGCTGAAAAGAACCTCATTGACAGTCACGGTTGACATGCAGTTCATGATTAGGAGAGCAAGGCTGAGTTATGGCAGGGTCATGGAGAAGGCACGGTGAGATGCGCCCTCCAATGTTTCACACACACATGAACACCTGTATATATACCTGTGGCCCAACATCACCGCACAACATTGAAATGTAAAGAAACTGCAAGGCAGAAATAGAGTCTGTTATATTCCTTCCACCATGAAATGATCTCAGCCAGCTACATACAACCAAAAAGAGCTCATTCAGGGAAAATCAGCCTTAACTTCTTATTGTAATAATAATAACAATGGTTTCCGTTAACCATAAACATTGCAGCTAGACAATTAAATAAAGGAGTGAATATTTTACAAAAAGCCTTTGGAAGCCGCCAAATTTGTATATTCTGCAAACAAATTGGCATTTAAATGTTGCAGTAAAAATTTGTCATTGGTTGGACTTCTGGAACAGTTTGGCTTTCCAATGTTTGCCACACACACAAGAACCAAGTCCTGTTCAGAATTTAAGAGACTCAATTAATACTGTTTAATAAATATGTAAAAGTAGCCTGTCGTTTTAAAAAAATCTATAGGTTCAACTAAAGTTAAGGATGATTGTCCCATGATTAACTAAGGCAAACTTGTTTGTGTGTATTTTTTTCCTTTCTTTTTTTTTTGTACATAAAGCAATCACATAAAAATAGTTATAAATAGAAAACTTTCAAAGTTTTTTTCCCCACAGACAAACAGGAAAAAAAAATTAAAAACCAAAAACAAAATTAAAACCAAAAACACACCTTGCTTCAAGTTCTCGTAGATTATACAGTACTCAGCATCTTTGGATACTTTACATGACTCCAAATCGTAGACAAAAACACCTGAAATAACCAGTTGTCTGTAAAATGTAGTTTGTATAAGAAGTTGGTACATATACAAAAAAAAGTTTGATGCAGTTTTAAAAAGTTTTCTTTCCAGTTCCCACTGTTCATGGCACACAGCGTCTCTGTGCATTTAATTTTGGAGGGCGGGGGGAAGCTAGTCTCAGGCAGTTCATCAGGATCATTCTTTTAAATGTGTTCTCAAAGCAGAAAGGAATTATTTATTCTCGAAGTGCTTCTTGACAAAGGGAATCATATGTGAGAGCGACTTCGAAGAGGGTTCTCATTTTGTCCCGTGCACGTAGCAACGTCAGTGCTCCAGTGGAGTGACCCTCCTCGAATTGTGACTGAAGAGCAGCACCTTTAATAGATGAACTGAAATTTTAAAAAAAGAAACTATGGTCCTCTGGTTCCCTTTGATTCTGCTGAAACCGAAAGATAACAGTAAAAAGAGCGAGCACGCCATAGTTTTTAAAATTTACATTTTTGAGCCTTGATTAAACTTAAAACCAGTCTCTGTATTGGCATCAAACTAACTGCAGGTCACCTCAGTAGACTGTTTGTTAAAAAGTTACCACCACTGTTTAAAAGGGGAAACTAGAAGCACATTGCTATCAAAGCCTTCTTTCAGTGGAGTATCTCATATTTTATGTTGTAAGCCCTATATTTCTGAGCTGACAAATGCTGAAGAATGATTTCTACTGGCACTCAGTGACAGTCTTGTTTTGTGGACTCTTTAGTATAATAATTTTCAATCAGGATCCCCTGAGCAATATCCGAATCCTTTTCCCAGATGCTCCTGTACAGCAGGGTCTTTGTATGCTCAGAATTTCGGCAAGGGATTCTGACATGTGACATATTTGCTAGTAATTGGTAATGACCCTAGGCCAGATCCTCAGCTGCAATAAATCAGCACAGCTGCACAGAGGGGCATTCATTTGCACCAGCTAAGAATCTGGCCCATGTCGAGGCCCTTTCAGACTGTTTTTGTCATTTGATTGTGGGATTAAAAAAAATAAGGAATTTAGAAGTGGCCAAAAAATGGTTTGCCATCTTCACTGATGTCCAGCTGACCATCTGGTATCACGAATGGAGAGCAATGGAAATCTCCTTCCGAAGCACTGTCTTGACCTCCAAACTAAGGCAAATGATGTTTTCAGAAGCATTCAAAAGACCAGCCACCTGCATCCTGGAGCTTGACCCTTCCCACTCCCTCAAAATTGGATTCCAAGAACCAAGGGCAGGTTGGGAGGAGATAAGCTTGTCAGCTCTTATGCCAAGCATCCTACAAATGGTCTAAAAGGACACCCCTAGCAGACTGTGCTGATGGAGTCACGGACTAACTCAACCTACATTTCCTAGTACAATCACAGAATAATACCAACAGCAGCACCTCATTCAGAAGAATGTCCATTGTCTGTTCGGGTGTGGCTCCGCCTACCATCCTACGGCACAGTCTAGATTCACATGGGCGACCAATTGTTTCTTTGGAGTGAGATGATGGGAGACAGCAGGTGAGAATCAGAGAGAGTTGTTCACTCTTTAAGAATGGTATGGAACGTACCACACCCAATACATGGGTAGAACTGGTTTAGTTGCTAGCCTCAGAAATTGGAGCCACATGGTTTAATCCGGGCAGTCCATTGAATCCTGTGCTCCAAGGGTCAGGGAGAGGGAAGTATGGCCGTGCCGAGATGTTCTCGTTATGGCCCAGGGCAAAGGCAAAGATGCCCCCATTCCTTTCCATGTCCAGATGCGTCCTCCCAAACAGCTTCATTTGGGTTTCTTCAAACTGGCTCTCTAGATCTTGCAGGTTTAGAGCATTCTTGGCCCCACTCATGAAGTGCTTGTGGCTGGGGCCTGGAAGGCACATGGCCGTGGTGCCAAGATGGCTGCTCATCTCCTCCAGAGTTGGAGGCATCATGAAGCCTTTTTCATCTGGCTGGCCATTCTGTGCAAACAGCAAGCTGGCCGCCCTCCAGGCTGCGGGCTTGCGCCCCCTCCTGGGCCTCGATATTCGACAGCTCTGCCGCTTGATATGGCGGTGGAGGTGGTCGGAGCGCGTGAAGCTCTTGTAGCAGAATTCACACTGGTAAGGCCGGACACCCGTGTGAATGCGCATGTGGTTCTTTAGGTCGTAGTTGTGCACGAATTTGGCATTGCAGTGTATGCAGAGGTATGGCCTTTCTCCTGTGTGTTTCCGCATGTGGATTTTTAGCTTGTCCTGCCTACAAAACAAAAGTCACAGCCACCTGTTATCACTTGAGCATAGATACTTAAAGGGGTGCTGTCACATTAAGCCCCCAATTTAGCCCTTTTTTTTAAAAATATACATAATATTAAAAAGGACAGGACTAGGAAGGAAGAATGGTCTTGTGGTTATGGTATGAGATTGGCACTCAGATCCTAGCTCTGCTATCATCTTCCTCTTGACCGTGAGCAAGTCACTTAATCTCTTTCTACCCCATTTCCCCATCCGTAAACTGAGGATACTCATGCTTCTCTACCACCCCAGGATATTGTCAGGAGAGATACTTGGGAGGCACTAAGGCCCAGAACTCAAAGGTATGCAGGCACCTAATGCGCATTGATTTCAATGGGAGTTTAACACCTATATACCATTGAGGATCTGGGCCTAAGATGCAGTGATGAAGGATCACATAAGTACCTGGAGAGGTAGGTTAAAATTCATCCCTACCTAGAACTAATCCACCCACCCACCTGCTACAGATAATGTGAGTTGGTGTTTCCACTCCACACCCTCACTTCTAGGCTGGAATCATTTGGCTCCAACTCAGTATCCAAAATATTGTGATATGTGCAAGTCTCTTGGGTTATTTGACAATCAAAACTTTGACATTAAATGCTAAAGGAGGAAACAAATTAAATAAGACCCATTTCTACAATGATGGATCCAAGAAATCACCCAGTGTTTAATGGCCAGGGACAGTGTGGGAAGAGTGATATTTATGTAATTACAAAATTAAAAAAAAAAAAATGAGCAAATCTGCATATGTATAGCGAGTGCTTTGCAGCTGGACTTCCTCCCCCAGCCATTGCATATTGCTCATCTTCGCTTGTCAGCTGTTCACAGAGGTAGTTACAGTCCCTGCCTTGGACAGCACCTACCACCCAAACTTGATCCTAATACAAATAGTGAATAATAATAACAACTTTCCAATGCAGTTTAGTTACTAAAGTGGGTTTACTGGCAAGACGAGCTACGCAGCTTTCTGGGAAAAAGCATGGCAACACTGTCTGCTCTGGAAAGGTGAACTTCCACCCACCTACAGAAGATCCCTAAAGTTCAGACCGGCCGTGGCTCCAACAGGCAGTGTATGTAGCTGTGGAGCAGACACTCAGGGTCTCCACAACCTGCATACTGTGGAATTGAGCCTATGCCAGCTCTGCATGGGCCATTGGGGAGAGGACATTTGGGGAGGAGCAGAGGCACGGCCATTAGGTCCATGCTTAGTGGGTACGGACTTCTTTTCCAGCCCTGGAGTTGGAAAAACAACCCTGGAAGGGCTGTGGAGCTACCCCAGGCCCTGCCGGTGGGTCGGATTTTGTTCCGCCCCAATCCCTGTACTGTTCCCTCGTGCAAACCCCATTTACTCAGGCTTTCTGTAGGCTGGTGTATAGATGTAAGATGTACCCCCAGGCTCCTCAAGGACGGCATTCTGCTGAGGCTCAGCGGCGGTGTAGTGGGGAAGGCTGGGGCTGGAGCCATCACACATCAGAGCAGATCTGAGCACCTAGCATGGAGCAGTAGTAAACCCTACCCAGTTCTATCTCCCTGCCACCCCCCCCAAATAGCCTCTACTGAGCAGCATCAGGAGGACACATCCCTGGCAGCGTGGGTCCTGCAGCAGTAGCCCTGTAACCAGGGGACACAAGAGGTGCAGCTGTCCATGCATCTCTGCCCAGGAGGGGGCGAGTGGGGAAAGCAGAGATATTTAACTTTCTGAGCTGATACCCCAGCTACGGTCCATAAGTCACAGCACGTAGTGACACGGCAGACAGCCACTCACGTGGCTGCAGTGGTATCCAAGGTACTGATCGCCTTGGGATCTAAGCTCCGATGGCGGCATCGCCACAAATGAGGCGGCCATGTAAGATTCCTGACCTGACTGCCTCTCATTCCAATGGACTAGATAGCACGGTGCAGGTCGGTATCTGGGCCAAGCGTCCCTACAGCACAAGAGCTTATCGCCATGGGAAATGTTTCCAGTGATGCGCAGATAATGATACCAGTGTGGTTAAACAGCAATAGTTATATGGTATAACTCGCCATGTGGGTGTGTTATAATGGAATAGCAGTGCCCCCCTGGGGGCCAGGGGTGCATTACACTGGTATAGCTCTACCAATTTAAATATAGCTTTCCTGTGTAAACAAGCCCTAAGGTCCATCCTAACAAACACGCCGACTCGGCTCACTTCTATTTGACAAAAGGGAAGATCCCATAACACCAGCTACACCGGGCACAGCTGCGTTCAACTCCGTGCAGGCTATAGGAAGCTCCATCTAATGGCATTCACAGAGCCGTCTGCTCGCTAACACACAAGACCAATGAGGCCAGTTAGCCTCTGGCTCCAGCAGGGGGCAGTACAGAGCCACACCACAGGGACAGGGCAGCCTGCTTCTTCCAATGCAGCTGGCCTGCTTCATGGACTGGTGCCATGGCTCTGCCGTCTTCCTGCCCCCTTCAGGGCAGACGGACGAGGGAAGTCCCCTGAGGTCAGGGATTGCAATTGTGCCAGGTCCTTGTGCAGGTGATGCAACAGGGCGGGGAGAATTTCCTTGTGTTGCCCCCAACTGTGCACCCATGTCAAACCCAGCCCAGGGAACTCAAGCACTAGAATTTTAGCTGGGAACAATTTTCGAACTCCCTTGACCCAGAGAATTTAGCGCTGGCGAAAGGTGCTGCCCTGGTGACTGAGCTGTCTCTAGCTACAAAGGAGGCATAGCACAGGCAGATTTTTCCATACTGCCCCCACTGATCTACATCAATCACAGCACGATGGAGAGCTTCCGTACCCCTGCCAGAGGTGCCTGGTAATGCCAACGGCACACAGCTTCTGGGCCCAGTCCTGGGAAATACTGAACACCTGAGAGACGCTGGGAGACTTCACCTCCCATTGACTTCAGCTCCCAGGATCAGGCCCTTTAGAAGGGACTTTCCCTGGCTAGTGGAGTGATAATGCTTTGCATATTGCTACGTGTGTGCCACAGGTTCAAATCCTGCTCCTAATCTTTCTCTTCCCAGGCCGGCTGTGGCTAAGAGCGCCGAGAAGGGAGTGCACTCCCCAAAGGCAGGCTGCTGTATTGATCACCAGCAACCACGGGGGCGGATTAGGGGTGGCTCACAAGTCAGTGGGCTCCCATGGGGGCAGAGACTACTTCTTCCTGATGCCCCTGGAGGCAAAAGTCAAATTAAAGGGGGAGAGGAACCATAGAGCAATGGCCCCCAGCTCCTCCTAGCAGGGCTGGCTAAGCTTGCAGCAGAGCAAATGCATCTTTTTTAAGGGTGCAGTGCTCTGTCCCCCTCTAATGGTGATTGGGCCACATATAGATTGAGCCTGCTCCAGCCTTAGCTAACAGGGTCTTTTAGTTCAAGAAGTAGAGGCTTTAAAATCCCGCAGTTCAATCCCCCCAGGGCTCTCTAGCACCGCACATGCAGCAAATGAGAGGTTTCACTCTGCCCCATTACCACTGACTCTATCTGTGAAATTCTGCCTTTCCCTCGCTGTTCCAAAGTGTATACTTATTGTTTTCTAGTTATTTCATGTTCTTCTAAAAGCCACACAATCACACCCTTCTACTTTCAGATCTTGCATCTGATCCCCTACATGTTCAAAACAAATTATTTGCCAAAAATACAAACAAAAAATTAAATCATTTCCTATCATCAAAACCAGACGTTAACATGCACTGGAAAAGAGGATGACTTTGGTGAGATCAGAGAGACAAAGTGGGTGAGGTAATATCTTCTACTGGACCAACCTCTGTTGGTGACAGAGACAAGCTTTCACGCCACTCTCCAAAGCTTGTCTCTCACACTAACAGAAGTTGGTCCAATAAAAGATATTATCTCACCCAGCTTGTCTGTCTATACCCTGGGACCAACATGGCTACAACTACACTTGGTGAGATTGGCACTGCTGGTTAGTGCATCTTGGTAAAATATAATTTGGTGCTAAATCTTCCCTTCCTGTTATACTCCCAATGACCACGAGGTGTCTCACGAGCTTGCTTTTAAGTACGATGCTTCAACTTGTTAAGATTTTAAGATTGTTGCAGAATACGGATATGTACGTTTTACACTAGTTAGTTGTTTACAGTAATATCCCGGGGACTTACACAAAGATTTACAATTTGGCACATACACTATCTAAATTAAAGGATATTCTGCAGCTCCAAATTTAGATTTTGGAGATTTTTAAAAGCACCTATTGGATTTAGTAGCCAAATGACATTTATTTGTAAACCAACAACTACTTTTGCCCCTAGCAAGTGAGGCCCCTTGTAGTCAGTTGTCATCCTCACGTGGATCAGCACTAGAGGTGTATGGGCTTCTTTGCCAGTGAGTTTCACAGATATTTGCTGATAGCAGAGGAATGGTAACACTCAGGAATCTTGGGTTCCGTTCCAGTCTCTGGAGGGGAGTGTGTTCTAATAGGCACAGAATCTTCTGCCCATTCCCCCCTAAGGGTGACCGCTTCTGCCTAATCGTCTCCAACATGTCCCTGCCCCAGTCCTGTTCACCCCCCACCCCTGCTCTTTGTTCTAATCCCATTCTCTAAACCTAGCCAGTCCCAATCTCCACTCCTCAGGCTTCTCATCTCAGGCCCATTCTCTTTGCCCAGCCAGGCTAGTCTCACCCCTCTGGACTCTCTATCTCAGTCTCACCCCTACTCCCAGTCTCCTTGCCAAGCCATTCCCAGCTCCCGCCACCCCCGTAAGCCCACAGCTCCTTGTGCCCAGCGTCTTTGTCCAGCTAGTTTCAGTCTCCCTCTCCCTGTCCCTCATCTGATCTCCCCTTCTCCAACATTCTCCATCCCCCTGGGTCCCTGTGCCAATCTCCTTCCTTGGGCTTCTCATCCAATCTTAGTATTCTCCTTCACAAATCCTTGACAGAGTGTCTCTGCCCATCCAATGCCAGTTCTCTCCCCACACCCCAGATCTTCCTCACATCTGTTTTCCCCCCCCGCACTGGTTCTCAGCTCCAATCTCCTTGACCAGTCAGTCCCAGTTCCCTCCATCCCAACTCCCAGTCCATTTCCCTCTCTTCCTCCCTACCATTAGCCTCCAGTCATAGCATAGGCACTGACTCCGTGGGTGCTCCACATTGGAGCACCCACGGGGAAAAAATAGGGGTGCTCAGCACCCACCAGTAGCCCCACTGATCAGCTCCCTCCCTCCCCCGCAGAGCCTTCTGATCAGCTGTTCAGCAGCATACAGGAGGCACTGGGGGGAGCAGGAGGAGCGAGGGCAGGGTGTGCTCTGGGGAGGGGCAGAGTAGGGGCTGGAAGAGGTTTTGTGGGGATGGAGCCTTGGGGGGAGGTGTGGAGTGGGGTTGGGGACTGGGGCGGAGCGGGGAAGTGGAATGTGGGCGCATCTGAGTGGGCTCTTTGAGCTCTGGTCAAGTGAAAAATTATCTTCTGCCTCAGGTTTCTTGTCCCAGTCTACTCCCCCATCTTCCCTGCAGGGCCAGCTCTTATCTCATCTGCATTTGAATCTGGCAGCCTCCTCCTCTGCCTAGGCCTAGAAGAGGAGTCACTGAAAGCACAGGAGAGACAGGCTCCCTGCTCTCAGTTCAGATGCCCAACCCTGGCACTGCCCAGAGCTGCGTTGCAGGCAAAGTCCTACTCCACCGTGGTGGATGGAATCTTTGGGAAATTGAACTGCTAAAATCGAAGTCTCTACTGAGCACGAACTGCAATTTTTCAAAGGCTTATAGCTTGGCCAAATTTGGGTGGATATTCATGGGGAAGGCAAAACGCATCTCCCTGACACAAAGACGGTCACCCTGCCAAATGTCAAGTTCCTCCTCCAAAGCATAGGGCTTTTCAAAGAAAAGGCCATCAGGATTTTTTTAAATGGGCAAAACAATGTATTGTTCCCCCAGCCTCGTTCTCAGAAACAGCTGGACCATTTTGGCTGAAATTTTTCAAAGCCACCTGAGGCAGAGACCCGGCATGGAAAATTTCACCTCAAGTGGTTAAAGTTTGCAAAGTTATAAACAACTGAAAATGGAGTCCTATAATGGGAGGTATCAGTCAACCTGAACAAGCTACACTACAGCATACCAGTTAGGTTCAGTTGTCGCGGATACTCTTACAATACAATATAAATTAAAAACAATATAATTTTAAAAAAATATAATATTATAGTAGCATAATTTTTAACCTACCAAGATCCCTTTTCTTGACAGACACCTTGGGTGCCAGAATCGTATACTATAGATACAGGCACAACTGATTCAGACCATTATGAACAAGTGTCAGTAAGATACAATCTGGATCCTTTAGCACATGCCTCTACAACGTGAGTTACAGGAGTATTCTATGGACAGCTGTTAATAGAAGCCCGTATGTTATAAAGTAGGAGGGTTTTATGGGCTTGTTTTTATATTTTTTAATAAAAATGATCAGCTTACTTTTTTTTTTCTTTTTAAAGCACTTTCAGGTGATTTGGAAGCACCAGGAGATGCACAAATGTAACTTATGGAACCCCCGGATCTTACCTTTCTTATCCACCCTCTCTCTCTTTGGTATGTCACACTCACTGAATGCACCCTGTTTCAAAAGAGGCCCCAGTCCTCCACAGACTTATCTAAGTGTTTGCCTTTGAAAGTCCCCCTTGAAGTCAATGGGAATACTTGGTGCGTAAAGTTAAGCATGAGTCTTTGAAGAACTGAGGATTTAAATTATAAAATCTTTGGGGCAGGAAGATGTCTATCTGGGTGTGCATACAGCACCTCACACAGTAGGGCCATGATTAGGACCTTGTTTGCTACCACAACACCAATAACAACAACAAATAAAAAAAGGGAGTCTTTCTGGCTTGAAGACCCTCTCCTTGAGAACTGTGGGCTTGGCTGGGAACAACATGGCTACAACGCAGCAAACAGGACAGCTAACATATTGTCAGTTTTCTCTAATCCTCCAAACCTTCAAAAACCAGACTAGAGTCTAAGCAATCTTCATTTAAAAAAAAATCAATGTCCTATTAAATTAGCCCTGTTTCTTGCAATCAGTTTTACACAGGAACAAGAGTTCATGGATCCAGCTGCAGAATTGGGGCCTTAATCTATTCTTTAGCTGGAGGGGATTCCCTGAGTTCTGTAGTGTTCCCGGAGCGCTGCAGCAACAGGTGGCAGATGTTTGCTTAGGAATCACAGGAATCCTTCCATGGGCATCACAACCATCCTAGTCTGGGTTTAAAAACTAATCACAACTGATCAACATTACACCAATATTACAGTAAAAACATTCCTAGCCTTCTTTGTAACAGACAACCCTCCTCCTCCCCGCACATTAAAGCTATTGCAAACTCATTACAAAAATCTCAAGGTTTTTAAATGCCCACTTTATACAGTGTATCAGAGAGGGGGGAAAAAGCTTTAGTGTTGTGTGATTAGATGGTATGATCTCAGGGGCAGATCCTGCAAAAACGTAGGCATGTGAACTTTACTCAAATGAATAGCAGTCAATGGCGGTAAAGTTACATACCTGCACAATTCTAGGCAGGATTAGGGCTTTAGTTTTGCTTGACTTTCTTTGTTACCCATTTTCTAGCTTCTGCTTCTTGGATATGAATTTAGAAATCATGTAATATAGAATATCTGATGTGCGAAAGCAAAATGTGGAATACAGAATCCTTTTACTACAGTGGTACAAAATCAGAACCGTTCATCCAATTCTCTTTGAACTCTGAAGTTTGGATAACTGGGTCCTGGATCAGAACCATCTCAAAACCAAACCTGTTTTGTCCATCTCCGGATTTAATATCTTCTCAATCGTCTGTATCACTGCACACAATACAACATAAGAAAACACTTAGGGCCCAAGTCCTGAGTTCAGTGGGAGTGGTACACCCAGAGGGTGTTCAGAATCAGGCCCTTCCTGCCCAAATTGAAATCTGCCCTTCATCTTCAAATGGACAGGTGAGATTTTTAAAAGTACTCGGCCCTGGCCTAATTCTGCTCCCATTGCAGTTGGTGGAAAGCAGCCTGCCATGGCCTAACTCTGGGTCTGTTAAAGACATTGGGAAAACGCACGTTGTCTTCTATGAGAGCAAAGTCAGATCGAAGCTGAGCACCTTTGAAAATCTCACCCGACAACTTCTGGAAAAGCGATATCCATATTAAAGTGTGTTTGGAAGGAGCTAATATAACTACATGTGCAGCACTCAGTTCACTGGGACCTGGGCTTGGCTGAGCCCTCTAATTGCTACCACAATATAAATGATTAATAACAATAACGAGACCATTAAGTGTCATTTCTCATATTACGGGAATTGCTCACTGAAGGGACAAATTCTGTCTCAGCTGTAGGCTCGGCTCCCACTGAAGTCAATGGGGACCACATGTGCATCCCAGATCAGAATTTGTTCCAGAATGTTTTTCTAATGTAGCATCTTCTCCATGAACAAAGTCCCCTGGATGGCACATAAGCTGACACAAGCTACAGCATACCAATTAGGTACAGTTGTCAATGATACTCTTATAGCTGGTTGCAGATAGATATGCGTTTTGGGGGAGGAGTGGAAGGAGACACAGGATAGACAATGCAGTATGGAACTTCTTACTGGCAGGCTGTTGGTTCAACCTGCAGTATGACCTAGTGGTCAGAGCACTATACTGGGATGCAGAACCCTTAGCTTCCCTAGTCTGCTCCTGGACAGCTAGATGACCTTGGGCAAGCCACTTCACCTCTGTTTCCCCATCTGTAAAATGGGGATAATGATATTGACCACCTTTGTAAAGTGCTTTGAGATCTATGGTTTGTACAGCACCTAGCACAATGGGGTCCTGGTCCATGACTGGGACTCCTAGGTGCTATGATAACATAAATAACATGGATGAAGAATTCTATATAAGAGCAAGGTATGTCTGATAGGGCTTGTGAAGTATGTCTGTTGTCTTAGCTACTTCCCCTATGGACAGTTATCCATAGCACCAGCACAACCACACCTGGTAGAAATTGGCATTAGTGGCAGTGGCCTCAACAGAGAGGCTGGCCAAACACTGGATGGGCATGAAAGTGTAAACAGTCCCTACAGGTCAGGGGTGAGGCATATTTGTAGGGCAGATTGGGGAAGTTTGCACTATTGCTCCCTATTATGTAGCTAAATGGAAGTTGTATGTGTCCAGTGCTAACAATTCAGCATTTTTCAATAGCACTTACATGTAAATAGGTGTGGGGTGACAGCGACGGTAGGAACAAATTACCTGCAGTCATTAATTAACACAGGCAATCGGCTTTTCCCTTTAAACATCAGGGTTAGCCAGATCACATTGTCTACACTGGCCTGCGGCACAATGTGCAGCATATTGGAATGCAGGATCAGCTGTGTTAATGTAGCATGGCGTGGAAATTTATTTTCAGGTCAAATCTCCATCATTTGCATAGACTGCATGTGAATATTATCATAGGGACAAAGGAAGAAACGGCAGGCTGAGTACTGGTGCACCCCAGGTATCTGCCCATTGTCAGGCGCTCTGCTCTTCCGACTGTTCACGTTATTTTCAAACAGCTCACTCACCCAAGCCTAACAGGGTTTTCTCTCCCTCACAGCCAGAAGCTGAAGTGCCATGCTCTTGTCAGAAAGCTTTATTATGGTAAGATTCTACTCATTAGATATTAATTTTACTCAGCAAGAACAGATCCAGGAATCTGTTTGTCTCTGCTCGTGGATTTAATTGGCCAAGCTTTTCAAAGAAGAGCTGCATGGTGCTGCATCAGATCTGTGTCGCCGACTTAGAGCACAATGGGTCTAATCCATGCTTATTTATATCCTCCCAGGGCCCTGCTGAAGTCAATGGAGGTGCAAAGGGTGTAAATCAGCACAGAATTTGGACCCAGGCTTGCTGATTTCATCCTTGTCTCCACTGGGAACATGCACCCTGTTAGAAAACCTAACTAACACGTTATAATTAGAGAGAGAAGGTGGGTGAGGTAATATCTTTTATTGGACCAATCTCTGTTGGTGAAAGAGATGAGCGTTCCAGCCACACACAGCTCGTCTTCAGGTTCTGGGAAGAAGAAGAAGTCTGTCTGTGTAGCTTGAAAGCTTGCTTGTTCCACCAACAGAAAGATGGTCCAATAAAATATATTACCTCACCCACCTTGTTTCTCTAATATCTTTGGACCAACATGGCTACAACAACACAGCAAATAATGTCATAATTAGCACGTTCTCAGCCTTAATATGGACAAGGACAGTTGTATTTAAACAGGTGGTAGCTGGTTGTGGTCCACACCGAGGCCAAAATCATGTTTAACCCGGTCACTTTCTAACACAATGCATAGACAAGGCTTGCCAGTGAATTACAAGAAAATAGAGTCCTGATCCAAATTCCACTAAGTCAACAGACAGACTCCCATTGATTTCGGTGAGTTCTGGATCAGCCCCTAGATTATCTAGATAGCCAAAAACATTTTAGCCAGAAACATCCATTGATTTGTTTCACCGGTCTTGGTCACACACCTGTTTCTGCAGTGCTTCCACACTGGATTCCACATGGGTAAACAATGACCAGGTGGAAAATGTTACATACCTTTATTTACACTCTTGTCTGGTTAGTAACTATCTGGATAACCTACAGGCTGATCCAAAATCCATTAAAATCAATGGGAGTCTTTCCATTGACTTCAGCGGGCTTTGTGTCAGGCCCCTATTTCCTTGATATTCACTTTACTCTTAAGTCGAAGGAGACACATTACTTAAATGCCTGTGTCTCCATGGAGCGGCTTCACTGAGATCTTTCTCCTTGTCTACTAAGGCCCTAACCTGCCACAGGCTCACGCGTAGTAGGCGGTCTCTATGAAATAGCATTTATGGTTAGCAACCTGTATTGCTGGACTCAATAAATCCATCAGTACTTTATTAGGGCGCCATCCCCCTTTTGTAGCTGCACTGCTAAATACAATGGTAATAACTGATGCACACCTGGTAAAGCGAACTTCACAGATAGTGCACATGTATGGCTTTTCTCCTGTGTGGGTTCTCATGTGCCGTGGCAGCTTCCCTGCCCCCATGATGACTTTGTTACAGATCGGACACTGCTGAGATGCCTTGGGCTTTATCTTCCTTTCTTCCTCCAGGGGCCATGGAGGAAACACTCCTCCCAGGTGGGTGGCACTTAGAAAGTTGAGATAAGCGCTATAGTCGTTCTCTGCCTTAATGTGCCCTAAGTGACCTCCTGGATTGCCAGCAAACATGTCCTTGAAGAAGTCATTAGGGAAAGGAGCCGGAGGGAGCTCCTCCTTCTCCTCCTCCTTAATCTTCCTCTTTTTGATCACCAGGTCCAAAGGGCCATTGTCCACTTGCTGCTCTTCTAGCTGGGAAAAAGAACTGAAATTTCCATGCCACAGGTGGGGAAAGAAGTCTGGTGCGAAGGGAGATAGGGCTGGCCTCCTTTCTGGAATGTTCGTTTTAGGGTACAAATTTTCCCTTAGTAATGACTCGATGGAAAAGTCTCGTATCATGCCCAAGTGGCCGGCAGAGCTATGGGCTGGGTAATGATGTGGGAAGTCTCTAGGTCCTTCTGTATATGTTTCTTCGGTAAGGTCAGACTTTGAAGGGCTTTGGTGACAGCTTACTTCTTGGACATCCGTGAGGTTCTCCTGATTCACAAAATCTTCCACTTCTTCCTCCTCCTCCTCCTCCTCTTCGTCATCCTCATCTTCTTCGTCATCATCGTCCTCTTCATCCTCTTTATCATCTTCCTCTTCGGCTTCTCTGTCAGGCTCCATGATTTCAAGGCATACATTGATAATACACTGGATCTCTAGCATCTTGGCTGCGTTGAGGATGTGCTTGACGTTGGAGGTGGTGATGGTGAGGGTTGAAGTATAGGCAAACTCTAGGATAGCAGAAAGTGCTTCAGGCTTGACAAAGTCAATCTCGTAAACATAGGGCTGGTCTGTTAAAGTGCCAGTAGTGAAGAGTTTTTTAAAGTACTTGCTGCAGGCTGCAAGAACAGACCTGTGGGTCCTGTACTCCTGGTCCTGGACAATGAGGATGACATCGCAGAGTAGACCATCATGCCGCTGTTCGTTTAAACCGCAAAGGACTTCACTGCTGTGGTTTGGGAATGGGATCCCAATAAGATCTTCAATGCCATTGGCCATATTCTCATTTAGAGCCCTAGAACAAAATACAGACAGCAAGGAATTAGAGAGCAGATCTCTGAGTATCCGGAAAGCTGACTGTGCCATGGTCACCTCTTGTCTCAAACACTGTAACCTTCTTCTCTCCTGCTTCCCCGCTTTTTACTTCTCCTCTCTCCAAAATGCTGATCACAAAATCATCTCCTGCTTCCACTGCTCCCTACACATTACGAAGCTATGTGAGAGTCAAACTCCTCAAAGCCCTCCATGATCTTGTCTCCACTTCCCCCTGTGCTCTCTACTTCCTTCTCCCAGTCTTCTCTCCCTTTGTCCCCTCTTTCCACTCTCAGCTTCAGGCCTGCTCTCAGGCTGTTCCTATGCCTGAGACAGCTTCCTGGTTCTTATCCCCATATGCCTTCTCTCCTCCTCCACATCCCTCCTCCAGGAATCCTTTCCCACTGATTTCTCCCCAGTGATGTCTCCTGCATGCTCCCAGACCCAATTTGTTGCCCATGTTTGTGTTGCCTGAATTACACTATGACTATTTACATCACTATCTGAATAAATAAGAATAATAAAAGCATGCCCGGTATTCAATGAATGACATGGCATGACCAGTGTCCTTCCTAACATGCAGTGTTATTAGCACTGTAACACAGCTATCCCATACTGCCTGGGCATGGGATAGACGATCCAATGGACATTCACATGGAGAGCAAACAGCAGCATGTTGGGGATGTCCTACTGAACAGAGAGCTGGGAGGACTGGCCAACTGGCTAAGCAATAAACCCAGTTCAGTGATCCCATCACTTACAGTGCTTACAGGGAAAAAAAACGTGCACTTGCCTTGGCCACTGGCAAAGGTGAGACATGGTTAGCCGCCATCATCAGTAATTGAGTATTAGCCGTGTGGCTTGTGGGCACTGACCATGTTTAGAACCAACCGTGCAAAGAACTGGGGTCAGAGTTGCGGCGTGGATGGGAGGGGAGATCTAACACTTAAGGCTTTGCCTCTTGGATGCGATGCCTGTATCGCTCACATTTATCTCCAAGAGTATTATCCAATCTACTCTGCTACTGTTCAAAGGCCTCCATCACCCCCCTGTGCAGCTCGTGCTTCAAAAGGGGATTCAGAAGATAAAAGCCTACACCCATAACCGAAAACCTGATATTCATGGGTTCCTCGGAGTGTTATCTGTCAGATGTTTCCTCTTTCAAACGGTTCCAATAGAGCTTCCCCTTGTGATATCCCAGAAAAGAGGAGACATTTCCTCCAGCTGGCCAGGGATATATTAACACTGTCACATGCAGAAGAGATTTCTAACACAACCAGACTCAGGTTGAATCTATTAACCCCTTGGGAACTCCCGAGACACAGAAAGAGAGAGTGACAATGCCATTTCATCCCCATGGCCCCAACCTCGCAGTCCTCAGGCAATACTCCCACTGCACAGTTACCAGTGCAGTTTATATCATTTTCTATGGATAATTTTCCAAAGAAGATTTTCCAAAGGCAGGGGAGGACCATCGGGTGGACGGCTACCCACTCCCCTGATGCTGGACAGCCATAGACATGCTGGTGGATTGGAGGTTTCCTCCAGGCACCTCTTCCCACCCATCCTGCACTGGCTCCTTGTGTCGCTGGATTTCTCCTGCAACCTGTTCCCCACCCCCTTGTCTCTTCTCCTCCATCCAGCCTCAAGATCTCTCTTCTTCCTTCCCCACATTCTACCTCCCCCTGCCCCTTCCTCATTAGCTTTTCCCCCTTGAGCTCTCTGATAGGCTGAGCACCTCTTCAGCTGCCATGTGGAGTTCTAGGGTCCCTGCTGGCTGCCACTCCAACCCAGCACACACTTCCTGCTCCTGGGATCACACAGCTGAGAGGTCAGGGCTGCAGCTGGCTATAAGAGGTTAGCCAGGGATAGCAGGGGGGCACTCGGACATCAGAGAGGCAGCTGGGCCGCCTCCTTCTCCTCACTGTCCCAGGATGTTGGCTTGAATTGGTTAGCAAAGCCCTGGTCGAACCAAACCTGTTGGCTTTTCCTACGGAAGGACAGCTGGATCTGGTCGCCCTAAACGTTGCTTTTTGGGATGGGAAAGCATCGGAGTGAACCCAGGGATCAGACTTTCCAGCGTGTCTCCCTGTGAGCAGGGGAATTCTCATGCAATGCTGCTTTCCTCCTCCCACCCAGGGAAGATCAATAACCAGCTGAGACCTTGTGGTTATCTCTCCCCTCTTTGCCCACTCCCATGCCCAACAAGCCATTGTTTGGTGGTTACTATGTGGGAGCAGGCAAGCCAAGGCCTTGGGAAAACGATGACATCCCTACTAAGCACCAAACAGCTGCCTCGGGACTACCTCCAGCCCTAAGTCACTTTTTAGCTGCTCTCCAAGGCCTGTTTTGGAGCAGGCAAATCCCCCACGTCCTCGAGAACTCTTGTTTATATGCAGGGCTGTTCCTTCGACATGAAACAAAAGCCATCGCAGAAAATGGTCAGCCCATGTGAAAGCACTGCCAGTTAGGAGAGTGCTACACTCTCACTGCAAAAATCTATAGCCATGTAGCACTTCACTGTTGTCACCGTGCTGTGCCCAAATGAAGCCTCTTGGTGACAGTGGGGATAGAAGTGAGTTCCATCTGCCTCAAAAACACAGGCCCCTGCCACTTGAACTACAGGAAAACCTCTTTTATGACACAGAATAGCACTGATAACATGAGTAGCAGGGAGTGGTGCATATGCACCAGCCAGTTACGGTGCACTGCTGACACATCTTCCCTCCCGGAATCCCAAAGGGCTTTAAATGCATCAGTGAACTGGGAGACACAACTCTGCTACCATCGTCCCCATTTTACAGACAGGGAAACTGAGGGACAGTGAGCATGACTGGCCTAAGGTCATACAGTAACTTTTTATCAGAGCTGGAAATAAAATCCAGGTTACCTGGTTTCTGGCTAATAGACTTTACAGCCAGATGGGACAATTATGATAATCTAATCTGACCTTGTGTGTTACACAGGCCATAGAACCTCACACAGGAATTTCTGCGTCAGCCCCATTACTTCTGTTTGAGCTAGAGCATCTCTTTTAGAAAGATATCCAGTCTTGATTTAAAGGCTGAAAGTGATGGTTGTAACACGCAAAAAGAACAGGAGTACGGCTGCTACTCTGAAGGTTGTAACACGCAGGCTTGTGTGTATGAGTGAGTGAATGATTTTGGTCTGAAGAGGCCGGCCAAAAAGAGAAAACAGGCCCTAATACTACCAGTAGCTACAAGAGGCTTTGGTTAGTTCAAGTGACTGAGGCTCGTGTTTTAGATCTGAAGAATAAGGGTTCTCGTCCGAGATCCCTTGATGTGTGTATGATCCAGACTGATCCATGTCTGTTGTTTACAACAAATTGATTCGTTACACAGTTCTGTGCTTACCCATGTTCAGCTAACTAACTTTCCTCACAATTAACCCAACACATCCCATATGACATGCTACAAAATAGCCATTAAAAAAAAGTAAATCTGCCAAGTTATCCAAGCAGGTGTAAGATAATAAATAGCTTTTAAGGAGGCCGCGAAGAGATGACTTCCTTCTTAGGTATTTGCATCCTAATAACAGTTACAGGGAATGACATTTCCTTTGCCCCATTACCATTTAATTTTTTCTTTTAAAGAGACACCATCATCTTAAAAATTACACTTGTCTAATTTTTTTTAACCTACAACTGGTAACCACTAAGATCACTGTAACTGAGAGAGACTGGAAGAACATATATCAGCTTGTTTATACACACTGTGTGTGAGAAACTGCTGAGCTCCAGTTCATTTGCATTGACACCATCAGATCAGGATTAAACAAAGACTGTGAATGGCTATCCAACTACAGAAACAGTTTCTCCTCCCTTGGTGTTCACACCTCAACTGCTAGCAGAGCACCTTACCCTCCCTGATTGAACTAACCTCGTTATCTCCACACTGATATATACCTGCCTCTGGAGATTTCCATTACTTGCATCTGAAGAAGTGAGGTTCTTACCCACGAAAGCTTATGCTCCCAGTACTTCTGTTAGTCTCAAAGGTGCCACAGGACCCTCTGTTGCTTTTTACAGATTCAGACTAACACGGCTACCCCTCTGATACTTGACACTGTGTGTAGTCAGTCTCACTGGACAGTCAATCAGTTTTCCCTATTTGTGCAGGTCTTTCGTGTAGCAGCAAGGGAGAGAGACAAACAATTCAAAGATAGGGGAAATGTGATTGTAAAATTACAAAAGTTAGCAGGGCGACAGAGGGACAGATGTTATACCTGAAACTACTTATAACTCACTTTTTAGAAAGAGACTAGATTTCGTTTACTTTAACATTGCGTTTCTCTCGAGCTTCATTCTGTTTCTGCCTTACCAAAAGCACGTAGGAAAGCTGATAACATTTCAGGATCCTGGCAGAGTTGAAGGGGAGCCATGTCATTTAAATTAAAAAAAATTATGGACGTGTATAGAAAGGGCCCTCTTATCCAGCCTGGTAGCTTGGCAGCTGTGCAGTTCTGTACTGCTTCACAGGGCAGCAATCCTAGAAATGACCTTAAGATTCTCATGCCCCTAGGGGAAACTGACGCAAGCTGGAAGTGTTCTGAAGTGGACGCTTTCAGCTAAACGCTTTCCTTCCTAAAGCTCCCCTCCTATTCCCGCCTCTTTCACCCCCACCCCAATTAAAGGGTGTTTTCTCCAAGAATAACAGATCCAAAAATAGAATCAGCAGCCTCAGCACATATTCCAACCTACGAATGTCACCCCTTTAAAGAACTGAAAGCGTGCACACACAAAGGAAGTGGGAGCGAGAGACCAAAAACTGATTACATGGGGTTTAACAGAAAAATACATTTTATAATAGAAAATTATAGCATTGTAAAAATAGTGGGTTGGCCGCCTAAAATAACTGCATTCCAATTAAGCTCTGAGTGGTATCTCCAAATACTCTATTTACGAGAGTGCTCAATACTCATTCATCATTTTATTACAACAAAAGCGCAGCTTCTAAAAGCATAATTCTATAATGGTAACATGTTGCATACACAGGACTAAATTTTCTCCCTGTTGTAAACAGGTGCACTGCCCTCAAGGGAGCCCTGGGCCCTGAAGAACGGCTTGTATTAAAAAGGGTCTAACTCCATTGGGAGCACTCATATGAGTAAGGGCTGGGCTCTATAGTACCCAAATCTCAAAAGTAATAATAAGTTCTTTGCCCTTCCATAACAATGTTCGCCTTAGCACCTATAGGTGCTTCACAAACTGATTTCTGGCTGAAAGATTTCTCCTGCAAGAATGAAAGTGACTGGAATAAAGGAAGCTAAGGGACTGCGGGCAGCAGCTGCTGCTGCTACTGGCCACAGTTTCAGACAACTGTGGGATGAGAACCAGCCTCACTTCACTAACAGGCAGTATGGTTAGTGCACTGGGACTCAGGAGACCTGAGCTCTGTTCCTCACTCTGCCACTGACTGTCTGTCTGACCTTGGGGAAGTCACTTAGGCCCCAATCCTCCCTGGAGAGTTAGGCATCTAGGCACCTATGAGGATCTGGGCCTTAGGCCAAAAGTGGCCAATTTGATGGAGTAATAGGAGGTCTGAAAATCAGGCCACTTATGTAGATGCCTCATCGATCAAAGGCATAGCCAAGTTTGAAAATAGTGCCCTTACTCTATAAGCCCTAATTCAACTAATTTCCCTAACTATACTGTGGGGTTAATGATACCTCTCCATCTTTGTAAAGCGCATTATGATCCTCAGGTGGCAGGTGCTAGCAAGTGTAACGCAGTATTTATTCTATACTAGATACAGGGTTTGTAAAGGCAACTTAGCAGAAGCCATAATATCTACTGTTTCAGAGTAGCAGTCGTGTTAGTCTGTATCCGCAAAAAGAACAGGAGTACTTGTGGCACTGTAGAGACTAACAAATTTATTAGAGCATAAGCTTTCGTGGACTACAGCCCACTTCTTCGGATGCATATAGAATGGAACATATATTGAGGAGATATATATATACACATACATAATATCTACTGTGGCTCACTGCATTTGTGGTACACTGTGCTTTACTGTTCCAAAGGTGTCAGTGTGCATTAGAAGTGATGCAAAGAAGTTTCATCTCCAAGCAAGGTCAGCAGTAATACTCACATGGGCAGGACGCTAAATGCCAGGCAGACCTTCAATCTTCCCTGGCTGTCAAGGTACCTTTCTCCACATCTGCTCCACAGTGCAAAAGCAAAGCAAAGTCTGCTGCATCAGAGCCCAGCATCCATAGTGTCTGGGGGGGGGGGGGGGATTTTTTAATTCTGATTTAAGAGGGAGCAGGGTGGGGACTACCTGAGCCATTTGTGAAATTACTGCCATCAGGTTGCAAATCGTTTCTGGTCCGTTTGATCTGGCTTGGGTCTGAAATTCAAGTCTGCGATGGGAAACCCCACAGGCTGTTAATCTGCTGAGACACCCACTGCCCTCAGGTTTCAAAGCATTCCAAACAAGGCGGACTTTGGCTCGGGAACTTCCTGCCCCCCCGCCGCCCCTTCAGAGCAATAGCAGTCAAAGCCCCCCACCCTGCCACACAAACACAGGCCGAGTTGGCGGTGAAGACTAGCGATTGTCTCTCCTTTCAGCATGCAGAACTCCGGCCAAGCCGCTGATTGTAAACCTGCCCCGCCACACCCTAGAAGCTATATTTGTGAAAGCGCCACCAAGCCCATGTCTTGGCTCCGACGATCACAGCTTTGCAGGCTACACTGGAAAAGATTTTCTTTTGGTCATATGCTTCCCACTCTTCCTTTTAACTTTCGACTCTCCACCGGAAGTTATGCCACACAGAAAACAACACTGCATAAAAAGGAGACCCCAGAGAGAGAGAGAGAGAGATGCCCATTTAGCATTTGGTTAATTTAAAAAGAAATAATACAAAATGTGTCAGAATGCACTAATGTTAATATTAGACAACAGGAATGTTTCTTCCCTGCCGAAGCAGGAGTGGTACAAATGGTCTGGACTCTGAGCGGTGAAATGGAAGTCTGGGTTATTCTGCAGAGTCTGTCAAATAGGTGATAATGAGACAGCCCACTTGTGTTCTTCAAGACTATACATTCACCGTTAACGGTGCCTGGTAAATCACTAAATTGCTCAGTGTTGTGAAAGAGCACTTGGAACTGGTCCGCTTCCCTAGTTATGTTAAGAGGATTTATACTGTCACCTTTGTTTCAAGGAGGCTGAGGAATGAACTGATTAGTGTGTTTGAGTATAATGCCCTCTAGTGGATGATATCGGCATTGATCAGCCATGTCTCATAAGCCCTATACAGCTAATAAAAGTAAAAATAACCGTGTGTGTGTGTGTGTGTGTGTGTTCTCATTGAGGTCAAGTGATCGGGGCTGTGTTAGAAGCAGGAGGATGTGAGTTCTATCCCTGCTACCACCAAGAAGTTCAGAGTGGCCCTGATGTGCAAAAGTCCTAGGTAGCTATTGGTTTGTTCTGCTCTGTCAGAATTCAAACCTGCCTCTGAATTGTCCCAACGCTTGGGGTTTTGGGTTGTTCCCTCAAAGTTCAGTGCTGAGTTGGTTTGGGGTAATCTGCAGGATGTATCCATCTTCAGTAGCACTCTAGCACCAGGCCAGGCCACTGCTCCCAAAGTGGAGCTGTGTATATGCCAATAACTGACTATGAGCAGTTCTGTGTGACTAACTCTGTGTGAGCGGCATACAGGCTAAACAGCACCACTTCAGCATTCTCCTGTTATCTTCTCCACCATTTTCACCATCTCCGGGGACCACACCCTGGGAAGCCAGACACTAGGCAGAGATAAAAGGCTGCCAGGAGGAATTCAGATACAATGCACAGCATGTGTTAGCAGCTAAAAGCTGCAGCAATGGCTTTGCATGGCTCAGGACCACTGTCAAGGCTGACAGACTTCACATGAGACCCCTCATCCATGTGCCACGGCTGGTGAGCCCTGCATCCCTCCACTTTGCCTGTCTGCTCCAATCCTAGAAGCAGGCAGGGTATAAAAACATTACAGCATCCCCATGTGTTCATGCCCACAATAGCTGAGCCTCATCTCAAAAAAGATATATTGGAATTGGAAAAGGTTCAAAAAAAGGCAACAAAAATTATTAGGGGTATGGAACGGCTTCCGTATGGGGAGAGATTAATAAAGCTGGGACTTTTCAGCTTCGAAAAGAGATGACTAAGGGGAGATATGATTGAGGTCTATAAAATCATGACTGGTGTAGAGAAAGTACATAAGGAAGTGTTGTTTACTACTTCTCATAACACAAGAACAAGGGGTCACCAAATGAAATTAATAGACAGCAGGTTTAAAACAAATAAAAGGAAGTATTTCTTCACACAACGCACAGTCAACCTGTGGAACTCCTTGCCAGAGGATGTTGTGAAGGCCAAGACCATAACAGGGTTAAAAAAAGAACTAGATAAATTCATGGAGGATAGGTCCATCAATGGCTATTTGCCAGGATGGGCAGGTATGGTGTCCCTAGCCTCTGTTTGCCAGGAGCTGGGAATGAGCGACAGGGGATGGATCACTTGATGATTTCCTGTTCTGTTCCTTCCCTCTAGGGCACCTGGCATTAGCCACTGTCGGAAGACAGGACACTGGACTAGATGAACCTTTGGTCTGACCCTGTATAGCCATTCTTATGTTCTTCTTATGATTGGGGGACTGTATTAATTTTTTATTTATAAAATGCATCTATCTGTCTATCTTCATACTTGCCCAAATTCTGCCTCTCTATCCATCCATCCATCCAGTCTAGGCAGGGCAGGTTCAATGTTGAATCTCTAATGCTGTCCCTTTAAATACACAATGTTTAAAACTCCAACTGCCTGACCCTTTGGTGGAAGCTTGCAATTTTCAAACTTAATTGCATGCTTGCATGTAATATTATTATAATACAGAGCGTTTTATTTGCAAAAACAAATGTCCAAGAATTCCCTTTTCCAAATTTATATTTCCTGGCTTCTTGTTTGCTATAATTTTACCCCTCAGATCCTGTGAGTGCTGACAGCTGTTTAGTTCTGGGAGCATTTTTTATTGAGAAGATGGCAATTAGATAGAAACCAGTTTGTCAAGAGATGTTCTTCCGTCACTGAATATTCCTCCAAGAGACCACATCCTACAGAATACATTCTGTGCATCAAGGCAAAACCAACAGCAGAGTGAGATGTTACCCGCTGGTCACAGTACTCACACTCATTCTGAATTCTGTGCTGCGTATAAAAGAGCCTTAGATTCCATCAGATCACCATCTGCTAGCAAGTGTCAAAATGATATTTCCTGGCAAAACCAAAGTTTCTTGTGATTTCTTCCTGCCCTTCCACCCCACCCCCATTCACTGCTAATTCAAAAGCATCAAAACATAAGGGCAAATCGTTTTACAGTGGAAGCAGATGGACCATCATTTTGGACCCAAATTCCACCCAATCCCAGTCACACCTGGTCAGTGTATGACAGTGATACTATGTGGTTTCAACTGAACAAGGGGTTAAACTCAGCTAACTTTCACCCTTCCCGTGCCCCAGCACGAAGGGGAAGGGCTATACATTGGCTGCTTGGTTATGGTCCATCGGAAGGTTATGGTCCATACCCAGAAGTCAGAGATCAGTGGGGGAGTTTCTCTTTTTTTTTTTTGCTCGTGTTTACTTGCTTTGCTTTAAACAATGTCCCTTGAGGAGAAGATATTGCTGACTATGTTCTCTCTGCTGAGTCTTGTCACTGTCCTCCACACCATCAATCATTCTCAGTTACCGAGATTTAGAAATCCTGCATCAGCAAGTTTCAGGTCTAAAACCCCAAGTGTAGACGCAGCAGAGAAACGAGTCCCACCTCATCAGCAGCTCACCGATTTGCCGAAGCGCTCCGCTTAGAATGGACCTTTCTCACCCTGGCTTTGGCTTGCATCGTACTGCTGCTGTTTGCCTACCTCCTTGGAGCAGGGAGCTGCTCTATGTTCGCCACCCTTCACCAACGACGGTGCAATGCTGTGGACAGTGGTTGTGCCCCATAAATAACAATAATAGGAGCAGTTCAATCGCCCTGGGCTCTGCCATTTGGGGATGTGCCCCTCATTCCAAAGCCTTTTCTCCAGCGTCAAACTTGTCAGCTGGATGTAGAAGTCGATGGACTTTCTGAATGTTTCCCCCTTGTATGGTTCCCTTTGCAGACAGACTTGTTTCCCTATTCTGCCTGTCCCTTTGCATCACTCCCTGCTACATCAATCATCCCATAAAGGTATGATTTTTTATTTGTGCATCGTGGTAATGAGGCAATGAAGATGTGCATGCGAGAGTAGGCTAATCTGTCAAACTGCAGCAGACACTTTCTAAGAGATACCCTGACCGGTGCTTAATAATTCCTGGTCATCTCATTCAGTATTAGCTAGGCCATTGTCTGGGAGGGACCGGGGATTGTGGGGATCGGAACTTCGGGGATCTATTCCCAGCTCTGCCAGTGACTTGTTGGGTGACCTCAGGCAAGTCAGTTAATCTCTCCTGCCTCAGTTTTCCCCTCTGAACAAATAGGGCTAAGCACATGCAGTGGATAATTAATATAACACTTAGAAGAAAGGAGCCACAGAAGTGATATGAACAATCATTGGATGACAATTTTCATCAGTATGGGCCAGACTATAACTGGGTGTAAACAGGTGTCACTGCATGAAGCGACAGTGATTTACACCAGATGAGGAGCTGGCCCTCCGTCCTTCAATAGCTAAAATGACAAAGCTCCCCTTGTCCCTTGCTTTCTACAGCCTTCCAAAATTCATCTCTTGCCTTGCAAAACAGGAGCTCGGAATCTTAAAACGCACATTACAAAAGATAGTCAGAAGTTTTTATTTAAAAAAAAAAAAAAAAAAACCAAAAAGGCAAATATTTCCTTGAGCACACCTCCCTTCTGAACATCTTGTCTCCAGGATAACCTATTATTAAAACCACCCACCCTAATACCTACTGTTTTTCCCTTAAGGCAAGAAGGTGGTGCAGAAAGCACTACCTGCCTGTTTTTCACCTACCCGCTGTATGATTGAAACAACGAAGAAAAGAAATGGGATAAAACATCGTCCCCCTCACGGCATAAGACTCAGATTTTTAAAGGGACTGATCAAACAAAAAGACAGAGGTCTGGGGGGGGGGGGGCGGGAGGGGAACGGAACGGATGCAGAAAGCTGCATTTAAATCAGCATATTGCTAGATGCACTACCACAAAGTTTTATTGCTGGGTTGGGAGAGAGCAGACTAAAGATACTGTAATAATATAGCCCAGCCTCCCCCACAAAGACCAGTTCATCTTTTTTTCCCCTATGCAGGATGTAATAAACTCATGGCTCATCCACCCAATTATTTAGGTCAAGCAAACTGAATTTTAGAGTTTTGCTCAGAGACTTTACCGACGGGGAGGGTGGGGAAGAGGAAATGGAGACACATGAAATGATGCATTTGAATGAAAGGAAGAGAAAGCATCAGGTCAATTAGGAGAAATGCTTGTCTCCATTTTCTTTTTTTTACCCTGCTGCACTGGGAAAAGCACTCAGTCCGATTCTAACCTGCTACAGGCAAAGAATGAGTCTGGCAGTCGCCGGCCAGTTGCTGAAGTCCTGATCCTGCGACCAGGATCACATGGCTGGCCTCTGCACCCACCCACAGCCCCACTGAATGGGTACACGGGTCCAACCACATGGAGTCAAGTGCATGATTATAGCCTTGTATGGCAAGCTCTTTGGGGCAGAGCTCTGTTTTCCTATGTGACTGGGGCCAATGGACACTGCTACAATAATAATAATAATTAATAATGTGTGTGGTCACATCACAAAAACTTCCATCACTAATTGGCACAATTGGCCAAAGATTGAGTGGCCCAGGAGATGTCGGGGTTGAGCATACTGGTGGAGCAGCATGGGTGAGATCATACTAGGACATGCCTGTATGTCCTTTACATTCAAATGCCTTCTTCCTGGCCTTTCTCCTGAGCTTTAAATTCACTTTGCAGGAAGGGAGGGGATTCAGGGGATGGGAACTCCCAGCATCGCTGGAGTACAGAGTTTTAAAGTCAACTCTGAAAAGTCACTATGCAAATCTGGCACCTTCTCACTCAACCCTTGCTTCTTGATGTGTCTCTTCAGAATCCAATCTGCTGACATTAAGACAAAAATAACTGCGTATTATATTTTAATCCTGTTAGCCCTGCAGAGCCAACACAGCTGAGAGAAAAGAACAGGAGTACTTGTGGCACCGTAGAGACTAACAAATTTATTAGAGCATAAGCTTTCGTGGACTACAGCCCACTTCTTCGGATGCGGGCTGTAGTCCACGAAAGCTTATGCTCTAATAAATTTGTTAGTCTCTAAGGTGCCACAAGTACTCCTGTTCTTCTTTTTTTTGAAAATAAAGTATATGCTATTTATAAGACAGCCTTATGTTTTTATCCTGCCACTGAAATGCAGCCACCTCTGCAGTGGAGTGTGCAGCTATTTTACCATGCACAACAGCAATGCACTGCAGTTTAGGACAGGAAATGAAAAAGGTAGCCTGCTCATCTGGAATTCCATGGAGAAATGTAGATAGGCAGAATCTAATTACCCAAATTGGAATCAGAACAGGACAGCGGGGTGAGGATCTCTATTCTTTTGAAAAGCACCGTGTGACCTCAAATGAACGCAGTTGGTCAGAGCTTTGACTGTATCTCTCATCCAAACCATGACATTGTTAATTGCTTTTCAGTTTTAATGACTATGATTCAGTCCAGTTTTCTAACATCATAGAAAAATTATGCATGTAGAGTAGACATAAGGCATGTCAATATTGGAGAAGATCTGGTTTTTCTATTATAACAGCACCTTGGAAGTATTACAAGAACTACTTGTTAAAGAAGACAAATAGTGATTACAAATGCCACTCATTCATTCACTGAGGTGCGGAGACAAATGTATCTGCTGTGCCCTTCATGAATTCATCTTTTGGAATCTTTAAAGACTAGTTAAAATGATGATGCAACAAATATTACCCATGTGCAAATGAATCTATCACCTGCAGATGATCCGGTGTGATATACAAGTTACAAACAGGAAATGCCACAAATGTGTTTTTATGTAACTTTTAAGGCCAAAGGTTATCTGAAGATAAAATCAGGAGAACAGCAAATTATGAGCCCAAACCTGCTCAATTCACACTAAAAAGGGTCTGATCTTGCAAGAGGCTGGTCTGGTCTTGCAAAGTTCCAAGTGTCCCAATTACCACTGGCTGCAGCCGGATCTGGGGGGTGCTCAGCAACAGTGTCTGGCCCCTAGTTGAGGTTATTTGAGCAAAGGTCATGCATTTTGCAAAAGTTACCTATGTTTCTATTTATTTTAGTAGGTGTCTATTCTTTCATCTGCACATGGAGATTTACATTTGCAATTCCAATGAACATTCGTCTAGCCTCTCCTAGGGTGCCCCTCACCTTGGTATCAGGCAGTTGTCTGAAAATCTTGCCTGCACCAATGACCGCTACGTATATTTTTCATGAACAATCATTAAAATCAAAGAGAATCAATGTCTAATACAGTTAGAGCGAATGCTATGAATATTTTGGGTCAGATCACTAGCTCTGCCCCCATCTCCTTTGCATCAGTCCAGAGGCATGGCCCAGTGGCTTCAACGCTAACTGGGGATTTCCCTTACATGGGAAGGTGGCATAAAGCTGGCATAATACTAGAGGGTGTGTCTGGAGCACCATGCTGTGGGCTGTTACCAGCTGGCATAAGTAAAGCTGCTGTATTCATGATGGGCACACTACAGCTGCTCTAAGTTACGAGCCCATCATTGGCATAAAGGTGCCATAATACCCATCCCTGCCTTGTGCTAAACGTAGCTTTGCCATACGTCAGGATCTAGCCCCTTGACTCTCCCAGTGACTCAGAAGTTCCACTGGAAGAATGCAAGCCTGAGATAATGCAGACGGGAGCTCCAGCAGCAATCCTGTACACTTCAGTGCCTTTCATAATTGAAGGTTTATTTTTTCACATTGGGTCCATCTTCTGGGTTTGCTTTAATTACCCCACATTCTTGCTAATTTCTGAGTTTTATATAAATCTCTGAAATCAGTGCCTGTGGGTCCCTTCTGTTACACAGCTTGATGAAGTCTTTGAGATCCGCTTTGCAAGGGACATTCAATGCACTGAACACTGTTTTGGCAAAGAGCGATCAGACTGATAAATGATACCAAGCGTGCACATAAACATGAACAATTAATGGAGATACGTGTATATTAAAGCCAGATTCCAGATGGTCCTCCAAGGGCTGCATCTACTCACAAGAAAAGATACAAAATTAATAAAACCCACTTTGGGGGCGAGGGGTCAGTGTTGACTGGATTCAGCATTAGCTGGTCATTGCCACATCCATCCAAAGTGCTTTTTCTGCCGATAGCCAGACCACCCAGGGCTGAGTCAGCTCAGGTCCCCCAGGCAGAACTGCAGAGTCTCAACATGTGAATGAGACAATGGTGTTGAGAGGAGAGATTTAAGTTTATTAGGAACTGGGGGGTCTTTTGGGAAAGGAGGAGACTATACAGGAAGGATGGGCTCCACCTAAACCAAAACGGAATCAGACTGCTTGCATGTAAAATTTAAAAGGTTGTAGAGGAGTTTTTAAACTAAGGGCTGGGGAAACCCAACAGGTGTGGAAGAGCACATGGTTTGGACAAACAAATCCCTTAGGGGAGGATTTATTAAAGGGGATACTTGATATCCTAGTAACGAGGAGAGGATAGAAGTTGATGAAGGTAGGAACTGAAGAGAAATGGTTAAATGAAAAAGATCCCATTCAATAACATCAATTACAATTACATGAAGGCACACAACTAAATATTGACACATGTTATAAGTGCTTGCATAGAAATCCTAGAGATCTGAACACTAAGATGGGTGAACTTGAGTGCCTGATATTAAATGGGGATATTGATATAATAGGCATCACAGAAACTTGGGGAACGATGATAACCAATGGGACATGCTAAGACCAAGGTACAAAATATCTTGGAATGGCTGAGTTAGTTGTGCTGGTGGAGGAGTGGCACTATATATGAAAGAAAGCAGAGAGAGTCAAATATAGTATAAATCTTAAATGAATCAAACTGCACCAAAAGATCTGTATGGATAGAAATTCCAGGGTTGGATAATGAGAGCACAGCAGTAGAAATATATTACAGGATGGTGGTGATGGTGGTTGTGAAATGCTCAGGGAGATTAGAGAGGCTACAAAAACAGAAACCCCAATAATAATGGAGGATTTCAACTATCATACTGAGTGGGAGCAGGTCACTTTTGGACAAGATGTACAGATAAAATTTCTAGACACCATTAATGATGCTCCTTGGAGCAGCTAGTCCTGGAACCCACAAGAGGAGAGGTAATTCCTGATTTAGTCCTAAGTGGAGCACAGGATCTGGTCCAAGAGGTGACTATAGCTGAATTACTTGATAATAGTGATCATAATGTAATTAAATTGAACATCCTCATGGGGGAGGGAAATACCAAAGAAACCCACCATTTAACTTCAAAGAGGGGAACTACACAAAAATGAGGAAGCTAGTTAAATGGAAATAAAAAGGAACAGTCACAAGAATGAGATGCCAGCAAGATCCATGGAAACTATTTTAAAACACTCTGGTAAGTGTAAAAGTATAATTTGGCAAGCAAAAAAAGAATTTGAAGAGCAACTAGCAAAAGACACAAAAACTAACAGCAATTTTTTTTAAGTACCTCAGAAGCAGGAAGCCTGCCAAACAATCAGTTGGGCCACTGGACGATCAAGGTGCTAAAGGAGCACTTAAGGACAACAAGGACGTTGATGTCTCTAATACAGGGTGACACAAGATAATGAATTCTTTGCATTGGTCTTCGCTGCAGAGGATGTGGGGGAGATCTCCACACCTGAGCCATTCTTTTTAGGTGACAGATCTGAGGAACTGTCCCAGACTGAGATGTCAGTAGAGGTGGTTTTGGAACAAATTGATACATTAAATAGTAATAAGTCCCTCAGGATGAGATGGTATTCAACAAGAGCTCCAGAAGCAATCCTGGCAATTACAGCCCAGTAAGACTAACTTCAGTACCAGGCAAATTGGTTGAAATTATAGTAATGAAGAGAATAAGTGAAACACAGATGTACATGATATGTTGGGAAGAGTCAACATGACTTTTATAAAGGGAAATCATGCCTCCCCAGTCTATTAGAATTTTTGAAGGGAGTCAACTAGCATGTGAACAAGGATGATCCAGTTGATATAGTGCACTTGGACTTTCAGAAAGCCTTTGACAAGGTCCCACACCAAAGGATCTTAAGCAAAGTAAACAGTCATGGGATAAGAAGGAAGGTCCTCTATTGGATGAGTAACTGATTACAATATAGGAAACAAAGGGCAGAAATAAATGGTCAATTTTCAGAAAGGAAAGAGGTAAATAGCAGGGTCCCCCAAGGACCTGTACTGGGACAAGTGCTGTTCAACATATTCATAACTGATCTGGAAAAGTGGATGAATTGTAATGTGGCAAAATTTGTAGATGATACAAAATTACTCAAGATATTATGTCCAAAGCTGATTGTGAAGAGTTACAAAGGGATCTCACAAAACTGGAGACTGGGTGACAAAATGACAGATGAAATTCAATGTTGATAAATGCAAAGTAATGCACCTTGGAAAACATAATCCCAACTATACATATAAAATGATGGGGTTTAAATTAGCTGTTATCACTCAAGAAAGAGACCTTGGAATCATCATGGATAGTTCTCTGAAAACATCTGCTCAATGTGCAGCGGCAGTCAAAAATGCTATATCAGTGCTAATATATAAATCTATGATATGCCCACTCCTTGAGTACTGCGTGCAGCTGTGGTCACCCCATCTCAAAAAAGATATATTAAAATTGGAAAAGGTACAGAGAAGGGCAACAAAAATGATTAGGGTATGGACAGCTTCCATAAGAGGAGAGATTAAAAAGATCAGGACAGTTTAGCTGAGAAAATAGATGACAAAGGGGTTATATGATAGAGGTCTATAAAATCATGAAAGGTGTGGAGAAAGTGACTAGGGAAGTGTTATTTACCCCTTCGCATCACACAAGAACAAGGGGTTGCCCAATGAAATTAATAGGCAGCAGGTTTAAAACAAACAGTACTTAACACAACGCACAGTCAACCTGTGGAACTCATTGCCAGGAGGTGTTGTGAAGGCCAAAAGTATATTTCAAAACAGAGTTAGGTAAGTTCATGGAGGATAGATCCATTAATGGCTCTGTGTGTTCCTAAACCTCTGACTGCCAGAAGTTGGGACTGGATGACAGATCACTTGATAATTGCTCTCTTCTGCTCATACCCTGTGAAGCACATAGCACTGGCCACTGTCAGAAGAGAGGATACAGGGCTAGATGGACCATCAGCCTGACCTGGTAGGGCCATTCTTACAGTCTCCAAGGAGGCCAGTGACAGAGCTGGGAACAGAACCCACATTGCCTGAGTCCCAGTCCAGTGTGTTATCCACATGGCCTCCCGCTTCTGAATCACTACTAACCCAGTGTCCACCACAGTATGCGAGGACACTGCGCTGTTGGTGGTGCCCTTGTTCAGGTTAGAGTTAAAACCAAGACTTGTCTATAAAGATTCAATATTGCTTTTTACAAGACTAGTTGTTAACCCTGGTATTCTCCTCGCCAGATTCCCAGGTGGGCGACTACATTTAAACCAAGATTAGCTGAGATCAGAATCAATCCCCATATCTGAAGATCTCTGTTTTTCTTTTAGATGGCATATAAAATCCCGTGGGAGGGTGTGTGTGTCAGGTACTGTGTAACTGAGTTTCCATTTATCCCTAGGATCCAATTCACATTCATGGAAACTCACTTACACTCTATGTGATGCACGTCCCCTCCTATGAGATCTTCTTGGGGGTTGGGGTAGAGAGAGAAATTCCCCAGCTACTTGACCAGGGAGTTACATTACTACAAAAAATGAACTGTTCAAATTCACTCTCCTGACCACCATTTTACTGTGGTCCTCAAGGGTCTGTGAAAATGCACAAAAACACAAGGTAGGCCTTGAAGCTATGGGAGATATGTTTTCACATCACCTTGCCCGCGCATAGCTGACCACCAGTCAACAGATGGATCTAGACTTATCCTTATGTCATCAACGCTGGTGTGATACCTCTGTCTCCAATGGAATTATTGCTCATTCACAAGGGTGCAAGTGAGATCAGAGTCAGACAGATCGTAGGGCAGGTTTATAAAGCTCTAAACACAGCAGAAATGGGATGTTCCCACAGCACGGAGCCAGTGAGCAGAAAGGCCATGCTACATGTCTCATAGCAGAGCAGAAGTTCTGTGCACTGGAACACAGAGGGAGAAGCAGTGGGTATGCTAGCTGTGGCCAGGGACTTTGTGTATGCAGGGCCGGCTCCAGGCACCAGCTTGCCAAGGAGGTGCTTGGGGCGGCCACGTCTGAGAGGGGCGGCACGTCCAGCTGTTCAGCGGATGGTCCCGCACTCCTGCTCGGAGCGAAGGACCTCCCGCCAAATTGCCTTCGCAGATCTCGATCGTGGCTTTTTTTTGTTTTGTTTGTTTGTTTGGCTACTTGGGGCGGCCAAAACCCTGGAGCCGGCTCTGTGTGTATGGTGGGGGAATGGTGTGTTTGTGTCACAACCGACAGCAGGGACGGAACCGGGGCCTCTGCAGCAGACAGCACAAATCGCTACAGCTTGAGCTAAACTTCCAGACTCTATAGGTAGGGGCAGTAACATACTCAGACCCTCTAGAGATCAGGCACAGAGGGGGCAAAACCTAACACCCATTGACCAGCGGGGTATATTTACAACCTCTAGCAACTCCTGCCATGGCTGGAGTCCCCCACAAAACACTCTTACGTATGGTCTGGATGTATTTCATTCCATTCTGAATCCTATCAATCCTTCCCAAAGCTGGGCTTCGCTCACATCTTTAGCAGAGCTGCCCCTTCCCTCCAAAGGCCAATTTGATCTCAGAACTGTGTGAAAGGAGGGCTCTCACTCCCTGGCCTTTTCTCTCTTCAGAGCCAAAAAGAGGAAAAGGAATAATAACAACACAAATATCCTATTTAGCAGTGTGCACTGGGTGGGTTTACTTCCTGACAGAAAACATTACAGGATGTGCCCAGTTTAACCATGGAAAACTGGTTTGGCTCACATCCCTCCAGAGTGGACAGGACCAAGGGAATTTGGACAGCTTGCTAGGCCAGCGTGTCACCATTCTTCATGAAAACTCAGCTCTCAAATAACCCGTGGGCCAAAGAAAAAGTGAAGGGTGAAAAAATCTTAAAAGTGACACTAAATGAAGGTCTTGGGGAGTAAAAATAAAAGGGTCAGAGTGTTAACATGTTAAATCAGAAACAGATGGATCTGCGTCATGGAGGCTGCTCGCACTCGGTCAGCCTGAGTCACCAAGAAGGGGGAGGAGGGTATCTCTGCTTCGGTGCTGGGTGTGGGGTGCAGGAAACACTGCAAACAGAAAGCTGTGCACTTTTTAATCAGGCTTAATATGGGATTGGGGGCAGGTACAGACAGGCGAGAAGGTGAAATGCAGCTCCTTAATCATGGAATTTGAAGATGCATCCACTCCACCCCCTGCCGGGGCAGTGTTATTCCCTGCAGACCTTTCCTCAGGTGCTTGTTCAAGCATAAATCTGAACAACTCCAGCTTCAGGGATCCCACCACTTCCCTTGGAAGGGAAATCTTATTGACCGCACTGTGTTAGGAAAGTTTTCCTGATGTCTAGCCCATAGTTTTCACTTGTTTTTTTTCATCTCATTATTCCTAGTTAGTCCTCCCTGACAATTCTTCCTCCATCCCTAGCGATGAGTCCCATCCATTATATGTATTTTGGTGATTCTCCTTTAAAAGTAGCAGGGGCCTGATTCTAACCCCACACCCCGGTGACCTCGATGGAGTTACTCCTAATTTGTATCACTGTACATGAGATCAGAACCAGGTCCTATGTTTATAAAAGCTGGCATCAGTTTGGCTTCACAAGGGAATGTAGGTGTGACGGGCACACTGAGGACTGGACCAGGGACCTCCACCAAGCAGGAACCGCTAAGGCTTGAGCTAAAGGCCATAACAGCCTCACAGCCTTTTTGGATTGGGAACACATAACACACATCCAACAGTGGGTAACATGAGCGCCTAGCTTCTTAGCATTGCCGCTGAGCCCTCTGTATCACTGGGGACAGGTGAGAGGATGAAACGCTGGAACTTTTAGCTCTGAAAATCTTTATGCTCACAATGTGTCTGATTAATGTGGTGCCCATAGAGGGGCACGTGACAGGCTGCAGAGGCATTACCTAGTCTCTGGTAGAGAAGGTTTAACTCCAGTTTCCTTTTCCTTTCCCTTTGGACCAGCTTTCCACTGGGGCATCCCACCAGTTTACAGGGAGGAAGTGTGTGAATGCCTGGGTTTTACCAACAGCTCTGGCATTGATTCACTGTGACATGTTGCTGCCTCGTGCCTCAGTTTACCTGTCTGCAAAAGAAAGATAATTGACCCGATCTGGTCAAATGCTGACTGTGCCCATTTTCGAATCTCTATTTGGTAGGAACTGAAGGTGCTCAGAACCTCACCGGATCAGGGGTGTGATTGAAATTCACAGAAGCCAGGACATTCACGGCTGCGACTAGTGATCCAAGATCGATATTTGGCCCTAGCTCAGGCTTGACTCTTACCTCTCACTCTACACTCAGTTGCTTTTGTGACTTCATGACATTTTTGGTGTTAGGTTTTACAATCCCATGGGTTCTAATGAAGTAGTTAACTCCACTTGCAGATTTCAACGTGTCCCTCTGCTGCCATGAGATGACATTTGTTCTGCTTGGTTCCCTTTGGATTTTTTGCAGTTATTGTTTCTTTTTTAAAATGTCATCTACATGGAAAATTGACCAGCATAGCTATAACAGAGATGCTATCTAGAATTTCACCCCATGTGGACACTCTATTCCGGAAGAAAGTGACTTTTATTTCAGAATAAAGTACCCACACAGGTGATACTCTGGAATAGCCATAGAAGGGTAATTTATTCTGTAATAGCTATGCCCAGAGGTGAAAGTAAGCCCCAGGGCCTTTAAATCTTGAAAGGCCCTGCCTCTTCCGGTTGAGGCTCTGCCTCTTCCGGTTGAGGCCACGCCCCCGCTCAGGACTCCGGCGTACCGGTAAGTCCTTTAAGTTACTTTCACCCCTGGCTATGCCAATCAATTTCCCCATGTAGACAAGGCCTACGCGTATGAAAGTTAGCATTTTGGGCCAGAACAGCAGTCCTCTGGACTCGCATGGGCTATTATGTAAAGGAGATAACTGGTTTGTCACACTAAGAACCATCCTGAAAACTGCAGCTGAACCACAACTTTTGCATGCAGATCTGAAGATCCCCAAAGTTTGGGCATGTCTGAATCCAGGGTTTTGTTACAGCACATTATAGCGCTGGAAGTGGTCACATAGTTCAGATCTGGCATGGGCCTATTTGCAGCTAGAGATGGAAGTGGAACCAAACCCCTAGATCCAAATTGCTTTCAAGGTCAGGGTGGTACGGAAATGAGGATTTCATTCAGGCTCCTCTGTAGTTTAAATGTCCCTGTCGTGGGTCCTCTCGTTATTTTTCATTTCAAATGCAATTAGTCCATGAAACCAATGGAAATTACTCACAGGCATGGAGGAGAAATGCATATTGGGCCTGATACTACAAACTTTTCTTCATGTGAGTATCCTTCCACATGCAAGCAGTCCCATTGACAATTCACAGTGTGCAGTATGGAAACGAAACAAAATCCAGGATAGAGAGTCATTGGTAATACTTCCACTTCCCACCCCTATTTAACATGAACAACAATCCAGGCCATTTTTCTGCAAAGCGACGGATCCCAGAATCACACCTCACGTGCCAAATGTCAGTCAAGCGCACAATGTTTATAACCCCCTTGCGACTGGGCGTTTCTGATGGAAATGCTGACAGACCCATCAACACAGAAAGCCTGGGAATGGCGTTGATATTTTAATCTAGGTTTTGTATATACACGGACCAACTAATGGGCTCTCTGAAGGCCACAGATGTGCAGATTCCAGCCTGCCCATTGGTTTAGGTAATGTTTTATTGTAACCATATATAGAGGACTAAGGACCAATGGGCAAGTACCTGTTTTAAGGGGCCACTTTAATCCATCCCCAGATTTATAGTGTGATTTAGCTAAAGATGACAGGTCAGTTTTGATCTCAGTTATACCCTGACTGCTCCTTTGAGGAAGGCCTCTGGGTTTTGTTACCTGGCCTTTGGAGGGCCAAAAATGTACCTAAACTGTTCCTTTAGCCCCAGATCCTGCGAACGCTTCTGACTTGGAGCAGTTCCTTTAATTCACCAGGACTACTCATGTAAGTGAGGGTTACTCACGCAAAGAAGTGCTGGTAGCATTGGATACATAGCTACTGACAGTCAAGAAGAAAAAGCACCCGGAGAATAATTTGTAGACAATCTAGAACTGATGGGGGTTGATGGGGGAATAAAAAAATCGAAGGCCCTGATCTTGCAGCCCTGACTCAAACAAGAAATTGAAAATCAACAGGATTACTCGCAGAGGAAGGATTACTTGCATGGGTAGGATATTGCAGATTTGGGCCCCTAAGCCATACAAGCTGTTTTTAAAGGAAGGCCAGTCTGCACCCCAGCTGACAACTAGCATATGCCAACTTTCAGCTCGATTCAATTTAAAACAGCTGAGCTGTAAATGAGGCTTATAATGGAATTGGCAAATGACCCTTAAATATGGCATTGCGAATCAACGGCATAAAAAAATTAACTTGGCTCAAGTTCGGATTTAACTCGCAGCCCTTCCTTCCACTCCATGCTGTGAGCAGATAGAGGATCATGGTGGGCCCTTTATGCCATAGTTCCTGAGTGCACGAAAGCAGCAAAACCTGCTCTCAGTACTTTAGAAGAATCCACCCTTACAGACAAAAGGGCTGCCTTACTGCGTACAACACAGAAACAGTCTCGTTGATTTATTTTGACATATATTGAACCTCAGGCAGTTTCCAGATGGAATCCAAGAACTGCTGATGGGCTTTGGATTTTGTCTGGATCCTTCAATGACGCAAAGAGCCATTGAGAATAAAGGCTTTTTAATTTTTTCCCCTAGCAGCTGTATTAACCGCTACATTTTGAACTCACCACACTGGCATTACAATGTACGATTAAATCACAGGTGTGGTACCACAACATAAATATATACACAAAATCAATTAGAATGGCTCACAAAGAGCTTAACAGCAAACAATTGTAGGGGGAGGTGGGAACTGTTTCAGTGTCTTCAGGCCAGACTCAGAGGGGATGGGCAAGTGAGTCTTGCAATCAATGGAGGTACTGCAGATTTACACTAACTATGGGCAGAATCTGACCCAGCAAGTCTAAAGGAATTTAAAAACTGATGTAATTCACACTTTCTTCTGGCTTTGTTGGGCCGAATTTTGTTCTCAGTTACACTGATGCCAATATGGAGTGATTTCAGTGCTTTAAATGAAGTTACTCTGGGTTTACACCAGTGTAACTGAAAGTAAGAAATTTATACCTGTCACAGTTCATGGCAACTGTACCTATATTCCCCCTCTATGATCCCTTGAGGGCACCCACTCTAGGTTCCTGGCACCTCATCTGTCACTTCTCTGGAGCAGCTATCCACATCTCTCTCCTTCCTGATTGGGAGTTTTCCAGACTGCACAGTTCCTTGCCTATACTGTCTTATCTCCAGCAAGCCAGACCACCTAAGAGCACCTGTGCTTTGCTTTTTCTCCAGAGGCTATGAACAGCATAGCTGCCACAGTTATATGTTACTACACAACTCTTTCTAAGCAAGCACATTTATTCTTATGGTAAAAGCATTACAGAAAAACATATTAAAAACAAGAAAAGAAGACATACACATGTTCAAAGCTTACCAGAGGTCATCCCAATGCCAGCCTCAGGCTCTGGCAATTGTCAGTCCTTAAAAACCCACAACTGGGTTTTCCCCGTTGTTACAAGTTCACAACCATCTCCGATTCAGAACCAGAACAACCATGAATAGTTCAGTCTTTCCTTTATACAGCTTCGGCCTTTGATCTTGGCCTTATCTAACAAGTGATCAGGAGACAAAGGCCTACTCCTCACAGCATAGCTTCAAAGGGCTTGGTTTTTGCATAATTGATGGTGGGGCATTTGCATTCACCTCTCCCTAGATAGTTTCCAGGAAAACCACTTCATACCTTTTGTTCCAAAAGTCCATTCTTGTCTGGCACATTGTTCAATATACTCCTTTGAACTCATAGGTCTCACATCTGCCACCTCCTCTCCTCCCTCAAGAGGTTACAAACAATCCCAGCCCATAATAATACATAAACCTTCATTGAATAGAACGGACCCCAAAGATACTTAACCTTAACTCAGTAAGGTCTCCAAGGATATTGCCATATCTGTTACAACACCAACTTGTGACCTGATCCTACAAATGAATCCACAGAGGACGGCCCCAATGAAGTCAGCCAGGCTAAAGGGTCTGTATCTACAAAGAAGGCACAGAATTAGAGCCATAGCGTATGATTTACACCAACCGACACACCTTTTGTACCACTATATCGTTTTGGGTGGACACACTTAGTGTCTAGTGTAGACACAATTCACAGCTATAAAGGTATCTTATACTGCGGTAGCTTATTCCCTTTCCTATATGGAAATAGCTGTGCAAGTATAGCACTTTGATAACAGTATAACTGCACCCACAGTAGGAGGATTGTACCACTTTAACTATACTGGTATATTTAAAGCAGTATAGCTTCTGTGTGTAGACAAATCCTGTAGACTCCCTAGGCCATGACTTACACCCATTACACATCATTTGATCCTTTGCATCTATAGCTGGAATTGTTAAGAAGCTGTTTGTTTCTTGCTGACCTCCATGATAAGAAATTCAGAAGCATAAAATATTGGTACGAGGAAAAGGCGAAACCTCAAGCGCTGTACATTGTATGCATGTGAAACATAATCACACAGTGTCATGTACTTGGAACTGTGCACATGTCCGATCCAACCTCTCTACGAAATGCCTCTTGAGGGGTGAAGAATGTGTTGCATGTATTTGGGAAACGACTGAGTTCAGAGTGTCCTGCACCGAACGACATCATCTCAAGTGTAAAATAACTCACGTAATTGATGGGTGTGGTTTTTGTCCTGGGTGTGAAAGCATCAGCATTTCACCTCACTTCCCTGATTATTTCACTCACTGTCTTGTGAGTTCCCTCTCAGGATAGATAGTTCTACCTTCAGATTAAATACATTATGATGAAATCTCTCTTGCTGAGGAAGTCCCTTAGAGGACGAGCCACCATAAAATGAGATTTTTGGAAAGATCTATCCATCCATCCATCTGTCCACCCATCTATGATATTTCTAATGAACGTTTCCTGTTTTATTTAGGCCCTCTGTTAACACAATAACCTTTAAAATATTTTAATTTATTTTTCCTTGTTTTTCATCAAGGAGACCCACAAAAGTCACCGTAAGGCCTGTGTGTTGTATTTAAAGTACACAGATACAAATTATATTTGCAAATCCTATCCTTTGATTCGTGTAAGGTCAATGGGAGTTATATCCATATATCTGAGGATAGGCTGTGTCCTACAAAATATATGCCCCTGCCCTAGACCACACTTATTATCCCCTGACAAAAGTCCTGAATTATTTCAATGCTTTCCAGTGTGCTGAGTACTGTACAATTATAGTTGGAGAGAACCCCTGTTTATAGCAAAATTGTTCCAAACGGAGCAAAATTAACTTAATTATTAGAGAGTTGCCTTGTGGGTATTTACAGTATATTTGTGTGTAACGTATGTGTGTTTGATTATATATATATAACCCCCCAAGGAGATTACCTAGATTCCTGGGGTTCTGTCTGCTGGCAGCTCAGGGAGAGGCGCACTGTCCCTGGTAGGGAGGGGGAGCCAAGGCAAACTCAGAGTCTGCCCGGCAACCAATAGGGAGCGAGATGCCCCTCCCCAGGGCCTGCTCTAGGCACCAGCATTCCAAGCATGTACTTGGGGCGGCACTTCTCAAGGGGCGGCATTCCAGCCCTTTGGGGGCAGCTCTTCTCAAGGGGCGGCACTCCGGCTTTTTTTTTGGCTTCAGCAGTGGCACTCTGCCAGCACAATAGGGAGACGCCATTTTTTGAGTCAGTCTGCAGCCAGCCAGGGCAAGGGCAGGACTGGCTGTGTGGGGAGCTGGTAAGTCCCAGGCCTGCATTTACCAGCTCCCCACACAGCCAGTCCTGCCCTTGGCGCCAGACTGACTCAAAAAATGGCTTCTCCCCTTTCCTGAACTCCCTGGGCAGGGCCGGCTCCAGGCACCAGCCGACCAAGCACGTGCTTGGGGCGGCACCTTAGAAGGGGTGGCCAATGTTGGGATGGCGGGGGGCGCTCGCGGTGTGGTTTTTATTTTTTTTTTTTGTTCGACAGGGTGGCGCTCAAGGGGTTTTTTTTGTTTTGTTTTTGTTTCGGCCAGGCAACGCGAGGGGTGTTTCGGCGGCGCAGCGCTGGGGCGGGGGAGAGCGGGGGCTTCGGCGGCTGGCCCGGCGCGGCACCCGGGGGTGGCGGGGGTTTGGCTGTCCCAGCCCGGCGCGGCGCTCCAGGGGGGCGGGGTTTTGGGCAGCCCGGCGCGGTGCTTGGGGGTTTGGTTGGCCCGGCGCGGCGCTCGGGGCGGGGGGGGGGGTTGGGCCCGGTGCAGCGCTGGGGGGGGGGATCGGCGGCACTCGGGGGGGGGGTGTTACGGTGGGGCGGTGCTCTTGTTTTTTGCCTGGGGCGGCAAAAAAGTTAGAGCCAGCCATGTCCCTGGGAGGGGCATCTCACTCCCTATTGGTTGCCGGGCCGACTCTGAGTTTGCCTTGGCTCCCCCTCCCTACCAGGGACAGTGTGCCTCTCCCTGAGCTGCCAGCAGACAGAGCCCCAGGAATCTAGGTAATCTCCTTGGAGTTACATATGGTTATATACACAATTATATATATATTAACACACAATTATATATATACACATATATATGTGCAAAACTCATAAATTTCCATCACAACTTCAACAACCACCACCTAGCCATTAAACTCTCTCTAGAACCTCCCACAATAGCATCAATTTCCTGGACACCACAATCAGTTTCAACAATGGAACCCTATAGACAACTATATACAACAAGCCCACAGATCACCACACTTACCTTCACAAACCCAGTAACCACCCCAAACACACCGAGAAATCTGTTATCTACAGCCAGCCACGCAGAAACCACTGAATGAGCTTTGAGGAGAAAGTCAAGGATATATACCCTCACCTAACTCATTTGAAACTGCCTTCAGCAGACAAGGACCCTCTACCAGGGAAGTAGATCGTATCATAGAATGAGTCATCCAAATATCTTTAGAGAACCTGCTTCAATAAAGAAATAAAAACTCCTCTGACCGCACACCCCTAATTGTTGCCTACCACCCCACACTGAAACCCATACAGGGTATCACTAAACAATTGCAACCCATCCTTGATGGGAACAAGATCCCGAAAGAAATCCTTCCTGGCTGTACCCTCCTCTTCTGACCTTCAAACAACCCTCCAACCACTTCAAGCTCATCATGACAAGCAAGTTCCCCACAGACCAGGACTCACCAACTCAAAGCAGCACCAGAGCCTTTCCAAACAACAGATGCAAAACCTGCAGATATATCTCCACTGCTACAATGATTATCAAACCCAACACACCTTTCAAGATCCATGAATCCTACACATACCTATCACAACATGTGGTGTACCTCATCCAGTGCACTAAATGCCCCAATAACAACTATGTGGGTGAAACGAGACAATCACTACACTCTCGAATGAACTCACACAGAAAAACGATAAAAGACAAAAACACCGTGTCACCTGTGTGTGAACACTTTTCACAAAGCGATCGTTCTGTATCCAACCTTTCAGTATTCGTCCTCAAAAGAAACCTGCACAACATCTTCAAAAGATGAGCCTGGGAGCTTAAATTCATAACTTTGCTAGAAACTAAAAATCACGGACAGAATAGAAACACTGGATTTATGGCTTATTACAGCAGTCTACAACCCAATAACCCCCTCTCTCCTCTCCCTCCCTCTGCAGCTGCCTTTCCCCCCCCTCCCTTGAATGGCCCCTTGAAATATATGTTAACTACGTATGCAAAAAAATCTGTTCCACCTTGTATTCAGCTGTGACATTCAGGGCAGGTCTACATTAGAAATGTACATCAGCACAGCTGTACCGATGCAGCTGTGCCACTGTAGCACATCTGGTGAAGACACTCTAAGCTGATGGGACAGAGATCTCCCATTGACTTAATAACTCCACCTCTGTGAGAGGCAGTAGCTATGTCGGCGGGTTTAGGGTTGGTATAACTGCGTCGCTCAGGGGTGTGGATTTTTCATACCCCTGAGTGATGTAGAGTTATACGGTGGTAAGGGTGTAGTGTAGATCTGCCCTCTGAGTACCTTTCCCATACTTGAAGAACTGTGTAAGCTCAAAAACTTGTCTCGCTCACCAACAGAAGTTGGTCCAATAACAGAAATTATCTCACTCACTTTGTCTCTGCAAAACACAAATCAACCTAATATACACTCATACAAGCCACATATACAGAGGGACTATTCATGTGACAAACAGCAGAGCTATGTGGAACTATGTGATCTATTACAGAGCAATATACATTTACTATATACCTTTTTATAGACTCACTTGCCCTCCACCTCCTAAGCAATATCCAAGCCCGTGAGCAACCTCAGAAGTTGTGCATATTGACTCTGATCCTGCTCCCATCAAAGTCAAGGACAGCACTCCCACTGAATTCAGTGGGGGCAGAATCAAGAGAATAGCATTTAAAGTCATGCATCTGGCTTAAGTACCTTGCTGAATCGGCCTCAGTCCTTTACCTCAAGCAGTAGAGGCTCATGCTTTTAGATTGGGATATTCCCACTTCATCCAGGGAGTGTTACATACAGTCAGTGGCACAGAAGAACCTATTAGTTAAGATGCTGGCCAACTTCTGCTTTCACTTATAGCTGTACATCCCTAATGAGGTTGCAGAGCTGTGACCAAGAGCAGTATTTTGCTGTTTGTCTCTATCAACAGGCATTTCTGGTGATTCACTAAAGAGTTGTTGCAGGAGTTACAGGCAGGCCAACCCCCAATCCTTGGGGACCACAAAATTAGGGATTAAAGGCCCAATGCAATGACCACTGAAGACAATGAGTATTTGATCAGGTCTTTACACAATCGCCTCCTATGTCTGGAGCAGTATTTTTGGAGGGGCTGGGAGAGGCAGCTGCCCATCCAGTCCCAGAGAAGCAGGAGATATTTTGTTGGGTAGCAAAAAGAACAGGAGTACTTGTGGCACTTTAGAGACTAACAAATTTATTAGAGCATAAGCTTTCGTGGACTACAGCCCACTTCTTCGGATGCATAGAAGTGGGCTGTAGTCCACGAAAGCTTATGCTCTAATAAATTTGTTAGTCTCTAAGGTGCCACAAGTACTCCTGTTCTTTTTGCGGATACAGACTAACACGGCTGCTACTCTGAAATTTGTTGGGTAGGGAACCCAAACATTTCCTGGACTAGCAGGATGTTTGGAAGGCTTATTTACATAGGTTTGTTGGGTCATCAGGTAAGGTTGCTTTCCAACCCGCCTCCCAAATGACGTGCTGGGTAGGAAATGAACGCAGTTACTGGCAAGTTACCCACATTCATTGGCTACATGACTTTATAAGCTCCAGGTCTTTCTCAGGCCCTGTAAAAGCAGCTTGTATATGAAAATACATGGTGTAGTTAAATACACATAAGTTCCTCAATGCCATGTGCGCCTGTGTGTCTACTTTTGTGTGTCGTGAATGCAAACTACTCACACGAACGAATGTTTTTTCAGAAGTGCATTTTCTTCTGTGTATTTTAAGATAGATTCCTCTGCTGTATTTTCATGTTATGCTTAAAAATAAAATTTGAATCTACATCAAACCAAATAGCTTCTTGGTCTAGGTGGTAAAAAAAAACCCTCTTCCATAGTGAAAGCATCAGGAGGGTAACAAGAACTTCATATTTGACTGAATACATATAGCCCAATTCAGCCTTTAAAAGTCAAAGCAAAATCGTCAGTGTATTTTTTTTTTTTTTTTTTTGATGTCTCACATGAGCTCTCTGGAATATATGGAGTCTAACATAGTGAAATCTGATTTACACTTCCAGCAGGTAACTTTAACGGCGATGGGAGTGCATGTGTAAATCTCTGTGCCTGAAGATAAAAACATACAGGCCTGGCCCTTTAAATTCCTTCTGCTTTGAATGCCGTTGAATGAGTTCCTATTTTTAAAAGAGGGACACTCCTTTCTGCAGGAGACAAGGAGACTAGCAATTTGCACGAGTCTTACATCAATCTACAATAATACACAGACCTATGGAAAATAGATAAGGGAAAGCCCTGTTGGGACAAATCTGAATTAGTGCAGGCTGTCTTACCCCAGGGAAAAGCGAGTGTGTATCACAACCTCCACCTTTGTATATTCAGCCTTCACATTTGTATACCTGCCCCCTGAAGTAACTGCACCTCTGTTTGTGTACTGGGAGGGATAATCAGTCATGCAACCTGCCTGCACAAATTCAGGGATTACCCGCACAAATGCTGACACGTCATATGTGTCCATTCAAAACTTGAATTAAGTCGTCCAGTCCAGCTCCCCGAAGGATCTCAAAGAATTTCCTGTCAACTATGGAGTTTGAGTTCTTTAAAAGAGACTTGAATGCCCACCACGTATTGCCCAAGCAGAGGACCCTGTGTCCTGAACTGTCACAGATGAGCTATTAATTCTGCGATGGCTGCCATCTTGGTCGACACACTAAGGATTAGGCAGGCCATTAGTCCAGTTTTAAGCGGGACGGTCCTCTTTTTGGGTGTTTTGTGCCTTGTCGGGTACTGAGATAACCTGGGACATGGTTTTGTCCAGTATCAGATGGGGGAAGAGCAAGCTACTCCATCCTAGCTGGCATGATGTGCGTGGGGATAGAAAGGTACACTTTACAAAATAGTGTCCTCTGTGCAGTGTGACCTTGTCACCCTGGCGGAGGTGAGCCTAGGCCTGGAAATACCGGAATGTTCTGGGAATGCGTGAGTGACCACCCGACTAAGGACTGAATCAGAGACTTCCAAAGCTAAAAGCATGAGCTGTCACAGTTCGAGCTAAAGAGCCAACACTTTCAAACTGGGCCACTGTAAGACTCCTAGCCTCTGCAGATCAGCACAGAAGGGGACTGTGACAACCTGACACCCCAATATTCACCACTGTCGTATAGTTAGGATATGTTTTGTACAAAGTATGTCTTGTGAGGTATCATTCTAAAAGTCTTAATCTGCTAGACATTAATATCTCATTGGAGTGTATGTGTTATCATCGTATGTGAAGTTATGAAGTTTGGCTATGTATGTGGTACTGAAACATGTTGTGAGGTTGAAAGCACCCACAAGCAGACTTTCAGTTACAACAGTAAAAAGGCCAAACAATGTTAATGGCTTATTAAGGACATGCACACAAGCACAAGGATTACCCCAGGAACTGTGTACAATAGAAACCTCTCAGAGAGACCACTACACAATCGGAACTCTTTGACCCAGGTCACAGCAAAAGAGCTTTCCAGCAAGTGGGAAGAAGACATAAAAGGGGGACAATGACATCCTGGGGGGAACCTCACTCTCCCTGCAATAACACACCTGGAAACACCAGAGGAACAAAGATCAAACTGTGGGAACTGATGGTCCCAGGCCAGAAGGATCTTTAGCCTGTGTAAGAAAACCTGGGAAAGCCAAGGCAACTTGTGCCTTAAGAGTCTGCCAGCCTGTTTATCACTCAGGGTGAGAAATTGCTAATTTATACCCTATTTATCTAGTGGGTTAAGTTCAGTTTGCATTTTTTGTTTATTTGCTTTGATCTGTTGGCTATCCCTTATAATCACGTAAAATCTACCTTTTGTACCTAATAAACTTGTTTTATTTTAAACCCACTTTGTGTAATTCATAACTGGGGAGGGGGTCAAAAAGCTGTGCATATCTCTCTCCACAGTGAGGGAGAGGGTGCATTTCAATGAGCTTACACCGTACAGTTCTCGGTGCAGCACAAAACAATGCAATTTTGGGTTTACTCCCCAGAGGGGGAGTGCACTTGAGTGCTGGGCAATTCCTTAGCTGAAAGCCTTCCCAGGCAGTGCTGATTTCAGTGTCTGTGTCTTTCTGCAGCTGGGTGTGTTCCTACCTGTGTGTGTGCTAGAGGAGGCTTGGGGGTTTGGCTTAGCAGGACAGGGTGAGGGAGCCCAGGCTGGTGGAACAGGCAGGCTCAGTGGTACCCCAGTACATCAGGTGGCACCCCAGAAGGGGGGGCAAAGGCACCTATAGCACCCTCTCACTAGTGGGTTAAAATGATCATTAGCAGCAGAATGAGCAGCCATAGAAGTTGTAGAATGTGTCAGGTGCCAATAGCATGTACGTTTCTGTACCAGACGCAGACAGAGCCAATCCCAGTCCCAAGGAGTTTACAAATCCCAGACAGGCAAAGATTAGAAAAACGATAACACACCTGGGGTGCAGGTGCAGCAGGTGAATAAATGTTTTGGGGGATGGCATGGGTTAGCATCTGTGAGCCCTGAGATGCTGCTGTAATGCAACTAAATAGTATAAAACAATAATAATAAATTGCTGCCAGCCACCACTTCTCAGGCAGGGCCTATGCCTCACCCCACATGCAGAGACCTACTCGCCGGAGCCACAATGGAGCCCTAACTGATCTTTGTCTTTTCTTTCCACCTTTATCTAGTGCACCTGGGCACATCAGAGCATCCGCACTGAGTCTGGAAGCACTAAGTAAATGTTTTCAAAGAACGCTGAGGTAATAAAGGTAAGGCCAATCGTGAAAATATATTTCCCCCCCTGGATGGAAAATAAAAGGAACGGCCAGCCTTGAAAGTGAAAAATCCTGCTGTAAAGCAGATTTTAAGAAAAAGGCTAGTGCACTGTGATGCTTGCTAACCAGGCAGACGGGGCGTGTATTTCTGCTCTGAAACTTTAATGGGAAGGATTCGATTCTGCTGCAAGCTCATTTTTTGTGCCCAGTGATTAAAGGGTAAGGGAAGGGTATAATTTATATAATTGTGAAAAACACAGAATGGCTTTTTGGGCTACAGTGTTTCTTTTATTTTCTTGTTACTCCTTTTGTGTTCAGAGCTAGTGAAAGGTGATGGATTGACAATGCTGGAGACAGAAATCTTCTATTTACATCTGGACAGCACAAGTAATGACAGCCACATATGCTGCCTCCCTGTTGTGGAGGGACCACTGCTGGGGATGGGAGGATACTTATATTTATCTTAGGGTTTTCCATAGTACTCATTGATCCATATATTTATCTGGCCAGCATCACCTCACAATCAATGGATGCAGCACTGGATTATCTAGATCATCTTTCCTACCCCTTCACTGGAGTATCTAGCACTTCCCAATCAAAGTAAGATCCGCATAGGAAGGGCTCTAGTGGGCTTCAAGGAGTCTTTCACGCTCCTTCCTTTCCTGGTAGAAGGCAGCACTTCCTGAATTGTACAACTTGAGTTGCTTTTTTACCCTCATGGCCAATTTAGCAGCTAGTCTCTTTGCTGAGGCCTTTAACAGGGGGTGTCAATTGTAGTGTTGGTTTTTGTGATGTCTAAAGGAACCAAGCCCATTGACTTATTTCACATAAGCCACCGAACAGCTTTAGGGCACTATCAGCCATACCTGCATAACCTCTGGCTTTTGTCCATCTTCTCCAACTCTGTTTTGCTGGATATAAATCTTGTTAATCTTTCACCAGCCTTTGCCATGACAACAGAATCACCTGGTTCACCATTCCATGCACTGCTTGGGTGTCAGTCAGAGATGTGTCAGTGGAAACCAAACTGTTTGTACTCTGGCGAGATCAATCAAAGGTGAGCAGCTTTTCATGTAATGTTTCAATACACTGTTGGTTGCTGCCAGTTTTTATGTCTGACCCATCAGAGCTGGGACCTCAGATCAGCCCTGTAAAATCATCACGAACATTTACCTATACAAGCACCAAACCTATGTGCTCCATAAAACAGTGGTAGAAATCGCACCAGGCAAACAGATGTGTACAATTTTCTTGTTACTTTACGGGTGAATGGATGAACCAGGTTTTATCAGATGAACTCCCAGAATTTCTGCTGGCTCAACTTGGTGTCCCCAGCTTGGCTGTGCTGGGCAGAATTTGTTTTTTTGGAAGGAACAGAAAGACACTGTCTAAAATTCATTTGCACAACATATCCTGGTGCCATAAGGGGGCTACTGGCTTTCTTTGATCAGTTCTGCCCTTAATGGTAATTGCCACTGTAGCCATTGGCACTGAAATAATTTAGATTAGCAAAATAACCTGTTGCAGAAGCCTGTGATTATGGTATGAGAGAATTATAAGTGTAATTATCATGCTACCTTACAAAGGGTCTTGCTTAACATTTTCAGAAGCCCTTAAGTGGTTTAGGAGCCTACACCCCATATTCAAAAGTGACTTAGGCACTTAGGAAGCCACTGCCTTTCAATGAGACTGAGGCTCCCAAGTTACTTAGGTGCACCTGAAAATTTGACCCCTAGTCTTTTGCACAATGGCTGGCAGGAGATGGATGTGCTGAGAAGGCAGCATACTGAGGGTGGTGGACCAGATTAATACTCAGAAGAGATGCCTTTGACCAAATGACATCGCTGGGATCCAAAGGAAGCCACAGTCTTCCCTCCTGAGCTAGGTGGAGAACTGTCACGTGGAAATCTTGCGGGTGGGTAGAGGGAACAAAAGGAAAAATAGGAACTTTGGGAGGGAGTTCATTGCTCAGGGTTTCAAGAGGATGGAGCTGGCATGGGAATGGTTGAGGATCCAAGAAGATGGCATTAGAGGGGAATGCTGATACTTCACCATTCCCTTCCTTCCCCTCTGCAAACTGCCCTGGTTTGGATTCTAGCCACTCCTTACCTCTCTGACCATTAAAAATCTGCTCTCAACGAGGAAGGTTTTTTTGTACAACACAAACCCCTTTCCTTTCTTTTAATGCAAACAAGTCGTTTTCTGGGCTATCATCTCCTCAGTTCTATTTAGCAGCATTTGTGTATCTTATACAGCACGGGTAAGAGCTTAGCAACATTTTAAAAAAATGTACAAGTATCACTCATTGCTAAAGGGAAAAAAAATCCATCTGAAGACACAAAGGTAACAAACCAACAGATTTCCTCTTCCCTTAACCCTTCTAAAGGTAGCTTCTCCTTGTGTTTATTTTAATCCCTTGAATTGCAATGGCCACATGCCTCTCATTATCCACACAGGAAAATCTGTAATAATTCACATTGAATTAGACTGTTCCAGGGATCACTCTCTACATGGGGCAAAATAAAGCCCTCGGGCTGGATCCTCACATGGTGCAAATCAGCATAGCGCCATTGATGTTAATAGAGCTACCCAGATTGATTTACGCTAGCTGGGGAGCTGACCTCTTGTATTTATTCCGCGCAGCAATTCCTGCCAGTTGGGCAACAGGTGCAAGTGAAAAATTCTTCACCTGGAACCCTGCATGGCCAGGACTCTGAGTGCTGTACTTTTCAGTCTGTGAGCAATTATTGTCATTATTTATAGTCCAGTGGTGAGATCAGGGCTCCATTGGGTTATGCACTAAAACAGAGCCCTTGCCTCAAACAGCTTATAGTCTAAATAGAGAAAACAGATGGAGGGAGGGGAAACAGAGGTGAAATGATTTGCCCAAGGTCACCCAGCAGAGCCGGTCAGTGACTAGGAGCCAGGTCTCCTGAATCCCCGTCCGGTGGACCATCCAACAGACCACACTGCTTCCAAGCATTTATTATTGTATTCCGTTCAGTTTTGACCTTACAAGTACTCTTAACCTTCCACTGGCAACTTCTTAATGGGCAAATAAATCTCAGGAGAGTATCTTAAATTCTTTTTTATCACAGACTGTATCAGTGTGATAATAAGATCAGCCTTCAGACTCCCCATTAAGTCACAGGTGTGGTCATCAGTCATGCTTTTTTCAGCCTTAATTGCCAGGTAGACACTTTAAGTGGAAAGTCCGTCTAATGAGCCCAGTCATTAAAACATCCCTGGTTCCTATCTGAGATAGAAATTATATTATTTTAATAAGGAGGTTGCATCTCTTGCCCCCCTATTCAATCATGTGGCACAGAGAAAGTGAAGACTTTTCCATAAATTTGCCTTGGACGTGTTTCATTTAAATATATCCCCCACACCGCTTAAAAATTAGTCTAATAAAATCATCTGCGGAGTCAGAATTGGGTGGTAAGCCAAGGAATAATGACCTAGCGGTAAAGAAAAAAGAGTCTGGGCACTGAAGAGTATCTCTCTGAGACTAACTGGACATGGATTAGCAAAGGAGGTGGCTGAGGCCCCATCCCTGTAGAATTTTAAGACAAGGATGAATAAGACATTAGTGGCAATGAAATACTGTGTAGCCACGCAAGAGGTTAAACTGGATGATCTCAGTGGTCTCTTCTGGCCCTAATTTCAGGCCAGACCCTAAGGACACAACCCCGCAAGCCATAATTTGCATGAATAGTCCTTATTCAATTGGTAGTCCTTCAATTCAGTAATAACGCATAGCACTGGCACAATGCTCTACACGTTCAAAGCACTTAGCAAGCATAGGAATTTAATGCTCACAATATCTCAATGAGACAGATAGGAAAGTACTGTTATCCCCATTTTATAGACAAGGAAAATGAGGCAGGCAGGTTAGGAGACTTACTTAAGGCCATGCAATGAACCAGTGTCAGAGACGCCTCAATCGAGGTGAAATTCACCTCCACGCAGAAGGCCAGCATAAGGACTGTGCCCCTTGTAAATCCAACTCAAGTCCTCAGAATAGGGCCCCCTCTGCTAGCCTTCTGCACAGAGGTAAATATCACCCCTTGTGTTTAATCCTCTAGACCTCTTGTTAATCTAAGTGCCCTCCGACTAAAATCAACAGCACTAGCAAAGTCCCTAGTGGACTCCATGGATTGTTCTCAAAGAGAATGCTCTGTGCTTACTTAGGCTGTGTCTGCACTTAAAACACTACAGCGGCACGGCTGCAGCACTGCACCTACACCATTGTAGTGCTTCAGTGTAGACACTTAATAAAGTGACGGGAGGGGTTCTCCCATTGATGTAGGTAATCCAACTCCCCCAGAGGCATTAGCTAGGTTGATGGAAGAATTCTTCTGTAGACCTAACGCTGGCCATGCTGGGGGTTAGGTTGGCTTAATTACGTCCTTAGATGCTTATGTGGATTTTCACACCCCTGAGAGACAGAGCTATGTCAATGTAGGCCCTCGGGGGTACCTGTGAGGTTCTGTGCATCTTTGGCCAGATGCTAAGGCACCCTCAGCTCCCACTATGGTGTTGGGCTGTCCTTAATTTTCCTCCATGGTAAAATATTTGAGGGGTTTTTTATATGTGGTTTTCGCTACAGAGATACCATATAACAACAGAGACACATCTGAGCTGCTAATTTTGGGTGCACATCTGGATTCATCAAAACTTTAGGGCTGCTTGGAATTGGGAGTTTGGTCCAGGCCCATCTCTAATAAAACGTAGTGAGACATGGCAGGGTGTGCAGCTATTGTGTAATAACACACCCTTAAAATGCCTTGTGTGGCAATCGACTGTGCCACACCTCAAGCCGCCCCAAGGGTGTGGGCATTCTATCCTGATCAGCACACACCCAAAATCTCCTACTACAATTAGAATCTAGCCCTATTTAAGAACCAGCAAATACTTTGTTTAAAACCAGAAAACAGAGACATTTTCAGATGCATTTAAAAAGCCCTAAAGATGTGCCTTAACTTGAACCTACTTTGGGGCAAATCTAAACAATTCCAGTATTTCATGCATTTTGTTCTTTCCATGAAGGAAGCCATGCTGCATTTAACCATAATTTTATTTAAGGAACAAAGGGATGTTTAAGCATTGTTCTGCTCTATTAGGCACTGGTGAGGCTTTAGCCTCCACTTTAAGAAAGATGTGGACAAACTGGAGAAAGTCTGGAGGAGAAAAACTAAAATGATAAAAGGTTTAGAAAACCTGATCTATGAGGAACATAGGACCTGGACATATTTAGTCTTGAGAAAAGAAGACTGAGGAAGGACCTGATAACAGTTTTCAAATATGCCAAGGGCTGTTATAAAGAGGACGATGATCCATTGTTCTCCATGTCCACCAAAGATAGGACAAGAAGTAATGGGCTTCATCTGCAGCGAGGAAGATTTAGAAAAACTTTCTAATGAGAAGGATGGATAATCATTGGACCAGATTATCAAGGGAGGTTATGGGATCCCCATCATTGGAGGTTTTAAAGAACAGATTAGACAAATTTCAGAGTAGCAGCCGTGTTAGTCTGTATCCGCAAAAAGAAGAACAGGAGTACTTGTGGCACCTTAGAGACTAACAGATTTATTAGAGCATAAGCTTTCGTGGACTACAGCCCACTTCTTCGGATGCATATAGAATGGAACATATATTGAGGAGATATATATACACACATACAGAGAGCATAAACAGGTGGGAGTTGTCTTACCAACTCTGAGAGGCCAATTAATTAAGAGAAAAAAAACTTTTGAAGTGATAATCAAGCTAGCCTAGTACAGACAGTTTGATAAGAAGTGTGAGAATACTTACAAGGGGTAGATGTGCAGGGGTAGATCTACAACCTATCCTGAAAGATGATCCTTTACTCTCACAGATCTTGGGAGACAGACCTGTCCTCGCTTACAGACAACCCCCCAACCTAAAGCAAATACTCACCAGCAACCATACATCACTGAACAAAACCACTAACCCAGGAACCTATCCTTGTAACAAACCCCGATGCCAACTCTGTCCACATATCTATTCAAGTGACATCATCATAGGACCTAATCACATCAGCCATACCATCAGGGGCTCGTTCACCTGCACATCTACCAATGTGATATATGCCATCATGTGCCAGCAATGCCCCTCTGCCATGTACATTGGCCAAACCGGACAGTCTCTACGCAAAAGAATTAATGGACACAAATCTGACATCAGGAATCAAAATACTCAAAAACCAGTGGGAGAACACTTTAACCTGTCTGGTTATTCAGTGACAGACCTGCAGGGTGGCTATATTACAACAGAAAAAATTCAAAAACAGACTCCAACGAGAGACTGCTGAGCTAGAATTGATATGCAACCTAGACACAATCAACTCCGGTTTGAATAAGGACTGGGAATGGCTGAGCCATTACAAACATTGAATCTATCTCCCCTTGTAAGTATTCTCACACTTCTTATCAAACTGTCTGTACTAGGCTAGCTTGATTATCACTTCAAAAGTTTTTTTTCTCTTAATTAATTGGCCTCTCAGAGTTGGTAAGACAACTCCCACCTGTTTATGCTCTCTGTATGTGTGTATATATATCTCCTCAATATATGTTCCATTCTATATGCATCCGAAGAAGTGGGCTGTAGTCCACGAAAGCTTATGCTCTAATAAATAGATTAGACAAATGTTTGTTAGGGGTAGTCTAGGTATACTTCGTCCGGAGAGATGGCATAGATGATCTCTCAAGGTCCCTTCCAGCCCCACATTTCTATGAATCTGTGAGTCAATATTTTCATCATTTGCAAAACTAAACTTATGGAAAAAATCATTTGTAATTGATTATTGATTATGGCTATTTATATAGCACCACATGCTTGCATTACGCTTTACGGACATCCAGACAAGATCTCAGCCCCAAGTATCTTACATTGTGTAGGCCTAAATCTATCTCCATTAAAGTCAGTGGGAGCAGAATTTGCTATTCAGGATGCACAATGCCATTTAGCAGTAAGGGGGAATGGAAGTAGAATCTGTTTATTAAGAGGCAATGGAAATATGATCCATTTGGTATTAAGGGGCAATGGAAGCAGAATCAGTTTGTTATTAAAGGATAAAGAGAGCAGAACCTCTTTGTTATTAGAAGATAATGGGGAAAGGATCAGTTTAATATTAAGAAAGAGCCTGATTTTCCCCCTAAAACACAATGTAATTGCAAAGTGATGCTCAGGAAAACACTAATTAAACCTGCAACTCCAGGATTATACCCACAACAGAAAACAAGTCTTAGAAGGAGAAAAAAACCTCAATAGAATATTTTTATGTCTACGATTCTTAATCACCCACGGGTGGAAAAAAACCTAGATTTCCTACTCAAACATAAATTCACCTGCTGATTAAAAGTAGCAAAGAGTGCTGAGGAAGAAGAGGAGCTGACAAGGGGTCTTTCTAAATTCCAGTTTAATAATGTAGGAAGCGGTGGGTCTGATAATGGAGGCCTTTGGTGCCTTGGTAAAGCAGAGGAGAAAGGAGGCTGGTGGCGTACATTCCAATCAGCATAGGTAACTAAGGGCTGCTGAACTGTAGTTATATGTTTCCAAGGATCAGAATGATATTATTGGAACAGGAGACATGGTCAAACCAGGAAGTGACTGAATGCTGCAAATACCAAGATTCAAAGCTGACCAATGGGATAGGCAACGTAAAACAAGGGGCGTGCTTGTCGCCATATTAGCGAGGGAGATGGAGTCTGCAGAAACAAATTCAATCATGTTTGTGGCTGACGCAGCAGGGATAATTTGGAGAGAGGTTCAGAACAATGGGGTTAGTCAGAAGATTCCTGTTGGTTGCTATGTGCCTTCAGGACAGTTAACACAAAGAGATCAGGAAATGTGTGTACAGATAAGAGTGTCCTGCAAGAATTCCCAGAATCTTGATTATGGTCCAGGGACTGGGGAATTGTAATTCTACAGCTATTGACTGGGACAACAGGTGCTATGCACAACCTGAGTGGTATGTATAAAGGTAACTTTAATAAGCATGTATATTGCTGTAACCCCTAAAGGAAACAAATTAGGATAGGCCCCATGGTGCTAGACTAGTGGTTCTCAAACTTTTTTACTGGGTGAACCCTTTCACATAGCAAGCCTGAGTGTGACACCCCACCCCCCTTGTAAACTAAAAACTCTTTTTTATATATTTAACACCATTATAAAAGCTGGAGGCAAAGCGGGGTTTGGGGTGGAGGTTGACAGCTCACGACCCCCACATGTAATAACCTCACTACCCCCTGTGGGGTCCCGACCCTCAGTTTGAGAACCCCTGTGCCAGACAGTGTACAATTACAAAACCCAGAGTAGACAACAATCTCTACCCCTAGGAACTTACAATCTAAATAAACATGATAGGCAAAGCCTGGACGAAAAGAAATATTATTTTCCTTGCACAGATGAGGAACTTTGGCACAGAGAGATAAGTGATTTGCCCAAGGCTACACAGGTAGCGTCAAGAAATGAAGTTACTTCTGAGTGACAATCCACTGTCTTAACTATAAGACCATGTTCCATTGACCCTGTGTACAGGGCTGAATTTTGCTCTACAACGAGCAGACCAGAGCAAGATCAAAAACGATAGCCCCAGTTCTGTAGACCTTTCATTGACAAATTTCAGGAATTCAGTAAAGTCAATGGGATTTTGCCAGAGTATGGACAAGCAACAAAAATGAGCAGAGACTTCAGGGTATGGTCCATTGACATCACTGGGCGTTTTGATTGCAGTGCGATGGCCGGTGTTAGATTTGGGATTTTCACGAAGCAAAATCAAATGGGGAAAGCAATAAACTGCCCTGGAATCCCAAACAGCATGGGGAGATGGGCTTCGGAAAAGTGGGAAAAGTTGAAGAGGCTTGTAACTAAAATTCATCCCCTTTAGAACCTCAATTGAGGAAGGGAGATGATTCTGGTAAAGTAAGAATGTACAGCAAGAAGTAGCATAAATTACAAAAACATAACCAGTTTGGAAAGACGAGAGCTTGGGTGAGAAGCAAAAATAAGTAGCAGCAAGTAAAAAGGCTTAAAAGAGCCCAAAATAAATAGCAAACGGCAGATTGCAGGGAATTGTTCAGCAAACAATAAAGGTTCCTTGCAATCTCCCTGCAATAGGCGGGTGGCAAGGAGGGAAAGTGATGCACTCAAAATGATAGCGGCAAATTGGAGTCAGGGAAATTCAGACAGGACAGATTTGTTAAGCTGTAATTTTCCTTCTATCTCTGTGGAAAAAGAAGAGGACATGGAGCTGCTTAAGACGGCCATTGTATTTCACTACACAGAGGAGAAGGCTTTCGATAGTCTGAAGACAGCAACAGAAAATGGTTCTAAAAAGATTAGCTGCTCTTAAGGAAAGGCAAAATACTAGATCCAGACAACACACTTCAGTTTTAATGATAGTGACGAGAGAAAATGGGTGAAGCTTTGTCTGCTGCTTTTAGGATTCCTATGTCGAGGCTTAATTTGAAACAGCACAAACTAGCTCTGGGCTCTCCTCAGAGAAAGGATTCGTCCTTTCCAAAGATTTTTCTTGTATCGTGTCTACAAATTATCAATCACCATGAAAGTCAGGAAAGCGACAATGGCGCAGGCCCTGAGCGTCATCATAAAGCAGTCCAGGAGGGCCTCAATTTCAAATGTTAAGGCATGCAAAAATCCATACGCGTTTGCACACCTAATATGCACCAACGCCACTTATCAAGAGCACTGTGGCTACCTGGACACTTGCGTGTGCAGTCATTCCGGCTGGGTATGCAAACGTCCCGGTTGCACTCACATTCATGCATGTTTCCATTCATGAACCTGCATGGCTAATGTGTTGAAAGCAATGCCCTAAATATTTTTCTCCTGAACCTCATCAGGCCTGTGAGGAGGTACACAAAAGCCCTGATTCAGCAGAGCACTTAAGCACGTGCTTAACTTTAAGCACAAGAGTAGTCTCATTGAAGTAAATTAAACTGTAGAGTCCACGGGACTCCTCACATACTTAAAGTTAAGCATGTGCTTTAGTGCTTTGCTGAACTGGGGGTGAAATAGTATTTCTTATAGTTATCTGGTTAAATTGTGATTGGAATAAGAGCTATAAAACCCATTTTAGTATCCCAACGAAGCATTTTCTCTTCCTACTAATTTCTTTTATTTGCACATGTATATCTTTACATCTGATGCTGATAAACCAATACAGAAAGTTAAAATGACCCTGTCTGCATTACAAATACAAGGTGAATTCCACGTCCTGAGCACTGTGAGGAAATGGCTACAACGGGATTTTTCAGATAAAAAAGTCATGATGTAATTGGCCCTTATAGATTAGTTCAGTCTATAACCAATTCAGTGGAATCTGGTATCTTGGAAAGCATATTTTTGTTATAGGAGATCTACATAGAGTTAGCAAAGGTCTTTCGTCTTTTTATGGTATTTATACTAGCCTCATTACCATAACATCTGAGCGTCTCGTAGCCTTTAATGTATTTATCTTCACCATACCCCAATGAGGTAGGGCGGTGCTATTATCCCCATTTTACAGGTGGGGAACTGAGGCACAGATACGCTAAGTGACTCAGCCAAGGTCCCAAAGGAAACGGGATATTAAATCTGGTCTCCCAAGACCTAACCACAGGATCCAGCCTCTCTTCTTTGCCCTTACATAGGTAACTAGTGAGTGCTGTAGCTGGAGGACTTTAAGCCTACTGGGCCAGATCCCCAGCTGGGGTAAACTGGCATTTATTGACTTCAAAGGAGCTACGCTGATTTACACCAGTTGAGGATCTGGCCCATTATCTGCATGAAAGGCAATGCAAGGAATTTTATATTGGATGCTGGACTCAGTGTCCCGGCCACATTCCAATACCAGTAATTATATTCTGCCTACCTAAATCCACTGGAAGTTTTGATTGGATGTGAGATTCTGCTTGACTTCCTGTCCTAAACTGTTGGGTGCTATCATTGTGTACTACAAAACAGCAGCCCATCCTCCACCTCATACTCACTCCGACCCTTCTACACCCACCTACTGATGTTGGGGGGGGGGGGGCAATTCAATAGGGACACCATGCTGCTCTGACTTGTTAGCTTATAGCACCATACACATCATCTCTGAATTTGGACCACTACATGAAATAGAGGTCATGCTGAATACCGGTCAGAATAGAAGGATTATGGTAGAAGAATCCGTGAACTGGATAGGGGCAGTAAAAAACAGCAGTCCCAGGAGTTGCCCAGAGAAAAGGAATAGCTCCCAGAAGCGGCAGCATTGCTAGCATGCAGCAGTACTAAGCAGTGCTTGGGTCCTATTTTAGGGGTGGGGAATGCTTGGCTCCGCTCTTTCCCCGATGAAGCCCAGGCCAGATTTTCATCACTTGCATTTTTGTCCTTATCCTGAAGCGCTAGAGGAAATGCCTACACTGCATTGTGGGACCCGAGTTTGTAGACTTGGTGATTCTAAGTCCATGGTTACGTATCATCACTGCATTGTAAATCTGGGTTTACAATTGTTGGACCTGGGTCTCACAGCCATGCCAATGCTACAGAGACCTTCTGACTTGATTCTGTGGCTTGAGCTGCGTCCATACTGAAAAATGACAGAGCTTGGACCTGAGTCACAGCGGGACTTGGGCTCTGACCCACCCCCGCAGTGGGCTTCGAGGACCTAGGTCTGAAGTGCTTGTTGACCTGAGTCAAACTGATTTGTGTGTGGACGGAAGGGGGGCTTGACTCAAACCTGAGTCAGAGCCTGGTCTTAGTGTGCAGTGTAGACATACTGTAGGAGGCTGGCCAGTGCCTCACCTGGGCCGATTCCAGAGGCACCTGGCATTCTTAGGCATCTCAGGCTGCAGGAACATGCATAAGGAACAACCACTGCTCCCGGTTGTAGGCAAGGGGGATTAGAGGTGCCCAGATATTCCCCGCCTAAGAAGGAGGTGAGAGTAAGGGTACGTCCACACTACCTGCCGTATCGGTGGGTAGCTATCGATCTATCGGGGATCGATTTATCGCGTTTCATCTAGATGTGATAAATCGATCCCCGAACGCGCTCCCTGTCGGCTCCCGAACTCCACCAGGGCGAGAAGTGGAAGCGGAGTCGATGGGGGAGCCGCGACTGTCGACCCCGCGCCATGATGGGAGGTAAGTCGATCTAAGATACATCGACTTCAGCTACGCTATTCTCGTAGCTGAAGTTGCGTATCTTAGATTGATTCCCCCCCGCCAGTGTAGACCAGGCCTGAGAATCCCTCTACCACCAGCTTCCCTCTCCCTGAACTCTGCTCTGCCCAAAAGGCAATTTTCCCCAGGGCCACCTCACCCACCAACATGTAGTTATACCTGGGATAAATGTGACCCAATATCTTGGGAATTATGGTCAAATACGGAGTGAAGCTTTAATTGCTTTTGCAAAGGGTGGATGTCATTACTAGGGAGAGAAGGTAGGATGAGTGAGGTGAGTCCAGCTTTAAGAGTAATAGGTACGAGGACACAGAGTATGAGAGGCCAGGAGAGGCCACCCCCTCCTGATTCATAGCCGGCTCCTCCCCAACTGTGGCTCCCCAACCCTGCGGACAGCTCTCAGTGGGAGGGAATAATGGGGTACACTATTGTAGAGGTGCTGCTCCTCCTTCCACATGGACAGAGGAGATCAGCGTAAGGAGCCATTCCCTACAAGCCAGGCCATCTCCCACGAGACAATCTGAGCCAATATATTTACTGTACTGTAAAACTCAAATGTCCCTTGAGACATAATACAGGGTTGTGTGTGTGTGTGTTTTTCCCTTCTTTACATCATTTGATACAGGCAGGCAGCATTTGAGAAGTTCTGTACTGTTTTCACCCACTGCTGCTACAGTAAAAAGACTTAACATCTCACATAAATGCTATTTGTTCAGGAGACTTGTCAGTTCTGCCTCCAGGCAGCTTTACCTGACTGAAGACGGAGGCTTTCAAATAAAAATCATCCTAGGCCCAAATTCCATCCTGGTGTGAGCAGACACAATTCTAGTCCAGGTGCCCTTTGCCATCATTTTTCATGACGGAACAAAATCTACTCCGGGGGTTCTCAAATTGGGGGTCGGGACCCCTCAAGGGGTTGCAAGGTTATTACATGGGGGAGTCGCGAGCTGTCAGCCTCCACCCCAAACCCCACTTTGCCTCCAGCATTTATAATGCTGTTAAATATATAAAAAAGTGTTTTAAATTTATAAAGGGGGGGGTCGCACTCAGAGACTTGCTATGTGAAAGGGGTCACCAGCAGAAAATTTTGAGAACAACTGATTCTACTCCTTTCCCCTTGTTGGTTATTTGAATGTGAAATCAGTCAACCAAGCAACCCACCAACTACCTCTACAGGATCTTGCTAAAGGGTGAGGATGTAAAGGACTGGCAAAAATCAGCTCTCTGGTGGGAGTGCTTTTTAGCTAACGGTCAAACAAAATCACATTGGAGGTTTTAGGAAAAGCTGTACTGTCGAGATATTGCCCTGAACTGCAAACTTTCAGACTCAAAGTCAAAGAGGGAGGTTGTTCGGATGCAAACTTTTGTTTTCCCCTCATTATAGAGCTGCAAAGTTTGGCTCCAGATCAACATTTCTCCAAAGTGTTCACATGTGGCAGGTTTGCTTCACGCCCATTGCTACCTTAGGGTGGTCACTTAAGGTGACATGAAGTAGCTGTTTCTGGCGCTGGTCCTTTGTAGAGATTTCATATAGGTGGATCATAGGTGTGCAAAGACTTATTCTATCTGTGCTACTTACATGGCCACATTACTGTAGCATCTGAGCATCTAGAATCTTTAATGTATTGATCCCCACAACACCCTGAGTGGGTAAGGCAGTGATAGGTGGGGAACTAAGGCCAAGTACCTCTCCCAAAGTCATACAGGAAACCTGTGGTGGAGCAAGGAACTGAGCTCATGTCTCCCCAGTCCCAGGCTAGCACTCTAACCACTGGGCAAACCTTCCTTTATTGTTACTGCTGCCCTTCTCAGTAAATTCCTATTGAAAACAACGGCTGCGTGTCCTCCCATCCTCCCTTCTGCCACAGGGCTGTGGAGGGAGAGTTCCACACCGAACTCAGACCGTGCATGTGGCAATCTCTTTGCCTCACCAGGAAGATGTTCCTTCCTCAGCTAGGCTTCGCTGCTCCCAGCTCAGCCTCGCTAATCTAGCAACCCAGCACATTGTCCCTGACAGACGTCATTTTACAGATCTCACCCGTCTTGGCTTATTGCAGTCCATGACGTTTCAATCAGCTTAAGAGCTAGAAACAGCTGCTGGAGTTGCAAGATGCCCTTGTTTTATTCGGATTGTAGGGCCAGGCTCGTCAAGCAGGATGTTAATTAAGTCTCCTAATCCCTTTAGAAAATGGAGGGGATGACACTGGGCCACATGCTCCCCTGCGGGAGAAACCAGGAGTGGGGGAATCTGCTTGCTACAGTCCGAGAACGTTGGCTCTGGCTTTTGCTGCTGCTTGGTGCCCTTAGAGGGCAGGGGGCCTTGCAGTCTTGCAGAAGGGGGGCAGTTCTGTGTCCCTCAAGCGGCACATAGCTCAAGGATCCATGGGGAAACTGGACTGCAAATCTGTGGGTCCCAAGCCCTGCCTCTCCATTAGTCACAGCCCCATACTTCCTCACAGCATGATTCAATGCAGCCATTCGCTCCCTCTGCTGTACCTGCAACCTCCACCTCCAATGGGCGCGGACCGACAGATGCTGATGTGGGGAAAATAATGCCGGTCCAGCCAGGGGAGTCACTTCCATGTCAATTCCACTGCTTGAAGAGCACTCCCTGCCAAAAGGCAGCTCCCTGGCTCCTCCCCGAAGTCACAGAGCCACAACCATCGGGTGGCTTTGTCGAAGGGGCCTCTGCTACTGTGGAGGGTCAGGTGGATGGCGCTTCATCAGTCCTCTGGGCTTCCCAGCACCCCTATGCGATGCAGCGAGCGGAGCATGTGGCCCATTGTTTAGATTTTCTTGTCTTTAAGGCACAGGGAGAAAGGCTGACGGAATCCCCTTGCCTGTTACTCTGTTGCTAAGACTAAAGCTTTGTGGTGTGCAGCTCCGCTGTATCTGCCCGTGAAGGGAGATAATTGTATGGCCACTGATGCTCTACCCAGAGACAACTGTAATTGGTTGTGAGCCACCTTGCAGCCAGGTTCCCTGTGCTATTGCCCTTTTATCAATAGAAACCAAATCTACCTTTGCAGAGAGGACACGGCACAGTCGCCCAGATGCTCACTTCAGCCGAGAAGCCGTGGTTTAGCATCCAGGGCTCCAGACAAATATCGCTGCTGTGCTTACAAAACACTCAGCGCTTTGCAATTGCAAGGACTGATTCTGGCCATGACTCTGGGGCGCTATGCTGCCCCTACGGAAATCAATGGCAGAACTCCCGCAGACTTTGTAAGGAGTGGAGTTGAGTCTCAGGTTTGTTTGAGCCCTGCCTGCGATCTGTCCTGTGAGGCTGGCATTCTCTGAGGAGCCTAAGGGAATTAGATGCCCAATTCCCACTGTAATTCAATAGGGCACCTTTAAGGCTTTCTTTCAAAATCTCAGCCTAAGGTTGTGATCCAAAGCCTGCTGAGGTTAGTGGAAAGACTTTTGACCTTGACCCCAGTCATCTTTGAGTCAGGCCCTGATTGAGTAAAAAGAAAAATATAGGGAAAGTTCCTCTCCCTTTGTCTTTTATTCTGTCTGTGCATGACATTTTTCTTTTACAGGATGGGGATTTTATGGTTGGGTAAGAGAATCAGGCCCCAATCCTGCATCCCTTACTCACATGCCCGGGGCCCAATCCTGCATCCCTTACTCACACATGTGGGGCCTAATCCTGGGTCCCTTACTCACACAAGTGGGTCTAATTCTCATCTCACATACATCACTGTAAATCAGGAGCAACAACATACAAGACAGCAGGGTTAACACGAGGTTAAAATGAGAGCAAGTTAGATCAAAATCAGCAACTCTGCAACTGCTTGTGTAAATAAGGCAAGCAGGATTTGGCCTAGTAACTATTTCATCCTTATAACATGCCTGCTATATAAGTAAGCATTAGCGCCGTTTAGCAGAGAGGCAGTTCAGAGGGTCTGATTCTCCTCTCACACTGGTGTAGCACCTCTGGGCCTATGCAAAGTGAGTGCTAAAATTCTACCACCAGGGTGAGTGGATAATTCTAGTTTGGGACCATTTTCCACCTACTTTGCTCAAGTGCAAAGCAGGACCCCTGGCTTCCGTGGAACCACGCGTGAGTTACACCAGTGTAAGCGAGTGGAGAATCAGGCCCAGAGTTCAGATCCAGGGTTTCAGTTCAGGGCCATCTTGACTTCAAATATCAATGAAAAGAACTAAAGCAACAACAAGGGCATCAGTTCAGGAAAAGCTGGACTTAAACAAATGCACCGATTGCTACAGAAGATGTTGAAAGGCAAAATCTGGCCCAAAACGTAGGGTTGTGTAGAAAGTGACTTTCACAAACCGTAAGATCAAAAGAAACGGTCTTTGATATTAGGCAGATTTTGAAATTTCACTGCAAACGGTTTTTTGTTTTGAAGGGTATGCTTGTATTCATTTTGAATAAATGTGGTTTGCAGGGTGCTTATGCATAGGGAAGAATGCTGTGGCTCACCCCTCCCTAGGAACATTCTAGAGAAAGCCAAGGGGAGGGGGGCGAGCTCAACATGTGGAGTGGAGAACTATGAGCATGTGATGAACAAATCCATATATGGAAAGGTTAAATTTGATTGGTTAGAGGTTTGTGTTATGTAACTTATTATGTAAGTGCCATGTGCTATAAAATAACAATGGGAGGGGCTCCTTGTTGGAGGGACTCTGCCTGATTTTTGTATCGGGGGTCTCCCTTTGTGCACATTGAATAAAGCAGGGGTCGGCAACATTCGGCACGCGGCTCGCCAGGGTAAGCACCCTGGCGGCCGGGCCAGTTTTATTTACCTGCTGACGCGGCAGGTTCGGCTGATCGCGGCCCCCACTGGCCGCGGTTCGCTGTCCTGGGCCAATGGGGGCGGTGAGAAGCGGCGCGGGCGAGCGATGTACTGGCCGCAGCTTCTCGCCGCCCCCATTGGCCCGGGACGGCGAACCGCGGCCAGTGGGGGCCGCGATTGGCCGAACCTGCCACATCAGTAGGTAAATAAAACTGGCCCAGCCCGCCAGGATGCTTACCTTGGCGAGCCGCGTGCCGAACGTTGTCGACCCCTGGAATAAAGCTTCGTTGAATCGCATCGAATTGAATTGAATCGCATCGCATCGAAGTCCCTTGATTCTGCCCAGCATCTGACTCATTGGGAACCACAAAATCCCAACAGCTTCGAATCAAACATTCCCCTGCTGCGTGTGTTTGCAACCCAAACACTGTGTTAGAACAAGAAAAGCTTGTACAAGTCATTTGGCTCAATGCAGGGGTAAGTGGGTGAAATTTAACAGCCTTGATATACAGGAAGTCAGACTAGATGATCTAGGGCTCCCTTCTGGCCTTAAACGCCATGAAAGCTGAAAGTAATATTGACTAGAAACTAAGCAGAAGCATCAGTGATACTAACCAGTCTGTTTACATTGGCCAAGCTGAGACAAATACAGAAAGTAAACGATGAGCATTAAAGGTGGAAAGTAAATTAAATTTTAACACCTGAGATTCTGTCAGCAATATGGGCAAGGAGATCTGTTTTGGCACGTTTTTTTATGCAGGTAAATCTTAATGTTATGAAGGTTTCCAGGGATCTCTGGATCTTGTATAAAATTGGGGCTCTGGAAAAATGAATGTTGTGTAGAAGTGAATTTCAAATCCAGAAGCCAGAAGGAATTTCAGCTACCAGAGATTTGGAGAACAGGGCTTCAAAAACCTCATGGTTTACCTGCAAATGATTTATAACTTGACACTGTCACTGTCCTGGGTCAGATTCTGCTCTCAGTTGCCCTGGTGAAAATCCAGAGGCATTACATCGGCCCAGATTGTCCCCTTTACGTGATGAAGCCCACAGTAACCAGGCTTTGAGGAAAGACGTTTCTGTGAGGAGCCCCTCATGGACTTCCTCCCTTACAGCTCTGACTCAGGTGGGAGAGAAGTTTGCTTCTCTCATGTCAACATGTCACAGGCCCTGCCCACAAACCTATTTGAATCCCCATGCAGATCCCAGGGATGTGTCAGGAGGCAGGGCCATCAGAGTATAAACTCTGTGCCTCCCCATCAGCTCTGGCCCCAGTAGCCTGCCTGGCTTCCGGACAATGTGGCTCTCTATATACACAAAAGATAACACAGTTTCAAGCTGACATGGGCCTGAACAAGAACCTGGGATCCAAAGAGCCCTCAAGTTTAGGATTCTAAAAATTCGGATCAGGATCCAGCTGGATTCTGAAGCTGGAGTCCTTCTCCAATCTGTCTCCAACACCCCCACCCAGTTTATTTCAGGTGCATGTCCATTTAGAGTCTATTTAGTAATTCACCAGCAATATTCTGTTCATTTCCTAGGCTGAATGCTGACTAGCAAACCTAGGACAGGCCTCCGACATTAACCATTTTAGGATCAGAATTCATATGGTTCTAAAAGCACGCCTGGGTGAGGGAAATATTTATCAGCCTGTTTACAACATTTCCAAGCTTCCTTGTTCTTTATCCCCCCTCCCTTCCACTTCCCATTTTGATTGCAGACATTACCATAATTTCTTAACTTGAATCCTACAGGATGGGCAATCAGGCCCTCACAGAGCTACCTCAGTTAGCGCAGATGTGCTAGAAAGCTGTCCAGATGGCTCTCTTCCCCTGAAACTCCGTATTTCACTGCAGCGACATTCTGCAAGCTGGAGATGGCAGGGGTAAGTCCCTCCCCATATGGCATACAAGAGGCCATTGCCGTAAGATGAAACGAGATGGAAGAGACTCCAGCATTCTAAAGCATTTTGAATTTATCAGAGCTTTGCCATCATTTGGTAAAAGCAAATCACAGCTGCGGTCTCATGTAAGAGATGACAAGCAGTAGTAAAAAATAAATGTCAGAGTTTCAAAGGCAGGACAAGACCACTTCTGAGATATATTTGCACACCCCCAAGTTCACTTCCAAATTACCACCTGCTATGTTGCACCACACTGAGTGAAATGGAGTTGCTGTACAACACGTTGTCACATAGTGTAATGTATTGGAGATCCAAGCAGGTGTTAGAAACCATAATGGCTGTGATTAAACTTCATGACTCCATCCTGCTCCCGCTGAAATCAACGTCAGTTTCACAACTGATTTCCATAGGATCAGGATTGATCCCTGTATCACGAACCAGAATGTGTGCGCTTCAGAGACATCGTTTTGAAACGGGATCAAAACCCACTGCCCAGGCTGCTGATCACAATCAAAAGTTACAGAGCCAAGGAATAAACACAGTGCCAGCCTTAGCTGACCAAAGTTAATCGGCGCTCTCCACCCAGCACACCAGGAAGTGGTAATGACAAGGGCGGTGTATTGACACCATCAAGGGATTTTTCAGTCACTGGAGCAGGAAGCTGAGGGGGTGTGAAGAAAAGCTGCAGATGCTGGGCCCCACTCTTTCAAAAATGTGCCATAATGATAGGTGTGATCGACCATTTAAAGAAACACCCTGCTAAGGCCAAATAGAGTTCAGGAGCAGACTGTGATCCACTGCACATTTCAAAGGAAAGGGTTTTTTGTCTCTCCACCCACTGGCACGGAGAAGCCACAGACGCAGGCTGGATTGTGTGGTCCTAAGGGTCTTCATCGGCTCCAGTTACACGCAACTGCCATGGAAATTCAAGGATATCTTTGGAAGCCAAGACATAGCCACATTCCACCCTGGGAGATAAAAGTCACAGGGAGCACTCAGTGAGCGGGGACTGTCTTGCGTATGGAGGCAGGAGGGGTGAAAACAAATTCATGATCTTGTAGCTCCAATCAAATCAAGACAACTAAGGCCGGATTGTAGATGCACTTTCGGTCTGCACAACAGCCCCCAAGCTTGTGCAAAGTCAGAGTAGCCCTAAGGCTCTGTGGCTGCTCTAGTTTTTGCCAGGAGCTGAACTGGTGCTCAGCGCCGCCAGGATTGCAGAGAGTTCTGATTGGCACAACTGAACCTTTGGTCCTCAGTATTAAACCTTTAAAAAAGTTGTGGCCTCCAAGATGAATCTACTAGCCTGCCATGTGACACTGACATAGTGATCTAATCGTCCTTACCTTCGTCCTACTCCTTCCCCATCCCCTCTGGGTTGCCATCTCCTCCTATTACTATTTAGCATTTATTTGCATTGTGGTTGCACCCAGTGGCCCCAGTTAGAAGCTGGCTCCCTTTGTGCTAGGTGCTGTACAAATATATAAGACATGGGGGGGCTGAGTGTCCATTGCCCTGCACTGTGGGTAGTCATTCAAACCCATGCAAAATGAGCACCAAGAGCCATCATTCTGATTTAGTGGTGTTTTACCCCAATCTGCATGGGTGTAAATGACTGCACAAGATGCAGGGTAACAGACACTGGGGCCCATAGCATCTACTCTGAAAAGTTGAGGTCCATCTTCAGATGGTGGAAACTGGCATAGCTTGACTGAGGTCAAAGGAGCTGCACTGATTTACACCAGCTGAAGATCTGGCCCCTTGTCTTTAGTTAAAGTGCAAGCTCTTCAGGGCAGGGAGTCTGTCTTGAGCTCTCCTGTAAAGCACCATATACCCCTATGGATCGCTATAAATAATAATGTCTTGGCCTCAGTGGTTTCAAAGCTATGACAAGGAGTGGTAGGCAGTACAATGGAAGGTACAGACACCTCAAAATAAACAATATCAATATCAGTAACACATTTCCTAAAATACCGGGAAAGGGCCCGATCCCGCGGCCCTTACTCACGAGAGTAAAGACTATTCACAGTACCAGTGCTTAGATACCACTGATGCCATAGATAGATGCCACACAGAAACAGATGGAGAGAGAGCATGGTTGGGTGGTTAGAGCACTCGTGTGGGCATCAGGGTTCCATCCCCAGCTGTGCCGCTGACGTGCTGTCCAACCTTGGCCAAGTTGCTACGTCCTGCTTCTTCTCCCATGCTGTCTGTCTGGTTTATGTTGAATGTAAGCCCTTTGGGGCAGAGACTGTCTCTCACTGTGTGTGTGTGTACAGTCCTAGCACAAGAGACCCTCGTATCAGTTACGGCCTCTATTCGTTACTATAATACAAGCAGTGAATGATAAAATAGATGAGACTGGATAAAACAGGAGTACAGAGAGGTTACTTTATTGCTGTATTTGGCACTGGTACAACTGCTGCCGAAATACTGTGTCTAGTTCTAGTGCCCACAATTCAGGAGGGAGGTTGATAAATTGGAGTGGGTTCAGAGAAGAGCCACGAGAATGATGAAAGGATTAGACAACCTGCTTTACAGTAATAGACTCAAGGAGCTCAATCTGTTTAGACTAACAAAAAGAAGGTTTAGGGGTGACTTGAACATAGTCTATAAGCACCTGTATGGAGAACTTCTATTTGATAATGGACCCTTCAATCTAGCACAGAAAGGTAGAACACAGTCTAGCTGCTGGAAGTTGAAGCTAGACAAATTCAGACTGGATATAAAACAAACAGTTTTGACACTGAGGGTAATTAACCATTGGGACACATTACCAAGGATTAGGGTGAAGTCTCCATCACTGACTATTTTTAAATCGAAATTGGATGTTTTCCTAAAAGATCTGCTCTAGGAATTATTTTGAGAAGTTCTACAGCTTGAGTTATACAGGCAGTCAGACTAGGTGATCACAATAGTCCCTTCTGGCCTTGGAATCTGTAAATTTATGAATATGAATCTATGAATAATGCCCCATGGCTCCCTCCCAAGGGACGGAGTGGTTGCAGAGAGCCCCTTCCCCTTTATGTCCCCCTGTACAGGGGTTAAGCACAATGCTCCCCTTAGAAACCAAGGACTCTGAAAGATCATGACAAGGCAGTGTAGTCTAGTGGATAGAGCAGTGCAGTGGGACTCAGGAGACATGGCTTATATGCCTGGCTCTGCCCCTGACTTGTTGTATGATCTTCAGCAGGTCACACAAGTCCCTGTACCCCATTTTACAGATAATAGTACTTACTTAAACTGCTCTGAGATCTACAGATGGTTATTATGATATTATCATCATTTGCCACAGCCTCCCCTCTCAGCTGCACTTCCCAGCAGCGCTGGTCAAGCTCAGAATAACGGCCTGCTGCAGGGTCTAAAGAGATGGGGCAGTGACTGAGGCCTGGTCTACACTACGGGTTTAGGTCGACTTTAGCAGCGTTAAACCGAATTAAGCCTGGACACGTCCACACAACGAGGCCCTTTCTTTCGAATTAAAGGGCCCTTTAAACCGGTTTCTTTACACCACCTCCGACGAGGGGATTAGCGATAAAACCGGCCTTTGCGGGTCGGAATTGGGGTAGTGTGGACGGAATTCGATGTTATTGGCCTCCGGGAGCTATCCCACAGTGCTTCATTGTGACCGCTCTGGACAGCGCTCTCAACTCAGATGCACTGACCAGGTAGACAGGAAAAGACCCGCGAAGGTTTGAATTTAATTTCCTGTTTGCCCAGCGTGGAGAGCACAGGTGACCACGCAGAGCTCATCAGCACAGGTAACCGTCATGGAGTCCTCCCAGGATCGCAAAAGAGCTCCAGCATGGACCGAACGGGAGGTACGAGATCTGCTCGCCATATGGGGAGATGAAGCAGTGATAGCTGAACTCCGTAGCAGTAAAAGAAATGGAAAAGTATTAGAAAAGATCTCCAAGGCCATGAAGGACCGAGGCCATAACAGGGACACACAGCAGTGCCGCGTGAAAATGAAGGAGCTACGGCAAGCCTACCACAAAGCCAGAGAAGCAAACGGAAGGTCCGGGGCAGAGCCGCAAACTTGCCGCTACTACGCGGAGCTGCATGCGATCCTAGGGGGTGCAGCCACCACTACCCCAACCGTGTGCTATGACTCTCTCACTGGAGAAACACACAGGGAAGACGGTTCGGGGAACGAGGAAGATGACGATGGAGGTACTGTAGGTAGCTCACAGCAGCAAGGAAGCGGAGAAACCGGTTTCCCCAACAGCCAGGATATGTTTGTGACACTGGACCTGGAACCAGTAACCCCCGAACTCACCCAAGACCCTCAGGGCACACAGGAGACCTCTGGTGAGTGTAACTTTGTAAATATTTGTAAACATTACAAAAAAAAAGCAAGCAAGTCTGTTAACGTGTATGGGGATGGAGCGGAAATCCTCCAGGGACATCTCCAGAAAGCTCTCCTGGTTGAAATGGGGTGATTTTATTAAGGGGGACATTCAGAGGCGCCCGTTCCTGCTATTCTGACCAGAAATGTTCCCCGCTGTTAACCACGCGGTGGGGGGGAGGGGTGAAGTGATCATCCCAGAGAATCGTGTGTGTGTGTGTGGGGGGGGGGAGTTTACTTGTGTTTGTGCCGCATGTTAACCGGGAAACCGCAGCCCCCTCCTTTTACATTGAAACCCCATTTTAAATGGACAACCCAATTCATCCTTGATATGGGAAATGCGCTGCTGTTTGCAACCTTTCCCGCATGTTAAGAAGGTTAAAAAAGCCAAAACACTGTGGCCTACGATGGCTGCCTGCAAGCCGAAATATGCGACCTTGTAATGAAAGAGTGTACCCATTGTTCCCTAAAATGTGTCTTTTTTAACCACCTCTCCCTTCTCCTCCACCAGCTGCAAATGTTTCTCCTTCGCAGAGGCTCGTGAACATTAGAAAGAGAAAACATAAGACGAGGGACGAGATGTTCACGGAGCTGCAGATGTCCGCCCAGGCTGATAGAGCACAGCAGAATGCGTGGAGGCAGTCAATGTCGGAGATGAGAAAAGCCCAACATGAACGAGAGGAGAGGTGGCGGGCTGAAGACGATAGGTGGCGTCAGCTTGCAGACAGACGGCAAGAGGCAATGCTCCGTCTGCTGGAGCATCAAAGTGATATGCTCGAGCGTATGGTTGAGTTGCAGGAAAGGCAGCAGGAGCAGAGACCGCCGCTACAGCCCCTGTGTAACCAACAGCCCTCCTCCCCAAGTTCCATAGCCTCCTCACCCAGACGCCCAAGAACACGGTGGGGGGGCCTCCGTCCACCCAGTCACTCCACCCCAGATGATCGCCCAAGCATCAGAAGGCTGGGCTTCAATAAGAGTTAAAGTTTTAAAATGCAGTGTGTCCTTTTCCATCCCTCCTCCCCCACCCATCCCAGCTACCTTGGCAATTATCCCCCTACCTCTGTAAGGAACTAATAAAGAATGCATGAATGTGAAAAAACAATGACTTTATTGCCTCTGCAAGCGGGAGGGGAGGGGAGGGTGGGGTGGGGTGGTTGGTTTACAGGGAAGTAGAGTGAACCGGGTCGGGGGGGGGGGGGTTGGAGGGTTCATCAAGGAGAAACAAACAGAAGTTTCACACAGTAGCCTGGCCAGTCACAAAACTCGTTTTCAAAGCTTCTCTGATGCGCACCGCGCCCTGCTGTGCTCCTCTAACCGCCCTGGTGTCTGGCTGCGCGTAATCAGCGGCCAGGCGAGTTGCCTCAACCTCCCACCCCGCCATAAAGGTCTCCCCCTTCCTCTCACAGATATTGTGGAGCACACAGCAAGCAGCAATAACAATGGGGATATTCTTTTCGCTGAGGTCTGAGCGAGTCAGTAAGCTGCGCCAGCGCGCTTTTAAACGTCCAAATGCACATTCCACCACCATTCGGCACTTGCTCAGCCTGTAGTTGAACAGGTCCTGACTACTGTCCAGGCTGCCTGTGTATGGCTTCATGAGCCATGGCATTAAGGGGTAGGCTGGGTCCCCAAGGATCACGATAGGCATTTCAACATCCCCAATGGTCACTTTCTGGTCCGGGAAGAAAGTCCCTTCCTCCAGCTTTCGAAACAGAGCAGAGTTCCTGAAGACGCGAGCATCATGTACCTTTCCCGGCCATCCCACGTTGATGTTGGTGAAACGTCCCTTGTGATCCACCAGGGCTTGCAGCAGCATTGAAAAGTACCCCTTGCGGTTTACGTAGTCGGTGGCTTGGTGCTCCGGTGACAAGATAGGGATATGGGTTCCGTCTATGGCCCCGCCACAGTTTGGGAATCCCATTTCAGCAAAACCATCCACTATTGACAGCACGTTGCCCAGAGTCACTACCCTTGCTATCACCAGGTCTTTCATTGCCCTGGCAAATTGGATCACAGCAGCCCCCACAGTAGATTTGCCCACTCCAAATTGATTCCCGACTGACCGGTAGCTGTCTGGCGTTGCAAGCTTCCACAGGGCTATCGCCACTCGCTTCTCAACTGTGAGGGCTGCTCTCATCTTGGTATCCTGGCGTTTCAGGGCAGGGGAAAGCAAGTCACAAAGTTCCATGAAAGTGCCCTTACGCATGCGAAAGTTTCGCAGCCACTGGGAATCGTCCCATACCTGCAGCACGATGCGGTCCCACCAGTCTGTGCTTGTTTCCCAGGCCCAGAATCGGCGTTCCACGGTATCAACCTGCCCCAGTGACACCATGATTTCCACATTGCTGGGGCCTGTGCCTTGTGAGAGGTCTATGGCCATGTCAATTTCCTCATCACTCTCGTCGCCGCGCTGCAATCGCCTCCTCGCCTGGTCCGGGTTTCGCCTTGGCATGTTCTGGCTCTGCATATACTCCAGGACAATGCGCGTGGTGTTCATAGTGCTCATAATTGCCGCGGTGATCTGAGCGGGCTCCATGATCCCAGTGCTAGCTATGGCGCCTGGTCAGAAAAAAGGCGCGAAAGTAGTATCTGATGGACCAGGAGAAGGAGGGAGGGAGGGAGGGAGGGCCGAGTGACGACATGGCGTACAGGTACAGGAACAGGGAGAAACACAAACAACTGTCACACAGAATGGTCCCCCCAAAGATTAAACTGGAAACCCTGGGCTTAGCAGGCCGTTGATTTCACGGAGGAAGGGGAAGCAAATGAACACAGAACAAATCTATTTTTTACATCTTAAGGTGGCAGCCGACGGTGCAGCATGAGTGACAGCCATACCAGTACGATGACGATGGGTACCAATCATAATATACCATCATCTGCCAAAAGGCAAGGGGCTGCTGCTGTGTAGCAATGCAGCCCCACGTCTGCCAGCCCCACGTCCGCCAGCACCCAGCATCGCCCTCGGCCTCTTCTGGGTGCTTAGCAGACAATATTGGGCAATTGGCAGAAAATAGTATATTACGACTGGGTAACCGTCATCATCAAAACAGTAGCATGTCTGCCCAGGTGGCCATGATTGACAGCCATACCAGTATGACGACGACGGGTACCAGTCATAATATACCATCGCCTGCAAGGGGCTGGTGCAATGCAGCCCTACGGCTGCCAGCCCCACGGCTATCACTCATGCTACACCGTCTACCGCCAAAAGGCAGTTAGCAGCTGCTGCTGTGTAGCAATGCAGTCCCACGTCTGCCGGCACCCAGAGGACATATGGTGACGGTGAGCTCAGCTGAGCTGAGCGGGCTCCATCCTTGCCGTGGTATGTTGTCTGCACAGGTAACCCAGGTAAAAAGGCGCGAATCTATTGTCTGCAGTTGCTGTGATGAGGGGGGAGGGGCCTGACGACATGTACCCAGAACCGCCCGCGACACTGTTTTGCATCATCCGGGCATTGGGATCTCAACCCAGAATTCCAAGGGGCGGCGGAGACTGCGGGAACTGTGGGATAGCTGTGGGATAGCTACCCATAGTGCAATGCTCCGGAAGTCGACGCTAGCCTCGTACTGTGGACGCGGTCTGCCGACTAGAGCACCTAGAGCATTTTATTGTGTGGACATACACAATCGGCTGTATACAACCGATTTCAATAAAACCGGCTTCTATAAATTCGAACTAATTTCGTAGTGTAGACATACCCTAAGACCTTCCAGAACTCATGCGGAGGAGATAGGCTTTAAATGTACCATGAACATTCCATACATTTAACCCTTAAAGAGAAATGCACCTCACTCATCTACCGCCTCTGAAAGGGACCATTTATGTTAGGACTAGAGCTGGGTAAAGGGATCCTGAAACTGCTTGAATTATATACATTGTATATGCATACATGCACCAGCATTCGGACTGGCTATTCCTTTTATGTAACATGAGCTCATAAGGTGCTTTAAGTTACCAGAAAGAGAGGGAATATACCCTACTAGCACAAAAATAACAGCAATGATTACTAGGTAATAACTGATTCATCCAATACTTTACTAACCAGACCAGGTTCTGAAATTGACAGAATCCACAGCCAGCCTTTCATGTGCACATTATTAAAGGCTCTTCTCCTAGCTCTGAAAGGATCCGGCTGGCAGATCAAAGGTCAGACATTTCAAGGAGTAAATTGGTTTAATGTGGCTGCAGATAGCCTCACAAAACCTAATAAATATGCAGCAAAATGTAAGGAGAGAAAATTGTGGACAAGAGAGACAATTACTTTGAAACCAGGATAAGAGCATCATGGGCTCATATTAATCAGTGTAAGGGCTTTATATTCGTGTCGTAGATTTAGTATTCATAACAGGTGCCAGGTTGTCAGCCCTGGAGACTCAGGCTCCCCATTTGCACACAGAGCAAGTACAATGCAGACACTGGCACGATACACCTCTTCCCACTGTCCGCCAACATGCTAGGATGAGTGGATAGTTCAGCATCTAGGCTCACTTCAGTCCTGGGGCTCCTTGTCTATCACCCAATATTAATCACGGGAGGTTCTGTGCTGTGGCCTCCTGCAATTGGACCAAGACTATGAACATCTTCCAGCCACTAGCCAGCAATAGGTTTTAATCTATTGACCTACGTCACATTGGAATTGGTGACATAGAAGTGAAAGGTTTTGGAGACCCATTACCAAATGCCTGGATCATCTATCCCTTTTCCTTGGCACACGATTACTTCTGCAAAGGGGAAAATAGACGTGTGTTCCTCTTTGTCTGTTTAATCAAAAATTGCAAGTCTTTTTTTTCCCCTGGAAGACTCTATGGATGACTGGAGAACCAGCAAGATTCTGACATCACTGGTACCAAGGAAGTGAAACCTGAGCAACTGAGACGGGAAGGTATTTTTATGCACAGTGATTTAAACTCAGTGTCACTGGTTCTCACAATTTAATTGTGAATTTTATGATATTTGGTGTTTTTCTTAAAACCTCAGCTGCTGGAATCACATTATTACCTGAGAATCTCAGCTTTCATTAAAAAAAAAAAAAAAAAAAAGGTTTCTAAGCTTCAAGGCTGCAGAGAAAAGTTTGAAAATGTGAACCCTGAATGTTCCAACACCCAAAGGCAAATAAAAAGAACCCAAAATGTATTGTTTGTTAAATCTCATGGTTTTAAAACCAATCTCAGGATAAGACTAATTATTTTTAAACACTTGGAGTTGGCAATACTGTAACCTCTGTGTCTTGTTTGCTTTTGTTAAAACTTACCCAACTCAAATGTCTTATTAACAGTTGGGAGGAAATATCTCCTTATTCAAAACTCCAGCCCTTTTAATTAAAGCGGAGAAATTGCCCACTCCATTTCTCTAAGCCTCCAAGTAGACTTCCATCAAAAACAAGGAAGACAAGACTTGATATTGCTGATATATAGCTAAGGTTAAAAAAAGGAGGGAAAGAACATTTAAAATAAAGCTCTCAGTCCTCCTTAAAGAAGCAGAAAAGGGCACTACCCCTTTTTATGACCTTGGCAGATCACCTGTAATAGATGAGTCAGTGCACTACAGCTCTATTTTATCTCTCAATAGACTAATAAGAATTAAGTGCAGTCATCCACCTGAGAAGTAGTAAACCCCTTTAGCAGAACCTCAGCTGGTGCGTCACCTGGGAACTTTTTGAAGGCAGTAAGAGAAGGTTTTCTAAGGGCTAAAGTACCACCTGCCCTGTGTAAGCAAGAGCACATAGCTACACTGCCTACAGTGCCTGGCAGCAGATCAGGGATCCAAAGGCAATGCAGAGTCCCAATTTGGTGCCCAATTCCCTCTTGCTTCGGGGTGGGGGAATAATCCACTCCTGATCACAGATTATTTCCCACTCTGTGCCAGCTCAGCTGCACTGTCCAATGCATTGTGGGCTGGGAGGGTGGAGTCAAATCTTAGCCGTTCCCTGGCCCCCTTTCCCCAACTCCCTGCTGATTTGCACAGAAGAAGGAGCAGCAGCTTAGCACAGAGACCAATACGAGTAGCTCTCACAGGGAGGCAGGGGAAAGGAGGTACCCTACACCCACTGATCCCTTGCAGAGGCATGTAGAGCAAGCAGCAGCCTCACCCTAAGTTATTTGTATATATGCGTCTCCTGTAAATTAAAAATCCTGACACTCTAATTTGTATGTGGGGAACCCGGAGCAATTACAAAATCAACCCAAGCACTATTTTGTTTCACAAGATTTTGCCCCCAGTTAGCATCGTCACTCTGCTTTAATTACACTATAATTAATTGCAACAAAAGTGTTTTGAAAGTGCTTGTGCGCAGACGAAAGGCTAGAATATTAAAAACGATCCTGCTTCTCCGCTACAGTAAATGTAAAAAAATAATATCTGCAGGAAATTTATAGCTATATTTTCATATCATCACACTGGGTATTTATTTTACCACTCTTCTTCACAAGGATCTCAAGTGGATTTTACAGGCAAGGTAAACTGAGGCACGGAGAGGGTTTTTTTTAAATCTAGAAGCGGGCTCTAAAAGGGTTAACATGATCTGTTGGCTGGAAGCCAACGCTTAGGCATATTCAGACTAGAAAAGAAGTGCACATTTTTAACAGTGAGGATAATTAATCCTTGGCACTAGCTACCAAAAGAGTATGGTGGCTCACCCACCACTTGAAGTTTTTAAATCAAGACAAGATCTCTCTTTCTAAAAGACATGCTCTAGTTCAGCCAGATATGCTGGGCATGATGCAGGAACCACTGGGTGAAATTCTATGGTCTGTGTTGTGCAGGCCAACAGACCAGATGGTCACAATGGTCCCTTCTGGCCTTAAAATCTAGGAGTTTGCCCAAAGTCAAGCAATAAGCCAGTGGCAAGTTGGGAACAGACTTTAGGATTTCCAACTCTAATTACTTGACTATACTGCCCTCTGATATCAATAAAGATAGGGCCCAGGTTCTGCTGCACTGACTGAGTAGTGCTTTAATCTGCAGATATTCCCACAATAAGGCAGTTTGTTACTCAGCGTGAGTGAGGGTGGCAGAACAAAGACCACTGTTCAAAACATTTTTGATAAAGCTCGAGGGGAATGTGTTTATAACTGATCTCCGCTTAAAGAAATCCATGCAAAAAGCTCCCAACTGGTTGTTTCCTGTGTCTTACTGGGAAGAAAGGAGAGCAGCAGAATACGGACCCTGGACTTCAGAAAAGCAGACTTTGACTCCCTCAGGGAACAGATGGGCAGGATCCCCTGGGAGAATAACATGAAGGGCAAAGGGGTCCAGGAGAGCTGGCTGTATTTTAAAGAATCCTTATTGAGGTTGCAGGAACAAACCATCCCGATGTGTAGAAAGAATAGTAAATATGGCAGGCCACCAGCTTGGCTAAACAGTGAAATCCTTGCTGATCTTAAACGCAAAAAAGAAGCTTACAAGAAGTGGAAGATTGGACAAATGACCAGGGAGGAGTATAAAAATATTGCTCAGGCATGCAGGAGTGAAATCAGGATGGCCAAATCACACTTGGAGTTGCAGTTAGCAAGAGATGTTAAGAGTAACAAGAAGGGTTTCTTCAGGTATGTTAGCAACAAGAAGAAAATCAAGGAAAGTGTGGGCCCCTTACTGAATGAGGGAGGCAACCTAGTGACCGAGGATGTGGAAAAAGCTAATGTACTCAATGATTTTTTTGCCTCTGTCTTCATGCACAAGGTCAGCTCCCAGATTGCTGCACTGGGCAGTACAGCATGGGAAGAAGGTGACCAGCCCTCTGTGGAGAAAGAAGTGGTTCGGGACTATTTAGAAAAACTGGACGTGCACAAGTCCATGGGGCCGGATGCGCTGCATCCAAGGGTGCTAAAGGAGTTGGCGGGTGAGATTGCAGAGCCATTAGCCATTATTTTTGAAAACTCATGGCGATCGGGGGAGGTCCCAGATGACTGGAAAAAGGCTAATGTAGTGCCCACCTTTAAAAAAGGGAAGAAGGAGGATCCGGGGAACTACAGGCCAGTCAGCCTCACCTCAGTCCCTGGAAAAATCATGGAGCAGGTCCTCAAGGAATCAATTATGAAACATTTAGAGGAGAGGAAAGTGATCAGGAACAGTCAGCATGGATTCACGAAGGGGAAGTCGTGCCTGACTAACCTAATTGCCTTCTATGATGAGATAACTGGCTCTGTGGATGAGGGGAAAGCAGTGGATGTGTTATTCCTTGACTTTAGCAAAGCTTTTGATACGGTCTCCCACAGTATTCTTGCCGCCAAGTTAAAGAAGTATGGGCTGGATGAATGGACTGTAAGGTGGATAGAAAGCTGGCTAGATTGTTGGGCTCAACGGGTAGTGATCAATGGCTCCATGTCTAGTTGGCAGCCGGTTTCAAGCGGAGTGCCCCAAGAGTAGGTCCTGGGGCCGGTTTTGTTTAATATCTTTATTAATGATCTGGAGGATGGTGTGGACTGCACTCTCAGCAAGTTTGCAGATGACACTAAACTAGGAGGCGTGGTAGATACACTAGAGGGTAGGGATCGGATACAGAGGGACCTAGACAAATTAGAGGCTTGGGCCGAAAAAAACCTGATGAGGTTCAACAAGGACAAGTGCAGAGTCCTGCACTTAGGACGGAAGAATCCCATGCACTGCTACAGACTAGGCACCGAATGGCTAGGTAGCAGTTCTGCAGAAAAGGACCTAGGGGTCACAGTGGACGAGAAGCTGGATATGAGTCAACAGTGTGCTCTTGTTGCCAAGAAGGCTAACGGCATTTTGGGCTGTATAAGTAGGGGCATTGCCAGCAGATCGAGGAACGTGATCGTTCCCCTTTATTCGACATTGGTGAGGCCTCATCTGCAATACTGTGTCCAGTTTTGGTCCCCACACTACAAGAAGGATGTGGAAAAATTGGAAAAAGTCCAGTGGAGGGCAACAAAAATGATTAGGGGTCTGGAGCACATGACTTATGAGGAGAGGCTGAGGGAACTGGGATTGTTTAGTCTCCAGAAGAGAAGAATGAGGGGGGATTTGATAGCAGCCTTCAACTACCTGAAGGGGGTTCCAAAGAGGATGGAGCTTGGCTGTTCTCAGTGGTGGCAGATGACAGAACAAGGAGCAATGATCTCAAGTAGCAGTGGGGGAGGTCCAGGTTGGATATCAGGAAAAACTATTTCACTAGGAGGGTGGTGAAACACTGGAATGCGTTACCTAGGGTGGTGGTGGAGTCTCCTTCCTTGGAGGTTTTTAAGGCCCGGCTTGACAAAGCTCTGGCTGGGATGATTTAGCTGGGAATTGGTCCTGCTTTGAGCAAGGGGTTGGACTAGATGACCTCTTGAGGTCCCTTCCAACCCTGATATTCTATGATTCTATGATTCTATGACTCCTTGGATCCAATCACGCAAGGTCCTGAGTGCCTCCTGCAAGGTTCTGAGCAACCTCTACTCCTGCTGAGACCACTCTGAAGGGCCAGAGGCTCATGAGGTCTCTATGTCCATCCAGTCCTTGGGCCCTCGGTTGTAACTGCCCATTTATGCCAGATGAGGTGAGGGTTTCACCATTTGTTCACTGGGAACAGGATGGTGACTGCAGGCCACTGAAAGCTCTGTGGCACAACCTACGGTGGGTTGACACAGGTGGCCTAGAATATATGAAGCTATACTTATTTAATATATTGACTTCTCTGGATGTCTCCCACCCCTAAAATAAATTTGCTCTTTGAAACTAATTACAGGCTTTCCCCTTGCAGATACCCCATTCTGCCACCCAGCTCACTGTCTAACACTACTCAGCACGTGGGAAAGTATCGTGATGGCAGGAGACCTGCGTCGTGAGGTAGCCAGTCCCATTTAGGTGGCTCTCTCATTTGAAATTCACACCAAAAATAAATAAGACACTAAGCAGCACATACCTAATACCAGAATAGAGTTCCAGACCTCTTCAATGCAAAGAACCATTGATTATAAAGAAAAGAAAATCCAACCCATTTCCTATGCAATCCAATACCTTCTAACGTTTCAGCCCCTACATATAACTAACCCATTCAGGCATTAATTACTGCTCCAAAGGACCGTCAACATTCTTATATTTTTAAATCTTTCAGTACAGACTATGAAAACAGCTATCACACCACTGCTGGGCATTCATTAGAAAATGAGAGGTGCTAACTTCATCCGAGGCCGCTCAGAGTTTCATCACCTGGTCTCACTCTCGTTTGAAGGCAGAAACGAGCCCAGACCCACCACCATTCAATGGCTTTAATAAACAATGATTACTTCAGGGCTCAAAACACACCCACACTATAAATCCACCTCTGAGTGCTATAAGGCAGTGGTTCTCAACCAGGGTACGACGAGGTCTTCAAGGGAATATATCAATTCATCTAGACATAGGTGCCGACTTCCCCTGTTTCCTGTGGGTGTTTGACCCCCCCTCTGCCCCCGGCCCTGCCCCCACTCCACCCCTTCCATGAGGACCCACCCCAGCTCCGCCCCCTCCCTGCCCCTATTCCAACTCCTTCCTCTATTCCAACTCCTTCCCCAAATCCCCACCCCGGCCCTGCCTCTTCCCCTAAGTGCGCCACCTTCCTGCTCCTCCCCGCCCCCCGAGCATGCTAATGCCACCAAACAGCTGTTTGGCGGCGGCCCGGCGGGAAGCGCTGAGAGGTAGGCAGAGGAGCGGGGACACGTCGTACTCAGGGGAGGAGAGAGGGGAGCTTGGCTGCCGGTGAGCATCCACTAATTTTTTCCCATGGCTGCTCCAGCCCCAGAGCACCCATGGAGTCAGCACCTATGCATCTAGATATTTGCCTCGTTTTACAACAGGCTATATAAAAAAACACCAGTGAAGTCAATACCAACTAAAATTTCATACAATGACTTGTTTATGCTGCGCTATATACTATAAATTGAAATGAAAGTACAAGATTTATATTCCAATTGATTTATTTTATAATTATATGGTAAAAATGAGAAAGGCAGCCATTTTTCAGTACTAGTGTGCTGGGACACTTTTGTATTTTTAGGTCTGATTTTGTAAGCAAGTAGTTTTTAAGTGAGGTGAAACTTGGGGGTACACAAGACAAATCAGACTCCTGAAAGGGGTGCATGAGTCTGGAAAGGTCAAGAGGCAGTGCTATAGGGACATACAGAAGGTTTGGAAATGACAACTCAGTCAGGAAGCCTGTGACCTAAGTGACACCGTGGAAGGCTGAGATATAGCTCATAATTTCCTGCCATTGGTGCACCTCAGTAATCTCCTATTCTCTACCTGTGGCACACAATAGTTTTCTCTCCTGTAGGTTGTAATACTTCGGTTTAATTTCAGTTGTTGGCTTAGCACATGGGTGCTGGGTGCTCTTGTGACCTGTGATATACAGAAGGTCAGACTACGTGATCTGGTGGTCTCTACTGGCCTTATATTATATAATATACTCATAGAGCTGGAAGGGACCCTGAAGGGTCATTGAGTCCAGCCTGCTGCCTTCACTAGCAGGACCAAGTACTGTCCCTCACAGATTATTTTGCCCCAGATCCCTAAATGGCCCCCTCAAGGATTAAACTCACAACCCTGGGTTTAGCAGGCCAATGCTCAAACCACTGAGCTATCCTCCCCCCTTAAACACTATGAGGTGAGCAACTGGCAAATAGAGGTGGTGGGAAAGTATCAACTTTAGAAATATGTTGAGAGAAAAAGGGATGAATTTTTCCACAAAAATATATTCACACATGTAGCGGGGTGGTCACCCCGCTCCTGCCTGGAGGGGTTAAAAACATCCCTGGAGAGAGCTCTGGCGGAGAAATGAAAGGCTGATTGGGGGAAGCAGCCACAGGTGAGGCCACACCCCAATCAGGCCAGGCTGGCCCGATAAGAGGGCTGAGGGCCAGAGACAGAGACAGACATTCTCTCTCTAGCTTTCAGAGAAAGAGGGGCTCTGGCTGTCTGGGAAGCTGAGGCGGGTACCTGAGGTGGTGCAGTGCTGGGGAAGGACAGAGGGAGCTGGGGAGCTCCAGCCTAGCAAAGCCCCAGGCTGCAGGCCGAGGTAAGGGCCCACAAAAGGGAACTAGGGCTGCAGAGGGGCAGCCCAGGAATAGGCAGAAGCAGCTGGTCCAACCCCCCTTGCCGATGATGAGTGGTTTACAGATTGCGTCTGCCCCAGTGAACGGGGGATAGATAGCGACTGGCAGCACCCACTGAGGCAAGGTGGGGATAGAGGGGTGGGGGTTCCCCTGGGTGGGGAGACCCAGAGTGAGGGGGTACTGTGGTGGGCAAAGGGCACCAGGGTCTGGGAAGGACACAGGGCCAGTGGCAAGCAAAATACCGGACTGCAGAGGGCGCACTGGGCTGGAAAGAACTAATTCCCTGGACGACCAGCAGGAGGCGCCGCGCCGGTGAGTTATCGCCCTGCCATAACACACAAAAGGTTTCTCATTTTTTGACCAGCTCTGGTCACAAAAAAAACCAATTTGCAGGAAACACGTTGAGTCAGGTTTTGTGGTGAGAACCTACAAATTACAAATCCATTCCCAGAAAGAAGGAAGAGTTGGGTAATGAATCACAAACACTGTCTATCACAGGCCTCTCTATGGCCCCCATAACCATACTATCTGAGCATCTCACAATCCGCAATATATTTATCCTCACAACACTCCTGTGATGTAAATAAAAGCCCCATTTTACACCTGGGGAACGGGAGAGGGCAAGTGACTTACCCTCAGTCACACAGGCAGTCTGTGGCAGAGCTGAGACTGGAACCCAAGTCCAAATTCTAGACTGTGGCCGTAATCACTGGACTTTCTCTTAAGGCACCATTGCAACAAGCAATTCAGTGTGGAACGCTTTGTCTCTGTGCACAGGGAGCTTTCGGGAACTGGCCCTGTGTGACTTGCTCAAAGTCACAGAGGAAACCTGAGAGAGCCAGGAATAGACCCTGTGTCTCCTGACTTCCAGGCCTGTATTGAGATGAGTTGGAGAGAAAGGTAAAGGCCAATCACACAGGAAAATATCCAGTCTGACAAATCAATGGCATCTGCATCTCTTGGGTGATCAGACATGTAGCCTCGCATGTCTTTGGAGGTGCCACTGTTGCTCAATTGCACGTCACGGTCCTCACTCCCTCTTAACACATCAGATGACACCCTCGATCAGCAAAGTGATGCAGAAGAGGCCATTGTTAGCCATAACCTTGCCTTAATGCAGCGTTTGGCATTTAACATACAACAGGTTGCAAGGGTTTTGCCACAAGTTCACTTACCAATAATGATATTTAGCATTTTTGCTTTTCACCTCTAAAGCACGGTGCAGACATTGTCTAACTAATCCTTATCAGAACATAAGAATGGCCATATTGGGTCCATCTAGCCCACTATCATGTCTTCCGACAGTGGCCAGTTCCAGATGCTTCAGAGGGAATGAACAGAACAGGGCAATTCCAAGTGATCCTTTCGCTGTCATCCAGTCCCAGCTTCCGGCAGTCAGAGGTTTAGGGACACCCAGAGCATGGGGTTGCATTCCTGACCATCGTGGATAAAAGCCATTGACAGACCTATCCTCCATGAACTTATCTAAAACTTTTTTGAACCCCATTATAGTTTTGGCCTTCACAACATCTCCTGGCAATCCGTTCCACAGGTTGACTGTGCACTGTGTGAAGAAGTACTTCCTTATGTTTGTTTTAAACCTGCTGCCTATTAATTTCATTGGGTGACTCCTGGTGGTTGAGTTATGTGAATGGGTAAATAACACTTCCCTATCCACTTTCTCCAGACCATTCAGAATTTTATAGATCTGCATCATATCCCCCCTTAGCTGTTTCTTTGCTAAACTGAACAGTCCCGGCCTTTTAATCTCTCCTCCTATGGAAGCTGTTCCACGTCCCTAATCATTTTTGTTGCCCTTCTTATTTATTACACAACTAGCTTATTGCTGGTGATTTGTGTCAAGCTTCATTAAAATGGTAACTGTAATTTAATTAAACACACAAAGCATGTAACATTTATTTTTATTAAACAAAACAACATTATATATTTTAAATACATAAACTTCTCTTATCAAAACATGTCTCACATTTACAACTAAATGATTTATTAAAGGAACCGAGGGATTAACTGTAGTCAGTGAATTAAACTGATATTTCAGATCAGCCAGGGAAAACATTCAAATATGCCTACAGTGAAAGTGACCAGGGCTTAAGTTCCTACTCACCTAAGTCTCTTGAAAATGAGACAATAGTCTCCTAAATTACTCACGCTGTCCTTTAAACTTCTAAATCTAGTCACTCTCATCCCTTCTCTCCTCATTTTAATTCATTGACTGGAGGAGAAAGACAAGTTATCCTGCTTTTTCAACTCCCCATCGACTTCTCAACTTTGAATGACTTAGTCCAAATGAAGAAAATATTGCTTCTGGGCCTGCAGAAGAGGCTACTGATGTGAAAAGCTGGTGTAGCACTTCAACGAACTATGGTTCCAGCCTGCTTAGCTAGTGATTTCCATCAGTTCAGTAGTGTGACTTTCTTTAAACCATCATCAACAAACATGTACTGCATAAATGGTTCGCCCCCAGCACTGAAATGTATTACAGTTGGTATGCTCGATGGGTGATTATTAGATCCCCATGTCATAGCAGCATGTTCTTCTTCAGCAGTTAGGCATCAACATTGGTACTTTGAGTCAAGAATATTGGCAAGAAAATGAGATGGAGTAAGTGCCTGATCCATCCGCTTCTTTACTGCCTGCAACTTAACTTTGTTGTTGGGTGTTTCTTTCTTCACGGTCTCTTGAAGTTCTTTCCAAATTGTAACGGTATCAGCAATACAGCAGCAATCGTTCTGCTGTTTGGCCTAGGCAACAGAAACAGATTTCAGTATATCCAACATAAGTTCTACATTTCTCTTTAGTCTGATGTTGACTTCTTTGACTGTGATAGTTCTATCTAATTTGTCACAATTTTTTCACACATTTTCATCAGAACAGGCAAGTTCTCAATAAACAGCTCAAAACAGTCAACCACTGAATTCCACAGTATATCTTGGGGGAGAATTAGTTTGTGTCCTCCTGCTTTCTTCAGTGAATGTGAAGCAAAGCGGTTGTTACGGAAGTATTTTGCAATTTCAACAACATCTTCCTTTATTCCTGGAGTTGTACTTAAGTCTTTGGCTAAAAGATGCAGCAAATGAGCATCACGCCCATATGTTATACGTTTCAGGTTCCCTTCATTATCTTCTTCTACATTTTTTTTCATCTTTGTTACATTTGCAGCATGGTCTGTGACAAAGCTTAATTCACTTTACACTTGGATTTTTGTTCACAGTTTGTTATAGCTTTTACTGATACTTCTTTTCAGTATTCAGCTGTATGGGCATCTCCTGATGTATCATTTCTGTAAGACAGCCAACCCCATTTTCTGTTGTCACACAAGCACATATTACTGGATCCTTGTGTATATTGCTCCACTCATCAAGACTCCGATTACCGAATTTTCCATCAATGTCTTTTGCACACGGTTCAATTTCATTTTCATACACTGTATCCAGCAATGTCTGCTTTGCTGGGTGGAGTGTAGCCTGGTTGTAATGATTGAACAGTGTCAATGAAATGTTTATTCTGAACAAGACAAAAAGGAGAATTTGTTGCATAAATGAACTGAGCAATCTTTTCATCTATGGAGTCTTGCTGGAATTTGCTGGTCTTGATTACAATCTCATCCATGGTTTTATTGGATGATGAAGAAAATCTTTTATTTTTTTAATACAGATCACTTACTATCTGACATATGTTTAGTTGCAGCACTGCTGGTGGACACTGCAGAGGATGGATGTTCAGAACCCCGTATGTGTGCACTGGACTCTGAAACAAAATGGTAAAAGAAGTCACTTTCACTCACAAAGTATTACTTAGTGCATTGCTTTAAAAAAATGAGATTGTAAATGAAAGACTCCCTCTACTGCAGCTGTTTGTACCACTGTTTAAATGACATAATTTATTCTAAAGCCAGTTTTCTAGGGAAAATAAATCATAGGGATTATCTAAATGTATTTAAAACATTATCTCTAGCAACATACTAAACAGCTTGAAAATTTTTTTAAATGTTAAAATTCATAAATGCCTAATAAAACTTTACTTTTAAATAGGAAATCTTCACCTAGGATGTTTGATTATATTGAGCAATAAAAAAATCACTTCAGAAGTCCAGCAGTAAAAATGTAATTGATAAATACTCCCACAACAAACTAACGTACCAATTATATTTTAACACAAACACTTTGAAATTCATAAGCAAGCCACTCAAAACACAAATTTATTACAATAATATAAATGATCATTTACTGGCATGGTAAGACATAGCAGGCAGTTAGTAAGAACGGTGCAAAAATAATTTTACTAACCAGTTGATCCAGATTTTTCAGACATGTCCACATCATCATCTTCAAAGCCATTGCCTTCTGAGCGGCATTTTTCATAACGTTGTTTCATTCTGACAACCAGATCTTGCATCTCTTTGTTGCACTGTTACATTTGGCACGTGTTCCTTTTTTACCCAGAGGTACAGGAATTTGTTGAAAATATTCCCAAATAGCATCTTTTTTATGACCTGTAGCCATGGCAGGGTTTTCTTCTCCAGTTCCCAGGTGTTGAAATCCGTACTAGAGGCTGCACCCTGAAGAATGCTTCTCCTTCTTCCCACAGTGTCCTGCTTTGACACCAGCGTTGCACACTTGGCTCATTCTCCCTAGTTACAGAAATCCCCCACCCCATCCCCAGTAAAACAAAAGAATTAGCAACAATCCAAGATTTCTGCTTGTGTAACCCACATGCCTTTTGTTCTGCAGTATTTTATTTATTTAGAGACAGAGGAAGGCAATTGAGAAACTCATGGATTTCTGTCTTTGTCCTCTGCCTGTGTACATGCAACAAGACAGAGCAAGTTCATTTACCGGAAGTGCCCAGAACCATAAAAACAGCCATACTGGGTCAGACCAAAGGTCCATCTAGCCCAGTATCCTGTCTTCCAACAGTGGCCAATGCCAGGTGTCCCAGAGGGAATGAACAGAACAGGTAATCATCAAGTGATCCATCCCCTGTCGCCCACTCCCAGCCTCTGGCAAATAGAGGCTAGGGACACCATCCCTTCCAATCTTGGCTAATAGCCATTGATAGACCTATCCTCCATGAATTTATCTAGTTCGTTTTTGAACCCTGTTATAATCTTGGCCTACACAACATCCTCTGCCAAAGAGTTCCACAGGTTGACTGTACTTTGTGTGAAGAAATACTTCCTCTTGTTTGTTTAAACCTGTTGCCTATTCATTTCATTTGGTGACCCCTAGTTCTTGTGTTATGAGAAGGAGTAAATAACCACTTCCTTATTTCCTTTCTCCACCATCCAGAAGCAAGGTCTGGTAGCTACTGGGCAGAACAGTGTTTTTCCATGAACTAGAAAGTAAGTAAGTTTCCATGATGGATTGAGGAGTCATAAATATTCATCATTTGAGAACTGAGCCAATCAGAGGTCAGGTTGGGAGAAGCTATAAAATAGGAGTGTGAGACCACCCCGATGGGCTCAGTGGATGATCTTGATGAGATGCATGGTCTCCTCGAGTCAGAGGCCGGGTCCCAATGCCTGTGATGACTTAGCCAGTCTCTTGTATCCAGGAGCAGGGTCCTCCACAGGATCAAGCCCTTAATACAGTATGTGACCTACTGTGCCAGATTTATAAAGCTTGACCTTAAGAATTTGATGTTTCCCTCCGATTCTCTCTTTATACAGAAAAGGAGACTTTAACTCAAAGTTTGTGAAAGAGGCCTATGGATTCCGCACAGTTACCTATTTTAAGAGAGTATAATACATTTTAGGCCTTCATATATTCTGTATTACATTCAGATTTCATTTCAAACAGGTTTATTTTTAAAAAGAAAAACATAATTTAAACAACAACATCAAAAAATCCAATTTAAATAAAACAAGCAATTTAAATGTTAAAAATCCACTACAAATTTTTTTTTCTTCAAAAAAATCATCAATTTTTATCCACCCTGCAGTGAGATGATTAGAATTACCATAATAAGCAGCTGTCACAGTACACGCACTACCTAGCTCTTGTCAGGACTCGAAGGCAGGGAGGCTAAGTGACTTCGCCCCTGCCATAAAGGCCGTGTCAGAGTCAAGATTAGAACTCAGGAGCTCCTAGCAGAGCTAAAAGCCCCATTCAAACTGAGTCTGGGGTCCAGGTGGGACATACTCTCGGAACCTCAACCCACTTTTGCAACAGGTGCCCAGATACCATGGTGATGGGCTTAGCGAGGATAAACAGAAAGTTCAGCTAACATGGGTGTGGGCTGTTTGCATAGCTGGAAAGCTGGCAAACCTCCATCCCTCCACCCTGTCTCCTCCCAGTAAGCGCCAGAATTTCTATGCTTATTGTCTTTGGGCCAGCCCCGTGGTCTCCTCCCTCTCCTAGGGTTGAGCCCTCAGTGGGCAATAGGTGGCAACTCCCCAAACTTGTATATTTGGGGACATGGGGGGAGGGAGAGGAAGACAGTCCATTAGAAAGAGCCTCTGACTCCTGGCCAAATTCTCAGGGTTTTCTGAGGAGTCTAGAATATAGTCTGACTCTCCACCCTTAAACACAAACACATTGTTCAGGGCCACCACGAAGGGAAACATCCCCTCTTCCTCTTCCGCACCTGCCAAGCACCAGGACAGATGCAGCCATAACTCTTAGGGCCTGACTTTTTACAGCTCTGACAGTGCAAAGGGGCCTTAGAGTATGTGTAGTGTGGCAGGTGGGGGGACTTCAGGGGAGCCCCCCCGCATTCACTCCCAAGCAGGAAGCAGCAGGAAAGGGAATGCCCCTGATAGGCAGCAATGATCAGGAGACAGAGATCCCAAGGGTTATTGGTGCCAGGGGTTGTAGCTGGGGGTTGCCAAAGGTGTGAGGTGGGGATTTGCGTTTACACAGCTTGACTCTCCCCATAGAGCTGCAGGTGTTTGTTCTCTGCCCCTGCAAACACTGGTGTGAACCAAACCTTGCAGCACTGACATTCTTCTCGTCTCTGGCTCGTATTGCTGAGCTGAGGGCACAGGACTAGGGTGACCAAACAGCAAGTGTGAAAAATCGGGACGGGAGTGGGGGGGGTAGTAGGCACCTATAGAAGAAAAAGCCCCAAATATTGGGACTGTCCCTATAAAATAGGGACATCTGGTCACCCTACACAGGACCATTCCCCTCTCAAGTGGCACAGGTGGGAGAGTGACTTGCCCTGGGAAAAAGCTTCCAATTGCCAGGAACCAATCAGTAGAAATGAGGAGGAAAATACATTTTTAAGCAAGTTGTGCACTGGAGTTAATTTTTTTTTTTTTTTTTTTTAAAGCGAAAGTTATTCTCGAGCACACAGCGAGAAATAAAAGAGCTCTGACTAATGTGAAAGAGCCTCCAAATCGCTCTGGGCAGAAATAGCCAGCACCAGATCCCCTCCCTCTATTCATCTCTAAAGCTCACAGCCAAAAGAAATAAACCATCTCGCGATCTCACTGACTAAACCTGTACTGTTGTGTAGCCGGATCAGAACACAGCCAACATTTCCATACAATGCTACACCTGCGTATTTACTGTAAACACAGATGGGACCCTGCTATATGCTATACAATCTTTCTATTTAAAAGGAAAGGGGAAAGAATCAGACTTTTTTTGCCATCACTGAATTTAAAATGAAGTGCAACCTGATCTACTGACCTCCAATGTGCTGGCTAAAATTGCCATCATAACAGGAGTTGACTTGTCCATGCAAAACAAAGCCTGTATTTATTATTCAGCATGATATTAAGGCCTCATTCTGTAACACATGAGTGATCCGTACTCAGCTAAGTGAATGGGCCTTCTCTCGTGAATTAGGCTTGCAGGACTAGACTTTTAAAATTAAAGCCAAGATTGACTATTCTACTACTTCCATTCATTTTAGAGACAGATTCAGTGGAACATGTAAAACACTTCGTGATTCTAGGGGAAGGTTATCAAGCAAAACAATCCACAATATTTATTGCTAGTAATTTTTTAAGTCAGCCTTTGCTAGAATGGAGCTGAGAGCCCAGTGAAACAGAGATAGGTTAGAACATCAGGAGATTTCAGTAAACCAGACTTGACAATGCTTGCTAAAATCATCACACCCCCAGATTTATTAAGGCTAGAACTAGTTTATGACCCTCTCTTTGTTATCTTAAACTGTTATGTTATTTGATTTGTGAGAATCATGTATTATAAAAATCTTTACATTGGTGACATATTTTAGGAATAGCACAGAGACTTCAAAATCTGGAAAAAGGACCTTCTTTGCTTTAAAAATAGTTGAATGCCTTGCCATTTATTACATTATATATATATATATATATAAAATCTACTATTTAATTTTATATATATAAATAAAATTAAATGGCAGATTTCATACATATATATATAAATATAAAGAGAGAGAGAAAATAGGATTTTCAAAGGGGCCTATGGGAGTTAGACAGTTAGATGGTGTCTAACTCCCATAAGCTCCATTGAAAATCCCACCTTTACATGATTAAATGTTCATAAAGTGTGGGGCCAGATTCTTCACTGCCTGGCACCTTGATTAGTCATGTCCATCTAGGCAAAGGAAGTGCCAAGTGGATGCCAAACCCTGCTCAGTGAGAATGGCAGCATTTTGCACTGGTGTAAGTGACTAAATGTGGTGCAAGTAAGGCTTGGTCTACACTGCAGAATTAAGAACAGGAGTACTTGTGGCACCTTAGAGACTAACAAATTTATTAGAGCATAAGCTTTCGTGGACTACAGCCCACTTCTTCGGATGCATATCCGAAGAAGTGGGCTGTAGTCCACGAAAGCTTATGCTCTAATAAATTTGTTAGTCTCAGGTGCCACAAGTACTCCTGTTCTTCTTTTTGCGGATACAGACTAACACGGCTGCTACTCTGAAAACTGCAGAATTAGGTCGACATAAGGCAGCTTACATCAACCTAACTCTTTAAGCGTCTACACTAAAACGTAGCTCTCGCCAACTACACCGACTTAATAACTCCACCTCTGTAAGAGGCATTGTGCTTAGGTCAATGTAGCTAGGTCGATACAGTGTCAGTGTAGACACCGAGTTGCTGACATCAACTGTTGCTGTCTTCCAGAAGCCGTCCCACAATGCCCCCCACTGACAGCTCAATCGGTGCACGCGCTCCTGGTGAGGATGTGCACCGCTGACACAAGGAGTGTAGTGTGGACATGGAAAAGCAATTTAATTACTGCGGTGGCTGTACATCGACGTAACTTAGGTCAACTTAATTTTGTAGTGTAGACTTGCCCTAAGAAAAGAAACAGGCATGTAAAGCAAAAGATAAAGGCCTTATCCTGCAAACCCTTATTCACCAGAGCAGTCCCTTACTTGTGTGAGTATTATTATTGTAATTATCTGTATTACTGTAGCACCCATGAGCCCCAGTCATGGACTAGGACCCCGCTGCGCTAGGTGCTGTACAAACACAAAAGATGGTCCCTGCCCCAAGGGGCTTAGTCCCATTTATTTCAATAGGATTACCTGCACTGGTAAAGCCTACTTGCATGAAAAAGGGTTTGCAGGATCAGGTGTCGAGCGCTAAGTGTTAGTACTGTTTCATGTGTCCCTGAATGGCATATATATTTGTGAGACAGGCACAAAGGTAAGGAGCTATTCTGCTTTGAACTAGGCCAACTGCATCTAGTTTAGGTGTTGGGTTTCATATGGTTCAGGCCCAGGACAACTGGGAAAAACTGACCTGCTCAATCTGAACAGCATTAGCTAATATGCAAATATAACTGTGGGTGCTAACTTGTATATACTAGACTCTAATGGCTGCAGTCTCTTGTAGTAAGTAAAGCCATACCTGGTGTTTGGATATGCACAGTTCAACTCATGATACGTCATTGCTGTGCAAGTAAGCAACCATCTTTCAAAATGAAATCTGATAGCAGCTTGCATGCGGGGAGGGAGCCGGATGTCCTAAATGCACTGACTTTTCAATAGTAATGCTCAATACAAACATAAACATTAATTCATCCTCACAACATCACTGTGAAATAGGTCAGTACTTATTATTATCTACATTCCACAGAAGGGGAAACTGATGCACAGAGAAGTTAAGTGACTTTCCTGGGACATACTATGGCAGATCTTCAGCTGGGGTAAATTCTCATAGGAGCATACAGAATTATGCCAATTTATCCCAGTTGAGGATTTGCCTCGTGGTGTAATCAGTCTGGGATTAGAATTCAAGAAAGGTTTTCAACAGTGAGTTTCATCACCCACCCTAGTAATCTTTGTTTCCAGGGACCTGGATTCAAATTTGACTTGGTAATATGTGGACGATCAACATCAGTTTCACAACTATCCCCTAGTGGGCATTCATTCACTTTACAAAACCACACACAAGTGGCTCTGCTTAAAAAAGGTCTGTGATGGATTGAGCTGGCACATATATATAAGGATGCTTTTGTAGCCCCCGAACTATGCTACAATTCACTAACAGCCCAATAATCCAATAAAGAAAAAAAATTATCACAACCATTTGCATTCCCCCATAATACAGTAACTAGAGGGATTAGACCATAGTGGTATTGTGCTTATACAAGAGCAGAACGAATTCTATTTCTCTGCACAATCATATAACGAAGAAATTTTTGAACTGGTTTGTGTCTATACAAGCACACTTCATACGAAAGAGACAAATAACTCAAAGATCACTGAGCACTGAAAATCATTTTCCGGCTGCAAAACCTTTAAATAGCCAAGTCCTGCTTTAAATAAGAACATCTCAAATATCATAAGCAAGAAATCATGCAAATATATGGAATGTTATGTACCACATGGCTATGGGAATTACCCTCCTCACATACTGTGGTATAGGTATCCCTGCCACCAGGATTTGGGAGAGATTTTGAACCATCAAAACAGCGCTTTGACTTGCACTTAGAAAATAAACAACAAAAAATGTTAACTCTGTAACACTGCATTGGAGACACATCAGCATCAGACTTGCTGAAAAAGAAGCAAAAAGATCTACAGAGACACTCACCAGTATTTTAACCTGAGTTTCCAAATAGGGATGACTCAAGGTTTTAGGATAAAGTACTTCTTGTTTCCCCCGCACAATTACTGCTTTCTGCACAGACAACAGAAAGCAGATCAGTTTAAACTTCACTAAAGCCGTACCAACCAGCTGTATAATAAGAATTATATTCCAAACGAGTGCTTGATGACAATTATTCCATAAGTATTCGGTCAACTAAGACATTTAAAGGATTTTACAGGATTTTTTTCTCTTCGAAATTTCAAACAATCAAAAGTTGAAACAAAAATGATTAAAAAATAAAATGAAAACATCAATCATTTTACACATTTTGCCTGTGCTCAGAATCCCCTTGCCTAATCAACAGGAGAAGCTAACAGATTCTTTTAAACGCAGATACAAAAAATCTGAACCGGACTTGCAAAAACCACACCAATTGAGGCAATGCATTATATATGTCTTGATGTGCAGCCAAGATCTCCATGCCTGGTAAAGAGTCAAGGAGCTGCACAAGTAAATCAGAAAGAGAATAGCAGGTTCTGGTTTGAATAGCAATTAAAATTCATGTAAGCCGTGATAGATCATAACAGAGGACAGCAACCGAAACATGCTACAGAGCTCTAGGCACACTGGAGATCTTTTTGAAATGAACTAGATAAGCCTCGGCACATGAAATTCAGGCTGCTTCCCCTTGATTAAATAAGCCACAAACACTGTAAGGAAAATCAGATCTTTTGGAAACCTGCCACGGTGTGGAAAAGTGCAGTGTCCAACCCACCTTTTCACCTCTCGTATTCCCCCTTTTGTCCCCACCGTGCGTGGTCTATCATAAAACTCGCCGCTTTGTTTTAATGGGAAACTGGCAACGTAGCTCCGAGGGTGTCTGCAGCAGAGTGGAGATTGTCATTGATTTGTGTGAGGAAAGTTAAGCCTTTCAAGGAGCGGTTATGAGAATTCACTCCCACCACTCCCTCTAAACCAAAAGTATTTGGCACGGAGCCCTAGCTGTCCACCTGTACTATTAAGGTCTAACCAGCGTGTGGGACATGGACCAATTTTACGAGTAGCTTTTCATGCTTTGTTTTCAGAACAAGTAAATTAAGTTCCTTTGAAAGATTCTCTGTTTTTAAAAAGGTGATGTTTCTAGATAGAGCATACACTTAACGCCTGACACCCTTTGGACCAGATCCTCACCTGTTGTAATCTGACATAGCTCCTCCAGTAGGGTCAATGGAGCTGTGCTCATTTATATCAGTTCAGAATTTAAAATCAGAGTTCTCTGAGTGGGGTTTATTGTTTTTTTGCTTCATTTTTAAACGTGAAACTTGCTGAAACTAAGGAAAACTGGTGGGTTTAGATGTTTTTAAAAGGATCTGGGTATAAGTTAACAAAGCATCAGGTATTGTGCATTAATCTGCAGAGCGGGAAGGAAAACAGAGGCAAGGAGCACATAAATGCCGTTTTATTTAGCCAATAAGACCGAACAGGCAGTACTGGTCTGGGTGATTATCTCACAACTCAGGTGGTGGGTAAGGCATGAGGTGGAAGACTGAGTGACGTTAACCATCAACAGGTACAGTAATCCCCTCCAAATGCACTGCCTGGAGTTTCCCCAAGCCATTAATGGAATAGTAAAGCGGGAGACAGAGAGAGAACAATTAGGGACATGCATTTCCAGGCACTATTAATAAAGGAATGACATCACTGACAGAGTCAGAAATCCACATTTGTGTCCAGGGTTCAAAAGCCACCTCGGAATAATATGCATTCATGCAGAGGGCTGTGCTGCAGCGGGGCCAATCCAGCATCGTTTTGCTCAGGTGAGGTAGACTTATGTGAGAAGGCCCATGGGACGGCCCTTATTTTTTTTCATCTCTGTACAACAAGATCAGGAGTTGCTGAGTGCTGCAAAAAGCAGCAATAAATACCCCAGGCAAATGTAGGTGAGCACGGATTATTATATTTTATTATCAATTATAATAATAATTATGACAATAATAATGGTAATAATAATATTGGGAGGAGGGATGGGGCGGGGGTGCTAAGAAAACAGTCATTTATTTTGAAATAGTGTTGGCAACCCTACCCCCATGGGTCTGACTTCCAGCTCACTAGAATCACTCTTGATTTATACCAGTATGAGAGGAGAATCCGGCCATTATTATTAATTTGTGTCACAGAGTCATGGGATTTAAGGCTAGAAGGGACCACCTGGTCCGACCTCCTGTATATCATAGGCCACTAGCTCCCACACACTAAACCCAACACAGAAATCACAGTAACACCTAGAGACCTCATCTGAGACCAGCCCCCATTGCCTCAGGCACTGTACAAATACGTAACAAGAGACAGGTCTGCACTGGACCACTTACAATCTAAATAAACAAGACAAGACAAAGAATTGGGGAGGAAAGCAGCTTGCACAAAGGCACACAACAGATGAGTGGCAGCGTCAGGAATAAACCCCTTACCTCCTGACTCCCAATCCAGTGCCTTAGCCACTAGACCACATTGCCTCTGGTGACTTGCTGCTCACCTGAGTCAGGACAGAACCCTTGCCATCTACATAGGTACCTGTATCCTTTATACTCTGATTCTTGAAATTCTTTCATTCCCTGACAGTTGTAAGTTGTGTGAGTTTCAGTGTATCGAGCCAAATACTACACACTTTTTTCTGTCTGTCCTAAGGTATTATGAAGATATTTTTAAAACAGAGGAGCACCAATATACACATTCCATGCTTTGGATTGCTGGTTTACACTATAACATTACATTAAAAAAAAAACCCAAATCACAGCTTTAGTCTAATTAAAAATTTCATACAGGGTGAGTCTTCTAACATAAGAGGTAAAACCAAGGGTCAAATACCCAGATGGCAACACACTGCTTTCAAGGCATTGATTTGAGGAGGCCGTTGCTTAGAATGATTTGACTTTTGAAACACTTACTGTACGCCCTTTGTACTTAGACAAAAACTGAGACGGCTTCCATCCCCACACCCAAACTACTATCTGCAATTTCTCTGACTACCAGGTTTCTAGGGAGTGTCGGGGTAAATTAATAAGTGAAGTCAGTGCTAGCAATCCGCCTGGCCCCAGATAAGGCAAAAGCAAAACTTGGGCATTATCCAGTAAATGCCAGTCTGATCCTGCAATGGAGAGGAACAGAAATCGCCAACCACTGCTTTTCCTGCAGAGTCAAAGAGCTTAGAGTTTAAGGCCAGAAGGGACCACCAGATCATCTAGTCTGACCTCCCCTGTATCACAGGCCATCGCCACCACCCAGCACCTTCACACCAAACCCAACACAACGCTCCCTCGCACACCCCACGCCCCCACTGATTTCTAATGGGAGTGTGGGGTGTGCAAACAATGCAGGATCAAAATCACTGAACCAATTTCCCTCTTGGCATAGTCCCAATGGAGTTACATGAGCAGAGAATGTGAGCCCTTCTGTGCCCGGTGTTGTCAGTTCCTTTTTGGACAGACAAAAGCAGAATGAAGAGGAGACCTTCTCACCTTCCTCTTAGTACTGGCAGCGGTGGCCAAAGAGGGCTGGACTGAGGGTCATTTGCTAGACAAAAGTGAGCAATGGGGGTTGGAGGGGAGGAGTCAGGGTGGGTGGAGCAACCCAGGGCCAGAGTAGGTATGCTCCAAGAGTTGGTTAATGTTTTTTGCACAAAAGGCTTTTTTGTCAAAAAATGGCCTTTCCCGCTGACCAGTTAATAAAAAAAATTACTTTCTTTACTGCAATTTTCTGTTTTTCAAGACATCTTCCATTATAGTTTAATTGATATTTTATGAATATTTTACCAACATTTTTATCAAAATCATTTCCAAATTTTTTCATTTGCAGAACCCCATGTTTTCTTACCGAAAACAGGGGTTTTGGTAAATGAAAAATCTCAAAAATGATTATGATAAAAGCTATTGCAAAAAACATCATATAAAATAGAAAATGGGTCAATTTTGAACCCTGAAAAATGGAAACAACTTTGAATTTTTTCATGAAATCGATTTCTCATTTTTGCAGTCAGGCCTACTCAGGATGAACTGGTCTTCCAATCTATAAAGGACTTTTACAAGAGACTAAAATACTTCTAACATGGCATGAAATACAGTAGCAGAAGGAAAAAAAGTGCAGATCCTATCTACAGGTAGGTCATTGGTATCAGAAACAACACTTAAGAAAATAATATAGTCTACTAAAACTAGAGAGGTAATATAAAAGGCTGAAATTCTCGGTAACATCAGTGCAGTCCTATGAAGTCCTCGAGTTTAAATTTATTTGCACTCCCCTGCACGTCAGCGGCAGATTAGAGTTGGTTGAAAGTTTTGTAATTAAGTTTTATTTAATTGGAAAATAGGGCTTTGCCAAAAATTAAATTTTTTTGTGAAAATTCTTTTTTCTACAACATTTTTTGTTTTCTGGAATTTAAAAAAAATATTTCGGGGGGGAATAACAAAAAAAATTGCTTTCTGAAATTTTTGGTTTTCCACAATTTTGTTGGTGTTCTTTTGTGAAATTTGTTTTTTGGAAATTATTTGTTTAATAAAGATGAAACATTTTGTTTTCCCAAATTTTTCAAAACAAAACATTTCAGGGGAAAAAGGTGATTTTTTTTAATTGTTGCCATTTTTTCTTTCACAATTGAGGGGTTTTCCCCACTTCCTGAATATTCTCCAACTTTTGCCAGCTGGAAAACAGTAACAAAGTATTGAAAGTGTTACTTGCAGAAAGAAAGTAATGCTTTCAATTTTGAAAGTAACACTCTTCCCCACCTGGTTAAAATTTTTCAAAGAAAAATGTAATTTGTCCAAAAGAGGCCTTTTTGTCAAGACCTTTTTTTTTTTTTTTTTTTTGGGGGGGGGTGAAAATCTGATGAACTTTTTATTTTAATTTCATTTTGTCACAAATTTTTGGTGACTTTTTTTTTTAAATCAAAAATGCTATTGAAACTGTTACCGAAATGAAAATATAAGTTCCCCTTCCCCAAAATGTTTACACTCTAAGTCCCTGATCTGTGAACACTTTATGCATCCAACTACAGAAGTAGTTTCTCCTCCCTTGGTGTTCACACCTCAACTGTTAGCAGAGCACCTCACCCTCCCTGATAGAACTAACCTCGTTATCTCCATACTGATTTATACCTGCCTCTGGAGACGTCCATTACTTGCATCTGAAGAAGTGAGGTTCTTACCCACGAAAGTTTATGCTCCCAATACTTCTGTTAGTCTTAAAGGTGCCACAGGACCCTCTGTTGCTTTATGCATATACTCAACTTCATTACTATGAGCAGTCCCACTGATTTCATGTGGGACTGCTCACGGTAATAAAGTCAAGCAGATGCACAAGTGTTTGAAGGAGCTGCGCTTAATTTTAGATGAGATGCAACAAGTAAAAGGAAACAGCAAGAGGGAGGAGATGTGGGGGAGAGAATGGACAAAGCCTATAACAGAGTGATCATACAGTTACATAGTTTAGGGATGTCCATATGCTGGCAATTCAATTGACAGTAGCTGATTTTTATCTTTTATTTTAATAAAAATCATTATTATTCGCTCCTTTCTTGTGGGCATTGGGGAAGGGATGAGTCTTAAGGACAAATTTAATTTCTAATAACCATATGTTTTTCAGAGACAGGAGCCCTTTCCAGCGAGTGCCAGAATTAGAAGCTATCTATTCTGAGTCATGGAAGATTACTCTCTGTGGCATCCATATTACGTTTATATGCAGAATCTGAGTCAAAACATGAGTTACCTGCTGCCAAAACATTCTCAACCAAAAAACCAGGACTATAACAAACCAGCAAAAATCCTTATTAAGGCAATTAAATCCTTATTAAAACAATCTAGCTGGAGTTCAAAAGATTTTACAGGGTGTATTATTCAAAATTGTAATAGTTGTAAGCCAGATTTATCCTAAGGGATCCCAAAGGACTTTACTGAATGCCAGAATCTCAGGTGTAAATCAATAAAACCCCACTGTCTTCACTGGAACTACAGTCATTTACATTAGCTGAGTATCTTCCTCAAATTAATACATAGTATAAACCCTATAGAGGGAACCACTTCAACGATCACCAAAATGCAGCTACCTCTGGGCTGAAGCACACCAACTGTTCAACAGTGAAAAGCAACACATTGGATCTGTTTAAGACTGAGTGAAGAAGAATGGGCTAGCCAAGTAAAACTTAAGAGAAAATGTTGGCTAGGCAGAATATCATCGAAACCGGAATCTACTCAGGTTTCTGGGGTGAACTCCTTCACTCTTACTAATGGTGTCATGGGCCATTAGTGCACATTATACAAATGACAGTGCTCCTAGTACAATCACAGTACTGAGCTAGCCCAACTCTGCTTAGCTTGTAAAGGACAACAGGATCACAGCCCACACCTCTGTCTACCATGAAGACATCTCGCATGAGGAATGAGACACATCACTTAAGTATCAAATAGGTTTTAAGGAGGGCTGGTGAAATAAGACCTGAGCAGAACCTCTGCCCAAACTTTGAATTAAACCTTTACTGTTGCTTGCAAAATGTTTCGATAACTTTCCCCACCTTCCCGATTTCTAGTCTAGCTGAGCGCAGGAAAAGCAGTAGACATTTTCTGGTGAGATTGACCTTCCAATTTGAGAGGAAGGATAGTCAGAGGCCAGGGAACTAGGCTAGGAGTTGGAAGACCTGGGCTCCATTTCCTGGTGTGCCACAGGCTTCCTATGGGACCTTGGACAAGTAACAAAGTTCTCTGCGCCTCATTCCCCTACCCGTAAAATGGGGTTAATAGCTCTGGCCCTGCCTCACAGGTGCTGTGAGGATATTGTGAGGTGCTCAGCTACTTCGGTGATGGGGGCCGGATAAGGCCATTAGAGAGAGGGAATTCTGCAGATCCAACTCGTGCAAAGGTCTGATAAGCTTTCAAAAGTTTGAGACCCCGCTTCAGGAAAGGTCTTAAGCTCATATTTAACTTTAAGCACATGTTTAAGACCTTTCCTGAATCAGGGTCAGAGTGCTTATCCAAAGGGAACCTCTGTACTGTCTGAGACTGGCGCATCCCCGTTTACAAGGACACTGATTCATTTTCATTATTCCGCAGTCAAACTGCATGCTGTACACCTACGGATGCCCAACGTGGCAGCATGAGGAGCTCTGGGGCTTTGATAAGTCACAAAATCTGAGTACTACAAATTAAATTCATCCTTAAGCTTCACCCTTTTCCTGTCTCCACCAACCACCAAGCAGGTATGAAACAATAGTGAATCCCTGCACTGAAGATCGCGCTCATTTCATTGTGCTCAGTTGCAGCCAGAGCCCAGAAAGCATTTGGATAACAAACAGTGTGAGGGCCGTGTCTGAGAGAAGAGTGGCCACGACTGCTGCTCCCACCGATACGCCATATCAATCAAATGAATGCATATATAGCTGCTTAAATAAATACATATATAAATACTGCATCTATTGCTTGATTACTCGGCTACCGTATAAATTCCTTAGGCAGCAGCCAGTTCTTTCTGCTTGTTTCTAAAGCTTAAAATACTCTTTTCTTTTTAGAGGGTCAGAGCTTCAAGGCAGGAAGTCCACTTCCATTTGTGTTTCTACGCTGGCAGGATAATGTGGGTGCTACTGAAAATGAATAATGTTAATACAGATTAATTTTAAATGCGAGCATACATTATTAGTGTTATTCATAACTCACATGACAGCCGCATTTAAAGGCCCCAGCCAATATGGGGGCCCCGTTGTGACAGGCACTGTTCATACCCATAGTCAGACATTGTCTCTGCCGAAGTGTTTATGCTCTAAATGGACTGGACCAACCAAGGGTAGGAGAAAGAATGTATTACTACCCCAATTTACAGATGGGGACCGCAGCTGCAGAGGAAGGTGACCCCTCCCCCAAGTCACTGTCAATCTGACCTGGGGGGAAATCCCTTCCCAGCCCCACATCTGGTGATCAGTTAGATTAGTAAAACTGTAGTAGTGCCAGGAATTGAACTCCAATCTCCTGAATCCCACGGCTAGTGCCTTAACCAAAAGACCTTCCTTCCTGCCAATGGACTAGATAATACTGTAGCTTCTGTCATGGCCCCTGAGCCCTCCTCTTCCCAATGAACTGTTATGCGCAGCTTTGGAATATGGCTGGCATGCACCTCATGAATCACAACTCCCCTGAGTGCAGACGACAGCGAATTGTCTCTGACTCTTGCACAAGGCGAGAGAGCAGCTCTTTGCTTGTCTCCCCACTCCACCCTCTCCAGGCAAGGACTCAAGGACAATCCAGCTTTAAGTGACTTCCCCAAAGCTACAGAGGGGAATCAGTATCAGAGCTCAAATCAGAACTCAGGAGTCCCTAGATACTACTCCTATGCCCAGGCCTAGACCGTGACTCAGTACACAAGCAGCTATTCCCTATTATGGAATAAGGACCTGATCCAAACTCACTGGAATAAATGGAAAGACTCCCCCTGACTTCCAGGGGTTTTGGATTAGGCCATAGATGCCTGCAGAATTTCATGTTAATGGCTAGAGGCAAACATGTCATTTTGCTTCTCCCACATTACAAATGTGATAGACCCGATTTCCTTCCCAATATCATGTTTAAAAAGTGCTCACAGGCTGGGAACTTACTGACTGTTTCAGTCTGAAATGAAACTATTTATGTCCAAGCCGCAACCCTGTGAAAAATGTCCTTTCATATGGAAAAGTTGACAGAATCTTAGCTCTAATGGGCTCGGCTATACAAATAACTGCATTTCTGCAGATTCATTATCTGTTCCCTGACCCTGCCCAGCAAACTGCTACAATATACAATGTGAAAAATGAAAATGTTGAACTTGTATGGTCTTTCAGTTGAAACTGACATCTTGGGTCATTTCTTTTTCCCTTGGAAAGATCCAGACTTTTATCTCCTCTTCTTCCAACAGCATTATATAATAGGAATAGCTGTCCTGTTTTTATTCTTTTATCATTTCAATGGCTAATAACAATGCTTATTTTTAAGCTTTTTTATTTATCAATCTAAATTTTCACAATTGCAACAAATTATTGGTTTTAAGCATTTTACATTTTTTAATCCATTTTAATTTTCACACATGTGGGAGATTATAGGGGGACGCAGAAAATAGGGGGCCAGACAATAGTTATTTAATGACAGTAGATGCCATTCAGAGATTCAAAAAGTTAAAACTTTATAACCATTAAAACACAAATTATCCACATTACATGTCAAAATATACAAAGCAAATATCCATAACAAATTCTAATAAGTTCTCAAGCAGTATTTTTCTTACTGTGCCTATCTGTAAAATTCATTAACATCATCAATGGAATTTTTTTTGTTGGTTTGTGTGTGTGCAGTGAAATCAACATTTACCAATAATTACCGATAACAATCTAATCCTTCAAAGCCTAACAATATTCAGTATACCAGACAGCCACAATCTTCTTTCTGTTGGCGCAAGTGCATTCTCCTCTGCAATGTTTGCCCTCCTTTGCCTCAAAAACCCTCCACATCTTTTCAAATGTCATCTGAAAATATTTTTCCTCCCTTATCCGTAGCTCTTAATATCCCTCTGTTATTTAGTATTTAACTCTTTAACTTGTATTATTAGTTAACTCTACACAGTGCTTTGGGATCCAGTTTGCAGGAAATCTTCTATGTAAAACAAAGGGTTATTTTATTCATGGATACGCAGATTTTAAGGTCAGAAGTGACCATAATGATCATCTAATTTGACCTCCTGCATAACACAGGCCAAAGAACCTCACCCAGTAATTTCTGCATCAAGCTCACAACTTCTGTTTGAACTAGAGCATCTCATTTAGAAACATATAATCCTCCTGTCCTGTGTTTGTACAGTGATTAGCACAGTGGAGTCCTGATCCGTAACTGGGGCTCCTTGGTGCTACAATAATACAATTAAATAATAAAAATCCAGTCTAGGTTTAAAGACTGCAAATGATGGAGAATGATAAGTTGCTCTAATGGTTAATGACACTCACTCGTAAACATTTGCATCTTATTTCTAGTCTGAATTTGTCTAGCTTCAGTTTCCAACCATAGTACACCTCTACCCCGATATAACACAACCCGATATAACAGGAATTCAGATATAACGCGGTAAAGCAGCACTCGGGGGGGAGGGGGGCGGGGCTGCGCGCTCCGGGGGATGAAAGCAAGTTCGATATAACGTGTTTTCAACTATAATGCGGTAAGATTTTTTGGCTCCCGAGGACAGCGTTATATCAGAGTAGAGGTGTATCTCATTTTGCCTTTTCCTGATAGGTCTCTTCTCCATGTAGGTTCTTGTAGACCATGATCAAGTCACCTCTTAACCTTCTCTTGGGTAAATGAAATAGTTTGAGCTTCTTTACTCTCTCACTATAGGGCATGTTTTCCAGACCTTCATTTTACTGTAATGCATTATGAAGAGTTTCTAACAAAATTACTATAAGCCTTAAAATTCCTCCCAGCATGGTTTGACAATGGATGGAAATGTGGGAATACTGTTTGGATGTGTCATATTAGCACAGCGTGCATGAAGTGTGCTCTATTTACAGTATAAACACAGATCATTTATTTTATCTTTATCCCTGGGTGTAGACTGGCTCATACAATATTGTTTCCTATGGGCTGTGCATGTCCCATCTCATTTAAGGCATTGTTCAGATTTGGTGTTCACGGAGGTCATAATTTATAAGTGCAGTCTAAACATTGGGCAACCAACCCTGGCAGCCCTTTGTGTGGATTCGTTCACACTCTGTCTCCAGTCTTGCTCCAGTTTCACCTTCCCAGGATGGGTGGGAGCCACTCAACTGCACAGTGATGATTAAAGGGAAGCAAGCTGGAAAGTCAAAATGCAATTAAAAGTTCAAGTCGCCTCCTGGAGAAATCCCGCTCAGTTCCTGCAGGCTCACAGAGACGCTACAAAGACTTTACATTCACTTCCCAGCTCTCTGAATGACGTCTCATTTCATCTTATTTGTTATTTATATTGTGCCCAGAGCTGGCTTTTGGGGCCCATGAACCCTCTAAAGGGAAGGAGAAGCTCCGTTTTCTAAAGAGTAAATCCCTAGCCCTTTTTCCTTGCAAAGACAGCCTTGAAAACATAAGCCAAGCATTAGGGTTGAAAGGACAAGCTGCCGGGCTCCCCTTCTACAGCAGGAGGTTGACAGGGATCTAAATATAAACAACCCCACATGGACTGACAGCAGGGTTTGAACGCTAAACCATCAGCATGAGGTGCTATTCTCTGAGCTACAGCACTACGCTAGACCAACAGTGGGCAGGCTCTGAAGAGGGCGGCAAAACGTGTTTGCTGCTGCCACATGTTTCACTTGCTTGGGGACTTTCCCCACATCCCAAAAGTCTCTCCTACACAGAGTGACAATACACAGGCCATTAGATTGAGCTCGGCAGATAGGGTATTTCAAAGAAGATTTAATATAGTTCTTGAGATTCCTTTTTCTTTAACCATGAGAATAGAGGGCTCCATCCTGCCTTCTGCCCCCGTGGACCAAATTCCCTCACCCCCAACCTCCCGTAGCCACAAGAATCCCCACCCACCAAGCAAAGGAAAAGTTACCTGGGCATACACCATCCTGTGCTACTGTGGCTACGCTGCTATTTGTACTCATGCTAGCTTGATGAGAGCTAGCCTGAGTATGTGTACACAAGCCAGGGAATCACACCCCTAGCTTGTAGTGTAGATGTAGCTTTAGCCAACACCATCTCGGACAGGTGTTTGTGTAGCCTGTTCTTCAAACTTCCAGTGGTGAGGATTTCACAACCTCACTTGGTAACCCGTTCCAGTGCTTAACCATCCGTATAGTTAGAAAGTTGCTCCTAACATCTAACTTAAATCTCCCTTGGTGCAAACTAAGCTGATTCTTGTCCTATACTCGGTGGATATGGAGAACAATTGATCTCTGCCCTCTTTATGACAACCTTTTACATATCTGAAGACTTAACCCCTCCCCCCCCATCAGTCTTCTTTTCTCAACTCCTGATGGTTCCTCAGCTACATCAATAGACCCCATGGGACATTACCTGCCCCTGTTGCTCAGCGCTGCTGCAGTGGGAGATGGAGGATTTTATCTAGGAGGTGTCAGGCATGTTCATGTCACCAGAGGACCCTTGGAGTGTGTGTGTGCATGTGTGTGTGCGCACAGACAGTGGCCCCGGCTGTGAATCCTCCCACCGCAAAGATAGAAGGCAGCCAGATGGCACCCCCTCCATTTAATAAGAGGGCTATGTGCCCAGGCTCTTGGAAGGGAGATTGGTGCCAAGAACATAAGAATGGCCATACTGGGTCATACCAAAGGTCCATCTAGCCCAATATCCTGTCTTCCGACAGTGGCCAATGCCAGGTGCCCCAGGGCTAGTATGTGCCAGAGGGGAGGAGAAAGGTGGATGGGATGTTGACATGGAGGACTGAGGATAGGGATGGATTCACTTGCAACCCTTGTACAGTGACCTGTAGGTTTGGTTCACAGACTGAACCCTGCAGGGTTTGCCCAGCTCAGGCTGTGTCACTTAATTAGTTGATGCTAGCATCGGCCTTGAAGAAAAGCTCTGCAGAAATGCAAAACATTAATTATTCCTATGTTCATTCATCATTCCAGTTCATCCACTGAAGCCAATGAAGTTACATCAGGGATGAAGTTGGCCTCAAATGTATTTTTCATGCACTGGCATTTTTAAAGGGCTGTTCAGAATTGTATGTGCTCTCTGAGATGTGTCCTTGAGCATTATGAGTTCAACAAGGGCTCTAAGCAACTTTCTGATGCTCTGGATATGAACTCTGGCTAACAGCATCACACTCTCCTTACCTTGCATTTACATGTGACTTTGCTACTAAACAATGACTGAAAACTCTCCGTTCAAAATCTTGCTCAAGGGCTCCTTGGAGGGCTTTTTGCTTCAGGGACAAAGCGCGGTCAGCCATTCAACGCCCAGATGTTTAACCCAAAGAGGCCCCATCTATCCTCCACACTGGAGCACAGCATTAGAACGTATTGTTAGCACTGAAGGTGAATTCAGGAGATAAGGCATTAAATCAAAGTCTTATCTAATGCCAGGACATTACAGAAACCCCATCTCATTCTCAGAGAAAAGAAGTCACGCTGACTCCATTCTGCCAGACATGTTTCATCACCTTGTCCCTAAACTCTGTCTGGGCTTGAGCAAGTCACAGAGACACACATCTTCCAAAGTGGCTGCTGATGTTGGCTGTCTCTTGTTTTGGATGCCCCCAAGACTGAAAGCCCCCAAAACGGAGGCACCTGAAAAATCAGTGGCCACTTTTGAAAAATTTGGCCTTAACCCCTCTGTGCCTCCATTTCCCCACCCACAAAGTGAGGGTGATCACGCTTTCCACCTGGTGTGAAGCACACTGGGCGGCACTACAATATCCATACTCGAGCTGAACAATACCTAATTTCACGAGTTGTCTCTTGGGTGCCAACGGGACGAGTTATGGAGTAAGGAAGGTTCTACTCAGCATGTGTTATGGTGGCAAAATCTAGCCTTTTGAGATGTACTGGTGAAAAATTCTCTGCTCCTTAAATATTCTTGACATTAAAAATCAGGTTAAAAATCCAACTGTGCATTTCTCTCAGCTTGGCCAAGGAAAATAAACTAGTCAGTTTCCCCTTTTGAATCCCATCTTTCTGGTTCTCATGCAGGAGCACAATGCAGGATTGTTTGCAAACACTGCAAATCGAAACCAATTAAAAAGTGGTTGCCGTTGCTATTTAAATACATGTTAAGATTTTTAATGATTTTCAAGATTTTTCTTTTCAGATTTTTGGCTGACGTTAACCTGATGGTGTCCCTTTAAATGCTTGAGCTTTGTATGAGGTTCTCAGAGGGCTTGCAGTGCCAGGACGCTTGGTGAAAGCCATGCCAAGAAAACGCCCCTTTTGCTGCCAGGCCGGTTTGGACTGGCTCACCCCACCTCTTCTTTCTCTGCCAGTCCCATAGCCTAATTCATGAGAAGGCAGATTTAGGAATGCGATGTAACCACAAACACTCTGTCCCTCTAAAAAAGATATTACCTCAACTCTCTTCTTCTGCCCTCCCGCTCCGACCCAACCCGCATCCCTACCCCCACCCCAATCTCTCTGCTTAGGCCGGAATGTTTTTCTTAGCCTCTCCTACACATTTTCACACAGCTAAAGCTCCAATCTCCTAACCGAGCCTTGTTACAGGGGAGTCAGCTACAACTTTATTCAGCTGCAATTAACACTTTAGGAGACAGAACATTTTCGTCTCTGTTCTGGGCAAGGACTGAACTACAGAACCAGAGCAAACTATATAGAGGAGAGGAAAATATCTGCAGAAGACAAGGGTCCCTTATCTTACAGTCCTTACTCAGGCAACACACCCACTGACTGGAGGAGCAGGCTCAAAGAGTACTGGAATTATATTATAATCAGAAGCTGCTGTGTAAAGCCCCAATTCAGCACAGTAGATTCATAGACTAATCTAAAGGCCAGTCGGGACCATTAAATCATGTGGTCTGATCTCCTGCATGGCACAGGTCACAAAACATCATCAGGTTACTCCTATGCTGAGCCCAATAACCTTTGTTTGACTAAAGCATATTTTAGGTACTTAAGCAGATGCCTTACTTTAAGCACAGTGGTGCCATTGGTTTTATGTGACTAAGGTTAGGCGCATGCTTAAGCAGGGTCTAATTCTGAGGTAAATCCATTGACTTCTGTGGAATGGCTAGATTTACACGGTTGTCACTGAGCCCAGAATCTGGGCCACAAAGCGTAAGCCTCATTTCAGCTAAATCCCAAATAGGCGAAGCCAGAGTGTGGCAAGAGGAAGCAGAGCTGTGTGAGAACATACTGCATAGTAGTGAGGCACACTACGGCTGAGGACCAAACAGGCGGGGGTAGCTAGACTGCAGTTACTTCTTCACTATGCTTAACTTTGTAGTCCATGTGAGGTGTTCCCTGAAGATTTCACTCTGATTGCTCCTCGAGGGCCTGATTTTAACAGGGCGAAAGACACTACGGCGCTAACTGCATATATTGTGCCACGTTTCAAAAAAAGGAGTAAAAAGTGCTCATTCATCATGTGCAGGCAAACTGTAGCCGAGCCTCAGTGAAATGAAAATGAGTCACTGACACGCTGCATAATAGCATTCCAGGTTGGTCTCTTAAATAATTTGTATTTTAATGAATCCATTTCACTCCTGCGCTTGTCTATAGCCCCAACAATTTATTGAGCTCCTCTGTGCGCTAATTTGATTTTTAAATTCTCAATTTACTATTTTTATTCAAAGAAGAAGCAGCCCCCATTTCTTTACTGGCCTACGCGGCAGAAGGTAACAGTATCACGCTGTACATATGCCGGCTCTTATCATCCCAGCCCGGCTGCTCCAAACTAACTTATTCAAAAACTCCTCCACTTATGAGCTAATGGACATAGCAATGGCAAGGAGAGAAACTAGAGGACAACCAGATGCATTATAGATGCACGTTATTGCTACATTTCCTATCCATTCCCCACTGTTATGAGATGTCTTCAGGTCAAGATCTTACAAACCACAGGAGTCAATTCTAATGCCTGGTCATTAGAGAGAGGAATAGGGTATATCTCTTTGATGTATTTAATTACTTTACAGCACACATAATTGATCTGGGCTTCTCCCTGTTTTGACAGGATTCCAGATTCAGCTTGCGATAGAGCAGATCTTTAGCATCCTCCATCACTGTAACCACTGCGGTAGTTTGGCTCTATCAATCCAGCTAATCTGTTGGAGAGATGATTCTTTCAAATTTCCTGTCCCCCGGGATTCAGACAAATGTTCACAGAGCTTTTCGCACCAATTCCACTGTAATGACACAGATCTCTTGTTATTGTCTTGAGCTTTACAAAAAGGAGCTTGGTGGCACGAAAATGCTGCAAATCTGCCTTTACCATAGAGAGAGGAAGGACGGTCCTGTGGGTAAGGCAGAGAGGAAGTGACGACATCTGGGTGATATCACCAATATAACGTGGCCTTGGGCAAATCACTTACTCCTTTGTGCCTCAGCTTCCCTGCCTCCACCCTTCAAACTGGAATAACACTTATCTACTACCTCAGAGGTATGTTTGGAGGTTAAGTTCATTATGTTTGTAAAGTGCATTGAGACCCTTGGATGGAAAAAGCTATACAGGCAAAGTATTATTATTATGGAACTGCTGAAGAAAGTCTCATACTTCATACAGGGAAGCAGCATAGCCTAGTAGATGCAATAGGGGACTCAACTTAGATTCTATTTCTGACTCTGCCCCTTGCTCACTGTGTGACCATGAGCAAGTCCCTTAATCTCTGTGCACTTCAGTTTTTCCATTTGTGAAACGAGGAAGGATTGCCCAGTGGTTAGTGCGCTTCTGTGGGACTGCGGAGACCTGGGACCAGTTCCCTGCTCTGCTACAAACTTCTTGTGAGACCTTGGACAAGTCACTTAGACCCAGATCCTCAAAGGCGGGGGTTCTCAACCTTTTTCTTTCTGAGGCCCCCAAACATGCTATAAAAACTCCACGGCCCACCTGTGCCACAATAACTGGTTTTTTGCATATAAAAGCCAGGGCCAGCATTAAGGGGTAGCAGGCAGGGCAATTGCCCAGGCCCTGTGCTACAGAGGGCACCATGAAGCTAAATTGCTCAGGGCCCCAGGCTTCAGCCCCGTGCTGTGGGACTTTGGCTCTCTGCCTTGGGCCCCAGCAAGTCTAACACGGGTCCTGCTTGGTGGACCCCCTGAAACCTGCTCGCGGCCCCCGCAGGGGGGCCCAGACCCGTGGTTGAGAACCACTGCTCAAAGGTATTTAGGCGCCTAACTCCCATTGATTTCAGGGCCTTAGTCTCTGTTCCTCTCTGCAAAATGTCCTCTATTCCTTCTCTGCAAAATGGTGGTAAAAGCAATTCCCTACCTCGCAGGGGTGTTGGAAGGATGCAGGGCCGACTCCAGGCACCAGCTTGCCAAGCAGGTGCTTGGGGCGGCCACTCCGGAGAGGGGAGGCAGGTCCAGCTATTCGGCAGCAATTCAGCGGACGGTCCCTCACTCCCGCTCGGAGCGAAGGACCTTCCGCCAAATTGCCGCCGCAGATCGCGATCACGGCTTTTTTTTTTTTTTTTTTGGCTGCTTGAGGCGGCCAAAACCCTGGAGCCGGCCCTGGAAGGATGAATTGGTTAAAGACTGTGAGGAGCTAAGATAGTACAGTGATGAGCGCTATCTAAAAGTACCTTAGATAGCTTACATAGCTACTGTCACAAGGGTTTGAGAACAGGATGTCACTGATTAGTTAACAGTTCGTTGTACATTGCTTTTAACCCATGAAGTTGCATGTAAGTGCTGGGTATTATCCACATTAAATACCCTGTAATGCTTTGAAGAAAACTGATATAAAGAGAATCCATTTAAAGGAGGGTTAAGATGACACTGCAGCCACTCATGCCACACTCTCCTCTGGAACACTGGATCCAGTTCTGTCTCATCTTCAGAAAGAGATGGCAAGGACTGTAAAGGTTTAGAGAAGGGAAATAAAGATTTCCAGAGTTGCACGATGAAAGGATGATAAAAAAAACAAGGTAGGGAGCAAATTAGTGGGGACTTCACTGAGCCATTCAAAGTTATGAGGGGAATAGTGATGGGCCCTTGCAGTTACCCATAACAAAAAAGTAAGTGGTCACTCAATTAAACTAATGACTGATCAATATAAATCAAATAGGTGGAAACACTTCTTCACCAAACATCTACTCACCAGTATTGTGGATTTTAGATTTTCGGAAGGTCTGGATCATTTTATGACCAATAACATTTTTACTTATGGAGATTAGGTAAGGGTGATCCAGTCTCAAGGGTCAGTGAGTGAGCTAATCGTTTTCTTCGCCTATACTCCGCACTGCTGGTAGGGAGTATTCAACAGGAATGGTAGGAGAAGGAGGGTGTCAGTTGCTTCTGAAACATTAGACGTTATCAGCTTCTGTAAGTAGAATACCAAGTTTGACAGCCAACGGTCTATCAAATCCTAGGCTGTCGGCGCTCTATGAACCACAGATTTGATTTTGAATGATAAGGTCCAGAAGGGGCTAAAATTTCACAACGAATGAGCACCCAGAAGGCAGAGGCTATATTTGGATCAAATCTCCATCCACCTTTTTAAACTGTAGCTATTGGAAATGAGTGTGCTGGATCAGTTTGCTATTTCAAAATTACATTAGCCTAAGGAGTCTCATTAAAGGGAGCTACTTTCTTTTATCGTTCTGTAACCTTTGCGACTGCACTTGGGATGCAGATAGAGGGAGAGGTTTTTTTAACAACCGCAAGAAGAGGAGCGGTATATGAGGGGCCAGTCTGGGAGGAAGACCGGCTGTTTAAGGGGCATGCTGCCCCATCCAAGGCCTTGACAGGCTGAATTCGGGGCATTTAGGATAAGGCCACCAAATCTATCTAAGATACATACATGTCTCTCATTACCACAGTATCTAAGCACCTCTGAATGTATTTTATCCTCACAACACTCCTGTGAGGTAGGAAAGCATTACAGAGGCTAAGGGACTTGACCAAGGTCACAAAGGAAGTCTGTAGCAATGCAGGGACTAGAATGCAGATCTCCTAAATCCTAGATTAGTGTCCCAAACTTCCTTTCTTTCTAGCATAATCTATTCCTAAAAGGGGTTGCTAATGAGAGGAGAGAAATCTAAATTTAAACTTGAGAAAGTAAATCCCTTTAAAGTATAAAAATAAAACAACCTTTATCTTCAGTTCCTAATGATTCTAATAGAAATTTATGGAGACCACCGCCCACATGTCATCAGGCCATTGGTGATTGCTGCCTCCCACCCAACCTCACCTTGTTCCTACTGCATCTCTTTGCCTTGCAGCTGGCACATCCGTTTCTTCAAAGCAGGGAACTTGTGCTGTTCGAGGATGTTTGCCAGGCAGAGAGCTGCATTGGTAGGACTGCCCCAAAGGGAGGAAACTTTGCCCCAATAAATTCTAGTGTCCCTCGTGCTTGCTTGTGGCAAGCTTTAACAGTTTGTTCTTCTGCTGTAGGAAAAGAGAAAGAAAAAAATCTCCTGAACTATCCCCCAGCCACACAGGGGTACGGCCTGAAGTGTCCTCTCTGCTAACCATGGGAACTAGACCCAGTCACAACATTTACATCTGGATCTGAACATCATGTGTTCCAGGTTCTGGTTCAGGTCCATTATACAGCAGCTAAGACCTAGTTGCTCAATTCAGATCTGGATCAGAACTGTCCTAAAGTTCAGTGGTCTCCAGATGAAAGGGTTTTGGTTCAGGGTCATCTCCAAACAAAAAATACTCCACTCAGACCTGCCAATGTGTAACCTGGTAGAGCTCAGCTGTAGATCTCAGCTCCAGATTTTGCGGTAACAAATGTAACATTTTTAGTTTTTTTTTTTAAATCAATGTATTTAGTAAAAATCACAGTTTATGTCCCACGGCCCTATGTCTTTAGCTCAGATTTTAACTTTGCTTCAAAGCCCAAACACTTGGAGTCATTCTTGACCTCCAACATTACTTTATTTTAGTCTCCCACCTCTCTTTGGTCAGTAAATCTGCCTATTATCACCTCTGGAGCACTGCCAGACTTTCTCCTTCCCTTGAGCCTGTCTCTGCTGCAACTCTGCTTGCGCTTTAATCTTCTTCCACCTTGATTACTACAATTCCTCATTATATGGCCTTCCTGCTGTACATTTTCTTCTGTCTAATCTTCAGTGTGTCCCAACTGCTTTGGCCAGATTATGCTCTCAGTGCAGGAGTTATCTCTTGTTCCTTTTTTGTTGGCTTCCTATCCATCCCAGAGTCCACTTCAAAACTGCCCTCCTAGTTTTCAGAATTCTCTGTTGCAGAGGTTTTCACATTCTGGTCTGCAGCCAGCTGGCGGCTTGCAGAGTGAAAATAGGAATTGCCATATCAGACCCTTAGTCCACGTACTCCGGCATCTTTGCCAGCACCACATGCTTCAGAGAAAGGCGCAAGAAACCTCACAGCGGATGTTGCATAATCTGCCCCCATGAAGGTCTGATTCTAATCCTTAACCGTTAGAGATCGGTTTAAATCCTGAAGCATGAGTTTAATACACCTTCCAATACTCACTCTCTCTGCAGTAATTAAGAACTCTGGATATTTGGCTTATAAGCATCCAATCCCAATTTGAATCTTACTAAGTTCTTGGCTTCAATGACATCTTGTGGCAGTGAGTTCCCCAGTCTGATTACATGTTGAGTGGAGAAGTATTTTCTGTTATGAGTGTTGAATTTGCTGCCTTTTCTGTGTTATGAGACAGGAAGAACAGATGCTCCTGACCTACCTTCTCTAGACCATTTTTTATTTTATACACACTTTTGTCCCCTCTTATTCGTTTCCTTTCTAAGGTAAACGACCCCAATCTTTTCAGTCTTTTTTCATGCGAGAGTTTTTCCAGGCCCATAATTATTCATCTTGCCCTTCATCTGCGGACAGTCCTTGCAGAGCTGGTTACTGACATGGTGCCAGCTCGCCTCATTTCCAGCTGCTTAACTGCATTAGAAGACAGCTAAAATACATTAAGTGCTTTCCTAATACTGCTTTTCCATCCAAGCAATTGCTGGGGCTGGCCCGGAGATGATATGTGATTGTGAATGGGAGGGGAGGTGGCCGGCAAGACAATCTCCCTATTAAAATGTGGTCCCCGCTATGAAAAGTTTGTTATTGGGAGCCTCCCCAATGTCACATCCACCTCCCCCACTTCCCACGCACTCTGATCCTCCAGTCCTGGCCGCCCATCTGTCCCCTTCCAGCAGCTCCCTGCAGCGGAGGGAGGGGCCATCCTTTCATTCATGCTGCCCACCCATCCCCACCACCCCGTCTATCTGGAACTCTTTTCCTCCACCCTCCCTTTCCCTCTTCACTTCCCTCCAAGCTACTGAGTCACTTCCCCTCTTTAAATCTCTCCTTAAAACTTTCCTATTCTCTTTGGCTTCTGATCAGCTCTCTCTGTACAGCTCTCTGGGCCGGATCCTGAAAACCTTATACACTAAGTTGCCTTTTCTCACATGACCAGTCCAGCTGACTTCAATAGCCCTAAGGGCTGCAGGATCAGACCCTTGGACAATTTTGCTTAGCAGGGATTATGTGTGTGCGTGTGTGTGTATATATACACAAATAGGATTTTACTGGACAGATGGGTCACAGATGCAAGTTAAAGAAAAAAGCATTTCAAACCATTCACGACACAGTAGCAGCTCTTATTTTTCACTGGACCAAGTTGTTTTTGGAGGCACAAACACTGGGTTCATTCAAGAAAGCCGCTAAGGGCTGGGTTTTTGACGGAAACAAAGAATTAGTAAGGATGAGCCTCAACAGGATTAATGCCCCTTTTCTGGTTCCCAAAGTTTCCTGTTTCTTTCCTAACCCAGCAGCCAACTGCTCTCTGGGCTCCTCGGAGCAGGCACTCCAGCTAACAATTACAGGCGATCCTGAATGACATGTTAGAAAAGACCATTCTCTCTGTTCTCCACAGTTTAGAGTTTCTCGGAAAAGCTGCAACACTAAGGCGAGAGAATGAGCCCGCCCACCTTACCGTGGGTTAGAAGTTACCTGCACAGCATTGCTCCTACAATAAAAACTCGCTGGGGGCGGGGGGGGAATGTAACTCCAGTGCCTAGATATATCACGCTTATGGCCTTGATGACTTGTCCTAGGTGCCCGGCATGATATTCAGTTCACAGCAACCAACTATGATAATGCCTGGAGCAAAAAATAGCAGATGTTACAGAACAAAAGTGGGAGAGCGAGTTGCTCGCGGGATTGGTAAATACAACGTGAAGCCTTTTCTCACCAGTTCAAATCCAAATGAGGTTCGTGATGGCTGACTAGCATCGGCCTATTTGCTTGCATGGCCCCATTACCATAGTAACTGAGCAGGGCAAAATCATGAAGGAATTTATTCTCGCAACATCCCTGTGAGCTAGTTGAGAAGTATCCCCATTTTACAGGTGGGAAACTGAGGCATGGAGAGGCTAAGGGGCCAACCCAACAAAGCACTAAAATACACTCTTATCTTTAAGCACTTTTCTAGATCAGGGCTTAAGAGACTTATACACTGGAAGGCTCAGGCACAGATGGGAACTGAACCCAGATGCCCATATCTTAATCCCTACCACCCTTCTTCTCTACAGAGCAATATCGCCAACAGATAGGTGTTCTACATCTCCTGTGACATAAGCAGGAAGTTCTCAGCCCAGTTCCATGGTGGAGAGATTTCAACTGGCCCCTTTATTGGCAGGGCCACCCGGGGGGGAGGGCAAGTGGGGCAATTTGCCCTAGGCCCCGCAGGGGCCCCCACGAGAATGTCGGAGGCTCCGCCCCGCCTCCGCCTTCGCCTTTCCCCATCCCCCGGCGCCTCAGCACGCCGCGACCAGTAGCGGCCCTGGACAGCGCTGCAGCGGCATGGCTCGGGTGGGGCTTGAGGTCCTCCCACTCGGAGCCTCGTGGTAAGGGGGCAGGGCTGTGAGCTCCGGCGGGCCGAGAAGCAGGAGCTCCTGGACGCGGCTCGCTGAGGGTCTGGGAGGCGGGGGTAAGCGGCATGGTAAGCCCCTCTGAGCCGGGCACCCTCCGACCCCATCCCCCCACAGCCCTGACCCCCGCTCTGAGCCTAGCCCCTCTGAGCCGGGCACCCTCCGACCCCATCCCCCCACAGCCCTGACCCCCAGCTCTGAGCCCAGCCCAGCCCCTCTGAACCGGGCTCCCCCCGCAGCCCTGACCCCTAGCTCTGAGCCCAGCCCCTCTGAGCCGGGCACCCCCCAACCCAGAGCCCAGCTCCCCACCCAGCCCTGGGCAACAGTAGCACCACACCCAGGCAGCGACAGCCCATTGGCACCAACCATCACCATCACCCAGTGACAGCCCATTATGTAATTGCAAATGTATACATACCATTAAAGCATTTAATGTTTTTAAATAATGTATTTCGTGTATTTTCAAATTATTAAAAATTAATTTTTGAATGTATTTCATTGGTTATTTTTTACATTTCCAAATACATGTTACTAGAGTATTGCAAGTTATTTTTATGGAAGGGGCCCCCGAAATTGCTTTGCCCCAGGCCCCCTGAATCCTCTGGGCGGCCCTGTTTATTGGCAGTGTCTGCAGAGAGAACATAGACTGAATGAGCCATGCAGTGCAAACTGCTTTTTCACCACTAGCTGTGACCGCTCCAAATGAGGACTGGGACACACCATTGCACTGCTATTCAGAGTTGCATATGCTGTCGCCATTCTGCTGCAGAAGATTTGAGTTTCCAGTGCCATGAGCCTGGTGCCTGTCCAAAACACAAAATTTGCTTCAGAGAAATAAAAAAGGAAGTGGTTTGACTCTCTGGCTCTGGTATCTTACACTCTATCAGATAGATATTCCTCCGTACACTAACATAATGGATTAAAGCAGAAAATAAAATGCCATTCCATTATCTATTTAGTAAAAGCACCACTTGAAAAGCTTTTATTCAGCACACAGCTCCTAGCAAAGGGGCACTTCCTTGAGTATGTAAATCAGTGAGCAATTGTATTTTAACAGCCTTTTAAATGGCATTTCCCCACAGTTTTAGATGGACTATGAGACTGAAACCATCTTCCAAAACTCACTTATAGTAGGCTAGGGTTACCATATTTTGTGCCTCCTAATGGAGGACACTCCCGGGGGCCCCGGCCCCGCCCCCAGCCCCGCCCACGCCCCCGCCCCAACTCCGCCCCCTCCCAAAGTCTCCGCCCCCTCCCCTGCTTGAAGCCTGAAGCAGGTAAGGGGGAGTGGGGGGGGGGGAGGAGGCGCGGCCCAGGCTGGCCCCCGGCAGCTCCAGCCTGGGTCGGCTCGGGCCCTGGCCGACCACCCCCGGCGCACCCCCCGGCTCCCAGCCCCGCGGGCCCGGCTCCCGGCTCCCCGACCCCGGCCCGGCTCCCAGCCCCGCGGGCCCGGCTCCCGGCTCCCCGACCCCGGCTCCCGGCTCCCCGACCCCGGCTCCCGGCTCCCAGCCCCGCGGGCCCGGCTCCCGGCTCCCCGACCCGGCTCCCGGCCCCGCGGGCCTGGCTCCCGGCTCTCCGACCCCGGCCCCCGGCTCCCAGCCCCGCCGGCCCCCGGCTCCCGGCTCCCAGCCCCGCGGGCCCGGCTCCCGGCTCCCCGACCCCGGCCCGGCTCCCAGCCCCGCGGGCCCGGCTCCCGGCTCCCGGCTCCCCGACCCCGGCTCCCGGCTCCCAGCCCCGCGGGCCCGGCTCCCGGCTCCCCGACCCGGCTCCCGGCCCCGCGGGCCTGGCTCCCGGCTCCCCGACCCCGGCCCCCGGCTCCCAGCCCCGCCGGCCCCCGGCTCCCGGCCCCGCCGGCCCGGCCAGGCTCCCGGCCCCCGGCTCCCGGCCCCGCGGGCCCGGCCCCCGGCTCCCGGCCCCGCGGGCCCGGCCCCCGGCCCCCGGCTCCCGGCCCCGCAGGCCCGGCCCCCGACTCCCCGGCCCCGCGGGCCCAGACCGGCCCGGCACTGCGACCCCGGCCCGGCTCCCGGCCGGGCACCATGCCCCCGGCCCCGCACAAAGAGGCCCCGGACGAGCCTCCCGATTTTCCCGGACATGCCCGGCTTTGGGGGATTTCCCCCCGGACGGGGATTTGAGCCCCCAAAAGCCGGACATGTCCGGGAAAATCCGGACGTATGGTAACCCTATAGTAGGCAACAGCATAGAGATATTTACATCTCTTGCACCACCAAGACATATCAGCATGGGCTTGTAAAACCGCAAGATAATTACCAGCATTCACACCAGGACATGAATACTCTTCATAATTGATCAAAATTAATAATTTTGTTAAAAAAGAGGAATATTCCCCTCCCATTTTGAAATGGAGCTTCCATTGTGCAGCAAAATGGAGACTGGAGCTCCCAAAGTCTGTATTTATTCTGGAATAATCAAGCCTCAGCAGACAAAACCCTAAAGAGCAAAACTACTCCAAAAAGGCCAATTATTTTTCACCGGATTTTAAAAAAATGCATTTTAATAAATAATAATAATACTTATTAATAATAAAATAATATATTTATGAAGCATCCACTCAACAAAAGCACTCCGGGAACTGAATGACAAGCATAAAACAATTTCTCATTAATGAATAAAAGCACATTACCAGATTACAACCAAGGTGAATAAACAAAACAAACAAAAAAAATCAAACAATAAACCAGCAACAGCCATCATAATTTAAAAACTCCCCTGGGGAAAAAAAGTTTATAGGTGTTTTATAAAAGTGGGGAGAGATGGAATGAGCCGAATTTCAGGAGTTCCTTGCTATCTGCCCTGTTGGAGCAGAAACGTGATTGCCTCTGATTTCAGGTCTCATGGTGGATCCCCTAAATACCAGGTGGTATGTGAGTGCAGAAACCTGCCAGATGGAGGCTCAAGGAGGAGGTCTCAGATATAACTGGAGCCAGTCCCATTCAGACCTTTATAAACCAGTGAGGCTAATTTTAACCGAATCTGCCACTTAATAGGTAGCCAACGTAAAGAACGCATAGTGGGCTGAAGAGTGACCTCAAACCCATGAGCGGCTGCATTCTGAATGAGCTGTAAGCAGTGGATCAGCCTCTGTGATAACCCAGCGAAGAAGGAATTACAATAACCAAGCCCCGAGGTCACAAGGCATGCATTGCCGTCGCCGGATCGGCACAAGATCAATAAGGGCACAACCTACACAGATTGCCTAGATGAAAGCCACGTTTCCAAACCATTCCTGACACATGGTTTTCCATCAATAGGGCATGGGCAAAAATATCAACGAAAAAGCAAAACCACAAAAAAGTCAGATTTCTAAAAAAAACATTTTCAGTAACAAAAAATAAAATCAGTTTTCAGTAAAAGGTTTTGATTTTCAAAAAGTAAATTTTTATCAAGAACTGAAATATTTTATTGAAAACTGAAAAAAAATCAGCCTTTGTTTTTGGTCAAACCCCTCCCCCACACACATTTTGACCAATTTTTGGTGAAAATTTTCATTTTAGTTTGGAAGCATTTTTGGTTAAAAAACTATTTTGATGACAAACATTTGGCCAGTTCTGCTAACGAGTTAGCTACCGTTTAAATAAAATGCATGTAGTAGGGCTTGATCCTGCACTGTGGAAGTCAATGGAAGCTTTGCCATTTACATCAGTGGACGTCGGATCAGAAGATAGACTAGAGGGAGACGGACAGACCCACGCTCACACAGATACAGAGATTTCTTGTGTGTATATTTATCCAGGATGATTTCTAGAGAGCTGATAGAAAGATATGCACCAGGGGCCCAATTGTGTGCAGACAAGGGTGGGGAATGGGTGGAGTGTAGAGCCCAATCCCCAGCACATCAGCTAACACAGCTGAGTTGGCACAGATGGAAAAGCCAGGACTTTAATTGTGACTGCATCACAGTTCAGAACCTACCCTGCTCCTGAGTCAGCCCAGATGCCCTTTACTTAGGCTGGATTGTAAAGTGCCAATATATCATATTGGCCTGATATTCAAAAGTGCTGAACTCCTGCAGCTCCCACTGATTTCAATGGGATCTGTGGGCGCTCAGCAGTGCTGATAGTCAAGCCATAGCAGGCAACTCAGCCTCAAACTCAAACCCGAGCCTAAACCTCTGCGGACTATTTCTAGTAATAATAGACAGGTCCCTGTTTCCTGGTGTCCCTTCCCTTTTGCCATAAGGTCCCTTTCCCCTGCTGTGGACATTAGAAGACTAGTTTCTTTTGTCACCCGCAGGCTAATAAAACTCCTCTTCGCCTACCTGTGTCAAGACAAACAGGGGTAATAAACTGCAGTCCTGGCCACAAAGCCAGCATGGGCACTAGCCAAGTTAATGCGGCTACCAGACCTGTAATCACACACAGACCCCAGGATGCTGCGGGTCTCTCCTGGAGGCTGCTATTTCACACCACTGAGTGTTCAAAAGAGCTTTTGGAGAATAAAAAACTGGGTTGACCGACCTGCCAGACCATTACAAAACACAATTACTTCAGACCCTAACTTGCTTCAGACTGTGACCCTCTTCACAGAGTCTTTCTTCAGAGCTCCAGGCCCAAACAGGAGCTGACAGTGTTTATCAACCTTTGGAGCTAGCACTGAGCTCCCTAGTGTACTTAAATGCAGATTCCTCTTCACAGCATGCAAAATCCTGGGCAATGACAATTGTGCTCTTGGCCAGCCTCAGAGGGAAACAGCACCCCTTTTGCTCAGCCCAGAAGTCTGAAAGTTCAGAGGGTATGGTTCACTTGTCATCACGAATAAGCTGTAACATGTAGGTTTTGTTTCACTTCTCCCCAGGGCACCCATGGACTTTGGTGGGCTTTGGATCAGGCCCTGAATACAGGATTTGAAACACAAAAAGCAAGTAGCAAGCCCAATGCTAGATTCAGCTCGGAGAGGGGGCAGCGCACGGAGCCCCATGGTCCCCTGCGTAGGAGCTGGATCTACTGCTGGCCGCTTCCAGGGCACAGCGCAGTGTCGGAACAATTAGGTACCAGCCTGCCTTAGCCGGCCAGCACTGCTGAAGGGACTTTTAACGGCCCGGTCGGCGGTGCTGACCAGAGCCGCCGTGACCCAGTGCCTTACATTCCGCGACCCAGTACTCGGTCATGACCCGCAGTTTGAAAACCACTGCACTAAATAGATGGTGGAATAATCCTCCAGATAGTTATGTGGTTTTACGGTGCTAAAGATGCATCCTGTGGCTTTGATCTAGGAGGTTCTACGACTATTTCCCATATGGTTCTGTCCTGCACCATGGAGTTATCCCACATGGGATTTAATTTCCCTCAATAATGGACCACTCCCTACCACTCAGACACTACAGTGATGGGCACACATCATTGCATTATACAGACAAGAACTGAGTCTGTTGCTTCTTGGGCTGTGGAGACAGAGGGAAAGAGTCGGCTGGCTGAGAGCTGCCCGGTCTGAGGGTGAGTCTTTGTACTATTAGCTGTAAGAAAGGGGATGTGGGGAGTCTTTGCTCACTACTCTTGTCACTGCTTGAGATGCCTGTCCCCAGCTCTGCTCCTGTTGCTGTTTGAGATGAGAACACTCTGAATAAAGAGGCTGAAGTTCTGCTGATGCATTTTGGCAGGAGCAGTTTGTTAACTCCATGCGGAATACAAGGGAGAGGACGCAGGGTTCCCTCTAATTTTTCCCACGCATGTGCGGGATGAATTTTGTTATGTGCACCAATAGGGAGGTAAGGTGTGACACATCACCTCCATATTGGTGCACATAACAAAATTCATATGGTGGGGGTGGGGCCGAGGGGTTCGGAGTGTGGGAGGGGGCTCAGGGCTGGGGCAGAGGATTGGGGTGTGAGGATTCCGGCTGGGGGTGTGGGCTCTGGGGTGGGGCCGGGGATGAGGGGCTCAGGGCTGGGGCAGAGAGTTGGGGTGGGGGTGTGAGGGCTCCGGCTCAGGGTGCGGGCTCTGGGGTGGGGCCGGGGATGAGGGGTTTGGAGTACAGGCTGTCCTGGGGCTACCGCGGGGAGTGAGGACTCCCCCCAGCTCTCTCTACCCACAGCAGCACCTGGGCTGGGGGGGCGGGGAGAGGCGCCTATCCCTGCTGCGGTAGCTCCGGGGCTGGGGCCGTGGGATAGGCGTCCCTCCCCCGGCTGTGGCAGGTCCAGGCTGGGGCTGAGTTCGGGCCGGGGGAGGGGCATTCCAGCTGCAGCTGGTCCAGGCCGGGGCCGAGCGTTTGGGCTGAGGGACGGGTACCGCCCCCAGGTCACGGCAGGTCCTGGCCAAGCAGGTTCCCTGAGAGCCTGCATGGCGCTTAATAGGCAGCTTACAGGGAACTTAGGGGAGGAGTGCTTATTGGGGAAGAGTGAATCAGGGAGCAGAGACAGGGAGGTTCTGGAGAGAAATCCTAGGAAAGGTTTTGTGCTATTGTTTTCAAGTTTCCAGTAAAGCCAATCCCTAGGAGGCAGTGTTTGGCCACAACGGGTGGAATTCCCAAGTCTCACTTCAGAAGAGCACGGGCTTCAGGCTGACTCTTTGTACAAGGGTGAATTTCCCCCTAATGCAGGGTCCATGCGCTCTCTTGGAGACAGTGGAAGGACAAAGGACCATAAAGGAGTTAGTCACCCAAATCCCAATTTGGACATCTAACTCCCTTAGGCTTCTTGGAAAATCTCAGCTTGAACCCCTTCACACCACTTATACAAGCAGGCTGGAAATTGGAGAAGGGCCTGGCCCAGCCACCACCATGAATACCTATCTGGATCCAAACTTTGCAGCTGGGATCCTCTCTATAGCAAACTGCTATACAGTCACTGGTGGGCAGGGGTCTTGCATTCCTAGTGTCACAAATGATCTTGCTTTGCAGCCAAATGCTGCCTCTGGCACCAGGCTCAGAAATGCCCGTTAGAATGAGAAACTTCCCCCAAAATTCACCACAAACATTGCATGGTTCATTTGCGGCAACAAGCACCCCTGGCCCTGGGAGCTGCCACATGGGTTGTGCCATCTGGGTGAAATTTCCCTTTAAGGCGCAGCATTGGCCCAAGGTAAGATACTGGCAGAACCAGGTTTTCCTCTTTGGGCAGCATGGGCAGGCAGGGAGACAAGGGAAGCTGGCATCTGAACCTAACAATAGAAGAGAAACCACTTTAAGCTGCAAATGGGTCTGGGTGAGCCAAAGTATGTCTTCTCTCTCCTCTGTTTTTTACATATAGACCAGACCTTAATAATACAGTCAGCGTTTATGAAGCATCCCCGCCCTCGAAGGTGCTCAGGGCGCTGCACAGACCATTAAAGAGGCATAATAATAATAATTAAAATATAATTAATGCAGGGTATAAAAATCAAGCACAATGCTCAAAAGCCAGACTCTGCAGTTGCATTAAGGCAGGTGCTCTTCCTCCTTTCCCCCCATTTATTATTACTGACCAGCCCCCAAAGATAGGCCAGATGTCTGTTTTCCAACTGATCTCCTGCTAGCTCTGTTTTTTTTTTTTTTCTTTCTTCCTTGATTTGTTTTTAAAGAGATTGACTCATGGATGGTTAATTTTAAAGGGATCTTTAATTTGGAGACCACTTTCCACTGACCTTCTTAACTGCACTTTAGCTACACACATTAAGGGTGAAATTCACCTTGTGGATTGGGATTGCATGAGGCCCAGGCAGGGCCAGCTCCAGGTTTTCTGCCGCCCCAAGCAGCAAAAAAAAAAAAAAAAAAAAAGCCGCGGCAGCGTGATCGCTCCACTCCACTCTTTGGCGGCAATTCAGCGGCAGGTCCTTCACTCCGAGAGGGAGTGAGGGACCCGGCGCTGAATTGCCGCCGAAGACCTGGACGTGCCGCCCCAGTAGCAGTTGGAGTGCCGCCCCTTGGTATTGGCCGCCCCAAGCACCTGCTTCTTTAGCTGGTGCCTGGAGCTGGCCCTGGGCCCAGGCACCCCACACAGGGCTGGCTTTAGGAAGTGCGGGGCCTGATTCAAATACCCAGCGGCGGTCCGGGTCTTCGGCGGCACTTCGGCAGCGGGTCCTTCACTCACTCCGGGTCTTCCGCGGCACTGAAGGACCTGCCACCGAAATGCCGCCGAAGACCCGGAGCAAGTGAAGGACCCGCCGCCGAAGTGCCGCCGAAGACCCGGACCACTGCCGGGTGAGTAAAAAAATTAAAAAGGCGCCTAAGTTAGGCGCTCTTCTTTAGGGCGCGGGGTCCTCTTAGGCACAGGCGTGGAGCCCTCTTAGGGCGCGGAGCCCTTTTACTAGTATTATCACCTAGCCGGTTATTCTCCATTTTGTAGTTGTGCATTTGATTTTTCCTTCCTAGGTGAATTACTTTGCACTTATCTTCATTGAATTTCATCTTGTTGATTTGAAACCAATTCTCCAATTTGTCAAGGTCCTTTTGAATTCTAATCCTGTCCGGTAAAGTGCCTGCAACCCCACCCAGCCTGGTGTCATCTGCAAGTTTTATAAGCATACTCTCCACTCTATTATCCAAGTCATTAATGAAAATATTGAATATTACTGGACTAAGGATTGATCCCTGCGGGACCCCACTAAATACACCCTCCCAGTTTGAGAGCGAGCCATTGATAACTACTCTTTGAGTATGGTCTTTAAAACAGTTGTGCACCCTCCTTATAGTAAATTCATCTAGACTGCACTTCCCTTGTTTTCTTATGAGAATGTCATGTGAGACTCTGTCATAAGCTTTACCAAAATCAAGGTCTATCACATCTACTGCTTCCCCCCATCTGTTAGACCAGTACCCTCTCAAAGAAGAAAATTAGGTTGGTTTGGGATGATTTGTTCTTCACAAATCCATGCTGGTTATTCCTTATAACCCCTTTATCTTCTAGGAGCTTACAAACTGATTGTTTAATAATTTGTTCCAGTATCGAAGTTAGGCTGACTGATCTATAATTCCAAGGATCCTCTTTATTACCCTTTTTAAAGATAGGTACACTACTATGTTTGCCTTTCCCCAGTCCTCTAGGACCTCACCCATCCTCCATGAGTTCCCAAAGATAATTGCTAATGGTTTCAAGATTGCTTCAGTGAGTACCTTAAGTACCCTAGGCTGAATTTCATCAGGCCTAGGGTACTTAAGGTAAGTTGAATACATCTAACTTATCTAAATATTCTTTACCCTGTCCTTTCCCTATTTTGGCTTGAATTCCTTCCCCCCTTGTTAATATTAATTGTGTTGAGTATCTGGTCACCATTAACCTTTTAGTGAAGACTGAAGCAAAATAGGCATTAAACACGTCACCTTCTTGATGTCATCAGTTATTAGCTCTCCTTCCTTGCTAAGTAGAGGACCTATGCTTTCCTTTGTCTTGCTCTTGCTCCTTATGTATTTAAAGAACCTGTTCTTATTCCCTTTTATGTCCCTTGCTAGATGTAACTCATTTTGTGTCTTAGCCTTTCTGATTTTGTCCCTATATGCTTGTGATATTCTTCTGTACTGCACCTTAGCAATTCATCCATGTTTCCACTTTTTGTAGGATTCCCTTTTGATCTGCAGGTCATAAAGAGCTCCTGATTGAGCCATATTAGTCTCTTATTTTTCTTCCTATCTTTTCTTCACATCGGGATGGTTTGCAGTTGTGCCTTTAATATGGGCTCCATGAGAGATTGCTAGCTCTCCTGAACTCCTTTATCCCTTAGATTTTGCAGAGGAAACCCAACTGATAACAGCTCGGCAAGTGGCATGTTGGGATACTGCTCCTGCTTAGCTAAGAAATGTGCAACCTCTTATTATTTGTATTCCCCTGGTCCCTGCCAGCACCCACCTTGCCAATTTGTTTGTCTCATCCACCTAGTGGGTCTTGTATTTCATACCATAAGCTCTTTGGGGTGGGGACTACCATTCACTCTGTGTATGAACAGTACATAGCATGGTGGGACCCTGACCTGCTGAGTCTCACCTTAACACATTTAAAATTGCCTTCACCAAACGAGAACTAGAGAAATAGATTGCATCCTGGAACAGGACATCCATGTACCCTGAGATAAACTGCTTCAATGCAGAAAAATAAAATCCAGAGACCGTACACCCCAAGTGGGTACCTACCACCACACACTGGAATCCATAGCAAGGTATCATCAAACCATTACAACAACCCTTACTTGATGGGGACCCCATCCTAAAAGAGATCTTTCCTGATCCCCATCTTCTGGCCTTCAAACACCGCCCTCAACCTCATCAAGCTCATCACCAGAAGCAAGCTGCCCACAGACCAGGAGACACCAACTCAAAGCAGCACCAGACCCTGCCAAAACAAGAGATGCAAAACCTGTAGCTATATCTCCACTGCTGTGATGATCCACATCCCACACAACACACCTTTCAAGATCTTTGGGTTCTAAACATGCTGTATCACATTATGTGATGTACCTCATCCAGTGCATCAAATGTCCCTATAACAGCAATGTAGATGAAACAAGACAATTACTTCACTCTCAGCTGAACTCACACAGAAAAATGATAAAAGGCAAAGACACCCTTTCACCTGGGGACAAACACTTTTCACAAAATGATCACTCCATATCTGACCTCTCTGTCCTCATCCTCAAAGGAAATCTGCACAACACCTTCAAAAGATGGGCCTGGGAGCTTAAATTCATAACTTGCTAGACACTAAAAATCATGGACTCCGTAGAGATCCTGGTTTTGTGTCTCATTACAACAATCTATAAACCACTAATTGTAAACCTCCTTTGTCCTATGACTGGAGGGGTGTTAATTTCCCACTTCATTTTGAATGGTTTCTTGCAACATCTGTTAACTCCTTATGCTTAATAATCTGTTCCACCTTGAATTTAGCTGTGACACTCTGAGTGCCTTTCCCAGACCTGAAGAAGAGCTCCGTGTAGCTCAAAAGCTTGTCTCTCGCACCAGCAGAAGTTGGTCCAATACAAGGTATTGCTTCACCCACCTTGTCTCTTTAAATAATAATAATTAGCTGAACGCTGCTGCCAGGCTGAGCTGTGAGAGGAGCAGCTGTCATTTCCTCATGAGCTCCCACATTCAAGTTTTGCAGCATCGGAGGAGTTTATAACTCCGAAAGGCTCCTCTGGCTTCTATGCCGTTCTCCCCCCGGGCTCCTTGTTCTCTTTCACATCACAGCCTCGCTGCTACCCAGCCACCAGAAGAGTCCCAGAGAAACAAGAGACCCAGCACTAGCATTTTAATGTGGGGAGCAGGTTTTAATTCATTGCTATAAAAAGCCTAATTCTCAGCAATTTTAATCACTCTGGGGGCCTGTGGAAGGTTCCAAAGATTTCCTCCCTTGCCAACTGTCACCTCCCACCTGCAGCATCTCCCCCATCCACAGGGCTCGGCCCAAGTGACCCATTAACATTCCCTTCTTCTTGTAAATATTGCCTGAGCAGCCCTGCCTGCCTCCTGGCCTCAATTAATTGTGGCCTGGGGGAGAAGGAGATAAGTGAGCACTAAAATTTAACTATGTCTCCACAGATGGTAAAAATAAAGTTTGATGTGACAAGTGAGGGCAGCAGGAAATGAGCTGGCTTGGAGCAGCCACTCATTCTGCAAGGCAAAGGGGGAAAAGAAATCCAGCTGACCTGTAGATTCTAGTTTCCTAGATATTTTTGTGGCTTGCCCAGGTCAGACAATTTTGCAGCCTTGTTGTGCTGCCTGTTTGTGGACGGTGAGATAGTGATCCTTCCCTCCACACTTGCTCTTTTTGTTCTGTTCCGCTTCCCCAGACAGGGTATATTTTTTAAAGGCTCATGGAAGATGCCTCATTGACAATCCTGGAGATGGATGCCCTCTGCTCAATGCAGGAATGCGAGCTTCCCCCATGTTGCACCCCTAATGCGTCTCAACCCTGACCTGCCGAGGTGAAAGGTTAGGTCAGTCTCTGGGGCCCGTTCAATCCGTGTCTGTCTGCTGTCAACGAGGGTGAGGCACTTGGGGCAGTTCGGTGATGTCCTGTGGAATGTGGTGGGAAGCCACCAGCGTATTTCACAGAGGCCAACAGAGCCTTCAGGTAGCAGCTTCCGCTCATTACCAATCTCATCCCATTTCCAACTGGCAGCCCTAACGTGATAAACTCCCTAATCCCATCAGCAAGCCCCTAACCCATCCAGGTCACCTAGCTCATGTCTCGATGTTAACATAACATTCTGGTTGGTGATTTCGGAGGTTCCATCCAAGCTCCTTCTCACAAGCATCAACCCTGTGAGGCATAGGTGACCCCAGAGAGACACTGAGTTCGTTCATCTCCCATTACTATTATGGAGGCTGAGAAAATTCAGCATCTCACAGGATTTGGCTCTCAGGGACTGAACACCACACAGGAAGTAGATTATTTTTAAGGGTCTAGAAAAGAAGGGCTCCATTCTCCTCATTTTTAGGTCCAGATCCTGCTTCCTTGAGTGCCCCTGACAAAACTCTCAATGACTTCAAGCTTGGGCACTTAAGGCTCAATCCAAATCCCATTGATGTCAGTGAAGAGACTCTCATTGACGTCAGTGAGAGCTGGATTGGGCCCTAAGTCTCTGACATACAGTGAAATTCAGGCCTACACGAACACCACTCAGGTCCCACTCAGCCCCCATGGGTTGTAAGAACCATTGCACGGGGCCAATCTCACCTATCCTTTACAGTTCCATTACATTGCTGGGTACTGCAGGTACAGAATGCTCCCTCTAATAAATCAAGGGATCCCTGGAACGGTTTATTGCTTAAAAAGGCATTTTTTGCACGACACCAACACCTGAAACATAATTGGTACCTTCCGCTGTGTGCAAGATTTCCAACTCCTGCTGCAAAGAGCAACAGGTTATCATATACTGTGTCCGAACAAAACAATGGAGCCTCTGCTGGAACCAGGGCCGGCTCCAGCATTTCTGCCGCCCCAAGCAATCGCGATCGGTGACGGCAATTGGAAAAAAAAAACAAAAAAAAAAAACGCGATCGGCGGCGGCAGTTCAGCGGCAGGTCCTTCGCTCCTAGAGGGAGTGAGGGATCTGCCGCCCCCGAATTGCCGCAGGTGCTGCCCCTCTCCCTTGGCCGCCGCAAGCACCTGCTTATTAAGCAGGTGCCTGGAGCCGGCCCTGGCTGGAACAAAAACAAAGACCACGCTGATAGGGTGTTTTTCCCCCCAAGACACCTCCCCATTCCCTAAGAATGAAGTGCCTAAGAAGAATAAGAGCCCTCCATCCCTGACGCTAATATATGCCCCTGCATCCTAAGGACCCTATTACAGTACATTGCATGCAACGCTTTCAATATTTAAGGAACAAAAATGTGTGTGTAGGGGAGGGGAGAAGTGGAATCCCTACTGGCTCCGGAGTTTCTTTTGAGACGTGCTGCTTCTAGCACAGACTTTATTTCATCTTTTCATAAGTAACTCTGACCAGGAGACATTCACAAAGAATGAAGAAAAGTTGGTCTCCAAATGCATTTTCTTTTGCTAGGGACTCTTTTGGGGAGCGATTCAGACCAGGGAGACACAGTGCAATCTGTACTTCTAAATTAGCTTCCAGGCACTCGGGATGCTTATTATTCATTCTATAAAAATATTAGGTAATGTCTTTCGCCCCTTTCAATGTACGGACTATGGCTCTTTGATGCATTGTGTGACTTGAAAGTTTCATACCTAAAGAAGAGTCTCTTTTAAGTCCCCACTTCTATCAAACGTATTCTGTTCTCTTCTCTACAATACACACAATGACATAAGAATCTTGACCTGCTTCATGTCTGATGGGCTGAAATCTCAGGCACATAGGATAAAACAGCCATTTCCATCAATACAGTTTAAACACTTACAGTTCTATTCAGTCAGATATTACCTAGGGGCCTGCCATGCCACAGAAAGCTGCCGAAATTGGCTCTATAGACAGCTGACCAATTGAGCAGTAAGAACTGACCCTTTCCAGAGTTGCTTTTCTTTTTTGCTTTGCCTTGTGCTGGTTGGGGGCTGGAGCAATTCACAGCAGGAGGCGAGAGCTTGTCCAACCTAGATTTGTTTTCTTTTTTTAACTAGATTTTTGCATGTTTCCCTCTGTAGCTACTTTAGGGGATAATCATGGAGGTCAATGGGAGCTCTGCCATTATAGTCAATGGGAGCAAGACCACATCCTTAATTTCAGACAGAGCAGTGTAAGAGAAAGGATGGGCTTGTGGTTAAGGCACAGGCCTGGGACTTAGAAGACCTGGGACAGCAGAAGGCCTCTGCTGCAGGCTGTGTGTGGCAAGTTACTTAATTGCTCTCTGACTAAGGGAATGTCTACAAAACAAACTCACTGAAGTGAGTCTCAGAGTCCACATCAACTGACTCGGGCTTTCAGGGCTTATGCTAGAGAACTAAAAATAGCAGTGTAGAGGTCCCGCTTGGACTCTGAGATTCTCCCCCCCCTTCACTGAGTTTCAGAGCCCGAGTGGGCTCGTCTACACTGCCATTTTGAGCTCCATGAGCCCGAGTCAGCTGAGCCGGCTCTGAGACGCAATGCTGTGGGGGGTCTTTTGCAGTGTAGACGTACCTGGAGCGCCTTTATCTGTGAAAGCAGGATAATAAAACTTCCTCAGTCTTGTCTGTTTACCTGGTAAGCTCACTGGGGCAGGGACAGTCTCTCACTATGCAATGAACAGTGCTCAGCATGATGGGGCTCTAGGTGCTACTGTAAGGGGACTGTTGCCCCCTTACTAACATTCAGTGGGGGTGTTTTGGTTGCTAGCTCCCAGCACTAAAAGGGGAGGGGTCGATGGGAAATCAGGACCCTGAGACTGACAGTCCCCAGGAACAATGGCGAGAGGCCAATGCTCCAGGTAAGCCTGATTGACAGGGCGGGCAGCTAATCAGCATGACAGGAGGCCAGGGTGGGTCCCGTCCTCCGTGTGAGTTGGAATTGCCTGGGTCAGACAGAGTGGGGCCGAGCTAAGGAGAGAGCAGGGGCCCAAGCTGAGCTGGAGAGCAGAACCGGGCCAGAGCCAGAGACGCAGCCCAGGGGGAGCAGATCCTGTGCTGGGAGCAGAGCTGCAGCCGCAGAGCCAGAGACGCAGCCCAGGGGGAGCAGATCCTGTGCTGGGAGCAGAGCTGCAGCCACAGAGCCAGAGACGCAGCCCAGGGGGAGCAGATCCTGTGCTGGGAGCAGAGCTGCAGCCACAGAGCCAGAGACGCAGCCCAGGGGGAGCAGATCCTGTGCTGGGAGCAGAGCTGCAGCCACAGAGCCAGAGACGCAGCCCAGGGGGAGCAGATCCTGTGCTGGGAGCAGAGCTGCAGCCACAGAGCCAGGTGTGGTGAGCAAGTGGGGCCAGCCAAGGGGGGGCCTGGGCAAAGGGCCCAGCACAGAAAGACCCCCCCAGACAAGGGCCCTTGCAGGCCAGACCGGGAGGGGGACCTTAACCCTACGGAGGGCTGACGCAGGGAAGAAGGGTCCCACCACTCAAAGCCCGGAGGTGTGTGGCCACCACCATTGCAAGTGTCCAACCCGCAGCGTCTCTGCAGCACGGCCAGGGCCTGAGAAGGAGCCTGGGACCTACAAGGAGCAGACTGTGACCTGCCCTGACGTTCCAGAGACACTGTTTGTGATGTTCCCTGCCACAGAGCGGGGTGATGTGTTTTCCTTTAACCTTTCACATTTTTCCTTGTTCTTTTCTTTAGATTAATTGTTAATTAAATAACTTGTGTTTGCTTTAAATTGTACGGAATAATCAGTGGGTTAGGGAGGTGCCCAGTGCAGAGAGAGTACCCCGGAGTGGGGACACCCTAGCCCCTGCCCTAGGTGACCACAGCAGGGTTGGGGGTCGAGCCCCCCCAGGAATCCTGGGCCCAGCCTTGTTGGGGTTACGAGGACTCAGACAGACGGGAGAGTGGAAGGGCAGGGAGGCCTCTGGGTAAAGGAAGTGGGAGCGGGGACTCAGATCCTTTCGCTAGCCCACCTCACCGGGGTAGTGCAGAAGTCAGGAAAGTTCCCCACAATAGCGGGACCATACCCCCGCTTACATAATTGGCGTCACGAACAGGATCCTATCCACAGGATCCACCCCATTGGTTTACTTGTTGAATTCTAGTTGCACGGTCCGGGCCTGGTTGAGCATCCTACCATGGCTGGAATTGAGGAACTACGGGCCCAGTTTGCTGAACTTCAGCGCAGATTATCAGACCAAGCTGAGGCATTACAGCAAGCTAGAACAGAACAGAGAGAAGCCTTATCACTGGCTAAGGCAGTAATAGACCAACAGGCAGCAGAAGCTAAGAAACCCCCTACTATTTATGTCCCATGGGAGCAGAAGGTCACAGAGTTTGGTGGCTTCCCGACAAGACCAGGAGACATTACGGTAGAAGAGTGGGTCAAGTCTGTGAAGGCGGCTCTGCGTGTGCTAAGAGTACCTGAAGAAGATCATGTAGACTTCATAGAGGAACACCTCAAGGGCCAGGCCAAGGCCACAGTAAAGTTCATGGCAGTGGCGGACAAAAAAATGTGGAAAAAGTATTTGAACTCCTCCTAGAAGTGTATGGGGACAAGGTACCTATTGGAACCCGACTAAAGGAGTTCTTTGAGAGAAAGCAGGAGCCCGGTGAAACTATCCGGGCATATGCATATGACCTCCAGGAGAAAATGAGCAGAGTGGAGCGGCGAGACCCTCAGCGGGTTCCAGACCCAGATACGGTTCTGAAAGAGCAGTTAGTGCTGGGGCTCCAGGATGATTCCCTCCGCCGTGAAATGAAAAGGAGGTTTAAGGAAGAGCCCAGTAAGAAGTTCCATGAACTCATGCAGGCTGCTATTATGTGGTCAGAAGAAGAGGAAGTTCCTGTGGCAGAGACAGCCAAGACTAACCCCCGTACACGAAGTGGCGGCCTTGTGAATGCAGCTGCTGGGGAAAAAGCCCTGCCCCAAACACAGCTAACATTGGAAAGCTTAAGTGAAGCTGTCCAAAAACTGGCGGTCCAGCAGGGGGAGATGCTGAAAGTGATGACTGAGGTGATGAAAGGAAAACCTCCCACTAATATGCCAAGATATCCAAGGGCCCCAGGATCCCGAAGATCTCCACTGAAGGACGAGCTGGGAAGATACATTTGTTATACTTGCGAAAGGCCAGGACATACCAGCCGAGATTGTACACTGAGAAGGAGACTGGAGTCCCAGGCGCCTGAAATTCAAGAGGCACCGGGAGCAAGCAGCCAACCATCAGAAGGCCAAGTGGGGACTGAAGGGTTTCTACGGCTGTCCCTAGGAAAAGGGCAGTGTGTCAGCAGCGAGGAAGAGGACCCTGATGATGTTAGTGTATTCAACGACTTCTGTGGCCGAGCTTTCGGGGACTGCTTGACAGTGGATATAACCATAGCAGGGGTGAGAACCCGCTGTTTGATAGACACTGGCTCAGAAGTCACCACTATTTCTGAATCATATTTCCGAAACTACTTAAAAGAGAGAGATCTGACCATGCATAATACCCGATTTGTACAGCTAACGGCAGCTAATGGACTTGCCATCCCTGTGGTGGGGTGTCTTGAAGCTGATGTAGGGTACATGGGTCGAACAATCCCTGGGAAATGCATCTTTATCCTAAAGGACACAGCTTCAGGAAAGACTTTAATGGAGAACAGAGTACCGGGAATTCTCGGGATGAATATTATAAGAGAGCTGAAAGAATTACTGTTGGTAGGAGAAGGAACCTTGGAGATGAACCGTCACGGGCAGCCTAGGAAGGACGCTACACTGAAGCGGGTACTAGCCCAAGTGGAGAGACATGGACGTTTCCCGGGTCCAACGGGACAAATTGGCTATGTTAAGGTGGCAGGGAGACAGAAGGTGATTATACCTCCCTGGAGTGAGAAGATTATTGATGGGCGCTGCCGGGTGCCAAGCGACTTTGACGGATACAGGGTGCTTGTCGAGCCAACACCTGGGGCCAGTCTCCCTAATGGGCTCCTGGTTGCAAATGTACTTGCTAATGCCAGCAAAGGAAAAGTGCCAGTCAGGCTGTTAAACTCAAGTAAGAAGGCCATAAAATTGTGCCCCCGAACCAGGGTGGCAGAAGTACACCGTCCTGAAGGAGTGGTGCCCCCAGTAGGGGTGGCCTTGGAAGAAAATGGGGATGAGCTGCGGGTGACAGAAGTAAAAAAAGGCACACAGGTTATCACATCGCAAGCGGCACCTGATGGAGAGCTACCCATTCCAATCCAAGTGGACCTCCAACAGCTAACCCCTACACAGGTTGGCCGTTTGCGGGCGCTACTGGAGAAACATCAAGAGGTCTTTTCCAGGGATGAGCGGGACTTTGGTTACACCACCACAGTGACACACCAAATAGCCACTGGAGATGCTGTCCCGATAAAACAGAGACACCGGCGGATCTCACCACGAGTGTTCCAGGAGGTAAAAAAACACATTCTGGACCTAGTGACTCAAGGTGTCCTTAAAGAAAGCCACAGTCCGTGGGCATCACCCGCAGTGATTGTAATAAAAAAAGATGGTGGGGTGCGATTTTGCTGTGACTACAGGAAACTGAATGAGGTAACGCACAAGGATGCCTACCCGCTACCCCGGGTGGAAGAGTCACTGGATGCATTAGGAAGTGCAAGAGTGTTTTCAACCCTCGATTTAACTTCTGGTTATTTCCAGGTTGCAGTGGAAGAACGAGACCGGGAAAAGACAGCAGTGACGACTCCGTTTGGGCTGTTTGAATGGACACGTATGCCATTCGGCTTGTGTAATGCACCTGCTACGTTCCAGAGACTAATGGAGGGGGTGTTAGGAGACTATATCTTAGACACTTTGCTGATATACCTGGACGATGTTATTGTGTTTTCCAAGGATTTTGAGAGTCATATGGAAAAATTGGACTTGGTTTTCACACGATTGAAGGAACATGGATTGAAGCTGAAGCCGAGTAAGTGCTGCCTCCTACGTGAAAAAGTCAAATTCTTGGGCCATGTGATTTCAAAGGATGGAATCCAGGTAGATGAAGAGAAGACCAGGGCGCTGGAAAATTGGCCGGTCCCCAAGAATGCCAAGCAAGTGCGGCAGGCTCTAGGTTTCATGAGCTATTACAGACGATTTGTTCCAAAGTTTGCGCACATTGCTGCACCGCTATATGGACTAGTGGGCCAACCTGCCCAAAGGAAGGGAAGGGACCAATGTTTTGTGTGGGATGATGCCTGTCAGACAGCTTTTGACAAATTAAGACATCGGCTGATGTCACCACCTGTGCTTGCATATCCTGACTTTAGCCTGCCATTTATAGTGACAACGGACGGGAGCCTGCACGGCCTAGGTGCGGTGCTCAGCCAGAAGCAAGAGGGGGCCGAGCGTGTGATCGCATATGCGAGCCGAGGGCTGAGGAGGTCAGAAAGAAATGACAAAAACTACAGTGCTTTTAAACTAGAACTGTTGGCCTTGAAGTGGGCTATCACTGAAAAATTTAAGGATTATTTAGTGTACTCTAAATTCACGGTAATCTCAGACCACAATCCACTCCGATACCTGGCAACGGCTAACTTAGGTGCAATGGAACACCGCTGGGTGGCCCAACTCGCTGAGTTCACTTTTGAAGTACAGTATAAACCTGGAAGGCAGAACATCAATGCTGACACCCTGTCTAGATTGCCTCTGGAGGAGGAATCAGAAGAGGGCGAGGATCTGGAGAAAGACTTCCTAGTCATTCCTGCAGATGTCGTGCGTACGTGTTTGTGGCTAGAGAATCCAAAGCCCGAGGACGAAGTGACGGCAAAGGATGCAGTACAAAACCTGGTAAGAGGGGAGAGCGCAATAATCTCGGGGTACTCATGGGAGGAGATTCAAACTCTGCAACGAGAAGGTGATGTTGGACCTGTCTTAGTGGCAGTCATGAGCCAAACGAGGCCAGACAGGAGATTTGGGGCCAGATACCCCCAGTCTAAGAAGCTAGCCAGACAGTGGGAACGACTTAGATTACATCGTGGAGTGCTGTTCCGGGTAACATATCATCCCCGAGATGGTGAAGAAGTGTGGCAGTTAGTGGTGCCTGTGTCACTCCGCCGTCAAGTTTATGAAGCCAGGCATGATCACGGGGGGCATTTTGGAGACAGGAGCACTCTGGAGGTGATGAGGAGAAACTATTACTGGCCCACGATGGGTAGTGACGTGCAAGTGTGGATCCGTCAGTGCAAACGGTGTGCCTTAGCCAAGGATGTGTTTCCTCCCAACCGAGCCCCTTTGACCTGTACTAATGTGACTGCCCCAATGGAGGTCCTAGCGATGGATTACACACGGCTAGAGAGATCTTCAGAGGGGTATGAGAACATACTGGTTCTCACGGACATGTTCACCCGATTCACTGTTGCAGTTCCAACTAGAAACCAGACAGCGCGGACAACGGCTGAAGCCCTCATAAAACACTGGTTTGTGTACTATGGTTGTCCGGCACGCTTACACTCGGATCAGGGGAGGAATTTTGAATCAGAGGTGATATCTGAATTGTGTAAACTGTATGGCATAGCCAAAAGCCGAACAACACCCTATCACCCGCAAGGAAACGCTCAGTGCGAAAGATTTAACCGGACAATGCATGACATGCTAAGAACGCTCCCGCCAGAAAAGAAGCGAGCCTGGCAGGAACATCTCCCTGAGCTGGTGTTGGCCTATAACAGCCATGTTCATTCGTCGACAGGTTACGCTCCTTTTTATCTCATGTTTGGGAGGGATCCCAGGTTGCCATTGGATATTCTGGACAGAGAGGGCCCTGAGGAGGATGAGGTGACCAATTTGGATGACTGGGTCAAAGGTCACCATGACAGGCTGAAGATAGCCTGTGACGTTGCTCTCAATACAACTAAAGACACAGCCCGAAGTAGGAAAAGGACTTATGATCGCAAGTCCAGTGGGGCTCTCATCAGGCCTGGTAACCGTGTACTAGTTCGTAACCATAGACACCGGGGGCGTAATAAAATACAGGACAAATGGGAGTCAAATCCCCACATTGTAGTCGCTCACAACAATCCCGAGCTACCAGTTTACACCATCCGGCCTGAACGAGGAGGTCCTGAGAGAGTAGTACATAGGGACCAGTTGAAACATTGCACCCTTAGTCCAGACAGGGACCATAGGAGGCGTAGATCAGTACACCCTGAGGAGGCTGAAACCAATTGGGAAATGGTTCTAGTCCCACAAACCGAATACAGAGGGGGACAGAGTGGGGCAAACCCAAACCCTAACGAGAATGGCCAGATCCTTCAAACTGACCCAGTATTACCCGAGGATAGGGAAATAGAAAATATGGGTAACGAACCACCAGTCTTAAGAAGGTCCCAGAGGGCTAATAAGGGTGTGCTTCCTGTTAGACTTAGAGATAATTATATTATTGGTTCTATGTAGTGTTTTAATGAATATTGTTATGTATGGTATTAAGAAGTAGATGTGGAATGTTAGGTATGTTAAATGTTCTTTTGATAATTGCTAATGGGTTTTTAATATAATATGATGTGGGTATATGTTGTTATTATGGGGCCCGGATGTACTGGTGTGAATATTGTAGCTGTGGCAGAATTTTAGCAAGGGGGAATGTAAGGGGACTGTTGCCCCCTTACTAACATTCAGTGGGGGTGTTTTGGTTGCTAGCTCCCAGCACTAAAAGGGGAGGGGTCGATGGGAAATCAGGACCCTGAGACTGACAGTCCCCAGGAACAATGGCGAGAGGCCAATGCTCCAGGTAAGCCTGATTGACAGGGCGGGCAGCTAATCAGCATGACAGGAGGCCAGGGTGGGTCCCGTCCTCCGTGTGAGTTGGAATTGCCTGGGTCAGACAGAGTGGGGCCGAGCTAAGGAGAGAGCAGGGGCCCAAGCTGAGCTGGAGAGCAGAACCGGGCCAGAGCCAGAGACGCAGCCCAGGGGGAGCAGATCCTGTGCTGGGAGCAGAGCTGCAGCCACAGAGCCAGAGACGCAGCCCAGGGGGAGCAGATCCTGTGCTGGGAGCAGAGCTGCAGCCACAGAGCCAGAGACGCAGCCCAGGGGGAGCAGATCCTGTGCTGGGAGCAGAGCTGCAGCCACAGAGCCAGAGACGCAGCCCAGGGGGAGCAGATCCTATGCTGGGAGCAGAGCTGCAGCCACAGAGCCAGAGACGCAGCCCAGGGGGAGCAGATCCTGTGCTGGGAGCAGAGCTGCAGCCACAGAGCCAGGTGTGGTGAGCAAGTGGGGCCAGCCAAGGGGGGGCCTGGGCAAAGGGCCCAGCACAGAAAGACCCCCCCAGACAAGGGCCCTTGCAGGCCAGACCGGGAGGGGGACCTTAACCCTACGGAGGGCTGACGCAGGGAAGAAGGGTCCCACCACTCAAAGCCCGGAGGTGTGTGGCCACCACCATTGCAAGTGTCCAACCCGCAGCGTCTCTGCAGCACGGCCAGGGCCTGAGAAGGAGCCTGGGACCTACAAGGAGCAGACTGTGACCTGCCCTGACGTTCCAGAGACACTGTTTGTGATGTTCCCTGCCACAGAGCGGGGTGATGTGTTTTCCTTTAACCTTTCACATTTTTCCTTGTTCTTTTCTTTAGATTAATTGTTAATTAAATAACTTGTGTTTGCTTTAAATTGTACGGAATAATCAGTGGGTTAGGGAGGTGCCCAGTGCAGAGAGAGTACCCCGGAGTGGGGACACCCTAGCCCCTGCCCTAGGTGACCACAGCAGGGTTGGGGGTCGAGCCCCCCCAGGAATCCTGGGCCCAGCCTTGTTGGGGTTACGAGGACTCAGACAGACGGGAGAGTGGAAGGGCAGGGAGGCCTCTGGGTAAAGGAAGTGGGAGCGGGGACTCAGATCCTTTCGCTAGCCCACCTCACCGGGGTAGTGCAGAAGTCAGGAAAGTTCCCCACAATAGCGGGACCATACCCCCGCTTACACTACCATGATACACAGGGCCGGTGGAAGGATGTTTCGTGCCCTAGGCAAAACTTCCACCTTGCCCCCCCCCGTACCTGAGCCCCCACCCTGAGGCACCCCCCCCCGCTGCAGCAGCTCCCTCCCTCCGCCCTGAGGCACCCCCCTCTCCCCAGCTCACCCCTGCCCCGCCTCCTCCCCTGGCATGCCGTCGCTGCTTCACTTCTCCTGCCTCCCAGGCTTGTGGCGCCAATCAGCTTCGGTGCCGCAAGCCAAGGAGGCAGGAGAAGTGAAGCAGCGACGGCGTGCTCGGGGAGGAGGCGGGGCAGGGGTGAGCTGGGGCGGGAAGTTCTCCTGCGTGCCGCCCCCCCGCCCCTTGCTGCAGGCGGCCCTCCCCGCGCTCCACTGCCCCAGCTCCCTCCGCCTAAATGCCGGTGGCGACCGGGGCGGCCGAAGATCCGGCCGCTGCGGTCGCTGCTGAAGAAAATGGCGCCCCCCAAATCCTGGCGTCTTAGGAGACCGCCTAGGTTACCTAAATGGTTGCACCGGCCCTGATGACACAACAAGTACTTCAAGGGAAATACAGAAATGTATCTTAATGACAATAAAAGGCTGGAAGGATCAGATATTTGAAGATCAGGCCTAGACATTTTTCTTAAAAAAGAATATCTTGAAGTCTAGAGGTAAAATTCCAGCCCAATGCAGAGTGCCTTGTCTGGATGAACAAGTCTAATTAAAGAAGGGAGCAGCTCAGTTAGGAACTAACCCTGCAGGGTGGTGGGGGCTTGATCCTGGGGGCTGGAGAGAGCTCTCTCCTCCCACTGATGTCAGTTCCCAGGCCCTATGCAGAAAGCGCCTTCTAATGGCTCTAGAATTCCATAGGAGCATTCACAATGAGTGTATTCTAGAACCCCATTTACGACAAGGTGATACCACTCCCCTGGAGCTACCCTATGCAGGATCTCACCTCCTTGCACTGCAGTCTGAGATGTGATTGCAGCACAGGTAGGCATAGCTCCATTCGCTTTAGCTGTGCTAGCAGGACTAAAAACAGCGGTGTAGACGCAGCCGTACAGGCCTCAGTGCAGGCTAGCAATGTGCGTTCGTAACTAAAGTCCCCAGTGTGCTTGTATAGCACCCAATGAAGCCAGTCCCACCACACCTACACAGGAAAAGCTAATGTGGGTATGTCGCTCCATCTCGGACATACCTTCAGACTGACATAAATGAGGTCGGAGGTCTTGAAACCATTGCTGGTTGAGCGATTTCACCTGTTTTGCCAGGGAGATGATTCCTTAAGGCATGTCTACATGGCCCTGCAATGTGGACTATGGGGGTGTGAACTGCGCTCAAGTGTTGCACTGTAACTCCCTGTTGGGGACCCACTAGCGCAAATTAAATGATACCAAGTTCACATTAACGTAGTCCCATTTCAAACGTGCCTGTGCAAAAGCGGATGAGCTGTTTTGCACCAGCCTACCAGTGACCAGTATCCGAGCCTGTCTTTCACAATAGCATCAAAACACACATCAGGAAGGCCTGATCCTGCAAACTCTCTCATGTGTGAGTGGTCCTTACTCATGTGAGAGCCTGACTTCAGTGGTGCCATGGGACTGTTTGTCACTGACTTCAATCGGACTGCTTCTACAGGGGCAGCTTTAATGAGCAGAGACAGGGCTTTCAGACATGTCTGTTAATTTAGGCTCCTTCCATTTCTAAGGGCTCAAACTTGACACACCCTGGATCTGGCTGAGCGTCTGAAGCATCTATTAACTTCAAATGAAGTTGTGGGACCTCTGCCCCCATGGAAAATAGGCCCTTGGTGCTGGGCTCCCCAAATCGGATGTAGTCTAAATGAGTGGACAAAATTTTGTACTGGAAGTTGGCAGGATCAGGCGCTAATATTGGTCAAACCTGCACTCGGGTTACCAGCAGCCAGTTTGTCACCAAATTGAAAAGTAACAGCTCCAGTAACTCAAGCCAGCATATTTCTCTCTAGTTAACAGATCCTGAACACACAAGATATACAACTGCCTTAAACTTAGCAGAAGGGTAGATTCTACTGTAAATACAGTAGCCTAAAGGTACCAAAAATAATAAAGGGTTGTAATAAAATCTCAGCTCTCACATTACTCATCCAGTTGTGAGGCTTTTCAGAAGTCCTCTTAAATATCCTTATTAAAATACCATCAAGACAGCCCTAGATTTTGTCCTACATTTTGTGGTAGGGTCCATGTGATTGGTGCAGAGCTACAGAACTGGCCTGCTCGAAGCAAGTTGACAGGTCATTATTTTGTGTCCTACAAATTCTATGAGCTGATAAGAAAACTCCACCAATTTGATGTTTTATCAGTTTGTGGGTTGGAAAAAGAAATTATTTCAGTCTAGATAACGATTCTATTTCTTCGCAGCAAATTAGAGTTTTACTTCTCACGGGGACTCCACCAAAAAAGAATAGCGGGAGCTGAGACAGGACAGATCACATACCCGTCAGCAGAAAGATTGTGTCGCAGCTTTCTGAAATGTCTTGCAAATTGTAAGGAGACTGAAATGGCTCCTTTGAGAAGGAAAAAAAAAATATGAACAAGGTTGCAGGAGAAAAATCTATTTGGAGAGATTTGCAGACCCCGGGCAAAGTAAACACATGGAAACCCAAGAAAGGATCATGGGATGATTATAAAGACTGATGGATAGTTCAGTAAATCATTAAACAGTATCCAAGTCAAATATGCCAACGAATGCCAATTATTTAACACTAACTATATGTATGTTTAATAAGCTGCACCTGATTTCTGTTTGCCTGTTTCAGCTGAGGAACACCGCCTCATCTGGAGTAAATCAGTTTAGTGCCACTGAGGATCTTGCATCTCTATCTAAGTTCTCCTATAATGCCCCCAATGTGGTGTGTGAGTGCCTCACATGTATTAATTCATTTACTTTCACATGCCTGTGACAGAGGGAACCATCACCATCCCCACCTTAGAGTTAAGGACTGAGGCCCAGAGAGATTAATAGAGCCTGATCCTGGGAGGTGCTGAGCTCACAGCTCCCTCATTGAGACTCTTCTCATGTGGAGGCAGAGGTCTATGCACAAAGCTCCTTGTAGTGCATAGATCTCAAGGGCACACACACTATTGTTATGGTAGGTGGCTCCAAATGGCACTTACATATACTCTTCTGAGTTCCTTTGCTTAGTGTGTGAGCAAGTTTTGACACTTGGGAAGATATGGTATGTTATTATTAATTTTGGTTTGTGCAAAGGTTTGTATAGAGACAGCTGTGGGAGAGAGGGAGCTGTGTGAGCAGCAGGAGAATTTGCTCTCTGCCTTGTGCTCTGACTGGAGTCAGTTCTTGAGACAGAATTGGTCCCTGGACCAGGCATTGGCGTTAGGCTGAGACTGGGATTTCCAGGCATGCTGTTTAAACTCTCAGTCCACCCTTACTTGTGATGATCAATTCTTTACTCCATGGGCAGCATCGTTACTGTCCGTGGGCTAGATTATGCCACAGCCCATTATCTATGTATAAATAAAGCAAGTTACACTTAGACTATACCCAAACTCCACGTCACTGATTTCTCCACCCTGGGAAGGTGACTCACCCTGGACACCATCTGGTACTGCTTGGCAGAGGGGTGATACCAGTTTCAGAATGGTACACCGGTGTTAGGAAAAGAGGCAAAAGAGGCAATCTATATTACTTCTTGTCAGCAAGAATTCAGGAGCTCGCAGCATCAGGATTTCGGTACATGATTAGTACCGAAATTAGTACTCAGATTAGTGAGAGGACGTGCACCAAGAGGTGGATGGTGTTGTCCTACTTCTCACCCCCAAATCAGCCATAATTGGTGGAAATTGGAATTGGGTGTCACCATCTGTTGCCACCAACAACAGAAAACATGGCATTAAAGAACAGAGCTTGCCAGACAAGCTTCAGGGCTGCTTTCTTTTAGTAGAAATTGTCATGTTGTGGATGAAGGGCAAGTGGTAGCTGGATCTATTTGGATTTTATTAAATCATTCGATCCAGTCCTTCACAAAACGTAGCGCTCAGATTTAATTCTCGTTGGCTTGGCTATGAATGGAGACGGGAGAACCTAGAGCAAAGGGATAGGATGAACACAATGTACTAAGCTAGTGGGAGGTGTGGAATGGTGGGGGCAGCACAAGAATCTGAGTTAAACCTTTTTTTAGTATCTTCATTAACAATATAGGAGAGGGAGGAAACAGCTTGTCACACACCATAAGGCAACTAGGGAGGAGTTGAGAACAACCACAAAGAGAGAGGAAAAATGCAAAAAGGATCTAGAGACCATCCAAGTATGTGCAACAGAGGACAAACCGGGCGGAATCCTGACAGGTTCTAAGCATCATCTGCAACTCTCGTTCATGTCAATCGGACAGATCCTGAGCCCTCCCTCACGGATGGCGCTGGGCACTTGCAGAGCAGGTCTCAGGGGATCCATGAGGCTAGGGGCAAAGCCTCTACCCATTCCTAGGCGAGTGGGCAAACTCCACCCTGGACAGCGCCACCCAGAAAAACCCAGAGCAGGATCCTGGTAGTGCTTTCTCCCTCCACCCCCCAGACTCACACCTCAGAGGGATTTCCACAGGCGGGACCTGCGGGGCTCTTGGCATTAGGCACTCTCCCAGGCATGCTAGGGGAGTTCTTACTCCCTCTTATGCCCCTGTACAGGCATGCAGTACAGGAACCAATCTAATTCAGTGGGACTACTCCAGGACTGAAGGCACTTCTCAACATGTGCAAGGCTGGCAGAACGAGACCTGGACAAAGGACATTAGGACCTGGCCCACTGTTATCAAGGTGCTCAGAAAGGGCACGGTACTTCTCAGGATTCAGCCCTTGTCAGCAACAGAGTCACCAGTCCAGCTGTGTGGTGACATATGGGGCCAGAGCCTTAGCTGGTGCAAATCAGTGTAGCTCAGTTCATTGGAGCAACACCAGCTTACACCACCGGAGGATCTGGCCCCTACTCTTCAGCTCGTTTAAATCGTAAAAATCTGAAATCCTTTCTTTCTATCAACGAATGTTGGGCAACCATCTGATCCATGAGTCCTTTGTCACCCAGGAGGTCTGCATTAGGGCAAGGCATAAGGAAATTGCAAGCCATTCATCAAAGTGTTAAACAAAAATCCTTTGGCATATCATAGATCTGTGTAGATGGTAAAATATCTGTTTCTGCTTCTTACAGGTAGGGTTACAACGTACAAGGAAATACATGCATGTATAAAGCACGATGATATTCTCAATAGATTGATGGAAAGCAACGTGTTGCAGTTCTGTCACTTTACATTTTTTTAAAATAATTTGTTCTTTTTTGGAGGGGTTTTGGGCTTCTACTGACTCAGCAGTGTCCCAGACTGGCTGTCACTGCATACCCTCGACACCCATTGAGGTCCATAGTGGCTGAGGTGCTCAGCATCTCATAGAAGATGCTTAGCATCATGCAAGGTCAGGCCCCAAGAATGTATCCCTCAGGTGGCTAAAAAGTCAGGACAGTAACGTCTCTCTGGGAAACCCACTTGCCCTGTTTCCTAAAGCCCCTCCGTCTTCTAGCAGAGAAACAACCTCGAAGTAGCAGGAATTTATACTCACAATTACCCTTGTCTCGGTTTCAAATCTCAGGCAGACGTTCCCTTTGCAGCCTTGACCATCTCCTGGAAAATTTAAAAAAAGGGGGGGGGAATCAGACCTGATTTATCAACCTGTTGAGAAGCTCTCACCCTGATGGCCACATTCTGCCTTCCCTTGGTCCCCTTGAGTAGCACTTCACTCTGCAAGTAGCCTGGGAATCTGGCTAAGGGTGAAGGCTAAGGGTGATGTAAACTGGTTTAGCTCTATTGGCCACAGTGGAGTTACTCCAGATTTACACCAGCATACTGGCCCTGACAACCAGAATCGGGCCCTGAGACCCTCACAACAGTCACCCCAACCTCATGAAATCACTTCTTGACTGTTAAGGTATAATACCATTTTATACCCATTGCCTGATGAATCATGCTTACAGTGTTCAGATCAGCATCTTATCCCCCTTTGTGCTCGACAACTAAGCCTGTAGCATGAAATTACCTAGCAGCATCACACAATAGACTCCGAGGTGCTACCTAAACTGGTCTGGCATCTCCTTCAACATCAGCCTGAATCCTAACCGTCTGGCAAAAGATAATGTCAAAACAAGTGCAACACTGTGTAACAAATACAGTCACATACCAGGAACTACATTCACTTAAATGTTAAGATTGTGATGCACGTAAAAGGTCCTTCTTGGACTCTAAACTGTGGGAGATCAGGACCACGTCTTCTGACTGTGTATACAGTACCTAGTACAATGGGCTGATTGGAGTCTCTGGGCACTACTACAATATAAATAAAACTAAAACCAACAGCAGCAAATGCCAGGAAATCTTCAAAGTGGGATGCTCCATCCTGTTGTGAAATGAGAAAAGGCAAAGACTTGAATTAAAGTGGGCATATCCAACATGTTATCAGGGTGAAATCCACCTGTCTGAAGAGGGCTAGAGCAATGGCTGCCATTTTGGCTGATACACTGGGGACCTCCAGAACTAAATGCAAGAGCTACAGTAACTCCTCACTCAGATATCAGGAATGGCAATATACAAAAACCTGTAGGAGAACACTTCAACCTCCCTGGCCACACAATAGCAGATTTAAAGGTAGCCATCTTACAGCAAAAAAACTTCAGGACCAGACTCCAAAGAGAAACTGCTGAACTCCAGTTCATCTACAAATTTGATACCATCAGTTTAGGATTAAACAAAGACTGTGAATGGCTAGCCAACTACAAAAGCAGTTTCTTCTCCCTTGGTGTTCACACGTCAACTGCTAGAAGAGGGCCTCATCCTCCCTGATTGAACTAACCTTGTTATCTCTAGCCTGACTTACTCTTGCTTGCATATTTATACCTGCCTCTGGAAATTTCCACTACATGCATCCGAAGAAGTGGGTATTCACCCACGAAAGCTCATGCTGCAATACGTCTGTTAGTCTATAGGGTGCCACAGGACTCTTTGCTGCTTTTACAGATCCAGACTAACACGGCTACCCCTCTGATACTACTCACTTAACGTTGTAGTTCTATTCCTGAAAAATGCAACTTTAAGCGAAACGATGTTAAGCGAATCCAATTTCCCCATAAGAATTAATGTAAATGAGAGGGTTAGGTTCCAGGGAATTTTTTTACAAAAGACTATATAATATATATACTGTGTGTGTGTGTGTGTATATATATACAATTTAATACTGGTACACAGTGATAATGATTGTGAAGCTTGGTTGAGGTGGAGGAGTCAGAGGGTGGGATATTTCCCAGGGAATGCCTTACTGAGCAATTGGCTGAGCCCTCAAGGGTTAACTCTGACACTCTACAAGGCAGCAGGAATGGAGGGAGGGGAGAGAGATATGCGCATTTCCCTTTTAAGTACACTGCCTTGTTAATTAGATCAGCTTGCTGAGACCACAGCTGCTGCCAGCAAAGCCCTGTCCTGTGTCCCCCCTGCTCTATGGAAGATGGGGTAAGCGGGGTGCACCCTGACATTAGCCCCCCTCTTCCTCCTCCCCCCCCCCCGCCGCACAGCAAGCAGGAGTCTCGGGGAGCAGCTCCAAGGCAGAGGGCAGGAGCAGCACATGGCAGTGGGGGGAGGGACACAGCTGAACTGCAGGCAGCTGCTGCACAGGGAACTTAGGGGAGCGGGGAGCTGAGGGGGGCTGCCAGTCCACCCTAGTTCCAAGCCCCCACCAGCTAGCTCCATCGGACTGCTCTTTCTGCAAGCAGACGTTAGAAGGGAGCATTGCACAACTTTAAACAAGCATGTTCCCTAACTGATCAGCAACGTAACAATGAAACAACGTTAACCGGGACGACTTTAAGTGAGGAGTTATGTACGACAATTTCAGCTAACGCACCCTATCTGGGGCTGTAACAGACTCATATCCTCTACAGCTCAGGCACACAGGTGGACCTGTAACACACACTCACCAGTGGGTTACATTAGCAAAAGGCCCATCCACACCTTAAGTCCCACTTAGCTTTGAATACGCTGGCTTTTGCTAAACTCAATGTTGCTTGACATTATTTAAATGTAGTAGTATTTCATCAGTGAATATAATTACCATGGTGTTGGGATAAGCCAGGTAGTTTACGTTGGTGATTGTCTTTGTTTTAATAATGCCGTGATGAAGATAAGAGAAAGGCGAAAAATGGTTCAATAGCAGCTAACAGCTCAACAATAACTTGCACACATTGCACTCCTACATCATCAAGATATGGACTCTCTATTTCAAAACAGGGAACACAACACCTACATGCCACTGGGACGGGGTGATTGGATCAGATTAGACAGGTAACCAAACTGCTAGATTAACTATTGGAATATAGAGAGGCTAAAATGTGGAACACTTTAATTCAAGGATCAGAGGGGTAGCCGTGGGTTAGTCTGGATCTGTAAAAGCAGCAAAGAGTCCTGTGGCACCTTATAGACTAACAGATGTATTGGAGCATGAGCTTTCGACGAAGTGGGTATTCACCCATGAAAGCTCATGTTCCAATACGTCTGTTAGTCTATAAGGTGCCACAGGACTCTTTGCTGCTTTTAATTCAAGGGATGCGAAGTGGACAGTAGCTGTGCTGAAGTGGAAATCATAGAAATGTAGCACTGGAATGAGCAAACTACAACACAGTAACTGGAACAGAGGCTACATCTACACTACAGCGGGGAGTCGATTTAAGATACGCAAATTCAGCTACGTGAATAGCGTAGCTGAATTCGACGTATCGCAGCCGACTTACCCCGCTGTAGGGACGGTGGCAAAATCAACCTCTGCGGCTTCCCGTCGACGGCGCTTACTCCCACCTCCGCTGGTGGAGTAAGAGCGCCGATTCGGGGATCGATTGTCGCGTCCCGTCGGGTCGATTTCTACCCGCCGATTCAGGTGGGTAGTGTAGACCCAGCCAGAGTGTAGGTCATTTTATTATCTTCACTTGAAGTTATGTGCTGAAATCCCATTGCTTTGATATGCTTAAGTGTTTTCCTGAATCAGGGCCCTAGGGTGCTTCCCACCTGGTATATTGCATGTGCATTTACCTGATTTGCACGCACAAGCACAGGTGCACTTTTGTAAGCACCTTTTTTTCCTCACAGTTCTGATCCTTTTCAAAATCTGGCCTGGTAAGAAGACAAGCATCTTCACTAAAACAAACCACATACATTTTTTTCACGGTAAATCTTTTGCGTGTACTACTTCCTACACGGTTTTGTGAAACCCAAACATAGCCGCACTGTGGCAGCAGTGATAGCAAAACCGATTGGAAACTAGAAGTGGATTAAGGATCCGGATTAGGTTTAAGACCTGAGCCCAAACATGGCCTAACATTTGGATTTAAAACGGAGGGTACTTTTTTTATATCACTGGATCTTCAACAATCAATTACAGTTTCTCTGGGATCTAGCAGAGTGCAACCAAGGTGGAGTCACTCAAATACTAGAGCAAATAGTCATGGATTGTGCTTAATCTAATGGTTTACATTTGACAGGGGCAGATCAAATTTGATTTTTTACATTTGCTACATTTTAAATGAGAAGATGTCAACAAAAATATAAAAGATGATGGTTATAATTAGTCATTTAGAGCTGGAAACTCAGACTAAGGCGTTGAGACAATAAACTACTGAGACGGCTTATGTACATTTCCTGGTTGATTTCAATGATTCAAATGGTCCTCCTTCCTCTTCTACTGAAATCCTGAACCAGCCTCTATGGGACACTGTCTTATGGGATGGTGCAAATTCCATTTTCTCTTGGGATCTACAAGTAGGTTAATGTCCCAGAATAGAATAATAAGGGGCGTCAAGCATTTTAACTATTTTATTAAATGGGTGAGATAATTATAGTTTACACAAGTTCAAGTAGCGAAAAGGGAACAGAACCCCAGTAATCTCTTCAATGCTCCGTATTTTCCCTTGTCTTAAATAATAACTGCATATTTATTTATGTAGTAAGCAATGCCTGGAGCCACAGGTAACTTTGATACCGCACAGTGGTTTGTGCAACATCCCCCTGGCTGCACTCCGTTCAGTGATCTAACAGTAAAGACTGTAAAGCCCGGGGTATAATCGGACAGCAAGAGCGAGCCTTCTCTGCCACTAATGATGCTGTTTGCTTTTGAGAATCTGGAGCTGTTCTGACCTTGTGCACTTAAGCCTGACCTCCTGTCCTAGCCCCATCCCCAATTCAGATCATTAGCTGATGAGTAAGCACTCTGCTCAGGACTAATGGCTCATTTGGTGCTAAACAGCAGAAAGTCAACAACAAAGGGGCAAAGAGTTGAATATGATCCATTGTCAACAGAACCGCAGGGCTTATTACTGCAGGCCGTACTCCGGCAAAACTCCCATTGAAGTCATTGGGTACCTGCAATGGATTGGTTTGATGCATGAGATCATTGGGTGAAATCTAGTGAAAACAATGTCAAAAATTCCCATTGGTTTCAACAAGGTCAGGATTTCACGCCAGGTTTTCCTCTAGTGGCTGACAACAGCAACTACAACACCCTGATACTCATGCTTAAAGAAATTCTCCTTTAGCTCAAGAGACAGAGGCCTCAATTTTTGCTGATGAAGGTCCCAGGTACAATCCTCACAGACAAAATGGCTCGCTACATAAGGTCTAGGTTCATCGTTTGTAGACCAGAAGGAATCTCCTAGGAGAGTATTGGGATATACAAGGGGCTGTGGTGCATTACGGTGTGACAAGCTACCTACGGTTCAAGAGTAGATCTGAAGACGGTAAACAAATCAACCACTTCGTATAAATACCAAACTAGAGCTCAGCCTGTTGGACAAAAGAGGCACATCTTCCTGCAGCTCTTCCAAAATGGGATGGTTTGTGACCGATGCCATTTGCTTTGAGCCAGCCCAGTAAAATGTTCTCGGAGTCTGAATGAGATGATAAGGCTCTGTCATGGCTTTTCTTGTAGCCACAATGTCTCTTTTAGCTACTTAGGTTGGATGAACCAAACATACCCTACTGGATATGGTGTCAGGTTTCTAATTCATCTCTTTGACTCTGAATGCATCATTAACGTGCCACATCAGATCTCCCATGAATCTATTCTTCCTACCATAGAATTACTATAAGGGAAGTCTTTGCCTCTCGTTAGCACACTGAACTCTGCACTCTGCTGCCAGGTGTGACGGAATGGGAATCATCTGTAATATTTTAGATGAATACTGCGTGCCTCAGTTTCTCCTATGTGCTGCATGGCTAACTGGGTGGTGGGAAAAGGTTGTTTACTCTTGGCAGAGACCCAGAGATACAGGTGTGACTGACACCTAGCTATCTGGGGCCTTGGCCCCATGCCCACGGGGAGTCCAAGAAGACATTGGCCACTCCAAGTGCCCGGACATTTGGCCTCTAGCATCTAACAACCATGGATGACCCACCCTCCTTACGAAGGGGCCATGTTTGACCAGCTGGAGAACAAAGGGCCGAGGAGGAGGGCCAGGTGACAGTGTTTGCCAGCTGACAAGAACAAAGGACTGAGGGGGGGCTCGGGTGGGAGGGGTTGCAGTTAGTGTGGGCTGCTGGAAGGGAGAAGACTCTTCTGGTCTGGGAAAAGAGGAACCAGGCTCTGGGCTGACTGAGATGGACTGTGCTGTAACTTTCTGTTCTCTATGATAACCAAGGACTTTCTAGGCTGTGTTCCAGACATCTAATAAACCCTGCTGCTTTTACAGCACAGGCTGAGAGTCACTGCAGTTTAAGGGAGGTGGGGGCGCATTGCTCCCTTTGGGTGTATAAGTCTCTCTCAGGCATCCAACTCAGGTGGTCTCACTGACGGGAGCTCACAGCATGAAGCAGGGGTGCTGAAGGCTCTGGGGTTTGGTCCCAGGAGGTGGTGAAGCCAGGTGGCTTACCCTAGTGAAAGAGTGACCCCTAAGGGACTGGCACACTGAAGGGCTTTTCCCAGGGACTGTTCAAGAGCACTGGACCTGTGGATGCATGACACCTGGTCTGACATGAATAGCTGGAAGGCGCTGCTACTGCACGAAGACTGCAAAGACAATGGGGTTCTCTCTGAGCCACAAGGTAAAGTATGGGGCAGTTTCCAGGACTCTTTGCAACTTGGCTGTGTTACCTGACTATCTGGCTGATGAGTGTGATAAGACACAGAACTTTAACTCGTTAATGTAAGAACTGGGAAGTAGAAGAGAGACTCTGTTTTAATACACTGAAAAGTCTACGGCTGTGTAGGGTGGCATGTCTCGTGCTGTGCTGCAGTACCTGGCCAATCTGCAGTCTCCTGGTGCCACAATCTAAAACTCAGATTCCCCTGCTCCAGAGACAAAGGCGCCTACTTGAATTCAAGAAGGATCTCCTTCAGCTATTTGCAGGAAAAGGCCCATGACACGCAAACGAGCAATTCTGATTTGATGTAGCAAAGGGGAACAGCACGCATACACAAACACACGGAGCATTATTGCATTGTGTGTGCGTTGGCTAATATCATAACAAAGCAGCTCTGACAATGAGAGGCCGGGGACTTACTTCCACCCAAACAAACCTCACAAATCACTCCCTGACAGAGAGCACTTCCTGTCTTTTAAATAAACCTCTCCTGGTTAGACAGCGTTACTGAACAGCTGTGTATTAACACCCTTCGTTGCACTGGAAAGCAGATGCTGGTACAGGCTGGCTAAGCAGTGTCTCTATTCTGCTCATTAACGTTACAATCATCTATTCGTTTTAATTGCTCAACACTTTTAAAATCAGTTTTTTTTTTTCATCTTCACTAACATCACCAGTAATGGGAATTGCTGTCTTAAAACCAACAAACACAAAGGCACTTTCTTGGGGTTTGGCTTCATTAGCCAAGAAATCTCCAAGGTAACAGAATTCAGCTCAAACTTTCCCCTCAGGCACAGTTTGTTCCTGGGGTCCCTTCCTCAGCCCTGCTCTGCCCATGTCCTAGATCCTTGCTCTCTGTAGTCACTGCCATCTCCCTTATAGCCAGGTGGCAGAAGGAATCACCATCACCAGTAAGCCAGCAGAACCCACTTAACCCTTTCCCGGCAGGTTTCACACCTGCTAACAAGGTAGGGTGTTAAAGGCAAACACAGCAAGACTGTTACAGGGAGAAATTAGCCACATGGGGTGAAATCCTGGCCCAAGTGAAGACAATAGGAAAAGCCCAATTGACCTTTTTAGGGTCAAGATTTCATGCTCAGAATAGTCATTCAACTACTACAGTGATGAGCATCCTAAAAACATAATGGCCCTACTGGGTCAGACCAATGGTCCATCTAGCCCAGTATCCTGTCTTCCAACAGTGGCCAGTGCCGGATGCTTCAGAGGGAATGAAAAGAACTGGTACAATTATCAAGTGATCCATCCTCTGTCATCCAGTCCCAACATCTGGCAGTCAGAGGCTCAGGGACACCCAGAGCATGGGGTTGCATCCCTGACCATCTTATGGCTAATAGCCATTGATGGACCTATCCTCCACGAACTTATCTTACTCTTTTTTGAACCCAGTTGTACTTTTGACCTTCACGACATCCCCTGGGAAAGAGTTCCACAGGCTGGCTGTGCGTTGTGTAAAGAACTACTTCCTTTTGTTTGTTTATAACCTGCTGCCTATTCATTTCATTGGGTGATGCCTGGTTCTTGTGTTATGTGAAGGGGTAAATAACACTTCCCTATTCACTTTCTCCACTCATGATTTTATAGACCTACATCATATCCCCCTTAGTTGTCTCTTTTCCAAGCTGAATAGTCCCAGGTTTTTTAATCTCTCCTCATATAGAAGCTGTTCTATACCCCAAATCATTTCTGTTGCCCTTCTCTGTACTTGTTCCATTTCTAATATATCTTCTTTGAGATGGGGTGACCAGAACTGTGCGCAGTATTCAAGGTGTGGGCGGACCATGGATTCATATAGTGGCATTATGATATTTGCTGTCTTATTATCTATCCTTTTCCGAAAGGTTCCTAACAATCTGGGGGAGGGATAGCTCAGTGGTTTGAGCATTGGCCTGCTAAACCCAGGGTTGTGAGTTCAATCCTTCAGGGGGCCACTTAGGGATCTGGGGCAAAATCAGTACTTGGTCCTGCTAGTGAAGACTGGGGGCTGGACTCAATGACCTTTCGGGGTCCCTTCCAGCTCTATGAGATAGGTATAGCTCCATATATTATTATAACTTTTTTTCACTGCTGCTGCACACTGATTGAAAAAGACCAATTACGTCATATGTACCAGCCCTCTGCCAACACTTACTCCCTACACCAGAAATTGAGAATCCGATCATTATAGGTAACAACAGCGAAGGATTAGCAGCAATGAATAATAATTAGCGCCAAAACAGGAAGTCACCCTCCAGACAGTCCAGTGACACAGTTTAAGGCACAGGATGGGCGCTGAACACTAAATAAATGTCTCAAAATCCAACCCTCAAAAACAGTTCTGAACATTACATTTTTAATATGCACTGTTACTTGGTCATTGATTTTTAATCACCTTAGGTATTATTATGTATCATTATAACATATCTCTGCATTTCCCCCCAGGCATTTATGGGGATTTATTAGTGATTAATTTCTTAGGCTTTGATCCTGCAATTGCTGCATCTAGGCAGAACCCCACTGATGTGATAGGGGCTCCATACAGGCGTAGCAGTCTATCGATTGCAGGACTGGAGCCCTGGGCTGTAGGAGATCATGTTTTCCTGTGTTTTTGCACAGCACTTAGAACATTGTTTCTGAAACTGGGGTCGCCGCTTGTGTAGGGAAAGCCCCTGGCGGGCCGGGCCAGTTTGTTTACCTGCCCCGCCCGCAGGCCCGGCCGATCGTGGCTCCCACTGGCCGCGGTTCGCCGCTGCAGGCCAATGGGAGCTGCTGGAAGCGGCGCGGGCTGAGGGACGTACTGGCCGCCGCTTCCAGCAGCTCCCATTGGCCTGCAGCAGCGAACTGCGGCCAGTGGGAGCCACGATCGGCCGGGCCTGCGGGCGGGGCAGGTAAACAAACCGGCCCGGCTTGCCAGGGGCTTTCCCTACACAAGCGGCGACCCCAGTTTGAGAAACACTGACTTAGAACAATGGAGCCCTAAACCTGAACAGGACAGCACAGCACTCCCACAACAGAAATAAACGAACAATCATAATTTAAGGAAGGGGACAGCCAGTGGGGAAAAAAGTTACAGGTTTTCCACACTAGATAAATATGTATGAACTATATAAATTGAATGCATTAAAACCAGTCCACCAAGAAGCACCTGCTTTGTTCCTTAATGTTGATAGCATCTACATAATAGTGGAAATTACTACATCGCATTCTGCAACACATCAAAATGACTCTCCTTTAAAAAAGTACCCTGATTGGCAAGCCAATTTAAAATTCACCATAAACTGCAGGATCTCATAAAGTTTACAGCTCCAATCACACTCACTCAGTTCATTGGTGCAGACTGAATGCATAGGCATTTGTCTAGCAACTCAAAACAGATATAGGACCAAAGTGCTGCAGACAACATATGGGACCTGAGATCTGATCATTACAACCAGAGATCTGCCCGCTGCATCTCCACCCACACTAGTGGAATGACAATCACCTGGATAAGCAGGGCTGCCCAGGGGGCGGGGGGGGGGGAAGTGGGGCAATTTGCCCCAGGCCTCGCAGGGGCCCCCGCGAGAATATAGTATTGCAACTTTTTTTTATGGAAGGGGCCCCCGCAATTGCTTTGCCCCAGGCCCCCTGAATCCTCTGGGCGGCCCTGTGGATAAGAGAAGCATCCTCAGAATTGGACGAGTACATCCGCACTATTCATTAACCATCATTCCCTGAAGGAGAGTAAAGTCCATGAAGTCAGAATTCCAGAATACCTATCCAGCAGGCCTTGCACACCGTTCTGGGACATCAACTCAGTGGAGCTGAAGTGGGATATAACTGGTGAAGACGAGCATGCACTCAGGATCTTTGGACTGAAACCGCACATGGCGTGTGGGGCTGAACAAAAATCCTGGCTCCAAACACCAACTCTCCCTCCCCCCAGCCCAGACCCAGGTGTGGCGTTGTTTGAAATTCTGCAGCTTGAGCTCCTCTCTGGGTTCTGATATGCAACCACCATTCATCTCACTGGGCCTAGGTCTGCTCCAACATTTCAAACTTGAGTGGAGCTTTCAGTGAACCTGGTGCAAATTTATAATGAAACCAGATGTGTGTGGCTTGACCTGGGGCTTTTTTGCTTGGTTGTTGTGGAAATGTGACACCTCTGATCTCTAGTGGACATTGTCTGTCCTTACAAATAGGGATGCAACACAGTGACTGACCAAGGGAAAAAAAATCAATAAGGCTGCTAGCATTACTTCCTATGTCAATGCTTCCTGTTGAAATGTCACCAGAGCAAAGGTATTTGGGCTGAAAGGATAGGAGAAGCAGCATGTTTGGAGATACCTCTCTCTAGCAGTCTGAAAGTAATGTATAGTTTCTGAAATGTCTACATGATAGATGCCACACTGTATAGGATTTGGCTTTGGGGACAGTATATTTAATCCTTCAATTCTCAACGGGGGTTGCTGTCAGCTTCAAACTACCATATGTACAATAAAGAGGAAGGATATGCTGATAATAGCACTTCCCTACTTCACAGGGGTGTTGTGAGGATAAATACATGAAAGACTGTGATGGGCTTTGAGATCTACTGACGAAAACTGTCGTAGAAGAGATAGGTATTGTTATTATTATATTATATAAACTAGAGGGCAACACTCCGCACTAACAGGGGAGATCCAGGGTACCAGTTCAGCCCCAGATTGTGAGAGGGGACTTGCCACGTTTCACTCTTTGTGACCAATCAGGATAGCTAACCAACCCACTCACCTATGTGCCTGATTAAGGAGCAGTGGGGAGACAGACACTTAAACAAGGTGGCAGAGGAGTGAGAGAGGGATAAGGGTTAAACACTGAATGAGGAAGAGGAGAAGGGAGGAAAAGGGGATAAAGCAATTGATCAAAGGGCAGGTTTTGAATTATTTTCAAAACAAACCGGAGAGTGTGGAACTCTCAAGCAAGTGGTGCTGTAATTATAATGTTGACTATGGAGCCATGGTGCTGTCAGGTTACTGTATTTTCCTAGCAGCTGTGTTTAATTCATTTAAACATGCAAAGCCATTAGGTCAGATCCCATTAGCAGAGCTGGGCTGGAGAAGTACAAGAGGGCAGCCATGCCAGGGGGAGCACTGTAGGCTCCATGCACTGCATAAACACAGCAGATGAAAAACAAACACAGACTGCCCCCAAACAAATCAGAGAGGCTCCTGTAATAGCCAAAGAGAACATGCAAAGCTGTTCCCTTCCCACGGCCTGTAACCAGCCTCAGACACCCACAGTCCCCTGCCACTCATCATTCAATCCTATTCTCTCACTTAATGAGCTGGAGATATTTGTGCAACGCTGTCACAGAGGCTGAAAGGGCAAAGCTAGAAAAGCTCTTTGGGGCAGAGACCGTCTACTACTGTGTGTCTGTACAGCGCCTAGCACAACAGGGTGCCATTCTTGGCTGGGCCTTAGGCACTACCATAATAAACAAGATTAATAAATAATAAAAACAACAGCCAAGTTGTGGCCAGAGACTAGTGCAGATATCTCTCTGTTTAGCTCTTAAAGGTAAAGAAGATGCCCAATATGTGCCCACCCCATATTCTGGGGGCAAATAAGTTTTTATGTATCTCAGAACCTCCTTTTGCACATGCAAATGGTCCCATTCGGCCATGCAAATGACTTTATTGCATGCACAAGGCTGATTTTTTTATTTTGTTTGGGTCACAGGGGTTGGGAAAGCTTATTTGCTCCAAGCTGTGTGCTCAAAATCTTCAGTGCAAACTTGGTCCATTCAGGGCCGGCTCCAGGCACCAGCTGAGCAAGCTGGTGCTTGGGGCGGCAGACTGTTCGAGGCGGCATTCTGCCCAACCCTAGGGTGGCATGGCCGCTTTTTTATTGTTGTTGTTCTTGTTTCGCTCCGGCCGCCCTGTAGGGGGCGGCGGCGCGGAGAACCAGAGCGCCCTGCAGGGCAGTCCTCTTCCTTCCCTCCCCGCCGACCGGAGCGGAGCCCTCGCGGCAGGCGGCAGGAGGCGGCACAGCGGGAGGGGCCGCGTGGCAGTGCCCCTGCTATAGCCCTGGCCGCCCCCCTCTCTCTCTCCCGCCCGCTCTCTCCCCCCCCCACCCAGTCCCCCTGCACCCACGCTCCGGCCGCGCCGCAGGTTTTTTTTTTTTTGCTTGGGGCGGCCCTGGGTCCATTGAAGTCAACGGGAGTTTCACCATTGGCTTCAGTGGAGCCAGAATTTTTGTTCATGCAAATGGATAAATACAAAGACAAAGTAAAAGAAGTTATTTTTATTTACATACATATCCCTTTCCCACCCCCATACACTTTGTCAGCCTCTCATTATTGTGCCTGGAGCCCCAGTCCTGCAATTTGTTGCAGTGGGCAGATCCCCGTTGTCTTCAATGGGGCTCCATGAAGACACAGGTGTCCGCCTAAGAGCATCAAGAGTACAGGATCAGTTCCTTAGCCCCCAGTGCTGAGCACTAAATTCAGTTTAAGGGTCACATCCTGCCACTGTGGGCTGGAAAGCCCTTATGGAAGCAAAATTCCACATTCACCACAATGGCAATTTTGCCTTAGTAAGGACTAAGGGCCAGATTTTTTAAGGTAGTTAGGCACCTAGTGGTATTTTCAAAAGAGCCTAGGTGCCTGTCTGCATCTTTAGGCACCTAAATACCTTTTAAAATCTGGCCCAAAGTTAAAGTGCTAGGTTATGGGCCCCCAAAAGATTACCAAATATAAACTTTTATATATACACGAAAATTCTAGCCCTCTGCTGGCCTGGATTTGTTTTAAAGCTTCCAATACACATGTTCATGTTGAGTAGTACCTCACTCCACAAGAAGTACCACCAAAGTCAATTAAGTACTTGTGGAATAAAGCACAATGAGTCATATCAGAATCTGGCCCGAAGTTAGTTTGAGCAGCTACATTCGGTATTTGGAAATGTACTAATCTTTCCGGTTTTGGAGAGGTGTACACTTGTTTGCATAATAAATGTCAGGGCAGAGATACAGGTTTTCCACAGATTCACTCCCCCCTCTCCTTTTGAAAGAAATCTATTTATTCTGAACGAATTGGCTCTTTCCCAGATGAATGTTGTTTTGTAGTCAGTTTAGCTCTGCTGCGAGATATTCATTCTTTTGCATGCTGGTAATGAATTTTCACAGCAAGAATCCTAATCCAGTCCAGTCATGGAGTGTTTTATCAGGACCTCTTTTTTATTTCTACGGGTAAATGGGAATTGCTTTTCTTATCTGTATCTAGAAGCACCTGAGTGGTTTTTGCTTCATATTGCCTATCCTGCTGGAATTCAGGTTGTATCGCTATCTGATACTGTATAATTGTCCCTTGTGTTAGTTGCCTTTTTATTTTAAAATGTGAGACTTATTGATTTTAATTTTTATTTTTTTACTGTTAGTCATTTTGCTTTCAGATTCACTTCCTCTCCTCCAGTCTAGTCATAGTTGTTGGGTAGATTTTCTGGAAGCCTGGGCTGGGGTTGGTTTTGCTTTCCACCTGCCCAATGCTTCTGCTTGTTGCGATTTGAGGATATTTTCTCTGCACCAGCAACACCCCAGCGCCTGCCCCCCAGCCAGGTCACAGGGATTCTGGCTACCACCAGCACTGCCCAGGAGCCTTTATGAGCCTTCACAGACTTTAAGGAACAAACTAACCCTGCCCCAAGCAATGAGTTTATACTCTGAACAGGGAAAAGAGCTAGAGACCCCATGAACCCCACTAGGGATTTCACTTCTGCTAATCCAATTTCCATGGAAGGTGTTCAGATACTACAGTGACAGGTGGCAGTAAAACAAACCCTTAAGGGTTTGATAGATAATTCTTCATTTCTAGTTTTAAAGCAAACAAAACAAGAGCACAGGTGAATGACCGGGCAGTTGTTCATCACAAGAAAATAGACGAAGAGACCTTATCCAAAAAGCTCAAAAGGGGTTGTTGAAAAGGCACGAGAAGAAGTATAAATTCTATAGGTAAAATAATGATGGCTCAGCAGTGGACCGGCATTAACCTTCACTCTTGAAGGGACACCAGAAGGATAACTCACCTGTAACTACGCCACTCATGAATTATCTGTCTTGTCACTCGTGAAGATAAATCTATCAAATCTAAACTATCACTTACGCTCCCTTTAGCCTGCTCTCTCTGTCTCCTGAGAGACAGAGATACGTTCTTTATCTAGGCAGCAATCAGGAAAGTCTCACCTAAGAATCAGTTGTGCATATGTAATCATAAGGCTTGCATGGAAGCCATGTGTTTATGGGATGTTAGAAAACACAGCAGGATTGAAGTCAGTCCACTGGAAAGAGGCACGTGTCAATGACAACTGTTGCAGAACAGAAACAGCTATCAAGACCCTGAGAAACCCTTCACACGCAGGAAATGTATGTTAACCAGATCCAGTCGAAAAAAATATTTCTGCGCTTCAGATTTTGCAGAGAGGGAGTCGGGGAGGAAGAATGAAATTAGTATTAAAAAACTAAATACATGAGGCATTCCAATTAGTATATGAGGGAATACATTGCTGAAGGCCCGAGGAAAACAATTTGCACAGGGAATGATGGTCCCTAAAACACTAGGAGCAGTGTAAAGAAAGAACAGTGCATTCTCCCAATGAGAAGGCTAATCTCAAGGTACTGCATTTCCTTACAAAGGATTAGCGGGAGGTGCTAACAGGTACACAATGGACCAAGATTCTCAGTGTACCATCACTGATGTCAAGGGACACTGATTTATACCATCTGAGGATCTGGCCCAATAAATCCATTCCTTCTGAGACCCTGTGGACCAAAGAGCTGATACTCTATCCTCTCCTGTACATGTTCAAAGACCTGGCACCCTATCCCCTGCTGTCCCTGTTCAGTATGTTGCCGAAAAAGGTCATTTACACAGAATCTTACAATATGCATCATTAATACTTTGGCTGATTGCTTCCCATTATGTTTTGGTCTCTCTGGAGTGCTGGACAATGGTTGGAAGAAGGGAACTAGGTGTCAGTACAGTACCGATTCTAATCCCCGCTCTGCCACTGACTCACTATGTAACCATGAGCAAATCACTTTGCCTCTCTGTGTTTCTCTTCCCCAGCTGTAAAACAGGAATAATTAAGGCTGAGAGAAAGTTGTGATTTTTTTAAGTTTAAAAGTTATGGCCACAGTTTGTTAAAGTTGCCGTTTGGTGAGGTCTGTTCAAGTACCATAAAAATTTCAAAACAAACACGCATGATTCGTTTATATACAAAATGGAAACCGGTAAGAAAATACTGTGTAGAGAGCAGAACTTTTTCAATCTTTCTGGTACTTTACAGGTCCATGGGCCATTACCCGCTTCCTGATGAGAAATGGAAACCCTGGGTACCCCTACAAGGAGCACCAGCTCTGGGTACTCACCCACACCTAAGCTCCAGCACCTTCTTCTATGGTATGCCGCCTGCCTTGCAAAGCAAGGCAGCAGCACGGAAGAGACGCTGTGTGTCTACATGGCCCCTGAAGGCAAGCTAGACGAAGAGATGGCTGGGCCAAATTTCAGTGGCGGTGTGACCCTGAAACGCCGCTTGCTTAAATTTGCGACAACTATTAAAAGTTGCAACGTGTGGTAGAAGTTGCGTTCCACAACAAAACTGCAGACCTCAATTATTCTTACAGCCTGAAGAATAACAACACAGGGCTGTGGGAAGGCCTAATATATGAAGGTGTGGACAGTGATACGAATATCATTGTTATTATTTCTGCAGTGTGAAGATTTCGTGGTGATGGTCTCCTTGTCTTGGACGTGTATAATTACAGTGCAGGTTACCCACGGGTGTATTCACACCACAGGAGGTTTACCCCCGGGACAAGGCAGACAGCACAGGCCTGTCGAAGGTGCTGCAGTCTTGGGCCAAGTTCTGTGCAGGACACACGTCTGTGTGACCCCTCTCCGTACATTTCTATTCCCTTCTTGTTCCCTGACCAATTCCTGAGACTAGCTTTGGGTCGCTGTATTAATGTGCGTTTTCCTACATTCAAAACCTTTCTGGTTTGGTTTGACTGGTGACTGCCCTGCTCCCAGAAGGAGCCATTTACACCTTCCCATTGTGCCCTGTGCTGAGAGCAGTCACGACAGAGAGTGGCACACGTTCTCCAGGCTCGCTGCAAGACCTTCTCTGCAATTCCACGTCCAGAAACTCTATTGGAGACCCAATGCTGTCCACCCCAAATGGCCAGTCAGTTAATGGGAGCTGAGTTTACTTAGCATCTCACAGGAGGTAGGATCACCACTCCTTAGAGATACCACCACCCCCCACACCGCTCCTTAGTGGCATAGCTCCATTAGAGCCATACTAACAGAGAGCCCTCCAGCACTGGCTACCCTGGAGATCACAGAAAAGATAGCACAGCTAGGCTTTCCAGAGAATCCCCATGAAGCCAGATAACTGGCCCAATTCTTTCCCTGGGCAAACCCTGGACGCATAGTGCAGAGTCCACAGTAGGTAGGGGGGGCGATATAGAAACAGTGCCATGGAGGCATGAGATGCACATGCAGAGATTCCGCTCATAGACTAGCAGTGGGAGGGAGCAATTCCATCAACCACCAGGACCTAAATTACCTTCCCCGAACCTTCTCCCAGCGCAGTCATTGGGAGTGTTGCAACACTTTAAAATCATCTCTCTTTAAACCTTTACAACATCATTGTCTCCCAAACAGGGCTCCCAATCCTGCGAACCCTTGCACACCAGAGCATTCCTTCCTCGCACGAGAAGTCCCAGAATGCTCAAAGCAGCTGCTAAGATGAGTAAGGGTCATTCCCGAGAGCAAAAGTTAGCAGAACCCAGCCCCTGGTGATGTAAGGAGGGACAGAGCTTTGAACTGAAATGGACATGCATGAAACATGATGCCCTGTGTCAATGCACATGCCACGGCTTTGAATTTCAATGCACAACATACGACAAGCCTTCAACCCCCATAAATTGTTTGGAGTTGGCTTCAATCCATTACGGTGCCATCCCGCAGGGGTTTCTTTTTCTTAATTCGAGGTAACTGGCTCACAGCCAAAGCTAAGAGGGTTACCTCCCTTTTTTCTGAAATAGTTAATTTACAAGTGGTATTCAATAAATACCTACACGAGCTCGGGGCTGGCAGCCAGTTTGCATTTGCTACTGTTGCCGCTCACGTCAGCAGTTTAAGACACCTCCGCTTGGAAAGCAGACCTGACCTGACTGAACAGGAGGCAGACAGGAAAGGAAAGAGTCTGCACATCATCAAAATCCTACTCCAGGATGACAGTACAGCAGACAGCATTGGCTACGAGGCAAACTCTTATTACTGCATCGTCTCCGCCTCTCTGTGAACACTGGCTGCATGAAAATGGTGATGGAAATGCAGGCTTTGAAGTAGTTTGTCTGGTTCCTGCTTCTCCTCCTGCTTGGAGATTTGTAACACTGTGACTACAACGCCAATCCATCACAGCAACCATACGATCCCCAAATGAAGCTGTGAGGTCCTCAGGCTTCAGCCAATACCAGGGTTCAAACAAGATGCTGCACAGATGAACATAGATCTTATGGCTAAGGCATGGGACTACTAGGACCAAAGAGGTTTAGGGTCTATTCCCAGCTCTGTCACAGACCCCCTGTATGACCTTGGGCAAGTCACCTTATCTCTCTGCATCTAAGTTCTCCACCTGTAAAATGGGAACAATAATACTTCCTCTCTCCTAGCACTGGATCCTCCTCGGTGCCTCTATGGAGCCTCCCTCCATGGGCCCACATCCTGGTTAGTGTTTCTTGGCACAATACACATAATACAATACAAATAACCACAGCAAAGAACCCCCCTATTTGCATGGATTTATTCCACCCCCCTGGAGGGATTAGTTCCTTATACGTGACCCTGGGACTTCAGAGAACATTACAGCTTTGCCTTTGATTCCAAATACAGTCTAAGTAAAGGGTCTGACCCTTCACTCTGTTCAGCACAAGGACTGTAGGAAGGGATCTAGCAGGTTCCCTCCCAGAGATCAAGGGTTTTACCCATGCCCCAAATTCTTCCCTTTCAAAGGGCTACTTCCTTAATGGGCCCTTCAGTCAGCCCCCACCCTCCTGGACTGAGATTTGTACAGTCCCCTCAGGGTGTGCCAGGTACTTTTCCTCTCTTCCAGGGAACTGAATTAACCTTTTCTTCCCCTCGCTGGGACACCTCCCCGCTCCAGCTATGGGGATAGCTGTTCACTGACAGCTAGCCCATGTCAACGCCATGCTTCCCAGACTAAAACAAAAAAGTCCTGTTTGTGAGGCGCCTGATACTGTAGTGTAGGGCAATTTAAGAAGCTGATGACAGGAGCCTGATCTTGTTTAACTGGTTCCATTTGGGATTGCAGAGCACAGAGCTAACGTCCCTCCCTTCGAGGAGTGAGCTGCACCACTGAACTCCAGTACAGGGATCTGGTTTGCAAGGCTGACCGTAAATGAGAACAGATGATGAACAGAGTCATGAGTTACGCCAATGAAGCTGTCATGCAAACTGGCATGAGAATAAAAAAAAGGGAGACGTGCGTTTGTGCATTATTACACAACCAGCGTCCAGCAGCCTCCAAAGCATGGCATCCGCAATATTTGGCAAAATGGGACACAGAGAACAAAGGGTTAACCTGAAGAGCATAATAACATAAGAATGGCCATACAGGGTCAGACCAATGGTCCATCTAGCCCAGGATCTTGTCTTCCAAAAGTGGCCAATGCCAAGTGCTTCAGGGGGAATGAACGGACCAGGCAATCATTGAGTGATCCATCCCCTGTCGTCCACTACCAGCTTCTGGCAAAAAAGATCATCCACTCCCAGCATCTCATCTGCCTATTTAAGTATTTATATTACACGCATCAACAACCATCTCTTGGCCACATCCACTCTAGCAAAAACTCCTTACCTTCATCCCCATCCTTTTATAGACAGCACAGCCTTGTAAAATTCACAGCTCAGTCCCTCTCACACCAGGATGTTCACAGTGATCCACTTGTGTTCAGTGATAGGCATGCATACAGATATCCATGTAGATAGCGCCGTCAAGGCATGCATTAAATTGTGGCCCCTTCTGATCATCTCTGGTAGCTGTCCAAACGCATGCTAAGGATCTAATGGTATTTTTCAAAAAAGGAGTTCTGGATAACCGCAGTGTCCTGGCCAATATTCCCTCTCTCAGTGAGACAGGTTTTCCTCTATAGGGCTGTGTGTGAGCTATTGTTAAGCACATAATGAATCCTCCATTTGGCCACACAGCCAGTAGTCAGCTCATTACTTTGTGAAGTGCTTTGAAATACACTGAATATGAAAGGTGTTCCGTAAGACCAAGTTCTGCTCTGTTTGATATTACAATACAGTCTGTTTGGTCATGCATCTTTTGTCTGTATCTCTTGAAGGCACCCAATTGTTCCCATAATTCAGTATTTTGCAGGGAGTCCATTAGCTTGAATTAGCAAAATTCTGCCACATCCACTTTTGAAAGTCCACGTTCTAAGGCCACAGAGTCAATTTTAGTACTTTTGCCATCACTTAGCAGAAAAACTCTTTCAAGTGTGTTTGAGGGGTAATGACTCAATTTTGTCAAACTTAACTCTCTCAATGCAAGTGAGTGAGAGAGTCACCCTATGACAAAATGGGTGTGCATTTTAATATACATAGATACATAGACTTTAAGGCCAAAAGGAACCATTAGATCATCTAATTGGACTTCCTGTATATCACAGGCACCCGGTAATGTCACCCAGTTACTCCTTTATTGAGCCCCATAATTGGTGTTTGGATAAAGCACATCTTCCAGAAAGGAATCCAGTCTTGATTTGAAGACCTCAAGACATGGAGAAACCACCACTTCCCTTGATAGTTGTTCCAATGTTTAATCACCCTCAATGTTAAAAAAAGAAATGGTGCCTTATTCCCAGTTTGAATTTGTCTAGCTTTAAACTTCCAGCCGTGGGTGCTTGTTAAGCCTTTGTCTGCTACATTAAAGAGCCCTTTAGTACCCCGTGTTTTCTCACTGTGAAGGTACTTATACACCATAATCAGGTCACTACTTGATACACACATATTGGGCTTTGATGACTGTGGTCCAAGTGAGAGCTACAGCTGGAATGTGACTGTTTTGTAGTTCTGTTTTGGACCCAGTCAGCATCTTGAACTAGCAAGTGCCATTACAAGATTTTGGTCCCAAATGACCTTGACTCTCCCCTCGGTTTTCAACCCCAACTCCCATCTCTGAATGGTCCATCTCTTTAGCCCATCCCTAATGGTTATTAGTGTATACTTGCTCTGCACGTAGCACCTTCTCCTCTCCTCCACCCCAGGGGAAAGCTAATTGGCTTAGAACCAGCACCACCACCTTTGTAAGTGCACTCAGAACAAAGCAGGATGGGTAAAGAGCACTAGGATGGCTGGTAGTGAGGTACTGCTTGTACTGTCACGTTTTGCTGTGCCTACATGGTGGCAAGCCACTTAAAAGGTATGTGACTGCATCCTAACTCATGAAAACAAGTGACCACGGCTTTGCATGGTCCAGTGGCCCTATCAGATAGGGCCTGATTCTTCTGTGTAACTCCACTGAAGCCGATAGCTGACTTCTGCTGTGCACTGACTCCCTTCCCCTTGTAGAGTTGCTTAGGGGACAGGTATCATCTGGCCCTTCAACAGCAGGGGGTGTCATTAGAGCCATGTCTCATACAGCAACAAGCGCACGGTCAGTGTCAGGGCCAGGACATAAGTGGCTGGGCCTAATGGTTAGTGGAGGGCACGGACGGGGACCCTACAGCAGCCGGCGTTCAGAACCAGGCGCTGAGGTCAGGAACCAAGAGTGAGATACAAGGAATCAGACCAAGTCCGGAAACCCGGAGGTCAGGGCTAGGAGACAGTAGCAGGTAGTGCTGGGTGAGGAGCCAGAAATAGGGTGGAGCCCAGATGTACAGACAGCTTCCTGTTCCTCCTTCTGGCTTTAATAAGGGGAGTGGGCTAGTCAGGAGCTCTGGTTTTCCATCAGGGCCAAGGGGTGGAGCCTTCTATCTGAGCTGGGCTTCAAGGCGCCCCACTTGTAGCTGGTGACAATAAGCCACCAGGTAGACGGTTGGAGCATGATGACCCCCAGGCACCCTGCAGACCCACATCCAAGACCCATGGGTCAAGACAGTCAGTGCAGACCCAACAAATAAAATGAATAGTAATGTTGGTAACACCACCATGCGGGGACTGCGGCTGGTGCACAGTGCCACTGGCTTCTCATGGTATCTTCCATGGAACACATCACACCAGCACCCCACATTCTGCACAGTCCGTTGCAATTCAAGGTGCTGGTTTTAATCTAAAGCACCTTCAGAACGCTGAGTCCTGGGTACCTTAGAGAGGGCTGCTTCTGTCCTCTTGGGTCACTGGATCAAGCTGGGATGCTCCAGTTAACTGTCCCCAGTTTTAAATGGGGGGATGAGGGTGTTAGGCCATAGTCAGTGGAGAGCCCTAGATTCTGGAACTTGCATCCCCACCTTGGTCTGGCAGGATGAGTGTTTGTTCATTTCCAGGCAAGGTTTATTTGTTTTCCCGGGCTTTTGATTAGAGGCTGGGTTGTGGAGCCGCAGAGTGGGTGAGTTATTAGTGCTGATGGGCTAGCTGGGTTGGGAGTGTTTGACAGCAGCCATTGGTCCCAATTTGGAATTGGATGATTTTTGTAAGAGAAACATACAGTCCGAGGGCCAGACACTGGAGAGAAGCAAGGTCTTGTGAACCAAAATAAATAAATCAATCACAACCCCGGTGTACATGGCTTTACCACAGCCAGACCGGACAAAACCCTCTCCGTTGATGTAGGAACTCCCCTTATGCCTCTCTAACAAACTCGCAGGCCAGCAGCCATGCATACAGCCTTCTTCCAAACCCATCTGTGTTTTGGATCTCGCTTTACGATCTCATTGCCAAGAGCAACTGTTTTGTGCTTAGCGACCACCTAGCTAGTATGTTCCCCCACCCTCCCTCCCATTAGAGGCTATACACGAAAGAAATAATACGCCCACCACAGTGGACGTTAGCATCAGGTCAGTGGTTTATTCACTGTGCAACATTCCCAAGCCACAGAGCATGGGCACCTTACCCGTTCTCCATTTTACCTACAAATGTACAGCTAGTGTGTACGTTAATGAGTCACACACAATAATGTAAACTAAACTAAGACACAGGGCTAACAATGGGCCCAATCCTGCAATGCAGATCTAAACAGCCACTGAACACAATGGGCTTGATTTTCCATTGCCCGCTGCAGTGCAAAATGAGTGTAAAATGGTATCACTTTATCTCTGTTTTACACTTATATTGCACTAGTATAAATGACTATACAAGGTGCAGGTCAATGGAGAAACAGGGCCAACAGGAATTTTTTCTTTTTGGGTATGGGGAAGGCAGGAGCAGGCCCAGTGCTAACTCATTCTGACTTTTAGAACAATGTTTAAATGCCAGTTGTGCCCTCCAAAGCCCACATGCTGCTTTCACTGGAATCCATGGCTGACACCTTGGCTGGATTTGATCCTCAATGTTTTCATTTCCACCAAGCCTTTCAACAACAACCTCCGCAAGACTCCATCACCCACTGCTTTACATGGGTCCGAAGTGTGCTGTCAGGGTCTAAAAGCCACTGGGGGAAGGGCTCTCTCTTCCCCTGTATGTTCAGTGCCAAGCACTCGGTCTGTGCTCAGTAAGTAATAACGTGTCTTGTGCTCCGGCTGAGGGCTTGATCTTGAGAAGGTCGATGCCCAAGATCTGCTGATATGTGCAAGCCAGCTCTGCATTAACAGTTACCACAGGGCCCCTAAGAAGTGAGATTATTGGGTTGGTTCTCCTCTCACCTGTGCTGGTGTCAATCAGGAGTAACTCCATTCTACTCCACCGAGTTACACTAGTGTAAAATAGCTCAGAGGAGCATAAGGCCCTAATTTATTATTTTTTAATCTTCTTCCACCTCAAAACAATCAATTAATTCTTCCCCACCTCTGGTTTTTCCCATTGCATCCTATCTTCTATGTGTCCACCTTTTAGCGTGTACGGGCCTGGTTTAGCAAAGCACGAAGACACACTTAGACAGGTGAGCAGTGCCATTGAAGCCAAAGAGTGGTAAGTCTCCTTAATGGTTTTTAGTGAATTCTGAAGTCAGTGAGACTAGTCACGTACTTATGAATGATGACTGGCCATGCAAAGCAGCCACTGGCATACACAAATGAGTCCAACATCCCCAGTTGTAAGCTCAAATGCCTAGACTGCACATGCAGTTGCAGTAACTGTGCGTGCAAAGTAGGCACACAAACATGTGTGAACATGCACAGGGACATCAGGCCTCGGCTCTCTGAAAAACAAAGCATGAGTAACAGTTACTGGAGATTCAGATTTCATGCATTTCTTTGCTGATTTTTTTTTAACCTTGGAACTGGGAGGCTATGATTTTAGCTTCTGCATTATGCCAGTTGGCAGCATTTATCCGGCAGCTTTTCCTCACTTCCTAGCACCCCTCCCAATCTATCCTCCCCACCCAGCACTAGCAAGCCAGTGCCACTCCCCAGTGTGTAAACAACAAGGAGCAGCACAATGTCTAAAGATTAAAAGCAATGACACCGGAAAGGAGCAGAGAGGGACTTTTCACCTTATAGCTACTCAAACAGCCTTTACCTGACATGATCCTGAAGAGCAAAGATCCATTTAAAATACAAATCCCAATGAAAGGTATCTGTCCTCCTGTTAAAATTTACGCCCGATTTCCAGACTGAAGCTAGACAAATTCAGGCTGGAAGTAAGGCATACATTTTTAAGAGTGACGGCTATTAACCACTGGAACAATTTACTAAGGGTCATGGTGGATTCTCTATCACTGGCAACTTTTAAATCAAGGTTGGATGTTTTTTCTAAAAGATCTGCTCTAGGAATTGTTTTGGGGAAGTTCTATGCCCTGTGTTTTGCAGGAGGTCAGAGTAGATGATCACAACGGTCCTTTCTGGCTTTAGAATCTATGAAAAGTTTTATATTACCAAAAAAATAAAGGCTCCTCCTACAGGACTCTGCTGGGAGAAGCTAGGGACACTCTGAAACTGGAAACATTCTATACAGCTGTCCACGAGACCAGCCAATAGGCCTCATCCTGATCCCACTGGCGCCGGTGTCAATCTGAAGTAGCTCTATTGAAGTCAATGGCATAACATGGGTATAAAACCAATGTAAGTGAGAGCAGCATTGTTATTATTAGTAGTATTTACAATAGCATCCAGAAACCCCATCTGAGATCAGGGACCTCATTATGTTAGGCAATCTTCAAACACAGCAAGAGGGAGTTCCTGCCCAAAGATACACAAAGGGTGGGAGAAAGAATGTGTTATCATCATCCCCCTTTACAGAGGGGAAACCTCGGCACAAAGAGAATAAATGACTTACCCAAGGTTACAAAGAAAATCTGTGGCAGAGCTAAACATTGACCCTAGATCTCCTGAGGCCAAAACCAATTCCTTAACTGCAAGGCCATTCTACCTCCCTTCAAGCCCAAGTGTTGGAAAAGTGGAGTTACGGTAGGTGACAACCCAGGATTTCAATCAATATTGTCTCATAGATCATTTCAAGCAAAAGTGGCAAAAGCATTTTTATGCTAATACAACCAAATCTGGGCAATTCACACCGCTTGGTATGCCTTTTCTTAACTAATACCACACAATAAAACACTGCTCAGAATCCAATATAATCTAAAAACAACTTTATGGCTTCTAATTTTAGCACTAATCTTCCCTTGCTATGGTTGTGTGATTTCTAATTATTTTATCCCCAGCCTTGCTTTGATGGATAGTTGTACCTTTTCCAATACAGAGAGACTTGTAAAGTGCTTTTAAAAAATATGTTGATCATTTCCCATTGTTAATTTCCAATTCCTATATAGAAGTCTGAAGACTATATTCTCCTATATGGTTTCATTGGGGGAAGGGGTCGGTTATTATTAATAGCAATAAAATAAAAAGGAAGACCCTGTTTTTAAAGAAATTCCCAAACTGGTCTTGAAAAACATTATATTTTTTCCTAAAAGTTGTTAAAGGCCATAAATCCATTATCTAGATACAGATCACTTAATAATTTAATGCCTTTGGCTTGGCATTGTTCCCAGAACATTTTGCCTTTATCTGTCTTTATTTTCAGGTTATAACAAATTGAGGAATAATACGGTGTGTTGAAATCTTGAAGACAATTCATGAAGAATTCTGAGAAGTGGAGTTACCTTGATAGTATCTCAGAACAGAGGGTGCGTGTTTGTGTGTGTGTGTGTGTGTGTGTATGTGTGTGTGTGTGTCCGTCCCTGTAGGGGTAAGGGAAGGAGAAGGTTGAATAGCGCCTTCTGTTCAGTTTCCACTCATCAGGTGTTTTTTTAATGTCTTGTCACACCTCACAGCTCATTAAAATCCCTGAAAGTACATGAATCAATGTGCAGCTAGCCTCCGGCTCTGCTGACGCTGTGCAACATGTAGTCACTTTTGCTTTTATAAATAAATTAGGACCAGGGTGTGGTCTGGTCTTCTACCAGTGCAGGGAGAAGGAGACAAGTTGATTCTTCCTCTTTCCCCCTCTTCTCAGGCACTTCCTACAACTTAACTAGGGTGACCAGACAGCAAATGTGAAAAATCAGGACAGAGGGTGGAGGGGTAATAGGTGCCTATATAAGAAAAAGACCCAAAAATCGGGACTGTCCCTATAAAATCGGGACATCTAGTCACCCTAAATTTAACGCTAGTTGTGGTATCTGAATATGAGGCTAGCACTAAAAGGGGAGGGGCCACAGCCAGTTGTGGAGTGGAATGCACACTGTACTTGCTTACGGGGTGCAGCAGCAGATATGCCCCTGCCAAATCTCCTGGCGGTATTGTGCCTCCTAGTGTTTCCACAGTGTAGAGATGTGACCATAAGGCCCAAATGGGTTCTCATTTAACTGGAGGCATTGTTGATTGTTTTGGAAGTGCTGGAAAGACAGGGCCAGATCCTCAGCTCGTCAATGGAGCTGTGGCCAGTGTATACCAGCTGTTACATGGTGTATGATCAGATTCACATCCAGGCTGCCTCAACATGGAGCCGATTTTTTACCCCTTCATCCTGAATACATGGGGCCTGGTTCTGATCTCATTGAAGGCTCCACACAAAAGTTGCACCTAAACTGGATGAGAAACTGATTTAGTTAAATTGGTACAAACCTTTTGTATGGACACTCATTTCAAATTCAGAGTGCCCTATAGCTTAATTCAGTGCTCAAATGGTGTGTAACCCACTCCTTGCAGGGGCTTTACCTGAGGATTTCTGTACAGCGATTCCTGACTCACACCTGCATAGCTGGCAGCATGCAGACCAATAGTCTGTGTGTGCATGGTGGGGGAGGGGACGTTCAGTGGTTTATTCCCACAGGTTTATGTTGCAACATCCTAATAAAGCAAGCAATTGGAAAACCACCATCTGACCTACGACATCTTTGTGTCAATTACGTTCAAAGCTTTGAGAGGAGCCATTAAAAACACAGAGCGAATGAATTTAGCTGTTCGTTTAATTCAAGAAAAACCCCAAGCCCAAAAGGGGATGTGAAAGAATAGCTAATTGCAGTGCTGCTGCTTAACAAAGACTCACTCCCTTTCTTGCTCCTCGCCCCTTCCTCTTTCCCTGCTTGGTCCTTTTCAACCTAGTTTCATCTCTTTTCTCTTCACACAGGAAACTAACAAGGTTCCTGAGCAGGAAGCTACATCCCCACTCCCCACTACGATTTACAAGGCAGTGAGCTGTCATTTCTTTTTTAAAAACAGCGCAGTGCAGAACAGCTGTAACAAAGACTGTCAAAACAGGACCCAGCCCAGTCAAAACCCTCAAACCCTGATCCTGGAAATGTCACCGGACATTTGTTGCATCAGAATTAGAATAGGACCAGTCTTGTGGTACTGATGGATGCCACTCCAGCACTGTGAAGCCAGTTTCATCATCATCAGTTTCATTCTGCTGTAACACTATTACTCCTGGTCTCCTAAAATAAGGGCTGATCCAGACAGGTGCTGAGCAACCGCATATCCTACTGAAGTCAATGGGAAGCTGCTTTTATTAATCCTCCTCTTATGGAAAAATCCTACAGAATGTAATGGAAATGATAACCTTCTACAGATTTTTTAAAATTAACCATCATATAGCATTTAAGAGAGACAGATGCACCTGCTATACAATTCTGTTGGATGTTTGAAACCTAAAAACCCTACAGAAAGAAGTTCATTCCCTCTTAAATTTGATTGGGTTTCAGAGCAATTTCTGTAGCACCCTGTTGGCTCCATCCCTATTAAATTCAATTGGACTTTTCCATACAGGGTCAGCACTTTTCAGAATCAGGCCCTTAGAGTTAGCTTCAGTTTACAGTGGGCTTTTTACTTTGGGATTATTGAGGCGGAAGGCACAATCTGGCCCTTCAAATGGAAAGAAGTCTGGACCAAATTCTATCCATGCTCATAACCCATACAACCCTACTGATATTACTCCTGGGGGAATTCTGTGCCACTGCACACAAACAGAATTCATATGCCATGCAACAAAAATGTTCCCACAGAAAATAAATTCTGCCAGAAAGGTTCTGCAGTTACTCCTTTCGCCCACCAGTGGCCACTGTGGTGCCAGAACAGAGCAGCTACTCCCAGGCAGCAGTAGCCCCAGCTGCAGATAGGGAAGAGAAAGAGGCTGCCTTCCTCACTGCGCCCTGCTTGTGGGGCTAGGTCAGGAGACATGGGATATGGGGGCACGGATAGCATGGGGTACATGGGACTGCTGGGGGATCACAGACGGGGGTTCAGAAGGGCTAGTGGGGGGGCAGACTGGAGCGGGGGCTGAATGGGAGTGGGGATACCGGGACACATGGGGAAAGGGGGTGAGGGTGCAGGGACACATGGGGTGGCTGAGTAGGGGTGAAGGGCCACATGGCGATAGGGGTGCAGGGTCACATTGGGATGAGAGAGGGGATAGTTGAGTGGGGTTGCAAGGACACATGGGGATGGGTGGTGCAGGGACACATGGGGATGGGGGCAGATGTGCCTAACAATGAGAGGGACTAGAGGTCAGCCAGGTTCTGCATGGTGGAGGCTTCCTAACAATCCCTCTCGGTCCCCAAAAAACCTGTTCCATACTTCTCCCACTCACACCCAACAACCCTCTAAGTTCACACTCAGGCTCCTTCCCGGTAATTACTTCCCTCTCCCTCTGCTCCTCCATTACCCTTGACTCCCCCAAGCCTTTGCACTGCTTCTGAGAGGTGCAGGAAATAAATTTCTGTATAGTAGTTTAAATGAATTATTACTCAGAGTTCTGTATTAATATGCCTAGTAAGGAATCTGTCAAAAAACATTTCCTGAATCTTTTTTGTTGTCTGCATTGCTACAGACATACGTGCTGACAGTATTTTGAAATAAATTACCAAAATAATTGAATCTGGCATGATTATATTGAGTTACTTTGACAAATAAAATATGCAGAATTTAAAATATTGTGTGAGAGTTTTTAATTTTTTGGCGCAGAATTCCCCCGGGAGTAATCTGAGATTAGTGGAGCTGCACAGGGTGCAAAGTAGGGTGGAATTGGCCCCTATATGTTCTGGTGTCCAATTATGCAGCTAAGAGCATATTTTTAAGAAGAAATCAGAGTAAGTGTTCAACACGCTTAGTTGGGGCCAGATTTTCATGACAACTAAGCTCCCCTTTAGACATCCAAACATAGGCTCAGCCCCCAACATAAAGATCCCTTTTAAGGATCTAGCCTCATTCTGGTGCCTAGATGGAATCAGTTTTATTTTTGAAAATCTGGTCCCTGATTGTAGGTACTGAGCTCTTCTGAAAATTCCGAACCTTGTGGGGTTTTTCTCCAGAGAAAGCCAACACATTGAGCCTTGAATTATTTTTGATGGTGTGAAATTATTTTATTAAAAATGTTTTTACGGCTTTCTCAAAGTTAAGTTCAGGAGTGCTCTTTCGTAAACAGGACACATGGAAAACCCAGCCAGGCTGGTGATCAAGAAATTCCCACTCTGGAAGTAAAGGATTTAATTTTATTCTTTTGGATGGTGTTGAGGCTGTAATTTGGAACACTAGTTATTATTACAGCGTCAAATTACTGATCTACAGTGTGACAACATTGAGAAAAAGAAACGCATTTAGCCAGGAAAGTTCCATTCACGGACTGCATCTGGTTTTTAGTGAGGGCCTAAACTTGACCAATTTCCAGGCGGATTAGCGAGCAGAAGGATATGTTATACTGAAGATCGCAGTGAGTGACCAACTCAGATTAGAATCAGGATCCAGCCCTTTGATCTAATCACTAGGTGCAAAAGTTCTAATGCCACGTGGCAGCCATCTCAGGGTCCTGGTAAGACGAATTCTGGAGTTTTTCACCTCTAGGTCAATAGGTCGGAAACAACTAAAGTCAGTAGTAACTGAGGCTCTAATTTCCCATAGTGCAGGTTGGACTATATCAGGGGTCGGCAACCTTTCAGATGTGGTGTGCCGAGACTTCATTTATTCACTCTGATTTAAGGTTTCGCGTGCCAGTCATATATTTTAACGTTTTCAGAAGGTCTCTTTCTATAAGTCTATAATATATAACTAAACTATTGTTGTATGTAAAGTAAATAAGGTTTTTAAAATGTTTAAGAAGCTTCATTTAAAATTAAATTAAAATGCAGAGCCCCCCAGACCGGTGGCCAGGACCCGGGCAGTGTGAGTGCCACTGAAAATCAGCTCACGTGCCGTCTTCGGCACCCGTGCCATAGGTTGCCTACCCCTGGACTATATGAACCTAAACAGAATAGATTCACAGGTTTTAAAGCCAAAATGGACTACTATGATCATCTAATCTGACTTCCTGCATAAAATACAGCATACAATTTCACCCAATAATTCATGCAGTGAATTTAGAACAGAACAATTGCTGAGGACCTGATCCTGAGAGATGCTGAGTGCCTCCTACGTGGGGTTGAGAGCTCTCAATTTCCATTGGTTTCAGTATCTCTGGAAGCACTAAACCATTTGCAGGATTAGCCTTCATGGCCTATGCAAAGCAAGTTGGTGGTCTCAGTCCAGTCCCTAACAGAGAAGCGATATGATAAAAAAACAAACAAAACAAAAAAAAACCACATTAACAGGAACATCAATTGGTTCCTTCACTGGTCATCTGAGAAGAGAGGCCTGGAATCAAATAGATCATAGAGATTAAAGTAGCTTCTTAGACCTTGAGATGGTCTCTCTAGCTCAGGGTTGAGACTCAGGGCCGACGAGTGCGGGGGGAAGCCGGTACAAATTACCGGGGCACGGCGGTCCGGAAGAGGGCCCGGGGCCTGGTTTTCCCAGCTGTTTAGCTGGTCCGCCCTTGCCGGGGGGCCTGAAAAAAAATTTTCACCAGGGCCTGAACCCGCTCTCGGCGGCCCTGTTGAGACCCAATGACATTGGAGAAATCGGGGCGAGGGATAACATCAGGAAAACTTTCATGGATCTGCTCATGCTGTACAGATGCTATTGTCTGTCCTCAGAGCTGCCAAGCTGGTACCGTTCATGAGTGCTGAATTCATACTATGTAAATAACACTAATACGGGGATGTTTTGTTTGCACAGGACCTAACGGAGTCAAAGGTCCATGGCTATTCCACAAAGAATATGAAAGAAAATTACTCAGTATAGACTGTGCCTCTTTGAGTGTCTATAAAAGAAGCTAAGAAACCTTCACCAAGAATGGGCCAGTGGTTAGGGCATAGGACCTGGATTCAATTGTCTTCTCCATCAGACTGCTTGTGTGACCTGGGGCAAGTCACTCAGCCTCTCTGTGCCTCAGTTCCCCAGCTGTACAATGGCCCTACCGACCTTCCCGGGATGTTGTGCGGATAAATCCAGTGAAGATTGTGAAGCACTCAGATCCTGTGGTGACGGGGGTCATACTAGTACCATACACAGATAGGAAGACTCAGTTAGCAAAGCACCACTGCAGGAAACCATCATGGGTAGGGAAGCCCAGCACACTTTAAACAGAGGGGAGAGCTTGAGGGGGCTTTTGTGCTGGTGCTTCTGCATGGGTGGCCTGGAGACCCCCAGGGCTCTGAGTAGCCAGTCCCCCCTCTTTTTCTCCAAGGGGAAGGGATTTGGGAAGCAAACAGTTCTCTCTTCTCACGTCCCATCCCCACCCCTGGAAGGACTTGGAGAAAACGCTATAAGAAGAATATCATGATGGTGATTTCCTCCCTCCTCGCAGGCTTCCTGTCCCAGGTATTTCCACAGAAAGGATTGATCGGGCACAATATCTTTTTAACTTAGGATGTTTAACCTGGCAGCGTCCCGCTATCCTTATATCTGTGCCCTCACAACATTCAGATGAACACTGAGCTTGCCAGGCTACCACATCCTGTTTTCCCCCTATTCCACTTCCTGATCCACCAACACAGGTTTGGATTGTCCCTGTGTCTCTTCGCCACACTAAGCAGTACAGTACACAGGCATAGACATTCTACCAGTGCACAATGGCTGGTGCTTTGAACCTTTGCTGTGGGCTAATCCCTCTGCTACAGGGCGGTGAAAAGACAGGCCAGCTAAACTGGCTGTGATTGACATGAAATGGGTTTGCACCCCTGGATCCTGTTACAGAAATGTTCACCTGGGATACATTCTATGCCACAGGACGAGCATCAAAACAAACAAACAATCTCACCCATGCACTATAAAAGCTTGAGTCCCCCCACTCCTTCCCTTCCCCTCCTCGATGTGAAGAAATCAGCTTGTGCTACCCGGATTCTTGGTGAAGTGACTAAACCAGAGGACAGATTTCCCCACCATTCTCCCCCTGCCGCTTCACGCCTCTGCCTCTGGCCAGGTACCAACTACAAGTTGCAACAGGTGTTAGGATACCCATGGATTACACAGGACAGCAAGGGAAAATTCTCATCATGAGAGCATCCTAGATTCAAAGCAATAACCTTCCTGATCAAGCCACAGCCTGCCCCCCAGTGAAAAGGTGGGGTTAGGTGTGTAGGGGTGGAAGCAGCACATACAGTGCTTCTTTCGTTGACTTATTCCCTGGCATAACTCCCATTCCTGCACCTCTGTGAAGCTAGGGGGTGGAGGGCAGAGCTGCGAGTCGAAGGAGCATTGCCAGAGTTTCTTCCAAAGACCACCTATCACAGAGCCAGCAATGGATATGGTAAGCGGGGGAGTGGAAGAAGTAAAGACAGCCACTGGGAGAGGTGGAGACTACTGGAGTTAGCAATGTGGAGTGGAAGGGACAGGAGAAGCCACCTCCAGGATGGGGAGTGATAGGGCTAGGTGGGCAGAGAGTCACCAGGGAGCAGTAAAGGGTGACATAACGAGAATGACGTTTTGGGTGGGGGACATAAAAGGAAGAGCATGGAAAGGGAACCATGGCAATGCAGCGCTGCATGTGGGGGAGACGGTGGGGAACCCCACTCTGAATTTGTGCCCGGGCACTCACCCAGCTATGGTTACCAGCCTGGATTTTCTACTTCCAGTGCCTAGGCCAAAACCAGTTCCCGGATGGCCTTCCCATCCCCAGAGATGCAGAGCCTGATTCTGTTCCCACTTACACTGGTGTGTAATAGAATCAGGCCCATTTTGTATGAGAAACCAGAGTCAGGCCCATTTTATTGCGGTTTGCTCAGAGAAAGGTCCCATCATCCAGTAGCCATGGAAATGGACCTTTAGTACCTGTTTGGAGGCAAACTTCTCCCTCCCCCGCTTCCCCCGGTTAGTGCAGTTGCTAGCTATTCTGCTACTGCTCTAAAAACAAGCCTAGCGAATCTCCCCATTCTTACTGTGCTGTAATTTCCAAAAACTTTGTTTGTCTGTTTAAGTTATTTCTTTCATTTAAAGAAACAGTGCAGTGTTCCAAAGTGATGGCTCAGCTCTCTGGAGTAACCCGTTAGGGATCATTGCAGTAGCATATTTTTATAGTGGCAAACATGGAAGGTTTATTTGCATTAGGGTTAATATGGACGCTTTCATTCCTAATGCAGAGAGCTAGGACGTTTTTAACAAACTTACCCAAAAGGTGCAAAGTACAGCACAAGGATAGCCCTTAAAACTTGCCCAATTGGCTTGGATAAATGAATAAATAATTGTGGTAGTAAACCTGAAGATTTGGAATACTTCAAGGTATTTGCTAGGCTAAGTATAGAGGAGTACAAAGGAATACTACAGATAATGAAGTGTCCTAAATCTATTTATCTTCAGTAAGGCTGATGAGTTTTTAATGGCTGCCGTGGTGTTTTTCCAGCTCCACTATGAGAATTTTCACCACCACTAGCTTTATAAAAATAAAAAAAAAACCCACAAAAATATTACTACAGAAAAAGCTTCAGAATCCTTCAGATTCCTACTGCGATACTGCCATGTGCTGGCATATTAGAATAGTTTTATTTTTTTAGTAAGGCTACGGATTCCAAACTAATGTCATGTTTTTTTTGTTTGTTTGTTTTTTTAAAAGAGGAATACCCGCTGAGTTCCTGATCCGAAACGGCTCTTTTCACCTATTTAACTAACCTCCTTGGGTGATCCAGAGAGTACAGCCTACATATCTTGAAGGGGCACTAATATAACCAGAGGGTCTATACAAACTATGGTACATGCTCTAAATCCTGATGGACATTTGACAAAAAGGAAGGTCATGATTAGGGTAGAGATGTAGGCCCTGATCTTTGGCTGGTGTGAATCGGCAGAGCTCCTTTGAACTGTGCTTATTTATACCAGCTGAGAACCTGGCCTGCAGTGTTCAAAAGGTTAATCAACAATGATTAGCAATTTAACATGCACAGTAAAAGGAACAAAAGTGTATCAATCCGGTGTAACTCCACTGAAGTCGATAGTGTTTCTACAGATATAGAAATGGTTTAATTTGAGAACGAGTGTGTCCCTGTAGCTTTAAAAATATATGGTTTACATTTATAGATATGGTTATTATATGAACATAAAAAAAAACACCTTCTAAAATAATGAGACAGATCATCAGCTGTTTAAATCAATGAATTTACCCCACCTGTGGATCTGGTCCACACAAAGGAATGAGTTACACCCAGGGTTGTCCAGAGTTTACATTCAGCGGATAACTAAGTGAGAGAGATCTTCTCATGGACCCGTCTCTCTTCTCCAGTCACCACTGCTTTCTTCTCTGTCCCTCCACTCTCTCCTGCCCATCTCTTCTCTATCCCTCCATGGCTTGGCTCTCAACATGGTCAATCCCGTAGACCACAGCAAGCATTCTAGTGAGCCCTGGTGGAGCAAGGACCAGGATTGGGAAACTACAAGTTGCACAAAACTGTTCTGCAAATTTTTAGATTTGTTTTTAATTCACAAAAATCTTGCTTTATGTACAAGGCAGAACAAGGGGCCAGATCCTCAGCTGGTACAAATTGGCATAGCGTCCCGCTGAGGATCAAGCCCCACAGTGTGCTGGATTGCTCCCCTGGAGAGATGCATTTTAAAGCACGTTCAAAAAAGAAAATACTCGAAATCATATTCAAAGCCACAACTGGGTACGTAGCATCCCATAGACTCATAGACTCATAGACTTTAAGGTCAGAAGGGACCATTATGATCATCTAGTCTGACCTTCCGCATGATGCAGGCCACAAAGCCATCCCTACCCTTTCCCTTGACTCTGCTGTTGAAGTCCCCAAATCCTGTGGTTTAGAGATTTCAATTAGCAGAGAATCCTCCAGCTAGCGATCCCTGCCCCATGCTGCGAAGGAAGGCGAAAAACCTCCAGGGCCTTTGCCAATCTACCCTGGAGGAAAATTCCTTCCCGACCCCAGATATGGCGATCAGTAGAACCCCGAGCATGTAGACAAAATTCTCCAGCCAGACCCTCATTGGCCATTATACTATTTACCAGCGATGGCACGCTGTTCCTTTGATGAAACTCACGTTATCCCATTAAACCATTCCCTCCATAAACTTATCTAGCTTAATCTTAAAGCCAGACAGGTCCTTCACCCCCACCGTTTCCCTCAGAAGGCTGTTCCAGTATTTCACCCCTCTGACGGTCAGAAACCTTCATCTAATTTCAAGCCTAAACTTCCCCACGGCCACTTTATATCCATTCGTTCTCGTGTCCACATTAGTACTGAGCTGGAATAATTCCTCTCCCTCCCTGGCATTTACTCCTCTGATATATTTAAAGAGAGCAATCATATCCCTCCTCAGCCTTCATTTGGTCAGGCTAAACAACCCGAGCTCCTCTAGTCTCCTTTCGTACGACAGGTTTTCCATTCCTCTGATCATCCTAGTGGCCCTTCTCTGTACCCGTTCCAGTTTGAGTTCATCTTTTTTAAACATGGGAGACCAGAACTGCACACAATACTCCAAATGTGGTCTCACCAGTGCCTTGTACAACGGAAGCAGGACCTCCTTATCCCTACTAGATATACCTCGCCTAATGCATCCCAAGACCGCATTGGCTTTTTTCACCGCCACGTCACATTGTCGACTCATAGTCATCCTGCGGTCTACCAAGACCCCGAGGTCTTTCTCCTCCTCCGTTACTTCTAACCAATGCGTCCCCAGCTTGTAACTAAAATTGTTGTTAGTCATCCCTAAATGTATCACCTTACACTTTTCACTATTAAATTTCATCCTATTACTATTACTCCAATTTACAAGGTCATCCAAGTCTCCCTGCAGAATATCCCGATCCTCCTCCGAATTGGCAATACCTCCCAGCTTTGTGTCATCCGCAAACTTTATCAGCCCACTCCTACAATTGGTTCCGAGGTCAGTAATAAATAGATTAAATAAAATGGGTCCCAAAACCGAACCTTGAGGAACTCCACTGGTGACCTCCCTCCAACCTGACAGTTCACCCTTCAATACGACCCGCTGCAGTCTCCCCATTAACCAGTTCCTTATCCACCTCTGGATTTTCATATCGATCCCCATCTTTTCCAGTTTAACCAATAATTACTCGTGCGGTACAGTATCAAACGCTTTACTGAAATAGAGGTATATTAGGTCCACCGCATTTCCCTTATCTAATAAGTCTGTTACTTTCTCAAAGAAGGAGATCAGATTGGTTTGGCACGATCTGCCCTTGGTAAAACCATGTTGTAATTTGTCGCAATTGCCATTGACCTCCAGGTCCTTAACTACTTTCTCCTTCAGAATTTTCTCCAGCACCTTGCACACTACAGATGTTAAACTGACAGGCCTGTAGTTACCCGGGTCACTTTTTTTCCCTTTCTTGAAAATAGGAACCACATTAGCTATTCTCCAGTCCAACGGTACCACCCCCGAGTTTAAAGATTCATTAAAAATTATCGCTAAGGGGCCTGCTATTTCTCGCGCCAGTTCCTTCAATATTCTTGGATGAAGATCATCCGGTCCGCCCGACTTAGTCCCGTTAAGGTGTTCAAGTTTGGTTTCTACCTCGGATACGGTAATCCCCCCTCCAGTATCCCCCTCTGTCGCGCTGCCAATAGCATCCCATAGCACATGGTCCTATGCTGTGTCCGGCCAAACAGCATACTACCTTGCAAGAAATCCAGACTCAGGTCAAGCCTTAGCATCAACCTTGCATCATGCTCTTCAGCCATTGGACAGCACTGCACCAATGACATGTATGGTAAATTATTGGTGCATCATCTCCAGCGACTCAGAGCCTGATACTGTACAGAGCCCTCCATGCCTGCTGGAAGATTCCAGGTGTCCTCAACTCCCTCTCACTTCAGTTGTAAGAGCTTTAGAAAAGCTCTTATTATTATTTGTGCAACAGATTTGTCAGATAACTACAAATGCTTGCAAACGCAAAGGCAGACTCCTCCTGCTTATAAAGCAAAGGTCATCCAACCAGGAAACAGAGGCAACACCACGTGATTGAGGTGACCAATCATGCCATGCAACGAATAAGAAAAACAGCTGGTCAACAATCCAGAGGTTGGAATTTGTTAACACAAACTATCTGCTGCGAATGACGAACGAAGTAGAAAATGTCACGACCCGCTTGTGGGTGAGTCACAAAAAAACAACACAAAGAGCTGTGTTTGCAGAATCATCTGCTGAGAGTGAATAATTTGAGCAGTTCTAAGTGTGAGTAAGGGCTACAGAACTGGCTCAGTGCAAATGCTTTTGTAGCTTAGCCCTACTAATAAGCAATTCCAAACCCCAAGACAAAAATCCCTAGCGGTGTTGTCAATGCTCACGATTTTATCATGAGTCTTTTAAGATTCGTGATTTTGGTTAGAATTGCAGCTGCTGGAATTATCTTATACCTGAGAATCTCCATTTACATTTTTTTTTAAAGTAAACGTTTAGCCCTTGCAGAGAAAAGCTTGAAAACTTGAACCCCAAATGTTTTGACAAGAGCAGGCAAATGAAAAGGACCCCAAACTTACTATTGACTATAAATATCATGATTTTTAAGGCAATCTCTTGATTTGGCAGGGGGCTTGATTTCTGAACACGTGGAGTTGGCAATACTGCTAACACTGAACATGAGAAGTAATGGGCATTGGAAGGAACGGTGAGCCCTGCAAAAGACATTTTCCTCTGAGCAACCACATGGATTACAGACTGCCGGGCCCTATCCTGTGGACTTCAGTGGAGCAGAGCAGGCCTTGAAAGAGAAATTAAAACCTAGAGCTGTTTCTTCATTTTCCTAAGCAGGAAATAAAGCAGGCCATGAAACAAACAAACAGAAACCCTGACAGGGTTTGTGGCTGGTGGGGGCCTGCCAGGAGGGAAGTGAAAAGCCATAATAGGAGGGAACTGGGCACACAGAGCTCTTGATTCCTCAGGGCACCGGCAATTATAGACTGGAAAGTCTTTTTCCCCCCCTCCTTTTCAGCTGTTAGAAAACATTGGCCCCTCATGCTGGATTGACTCTGCCAGGGAATTGCACAGTGTCAACTCCAGCTGTGTTTGACGGGACTGGAGTTCGCAACAAATGTGCTGGGCCTTGAAAAGCGCTGAGGGCGAGGTGGGAGAGAGTGACTCAGGGGGAGCAGTTCAACCTCCTCCACCACTTGCCGGAGTTAGTGTTTGAGCAGGGCTATGCTCTGCAGGAAGGTGGCCAGGAGATGGCTTGAGACACGCTGGGAAAGAAGGGGGAGACAAAGCAAAAAAGGAAACAGGGAATTCTCCCCCCTCCTCATTCCACAGGAAAAGCAGCACTCAGGACGGAAGCGGTGAGAGCCCCATGGCCAGGGGCAGAGAGTTGTATGGGCCCATGGTGCCCGGGCTCCAGCAAATTCAGAGGCCGGGGGGCCTGGCTCCACCAATGTTCGGGACCCCAACACTACCTCCCGCACCGTCTTCTGCCCTCCAATCCACTGTCCAAGCCCAGAGCCTGCATCCAGCACCCAAACTCCCAGGGCCGGCTCCAGGCACCAGCCCACCAAGCTTGTGCTTGGGGCGGCACCTGGAGGGGGGCGGCACGGTGCTCTGGCCGCTGGGGAGGGTGGAGCCGCAGTGGGCTCGCCGCCCTCCCCCGGCGCTCTGGCCGCCAGGGAGAGCGGAGCCCCGGCCGGGCTCGCCGCCCTCCTCCTGGGGCTCCGACTGCCAGCAGAGCCGCGGCGGGCTCGGCGCCCGCCCCCTGGTGCTCCGGCCGGTCGGGGAGAGCGGCCCGCGGCCGGGCTTGGCGCCCTCCCCTGCCGCGCTGGGAGAGGGGGCAGCGGGAGGCATTTTTGCCTTGGGCGGCAAAAAAGCCAGAGCCGGCCCTGCAAACTCCCTCCCAGAGCCCGCACCCATCCTGCACCCAAACGTCATTGACATTCTCTGGTACAAGGTGAAATTCAGCATTCTCTTCTTTGGCTGCTAGCTGATGAGCTTGAAATGTTCCACTTCTTTCCTACTGTTAATACAGCAGAATCGCCTTGGATTTCAGTTATCTGAAAAGAACATGAATACTCCATTACATGCATCTGATGAAGTGGGTATTCACCCACGAAAGCTCATGCTCCAATACATCTGTTAGTCTATAAAGTGCCACAGGACTCTTTGTTGCTTTTTACAGATCCAGACTAACACGGCTACCCCTCTGATACAGGAATACTTTTAACATCCTTTTTTGACTCTGCATGGCAGCTTCACATAAACAAAACCTCCAATTTCAAACTTGAGGTTTATCACCTTTCTTACAATCTACGCGCTAGCTGCATTTCTCCTGCTTGTTCTCAACACATTCGCAAATCGTTTCATTGGACGGGATGATTTTAAAAGGAAAACGTGTAAACCCTTGACAGGTAGTAAGTCATATATTGGCCTTGCGTCCTCTTAACCGTTCAAAAAATGATACTCCTGTTGTTGAGTGGTCCAGTAAAGCAAACAGTGTTTCATATAAAGCTGCTTTCCCTGGTCTCACTTGCAACCTGGTAAATTGCAAACTTTCTTTCACTAATCTGTTCATTCGCCCAACTAGACTATTAGCTCTCGGATGGTATAAAGAAACTGTTTTGTGCTTGATACCACTGCTACTAAGGTAGTGTTGCATTTCAGCAGAGGTCAATTGCATTTCATCGTCAGGTACCAATTCCTTAGGAAATCCTTCTCAAGTGAAGACTTAGACATGAACTTAATCACTATTTCAGTGGTAACCTTTCCAGGGAATGTAACTTCTGGCCACTTGGAATGATAGTCTACCATAACTATGGCAAACCTTTGCGCAACAGGCTGCTCTTCAAATGATCCCACTATGTGGAGAGTCAGTTTCTCCCATGGACAGTGGGATAGTTAACAGGTGTGAGATGGATGCTGAAGGTTTTCTCTGATTTATTACTAGCCATGAAATTCTTATTTCCTCAACCTGCTTCTCCATCCCTGGCCACAAGAACTCTTGTCGCAGTTGTCTTTTAGTTAGACTCTTCCCCAGATGTCCTTCATGTTCAGGTGAATGAATCATTCTCTCAGAAGTGTGGGCACAACAAGATGGTCAATTCTCAAAATCCATTAATTTACTAGGGACTATTCATATGTGTATCTATATGGCTGCAAGTATTTTGGTGTTCTCTTGTAAGGCCATCCGCTGAGTATGTAAGTCTTTAGATCCTGATGTACCTTATCTTCGCTCATGGCTGTTGCCCACTCTGAGACTGTGGTCACTCCTTGAGTTGTAGCAGAGATCTGTGCAATGACAATCTCTTCATCATCTTTATTGCACCCTTGTGATAAGGTATGGGCAGGTGAGATGGACAATCTGCAGTTTTGTTCTTGGCACATGGAAGTAACATTGATTTCCTGACAAAGTCCATTAGTTTGGTGGCCTATTCAGCAATACTTGGTATTGCTCATCCAGAACCTCATGTGGTGAATAAAGCTGAAGGAGTTTTGTGATCAGATCTTAAGATAAATCTCCTACCCCACAGGTAGGTTCTGAAGTGTCTTACTGCTCAGAAACATGCCAGAGCTTCTTTCTCAATGACACAACAGGATTTTTATGGATCAGTCAGGGCTCCGGAGGTGAATGCAATGCTGACTTCTCATCCATTTTTTAGCTGAGTCAAGACAGAACTAAGACCATACTCACAAGCATCTGTTGTGACAATTGAATGCTTCTCAGAATCAAAAAGGTAAGAGCTGGGCTGGTGGAAAATGCATGTTTTATCTCATTAAAGCTATGCTTGCATGCTTCATCCCATTCAAACCTCACATCCTTTTTTGGAGATGATGCAAAGGAACTACTTTCATAGCAAACTGCTGTACAAACTTGGAATTCTATTCGCACAATCCCCAAAAGGATCAAAATGTGTCCTTGTTGTCAGGCTCTGATGTGTCGTGAATGGCTTTCACTAGGTCTGGTTTTGGCTTATGCCATTCTGAGAGATTGTATGTCCTACATATGTCACTGAGTTGGTATGAAATTGACATTTCTTCTTGCTGGCAGTAAGTCCATTTCATTGAAGTTTTCCTAGAACTTTTTTAAGAATGATATCCTGTTTGGACTTAGCACAGTAGATGGCACTTTCCACTTGTCAGGTGGTTTCTATGGTTTTCTCCAAGCTGGGGTACTCAGAATGGCAGAAGAATGTGCCAGCTGGGGAAAAGGAGCATTATGAAAAAATAAGAATTGCCCCTTTAAATTGCTCTCCTCAACAAGATGCATTAGGCCTGGGGAGTTTCCCTGGGAGCAGCAACAGCAGATCACAGTAGCAGGAGTTGTGAGGCATTTGGCTAAGTTAGATTTCTGCACCTCTGTGGTTCTTTTATGCGCTTTGCCAGTTTGTGTTGTACCTGAACCCCTCTGAGGAAGACTTAAAGGTAAAGTAAATTCCCCTCATTCTTTCCCAGAGCTCACATTCTTCCTTTCTTTCACCTCTCTCGCCTCTCCCTCCCCTGGTGCATCTTGGGAATTGTAGTTCCTGGACTCTACGCTATAGGAACCACTTATGAACAAACGTACAAACACAAACTAGGGGAGCTATGTGCACCAGAATTTGGGGAAGCTGAATTTGGGGAGGAACACTCAGCGCTCTGCCTATAGGGGGAATCCATAATGGGATAGAGGACAAAGAAGGGCATGGTGGATCAGCTGCTATGTGGATCCATTTGGCAGCTTGCCTCTTACATTGGCCCGGAGCAGTCGGGCTACTGGAGTCTTGGTGGCTGCCCAGCGGTCTGGGAATTCTTTGTCCCAGGATGATCCTTTTTGGCAAGCCTAGCAGGAGATTTCTCTTGGCACAGGGACAAGGTTTAGGCTGGGATTTTCAAAGGAGCCCAAGGGATTTAGGCACCCCACACCCATTGAAATTCAGTGGGATTTGGGCACCCATTTCCCTTGGGCTCCTTTGGAAATCCCAACCTTACCTCTAAGTGCAACATATCATAAGCCAAATGCATCCCTGACAATGGAGTGACATTGGAACTGGATATGGCCCAAAATGTATTTTTATTCCTCCCCCAGGCTGAATTTCAATAAACCATGCACTATAAAACCATTTCTGCTCTTATTCCTATCCCGTCATAACACCCCTGTGCTCGCAGTTCTCACGTGCTGAATGAAATCCTCCGGGTGCCCAAGTCATGCTACAAGATGCTCATCCAAGGTTACAACTGAGAAAAACTCAGATAAACCTGGTTATTACATTAAAATATTCAACCATTCATAGCCTCCCACCTACACCTTTGATGTTAACAGTGAACAAATCTGTGCTTTTACACTATCCCTCAAAATCAAAATATTGACTATACCAACTCTTCCCCCTATTCTCATTAATCCACTGCTTAATCCTCTCAAAAAGGTAGTTCAACACCACTCCTTACAGAATCCTTCATCTGTGCAGCTGAGGGGCTGTAAACTATTTCTAGCTTGTGTCTATTAAAGATGCTCTTTCACCCTGGATTGGACTAAGAAAACATAACTCTAGTGGCGAACATAAACTGTATGTGCTATTTCTTCCACACAAATAATATTGCATGATAGCAGTCTTAGGAACGAGAAAGCAAACACACAGGCAACATGAGGATGAGAGCACAGGTAGGTAGGTCTGTTTGAAAAACAGAATGCAGAGTTATAGTGCAAAGTTCAGCTTTAACTCTTTCTTCTGGAATTTATAATTTAAAATATATTTGTTTTTAATTATCAATTATTTGGCAATTACTACAACATATCCATAAGAAGCTACATTAGAACAACATTAAAAGTGCATGATGGAGCCATGCAGAGCTAGGAAATGCCAGAGTTAAGGTTGCTTATAAGCAATCTTAACTCTCCCCTGGGGTGTATCCATTGCAACACAACCCTTTACTTACATGATTACACACTAATTCTCAATAATACAATAGAATATGATGCATTTTGCCTACCCCCTTAGATATACATATGTAGCATCTTGCAGTACTACGTGCTACTGTGTATGTGCGCTGTGACCACGCTTTTCATACTGACTAGTTTTGTCTCATTGTTTCTTTGTGCTACCTCTGTTTTCTGTATCCAACTGTTCTCCTTTGTCTTAGACTGTAAACTCCATGGGGCAGGGATTATCTCTTTGTTATGGGTTTGTACAGCACCCAGCACAATGGCGTCCTGGTCTAGGACGAGGGTCCCAAGAGGATACTGCAATCCTAATAGCAGTTCCCATGCAAATTTTGCACCTTACAAGGTGTTAGAAAGCAACAGTATGTTATTATTCGGTGCCCACTGTATAATGCGCGCAACGGACCATGGGCACTTTTGTGCACTACAATGGGGTTTACACATTGTCAACTGTACATGCTATATTGCACACTCACAAGCTACACAGTGAGTGAGTCAGAATTCCTTCCCTGGCTATTCTCTTCTCTTCAGTTTGGGTTCTTATGCCGCCCTCATCACCATGGTATCTGAGCACCTCCCACAAGAGCATGAAGCAGCGTGACTAACATCTGCCGTGTGGGTCAGAACAGCCAACCTTTGCTGAAGGGTTCAGTAGTTGCAAAGACTCCTCCTCGACTCCCAGGAGAATCCCTTAAAATCTCGGCAATGATTCCAGTGGTGCCTTCCTCGAAATGCAGCTCAAAGGCTGGGGTGATACCCCTGAGAACCAGTGCAAATGGGGCATTCCCTCTTCCTAGGGATTAGGTAACTCATCATTCCCTCCATGTATTATAATAATAGTATTATTATTGCATCAGCTGTGACTAAGGCCTTGTCTATACTTGGGATGAGGCTCTATTACAGCCATTGGCCAGAAATAAGTGTAAATGCACTGGTACATCCCCTAGCATAGCATTTCTCAAACTGGGGTCTGCAGACCCCTGGGAGTCCACAAGGGCACTCCAGGGGGTCCGCCGGCCCCACTGATCAACTCCTCCCACTCCCTCCCAGTGCCTCCTGCATGCCGGGGAACAGCGGGGGGAGGAGATGAAGGAGGGAGGGGGAGGAGTTGATCAGCGGGGCCGGCGGACCCCCTGGAGTACCCTCGGTTCCCTGGCGTGCAGGAGGTGCTGGGGGGAGGGGAGGAGGAGGAGCAGGGATGGGGTGTGCTCGGGGGAGGGGGTGGAAAGAGGCAGGGAAGAGGAGGGGCGGGGGTGGAAGAGGTGGGGTCTTGGGGGAAGGGGTGGAGTGGGGGCGAGGCCTGGCTGAGCACGGGGCTTGGGAGGCCACAAAATTTTTTTAATCAAAATGAGGGTCCTTGGGTTGCTAACGTTTGAGAACTGCTGCCCTAGCAGCTGCAACCACGGCAAGTCCCCGGTATAAATAAAGGAGGCCGCTGGACTGTATTTCATTAGCATGCAGATTTCAAAATGGGGCCCACCCAGCAGCTTTGTGATGTCAGCCCATCTTAAGTGCTGGATCCAGCAGGTCGGAGATCTCATACTTAATTTTATACCCTAGGAAATGAAAATGTCCCGTGATATAGCTTATAGGATGGGGCCAAATTACCCAAACTGGCGAGCTGAATGGCACATGCACCATATGCATATGTATCTGTGTGTGCAAAGAACTGCTCTGGTACATCATGCCGTCTCTGGTCCTTCCCTTCTCCCAACAATGCCAGCCCGCATCATCAGGTACCTATCGTACCCCCAAATGTCTTCACACTCCCTTCCATACTGCTCCTTACGCCCTGAACGCCCTCCTTAGGCTAGTCCACAAAGCCACCATGTCCTCCTTCACGGTCGCTGACCATGACTCACTTCTACTGCAATGCCTAGAGTCAGTTGCCAGCTGATAATGGCCAGGTTGCTCCTTCTGGTTATTCCTAAACTGACTGTGCAAATAGTCTGTGGAACCACATTTCCCTATCACTGTTCTCCCTCCCCCATTCACTCCACTATTTTGCAAAAGCCATCAGGCCTAAATTAAATTGGAAGCTCGTCAGGGCAGGGACGGTCTCTCACTGCTTGTCTGTACACCCCTCAGCAGAATTAGGATTGTTATTTATGTGTCTGGTGGCACCACGTGGCCCCAGTCATTGTGCTAGGTGACGTACAAACACACACAGTAAAAGAGCCCCCACCCCAAAGAGTTTCCATTTAAAAAGATGAGATGCACAATGAGTGGGAGAAAGAAAGGATTATTATCTCCACATTACAGGTGGGGAAGTGAGGCACAGCAAGATAAAGATCATCTTACATAAGGGGTACGTCTACACAGAATAAAGCCCTCCGAGCCTGTGGCAGTGAGTCTCCGAGCCTGGGTCTACAGACTGGCTCACAGTACAGTGCTAAAAATACCCATGTAGATGTTCCAGCTCGGACTGGAGCTTGGGCTCTGACTCCCACCTGCCTCCCCAGGCTCCGGAGTCTGAACTCTGGGTCAGGCCGGAACGTCTACACGGCTATTTTTAAGCACTGTAGCACAAACCCAAGTCTGCAGCTTGGGCTCTGAGACTCACTGCCGTAGGGTTTGTTGTTATTTTGGGGGGGGGGGGAAGGGGATGTGTAGATGTATCCAGGGAGTTTGCAACAGAACAGGGAACTGAACCCAAATCTCTTGGAGCCCCAGCCCCATGGCCTACCTACAAATCCATCCTTCCTCACTATGAGACCCGAGTCCTAATTGGAGCCTCTGAACACTACGGTAATAGGCACACTACTACTAATGAATGCCACTAATAATGGTGCGCCCATCAATGCCAGTTTGCACAGGAAAGGGGAGCTGGCAAGTACAACCGGGGCACCCCCCCATTTTGTCCCCCCCCCCCAGTTTAAAAACAGCCTGGCTCATTTTCTCCATTCTGAACATTTTCAAAGATGAAGTATTAACATAAGCACAAATCAAAGAGAGCTTGTCTGGCTGGGCTCCTGCTTTGAATTTGTTAAGAAGGTTATTTCTTTTCAAGTATATCTGAAAAGGTATAAATTCCTGACTGACTGTAGCACTAAGCTTCTCCATCCCTGTAATTAGAATCAGTGCATGGTCTGCTTTTCAGGGCTCCCCCCACCCAGGCACGCCAAGGAAGCATTCAATTTTTCAATATACAATTTCATTGCAGAAAAACAATTCGCCTTTCCTGTGTAGGCAGACGAGCTGAAGGGTGAACGATCTCCCTGCGCTGGCTTTAGCTGATTGTCAGCCATGGGCTAACATAAGGCCCAATGTTTCAAGCTGTGTTGAAGAAAGGGGTGGGAGTCAATGGGTGGGGTTGTAGAATGGTCAACCCCCAAGTGTTCAAAAATCTCCCCCAAGATCGTGAGATTGGCTTAAATATCATGAGATTTTAAGCATATAATAAAGGTTGGGGAGGGGTATCAGATTTCCAATTTTTTATCAATAACCTTGAGGACTGGAGAGTTACTTAAAAAAAAAAAAGCTGAGATTCTCAGATTTGCACATGATTCCAGGAGCTGGGGCTTTAAGAAAAACTCCAAATCTTGCAAGACTCATAACCATCCCACAAGAGCTAGTGATGCTGGGGTCGAGCAAGGTGATCCCCAGCCATTTTATCTTTCACAAATTTTAAAAAGACACTGGTGGCAGGATTTATCCAAAGCACTCAGTACTGACCTCGCTACGTCCCCGCCCCCCCTTGAAGTCAATGGCATTATTAATTAGCATGATTCATTATTTGTATTGCAATAGTGCCTCGGAGCCCCAGTCATGGACCAGGACCCAGTTGTGCTAGGCGCTGTACAGACACAGAACACAGAGACAGTCCCTGCTCCAAAGAGCTTACAATCGAAGTAAAGGTTAAACCCCCACTGAGTTCAATGGGAGTGGAGTTAGGCCAATGCTGAGTGCCTTGGAAAGTCCCACCCTCTAGTTTAAGCCCCTGTACTGATCTTCCTCAAAGTGATTAGCACCAGGAAGGAAACATTTTCCAGTTTTTGTGAGGGGACCGCTCAGTGCACAAGAAACACACTTTCCTTACAGGACTGCAGGCTGGGAACATGCTGCTTTATTCAACTACATGACAGAGTTGTGGAAAACACATTAACTAAATGGGAAGGAAGGGGGGGTGGACCATGGCTCCAACCCATAATATTGAGCAACCCAGTTGACATCTTGATAACCACGTTACTACACCAGCATCTATGGCTAAGATTTTCAAAAGGGACTAGTGATTTTGGGTGCCTCAATTTTGGGAGTGTCCAACCTGAGAACCTTAAAGGGGCCTGGTTTCCAGAAAGGGCTTAGAAACCTGCCCTCTGAAAAATTAGGCCCCTTCTAGCTTGGCACCCAAAAATCACTAGTCACTTTCAAAAACCTTGTCCGAAATACGAAGATATTCTTTCACTCTTCAGTGAGAAAAAAATAGTCACTCTTTTTGTAGGCGCTACAATTTGTGTCCACATCTACAGAGCTAGAACTCCAGCCAGCAAAGGAAGCACAAATTATCTACCAAACTTATCACCACTGGCATCTTTGCCCATGTCCTATTTGACACATAAGGAAGCGAACGAGTGGCTTGTTTTGTGCCCCAGAGGAAACATAAGGAAAGGGAATTCTTATCAAACAGGAAATGATGAAATGGGCAAGGAAAGAAACATTTCTCAGTTCCCGAGAGGGCAAATTGTTGCATTTCGGATCCAATCTACATTCCTCAAAGTCGTATTAATTATTTATAATGGGCTAGATGATGTCCCCGTGATTCACATGCAAAGGAGAAATTTCATGCAGGGATCTCCCTGTTTCTGAGCAGAGGGAGCGGGGAGGTCTCAGCCAGTACCACAGCATCATCTTTTCCCTTTCCCAGGAGCTAAATCTGCAGGGGCTGGGACCCACGCACAGGGAGGGGAAAGGAGACAAGGCACAAGGGAGCAGAGCTAGTGGGACCCACTTCACTCCCAGCCACCCCACAGGAATTCCAGGAGAGAGCTGATACTGCCAGAAGCTCTACTAACTTTGAACTGAGCTCCCTCTATACTGCAGAATCACTACACCCCACCCAGGTCCCCAGGGGCAGTGTGACCCCACTGGACCCGTTCTCCCAGGGGCAGTGGGGTATTCCCTGATAGCACAACTCCAGTGGAGTTATGCTGCCAGGGAGGCCAACAGTGGGTCGGGGACGTGTCAGGAGGCACAAAAGATCCAAACGGACTCTGGGGTTTCACAGGTTGTAGGCTGTGGGGGACGAACCACTAGCTTATTCCATAGGATGCAACCCCTCTCCCCTGACAGAACAATCTGGCAATGAAGGGCACTTTGAAAATTTTTGCTCCCTCTGACCTTACCCCATAGACTTTTCTGTGGGATGCAGTGATCTAGCCCAGACTTATTTCTGGGTGCTGGCAAGGTGACCACAACCCTTGTAAAGAAAAGCAGCTTAAACAAACAGCTCCTTTGCATGTTATCTATCTTTTTCTATCCCTAACTGGAACTGGTGCCTAGCACAGTGTTTAATAACGTTCCAGTCTTCAAGGCTAGGGAAGGCTGCAAACAGCTCCAGGGGGACCCAACAGAGCTAAGCAACTGGGCAGCATGATGGCTGATTAAATTGAATGTTGACCAAGGCCAGGCAATTCCCAGGGGAACGGATTCTTTGAACCCCGCCTACACACTGCTGCTTTCTAAACTATCCGCAACCACTCGGAAAAAAGATACTTATTGCAGACAGTACAGTGAAAAACCCTGCTCAATGCAGTCAAAAGAGCAAATAAAGAATTAAGGAATAAGACAGAAAACACTGCAAGTGTCCTTATATAAATCAATTGCCCAGCCTCACCTGGAATAGAGTACATAGTTCTGGTGGCCCCCTCTCAAAAAAAAGATACAGCAGATATAGGAGTTCACAGGAGAGTAAGAAAAATCAGTAGGGTCAGGAAAAGACTTTCACACACACAGAGTGAATTTAGTTTAGACAGGTGACAAACGAGAGGATATATAAAATAATTAATAGTCTAGAAAAGATAAATCAGTCAATTCTAAGGACAAGAACAAAGAGAATATCCCATGAAACTGAAAGGTAACATTTAAACCTGATAAAAGGAAATACTTTTTTTTTTTTTTTTTTAAACACAATGCATAATTATAACCAGTGGAACTCATTGCCACAAGATATTGAAGCTAAGAGCTTAGTAGGTTTCATAAAAGCTTGGCTATTTATAAGGCTCATGAGAATATCCACAGGTACTTCAGCTAGTAGGAGAGTTTCTAATGAAATGTTTCTCCGTAGGAAAATATTGATTCTTCAAAATCTAAATGTTCCATGGGCATGTGTAGATTTCAGCAAAATTCCTGATGCAATCCAGGCTGGTTTCCTCAGCAGCCTGCCTGACGGAATCCCATGGAGCGGGGGGATTCCAGAGCTTCCAGGGTCCTGCGGAGCATATTTCTTTTTGGAAAACATCAGAACATCCCTGCAGTTGGCATGTTTCAGCATTTCCAAAATGAAACATTGTGGAATTTCACTTCCATGGTACACGTGGAGGTTTTGGCTTTTTATCCCCTTTTGGGATGAAAACTTTTCAAAAACCTTGACGTTTTCTGCAGAAGCATAATTCAGTTCCCTGGACAGCTCTAATAGTTACATCAGACAGAATTTTTTTAAAAATATAACAGATATAGGCCCTCAAGCTTCAGGACATAACCAAATGACAGAGATAAGAAGAAAACTTCCTCTTCAGGAAGGTTATTACACAGTTGTCCATTATGGGGTCTCTCTGAAGCATCCAGTACCGGTCACTATCAGAGACAAGATTCTGGATAGATGGACCCTAATCTGATCAGCTATAGCCAGTCTTATGTTCCTAAGAAATCAGCTTCCAAATGAATATTGGGAAGTTAAAATTAAAATCTGAATCTATTTTTAAAAGAGACTTGCCAATAAATAAAAGCTTTTCTTCTTTGTTATGTATATACTTTAGAAGGTTAACCAATAGTTCCCATGGCAATAGCTGACTTTCTTTACACTTTAGCTACCATCTTCGTAATAGCACAAACTGATACTTAAGAGGCGATTATTTTCTACCAAGCACAATAAGCACATAGAGAAAGCAACTTTCTTCTCTGAGATACTTAACCTTCGTGATTCCAGCTCACATGCACAGGGGGAATCAACTGATCACCAAATCTGGGAGCAAGACGGAATTTCTCTCTGGAATATTGGGCCCAGTCCTGCTCCCTGCACTGAGCCAGAGTAAACAGACCATGCGGAGGAGAGCTCAGCTGCAGGGGAATGGAATCTTCCGTTGAAGGCTACACTGCAGCAGTCAGTGTATTCTCCATGCTGCTAGCCTGGAGCTCCTGCACAGAGGGAGGTTTGGCCAGGGGATCTGTGCAGCCCCAGCCCCATTGATCATCCAGGACCCCTATGCCCTTAATGTTCCAGCAAATGATTCATTCTGCCCTCATTCCTGCACAGCAGAATCTCCTCTCCAGGGGGCAGGAAGGACTGTCCCCACTGGTGCAAATCTCAGGGGCTTGTTCACCCTCCTCTGGAGCATCAAACAGGGATCATCAGTTAGAATCAGGAGAATATAGCCCACCCTCTAGAAGGTGAGCCTTGGTGGAGCCGGGTCCTTTCTCGTCTGTATGCCTGTTCTGCATGTCTGTAATTTATGTGACTGGAACCAAAGCGTTCTCATCGGTGCATGCTGAAAACAGAGCGTCAGTCAGGAAGAGCCATCAACCATGCCTTGGCTTTATAGATCATTGCTAATGAAAGGATGTGCAGACTAGAGGCCTGCTTGTAAGTTTCTCTATAGAGTTCCATCTTTACTTAGAGCAACAACTTTGTGAGGTGTTTCCTTTCCTCTGCCTCCCCCCACACCCTTCCTTGCCAGAAAGCAATCTGGGCTGAAAAGGCTTATGCAAAAGATGGAGGAGCAGAACAATCATATTAACCACACACCTGATGCCTCTCTCCAGAACCCATCAGACAGCAACCCTTCTGCTGGAAATATGCTCCGACAATTCCCCTAGACAAGTGTCACCCCTACAGAGAAACAAAGGGTGCACCTGTGCTATCCAAATCTCTAACACTAGCTTTACCAGAGCCAGGAACAGGAAAGTGAATGCTCCTCTCTGCTCCAGATGCACTGTACTAATTTCACAGCAGCTTCAAGCCTTCATGGCATGGAGCATCTTCTGCTTTTCCATCCAAGTAAATGGAATTTTAGTTTTCCCTTTTGACCTAAGTCACTAAAGCTTTATAGCTGTAATAAATGGCAGAGATTGCCGGCACACACAGTATGGAGTTGTTTGGGTAGCTTCCGGACGGTTTTAGGTCCTGCCAGCCAACAGGCAATGGCAACTTTGAAGGCAGACTGACATGTCACTCAGAAAACAGGGCAGAGCATATGATTGATAGGGAAAGGCTGAAGCAAGTAACATGGGTGCAAGGACTTGTAAATGTCATGCAGTTTCATTAAGGACTGGAAGAGCAGTGGGAAGGGGGAACACATTTGAAGCTCGAGCTGGGATCAGAGGAGGAAAAGGCCTTACATTTGATCAATGATGTCATTAGGGACCTGGGGCAGAGGCTTAATTAATTAAGTGGGGACTAGCCTAGCAGCCCAAAGAGTGAACTCTCAGAAGAGTCCATGTTGTCATCACAGAACAGGGTGAGAGCAAAATGATGGAAAGGAGAATAAGAAACCAGAACTAACAGCCACTTCAAAGCCTTTGTTAAGCTCATATTGTTTACTAGACTTATAAATAGTTCCTCATTCTCACCTACGTGTTGTTTTTTCCCCAAAACTGACCTGGTGCAGGGACTGGGGCATGGACAGCCATGCCTAATGGTTAGAGTCAGGAGCTGGGAACTGGAGCAGGGGTCAGAGGCAGGTGCCAAGCCAGGGTCGAAGCTGGAGTCAGAGGCAGGGCGTAGGAGCAAGAACATGGAGTGAGGCAGCAAAGCAAGGTCCAGGAGCAGACAGGGCTCTGGAGTCTGGCAAGATGGCAGGGTCCATACTGGCAGCCAACAAGGGATTCACCTAGTTGCTCAGACAACTTCCAGTGCCTCTTTCTGGCTTAAGTAGTACGTCCCAGCCAATCAGTGGGACTGGATGTCTCCCCCAATCAGGACCTTTGTGGGCGGGGCTCTTTCTGAGCTAAAACTTGGCTAGCCCCCTTCTCCAGTAGTTTGGGTGAGCTGCCGGGTGGTGGTCATGGCCTGACTTGTGGGCCCATGGTTGAGGCCTGTGATCCCTCACAACTGGCTAGAGGCACAAGATGGGCAATATTCCCTCCTGGACCAGGAAAAGGATTACACTCTTGTATCTCCAGGCCACAATTGGGAGTGTTACCCCACTGGAAAAAGAGACACAGGCCTGGCTTCTAGCCCTGGAATTCCCCAGGACATTGGTCATTAAAACTGCATCCTTAGTACATGTGAATTGCTTTTCAGATGTCCCAGGTAGGGTGACTAGATGTCCCGATTTTATAGGGACAGTCCCGATATGTGGGGCTTTTTCTTATTTAGGTGCCAATTACCCCCGTCCCGATTTTTCACGCTTGCTATCTGGTCACCCTAGTCCCAAGATGTAAAGGGAGTGGACCCATCTCCTACTAACTCCTCCACTCCTTTGCCCCCAGCAACTCCTGGAGGGAGCAGCCCATCCACTTCCCCAAAGGCCGAGTATGAGGCTGGCCCTTACACAGGCTGTCCAAGGAGAAGGAAGGCCAGATGTGCTCCCATACAAGGACTAGCCACAATCTGCTCTCTTAACGACTGGCCTTTGTTCAAAATCAAAGTCCTATTCTGGGGCCTAAACCCCTGACATAGTCAAGCTACCTCCTGATTCACACCCCGCTCTCCTGGACCTAGTGGCAATGCTTTCACCAGACAGTGTTAGACACCGGATTAGCACTGGCACATAGACACCGCAGCCCTTCCCCAGACTTCTGTGGGGCGCAGAATCCAAACCCACATCTGACTCTGAATGTCTCCGCTGATCCCCGTCTCCAGAATAATGTGTGAAACCAAAACCCCCGCTCCGAACATGCCCCAACTCTGGGGCAATTAAAATCCACATCCAAATTTTGCAAGCTAGGGTCATCTCTGTTTCCCTGACTCACACCTCTGTAGCCCTGATCGTCCATGAAGGCTTTTCCCTGGAATCAATTAACCTAAATGGTCAAACTATTATTCCAGTTAATTCTTTTCTGCCACTTCAAGGCCAGGATATGAGCACTTGAGACTGCAGTGGTGCTGATTGTCCTATTGTTCTGCAAAGTGGCTGCTCCACAGTTCGGTAAATGCTGATAGCTGTTAGAGCAAATGCTGTACAAATGAACCAGCTCATGCGTCTGGGATTATTAATTGGGAACAGAAAGAAGCCGCCTATATAAGGGTCTTCACAGCACTTAATATGATGGCTAGGAACAACGGGCAGGGCAGAGCCAAGTTAATTTCATACTGTGCAACCACGGAAGAGTGGGGCTTACTTGGGTTTCTAAATGAGATTTGCTATTCCCAGTAACGCATTTTCTCTCTCTCTCTCTCTCTCTCACACACACACACACACACACACACACACCGACCTACCTACCTTTTTGGCTTGCTGTTGAATATGTGCAGAAATTTTCAAGCAGATGCTGCTTTGGTTTCATTAGGAGACGGTAACCTTCCATTTTAGCAACATCCACTGCAGCGAACCCGAAACCAACAAGAATCTCCCTGAACACGCCAAGTTCAAACAATGGACAGAGACCGATTTATGTACACACATCCCGGAAACTGAGCAGATGGAGGAGGACAGGGGTTCCACCTGCACAGATTCCTCCTAAATCATCTGAAGGGGGAGGGTTGCCCCACTTCTGCCATTTGGAAGTAGCAGGGAGTGGCACCCCAACACCTCCAGATTATTTGAGATCCACAGGTATGTCCAGGAAGCCGAGGGCTACCCACATGATGGCCATGATCCTCCACACCAGCTCCCAATAAGCCAGTGGCTCTCAAACTTTTTTACTGGTGACCCCTTTCACATTGCAAGCCTCTGAGTGTGACACCCCCCCCCTTATACATTAAAAACACTTTTGTATATATTTAACACCATTATAAATGCTGGAGGCAAAGCGGGGTTTGGGTTGGAGGTTGACAGCTCGTGACCTCCCCATGTAATAACCTCGCGACCCCCCCGAGGGGTCCCAACCCCCAGTTTGAGAACCCCTGAAATAAGCTATGCTGGCGCAACAGCAGCTGCCCCCCATCCCAGCTTCTACAAAGGGAGTTGGCTCCCCAGAATGGAAAGGGCTCAGTAGCAATGCTAAGGCAGACTCATAGGTCATGACAATTCCGTGCATTACCCAGGGGGTTCATTGGGAATGGGAACTATGAACTTCGCCCACCTACAGCCCCTGACCCCCCTCACACTGCTCCTGTCATCCACTCCCCACAGGCAGCTCCTCAGATGGCAGAGAGATCCAGCGGCGGCTCCAGGCACCAACGCTCCAAGTGCGTGCCTGGGGCGGCAAGCTGCAGGGGGCGCCCTGCCGGTGCGGCAGTCAGGTAGCCTTCGGTGGCTTGCCTGCAGGAGGTCCGCCGGTCCCGTGGATTCTGCGGCAATTCGGCGGCGGGTACGCCGAAGCCATGGGACTGGCGGACCTCCCACAGGCATGCCGCCGAAGGCAGCCTGCCTACCGTGCTTGGGGCTGCAAAAAAGCTAGAGCCACCTCTGGCTGTCTGCAGTGCCCTAGGAAATCTCTTTTATATTTCCCTATGCCAACCAGTCCTACCCAGCCCGGTAGCAGCTGATTCCGCTTTCCATTCTGTTTTCTGGCAATGTTGGACTGACTGATAAATTCTAAAGTCGGTTTGGGCAGATCCCCGTCCGGTGTAAAGCAGCCTCACTCCACTGATGAAACAGAGCTAGTGCGATTTACACCAGCCGACCATCTGGCTCCATGACTCCTTTCGGAGTCCCCTGAAAGATTTTCTCGGACAGGCTGCAGATTCCTGATGCAAGCCAGAAATTTTCCTGGGTTCTGTGCTGTGGCAGCCTGGTTTTCCTCCTCCACTCTCATTTCTTGGCTGGCTGGCTACCACAAGGGCAGCTCAGATGAATCTGTCCTTTGCCAAACCAACACATTGCAATGGAGAATTCTCTCCTTTTGCTGTGGCTACCATAGCAAAGCAGGCTCTTAAATAGCCTTAGTGGTAGGTCCATCACAGTCCCCAGTATATGCCACGCCATCTCCTTAGCAGCTGAATAAAGCATCCCTGTTCGTCACTCCATCTCGGGACTGTTGCCCCAAAGTGCTTTGCTCTCTGCTTCAGTGTGGTCTCGAAATGGCTATTCTGAGCAGATATTGCCAGGTGTTAGGATCAGCTGTGAGTGTGCTTATGTTGTCTTCCCTCTGCCCAGGGGATGGGAACCCGCGCTCCAGTCTGCGGCTCGCTGGCCTGCCCTCCTCTGCCTTCTCTGCTCTATGCAGTGTTGCCAACTCATGATTTTGTCATGAGTCTCATGATAATGATTGTGTTCCTTAAAGCCCCAGCTCCTGGAGTCAGGTGGATAGGTGACGATTTCAACCTTCATTCTTAACGGAAAAGTAAGTTTTTAGCCCTCATGGCTGTGGAGAAAGCTTTAAAATGTGACCCCGGTGCACCTGAAAGGCTCAAAAAGCAGAAGGCAAATAAAAAGAACACTATTATTTTTATAAAAATCTCAAGATTTTAAAGCCAATCTCCTGGTTTTTGGTGAGCCTGACTCATGATTTTTGAACATTTGGGGTTGGCAATACTGTCTACACTTCGTTCTCTCTGGGGCCTCTCTATGCTTTGTTAACTGCTGATCTGAAGGAGTCCAGCGTTACACGCTCTTGTCTCTGTGACTTGGCTTTTCCTTTCAGGTTTTACCAGCTTGCTTCATTTCAAGCCTCTAAACAGCCCGGCCATTAGCGTCACTCTAGGTTTGAGGTGCAGCTGCACAGCACAAGAGCCCATTCAGCCCACTCTGCTCGGAGGACCCTGCCGGGGCAAGTGGGAAGCCACTCCCCACTTGCAGGTCTGTCTGCACCCCGGTCTTCTAGCAATCCCTGCACACACTGCACCCTGGGGGGCTGAAGGAGGCAGAGTCGTGGCCCTGCTTTGCACTGACCCATGAAGGGGAACAGACTGCTTGCCTCACCTATGCAAGGAGCAGCAACAGAAGAGGCTGCCTGAGGCAAAATCTCTCTGGTGTTCCTCTCCACCACCCCCATGAGCCGAGCCCCTAGGGCTGCAGCGGGATGCCAACGGCCTCTCCAGGCTGCCAGGCAAAAGGCACATCTTCAATTTTTTATATCTCATCTGTCAAATTAAGGCAATGGGGATAGGGAGGGGGCTACTGAGAGCAGAATTTGGGCCTCTCTCTCTTCGGCTGACTCACATATGCATTTCCACATGCTAGGCAGGGCCTTGCAGTGTGAACGATAAAAGCTGAAACGGACAGTGTTGGAAGGCTTGTAATGGAGTCACAGAACCAAGAGTGTGATATTGTAACCCAGCAAAAGCTATATAACAGAGCTTTGCATTAGAGAGCCTGACCCACCAGCCTCACAAACCAGGCCTGAGTGCTGCTGGAGGGCGAATGTGGATTTTGCCAATGCCGCAACACAGATCATAGAATCATAGAATATCAGGGTTGGAAGGGACCTCAGGAGGTCATCTAGTCCAACCCCCTGCTCAAAGCAGGACCAATTCCCAACTAAATCATCCCAGCCAGGGCTTTGTCAAGCCGGGCCTTAAAAACCTCCAAGGAAGGAGATTCCACCACCACCCTAGGTAACGCATTCCAGTGCTTCACCACCCTCCTAGTGAAATAGTGTTTCCTAATATCCAACCTAGACCTCCCCCACTGCAACTTGAGACCATTGCTCCTTGTTCTGTCATCTGCCACCACTGAGAACAGCCGAGCTCCATCCTCTTTGGAACCCCCCTTCAGGTAGTTGAAAGCAGCTATCAAATCCCCCCTCATTCTTCTCTTCTGGAGACTAAATAATCCCAGTTCCCTCAGCCTCTCCTCATAAATCATGTGCTCCAGACGCCTAATCATTTTTGTTGCCCTCCGCTGGACTCTTTCCAATTTTTCCACATCCTTCTTGTAGTGTGGGGCCCAAAACTGGAGACAGTACTCCAGATGAGGCCTCACCAATGTCGAATAAAGGGGAACGATCACGTTCCTCGATCTGCTGGCAATGCCCCTACTTATACAGCCCAAAATGCCATTAGCCTTCTTGGCAACACGAGCACACTGTTGACTCATATCCAGCTTCTCGTCCACTGTGACCCCTAGATCCTTTTCTGCAGAACTGCTACCTAGCCATTCGGTCCCTAGTCTGTTGCAGTGCATAGCATTCATCCGTCCTAAGTGCAGGACTCTGCACTTGTCCTTGTTGAACCTCATCAGGTTTTTTTTGGCCCAATCCTCTCATTTGTCTAGGTCCCTCTGTATCCGATCCCTACCCTTCAGTGTATCTACCATGCCTCCCAGTTTAGTGTCATCTGCAAACTTGCTGAGAGTGCAGTCCACACCATCCTCCAGATCATTAATAAAAATATTAAACAAAACCGGCCCCAGGACCGACCCTTGGGGCACTCCGCTTGAAACCGGCTGCCAACTAGACATGGAGCCATTGATCATTACCCGTTTAGCCCGGTGATCTAGCCAGCTTTCTATCCACCTTACAGTCCATTCATCCAGCCCATACTTCTTTAACTTGCCGGCAAGAATACTGTGGGAGACCGTATCAAAAGCTTTGCTAAAGTCAAGGAATAACACATCCACTGCTTTCCCCTCATCCATAGACCCAGTTATCTCATCATAGAAGGCAATTAGGTTAGTCAGGCACAACTTCCCCTTGGTGAATCCATGCTGACTGTTCCTGATCACTTTCCTCTTCTCTAAGTGTTTCATAATTGATTCCTTGAGGACCTGCTCCATGATTTTTCCAGGGACTGAGGTGAGGCTAACTGGCCTGTAGTTCCCCAGATCCTCCTTCTTCCCTTTTTTAAAGATGGGCACTACATTAGCCTTTTTCCAGTCATCCGGGACCTCCCCCGATCGCCATGAGTTTTCAAAGATGATGGCCAATGGCTCCGCAATCACATCCGCCAATTCCTTTAGCACCCTCAGATGCAGCGCATCCGGCCCCATGGATTTGTGCTTCTCCAGTTTTTCTAAATAGTCCCGAACCATTTCTTTCTCCACGGAGGGCTGGTCACCTCCTCCCCATACTGTGCTGCCCAGTCCAGCAGTCTGGGAGCTGACCTTGTTTGTGAAGACAGAGGCAAAAAAAGCATTGAGTTCATTAGCTTTTTCCACATCTTCTGTCACTAGGTTGCCTCCCTCGTTCAGTAAGGGGCCTACACTTTCCTTGACTTTCTTCTTGTTGCTAACATACCTGAAGAAACCCTTCTTGTTACTCTTAACATCTCTTGCTAGCTGCAACTCCAAGTGCGATTTGGCCTTCCTGACTTCACTCTTGCATACCTGAGCAATATTTTTATACTCCTCCCTGGTCATTTGTCAAATCTTCCACTTCTTGTAAGCTTCTTTTTTGCGTTTAAGGTCAGCAAGGATTTCACTGTTAAGCCAAGCTGGTCGTCTGCCATATTTACTATTCTTTCTACACGTCGGGATGGTTTGTTCCTGCAACCGCAATAAGGATTCTTTAAAATACAGCCAGCTCTCCTGGACCACTTTGCCCTTCATGTTATTCTCCCAGGGGATCCTGCCCATCTGTTCCCTGAGGGAGTCAAAGTCGGCTTTTCTGAAGTCCAGGGTCCGTATTCTGCTGCTCTCCTTTCTTCCCTGTGTCAGGATCCTGAACTCGACCATCTCATGGTCACTGCCTCCCAGGTTCCCATCCACTTTTGCTTCCCCTACTAATTCTTCCCTGTTTGTGAGCAGCAGGTCAAGAAATCTATTCCTGATTCTCCTGACACTTCGCCCAGTGGCTCACTGCTGTGACTACACTGGCTTCAGTGGACTCACTCTCGATTTACCCAGGTGAAAAATGACAAAAGAATCGGGTCCATGAAGAAGTACAAATCTGATTGGGAAGTTAAATGCCTTGGAGTTTTGTTGGACCATTGTCCACATGCTCTGTATCCTAGTAGTTATCTTTAATTCTCATGCTGCTTTCTTATGATGTCAGAACTGCATTTCACCCAGGGCTGTGGTCTTGTCACATGAAGGCGAGGAAGACATAGGTGCTTCGGGGAGTGATGCTGGTAGTTCAGTAGGTGGTGCTGTTCTCTCCTAGACATGACTGAATACTCTCGCCTCTTTCACTTTGACCAAGCTTCTCCCTTTGGAGTCTTTTTCCAGTCTCATTTGACAACTTCTTCCGAGCCATCCTGTTCTCTCACACCTCTGTCCCCGGCCTCCTGGGTGCGTGTGCGTGTGCGTAACCCATGCCGCCTTACTGTGACACTCTGTCCCCCTCTAGTGGCACCCAGCCCAGCTAGAGATAGATGAGTCTGCTACCGCCTTAGCTAAGAGCCATGTGGCTTTTAATTCATGCAGTAGAGGCTCATATGCTAAGCTTCAGAGTTCCCAGGTTCGATCCCACCCGCCGACGATCAGGATCTGTCGGCATTACATGTGCACTCATGCATTATGGGTATGATCAGGAAGGAATTTTCCCCTGGCCAGACGGGCAGGGACCGTGGGGAGTTTTCACCTTCTTCTGCAGCATGGGGCCTGGGTCACCTGCTAGGACCACGTCTTATGTAATCAGTTCCCCCCCATTGCAAAGGTCTTAGCTGTTGGTGGCCCCTCATTCTCTCCTAGTTTCTGCCTGCAGCACACAACAATTTAGTCTCTTGAGGACTGAAATGCTTTGGTCTAACTCAAGCTATTGGACTCCGTACAGGACTATCTGGGTGACATTTAATAGCCTGTGTTATACAGGAAGTCAGACTAGACAATCTAATGGTCCCTTCTGGCCTTAATCTCTATAAAACTATGATCCCCAGTCTATTAAAGACAATGGAGAGCTTTCCTTCTCATGCCTACTTGAAACACAGTCTTTCTGCAAAGCATAGCAACAACGATCATTGCAAGATTACTTGCCCAGCTTGAGACAGCATTATCACTTGGTGTATTCTGTGCATCTAAAAGGTTTTAAGTATTGTGGGCAGAGGCCATCTATCTAAGATACATATATGGCCCCCTTTACTGTAGTATCTGAGCACCTCACAATCTTAAATGTATTTATCCTCACAACATCCCTGGGAGGTAGGGAATTATGTTGAACTGTGACACAGAGAGACTAAGTGACATGCCCAAGGTCACACAGGAAGTCTGTGGCAGAGCAAGGAATTGACCAACCCCCTCCCCCACCCAGTAAGTCTCAGGCTAGTGTCCTAATCACTGTACCATCCTTTATCATTGTATAGGTTTGAGGAACAACAAGCACTCAATAAATAATGCTCATCATAATGCCTACAGCTCCACCTGCAGTTCCAATGGGAAAATATTCGTTGCTTCCTGTTCTTAAACTATAGTTAGATTGTTGTGTGGTGGCTTTTCAGTGGTATATCCGTGTTCCCTAAATACACAGCCCGATGCACTTTGAGATCCTCAGGAGGAAAGAATTTGGGCCTGATTGTGATTTCTGCAGCACCTGGCTTTTCAGTAACGTTACTCTTAATTTATACTGCTGTGTGTGAAATCAGAATCAGGCCCACTAGCAAGAACACCACCATCACCACCACCAGATCTTGTTATAAGCAGAACGGGTTGAAAAATTGTAAGGATGTTTTGTGAAAACTTCAAAAAAATCTTTTTTTTTTATGAAAAATTAAAACTTAAAAAATCAGTTTGGGTTTTTATTTCCTATTTCAGTGCAAAGATTTTTGGTTTAAAAAAACAACATCTTTTTTAATTTCCATGTTTCTCTTTTATGGAAAAAGCAGGGTTTTGTTTTTCTTTTAAGAAAAGCAAAATTTTTCAGAAAAACATTTTGTTGTTGAAAAAAGGCCATTTTTCATTTGTTTGAAATTTTTCATTCAAAATATATTTCACCAGTTCAGACTGCAAGGCATCTTGTTTTACTCATGTTTCTCTCTAATCTAGCTCTCTGGGGGCCAAATCCGTGATTATAGCTACAGCTGGTCAAAATTTTCCACAAAACAATAGGTTTCCATGAAACATTTGAAAATGCTTATTCGATTAAATTTGTATGTGTTGCGGAAACATACAGATTTCATCAAGATTTTCAGTGGGAAATTATCCAAACATTTTATTTAGAGAATGTCAAAATGTTTCATTTGGACTGCATCATTTTGAATCTACTCTAATTTAATCTGTGTGGAAACAAATGAAGTCAAAATGAAACATTTCAATAAGGTTGAAATGAAATATATTGGAGTATTTCAGTTCACGAAACATTCTGAGATGTCAATTGGGATGAAATGAAATTTTGAAATCTCAGAATTTCCCGTGGGATGGGAATTCAATTTTTTTTACCAACTGTAAATCACAACCAATGAAAACTCTGGGCAAGTTATGCAGGTGGGAGTGGACAATGGTGGCATAATGTTGATCGATATTGTTTCATTGTTTCCTTGCACTCCCTCCTCTTTCTGTATCCATTCGTTGTCTCTTGTCTTATACTGACATTGTAAACTCTTTGGGGCGGGGAGTGTCTTTTTGTTCTGTGTTTGTACAGCACCTAGCACACTGGGGTCCTGGCCCATGACTAGGGCACCTAGATGCTACTGCAGTACAAATAAATACCACTAATCTTTGCACTTCCCTATCCTTACAAATGGTACATGCCATGCCACCACAGAGCCAAAACCACAGCCACGGATCGGCTCAGCATAGGGGTCTCCCAGCAGCAGGGGGAAGGGTAAAGTAGGAGCCTCTCTGCCGCAAGGGGATTGGCCAGCTCTGGAGGGATTCTCCCAGGGCAAAAATGCTGCGTTTCCATGACTACAAATCACATGCAAAGCAGCCACACGGCACCTGAGAATCTAGCCTTGGACACTGATATGGAACAAGTCACGGTGGTATGGGAGAGCTTGTTTAAAAACGGTGGGCCAGCTCTTCAGCTACAAGCACAGCTGAGGAGGGGTGTGTGCAAAGTGGCTGTGACGGAGTGCACCTGGCCCTTCGTGGCCCCCTGCTGGAGTCCCTGCGGTCCCACCACCCCTTGCCCCAGGGAGGGGCGGCAAGGTGGGTCCTCCGGGCCTGCTTAGAAAGATCGCAGGAAGCAGCTAAACAGAGCCCAGCAGGCTCAGAGGCTGCAGGACCTTAGCAAGTCAGTCCCTGGCTGGAAGCAGAGCGGGGAGGAAGGGGGCTCCTCTCTGATCAGAGGAGCTTGATAGGGCTGCATTTACTGGACCCGATAGAGAGGCCCTGAGAACTGTAACCCTAAGGTAACGGGTGAAGGTAAAGGGGCCAGGTGGGAAGAGGCCCCAAGAATGCAACAGAAACTAATTAAAGGAGACAGGATGTGGCTGCTGTTTACAGGGTCCCTGGTTGGGTTCCCCACCAGACACTGGCAAAGGCACCGAAGCCCCAAGAAGGGGACAAGGCTCCTTTAGATAACCGAGCGAAGGACTGGAATTAAAGCTGCTAGGACGCACTCAAGAGGTGAATGCCCCCCTGTCACAGTCAGGGCCGCTCAGAGGGGGGGCAAGTGGGGCAATTTGCCCCAGGCCCCACAGGGGCCCTGCAAGCCCTGGCCCGGCGGTGGTCCGGGTCTTTGGCGGCATTTCGGCAGCGGGGGCCGTTCAGTGCTGCCGAAGATGCGGAGCGACTGAAGGGCCCCCCGCCGCCGAAGACTCGGACCACCGCGGGTAAGTACAAGCGCCGCAGCTCCCCCGCTTTGCCCCAGACCCCCTGAATCCTCTGAGCGGCCCTGGTCACAGTGGCTTCCTGCCTCACTCGAACCTTTCCAATCCTGGGCCTGTCGCTTTTGGGCTGGTTCTCCAGCACATGCTGGAGCAGCCTGAGAGCTACTTTAAACTGCATGAGCCTCAAGGGGCCACTGCAGCAGCTGGGGATTGCCAATGATTAAGGAATCCCTTGCCATGCCCTGACTGCAAACACCCCAGCCACAGTCATGGAGAAGGCTTAGGAGCCTCTGCACCAGCTCTGCTCCACTCAAAGACCCCCCTGCATAGGAGAGAGACCCTGTGGCTGGATCTGCTGATATTAGGGCTGGCCTGCACTGGCAGGATCTAACCTGTAGTTTATTCATCAGTATTAAAAAGCTGCATCAGACATAAAAAATCAAATTCACATGTTTCTGAATGGAATAAGAGTAATACCTCAGTTTCAACAACCCATATCCCCCATCCACAATGTGCTTGTCTCATCCCCCTGTTATGTCTTGTCTTTTAGCCTGTACGACCTTTGGGGCAGAAAACGCCTAGCACAACGGGGCCTTATCTCGTTGACTTCTAGGTGCTGCTGCAATATAAATGTTAAATCACCATCATGAAACAATGGTGATGGGCGAGATAGATAGATCTGTACAGCATTTTCCATCTCGAAATGCTTCAGAACCCTGTGAAGTTCAGTAGACATTACCCATTTTCAGAGCATTTATGGAAACCACTGGAAGAAATAAACAGAGCTCTAGGGAGGTCACCGAACTCTGCTGGAAGCAGTGAGAAAGACGTCAAAAGACAGGCAGGAGCTGCAGTTACAATAGTTTCTCCTAGCACTGTTATAATTTTGGGGACTGATTTTGGATTTATTATCCCGATCCCATAGCCAATAATCCTGTGAGCACATGAGTTTTAAAATCAGAAGCAGCCATGTAAATAATATCTTTTGAGTGAGTCCCGGTGACTGAAGGATCATAGAGTTCATTGAACAAAAGGCAGGGACCTAGGATTCCCCCTCGCCTTTGAATTCAGCCTTAATATATAAATGCAGAGCCAAGCCTGGATCGCAGCGAGGGTGCTCAGAATGGAACGAGGCCACAGTGCAGGTTTCTCCCCAAGCAGTCAGCAGAATGGCCGACCTCCTGTACGCCAGTAAGCACAGATAATGGCTAGCAGGGAGAAGATGAGGGAAAGCAAAAAGCCCAGACCTGATAAGGGGGAGAGCACTGGGGAAATGACGACGAGGCGCTTACTTGTAAGAGAAACACAGCCGCCAAGGCAAAAGGCACCTGTAATTTGAATGAAAACGTCAGGGCAAATAAGCCCCGTCTCCCCTGTCCTCTCTCGTGTGCTACAGCCCTGCCCCCAAAGCGTGTGTGGTTTTCCTTTTTAAAATGTGATGCGGTCTGTGAAGAAGGTGAGTCAGGGGGAAGTTGGACAGGAAACCATGGGTGGTGTGAAAGTGGAACAAGACAACATCTGTTCTGGAGATTCATAGCTGGTATGCTCAAATAGCAGCACTGGCTGTAGCTAATAGTATGGTGACATTTTCAGCATGTGTTTATTCGCCATTCTCGGTACATGTATAGAGCATGGTCACTGACGTCTATAGCACTACTCACATGAGTAAAGTTAAGCACGTGTTTAAGTATTTGCAGCAGCAGGGCTTTGGTTTGTAGTATGTTTTGCTGCTCTTTTGGATTTGAAATGTTAACTGTATTGTCTTCTGATGGCAAGAGTGCCTAGAAACTAGAAGTGTTCTTTTATCTGCATCTATTTCTAAATCAATTAAATGAGGTTCATAGAAGAAGAAATCTGGCTAAGGACGACTCTGGAGAACATGTATCAGAGGGGTAGCCGTGTTAGTCTGAATCTGTAAAAAGCAACAGAGGGTCCTGTGGCACCTTTGAGACTAACAGAAGTACTGGGAGCATAAGCTTTCGTGGGTAAGAACCTCACTTCTTCAGATGCAAGATGACTTGCATCTGAAGAAGTGAGGTTCTTACCCACGAAAGCTTATGCTCCCAGTACTTCTGTTAGTCTCAAAGGTGCCACAGGACCCTCTGTTGCTTTCTGGAGAACATGATCATCTGGCTAAGGATTTAGTAACCATATTACCATAGTTTCACCTACCCTTTTTCGATTTATAAAAGCAATGATCTGTTGTGAGGCATACGCTAAGTCCAGAGGTGTATGAAGCCATTTAGGGTACAGTGGGAGAGGAATTTCTCAACTTACCATTTTTTAATCAGGAAAAATGTTGATTCTTTGAAACCAATTTTTTTTTCAGGAAAGGGTGACTTCTGATGAATTTTTTTTTTTTTTTGAATAAAATTGTTTTGAAATTGTCAATGGGATGTTATAATATTTTTGATATGAAAAGTTCTGTTTTTTTCACTTCAAAATTTAAGTTCATTTACAATAAAAAGTTAAATAAAAAGGTCAAAATCAAAACAAAACATTCTGCTTGACCTGAACTGAATTTTTATTTTATTTAATTTTTACAGATTCTTGAGATTTTGCCCGTGTCCCAGTTTGGCACAGGAAGATCTTTTGAAATCTCAAAAGTTTCCCACCCAGCTTTAAGTTACAGCTCCCATTTCAAGAGTCCATTCATTCTGAGTGTCTCCATTTTTGAGTTTGCCACTTGTCACAGGTTGGGCCTGATTCTCTAAGGGGCTGAAAGCCGCAGCTCCGTGTGAAGTCAATGGGAGCTGCTTAGTGACTCTGGAAATCAGGTCTCAAGTTTGACACCCAAAAATGGAGGCACCTAAGATTCGTAGTCTTTTTTGAAAATGTAGGCCTTAACCTTCAGCCTCATGCCCCACAACAAAACCCAGGCATGTATTCTTCTGAAGCATCTTGTATTGGCCTCTGTTGAAGACAGGGTATCAGCCTAGATGGACCATTGGTCATGTGGTGGTGGTGGGGTGTGCCAAGGTTCCAGGCTGGGTGGAGTATTGTTCTGAGGAAAGTTGTGGGGGGAGGAGAGGAAGGGCAATTCCTCTGTTCTCTAATTAAAGATGAATTTAGAAATTTGCAGTTTGAAGTTATCTAGATATTACAACTTGAAAATTTACTGAAATTTGCAATGGATCTGCTATGCTACTGTAAGTGCGTGTGTGAGAGAGAGAGAGAGCGCAAGTGAATATGTGTATCTTGGGTTTTATCCAGCTTCTGCAGAAGAAAAAAGACCAAATGAAAATTACTACTTTTTATTACAGCTGGTAGATAACCTGTTAAGCCTCAAACGCTAGAGTCAATTTGTAATATTTTAGGTGGGGCAACTTTTCAAATGTAAGGTACTTCTCAAATGTAATCTAATGTGTCTATCAAGGTATATACATCAAATGCTTCACTGTGGTTTCTGAATACTTACAGTATCTCTGGGTTGACATTTGTGTGTTTCAGAATAAACAACCTGTATATCTTCAGTTTGAAACTGTTTTCTAGTCTCACAGTTAACGAAAGAAAGAAACTATAACCAGGGAGCTAAACGTGTCCAGCTATTCAAGGAACAACCTAAACTCCAAGTCCTTTCTAATAAAATGCCTAACAATCTGTGAAGTAAAAGTTTTATGGCTGTATAATTAAGTATGACATTGGCTGGGTAGGAATAAATCAGAACTCAGAAAAAAGGGGGCACTGGATTTCAATCAGCATTATCATAAGTTTAAATATATTAGTGGCAATCTGAAGGCAGAACATTGTTATATGGTAACAGACAGACACATTTTGTTCATAACCAACAGTAATTTGTAGAACACACAATTTGCTGCTACCAAAATAGCACAGCATGTAGGGGGGGGTTTAATGCCCTTTTTAGTCTCTAGTCCTGCAGTTTCTTTGGCTTATCAAGAGAAATCCACTCTGCACAAAATGAGCAAGAGCCCACACCTTAACCAACCATATAAAAAACAGGTGGATGCACATCAGAGCAAACGTCACTTGTAAAAGATAGCTGATAAATCAACAGATTCTTGCTGAAGAAGAATGGGGTGGAGAAGAGAATTAATTGCTCTTTCAATAGCAGAAAACTATAGTCTAAACTAAGATTGAATTGACTAAACCATTAAGCATACTGATTGAAAATACACTGTGACACCAGCTCCCCAGCTTTTACCAATGTACACAGTTCTAATTAAAAACCTGTCTCTACCATAGATCTATCTGCTCAGAGCTATTCACCTGCAAGCAGAGAATAGTTGTACCTGATTTACCTAACATCAGCACACCAGGCTGGAATTTTCTGAAAGTTGTCTTAAGTACAGCAACATATTCTGCTAAGCTCTTCATTATAACAACTGCATAAGCACCAGATAAGGGAGCACAATACTTACACGAAGATGAGATTTGGTTTCCGCTAGATCCCACTCTTTTAGCTTTCTGTGGGTCATACGTAGTCAGATAACTCTGCCTGCATGCTGATGGACCATTGCTTTAAAACTTTGGTTATTTCATGGTTGAGAGGAGGGGGTGGGGGGGAGGAGAATCACCAAAAAAAAAAAAAAAGCCACATCCCTAACAAAGCAGCAGGGTGGAGTTAATACACCCTTATACTTAGCTGCAGGCCAATCCTTAAAGAGGCAGCATTTATTTTCTATGAGTCACATCAAAACTACAAGATCAAAATATAAAAAGCTACTGTTGTTTGCCCAGTTCTGCCTTTTCAGCAGCCATGTAGGAGCTGGAAGGAATGGGATGGATCAGAGAGTCCTACAAGCTCTTAAAGTATGTGCAGGTCCCTACAATTCTGGGTTACCAGTGCTATGGAACTGGTCTCATTTTTAATCTAAGTGGAGGGAAAAAAGCAGCATCACACTTAAATCACACCCCCACATACTCAGACAATACCTAGGGATCACCTTAAATCCTCAAAAATCAGAGAGACTCTGAATTATTATTATTTATTGTCTGGGTTACAGCAGCACCTAGAGGTCTCAACTGAGATCAGAGACCCACTGGGCTAGGCCCTGCATGTAAACATAGTGAGAGACAAGCCCTGGGCCAAACAGCTTACAGTCTAAAGAGACAATGGGTAGGAGGGAAAAGAGAGTCACAAAGAGGTGAAGTGACTTGTGTGAGGTCACACCAAGAGATGGATCCTGAGTCCTAATCCAATGCCCTCACCACTAGACCACACAGCCTCTCCTATAGTGACAGTAGTGATACTGTTTGTAAGCAACTTTATGGGAAAATCTTATAGAACTTCATAGACGATAGCACCTCTCTATAGGTTGTTTTTAACCTTCCTATAAAATTTAATAGAGAAAAACAATAGGATGGTTCAAAAACCCATGGCACAGCGATCATTATCTCTTACATTCTTTAAACTTTTAGAGTAGCTTCTGTAGATCCCTATTGCATTTCTCTAGAATCCACTAGTTTTATCTTTACTAAATCCTATAGGACTTTTCCATAAGGGTAAAAACATCTTAGATGATTAAAGCTGAAATCATTTTAAGCATAAAATTTACCTCTCGCCATTGTTGGTGTTTGCTTATTTATTTATTTTTTGCACTTTTTCTCACTGGTGATATTGAAACTAAACTGGTTAGTTTCATTTTCTGTTTATAGTCAGTTTCACTTTCTGGTTCTAGCACACTAGTACACACTCTTCTTCTTGGGTTGTCTGATGCTACAGGAGAATATTTAAATCACTCCAGGTCTATTTTCATTTATGTATTTTTTAATATACTGATACATTTTGCACTTATCATTGAACTTCATCTGCCTTTTTGTTGCCGCATCACCCAGTTTTGTGAGATTCCCCTTGTAACTCTTTGCAGTCAGATTTGACAGTAAATATCTGAGTAACTTTGTATCACTACTGTTTACCACTTTTTCCAGATAAGTGATGTTCATCACATTCATAAATGGTCCCAGTAAAGGTCCTTGGCAGATCCTCCTGTTTACCTCTCTCCATTATGAAAACTGATCATTTATTTCTACCCTTTGTTTCCTATCTTTTAACCAGTTACTGATAAGATCTTCCCTCTTATTCCATGACTGCTTAGTTTGCATAAGAGCCTTTGGTGAGGGACCTTGTCAAAGGCTTCCTGAAAGTCCACGTATATTATATCAACTGGATCACCCTTGTCCACATGCTTGTTGACACCCTCAAAGAATTCTAATAGATTGGTGAGGCATGATTTCCCTTTATAAAAGCCGTGTTGACCCTTCCCCAACACTGTATGTTAATTTTGCTCTTTACTATAGTTTCAACCAATTTGCCTGGTACTGAAGTTAGTCTTATTGGCCTGTAATTGCCAGGATCACCTCTGGAGCTTTTTAAAAAACAGCTGTTACATTAGCTACCCTCCAATGACCTGGGACAGAGGCTGATTTAAGTGATAGGCTACATAACACAGTCAGTAGTTACGCAATTTCATATTTGACACAATTCCACTCATTAAAACAGGCCTCATAACAAGAGCAGACCTACGAGTGTAATTGTTCTAACTGCACAGACAGAAACCTCCCCAGACAACAGGGAATATGTCTGAAACAACCAAATGTTAACTATTTCCCTGCAGTGTCCAAACCCCCAAAAGAAGGGCATGTGCCAGCATGCGGGTGTGCGTGCAGGTGAACTGCACCAGTACAAGCTACGGAGTACACTGATGCATTTGCAGCTATATCAGTGTAGTTACATCTCTGATGTTCACCATATTTTAGCTGCCTGGTGCACAGAGGCACACAACCCTAAGCCTGGGGACAGACGGAGGGTGTGGGAGGAAAAAGCGTATCAGAACTTTTCTGCTGTGTCATAAAAGCCTTATATTGTTGGTAGCTACTGGAGATTCTCCTCTAGCTCAGGTGGTCTGGAGTCCATAGTTTGGAGCAGCAGGAGTTGAATTCTGTGTCTGCAAAGTTCTTAGTGGCCGTGGAGTGCTGCATAGTGACAGCCATGTGTTACATTCTAATCGAAGTGCTCGTATAACCCATAGGCTCTTGGGAAGGAAAGCCAAAAGCTACGTTTCTAGCTGATCTAGCTCTTTTCTGTGACACGTGCATTTTTTTAACTGTCATTCCCTGCCAGTCAGTTTTCAGTGTTTCTATTTTCACTGACAGGCAATGCACTTACTGAGGCTGGGCAGCCTAGGGTTCACCTGCCAGGCGAGACAGCGCCTCCGTCTGAACCTTCTACTGCTGATTTATTGCTGGCAACAGAAACTCTATGGCTGGTTCTTTTATTTAAATGTCCTTTCAATTTCCTTTTCCTTTCAGCTCATTTCCCCTCTCCTTTGCTTTCTCTGCAGTGGCCCAAAGACGACAGCGGCTGGCCATCAAGGCACCTCAGCTGCACCTCTTCTGGCAGAAGCAAAATCCATAATTGGTCAGCATTATAGCTCCATAGGTGCCGGTGAAGAGTGGGAGTGGAGAACTGACACAGGGCTTAGACACAGTGATAAGAATCTCTGAATCCAACTAAGCTTTGTCTTCACTCACTTCCCACCCATTGCTAGAACTTGGGGTAAATTGCAGGTCAGATGAGTCAAAGCCCTCATTGAGGTGGAAACGGGGAGGGGGGAAAGAAGGGCCTAGTTGGTGGCTGCCTTCCCTGAGATCTAAGGTAGTGCTGAGTGCTTCTGAAAACCTCACTCAATGGCCGTTGGCTGACCAACTTAATCAACAAACCCCAGGCCTGACAGTGAGGGGGCCCATTCCAGCCCCGAACACAAAGAAACTGTATGGGTTTGGGTGATATTTGTATTCAGGGATCAGCTGGTATTCAGCCCCCCAGTATGAATGTCATCCAGTTTGCTATGCAGAATGGGGAACAGGAGGAGCTGAGTACCAGCATCAACTACAAATCACAGGAGACATTAAAAGCCAGAGCATGGGACAAGCAGTGCCAGTCGGTAACCTAGACTTGGAGATGAGAAGAATGTCTGAGGCTGGGAATCCTAAACCTCGATTATCAAGAAGAAACCAAGGCTACCTCTGTACAGGAACTGGGAGAGCTGATTTCCGGCATGGGTAGACATACTCATGCAGCGGCTTTGGCTAGCCCCCCAAGTACATAGCCAAGGCGGGATTGCACTCAGGCAACTGGCCTGAGCCACTGCCCACATTGCTATTTTTAGGTGCTAGCTCAAGCAGAGTTAGCGCATACCTATCTACCCAGGCTGGGAATTACACATACCCCAAGAGACTGCACACCAATACGTTCCTGAGGGGAGAGGCAAATTCAGGGGCCAAACTTAACTTTAAAATGCCCAACTGGCAGGACCAATGAGGGAGCGTGTTCACTACAGCGGGAGGGAGGGAGAAGCAGTGACTCACTCACACCCCCGTGACACATTGTGCAGAGTGGCTCTGGTAGACTCCACCCAGTTACGTCCATCTCTCCTTCATCGGAAGCAAGGTCGTTGCCACGCCGACCTAGTAGAAATTCTTGCTCAACATTTTCAACTGCCTCCAGGTCACAACTAGGTTTTGGGACAGATCAATGGATGGGCGTGTTCGACTGCCGGTTATGGGGCTACTAGTCAGCCAGTTAGAACCCCCAGAGATCAGCTGAAGGATTCGAATGGAGTCTTCTGGAATTTCCCATAGGGCAGCCTTTGAAGTGTAAGGGAATGAACAGGAGCAGCGGCATACAGAGCAGCACCTTGGTGCATCAAGGATCTCCTTAATCAGAAAGGCATCAGCACACAGGAGGGTGTAGGGTGTGACTCATTGGGGGTTCTGGGCATAGTCAGGAGGAGGGCTCCAGCTCTCATTCATTTGGGGATTCTAAACACAGCTATGCAAATCGCAGCAGTTCTACCCCCAAACGGGCTGTGCTATGCCTCACTCAGGTTCCATGCCTCTGTGTGTGTGTGTGTGTGTGTGCACCCCTCTGCCCCTCAAGTTTACCTTTGAGTCTTGTTTGACGGAATCTGAAAACTCAACGCAAAATTCAGTTAAACCAGCCCATTCCACCTGGTTTTGTATCTAAAGCATGAATTTGGCAAGAAAACATAGACAGGCCCAGATTTGGGAACTCCTCGCCGTTCAGGTAGGGATCACGCACTGTTCTACGAAGCTGGTCCAAACGAGCTGCCAGCAAACACAGAGCCCCATGACTTCTGGATGTTCTCAGGTTGCGTTGCGAACATTTTGCACAGTTCTAGTTCCCAGCCTTTGCTCCCTGCTGAGGTCCAGGGAAGGAAGACACCAAGTCTCATTGTTTCCTTGAATCAGAGATACAGGCCTGAACCAAAACCCTAGATCCAAGCACCTTGGAACTTTGGGGCTTTTGAAACCTGGATCTGAATTTTGTGGCTCGAGCCCATGCGCTATCACACACTGAATAAATATAATGAACAACTGTAATCTTCCTCCAAACCAGGGCCGGCTCCAGGCACCAGCTTAACAAGCAGGTGCTTGGGGCGGCCAAGGGAGAGGGGCGGCACCTGCGGCAATTCGGGGGCGGCAGGTCCCTCACTCCCTCTAGGAGCGAAGGACCTGCCGCTGAACTGCCGCCGCTGCTGCTTGCAGAACACAGGTGGCCCTGGGGTTGGTCAGGTGGGTGGGGAAACAGAAGAAAAGGCATAAGCAGCAGCCGCAGAGGAAGCAAGGGGACAGCACTCGCCTGTGCACAGGACAAAGAAGGCAGGGCAGCCAGCGAGGAAGGGGAGCAGCAGACAAAGGCATAGGAGAACTGAGGCCAGTTAAGCAAGAGCCAGGAGGCCAACATTTCAGGCAGCTCAGAAGCATCAGGTGATAAGCAGCTGGAGGAATCAGGGCCCCGAGCAATGGGATGCAAGGGCACTACTGCAAGTAGCATGGTACCCATCCCGTGAGTTCACCCACCCCAAGGCTCACATAACTTTGGAGGCACAGAGAGTTTTCCTAGCTGGAACAGCAGCTCTGCCCAGAATAGGTTTCCAAGTGCAGAGTCTACCCACTCCTAGCATGGGCGGCGGGTATCCTAGGCCAGAGGAAGTTAAGCCTCCCCAAACCCAAGCCATGGCCCTGCCCACGCTCTGCCCTGAGGCCCCGCCCTTGGTCCTCCTCTCCCCCGAAGCTGGTGGGGTCTCGGGTCGGGCCAGCAGCCCGGGAATCGGGCCAAGACTTGGGGTGGCCAGTGCTCGGGGTGGCCAGCGGCCCGGGAGTCAGGGCAGGTCAGCCAGGGTTCCTCCAGCAGTGAGGGGTATGGGCGGGGCCTTGGGTGGAAGGGGCGGGGCCAGCAAGCTAGCCTCCCTAAAGGAGGAGGGGGGTCACATGCCACCCATGTGCTCCTAGATATGTGTTTCCTTTGAGTAGTAGAGAGACTAATTGGTCACTCTGCTTGACTGTGGAAAGTAGTGGTAATCACAGCAATGTCACAGGCCTTTGAGGAAACTCTCGTCCCCACACATATCAACACGTTCTTTTGCATGGATAACGAAGCTTAAAGCTTGAATCGCCCCCCCCCAAGACTCCCAGTTGCTCCCTAAAGGAGGACACTGCAGTCTTATGCTCCCACATTCATTTTTGCTGACTGTGTCGGGGTGCCCTCCCACTGCCTGCTGTAGAATTTCATTATTGCTGCTTTGCCAGATTTGGTACAATTTAGTCGTATTTTTTCCCCCAGCTTTAAACACTTTGCAGGCTCCTTGTCTGCTCTTGTTATTCAACCAATTCCCATCGGCAATCACTCTGAGTTACACAACACGCTGGGGAAAAATTCTGCTCCTGGCAAATCTTAACACCAATAAACAGTAATATCATGTAATCATTAATAATGAACAATCTATTTATTCCCTCGGGCACCTTTACGAACAGTAATGAACCAGGGCCCATTACACCCTGTGCCATGGGTATTATCCCCATTTTTCCAAAGGGGGAACTGAGCTGCAGAGAAATTCAGTTAACGTGCCACAGGTCCCAGAACAGATGTGTGGCGCGGCCGAGAACAGAACCCGGATCTCTTGACTCCTTCTCTGACGTGTTAGATCATGGCTGTATTTTGTACATTATCCTCTTTTAATCAGCACAGAATTTCCAGAGTGGTGTCCTCGGGCACAGGCGCTGACTTTTGTTCTTTTGTTTTCTGCTCCTCTCCACCCCCGTCCCCTGTGCAAGCGACAGGCGGGGCCTCGGGGCGGAGTGTGGGCAGGGCCTCGATGGGAAGAGGCCGAGCAGGGGTGGGGCCTCAGAGTACAGCTAGGGAGGAGCAGGGGCACCAGGGCCCACAAAAGATGAATCCAGCTCTGCAGGTGCTGAGCATCCCCCACCCACTTTTTTTTTGGTGGGTACTTGAGCCCCGGAGCACTCACGGAGTCGGTGCCTATGTCCTCCGGTACATTTCAAACATACTGGTATTCAATCAGTGGGCAGGACCCATTGTAAAGGAGGACGTTTGCTGCTTTCAGCAGGCCTGAACTGGAAAACCCAGCTTCCTTCTTTACACCTACCATAATTTGTTGGAGCAGCTTTCGCCATCTAGACAGGGATTTTCAAAAGGGATCTAGGAAAGGATTAGGTGCCCAATTCTCACTGACTTGCTGTGGGAGTTGGACACTTAACACTCATAGGTCCTTTGAACCTCCCAGCCCTAAATCCCAGATTTACTTGGGCACATAAGAACATAAGAAAGGCCGTACCAGGTCAGACCAAAGGTCCATCTAGCCCAGTATCCTGTCTACCGACAGCGGCCAATGCCAGGAGCCCCAGAGGGAGTGAACCTAACAGGCAATGATCAAGTGATCTCTCTCCTGCCATCCATCTCCATCCTCTGACAGACAGAGGCTAGGGACACCATTCCTTACCCGTCCTGGCTAATAGCCATTAATGGACTTAACCACCATGAATTTATCCAGTTCTCTTTTAAACGCTGTTCTAGTCCTAGCCTTCACAACCTCCTCCGGTAAGGAGTTCCACAAGTTGACTGTGCGCTGCGTGAAGAAGAACTTCCTTTTATTTGTTTTAAACCTGCTACCTATTAATTTCATTTGATGACCCCTAGTTCTTGTATTATGGGAATAAGTAAATAACTTTTCCTTATCCACTTTCTCCACATCACTCATGAGGCTCACATAAAGGCTTATTCTCCTAGCTGAGCTGTTCAGGAGATACATAGCTGTGGGTATGCCTGCGTGTGTCGTTACATACTAACTTAGGGCCCAATGCTGCCAACATGCACATGAGTAACTTTACTCCCACGAAATCCACAGGACTGCTCCAGAAATAAGGTTACTCCCATGCATATGTGCAGGATCAGGCCCTTACATACTATGGTAACGGGCACTCTAGAAATGAGAGAGAATGCATTGCAAATGCATTCCCTCTCAGAGAGTCAGGTTGCTTCTGCACGAAGAATGACTTTCTGTGTCAACACAGCAGTTTTTAAACTCTTCTTAACTCACTGCTTGCCTTTCGGAAGGAGTTCCGTGCATTCTGAACTTGCAGAACTTTAGCACGGTCTCTTCCCTATTCCCAGATCAGCAGAGAAGTGAGTGCAGTCATGCAGCAGATCGTTCCATATTTCGGATCACACCCCCCCACACACACACCCCAAACTCGGCAAGGAAATACAGAACTCAACAAACATCATTTGCTGATTTGACATTAACCAGAGAGACTGAGTGGCTAAATCAGGCTAGTTGCGGTGACTGGGGGTTAAAAGGGAGGAGGGTGGGGAGGTAAATTGTGCACGATCACTGGGTTACCACGCAACCAGATCAAGTGGTTATGGAGGAGGATGTTGAAAGGAGGCAACACCCTTTCTGAGGCTTTGTTGTGTGACAGGCCGGCAGCCCACCCTAGAATTCCATTCCCTATATTTGGCCCTGAACACAATTACATGTTATGAACTCTGAAATAAAAGTGGGCACGGGCCCTAGCAAACATTGCTTCAACAGCACCGAGAAGAAAATGAAAGTGCAGCAGGAAACAGAGTGGCCCATTTTATTTTATTTTCCATAAATATGATGATCTAATTTCAGCGGTGGGTCCAACGGGCCATATCCAGAAGCAACGTGTAATGCTGTGTAAGTTTCATTTACGTACATGTGTGTAAGGAGGTCTCAGGGCTTTATTAGAAAACTTGTACCCGTGCAACTAAAGTGATTGTACATTGATTTCAAACCCCTAACAAAATGCAGTGTTTATACATGTTTAGTTCAATTTGGGAAATTACTGGATTAAGCTAAACTGGTTTAGAGGTGGTTCAGACATTTTAAGTGTATCCACATTAGAGGTTTAAACCAGAGCAAAAAACCTGTGTGTAACCTGCCCTTAGTTGATGTAATATACATTCTGTGGGATATGGAAATACTTTTAAGGAGCTGATTTCCAGAGGTACACACAACTCTATCTGAAGTCAACATGAGCTGCAAGTGGCAAGCACCTCTCAAAACCAGATGCCTGTCTCATGCTGGGAACTCAAAGTCAGGCATGCAAAATTAGTAGAACTATTGAAAATTTAGCCTCCCTTTCCCATACTAAAATAATCAACATGGAAAGAGTTAATGATGCTCTAGAAGGGAGTTAAATCACTGGCATCTCAATGAGATGAATAGGAGGCAGGTGAGTTCACACTTTCCATTGTTGTCTCAGGTTGCCGGCAGACTCAGGAAGATGACATTGTGTCGGATGCACTCCCATTTGTAAGGTTAACTCTGCAACCCTCAAGGCTAGAAATGTACTTACTGAGATTCTGACTACCCTGAATATCAATACAGGGAGCAAGCCATATGTTTGACACCCTCCCTTATAATAAGTGTTACAAAATGCAACCCTGTTTTTTCAAAAGAGTTGCTTCTGTGGGCTTTAATTCTGATGTCAGTTACACTTTGATTTCTTTGAGTTTAATGGAATTATTCTGCATTTGCCCCAGTATCCATGAGAAGAGAATCCTGCCCTTTATTAGGTAATTGCAGCTATACTGAAAACAGAGGGTGATAAACTGGAATGACATGAGAGCCGGTGATGTAGAAGGTGTCTAATATAATGCATAGATTACAAAGCCTCACAGATCTGAGTGTTCACAAATTGAGCCTGTACTTTCTTTTGCTTAATTTCATCCCCTTACTCCTCATACCACTCCATCCTCCCCCACTCTGAACAATCTCTCTTTCTCTTTGGTTCTTATACCCTCCAGTATTGTGTGGACTGTAATTATGTCCCTATTACTGTCACTTAGGCACAACAGAGGTATTTAACACTTTTAATCTTTCCTCAGGAGTCAGTCCATGCAGCCTACTCATAACATTTGCTGCTCTTCTTCCATTGCCTTCAAATTCATCACTAGCCATGTCAGACTTTGACCTCAAATCTTCTAACCGCTTGACTAAACCACTGTTCGAAGAGCCCCCCTCATGCTGGTGTTGGAAATGAGGGGGTAGCAGCGTCTGCTTTCTTATTTGCTCATCACACTACTTTCTGTGGTTAGCACTTCACTTTACCGGTCTCTGAAGCCCAAACAGAATCCAGCTGTGTAACAGGCTGGGGCCGGGGCTGTGGTCCGTGCTACTGTTGCCTTTAGTTAGGGAGATGATTGTAATGCTTTATTTTTATGACTTTCCCAGAAAAATACTGCACAAGCCTCTGGCTCGCACAAGATGCTGCCCCCTGAATTCTAATGAGTGGACCCAGCATGTCACTCTGGTCCTGTGGGAGCCATGCTGCCTCCCTGACAGACATCAAATTGATTTTCAAATTGCCCTGATGACATAAGGTGGCGCACAGTTTGGGACCTGTGTGATTACCTGAGCCGTTATCTCTGCAGGAGCCTAGAGTTGCCACTTGAGAGTGACTGAAGCTGCCAGATTGGTCATTCCAAAATGAAGGTTAAAACACCTCTGGGCTCCACGCTTCCTGGCTAGGTACATTATGAATCTGGAAATCACTCCAGGCTGAGAGGCAGAATGCAGAGGCTAATTTATAGCTGAACCTGAACAGCATTTTTATACCCTTCGCCTCTTTCTCACTATTGCTCTGGATGTTACAGGGCGGCTCACCGAGAAGAGTTGCATGGAAGATAAAATGGAAGGTGATCCTTCTGTATTGCAGAAGATTTTAGTTCTAAACAGTTTTTTTCACAGGTGAAGAAACAAAGGGCTCAATTCTGCCCTCAGAGACTCCTATTCTAGTCCAACAGGATTCACCCTCAGTGTCTGAGGGCAGAATTAGATCCAGTGGGCCAGATTCTCTCCTGTGCTGTAATCCACATAGCACAAGGGAGGGGAAGACAGGGCAGTTAGGGAAACAGTTACAGATGCCTGATTTTCAAGATGCCCCAACTCTGGCATCTGTTAGAGGAGTCTAGGGACTGCTCTTGCTTGCACCAGTTGGCCATGGTTTCCAGGGGACCTTACGCCCAGTGAGAAATGGTGGTGCTCAGGCACACTTGGCCCTGGTTTATGGCAGCTGCAAAGTCCCCTGTCCAGGGAAAAGCTGGGCAGTGAAGACTAGAACAGGGGGAGAGAATCTGGCCCAGTGTTATTAATAAATGGAAACGTCACGTTATGGCCAAATGCTGCTCTCCAGCTATCCCTTCTGCGGGCAAGAAAGAAGGGCCTGAGAAGAAGTGCTGGAGCAGGAAAAAGAAGAGGCCAGTTCCACAGGCCTGAACACTGATATACGAGTTATACATGGGCCCCGAGTTGCTCCCAGGTGATCCTCTGAGCAAAGACCATTAATAAGGGGGTTGCACTGGCCAGGGAGGAGACAGCGGGAGGAGGTGAGGGTGTTGTTCACCAGAGACTGAATTGCAGACCTCCAGAGCTAAAAGTATGAACTGCTACAGCTTGAGCTAAAAAGCCGTGGCTCCGTAGTTGGGGCCACAACAGATTCATATCTTCTGTGAATTGGGCATAGAGGGGGCCCAGTACCACACACACTAACCAGTGGGTTACATAAGTTTGGTCCCAGTTATGGTACGTAGACTGCAAGCTCATTGGGACAGGGACTGGCTTTGTGTCCTGTGTTTGTACAGCACCTACCACAGTGGGATCCTGGTCCACAACTGGGGCTCCTAGGTGCTACAAAAATACACAAAATAAAAATACGATGATACGAGTAAGCTCAACAGCTGGAACTTGAAAGGATGATTTGTATAGATGCAATTTATGAAGTGCTTTGGGATACTTCAGGATAAAGGGTGCTTTAGGAATATCAGATACTATATTATTTGTTATTATGGGTTGACTACTATTCTACATTAAAAGGGCTAATACTCGTAAGTATCTTATATTTCTATAGCACGATTCTTCCCCAAGGATTACAAAGCATTTCACTAAATATGGACCTGACCCAAAGCCCACTGAAGTCAATTCAGTTCTCTCTACATAGTATTTTGCAGTGAGTGGAAGCCAGGCTCCCATGCCAGGTCAGACTCAGGTTCCGGGGGGACCCGGGCTAGCACTCTAAAAATCACTGTGTAGACAATACTTTGAAGCTGCAGGTCAGCCTAGAGCTCTAGAGCCTAGAAACCCACCCCCTGCCCTAGGCTTCAGAGGTTGAGCTGCAACTTCAAAGTGCTGTCTGTCTACACAGTGTTTTTCTAGCCCAGATCTCAGTCTGGGTTGGGAGGCTTGCTCCAAATGCTGCGTAGGCATACCCTGGGAGTTTTACCACTGACTCGAATGAGCTTTGGATCGGGCCCTGCCTACGTACAGCACCCCAGAAAGGCAAGTCACTTTTTTAAAGTGAAGCTGTTTACCCTGCATACGAGAAACAGAAAGCTTGTTTCCCCACATAGGGGCAAGCGTCTGAAAACTCTGCTGTGCCAACACATAGGAATAACCAAGCAAATGTTTGGTAGCATTTTCCTTTCTGAGTCGCACTGTTAAATGACACACACCATCTGCACTATATAAAGAAAAAAATCACAGGCACTCGAAATAGACAAGTGCTTTTTTTCAGCTAAACAAGCCAGCACTCGTTCGGGACAAATACTGTACTGCTATATCTGGAACGTATAAATTAGGAGAATGTATAATTGTGGCCCTTACGAGCAGTCATTTTAAATACTGTGAGGAAAATTCTGTCCTCAGTTAGCCCTTAATACAGCTAGGCACATGCTTCACTTTAAGCACATGAGTTGCCCCACTGATGCAAAAGGGCTATTCTTCTGCTTAAAAAGTTAAGCACATGTTTAAGTGCTTTGCCGAATCAGAAGTTTGGAATCTTAGGCCCTGATCCTGCAAACACTTAGGCAGGTACTCAACCTTAAGCACAAGAATAGTCAATGTGACTAAACATGCTGATCAAGTTAAGCATGGGATTAAGTGTTTGCAGGGTTAAGGCCTTATTGACGGAAATGAGAAAGTGAAAGAACTTATCCCTCTTTGAAAGGCAGCCACATTTTAGAACCCCCAAATCTCTGCGTAACTTCTAGCCCTGGGAGCCTCTTTAGAAGAAGAGACATGTGACAAGAAATTGGGTTTTAAAGAGTCCTGGTTGTGTGCTTGTCAAATCCATTTTGAAAGTGCATAAATACTCGGGAGCCTGCTGGAAAAATAGAATCAAGTCAGCCAAAAATACAAGATGAAGAGAAACGACCAATTCACTTGACCCTTGTTTCGGTTTCGCCTTATTTATTTTAATGTAGACAGGTTGGGGTTTTTTTAAGTCCATGTGGCCCTCGGGTTGAGATCATTCGAGGAAGTAGCAGAAGTGGCTCAGTATCTTCTGGGCACCTGCTGCAAGTATTCTGACTCGCAGTAAGCTATCAGTCCAGAACACTTCCCAGGTGGGATTTTCAAAGGCACTCAACATTGGCCTAGCTCTGCTCCCACTGAAGTCAACGACAAAACTCTCATTCAGCTCAGTGGAAGCAGAGTTAGCACAACATGAAGAGCTCTTGGAGAGTGGCGGGGAGCTGGGGGGAATCACACATTCTGTGACACAGAAGCCCATTTGTGGTTCACTACTCCATCAGCAACTGTTGTCACTACACCTAACACACTGTTGTCATTATATATACCCAAGAGGTGGCATGTAATATAGCACTGATCACTAATATTTGTGTGTGATGTATGCACAAGGTGTGTACAAAGAGTTATGGATATGTGTTAGAATTATGTGCTTGGCAAGCAATGCATAAGCCCAGTCCACCCTACATAAGGGAATATGTTTGCTTGGCTGACCAGCCTGGTCATCAGGCAGAGACAATGAAGGTTAATTTACATAAAAGCTAAACAAAACCATCAAGCTAACAAGGGGAGGAGGTAGTGACTCAACTATCGCCAGTAGGAGAGGAAAAAGCAAGAAGTCTTCACCAGACTGCATGGTGTCTCTTCCCAGAAGGAGAAAAGGATCTTTATCTGAGAATACATTTCAATGGTTTACTAGACTATAAAGACAGGGAGTCTGAATCTCAAATGATAAGTAATTTAATCAAGTGACTGTATACAATATTGCTGTATTATAAAAGTGTATCAAGTAATGTCTCTTATGAAAGTTAATGACACCCTGGTGATAAATATCATTGTGAAAGGTAAGTATTAGCACTACATGAGGAGTTATGGATACGCACTGATATTATGGTTTAAAGTTTGTGGCCAAACAAAGGAAGAAACAAGTACTCACCCAGACAGGAGGGAAGACAGCTATGTACCTACTGCCAATGAAATTAACCAAAGTGTGACCAAAAACAATGGAAGCCCTATTTACATACACATCAGCAGGGAGAAGGGAAGCCCACCCACAGGAAGGGAAGAACAGCATGAGGACACCCTGAGTCTGGGGACAAAACAGTGAGTTTGAGAAGACATAAGGGGAGAGAGAGAGAAGAAGCCATCTTGGCTTCCATCACTGAACAACAAGGGGACAGAGCTCTTGCAAGCTGATTAAGATGGGTCCTTCAACCAAGGGGGTTAAAGTCTCTGGGAACTGAATATAGTTGAGAAACCTGCTTAGGCAAAGACCCTTCACTGAGAAAGACAAAGGAAACTAGCACCTTGTACTTCTGAGAAAGTTAACCGTAGCTGGAGGGAAAAAAGATTGATAAGAAATCTACCTTGAACCAAGGCTGTAGCTTGTCTTAGCCATTAGAAAGTATATTTTATTTGCTTGTAACCATTTTGTCTTTATCCCTTGTACCTGAACTCACTTAAAACCTCTGTTAATAAACTTTTTACTTTTAATCTGAACCAACCCCGTACTGTGTTTGAATTGAAAAGATTGTTAACTCCAGTTAAAGCACCCAGCGGCTCTGCTTTTGTCTCTTTAAAAGGAGCAACAGATCTTACTATTCCTCTGAATGTTCCAGGGGAGGACTGCACATTATAGGGCAGATGGTTTTCAGGAAATTCGGGACTGGGGGTGTGTTGGGGTCACTCTGCAAATAGTAACTAAGGCTGGTGGAAACCTCGGTGAGGCTGCTCTGTTGTAGGTAAAGCACAACACATGACACTCAGGGAACTGCAGGCTTGCCTGCTGACTGTTGGTGTCCAGGCTGTGACACAGAGCAACTGAGCATTTAAAGCTCCCAGGGTTACAGGGCAACCCCTCACTGGTCTGAATCGAACCCCTAGAATGTGACATCTTCAGATTCCAAACCATTACAAACACTGGCCCCAATCTGGACACCACTGGTATCAAGGAGAGATTCGTCACTGGATTCAAAGGGAGCAAGAGAGAGCCCCATTATCGAATTAGTGCTCACCAGATCCCTGGGAGGTAGGTAAGTATTGTTGCCCCCAGCTGACAAATGAGGAAACCAAGGCAACAAGGTTAAATATTTTGACCCTGCTGCTATCACCAACCCAAGGCTGTGCCTAAAACGGTACAATCTAGCCCTTAGCAATCAAAGAAACAAAAGGCAATGGGATGCCACCACCACACAGATGGCTATTCCCAAACCTCTGCTTTGGCTCACAGCTGAAGCCCCAAGCTGTGAGAAACATTCATCCAGAGGTTCTTGACACCTGTCTCACATGCCATGGTGTTGACAGTTCTAGAGTTGCCGGTAGGCACTGGGACTCTGGTGATTAGATGGTGTGACTAGTGGTCCACCCTATCTAGTCACCTTGGATACCAACCTTTTGGATGATGCTTTGCAGCTTGCCTATTAATTAAGGATTTACAGACATCTCTTTTGCTCAAACATGCTTGCTCAGCAACTCCATATGCTGATGCACACGCTGCAGCCGCCCCTATGGAAAAACTCTATAGAATTTCATAGAGCACGATGTCTTTTCTACAGGTTTTTGGACCATCCTATAGAATTTAACAGATAATTACATCCCAGTAATACAATTCCAAGGACAGTTATAAAAAAAATATACCACAGAAAGGATTCCATGCTTTGTTAAAGGAATTCTATAGAATCTTCAGAGTCATTTTGTAGAACCCTAATACATTTCTGTATGAGTGGGTTGGTTTCACCCTTATTGAGTTTTATAGGGCTTTTCCATCAGAGCACACCAGGTTCTCTTGATGAATCTAAAGAGCAGCTCATTCATGTGGGAGACTTGGTTTAGATTCTGGTTCCTGACCTCTCCCATCTCAAACGAGAGGGCATAACCAGGAATACTCAGATGAAAGTAACCAGAGTAAAGTTTAGTTTGAGTATCAAAGGGAAAGAAGTCCTAGCCTGTTCTATTGCACAGTGGAATATTCTTGCAAGGGAAGTCATGCATATCCCATCACTTAGCTGAGATATTTAAAATGATGTTAGACAAAGTGCCAGGAAATGTACTGATGGGAACTAGCCAGGGATGAGAGGGGAGAATCTCAAAGACTGATAGGTCTTTCCCATCTCTATTGTGATTCTGCACTCCAGGCTTCCAGAACAGGTATTCTGTACCCCAAAAGCTCTGGAAAAACAAATCAAGCATTTTCTCTCTAAAAATAGTAATTAAGGACTTGGGCATCTCCCACTAACATCAATGGGAATTTTGCCATTGACTTTAGTGAGAGCCCTAAACTTCCTGAGATAATTAATGTTTGCCACAGAAAAGCATGTGATATGTTTCATTTTACTTAGCAGTCCCTTGAGCTTCATCCACAGGAAGGAGTGTGAATGGTTTACAATCATGCTTTAAGTGTGCAGGGAAGTGTGAAGGGGGTGCCTCACTGCTCGCACCACCTTGTGGCCAGGTGTGGTGTAGCAGCTCTTCTCCTTCTCCTTGCCCCCGACCCCTGGCTGGATATCTTCTGCCGATGGGAGCACCGCCTCTGCAGTGGTCTACCTCTTCCTCCAACCAGGCCCTCCAGCCAGGTCACTTTAAAGTCTCTCCCCTTCCAGGGTACTCCATGAACAAATAGCCAGGGGAATAATTAATGCAAGTAAACAGAGTTAATAAAAGAGAGAGGAATGACTCCCTCTCAAGATGTGTCAGAATGCAGCTCCCTCCCTTCCCTCTGGGAGGAGCCATCGGGCAGCGGTCAACTGGGAAGCTCCTGCCTCAGGATTGAAAGGTAGCACCACACAGAGGTTAGGGCACTAGTCTAGGATTCAGGAGACCCAAGTTCCTTACTTTGCCACAGACTCCTTGTGTGACCAGGGGCACGTGACTGAGTCTCTCCGGGGCTCAGTTTCCCTTCTGTAAAATGGGGATAACAGCCCTTCCCTCCCTCACAGGAGCACTGGGAGGATAAATACATTCCAGTCCGCGAGGTACCAAATACTATGACACTGTGGGCCTGTAACAGGATGGTTTGCCTTGAGGTGGAGAGCCTGGGGTCACGCCAACCCTGATTACAGAATGAGTCCCACCTGAGGGGAATCAGGCCATTTCCTGGAAAGAGCAGAAGGTGGCTGCTGTAAGGGGGGGGGAGCTCAGGAGGATGTAGTGAGACTAGCCTGAGAGAGGCTCCTGCAGGGAAGACCTGGAGACCTGCTGCAACTACCGGTAGGAAGGGCTGGGAGTAAGGAACTCTGACCAGACCAGACCAGGGATTGTTGGGCTATGCTGAAGTGAAGACTTTTGTTTAGTTTTGAACTTTAAGTTATTAAACCAGATCCCCAGGAGGGCTGTTGTGACTGGACAGGAAAAAACCCAGTGTCGAGTTTGTTTGGGGATCCAAGAAAGGAAACTTGTGAAGGACTGCATGCACAGCTGTCCTGAGGCCACCAGGGGGCGCCATGAGGCGGCCACTTGTCTATAGGGCCATATAAGTACCTTAGAAAGATACCGGGGAAAGTTCAATGTTTCTGCATATTATTTAAGATTTCCTGAATCAAGATGACCCTTATCAAAGAAGTGCTGAATTTTGCTTGGGTCACACATGAAGGCTTTATCTTCGAACCCAGTTATTAAGGAACCAGGTTTTCCATTTTGTGGGAAATTCTGCAATTTCAAAAAATGTTCTGTTCCACAACAGAAGAAAAAATTTCCCACAAAATAAAGTAATTTTTTTTTCATTTTGGGTCAATCAAGTTGTTTCATTTTGATAAAATGGAAACATTCCCCTCCATTTTCAACTTTATATTTAAAAAATTGCCTCAAAAAGTCACTTTGAACCAAAACATTGAAACATTCTCTTCTGAAAATGCTGAAATGGGACATTTCAACATTATCAAAACACCGCCTTTTTGCCAAAATTGACACTTTTAAAAAATGTTTCAATTTTGACCAAAAAAAAAAAATCAACCAAAAAAAACCCAACCAACCCTCCATTTTGGGTCTTAAAACCATTTTGATGAAAAAATCCCAGGCAGCTCAATTTGTAAGCCTAGTTTCTGCAAGTTACTGCGGAAGGCACCGCTGGAAGTGCCAGCTGTACCTGAACAGCTACGTAAAGATGAGCAGAGGTTAGGGTTGGGAATGTGTAAGGTTATGATTTATCCTCTGCACTATTCAGGAGTGAGTCTCAAGCCCTATGCGGATCCTCTCCCATACTTACAAGTCTGTGGGTAGAGAAGAGTAGTAGGGTGTGTAAAATATGGGCATGTCTGCGCTCAAATGCAGTCCTCAGCATGCATGAGGGGCTTACCTCTCTGACCTTCTTCCTGCTACTAGATGGGAGTAACTTGGCAGCTACACATCTCATTAATACAGGATTAAGTTCCCTGTGCTGCTTATCTATTTTCACCTTGCGCTGATACATGCAACACCCTGCACCTGCACCAGGGAGGGTCAAGCCCATAATCTCTACCTTACACACCTGGTCACAAGAAGAGGCAGAACTATATTGCATCTAATCTACTTTTAGGTCTATCTCCCTTTCACAAAATCTTACTTTTAGGATCTTCACTTCATAGTGTTATTTCTGGATCACCCCCTTCCCCTCCCCCTCCCCCTCCCCGCTATGTTTTAAATCAGTGGTTTTCAACCTGTTCCTTACCTAGCCAGGATCCCCCTCCCATATAACAACACAGGAAGGGCATGGTTGGGGGGATCATGACCCCGGGCTGAGAACCCATGTTTTAAATCTTCTCTGTGCTTGAATGTGATCTGTCTCTGTACACGCCTTAAACACCAAACACTGGAAATGTCTCAAGTCTGGAAATACTTCTACCCTGTAAAATATATATTTATATACGAAGATAAGATTTGGCCTATGACCTGAAAATAACCTGTCAATTTATTTTGACATGGGGTTCACTCTTAATATACTGCTGTCATTCGTGGGGAACAATTGTTATATTAATCACCAGGTTTGAAGGCACAGGAAAAAACCGTCTTAGCATTCGCACGGCAGAGGAAATAAGAATCTTATTTATTTGCCAACAATCATATATAATAAATATCATTTTTCCAATAATTCCCCCCAACACACATGTGTGCAAACATATCAAGCCTTGACGGATTTGTGAGGCTTTTGAGTGATGGGAACAGTCCAGCACTGACAATCAAGGGTATTATCTAGCAACCTCTACTCATGTGAGTAATCCTCTTGCCTGTGATCTCAGTCAGCACCCAAATGCCATGTGCTAGGTTGTAAACAGACTGGAAGAGTTGCAGGGTTAGGCTTCTGGGTTCCACCATGTGGGCCTGATTTCAATGGGGCTACTATTGAATATGAGTTACAGGTATTCGAATCTCTCACAGCAAAAGACTCCCAGCAAAATCCTAACTCTTTCCCACTGCAGGAAATATAAAGAAAGAGCCCTGACTATTATCAATGTCCATTTCCCATTTTAGCCTTCCTGTGATAGCACCACACATTTGGTTTGTTTGTGAATACTGTAATTTTCTCCGAATGAAAGCACACTGCACCAATTGATGAAACTGTGAAAAATGGACATTCCAACCACAGGAATGTCCACTCACCTGGATTTATAATGAAGGGCCTGATCCAATAAGAAAACATGCCTGCTTCCTGCAATGAGACCCTTGACCAGGGCTGCAGGAGATCTGAAGCACTGATTCATCTCCTCTCCTGCTCCAGGCTGAGCCACTAAGGATTTTGCACAGAACTGAGGACTAAGAGTAACTTCCACTTTTATATAGCAGCTTCCATAATAAGAAGCTTCACAGACTGTGGGCTCCATTCCTTGCTGATTTACTCCGACATCTTGAGATCCCCATTTACTTGAGGCAACTCTGGATGTAGGTTAGTTCAGAAATTGGACTGATGTCTACACTAATTGCATTATCCACCATTTAAGTGCAGCCACCTCTGGAGTGGAATGGGTGAGGCATAATGCAACATGACAACAGTGCTTTTAGGATAAGGGAGTGAAGAATAATTTATGCAATTGAATCTTTACAAAGAATGTAGCTGTATGTCTCCTTTCCCTCACCTGTCTTCCTTTCTTTGGGTCTCTCTACAGCTTCTTTTTGGAGGTTGGGGACAGAGAACAGATTTCTTCCCTTTGGGTCTTTTCTCCCCATGTATTTTCTGTCTTTGGCTGATGCCCTCCCACTGATGGATAACCTCCAAACCTTGGTTCCCAGTAAATACTGCGGGAGACAGGTTAAATCAATTCCCAGCATTAAATTAAACAACTTTGAAACTAAGTTGCCCATTCAACTAGTAAATAATTAATGCCAAGAAAAAATAAGGACCTGATCCAAGATATGCAGACCAGGAATGGAACACACTGACTGACCACAACCATGTTAAGCACAGCTGCTGTTCTCTGTTCAATGAAGGCTGAAAACTCACCAGATTTTGTTTGCTGTGCAAAGTCAGGCCTGGCTGATTCTTAGCTAATAGTCCTCCAACAGAAAACCCAAGGTAGTGCAGGAAATCATACCATTGATTTAACAAGCATGAGTTGAGATACTAATGCACCAGCATAGCATCTGAAAGGGTTATGCTTTGGTGGAGATGCTACCTTTTGGGGGAGATATAAGATGGAGACCATGACCACTCGTGGTAATGAAGTTGCCATGGCAGCTACTGACTTCAATGCGACTATTTCCATGAGTAATTGTCCTGCTTTGAGCAGGGGGTTGGACTAGATGACCTCTTGAGGTCCCTTCCAACTCTGATATTCTATGATTCTATGACTTAAAGGACTTGCTAAGCAGCTCTTGTATTCTATGCCAGAAATGACTATTTCAGTGGTGGGTGAAGAGATTCTTGACGCATAGTTTGTAATGCACTTTGAAATTAAAGGACATCACTAGTATAACCTTATGACGCCTGTTAAGTTTTCATCCAAATTGGAAATGGCCCCAGACCATAATAGAGTATCGGTGGGCTCTAATAGGGTATTTGTCAGTTGCATTAGTATTTATCCACTCGGCAGCTAAACTGTGGTACTGACATAAGACATGAAATCCCTTTTCCCCATAGCATCAATGAAAGGTCAGCCGTAATCTGCACCCAAACAAATGTATCTTATGCATAATGGGAACTTGCACAAAGATATAATTTTAATACCTCCTTCAAGCAATTTTAGCCAAAGCTGAACTTCCTCTATCAGTAAGGAGAGATTGTTCAGAACCTTAAATGTAACAGAAAGGACATTAAGTTTCCATGTCTTGGAGTGTTTCCCTGTTTGATTCCATTATCAAACTGAAAATCAGGGATGTTTGCGTCATGAGCCCACAGGTGACAAAAGCTCACAGGTAAGCACCAAAAAGGTGACCTTAACAGAGGGTATTATATGGTGGGGGAGTGGGGAGACATGAAAAATTACAATAGGGTTATGGGAGCAGGAAGAAGGAAATCAGTGAGGGAATATGCTTGATATCTTAGGTGTCTATACAGAAATGCAAGGATTATGGAAGGACAGTGAACAGGAAGAAATGGAATTAGTACATAAGCTAAATTATGACTTAATTGGTGTCAGGCTTGGTGGGATAAGTCGGGTGACTGGAATATTGGTAGAGAGGGGTATAGCTTGTCCAGGAAGAAGAGGCAGGATAAAAACGGAGGATGTGTTGCATGATACATCAGCATAATATACACTTGTTCTGAGGTCCACAAGGAGGTGAGAGACCAGCCAGCTGAAAGTCTCTGGGTAAAGATTAAAGATAAAAGGGATGAAAAATAGAGGTGATGTCATGTAAATGTCTATTATAGACCACTGAATCAGGAAGAGGAAGTGGATGAGGTATTGCTAGAATAAAAGAAATATCCAAAACCCAAGACCTGGTAGTAATGGGGGGCTGTAACTACCCAGATATCTGTTGCAAAAGTAATATGGCAAAACTCAAATTTTCCAATAAGTTCTTGGACTATATTGAGGATCGCTTTTAGGAAGTAAACAGGGGGGATGGCCATATTAGATTTGATTCTGACCAACAGGGAGGAATTGAAGAAAATCTAAGGAAAAAAGGCATTCAGGAGAGCTGGCAGTTTCTCAATGAAATCATATTAAAGGCAGAAATGCAAACCATCCTGATGTGAAGGAAAGATAGGAAGAAGCCAATATGGCTCCCTCGGGAGTTTTTTAACGTCCCTGAAAAAATCTGGAAGAAATCCTACAAAAAGTGGAAACATGGGAAAATTGCTAAGGAGGAGTACAAAAGAATAGCACAAACATGAAGGGACAAAATCAGAACGGCTAAGGCACAAAGTGAGTTACACCTAGCAAGGGACACAAAAGGCAATAAGAAGAGGTTCTTTAAATACATTAGAAGAGAGGTGAAGGAAAGTGTAGGTCCTCTACTTAGCAAGGAAGGAGAGCTAATAGCTGATGACATCAAGAAAGCTGAGGTGTTTAATACCTATTTTGCTGGAGCCTTCACTAAAAGGGTTAATGGTGACCAGATACTCAACAATTAATATTAACAACAAGGGGGAAGGAATGCAAGCCAAAATAGGGAAAGAACAGGTTAAAGAATGTTTAGGTAAATTAGATGTATTCAAGTTGGCAGGGCCTGATGAATTTCAACATACAGTACTTAAGGACCTAGCTGAAGCAATCTCGGTACCATTAGCAATTATCTTGAGAACTCAGAGGACAGGTAAGGTGTGAGAGGACTGGAGACAGGCAAACATAACATCTACCTTTAATAAGGCGAACAAAGAAGACCCCAGGAATTATAGACCAGTCAGCTTAACTTTGAAACTGGAACAAATTATTAATCAATTTGTAAGCACCTAGAGGATAATAGGATTAAGGAACAGCCAGCATGGATCCATCAAGAACAAATCATGCCAAACCCCAACTTAATTACCTTCTGTGACAGGGTCGCTGGTCTAGTGGATGGGGGAAAACAGTAGACGTACTATTTCTTAACTTCAATAAGGATTTTGACACAGTCTCCTTCATAAGCAAACTAGGGAAATGTGGTCTAGATAAACTTATTATAAGATGGGTGCACAACTGGTTGAAAGGCCGTACTCAAAGAGCAGTTATCAATGGTTCACGTTCAAACTGAGAAGGTGTATTTAGTGGGGTCGGTCCTGGGTCCAATCTATTCAATATTTTCAGTAGTGACTTGGACAAGGGAGTATGCTTATAAAATCTGCAGAGGACATCAGGTTGGGAAAATTGCAAGCACTTTGAAGCACAGGATTCCAATTCAAGAAGACCTTGACAAATTGGAGAACTGGTTTGAAATCAACAAGATGAAACTCAGTAAGTGAAGTACTTTGCAGTTATCCTTTGGAAGGAAAAAAAAAATCAAATGCACAGCTACAAAATGGGGAATAACTGGCTAGGTGGTAGTACTACTGAAAAGGAGTTGGGGGTTATAGTGGATCCAATGCTTAATGTGTGCCAGGGGTGAGCCCTGGCATCTCTGGGTTTGCCATGTCAGTTATGAAAGTAAAAAAATTGCTTGAGCCCCGGCACGTCTTTCATTACAAATTAAGCACTGAAGGGATCACAAATTGAATACGAGTCAACAAGTGTGATGCAGTTGCAAAAAAGGCTAATATTCTGGCTAATATTTTTAGGTGTGTATTAACAGGAGTGTCATGTGTAAGACACTGGAGGTAATTGTCATGCTGTACTTGTTACTGATGAGGCCTCAGCTGGAGTATTGTGTGAACACCACACTTTAGGAAAGAGGGAGAAATCGGACAGAATCCAGAGGAGAGCAACAAAAACGATAAAAGGTTTAGAAAACTTGGCCTATGAAGAAAGGTTTAAAATAAACTGGGCATGTTTAGTCTTGAGAAAAGATGACTGAGTGGATACCTGATTAGTAGGGCCCTACCAAATTCACAGCCACAAAAAACACATCATGGACTGTGAAATCTGGTCTCCCCCGGTGAAATTGGTCTTTTGTGTACTTTTGCCCTATACAGATTTCACCAGGGAGCATTTCTCAAATTGGGGATCCTGACCCAAAAGGGAGTTGCGGGGGGGATGGAGGGGAGAGGGGAGAAAGGATCACAAGATTATTTTAGGAGCAACGCGGTATTGCCACCCTTATTTCTGCACTGGCTTCACAGCTGGGCAACTGGAGAGCAGCAGCTGTTGGCCAGGCACCCAGCTCTGAAGGCAGCACGCCGCCAGCAGCAGCGCAGAGGTAAGGGTGACAATACCGTACCAGACCATCGTTACTTCTGCGCTGCTGCTGGAGCTGGGCTCCCGGCCAACAGCCCCCACTCTCCAGCTGCCAGCCGCCAGCCGCCAACTTCAGCAGTGCAGAAGTAAGGGTAGCAGTACCACAACCCCCCTACAATAACCTTGCAATCCCCCCTCCAACTCCTTTTTGGGTCGGGACCCCTACAATTATGACACTGTGAAATTTCAAATTTAAATAGCTGAAATAATGAAATTTACTATTTTTAAAATCCTACAACCGTGAAATTGACCAAAACGGATCGTGAATTTTGTAGGGCCTTACTACTGATTAGTCTTCATGTATGTTAAGGGATGCTATAAAGAGGGCTGTGTTCAATTGTCGTCAGTGTCTACTAAAGGTTGGAGAAGTAGAAATGGGCTTAATATCTGCAACAAGGGAGATTTAGGTCTGATATTACCTTATAGTTGGAGAGTTTAAGTTCTGGAACAGGCTTCCGACAGAAGTTGTGGAATCCCCATCATTGGAGATTCTTAAGAACATGTTAGACCAGTGGTGGGCAACCCCTGTCAGGGTAACCCACTGGCGGGCCGCGAGACAGTTTGTTTACAGCCACCCACAGCTCCCAGTGACCACGGTTCACTGTTCTTGGCCAATGGGAGCTGCAGGCGGCCGTGCCTGCAGACGGTCATTGTAAACAATCTGTCTTGCGGCCCGCCAGCAGATTACCCTGACAGGCCGCATGTGGCTCGCGGGCCGCAGGTTGCCCACCACTGTGTTAGACACACACCTGTCAGGGATGTTCTAGCTTTACCTTGTTCTATGCCAGCATAATGGGCTGGACTTGCTGACTGCTTGAGGTCTCTTCTAGCCCTACATTTCTATGAGCCTCCCTTGGTGCTACCAACATACTGTGCTGACACTAGAAAAGATTTGCTTTGTGTCTTAATTGAAAGAATTAGGAAGTCAGAAAAATCAGTGCAGAGGCCTGATTATGTGTGATCCTGAGTACCTCTCTGGTGGTGCTAAGCACTCAATTCCTACTGAAGGCAGTGGAAGCTGAAGGCACTCAGCACCTCACAGGATCAGCCCCAAGGAATTCTACTAGGGAAAATACCTGGAGGGGGTAATCTGACAATACAATAGTACTTTTTTTAGGAGAGTAATAGTTGACTGAAAAGCAAGGAAAATAAAAGGATCCAATTACTCACTGCTGTAAACAGGTATGAATCCAGGCGCAGCTGAGCACAGGCTATGAAGACGTTTGACTGGCAGCCAGGCACAGGGGAGAAGGTTTGGTATAAGAAGGGGAAAACCAGGAAGGGACTCGACTGGACTTGCATCAAGTTGCTTTTTTGCTGTTTGTCTGTTTTGTCTTTTACAATGTAAGCTCTCCAAAGCAGGGACTGCCTTGTAGTCTATGTTTGTACAGTACCTAGCGCAACGGGGCCCCAAGCTGGTGGGGATCTGCAGGCATTGCCAGAATACAAAAACAATCATTTGGCTGTACTGAATTCAGTCCCAAATCCACTATCCTCTCTTCATATGCCAAATTTCAGCCAAGCTTTCCCTTCTTGGAGCTATGCTGCAGATCTCTATGGTATATCCCACACGCTATTTAATTCAGCTTCACTGGCACCACAAACCACACAAGCGTTGCCAAAGTGTAAAAAAGGGACACACCCCTCTGTTCCCCCAAACCAGCATGTGTCAGAGGTAAGTACAATGCACTCAGAATAGGGCTAGGAACCAGGGTAGCTCTTCAGCTGCTGTCAATCATCAAAGCTCCATCGATGGAGCAGACACAGTTTGCATGAGCTGACGATTTACCCCAATGTGTTTGGGGTTTGATCCATTCCTGATCTAGCAGCCGATCTCTACACCACATAGTGCGCTCTCTCTCCAGTCTCAGAGGGTCAGGCACAGTTCTAATCATATCACTCTTGGAGTAGAAGTCTCTTGTGATTCTTGATAGGTTCAGGAAACTTCTTTCTCACACACTCCCACTTAAGTCTTGATTCAGCAAAGCACGTAGGCACAGGCTGAACCTGAACTTTGAATTCAATGGGATTTAAACGTGGGTTTAAGTGCTTTGTGGACATGGTATCTTATTTCAGACATGGCATGTACTACACAGTCCCTATGCAACTCATTGCAATGGAAGATTTCCTTGGGGAGGGAGTGCAGAGTAGTCATTAGAAATCTCAGAGGTGCACAGATCACTTAGGGAAGAGAATTTTGCCTTTAGTGTTTCCTGCTTCTTGTGTCAGCTGGAGACTAGATCTACCAGAAAGATTAAACCAAACAATATTTCTCAGCAATAATACCCAACTCCACTGCCAAGAGTGCAGATCCCAATCCAGGGGGAATTTAGAGGCTGACCACTAAGTATCAGAGTACAGTGCACATCATTTTCAAAATAATTAAAATTAATTAAAAGCTAACCCACGACATATTCTTCCTTGCTGCTCTTGAAACTACCCCTGGGAGTGGATGGGGGCGAAAACGTCTTTTTTATCATAAAAGTGACAACTCACAAGTTGACATTTCTTTAAAATATGTCTTTAATATCAAAATAAAATAAAAGTGGCTGCATTCCCTAGCACACTGACAGGAATGACATGGTATCTCCCTCTCCTTCAGTCTCCTCAACAGGATTGGAAGGAACATTTTTCTCAGAAATTACATTAGGTTGTTCAGATTGCATGGCAGAAGCACATGGCCCTGGGAATGAGAAAGCATTTTTAGTTCGTTCTCTCTACTGTCGCGTTACCTATCTACCTTTGGCACTTACATGGCATCCATTGCTATAAAGTCTGAGCCTTCCACTACACCCCTGTGAGGTAGGGAAGTGCTATGATCTCCATTTCACAAATTGGGAATTAAGGGTATGTCTATACTACCCGCCGGATCGACGGGCAGCAATCAATCCAGCGGGGATTGATTTATCGCATCTAGTCTAGACACGATAAATCGACCCCCCGAGTGCTCTCCTGTGAAGACACCACAGTAAGTCGATCTAAATATGTCGATTTAGATCGTAACTTAGATTGATCTCCCTGCCCCCGCAGTGTAGACCAGGCCTTAGACACGGAGATACTCAATGATCTGCCAAGATCACACAGGAAGTTTGTTGCAGAGCAGAGACCTGAATTTAGGTTTCCCCAAGTCCTAAGCTAGTGCCATAACCACCGGACTATCCCTCTTTTGTGACTCTGTGTGAGTCCCTAGGCTATAAAGGAAGGAAAGAAAAGGACTTAAAGGTTTTACACACCCAGTATCCTGCCCCACAAATGATCTACGGGTAACAAGAACCAGCCTCCAAGAATATTTTAGGGGCCCCATCCAGTTTTTTGTGTTTTAAAAAAAGACCGATTAAGACCTACAGGCTTTACCTTTATATTTGTCTGGCAGTTATTTTAATTATGACCTATTGCTATTACATGTAGCTATTAACGGTTATTTCGATTGCTGTAAAGGCCACTCACACAGGACTCAGCCTGTCTAATCTTGAGGTAGAAAAGAAAAATGTGTCAGTGCAACCGATATGGGGCTTTTATTTAAAATTACCGACCTGATGTGGTGGATCGTGGATGACATGGTATCACATGGGCGATCCAGAGACACGACTCCTGTCTTGGGGGCTAGAGCTAGGTGTGCACCACAGTTGTCATTTGCACTCATTGGCTGGGAAGATGTCGCTCATTTGTAGCATCTGACAAAGATCAGGCTCTAGGTCCCTGAGAGGCAGGAGAGTCCCAAAATTCAAGCTGCAGTCCGAGCCCGAACGTCTGCACCACAATTAAACAGCCCCTTAGCCCAAGGCCCGCGAGCCTGAATCGGCTGACACAGGCCAGTCACGGGTGGTTAGCTGCAGTGTAGACGTACCCAGAGAGTGCTGATCAGTATCTAGCTGACAAATAATGAAGGCACCTGCCACTCATCATAAGAAATATTGCCTTGCAGGAGATTAAAACTGCACGTGCTGTGGCATAGGAGACATGCTGTATGTTTGCCTCTAATGATTGCAGCTGCTTGGGAAGTCAGTCACAGCCATAGAGGAGCACATGCAAATACTGTATTGTCCAGGAGCCAACAGCCAGAGTAGAAGGAAAGAAGAGGGAACTCTTATATTCACACATGCATACTCAGAGACTAGGGCGAGGAGGAAATGTGAGAAGCTATCAAAAAAAAAAAAAAAAACCCACAACCTAACATTTTTCACAGAACCTCCTCTCCCCAGTGCTAATTTTCCAACCCATTTGACCTCTGGCCGCACAAATACAAATGGCTGAATAGTGACTATACTACGTTACGAGGTGGTGCTTAACTCAACCTGTTTAAAAGCCTGACTCTACAAGGTGCTAAGTGTCCTCCACTCCCATTGAGAGCAGTAGGAGTCGAGGATGCTCAGTAACTCACAGCCCCTCCACAGATGATTGTCAACTAGTGGAACATCTCTGCAGAAGACACACAGGCAGCAAAGTCTTTTCCTCTAGGGATAGCGTTTGTCACCTGGAAGCAAACTAAGTTAACATGCAGAAAGGAAACTGAAAGCTCCCAGAGATTGGGAGTCCAGCCGTATCTCCCCCACCCCGCAACCCCCAATGGGGAGGCCAACCTTCCAAAAGGCAGCTTCCCCCACTCTTACAACCTTTGCCCTGAGGGAAATGAAGCTGAGGTCAGTCCCTTGTTCACCCGGGAGCAAGCAGTGTCCTTGAATCCTGTGTCCATGCCAACATTGGATGGCCCTCCATTCACTTAAGGATGTTTAAAATCACTTTTCACCAGCCAAAAACATCACGCACGCACCCCATATTTAACACAATACTGGGAATTGATTATAACTTACTGTCCATATGCCAAGCAACTGTTCTGCATCTCTTCAAGAATCATCTCAGGGTTTGGGCCTGGTTTATTACAAAGGGGAAGTAAGTGGGCAGTTTGGAAGACAAGTACATTTGGAGGCATTTTCCACCCTTTGGGCCAGATCAAGGTCCCAGTTACATGCTGTAAATATGGAGTATCTCCAATGAGTGCCATAGAGTTACTCAGGTATCTCAGAACTGAGTCTCTCTTGCAATTGCACAATTCCAAGTAAAAGCAACTCACCACTGACTTTGAAGGGGTTATTATTTCAAATACCTTGGGGCGATGGACAACAGAACCTAGCCTTAAAGCATTATTCTCTCTCTGGACTTCACTGATTAGTTTCAGTGTCTAAATTTTAAGCAACTATGGAACTCTACAGTGAAATATTTCAGAGTAGCAGCCGTGTTAGTCTGTATCCGCAAAAAGAACAGGAGTACTTGTGGCACCTTAGAGACTAACAAATTTATTAGAGCATGGCTGTAGTCCACAAAAGCTTATGCTCTAATAAATTTGTTAGTCTCTAAGGTGCCACAAGTACTCCTGTTCTTTTTACAGTGAAATACTTGCACAAGACAATAATTAATAGCAATAATGAATTTGTATTACAGCCACTCCCCAAATCTCCAAGCAGGATCAGGACCCCATTGTGCAAGGTGCTGTACAAAAACAAAGGAGAGCGTTCTGGCTTCATAGATCTCCTAATTCAACAACTATTTTCCCCCCTCCCCCATTTCCCAAGCAGCTCTAACATGTGTGTGCGCGTGTATATTAAAGAGAATGTGAGGTGCTTCCCTCTCCTTTCTCCTCTGACAAGAACATATCTGCACTTGCTTCTTCTATGCTGCAATACGGTTTCACATTCAGAGGAAATGCTTACAGGCCAGTACACCATGTTTTATAAGCCACAGTATACAATTCAGTCTCCTGAGCAGCAATATTTCCTCCACTGACTGGCAGGGTCTTGCTGTATACACTTTACATTATTCCATACAGAGACCCAGACATTGCCACACAACTCAAATGTCACACAGGACAAATGACTTCAGTTATGGTTACAAATTGGCCCAGTGACTTGTCTCAGTGAGAACTAGCTATTCAGCATAACATTCAGCTTTTGGTTCACTTGGCATTTCTTTTCCCTACCGTGGGGCTTGTTGTGCACCTTTTTCTTCCCATGTACTATGTGTGTAAGCGTCTGGGTGAAATGAGATCTATGCACACTGTTTTTACTACAAATCATAATCCGCCAGCATGAAGGCTGGATTATACACATCTTGTTTTGAAGTTTCTGACATGAGACAACACAATCTGGGAATTATGCTTGGAATAAGTGATAAAACCCCTGGATATGCCTCGGTTACCATAAATGGGTGAAGCGCCTCTTGAAGTCAATGGGAGTTGCGCCCTTGTAATTGAGAGTAGAATCTGGATCACTGCCTTTCCAGAGTGACTAACACCAAGTGATGTGCTGCGGGCATTTTAACAGGTTACTCACACACACAAAAAAGAAGAAAAAATGGTCCCCTTAGTGAGAGACCATGTCCCAAGGATGAAGATGCATGGAAGGAAAGGGCAGGGAGGGGGGAATCCATCAGAGACATGAAAATCATCCCAATCTGCATTTTAGCTGTGTAACAAAGCTTTAACAAGGAGATCCCCATAACTCCCCTTCTGCACATTGCTGCTTAAGCCCCTTCCCTATTACTCCAACCAACCTACTAGGCTAGTAACACCTGTTGCTTTAATGAATATTTTCAGCCACTGTAACATTTTTAAATGGACCCATGCAAATGTATATACCATAAGCCTAAAAATGGGACAGGGTGAGTTATTTATCAGGGAGTGGATTCTGGTGGGAAGAAGGAAACAGGAGGTGGGAGGAGGAAACGGAAAGGAGGAGAAGAACTGTAAAGGGTGGGTGGGGGGAGAGTACCACTGGCTTATTCTTTCAAATAAAGTGTATTTCTTTCTTTTATTATTAAAAATGAAAATAAGCAACTGTCTAAAACAAGGCTCTCATGCCCTCTTGGCATTTCCAGCAACTACACAGTGCACTGGAGCGCCACTACCATGGTGATTCACAAGGGCCTGATTCAGGACCCAGATCCAGATGAAACCAACTGGACTACTCACATACTTAAAGTTAAGCACATTCTTGAGTATTTTGCTGGACAGAGGCCCAGATGAGGGCTATTTCAGACCCCCATGCCAGAAAGCCTGGTGCCCCTCGATGAAGGGGTATATAGGCTTGTTGGTTCCCCTAACAGATGCACCCCATCTCTGCAGTTCCCACACACTTCTGAGTTAGAAGAATTATTATTTTGTTTTCTGAGATTCACTTTTGACTCCTCAGACCACTGTTACTACTAGTTTATACAAATGGGTTGTCTTTGCAGTTACCTTGTCCTTCCCCACCCTCCTTTGGTCATTTGCCTGTTGCACATTGTCAAAGCCCCAGAGCACAAGCTCTGACTTTCTTTGGATTGTGAATGTTTCTGTCTATGGAAACTGCAAAATCTGAAATCAATCAATAATTACAAAGTAGTCATATATCCCAATAATGAAAGAACAAATGAGCAAAAATAGACATAACGGACAAAGGAACTGCTATTTCCATTTTACAGATAGGGAATTGAGGGCAAAGAAACTAAGACCCCGGGGAGTCTGCAAATATTTGTGCACATACTTAACTTGAAGCATATGAGCAATCCCACATGGGGCTACTCAGGTGGGTAAAGTCAAGCATGTGCCCAAGAGTTTGCAGGACCAGGGCCTAAGTACCAAGGTCACACAAAAAGTTTGTCCCAGCGTCATGAATTGAACCTATACTTTAAGTCCCAGGCCAGCATAGAATCATAGAATATCAGGGTTGGAAGGGACCTCAGGAGGTCATCTAGTCCAGCCCCCTGCTCAAAGCAGGACCAATCCCCAACTAAATCATCCCAGACAGGGCTTTGTCAAGCCTGACCTTAAAAACCTCTAAGGAAGGAGATTCCACCACCTCCCTAGGTAACCCATTCCAGTGCCTCACCAACCTCACTAGGAAAAACTTTTTCCTAATATCCAACCTAAACCTCCCCCACTACAACTTGAGACCGTTACTCCATGTTAATCACAAGACCATCCTGCTCACTAAAAAGAGGTGAATGTTGCAGATTCAGAAAACTCGTCATAGCAACAACAGCATTAGATTTTAAAAGAAGAAAAAAAAAAAGTCATCCCCCTTTCTGAGTCTGAGCCTTTCCCCACCAGGCTCTTAAACATAGTTCATCTACTATGCCGTGAAAACTCACCCCTTCCATGGCATTTGTGTCCATTAACAGAAATTAAGAAAATTCAGCTCAAACCTTTCCCCAGACTAGGCTGCTCTGGGGGCTCCTCCCTCATGACTGCTCAGCCCACACCCTAGATCTTCCCTGCTCTCTAAAGCATCATTCCCATCTCCCTTATATCCAAGCAGAATTACAAGCCTCTTGCGCCTGTGAGTCACAGCAGGATCATATTAACATCTCCCAGCAGAATCAAAACCACTTGGCAATGGTTCACGTTCACAGGAGAACACTGCCTGCCTGCTACAATAAGAGATCCAGCTAGTTCCCCGTTGCCATATAATTAGAGTTGGAAGGATTAGTTTTTCAATTGGTAAATGTCGATTTCACTGTATACACACAGACCAAAGTAAGAAAAATGCTGCTTGAGAATTTAAGAGTTTGAGTTAACATTCTTTACATTGTATGTTTTGATATGTGATGTTGATCATTTGTGTTTTAATAGTTAAGCTTTAATTTTTTGAATCTCAACATCTATTGCCATTAATTATTGTCTGACAGTTTTACCCTCCATAACTTTGCACAGCTGTGAAAATTTAAATTGATAAAATTGGGGGGGAGGAAGATGCTTAAAAACACTGATAATCCATCAAAATGATAAAAGAAAAAAAACAGAATTCTCCCAAGCCTACATATAGTTCCTCAGCACTTTATTTCCCTCCAGCTGATTTACACAACCCAGCCAAATTTCTCATTAACTCCCAGAAAAATTTGCAAAAATACATGCAAAGGTCAAAACAACAAACTTCTACGATCCTTTGGCTAAGGAAACGAAGATGATAAACCCTCAGCAATTTGTTATTTTGCCCTTTCCGTATATTTTTTACAAAGGTTCTTAAGAGGAAATGTTGACATTTGGATGGGAAGCGCACACTTGGTGGGCTGAGAGTGGGTGACGAAGGATTATACGGAAGAGGTGGCTTCCGGACATTTAAATCTTTCAAGTGGTACAGAATTTTTGCAACAACAACAACAACAAAAGTGTCCTAGTGGTTTGGGGCATTAGCTGGACTATACTGAAAAACATTATTCATTGTTTGTAATACAGGAATGCCTAGTGGCCCAACCAAGATTGGGGCTCCATTGTGAAAAACTGTCTCTGCACTGACAAGAAAAGCAGACAAGACAAAGTGGGGGAGACAGAGAGGTGAAGTGATTTGCCCCAAGGTCACACAGAAGGTCAATGACAGATCCACCCAGTCCAATACCTGATCCAGTAGGCCACACTGCCTCCAACTGTGAGCATTACCTCTTTATAACAAAGTTTATGAAATTCCCTGGGTTGGTTTGTTGTTCAAATGAGGAACAAAATGTGAGGCTGGTTAGTGCAAAAGGTCTGAAGGAGGACAGCCCTGCCCTGTGAGCTTCTGAAAAGCTGCCAAAGCAGGCTGCCCTCCAAACGTTAGTAAATAGTGATGCCTTCAAAGCAAACGTATTAAGCACTCTGGGTTTCCACATGACAACTGCACCCACGTACTTAGGTCTTCCCCAGTTCCCTGCTCCCTCCTTCCATCTCCTCTCTATGCTTCCCCTCCTCTGTTCACCTGGAATTCCCTAGAGTCTCTTCACCCCTCCCACCAGTCCCTGCTATCCTCCTGGTGCCCCTCTTGCTATCTCCTTCAAAGTCCTCTCTTCCACCCCATCCCCCCATTTCAAGACCAGGAAGTCTTATGCTACCCCCTCCAGTACATGTCCCTCCTGGTTCCCTGCCCTTTCCCCATACCCCATCTTGGACTCCTGCCCTGCCACATTTCCCCCTGCTTTCCTCCCACCTCAGTCCAGCAGCTGGTGCCAGAAGATCAGTTCATAGTCATGAACATTTACACCACAGGTGCTGCTCTTTATACTCATCAGGTTTTCATAGCTTTTTAATCTCCCTTCCTATTAACTCTCCAAAAACTATTGTAATAGGTCCTCCAGCATAGCCAGAAAAATAAATGCAGAATCCCTACTCCAGCCACTTTGAAGCAGGGTGGATAAAACGATGATGATTTTTTTTTTAAACTGATTGTTTTGTTTTGTTATTTAAGTTATAACAAGTTTTCCTTTCAAAAAATAAACCTGTTTAAAATGAAATCTGAATTTAAATATGAAATATATTAAGGCCTAAATTTATTATAATCTTTTAAAATAAAAAAATATGCTGAATCCATGAGCCTCTATCAAAACCCGAGTTAAAGGCTGCTTTTCCAGATAATGAAAGAATCAGGGGGAAAAAAAGAGATAATCTAACTTTTGAGGTCAAGCTTTATAAATATGGCACAATAGGTCATGTCCTGCATTAAGGGCTTGTTTAGTTTAATAAAAATAAAAATTATATGCTGTTGTGTGTTTAATTAAATTCCAGTTACCATCCTAAGGAAGCTTGACACAAATCATGAGCAAAAGGCTAATTATCTAGTAAATAAGAAATATTTCACTCACCATTTTCTAGCATACTAAAAATTTACAATTAATTACCAGTAATAAGAATCTGAAAAATATTAAGCTATATACATTTAAGCGATGATATAGTTATAATATACCCTCCCAGGTAGCAAAAAGATGTACCAAATTTAGCGTAAAGTCTCTATTTAGTTGTAAACCAACATATTTTAATGGTTATGTCAACCAGTGAGAATGCACCTCTCCTTTGAGGATAACTGAAGTACAAATCATAGAATATCAGGGTTGGAAGGGACCTCAGGAGGTCATCTAGTCCAACCCCTGCTCAAAGCAGGACCAATCCCCAGGCAGATTTTTGCCCCAAATCCCTAAATGTCCCCCTCAAGGATTGAACTCACAACCCTGGGTTTAGCAGGCCAATGCTCAAACCACTGAGCTATCCCTCCCCCAATGAAGTTGATTCATATTGATGATTAAAATTGAGGCTTTTCACTTAAATCATGATTTAAATCAATCCACCCTGCTCTGAAGACATGATCAGACAAAAGAACATTAGACTCATGGGTTTGTTTTTTGGTTTAAAAAAAAAAAAAAGCAGACTACCGCTGCATTTCTGGAGCACCGTAACTTCAAAACTCTAAGTCTGATTTTTACCAAAATTTCCCAGAAAGCCTCTACCTAGGGATAAGAGGCACTATGCAAAGATTCAAGACGACTGGTTTCTTACTGGTGCAAAGTAGGAACGGTTTGAAAATGTGACTTCTAGGACCTGATCTAATGGCTGTCAAAATCAGTGGCAGCCTTTCGGCTTTAATGGGAAGTCAGTCAGGCCTGTAAAGGGGAACTAGCTTCAGCCTTAACAGTGGGGCATCTACCACTGCTCTTGTAGCAAGACAGATCTTGATTGCAGCAGAAAGAGGTGCTAAGACTGCACATTACAGTCACAGTACACATGCAAAATGCCTTAGGGTTTCTAGTAAATGTATTCTCAACACCTTTCTGCTTTACACAGAGCACGATCTCTTCTCTGCTCTCAAAAACAACTTTCCATAGGACTGAGTATAGGAGTGCTCACAGGGGAAATGGTCATCAGGCACCTCTGCTATGGGTGAGAGCAAGTGCAAAACATGGCACTAGGTTCTGCACTGACGGGATTACCCTTGTGCAAACTATGTTGTCAAGTACACTTCTGGCATACACGCATAGATTAGAGTACTAGGGAATAAAGTACAGGCCCAGTGCATCAAGTTACATTTTGGGACAGTTACAATAAGAAGAGCCAAAGCAAATATTACCCATCCCTGGGGCGGTTTACAGAGGTAAGCAGGATCAAAAATGTACTGTAGAGGAGTGCACAAAACCATTTGTTTCTAGTTCCTTCCATAACGAATGTGTCCCAGTGGAATTTACCATTTGCTAGTGGGCTGTGGAAATGTCTTTGCTATTCCATATTTATGCCTTCAATATACTGTGACTGAAATATAGTGTGTATGAGATTTCTTTTGCTGGGAGAAGGGGAAGGGAAGGTGATTGTTTCATTGCAGTTGTAGAACTTTCTTGACACCGCTTCACATCAGATGTTACAATGTCCTCCCACTCCAATCTGCGCTGCCATCGTTTTGGCTCGACAGTCTCCACGGGCTAACTCTGACATCTTATTTCATCGTCACATTGTAACAGTGTCTCCATAGACCTGCACTAACATCATTTCCATTGTTGTCATATTGTAGAAATGGCTCTTAACAGATTTGCACAGGTATCATTTTGCCTCATATGACATTGAAAGAGAATCTCTCAGCAGAGTTCTGCTTCTTTGAGTTCTATTTAAATTCACAATGACACACGTTAACATCTTCATGGCCTGGTGCTGGCAGGAATCAGTGCTGTTTCACTCTGGCATCATAATATGGTCAGTGTACTCAAATTATCATTATCAGCTGAGCATCATCAGCCTGCTTGGTCCTATACAAAACAGAAAGAAATGGTCCTTGTCCCAAGAAGCTTACATTCTAAATTAGACAGACAATACATCAGGTGATCCGGTGGAGGGGTTTTTAACTATGTCTATGTCTTTTTAATGTTCTCAAAACAGTAGTTTCTAAGCTTTAAGGTCAGAGGTGCTAGAACTGGCTTGAAAGGGTTTCCATCATATACAGGGTTTACAGTTTGGTTCAACGGCTCTCAGCACCCCCAATATACAGCACTCCTGTTTAAGGTCCAATATAAAATTAGTGCAGGGCTCCAAACTTGCACCGATATCCTAGGTTAGATCCTCAACTGGTGTAAACTGTCAGAGGAGCTGTGATTATTTACACCATGATGTGACCCCATAGAGTTCACTGCATTTGTACCACAATCTGTATTTCTGGGTCACAGCTAACAAGGGTATGATCATGACTCTTACATCTCTGTTAAAGACCCAGACACGCATACACAGAGAGAGAGCCTGGATTTCTGGGATCTTAAAATCCGATTGCCTGTCATCAGAGAAGAGCTCAGCTGAGCTAGAAGTCAGGTACAGCACAGAAAACTAAACTCAGAAAGGTTTCAGAACGGTAGCCGTGTTAGTCTGTATCAGCAAAAAGAACGAGGAGTACTTGTGGCCCAAATAAATTTGTTAGTCTCTAAAGGTGCCACAAGTACTCCTCGTTCTTTAAACTCCGAAATTGTTCTATATTTCCTCTGAGCAACTAGAACAGGGCTAAAGCACACAAAGGCTAGTTAAACTTTGACTCACAGGAAGTAACAATGTAACATAGGCTCTGCTCAAAACCTGGAAGGATTCAAAATACAAGCAAATATCAATTTTAAGAAGTTATTGGTCCTTTATGAAATCCGGGATTTGGATAGCTAGGATCCACAGGGCTGAAGTTTTACTGCTGCATTCCTAAGCTGAGTGACACCTCAAAAGCCAAATTCTGCTCTTCACGTCAGGGTTTCATGGATGCTACTTGTCCCGTAACTCTCCATCAGTGACTTTCCTATACACCAAAGTAACAGGGTGAACGTGTTAGTGGCCATACATAATGTATGTGCCTCCTGGCGTTAGTGCTCATTATGAAGTATAACATTAGTTTAATAACCAGAAGAATAAGCTTGACATGTTGTAGGATGTGGTTCATAACATTTGAACATTAAAACAATCAAATGCTCCAACTGTTTGTAGTGCTCTGTGAGCTGTGTAATAAACAACTCCATCAAGCCAAGGTGATGATGGAAGGCTTTAAAAGATACCTTAAATGAAACTCTTAGGAATTAACAGTTCAAAGCAAATATGCCTGTAAACAACATAAATCAGCCCCCTATACAGTAAGAAAAATGCATGACTTACCACACTTATATTTAGTATAACAGAGTAGGTTACCAATTGTAAACAAGATTAAGGACTCCTAGCCTGATTCTTACTACAATCACAATCGCTTGCTCCTCATTCATTTCACAATCCAGTTATGAACTGTTCTACTTGCTTTGAAAACTCTCCATGGGATTGCTCCACTGGTTGGACTTGGACCCCATTTCCTCTACTCTCCTTCCCATTCCCATCAGGGATCTAGTATTGGCCTCCTCTTTTGTCACCTCATTCTTTCCCACCACTGCTGGTGAGTACGGCTTCTCCTCTGCCACTTCTGTCAATGTCTATCTCATCAACAAAAGCACAAAAAGTCTCAACTTCTAGAGGTCCAGATGACCATACAACTAGACCTTACCCTACTCTTATCTCCAGCATTTACTCCTGCTGTTCTATGATGAACGGTAAGCTCTCTGAGGCAGTGAATGTACCTGCTTTGTAAAGTGTCATGCACATCTATAGAGTGATGACTATTACACACCTCACTGTTTCTTTTAAGAGCTCCGCTGAAATCAGCGTACTGGCTTATGCCCCTTAGTTTCTCACTCCCTCGGTGTGATGGTGTTGACTTACTGCTGGTGCATCCCCTTGTGGTTGCATCTGATCTGCTCTGTCCAGTCTGATGCTCTCTTCCTTTGGTCAATCACTGCATGGGTCCTCTTGCTCTCTAGTAGTCACAGTGCTTTCTCTTTGTGGCTTGGCCCGCTGGCCAGCTCACTATACAGTTTTCCCCTTCCAGAGTCTGACCAGACCAGCTGTCTGGGTCCCATTCCGGGCCTCTTCCTACTCCTCCCTCCTGAGGCTTTCTTCTCCACCACCCCTCCAAGCACACCTTTTCTGTAGGGTCAGGATCCCAGGGCTTCCTCCTTCTCTCCTTACTAGGCCCAGAGAGTGACTGCAGACACCCATACTGCAGCCCCTTCTGTTCTCACCTACATGCTTTATACAAGCCCACACCTACTCTTGCCCAGATAGGCTCCATCTTCAATTAGTGCTGGTCAGTCAAGCCTAAGTCTCCCCCCAGGTGCAACCTACTAAGTTAATTAGCCTCTTCTGAGCCAACTTAACCCCTTCAGGGGTGGTGCGGGGCATTCACACTCTGCCATGAATCATCTAACTCTGCAAATCGTTACTTAGGAAATTGTGTGTGTGAAGGTCGCTACATAAGAGAGAGCAGTCGTATTTTATACTTTTCTTCTACCACCGTTTCAGAGATGGTATGAAAGGGAACCATTCAAATGTCTGATTTTAGGGAAGTCAGAGCACCTCACATCTGATTGTTAATACATCTGGGGCAGTTTTAATACAACTTTGCTTAACAATGTGTAATATATTGGCTTAGAGCCCAATCTAGTGTCCACTAACATCAATGGGAATCTGTCCATTGGCTTCAGTGGGCATTGGATTGGACCCCTAGAGCACATGATCACAGCTCTGTGTAATGGTTGGCCCCAGTGACTATAACAGAGTACTATCTACCCACAGCCTACTGTCTGCCTTGGCTTAAGTGCCAGAGGCCTGGGTTTCAGTGCTGAAGGCCCCTCTTCAATTCCCCAGGCGACACTGATGCCTATTTGTGTATGTAATCTCTGTGTGTTGCAGAGGGGCTCAGGATAAAACCTTTCCTAGGCTAGAGAGATTCCCATTTCTCCTCTTGGCCATAATGACCACAGCCTTAGCCTACCTCTGTGAGTACTCTGTGCCAGGTACATGGAGCACAGTGCTCATCAGGGCCCAGTTGCAGTAGGGATTGTCTAATGCAGGGGTCGGCAACGTTCGGCACGCGGCTTGCCGGGGTAAGCACCCTACCGGCCCGGGCCAGTTTATTTACCTGCTGATGCGGCAGGTTCGGCCGATCGCGGCCCCCACTGGCCGCGGTTCGCCATCCCGGGCCAACGGGGGTGGCGGGAAGCCGCAGCCAGCACATCCCTCGGCCCGCGCCGCTTCCCGCCGCCCCCATTGGCCCAGGACGGCGAACCGCGGCCAGTGGAGGCCGTGATTGGCCGAACCTGCCGCGTCAGCAGGTAAATAAACTGGCCCGGCCCGCTAGGGTGCTTACTCTGGCGAGCCGCGTACCGAACGTTGCTGACCCCTGGTCTAGTGGTTAGGGTGTTGGACTGGCACTCAGAAGACCTGGGTTCTACACCTTGCCTGGCTACAGACTTAGGGGAATACTTTCTAAAGTGCCTCAGTACTCTTTAGAAAAGTGACTGACAGTTATACCCCTAAGTCCCCTTAAATGTCAATGAGACTCAGACTCTTAAGTGACTAAGGGTGAGATGTTCAAAGGTATTTAAGTACCTACTGGGATTTACACAAGTGCCAAAGTAGATTAGCTGTCTAACTCCCATTGAAACCAAGGGGACTTAGGCACTTCTGTGACTCCTAAAAGAGACCTATCTGCATCTTTAGGCACCTAAATCTATTTTTAAATCTGGCCCTTTGTCACTTTTCCAAATGGGATTTAGGCACTTTTGAAAATGTTGCTCTTATTGTACGTGGTGCTTCAGCTGCTCCTCACTCAAAGCAGGGCTATTTCCCTCCCCTGTGGGGTGCTGATTGTGAGAATAGAGTCCATTAATGGCTGTGAAGTTCTCAGATACTACAGTGACAGGGGTAGTACCTAGATCATGTGCCTCTTCCTAGGGAATATTTAACTAAGATTTTCTCTTTGGACTTAAATGTGTGTAAGTAAAAACTGCTTCCTCAAAAGTTCCATGTTCTCTTAATCCAAGTACATTTGTTATGACAGCTGCAATGCAAGAGGGAACAGTGGAAACCAGCTGTAGAAAAACAGACAGGGAAGATGCTCATAAAAATTCCCAGAAATCTGAAAAGTCGACATGTCTGGGGCCTAATCTTGCTGCTACCAAAATAGCTGGATTTCAGTGAGAGCAGGAACAGGCCCCCGATCGCTTCTAAAATAATCATTTGGGATCAGAGAGTGCAATCGCATAAGTATCAGCCTTAATTGGACTTCCTGGGCATGACATTTACCAACAGGATTTAACCTTTTAACAGAGCTCATGCAAGCGATTATTGTTTAACATCCTTAGTGCCATTTAGCCATTGCCACCGAATGATGATAAGATTAAGTCATGACAGTTCCAACAAAAAATATGTTAACATAGTGTGTTTAGAGTTCCACCCTGAAATGGCTATGAGTCAGGAAGGGCAGCGCTGAGAAAAGCGGTGGTGAGATCAAGGATAAGGTTGGGATCTGTGTTTATATGGATTCAGTGGTCCAGTAGCCATGCAGCTAATGCAGAGTGGCTACAATAAAACCCTGACAATATGCGAGAAAAAAAACTGTGATAACAATCTCATAGGTCAACAAAGGTCAACGCAGATGGCAGAAGTACAGCTCCATTTTACAGATGGGGTTACTGAGGCAAAGAGATTAAATATAGTCACAGAGATGACAAGTGTCCGATGCAGAATAAATAGGGACGGTTGAAATATTTCTGTCAAAACTGTTTTTTGATGGAAAATTGGATTTTCAACTAAAACCGTTCCTGTGTGTGTGTAAAAACGTGCTTTGCATTGAAATTTGGGATTTTGTTGTTGAAGAAACAAACTCTTGAAAACAGATACTGTACAATTTGATTTGGAAATAATATAACCATAGAAATGTAGGGCTGGAAGGGACCTCAAGAGGTTATCAAGTCCAGCCCCTTGTGCTGAGGCAGAACCAAATAAACCTATATCATCCCTGACAGATGTTTGTCCAACCCATCCCTATAAAGCTCCGTGATGGGGTTTACACAACCTCTCTTGGAAGCTTATTCCAGTGCTTAGCTACACTTATAGTTAGAAAGTTTTTCCTAATCTAACCTGAATCTCCTTTGCTGCAGATTAAGCTCAGCTCATTATTTCTTGTCCTACCTTCATGGAGATGGAGACCAGCTAATCACTGTCCTCTTTATAACAGCTGCCATGGTGCCTCATACGAGTTGTAGTTTGGTCGCCTCATGTTCCCATTCTTCTTTATGGGCCAAGCTCCCAAATCAGACTACATCTCCCATGATACACCACCTCCCTTCTTCAGCAGGATGGTCTAGATGACCTCCCAAGCCCCTTCCAGACCCATATTTCTATGATTCTTATGGGAGATGTAATCGGATCTCAGCTTATAGAAGAGAATGGGAGCTGGAGACAATGAAACTACAACTCCCATGATCTAAGTGAAAATACTTCAGTTTTCAACCAAAGTATTTCACTATTCAAATTTCCACCCAAACCTGAAACTTTTCATAGGATAAAACTTCATTTTTCAACGAGCTCTAAGGATATATCTATCTATTGAATAGGTTTGAAGCCAGGTCTTTTGGCTTAGAGACCAACTGGGATGCTACAAAGTCAAGTTGTTCAGGTTCTCTGTGTCTCCATTTTTCCACCTGTGAAATGTGCTGAATGTCTGGCATGTCTTCACCTCCAGACCCCACAGAACTTTATGTAAGTGTGCACCAGCAAGGAGCTCCATTTTATTGACAGTCTTGAGAGCCCACCAGGGCCGGCGCTTCCCTTTAGGTGACCTAGGCGGTCGCCTAGGGCACCAGGATTTGGGGGGGCGGCATTTTGCCGCCCTCAGCGGCAATTCGGCGGCGGGGAGTTCTTCCGCGCTCCGGGTCTTCGGCGGCAATTCTGCGCCGGGTCCTTCACTCGATCCGGGAGCCGCCGCCGAAGTGCCCCGAAGACCGGGAGCGCGGAAGGACCCCCCCCGCCGCAGAATTGCCGACGACAACCGGGAGTGCGGAAGGACCCCCCACTAGGGCGCCACAAACCCTGGCGCCGCTCCTGAAGCCCACGGTAGGTGATATTGTGAATGACACAAGAATGGTCTTGGCTGTATTGTATGCAATGTTTAATCTAGCTTTTGCAGTCATGATTATGTGGATCCATGTCTATTTCATTAGTGTGAATGGGCTCTCTAACATAAAAACTCGGGAGTAGATCCTCTGCAGGTGTAAATTCTGTTGGACCATTTACGCTAGCTGAGGAACTGCCCTGAATCAGTCTCTTAAATCAATGGTTCTCAACCAGCGGTACACTTACCCCTGGGGGTGCACAGAGGTCTCCCAAGGGGTACATCAACTCATCTAGATATTTGCCTAGTTTTACAACACACTACATAAAGAGCGCTAATGAAGTCAGTACAAACTAAAATGTCACAATGACTTGTTTGTACTGCTCTATATGATACACACTGAAATGTAAGTACAAGATTTATATTCCAATTGATTTATTTTATAATGATATGGTAAAAAAGGGAAAGTAAGCAATTTTTGAGTAATAGTGTACTATGACACTTTTGTATTTTTAGGTCTGATTTTGTAAGCAAGTTGTTTTTAAGTGAGCTGAAACTTGGGGTATGCAAGACAACTCAGATTCCTGAAAAGGGTACAGCAGTCTGGAAAGGTTGAGAGCCACCATCTTAAATGATGGTGATGTCTTTATCTCAGTGTTTAGTTCGTCCCTCACCAACACATCTCCCTCTGCTCAGTGAGTACTGAACATTTTTGATGACATAAACTTCTCCGGCTCCTTCCACCTGAGTCAGAGAATTAAATCTTTAGAACAGCATCCCAACTCTAAAGTGAACATTTCAAGAACGTGCATCTCCGTTAGTCCACTTCTATGTCTGATATGACATGGGGAGACTGCCAAACCCAAAGCAATGCTTCTTGTTAGAACCACTAAAGAGACCTCTATCTTCCAGGCAAATCCCCCCACACTCACTTTACCAAGCCTGATTAGCTGGGCTTTGCATAGGGGGATCCTCAACAAGCTCTTGAGGAAGGAATCCTGTTTCTTTGGGCCACAAAGCAGGAGTGGAACCAGGCTGAAGACACTACTGCAGCCCTGAGTAGCCCCCATTGTTTCTCTTCTCCCTGGGGAGCAATGGAGACCCGATGCACTACTTCAGCATTTGTTCTTCCCCCAAGCCACACTAAGCAAAGATGCAAGGACATCCCTGCAGAGCTGGGATCCATGGTGTGCACAGAACCAAAGCCCCACACTGAACATAGACATCATGCAAACACACACACACCCCATGCACACACGCAGCAGAAACACAGTGGGTCCTCTGCAGTCACTGAAGTGAGGATAGATGTGCCTCACTCCACTTAGTACCAGGTCACATAGAGTTCAATCTCATTGCTTTTTAAAGAACATTTCAAACACAAACAGGAAAAAAAATTGCCTCTTACTCAACATGATCCTGCATTTGGGGAACTGAATTACTATTAAATACACAAAAGGGAAAGTAGTCAGATCCACCATGAAAATTAAAATAAAACTGTGTCTTACTCTCGGCTGATCCTTGGACCAGATACTATAAATTGTTATTGATGATGTGCAATTGACAACAAACAGCTGGCAATGTCATAAAATAAGAACTGTGCCCCGATCTTCTGCCTGCAACCCCTCCAGCTCTTGATTTCAATAGCTATTCCCCTCGGCGGTCTCACCAGATTCAGAGCACGCAAATTCATTTAATAAATCATCTCCGCACCACGCCCAGACATGAAAGGCAAAGCTGTGTCCAAGAGCAGTCTGCTGATTGGACTATCACAGCACTCACTAATTACCCAGATAGGAAGCATTTTGCTGGACTGACGCGTATATGAAGATGAATACATATTTTAACTTCACAATTTGTAGCTGTAAACTCATTTCAGCCTGAGAGAATCTTAAATTGATTCAAGGGGAAAATGCCTTTATAAGTAATTTTTTTTTAATATTAAGAGAGATAAAGGCGTGTAGTAGGAATTTCGGGTGCAGTTAGGAGTCGCTGCTTGGGAAAATCTTATTGGTGAAGCAAAGCAAACTGATTGTGTTTTTCCTCAGCATAGGGGAAGGCGGAATTCAGAAGCCCTGTGCTATCTAATCTCACTATAGCAACAGAAAGACCTTGGCAACCCTGATCTTTACAGTTATTAAGACAGGAGTCTAGTGCCAAGAGATGCACAGTAAAGAACCTGGCCTGGTTCCTGTTGAGGCTTGTGAGTTTAAGGTGACTTGTTTTGCTGGGAATGATTTCATTGCAGAGTTAACTTGGGCTCATCCTCAAGAGCTACTCGTAACCCAGCTACTGTCCACACACAAAACTCTCTCACCAAAGTTTTATGGTACTTTACATCCAGGCTAGATGGCCCAACAGAGAGCATAAGCTAAAGTCCAAATGAGACGGGCTGGTAACCTGCCCACTTTGCAGGCTAAAGCACTTGATTTCTGGTAGTCCTCCAGTGCTTTCCCACAATTCCTGTGTGCCCAGAAGGGCAGACAACGGGGAAAGAATAATAGAGCACCTCAGTTCATTTCAGTGCTAAGAACCGTGGGATGTGCCCCCAGAAGTCCTAGCAACACATGGGTGAGCACTATGCCAGTGAGGACACTGTAACTCCAGTAGGGCTTTGCAGCGTGGCTGCTCGAACCCGGCCAGGCTAACCTGGCTGCTCAGACCCGGGTTAACCTGCCAATCCCTTGGTTAACTCTGCAGTGAAGACATACCCAAAATGTGGTTTAATTGTGTTCTTATGTTATTACAAACCACGGTGGGCCTTTGAGTACCTCAGCGACCGTTTTTTAATCATGCCTTGCTTTTCTATGTTACGTCACCAGTAAGATTTAAAGACAAAGGCCCAATCCCCCATCCCACCCCCAAACTGGGTGTGCTCAGGGCAAGTCCATGAGACATGAGCAGCAAAGAGGGCATTAAACCACCGTGGTTACTCCCCAATCCCATGACCAGTATAAGTATCTGCCCGGGTCTCCAACACAAGACAGAGCACTCTCAGGGCTGACTTATCTTTTGCCAGCTGCCAATGGACCTGAGGGGGTTCTTGCAGCACCTAGGAATCAGCCAGGCACAGAGGCACCATGGTCACATGCCCTTTTCCTTTGCCAGATCTCATCCCCAATGGGCTGAGAGTAGAGGTGCTGTCAGAGTCATTACACCAATCCCGTACCACCCAGGAATCCCCCTATGGCAGGGGAATTCCCTGGTAGCTGGCTGAATCGGTTTCCCAGCTGATTTATGCTGCCTAAGCCCGGCAAGTCAGCCTCAGCTGCCGCCAGCAGTTGGCCCAAAACATTCACCTTTTTAATCTAAAATATCCCAACTCCCTTCATCCCTCCCCCGCCACTTGCAGTTTCATTCCTTCATTCTGTTTTCTCCAATCACCTCCTGCTTGTTGCTTCTCCCCCCATCAACTCAGCAAACCGCTCTGAAGTTCCCATTTGTCCAGCACGGTTCTTGTTACAGCCATGAAAATCTACCAGCAGCCCAGGCACAGAACCTGCTTCGCCCCGGCGCTTGCCAAACCAAGCTGCTTGCCTAAGGCAAGATGGTAAGGCTGCACTGCTATTATTATTAGGGTTGCCAGTTTGGGTTGGATGTATTCCCCCGGGGTTTCATCACATGACAATCGTTAATTAAAATTGAATCTTTAATTCCTGGAGACTCCAGGACAATCCTGGAGGGTTGGTAGCCCTCATTATTATTACTCAGAACACTAATATGGGAACAATAAGCAATACTAAGCTAGCAGGGCAGGCTGAGGTGGTCTGTTTTTTTAAAGGCAAATGCTATATTTCCATGATCCTTTTTCTCTCAGCCCAGCTCACATTGGCATCCTGAGATCCCACGATCCAGCACTGCTCCTGGGCTCTTCTTTTTGCTCATCCCAGCATCCCCGGTTCTATCCAAACTCTATTGTTCTTGGGATGTTTTTTTCCCGTTCTGCCCACCTGGGGTAGCTGCACCTGGGCTAGTCTCCCCCAACATCAACAACAAAATCTACTGATGAGAAGTGCTATATAAGAGCTAGGTAATACTATTGTTCTTCTCCCAAGTGCTCAACCTACTCTTTGCCTACTTCCAGTTCAGTCCTCTCATGTTCACCCTACACCTAGAAGATAACAGCCCTGTACTCTTTCCTGCTTCCCCCTGAGATCAGCCACACACAGGGCCTCTGCTTACTACTTTCAGGGTTTCCTCTGAGAGGGCACAGCTGTAACTCCTACCATTGAGCACAGGTAGAGGCCACTGCAGGGAGGCCTGATTCAGTGCACTGCCTGCACACTCTGCCTGGCCTGAGTCACTCATTTTGAGGGCAGTAACTGTCCCTTTGGTGCAAGGGTGATCGCAGCTACTTCCTCCTCTCTGGTACAAGCGAGAGTGCATCCACTGCAACTGCCTCCCCCGGTGGGCTCTGGCACACCAAGACCCCCTACTAATGTCTATGACAGCAGAAACTATTGCAGAGTCTGGTATGGATCCAGCCCTGTATCTCTCTGTGAGGGGTATAGCTGGCCTTTGCGGCTCCCGGAGACCCCAGGTCCTACTACACCCTGTCCCAGGAAACAAAAAGGGTGGGTTCTGCAGGCCTGCCTACAGGCCTCTCAGAAGCGGCCAATGAGAGCCCAATAGGCTCGGATAAAAGGCGTTGCAGGGCCTGCGCAGGTCAGTCCCTGGCTGGGGTTGGAGGGGCAAGATGGGGTGCTCCTCTCTGGCCTTAGGAACTTACAGGATAGCCAGAGTCTGTTTCTGGCTGCATTTGCTTAGTTGGATTTGCGGGAAGAGAGGACCTGAGATGTTAAGCCTGAGGTATGGGTGAAGCAAAAAGGGGCCAGGTAGGGAGAGGCCCAAGGAAGAAACTGAAGTTGAACAATGCGTGGCAGCTGTGTAGAGTCACTGGGTTGGAACTCGGAGTAGTTGGTGGGCAAAGGTTCCCCTACCACCCACAATGGCATAAACCCCCCGAAGGGGACAGGGTTTATTTGAGAGCCCAAACAAAGGGCTGAATGCAAAGGGCCCAGAGCTGGAGCTGAAGTCTCTAGCAAGGGCAAATAAACAGTTCATTTACCAGACTCTTTATTATCCCGCAAGGGGTTTGTTTGGCTTTGTGACTCAGCCAGAGGGCCAACCCACAAAAGACCCACCCAAGCTGGGCCAGCAGCTTACAGGGGTGAGAAAAGGACTCAGCCACTAGGAGGCACTCAATAGCAAGTGCGCCCCCATTACATTCTCACACTTGAAATCTTTGTACACAGTTAAACGATATCACCACAAACTACATCTTTCAACAGCTAGGAGAAAAATTGTAAGGGAGATCATGGAAGCCCAATCACCTGGCTCACTGGAAACTAGAGTGGACAAAGCACTGGGGAATATAGTGCTTAAATTCTATAATGAATGGCGAACTAGAGATAACATAGAATAGATTAAAGAAAACTGTAGGGAACAATTCTGCGCTGGCAAGAAGATGTGTTAAATGACTTAATACATCTTTTCCATCTCTGAGCCAGCTTTTCAACTGGGGAAATGGGCGTAACTCCATTGACTTCTATAGCATTATGCTGATTTGCACCAGCTGGGGATCTGCCCCAGAGATTCTAGACTTATCTGAACACATTTGATCATTCTTTCTTGTTTTGCTTTGTTTCTACTGTGCTGGAAAGTAACTCAGTCAAAATATACCCGGTCCTTTCATACACATTAAAATGAGAGCAGTCTGTAAAGTATGAAAGACAAAGACCAACAATTTCCAAACTATCCTCAGCTGGTGGAAATCAGAGTTGCTCCATTGACTTCACCAGCGGAGGATCTGGTGTAATATCCATTTCAGCAATAAAGCTATGCTGCTTAGGCAGGCGGATGGAGAGAGAATAGACTCTTACGATCACCCCACTTTCTGGCACTCAACCAGCCTTTTTGCTGTCTGTATCATGATGCACATAGAAATGATGTGAACATTTCAGCTCTTTTCAGGACAGCTGTAGAATATTGGTATCCAGTGAGTGAAATTGCAGTGCTAAGCAAATCAAGGTGGAATTCATAAAGCTAGCCTGTGTGTCATGCCACCAACCTTTTCAGCCCTGGCAACCTGCCAGGATAAGATACCTTTTTATTGTGTTATCGATGATGTAAGAACATCCATGTTATGATAGCACCAGAAAAGTGCAGGTGATGGAAACAGGCACGGTGCCGAGGAGGCTGGCTCTTTTGTTATACTTTGTTTACCTTCTGGTTTGATAAAACCACCATGGAACAGGTGATTCTTTTGGGCCCGCTACCTTGCACTACACGTAGATTTGATCTCCATTGTAACTTACATGTTACAAATTAGGATTAAAAATATTATTAGGGTTTTAAAAGTCACAGCTAAATTGCTATGAAGAAAAGCACTGGTTTCTGATCCCAAGTCGGGTGTCAGTGAAGTGTGGCTTAAAACTCATTAGCTCTTCTGTGCTTTGAAGTTAATTGTGATTTTTTAATATATCACTCATTCAGGAAGTCATGAATGCTCTAGGTCTCGGCAGTTTATTAGATAGATAGATAGATAGATAGATAGATAGATAGATAGATAGATAGATGTTATAACCACAGCTGCCAGATGCCTGACTCCACACAGGAAGAGTAATTTTGCACAAAAGGTGTAAATGGAAAGTTCTGTAACATGGGAGCCTGCTCTCAATTACACCTACATAAATCGGGAGTCAATGGAGTTACAGCAGAGTAAGTGACAGCAGAATTGGGCTTGCTTCATTTCAGAAAAAGAACTGTAGTAAATCTCACTTTGCTAGCACATAGAGTTTGGATGGGAGCAAAGCAAAGAAGCACTGACAGTGCTAAAAATTAAACACTACCAGTCTGCAAAAAAAGCAAACGTGATTCTGGGATGTATCAACAGGCGTGTTGTGAGCAAGACACGAGAAGTCATTCTTCCGCTCTACTCTGAGCCGGTTAGGCCTCAACTGGAGTATTGTGTCCAGTTCTGGGCACCGCATTTCAAGAGAGATGTGGAGAAACTGGAGAGGGTCCAGAGAAGAGCAACAAGAATGATTAAAGGTCTTGAACATGATCTATGAAGGAAGGCTGAAAGAATTGGGTTTGTTTAGTTTGGAAAAGAGAAGACTGAGAGGGGACATGATAGCAGTTTTCAGGTATCTAAAAGGGTGTCATAAGGAGGAGGGAGAAAACTTGTTCACCTTAGTCTCTAAGGATAGAACAAGAAGCAATGGGCTTAAACTGCAGCAAAGGAGGTTTAGGTTGGACATTAGGAAAAAGTTCCTAACTGTCAGGGTGGTTAAACACTGGAATAAATTGCCTAGGGAGGTTGTGGAATCTCCATCTCTGGAGATATTTAAGAGTAGGTTAGATAAATGTCTATCAGGAATGGTCTAGACAATATTTGGTCCTGCCATGAGGGCAGGAGATTGGACTCGATGACCTCTCGAGGTCCCTTCCAGTCCTAGAATCTATGAATCTATATGCTTTCCACTTAGCATTAATTTAGATTTCAGTGTCCTTACTAAGGGCTAGATTGTGTCTCATCCTTTCCAGACCGTGGGTCTGGGGATGTTGCAGTCGGGTACTACATTAAATCTGTGCCAGCCAGGGATTCCCCCAAGCCCAGGGCTCCTCGGATACCCATGTATTATCATTACTATTATAACTACATCTCCTTGTGGATTTCTAGGTGTCAGCTCAAACTCAACATGACTAAAACAGAGCTCTTAATCTCTTCCTCCAAGCCTCCCCACCACCTCCTTTCTCAATCTGTGGACAACATGACCATTATGGTAATACAAGTAAAAAATAACAATAACAGCAATAATACTGTAACGAGGGCCAGATATGTCCCTAAAATAGGTAGCCAACTTCCTGGGGTGTGTTTAGATTTTTCTATGAGTAACACAAACAAAAAACAAATGTGGAAAAACTCTCTTGTCTGAAGGTAATTGCCACGTGTACTGTAGCGGGGAGTAGGGTGACCAGATGTCCCGATTTTATAGGGACAGTCCCGATATTTGGGGTTTTTTCTTATATAGGATCCTATTACCCCACCCCCGTCCCTATTTTTCATACTTCCTGTCTGATCACCCTAGCTGGGAGTAAGCAACATGCAGGATAAATGGCTCTTGAACGAGTCTAACTTGAGGCTGACAGCAGCCCAATGTACAAATGACCTTCATTTCCTTTTCCCCCCAAGTGCTCGAGCAAAGTTATTTATCTTCACATTTTAATTAAAAGAGAATAGGGTTAACAGCACGGTGCAGAATTGTTTGAGAGGTGTAGCCACTTCATATTGCCCCAATGCCACAGCCAGCACCAACTCACGTATGTCAGGAACCGAAGGAGAAAATTTCACAGTCCAATTCAGAGCAAACCCTGAAGGGTCACAGTGCAGTTCTCAGATACTTCTGCACACAGAGACACCAGACGGACAGAAGAAGCCGCATAGCAGGGTTGGAATTGAAATGGTTCCAGACGAACGACAGTTCCGGCTCATTGCTGAGTTAATGCTAGTACTCACCAATGAGAAATCTTCTCTCTCAACCTGAAGGGATGGATTTTTGTGCCAGCAACTTGCGGACAAATATAACTGTGGGTGCAGTTTTGCAGCTGTAATTCTTGGCAGAGGCCATTTCTGTCAGTAGGATACCTATGTGCACACAACTGCAGGTACAACTTTAAAAAGGCCTGGTGAAGGCCAAGCTGAAAATCAGCCCCTAAAGATTTATGGTACAATTCGGCTCCCATTTAAGTCAAGGAGAATTTTGCCATTGGGAAGGTCTTCATTGCAGAGTTAACTCAAGCTATTTACATTCAAATATTTCCTCTCAAGTTAGCCTAGCTCGAGTGAGAGCTCCCATAGTGAGTTATAACGCTCAAGTTACTGTGCCCTCTCGAGGTCCCTTCCAGTCCTATAATTTTATGATTCTGTGATGGTCAGATTAGCAGCTGACAAGCTGTAGCCTATACCCCCTCTCAGGCCAGCCAACTTGAGTGAAAAGCACCACCGCACTCGAGTTATCGGTTTTTGTGAGTGGGACCTGAGTTGGGGCAACACTCGAGTTACAACTCCAGTTAACTCTGCCTTGAAGAGACACCCATTGATTTTCAAAGGAGCATGATCAGGCTTTAGTTTTCTGGGACTCAGAATTGATTTATTTTACCTCTTCCTAAAAAAGTACAAATTTCAGGCAGTCTAGCTACAAATTATAAAAGCAGCAGTTAATAGATTGCTGGAATAAGCCTTCCACTGCATGATTTCTCCATTTACAAAATAACTATAAACCCTTTTAAAACATAGACTCTGAAGAATTATTCCGCCTCTGGATTTCATTGGGCTTGTGGGGCCCTATATTTGTTTCCCAGCTGAGACAATTGCAAGTTAAGTGTTCGTTTTTGTTACTGGTAGAGGTAGCTGTGCAGTTAAATAATTCAGTAACCAATTACAGTTTAACAATAACACGGTCTACCACTTGAGTGGGAATTCAGAGTGTAGGCCACAAAGATTCCAGCAAAGGAGGTTTGCAATAAACCTTTATCTGATGTGGAAGAAATTATCTTGTGCCTTTTCATCTATGCAATATACAACTTAAAGAATGACTAGCAGTAAAAGAGTAAGAAAGAGTAATAACGGTAGTGCTATATATGAGTAATAAGGACTCAGACAGACACTGGAACAGTCTACACATTAGATACAGACTTTAATTTAAAAGTCTTTCACTTTTAGGTCACTAAGTTTAATTCCAGCCTAGGTCAGTAATGAACAAAAGATATTCCATGGTGACCTCGGTAAAATGAGTTGATGGCCTCACTTCCGCTCCCACTGGAGTTGTGCCCATGCCAAACCCTGTATCTGAAGAACCGAAATTTTGGGGGAGCAGATGGGGATCGAAATCAGGATCTGGATCTGAATTCTGAAATCTAGATTTCTCTCTAATTCTTATTGGCCAGGTGTCTACAGCAAAACCACTACTACACCTGGCAGTGGTAGGAGACAGACCAAGGTCTGAATGGGCCATGAAAACTGACCTATCTTCACATACTTAAGAGGTAGCTCCTGTTACGGAGGGTGAGGAAGCCTGCATCACATCTGTTCTGGGGATACGCAAAGGTCTTAGGTGTACAGTGCTCTCAGTCTCACACCTTTCTCTTTCTCCCACACACACATACAGGCGAGATGGGGAAAGGGCAGACATTAAACCTATAAAACAGGAGGAGGACAAAACAGCACAAACCCTAAATTTAAAAAAAAAAAAACAGCCTTGAGGTACAATAAAAGTGGGTGGGAAGAGGGTCTTACGGTTAAGGCACTAGACTGATGAGTTACATCCTCATTTATGTCACCACTGAGTTGGGCCCAGAGTGGAAGAATGGTCCAATGGTTAGAGCATTAGTCTGGGACTTGAGAGACCCAACGTTAGCCCCAGCTCTGCCACAGATTTCCTGCATGACCTTGGGCATGTTGCTCATGGCCAGATTTACAAAGCTATTTAGGCACCTAGTGGGGTTTTCAAAAACGTCTAAGCACCTAACTCCTGTTGAAACCAACAAGAGTTCGGCACCTCGGCACTTTGAAAATTTCATTCGTCACCTATCCGCATCTTTAGGCAGCTAAATAAACGTTAAAATATGGCCCTCTCTACCTCAATTCCCTGTCAGTAAAATGGGGATAATGAGACTATTTAAATTGTAAATTCTTTAGGTAAGGGACTGTCTCTGATGTGTATATACACAGCGTACAGCACAATGGGGCCCTGATCTTCTCTGGAGATTCTAGGCACTACAGTACTATAATTAACAACTCATCTAGCATGCACTAACAAATCCGGTCCCGTTCCCATCTTCCAGCTGCCTTGCTAACAGAAATGCTGGCAGCCTTAGGGCCAGCAATGTCACAAAGTTATTTTAGAAACTCTCTCTGGCCCACCAGGTTCACTTTGTACCACAGAACCAGCATTAAGTGAAGCCAAAGATTGCCCTGGGATTTCTGGTGATGTAAACCTGGGAGAGGGATTTCCACTGCACTCTGCCCTAGAACTCTGCCACCTGGAATACGGGGATGGGGGGGGGCATCAGGGGGCAGGGAAGACTCATTGCAGAGCATACTCCCCAATGCCTGATTCTTTGCTGCAGTAAGCATTTTAAGGATGCCCCTGTCAGACCCTCCTCTCCACCACGCCTGAGCTCAATGGAGAATTGAGTCTGTTTTTAAGATGACCCTTTAGAATGCTCAGCTACCAGGCTTTGTGACTTTAAAAGTCTAAAAAAAGTTTAAAATTTCTTCTGCACAAATATAGAAGGGTGTGAGAAAACTTGGAAAGGAAGCCCTGGGTGGTACAGAACATGGAACAAGGAGCGATCTGTGCAAAGGGGCGTGGGGGTGGGGGAGGCAGAGCCCAGGGGTGGCACACTGAATGCTTGCTGGAAAGGAAATGACTTACCGCACTAGCCTGCTTTTGTCAACGGTAAGATTAAAAGGGTCCAGAAAAACAAAACCCAAAATGGATTATTCTGGCTCAGTGGCCCCACGCAGCCTGTGTGCAGATGCCTCCTGCAGCCCCTGCATACATGGATGGAGGGATACCTGGTAATATGTGCCAGTAGGTTCATGTTAGCACAAGAGTCTGGTTATATATTTTTACAGTCCCCCCAGGCTTCCATGGGAGAGCGCAGCTTCTTGTTGCCTTTTGTTAGAAATCATCCCTGAGAACTCATTGTCACAGATTCTTCTAGTTGTAAACGAACACTCATCATATTATTGACCAATAAATATCTCCAGCTCCTCAGCATGTCACAGTGCAAAAAGTTGTGGCCGCAGCAGAGAGGACAAGCAACGCAAGCCCTTCACACTTGTCAAAAGCAAATAGGCAGGGCCCAATAACGCTGACCTTGCTCTCCGAGTAGCTGGGATCCCCATTCATTGAAGCAGCCCTGCGCTGAGATGAGATTCCCCCTTGTGCTGCGGCAATGAGCATTGGGCAGGGTTGCCAACTCTTGCAACATTCAGTGTCTTGCTTAAAGCCCCAGCTCCTAGAGTCTGGGGATGATGTGGGAATCTCACCTTTCATGAAAAAAAAAAAGTTCCTAGCCCTTGTAATTGCAGAGAAAAGCTTGAAAACATGACCCTGAAAAGTCCCAAAGCCAGAAAGGAAATGAAAAGGAGCCAAGATGTATTAGTTTTAAACCTTATGATTTTTAAGCCAATCTTACAATTTTGGGGGAGAGGGACCCGACTCATTTTTCAATGCTTGGGGTTAGCGGTATGGCATCAGACTCCGCTATGTGAGCTTGGGGAGCGGGGGGAATTCCGGGGTGCATCCTGTCTCCCTGAGCTCCCTGACATCCAGTTTCCTTCCTGGTGTTCACTGGCTCATAGCAGGATCACACCTGCAGCTACACCGTGGCGTACTCCATGCTGCACAGCCGGCAAGACCTGATGGTTGGTACGGAGGGGAAGCCAGGCCTTGGCATCCTCTGTGGTGATCGGTGAACTAGGAAGGAGCAGCATGGAGGGTGGGGTTGTAACTGCACCACAGCCATGCCGAGGGTAAAAGTGAAGCCAGGGCTTCCTGCACCCTCCTCTTCTTGTAAATCCATAGAGGAGCTGGCACAATGTGCCCCATCGTGTTCACAGGCTCCTGCCACTGGGCAACTAGCCAACACTAAAGGCACCAGCTGTGTGCAGCACCTCGCCCTTCCCTTTGACAATATTTCACAACGAGACCAGCGCTGCAGGGCACGGCAGGCTTCAGAGGCCAGCCTGCGAATCACACATCCATCCAGCTACTTCATCTATCAGACAAAAGGGGAGCAGCAGCCAGTACTCTGCAGCGCAGAAGCAGCAGCGTCTCCATCAGGGGGACTTGCTCTGAGAGATGACGCTGCTTTGGAGAGGCAGGGGAAAGGATGGGAGAATGGAGGCTGATTCCAAATTCATCATGTTGCGAGGGGGCAGGTTTATCAAGCGGATTTGGGTGTGGTTTGCTCCATCTCCTAGGGCCAATCGCACCTCTCCCTGGATCACGAATATGGCAGGAGCTCACTGATGCACACTTCACCAATACCATGTGTGCTCACAGCTGCTAGTCGCTCCCCACCTCTCCGGGGTTTGACGCTCCGGCTCTTTGTTTTGGCAGCATCCTCTTGTCCTTCCTGCAAGCTCCCTGCCAGCCAGGCCACTCCCCCACACCCTGCCTTGCCACAGTTCTTGCTTATCCAGAACAAAGCATTATGAAATCTCCTAGGCCTCCTCTTTCTGACCTTTGACCTTCAGTCCCACCTTCTCCCCGTCTCAGTCCCTGAGATCTCTCAACTACCATCTGCATTTACCTGCCCGGCCTGTCCCCATAGCTCTATACCCTCCCACTTCTGCACTTCCTTCGCTCCATCTCTCCCTCCTTATCCGTCTTTCTGTATCTGCTCGTCCCCTTTTCCCTCTAGACACAACCTTGCTTCCTTCAGTCTCCTGGCATTATCCTATTCCCCACTTCCTGTCACCTCCACAATCCTAAAATGTGTGTCTGTTCCCACAGCCTCTCTTCCAGCTCTGGGTTCATTCCCCTGCAGCCTGGCTCTTGTCCTCCCTCCAGCATCCCCAGTGCCCTCTTTTTAGGTGAGGCACCAGAGCTCTTCTCTATTCTCACTGGTTCTGGTCTCGCTGTTGCGAGACCAGCAGGCTGAAGTATATTCCCATTTCCCTTGGCTTCCATAGTCATGTGTTCTCCTGATTCTGCTCTCACCTTGGTGATGGCTCCAGCAGCAGCATCACTGATGTCTGTTCCTCTTCCCCTACCTGTTGGGGACAGGGTTCTGTCCTCAGCATCCTATTCTTCTTCTGCTCTCCCTCTTCGCAGCCTCATCTGCCCCCATAGTTCCAGCTGTCACTTCTATGCAGATGATCCCCAAATTCAGCTCTCCTCTCACAGCCCCCGTCCCTCTGCCCAGCCTTGCACCCCAACTGTCTCTCAGACATCTCCCCCACGACATCTTGCTCCCACTTCAAACTCAGCCTCCTCAAAACCAAACATCATATTCTTCTTCCTAATCCTCCTTCTTTACCATCCCCCATTCTCCCCATCTCCTGTTTCTTTGATCCCACTCTTTCTTTTCCTGCCGTCTATCCAGCCTGCCATTATTTCTTCTCCTTTGTAGGGTAAAACCTCACCTTTGCCTTACTATCCCCAGTGCTATAACTCTAGTCCATTAACTTGGTCTCGCCTTTATTACCACAGCCTTCTCCCTTCTGGCCTCATTGTAACCGTGATAATAAGCAGGAGTTAGATGTGGATGTAATTTACTTATAACTCAGAGAGTCATAGGGCTGGCAAGAGAAAGAACAGAAACTCATTCCCAACTTAAGATGCACGAGCTGGAATCTCCATTGCTGTGGGATGGCATATGTTATTAAAAACAAGACCCCAGAGGAACCAAAAATAAACAACTGTTCATAGACAAATTCTGAGCATCTCCGGCTTCATCATAAAGGCAATTCAAAAGGGCTCAAAAGAGATTAAACAAGGAGATAAATTTTAGAGCATGAGAACGACATGACAATGAATATCGTGGGCCAAATTCATCACCGGTGCGATTCCACCAAGACTTACACCAGGGAGGGGTTGTGCCCTATATGTGAGTTTCAAAAAACAACTTCTGTGATTCTTTGGTCTGAAAGTTTAAATACAGGAAATGTCACTTGCTTCCTCTAGACAGTGGGAGTCATGGGCACTGAAACTAGCGCTGATGTCAGGCACTTCTGGGCCTTCGCCACAGACATCGCTCGGCTGTGTGGTTCCCCCTCCCCCACCTCTTTCACATCAAACAAGAGAGGTGCCTTCCTTTTTTTTTTAAAGCACTCTACAGATTATTTCTGTTTTACAAACACTAACAAACAAAAGCTGATTGTGGCAGAGAATCTCAAGAAACACATTTGGTTTTTTTTTAAATTAGTCAATTAAAAAAAAATGCCAAGTCAGACAATCCTGACTAGGTTCTTCATTTACTAATGGGATTTGAGAGTGGGAAACAAAGATGATGATGCTGAACGGCCTGAACAAAGTGAAACGGTTTTAACCCAAAAAGGGAGCATGAGCAGCACGGCTTGGTCCTATATTCCCCACACTTCATCTCAAAATCTCCTGGTTAAAAAAACTCAGTTGTCAGCATATACAGATTAATAAATTACAAAAGCAGAAGAGACTGTTGTGATCATCTAGTCTGACCCCCTGTTCAATTAGCGCACATCTTTTAGGAAAACATACAATCTTGACTTGATCCAGATTCATTCTAGAGTCTGTGCAGGTGTGCAAGGCCCACGGCAGAGAGTGGGTGCTGAGATGCAAAGGGCCAACAGCTCCAATTTCTGGGGTGACTGGCAGGGGTAGGACCCCTGCTAAAATAGCTGGAGATGCCCCCAATCAGTGCATCCTTGCTGCAGCCCACCACCAGCGGGGCTCCTATGGAGTGGAACATAAAGCTGCCCTTGCTCAGTGTGACCCTTCAAGGAAGAACAGCAGTGAAAACACCCCTGGCCTTCCCTGGGAGTGAATCACATTAGGTCATAGCGACCTTGAGTGGAAGGTGCACCTCGCACTCGCAGAGATTAATGGTGCCCTTATCAAAGGGCCTGATCCTTTAGCTCCTGCTCTCATGAGTCATCGCGTACAAATCAATAGGACTATGCACGTGAATGAGGGCTACAGGACTAGGTACCTACCCGGTATTGCAGTGACGCTCCATGAGTGACTCTCACGTGTAAAGAGCCCTTTGGTTGCTCCTAAGGGCGTATGACTAAGTGCTAGCTATAGCCGTCACTCTGTCTGCACAGCTCCCCTCCCCAAGCACACGCACGTGGCAACACTCAGACCCGGGACTTGAAATCTTTCCAGAGAATTAACCAAGCAAAGCAAAAATAGCCCCCTGTCTTCAGTCTATTTATGAGCTTGAATTAGATACAACTTCCTGTAAAACAGAAATCATGTCAGATCCCCCACATCCACTCACTTGCTCTGTTCCGCGACAGCACAGGTCTTGCTCTGCACACCGCACAGCTGGGTGTCTGCTGAGCCAGGCCTTCAGCTGGGGTCAATAAAGGTAGCTCCAGTGAAGTCTGTGGAATGGCAGAGGGGGACCCAGTGGAGGCTCCAGGCCCTTCAGTCCTGGAACAGGCCTTGCTGGTCTTCTGCCTATACACAAAAAGCAGCCAAGCCCTGCTATTTCCTGAACTGACTGAGGCCCTCGCTGTGTAAGCTGCAAATGGAATCAAGATCTGCACCAAGCATCTATTTATCTATGGTCCTCATTATTGTAGCATCTGAGCACTTCACAATCTTTAGTGTATTTATTCTCCCTTCCTCCCTGGGAGGCAGGTGAGCGCTATTATCCGCATTTTACACATGGAACCCTGAGGCACAGAGACACTATGGGTAAAATTTTCAAACGCAGCGTACGAACCTACACTTAAAACTCAGCCGCACCGCTGTAGCACTTCAGTGAAGACACAACTACACCGACAGGAGATTCTTCACACCCCCGTGCAACGGAGTTATACCGATGTAAGTTTATAATGTAGACCTGGCCTAAGCCCCACTGAGTTTTCACACTAATTAGGCAGGGCTGCTCCTCATTGTCTTCCCTAGGAAAAAAGGTGTGTCCTTAACACAAGTTAAGATGTTAACATGAGGTAAAAGGTAAACCCCAGGCTTCCCCCACAGCATTTGCCTCAACCTGCTAAGGTGTCTCTTGTCTCTAGTAGGATTTTACCTCATGTTAGTTAACAGCACACCTTTCTTCTTAGGGAAGAGGCGCCCCTGGGATTGCAAGTGGTGGGGACAGGGACAACTGCTCTTTGTGGAAGTGTAAGCAGGCATTAAACAGGCTAGCCACTCCCTGCCATCTCTAAGACGACAGGGGAAATAGGAATAGCCATCCTGGATCAGAGTGCCAGCCCACCTAGTCTGGTGTCCTGTCCCCAGTGGCACCAGATGTCTCAAAGGAAGATGAAAGAACTCTTGTAATCAGCAATTATGGAATAACATGCCCACGGGTGAAGTTCCTTCCTAAACCACTCAGTGAGTGGTCTGCTCATGCCCTGAAGCATGAGGGTTTATATCCTCTCCAAACCTCTCCACAAATTCCCTGCTGCATGGCTACCAAAGCCATATGTCTGTCACAGCAGCACCTGGTGGCATATCCCTCCCTCCTGTGGGTGCTTTGCTCCCTCAATTTAAACAAAACAGTCACTCACAAAGACACAGAATTTGTGGCCACTGGCACTCCAGTAAAATGCTATCAGCTCAAAGGCGTGTGCAGGTAATGCTATCCAGGTAAAACACAAAAATGCCATTGCATGGCTCAGAGACAGATATCACTACTGTATTACTGCTTTTCTCAGTCACCTATCTACACTTGTTTGTCAGTACAGTAGAACCTCAGAGTTACAAACACCACAGTTATGAACTGACCAGTCAACCACACACCTCATTTGGAACCAGTAGTATGCAATCAAGCAACAGCAGAGACAAAAAAAAAAAAAAAAAAGCAAAAACAGTACTGTATTTAACGTAAACTATTAAAAAAAAATAAAGGGCAAGTTTAAAAAAAGATTTGGCACGATAAGGAAACTGTTTCTGTGCTTGTTTCATTTAAATTACGATGGCTAAAGACAGCATTTTTCTTCTGCATAGTAAAGTTTCAAAGCTGTATTAAGTCAATGTCCAGTTGTAAACCTTTGAAAAAAACATCATAATGTTTTGTTCAGTTACGAACGACGTCCATTCCCAAGGGGTTTGTAACTCTGAGGTTCTACTGTATCAAAGTCATGTAGGAAACATACAGTTAAAGCCACCTACTCTACGTAGTTTAAGAAACCAGACTGGTTCACGTGGATCTGCAAAATTTGTAGTTTTATGGGCCAGATCCACAAAGGGATTTAGCGCCTAAGTCCTAGTTTTAGGTACTGCTTCGATCCACGAAACCCCATACGGCTGCCTCCTAACCCTGTGGGTGTCTAAACTCACTCAGCGTCCATGTTTTGGGTGTAAAAATCCCCTAGGTGCTCAAGTTTCTGCTACTGAGAACGTGTACTGAGGCCTCAGGCAGACAGCATCTCAGCTCCTAGGCAATCATCAAACAAGGGATAAACAGCCATCGCCCCATCTATCTTGCCTCCATGGCCTGATCAGATAGGCATGCTCTCAGCACTGCAATGCCTGAGTCCCTTGTGGATCCGGACCATTATTATTTGTATTGCATTAGCACTAGGAGCCCCAGTCATAGACCAGGAACCCATTGTGCCAGGTGCTGTACAAACACAGCACAAGATGGTCCCTCCCCCAAAGAGCTTACAATCTAAGGTGGATACAGATAGGCAGATGGGAGAACACAAGAAAACAATGAGACCAAACTGGTCAGCATGGTAGGCAGCAGTCACAGTTTCACCACGGATACTGTGCCATTAATTTATAAATATATATTCCATGTATCCGGGGGGGTTATCCAGGGGATAGATCACAGATCCATGTGATAAGTACATTTATTATGCCCCTTTGACAAATCATTTGCACTCTGACCACTAACTCATCTCCCCCCAGAATTTATTCTAACATTCATAATCTTTAAGCCACTTCAAAACAACTATTAATTTTGTTAAAGAAAACAGAATCCTGCCAAAAAATGTTTCCTAATTTCCTCCAAATACGGACTTTTCTCTTACAAAATTACATCGGCCCCTAAAGGACAGGACGGACAACAGTAAGTTTTGCCCCTAGAATAGTTTCAATTTGCCAACTTTTAAACATGTGAAGATTAAAAAAAAGTTGAGGATTTTGCCTTTCCACTGGGATACTAGCTTCCAGCCCTAGCAGGTTCCGAGATACCTAACCCTAAAAACCACAACATCATTATATATAGAAAAGCTATTTTAGGTAATTTTCAGTGGTGTCCAAAATGTATAATTTCCCTTTCCATCCAAGCCCTGTATGGTTGGACTCACAGTTCTACAGAGACTTTTGGCTTTCCCAATGGAAATTGTACCAATAAGACATCCAAACACACGGACGAGTTTCTAAAATGATCTCTGTAAAATAAGTGGCACACACATAATGCGTAATGGTGCAGCATTGGCAGAAAAGTTTTGTTGGCACTGTTTGGGATAACCTGCACAATTCAACCGTGGCCCTGTCAAAACATCACTGATGAGCACTATACAATCCATTATTCCACACAAATGTAGGTATATTAGGTAAATAGAGGGTGGGAAATATTTTAAAGCTCTTTAAAGCAGCCCTGACTCCTACAAAGGAAAAGCCTCAAGATGCGATGAATTGAAAGTCAACACAGAGAATTATAGTTTACACCTGGTGTCAAGCTCTGGAGCATGAATCAATAATAACAGTTCTGGGTAACATAAGAAGTAAATCCTATATAAATGCTCCTCCTTTGGTCAAACAAAGAGGCCAAGGATGAAGCATGCATGACCTATGCAGTTTCCTATGCTTATTCTGAGCACAAATTAAAAGTGCTATTGTCCACTTAACAAAACAGACTAAGAGGAGCCTCTTCTGTTATCGCTCCAGACTCCCTTTTACATATTGCAGTACAAGATAACCTGCATTCCCTAAATAATGAGAAACATTTGGGGATCTCTCATGGGTGTCACAGTTCTCCACATGGGTCATCATTTATATATGAGTTTCTGCATGGGGAGGAAGTGCATGGCTATGCTGATCCTATGGAGAAATGGGCTCATTTTCATCCCTTTGTATTTTAATAGGTCAACACTTTTCAGTCTTCAGGAAAACCAATTTTTCCTCATTTATGACTACTGCTGATATCACATATGTTTGTATTTGCAGAACAGATTGTGCAATGCATGTGCAGAATGAATGCAAATGGCACTTAAGCTGCATATAAAGTTACTATGAATGGGTATGCAGTTGGCCAATTAGAAGCATTTTTGCAAGCGTGCATTTTTTAAAATTCAACCCTATGACTCTCAAGGAAATATTCTTTTTATTAAGATAAATTATCTGAGTGGTTTGATTAAGGAACTATTCCTAGGTTCTGTTCCCAGCCTTGCCACTGATGACAAGCACTTTGTGACCTTGGGTAAGTCCCTTAACCTCTCCATGCCTTGGTTTCCATTTGCGAGACGGGTATGACATATTTGTCTGTTTCATAGGGGTATTAATCAATTTGTAGATTTCTAGAATTTTAGGCCACAACGCACTATTTGATCACCTACCCTGACCACCTGCGTAACACAGGCCAGAGAACTTCACCCAGTGAGTCCTGCATCAAGCCCATATCTTGTGACTGAGTTTGCATATCTTTCTAAAAAAATATACAGCTATCTCGATTTAAGAGATCAAGTGATGAAGAATCCACAACATCCCACGGTAAATTGTTCCAGCAGACTTAACAGATGTTTGGGAAGAGTTTAGAAACACTCAGTTGAACGGTATTATAGAAATGCAAAGTCTTATTGCTACTTGTTTATAGTGTGTGTATTTTGTGTGCTCAGTCAGTGTCAGAAATAGACATCTCCATTGGCTTTGGCAGCAACCTTATTCTCACTTGCTCCCTCTCTAGGCCTGATTCTACAGCCCTTAGTCAGAAAAAACTCCCCAAAGACTCCATTTGAGGCAAGGACTGCCAGACTGGGGCATGCTACTCTTCACTATCTGAATTGGAGGGTGACAAATTGCACCAAGCCAGAGGCTGAGGTGGGATCTTTAGATGCACGGAAGGAGCACAAGTGCCACTGAAATTCAGGGGGAGAGGTGTGGCCCTGTTGCATTCTTCCCACTAGATCTCAGACCTTCTTGAGGCCCTTCCAAGGCTTGGGGATCCGTGCCTCATGGGGAGTATGGGTAAGAGGTATGAATCAACTGTTTTTTTGTGGTACGCTTATCTCAGGTGTGGACAGATCCAGGTTGAAATTGGCCTACTAGTTACTGCTCCCCCGATGTGGCTCAGGGAGCAGGGAAGAGCTAAGGGGAGCTGTGCAGAGGTGGATGTTTCTCTCCTTGTAAGGCGCTCTAAGTTCCATCCAGATCTCAGGACATCGGTAAGTTTAGGCAGACGAACTGCCTGCCATTTCCAAAGCCCCATGAGGGAAAACCCTGCAGAGATGTAACATGTGGCCCAAGATTATCTAGTGACTCCTGTAGAGGGAAGTCCTCTAGCTGGCCTGGATGTGTGATAAGTCACCTCCGCTTGCTACGCAGGCTCTCTGCACTCCCGGGGCAGTGTTCCTCAAAGGCAGCTGGAATCCAGCGTGGGCCATTTTTCTATTTTTGAGAAGTATGGGGTGGGGGAGGGGAAGTAAGAGTAACATATAATGACTAAGTCCCATCAACAGCAATGGGGTTGCCAGGCAACCAGAGGCAAAGGCGAGAGACAAAAGGGAAGAGGGCCAAAATCACAGCGACAGTTTGAGGTGGGTGAGAAGAGGTTTATTACTGAATGAAATTAACCCCGTGTGCTGTTGGAAAAAAAAAAAAAGAAAAAAGCCGCGATCACGATCGCGATCTGTGGCGGCAATTCGGCAGGAGGGCCTTCGCTCCGAGCGGGAGCGAGGGACCGTCCGCCGAATTGCTGCCGAAAAGCAGGATGTGCCACCCCTCTCCGGAGCGGCCACCCCAAGCACCTGCTTGCCAGGCTGGTGCCTGGAGCCGGCCCTGGGGGCTGGGGTGAGAAAGCGCCTGAAAATGCCCAGGTGTGGTGGAAATAGCAATGGATTTCTATTCCACTGTGGCCCCTGAACTGCTCTCCGCAGGAGCGGAGTGGTATTCCTACATCTGGGGAACAGACCAGGGGCTCAGCCTGCTAAATCTCTGGATCCACCAAGATCTGCACGGGGGGGATCTACCAAGATTAGGCCTACCCCTGGAGAAGCCCATTGCCTCTGCAGAGCTGTCCGACACATTGGCTCTCTAAGGCTCCTGGCCTCAGGGACTCTGGAGGGGGGTTAATAATGCAGAGGGGAAAGCTGCAACAGTGACTGCAGACTGCTGTTTTGCCCCAAAAGTTTGAGGGGAAAGGGAAGATGCCAACCCTGCCCCACCCAACCTACAGATCTCAGGTTCCGGGGTGGCCCTGCTGGAGGGGCGCTCTCTGGAAAGGAGGGGTCGTGTTGAACATCCAGTTCTCCCCAGTTTTACACCTCCCCCAGGGAGCATCATGATATTAGGCTCCCTGCTTCTCATGGGAACTTGACCTGGGAAGGCAAATTAATGAATTTCAACCTAAATCATCCTCATTTAAAACAGCACAAACCTGAAAAGCAAACGGTGTGTGCAACAAACGTGAGCTCCATCTGCCCCTAACCGGAGACTGTTACGGGGTGAGCGTCAGACGGTTAATAGAAGTATAATTTCCTGATATTTCTACCAACAATTCCTCACCCTCCACCCCCACCTCGTCCCTTTTATCTGGTGTCCACGGGCAGGACAATGGGCAGCAAGAATGGAAAGTTACAGCAAATTTCCCCTTGAGTGCTATGCCAATTCTTGCCAAAAAACACAACAAAGGAAACTAGCTCAGGACTGGAAGGTTACTTTAACTTCCTCCTCTGCCTTTTTTTTTTTTTTTTTTTTAAGTTTGCTTTTGCCTTTGGGCCACAACTCCCAGGAACAAATCTTTCATCCAAACTGCCTGGTAATATCCAAGGAAAGCTTTGTCTTGATGTATGGTCTGGCTATCCTGGTCACATTCTGTGGTTGCCCATCGAACAGGGTGCACAAGGGAAGGAAGTCATACCGCAGTGATACCGCATCGTCCTCTGCACAAACTCTATGCATTATTTTAAAATCGGAGATGCCCCCCAAACCAAACAAACCTCAGTTCAGCTTGGTTACGGGATGAAAATCAGTAATGCAAACATTGTTTAAGGTTCCATCTAGTTTCACAGCAATGCGTCCACTGGAAGTGGGGGTGATGTGATAAATAACATTATCATCATGCAAAAAGAAGAACAGGAGTACTTGTGGCACCTTAGAGACTAACAAATTTATTAGAGCGAAGTGGGCTGTAGTCCACGAAAGCTTATGCTCTGATAAATTTGTTAGTCTCTAAGGTGCCACAAGTACTCCTGTTCTTCTTTTTGCGGATACAGACTAACACGGCTGTTACTCTGAAACTTGTCATTATCATCATGTTAACTGCTGTGGGCTTGGCCTTAGGAAATAAAGCGGCTCAATATCATCAATTATGAGATAACATAATACCCACTTCCTTCAGGCTTTAGACACACTAAATTTGTTGCGCTGTTCTGGTTGCAAGGGGTTAAACTCCTTAGTTAGCAAAAATCATTATGTGCCCATCTGAAGAAGCAGCTGGTAGCTAAGCCGTTTCTGCTGTGCTCCAGTGACCAGATTTTCAGAAGAGCTCAGCTCCCTTTTAGGCACTGCTGTAAGTGGGCCAGATTGTCGAAAGAGATCGGGATGTTGGGTGCACAGCTGTTTAGAAAACTGGGCAGAAATGTTGCAAAGTGGCTGAGCGCTTTGGGAAAATCTGGCTCCAACCGTGATTGCTAAACCCTTGAAAATCTAACTCCAAAAGCCCAGTTCCCACTGTTGCAGGCACAGTTTTTGATCCCACAAATACTTGCATCCACAATAAATTGTCAGTGCAAACGACAGCATTAATGGGCTAGATCCTCAGCTGGTGTATAGCAGCATAGCTCTGCTGAAGTTAATGGAGCTACACCAATTTACACCAGCTGAGGATCTGGCCCTATGTTTCACAACCCGATTGCACCCTGAAATCAAGTAACTATGGCCACACTCCTGAGAGTGATCTTGGTGGGCCTTTGCGTAGGGACATGGAGTCTGCCCAGGCAGATCAGATGGCAGGATTTGGGCCTAAATGCGTAAAATGCTGTCATTTGCAGCCACAGTTACAACTGTGTGGATCTTACTAAAATAACAAAATAATAGACCATTCAAATGCAGTGCCTTTGTCGGTGGCCCTTGCTCAAACTCCCGCCTAGATGAACGGAGGTTTTCCACAACCAGAGACTATAGGATCAGGTATTTACAGTGAACAAGGGGGCTTTGAGGAAACTCCACACAGAATGCAAGAGGGGATGGAGCTGTTGCTTGATTTTAAAGCTGAGCCGTTCATGAGGTTAGAAAACTTATAACACCCCCTCCTCCCCAACCCTCTGTTTCCCACAAACTGATACAAATGGAAGATCTTCTGCAGAGATGTGGAGTTCGTTTTTCTTCCTTTTCTTTTGCTTTTGATCATCTGTCAGTAGTAGAGTAAACAAATAGGTATTTTACTAGGAAAGACAGACATTTCCACCTGGGTCTCTCTTACCAAACAAGCCAAGATTACTCCAAGAAAATGGAATTAAATTCTCTCAGACTGGGGCTCAAGCAGCACATTTCCCCCAGCTTTTATTATTGTTATTAGCAATATTACTAGGGCTGTCAAGCCATTAAAAATTAATCATGATTAATCATGTGATTAAAAAAAATGAATTGCAATTAATCGCGCTGTTAAACAAATTAATCGAAATTTAAAAAATTATTAAAAAACAATAGCATATCATTATTTTAAATATTTTTGGATATTTACTACATTTTCAAATATATTAATTTCAATTACAACACAGAATACGATGTGTACAGCGCTCACTTTATATTTATTTTTTATTACAAATATTTGCACTGAAAAAAACAAAATTATTTTTCAATTCACCTAATACAAGTACTGTAGTGCAATCTGTTTATCATGAAAGTTGAACTTACAAATGTAGAATTATGTACAAAAAAACTGCATTAAAAATAAACCTATGTAAAACTTTAGAGCCTACAAGTCCACTCAGTCCTATTTCTTGGTCAGCCAAACACTCAGACAAACAAGGTTGGTTACAATTTGCAGAAGACAAGGCTGCCTGCTCCTTGTTTACAATATCACCTGTAAGTGAGAACAGGCGTTTGCATGGCAACGTTGTAGCTGGCATTGCAAGATATTTAAGTGCCAGATGAACTAAAGATTCATATGTCCCTTCATGCTTCAACCACCATTCTAGAGGACATGCTTCCTTGCTAATGACGGGTTGTGCTCGATAACGATCCAAAGCAGTGCGGACTGACGCATGTTCATTTTCATCATCTGAGTCAAATGCCACCAGCAGAAGGTTGATTTTCCTTTTTGGTGGTTTGGATTCTGGAGTTTCCGCATCAGAGTGTTGCTCTTTTAAGACTTCTGAAAGCATGCTCCATACCTCATCCCTCTCAGATTTTGGATGGCACTTCAGATTCTTAAACCTTGGGTTGACAGCTGTAGCTATTTTTAGAAATCTCACATCAGTACCTTCTTTGCCTTTTGTCAAATCTGCTGTGAAATTGTTCTTAAAACAAACATATGCTGGATCATCATCCGAGCCTGCTATAACATGAAATATATGCAGAATGTGAGGAAAACAGAGCAGGAGACATACAATTCTCCCCCCAAATTTAATTGATGCATTTTTTTTAAATGAGCATCATCAGCATGGAAGCATGTTCTCTGGAATGGTGGCCGAAGCATAAAGGAATATACGAATGTTTAGCATATCTGGCATGTAAATACCTTACAATGCCAGCTACAAAAGTGCCATGCAAACGCCTGTTCTCACTTTCAAGTGACAGTATCTCCCATCAATGTAAACTAACTTGTTTGTCTTAGCATTTGGCAGAATAAGAAGTAGGACTGAGTGGACTTGTAGGCTCTAAAGTTTTTACACTGTTTTGTTTTTGAGTGGTTATGTAACCAACACTTTCACGATAAAGAGACTGCACTTCAATATCTGTAGGAGGTGAAAAATATTATTTCTTTTATTATTTTTACAGTGCATATATTTGTAATCAAAAATAATAATATAAAGAGAGCACTGTGCACTTTGTATTCTGCGTCGTCATTGAAATCAATATTGAAAATGTAAAAAAAATCCAAAATATTTAATAAATTTCAATTGGTATTCTATTATTATAAGTGCAATTAATCACAATTATTTTTTTTAATGACAATTAATTTTTTTTAGTTAATCGTGTGAGTTAACTGCGATTAATTGACAGACCTAAATATAACTCTTGGTTATTTTAGACTGCTTTAAGTGTGGATTTGAGTTTTGGGTTTTTTGTTTTGTTTTGTTTTCTTATTATAAGAACCCTAGAAGAATTGGAGAGGCTTAATATAGTTGCCGTTGAAAATCTGGAAGAGAATCTAGATGCTTCTTCATTAGATGAATCCTTTAAAGATTTTTATTTGCTAGATTATGCATAATCTGTGGGATAGAAATGAAGCAACTCTGGAGAGTATTGATTTTACATGTGATCTCTCTCCTCTGATGGCCTAAATAGTTTGTTAGCTTTGATTCTCAAGGAGACTGCATTCCTGATCATTTTTGCTCATGCTTTTTTATGATTTACACAGCACCCAAAATCTGGTCGCAGTTTTTTATATGATCTGATACAAGGTCCACTGATTTCAATGGGTTTTGGAACCACCCCATACACACGACCCCAAAGGTCCTCCAATTAAAAGACATGATTCTAGAATCAATGGGACATGGAAGTGAAATCATTTATATGCACACAGTATGTGTTTGCAAGATTGGGCTATAATATGAGACAGAAAACATCAAAGTTAGCTGAATGATGGCAATAGTGAAAGAGAGGACCTAGGTAATACAAAGACATGAAACTTCTAAACAAAGACGGTTAATATACTATCTTTATTAGGCATGGGCATTTTTATTTTGTTTTTTTTTCCTTTTTAAAAGCCTATGAAATTACATACAAAAACTCCATTAATGCAATGTTATACACACATGCACTTATATATTATACACACACACACACACACACAAATGCAAAAATCTGCAAATGCAATATTAAAATTGCACAGTTAACAACACAAAAAAAATCAAGATTATCTTGGCTTTTTCCTTTTGTTAAATGTGTAGCTTAATATATTGAAGTTATGTCATAAAATGTATTACTTATAAAATACAGAAGATATGCAATTTGATCAAGTTAATGTTGTTATTGGAACCTTAATTTTTGATATTTCTTTACTATTTTGTGATTTTAAATTTGCAACTTTAATATTGAATTTACAATATTTTGCACATACCTGTATGCTCGAGTGTAGGTGCGTGTGTGTATAAATGTACATAACCGCATTTACAATATACATTATGATTTATCAAATGTAGGTTATGAATGTGTATCATTAACAGTGTGCATTTACATGCATCTTATGGACCCAAATTTTGAAATATGGTAGTTCAAAAAAAAAAAAAAACTCTAAAGAAATGAAGTTACTAGTTAATTTTCATTCCATTTTCATTCCTCATTTTAAGTTCCATCTCTCAGCTGCCTACTTTTCAATACATTCAGCAAGAAGGGTTTGCCTGCCTGAAGTTTCATGTAAAAGTTTTTAAAAAAACAAAGATATGTTTAAGTTACAAGACAGCAGCAAAGTCCATGACACTCATTTAAGTTCTGTTCACTAGTCATCACTGATCAGAGTCAATTCACATGAGAAAGATTAGCAGGATGTATGTAGTCCTTTGACTTTTGCATTTATACAACTTTAAAATGACCCCCCCACTCACCTTTTTTGGGGGGGGAGGGGGAGATCTGATAGCCGATTGAGGCCTCCTCTATCAAATTTCAGCCTGGAGAGAAATTTTGCCATCAGGTTCTGAACATCTGAAAATAGAGATTTATAATGGAAATGCTGACAGATTTCAACGACAGCACTGCAGGCAGACAGCACTGCAGTAATAATGCCAGCTACAAATCCCTACTGAGCAACTTAAGTGACTATCATCAGTCATGTTTCTCTTCTCCTCTATTTCATTGACAATCAGCATGCTTAAAAGTGACAATGAATACCCAGAATGTTTTCCTTCATATCCTTCTTCATGTCACAGAGATTGACTTCTGGAAGCCAAGAGAGGAAATTTAATTCTTAAACTGTAAACAGTTGCAGACTTTCGTGTCTCAGGCCCTTTGGGACTCTAACCTCAAGCCCATTTATGGTCTACTTGAGGTCACTGTGTTCCTGCCCACCCTTTTTTATTTTTACCTTGGGGTTTTCATTTTAATCTTGTGTTTATCATAAAGCCAGCCCATGTAAAAAAAATACAATGAAAAACAAAAAGCAAACAGTCTTCTCTTTGCCTGCCCTTTTGATCAGGTTGCTTTATAAGAGTCCATTTACAGCTGTTTTAACCTTCTGTATAAGAGCATGCAACTGGACCACATGGTCCCCATTAATACCATCAAGTCTGTCTCTTTCTTTATGAGGCTGTTATAAACATTATGGGGAGAATAAGTACTTACTTGTGTGATTACTCAGTAGCTTGTATTTGAAAGCAGGACATAGTAATTTGGATTTATATAGCAAGAGATCCCAAACCACTCTATGAATGGTTTATGGAACAAGAATCCCTCCACCCAATATTCCTGCAGCTGCTTCTGGAGTGGCACGCAGCTAGTGTTTAACACTAGAAGTTATGCATTCACACATGGCCCTATCCCCTTCCTCCACACCCAAGCACAACTGTAAAATAAAAATTAATACAGTAGGCTAGAAAATACTACAGTCAAATAGCCACAAAAAAAGGAAATACAAATTTGAGGGTGAAAAATTTCACACCCTATGCGATATAATTAATCCAACTCACACCCCAGTACAGACACCATTAGAATTTTTCCGTCAACCTAACTACCGCCTCTCAGAGAGGTGGATTTACTACAGCGATGGAAGAACCCCCTTCTGTCACTGTGTAAGTGTCTACACTACAGTGCTACAGTGGCCCAGCTGCAGTGCAGACGCTATAGTGTTTCTAGTCAAGACTTGCCCTAAGTAAACTGGGCATTAAAAACAATTCCTCCTCCCTGTACATATGTTAAACCGGCTGCTAAGGACTGTTGCAAATTGCACAGTTGTCCCTTTTACAAGAAGACAGATCAGACCTACTATGGAGACTGAAAGAGTTGTGACTGCACCAGATTGCAGAAGCTAAGCAGAGGTAAATCAGGTATGCACTATATGGGGAAAACCCAAGATCTGCAGGAAGTGGTGATGGCAGTTCAGAAGGCAGCACTTTGCCCTGTGAGTCAGTACCAAATGATAATATGTCACACTTTATATGGCAGCATGCCACTCAGGATCCCAAAGACCCAACGCCCCTGCAGGGATCACTCCGCTGCAGAAGGTGAAAATTTTCAGGTGATCCATAATATCAACGTCATGCCCATCGGCAGACAATATAGATCCTGTGACACTTATCACAGGAGCTGGGTATTAGCAGTAGTAGCCTGGTCAAATTCCAATCTGCTTAATTACATTGGTTGAACTACATTCTTCCTACCATTTCAGGCGGATGCAGTGTTCTATACTCTAGGTCCTACACTGTTGTGTTAGGTAGCTGCTGCCCTCCACCCCAGAGATGGCTACATTTCAGTGCTGGCAGCAGCATTTCATGCCTACGTGAACACTGTGGCATCGTTTCTGATGAAAGGCCCTCTGTAAATGTAAGATCTTCAACCCCTTGCTCTTTTGAATGCTACTTTATTAATATTTATTTGCATTACAGTAGCTCCTTGAGGTGCCGATCAAGATTGAGGCCACGTTGTGTTAGGCACGATCCCCACAGATAGTAAGAGACAGTCCCTGCTCTGAAGAGCTTACAATGTAATTAGAGAAGACAGAAAAAGTAAGTATGATTATCTCTGTTTTACAGATGGAGAATTGAGCCCAGAGAAAAGAGGACTTGCCCAATGTCACGTAAGAAGGCTATGGCACAGCCAGAAACTGAACCAAGAGCTCCTGAGTACCAGTCCAATACATTAACCATAAGACTGTCCTTCCACGTGACTGGCATGGAGTCCATATTTCAGGTAGAGAGACGAGGGAGTCAGAATGCCCCCAAATCCTGTCCTATTGGGATGTCTGTACTGTGTTATTGCATCCACACATTAATCTATGTTATGAAAGCAACAGCATTAGGATACGAGCCTGAGTCCATCCCTCTGCAAGGTGCTCTGCGAACCCAGTCACTGAAAAAGAGGCTCTCCAGCTATGTACTCGTTAGGATAATTGCTCTCTGCACACTACAGAATCTCTCCCCAACATCCTGCATATTACCAACATTGGCCAAATCCCCTCCCGCACTCTTCCCCTGGTTTGGTTTTAGTCTGTGTGGATGGGCAGATCATACGTCATCAGCCCATGCAGTATTCTGAACATCAAAGAGTTAAACACTGGAAAGCGATTCTCCTACTTGAAGGTAAGAAGCAGCAGCTGGTTCCTTACATCTCTGGGCCTAGTCCTGCCAGGTGCTGAGCATCCTGCACTCCATTTAGCTTCCCTTATACAGTTTTTCTTTGACAAAAACCTTAGGGCCCAATCCTGCTCCCTGGGAGTTTTCTCATCAACGTCAACAGGAGCAGTGCCCGAACTCCAAACCTCCCCCGTCCGACTGAGTTGCTCATTTCATCTTGCTCTTTGAAGCCTTCCTTTGTAACCCAGGTCCTTTGTAGCCACTCCCTCGGGATCCAGCAGAGGAAGCGAGCAGCCTTAGTAGGGTGACCAGATGTCCCGATTTTATTGGGACAGTCCCATTTTTTGGGTCTTTTCCTTATATAGGCTCCTATTACCCCCCACCCCCGTCCTGATTTTTCACATTTGTTGTCTGGTCACCCTACTTATGGGTAGGCTATTTCCCCCAAACACTATTTCCTACAAAAATGCAAACTTTTGCTCTGTAAGGCAAGAGCTCTTTGTTAAATAAACCTTGGGCATCTCCCTCGAAAAAGCACAAGAGATAAACTAAACTCTGATTAATTTGATGAGTTGAAACAAGTTAAAAGAACAGCTAGTGTTGTTTCTTAAAGTGTGTCACTAGAGGATTAAAAAAAAAAGCAACCAAATCTCTTTTCTCCACAGTGCAGTAAAATGACTGGCACTCAACTTCCAGAGCTTAAAATATATTTGATGGCACGCCCTTCTCTCTAAACACACCTGCCACTTTTTTCCCCCCCTTTCTCTCCACATCCTCTCTGGACTTGCCAAGCTTCATTCATTACAGAACTGAAATATTTCCTTTTATATTCTAATACTTCCTGGATGGAGCCTCCCCCTTTTTATAGCCAGAGCCTATAAAAGTCTATCCAGGAGGGGGAGGGGAAAGGAAACCCCAGAGCTTTTCAAACACAATGAAAACTTATCTCATTTGAAAAACAAACAAACAATGTACCTAAAATAATAGCTTACGAGAATCTTGCCTGGAGAAAATGGTATAAGTGTGGGGTTGTTCTTCGTCCGTGCTTATGGGAGAGGAGAACAGAAACTCCTCACTCAAGCCGGGTCTACATTAAAGTATTACATGGGCATAGCAATGTCAATGGGGGTGCAAAAAATCCACATCCCTGAGCGGCACAGTTAAGCCGAATTAAGTCCCATGTAGCCTGCACTCAGTCGACAGAAGAATTCTTCCGTCAAACTAGATACCGCCTCTCGGTGAGGTGGATTACTTACAGCAACGGGAGAAACCCGCCCCCTCTCCCCCACTGGTGCAGGCATATCTAGCCTGATGCACTGCAGCTGTATCATTTTAAGTGTAGACAAGTCCTAAGAGGGAAAGAATGGTCTTATGGTAAAAACACAGTCTGTGCTCTCATGTAGTCTGGGCTCCATTCCTACCTCTTCCACAGCCTCCCTGAATTGCCTGGGGCAAGTCACTTTGACTAAGATTTTCAAAAACAGGAGCCAGAAGTTAGGCTCCTACATCCGTATTTTGGCATCTAAACATACGTGGCCTGATTTTCCAAAGTGATCAGCACTCATCTGCTTCCATTGATTTCAGTACTTTTGAAACTCAGGCCACTTGTATTTAGGTGCCTAAATATGGATTGAGGCACCAAGTGTTGAAAAACTTAGTGCCTGAGCCTAAGTGAGGTGTTGAGGACACTGGGCGCCTCACAGAAACAAACTCTTTTAACACCATTGTACCCGAGTCTTCTCAATCTGTAAAATGGCTCTAATAGTGCCTGAAAGAGTCATGACAAGGTTTTATTAATGCAGTATTGCTAAACTCAAACATTCAAAAATCATGAAATTGGCTTAAAGAAAACAACAAAATTTAATAGCATAGGTTAGGTTCTTTCCACCTTCTGTTGTTTATACCTTTGAGATACACTGGGATCACATTTTCAAGATTTTCTCTACAGCCACGAGGGCTACAAACTTTAGTTTTTTAAATGAAAGCTGAAATTCTCATATTTCCGTGACTTCAGGAGTTGGGGCCTCAAGAAAACCATCAAATGTTACAAGACTCAGGATAAATCAGGAGATCTGGCACCACAGCTAACGCTTGCAAAACACTTTGAGATTCTCAGCTAGGAAGCACTGTAGAAGTACAAAGCATTGAAATACACCGTGTTGTCCAAAAGCATGCTCAATTCCCATTGCCTTCAGTGGGAGTGGCATGCACGGAAAGAATGCAGGCTAAGGCCTATTCTTTATTTGGTTAGGAGAGTTAGTATGATTTAATTTAAAACAAATCAATGAAAAAACAAACAATGCATTATATCAGCGTGTGGCAGGGCCTGCTCGCTCCTGCCTCTGCTCAAGTTCACAAACAGCTCAGTGACCTTTTTGCTGGTAAAACACCCTGTGCAGTTTATTTACAATATTGGTTTCCACCACGCTTGTACATTATTAAGCCTTACACCTACAGTCCTCGGGAGTCCTCCGCTCCTGAAGCAAGCAGGGAAGAGCAATCTCTCAATTTCCTCCCATCCCATTTCCTTCCTGTGCCTTTTGTATCATCCCCTAAATGTCTAATTAGCCTCTTTAGTTCTCCTCAGCCTACCAGTTAGGCACAGCTCCTCTTAATTAGGTCTGCTCTGGAGTAATTAATTCAAGCTGCAGTGACCAGAGTGCTGGTTCGGGTACTTTTGCCCAGCACTCTGTCACAGAATGACAGGTGACAGCCCATAATCCTGTAACTTCCCTATTCTAATGAGTAGAGGGTTTTCCTCCTTTCCATTACCCTGAAATTAACATAGGCTATTGCTCTTTATGTGTAAGGTAAGACCCTTAGGGTACATCTACACTGCCAAAACAAAAACAGAAAAAACCCAACCAAACCTGTGGGAGCGAGTCTCAGGGCCTGGGTCTAGAGACCGAGGCTCACGCTACGCTGCTACAAATAGCAGTGTAGAGATTCCCTCTCTGTCTAGAGCTCAGGATCTGAGACCCACCCTGCTTGCCAGGCTTCAGAGACCGTGTTCCAGCCTGAGCAGGAACCTCTATACTGCTATTTTTAGCACAGTAGCACAAACCCTGTGAGCCCAAGTCTGCAGACCCAGGCTCTGAGACTCGCTGCTACGTGGGTGGGGGGGGGGGGGTGTTGTTTTTTGCAGTGTAAACGTACCCTTAGGACATGATCCAACACCTACCCAAGGCAACAGATATCCTTCCACTGATTTCAATGGGTCTTGGATCTGGCCCTTAAAGAGCTTTTTTGTCTTCCTGGATACTTTTTAAAACCAATAACCATAATATTTTGCATGTATGTAGCATGGCATATCTGATCATCCCAAATATTTTGCTAAGACTAATTAAGGCTCACAGCACCCATGTGAGGTGTGCTAGTAAGAAGAACTGTCCATTTTACTGCAATAAAGTATTAATTATTATTATTATTGTATTACCCTAGCACCTAGGAGCCCCAGTCACAGACCAGGATCCAGTTGTGCTAGGCACTGTACAAACATAGAATAAAACAATGATAAAAGGTACTTGTAGTTGAATACACCTGTTCTGTCACTAAATGTCTGTTCCAGTGAACCTCATCTAAATGACAGGTGATGGAGAATGGCAGCACTGCAAATGTGAGTAAAGTCTGGCAGTAAACGGAGACAAAATTTTCAAACTTAGGTGCTTAACTTTAGGCTTCTAAAGCCATGTGTAGGCCCCTAAATATAAATGACCTGATCTTCAAAGGTGTGAGCACCCACAGTTCTCACTGAGTCCCTTAGGAGCTAAGTGCCTATGAAAAGAAAAGAAATCAGGCCACTTTCATGTAGAAGCCTGAATCTGGATTTAGCTGTCTAACTGTAAGCACCCATGTTTGCAAATGTGGGCGTTGAACTTTTAAAAGTAGCTGAAAGGGATATTTATGTTCCTCGGCCTCGTTTCTAAAATCCTCAGTTTCACTTTGTCTTCAAAAGTTCCTTTGTCAGCAGATTTTGACCAAGAAATGTGAAATCTCTGGTTTATTCTAACTTGGGGTAAGAAACTTTGTTTCCAGCAAGCAACTGAAGAGTGGGCAGTAAACCCAGTACCGGTGAGCAATAAGTCCTTGGAGAATTCATTCTGCCTTTTCCTTATAATAGGATCAGAATTCCATGACCACTTAAGGAAGTTAGGTACCCAACTCCCATTCGAAGTCAATGGACTTGTGCATCTGACTCCTGTAGACACTTACAAAAATCTCATCCTGCTTTTATTTATATATATACATAGAGAGAGAGAGAGATGCAATGTTCAAAAGTGATTTAGGTGCCCAACTCCCATTGTCCTGTGCTCCTTAGTCACTTAGGTACTTTCAAAAACCCCTTTCTGACCTCTCCCCATACTGATTACAGGCCCAAACCTGCAAACACACACATGCCTTTATTCACCAGAGTAAAGTTACTCACCCATTTGTGTAATCAGGTGTTATGGCTGTGGAAATAACAGTCCTAAAAACGTGATGATAAAAAACTCTACACCTCCAGCATCTTTACTTTTATTTCTTCTTGTTTGTAAAAAGTGCAGTAACATTATTAGGAGATTTACCTACCACAGAGATAAGAGACAGTCACTCTGATTAAGCCATCAGCACACTTTTCATTAGTTTTCCAGACAGCCTGGCTAGGCAAGCCCCATTCTTGCTTTATGCCTTTGCAATTTTTAGTAACAGAGTGTGATTCAGATTCCAAGGTCAGAAGGGGCCAGTGTGATCATCTAGTCTGACCTCCTGCATAACACAAGCCAGAGACCTCCCCCAAAACAATTCCTGTTTGAACTAGACCAGACCTTTTCGAATCTTGATTTTAAAATTGCCAGTGACCGAGAATCCATCACAGCCCTTGTTAAATTGTTCCAATGGTTAATTACCCTCATTGTTAAACACTTATGCCTTAATCCCAGTCTGGATGTATTCTATAAAAATTACAGATTGTAGGGGCATGTGACTATCGGCAGTGAAATAGTCCCCAGATTTTATACTGTGTGCATTCCTCCATTCTGAAGGAGGAATTTCTCACACAGGGCCCAATCCTACAAGCCGTAGCCTTGTGAAAAACACACATTTCCCCAAACAGTCCCATTGAAGGCAGTGGCAGACCACTCCTATGAGTAAGGGTTACTCCCAGCTGTAAGCGAGGTTTGCACAATTGGGGCCACATTCTCCTTAAGCCACCTCTGCTTTAAGTGGCACCAGGAGCCAAGCTGGCCTCCAGTTCACAAGTCACTGCATAATTAAGGCCGCCTTTGCTCTACCTCATGTAGTCCTGCACGTGGCTCAGCCAGATCAGAGTTATCAGCCCCTTGTGCTCACAGCCAGGTGCTAATAAAGTGACAGGAATGGACAGTCGTTCTGTAGAGATCGCAAACCGAGGCCCGAATCCTGAGAAGCACTGAGAACTCTCCCCTCCTGCCAACGTCAGAGGGAGTTAAGGGTGCTGAGCATGATCAGGTCCTAACATTGAACATCAGTTCCAAACAGCCCACAATTCCAAGGGGATAGCGTGGGAGCAACTATCTTCACAGTAGCACCACTCTCCTACAGGATGACTAAGCAAAACAGCACATCCACTACCCACTGGAAGGGGCAGCATTTTCCCCAGCTGCAGGTTAGGCCTGAAACCAGTGCCGCTATCCAAGTGGGGAGAGCAAATCCCTCTTGCAGTTCCAGCTGCTTTGAAAGAATGGCTGCATCAATCACCTCCAGGGTGGATTTTCTTGCTCCCGCTATGGGAGAGCGGGTGTGGGCAGGAAGGCATTTCAGGGTGGAGGTATTCCATACCTCCCCCCAGCAGAAGAATAGGAGCCCTGAAAACAGTGGGGTGCAGGAGCCAGTTCAGGTGGCAGATCAAGGAAACTGTGAAGCACTGACATAACTGTAGCAGTGAGAGCTAGGAACCCAACACACACTTTATACTACTGGGGAAACTGAGGCAGTAAGCAGCAATGACTTGGCCAAGGCCACACAGAAGTTAGTCTTCATGATTTCTAATCCCCACTCTGGCACTGACCCTCGGGATTGCAATCTCCCCACCTCAGAAATCATGAGACTTGAAAAAAATACATGTTGGGCTCTTTTTATTTGTCTTCTGAGCCTTTGGGGGGCACTCAGGTCACATTTGCAAGCTTTTCTGTGGCTAGACACTCATTTTTAAAAAAAATAAAAGCTGAGATTCTGATGTGCTCACCTGACTCCAGGAGTGGGGGCTTCAAATAGAAAATCAACTATATCACAAGATTCAATACAATCACAACAGTTGGCAACACTGGACCTTGATAATCCCAGCTGAGAAGGGACACTAATATATACCTACCTCTCAGGGGGTGTTTGTATGGATTAACTAGTGAATGTGCAAGGTTTTGAACATGCAAAGCACTATCTAAGTGCTAAGTATTATAACAGGTGCAGGCATAAATAGCCGAAACCTGCCATTTGGAAAGAATCACATCTGAGGAGATCCATCCAGCTAATCCATCTTTTTACTGAGCTACAGTACCACACCATAATGGCCAACCCTGAGGGATTCCCTTGAGGAAAATGCCACTGTTACTAAAATAGCAAGTTCATTCCTACCAGAAACTCTGTCTCTGCATGAGCAGCGAGAGACATAACAAATAATAGACCACTAAAGTCAACGTTCACCTATTTTCATTTTAAAACAATACATAGAACCATGCTCCACATTCGAGGGCCTCGGAAGAGGAGAATAGAAACGGGGACTTCGCAGACATTGATTCTCTTCTTTATGTTTTCCTAAAGAATAGCCTTCTAAAGCTGCCTTGACAGCTATGGAGCTGCTATGCGGAGGAGGGGGCATTGTCTGAGTGTTGCCGAGATGCGGAACACAAATCTGAGCTTAGACTCTGCCCTTTCGTGTTGATTAAAAAAGAAAGTTATGTTGCTAATAAAAGGCCAGATTGTACCATCAATTTTTAAGCTTTAATGATTTCAGTGGGGAGTTTGACTTAAAAAAAAATCAATGGCATAGTATGGCCTGCAATATTTAGATTTAAAAAACAACAACCACATCTTAAGGCTTAATAATAAAGTCAAAGATAATGACTAATATTTCTCAGTATACAGCAGGTTAAAGTAAGGGGAATTGGGCAGGGGAGGGAAGGGAGCACAGCTGCCCCTCCTTTGCTAAAAGCAGAGGGAGCTACTTCAGGCTTGTGTAAGCAGTGCTTCCTCCCAGCTCCCCAACCCCCGTGACTGATGCCCTGAGAGCTCCCCCTCCTGTTCCAATCTACTTTAACCACTGCTTGTACATCCTGGTAATTGCTAACACTAACAGACCTGTCAAAGGCAAGGTCCCTCTGTCATCAGCACTGAAAACTGCCCACCAAGTTCCCCTCCCCTTTCCATGATAAAGTAGAGCAATGCATTCGCTGCGCAGCAGGAGTCCACTCCAGTCTTTTCCCCTTCTCAGCCAACCCTTTCCACTTTTTAGTAGTACTGGTATTTTAGTGTAGTGCCCAAAGATTCCATTCAGAGCCCCATGGTGCTAGGTGCTGTACATATACGTAGTACCCAAGCTAAGGAGTGAAATCCTGGCCTCACTGAAGTCAGTAGCAAAGCTCCCATTGACTGCAGTGGAGCCAGGATTTCACCCACCGTCTCTGCCCCCAAGAATTTACCATGCAAGTCCACAATCCAGCCATCAGATCTATGCAGGAGGGCCCTGACACACATGCTGAGCTCCACTGACCATTCCACACACATGGATCCAATTACAGGACAAGAGCCAACTAATAAGTTTGTATGCAGGTCCTGCCATTTAATGAGCCACAGCTGTATCCCCGCCCATTACTTAATCCCTCACAGCCTGGTCCACGTTCCATTAGACATTATGGGTAAACATAGGTGTGGACATTGGCTCAACAGAACCTCCCCTACTTCCCCAGGAGCTCCAAGGACAGTCCGTTGTAGAAGATGCTCTGGAAGCAAGGGGTCATTGGATCTATGCAGAGCTGAGGGGGGCCACTGCATTTGTACATGCACAGAGCAGTAGCAGGCACTGGCTTGGCCTATGAGCTTAAAGGGAGAAAAGAATACAGTGGAGTCCAGCTGCTCCTCTACCCCTTTTTGCTCCAGCCTATCCCCGCCTTACCCATTTGGCTGAAGCCCCACAAGCTCCCACAGACAAGCCTTACCCTTACACAGGGGGGAATAGTCTGCAGCTTTCGCTCCCTCCCTCTGCCTCCCCACTGAGACCCATGGCTTCAGCCTCTCCTCCACGCCCACAACCAGAAGGAAGCGTTTGGCCTGCAGTGAATTTGAAAAGCTAGTACACAAAACAGGGTTCCGATCCTGTTCCCATTGAAGTCAAAGGAAGTCCTGCAGTGGGTTTCAATGGGAGAAGGATTGGGCCCCCTCCATTGTAAAGAGAGTTTGTGAAATTAGTGCTGAGAGGATGAGCAAAGGAGATGTGATAGATAATTCATGGCAGCAATCTGCTGCAGCAGAGATACCTCCCCATAAACACAAAATTGGAGGGCATAAAATAGGAAGACAGTGTCATTTACAAGTACTAAAAGAACATGTTGTAAGTTACAGGATGCTCTATAGCAGGCTATATTAACTGATAAAGACGTTCTCATTCAACGTTATATTTGCTTGAGTGTAAGAGCTATTAAATTAAGTAGTGGTACCAGCAGCTTCGCCGGGATTGTCGTCTCAATAAACACAGCAAATCGGGCCATCAAGGGGAGGAGGAATCATAGATGTTAAAGCCATTATGATCATCTAATCTGACCTCTTGCAGGAATCACTGGGTGAAATTCCATAGCTTGTGTTATGCATCTAGCGGCTAGCCCATAAATTCTGACTGAACTAGAGTGTATCTTTCTGAAAGACTCCCAGTCTTGATTTAAAGATTCCAAGAAACAGAGAATACACCACATCCCTTGGCAACCCGTTCCAATGGTTAGTTATCTGCACTGTTAAAAATGTGTACCTTCTACCTAGTCAGCTTCAATCTAGTCTTTGGCTTGCTTACTTGCTGCCTGAATCTCAGGGAGAATACTCAAGAATACTGCAAGGTGTAACAAATTTTCAGCTAGCTGGGAGATGGACAACATAACTTAAGAGTTCTCTGCCTTCTCAGCTATCTGTGATTCAAGATCTGCAATGTAGGTTGTTGTAAAGTAGCAGAGAATCTTCAGGTGAGAATAATGCTTCCTGTTGTTTTTCTTAAGTGTTGGATTATTATTATTCTTTTATCTTTTTATGCTGTTAGCATAAGCAACATAAGCTAAAGCCACAATAGCCCTGGGAAAGGGTAGTCCCATCTTTCTTCATCTGCAAGCTTCTAAACTATTGCAAAAAGGAATCCAGAAAGGTGTCCAAATCCTTGAATTTAACATCTGTGCCAACAATAAACAAATCCACAAATCTGACACATTCCTTAATCCCTGCTGGAATACTGAAACAGCAAGACTTCCTTCTAAAGGGCTTTGCTTGGGAGTAAGGTTTTGCACAGTTACTAGTAAAGTCTAGGGTCCCGTTCACTCCCCCCCCCCCGACCCCCTGCCGATACAATGTTCTGTGCCAGAAGGTCTCAAGGCTGCTCTCATCACTGACTCAGCAGTCCTTAACCTCCATGTGCAATGACTGCAAGTTCAGGCCCAAACAAAATAAGAATTTACAGACTTCAATGGTCTCCTACAGTGCCCAAGGAGGATTTCCATTTGATGATGTTTCTTTACCCCATTTGATTATAGACAAGAGGGAAATGCAATTTCAGTTATATCTACTTACACAGGTCCCTCAGCAGAATATCCTGAGTGCCTCACAAATATTAATAGATTTATCCTTGCAGCATGCCCAAGAGGTAAGGAAATATTATTAAACCCATTTTCAGAGAAGGAACTGAGGCACAGAAAATGAAGCAAGTCCAAGGTCACACAGGAAGAGCTGGGAGCTAAATCCAAGTCTCCTGAGTCACATTCAGTGCCTTAACCACAAGCCCAGCCTTTCCCTCCTGGATACAAATCTAGTCAGAGACTGTTCCATTTGTTGTAAGTACAAAAGCACGTTGCATTAGCAGAGTTTTGATGGATTTCTTTTCACCATTTACATCAAGTTATGGAGCAAATCAGTGAAAGGATATACTTATCTTTCCATTTAATTCCTAATTGTGGCGTGAACATTGTGGATGCTTAAAGGTACAGTAAGCCTTGGGGTCAAATCTGTCTGAAAATTTAGATTTTCCAAAAACAAGAATTTACAGAAGCTAAGAACACCAGAAATGTTTTCATTCTTTTTTAAAGACATCATTATAAATAGGGTTTAAACACACACACACTCCCTGCCCAATGTTTGCTACCAAAACATACAGCATTGCACTACAACATAAGACCCTAAAAGTAAAGCTGCCTACAAAAAATTAACATCCATTTAGATGTTAATATTGATGATGTTATTAACAACATAGGTAAGGAGCTTTGGGGTTTGGATTTAGTATGTGATTTTTAAGCCAAGAGAGAGTTGTTAAAGCAATTTCTTAGTTCTTTACTTTTTCTCCTTCATGTCACCAAACCACTCTACATCTTTTGCCCATCTAGAAGTCTGCCCCCAAAACAATTAAGGATAAAATTCTAACTGCTGCTGTCAAATGTAACAAGTTGGCAATTCTTACAGCCTGTTGGGTGCCTTGGACCACAGAGACGTGCTGAAAGCTTTGTCCTCTCACTACTTCAGCGCTAGCACCCCTCATCCCCACCTTTCCACTAGCCATCCCAAGGAGCTGCTGTTACACTGCCCAGCTGCAGGCAGCTCCATGGCTCCGGCACAGTCTCTGTAAATAAATAAACTCCAACAGGGCAGGACAGGAAATCGCCTCCAAATGCCAGGCAGACTTATGGAAACTATGGTTTCCACGCAAACTACAGCAAAACTTCCCAAGGAAACCACCTGTCTGATCGCTCTGCAAATGCTTCCCCCCAACCACCCCCCTGCATCTCCCCGGCAGACACAACCCTTCCCTGCTTGCAGCTGCAAGATCCTGCCTCCCAGCCATCTCCCGTTCCTCTCGCCCACTAATGCCAGCCCAGAGCCCTCCCCCAGGGACCTGAAAGAATCGCTCGAGCCCTCCTCCCGCAAGCCTGGCAGCATCCCTCTGGCGGGCAGCGGAGCCGGACCCGAGGCTGGGACAGAGCCGCGGGCAGGTGGCTCGGGGAACGCGTGCGGAGTGCCGCCGGGGCACAAACCTGGGTGGTGGATGAAGGCGCCTCCGCCCGCTGCCCAGCTGCGGGCGCAGCGCCCCCGCCTCACTCGGCGCACAGCTGCCGCGGCTGTCAGTGTCTCCTGGAGGCGGCACCGGCTCAGCTGTCAGCGTCTCCCCGCCGCGCAGCCGGCACCAGCTGCGGCTCTGGCCGGGCTGGCAGCAGCTGCCGCTGCCGCTGCTGCACCGCGGGGCTCGAGCCCTGCCGCGCTCGCTCCGCTGGCGGCTGGCCGCGTCTCCCGGAGGTGGTGGCTGCACAGGGCTGTGGGACTGGAATGTGCAAAGGGCCCGGATGTCTGTAGCCTGCTCCCTCCCCTCCCCTCTTCCTCCCCCCCGTTCACACATGCACTCGGCGTGTCGCCTCGGCACACTCTTCCCTCTATGGCTTGAGACGCAAACTCTTGCTGGGAGAGACGGGGCAGGGGGCGAGACCCTGCGGAGGCTCCCTCCCTTCCCGCCCCGGCTCCTGTGCCTGTCCTGCCCCCCACCCCCAGGCTTGCCGGAGTGGGGCACACACAGGGGATGGAGGCGGGGGTGCAGCGCTGCCTACCTAGGGCAAGTCCATGCCCAGGGGGTTGGGGATGCTGCTGGCTGGGGGCTGTGCTGGGTCGCTGGCACTCCCGGCAGCTGGTGGGCGCTCTCCCCGCGGAGAAGGCAGAGTTTGCCCAGTGCTGCCTTTTGGGTTTGGGGGAGCACGGGCCAGCCCGCGCGAGCCCCGCGCTCAAGGTAGCCAACACACAGGGGAGTCCCTGAGCGCCCACAGGTTTCCCTGCGGCTGGGTGGGTGGGAACAAGGGAATCTCCTGAAATCGCTGCGTAGAAAGGAGGGTCCCTTTGAGTCACTGCACGCCAGGCAGGGGTTCCCTTAATTCTTGGCGTGGCGGGAGGCGCTCCCCGGGAGGCGCGGCTCGCAGGGTTCCCCTTCGTCAGTGCAGGCGGGGGTCCTGTGCATTGCTTGGGGGGGGGGGGGGGCTCTCCCAGGGACCTGCACAGCTAATTGCTAACAGCGAGGGGGGGTCACTGCCCAGCGGGAGGCCCCGTTAGCGCGCTGCCCACTGATTCATGGCAGGCGGCCGGATCCCTTGCTGCGCTGATTCAGACTTGCCGCTGCCCCCGGCCCGCCTGCAAAAGCCCGCGGGAGACCTGGCCTGGGACGCGCTGCCTGCCACGTGGGAGCGGGGAGAGCTGGTCAAGCCACATCCCCCCCCTCCCCCCCCAGCCGGACTTGACAGGTCCACGCGACCAGAGAAACCCAGGCCGACTGACGCGGGAAGGAGCCAATCAGGGGCCGAGGGCGCGGGCCGAGCGTGGGAGAAAGCGAAGGCGGAGCCCCGATGAATGAGTGGCGCGAGGCTGGGGGAGGCTCCCCGTGGGGCCAGCGGCGGGAGCGCGTGCTACGGGCCGCGTCTCTCCCGTCTGCTGCAAATCAGCCCCTCACCTCCCGCTTGCAGCCGGGGCGGCCTGAGCTGACCCAGCCCGAGGAGGGCATCCCGGGGGGGCCACACGTTTCAGGCTGGAGCCTTCACTTCGAGCACAAGCTCCTTGTCCTGACCTTCGCAGCTTAGCCGGCTTCTGTCTCTCCTTGCTGCTGCGGCAAGGTTGACTCCCGCCTTCCCTCTACCAGCCGGGATTGCTGCTTCTCCCCCGGGGAGCACCGTTGTGCGTTTGCTGGCGGGACTCCCAGTCAAAACCTGTAAAGCCAGCGCGTTATTCTCCTTCAAATCCCTTTGCCACCGTGCACAGGAAATGGGACTCTGGGACTGGATGTGCAGGTGGTAAAGTGGTGATTGGCTGCAGCTGACTAGCTAAGAATTGGATCTGTAAGTTCTCTGTGCAAGAACATCCTATTCATTCTCTTCTGGCCATCCCCTCCTCTCCCACTTGTTTCTCTCATCCTCCTGTTGTCTATTCTTTCAGCCTGTTAAGTTCTTTGAGGCGGGGACTGTCATTTACTCCGTTTGTACAGCGCCTAGCACAATGAGGCTCTGACTTGCTGGTGACTTCCAGGGGTTACCGCAATGTAAGTGTTAAATAATAAAAAAATAAACCCTGCAATCTTCGCTCCGGGAGTGCTCGAGAAAAAGCCAGTGGGAATTTTGCCTGAGCACAGCATGGCGGCAGGAGACTGTGCCAGAAGTAAGCTCACTGAATAGAGGGTGAGGAAGGGAGGCAGCGAGAACAGAAGTGGATACATAAAAAAAAGTTGAGAGGAAAGGGCCCAGGAATGAAAATTATATTCATGCAGCCACGGTGAGAGGGATGCTGCTAGTCCTGGGGGCAGACTTACCCCTCATACTCCACAATGGGCGGCGCCTAGGGCAGGGATGGGTTAAGGTGGCAATACATGGCTGTGTTTTAGTTTAGGCATCTAGACACATTGGACTGGAAGGGGCCTTGTGAGTTATTGCATTCAGTTCCCTGCTATCGTTGGCAACCCTCCTGTAATCCCGATTCCCACACATAAACTTATCAAGCTGTCTCTTAAAACTCCTTAGCTTGTTTGTCCCCATGCCTCCTAAGGGAAGGCTGTTCCAGAAGGTATTGCCCCCCTCCCCCAATCAGCGGGGGCACAGAACTCCTCTGGGGCCAGGGCAGGGGGAGCGAGCTCCTCCAGCCCTAGGGCTGCGGGGGGAAAGGGGGGAGATGACAGCTCCTCTAGCTGCTGGGGCTGTGTGAGGAGGGAGGGATAGGAAGCTCCACAAGTGCCAGGGCTGGGGCAGGGGGAGGCAGCCTTTCCGGACTGGGGGAGGCAGCTGCTCCGGCTGGGGGGGGCACAAAAAGTGCCCCTCCAAAAGCGGCCACATTTTTTATTCCTGTGTACACCCCTGCCTCTGATAGTTAGAAACCTACTAATTTCCCGCCTGAATTTCTTCATGGCCGGTTTATACCCATTTGTCCTTGTGCCAGTATTGTTCTTTAGTGTAAATCGCTCTCCCCCCCCCCGCCCCCAGGTCATCCCCCAATATATTTGATCATATGATCACCTTCTGCCCAGTTAAACGGCAGACTGACACAATTTCTCTCAGGGTTTCCTGGGTCTCTTGGTCAAACTGCTGCAAACACAGACAAAAACAGCTCCAGCCCATTTCCATTCCCAGTACAGCCAGCTCTGCTGATTTGCACAGTGGCTAATGAGCTGTGCAGAGTTTACTTGGGAAATCGCCCTCCCTCTAGAGTAAACCTGAAGGATGGACAAACTGCTCTGTGGAGCAGTTCCCGTAAAGAAGCCCTCATACATGGAGACGATGAAATACCCCAGGTCCCTGCTGTCAGAGGGAATCACTGTTCTATAGCTTCATCACCTTTCTGTGAGACGGTGACCCTCAGGGATGCTCCTCAGTTAGCGCTAGGCGTGTAGATCCAGATATGCAAAGTTGTGCACCTGGGAAATAGACATTATCCAGGGCAGTATCCCCTGCTGACCATATGGATTTTTTACGGGAAATCTCATTGGGAGTTAGGGATGTTTGAACAGCATGAATTCCCACTGAGTTTCTTTTGCAACAGCTGCTGCTGCTCCCTGGTGTGTGGATGCTACCTGGTACCCGGATTCTTGATTGTGCTGACAAAGGAGGTGTGGGGAGCTAGAATAGCTACATGGAGAAAAAGACCCTCCATGGGAGTGGGATGTGTCCTTTTCCATGGATCTTAAGATCAGGAGGCTACACTCCCTGCAACCTCTGCAGATGCTAATGCCACCCCTGAAGCCACAATGAGGTAACTCTTGCAGAATTTCCTGGGCTGCTCTTCAACCTCCTGCGGGTACATCAAGAGAGAGTAAGATTTGGCTCTCAGAAAGTAGATAACTACAATAAATCCTGTTTATTCTTTAAAATGAGACGAGTGATAAGTCTCCACAGCTCCTTCCCTTGTTGAATCAGGTTACTTCAAGTCCTCATTTGTCTCTGCTGCAAAAGGAAGAAAAAGTGAGCATCTGACAGCAGTTTGTTTATTTTTCATGTGACGTTGACCCAAATCACAATCAGAAAGTAACCTACATTGCGCTTCATCTGGTAACCCTGAATGTCATCAATTTCCTCCCTTCCGCTCTCTTCCCCTCCAGTCCCCCAGCTTTCAGAGAGCAATAAGCATATGACGAGTCATACCAGAGTGCTCCGAACTTTAATAGTAAGCAGGTGCCGCATACTCCATCCTTCACATCAGTAATTTGCTTTTGTTTTTTTTTATTCACACCTAAATCTAAATCCAAATCCAGGACATTTCCAGGATATCTTCTAACACTGTTGGGCCAGGAAACAAACTCCCCTCATATTTTACAGGACACTTAGTATCAAACCACTGGGTTTTTTTGGTATGTTGTTCTCAAATGTATCTTTTGTGTGTGAACAGCACCTACCACAATAGGGCCCTGATCCTGTTTTGGTGTTACTTCAGTACTGATAACCTTGCTAATCTAATCATCCAAACTAGGGGTCTGATCCTGAATGCTGTACCTAGACAAAACTCCCACTGATTTAAATAGAAATCTTGCATAACTAAGTGTAGGATTGGACCATAGGACTGAAACATTGGGGTTCCCATTAGAAAGAACTGGCGAGCCAAATCCTGCTGGCGCAGAAGAGTGCTTCCACTGCAGAAAGTTGGGGCAGGCTTTGTGGACACCACCAAGGAGCCACAAAGCCTGTGTGTCATGAAGATCTGTTCTGCTTTTGCCCCCCGCGCCTCAAGGGTTTGGAGGCAGGGCTAGTGGATCAACAGCTGTGAGGTTCCACCAGCCAATTTCCCCCGTGGAGAGGGAGTGCACCAGCTACAGAAGCTGGAATACTAGTTGTAGTGTTGCTCCCCTGCAGCCTTCCTGGGGAAGTTTCCTTCCGGCCCTCATGGAGAAGTCTAGCTAGCAACCCAGCCCTTAACCTGCTCGCTAGCTACCGCATTCGGCCCTGATTATTTTCAAAATAACAAGCCGATGTAAAACACACCCCTGTGTTTGAGAGCCAGAATGTGCTGCTGCTCCCTGATCTCAGGATACATGTCCTGCCTCCTAAACCCATCAGCAGCCTATTGGCTCCATCAGCATTCTAGAGTCTTAGAGAGCACAAGCCATACCAGGCGTGCTAACTAACTGGTGCATACCTTCACCTCGTGACCACTTGGTAGGCACAAAGGATAATACACTGCCAGGGAGGCAGTCATAGGCAAAGCACATTGATAGGGGTAGAAAGTGTCACTGCAGAGAGGAAATCATGCAACAACAAAACTCCACCAGGGACAGGAAAATGATCCCAACCCTCCCTTCAGTTTGATGGAATTTTAACAAGGGGTTCATAGGAAATCCCCAAAGCCCCTGCCAGAGCATCCTTGCCTTTGTAGTTTGTATCACCAAACATAGCTCAAGCCCAGGGATGGGGTTTTCAAAACACTGCTTTGAGTCTTTCTTTTTTGACTCAGCAAACATGAGCCTTATCGTATCCCCTAGGTCCATGCACAAAGGGAGCCTTCCTTCTCATGCCTCCACACAGAATGGGAGGGCGCTGGCCTCTGCAGCAGTGCTCCCCTGTGCCTCCAGCACCTATGGAGATCCAAGGTTCCACGTGTAGTGGGGATGGGTAGTGAGTGGTTCAGGGGAGAAGTGAGTAGGCTGGAAGGAAGGGAGGCCCATCCTCCCCTTGCCAGTTCAGTTATTTTCCCCATGGAAAACGGTCTGCAGTCTCTATTGGTACTGGGTACTGTTCCAGCTGCTAGCTGGGAAAGCACTAACAATGCAGCTCCAAAGTGAGATAATTCTCTATTCTAAGCAGTCCAAATGTCTCTTTTGGGTGGATCCACTTGTGAATTTTTTTCTCCTGCCCAGCCATACGTAAACTGGACTTGGAGCTGAACCAAAACCTAGATCTGATACTTGAGAGATGGACTGACAGATAAATAGCTCCATGTCTTCTCTCTGATATATATTTTGGTGGATAATAGGGCTTGTGTCTCTTGTGTATTAAGCTGGGAACAGAATACTCAGCCCAACCTGCAGAGGTTGACTTAGAACTGCCCTGTGTTTCAACTGTTAGGATTTTTGAGAAAGTGTATTACATGTATCTTCAAAGTAAGTCCTTACTCCTTTGACAGTTTCATTTTCTTATCTAGAGGTCTGGCTATCTCAAGTATTTCTAAGGCACTTACCCACATGGTATCTAAGCACCAATTTTGTCCACATTCAGAAGCAGAAAAAAAGAAAAAAGTTTGCATGACATAAATCTGGTCTATGATGTAAATTGTAGAACAGGATGATTAGACAAAGGGCCAGACTATAACTGGCATTTGTTTATAAGATGATTGGGAGTGGAGGAAGAAAGGTTGCAACATCTTTATGCTGATAATCCAATACAAATATGTATTTCGAAAGAAAATTGGTGGATGATGTTTTCCTAGTGCAAAACATGCCCTGCATTTTCAATCTTTAATTTCAGATCATAAAAATCACAATGAGAGAGAGTCAGAAACCATGGTGGGGATGGTTGGGCTTAACGGTCAGAGCCAGAATCAGGAGTCCAGAGCAGGGATGGAACAAGGCCAGAGTGACAGCAAGGCTGGAGCAGGACTAGGAACAGGGCTGGAGCAAGAGCAAGGCTGGAGTAGATTTAGGCTCGGGGAGTCTGTTGCCACTATCAGGTAGGGGAGAGTTCCAAGCCCGGAAGTGACAGGGAGCAGACTGAGCTGCTGTTTCACCTGTGAAACTTATATACCTGCCCTGAGAGTCACCAGACCAGTTCCTGGCTTGTGGATTGGCTGGAGCCTAGCACCGAAATGACTCATCAGTGAATATGTGGCTTAATCAGACTCTAGTTCAGGGATGACTCAACACCTTCAGAGAGAGCACGCAGTGGGTTCCTCATTCTATGACAGCTATCTTGATGTAACTCCCAGCACCGCTCTTAACTCCCAGAAGAAAGTCTCAGTGAGCTAGATGGGCATAGCTTCATTGATTTCATTTACACCATCGGAGGAGCTGGTCCTAGCCATTTGAAGGGACAGTGGAGAATCATAACGTTGCCCTTTAATTTGCATAACTATATCCACTACAGACACAAATCACTGCTGTCTGCCATTCAAAACATGGGTTAGCAGTGAACATGCAGAATGGAATAGAAGATATGGAAGTTTTGGAAGAATCATCGACCAGTGGAAGAGAGATCAACATGGTTAGAATCAAGGACATCATTATAGTAACATATGCAAGCCACCTAACATCATGGGGCCTGATCCCATCTTACCTTTCCTTCCTCATCCGGCCATCTACATAGGCGACTATAACTGTCATCATGAAAACTGGGGATACTGCTCGAACGACACAGCTGGGGAACAGATCACAGAATGGGCCTTCCTCGAAGAACTCCACCTGCTCTGTGATCTGAAGCAATCTGGATCTTTTTGGTCTGTGAGGTGGAAAATGGATCACAGACCTGTGTTTTATGACCCGTAACAGCTCAGGTATCCCACTGGCCACAACAAGAACCATCCCAAGTCACTTCCCGCATAGCCAACATGGTCCAATTATCCTCCAGATCGGCCTGGAAGTGCTTCTTCTGCAGTCGGTGTCAAAGCCACATTGGAATTTCTGCAAGGCTGATCAGGCCGCCTTCATTTCAGAAACAAAACATCAGATCCCATGGCTCAAACCAATTTTACAAACATCCTAAAATCGACTGCAAAGAAGTACATCCCGCGCAGTTACCGCAAGGCTTTCCCCTCCTGCTGGACAAAAGAATCTGAGCCCCTCCTGATGGAAATGAAAGGAGCAGCGACTCACATAAAGCCATTGTGCTGCTTGAGTCCTTGAATTTGGCGTACCTGGAAAGGTGGAAAGAGACCATTGAAAGTCTTGATTTCACCCATTCGAGCCACAAGAGATGGACTCTTTTGCAGCAACTTGGAGGAGCCCGGCCAGTAATGTGTCGCCAAGTAAAGGTAACCGCAAATGCTCTCACCTCTCATCTTCTTTCTAACAGCAAGATGCTGACAGACAAGATTACATGCCACGAGATCCGGTGGGAATTCTGCAGAAACCTTCACCAATGCCCAGAGGAATCTCCATTCTCCTTTCCATACTCTGTCAAGGAGATCAGCATTGTACTGTCGGAAACCAAAAGCCGGAAAGCTGCAGAGGTTGATGGCATTCCTCTAGAGTTTCTCAAGAACCTGGGGAGATAGGGGCAGGAATGACTGGCGGCGGTTTTCACCGCTGTGCATAGAACTGGAGAAGTGCCAATGAGCTGGCGACAGGTAACAGTGGTTGCCCTACTGAAGCCTGGGAAACTCCCAGAAGGATGCAGCCAACTACTGCCCCATTTCTCTCCTTTTAACCACCAGTAAGCTCATGGAATGGGTGCTGCTCCGCCGTCTGTCTGACATCGAAGACATCCTCCCCACGGAGCAGGCAGGATTTCGCCCAAAGAGGAACTGCTGTGACCAAGTTGCTTCACGCACCGGCCACATTGAGGCAGGATTCCAACTTAAATTGCAGACAGGGATCTCCCTTGTTGATTTGTCCTCAGCATATGACACCGCCTGGAGACAGGCCCTTCTCCTCAAGATCTCCCATGTCATTCACTGCCAGCAAACTATCCGCCTCTTGGCAGCGATGACCAGGGACTGCCACTTTAAGGTACACCTTAATGGCCAGAACAGTAGGTCAAGAACTCTTAACTCGGGCATTCCTCAGGGCTCTGTCCTGGCCCTGATACTTTTTTATCAATACTCCGCAGATATACCAGTGACGGAGTCAAGGAAATTGATGTATGCAGATGACATTGCCCTAGCTGTTCAGCACACAATCCTCCATACCATCACCTGCACCCTAACCCAAGACCTTAGCACAATGGCTGATTATCTCCAATGCTGGAAATGTAGGCCTAATTTTAAAAATAAAACACATGGTCACTACTTTCCATCTGAACAATAAGATATCTAATACCAAACTCAATATGCAGTTCTGCGGTGAGAGCATCAGCCATGAGGCTGGCCCAAAGTATCTTGGCGTTACACTGGACCGGAGTTTGATCTTTCGACAACACTTCGAGAACACCCGCGATAATGTCATGTCTCGTGACACTTATCAGAAAATTGGCCAGAACATCACAGGACTCCAGTCCACAGACCTTATGAACCACAACAATTGCCTTGGTATATTCTTCAGCTAAATGCTGTGCCCCCGTGTGGTCTCCCAGCAGTCATATCACTCCTTGATACTCACCTCAATAGCACCATGCGTACAGCGTCAGGGACGCTCAGATCAACTCCAGTTGACTGGCTCCCAATCCTATCGCACATCCAGCCTCCACAGGGTTAGAAGAGCTGCCCGGTCATCTCACTTTCTCAACCATGTCAATGCAAACACGAGGATCCCATTGCACGATGACCTGCAGAACCCGTCACAGACAAGATTAAAATCCCACAGCACTGTATGGAACTGCACAAGACCCTTACACCCAACTCAATGACTGCTCAAAACAAACAGCACGTCATTGACCCTGCCGAGGAACTACCGGGTTTTGATTTATGTTGGAAAAACTGGTGCAGATTGAATCGCATCAGGGCATCTCATGGGAGATGTGGACAAACCCTCTTTAAATGGAAAATGAGGTGAACACCTGTATACAACTGTGGTCACCAGGCACAAACGATGGAGCACATCATATCTTAGTGTCCCCTTCATTATTTTGCCAGGGGCCTGAAGGACATTCACCAGCTCACTGCTGTGACAATGCGCTGGCTATCAAATCTAGATATAAATTTGTAATCGTTGCTACCGACCCAAGCCATACAAAAGAAGAAGACTCCTGAATTTGCATGGCTATATCCACGACAGTCATAGATCACTGTTTCTGAAATGTCTGCCTTTTTAAATATGGTATGCTGCCAGTTTGAATACTCACAGTTGAAGTGTGGGATTCTGCCAAGAAATCTAATGGTCCTTCCCTTTCCATTATAACATTATTTGCTTTACTCAAAGAACTCAGTAATTGATTTTGGTCTGGAGCTGACAGTTCAACAAGGAGCGAAACTGATTTTTATTTATTTGTTTATGTATTTATTGGTAAATCATGGAGAACTCTCCATGGATAACTTATATTCTTCTCTCCCTTACACGGGTTTTAACACTGATGTCAGTGGAATTACACCTGATTTACAGTAGTGCAAGTGAGGTCAGAATCAGGCCCTCAAGGAGGAGGGGTGGACACTTAACTATTTGAAGATTAGCAGGGAGGGGAAAAGCACAGAGGAAGGATGGCCTTGTGGTTAAAGCACTGGACTGTGACTTAGAAGATGTGGTTTCAGTTCACGGGTTTGCCACAGACTCTGCCTGTGACTTTGAACAAGTCACTTAAACTCTCTGTGTCTCAAATCTTCATCTGTACCATGGGGTAATAATCCTCCCTTTGTCTGTAAACTTTGAGGGGCAGGATTTAGCACCGGGGTCCCTAATTTCAGGTGGCACATTAATATAAATAATTATAATGACAGGGTGTCCGTAGACAGGATGAGGGAACCGGGAAAATCAGGGGCAAAATCCTGGCCCTATTGAAGCCAATGACAAAACTCCCTTGACTTCAGTGGGGCCAAGTATCTGTTCAGAGCTTTCTTCAGATAGATGCCATGTGGCACATATGCTAATGGGTGCAATATAAGCACCTAAACATAAGAGAATGGACAGGATCTCAGTTCAGAAACTGCTCAAAAGAGGGAGTGAGGGGGCTGCATCTGTGAGACCAATCCTGTACACCAGTTGATCGCAATGAGAGCATGAATGGGCCCAGAGTTACTTAAGAAGCTTATTTCATGATAGCAGCTGATGGCAAATATGAGTGTTTTGCCTATGAATAGCGCCAGTGGGGTTGCATTGGTGTAACTGAGAGCACAATTTGACTCTGGATGCTCAACTTAAGATCTCAAAATGATTGACCAGATGGCTCATTTTCATTTGTATGCCATGGGGTTTTGTGAACCTAGCAGAAAAATAACTTATTTTTTGACATTTTGTTTGTCCTCAGAGCCTAGCGCTTTCTGTGACTCTGGCATTTGCATGAACCATGTTGCTTTAGGCACAAAAACCTCCCTGGCTTTAACTCCAGCATGAGCCAAATGCTCGGAGCCATGGGCCACGTCCTTCCCCAGCTCTCCCGTAGAGTTGGTTTCCTTGCCAAGTGACGTCCTGCTTACACTAGCACCAAAAGAACCAGGAGAAAACAGTGATTTGGGGCTTGTGGAAAGAAAGCACAGGTTTTGAGTCCAACTGACCTGGAAAGTGTACCATCTATAGTATTGAAATGAGAGGTTGTTTGTAGAGGAGGTTTACCTACAATTAAAAATATCCTATGTGGCCTGTGCATTTAGATTCAGGCACAGAGGATAAATTTAGCAGATTCCTGTGCCTGCTGATGTATGTTAAGTGAAAATAATAAAGATGGCCAGTGGGGAGCGTCTGCTAGCGAGTTAAAAGCATTGTGGATTGCACCAAAGATAACAATTGGCCTGACTAGTTGTAATGCTGTAGGCAAGTGTGTATGTGTACCACGGCCGCCTTCTGGATAGAACAGGCACTGCTCAGCTGTGTGCCGTTGACCCTTCTACTAATACCTGCTAATGGAGTTCAGGTGGTAAGGGCCTGTGCTCTTGGAGCCAGAGGATATGCGTTCTAAACCTGCTGTTCTGAGGGGTCAGAGTGACTGACGCATGTAACATCCTAGAATGAGGGACATGGATTTGACCATAACTAAATTATAAATATCACTAGACAAGAATATAGGGCTAAGTCCTCAGGTCCCATTGAAACTCATGAGAGTTTTTCCTGAGTGAGGACCTCAAGATTTGGCCAATATATGTGCAGGTTTTTAAATAAAATACATGTAATATTTAGCACCAAGGCACACTCTGGATTTTCCAGTGGCTCAAATGCAAACAGTCTTGGCTCAAGACCTCAGGACAAACAGAATTAGTGCAGGAGGAAAGTTCTCTTCTCTCAAAATATCATCTGCATTTCAGTTTATGGTGTCGGGTGTTGGTTTGTGAACGCTGTGAGTAAAGCTGCCACAACATGGAAATCCACCTCGCTGAATGGGCTAGGAGGTCTACAGCTCTCATATGTTTGCTTGGTAGCGTTCCCTGTTTCTTTTGCCTTCATGGAATACTGTGAGCTCCCTCTGGTGGCTAATTTAACTCCTGCAGATTTCTCTAGCTGCTAAGGCTGTAGTTTAGTGGATTAGGCATCTGCTTCATGTGTAATGATTTATATCTGGTGGTGAGTGTGGTTTTGTTGTAAAATCCTATACACCTGATCGGTCCTTATTCCTTCTGAGGTCTAAGACACTATAATGTCATTATCTAATTAAGCTGATGACCGAAAAACACACTGTGGGCCCATTGTTCGAAGATGGGTACTTAAGTTAGGGATTGTGGGGTGAAATCCTGACCCCATTCATGTCAGCAGGAGTTTTGTCATTGACTTCACTGGGGTCAGGATTTCACCAATGAAGCCTACATCAGGCTACTAAATAGTCATATAGGCCCTGATCCTGCAATTAACTCTGCACAGGCACCCCCTTGTCTTCAACATTGCCAGGGATCCTCATTGCAGGTTCGGGGCCCCCAGTACCCATATACCCTTTAGCGCAAACTGGAGAACTCCAATTCAGGATCTGCATGCCCAGGTTTGAAACTGGGATTTGAATCTCACTGAAACATTTCAACCTCTCTTCTCTTATGACACAAGATGGCTGAAGTTGAAATCGACTGGCATGAACTGGGGAAATGCCCTGGCACGATTCACCACTGTGAAGAGGGCCTGCACCAAATCCTCGGCATTACTTATGCCCAATTTAGGGCTTGCATGGTGAATAAGCAAGGTGACCAGATTGCCCTAGTGCAAAGTCAGGACACCTGAAAGGCAGGGCAGGGGAAGGACTCTGCCCTCGAAGTCAATTCTGTACTCCCCCCGGTTAATACCAACTCCCATCCCAAACCTATTTATGCTTCTCCCCTCCCGCACAAACTATTCCCCCCCTGCACATCTACCAATTCTCCCTATAGCCCATCTACAAGCCTCAGCTCCTCTCCTCATTCCTTTTAAAGGGGCAGTGCTCAGAGGATGCCCTCCTCCTCCCTCTCTTCACCTCCTGAAAATATCTGCTGGGCCTGGAGCTGCTCCCCCACCTCTTCTATTTCAAGGAGCAGCGGACCTCACCTGCTCTTTTCCCTGCTTCCCCTTCCTTGGTTCTGTCTGAGGGGGAAGGAGTAAACAGACATGACCCACAGTTGGAGTAAAACCCGGACAAAGCCCCGGTTTAATAAATATTGACCAGGACACTGGGATAGTCACTTCAAACTGGGCAATCCCAGTAAACCAGAATATCTGGTCACCCACATAGGCTAAAGAAGAACTCATTGAAAACTCGAAAGCTTGTCGCTTTCACCAACAGAAGTTGGTCCTACAGAATATTAAATTTATTTATTTATTATTTTATTATCCTAGAAAGCATAGAATCATAGCAGATTAGGGTTGGAAGAGACCTCAGGAGGTCATCTAGTCCAACCCCCTGCTCAAAGCAGAACTGGTAGAAAGGTAGACGTGGAGGGGACCACCATAAGTCATCTAGTCCAGTCCCTTGCACTGAGGCAGGACTAAGTAAAGAGCATCCAGGACAGGTGTTTGTCTAACCTGTTCTTTAAAACCTCCATTGACAGAGATTCCATAACTTCCCGAGTTAATTTGTTCCACTGCTAAACTACCCTGACAGGAAGTTTTTCCTAATGTCTAACCTAAATCTCCCTCACTGCACTTTAAACCCATTACTTCCTGTCCTGTCCTCAGTCGATAAGGAGAACAATTTATCACCCTCCCCTTTATAACAACCTTTTATTATATTTAATGTAATATAATAGTCACTCAAGTCACTGGAGCTATCCTGATTTATACCAGTTGAAAATCTGGCCCTCACTCTGGGTGAACTGGAAGAGGAAAGATAATGCATTCAACTGCCAGGTCAGCTCAGGGAGGTTACTGTAGGAAATCAATTATGGGTCCATGAATCTATGTAGGTTCTTAGAGGGTGCCCATGGGCAGCGTCTCAGCTGGTGCAGCGCCACTGACTTCAGCTGGAACGATGCAGATTTACATCGGCCAAGGATGCCAAGGTTCCATGACTATAGCATCTATGCACCTCACCTACATTCATACCCGTATAACACCCTGTCAGGTAGGGAGTTGTAACAGATTTAGTAACCAATTTTGACTGGGTGAGTAGGTGTTTCTTAGCTTACTTCAGACATCCCCTAAACAGTGGGGCCTGCTCCCAGATGGGAATGACCCCTGTTTCGGGAATAACAAAGGAAGTTCAGGGTGTATATTTGCTTTCTGCCTCTGGGAGAGAGGGAAGCTGTTTTTGTAACAGCAGCAGCAAGAAGGCAGCTGCCGCTATACCTTCTAGATGCCTTTTTGTTGTTTATTCAATTCATGCCTGAATCATTGTTCTGGGGACTCAGACTGCTTGGGGTAACCCATTCATAAGCACACTGCAAGGTCATGTGACAGAAGTACTATCCCCATTTTACAGCTATGGGGAACTGAGGCAGAGAGTAATGCTAGAATTGTCAAAAGTTTGCATCTGCTGGGTGCTCCAAATAGGGCTCGGTGCAGGTTTAGAAGATGTTCAAAACAGCTTCTTGGGGCATGTCTATACTTACCTCCGGAGCGATCGATCCAGTAGGGGTCGATTTATCGTGTCCAGTGAAGATGCGATAAATCGACTGCTGAGCGTTCTCCCGTCGGCTCCGGTACTCCACCGAAGCAAGAAGCGTAGGCGGAGTCGATGGGGGAGCGTCAGCAGTCGACCTACCGCAGTGAAGACACTGCAGTAAGTAGATCTAAGTATGTCAACTTCAGTTACGTTATTCACATAGCTGAAGTTGCGTAACTTAAATTGATTCCCACCCACCCCCACCCCCCGTGTAGACCAGGCCTTAGTTGTGCCCAAGACCCCTAAGACCATTGGGGGACTGACAGCCAAATTTTAAAGGTATTTAGGCACCTAAAGATACAGCTAAGTGCCTAGTGTGATTTTCAGAAGCACATAGGCACCTAGTGGAAATTCCAAAAGTGTCTACCAGCATTTTTAATCACTTAAATACCTTTTAAAATCCAGCCTTGATTGCTTCTAGAGCCCTATGCTGGGATGTGGCTAATAGGCTGGCAACTCAGTCAGGACTTTCAAAAGGATTCTGAGGCAGACTTCAGCGGAGGGACACTGAATTTCACCAGCTGGGAATCTAGCCCTGACAGTGTAAGATTGAGATTCCAGAGGAGAGAGCATCTGAATCTCTCTGGTATTGGCACAAGGATCATTCTCCTTTATAACATTTAACGTACTTGCCAAAAGGGTTCCAGCCATCCAATGAAGGTAAGGCAGCCAAGAAAGCACAGGCATGGATGTGAACTGCCTTCAGGGAAAATGGCAAGGAGAAGTATCCCCAAGTCAGTAGGCTGCTAAGGAAACCTGAGTTTAGGAAGAGACTCCTGTTCCCAGGCTCTGGGCCAGGAAAGATTGGCTGCATTTTCAGGAATGAAGATGAGCCTCCGGGAGAAAAGGAGTGTAGCACATCCGTCCAGAGAGTCCCGCGTCAGCTCATGCACACAAAGGAACTGGCACCCGTTCTATGGGTGGGCTTATTACTCACCTGCCTTCCTGGATGCGAGGAAAAGCATGCAACAGCTGCCGTCAGCAAGAGCGATCAAATACAATTGAGGAAAAGCAGCTAAGGCTAGTGACCCAGATTTGCTCTTGCAAACTAATAGCCTGGGTTGATCCAACTGGATACGACTGATACGGAGGGGAGAAGGATGGGACGGAGGATGGCGCTGTGGTACATACTCTGGTCGTTATAAACACAAGCCAAGATTCTCCGCAGTGCCGAGTTTTCTAAGGGACCATGCAGCAGCTGGTGACAGCCAGTGTGCAGTGCACTTCCGCCCCAGCCCTAGATACATCCCCTGCCTCGGGACCGGCTGGCAGGTGCTGCAGGAGCCAGAGAGGCTGGCTCTACACTATCATGCCAGGTGAATTCTCAGCTGGCCAGATCCAACTGCTTTCCAGCCTGTCTGGCACAATCGAGAATCCCTCCCCCACTGTCGGTATGTCACCCTGGAACACAAATCAGGCATTCCCATTTCCTGTTTGATACACAGTGAGCCAGATTCATTGGTTTATTCCGGGCACCTGGGCACCACGCCAGTCATTCATCGCAGCTGTAAACCCATCAACTAGCCAGTAACATTGGGTTTGCATTGCTGGCGGGGCTGGCTTAGGGTCTCCTAATGTTGCAATAGTCTAACAAAGCAGGTTGCTTTTCAAATATTTGCATAACCAAAATGGAAGTTTTCTAAGTGATTCTGATTGTACTTGCAGTTCAGTTTGCGACCGTCATGATCCAGTCCTAAAAAACAAACACATAATTTTTAGTAAGCCTAAAGAGATACAATCTGGCAGGCAAACGTTTAGACTAAGCACCTGCTTTGGTGTTGGGAAGAGCTGGTCTTTTGCCTCTTTAATTACCTTTCTGACCTTTCAGAGCACATTCTTTTACATGAGCCAAAGGAGAGTTGCGTAGAAAATATGCCGTTGAAGCAAGGTCTGCACATCACATACAGATGATCATGGTCCTTAGCGATTTTGATGGTAACCTTTCAGCATGTTTTGTTGTTCATCTTATAAGGCCTCTTAAAAAGCTCCAGTGAATAGTTCTGGCATTTCCAAAATATCCATAAGGAGACCCAGTGGCAATTTTAAAGAAACCTTAGTTATATAACTCTGTTGTTCACCTTGTACAAGGTTATGACTGTGGAGTTTCATAAATAGATGAATATTATATAAAATAATCCTAGACTCTTAGTGTCACATCTGCTTGCAGTTTTAGGTATCTTGAAGGCATCTGTCACCTCTGTATCGAATGTATGGCAGGTGAAACCAGAGGGCAGGAAAAACTGAGGTTTTCCTCCCTGAGCTTCCTGCAAAGTATCCCTTTCAATGAGCAGGGATTAGGGGCAGGCAACATTTTCGGGGACAAGACCTGCAAACCCCATGGATCCTGGATTCCTGGCAATCCACAAGGAAGGGGCCCCGTCAGATCCATTAGACAGGAGCCATCAGCATCCACGTCCACGTTACCACGCATCTCTACGTGTCAAAAAAGCTACCAGAATGTTGGAAATCATTAAGAAAGGGATAGATAATAAGACAGAAAATATCATATTGCCTCTATATAAATCCATGGTACGCCCACATCTTGAATACTGCATGCAGATCTGGTTGCCTATCTCAAAAAGATATATTGGAATTGGAAAAGGTTCAAAAAAAGACAACAAAAATGATTAGAGGTATGGAACAGCTTCCATATGAGGAGAGATTAATAAAACTGGGACTTTTCAGCTTGGAAAAGAGATGACTAAGGGAGGATATGATTGAAGTCTATAAAAACATGACTGATGTAGAGAAAGTAAATAAGGAAGTGTTATTTACTCCTTCTCATAACACAAGAATTAGGGGTCACCAAATGAAATTAATAGGCAGCAGGTTTAAAACAAACAAAAGGAAGTATTTCTTCACACAATGCACAGTCAATCCCTGGAACTCTTTGCCAGAGGATGTTGTGAAGGCCAAGGCTATAACAGGGTTCAAAAAAGAACTAGATAAGTTCATGGAGGATAGGTCCATCAATGGCTATTAGCCAGGATGGGGAGGGATGGTGTCCCTAGCCTCTGTTTATCAGAACCTGAGAATGGGCGATGGGATGGATCACTTGATGATTACCTGTTCTGTTCATTCCCTCTGGGGCACTTGGCATTGGCCACTGTCGGAAAACAGGATACTGGGCTAGATGTGTCTTTGGTCTAACCCACTATGGCCGCTCTTATGTTCTTATGTTCACTAGGCTTTGGATCAGGCCTTTGGTAAGGGTTCATTCAGCTCTGAGCTGTAGGAGATCAAGTGTAACTTGTAATTGCTCCTGACTTTTTATTGCATACCCCAAAAGCAGGGAGAGATTGTATGGCAAAGACAATGATTAGCTAATGAAAATAACTTGATTAACCCAATCCGATTGTAAAGGCTCATGCACTTGTCCATCGATAATGTTTATGTTTCATACTAATGTTTTAGAGGCTGACTCCTACCAAAAGACTTTCCTTGGAGCTAAGGGATGCAGGAGTTTTGTGTGACTTCTTTTTTCCTTCAGTGTGAAAAATCCTAAAGTTCTAGAGCATTTCCCAAAGCGCAGAGAAGACAAGATTGTCCAGTGTATAGGTTTGTCCTTATTACAAACACAGTTTAGCTGTGGCTGCTGTATGTCCTTCAGGCAAGTGGATGTGTTTCTAGGCCGCATACTAGCATATTGTGGTGTGTTTAGCAAACCTTTGTTCTCATGTTCGGTGAATTGATCTTGATCTGAGCACACATCACTCACAGTTAGAAAGGTGGTCATGAAAACAAAAAGGAGCATCCTTACTTAAAAGAGTTGTGGTTCTTTTCTTGTGGCCTCACGCGAGCGTCTTACAACTGAAAGACTTGTTCAACCCAATTCATGTAGTTAAAAAAAAAAAGACATACATAAAAACGAGCACAGTTGGTGATAGCCAGAAGGGGAAATTAGGGCTGCCTGGGATCTCTGGGGTTTAAGGAGGCCCTATGCCCTTTGTGCTAACAGCTTTGCCTTTTGTAGGCAACTGTTTGACGTCAATGTGTCTGTGTGAGAATTTAGTGCTGGCGAAAGGTGCTGTCCTGTCAGTCCCAGAGAGCAAAATTCTCCATTTCTTCACAGGCCAAAGCTAGTATGAGAGCTGGCAACACAAGCGACCCCCAGTGTACTCTGACAGTTGTGGTAATTTCCTGCAGCATCCTTGGAAAACCTTATTGAATTAAGTTCAAATATCTTTGGAGTCCATTGTATGAAATGCAAAGATTATGAATTATTGTGAGCTGGGATTATATGTAACTTCTCTAGGTGGCAGATGGGATGGGGACCCTGGGAAGTGTTATGAACTTCAAAGGACCTTATTGAACAATAGGCCAGACAAGAATTGCCTTTGGGGGCAAACAGCGTCAAGTGGTTTTCCTAGGGATCTGTATGGTGAGATGAATGCAAATTTCCCACGCCAGCCTTTTGAAGCTACTTCCTGAGGGAGGAGCCCCTTGTCTGCCGATGACCTGTTCCCAGAATCTGAAGATCAAAGGCCCAAGATGTATAAAAGAAAAACTGAACTATTCAGGGAGGTGCTTGTTCTGAACTAAGACTGATTTGAACGTGTAACCACAGAAAAATCCATTTGTGGCGTTTGAAGGCTGACTCATCCCACAGCTCTTGTTGGAGTTGGCGGGTGAGCTCTGGTAAGCTCATTAGCATGTGTGTAGGTTCTTTGTTTGTTTTTCATATATTTTTTCTGTTAAAGCTTTCACCTTAAGAATAAAATGTGCTTGTTTACAAAGAGCACTGTGGTATCTCATAACTGCTGTTCATAGCCTTCATAGAGAAAGCCAAGTGCAGGCGCTGGCCTATATAGGCAGTCTGGCTTGCTGGGAATATCATAGAGTAGGCAGGGAACTGTGCAGCCTGGTGAAGAGATGCGGGTCTCCACTCAAGAGAGGTGATGGCTGAGGAGCTGCGAGCCCAGCGTGGGCGCCTTTGGTAGATCACGGAGGGGGAATATAGGTGCAGCCGCCCTGAACTGTGCGCTTCCAGGGGACACCTCCAAACCACTCAGTGACTTCTCCACCAACACGGATGCCAAGCTGTGCAATGAGCTGGCTGGACAACTATCCACTAGAAGCAGGAGCTGGGTCAACTCGTTTCATACAGATCACCCCAGAGTAACTCCCGGTCATTACCAAATGGAGCTGGATTGATACCTGCAGCCATAGGTGCCGCCTCCGTGGGTGCTCCAGGGCTGGAGCACCCATGGCGACTGGCAGCCCCCCCATCAGCTCTCCCCCCGCCCCCAGCGCCTCCTGCCCACCGGCAGGCCCTGTGGATCAGCGCCTCCTCCTCCCGCCCACCACAGTCAGCTGTTTCCTGGCATGCAGGCAAGAGGCTGGGAGGGAGGGGAGAGGAGCGAGGATGTGGCGCACTTGGGGGAGGAGGTAGAACTTGGCGGGAAGAGGTGGGGCAGGGGTGGGGCCTTGCAGGAAGGGGTGGAGTGAGGACGGGGTCTGCGGCGGACCCGGGGATTGAGCACCTCCCAGCACTTTGAAAAGTCGGCGCCTGTGCCATAAAGCTTGCTAGTCCATTAACACCTCCAGAGCATTCGCCGTCCTTCCCCATGGTAATCATTTCCCTGTTAGAGCAGTATAGTCATATCAATTTTACCTCGGTTAAGGCAAGATCCTATCTGGGCTGCCCTCTCTTCCAACACTACGGATCAATGCATGGAGGAGGAGTTTACACTGGGAAGATTTCTGCAGCTTTTCTATGTTTTTTTTTTAAGTGCTGTCATCCTTTGTGATTAGATGGATTCATTGTCTTGAGTTGAGATCCCATCAGGCTTTTTTTTTTTCTTCAAAAAGAGAGACATGTCTTCACATTGGCAAAGTGAAAGTATTGTTTTTGCACTTCAGAAATGTGCACATGTCACTACAGTAATTATCTCTGAAATGTAACAAAACAGGCCTGATGATGTTAAGCTCCATAGAGAACCCTGTCTCCTGTGAGTTCGTTACTCCTCACTTATTACTTCTGTTTTTGGTATCTCCCTGTATGTACTGCATCCCTATGTTTATTATTGGCGTTATTGCAGAGCCCACAGGCCTCAGTCAGGGATCGAGGTCCTGCTGTTCCAGGTGCTGTATAAAACAAGTAAAAAGAGAATCCCAGCTCCAAACACTTGATAATCTCGGTGAATGACAAGATGCAACAGGCAGATACATCAAAACAACCTGAGTGGATGACAGCACCAGTCAGGTGATGTAATTTGGACGTACCAGGAACTGGATAGGTCAGAAGACTTTTTTTAATGGGATGAAGAACATTTAGGTTTCTGGTTCAAATCCAGCCTGGTACTGATTGAAATTTGTTATCATTAGATAGATCACTTTGGTGATGTGAGTCTAGTTCCAAATGGGTTCATGTCCCGATCACAAAAGCCAATACTGACTGGACCCTCTGGTTATATGCAGTATTAACAGTGACTGAACAGACAGGGAGACAGAACTCCCCTCTCACTTCCTCCAGGTCTGTCTTGACACACATTGGTTGGAGGACTTTGTGGGAAAGTTGGCATTACAGTACCCGTGTTGTGTATGTAAATGGAGGACTTCATTCTTTGGAGCTGTGTCTCTACGCATTTATAGTACATGTCATACTAGTATCTGAGCATCTTACACAAATCATCAGATACAGACTATAAAACAGCTGGTAGTCTGAGCAATATCTGACATCTTTCACCAGCATTAAATCAATACATACCCCAAAAAAAAGCCCCTAAAAATTTCTTGTGTGGCATAGGAGGTATCTTATGCAACCCTCTGCACCCACACACTCATACTCATTCCCAATAGGACTGGTCAAAACATCACCAGTGGGTAAAATTTTCAAACGAGCCTAAGTGATTTAGGATCATGAGCGTTATTGAAAATAGTTGGGTTTTAAGCACCTAAGTCATATAGGTTATTTTCAAAATTGTACCCATTGTGTTTTTGCACATATGCATGTATTGTTTGAAATAAACCGTGCTGGGCTCAGGACCACTGGTACGGGCACTATTTCTCCTTCCTTTTCCTTGTGTTTAAATGCCCACCAGAAGAATAAGGCAGGTCCAGAGGCTAGGGTGCTAGCCTGGGACTTGGGAGACAAGGCTTAAATTCCCTGCTCTGCCACGGATTTCCTGTGTGACCTTGGACAAGTCACTTGGGCCCCGACTATCAGCAGTATTTATCAGCACTGAATCCAATGGAAATTAAGAGCCATTAAGGATCTGAGCCCTAGCCTTTCTGTCCCTCAGTTCCACATCTGTAAAATGGGATAACAGCTCTTCCTTTCCTCACAGGGCTGTTGGGAGGAAAAATAATATGTTACTACAGTACTGGAGGCCATGTAAGCACCATAGACAGATCTCAGAAGGCAGGTGCTCATGAAGCACCATTTTCTTCCCTAGCAATATCAAACTCCTCTTTGGCACCTTCCCTAAACTGTTGTGCCGGCAGCTTCTGAGCAAACCCTGGGTTTGATACCAAGTGACCGATGAGGCTTTTTGGATGCTGTTATTTTGATGTAAGGGGATTTACATATTACACGGGTTCCCAAACAGCTACATGCAGCTTGAGTCTGCTTCAGCTGTCAGTTCTGAGGCAGTTTCTGGCTCTTTTTCCCCAATGCTTAGATATAGCAGAAAGGGAGCCCATCACAGTTGTCTCTTCTGGGTTTTTTTGTAGCAGAAAGAGAAGGCAGCAGAGCCAGAGGTGGGGCAGGGTTGAATGGGAAGCTTGTGTGGAAATGGGGGTTCACAATCCATCTGTCTCTTATCCCCACACTTTTTCAGGGTTCCCCAGTGCTTTTCCTTCTTACAAGCTGGAAATGTTAGTGCAAGGAAATATGTAAAACTGTAGGAAGTGTATAAATAGCGATAGAGCCGCCTGGATCCCACAATTCCACAGCTATGGAATTTGCTGCAGAATCCACTCTTTGCCACAGAATTGTGCTGCAGAATCCTAAGGGCTCACCGACATGGCCCCGCAGGTCAGACTACGGGGGTGTGAACTGCAGCATATACTAACATGCTGTGCTGTCACTCCCCCATGTGGACATTGCTGGTGTGAACTAAAAGGTATTTAGTTGGTTTTAACGTAGTCCCTTTTAAACTGTGCAAGCTACGGGGCCATATAGACGTAGGGCTATTCTACACTGAGAATTTACATAGGCCTACCTATACCTGAGCAACATAGTTAAACTGACCTAATCCTGGTGTAGACAGTGCTAGGTTGACAGAAGAATTCTTCTGGTGGCCTAGCTACTGCCTCTCAGGGAGGTAAATGACCTACGCCGATGGGTGGGTAGTGTCTATGGCACAACTGCAGCATTTCAAGTGTAAACAAGCCCATAGTCTAAGCTCTCTTTTTGTTGCCTTAATCTGCAGGCAGCTTGAAATATAACTTTGAAAGGTGTGACGTGTCCTATTCATCTTAATGGAGCATTAATGCTAACGGTGAGACATTAAACACCAGTATTGCTAAATGTAGTATATAGGAATTGGGTATTATCCCTTTAAATAGATTGTATGTCCTGTACTGGTGCTCATTGTGTTTTCTGTTGTGGAAACCTCCTGAAATCAATCAGAGTAGCAGTACGTATGTTGCAACGTTTGTGAATATTTAGTAAACATGGTGCCCTTGTGCTTTCTTCATATTTCTTGTGTAAAGAGAACAGGGCCGGCTCTACTGTTTTTGCCGCCCCAAGCAGCGCGCCAAATTGCTGCCGTGGACGGCGGGGGCAGTCCGTGCGCCGTTAGGGCGGCACGCGCGTTTCCACGGCGGTGGCAATTTGGCGGCAGCTTCTGTCTTCGGCTGGAAGACAGAAGCTGCCGCCGAATTGCCGCCACGGGCAGCTGAACATAGACGCTTCCGCCGAACTGCCGCCGCCGCGGAAACGCGCGTGCCACCCTAACGGCGCACGGACTGCCCCTGCCGTCCGCGGCGGCAATTCAGCACGCTGCTTGGGGGCAAAAACACACGGACTGCCGCCCCTTGCAGATTGCCGCCCCAAGCACCTGCTTGGAAGGCTGGTGCCTGGAGCTGGCCCTGAAAGAGAAGAAGACACAGCTCTACCTGTTTCACTAATGAGACAAGGGAGGTGAGGTAATATCTTTTACTGGACCAACTTCTGTTGGTGAGGGGGACAAGCTTTTGAGCTTACACGGACCTGAAGAAGAGCTCTGTGTCAGCTCAGAAGCTTGTCTTTCTCACCAACAGAAGTTGGTCCAATAAAAGATATTACCTCACCCACCTTGTCTCTCTAATACCCCGGGACCATCACGGCTACAACAACACTGCCTACATATTTTACTGCTGGTTATTTTAGAAGAAACACTCAGGGCAGAGTTCTCTGCCCAACATCCACAGCTGCCTGATTTCCAGTTGGCTTCACCAACGTGCCACAGAATTCAGGGATCTTCCTGTGGACGTAAGGACCAGTTTTCTGCGCTAGGTCTTTGATCACTGATAACTGAGACCCAATACTCTATCTGCCTGCTCCAGTACCTAGTGGAATACTGCTCTGTGTACAACTGTTTGCTAAACTTTTGTTGGTGCAAGAGTGTTTTCCAAAGCCATTCTGCAGACCATCCAAGTTCATCCCATTGCTAAGAACTTTGGGCCACGGTCTGATCTCTCTTCTGAGGGGTTGGGGAGGGATCTGAGAACTCTTTTCTCCATTCTCCTCCTTTACAAATGACAATCATCATTTCTCAATATAAGGGCAGGGTGGGTAGGGGTTGGCGCAGGGGTTGTAGCTCTTCCAGCAGTGGTAGACACCTCAACGGGGGCAGGGATTTATCCCTTACTCCCAGGTGGGTGGTAGCAAAGTTGGAGCAAGAGCAATTTGCACCAATAACAGCTGCATGAAATTTTGGGGCCTGCAATCAATTTCTGATGCAGATTTGGATTCTTGCGCCTCTATCTGGTCACAAGGGCAGATCTGGTAGTTAGAGGTGAAGGGACCCTGATTTTCACTTTCTGCTAATTCTAAGGCTGAACTCACTAGTGTTTGCAAAGCTGAAAGAACTGTTGAGGCATAGTAGATAAACTCCAGGAGCTTCAGATTCCAGGTATCGCTGCAGCTCTGGCCCCGATATGTACATCATGTTTTAGTATCGTTTTGCTGCAACACCACCCCTGCAGAGCCTGTACTCCAGGAATGGTATACAGGTGACAGCAGAGATGGTTGTATGATCAAGTGATTAAAAAAACACAACTGCTCTTAGGCTGGTATTGTATCAGTTGAGGGCATTGCATTTGAGGGTAGGCATGGGCCAAATTCTTAGCCAGTGTAAATCAGAATAGTTCCCCTGAAGTCTGAGGAGCTAGGCCAATTGCTCAGTGAAGTTTATTTTCAGTCCCACAAACTCAATCAGGGCTTGAATCTAGGGGGTTTCTGAACCATTTGCCCAGCTCAAGAGAAAAGGAGCAACGTATCCATCTTCTATAAAGCTGTACTATTGGATACAAAACAAAGCATCAGAACAGAAAAAGCCACCTGATATTTTGAAATGAAGATTCAACTCCTTGCCAGATGCACGGTCCAATGCGTCTGTGTCTTCTGCAAGTTTTCTCAGACCATCACCTGTGGCATGGCCTCCTGGCCCCATTACAGTCAATGAGAAATTGACCTTTGACTTCAATGAAGCCAGGATTTCACCCCAGTCTTTTTTCCTTGGCACTTCGTCCACAAATGTCAACATGACAACATCGGTCTCTTCTTCAGCATGGCCCACCTGCAGCTGTCCCCGTCTCTCCCACTCCTCTTGAGTGGTGTCTGGCCCTAGCAAAAAAACCCTCCCCGTATAAATCAGCCTGGTGAGAAGTAATAACAGAGTTTAATAACCAGGCTAATCCTGGCAAAAATCTGTCCTATGTTTTTAAAAGAGGGTGGCCACTCCCAGAGCCTACAGTATGAGATGTCCTTGTGCAATTATCATCTCCAGAATGTTAGTCTCCCAAACCAAACATCTTGTGCTGGAGACAGTATATCGTTTTCGTCCGAAAGAGCCTGTGTCTAAGATCCAAAGAATACTTTTGGATTCCTATGCCCAATTCAATTGCACAAGCACTGCTCTAGCTTAACCTTTCAATTGCTACCCTCAGATTGCAGCACATTTCTTCTGACACCACGTGAGTTCAGTTTAGCTGCTGCTGGCCTGTCAGGCTCTGCAAGGCCTCTAAATATATTAATGAAGCAGAAGGATCTGGGATGGGTTCCAGTTTTAGACCAAGGTCACATTTGCAAATGCAGGTATTGCCAGATCTGATCCAAGCACAGTGCAATGCAAGGATATTCGGTATAGCATCTTTCGAGCAAGCTGTATCCCAAAATGCTGTTTAGAGTTGTATGACACAGTTACAAAGAAAAGAGAAAGAAGGGTGGTTGCATGGGATGAAAGGCAAAACCGGGAGTGAGTCTAGCATCTATTCCCGATTTTGCCACAGATGTGCTGTGTGACTGAGCTACAGAGAATGCCCTCAGTTTCTCTCTCTGCAAGGTCATTGTTACTTACTTACCTCATAGGGTTGAGGCACAGCTGAATTGCTTAACAGTTGTGGGAGTTCTTTGAGATCTTTGGCTGCAGGGTGCTACAGAAGTGCAAAGCAGGGGGTGGGGGGTGTTCCAAATAAGAGCGGATGGAGAGAGAACCGAAGAGCAAGAGAGAAAACGCGTATTCAGCTGAGATGTGAAATGAAAAGGACAATGGATGAGGCAGAGAAACAGGCAGACCGCTCCAGTTACATGCGTAGTACAGGAGAAGGCTCTTGAAGCAAGAAGCCAGTTTGTTTGACAGGACGGAGAGGAGACCAGAGCTGGTCAAAGAATTTTGAACGTTTTAAACTGAGAAGCTCACAAAATAATGTTCCTGTTTTTTCCACCAGCTCTAGAGGAGGCCAATGCTAGGGGAGCAGAAGCTGCGGTGACAAAGGGGAACAGAGACAGGCAAGATCCAGGGGGCAGGCCGAGGTGAGTCAATAGAGGCACAGGGTGTTGGCCCTTTAAGAACAAGCCCCGGTATTGCCCTGTTACTGTTGCAACCCAGAGCTAACATATTCTGCAGCTCCCAAGGGAGCACGGGCACCTCTATTCTGAGAGCAAAGCCTGCTGGGGACTGTATGTAACCTTCCTGTTCTGAGTGAGGGAGAATCCACCTGTGCCTGGGTTTCCCAGTGAGAGGGAGTGGAGAGGAGGCCAGTGCAGCCAGGGGGGAAAGACCCCCAGAGAGGGGTAAGAGTTTCCCATTTGGTACAGGACCGTTTGTGAGCCCTTGCACCAAGAATTGGAGAGTCGTTGAGCTTTTGTTCCCCTGGAGTCTAGCTTACCCTGGAAAGGGGAGAGGGGCGCTGTTGTTGGTTAAACTACCCAACCAATCAGGAAGCCGAGCCGGTGGCTGCACCTGATGCTGGAGACATAAAACACCCTGCAACAAGGTGCTGCATTTTTTTTTTAAAGGCAAACGAAACCAGGATTTGCAAATAACCCGGGACCCAGGGGGCTGTCTGAGGATGGCGGTTATTGGGGCTGTTCGTGTTTTATAACGGATGTTCATCATGCAGGTGTGAAAAGGACACGGGCACTATTCTAAATAACTGAGCTCCTGCATCATTGTTAGTCACTTTGTGTATGTTTCTTTCTCCCCCCGCCCCAAATCATCTGTACTTAGAGTAGCCGTTGGCGTGAGGTTATCTTCCACTAACACATTCCAGGTTCACTTTACATTTCCCCTGGGACCCCATTCACGTCAAAGTCTAGTTCAAATTGCCCTTCTTTCTAAGACTCCACACCTTATAGATTTGATCTTTTCCCCTCTCCTTCCCACTCCACTCTGTCATCTGGCATTGGTCTCTTTCCTGTCCCTTCCTATACTCTGCCTGTTGTTAGCCAGGGCTGGAAGGGACAGGAGCCAGCTAGCCCAGCAGGAACGATCTGCCCCATTAGGTGACAACCAGAACTATGAAAGGAGTTTTGCAGAGTGGGGCACTAAGGAGACTGTCTCTTTGTCCTGTCTGTGTATTGCACTAGAGTTCCAAGAAGCCCTTGTTAGCTGAGCTCTGGCTGGAGGAAGCCCTCTTTCCTCTGTCCATTTGCTCCAGGTCTCTAAATGTATGGGTTATGTCTCTTGTACCTGGTCGTGGCTTGAGATCCCTTCCATACCTTGCCTCTCCCAGGAGTGGAGGGATCTGAGCGTGCTCTGTTCATTGGTTAGTAGAGTGCCTATTCTACGAGCTAGGTGCATAGTTACAAAGTGTGATCAACCTCCTTATGTCAGTAAAGCTGGTCAGAGAGCTAGTAGGGACTCCTGATATTACTGATCTCTAGTTTTAATTAACCCATTCAAAACCACCTAGCTGTGCACATGACTGCCTGTGTGAATGCATGTCCTAATTACTCTTTCCCTCATTTCTCCCTCTGCCCCCCTCCCCTCCTCCTCATTGTTGCAGCGCTCACTTCTTGCATTTTAAATTAGATTGTGAGGGACCCTCTGTTACTCTGGGTCTGAATCGTGCTTACCACAGTGGGGCTCTGATCCCAATCACAGAATCTACAATGTAAATAAGCTCCTTGAAGATGCAAAATGCTAAGAGTTATTGTCATACCACAAGTTGCCAGGCAAGATGCTGGAACCACTGGGTGAAATTTCATGGCCAGCGTAACGCAGGAACTCAGGCTAGATGATCAGAATGGTCCTTTCTGGCCTCAAAATCTAAGAATCTATGACCTATTAAAAAACTGTGATGACTTCGTAACAGAGAACAGGACTGAAGTACGGCACATTGCTCTGAGTGTTCCCCAATCACCATTAAAGGTAGCTGTTGTTCAGGGATGTCCCTCTAGCAGATGGGTTTATATTTATTTAATGTGGTGCTCTAGAAAAAATTATTGATGTAAACCAGCGCCGGGCAGACTATCCAAACTGAAGTTTATCTTTGGTCTAGAAATCTTCTAACACGGGGAGAAGGGGGTGGATGCAGCATTTCATGTTCTGAGCCCAAGTGGAAGGGCCATCATAACCCGAAGAAGAGCTCTCTGTGCTCGAAAGCTTGTACCTTCCACCAGCAGAAGTAGGTCCAGTAAAAGATGTTCCCTTACCTACTTGGTCCCCCTAGAAGCAGTAGTGACTGCTCTTTGGAAGGAGGAGCAATTGCCCACAACTACCCGCTGAGATTTCTCCAAGACAAAAGAATGAAGCCACTGAAGAGCAGCCCTGCCTCCTCCCGCTAGGCTCTGCAGGCAAGTCAGCAACACCTTGTGATCAACTGTGTCAAAAGCAGTGGATAATACCAACATGGACACCTGGTTTTCATCCATTGCCAGGTGGAGATCATCAGCTCATGCAGTCTGTGTGCCATAGCCAGATCTATACCCAGATTGCCAAGGGTCAAGAAGATCAAAGACATCTAGATACCGTGAGAGGATAGCAGCTAAGATTTTTTTTAAGTGACTGGTTTGTGGGTTTTGGAGACATTTCTAGAAGGGTCTGATTTTTCAGAGGGTGGGTTCTCCGTATTTACTGTCATCATTGTTGAGAATTTTGGCCAACAAACTCAAGTACTTAATTCAGTCAAATGGATGGAAATGGAATTGATATTCTTATGCTATGAATCGCTCCAGTTTCCTATTGTGGTTCATGGTATCTTCAGGGAGACCGAACCTTCTCCAGGAGTGGGCTGAGATTGTGGAATGAACTCCCCTTGGAACTAAGGACTGTCACAAACCTGACCATTTTCCACCAGAGCCAGGTGCATTTCTTTGACCTGCCTTCTCTAATATCAACACTGAGCATCAGATACGGTTAACAAAATAACACTGCCACCACCCTCCCAAAACAAGACTCGCCACTCCACACTCTCTCTGGGCAGAGGACAAGAAAACAAACACGTGACAGATGTGTAGTCATGTTACTTCATGTACTACTGGAAGGCGCTCAGATATTACGGGTACGAGTACAATATAAAAAAACCTATATGGAATAGAATAGCATCCCTTTGCCTGACTGACATGTTGGCATAGTGCCTTGTCTTGTTCAGCATTTATATGATCAACGATGCTCCATTTGTGAAACTTGGCTGTCAGAGTTTTCAAGGCATGGAGAAGGGCTGATAGAGTCTGAAATATTTTCTGCTGCCAGTTTTTTTTTTTAATGGTTCGGTGAGATTCAGCAATAGAAACTGGCATCTAGGACATGTGCTGTGTTTCCTGAGGATATGGCACTTGTGTCACTACAACCTGAGAGCAATGAGGTGATGGTCTCAGTCTGACTTGAAGAGACTAATGCAATGTACATCAGTCTCTTGCACACTCTGGTGGTGTATTCTGGAGCGAGAGGATGATCTAGGAAGAGGGAAGTGAGTAGTCTCAGTTGCTAGCCTAGTGCAGCACATTTAGCTGATTAAATGTCTGGGGATAAGGAAAGAGCATCACTGAGCAGAATGGATTCTCAGGATATTGGGGTGGTGGAACCAACCCTGGGCCCTTTAGAGTTGTGTAATGAACATGCAGTCTCTGACCTGGAGGGACGGGAGCCCTTTCCCCCCATATATGCTCCGAGCAGGCACATGAGTAAAACAAAAGCCGATATTCTAATAACAGGAGGCTCCAGGCATGTGGAACAAAATGAAACCCACAGGATCTTTTCACCATCTAACTTATCGCCTCACTTTGGGGCAGGGAACCTGCCTTACTCTGTGTATTCGGAAAATGCTGTTGCACAGGCAATGCCATATAAAAGCTTGTCAATAGCAATAAGAAAGGACTTCTGTCCCGTTGTAAGTATGAAAAAATCAGCTGCATAGGCAGGGACCAGCAAGAGAGAAATCATTATTCTTATGCCTTGATTCTGAGAAGCTGCTGTAGAAATCTGGGTCTCATCATCTACATTAGGAAATTTCTCTGAACCATAGATCTCCAATCCATGATGGAGATTCTGTTAAACTAAAGGGCTGGATGACTACACTTTCGTCTGGTTAGCTAAGTAACTGAGGCCACATCTACACCCAAAACTTTTGCCGATATAGTATTGTTGGCAAGGGGCATGGGGTATTTTTTGGGGGGGGTGGAGGGACATTTTATATTGGCAAAAGCCTTAGTTTAGGCACAGTAATACCAGTATAGATAATATTCCTTAGGGATCATTTTTGCTGGTATAAGCTGCATCTATGCCAGGAGGGTTTACTGGTTTAGCAGTACTGGGAAATCTTTTCTAGTGTAGATCTGGCCTGATGGGGCTGCCATCACCATGGCATCTGAGCACCAACCAAACTGTTGTTACCTCTATTTGAAACTCTGTCTTTCTCAGCTTATAAGTGAAATAGCTTGATTAGCTTATAAATAGCTGGTGTGTGTGTGGGGAAACGATTGAGAGAAAACTAATGCGGGAGCGGGGGAGATCTTTACGCTTAACTGTGGTAGTGCATCCCATGGTCATTGTAGCATTGCTTTCTATACTCTCAGTCCCAACCTTGCAGAAGTGCTGTCGCTCACCCTGTGTTGGGGTGTTTGGACCCTACGGATAAGGTGACCAGACAGCAAATGTGAAAAATCAAGACGGGGGTGGGGGGTAATAGGAGCGTATATAAGAAAAAGACCCCAAAATCAGGACTGTCCCTATAAAATTGGGACATCTGGTCACCCTACCCACGCAGGCTCTGATGGGATTAGTGTGGGTTTGAGGGGTCAGTTGTATTATTTGGCTGCACCTGCAGGGGGAGCCAGGCTTATGTGATCATGGAGCCCAGCTGGGCAGGAGCAGAGTGGTTATTATCAGGAGGAAGTTTGACACACAAGGGGGCCGCAGAGAGGGAGTCTGCCCTCACGCTCTGGGAACCAAGAGGTGGTCAGTAAGAAGCGGGCGGGAATAAGTGTTGGGATACTAGCCCTGAAAGAAGCCCTGAGAGACGCTGCAGGGAAGAAAGAAGCCCAGGGAAACAGCAGTAGGGAGTGGGACTGTGCAGACCTTGGCTGCTGGTTATAGGGTCCTGGGCAGGAACCCGGGCTACAGGGGAGAGCCTGGGTTCCCCTACCAGCCACTGGGGAGGTGGCATTAAGCCCCTTGACATAAAGGGCTAAGGATAATTCAGTGCCTGGAGGGACATGGTATCTGCTGGGCCCAGAAACAGGACCAAAGCTTTGGAATTGTTTGTTGAGCTTTGTTACCCCAAAAGAGGTGTGACCTGGCCTGAGTTACAGAAGAGAGATCACCGCAGCGACTGTCATCAGGGGGTGCCAGAGTGAAAGACAATTGCTACACCATGGGGGGGGGGGGTGTCCTGTAGTGAGTGAACCTCTTTGCACACCCACACAAACTTCCCCCTGTGGGCTGATTGAATTATTCCAGTGCAAAGCCACACTTTACGGGGGACATGAGTATCATCGTCCCTGTTTTACAAATGGGAAAACTGAAAGACAGGGAAGGACGTGCCCAAGGTCACCGAGCAGGCCACAGGCAGAGTTAGGACTCGAACCCAGGTCTAGTGAGTTTCAGCCAACTGCTCTGCCCACTGGATCCCACTGCCTCACATAAGGTATGCCGATCTCCATCAGGGCTTTGATTATTGGGTGACCGAATGTGACTAGGGCTCTGTATTTAGCTGGGAGCCAGCACAGAGAGTGGAGCACTGGGGTGAGATATTAACAGCAGCCTGGGTTGCTTAGCAGACTGCTGTATTTGCACCAGCTGGAGCTTTCTGGGGGTGTTTGGCTTCCTTCCTAGCTCAAACGAGTTGCAGTAATCAAGCCTGGCGGTCATGCAGGATCCAAAAGCAGTTGGCTAACATGGATGAGCTCTGTTCTTATTCATCTGCTACCGCTGGGGATGGGGGCTGACAACGAGCACAGAGAGTGATTCAGAGACTAGACCAACATTATAAATCTGTTTTGGAGTTGGAAACAGGCCCCGGATTTCTTGGCTCCCTAAACCCTGGCTTAACCACTAGACCATGCTTCCTCTCCTAACTGATGGCTACCTAGTTTCTGGCTGACTTGTATAAGAGGCATCCTTTGTCACAGCTTTCCCCGATGTCAGTCATGAGAGGGACTAAGAAGTTTAATATGCTGCCTAATAATCACAGCCCTGCTGTGACTTGGGGAGGGATCTTCCAGCATTAACAGTCGACATTCTTTACACAGTCAAGGGGCATCCAGCTTTCTGCAGTTAGAAGAAATCACGTGGTGGGGGGAATGTGCAGAGAGGGGAGTCTCAAGGTAGCTACTTTTTTAATATGTGTGTGCGCACACTCACAGAGCCAGGGCTGCCTGAGGCCTGTTCTGCTTCTGGCATAAGTAAGAATTGAGGTGGCTCTAACAGTTGCTGATAATGGCTCCCAGGGGTCCATTATGGCAGCCAGGAAATGTAGCAACATTCTGGCCATGCGGCATGCGTCCTTCCAGCTAGACCTGCAGTGTGTCCCCTCTGTCTGGTAGGACCAGGAGGAAATACCAAAGAGGCAGTTATGTCTGCCCTGTGCCCAGGGGTGAAAGTAACTGAAAGGACTTACCGGTACGCCGGAGTCCTGAGCGGTGGCGTGGCCTTGGCCGGAAGAGGCGGGGCCTTTCAAGATTTAAAGGCCCTGGGGCTCCGGCTGTGGCTGGGAGACCCAGGGCCTTTAAATCAACCCAGAGCTCCCAGCTGCAGAGGCAAAGAGGCAGCGGGGAGCCCCGGGGCTAAGGGACGAATTAATGGGCCCAGGGCTCCGGCTGCCGCGGAGCTCCGGGTCCTTTAAATCACCACAGGAGCCCTGCCGCCGCCACCCTGGGGCAGCAGGGCTCTGGCGGGGATTTAAAGGGCCTGGTGCTCCTTCCACTGCGGGGAGCCCCAGGCCCTTTAAAGCACTGCCCAAGCCCGGCTGCCGGAGCTCTGGTGGTGATTTAAAAGGCCTGGGTCTCTCCGCAGCAGCTGGAGCCCTGGGCCCTTTAAATCACCGCCGGGGAGAAGGTCCAGTCAGGCACGGCGTACAGCTCTTGCCGGTACGCCATACCGGACCGTACAGGCTTACTATCCCCTCTGCCTGTGCCCCCTGGGGGTTTCAGTCTGCCACTGCCCACTTTGGGGTTGGGAAGTTGGCCTTTCTGCCCTGGGAGAAGCATAAAGAGGCCATATTGAGATTACGGAGCTGTCCTCCAAAGAGACAACTTGCCTGCGTAGGTTTTGCAGGATTGGGCCCTAGGGCAGTACAGGTAAGATACGGGAAGCACTGGCAGATTTTGGAGCAGTGAATAAACAAATGAGCGTTGAAAAGATCAAGGCTCACATCTGGCAAACAAAACCGAGCCTGGCCCTGATCAAAGAGCAGACTGGCTTCTGCTTAATGAGGTCCCTCCACTGGCCTCATCTTACATCCTACTTGTCGTGGTTACATGGCTAGCTGCACCTCAGTCCCCTCTCTGGTCTCTGAGTGTACCCCCTCAGCTGTCAGGCCGCGGGCCTCTACCTCTCCTGGCGTGGAAGTCCACAATTCTTCCACTCTTAGTCCGGCCCCTGGGCTACAGTAACCCTTGGATCCACTGTTCTTACCCTGCAGGTCTGACTGAGTTTGGGCAGCTGCAGTTCTTCCCTTCAGGGTCTCTGACCAGTGGTGTGCAGTGACCACACGGCCTTCTGCAGCCAAAGAGTTGTTTATTTTAACAGTCGGAACCAAGCTTTTTGAGGGAGAGGATTTTAAAAGAACAGTCTGCACGCAATGTCTGTCCTACCGAAAGGCTTGTCCTCCTGTGATGGTGATGTAGGCAGACCTAGCTCCTCCACGCACACCCAGTAGGTCTCTGGGTCTCCCCGAATAACTTGCTCGAGTGTCCCTTTAAATCCAGCTACAGTTTTTAGTTCTTCTGTGGTCTTCTGTCCTGGTTAAAATCAGTTTTGTAGGTTGGTTGGAGACGGAGGCAGAATGTAAGCTGAGCCTTCTGGCATTGTCCCTCACCACCTCGGAAGTGTCTGCTGAGCGGTGGCTTTCTTGAGCCGTTCCTTTCCTGCCTGTCTGCCTTTCCACACAAACTCCAACTGAGTATAACCTGTACAGTCCACCCCAATAACCAGGCCAACATCCAGCATTCATGAATTATTACAAAGCAGCCCTAAACCTGTCACGCTAGGCTGGACTCCTTTGTGCTTCCTCCTGTACTGCCCCATACACTTCGGAGGTGCTCCCAGTAAACATCCACCAAACTAACTCATCCCCCTTCTTAAAATTCTCCTTTTGCTACAAAAGCTCGACAAGGCTAGGCTGCTGGTGTGCTAGGACCACTGCCGACCATGCTGATCAGTCTCGATTCATTGTTCAGTTGTACTACCCCATCTGCCTGTCCGTCTCTATCTGTTGTCTCTTGATTGTTGGCTCCTTGGGGCATGGACAGTCTTTTTGTTCGGTGCTTGTACAGCGCCTAGCACAATGGGGTCCTGGTCCAAGACTGGGCCTCTTAGGCACTACTACAGTACAAATAATAATCTTACCCGGGCTGCAGACTGGAACCTCTCCAGAGGCTAAAATAAGAACCTTCATAAATAATAGCTGAGACCTGACTGTCAGCTTTAGTCTGGTGGAAATAATGAGCCATCCGAGACACCTGCAGTGGGAGATGGAATGAAGGAAATTTACAGGAGCTAGGACTGCCAAACGCCATTCAGAAATCGGGGAGCTTATTAGCTTGGCCTGTCTCTGAAGCTTTGCTTGACTTATTTTTTCAATGAGGTCCTAAGGGCTTCCCCCAACGTGGGACTCCGGCTATTGTGACTGCACTGAGCGAGGCCTCCAGCGTGAACAATTGCAGATCTGTAGCGTCCGAACGGTGTTATCACCAAGCAAACTGCTTCCTGGGCAGCACTAACTTAAACAATGTTTGCCCCAATGAATGGTTTAGCTCACCCAGTGCTCACGGCTGGTCCCACGCACAGAGGGGGATCTGGTGCCAGCCCCAACCATATTAAAATCATAATGGCCGGGTGCTTGGATTTCTAAATAGGCCTTTTTGAAATACATGAGAGATCCTGCAGAGCTGGTGCTACAGCCTGACAGCAGCTGAGGATTTGGCCCCATTGGATGAATGGCAATTCTGAGTGTACAAGGTTTCAGGTTCGGGTCTTTAACAGAACAAAACAGCTCGGATCCACTGTACACTCGGGTACACCTACAGAGCAGGTTTCCAGGTGCTCTGATCGCAAGGTGGTGCTTGTATCTTTAACTTCTTTACACATGGCAAATCAACCATTTGATACACAACCGGGGGGATGGGGCGTAAAGAAAATCCCTCCGAGGTGTTTTAAAACTGCTAAATGCTGACAGCACCTAGGGGGGGTGATCTGAAGCCTAGACAAGGAGAGGTACCCTGGCCACTAGCAGCAGAAGCCTGAAATTTGGGGACACAGCTCCATTTTTAGGCTCTTGCATCCCCTCCCCAGTTTCATGCATCGTAATTTTACCATATTCCCCATCCTCCCCTTCAAGGTCCTTTGGACCTCAATCCCTGCCTGTATCTTGTACTCCCCTTTGCTCAGACTCTGGGTTCTGCTACCCCGTGTCCCTTCACACCCCATTTGTATCCTTCTCTAATAAGCACCCTTGTGTTTTCTCCCATGCCCAGAATGGCCTCCCTGATCCGCTGTGCCACGAAACCTTCGCCTCCCCCAGTCCCTTCAGCCATGACCTGCACTCTCAGGCCATTACAGGTGCTTCCTGTGCTGTACAAGAAGCTCCAGCATCTTATCTCATTGCCCACCCACGCTCCCTTCCTGCTTCCCACCGGCCTGATGTCATCTTTCCCTGGAAGTCAATGGCAGTTTTGTCTCGGACTTCAGTGTAAGCACAATAGGGTCTTTGGATCTTGCATTTTCTCTGGCCAGCACTGTGCACCAGTGTTAAATAAAAACACGAGCGCAATTCCTCTCTCAGCGTTTCATACCTTAGTGGTCATTAGAGACACAAGCTACACATCACTGCCACCTAAGGACCACAGCCCATGGAAAGGGCTGCTTTTCTTAGTCATCACATGCATGCTGGGCCACACATCTCCCTATGCAGTAACAGTCATAGTCCTTAGCAGTGGCCTAGCACTTTTCACGTCAAAGTGCTGTGCAAACATTGGCTGATAAATGGCTCTCACTAACTCATAGGGTGGCCCGTAGAACCCCGTTTCCTGACGTATTATTGCAGACATGTGTGGGCACTCCGTGTATTTCTGGTGTCTTTCGGTGTCTATTTACTGGGTGTTTAGTGAGAGGTATCTCGCGAGGCTCAGCTATAACACCTGTCTTCTCACTGGCCCACATCCTCTTGACTTATGCCTCTGTAGTCTCAGCTGCGTTTCCTTTGCTCTTGTATTTAGGAAATCGGATACGCTATTGAAGGAGCACTCCAGCTCCTTCACCTGATTATATTGCCATAGTATGTGCCTTGCTGTGACATTCAGACTTGCGTATCTAGGAACAGCTAGCTAGAATTTTAGTAGATCAATAGTGGCCAAATATCTGAGCAGTGAGGAGTGCATGCACACCAGGGCCGGCTCCAGGCACCAGCAAAACAAGCAGGTGCTTGGGGCATCACATTTCTAGGGGCAGCATTCTGGCACCGGCCATCATAGGCGTCGACTCTAGGGCATGGGGAAAAAGTGCCCCCTGCCGCCCCAGCTCCGCTCCGCCTCTGCTGCCTCCCCTGAGCACGCCATCGCCGCTCTGCTTCTCCCCTCTCCCTCCCAGGCTTGCCACACGCAAAACAGCTGTTTCGCGCAGCAAGGCTGGGAAGGAGGGAGGGAGGAGAAGCCGAGCGGGGGGCGCTCAAGGGAGGCGGCGGTGGTGGAGTGGAGGTGAGCTGGAGGGGAGAGCAGTTCCTCTACCCCCCACCCTAGCTCACCTCCGCTCCGCCTGCTCCCCTGAACGTACTGCTGCTCCGCTTCTCCCCACTTCCTCGCCTGCGGCACGCCCGGGAGAAGAGGCGGGGCTGGGGATTTGGGGAAGGGGTTCGGAAGGGGTGGAGTTGGGATGGGGCCGGGGGCACGAAAAAAAGGGGGGGGGCGGCCAAAATTGTTTTTGCTTGGGGCGGCAAAAATCCTAGAGCCGGCCCTGGTGCACACGCAAGCAGTGACCACGGGAGTGGGTAGGACTACCTAGCTGTATAGAGAGAGTCTTTTCCATTCCACCATTGCTATGTTATTTGCCTTACAGTTGCCCCTTGAGGTACCAGCTGAGACCAGTGCCCCTATGTGCTAGGCACTGTACAGACTCTTAGTAAGAGACATCCCTGTCCAAAAGAACTTATCTGGACAAAGCAGATGGAAAGCACTGCTATGCTCATGTTTTAAGGTGAGGAACGGAGGTTAAAGAGATCATGTAACTTGCCCTAGGTCACATGGGGAAGTCTGTGACAAAGCCAGGCATTGAACCCAAATCAGCACCTTAACCACTAGTCCTTTCTTACCAGATATGTTAGAGCTGCATGGCCAGCTCCCTAGTTAGGGGACTCTTCTGAGCTTCTTAGGTGCCTTCTGCACTTATGAAGTCTTCTGCACTTCTAAGGCTGATGGATCAACATGTTACTCTTACGTGCTCCCTGAGCTCAGGGTTGCGTGATCTGGTTCTGCTTGTTGCCTGCACTGACTGGGTTCCTGCCTGAGGACTTTGCGGTGAGTCACGGAGAGGAGATGGGGGCCACCAGCCACCACTGGAGGTTGTATCCAGTCAGGAATGAGTAACATTCAGTCTCAACCCTTGAGGATTGGCTGCAGACCTAAGGGCTAGAATTGTCCTTGCCACTTGATCTTTTCAAGTCCCACAGTGCTTGGAAATAGTTCATGGTATGAAACAGTTTTATGCAGGACGGGAGAAACAATTTTCAGACCACTGCAGCCCGGCAGTAGATTGGCTGTCCTGTTTGCCGACCAGCCACTGAAATCCTTTGCAGCTAGCAAGGAAATAGTCTATCCTCAAATTGGGTACGTTACATCTGCTTGTGCAGTGCTCGTGGGCCGTAGTACTGTGAGGACAGGCTGCGCTAAAAGAACAAAAGTTCACAACTTTCCAATTCGGATCAGGTTTTATTAGGAGACATTTTTCTCCCGTGAGGAATTCTATCATTCGAACACTTGGCCAGAACCCTAATAAAGCGTCACTGTGAATATTAACACTTTCTACATGTACTACAGGAGCATCTAGAGGGTCCAACCAAAACTGAGGTCCTGTTGTGTCAGGTGCTGTACAAACACAGGGAAAAAAAGACATTCCCTTCCCCATAGGGTTTATGGTCTAAATAGACATGAGGAGTATTATCCTTATTTTACAGGTGATACTTGATACACAGATCACGTGTCTTGCCCAAGATCACGTAGCCTCAGTGGTATAGCAAGGAACTAAACCTAGGGTTCCTGAGTCCCATACTACCCCCCAACTATGAGACCATCCCTCCTCTCTGAGGCCACCGATGGAATCTGGATCCCACTATGGCAAGCACTTCTACCTATGAAAACTGGCCAGCGGATTTATTTTCTTAGGTGCATGAACTCTCTGGAACAGGTGCCCTGTCTTCCTGTGTGGGTGCAGTGTCCAGTGCAGTGGGTCCCAAAGCCTGACTGGGTATCTGGGCACTACTACAATATAAATAGTGTGTACTAAAACTACCTTTCAAACAGAGAGCCAGGGAATTCAAAACGAAAGTCACGCTTCAAATAAATTCCAAACTGTGGAAAGTATGAAAACGAATAGTCAGCTAGCTCAGACCTTAGCATGGCTGTCATACCCCCCTCCCTCCTGTGTATAAGGCAGATGCCATGTACATGACAAATGTCACAGCTAGCCAATGTGTACAGTTAAACCCACATCAAAGGTTAACTCTCCAGTTCCATACTTTCCAGTGTTAGGGATGTCATTGAGTGTAGGCTTATCCTTTGAATTTCCTGCCTCTCAGACATAGCTGCTTGCATGCATGGCTGTTTAAGCTGCAATGTTCACTCATTCTTTTTTCTCTTTAAATCCTTAATACATATTTATGGTCTTGCAAAACTACATTTTTACAGGATCTTGGAGGCTGGGAATATATTACAATGGCCACTAGAGGGCATCTCTGCACTAGTTTAGCTGTGAGCTCTATGCGTCAAATGGCAAAAAGGGGAACTCTAGAGTCTGAGTGGGGTACCTGTTGTATCAGTCAGCTGGCCATGGTTAAGAAAATGACTGTGTATTTAAATACTTAGACGCATGATTGGTCTGGATGAGCAGACGTGTCTCCTGCAGGGGTCCCTGCGTGTCCCAAGCTGGGCACTCAAAATCACTAGTCACTGCTGAAAATATTGGCTTGCATGTATGTCTCGTAGGGTTTTTCTGTGGTGGTTTTTAAGCATTGACTACGCATGAGGCACAGAGCCGCATGGATAACAACCAAGGTTACACTGTGAATTAATAACAGCATTGGGCTAATACTTCGAATATTCCTGGGATATTTGCCAAATTAAAAATGAGATTGTGCTTTGCTGTTCGTACCTCTTTTGTTTGCACCAGGCGAGGATGCTCTCACCAAGGAGCTCTGCCACCTCTTTGCCGGTGGAATAAGTTCCAGCTAGAACATTGTGACCATTTCTTTGACCCAAAATGTCTCTGTGAGGAGGTATATACCCCACACTGGCAGAGAGAGGGTTAACTGGACCCAGTGCACAAATCATGCTCCTGGTTGCACCTGGAGGACGGGCCAGGCCCCATTTAGCATTAGGCCCAGCTGGGGAGGAGCCGGGTGGCTGAATTAAAGCTGAGTCCCTGCTGGGCTGGGGCCGAATGACCACTAAAGGAAGGATATGAGGGTAATACAGAGTTGGGAGCAGGCCTGGAGCTATGCTTCTGAGAAGGGTGGGTAGGAGAGAGACTGGGTAGGGTTAGGAACGGAGTGAGCCCCTACTGTGAGCCTTGACAACAGGGCCCTACACCCAGGTTCTGGGGGAGAGATGGACACACAGAGCTTGGGAAGAAACAAACAAGGACTGGACCTAGGGTGACCAGATGTCCTGATTTTATAGGGACAGTCCTGATTTTGGGGGCTTTTTCTTATATAGGCGCCTATTACCCCCCACCCCGTCCCGATTTTTTACACTTGCTATCTGGTCACCCTAACTGGACCTCCAGGGAGAACAAGAGGTGTTTCCGGGAAAAGTTCTGCAGATCCTGTTAAGGGGGGAGAGTCTGTGGAGGGGGGAGCCCAGGAAGGGACTGGGGGACAGGCTGAGGTAAGAAGTGGTCCAGGGAAGCATCAGGGAGTAGGAGGAAACCGACCTTAGCAGTTTACTACAGGGTGCTTGGACTGGAATTCAGAGTGGGGGGAGGGGGTCTGGGTCCCCCTACTGGCCACTGTGGAAAGTGTCATGACGGTCACCCTGATATAAAGGGTATAAGAGCCATTGAGCCCAGAGTTGGGCCACAGACCTGGCATAAAGTCACTGCTCTATTGTTTTGTGGGACTCGGATAACCTGGAAGGGGTGGGACTAAGCATGATCCTGAGTAGACCACAGCAGGCCTGGAGTGCCTGGTGCCAAAGGAGAGGAGCCAGCTACACCATGCCCAGCTATGAGGGGATGTGGCAACAGGTGAGCCGCTCCTCTAAAGCCTCCCTCTGCCCATCCATTGCATGAGCAAAGAAGGCCCATCGCCTGTGGTTCTCCTACATGGAGCAGGCTGCAGACAAGCCATGCAGGGAGAGTCCACACTAGCTGTGTGCATAATAACCCGTTCCGGGAGGCCGGTTTCTGCTGCAATGGGAAGGTTGGGTTAAGGCTCCGCTGTTTGAGCAATTACTAAGGGCTGTTGCAGCTGTCCTGTTGCTACTGCTCCAATCTCATAGACTCATAGACTTTAAGGTCAGAAGGGACCATTATGATCATCTAGTCTGACCCCCTGCATGCTGCAGGCCATAAAACCGTCCCTACCCCTTCCCTGGACTCTGCTGTTGAAGTCCCCAATCCTGTTTTAGGTGACTTCAATCGGCAGAGACCCTCCTGCTAGAGATCCCTGCCCCATGCTGCGGAGGAAGGCGAAAAACCTCCAGAGGCTCGGCCAATCTGCCCTGGAGGAAAATTCCTTCCCGACCCCAAAAATGGCGATCAGTCAGACCCCGAGCATATAGGCAAGAGTCACCAGCCTGACCCCTGTCAGCCATTATACGATTTACCTACCATTGTTTGGTTTTCCTTGACTACTATGTTTTACCATTAAACCATTCCCTCCATAAATTTATCTAACTTAATCTTAAAACCAGACAGGTCCGTCGCCCCCACCGTTTCCCTCGGAAGGCCGTTCCAATATTTCACCCCTCTAACGGTCAAAAACCTTCGTCTAATTTCAAGCCTGAACTTCCCCACGGCCAGTTTATATCCATTCGTTCTCGTATCCACATTAGTACTAAGCTGGAATAATTCTTCTCCCTCCCTTGTATTAATCCCTCTAATATATTTAAAGATAGCAATCATATCCCCCCTCAGCCTTCGCTTTGTCAGACTAAACAACCCAAGCTCCTCTAGTCTCTTTTCATACGACAGGTTTTCCATTCCTCTGATCATCCTAGTGGCCCTTCTCTGCACCCGTTCCAGTTTGAAAATCTGCCAAGCCTCCTTGTGTCCCATGCCCAAGGCTCGCTCAGGCTGGTGTTGCACAGGTCTGAGAGAAAGGAAGCGTTTGCTCCTTAGTAGGTAACTTTCTGCCAAAGAAAAAGCTCTCCTGCTTACCCCAGGGGGTAAATCATCCAAATCATGCAGCTCTGGGACTCTTCCTGTGCTAGTCTGAGTGCTGGGACCAAGCCAATTTAGAGCTGCTCTGTGTTGGCTTGTCATTATGTTCTAGCAGATCTGTGCCTCTGTTTCCCTTCCTACCCTTGGTCTGTCTTGTCTACCTAGAATATGAGCTAATTAGGGCAGGGTCTGTCTCTTACCATCATGTTTGCACAGTGCCTAGTATAGTGGGGCCAATCCAGATTGAAGCACTCAGGAGCTACCGTAGTACAAATAATTGATAGATTTTATTATAAACTGTTACCTGGTTTTGAGTCTAAAATAAAAGTAGGGCTTCTGAGCTGGTTACCAGTGTCCAAATGTAACCTCTAAATTCAGCTGGCTTCACTGGAGTGACAACTGTTTACACTAGAGGTGAGTTTGATCAATCACTAGTGACTCAAGTGGGAGGGGAACCCAGTGTCTGAGAGAGAAAATCCAGATTAAGCCAATGTTAAAACAGAATAAGGACATTAAATATTAAACAGTCCAGCTGGAAGGAGATAACCTGCTTACAGGACATGCAGGGATGTTACTCCTGAGTAGCTTAGCTGAAAGCCAAAGCAAACTGAGACAATAGCATCTTAAGACTGAAGGCTTATCATTGATAAACTTGGTGTTACCATTACAAATTCCTCCTGTACAAAGGAAATGTCCACATTTCTAATATGAAGGGGATACAACAAGAAGTAATATGTAGGTGTACCACAGCCATCTATTTTCTCGACTGTCTGCCATCTCCAGTACTAACATCTACTGGTGAATTCTCCTCTAACTCCCAGGACAGAGGCTTGTGCTTTTGGGACTGTTGAAGCAAAATTCTGTATCTTCTAAAAGATACAGAATGCATCCGAAGAAGTGGGCTGTAGTCCACGAAAGCTTATGCTCTAATAAATTTGTTAGTCTCTAAGGTGCCACAAGTACTCCTGTTCTTTTTGCGGATACAGACTAACACGGCTGCTACTCTGAAACCTGTATCTTCTGTCAGTGAAGATGAGTGAAGTGCTAGGTGGCCATAGCTTTGCCGCAGTGCCCTAGCAAATGAAGCAAACACCATAGCTTTGGATTGGTTGGATAAAATAATTGAAAGTAGTAGAATAAACTACTCAGATCTTTAATAAATCTTTTTTTACTAATATCCCAGCTGTAGGAGCTGGGCAAATAGTACACAATAGATTTGTCAAATAACGTATTTGAATGTTGTGGCACGGCTGTTCTAAAAACAGTCACAATACTTTAAAGGTGGGAGAAGAATTCAGTAAGACACACTCAGAATGCTACAGCCGCTGCTTCAGCTTGTCTTTTATGTTCAACCTTGTGCTTGGTTAGAACTATGGGTGTATTGCTGGTGTGTTGCTCCCCCTAGTGGTCATTTAGTGTTGCCAGCCATGCAGCAAGGCCACAGTGTCTGCTCTTGCTGTGTATGTGAGTGAGAGAGCTCGTATCATAGTATGCTGTTTTAAAGCAGGCGAAGAATACAAGGAGCAGAACTCCCCTATATATAAATCAGAGCAAGCAAGAAACAGTCACAGATATCTGCCTGAGTAAAAAAGCTGAGAACTTGCTTCAGTGCTGTTTGCCATCCTTAGTATTCATTCTCCAATTCACTTCTGAGTGACTGTCTGTTTGCAAAAATGTTCATGAAAGTGCAGTTCTCTGTGCAGCCACTTTAAACGTTCTGATGTATCACTTGTTTAAAAGCTTCATCCAGTAGAAACAATACAATGTGACTTAGGCAGCCAGTCACATGCCACAGATACCAAAGAGTGAGTAGGCGAACTCCCAGCTGAGATGAATAGCTCAGGACCGCACCACAGGCTAAAATCTGTTTGCATTAAGGGCCTCAGCCTGTCAGGTGTCAAGCTCCCTCAACTCCCACTGAATTCACTGGGAGTTAAAGGCACTTTCACCAACTCCCCTGAGTGCTCAAACAACTCTAGCTAATGACAAAACTAGTTAAAAAACAAAGTCTGTTTGTGGGTCATTTGAAAATAGAAAAGAGAGCACAATCCTCTGGATCAATGACTTGCTGTGAATAGTTCTTGCAGCTCTACACATGGGTGGTGATTGCTCATTTCAATGTCATTGTTACATAGGCCATGCTAAGGAAGTAATCAGGTGACTAAGGTTTGAAGTGATTCCCCCAAATCCGGGTGTAGTGGGGGAGTGTTATCCAAATTTAGTCTCTAGGAGCTGGGTCTTATTAAACTTAGCTGACATCAGAATGGGGGAAACAAACACATAGATTCCACTTGGCTAATTAAGCCTGTGGAACTATCTTTACTCACTTTACACACCTGCCTCACTTACTGTGATAGAGCCATGCTCTGTGACATCCAGTGCATTTAGGTTTTTTTGTGTGGTTAGATTATACACTTCTGGGATATGGACTGTATAGTCTTCAGTGTTTTATACCACAGCAAGACTACTTGCTTTCCAGAAGCCCCAACCAAGAGCAGGGCCCCCTTGTGCTTTGTGCTGTACGTACACTTAGGCCTGGCCTACATTTGGAGCTATGTTGCTCAGGGGTGTGAAAAATCCACACCCCAAGTGGTGTAGCTATGCCAGTGTAACTCCCAGTGTAGACACAGCCAGGTCCATGGAAGAGTGCTTCCCTCAGCCTGCCTACCATCGCTCTGGGAAGTGATGTTCCTAGACTGACAGAAAAACTCCTTTTGTCATCATAGGCTGCATCTATACTACAGGGTTATGCCGCCAGGCACCATAGCTATGCAGGTATAGTCCCTGTAGTGCAGATGTGGCCATGGTATGAGAGGGACTTGCCCCAAATTTTAAATAGATATGGCAAAGAGTGGCAGGGGGGAGGAGAGACAGAGTGGAAAAGGGACTTGCCCCAGGTCACACAGTAGGTCACCAGCACAGCCAGGAACAGAACTCAGGTGCGAGTCCAGTGCAGCGTCCCAGTGCTCAATCATGTTGCATCTCCTGGAAGCTCTGTGCTACATCATGGTAAAGGATCAGCTCATCTCATCCACTTACAGGAGCCAGCAGACGTTGGTCCAAGAGTCATGATGCTTCCATAGCATTGTTCCCCTCCATGGAAAACATGGGTGGAGAGACCATGAAAAGGAAGAGACAGCAAAGGTGGTGTCATATGCCTTTGAAATCCATGATACTCAGTGAGTACCCCTTCCTCACATCTCCTCAGCTGAGAACTCACCATTTAGGAATGAATTCCAGGGGTACCATCCTGTGGGAAGGGCCTTGCCAGAGAGGACAGGAGAAAGTAGGGAGCCACTGTGGATGGTTCTGTTCCTTTGAGGTCCCCTGAGGCCTGGGGTAGAACACACAGCCAGTTCCACCAACCACACCTCACCCCTTGCCTCCCAGCCCTATGGAAAAATTCCAGGGCAACTACACATAGCCAATCTCATATTTCCCTGCCCCTCACTGGATGTCACCCTCCTAGTCGGGCCCAATTGTACTATCCCTCTTATATAGGAGTTTAGCAATGAAGTGTTGGAGGAATTCCCTGACCCAGGAAGGTCATCAAGACACTAACTGTGGCTAGATCTGTAAAATGGCTGCTTACATTACCAGTGGTCAAAAGTAACAAAGCAATGGTAAGGGTGATGGTCAAGCCTCATGCTTCAGGACATATGCTGCCTGCCAGTGGGTTCAGGAAGAAAACGGACCAGATGCATTAAGGCCTGGAGCACCACGTGAGAGTTCCTCTCAGACTAGGTGGACCAATGATCTCATCCCATGTGTGATATCCTATGTATTTGTGGCACAATATCTTTTCAGAAACAATACCACTGGGAGTGAAGCAGCATGCTTAATTATACTTGCTGCTTGCATGCTGGCACTTTTTTCTCTGTGCAATCCCTAATTATCTCTCATGCTGCGTGCAAAATTGCAAAGTCATCTATGTTAAGGGACATCAGTTTGATGTTATTTACAGTGGAGGGGCACAAAGGGCCATATTTCATGTACATTTGAAAACCTGGTTCAAACAAGACATACTCCGTTTAGGGATAAGGCTCTAAGCTAGGGGGTTGTTGCGGAAAACTACCAGCTCATGATTCCTAATGAGAAATTGACTTTCTCAAAAGCAAACGGTTGTCTCCTCTAGTAAGTGAGCTAAATCCATTTATTCATGTCTGATTACTGGCAATGACGTGCAGAATTTTCAGAAGGCTTTGAGCAGCTGACTTGCCAGTGATATGCCGCAAACCGTCTATGCATCTCTTGCTGGTCATCCCCCTACTGCGATCGCTCTCCACCATTCCTTCCATGGTAACTTTCTCAAGGTTATTTCCATCTGTATGTCTGACGTGACCAAAGTATAAAAATTTGCCTGTTGATTTATGACAGCAGGGTCTGCTTCTCTTCAATAATATTTCTACCACAAGCATTCATCTTGTGCATCCAGGGGATGTGCACGAGTCTTTGCCAGGACTAGTGGCATATTGTCACATCTACCCTGAGTTAAACCCCCTAACATACAAATTGAGACTGAAAAGACCTTCTTCATTGGTGCAGTCTGCTCTCGTATTGATCACTTATTGATGTTGTGTATGTAATTCAGGGCCAAATTCTGCCCTTGACAGGTACATAAATGCCAAATAAATACAGAATTGCTAACACTAGATTTTTTTTTTAAAAAATCATTAGTCAGGCCCCGGCTGAAATCATAAGTTTAAAAAAAATCACCATTTGAGGTTCTTTTTATTTTTCTCCTGGTGTTTCAATCTTTAGGAGTTACATTTTTAAACTTTTCTCTACAACAATCACGGTTAGACTTTTTTAAGCTGAGACTCTCATGTTATCACCTGAGTCCAGGAACTGCAGCTTTGAGTGAAATGTCAAATAGTGTGAGGCTCACAATATAACCAGGGAGCTGACAACAGTTCCAGGCAGGTCTGCTGAGAAAGTGGCAGGGCCCTGACGAGACATCTTTGGGGGACAATGCAGTCTGTGCGTGTGGCAGAGTTTTGACCTGTGTTGGGTCTCCAGCAGCGCAGGAAGAGAGGCTAGAAGTAGTGATAATATAGGCCCCAAATGCTGGCCAATGTGTATTCTTGTACAAGACTATCGCTGCTTAAATCTGTATGGGGTCAGCCCCAGAGTTCACAATTTAACCAAAATCTGCTACACGGGTTAGACTTCATACCAGCAACTAGGTGGGGTGAAGGCAAACCCATATCCTGTCAATGTGAATGGCTATGGAGAGCACATACATAGACTCAGGTAGGGCTGGAAGGGACCTCAAGAGGTTGTCCTGCGCATGTGCTGATTAGAACGTGTGGACTCAGGCTCTTAACTCGTAACTTTGAAATGAGTAGAAGAAAAATCATCCCCTACTTAAACTTCTGTTTTTTAAATAATTTCTCTGGTTAGAGCGGAGGGCACAAAGGCCCAGATCAATAGAGGAAGGTAAGAGCTCCATACCTTGGAAGATCTGGCCATAATCCCTGAAAGAAACCAAGCTTTTACACCCAATGTCACTGGAATAATTGCATGTTAGAAGAACTGATGATTAAGTTAACCCTGCCCTGTAGTAAGTCTTATCCACAGGGCCTATGTCTATGTACTAGATTTCTTTTTTTTTCCTTTAAAGTTTCCACTGTTGCCGCTTTGATTGCAGCCTTACTGTATTGACAGCTGGTATTTAAACCATGGTCTAATCCTTCCGGAATCCAGCTCAGTGCAGGAGCTTTTGAGCATTTTCCAAAGGTGAGGCATGGCATTGTGGGGTTGGGGTTAAAACCAGCAGAACTGGTGCAACTGCCTCTGTAGACTCTTGCACCAGAACTGTGCTGAAGACTCGCTCCCAGGTGTTGCAACCGACCCTTTTCATTTAAAACCCTGATTGAACTGTGGTGTGCAAATGCAAGGCGTTGGACAAATATTACAAGGTCAAGCAATAGTTCCTTGCAGTATAATGCTTATTTGCAATGACTTGCTAGGCACTTTCACACACACAATTCTTCTCCTGATTTCTGTCAGCCTAAGCATGTCTGGTCTGGTTGGGATCAATATACAGCTGAAATCTGTCAGTCAGAGAAGCTTGTAAAAAGTAGCTTGGGAAATTCTTTTACACGTCTCCAGACTAAAGCTGTCAGATTTCTATTTCCTTCCACTAGAACATGCCTAAAATGCCACCACAATCATTACGTCTCTGTGGGTAAGGAACAAATCCAGACAGACTCAAAATGGTGGACTTGATTTTTATACAGAGGGAAAGGAAGAAAAAAGCTGTGGAAAGACAGACCTCTGTCCCCACTCTGAACACCCAGTTCATCTCTCAATTCAAAGCCTTGCATGTCATTTCTAGTATTTAGACTGAACATCTAGATCGGGGTGGCCAACCTGAGCCTGAGAAGGAGCCAGAATTTACCAACGTACATTGCCAAAGAGCCACAGTAATACGTCAGCAGCCCCCCATCAGCTCCCCTCCACCCCCCGTTCCCAGCACCTCCTACCCACCGGCAGCCCTGCCAATCAGCGCCTCCCCCTCCCTCCCCGCACCTCCCAATCAGCTGTTTCGTGGCGTGCAGGAGGCTCTGGGGGGGAGGAGCGAGGGCATGGCAGGCTCAGGGGAGGGGCAGGAAGGGGTGGAGTGGGGGCAGGGCCTGTGGCAGAGGCAGGGGTTGAGCAATGAGCTGCCCCCTCCCCCGGCACATTGGAAAGTTGGCGCCTGCAGCTCCAGCCCCAGAGTCGGTGCCTATACAAGGAGCCACATATTAACTTCTGAAGAGCCGTAGGTGGCTCCGGAGCCACAGGTTGGCCACCCCTGATCTAGGTTTATCAATGATAGACCTGATCCTGAGAGGTGCTGAGATGCCAGAGGCTTGTCAAATCACTGAGGTATGGACTCTAGTGTGGGGCTATTGTCAGAATCACCTCTAAATAGTCTGTTGCTGGAGTCCTGGATGTTGGTACTTGGCCCGAGTCCCTGCCCAGATGTCAGAATGTTCCATCCTCTTATTTTCCCTTTTCCCCTGTTCTTCGTCATGTGGCATCTTCGCAAAGTTTCATGCAGTAGAGACAATTAAGAGCTAAACCCTCTGACTCGTCGCTGGATCATGCCTTAGATTCGGAGCCCCTAGAGAATTTAGGGGTGTTTGACCTTTGGGTTTTGGATTTGACCCATCTGTAAAGCTTATTTCTATTGCTCTTGTTCTATTATTGCTAATGCACTCAGAGGTCTTAAGTGCCTTTAGAAGTTAAACAATTGCAATGATTGGATTAGACCATATATACAGCCAGGTCCTACCCCATGAACTACAGCACCAATGGCTCCAGAGCCTCCAGACACCATTGCCCAGAGTCGGGGGCGGGCATGGAAAGGGCCAGATACTCCTGCTGAGACTAGGTGGCTTCGGCTGGAATGATTTATACAGGCGGTTTGCTGGGCCGGATATGAGCCTGGACTGCTGAGTGGGAGGGACAGGCTGACCCGGAGACCTGGGGGCTAGGTTTAGTTTCCGTTTTGGCTGGTGGAGTTTGGAGCTGAGAGAGAAGCAGAACAGTCCAGGGAGTCTGACTAACTCCCCTTCCCCACAAAGGGGGTGTTTGAACTGCAGTGGGATCTAAGGGTCAGACCATTGCAGCCCTCCAGAGACCAGAGTGGCAGAGATCCGACCCAGCGCCAGTCAACCCATGACTCCAGACCAAGGAGCTAGGAGAGGATCCTGTCCACAGGTAAAAACACTGGAAGAGGACCCTATTTGTTCTCTTGAAGCCAGCCAGCATAGTGGTGCTGCTGCATGAATTTCCGGACTCATCTTACATGCTCCATCTGCCTGGGGAGGGAGCTGGAGGTCGTGGCAGGGTTGTGAATGGTGGGAGATGGAGAATTTGTTATAGTCAGGTTTTAGTTATTAGTTAACCTTAAGCCTTTCCTTTTCTGGTGCCTCTTTCCTGTCCCCTGTAAAGTCCCCACTTTTTTGGTATTGTTTTGGGGTGTGGTATTTCATTTGGTGGGCTTTGTATTATTGTGTGTGTTTCTTGTGTCCTGGGTTATACTACTCTGAACAAGGAGCATTAATCAGCTTCCCAAAGGACAGCACTGCACGTGCCCCAGGCACGGAGAAGAGCCGCCTGGGGTGGGGGCGCCAAGTGTCGCAGCAAGGAACCCAGCACCCAGCCCATGCAAGGAGAAGGGGAGAAATAACTCTGTCCGTCAAGCAGCAGGAAGGAGGCCTGAGTCATGACAGGAGCAGCATGATGATGAAATCAGCAGCTTACACAGAGGTCCACTTTAAAAGTTGATAATCCAGCCAAAACAGAGAGCAGTGTGGAGCTGACGTCCCTGAATCTCCTTTGTGGGGGAAGGGAGGAATCAGACCAGGCCCTTTGCTGACACAGCTTTGCACCCCTGCTATCCCCTTGCCCCATGCCCAGAGGATGCCCTGGTGCTGGGGGTGGCCTGTGCAGAGTAGTGAAAGGGCTCCTTTGCACCCCCTGCCCTGCCTGCAGCCAGCCCCTGTCTCCAGCCAGACCCGCACCCCCTGCCCACAGCCAGCCCCTGCTGCACCCCCTGCCCTGCCTCCAGCCCCGCACCCCCTGCCCTGCCCGCAGCCAGCCCCTGTCTCCAGCCAGCCCCGTACCCCCTGCCCGCAGCCAGCCCCACACCCCTTGCCCTGCCTCCAGGCAGACCCTACCTCCAGTCAGCCCCTGCCCTGTCACTGCCCTGCCTCCAGCTAGCAATGTATGTAATATATAATTTTGATCTTATTTATATAGTTATGGAAAGTAAATAATACATGGAAGAAATGAAAGGGGGTTTTTTACGTGTTTTTTTTTTTAATCATCCCTGTCGGGGCCCCGCCTAAAATGTTCAAATTGGGCCCCACACTTCCTAAAGCCAGCCCTGCATACAGTAATGGCAAAGTTCTTGGTTCAGGCTTGTAGCAGTGATAGAATAAACTGCAGGTTCAAATCAAGTCTCTGGAGTACATCCACAGCTGGGATGGGTCATTCAGTCCTTTGTATAGAGCTTCCTTTTATAGCAAAGTCCCTCCAGAGGTATGAAGCAGGATTGAAGACAAGATGGAGACGAGGCATCAGCCTTTTATAGTCTCTTGCCGTGTGGTCTTTGCTTTCTTTGTCCCAAGGACACTCTATCCAGCATGTGGCATAGAAAAACCTTAGAGTTCTGTCCATAGGCAGGTCCCTGCATGCCTTGCTGAGTCACAAGGTGTATCCACCTTCTCTCAATGGGTCAATTGTATAGCTCATGGTCCTTAGTGGGCCATCAAGCAGGCTAGGCAGAACTAACACCAACTTGTCTGGGGTGTTCCCCGGAAGCAAAGCACAAGTTTGAAATACAGACAGTATAGAGCCAATATTCATAACGTCAACTACAAAACTGATACACATAGCATAATTATAATCAGCCAATCATAACCTCTCCATAGACCCCTTCCACAACAACCTTTATACAATATTGGCTGCAAATATATAACAGTGGTCACAACGGTGATCTATACAGTTACAGATTATGTCAATAGCGTCACAGGAGGTGACACGGCATCAGTGAGACTGATATTGGAATACTGCATCCAGTTTTGGTGTCCACCTTTGAGAAAGATGTTGTGAAATTGGAGCTGGGGCAGCAAAGAGCCACCAAATGTTCTGAGGGCTGGAGAAAAATGCCTTCTAGTGAGCGATTGAAAGAGCTCAACCTGTTTAGCTTATCAAAAGAAGATTGAAAGGTGACTTCATTGAAGTGTTGAAGTGCCTTAATGGAGAGAAAAGATTGGGTATTAAAGGGCTCTTTAATCGAGCAGAGAAAGGCAGAACAAGACCCAGTGGCTGGAAGGTGAAAAGAGACAAATTAAGAGAATTTTTTTCACTTCAAGGTCCCAGAAACACAGACAAGGTTTTCATCTCAAGGCCAAAAGACCAAAAACATCAAGACACTTGATCACGGCCTTACAAATAAAGCACAAATATTCAACAGCGAGAATGATTCACCACAGGAACAAGCTACCAAGGAAAGTGGTGGATTCTCCATCTCTTGATGTCATTGAATGAAGACTAGATGCCTTTCTGGAATGTGTTTGCCCCCAAAGTAGCTATTGTGTCATACAGGAGGCCTGTGACATGCAGGGGATCAGATTAGATGCTCTAATGGTCTCTTCTGGCCATCAAGTCTACTAATTTCTGAAAAACTGAGTGTAGCATTGGGAGCAGCGTCTGAGGTTTTACTGTCTAGTCAGCTTGCTTCCTAAAATGAACACTCCTTGAGTGGGGTGATCCACAGGGAATAGCTCAAACCTCCAAAGTGCCTGGCCAGGGGCAGGACATTAGCACAGCAAGGGAGGGGTGTGGCAGTGACATCACAAAGGCCTTTTGCAGGACCTCAGACTATTGGTCAAAGGTGGTGACCTCACAGAGAGATGCTGACATCAGCCAGGCAGGACAGAGGCGAGTGGCCCGGGAAACCTCAGAGACTCCTGTGGCTTTGCTTCAGCAAGTCTCTGTCTCGAGGTCTCTCTTTGAGGATCGAGAGAACATTCGGGTTCACGTACGTGAGCGGCAGGAGGAACCTCTGTCGAGTTTTCTCCTTCCCTTTTCGTGATTGTACTAGAAAGCAGACGTCCCTGTGTAGAAGGTAAGAGCCTCCTCGAGGTTTGAAACCTGTTCAGTCTGATCCATCGGGTGAGAGTTGAATTCTAGGCATGGAAAACACGAGCTTAAGGAGGCAGAATTTTATTCCGCACCTGGGATTTTGTCCCTTAGAATCACTGGGGACATTGGGGTTTGTCCTTTTTGTTTCACCTTTTCCTCCATCTCTCCCTCCTTTCTTTTCTTCTCTTGCTTCTTTTGTCCTTTCCCCTGTTCCCCTCCCAACACCAGGGTGTGTGTGTTTGTATGTCGCGGGGGAGTGCTCTGCAGCTCCCACGGTGGGAGGTCCACCCAAAAATGTGGGGCTGAAATAGTGCTCCGGCAGTGATCCCCACCAGTAGCGTAGCTAGGGGCGGTGCAGGGGAAGCAGCCACTTCCCCTCAGCACATTTTCCAAAAGTGGTGCCTTAGTTAGGGGTTACCATGGCGCCAGCAGGCGGGGCCCATGCTCCGCTCTGAAGCTTGGCCTGCCCTGACCTCCTGCACGCAAAGGGGGGGCAGCACGGCCGGAGGAGCCATGGTGGGGGTCGCGGGGGCGGAACGGCACGGCCGGAGAAGCCATGGGGGGCCGCATTATCATAAGTCATAAGCAGTTCTATGTTTGATGAATTTTGCTGCTTCTCTGCATTAATTGTCTCTGAGCAGCTCATGATTCTCTCTAACATTGCAGTTCTCCTAAAATACTTACTGAATAATTACTGTGCACTGTTGTTGGTCTGGAACTCATCTGAGAGCACTTTATTCAGGTCATTCAATGTATGAAATTCAAATTCCGATGGTTAGTTTGAAAATCAGGGCTCTTGGGTCCTATTCCCAACTCTGCCACTGACTGGCTGTGTGACCTAAGACAAGTCAATTCTCCTTTCTCAGCCTTAGCTTCTCCCTCTTTCAAGTAGGGATAATAATGATCCGCTCCTACCTACCTCACGGTGGGTGGAGGATGGGGATCCATTGGAGAGTGTCACTAGGAGCAGTGCATAATATGAGGTGTCCTATCACGTTTACTCAGATCAGATTGTGACCTAATAGAATAGCTGAAATATTCTATTTTATTTGTATTTTTTTATTTTGAAATTGATAAGAGCAGCAACTACTTAGCTCAGACTGAAGCATCTTATCTAATTTTCGAGATCTAAGGGTCTCCTCTTGGTGTGCGAGGAGACAATTTAACACACTGTGACAAACAGGAGATGCTTTTGTTTTGCAACAAAATATTTTTGCAAAGAACTTTAATGCCACTTGTTATGAGTTCAAGAAACAAACTGGTTTAGTCTGAATGGGATTTTCTGACAGAAACGGTTCAATGAAATTTCCCCATCATCTCGATTCCTGGGCTCTATCCCTGCCCAGGGGTGAAAGGAACTTAAAGGATTTACCGTTATGCCGGAGTCCTGAGTGGGGGTGTGGCCTCAACCGGAAGAGGTGGGGCCTTTCAAGATTTAAAGGCCCAGGGGCTCCGGCTGTGGCTGGGAGCCCCAGGGCCTTTAAATCACCCCGGAGCTACCAGCTGCAGAGGCGGCTGGGAGCCGCGGGGCTCAGGGGCGAATTAAAGGGCCCAGGGCTCCAGCCACCGCGGAGCTCTGGGCCCTTTAAATCACCGCGGGAGCCCGGCTGCCGGAGCTCCGGCAGCGCTTTAAAGGGCCCGGGGCTCCCCGCAGTGGCAGGAGCTCCAGCCCTTTAAATCACCGCAGGAGCCCAGGTGCCGGAGCTCCGGGCCCTTTAAATCCCCGCCCAAGCCTGGCTGCCGGAGCTCCGGCGGCGCTTTAAAGGGCCCGGGGCTCCCCGCAGCGGCAGGAGCACCGGCCCTTTAAATCACCGTGGGAGCCCGGCTGCCGGAGCTCCAGTGGGGATTTAAAGGGCCCGGGGCTCCCCACTGCAGCCGGAGCACCGGGCCCTTTAAATGACTGCGGGAGCCTGGCTGCCAGAGCTCCGGGCCCTTTAAATCACCGCGGGAGCCCGGCTGCCGGAGCTCCGGTGGCGCTTTAAAGGGCCCAGGGCTCCCCGCAGCGGCCAAAGCTCCGGGCACATTAATCCCCGTCCGACCCCGGCTGACGGAGCTCCGGCAGCACTTTAAAGGGCTCGGGGCTCCCGCAGCGGCTGGAGCCCTGGGCCCTTTAAATCACCGCCGCGGAAGCCGGTCCAGTCCGGCACGGCGTACTGGCTCTTGCCGCTATGCCGTACTGTACCGTACTGGCTTACTTTCACCTCGGCCCTGCCTCTGGGGGGTTTGTTGTCCATTAGAACAGGAGTCAGGACTGGTGGCTTCTCTTTCTGTCTCTGCCACTGCCTTGCTGTGTAGGCCCTTGGGTAGGTCCCTTCCCTTCTCTGTAGCTCAAGCTCCTCCACATCTGTCCAATGCGAACAGGGACAATTCTCGAACTCTGGGCGGTCGTGAGCCTGAGTGAGATAAGGGGCGTTAAAGACTCTGTAAAGGAGAAAGGGGAATTTCTCGGTGTTTAGCACCAAGGAATTCTAAAGTTTGCTAGAATATCTAGTCTGCGGAAACAAGAAAGGGTCGGGGCCAAATTTTTTAAGCTTTGTCTTTTTAAAAGCCCATTCAGGGATGTGAGGCCCTGTCTTTTAGGTACCTGGGGTTCTTTGCCAGCAGGAGAGAAGAGGTTCCTGCCTCCATTTTTGTGGCCTTAACAAACCAGGTGTTGTGCCCCAGTTCTCGTGTGAGATCCCTGAAAAAGAACATGGACTTGTCAAGAACAAATCATTCCAAACCGATCCTAGCTCCTTCTTTGGCAGGGTTCCGGGCCTAGTGGAGATGGGTAAACAGTAGATGTGATCTCTCTTGGTGTTTCTAAGGCTTTTGACACAGTCCCATAGGACATTCTCACAAGCGAAGGAGGGAAATGTGGTCTAGATGTAATCAGTGAAATGTGAGTGCAGAGCTGGTTGAAAGCCCAGACTCCAAGAGCCCTTCTCCAGGTCTGGCTGTCCAACGGAGAGGGTGTACCTAGTGGGTCCGGCAGGGATCAGTCCGGGGGCCGGTACTATTCAATATTTTCCTTAAGGATTTGGAAAATGGAGTGGAGAGCATGCTTCTACAATTTGCAAATGACACCAAGCACTTCGGAGCACAGGATTGGAATTCAAAACGCCCTTAACAAATTGGAGACTTGGTCTTCTTGAGCCAAAGTCCATGGCTGGGCCCCTCTCTCTAGACTGGGCTGAAGTGAAACCCCAGAGCCAAACCCTCCACCTCCTGGGCAGTGCGCTCCAACTTTGAATGGGCAGATGCTGCTTAGCGCTGTCAGAACAGCTTTTGCTGGGGGCTTCTCCCAGCACTTTCCAATAGTGGGAAAGTATGAAATCCCCGTTTGACTGCTGGGGACAGAGCCAGAGAGGGGGGAGCAATTTGCTCAAAGTCCCACAGGAAAAGGAAAACACCCAGCAGTGGAACCAACAGGAAACCCAGCAATGGAACTCAGGAGTCCTGACTCCCAATCCCCTGGTCCAGTCACTCCAGCGGAGCACACTCCCTCTCAAAGGCAGGGGGAGTGGACATGGGGGCCTGGTTGTAATTGCCAGCTGTGGGAGGGAGTGTGCTCCAGTGGTTAGCGAAGGGGCCTGGAAAGAAGGCCTGCTGGGTCCCACCATACTTCTGACACTTGATGTGACCCTGAGCCAGTAGCTTCCCCTCCCAGGCCTGTTTCTCATCAGTGGGGTTGGGGTCGCAGTCCCGACAGCCCAGGGTGGTCGGGAGGCTCCAGGAAGGCGTGTAAAGTGCTGGGATGTCGGGATCCCGGACGCGCTGTCATCCCCGCACTAGGGCGGTGTTCTGCACCCCCTGCTGCTGGCCGAGTTTCTCCGTCTCTTGACAATAAGACAGACTCTTGTTTTCACAGCCAGCCGATCACCCCGTGTCATCACCCTGCCTGCTTCCTGGGCAGGGTAACTCCTCAGCTCACCACCACCCTCTCCAGCCTGCCTTGGGCTTGGAGAGTGAGGAGAAGGGCGAGGGACGACCCTGAACATCCTCCATCCATCGCTCCGTCACCAGAGCAAGTGAGTGGCATTAGGGTTCCTCGGGGGCATCCCCTGTCTGTCTGGGGAGAGGCAGAAAGAGGGGGAGAGAATCTCTCCCAAAGGAGATTGGATTTGCAAACAGCCCCCAGGAACCCCTCGCTGTCAGACCGGGAAGGGGCTTCTCCAGAGCCGTCTCCAGTGTGTTTGGTAAGGTCCCAGCAATGGGGCTCCCAGACCTTCCCTTGTGGGAGACTGTTCCCCAGGCTGAGAGTCTGTGAGCTGGGCCAGACCCAGTGAGCTGCTGAGCATGGAAATCAATGGGAACCGAGGGGGCCCTGGCCTTGCTATGGGACTTTGAAGTGGGGAATGGTTTCCCAGGAGAAGTCGGGACTCCTGGGTTCAGGGCTGGCTTTAGAAAGTGCGGGGCCCGATTCCTGGGGCGGCACTTCGGATTGCCGGCTGGGGGAGGTGGCCCTGCGGGACTGCCGCGCTCCGGATGGCGCTCTGGCCAGGAATGCAGGGCCATGGGGCTTGCCACGGTCTGGCTGACGGTCCGGCTGGGGTTATGGAGCTGCAGGGCTGCTGCGGTCTGGCTGGGGCTGCGGGGCCGCGGGGCTGGCCGGAGCTGCAGCCAGGGTCGCAGGGCCGTGGGGCAGCCACGCTCTGGCCGGGGCTCCAGCCGGGGTCGCGGAGCTGCCGTGGTCCGGCCGGAGCTCCAGCCAGGAGAGCGGGACTGCAGGGCTGGCCGCGCTCCGCCGGAGCTCCAGCCGGGGTCACGGGGTCACAGGGCTGCCGCGCTCCGGCCTGGGTCGTGGGGCCACGGAGCTGCCACGCTCCGCCGGAGCTCCAGCCGGGAAAGCGGGGCCGCGGGGCTGCTGCGCTCCGGCCGGCGCTCTGGCCAGGGGAGTGGGGCCCCCGAAGACGACTGCCGCCGGGGTGAGTGCGCGGGGACCTCTTAGGCGCGGGGCCCGATTCTGGGGAACGGGCGAATCGGCCTAAAGCCTGCCCTGCCTGGGTTCTGTTCCTTCTCTAGCCTGGGCTGGAGGGTGGGGGGGTGTGAGTGTGGTCTGGGGTGGCAGGCGCGAGCTGCTTGTCCAAAGTGACCAGTGTCTTTGTGACTGACCCCAGTGCTCGAAAAGGACGAGACTCCCCAGTTCTTGCAGCCCCAGGGATGACGAGGGGGAGCGTTGAGGGGGAGCAGATCATGCAATGAACTCCTGCCAGTGGGGGTAGCTTGCCCTCCCTGCACCCCTGTGGGGGGAGCAGGAGCTGCTCTGGCTGGGGCAGGGATGGGGAGGGAACAAACAGGCTGGTTAGTGAGAGGCTGCCTTGACCCCAGACTCACGCCTGCTCCCCGCTGGGTTCCAGGATGGCCAGGCTCCTGAGGATGTTCAGGAAGAAGGCTCTGCAGGTGGCCCCAGAGCCTGAGGGAAGCAGCCACCATCTTCCCCAGGAGCGAAGCGGCCCCTCCGTCCCCACTGGAGGGGAAGAAGCTCCCGGCCGCGCCAGGAGGTGGAAGCGCCCAGCCTTCTGGCGGAGGAAACCCACTCCCGGCACAGGCGCCGAGGTGGGAGCATCACCTCCCAGGCCAAAATGGAGCTGGGCCAGGCTGTGGCTGGGCAGGCAGGACCCAGCCCAGGGGCGGAACCGGGCAGGGTGGCTCTGGGGCTTGTTGTTGTGTGGGCAACAGCGGCCCCAGGCGCCCAGCCCCAACTTCCAACAGGGGGCATCGCCCTGCTCGGTCAGTGAGGACCTTCCAGCCTCCCCAGGGCAGGAGGTGGAGGATCCCTCTGCCAGCCCCAGCAGCTCGGGCCGCTCCCCATCCGACAGCAGCAGCGCCTGCAACTCAGACAGCGGCCTGGCCGACGGACGCTTCTGCTTTGCTCTAGGTGAGGAGCCAGGCTGGGCTCGGGGAGGGGTGAGGAGGGGGCTGTGAACACCCTGGGCCCAGGCCCTCGAGCAGTGCTATGGGGGCGGGTCTCCAGCCCAGGTGTCTGGCCTGAGCCATGTGAACCCCACTGACACTAGATGCTGCCACTTTGGTCCTTGGTGCTCCATTGGGCGGGGGTGGGGGGAGGCACCTCCAAGGGAGTCCAGGACAGTGGGGAGGGTCTCTTTGCTATTGGCTCCTGAAGGAGTTGGGGGCTGATGCCATCACTAAGAGGGGGGAGTGTGGGGCCCAATCTGCCCTATGTCCCGGAGGTGGGAAGGGGACACATTGTCCCACCATGCCCCTGTCCTTTCCCCGAGTGGCAGCAGGAGTCACCTTGTCCCCTTCTCTCCCTGGTGCAGCGTCCGCCAGGGACTCCGAGGACGATGAGGAGAAAGAAGAACGGGTAGACTTGGTAACAGAGGAGGCTGCTCTCATGAACATCCGAGAGCAGCTCCATGCCCGAGAAAAGGTACAAACGTTCCCCAGCTGTGCTGGAACTGAGATTGTCCTGCTCCTTCCCAGCATCCCGACCCCCTGCAGAAGGTCTTGGCTCTAATGGGGACCTTTCTCCTTCATGATCTGGGACCCCCAAGATGGGGGTGTTTGTCACACACCAGCCGGGGTCTCCTCCCCCCACAGGCACTGTCCCAGTTCCTGACCCTGATTGTGGAGGAGTCATGAGTGATTTGAACAAAAGGCAGGTCCCCACTATCCTCCATTCAGGCCTAACTTCCTGGTGTGGCTGGGGCAGGGAAGTCCCTGGCTAACTGGCTCTCTCTCCCCTAACCCCACTCCTGGTGGGCGCAGGACGAGGCGCAGCAGCTCGAGTTCCTGCACGCCATCTACCCCGCGTGCCTCGCTGCCCAGCAGAGAGGGGACTACACATTGGAGCCACACTGCTCGAAGGCGGCTGTGGTGGAGAGGATTGTGGTGAGTGAGACACGGCGCCCGGCAGCTGGAGGGTGGACAGAGATATGGGAGGGGCAGGGGTCTCCCCGGGCTGAGGGTTGGGGGATGGCTGGTGCTGGAGGGCAGCTGAGGGCAGGGATTGCTGGGGCTGAAGATTGGGGAGAGGAGACGGGAGAACTAGTGGGCAGGAATCGGAGGAGCGGGAGGCAGCTGGGGGGATCCTGCTGGCTGTGTAATCTCCTCCTTGGGGAGTGTCAGTGAGGCCCGAATCTCACCCGCTCCTTTGTCTCCTTTGCGTCTCACAGGAGCTCGTTGAGGAGCTTCCTCCTAACTCTCCACCCGGCGCCGTCCTGGCCAACTCTCTCATTGCTGTGGCCAACCTCAGGTACCAAGACCCTCCCGCCCGGTTCCCCTAACCCCGGTGCTGTTCAGGCCCGTGGCTGGGGGTCACTGCCCCTCCCACTCCCAGCTTACCTCCCAAGGGTGGCTCCTCTGGCAGAGGTGGCAGGAAGGGTCACTCCCTCTCCTGGCTGCTCTGTTCTTTTCACTCCAGTCACATTGCAATGGCTTTGGGGAGAGGCTGACTCCCAGGATCAGATACAGGAGGGGCAGCAGGGTCCAGGGAACAGGCGCCATTCCTGCCCTGCCACTGTCGGTCTGGGAAACCTTGGCCTTATCATTCCCTGGCTCCTTGCCTCAGTTTCCATTCTCGCCAGCCTCTGCCTATTTCCCTGCAGTTTCACGTCCGTGTTGGTGCCAGTCCCACCCCCGCACTGCACAGTCTAATACCGGCTCCTCTCTCTTGCCAGCACCATGACACCTGCCCTGGAGCCGGAGCTGGAGACCCACCTCCTCCGAGCCACCCTGAACGGAGTCTTCACCCTGGGCACGCAGACGGACACCAACCAAGTCCAGGTAGATCAGCCAGCTGTTATCCTGCCCGAATCCTTGCTAATTGCCTGCAGTGGGATGTGAATGAAAGAGGCCAGGATATGTGTTTGGGGGTCTAACCAGTGCTTCCCAGAGACCCCTCTTCCCATCCTGTGGCAGGTGTAGCCCCAGTTTCCCTAACTCTGACCCATGGCTCTCCCTTGCTTTGCAGGATCTGCATAGGGTCATACCAGACCTTCTGGACGCCATGCTGGGGAACCTGCTGGCAAAGAGCCCAGACACTGACAAGCTCCACTACATCTTGGAGGTGAGCCCGATGAGAGGGTGGGGGCAATTTGACCTTAACTCTTAGATCCATTTTCCAGTCTGCCCTCCTAGCTGGGCCCCCAGTGGCCATCCTTGGTCAGGGCAGTCAGTGCAATGCAGGGTCAGGCCTTTCCTCCTTGAAGGACAGAGGAAGGAGCTGGGACTTCAAGCCAGAGCTCTGCCTGCTTGTGTTGAGCACTAAGCACAGGGCCCCTGGCTGGCTTGGGGAGTGAGAGTCTGAACCCCTCCTGGGAGATCCAGAAGATGGTCCTCAGAGAAGAGCCACAGCCTCATTCCTAGAGAAACAGGAGGGCCCCAGAGAATCAGCCCTTGTCTCTGACGGGCCCCGAGATTCCTGGGGGGATTGTGCTCACACTCAGTCCCTTCACCCAGCCAAGGACTTGAGAGCCAGGGAGGGGGGAGGGGTCTGTCTACTTCCTGGGGAGCTGTTCAGGAATCAGGAGTTCAGGGAGGATGGGACCAGCCCCGACACCGAGCATTGTCCCAATCTAGAGAGACAATGACAAGTTGTGACCTGCAGGATACAAGCATCGTCCTGGGGGCAAGAGTCCCCTTCTAAAGCTCTGCAGTCAATGAATCTGATATTCCACCCTCACCGCATGCAGTCTCAGCCCACTTGGGATGGGGGGGGCCATTAGCACTACACATGCACCCCCTCATCAATCCTGAGCTGCCTCCTTTCCCCACAGCACATTAACTACTGGACCGTGTCCAGGGTGCCACGAGAGAGAGCCAGGGCCATCAGGAGCAGCGCGGCCCTGCTCACGTCCGTCATCTCCCTCCCTGACTTTGACGTAAGTGGCCTCTGAGCCCAGCTTCCTGACTCCAGGCGTAGGTGGGCTGGCTCCAACGGGCTGGAGGATCTGCTGCTGCAGGGGCTGTGGGCTAGGAGTGTTCCTCTTGGGGAGGCAGAGTCAGAGCAGAGAATGAGCCTGGCTTGAGTCAAGTTCTTCTTGTCCTGGTTAAGTGGCGACTCTCGCTTGTAAGGAGACCACGCTCCAGGTTCTTGCCTTCCTGTCATCCTGGAGCAGCTGGGGAAGCAAATCCTCCTGGAGGGCCCTGCCCACATCCCTGTTCTCCGGGCTCCCTTGCGGGCAGAGATAACTAAGGATTCAGCTCTAGCTCCTATCCTCTAGCATCTCCTGCAGAGGGGCTGAGGGGAAGGAGAGTCCTGGCCCAGGCCGGGACTGGGAGCTGACAGGAAAATGCTGATGGAGTCCCCTCTCCCTCTCCCTTCCATTAGAACTCAGCCGAATTCCCCAGGATGGGTCACCACGTGGCACAGCTGGCTCTGTTCGTCGGTGACCCAGACGAGGACATCAGCCGGCAGGCCAGGGAGGGGGTTTACCGGCTCTACCAGCTCCTGCTGCGCCAGAGGGGTAAGGAACCTGGCTAGACGAGTGAGACTGGGACCCCAGCCAATTTCTCTCCGAGTGACCCCGGCTGGCGGATCAGTCTCTCTCTATCTCTTTCTGTGTTCTCCACCACCCCCGCAATTCTGTTGGGCTCTGCCCACTGTGCAGCCACCAATGGGATTGGAAGGACACAAGCCCTGCAACCAGAATGACCAATGTGTATGTGTCTCTCTCTTTCCCAGACCTGAACATCCATGAGGTCGAAGACCTTTGGTGCTGGGACTGGCACCAGGACAGCAGGCTCCTCGGCTATAAGAACACAGCCAGGGTGGGGGAGGTAAGGACACTCTGCCAGGGCATGGCACAGCTCTGCAGGGCAGGTGGCTGCCTCCTGGAACCACGCGATGGAGTTGCCGTTCTAGGCCAGGATTTGGAGCCTGGTTCAGGGCAATCTGCTGAAGCCTCACATCTGGTTGGTTTCAGGTTTTTGCCAAATTTTTCTCGGAGGGGCAGAGAAGATTCTTCCTGCAGACAGCAGTGCTGGCCATGCACGACCCCCTGCTGCGTGTCAGCCAGGCTGGGCTGCTCCTCACTTACTCCCTCCTGGGGCAAGCCGAGCAGCTGATGGGGAGCAAGGTGAGCAGCTGCATTAGACTCAGGAGATTGGGGCGGGGCCCAGGCCTCATTCCCATCCTCTGGCCATTCGCCGGCCTGGCAGCAAGGCGACTGGTGGGGAATGAGAGTGAGAGCAGGTGCTCCTGGGAAGGGAGATGAATTCACCTCCATGAGCAGGAGGGAGCCAGCTTGTCCCCGGAGCAGCTCCAGCCCAGCTCTTTAGCAAGGCTAATGAATGACAAGCATTGCCTCAGCACGGACTTCTGTTCTTGGGAAGGGCAGCAGAGTCCTCTACGTGCCCTCTGCGAGCCTCTCCTGTCACCCGCGCCACCTCCCAGAGTTGTTCCCGTCACTGGCAGCCTGGGAGGCCAAGGACTGAGGGGTGATGGTGACTGACCGGGCAGTTCTGAGGCACATGGGCGGGGGAAGCTCGTCCTGCTGCAGGGCTGGACTCACTCTAGAGAGAATGGGAGGATTCAGTCAGCAGGGGCTGCTGATCTGCCCCATTCACCAGGGCTGCCTTCCTGCAGCTTCAGCCTCAGGGGCTGGGATGACTTGGGAAAAGGTCTCAAGCTCCCCACATCCCACTTCACTGCTGCCAGAATCCCTCCACACACACCCCCGTTAGAGCCCCCACCCTGCCCAACCTGGGTTGGGGTGGAGGAGAGGGGTCAGAGAACTTGAGCTGTGGATTGGAGGTGGAACAGCTGTCAGGGGCACTGGGTGGGAGGTGGCAGGAGCTCCCCCTATAAGGAGGTTGTTGGCACTGGAGGTCCCTAGAAAGGACAACAAGACTCCATTCTGGGAGTCAGGAGGGGGACTTCATCCCTCAGAGGTGCGCGGGTGCTGGGTGGAATTGCTGCTGGTCCCAGGTGCCCTTAATTCCCCCTGATTCCACGGGGGCGTCTGAGTCTCTGACAGGTCTTCGTTCCCTTGCAGCAGGAGGACGTCACGGCCAACATAATGAACCAACTTCACATCATCCGGCACTTGCGCCAAGTGCCGGAGGCGCTGCAGGAATTTTGCCTCCAAGGCCACCAGCAACTCCTGCTCCCTCTAAACGGGGAGTGTAGTGAGACTGAGTGGCCTCCCTCCGAGCAGGAGAGCGAGGGCCCCTCTACACGCTCCTTGGAGGGCGGAGCCTATATCGCCCCACCCCCCTCGCCTGTTGGCTGGCTTCTGGTAGATTCTGTTGCGACTGAGCGGCCTCCCTCCGAGCAGGAGAGCGAGGGCCCCCCTACACGCCACTTGGAGGGCGGAGACTATATCGCCCCACCCCCCTCGCCTGGAGGACTGTTTGTTGGCTGGCCACCAGGGCCTCTGGTGGACTCTGTTGAGACTGAGTGGCCTCCCTCCGAGCAGGAGAGCGAGGGACCCCCTACACGCCACTTGGAGGGTGGAGCCTATATCGCCCCGCCCTCATCGCCATAAGGACCAGGGCGTGGCCAGAAACATAAAAGGCCGGCCCTGCACCACAGTTGGGGGACAGCCTGCAACAGAGGAGGACACTTGGCCTGTTCTCCAGAGTCCCCTAACCCTAACCCCAGACATGGACGAGGACTGGCCCGGAGTACCCGCTACAGTTTACCCCAAGGAGCCAGAAGAGGCCTGGAGGCCACAGGTACCAAACCCCGGGGAGGCAGGAAGTAGCCCAGGGGCAGCCCGGGAGCTGCTGGCTGCAGGGCCCGGCGCGGATCAGTCGGCGTGTTGTGGCTGGATCCCCGCCGACGCAGGGGCAACCAATCCTGCCCCTGCCAGCGCCTTGGGCTGGGATGCGGGGGAGGAGGGTGGGCCCGCATCCCCCTGCCACCCCACCCCGGGTGGCTGACCCCCTACACGGTGCAAGGAGGCTCTAGCCCAGGACAGGAACTGTTTGTTGGCTGGCCACCGGGGCCCCGCCCAGACTAGAGCCAGCCCTGTCAAGTCTGTCTGTTTGCTGGCTGCCAGGGTTCCACCCAGGCCAGGGCCCGCCCTTGAAGTCTGGCTGTTTGTGGGGTGCTTGGGCCCCACCCAGGCCTGAGCACCCCCGATACAGTGTGTTGAGGGGCTGACCACTTGAGCGACCTCAGCCCAGCAGCGCCAGCTCTACCATTTTTGCTGCCCCAAGCAAAAAAAAAACAACAACAATGCTCGGACTGCCAAAGCGAGCAAAAAGAAAACCAAAAAAACCCCCAACCACTTGGACTGCTGCTACCCGAACTGCCGAAGCAGAAAAAAAACAACAACAACACTCGGACTGCCGCCGCCCAAACTGCTGAAATGCAAAAACCAAAAAAGTCGCCCGGACTGTGCTGCCCCAAGAATGGACGGAATGCCGCCCCAGGCATGTGCTTCCTCCGCTGGTGCCTGGAGCCAGCCCCGCAGCCCAGGCCACAGCCTGGTTGCAACAGCTGATCGCTGAGGTGGGGCGGCTGCTCCACCCCCATGCAAGAGGGCGCTAGAGTAGGTCAGAGCAGCTGCAGAGGCTGGTAGCCAATCAGAGAAGGGCCAACTGAGAGCCAATCAGGGCCGAGATTAGAGCCAGCCAATCAGGGCTAAGCTAGGCCCTATATAAAGGCTGCCCAGGCGAGCAGCAGGCAGTCTGTCCCAGACCTTGATGGGAGAAGGTCTGTCTTCAGAGCAGGAGACCAGCATCTCTGAAAGAGCAGTGCTGGGTAGGCTCAAGGGAGCATACTACAGCTCTGGCCCAAGACCTGCCAGACTGCGGGCCCTGATAGAAAGGGCCTGGAGGGGAAGTAGCCCAGGGACAGTTGGACAAGGGGAGAGCAGGGAGACTGCCACTAGAGGATCCCTGGGTTGGGACCTAGGGTAGTTGGTGGGTCTGGGTCCCCCTGTTCCCTCTTGTATTGCACCTGGCCATGCGGTGGCTGAGTCAAACTGCAACTGGCCCTTGAGACAAGGGGCTAGACTTTGAGAGTTTTGGTTGGCCACTGAGGCAGGTGCAAGGACTGTTGCTAACCTGCTTCCCCCTCCCCGCCGGAAGGAGATGAGGATGGATTAGGCGGCACTGCTGGAGGGAAGTGGCCTGAAGGACACCGTCAAGCAGACTAGGCTGATTGTGCCACATGGAGAGACCAAAATGGTGGAGAAAAGAGACTTCTATTGGCGGGCCTGGGTGGCTCGGCTTGCTGAACAGCAGAGGGAGTTGTTCTGGCTGCTGTGGAGGTCGGCACCCAGACCAAACAAGAGATCCGAGAGCGAGAGGCCAGGAACACTAAACTGCTTTGCCTATAGGCGACAGGGACACTAAAGGAGGGAGTGTCCCTACTGGGAGTGGGCAGAGAGGCCCCACCCAGAAAAGGCACCCCCTGTGAGAGTAACAGGGGGCCCCCAGCTTGTTGGGTCTGCGGGGAGCCAGGGCACCTGAAGAGAGAGTGCCCCTACAGGACTCCCAAGGCCCAGGCCAGCCCAGAAGGAAGGGCTAGGGCCCAAACAAGCAGGAATAGGGATGTGGCAGGGGGAAGACCCAGAAAGTGCTTCCACTGCCACCAACGGTGACATTTAAAGAGGCACTGCCCCCTGAGGCAGAAAGGGGGAGTGTCTGAGACAAGGGCTCCGTCAGAGACCAGCCACAGGGAAGAGGTGGTGAAGACGGAGGCCCCTAGAGAGAAAGGGGCTGGGGCAGAGAGGCCCCACCGAAATGAGGGAACCCACATAGGAGCCAGGAGGGCCCATGTGGGAACCCAAACAGAAGTAGGAACCCACGTAGGACCAGGGCGTTCTACAGGGGGAACCCAGACCCTACAGCTGGGAAGCAGCTGGCTCCAGACTTTGGAGGGCCTGCGAGAGGAAAGGGATGCCCTGCAGGCCCCACTATGAAGAAAGCTGGGGCAATAGGGACCCCTTTCCTCCCCTCCCCCGTGAGCATTTTTAAGGGGGAGGGTTTGTGGTGGGACGGCTGCCCCACCCCCATGTGAGAGGGAACTAGAGTAGGCCAGAATAGCTGTGCAAGCCGTCAGCCAATCAGGGAAGGGCCTACTGAGAGCCAATCAGGGCCGAGATTAGAGCCAGCCAATCAGGGCTAGGCTAGGCCCTATATAATGGCTGCCCAGAAGAGCAGCAGGTAGTCTGTCCCAGAATTTCATGGGGGAAGGTCTGTCTCCAGAGCAGGAGACCAGCATCTCGGGCTGGGCAGTACTGTATCTGGCCATCCGGTGGCCGAGACAAATTGTAACTGGCCCTTGAGACAAGGGGCTAGACTTTGGGGGTTGCGGTTAGCCACCGAGGCAGGTGCAAGGACTGTTGCTAACCCCTGCCCCCTGGAATGGGGTGAGGATGGACTAGTGGGCACTGCTGGAGGGGCAGTGGCCTGAAGGACACTGTCAAGCGGTGAGCAACGCGGCTCCAGATGCCAACGGAGGACAAGAGAAGGATGGGACGCTGCCAGCAGAGGGCGTTCCCCATGGGCTGAGCTAATTCCCAGAGCGACCAGCGGGAGGCGCCATGCTGGTGAGTCCCAACCCCGTCAAAACCACCCAGCCCTATTGTGGGCCCACTGCTACCCTGCAGACTCTGGTCTGGGCCAGCTGGAGTGGCCTCCCTCTGAGTGGGAGAGCGAGAAGGGGAGCTAGTGGAAGGGGAAATGGAGCCCCCCGGCACTCACAGAAACTCTTTCCCCTCTCGGTGGAGCAGGGTTCTTCCCTCTGCCCCCCAAATTCCTTCATATGGGGCAGGACCTCTTTCCCTTGCACCCACTCCCCTCCCCCCTTTCCTTGGTCTACCCCCCTCTCATTCCCGCTGCGCCTAGGCAGAGCTCTCCCTACCCCATATGGTGCAGAAAAGCCCTTGTGTCAGGGCCACAGCCCCACTGGAGCTCGGAAAGCTCCACTTTTGAGGAGGTGGGGGTGGGACAGAGGCTCAGGGCTAGCTTCACCTTCTGCCCTTTATTCTCCCCTTGGCCCTTCTATGGGGTCTCTGGGTGTGACAGGAATAGGAGCCTCCTTCCCAGCTGTCTTCCAGGCCCTGGGATCTGGCACAGCCTCCCAGATGGGCGCTTCCTGTAGCTGAGCCACGTCAGGGAGCAGTGGGGACAGGTCACCTCGTCCCAGCAATGCCGGCTCTCAAAGAGGCTTAGATGGAAGACCCCAGTCCCTCATGGAGGTAAGAGCCATTTACTTCTTGGGGCATGTGGGTCTCTTGGGGGAGAAATGGCATCCCCGATGCATAGCCTGGCTGGGAGCTTTCCGTGTCCCTGGATCCCAGCCCTGGTACAGAGCCCTATTTCTCATCATGATATCCTCAATTTATTCTCAGAGGCGGTGTCCAGGATCCTGGAGACTGTTTCCTGCTGCAGGAGGTTTGAGCGGGGAGAGATCACTCACTGTCACAACCCAGGGGTCTCCAACCCGGGTCTGCAGGGTTCATGGGAGCAGCCACACTCCAACCCTCCACCTCGAAGCCTGCTGAAAATTGCTTACCTCAGACCCATGAAGTTCAGCCCCAGTTTGAGGCTCCACTCCTGAGGTCCTATTGGAGGAGTCCCAGGAAAGCTCACTGGCCCCCTGGCCCTGCGTAAGACAGCAGCAGGAACACGAAGCTGACTGAACACCAGGCCTGCTCCCAGTTCTGGACCGGGCGCTGCCTGGTTCTGCTGCCGCTCCCCTGGCTTGATTTCCTGGCATCTGAGTTGTGGTGGTGATAGCAAGTTTGTCTTTTGCTGCTGATCTTCTAGTATCCTGACCCGGCTGACTCTCCACTCCTGTCATGTGAGTGTGGACTCTGGCTCTGGCCAGTAGGTCTGGCTGCCCTTGACCCAGCCGTGACGTTCACTTTTGTACAATTTCTCCAATGCCCCTTTCTGATCTCCAGCAAGATACACCAGTCCCTTGGCTCCCAAAGTCCCAGTTGCCCGCTATTCAAGGGCTGAGGGATAGTGCTTGTATCGCCCCACCCCAGCTGCTTTTCCTAGGGGAATCTCCCTAGAGCAGAGGAGAAATCTGCTCTTTTCTTAGGATCAGTCCCACCCTGGCCTCAGCTTGGCTATTTTGTTTACCTGGGGTCAGGCACCACTTTTGAAGCCCTTAGCGTGGGGGTGGAGGTGGGAGCAGGGGCTGAAGCTCCAGCAGTTTCCACCAAAGAACACCCCCCTGTCTTTCTGTGGTCCGGCTAGGGCTCCCCATCCACCCTGGAGTTGAACACCAGATGGGAGCTGATGGATTATCCTTCGTGGGCCATGTTCTTGTGTGTGATGAGAGGGCCAGGAGCAGATGCACCACGCCTGGCCAGGACCGGGCTAAACAACCTGTAATGCTAGGTGAGTCAAACCATGGCCACAATACAGACCCCCTGGGCATCCATGGGGACTGAATCTGGGCCCTTCACTACGAAGAGCACAACTCGTTCCAACTTGAGTCATGATGCTGGTGACCCCTGCCAGCCCCTCTGAGGGGGGTCAGTATTATCCCTGTTCGCTGGGGCATAGGGATAGAAAGCAACTGGCTGCAAGGTCACACACTACCTCCCTGACAGAGGCAGGAAGGAAGCGTGGGACTGATAGCAGTCCAGCTCCAACCACTAGACTCCACCCATTTCCAAAGTCCGAGAACCCAGGAGCCCTGACTCTGACACTAGGCCTTAAATGACAAGACCAACCTCCCTCCCACTCAGGAAGCCATAGAAGGGACAATCTGCTGAGCTCCCCTTGGCAATGCCGCTGTCAGAGACCATTGCTAGTGGGTGCCAAGTGCCTGAGCAGGGAACTGCTTGAGAGCCTCCTAGAGACTCGCAGGTGTTTGACTGTGACCCTCAGGGAGCCGTGGCAAGAGACTCTCCGGCTCTAACAAAGGGTTTCTGTTCTCCTAGACAGTCAGCCAGTGAGGCCACTTTGCAGAATGTGGAAGAGCCCTTTGGCGAGGCGTTGGAGGATTCACCATGAAGGTGGCAGCAGCGGCAGTGCCTGGGGTCCCCATGGGCCAAGCCTCAACTCCTGCCAATCCAGACTAATCTCCCCCTGCTTTCAGCAGCGCTTGGCTTTAGCTGCTGGGCCTGTGAGCCTAGCCCAGGGGTCTCAAACTCAAATGACCACGAGGGCTGCATGAGGACTAGTTCATTGGCCCAAGGGCCACATCACTGACACCCCCCCTCGCTATCCCCGACCCTGCCCCCAGAGGGGGCAGGAGGGGTGTGGCAGGGGCTCAGGGCAGGAGTTGAGGTGCAGGGGGCTCAGAGCAGGGAGTTGGAGGGGTGAGGCAGGGGGTGCAGGGTGCAGTAGGGGGCTCTGGGCAGGGGGTTGGGGTGTGGGGTGCAGTAGGGGTGCAGCAGGGGGCTCAGGGTAGGGAGTTGGGGTGCAGCAGGGGGTTGAGGTGCAGGCAGGAGGCTCAGGGCAGGGGGTTGGTGTGTGGGGTGCAGGAGGGAGCGCGACATGTGGCAGAAGGTTGGAGTGCAGGCAGGGGGCTCAGGGTAGGGAGTTGGGGTGCAGGAGGGGTGGGGGATGCAGAATGGGGCTTAGGATAGGAAGTTGGGGTGCAGAAAGGATGTGGGATGTGGCAGGAGGCTGAGGGCAGGGAGTTGGGGTGCAGCAGGGGGTTGAGGTGCAGGCAGGAGGCTCAAGGCAGGGGGTTGGGGTGTGGGGTGCAGGAGGGAGTGTGAGGTGTGGCAGAGGGTTGGGGTGCAGGCAGGGGGCTCATGGCAGGGGGTTGGGGTGCAGGATGGCATTGGCCTGTGGCCTGGAGCCGCTTACCTAGAGAAATAGCCCCGCAGGCCACGTGTTGGAGACCCCTGGCCTAGACGGAGCACTCAGGGATTTCCATCAGCCTGCTCAATGGCAAATGCAGCCACCCAAAGAAGTGAAGAATGGAAGTGAAAGAGTATCAGTGAGCAGAGCCGCGGAGAGAAGAGGGAGAACTCGAAGGTGGCTGGCGGCAGGAGGGAGGAGAAGTTGTTTGGGAGCCAGGAGAGGAGAAATAAATAGTTAATGACAAATGCTGCCGGCTTTCTCTTGTGTGGTGAAGGTTGAAAAGGGGTCTCTTTACTATCAGGCTAAACTTTAAAATAGCTGTGTATGGGGGGTGGGTCTATAAAGGTAAGAGGTCACTCTAGGGGCTGAAGTCCCAGATTCTGGGGCTATTGCCTCCTCCTACCAGCTGATCTCAACCCAGCAACTCCCTCAGGTGATAGCAGTAGTGAGCGCTTGTCCTCCTTTTCTGGACTAGCCACCAGAAAAAGGACATGATGCATGTGGCCAAGGAAAGAGAGAGGCAGTGTTGCCTGTTAACATGGCTCCTATGGGGGAGCACGGCAGGTTACTTTGCATTAGGTAGGAGCCACATGTCTCCAAACCTGCACCTCCAGAGACTTCGCTCCTGATCCCAGAGCGTCCTCAGAGTCCTAAAGCGCCAGATGGAATCTGGCCCTTCCCTCCACCTCAGCAGTCCAGAAAAAAGTTATTCATAGACATGTTCTGTGTCCTCTCCTGCCACACTCCCCTGTTGGCGACTAATGCAGTCACAGAGTCCAGGCTTGGATATTAGGGAACACTATTTCACTAGGAGGGTGGTGAAGCACTGGAATGGGTTACCTAGGGAGGTGGTGGAATCTCCAGCCTTAGAGGTTTTTAAGGTCAGGCCTGACAAAGCCCTGGCTGGGATAATTTAGGTGGGATATAACCCTTCTGCCCCTCTAAGTTGGCAGCAACAAGGGCCAGGTTCTGTATCTAGGGGTTCCATTTCAATAACGCAATGCAAAACCGGCTCGAGCCCCCACCCAGTGACCTGGGACAATTACATACCACCCCCTGGGTGCCTCTAAGAGGCAATACTTCCCCTCTCGTAAGCACGGAGTCTGAGTGTAGCAGAAAATGTTTAATAACATGAGGTAAACGACATCAGCATTAAATTGGAAAAACACCACAAACAGGATTCATAACACAAACCATGAGCAAAAAACCCACCCCAGCAAATTGGGCTGTCCTTTCCTGTTGGTTCTTGAAACCAGCAACCCAAGGATCACCAAAGTCCCAACAACCCCCTAAAGTCTCTGTCCCTAGTGAGTGCAGCCCCAGAGTTCAAAGGGGGGGGCGCACAGGGTGTTAAGGGGCACCTTACGTGATCCGAGGCTGACCGGCTGCTTCTCCGTGGGGTTCCGCCGCAGCCTTCACTACGAGCCGCTCCACTCCACCAGCTGTCCTGTGAGCTGCTCCCGCAGTCCCACGAACTGCTCTGGCAGCTGCTCCGCTCTGCTCTGCTCCGCTCACCGACCTGTGAGCCGCTCAGCTCCGCTCCAACCGTCCCCACGAGGCTCCACTCAGTTGCTAGAAAGATCGTTGCTGTGTCATGGGGGTCAGGCAAGCCCATTGGTCAGGCAGTACCCCACTGACTAAGTGCCCTCTCCAAGGAGTCTCTCAGAGAGTGGATTCTTCCTGAGGGGCCATCAACACCTTTCTGGCCCTCCTTTGTTTCTACTGTAAAGCTGGCTGTGGGCGGCTCCCAACCTCACAACATATTTCAGAAACGCACAGAGAGCATAACTTCCCATACAATGACAGCACATCCAATCCAACAGGATATTAATGTTCAACAGATCCAGACATTTTACATACCACCTCACAAGGCATGCATAATACAAAACATCTCATAATCATATCACAGTGGTGAATACTGTGCGCTACTGAGGGATACAGGCTTCCAGAGTGTCAGTGTATCATGGCCAATGGCAGTAAAAGCCCAAAGGAGATGCTCCCCTGGAACAGCCTTTGGTGACAGCAAGGTCCCCACTGAGAACTTCAGTGCGACTCTGCAGCTGTTACCCAGCTGTCCCACCCCAGCATCAGCTGCAACTCAGTGCTTTTTGAGTGGCTTCATGCTGGCTGCATGCCTAGACAGCAGATAAAATCTGCTAAATCTTTTCTTTCCCAGAAAGAGCCATTCCCATGTTTCTTTCAATTTCCACCCTCGTCAGACAGGAAACAAACCCAATGCAGAGTGGAGGGTGTCACGGCCGTGATGCACTCTGAGAAAACCCAATAGCATTCACAGCTGGCTGTGTAACTTTTCGTTGTCTGATCACTGCCTTCCTGCCTCCCAGCCTGAGATCCAAAGTGAAGATGTGGGGTGTTGAGAAGCGGCTTGCCATTAGAAGGGTTCAGAGTTAGCACCACATTGAGGTGGACTGAGGCCAGCTCGACCCCCCCCGCCCCCCGATAGCTGTTGTGTGAGGCCCACTACAGACTCAGGCAGAAGTTAGTTTGTTCTGGAACAGCCTTCTAAGGCCTTGTCTACACTACGAGAGTAGTTCGATTTTACTTAAATCGAATTTTTGGAATCGATATTGCAAAGTCGAACGTGTGTGTCCACACTAAGGACAGTAATTCGACTTTGTGAGTCCACACTAACGGGGAAAGCGTCGACATTGGAAGCTGTGCACTGTGGGCAGCTATCCCACAGTTCCCGGAGTCCCCGCTGCCCATTGGAATTCTGGGTGGAGCCGCAAATGCCTTCTGGGTAAAAAAAATGTGTCCAGGGTGCTTTTGGGTAACTGTCGTCATCCGTCCATCACTCCCGCCCTCCCTCCCTGAAAGCGCCGGCGGGAAATCAGTTCGCGCACTTTTCTAGTCAGTGACAGCGCGGACGCCACAGCACTGCGAGCATGGAGCACACTGCGACCATCGCTGCAGTTGTGGCCGCTCTCAACGCCTCGCAGCTTATCATACACCTTTCCCTGAGGCAGATGCAGATAAGTCAGGCGAGGAGGCTACGTCACCGCGGTGATGGCCTGAAGTCTGAGAGTAGCACAGACCTCTCAGAAAGCAGGGGACCCAGCGCCGAGGACATCACGGTCGCAATGGGTCATGTTGATGCCGTGGAACGGCGATTCTGGGCACGGGAAACAAGCACTGAGTGGTGGGACCGCATAGTGCTGCAGGTCTGGGATGAATCCCAGTGGCTGCGAAACTTTCGCATGCGGAAGGGAACTTTCCTGGAACTTTGTGAGTTGCTGTCCCCTGCCCTGAAGCGCAATGACACCCGGATGCGAGTAGCCCTGACTGTCCAGAAGCGAGTGGCCATAGCCCTCTGGAAGCTTGCAACGCCAGACAGCTACCGGTCAGTCGCGAACCAGTTTGGGGTGGGCAAATCTACTGTGGGGGTTGTTGTGATGCAAGTAGCCAAGGCAATCGTTGATGTACTGCTGCCAAAGGTAGTGACCCTGGGAAACGTGGAGGCGATCATAGATGGCTTCGCAGCGATGGGATTCCCAAACTGCGGTGGGGCCATAGATGGAACTCACATCCCTATCCTGGCACCGGAACACCAGGCCAGCCAGTACATTAACAGAAAGGGCTACTTTTCCATGGTGCTGCAAGCACTGGTGGACCACAGGGGACGTTTTACCAACATCTACGTGGGATGGCCGGGCAAGGTTCATGACGCTCGTGTTTTCAGGAACTCTGGTCTGTTTAGACGGCTGCAGCAAGGTATTTACTTCCCGGACCACAAAATAACTGTTGGGGATGTGGAGATGCCTATAGTCATCCTCGGGGACCCAGCCTACCCGCTAATGCCCTGGCTCATGAAGCCCTATACTGGCGCCCTGGACAGTGAAAAAGAACTCTTCAACTACCGGCTGAGCAAGTGCAGAATGGTGGTGGAGTGTGCTTTTGGCCGTCTCAAGGGGAGATGGAGAAGCTTGCTGACTCGCTGTGATCTCAGCGAAACCAATATCCCCATTGTTATAGCAGCTTGCTGTGTGCTCCACAATCTCTGTGAGAGCAAGGGGGAGACCTTTATGGCGGGGTGGGAGGTTGAGGAAAATAGCCTGGCTTCTGATTACGCACAGCCAGACAGCCGGGCGATTAGAAGAGACCAGCGGGACGCGCTGTGCATCCGGGAGGCTTTGAAAGCTAGGTTCCTGAGTGAGCAGGGTAACCTGTGACTGTAAAGTTTGTGTACAGAGAAGCCGAACCTGCCCCCGTTTCTTTACCCAGTTAATGTTGACTATCCTCTCCAGTTACATACCCCCTTCTCCCCCCCTTCCAACACACGTTTCGAAATAAAATCAGTTCTACTTTGTTAATGAACACCGTTTTCTTTACTACTGTTTTCGCGGGAATTTTTTAAAACTGGGACGCGGATTGTGGTGCGGAGCGGGTGTAGTGTAGTGACGCAAAGAAAGCTTCTAAACTCAAGGATTGACAGGCTCCGCTGTGGTGGGCTGGTTCTTTCAACGGAGCCTGTCACCCCTCCTGATCGGGACTGTGTGTATGGGGGGGCTATGTGACTTTGTGGCAGGGGGAGGACGGTTACAGATCTCCTGCTGTGTGGCTCTGTGATCCTGCATAAGGACCGCCGCTTAAGATCTGTAACTGCCCTCCCCCGCCACAAAGTCACAGAGCAACCCACCCCCCACTACAGAACATGAAAACCACCTCCCAGACTGACCAGGGCAACTAGTCACTGCACTGTGTATGTGCCCTGCTGCTGTACCTGCCCCCGCCTATGTACCCTGCCAAAGGTGACTGTCCTGTCCAATTACCATCCCCCTTTCCCCCCCTCCTCCAAAAGAACATGATGGAAACATTAGTTAACAGAAACATATTTTTTATTATCAACTACACATGGAACTGGGAGGTGAAACTTGGACGGGGGCTTGTGTCAGGCGGGAAGGAAAGAACTTGTCAAATTTTGGGGAATGAGAGCCTTCTGCTACTAGAGCTCTCTGCAGGGGTGGAGTGAGAGTTTGCGTGGACTCTGCCGCCTCTCCTTCTGTGCACTTTGGGTGAGGGGGGTATGGGACTTGGTGGCGGGGGAGGGCGGTTAGAGATGGACTGCAGTGGGGCTCTGTCCTCCTGCCTCCGTTCCTGCAGAACATCCACAAGGCGCCGGAGCGTGTCCGTTTGCTCCCTCAGTAGTCCAAGCAGGGTTTGAGTCGCCTGCTGGTCTTCCTGCCGCCACCTCTCCTCCCAATCCATGTTTGCTTGCTGCATTTGGGACAAGTTCTCCCGCCACTGGGTCTGCTGTGCTGCCTGGGCTCGGGAGCAGGCCATAAGCTCTGAGAACATGTCCTCCCGTGTCCTCTTCTTCCTATGCCTAATCCTCGCTAGCCTCTGGGAGTGTGATGCCAGGCTAGGTTGTGAGACAGTCGCAGATGGGGCTGTGGGAATGGGAAAAAGGGAGTGAATTCCTCAGAAAGATAAATGTAGTTGTGAACAAAGAACATAGTCTTTCTCTGTGAACAAGACCATGCACAGCACCTATCACATGCGCACTCAGCACAAGGTCGAATTCTCGGCCTTCGCATTCAGTGCCTGGGGGTTTGCACAGCACATTTGAGAACCGTGTCAGGACAACGGAATTTCTGTTGCAGGCAGACATGGTAAGCTGTAGACTCGTGGCAGCTTAAAACTTTAATATTAGCAATGGCCTCATTTCACATTGAAATCAATGTCGGTCCCTGCTGCCAGCAATCCGGCAAGCAGGAACTCTGCTCCTGTCCCACACCCTCGCGGCTGTCCCCGGGAACGATCCCTTTCGGCTGCCCCTCTCCTGCCTCCACCGCGTGGCTGCAAACCAGCGGTTACAGTTCTGTAAAGGAACGGTAAAGCAGTCCCAACACTAACATTCCCCTACCTCATTCAAAGCAGGTCACCATGAGCGACATCACCCTCATGAGGATCTCTGACAGCGAGAAAGAGAGAATGCTCCGGGAAAGCCTCCAAAGACCAGGGCCGTATGCCGCCCTGCTGTGCAGAGCAATGATTCCCGAGTACTTGCTTGTCTCGTGGCGCGGCAACGTGTCGTACTACGGAGGACCCAATAAGGCCGCTCTCCCCAGGAACCTAATGCAACGGATTTCCAATTACCTCCAGGAGAGCTTCCTCGAGATGTCACAGGAGGATTTCTGCTCCATCCCCGGACATATAGACCGCATTTTACTCTAGCTGCTGTAGCAGTGACTAAACAGTAGAGCGGCTTGGGCAGGACAATCATGCAAAACTGGACATTGCTAGATTTTTTTTTCAATAGTTGCACTGCCCATGACTGAACCGTTAAGCGCCTAGGGCAAACTAATCATGAGAAACCCATTTTTTTAATTGTTAATATTCCTGTTCTGTTAAAAATAAATGTTTAGATGTTTACAACACTTACTGGCTGATCCTTCCCCAGATTCTGTGTCCGGGGTAACGGCTGGGGACGGTTGGTAGGGGATCTCTGTAAGGGTGATGAAGAGATCCTGGCTGTCGGGGAAACCAGCGTTGTGAGTGCTGTCGACTGCCTCGTCCACCTCTTCTCCTTCCTCATCTTCCCCGTCCGCTAACATGTCCGAGGATCCAGCCGTGGACACTATCCCATCCTCAGAGTCCACGGTCACTGGTGGGGTAGTGGTGGCGGCCGCACCTAGGATGGAATGCAGTGCCTCGTAGAAACGGGATGTCTGGGGATGGGATCCGGAGCGTCCGTTTGCCTCTTTGGTCTTCTGGTAGCCTTGTCTCAGCTCCTTGATTTTCACGCGGCACTGCGTTGCATCCCGGCTGTATCCTCTCTCTGACATGTCTTTAGAGATCTTCTCGTAGATCTTTGCATTCCGTTTCTTGGAGCGCAGCTCGGAAAGCACGGACTCATCACACCACAGCGATGAGATCCAAGACTTCCCGATCAGTCCATGCTGGGGCCCTCTTTCTATTCTGAGATTGCACGGCCATCACTGCTGGAGAGCTCTGCATCATTGCCAGTGCTGCTGAGCTCGCCACAATGTCCAGACAGGAAATGAGATTCAAACTGGCCAGACAGGAAAAGGAATTCAAATTCAAATTTTCCCGGGGCTTTTCCTGTGTGGCAGTTCAGAGCATCCGAGCTCGTACTGCTGTCCAGAGCGTCAACAGAGTGGTGCACTGTGGGATAGCTCCTGGAGCTATTAGCGTCGATTTCCATCCACACCTAGCCTAATTCGACATGGCCATGTCGAATTTAGCGCTACTCCCCTCGTCGGGGAGGAGTACAGAAGTCGAATTAAAGAGACCTCTATATCGAACTAAATACCTTCGCGGTGTGGACGGGTGCAGGGTTAATTCGATGTAACGGCGCTAACTTCGACATAAACGCCTAGTGTAGACCAGGCCTAAGAGGAGCAGTGAGGGCAAAAAACCTAACTGGCTTCAAGACTGAGCTTGATAAGTTTATGGAGGGGATAGTATGACGAGACTGCCCACCATGGCATGTAGCCGATCTGTAACTGCTAGCAGCAAAAATCTCCAACAGGCGGTGATGGGACACTAGATGGGGAGGGCTCTGAGTTACTATAGAGAATTCTTTCTCAAGTGTCTGGCTGCTGGGTCTCCCCCACAAGCTCAGGGTCTAGCTGATCGCCATATTTGGGACTAGGAAGGAATTTCCCCCAGCTCAGATTGGCAGAGACCTGAGGGGAGGGGTCGCCTTCCTCTGCAGCACGCGGCACAGGTCACTTGCAGGTTTAAACTAGTGTCAATGGTGGATTCTCTGTAACTTGAAGTCCTTAAACCACGACTGGAAGACTTCAGTAACTCAGCCAGAGGTTAGGAGTCTATTACAGCAGTGGGTGGTGAGGTTCTGTGGCCTTCAATGTACAGGAGGTCAGACTAGATGACCTTCTGACCTTAACGTCTATGAGTCTTATTGAGTGGTTCACACTTAATGTAAAGAACCAAAACCTGGGAAATACCAGACAGGAGACCATCAAACAGGAGTAAAAAGCCTCAGCAAAGAGCTCCAGGATACATAGCAGGGCTCATGTGGCAGTGAGTTCCAAAGACAAAAGGACCCATTCATAAGATCATGTTATCTGAAGAAGCCACCCCAGAGACAGTTGCATCTCAGCGCTGGGCTAGCCATTCCCATCTAGTGTTGCTGTGCTGCTGTTCCTCAGCTGTTCCACCCCAGAGGTGACTGCATCTCAGCCCCAGGTGACCATTACCCAGCAGTGGAAAGAGTTCAATATTTGCTAAGGGTTTTTGTTTTCAGTTCTAAGAAATGCCTCATTTCTGAGAAGAGGCAGTTGGGGATGTAATTTCTGGACGGAGAGGCAGTGGTAACATCCAGAAATTCATTAGGGGGGTGTATCTCTGGCCAAGCTGTCCGGCCCCCCAAGTTGATCGCAGTTCCTTGTACTTTCAGTGCCTTTTAAAGCATGTGCACTTCCAGACCCTGCTGCTCCAAAGAGCCCGTGGAGGGATCTGGGGAATGAAGATTCTCTGCACCCTCCAGTCTCTGTCACTTGCTTTTCCAGCCTGGCCCCACCTCTCTGGGCCTCTCTGTGCTCCCCTCCCACACACACACTGCCTCCCACCCCCTCGCACTACAATGTGAGAGCAGGGCCGCCCCACCCACCTTCAAACCCCCGCCAGCTGGGCTGCTGGAAGGATAAGACACAGGAAGTTACGCTTTTGTTTCTCAGACAAAATTTTGCCTGCACGGAGAGGAGCGGAGATTTGGCCGGGTAAGAGCAGGGGGCGGAGGGGGAGGGCGTGTGGAGGGGTTTTGACCCAATCTAATCCATCCCCCTCAAGGAGCAGGATTGTCCCCCCCTACTCTATCCCCCCCGCCAAGGGGCAGGATCGTCCCCTCTGCTCTATTCCCCCAGGTTGCAGGATTGTCCCCTGCAGTCTATCCCCCACCCATGGGGCAGGATCGTCCCTGTTTGTTCCCCATGTTTCACCCTCCCTAACTGTGCTAGGGCATTGCCAAGTCACATGAGAAGTCTTGGCTCTCTGTGGGTGGAAATTCCCAGCAGCTGGGGGTGGGGGTGCGGGACAGGGGCAGTTCGGACCTTGTCCTCTGTCCAGCAGAAAGACAGGCACAGACAGATACTAATCTACCCTCAACACTGCATCTGGCTCATGGCGTGATTTGAAACACTGTCAAACTCTGACCAGTTCAACCAGCTAAAACCAGGGCAAACCCTTGGGCCTGTGCAATCCCCCAGAACAGTGGCTTGTCTTGCGTTAACCACGATCGGGACATTTACAGGCACAAGCTAATCTATGGAAGGAGAGCCGGCCCCTCAGATGTTCACCCCCTCCCCCCACACACACACACAAAAATGAGGGGTTCTATATATTTGCTTGCCGGTTTTTTGAGCCGCTTTTCCAGCCCTTGCCACTGGAGGGAGAAGCTGGAGAAGGGGCTCTAAAGACCAGCAAGCAAATATATAGAACCCCCTTTTTTGTGTGTGAACATCTAGGGGGCTAGCTCTTTCCGTGGGTTAGTTTGTGCCTGTGATGCGCACTGCTTTGCCTTATCACAGCGCAGCAATCCCATGCCTCCAGCAGCTGGGGATTGCAGGAAAACCCCAACTGCCCTGTGAATCTGGCAACTTTTCAGTGGATGAAATCCTGATAGATTATGTCCAAAGAGGGAGGGAAACAAAATTCCCATTTCCTATCTTGACGGGGGGGGGGTCTACTTAGGATGAAAAAACAAATTGGGCCGGCCCCGGTGCTTGCTCAGGAGACATCACTGATGGTAGGACAGATAGAGCCGGTCCCCTTTGGGGCACATCGGTGGCTGGGAGGGATCCCAGGGTGGGAAACTGGGGAGTCTCCAGCAGAAAAAGGAGACTTTGGTGCTCCAGGACCAGAGCCCAGCGTTAGGGGAGTGGGGTTGGGCCAGGGCATGTTCTTTCCCTTTTCTGTGCCTCGGTTTCCCCCACCCAATGCCCAGGGCTCTGTGGGGGTGAGAGGGTGAATTTGCTCTCACGCCAGCTGGAGGAAAGCTCGGCCAGTCAGCACCCAGCTCACTGCATGATGGGAAGGAAGCTATTTCCTTGTTAGGCCCTGAGCGTGGCCTTTCCTAAGGCCGAGCTCGGTGCCTCCCGGACTCGGGCTCCAGCAGCCCCTGTGTCTCCCCAGCTGCCCTCGGCAGCAAGTCGGACTGAGATCAAACTCCTCTCAGAGGCTTGTGCCCCTGCCGGGCGTGGCACTGCCAGTGATTAGCCCCTGGCACATGGTGTCTGCCAGGCCGTAGGCAGCAGAGAACAGCCCAGTGTCACCAACAGCCCCAGCGCTAAGGTAGGCTGGGCACAAGCCAACAACAAGTGCTGTGATATGGCCAAAGAGCGTTGGCCATGCTCCCAGCCCGGCAGAGGGGTGGGTGGTGGGTGTCTCTCCAGGGACGCAGAGACGCTGACAGTGTGCAGGGGGCCATGGGGGATAATCAGCTGGACGTGAGCCCCCGTGCGACAGTGTGGCCAAAGGAGCTAAGGATGCCCAAACAGGGGAATCGCGCGTAGAAGCAGAGAGGTCAGTTTACCTCTGGATTTGGCGCTGGTGCGACCGCTGCTGGGGTCCTGTGTTCAGTTCCAGAGCAGTCCAAGGAGGATGTGAATATATTGGAGAGGGGGCAGAGGGGGGCCACGCGAATGGTTAAAGGATTACAAAACGTGTCCTGGAGTGATAGACCCCAGGAGCTCAAGCTGTTTAGCTTTGCAAAGAGAAGCTCCCACCTCCCGGGGTGACTTGCTCCAATCTAGAAGCACATACACAGGGATCAAATATTTAATAATGGGCTCTTCAGGCTATCAGAGAAAGCTCTAACGTGACCACATGGCTGGAAGTTGAAGCTGGACACATTCAGCCTGGAAAGAAGATATCCGTGTTTACCAGGGAGGGGAATTAACCATGGGAACAATGTACCAAGGAGTGCGGTGGATTCTCCCTCGAGGTGGGATGTGTTTCTAAGAGATCTGCTCTCGTTCAAACAGGAATTAACTGGGTGCAGTTCTCTGGCCTGCGTTATCCAGGAGCTCAGCCTTGGTCCCTCCTGGCCTGGGAATCTACCAATCTCCGCCATGACTTCTTGGAATCCATCTTCTCGCTCTGGTGCCACCCCGGGGACAGGGAAACAAAGATCCTATGATCATATGTGGTCTCAAAAAGTTATCACGATACAGACAGACAAAAAGAAATGCCATTGAGTTGTGTGTTAGGCCTTTTACTTCACTTGGCCAATTAACTTCTATAATTGGTAATTTTATCTTCATTAATAGCTGCCAATTATTGGTTACTTGTTAGTCACTATTGGCTGCCAGCTGTTGGTTATTTAGTACCCACCATTAGCTGTCAGATTATTTCATAGTGACAGTGTGGAGAAATGGAAAATAAAAGTTTTGCTGAAAAATGGAAAACTGACAAAATCAGAATCTTTTCATGCAAATTTCCATTTTCAAAGAACAGTCAAATTTTAGTATCTCTTGGGTTTCTGTCTTCACATTTTTAGGTAGCTATCATTGTTTCTCAGGTTTCAATCTTCAGTTTTCTGTCTTCGGTTTTCAGTTCTTGTTTATCGTGTTTTGGTCCAGGCTTGTCAGTTTTGTGGCTCTAATTATCACTTTACATATCTACCATATCAGATTTTCTTCTTCATTTCAGGGCTGTTTGTTATTGGTTTTCTGTTCTTGTGTATTAATTACAAGATTTCACTGTATGTTTTTTCAGCTTCACTTATTATGGTCTCTCTACTGATTATCAGCTTTTCGTTTTCTTTATAAATTTAGGGTGTTTAAACATTTTTTTTCAGTTCTGCTATTCACTTATTGCTCCTTTTCACTATTGGTTTTCTGCCTTTGACTATTCATTTTCTAATTTTGACTAGGTTTTGTGACCTTGATCTGGTTTTCATACTTCAATTACTGGTTTTCTATTTTGGCTATTGGTTTTCTGATTTCAATTAGTACTTTTCTGGCGTTGATTACTGAGGGCTTCTGCATTCAGTAATTGGTATTCTGATATTGATTCCTGGTTTTATGTCTTTGACTTTTGGTTTTCTTGGCTTCTATATCTGGTTTTCTGACTTCCATTTCTGGTTTAGACTCTTTGACTATTGGTTTTCTTGACTTCAAATGCTATTTTTTATTATTGTTGATTTTCAGACTCTGTTTCCCAATATCTTACTTTGATTACTGGTTTTCTAGCTTTGATGACTATGATTAGTGGTTTCCTGTTTTTGACCATTGGTTTTCAGATATTAATGATTAGTTCATTGATTGATTTCTTTCACTGCTTTTCTGGTTTCAGTAACTTGTTTTCTGATTTCAATGACTAGTTTTCTGCTTTTGATTATTTCTTTTCTGACTCTAGTTATTGGTTTGCTGAGTTCCATGATTGGCTTTCTGTGTCTTCAATGACTGCTTTTCTATAATCACCAATTGGCTTTTCTGGGTTTAGTTATTGCTTTTATAATAACTAGTGATTAGAATAACTAATTGTGACGTTGTGCAGTCTATATGGTTTTATAAAAACTTGATAATAAGTCAATATAATGTAACTGAGCTGGTTTTAGAGAAAATACGGTAATAAGTGAATGTAACGTAACTGGGATATGCTTCATGCAAAAGGTCTCTTGTAAGGTATCATTACAAAGCTTATTATCTACTGAGTATGATCATCTGATTTGTATAAATGTACCACTCTTGTATCTAAAACTAGAAATATAAAATGTAACTCTGAGGGCCTATTGTAATTGTGTAAAGTGTGGACCATTAATGATGGTTTGGAATCTTGATGACTCCCATTGTCTGCAGATGGCTGTATTTACCTGTGAGTCTTCCTGTATATGTGTGTGCTGGCAAGTGAGTAATGAAGTCTTGCAGTGACATGTGATCATGTCACCTGAACTGGAATCCATCTTTAACCTGGTGCTTTTCCAGTGAGGGGGGGTGGAAACCCAGAGAGACAAAGAGTTCCCGCCTTATGCAAAAGATATATAAAGGGGGGAAGAGAACAGAGAGGGAAGGAAGCCATCATGAAGAATCCCCTAGCTATCACCTGAGCTGCAACAAGAGCTGCACCAGGGGAAAGGATTGTGCCCAGGCCTGGAAGATGTCCAGTCTGAGAAAAACTTACTGAAGCATCTCTGAGGGTGAGATTATCTGTATTTAGTTTGATTAGGCATAGATTTGCGCATTTTATTTTATTTTGCTTGGTGACTTACTTTGTTCTGTCTGTTACTACTTTGAACCACTTAAATCCTACTGTCTGTATTTAATAAAATCACTTTTTATTTAGTAATTTACTCAGAGTATGTATTAATACCTGGGGGAGCAAATAACTGTGCATATCTCTCTATCAGTGTTATAGAGGGCGAACAATTTATGAGTTTGCCCTGCATAAGCTTTATGCAGGGTAAAACGGATTTATCTGGGTTTAGACCCCATTGGGAGTTGGGCATCTGAGTGCTAAAGACAAGCACGCTACTGCGAGCTGTTTTCAGGTAAACTTGCAGCTTTGGGACAAGTGATTCAGACCCTGGGTCTGTGTCTGGAGCCAGACAGGAGTGTCTGGCTCAGCAAGACAGGGTGCTGGAGTCCTGAGCTGGCAGGGAAAACAGGAGCAGGGGTAGTCTTTGCACATCGGGTGGCAGCTCCCAAGGGGGTTTCTGTGATCCAACCCGTCACACTAATAATCTGTGATTACTAGTGTTGAGTTATCAGCATTTGAAACTATGTTTTTCTCTCATTTCATCAATTTTCTCTCTTCAATTATTAGTTTTCACTTAACGTTGTTTGGGTTTTATTTAGTTTCAATGACCTTTATGTCACGGGTTTATTTTGCACCACCTATCTTGATGGATCACCTTGAGTCACCTGTGGGGGGATCTTTTGTTCAAGATGGAAAAAAAATTCCTTGTCTCTCGCTGCATCGCAGATGTTCGTTCATGTTGCGAAGGAGGTCAGAGAGACCTGCAGTCTGCCCCCAATCCAGGTAAGTCCTCGTTTCCCATCAACCCAATGCTGGTTCCACCCCCCACTCCATCACCCCCACCTGATTCTTATTATTCATTGTCTCTATTGCCAGAGCACCTCAGAGCCCCCCCTTCCTAGACCAGAACCCCATTGTGCCAGGCGCTGGTCAAACCCCGAACAAACAGCCAGTCCCTGCTCCCATTATTCTCCCTCCACGCTCACGTCATGCCCAGGATCTCGGTGTCGGTGGCTGGGTTTGGCAGCAGCCTTCAGCTCTGGTCTCCTCTCTGTGCTCCCAGCCCCAGTGTGACCCTTCTCCTGCGCTCTCTGTTGCAACGCCTGGACCTGTTGGTGCGAGATTGGCAGCTCTCCGAAGCCTACGGCGCAGAAGAGGGACAGGAGTATCTCAAAGACATCACACAGGTAATGACCAGAGCCGAGCACCATGTGTGTTCATGGAAACAGCAAACTCCGGCTGTGGGGCGGAGCTGAACGTTTCCATGGTGGGTCTGATTTCTCGCTGATGGCCACAAATGTCGGTTTAACTCCCGCAGGACCTGGCAGCCTCTTCTGAGTAGCCCCTGGTGTTGGGAGCCCTGAGGGCGAGAGGGACCCGGTGCTATCTACTGCTCCACCCTGGCACTAGGTTCACCAAGAGCAGGGCAGGGACGCCAGGCGGTAAGAGACCCCACTTCCCCCCGGGTTACACCCCCAGCCTCCCTCTCCCCTCTTCTGCGCTGCCCCTACCCACATCCCTGCCCCCATCTTCCCCTCCTGCCCTGCCCCCACCCCATAATCCCAGTGCCCAGCTCACTCTCCTTGGTTTAGAATGGGCTCTCCTGCCCACTGCCCAGGGGCTCTCACTAGGTCACGGGATCTGTGCGGGAAGGGAGGGGGACATGAGGGGACACTGCTGGGGTCCTGGTCTCCTGTGGGGGACACAGCTGGTTCCCCCCTCTTAATAGGTCCCCTGTCACCCCCCCCACACACACTGCAGCCTCTCCCTGTTACTCACCCCCACTGCTCCCCCATTTTCCCCCTGGCAGTGGGGTGTGGGAGGGAGCTAAGCAGCTGTTGCCCAGAGATGGAATCTCATTTACTGTGGCACAAACCTGCCCCCTACATCCCCCATTTAACTTGTGCCCTGTCCTGGGCACCTGGATCCCTCCCGGATGCCTGAGTCCTTTTCCCCCTGCAGACATGGACGAGGATTTCCGGCAGTGCCTGTGTGACTACATCAGCACCGTGGTGCACTCAGCAGGGACACACGTCCGGATGGACTGAGCCGGGCTGGTGCTGACGGGGGCTCAGCTGGCTGCCAGGATCAAGGTGAGAGAGTGGGGTCTGCTAAAGGGGAGGGGGGCCTGGAGGAAAGACAGCAAAAGGGGCTGAAAAGCGGGGGCCAGGTGATCAGCAGGTGGCACCGTGCTGCAGAGAGTGGGGCGGGGGACTCAGCAGGGAGTGGGGCGGGGGACTCAGCAGGGGGCGCTGGGCTGCAGGGAGTGGGGCGGGGGGCTCAGCAGGGGGTGCTGGGCTGCAGGGAGTGAGGCAGGGGGCTCACCAAGGAGTGGGCTGAGCTGTCCTTGATCCCAGTTCCCCCGGGCGTTATTCCCCACAGGACGTCTCCCGATACTTGAAGACCCAACGCTACGACTTCTCCTCCCCTCTGAAGGTACCAGGTTGCCCCTCCCTCAACTTCTCTGATTTGCAGGGGAGGGGGGCACTAGTTCTATTGACCCCTCACCCCAGGTCCTCCTCCCTTTGGCTAATCGCACTAGGCCAGGAGGGGGGGGGCACCATAACAGCTGCTCCAACTGTCCTGATCGGGGACCCCCAGCTCCCAAGAAGTAAAGGGACCCCCAGGGAGCTGCACCAGAGAACTGGCCCTCTCTACTAGGGTGGCAGCAACATGGCCATAGCTGTGGAGTCATTGGGGGGCTGCCTCCTGGCTCTGAGGGAATGTGGGGGGTCAGGGGCCAGTGGGGAGGTGAAAGCGGGGAGCAGGGTCCTGGAAGAATGGGGGGAGGTGGTGAGGGGGGCTCCTAGTTCAGAGATGGTCCCATCCCAACCCCCACCCTGTCCCCTCTCCCCCCACAGATGGCTGAAGCATTTGCAGCGATGAGAAAGGAGAAAAACAGCAAAGCAGTAGAAGCCGCCAGGAGAGAATATGAACAATTTGTGCAGGAGCTGCTGAACGCAGAGGGTCTGGGAGTCGGGAGTGAGGGGCACCGGCAGAGCTCGGGGGAGCAGGGCTGGGACAGCAGGGGTCTGTGGGTTGGAGGGGGCTGCGGATGTATGAGTCACCCAGCCACGGGGGGTGCTGCTAACACTAATACCCATCCCTAATGGCCCCTCTCTCCCCGCTTTGGGCAGGACTGTGGCCACCAGAGTATAAACTGCTGCCTGAGGGTGAAGCCTGAGGAGATGAAGAGACGGCTGGAGGGGAAACGCAGGGAGCTGCTGAAGTATTGCCAGGGGCAGCTGTGGGGCGAGGACACCCAGAAACAGGCTGCCCTAAAGGTGCTGGAGCAGGGGCTGGCCGGGAAGACGTCCAAGTTCCTAACAACCTACGGACAGCGCTTTAAAGAGAAGGCTGTGCGGTTGGGCCTGTACATTGGAGAGAGTGTCCTGGCTGTGGTGGGTGCGGGTGTTGTGGCGGGCATCAGCCCAAGTTTGGTGGTCAAGGTCGGAGCGGGGGGCCTTGTCCTGATCAGGAGGATGGTGGGAAGATGGGTGTGGGGCTAATTTGGTTTTAGAATACAACAGGCACCAACGCCTCAGGGCAGGGGGATGAGGGGCAGGGTATTCATGCTGCGGGGTGACAGATAGTGGGGAAGAACCATCACACCCCACCCCGTGCAAGTCTCTGTCCCAGCCCTCAGCACTGGGAACCTCTGTATGCAAAGGATGGGGATAGATAGATAGATGTATGGAGTGGAGATAGATAGATAGATAACCCTTCTGCCCTTCAGCGTTAGCAGGAACAAGGGCCGGGTTCAGGATCTAGGGGTTCTATTTCAATAACACAAGACAAAACCGGCTTGAGTCCCCACCCAGTGACCTGGGACAATTACATACCACCCCCCGGGCTCCTCTAAGAGGCAACACTTCCCTTCTCACAAGCACGGAGTCTTAGTGTAGCAAAAGCCTTTTAATAAAGGAGGGAAATAATGTGGCATTATGTTGGGGAAACACCACAGACAGGATTCATAACATCAACCATGAGCAAAAGACCTACCCCCAAGTAAGTTTGGAAGTGTCCTTTTCCCCTGAGAGTCTTAAGTCCAGCAGCCCAACAGTCACCCCACCCACAGTTTCTGTCCTTGGTCAGCGCAGTTCCAGAGTTCAGAACTTCATCTGCAGTGTTTAGCTCCCAGCCTGAGTGGAAGGGGGTGGAGGTATGGCGGCACGTTACATGCTCCACTGCTCAGGTCCATGGCCGATTGCCACGCCTCTCCATGAGGTTCTGCTGCAGTGTTCACCGCCAGCCACTCCTCTCCACCAGCCCCTCACCAACATGTCTTCAGACTCCCCCTCCACTTAACACAGCTTGCTGTGATTTCAGCTGTTAGTAGGGGAGCCTCAGTACTGGCACACTCAGAACCACAAGCCCAAAGTAGGACCAATGCTTAGACCTAGGAAGCAGTAATCTCAGTTCTGCAGTACATAACAAGACTCCTAACAGAATCAAAATTAACTCTGCTATTATTATATGGAGGAGGAGAGAGAGGAAATCAAAGTTTTGTTTCATGCCCTAGAAGGAACCCACATCTATCCCCCAGACTACCTCAATTCACAGGGCTTTGGAACCCATGTCCCTTGCCTAGCGAGTACTACTTGGTTGAGGGCGAGTTCCTCAATCATAAAATGTCAAGTACAGTTCTACTGTCCTTGATTCACATAACCAGGATAATAACACTTTAGTACTCCTGCCCCAATAGCAAAGAGACTGGGGGTCCCACAGCAGCCAAAGTGACCATTTGGGCAAGCAGGGTGGGTGTGCCCATGCAAATTAGATCAGTCCCTGAAGTTCTTTTCCACAGCTCACCACCAGATGTCAGGGTAGAGCTCATTCTGACTCTGCTTATAGATAGATAGAGAGGGGGTGGATGAGCTCCGAGCCGGCCCCTGCATCTCTCCGTTGCAAGTTTCATTTGGTTTTCATTTTCAAAAACTGGGTGGGAACTTGATTTTCATATTTTGCATTTGGGGTTTTTTCACATTTTCTTCTCACCTGAACAAGTGTGTGGAGTGGACAATTTTGGTTTCCCCCCCCACTCATTTCCCACTGATTTGAAAAATGATACAAACGGAGGAGGGACATTAGAAAACCCCAAAATCCCCCTTCCAACATTTTTCAGTTTATTCTTGGGGCTCCAGCGGGGGGAGGGCAGGGCCTCGGGCAGAAGGAGTGGGAGGAAGTAGGCTAGCCTCCCCAAAGGGGGGGGCGGTTCACTAGTCATCCATTTGACTGTGAGTCCTATGCTTAGATTTTACCAATCAAGTGCTAAGTGTAAGCTCCTCAGCCACTGTAACAGCCTTAACATGGAGTCCCAGACAGTCCCCTCGGGTACTCCGATCTAACTGGTCACTGTGACGTTATTGACAGAATCTGTAACCATATAGATCACTGTTGCAACTACTGTTATATATTTGCAGCAAATATTGTACAAAGGTTGTCATGTGAGGTCTCTATGGGAAGGTTATGATTGGCTGGTTATAATTATGCTATCTGTATATGTGTATTATTTTTGTAGTTGAAGTTATGAATGTTGGCTCTGTACTGTTTGTATTTCAAACCAATCCTGTAATAAACTATCTCAAATTATCTATTTATCTCTTATTAAATAAGAGTTAACGACACAGTTAAAGCAGGTAAATATAGACACATACAAATGAGTTACAGTCTTAAGTTTCAGGAAGATGTGGCCAGGAAGGGAGGGGCCTGGTTTGGACTGAAGGCGGCTCAGAATGTGACAGGAAACAATGCCCCACGGTAGGGGGAAGGGGGGTGGGGTGGGGCAGGGCGTTTAGATCCGGAGCCCCTGCTGCAGGGCGCATGTAGTGGGAAAGAACCATCACCCCCCATCCCGGGCAAGAGTCCGTTCCAGCCCAGAGCATTGGGAAGCTCTGTATGCAAGGAAATAGATAGATAGAATGTACAACATGTAGCTAGATTTCAGGAGGACATAGAAATTGGTTTACAGTGGGATCACTGAGATCGGAATCCAACCCTGACCCCATCAACATCAGACAATAAATAACCCGGCTCTGGTTCCTGTGCTCCAAGCCGGCCCCTCCAGCCTTCAGTTGCAATTTCCACTGGTTTTCCTTTTCAAAAGCAGGTGGAAAAAATAGATTTTCCTATTTTGGGTGTTTCTTACATGAGCTTTCGCAGGAAGTGCCTAGGCAAGTCTCCCCAGGTATAAGGAGTCGAGTCCTTCATGCTGTCTGGACTGATTTCCAGGAGATCCCTCAGCCTGGGTTTCGTGTTTCTGAAGTTCATGATTCTCAGCTAGGACAGGACGGTCTTCACGGCTCTTCTCCCTGCAGATGGACACGAAGGCGTCGCCACCCAGGATGACGTCACAGCTCAGCGCCAGCTGCACCTTGGCCTCTTCTATGTCTCTGTTCCCAAGATTTAGGCCTCCAGCCTTCACACCCCTGAGGAAGAATCTCCCCATGCGCCCAGTCACAGACCAGGGAAATAGCTATAGTCCCAGCGGCGATTCCTCCTGCAGCTGGGACGGGGCCTGGCCCTGCCATGCTCACCACCGGGAGCTGAGGCCAGTGTGTGAATACAGGAACAGACACCAGCCTTTTCCAAACGCCAGTTCCATTCATCTCAATGGAGGGGCCCAAAGCCTAAGAAGCAAAGGGATCTAACCCACCCAACCGTTCACACCCCTCTGTCTCAGCTAACACTTAGGGAGGCTTCCCTTACCCAGACCCCATTCCCCACTTCTGGGGCTGGATGTCCCACACCGAGGTGTAGGTGGTGCAACCTCATGGTCAAAGCAAGAGTCTGGCCTAGTGATCAAAGCAGAGCTGGACGGCAGAAGCGGAGGTGAGGTCGGGAGGTCAACCAAGGGTAAGCGCCAGGGGTTCAAGGCAGGCAGGGCATAGGGCTGGAGTGGAGCAGCCAAGGGGTGGAGCCGGGGACAGGAAGCAGGTCTGACACAGCTAATACATGAAGTGTTTGTAAAACAGTCCTGGCATCTTCCACATCCTTCACAGGTGGACAATACACAGGGGATGGGCAGCAGCTCGGGCGCAGCAGGTGTATGGAGATGGAGACACTGGCTGGAAGAACCAGGGGAATGTGGAGGGCCCTGACTGACTTCCTCATCGGCCGAGTCAGCCTCTGGTCAGGGATGGAATGGGCCATGGAGACCCAGCTCCTGTTTCCCGTATCTGGACCGTATCTGCAGGAACTTTGCTGGGAGAGGTCTCTGGAGCCTCAGGTCTGCTCCCCTCCACTGATGCGGCAGGCCCTGGTGTCTCGGCTCTGCTCTCCAGTGTTGAGGCAGAGTCTGGAGTTGCCCCATCTAAGGATCCAGAAGAGAAACCTGCTCAGATGCCTTCGATCAGCGGTTCTCAAACTGTGGGTCAGGACCCCAAAGTGGGTCACAACCCCATTTTAATGGGGTCACCAGGGCTGGTGTTAGACTTGCTGGGCCCAGAGCCCAAAGCCAAAGCCTCAGCCCCACCTCCTGGGGTAGCGGGACCAGAGGTGAAAGTAAGCCGGTACGGCCCGGTACGGCGTACCAGCAAGAGCCAGTACGCCGTGCTGAACCAGACCGACTGGTGATTTAAAGGGCCCGGGGCTCCCTGCAGTGGCCAGAGCCCTGGGCCCTTTAAATCACCTCCTAAGCCCCGCTGGCAGAGCCCTGGGGTAGCAGCGGCAGGGCTCCGGCCGCTGCGGGGAGCCCCGGGCCCTTTAAAGCGCCGCCCGAGCCCCGCTGCCGGAGCCCTGTGGTAGCGGGGGCAGGGCTCCCATAGTGATTTAAAGGGCCTGGAGCTCCGCTGTGGTAGCGGTGGGAGCCCTGGGCCCTTTAAATCACCCCGAGCCCTGAGGCTCCCAGCCGCCTCTGCAGCTGGGAGCTCAGGGGGTGATTTAAAGGGCCCGGGGAATTTAAAGGCCCCGCCTCTTCCGGTTGAGGCCACGCCCCCTGCACAGAACTCCAGAGTACCGGTAAGTCCTTTAAGTTACTTTCACCCCTGAGCGGGACCCAGTCTTCAGTATTAGCCCTGCATGGCAGGGCTCAGATTAGAGGTCCCCCTGCCTGGGGCTAAAGCCCTTGAGCTTCGGCTTTTCCCCCTCCCATACCCTGACCGAGGTGGCAGGGCCCAGGCTTTGGTCCCCGCTCCTGGGATCGTGAAGTAATTTTTGTTGTCAGAAGGGGGTCACAGTGCAATGAAGTTTGAGAACCCCTGACCTAGACCTTCCCAGTGCCCCTGTGTCCTCAGTGTCTGTCTCCCACAGCTCCATGTTAGGTGGGGTGAGGGTGCGGGACTGACAGATGGAGCATGAACCAAGGCAGAGCCATGGAATGGGAGTTGTGTTTGCAGCCCAGACACCAGGGTGATGGAAGCCCGGGACACACACAACAGGTTGCATTCCATTCACTACAGATGGTATAAACTTTTATACAGGGTAAGCTCATGTTGTTCGCCCTCTTTCTCAAAGTAAAGAGAGAGATGCACAGCTGCTTGCCCCTCCCCCCCAGGTAACAATTATCTACACTGGGTTTATTAACAAACAAAAGTGATTTTGTTTAGTATAAAAGGTAGGATTTAAGTGGTCATAAGAGATAGGAGCCAGAACAAAGCAGGTTACTAAGCAGAAATAAGCAGAACATGCAAACGAAACTGGAGTCACTAAAAACTGGTTACAAATAATAAGTTCTCGCCCTAGATGTGGTTCTAATAATTTTTGCGCAGACTGGACGCCTTTCCAGCCTGGGTCCAGCCCTTCCTCCTGTTCAGCCTTAGATGTTTCCAGCAGTCATCTTGGGTGGGGTCCCCAGGGAGAACTGGCCACCTGGATTATCTCACTCCTCACCCTTAAATAGGATTGGCATCAGGCGGGAGTCCACTGTTTCAGTTTGACCCCCTCCCAGCTCCTCATGGAAAAGTACATGGTTTAAGATGGATTCCAGTATCAGGTGACATGGTCACATGTCTCTGCAAGACCCCTGATAGCCCCTTCCCATGGGATTACAGGAAAACAAGTCCTTTTACAGTTCATTGGCAAGAAAACAATGGGCCATCAAGATCCTGAAGTACCTTTAATGGCCGTCACTTAGCATGACTACATTGATTCCTCCTGTCTTCAACACTGGGCTGGACTCTTCCTAAGGGCCATTGACTGCGGGGGGGAACGGGTGGCTCAGTGGGAGGGGTTTTGGGAGCCCCAAATGTACCAGGCGCTGCACAGACAAGAGATAGTCCCAGTGCCAAAGAGCTCACAGTGTAAACAGACAAGTTTTATCTTCCCCATTGTGTATATGGGGAAACTGAGCCCCAGAGACATGCAGTGACTTGTCCAATCACATGAAGCATCTATGGCAGACCCAGGCATAGAACCCAGGAGTCCTGGCTCTCAGCCTTGCACTTGGGTGACAAGCTCTGCTCAATTCTTCCTGCATTTCACCAGCATTCTCCTATCATTCCTACAAACCTAGCCCTGAGCCTTGAAAACTGTCCATCCCCGGGACAGTATACATTCCACGCGTACCCTGGATCATTCCCAGAGGCGCAGTGGGGCCTGGGAGCCAGGACTCCTGGGTTCTGTGCTTGACTCTGGAGACTTTGGGATTGACACCTCAATATGGCTGCTCAGCAGGGTGGAGAATGTCACACAGGGCCCTCTCTCTTTTAGTCTGCAGAAGAGAAGAATGAGGGGGAATTTGGTAGCTGCTTTCAACTACCTGAAAGGGGGTTCCAAAGAGGATGGATCTAGACTGTTCTCCGTGGTACCAGATGACAGAACAAGGAGCAATGGTCTCAAGTTGCAGTGGGGGAGGTCTAGGTTGGATATTAGGAAACACTATTTCACTAGTGGTGAAGCACTGGAATAGGTTACCTAGGGAGGTGGTGGAATCTCCTTCCTTGGAGGTTTTTAAGGCCTGGCTTGACAAAGCCCTGGCTGGGATGATTTAGTTGGGGTTGGTCCTGCTTTGAGCAGGCGGTTGGACTAGATGACTTCCTGAGGTCCCTTCCAACCTTGATATTCTATGAGTCTATGATTCTCCTCTCAGGGGCTCGGACTCCAATCCGGCCCCAGGGCAAGGCACTGGCTGACTCTGGGGTGTGGAGAATGGGACATTGGGCATTTCCCCTCTAGGATGTGACAGCTCCAACAGTGTGTCAGCTGTTTATGAATTGTTGCCAATTGCAGTTCACACCTTTGGGCTAAGCAGAGATCAGGACCGGCCCATTCCTGGCTGTGACATTTGACATTGAATCCAGTTAAGAAGTTCCTTTGTGTACGAATGACAACCCCAGAGATTGACTGTAGTCATGAGCGGCCTTTGCACCTTATCTCTCTATCTCCATACACCCTTCTCTATCTATCTATCTACCCCCTTGCATACAGAGGTTCCCAGTGCTCAGGGTTGGGACAGATCCTTGCCTGAGGTGGGGGGTGATGGTTCCTCCCCATTACACGTCCCCCATAGCAGGTGCTCTTGAGCCAAACGCAGTGCCCTGCCCGCCCCCCATCTCCCCCTGCCATGGGAGGTTGGTGTCTGTCATATTCTGGGTACGAACAAAGCCCTCAAAAAGCAACACGCCCATTGCAATGCTGCGGAGGGGCTGTATAACTGGCACTGAGCTGCAGCCGATGCTAGGGCGGCTGTGACGGGATCCTCAGGGTACAATCTGGAACTGTGGCACCTCTGCGCCCCTTTAACAATCCAGCTTGGGCTGTCTTACAAAGCTTTCCCAGAGACTGGCAGCCAGCCCCTCCAGGCGCTGTGATCACTCAGCCATCAGCATGTGGAGACTCACCCCCAGATCAATTGCGTGAACGCTCCCTGAGAGAGAGAGGCACCAACACATCACCCCAGCCCCCAGCCTTGCACCCCAGAAATGTACCATCTTACATGGCTCAAGACTCCCTTGGACAGGACAAGCTCATTAATTAGTTCGTCTCTTTGTCAAAGGAGAGTGGATGTGCAACAGCCCTTGTTAACCTGCACTGAGATTCCCCAAGCAGTTGAACCCAAAACACTCTGAGGCTGAGGAAAGGGGGCTATAGCACAGGGGTGTTGCAGTAGGGAGCAGGGGAAGTTCATGCAATGGGGCTGGGGCTGCAATGGGAAGCACGGGTCATGCAATGGGGCCGGGCTGTTGCAGTGGGGAGCAGGGGTTGCAGTGGGGCAAGGGGGAGTCATGCAATGGGGCCAGGTGTTGCAATGGGGGGAGGGGAGTCATGCAATGGGGCCGGGGTGTTGCAGAGGGAGCTGGGGTTGCAGTGGGGCGAGGGGGAGTCATGCAATGGGGCCGGGGTTGCAGTGGAGGGAGGGAAGTCATGCAATGGGGCCGGGGATGGCAGTGGAGGGAGGGGAGTCATGCAGTGGGGCCATGGTGTTGCAAAAGGAGCTGGGGTTGCAGTGGGGCAAGAGGGGAATTATAAATGGGTCCGGGGGCTGCAGTGGGGGGAGGGGAGTCATGCCATGGGGACGGGGGTTGCAGTGGGGGGAGGGGAGTCATGCCATGGGGACGGGAATTGCAGTGGGGACTGGGGGTTGTAGTGGGGGAGGGGAGTCATGCAGTGGGAAGCAGGGGGGGTTATAGAGGAGCGAGGGGGAGTCATGCAATGGGGCCGGGGGTTGCAATGGGGGAAGGGGGAGTCATGCCATGGGGCGGGGTTACAATGGGGAAGGGGGGAGTCATGCCATGGGGCGGGAGGTTGCAGAGGAGCGAGGGGGAGTCATGCCATGGGGCAAGGGGTTGCAATGGGGCCGGTCCCCCCCGCTCAACTGGAGGTGAAGACCTTGGAGCAGCTGACGGAGGGGCTCAGGTCACACATGGCCTGGTACCTGGGGTCCCGCTCTGTGAGCTCTCCACGTGCAGCGCGTACACGGAGAGAGCCAGCCCCAGGGCGCACAGCAGGAGCCGCAGCGCCCGCTCCCACCCCGGCGCCGCCATCGCCTGCTGCCACCGCGCGCCAGGCACAGGCTCGCCCCCACTGGCCCGCGCACCTGCCAATCAGCAAACGGCTCCGGCCCATTGGCTGCCTATTCAGGAGGTGGGACGGGGGAAACAAGGGATTCTGGGACTTGTAGTTTTATGTACCCAGTGGAGGAGAAGGGGGAGCTATGGCGCTTATGTGGGGGTCTAGTGCTTGGACCAGAGCCCTGCGGTAGCAGGGGGCTCCGGGGGCTATTTAAAGTGCCGGGGCTCCAGCTGCCTCTGCTGCCTCGGTCCTCTAAATAGCCGCGAGAGCCCCGCAGCTTCCCCAGGGCTCCGGCAGCTATTTAAAGGGCCAGGGTGGTAGAACTAGGGGGGGCCCTGCCCTACCTGCAGCCAGCCCCTGCAGCACCCCCTGCCCTGCCTCCAGCCCCGCACCACCTGCCCCCACCAGCCCGTCTCCAGCAAGCCCCTGCCTGCAGCCAGCCCCGCACCCGCTGCCTGCAGCCAGCCCCTGCTGCACCCTGCTGCACCCCCTGCTCACACCAGCCCCGCACCCCCTGCTCTGCCTGCAGCCAGCCCCTGTCTCCAGCCAGACCCGCACCCCCTGCCCACAGCCAGCTCCTGCTGCACCCCCTGCCCTGCCTCCAGCCCCGCACCCCCTGCCCTGCCCGCAGCCAGCCCCTGTCTCCAGCCAGCCCCGCACCCCCTGCCCGCAGCCAGCCCCACACCCCTTGCCCTGCCTCCAGGCAGACCCTACCTCCAGTCAGCCCCTGCCCTGCCCCTGCCCTGCCTCCAGCTAGCAATGTATGTAATATATCATTTTGATTTTATTTATATAGTTATGGAAAGTAAATAATACATGGAAGAAATGAAAGGGGTTTTTTTACGTGTTTTTTTTTAATCATCCCTGTCAGGGCCCCGCCTAAAATGTTCAAATTGGGCCCCACACTTCCTAAAGCCAGCCCTGCTTACCCCTCCCTGACTCCCTCGTGCAGGGACGCAGCAGGGTTCACAACGGAGCCCTCTCTTTCTGCAAGCAGGCCGGATGAATGATGGAGAGAAAAAAGGGGAGGAGGAGCAAAGGAATGACAATAGGAGAAAGGAAGATGGGAGGGAGGAAAGAGATGTAAGACAGGTGCGAGAGGGGGAGTTAGGGGAATACACACATTGCTGGGACACACTGAAATCCTCAGGCTGTCTACACAAGCATGTTTATTCTGCAGAGTAACTGGCTGCATGATACTAGACAGCATCTGCTGGCACCCAATAGAGACCCCTGGTTTAGTTCTGATGTCTCTAAAGCGGGGGCAGTTTGGAATGTTGCTTCTTCTCATTTCTTCAGTTGACTAGGCACAGTAAAGGGCTGTTGTTCTCCGGCTGGATGGTCTCAGCGGGGTATCACATCGCCTTTATCATTACAACTGGGGTTAGTCCCGCTATAGAACAAAGGCGCGGGAACTAACCCGTCCCTTTTTGAGAAACAGCTGTGTAGTGATAGCCTGCTCTCCTCACTGGGGAATTTCAGACCTGTATAAACAGTGCATTGTACATTTAAGCAGCCCTCGCTGTGCAAGTGAGAGCTCTCAGCTGTAGATCTATAAAGGGGGGTAACTATGGGAGTTAGGCACCTATATACCTTTGGGAGTTAGGCACCTACATACCTTTGAGGATCTGGGCCAAAGTCTTCCTGTGTCAGTCTACCTAAAACAACTGATTCATCTCATTCAAATGTTTGGGTGGAATCCCCACTGGATTAATCCATGCTCTGGACTGTGCGCTCTCCTGCTGCCTTTGTGTAGTGCTCTGAGCATGCTGGGAAGTGGGACCAGAGGACAAAATTACCAATGCTTCCAGTTCACCGCAGTGGGGAACCTATTTTCACTAGCTCAACAGCTGTTGCCAAAATATGTTTTGGCGTGACGCACATTAATTTTGTGTGACCACTAAATCCAATACAAAGTTAATACAGTATTTCTCTCATCTACTCAACCTGCAGGGCTCCAAAGCCACGTTCTTGGGTGAATACGCTTATGGTAGATTTATATTAATATTGGGTTTGAACTCTTTAAAATAAAAGGAATGCAATGCGGAACCTCACACTTTAAGACACTCTGTTCCCCAGTACACACTGACTACTACAGAAATACCCAGAATGATTTCGACACTTATCCCCAACAATTTACATGGTTGGCAGCTTTCTCAGCTGTATTTATATTGATACACTAATAAATGCCATTATCTATTTCACTACACTTGGCTAAGATACCGCCACATGGTGGCGTTAGTACCGTCAGGTGGGCTGGGGCTGGGCGGTATGAAGGAGCCCTGCTCCCACAGCAACCGCAGGACACATAATGGTTGTGGGGATGTGATGGAGTGTATAAGTGCCACTGCCACAGTCACTAAGGAGTTAAGGGACAGAGTAACTTCCTCCCCAACTGTGGCTAGTTGGCTGACCAGCAACAGTTGGGATGGGAGGCTGCAGCCCAGGCAGAAGGGAGTGGCTGACAGACAGGCTGAGGGCTACCCTGCATCTGCAGCAGACTGGTAGGAAGCTGCCCAAGGAGCAGGATCAGAAGCCTGTAAGAAGCTGGGGGAGGAAGTGAAGGCTCTAAGCGGGAACCTGTCTCCCTGTACTCCTGGGAATCCAAGTCTCCTGTAGCTCTTAGAGTCTTGCTACCAGGCCTGGGAGGAATATAATATATGGATGGCAGACAGCTAAAGTTGAACTAGATTTTAAAGGGCTGGTGCCCTCCCAAGGGGCCTGAGGCCAGGTGAGGGGGACACAGATAAGGGAGCACACTGAGCAGTAGTATTTCTACAATGCTATGGAGATGCATGATGGATCACTACAACTCTGTGGAGAGGCATTTTGCAGTGCCAGCCTAATGTAATAGACTTGCCTTGGGCCAGATTACTCATCCATGGGGACATTTAAGATGAGTAAGAGGTTCACAATCTGGCCCTCTGTGGTTGTACGTGCGTGGTGTTGCCCTCTAGTCAAGGTGAAGGACCTCCTAGCTAAAAGAGTCCTCCCATAACTCCAAAGTGGTAGGGGCCTGTGTTATAGCCATAGGATGAAGGTTCCAGGCCTGGCCGCACGTGAGTGATGCTGGGATTGTGTTCTGTTGTCTGTACAACGTGGGTTTGTTACACCAGCAGGTATTCAGGGGAGGCAAGGCCATACCCCCATCCTGTGTAGATTAATCCTATGTGTCACACCACTAGCAATTCTGACCCTCTCCCACTTTCTCCTTAAACATCTATAAAGGTCAGAGAAGTTACCTAGCTAGCCTCTTATGACACCCCTCATTGCTGCTGTATCCACTCCCAATGCACAAGGAGCAGAGTATGGCTATGTTCATCAGTATGTGATAACATAAAGAATATTATAATCTGTGCCCCACTGTAATACCCATGGCTATGAAAGCCTGTGACTTGTAACTACGTCATGTTCCCATGCAATAATTCATGTATGTAACTAGCCATCACACCTACCAAACCCCTTGGCTCCAGGAGAGCCAGGCAGCTGAGAGCAAAGACGTGCATGTGCAGCAATGTAATGCTATAGATCTGAGAAGAGGCACAGGAAAGAGACAACCTCAGCCTTCACCCAGCGACTGTAGTACTGCACATACACTGTGCTTTAAGTACTTTAGCTATCACAGCAAAAGATTACGTTAATCAAGCAATCAACGTTAGACATTGCAAGAGAAGCTAAACTTTGTGAAATGTTAACTTGGCTTCAGAGCATACATTGTGTATTTTATGGTATACATCATGAACAATGATGCATCAGAGCTGACATTTCACAAGGAAAGCAGGAATACTGATGGATCTTGAGTCAGAAGGGACCATTGTGATAACCTAAGATGACCTCCTGCATAGCACAAGCCACAGAATCTCACCCAATTCTTGCATCAAGTCCATAACCTCTGTCTGAACTATAGCAGATCTCTTAGAAAGACACCAATCTTGATTTATTGATTGCAAGTGATGGAGAATCCAAAACACCTCTAGGTAAGTTGTTCCAATGGTTAATCATCCTCTCTGTTAAAAATGTTCACCTTCATTCTAGTCTAAATTCGTCTAGCTTCACCGTCCAGCCATTGGATATCGTTATGTCTTTTTCTGCTAAATTAAAGAGCTATCTACTGTCAGAAATCTCTTCTCCCTGTCGACTGCGATTAACTCACCTTTTAACCTTTTCTTGGTTATGCATCACAGAGCTAGACTTCTTTAGTCTCTTGCTACAATAGAAAAAAACATGTATGGGTAAACATGGCAGAATTAAGGCAGTGGAAGAACTCAGTCACATGGGGTGGTCTTGTCCTGGGAGGTTTGGAGAGCTGGGTCAAGGACGGAGCAGAAGTAGGGCCATGGCATCCACCACTTAAGAGACCCACCAGGCAGTGATCTCTGTGGAGCAGAAGAGCACCAGTGTGATGGGCTAATTCAGTCTCAGGATTGTTTCTGTACTAGGAGTGGGTACAGAAGCCCAGCTCAATCAGACCCTTCTGTCACAGGCTTGTCACATGAGGGTTTTAACCCTAAGGGCTGTCAGTTTTAATAACGTTCTGTTCTGTCCATGCTAAAGACCTAATCCAAAGCCCATTGAAATCAGTGGAAAGACTTGTGATTTCATTGAGCTTTGGATCAGGCCCTGAATATTCCATTTCCAATTGTTCATCCTTTTACTTCAAAACCAGTTTTTCTTCAGATGTAGCAAAGCACATGCCTGTTTCCATGCTTGAAATGTCAACGTTCAGCCCTTTCTAAACTCCAGTCCCTACTAGGAATATCCACCCTTAGGAAAAGGGTTCCAATTTTTTTTCTTTGAAATAAGGCAAAATACAATTTTTGACCTCAGCGTCAGAGCTGCCAACTCTTGAGATTTTTACCATGAGTCTCAGGATATTTGGTTTCTTTTCTTATAGCCTCCAGCTGTTGGAATTAAGAGAGAACATGACAATCTCTGCTTTCCTTTAAAAAAAACAAATAAACTGTTTATAGCCTTTACAGTCATGGAGAAAAGCTTGAAAATATGACCCAGCTGCATCCAAAGGTCTCAGAAATCAGAAGCAAAGAAGAAAAGTGTATTATTCTCTCTCCTTAAATGCCTTTATTTTTAAGCCAGTCTCATGATTTTTGAACACATGGGGATGGCAATCCTGCAACACTCCAAATGGGGAAAGAAACTTTGTCCAAATTTCCTCCCTCCTCTGCAAAAAGAAAGCTCTCTTGGGCAGAGACCAAGCATGGAAATTTCAGCCCAAAAGGGGAGTGCTCCAGAAAGCTTTGAACTAGCAAATAAAACAGGGGCTTTGAATGGAAATAATTTTGTAGCTTTAACTCGAGTGTATAGCTGCTTATAATGGGAATCACTTTGCCCAGCATTGAAATGGAACCGCTGCTGGGGTGAAAAGCACAACTGTTTTGTTTAACAGCGTGCAACAACAATATAGAGTTTTCATGGCAAGAGCTGAATGTGACGTTATTGATATAATCTGGGACCATATAGATCATTGTTGCAATCAAGGTCCTGTAGTGGCACGCAAATCTTGTATAAAGGGGGTCAAATGGGGTGTCTAAGACAAGGTTATGGTTTACTGGTTATGATTATGCTGTCTATATGTGTGTATCAATTTTGTAGTTGAAGTTATGAATATTGGCTCTATACTGTCTGTATTTCAAACTTATGCTATGCTGCTGGGTGACATCCCAGACAAACTGGTGTTAGCTCTGCCTAGCCTGCTTGATGGCCCATTAAGGACCATCAGCTATACAATGGACCCATTGAGAGAAGGCAAATATGCCTTGAGACTCAGCAAAGTATGCAGGAACTTGCCCATGTGACTCCAGACTCCATTTTGCTGTAATTTTCCACAGTAAGAACAAAGAGGTGTTCTTACACCTGGAAGAGACTATATAAGGCTGATGCCTCATCTCCATCTGGTCTTCAATCCTGCTTCATACCTCTGGAGGAACTTTGCTACAAGCTGAAGCTCTGAACAAAGGACTGAGGACCCATCCCAGCGGGGGATGTATTCCAGAGACTTGATTTGAACCTGCAGTTTATTCTATCGCTGCTGCAAGCCTGAACCAAGAACTTTGCCATTACTGTATGTAATTGATTCCATTTAACCAATTCTAACTCTCATCTCTATCTTTTTCCTTTTATGAATAAACCTTTAGATTTTAGATTCTAAAGGATTGGCAACAGTGTGATTGTGGGTAAGATCTGATTTGTATATTGACCTGGGTCTGGGGCTTGGTCCTTTGGGATCAGGAGAACCTTTTTCTTTTACTTGGGTATTGGTTTTCATAACCATTTGTCCCCATAACGAGTGGCAATGGTGGTAATACAGGGAAATTGGAGTGTCTAAGGAGATTGCTTGTGAGACTTGCGGTTAGCCAGTGGGGTGAGACCGAAGTCCTCTTAGTCTGGCTGGTTTGGATTGCCTTAGAGGTGGAAAAAACCCCAGCCTTGGGCTGTAACTGCCCTGTTTGAGCAATTTGTCCTGAGTTGGCGCTCTCAGTTGGGTTCCGCCAGAACCGCATTGTCACACTGAAGAAGAGGGAAAAGACAATTGACATAGTGGTGTCTTAGTGGGAAACAGAGGGATTGTTTAGGAAAATAGTGTGGCTTTCAAAAGGAAAAGCTTATTCGGTGCTCCAGTATTTTGAAGTTAGTAACCAGCGTTCAGAGGCTCTGCATTAAAACTGTCTGCACTTAGTCCACATGAATGCAGAGCCTGACTGGGGACCACAGGTCTATTATAGACAAATTAAAGATTATCTGCTGGAAATTATATTATCCCATGACCCAAGTCGGGCCTTTCCTGATTAGTTTTCTTCCAAAGAAGCAGCAACTCTCTCTGAGGAGCCTGTTTAATTGTATTACTAGCCCCCTTTTCATTAGGATCATTTAGAAATAAAATAAAATTAAACTTTTTATTTCCCTGTGGACAAAGGGTGGACATGGGAACAATTAACGACTTAACGCAGCACATCCGTACTTGGTGTAACTCCACTGAATACAACCCACGCCCTCGGCCTGCAGGCCTTTGCCCCACGAATAACCCTTACTGGTGTGAGTGAAGAGTCGTGGGGTCCGGCCCCATAACTCTCTTCAGAGGGAGAGCCAGGCCCAGCCTCTTCACCAGTTTTGTTCCTGTTAGGGAAATGTTCTCAATACAGAGGGACTTCCTTCACTCCATGGCTGTTGTGTTCCACCTGCCTGCCCTTCGCTGCCCCTTCCCAGACACCATCTGGGATGCAGGCACTGTGGGTCATGCATGCTGCTCTTACAGTGGACCCCAAAAAGGAGCACCAAAGGTTTGCTCTAGGCAGAATGGACAAGGAGACTCCACCCAGACTCTGCTCTGCCACCTCTTCCCCCCACGGTGCAGGCTGGGTAAAAGCCAGAATTTGTAGTAGCTGTATCCTCTCTGCTTTTAAAGCAGCCCATGGTAATGGATGGGGGGTGGAAACAGAGGAAGAGGCCTTTTAACAGCTCTATAATAGAAGGAGCACAATAGCGGCTGACAAGGCTTTCTCACATCGGAACGCTTGCCCTTCAAACAGAGACGCCAGTCAAGATTTAGCTACACTCGCAAAACAACCATCTTGCTGGCTACAGCACTGTTGTTCCATTACAAACGTGGCTTCATCTTTTACAGGCGTAGCATGGGATCAGGCCAGGTACAAAGTCCTTAGCTGGAATTGATATGCAAACTAGATACAATCAACTCAGGATTGAATAAGGACTGGGAATGGCTGAGCCATTACAAACATTGAATCTATCTCCCCTTGTAAGTACTCTCACACTTCTTATCACACTGTCTGTACTGGGCTATCTTGATTGTCACTTCAAAAAAAATTTTTCTCTTACTTAATTGGCCTCTCAGAGTTGGTAAGACAACTCCCACCTGTTCATGCTCTCTGTATGTGTGTATATATATCTTCTCAATATATGTTCCACTCTATATGCATCCGAAGAAGTGGGCTGTAGCCCACGAAAGCTTATGCTCAAATAAATGTGTTAGGCTCTAAGGTGCCACAAGTACTCCTGTTTTTTTTGCGGATACAGACTAACACGGCTGCTACTCTGAAACCTAGTATTTCTGTGTATCGTGGTAGTGCGTAAGAGCTCCCGTCATGGACCAGCACCCCATTGTGCTAAGCATTGTACAATCTCAGAACAAAAAGATGGTCCCTGTCCCAAAGAGCTAACAATTAAAATAAAATAAAAACCTCACTGACACCAAAACTGGCTTCGGGTCCTTTCTCATCAAGGCTATGAATCTGTGTTTTAACTATGCCAGAGTCTATAGCAGCGATACTCAGACTGAGGCGCGCAAGCCGGAAGTGACTCTTTAATATGTCTCCTGTGGCCCTCTGCAGCCCACGGTATTAAAACACAGTGTGATTTATTATTAACCAGTCTAAGTTATTAACCAATTGAGTTGATAAAATAATAATACTTTTTCAGTCATTTTGCTGTGAGAATAAAATATATAAACAATGAGTTCGCACTACTATGGCTCTTTTGGGTAATGTTGATCGCTAATTTGGCTTCTGAACTACTGAGGTCTGAGTGTCACTGGTCTACAGTATTAAAAGTGTGACTATGGTACTTAGTTTCTTCCCCCAGTCCCCATAGATAGGTAGTAAAATACTTCCCTAACTAATAGTAGCAATGTCGGAATTTGAGGGCTGATCCTAGCTTGTGTATGTCAGTGGCTCTAGCAAAGATTTTAGTGCTCCATGTTGGTTGATGAGGGACTCCTGCCTCATTCAGTGCAGAGAGCAGACAGAACTCTGGGGATGAATCATGGTTCAGGAAAACCTGCAACTGTGCCTTGACCAGAGCATGGGCAGATGAGAATGATGCTTTCACTTTTTTTCATTAAAGAACTGGCAGATGTCTGCTCCTGGTTTGGTGATTTCATGTTCAGGTTGTTTAGTGGGAAAATTCTGGATAATGTGAAAACTACCAAATTGAGGTCTAGTCCTTGAAAGACTGATGCATGTGCATTAAATGCTCATGTGGGCAGTCCTAAAGGGATAATGTAACACTGACAGACCCTGGTTGTTGGGAGGCAGGATTGACCTGGGACCTATGAAGCATGAGCTTCTACCGCATGAGCTAAAAGCCAGCTGGCTGTTAAGCAAATTCATTAATCTCTCTCTCTCGCTAAGTGGTCTTGGTGCCACTAGATGGGACAGAACACCACACCCAGGAGGTGTGTGGGTTACATACTTCACTTAATTGAGGAGACATGTCCCGAGCTTCAGAGACTTCCCAGTTGATATCTCAGATGAGCCCCCACTTGTAACACCGACAGATCCCAGTTGTCAGCAGGTGGGATTGAACCTGGGACCTCTGAAGCTTATTGCATGAGCCTCTACCGCAGTGGTGGGCAACCTGCAGCCTATGAGCTGCACGCGGCCCATCAGGGTCATCCGCTGGCAGGCGCGAGACTGTTTGCACTGACCGTCCTCAGGCACGGCTGCCCGCAGCTCCCAGGGGCCGTGGTTCATCGCAGCCACTGGGAGCTGCGGGCGGCCGTGCCTGCGGACAGTCAATGTAAACAAAAAGAACAGGAGTACTTGTGGCACCTTAGAGACTAACAAATTTATTAGAGCATAAGCTTTCGTGGACTACAGCCCACTTCTTCGGATGCACAAGTACTCCTGTTCTTTTTGCGGATACAGACTAACACGGCTGCTACTCTGATACCTGTCAATGTAAACAAACTGTCTTGTGGCCCGCCAGCAGATTACCCTGACGCGCCACAGGTTGCCCACCACTGCTCTACCACATGAGCTAAAAGCCAACTGGCTGTTAGAGCAAACTCATTAATCTCTCTCGTACTAAGTGGTCTTGGGGCCACTAGCTAGGACAGAACACCACACCCAGGAGGTGTGTGGGTTCCAATAGCACCATTGCCAATGACATTATATGGGTTTGATCATGTCTTATTTTTCAGCTGGAGCCTGGAAATCCCATTTTAAAGGCTTCCAGACAGTGTGAATCACAAATTCCTAAGGATAGTTGAGCCAAACGTTGGGCCCAATTCCCTGCTGTCCTGCACTTTGAGGAGTCACTTACAGAAGCGCAAAGTGGGTGTAAAAAACGACCCGATCACAATGGTTGCATTTCACACTCAACGGACCAGATCCTCAGCCGGTGTAAATCAGCATCGCTCCCCTAAAAAATCCTGGAACGACATCTGTTTACCCCATCCGAGGATTGGACCCAGGGACTTCGCACTGGGGTAAAGTGAGTAACACAAGGTGCAGGATGACAGTGAATTGGGCCCTCTATTGCCAGTTCAAGAACTGTATTCTGTTTGTAAATCTAGGTACAATAAGCAGACCAACAACAATGGAACCTGTTATAATCTGATCCCCAAATGCAGGGATTAAGGCAGATTCTACTGCCTGTTTGTAAACAGAAATTTTCACGGTAAGGTTGGATGAGATTTATTTTATGTCACAGGAGAAATAAGAAGGTTCAGGGCAGAATCTCTCAGCTTGTCGTACTGACGAGAGAGCTGAAGACAAATATCCAACCACACTTCTATTTTTGCTGCTGTTGACTGGATTTGATTTGGAGTCTTCTAAAGCCTGCAAGTCCCTCAGCTGCATTTTCAGTGTCAGAAGCTTTGAAAAACAACCAGTCCTGGGCAGGAGGAGGGGTGCTATTCTCCCTGCGATGTGCACACATAACTCCCATTGATATGAATAGGAGTTAATATGCACGCACAGCAAGTGGGAGAGAGCAGTGAACTCTCAGGGCTCACACTGGCTTGGCAGGCAGGTGGAATTCATCGGCTTTTCTTGGACTTAGTGCAGGTGGTGAGGGTGGAAGAGGTGAGTGAAAAGATGAGATGAAATATTAGGACAGGGAGAACTTGTATATTTCAGCCATGCTATAATGAGGAGAGGTGAAACAGCTACAAGTGCGACTGGGTGCAAGTTTTGCACTTGCTCTATACCCTAACCCATGCCTGTCAGTCATCGTCTGTCCAAAGAAACGACTGTGTAGAGTAGACTGTGGAACCCAGAGACTGACTGGGTCATTAGTCTTTCCCTCAGCCAGTGCAGTGTTCTAGACCGCATTACCAAGTCCAGTTTTAAGTTAAAAATAAAATAAACAAACAACTCTTATTCACCCAAAGAGCAAACTCCATGTACAGCAGAGTTAGGGTGACCAGATAGCAAGTGTGAAAAATTGGGACGGGGGTGGGAGGTAATAGGAGCCCATATTAAAAAAAGCCCCAAATATCAGGACTGTCCCTATAAAATCGGGATGTCTGGTCCCCCTAAGCAGAGTGAGCCTGCGGTGCGCCTTTGACATTTGTCAAAAACTAACTGCTGAGAGAAAAGGCTATGAAATGTCTTGGTATACTAGGCAGAGAGTCAGTTTACCTGTTTGATATTATCCTGCCTGACTGCATGGAACTCAGTCAAAGGAGGCTACTGGAGGAAACAAACAGGAAATGAAACAATGACTGAGACACGGTACCTCCAGAGAGACTGTCAAGGGTCTTTCTCTAAGGAAACAATGGAAGAGCTTTTAATGGGGAAATGCCCACCTGCCTTGTTCCAGGCTAGAAGGTTATTTTTTCCCAGGCCGAGCATAGGATCAAAGGGGCACTACCACATTAAAGTCCCCAGCCTAGAGAGGAAGGGGGTTGAGTGGCCAGAAGCAGCACGGGGAGAATGCCGCAGGGCTGGCATCTCTCTGAGGCCAGGTGGAGGGAGTCTGAGCTAAGTGGAACATACCCAAAATTTGCAAGGAAAGAATAGTGTGAGACCCAGGCATTATAGGCCTTTTGTTTTATCCCTTTGTTCTGTGTGCTGTGTACCTCTGTGTGAATGAATAATGCTTTGCATTGAAGAAGCTGTTGTTGAGTCACTTCAATCAGGCCTGGTCACAGACCTCCAGGGGAAAAGGGCATATAGATGCCAAACCTGCCATATTATCATGGTTGGTAAACAGGAGGGCGGCAGCCAGGGCCGGCTCTAGCTTTTTTGCTGCCCCAAGCAGCAAAAAAAAGTGCTGCCCCCCCAGTCCCCTCCCAGCCGAGCGCCACCGGAACCCCCCCCCAGAGCGCCGCCCCCCGCGCCGCCCCCCTGCTGAGCGCCGCGCGCCGGAGCCCACCCCCCCCCTGCGCCGAGCACAGCCGGAACCCCCCGAGTGCCGAGCCCCGCGATGCCCCCCCCCCCCCACCGAGCGCCGCGACGCCGGAGCCTGCCCCTGCCCCCTGCCAAGCGCCGCCGGAACCCCCCTCCAGCGCCGCGCCTGCGCCGCACCCCCACCGAGCGCCGCGCGCCGGAACCCCCCCCCGAGCGCCGAGTGCCGAGCACCGCGCTGTCCCCCCCCGCTGAGCGCCGCGCCGCCAGAGCCCGCCGAGCGCTGCCGGAACCCCCTTCCAGTGCCGCGCCCGCGCCGCCCCCTCGCCGAGCCCTGCGCAACCGGAGCCCGCCCCCCCCAGCGCTGTGCCGCTGGAGCGCCCCCCCCCCGGCGGAATGCCGTGCCGCGCTCCCCCCGCCACCCCTTACCAGGTGCCACCCCAAGCATGTGCTTGGGTGCCTGGTGCCTGGAGCCGGCCCTGGCAGCAGCCCAGATACCCAGTCTAAGAGGGTTGCGTGGTTCCACATGGGGAAAGGTGCACTCAAGAGGGATTAAAAGGGGTCTAAAGCACAACTTGCTCTGTAACCGTGACAAATACAGAACTAAAAATACAGTATGTCCCCATTTATCAGCAACCCTGTTATCCTAAACTCTGCTTTAACCGAATCTCGTCCTTGTTCCCCATGTATCTCATGCTGGGGGACAAGGAAGGGATTCGGCTGAAGTGGAGATTTAGATAGTAGAGCAGAAGCCCCTGACCAGGACTGGAGCAGAATGAGCTCCAGGCCTCAGGGGAGCTGAATGGCTCCGGCCACAGTACATGGAGCTTTCTACAGCCCCACTGTCTCAGGATTGAGTGAGTGGGGCCATGACAGCAGAGCTGTAGCGGGCTCCCTGTGCTGCCACAAGGCCAGTAACATCCGATTCCTGCAGGCACAAGCTGAAGAGAAGGCTGCGGTCCTGGCAGTACAGAGCTGAGTCCTGGCTGGGGGATCTCTGCTCTGCCTCGCTAGGACCACAGCTACCCCCCACACCTTGCTGTAGCAGGGATCGGGTGTCACAAGCCCTGCACCCCCGCTGTCATGAAAATGTGTGAGCAGGGCAGAGCAGAGACCCCCAGCCAGGTCTGCGAGAAGGAGGACAAGCACCTGGCCGCATGAGAGATCACCCCGCTGCTGAATGACTCCTGCCCCCTCTATTATTCAAATTCTCAATTATCCAAATAAAACGCACGTCCCCCCCCATGCTACTCCGATCAGGAGTATGCTGTATATAAATCTTATTTAACAGCAGGTGTAGTGTAGCCAAAGGAGAGTGCTATTGCAAATATACGTGCTGTAAACAACTAAATAGTCATGCAAGTCAACTCAGAGACTCTGTTATGTAGGAGTATCAGAGGGATAGCCGTGTTAATCTGAATCTGTAAAAAGCAACAGAGGGTCCTGTGGCACCTTTAAGACTAACAGAAGTATTGGGAGCATAAGCTTTCGTGGGTAAGAACCTCACTTCTTCAGATGCAAGTAATGAAATTTCCAGAGGCAGGTATAAATCAGTATGGAGATAACTAGGTTAGTTCAATCAGGGAGGGTGAAGTGCTCTGCTAGCAGTTGAGGTCACCTCGTTATCTCCATACTGATTTATACCTGCTTCTGGAAATTTCCGTTACTTGCATCTGAAGAAGCGAGGTTCTGGCCCACGAAAGCTTATGCTCCCAATACTTCTGTTAGTCTTAAAGGTGCCACAGGACCCTCTGTTGCTTGTTATGTAGGATGCATTGTAAACCTCATTACAGATACTCTTCAAACCACACAGCTCCGGCACATTTGGGGGAACAGTGAACACATAAGTAATGCTTCAAAAAGCTAATGTGCTACAGTCACCCTTTGTTTTATAACCAGTGTGGTATCCTAAAGTGGTTCCCTGACACTTCTGCCTTACTGGGAACAGTCTCGGTAGTCTTCTCTATCAGCCTCTGCTTCCCCCCTTCAAAAACCCTTTCGTTTTTACAACGTTCGCTGCAAGTGGAGAATAACAACAGACTGAATTTTCTTGCCGCACCAGCTTCCTCCTTTTCAGCAAAGGCAAAGAATTCTAACCCAAGGGTGACCCCAAGCACAGTCTACTCCCTGTTGCTAGGGTTGTAGCTCCCTGCTTTCAGGCTGTGTTTTCACTAGGAAGAAGGGTATGTTATCAGGTGATAATTAACACAAGGTAAAATGCTAGTGATGACAAGGCAGTCTGTAGTCCTCACATGTTAGGAGATCATGGTAAAACCTTGGGTATCCGTTAGTGCAGCATTTCTCAAATATGGCCACCATGGCCGCATGCGACCATCAGGGGCTTTTCTTGTGGCCACGGCCTCCTGGGCTGTTATCGGGGGGTGGAAATAGCAGCCCCTTCCTGTTGCTCCTGGATGCACCACCTTGGTGTTGATTGCTGGGGCCACCAGCAGTGGTTATGCCCTGCTCCCCATGTGAAGACTCTTGGCGCACAATGCTGGAGAACCAAGCAGCCGGGGAGCTTCCCAGGGGCAGTGGGGTTCAGGCTTTGGGCTTTACCCCTGAGGTGGCAGGGCAGTGGAGTGGGGTGGCAGTGGGGGGCAGTCTCTGGCCACAGGGCTTTTAACCATTGCCCCTAATTGCCATCATGATACCTCCTGTATGCTCCTTTTCCCCTTCCAAACAGCATAGCCGTCATCGGATGCAGCTAACATCTCCCAGCTAATAAGGAATGGCGGAGAAAAATCAAAGTAGATACCAGAGGAAAAGAACCGGAACAGAGAGATTATTTCATGAATGGTTGCAAATGGCAATAAGGCTCAGATGACAGAGGAATATAACAGGGAACTGTGCCCTAGAGCGATGTGCAGTAAGTCCGGAGTGCCTGTCTAATGCTATCTGTCAGAGCCCTGCAAAATACACAAGATTGTGGTCGGTCCTATGCCAAGCACAGCAAAAAAGCTAATTTGTTGTTGTCAGTGGTTAATATGAATCCACTCTCCAGAAACCCTGCAGTTCTTTATGTCGGCATTGAAGGTGCTTTCTGTTGTTCTGCACAAGCAGAATGGCACATTCACTAAGACAAGATCTGCCTTGCCTGGTATGGTAGGCTAGTGCGCATCCCAAACCACAGTGTCTTCCAGAACACCACCTCTGCTAGCCATCAGGAAGGCATCTTTAGCTGTCCTCCAAATGGCTTGGTCTTTGCAAATACGTGCATGTATCCTGAGGTTTGTGAGAGAAGCAACACCTTAAAATGGTAGTTTATTGTTACATATATAATAATACGTTGTACTTCTATGGTCTCTTTCATCAGAGCATTTCAGAACCCTTTTATAAACATGAATTAACTAGGCCTCAAACAATCCTCGGGTAGGAAGTATTAGCCCTGTTACACAGATGAGTACTGTGAAGTGGAGGGAGATTGAGGGGTTTGTGTTGGATCATGCAGAGAGTCAACATGAGAGCCAAGGAAAGAACCCAGGTGTTCTGACTTCTATTCTTGTTAACTCTAGGCCATGCTATGCCTCTCTTTCACTTCTGCACTTCAAACTATTAAAAGGGTGAGGGAAGTGGATGGACTGGAGAACTGAAAGGCATTGTGGGAATCCTAAAGCAGGTACACTTGTCACCTGTAAAAGAGGCATCGTTAGCCCAGAAAAGACAGAGAGCAGGGAATGTCCTCAGTTGGTTGCAATGTACCTTGATCGTAGGAGAAATGCCCCACTTACTTTTACCTAGGGCTGTGAAACTGTCTTCTAATTCCTGTGTCTCTTATGCATGACTGTCCTGCAGGGGCCTGTTTGATTGTGACTACCCTTTTGACCATACTGATGAAGATGCCATGCCGTTGTCTGAAGCTGACCTGGGAATTATTCGTGAGGAAGCTAAGGGATCCTTCCAATCCTGATGAGTTCATGTTTGCAAAGAGCAAGGTGCACTGCAGTACAAAATGTGACTGAGCCATGGGGACCGGGAGCTGAAGCCTCAACTAACATTGCAGAGTATTGCAAGTAGTGGTGGGTGAGTCTCAAAAGGTCCAGTGCTGCTCGGAAGAGTTCAGTCCCAGGGGTAGGTTATATTTATAATTTTTTTACGTACAGGCTCCACACTGGCCGGGACATGCATGAAGACACTGTGCCTGATTCTGCTCTTGCACCAGCTTTACACTGGTTTAATTTCATAGCATCCACTTGAGTTCCTGTCACTGCTATTGACTCCAACGGGCTTTGGGTGGAAGTGAGATCAGAAGCAGGCCCACAGTCCCTGCCACAGGGTGCCTACAATCTACAAGGGATGCGGGCGGCTTCTGATTTTACCCACCCGTACTCAAAAGTACTCATTCAAACTAAATGCTCAGGGATTTGTGGGGAGTTTTACCTGTAGGAGGACACGAGGAAAGTGCTCATGGAGAAAGAAGCCGGTATCTTTGCTTTCTCTGAAACATCCAGTAATGGCCACTACCGGAGGCAGGATACTTGACTAGCTGGGCCATTGGTCTGATCTGGTTTTAAAATTCTTGTGACCTTACCCATCTGCTTTTTGCAGCTATCCTCTAGCACACAGGTAGCTCTCCGCCTTTAGACAATAACTAGTTTCTCTTTCTGCAGCAGTGGAGAGTTCAGCACAAAGAGCTTTATTGATGGGTGGTCTCAAACTTCTAGAGCTATCGCAGAACAAAGTGGCTCCTGTTAACTGACCAGCTAATTCTGTAGCTGAAGGAAATCAAGTGTCTCTCTCTCAGGGATTTGTGCTCAGAGTACTAAAGCTGATAAGTATAATGCTCAATTTTCATGAGTGAGGATGGCAACGAATGCAAGAGAGGATTTGCAAAAGCCAGCGTTATCAGAAATTCAATTACAAATCCAGCTCTTCGGGAGTACAGACCCATCCTCCGTTTCAGTGACCCGATGCCAGTGAATCTGGTACCAGCTTGAAAATAGTCTTGGCATTGTTCATCACCCTGAATGCAAATGCCCTTCTAAAAATCAATAAAAAAAGGAGCATGTAGGTCTGCCCCTGTGCGCCATCTTTCCAAAGCGAGGCTGTGCCATCCTTTCCTCTTGCTATGACAATTCAATGTTTGCCTGGTAGTGGCCCTTTCTGAAGCTTGACTAATGTTCAGGAGGGATAGTCTGAAAGGTCACACGCAGGACTGCCTGGCAAGAGGCCTTGGTTCTATTTCTGGCTCTTGCCACAATTTTCTTGTGTGGCCTTGTGCAAGTCACTTCACCTCTCTGTGCCACCATTTCTCCATCTGTACCGTGGGCTAGTACTCACTTGCCTCACAGGGTGCAGTGAGGCTAACTTACCATTTGGGATTTGCACTCACAGCCACAGGTGGAATATGCTGCACATGTGCAAAATATGATACCCGGTACTCATCTGTGACATGAACAAACTCACGGTGGGTATTCTAACCAATCCTGACCTAAGGAAAGAGGAGAGCAGAGCCACTTGGTGAGGTTCTGTGTCAGTTGAGGGGTGGAGAGGAATCTAGAAGTCCTCTGTCTCCAGTCTTGGCTTCATTTCCTCCTTACAGTTTCAAATAAATTGCAAACCAATTGGATTAATGGCTATTAGAACTTTGATCTATCTATCAAGTTTTTCTATAGTACCCTTCACCATAGTATGTACTGTAAGTGTGCAACATCTCTGCACAACCTATTGCTGGCCACGTTACTCCTGTTGGAATCTTGTAGAGGATCATTACATCTTCATGATGTGTCCTGCAAGCTATCCACAAGGGACTGGGAGACATTGTAGGAATTACCTTACTTTTCTCTCCCACCTCCCAAAAATACCCTTACCTGTATTTATAACAGTACTTTCACATAAGGGATATTTAAGCTGAGCAGTACAGAGAGGCTGAAATGTGCCTTTAGCTCTGCCAATGTAAATCCAGAGCAACTCTTCAGAAGTCAGTGTGAGTACACCACTAGATTAGCAAGAAGGGAACAGTTTGCAGGCAAACTGGCCCAGATCCTCAAAGGTATTTAGGATCTTGAGTTCCATTGAAATCAATGACACATTGTAACTATTTCACACATTTCCCTCCAAAGCTGTATCGTCCCTTTCTTTCTGGGCTAACCAATCAATCTATTCTTCGGGTATAACTCAGAACAGAATCTGGCCCAGTGTCTTTGTATCTCAGTATCTCACAGCTTGTGCCTTGAGAAATTCATTCTTCCCAGTCTCTCTTTCCTTTGCAGTTATTGTGTCATCTCTGACATTATACATCTCAGTGTTTCCAAGCGTCATCTCTCTGTCTGACACTGGCATAGACAAGGTCACTGGGGAGTGAGCTCAACTCTTGGTCTACTTCAGCCGCTTCAGGACAACTGCACTAATTACAGCTGAATTGTGGTGCTGGGACATGTCAAAGCTTTGTCCTAGGCTCTTGAATGCACTGGTCTGGTGCTGCTGGACACAGACCTCAAAGAGAAGCACTCCTGTGAGCGCCAGAGGGCCCTCAATTCCCGCTGAAATCAGTGAGAGCACCTTGCTGGATAACACCCTGGGTGGTGTGTTGCCTGCTTTGAAATGCTTAGACAGGTCTGGGTCAAGAAAGGGGCCCATTTAATTCCCAGTGTGTAGCAGACTCTGCTCTCAACTACAGAAGCAACCAGTTGGTCTACCTGGCTTCCCTCTACTGCTCCCCTATGGATACTGTGAAAACTCCCCTCTTGCTGCTGCTTCTTTGCTAAAAAGATTGGGGACGAGATGGGCCTCATGGACTTTTATGTTCTGGAGATTGGGGTGATTTTTTTTTCTTTCCCTGATTGTAGACAGGGGTTATTTTTTCACCCTCTCTTAGTTTTGTGAAGCATCTGGAAAGTTGATCTTGATAGGAACTGTCACATATCTGCTTAGTGTAAAACTTATCAGCACAACTAACTCTCCCCTGGAAATATTGAATCATAAACACATCGGATGGGATTATCAAGGTGCCTATGTCCCGTAGATCTGGTGGTCCCATCTGGCAATAAGTTCTATGACTCTTTGGAATTGGACACCCCGGCTAGATTTTCAATTCTCTGTTCAACTTGACTCTTTCTCTCTCTTAGTGACTTGCACCGCTGCACATGAGATCACAGTCACAACTGTAGCAACCTTCATGGAACTTAAAGGGAGGAGCAACAGGCTTAGGAGGAAGCAACAGAAAGTGGTTCCTTTGACACATGGCTAGACTGCTAAACTGCAGTAGCAATAGTTGCTTTATTAAAGAGCCACTTTAGTTAAACAAGCCTGGAGTCATCTCATGTTATTACCCAGCACATGGTATGTGAAACAACAGCCATGGCCTCTTTTCCTTGTTCTGCTTTTCACAGCTAACTCTTACTATGGGGGGATTTTTGTTTAAAGTGGAATTCCCTTGCCACTCCCAGCTCCTCCCACCCTAATGCTCTGCCAATGTGCAGTAACAGCCAGCAGAAGTACATGTTGCTTTGTGTCTGGCTAAGGGCCTGACAAGACTAAGACAGCATCTCCCAACTGCCAGGACAGGCTGTGAAAAGAACATCATCAAGGAGAGGGACCTGGCAAGCTTCAAATGCACAAGATAAAATGACTATTCAAGTACATTTTTGCAATCTAATAAAGTTGCTGGTGCCCCTTTCCATCCTTCCTTAGCCGGAGTTCCAGTGGTACTAATGAAAATGGAAGTTCCTTAGCACATTGGGTGTTCTATGCTGTAAATAATGAATAATAACCTCCATCTTCGCTGGATTTAGCTTGCACCAGCTTCCTTTCATCCCGGTTCAAATTTCCTTCAGATACTGGAACAGCCAGGAGACGGCAGTATCTGAGATGGATGTGGTCGGGCTCTGTGCCACTGACTTACTGATAGCCTGGTAGCCCATGGCATTTTGTGATCTCTTCAAGCAGTCTCACATACATGTTGAATAAGTACTTGTCGTTGTTACAGTTACAACCCTGGTAGGGAATGCATTCACAACACAGTTGTGTCCCAATCATGTTATGACACAGTTTGGTTTTGCCTGTGCAGACCAGACCAAATTGTGTCCTAACCATGTCAAGGCAGTAGTACTACAAACCTGATAGCACATAGGTTCCCTCTACTAACTTAGCTACTGTGGGTTCTGCTTTAAGTCTCGACTCTGCAAATGCTTATGCAAGTGAGTAACTGTACTCATGTGAGTTGTCCCAATGAATTCAATGAGACTGCTCATGGCAGTAAAGCTACTCGCATGGCCCATGATTGTCAAAATGGGATGACTACAATAAGACGCCTAAATCCACATTTAGGCATGTAACTAAGTGGGAGCTGTTGAGGTCTTGCCTTTCACTAGGAAAAAAGGCGTATTTGTAAAAACACTACCCCCACCACCACCTTAGGGGAACCTAGAGCTTACCTCACATCAACTAAAAATACACCTGCCTTGTCTACACAAGGATTTTTGTATGTTAGTTAATACATGTTCAAGCTACAATTTTTTTCCTACTGTGGACATAGCCTGCGTGCTCAGCACACTTGAAAACCAGGGTCCTTATTTATCTGCCTAACAATGGACTTGAGGACCTAACTTTAGGCATGGAGTTGTTTGACAATCTTGTTTCTGGATAGGTTTGCCAGGTGTCTGGTTTTTGACCGGAACTCCCAGTCGAAAAGGGACCCTCGCTGCTCCAGTCAGCACCTCTGACCGGGCCGCTAAAAGTCCGGTCGGTGGCGCAGCGGGGCTAAGGCAGGCTTCCTGCCTGCCCTGGCTCTATGCGGCTCCTGGAGGCGGCTTGGATATACGACTCCTAGGCTCAAGGGCAGCCACGGGGATTCTGTGCGCTGGCTCCTCCCACCAACGCCGGCTCCGCAGCGCCCACTGGCTGGGAACTGCGGCCAATGGGAGCTGCGGGGGTGGTGCCTACGGGTGCAGGCAGCGCACAGAGCTGCCTGGTCATGCCTCCACCTAAGAGCCACCTGAGGTAAGTGCCACCCAGCCAGAGCCCGCACCTGCTCCCACACCCCAAACTCCTGCCCCAGCCCTGAGCCCCTTCCAGCACTCTGAACCCCTCGGCCCCAGTCCCGAGCCCCCTCCTGCACCCCAAACTCCTCATCTCTGGCCCATCCAGAGCCTGCATGCCCAGTCACAGTCCTCACCCCTTGCTCCCGCCCGGTGAAAGTGAGTGAGGGTGAGGGAAATGAGCAACGGAGGGAGAGGGGATGGGGTGACTGGGGGGGTGAGGCCTCAGAGAAGGGGGCGGGGCTTCAGGGAAGGGCAGGGCAGAGGGGGCAAGGGTGTTTGGTTTTGTGTAGTTAGAAAGTTGGCAACCCTAGTTCTGGGTGCTCAGCCTGGGGTCGTAGGTGGCTGGGCAGTGGTCTGTGTTGTGGAGCTGAAGGCTGTGGGTGCTAGTGTAACCCAGACCTGCTTGGTGTGGCACTCAGTCCTCCTGTAGTGGCACCTAGACTAGCTATAGATTGACGAGCCTGCTACAGCTTTGGCTAAGAGACGTGTCTTTTAGCTCATGCAGTAGAGGCTCATGCGTTAAGCTCCAGAGGTCCCAGATTTGATCCCGGCCGCCGCTGCCCAGGGTCTGTCAGCCTTACAAGAGGGGACTCGTCCAGGATATCAACTGGGAAGTCTCTGAAGTTTGGATCGTGCTCCCTCAGCTAGAGGAAGTATGTAACCCATGCCTGCTTGGGGTGGCGCTCTGTCCCCCTCTAGTGGCACCTAGACCAGCTATAGAGTGATAAGCCTGCTACAGCTTTGGCTAAGTCAGTGGTCTCCAAACTTTTTTGATCGCGCACCCCTATCAGTAAAAAATTTTTGAGCACACCCCCCCTGCCGCGCCGAAGAAAAAAAAAAAGCTGCTCGGACTCCCGCCCGAACTGCCGAAGCGCAAAAAAAAAAAAAAAAAAAAAGGCGCTCCTCCTGCCACGCACCCCCAAGGATCCTCTTTCACACCCCCTGGGGTGCGCGTACCCCACTTTGGAGACCACTGGTCTAAGTGGCATGTGTCTTTTAGCTCATGCAATAGAGGCTAATGCATTACGCTCCAGAGGCCCCAGGTCTGATCCCGGCTGCTGACGACCAGAGTCTGTCTACATTACACTATGGCCAGTATAATGGCCAGTGAATGTGGGTCTTGGTTACAGCTGTTGTCCATTACAGTGAGCTCCCTCGTTATAAGATAAATGCCAACTCAACCTTCAACTGAGCGATACTACTGGTGCTGGTTTAATAATTAAATTGATCTTGGGCAAAAATATTAAAATCTGAGCAGTTCCTCTTGCCTAAAACGGTGACTAAAATAAAAATCCAGAACTAAATTAACAATGTCTTCTCCCAATTACAGACACCCTCTGGTGAATATAAGGTTGTCATGGCAACATGCCCAGGAATGGTTATGTACAATATGGTCAAAAATAAAGCACGGCAGGGAGAAATCTTTTGAATCCGATTTCACTGTCAACATAAAATTAAATTTTTTAAAGGCCAGCTAGACAGGTTAATGTATGGTGGCAATTCTCCCTGAAAGAAACTTGTATGTCTGCCAGCTTTATATATTTATACAGGTGCATGTTAAAGAGAAACTGCAAGGTAACATACGCGAGAAAAGTTTTTAAGTGTCTTAAATATAACTAAGAAAGACACAATCAGATAAGAAACTGTCATCTAGAGAACTTGATGGTATAGAGTAGACCTGAGGGGAGAAAAGAGAATGGATTTGAATGCCTAGGAAAACATTTCAAAGCTGCCGTAATGAGGTCTAAGGAATAAGTAAAATTCATCTGAACATGTGGAAAAGCATGAGTTCTATTTTTTAATTTAAAACGTCTTTTGTATACTATTTGTATTAACATTGTTTTAATTATAATTAAATAAAAATAAAGTGTCTTTGTTTCAAAATGTTTTAGCTGCTATTGCCCAATTTATGATTGTTAGCCAATACCATTCTTTATAGCAAGGTAGTGCCTACCAACCCCAGCTGAATTCGGGGCCCTGTTGTTCTAGGCCCTGTCCAAACATACACAAAGAGAGAGCCCTTGCCTCAAAGAGCTTGCTATCTAAAGAGAAAAGACAGATGAAAGATGGGAGAAAGGGAGTAGTGTTATGCCATATTGTAAAGATGAGAAACTGAGGTACCAAAAGTTAGGTCGTGATCCAGCTGTTGATTCCTTGGTGACAGGCCCCAATTGAAGTCAAAGGGATTGTGTTGTGGCATAACCCTCCAATTCGTCGCACCGGGGCCCCAAATGGCTGATGCCTAGAATGCCTAGAATTACTGATCTGGCCAACCTATACTCAGTGCTATACCTGGAGGGCAAGGCCATGAAGGAGGTGCTGGCTTGGCTCTGCCACTGACTTCCTCTATGACCTTGGGCAGGTCCCTTAGCATCTGTGCCTCACTAATCATTGCATGCAAAGTACTTTGCAAGTATTGAGTTCTATATTTTTATTATTGGATGGAAAAAGTCCTGGCCTAATAGAGCACTAATTAGTAGCTCCTAAAGAGGGTCCCTGCCCTAAAGACTAAGGTAGCAATATAAAATATATATATACCTATCTCATAGGCCTGGAAGGTCATTGAGTTGAGTCCAGCCCCCTGCCTTCACTAGCAAAACCAAGTACTGATTTTGCCCCAGATGGCCCCCCCTCAAGGATTGAACTCACAACTCTGGATTTAAGAGGCCAATGTTCAAACCACTGAGCTATCCCCACCCCAGTCATTTATAATTATTAGTAATCTCTAAAGACAGTCCCTGCCCCCCAAAGAGCTTACAATCTATTGAAGTATAAAAACTCTTGGAGTCAGATGTGAGTGTACAGCGCCTAGCGCAGTAGGGTCCTAATCACTGAGTGTGGCCTTTAAGCATTACTTCAATATAAATAATAATTATGTATATAACACACAACATTTGCTTGGGTGTCTTACAAATAAAGAAAGAGAGATTAGGTCCCTGTTCCAGGGATCCTACAGTTGAAATAATCCAGCAGTTCTCAATTTGTGGGTCAGGACCCCCCTTGAATGGGGTTGCCAGGGCTGGCTTAGACTTACAGGAAGCCTCAACCACACTACCAAGGGCTGAAGTCAAAGCCCAAGGGATTCAGCAGGACTCAGGTTGTAGGCCCCCTGCCTGGGGCTGAAGCCCTTGAGCTTCAGCTTTGCCCCCCCCCCCCGCCTGGAGTGGTGGGGCTTGGGCTTTGGTCTACCCTCCCAGGGCGTGGGGCTTGGGCAGGCTCAGGCTTTGGTCCCCCTCCTGGGCTCATGAAGTAATTTTTGTTGTCAGAAGGGGGTCGCGGTGCAATGAAGTTTGAGACCCCCTGAAATAATCCATCTAGCTAAACTTTCTCCCGGCCACTATGAGATTGTTGCCTTCAGTATATAGGTCCCCAGTGCTTTATCTGAAGAGTTTTTAAGTGTTTGAGTGTGTGTAGGGGGGAAATAGGAGCCTTAATGCAAGAGGATTTCCTTGTTCCACTTCAGACGGACCCTGGCCCTAACTCCGACCTCTAAAGAGGTACAAGCCAAACTCCCCCTTACCCAGATGGAGAGAAACTCCATGCCCAGAACTCTTCCCTACCCAGGGAGGGTGAGGAGTGGAACTACATTTCCCAGCATGGCCAGCGTGTCCCTTTCTTTTAAAGTCTATGCACGTGGGTCGTTAGGAGGAGCTGAGACGTCACATTCCTGCATTCTCTTTGCCTGTGTCAGAGCCGGGTTTTTCTCCTCCTGTGCACTGGGCAGTCAAACCTCCCTCATCAAGGCAGGACTCATGAACCTCAAGGCAGGAATCTGACATCCAGACCCCCTTCCCCCAGCCAGGCCACCCTCTGCCCTAGCCTTGGACGGCCAGCAAGGTAAATCCAGATAATCTCTAGACTGGGGGAGGTGGGGTTGATGTGTCTGGTTGGGGTTTTTTTGCACCCTTTGCACTTGTTTGTTTTGTGGGTGTCTGTGCAGATTGCCAGGAAGGAGCCAGCTAATAGCAGGACACTGGAAAAGACACATACGCACCATTGGAACTGTCTGGGGGGTGTGGGAGCTTGGTTTGCAGCTGCCTTCCCAGCGCCAGGCAAGCTATTTCTCAGGCTGGGAGCAGCTTTTGCTCACCGGCAAAAGGGCATTTCAGTGTTGGTGGCAGGGAAGAGCCTAGAGCTGTGGACTATAAACCAGGTTGTCGCTGTCATGTCTGTGTTCCAAGGAGGGGTGTGTTTTCCCTTTGTTGGGAAGCCTCCTTTTGCTGCATTGGGTTGCAGTTGTGGTGGCCAGCTTGCAGCTGTTTGCATTTTTTTTGGGAGGGGGGGGCTACGAATCCAAAGGGTTATGTCGGTGGCCTGGATGCTTTTGTGCCCAGCGCTGTGATTATTCATGATCCTGTTCCCTTTCCTCTCCACAGGCCACAGCGGCATGTAGTTTGCTTTCATTTTTATCCCTCCCATGTGATTCTGGTTGGTTGTTTTTTTTTTTTTTTTCCAGAGGGGCAATGTCTTGCGTGGATGTGTGTTGATTGCATGTTGTCTAGACCGAACTCCTCCCTCCCCCCGCTGTCGGAGAACTCCCATTGCGGTGTGTGGTGGAACGGGATCAGGAATTGCACATTGGGCCTTCTGGAGCTCTCGGGATTGCGTGTGTGTTGTTTTCATGGCATCGTTCCGTTCCGATACAATCACTCGGACAAACGAGGCACTCGGGGGATGTCTGCTCTTAGGTGGGGGGGGTGTGTGTGCACGCAGCTTGATCGCGGTCAGACCCCTATTAAAGGAATATTTAGATAAATGAGGTGTGCCCCCCCTCCGGCAATAGGGAGCAATATATGGGGAGGCGAGATTGCTCTGTTTCCTACAATACTGTTTGTTCCAGAAACGTGTCTGATGGATCGAAGCTTTTTTTGTATGTTGTTGATTCATGATGCATTCTCGGGGCCTTCTCTCCCTCCCGATGATGATCTAGGATTAATTGGTGGGAGATATTGTAATCCTTTTAGTTTCCACTGAACCCAGCTGCTTTAGAGAGTGGTGGGTTGTTTTGTGTGTGTGGTTACTTAGAATTAAGTGACGGTGGTTGTGTTGGCTAGCTGTGCATTTTCCTACATTGAATTCGGATCCTATTCATATATTGCAATTAGGCGGTGTGTGCATGGAACGAGTGGGCTTTATTTTGATACGGGTTTTACATGACTTCGGTTTGAATAAACCAAGCCCTAACTAACCGGGTGTTGGTACAGACAGAGGTAGTGAGGTGGGTGTATGGGAATCACAATGGGCTGTGGTTTAAGAGGTTGATCCCAATTCGCATTAACCAGATCCAACGCAGTGAAATTCTGGGTGCGGATTTGTAGCCACCGCGATGGTTTTTTCTCTCCCCCCCCCCCCCCGCCTTTATGTCCACGCCCTGCCCTGCTGTGTTACCCGCGACACGCTGCAGGAATTAAGGGGGGTGGGATAGGGCCAGCCCGGCCCCGCTGCTCACCGCTGCCCCAGCCCGTGCCAGCGAGCGGTGCTGGCGACCTGCGCCTGGTTGCCCAGATTTGGGTGCGGCCCCGGCTGCCTGGCAGAGACGCCCCCCGGCTCTGGGCACCTCCGGCTGATTCGAGCAGCCCCGGCCGCCGCCTCCTCCCGCGGCATCCCCCGCGCCTCGCTCCGCCCGGCTCCGAGCCGGACAAAGGCTCCGAGCACCGAGCTGGGTGGGAGCCGCAGGCTCCTCGCCCCGCGCCACGTAAGAGCTGCCCCTGGGCCGGGGAAAGTGACCCAGCAGCTGGGGGAGGCGAGGCGCTTGCCATGGGCAGCAGCTGCAGCTCTCTGCCACCCTGAGCCCCCACCCCTGCCCCAGAAACCCCCCTGGCACTGAGTGCCAGCCCCTCCAACTCCCCGCCAGCCCTGGTTGGTTGTACTCACTGCGGTGGGGGGGAAGATGCTACATGGGGTCAGGTTTTTCTCTGCCCTCAGGACCCTGAAATGCCTGCGCTGGGATTGGTCCCATCAGTTTTAGACTCCAGGGTGTGCTCAGGCCAGCTGGTTTTGCATGTGGGGAAGAATAAAATGTAGCGGCCGGTCCTCTGCTCCTGTGTATGTCCCATCTCACTGCTGTCTGCACAGGCCTCAGGATTCTTATCCCCCTGGTAGAGGCGGGCGAGCAGAGGCGCAGAGAAATAGTAACCAAAGCTCAGAGGAGAACCCAGGTGCCCTGCCTCCCACTCCCGTGCCTTCTCCGCAAGAACGTCTTTCCTGTTCTCCTTTGGGGCACACAGCAAAGAAGAGCCTTGTTTGGGGTTCTGAAGCAATGATGTGCACTTTTGGCAGAGGACCTCAAAGCACTTTGCGGAGCATTATCTCCATTTGCACAGATAGGGGCACAGTGAGATTAAATGATATATGCATGGTCCACATGGCAGAATTAGGCACAGTACTCCGGTCTCCTGATTCATAAGCCCCTCTAACCACTACATAGCACTGCCTCCTTTTGCTAATTGGTTTTCCCCACTCACAATTTTTCTCTAAAACTGAAGTATGAAAATTGACCCCCAAAAGCTTTTAATTCTGATTTCCAACCCACTTTTTTTTTTTTTTAGATTCAAGAGGGATAGGTCTGAATTTATGGATGCCTGGCTGACCTTCAAGAAGTTCCCCCCCATTATTTTATGACTAGATGAATCCTCCTGTGAAGACAGGAATTTTGCATTAAAACTAATTCCCATTAATTTAAAAGCAGGAGTCAAATTTTCTGAGGAAAACAAAACAATGATTTGAAAGCAGTCGAAAAACGATGAATAACGTGTAACATGTAGTATAGGCCAGAGTCAGTGGTCTGCTAAAGCATGTTATAATAGCTGTACTATATTGCCACACCATTTCCAGCAAAACAAAAGCATGTCTGGGCCCTACCTAGACTAATAAAGCATTGGAGCTGTGTCAAAGGGCAGCTAATAGATTGAGCTCCTTCAGTCTGGTACTATAAATCATTTTTCTAATCCTTTGCTCATATTCCTGGCTCTTCCTTGAACCCTCTCCTATTAATCAACACCCTTCTTGAATTGTGGGCACCAGAACTGGACACAGTATTCCTGCAGCTGTCGCATCAGTGCCAAACACAGAGGTAAAATAACCTCTCTACTCCAGATTCCCCTATTTATGCATCCCAGGATCCTATTAGCTGTTTTGGCCATAGCATCATGTTAGGCGCTCAAGTTCTGCTGATTATCCACCCCCATCTCCAAATCTTTTTTAGACTCACTGCTTCCCCGGGTAGAGTCCACCATCCTGTAGGTATGGCCTACATTCTTTGTTCCTAGATGTATACATTTACATGTAGCCATATTAAAATATATATTGTTTGCTTGCACCTAGCTTACCAAGCAATCTAGATAGCTGAATGAGTGACCTGTCCTCTTTATTATTTACCACTCCCCCAATTTTTGTGTCATCTGCAACTTTATCTGTGATGATTTTATGTTTTCTTCCAGGTCATTGATAAAGATGTTCAATACCGTAGGATCAAGAGCCCTGCGGGACCCCACTGGAAACAGACCCACTCAATGATGATTCCCCTTTTACAGTTACATTTTGAGACCTATCATTTAGCCAGTTTTTAATCCACTTAATGTGTGTCATGTTAAATTTATATTGTTCTAGTTTTTTAATCCAAATGTCATGCAACATCAGGTCAAATGCCTGACAGAAGTCTAAATATATTATGCCAACACTATTACCTTTATCAATCAAATGTGTAATCTCATAAAAATATATCAGATTAGTTTGATAATCTTTCTTCTATAAATCCATGTTGATTTGCATTAATAACATTCTCCTCTTTTAGTCCCTTATTAGGTGCTTCATTATCTTGCCTGGCATCAATGTCAGGCTGACAGGCCTATAATAACCTGGGTTATCCTGTTTACACTTTTTAAAAATTGGCACAGCGTTAGCTTTCTTCCAGTCTTCTGGAACTTCCCCAGTGTTCAACATTTATTGAAAATCAACATTAATGGTCCAGCGAGCTCCTCAGCCAGCTCTTTTAAAGCTCTTGGATGCAAGTTATCTGGACCTGCTGTTTTAAAAATGTCTGATTTTAGTAGCTTCTATTTAACATCCTCCAGAGTTACAAGTGGAACGGAAAGTTTACTATTATTACTATATGATGAGACTGCATCATCTGTTTTCCCCGCAAATACAGAACAGAAATATCTATTGAATACCTCTGCCTTTTCTGCATTATTATTGATAATTCTAACACTTCCATCTGGCAGTGGACCAAGACTATTGTCGGGATTCTTTTTGTTCCTAATATATTAACAAAACTTCTTACTGTCCATAAATGTTTCCTTGTGTCCCTTGGCTTCCCTTATCAATTTTCTACAATTCTTAACTTCTGATTTATATTCTTTACCATCAATTTCCTCTTTCTTCCGATTGCTATATTCATTTTTTATTTTTTACAGCTGCCTTCATTTCTTCTCTAGACCAATTGCTTTATTAGCCATGTTCCTCAGTTGTGGAATTGTAGCTTTTTTGGCATCTGGTAAGGTGCTCTTAAATGATTCCCAAATATAATTAATATTTTTCTGATTAAATTCTTCTTCCCAACTGATTTGGCTCATAATTGTTTTCAGTTTTGTAAAATTGTCCTTATTAAAGCATCAAGTATGTATATTACTGGTCTGAACTTTATTCTGTTTGCACATTATAAATGTGATCACATTTACTTGTACCTAAGCTACCATTAATTTTTAGTTCTATGATCAGTTCCTTTTTATCTGTTAGGACAAAGTCTAATGTAGACTTCCCCTGTGTTGGCAGCAACACTTTTTGAGTTAGGAAATTGTCATCTATAATGTTTAGAAATTCCAAGGATGTTTCTGTACTAGCAGTGTAAGACCTCCAGCATATGCCACTCAATTTGAAGTCCTCCATGATCACGCAGTTTTTTCCCTACACATTATAGATAAGTGCATATGGAAGAGGTTATCCTGTACCCTACTGTGATTTGGTGCTCTGTAGCAAACTCCAACTAGTACCCCATCTTGTGGTTTGTCTGTTAGGACATTGATCCATAAGCATTCAGGATCTTTTTTTCCCCAGAATTCTGTGACTGAGAAGCAGGTAAAGCCATTTTTGACATAGAGTGCCACTCCCCCTTCCCGTTTGCCACTCGAGCCTTCCTAAAAAGGTTATAGGTAGGGCCCCACTAAATTCATGGTCCATTTTGGTAAATTTCTCGATCATAGCATTTTAAAAACCTCGAATTTCATGGTTACAGATATTTAAATCTTAAATTTCACAGTGTTGTCACACATCATGAATATGTATTAAAATATAAATATGTAAAACACTTAAATCAGCATTTCTCAAACTGGAGATCCATCACAAGGCTATTGTGGGGAGCAGGGGCGGTCATGGTATTATCATCCTTACTTCTGTGCTGCCTTCACAGCAGGGCAGCGGGAGAGTCGTGGCTGTTGGCTGGGAGCCCAGCTCTGAAGGCAGCCCCTCCACCAGCAGCAGCGCAGAAGTGAAGATGGCATGGTATGGTATTGCCACCCTTACTTCTCTGCTGCTGCTCCCCCAGGCGGCGCAGAAGGGTGGCAATACCATACCATGCCACCTTCACTTCTGCGCTGCTGCTGGTGGAGGCGCTGCCTTCAGAGCTGGGCTCCCAGCCAGCAGCCACCACTGTCCGGCCACCCAGCTCTGAAGGCAGCGCAGAAGTAAGGGTGGCAACACTGTGACCCCCCTACAGTAGGTCCATGACGCGTTTTTCATAGCTGTCAATTTGGTAGGGCCCTAGTTATAGGCATTAATTTTAATGTTCCAGTGGTGCGAATCATCCCACCAGGTTTCACTAATACCAGCTAGATTGAGTTTATGCTCATAAATGAGCAATTACACTTCCTCTTTTTTGTTACCCAGGCTCCTAGCATTGGTGTATAGGCAGTTTAAGAACTGCTTCTGTTCATGTCCTTTGGTTCCTTGATTAATTTTGTTCTTAACTTCTCGATTTTGTGCTAATTGGGTGGTCACATTTTCCTTCTTTTTATCTCCCTCTTGCTAATAGTTTAACGCCCTCCTGACTACTCTAGCCAGTCTCTGTTCTATGGAAGTGGAGGCCATCCGAATTATACAGTTCCTTCACCCCGCAGGGGGTGGACAAATGTGCCACAAAACCAGAGCCTATACCCTACACCACTGACCCTGAGACTTAGGGTTTCCATGCAGCTTGCATTCATTTCACTCTTGTGACTGTTCCTTTTAATTTCCATTTAACTAGCCTCTGTTTTGTGTGTGTAGTTCCCCTTTTCGAAGTTAAATGCTACTGTGATGGGTTTCTTTGGTATTTCTCTCCCCCTGCCCCATGAGGATGTTAAATTTAATTACATTATGGTCGCTATTACCGAGCAGTTCAGCTATATTCACTTCTTGCACCAGATCCTTTGTGCCACTTAAGACTAAATCAGAAATTGCCTCTCCTCATGTGGGTTCTAGGACAAACTGCTCCAAGAAACAGTCATTAATGGTGTCTAGAAGATTTATCTTTGCATCCCATTCTGAGGTGACATGTACCCAGTTAATATGGGGATAGTTTAAATCCCCCATTATTTTGGGGGTTTCTGTTTGGTAGCATCTCTAATCTCCCTGAGCATTTAACAATCATATAACCATCCTGGTCAGGTGGTCGACAGTATTTTCCTACTTCTATGTGCTCATTATTCAAACATGGAATTTCTATCCATAAAGATTCTATGGTACTGTTTGATTTGTTTAAGATTTTTACTATATTTGACTTTATGCTTTCTTGGAGGTTTAGTGCCACTCGCACACCACCATGACCTACTCTGTCGTTCCTGTATATTTTGTATCCTGGTATTACGGTGTCCCATTGATTATCATCGTTCCAGCAAGTTTCTGTGATGCCTATTCTACCAATATCCTCACTCAATACCAGGCATTCTAGTTCACCCATCTTAGTATTTAGACTTCTTGCATTTGTATACAAGCACTTATACAATTTGTCAATATCTAGTTGTCTGCCTTCTTTCATTTGACCGTTTCTCTTCAGTTTCAGCCTGTACTTTATCAACTTCTATCTTCTTCTTTTAACTAGGATATAGAGTATCCCCTTTAATAAATCCTCCCCCAAGGAATGTCTGTGTCTAAGCTGTGCGCTTCTCTGCACCTGCCAGCTTTCCCCTAGCCCTGAGTTTAAAAACTCCTGTATGACCTTTTAATGTAAGGACTATTTTGGGGAATCTCCAAACAACCCCATAAGTAAAGAGAACAAGTCTAGGGTTGGCTCCAGTTACTGCAGTTGATTGTGTGCAGAGAAACTCAGTGAGGTTGCCTTGGGTTGTTTAATTAGATTAGGAGAGAGTCAGATACCATTTTTTAGAGCCTACTAGTCATATATGTGACAGGAAGAGGGAAAGATTCTTTCTTGCCCCTTCCTGTAAAAATGATGGGGTCTCTGCAGTTGTTTCTTTTGCAGGTTTTGCTGCCAAGATAGAATATGAGGAAAATGTCTTGCGATTCACAAATCCCTGTCAGTAAAAAGTGCCCACTGTTCCTTTCTCAATTGCTATTGCCAATGGTTTTATCCCTTTGACACCAACAGCAAAACAACTGAATGTCACCTAGCATGGGGAAGGGAAAGTATCACTGGTATCCGTGATCAGCAGCTAACAATCCTACTGTAGTCTGATTTCCTAGAGGGCCAAATTCTGATCTCACTTAATCTGGTGTAAATTGAGTAATTCACTGAAATCAAGAGAGTTGGATCAGTCAGACTACCAGCATCTTACTTGAAATCCAGGTTTTCTCTGTGTAGAATGTATATGATCATTTCTGAGCTTCTACGGTGTACTGTTCTCCTGTCATTGTTCAACCTTTCACTAAATTATTTTAGTGTGTGTATGTAAAAGCCATGGTCAAGCCAGTATTATTTTCTTTTAAAGCTTACAAGTTATTGGGCTCAGTACCGGGGTAATTGGGTGAGATTCTATGGCCTGTGTTATACAGAGAGTCAGACTAGCTGATCTGAAGCATCTGGAGATAGGACAATGGGGAAGATGGGCCCGGACTCTGAGATGGTACCGAGCATTCTCTCTCTCAAGTGCTTGGCTGTCTGGTTCTTGCTCGCATGCTCAGGGTATGAGTGATCCCCATATGTGGGGTCAGGAAGGGATTTTCCTCTAGGTCAGATTGGCAGTGACCTTGGGGGTTTTTCGCCTTCTTCTGCAACTTGTAGGTGTGGGTCACTTGCAGGGATCATCTGGGTATATCTCTTTTTTTAACCAGTTCCTTGCCATTGCGGGGGCCTCAGGCATTAGTGCACCTTGTAGTGGCACACAGTAGTCCAATCTCCTGGGGCATGTAACGCTTTAGTCTCTTTTCAATTGTTGGACCGCTGTGTGGGTGGTGGTGGCTTGTGCTATACAGGAGGTCAGACTAGATGATCTGATGGTTCCTTCTGGTCTTAAAATCTGTGGAGTGTCTCAGTTGGTGTGAATCAGTCGCTGCACTGGCTGTGTCACTTAATACCAGCGAGAATGTGGCCCATTGCAAAGATCCTGCATTGGTTGAGGGATTCCTGCATGATATAATGGGTGGCTTTCTTCTCTGGCAATGATTTTATGCCTCTGACAAGCAAATGGTTTTAACACTTTATGTAAAACAAATTAGTGTGTTTTTTAAAACTTTTACCGCTAAGGACTGGAAAAGGTTTTAGTCTGGATGCAAAACCTCTCTCTGACTCAGGCCCAGAAGCAGAAACCCTGCACTGAATTTCATATCCCCAGGCCCACAGTAGAATGTGCATAGAGAGATCTGATCGGGCTAAGCATGTTGCACTTGGCTGAAGAACAAACGTTGTGTGCATAAGGGAACTCAGCCTGTGTTTGTATTTAAAACTCTACCTCTGAATGCAATGTCCTGTGTGTCAGCTTCAGCTCTGCTTGGACACGTGCACAGAGATCCCACTGATGTGTATCTAAGGTCAGAATTCAGCCCTCTGCGTACAAGTTCCACTCGGGAAGGTGTCCTGCATTTAATAGTGCAAATGCAGAAGTTTACCTCACATTCTCGTACATGGGGTTCTGTGAGACCTGAGGAATTGTTTAGGAGGAAACCAATTCAAAGGGTCCTGCTACAGAGCTCAAATCTGTACATTATGCATTTGCAATGAGGTCTCTGTGAGAGCAGTTAAATTCCTACAGCCATGCCACCTGAAACTGCAATCTCATCTAAGTAGGGTCAGGCTGGGTCACTAATTCGATGGGATCTTCTAGGGGAAACCCAGGTTGCTGCAGAAAGTGGTGGTCAGAGCTTGAAAAGTTACCAGATAGCTGCTATAGCCAGAGACCGATACCAAATACGGAACGGGACAGCAGTGGGGTACTGAGTCCCACTGCCAGTTGCAGGAAGGGGACTGGTTCTGTGACCTCGTTGCACTCTTTGTCTTGCTGCCTCTTCCCCAGCTCTTGTTGCTGGAAGGGAAAAGCAGGCTCTTTCGCGCGCTCTCTTTTTTTGTCCCTCCAAGCTTCACAGTTTTGTTTTCTGGGGGAGGAGTGTTTCCACTATGTTTACGCTCTTCCATCAAGCTCTTGCTACAAGGGCAAGTCTCCGCTACTCTAACCTTTTCCTCCAGCCTCTCATTTTGGGTGCCCTTCCCCTGTAACTCCAGTATCTGCCCCTGCTGCTCTCTGCCTTCCTGAGCAGGAGCAAACTGAAGTTGACATGATTACACCCTGGTGCTGCAGTCCTGCTATCCTACAGCAGATTCAGGTATGTTTAAATTCCAGTAAAAATGGACAAGCACATTATCTGACTGTTTCCTTCTGCTAAGCTGATCAGCAGTGAAATGATTAGCAATGTTGATATTTACACGTACCCATTAGGTTTCAGAGTGAATACTACATAAAAATGATGTGCGGGGTAGTTTACACCCCTCAGAGCTAGTGGTAGTTCCAGGTTGTCTGCAGCCCAAGGAACTCAATACAGCATCAGTTATGTTGGGAAGGTTATTTTGGCAACAGTAAAAGCTAGGAATTTAACTTGTAAAAAACCCTAAAGCTTGATTTCTGCGGACACTGCTGGCCCAGGCTCCTTACTTGAGAAACAGCTTCTCACCAACAGGCAGGGAGTAAACGAATGTAATCTTGCAAGCTTTACTTGTGGCACCTTAGAGACTAACAAATTTATTAGAGCATAAGCTTTCGTGGACTACAGCCCACTTCTTCGGATGCATATAGAATGCATCCGAAGAAGTGGGCTGTAGTCCACGAAAGCTTATGCTCTAATAAATTTGTTAGTCTCTAAGATGCCACAAGTACTCCTGTTCTTTTTGCGGATACAGACTAACACGGCTGCTACTCTGAAACTTGCAAGCTTTGGCATTTATGAGTAGGGGGTGCTTTGCCTGATGGTGAGGGAGGCTGTGCTGTTGTGTGAGTGCAGTCTTTCAGATGCGCTGTAAAACTGAAGTCCTGACCATTCTTGGTGGTTACTCTTGCAAGAAATATAGGGCTTGGCTGCATTTAACCTAGGCACCAATTCCAGCTTGGGCAATTGAAATCTATCTCCATAAACTCCCTCTGCCATTCCTGTGGAATTCTTCCCATCTTCTGTTAAAGGGACCCTGTCAATTAGATTTTTTTTTTAAAATTGCACTTTAAATAGCATGTCCTGAATTTTTTAAAATTAAATTATCTGAAATAATCTACAAAGGGTTTTCTTCTCCCTTGCTGATGTTTGTAAGTGGATTTCCAGCAAGGAAGAAACTGACAGTGCAAGGGAAACTTGTCTATACACAAAGTAAATAAATTGGAATAGTATAGGGTTTTCTGTTAAGTTTTCTTTCAAATATATTACTCTTCAGTGCCACTTGTAACTATGGGGGGGGGGTAAGCACCTTTTCCAGACAGAAACGTAATCCCCCATGTCTCCCCAATTGATGATATTTAAACTGCCACATAGTGTTGTTCAGAGGTGGCTACATTTCATTGGTAGGAGAAATGTTTCTTCTTCTTCGAGTGCTTGCTCATATCCATTCCATTAGGTGTGCGCGCGCCGCGTGCACGATCGTCGGAAGATTTTCTACCCTAGCAACACCGGCGGGTCGGCTGTGGAGCCCCCTAGAGTGGCGCCTTCATGGCGCTGAATATATACCCCAGCCGACCCGGCGCCCCCTCAGTTCCTTCTTACCGCCCCTGACGGTCGTTGGAACTGTGGAGCGCTGCTTAGCTGTTCTCCACTCTCCCTAGCTTAGTTTGTTGTATCACAGTTATAGTTATAGTTATAGTTCTAGTGTTTATAGTTAAATAGTTAAATAGTTTAAAAGTTGTTCTAGTTGTTCTAAGTAGTTCAGGGGATTAAGGGGGTCGTCTCCCCCTTTCTCCCCCGGCCGCGGGGCCGGGCTCATGCCCAACGCTCCCGGCTTCAAGCAGTGCGCCTCCTGCGCTAAGCCTATGCCCACGAGCGACCCGCACGACTCCTGTCTGAAGTGCCTGGGAGAGTCCCATCAAACAGACAAATGCAAGATCTGTAAGGCCTTCAGACCAAGGACCAAGAAGGAGCGGGACTTTCGGCTCCGGCAACTCCTGATGGAGGCGGCACTTAGTCCGGATGCTCCATCTACAAGTCAGGCCCCGGCACCTAGCACCTCGGTGCGCAGTGCCCCGGCGGCACCGGCTATGACGACCACGCGAGTGGCGTCAGACAAGCCTCCCCGGCACCGGACCTCGTTGGCACCGCAAGCAGTGCCTCGGCGCCGGTCATTATCCCCGGGGCATAAAAAAGCCCATAAGACGGGGACATCCGTGCCGAAGACGCCGGCTCCCCCAGTGCCGGGGGTAGAGCCGCGTCCGCCGGTGGAGCACCGGAAACAGGTGCCTCCAGCACCGTCGACTCCGGCGCCGAGGCCGTTGAGTCCGGTGCAGATAGCGTCTCCACCGAGACCGGCGGTGATACAGTGCCTCCCGTCGACTCCAGAGACCTTCGCGGCGGCGAGAGACTTAATAGCTCTCACGGAGCCGGCACCGCCTCAACCACCGGCACCGACTGCACCGTTGACTCGCCCGGTCCAGTCGAGGGGGAAACCTGCCTTGATGCGCCCTCCATCGCAAGGGCTGGAACCTCGGCACCGATCCAGGTCCCGAAGCAGGTCCCCACGCCGCTCGCAGTCCCGGCACCGAATATCGCCTCGGCACCGGTCGTACTCGCGGCCAAGATCTTCTTCGCGGCACCGCTCTACGTCTCGGCACCGCTATGATCGTCGGCACCGATCAACGTCGAGACATAGTTCTCGGTACCGCTACGGTCGACGCTCGACGTCGAGAGGCCGCTCCCGGCACCGGGCATACTCCAGGTCCTCGTCGAGGTCCAGATCCGACTCCCGGCACCGACGAGGTCATCGGCACCGGTCGCGGTCCCGGCACCGATCGCCGGCACCGCGTAGAGATAGATCATCTCCGGACCGGCACCGTGCGGCACCGCAGCCAATGGGAATCGTCTCGACGCTCTCGGCACCGCCGTGGCCATCGAGATCGGTGTCCCACTCCTCGGAGGACCTCTCGAGATCGGCATACCCCCCTCAGGGGCAAGCCGAGGAACAGGACTTGGGACATTGGCAGGACACGACAGGGGACCATTCTCATGGCCCATCTCACTGGTCGTTTTGGACCCCGTGGGCGTACCATCAGGCGCAAGGGGCTCCAATTGCTTCGACCTCTCGCTCCGGTCACTCCATCAGAGGGGCCCCGGAGTCCACCATTTCTCGGCCTCCGCCAGGGGGCATGGAGGCTTCTGGGTCCGCACCACCTGACGCCCTGGACCCAGGCACAGGTGATGCTCCAGCCCAGGAACAGGGAGACCAGGACCAGCCCTTGGATCCTGTTCCACCGGAGGCATCTTCCTCTTCTTCTCCGGATGAGGCAGTGGCGGGCACATCGTGCACAGGCCCACCTCCAATAGATCTTCGGGCTCACCAGGATCTTCTGCGCAGGATGGCCCGTAATATGGACCTGCAGGCGGAGGAGATAGTGGAGGTGCACGACCCGATCGTGAATATCCTTGGAGCGGATGCCCCATCGAGGGTGGCGTTACCCCTGATCCGCACGATTCAAACGAATGCGGATACGATATGGCAAACTCCTGCCTCTATCCCACCCACAGCGAGAGGGGTGGAAAGGAAATACTTTGTCCCGTCTAAGGACTACGGGTACTTGTATACCCACCCCCAACCGTGTTCACTGGTGGTGGAATCAGTGAACGCACGAGAGCACCACGGCCAGCAGGCTGCAGCGCCTAAATCAAAAGAGGCTAAGCGGCTCGATTTGTTTGGCCGTAAGGTTTACTCACCCGGAGGGCTGCAACTTAGAGCGGCGAACCAACAGGCGCTACTGAGCCGCTACAATTTTAACTCCTGGAACTCTATGGGGAAGTTTAAGGAGTTGATTCCCCAGGAGTCCAGGGAAGAGTTTGGAGCCATGGTAGAGGAGGGCAAGAAGGTGGCTCGGACCTCCTTGCAGGCCTCCTTGGACATAGCAGACTCAGCTGCGAGGACCCTGGCTTCGGGTATCGCTATGCGCAGGATCTCCTGGCTTCAGGTTTCGGGTTTGCCTCCGGAGCTGCAGCAAACCCTACAGGATCTGCCCTTTGAGGGACATGGATTGTTCTCAGACAAGACGGACTCTCGCCTGCAGAGCCTCAAGGACTCGAGAACAATCATGCGCTCCCTGGGGATGCATGTTGTGGGCCCTCAGCGCAGACCATTTAGGCCGCAGCCTCAGCGCTTCTACCCCCCCCCCGCCTCGTCAGAGACAAGACTCGGCCCGGAGGCGAGGGCGAGGTGGTAGGAGAAGATGGGCTGGCCCTCAACCCGGTCAGAACCAGGGGCCACCAAGACCACCTTCAGGTCCTAGACAGAACTTTTGAAGGTGCGGTCGAGGACGGCGCCCCAGTCATCCCCCAGGATCCAGCCCCCTCCTTTCAGGATCGTCTCTCCCACTTCCACCGCGCTTGGTCCCTTATAACTTCGGACTGTTGGGTCCTCCGCACGGTGGAGACGGGATACGCTATCCAGTTTTCTTCTATCCCCCCCTCCCACCCCCCTTCCCCGTCCCTCTTCAGGGACCCTTCTCACGAGCAACTTCTTATACAGGAGGTTTCTACGCTCCTGGCCATGGGGGCCATAGAGGAGGTTCCGATAGAGTTAAGGGGCAGGGGATTTTATTCCCGTTACTTCCTGATCCCCAAGTCCAAAGGAGGTCTGCGGCCCATCTTGGACTTGCGCGGACTCAACAAATTCGTAGTAAAGTTGAAGTTCCGCATGGTCTCTTTGGGGGCCATTATCCCTTCCCTCGATCCTGGAGACTGGTTCGCCGCCCTCGACATGAAAGACGCATACTTTCACATCTCAATTTACCCACCTCACAGACGCTTCCTGCGATTCGTGGTAAACGCGGTGCACTACCAATTTGCAGTCCTTCCCTTCGGCCTATCCTCGGCCCCAAGAGTGTTCACGAAATGTATGGCTGTCGTGGCAGCGTACCTTCGTCGGCAAGGGATACAGGTGTTCCCGTACCTAGACGACTGGCTGGTACGCGGTCGCACCAAGGAGCAAGTTCAAGCTCACGTCCACATAATAGTACACACATTCAACGAGTTGGGCATCCTTCTCAACAAGGACAAATCCACTCTAGAACCTACCCAGAGAATAGAATTCATAGGCGCAGTTCTAGACTCCAGACGTGCACAAGCCATCCTGCCAGACAACCGATTTGGCACCATCACGAGCCTCATTCAAGGGCTCCAGGCGTTCCCAACTACCACGGTGAGGTCGTGCCTTACCCTGCTGGGTCACATGGCTTCCTGCACGTACGTAACCAGGCATGCCAGACTTCGGCTTCGCCCACTCCAGACCTGGGTGTCGTCAATATACCGACCACATCGGGACAGCCTGAACATGGTGGTCACGGTCCCGATCTCGGTCCTGACCTCCCTCACCTGGTGGCTAGATCACAATGTGGTCTGCGAGGGGATGCCATTTCACGCCCCACAACCCTCTCTGCACCTGGTCACAGACGCTTCATCTCTGGGTTGGGGCGCCCATCTCAACGAACACCATACCCAGGGCCTGTGGGCTGCACCCCAGCTAGCCCTGCACATCAATGTTCGGGAACTGATGGCGGTGCGCCTGGCGTGCCAGGCATTTCTCAACCTCCTACGTGGCCGATGTGTGTTAGTTCTCATTGACAACACCACGGCCATGTTTTACATCAACAAGCAAGGAGGAGCACGTTCGTCAATTCTATGCCAAGAGGCCATTCGCCTGTGGGACTTCTGCATCGCCCACTCAATCCATCTCACGGCATCGTTCCTCCCTGGAGTCCAGAACACTCTAGCGGACCGACTCAGCAGGTCCTTCCAGACGCACGAGTGGTCTATCCGTCCGGACATCATACATTCCATCTTCCAAAAGTGGGGGTTTCCCCAGATAGACCTGTTTGCATCTCGAGACAACAGGAAGTGCCACGTGTTCTGCTCCCTACAAGGTCGAGCTCCGGGCTCCCTCTCGGATGCGTTTCTCCTTCCCTGGAAAGACCACCTGTTTTATGCCTTCCCTCCGTTTCCTCTGGTCCACAAGGTACTGCTCAAATTGCGCAGAGACCAGGCACAGGTAATTCTGGTCGCTCCAGCGTGGCCGAGACAACATTGGTACACCACACTGTTGGAACTCTCGGTTCAGACACCGATCCCGCTTCCGTTGTGTCCGGATCTCATCTCTCAGGACCACGGCCGGCTGCGTCACCCCGACCTGCAATCACTCCACCTCACGGCGTGGCTGCTCCATGGTTCACCCAGGCAGAGCAGCAATGCTCGCACTCTGTCCAACAGATTCTGCTGAGCAGTAGGAAGCCCTCAACACGCACCACGTACCTGGCCAAGTGGAAGCGGTTCTCCTGTTGGTGCGAACAACGAGCCACGTCCCCGTTGCAGGCACCCATTCCTCTCATTTTGGAATATCTCCTCTCCCTAAAACAGCAGGGGTTGGCGATATCTTCAATTAGAGTTCACCTGGCCGCTATATCGGCCTTTCACCCAGGGGAACTCGCGTCCTCGGTATTCTCTAACCCGATGGTCGTTAGATTCCTCAAGGGCTTAGACCGGATGTACCCACAACAACGTCAGCCCGTTCAGACGTGGGACCTCAACCTGGTTCTCTCCAAGCTCACAGGTCCTCCATTCGAGCCACTGGCCACCTGTTCACTTTTGTACCTATCCTGGAAGACAGCCTTCCTTGTAGCCATCACCTCAGCAAGGCGCGTTTCTGAACTCAGGGCGCTTACATCTGAGCCCCCTTATACAGTTTTCCATAAGGATAAAGTGCAGCTTCGTCCACATCCTGCCTTTCTCCCTAAGGTGGTTTCTCCTTTTCATATCAACCAGGATATCTTTCTCCCGGTCTTTTATCCCAAACCACATGCCACTCGCCAGGATCAACGTTTGCATTCCCTGGACGTACGAAGGGCCCTGGCCTTCTATATTGACCGCACAAAGCACTTTAGAAAGACGACTCAACTCTTCGTTGCAGTGGCCGACCGAATGAAAGGCTCACCGGTCTCCTCACAACGCCTATCCTCCTGGATTACGTCTTGCATCCGGACTTGCTATGACCTGGCAGGTGTCTCAGCACCGCACCTCACCGCTCACTCCACGAGGGCCCAGGCTTCCTCGACGGCTTTCCTGGCACAAGTTCCGATCCAGGACATTTGTAGAGCAGCGGTTTGGTCATCAGTCCACACATTTACAGCTCACTATGCACTAGTGCAGCAGTCCAGAGACGATGCTGCTTTCGGATCAGCGGTTTTGCACACAGCAATGTCTCACTCCGACCCCACCACCTAAGTTGGGCTTGGGAGTCACCTAATGGAATGGATATGAGCAAGCACTCGAAGAAGAAAAGACGGTTACTCACCGTTGTAACTGTTGTTCTTCGAGATGTGTTGCTCATATCCATTCCAAACCCGCCCCCCGTCCCCACTGTCGGAGTAGCCGGCAAGAAGGAACTGAGGGGGCGCCGGGTCGGCTGGGGTATATATTCAGCGCCATGAAGGCGCCACTCTAGGGGGCTCCACAGCCGACCCGCCGGTGTTGCTAGGGTAGAAAATCTTCCGACGATCGTGCACGCGGCGCGCGCACACCTAATGGAATGGATATGAGCAACACATCTCGAAGAACAACAGTTACAACGGTGAGTAACCGTCTTTTCCCTTACTTTCAAGGGTGTTGAGGGCCTTGGATAGTTAGTATGTGTAAAGTGCTTTGAGATGCTCTGCTGAAATGCCCCAGAGAAGTACACTGTATTGTCATCTGTTTTGAACATGATTGCAACGTCTCATTAATAGGTCTGCTTTACTCATTCTCTTTGCTGACTGGCCATTTGTGGGAAAGAAAAATATATACCCTATGGACACATTGCTTTGGACCCTAAGGAAGATAAATGTACCCATCTGATTACATGTGGGAGGACAATCATTTCAAACGGAAAATGGGGGAGAACATGGGGGCCAGCGGTCATGATTCTTACATGTATTTGATCCTGTTGGCTTTCTTATTAAAGCCTTGATCCTTGAAACTCTTACCTGAATTGACCCATGTGCAAACCTGCTCTGCTGTGCTGGTGTCTTGTGTTCCTAGGAATACTTGGGTATCCTGATCCTTGACGTAAGCATTGAACTGGGAATAGTTGAAGGACAGGGGTAAGCCACACACTAACCTTTATAAAGCAACAGCTGCTCCTAGCTGTCTTAGCAGTTGCCCTGATATATTTTTTAGTCTCCCTGTCCACTAAATGGCAAGTCGGTTGTGCAGCAATTGCCCAAGTGATTCAGAGCAATGCAGCAAACTCAGGGCACCTTTACACTTAGAATGCTGTATTGATGCAGCTGCGCCACTCTGATGCTTAAATTGGCAACCCTATTAGAGGGTCTTCATTATGGTTGGATGTATTCCTGGAGGTTTCATCACGTGACATAACCTTTAATTAAAGATTCATCTTTAATTCCTGAAGACTCCAGGACAATCCTGGAGGGTTGGCAATCCTACCCTCTAAGCAGATGGGAGAGAGCTCTCCCGTCTGCTTAGCTACTGCTTATCAGGGAGGTGCATTAACTGCATTGACAGGAGAGCTCTCCTGCTGACATAGCACTGTCTAGGGGGCGTGGGGGGGAGGTTAGGTCAGGTCAGTGTAACTACATTACTCGAGGTGTGGATTTTACAGGTAGGTCTGTAGTGTAGACAAGACCTAAGTTTCCTCTGCAGAAGGAGGAGCTGGTGAAGATGCAGTGACACTTCTCTGTTCCGACTTGACCTGCTGTCTGATGGTATAGAACTCACTGCTGTGTGGAAGAGAAGAGTCTGTCCTATAGGTGTTTAGTAATACTTAGCATTTCAGAGAGTCTTTCATGTAGGGACCACAGTCACTAGTTAAGCCGCACAGCCCCGCTTTGAGGTCGGTAAGGAATATATCCTCATTGAGAAACTGGGAGTCTACAAGTGGTGTCTTGGCATGGCCATGGCAGAGCTAGGAGGTGGTGGTGTTTGGGGGTCAGAGTTCTGTGATCATGAAAAGTAGTATACAACTGAAATGTGTTTGCTTTCCTGATTCTCTGCCTTCCCTCTCCCTGCTCCGGATGTCATTAGCCATGCTCAAGTTAGATTCCTCTGAGTCTAAATACTGTGCATCTGGCATGGAAAGCTTATGGACTGCAGGAATCCAAGTTCCCCAAGCAAAAGCAGAAAACTCATAGAGACGTGTGTGGTTTGACATCGGCTTTCAAAATCACGTCACTGTGTTAGTTGAGAACATTACTGATTGTATCGTTAACAGTATTTGAACAGTAAAACACTGGTGTAGCTCATTGGGCCAGTTTTGTTTGGAGTGTTTTCAGTGAGACCTCACCACCACGGCCACTTGTGCAAGGGCACTTCTTGTGCGCCAGCACCAGTGTATGCACTCGATTAGTAATGGCACGTGCCAGGTCTGTTGAGAGAAATGGATTCTGTGTATGAAAAAGCAATTGCTTCTCTGTGCGGGTGTTCAATGTACCGCCTGCCTGGGCACTTTTGGCATTTTTGGCACCTGAGGGGCAGTCCAGTTGCAAAGCCAATCCTCTGATGTGCATGCTCTTACTAGATGTCATATTTGGAGATGTTCTTTCACTAATAAGTACGTGGCAATTTCGGCAGGTAGGTGAGCAAATTGAAAGCAAATTTGACTGGTAGCAAAATTCCAACCCTGGAGGGCATGTAGCAAATGTGCTTCTTGTCTTCCAATAATCATTAATAGTGTGTAGCTCATACATAGAGCATATAGTGCTTTTCCCCCCATCAACCTCACACATTTTTCTAAGGAATGAATCATTAGTAGGGCTGTTAAGCGATTAAAAAAATTAATCTTGATTAATTGCGCTGTTAAAACAATGACAGAAAACCATTTATTTAAATATTTTTGGGTGTTTTCTAAATTTTTCAAATATTATGATTTCAATTATAACACAGAATACAAAATGTACAGTGCTCACTTTGTATGTTTTTTATTACAAATATTTGCATTGTAAAAAACAAAATAAATAGTATTTTTCAGTTCACCTAATATAGGTACTGTAGTGCAATCTCTTTATCATGAAAGTTGAACTTACAAATGCAGAATTATGTAAAAAAAAACTGCATTCAAAAATAAAACAATGTAAAACTTTAGAGCCTAGAAAGTGCACTCAGTCCTACTTCTTGTACAGCCAATTGCTCAGACAAACAAGTTTGTTTACATTTTCAGGAGATAATGCTGTCTGCTTCTTGTTTACAATGTCATCTGAAAGCGAGAACAGGTGTTCGTATGGCACTGTTGTAGCCAGCGTCGCAAGATATTTATGTGCCAGATATGCTAAGGATGCTTATGTCCCTTCATGCTTCAACCACCATTCCAGAGGACGTGCATCCATGCTGATGACAGGTTCTGTTAGATAACGATCCAAAGCAGTGCAGACTGACGCCGGTTCATTTTCATCATCTGAGTCAGGTGCCACCAGCAGAAGGTTCTGCATCGGAGTGTTGCGCTTTTAAGACGTTTGAAAGCACGCGCCACACCTCGTCCTGCTCAGATTTTGGAAGGCACTTCAGATTCTTAAACCTTGGGTCGAGTGTTGTAGCTATCTTTAGAAATCTCACATTGGTACCTTCTTTGGTGTTCTTAAAATGAACAGCATGTGCTGGGTCATCATCCAAGACTGCTATGATATGAAATATATGGCAGAATGCGGGTAAAACAGAGCAGGGGACGTGCAGTTCTCCCTCAAGGAGTTTAGTCACAAATTTAATTAACGCGTTATTTTTTTAACAAGCATCATCAGCATGGAAGCATGTCCTCTGGAATGGTGGCGGAAGCATGAAGAGGCATACGAATGTTAAGCATATCTGGCATGTAAATACCTTGCAATGCCAGCTACAAAAGTGCCAAGCAAATGCCTGTTCTCACTTTCAGGAGACATTGTAAATAGGAAGCGGACAGCATTATCTCCCATAAATGTAAACAAACTTGTTTCTCTTAGCAATTGGCTGAACAAGAAGACTGAGTGGACTTGTAGGCTCTGAAGTTTTACATTGTTTTGTTTTTGAGTGCAGTTATGTAACAAAAAAATCTACATTTGTAAATTGCACTTTCACGACAAAGAGATTGACTACAGTATTTGTATGAGGTGAATTGAAAAATACGATTTCTTTTGTTTATCATTTTTACAGTGCAAATATTTGTAATCAAAATAATAATATAAAGTGAGCACTGTGCACTTTTATTCTGTGTTGTAATTGAAATCAATATATTTGAAAATTTAGAAAAGCATCCAAAAATATTGAATACATTTCAATTGGTATTCTATTGTTTAACAGTGCGATTAAAACTGCGATTAATCGCGATTAATTTTTTAAATCACGATTAATTTTTTTGAGTTAATTTTGTGAGTTAACGGCGATTAATTGACAGCCCTAATCATTAGCTCCATTTCCCAGTTTAGGAAACTGAGGCACAGACATGGAGCAACTTGCCCAGAGTGATAGAGCAGGTTGGTGGGAGAGCAGAGAATAGAACCCAGGTCTCCTGACTCCCAGCCCATTGCCTTATCTCCTGGAGTTCTTATGGCAGAAGTTACAGTGGTATTGCATTACACCTGCTGGAGTTGGGAACTGTAATTAGATCAGCCTTGTAAAACGTCTACTCCCCAGCTCATCTGGGGTGAACGATGGATTTTTGTTTTAATCAGAAGAACACAATTTTTTGTCTCATTATAATGATCGTCATGGCGGGAGTTGCTCTGCATCTGGGTTAGTACGCTTTCCTGGCAGTTTTAGAAGGTTGGTCTGTATGTCCAGCGTGTAATGGTTTTCCTGTTCTGTGAGCGGGTACTTTTAAGAGCTGGTTTGGAGAGGGATCTAGTGTGATGAAAATGTAGTTGTTGTTTTTATTTTTTTAAGGCTTTTTTGATGACTTTGCCCTGACTTTTCTCTTTTATCAAATGTTCCTCTTTATTACCGAGATTCCTTGTAGTCAACATTGAAAAAGGAACAAGTGGCCGCTGCAGTGCATCTCTGCAGATCTCCCTGGACTGTTATGAAACTACTTTTTTTTGCGCACACACCCACTTCCTCCCTACTTGCTGAGTCGATCACGTAAGCTCCAGGAGCCTTTCCTTTCAGAATCCTGCTGAGAAACTTAATCTGTTACTCTCCTGGCTTATTGTTTGTACTTCTCAATTGAGTTAGTGAGTGAGGCCAAAGTGACTACTGATTTGGGGTGACATGATGTTTGGGTGACTGCAATGGGGAACAGTGGGATTCTCAGCACTTCTGAAATGCAGGCATAGGGTGTCTCTGGTTGGGCACCTAAAATGAGTGAAAAGAACAGGAGTACTTGTGGCACCTTAGAGACTAACAAATTTATTAGAGCATAAGCTTTCGTGAGTGACCACACTTGAAAATGTATGAGGAGGATTTTCAAAAGCATCTTAATGACTTTCCATGGGGACCTGTGCTCCTAAATCCCATGGGCACACCCTTTGGCCCTTACATGTCAGACTGCTGTTTTTCTGCCTTTCTGGCTTACCTACCATAAATGCAAAAGGTTTGGGAGAATCCTTTTAAATATTATTATTTTGTGGTCTCTTTCCCCTTGTGCTTCTGACATTCTGGTGTGTCCCTGTGAAGTGGGAAGCCTTTTTTGACTCACAGGAAACCAGTGCTCTTGTGTTCTTGTTTTTTTGGCAAAGGGAGGCAGTGGAAATCAGTTTGCCAGAAGCAAATTCTTGCAGTGTGTCAGAGAGAGTCATGGACTATGTATTCTTTGACAATAATGAAGCAGTAAGACAGCGTCCCTGTGTTATTAAGAGAGGATTAGATTTAAGTGTCTCCGTGTTGCAATTATAAGTAGTACCATCTTTGGTGTTTATATGAGAGAGGAAAAGAAAGCAGGAACTGGTGATGTTGCTGCTTAGTTGGATGTTACTAATAGAAAAAAGTTTCCATGTGTGTCATTTGTCTGACTTAACGCTATAGGAATGGAGCCAGCATTTCACCTATCATCCTTAGAAATCAATGGACCATGTCTGCTACAGGTGTAAAGCATTGAATTCACTTCGGGAGAGTTCTAAATATGGAGCAGCATAGGTATCCTTTGCCTAGTTAGCTGATGAACTTGGAAGCAGATGGTAGATTAAATTCTTCTCTGGTTTAAAGACTGGGGAAACGAGGCTGTTAGTCTGGTAATTTATGTCTGTAATATTGCAGCAGTTCTTCAGCTGAAAGCTTTATGGTAAAATACGGAGGCTTGTGAGGTTTTAGGAAATTCTTTTTTTACTCCCGTGAGGTGATGAAAGTTATCGCATGCTGCTAAACTGATTAGATTTTTTTTAAGGGGGTTGTAATTCTGCTGCAAACATTTTTCTTTTGAAAGCTTAGCAAATGGGATCTATCGTCTCAGGTTTTTAAAAAAAAAATTAGTTTAGCAGCTGATGTGTTTTAAAGATTGTGTAACTGGGGAAGGAGAATTTACTTAAAGGGACAGTCTGTCTTGGTTTTTTTCACTTGTAACAATAGCAATGCATGAGGCGACCGTGACTGCATGTTGGAAGTTGAAACTGTGCTTTCCTTCGGTTTGTTTGTTCTGTGCATTTGGCAGCTCTCTGTGCATTGTCTGTTTCTCCTGTGACTCTTGATATGGGCCTTTCATGCAGGAACACTGTCTTTTTTAAAAATAGGAAAAATGTGATTGCAAAACCACAACGCCATGGCAGGGGAATTAGGGGCAGAGGTAGGATCTGGTCCCTGGAAGTAATGTTTAAAAATGGATGAAATGTTCAGAGAGGATTGTGTCCCTTCAAAGGGGCTAATGGAAACTGTTAATCCCTAATCTGATCGCTTCTGACTTTGGAAAGAAGGAACAACCTACTAAAATGGCTAAAAGGAGCTGACTACATAAGTGAAATACAGTGCTGCTGTGTGCACACAGGGTATGTCTACACTGCAGCTAGGGGCGAGCCTCCCAGCCTGGATAGAAAGACCTGTGTTAGTGGGGTTTGCGCTGGCATGCTAAACATAGCTGTGTGGACATTGAAACTTGAATAGTTACCTGAGCTCCAGCCCACCCTACCTTCTGGGTCCGAGTTCAGGTAGCTAGCTCGAGCCGCTGCAATGTCCACACGGCTATTTTTAGCATGCTAGCGCGAGCCTGGCTAACACCGGTCTGTTTACCTGGGCTGGGAGGCATGCTTCCAGTTGCAGTGTAGACATTCCCATACTGAAGAAATATAGATAATCCAACAGTGAGACTCCAATCTCCGTGCTACTCTAATAAAATTATTTTTTTCTGTAAAATCCTTCATTTCAAGTTATCTTAGATGTAATTTATGACAGCGCTAAGTTTAAGAAAAATTCGGAAAGTGCGATGTGGGGATTTTTTTTAGTTGACAGTTTCTTTAGGATTTCTCGCATATGTCTTTAGTGGACCTTTGTTTATTATTATTATTATTATTATTTATTTGTATTGTGGCAACTCCTAGTGCTGTAGTCTTGGGCCTGGATCCCCTGGTGCTGTACGAATGCAGAACAAAATGGCGGTCCTGGGCCTGGATCCCCTGGTGCTGTACGAATGCAGAACAAAATGGTGGTCCTTGTCCCAAAGAGCTTACAATCTAAATATAAGCGGGGAGTCAACGGGGGAGATTGGGGAGCATAAGGAAACAATGGGCTAGTATTGGTCAGCATGATGGGCAGTGGGCTCAGCACACCCGCTGCCGAACAGTTGTTAGGTCTTCTATAGGCATCACCTCTGCGGCAGCTAGACTGACGTTTATCCTCTGCTCTAGGTTTTCAGGACCTGGTTGGGAATTTTTTTTGTTCGTCTTTGCTTTTTTATTGCTAGTGGGGAGAGCCATGGATGAAGTTCTTGCCTTCACTGTGGACTGCTTGGCTTTAGTGGGGTTTTGTTGTCGTCTTACAAGCAGTGGGCAAAGGATGTTTATTGAAAATTGTCTCTTTTTTTTTTCTTTTGCGCTTCTGTATGATATATAAAGAACCCTTGAAATGAAAAGGCTCAATGAGAGGGTTTTTTTCTGCTTGACTTTACCGGAGGAATATCAGGAATGCGCTGTTCCATGGCCTTGCTGGAGGACTCTTTGGAAATCTCAGGAGGAGAGCATTGTGAGCTCTCACCAGCCTTCGGAAAGGCATCCTTTCCCTCATGTGTTAATTAGGCACCCAAGTTAAAAGGTTGTTAGCAAAAATACACAGAAAACAACTTTTTTCATAGAGTCAAAGCTGTTAGTGCCAGAAGGTACCGTTGTGATCATCTAATCCAGGAGTTCCCACAAGAAGTGTTTTGGTGGCCTTAGAATGCTCTGACAATTTTTCCTAAAATACTTAATTAACTTTAGGAAAAACAAACAAATATGCACATATCCATGTCCAAATCATTGTAATTTATTTATCTAGGGGTTTTTTTCAGACTCAATAATAAAAATAATGTACCGTTGTCTCTGTTCTTTACTGGACCTAAACAGAATAGAAACAAAGCAAGGTGCTTTGCACATTCTTCTCTTTTATGTTTTTGTTTCTTCTGTTTTTTTGGTTGCTGGGTTTTTGTTCTTTTTAAACTTATTAGCAATTAAGTCTGCTCATGTGAAAACTGATATTTGTAGGTTTGTTAATATCACTTTTCACAGTAGACTTACTCAGCCCTGGCAAACTGGGGGACAAATTAAGCTCTGAATGGAGAGGTGGGTAGGGAGGCAGTGCGGGCCAGCGGCAATGGAGGGCTGAGGAAGGCAGTGAGGGCCCTGAGCGATGTGGGCCAGAGCTCAAAGCCCCATGGCCGGGGGATGGAGCCCGAAGCCCTGTGGCCAGAACCCAAAGCCCCAGGGCTGGAGGCTGCCACCCAGCGCCCCACGGCTGAAGCCGGAAGCCCGAGCCCCACTGCTCTTGGGAAAGGAGGGAACTCACATAGGCTGCCTGCTCCTCTGGTGTTTGTGGCTGCAGAGGGGGACAGGGCCCAACCCCTACTGGTGGCCCCAGGGAAGGGGTGAATGGTCCCCCCGCCCTGTCACTGCCCAAGAGGAAGGGGCCACAAGAAAACCCCCTGGTGGCAGAGCCAGCTCCAGGCACCAGCCCACCAAGCAGGGGAGAGCGGAGCCGCAGCGGTCTCACCGCCGTTCCCCGGCGCTCCGGCCGGTCAGGGAGAGCGAGGCCGTGGCGGGCTCGCCGCCCTCCCCCCAGCACTCTGGCCACTGGGGAGAGTGGAGCCCCGACCGGGCTCTCCGCCCTCCTCCCAGCGCTCAGGCCGCCGGGGAGAGCGGAGCCGTGGCCGGGGTCTCTGCCCTCCCCCTGGCGCTCCAGCTGGTCGGGGAGAGCAGGGCTGCGGCGGGCTCACCGCCCTCCCCTCCGGCGCTCCGGCCAGTCGGGGAGAGCGGGTCCGCGGCCGGGCTCGGTGCCCTCCCCTGCCGTGCTCCCCGCCGGGGGCGGGGGGGCGGCAGGAGGCTTTTTTGCCTGGGGTGGCAAAAAAGCCAGAGCCGGCCCTGCCTGGTGGGCACATGTAGCCATGGTGGCTGCATTTGAGAAACGCTGATCTAATCTGACCTTCTGTAGTCCAACAAACATCATCCAGTAATTTCTGCATCAAACCCGTCACTTCTGTTTCAACTATAGAATATTTTTAGTGATGCTTCTTGATTTTAAAACCCCAAGTGATGGGAGAAATTGCCACATCACTTGGTTTTAAATAGCCTGACTTAAATCCTTTCCTTCCTAATGGCTCAGCTTTCAGTCTTTTGCAATGTCATTATATCACTAAATCCCCAGTAGCTCAAGAATCTTCCATGGTTTGACAAGGCCCGAACTGCTAAAATAAGAAACAAGTAGGGAAAAAACCAACAGTGTCTTTCAGGCTTTATTTATGCATCTTTTAGAAGCAAAACAGTCACAACTCTTTTTCAAGTGAGCAGGTAACCTTTAAATGCTGTTTTGCTAATCTTTTTCAATGTTTAAAGAGAAGCAGCTATCATTTTGGGAGAGCTTGATATCCATCATTAAAGCTCTGTTTTTGTCTAATATTCTCAAACCTGCTTGTGTAAATCAAGATTAGCTACAGTTTGTGTGGATCACTACTTAGAACATAAGAATGGCCGTACCGGGTCAGACCAAAGGTCCATCCAGCCCAGTATCCTGTCTACTGACAGTGGCCAATGCCAGGTTCCCCAGAGGGAGTGGACCTAACAGGCAATGATCAAGTGATCTCTCTTCTGCCGTCCATCTCCACCCTCTGACAGACAGAGGCTAGGGACATCATTCCTTACCCATCCTGGCTAATAGCCATTAATGGACTTAACCACCATGAATTTATCCAGTTCTCTTTTAAATGCTATTATAGTTCTAGCCTTCACAACCTCCTCAGGTAAGGAGTTCCACAAGTTGACTGTGCGCTGCGTGAAGAACTACTTCCTTTTATTTGTTTTAAACCTGCTGCCTATTAATTTCATTTGGTGACCCCTAGTTCTTGTATTATGGGAATAAGTAAATAACTTTTCCTTATCCACTTTCTCCACTCATGATTTTATATACCTCTATCATATTCCCCCTTAGTCTCCTCTTTTCCAAGCTGAAGAGTCCTAGCCTCTTTAATCTCTCCTCATATGGGACCCGTTCCAAACCGCTAATCATTTTAGTTGCCCTTTTCTGAACCTTTTCTAGTGCCAGTATATCTTTTTTGAGATGAGACCATATCTGTACACAGTATTCGACCACTTCACTTCCTTCCCTGAACTGTTAGAACTAGTGCTGACGGCACTATCACGAAAAACATACCCAAGATAATTGTTTGTAAATATGTTTCTATTTGCTGCACACATCTGCAAGGCTTGGTTTGGTTTAGTGAAGGAGTGGTCCCCGAAGTGGGGACCCTGCTGCTCAGGGCATGCCGGGGGTGGAGCAAGACAGTCTCTCAGTTGTCCTCTAGAAACTCGGACTTTTTTTCTTCTATTAAATAAGCCTCTACCCGTTATGGTTCTAAAGAAAACCTTTAAAATGTGACCCAAATGTAACGGATGCAACAATGCCTGCCTGAGTTTTCAGAAAGCCTGAAACAACAGCTGTGAGGTGTTGAATGGGCCTGTTTTATGAGTGCTGACTCAGATGCCAGGGATGGTATTTTAAATGTCGGTACTTCTGACTGTATCTCTGCTCATCAAAGCATGTCAGAAAAGAGAGGAAGCATCCTATTATGAAGCTCTACATCCTCATTTCCTGAGGGAACTAGGTGTGTGAAGGACTGTTGTGGGTATGTGAAGGACTGTTGTGGGTGTGTGTAGAAGTTCAGGTGTGTAGGCTTTTAACAACACAAAGCTGGGATGCAGGGAGGTCATGATTCCGTTCATTTCCCTTGAGGGGGCTCAGTTGTGAAGGTTTGGAAACCCTGGATTAGAAGGATTCTTTAGCAGTGAACTGTAACTGTTCAGTGGTGTGGTTTTACAGTAGGGAATATGACCCCCATCATTCCTCTGCTTATGTCTCCTGAAATCCAGAAAACCAAATATGGCTTTTTTACTAACTCCAATGATTAACCGGATCAGAATAACGAGAAAAATTGCAACAACACAAATGAGTAGTGTTAGCACCACACAGAGATGGAGTCTTTTTTTTTTTTTCTTTTTTCTAGCTCCATCCAGTCCCTCTTCATCCTGGGTTAACCTGCAAGCACCCCGAACTGCAAGTACTTTCAAACTGATGAGACTTCTTTGTTTTTTAACTCTGCTACACCAGTTCTTAACTGCACAGTAACCACTCCCGGTCACCTTCTAGTTCTTTAGGTTCCGTATTCCACGCTGTTCCGTGCAGGGTGGTACTGGTTAAACTGCACGGTAACATGTTATACTTGCCCTGTACACTGGTTAATTTGCTCCTGCTGTTCCCTGCTTTAATTCGCCAGGGGAGAATGACCTTCAGAAGGACTTGGCATATTGTACTGAAAGGCCCATTAGCAGCGTCTGGGCTGTCAGTTCCACCAAGATTCAGGAGACTATTATTCCAGAGCCCTCTTGAAGCAGCACTTGCAGTTAACCACTCCAGCATTATTTTAGATGACTTGGAAAACCACAGCGCATGCGGTTGAGCGCTAGCCACACTGATGTGTGCTTATTTGTGATGCATCTGCCCTGTGATTATTTAGTGGCTGACAATTTTTCAAATCCAGACAGGCTTTTAAATTAAACACACATGTTTGGGAAAATAAAATCTATTTGCTGTAGAACACGCCCCATATACCACCTGCTTCCCTCTTCACTCCCCCCACTGCACTTCCTCTGCCTCCACGCGTCTTAAAAACCTGGCATCGGGACATTTATTCCTGCCCCTGCAAAGGTTACCTAATAGCTGATACAGACCTTAGAATGCCCACAGGGATGCTAATTTACTGGGGCTGCTGTTCCCGCACTCTCTCAGAGCACTGACCACCTATTAATAAAGGGATTGTCTGTCTAGAGGACATCACCCTCCTGTTCATGGTTGTTGAAAGTACCTCCCTTTGGCTGCAAACAGTACCTGTGTGTTACAGCACTGTTAGACTGTCCGTATTTTAACTGTCTTTAATGTGATCTGGAAAAAGTTACCTTCTCCATCTCTTCTTGCTCTTCTTATTCCACGTGTGTAGTGCCTAGGTAGTAAGCTCTCTGGGGCAGGGTCTAACTTTTGGTTCTGTATTTGTACAGCGCCAGGCATGATGGGGTCCAGATCCACAATCGGGGCTCTCAAGTGCAGTGGTAAGACAAATAATTAATAATGTGGCAGTGCCTACTGGCCTCGGCCAGCGTGGGTGCCCTTGTGCCCAGAGCTGTACAACCAGAAAATCACCATTTGTATCCTTAAGAGCTAAAAGACCAGACCTAACAGGTGGATGAGACAAACGAGTGGGTCAGGTGGAAGGTAGGGAAGACAGGGCACTCAGCTGCACTCAGTGAGGAGCAGTAAAAGCAACTCACCACCTGCCTGGCCCTTCCCAGGCTGAAGTTTACTATACATGTTCTGGAACAAGGGGATTTTCACCTCTCCCTCCCATCTGTTCTGTTCCTCTCGCTCTCCCTGCCCCTGTAGGTGTTGCTCTGCTGTTCTCCTCCTCCTCTTCCTCCTCCCCCTGTATGGGAATGCTTATTGCTTGATATTTTCTCTGCTTAGTTTCCTGCTCCCTTACATGTGGTACCAGGTTTCCTCCTTCCATGGAGTTCTGCGAATGCCTCTCCTGATGGCAGCTCCATCCGCACTGCTGGCTCCAGGTGGCTGCTCTGTCCTCTCCTCCAGGTCCTTGTTATGTAGCTGCGGCCCCTAGAAGAGGCTCCTCCTCCTTGTATCCATTTGCTTTGGTAGAGCCTGGACTGGGAGAAGTAGCAGGAAATGAGGAGGAGACCAGTGCCACGGAAGCAGCCAGCACGCTGCAGACCTCAGTTTGGGAGACTCTGAGAGAGGAAGGAAATGGGGGAGCATGAGGGCAAAGGGGAAGCTGTGGAGCAGACAGTAGGTGACTATAGGAAGCATGCAGGGAGGCAGGGAGCAGAGAGAACCCAGATTCTTCCTGGGTTCCTCAAGGCCTCTTTCTTCTCCACTGTTCCTGCCACTCCTCCCCAGCTTCTTACTTCACCCTTAAGCTCAGCCTGTCTCACTTCTTTATCTCGTAACAAACATCCCTGTAGAAACTCAGCAGGGAGAGATACACTGGGGGGCACTGTTCCTAGGGTATGCTGTCTGAAATGAACGTGTGGGCTCTGCACAGTTCATCAGGTACAGAGGTGGGGTGCACTGCCCGCCCAGATCTCAGCTAAGGCCTTCGGCAACCGCTGCAGGCTTCATCCCACACTGCTTAGGAGAAAACCAATACAGCGCTGCACAGTGTTCTCTTCAAAGCAAAGCCATCCTGGAAAGTCACCCAATCAAACAAAACCCCGCCGTGGTGAAAACGTTGGATGTCCCCAAGGATTGTTACAGTTTAAACTGAACCAAACCCCATGCGTTTAAAGGTGTGGAAACTAACAGATAAAGGGAGAGACAGGTAAATCTGCAGACACAGTTTATACAACCTGCATTTTGCAAGTATAAAATATCACTGCCACAAAAGTGTGGCCTAGTGGATCAGGCACTGTATTGGGACTCAGTAGACCTAGGTTATTCCCAGCTTTGCCACTGGCCTGCTGGGTGACCTTGGTTAAGTCATTTCACCTCTCCGTGCCTCGGTTTCCCCATCTATAAAATGGGGATAATGATCCAAACCTCCTTTGTTTTGAGAACTACAAATGAAACACCTTGTATAAGAGCTAGGTGCTGTTAGTAAAGTAAAGTTGCAGTCTGGAAAGGGTTAAGAGATCTCTTAACCATCATTTGACTGAGACAAGGTAGGTGAGGTAATATCTTTTATTGGACCAACTTCTGTTGGTGAAAGAGACGAGCTTTCCAGCCACACACAGCTCTTCTTCAGGGTGGGATACATAAGGAAGAGGAAGCTGCGGGCAGTGGGAAGGGGAGTTCCCCCTGCCCCCTTTGCTGGTAGAGGCCAGAAATGCCTGTGCGGATTAGCATGCAGTGTAGTTGTAGCCGTGTGGGTCCCAGGATATTAGAGAGACAAGGTGGCTGAGGTAATATCTTTTATTGGACCAATTTCTGTGGCAATTAGAACTAGCGACTTCATTTGGTTCTTGTTTGCGAGGCTTGTAATAACCCGTAAACAGTGCCCTGAGGAAGAGGCCTTACAAAGGACTGGGCGTGGAGTTTGCTTTCCTTGCCTGGCTGCTGGACCAGCCCCCCTAGTTTACAATCCCTGTTCTTTCCAATATGCCCCTCCTGCAATGTATTCCTTAGTGCGCTGCAGCTGGGTCATGCATGGAGGAGTCAGTGGGGGGGGGGGGCGAAGGGGGAGGAGTCGGTGCCTCTCCCCCAGACCGAAGGCACGTTTCAGCTGAAGTCTCCAAGTTGAGCCTGCCTCAGCCCCGTGGGCTGGGAGGGGAGGAGCTGCCCTGCGTGCTGACTGCTTTGTTCTTTGCCCTCTGCCCAGCCCTGAAAGCCAGTCCTTCCCCTCCCCACTTCAGCCATTGCTTCACCAAACTGGATTATGTCAGCATGCTGTCCAGCCCTGTCCTCCCATAGAACAATCCCCCCACCCCTTTTCCAGGATTTGCCACAGCCAAAAAACAGCTGGCGCTCGGGAGGCAAAGTGAAGGGAGAGAGACCTTTTCTGGAAACAGTTCCTCCCCCCCGCCATGGTGCCTCCCATTTAAAAATAAATCCTGCCTACTTTTTTTAAAACCGAAGCCTTTTCCAGCCCTGGTGTGTATTGTGCTGTGTGGGTAGCTTGTCCTTCATTGTGATGCAGTGGTCTAGAAGGATCCAGTTGAGCATCTGTCTGCTTTCAAATAAAGGAACTGACCTATTTCCTTTCCCCTTGCTGAACCCCCGTCCCTTCCCCCACCACACACTGGCACTGCAGGTCCAGGTAAGGATGTTGACTCTGCGTTAAACAGTGTTGGAGTGATTTAGTAGGTATGAAATACATACAAGGAGGGGAAAAATTTGGTTAACGTTTGCAGAGCTTGCTTCAAATGCGTAGCTTCTAGGATGGCTGAATACAGACACTCAGTCCAAGCATAGCCATTTAATTGGAATCATAAATCCTGTGATAAATCAATAATACGTGGTTTTATTCAGACCACAAAATACAAGGCTGCTATTCCCTCCCTTGCTTTTCTGAGCTTGTACCAAGTCCCAGCACACACAGTCCCTCTAGGAATCCAGCTCCTTCTTGGCTGCAGAGATCTGAAGGAGGAATTTTAATGACACTCCTTCACTGCATTACGTGTGTGCTGTGGGGGGGAATGACTGCTAGAATGGAAATCACAACATAGAGTGGAAGCCTCTTTTCTCGATGCCTGGTGATCTGTTTTCTATGTTTGTCTTGGATACCATAAAACCACAAAGTGGCCAGGCCGTATCTAGGCTTTCATAGACCCACTTAATAACATAGAAATAGATCTCATCATAGATAATTCTCTGAAAACTTTAGCTCAATGCACAGCAGTGGTCAAAAAGCATAACAAAATGTTCAGAATGATTAGGAAAGGGATGGAAAATAAGACAGAAAATATAATGCCAACTATATAAAACCATGGAACCCCCACACCTTGAATGTGTGTCCAGTTTTGGTCATCCAAAGGATGTAGTAGAACTGGAAGAGGTTCAGAGAAGGACAACAAAGATGATCTAGGATATGGGACAGCTTCCATATGGGCAGAAACTAAAAAGATTAGGGCTGTTCAGCTTAGAAAAGAGTCGACTAAAGGAGGATATGATTGAGGTCTATAAAATCATGAATGGTATGGAGAAAGTGAATAGAGAAGTGTTTATTTACCCTTTCCCACATTACAAAGCCACGGGTCACCTGACGAAATTACTAGGCAGCAGGTTTAATACAAACAAGAGGAAGTACTTTTTCACATAGCGCAAAATTAACCTGTGGAACTCATTGCCATGGGATGCTATGGTAACCAAAAATATAACTGGGTTAAAAAAAGAACTAGATAAGTTCATGAGGATAGGTCTATTAATTTGGTTAGGGATGTAAACCCTTGCTCTGGGTGACCCTAAACCTCTGACTGCCAGAAGTTGGGAGGGGAAGATGGGTGGATCTCTCCAAAATTGCACTCCCCCTGAAGCTGGGGTACTGGACACTGTCAGAGACAGAATAAGGGCTATCTGGACTATTGCTCTGAGCCAGTATGGCATTTCTTATGTTATTATAGAGAAATTGACAGCTTACAATGTAAAAGTGAAGACATAAGAGTGGATGAGACAAGCAAACAAAGGGTGATAGAAAGAGGCAGAATAACACAAATGATACATTGTGTGCAATTCACAGCCAGCTGGGGCAGTGATCGCAAGTAGTCACTAAGCCAGGGGTGGCCAACCTGTGACTCCGGAGCCACGTGCGACTCTTCAGAAGTTAATGTGCGGCTCCTTGTATAGGCACCAACTCCGGGGCTGGAGCTACAGGTGCCAACTTTCCAATGTGCCAAGGGGTACTCACTGCTCAACCCCTGGCTCTGCCACAGGCCCTGCCCCCACTCCACCCCAAAGCCCCTACCCCTTCCCCTGAGCCTGCCATGCCCTCCCCCCCCCCCAGCCTCCTGCATGCCAGGAAACGGGTGATTGGGAGGCAGGGGGAGGGGGAGGTGTTGATTGTCAGGGCTGCCAGTGGGCCGGAGGCGCTGGGAGCCAGAGGAGGAGGAGAGCTGATGGGGGGCTGCTAATGTATTACTGTGACTCTTTGGCAATGTACATTGGTAAATTCTGGCTCCTTCTCAGGCTCAGGTTGGCCAACCCTCACTAAGCACTATCATTTCCATCTTAACAGATGGGGAAACTCTGACCCAGAGTCACTCTGGCCCATGTTTTTAAAGATAATTAGGAATTAAGGCCTAATTTATAAGGTATTTAGGAGTCTTAGTGAGTAGCCCAAGGCCACCCAGTAAGTTGGGGGTACAGCCAAAGTCAGAACTCTTAAGTTTTTGTCGGGAATTACAGTGGCATAGATGCCTGCTGTGTTTTCCTGCCAATTTTACTCCATCTTCAAAGGTGCTCAAAAACTGCGGGGGACAGGCAGCCAAGTCAAGTGGTACGTTAACTGACTGACAGGGACAGGAGCTGCAGCTTTTTCTTTCAGGGGAATCTGGGTGAAGAGAACCTAACCCAGATGCTGTAAAAATAAGGGGTACATTTGTCCCTGCTCCTTCTCTGTTGCCCTTCCCCCGAATCTCTTAGGAGCTATTATTCAGGCCGCTAGGAGATGGACTGAGCCACAAAGAAGGATTTTCTGTACGAAATGCCTCTTGGAATCATCTATCTGTGAGCTCCACTAGCAATAAAAATCCGCCAGGATTCATGGCCTGCAGTGGGAAATGGTTGTTTTCGGCTCATCTCCTGTTATCAGTCTTGGAGCTATTAGCTAGAATTGTGCTGAGTCAGACAGTCAGTTCAAAACAAAGGCTGCCTTTTAATGTGTTTTGTATTTATACTCTGATATCTCAGCAGGGAGAACATGATCTCCCCCAGCAAAGGGAATGGAACTTCATTAAACCTGTGAAATTGCATAGATTTCACCTTAAACCAAATAAAAAAGCATTGTGACTTAGTATATGAATGACATGTATCAATCGGTTCCCTCTTTCCCTAGAATTATTATTGGCACAGTTTGCTTGAGACTGGGTATGTCCTTCCGCACATAGTAAAAGCTTTCTTGCTGACTCCTGGTGGCACCGCTAGGCGCCGTCCTGTGTGGGGATTGGCTTTCAGGACTGAGCTCAGTTCCCATGCCCTCTAGACCAGGACTCAGCACTCTGAAAAGACTTGCAGCCCGTGATGAGGGAGGAGGAAGTAATCCTCTCCAGCTGACTCAGTTACTGCAGTTGAATTATATTCCAAAGGGACTTGGAGTCGGTTATGCCATCCCGGAGAGAGAAGGTTTTCAGAAGCTGGGTTGAGACTTTTTCAGTAGGCCGGACTGTGTCCGTCCATGTCCACACAAGCGTTGTCCTTGCAGAAAAGTGTAAGTACAGAGCCCCAAAGGCAGGGAGCATCGCCTCTTTCATTTCCCGTGGGGATTTGTTCATGTAGGAGTGTCCTTTTGGGCAGTATTTGGGAGGCATCTGCGTGTGCTCGCTGCCAAGCCAGCTGCTTCACAAGTGGGCAGTAGCCCATGAAAGCTTATGCTCTAATAAATTTGTTAGTCTCTAAGGTGCCACAAGTACTCCTGTTCTTTTTGCCTCAGCAGTAATCAAAGCCATCTGATGATCACCCTTTGAACTGACAAAGTTGCGTTGTCCCCCCCCCCCCCCCATTGTCTGGACTTTATTCACAGTGTTGCCACCTTGACAGCAGTCCAAGGTGACAATACTGCACGGAGAAGAGAGGGCAGCACTGCATACTCCACTATAAACTGCAATTCAAAATACTCCCGAGGGGATGAGCTGTATGAACATTGCCAGAGTGTAGTGGGGACAGAGGAACTCTGTCTCTGTCAGAGGTAGAAACAATACAGGAAGCATCTGCCCAGGCTACGGTTTTGCAGTGTGCTTGGAGTTTGAAATCCTGGGCCTTTAATATCCGTTCCTGATTTGGTGGCAGGCTGCTAGATAGGGTGATGCTATCTCTTCTGTCTGCTCCCTTTCTCCCTGTCTTACATCCAGTGCTCTTCCTCCTTTTTAGGAGAAATTTGATTTCTTTCTGGTAGCTTGAAGAAGTGTTTTCCTTGCACTCCTTTGTGTTTTGGACACTGGAGTAGGAAGTGACTCAGTCTCTCCTCTTTGATATTGGTTGCCCAGTCATGCTTCTTTGGGTTTGCCCTGTGCTTTGTGTTGTCCACCTCTGGTCGCTGCTGCTGTATTTGTTGAGTAAGAGTCTGTCTAATCTGCACGTTTTGCTGTTGTGAGGTTACCCTGCTGACATGAAGGCTCACGTGCGAGAGGGTCTGTTGAAATAATGTACAGGTGCATGTGCTATGTAGACGTGCACTGATCACGGTTTAACCAAACGTTCAGGGATTTTTGGGTGCCCAATTTGCCCCACATGCTGCAGCATCCTGATCGAATGAAAAGGAATTGCTGAGCTGCATGTTGTTTGCATACAAAAGCTAATGTAACAATGAGCAGCTGCAGGGTGTTTTGAAGGGGCAGTGCAGAGAGGGAGGGACCATCAGCTTTAAATATTTCCATCACTGGGAAAGCTCTGGGCTAAACTCCAGGCCCCAAATGGCCCTTCTCTTCAGTGGAATCCTGAGTCATCCCATTGCTTCACTTGCCACTCTCTTAAAGACGTGCCTAGTTTAGAAAGGGGGGTTAAATTTCCTACATCTTAGAAGCAAGTAGTTGAGAGAGTGGTAGGGCTATCCTCAGTTGCGCTGTGGGCAAAGGTGCAGCGATGGGGTTTGCCAAGTTGCTGCCAAAGAACGTTGCAGAAGTGTCCAGCTTGTTCTTAGAAGGTCTGACCATAACTACACCCTGGGCTAGAACCGTTTCATTCTGCAGCACTGGCTCTCAACCTTTCCAGACTACTGTACCTCTTTCAGGAGTCTCATTTCTCTTGCGTACCCCCAAGTTTCACCTCACTTAAAAATGACTTGCTTACAAAATCAGACATAAAAATGCAAAAGTGTCACAGCACACTAGTACTGAAAAATTGCCAACGTTCTCATTTTTACCATAGAATTATAAACTCAATTGGAACATAAATATTGTACTTACAATTCAGTATATAGTATATAGAGCAGTATAAACAAGTAATTGTATGAAATTTTAGTTTGTACTGACTTCACTAGTGCTTTTTATGTAGCCTGTTGTAAAATTAGACAAATATCTAGATGAGTTTATGTACCTCCAGAAGACCCCTGTATACCCCCAGGGTGCCTGTACCCGTGGTTGAAAACCATTGTTCTGGAGGATTGTACATTGAGCAATTACATTATTGTAGGAGGTCCACTTGATGATAATTACTGTGTTTAAAAAAAAAAAAAAAAGTGAATTAGGTACAAGCTGACTGTTCTCCCAACCTGGAAGCTTGTCTGGCATGCTCCAAAACCCAGCCTCATTTCTTTGAATAGAATATGGAAAGAGTTTATGGGCTGCTCAGAGAAATAAAGTAATAATACGTGGCACTTATTGCACTTTTCCTCTTGTAAGCTCCTTGGGGCAGGGACTGTCTCTTGTGTGTACAGCGCCTAGCACAATGGGTTCCTGGTCCATGACTGAGACTCCTAGTGCTTTACAACTAATGGTTGGAATGGGCCTGAGAGATACTTAGAGTAAAATCAAATCCCAGCTCGACACAATTAAGTGTTCAGACAGTGCTGTAGGTTGAGGGGCTTCCAAAACCTTTGCTTGAAGATAAATATCCCCAGACGCAAACCCTGAATTTTGCTGGGCCATAAGCCAGATACATGGGATGTTTTTTCCCCCCTTAAAAAAACAAGAAAATCAGTCATGTTGTTAGTTTTAAAATTTGTGTCGATTTCTCTTTCCCCAAAATAACTTTTATGGCCCTAAATCAAACACATCCACATTTCTTATAATGGGGATGGAATAGGCATTGCTTTACCAACTTGATCCAGTTGTGACCCGTAGAATATCTCAGAAGAGTTGTGTGCGATTCTGTTGTCAGCAAAATAAAGCTTTACTGTATGTTGTTCTTTCAGCTTGTTTGGATATAAGGTAAAGGCTAATATTGTGACAGTCTTCTTAACTGGAGGCCTCTCAACAGCTATTGTAAATATTTGCCCGGAGTAGGTGAGGTGTAGTGAAATGTCTGAAGAAGTTGGTAATGAATTGGAAATGTTTTAGCAACATTATTTGTGTTTTCCCTGTGTTTTTCTATTTTTATATTTTAAAACAATCTAATCAAACCACAAATCTACAAGAGACCATTTGCTGTCCAATATGTTTTATATAAGGAAAAATGTTAGCAACACCTATAGTTAAGATTACCTACCAGGTTCGCCTATAACTGAGGAGAGAAGAGACCTGTTAAGTTATTTGATCTATCCTCTGCCACTGTAGGACTGTTACAAGTTGTTGTTCTTTGTTGTTATTATGACTGGTGTTTTTTCCAGTTTAACTTGAAATGCACCAAGCAATGGGATTTATGTCACTTTCCTTGGCAGATTATTCCTCAGGCTAATAAATCTCAACCTAAATTGTTCACTTCATTTCAGTGGTGCTGGAACAGTTTTTTATAGTGGCGGTGCTGAAGGCGGAAACCATGTATTTGGGTGGTTGTTACTACTTCAATCCAGGGGGTGTGGTAGCACCCCCAGTACTCCTAGTTCCAGCACTTTTGCTTAATTTCATCCATTTATCCCCTCCTTCTTTCATTTTATTCATCCACCCCGATTCCTGCTCTTCCCTTCTCAGGTCACAGAAACGAACATGAATTAATACTGATAGCATTCTTCTCCAGGGTATTTAAACTATAGTTGGAACACATTAGATCTCTTTTATATATACATTGATTAAAACATTGGGTAGGAGCAATGTCAGCTGAGAAACTGTATTTGATCAACTAATTAAGATAATAAAGATGTAGTCTATTCTGATTCTAAATAAATAAATTTCTAATGCTAGTGGGTGATAAGCAGCAGGGAGTTCAGAGAATAGCAGTTGATGAAAGCGTTCTGGGGGCTGACATAAAAGAAAATTGAGGAGCTAAATACGAATGGCCTGGGTCAGTACTTGGGTGACTCAGGGAGATGGAAGGAATGGGATATTAGTCTATGAGCATTGGAAAGGGTACATGTGTGATGTCGAGAGCTGGGCAGGAAATGGTTTTCCTGTCCTGAAGAACGTTTTGAAATATTGAAAAGTTTCTCATTGCGCATCATGACGAAGCCCAGGACCTTTCTAAATTTCATTGAAAAACTAGCCAGAGAGACCCAAACTAACCAGTATCCCGGCATTCACAGGGATGTGGGAGGCCAAAATTCAGGTCCCTGGGGAATGCCCTAACAACCAGGTTACCGGTTATTTGCTTTTTTGGGTTGCGTCTTTTATTTCTGCTCCCCGTAATTCCATAGTTTTGTTGAAATTGGCACCTTCCCGTGAAAAGTTCCCTATTTGACAAATCTGCATTTTCTGCTGGAAAACCTGTTCAGCAAGTATTTCCCGACCAGCTTTAATGATGGCTGCCATCTTGGCCAACGCACCGGGCATTGAATCGGGAACCTCTAGAGCTAAACGCATGAGTCTCCCCAGCTTGTACTAAAGAACTAACGCTCTCTAGCTGGGGCTGTAACAAACGCCTGTGCTTTGTGGATCGGGCACAGAGCGGGACCTGTCCTACCCACTCACCAGTCTGCACTAGGCTTTTTCCCCCTTAAAACATCCCCTTGTTGCTAGCACTGGCGCAGCTCCACCAGTTGTCCCGATGGGGGGAGCTCTGGTGCAAACAGGCTGCTGGTGTTTCACTCACCTTTGATGTATTGCTGAGCGATAGCCAGTGGCCAGCCTGCTGTGGGGCTCCCCACACTGCTGCACGTGGTGGAGCTGAGCCACTGTTAACAACAGTGCATCTTGCAAAAGAGTAGATAAGACCCAAGTGTCTGGCATTGCTCCATTTCATCCGCCCTCAGCCAGCCAGGGAATCAAGACCAGGTGTCTTTTAAAATGTTACGCTTTAGCTCAGCCATGAATCATAGACTTGATGAAGGAATCGCTGGGTGAAACTCTGTGGCTTGGGTTACGCACCTGATGATCACAGCTGTCCCTTCTGGCTTTAAGATAGATGATGAATCTATGACCCCTTTTTTCATAGGCATACTGGGGGGAGGGGTGTCCCTCATATCTGTGACCGAAGGCTGTTGTCTTGCCCTGCTCACTAAGAATCCCCTGGTACAATATCTAAAAGCATTTCTGGCTCTGTCCTCAGCTGCTGAGTGACACTGGCTCATCTCCTTCGCTGTTTTAGATTAGTACCTCCAGAGTGGCTGGTGGGAATAGCTGATTTAGTGAGGCAGGAGGGAAATTGAAACCTGTCCAGTTTTCAGCAGTACGGGCCTGATTTAATGTTGGGATTGTCTCCAGTTCACCAAGTGTATCCATCTCCCTTTTATCCACAAGGGAGGGCTAGAGACTAGAAGTGGGAGAAGCCTCTGCAATTTGGTTTTGCAGATGCTACAAAAAAATACTTGGTGTCTCTGCAAGCAGTATCCAAGCTCTTTATTTAGTTCCCCAAGCTTAATCCCCTCCCCCTTTTGCTTTTTTACCCCCATCCGCCCCAATCAGCTTCAGCATGATAGCAAAGGAAAAACTGAATATGATCCATCGCAAGGACTGTCTTACTGAGTCTACAGAGGCGTGGTCTGAAATAGTAGCTGAGCAAAGTGTGGATGTGGGGTGGGGGAGGCAGGTAGGACTCTCCTGTATTGCCAACCCCAGGCTTCCAAAAATCACGAGATTGGCTTAAAATCATGAAGTTTACAGAAACTACGTTTTAGATTATTTTTTATTTGCCTTGAAGCCTTTGAGGGGGTCACATTTCCAAGCTTCTCTCTTTAACCATGAGTGCTTGAGAAGTACTTTTTTTGTTTGGTTGGTTTTTTATTGGAAGCTGAGGTTCTTGTGCAGTCACGTGACTCCAGGAGCTGGCGCTTTAAGAAAACCCGCCAAGTTCCCTGAGGTGTGATTTTAAAATGACGAGAATTTGCAACACTGAGTCTAGGAAAATATCTCCCCTGGAAAACTGAGTGCAAGGCCTGTTTGCACAGTTTTGGGACGCAAACTGTGTTTCAGCCACTGGTTCAGGGTAAAGCCATTTAAATATGGTTTGGCCAGCCAGGCTCGCTAGGGTCATGTTTAAACTGAATTAACCTCAATCATGTTTAAACTGTGTTTACAACCAATTTGGAGTAACACAGTTTCCAGCACACTGTTGGTGGGGGTGGGGCCTTAAACCAAAGTTTACTAGCTTACTGGGTAGCCTGGAAAGTGCCACAGAAGCCGGACAGCGCAGTAGTAGCCAGGGACTGAGCTGTTTGAAAGGCAGATGAGAGAAGCTGATGGGGCGTTTTACCTCGTAGATAAAAGATTCTGCTGAATAGATTGCACTCACCTAGCCTGATATTATTTGGACTATTGTAAATAAACAAATAGTTCTAAAGTCTGTAGGATTTCTACTACATGCCTGTAATAGAGGAGGCTGACTTGGGTGTTGTGGGATGGGTGACTGTACCAGCAAAAACAAGATTAAAATGGTTTATTTTGAGGGGTGGCCACAAGTAGGAGAGAATACCAAGGTGATCCTTCATCTTCCAAGAGATTATCTGGAGAGCTATAGCTGGAACGATGGGTTTGTAATTACTTGCTCTATGTATGGTGCTTGACAGGGGGTTCAAATGATCGCTGGCCACTTAGATCCCATTTATATAGCCTGTCTTCTCCAGCCTGTTTAACTTGAACTTTATTGGACATCGTTCAGCTAAAAAGAAGGAGCTTTGAAACAGGTGGCTGTCATTAAAAATAAATAAATAAAATGTCTGTATCCAGTGTTGATAAAATTGAGTAGCATTTGGCCACCCTGAATTTAATGCAAGTCACTACCCAAAGTGAAATCCTCAAGACCAGTCAATCTGAGGCTTGTTTCTCAGTTCCCACATACTGTTGTTTTTAATAGATCAATCTCTGTGGCGTCATCTCCTTGCATAAATGGCCAGCTTACATACGAGCTGTATCTTGCACAAGGCTAAGCAGGGTTTGCATAAAGGGTGGCATCACTGCTGTGAAGTGTGGAGACATTGTATATAACAGAATTGTCAATGGCATACGGCACTTTCTGCACGAAACAAATGTCTGATTCTCCTTTGCCTTGCCCCTTGTGTAGCTGTTCACACCTATGCAGAGCTGGGTGTCGAAATGCTACCAAAACAGAATGTAGTATTTCATGTCTACATTGGACAGGCGTAAATGGCTACTCAGTGGGGTAAGGTAATGGAGAAACAGGCCGGACGTATTTACTAGACAGCGTCATGCGAAGTTTGGCCCTGATCATGCTCCCATTTAAACCAAGGGGAATAGCGTTGTCTCTTGCTCCAAAGGGAACAGGATCAAGCGCTTGAAGTGTAATTAGACTTCACTTTTGAATGGATCCAAACTGTAAAACTTTAGGCCCTGATCCTGCAAGATGTTGTGTACCCTCAATTCGCATTGAAGTTACTGGGAGTTTTGAGTCTTGAGCGCCTGATGAGTTTGGGCTGCTAAAGTGGAGGACAGAAGCTGCTAGGTGATGGCTTTTGCTAAACACGATCTGAGAGAGAGAGGCAGGGGAGCAGGACTAACCAGAAGGAAATACATCCTCCTCTTGATTCTTCCTGGGCTTCTAGCCACTGTCCCTAGCAGATCTGGCCGAGCAAACCCCTTGGATCCAAGTAAGTACAGTCAAACTTTCAGGGTGCTCAAAACATGGCTCTGGAGCGGTGTCTGTGGCCTCTCTTGACTACTCTGCCATATCTCGAGACTGCTGAAACTGGCTGAATTGATGTCAAACAAACCCAGCGGGAAAGGTTTGCTAATATGACATTGCCAGTTTCCTTGTATGAACTCTAAACATTTGAGAACATGCCCTTTGTTCAGTATTTTCTGAAATGAAAACTACTGCTTGCCATGATTATAACTATTATGTATACAAGCAATCCTTCCGGGAAGTCTTCACATCAGCCTGTATTATCTACTTGATTGGAATCATTACCAGCAAGCCAGTCTGCAATAAAGACAGTATAACATTTCACCTCTTTTAAAGGGAAACTTTGATATTGTCAGTCTTTTCTCAGCTTCGCCACTGACCGACCAGCTGATATGACTTTTGGACCAGTTGCCCATTAGGAACAGTTTTATTTTGGCAGAGAGCATGCGATCTAGATTGGTCTAGAGATGGGGAAATGATATACTGAGATTCCAAAAGTTAATACTGGAAGGTCAGGGGAAGAAAGACTTCCCTACCGGGGATTTTGGGAGAAAGTGAGCAAGCAAGATTAATGGTGGCTGCAATTCTTGGCTACTGGAGGAAGTTTCCTGATCCTTTTTGTGCTACAGTTGTCATAGAATCACAGAAGATTAGGGTTGAAAGAGACCTCAGGAGGTCATCTAGTCCAGCCCCCTGCTCAAAGCAGGACCAACCCCAACTAAATCATCCCAGCCAGGGCTTTGTCAAGCCTGGCCTTAAAAATTTCTAAGGATGGAGATTCCACCACCTCCCTAGGTAACCCATTCCCGTGCTTCACCACCCTCCTAGTGAAATAGTGTTTCCTAATATCCAGCCTAGACCTCCCCCACTGCAGTTTGAGACCATTGCTCCTTGTTCTGTCATCTGCCACCACTGAGAACAGCCAAGCTCCATCCTCTTTGGAACCCTCCTTCAGGTAGTTGAAGGCTGCTATCAAATCCCCCCTCACTCTTCTCTTCTGCAGACTAAATAAGCCCAGTTCCCTCAGCCTCTCCTCATAAGTCATGTGGCCCAGCCCCCTAATCATTTTCATTGACCTCTGCTGGACTCTCTCCACTTTGTCCACATCCTTTCTGTAGTGGGAGGCCCAAAACTGGACGCAGTACTCCAGATGTGGCCTCACCAGTGCCAAATAGAGGGGAATAATCACTTCCCTTGTTCTGCTGGCAATGCTCCTACTAATACGGCCCAAAATGCTGTTAGCCTTCTTGGCAACAAGGGCACACTGCTGACTCATATTCAGTTTCTCGTCCACTGTAATCCCCAGGTCCTTTTCTGTAGAACTGCTGCTTAGCCAGTCGGTCCCCAGCCTGTAGCAGTGCATGGGATTCTTCTGTCCTAAGTGCGGTATTCTGTACTTGTCCTTGTTGAACCTCATCAGATTTCTTTTGGCCCAATCCTCTAATTTGTCTAGGTCACTCTGGACCCTATCCCTACCCTCCAGCATATCTACCTCTCCCCACATCTTAGTGTCATCTTCGAACTTGTTGAGGGTGCAATCCATCCCATCATCCAGATCATTAATAAAGATGTTGAACAAAACTGGCCCCAGAACCGTCCCCTGGGGCACTCCACTTGATACCGGCTGCCAACTAGATATTGAGCCATTGATCACTAACTGTTAAGCCCGACAATCTAGCCAGCTTTCTATCCACCTTATAGTCCATTCATCCAGCCCATACTTCTTTAACTTGCCGGCAAGAGTACTGTGGGAGACCGTATCAAAAGCTTTGCTAAAGTCAAGGAATAACACGTCCACTACTTTCCCCTCATACACAGAGCCAGTTATCTCATCATAGAAGGCAATTAGGTTTGTCAGGCATGACTTGCCCTTGGTGAATCCATGCTGACTGTTCCTGATCACTTTCCTCTCCTCTAAGTGCTTCAGAATTGATTTCTTGACGACCTACTCCATGATTTTTCAAGGGACTAAGGTGAGGCTGATCGGTCTATAGTTCATAGGTTCTCCTTCTTCCCTTTTTTAAAGATGGGCACTAGATTTGCCTTTTTCCAATTGTCCGGGACCTCCCCCAGTTGCCATGAGTTTTCAAAGATAATGGCCAATGGCTCTGCAATCACATCAGCCAATTCTCTCAGCACCCTCGGCTGCATTCGTTCTGGACCTGTGGACTTTTGCATAAGTCTGTAAGTTATATAAGTCTTATGACATACTTAGTGCATGGCCTATTCTGTCACACAAATCAGTAACTTGTTTTGACCTTTTTGGCTTATTGTGGACTTTTAGTTTCTTCAGTTGCTCTAGAACAGTGGTTCTCAACCTTTTTTCATTTGTAGACCCCTAAAAAAAATTTGAATGCTGGTGTGGACTCCTTTAGAAATCTTAGGCATAGTCCATGGACTATAGGTTGACAACCACTGCTGTAGAGGTGTGTGTGTGTGTGTGTGTGTGTGTGTGTGTGTGTGTGTGTGAGAGAGAGAGAGAGAGAGACTGACTGACTGACTTTCCCAGGGGGCTTTCCTAGTTTCTCAAAGCTGTAATTTGATCTATTTTTTTTAATTCTTTAAAAAAATCTTCATTCATCCACTTACATATGCCACAGTGTAAGATATATATAGCACGGAACTATGGTCAAATGTTCATTGATTTCCTTGGGAGTAATTGATTGACCCAGACACAACCTGTGTACCAGCATGTAGCAGGATTATCCCATGCGTCCAGGACAACCTTTGCAGTCTGCCACCTACCAGAGAAGTAACTCTGGGACAGCCTTGATTTTTCAACATTCCTTAGGGCCCTCCTGCTGACCTGACTCGAAGCCATGAATGGCTCACATTCACAGCCCAAATGCTTTCATTTTTAATAATGGTTCATTTGGGGGGAGGTAAAGTAGAATATCTTCCTTTCTGATACATCAGTCTTCCGTAAGCAGAAGGCAAACAATTTTTGACTCCAATCTAGTAAATACAAATAGAGGCTGGGCCTTTTTCAGAGGGTTTGATATATAATTTATTGGAAGATGGGAGTTCAATTAACATCAATTAAAGTTAATTGAAAGCATCAGGAATAAAAGAAATACTGTTGAGAGTGAATGGGTAGTCTGACACACTTCCAACCAGTGTGCAAAATGGGAGCATCACATCTGACTTCTTTTTTCTGTTCTGCTGAAGATAAACCAAAACAAAAACCCCATGCGATTAAAATGCTAAAACTTTAGCTGCTGATGCATGAGTGGCACGTTCTCGTCTTAAATTTCTCGTTGCACATTCCCTCTCAGAACAAATCAAGTTGAAAATTGTCCTTGGTCCCCCTCTGAAAGCCAGTAAGGTGCCAGTCTTGCAAAAATCATCATGGTTTGTAATTATAATTTTACAAACTGCGAGTAGCCCCATTGATTTTGCAGGAACAGGGCCTGCAGTCAGGTTTCCTCATTCCAAACCACTTGATTGGTATTGGACCAGGATGGGTTCATAGAAACGTGGATTGCTGGTATCAGATAATTTAAAAACCAGCACCACAGTATTGCTACAGTTCTAAACCGTTCACTTTTTTCTTGTCCTGTAAAACTTGACAGTAAGGCCAATTAAGAGAGAGAGAGTGTGTGTGTGTGTGTGTGTGTGTGTGTGTGTGTGTGTGAGAGAGAGAGAGAGAGAGAGAGAATAAACAATACAATTAGCAGAGTGGGGTTTTCATTGTTTGGCATGGTCAGAGTAAATATTCTAGAAGCAATGGCTCTACATCAGCCTTTATCCAATCTATGTCGCGGCTTCTATGGCCACTTCATTATGCTGTATGAATGCCCATTAGTCTGCACTAAATAAAGGTTTCAGTCAGACAGCACAAAGTATTATTTGTACTATTGTAGGGCCTAGGAGCCCTATTTATGGATCAGAACCTTATTCTGCAAATACAGAACAAAAGACAGTCTTTGCCCCGAGGAGCTTACAATCAGAGTATAAGGCTAGAGACAACAGATGAATACAGACAGGGGAGTACAAGTATATCGGTCAGCATGGTAGGTAGTGGTCTCTGCACACCAGCAGACTAAGGGCTTGTTCTTATGTACTGCCCTACAGTGGCCCAGCTATACCGGTGCAGCTGCGTCACTACAGCACTTTACTGAAGACGCTCCTATGCAGAATTGAGAGCTTCTCCCAATGACATAGTTAGCCTCTCTGGGTGGTGGATTATGTTAATGGGAGAGCTTCTCTAGTCGACCTAGCGCTGCCTACATGGGGGGTTAGGGCAGAGCTCGGGTGGGACGTGAGATAAAAGTATAACCTTTCTTTGCACTTCTGTATCAACTGCTGTGTGAGAATCTCAAAGCACTTTTGCTAATCTTTGTTTTTTGCTTGTTGTTTAATTTGCAAAATCTTGCTGGAAGTGTCAGATTGGGAGCTGTTGGTTCCTGAACACACTTGAAAATCTGTCCCATGTTACTTTTCCAAGGACACAGTAACTGGGTTTGACTGCATTTATTACTTTTGGTGCTTAACTACACCAGCATTGATTTCAGTGCAGCTACACCCCCTGTTACTTTTCGGTGTCTGTTGGAGATGGATGAGATTGGTTTATGGAGCAGTGAAGTGTGGTATTGACTGTGATGTACGTGATGTAAAGGTGGTGAAGAATGCTGCAGACTCTTCTCTTAACTTTTTATTTCAGCGCTCTTAAGGATTTGGCTGAAAGGGGTGAGTCCTGATACTAAATAAAGCTTTTATTTGTGTTAATAAAACATTTTTCCTATGAGACTGTTTTAATTCTTATGAGATCTGGTGCTAGGTGTCAGTAGGTGAGAATCCTAAAAACTTGGGTCTGTTTGCTTCACAGACAGAGCTGAGCAGTTAAATTTTCCATTAAATCCTGCCATTAGTAGCCTGAAGCCATTGGCTGCGATACATTGCTATGAGGATTAGGTGGTGTGGCCCATTATAACTGAGAGCCGCCAAATTCAATCAATGTACTGTTGCTAAGATTAATCACTGTGATAATCGAAGCAGAATTTTAAAGTTGCGGTATGTTCAGATTCCGACTTGCTGCAGAGGGGTCAAGTACTACCGCGACTTAATGCGTTAGCCTTTCCCTTCAGCGGAGGTGGGTTCACTTGCTACTGAGGTCACAAGTGGAATGAAGTAGGTGAGTCTTAACCTAGCACCATATGTCTTTCTGTACGCTGGAGGAAAGTACTGCATAGTGTCAAAGAACTGATCGTCTCTGAGCCAGAACTGGAGTAAGGAGGGTTGAACTGCCCTGGAAGGTGTGGCTAGGGAATCTTGCATTGTACTTGCCTACACTCTTGGCATTTTGGGTAGGGAAGCTCACCAGACTGCCTCTTTCAATCCCCTTGGTTTTTCAGAGGAAGAAAAAAAAATTAACTTCTATTAATTCTTGGGAAGGACTGAAACTTTGAACGTTAATCCCAGGGACTGATTATTATCTAAAATAGATGGAAGTAATTGGCTTTGAGAGCTTGCTTTCAGCTATCGGGGGGAGGAAAGGGAGAGGGAAGTGATATAAAATCTCCTCCATCATGAGCTTCTTTGGATCACACTGACCGAATGAACATTAGCAGCTCAGAAGACTGAGAACATTTTTCATTCTGTGTGTGAGCTTTGAGTGCCTTTAAAAAAAAAAAAAAAAAAAGGTATCCAGCGGAGGTGAGGGAAGACTACTTCAAACAATAGTAATTGGTATGCTGTCCAGCACGCCATTCACTTAATCCATAAAACCATTTAAGTTACAGCATCATTCCTGTGAAGCATCAAAGCACTTACTATATGTGAAGGTTTGGTGTGAATTTCCTTTTCTGGACCATTCATATCCTTCAGGTTATCCTGTAAATCCTCCTTTTGAGCCTCCACTCTTTAGATAAGCTCTAGTACTTCAGTCATAGACTGTAAAGCCAGAAAGGACCCCCCCCCCCAACCCCGATAATCTAATTTGACATCCTATATAGCACAGGCCATAGAATGTGATTTCTGCAGTGCAGGGAATTATTCTTCCCTAATATGCAATTGAACACCATCAGCCCCAGGAATGTGTGTTTGAACCGGAGGATGTTTCAGAATAACAGCCCAATCTGGATTTAAAGGCTCCAAGTGATGATGAATTTACCACGTCCCTTAGTAAACTGCTGTGGTGGCTAATTACCCTTTCTGGGTTTTTAAATTGTTTTATTTCCAGTTTGAATAGCCTCACCTTCTAGCTATTGCATCTTGCTTTGCCTGCTAGATTAAAGAGACCTCTAATGTAAGAGATTTTTAGACTATCAAGTTAGCTTGATAATAATACCTAGTTGGAGCAAAGTAGAAAGTAGATCTTGACAAAAGAAGTCCGTATCATTACCCCCATTTTACAGATGGGGAAACTGAGGCACGGAGGAGTGCCGTGACTCACTCAAGGTCACCCCGCAGGCCAGTGCCCAAGCCAGGAATAGATCCCAGGTCTCCTGAGTCCCAGTCCAATACTGCATCCAGTAAGGCACCAATAATCTCAGTTCCTTAAGACTCTTATCGTAAGGTGTGTTTACAAGATACATATAAACCAGGCTTCTTGTCGAAGTGGTGAGTGATTCTTCCCCAAAAGAGTTAGACCTTCCCTCCGCTATTTCCCTACAATGAACCCTCGCATTGTCCATTCTGTGTGGAATTGGAGGTGAACCCACGCAGCAAAGTTTGAAGAGGAGCTATTCCAAATGTGAGTTCTGGTTTGTCAGACACTTTTGAGAACCTGCAGTGTCTCGCATGAACAACGGTGAATACAAAAAGAATGAGGGTGATGGGCTAGAGCTTTGTAGGAAGGTATCTCTCTGTGTGTAGAGCAGCATATTGACCTTGTAAGTAGTCCGAGCAGGTTGACGTGCTGATGTATATTAATTTCTCACCTTAGTAACTGAACTAGGGTCTGTTCTTATTGGGCTTTTCTTTATAATTCTCCAGATTATGAAACATGGGCGACACAGCTCTGTCATGGCTGATGCCATTGATTGCACAGAGGATAATAATGTCTTTGTAGTTTGGACAGGGCTGATCACCCAAAGATATCAAAGGGCTTAAACAATATAAGCCTCACAATTCCTCCCCCTACTGCCCAAATCATGGTAATTACTTATTGTTGTGGTTACAGGGCTAGCTGCACCTTGGTCCCCTTCCTGGTCTCTGTGAGCGCCCCCCTCCCCACCCCCCCCAGGTGTCAGGCCTCCGGCCTGTACCTTTCCTGGGGTGGAATTTCACGCTTCTCCCACTCTTAGACCAGGCCCTGGGCTACAGTACCCTATGCATCAATAGTATTTACCCAGCAGATCTAACCAAATTTGGGCATCTTTGGTTCTTCCTTTCAGGAGTCTGTGACCATGGGGGAATACAGTGACTAGCAGCCTTTTAAAACCAATGTGTTTATTTTAACTGTCGGAATAAAGCTTGTAGAGAGAGAGAGAGTTTTAAAACAACAGTCGGGACACATCTGTTTTACCTAAAGGCTGCCATCCCCAGATGGTAACCTAGACACCCCCAGCAGGGGCCCTGCGTCTGTCCTGTTCCCCCAAACAACTACCCACCTTTCTTGAGAGAGGGTCCCTTTTTGTCCAGCCAGAGTTCTTTTGTCCTAAACCGGTTTTGTAGGCTGGCTGGAGAGGAGGCAACATCATCAAAGCCAATCATTTTGGCATTGTCCCATAACAGCTAACTCTGAAGTATTTGCTAGGAGTTTATCTTGAGCCAATCTGTACTTTCATGCCTGTTTTCCCAGGCCTCCCTCTATTGAGTTAACCCAACTCATTCATACAATAAATATCCCAATGACCAGACTGACTTACAGCATTCACCAACTGTTACAGGGCTGCTCCAAATCCATCCCAGTCCCGGACAGGATCCCTTTGGGTTAACAAACAGCCTTTCCCAAAGAGCTTATGATTTAGGGAACCAGTTATAACATGTATTGCATGAGGCCATTTTACAGATGGGGAAGCTGAGGCACAAAGGTTAAGTGACTTGCCCAAGGGTGTACAATAAGTCTGGAGCAGAGTTGCATATAGGACCCAGTATCCTGCTCTGATCATTAGACGAAAATTCTGCCCCGATAACAGATATAAACAGGAATTGCTTTTTTGGAAATTCTGCCTCACAGTGTTGTATTGGGGGATGCTGACCTCAGACAAAGAGGTGTAATGGGGGACATGCAGCCCTAAAACAAGGGACAATAAAAAATGCAATGGAGACCATCACTGCTCTGACCCACTCCTCCTTGCCCTCTTACTCACAGTATGCCCCATAATTTCCCTCCTCCTCCCTACTCTGTCCCTGTTGGCTTCACTTTTCTTCCCCCCGCCTCTGTCCATTCATCTTCCCTTGTAGTTATCAATAACAATACCTAGTATCAAGTATCAGAGGGGTAGCCGTGTTAGTCTGGATCTGTAAAAAGCAACAGAGAGTCCTGTGGCACCTTATAGACTAACAGATGTATTGGAGCATAAGCTTTCGTGGGTGAATGCCCACTTCGTCGGACCTAGTATGTTCATCTTTAGATCTCAAAGCACTTTACAAAGGAGGTCAGTGTCATTATCCCCATTTTACAAATAGGGAAACTGAGGCACGAGGCGGGAAGCAACTTGCCCATGGTCACCCAGCAGGCCAGTGGCAGCGCCAGGAATCAAATCCAGGTCTCCTGAGTCCCACCCAATGCAGCACCCTATCTCTTAGCTCCCTTCCAAGGAGCGTTGGGAAGCTGTGGATGGAAGGAGTCCTGAGGAGCCTGCCGGATACATGCTGTCTACTGTTGGGGCTCACTGAGAGGGGTCCCTGTAGGGAGCAGTGAAGGAGTGTCACCCTGCGTGGGCTCAGCTGTAGGCAGCCTCGGGTGGTTGGCAGAATAAGAGAAAGCATGGGAGAGTCTTGAATGGCATTGGGACGTGTGCCCAGATTCATGGGGTCGTGTGGAATCCAGGCTGCGCGCGAGGCGTGCTGGTAGCGGCTGTGTTTTGAAAACACGCCTGAACTGCCGTCAGCTTTTTGATTAGCCTGACTCGGAAGGCAGCCTCCTCCTGAATGGTGCTGATAAGAGCCGCTGAGATGAAAAGAAATCTCTCTAAGCTGCTTGGACTTGTAAACTCAATTTTAATTACTGCGTAATGGTTTTAGTTCACTCAAAAAATGCTCATAAAATATGAACTAACTCCATCTCCAGAGCAGCTCCTCTCAGAGTTCCTAGCCAGCCTCTGAGTCAGGGTCCCTGTAGAACAGGGATCTCAAACTCAAATGACCACGAGGGCCACATGAGGACTAGTACATTGGCCCGAGGGCTGCATCACTGACACCTCCCCCCCGCTGTCCCTGGCCCCACTCCCACTCCACCCCTTCCATGAGGCCCTGCCCCGCCTCTTCCCACCCCTTCCCGCCCCCATTCCAACCCCTTCCCCAAATCCCCGTGCCTACTCCACCTCCTCCCCTGAGTGTGTGGCTTCCTGCTCCTCCCCCTCCCTCCTGGAAAGTGCTAAGCGCCACCAAACAGCTGTTTGGCGGTGGGAAGCACCTGGAGGTAGGCAGAGGAGCAGGGGCGCGGCGTGGGGGGTGGCAGGTGAGGGGAGCTTGGCAGCCGCAGGAAATAACTAGGAGGCGGGGCGGGGGGCGCGGGGAGCTTGGTGGTCCGCAGCAAATAACTCGGGCCGCATGTTTGAGACCCCTGCTGTAGAACAAAAGAGGATCGCTTGGGAACAGCTGTTGACAGGTTCACTAAGGGAACCTGTTGCTCACTCTTTAGCGTACAAACCTGGGGACATTGAAGGTTTTCACTCAGAAGGGGGAAGACTCCAGCCACAGTTTGACTAAACCCATCAGCAAGGCCTCGTAGCTCACTAACTACCAGGCAGAAAACACAGGATTCTTAGCTTAAAATAGGTTGAGTATATTGCTCCGTGTTTTGTGTTCAGTGAAGAATTCCCCTGCCGCAGTAATGCAACAGGGCATGTTTTACAACTTAGTTTGAAGTATCAAGAACCAGCCACTATTTCTGTGCACTTCTAGAGAGCCCATAACACCTTCCAACCAAGTGTCTCAAATCATTCACCAACAGCTGATAACTGTCTCCCAGCAACAGATCAGGCATGGAGGTACAGAAAGGTAAGGCGACATTCCCAGTTCCACACGGCCTGTGGACCAGTTGTTTTATCTGATATTCCCGCAGGGGATTAATTTATTTATTATTTAATGGGGAAAAGGGATACATACTTTTTTCTTTAGACCTTAAAGATGTGTGTGTGTGTGTGTGTATATATCTGTTTGACTAACTTTAGGGTCCTAAATCAGTAAGAATTCTGTATATTAAGTTGGCTTTGTTTCAGATGGAAGTGTCAGTTTGGATGATCTTGCATTTATAGTTTTTCTACTGGTCTACACTACAGAGTTAGGTCGACATAAGGCAGCTTACGTCGACCTAACACTGTAAGGGTCTACGCTAAAATGTAGGTCCCACTGACATAACTTGCCTACTGCACCGACTTAACTCCACCTCTGCGAGAGGTGTAGCATTAAGTCAATGTAGTTAGGTCGACGCAGTGTCAGTGTAGACACTGCGTTGCTGACATCGACTGTTGCTGCCTTTCAGAAGCTGTTCCACAGTGCCCCACCCTGACAGTTCAATTGGTGTAAGCGCTTCTGGTGAGGACGCGCATCGCTGACATTGGGAGCATAGTGTTGAGATGCAAAAGCGATTTAATTACTGTGAAGTATCAGAGGGATAGCCGTGTTAGTCTGAATCTGTAAAAAGCAACAGAGGGTCCTGTGGCACCTTTGAGACTAACAGAAGTATTGGGAGCATAAGCTTTCGTGGGTAAGAACCTCACTTCTTCAGACCCACGAAAGCTTATGCTCCCAATACTTCTGTTAGTCTCAAAGGTGCCACAGGACCCTCTCTTGCTTTTTACAGATTCAGACTAACACGGCTATCCCTCTGATACAGGACCCTCTGTTGCTTTTTAATTACTGTGGTGGCTGTACGTCAATGTAACTTAGGTCGACTTAATTTTGTAGTGTAAACTTGCCCACAGTCTCCTAAATACCTAAAATGTAGCAAAGCTTTGGGTTCCCAGCTCAGTTTCGGGTATCTGCCATCCTCCAGATGGGGCAGGTGAATACTTTTCCAAAGCTTCGCTCTGCAGTAGTGTCCCCTGAAAGGAACTGTGCAGATTTTAAATGTTGACTTGCAGTCGTTTCACACATCTCATCCACATTAAATTATATTGTGTGCAGTTCTGGTCTCCCGTGTTTAAGAAGGATGAATTCAAACTGGAACAGATACAGAGAAGGGCTACTAGGATGATCCGAGGAATGGAAAACCTGTCTTATGAAAGGAGACTCAAAGAGCTTGGCTTGTTTAGCCTAACCAAAAGAAGGCTGAGGGGAGATATGATTGCTCTCTATAAATATATCCGAGGGATAAATATCAGGGAGGGAGAGGAATTATTTAAGCTTAGTACCAATGTGGACACAAGAACAAATGGATATAAACTGGACATTAGGAAGTTTAGACTTGAAATTAGACGAAGGTTTCTAACCATTAGAGGCATGAAGTTCTGGAACAGCCTTCCAAGGGGAGTAGTGGGGGTAAAAGACATGTCTGACTTCAAGACTAAGCTTGATAAGTTTATGGAGGGGATGGTATGATGGGATAGCCTAATTTTGGCAATTAATTGATCTTTGATTATTAGCAGGTAAATATGCCCAATGGTCTGTGATGGGATGTTAGATGGGGTGGGATCTGAGTTACTACAGAGAATTCTTTCCTGGGTGCTGGCTGGTGAGTCTTGCCCACATGCTCAGGGTTTGACTGATCGCCATATTTGGGGTTGGGAAGGAATTTTCCTCCAAGGCAGATTGGCGGAGGCCCTGGAGCTTTTTCGCTTTCCTCTGCAGCATGGGGCACGGGTCACGGGTCACTTGCTGGAGAATTCTCTGCACCTTGAGGTCTTTAAACCACAATTTGAGGACTTCAGTAACTCAGGCATAGGTTAGGGGTTTGTTACAGGAGTGGGTGGGTGAGATTCTGTGGCCTGCGTTGTGCAGGAGGTCAGACTAGATGATCATAATGGTCCCTTCTGACCTTAAAGTCTATGAATCTATGAATCTATGAACCCTGCATGCAGCTCAGTATTTTTGCAATGTGTTTTCTATTCTAGTCAAGGTTTGGGAGGACTCTAGATCTATGAATCTGTGAATAAATAAAAATAGACTGTAGTCTGGCTCTCTTTCTTTTGAATAATCTTCTGATGGAAGGTATGTTGTCTTGACACAGGAACGTGGGATTTGCTGTACCAGATTGGGCCAGTGATCTATGAACTTCTGTAACCTGGATCCAGCAGTGACCTAGCTCTCTTGTGACTAGAGATGGGCATAAGCCATGAAATTTGAATTTGGATTTTTAACATCCCCTCCCCAAGGGAAAAAAATGGGGGTTCGCATCTGAGATTCGGGCTCAGCCCATCATAGAAGTAGGGCCCAACTGTTAAGTCCAGCTCTGGGTTCTGATTCTGTCACTAGCCCTCCTCCCTTCCAAACTCACAGCAGAAATTCTGAGGCTAGGTAGGTGCGAGAATCGGCATTTATAGAAGGAACCAATAAAGATGACTTGGCGTCAGAAGGGGAAATGTATACAAATATGAGAAAATATCTGTGTGTCTTGCACAGCTCTTGTTTTGTGGATTATAAATCCCAGTTGTGTTGCAGGATATGTCTTTCCAAAGGCAATGGTTCTACATAAGAATTGTAGTTTGGACTGTGAAGTCTGAACTGTTCATCTGCTTGCTTTACAAGGTGATGAAGAGGGAAAAGGGTGCTGTCAGAGTGCACCCTTTCTAAAGGTAGATTTGACCTTTCCCCAGTCTGTTTGCATTACCAGACCCAAGGACTATATAAAACAATAAGCCATCTCTGGCTTCGTTCTCCTGATTGATGTTGTTCCTTGAATCTCACAGTGGCATTCCAGCTCTGTAATTCACAGTTGCCTGTGATTTATTCTGCATTGAATGCTGAGCTGCATTAAGGTACACATCACTACTTTGCAGAGTGACGGGGTTTCTAAGTACATATTGGGAGGCAAAGTGGGCTGCCTTAGGTTGGGATGCAGGGGACTTGAAGTACTTGGAGAGTGGTGGTACTGGGCATGCTGGGAGGCCTTGCAAGGGGGGGTGGTATCGTGTGACTGGCCTAGTTGGGATGGTCCTTGATGCACCCTTGTCCTGCTCAACTGGCCAGTGGCTCCTCCTGAGGGCCAGAGACTGCAGATGACCCAAACATCAGCATAAAGCATCAATTCTGTAGGGATGATTGCCACAGTTCAGGGAAACTACACCTTTATTCCCCCTCTGTGGGCCTTCAAGAGCACCCACGCCAGGCTCTTGAATCCTAAGCTGTCACCTCCCTGGGGGTAGACACCTGTGTCTCCCTCCCTCCTGACTGGGTGTTTTCCAGGCTGCACAGTTCCCTGCCTGCACTGTGGTATTCCCAACAGGCCAGCATCTGTGCTTTTGCTTTCTTTCCAAAGATTATGAACAGTGTATTGCCAACAGTTAGGCGTTACCACGCAGCCCTTTATAAGCAAGCACATTTATTCTTAAGGTGAAAGCATTGCAGAGTAAACATTAACAACAATGAAAGTTCCTATGCCCATGTTAAAAGCATACCAGAGATCACCCATCAGTTTTATGTGGCCCGAGTGGGTCAAAGTCCTTCCAACCCTTGGAAGAATTGGGCCCCCCCTTTGGATAGATGGTTCTGTCCATTTGCTGAACCAGCAAGAAGGCACTGAGTCTGTTTACTCTCAGGCTATTTATCCAAAAGTTCTTTTTTTGTCTGTTGGTCTCTGGAGAATCCAGTTTGAACCAGTATATGTGAGCCTTTGCAGGTAGGGATGGTGGTACCTCTCGGGAGGTATTACAACCTGAGTGAATTTGCCTAATCACCTCCCTCCCCCCAAACTGTTCCTAGTTCCTGGAAAGCTGTGGTCACCTGCCTCCATGAATTACATGCTGTCCCTGGACCACAATGATACATATCTTTAATACAGTGAGATCTCCCAAATATTTTGCAGGGGCACACTGTTCCCCTAACCAGCTAGCTGAAATATTAACACTGCTGAAGTAGAAAGTGTTACAGCCATTGTAATCTAGACTAGGTTTTAATTAATAAAAGCCTCTCTCCTAGTCTCCCATCCACTAAAGCTTATTCTGCGGAGCTGCTTCATTTACTTTTTATTAATCCAAATAAGGGATCTCTTGGGCAATAAACGTAGCAGCACAAATACTTGCAGTTTCTTTACCCTGAGGGATCCAGCGTTCTGCTCTTCATTTAGCTCTGCCTAGCTTCTTTCTTATACATGTGGGGAAATAAGTGGCGGCAGCTGCTTGTGGTGCAGACTTTATGGCAGCTGCAGAGGGAAACCCCTGTGTTTGCCCAGTGCCCAGCAAAGTGAGGCTTTGAGCCTGTTCGGGCCCGGAGGCAGCGCCGTAATACAAATAATAATAATCCATATGGAGCATCGTGTGCTTAGAAGATGTGAGGATGCACTGTAGAACTCTGGGCTATTATTTTGGCAATGTCCTCCTCTTTTCTCCGCCATCCACTCTTTGGAAGAAGGAGTGCAGTATAAATGTATAATGGGCCAAAGTCTGTTCTGACTTGTATTCAGATCTCAGTGTGGTGTCACAGCAGGGGTGTCTGTCTGCCCAGAATTTGACTCAAAGAGACCATGCGCACGCACAGACACACACTGTATTGTGCTGGTGTTCGAAAGCAGCCCGGTGAGGCGTGAACTGCCTGAAATTTCCCTTCCAGCTGCAGCGTCTGTGGTTGTTGTAGTGTCTTCTGAAAATATCGCCAGAACTAGTTGATGGATTTCAGCCAGTTTTGTCTGGGTAATAAAAACCACATCTGGCCTAGGATTGTGTTTTGGGCGACGCTCAGAACTTCCCGAAAAAGGAGTGTGCTTTGCGTGAAAGTGCTGCTTTGTAACTTTTTGGTTCTAATGGCTCCACTGAGTTAGATACTTTGGGCTGGCTATGCTGGCTGTCCACTGTCCTTCTGAGTGGGGGCCTGGGGATATTTTGCACAGGTGCATATAAATACATGAACTTCAAAGCAGTGGAGAGCCAGGCTTTTTGTGCATCCGCCCTGAGAATAAGTGCAACCAGGAATTTTTACCACTCTGGCGTCTAGACCTCTTCTGACTAGTTCCTGCACCCTGTCTCCACTACATCATCTGCCATGGGTAGACTTGCATCAGTGCTTTTAAAATGCTGACACGTTTTCCAGATGTAGACAAACAGTAAGGCTGAGTTCTGATTCTGTAACTAGCCCTCCTCTCCCTGAAGGCAACCAGCTGTTCATGTCTCTCATTCGGTCCCATTCACCTGATGCGCTAGTGCTGTTACAAAGAAAGAACAGCAGGATGCTAGGAAGTGAAGTGAGAAGTCTGATGTACCTTGCTGGCTGGGGGCAGTGTCTCTTAACGCTTGAGTTCCTTTCGCAGATGCGGTGATCTCCGCATGTGTGTTTGTTTTTAATCGGTCATGTGCTCAGAACAGCTACCAGACACTGGATGAGAGCACAAGCTTGATCCTTCATTTCTTGTGCACCTGCTTCCATCCAAGCCATGTGGCAATTGTTAGGACAGTAAGTTAAGAAGAACACAGTTTCCAGTCAAAATGGAGGCGACAGCCTTGGCAGGCAATTCAGTCCAGACATAGAGCAAGTGGCTACTAGACCACAGCTAGCTGCAATTACAAAGCACACTGCAGTGGTTAAGCACCCGGTGTGCTCTGAATACAGCTGTTATGAGTTTGCTATAGGTTGAGGTAAAATATGAGATTGATGGATGTGAACACGCCTTTCAATTAACATAAGTGTAAGGATAATCACAATGCCTCACCTAAAATAAAAAAGGAGTATGTGAACCGGCCGAGGAGCTTTCCCTGAGTATTGTTTTGGGTAGGGTGTGACTGTGAGTGAAAGAATGAGAATGAGGTTTATACTCACGAAAGCTTATGCCCAAATAAATCTGTTAGTCTTTAAGGTGCCACCAGACTCTTTGTTGTTTTTTTAGACTAAAACTGGGAGAGCTAGACAGAAGGAGCCGCTGAAAGCATGGTGTCTGGCCCTGGAAGAAACCTGGGGAGAGGTTTTTGGGGCAGGGCTGCAGGCTAAAAATGTGTTCTTCATGCTGTGAGCAAAAGAAGCATTTTTTTTGCGATTTGATTCCTCCTGCATTCTGAGAGACAGGATCTGCTCTAAGGCTGGGGCTACACTCAACATTTCAAAGCGCTGCCACGGGAGCGCTCCCACAGCAGCGCTTTGACGTGCGAGTGTGGTCGCGGCGCCAGCGCTGGGGGAGAGCTCTCCCAGCGCTGCAGGTACTCCGCCTCCCCTGGGGCACTGTTTACACTGGTGCTTTACAGCGCTGGAACTTGCTGCGCTCGGGGGGGGTGTTTACACACCCCTGAGCGAGAAAGTTCCAGTGTTGTAACGCACCAGTGCAGCCATAGCCTAAGTTTACACAGCAAAGAAAAACCCACGGCTGGCCCGTGCCAGCTGACCCGGGCTTGCGGGGCTCGGGCTGCAGGGCTGTTTCTTGCTGTGTAGTCTGCCGGGCTTGGGCTGGAGTCTGAGGTCTGGGACTCTCCCAATCTGCAGGGTCCTAGAGCCCAGGCTCCAGCCTGAGCCCTGCGAGCCTGATTTGGCTAGTATGGGTTGGCCACGGGTGTCTACTTGCTCTGTTGACATGCCCTTAGTACATTCGTTGTAAATAAACAAAACTGCGTCAAAGAAATACTTGACTGTCACCAATTTCTACTTCCAACTGGAGCCTACCCAGGGCCCCAAACGTTGATTAGCTGCTGGGGTCAAAAACGGGCAACATAGCTTATTGCGCTACTCTAGTCTGTCCTCTTGCACTCCCCTCTGTCTCTTTGTCGTATTCCCCTGCGGTGTCTCCTCTTAAAGTTAGTCTATAACCCCTTTGGGGTAGGGGCCATATTTTCATCATGCATATACGGGGGTGACAAATGGGGTTCTGATCCCTCATTAAAACTCTCCTCTGCTGGGATGACGATAAAAAATTGACAGTGATTAGGTGGCTAGTGTGTTGTGGCTGCTGGTCATCACACTGACTAATATTTTCTCGCCATTACCTTGTGCTTTGTATTCATGCGTGGACTCTTATCTTATTCTTACATTGTAAACGCCTCAGGGCAGGGATTTTCTTACTTCATGTTTGTATAGCTCCTAGCACAATGTGGCCCTGGCCTCTGATTGGGCCCCTAGGCTCTGCCACAGTTTAATTGTGATGATTGGAGCCTCTTAGAGCTGACATATAAACAATTATAGCCAGTCTGTGCCACATCTCCTTTTTAAAACGTTAAGCATGCTAATGTGTAAGAGTTTCAGGGGGTAGCCGTGTTAGTCTGTATCCACAAAAACAACAAGGAGTCCGGTGGCACCTTAAAGACTAACAGATTTATTTGGGCATAAGCTTTTGTGGGTAAAAAACCACTTCTTCAGATGCCTGGAGTGAAAATTACAGATGCAGACATTATATACTGACACATGAAGAGAAGGGAGTCCTCGCTTACAGACAGCCCCCCAACCTGAAGCAAATACTCACCAGCAACTACACACCACACCACAGAAACACTAACCCAGGAACCAATCCCTATAGCAAACCTCGTTGCCTACTCTGTAGAGGACCCAACCACATCAGCCACACCATCAGGGGCTCATTCACCTGCACATCTACTAATGTGATATATGCCATCATGTGCCAGCAATGCCCCTCTGCCATGTACACTGGCCAAACCGGGCAGTCCCTACATAAAGGAATAAATGGACACAAATCAGACATACGGAATGGTAACATACAAAAGCCAGTAGGAGAACACTTTCCTGGACATTCTATAACAGATTTAAAAGTAGCTATACTTGAACAAAAGAACTTCAGAAACAGACTTCAAAGAGACATGCAGAACTAAAATACATTTGCAAATTTAACACCATTAGTTTGGGCTTGAATAGGGACTGGGAGTGGCTGGCTCACTACAAAAGCAGCTTTGCCTCTCCTGGAATTGACACCTTCTAATCAATTATTGGGAGTGGACCACATCCACCCTGATCGAATTGGCCCTGTCAACACTGGTTCTCCACTTGTGAAATAACTCCCTTCTCTTCATGTGTCCGTATATAATGCCTAAGTCTGTAACTTTCACTCCATGCATCTGAAGAAGTGGTTTTTACCCACGAAAGCTTATGCCCAAATACATCTGTTAGTCTTTAAGGTGTCACCGGACTCCTTGTTGTTAGTGTATAAGAGAAGCAAGTCGTTAGGAGCTAGGGTGACCAGATAGCCCAATTTTATAGGGACAGTCCTGATATTCGGGGCTTTATGTTATATAGGCACCTATTATCTCCCACCCCCATCCCAATATTTCCCCCTTGTTATCTGGTCACCCTACTAGGAGCTTTGTTTGCAAGATTCATGCAGGCCAGCTACTTAAAAATCCAGTGCTCTCCCTGCTTCACCTCAGCTAAGCTTTTGTTCTGTGGACCGCTAACGGGTGCCTCCTTTCTTTTTGTTGCTGAGGTGATAGTTAATAGGGTGTGTGTGTATCAGAGAGAGAGAGACTGGGCAGCAGCTCTGCCATTTTGCTTGGCTCACAGCTGTGGTATGTACTCTGAATTCTAGTAGGCTGTCTCTGTGCAGGCAAAAAAATCCTGTTTGCCAGCAAACTGTAGGAATGGTTTAAAGGGGATTAGTCGTTGACCGTGCTTGTCTTGCCTCTGATCATGTGACCTGGTTTCATTCAGCCCACCCCCTCCCCTATGGGTGACCTACTGTATGGATTACTTCAGCGTGTTGACATCTCAACTGGAGTTGGATGTGTCTTTTAGGATTACGGGGCTTTTCAAAGCGCAAGTGGCCATTCTGTTGCCTGAGTGCCTTTAAAGAAAAGATTTAGTTTCTGGTAATGGTCTCCCTTTGTTTATTTGCAAAAGACAGTACATGCTGGCTGGAGCTGATGCATAAGCACGTGGTCAAATGTTTGAGTGCGAACTTGTGTATGGATCAGATCGTTGTCACAGCAGCATTTATTATGCTGTACTCCTATTTGGGGAATTTGCAGCGTGATGCTGGAATGTGGAATAAATTCTGCTTTGGCAGAGCTCTGCCTGAATTTAGGATTTCTGCACCACGAATGATCCTTAAATGTCACCGGTGCTCACAGCCCTAGTTTGCAAAAAGCCTTGGTGCCCTGTCAGCAGAGTGAAACTGTCAAGAAATGTCAGTTTCACAGCGGCTGTTGGGGAAAGTGCTATTGTTCATATTGCTAGCTGACCTCCCTCTCAGCACATAGGAGTTTGGCGCTTTCTCACTAAGGCACTGTATTTGGACCCCTTTTGGAGGAGGAGCATTTTTCATATCAGCCTCTCTGGGTAGATGTCCTGTAAGTTTTTTTTTTTTTTTTTCTCAAGCCATGATCTATTCTACCCAGGCTGCTGGTGTGAACAGAATATGCTAATGGCAGTTTTCAGATCTCGAAGGACAGGCACTGTAGCTTTGAGAGGAGCTCTCGGAAAGGGGTATGTGTATGTGTATTTGTGTAGGTTTTAATACTGCATTTCTGCCATTTGTTCAGATTGATTTGTAAAACACGTTTCCTTTGGGAGGGGGGAAGTGCACAATAATGAGTGGTGCTTTGTTTTTTCTCTTGTCAAATGTGTCAATATAGGTGAGTGAATATGCAAATAGCGAATGTTTTAATTTAGACATAATTTGAAATATCACTGGATTTACAAATATGGTAAAATATTACTTTATCTGCAGCTTTATTGGTGTCAAATTTAGCATCCCCTGGATTCAGATGTTGATTTTTTTTTTTCATGGCCAGTTTCAAAATTACTTCCAAAATGCACCATTTGATAATTATAACTTGATGTATACACTTCCTGGCATCCAGAGATCCCAAGAAGTTTTATAGGCTATATAGAAATTACTATTCAGTTCTATACAGGATCTTAGGGCTAGGTCTACACTACCCGCCTGAATCGGCGGGTAGAAATCGATCTCTCGGGGATCGAATTATCGCGTCTCGTCGGGACGTGACAATCGAACCCCGAATCGACGCTCTTACTCCACCAGCGGAGGTAGGAGTAAGCGCCGTCGACGGGGAGCCGCGGAGGTCGATTTTGCCGCCGTCCGCACAGCGGGGTAAGTCGGCTCCGATACGTCGAATTCAGCTACGCGAATAGCGTAGCTGAATTTGCGTATCTTAAATGACCCCCCCCCCCCCCCCCCGTAGTGAAGACCTTCCCTTATACTGGCCTCATTAGCATATCTGAGCACCTTTCAGTAGTGCATTCAGTGACATGGCTAACATGTTTTCTGTGGTTCATTCTCTCCCCTCTCTCTAGGGTGAGAGTTGTGCATGCAGTGGAGGTTTGTTGTTTTGGTACAGTTTGGGGTTTTGGGGCATTTTTTTTCAAACGTACACTCTGTTCTGTGTTGATATTGGAGAGGCAAGTCCAAGAAATGCCCGTTGTGCTTGGAGTGGAAAGTGGTGAGGTTTATGACGGCCCTTAATACCTGTGGGAGTTCATTCCACAGTCTTGGATTGGCCCCTGGGAGAGCTCTGTCTCCTGCACGGACTGACTTTGCCGTTGTGGTAAAAAGTTCCATGATGCCTGAGGAGCACAGTTGTTAGGCCACGGTTTTCATGCTGGAGAGTGAGTTGATTTATTTGTTTCGATACCCTTGGCTGAGGCCATGGAGGGCCCTGAAGAAAAGGACCTTGAACTTGATTGGCTATTCTGTGGTAAGTCAATGTGGGGAGTGGAGGACAGGTGCGATGTGCTTGCGGTAGTTTTGTGTGACCGAGGAGCATTCTGCGCTACAGTGGTTCTCAAACTTTTGTACTGATGACCCCTTTCACATAGCAAGCCTCTGAGTGCGACCCCCCTTATAAATTAAAAACACTTTTAAATATATTTAACACCATTATAAGTTCTAGAGGCAAAGCGGGTTTTGGGGTGGAGGCTGACAGCTCGTGACCCCCCATGTAATAACTTTGTGACCCCTCTGAGGGGTCCTGACCCCCAGTCTGAGAACCTCTGCTGTACTAGTTACCCTTCCCTAAGGGTGATGGTTTCCTGCCCAGGTATATCATGTTGCTGTAGCCCTGATCTGAGGCCAAAAAGGCATGTATGACCAAAACCGGGTCATCATACGCAAGATGGGTTGGTGTCTCCTCGCCAACTGGAGATGGTAGAAATTGTTACGCACTGGTGCTGCTATGTGAGAGCTTAGTGTCAGCGAGGGACCCAGAAGCACTCCTAAAGTACGGACTCACTTGACAGTGTGTGCATCCCATCAGCCCGAAGGAGAGTGCACCAGGGCTGCAGGCTCTTCAGAATGGTTTCCTCTGGCCACCAGCATCACCTCCATCATTCTGAGGTTTAGCTTCACCGGGCAAGTCTTCATCCATTAGCTGATCACATCCCAGAACTGGGCCATCTCGGTGGTAGTGGTATCGCTTGTATGAAGTGAAGGATAGGTAGAGTTGCATGTTAACTTCATAGTGTTGGCATTTGAGTCTGTGTCATCTGACCAGTTCACTTAGTGGCTGCATGTAGATGTTAAATAGGACCAGAGAGAGAAATGATCCTTGTGGCATTCCACAAGTGAGGGATCTAGGGGCAAAGGTGCTACTCCTTGGGTGCATTCCTCCTGGAAGCAGGGACTTCACCCAGTATTGAACTGCAGCTGCCTCTTGTGTAAAGCACAGCAGTTTAACTGATCACAGTATATGACACAACAGCTTAGAATCAAAAATGAATCCACCCTGAGACTCCAGGGATATTAGGTTGCTGTAATATTAGTAGCCTGTTAGAATTTCATCAGGATACTGGGCTGATACCTCCATTCTTATAACAAGGAGCCATGGTCTATGACTAGGCGCTAGGTGCTGCCGCAATGCAAACAATATATAATAATAAACAATGGCCTTGCTCCTCGATCCTGAAGTCGGGATGATGGATTGTGATGCAACATTGTGTTTTCTTTTTTTTGTCCTCTTTCTTGACAACATACATCCCAAACACAAGGTCACCTCTCCCTGCCTGGCAGAGGAGCTGGGCTGTTAAGAAACACTCTTGTTTCCAAGCACAAATATCTGAATAGACCAAAAGTGTAGGGCAAAGGGAGTAAAGACACCAGATAAGCTAATTGCTTTTTAAAATATTCATTAAAGTCTCTTCCAGTGTGAAATTCCTTCTCTATGGGCTGGACTCCTCAGAAATTACATTGCATGAGGACCCAGACCCGGCTGTGCACCATACCGAGTTGTTTAAGAGAGGTTTTTGCTAGAACTCAGAACTGCTTTGACAGATCGCTAAAATCCTTATTGTCCTGTGGAATTTGCCATAGCAGAGCAGTTTTCACCAAGATCTCAGGTGCCTCCTGTAAAAAGGAAGCTGAGGCGTAAATATTTCATATACAAAGGCATCCCAATGCTTTCCTCCTGTGGGACGGAAACCCGATTCACCATTCAAAACCTCATCCTTACACAGTTACCTTTCTTCCCACCTGAGCTCGCTATAAGGGGCACCGTGGGTGTGGGGAGTCTACACAACTTGCTCTCTCACTATTCCAAAGCACCTATTAGTGTGGTGTTAATACTCTGTGCATATACCTGGTCTTTCGCTGCCTGAGCTCTTTGATCACTTCGCGGATGGCATTGGGCCCAGTCAGAAGGTGTTATGCCAGTTTAGCAGGACTCTAGGTGCCACGTAAATACCATCTCCTCTGCAAGCAGATCCTTCCCTTTGCTAGCAATGCCAATTACAGACTACATGCTTAATTACATAGGGTCATAGTTTTAGGTGCTTGTGTGCATTATGCAATCTGCCAACTCCTTTCTTTGCAGGTCTTGTTTCAGTGGTAGGAAGGATGCACTTGTAGAAGCAAATGTAATTTTTTTCAGAGAATAACCCTAGGATTTCCAAGGTATCAATCTAGCTCATTTGGTAACATTCTTGCTTCTGGGTTCAGGTCTTATATTAACACTTGGACTCCTTTCCAGTGCAGGTAAGTAGGTTGGACTATTCTCTACATTACAGGTGATGCTCTTCAGATTAGTCACTGGAACTATCCCAGTGCTTAGATACCCTCAAGATAGGGCCTTTAGGGTCTGGGCTGGGTTTTGCTTGCTTTTTTCTCCCTTAAAGGGGTAGCTCCATGAGTGAAGCTGCAGACTCCTAATGTAGACACACAGCACCAATTTAAACTGGGACTTGCACCAGTTCAGTTTACTTCAGTTTCAAACTGGGCTAAGCTGCCATCAGTGCAGTGTGTCTATTCTAGGGGTTTGGTGCAGCTACATAGGTGGAACCGCACTGCTGAAAAAAAAACAATGGAAGCCCTTTGAAAATACTGTTGCAGGCCCTTAGAAAAAATCAAAGAGAAGTCCTGAGGGGGGCATTCCCCTCCTACGTTACTGGTTCTAGTCCAGACCAGGTTGGAAGACGTTATGTGCTGGTTATTTAGTGACCTAGGCAAATTGAGGTTTGGTGTATTTAATTTGACTTTGAATTGCTTCCCCCTGCTCTCAAAGCTTTATAGTACTGAAAATATGGGCTTTGTGTACTTTCAGTGAAGCAATGCTTTATCTCCCAGTTCACCCCTTCTTCCTTGGGATGGGTGTATAAGGGGAAAGGTAGGCGAGTAAAGAAGTTGTAGGTCAAAATCCCAACCTGATCTTCCGTCCTTGCCCCTGGATCAAGCTGATTCTGATCTCTACGACTGTATTTGAGCTACATCTGGCTGAAGTTGTGGTTGCACAGTCACTGCACTAGTCACCTTCAATTTTACTCTGTGCTCCAAGAAGTGTGTAAGTTGGGGAACTAAAACCCAGTGGGTTTTCTCCTTGTTTTGTACTGCAGTAGCATCTAGGTGCCCCAGTCAAGGGGTTGCAGTGCCATTGTTCTTGGCATTGTTCACTCCTGAAATGAGAGAGCCCCGCCCCGCCGAACTTGCAGTCTAAGCGATGGGGTACTTTTCTTATTGGCTGCTGTTTAGAGAAGAATAAGCCACAAAGTTCAAACGTATGAGAATGTTCTTCTGCCTGTGAGCAGCTGGAACCCTGTTGCTTGGCAGGTGAGAAGGGCACTGTCAGGCCCTGCTTATACTATGCTGTCAAATATTGCAGCAAACCATTGGCTGGGGTGCCACGTCGCGTTGCAATACTTGCACAATGTTCATGTGCTGGTGTCAGTCCAGGAGCTTTCAAAGATTCCATTGTACTGGTTAGCCTAATTCTCGCTAACCCAATAAATCCACAGTGTTTTTTGCCCAGGGACGACACGTTTAGCCAGTTGTGCTGGTTTAGCCAGTCTTCCTATCTCAGTCCCACAGTGTGGAGCCCAAGAAATCAGCCCAAAGCATTTGCTTCCAGCCATGTTGCTGGGCACTCTGATGTAACAGTGACTGTAAGGTGTGCTATGTGTGGATGCACCGAAAACTGCGATGCTGTGTGAAGGCCTGCTCCTAGTGAAGTTCGTGATTCAGGATCAAACCCTTAATGCGCTTTGGTGGTTGCCAGGTAATGCCTTTGCAACAATTCCTTGGCTTAGTGTAGAATAACCTTCAGCATCTGTGTATTTTAAAGTGTTGTACAGCTGCCCATCACCATGGTATCTGAGCCATGCCAAGAGACGACTGGTTTGCCTTCTCAGAATTTCCTTTTAATGAGCTGTTCTAGCACCACTATGCTCTTTCCCTCTAATCTAGCAGGTTTCCAGCAATAACCAATTAGCAATGTGCCTTTCTAAAATGATGAAGCATCTTATTGAATGAGAAGAGTGACTACCTTACTACCAAACTCAAATATAAAGTTAGCTGACTGCATAATGGGACAAACTGCAAAAATAGTTTTTATTTAAAATAAAAATGCAAGAGAGGGGTAACCAGTCCTGCCATCCAGACATTATAATACACCCACAAGTGGCATCAGCGCCTTCTGTATGCAATCTGGATTTGTTGTCTCTTAGGCAATATATTACAAGGGTACAAGATGTTAAATATCGAAATGTAAACTCTGAGCTTCTGTCTTTGACTCATTTCTAATTCGGCTTTGCATTTAGGCTTATTACAAATGTGATTCTGGATCTGACTTCTTGGATATTGATGTTCCAATGGCTGGCTGCAGGTTTTATTTATTCCATCATCCTTCCGTTCCTGTGTATGGTTTCTGCTGCCCGGGGATGCATGAACCATCAATAACATGACAGAAGCCAAGCAGCTGTCATGTATCAGTGACATCCATAAGCTCGGAGTGTCATGAGGTGTGCAGTGCAAGAATGCTGAAGCAAATCCGACTGGACCACGACAGTCTCCTCCTCCTTGTTGTTTTGTTTTAAAAGACAAGTTATCTTCTGAAGGTGGTCTTGCTTGAGTTACTCAGGCCTTGCCCACACTAGAAAGCTTTAACTGCAAGAGTCCTGCTGGCATAGTGCTTCCAACAAAAATTGTTTCACTGGAGTGTGCTCATACTTGGCTGCTTGTGTTGGTGTGTGTCCACCTGGTGTGTCCACACAGCATCAGGGTGTATTGGCAAAAGAGGTATTGCACCCTGGGCAGGCATCCCAGTATCTTCAGCACCACCTTCTGGTGCACTACCCTGTAGGAAATTTTTGCAGGACACCCTCCGTCTTCTAAGGGGATTGTGTGAATTTGGGGTCAAGGGAATATAGGATTGAGGGATTATGTCACTCAAGGAAGGGGAGTAACTATAGTGGCAAAAGTGGAGGGTTTTGTCAGCAGGACTCAAAGTAAAGTGTGGTTACATGCAAGGCATGAAGGAAGGTTTTGCTGGTAAAACCTTCTAGTGTAGATCAGGCTTTAGTTGTGTATAGGTGCCAGCTTGAGGGGTTTTGGGGGAGTTGTGTGAGGATGGGCTGTTCCTGTCCATTTGTCGGGGCACTTTAAGTCATGCGTGCTTGCACTGATGTAATGAAATAGTCAAAGACTTTTGACCCGGTTAAAGGCCTGTCTTTAAGTTAGGTCTCCGGCTTTGCATGTGCACATGGCTAGATAGGCACCTGCACAGCCTTGTACATGTGCAACAGTTCCCAATGTATGTATCCAAAATACATGTGCAAAAGTAGATGTGCAAGTGGGCTTCTACTTTATATTGTTACCTTTTTTAAACATTAGGCCGTAAGTACGTTTCAAGACAATATCCTGGAGCACTCTCTGCTATCCTTCAAGGTGTTTTAGTGTTGGTAAAGGATATTGATTCTCAAGCACACACATCCAGGAGAATCAAATAATCAGAAACTCTAAATAAAGTCTACGAAGCACAATTTCTTAACGTGAGTTTTCAGAGAAGAATCTGACACAATGAGCAAACTAGACGCCGTGGTTAGGACTAGGAGGCCAGTGGAATAACTCTGAGCCCAAAATTCTTAATTCCAGCTCAGCTCAGACAAATATTTACTCTATGGCCGTGGGCAAGTAGCTGAAGGGTGACCTGCTTCTTTCTGATGGGTAAAGGAGGCCTGAGAGGCTTGAGGTATTTTTTTTAAAACCTTTAGAAATGTAATCCTAAATTCTCTGATTTTGCTGGAGGTCTCCATGGAGGACCAGAGATCTAAAGTGGCGACTTTGTCAGCACTCAGTTGAAGGGTTAGGAGTGTGGAGACCAAACGTTTCAAATTATTCACTAAAGTTAGTCACCTAAATCCATATCTAGGCATCTAAATCAAAGCTCCTTGATTGACAGATGAGCTGAGCTCTTGCAGTTCTCCTTAACTCTTCTGGAATTTATGGGTGTGTTGTAGTCTTTAGGCACCTGCATCAGGAAGTTCTGGCTAGACTGAGTGTTTAACAAAGAGATGGTATCAGGCATTTGATTTAAATAGGTTTTAACAAAGACTGTCTGAGGTGAAAAAAAAAAACACTTCCCCTCTCAATGAATTAGATTTTATTTCTTTGATACTTGTAATGTCATAACCCTACTAGCTCTTAAGCCCTCGCCTCGAATCTTCTGGGAAAAGCAGCATGCACAAGGCCTGAGTTTCTAACGTCAAAGAAATGCAGACATCATTTTTGGGTGTCCTAAGGAAGCAAAAAATGGCAAATGCAACTTTTTTCCTTTTGTAGGTTACTTTTCACGTCTCTGTGTCTGTTTTCCCCATCTGTAAAGGAAGTAAAATGATACCTACCAACCTCACAAGGCTGTTGTGGGGTTTAGTTATGGGTACGGCCCTTCAGGTATGTCTTCCATGAAGTTAAGTGGAGAAAGCCTACTTTGAATAACAATGGCCACACTGTGAAATAGAACAGGAGTACTTGTGGCACCTTAGAGACTTTTTGCAGATACAGACTAACACGGCTGCTACTCTGAACACTGTGAAATTACGCTCCAAATGCTGTGTCCACACTGCCATTGATGTGTGCTGCTAACACTTCTGGGGCCACATCCCGTGGTCCTAGGTGCTGCACTTACGCTGAGCCCCTCTATGAATTCTTTCCCTGTGGGTTGCGGAAGAACTTGTCTGTCTGTTCTGGGCACATGGGGGGAATTGTGGGAAAGCATGGGAGAACTAGTGACACTTCAGTGGTGCTAGCCTACGTCTGCGCTACAGAGTGGTCATATTAGCAGCTTACGAGTTGTGCTTGCTCAGGTTTTAGTTTATGTCCCCTCTTGGGCCAGTGAACTGAAGTTAAAAGCACCACTGCTCTAAAGTTAAAGGTTTTTATATATGGACAAGACTAGAGTTAGGACCAGCGTTTAGTTATAATTCAAGTAAACTTCCCAGTGAAGACAAGGCTATAGAGTGCTAGGGAAGTGTTCAGTATGTGTTATGTTTAAGGCTATGTTTTAGTCACTGGTATTTTTAGTAAAAGTCATGGACAGGTCACAGGCAGTAAACAAAAATTCACAGCTTGTGACCTGTCCATGATTTGTACTATATACCCTAACTAAAACTTGAGCTGGGGGTGCTCTGTGGGGGAAGTGGGCAGCGGTGGGCTGCCCGGGACCCCCGCTGGTGCTGGGGTGGTGGTGGCAGGTGGCGGTGGGCGGCCTGGGACCCCCGCTGGTGCTGTGGGAGGGGAAGATGTTAGTGGGCGGTCCAGGACCCCTGCTGGTGCTGGGGGTGGGTGGTGGCAGGTGGCCCTGGGCCCCTTCTGGTGCTGGGGGTGGGGTGGTGTCAGCCTGGGACCCTCACTGGTGCTGGGGCGGGGTTGGCAGGGCTAGCAGGCTTCCTACCTGGCTTTGCACAACTCCCTGGAAGCGGCTGGCATGTAACTGCAGGTTCTAGGGGGAGGGAAGGCCGGGGGGGGGCTCCACGCGCTGCCCCTACCATGAGCGCCGGCTCTGCAACTCCCATTGGCTGGGAACCAGAGCCCCTGGCTCCTCCACTTAGGAGCTGCAGGGACATCCCGGCCGCTTCCGATAAGCCCCCCCAGAGGTAAGCACCACCCTGCACTCCTACCCCAGCCCTGAACCCCCTCCCACAACCAAACTGCTGCTGGCCTAGGGGCTGCCCAAGCACAGCCCTAGAGCCAGCTGCACCGGCCGCTGCAAAAGTCACGGAGGTCACAGAAAGTCCTGGAATCCAAGACCTCCATGACAGACATGCAGCTTTAGTTATGATTTTGTTAGAGAGTGGGTAAGCTGTCCAATATAAACCACATGAGGTTTATGTACCTTCAGCCTCAGTCCCCCTTTTCCCCAGCTGTGGGAGTTTAACATTTCTATTATACTGCCAGGCACTTCCACCCACCTGCTAGGCAACAGCAATTATTCTGTGGTAGTGGTGGTGGTTGTTTGTTTTCACTTCATTCAGTTGCATGCCACCGGTTGATAAGAAATTGATGATGATGTTTGCAACATGTTACAAACAGTTTCTTTGCTTTCTGTGTAGACCGTGTAAGGTTGATGATGATATTACCATTAGCACCTGTCACTATTGCTAACGTCCGAACTGCAAGCAAGCCTGGGCCCTGCCTCGGATAGAGCAGAGAAGCAAGTGTGCAGTGGTTTGCATCATACTAGGTTTGGATGACAGCCACATGCCAGAGTTTGGTTTGGTTTGTTATATGCTGAGCTGGCGCACGGACTGGTTGCAAAAAGAAATCAGTCAGTGCAGGCAGAAAGACCTAGCCAATGGGAGTGCTAAGGCAGCAGCTTTTTTGGCCTAGTGACCAGAGAGGGCCTTTCACTACAGGGAGACTGGTGAGCCAGGACTGTGGGCAGAAGCAGAGAAATCCAAGTAACTCTGCTCAGACCTAGTGGGACAGACCATCTCCTGTCACTCTGCAGCGCAGCAACTCTCTGGCTGTTCGGGAAGCATCTGGGTTGCTGCAACGTGAGTCTTTGGGAGGGACACAAAAAGTAAAACGCAGGGACATCCTCTGGGCTTGGAGGGGGGCTTGGGGATTTCCTTTCCCAAGGTGGGGGGAGTGGGGAAATGTTTTTTAAATACCTCATGTATCTTTGTCAAAATTCACTCCTGCTTTGCTAATTCTCCTGCTTTGCATCCCCTTATGAATTCCCCATATGTTGTTCTCACCTCCCCGCCCCCCGTCTCTTCCTATTTGAATTCTCTATCAAAGTTGCCAACTTTTTACTCGCACAAAACCAGATACTTTTGCCCTGCCCCTTCTCCGAGGCCCTGCCCCCGCTCTCTCCATCCCCCCTTCCTCTGTTGCTCGTCTCCCCACCCTCACTCACTTGCTCATTTTCACCGGGCTGGCTCGGGGTGCGCGAGGAGCCAGGGCTCCGGCTGGGGGTGTGGGCTCCGGAGTGGGGCCAGAAATAAGGGGTTCAGGATGCAGGAGGGGGCTCTGGGCTGGAGCAGGGGGTTGGGCTCTGACCAAGGATTAGGGATTTGGGGTGCAGGAGGGGGCTGGGGCTGAGGGGTTCGGAGTGCAGGAGGAGGTTCTGGGCTGGGGTTGGAGTGTGTCGGGGGGGTGAGGGCTCTGGCAGGGAGTGCAAACTCTGGGGTAGGGATGGGGATGAGAGGTTTGGGATATAGGAGGGTGCTCTGGGCTGGGACCGAAGGGTTCAGGGGCACGAAGGGACTCTGGGCTGAGGCAGTGGGTTGGGATACAGGAGGGGGTGAGGGCTCTGGCTGGGGGTGCGGGCTCTGGAGTGGGGTTGGGGATGAGAGGTTTGGTGTGCAGGAGGATGTGCCAGGCTGGGACTGAGGGGTTCAGAGGGCAGGAGGGGGATCTGGGCTGGGGCAGGGGGTTGGGGCTTGTGGGGGGGACCCTCAGGGGTGCAGGCTCCGGGATGCGTTTACCTCAATCAGCTCCTGGAAGCAATGGCATGTCCCCTCTCCGTCTCCTACACGGAGGTGTGGCCAGGCAGCTCTGCGTGCTGCCCCGTCCGCAGGCGCCACCCCCGCAGCTCCCATTGGCTGCGGTTCCCAGCCAATGGGAGCTGTGGGGGCAGCGCTTGGGAGCGTGCGGAGTCCACTGGCTGCCTCTACACATAGGAGCCAGTGGGGGAACATGCCGCTGCTTCCAGGAACCGCGCGGCATGAAGGCTGCACAGTGCCAACGCCAACCGGACCTTCAGGATCCCTTTTTGACTGAGTGTTCCGATCGAAAACCGGACACCTGTCACCCTATTCTCTGTGTCTTGTCCTCTTCTGCCCTTCAGTCTCCTCCTTATTCTAGTTGCTCTTCAGCCTCCTCCCAATTCTGTGCAAGCTCTGAGACAGCCTTGCTGAGGATGGGAACCTGCGGTGCTTTCTCTGTCTGGCCTTGCTTATTTTCTCCTGGGGTGACCAGATGTCCCGATTTTATAGGGACAGTCCTGATTTTGGGGTCTGTTTCTTATATAGGCTCCTATTACCCCTCACCCCCATCCCGATTTTTCACACTTGCTGACTGGTCACCCTATTTCCTGTCCCAGCCCTGACTTTCGTCAGTCATTCATAGGCTCGCTAGGTGGACTGGCCTCTCTTGCTGATGCTGCTTCCATGCTCCCCCTAGCGGAACACATGACCAAGCACATGCCATCTGAGCTCCCCTTATGCACATCCTATTACCAAAGGAATAAACATACTGTATAAAAACAACTGTTGTCTTTGCACTTATTCAGTAAGTATAAAGAATCATCATGCTAGTGAAGGCAGGGGGCTGGACTCGATGACCTTTCAAGGTCCCTTCAAATTCTAGGAGATAGAGTAGTCTCTATGATATACTTTCTGCTTGTGTAGAACAAATCTCTGCTTAAATTAATGATTATTATTAATGATTTGCACCTACATAGCTTTTCTCATCCCTGTATTCTTATTTGATAATGTCAGCACACAGGCCACGTGCTTCATTGAAAACACTTAGAAGGCGGAGGGCAGCAAAAATGATTAGGGGGCTGGAGCACATGACTTATGAGGAGAGGCTGAGGGAACTGGGATTGTTTAGTCTGCAGAAGGAAGAATGAGGGGGGATTTGATAGCTGCTTTCAGCTACCTGAAAGGGGGTTCCAAAGAGGATGGATCTAGACTGTTCTCAGTGGTAGCAGATGACAGAACACGGAGTAATGGTCTCAAGTTGCAGTGGGGGAGGTTTCGGTTGGATATTAGGAAAAACTCTTTCACTAGGAGGGTGGTGAAGCACTGGAATGGGTTACCTAGGGAGGTGGTGGAATCGCCTTCCTTAGAGGTTTTTAAGGTCAGGCTTGACAAATCCCTGGTTGGGATGATTTAGTTGGGGATTGGTCCTGCTTTGAGCAGGGGGTTGGACTAGATGACCTCCTGATGTCCCTTCCAACCCTGGTATTCTATGATTCTAAGGCAGTTACCACTTCTAAAGAGCTTATGCCCTAAATGACTGGCATAACAGCTGGACATTGCAAGGCTCTGCAGGTCTCCACACCGCCACCCAGAGTGGTATCCAACAATTACTGGAGGGTTAGGCACTACTGGATATACTGCCTGAAGAGGGCCAGAGCAAGAGAAACCACCTGATTGGTCCACACCGGCTATTTAAACCAGGAAATTGGCTCAGGGAACCCTCTGAACAAAAGCCCTCTAAGGTTGCAGTCCCGCTCAGGTTTGGCCCGTCCTCCTCCTGACTGGACCAAATTGGTGTGACTGGAGTTGTGACCTGGCTCATGGGGTTGCCGTACCACTCACTCAAATTTGGCTTACCCAGACTGCCATCCTGATGATGGCTGGGCCACACCTGAGTGGCGCTGAGACCCCAGAGGTTGCAGTGCCTGGAGGAGGGAAGCAGGCCCAGCCAGGACATGGGACAGGAGCTGCCATGCGACCCTTTGAAACATTCTGGTGACCCAATTTTGTCTCCTGACCATGGGCTGAGAAACCCTGGACTAGTCCATCCCCCGCATACTGAGGCAGGATTAAATACACTGAGACCATCCCTGACAGGTGTTTGGCTAGCCTGTTCTTAAAAACCTCCAGTAATAGGGATTCTATCACCTCCCTAGCTAAACTGTTCGGGTGCTTAACTATCCTTTACAGTTAGAAAGTTTTTTTTCCAGATGTCTAACCTGAATCTCCCTTGCTGCAGACTTAGCTGAGTGCTTCTTGTCCTGTTCTTGGTGGAGCGTACCCTTTTATGGGTTAAATTGGTTTTTTAAAAAATGTTTTAACACACTCATTTGATTGAAGTGGAGAGGGAAGCCTGATTAATACATTCTAATTTAAAGCCTGATTAAAAGCTGTTCCAAGCATAAGGGGTGCCATGGAGTAAGATCTCTTAAAGCACTTAACAGAAAGGGGTGGGGGGAGGGTTTAGCATTATGATGCCTATTTTACAGAGGGTGAAGCCAAAGCATAAGGAAGTTACTGTAAATGATTTATGCAAGTTCACACTGCAAGCCAGTGGCAGAGGCAGGACTATAATCCCAGGTTTCTTGATTCTCAGTTGGAGACACTATCCACTAGATCAGATAGAGCATAGGGCTAGTAGCCAGCAAGTGCGATCAGCGTCCTTTTTCTCTGACCATTTCACTCCACAGGCTGTCACATTGGTAAGTATAACCGTGGTTTGGGTGATATTCATCATAATGGATATAGTGCGGTATGGAAGGCTCTTCTAAAATATTTACTCATCAGATTGCCATTTATTGTATATATCTAGGGCTTGTCTATACTTATAGCACCACTGTAGCGCGAAGTGAAGATGCTACCTATGCCAATGGGAGAGCTTCTCCAGTCGGTATAGATACTCCATCTCCAGAGGCAGTAGCTATGTTGATGGGAGAAGCCCTCCTATCAACCCAGTGCTGTCTAAACCAGGGATTAGGTCAGTACAGTATAACTTTGTCGCTCAGGGGTGTGAATTTTCTATACCATTGCGTGACTTAGTTATACTGACATAAACCGGCAGTGTCGACCAAGGGCTTGTACACACTACCACTTATGTTGGTGTAACTTGCATTGCTCGGGAGTGTGAATAAGCCACCCCTCTGAGTGACGTAAATTATACCGACTTTAGCGCGGGTGTGAACAGCGGTATGCCAGAGGGAGAGCGTCTCCTGCTGACATAGCTACTACGTGTCGTGGAGGTGGTTTTATTATGCCAACGGGAAAGCTCTCTCTTTCCCAGACGTTAGAGTTACCACCTTTTGAAATGCAAAAAAAAAGGCACCCACTTCCCCGCAAGGTAAGCCTGTTGCAACCCCAAACACAAGGCAACTCCATAACCCCTCCCAACAGCCACTTATTGTATCTAGAGAGATAACACATATAGATAAGATTGGTAACACTGCATGTCTCCTCACTTTCATGTGACTCAAACCCTCTCTCGGGCACATATACGCGGTGGGCTTGCATGTTGATGGGCACACAGCTGCTGTATTTTCAAAGTTTTGATCTGTTGTTGCTGAAACTGCGGAATTGGGAACACTGCATCATCGTTAGCTGGACGCAGACGCTTTTAATATTAGATATCCCAGTGAATTGTGATAATAATGCACATCTTTAAACCCATGTTAAAAAAAACAAACCTGGCAGATTATTTTTCTGGCAACTGGCAAATCCATAAAAAAACCCAGCCGGTAACCCTGCCGGATGTGCTACAGCGGCACAGCTGTGCTCCTGTCGCGCTTCTAGTGTAGACTAGCCCCAAACCTTAGTGTTATACATCCTTCTGTAGCTGGTAGAAGCAGCCAATATAGCAAGTATATGGTGGGTTAACTGTTGCCTGGGGCAATGCATTGTGGTACTTAATTTATGAGAGGGGAGAGAGAAGCCAGGCATCAATACTGGGAGGAAAGCCTTTCCTGGTTTAGTTGAATTGATTTAGCCGTTACTGGCCTCCCTGCTGTGATGAAAGAGCCTGCCTGTCTTTAATTTAATTTTTTCTGCTACCAAAGGGATTGTTAAGGGGAGGGTGCTGCCCCTTGAATCCCAGGATCTCAATCCCTTTTCTTTAGGGGTGGCTTGCTTGAGACCAGCTCAGTGGAGTGAATTCTGAAATCCCAGTCTTACTGGAATTCTCATGCCAGGAAGCAGATGTCCCAGGGATTTTCATCAGAGCAGCAAGCTGTTACGCATGGAATGAATGCTGTGTCAGGGGCCTGTGAAACTTTTACAGCACTAGGTCGGGGGTCCCACAGATTTGTCAGTGTGTGTGACTGTTGTTCATCAGCAATGTAAGTGTATGAAAACAGATACAAGATGTGCAAAGCAAAAATAAATACTTATGCCAACAAAAAGGTCCCTGCCCAGAAGAGCTCATGTTCTGAAGGCCCAAATGGATGTAGTGTGGTGAACAAACCAAGACTGGCTGGCAGACATTTCTGGTACGGATGAGATTTGTGAAGGTGGCTTGAAATAGGAGAGTGAGGGCACTTGGTTGAACAATAATTGGGAGACCTGTCCAAGAGAAGGATGCAGCATAGAAGAAGGTGTGAAGTTGGAAGTGGGAGGAGACAAGGGGAGCAGTAAACACAGAGGCTTGAGAAGAATATAGAAAACATGAAGTGTCTACACTAGTGCCCTACTGCCCCCTACCATAACGATCAGGCTAGGGTGGCACTAATGAACTGCTGCACTTATCGATAGAGAGATAAAACTGGGTGCTAGCAGAAGAAATCGGGAATCCCTTTACAAGAAAAAAATCACTCTGTATAATGCAGCTCTTCCAAGCTGCGTCCTGCGACACTCTAGAACTAAAGGCTGATTCAAACAAACTGGAACTGTTTTTGTTATATATATATATACTTTGTGAATCTAGATAAAAAAATACAGATGTGGAGGCCAAAACAGCCTTTCTGTTGGATAGGAAGAGACAGGAAGACACACCTTGATATACATCAATGTCTTGCCAGATTTCCAGCAGGGGGAAAAACATCCCATGAGCAATTGGGATGAAAAAGGGTGGGAGATGCCTCCAACTCTGCTCACTTGAGTCCTGTCTCCCCTCCACCTGCCTATGTGATCCTGCAATGGGTTCTGAATAGGTGATACCTTATTCTGTTTCCTGGTAGGTTGTGTGCATGTAAGATCTTCCCCCGTTCTTGAAGATTCCCTCCGTTATTTATCGCCTCACACTCTCACATTCTTGAGGCCATATATCATGGCCACCATCCTCACACCTAAGGATTTGACTGGATTCTTTTGAGAGCACATTCGTGGTTTCCATTTAATAATTAGCATGAATTAGCTAGAGGCGTCACTGGTGAGAAACAAGATATCTCTCTGGGCTGAGCTCCTGTTATCTATGTCGTTCCCTCTGAGGCTCTTTTTGTTTTTAATAAGACTTGGAATCATATTCATGGAGCTAATGTGTGATGCTGATCTACATAATGAGCCTTTTTGACAATCTGGGCACATTTGGGAACAATTCAGTAAGCATATGAAGTCCTTTTGCCAGAACTGTTCATTCTGAGCGGATTCAGAAAGATAACAAAATTGGGCAGAAATGACAGAAGGCGGGAGCTAGATAGGTTGAGAACAGGGATTTTTTTTTCTTTAATTTTTCTCTCAAACTGGCTTAAAATCTGCTTCATAATTTCATACTTTGAAATATTAGTGGCGTGACAAAATGGTGGTGGACAGAACCCTGCATATATAGCCTACAGAGAGGTGAGAACTCCTGTTTTTTCTCATTAATAGGCAACAAGAACAAACACAAGTTGCACCTTGAGAGCCTGACCCAAAGCCATTGAAGTCAATGGAAAGACATAGTGGATTTTGAACAGAGGTGAAAGTAAGCCAGTACAGTCTGGTATGACTACCGGCAAGAGCCAGTATGCCGTGCCGGACTGGACTGGCTTCCGTGGCGGTGATTTAAAGGGCCCAGGGCTCCGGCAGCTGCAGGGAGCCCCGGGCCCTTTAAAGCGCCGCCGGAGCTCCGGCAGCTGGACTCACGTGGTGATTTAAAGGGCCCGGAGCTCCGCGGCGGCCGGACCCCCGAGCCCTTTAATTCGCCCCGGGCCTCCCAGCCGCCTCTGCAGCTGGTAGCTCCGGGGTGATTTAAAGGCCCTGGGTCTCTCAGCCACAGCCTGAGCCTCAGGGTCTTTAAATCTTGGAAGGCCCCACCTCTTCCGGTTGAGGCCCCGCCTCTTAAGGTTGAGGCCATGCCCCCGCTCAGGACTCCAGGGTACCGGTAAGTCCTTTAAGTTACTTTCACACCTGATTTTGAATGAGGCCCTATGACATCAAAGACATAAGCATTCGGATCCTTGTTCTGTAAGGTGTGACTGGTTGTTAGCAATTAGGTCAGTGGTGGGCAACCTGTGGCCCGCAAGCCGCACACAGCGCATCGGGGTAATCCACTGGCAGGCCGTGAGACAGTTTGTTTACATTGACTGTTTGCAGGCACGGCTGCCCACAGCTCCCAGTGGCGGCGCCAGGAAGTGGCGGTGCCAGGAATAGCGAACTGCAGCCACTAGGAGCTGCGGGTGGCCGTGCCCATGGACGGTCAATGTAAACAAACTGTCTTGCGGCCCGCCAGTGGATTACTCCTACGGGCCGGAGGTTGCCCACCACTGAATTAGATCCTTGTTAATGTGAATGCTCCAAAGAGGCTTCCATTATTTTTTCAGATGTGAATGCTGCTGTGCTTTGCAGTTGAAAATTAAGAGGCTATAGTTAGTTTGTGATTTGCATTTGCACTCAGAATTCGCTGGAGTAGCGTGAGGTGGGGCAAGATAGAGTAGTGCAGTTAACCCATTTCTGTGGATTTTGTTTGTGCATTTCCCGCCACTGTATAAAATGGAAATGCAGCCAACCTTCTTTCTTACTGCTTGGTTCTATTCCCAACTCTTGTTTCTGACATGCTGTTTGACTTTGGCCAAGTCAGTTAGGCCAACATTTTCAAATTTGTGTGCTTAAATTAGGCACCTAAATAGGTGGTCTCCTTTTAAGAGGTGTTGAGCATGTGAAGCTCTCATTGACATTGATGGAAGTTGAGAGTGCTTAGCAGCTCTGAAACTCAGGTTGTTTATTTAGGTGTTTAGCTTTTCAAACTTGTAGTGGCAGAGATTGGGAAAGATCCCAGACATCCAGGGTCAGGGGTCTACTCTATTCACTAGAGCCCTGCAAATCGGCGGATATCCGCTTTATATCGGCGGTTCATTTTTGTAGATTGGCTGCGGATACAAATTTTGTATCCGCGCAGGTCTCTACTGATCACTTAAGTAACGGTCAGTGTAAAGGCAGAAGCTTACAGTCACTGATCACTGACCTTTACTGGTATTGTTGTTTCTTTGATTGAGAAAATGTTAAACCTATTCCAGGGTAATGGCTGGATAAAGAATTGGCATATTGGATCAGTTCATAGCCTCATAGACTTTAAGGTCAGAAGGGATCATTATGATTGTCTAGTCTGACCTCCTGCACAACGCAGGCCACAGAATCTCACCCACCCACTCCTGTAATAACCTATGTCTGAGCTGTTGAAGTCCTCAAATCATGGTTTAAAGACTTCAAGGTGCAGAGAATCCTCCAGCAAGTGCCCCGTGCCCCCCATGTTGCAGAGGAAGGCGAAAAACCCCCAGGGCCTCTGCCAATCTGCCCTGGAGGAAAATTCCTTCCCAACCCCAAATATGGCAATCAGCTAAACCCTGAGCATGTGGGCAAGACTCACCAGCCAGACACCCAAGAAAGAATTCTCTGTAGTAACTCAGATCCCACCTCATCTAACATCCCATCGCAGGCCATTGGGCATATTTACCTGCTAATAGTCAAAGATCAATTAATTGCCAAAATTAGGCAGTTCAGTGCTTCATCTAGTGCAGCAGACTTTCTCCTATGGTGGACAGTATCATATGCTTCTGAGGGAAGGTGCTTGAGTCCCCACAATGGACAAGTGTGGAATGACCTGCCCATTACTATCCTCAGTTAGCTAGGGTGTGGTGTAAGAACCTAAAACTGGCCATACTGGGTCAGACCAATGGTCCTTCTAGCCCAGTATACAACTAATGACAGTGGCCAAGCATGCGGGTTTATATTTTGTCTTTTCTTAACTTGCTAATAATGTAACCGTGGATGTTCTCTTTACCCATATAAACATATACTCCTTTTTAGAATCCTAATATCCATGATATCTTGTGGCAGCGTGTTCCACAGACTACGTGTTGTGTGAGAAGCTTTTCTTTTTATCAGTTTTAAATGTATTGCCTTTCAGTTTCATTGAATGTCCCTGTCATGAGTCAGGTAGTGGTTGACTTTGCATATTTTCAACTCTTCTGCTTTAGCTAAGACTGGCTTTGGTTTTGATTGTCCCCCAGGCTGCATTATGCCTGCTAGTGACGTTGTAATGTTTTTGGGAGCTGTACATGTTTGCTATTAAGAGCTATTCATTTCTGAGTTTATCTAAATATTTTCCTGGCATGTGGTGCTTTGTAGTACTTTGTCAGTCCCGTTTTTTATTTGTGAAGAATCTCTGGAGACTGGAAATTGAAAAGATATAGAACATGCTGTGTATTAACTAGAAGCTGCAGCCATACAGTTTTGTGTGGTGAATTCAGCAAGAGTTTGCAAGCTAAGCAGAATCTGCTCTGGTCAATACCTGGATAATGCAAAGTTTTATCAACAATGGTTGATTCAGTTCCCTCCTAAGTCAGTGCCCCAGGCAGATATGAGGGGACCTTTTACTGCAGCAGGTGGTGTGCTTTGGAGTAAATGTAACATAGATGTGCTGACCATTTCTTGTTTAGAAATATCTCATTGCTATTTTCATAGGGGCAAAGGCATACAAACCATGTGACTTGGCTATATTCCATTTCAGGTCACTACATTCTTCATACAGATCTTCCTTGTACATTTTCAGTTGGATCTAGTAATTGCCTTCATTTCTCATCCCAAATAGGTATTGCTGTGAGCTGTTAAACACCTGTCACATTACATGCCAGAGGTGGTGATGTTTCAGTGGTGTATGAAGAGACTCTTGCAAGTAGTTTGTAACATACATCAGTTTTATTTTCTAACGAGCTTTCAGATCTTTTGTGATAAATACACTATGCAAATGCAAGCTGTTGATGTTAGGAGAGAGATCTTTAAAATAATTAGAATGGCGCCTGCTAGTAACACTATACCTAAGGCTCTGTCAGCTTTTCCATTTATAACCCCAGGTTTTCAGGGGATTAAAACTCAGCCCTCCAACCACTGGCCATGCAGTAATTTGATAAAGGAAAATCGTAGGCTGTGAAGAGGTTTTTCGTTTCCTGAACGAAATTGGGAAGGGCAGTGCGGTGAGAAAGTGAAATGTCACGTCTCTTACAAAGCTTGAATTAAGTGTGCATGTGCATCCCTCTATGTGCAGTGTGGATTGGGGGCAGGGCGTGTTATTGGCTGGAGATGCTTTCGAGTTTTTTTGTTTTTAACCATAACTAATTCTTTCATGCAGGACAGGAATGCCCAGCCCGGGCCTGTATCATAAGCTGCAGTATAATGGTTTCTTACGCTGTTATTAATAACTTAGGTTTATGTAGTGCTGTTTTATCCGGAGAGATCCAAAAGTCCTTTGCAGATTTACCTACTGTACAAACTATATGTAGGAATCATTTCACCTTCTGCTGAAAGGCAGCCATCTCTGGGGGAAAATGTGGCAGGTGTTTCACAGTGCACAGCAACACTTCCTGGCACTTGAGGATGGGAAATGCAGAAGAACATTGTGTCCGGTTGAAACCACAGAGTGAATTTAGGCTGGCAGACTATAATTACTCAAGCTGGAATTTGATTAGGACACTGTGGTTCCCACTCCTTTCCTTTCAAAAATGGGAACTTAAGTGACTACAAGTAGTTAGGATTTCATTTTTAAATCTCTTTATTAAGCATGTCCAGCAGCTCCCCGTCCTGTGGTGGCATGAGGGTGAGCAGTCATCCAGCACGATTGAGAAAGGAAAAGGATAGATAACAAGACAGAAACTATCATATTGCTTGTATATAAATCCGTGGTACGCCCACATCTTGAATACTTCATGCAGATTTGGTCACTCTATCTCCAAAAAGATCTACTGGAATTGGAAAAGGTACTGAAAAGGACAACAAAAATGATTAGGGGTATGAAATAGCTTCCATATGAGAAGAGATTAATAAGACTAGGACTTTTCAGCTTGGAAAAGAGACAACTAAGGGTGTCTAGTGACTGGTGTGGAGAATGTAAATAAGGAAGTGTTATTTACTCCTCATAACACAAGCAGTAGGGGTAACCAAATTAAATTAATAGGCAGCAGGTTTAAAACAAACCAAAGGAACTATTTCTTCACACAACGCACAGTCAACCTGTGGAACTCTGTGCCAGAAGATGTTGTGAAGGCCAAGACTATAACAGTGTTCAAAAAAGAACCGGATAAGTTCATGGAGAATAGGCCAGGATGGGCAGGGATGCAAACCCATGGTCTGAAGCGTCCCTAGCCTCTGTTTGTCAGAAGCTGGGAATGGATGACGGGGGATGAATCACTTGATGGTTACCTGTTCTGTTCATTTCCTTTGACGCACCTGGCATTGGCCACTGTCGGAAGACAGGATACTGGGGTAGATGGACCATTGGTCTGACCCAGTATGGCCGTTCTTATATTCTTACGTTGAATAAACAGAAAGAACTGGAAGTCTTAGTACATAAGCTAAATTATGACTTAACTGGAATCACAGAGACTTGGTGGGATAAGTTTGATGACTGGAATATTGTTATAGAGGGGTACAGCTTGTTGAGGAAGGACAGGGAGGGTAAAAAGGGTAGAGGCATTGCATTATACATGAAGAATATATATACTTGTTCTGAGGTCCAGAAGGAGGTTGGAGGAAGACCCGTTGAGAGTCTCTGGGTAAACATAAAAGGGGTAAAAAAGAGGGGTGATATCATGGTAAGGGTCAACTGTAGATCAACAAATTAGGAAGAGGAGGTGGATGAGGCATTTCTAGAATAACAGAAATATCCAAAACACAAGACCTGGTAATAATGGCTACCCAGACATCTGCTGGAAAAATAATACAGCAAAACACAAAATGTTCAATGAGTTCTTGAAATATATTGGGGACAGCTTTTTGTTCCAGAAAGTGGGAGGAAATTAGGAGGGGGACAGCCATTTTAGACCTGATTCTGACCAATAAGGAGAAATTAGTAACAAATCTGAAGGTGGAAGGCAATTTGGCTGAAAGTGATCATGAAATGATAGATTTCATGATTCTAAGGAAAGGAAGGAGTGAGAGCAGAAGAATAAGGACAGTGGAGTTCAAAAAAGCAGACTTCAACAACTCAAAGAAATGGTCGGTAAGGTCCTGTGGGAAAAAAATCTAAGGGGTAAAAGGAGCTCAGGGGAGTTGGCAGTTTCTGAAGGAGACAATATTAAAGGCACAACTGATGCAAAGGAAGGACTGGAAGAATAGTAAGAGGCTAATATGGCTCCAGCAGGAGCTCTTTAATGACCTTGAAAATAAAAATAATAAAAAAAAAACCCCTACAAAATGTGGAAACCTGGTCAAATTGCTAAGGAGGAGTACAAAAAAATAGCACAAACATGTAGGGACAAAATCAGAAAGGCTGAGTCGCAAAATGAGTTACATATATCAAGGGCCATAAAAGGCAATAAGAAGACGTTCTTTAAATACATTAAGAGCAAGACAAAAACGAAGAAAAGTGTAGGTCCTCTACTTAGCAGAGAAGATGAGCTAATAACTGATGACATCAAGAAAGCTGAGGTGTTTAATATCTATTTTGCTTCAGACTTCACTAAAAGGGTTAACGGTGTCCAGATACTCAACACAATTAATATTAATAGCAAGAAGGAACATAACCTAAAATAGGGAAAAAACAGGTTAAACAGTATCTAGGTAAGCTTGATGTATTCAAGTCAGGAGGGCCTGATGGAATTCATCCTCGGGTTTGTGAGGAAATAGCTGAAGGAATCTTGGCACCCTTAGCAATTATCTTTGAGAACTCATGGAGGATGGGTAAAGGTCCAGAAGACTGGAGAAGGGGAACGAAGAGGACCCGGGGAATAATAGATCAGTCAGCCTTTCCATACCTGGAAAGATACTGGAACAAATTATTGGACAATCAGTTTGTAAGCACCTGGAGGATAATAGAGTTATAAGGAATAGCCTGCATGGATTTGTCAAGAACAAATTATGCGAAACCAACTCAATTTCTTTCATTGACAGGGTTACCAGTCTAGTGGGTAGGGTGAAGCAGTAGATGTGATATATCTTGATTTGTAGTAAGGCTTTTGACACAGTTCCACATGACATTCTCATAAGCAAACTAGGGAAATATGATCTAGATAAATTCATTATAAAGTTGGTGCACAACTGCTTGAAAGTCCATTCTCAGAGAATAGTTATCAGTAGTTTTCTGTCAAAGTGGGAGGACAAATCGGGTGAGGTTCTGCACGGTCTTTCCTGAGTCTGGCATTATTCAATATTTAAATTAATGATTTGGATGATGGAGTAGAGAGTATGCTTATAACATTTGCATACAACACCAAATTGTGAAATGTTGCAAGCACTTTGGAGGACAGGATTAGAATTCAAAATGATCTTCATAAATTGGAAAATTTGTCTGAAATCAACAAGATGAAATTCAATACAGACATGCAAAGTACTATACTTAGGAAAAAAATCAAATGCACAATTACAAAATGAGGAATGACTAGCTAGGTGATAGTACTGCTGAAAAGGATCTCGGGGTTAGAGTGAACCACAAATTGCATATGAGTCAACAATGTGATGCAGTTGTGAAAAAAGCTAATCTAATTCTGGGGGGTGTAGTAACAGAAGTGTCGCATGTAAAACATGGAAGGTAATTGTCCTACTCTACTCGGCACTGGTGAGGCCTCTGCTGGAATACTGGAAAACTGTTTTGGATACCACACTTTAAGAAAGATGTGGACATATTAAAGAGAATCTCTAGAGGAGAGCAACAAAAATTATAAAAAGTTTAGAAAGCCTGACCTATGAGGAAAGATTGAAAGAATTTGGCATGTTTAATCTAGAGAAAAGAAAGCTGAAGGGGGGACATGATAGTCTTCAAATATGTGAAAGGTTGCCATAAAGAGGATGGTGATCAACTGTTCTCCATGTCCACCAAGGATAGGACAAGAAGTAATTGGCTTAGTTTGCAGCGTGGGAGATTTAGGTTATATATTAGGGAAAACTTTCTAACTATAAAAGTAATTAAGCACTGGAGCATATTACCTAGGGAGGTTGTGGAATCCCCATCACTGGATGATTTTAAGAACAGTTTAGACAAACAGTTCATTAGGGGGCTTATTCCTTCACCCTCTCACTTCCCTGGTCCTTCTCGCATGAACAGAGAGCAACAATACCCAAAGTCTGAAGGCGCAAACAATTCAATGTTTATTGGGGTGAACTTCCAGCAAGCGTGATTCCAGTTTCCTTCCTCAGTGTCCCCCTTCCCAGCTCTGACACCACAGAGCCTTGCCTGTCTCCCTGTTTCCATTCCCTGTTCCCATTTCCCCCCTCACCTTAGCAAAACATGATTCCAGTTCCCCCACCCCCAATCCCTGTTCCCATTCCCCCTTTACTTCCTGATTGACTGAAGACTATATAGTAAAATTTGAGTTCTGCTTAGCTATCCCTTAACCAATCTTTTTACTGAAATTTAACTAACCAATCCTAACATACTGTAACATGGTTATTTAACCAATTATATTCCACCACCTTAATTAGTTTACACCCAGCAAAATTTATTATACAGCAGACAGAAACAATTACAGAACCAGACAGAAACCATGCAAATAAACACACAAAACAATACAGAAGTGAGGATTTCACAACTACATCTATACAGACATAAGGGTTTTCCAGCTGTGTCTATTGATAAGTAAGTTCTTACCAGACAAAAAACTATCAAACTAAATTTCCTTTTACATGTTCTAGGCTCTTTCCTTTCTCTGGAGGTGATAGGAATATCAGGACAGGATTGTATTCCTAACAGCCCAATAGCACCTGATTTTAATGTGACTGGTTTGGAATGTGAGGATGTGACCGTTCACTTCTCAGTTTATGCTTTTTGCTCCTTAGCCAAAGGCCTTACTTAGCCTAAGAACCAGGCCTCAGACTGTCCCAGTACGAGAAGGCCCTTACACAAACAGACAGTAATTTTAATTCTTTCTTTTATACCTCTATAACTAGCTAAGTGATAAGAATACAAGTAAATTCTTAAAGTATAGGCCTTTACAGACAGGCCTGAATATCTATATCCTAACACACTTGTCAGAGATGGTCTAGTCTGCCGCAGCATGGGGGGGAGGAGGGGGACTAGAGGACCTCTTGAGGTCCCTTCCAGCCCTGCATTTCTATGATTCTATCCTCTATGGCAAATCTTGTTTCTATCACAAAGACAGACTTAAAGGCAAGGGAAATGAGAGGCTATGAAATCAACAACTCCTTCAGAGCAGATTTATCTGCTGCCTAGAAATCAGCAAACTCAGGAATGATTTTATGAATAAGTAGCACCAACCTCAAATTAAATCCAGGGTTTCCTCATGGGACTTTCAAGTCAGGCTCCGACCGGAGGTGCACTGTTCAAAGGGATAAATATATGGTATGCCCCATCATGTATAACATGAAGGCTTGATTTGTGATCAGCGCGAACTGTCCCGAACTTCCATTGGCTTCACCATTCCGTGTCGTTCCGACTCAGGCTAGGAACAAAACTATCACCGCCAATGAACAAGGTTTTATGTGTAAAGGGGATTGTGTGTTCTTTCTCTGCAGACAGCAATAAATTGCTTATCTCCTAGTGCTGCTCTGGTGTGTAAGTTCAGACTGAGAGTAATGAGATCCAAACCACCCACTGCTTTCCCCTGTGGTTTCCAGCAAATGGGCTCATGAAGAAATTGGGTTTTCCCCCCTCTAATATTAAATTTTTAATGACCAAAACCATGCAAAATAGAACCCAGCTTGACCTTTCTGTTCCGTTCCGCTCAGCACACCTTTGACTGCCTCCTGGCCGTTCCACTTGCAATCACAGACGCTGAGACAGCATTTTGTTTTGTACCACTATGCTATAGATATAGTATGTCTCTTTAATTATTTGTGCTCCCCCTGGACTCCTCACATTCCTGCATGTCATTCCCAGCTGTGACCTGGTGCCATATTGTCCATTTGTCAGCAGTACAACTAGAATAGTAATGAATGTGCTCTTCATCACTTCAGTTGTACTGTACATAGACCCTTACAGGAGAAGATGCTTTAATGATAAGTTTAAACTTAAACCTTTGTCAGCATTTCTTTCCTTGGATCTGTGGTAATACATTAGGGGCTAGATTGTGCCAGACAGGCACAGGGGAGTGACTATGTTTTCAGCTTTCCAGTAGGGAAAAAGAAAAAAGCATTTATAGCCTTTTTCCTTCACTTTCTTTGTTCTGTATTGAAATTTATAACTGTCACTGCTTCGCCTTTCTAGAAGTCCTTGTTTGGTACTGGTTTAGCGCTGCAAAGAGCAGTCTCAGACCAGTGTAGTCTCTTTCACTGCTTGGTTATGGAGAATAGAATTCTGGATCTTCTGGTTTAGAACATGTGTGTCTGCCACTCAAGTTCTTGTGAAGGAAAGATTTGAGTCGTATTAAGGCTTACGTTCTCTTTTAGCCCTGCTGTTGGAAGTTAGTGTAATTGTAAACCCAGGAGCATTCAATAGAAGGCACCATACTCACTAACCAGTATACTGGGGCTTTGGTACATTGCTTCTGTGCTTAGTAGGTGTTTTGAAATATGAAGGCACATGCTTGCGACTGTCATCTAAGGGAGAATGCAGTGTATGTGTTTGTGTGTATGTATGTAAAGTATTTTGCTTGGCAGATTTGTAGCTTTAGGTAGAGGACAAGGAATTCATTTGTATGTTCTCTCTTTTCCCAGGCCCCCTCCATTCTCAGTTCCTTACCTGGAGTGATGGAAAACTCCTCTGTGGCATCTGCCTCCTCTGAGGCAGGGAGTAGCCGATCTCAGGAAATCGAAGAGCTGGAGCGGTTCATTGACAGCTACGTCCTTGAGTACCAAGTCCAAGGTTTGCTGACCGACAAAACGGAAGGGGACGGGGAGAGTGAGAAAACGCAGTCCAACATCTCGCAGGTTAGTGCAACTGGATATGAGGAGTTAAACCAAGATGCGGGATCACCGTGAAATGGTGCCCTGCTCTCTAGGAGATGGGCTGTCAGGTTTGGATACATATTATGTGCATTTAGCTAAGCGGGCATCTACCGATCTTGGCAGTGAAGGGTGGTGGGGATAGTGCAGTGGCAGATTCTTGCTCCTTGAGATGTCTAGTAAAGATCTTTTGTCAATTACATTCTTCAGCAGATGTTCCCCAAATAGCCCTAATGTTTTAGCTTCCCTAGAAACACCTCTGAGTTTCAATCTGAAGAGAAATTTTGTCTTCTCATAAATATCGGGTTACCAAAGGGCTGGAGTTTCTGCTCTGATGAACTGGGGCTGGGCATTGCTGCTCCTACTGGTGGGAGGAAGAAGGAAATCTGTGTGCATGGAAGGTAGTAGAGTGGAGAGCTGGCTTGTGTGGCTCTGCTAAGCAATCTGCTTCTCTGATCGAGTTGTTAGGAAGGAGTGACTGCTCTATACTGCAAGTGGGTGCTCTGTTAGATTACAGAGGGGGCCAAGAGAGCGATACTTTTGCAAGAAAGAAAGCAGTCCCTTATGAGTGCTCATAGCTCTGTGCAATGCACCACCAACAAAAACACAGCGGCCCAGGCCCCGTATGGACTGGCCTGTCTTGACCAGTCTGAATGGGATGTGTTGCAGTAACACTGGCTGAGGGATATTAAGCTTGGCAGAGGTGCTGACTTTCTATTGTGCCGGGGGGTGCTTAGCCCCCGCTCTGCCCCAGACCCTGTCCCCACTAAACCCCTTCCCCCAAAGCCCAACCCCTGCCCCGCCTCTTCCTTTTCCACCCTGTTCCGCCCCCTCCCCGGAGCATGCCCCGCCCTCGCTCCTCTCCCTCCCCCCCCAGTGCCTCCTGCATCACTGCAGGTGGGAGGAGCTGGGGGGAGGGGGAGGAGCTGATCGGGGGACTGCCGGTGGGTGCTCAGCACCCACCATTTTTTTTCCAGCCCTGGAGCACCCACGGTGTCAGCCCCTATGAGGTGTGGTGATGTGTTGAGCAATTGAGAAGTGCTTGTTAGAACCTAAAGACCTGTGCTGCATTGATTCTAAGGGTAGCTCCCACTGATATTTGGGAGCACACTGATTCATTATCAAACGTAGCACATGCCCCCAAAACCTCCATAAATGGATGCTTATGGCTGCTGCTCATTCAGGGACCTGAGAGCTTATTGCAAAATTGCCATTTTTTGCTAAGACACCTAATATATTTCTGGTTTGGAGGGGTGCAAAGACCCAGGAGACAGAGGGATTGTCTAAGGGAGGGGTGGTTTGGGGTTGTCAGTGGAAGGGGAACAACTAGAAATAATACTAGAAAGTTACATACTAGGGATGTAACTTTTAAAATGGACAATTTGGGCTGAACGTCATAAAAAACGAGAGCTGTCTCCTGAGCGAAATTGTTGGTTTGAATTTCAGCGCTACGCTGTGCTAAGCGCATTCCGAACATGTAAAATGGCAGAGATACGTTTGAGAGGAAGGATGGTCCAGTGGTTAGGGCGCTAAACTAGACCTGGGTTCAAGTCCCTGCTGTGTCACAGGCTGTCTGTATGGCCTTGGGCAAATCACTTTCTGTGTCTCAGTTCCCCATTTGTACAACAGGAACAGTAGCACTTCCCTGCCTCACAGGGCTGCTGTGTGGATCAGTACATTGAAGATTGTGAGGCTTTCAGATGTTCTGGTGAGAAGTATGTAAATACTTAAGACAGTATACAGATGCAGTCCCTGCCCCAAAGACCAGATCTTTAACTATTGGTACTGCCATCAGTAGTCATTTAAAACTGAAAATGGATTTAAGCATCCAATTTCAGACCTAGGTTTGGATCTGGATATTGAATATACCAAGGTCAAGGTGTGTTTGGGTCCCTCTGTTTGTTACAATCATTATTTTTGTATTGCAGTAGCTCCTAGGAGCCCCCGTCATGTACCTGGAACCCATTGTGCTAGGCGCTGTACAAACACAGAGAAAAAAGACAGTCTGTGTCCCAAAGATGATTTATTTTAAAAATAATCCTTTTGGATGTATGGGAGAGTGTACTGTCAGGAGGAATCCCACCCTGGCAGAGGGATGGAATAGAAGACCCATTCCAACCTTTTACTGCTCTGATTTCTATGAGTCTTCCAGTCACCATAGAAAGACTTGGTCTTGTGGTTCCATTCTGTGTGCATTTGTTTGCTTCCATGGTTGCCTTTTATTTCTGTAGCTTGTATTTAGGTTTTCTGCTGTGCCTGGGGCAATGGTGGCTAGTCACACCAAAACCCAAAGTGCAGTAGGCGTCAGGCAGGGTCTCATGAAAGGGCTTTGTTCTGGTGATGTGTCTATGCCTCTCACAATGAGGTCACTAGAAGTCCTGAATCACCAGGGGACCAATCTTATTTTACATTTTCATTCATGACCTTGGCATGACAAGTGGGAGAGTGCTAATAAAATGTGCAGATGATACAGAGTTGGGAAGTATTGCCAATATGGAGAAGGACTGGAATATCATACAAGAAGATCTGGAGGACCTTGAAAGCTGGAGTAATAGAAATGGGATAAAATTTAATAGTGCAAAATGCAAGGTTATACACTTAGGGACTAACAACCAGAATTTTTGCTATAAGCTGGGGGCATATCAGTTGGAAGTGATGGAGGAGGAGAAAGACCTGGGTGTATTGGTCGATCACAGGATGTCTCTGAGCTGCCAATATGATGCTCCCCTGAAAACGGCTAATGCACTCCTGAGAGGCATCAGGCGAGGTATTTCCAGTAGAGAGAGGGATGTGTTATTACCATTATACAAGGCATCATCTGGAATACTGTGTGCAGTTTTGATCTCTCATCTTTAAGAAAGATCAATTCAAACTGGAACAGGTGTAGAGAAGGGCTACTAGGATGATCAGAGGAATGGAAAACCTATCTTATGAGAGGAGACTAAAGGAACTTGGCATGTTTAACCTAACCAAATGAAGGCTGAGGGGAGATATGATTGCTCTGTATAAACACATCAGAGGGATAAATACCAAGGAGGGAGAGGAGTTAAGTGCCAATGCTGACATGAGAACAAATGTATATAAATTGGCCATCAACAAGTTTAGGCTTGAAATTAGATGTAGGTTTCTAATCATTGGAGGAGTAAAGTTCTGGAGCAGCTTTCCAAGGGGAGAAGTGGGGGCAAAAATCCTAACTGGCTTCAAGACTGAGCTTGATAAATTTATGGAGGGGATGGTATGATAAGACTGCTTACAATGGCCTCTAGCCCATCGGCGACTGCTAGTAGCGAATATCCCCATTGCCCGGAGATGGGGAGGGCTCTGAGTTACTACAGAGAATTCTTTCCCATGTGTCTGGCTGGTGGGTCTCGCCAACATGCCCATGATCTAACTGCTCACCATATTTGGGGTTAGGAAGGAATTTTCCCTCAGTTCAGATTCGCAGAGACCAGGGTGGGTTTTCGCCTATGGGCACAGGTCACTTGCAGGTTTAAACTCATGTAAATGGTGGATTCTCTGTATTTTGAAGTCTTTTAATCATGATTTGAGGACTTCGGTAACTCAGGCAGATGTTTTGGATCTATTACAGTAGTGGGTGGGTGAGGTTCTGTGGCCTGCAATGTGCAGGAGGTCAGACTAGATAATCACAACGGTCCTTTCTGGCATTAAAGTCTGGGTCTGTGTTTTCCAGTTCTTCAAGGAATGTGCAGGCTTCCCATCCTGGTGGCGGTTCAGGAAGTGATTTAGTAGCATATTGGGAGTTGTTGTTCAGTTTGCCAGCTTGTCACACAGGAATCGTCTGCGTAGGTAGTGAAGAGACGGTGAAAGCAATGATTGTGCTGCTGCATATTATAGAAGGGGCTGCTTCTTTTTCCCTCTTGCAGTGACATGATCTTGGGAGTCAAATGGCTTTCAAACACCAATAAAAAGACAACTCTCTCTCTCTCTCAGCATGGAAGTGCCTTGTAAAGAGCCCTGCCATGATGACAGCCCAGAGAGACTTGCTTCCCTTTGTGACTGATGTTGGATCATGAGTGAATAACACCAAGGGACCATGCACTGGGAGGTGCATTGGCATTTCCCTGCTCAGAATGCAATGCAGAGAGCAGGGATGGCAGAGCTGCTCTAGAGACTTCCTTCCACTCCTAATCTGCCCCAGCAAGTTGGGTTGGGTTGGGCTGGGAGTTGGTCACTTTGGTAACTATAGTTTCAAAGGGGAACACAGGATTGGTTAGATTCTGCATCTTGTTGTGGTGTCTATCACAATATATTCTGGGTGAAGATATATGCAGAAACCAAGCCAGTGACAGTAGAAGTAGGCCCAGTGGCTCAGAAGGAAGCAGCTGTTCTGTCAACAGGAAAAAATGGGGAGAATGAGGGCTGACGTACCAAAATAACCCAAGGTGAACTGACCTGACTAGAAAGGCCGTGATGACTGCTATAGAGGGACTCGGGCAGATGTGCCCAGGGAGACAGTGCCATAGAGAGGAGGTGGTCTGTGAACTGACTCGGCCCCACCTCGAGCCAGATGTACTCCAGAACCATTATGAAGGATAGGATTGTGAATTGATTCTGTGTTATAGCCAGCAGCAAAAGGAGGTTGGGGAGAATAGAAGCATGAATTCCCTCCCTGTGTCCTGTCACCGTTTCACTTATGAAACAATATCCAATAAGCGCCAGACTTGTTCTGAACAAGGACTGGAGTTTTTACTAATGGACAGGATAGTGGGCTCAGATCTCCACAGGTTTCCTGGATGGAACTGGATCATTTCCTTTCCCCAGAGATTCAATGTAAAGGATGCATTTGTCCATAGCACTTTTTAGTCACAAAACTCTTCATGGCTCATTAGACCACCCAACAGGCTCCACTGTGTTATATAGGCAGCATCTGTAGATGGGGAAGGAGAGAAGCAGAATAGGGCTATGGGGAAGCTCTGGGAGAATGACTGAGTATGTGGGAGTCTGAGGAGGAAGATTCTTCTATTGACTTAGCTACTGCCTCTTGAGGGGATGGATTTACTGTAGTGATGGAAAAAACCCTTCCATCACTGTAGCAAGCGTCTACACTACTGCGGCATACCTGCATCGCAGCAGCTGTAGGGCGTGTAGTGTAGACATCGCCTTAATCTATATCTTTGGGCAAGTCACTCGTATTCTCTGTGCCTCAATTCTCGATGAGTTTAATAATATTTCCCTTCCCAACGGAGGTGTTGTGAGGATAAATTCGTTCACTGACATGTCTGAAGTGCTCAGATAGTACAGTGATGGAGGATATTTACTATAAGTACCTAGAAAGGGGAGGAGGTGTTAAATGCTACTGTGTATCATGAATTGGCTATAGTCTCCATTTCCTTACCCTAGCCCTTGGAGTCCTACAGCAGTAGCATTTCTGCCAGTGGGGCACTTGGGATGCTGCTCCAGTCAGAAGAAAACAAGAGAGAATATAGTGAGAGTAAAATAAATGTAACTTCTGCTTAATTTGTGCCAGGGCTGAGCCTCTAGGCTTGGCCATTCATAGCCCCGGCACCTCTGGGCTTGGCCGTTCATAGCTCCGGCACCTCTGGGCTTGACCATTCATAGCCCCGGCACCTCTGGGCTTGGCCGTTCATAGCCCCGGCACCTCTGGGCTTGGCCGTTCATAGCTCCGGCACCTCTGGGCTTGGCCGTTCATAGCCCCGGCACCTCTGGGCTTGCTGCGTCGGTTATGAATGTAAAAAAAAATGCTTGCGTCCCAGCACCTAATTGCTTGAGCCCCAGCGGTATGCCACTTGCAGCTGTTAATATAACAGAATAGCTGTCCCATAAAGATATTCGTTCCAGGGCTGTTGTTCCTGTGCCTAAGACTGCTAAGGGGATACATGCATAATTCCAGCAGAAGGTTTTCCAGTACAACAGTAACAGGACTTCACTGAAGAGTTGAACAGCCCTTAATAAATAAGCACAGGCACAGTTAATATTAATTATAATAACCCACCTGAAATGTTGACCTAATGTTGCCATTGCCAGGAGGGTGAGATCTTATATACAGGTCACTTTTGAAGCGCCGGTTTCTAATATTGGCCCTTCTTCATGTTTTCTGGCCTCGTCCTCATCGGTCCTTAAATGGTCAGATTAATTCCTGTTTCTGCTTGTGTGGAATTCACTTACTATTTGCTTTGTGCGTCAGCCTCTGTGATGTCATCAGCAGAGTAAATAGCTTTAGAATAGCATTTACCTCAAGCTGGAGCAGCAGAGAGAGCTCTGTAATAGGGCAGGGTGAACATTTTCCATCCCGACTGTTTTTTTTTATGGAGAATTGGGCTTTTCATAAAACGTGTCTGCTTTCAGCAGAAAACGCCAGGTTTTCTTTGAAAAACCAAATGCTCCAAAACTGAAGTACTTTGGTTTCGATATCGTGCTGTGGTGCCTCATGGGAAATCGTAGTTCAGTTTCCTCATGTTCACGTTATCCCCTATGGGTTGGTCTCCCTGCGTGGACTAGATCTCTTATGATGCACTACTGCAAGAAACTCCCTGGGGCCAATCATCTCTCACCATGAGGGGAGACCACTGTTATAATAATAATAATAATTAATGGAGATATCCCATCTCCTAGAACTGGAAGGGACCTTGAAAGGTCATTGAGTTCAGCCCCCTGCCTTCACTAGCAGGACAAAGTACTGATTTTGCCCTAGATCCCCAAGTGGCCCCCTCAAGGATTGACCTGACAACCCTGGGTTTAGCAGGCCAATGCTCAAACCACTGAGCTATCATCCCCCCTCCCCCCCCAATATTCATCATGGGAGATGTAATCCAACCAAGTAGCTTGGCCTATAGAGAAGAATGGGAGCACGAGGCACGGCGGCAGCATTTTTGGATCAAAATATTTCAAATTTCAGCTGAAATATTCTGGGTTTTTATTTTTTGCTGAAAAACCAACTTTTTTGTGGAAAATGTCCTCTTCTTCTCTCCACCCCCATTTTTGGAAAAATATTTTTCATGAAAGAAATGCATTTTCTGATCAGCAGTGCCTTTCATGAACAGTCCCTCTTGCAAAACACGAACACGTCAGTACTGTAGAGTTTCCTTGGCTTCCAAGAACAGTCTGATGGTGTTTTGCTAGATGCAAGGGTTTGATTCGACAGTTTTCCCAACGTAGCTATTATTTTACACAATGCCTTTCTATCCTTTTTGCAGTGGACAGCGGATTGTAGTGAGCAGCTGGATGACAGCTGTTCCTCTTCGAGAGGGAAGGGCTTACCGTCTCACGAACACAATCAGGTAGGGGACGTGTTTAGCTCTTCCTGTCAAAGCTCTTGCTCTTTTAACTCAGGGTCACTGAGCCTTGGTGTTGTCAGCATTCACTTTCCTAGAGTAAGAGATGATTCTTGGAATCTGTGGTGACTCCACAGTTAAGGAGGAGGAATAGCTACGAAAGCAGATAGTGAGAATTGAGTATGGTGGTTCCCAGATCCTTGGACGAAGAGCTTTTGGGCTATAATGACTTAGATAGGAGGCCAGGACACTAGCTCCTTTGACCACTGTACCTCCCTTAGCACTCGTACAAGAGCTGTACTGTACCACTTGGTCATTATTGATTGGTGTAATATCAGTCTTGAAATGAAGCTTTAGACTTTGAGTTCTGAATCCTAGGAACTAGATATGGAAAAGACCTATTGAAGCATCTAGTCCATCCAGTAGCAAAGGGAGATTTTGTTTGGTGTGTAGGTGTGGGTGGAGTAGGAGGCATGGATTTCATTTCCTATCACTATCCAGTCTGAAATTCGGTTTCATCCCTCTTCTCCAGTTGAGGCAGCCGGAGACCTTATCTTTTCACCCACTATGTAAGTAGTTTATCAGGAAAAGCCAACCTTTCTTCTCCTAGCGAAAACCACTGTCAACGGAAAAGCTCCCCACTCGAAGACAGCCCATTTTAAACAGAAATAGATTTCTGTCCAGTAAAGGACAGAGAGGGTTTGGAGGGTGCTGTTGATTTCTGGAGAGCTTTTTAAGAAAAGCCCCGTGAGTGTCAAAGTGAAAAGCAACTCAGTGTCAAAGTCAGGTTGAATATGTGAGCTAAAATTCAGGTATGGGAGTTGCGTGTACAGCATGTGAAAGTATGTGTTTGCTGATATGTTTACTGCAATGTAAGGATCATGTTACTAGGGAGAAAGAAGAGACTGAGTTAAATATCCATGTGGGCGAAGTATGATTGTGGAGGGTAGATCACAAACCCATCATAGCCATGTGTTGTAAAGTAGAGGCACTAGTGAAAGCAGAGTGCAAGGTGACATCTGTGCATACAGTGAACAGTAGGGTAAAGTACGATACCTGCACACACGTGGTTTCTTTGGCTATGATTTTCCTTCCTCGCTTATGTGAGAAGGCCCAAGAGTGAGACAGCAGAAGAGTTTAATAAGTAGCTCCAGAGAGAGCATGTCCCACTGGTCAGGGCTAAACTACCCTTCTGAAGCAAAATGTTGCAGCACTGGAAGTAGCAGCATTCTTTCTCTTCTGGCATACGGATAAATAAACACACCCATCTCCTGCTGGCAGTTCCCCATGTGCATCGCTCACCACCAGCCAAAACAGAAAAGCAGGTCGTCTCGGAAACGTGGGATCTATTGTGGGACTGAAGCAGTTTACAAACGGAACGGTGTAAAATGAGCTTGGAGCGTGAATTACAAGAACACTATGAACAAAGAGCCTAGAAAATAAGAGTTGAGGTTGAATTCAAAATTAAAAAAAAAAAAAAAAGAATTCTCCAGCATCAGCCAATTCTGTATAAGCCACTCGTTCCCAAACTGTGTTCAACAGGGCTCTGGGGGGGGAGGGGGGGTGATTCTCTGGTTACTGTCTGGTGATGTGGTGGTGGCTCTTTTCAGCTCTTTCTACAGATATTCGAGCTGTGAACAAGGAGGAGCTAACCAAGCTGTATCCATTAGGGGCTAGAAGGAGTGGGAACAGAGCCACTCTGTGCTGCTATTTAGACAGAAAGATGTGTGGCAGCTGGGAAACCATTCGGGGGAAGAGTATGAGCAGCACGTGCATAGGGTGACAGCAGCCCATGTGTCAGCAAACCCGTGCAGGAAGGAGAATAGTTGGTAGAGGGAGAGGAAATGAGCAAAGTAAAACCTTCTTCAGTCAAGACTTTTTACTGAATTGAAGACAGTTAAAGGGACACTTTCATGTGGACACTTTAATGTCCGTTTAACTGTCATGTGCACAGGTTTGTAATAATCACCATTTGGATCTTGCACAGTTGCCAATGGAGGGGTAGGTGCTGGAGGCCTTTATGAATGGGAGGTGCCCACAAGACAAATCTCAGTAACAAGCCATGGTCCGTGCTGTGAGAAAGCTTGAGACACCCTGCTCCAACAGCAACCTGTGCATGAAACTGTGTGTTGAGCATTGCATTGAGATGCAGAGCTATTTCCATTCCGTGTCCCTGTCTTGTCGCTTCTTCCTCCCAAACAGATCTGTACAATCTGGCCTTCTCGCTCTGTCCACAGTGCTATAACTGTCTCCAACAGCCCTCATTGTCACCTGTCCTCGGGATGGAAATTCCCATTTACATTCACTTCTGGTGCTTGGATAATCTGGTGACGATGGATGTTCTAGAAAAGCCTAAGAAAAACAGATGCGCAAACTTACGTAAGATAAAACCCTGTCCCAAAGAGCTTTGTGATGCATAGCCTCACGCCAGTGAGGAAGGAGTTAAAGAGTGGGCCCTGAAAAGGGAGGATCCCTGCTTAGTGCAGGGTGGCACTCCGAAGAGCAGGACTGCAGCTCAGAGCTCACTGGCCCCTCACTGGAGAAACGGCTAGAGAGCGTGGCTGCATAGGACCACTCACCAATGAAAAGGGCTGGTACTTTTTCTCTTTTATTTTGTTTGCTTTGGCTTCCTGATGGCCTAGGACTCTGCTTTTTGGTGGGCTGTAGGAGTAACTGTCTTTTTGTTTGTATTACTTTAACTGTCCCACGCAAGGGGTCAGAGACCTTGAGCAGCACAGCTGGAGGGCTGTGCCCTGGACTCCAAGACAGAAGCAATGTCCATCCTGTCCGCAAGGGGGTGCTAGAGTATTATAGTCGACTACAAGCTTGCAGTGTGAAAGGAGACACTCTCCAGAGACTCCGCTACAGACACTTATTAAACCCTCTGAAGGTGGTAAACATAACTATAGATTCAATATATGGTAGCTTTGATCTGTTGCCTTCTTGACTCTGTGAAATATTCAACAGTGATTCCTTGGTGAGATTTCCCCCCTCCACTCCCCCCTTTGAATCTGCTCTGCATGCTAACTCAGCCAGCTGCTTGAAATTCTGATTCAGGTCTTGCTGATTTCATTAAGCCTACGTGGATTGCTCAGAATATTAACAGGCTACTACTTTCTTATTCAAGAGTGTCTCAGGTTGGTTTCCCAAGCAGACTAATAGCAACTGGCTTGTCTGGTTCAGCTGATGGGCTGACATGAAGGGCTGCGGGTAGAGTGGAGTGCGGGGAGGTGAAGGTCAGTATAGGGAATGCATTTCTTTTTCAAATCAGTCATCACAAACAGCGTTCATCTGTCTTGTGCTTTGGCATTTTTGGGGGGAAGTGCTAAAGCTTTTTGATCTTTTCCAACAGCGATCTTGTTTTGTATAAACAAATAACGTTCACATATGTCCAAGTTGTCCTTTCTGATCTGATCTCACTATATTTTGGGTTCTCTCCTAGCCTGCAACAAAGCTAATAATGATCCCTCTCACCATTCAGCTTGCTTTAAATATCGGTGACAAATTTTCCCTGGAAATGAAAAGGATCTGCCCCCTATTGTTCTTCCTGCCCTGTCAACAATCACCTCTTTATTACTGACTTATCCTTAGAAAGCTCTTGGTGAGGATTGTGCTCCACTTACAGCTGTTCGTTGTTGATTTTTACATGTCACTTTCAACATTTTAAACAGATTCATTCTTAAAATGTTGGCTTTAAATGTGAAATACAAATCACTGTTAGAGCTGGCCAGGAAATGTTTATTTTCCCACCCAAAAATGTTGATATTAACACTGAAATTTCTCTGAAACGTTTGGAGGGGTTTGTTGAAAAACTAAAAAAAAATAAATCAATTTTCTTCCAAGTTTTTTTGGTTTTCAAAAAATCTTGTTAAAAATGGGCCTCTCCTACGGAAAATCCCATGTTGATAGAAATGCCTTATTTTGGTTGAAAAAGCCCATTTTGAGCTAAGTATTTAGACGAGCTTTAGTTTCTATGCAAATATGTGGTTAATAAGCTGTTTTATCCCTTGTGCTGGGTTCTTGTTAGACCTCATGAGCAAGAAGAGTCTGACCTGGTAGGAGACCTTGAAGGAAAACCGAGGGTAGTGTAAGGTGTGTTTATGCAATAGGTGGCTCTCTTCCCTTTGAGTCAGTAGGAATTCAGAGCCAGATTTTCAAAGGTATTTAGGTGCCTAAAGATGCAGCGGCCTAGTGGAGTTTTCAAAAGTGCCAAAAGCAAGTTAAAACAACGAGGTTTCCTTGTGGCCCCTTAGAGACGAACAAATTTATTTGGGCATAAGCTTTCATGGGATATAACCCACTTCATCAGATGCATGGAGTGGACAATGCAGTAAGCAGGTATAAATATACAGCACATGAAAAGATGGGAGTTGCTTTACCAAGTGGGGGGGGGTCAGTGCTAACGAGGCCAATTCAATTAGGGTGGATGTGGCCCATTCACAACAGTTGACAAGAAGGGGTGAATATCAACAGAGGGAAAATTATTTTTTGTAGTGACCCAGCCACTCCCAGTCTTTATTCAGGCCTAATTTGATAGTGTCAAGTTTGCAAATTAATTCCAGCTCTGCAGTTTCTTGTTGAAGTCTGTTTTTGAAATTTTTTGTTGAAGAATGCTGACTTTTAAGTCTGTTATTGAGTGTCCAGGGAGATTGAAGTGCTCTCCTACTGGTTTTTGAATGTTACAATTCTTGATGTCAGATTTATGTCCATTTATTCTTTTGCGTAGAGACTGTCCAACATTGGCCAAGCCTTTCGAAAATCTGTCCCCAGTGCTTCCAGGGTGGCAGTATACTGCTGGCGGTGCTTTTAAGAGGCCTGATTCTCCATTGCTGTGTGTCTTGTGTAACCCCTGTGCAAAATGGTTGTAAAACAGTCATTGGTGTGCGAGGAGAGTTCTGAGTTGGTATCATTTTGCCCCCACCTTGCATGCCCTCTGCACAGATGTAAGTGACAACTCAGGGTGTAAGGCAATGGCAGATCTGGCCTAAGGTTCTTCCCGCTTATGATTATTAAAGAGCTTAGTAAGATTTTCAAGTTAACTCCTGGTGTGCTCAATCAGATAATTGCATTCTGCTTATCTAAAATTCTCCCTGCAGTTTCAGTTGAACGCGGCATTCACTTCCTGACCTAGTTTGCTGTATGTTTCTGTGCCCTGCTAAACAGTATTTGAGTGGTGATCTCCTTATAGAGTCTGTAGAGCACTTTGTGAGCCTCTGGGGTGAAAACCACTATATCACTGTATGTAAAATATCATCTTTGTGACACATTCCCAATGTAAATGAGGAAAGATTAGATAATAGAATAATTTTAATCTTTATCCGTTGGAAAAAAACGTGTAAAGAAAAGGCCTGCTGGGAAAATTATATAGAACACTTTATTGGTATTCCCCTGACGAGGACTGTTGCAAATAGGAATCTCTTTGATGTATTTTTGAGAGGAATTCATTAAGTAGAAAGGCTTCTGAAAATGTATATATTTAAAAAAGTCCAACGGAGATGTTCACACATGAAAGGACTGGTAACTGTGTGAAATGGTTCTGGTATGAGGGTTTATTGGTATACATTTAGGATTGTCCCTTTCCTCCAGGTGGAGTAGAGACTCCTGCCACCTGTTGCATCTGTCATAAAGCTGAGACTGTCAGCTTTTGAAGGAGGGACTGACTTGATTTTGTAGCCTGTAGCACAAAGGGGACTTGATCCATGAATGGGGACCCTACTTGCTACTGTAATTGAAATAGAAAATAATAATTTTCTCATGAGTGGTATAACAATGAGTTACACAGATTATCTCAAATGAGTGCCAATAAAATCTTTATATCATCATATATTCTGTACGTCACATGTTGACGGGAAAATAATTTAGAAACGCTTTAAAGTTCACCATTTTTTCTACATTGTTTTCATTTCCCTCTCCCTGTGAAAATAGACTCTCTGAATACTATGAATCCAACTGTAATGGGGAAGAGAAATCATAGCTAGTACATTTTAGAAACCACTAAAATACTTTTTCTGTTTATAATTGTGATCTTATCATGAGTCTCACAATGTCTGGTGTTTCAGTACTGATGGTGTGCTTGTAAAGCCTGATATTCAGAGCTAGCGTGGTATATTGCATTATAGAAACCTCTGTCTTTTGATGGTTAAAGCTCCTGGCTGTACATGTGAAAGGTTGACAAGATATTTGACTGTTATCCTTGTCACTGATCCAGGATAAAATATATTGCCTGGCTTAAGCCTTGGACTAATGTGATGTTTTGGGAGGAAAACTTTACATTTGGAGCAAAGAAGGAAGTATTTTTGTGGCAAATCAACTTAAAAAATAAAATGAGATTGGTGGCTGTTTTGAAGGTGACAAATGGCTTGGAATGTTAGAATTGGTCCCAGCAGAGATGGCCGAGGGCAAATCAGGCAGTCAGAGGTGGACGATAAACACGTTTATCACATGATTCAACAATTGATCACATGGATATCATTGTCATGTGTCCATAACGTTACAACCCCGATGAGCTCCCACTCCTGGATGATCACTAGGCCGCTGTACTGCAGACTTTGGGTCCCATGTGCTCTTGGCTGGGCAGGTGTAGGCGCTGTCTCTCTGGCTCTGGGATTATAGGCACACAACCCCAGGTGCAGACCCTGCGTCTCAAACCTCTCTTGGTGGTGGGGATGCTGCAGTCTGATTGCCTAGGCCCTGAAACTAGTGCTGGCTCTTCCAAGCCTCCCCATTAGATGTTGCACACTCTCACTGAAGCTGTGGACCAACTGCTTCACTGTTTCCGTTTTTGAGAAGTGCATGACAGTGCAAGTAACACCCAGACTCTGAAAAAGCATTTCTAAACTCACGCACACGGTACAAATAGAAAAAACATAAGAGACATGGATCCACGAAAAAATAAACTGCAATGCAAAAACCTTCCTCCAGTGTCCTCACCACTCTGAGAGCCCTTTGGGTTTGAGTCAGTCTTTTCAGGATCCCAAGACCCTCCTCTCTTCCTGCTCAGTCTTGCCTTCTTGTTGTGGTTGGCGAGAAAGAGTTAGTAAGAGCAGACCTTTTCCTCGTATAACTTTCCAGTTCCCCTCTGTCATGTGACCATCCTGGTCAGCCTCAAAGCCCCCTCAGGAAATCAAGGTCACCTGTCAGGTGATCTGTTCCTTGGTTCCTTCCCATCTGGGTGGGAAATGGTTTCTTGCAGCTTGGCCACCCTCTTTAGCATACACATTGTATTGCCGGGGCTGTCGTTCAATCTTAATGCCTTGTTGAGTGTCCTGTAGCCGTTTCCAAACAGGACGGGTGATCTTGACACAGTCCTGGTCAGGAAATGGCTAATTGAATGGACACGATGGCGTACTGATGCAGAAAATTCACAAAATCATTCAGAATTCATAAGATGTACATAGATTTCCCAAACAGTCACACTTAAATGAGAGGGTGTAGGGTTTTTCGGAGTAGGTAACCATGTCTGTTCAGATTTATCTGCTCTATGAAAAAAGGCCTTAGTAATAGAATCTAGATAGCAGAGCTGGAAAGGCCTGTCGTATGCCGAGGAGTCCATTCTGGTACTGTAGAACTGTTCCTTATGCTGTATTTTCTTGTGCTGTTGTTTCTAAAGTAACAATGAAAAGAGATGACACTTAACAGTTTTCTTTGGCAATCACAGTTTGATCAAATGGCTGTGAGATGGTTATTTGAGAGGTCAGTGCTGGGTCACTACCTTGGGTGAAATGTACTGAAGCCAGTTTTAGATTATAAAGGTAAGGGGAGGAATAAGCGTAGGAGGAGCCAAGGCTATGAATAGGGTTAGCAGAATTCGATTTATTCTTAAGCATTTTTATTGATTTAAATATCTACCGTTGTGGGAAATTATGGAGGGGATCAGACAATAGGGGAGCCAGACCATAATTATTTAATGATAGTAGACGCTGAGATTCAAAGATCTAAAGCTTTGTTTCTGTTAAAACATATTGTCACATCGCATGTCAAAATATCCTTAAATCAAACTGTAGTGCTCAAGCAGCATTTTTCTTACTTAACCTATAGTAAATTTCAGCTATTGTTGAGGGAAATACTTTGTCATCAGTGTGTGGGTGTACGATGAAACTGACGCTTGCAGACATTTACTGCTAAAAATTTAATCCTTCCAAACCTGAATATGACTTATAATCCTGGCTCTGCACATCCTCACTATGTGAGGCCATGGGCAAGTCTCTCAGCCTCTCTGAGCCTTTCTTTCCTTGTCTGTGAAATGGAACTGTGTAATGAAGTGGGAATTTTTGTAATATTTTTAAAGATGCCTGTATGTGCCTCAGTTTCCCTTGTACACTGCATGGCTACCCCATGTGGGCGAGGAAGAAATTAAGTTTGCTGTCAGGGCAGACTTAAAGATATAAGTGTGTGTGTCCCCTCCTTGTATGGGTGGAATGAAGAGTTGTTAAGCAACTGGTTGAAATTGACCCAGATCACCAAGGGGGCCAGAGAAAGAATTCAAGCTCCAAGGACTAATGGAGTTCTTTGCTTCTCAGCAGGGAAGCTGAGCAAAGACCCTAGCTTGAGAACAGAAGTCTGAGGGCTGATCTACACTGGTAATGTTAAAGGAGGAGGCTCCTCCGCGTACTGCTCTCGCCTGCAGGCACCGCCCCCGCAGCTCCCATTGGCCGCAGTTCCCAGCCAATTGAGATCCAAGTTCTAGTCCTGCTTCTGCCACTGACTTATTGGGGGGCCCTGAGCTCCCCAGCTCTGTGCCTTAATTAATCTATCTATAAAATGGTGGTAGTGATACCCTTTGTGAAGCACTTTGGGATCTACTGATACAACGCACTATATATGACTGAGCTGTTGTTATTGTTATTACCGTAGCAAATAAAAAGCCACACTTAATACTTCTCGCAAGCATGGTGACCATAAAAGAAATAGCAACCATAGGGAAACTTCTGCAGTGCTGTCCGGGTGTGCGGTGGGGCCTGGACTGAGTGCCACTCCACCTCCACTGTCTCTTGTGGGTGTTGTGCCTCATCTCCCACAATGCGTTCCCAACCTGATGAGTGTAGGTTTGCAAGGTTTAGAGAGGCAGCTGAAATAAAGAGGTGGGGAGAGCGGGGGCTTTGAGGTGCAGTTCTTTTTGTATATGGGGGACAGCTGGGAAGCTGGAAGAAGGTTTAATTTCCTTTGGGGCAAGACAGCAAGGGATCATACAGGGAAGGAGGGAGGGACTTAGATGTCACCCGGGATCAGTTTGGTGTGAGACGGGGAGAAGGAGCAGAGAACTCCTTGCCACAGTGACCATGTTCCGGGGCTAGTGGCAGTCATGGCAGAGCCTTCCTGCAGTCAAGAGATTAATGCATATTGTTAAATTAATTTCCTCATAACAGAAATCCTGTACGTGGAACTTTCGGTGTAGTTCTGCTGCTTTCTTGGAAGTATGAGCAGCCTTGTAGCTCTGCATTAAGAAAAAGACTACAATGAAATCTCACGGTTCAGGGCTTCAGCTGCTGGCCTGCAGGGGCCAGGAAGGAATTTTTTACTCCACATACATCATTTGGTTCTTTCTTTCTTTTCTTTTTCCTTTTGCCTTCCTGTGAAGCATCAGGGATTGGCCACAGCTGCAGATGGGACCTCGGCTGTGGTGGACCAGTGCTCTGAGGTGGTACAAAGAATCCTCTGTCTCAGGTGCCTGGCCCACAAGCGGTTAGGAAGGAATTTTCTCCCTGGTCAGATTGGCAGGGATCTGGTGTTTTTTGGGGGTGGGAGTGTCTGACTTCCTCTGCAGCTTGGGATGTGGACTGCCTGCTAGGATCATCTGGGCAGCTCTCAGTTAATCAATTCCCTGCCAGTGCAGGGGCTTTGGGTACTGCTGGGACCTCGTTCTCTCCTGATCTCTGCCTGTGGCTCACAACAGTTTAATTTCCTGAGGGCTGAAATGCTTTGGCCTAAATCTTGGGGCTCAACATAGGGGTATTTGGGTGGAATTGCGGCCTAGTGAGGTACAGGCAGTCAGGCTAGATCTAATGGTCCTTTCTGGCCTTAAGATCTATGAAACTTGCAGTAAAGTCTGCTTTATCTGATCGCTGCTGAACACTTTTTTTTATTTTGAGGGTCCAATTAGGATTTTTTTTTTTTTAGTAACTTTATTTGTATATTCTTTCAGCGTTCACACATTCTTGCTGCCAGGATCATTCATGAGGTTTTGTGACGACACAGCTTGTCCTTTAACCCCCACGTAGAAAATAAATTGACGATAGCTGTTATCCTTACATATTACATGGGCCGTGGGTTTATTTTAAAAAAATGGACAGCCACTGGATGACTGAGTACTTACAGTGGGGTAACGGAGCCTTGCACTTCTGGCAATTTGAATCCCATACAGGTAAATAGAGGCTGAAAGGTGTTACCTTCCCATATCTATTCAGTGGACTGGCTGGGATTCTGAGTTTACTAATACTGGTGTAATCCCACAATAACTCAATGGGAATAAAACTGCAGACACCGTCCTTGCTCCATCTGCGGGGGGTGATAGCTCTGTTACCCATAATACTGTGCTAATGAATTTGAGCATGGGTGCGTTGAGCCAGCCAGGCTGCCCAGGAGGCTGTGTCTTTCCTTTAATCACCTGCATGACGTAGCGCCAGTTTTTTAGTGACTAACTTTTTATAAGTTGTTGACCAATTTTTTTTTCATGAAAATATCAAAAGAGAGGTGAAAAATACAAAATATGAAGGCCTGCAGCAGAGATAAGATTTGTAGGATATGAGTCACAGTTAGTATACAAATTGATTTAGTAAAAGTTAAAATAAATTATTTTTATTTATTATTATTATTATTTATTTATTATCTGTCTTATTAGATCATTGCATTTGGCCCCTATTTCCTGCCATAATTCAGATGTTAATTTAATATAGGCAATACGTCTCTCCATTTCTCTTAATTCTTTTATTTTAGTCAATCACATTTCTATAGCTTGTATTTATTTAGGTAGCCATAGGCTTCAGTTTGGCAAAGTACATGGGTATATGCCTAACTTTAGGCATTGATGTCAGTGGGACTATTCATGTGCGTCAAGTTAGTCACTTGCGGAAATACCTTGTTTAATGGGCTGCAGTCACAAAAATTCAATCTGGACATTTTCCTAACAACATAGTGATAGATATTTGGGGGATACCAAATAAATAATAATATAATTTAATAATAGTTTCTCTTCATGGCATTCCCTCCAGCACTTTGATGTGTATTTGTGTCTTATTTTTTGTTTTGTAAAACTGGTGTTCAAAAACTGGTGCTTTATTAGAACATCAACAGCTCATTAAAAGTGAAAATTGGGTTAAGCTCAGCTTTATATGCTGAATAACTCCACTACCATGCTGTTTGGGGGGGGAGGGCGGGGTGGCGGGGAGCGATGGTATTCGGCACAGAAATAGATTTTAATGCACCTCTATGGAATTCTTTTTCTGGTCTGTGAAATCCTGCATGTACTTCCTGGTTTGCAGAAGTTATCTCAGAATGTGATCACATAAACATCAGTAAGATTGCCACCCGTGCAATCCATGGTTTTTAAAGACTTCTAAAGCCATTGCTAATGGAATGTAGGATTTCCTCTCTTTGGCACTTGTCTAACTGCAGGTGTAGACCTAAAAGATCATGTTCTCACCTGCAGCCTTAGCCTTAGGCTGCTGTAGCATCAGTCATAGAATCATAGAATATCAGGGTTGGAAGGGACCTCAGGAGGTCATGTAGTCCAACCCCCTGCTCAAAGCAGGACCAACCCCAACTAAATCATCCCAGCCAGAGCTTTGTCAAGCCAGGCCTTAAAAATTTCTAAGGATGGAGATTCCACCACCTCCCTAGGTAACGCATTCCAGTGCTTCACCACTCTCCTAGTGAAATAGTTTTTCCTAATATCCAACCTAGACCTCCCCCACTTCAACTTGAGAACATTGCTCCTTGTTCTGTCATCTGCCACCACTGAGAACAGCCTAGCTCCATCCTCTTTGGAACTCCCCTTCAGGTAGTTGAAGGCTGCTATCAAATCCATCCTCACTCGTCTCTTCTGCCCAGTTCCCTCAGCCTCTCCTCATAAGTTATGTGCCCCAGCCCCCTAATCATTTTCATTGCCCTCCGCTGGACTCTCTCCACTTTGTCCACATCCTTTCTGTAGTGCGGGGCCCAAAACTGGATGCAGTACTCCAGATGTGGCCTCACCAGTGCCTAATAGAGGGGAATAATCACTTCCCTTGATCTGCTGGCAATGCTCCTACTAATGCAACCCAATATGCCATTAGCCTTTTTTGGCAACAAGGGTACACTGTTGACTCACATCCAGCTTCTCGTCCACTGTAATCCCCAGGTCCTTTTCTGCAAAATTGCCGCTTAGCCAGTTGGTCCCCAGCCTGTACTGGTGCATGGGATTCTTCCATTCTAAGTGCAGAACTCTAAACTTGTCCTTGTTGAACCTCATCCAATTTCTTTTGGCCCAATCCTCCAATTTGTCTAGGTCACTCTGGACCCTATCCCTACCCTCCAGCATATCTACTTCTCCCCCCAGTTTAGTATCATTTGCGGACTTGCTGAGGGTGCAATCCATCCTGTCATCCAGATCATTAATGAAGAAGTTGAACAAAACCGGCCCCAGGACTGACCTCTGGGGCATTCTGCTTGATACCGGCTGCCAACTAGACATTCCCGTGCTTCACCACCCTCCTAGTGAAATAGCTTTTCCTGATATCCAGCCTAGACCTCCCCCACTGCAATTTGAGAACATTGCTCCTTGTTCTTTCATCTGCCACCACTGAGAACAGCCGAGCTTCATCCTCTTTGGAACTCCCCTTCAGGTAGTTGAAGGCTGCTGTCAAATCCCCCCTCACTCTTCTCTTCTGCAGGTTAAATAAGCCCAGTTCCCTTAGCCTCTCCTCATAAGTTCCCTGGTTTCTCCTTCTTCCCTTTTTTAAAGATGGGCACTATATTTGCCTTTTTCCAATCATCTGGGACCTCCCCCGATGGCCACGAGTTTTCAAAGATAATGACCAATGGCTCTGCAATCACATCAGCCAACTCCTTCGGTACCCTCGAATGCATTGCATCCGGCCCCATGGACTTGTGCATGTCCAGCTTTTCTAAATAGTCCTTAACCTGTTCTTTCACCACTGAGGGCTGCTCAACTCCCCCTCCCCCCCGGCCTGTGTTGCCCAGTGCAGCAGTCTGGGAGCTGACCTTGTCTGCGAAGACCGAGGCAAAAAAGCATTGAGTACTTCACCTTTTCCATATCATCTGTTACTAGGTTGCCTCCCCCATTCAGTAAGGGTTCCACACTTTCACTGACCTTTTTTTGCTAACATACCTGTAGAAACCCTTCTTGTTACCCTTCACATGCCTTGGTAGCTGCAACTCCAATTGTGCTTTGTCCTTCCTGATTACACCCCTACATGCTCAAACAATTTTTTTATACTCCTCCCTAGTCATCTGTCCAAGTTTCCACGTATTGTAAACTTCCTTTTTGTGTTTAAGCTCACTGAAGATTTCTCTGTTAAGCTAACCCGGTCGCCTGCCATATTTGCTATTCTTTCTGCACATCGGGATGGTTTGTTCCTGCGTCCTCAATAAGGCTTCTTTAAAATGTAGCCAGCTCGCCTGGACATATTAGCCTCCCAGGGGATCCTGCCCATCAGTTCCCTGAGGGAGTCAAAGTCTGCTTTTCTGAAGTCCAGGGTCTGTATTCTGCTGCTCTCCTTTCTTCCTTTTGTCAGGATCCTGAACTCACCTGTCTCATGGTCACTGCTGCCCAGGTTGCCACCCACTTCTACTCCCCCTACCAGTTCTTCCCTGTTTGTGAGCAGCAGGTCAAGAGGAGCACAGTCCCTAGTTGGTTCCTCCAGCACTTGCACCAGGAAGTTGTCGCCAACACTCTCCAAAAACTTGCTGGATTATCTGTGCACTGCTGTATTGCTTTCCCAGCAGATGTCAGGGTGATTGAAGTCCCCCATGAGAACCAGGGCCTGTGATCTGAAAACTTCAGTTAGTTGTCCGAAGAAAGCCTTGTCTACCTCATGCTCCTGGTCTGGTGGTCTATAGCAGACGCCCACCATGACATCGTCCTTGTTGCTTTCGCCTCTTAACTTAACCTAAACAGGCTTTTTTCCAGTTTCATACTGGAGCTCTGAGCAATCATACTGCTCTCTTGCATACTATGCAACTCCTCCACCTTTTCTCCCCCGCTTGTCCTTCCTGAACAGTTTATACCCATCCATGACAGTGCTCCAGCCATGTGAGTTACCCCACCACATCTCTGTTATTCCAATCACATCATAGTTCCTTGATATTGCCAGGACTTCCAATTCTTCCTGCTTGTTTCCCAGGCTTCTTGCATTCGTGTACAGGCATCTAAGATACCTAACCCATTGCCCTACTTTCTCAGTATGAATCGGGAGGCCTCCCCTGTTGCACCTTCCTCCTTGTGTTTCCTCCTGGTATCCCACTCCCCCACTTACCTCAGGGCTTAAGTCTCCATCCCTCAGCGAACCTAGTTTAAAGCCCTCCTCACTAGGTTAGCAAGTCTGCCTGCGAAGATGCTCTTCTCTCTCTCCGTTAGGTGGATCCCATCTCTTCCTAGCAATCCTTCTTCCCGGAACAACATCCCATGGTCAAAGAATCCAAAACCCCTTCTCTGACACCACCTGCGCAACCACGCATTTACTTCCACAATTCGATGGTCCCTACCTGGGCCTTTTTCTTCAACAGGGTGGATGGATGAGAACACGACTTGCGCCTCAAACTCCTTTATCCTTCTTCCCAGAGCCACATAGTTTGCAGTGACCCACTCAAGGTCATTCTTGGCAGTATCATTGGTGACCACATGGAGAAGTAGGAAGGGGTAGTGCTCCGAGGGCTTGATCAGTCTCGGCAGACACTCCGTCACATCCTGAATTCTAGCCCCAGGCAAGTAGCACACTTCTCGAGTTTCCCCGGTCTGGTCGGCAGATGGATGATCCTGTCCCCCATAGGAGGGAATCCCCAACCACCTCCACCCCTCTCCTCCTCTTGGGAGTGGTGGTCGTGGAACCCCCATCCCTAGGACAATCATCCCATGCCTTCTGGTCGATGGGGTCTCCTTCTGATCCCTTTTCTCAGATGACTCTTCCAAACCATTCTCCTCCGTAGTACCTGTGCAGAGAGCCTGAAAACGATTTCTTACCTCTATCTGCATTGGGGGTACATGGGTTCTCCTCTTTCTTCCTTGAGAGGCACACGCTGCCAATTTTCTTCCCCGTTCTGCACTGCCCTCTCTGATTCTTCAGCATGCTGTGCCTGCAGTACCAAACGCTGACTTCTATCCAGAAAGTGTCCATCTTCTCTGATGCAGCGCAGGGTTGATACTTTGGGTCTCTAGTCCTTTAACCTTCTCTTCCAATATGGAGACCAGCTTGCACTTCGTACAGACGAAGTCGCTTCTGTCTTCTGGGAGAAAGACAAACATGGCACATCCTGTGCAGTTCACAACAGCTGATCGCTCACTATCCATATTGTCTTCTTTCTAAGAGCCTCTTCAGATGTTGTATTTACTGCTCACAGAAGGCTGAAAGGCAAAAAACTGTGGGATCTCCCCCAAGGCAAACTCCCTCTGTTTGCCTCTGCTCTGTTCGCTGCTCACTTGGGTTCGCAACTGGCTGCTGTTTTATAAGGCTGCTGGCTTGAAGCAGTTCCCCGGGCTCAAATCTTCCCTCCAATCAACTACTCAAGGCCCACCTGGAACAAAGCACTCCCAGTTCACACTTTTCAAACAAACAAACAAACAAACACAGGGTCAAACAGTCCCTGCCACCAGCACCAGTGAAACAAATGGTCCCAGCAGACAGACACTCGGATATTCACCCCACCAGCTCACAACACAGCCCCCCTAATGCTGTCCCAAGAACATAGTTCTTAGAACATAGAGGTGAAGTCCACAACTCTTGTCACAGCAAGAGCTGTGTGAATAATGGATTGTTCAGTTTGTTGGCAAGTCCAAAAAATGGGGAAAAAAATTATTTTGGGTCAAATGAAACATTTTGTTTCCATTTCAAGTTTTTTCTCCTTTTAATTTTTTTTTTTTTAAAGAATTAAATGATGGGGAAACTGAGGTATGAAGGGCCAAATCCTGCCTGGATTCAAACATCACGCAACCCCATTGGAGTTGGTTGGGTTGCACAGTGTATAAATAAAGGCAGAATTTGGTCTAAAGATATTAAGTGACATACTTAAGGCAACAGAGTAAACTGGCGGCAAAGCCACAAATTCTTGGGAATTCTTGGCTCCTAGTGCCATGCCTGCAAGATTTAGACTACACCGACTCTCTAGTGTATTAAACTGGCATTTTTCATTAGGGTAGGAATTAAGTTGCACTTGACTAAAGCGAGCTGTTTGTTGTTTCTAGGAAGAGTGGGATCACAGCAGCAGTGGGAGTTCAGGATCCCGGCCTAGTTCAGGCTCCAGGCCTGGGTCTGGATCAAGGTCTGACAGCCAAGGGAGAAGCAGCCAGTTCAGTCATTCAACCAAGGTATAAACTGGTAGTGTTTGGTGAAATATGACTGAGGAATGCTGATCATGTGCTCCACTTGCTGTTAGTCGGGGGCTTATTCTTTTAATGACATGATATTTGTGTGTGTGTGTGTGTGTGTGTGTGTGTGTGTGTGTGTAAGTAAATACTTAATCTGTCTGCATAATGCATGGCCTAACTGCTAAAGGCCTGGTTGGAATGCATCTCTCAGGCGTGTACATTTCAAGAGGCCTTTTTGGTAGTATTGGGTGCTTTAATGCAGGAAAATAAGTTTGCTACTGGTCAGTTTAGTCTAGAGGGAGAGGGAATTAATTTGTGCTTGAAATCTGGGAGTGCTTTAGTTTTGGGATATTATAGAGGTGGTTTTAAAAAGATGTTTGCAGATCACCATTAAAAGCGAAAATGTGCGACCAACCCATTAGTCTAAACATCACAGCACAGAGGCTGAGTTCTGGTCCCAGGCTCAGTTCCTGGCTTGGGGCCTGCAGCAGCTGTGAGCGCTGTTAGCTGATTGTGTGCTGCCAAGGTACAACTGGTGAGGCAGTGCGGTGAAGGCTCTTATCCATGGGAAACTTGTCAGGTGATATGCACATAGAATTCACCATGGTACCCAGGATAATCCCAGTATTTAAGTGACTGGGAAGGTCAAAGCTCAGTCAATTGTTTATATTATTTATGGTAATAAAAAGTACAGTGATTGTATATGCAGTACTTATCAGGATTGATTGATTTAACTCTGTGATTAAATCTAAGTTATTTAAATCAGCAAGCTGAGAACCTTGATTTAAATAATCAATTTTAGTCTTGTTTTGCATTTGTATTTTTCAGTTATTTTCCTAAAGAAAGTTTGATTCTCATTGATTGGTACCCATTAATAAAGTTGATTTTCCAACTAAATATAGCCTTGATGATAAATTTGGTACTGCTTTTTGCTAACCATGATACACTATATTTATACACATTTATTTAAGCAGTTATGTAGCTTAGTATTATTTATTCACATTCTTAATTTTTACATTTGTATTATGTTAGAAAATGGTGAATGGTGCATTTCTTTCTTACTTAGATTTTACTCATGATTTGTGTCAAGCTCTCTTTGGCTGGAAATTGTAATTCAATTGAAGTGCACAAAAAGCATTTTAAAATTTGCTGAATACATTAGACCAACTGATTTATTAAACAGAGGAAGTATTATCTGTAGTTAGTGAATTGAACTGATTTTTTCAGGTCCCCATGTCCTTCAGTCTTTAGAACTAGTAGATCTCATCCTCACATCTAATTTTTATTCATAGATTAGAAGAGGAAAACAAGCTTTCCTGTGTTTTCCAAACCCAATCAATTTCTTAATTTTGAATGAAATATAATCACTGAATTGAACTAGATGAATAAACTGAAATTAAAAAAAAAATTTCTCTATGTACCTGCAAAAGGCAGTCATAGCTGGGTTAGCACTTCAACAAACTGGTTCCAGGTGTTTAACCAGTGAGTTCTACCAGTTCAGTGGTTTGACTTTCTTTAAAACTGTGGCAGCAAACAAGGCTGTTGCGGAGAAGCTAAACAAATTGTTTGCATCTGTCTTCACTTCAGAGGATGTGAAGGAAATTCCTATACCTGAGCCATTCTTTTTAGGTGACGGATCTGAGAGACTATCCCAGATTGAGGTGTCAATAGAGGAGGTTTTGCAACAAATTGATAAAACAGTAATGTTATTCACCCAAGAGTTCTGAAGAAACTCAAATATGAAATTGCAGAACTACTAACTGGGGTATGTAATCTATCACTTAAATCAGCCTCTGTACCAGATGACTGAAGCATAGCTAATGTGATGCCAATTTTTTAAAAAGGGCTCCAGAGGCAAGCCTGGCAATTACAGGCCAGTAAGCCTAACTTCAGTTTCGTAAAAATTGGTTGAAACTATTGTAAAGAACAGAACGATCGGACACATAGATGAACACAATGTGTTGGGGAAAAGTCAACATGGCTGTTGTAGAGGGGAATCATGCCTCACCAATCCATTAGAATTCTTTGAGGGGAGTCAACAAGCATGTGGAGAAAGATCCAGTGGATATAGTGTACTTGGACTTTCAGAAAGCTTTTGAGAAGGTCCTTCACCAAAGGCTCTTAAACAAAGAAAGCAGTCATGGGATAAGAGGGAAGGCCCTCTCATGGATCAGTAACTGGTTAAAAGATAGGAAATAAAGGGTAGGAATAAATTATCAGCTTTCACAGTGGAGAGAGGTCATTAGAGAGGTCCCCAAAGGATCTATGCTAGGGCCAGTGCTGTTCGACATATTCATAAGTGATCTGGAAAAGGGGGTGAACTGTGAGGTGTCAGCGTTTGCAGACGATACAAAATTACTTGAGATCATTAAGACAAAAGCTGACTGCCAAGAGTTACAAAGGGACCTCACAAAACTGGATGACTGAGCAACAAAATGGCAGATGAAATTCAGTGTTGATAAGTGCAAAGTAATGTACATTGGAAAAAATAATCCCAACTATGCATACAAAATGGTGGGTCTAAATTAGCTGTTACAACGCAAGAAAGAGATTTTGGAGTCATCATGGATAGTTCTCCGAAAATATCTACTCAATATGCAGTGGCAGTTAAAAAAAAAAAAAAAGCTAACAAAATGTTGGGAATCATTAGGAAAGGGATAGATAATAAGACAGAAATTATTATAATGCCATTATATAACTCCATGGTATGCCCAGCATTGAATACTGCAGCTATTCTGGTCCCCTCCATCTCAAAAAAGATGTTTTAGAATTAGAAAAGGGACAGAGAAGGACAATTAAAATGATGAGGGGTATGGCACATCTTCCATATGAGGAGAGATCAAAAAGACTGCAACTGTTTAGCTTACAATAGGTCCATGAATGGCTGTTAGCCAAGATAGGCAGGGATAGTATCCCTAGCCTCTGTTTTCAGAGGCTGGGAGTGGTGGCAGAGGATGGGTCACTTGGTGATTGCGTGTTCTGTTCATTCCCTCTGGGGCACCTGGCATTGGTCGCTGTAGGAAGACAGGATACAGGGCTAGATGGTCCTTTGGTCTGACCCAGTATGGCCATTCTTATGTTCTTTTATAGAAAAGAGTTGACTTAAGGGGGATATGATAGTCCTATAAAATCATGAATGGTGTGGAGAAAGTGAATAGGGAAGTGTTATTTACCCCCTCACATAACGACATAACCAGCAGTCACCCAGGCATCAGGTTTCAAACAAACAAAAGGAAGTATTTTTTCACACAATGCTCAGTCAACCTGTGGAACTGGTTACCAGGGGATGTTGTGAAGGCCAAAAATAGAACTGAGTTAAAAAAAGATTTAGATAAATTCATGGCGGATAGGTCCATCCATGGCTATTAGCCAAGATCATTAGGGACACAACTCCATAGTTCAGGTGTCTCTAAACCTCTGACTGCCAGTGGCTGGGACTGGATGACATGAGCTGGATGACTCAATAACTGCCCTGTTCTGTTCATTCCCTCTGAAGCACCTGGCACTGGCCACTGTTGGAAGACAGGATACTGGGCTAGATGGACCATTGGTCTTGCCCATTATGGCCATTCTTATGTACTGCTTAATATTATTATTTTAGTTAATTTAAATGATTTAATAGATCATAGTAAATTTTGGCCTTTGACACAGATGATCATAGTTTCATATTAATTTTTAAAAGAAAATTATATTTAAATAAAATTTAAAAATCTGATTTTTAAAAAAATAAATGTTGATTATTCTGACACTAATGTAACAAAAAGCATTCTGTATTCAGGTTGATTTGCTAAGGAATGGATGGGGAGGAATGGTAGAAAAGTTTGTGTCATAAATGGGCAGATTTTCAAAATCTACTTTGTGTGCATTTAAATGTCTCATTTATTTGGGAGAATTTACTGCAATTGCAGGCATAAATAGTCAAACTCCTTGGTCATTTGCTTGTGCCATCACTATGGTTATGTGGGCACATGGGCTGTGACTGCACACACATTAGGCACACCATTGATGTAGATTTTGTCCACCTGCATTTGTGCACACAGGATTTTGAGAACAGAGTCCCTAATGTGCCTAGTCCCATAATGTGTGTAGGGTCTGTTTGATCAAATCTCCATAATCTGTCTGAGCATTTATAATGCTCCCATCACTCTGTCTTTCAATCATCACTGTTAATGGTTCAATTAATTTTTGAGAGTAATATTCCAACTCCACTTGAGTACAAATGATTATTTAAACCCATGGGTTGGGTCATTGGGATCTTGAAGTTTAAAGCTGATTATAGTTATAATTGCCGTCCCAGTGAGTATGCTGCGTGCTCAAGGTAGGCAGCTTTGCAGGAGATAACAGAGTGGCTTTGCCTCTGAAGCAGTGGCGTTCCTCCGAGGTCCTTCCCCGATGCGTGTTGGTGAGGAAGGTGGACAGAAACTGCACATTTATGACTGGCTAATCTGGGGTTATGAAACAAAAGGACAATGCATTCATCTCCCTTAACCAAGTGCTTGTTGCTCAAAGGGTAGTGTCATTGGAAAGAATTAAAGAATGTTTTAGTAAACTGTAAGCGTGAGTGGTTTGTGTGGGAGCTAACAGTGGCCCTGTACTTCCAAAGTCTTCAGGCTAGTCCTATCAGACCTCCCGCTCCCTGATGTACAAAAAGTTAGCATTATGGAGTTGGGCACCCAAGCACTTCTAGTCTACAGTGGTGACATATAGTAATGGCACAATTATCGTGCGAATTACTGGGTATCGTGATATCTCACAATCTGATACTGTGCTGAGCCAGAAGAAATGGTGTTCCTGTCAGATCTCGAGTAGTAATTATCACAGCTGTAAACCATAAAGGTGTCTGATATCTCATCAGAGAGTTCAGCCTGGTGAAATGCTGGGGTGTTGGTGTTTTCATATCTCTATAGATAAGGACAGCTCTCTTGTCGTGACCGCTAAAACTGCTTCACAGTCAGCTACAAAAAGGGAGCCCCTTAAAATTCAGGGAAATGGTTATGTAGCCGGATTGGATTTGATTCAGTCAGGGCCAAATCTGAGGGATGAGCTCACTGGCCAGCAAGCCTTAAACCTGGCAAACTATGTTTCCTTTGTGAAGCCAAGTCCTGATAGACCCTGTAGGGCTTACAAGCCAAGGTTTGGGAGAGAGGGATGTCACACCTAGATCACAGCCAGAGCCAGAGCCCTCTCCTTACCAGGAGAAGTCCCCTGGCATTCTAAGTCAATGCTTTTTCCTTTCAAGTGGCTTGTGCTGGTGAATGGGGGGACATTATGCCATCAGGGACATCATGGTGGCCAACCATCTTCCAATCATTATCCCTCCACAACACCCAGTTTATGCCTTGTTCCTTTCAGTCCTGGATCCCAGTAGCCATTTGGCTGCTCATGGTTGAGTTGACACCAAATTCCCTGGAGTAATTGGGGCAGGTTTCGGCTCCTCCTAATTTACCAACTTTTCAGTTTGTGCAATGAGACTTCATATTCAAATTTTCATTGGCCCAGAGAAAACTTGTCCTTGTGAGTTATCACCTTCTTAAAATAGGGGTTCAAAATTGGGAAGCCTAACAAGTCTCAGAAGCAATTGGGGAAATGTCAGACCCACCCAAAATGCTGTTCATTGTAATGTGTCTGTATTTCACTCGAATGAAGAGTGTTGCTAATACTCAGTGGCAGAGTTATATGTTGGGTCGGGAAGTTCATTGCAACTCCTCAAAAATAACAACTCTTTCCCCTCCTTTTTTAGAATGGCAACAAAGACAACTCCCTGGACATGTTGGGGACAGATATCTGGGCAGCCAATACCTTCGAATCCTTCAGGTAAGCTCATTTAAAAGCCCTTTTACAAGACAGATGGAATATGACCTCTCCTCAGGGCTCTTCTACAGACATGCAAGCATTGCAACTTGGAGACTGTCATGCCTCCTCCTCCCCAGGCCAGTCCCTCGTCCTAAGTGCAGATAACGTGCACCTTGTTTTTGCTGGAGTTCAAGCTAGAGGAGGTCGGTGGGATTGTTTGCACACCAAAGGTGCACTAATTTGACTAGTTTAAGGCTATGTCTATGCTACAGTTGTAGGTGTGATTGCACATTGTGGAGGCATATCCCTGCCAGCTTGAATAAAAATTAGCAGTGAAGACGTGGTGGCACTTGGCTGTACAAGCCCTCCCAGAATCCTGGGTATATACTCATATTCCTAGCTTGCACGGGGGTCTGTGCTCCGTGTCTTCACTGCTGTTTTTAATCATGCTAGCTACCTGAGCTGCAATAACACCTCCAGTTGCTGTGTAGACATGCTCATATCTGTCGAGGAATCTTGATACACAGAACCAAAGAGGCCTCTCAGGGACTTGGGCAAATTCAGTTGTTTGTCCATATATCAGCAGTGTACATGTGCATTTTGCATCAGTACTTGAGTCAGGAGCTCTTCAGTTTTCATTCCCGCACGTGGGCACTGAGGGTACTGCTCCAATCAAGCACGAAGGATTAAATCAAGCAAATAAACTTTCCTCCCAGCTCTGTGCTCCATTCTGTGCTGTCCATAGAGCACTGCAGGCTTTGTATCAGGGGGTAGCCGTGTTAGTCTGTATCTACAAAAACAACAAAGAGTCTGGTGGCACCTTAAAGACTAACAGATTTATTTGGGCATAAGCTTTCGTGAGTAAAAACCTCACTTCTTCGGATGCATAGAGTGAAAGCTACAGATGCAGGCATTATATACAGACACATGGAGAGCAGGGAGTTACTTCACAAGTGGCGAACCAGTGTTGACAAGGCCAATTCAATCAGGGTGGATGTAGTCCACTCCCAATAATAGATGAGGAGGTGTCAATTCCAGGAGAGGAAAAGCTGCTTCTGTAGTGAGCCAGCCACTCCCAATCCCTATTCAAGCCCAGATTAATGGTGTTGAATTTGCAAATGAATTTTAGTTCTGCTGTTTCTCTTTGAAGTCTGTTTCTGAAGTTTTTTTGTTCAATGACAGTGACTTTTAAATCTGTGATAGAATGACCAGGGAGATTGAAGTGTTCACTTACTGGCTTGTGTATGTTACCATTCCTGATGTCCGATTTGTGTCCATTTATTCTTTTGCGGAGGGACTGTCCGGTTTGGCCAATGTACATGGCAGAGGGGCATTGCTGGCACATGATGGCATATATGACATTAGTGGATGTGCAGGTGAATGAGCCCCTGATGGTGTGGCTGATGTGGTTGGGTCCTCTGATGCTGTTGCCAGAGTAGATATGGGGACAGAGTAGGCAACGAGGTTTGCTACAGGGATAGGTTCCTGGGTTGGTGTTTCTGTGGTGTGGTGTGTAGTTGCTGGTGAGTATTTGCTTCAGGTTGGGGGGTTGTCTGTAAGCAAGGACTGGCCTGCCTCCCAAGGTCTGTGAGAGTGAGGGATCATTTTCCAGGATAGGTTGTAGGTCGTGGATAATGCGCTGGAGAGGTTTTAGCTGGGGGCTGTATGTGATGGCCAGTGGTGTTCTGTTATTGTCCTTGTTGGGCCTGTCCTGTAGTAGGTGATTTCTGGGTACCCGTCTTGCTCTGTCAATCTGTTTCCTCACTTCCCCAGGTGGGTATTGTAGTTTTACGAATGCTTGATAAAGATCTTGTAGGTGTTTGTCTCTGTCTGAGGGGTTGGAGCAAATTCGGTTGTATCTTAGGGCTTGGCTGTAGACAATGGATCGTATGATGTGTCTTGGATGGAAGCTGGAGGCATGTAGGTACTTATAGCGGTCAGTAGGTTTCCGGTATAGGGTGGTGTTTATGTGACCATCACTTATTTGTACTGTAGTGTCCAGGAAGTGGATCTCTTGTGTGGACTGGTCCAGGCTGAGGTTGATGGTGGGGTGGAAATTGTTGAAGTCCAGGTGGAATTCTTCAAGGGCCTCCTTTCCGTGGGTCCATATGATGAAGATGTCATCAATGTAGCGCAAGTAGAGGAGGGGCACTAGGGGACGAGAGCTGAGGAAGCGTTGTTCTAAGTCAGCCATAAAAATGTTGGCATACTGTGGGGCCATGCGGGTACCCATAGCAGTGCCACTGACTTGAAGGTATAAGTTGTCCCCAAATCTGAAGTGGTTGTGGGTGAGGACAAAGTCACAAAGCTCAGCCACCAGGCTTGCTGTGGCCTCATCAGGGATACTGTTCCTGACAGCTTGTAGTCCATCCTCATGTGGAATATTGGTATAAAGTGCTTCTACATCCATGGTGGCCAGGATGGTGTTTTCAGGAAGAACGTCAATGCACTGTAGTTTCCTCAGGAAGTCGGTGGTGTCTCGAAGATAGCTGGGAGTGCTGGTAGCATAGGGTCTGAGGAGAGTGTCCAAATAGCCAGATAATCCTGCTGTCAGAGTACCAATGCCTGAGATGATGGGGCGTCCAGGGTTTCCGGGTTTATGGATCTTTGGTAGTAGATAGAATACCCCTGGTCGGGGTTCTGGGGGTGTGTCCATGTAGATTTGTTCCCGTACTGTAGCTGGGAGTTTCTTGAGCAGATGGTGTAGTTTCTTTTGGTATTCCTCAGTAGGATCAGAGGATAGTGGCCTGTAGAATGTGGTCTTGGAGAGTTGCCTGGCAGCCTCCTGTTCATAATCTGACCTGTTCATTATGACTACAGCACCTCCTTTGTCAGCCCCTTTGATGATAATGTCAGAGTTGTTTCTGAGGCTGTGGATGGCATTGCGTTCTATACGGCTGAGGTTATGGGACAAGTGATGTTGTTTGTCCACAATTTCAGCCTGTGCACGTCTGCGGAAACACTCTATGTAGAGGTCCAGTCTGTCATTTCGACCATCAGGAGGAGTCCACGCAGAGTTCCTCTTCTTGTAGTGTTGGTAGGAAGGTTCCTGTGGGTCAGTGCACTGTTCAGTGGTGCAAATAAGTGATGGTCACATAAACACCACCCTATACCGGAAACCTACTGACCGCTATAAGTACCTACATGCCTCCAGCTTCCATCCAAGACACATCATACGATCCATTGTCTACAGCCAAGCCCTAAGATACAACCGAATTTGCTCCAACCCCTCAGACAGAGACAAACACCTACAAGATCTTTATCAAGCATTCGTAAAACTACAATACCCACCTGGGGAAGTGAGGAAACAGATTGACAGAGCAAGACGGGTACCCAGAAATCACCTACTACAGGACAGGCCCAACAAGGACAATAACAGAACACCACTGGCCATCACATACAGCCCCCAGCTAAAACCTCTCCAGCGCATTATCCACGACCTACAACCTATCCTGGAAAATGATCCCTCACTCTCACAGACCTTGGGAGGCAGGCCAGTCCTTGCTTACAGACAACCCCCCAACCTGAAGCAAATACTCACCAGCAACTACACACCACACCACAGAAACACCAACCCAGGAACCTATCCCTGTAGCAAACCTCGTTGCCTACTCTGTCCCCATATCTACTCTGGCAACAGCATCAGAGGACCCAACCACATCAGCCACACCATCAGGGGCTCATTCACCTGCACATCCACTAATGTCATATATGCCATCATGTGCCAGCAATGCCCCTCTGCCATGTACATTGGCCAAACCGGACAGTCCCTCCGCAAAAGAATAAATGGACACAAATCGGACATCAGGAATGGTAACATACACAAGCCAGTAAGTGAACACTTCAATCTCCCTGGTCATTCTATCACAGATTTAAAAGTCACTGTCATTGAACAAAAAAACTTCAGAAACAGACTTCAAAGAGAAACAGCAGAACTAAAATTCATTTGCAAATTCAACACCATTAATCTGGGCTTGAATAGGGATTGGGAGTGGCTGGCTCACTACAGAAGCAGCTTTTCCTCTCCTGGAATTGACACCTCCTCATCTATTATTGGGAGTGGACTACATCCACCCTGATTGAATTGGCCTTGTCAACACTGGTTCGCCACTTGTGAAGTAACTCCCTGCTCTCCATGTGTCTGTATATAATGCCTGCATCTGTAGCTTTCACTCTATGCATCCGAAGAAGTGAGGTTTTTACTCACGAAAGCTTATGCCCAAATAAATCTGTTAGTCTTTAAGGTGCCACCAGACTCTTTGTTGTTTTTGCAGGCTTTGATCTCCCGAAGGAAGTATCTTCCTTGGCACTTGTTGATCCTGTGCCCCAGGCTATGTAATGCACGTTCCAGCAGGGATCTTCCAAGCAACAGATGAGGATTCCTGAGAGGGCATCTCCACTGCATGGACCAGACTAGCTGCTGCAGCAAAAGACTGAGGGGAACTTTTCAAAAGCTAAGAGCATGTGTAGCTAAGAAGGTTTAGGTGCTACACCTAGAATTTTTATTTGGGGTGCTTAAGTGTAAAAGTTGGGGGTACCTGGTCAGGGACCGCTGGAAGCAGAAACAATGTCTCCAGAAACAATAGCCTTTGGAAAATAAAGGGCAAGTATATATGATATGCTCTTCCCAATATGAACACATTTAATTAGTAGTGCGTTCTCTCTCTCCCTTCCTAGTGGTGCAACCTGGGATTTACAGCCTGAAAAGCTGGACTTCACACAGATTCACAGGAAGCTCCGGAACACCCCCAAACACCCGCTCCCGCACATAGACAGAGAAGGGTAAGTGCCATCATGTTGTCTTCTCTAATACTGTGTGGTTGTGTGCGTGGGTGTTTGTGCACACGCTTGGCTTCAGGGTGGGGAAACACAAATGGGTCATGTGGCGGATATTAGAAATTTGAGGTGGAAGCTTGGGTCATCTCCTGGGGGGCTAGTGTGGAACTATTCCCTCTATTAGATTTTCTATTGCTTTGACCAGGCCAGTTTCCAACAAATATGGGGCCAAACTAAATCCCTTAGAGTCAAACACCCCTTAACAATGGGAAGGACTAGAGCCCATTTCTCTGATTTAGGTCCATCTCTGCTTTAAAAAATCCTAAGGGACACGGCTTCCACCTCTTTCTCTAGCAAGACTTCTACAGTGCTATAGTGGAACACGAAAATATTCTTCATAAATTTTCCTTGCCATAATTTCATCCTATATCTCCTAGCCATAAACCTGTGTATGTTATTAAACAGTCCCTCTCTACCCTTGGCATTTAACACAATCTAAATGCTTTTACACTGGGGCTGAATTATAGTTTTATAGTTTTATAAAGCTACAAATATTTACTGGTACTGTTTTCAATCCTTCTTCATAAATCAGTCCTTGCAGTCCCTTAGTCATCTTTCTCTTCATTCTCTCCAGTTTATCAACCTGCGCCTCCTCCAGGTGCTAAGGTGTCCAGTACTGTGAGCAGTATTCTAGGTGTGACTCACCAGTGGTGTAGAAAGAAATCGTTGCCTCATTGTTCGTGGCTTCTGCAAGTTGAGAAGTTGCCAGATCTTAATGTGGGTGGTCTCCCCTCTCCCAGCCAGTCAGTCAGTCAGTCCTGGCACCTAAACATTGACCAGCTAAGGAGCAATGCTGGCTGTGGATACGGAGGCCACTACATATTCTGTATGTCCTAGTTATGACAAGATACCAGTCGATCCTTGATGTAACTCCGTAAAGTCTCCAGCAAATGGAAGGGTATCATTTCTTTAGAGATAAGAATATAGTTACTCCAGGGCTAAATTTGGCCTCAGGTGATGCTTACTTTTGTCTGAAGAGGGATGAAAAAGTATGTTCCTGTTTAGAAGGAGCGACCGGAAGGATTAAAATGTCTTATCTAACGAAGCCAGATGGCACTCATTCAATTTTTCCATTTGCTGGAAAAAAATTCAAAGTTTCAAGTACACGCCATTAAAATGTACCCCTCTAGGACTGAATGTTTAGTTAAGCATTGTATCACAATTGGTGGAGCATCCCAAAGACAGAACTTGGTAACTGTCCGTTTTAGATAGCTGTGTGGGAGACCAGGCTCTCGAACTGGTGAGAAGCAAAGCAGGCTATCTTGCACAACTTCATTGTGCACTCAAAACATTGGCCTAGGTCTTTATGGACTGGTGTTCTATGGAGTTTATAAATAGCATCTTACAGAATAGCTAGAATAACTTCTAAAGCATTTTTAACTGATGATATTTTTGTCCACCTCTGGTTTTTAAGAATTTTATACAAACGGTGTTATGTAAAAATCAAATACATTGTGCTCAAGATCTCATGGCACTTTTCAGACAATCATGGCCATTAGAGGCGAAAGAGACATTTTATATTCATTGGATCATCTGCCCTGCTAATGCAGGATTGTTTTGCACTATAGTAGATGTGTTCACCAGTTTCTAATTGAGCGATTGTCTCTTCCTAGATACAGATTTACCTGATACAATATTATTAATTTTCTGCCCTGAATTGGCATGCCGTGTTGCTGGATGCCATTAAAAAGTTGGATTGTTTCACTGCAGAGGTGGCTGGATTTCAGCCAGGCAATGATTCTGCAGTTCAGAGTTTGCTTTGGGCTCCTTTTGGATGAAAGGCACTAGACAAATAAGTCTTTAATTCTACCAGATAAACACTATTGAATGTTGGTTTGGGGTTTCTTTATCAGAGTCCAACTTAAATCCACAATAGCAAGGATAAAGACAAATGCTTAATTCACCTTGTTACGCTCATTTGTTCCAGGGACAGCGAGTGATCTTACTGACTACAGTTGCTCAGTACAAAAGGATGCGTCAGGAATGTCTTTGTGGGCTACCTCAGATTCATAATGTAGTTTAAAGGCTGCAGGTTTGGGCGGGGGCGGACTCTGGATGGGTTGATTGGAAATTAAAACTTTATCCTAATAAACTACAACTTTAGGCCTTGATCCTGCAGTTGGATCAGCATGGGTAGATCTGTGTGTCGACATGGAGCCCTGTTGAAAGCAGTAGGCCACCATTCAGGTGAAAGAGGCCACCCACGTGAGTCAGATTGCAGGACTGGGGCTTTATTTTTGTTTGTTGCCTTTCACACAAAATGTGCATCAAAATTCTTACCGGAACTAAATAATACAGCTGCTGAATTGAAATAAGAAGGGATAGCAGAAATAGGAAAGTTAAATGGACATCATCAACTTAAGTTTTGCTTGGGTTTGAAAATATTTCCCAATAATTGTCAGTAATACAAGTTACAAATAACCCCTACTAGAATTAAGACTAGAGAATTTTTTTTGTCTCTCTTTTTGAGTTTGCATACTTTGTGCATTCAACAGCATTTTGTTTAATCATAGCTTCTCTGTCTATCCCCTGGATAGTCAGCTAGTTAATCAATTTCTCCTTTTGCTTGTGTTGGTTCTCCCCCCCCATCCAGGAACAGTGGGCAGAAAAACTTAAAGCTCATGTTCTATTATGTCCGCTGTGATCCCTAAATCCTTTTCAGAGTCACTGCTTTCCAGGATAACAGTCCCACATTCTGTTGGTACAGCCTGCACAGTTTGTTCCTGGGTGTATGACCTTGCATTTGGCTGGAATCCATTTTGTTTGAATGGTCCCACCTTGCCAACTGATCCAAGTCAGTCTGTGTGACTGTGCTATCATCAGTATTTACCTGCCAATCTTTGTATCATCTGCAAGTTTTATCAGAGCAGTGATTTTATGTTGACTTTAGATCATTGATCAAAATATTGAATAGTGTGGGGCCTGGAACCAATTTCTGCAGAACTCCACTGCAAACACCTCCATTCGATGATGATTCCCCATTGACAACTACATTGAGATGTTTCAGAGGGGTAGCCATGTTAGTCTGAATCTGTAAAAAGCAACAGAGGGTCCTGTGGCACCTTTAAGACTAACAGAAGTATTGGGAGCATACGCTTTCGTGGGTAAGAACCTCACTTCTTCAGATGCAAGTCTGAAGAAGTGAGGTTCTTACCCACGAAAGCTTATGCTCCCAATATTTCTGTTAGTCTTAAAGGTGCCACAGGACCCTCTGTTGCTTTGTGACATGTCTCAGTTAGCCAGTTCCTCATCCATTTAATGTGTGATTCATTAAATATTCTATAGTGCTTGTAGAAGAGCGGACTCATCCCTGCGGCGCCTCCTGCTGGTCATCCAGGGAATTAGCTCACCAGCCTCTGGCGCGCCCTCCGCAGGCCAGTGATCCACCTTGTCCTCTGCACTGGCCCCCCATGTCCCTCCCAGGACCCAGTGCCCCTATTACTGGGATGCTGCCCCCCGGCAGTACCCCACAGATCTGGGTCTCCCCTCCCTGGGGAACCCCCACCCACTATCCCCACCTTGCCTCAGCACTAGGCCACTGCCAGTCACCAACTAGCCCCCGCTCCCTGGGGCAGACTGCAGTATAAGCCACTCATCACTGGCAAGGGGGCTTTGGACCTGCTGCCTTGGACTACCCCTGGGCTGCCCTCTGCAACCCCCAGTACCCCTTGGCCTTCCGCTAGGCCGCAGCCTGGGGCTATCCAGGCTGGAGCTCCCCAGCCTTTCCCCAGCCCTACTCCACTACAGGTACCCTGTCTAGCTCCCTGCAGCCAGGTCCTTCTCCCTCTGAAAGCAGAGAGAGACTCTGAGTGCCTGGCTCCCAGCCTCTTATATAGGGCCAGCTGGGGCCTGACTGGGGCGTGGCCCAGCTGTGGCTACTTCCTCAATCAGTCCAGTAGCTTTTCCCGTTGCCCCAGCCCTCTGCCAGGGCTGTTTTAAACCCCTCAGACAGGAGCAGGGTAAGCACCCCGTTACCGTGCTATTTTTTTAATCAGAATGTCATGTGGTACTAAATCACATGCCTTACAAAAGTCTACTACATCTGCATAGTTTCCTTTCATCAATCAAACTTGTAATCTTATCAAAAAATGAAATTAGGTTTGTATGACAAGTTCTGTTTTTCATAAAACTATGTTGACTGGCATTAATTATATTTCCATCCTTTATTTCTTTATTAACTGAATCCTGTGTCAGCTTTTCTATTATTTTCCCTGGGATTAATGTCCCTGATTTCTCTTGCTTCCTTTATCAACTTTCTACACTTCATAACTTTTAATTTATATTGATTGCTGTCTACTTCTCCTTTTATCCATTTGTTATATTATCTATTTTAAACTATTTGCAGCCTTCACTTCCCCACTGAACTCAGATAGGCTTTAACCCACAGTTGTCCTCTTCCTCAATTGTGGAATCATAGTTTATTTTTGGCCATCTAATGAATTTTTCTTAAAGAACTCAGAATTTTCATGCACATTTGTCTAACTTTTTCCTCTCAGTTTTGCTCATAATTTTCCTCAGCTTTGGGAAATTAGCCTTTCTGAAGCACACAGTATATATATTACTGGTTGGGACTGTCATTTGTTTATCTGTACTAACTGTGGTCAGTCATGATCACTGGCCCCATTGAACATAGATTAAATATTTGTAAACATATTTTAAAATCCAATAACGGAAAGCACCTCACTTTAGTTTTATTATACATATAAACCTTAATAAAAATATACGTCCCTATAACTCGAACGGGAAGGTAGGGATGAAAATTGCTGGGCATCGGACTTATTTACACAATACGATGTGGTCTTCCTAGGTCTATCCTATTGGGGAGGGATAGCTCAGTGGTTTGAGCATTGGCTTACTAAACCCAGGGTTGTGAGTTCAATCCTTGAGGGGGCCACTTAGGGATTTGGGGCAAAAATCTGTCTGGGGATTGGTCCTGCTTTGAGCAGGGAGTTGGACTAGATGACCTCCTAAGGTCCCTTCCAACCCTGATATTCTATGATCCCCTATCATTGAAGCTGATGAGAGCTTTGCCATTGGCCTTTAGTGCCTTATAATTGCAGACAAATTAGGATATAACATATTTAAAAAGCCCAGACTCTGAATAGATTCTGTGATGTAAGCTGCATGAAATGTAACTTCCTCCCACAGGAAGTGCATCCATGAGACAGTCAGTATAGAATAGGAAAATAGTGTTTTCTTAATGTATTTGAGCAATGCTGTCAACCAGTAGAACAGGTTTCTCTTTTCTCTTCAGCAAATCCCTCCAAGGGTATCTTATGCACAAAATAGTTAAATAATGCTAGTAGAGAATGAGTCTTTTGTCCTCCCCTTGTGGCTCTCCCACATAAGAAGTCTAGGACTCAGCCACAGCCATGGGACTTGGGTCTCTGTTCTGTATAGCTGATAGCGCATGAATGGACTGCTGTGCCCCACAGAGCTGCATTGACTTCAGTTCAGCTCAACAAAGGAACAGCCATCTGCCCGTATGCCATCAGTTGCAGGACCGGAGCTTTGGCCCTTTAGCTGCAGGGACAGCGGCCTATGTTCTTAAGATATGTCTGCCCTGCAGTCACGGGGCTAGCTGTCAGCACAGACTAGCCACCCGAGCAATTATCCACGGTTCCGGGTAGGTTTGTGCAGCCCATGCTGAAGCCTGTGCTGGTGCAATGTCACTGCTCCAGTATCAAAGCTGGCTTGGGTATGTCTACCCGAGCTGCAGTCACACCCCAGGATTGCAGTGTAGATGTACCCTTAGTGTGAGAGGTTCCAAGCATGAGTCTCCATTGCCTGAAGCTGAAAGACTAAGACCCAAATCCTCAAAGATATTTAGGCCCCTAACTCCCAGTGAAATCAATGGAAGTTAGGCATCTAAATACCTTTGAGCATCTGGCCCTAAGTCTCCTAGTTGTGTTGACTCCTTACCTTCTTACATGGAGCAGCCACTAGAGGGGGACAGAGGCCCTCTTTCTTTCCTGCTGTGGGTTACAATTAATAAAACCCTTTCAAGTGAATAAACAACAGTTAAATAGAATTGTTTAGATTTGGATCTGTGGGACCAGGCTTAGGTTTTGTTTTTGTTTTGTTTTTCTCACCACCCCTTTACCAATCCCAGTGCAATGGCTGCATTTGGGGTGTTGCATTAAGCCGGAATTGCAAACAGGAAAATAGTCCAATAAATGGTGGTGTGTTTTGAAAAACCACATTGGCTTAGATTTCTGTAGAAGATGGACAGTTAACATTCAGGGAGAGATAAAGGTGTTGCATGTGTGAATCTCTCATTTGTGCTCAAACTCTGCAGCTTTCCAGGCTCTTCTTTTAACCTTCTGTCCCCTTCTGTCCTTTTTATTTAAAAAAAATCCTCTATAAATCTGACACTGACCTATGCTTGAACCAGGGATGAGTGCTGAGAATTAGCAGTACGCAGGGAAACATGAGGGATAAAGACAGTTGTGCCAAAGTTCCTCATGCAAAAAATGTTCATGCACACAGAAGCAAATAGTCATTGGTGCAAACAGATCTGGGAGAGGCAGTTATATGTTTGGCACGGATGGTTACCTGTCTGCATGTGGATGTTTTGGAGGCACAGGTTATTTGGCCCAGAGATCCTCCCCATTCTTTTTTTTTTTCCATGTAGAGGTAGAAAACTAAACTCGCCTTCTGTGGTGGGTGAGAAACGTTAACTTTGGTTTCACGTGCTCTTTTTCTTTTTATTGTTGTTCCTGGCTCAGGCTCGGAAAAGGGAAGCATGAGGATGGAGATGGAATCAACTTGAATGACATAGAGAAAGTCCTTCCCGTCTGGCAGGTATGTTTTGGTGGCACCGCATTGCTGATATATTGCTGGTTCCCATTTGTTCGTATTGCTGATGAAGATGGCCCCTTCTCTTGTGCTGTACCCCGCATGGTTAGAGATCTAGCCGGCTATGTAAATTAAAGTTTAAATTAAATTAATAGAGATATCCTATCTCCTAGAACTGGAAGGAACCTTGAAAGGTCATCAAGACCAGCCCCCTGCCTTCACTAGCAGGACCAAGTACTGATTTTGCCCCAGATCCCTAAGTAGCCCCCTCAAGGATTGAACTCACAACCCTGGGTTTAGCAGGCCAACGCTCCACCACTGTCACTTGAAATACTCAGTGAAGCGTTTATATATGGATTATTGTCTTGAAAAAAATTCTCCAGCCCTTTCCTTTCCGGGATCCATTCTCCCCAGACATCTTTCCACTAGAATAGTTTCGGCTAAACTGTCTTTGACACTCTGGTACAGCAACCTTTGTGGTAAGTGGGGAGAAACTTTCAGGTTAATGATTCCTGTTGGGTTTGCCTGCTGGTCTGTCTCAATTACACTTCACTTGCTATGTCCCAAACTCGAAAGGAGAGCTGAACACCTGCAGTTCCTGTTGGACTCAGCGAAAGCTGAATATGTTTGGTCCTTCTTTGGGTCAGATGACATCTGAGACTTGAGAATCACCCCCTTCCTTGCTTCCAGAACTGAAGAATTAGAATGTCTTGCATGTGATGAGGTGGGCAATCCTCTGTTCTCAGCTACCGAGCAAAAAGTACTCCAATATCTTGAAGGACTTCCTAAACTCTGCCAATGTTTAAACCTCTTTTTCCAGAGAGTTTGGCTTCTTTCACACCTGATGTGTCCACTACAAAGCCATTGCCTTTGAATACTATGACCCTAATTATCCTCTCACGCTGTTCTTACACCTGTTTAAATCCATTGATTTTAATGAGTTAATCCTGATTTATACCAGTGTCAGAGGAGAATCAGTCCCTGTATGTTACATTGAGCCTTACTTTGAGACATGACCTGTGCCACATGTTATTCGGGAACCTGAATTGTTATTCAGTCAAAGACCCATCAAAAAGACCTTGTATAAGTGTTTAATTTGGTGTATCAATTTTGCCTGTAGGCAGATTAGTAGAATATTTGATGTGTATTTCAAAGACTTGCTTATATGTGCATGTATTGTCACCTATGCATATGGAAGCTAAGAGCCGTGCATTTATTGCTATGGATTTATTGCGTGCATCGTTGACAAGTGAAATACTTACTGGCAGCTGGTCTAAGCCAGATAGATCATTGTTAACTGGATTTGAATGTAATCATGCAGTGCTGGCAATGACTGATTTGCTGTTTATCGCTCTCTGGTTTTAAATGAACCTTAGGAATATAGTGCTAGATTCACAAAGATTCTTCGGCACCTAACCCCCAGACTTAGGTATCTAGTCTGGTTTTAGGGGCCAAGTCCCAGTTTTAGGCTCCATTGAGATCCACAAAACTCCCGCCAAATCCTGTGGGCACCTAAACTCACCCAGCACCTACATTTTCAGAGTAAATGTTCCCTCGGCGCCTATGTTTCTGCCTCTTAGCATGTGCGCTGCTGCCTCAATCTAAGCATCTGAACACATAGCCCCTGCTTAAGCCCCAGAGTGACTCATGAACCTGGAAGATAGGCATTAGCCCACCTATTCTGCATTCGGGGCCCAATCTAGTAGATGTGCTCTGAGCCCCTCTGCCCAATGGGGTCCCTTTCAAAGTCTGGCTGGATGCAGAGGTGATAGTGCCCAGCTTATAATGTTCAGCCCAGTGGATTGATTTCTCTCCTGCGAGCTGCAGGAGATCCCTGTTCAAATGTTGTCTCCCTTAGTGGCAGAGGGGGGGAATTGAGCCTGGGTCCCCCACATCACAGCTGAGTGCTCTAAACACTGAACTAAAAGTGACAAGGTGGATGGCACCACCACCTCAACCTCCTCCTTGTCCCACTGTTTGTGAATCGCTGGCAGAGAGAGGCTCCTCCCTGCTGCCTGGACATTGGATCCTAACTCCATGAGAGGTGCGGGGTTTAGCACACATCTCTCTCATTGGTGCCTCCTACTGCCTAGCTTTGGCAGCTCTCTGCCAAGTGTGCTGGCTTTGGTGGATTGAGTTCTGAGACGCCTGTCTCTCCCCGTTCATTGTATAGGGAGCCTAGATGCCGAGCTCTGGCTCTGTGAATTGCAGTGTTGTTCCTGTGATTTTTTTTTTCTAGCCGCCTAAAAGCTAGACAGTGTGCCACTGAGTGTTACAGCGCCCAAGTGCCTTTGCAAATCTAGCCCCATAGTGCATAAGCATGTTAGAAAAAGCATTGGTGTGAGGGTAGGAAAACAGCTCAGGCAGGTGTGAACTCTTCAAAATCTTGTGGGTGGCTTGTTGATAAGCACCTTATAACAGGATAGTTACTGCTTCCAGTTCATCTGCCAGGACCTGTGTGTTAACAGTTCCCTGTGTAGTGGGGAGAAAACCTGTGTGGGAAGAGTGCTGCACTGAATGCACTAATAGGTCTCGTCTGTGGTTCTATGATGCATTAAATTTTAAGTGGCTAAGAATTCTGAGCTCTTTCTCAGCCTTGATAGCATTAATCGGGCATGCCAAGTGGAGGCCCTTTCTCCCTCCTAGGTGCCTCATAAATTTTGGTTTACTTTTATGTGGGTCTGCACTGGAGATGGACCCTAAATCAAAACCCTGTTTCCAAACACAGCCAGGTTTGAGGGAATTCACACTCCAAACTGAGATCTGTATCTGACAGTTGCAATGGTCTCTACAATGGAATGTGAGATCTGAACATGCTGAATCTTTTGTGATATTCAAGACTTGATAAATTTTGCTGGTAGAACCTGTGACGAACTGGGCCTGTTCTCACTGTGGTCTGTGAATGCTGACAGGGGAGTGTGCTGGGATAGTCTGCATTGTAGGATGGGATCTGCCCGAGGGCGCATACCTGAGTGTGTAACATGAGAACCCAGGAAGGGGTTGAAGGCGAGGCGACTCCTTAGCCCGGGAAACTGAAAAAGGCTGTGGGAGGGGTCGCTGAAAGCAGAGGGCTGGAAGCAGGCTGGAGGGAGGCTGGAGAGATGGCTGGGAGGCAGAGATGGCTCTGACCCCCCAAAGGGGGGTGGGCTGGCATGCCCTGGGACCCCAAGCTGGACCTAACTGAGGGGGGGCCCTGTTGTCTGTGCCTGCAAGACCTGTCTTGGACTGTATTCCTGTCATCCAAATAAACCTTCTGCTCTACTGGCTGGCTGAGAGTCATGGTGAATCGCAGGAAGCCGGGGGTGCAGGGCCCTGAGTCCCCCAATACTCCGTGACAACTGGTGGCAGCGGTGGGATCTACTGCACCCCCGTGGACGGCGCTTCCTGCAGCAAGTGACTGGGGAGCAGTAAAACGAAGGGGGATTGACGGGGACCAGGCCGGCTGAAGAGTGGGAGAGAGACGGTTATTACCCCTGGGAGTGTGTGACCAGCGAGAAGGACTTTTGCAGTAACAGGGTCCCCCGGGGGGATCGCAGCGAGTGGTCCCAGGGGCGGAGGAGTCTGCAGCTCGACCCTGGCAGAGAGGCGGTGACCTCGAGAAGGGCTGGCACACTAGGGGTCCCCCTGGGAACTGTGGGGAGCTGTGAGCACACAGGCCGGTGAGTGGCCAGCAGGAAGATGTATGCCAAGCGGCTTAAGAGCGACCTGGTGGAGCTGTGCAAGCAGAGGCGGCTGCGCATTGGGAGGCTCACCAAAGCACAGCTCATTGCCCGGCTGGAGGAGGAAGATCGCGCGAATGAACTGATCCCTGTGTCTCAGGGAAGCAGCCTGGCAAATGCAGCGCAGGCCCCAGTGTCTGTCCCAGCTGGGAGTGGTCAGCCGGCTGCTGAGGGCTTCCCGAGACCCCTCCTTCCTATGCCTAAGGGAAGGGTGGGGAGGAGCCCAGCAAATACCGAAGGCGCCGTGGCCCCCCCGGCCAGCAGGGGACCCTCCCGGCGAAGCTCGCCGGCCAGCAGAGGATCCTCCCGGCGACGTTCGGCATCCGGGGAGCGGAATTGGCTGGAATGGGAGAAAGAGCTAAAACTGAGAGAGCTGAAGGATCGTGAACAACAGAGACAGCATGAAGAGAGACAGCATCAGCGTGAAGAGAGACAGCGTCAGCAGGAACGGGAGGAGAATGAGATACAGAGACAGGAGAATGAGAGACAGCGTCAGCATGACCTGGAACTGGCGAGATTGAAGGGCAGCGAACCCCCGGCTGCGGTGAGTGAGGGGGGACCCAGGACTGCACGGAGCTTTGATAAGTGCATCATGGCCCCATACAAGGAGGGGGAGGACATGGATGACTTCCTGGAGGCCTTTGAGACGGCCTGCGTGCTGCACCGGGTTGATCCCGCGGACAGACTCCGGGTCCTTACCCCCTTACTGGACCCCAAAGCCGTGGCATTGTACCGCCAACTGGGAGAGGCAGAGAAAGGGGACTACGAACTATTCAAAAGGGCCCTGCTACGTGAGTTTGGGCTGACTCCTGAGATGTACCGGGGAAGGTTCCGGAGTCAAGATAAAACCCCTGAGATCTCATATCTGCAACTAGCCGTCCGCATGGAAAGATACGCCAGCAAGTGGGCTGGTGGGGCCCAGACGAAGGAGGACCTGATTAAACTGCTGGTACTGGAGCAACTGTATGAGCGGTGCCCATCCGACCTGAGGCTGTGGTTGGTGGACAGAAAGCCAGAGAACCCGCGACACGCCGGGCAGCTGGCCAATGAGTTTGTAAAGAGCCGGTCAGGGGGTGGCAGGGAGGAGCCCCAAAGGAACAGGCCCGCCGCGATGCAGAGAGAGAGTCACCCTGGGACCTCCCAAAGGGGGAATATGGGGAATCCCCTCCCACGGGGAATGCCCAGCGTCAGGGACAACCGACCGGCTCGAGGGGACCCACAGGACATGAGCTGCTATTACTGCGGCCGAAGAGGCCACGTTCGGGCCCAGTGCCCCAAGCTCAAGGACAGACTGAGCAGACCGAACCCGCATAGGGTTAACTTGGTAGAGGCCCAGACGGACGAGGGGCAGGCTTCTCACGCAAGAGGGGCTGGCAGCTTATCAACTGCTCAAGAGAGAGAAGGGCCCCAGGCCAGCTCCTCTAGGGGGCTGGATGCCCCAGACTCAGGGTTTTTGGTTTATACGGTGGGCGCGGGGCTGTCCCTCCGGAGAGAGTACCTTGTTCCCCTGGAGGTGGATGGGAGGAAGGTCAATGGATACTGGGATACGGGCGCAGAGGTGACGCTGGCCCGGCCCGAGGTGGTGGCCCCAGATCAGGTGGTGCCCAACTCCTACCTGACCCTGACGGGGGTGGGCGGAACACCAGTCAAAGTGCCCGTGGCAAGGGTACACCTGAAGTGGGGGGCCAAGGAGGGCCCCAAGGATGTGGGGGTACACCCGTATTTGCCCACTGAGGTATTGATGGGGGGGGACCTGGAGAACTGGCCAAGCAACCCCCAAAAGGCACTGGTTGTGACCCGCAGTCAGAGCCGGCGAGGGGCCCTGCGCCCTGGCCTTGGGGGGGGTGCCTTGCCTGAGGCGCAGGACCCTAACCTGGTGGGGAGGGAACGCCCAGGGACACGGCTCAGGGAGGCTGCAGCTTCAGACCCAGCGGGCGAGAAAGAGCAGGTGGCCATCCCTGTCCCAGCTGCTGAGTTCCAGGCCGAGTTGCAGAGAGATCCCTCCTTGCGGAAGATAAGGGACCTGGCTGACCTCAATGCGGTACAGACCATGGGACGAGGTGGCCGGAAAAGGTTCCTGTGGGAGAAGGGGTTTCTGTACCGAGAATGGGCTCCCCCAGGGAAAATGGAGTCAGGGGGGATTAGGAGGCAGCTGGTGGTACCCCAGAAGTATCGCCGCCAGCTGCTGTGCCGGGCCCATGACATTCCCCTCTCAGGGCACCAGGGAACCTGGCGTACCCAGCAGAGGCTGCTACGGAGCTTTTACTGGCCTGGGGTCTTTGTTACTGTCCGACAGTACTGCGGATCCTGTGACCCCTGTCAGAGGGGGAGGAAGGCCTGGGACAAGGGGAAAACAGCTTTAGGACCCTTGCCCAGCATAAAGGATCCTTTCCAGAGGGTGGCCAAGGTTAAAAGGGCGGCTCTAAACCAAGAGAGCCCAAAGCACAGACCTCCAGACTGGAGCGCTGGGAGAAGACCACAGCCCAGTTGGAGCCCCAGAGGTATGGGGGTGGGAAAAGGGCGCAGGCCGCATAAACCTTCCCACATGCGAACTGCGAGTGCCATCAAGCACCCCCAACCTAAGGGGGAGGGTGAAACTGGAGGGGCCTGGTGTAATTCTCACCAAGGAATGGGAGGGATGCGGGGGCATCCATGGGAACGGGGGTAGGTTCGAACTTCCCCGGGTCACTGGCTAAAGTGACCCTGCTCAGTTCGGTCTCGAAGGGGGGAGAGATGTGACGAACTGGGCCTGTTCTCACTGTGGTCTGTGAATGCTGACAGAGGAGTGTGCTGGGATAGTCTGCATTGTAGGATGGGATCTGCCCGAGGGCGCATACCTGAGTGTGTAACATGAGAACCCAGGAAGGGGTTGAAGGCGAGGCGACTCCTTAGCCCGGGAAACTGAAAAAGGCTGTGGGAGGGGTCGCTGAAAGCAGAGGGCTGGAAGCAGGCTGGAGGGAGGCTGGAGAGATGGCTGGGAGGCAGAGATGGCTCTGACCCCCCAAAGGGGGGTGGGCTGGCATGCCCTGGGACCCCAAGCTGGACCTAACTGAGGGGGGGCCCTGTTGTCTGTGCCTGCAAGACCTGTCTTGGACTGTATTCCTGTCATCCAAATAAACCTTCTGCTCTACTGGCTGGCTGAGAGTCATGGTGAATCGCAGGAAGCCGGGGGTGCAGGGCCCTGAGTCCCCCAATACTCCGTGACAGAACCCATCTCTAGTTTATGCAGAAAATATCACAAGAGACATCTGCGTTTTTTTGGCAGTATCAATATTGTAGGCTAAGTGATCAGAACAAAGATGAACTAAAAAAAAAAGTCTGCACTCACAGTTTTCCTGGGTAGTTTTCCTTTCCTTTTCCCAGTTTCCCAGCCTTTTGTTCTGAAATGGAAATATTGATACCACTCCCCACTGGGAAGAGTAGGCAAGATTAAGGTTTAAGAGTGATGGTGCATTCTGCCATCTTGTGGACATTTGTATTAGGACAGGTTTACCGTATGGAATGGAAATCCATCAACCTCATGAAAAAACTCGTACAGATACAGACTTAATTAATTGGCCTCTCAGAGTTGGTAAGACAACTCCCACCTGTTTATGCTCTCTGTCCTCAATATATGTTCCATCCTATATGCATCCGAAGAAGTGGGCTGTAGTCCACGAAAGCTTATGCTCTAATAAATTTGTTAGTCTCTAAGGTGCCACAAGTACTCCTGTTCTTCTTTTTTTTGTATTAGGACATCACCAAAGCAAGTGGTGATGTTTAAAATTTGTTCTCAACAGCCCAGATAGATTTAATTTTTTTAGGATTTTTTTCCGTCTTTTTTCAAGCTGATCTGTTGCTTTTGGGAACAAACCGCCTTTGTTTTGAAAGAGTGTGCAGTAATGGTGGTAGTAAGCAAAAGAATGAGGGTTAGGGTTAGGGTTAGGGTTGGGGTAGAAGGAGTGTTCCTTTTCATTTGTACAGAGTCTAACACTTTGGAGAGACTACTGGAAACACATAACGACAGGATATGCCTTGTGTTGCCAAAATCTGGAGGCTTATGGGTAATACTCCATTTGTGTGGACAAAAAGTGGAAGTCAATGGGATGTGGGCACCTAAGTCACTTAAATTCTTTTGAAAACTTTCCCCAGAGAGACTGCTGCAAATAGTTTTCGGGGCGGGAGGGGATATATTTTGAAGGTAAATAAGTATTTTCTGTTCATACGACCCACTTTGTTATTGCAGGGCTTTTTGGTGCTGTGTTTGCTCAGATGCAGTGTCGGGTTCTCGTCATCCTCTTAGTTTTCACCTGGCTTGTCAGCTGCTTTGACAGAGGCACAGGAGACCAAATGACTTGCCTGACATTGAAATATCATGGACGTGTGGCTCTTAGCCTTAGGGGGGATCATGCAGCATGTGCAGTGCTTTCACGGCCATTGGGGTCTGGTGGGCTTGGAAATGGTTATCACTGAATGCAGTGATCTCAGCTGATTAAATTCTGCAGATGGCAAAACCCCAACAAGCTATAAATTAACCAAACGAAAACCAACCTGATGCACAAACAGCCATATTTTGCAGGTCTCCATGTTTAGCTCTCCCCTCAGGCAGGGCCGGCTCTAGGATTTTTGCCGCCCCAAGCAGAAACAATTTTGGCCGCCCCGCCCCCCCCCCCCCCCCGTTTTTTTCTTACCCTACCCCCGGCCCCGCCTCAGCTCCGCCCCTTCCCCAAATCCCCATCCCTGCCTCCTCCCCCCAGGCTCTCAAGCCTGGGAGGGAGGGGGAGCTGTTTCACGCGCCGCGGCCGCTCAGGATCTCCCCCTCCCTCCCAGGTTTGAGAGCCTGGGAGGGAGGGCGAGCAGCGGCGTGCGAATCAGCTGTTTCGCGCGCCGTGGTGCACGAGCGGCAGCAGCAGAGGTGAGCTAGGGCGGCCGGGGCACATTTTTAGGGGCGGCATTCTGGCGCTGGCCATGCCGCCCCTAAAAATGTGCCGCCCCAAGCACCAGCTTGTTTTGCTGGTGCCTAGAGCCGGCTTTGCCCTCAGGGTAGATGCAGTTCCACAAGCAGAACTTTGGCCACCTTCTCAAGAAAAACAATTTAATGCAGTATTTTATTTCATAAAGAACAAGAATGGCACAATCCCTCTAATTTAACAGTAATAAAATCTTTCGAAGCTTGTCTTATAGTATAAATGCATTTAAAATGTGTTGGGTTTTTTTTGACCGCTTAGTTCACAGCAGGGCTGTAAGAAGCCATTTGTTTTAGCGGGTTCTGGAATACCTGGCGTAAACCTCGCCATGGTTTCCTGGACCTTTCACACCCGTTGCCCCCGTGTTGGTAACTTTCCTGACCTAATTCTCTCCTACCAATGATGCCTTTGAACCAGTGACCTACCAATTAAGCCTTTCTCTCCAAGGAGCTCCAACAGTTGGTGACTAAATACAAAAGTCACTTGCAAATAGGATAGAATGATTTTATGCCTATTTCACAGATGTGGAAACTGAGTCACCGAGGTTAGGTGACTTAGTTCAAGGTCACAGAGAGTGAATTGCAGACCCGAGACTAGATCCCAGGAGTTTCCCAATTCCCCTGGGCTAGTCACCTGTTTCTCTGGCTCATAAATCAAGGTTACAAACAGTGTGAGAGAAGAAACGACATGAGTAGCGATAAGAAATAAAACTATGTAATCTTCAAGAGGGGACCAGAGGAGTGAGGTTCGAAAGAACTTCTCACATTCATAGAATGCAGAGTTGTCTGTATATCATTTTACATTGCATTCCTTAGACAGGCGCAAACCATCCTTTCTGTAAATCGTTAGCTTATATATTGTATCACTGTGACAGGTTGTGCTGTTGTATTGTCTATTAAAAACAACGAACATTTTCTTTCCAGTAGAGGGCGCAGCATTGCGAACACTAGGGGTCTGACTCTTCACTGCCTTGCACCTGACACTTAGTTTGTTCGTGTGTAGATAACTACACAGTGTGGAAGGCAATGAAGGAGCTGGCCTGAGAATTTTTGTAGCTTAAAAAAAGTAGCTCGAGCTGCAAACAGCAGTTATCTTGGAGAAGGACAAACTTCAAAAGGGATAGGTTCTCTTGGGCATCTGAGAGCTTAACTGAGCATAAATGATGCCTGCTCCAAAGGACCTGCGTCTTGTTGAAATGAAGCTTCTAAAAAACCTTCAGAGACTGCCATGGGTACTGTCCCCTGGTGAAGAAGGAGTCCTAGCTTCAGCTAGGCATCTGGAGCTGGGGTGGGGAGCACAAGAGGAGGGGATAATTTGGAGAAATCTAAGCTGAATCCTGCTCCTGCTGAAGAGTTTGGGAGTTTTGCAGATGACTTCAGTGTGGCAGGAGCAGGCCTGAGCAAGGCATTTTAAAGGGCCAGCATTGCAAATAGCGATTAGCAGCTATGTATCTTCCTGGCGTGTATACTTTAAAAGTCGCATGTCATGGTGTGTGTGCTAGTGAAACAGGTACTGTATAATATTACGATACATCCTCAAAGCAGTGTATAGTTCCAATAATTGGAACACCCTGGTGAAGTATTATCGCCTGCTTTACAATGTGGAAACTGAGTACAAAGAGGTTAGGTGATTCTCTAACATCATACAAGTTAGTGGCTGAGCTGGGATCAGATCAGAGGAGTTTTTGGCTCTCCTTACTGCACACAGTCCCTTTGTTTCCGAATTGAAATGAAGCAAAGCATAGCTCTCCGGTTCCAACATAGATGTGCCATGACAATTTTTTTGCTGCCATTAGATGGCAGTGGGTTTTCAGCTATTTCATTGTGTGTACAGCATATGTTTGTATGAACGTGTTCTAGAGACCAGTGATGCAGACTCGCGCAGCTGCTCACAATGTCAAAATAATTCTGCAGGAAGCACATTTCTTTCAGTTCCCCTATTTAAAGAAATGGGAAACTGCACTGTCCGTTGTGGTTTAGGCAGTGGGGCCTTTAAAGAGTCTGTCTCTGCTCAGTCATGAAGCAAAGATCCTCCCACCTAAATTTAGTATCCAAAAGCTCCACTCCAGGTGGAGAATCACCTGTATCTGTTAATAGAACTCTGAATAATGATTCTGAGTCACTGGAGGGAAAGACCAGCACTGGTCCTTAAAACATCCTGTTTCATATATGTGTGTGTGTGTGTGTGTGTGTGTGTGTGTGTGCGTGTGCACATGTCAGGAATGGTCTAGATAATACTTGGCCCTGCCATGAGTGCTGGGGACTGGACTAGAAGACCTCTCAAGGTCTCCTTCCAGTCCTACGTTTCTGTGATTCTATGTGCAGATACATATATAGGTGTGCTTTTGTCTATCCTCAGTGAAGGTTTTCCCCATCCTAAAAATTACAAAAGTATCTCTGAAACTTGATCCTGCCTCCTGACCTTCACTTTTTGTACAGCAGGAGAGCAGCTAACAAGCTGGTAGCTTAGAAAGCATTGTCACAAGAGTGAAGTACAATGTTTTGTAGTAAGTATTCATAGAAGATTAGGGTTGGAAGAGACCTCAGGGGGTCATCTAGTCCAACCCCCTGCTCAAAGCAGGACCAACACCAATTAAATCATCCCAGCCAGGGCTTTGTCAAGCCGGGCCTTAAAAATTTCTAAGGATGGAGATTCCACCACCTCCCTAGGTAACCCATTCCAGTGCTTCACCACCCTCCTAGTGAAATAGTTTTTCCTAATATCCAACCTAGACCTCCCCCACTGCAACTTGAGACCATTGCTCCTTGTTCTGTCATCTGCCACCATGAAGAACAGCCTAGCTCCACCCTCTTTGGAACCCTCCTTCAGGTAGTTGAAGGCTGCTATCAAATCCCCCCTCACTCTTCTCTTCTGCAGACTAAATAAGCCTAGTTCCCTTAGCCTCTCCTCATAAGTCATGTGCCCCAGCCTCTAATAATTTTTGTTGCCCACCGCTGGACTCTCTCCATTTGTCCACATCCTTTCTGTAATGGGGGGGCCCAAAACTGGATGCAGTACTCCAGATGTGGCCTCATCAGTGCTGAATAGAGGGGAATAATCACTTCCCTTGATCTACTGGCAGTGCTTCTACTAATGCAGTCCAATATCCCATTAGTCTTCTTGGCAACAAGGGCACACTGTTGACTCATTCCAGCTTCTCGTCCACTGTAATCCCCAGGTCCTTTTCAGTAGAACTGCCGCTTAGCCAGTCGGTCCCCAGCCTGTAGCAGTGCATGGGATTCTTCCATCCTAAGTGCAGAACTCTGTACTTGTCCTTGTTGAACCTCATCAGATTTCTTTTGGCCCAATCCTCCAATTTATCTAGGTCACTCTGGACCCTATCCCTACCCTCCAGCGTATCTACCTCTCCCCCCAGCTTAGTGTCATCCGCGAACTTGTTGAGGGTTCAACCCATCCCATCATCCAGATCATTAATGAAGATATTGAACAAAACTGGCCCCAGGACCAACCCCTGGGGTACTGCACTTGATACCGGCTGCCAACTAGACATCGAGCTGTTGATCACTACCCGTTGAGCCTGACGATCTAGCCAGCTTCTGTATTCAGTATGCTGGGGGAGGGGTTGAAAGCTTTTATAGAATGGCCTGAAGAATCAAGATAGTTACTCAGCTGGCATCTTGAATGTTTGCTGGCCTAAGGTTGGTTTGAACTCCCTCCCACCTACAGATCTTCCCCAAAGCATCCACATGCACCTTTAAATCTCCAGTGAATAGTTAGTTGTTTTATGTTCTAAGAAGTACAGTACTTGATGTGTCGCAGTAGATATGTGGCATTCTTGAAAGTGTGTTTTGCTTTGCTTTATAATATGTGGTAAACATTGAGTATAAGAGTGGATTTGATGTCATCTGGCTCAGTGTCTAAGAATGACTCATCGTTGTGTGCGTCTGAACTGCCCTGTGGGTTACCCCTCACTCTTCTCCCTCTGTTTATCATTGTCCATCCTGTTTGGAAGGATTAAAAACAAACAAAAAAGCCATAGCTGATGCTGGATTTTCAGTAGCAAGTGACCTTTTATTTAGTGGAACTGATTGAACTCTCTTCTCCAATACCTATTTGATTGTATGTAGTTGCTGTTTCAAGTGCTAGTCCATGTGTGTATTCCACTGTGGGGTAAGCATGCACCTGAGGCTGGAATATTCTTGCAAGCAGCGTCCACTGGTCCGTGCCTGTACCCCTGCTCTCCTCGCACTCCACAAAGAGGGTACAAATGATGTCATGGACCAACCGTCTTTCTGGTTCCTTCTTACCGTGGTATGGCCCGAATAGGACTATCCAGTTTTCAGTGTTTCTCCTTTCTCTTCAGCCCGATCCTTGTTTTCAAACCTATAAATATTTCTAAGTTTGTTAGGTTTCATAGAATCATAGAATATTAGGGTTGGAAGAGACCTCAGGAGGTCATCTAGTCCAACCCCCTGCTCAAAGCAGGACCAACACCAACTAAATCATCCCAGCCAGGGCTTTATCAAGCCGGGCCTTAAAAACCTCCAAGGATGGAGATCCCACCACCTCCCTAGATAACCCATTCCAGTGCTTCACTATCTTCCTAGTGAAATAGTGTCAAGTATCAGGGGGTAGCCGTGTTAGTCTGTATCTCCAAAAACAACAAGGAGTCTGGTGGCACCTTAAAGACGAACAGATTTATTTGGGCATAAGCTTTCGTGAGTAAAAACCTCACTTCTTCGGATGCATACTTCTTCTATGCATCCGAAGAAGTGAGGTTTTTACTCACGAAAGCTTATGCCCAAATAAATCTGTTCGTCTTTAAGGTGCCACCAGACTCCTTGTTGTTTCAAGTGAAATAGTGTTTCCTAATATCCAACCTAGACCTCCCCCACTGCAACTTGAGACCATTGCTTCTTGTTTATCTTTAGTTGTATTAGTATTGCTAGTGGAGAGTGACAATAGGGTAAGTAACTTCCCTTTTTTGACTCATGTCCCTTTTTGGAAGTTGTCTTGAATATTATGAGGGTTGTCTCACTTCGGTGCAGACAGTTAATGATACAGCTGTCATTCAACTTCCTAACTGGGTAAGGAACTATAACCCAGCTGTGCAAGAAGAGGGGAATTTATGCTTCTTACGTTCCTTTTTAAAAAGTCAATCTTAGCATTTATGAGTGGTGTTGGATTGACAGTCCTTGTATGTATGAGACAGGTAGGAACGAGAGTACAAGCTTCCATCACACCTCAACCCTGACCCGGAGGGACCAGGTCTAGGGACAAGTGATTAGTTGAGTCTCTGAGCCATTTAGTCCTTGCCCTCTCAACAGGCTGCCAGTTAAGATAACAATTGTGGAGGTGGGTTTGTGATGTGGACATGGCTTGAGCTCTACAGACCCATTTTCTGTAAAGCTATCAGTGACAGCGGTGCCTCATTTAAAGAAGCATCAACTAAGGTCTCATGTATGCTAAACTTTTCCTATAGAGTCCTATGATTGCTACCATTGGTGGAGCTGGATGAACCGCAGCAACAGTGGGAGCTCTAGTGTAGACAAGGTGCTGCTGGCACGTCTACCGCCAGGCCAACTAGACTTGCTCAAATCAGGGTTAGACGACATAGTGGTTAAAATACCTGGACTGCTGTCTGCACTAGGTTCTCTGTGCTGCCACCTTGGTAGAGTGGCATTGCCAATTGTGGAAGATTTTGTGTGCTGTGCTGGCGTGGAGGGCTCACTAGTGAACAATGCAGATCTCACTCCTTCCATGAGGCACTTCAGGGACTGGGCACAGATCTCTTTGGAGGTGGTAGGCAATGCTTATGTAGAGGTGATTGATAAAACAACCTTATCAGCGTAGCGCCGAGTGCTTCCGAGTCCTTGAGACCCTTCCTCTCTGTACAGAACCCATCGCTTGGAATACAGTTCTGTTGATTACCCTGTCACCTTTCACCTTTCCTTATAAGGCTTCCAAGTCCCCGGAGTTACAGTGCGGGTCGTTCTTTCCTGTTCGTTGTTTTCAGTGCAGCTAACTGTAGCCCACCCAACCCCTTTCCCAGGCAAAACTGGATTTTTCCTCATTATGTATCTTGGCTGCCTGAGGTTGCTAAGCAACATGCCCCTGTTCAGCATTCTTCTGCAAGCTAGCTTCACCTTTAGCCAGTGGTTGCTGTAGGCAACCCCTCCCAGCAGTGCACTCAACGCCTCCTTTATCCCTGCCAAGGGTGGGGCGGGGGAAGGATGCAGGACCTTGGACCACAAAGGTCACACTGCTTTGTGACACAACAACTAGCATGACCTGCTCCTGGAGACACGTGGACTTAGAAATCACATGCTCAGGTGCCACGGTAACAAGTGTGGTGTACGAACCTAAAAACAATCGATTATGCTTGCGGGTGGGGAGCTTCAGCATCCGAAAGCACAAGCCTCTCCCACTTGAGCTACGGGAGTAGTTCTGTTAGCTGTCACTAACACTGCTGCATCCAGCCACTAGGGGTATACCTGATCACCTGTTCTAAGCTAGCTGATTACTGTACCTCTAACAAGGACACATGCTCCTTTCAGATATATTGTAAATCTGCAGTACATCATTCATAGCTATGAATTTGTAGTCATTCCTGGATAAATTTGTATCCATTTATTCTTTTGCAGAGGGACTGTCCGGTTTGGCCAATGTACATGGCAGAGAGGCATTGCTGGCACATGATGGCAAATATAACATTAGTGGATGTGCAGGTGAATGAGTCCTTGATGGTGTGGCTGATGTGGTTGGGTCCTCTGATGGTGTCGCCAGAGTAGATATGGGGACAGAGTAGGCAACGAGGTTTGCGACAGGGATTGGTTCCTGGGTTGGTGTTTCTGTGGTGTGGTGTGTAGTTGCTGGTGAGTATTTGCTTCAAGTTGGGGGGTTGTCTGTAAGCGAGGACTGGCCTGCCTCCCAAGGTCTGTGAGAGTGAGGGATCCTTTTCCAGGATAGGTTGTAGATTGTGGATATTGTGCTGGAGAGGTTTTAGCTGGGGGCTGTGTGTGTTGGCCAGTGGTGTTCTGTCATTGTCCTTGTTGGGCCTGTCCTGTAGTAGGTGATTTCTGGGTACCCGTCTTGGCTCTGTCAATCTGTTTCCTCACTTCCCCAGGTGGGTATTGTAGTTTTACGAATGCTTGATAACAAATCGGACATCAGGAATGGTAACATACATAAGCCAGTAAGTGAACACTTCAATCTCCCTGGTCATTCTATTACAGATTTAAAAGTCACTATCATTGAACAAAAAAACTTCAGAAACAGACTTCAAAGAGAAACAGCAGAACTAAAATTCATTTGCAAATTTAACACCATTAATCTGGGCTTGAACAGGGACTAGGAGTGGCTGGCTCATTACAGAAGCAGCTTTTCCTCTCCTGGAATTGACACCTCCTCATCTATTATTGGGAGTGGACTACATCCACCCTGATTGAATTGGCCCTGTCAACACTGGTTCTCCGAAGTTCCGAAGTAACTCCCTGCTCTCCATATGTCAGTATATAATGCCTGCATCTGTAACTTTCACTCTATGCATCTGTAGAAGTGAGGTTTTTACCCACGAAAGCTTATGCCCAAATAAATCTGTTAGTCTTTAAGGTGCCACCAGATTCCTTGTTGTTTTTGTATAATTGTCTATTACTGGGGATTCTGTCCCCCTTCTCTCAGCATCTGGAACTGTCCTGTGGTGGGGATGGAGATAGGACACTGGACTAGATGGACCACAGTCCCAATCTAGGTCAGCAATTTCTATGTTCCTATAACAATTACTCTTCTCATGCCACACCTCCCTTCCCTTGGCATGTGAGTCACTCTCCTTTTGCACACCCACTGACTGCCATATTAGAGGAAGCCACGCTACTTTAAAATGTGTCCCAATCGTCTGACTGATTCACACCTACCCTGTAATTTGTGCTCATTTACGTCCCCACTGAATTTGATCCAGCCCATTTTAGCATATGGCATTTCAGTCTAACAAAGCTAGCTTCTCATATCCCAAGGGTCTTTCCAATACTGCAGTTATTAAAATGACTGTGGAAAGTCCCTGTCAGAAAGCCAGGCTTTATTGAATATAGGTCACAATGTACATCACCAAAGGACCGTACCGCAAGTCAAATCTCCCCTGCCAAGTGAAACGTGTTTTGCCGTTTTGTGCTGTGACTTCCAGTTAGGGGGTTAGCTTTTCACCATCTACCCTCTATGTAGGCTTCGAAGGATTACATTTTTATCGGTAAATATCAGTGAGTGTTGATTTCACCACACACATGCAAACCAACACAAAAATATTTCCATTGATGAAGATCTAAATGTACAGAAGCAAGGTAAGAGAAATACTGCTTGAGAACTTACTGGAGACTGTAATTAAATAATTATTGTTTGACATTCCCCTCTCCCCCCCATAATTTCCCACAACTATGAAAATTTAAATAGCTAAAAATTGAAAAAAATGTTTAAAAATAAACATATCCATTAGAATTCTGCCAAGCCTATGTACATGCCATTTGCCTTAATTGTCAATGGCAGTCTCTTTGGGAGAAGGTCAAGGCTCAGTGAATAGACTGGCTTAATCACCTCTGACCTTTTTAATGAGAGGGTGATTCCCAAGTCAGAATTAAGGTCATTGACAGGGCAAAGCAGATGAAGCTGTTTGTTCCTTTGCTGTCTCTGGAACGTTAAAAAAGAGAAGTCATGGATGAGTGTGGTTTTCTGGTCACAGAGTTTATTCACCTTCACGAACTGGAATATTTTTGCGAGGGGACAAAAGCGTTGTCTATGATTAATGCAGTTGAACTGTGTGACCTGCATCGAATGTAACATCACTGCTGCTTATTGGGGGTGTGCAAAAGACGGGAACTCTTGCTGTTTTTAGACTGTGGTGGGAAGGTCTCTTCCATACGTGTCTGTTAAACTGTATACAGGACTTGTTGTAAATCTGGGGTAGTCAATAGGTGGACCATGAGCCAAATCCGGACCACCAGACACTTGAACGGACCGCAAAATCTTTTTATTTACTTATATTTACACTGCCTGTTGCTGCCTTTGACAGTCCAAGCTGTCAGCCCCATGTGGCTCAGGCTGTCAAAGGCAGCAATCGGCTAGGTAAGTGCATGGCTCCAGGCTCCCGGTGCCCCACACTATCAGTTAAACCAGAGGCAGTGCTCCTGGTAAGGATATGCGCTGCCACAGAGGGGGCGTAGTATGGACATGAAAAAACGTAGTAATTACTTCAGTGGCTGAACGTCAACCTAACTTAGGTTGATTTAATTTTGTAGTGTAGACGTACCTTTATTATTATCATTATTGTTACTGCAGTGTGAAAAATGTTTCTCTGAGGTCTGGACCTTGACTGTACCTTGATCAGGAAATTTGGACTTTGCCAAAAAAAAAAAAATTGATTTTCCCTTTTGTATATCCACAGTGTGGTGGCAAAATAAATAAATAAGAAGGGGTGGGGAGGAGTTTGGCTCATTCTTTATCCCAAATCTGCAGAAAACTTTACAAGCCCTGATCTTGTATTACCTTAATATAAATGGTAATTATGATGCCCCTTTTTGACCCCAGCAGCCAGTCAAAGTTCAGGGCCTTGCAGTGAGGAGTGGAAATTGATGATGGGCTACTACGGTATTTTCATTGATGCAATCTTGTTATTTTCAAGAAATGTAGCAAGTCCTGCTTTTCCGAATGCAGGAGGAACCAAAAACAGAAGGAACGGTTTCTTAGCTTTTCAGCCCCAAATTTCTTTCAGCCATCACCCCCACCCCCCATCCCACAATCTCTCTTTAGGTTTCTCCCAGGACCACACCATGCTTACTGGGTGCTGCTTGACTTCCTTGCTCTTCCTTTGAGTGGGTCTGAGTTTCTCGTTTGCCCCCCTCTCAGCTAATGTTTTCCACAGACGTCACCACCACCCCAACCTGGTCAGAACAATACGCAGTGGGGCTAGTTTCTAAGCAGGCTCCATTATGTTTTGTTTTAGGTGGGACCCCTTGCCTGTCTTTTACTGCTATCTTAAATGAAGGATGCGTTCACACCCATCAGTTTCAACCTGGTTTTAACTTAACCCATAACAAAGTTTAACCCAGCTCTCAACAGTAGTAATAACTGCAAACTTCAAAGTGTGAAGTCCTATTTTACTCTGGTTTTGGAGGCTTAGCCAGCACATCCCTCGGCCCCCATTGGCCTGGAGTGGCAAACCACAGCCAGTGGGAACCGCGATCGGCCGAACCTGCGGACGCAGCAGGTAGACAAACAGGCCCGGCCTGCCAGGGTGCTTACCCTGGCGAGCCGCGTGCCAAAGATTGCCAATCCCTGCAACAGGCCATCCCCTGAGCACCTGGTTCATAGAGGTTCACTAGCCTTTCAGTTCTGTTCTGAGCACCGTATCCCTCTGTACTTCAGGTCCAGACTTCAGCAGCTAATTCCCAGGCCATCAGAAGGCAGCCAGTGTGTAATCTGGGGAGTCTGGGCCCAGGGGCTGTGGTAATGGCAACAATGGGATCTTCTGGGTCCTGATGCTCCTGAGGAAGAGCGGAGTTGGTGGGGTGGGGTAGAGATTTCTTTTGCTGTCCCCCTGAAGATTGGATTAGGCCCACTGGGTTCCACTAGATCCAGGAGGGCAGGGGGATGTAGGCAGCCAGCCACCCCCCAACTCCCCCAGAACACATTGTAAGTGAGAATTAGGTTGCAGGCCATTGTCCTTGCTCCCCATTGGAGGACAGCAGAAGGGAAGGGAAGGGAGTCTGCAGCCTGTTGGCTAAGAAAGGAGTGGGGTGGATTCCTGGCTTTTATTTTCATGTGGAAATCAGGCAAAGCTTAGCCTTGATTCAGAGTTTTGGGCTGCATTTAAAGCAGAAAGTCAGAGTGAAACGCGGGGAGCAAAGGCACGTGAATCAAACCGAAAGGAGGGCCTGTGTGAACTGGAATGGCCAAGTGAGTCACTCCACCCTGTGATTACTCTGGCTGGTCTAAGGACACAGAACCCCACATGGCACACTCTCAGCACTAGAGGGCACTGCAGCATTTCTGTGGAAGGACTGGTAGGCCTTTGGCACCATGGACTCGGGTGGTTAAACAAAGCTATGCACAGAGGAAGCTGTACCGGAGGCTGAGATTGTCACTTTTTCCAAATAGTAAAATATACTGTGTACGGTGGCTACATTTCCATATGCATCCTGAACCAGGGTCATGCCACTCTCTCTTCCCACTGAAAACATTTCAGCTGACCTCAGACTACCTCCCATCATGCATCCAAACACAGGCCCGTGATCTGCATACTGGGACCGAGTGGTCACGATTAGAGAGAGGCTGGCAGAGGCATGTCTGTGTGTGTGTATTCTGGGTTGAAATTGATTAGTACTTTGTGGGAAATGTTTGGTGAGTCGCTCTGCTAATCAAAGCAGATTGGGCCACATCGCTGGAATGGGATTAAAACAGGAGATCTCTGTACGGCCCCTATTACTGTAGTATCTGAGCACCTCCGAGTCTTCACTGTATTTATTCTCCCTACACCCCTGTGAGACAGGGCAGTACTATTATCTCCATTGCACAGATGGGAAATTGAGGTCCAGAGGCCCATATCCTCAAGGTGCCTAACTCCTATTATCTTAAATGGGAGATAGGCACCTAAGTACCTTTGAGAATCTGGGCCAGAGAGACTAAGGGTAAACATTTCAAGAGCACCCAAGTGACTTAGGAGTTTTAGTCCCCGTGACTTTCATTGAAATTTGGACTCCTAAGTGCCTACTACATTTTTGAAAATGCGACTTTGCTGCTTTTGAAAAAGTTACCTGAGTGACTGCCACAGACTGACTGTATGATCTGTGTCTAGAGTCTAGAACTGAGCCCATGTTTCCTATACCCCAAGCTAGTACCCTTCCCGCCGGATCATCCTTCCTCTCCATGGATGAGCCCAGCCACAGAGGTTAGGAGTGTTCAGTACCAGAATTCTGGGCTTGGTCCACCTCCCTTTAAAACTGGCAAACATGGACTGGTTAGGATAAACCAAGAAGGAGCCTGAAGGTTGGCCGAAAATGGGAATTCAGGGAACTGGAGAGGAGAAATTAAAAGTGGTTGCAAGTGGGGCTCTGTGGGTAGTAACAGCAGGGTGCAGGTGGGTGTTCTTGAGCAGTTGCGGGGGAAGGAAGAGTAGGAGTTAGCCCTGGAGAACATGGGAGCAAAGGCAGCAAGGCAGGCAGGGGCACATCGTCCTGGGTGGAGCTAGGAGAAACGGGAGAGGTTGTGGGGACGGAGGGAGAATTTGAGGAACATGAGTGCTGTGAGGCTGCCAGCTGGGTGGTGTTTCATGGCCAGGGTCCTCCAGGAAGTGGACTGGGCAGAATTGCTCCCCAGCTGGCTAGCTGTCACCAGAGATTTGCATGTCCTGGCCATTTTCACAGGCCATGCTCTAAAGTAGCAGTTCTCAAACTGTGGGTTAGGACCCCAAAGTGGGTCACGACCCCATTGTAACGGGGTCGCCAGCCAGAATCATAGAATCATAGAATCATAGAATATCAGGGTTGGAATGGACCTCAAAAGGTCATCTAGTCCAACCCCCTGCTCAAAGCAGGACCAATTCCCAACTAAATCAGTCAGGGTTGGTGTTAGATTTGATGGGACTCAGGGCCAAAGCTCGAGTCCCACCACCCAGAGCCAAAGCCCAAGTCCCACTGCCCAGGACCAAAGCCAAAGTCTGAGCCTCATCGCCCAAGGCTAAAGCCCAAGCCCCATTGCCTGGGGCCAGAGCCAAAGTCTGAGCCTCATCGCCCAAGGCCAAAGCCCGAGTCCCACTACCCAGGGCCAGAGCCAAAGCCCAAGGGCTTCAGCCTGGGTGGTGAGGCTCAGGCTTTGGCTTTGGTCCCCCACCTGGGCAGTGGGGCTTGGGCTTGGGCTCTCCTGGGCTCATGTAGTCATTTTTGTTGTCCGATAGGGGTCGCAGTGCAATGAAGTTTGAGAACCCCTGATCTAAAGGCCAGGGCTGCTTTGGGTCACGCTTTAGAAGTCCACAAGCAGCTTTTGCCACTCTCAGGGCACTCTTTGAGAAATTAACTGATTTGGGAATGAGCATGAGGAATGGCCTATTAATAACAATTCTGCAGACATTTGAGACTAAAAAAAATTGTCTCAAATTAAGCTCTGACTTGTAAGAGTGATTCTTGTTCCCTTACTAAAAAAGAAACCTTTTTTTTCTCTCTCTCAGACTTATAGGTGTATTTCAAAAGAAAAATAGGTTGTGTCTGTTTTGCAGCTATATAATGTTTAAAGAAGAGCTGAAAGGTTTGCTTCATCCTCCTCCATCCCCCCATAAAAATGAACTGCTTCTTTTTTCTTTTAGAAATATCAAGAATGTTGGATGTGTTTTCTCCCCTCCTTTACCTGGAGGAGTCATTAGAATTCTGAGATGTCTTTGTCGGCCTTCAGTTGAAGGGACAATGATGTTGAATCTTTTAACAAAGCTGTCTTTTCTCCCAAGTATTTCTTGGTATTTGAGTTAATAAAAGCAAACAGAAATCTGAGTTTTTAAGAGGCTAACTCAAAATCCAGTTCCTTTTTCAATCAGTCGTCTTGAATGACATCTCCAATGTCATAATCCTCCCAGTTGTCCAGTAAAGTCTTTGATGAAAATCCTGAATTTTTAATAAGCAAATAATAATAATAATAATAATAATATTTCAGGCTTTTAAAATAAATTATAGAAGAGCCAAAAAAAGTCACAACCCATTTTTTCCCCTTTGTACATCCTCTTAAGAACCAGAGCCTCTTTAACATAAAAACTCAGCTCCTTTGTAAAACTTCTTCTAATGTTACATCCCTTACCCGACAGAATAACAGGTTAACATTTCCTGTAGCATTTAAAATTAATCCTCGGCTAGCAAAAGCCCCCTCCCCCCCTTTGCTAAGTGTTTCTTCTGCTGTTATGAAAATAGCAAGTGATACAAAAAATAAGAGCAGAAGTTCTTAAAACGCATGTTTCCTGTCTGTTGCCAGCCCATAAGTAAATCCACTTATGTGCTGCAGTTGAACGTGACATGCAGACTGGGGGATATATATATATAATATATATATATTACAATACAAGTATTTTGCTGGTAGAGATTGTCCCATAACTGGAAAATTTTGATTGTGTTTTCAGATACAATAGGTCATTCAAATATGAGCATTAAAGTATAAGACAGTCAATAAAAAAAAGTCTATGCATCTCTTTGAAATTTCAAACACTGAATTAGGAGAATAAATATTTGAATCTAGGTGAGCATACATAGCAAAAGAATGTGTTAATACTACACTGACCCTATCTGGGCACTGTATATAAATGTGTTTAGTATGGGGGTGCCCTGTAATAGCAGCAAATCTCTCGCTATTACCATCTATGCATAGGAAACTGAGGTGCAGAGAGAGGAAGTGACTTGTCCAAGGCCTCCCAGCACATTAGTGGCAGAGCTAGGACCAGAACCTCTGATTCTGGACTCCCAGCTCACTGGGCCACATTGCTAACCTGATATGTGTTAATTTCGCTATTTAGCATGATATACTCTGCTGTGTTCCATGTCCTTGTGTATTATTGTGTTGTGCATCCCATATTTGCTTCAGTAATTCCTCATCTTACCGCAAGATTGATTTCAGCTAGTCCAGAGCTATGTGCTCCTGCCACCAAGTAAGACTCTGCGAAATAGAAACCCTTGGTTCATCCTTTTAAGTAGGCTCTCACTATGAACCACCAATGTATTTCATTCCTTGACAGCAGTGATGTACGATGCCTCAGATGTTCTTGAACCCAACAACCCTTTCACCTGCTGGTACTAATACAACCATGAAGAAATTGTTCATTGTTGCATTTTATTCCTGTAATGTGTGAGCAGTGGAGCCACTAGAGGATCATCAAGCTGCATTTCTTCCTGCTTTTGTGGCCTTCTTGATTATTTCAGTCCCATTGTGTATTCTGTTTAGGCAACTTTTCCAGACAGAATGTATATGTACGTTTATGGCACGAGGAGGATTCTGGACTGAGGGAACTCCCAGGTACCCTACAAGATGCTAGTTGCTTCTGGGCCCTGGCTTCAGGTTAATGGAAAAGAACCTCCAAAGCTCACTTGATCACACATGTGAATGCCATTATTCACTAAAGCGGTCTTAGGATCCTAGGGTCTTGTTTATGCTAGAGGCCTGTGCACACTCAAGTATTGCCAGCCTCTCTGCTGATGCTGCCAGCAAAGATGTCAGTAGTGCCATTATGGTTTTAATGATGCTGACGTCTCTTCACTTCAAACCCTCCTTAAATCTCTCCTTTTCCATGATTCCTGCAAAAAACTTGACAGGTTTCTGGGATGCGGAGACCACTGCCTGTTATGGTAGCCAGAATTGTCTCATTGTGTTCCTGGGCTATCCCTCCCTAGGATGGGGGGAGGGATAGGTCAGTGGTTTGAGCTTTGGCCTGCTAAACCCACCGTTGTGAGTTCAATCGTTGAGGGGGCCATTTAGGGAAATGGGGTAAAAATCTGTGTGGGATTGGTCCTGCTTTGAGCAGGGGGTTGGATTAGATGACCTCCTGAGGTTCCTTCCAACCCTGATATTCTATGATTCTACTCCATCATGGATCTGTATCCATCTCTTGTCTTATACTTAGGTTACAGGCTCTTTGGAGCAGGGACTGTCTTTTTGTTCTGTGTTTGTGAAGCGCCTAGCACAATGGGGCTCTGAGGTGCTATGTACACATTAGAATAATTCAGTAGGAACAGGACTATGGCCACCAATACCGTTGCTAGATGATGAAAAGACTTATTAGTGATCTGGACTTAATTTGAACCAGCAGCTTACAGATGAAGTACACTCTACTGTATCTTATTACCGATCCATACACCACTGGATCTGAACTAAGCCTTTTTTTTAACTCAAATGAGTAGTATTCTTTTTAATTGCTGACATTTTAAACACAGACTTGCATTTGGGCTGAAATCCAGGTTTCCAGGTTTCACCCCAAATAAGGTTGGTAAAGAAAGCAATCGCTTTCCCTTTGCTCCATTGTTGCTAGTGCCTGTCTTATATTCATTCAGCTTAAGAATACTGGTTCTTTGTGTGTACAGTAGCACTGTACTGCCGCTGCTACGGGTGGGTAACCGGTGGGGGCTTGTCTACATAAGATGCTTATCGTGTTGCAATCTACAGCGGACTGTCTTGCCGTGTGGATCCCACTGCAGAGTACTAAAAGTTCCACAGTGCACTTTGACGTACGCGGTTTGAAGAGGAGTAGAACAAAACTTCCTACAGAACTTTCAGTGCACTCTAGTAGAGTCCACACATCAAGTTAGTGCTGGCAGGCTAGTGTGCTGTAGATTCACACCCTGGCTTGCTGCCAACTAACTGGCCATGTAGACAAGCCCTTAGTGTTTGAAAACTTAATTCTATTCTTAACTGAGAAGAGGTGGAGTTGGATTCAGTGCAAAATGCTAATAAATAGCATCACTAGCTACACCTGCAGAAAGAATATGGAATGTTTTCTGGACGTAACGGACATGTTCCTATCTTGCTACATTAGGCTCCCTCTTTGCCAGCCTTAATACGTCGTTTGGGAACCATGTTAGAAACAACTTTCTTCTAAATAAAACTTCCGTTTGCTTCAGTGGGAGCAGGATTAGGCCAATGCTGAGCACTTTTGAAAATCCAACCTCAGACATTGACACTGCAAATGGCAAGTCAGGGAACTCAGTTACAGCCAGGGTGTAACTTTCCCTGTAGATAGGATGATAGCCTTGGCCAGAACCTCATCTGTGACTTACAACCATTTCATTACCAGGTCAGAGCATAACCCCCATCTCATAACCAGGTTCTCCCTCCTTCCTTGAATTTGCAGTGCTGATGGGTCAATAGCTTGTTTTTATCATGTTTTTGCTGACCACTCTCACCTGCCCAAGCCATAGTCAAACGGTGATTTTAAAAGCAGATTTGGGCTAGAATGTGCTTTATAACATGTTTTTAATTTGGCTCGTTCCCATCCACTCGGACTAGGTAAACAGTGGCGGGGACTGGTTTAGCAGGAAGTATGATTAGACATTGTTGCTCCACTCTGTTTGAACTCCAGTGAGAATGGGGTCTTAGGATCCTAGGGTCTTGTTTATGCTAAGGAGATTTACAAAGCGATTTTTGCTGGTTCTAACACAGTCCAGTTGGAAGAGTGTGTAGAACCAGGAGGAACTCCTCAAGTGTAGGCTAGGTCGCTTTACCAGACTGCTGATTGGTCCGGCTTCTAGCAGGTTTAACCAACATGATATAAAAAATGCATCTGAATGCACAAGCCTCTTCTGTAAAAGGGCATCCGCTGGCAATAACAGCTGAATGAGATGTTAGCACTAGAGAGAAGTTCCTGTGTACATTTCCCCAATATGGACAGCTTGAGGGCCCATCTACACTACAAGCAGCACTGTGTTTGAGGCATCTGGCTTCAATATTGTTATCATTCAACAGAGATACGGCATTGTTTCAGTTTGGACTGTGAATTGGTACTCACTGTGTTTTAAGGTTTCAGAGTGGTAGCCGTGTTAGTCTGTGATCAGCAAAAAGAACAAGGAGTCTTTGTGGCACCTTAGAGACTAACACATTTATCTGGGCATAAGCTTTCGTGGGCTAAAACCCACTTCATCAGATGCATGCAGTGAAAAATACAGTAGGAAGATATATATATACCCAGAGAACATGAAAAAACGGGTGTTGCCATACCAACTCTAACGAGACTAATCAATGAAGATGGGCTATTATCAGCAGAAGAAAAAACACTTTTGTAGTGATAATCAGGATGGCCCATTTCCAACAGTTGACAAGAAGGTGTGAGTAACAGTAGGGGAAAATTAGCATGGGGAAATAGTTTTTACTTTGTGTAATGACCCATCCAGTTCCAGTCTTTATTCAAGCCTAATTTAATGGTGTCCAGTTTGCAAATTAATTCCAGTTCTGCACTCTCTCGTGGGAGTCTGTGTTTTAAGTCTCCTGCAACTGCATTGATTCGGGAACTAGGATCGGGGCCCTGTACAAAATGGAATGGAGCTATCACCATGTCCTCGGACCATTGTGTGGTAACTGGGTCCTTTAATACTCTTCTATGTTTAGTGTAGATGGGCTCTTAAGTATTTCAAGGTCCACAGCAGCAGGACCCCATCTGTCCAAGTGAGGAGGAGGCCAGGACTGACTCCTGAAGCATCTAGACTGAATAGATCATTGACCAGCAATATGAAGGGGGAAAAATGGAACGTTAGCTGACGGGCCTTTCAGCTGGAAAGAGTAAGGGGACAAAAATAAGCCCATTAGTGTGTGAGCAGCCACCTTGTTTTATAATCCTGGTATCGTTTTTCTGTTTTATTTTTTGTAATGGTTGGTTTAACAATTAAAAGGCTACATTGCACTTTGGTTTTTCCAGTCTGCTGCATCGTGTGACCCCTGTGACTTTTAGTTAAACCTCGTTATATAATGGTGGATTGTTGTGTTTTTTTGGAAAACCTCCATTTATTCCTTTATTAGCAGAATTTGCTGTTTTGTTTTGTTTTTCATATTGTCGTCTCGTTTCCCCCCACACACACTCACTAGAGGCGTCAGTCTGGGAGCGGGGTCCTTTCTTCCTTTCTTTTTCAAATCTTTGGAGAAAATGGTTTATTTTAGTTTGCTTGGGTTTCAGTGCCTTTCCCTGCAGCAGGGGGGAAAGACTACGTGATGTGCAGCAGGTATTTGTGAATGGATCACAACCCTGTGACTCCCTGTCGCTCGACCCAAGGGGAGGGGGGGAAAACTGTGACTCTGTATGATTCGCTGTGGCTGGAAAACTTTTTCAGCACAGAGGTTCTTAGGCCAGGAGGAAGCTTTCTTCTGGCCCAAGAACAATAAAGGGGTCAGCAGTATGATCCTCCCTCCTACACCCTCTTCCTTCCATTGTGAGGGGTATGTGCAAATATCCCAGGCTGCCTTTGCTTCTGTTGGGCCCTAAGAGAGTTTTAGTAACATGTGTGACATAACAGAAAGATTCTTAGATTCTTGAATAACCTAGTAAAATTTGTAATCTGAGTTACAAGAAACAAAGAACGAGCCCCTTGAGTTTTCTACATCTCTGGTGTGAAGTTAGTGCTCATGAAAGGTACCAAAGCAAATTTCTGATATACGCCCCTGGCACTTCTAATGCACCTATCTCTGAAGTGTCCAGTTATCACTGATGTTCTTCTATTGGACTGGTACAACATGGGCAGCAGCAGCTTCTTTCCCAGTGCCCTGCCAGTGTGCCTCCTTATCTCCTCACCTGGAAGGCCACTTATTCAGATGAGAGAATGGCTTAGTACCAATGTCTGCTCAGTCCTTGGTCTCTTCCTGCAACACCTTGTTAACTCTTTGTTTTGTGATTGAACATCCAGAATAGCGGGGATCTCTTCTGCCCTCGGAGTGTGTGTATGACTCCTGTTAGCTGCTGGAATTCTACCCTGGGTACCTAATACGTGAGGTAGCCTCCATCACTCATTACAGTCTCATGGTGGGATATTGGCATTTCTAAACAGATGTACGTTTTTGCAGCATCACAGATGCAGCAGAGGAATGCAGTAGAAAAGGATGAGCTTCTGTAGCGTTTATACGAGCAGGTTGATCAAGAGGAGTATAAACTTCTCCTATTGTAAGGTGGTTGGTTGGTGTCATTAGATGGCCACCTGGTTGACATCTGGAAAAGCTGTTATTGTTCATGGTGAGGCAAAAGCCAGAACTGGCTGTGAGGACACACATCACTGTTGCTTGATTGCACTAGATTCACAGAGAAACACCATAATCTGCATGCTATGTCCCCTATCTAACATGCTCAAGTTACTTTGAAGATGAAAAACTGTGTGTGTATAACTGTTAATGTCATGGCATGCCGGGCTTTGCTTTAGGACTTTCTCGTTAGTTTTCTTTTAAAGCTGGCATTGTATAGAGGGAAGGGAAAAAACCCACTCCCAGTTTACTTTAAGCACAACCTGGATTGAAGAGCTTATTAAATAGCCACAGAGACGAGGGACTCTGTTTGTAAAATCACCCTAGTAAGAATCTGCCCTTTTCTCTACAATGACTAGATACTAATATATTGCTTGATTGCATCCCAGAGTGGTGGTGCGGAATGGACCTGGGGTGGATTCTAGCACTGGTTAGAAGCGTAAATATGAAGGTGACATGCCATGTGTCTGATCCTGCTGTCATTGTCCTCCTGCTGTGTAATAACACCTTGGTGCTAGTGGTCAGGATTTCCTCACACCAACGGACTTTCGGCTTTGGTGGGGGAAGTGACCATTAAAGAGCTTCAGAGTAACAGCCGTGTTAGTCTGTATCCGCAAAAAGAAGAACAGGAGTACTTGTGGCACCTTAGAGACTAACAAATTTATTAGAGCATAAGCTTTCGTGGACTACAGCCCACTTATGCATCCGAAGAAGTGGGCTGTAGTCCACGAAAGCTTATGCTCTAATAAATTTGTTAGTCTCTAAGGTGCCACAAGTACTCCTGTTCTTCTCATTAAAGAGCTGATCCTCACTGCTGAGAACTAAGCCGCTATCCTCTTGAATACGTGCAACCTGACATGTTCTGCAGAGCAGCATGATGACTTCTCTCGTTTCCCCCCACCAGACATACAGACCTCCCTGTGTATGTCTGTGGGAATTCCTCCTCCCAGTCTACAAGTGCTCTGGGAAGCAGCTGTGTGTCACAGGGGAGGGATGCAGTACTCAAGGTAAACTGAACTTGGCTCCACCAAAGCTGTGAGAGCCCAGGACGCCTGTCAACACAGGGGTAGGATCCTATGGATCCTGGCGTAACTTGCACCCCCGTTGGTACTTTAGGGGCTGTGTTGGCGATCATTGACACTGTGACTCTCCCCATGCCCATCTACATACAAACTGTAACAACCTCTACAAGGACACTCCTAATAAACTCCATTCTAATCGCAATGTTAGTTCTTTGCTATAATGTTCTATTGGTTACTTTAACTTCTGTCTGCATTAAAGGATGCTTTCAGGCCAAGATTCTGCAAAGGGACTAGTGATTTTGGGGGCCCAATTTGAGACACATTTAAAAGGGACCAATTTTCAGAGGGCAGATGCTCAGCCTGAAAATTGGGCACCCAAAATCAGGGCCGGCTCCAGGGTTTTGGCTGCCCCAAGCAGCCACCAAAAAAAAAAAAAAAAGCTGCGATTGCGATCTGCGGCGGCAATTCGGCGGAAGGTCCTTCGCTCCGAGCGGGAGTGAAGGACTGGCCGCCGAATTGCCGCCGAATACCTGGACGTGCCACCCCTCTCCGGAGCGGCCGCCCCAAGCACCTGCTTGCCAGGCTGGTGCCTCGAGCCGGCCCTGCCCAAAATCACTGGTTGTTTTTCAAAATCTTGACCTCTATTTTTTGTCCTTATCCATATTATCAGTAACACTTCAGATCAGAGGTTCTCAAATTGTAGTCTGTGGACCACCAGTGGTCCGCGAGCTCCATTCAGGTGGTCCGCGAACAGTTCCCTCTAAGGTGCGCGCCTGGGCGGCCGCACACAAGAGAATGAAGGGCCACCCACCTAATTAGTGGCTCCACTAATTAGGAGTCTGGACCCTGGAGAAGACACACATGTAAGGTGAGGTGGTGGCCTTGGGGGAAAATAAGAGGTAGGTGGGAGGGGGCAGTGAGGTGAGAAGAGGGGGTAGGGGGAATTTGGGACGTGTAGGGCTGCAGCGGCCAGAGAAAGAGGCGACTTTTCCCAGCTCCAGGTCTGCGGCTGCCAGGGAGAGACGGCCCTCCTTCCCAGCCTCAGCTCTGTGGCTGCTGTGGAGGGGAAGAGTCCCCCCTCCTTCCCAGCCCCACCTCTGAGGCTGCCACGGCAGGGAAGAGAGGGCACATCCATCACATTAGAAAGGTAAGATTACTGATATTAAAATATGAGTTGTGTGCTTTTATTTGTAGAACAAAAAACGTTAATTATTATTGGGTTTTTTTATATAGCGCTTTTATCCAAAGCGCTTTACAATAGTTAGCTAACGGTACAAACAACATTTGGAAAGATCATTAAGTGGTCCTCTGAGACCCTCAGCAATTTTCAAGTGGTCCGCAAAAAAAAAAAGTTTGAGAACCACTGCGTTAGATTATTAAATTTAAATAACTTTTTTTTTTTAAAAAAAAAACCTCCTTCACTTTGTAGTGCTTTGTGGAGTTTGTTTGCTTTGGGCGTTTCTCTCAGTTTGGATGATGAGGCTAGACTGGTCAGGATCACTTGTATTTCTAGTCACCTTCACTTTCAGGGTCTCCTACCTCAGCACAGTGCCACAATGTTTGGGCGGAAAATACTGTGAGGATCCTTTTTATTTTTATTTAAGAAACAGTTTCCAGTGGAATTAAAAAAACATGGAAACATTTGTTTAAGTTTTCATTACATTACTTTTTATAAAAACCTGAATTTGGGTCTCAGTGACATTTTTCCATTAAGCCAAGACATAGTATGTCCTTCCCCTTTGATAGAACACTCAGCGACTATTGTGGTGTTGGTACAAGTGGGATCCTTGTCCGTGATGGGGCCCCTAGGTGCAATACAAATAATAAATGATGATAATACAGGCTACGTTGCTCCTTTACATCTAGCTCTGTGTAAGGGGTGCTAGCTGTGATGCTACAAGAGCGGTTCAGGGAATCTGTGGACTTCCAAGGGGCCTATTTCCTTTGCTGCTCCCTGCTTATGCCAAGTAGGGGTAATCTGCTACTGCACTGGTGGGCAACTATGGCCTGCAGGCCATGTCCAGCCCGTCAGACCTTTTAATCCGGCCCTCGAGCCCATACCGGAGAGCAGGGTCAGGGCATGCCCCGCTCCGTGCGTGCCGTGCTTCCACATGGCTCCCGGAAGCAAAGGCATGTCCGCCCTCCAGCTCCTACGCGTAGAGGCAGCCGGGGGTTCCGCACATTGCCCCCTGCCCCAAGCGCCGATTCTGCAGCTCCCATTGGCTGGGAACCGCGGCCAATAGGAGCTGCAGGGGCAGCGCCTGTGGACAGTGCAGTGCTCAGAGCCACCTGGCCACACCTCTGGGTAGGAGCTGGAGGAGGGACATGCCGCTGCTTCCAGGAACTGCTTGAGGTAAGCGCCGCCCGGAGCCTGCACCCCTGACCTCCTCGCATGCTCCAACCCTCTGCCCCAGCCCTGATCCCCCTCCCGCCCTCCGAACCCCTCCGTCTCAGCCTGGAGCACCCTCCTGCATCCCAAACCCCGCAGCCCCAGAGTCCGCACTCCCCAGCCGGAGCCCTCACCCCCCTCCCCACACCTCAACCCCCTGCCCCAGCCCGGAGTCCCCTCCTGGACAGCAAATCCCTCAGCCCAAGCCAGGGAGCCCCCTCCTGCACCCTGGAACCTGCACCCCCAGCCCAGAGCCTGTACCCCCTCCCACACCCCAATCCCCGCATCAGCCCAGAGCCCCCTCCCATATTCCAAAGTCCTCTGCTCCACCCCCAAGCCCGCAGCCCCCTCCTGCACCCAAACCCCTGGCCCCACCCCAGAGGCCACACCTCCAGCCAGAGCCCTTACCCCTCTTGCATTCCAACCCCCTGCCCCAGCCCGGAGTCCCCTCCTGGACAGCAAATCCCTCAGCCCAAGCCAGGGAGCCCCCTCCTGCACCCTGGAACCTGCACCCCCAGCCCAGAGCCTGTACCCCCTCCCACACCCCAATCCCCGCATCAGCCCAGAGCCCCCTCCCATATTCCAAAGTCCTCTGCTCCACCCCCAAGCCCGCAGCCCCCTCCTGCACCCAAACCCCTGGCCCCACCCCAGAGGCCACACCTCCAGCCAGAGCCCTTACCCCTCTTGCATTCCAACCCCCTACCCCAGCCCGGAGCCCCCTCCTGCAGCCCGAACTCCTCATTTCTGGCCCCACCCCAGAGTCTGCACCCCCAGATGGAGCCCTCACCTCCTCCCCATAGGCGCCAACTTTCTCCAGCGCCGGTGGATGCCCGCGCCCCCCCCTCCGATTCCACCCCATCCCCGCCCCTGGCCCCGTCCCCATTCCAACCCCATCCCCAAATCGCCGCCCTGGCCCCGTCTCTTCACCCAGCGCACCGCGTTCCCCCTCCTCCCCCTCCCTCCCTGCCCCGCGAATCAGCTGTTTCACGGCGCAAGCGCTGGGGAGGGCGGGAGAGAAGCAGGATGCGGCGGCACGCTCGCGGAGGAGGCAGAGGTGAGCTTGAGCAGGGGGTCGGGGCGGGGTCACCGGGAGCTGCCGGTGGGTGCTGAGCACCCACCAATTTTTTTCCGTGGGCACCCATGGAGTCGGCGCCTATGCTCCTTCCACATCCCAAACTCCAATTTTGTGAGCATTCATGGCCCGCTATACAATTTCCATACCCAGATGTGGCCTTCAGGCCAAAAAGTTTGCCCACCCCTTTGCTACTGGTTGTACCCAGCAGCATGGTATGTCTGTACTCCCTGAAAGCTGTCTCTTGTTTGGTGTGTGACAATGTTCACTGGTTAGTGCGCCAAACAGGATGGAGGGAACCAACATGCCACGAGAGTGTAATCAGTATAGATGGACCATACTCAGGGTTGTTTGAAGTAGCTGAGGTTGGTAACAGATGTTTTGTCATAAGCAATCAGAATATTTTTTCTATGTTGAATGGTAAAGGTTAGTTACTGTACTACTTGGCCGTCCTGTCATTCCTGTCTTAAATGTAGCCAGATTGTCTTGGGACTTACCACGTAACCTCACTGTGCAATTTACACACAAACCAGTGCTCAGATTTATTGTGCCAAATCCTAAACTGGTATAAGCTCTTTTGCTTCAGTGGAGTTAGGCTGATTTACACCAGCTGAGGATCTGGACCTATTATATTAGGTCTGAGGCACCTCTCATGATAGGACGTTTGACTGAGAGAAAACGAGGTGTCTTAATAGCTAAATTCCTTCCAGCATTGTACGTACCGTGGTAGTAATCCAGGACCTGCCGCTTGTCTGAGAAAAATAGCCAATAAAATGGAGCTGTTTGACATTTAGATCCAGTAACCCAGTCATGTTAATAGATTATTTTGTCAAAATATCTTGATGTTATTTCTAGAGTGCCATTGGTGAGCGTGGTACTTTACAGGCAAAGGAGGAGATGATGCTCCTGGCCCTGACTAACTGGCATTGCACAACTGAACCGCAAGAATCATAGAATCATAGAATGTCAGGGTTGGAAGGGACCTCAGGAGGTATCTAGTCCAACGCCCTGCTCAAAGCAGGACCAATCCCCAACTAAATCATCCCAGCCAGGGCTTTGTCAAGCCTGGCCTTAAAAACCTCCAAGGAAGGAGACTCCACCACCTCCCTAGTTAACGCAAAGACAACAGGGAGGGAGCATGATGTTGGGGTTGAGGTGCTGGGCTGAGCCTCGGGAGAGCTGCCACAGATTTCCTATATGATCTAGGTGAAATCCTAGCCCCACTGAAATCAACGGCAATGCTTCATCCTCTGCATCTTCTGCTTGCCTGTTCTATCTCTTTCTCCCCCCTTTTCTCTGTCTTGTCTATTTGAGTGTAAGCTGGACAGGGATTGTCTGTATGTGTAGCTACAGTGCCTGGCACAATGGGCCCATAGATATGGTATGCAATACTAGTCACAGATCAGAAGAACAGGCCATGCTGAGCAAGACAGGGCATAGAGGATAAAGGAGGTGGATATGCTCCCTTGGGTCTTGGCTCTGAAGGGTGCCCTCAATTCCTTCCAGTGAAAGCCAATAGGAGCTGGCGGCATGCAAGCTTATTTGGAATCTCTCCGCTCCTTGCCAGATTGGGCTCTGGGTGCTCAGTATTTCCATGGGAAATGTTTGCTTCGTGGAGTTCACGTGGTTATGTTTTTTCTCTGTATCCATTGAAATGCTCTTTTGGTGGTATGTCAGTGCTGTAAGGCTTTGCAGAATTTTAAGGTGGGATTTGAATACATGCTGGGAATTGAGGCTATGGCCAGTCTTGAGCAAGCTTCTGTCTTAAAAAATCAGGTATGGAATAAATAGGTGTCTCTCCAGGCTGTTCATTGTTGTGGTAACCACTCTGGTTTGGGAACAGTAAGAGCAGACATCAGCCCAATCCTACGTGCCCCTTTTCTCACTGCTTAGTGGAAACATCAGGCATTTCCATTGTTTCCTTTCTTCAGGCTTTGTTTGGGTGCGGATTTCAGGAAGGTATTTCACATGCAGGTATAATTAAAGAGAGACATAGTGTGCCTGTGTGCTAGACAAGCTTCCTTTAAATCAGGTTTTTTGCCTGTTTTAAATGTGGGGAAAATAGCTAATAAGCAGAGATTCTTACAAGTTATATTTTAAACTTGGCACACCAGAAATAAGGCCCCGATCCAGTAAAGCCGTGAAGCAGACGCTTAACTTTAAATCCATGATTAGTCCCGTTGAATTCAATGTGTTTACTCACATGCTTAAATTTGAGCATGTGGTTTAAGCATGTGCTTAAATACTTGGTTGGGTCATGGCCTAAATGAGTAGGGCCAGATTCATGTAAATTAGTACTTTACTGTTTGATAGTCCTATTGAGAAAATCAGTTGCAGAGTAAGGTACTACTCCACTTGAGTAAGGGCATTGTCCTTAGACAAAGAAAAGGAGCAGTACTGAAAGCTGATTAGATATCCCAATTTATTTATTATTGTTAAATATCAGTGGTGTAACTGTACTGTAAAAGACGCATAACATAGATAGTGCTAGTCCTGAAGAGCTTACAGGATCTAAACAAAATATCTTGTATTTAGGCTTGGCAGAATTCGATTTTTATTTTTTATTTTTATAATTTTCATGAATAATATTGATGCTTATTTTTAACAATTTGTTTCCAATTTTAATCGATTTAAATTTTCACGGTGGCAGGAAATTATGGGGGAGTGTCAAGCAATAAGGCAATTATTTAATGACCGTAGATATTGAGATTCAGAAAGTTAAAGCTTTTAAAACCATTAAAACACAAATTGTCAACAGTACATTTCAAAATGTACAAATTCAATATCCTTTAAACCAAAGTCTATTCTAATAAGTTCTCAAGCAGCATTTTTCTTACTTTGCCTATCTGTAAATTTTGATTATTATCACTAGAAATATTTTGTGTGTGTGTGTGTGTGTGTGTGTGTGGTGAAATCGACGTATACTGACATTTACTGAACACAATCTAATCCTTCCAAGCCTACATATATTTTAGTCTTTAGGTATCTAGTTGTTCTAAAGCCATCAACTGATCTCAGATGTATGTCACAAATACAGGCTTGAAAAAATCAGTTTGCTCGCTCACTTGTGATGGATCAAAAAAATGTTATTGCAGGAGTGAAATATCATTCATTTTCTCATCATCATTGGAGGATGAGGAAGAGCAGATTTCATGACCTGGCTGATAACATTTTCATGGTATGCATCCGAAGAAGTGGGCTGTAGTCCACGAAAGCTTATGCTCTAATAAATTTGTTAGTCTCTAAGGTGCCACAAGTACTCCTGAACATTTTCATAGCAATTTTGCATTGGCTGCATTAACATTTAAAAGCAAAAAAGATTCTGATATTAACACACAAGTTTTCTGTGGCTTTATCTCTCTCTCTTTCCTTTTCCACGTTAATTCTTGAAAGTCTTTTCTTGGACTCCTCCAATCCCCCACTCATCCAGATTGTGCTTTTTTGGATGTTGAGGGGCTTTTTTTTTTTTTTTTTTTTTAATTTATGAACGACAGCGATTCAAACAAATAGTTCTATCATTGCATGGATAAAAATGAAAAGCAAGCATTAAAAATGAAATCCTTCTTTGGGGAAACGCCACTTCAAGGGGTTAAGGGAAAACGGCAGCTGGAACAAATATAGCCCTCATCTCACTTCCTCAATAACTCGGCTCACGGAGCTTACAGTTGCCAGACGAAGGAAACGTGGTTAGCCATTGAGTCTTTGAATGCAGCTCCATTTCCCCCTCAAAGCCATGGAATTTATATTAACCTCCAGCTTTTCATAGCTGGTGGGAAATCTGTTTTTCCCTTTGCTGTAGGAAGAGCCTGGCTTTTGTTGCTTTGGTTTGATTGAGGGGGTAGGAGGCGGTTGTGTTTGTAGTGTGGCGTTCTGCCAGGCAAGAGGCCATGGCTCTTAAATGAATGTTTTTGGTGTTGATAAAGAGCGAGAGCTGCCAAACACAGAGACAGGCAGCCACCCAGACATGTGATTGATTTATTTATTTCGGGAAGCACAGCCGTAGTCAGCCAGGCTCACCAGGATGTTTTCATTTGCACTGGAAGTGCGGACAGGAGAAAGGATCCAAACATGCCTTTAGCTTCTTACCCTGGTGGTGTAGCTAGAGACAGTGGGTGAAGTGAGCATGTAAACTAAGAAGCCTATAATTGCTTTAGGTTAAGTACTTGGCTACCTAATTTAACGCTGCTGTTGTACACATAGGAAGGTTGCTCTTGTGGTTAAGGTTCACTGGACTGGAATTCGGGTCGGGAGACTTGAGTTCCGATCCCAGAGCTGCCACAGGTTTCCTGGGTGGTGTTGAGCAAGTCACTTGGTGTCTCTGACCCAGATTGGTGTTGACAGACAGCCATTACTACCTGATGCTGGTTTGGAATCCTGTGGGAAATGAATTGAGAGATGGGGTCTCAGCCCGGTTTCTAGTGGATATATGTCCAGATCACCAAAGCTGCCACTGCAGTTGGTGCCAATTGGCCATCTCAGCAGAAAGGCCAAGGATTGAATGGAGAATGAACTAACTTCTCACCCCTTGAGGTGGTCAGGGTTGTGGGATGGCACTGAGGAAAGCTTGGGCTGCGGCCTCTGCTGTACTTGTTCTTGGGGTAGATTTTCAGCTCTAATGCTGCCAAGCTGTCACCTCACACCAGCAGTGAATTCACTTAAGAAATATTGAAATGGTAAAAAGAATTATGATTAAACCAACAACAGAGTCCCACCAATACACATTCTGGTAGGTTTCTTTGAGGATCTGTATAATAGGTGCCACCAGACTCCTTGTTGTTTTTATAATAGGCTGTGAGCCTGGAGTGAGGGAGGAAATGAGGAGACCTATCTGTCAGGCTTTCAACCCAAGTAGACGCAGGAGGGTTGAAGGTCACACTAATATTTGTTGGAATGCTCCTTTGATAGTTCTAGTGGACAATATGTAACTAATATACAGTGTGATGCAATTTAGTCGCTATGAAAAATGCATTATTTTGGGTGTTGTGTTTCTTGTACTTGCCCCTGCCTTAAAAAAAAAAAAAATCAGAGGAATCTTTGCTTTTGAAGCATGACCGGAACATCCTGGGGTGGAAACAGTCCGATATGTTCTGAGCTGTATCCACCCCTGCATATGCCATCAGTAACTACACCACGCCATGTGGTAAGCCATCTTCCCTAAAGATACCCTTGGGGCTCACGTCTTTTGACTGTGTGGTCCAGGTCAAAGCCCAAAAGGATTCCTCTGGCAAATAGAAAAGGCGATGTCTTGTATAAAGTTTCCTGTACTTCTCCAGAAGACGAAACCCTGTTCAAAGGGGGGAGGGGGGAATAATCAACCCTCAGGGGTCCTTCCAGGTTTTCTGGTCCCTGGGTTTAGCTGATATGTTAGGAATATGGTCCTTAACTTACCTCTGCTGGCCCATGTAGGATAGTTGGGGATTGGAGAAAGGAAAGAAAAAGACAGAAAATTTGTTTGAGGAATAGACAGAAAGTTCCAGGAACAAAGTCTTGACTTCAGTAGAGGAGATTGTGAGCTGGCTTAATTGTACTGTGAAAATACCTAAAACACAGCATAAGGAGCCAGGGAGAATTGCGTAGTGATGTGCCCTGAGATTTGTGACAGATACCAGAGGTTTGTGTTTTTCTGTAGGCTGTCGGCAGCAAGAGAGTCTTGAATGCATGGATCTCAAGGGGCCTGATGTTGCTCCCATTAAAGTTGGCAGCAAAATTCCCATTGACTTCCATGGTGCAGGATCATGACCTTAGTGGGTTCTAGGGATTGATCTTACTCACCTGAGCTAGCAACCTCTTTTCACTGAGTGGGAGAAGAGATCAGTCAGGAATTCAGGACCCTGCCCTGTTCCCCTGCCAGTCAGCAGAGCAGGAAAACACATCATAATATAGTTCAGACCTGCTTCCTTGGGGTGTTACAAGGCTTAATTCATTAATATATGTAAAGCGTTTGGGGACCCTCTGCTGGAAGGTGCCTTAGGAGTGCTAACTATTGATAGTGCTGCAAAAATAGCTTCCATTATCACCGTGTCCATTAATGCTGAAAGGAAAGAGTAAGCTTCGTAATGTTTTTATGGTAATTTAATGATCGCTCTGTTACTGTGATGGGGAAAGGTTTCAGAGTGGTAGCCGTGTTAGTCTGTATCAGCAATAACAACGAAGAGTCCTTGTGGCACCTTAGAGTCTAACAAATTTTTTGGGGCATAAGCTTTCATGGGCTAGAACCCACTTCATCAGATGCATGGAGTGAAAAACACATTAGGCAGGTATAAATATACAGCACATGAAAAGATGGGGAGTTGCCTTACCAAGTGGGGGGTTAGTGCTAACGAGGTCAATTCAGTCAGGGTGGATGTGGCCCATTCCCAACAGTTGACCCTGATTGAATTGGGTTATAGCCCACAAAAGCTTATGCCCAAATAAATGTGTTAGTCTCCAAGGTGCCACAAGGACTCCTCGTTGTTTTTGTGATGGGGAAGTCACTTATTATGAATGCTCCAGCCTCCACTGAGAAATACATGAATTCCCTGAGCTGAAAGTTCCACACTACAGAACTCTGGCCCAGCCAAGATGGGGGAATGTGTATAAGTGTATATTTATAAAAAGGGTTTTGTTTGATGAGGCTGAAACCAAAAGACTCTTGGATACAGTTTTTCAAGAGTCTCTGCAATCTCAGGAGCAAAAGGCTGAATGGAAAATTTGAGGTGGACTCATCTAGTGATTATCTCAGTGAAAGCTGATGTGCCAATGGAAAAGTCATGCAGCATTTATTAGGGCCCAAAATCAACAGGATTTAATAGAAATTACTCTTTTGAACTTAGAGAATGATTCAGGGGTTGATCCAACGCCCATTGGAGGTTGGTTTAAAAATTCTTTAGGGAGGTTCTCATTCTCTATGAAATGAATAGGGCTTTTCCCAAGTGGAATTCTGAAGGGCATATGTTGGCTTGATAAAATATTTAGACTAACTGTCTGGCCCTATATGCCTGCACTAAATGGAGATGCTGAAATATTGCTGTAAAGCGAGAAATGAATGAAGGATAATCTCCCCTCTTATTTCTGTAAGAAACAGGGCAAAAGCGCTCACTTCTTCTCATTGTGCCAGCTTCTACATTAATGGCCAATGTGGTGATACATCAGTGAATTAGCCATGCATGCTCTTCTCACTTCTTTGTATATGCTGCTGAGAAGGGCCAGACTGAAAGCTGTGGAGATTGAAGTCCTTTATCTACAGTGGCGTAATGGGTGTGAACTGTGGGCCATAGATTCAGACACCACGAAGGGGTCAAAGGCAAAAAAAACCCAACTAACTCAGGAACACCAAAAATATAGGGAAAATCATACGTTAAGCAATTTTCAGTCCCAGAGGAACTGAAATAACTTAAGTTACAAAAAAATTCCTATAACAACATGGTAATATTGTAGCTCCCAGCTTAAATAATTCTCCCTGGCCCCTGCTAAGAGTTGGAATCAGCCAGAGTTTAGCAAGGTCTTCTCAGACTAGTACAGGCCTCTTCCAGGCTACATCCGTCTTTCAAGGCTAGTGCAGGCCTATGCCTAAGCCAGAGTAGCTAGGTCTTCCAAAGATAGAGCAGACCTCTGCTTAGAGTAAGCTCCCCATTAGGCTGCAGTAGGCTTTATAGCACCTAAGCCCCTCCTTTTGTAGGCTCCAGGCAATCAGTTCCCTCCTCTAACTTAAAATGGAGTCTCCCAAACATCGCAGTCACGCTCAGCTCCAGAAGAATATCCCCATCTAACGTAAACCCACAAGCTCCAAGAGAAACCACATTTCCAGAGCACACCCTGCAGTTGGTTTCCACCTTCCCATTTCCCTTGGGATTTAAAGGAAATTAATATTAATTACCCATTTAGTCTTGCACCAATCACCTGCTCCTTGGGTCTCCCCACTTGTAGTGATGGATCACTCCATAACAAACCATCTCTGGGGGTAGCAGCGGCATTCAGGCTCCATGGCTTACTTAATCCTGGGTCTCATGCCTGAGACTACCAATTTTGATGAGGGAGAGGTCATTTCCCACCATCCCCAGGTGGATATCATGCGAATATCTGCCCTGAATTACTGGCTGACTCTGAACTCCCATTTAAAGTAGACCACAAAACATTAGCTTTTGGTAGCTAATGACCTTTGGTCAGAGGTGACCTGAGCATCATTCAAACCAGCGTCCTAGTATTAAAAAGACCTGACTGCCACTTCCCCAACATGGTTTATTTTAAAACTGGTTTCTTTGAGTCTCCTCTGATGGCTCCACTTAGCACTGTGGTTGTTGTATCCATATCTATTGAATGTACTGGTCTATTTGTAGACAGAATAGTTACACCGGTAGTAAAGTCTGTTTTTGAGCATGACCTGGGTGAAGGAAACACATATAAATAAACAATAAATGTAAACAACACTAAAATAACATCAGTTAAAACAATTACGGTTACTTCCACTTGTGAGGTATTGTTCCCATTTTTCGGTAACCTGGGAAAAACTCCCTGTGTTTCCTAAGTCAGATTGTAACTGATTTTGCATTTGCAGATTCTTGTAACAAAGGGGAATTTCTTTTGTCTGTTATTTATATTCTTCCTACAGTACTTTATGGAAGTTTGAGAACCTCTGCAGAGTTCTGTTTCTGTACAACATAGAAGAGACTTCAATAGGCTGTTTCCAGAGCATCAATACCTCACTTTTCTGATTGGAGTTGGTGGGGTTGCCCTTGGTTTTGACTCACCAACCCCTGGGGGCCATGCACCATGATGAACATAGCAGCCAGGAGTTGTAATATGTTTCCAGAGGCAGTTCGTGCTATGGGACTTTGGACATTCTGGATTTTTAAAGTCTTGATATATCTGAATTGTACTCTGTCAGACTGGTAGGATGTATATAGTGGGGTGCTGCAGGGCTCTGTGCTGGGTCCTGATAGTCAATATTTTCATTATTGACTTGGATGATGGAGTGGAGAGTATGCTAATAAACTTTGCAGATGATACCAAGATGGGAGTGGGTGCAAGCACTTTGGGGGGTCAGGATTAGAATTCAAAAGGACCTTGACAAATTGGAGAATTGGTCTGAAATCAGTAAGAAGAAATTCAATAAAGACAAGTGCAAAGTACTACACTTAGCAAGGAAAATGTAAATGTGCAACTACAAAATGGGAAATAACTGAAAAGTGTCTGGGGTTTTAGTCAATCACAAATTGAATGAGTCAACTATGTGTTGCTGTTGAGAGAAAGGCTAATATAATTCTGGGGAGTCTTAACAGGAGTGTCAATGTAAGGCACGGGAAGCAATCTGCACTGGTGAGGCCTCAGCTGGAGTTCTGTGTCCAGTTTTGGGTGCCACACTTTAAGAAAGATGAGGACAGCTGGTGAGAGTCTAGAGGACAGCAACAAACATGAGAAAAGGGTTAAAAAATGAGAAAAGATTAAACACTGGTCATGTTTAGTCTTAAGGAAAGAAGACTGAGAGGGGGACCTGGTAACAGTCATCAAACATGTTAAGGGCTGTTATAAAGAGGGCAAGTTTCAGAGTAACAGCCGTGTTAGTCTGTATCCGCAAAAAGAAGAACAGGAGTACTTGTGGCACCTTAGAGACTAACAAATTTATTAGAGCATAAGCTTTCGTGGACTACAGCCCACTTCTTCGGATGCATATAGAATGGAACATATAATGAGGAGATATATATACACACATACAGAGAGCATAAACAGGTGGGAGTTGTCTTACCAACTCTGAGAGGCCAATTAATTAAGAGAAAAAAAACTTTTGAAGTGATAATCAAGCTAGCCGAGTACAGACAGTGTGATAAGAAGTGTGAGAGTACTTACAAGGGGAGATAGAGTCAACGTTTGTAATGGCTCAGCCATTCCCAGTCCTTATTCAAACCGGAGTTGATTGTGTACAAAATCACAAAGTTCAGCCACCAGGTTAGCTGTGACATTATCAGGGATACTGTTCCTGATAGCTTGTAGTCCATCTTTGTGTGGAATATTGGTGTAGAGGGCTTCTACGTCCATAGTGGCCAGGATGGTGTTTTCTGGAAGATCACCGATGGATTGTAGTTTCCTCAGGAAGTCAGTGGTGTCTCGAAGATAGCTGGGAGTGCTGGTAGCGTAGGGTCTTAGGACAGAGTCTACATAACCAGACAAGCCTGATGTTAGGGTGCCAATGCCTGAGATGATGGGGCGTCCAGGATATCCAGGTTTATGGATCTTGGGTAGCAAATAGAATACCCCTGGTCGGGGTTCTAGGCATGTGTCTGTACGGATTTGTTCCTGTGCTTTGTCAGGGAGTTTTTTTAGCAGATGGTGTAGTTTCTTTAGGTAATCCTCAGTGGGATCAGAGGATAATGGCCTGTAGAATGTGGTGTTAGAGAGCTGTCTAGCAGCCTCCTGGTCATATTCCAATTTATTCATGATGACGACAGCACCTCCTTTGTCAGCCTTTTTGATTATGATGTCAGGGTTGTTTCTGAGGCTGTAGATGGCGTTGTGTTCAGCATGGCTGAGGTTATGTGGCAAGTGATGTTGCTTTTCCACAATTTCAGCCTTTGCACGTCGACGGAAGCAATCTATGTAGAAATCCAGTCTGTTGTTTCGACCGTCCGGAGGAGTCCATGCAGAATCCTTTTTTTTGTAGTGCTGGTAGGGAGGATTCTGTGGGTTAGTATGCTGTTCAGAGGTATGTTGGAAATATTCTTTGAGTCGGAGACGTCGAAAGTAGGATTCTAGGTCACCGCAGAACTGTATCATATTCATGGGTCTGGAGGGACAAAAGGAGAGGCCCCGAGATAGGACAGACTCTTCTGCTGGGCTAAGAGTATAGCTGGAAAGATTAACAATATTGCTGGGTGGGTTAAGGGAACTACTGTTGTGGCTGCTTGTGGCATGTAGCAGTTTAGATAGTTTAGTGTCCTTTTTCCTTTGTAGAGAGGCAAAGTTTGTCTTGTAAATGGCTTGTCTTGTGTATATATATCTCCTCATTATATGTTCCATTCTATATGCATCCGAAGAAGTGGGCTGTAGTCCACGAAAGCTTATGCTCTAATAAATTTGTTAGTCTCTAAGGTGCCACAAGTACTCCTGTTCTTCTTTTTATAAAGAGGGCAGTGATCAGTTGTTCTCCATGTTCACTGGAGGAAGCACAAGAAGTAAATGGACTTAATGTTCAGCAAGGGAGATTTAGCTTAGATATTAGGGGAAACTTTCTGACTATTAGGGTAAGTTCTGGAATAGTTTTCCAAGAGGGGTTGTGGAATTCCCATCTGTGACAATGCGGTTCTGGCGGAACCCAACTGAGAGCGCCAACTCAGGACAAATTGCTAAAATAGGGCAGTTACAGCCCAAGGCTGGGGTTTTTCCACCTCTAAGGCAAACCAAACCAGCCAGACTAAGACTTCGGTCTCATCCCACTGGCTAACCGCAAGTCTCACAAGCAATCTCCTTAGACACTCCAGTTTCCCAATATTACCACCAGTGCCACACGTTATGGGGACAAATGGTTATAAAAAACAATACCCCAGTAAAAGAAAAAGGTTCTCTTGATCCCAAAGGACCAAGCCCCAGACCCAGGTCAATATACAAGTCAGACCTTACCCACAAATCACGCTGCCGCCAATCCTTTAGAATCTAAAATCTAAAGGTTTATTCATAAAAGGAAAAAGATAGAGATGAGAGTTAGAATTGGTTAAACGAATCAATTACATACAGTAATGGCAAAGTTCTTGGTTCAGGCTTGCAGCAGCGATGGAATAAACTGCAGGTTCAAATCAAGTCTCTGGAATACATCCCCAGCTGGGATGGGTCCTCAGTCCTTTGTTCAGAGCTTCAGTTTGTAGCAAAGTTCCTCCAGAGGTAAGAAGCAGGATTGAAGACAAGATGGAGATCAGGCATCAGCCTTATATAGTCTTTTCCAGGTATAAGAACACCTCTTTGTCCTTACTGTGGAAAATTACAGCAAAATGGAGTTTGGAGTCACATGGGCCAGTCCCTGCATACTTTGCTGAGTTACAAGGCGTATCTGCCTTCTCTCAATGGGTCCATTGTATAGCTGATGGTCCTTAATGGGCCATCAAGCAGGCTAGGCAGAGCTAATCTCAGCTTGTCTGGGATGTCACCCAGAAGCATAGCATAAGTTTGCCATACAGACAGTATAGAGCCAATATTCATAACTTCAATTACAAAACTGATACACACATATAGACAGCATAATCATAACCAGTAAACCATAACCTTGTCCTAGACACCCCATTTGACCCCCTTTATACAAGATTTGGGTGCCACTACAGGACCTTGGTTGCAACAATGATCTATATGGTCCCAGTTTATGTCAATAACGTCACACCATCTGTCATAACTATAAAGGGAAGGGTAATAGCTGTCCTGTGTACAGTACTATAAATCCCTCCTGGCCAGAGACTCCAAAATCCTTTTCCCTGTAAAGGGTTAAGAAGCTCAGGTAACCTGGCTGGCATCTGACCTAAAGAACCAATAAGGGGACAAGATACTTTCAAATTTTGGGGGGGGAAGGTTTTTGTTTGTGTTTTTTGTTTGGGAGTGTGTTCGTTTTCGGGGACTGAGAGGGACCAGACATCAATCCAGGTTCTCCACATCTTTCTAAACAAGCCTCTCCTATTTCAAACTTGTAAGTAAATAGCCAGGCAAGGCGTGTTAGTTTTCCTTTGTTTTTCTCAACTTGTAAATGTACCTTTTACTAAAGTGTTTATCTTTGTTTGCTGTACTTTGAACCTGAGACTAGAGGGGAGTCCTCTGAGCTCTTTAAGTTTGATTACCCTGTAAGGTTGATTTCCATACTAATTTTACAGAGATGATTTTTACCTTTTTCTTTAATTAAAAACCTTCTTTTTAAGAACCTGATTGATTTTTTTCCTTGTTTTAGATCCAAAGGGGTTTTGGATCTTGATTTACCAGGAGTTGGTGGGAGGAAGGAGGGGAATGGTTAATTTCCCCTTGTTTTAAATCCAAGGGGTTGGATTTGTTTTCACCAGGGATTTGGTGAAGGTTTTTCAAGGTTTCCCAGGGAGGGAATCCATTGAAAATGGTGGCAGCCGAACCAGAGCTAAGCTGGTAATTAAGCTTAGAAGTTTTTATGCAGGCCCCTACATTTGTACCCTAAAGTTCAAAGTGGGGATCTCAGTCCTGACATGGTGGCAGCGGTGGGATCATTTTAAACCCAAAAGCCAGTGATTTTTTTTTTTTCCTTCTAGCTGCTTGAAAAGCCGAGCTGGAAGTAGATAGATGCATATCTTATCTCTCCTTGCCTGAAGGCAGAGGTGTTAAGTTTTTTTTTACAGGTCCTTTGTTAAGAGAAGGGTTCAATTAGCAAATGACTGGTAAAAGGTATTTACAAGCTGAATTGTTTTTTTTTTCTTTTTACATCCTCTGGAGTAGCTAGTTAGAAAGTTACTGTTAACTCTGCAGCAGCCAGAGCTGAGAGCTTCCCAGTTTGTCAACTGCAAAGGGGGTTACCCAGCACAAGAAAACAGGAAAATGACTACCAAAGAAGTAGCTAACAAAATAGAACTGGCCAAACTAGAAGCAGAAGAAAATGAAAGAAAACATCAGAGACTGCTTCAATTAACAAAACTCGAGACAGAGCAGAGAGAAAGAGAAGAAAAAGCCAAAAAGGAGGCCCATGAAAAAGAGATGGAGCTGGAAAAAGCCAAAGAGAGGGCCCACAAGAGAGAGATGGAGCTGAAAGAAAAAGAGATGGAGGAGAGAGAAAAAGAAAGGAAACATGAACTGGAAGTAGCAAAGGCTAAGCAGGATGCACCAGCCAATGCTAACAACCCCCCTCCAGGTACCACTTCCCATCCCAGAAAATTCCCCATCTACAAGGCAGGCGATGATACTGAGGCCTTCTTAAAAAATTTTGAAAGGGCCTGCCTTGGATACAGCATCACTGCAGACCAGTACATGGTAGAGCTGAGGCCGCAGCTCAGTGGACCCTTAGCAGAGGTGGCGGCTGAAATGCCTAAGGAACACATGAACAGTTATGAACTTTTTAAAAACAAGGCCAGACTCAGAATGGGGCTAACACCCGAGCATGCCCGTCGGCGGTTCAGAGCCCTAAAGTGGAAACCGGATGTGTCATTTACCCGTCATGCCTACCACATTGACAAAAATTGTGATGCCTGGGTATCAGGAGCAAATGTTAAATCTCTGGAAGATCTGCTTTCCCTAGTAAAAATGGAGCAGTTTTTAGAGGGTGTTCCTGAGAAAATAGAAAGGTACATCCTAGATAGGAAGCCCAAAACTGTAACTGAGGCGGGGGAGATTGGAGCCCAATGGGTGGAGGTGGCAGAAAAGAAAAAAACTAGTAGCAGTTGGAGCGAATATCAGAAGGGGCAAGCCAAAACAAAACCTTACCACCGGGGACAACCCAAGGCCCCACCCACATCCCAAGGGAAACCCCAGACGCCTTCTCACCCCACCACACCAGTCTCCACCAACCAACCTCGTCCCGGTGATACCTTAGCAGGGCGATGTTTTAAATGTAATGGACTGGGACATATAAAGGCTCACTGCCCCAAGAACCCCAACCGATTACAGTTCATTACACCCCAATCACACCAAAGATCCCCAAACCCAGATGCCTCTCTCATACCCTCGGAGCGAAGGGAAACCTTGAGAGTGGGCGGAAGGAAGGTTACCGCTTGGAGGGACACTGGGGCTCAAGTGTCAACTATCCACCAATCCCTAGTGGACCCCAAACTCATCAACCCAGAGGCTACAGTGACAATTCAACCCTTCGTGTCACAATCTGTAACCTTGCCTACAGCCACGTTGCATGTCCAGTACAAGGGCTGGTCAGGAATGTGGACTTTTGCAGTCTATGACAATTATCCCATTCCCATGCTGCTGGGGGAAGATTTGGCCAACCATGTGAAGGTAGCCAAGAGGGTGGGAATAGTCACCCGCAGCCAGGCTAAGCAAGCTTTCACCCCCATCCCTGTTCCTGAGCCGTCCACCAGGGCCCCGTCTGTGTTACCGGAGACCCAAACAAAGGTGGTGGAACTGGATCCTCTGCCAACGACTGCAACAGCCGTAGTGGATCCAATCCCAGAGACCCAGCCAAAGCCAGTCCCAGAACCGGAACTGGCAACGCAACCAGCACCAGAACCATTGCCAGCCCTGAGTCCAGCCCTTGCAAACCCGTCTACAACTCCAACGCCAGAGGGCACCAGCGAGCCTGAACTGGCAGAAGCAGCAGATAACCCTACCCAAGAGGCTCAGCCAGAGCCTGAGATACCACATAGTGCACCAGCGGACAGCGGTTCACAGTCAATGGAAACAGCCCCAGCACCTGCATCGCTTCCAAAGGGACCAAGCCCCAGTCCACAGTCCAAGGAGGAACTGATGTCTCCAGCATCAAGGGAACAGTTCCAGGCCGAGCAGGAAGCAGATGACAGCCTTCAGAAAGCTTGGGCGGCGGCGCGGAGCACCCCACCGCCTCTCAGCTCTTCTAACCGATCCCGGTTTGTTGTAGAACAAGGACTTTTATACAAGGAGACTCTTTCTGGTGGGCACCAGGAAGACTGGCATCCTCAAAGGCAGTTGGTAGTTCCCACTAAGTATCGGGTAAAGCTCTTGAGCTTAGCCCATGATCATCCCAGTGGCCATTCTGGGGTGAACAGAACCAAAGACCGGTTGGGGAAGTCCTTCCACTGGGAGGGAATGGGCAAGGACGTTGCTAATTATGTCCGGTCTTGTGAGGTGTGCCAACGAGTGGGAAAACCCCAAGACCAGATTAAAGCCCCTCTCCAGCCACTACCCATAATTGAGGTCCCATTTCAGCGCGTAGCTGTGGATATTCTGGGTCCTTTCCCAAAGAAGACACCCAGAGGAAAGCAGTACGTACTGACTTTCATGGATTTTGCTACCCGATGGCCGGAAGCAGTACCCTTAAGCAACACCAGGGCTAAAGGTGTGTGCCAGGCATTAACAGACATTTTTGCCAGGGTAGGTTGGCCCTCCGACATCCTTACAGATTCGGGAACTAACTTCCTGGCAGGAACCATGGAAAACCTGTGGGAAGCTCATGGGGTGAATCACTTGGTTGCCACCCCTTACCACCATGAAACCAATGGCCTGGTGGAGAGGTTTAATGGAACTTTGGGGGCCATGATACGTAAATTTGTAAATGAACACTCCAATGATTGGGACCTAGTGTTGCAGCAGTTGCTTTTTGCCTACAGGGCTGTACCACATCCCAGTTTAGGGTTTTCACCATTTGAACTTGTGTATGGCCGTGAGGTTAAGGGGCCATTACAGTTGGTGAAGCAACAATGGGAGGGGTTTACGCCTTCTCCAGGAACAAACATTCTAGACTTTGTAAGCAACCTACAAAACACCCTCCGACATTCTTTGGCCCTTGCTAAAGAAAACCTAAAGGATGCTCAGGAAGAGCAAAAGGCCTGGTATGATAAACATTCCAAAGAACGGTCCTTCAAAGTAGGAGACCAAGTCATGGTCTTAAAGGCAATCCAGGCCCATAAAATGGAAGCGTCGTGGGAAGGACCATTCACAGTCCAGGAGCGCCTAGGAGCTGTTAACTATCTCATAGCCTCCCCCGCCTCCAACATAAAGCCTAAAGTATACCATGTTAATTCTCTTAAGCCCTTTTATTCCAGAGAATTAAACGTTTGCCAGTTTACAGCCCAGGAAACAGATGACGCGGAGTGGCCTGAAGGTGTCTACTACGAAGGAAAAAAGGATGGTGGCGTGGAAGAGGTGAACCTCTCCATGACCCTTGAACGTCTGCAGCAACAGCAGATCAAGGAGCTGTGCACAAGCTTTGCACCAATTTTCTCAGCCACTCCAGGATGGACCGAACGGGCATACCACTCCATTGACACAGGTAATGCTCACCCTATTAGAACCCCACCCTACCGGGAGTCACCTCATGCCAAAACTGCTATACAAAGGGAGATCCAGGACATGCTACAGATGGGTATAATCCGCCCCTCTAAGAGTGCATGGGCATCTCCAGTGGTTCTAGTTCCCAAACCAGATGGGGAAATACGCTTTTGCGTGGACTACCGTAAGCTAAATGCTGTAACTCGTCCTGACAACTATCCAATGCCACGCACAGATGAGCTATTGGAGAAATTGGGACATGCCCAATTCATCTCTACTTTAGACTTAACCAAGGGGTACTGGCAAGTACCACTAGATGAACCCGCTAAGGAAAGGTCAGCCTTCGTCACCCAGGCAGGGGTGTATGAATTCAATGTACTCCCTTTCGGGTTGCGAAATGCACCCGCCACCTTCCAAAGACTTGTAGATGGTCTCCTAGCGGGATTGGGAGAATCTGCAGTTGCCTACCTCGATGATGTGGCCATTTTTTCTGATTCATGGGCAGAGCACATGGAGCACCTGGAAAAAGTTTTCGAGCGCATCCAGCAGGCAGGACTAACTGTTAAGGCTAAAAAGTGTCAAATAGGCCAAAACAGAGTGACTTACCTGGGGCACCAGGTGGGTCAAGGAACTATAAATCCCATACAGGCCAAAGTGGATGCTATCCAAAAGTGGCCGGTTCCAAAGTCTAAGAAACAGGTCCAATCCTTCTTAGGCTTGGCTGGATATTATAGGCGATTTGTACCCCACTACAGCCAAATCGCCGCCCCGCTAACAGACCTAACCAGAAAGAAACAGCCAAATGCAGTTCAGTGGACTAATGAGTGTCAAAAGGCCTTTAACCAGCTTAAGGCAACACTCATGTCTGACCCTGTGCTAAGGGCCCCAGACTTTGACAAACCGTTCCAAGTAACCACAGATGCGTCCGAGCGAGGCGTGGGAGCAGTTTTAATGCAGGAAGGACCGGATCAAGAATTCCATCCTGTCGTATTTCTCAGTAAGAAACTGTCTGAGAGGGAAAGCCATTGGTCAATCAGCGAAAAGGAATGCTATGCCATTGTGTATGCACTGGAAAAGCTACGCCCATATGTTTGGGGACGGCGTTTCCAACTACAAACAGACCATGCTGCGCTACAGTGGCTTCATACCGCCAAGGGAAATAACAAAAAACTTCTTCGGTGGAGTTTAGCTCTCCAAGATTTTGATTTTGAAATACAACACATTTCGGGAGCTTCTAACAAAGTGGCTGATGCACTCTCCCGGGAAAGTTTCCCAGAGTTAACTGGTTAACAATTGTTTTTGGAATAAAACATATTGTTAGTTTTTATATAATCAGTAGTATGTCTAAAGGTACATGTGTCTTATTAACTCTGTTTTCTCCTAGAACTCCAGGAAGAAATCACAGCCAGTGTGGAACCGAACATCCAACACTATCTGTGATTTGGGGGGCGTGTCATAACTATAAAGGGAAGGGTAATAGCTGTCCTGTGTACAGTACTATAAATCCCTCCTGGCCAGAGACTCCAAAATCCTTTTCCCTGTAAAGGGTTAAGAAGCTCAGGTAACCTGGCTGGCATCTGACCTAAAGAACCAATAAGGGGACAAGATACTTTCAAATCTTGGGGGGGGAAGGTTTTTGTTTGTGTTCTTTGTTTGGGAGTGTGTTCGTTCTCGGGGACTGAGAGGGACCAGACATCAATCCAGGTTCTCCACATCTTTCTAAACAAGCCTCTCCTATTTCAAACTTGTAAGTAAATAGCCAGGCAAGGCGTGTTAGTTTTCCTTTGTTTTTCTCAACTTGTAAATGTACCTTTTACTAAAGTGTTTATCTTTGTTTGCTGTACTTTGAACCTGAGACTAGAGGGGAGTCCTCTGAGCTCTTTAAGTTTGATTACCCTGTAAGGTTGATTTCCATACTAATTTTACAGAGATGATTTTTACCTTTTTCTTTAATTAAAAACCTTCTTTTTAAGAACCTGATTGATTTTTTTCCTTGTTTTAGATCCAAAGGGGTTTTGGATCTTGATTCACCAGGAGTTGGTGGGAGGAAGGAGGGGAATGGTTAATTTCCCCTTGTTTTAAATCCAAGGGGTTGGATTTGTTTTCACCAGGGATTTGGTGAAGGTTTTTCAAGGTTTCCCAGGGAGGGAATCCATTGAAAATGGTGGCAGCCGAACCAGAGCTAAGCTGGTAATTAAGCTTAGAAGTTTTTATGCAGGCCCCTACATTTGTACCCTAAAGTTCAAAGTGGGGATCTCAGTCCTGACACCATCATTGGAGGTTTTGAAGTCAAACACCTGTCAGGGATGGTCTCGGTATAATTGGGCCTGCCTCAGTTCAGGGGGCTGGACTGGATAACCTCCCAAGGTCTTTTCCAGCCCTACATTGCTGTGATTCCATGATTCTATATCTTGAAAAGTTCCAGGGTTGAGATTTAAAATTGAATCATAGAGCACGTGCAAGCACACTCCTTAAAAGTGAGGTTCAAGCCCAGTTCCAAGTGGGAATATTATATTCTGCCTACCCAGTGATCCCAAAAATGTTAACTGCAGATCTGTTCTTCATGCTGCCTCCTGAACAGTGTTGTGTAGTCACGCTCCTGCTGTTCAGTTGCGGCCTATGTGTTTCACTGGTGGGATGAAGTAACCTGATCACTATGGGGATACAGTTTGTAACGACTGGAGTTTTGTGAAAGGTGTACATAAATTATCACTAGCAGTCAGCTTGCAATGTCCATGCAACATCTGAGCCGAATGCTTCATTGTGGCTCCCCAAGAAAGCTTTGAGTCTTTGGGACAAACTGGGAGAGCGGGGCCGTGTGTGGAAATGGCCCCATGTACCTTAATGCACTGAAGAGAGAGTTTTATATCTACATCATAAAAACGCTCACCATAGCAGCCACAGTGGGTTCTATAACCTCCCTCTGACCTCCTCTGTGCCTCAAAGAGAGATTCTCCTGTTGAAACTAAAAACTGCATTTCTGCCGCAACTAAACGGTACTGTTGTTGTATGTGCCTCTTAGCCTTTAATGGCCATCGTACATTTACAGTACACTCCACTTAATAGGGAAGCAGTTAACCAGGAAATCCTCTAAATCAGAACATCTCTCAAGGAGCAACTTCCCACCCATCTCATTTGGATGAATTACCCGTCAATAGGGATGGGATGTCCTGATTCACCAAGCATGAACATCCTGTTACGGTGCCTCTGAGCTCCAGTGGGCAGCTGCAGAGCTTATTGACTTCTGAATTGTCTGCTGTGGCGCTTGTAAGGCTTGCAGCAACTAGGATGGAGGCAGCTGCAGATTTTCCACGCTCTGTTCCAGTCCTTGTGGAGATTGGAAACTCTGTTACACGTTCCTGTCCTGGTCTAATCTAGCCCCAGACCTAGCAGTAAGGTTGGAAGAAGGTTGATGAGTCGGATTAAGAAGCCATCCAGTGTACTGTGGTTTTGGTGGAGGGGAAGGGTCCTATTTTAATGAAGGTGCTCTGACAATTCAGCTTCTTCCTTTGTTTGGTCAGAGCATGTTGCAAACCTGTTGTGGCTTATCCCATCGATTTCCAGTTCAGTTAAGTGAAGAAAACCAGTTGATTCCTTATGCAGAAGCGACTGTATTACTAAAAACACCTTCCCACAAAAAATGAATACTTTGGAATTTGAAGGAATAAATTTATCATCTGAATTTTCGTAGAAGGGAAATAGTTTATTTGCAGCTTCCTGTCATTGTTTGGTACAACCTTGTGGCATGTGAATCAGGTCAAGGATTTGAGCCATGCCATTGCCATCTTCTACAGGGAGAAAAAATTCCCCTCCTGTAACATTCACAAGTGAATGAAAAGCTGAGTGCTGTGGAAATTCCTGGAATGGGAGGAGGGAATAGCAGGTAGTCTCCAAGGAACTGTCTCCAGCCAAAACACAAACAATAGTTATTCTTTGCTTTGTAAAGTATTGGCCTTGATCGTGTAAATCGGATGGGAAGGTGGTCAGGGTCAAACTGGTGGGGGTGCTGTCCCAAGTTCCACCCACAAACAAAGCCCCGCCCACTCTAAAGTGAGTGAGTAGCTTGTGTATGAGGACAAGGACATTTTTTGTTACAATTTTGCAATGCTGATCAAAGAGCCACCCTATGTTGTCACTGGAGGTGGTTGTGAGTTAACTCTTGAATTATGTGTAGTGTATTTTCTTTTCATAATGCATACCTGTTTTCTGAGCCTCATGTCAGCTTAGACTTCATGTACTTTACAGTGCCTTGGAGAGAAGATGAACGGGATGTTTGGGAGAAGAGTTGGGGCAGGAGGAGGTTGAGCTATGAGTTTCATATGGCAGTTGGACAAATGTTAGTGGTTAGAATTTTTTGGTATTGACTGTAAAGTGCTGAGAGCGTGACATTGACACGGTAAAATCTCACTAAATAAATGTAGCTGTGGTTTTATGGTGCCCGGGACTTTCCTGCCCTGGAGTAAATAATCCCTTTTGTAGTCAGATTAACACCTTTTTCTCACAATGTTTCATGAGTTTCTGTATCAGTTCAGGTTTGTTTTCTTTCTAGGTCAGTTCTGGAACTGCCGTTTTTTGTACTGGCTCCAGCTGATGATATTTTACTGTTGGCCTTTGTGATAACACCGTCAGTGTCTTCAAAGTAAAACAAAAAAGACACCCGGGGTTTGCATACAATAAAATGGGGCAAGACTACTAGAATCTACTGTAGATTTCATAACCCACCTGTTCTGTTCCAGCCTTCTGCAGCCATTCCTTTAGGATAAACTGAGGGGCGAGATGTTTCTTTGCATGGGCAGGACGGTGGTAAAAATCTCACTGAGATAAAGCTCACATCCAATAATGCCTTGGTAATGCCAAATGATTTTTCAGCACCCATTATTTTTGCCGACAAACCCTGCTATTTCTCTTGCTCTTTTCTGCTGTCCTGGCTCCAACGTGGCTATTTTAAACTAAGATGCTACGTGGTTAATTTACTACCCTTTTGTCATAATTCTCTAAGTATTTGTTGTGAAAAGACAACATCCGTAAAAAAAAAAAAAAAATGAAGGCAGCTCTTTTCTGCAGGGAAATGCACATCTGAAAACCATAATGAATAAAATGGTCCCTACCAGCAGAGGGGCAAAGTGACAACATTTGACCTTTTGCAGCCCCTTAAATTTCAGCCAGATCCGCACTATCCCTGATACACCTCTTCGAAATTATCCACCACAGAATCAATTTACACACGAGTTTTTGAGAAGCTAGATCGGGGATGGTGATCAGATATGGCTGTGTTGAGACCATTTAATTGGTAAGGACGTCGCTTTTAGGAGTCCCTTGACTGGACCCCTGGGGTCAGGCAGGCTATGTTAACTTCATGATGGCATAATTGGCTTATTCTGTTTTTCTTCCTGTGGTTTAACATTGTCAGTGAAATGGACAGAAGGAGTGGTTGAGTTTGTATAATTGCCTATGCAGACGTTACAGAACATGAAGCCTGCAAATACTGTAACAGCACATGCCATAAGAGTGGCTTTAAATATAACCTCTCTCCCCTGGTTCACACCCCCACTTCATTAAGTCTTTCCCAGATGAGTAACCAGGGAAACCTGGGTTAATAAGTTCATGAGTCTGACAGTGCAGCGTAGAGGGTGGTTTGCTGTGGGGTGGCGGGTGGGAGTGGGGAGGCAGGCCCGAGGCTGCTGCAGAATGTCAGCATGTTCTTGAAAGATTTTTATTTGTTCTCTCTATGGAATTTTGTATGTAAATGGTTCTGTGGCAACAAAGAGAGCTGCCCCGTTTCTCGAGTCTTATGGGTGGGGCAACAGGGGCTTAAGAATTGTTAAAATAGATGTATTAAGTGGTTAAAATACAGACAGCGAAGTGTGTGTGTGTGTGTGTGTGTGTGTTTGCCCCTGCATAGGCATTTATCTGCGCATAGCAGTGGTTCACCCAGTCCAGCCTCAGGCCCAACTACTGCCTCAGTTTACCTTCCTATCTCATATCAAACAAACCATCACACCTGCTGGCTTCACAATATTGCTCCCTTTCTGGGTCTGGTTAATTACCCTAAAATGACACTCAAAACCTGCCACCCCTCTTCCCTAGGCTTTTAGTTTACAATGAGCTTCAGCACTTGTATAGTCCTGCCAGGCTCAAAAGTCTTACCCATACTTTGCCAGGACTTCACCTCCCTTCCAGCCCTCCCTTTAGGGCTTCACAATCCTTCGTAGCCCTCTTAACTGGGGTTTCTCTCTCAGTGGGCTCGTACTCCCTGGAGGTCTCTCTCCCAAGTCCTCTACTTGGGCTCTGGAGCGTGATCTTTATTCTGCTAAGCTAAGTTATAGAGTTGCCTTATGTACATGGTGGCTAGTCATGAGACTGCCACCTGTCCCAAAGAACTTCAGTTCCCCAGATTCGTCAGGGAACTGTGCATCACTGCATACCCGCTCTTCAGAGGGGGCTAGGGCTTGGAACAGCGTTGTCTGGACCCAGACACCCACTACCCTTAAAGGGGGAAGACCACCCTCTTACACTGTGCATGTGTATCTTATCTAAAATTATATATAAAAACAGGCTGTGAAAAATCACATTGTCCAACAGCAGTAGTGGTTGCTTGTTAATTTCAAACCACAGCTGCTCTGTGGCCTGAAAGGAGAAGATAATTTTACCGCTTGCCCGGAGAGGAATTGAACCAACTCCTTTGCTTGAGACTGTTGTGGGGACCAGGGTGTGACGCTTACTGCCCACCAGAGAAGGCACTGACTCATTGATGTGTTCGCCTGGAGGCCATAAACTAAAATGGCCTCCTCCTATCCCAATTTTCGTGTAGCAGAAAAGGCTGAATATTTGCCTGTCCAGTCCACTGGTTAGCTAAACTTGCCCCTTTGGCTACATCTCAGTCAGTTACACCTTCATACTAAATGGGAAGCGTGCACCTGCTAATTAGGTGTGGTTACCGAAAAATCATATTTTCTGATTGGAAAACCACACTTGAGATCCAGATTGTCCTCAGAAAAGTCACCTTAAAAACAAGTGGGTGCACACGCGTGTGTGTAAAAATATAACTATGCCACACATAATGGGGATATCTGTCAGATACATAGTGGAACCATGTAATACATTATTTTATTATGAACCTTTTGAGTGCTCTCTAAACCATCTGTCCAAGAATTACTCTAACATTCCAGTTCTCTGAGCAGCTTCAGCCATTTTTTTTAAATTAGCCTGCTACAATGCCCTTCCTCCCCATTGTAGACTTCCTTTCCCCAAAATTAGCGCTGCTAGAACCCCAAAATATGTACAATCAAGGGCCGGTGGCTTCCTCTCTCCTGATCCCCAAGAAAACATAAAAGTCTCATGACTGGGTTTTAGAAAAAGGGACCTGTGCCCCATGGAAAAGGGAGATTCCTAACTTCCTGATAGGGACATAGCATTTTCTCCTGTCCAGACACATCCAGGTCCCCTGCAGGCCTCATCTGAGTAGAAGATTCCCTCAGATGTAATCATTCTGTCTTCCACATGCCATGCTGATAATCAGAGTTTTGTTAAGTTTGCTCTGCTGCTGCTTGGCAAAGTTTTGAGCAACAGCAGAGCTCCTGTGTGAGGAGGGAGACACGCAGCAATGCATCAGTTTATGCTGAGTTTACATTTGGAATGGCTGGAGTCCTAGATATTTAATGAAAGCTTAAACCCCGCAGAAATTGGTTTACGGGTCCTTGTGCTTGCCAGAGAGGACTATTAACTGTTTGTATGCATTAACTTTAGTTTTAAAAAATGCCATAGTGTAATGGCCTCAAACTTTCCTGCACTGCATTACTACAGGGTTCTTCAGCAAAGTAGCTGAGTACTCTAGTATCTTTTCCTTAATCAGTGGTGTGCTATGTAGAATTGTGAGACAAGATCCAGCAAGTATAAACGGAACAGTATTTATGATGCCAGGTGAATGGCCTTACAGCAAGTTACTGCAGAACACCATGTTGTTGTACTTTGCTGAACTACACAGTAGCCATTGGACGCTCCAAGATTAATCGGCTTGAAAACGAATACAGTGTCATCTCCTCTTGGGTTTCAATAACACACATTGTCACTACTTATATGTTGTAGCAGAGACTGTAACGTGTGTATTAAGGGCATCTTGATATGGATTTCAAGAGCAGAGAGAAGGTCTTGTGGTTAAATACATAATAGAGAGTTGGGAAAACTGTTTCTAGTCCTGGCTCTTCCACGAACGTTGTGGCACCTGGGCTGAGTCCTGCAATCTCTCTGTGCATCACTTTCCCCATATGTAAAATGGTGAAGGAGAAGGTTCAGAAATGACTTGCACATGAGCTATACCTACATAGGGAGTAGATTTCAGGTAGCAGAGGACTCTTTAATTTAGCAGACGGACACTTAACATGGTCCAAAGGCTGGAAATTGAAGCTAGGGAAACTTAAACAAAGTGTAAACATTTGGAACAATTTACCTACGGCTGTGATAGATTCTTCATCATATGAAGTCTTCAGATCAGGATAGGATGTCTTTCTAAAAGATGTACTCTAGCTCAACCAAAAGTTATAGGCTTCATGCAGGAACCACTTGATGAAATTCTCTGGACTGTATTATGCAAGTGCTCAGACTTTATTATCATAACACTTCCTTCTGGCCTTAAAATGTCTGAAGCTATGATGCTTGCCTCGCTCACAGGCAGGTTGTGAGGCTAAATTCATTAATGTTCATAAAGACCTTTGCACTTCTGTACCGTCTCCCACGAGGATCTGGAAGTGGTGTTGTCACTATTGTAATGGCTACTAAAGTGAACTCTAATAACTTTTACTGAGGTGTTGGGAGAGAGGGAACTTTCAAAAGTGTAGTAGGTGTGTCCTGTTGTTTTGCCAGTGTAACAAAGAACTGCTACATGCTCAGACATACTCTCTCCTCCCCAGTTGCATGCCACTTTCTGGTGGCCTCTCTCATGTGGTGATTCATTAGCTCTGAGGCAGAGACTGTAACTCAGAGGAGAAGATGGATTGTTATGGAAATATAAAGAGTGATTGTTACAGTGCTTTTACTGCCAGCCTGGGAAGTACTGTAGTGCATAAATAAAATATTTTTACTGCCTTTGGTGGTTATCATGGCTTCATAGATCCAAGAAAATAAATAATACTTTGCACTTATTTAATGCCTTTCATCTAAGAACCTCAAAACTCTTTGTGAGCATCAGTGAAGCCTCACAACACCCGTAGGATGAAAGTAAGTAAAATCCTCCCCATTTATCAGATGGGTAAACTGAGTCACAGGGAACACAGCACAGTCTAATGGATAGGGGATAAAATTGGGAGCCAGGAGCCTGGGTTCTAATCCCAGCTCTTTCATTAACTTGGCTGGGCAAATCACTTATTGTTTCCCCATCTGTAAAATGGGGATAATATGCCCCAATATGAGAGAGGTGTTGTACGGGTTAATTAATAATGGTAAAGCACCGTGAGGATGGAAAAATGCTTTTTAAGCACTAAGTATGTGATTTATTTATTGACTTACCTGTACTAAAACTGAATAAATGGGGTGCCAGGAATAGAAGCCAGGAGTGTTCTGACTCTCACAGTGGGTTTGTTCTGATTTCTAGGCAACATGGTTTCTAGGCAACACAGTCTCCCTAACTAGTTATCCTAGATAGTAGGTTCTTTAACGAAGTTACAAGGGTGATAGGCTTTGTAGTATATAGCGGCTGCGGTTTGTGTATAAGGTAACTGATCACAGAAGCATACAGGGAGTATATTAGAGCACAAAGCATAGAGTATTGCTGTTCTCTGATGAACCCTAATATCAAAATGAAGTTGTGGGGATGGGACGTAGACATGAAGCTGCACACGATGTGACATTCCTGCTGACTCCCACTCCAATGCTCTATCAGCTAAATTTTGCTCCTTATCTTTCCAAATAAATGTTGTAAATTTTTACCGCTGAGTTTAAAAAAAAAAAGAGTGGATGGTTTATAATGGAAATAAAGCAGCACCCTTATCATAGTGGTACAAATGACATTTCAGTGGCATGAGTGCCTGAATTCCCAGTAAATCAGATATCGGGTGCCGTTAATAATAATCCTTTAAGTTTACATTGTATAACACCATTCATCTGAGAGTTTCAGATGGCTTCAGATTAACTAACCCCCGAGCTGCCCTGAGGTAGTTGTCATGATGCCTGTTTTACAGATCTTGCAAGCTGAGGGAGAGATGCTTTTATAAAGTTTAATCTGTGCTACCGATTTTCATGTTGTGTAGGACAGACAAAGAGCAATGCATGCAGCGTAGTTGTAGCCGTGTTGGTCCCAGGATATTAGAGAGACAAGGTGGGTGAGGTAATATCTTATACTGGACCAGTTTCTGTTGGTGAGAGAGACAAGCTTTCGAGCCACACAGAGCTCTTCTTCTACTTCAACCACCTTGTCTCTCTAAGGAGCAATGTGTAATTTACCCACATCCACACAGTGGGACTAGTACCCAGTACCCAGTTCTAACTATTTAAACATCTCTGCCTCATAGATCTCAGAATTCACAATCGCCTTTTTTTCCTCTTTTAACCAGGGTTATCATCCATTGCCACATGAGGCTGAAATTGCACACACCAAAAAACTATTCAGAAGAAGGAGAAACGACCGGAGGTAGGAAAGACCTGTCCAAAGCGTCTTTGACCTTCTGTTACTCATCCTGCATCTCCTCTCCCTGCCTCTTTGAATGTTTTTCAATGATATTATGTTTATCTGAAATATTTATGAAATGCAAAATACTACATTATGATGCCAGGGCTCCACGGTCTGCACTGACTTCCCACTGGCTTCTGGGTGGAGTTTAAGGTGTTGGTTATGGCCTAATAAACCCCTAGATGTCCTGGGACCACCCGGACCTGACAGACTGCCCCCTCCCTGTACCATACTGTCTCAGCTGGTCTACCGAGCTGGATCCCCCTTTTTATGGAAGAGAGGAGATGACTAGTGCGATGTTCTCTGTGAGGGTATTGAGTCTGCAGAACTTGTCCCCCCCTTGGTCTGAGAGAGTCTGAATTTGGTGTCTTTCTGGGCACGCTGCAAAAGAATCAGTTTGAGAGGATTTTTGGAGAGGGCTGAGGGTGGGCTTCCTAGATAATGAAGGGCATGTCTATGCTGCAGTTAAATGCCCACAGCTGGCCTGTGACAATTGACTGAGGCTCGCAGGGCTCGGGCTGTGGGGCTGTAAAATTGTAAGGTAGAAGTTTGGGCTCGAGCTTGAGCCTGGGCTCTGGGACTCGCCCCCCCACCCCACCCCCCGCTTGTGGCGTCCCAAAGCTCAGGCTCCAGGCCTTAACACCTACACCGCAAGTTTACAGCCCCACAGCCCGAGCCCTGGGCGTATAACTGCAGTAAAGACATAACCAAAGGCGAATAGGTGGCTAGCCTGTGGAACCAGTCATTTTAAAGCTGCTGAGATTTAATGTAATTGTATTTATTGTATCATAATACTAGAGCACCTAAAGCCTTGGATAGGCATCATTATTTAATTTTATTTATATAGATTTAAAATAATAAATTAAATTTAATAATGAATAATTAAAATTAATAAATAATTAGTTTGCACAGTTACTAAAAACCAATCAGGAAATACAGGCGTTCATCTTAACTTGTTCATGTTGCACACACAGGTAGTATTTTCAATTCCTGGTTGTTGTTTTTTTGGTTCTGTTCTAGTCAGTATACGTGTTTATACTGACCTCTTTATTGTAGTACCCATCCTCTCTCCACAGGGAGAAGCGTGTGCACTATTAGAGAAGGCAAGGTCAAAGAAATGTGCCTTGTGCTTGAAACGGAAAGGGGTTAGGTTTGTGACGGTCCTTAGAACCTGGTGGAGTTCATTCCACAGTCTCGGACCAGGCCCGGGGAAAGTTCTGTCTCCTGCACAAACAAGCTTTACTCTTATTGTTGAGAGTTCCCACTGGGCCAGAGGAGCAAAGTTGTCAGCCGTGGTCTTCATCCTGGAGCTTTAGAGATAGTCTTTTAGGTATCCTGGACCCAGGCTGTAGAGCGCTTTGAAGATAAAGACCAAGACCTTGAACTTGCTTAGAAAGACTATGGAAAGCCGGCATAGAGAGCGGAGGATAGGTGTGATGTGCTCACTGTAGCCTGTTTTGCTGAGGAGACGTGCTGCACCATTCTGTACTAGCTGGAATTTCCTGTGTGCTGAAGGTTTTGTGCCCAGGTGTATCTCATTGCTGTAATGAAGCCAAGAGGTGACAAAGGTTTGAATAACTGAGGATGGTCATATCCTCTGTACGGTATAAAGTGTACACTGCGAAGGACACCTGCTGTACAAAGGTACTGAGTTAATCTTGTTATACTGTAGAAACCTGGACCTGGATTTTCCAAAGTGATGTGTGAATACGAAGGAGAGGGGGTGGAGGGCGCCTGGTACTCACAGTGACCAGTGGGCAGAGGTCCCAAAAAAGCCAAAATTCAAGTTAAAATGGATCAAACCCGAATACTGGCTTTTTCAAAACCTGGGAATTTTTGGGAGAACGTTAGTAAATACTGAAAACGTAGGGCCTTGTGCATAACACAGGTCACAGAATTTCGGCCACTAATCCCTGCACTGAGCAGAATAACAAGTGATTGAAGTAGGGCACATATAACCATGTGGCTGGGTCCCCCCAGCACAATCGTTGCTATGTGAGTGGGACCGAAATAAAATGGGCCTCTTTGAATCAGAATGAGGGCCTGATCTTCCTTCCGTTACACCTATGTAAATCAAGGGTAACTCTGCTAAAATCAATGAGGCTATGTCTGTGTAAAACTGGTATGAGACCCGTGTGTGTGTGTGTGTGTGTGTGTGTGTGTGTGTGTGTGTGTATCTTTCTGAAGGCTTCTCGCAGCACAGGACTCTTCTCTCTGGGTGGGAAACATTTAGCATTACTGCAAGTCTTCCCTGTTAAGGAAGCCTTTGAAATGGTGCTATTTCTGTGACCTGTACTTACAGCTGTTGGGCCAGATCCTCAGCTGGTGTAAACATGTGTAGCTCCATTTACCCAGCTGACGGTCTAGCCCAGGGATAGGAACTTTTTTTCTATTAGGGGCCACAGAAAAATTCAGTCGCGGGCCACACACAGCCCCGTGTGGGGGCGAGGCACAGAGGTTCGGGGCTTCCCCTAGGCTCCGGGGTGGGGCGAGAAATGAGGGGTTCAGGGTGCAGGAGAGGGCTCTGGGTTGGGGCAGTGGGTTCAGAATGGGGGTGCAGGCTTTGAAAGGGAATTAGGTTGCGGGAGGGAGTTCCGACCTTGGGCAGGGGGGTTGGGTTGGAGGTGTGGGCTGTGGGCGGGGATTGGGATGTGGGAGGGGGCTCAGGGCTGGGGCCGGGGTGCAGAAGGGGATGAGGGATGTGGGCCCCGGCCGGGCACCGCTTACCTCAAGTGGCTCCCAGCCAGCAGCACAACGATGCTAAGGCAGGCTTTCCCCTGTCCTGCCCCTGCGCCGCTCCTGGAAGCGGACATAATGTGGCCAGGCGGCTGTGCGCGCTGCTTGCCCCCGCAGCTCCCATTGGCCACAGTTCCTGGCCAATGGGAGCTAAGGGGCGGCACTTGCGGGCGGGGTAGGCACATACGGACTCTGAGCTTCCCTGATCGCTCGGGGCCGCTGGGACAGCCAAGCGACTGGCCTGGCACCCTAGCTTCCCCCTGCAGCGGGGTGAGCTGGTGCTCGTGGCTCCAGCCACGCGGGGTGGCGCCGAGGTTCAGGGCTTAAGCAGGAGGCCAGATCTGGGCCAGAGGTTCCCCACTCCTGATCTAGCCCATTGTGCAGTTGTGAAAGAATCACATTATAGGTGTTTCTTTTTCCTCCTGCTGTGTTCAGGTTACCATTATAAACTGTCAACAAACAAGCATTTAGCTCCCCTGAGGACATTCTGCCCTCCTCCCCACAGATTACAAGAACAGATTGCAGAGGAAACTGCCTTGGGTTGATATTGGAAGATCACAGAGTGAGATAAAGTATAGCTAATATATGCAGACTAGTCCAAGGGTTTTGCAAAGGGACTGTGATAAATCTCCCAAGAGGCGATCTGGTAACCTGTGAATTACAAAGACATTCATAATGTATGTTGTTCATGCTAGAGCAACAGAGCCATGGACCATGTATGCTGAATTAGGACAAAAGCAAGGAATCCACTGAGACACTTTACATTTCAGTTGATAACGCAACATGGGAGTCAGATCGACTGGGGGGAGAGACAACAGTTCATTTCAGCCCTTTTAAAAAACAAATATGCCAAATGCTTGAAAGAGTGAGTGAACTCTTAAGTGCTGCCATCCTGTGACCCTCTGCAAAGTACAGCATCCCACAGTCTGGTAGCCACACAAGACTTTTCCGTTCATGACCTTAGGGAATGAGATTATGATTCACAAGGGTTGTGATTTAGCCCATCCCCTCTAGTTCCTAATGCCTTGTCCCATCCCTTTTCCTGTCAGACTGAATCTGATTCTTCCCCCAATCTTTATAGAAAGAAGGCAACTTAGTAATAAGATTATTGCATTTATAGGACATGTTCTATAGTGCATCCCTTAAGACCGACACTTAAAAAGTGTATTAAGAACCTACTCGCTGGAGGACTACCCCGATACTAGCTGGTGGGAGTATAGGCTCAGGGAGGTGGGGTTTATCAGGAATTATTTCAGGCCAAACTGCTAGCCGCTCGTTGGACGGAAACCCTATTTCCTGGGAGGCAGGCAGTGCACTCTTGGGGAAATGATCCGATGGTGCGTAGAAATACCTAGATGGATTAGATTGGGGTAGGTTTTATGTTCACAATGCATGACTGGGGAGCCTGGAGTTCTGAGCTCCTTTCTCAGCTCTGCCATCAATTTACTGTTAACCTCGCTGAACCCCAATTTCCCCTCCTGCAAAGGGGATAATGCGTCCTGAGCATGGGGACTGAGAAGTTCAGTCCTTCAGTGTTAGTAAAGCATCCATGAGAGCTTCTGACGGACACTGCTCTAGAATTTGGAAAGAGCATTTTTAATCTTAATTTTAAAATGTTTGAAACAACTGCCTCAGACAGGGGAGGGCAAACTACAGGATTGCCAGCCCCGTTGCACAGCGGGGCTAAGGCAGGCTCCCTGCCTGCCCTGGCCCCTCGCTGCTCCCGGAAGTGGCCAGCACCACGTCCCTGAGGGGGAGAGCTGTGTGCTGCTTTTGCCTGCAGGCACCGCCCCCTGCAGCTCCCATTGTTTGGGAACGGGGAACTGCAGCCAATGGGAGCTTTAGTGGTGGTGAGAGCAGCGTGAGAGCAACGTGTGCTGGCCACTTCAAGGAGCGGCGGGGGGCCAGGGCAGGCAGGGAAGCTTAGCCCCCTGCCGCACCCCTCCTGCACCCCAACCCCCTGCCCTGAGCCCCCTCCTGAACTCCACACCCTTCCTGCACCCCCAACCCCCTGCCCTGAGCCCCCTCCCGCTCTCTGCATCTCCTCCTGCACCCCAACCCCCTGCCCTGAGCCCCCTCCTGCACCCTGTACCCTTCCTGCACCTCAACCCCCTACCCTGAGCCCCCCTGCACTCCACACCCACTCCTGCACCCCAACCCCCTGCCCGGAGCCCCCTCCCACACTCTGCACCCCGTCCTGCACCACAACCCCCTGCCCTGAGCCCCCAACCCCCTGCACCTCAACCCCCTGCCCTGAGCCCCCTTCTGCATCTCAACCCCTTGCCCTGAGATACCCTCCCTGCACACCGCACTCCCTCCCGCACCCCGACCCCTTACCCCAGCCTTACATTCATGGCCCTGCATACAATTTCCTCACCCAGATGTGGCCCTCAGGCCAAAAAGTTTGCCTACCCCTGACCTAAGAGGATGTGATGTCAGTACAAACTTCACACTAGCCAGGGAAGGGTTAATGAGCTGACGTGGCCTCTGTCATCCCCACCTTGCTTCACCTCAAGAGCTGTGAGGCCTGGAGGGGGCAGCTAAAAGGAGAGAGAACGCTGAATGGAAAGGAGACTGGGAGGGAGAGCAGTTTTTTGTGCTGGCTCCTGAAGGACAAGTTGCATAGCACCTGCATGCAATATGCCTGGCTTATTGGTCATAGTCCCAGCCATAGACAACTAGATACTGGAGCATCCTTGTGTTTACTTTGTTACCTGGGCCTATCGTGTTCCCCGTTTGATCTGGAGTATTATGCTTACTGCTCTATTTGAGACCTGCTTACAGTCTGAATGGAACTACTGCGGTCGATGGGGGCCCCCTGAAGGGGACGACTGTCTTCAATAGGTTTGCCCCCTACTGGAGTTTATGCAGTAATTAGTCATGAGCGCAGAAGCAACATGGTCAAATGGAGGGCGGGGAACAAGTGAAGCTGAATCGATTCTCCCACCAAACATCTCTCAGCAAACTCTTTAGACTGAGAGACCTTGAATAATCCTCCAGACTTTGATGGCTGGCCGGCAACCCTCTCCCACTACATGGCTAGACTGGTGCTATCAGCTGCTTCTACACTCTGGAACCTTCTCACTTCACAGTGTATCGCAGAATATCATGGAAGTCTTTGCTGCCCATCATTTTAATGCTGCTTATGATGCCCTGAGAGAGCGCTCCCTCTATAAAATTGATTTGCAGGAAGTGGGGTCTCAAAATGGTTATTTTATGTGAAAAGCATGGTACAGTGGGAATTTTTAAAAAAAATTTAATCAAACTGTTTATAGTTTAAATGTACAGGTTGTATTGGAACATAGAACTGGTTGCAAAGATACTCACACTTTATTGCTGTGTTATTATCTTATCATCCCCAGGCATTGTGTTGGTGGATATAAGATTCATTCCACTGGTGGTGTAGTTGCACTCGGTGGTATTAATATCTCCCTGCTGCACGACCACTAGAGGAGGCATTTTATTGCCAGTGAAACTGTTGGGAGCTCTGGGCCTCTGCATTAAACATTGTCCAGATACAGAAAGACCCAGCCTTGCAAAATCAAGCCCACAGTCCCCTCCCAAACCCACCTGAGTCTGGCTTGTGAAAGTTGTCCAGGTCAGCTGAGAAAGTATTTCATGCCCATTCTGCCATTTCTTTTATTTTAATACAATGTAAAAGCTGTGTGACACTTACAACAGCTTTACTCTGGGGGCCTCAGAATGGGGCACACAGCCCCATTGGGTAAGTGTGGCTAATTGGGGTGAGGAAGGTGGGCTGGATTTGCTCCATTAAACACCAACCATGTCTGCTTTGCGCTGTTCAAAACATAAAATGAAGGCCAGGAGTTAACAGCCTCATAAACAGAAATAGAGAAGGCAGGGCACCTTGGGAAGCTCAAAAGAAGGAATGATTTGTAATACTTCGGTTGGATCATTTTGATGGGCGTCACAGTAGAAACAAAAGTCTAATGGCTTCAACCAAAATCAGATGAAACTGTCTCATTGACTTCAGTGAGCCCTTAAAGAAGGACTTGGAAGCGGGGACAGTGTCAGCGCCGGATTAACTCTCCTGTGGGCCCGGGGCTATTAGATTTTGTGGGGCCCCTGTGTACAAGTCTTTTCCTAATTTAAAAGAAAACAATCACAGTTATGGCATCAAGGCTATTAATGCTATACTAAACTTGCCTTTTAATTAACATAAAGCCCGTTCTGTGGTTACATTTCAGTCTTAAAACATGTAGAATATAGTTAGTTCAGAATAGCCTACTTCTTATCTTAGGTCAGCTGTTACATTAGTTTCTTTCTGGGAGGGAGTTTGGGTGCAGGAGGGGTGAGGGGTGCAGGCTCTGGGAGGGAGTTTGGTACAGGAGGGGATTCTGACCTGGAACAGGGAGTTGGGGTGCAGGAGGGGGTGCAGGGTCTGGGAGGGAATTTGGTTCAGGAGGGGATTCTGACCTGGGGCAGGGGGTTGGGGTGCAGGCTCCGGCCGGGAGGCACTTACCACAGGTGGCTCCTGGCTGGCGGCGCAGCAGGGCTCAGACAGGCTGTCTGCCTGCCTGCCGTGGCCCCACGCCGCTCCTGGAAGTGGCCCGCTGCTGGCACGTCTCTGCGTGCCCCTGGGGGGAGGGGGACAGCGTGTCTCCGTGCGCAGCCAAGGCCTGCAAGTGCCACCCCTGCAGCTCCCGTTGGCCAGTTCGCGGCCGATGGGAGCTGCATGGTGACATGCCAGCAGCCGGCCGTCTCTGGGAACGGCATGGGGCCACGACATGCAGCCAGCCTGACTGAACCCTGCTGCGCCGGGGCCCCCCTTAGCCTGGGGCCCAGGGCTGCAGCCCCTAAAGCCCCTGTGTTAATCTGGCCCTGGACAGTGGTGGCTTTGGGAATTGGAACATGTAAGAGGAAAAGTGGGAAAAAAAGTCTGTTAGAAATGAGCATGAATCCACAGCCCTGGCATGAGCTGCTTTGTTTTTTGGTTGTCTGGTTTCAATTCTGCTCTTATCTGTGTGAATTTCAGTCCTCTTGAGAGTGACTAGCACCTGCTAGAGCCAGGCATATTGCATGCAGGTGCTATGCAACTTCCCTCCACTCTGACTGGCATGCTGCCTGCTGTTCCTGTCTGCCGCCTGCCTTGCTTGAGCAAAGATGACAAATTATGTGGTGGGGGTTTTTCTGTCATGTTGATAAATGACCATTAGGAGGAAGTTATCAAACTTGTACTTGGAATTCTAAGTCCAGTTTTGAACTCTGGACACAATGGATTAATGTTTATTTCACAAATCCAAGGATTCTCCTGGCCCCACTATGCAGGATATTTTTAGCCTTCAAGGTTGTTTTTTTATAGGGGGAGCTGATAGCAACCCATATATAGACTTTGTCTAACACTATTATAAAAGATTCTTGCAGCCTTTTTTTGAGAAGCTCTTACTCCTCCATTAATTGCAGCTATGAAATTTGGCAGAGACAAAGCCCTAGGACTAGCAATATGACTCTTTTTTTTTTTTTTTTTTTTTTTTTGTCCCAGGTAGTATCATTCAGGTTTGGCAGAGTTACAACCTGTTTAAAAATTATCATTTTCTTTCTCTTACTTGCATTCCTTAGGAAAATATTGTCAGTGTGCCAAACTAGTAACTGGACATTACAACTTGTCAAAAACATTATAAAAAAATGGGGGAGGGGTTGATAACAAATACACTTATTTTCATAGAAAAAATACATTTTTCTCAAAAAGCAACAGAGGGTCCTGTTGCAAGACTAACAGAAGTATTGGGAGCATAAGCTTTCGTGGGTAAGAATCTCACTTTTTACAGATTCAGACTAACACGGCTACTCTGATACTTGACATTTTTCTCAAAATCTTTCATTTTTCAACTCCATTTGGAACAGAATTTTCAAAATGTTGATATTTTTTGGAAAAAGCCCTCTTTCTCCCACTTTTTAGAAGTATAGCTCTCTCCCTTTTGTTTCTCCAGAGAAGAATGGTGGCAAAAGGTGAAAATACTTTTCACTCTGCTTTCTCAGTTTTTTCAAAAGTTGGGAAATGCCATATTTATGGTTGTCTCTCCCCCTTGTGCATCCGTCACAGTCTTTAATAACGTGGTCTCACGCTGTTTTTTCCACAGAATCCTGCCTCTTTCAATGCACAGGATGGATACACAGGGGAGCAGGATTAAGGTTGCACAGGCAACCTTAGAACTGGCATTGACTTTGTGACCTAAAGAACGTTCTTTTAACTTGGGTAGTGGTCGTGTTTCTACATAATATAGATCTATGTTGTGGTAACATCTAGAGGCCTTAGAGTTCTATTGTGCTACATGTTGTAGGAACAAACTGTGAATGACAGTCCCTGCCCCAAAGAGCTTACAATCTAAATAGAACTTACAGATAAGAGTAGGAGAGAAGTATTGTTCTTCCCATTTTACAGGTGGGGAAATTTTTCTTAGGTACCATTATTATTGCCTTTTTTCCTCTCTGGTTTTAGTTTCACAAAGCTGTCATGTCAATGGAAGAGTCTGGAAGGGGAGAAAGTTCTGCCATTGATTTCAATGGAAGCGGGAATTGGACTCTTAAATGTGATTTGATATCCCAAATGATAAACTAGAATGGTTATTACACGCTGGACATGACTTGCCTGGGGGATGCAGTTTTGCATCCTCAGAGGCAACTGTACACCAGGAAGTTTTGCCGTCAGAGCAGGGCGGATGGTAGTACTGCAGCTGCCTTCACCAGGATGGGGCAGTGTTAAACTGCATCGGGGGTCCAGAGGATGGAGGCCACCTGGAAAGATGGGCCAAATCGGCACATTTGTCAGGTGCCCTAGTCTCTGATCTCCCCAACACTTCAAAGCCCTCTCATGGGGCAGAGATTGTAGGCTGACTTGGTGTCGCTGAATTTGGCCCAATATTTTTCAAAAATCTTTGAAGGCACCATTTATTATTTAAGAAACAAACCAAACAATTGCAAGTCAGCAGGCGTGTTTCTTTGGTTGCATAACGCATTCTGGGGCAGCAGAGCAGGGACAGCCAAACAAATGTATGTAAGGCTGACTTTCAGTAGTTTGTGCTGCCCCTCTTAGCCTAGCCTTGCATGAAAATTTGATCACCCCAAACAGCATATCTAGTTGTCTACCCATATCGTGATGATGATGATGATGATGATGATGACAATTTAAAGACTAACGCTGGGTTTATTTTATTCGTCTATTTAAAAATAAATTAGTCATCAGGTGAATGCAATTTCAGCCTGGCTCTCAGGTGCACTCAGAATAATGTCCACTCTTGAGTCTGCAGATCACCCTGTCAGATTTGCCCACTACAAAAGGTGGTAAAAGTCTATCAAAGTTGAAATCCTTCCTACTTTCCCTCCATCTCTCCCCCTTGTAGTCTGCCATCCCAGCATCGTCTCTACAGAAGAGCTTCTCAGGGAACTACCACTTGCATCTCTGTGGAACTGAACAAGTGGGGGCACGGTGGGGATAGCATTGATTTCAGGGAGGAGAATGGTCTATCTTTTCTCAGTGATTTCCCTCACAGTAGGGACGGGGCTAAGGCAACAGAGTTAATGTCAGATACTTGGTCTACTGGGTTAATGGAGCACTGAGCTAATTCTATGTCACTGGACCAGATGAGTAGGAGCACATTTTTAATGATGAACCATGAAGAGTACTGGGGAGTTTTTAAATAATGAGTGTTTTCTTATATTCATTAGCTCTGCCAGGTACCCCACCAGTTATTTTGGGGGCTTCTCAGTAAATTGATTTTAGCTATTTGTTCTAGTGCTTCTAGTCGTAAAATCCACAGTGGCATCTGTCAGGGTTTGAAATGTTTCTGGATGTCCATCCTCCTTGCAGTCTGTTTGAATAATAATGCACAGCTTTTATTTGGGATGATGAAATTAAGTGGAGGAAACTGGTTCTTCAGGACAGATTCTGTTTAACAGAGAGATTTTACTTTTTGTTTTGGCATCTAATTAATTTAAAAAAAAAAGTTGTAGTGAGAGAAATACTCCTGTATTGCTGAGTAAGAACTCCCATTTAATGTAATCCATCTGGGCACATTGGTTGGCCAGGATTTTGTGCTGCACATAGAAGCCTTAGCAGACATCTTTGCTGGGCACTAGCATAGGAGTTGAAAGACCTTGGTTCAGTTCCCTGTTCTGCCACAGACTTTTTGTGTGACCTTGGTCAAGTCACTTATTTTCTCTTTGCCTCAGTTCCCCATCTGTAAAATGGGGATAAATGAAGTTGCACGGCACAAGCAGCAGCACATTACTCATAAGTGTGAATATGCAGAGCCACTTAAAGAAGACTAGCACTGCCCTGCCAGACAGGGGTGTTGTGAAGATAAATAAATCGAAGACCATGAGGTGCTCAGGTACCCCAGTAATGGGTGTCATGTAAGTCATGTAGATAGATCTGAATGCCATTATCCATTACTGCTGGTGGGCTTCATACACTGTGGCTATGGCTACACTGGCGCTTTCCAGCTCTACAACCGTCTCGCTCAGGGGTGTGAAAAAACACCCCCCTGAGCGCAGCACGTTACAGCGCTGTAAAGCGCCAGTGTAAACAGTGCCGCAGCGCTGGGAGCCGCGCTCCCAGTGCTGTAAGCTAATCCCCTCGGGGAGGTGGAGTACCTGCAGCACTGGGAGAGCTCTCTCCCAGCACTGGCGCCGCGACCACACTCGCACTTCAAAGCGCTCCCGCGGCAGCGCTTTGGAGTTTCGAGTGTAGCCATGCCCTTAAAAGGAGACTGACAGACTTGTGCTTTGCCTTTCCTATGGTGAAAGGAGAATGGAGCTGATGGGGGTTGTGGGACAGTTGTTTAGAGTTCTTGAAGCCAGGATCTATCTCCAAAACCGGCTGTGCTTTGTTTTTGTTTCATGGCAAAAGAATGCTATATCACTTCAGCCTCTGCATTGACTAGGAGGTTCAGAAACTCTGCAGCAAATGAGAAGCTGCAGGTGTGGGGGCAACTGTCTCCCTCACTGATGACAATTGTACAGAGGCAGGCACCACGTTTTGAAAAAGAAATGGGCTTTAAAGATCGGACACGAAAGCAACTGTCAGATTTCAGAGTAACAGCCGTGTTAGTCTGTATCCGCAAAAAGAAGAACAGGAGTACTTGTGGCACCTTAGAGACTAACAAATTTATTAGAGCATAAGCTTTCGTGGACTACAGCCCACTTCTTCGGATGCATGTTTAACTGGAAAGCAACTAATCACCTCTTCCCAAAAGGCTTCTGCTTCTTTTCTGAATAAAAGCTTTGAACTCTTTGCTCTTCATCTGATGCTCGTTAATGTCCTCTTTCCCCTGCATTCCTTGGAAACAAGCTGCAGAATGCTAAGTAGCTCTGTTGGTTAACAATCCGTTCCTGCTGTCCATTTAGCCCCTCTGGGTATCAAGGCAGCCAGAGATTCAAGTGGCTGGTGCAGTCCTAGCAGTAGCTGCAGAGGACAGATCTAGCTCTCCGGAGCAGGACTTTACATGCTGGTTGTCAGGCCTCATGCACAAGATTCATCCATCTTGTCATGTATGCCCTGCATTTTTATATCTGATCCAAATGTTCATTTAGAAGTGGCAAAGTTGCAGTTAGACGGTAATACAACAGATACCAGAGTGGCCAAACAGTGCTGCCATAAGGATCTCAAATAGCAGCCTCTGGATGATCAGAAAATCCTATAGTTTCTAATGACTCTGGTATTTCAGTAAGGAGTGGGAGTGATGTGATTTTTTTTTTTTAATTTCCCTGTAGCTTTTCAGTGCCTAAAGTAGCCATCCTGAATAACAATTGCTTTTTGATAACTGCATTACAGAAACGTCCCTAACTTTCTAACTTTTCCCTTATACCGTCCCAATGTGTTTCCTGTGGCTAACTTGGCTTTACACTTAAATGATCAAGTTAAACCTGTCTGAATTTAATTAAAAATAAAAATCAGACCTTGGGGGAAAAACATCCCCTTTCCCACAAGAGCCCCAGGTGGCTGTCAGAAAGTGTTTCCTCATTCTGAAATACGAGTGATTTGTAAGCTGCTGCTGACCCACTTTCTTTGTGTCCACTTTGGTAGCAGGGTTGGTGTGTGTGTGTGTGTGTGTGTGTGTGTGTGTGTGTGTGTGTGTGTGTGTGTACACTATGAACAGCCATGCAACTCTGTTCCAAAAGTACAAAGCCCAGTTAAATAATCATTATAGAATGTGTTCTGATTAGCCTCTGCAGAGCCTGACCAGAATTCACACACAAGTGACGGGGCCTGATGCAAAGACCCTTGAAATCAGTGGGCTTTGAGTCAGCTGTGAATGTCTGAGATCCTTCATCAGTTCTGGTGAAGAGAGTAAGAGCTCTAACATATTTCTATTTCAGACTTTTACAGACCCTGGGGGACACTAAACTGCCTGCAATGATTAGCTCAAATGATTACACTGCTTTTCCTCTTGTGGCAAACTCCCTTTGTAAAGTATTTTCAATAGCGGCACCGCGAGGGACATTATTCCTGAACTGTTTCCTTTTGAAATACCATCAGGGGCACTAGATCAATTTACTGTACAATAAATATTACAGGAAGCGCCATTCGCACCATAATACGGTAGAGGCAAAAATTAGTAAGTACTGGGCAGCTGCAGGGGAGGGGACTTAAGCAAAAGTTGAGCTGTGAGTGTGTGGAAAACAAAGGGAAGAGGTGGCTGCGCTGGAACGGTTAGTGGCGAAAGTTAGATACAGAGAACCTAGAAAGGCGCAGAGAAGGCCTGGGTGGTGGAAAGCGGAAACTTACTTGAGGGATTGCAAGATGATGACAATGCATAGTGAAAACAGGTTTCTCTTTTTTCACTGTCTGCTAATACAAGGTCATGGTGGTCGCCCAATAAAATTAATGACAGAGTAAATTAAAAACTATGAAAAGGAAATGCTTCTTCACACATCAGATATTTACTCTGTTTGTTATGCTGCCACAGGAGGACACCGAGACAGATACTGCAGCTGGATTTATGAAGAGGCTGCATCATTTTGTAACCAATAATCACATTTGTTGTGCTCGAGGGAACATAGGAGTAATCATTTCTTATATTCCAGGGCTAAGCTGGCTGTAGCAAGGATCAGGAATGAGTCTTCCTTCCCTACACCCGTGCAGCACTGCACATTTTTTTCTCCCTTCCTTCTAAGTATCAGGTGTAGGCTACTGCCAGAGGCAATACTGGATTTGAGGAACTACCGATCCAGCTTGGTATGGCAGATCACCTGTTCGTAGTGTAATGAAAGGCAGCCTGGAACAATAAGGCGGACAGATGCTTAGTGGTCACAAATGGAGGTGTGTCTAGAGCAATGAACAGGCAAAAAGAAGCTATCCTGGGAAGCTGCAAACATGTATGTCTTTCAATAAACAGTTGATTGAAAAGAACACACTAGAAGGCATAAGAATATTAAGATCTTTCTGTGAGGAAGAAGGCAATCTGCTCCTTGCTCTAGCACTGCAGTGAGCCCAAACCTATGGATTTACTATGGCAAATTCAAATAGGTTTGTTTGCATGGATCTAATCCCCATTCCCACTGACCCGCTTCTCCTGGCTCCAGCATTAGTGTTCATTTTAAAGTGTATTAATAAGAATAATTTGTGATGTTCCAAGTTTTGCATCTTATCAACGATTTCCATATGGAATCTGATCAATTTTCAAGCCAAGAAATTATTATTTTTCTAATTGCCAGTAGCGACACTTAGCCTGAGATCTGTACATAAGTTGTATTCTTATTGCCTGCTAAATCACCATCCAGGGTAAAAGATTCCATGATGAGAGCTTAGCGGATAATTTTGTGGTGGTTCCTAACGTACAATAGAATCTAGCTTGCTCTTCCAGAGGGCATAGACTCTGTATGGCTAGCAGATGTAAAATGTTATCAATGAAAGGAGCAGAAGTGACTAGAAGACACGCTGGCACAGATGTGTTGTGCAAGAGGATGCCCAGTTTAAAGTCATTTTGCCAACACTAAAGAGAGTTTAAAGAGCTTTCTATCCTGAACATAAGAACAGCCACACTGGGTCAGACCAAAGGTCCATCTAGCCCAGTATCCTGTCTTCTGACAGTGGCCAATGCCAGGTGCCCAGAGGGAATGAACAGAACAGGTAATCATCAAGTGATCCATTCTGTGACACGTAGAAAATGTACCTTTATAAACATTTGTGGGCTCTGTGAAATTACATCCATAAAATGGTAGCAGAATTAATGTGATACAAGGTGAAAAAACAGACCCTTTTGCTTGATCAGCCAGATGTGTTGGGTTTCCAGCCATTCACCCGACTGTGTGGGTGAATGTTACTGTTCAGTGGCTATTATTTTTCCCTAAACCCAGTCCACCCCATTCTATCCCTAGTTGAGGTGGTGGTATGAAAGGGGTTAACAGGTTTTCATTTAAGAAAATCAAATCCTTTCCTTTCATTGTTTGCTTTTTTTAATACCAAGAGCCCATGGAAGCAAAGAGCCCAGTGTGTTTCACAGCTGGCTGGGTTATCACCTCTGTGCTTAAAGTGACCTTGTCATTACATAAAAACTGTACAACTCAAGACTTTTTATTCAGCTTTTTTGTGACCTTGGTGATTGTAGTGCTTCTTGTCCTTTAGACTAAATTCAGCCCAAGTTGCCAAGCTGCAGATATACTTTATGACATCAGGACTCTCTTGCAGGTTGTTTTTCTCTGTCTCTGCTGCTGGTTGAAAGGTTTGCATACAACTTGCAAAATACTGTACTATGTAGAAATCTCAATTGATACATAATGGTGTGTTGGATAAACTCAGGGTTTTATGATAACACTTTATGGAGAGTAAAATGATTACAATAAACAATCCAGGGCTTAAAATTGTTTTTTTTTTTCACAATCCTGCTTTCATGCATGCATACAATTGATTTAATTATTTAGGAAGAGGTATTGTTCTTTGAGTATGTGTCAATGTGGATCCCGGTGTAAGGTTGCAGTCGCTTCAGGCACACGAGATCAGATTCTTTTTACTGGTAGTGTCCTTTGGGGTCTCACATGGGCCCTGAGCGGCCTCGTGCTTCTGTGCAAGGGCATGACGGGCAGAACAGCCATGACCCTCCCTCAGTTCCCATTTACCCCTGTGGCAGTGAGATGGAGCCTCATGGTGTCCCACCCACCATTGCTACAGAGCATCAATCTCATCCTTTTTCAACAGGTTTTCTTCACTAATCTTCACCCTGCTTATTCTTTATTTTCTTAATTTGGATATTCCTGCTGTATAATGGGACGAGGCATTTACCACCTGGTAGACTCCAAACTCTTAAGGTTTAAACCCTGCCCAACCTGTGATAGGTTCACCCCCCCGCCCCCGCAGTTGTTGGACATAAGCAATACCTATTTTGTGTGGGGGGAGAACCACATCCCCAATTAGTGCTAGGTGTGTAAAGCCTTGTTGAGGACTGGCAAATCAAGGGATGCATGGCAGAAGCTACATCTGCTTGAGCAATTGATGTGCGTCACCTGTGATCTGGAGGAGACATCCATTTCCAAAGAACTGAAAGGGACATCGTCAGTAAGTACCCCTTTGAACAGACATCACATCCAGCAGGTCAGCAGTGAAAGAAAGCCAAGGAAGAATTAGCACTGGCCAGGTCAACAGTGACCACCTCAACACTGGGTTTTCAGCATCCGCTGACAGACTTGGCATTGATAACTATCATCAATGGCTCCAGCACTGGCTCCCCAACACAAGTGGGAGACTGAGAGGCAGGGCTGAGTGGAGCCCAAGCATGGCTCCGAACATCAAGAGACACTGTGCTACAGGGAAGAGAAGACGCATCATTCTTGCAAGGACAGAGCTTCTAAGACTGAAGTGATGGTCAGTAAGCCAGCCCAGGGACCAGTGCTGACCACCGTGCCAAGTATGGGACCAAGATCTACTCTCACCGAACAGTCAAGATTCATCTCCTGAGACATAGAATCCTAGAAATGTAGGGCTGGAAGGGACCTCGAGAGATCATCAAATCCAGCCCCTTGTGCTGAAGCAAGACCAAATAAATCTAGACCATCACTGATAGGTGTTTGTCTAACCTGTTTTTTAAAACCTCCAATGATAGGAATTCCACAGCCTTCCTTGGTAACCTACTCCAGTACTTAGCTATCCTTATAGTTAAAAAGTTTTTCCTAATATGTAACCTAAACCTCCCTTGCTGCAGATTAAGCCCACTACTTCTTGTCCTTCCTTCAGTGGACATACAGAACAATTGATCACAGTTCTCTTTATAATACACTTAACATATTTGAAGACTGTTATCAGGTCCCCCCATAGTCTTCTTTTCTCAAGACTAAACATATTCCATGTTTTTAACCTTTTCTGATAGGCCATGGTTTCTAAAGCTTTTATTTTGTTTTGTTGCTCTCCTGTGCACCCTCTCCAATTTGACCACATCTTTCCTAAAATGTGGTGCTGGGTATTGGACACTGCACTCCAGCTGAGGCCTCACCATTGCTGGGTAGAAGAGAACAGTTACCTCCTGTGTCTTATTACTGGGATATTACATGGTTCTCTGCTCCAGGCCAATGGGAGCTGCTGGAAGTGGCGGCCAGTACGTCCCTCGGCCCACACCGCTTCCAGCAGCTCCCAATGGTGTGGAGCAGCGAACTGCAGCCACTGGGAGCCGCGATTGGCCGAACCTGCGGACGCGGCAGGTAAACAAACCAGCCCGGCCCGCCAGGGGCTTTCCCTGCACAAGCGGCGGAACAAGTTTGGGAACCACTGCCCCAGAGTATTAGCTTTTTTTGCAACAGCATCACATTGTTGACTCACAATTTGTGATCCACTAGAACCCCCAGATCCTTTTCAGCAGTACTTCTGCTAACCAGTTTTTCCTCATTTTCTAGGTGCGCATTTGATTTTTCCTGGGGCACTTTGCATTTGTCTTTACTGACTTTCATGTTGTTGATTTCAAACCTGTTCTCCAATTTATCAAGATCATTTTGAATTCTAGGCCTGCCCCCCAAAGTGCATGCAACCCCTCCCAGCTTGGTGTTTATAACATTGCTCTCCACTCTGTTATCCAAGTCATTAATAAGACCCAGGACAGCCTCCGGGGGACCCCAAGAGGTTACGTCCTCCCAGTTTGGCAGCGATTCACTGGCAACTACTCTCTTGAGTATGGTGTTCAAACCAGTTGTGCACCCACTTATGGTAATTTCATCTAGATCATATTTCCCTAGTTTGCTTATTAGAATGCCATGTCAAAAGCTTTACTAAAATCAAGATCTATCACATCTACAGGTTCTCCCCATCTGCTTCGCCAGTCACCCTGTCAAAGAAGGAAATTCAGTTGGTTTTGTTCATGGCAGATCCTTTCTGGCTATTCTATATAACTAGCACCGGAAACAGAGCAATGCCCAGCGCCAGAACCAGGCCTGAGACATTACCCTGCAGCACCACCATTCAAAGAGAATTGCTCCTCTTCACGGTTGTCAGAGTCTCCCTGTCAGTGAGCAGGTATGCCTCTCCTCAGCCTTTTGAGGGCAACCCTAGAGCTAGTACCAGAGATGTTTCTCACAGCACTCCATGGCAAAAGAACTGCAAGTGGTATTGGATCAGCCAGTCACAACCTGGCTGCTACCGAGAGAACATGCTGCCCTGGTTATACTGAGGGATCTCAGGTGTCCCGCATCAGATCCCCGCCCAGTAGGTCCAGCAAGAGGAGGAGAGCAGGTTCCCCAGAGGCATCTAGGCCCAAGTCACTGATACTAGAACCCATCACTGGCACCCAGGAGCTGGGAGTAACAGAACAACAGCATCGCCAGTCGCCACCAAAAGAATCGTTGTCATCACCTGGTGAGGCAGTTCTACCAGCCCCCTCCCTGGCAGTTGGCGATTTTATAGCTTTTCTGGATCACCTACCATGCATCGCAGAGACCTAGTGTGACCCTAAGACCTCCTTAATGCCAAATGGCAAAGGGTTCACTATTCTGTAACTGCAACGCCTGTCAGGCCTGACAAACTCACTACACCTAATGCATTGCCTCCATAGAATTTATCTCGAAATAGTGTTGTGTAAGGTATCAAATAAAAGCTTATATCACACTGGTCATCATAAGCATTGGGAGATGTATGTACAGGTGTCGTGCAAGAAGTTGTGTACACACACTAAAAATATGTTTAAACTATGTAACCAGGAAGCATTGATAAACAAGTTTTCGCCAGGCAAAGGTATGTTGATTTACCTGCCTGCCAAGAGCTCTGATGTAAAGTGAACAGGATAAATCGAACGCAGTGGGCGTTCGTTTGCATTTGAAGTCAATAGGAATAGCAAATTAACAAGAGGATGAGAAAAGCAATATGGCGCCAGCACTCCAAAGAGCAAACAGCAGGAATACATTTCAGAGGTTTACTGGACTACAAGAAGGAGGCGAAAAGACATTGTGTTTATCCATCACTGAGGGAACAAAAATGACAGCGTTTTCTGTATCCAGAAAAGCTAGATCCTGGCCTGGGGGTGGTGATGCTGAGAGGTTGCCTTGGATGAGAAACTTGTCTGAGACAAAGATTTTAGCCTGCTAAAGTTGTGTTTAGTCTCTTAGAAGCATGTTACACTTTTGTTTTGTTCGTAACCAATCCTATTTCCACCATCCTTACTCAGAATCAATTAAAACTCACCCTCTGCTAATAAATTTCTCTTCGTTGTATCATAAGTAGATCTCAGTGCTGCAATGTTAAGCAAAGAGTGAATTCTTAGTTGAATCAAACAAGCTGGTGTGTACATTGTCTCTTTGGAAGTCGCAATCTTGGTCATTTATGTGAGTATCCAATGACAGGGGCTGGATGCTCCAGGGGAAAGTTCTTCCGGGGGCTCAGGAACTAGGGTGCAGCAAGTGTTACCTGCAGGGCAAAGTTAAGGGGTGGCAGAGTCCTGAGAAATGTGTCTGGGGTGGCTAACAGACTGGGGAGACAGGGAGCTGTCACACAGTGTAGAACCCACAAATTTCTTTCTCACTGAGGCAGAGGGGTTACACGATGACCATTGTTGTTGGTGACCTGAGAAAGTGTCACACCTAAATACCAAAACACCGGTCATACAAGAGAAATAAACACTTTGATATTTTGACTGCATCATCCCCAGCCTGGATAGTTCTCCCCAGCAATGAGGACATGCTAGAACCACCCGAGGCACTCTGGGAAACCTTGGCCACCGTCCAACCCCTTCTAAACAGGTAGCAAAGTGTTATCAGATGCTCCTGTGAAGTTCCAAGCGCTTTTTCTCCCACACAAACCCTGGATCATTAAAGCAGTCCAGCAGAAAGAGAAATTTACAAAAGGGTTGCCTAAGGGCAAGGCTCCCAAAGAACTACGCTTCGTCAGGTGCAAGTTTACTTGTCTGTCTTTTTGCAACTCCAGGGAGTTGTTTGACAAATATAATTTCCTGACCTGCGAAAGGATGACTCCCTTCCTGTCAAAAGTGCCACAAGACAGTAGGGAGGAATTAACAGAGATTTTAAAAGGCCAAATTGTCCCCAGAACAGCCCTCCAAGCAGCCCCAGATGCTTCCAGCACAGCCCCGAGATCAGTGGCCATGAGGTGGGCCTCTTGATTGTTAGCATCTGGAATGGTGAGAGAGGTCCAAGACGCTATCCAGGACCTCCCATTTGAGGGGATGGAGCTCTTCAACAAGACAATGGATGAAGCACTCCACTCTTTCCATTCCATTGCCCCGCCGAGGTCACTGGAGACTTCTACACCAACCCCTTACTGGAAGCCGTACAAATACAGCCCCAACAGAGACAACAGGGCTCATTCTTATTCCCAGCCAGCCAGCGAATCCACTGCAGTAGCGATCATGATACTCAAGCAGGCACCAGTCGTCGGCCTCCTTCATCATCCATCAACCAAATGGCAGATTTGACGGGCGTGTCAGAGCCACAGTAGAGTCGAGCAGCAGCCACGTTTGGGAGCTGTTTTGCCCTGTTCTATCGGGTTGGTCTGATACTATCTCAGGCAAATGGGTGTTGGATATAGCTGCCCACAGCCTTCCCACTCACTTCCCTGTTCCTCTTCAGGGACCTTTCTCATAATTGTAGCATTTTCATCCATGGTTTTTAAAGAGCCTTAAAACAACTCCTTGCAGAGATAGATAACACTGCAGGGTACAGAGAAGAAAATTGAGGACCAGAGAAGTTACATGAGTTGCCCAAGATCTCACTGTGCATAAATGACATGACCAGGAACAGAACCCACCTCTCCTGATTCGCAGGCTTCTGCTTGCTCTAGCCACTGCTAAAGTTGGAGAACAAGATCTGGAATGTGAAATACAGAACTCCAGGGTGGTGTGGATCTGCATTTGTTTACCAAATGTTGTTTTTTTCCTTTTTTTAGGGAGAATGATGTGCAGTTGAGCCGGAGCAGGTGTTCGTTTTAACTACAGCACCCACCTTGTTTTGTGGGACTGGATGGGACTGAGGAGACCTGGTCACAATTCTCGCCTTTGCTGCAAACTTTTTGTATGAACTTGGGCAAGACACGTAATCTCTTTGCATCTCCATTTTGTTAAATGGGGGTAATGCTTCTTTTCTCCGACCTTGCACAGTCTCATTTGGTTTCTCTTGATACCACCATGATACTAATATAATAACGTCCTTGTAGAGGAGTGGATTCTGAAAGCAACACTAGGAAGATCCAATCCTGCATGGATTAGGAAAGAATTACTCTTTTGATCATTTAAAATGGGAATTTTAAAGACCATTTGCAGTTAGGGCTACGTTAACGGGAGATACTCTCCTGTCGACATAGCTTCTGCCTCTCTTTGAGATGGATTAATTAAGCTCTCCCATCGACTTATCGCGTTTTCACCAGACCCACTAAATAGATGCCCGCTGCATCCATCGCAGTGGTGCCAATTTTAGCCCATAGTGTAGACAAGATCTAAGATTCACAGATAACATGCATCCATATTTTGTAGTTTGGTAAAAAAAAATCATAATACTTACCCCACTCCTCGAACCAGGGCATACACACTTTCACATGGACACCATCCACTTATTTAAAAAAAAAAAAAAAGTCACATTTCTTAATGAACACTCTTACCTCTAATAATAAAAGGTAATACCTATTATCACTATAACCGAAAAGAGACTGCAAGGAAAACAACCCTTCTTTTTAGTGTGTTTGTTTTGTGCATTTGCCAGCATTTTATGTATAGTCAATTTCACTATTTCCGTTGCATAGTCAACCAGTTAGTTTCCCTCTTTTGTTTGTGTGCATCTTTCAGACAATAACAGGGACACTGTAAAACCACAAATTTGGCAGGGAAGACCATCGGGCTGGTATAGGAGCTGAAAGTATTTTTAACTTGTCTTGTTAAATTGACTAGATTTCAAGTTGAATGTGTCCCTTTTGAAAATATTATTTTTTAAAAAAGGCAAGATAATACACTGTTAGAATCATAGAATCATAGACTATCAGGGTTGGAAGGGACCTCAGGACCTCATCTAGTCCAACCCCCTGCTCAAAGCAGGACCAATCCCCACCTAAATCATCCCAGCCAGGGCTTCGTCAAGCCTGACCGTAAAAAATCTCTAAGGAAGGAGATTCCATCACTTCCCTAGGTAACCCATTCCAGTGCTTCACCACCCTCCTAGTGAAAAAGTTTTTCCTAATATCCAACCTAAAACCTCTTCATTCTATAGCACCATCCGTCCAAGGATTTTGAGTGCCTTATAAACATGAAGTCATTAATCTTTACAACACTATTTTGTGGTAAGTTAATATCAGTAAACGGGAAACTGAGGTACATCGGAATCATGCAATTTCCACAAAGTGTCACATGAAGTCAGTGGTAGTCAAGAATAGAACCTATATCTCCTACAGTTTCCTGTGTGTGAACTGCAAAACCATTTTCTACTTTTCATTTAATAAATAGCAGTTATGGATAGTGATGCATCTTTTTATATGAAAGTCTTCTGCTCTTGCCGTCTGGTGCTGACTTTCTGTATCTCTTCACATTATCAATTCTGCATTTCAGGAAATCTCTCAATTAAAAAAACCCAGTTTATTCCCCTAGCCTACACCTCTTTGATGACTCTCTTCCGCATCTGCTCTTAGGTATAATTTAACTCTTTCATCTTAGTATTTCGTCCTGTAAAGTTTTATTAAGGCAGTAGATGTTAAACAAAATAAAGCTTTTTGTTTAGCAGGTACTTGCAAGTGGCATGAAGCTAACATTACAATGATGCATTTCCTTCTTGTAGAGTTGGCTAGGGCTTTGTGTTGAGGATGTTGATAAGATTGGTAAGGAAGGCCTGGTATCTCCTATGATGGTTTCATGCGGTGTATTTATTTCCAACCACTTCATAATGAGCTGGAGTTAAGATCCTGATTCATGAAATTTTCATGCTGTCTTTAAAGTTACACTATTTCTAGTGCTGCCATACTGGTCTATTCATGAACAAGTGCTAGCGCTCATTTCAGGAGTATAAATAGTCATAGGGATGTCACTTGCAGTAGATTTCAAGATAGCAGGTTATTCTTGGTGAATGTGAAAGTGAACGTGTTTTACAGCTGATGTTAATATGTCATTTGTAATGCTGGGAAATTCTGGAAAAGTTTTGGACCCCGCTCTCAAAGGTCAGTAAGAGAAATCTCTTCTGCTGGGAAAGTGAAATAGAAATGAGTTTTTAAAGTTTATAGCATGGACACATTTGTGTTTCCACCTCTTTATTCCAGCTTTTCCAGAAAGGAGCAGCTCTTGGAACAATAAAGAAAAATATCTTTTGTTCTTGCAGGGCCACATATTCAGAGGATGTGTATTAAACTAGGTGTTCTTTTGGTTCAGTATTACTGCTCAGAGTGTAATGCCAGTGAACAAAATGCTAAGAACATAGATCCAAATTTTGAAACCTGCATGATTAAGGTTCAGCTCCTAAATCTATATTTTGGTTCCTGAATAAAAGCAACCTGATTTTTCAGAGATCAGTGGGTACTGCAAATGCTCAGCACTGCGGAAGATTGGGCCACTTTTATCTAGGAGCCTAAGGGTATGTCTCCACTGGCAGAGTTACAGCACCGGCGGTTACAGCACTGCTCAGAGAGCACTGACGAGAAACCACTGTTGTATCAACTTGTATGTTCACACTATCAGCTGCTTGTGCAATAGCGTTTTCACATTTGCGGCACTTGCAGTTGTATTCGGAGCGGTGCACTCTGGGCAGCTATCCCACAGCATATCTCTTCCTCTTCTGCTGCTAAGAGTTGTGGGAAGACCGAGGGAGTTGCAGGGCATCCTGGGTCCTCTCCCAATGCCCTGTGATGCATTGCTTCGCCTCCCAGCAATCCCTGTGCTTCCGTCTGCATTTGGCGCCATCTTTCAATGATTGGTGTACTGTGCGCTCAGCTCTGCTTCTTCGGTCTGCAGGAATGGATCCCGCACTGTTGACCAATATGTTGCTTGCTCGCACTAACACATCACGAGTGGCAGTGGAGTTATTCCTTAAACTACAAAGGCAAGAGGAGTGCAACATTGATCTCACCACGAGTAGTAGCTACGACACGAGATTGCTTGTGGTATTCACGGAGGTGCTGACCACAGTGGAATGCTGCTTTTGGGCTTAGGAAACAAGCACTGAGTGGTGGGATCACATCGTCATGCACGTCTGGGATGACGAGCAGTGGCTGCAGAACTTTTGGATGAGGAAAGCCACATTCATGGGACTGTGTGATGAGCTCGCCCCAGCCCTGCGGCGTAAGGACACGAGAATGAGAGCTGCCCTGTCGTTGAAACGCGTGGCGATTGCACTGTGGAAGCTGGCTACTCCAGACTGCTACCTATTGGTCACGAACCAGTTCAGAGTGGGAAAGTCAACTGTTGGACTCTAGTTGACGGAAGTGTGGAAGGCCATTAATCGCATCCTGTTCCGAAAGACCATGACTCTGGGCAACGTGCGTGACATTGTGGATGGCTTTGCACAAATGGGCTTCCCTACCTGCGGAGGGGCGAGAGATGGCACACATATTCCAATTCTGGCACCAGACCACTTAGCCACCAAGTACATTAATCGGAAGGGGTGTTTCTCAATGGGTCTCCAGGCGCTTGTGGATCACCATAGGTGTTTCATGGACATTAACGCAGGCTGGTATGGAAAGGTGAATGACACACACATCTCTCAGAACACTGGCCTGTTCAGGAAGCTGCAAGTAAGGACTTTCTTCACAGACCAGAAGATCACCGTAGGGAAGTCGAAATGCCCATTGTGATCCTGGGAGACCCTGCCTACCCCTTCATGCCATGGCTTATGAAGCCATTCACGGAGCACCTTGACAGCAGCAAGGAGCGGTTCAACAACAGGCTGAGCAAGTGCGGAATGACATGACTGAATTTGCTTTTGGCCGTTTAAAGGCCTGTTGGCACTGCCTATATGGGAGGCTGGACCTGGCCAATGACAGTATTCCTATGCTTATAGCCATGTGCTGTACGCTCCGTAATATTTGTGAAGGGAAGGATGAAAGCTTCACTCAGGGCTGGACTGCTGAGGCTCAGTGCCTGGAGGCTGAATTGAACAGCCAGAGACCAGGGCTATTAGAGGGGCACAGTGTAGGGCCATAAGGATCAGGGATGCCTTGAGGCAACAATTTGAAGCTGAAAGCCGCTAATATTTGTTGCTATGTTCGGGAGTGCAGTGCTTATAATGCTAGGAGGTGATTGTGATTGGTGATGCACTGTGAATGTTTAAGAAAATTGCCTGTTGCTTTGCAGGGCTCTGTTTGCTTTCAATTAATGGAATAAAGGTTGCTTTCAAACCAAAACAATTCTTTTATTAAAAAACAACAACCGGAGGAGAGAGACAAACAAAAAAACACATCAGTACTGTGAGGGATGGGGGAAGAGAGGGTCCCAGGAGGGGGTGGGATCCGGGGATGGTTAAAGATTTGTGTATGTCCAGGTATCATATGCAACCTTGTCCTTTGGAGTACAGTGCAACGGGTACTGTACTTCAGCAGGGCTAAACTGAAGAGGGACGGGTGTTGAGTGCAGTGGGTACTGGGCGTCCGCAGTGCTGGACTGTGACGGGGGAGGAGTGGAATGCAGCGGGTACAGACTGGAGCCAGACTAGAGCATGGGAAAAAGTTTTGTGACAGCGGCTGCAGGGGAGGGCGGGCACAGAGCTGCTCGGTTTGCAGTGTTAGTAGCACCTGGAGTGTGTCCGCTTGGAGTGTGTCCCATAACGTATAAGAGCTGCTCTGTGGCTTCATTCTGGCGCGCTGTGTTCTCCTTTTGGTACCTCTTCTCGCTGACCCACCACTCCTTCAGTTCTTGTTTTTCGGCCTCGGAGGACATCATGACATCACACAGGAAGTCCTCTTTAGTTCTTCGTGGCCACTTTCTAATTCTGCGCAGCTGTTTAGCCGACAATAACAAAGAGGGAGGCTGGGCTCCCCAGGTCATCTCTGTGAAGCCAAAACGCAACATTTTACAGAAGCAATATTGTTTGCAACACACGGACCACTGATTCGGTGATTTAAAACACAGCCACTATTCACATACCTGTCACTAACTGGCTGACCCCAGGTAAGCACATGTGAGCCACAAGACCCCCAAAATGGTGAGTAACCGCAGGGGCTGGGGAAATCAGTGTTCCAGGACTGTACTGTACACTGGACACATGGCTCTTGGGCAGAGCCAGCACTGTGGGGGGGGGCTTATAATCATTCCTGTCCCCACATTTTCCACAGGCTGTGTTCATTATGGAAGGTATCTCGCTGCTGAGGGTGAGCAGGGAATCAAGGGAGGGTCTTCTCCGAGACTGTGGCTTCCACTCTAGCCCTTATGCGGCTCGCCGGTGTGCAACAGTGATCCTCCCCCCTTGCCCCCAGTGACGGCAGAGCGACGCGGGAAAGTTACCCTTAATGGGGCAAGAAACAAAGCAGCTCTGCCAAAGAACCTGCAGCAGCGGATTGCCCAGTATCTCCAGGAGAGTTTCCTGGAGATCTGAGGCAGATTCCCGTGAAGTGAGGGAGTCAATCAGCACCCTGTTCCGCCACTCAGACTAGGCATGTGGTGGTACATGCATCATACAGACACAAGCCTGCTTTCTACAACCCTCCTGCCCCCAACAACTCGCTTCAGTGATTCCCAAAATCAAAGCCACTTGCCAGGGGCCTCCTCCTTTGCCGTGCTCCACCAGCTGTGACTGGCTAGCCTCCTCCGGGGTAGAGACGAGCTCCTGGCTTCATGCATCTCTGACCTCCGTATCATCCTCTGCCTCTGGGTCCCCCTCTCCCTTCCTCTCCATGTTCTTGTCCCAGATTTTCTCCTCCTGGCTTGGTCCACTCTTGACTGGCTCACGAGTAGGGTGACCAGACGTCCCGATTTTATCGGGACTGTCCCGATATTTCCTTGTTTGTCCCACGTCCCGACCGGTGCGGTTGGGACACTGGACAAACAAGGAAATGCTCCGGAGCCCGGAAGTGCTCGCGCCCCCCTGCCCCAACTCCGCCCCCTCCTCCCCCCATTGGCTCCCTCCCTGAATCCCCGCCTCTTCCCCAGGCTCGCCATTCCTCCTCCTTCCGGCGCTTGTGGAGGGAGGCCTGGGAGACGCAGGGGAAGTGCGGGGCCGGGGTGAGTGAGAGTCCGGCCTGGCCCCGAGTGCAGGCAGGACTCAGTCGGGCGGTACCTGGAGGGAGCTATTCTCCCACCCTGGGCAGCGGGACTTGGGAGCAGCCGCTGCTGCAGCTCCCACTGCCGCGGGGGGAGGAAGCGGCCGATGGCCAAGCTCGGCGGCTGCGGCTCTGGCGCCCCCGAACCCCCCGAGCCCGAGCCTGCTGCGGGGACCCAGCAGCGCGTACGCTGGGCCCAGCCCCTGGCCAGTCGCGTCTGGGCTGCTGCCCAGCTGGTGCTATCCTGCTGCGGCCCTGGGGCGGAGGCATCGGCAGCCCAGCCCCATTCGTTCCCCTGCGGGACCCGAGCGCTGGGGCCTGCTGCCCCCACTCCGGGGCCGCCATGGGATAGCACCAGCTGGGCAGCAGCCCAGACGCGACTGGCCAGGGGCTGGGCGCAGCGTGCGTGCTGCTGGGTCCCTGCAGCAGGCCCGGGCTCGGGGGCACCAGAGCCGCAGCCGCCGAGCTTGGCCATCGGCCGCTTCCTCCCCCCGCGGCAGTGGGAGCTGCAGCAGCGGCTGCTCCCGAGTCCCGCTGCCCAGGGGGGAGAACAGCCGCCGCCTGGCACCGCGGGCCGCCCCCCTCCTCTCCCTACCACCCAACTGAGTCCTGCCTGCTCGGGGCCAGGCCGGACTCTCACTCACCCCGGCCCCGCGCTTCCCCTGCGTCTCTCGGGCCTCCCTCCAGCGCTAGTGGAGGAAGGGCTTTTTTTTTTTTTTTGCCCCGCCCCCTCCCGCCACGCCCTCCCCTCCCCCCTGTGCATCCCGATATTTGACTTGGGTGATCTGGTCACCCTACTCACAAGCCACTGAAGTATCCACAGTGGCCTTCGCAGTGGAGGTGGGGTCGCCACCGAGTATCGCGTCCCGCTCTTTGTAGAACTGGCAGCTGTGATGCAGATGGGGGGGATGATGTTTTGTGATTATTATCTATATTACAGTAGTGCTGAGTGGAAAAAGCTGGGAAGAGAAACAGAGGCACAGAGAGGGGAAGTGACTTGGCCGAGGTCACGCAGAAGGTTAGAGTTGGAAATAGATTCAGAGCATTAATGCCCAGAAGGGACCATTGTGATCATCTAGTCTGACCTCCGGCATAACATAGGCCATAGAATTTCACCCAGAGATTCTTGCGTCAAGCCCATATCCCCTGTCTGAGCTAAATCACATCTAAATAGAGAGCCTGGGTCTCCTGTCTTCCAGATCCACTGCTCTAGCCAATGGAGAATGCTACCTGCGCTGTTCTGGGCACTAGTGACTAGTCTGTGAACACCAAATTCATTTCTTACATAAAACACTGAGCAGCACTCAAACGAGACTACTACACCACTCCTGAACGGAGCTGTATTTGAACTGCATGCATACAGATGAGGCTCCATCTCACAGTACCAACCATCCAATCTCTCTGAAATTTGATTCAAGCTCTCTTTATAAAGATTACAGCAAACCCCACCAGGAAGGGGCGTAATAGAAGAGAAGTGTTATCTGTTCTGTTCAGCTTTCTACACGCTGCATTGTGGTATGTGAGCACTATTTGGAACCAGTGCAAATTACAGCATGCAGGTGTAATATGCTGTATGCTAGAAACAGCACATAAAGATGTAGGCGGTGACACTCTGCACTACCTGCAGGTTCAGGTCTTTAGGTTGAAGCCTCGAGTATGGGCAATTGCCCTGAGCCAGTTTATTGGTGATAAGACATGGATAATCAGGGTAAGATCCTCATCTGAAAGAGAGGGAGGAGTTATAATCTCCTAGCTGGACCCAGGTGAATAAAGGCTTTCTTAGGTACTGGTGCTCCCTGGAAGTCCAGGAATAGCTACAGACATAATAGAACTCCTTCAAACAAAATACACGTGATTTTATAAACATGGTTGGATAAAACATGGCCCTGAAGCCTCTCTGTCTATTTATTCTACAATAAAGACATCAAGTTTCTCAGGCACCTCGCCCACCCACCCTCCAGCCACCTTTGTGTCCTGCTCAGACTTTGCATGGGGAGTGAGGAAGATATTGGCCTCTCTCCCAGAAGCAGATTTGTAGCTGTCCATTTTAGCTGGTGGAAGACCATAAAACCTGGCAGAGCACAGGCTAGGTGGACCGAGAAGGGAGACACCCAGATATAAACGAGAGATACCAAAACCGGGTCTTACATTGCACATGTAGATTTGATTGTCTATATGTAGCATCTCTTTGGATTCCACAGGTCACTGGGTTTCAATTCAGGAACCTTCACTGTTCAGATGCTCATTCTGCTTAAGCAGTGTTGAGATAGAGGCAGTATAGTAGGAAATTTGACACACAGGTTTGTGCCCACTTCTCGTATCCCAGAAGGAATCGTGCTGTGGCTGACCTCTTTCCTGGGACTTGTATAAACCAGGGATTGCACAGCAATAAGGGTTGAGTGGGACCCAGATCAAATTGACCCGTACAGATCAGAAAGGGCCACCAGTCTGGTTGGGCAGCTGGGTTCCCCATTGCCAGTTTGGACAGAAGAAGCGTCCCAGTACCACCACCTCTGGAGACTGAGCCAGAGCCACAAGAACCCCTGCTGCCACCCATCACTAGGACTGTGTAGGCTGAGCAGAACCTTTGTGGTGCTTGGGGGGAAGGGGGGAGAGTCATTGCCAAATAGCACTAGATGATGCAGAAAAACACGCCAATAGGGAGTTGCCGAGAGAGAATTGTTGACTAGAGAGGTTATTGGGAGCCATCGTGGATGATGTCGCTGGTAGTCTGAATTTGAAGGGAACTGCTGGGGCTGGAACCCATCAAGGGACTGCACATGCAAGTGGAAAACAGGAGGTGTGAACTAGTGAATGAACCCCATCCAGTGAATGTATGGGAAATTTGCCAGAGGCGGGAGGAATCTGTCTCTTAAGCTAACTCGGGACCAGTATTGTACCTTGAGACAGATCCTGCCAACTCAGGACCTGTAATTTGAATCAGATCCAGGACCCCAGAGCTTATAAAGAAGGGAAGTAAATATACCTTTGCTTAGGTACTATGGTGATGGGTGCCAATACAAGAATACAGATCGATAAGATGAGAATTTAGAGGTGCGGAGACCCCTGGTAAAAATTCTTTTAGGCAGTTGAAAGCAACTAATTATAGCCTCATTGTTAACATAATAATTACTGCCCTGCTTGGAGATTTAGAAACTATGAACTGTTGGTCAAGGACAAGTTGTGTTTATAGAAGCCACCATATTAAAGAAACATCTTCAGAAATAAGTGCCATATCGTGAGAAATCAAAGTAAATTGAGGGTTGTCAGACTCGGGAAGAAAATGAAGTACTTATCAAAGTGTTTGTTTGTCAAGTTGAGAGTTCTTGAGCAGTAAGTGTCCATACTTAAGAAGCTTCAAAAGTAAGAATAGAGACACTCTACTGTGTATATACAGCTCAGCATGCAAGATCAGTGTTTAAGTTACCTCCTTTTATCCATCGCGGATGAGCACAGTTTGTGGTTACAGCTACAACCACCCCAGGTCTGAGGGGGAACATAAAAATTGTGCCAACTACGCTGTTTTTTACAAGTGATTGAGAAATAGATAGCTGTTTCTTCTGTTTCGATTGTCTTTGGTGCCACTGACCTTGAGGAGCTGCGATATTTTTAATTGGCACAGTATTATCTTGCTAAATTAATTTTCTGAATTGCCAACCTCAAGAGTACAATATGGTTGCAGTGTGTTTTTCCATATGAGAATATGACCTACATAAAGTAATTGTATCATGCGCACGCATGTGTGCATGTTCACTCAGGATAAATTGCTGTGTGGGAGAAGGATGGATTTTTGTTGAGTGTTTTTGTGACAATATAAACCACAAGAATGTATTTTGAAAAGACAGACTGGTAGGGATGCTAGAAGATGGGGAGAAGGTTCCCATGGCAGTTGGAAGTAACTACCAGAGGAAGTTGGAGTTGCTGGAGAGCGACCAGACCAGACAGTGAAGAAAGTGTTGCCAGAAGCTTCAAAAGCAAGGAGTTCATTAGAGTAACTGCCTTGCAACTTTCTTGTGCTGCTGCTAATCAAGAAGGCTCCCAAAATGTCTTCTGGTTGCCACTGTGAAGGCCCAGTGGGCACTTATAGCCGCTCTCTAATCTATGGTCTTCCAAAGCCACATGTTTCTCTTGGGCCTCATCTATGCTTTAAAAGTTTTACCAGCATAGTTAGGTTGGTTAGGGGGCTGATTTTTATTTTTTTATATTTTTTTAACTGACAAAGATATTTCAGTATAAGCGCTAGTGTGGGCAGAGATACACTGATATAACTCTTTATACTGCTATGGCGTAGGCTGGTGAGGGGAACTGGCGTAAGCTAGATTAGTTTAAGCACTTTTATACCCATATAACTGCATCCACACTAGAGGGTTTGGGTGGTAAAACCCTCCTTGTGTAGTAGACAAAGCCTTATGTGGGATCCAGGGTAAAGTGAGCCAGAGGAAAAGACATGAAGAAGGCAGGAAAATCTTCAGGAGAAAGAAGGTGCTTCCATATTTCATTGAGCATCGTAGGGACTAGTTTTCTCTTAATTTAAACAGCTGGCTGAAATTGAAATAATAATATGGTGGTATTTGTTCATAGACCTCAAAGTACTTTTCAAAGAAGGGTTGGTGTCGCTATCCACAATTTACACATGAGAAAACTGAGGCAAAATACAGGTGACATGACCATGTGCAAGGTCACAGGACCTTTGTGACACAGCAGATCTGTGACAGAGACAGTAATAAACCATAGGTTTCCTGACTGCCAGTCCAGCATGCTATCCTCTGGATCATAGTGCCACCCTGGAAGACTACTGGTTTAGTGACAGATGGTACAGAAAATAAATGGTCATGTGATGCTGTTTTAGCCAATCAGACTTGAGAGAGGGCAACATAGAAATGGTACAATACAGGTTCATCTACACTAGGAAACTGACCAATTACTGACAATGGCTGTCTCTCTCTGCAGTGTTTCCTGTATGATATGAAAATCACTTTGTCCATTTATATGTTTTAGCACCACTTCATGGCAATTAGTGTCAGTAGCTGGTCAATACTCCAGTGTAGAAGGACTTGAAGTATATACTTTAAGTAATTGGTGTATAAATATATACTCTTTTATTTTGTAAACTTACACAATGAATAAGAAGTTGGTATGCTATCTTCTCCTCTTTCAGCTGAATTACTATGAGGTACTGTAGCTGGTAATAAAGGAGCCACATTCTGGATATCTGGTACACCTTCCAGCTTCTTGGAATGGAAGTTATGCCAATGTAAACTCCCTTAGGCATTGGTAGAGAAAATATACCAGAAAGAAGTTCTAAGAGAATCTGAATGTAAGAGTCTAAGGACTTGTCTACATGGGGTCATCCAGGAAAATTAATCTGAATTAACTAAAGGTGTGAATTTAAAGTGGATTAGCTGAACCACATTAAATCCCGGTGTGGACGCTGTTGTTCAGATTTAAAGTGGCCTTACTATGATTTACTTTAATTCACTTTAATTCTGAATGTGGGTGTTCACATAGGGGTTTAATGCAATTTAATTAATCCACTTCAAATTCACACCTTTAGTTATTTCGGATTAATTTTCCTGGATATCCCCAGTTAGACAAGCCCTAAATTAGTGTAAGGAGGTTTGATTTACACATAAATTCTGATTTCTGTTTGTAATCTCTAACGAGATGCTGCAGGATAAAAGATGCACAGTGTTCTCCACCCAAGCAGCAGGAATACAGGGCTGTGAAATCGGAATGAAGGATCCTCGCCAATAGATCCAGTCTTCTTGTAGGCGTCCATTTTAAATTAAAGTCTCTGTTACTGTTTTGGTTGATCTTAAAGATCAGCCTCTACTGGGCAAGTTATTTGCTTTTTTGGACCCTTAAGTAGAAGGTTAAGAAGGTTTGACAGTATCTGGAACATCATATAGACTCATAGACTCATAGACATTAAGGTCAGAAGGGACCATTATGATCATCTGGTCTGACCCCCTGCATGCTGCAGGCCGCAAGACCCTTCCCTGGACTCTACCGTTGAAGTCCCCAATCCTGTGTTTTAGTGACTTCAATCGGCTGAGACCCTCCTGCTAGTGATCCCTGCCCCATGCTGCGGAGGAAGGCGAAAAACCTCCAGAGGCTCAGCCAATCTACCCTGGAGGAAAATTCCTTCCCGACCCCAAATATGGCGATCAGTAATACCCCGAGCATATAGGCAAGAGTCTCTAGCCTGACCCTTGTTGGCCATTATGCTGTTCATGTACCATTGCTTGGTTTTCCTTGGCTACTATGTTTTATCATTAAACCATTCCCTCCATAAACTTATCCAACTTAATCTTAAAACCAGACAGGTCCGTCGCCCCCACCGTTTCCCTCGGAAGGCCGTTCCAATATTTCACCCCTCTGATGGTCAGAAACCTTCGTCTAATTTCAAGCCTAAACTTCCCCCCGGCCAGTTTGTATCCATTCGTTCTCGTGTCCACATTAGTACTAAACTGGAATAATTCCTCTCCCTCCCTTGTATTAACCCCTCTGATATATTTAAAGATAGCAATCATATCCCCCCTCAGCCTTCGCTTTGTCAGACTAAACAACCCAAGCTCCTCTAATCTCTTTTCATACGACAGGTTTTCCATTCCTCTGATCATCTTAGTCGCCCTTCTCTGCACCCGTTCCAGTTTGAGTTCATCTTTTTTAAACATTGGAGACCAGATTTAGTGTGATTTAGTAAGATGGACCTGTAAATGAAACCTGGTTGATTCAGAAAAGTTCTGTGGCACTTTAGCTGTCTGGCTACATGATTTCCTCTTGTGTGTTAAGTCTTTTGGTAAAGGGGCATAGTGGGGAGCCTCCACATGCATCTTTTAGGCAGTGAATACTGAGGGCCAGAGAAGGCTCCACTCCTATATATCACCCAGAGGCCTTGATTCTGCAAGCCCTTATATTGTATGCAAAGTTGTTGTGCCCCAATGAAAGGAAGTTGTGTGGTCAAAACCAAGGTTCCTCCCTCCAGCAGTAATTCTCTAGCTCCCTGCATGCCTACACCCTTACTCAAAGGTGTTCAAGGTAAGGGGACAGCGGGGGGAGTGTCTAAGGATTAAATGGAATCTGCACTGTGCTAATGAGGCATAACCGGTTTAAAGGGCCCCTTAAGTCGAAAGAAAGGGCTTCGTCGTGTGAACGTGTCCAGGCTTAATTCGATTTAACGCTGCTAAAGTCGACCTACACTCGTAGTGTAGACCAGGCCTTAGGCTTGACCCTTACTCCTAGGCAGGAGCAGGTGGGGAAGGACCCAGCAGCAGGATCTGTCAGCCCTGCATTACTTATCTTGCTCACTGCATTTTACCCTGTATTTACACTGTATGTACAGCACCCTGCACCTGAGCCATGGAGGATCAAGACCAAATTTTGAGTGTGTGTTTGGGGGCAAAGGGAATTTTGTGTTCCTAAGAAGTGTTCCTTTACGCCAGTGGTTCTCAACCAGGGGTATGTGTAGCACTGGGGGCACTTAGTGGTCTTCCAGGGAGTACATCAACTCATCTAGAATGTCTAGTTTTACAACAGGTTACATAAAAAGCACAAGCGACATCAGTACAAACTAAAATTTCATACAATGACTTGTTTATACTGCTCTATATACCATACACTGAAATGTAAGTACAATATTTATATTCCAATTGATTTATTTTATAATTATATGGTAAAAATTAGAATGTAAGCCATTTTTCAGGAATCGTGTGCTGTGAGACTTGTATTTTTATGTCTGATTTTGTTTAAGCAAGTAGTTTTTAAGTGAGGTGAAAGTTGGGGTACACAAGACAAATCAGACTACAGTCGTTTGGAAAGATTGAGAGACACATCTCAATTATCACTTCAAAGGGTTTTTTTTCTCCTGCTGATGATAGCTCATCTCAATTGATTGGCCTCTTACAGTTGGTATGGCTACTTCCACCTTTTCATGTTCTCTGTATGTATAAATATCTTCTTTCTGTGTGTTCCATTCTATGCATCCGAAGAAGTGGGCTGTAGCCCACGAAAGCTTATGCTCTAATAAATTTGTTAGTCTCTAAGGTGCCACAAGTACTCCTGTTCTTTTTGCAGATACAGACTAACACGGCTGCTACTCTGAAACCTGCTTTATGCTGTTAAGAAGTGTGCTAATGACCATCTGCATTCGGTGCCCATCATGTTAGGAGGCCGTTTACAAAAAGTTCAACTAACACAGTTATGGACAGGGCATGACTTAATTAAAGTGGTTTTATTTAAAAAAAGAAAGAAATCTCAAGACTGGCATCCAAGCTTTTCAAAATCTGCTCTAGCCAATTCCCATCCTGCGCAATAGTCTCACCTGAAACCAGTTTTATAGTACACTGTTTAAAAACAGTTCCTTAACGTGCTAGCAAGTGGGGCGTAGACTAGACACAGGAGACCTAAGAGTCAGCAATGTGGAGAATCTTCTCAGCGCCTTAGGGCATGGTTAGTGTGTGGAGAAGCTGCCAGCTTGAGTTGTTTGGGCTCTTATTTCTGAACAGTATTTCTGTCTGACCCCAGTTAGCAACTGATGTTTGCAAAATAAAGAAGTCATGGCACTGGAAATACTTTCCATTCCCTCTCTTAGTCTCTGCCCAAAATATTAATATTAAAAGTATGACATCTATTCTGGAGCCGATATCACATAAACCACTTGGGGTTTTTTTCCCCCCTAGCGTGGTTCCCTGTATAAGCAAATGAGGAATTAACCAAACACTATTAGTGAATATTTTTAATTGTTTTTACTGCATTTGTTCCTGCTAATGCCAGAGCCGGATTTGTCTGCAAAGAGACCATCTGTAGCAAAGATGTTCCCAAGCTTGAGTGGGAAGGGGTAGAGGTCATTAATGGGCGTGAAGTTGTTGAATATCTGTTCTATGTCCGGTAATGTCTTGTTTTAGGCTCGTCATTCATTCAAGGCATGAATGAAAAAATTACTTTTTTGCATTAAACCGACAGAACTGAAATCACTTCGGCTTCATTTTTCACCCCAAGAATGAGAAAAATAAACAACCCCTATGAATAGGTCTTAGAACCCAGGAATCCTGGCTCCCAGTCCTATAACCCTTAAATAGTATATTATGCTCCATCCTTATGAGTTTATTTAATGTGCTTAGAATGGGCCACCATCATACATGGGCAGGTGTAGCTCAAAAGCATCTTCGCTATTTGGACTGATATTTTACAAACAAGTTGAGTCGGAAATAATCGTTGGTCGTGGGATCAGAATTAATTCACATGTCTGGACAGCCGGTAGGAGGTCCTGCTGAAGCTTGCTCTGGCTTCTGCGGGAAAGACAATGTTTGTTGACTAAAAAGTACTGGTATAAATAGGTTATGGAAAAAAACACACAGTCGGATGTCTCTTGCCTGCGGGTCAAAGAGTCATGGAGATCTAAATAAAAACAGCTGTAACAAAAGGGCAGTGGGCGGGATTTTTATACATTCTATTTAGGACATAAGGTGATGGGTAGGGCTGGGGGTGATGATGTGGAGTTTGGTTGGGATTCTGTGTTGGTGGGAATTTAAACTAAATTTTTTTCTCTCTCTCTTACAGGATTATTTGAACTTTGGGTAACTAGGTGTTGGTATATTTTTAAAAGCTTTTAAAGGGCTCTTAGAGCTTGAGATGAGAGCCCTTTTATTGTAGAGTAGTAAAATAATATAAATATTAATTAAATTCACATTCTCGGCAATAGTCCGAGATCCTTGTTGTATTTCCACTCAGCAAATCTTCACAATACTGATTGCATACTGTGGTTAAATAAGTTAGAATGAAATGGTTTTCACTCGCGGGCTCTTTTTAAGGATTTCTTGAAGTATTTGCTATTACATTTCCAAAGGCCAAATGGTCAAAACCATAACTCTGCGTAACAGCGCTTGCAGTTCACTAATGCAGCCATTGCTAAGCATGTTCTAAATTAGATTTCTCAGTACTTGAGCATATTTATTAAAAAGAGAGAGAGAGAGAGGCCAAAAACTACATGCAACAATCCAAGCAACAGCTTGAGAGTCATGGGGATGGCTTTCTAGTTGGCAGTAGGCTTTGTGTGTAGGAAGGGGTCATACCTGGGCATCCAGAACAATTCGTGAAAAACCAAACAGAGAATTTAAAAATGCCATCTTTGTGCCATTTTTCATGCCATCTGTTCTTGGGACCCTTCCCTGAGCCGGTCTGCAAAGCAGTTGCACCCACTTTGTTTTAATCCCACTTAAGGATTCACTTCCATGAGGCTTACAAGAGACTAGCTGACTAAGGCCCAAATTCAGTCACTCATTTTAGCACATGCTTAACATTAAGCACATGAGTAGGCCCATTTGACCATAATTATGTGCTGAAGTGCTTTGCCAAATCAGGTCCAATGGGCGTAATCCACTGCCCCTTTACATCAATGGTGGTATATTTCTGTTAACTTCAGTGGACACTGGATGTGGCCCATAGCCTGATTGTCTATTTCACTGATTTCTCTGGTTGAGTCAACTGCTGATCAGTGTGGAGGAAGGGGCATAAGGGGTTGGAATTGAAGCTGGGAAGCAATGGGAGAAAAGGACACATTCCCTGCCTCTGTGCTTTCCTCTGTGTTTGGAAAGCACCTAGCTCAGTTGGGTTCTGCCGAAACCTAAGTAAAACAGAAACGTCACCTTTTGCAACATATTAAATTATCAACCATACAAACTCTTCAAGTGTCAGCCTTAAACAGCGTATTACATTTTGAAGTATTTGCTATTACATTTCCAGTAGCAGATGTATTAAAAGCTTTTTGTAGTACTCAGTTTGGTTTGGGGTTTTTATAATAGCTAAATGAAGAGACTTTTGTAGTAAGGGGAAAGGACTTGATAGCAAGACCATAGTCCTGTCAGCTATAGGCAAACGCTCAGAGACCATGGTAACGAGCATCATAAATAAGTACATTTAAAGATCTCACAGAACTTTTCGTAAGAGCAGGGCTGTGCCCTAGTGGTTGTGTCAAAAAATCTCTTCACCCTGCATTGTTGTGCAGCAGGTGCCTCAATGTTTGGGTGCTCATCTTGAGACTGTATTTTCAAAGGGTGTGTTTCCCAGCACTTTCTGAGAATCCAGCCTTTTTATGGTGACTCAGGTTAGGCACCCAAAATGATAAAACATTTTGGAAGATTCAGGCCGCATCTATTTTCTGTACGTAACAGAGTCCATGAAGCAATTTGGGGTGAAAGGTGCTTTGTGCGTGGAAATCAATTAATGAAGATGTATAAATAACAAATGTGTGAGAGTTTTCATTTTTGTTTTCAAAAGTTAACATGTTTCCTTGCTTCTTTCTCATATGAGAAGAATGCAAACCAAAATGAAACCCGAGCCAGCCAAAACCATTTGTGGGGAGGAAGCCAAAGGAAAGAGCTAACAGAAGTTCCGTTCATTTCCCCATACTTGGTGTCAGTCGTTGTTCTTTTTTGCTGGGTATTGAGTTTTTTGATTAAAAGGTGTAGAACCGTCAAACTCATGTGAATGTTTCCCACTCCAAGCCGTAGCAAAGATCCCAAACAGCCATAACTGGGCTGTAATAAACTATATCCTGGAAACAGCATTTAGCTTCCATGATAACATTACTTAAAACAAGGATGGAACTAGAAAGGAAGATGGCCCATGGGACACTAGGATTTGGCACATTCAGAGTTAGTCCCTGCTCTGCCACAGACTTCCTTGGGCCACTTAGCCTCTCTATACCTCAGTTTTCCATCTGTAAAATGGGGTACTAGGCTGCTGTCCCTCACAGAAGTATTCTGAGAATCATACATTAAAACCTGCCAGGTGCTCAGACACTGTGGTAATATATAAGTACTTTAGACGGAACTCACTTGGGTGCAAACAACTATCTTTGGTGAAATGTCAGAACCTCTAGAATGGAAATTAAGGTCCTGCTCCTACTGAAATCTATAGCAAACCTGCCAGTGACTCCTGTGAAGCAGGATTAAACCCTAAAGTCCCGATCCTACAAATGCTTGTGCACCTGCTTAAAGTTACTCAGGACTGGGGCCTAAGCAAGTAATGCAGCATCGCAGAGAACAGTATTATCTTGAGGCCAGATCTTGCCAATTAATCACCACTGCTGCAGGGAGAAGAGGCTGTTTCGGTATCCCTTGTTGTTCTGCATGAACAAAAGGATGTTATGCCAAGTAGTGCCAGAGTTAAGCGAAGTGATGAATCGGAATTTGGAGGAGATTGGCAAGCCTAGGTGTTTTCCCCTTCAAAAGTACTATATTCATCATACATCTCAGGGGAGTTGTATTATTTCTGGTGTCAAGAGGTCAGCTCCTTGGCTGGGGATGAGTTCCCTTCAGATTTCATGCTGAGTGAAACACTTAAGTCACAAAGGCTGGGCCAAGAGAAATTGGGGGATATTTAAGAGGTCTCTGCTTCTTTCTGGCTCTTTCTTTTCTAGCAAACTTAATCCAGTCAGCTAAGCAGAACAGTGATGAAGAAAGCAGTTGCCCCATTGGTATCATAGATGCCATAACATTTAACTCTTTTATTACTGACTCTTGATGTAAAAAAATAAAAAATCTTCCCTTTCACCTTCTTTCCCTCCCCCCCGCAAATGCAAAATTGTACTAGTAAGACTTTCAGGGAAGCCCTACAGGTCAGGTGGGAAGTGGGAGAGGACACACTTCTTCATCAGATGGGATTAACCATACTGAATATATTCATAATAAAAGTGGCTATATGCACCTGCAGTGCTCTGTTCTTCCAGCCTTCTTGGGGTCCACTCATTCCTCACAGCCGCAGGATCTTCAAAGGGACAGTGGCAACAGGAGACCCTGACTAATAGCAGAGTAGAATCCTCTCCATTGAGATGTTCCCATGGCTGGCTTTTCATCCCCACTAATAGGAATTCCTGATCAACAGGAGACACATTGTTAATAGTAAAGCTGGCCTCCAAGGAGAAGGCCTATCGAGTTGGAAGAAGGCACTGTCTGCCCCTAGAAAAGGATTAGTATAAGTTTGCTCTCTGCTCTGGACCTATGTAACATATTATCTAGTGTATAGATATCTATAGACAAATTGTATTTTGTATAACTGACAGATGGTAGTGTGTGGAAGGAAGGGAGAGATGGTTTACTTAAACAAAACCACAGAACAGTTGTACAGAAAATGTTGGAATTTGGGCAGGACACTAGCGTTAATGCTCCAATTCTTGCAAAAAATTTCCTGGGCTCTCCAGTGACTGTGAGTATTATTAATTGTTTTGGGGTAGTGCCCAGGAGCCCCCCAGTCATGTACAAGAACCCCATCGTGCTAGACACTGTACAAACACAGAACAAAAGACAGTCCCTGCTCCAGAGAGTTTACAGGGTAGGTAGGTAAGTAGTCAGGGTGTTGGCGTTCTCATCCAAAAGAGCTGGTGCACATTGTGGGTTAAATTTCCAAAATGCTTTTTTAGGGATGTAGCTGCTTAACTCTCACTAAAGTTAATGGGAATTTCCTAACCAAATTGCCGTGCAATCACTAAGAAAATGCACCCATGTATTGTCCTTGAGCTTTCCACGTGCCAGGCAAATGGGGTGAGCCTTCAGAGTACTCGTGTAGCTAAAGAGATGTGAGGCAAAGCTGATGGGACAGAGCAACTGTGTTTTAGATCACAGCTATGCACGTGTCTGCAGTTATTTTCCCCAACACTGTGTCTTCCAGCCCCGCTTTCTTGGGAGCAAACCTCATATTGAAACTTACAAGAATCCCGTATATTTTGGAGTGACATTCTGGTAATCGCTGAGACAGCTGGAGTCTTAGATTTGTGGTGTATAAGCTCCCCCAGCAGAACAGGCAGTTTTCCCGATTTAAGTTCTGTTGAAAGGTACCTCATTTCATTAATTTAAAAATCAGTGTAGAGGAATGGTGCAAATGAAAATATGCCGTCTTAAAGGGCCATTGCATTTTAAGCTTAGTAACCTTGACCGGAGCCTGTCAGTTTGAATACTTATTCAATTAGTCTGTAACTCTTGAGTGTCTCTTTAGTTTACATATTGACTTATGTCCCAAATCCTAGTCCCGTTGAAGTGAATGGGGGCTTTGTCAGGAACTTGAGCTCGAGCAGGATTTGATCCTTAAAGGGAAAATAGTTATTTGACATAAAAGCCAAAGGAAAGGGGAAACAGACTGTCCCATTGTCCTGATTATTTTTCCTTTTTCAACCAGAGAGGACCAGTTGTACACAGCTATTCCGTTTCCAGGGAGTCATAAAATCTCTCTGTACAGAGTGACTTTACCAAACTGCTGTATATGTGGCCGCATTAACAGCAGCGTTTTCTTAAGCAGAGGTGATGGGGGCAATTGTATCTCTGGTCCGTGTTAATTCTGAGCTGGATTTCCTCGAAAGGAAAAGCATTAGGGCTTCCACAAGCTCCAGGCACCCTCTCGAGGCACAATGCAGTGATCAGTGCTCACGCCTTAGGTAGCAAAATAAATATTGCATGGATAAGAACACGTTACAGGTGTTTTCCAAATAGCGTTTAGCAGTTCCTGTGTCTCCATTCATTGAATGGCTCTGGTGTGTCTCTCCATGGGAACTGATGTTTTATTGATTCACTCCAACTGCACCTCCTGCTAGGGAACAGATTGAGTCTTGGGGAAATACACTACGCTGTTGCAAAGAAGATGAATTTGGGTTTTCCCAGAACAATGGTCCGCGATGAACACATGGAGCAGCATGCCCTAGTGATGATTTCTCTCCAGCCAGAGAGGAGGTCGCTGCAATGCAGCACCTTAAGTGACACTGAGGTGGGACAGAAAGAGGCAAAACTAACCTCTGTTTAAAAAAAGAAGGTAGAATTTAAAGCTCTGCCCGTCTCTGATTTCCAGTGGCATAGAATCGTAGAATATTAGGGTTGGAAGAGACCTCAGGAGGTCGTCTAGTCCAATCCCCTGCTCAAAGCAGGACCAACCCCAACTAAATCATCCCAGCCAGGGCTTTGTCAAGCCGGGCCTTAAAAACCTCCAAGGATGGAGATCCCACCACCTCCCTAGATAACCCATTCCAGTGCTTCAGCACCCTCCTAGTGAAATAGTGTTTCCTAATATCCAACTTAGACCTCCCCCACTGCAACTTGAGACCATTGCTCCTTGTTCTGTCATCTGCCACCACTGAGAACAGCCGAGCTCTAGATTGAGGCATGGTGCATTTCCTGGGCTCTAATCAGTGTTGTCAGATTGTCAGAATGCAACTGACAGTTGTCTTCAGATTGTTCTTTTAAAACTGTGAGTCAGACCCTCTGCTGGTGTGGACTGGCATTAGTCCATTGAAGTCTGCTGAGGAGCTGCACCCAGGTTTCAGACAAATCTTTAACTGCTGTTGTTGGTTTTTTAACACTCACTTCCTTCTGAGTGCTTGATCCTGCGCAGTGCAGGTGCACCGTGCGTGCTTGTAAGAGCAAGGTGAAAAGAGCTGAGCGAGGAAGGGACTCCAGGGGAAAACCATCCTGCCCTAGTATGAGAAATAAGGTGTTGAAGCATGTGTTAAAGTGCATCCCTGTTCAGCACAGCACATATGTGTAGACCAGGCTGCAGTTTGTGCTGTGCTGAATAAGGACGGCTTGTTGAATCAGGCCCTAAGTGAGGACCATGAAGCTCAACATGTCAAAGTCTAAAACTCTGACATTGCACCTGACAAAAACCTCAAGCTAAGAAAAATGTTTCCTCGACATGGCTATCCTATCTGAGAAACAGAGAACAGCAAATCCCCATTTCCATTGGAAGGGGGAGGGGATATTTTTAATTTAAGAAATCACGCACACAAATCCATACAGTCTCATACTGGATATTTTACATGAGTAGCAGTGCCAGAATCTGGATCTTTCTGATCACCTCTTTTGGTCCCTATCGCTCTCCAGCCAGACTGGAGGTCTCTGTAGTGCAGCACCTTCGTGGACACTGAGGTGGGACAGAGATTACACCTTACCACTGTCTTAAATGAAAGGCCTGACCCATGAGCAGTGCTAGAGAAGAGCTAATTGACCTTAATGCCCAGTTGGAGCCAGTGCTCCCTCAAATCAAGGAGTGTTGGGCCATTGATTTCAGTGGGTGCAAGACTGGACCAACCTGTTGTGTGTAAAGGGGGCTCATAATCTATTTTACATAGTTTCCTATGCTTTCTTCAACATGGTAGTATCTGAGTGGCTTCCAGCCGTGCATTAAGCGATGTGACTCGTGTTTCGTGTGATTTGTTCTCCCTCCCTTCATGTCCCACGGGGGAGAATGGTGTGTGCGGTGCATGTTTTGTTTTGGGTAGGCTTTGGGTATCCTTTTTTTTAATGTACATGCTGTTCTGTGTTGATATTGGAGAAGGCACGTTGAAGAAATCCACCTCGCACTTGGAGCGGAAGGTGGGAAGGTTTGTGTAAGTCCTTAGTTTCTCCCGGAATTTGTTCCACTGCCTGGGACCAGCCCCAAGAAAGGTCTGTCTCCTGCACAGACAAGCTTTACCTTTATGGGGGAGAGTTACATTGTGCCTGGGAAATGAAGTTGTCGATCACGTTCTTCATCCTGGAGTTTTAGGTGACCTTTTAGCTACCTTGGTCCCCGGTTATTGAGTGCCTTGAAATAAAAGACCAAGACTTTGAACTTGACTCTGATGGGAAGCCAGTGTAAAGAGCAGAGGAGAAATGTGATTTGCTCTCAGTAGCCCATGTTGCTGAGGAGACACACTACAGCCGATCTCATAAAGATCAGGTCACAACTGAGCAAGTAAAGGAGAACGTGAACTGGTTGTTCAACTGTAAATTAGTCAGAATTAGTCTGTAATAAGAGCATAAGCTTTTGTGGACTACAGCCCACTTCTTCGGATGCATATGCATATGCATCCGAAGAAGTGGGCTGTAGCCCACGGAAGCTTATGCTCTAATAAATTTGTTAGTCTCTAAGGTGCCACAAGTACTCCTGTTCTTCTTTTTGCGGATACAGACTAACATGGCTGCTACTCTGAAATCTGTAATAAGAGTGCATTCAAAATGTTGATATCTGCAAAGAGTATGTTTCTAATACCAGATATAATGGTACAATAAACCCCTTCCTGTACAAATGCCTGTGCTGAAGAGAGGAGGAAGGTTCTGCCTCTGTATCTCTGTCCGACCGGGCCATCTGAGATACATATATCAGCAATCTTGACCTAGGAAACTAGAGCTTCACAACTGAATGGCACAACATGAATCATGCACCACAGTAATTGTAGTATGAAACAATTACAAAACAGATTAAACTGAGTGCTGCATGCGGCTCTGCAGAAATGAAGCGGTTCTGCATTTGGAAGGCAAGAATGGAGGATATCAGCACATGGCCACTTCCCGAACAACACAACTTTTTGAATTATCTGCTTACAAACTACATGTTCTTTTAAATCTTTTAAATGAATCCATCTCATAAGCAGCACAAGCCAAATCTGAAAAGAACTGCACGTTTCTGTCCTATAAACACCCCTTTTTTAAATATTAATTTTGCTTTCTTGATATTAATTTTGACTGCAGTTTACAACCTTGTATTGTGAACCATTCAGGGTGTGTCTTCAGCGTGGAGTTAACCCAGACGGTAGGTGCCCAGGTCTGAGCATCGCTGTTAGCCTACCCTGGATGTGAGCGGCCACACTACAAAGTCATACCTGAGTTTACTGTGTCCTCACTGATGCTGCATCACCTGTGTGTGTTACTGGAACTTCTGTGGGGCCACATCACAGGGTTTTTTTGTGCTGCAGTAACCTGAGCTGCTTTATGGTTCTTTCCCAGTGAATTGTGGGAGACCTTGTCTGTCCTTCTGGGCACACAGGGGCAATTGTGGGGAAGGCATAGGAGGACTATCAGCACTCGAGTGATTTACCCTGTGTCCTCACTGCAAAGTAGGAGGTTACCAGCCTGAGTTTAAGCTTCACTTGGGTTTTAGCTTACTGCTCCAGCTGGGCCCAGAGTGAATACACCACTAAACTCTGGTGAGACAGGTGCATTGACATGCGAGGCAGCTATGGTAAATGCCTGAGTTAACTCTGCAGTGAAGACAGACCCATAGTTTTCACAAGCTAAGCTGTGTTGGGCTGGGTCAGTACTTGGATGGAAGACATCCAAACAATATCTAGATACAACAGGAAGTGGAGCTGTTGTTTAAGTATGTGACACCCTTTCCCCTGAATCGGTTCTAAACCAGAGTCTCAGAAGGAGGAAAGAGCCTGTGTTGCTGGAAATACTGGGTCAGATACTCACTCATCTGGTCTGAATAGGCTGTGCATTTTGGCATGAAATTGATTTCAGTGGCGCTATACGAATTCACACTAGCTGGTGATCCAGCCTAGCATCTTTTGTAGAAACTTAAAATCCGCCCTAGGTCTGATTTACTTGTGAGAACCCAAGGCACTATCTGTAAAATGAGAGAGGGTGTTAACTCCATGGCTGGGCCATATTGCTGGCTGGGTATTTTATAATCTGCCAACCTGAATTTTCCTTGTTCGTTTGGTTCCATTGGATATAGTAGTTTCCTTCACTTCCTGTTCTCATCATCCAGGTAGTGTTTCTGTGCGCTGTTAAATGGCTGCTGTGTTCCATCCCAGAAGTGGCTGCTTTTTGTGATGGACGAAGTGATCCTTGTATGTCATTCATATTTCAGTTTGAAGATTTCAGAGGCCACTTCAGGGAAAAAAGGGTGTAATGAAGGCTGGACATTACTTTTTGGGGCAGGGAGTATGGCCAAACTTGTGTCTTGTCTACATTAGGAGAGTGTGTGCCTTTGTAGCTGTAATGTGCACCAGTGTAGCAGGGTAATGTAGACATGTTACACTGGCACAAAGCAGACTTACACTGGTGCTGTTTACTTTAATATGTTATCAGGTTAATCTGCAGTGGTGTCATTTCCGCTTTGCAGTGGTACAATGAACTTATATTTGGGTTTTGCACACGTTATTATGCTGATTTAGTTGCACAGGTGCAAAATCAATGTAGAGAGAGGCTCGATTCCTCAGATCTAGCAGAAAAAGACATGATAAGAACCAATGGCTGGAAACTGAAGCCAGACAAATTCACATTGTAGATAAGGCACCATTTTTAAGTGACTGTGATTAACAATTAGAACAAATTACCAAGGGAAGTGGTGGCGTCTCCGTCTCTTGATGTCTTCAAATCAAGACTGGATGCCTTTCAGAAGTGATGCTTTAGCCAAACACAAGTTATACGTTAGTCAAACAAATTGGGTTCAATTCTGGAGCAGCTGGGTGATATTTAATGGCTCTAATATACAGGAGGTCAAACTAGATGTTCTAATGCTCCCTTCTGGCCTTAAACTCTATGAATATGAATCTGTGAATGTAGGGTCTGACCCTAATCCTACACCATAGAAGTCAATGGGAGTTTGCCATTTGACTTCACTGGGAGCAGGACCAAGCCCCATCTGTGCATATTTTTATTAGCCATTCATTTGAATCTGCAGCTTCTTCATTAAGTTTTATGAATAGCTCTCCATCACTTGAAGAATCCTCACATTCTCCCCAGGCATCCTTCTGCTTTGTCTGGGCTGTTTTGCAAAGAGGGGGGAGGGATAGCTCAGTGGCTTGAGCATTGGCCTGCTAAACCCAGGGTTTGTGAGTTCAATCCTTGAGGGGGCCATTTAGGGAACTGGGGTAAAAATCTGTCTGGGGATGGTCCTGCTTTGAGCAGGGGGTTGGACTAGATGACCTCCTGAGGTCCCTTCCAACCCTGATATTCTATGAGGTTGGACTCATTACACTCTCTCCACATTTGCCTGAATACAGGACAGTTTCTCTGCTGCTGCCAAGTCAATGACATTGTTATTTGTCTGACATTTTCTTTCCTTTGCCTCTTTATTTTCTGTAAACTTTTTTTCCTTACTTGTTTAACTGCCATGTGTTCAGTCGTAATTGGTGACTCTATTTGCAAATTTGCCTTTGTGTTTGTTCAGCTGCTTGCATCTAAATATTGCCTTTGCGACTGTCAGAACGCTGATCCTGAGTGTGTCTTTCATGTTCCGGTGTTATTGTTGCAGCCCAAAACTGGATCTTTAATGAGAGACACTCTTTTAATATTCTAAATTTCCAGATCTGTGCCAAGCAAATGTGCATATACATAAGAGGGACAGACACAAATTTGTTGCAGTAAACCAATAAGATTGCATTTCACTATTGGTTTTGTACTAGTAATGTGAATTATCCCCACTCTGTGGTTCTGTCTCATCCTCATCCTCACACTCCAATTCCCCTCCAGATAAATAACACTGGTTATTTAAAACATTTCACATAGCAATTTATTATACTTTTCCTAGAACAAATTTGCACTGATCTGCTAAATGTGCTCTGACAAAGGAAGTGGCCATTCATAAATATATTACAGTGGTCAGTGGCTAAACAGTTTCCAGATCTGTCTGCCAAACCAGTCTGCCCGTCAGAACTGTATTCCTTGGTACCCGCATTAGTTCAACCCATTTTCTGAGGCCAACTGGCTCTTAACCATAAAGACTGAGGGCTTGTATTTGGCTAAATGTGGGAAGAACAGACTCGTGCTCAGTGGCAATGGAAGGAATTTGTGTTTAGTCTCATACCACTGAATTTAGGTCTGAGACATTCAAAAAAAATTTTGCAAACTGAATGGGAGAAGAAATAAAAAAGGAGATGAGGAAGACGGGAAACTTTCCTGTTTGCTGTAAGTTACAGTCATGTTACAAATATAGATTCTCCACACAAGACTCTAACAATATTTATTTGTTTCCATTAATTAATACAGTTGTACGTTGTTTTGTAAGTGTTTAAAGAGGTATTTGAGAGCTAAGCTTTATCCTTAATAGGACAATGTCAATATAAAAGTGAGTTAAAAAAATCTTTACCTAGGTTACTAGTAACTCCTTACATTGTTAAAATTGGAAGAGTATTATAAATCTAACTTACTTTTCATTCTCTATTGCTTTGCTCTTCCCTCCACTTGAACACCAGAGTTTAACTGGTCAGTTTTGCTTTCTGTTTATATTCAGTCTCAGTTTCTGGTTCTTATGCAGCAGTATGATGATATTGTGTTTTGGGTTGCAAATATTGCAGGGGAATGATACAGGTAACACAACACATTTAATTACATGTAAAACATCTGTTTGCAAACAAAAATCTTTACTTAAAAAGTTAAGGCAAAAATGTTTCATTGGAGTCCAGCTAACACCTAAACTCAAAATTGCACATTCTTTATAAAATTCTTCCCCTTGAAAAACTCAAATGTTAGAATGTCTGAAAATGAACAGTGAAAAAGATCCAGCCTTCTGAGGGTTGAGGTTTAAGGGCTTAGAAAGAAGGGGAAAGACACAACATTACAAAGCCAGTTTCGTGAATGTTACGGTTTCCCCACTCCCTACAGCCTCTCTGTCAGTGCAAATTGTGAAGCTGCGTCATTGCAACCCCACGGGCCTGAAAAGTGCTGAATTTTACAGTGCCGATCCAGCATGCTTTTTAAACAACATAGCAAGTGTTAAAAGGACCATGGGCATGCTGGGAACTGCTGCTGGTTTTACTGCTAGCCCTAATGCAGTCATTGAGAAGCCAACACAATCCAGGGCTCTGGGGTGTCTCCTTTTAAAGGGACAGCACTGTAAATAGAGGCTCTCCTCCTTTTTAGAACTGTCTGCTCCCCCATCTTGATGCATTCACAGTCCAGAACTGGTGACCTCACATGTCACTGCCATGGGGAAGCAGTTGTCATGTTACAGTCACCAGACTAAATGGGCTGGAGGAAAGAGTCTGATTAGATAAGAGCAACAGCTTCTATTTAGATGTACAGCTATCTGGATAATCAACAGTGGAGTAAAGGAAATAACCCTGGTAAAAGGCACACAACTGCTAAATGGGATTTGGATGCAATGTGGTATACTTAAAAAAATCCCTGTGCATCTTTTTAAACTCTATTCTGGTATTGCCTTGAAGATAACCTGGTTTAAAGCAATGGAAAACCACACAGGTCATAGGATACCCTAAATCCTGTCCTTTTTTATGAAAACAGGCCTTTAAACTTCCTCCCCTTTTCTCATGTGTTGCAAACCCTGATAACCTTGTCTTGACTGCCCGTTCGGAAATCTGAAATATCCAAGTTCAGATGGAGAATGCAAGACGCCCTTTGGCCGCATCTACTGGCAGGAATTTCCTCCAGCGTCAGCTTCCTGTAGAGAGGAGCAAGGGGAAATGTCCTCACTTTTCAGTGTTACAGGCACACGCTTGTGTGTTTGTTTGTTGTTTAGGATGATAGTGTCTGCTTTGTGGGAAACATCCCATGCCAGATACATTTGCTCCTCTAGAGAAAATACAGACTGTGGACACAAGTGAATGTGCGGCCAGATTACTTCATTCGTTTTACTGTTGCTTTTGGGGAGGGATAGCTCAGTGGTTTGAGCATTGGCCTACTAAGCCCAGGCTTGTGAGTTCAGCCCTTGAGGGGGGCTACTTAGGGATCTGGGGCAAAATCAGTACTTGGTCCTGCTAGTGAAGGCAGGAGGCTGGACTCAATGACCTTTCGGGATCCCTTCCAGTTCTATGAGATAGGTATATCTCCATATATTATTATTTTCAGGGAGACACACACTCTAATCTAGGTTTCAGAGTAGCAGCCGTGTTAGTCTGTATCAGCAAAAAGAACAGGAGTACTTGTGGCACCTTAGAGACTAACAAATTTATTTGAGCATAAGCTTTCGTGGGCTACAGCCCACTTCTTCGGATGCATAGAATGGAACATACAGTAAGAAGATATTTATACATACAGAGAACATGAAAAGGTGGAAGTAGCCATACTAACTGTAAGAGGCTAATTGATTAAGAGAAGCTATTAACAGCAGGAGAGAAAAACTTTTGAAGTGATAATCAAGATGGCCCATTTCGGACAGTTGACATGAAGGTGTGAGGATACTTTAACATGGGGAAATAGATTCAATTAGTGTAATGACCGAGCCATTCCCAGTCTGCGTTCAAACCTAAGTTAATGGTATCTAGTTTGCATATTAATTCAAGTTCAGCAGCTTCTCGTTGGAGGTAGTAGTTGGAGCAAGGGGCTAAGACTTGTGGGTTGAATAGATGACTTCCCCATTGACTAGCTGTGCTATCTTGGGCAAATCATTTGCGGACTTTGATTCCCATCTGTGCCTCGGTAAATCTCCACCGTAGCTCTCAGTGACTCAGTGGATAAAGGTTCTCCTCTACCTCACAAGGGTGTTGCGAGGCATAATGATTGTGTTTAAAATGTCTTTAGAACTTTGGATGACTTCTGCTATAGAGGGACAAAGCATGTCTCTTCAGACAGAGCGGATAATGACTCCCTCTTTTTTCGCTAGAAAGTAAACAGCTGAGCAGTAACTGGGGTCCTGTCAGGAAGGAGCAGAAGCCCACACACCACATTCTTATATAACTTGACGCTCTTCCATTCCTCCCCTGGCCCTCACAGGAACCTGCTAATGTTCAGGGAGCATGCCAGCATATGAATGCCATAAATAGGAGCATTTGGGGAGAAAATGCTATTGAAATCCATAGAAGTGGGAGGGCATTTTGTAGGGCACAGGGTGAAAACAGTCAGGGCTTTGCTGAAAAGTAAAGCCTGACTAGGGAGAGTTGGCAGTCGAGTGTTGGATTTTATATTTGTTAGTTTTCTTTTCTAATTTTGTCTCTTGATGCTCAATTTTAGCAACTCCTGTTACATTTCAAATAACCTTCTACCTGAACGAGAACAGTTTAAAGAACTCAGAAGCAGGCCCCTTTGAAACCGAGAGCTCCACGTTGGTGGAACAGTGTGGGGTACTGTTTCTTTTGCCATAAACTTATGGGAAGAAGTTTTCCTGAGATCTCTTCCTTGCCTGGCTTCTATCCAAAGAGACGGTTTTACTGCTGAGGCTGGGAGAAGCCAACCCTTCAGACCTTTGGTCTAGAAGGGACTGCAGCCAGCTGGAATCCTTCAAAGGGGACCAAAGCAATTAGACATTCAATGGGACTTGACCAACCTAACTCAATCGAAAATCCAACCCAGCTTCTTGGGGGAAGTTCAGAGACATGTGTCAGGTTTTGTACCATCTTGAATGGCGATATAACATCTCTCCTGTTTTGTTGGGAAGGCGCACAGAGCTCTTCCCTACAAGAGGGGGAAGACTTTCTAGTGAGGCGTGAGACACAAAGACTATCTGAGACTAGGTGGCTTAGTCTGCCAGGTCAATGGTGAAATACAGACCCAGTTGGCAGACATCAGACACATGGGGCGCAACGATATGTAAGGTTTCTCGGGTGTTGTAAAGCCATCTTTGTTACTGAAGCCTAGGGTTAGCTATCTGTCTCCACTACTGTAGTATCTAACTGCCTCGATCTTTAAAGTATTTATCCTCCCAACACTTCCGTGAGGCAGGGAATGCTGTTAACCCCATTTTACAGATGTAGGGGCTGGAGCACAGAGAGAGTAAGTGACTTGCCAAGGTTGCATGGGAAGTCTGTGACAAAGCAGGAACTTGAACCCAACCTCCCAAGGCCGAGGCTAGGATTCTAACCACTGGACCATCCTTCCTCCTGTAACAACACATTCTGCAACATTTGTCTAGTTGGTTTTTCTTTTACATTCCTTTTGATGTCATACTTTTTCTCTCCATTTCTATAATCTGCCAATAAAACCTATTTGTATTTAAGACCAATAGAATTGTTAGGCTTGGAGACTTGTTTGGGACAGTCATGGGCAGGTGGCAGAGAGCAAGTGAGAGCAGCTGACTCTAACCAGGAAGGAAAGACAAATGGGAGAGGAGGGGGAATAGTGGTGTGAGAACAGGGTCAAGGGTGCACAAGAGATTGCTAACTCTGTCTAGCTCTGTAACGGGGCGGGACTCACCCCTGTGGCGCCTCCTGCTAGTCGTCCAGGGAATTAGCATTTCCAGCCTCCGGAGTGCCCTCTGCAGGCCGGTGTCCCGCTTGCCGCTGGGCCCGAGTCCCTCCTGGACCCCGGTGCCCTATTCAGGCCTGGGTGCTGCCCCCTGGCAGTATCCCTACAGATCTGCGTCTCCCCTCCCATACCCTCCCCAGGGAACCCCCACCCTCTATCCCCACCTCGCCTCAGACTATGGCCACTGCCAGTCAATTAGCCCCCGTTCCCTGGGGCAGACTGCAGTGTAAGTGCCACTCATCACCGGGGAGGGGGGGTTTGGACCTGCTGCCTCCGTCTACTCCAGGCTACCTCTCTGTAGCCCCAGTACCTGTTCTTGGCCTTTAACAAGGCCAGCAGCCTGTGGGGTTTCCAGGCCGGAGCTCCGCAGCTCCTCTAGCCTTCCCCCAGCTCTGCTCCAATCTAGGTACCCTCTCAGCTTCCAGGCAGCCCGGCCCTTCTCCCTCAAGAGCTAGAGGGAGAGTGCTCCTCTGGCTTCTGGCCCCAGCCCTCTTATAAGGACCACCTGGGCCCTCATTAAGCCAGCCACGGCCTGATTGGGGCGTGGCCCCCAGCTGAGGCTGCTTCCCCCAATCAGCCCCCGCTTTTCCTTCCCTGCCACAGCCCTCTCCCCAGGCTGTTTTAAGCCTTTTAAGGCAGGAGCGGGTGACCACCCCACTACAAGCTCCCTGCAGCATAGCTCCAGGGAAAGAACCAGCATGGGAACGAGAATTATGTGAAAGACACTTGGTGGTGATTATCCAGGAGTCTATGGAAGTGGTGTTGGGTCCCAGCAGGGCTCGGAGATGTATTGATCAGCATGAGAGTGCGCTGTGGACTTGGGTAATGCGAACATGGTTGGACTGTTATTATTTGGGATCATTTTTTAAGATGTTCCAATTGCATAGGGTTACCATTCGTCCGGATTTACCCGGACATGTCCTCCTTTTTGTGCTAAAAATAGCGTCCGGGGGGAATTTGTAAAGCACTCACAATGTCCGGGATTTCCCCCTCCCCCGGCACAGCAGAGTGAGCGGCTGGGAGGGCTGCAGGAAAGTCCCGGGCTGGACTCCGGAGCAGCTGGAGAGGAGCTCCGCCCTGCATTCTGAGCAAGTGTCTCAGCACAAAGTGCAGCCCTCCCCTTTTGCAACTGGGAGCGGTTTCTGCCATGCAGCGTAGCAAAACGGGAGCGAGAGCACTTTGTGCTGATACAAGGGCAGCTCTCCCCTGCAACCCGGTCCGGATCTGGGACCGGGTTTTGTTGTGCAGGGCCAGGGACCGGGTTTTGTTGTGCTGGGGAGCTCAGCCACGTGTCCGGCTCGCACAGAGCCCAACACCCTGTTCTGAGCAGCAGGGTAAGGGGGGCAGGAGAAGGGGCAGGGAGGTTCTGGAGGGGGCAGTCAAGAAACGGGGGGGGGGCTTTTTGGGGGGAGTGGAGAAAGTTTTGGGCAGTCAGGGTACAGGTAGGGGGTAGGGTCCTGGTGGGCAGTTAGGGGGGGGTCTTAGGAGGGGGCAGTTAAGGGACAAGGAACAGGGAGTCTTAGGTAGGGGGTGGGGTTCTGGAGGGCAGTTAGGAGCAGGGGTCCCAGGAGGGGGCAGTCAGGGGACAAGGAGCGGGGGGGGTAGGGGGCTGGGAGTTCTGGGGGGGAGCTGTCAGGGGGCAGGAGTGGGGAGAGGGATCGGAGCAGTCAGGGGACAGGGAGCAGAGGGGTTTAGATGGGTTGGGAGTTCTGGGGGGGGCTGTCAGGGGGCAGGAGTGCGGAGAGGGATCGGAGCAGTCAGGGGACAGGGAGCAGAGGGGTTTAGATGGGTTGGGAGTTCTGGGGGGGGGCTGTCAGGGGGCAGGAGTGCGGAGAGGGATCGGAGCAGTCAGGGGACAGGGAGCAGAGGGGTTTAGATGGGTTGGGAGTTCTGGGGGGGGGCTGTCAGGGGGTGGGGAGTGGTTGGATGGGGCGTGGGAGTTCCAGGGGTCTGTCTGGGGGTGGGGGTGTGGATAAAGGTTGGGGCAGTCAGGGGACAAGAGGCAGGGAGGCTTAGATAGTCCTGGGGGGCAGTTAGGGGCAGGGGTCCCAGGAGGGGGTAGTCAGGGGACAAGGAACGGGGGGAGGGTTGGGAGGTCGGGGGGGCGGGAAGTGGGAGGGGCAGGGGCGGGGCTAGGGCGGGGCTCCTCCCGTCCTCTTTTTTGCTCGCTGAAATATGGTAACCCTACAATTGCATGGCTGCTGTGTTACTCTGCACGGCTGAGCAACTCCCCAGGAAATCGCTCTCTTTGTCAGTGCCTCAAATTACCCCATTGTTCGGGAAGCTGTTGTGGCAAGTTTGGTGCTCTTCTGGTGCAGATGAACGTAGGAGAAGGTGAGGGGCTTGAGCATGCTGACTTGTCCGTTTGTGTTTGCAGGAGACAACAGAGGCCTCCTGGAGGAAACAAATCACAGCAGCAGCACACGGATCATCAACAAGGTACTGCCAAACACAACAGGGAACACCAGAAACTCTACCAGGGAGGCCAACCCCCTCACTCCTCAGGGAGGCCAGGTCACCACGGCTACAGCCAAAACCGGCGATGGCACCACAACCAGAAGCACTCGCCCAATGACAAGGAAACGCACAGAAATGCCAAAGAGACTGAGAGTTTGAAAATCGAGGACGCCTCCGTCTGCACAGTGCACATCCCCCTGGAGATGTACCGGAGCACGGAGGTCGTGGAGAGACCGTCTCAGCAGTACATTCAGGAACCAGAACCCAAGCAGAGAGACAGTGTTCATGAGCGCATCGGGGAAAGGCCAAAGGTCAATTTGCTCCAGTCTTCCAAAGACAGACTGCGAAGGAGACTAAAAGAAAAGGTACTATTCCTGTGGGGAGCTGAATTTCCCTGTATTAAAAGCTCAACTGTTGATCCTTTCACACACGTACATGGGGCCTTGTTCCTGAGCACAGCCAAACTTATCGTCTCCTCTCCTAAAGTCAACATTTCTTCTGGTGGGTGGCTGGGTTTTTGTGGTTCTTCGTCGGGCCTTTTACTGACACACTGCTGAGTCTCTCTATCTAACTGCACCTGACCTGTTGTTTGGTGTTCATGTTAAGGCTGAGTTTTCAAAGGAGGAATTGTGAAAACCCCTCCTGCAGAAAACACTGCATGAAGATGCGGGTTTATGAGCCCAAATCAGGAGCACGTGCATTTCCCAGCCTATTTGCAAATGCCAGTTGAGTTTCTGAAGTGTTCTAAAATGTGGCTATGTGTCTCTTCCAGAATCTAGATCAGAGGTGGGCAAACTACGGCCCGCGGGCCACATCCAGCCTGCGGGACCGTCCTGCCCTGAGCTCCTGGCCTGGGAGGCTAGCCCCCAGCCCCTCCTCTGCTGTTCCCCCTCCCCCGCAGCATCAGCTCGCTCGCTCCGCCGCCAGCGCAGTGCTCTGGGCGGCAGGGCTGTGAGCTCCTGGGGCAGCGCAGCCGCAGAGCCCGGCCTGACCTGGTCTCTGTGCTGCATGGTGGCGGCAGCGGCATGGCCCAGCTCCAGCCGGGCGGCATGGCTCCAGCGCCACCAGCCACCGGTGCTCCAGGCAGCACAGTACGGGGCAGGGAGCAGGGGGGTTGGACAGAAGGCAGGGGAGTTCGGGGTGGTGGTCAGGGGGTGGGGGTGTGGATAGCGGTCGGGGGGGAACAGAGGGTTGGATGGGGGCAGGGATCCCGGGGAGGCAGTCAGGAAGGAGGGGTGGTTGGATGGGGTGGCAGGGGGAAGTCAGGGGCAAGGGTTCCGGGGGCAGTCAAGGAGAAGGGGTGATTGGATGGGGCAGGAGTCCCGGGGGACTGTCAGGAAGGAGAGGCGGGGTTGGATGGGACGGCTGGGGTCCGTGGACAGCCAGGGGACAGGGAGCGGGAGGGTGTCAATGGGGCAGGGGTCCCAGGGAGGGGGGCATCAGGGAATGGGGGGGTTGGATGGGGCAGGAGTCCGGGGGGGGGGCAGATAGGAGGTGGGGGCCGGGCCACGACCCCCTCCCCTAACCGGCTTCCATACAGTTTATGAAACCCGATGCGGCCCTCAGGCCAAAAAGTTTGCCCACCCCTGATCTAGATACTGAGTGCAGAATTCAGACTTTGAACACTGGAGAGGTAGATTTAGCCACTTAAACCTGATATCCATTTATCTAGATAAGTGGATAAATATATCAAAAGCACCCTTATCCTTCCCCCTTCTCTTGACCAACTCAACAATAACAAAACTTGTGTGTGCAAGTGATGGACAAGAAATCATTTCTGGAGACAGAGTTTCAAATTTCTGAGGGTTTAATAGATAATCTGTCCACGTGCACCCTCGAGAATGTAGGATTTTTGTTGTAAGTGTATTTGTGCATATTGAAAAAATCCACACAAATGAATTTTCAGCAAAAATATCCAAATGTGTAGTAAAAAATAAACACAAATATGCAGAGCATATCTAGTATATGAAATGAAACAAACATGAACATAAACAGCTCTGTTGTGTGTTTGTGTGCATACCCATTTGAATATGTCCGTGTATCTGTATGCATGCAGTGCGATGTAGACCATTTTAATTCTTAATATTCTCCTGTAAAACATAGATGATATACAAACTGTTTTAAAAAGAAGAGCAGGAGTACTTGTGGCACCTTAGAGACTAACAAATTTATTAGAGCATAAGCTTTCGTGGACTACAGCCCACTTCTACGAAAGCTTATTCTCTAATAAATTTGTTAGTCTCTAAGGTGCCACAAGTACTCCTGCTCTTCTTTTTGCGGATACAGACTAACACGGCTGCTACTCTGAAACCTGTCAAACTGTTTTAAAATACTCACTTGCAAGTTTCTTTCCTGAGACCTAATGTAGGGTCTGATCTTGCAAATTATCACTCACCTAAACAGTCCTTACTCGTGTGAGCAATTTCACTGGCTTCTGTGGGACTATTTACATGAGAAGAGACGGTCTGAAGGATCAAACCCATAATCATAGCTTCTAGGAGCCTGGTGTCATGTGAGAGCAATACTCCAGGTAAACACCAAGTTATGTTTATGCCCCATGTCCAGCATTGAGTTTACACAGCTGGCCTTCTGACAGCTCCACCCATCAGGTTTCAAGGCCACACCTGGAATTTGCTAAAGGTTTCAGGGGACTTTCATAGAGTGTGGCACGATGATTTGTCAATGGAAAAAAAGAAAGAGAGGAGATCAGCTCGTAGCAAATGTGAGATGTCCACTGCACGTCTGTCCCTAGCAAAAAGTTTCACAGCATAATTAAATGTAAAAAAGCTGCAATACTATGAGTGGTCATGTTATTCATTAAAATGCACAAAAGCCAGGAGATGAAAAGGTTAGAGCTCTAGTAGTAACTGCAATTGGTTCACATTGTGCATATATAGCATGTGATAGTCTTGATTAGCGCTCAGGTTGTTCAACGTCTATCCAGATCTAGGTACTTCTGTGGCATTGTAGCCTTATAATCTGAGCACTCACAAATATTAGTGAATTTATTTTCATAAAAGCCCATAAGCCAGGAAAGCAGCATTATTCCCACTTTACAGATGGGAAATTGAGACATGGAGCGATCAAGGAGCTTGCCTAGGATCACACAGAAAGTGTTTGGCAGAGTCCGGAATTGATTGAAGATTTGAGTCTCAGCCCAGTGCCTTAAACCATCAGGCTAACCTTCTTCCCACTGACCAGAGCATATGGGCTGTAAGTTTGTAACGAGAGGGAGAAAGGAGCAACGTCTACTGGGACCAGCCTACTACCACTAATAAAGAAGGGAAAGTGAGAGGAGTGGCAGAGAGAGAGGGTACGGCATAACATGGCTGACTCTCGTGCAGCACTTGCTGCACAAAAGCAACAGAAAAACCTGCCTTCCTGGCTCCTTTAAGCAGAGCTAGCTTCCTATAGCATTCTACTAGTCAGTGACTGAATATTCAAAGTTCTCTGTTGCCTGCAATATGTTGCAGAAACCTCAAGTGCTTACTGCTAATCACTGTGAACTGCTCAGAAAGTTATGGGAGGGGCTTGACTAGAATATCCATAGCGCTTTCCACCGTCCAAATACTTCATGAACATTAAGTAATCCCCACAGCTTCCCTGTTGCAAAGCTAGGTCTCATGCTACCCAAATTGGGAAGTAACTATGCTAATGCCTGCATATGCCCAGTGTGACCTTGCATAGGCGGTGAGTTATATGGGCCCGTGGTGCCCGTGCTCCACCAATATTCAGGAACATGGGCCCAGCTCCACCAATGTTTGGGCTTATATTTTCAGAGCCCTCCTGTTCATAGGATGGACCGGGGCAACCACCCCGGGCTCCATGCTTTGGGGGACCCACACTTCAGGGGCCCGCAGGGTCCAGGCGGCCTGGGGGGTTAGTGGGAGACCAGGCGCTGGCAGCAGCAAGCAACCCGTCCCCAGCCCGCTCTACCCCGCCCCCGCTCTGCCCCTTCACCCAACTCCCCACTCCACCTCTTCCCGCCCCTGCCCCATCCCCCATTCCACCCCTTTCCCCAAGTCCGCACTTCTTCCACCCCTTCCCGCCCCTGCTCCACCCCTCCCCACCCCCATTCCACTCCTTCCCCATCCTGCCTCTTTCCGGCTTCCGCCCCCTCCCCTGAGCGATGCTGGGAGCTGGCGGAGCAGGGGCTGGCTGGGGCTGGGTCTCTCGCTGCTGCCAGCACCAGGCCCCCCACTAACTCCCCAGGCCACCCTGGACCCCACAGCCCCCCGTAGCGCGGGGCCCCCCCAAAGTGCAGGTCCTGGGGCGGTTGCCCCAGTCCGTCCTATGGATGGAACGACTCTGCTTGGACCTGTTCTGGGCACCACCAAAAATTATACAAACCCTGACACCCATGTCACCTTGGTATTTCCAGGTGCCTGAGCAGGGTCATGCTGAGTCAGTGTGTTCACAGTATCAGTAGCTATGGCTTTTCTTTGCAGGCAAACCTGGCTCATGGGCACTTAGTAAATGTCACACCTCTGAGGTACACAGGTATATCCATCACATGGGGACGCTGAGGCACAGAGATGTGATATGACTTGCACAGGAGTCGTAGATGGAGTCCCTGTCAGAGCAGTAATTAGCGCTCCCAAGTTCTTGGCTCCCACTCCGGACCTCAGACCACTAGAGTGTGCCACTAGAACATGCCTAGATTTAGATCTGATTGTATGATTCCCATCGCCCCCTACCCCCTGTTTTCTGTGAAAGAACAAGGGCTGATATGTCTGTTTTTTCCTTGTGTAACAGATGCCTTGTCTTTCCCTTTTCACGGACCAGGACGAAGTGCCGGTGGAGGCAACCAACCCCCAAAAGAACAAAATGGACAAATTAATTGAAATCCTCAACAGCATGAGGAACAACAGCAGTGATGTGGACTCCAAGCTCACCACCTTCATGGAGGAGGCCCAGAACTCCACCAACTCTGAGGAGATGCTGGGCGAGATCGTCAAGACCATTTACCAGAAAGCGGTGACGGACCGCAGCTTCGCCTCCACAGCCGCCAAGCTCTGTGACAAAATGGCGCTCTTCATGGTGGAGGGGACCAAGTTCCGAAGCCTGCTTCTCAACATGCTGCAGGTAATTAGATATTTGCAGCTGCTCCCAGTGTGTTATTACTAGAAAGAAGTCCAGGAATTCTGACCATAGTTGAGCTTTTCCCAAGTTCCATTCTTGCCCAATTAATTATAGAAAAGAAAAGTGTAAGTGAAGAGAGGGCAGTGGTTTTTGTGTTTGTTTATGCAAGTGTTTCATGGTTACAACAGACCAATATAATTTTATAGGCACCATCCGGTTAATATCCATCTCTATCTCTCCTTCTGTTTTAAAAGCTCAGTTTAACAAATGCTCATTCCCCAGGCACTGTCCCCACCTAGTTTTAACCCATAAAGCTCTGAAAGGTTTGGATTCTTAGTACGTCAGAGACTACCTCTCTCCTTATGCAATTCGCCAGCGGTTGAGATTATTATTGTTTGTTGTTCGTATTACTGTAGTACCTACAATCTTGGACCAACATCAGAACCCATGTGCTGGGAGTGTACATAGACAGTCCCTGGCCTGAAGAGCTTGCAGTCTAAATAGACAAGACAGGCCACAGAGGAGAAAGGAAGGATCTTTATCCCCAATTACAGACAGGGAGATGAGGCTCAGGGAGATGAAGGCCAAGATCCCCAAAGGGATTTAGGTACCTGAAGACCAGCATGTGTTGCTGCAGTCCGCAAAACCCTTCACTTGACTGCCATCTCACCCTGTAGGTCCCTAAACTCACTTGGCACCAATGTTTTCACTGTAAAAATTCCCGAGGCATCTAAGTTTCTACCTGGGGGCAAGTGCACTGCTGGCACAGGCAGGCATCTAGGCGGCCTATTTCACGCCTAAGCCCAGCATGATCCTAAAGGCAGGTGCAGATAGGCATTCCCCAATCTATCTCACCTGTGGGGCCTGAATCCGATAGTTGTGCTCAGAGGCCTCCTCCGAAGTCCTTTGTGGATCTGGGCTGAAGTGACTTGCCCAAGGTCACACAGGAAAGTCTATGGCACAGTCTTGAATCCAGATCTCTGTGCCCTAATTACAAGATCTCTCTTCCTACAAGCTCTGGTGAGGCACTTGAGGAGGTGATAGGCATTTGAGGAGACAGCTCTCTGCTTTAAATGGAAGAAAGCTGGGCATTATCCGTGGAGGGTCCTCACCGCTGGTATTTGTGTCCCCCATTGGTCTGCCAGAGCCCAAGTTTGTTTCCACATATCTCAGAGCTCTTGATGCTAAACACATGGAAATAAATAGCTGCAAGTTGCTTTAATCCAATATGAGCCCTGACTCAACTACACCGTCTAGGAAGCAGAAGAAAATTGCTGGCATCGATCTGCCTGGCTTGCAACTGTAACAGCTGCACTTACAACCCGGACGGGAATGATTTGTGTGTGTGCAGATCATTGATTATCATGGGTGACTTTTTTATCAGTACACCCAGCACTGGGTTTACTGTACCATGTCCAAGAACTCTATAGAAAAGCAAAGTCAATTAAAAAATAAACTGATAGCCCTGGCATTTAGACCATCATAATGATATATAACCAGGGAAATTGGGATTGTCCCCTAGGCACCGGCTGCCCGCTGATGGAGAGCATAGGCTTGAATGTCTGTGTTGGTTTATTATGCTGTTTTGCAGCTCATCACATGGTTAATATGTGATTATTTGCTTTCTGGGAGAGGGTATCTTAGAGTCCCTAGGCCTGCCTGCCCCTTCAACATACCCTCTTTGTTCCCTGCCTGCACAGGGCACATGCCGCGCCTGATTATTGGCCAAGGAGGGTTAGAGCAGGCTCTCTCACTCAGGGCCGGCTCCAGCTTTTTTGCCGCCTAAAGCGGCGAAGCGGGGGGGGGGGGGGGGGGCGGGGAGGAGATAAAGCCGCAATTGGCGGCAGCTCTGCCACGCCGCTTCATTCTTGGGCGGCAATTCAGCTGCGGGTCCTTCCCTCCGAGAGGGACTGAGGGACCCGCCGCCGAAGACCCAGACGTGAGTCCCCTTTCCATTGGCCGCCCCAAGCACCTGCTTCCTTTGCTGGTGCCTGGAGCCGGCCCTGTCAGGACCTACCTCTTTCCACAGCTCTGATGGGCTGGATCCATGAGATGTGGCCCTTCAGTTTTGAATGTTTGGGCTCAGCTTAGCTCACCGTTTTTCAGGGAGGCTGGCTGGCTTATGGGATTGATAGGCTGTGGGACCTTTTAACCTGTTAGTTATCGGCTGAAAACAGCTCAGTTCAGCAGTGCACATGTGGTGCCAGCCCCAAAGTCCCATCAGCATTTTTCTTAATGCCCTGGCAACTAAAATACCAGCACTTGGCTGACATGTTAGGGACCAGGACCCTAGGCGGTCTGAGTGGTCAGAATAGGTGTAGTGGGTGGAGCAGGCATTCAGATCGGGGAACGAAGTTGAGGGTCAGCACCAGAGTCAACTGCCAATTACCAGAGCCAGGGGTCGAGTCAGAATCAGGGACAGGAATCGAAGGTGAGGGGTGGGGCCAGGGTTAGATACCAAATGCCAGAGCCAAGGGTCAAACCAGAGTCAGAAGTCCGAGCCAGGGGTCCGAACCAGGACTGGTAACTGATGGTTGGAAGCAAGCTGTAGGGGTGGGAACCAGAGGAGAGGCCAGGACTAGGCATAGAGCAGGAGCACGGTGGGAGTCAGGAGCAAAGGCAGGGGTGAGGCAGGAGCCAGGAGCGGAGCAGGAATCAGGAACAGGGTTGGGTACAGGGTGTCAAATGCAGGAAGTAGGCACAAGCGCAGGGTCCAGTGCAGCAGCAACAGGGAATCACCTGGTTGCTCAGACAACTTACTGTGCCTTTGTCTGGCTTAAATAGCATGGTTGGGCCAATCGGTGGAGCCTGGCGAGGCGATCTTCCAATCAGGGCTTCTGTGGGTGGTGCCTTGGCTGAGGCTGTAGTTCTACTACCTCCTTGACCCACCAGATTTCAGAAGACATTGGCTGGAGGCCAGGATGTCTGGGAACTCACAGGTCTGGGTTTGAGCCCCGGACATCATGTGGAGGAAGGGAGCTTCTGGGAAATGCTGGCAGGGTCTCTCACTTCTCAGATAAGGCTGACCCAGGCTGATGGGAGGTCCATGTATCTCGCCTAAACTGTCTGTCCTCTGTCTACTCCAAGCAGGTGGTCAGCACCACTGGTGTAGTCATGACTGATGTGCCTCTTCCAGGGAAAGTGGAAAAGGTCACCTTGATTGAAACAAACAGGCATTGACAGCCATAGCATCACTCCGTGAGCTGAGAGGGTGGTGGAGGGCAAGGATGCCCTTAGTGAAAAGGACCAGGTGGATGAGGATTATATGGAAAGCCTCTTGCCACATTACGGGCATTGTCCATAGCATGTAACAATGTTGTACCCCAGCCGGTGATGTTATTTGGTATGGGCACAGGCTCCCTTTTTGTGCTCTGCAGAGAGGAGAATTTGAGGCTTCATTTATGTGCAGAAATGCTTTGTGGTGGTGATGTGGGAGCGGCCCTCGTTTTCATTTTGTTGCTGACGGTGTATGTTACGCACACATCCTGTCATTGAAATCACATCTTTCTTTGCAATGTACTTTCCTTGCCATTCTGCTTTCCTTTTCTGCTGTGGCTGGAATTCATCGCTTTATTATACTTTTGCATTGCTTGTTTCCAGTCCTGTGGCTGGCTGTGCGCAGTGCCCGGGGCTGAGTCAGACTTTTGGGCAAACAGCACGTGGCAGTTGTCTGACATTCCTTCTTGCCATATATCTATCCTTAATCCAGCTGGCAAAAATGCTGGCACTCTGATTTACATATAGTGAGCCCCTGATGCCCTCTGCTTTGATTTGATGCAGCCACAAGCCAAGGAGGGAGAAGATCTTGCTAAAGTGCTACTGTGCCATCCTGCGATGGCTGCTGCCATTACTGTGACGTTGTCAGCTAGAACACTCCATCCCCCCCAAAAGAATATGAAATAGCAGCTGTGGTGAACATTCAGGTGTGAGCCAGTCTCCAGGAACCTGAGGGTATGTCTGCACAGCAAAGAAAATCCCTTGGCTGCCACATGTCAGCTGACTTGAGCTCGCAGGGCTCGGGCTGCGGGGCTGTTCCATTGCTGTGTAGACTTGCCAGGCTTGGGCTGGAACCCAAACTCTGGGATCCTCCCATCTCACAGGGTCCTAGAGCTCAGACTTCAACCCAAGCCCAGATGTCTAAACAGCAGGGAAACAGCCACAGACCCTGAGCCCCGTGAGCCTGAGTCGGCTGGCACAGGCCAGCCGCAGGTGTCTAGCTGCTGTGTAGACATACCCTGAGAGCATTCCTTGCTCAGAAGGCTTTGCAAGTTAGCCTCACATTGGTGAGATTTGTGTCACTAGCTGATCATTCACTGAAAGGGTTTGTGCTTCTATTTAAAGAAACAAACTCCAGTGAACACTTATCAACTGCTCCAGTGACCCACAAAAGTCAATCGATTCCTCGTGGTGACTTTCTCATGAAGAGGGGTGTATTCATTATTCACTACATCTGGGATACTTCAGGCCAGTTTCTTAAGAAAGGAGATTGTCCAATAAGGGTGACCTCTTTATATGGTTTTTATTGGGTTAATATCGAGCATGTACAGTTCTTATGAACATAATAATCAGGCATCATCTTCAAACTCCACACCTTCAGCTACTTTGGGAACGCTAATTAAACCCTGCAGTAAGTATCATCCCCGTTTTTCAGATAGGGCTCAGAGAAGTTAAGTGACCTGCCCAAGGTTACTCTTACCAACTGGCAGAGCCAGGAATAAAACTGAGGAGTCATAGCTCCCACTCTTGCTCTTAATGATTAGAGGATTCTTCCTCTCAAGAAAAGTGACCATCTTCTCTTGATTGTCTGCTGTTAACTCTTCCTTCAGTGCTGTAGCCAGATGTTCAGCTGGTGCAAATGGGTGTAGATCATTGGCTTCAGTGGAACTTCACTGACTGTCTGCTCCAGTATTTTGAGTGGGGAAGTGTCCTGGAAGGTTCCTCCCATTTTTTCCATTTACTCCTTGTCCCTTTTAATGGAAAATGACTCTGTGGAGCTGAATCTTTCTCTTTGTGATTTTGCTGAGTTGGGAGGTTTCCAGTGAGGTCAAAACTTCACACCTCCAAATGCTGTTTACTCGGAAGTTAGGTAGAATTCTATCAAATGGCAGGAGATGAAGATTCAAGGCTCCTGGGTTCTGATCTGCTACCAACTCATGGTCTGACCCTGGGCAAGTCACTATCTCGCTAGACTCCAATTTCCCAACTGCGTTGACTTACTGGAGTGAAGTATTTTGAGGTTTATAAAATGGGGATGATAACACTGACTTACCTACCTGCTTGTTTTGTTGTGATCCCCAATTAACACATGCGTAAAGCACTTTCACATTAGAAGAAGGTGCAATATTCAGTACAAATTAAAAATTTCTATTTAATGAACTGCCCGTCCCCTTCTGGTTCTCCCTGTGCTCAGCCTCAGAGACTAGCAGATCTCATGAAACTCCATGTCTCTGAAGAAAGGAAATTACGCAGGGATGGAATTTGCCCCAAGTTCTCTGAAGCTGCCAGCAGAAAGCCTTTCATGTGATGCAGCTCCTCCGCTGTGTATGTCCATTGTATTCTGTATTATGAAATATCTGTTGTAGTAACGTGGTAAACATGGAAGCTAACCTGTAGACCCTTCTGGGTGCAAGAAATCTCAGCTCTTGTTTCCTGCTCGTGCTAACAGATGGGGGAAATCTTGACTATAGTTAACAGAGAAATTCCATTACACAATATTTTAAGTGATTTTGAGCCTTGCTCTCCAGTGGGTTTACAATGAAAAGAGGGCTTTGCTTTCACAATTCTGGGTCAATGAGAGGGCAGGCATATATAATGAGAATCGTAGCCAAGGCTGGCTTATTGATGCACAGATTTCAGAGCGAGGAGGAGTCTGAAAAAATGAGAGAGAGAGATTTATGGGTAATGTGTCACCTGTGACTTCTATAGCTAGACAAGCTGATGTTAAACTGTATCATTATTTATCCCCTTGTATATGCACATGTTCCAGCAACGAGGTCTGTTATACAATGCCCAAGTGCTGTTCAAAGAGTTTGTTTTCTAGCTCACTCCAATGCTGGATGATTGTAATAGCACTCTGTGCTTGCATGCTGTCAAGTATCATTTAAGGGTCTCAAGACACTTCCACAAATAAATAACTAATTAAACTATGGGAGGTACGTTGCCACATTTACCATTCGTTCCTTTATTTCACACATGAAGGAGCTGAGGCCTGGAGTTTAATTAACTAGTCCAAGGGTCATGCAGCAATTCCGTGACAGGGCTAGTTCTTGTGGTATCTAGCTCTACAGTAGATAGAGACCAGTAGTCCTGAGACCTGGCACCTGCTTTAACCAACAGTCCACACTCCCTCGTTGTATCATTATGTACTTATCCCTGCTTTCAGCTACTGAATGAGGAAAATTCGAGTATTGCTTAGGTGAGTTGTTGTGGCTTTGGAGGTTGCGTGGACAATATCTACAACTGGCATTTTACTAGAGGCAACTTATGGGCTTGTTTCATCTTTCTGTTACCTTCCTGCTGGTTAAATACACAAGCTAGGCACAGGTGTATGGGAATCGCTGATCCTTTGAATATTTCTGTTTTTCCTTGGGTCACATGATTTTTTTTTTTTTAAACCTCTTGTGGTTTTGTCTCAGTTCTTGCTCTGGTTTCTGCCCTAGGGGATGAAGATGATGCTAGGTGACTATGCTGCTATATGTCCTTGCAGTGTGAGGTAGATGCCAGGGGCTAGGGCATCAGGAGCAGGAATTTGAGGAAGCAGTCCCAGTGAGGCTGGAAGGAAATATAGTGTAGCTGATTAATAGTAATGTTACAGTGGTGCTTAGAGACCACGCCAAGACTGGGGCCCAGCCTTGCCCCAAAGAACTTACAGTCTAAATATACAAGAGAGACATAGGGCGGGGGGAAAGGCAAAGCCATCATCTCCATTTTACCGTTGGGGATCTGCAACACTGAAGACTGAAGTGAGTTGCCCCAGGGCACCCTGGGAGTCTCTGGCAGAGTCTCAACCCCAAGTCCCAGCCCAGTATCTTAACCACAAGCCCATGCTTCCTCTTGCAAGACTGACTCCCAAGAAGTCCTCCAGCAAAATCACCATAGGCTGAACTTGGCAGAGAGATTATCTCTAAGGATAAAAGAAAATTGATTTTTCCTTAAAACAAAATCCATGATCAGCCCATGATTTTGAGTAAAAAATCACAGCAAAAAAATCAGAGCCCTGATCATAAGCAAGAGGGGTAGGTAGCATAATACACTGAAAGCCCATGAGATACCAGCACCTAACCCAAGAGCAGAGGAGATTCCCCTTGGCAGTGGCAGTTATGACTTGCTCTTTCCTGTGAAATTTTTCAGTCATTTCTGGCAGCCACATCCAGGATTAAACTAAACTAGCAAATCCCTAAACTGTTCATGTTCTGGTGTTTAAAAACTACTATCCGTCTAACTTGAACCAAGCTCTCGGCGCCTCTGGAAATAGAACTAACTTCATTGTCACGTGCCATCTGGAGCCCTAAACAGCAGCAGATCCTCCTGTCTGGTGAGCTCTCTGCTAGATCCTCTGTGCCACTGCAGGAAACCTGTAACGCTTTCTTTAAAGCATGATCTGTGGAGACTTATCAGCAAGGGTCAATGATTTAACATCCTGAAAGCTATAAATCAGAAACCGGATCCCATTCATGCTTTTCTAAGAGCGTGTATGTAGTACAAACAAAGACTCTGTCATTGTTAACACTCCAGCAGCCCGGGAAGCTGCTACAATCATCAGGACCGGCGGAAAGCATCCTAGGAGTGTGTTTGAATTGGATTTGAGAGACTTTTCCTCAGCAGAGGGCTTCTTCCTGCAGGCCGCATGTCTTGGGGAACTTCCTGGGCTAAAGAGGCTGTCAGCATCCCTGGGCACCACCACATTCTGATGGTTGGGGGGACCCTGCTGCTGTACTGAGAGAGGACATAAGATGGATGAACACTCAGGTGACCTGTCCCTTCAGCTTTGCCAGCTGGCCATGGACATTGCTCCGGGGTTGTGACATATTGCGATAGAATCCAGACTAGTGGGGGGCTGTGTCACCGCTGCCCTGAAACCATGGGTGTCTTACAATGTCTATGGCCCACCTGGGCCACTCACAAACAGCCTTCTAGCATGCATAGCACACCCTGGGTGCCTGCCAGTTACACCATGGCTCTCACCAGCCTTGGTTATACTGCAGGGTGACCTCAACACCCCCCCAGAAATGTATGTCCTCTACTACCCAGCCCTCTTCTGGATAGTACAGATATATTAAGTCCATTATACCTTTAAGGGAATAATATGCCAGTTTATTATCTTAAATAGAGTTACCCAGACACCTCAACTTAAACATGCTGGATTAGATAAAACAGTAAAACTAGTTTATTAACTACAAAGAGAGAGATTTTAAGTGAGTACAAGTAATGAGACATAAAAGCCAGAAATGGTTACAAGAAAAATGAAGACAAAGCGCTTTCTAATATCTACTTAAGAAACTATTGGTGTTGCAAAGCAAACTTTCATACCGCATACCCCAGAAGATTACTGACCAAACTTTCAGCTCAGGCCGCCTCCCCCAGAGTCCAATGGCTGTTTCCGCTTTTCGTCTTAGGTTTGGAAAATGAGGTGAGCAGGGAGAGAGAAGCGGGTGCCTGAGGGTGTTTTTCCCTCCTTTTTTTAGTTTCAGTCCCCCTCTTGAAAAACATTTCCAGCTGAAAACCAGAAGATAAAGCGTCTATGTGGAAGGATTTTCCCTGCTGGGTTTTTTCACCTGTCTGAGCTTCCTTTGTTTTCCCTTCCTGCTTGATGATTCTGTTTATTGCATAAATGCAAATTAAGGCAAACACACGTTCCTTTGTTTAGGACAGACCTGTTTGCTGACTTCTGCGTGGGCAGGGCTGTGGGGTTTGGAACCTGTGTTAATACCATCATACAGGGGAATCTTATAACTTCACATATAGTGTTGCCACATATATTTTATCAGGACAATGCTGACCAGCAAATTATGAGTTTTCAAATGACACCTCACAAGGCATTCTTTGTACAAAGATTATTGCAGTGGTGTGTGGGTGCATTCCCTCACGGGGGTGACCCAAGGTGCTGCAGTGCCTTCCAGTCCAGGGAACAAGAGACTGCTCCCAGCAACTGAACCTACGGGTGACATCCTGGCCACATGGAAGTTTTTTCATTGTCTTAATGGAGCCAGGATTTCACTCTAGGTCTCTTGGGAGGCAACAAAGGCCCACCATGCAGGTCCTAAATGTGTTTATTTCAAAGTCCAGTTTCACAGACACTCTTCTCTTCTTTGTTTAAATTAAACCATTGTCTCCATTTAGGGGGAAGAAAGCTATTATGTTAAGTATTAATAACTCTTTGCTATAAGGCAGGAATTCAAGCAAGACACTGTCCTTGGCTCAGATCCCACCCCCGGGAATAATGTTTAACTGTTGTGTACTGTCCTCAGGAACAACTAGACATACAGTACCTGCCTGGGGTACTTCAGATGAGGTAGGCTTGAGCCTGGCCTGTGGCTCGGGGCTCTTTCCCTTGAAGAGTTGCTAGGTTAATCTCAGCTGTCAATGATAGGGGGTGATCACAGTGACAGTGGTAGCATAGGTAGAGGGTAGATAATTTTGCAGGCCCATTAAAAAAAATGTTAAGACCAACAGAGGCCTACATCTGTAGCTCCCATTGACTTTGAATGGAATAGTGAGAACACAGTGCTTCTGAAAATCAGGGCTCTGACAGTTAAACGTAATATTTCAGAAAGTTGCACAATCCTCCTTTGCAGCCAGCCTTTTCCTTTCCAGCCCTGTAGCCGGCTCGGGTTCATGTCCACAATTGTCTCCGCTCTCCTCGCTATGAATCCTGTCTTTACCTGTGGGATTTGTGAGCTCTGTTTGAAACACCCACGTGAGTGAATGCACAGAGCCGAGGAGAGGATATCCGTCTTGTGTATTGTGCTGCGCGCCCTTCTATTAAAGTCAGAGGAAATCAGAGCTGGCTCCAGCTATTTTCATCCAGGTTCTCCTGTGATGAAGTGGAGTTCAGCGTGAGGGCTAACGGTCCAAAGAGGAGAAGAAAAGAATCTAAAATCTTCTTCAGCAAGGAAACGGCTGACTAGCTGACCTCAGGTGTCAGTGACTGACAGATAGGTCTCTAATCCAGTCAACAGAAATACTTTAGGCAGGGCAATCCAGGGATGCTGCATGACAAGTTTTCTGCATTATTAACTGCAGAACCAGTGATTTTGTGGAGAGAGGAAAGGGCAACCCAGATGCTGCAAGTTGCTGAGCCACTGACTTCATTGCGAGTTGAAGATACTTGGCACCTTCTAAGACGTGCACAGCAACTGGCAGGACTGAGACTTCTTTGGTCATATAGCAAGATCAGGAAACATTTAAACTTATATTTGAAAAAATGATACTTATAAAACTCAGCAATTGACAGTAGCTCCAGGAAGTCATCTGTCTTTTTTATTTGCTGTTACCACAACTGGAGGATCATTGAGCTTATGCTTATGGCTAAATACAGCGTGAAGCATTGGCTAACACACTTTCTGGGATTTACTTTGTGAACACTATTGTAGTTATTTACCATTAAGTGATTTCCCACCCCCGGGATTAGAGACGTTTAAGGAAGTCGTGTGGGCAGATACAGAGAGTGCTGGGAGTCAGTTTAAAATGCCGGTGGAACTTTGAACTAATCACATGATTGTCTTGTTTCAGAAACAATTCTGTTGGAAAAGTAATGTTAAAGAAAAAAAAATGGTCCTTGAGGATCACCAGGTGCTGTATCAGAGCTGAGCTTTCAAGAGGAAGCAAACTGGCAGCAGAAAGCAAGGCTATTTCAGGTTTTTGCTTTCTCCAAAGAAAGAATTTCCAAAATAGAGTGAAATCACTTAGTCAGCAAGAATTGACACTTTCTGAATCTGTTCTTGTGGGATAGACACTGCACTAATGTGTTGTAAGGCAATCAAAATATAACTGGGCAAAGGGGGTAACACCAGTAATTTAAAAAAGATAGAAAAGGAGAAATATTAATATGTTATAACAATATTATACCTAGAGATCCCAACCAAGGTTCAGGCCCTATTGTGCTAGGTGACGTATAGAGATACAGTGAGAGACCATGCCTGTCCCAAAGAGCTTAAGTTCTAAATAGTGAAGACAGACAAAGGGTGTGAAGTGAAATAGCCATAGAGGTGAAGTGACTTGGCCATGGTCACACAGCAGGGCACTGGCAGAGCTGAGAAGAGGCACCATCTCTCCTAACTCTCAGCCTAGTGCCCTGGGTACTAGACCACGCTGCCTCCCTAAAAAACATAAGAAGTAACGTTAGGTATAACTAGCATCTCTCTTCTAGAAGTCAACAGACCAACTTGTTTTTATTATTATTTTCTCATTGATTTGAAAGTCTAGTGCTGTCATTAGCATTAGAGCTGCCCAGAAAACGGAATTTCCCTCCCACTAAAAATTTTCATGTTTCTGGGATCAAATTTCATCCCAAATCTGGACAAAAAAGTCAAAAATTCAACATTTTTCACGGGAGGAAGCAAGCCATTTGAGGAGACCCAAAACGGAATTTGTCGGCTTGCTCCCGAGTGCCCCAGGTCCCTGGCGAATCTAGTTAGCACAGCAAGGCAGCCACCCAGGAAGTCAGGCAGTTAGCAGCTTGCCACACTCCCGGGGGAGTCGGGAAGCCCCAGGAGGCTGCCCCCTGTTCCCTGGCTCCACATGTTGCCTGCCAGTTACACGAGTGTCAACCTGGAGTAATTTAATGCCAAATTTGACCTGTTGATATGGGCACATAGACAAGAGCGGTGCCAGGGTTTTTGGCGTCCTAGGCGGGGGTCCTTCCACGCTCCTGGTCGTCGTCAGCAATTCTGCGGCGGGGGGGTCCTTCCGCGCTCCCAGTCTTCGGGGCACTTTGGCGGCGGGTCCTGGAGCGAGTGAAGGACCCACCGCAGAATTGCCGCCGAATACCCGGAGCGCGGAAGGACCCCCCGCCGCCGAATTGCCGCCCCAAATCCTGGTGCCCTCAGTCGCCTAAATGGAAGCGCCGGCCCTGCACATAAAACATATCTAGGACATTGCTCAGATGTGGAGTTTGGGGGAAAGAGGAAAGGCCAGGCAACCCTGATACGTGTACTTGCACTGTCTGAGAATGTGGCATGAAAACAAATGTGTGTAATCTCGAGTTACAGAGGTTCTCCCAACCTTTTTCTTTATGATTGTTCTGTATAATCGTTGGCTATTGAAAAATCATAGAGCACTCATCAGAATGTGTAATTTTCTGTAAAGCCAAAAAGGAGCTTTTGAAAGAGATACAGAGATCACAATGGCAGTGTAACAAGGCTAGGAGACATCACCCTTTTTACTAGTATCTTTCTCTTACTGCTAGTCACTATCACTCTCCCCCAGACTAGCTGATTAAACTGGTTCAAGATAAAATATTAGTGCAATAATGAACAGTTTTACATGATACTGTTCCCTGGGCACCGTTGACCATTTTGTTGATGGAGTGAATGCTGGGTAGAGCCTATATCATTACAATAACACTTAGCACTAACATAGTAATATAATAAATATTATATTAACTAGTAATATAGTAACTACAATTCCAAATGCTTTACACACAGGAAGTTCACCACGCTCTGTGTGATAGGTAAGGAGCCTAATATCCATTTCGGAAATAGAAGCACAGAGGACTAAACGTTTTGCGCAAAGTGACACAGGAAATCAGTTGCAAACAGAATAGAATCCAGGAGTCCTGACCTTTTCCAGCCCCTAGAACACAAGTGTTTCCAAATTGCATCTCACACATTGTTCTTTGCTATTAATTGATAACTTCTCTAAAACGCCTGGTCTAGAACTGGACTTGTTTGTCAGTAACATCTTTCAGACTAAGCTTATCCCAAAGTGTAAAGAGCTCTGCTAGCCGTACATGGTCAAGCTATAGAGTCTCTATACAAGGGTGTGATAAATAGGGATAAACATGCCCACTCATCCTCTGAATACTATTGGCCACTGACAGTGAAGGCAGAACCGATAACTGCAGGTCAAGCCCCTCGCATATGGTCCCAACAGATGTTCCTGTTTTGTAGGAGCTGTGTGGACTTGTTTGTCCCTTACTCTCAGGAGCAAATGACTGCAAATTGAGATCCCAGCAGCTCAGCCAGTCCTGCAACACCCAGACATGAACCAGGCTCTGGCAGAGGATCTAACAGATTAGAGTGTTAACCCACTGAGCCGTCCTGCCTGCTCTATTCGATATATATTGATCGTGTCCCTAAACCTTGGCTGATCCTTGTGAGATAAAAGCAGGTGCAGAACAATTAAATCGCAGAGCTAAGGATATTGCTTAATGAACAAATGTGGTTTTGTCTTTTCAACCTGGCTCCTATTCTATTTTTAGCTGTTGACGAGCACATGTATAGCAGGGGCACCTGCTTTGATTTCACTTCAGGAACTGCTCAAGTTCATAGCTTATCTCGTGAGACTTTTATGATCCCAAGACATATGCCAGTTCAGTGGCACAAAGACGCCACAGTGCCCCCCTCAAGACAGCTCCTCTGAGGAGTCTCTCTCTTGGCAGACATACAGATATTCAGACTTAATAACCCTGGCTGCAAACGAACCGGTGTCTCAAGTAGCAGCTGTCTTGATGTGAAATACGGGGATTGACAGGAAAGCTCTGGTTTGGATTTAGCTCTCCCCGTAGTTTGGCTGTGAATCCAGTCTTTGCTCTTGAATCTGAATGATGTAAACCTTTAGAGGCACTTTAGTGGCACATGTAAAGCAAAATAATGCAACTGATGCCTGATGGGCCTTGGGGAACTGTTGCTATTTCTGGACCCAGCACTGTTTTTCTTTGCTTTTAAACCAGTGAAATTCTGAGTGGAATCAGATGGGTTAAATCAGAGTCATTGAAATATCGCCCATCAGAGGGCTGCCTTGGCAACTTGCCAGGAGCCCGCTGGCCCCAACTAATTGGCACAAAATGGAGCAGATTGCGTCTGCCCTCATCTTTACTATGGATGTGTGGCCAGTCCCAGCATGTGATGCAACGTGAATCGGGCCTCTGTGAGCCATGAAGCTTTGCATTCTATTCTGGGCCTTATAGTCTGTGGCAATTGTATTTCTATGTTAAAGATGAGTGCATTGCAGACTTCTTTGGTTTGTCATCACCCAGGGCTAAACCCCTCTGAATACAGGGTAGGTATCATTCCTTACTGCCCTTCTTCTTCCACCCAGACTGTAAATAGATGTGAAACGCACTTATGCAGAGCACATTGTATTTTATATAAGTTGTTATATCAGCCCAGCAGTAGAGCACCTTCCAGTAGACCACGCAGTGACATGACTCAATTCCATCACATTTGGTTCATTCTCTCTGCAAGGGGAGAATTGTGTGTGCGGTGGAGAGTTTTATTCGGGGAGGGTTTTGTTTTGGGGGGTGTCCTTTAAACACACATAACGGATCATGTAATATTGAGGTTAGAGGTATGGATTAGTCCTTTGTTGGCCTTTAATACAGGTTATCCTTCAAAGTCTCAGAAACAATAATTCAAACAAAATGAGCTGATATTAGTTCTTTTTCCATGATTAGGGCCTCCTCTTTCTCCGAAACACGAGGTCCCAGTGCAGGGGAAACAGGCAAATTCTCTCCATAGTAGGAGCAAACATGCTGCAAAGAGGAGGTTGAGGGCAGGGGGACAGAGTCCATGGCTGACTCTAGGTTCTGCCTCCGGGAGATGCAGTGCAGCATTAGACCCAGAGAGTATTGGAAGGGGAGAGTTCATCAAAAAACAAATCAAAGCTTGTGTATGTGTTTGCTTTGTCTCCTAGCCTGTGGGTGATTCGTCTCCCACAAGAGAATTTCGCTTGTCATAGTTTTAAACACAGGCTTACGCAGCCCCCGCATTTTGAAAACTAGATCTGCTGCAAACCCTGTGTCTGTAACATAAGTTAAAGTATTCCTCTGTTGAAATCTGTGTGCTCTTTATAGCAGAGAGGTGTCTGCATCTGAACTATGCATAGCAAAGTATATTATTAGAGTGGACATCACTGTGGCTGTAATTGTACACTGCTTTCCTTAGCAACTGTTCCCAACAACACATCAAACAGAAGGATGTGATACCTTTTTAAAAAAATATACATCTATGCACTCAGATCAACACGGCCAGCCTGTTGCGGAAAGGCTACGTGAATCCAGTCAGATTCAAAATCTGGTATGTCCCTGCATTTAGAAATAAACTTCTGGGTTGTGGTAGCAGGGCTATTTCTAGTACACACCCTAAACCCTGTTAAATTAAACCATTGACCCCTCCGTTGCACCAGGCTGTTTCTCGTTATCAGGTATTCACCAAAGGTAGTTTTTGTGAAGTATACAGTGTTTTGAGTACAGGGCATAGAAGATGTACGTAAGCAGTTTCATGTTGCTTGGCACTGATTGGTATAGCCCGAGGGGGGCAATGACAGAGAGCATGAAGACTGTACAGTCTTCTTCCCACTAGTTATGACCATTCTCCTCAAGAGAGGAAGGATGGTCTGTGGTTCAGACATAGGGAACTAGCAGATGATTGTTCTGTTCTGTTCCCGGCTCAGCCACAGCCACTGGACCTGGTTGATCCCTGCCTTTTTCCTTGTGGGTATAAAAAACTGTAGCCAGGCAGATTGGGATCATTGTACACTCACTTCATGCCAGTGAAAACGTTTGCACACGGTGTGGGGCAATGGAGAATCAAACCTGTTGCTGTGTGACCTTTAGTAAGTCACCATCTTTCCATTCCTCAGTTTCCCCATCCATAGACTAGTGATAATCCCCTATCTCGGGCTAAATGAATACATGTTTTGGGGGCTGCTTAGATATTGTGGAGAGGAGTGCAATGGAAAGGCCAAGAAATAAGGATTACAGTCAGGGTCCTGAGACATTAACGTGGATGTGTGGAGAAGTTGCCATAGCCCAGAATGTACTTTGTCTATGGTAGGTCACTGAATGTACTTATTTATCCAATCTAATGTCTTTCACAAACACTGCACTTTTTTGAGAGGCAGAAAATAATGATCTTGGATTTTACCTCTTGATGCACTGGAAATGTCTTCATTCAGTTGGTCTATTCGGGTATCTTATACTCATTTTAAAGAATGTTACCCTATTTTTGTATTCATTTTGCATATAATATATTAAAAGATACTATATTTCAGTGGACTCCACTCTATTTGATAAATTCAGGGCAACAGATTCTGGGGAGATACTAACAAGAAATACCTAAGTCCATAAAACAAACTCTTTCATTGTCAGTCAAGTCTGTGGATAAGCTAGTACAGCATTGAATGTTAATACCGTATTAGAATAAAAATACAGTGGTATGGAGCATTGGAGAATAAACAGATCTTTTAAAATACAGGCTTAAAGAGAAGAAGGCTGGTCCAGTGCTTAGGGCACTAACCTCAGAGTTGGGAAACCTGTGTTCAGTTCCCTGCTCTACCCGAGGCTTCTTTTGTCATCTTTGGGTACATAGCCACTGGCTTTTATTTTTGCCCCCCCGGTGCTCCACTCCAAGGCCCTGCCCCACTCCTCCCCCTCCCCTGAGGCCCAGCCTTTGCTCCGCCTCTTCCCACTCTCGCTCCCCTGAGACCCTCGTCCGCCTGCCACTCACTGCTCTCCACCCTCCCCCAGCCACCAAACAGCTGATCGGTGGCACTATCTAACAGCTGTGGCTGGTGAGTGTTGAGCACCCACTATTTTTTTTCCATGGGTGCTTGAATAGTCACTGTATATCTTTGTGCCTCAATTCCCCATCTGTAAAATGGGGATAATAGTTCTGCCCTACCTCACTGGGGTTTTGTGAGGATAAGTCTATTAAAGATAGGACGTGCTGCTGAACTGCAGCTGCTGCTGTAATAGCCTTCCAGGTACCTGAGTCTGCACTGCACCTGAAGGCCCTCCTAGCACAGGTGCAATGGGAATGGAAACAAAATAAATACCACTGACCGTGGTTAAAAGCAAAAAATTTTCCTTTAAATGATTATGAACCGGTGGCGAAAGTGTTCCAGGCTCCAGATCAGGAATGGGGGGTTGTTGTTTGGAATTGGAAAGAAGAGAAGACGAGAGAACCAAAATGCAGCTCGGAACGAGGACCGAAACTGTAGCATTGACATGTAACTTTAGCCCAAGTGTCTAGCCATTGGTGTGTTTTTAGTTCAATTTAATTGAATTAGAGGATGACAATTGCCCATCCACGAACTGGAAACACAATGGTAGTTCAGGAATGATCGCTGGCCGATGCCCAGGAGATGTCAAAGAGGTTTCTTCACGTAGAGATCTTGGAACATTAAAAATGTGAGCCTCTTAGATTTGGAACACAGTACAAGCCAGAATCTAGAAATGGATCTGCCTCATTAAGCAAGGCATGACAGCAAATAAAGCTTCGTTAACTTTGCATCACAGGAGCTACCACTTTTTTCACTTTGGATGGTGTGTGAGCCAACGTTTTACAGCTTTTGATTAGTAATCCATAAATGTTTCTTACTAGCTCTTATGATAAGTAGCAGGATGATGATTGGGGGAAAGATCCTCCGCTGCTGTAGTAGATTGAGAATCTCCCCCCAAAGTATGTGTGTGTGCAGAAATGGCATGTAATGATAAAAGTTAGCACTGATACAGTGCTATTCATCTGTAGATCCCATGGGGCTTTATGAGAGCGGGCAGGCATTATTACTCTCACTTTACAGATGGGATAACCGAGTCACATAGTGACTGAGTGGCTTGCCTAAACTCGCTCAGCCAGAGGCAGAGATGAGATTAGCATTTGGGAATGAAAATTGGGACCTATTGCGGTTCGAGGCAAAACTCCCATTGATTTCAATATAGGGCCAGGATTTCACCCCACACATCTTGACTCCCAGCCCGTTGCTCAGACCACTAAACCACAGTTGTTTAGACTATAGCTAGGTCAATTCTAGAAATCATAGGTCTAGATCATCAGTGACATAGAGGTACATGCTCTTGTCTCTGGAGGTTCTGGTGGATTGAACATACCACTCTCGTGTAAATGGAAACACTGGCTTTAGATAGGGCACTCATGAGTTTTCAGACATTGGGTGCCTTAGTTTCCCCACCTGTACAATGGAGATAATAATAATGACACCCCACTCCCCGCCCTTTTGTAAACCACTGTGAGATCTTGAGATGAAAGTTGTTTTGTAAGTGCAAAGCATTAATGTTGTTCTCGTGTTGCACCTAAAATTTATTTTTCTTTGCATCTGGGAAAGGTCAAGTGGCTTACAAAACCGAATGTGTCATTTTTATATTGTTTTGCAAGTTCATTAGCCTGGTTTCATCAGGCCTGATTCTGAGCTTGCATACACTGGCGTGCATCGGGAATAGCTCCCCCCAGAGTCAGCGGTGGAAGGAAGAGCAAAATCAGACCACAGTGTCTGGTGAGCTGTCTGAGAGTAGAGAAAGGAATGGACACATCCGTGGTTCCCAGAAGCATCCTGGGCTTGTTTGGATCTGCTCAGAGGGGCCACTGTACAGAATCAGTGGTCAGCACGGACAAAACGTATTCACTTGAGTTTAAAATAAAAAAAGATGGGAGAGGAAAGTATGTTCCGTTTTTTTGTTTCCCCGAACCACTGGGCCTGCTGCCAATTACTTGTAGATGTATCTCTGAAGATGTGTTGTAATTCTGTAACAGGGTGTTTATTCTACACTGCATAGTAGTCAGGGCCCAAACGTCTGTAATGACCAAAATTCCACTGGGGAGGAATGAGAGCAGGGGAGGCAGTTCTGGCCGTCTGCCTGACCCGGCAGGTGAAGATGAGGGTTTAAAATCAATTAATGTTATACGGCCGGCTCTGGAGTAGCTTCACTCAGCCCTGGGAATGTTCCACTGTTCCCCGCCAGTCTGGCCAAGCCGTAGTCTTTGCATATCTACTGATAGTAATAACACTCGACAGGCTTTGCTGTGTTTGTTCACGTTACAGGAGCTGCTCTTAAACAGGTCCCAGGCAGATAAGTGGGTTATTGGAGAACCCCGTATTAAATGTCAAGCTGCGTGGTTTAAAGTTTCCTCTTTGTAAGTGGAGCAGTGGCACCTCTCCGGCTGTACAAGCTGCACAGTCAATTTGTAGATCCTTTCCATGACGAGTGCGGGGGGACGGGAGGAGAAGACTGTGTGTAGATCGATTCCTGCGCAGTCAGTCAGACGAGGGAATCCAAACCACGCGATCTAGCAGGAGCTCTCAGCATAGCACAGGCACGCCTGGCAGTGGGAACAGGGCGCGTACCTGCTGGGTCGGTGAACGGAAAAACTGGCAGCCGCTGAGCAGCACGGAAAAACTGCTTGCAGCGTTATGTAATAATGTACCTAGGACATCTCTGAGGCTAGTAGGATAAACATGAGGTGTTAGTGGAGTACATAAGGGAGACAAATAGCAATTGATAACAGGGCGGGGGAAAAACACAAGCTGCGGGGATTGTGGGTTTGGAGCATCTGAGCTGAACCTAACTTTGACTGCTGCAGAAATGTCCTGTGTAGTGGGACAGTCCGCAAAGCATCTCTTATGTGACTAGCAGCCATCCCTTGCATCTGTTCGGTTCAGGTTTGTGGCGTAGCAGGAAGTTGGTTGGAATCCGTCTGACCCAGCAATGGTTCCTGACTCCCGACAAGGGAAACATTTAATTTCTATGTCCTGGGATGGATGGATTGATTGATTAGAAAGTCCAAGTAAGTTGCAGAAAGGACTTAAAAGTCCAGAAGAATGATAGGCTTGTGTTGAATTTAATGCACCTCAGCCATGTCGAGAAAAGAAACATCAAGTTCTCCTTGTCTCTATTAAATAAAAGAAATCCTTTAAGTGGATAATGATTTCTTCTAACTCCATTTCCAGTCTGAAGAACAAGCCACACGTTATTTGTGGGTGAATGAAGGGGGTAAGATCCCAGATCTGACACTGATGCTTTGTGTAGCCTTGAGAAAGTTTTACTTACCCTCGCTGTGTCTCCATGCACCTACCTATAAAATAGGGATATGGGGCAGTGCTTTGAAGATGCAAAGTACTATAGAAGTACTAGGTATCATTAGGTATAATTATAATAATCTATTTATTCAGTAGAGGATTTAATAATTGCTCAAATACCTGTATTAAGGATCATGAGCAAATGTTTATACATCTATAATTACTCTGTTACACACACACACACACACACACACGTTTGTGTGTTTAAGAGCTCTTTTAACTGGTTATGCTGGTATAATCTACAACCGCTGACATGTCAGATCAAACAGCAGCTGCTTGGGAACTTTCCTCTCTATGCTTTATTGACCTAACAGCACACTCGGTACATTGTAAATTGTCTTAAACATGAAGCCTTTACACACACACCAAATCTGTTATTCTTCGAGGAAGGAGACCCAGGAAACTGGGAATGTATATGGTTCAGCTGGAGGGTGTGATGACATTTATCAGTTCCCTTCAGTGCCACCGTTTTGATGCCACTCAATGGGAGTGCATCTAATTGGTGGCTACTAATACTTTGTTGAATCAGGCTCCATATAAACTCCAACTGTGAATATTTATTAGTCCTCTGAGGAGTAAAAAAAGAGTGGTCTCTCAGTGCCCAGATGAATGAGTGTGGCAAGCCACACGCTGCTCCCTTTCTCTATCAGAAACTTTCCCTTCATTATTTTGCAGTTGTTCTTTTTCCTGTGTAACCTAATTGCTCTGTAAAGGATCCTGACAGAATTGCAGAGCGTCTGTGTGTGCAGTGGAGCGTGAACCTGGATGCAGTGTAAACTGGAATGCAAGCCCCAAAGATCTCCATGAGGAGACTACAGTTCTGATTGTGGTGAACTGCAGCCTAGAGTTTAGTTCTTCTGCGGACAACATACCTTGAGCCAGATCCTTCCCATCCCCAGAGGGTGCTTTGGATTGCTTCAGCAGTACAAACTGGTGGGTCTGGCTACCTGAAGATTGCCCTGGTGGGAGGGAATCCACAGTTGGTTTGGCAGCTCCCTTGCCATGTCCTCTCCCAGCTCCCAGTTAGAGGGCATGGCTTGGGGGCTGCTACATTCAGCCAATCCACAGCTGTCTATAGCCAATGCAGTTTAGTGCAGCTCTGAGGCTGCTTTGAATTGCACCTCCTGACTGACGGCCCCAGGATTTTTGGAGGGGACAATATAGCATAAAAATGACTTAAAGCCACTTGCACTTGCAGCCCCTGCCTGAGTTGAAAGTTATAGGAGTTAGCTTGTAAAAACCCATCAAAATATTTCTGTTACAGAGGGATACAGGGGGGAGGGATAGCTCAGTGGTTTGTACATTGGCCTGCTAAACCCAGGGTTGTGAGTTCAATCCTTGAGGGGGCCATTTAGGGAACCGGGGTAAAAATCTGTCTGGGGATTGGTCCTGCTTTGAGCAGGGGGTTGGACTAGATGACCTCCTGAGGTCCCTTCCAACCCTGATATTCTATGAAAATTGTTTAACTTGTGAGATTCCCACAGATCACAGCAGTGCAGAGAGAATGGTGTTTAAAGTGCTGGCCTCACTTTCCAGGACTGATACAGAGAGGATCCATTTTCTTTCAAAAGGCACAAATCCTAGCCCAGGACAGAATATGTGTGCTTGCCAGCTCAGGGACTCAGCCTGCCTAATGCATTAGTCTGTCAGCCCATCTGCTCCTGAGCGTTCCAGCTTAAATCCGCGTCACTCTGCTAGAACTGCTTGAAGTTTAGAGGTTTTACGGCCGTTGACGGCTGCATTGTTGGGAAATCCCAGCTCCTGGCACCAGAAGGCTAATGCCAGAAAGAGCTTGTCTTCCCTCCCCCATGTCCCTCAGCTGATCCATTCTCGTGGCATTGGGAAATGCAGGATGAGTTGTTTGCTAGGTTTCTCAGGGATGCTGTCAACTTCCCTAGAGGTCTGGTTCTGTGTATTGCCACCTGGGCCTTATTCTGAGGAGGAAGGGTGCAGAGAGATTTTATTCCCCCTCTCCTCATCCAAAAATACACAGAGTCCACATTGCATTTCAGTGGTTGCTGAAAGCACGGTGCTATTTCCAACCTAGAATGCCCCTAATTTAATTGCTTTCAAATGCTCTCCTTTCCTTGTGCCTGGAAAAGCTGTTGTGATGGTGAAAGGGGCCTCTCTTGGCCTGAGGTGGTAGCTGACATGCTTATCTGTATATCTGTGCCGGGGCTGGGTGAGCATTTGAAGGGGCAGCTATCTCTGTGAGCCCTGACACCACAAGGAACTTAAACAGAAAGATTGTATGGTTGGGAAATTCCACAGAACAGCCTGGGAAATAGACTGCACTAGCCTCTGCCTTCCAGTGCCTGGTGTAGTGGAGAGCATGCATCAAGCTTATGGAGGGAGCCAACTAAGAGTATAGTGCAAACAGGCTAGTGACTCAATAAAGGGTGTTTGCCTAACAGCGAACTAGTCTACACATTAACCACCGGTGCAGCTGTCTGGGTGCAGCCCCCCTACTGTAGACACCATTTACATTCACCGCGGTTTGAAACTGGGGTAAGCTGCACCAGTGCAAACTGTGTCTATGCTCCGGGTTTGCGTTGGCACCGCTATGCTGGTGCTGAAATCCCAACGTAGACAAGACCTAGGGAAATCCAAAAGGGAATGGGAGCAGGCAATTCTTAAACATCCAGTCTATCAGGGTAAGTGATGAGCACAGAGAATGTGTCGTGGAAGTGGTTGGTTTAGGGGCACCACGTTTCCATCTAGCCAATGATGGCAGATATGCACAGATAGCAAACAAATACATCCAGCAATAAATGTTCACTGAATAATCAGTAAAAGTCTGTTGGGATGGAGGGGGTCTTTTCTTTTTTGGGAACAGGGTGATACGGGATATTTCATGCTTCAGCCCAGCCCTGGCTTTGCTGAGCAGTTTATTTAGGTGCTGTGTGGCATGCAGATAAATGAATAACACAAATGCCTGTTGCTGTAATACCAGGTCTCAGATTTATACTGTATTTCTAGGGGTGCCACTTCAGAGGTGAATCATACCGAATGTTTTCCCCTCCCAATCTATAACAAGCTTTAGCCCCCAGAGAGATCTGCAACTTTTTCTCTACTGTCCAATGGATCTTGCCTCCATCCCTGATGTTCTGTGGAATTCCTGACTCAAAATAGGGCCGCCTGAACAAATTGCAGGGCTATTGCTATTACATTATCCCAGACATTGCACCATCCATCTTGCACTATGAGATTGGCACAGCATATTAATCTCTATTTAGGGTCGAATGGCATGCTTGGCAGGTTCATGAACTACTCTCCGCTAGAACAGTCCAAACAGCCCATACCTGGGGCATCCCCAATGTTCTGCTCAGAGGAATGGACGGCCATCAGCACTCCAACTTGTCCCAGCAGCAGCGAAGGGGCTGTTTCCAATATGAGTCGGCCGTTCTACGGCCCTGGTTGCCACGTCCTGAATTGCCACGTTTTGAGTCAACGCGCCGCCCTGTCAGGGTGGCAAGTCTTTCCTTGCTCCATTTGCCTCTCAGTCTGAGTTGTTAGGATCCTGCCTGCGCTAGCACAAACCTCTACAGCTATTCTCAGACGTAGATTATTGTGGCACGGTTTCAACTGCATAGCCATTGTCAGTTGCACCGGTTTCCCAATAGGGTCTGCGGCACTCGTTTGGAAACCAGCTGGGATGTACTGTACAAGGCGTGGAATAGTGAGGTGGTTCCTAACAGCGTGTGCTTGGGCCTGACCCCTTGCTACATGTCTGGAGGCACTGCTCAAATGCTACTTTTCCAAGTAAAGATAATTAAGCCACATTTCCCCATTATTTACCAGCATTCATTTGTTGCAATTATCTTGTGCCTATGGCTTTAACCTCTAGCTAACTGACGAGTAACTCATTCCCTGGCTAGGCTTGGTGGCTCTAGCTTTGATATGAATCAAAACGAAAGAGCCTTGCACCGAAGCTCGCCAATCTCTAGCTCTGATGGACTGAAAGCTCTTCTGCTGAGAATGCCCATCCTCTTGCTGAGCATAGAGATTAATCTGAGGGACCAGGTGCAAAGTGCATCTCAGTGGATCATAACTGACCCAGCTGGATATGGTGAGAGAGGAGATCTCTCAAATAATTAGACCCCCAGTTGCTTTAAGGATATGCATTGCAAACTGAAATTAAGTATTACCCATATTTTAATTAGAGGGTTTTTTAGTTTAATTAGGATATTAGGATCCCCCCACCCCCAACCTCTTAAAAATATATTCCATGTCGTGGAGCATGCTAGTGGTTCTCCTAAATCTCTAGTTAATTACTCAGAGTTGTCTAATTTACCTGAGGTAAAGGACACCTGCTCGCCTACAAATCAGGAAAGTCAGCACTTCAGAGCATATATTCACTGCTCAAAGAGCCAAATCCTGCTCCCACTGAATTGATTGGCGTCTCGTTGACTTCAGTGGGAGATGAATTTGGCCTAGAGACTGCGGTGAGAACCAGCACCAAAAGGGATAAAGATTCTTTTCTTTTGGTTCGATTTTCCTTTTTTCTTTTTTAAAAAAGGCTTTAAAACCACTAGTTCATTGAATGCATTTGTCTGACTTTAACAAGTGGCAATCCCATTTTTATTCAATAAGAAAACCAGTTCTCCTCACCCCCATCCTCTCTGCCTTTGTACCTCTAGTTTCAACAGAAAATGGGCTTCTAGGGCTAATTTATAAAGGCTTGAAAATGGGAGGTTTGGAATAGGAACACTGAGAAAGGGAGGGGAAGGTGTTAAGAGCCAGCAGCGTTCTGACTCCTAATTCTGAAACAGACTCTATCTGTGACCTTGAGCAAATCACTTAGTGTCCATTTCCCTATCCATAAAATGGGAATAATAATACCAACCTACATCTCAGGGGTGTTTTAAGCATTATTTAAATAGTGTCTGAGGCCTAGGCTACACTGGGGGGGGGGGGTGTTTCGAACTAAGATACACAACTTCAGCTACGCAAAGTATCTTAGTTCGACTTACCTGGCCGTCCTCACGGCAGCGAGTCGACCGCCGCGGCTCCCCCGTCGACTCCGCTTACTCCTCCTGCCAAAGTGTAGTACAGGCGTGTAGTACAGGCGTCAATCCCCGATACATCGAACACTACCCGCCGATCCGGCGGGTAGTATAGACGTACCCTGAGAAGCTCTCTGGGAGTGTGAAGGACTGAAGGCTGAGTTGTGTTTATGACCTACAGCATCAGCATCAAAAAGGAAGTATCCGCTTCCTCATCCCTTTAGTTTGATCTTGTTTTAATATTTTTAGCATTCTTCTGTTTCTTCCTAACCAGCAATGTAGGTTCTTTTCCTTTAAGAGTTGAAATTACTTGTCCAAAGCATTGTAAATCTTAACACTCTCTCTCTCTCTCTCTGAAACATGGCATGTTTTATTAGTCTAGATACAGACTGCCCTCTAGGTGGCGCCTATGCTGCAGGGATTGCTGTAATAGCTGAACTAGACCGCAAATGACTGAGCTCCTCATACACATGCATAGAGTATGTAGTAGGAAACTACATACAGTTCGTAAGCATCTGTCCCAGAGTGACACTGCAGTTTTTAAATGTCCTCTTCTCTTAATTTTATTATTTTAAGTGGAAATTAACATTTTACATGGACTGCAGACTCCTCTTGCATGCATCTCCAAAAATATTGTGGTTAAATTATTTGGTCCTGCTGTAGCTTATGATCTTTTAGCATTTCCTCTAGTAACCTATTCTTTTAAATATTTATAACTTAGCCACAATGATTTGCTCCAGGCTAAAATTTTGGCCTGAAAAGGAGCTTTTTTCTTTTTTAAACCAAAATAATGACGATAATTGACACATTCACAAGAACATAAGAACGGCCATAATATGTCAAACCAATGGTCCATCTAGCCCAGTATTGTATCTTCTGAAAGTGTGCGGTGCCAGATGCTTCCAAGGGAATGAACAAAACAGGACAATTTCAAGTGGTCCATTCCTTGTCATCCAGTCCTTTCTTCTGGCAGTTGGAAGTTTAGGGTCACCCAGAGCATGGGGTTGTGTCCCTGACCATCTTAGCTAATAGCCATTGATGGACCTATCCTCTATGGCCTTATCTAATTCTCTTTTGAACCTAGTTATACTTTAGGCCTTCACAATATCCCAGTGCAATGAGTGCCACTTCCTTTTGTTTGTTTGAAACCAGCTGCCTGTTCATTTCATCAGGACTCCTAGGTCTTGTGTTATGTGAAAGAGTAAATAACACTTTCACTTTCTCCACACCATTTATGATCTTATAAAGCTCTATCATACCCCCGTAGTTGTTTCTTTTCTAAGCTGAAAAGTCCCAGACTTTTTAATCTCTCCTCTTATGGAAGCTGTTCCATACCCCTAATAATTCTTTTTGCCCTTTTCTGCACCTTTTCCAATTCTAAAATAAGCATTTTGCAAACACGGACTACTTGAACTGTTATTTCAATCAGTTAATGAAGCATGCTGGAGAGTGAAGTCCTAGAGCTGTCTACAGGACCAGTACAGCGTGGGCAGCAGTATCACAAGGTTCTCTCATGCCACCAATGTGTTCCAGCTCTGCCCAGAAGGTATCAGATCCTGGGGTGTGAATGGAGTTCATCCCCCAGGTCCATTCAGTCATTAGCTTCTTTGTTGAGACTAAATGCCAGCTCGATGCACCTCTCCGTTGGGACCACCAAATTCATTTTACAGAGGCCATCAAGTAGGAACAACTTTTAACCACTGCTACCTTGGGCTGGATTTGGAGAGTGGATGACCCATTACTAATCCCTTACACCATTCGGGACCCCAACATTTTTCCTTAAGTTGCAGGAGTTTAAGGGAAAAGCTTCCACAGGCAAAAGGACACAACGGCTAGGGTCAGATCCTCAGTTAGTGTTAATTGTCATAGCCCCACTCAAGACAGAGAGGCGCTTTTGACAGCTTACACCAGTTGGCAATCTACCCGTAAAGTTTTTAACGTGCTTGTAAGTCAGAAACAGAATTCATAGAGTAAAATGCTGGAGCTGGTGATTAGTCATTAATGAGGAAGAAGTGGTTTAGCAGTTCAGTGTAATCTTGGGTTCAGATTACCTCTCAAGTGGAAATAATATTGGAGGGTCTCATCCTTATCCCCTATTGGCATTTGTCCGGTTGCAAAATCACTACATAGACTTCTGCATGATCATGGTCAGCAATCTGTTCTAGAACTAGAATGGTGGGAGGGCAGGACTGATATGAGCTGGCCAAAGAGAGGGGAGACTGCCCATCATCTGTCTTCTCTATACCTGGACAGCAAACAGCTTGTGAAATAGTGGGAAGTGTGGTACCTGAGCTCTGAGCAGAGCACCCAAAGGCTTCAATAGGGAGAGGAGGAAACAAAGCATAGTGTGATGCTGACTTCACATCACAATAGAGCCTCTGGATTAATCAATGGATAGAACAAGTAATGGAATCACCTCTGTGCCCCTCCTAGTATCTGACGGTCTGCCATCAGTGTCATTAACTTTGCAGGTGCTTCCTTTTACCCACACAGCATCCAGTGGGGGGAGCTTTTGGAAAAGCTCTCCTTGCCAACCGTGGGGACCCCAAGCACAGCTACATGGTGTTAGTGCAGGAGAACCAGAAAGTGAAATTGACTATATAAAGTGAGCAAAATGAACTGGTCAGGTTTCACAATCCAACCAGCTGAAACACATCAAGTAAACAATTAGCATCAGCGGTGAAAAGTAAATGAGATTTTAAAAATTCATTGCCTTATAATAAGCGGAGGGTTTTTTCCCTCTCTCTAGCACTCCCGTCACCGGGCACTTTATAAAGCGATTGTACCCCAGACCTGCCAATTTACAGATACATTGTTTGTTACATGCATAAGGAAAGGTTATTACACCACGGCATACTCCCGATTAGCCAGAGAGCAGCGGGGGCACGGATTTTATTCGGTCAATTGAGGAAACAGGAGCAGCAGTGCAGGGAGCCCCCTGCAGCTGCACTGTCACGGCCCTGCTTGCTCACTCCCGTGACAACCTGGCTGCAAAGGGCTCCCTACAGTGTCGCTGCTGCGCTCCCTGATATTGCAAGTGCAGGTGGGACGCTGCAGTCCTGGTGGGGCAGAGCAGAGACCCCTGACCAGGAATCTGCTCTGCCCAGCTAGGACCGCAGCTGTCCCTGCACCTTGTGCCTACAGGGATTGGGTGTGGCCTTCCTTCCCCCCACCTAGGGGGGGTGTCTCTGCTCCCTCCGAATCCCTTCCTTGTCCCCCCACATGGGCCAACAAGGATTTGGACAATGCGGAGATTTGGCGAATCAGGCCGATACTGCGTTTGTATTTTGACAGTGTCCCTTTAAGTGTGAGGATTCAGCAGGGAAGGTTGTTGTGGTTTCGTGTTATTTTCTGCAGTCTTGCAGCTTTCCATCCAGCCCCTTCTTTTCGGTTACTTGGCTTTTTTGATCTGAGCGCCATGCGGTTAGTTTCATAGAAACTAAACTGCATGCAGAGTGTGTTCAGTACATGTACGCTGCAGAGGGCAAACTGCAAAGATTACTGAAGTGTTTATCTCCTTTTCAAAAACTGAATTAATCCCCGAAACAACATTTTTATTTTGTAGCAAAATAAAAGCTTTGTTACTGTCGAAACTATATGGCTTCATAGGGTTTGTGCATATCAGCTCAGAAAGGTTTTCAGAGATCTTCTAGCTAAGTGGACCTGACCAATAACTTTTTTTTTTTTTTTATCAGATTGGTCATTTCTCTTGGGAAATGTTTTTCAGTTACTACTCCTCAGAGGGTTGCCAACCCTCCAGGATTGGCCTGGGGTCTCCAGGAATTAAAGATTAATCTTTAATTAAAGATGACGTCATGTGATGAAACCTCCAGGAATACATCCAACCAAAACTGGCAACCCTAGTCCCTCACAGTATCCCAAGTTGCATCGTTAGCAAAGAGCGCTAATGATAGAACTCGTGTCTATTGAACAGTCAGGTAGTCCAGCACTGTCAGTGGGACACTAAGGGGTGGCAAGAGCACAGAGAGATGTCTGTTAAATTCCTTTCTCAAATGTTTGCTGAGCGACAGTATGTTCGGAGTGCTGGACCAGAGCCACCTCCCCTGCAGACTAAACAGTTGCAATGTTTTTTCTCCCCTCTGTCATTTCATGACCAAAAGAATTTAGAAAAGGGTTCCAGTATGAAACTTTACACAAATCCCTGGTGCCATGAATATCTCTGGCTTGGAATCTGTTAACTCTGTCACCTCCCCACTCATATGTTTGATTGTTATATACTGTGCAGAGAGTGGGGGAAAAAAAACCTCTCATGAAACTGGCAAGTAGACTGAAAGCCCCAAATTGTTTTGGGGCACAATAATGGGCAAATCGCAAATCTCGTTGCAAAGAAATACTGGCTCTTGGGTGAAGTTGTGCCGTGAAAAGAACGAGTTTGCCTGGAGGCCCAGTGAATGCTCCAAAGCAGTCTTCAATCATGAAATGATTTTCAAGACCTCTTTCAAGATTTGCAGATTGTTGTGAGACCGGGCTATAGAGGGTCGCATGGTATTTGCTACTCAGCCAAGAGACAGGAGTCGGCTCTACATGAGCCATTGTGTGTAGCCACATTAGTACAGTGCATGGGCATGCATACGTAAAGTTTGGAAATGAGAACGTTGATGCATCATGGTTGGTTCAAATTTCTGCTGTGGCATGTAAGGTGGACAGCCCTGGAAGAGGAATGTAAGCTGTGGTTTTCCCCTCTTCTCATGTCCTATGGGAGAGATCGTTGGAGGCAAGGAGATAAAAGACTTGAGTGAGACTTTCTCTCTTTATATACCCCCACACACCTCTGTGGTTCTTTCATCCTTCACCTTTGAAGTATGATATCTTCCCCTCAGTCCTTCCCTCATTCTTCCTTTTCTTCCTAAAGGGGGAAAAAGAAGAAGGATGGAAACTCTAGGCTCTTAGGCCTTGGCCTCCACCAAATCTACTTGTGGGGGATTCTCAGTCAGAAGGGGATATTGGAAGGCAGAGTCCCCCACTATGCATCTGAGTGACCCGCTGAGATAAAGGGATCGCACTTGGCGGAAAGTTGTAAGGAGCCCACTGCAGTGCCCGTTTCTCTGGTATTTAATGCTGGAGATGCCATTTCACCTCTGCGAAGGATGTGGACTTTCTTGCCTGGTCAGGGACATGCTCTCCTCCTCACTTGCCTGCAGCATCTAGACAACCATTTGGGGGACACCAGGGTGTTGTCTTCAACTCCCTTAATGCCTGCAATTCCTCCTAGTCGGCCACCAGCTCAGCAGAATCCTGCCTGCTCTTGCCTCCAGCCTTCTGGGACACAGGTAAGTCCCCCTATCCCTGAAAGAGCCCCTGACCGTTCCCTCTGCTGTGAGGCCTAACTGCCTTGGTAGGCCATCCTCATCTCATTTTCTTCCTTCCCCCTTCAGTGCGCTGCTGGGCTGAGAAGCCCACTGGGGTCCAGTTGGCTCAGGGCTTGTGGATTCCAGAGGAATGGAAACTGAATATCATTTTTTTTTCCGCCTCAGCCATCCCTGTAATCCACAGCTCTGTTGGCAGGCTGGGCATTGTCCCACGTCCATGTAATTGATTTTAACATTCTCTCCCATTACAAAGGTCCTTGCAGCCTCCTGCTATGCCTTAGTGGGAAGTGCGCCGCTCAGGAGACCCCTCTGAGCTCAGAGGATAGGCTTCCAAATATTTCTTACTCTGAAAGCAGCTCTGTTAGTGGAGACTTTGTGCAAGAGGGTCATAGAATTCCCTCATCACTTTTTCTCCATATCGGCCGTTCTTTCCAGAGGCCAGGCTTCATCTTGTGCTCAGCCCGCACTCTGAGGTACCAGTTACCTAACCCAGTTACCCTAACCTGGTTACCTTTGCGACAGGAAGTTGCACTTATTGGACATTAAACGCCTTCCAAGCCTGGATGATGACCTCGAGAGTTCAGAGGAGTGAAGCAGCTATTTATCTGTTTAGAGGGTTGCCATAAAGGAAAGGCAGCTACTCAGATAACCACCACTGGATTAAATTAAACCATTGCCATGTGGAGCACCCTGGGGAGGGTGTTACAGTGCCCTTCTATGCCTGATCCACCAGGGATATGAGCATGTTCCGGTGCCTGCCAGGGCGCTTTGGCACGTTAGCTCAAGCTGTAACAGCTCGTGCTTTTAGCTCTGGAAGGCCCTGGTTTAATCTTCAATAGGTCAGCTAAGATGGCGGCTGTCACACATCTGTGACGATGTGCAACCAGGCAGCTCCTCTCCCAGAGTATCAAGGCCACCCTTCTAGAAGTATCTCTGCTTCCTGGGCAGCCAGAGCTCAGGTGGGTGTCTCTGAGGTGTGTCAGCTGGCATCGTGTCCGTCGCCACACTCACTTGGAAATCACGCTACACCTGCTGTCTGCATGGGATGTCTCCTATGGACAGAATGTGCTGCAAATGGCAGAATCATAAAAATCATAGAAATAGAGGGCTGGAAGAGACTTTGAGAGGTCATCTGGTCCATCCCTGTGTGCTGAGGCAAGACTAACTATACTGGCAGGTGTCTTCTTAAAAAGCTCCAGTGGTGAGGATTCCACAACCTCCCTAAGCAACCTGCCCCAGAGCTTAAATATCCTTAGCCCTTGAAAGGCCTTCCTAATATCCATCCTAAATCACCCTTGCTGCCAACTAAGCCAATGGCTTTTTGTCCTACCCTTGGTGGACACGGAGATCTACTGATCACCATCCTCTCCACGGATACTGCTTGTTACAGCTACCAAGTTAAGTTGGCATAGCCATATCACTCAGGGGGGGGAAGGGGCTGACTGGAGCTTATATAGAGGAAGTCTTGTTTGCTTCCTGGTGGGTGGAGCCATCATGCCCTCTGTTTCCCAAAACTGGCTCAAATTGGGCAGGGGCATGGAATGACAACAATTAGGAATTACCTGTGTGTAACTTTCCTATGTGCACTTGTGTCTTGAAAGAACAGGACAGAAGAAGGATCAGGTCCCCAGGACTACAGTGTCATTTGATGTCTGTAAAATAAATCAATCGAAATGAATAAATGAAATACATACTATTTCCCCCTCTCCAAATAATTAAAGCTGCAGTAAAGTGGCAGAGATGTGTCAGGGACCCAGCCAATCAAGGTGGAGACAGTAATTTAATTATGGAAACCCTCCTAAGGTTCAGCTAGTTTAAATCAGAAGCACTCACCCAGAGACATTCCAAATGCTAACTGGCCCTAGCTACTGCTTTTTATCGTATTTCAGTCTTAGAGATGCCGACATGTCAACGGCGGCAGCGTATTTTCAAATGCAAGTTACCTTTCTTCTGTTACGGTGGCTTCACAAAATGTTAAAATGTTGCAGGAGGGAAAACTGCAGCACGCAGGCCCACACACACCTCCTCTCCCCTGCCCCCACGCACCTGCCCCCTCTTCGGTTTTAGTTCCTCTTATATCTCTCTTTGCAAACTTGGCTGCTCCCCATAGACTCCTTGGCACCTCCGCCTTATAAAGAGGACGCAGTACATGTGTGAAGCTTAAAAAAAGAATGTGGCCTGCTGGCAAACTCCAGCTGGCTCCCGATGTTCTCTGCCTGTCTGCAACTGCAGAGTGTAACTGTGGGCACCTTTGAACCCACAGCGGGGTGCAGAGAAGTTGGTGGAACTGCTCGCACTAGAAAGCAGCGTGCTCGGGCATAAAGTATTGACAGGACCGAGCCCTTATTTTCAATGGGATCAGTCATCGATACAGCCATCCAGCTCACTCTTCAGAGCTAGGTAATACAGTTACAGAGGGGTGGGGGAAGCTATCAAGAGATATAGGGAAGGCAGTCCTTCACTCTGCAGTCCCTACGCTGAGAATCAACTCGCTTCTGCTAAATGGACGATTTAAAACTGCTCCAGCTCCTTTCCAAGAGGCAACGTTCCTAAAATGAGTTAGTCTGTGCAGAGCAATAGCATAGACCCCTCCCAGTTACTGCTCTGCGAGTGTGATGCAGGCAGCATCTGCTGATCGGGGAAAGCCAGGCTTGAAGTAGGGCAATAGCCATGTTCTAAGGAGAATAGTTGAGTTTCAGAAAGCCAGGAGGCTCAAGGAAGCATAACTAGGTTGTTTTATTGGGGAGTGAGTTAAGCAGCATGAACCAGGAATCAAATATGTGGGTATGAGAAGAATCATGGGCATAGTCGGCTGCTCCACATGTCAGCATCAGCATGGGATGGAGTAGCATAAGCAGAGGTGCATAGGGTTGAGTCAGAGAACAGAGGTAAGGTAGAAGGGTTTGTCATGTGGGAGAACAGTCGGGGCACAGGGGAGTCTTGTGTATGACTAAGGTGAGATTTTGTGCAGGGTTCAGTGATTCCAATTTTTCTACTTCTTATCACAAGTCTCATGATAATTAAGAAGCAACAGAGGGTCCTGTGGCACCTTTAAGACTAACAGAAGTATTGGGAGCATAAGCTTTCGTGGGTGAATGCCCACTTCATCAGACGCAAGTCTTGCGTCTGATGAAGTGGGCATTCACCCATGAAAGTTTATGCTTCAATACTTCTGTTAGTCTTAAAGGTGCCACAGGACCCTCTGTTGCTTTTTACAGATTCAGACTAACATGGCTACCTCTCTGATACATGATAATTAAGGTTTTAGTTAAAGCCCCAGCTGCTGCCATCCTCTTGTCACCTGGGAACCTCAGGTTTCCCGTCTTTAAAAAAGGAAGTTTCTAGCCCTTGTGTTTGCAGAGAAAAGTTGAGAACGTGAACCGTAGCAGAAGGCAAACTTAAAAAAACAAAACATGCCTATGTGACTTTGGGGGCCAGACACCTGACCTTTGAATGGTTGGGGTGAGTGATGCCGTGGGGTGTGAAATGAACAGGGGGCCAATGACGATTTGTATAAATGTGGGCAACATGTCCCTCCTGGTTCCCCCACACTAATGAGGCACCCAGAGATCCCAAGCATGGGGCAGGTCAGGCAGAGAGTCCTGTTAGTGAAACAGTCACTATGCCCAGCCTGTTGGTGAACAGCTGCCTTGGAGAGGAACTACAGCAATGCCCGGTGATTTCATCTCTGCCAGAGAGCATGATCGATGGTTATCAGTGACACGCAGACAGATGGGTGGTGGCACAGGGCTGTCCAGATGGATGGAAGAAAAGGGATGCCACCTTCCTGTCTGTGTTGCAGTCTGTTTCTTGATGCATAGGCGGTAGAAGGTAGAAAGTTTCCCACACACATATTGGCAGGGTCCAAGGACACTTAGCTCCTCACAGGCTCAGGCCCAGACTTGGCAGACTGATTGTCTAAAACATTGGGGAGGAGAGGAGGCACTCAGCACCTCTGAGGATCAGGCTCTCCAGGGGTGATGTTGGGTTGAATGAGGCCGAGAGCCAGTATGAAGAAGGAAGGCAACACAAGGGGAAAAGACAAGTTCAAATAATTCAGAAGCAATTAAGCCTCTGAGCTGAGGGGAGCACAGGACAAGGTGGAGGCCAAGCTATTTAAAACCACCTAACAACGTTCTGCAGGCATAGATCCGGCGTGAGTCACCCCTACAGCTCCAAATGTTCCACCTCTTTCTCCGATCGCTGGGGTACTGACATTTGGAGATCATGCTGTTTGGTTAGGTCTCTGGGTCACAGCGACAGGGAAGGTTCAAGGGGAAACCCCTAATACATATTCAAACACATAGCTGCCTTCTCTCTCGCTGGCTCCTCTTGCTGACTTGGCTGCACCCCGTAGACTCCCTGGCACCTTCGCTTTATAGAGAGGACACATTGCATGTGTGAAGCTTAAGGAAAAAGAATGCAGCGTGCTGGCAGATGCCAGCAGTTCCTCCAGCTCTCCGCTTGCCTGCGATTGTAAGGCAAGCATTCCTGGGACCCGCTACCCTCCTAGCCCTCCAGACGGACTGAGACACCTAGATGAAATTCTCGGGATCCCAGGCATAGAGGGGCTAGGAGAGGGGACGGAGAACCCCATTGGGATTTGTATTTGCCCGCTGATGAATGGCTGCCTCAGGGAGGGCTCTGCAATGGTATTTCTCAGTGTCGTGTGTGCCAGCAAATGTGGGCAAGGGACTCGTTGCTCAGAGGAGGCAGCGACAGGCAGGCGGGAGCGTGAGAGAGAGAAACAGGAGCCGAGGGCTTCACCTGTCTGTCTGGTTAATGACAGGCAGTGGGTTGAAGGAGCGGATCTCCCCTAGTGCCTATGCTGACCATGCCCAGGGGCAATGCAGAGGTCCCTTACTCTAGCCCATATTGTCTCACATCCACTTAATTGGTTAGCTTATTTTTTTAAATGTATTTTGTAAGATACATAGGATCCCATCCCAAGTCCTGACACAAATGTCTTGTCACAATAAATCTCAAATACAATGGACCGCTCCTCCCACTGTAAAGCGAGTACATACCATCATGTGGACCCCTCCCAGGAAAATCACATGACCTCTCCAGCCCTCCCTGAATGCTTGAAGGAGAAGACGGGCTCTACAATGTGCCTGGGAAGTTAGCCGATCTGGGCATAGGTGGTGAGTGAATTTTATATCTCTCAGAGAAGCGCCCTGCCAGCAGGTCTCTCCTGTTGATAGTGAGAGGAACCCAGTTCAGACATCTCCATTGATTTCCCAAGGAGAGATCCTGCCAGTAACCAAGTCCCCAATGAGAGAGGGCATTAGAGGTTATAACTAGCACCTTGAATTCCACCTGACCACTTGTCAAGAGCCAGTGCCGACCTCTGGGCTCTAGCAGTAATATGCTCCTGGTGGGAAGATGCACTTAATGAAGAGCCCATGGCATTCTGCAGTAGGTGAGGTTTCCAGGTGGGCTCAGTATGTAGCCCTATGTAGAGGGCATAGTAGCAGGCGACAAAGGCATGGATGGATGTGTCAACGCCCCTGTGTCGGAAGAAAAAGACCTCATTCTCCTTGCCCTGTGTAGATAGGACATAGACGCCCTCTTGGCTATGGTCACTCTCTGGGTTTTGGGGGGCCACCCAGGACGTGGCACGCCTGTCTTACAAATGACGGCTGTGCTCCCACAATCAGGACACTGCTAGAAGTTTGGCCAACTCTTCCAGCTGCTCCCCTTAGCCCACCAACTTGTCATGGTAGCCAGGTAGGCCTCACCTAAGCCCCAAGCTCCTCCAAGACACTAGACTGTTCCTTTGTTTAGACTCCTGGATCTATTTCTACTGGAGTGGTGTGTAAGGGGTGTAAGTTAGTGTAACCTGCATGCTGAGGGGGCAGAAGGTACAAGTGAAAGGTACAAGGGGTTAAAGTAGGGATCGCTGAGATGCAGGTTGGGGCAATGTTCCAACCCCAGTGGAGAAACATACTGTCTGACTGTGAGCAATAGAGTCCGGATAAGTGAAGCCAAGAGCTCCTGAGTTGCAGAAGCAGCCTGAGCAATAATTCACTGGAGCCTGTCTAATTACCTTGATAGTGTGTGTTGTCATTGTGGCCTCCTGGAGTCCTGCTGTTTTATGCCCACCGCAGTTTGGCAGGACAATGCCAGCCTGGCGGAAAGGAACTCTGTCTCCTTGTTAAAGAGCATTGGGGGGTTTCTTTTGAGCGCGGCCCCTTCCCGACTTCCTTTTGTCACGTACTACTGAGAATTCGCAGCTTCTTGAGAGGCTGTCCTGGCGTTTTTGTGAGCACATTAGGAAGCACTTATGAACCTGACTTAACTGTCCTGTCATGTCATAATTCAGAAACGCTCTCTCCGCTCCTACCTCTCTTACACATGCACAAACACACACACACCCCACTGTCCCTCACACATGCCCCACTGTCTCCTAACCCTTTGAAATATCTGAACACGGCTCTGTTGCATCTGGCAACAGCCTGACTTTTCACACTACGCTGCAAACTTGTCTTATACGGCTTTCTAGAGCTTCAAATACTGGCTCCAGGCACAAAACCTACATTGACAAGATGGGTTTTTTTTTCAAAATGCAGGGCATGGGGCTGCTGTGCTGTCAGTGTTATCTTTCCGAATGCTGCACCAGAGTGGGTTGTGGCTACGTTAAGTGACCATAAAATAAAGGTAATATTTCAAGGGAAACAGAGAGGGAAATTCTTGTGCATTTGCATTTATCGGTGTCATTAATACATCTGCACCATTCCTTAGAAATATCAACTATCAAAATCATATCTGATCTTTGTAACAGTATTTTCACCCAAATTGTTTTATGAATAATTGTCCCCTAGGCTGAAAAGCAGCCACCTCCGGGGTGGAACACGGCAGCTATTTATTAGACACAATATTTTACGGCAGGAGGTGAAGAAGAATCCAGCTGAAACTCCTGGAGGGATTTTAGGTAAATTGACCATGACCCAAAGAGGAGACCAAGTTAGCAGCCTTTTACTTCTGTGAAATGTTCTTTCTACGAACACAAGTGGTCATGACCCCTGTTTTACAGCTCATCTGAAAGATAACTACTGTGATACTGTAATTTAAGTAGATGGGTGCAGGGAGTGGAGGTAGACAGTGTAATTTACAGGATGGAGTAAGCCTAAATGGAGGCAGTTTAAGTGACACCGTGGAGTAATTCATTCTACTTTTACCTCTGGAGACCTGTATTCCAGTCTCATTTGCCAGTCTCATCCTTATCCAGAGGTTACCTTTCCACTCTATTCAATTTCTAGTAACAGAAATGATTATAGATCCCAGTTTGCTTCCATCCTACACAAATCTGATGTGTTTTCCCCCCACTGTCTGTCCCATCATTTCAAGGTCTCCACTCTGTTGTTTTTGACATGGGCCTTCATTTTAAGGGAATCTGTCACTGTTTTTCAAAGCCAGCTTCCCAGTGTGCTGGCTGAGAGTTGCCAGGGCAGAGCCCCGGCACCTCTGGGCCTGGCAGTTCATAGCCCCGGCACCTCTGGGCCTGGCAGTTCATAGTCCCGGCACCTCTGGGCTTGGCAGTTCAGAGCCCCGGCACCTCTAGGCCTGCTGCGTCAGATATGAAAGTAAAAATAATTGCTGGAGTTTCGGCACCTAATTGCTTGAGTCCCGGCATCTCTTTCGTTACAAATTAAGCACTGCAGCCTCCCACTGACTCTTGGTTGATTTGAAAGCTATTGCCTGCTCCATTGTAGAAACGTGTCTCATCACTACGTGTACTGGACATTTGGGCATCATTACCCATCTCGACTTGTGAAGGGCCCAGGAAAGGAAACAATAGGGGCATCTTGTAGGTCAGAATTGGCAGAGGCATGTGGGGAAGCTGGCACAGTTCTGCCTGCATTATACCTGGCTCTAAGCAGGGTGGGTTCATCTTGAAATTCCACTAGCACCAAAATCACTTTTCCCCAATAGCTGGAATATGACGAAAATTTGTATTAACCCAGGTCCTGGAAGGTGGGGATAACAGCAATAAAATGGGAGGATGGCTCTCTCGGCAAGGTGGCAAAATCCTGTGTAGGAAAATTTTTAAAAGAACGGGGAAAGAGTTCTCCACTCAATCAATGAGCCCACTTAGGAGCAGAGTCCCAGCCTTTTCTCAGCAATTAACTACCTGTTTCCAAAGTATCGCCATAGCAATAGCTCTCCGTGCATTATCCTTCTTTTCAAACAGTCTGAAGAGTACCTCTCGCTATAATTTGTTATCTGCCTTTGTCACTTATTACAAATGCTAATGTATTGCAGCTGAAATGGTGATTGTAGCAATGCACAAGCTAACCACAATTCCTTCCCACCCCTGGGTGATGTATTCTTTTGGGGATTTGGCTGCAACTGAATTCTGCCCTTCTCCCTCTTCAAGAGGAAAGAATAACAATAGCGAGAGAGTCTGTGATTTGCATGGGGCTTTGGTCTTTTCCCTTCCCCCTCTTTTTCCCCAGATTCCCTCCCCATATAAGAGTCCCTTTGCAGACTGTCCTCATAGATTCAAAGGGGCATTGGAGAAGGTTTTGCATTAGAATAACAGCTTAGTACTATACATGGTATTTGCTGGTCTTCTCATCCAGATTGTGTCTACCCCGTTCTCTTAGGGCTTGTCTACACTTACATTTTATAGCGCTCTAACTTGCTGGCTCAGAGGGGTGAAAAATCACCCCCTTGAGCACAGCAAGTCTGAGTGCTTTAAAGCGCTAGTGTAGACAGGCTCCGGCGCTCGGAGCTAATCCCCCCGTGGAGATGGATTACCAGGAGATGGATTACCACACTCGCACTTCAAAGCGCTGCCGCAGGAGCGTTCCCACAGCAGTGCTTTGAAGTTTCCAGTGTAGACATAACCTTACCCATCTGAGAGCCTTTGCTAAGAGAGTGCTCCAGGATCTCTCGCACTGGTAGGTTAATGCCAACACTTTTGTATTTGAAAATCCATTTTTATATTTCCACTCAGGTATTGTGAAATTAGTAATTAACCAGCTGTCTGTGCACTCTTCTCAGAGAACTCAGGAACATTACTGAATCATGCCATATGAGGTGGGTAATTGTCATGATCCCCATTTTACAGCTGAACAAACAGAGGCACAGAGAGGTTACGACCTAAATTTCCTTAAGTGTCCACTAAATTTGGGGCCTCAATTTTAGGATGCCCAAACAGAGACACCTAAATACCTGATTTTTCAGATGTGATGAGTACCCGCAGCTGCCATTGGCTTCAGTCAGTGTATCTCTGAAAATCAGGCCCTTGGTGTCTCAAGGTAGGCACCCAGACAATTGAAGAATTAATGGATGGTTTGAAAATTTGGTCCTAAGTGACTTGCTCAGGATCTCATAGCAAGTCTTTGGCAGAGCCAGGAACTATAATCCCGATCTTCTGATTTTAGCCTCCTACCCACCCTCACCCTCCTCATAACCATGTACAATGGAGAAGAGCAAGTAATATTTCTTCACTGAGCAGAGTGTCTTTCTTGTAGAGGCAGGACTTGAGAAATCCATGTCCCAGTGGGAAGATTTCTCTGGTGACTGTAGGATCTTAATGGCTGGTCTGTACTGGGAAGTTAAGTCGGCATAGCCATATCACTCAGGGGTGTGAAAAATCCACCCCCTGGAGCGATGTAGTTAAGCTGGCCTAGCCCCGGTGTGGGTTCTTCCATCAACCAAGCTAATGCCTCTTGGTGGAGTACTTATGCGAATGGGAGGACCCCTCCTGACTGTGCAGGTAGCGTCTACACTGAAGCGCTACAGCAGGGCAACTGGAGCACTGCAGCTGTGCCAATGTAGTGTTTCAAATGTAGACAAGCCCTAAGCAAGCTGCTTCTGCAGAATTTACAGCTTTCTTTAAAAAAAAAAAAATCCTTTGAATTGTGAGTCCAAATGTGACCTCACTATAAACTGACCGAGTACTGCTTTTCTGGGCCTGCAGACAGCTGATGTTCATAGCTCCCCCAACCCCATGGAGCAGCAGAATGAAACTGACAAGGCTGGTCACTGTTTCAGTGCCCTCCGGGTAGCCGCAAAACTGTCCGAGGAATGTTCGCTGTATGCTGCTAACATTGATGCTGCTGAGGAAATCTCTCAGCATGGGCAGAGGCAGGCAGTGGAATTAGTCACAAGGGAAGAGGACTGAAAAACAAAGAGTAGTGCAGAGGTCGAGTAGTAGAGGCAGAGGAGCGGAGAACTTCTCTCTCAGCAGTAAATGTTCTAGGGAGGGCAGAGAGCAGGCCCTTCAGTTCTTCCAGGGGGCTTTAGAGTGTGTGGAAGAGAGAGAAAGCTCCTTTCCCTTCCAGCAGCAGGTATCTGAAGGTTCATAGTTATTAGACCCCGGCTAACCAGAGGCAGATAGCAACAATGGAGCCCACAAGCAGGGTCAAGGGAGAGCACCCCGGTCGGAATCCAAGAAATCTCCTCAGTCTTTGCATCTGGTGATGACAAGGGGGCTGAATTTATCACCAGGCGGCTGTTCTCCTGGAGCCTCTTTCATATCTGCCTCTGGTCATAGTTGACTGGAGTATTGTTAAAGCCCTGGCCACAGAATTTCCGTGTTTTGTCCAAAAAAAACCCCCAAAAAACTTGTAAGGATTTTGTGGCTAAAGAATCACACTGGCTGTCAGGAGATCTTGGTTGTAGTCCCAGCTCTGCAGAAGATTTGCTGTGTGACCTTGGGCAAGTCACCTCAACTCTCTCTCCCTCTGTAAACTAATGCTGATGATACTTGCCAGCTCAGAGGGCGGTTGTGAGGCTTCATTCATTAACGTTCAGAAAGTGCTTAGAGCTCCTTGGCTGGAAGGTGCTGTAGGATCGCAGAGTGCAGTGGTGGTGATAGTGGTGAAAGGTACACGTTAAAGGCAGCTGCTTGCTCTTGTGGGTCCTGCCAACGTAGATGAAACATACTCAAACAGGAGGAGAGAGGAAATCGTGTATGACAATGTCAGTGTAATTATAGCTTAGAGGAAGCACAGTGCTGAGAGTCCGGTGGAGTGAAATGCAGTAGGAATGCTGAAGCACGGAAAGTGCAGAGTTGAGGTTCAGAACAGCACCCAGAGGTTTAGATGGTTATCCTGTGCCAAGTTTTCAATAGCTCTCCTTTGTATGGTAATAATAATAATGTGTTCTTATGTTACACTCTCCACGCATAGTTCCCAAAGCACTTCACGGAAGTAGTAATATTCCCATTTTACAGATGGAGGAACTGAGCACATATGTGACATGTTCATACAATGAGTCCATAGTAGAGCTGAAAATAAAACTCAGGTCTCCTGCCTCCCGTCCCTGTGATCTGTCTACTAGACCAGGGGTTCTCAACCTTTTTCTTTCTGAGCCCCCCCCCCCAACATGATATAAAAATTCAACAGCCCACCTGTGCCACAATAACTGGTTTTCTGCATATAAAAGCCAGGGCCGGCATTAGGGGGGCAGCAAGGAGGGCAATTGCCTGGGGCCCCATGCCACAGAGCCCCTGCAAAGCTAAGTTGCTCAGGCTTTGGCTTCAGCCCCAAGTGGCAGGGCTCAGCGCCCCAGGCTTCAGCCCCATGAGGTGGGGCTTCGACTTTCTGCCTTGGGCCCCAGCAAATCTAAAGCCAGCCCTGCTTGGAGGACCCCCTGAAACCTGCTCATGGCCCCGCAGGGGGCCCCGGACTCCCAGTTGAGAACCATTATACTAGACCACAGTTGCCCCATCTGTAAATAAAGCTGGTCTGTTTCTGAGACAGTGACTTATTCTGATTTGGCTTCCCTAATCATTCAGTTGCATTGGCTTTTCTCTCTCTCCCAAACCCCCCACATCCAACCCTGCTTTTCCTTTTCCTCTATAGTGTTAATAATCCCTGGGACAGGAATGGCACAGTGCTCTCCGGAGCCTGGAATTTTAATATGACTCATTACTTGCACTCCTATCCCCCACAAAACTAAGGATAGAAAATCCATCCGCTGTTGCAAGGGCTAAAGCAACGTCTACAAATAAATCCAGTTCTTGGCTCCCCTCTGGTTGCTGCATAACTTTAAAAAAAGAAATTCAGATGGATACACTTGTGCCCTCCTCTTCCTTTCCCCTCCCCCACACCCCCCTCTCCATCAGATTACAGCCCCTTGCTGAATACAGCAATGAGCGCTTGGTTACTCTCATGCACAGCAGAAGGGTAGATTTATTTTTGTAGATCCATATTTACGGTCAAGAGCCTGAAAGTCTCACCTGCAAATCCATGGTCTCTAAGGTGGCAGGGGACTCACAAAAGAGCAGCTGGCTCCCCTTGTTGTTCTCTTCTGCTTTTAAGCAGCATGACAATGTGTGACTTGACAGGCCTGGATTTTTGCAATATGTGAATGCAGAAAGAGCCAGCCGGGTAAGCTATCAGTGCAAGTTTTGCTCATCAAGATAAGTGGCACCTCTCTCTTCCTTCTCTATTTTCTGTATGAAATTTGTGGGGTGTGTGAAGAAAACAGATTAATGGCCCCGCTGACTTATGGCCGGTTGATCCAGAGGATAAATACAGCAAAGCCATTGTGTACTTCAACCATTAGCCAGAGTGACCAGCTTTTCGAGTCCCAGGAGAGTTCGTTCTCCATGATCCAGTCACGGCTTGGTCTTTCTGCTGAGGCTGCCAGAAAAAGATGCTAATTCGACTGGCACCTGTTCACTGAGACCCAGACTCAGGCCATGAAAGCCACTTAACACAGACCAACAAACAGGCCTCAGAGGGTCACTGCTTTCACTCACTTCCCACCTAGCCTGGATTTGAAGTGCCAGCCTAGAGGTGAACGCTCTGTAGCCATTACTCATAGACTCATAGACTTTAAGGTCAGAAGGGACCATTATGATCATCTGGTCTGACCCCCTGCATGCTGCAGGCCACAAGACCCTTCCCTGGACTCTGCCATTGAAGTCCCCAATCCTGTGTTTTAGTGACTTCAATCGGCAGAGACCCTCCTGCTGGTGATCCCTGCCCCATGCTGCGGAGGAAGGCGAAAAACCTCCAGAGGCTCAGCCAATCTACCCTGGAGGAAAATTCCTTCCCGACCCCAAATATGGTGATCAGTAATACCCCGAGCATGTAGGCAAGAGTCTCTAGCCTGACCCTTGTTGGCCATTATGCTATTTACGTACCATTGCTTGATTTTCCTTGGCTACTGTGTTTTACCCTTAAACCATTCCCTCCATAAACTTATCTAACTTAATCTTAAAACCAGACAGGTCCGTCGCCCCCACCGTTTCCCTTGGAAGGCCGTTCCAATATTTCACCCCTCTGACGGTCAGAAACCTTCGTCTAATTTCAAGCCTGAACTTCCCCACGGCCAGTTTATATCCATTCGTTCTCGTGTCCACATTAGTACTAAGCTGGAATAATTCCTCTCCCTCCCTTGTATTTATCCCTCTTATATATTTAAAGATAGCAATCATATCCCCCCTCAGCCTTCGTTTTGTCAGACTAAACAAGCCAAGCTCCTCTAATCTCTTTTCATACGACAAGTTTTCCATTCCTCTGATCATCCTGGTCGCCCTTCTCTGCACCCGTTCCAGTTTGAGTTCATCATTTTTAAACATGGGAGACCAGAACTGCACACAGTACTCCAAATGAGGTCTCACCAGCGCCTTATACAACGGAAGCAGGACCTCCTTATCCCTACTAGATATACCTCGCCTAATACATCCCAAGACCGCACTGGCTTTTTTCACCGCCACGTCACATTGTCGACTCATAGTCATCCTGCGGTCTACAAGGACCCCTAGGTCCTTCTCCTCTTCTGTTACTTCTAACCAGTGCGTCCCCATCTTGTAACTAAAATTGTTATTAGTCATCCCCAAGTGCATCACCTTACACTTTTCACTATTAAATTTCATCTTATTTCTGATACTCCAATTCACAAGCTCATTCAAGTCTCCCTGCAGAATATCCCTATCCTCCTCCGAATTTACAACGCCTCCCACCTTCGTATCATCCGCAAACTTTATCAGCCCACTCCTGCAATCGGTTCCGAGGTCAGTTATAAATAGATTAAATAAAATGGGTCCCAAAACCGACCCTTGAGGGACTCCACTAGTAACCTCCCTCCAACCCGACAGTTCACCCTTTAATACGACCCGCTGCAGTCTCCCCATTAACCAATTCCTTATCCACCTCTGGATTTTCATATCGATCCCCATGTTTTCCAGTTTATCCAATAATTCCTCGTGGGGTACAGTATCAAACGCTTTACTGAAATCCAGGTATATTAGGTCCACCGCATTTCCCTTATCTAATAAGTCCGTTACTTTCTCAAAGAAGGAGATCAGATTCGTTTGGCACGATCTGCCCTTCGTAAAACCATGTTGTAATTTATCGCAATTGCCATTAACCTCTAGGTCCTCAACAAGTTTCTCTTTCAGAATTTTCTCCAGCACCTTGCACACTACAGATGTTAAACTAGCAGGCCTGTAGTTACCCGGATCACTTTTTTTCCCTTTCTTGAAAATAGGAACCACGTTGGCTATTCTCCAGTCTAACGGGACCACCCCCGAGTTTACAGATTCATTAAATATTATCGCTAATGGGCCTGCTATTTCCTGTGCCAATTCCTTCAATATTCTCGGGTGAAGATCGTCCGGTCCTCCCGACTTAGTCCCATTAAGGCGTTCAAGTTTTGTTTCTACCTCGGATGCGGTAATCCCCCATCGTGTATGCCCCTCTGTAACGGTGCTAGTATCCCTAATACCTTCATTGGCCTCATTAAACACCGATGCAAAATATTCATTGAGATATTGCGCCATGCCTAGATTATCTTTAATCTCCTCTCCGGCTATAGTCTTCAGTCTTCACCTATCTCTGTTTATTTATGACTTGGGAGGGGGAGATGAGAACTCCCTCTTGGTCTCATTTTCAATATGGGACTGGAAGTAGGCAGTGCTTTAAAGTATGCCACCATCATGGTTTGGCCCTCATCTCCCAGCTTGAGAGCCTGGCTTTTCCTTGATGCTGTCCGGCAGGTGGACCTGGTTTTATGCTTTACCCTTGGAGATTATGAGAATCCTTTGAGGGACTTTATTGCTCCAACATTGGGACACTCTGTCCATGATCTGCGCTGCTCCTCAGAACTAATAGATGCTCACAAACAGGGACACTTAGAACCATCCAATCCTCTTAATTACAGGGCACCATGGGATACGTGTGAAGCAGCGGAGTGGAGTGCTAGAGTGTCCTTAGTGTGCTTGACTGAGGAGGGGGGAAGGGCTGCCCTGAGACAGACAGGAAGAATGATCTGGTGGCTAAGGCACTGGGCTGGACTCAGGAGAGCTGGGTTCAATTTCCTCCTCTGTTACAGACTCCCTATGTGGGTTTGGGCAGCTCACTCACTGTTTCTGTCAATGGATATGATAATATTTCCTTTTGCGCACCCTTCGCCTGTCTTTGTCTATTTAGACTGTAAGTTCTCCAGGGCAGGGACTACTTACTACAGTGCCTAATGGGACCCTGATTTTGACTAAGGCCTCTAAGTGCTACTGTTCATAATAGGTTGCGTCCTAGAGCATCTGATGGTGGGGTGGTGTTGGAGGGATACAGAGTGGGGTTTGCCACAGTAAATTTCTGAAGGGTTTTTTTGGAAAGCACTGGGAGGGAGTTGTAATAACTGGAAACTGTATTTAATAGTAGTCTGTAGCGGAGGTGAAAATGACAAAGGGCGGGTGCTCTCCTGACTAGCGTCAGCCAGTTCTCCGCTCTGAGCTGTTTTATACATTGCGGACACTTTCCAAGCAGCCATTTAAGGCTTCAGCCTTTTGTAGCACATTGGCAATAAGATCAAGTATTTAGCACACTCTCTCTCTCTCAAGTTTTTATATAGTGTCTGTCACCGTGATATCGAAGCTCAGTTTTGTTTTTTTGACACAGTATTTCTGACTCAGTATTCCCTGCTTCCATGCCAATAACTGAGCAAACAGTGTAGCTGCCAGAGGAAGAGACATGTGTTTAGAGACCAACAAGCTCAAATGTGTGATTTATTTTTTTTCCTTTATAAGTGCCGATGCTTAAATTAACCCTCATTTTGATGCCACTGTAAACTTTTACCCTCCAAATTGGTGCTGATCCAGTAACCCGGCAGGGATTTACTGGGCACTGAGCAAACCTATTTGGGAACCATATTAAAAGATGTTGCAAAGTTTCTAGTCGTGAATTATTGGCCTGGATGGAGACTTAAACACCCATAACAGAGGGAAGTGTAGGCTTCCTTGCCACCCCCAGCTCTGCTGACCAGTGCAAAGTAGAAGTGGGGCCGGGACAAGGAATCTTCCTTCCCCGGGCCCATGGAGAGGCCAGCACTGCCAGCTGTGTTAGCCCCTCCAAGTCCTTGTCCTCAGAAAGTACAAGGACAGGGATTGGGGCTGAGTCCAAGAGAGTGAGAGCGGCTCCTTGTGATTTTTGTCCCTTTTGAGCACCCTCGGCAGGCCATCCACCGCTAGCCAAGGGTAATTAATCACATTCTTTGCTTGGAGGTATAATTTGCCCTATCAGAGCTCTTCCTTTCAGTCTGAAACCTCTTGAGATGCCCCTTGCACTTTCCCCATTTGCTGCGTGGTTTTGTAACAATCTTTTCTCGAGGTCGGAGGGAGATCAAACCTGCTACGTGGTATAAATAGGATGTATTTTAATCTGTGGGCGCTGGAGGAAAGCAATCTGGTGAGTGTACTTGGACTATCTGGAGTCCAAGACATCTTCAGATTAGTAATACAGTTCGTTTTTAAAAATATAGTCAAGTTGATGAAAGATAACTTGCTCATTGCCCTGACATCACAACCTGAGCATGCGGAGCAAGCCAATCTGCCTCCCAGAGGTTATTTTTTCTGGGTTAAGAAAGCATTTCTATAGCAAATTAAATTTCTTTGGGGGGGAGGGGTATCTCTTACATGTTGTTTAATTATAACAGTCAGTGTGTATCCCAGCCTCCTGAAGTCTTTGCCTCTTTGTTCCATGTTAGAATGTGTTTTCATGGTGCACACTCACACTGGTAGTTTTGAGCGTCCATTCTTCCAGCAGAGCTAATGATAGTCAATAAGAGTGGCAGCACAGGCTAGTGGTTAGCGCACTGGACTATGAGTTGGGAGAGCGAGTTCTAGTCTCAACTCTGCTACTGACCTGCTGTATGCCACTGGGCAACTCTCTCTGCTCAGCTTCCCTATCTTGTCTATTTAGATTGTGCATTCGTACAGTGCCTAGCGCAATGGAGCTCCATCTCAGTGGAACCCTATGTGCTCCTGTAATGCAATCATTTTGGTTGCTGGGAGTTTTGTGGCCAGTTGAGTTGTTTTTTAAACTCCAAATAGAATAATGTCCTTTTCTCCCAACGTCTGCAGTGTGATGTTTTGTTCATCCTCATAAATGCCATGCTGCTAGTGAATGCTGCTGTCTAAAGGCCAGATTCACATTGGCACTAGACCCTCTGCACCACTTAAGCTCAGCATAGAGACTGCATAAGGGGTTTGACAGGTTGAGCAGCCCTGTATGCCAAGCAGTTATTCTCCCCAGTTGTTTATATAGAACGGGAGCAGAAGGTGAAGATGGGGATGGTCTGGGGATGGGCCAGAAAAGCCAAAGTGAACTGCAGGCGTTCAACACTCTTGAAAGGCCAGGTCAACTATTTGCTGTCTAACTTTAGTCACTCATGCTTGAAAATCTTGTCCCCTACTTAAAATGTATTTTAAAATTTACCGAGGATTTATCCCAGTTTCCTGCACATTGGTGATGTGAGAGCCTTCACTAATACAGCCTGAAACAATCTTCCTGTATCTCAGCATCTCATTGACCTCACCAGCTCATCTCCTGTCTGCACACTGAGCTCTCTCCCCCAGCTGTACTTCTTGGATTTCCATCTCAGCTGTTATTTATTATTTAGCAGTAGAAAGCGTTGTGGGGCACTGTGCGCACGGAAGATGCTACATTAAATAAAGTTGTTTGGACACAAAATGTCACATAAATGCTAAGCATGATAAATAGAGCTGAGTGACTAATTTGATACAAATAATAAATCAAACTAATTTAGTGCTTCTGGAATTTGGGGCTGGTTTCTTCATCCAGTGATGGATGTCATTGATACCTATAATCCTCAGGTGACCAAAGCATTCTGGTGGCATGCTAAATGCTTGGAAGTGCCTGAGACCTGGTTTCTCTGAACCAGAATGAAGGTTCAGTGGTAGGATATCTTCATTTTCATTTGCATGCAGATCTGAAAAGAGATCCCATGATCCTGATTGAGTCAAAGGGATGCAGTTTATAGGTCAGCAACCAAGCCCACCCCAAAACCTTAATTTAATTCATATTAAACCAGCAATTATTCACAGTTTTAACAATCAAAACCTGACTTTGCCAAAATCTGATCTCTAAAATGGATGCTCCTTGCAGTGCCTGAGAGAAGAAATAGGATTTGACAGAATTAGGACAGGGTTTTTTTGTTACCCCAAAAAAAAAAAAAAATCTTGTCATGCTAGGTATGTAGATTTTAAAGTTGCATGGATATTTCAAAAAAGCATTGTGTGAAAATGCACGTCTGTCTAAGCTAGAGTGTAGAAATTGGCTCTTTTTTCTCTTTTCAGTCACTTTTTTAATGTGTTTGTGTATATACTGCTCTCTCTATATTATTAATATATATTGCTTAGTGGTAGAGTGAAGGAGAATGGCTTGTACTGAAAGTTCCAGGACAACGCAGTGGTAAAGACTGAGGTCTCTTATACTTAACCTTACAGATGAGAGACAGGAGAGCCTGTAGCAATGTTCCTCCTTGTCCTATGAGCATACAGAGCCTTACTTACACTCAGTTACACCAGTGTAAATCCATACTATCTCCAGGGGAGTTACTCCAGATTTACACCAGTACAAGCAGAATTGGGCTTACATAAATAAAACAAAAATGTTGCTCTCTTGCTAGTTATCCTTCCCCATCAAGCACTGCTTGTATTCTTGCTTTAAACTATGGAAATGCTGAAGAAAGAGCCCTTAACTGGTCCCGGTACCTGGGAGGTCATCACATGATGAATCCCTTAATGTTCCTAAAGTGCTCAGAGGAGGAGACATGCTATTTAAGCACTAAAAAATAGCATTTATTTGCATGCCAACAGCCTACCTGGCCCTGCACAGAGCACAGCGGAAGATACAGTCACAGCCCCAAGGGGGCCTACCTGCTAAAAACCAAGGGTAGAAGAAGTTGGTGTAAAAAGCACAGTAAGGTTTTTAAGAGAGGTTCAGTAAAGGCTGCTTTACCTCTGTCAGCAGGGATGCCTCAGTTAGAATAACAGAACAGCTGGAAAAGGTAGCCGCACTGACTTCACACATTACTTCTCATTCGAGCGTTTCAGCGACAGCTGTTTGCAGTGCGGATTGTGGCTTGGAGGCTGGCCGTGCTGTAGGTGAATGGGACTGTTGGCCGATTGTGGTCCGAAAGGGCTCTCTCGCCCTCCTAGGAGGACAGCGTGAGACGCAGATGAGTGATCTTACGGGTGGGAAACAAACGAAACGGCAGTGATCCAGTGAGGCCTTTTGAGTCGCTTGGATTTGCTCTCGTGGAAGCGCTGGATGCTTTGTGAAACCGATCGCCAGGTCCTGGTGTGGAGTGGCTTGGTGTGCAGTGTTGCCAGACCATGTTTATGGGAAAGCTGGCAGCTGCTTTCCTTCACCATGGGCTCTGCTGGTTGTGTGGGCTTTGTTTGTTTGCTCCTTGGGCCAGGGGAGCTTTATTTCTATCCTTGCAACGCCAAGCGCACGGTCAGCACTTATAATAACAATACTGTGGGTACAACCAGGCACAGTACTGGTACGTGCCATGCAGAGGCCCCCAGGCCAGCCTCTGCTACTTTTGATCTTCTCCAGAGCAAGGGGTGCAAATCAGGCCAAGGAGTGTGCAGGTTTTATTGGAAGAGTTCATTAGTGAGTAGGTGAAATTGGAGCCCGAATTAATTGTTTGTTTGTCTGGCTTAGGCTTTACGTAGGCTACAACTGTAACAGAGTCAGGGGACCTGGTTACCGTTTGGTTTAAAGCTGTAGAATAGGCAGAACTGGACGGGATCCCTGAAATATGAAATAGGTCTAAGAGAGGTGTGAGTTCTAGGAGGAACCTCATCTAAATGATGCTGACTCTGAATCATAATGAGCACACCTTTCAGACCAGGTTTGCGACAAACTTAAACAAGTGGTTGCAGAAACAAAACACTGCAAATCCCAGATAAACAAGGGATAGAAATAGCTATTGACTCAAGTCCCCTGAATCATTTCCCCCCATTGTAGAAGGCAGGAGTAACTTCTAATAAAAGTTTATTTACTTCATCATCATCATCATCATGTTCCTATTACACCTCTGGCATTTAGGGCAGTGACAAAGCTCCTCCACTCCTGTCTGCTTCTGGCAAGTCTTTCAATAGTTTCCCAGCTGTGCTTCAGGTTTTTCAGCTCGACTTCCACAGCTCTTCGCCATGTTGTTTTCGGGCGGCCTTGTTTTCGCTTGCCTTCAGGTGCCCATCTTATTGCTACGCCGAAGCACATGACCGATCCATCTCCAACGCCTCCTGGCAATGACGGTGCTCAGATCCTCTTGGCTGCACTGTGTCAATAGATCTTGGTTTGAGATTGTTCTGGGCGATACAGAGGATTTTTTTGAGGCAGGTTGTATGGAATGAAGACAGTTTGGACATGTCATACTTTCTCATTCCCCAGCATTCTGCACTATCAAGTAGTGTTGAAAGTATGCAGCTCTGATAAATCTTGAGTTTGGTTTTGGTGTTGCATTTTGATGATTTCCAGACTGTATTTAAGCTCCTGAAGGTGTTCCTGGCTTTACTGATTTTTGTTCCGGATGTCCTGGGTGGTTCCACCGTCCTGGCTGATGGTGCTGCCCAAGTACGTGAATGTTTCTACACTGGTGAGAACATAATCCTCTATCCGTACTGGTGATGGTGAGGCAATATTAAAGGTCATGATAGCTGTCTTATTGCAGTTGATTTTCAGTCCAATTTGCTGGCTGAATGCATTGAGTCAGGTTGTTTTTTCTTGTATATGGTGTTGGGTATGTGATAGGAGAGCGACATCATCTGCGAAGTCCAGATCTTCAAGGGATGAGAAGAGTGTCCATTTAATGCTTCTTGACATGTCTTCTGTTGTACGCCGCATTACCCAGTCGATGGCAATGTTGAAGAGGATTGCAGACATGACACACCCCTGACGTATTCCTGTTTTAACTTCAAAACTGAGCTCACTGTGATCAACACTGCATGTAAAGTTGAAATAGAAGCGTTTGATGACATTGATTATACAGAAAGGAATTCCATATGCCCGCAGAATACACCATAGGCTGGTCCTGTGAATGCTATTAAAAGCCTTCTCAAAGTCTATGAAATGTATGTAGAGTTGCTGTTGCCATTCTAAGCACTGTTCTATGATGTTTCATAGAATGAAGATCTGGTCTGTGCATCCACGCCCTTTCCGAAAACCAGCTTGCTTTTTTTCTGAGAACGCTATCAACTGCCTCTGATATACGCTGAACTATAATCTTACGCAATACTTAGCTTGGCACAGCTAAAAGTGTGATACCACGCCAGTTATTACAATTACTGAGAGTTCCTTTCTTTGGTATCTTCACTATAACCCCATTGGTCCACTCATCTGGCACTTTTTCCCTTTCCCAGACTGATGTAAACAGAGGGGCCAGGATAGATGCTTCTAATTTAGGATTTACCTTGAACAATTCTGCATTCAAGTTATCCTTTCCAGGAACTTTCCCATTTTTTAAGGATTTGATGGCTTGAATGATCACTTCCTTAGTTGGAGTGTCTGTGTTGATATCAAGATCTTCTTCTACCTCCTGGACGTTTGCTTCCTCTTTAGGTGGCTTCCTGTTCAGCAATTCTTTGAAATGCTCTGTCCAGTGCATTTCTTGTTCTTTTTTGGTTGTTAGCAGATGGCCTTGTTTGTTCCTGATGAGAGTGTTTGTTGGTGTCTGCTGTTTACCACAGATAAGCCACGTCATTTTGTAGATGGTTCCTTGTTCACCACGAGCAACTGCATCTTCTGCTTGTGTTGCTAGATGATGATTGATTATTTACTTCAGAAGGGCCTTAATCTACCCTGGGTCTTCATCATCAGCCCTCGCGCTTATCCGTAGATTTCAAAGTGCTTTACAAAGGAGAGCAGTATTATTATCCCCATCCTACAGATGGAGAAACTGAGGCACACAGAGGTGAGGTGACTTGCCCAAGGTCACCCAGCAGGCAGTGACAGAGCTGAGCATGGAACCCAGGTCTCCATAGAGCCAGTCCAGTGCTTTACCCCTCCCCATCTTTGCTTAGTTGTCCCAATGACAGCTCTGCTATGAATCAAAGGAAGTTTATGACCAAAATATTTTAGCCCCGGTCCCATGATTTTTGTGTCGCTGATAAAGAAGAAAAGATGTTTCTGCTTCACAGAACTTACAGTCTAAAAAGATAGATATTACCGTTCAGATCTATCCAGTGGTAATCAGGGTGAATCTCAAAGCAGGGCAGATGTTTGTATTTTTAAAATGAATTTCTTTGGAGGCATTTCTCGGGAAGGCTTTGCTGAAGGGGAATCTGTGTTAAGCAGGAATTTGAAGGAAGCGCGTGTGGTGCAATGTCCCTTATGTGTTCTCTGCACAGTTCCAAAACTGCATCCTAACTCTCCCTGCAGTTTCCCAATAATCTGCTATGAATTACTTACAGTAAATAAGGAAAGGTGTATTTTCAGCTTGAAGTGTTTGAGCTGGCAACAAACCCACCTCTCCGGACACGATCAAGACATAAATCTCCCGGAATTTCTTATTTAAACTGTAAGGTATCCCAGCCTGGGTTTTTTATGATAGGTTTTTAGGGAAGATAGAGGGACTTAAGGAAGTTTAAAAATACAAAACCGAGTTTGTGCATGAACCCATTGCATCTCTCAAGGTGAATCCGCAGGGGAGTTGAATATATACATGTCTCTTTTTCTCCCGTGCTTGCACGGAGCCGTTTTTGGCTTTGCGATCTAAAACACCGTGCCAGAGTTCATGTGGTTATCCCAAGCGGCTAAGAATTTCCCAGAATGCCCTGGGAATCTTTAGACATTAAATGGCTTTCAAACGGGATTGATGTGGTTCCATGCAGGAAATAGCAATGCCTCAGTAAACATTGTCAGGCAGGAAACTGGGGTTTAAATGGAAGCCTCAGGATTTGAAGGGGAAGACATTGGGGTTGGTGGAGGGTGTGTGAGATCCTGCAGCAAAATGCCAAAGGTCGGGTTGTGACTAGCACTGCTTGGCTGTGTAAGGAGATGATGAGAGTCCAAGGAGCCTTCCTCCGCTACACCAAAGGCGTAGTGCAGCTAGGAAGTGTAAACCCCACATGAAAGTAGAGCCTGTGCTCCCAAAAGGGGAGGAGAGAGGACAAGGCATTTCTCAGGGAGCCCCCAGGAGGAACTCAGGCTGAGGAGAATGGAGCTGTTCCTACTGCAGTGCGGCTCATCCTCATACCACAGGGATGTGCCTTTAAAGGGATAGAGCAGGGGTCGGCAACCTTTCAGAAGTGGTGTGCCGAGTCTTCATTTATTCACTCTAATTTAAGGTTTCACGTGCCAGTCATACATTTTAACGTTTTTAGAAGGTCTCTTTCTATAAGTCTATAATATATAACTAAACTATTATTGTATGTAAAGTAAATAAGGTTTTTAAAATGTTTAAGAAGCTTCATTTAAAATTACATTAAAATGCAGAGCCCCCCGGACCGGTGCCAGGACCCAGGCAGTGTGAGTGCCACTGAAAATCAGCTCGCGTGCCGCCTTCGGCACACGTGCCATAGGTTGCCTACCCCTGGGATAGAGAGATGTCAGGTGCTGGCAGAGGAACCTCAGGAGTTGAGAAAGTGCCTGTCTCCATGGAACTGGAGCTGTCTTGCAGGCAGGGGCGGCCCTAGACTATCTGCCAGCAACTGGCGCCCTAGGCGAGCCATGCAATTGGCGCCCACACCCCCAAACCCCAAGGGCAGATCTAGGCTGAGGTTTTTGGTAAACTGGGAAACATTTTGCCCCTTTTTTCCTTTGAATGTTTTTTAAGCGTTTTTTTTTTTTTTTAAACAGAGGCTTAATTATTCGGTTTGTCCGTCTGTCCATCTCTCCAACCAACATTTCTGAGATCAGATAAAATAGAGACACAAAATGTTCAGAATAGATTTGTACACGGCAGCTAGATGATATTTCAGTCCGATTTCAAATAAAAATGCATTAAAATGTTAATTATAATTTTTATTATTACAAATCCAAAATCATCCATTACGCTATCCTGCTTTAACTGCCATTACCACCACATCCTATATAGAAAGAAATAAGAAAACTCTTCAATGAACTTTAACCTGTATTTACAAAACACTCTGAATAAAAAACACTCTGTGCTCTTAAAACGTGACTTTTCTTGCTTTAAGTTTTGAAAATTCAGTCACTAGTGCTTTTAGATCCAGTTTTGCAGATATTTCATGCTCTATTGACATTGTGGCAAGTCCAACGAGTCTCTCTTGCACCATTGTTGAACGCAGATATGTTTTTATCAATTTTAACTTTGAGAAGCTACGTTCCCCACTAGCTGCGGAAACTGGCGAAGTTAAAAGAATGCGTAGAGCTATACAAATGTTTGGAAAACTGTCTGTGAATTTATTTTGACAAACAAACTTCAGTACTTCTTCAGGAGTGGAATGTTTCTTAAGTCGTCTGAAAAAGCCTGAAGCTCACTACACAAAATCTGTAGCATTAATGTCTTTTGAATGTTCATGAGTCAATGCCGACTCCAGTTTTATGCAAAATTCTCTTATCTGTTTTGCTGTTTTCTTTTGCAAGCTGCGGATATCATATAAAAAGCCAAATACTGACTCTAACTGCTGCATCTGTTGAAATCTTTCGTCAGCTGAGTGAATAGCAGTATCAAGGACTGCGAAGTAGAAATTCACTTTGAACCTTTGGTTTGGGTTCTGAATGGGTGTGTCTCGTCCTTCATATGGAAACTGCTGTTTCTTTTGCCGAATGCGACCTGGCTCTGGTTCAAATTCTGTTGGAAAGTCTATTTCTTCAGCAAGCTTGAGAGAATCTACCAGTGTTCTTTTGAACCCTTCATCACTTCTGAATTCCTCCAGAATATTTTTAGTTTGCTGCAGTTTTTGAATAGCAGAATGTATGTTCAAGTTCTTTTCCTGAAGCTGCTTACTAGTGAGGTTAATCCTGAAAAGGATATTAAACCACAAAATGAGTGAAGTCACAAATTTGAACTTGGAAAGGCTCATATTTGCAAGAGCTTCTGCATCTGAATGTGCCGTATTGCCAGATGATCCAGTAAAGGTAGTATCATCAGAAATTTCAGTTAGAGCATCATAAATGTTTCCAAGTTCATAGCGAAGAGGCTTCAAAGCATCAATGCGACTCTCCCATCTTGTCTGACTAAGTGGTTTCACAGTTAGAGAATTCACATGGCGAGTCAGAATCACCCAACAGCGTGTTGAGCCTGAGAAAAACACATTGCACCAGGTCAAAGAAACTGCTTGCCTCCAAACAGCATCTAGCAGCATCATTGACAACAAGATTCAGAGATCCTTGCGCACTGCAAGGAACAAAAAAGGCCCTAGGATTGATTTCCATCATTCTCCTTTGCACACCATTGTCTTTACCCTTCATATTACTCCCATTTTCATAGCCTTGGCCACCTAAGTTTTCAACAGATAATGACATTGTTTCAAGCTCTTGTAGAATAGTTTCAGTCATAAATGCTCCAGTCATCTCCTTCAGTGGTACGAAACCCAAAAAATGTTCCTTTATGAGCACTTCAACATTATCTTCGTCTGCAGACTTTTCCATATCCACAAAACGGATGATCATCATCATTTGTTCAACGTGACTCACATCTGGTGTACAGTCCAATATTATTGAAAAGTATTTTGAAGAATTTGCAGAATTCTACAATTCTTTTATTGGCATTTGCTAGAATTTGAATCAGTTCATTCTGCATATTTTTCCTAAGTAATGAACCTGTGTTTCATGATCAGTTATTTTACATAGATGCTCCTTCATGACTGGATCGAACAAAGCTAGGTATTCTACAAATTTTTAAAAGTTTCCATTACCTGGAGTGTATAATTTTTCATTTCTACCACGACCGCGGAATGCTAAATTTTGCCCACCGAGAACTCTCACTAAAGCAATCAGGCGCTCTAATATTTGTTGCCAGTATTTTTCTTTTTCCTTGATCACGCGTAAATTTTCTTCATTTATAGTTTTTCCTTTTTTCACTCATAATTCAAGTTCTTTTCAATTTTGAAAACATTCTAAATGTTCTGTACTTCTTTCATGTGAAGAGAGAATTGAAGATATGTTTTTCCAGTCCTTCGAACCATTTTCAGTAAGTGATGTACAGTTGGTAGAAGCTTGATGTACAGTGATGTACAGCTTGATTTCTAAACAACTTGCAGCAAAAGCAAAACAGAGTCCTTCGACACTGAATATTGTAACCAGTTTCAATGAATTTCTTCCCTATTAATGAATTTCCTCTTGTAATGCTGAGCAGAGAATTTTCTTTTTTTTCCATCCTTAGGGAAGGGAAATTCATGAACTTGTTTGGGTCCATGTTCCGCGAGAATTTGCCGCACACTGTCATCACATCTGGGCCGTGAAGTTGGGTCCCCATACTGTAACTTGTTTGTAACTTCCTCATCCTTTTTTCGTTCTACTTCTTTTACGTCAATTTATGCATGTGTCTCTGAAGGTGAATAAATTTTCTACATTTCCATATCAGTCTGATGCTGTGAGCTGCCTTCATCTAGAAGTAAGTTTCCATCATCTTGAGTTTCCAAACTGCTTTTTTGTGAATGTGAGCTTCTCTCATCTCGAAGTAATATACCCTCATCTTGATGTTCCAAACTGCTTCCATGCAGATATGAGCTAACCTCCTCTCCAAGTAAAATTCCTTCATCTGGATGCTGTGAACTGCTTCCATCTTTATTTGGATTAAAGAGAAGATATTTCAGGAAGGATCCCTGCTGTTTTGCTTGGTCCTTTTCCTTCTCAACCTTTCGTTTATGATACTCAGCTTCTGAGGGTTTTCTTTTTCCTCTTTCTGCCATGGGGCATTTGAATATTGTTACGTACTGTGCTCCCGACTGCAAGCATTATAGCGTTAAGGATGGCTGACACACCCACCACATGGCTGGCGATTTAAACCACATTGCAGCCATCCCAACATGTCTTTTCACTGCTTAAAGTTTCAGTGATTAGTAACATACACTCACTTACCTATTGAAACAGTTAGTTACAGCGTTTACATGGAAACAAAATTACCTTTTTTGACGTTATAACCCGACATGGGTTGTTTGGAAAGTAATCCCCTTCCTCAAGGTTACCCACTTGGAGTGTGACATCATCACTTTTGTAGTCTATTAAGCATTAACGCTGTTACTTTTCTTTTATGGACCGTATTTATTACATGTGAACCAGTTATAACAAAGAAAAGTTCATAATTATACAGCCCGATAATAACGCTAAGGTTTAGTAACGCTTAAAGATACTCACATTTTGGATTTATAATACTGAAAGACGTTATTCTTTATTCTTTGGCACCAAGAAACACAATTTTCCACAGTATTCGCTCAGTTCTTAACCATCTATCTGCGACGTGTGTTAAAATGACTGTTTGACATATATCAACTCGCGATATGTCTGCTCTACATGAATTTCCAGGTATGCGACCTTGCTGTATATTCGAGTTATGTGTCACTAGCATTGCAGCTCTTGCTGCTGGCGGATGTGTTTCACTGTGGCTGAGTTATGGCTTATCAAAATTGCGGAGTGGGTCAAGATGACCCACGTCGCAAATTGAAAAAAAAAGTTGCTAAAATATTATTTATTTTTGCAGTAAATAAAAGATTTGACATATTAATAAAGTCTCAGAAATGTAGAGAAGTGAATTATAATTCATACTCCCCCCGTACATGCAACAGGAATTGAAATAATGACATCTTTGTTATTTTATTTGTTTTTTTTTTCATCTTTTTCATTTTTTTCTTTCTTTCTTTTTTTTTTATTTGATTTTTTCCCTCGAATTTGGCGCCCCATTTAGCTTGGCACCCTAGGCAGCCTGCAGAGCTCCCTGGCTGCCTCTATGCGTAGGAGCCGGAGGGGGGACATGCCGCTGCTTCCAGGAGCCACGCAGAGCGGGACAAGCCTCTGACCCCACTCCCCGGCTGGAGCGCCGGAGCGGGGCAAGCCCTGGACCCCGCTCCCTGCCGGGAGCTCGAGGGCCAGATTAAAACATCTGGAGGGCCGGATATGGCCCCCGGGCTGTAGTTTGCCCACCCCCGCTATAGAGGGCTCATCAGTCTCTTGGTGGCCTACCCACCACCAGAGGGGGACAGAGAGCTACACCAAGTGGTCAAGGCTTATGCTTCCAGCTGGAGACTGAATGCTCACTTTTGAGCATTAGGAGGGCGCTGATTGACATCACTTGAGTCTTTTGCACATATTGTTGCATAATAAAATAAATCACAAATCTTTCACTTGGGTTTCTTCAGCAACTGCTTCACTTACATGCATTTAAACATCAGTACTTTGCACAGTTTATAAATCAGTACTCTTCTCTCTAGTGGCTGTTCTGCACAGCTGTCTCCACACTGTGCGGGTGCAGATTAGAGCATTGGGTGCAACGATGTATCCTTGTTAGTTTTAGTCAATAGGAATAAGCTGATGTAGAAAAGATACTTAAATAATTAGCATTTTAGTTGCTGGATTTCATGTATTGGGCAACACACATTGAACACACACTTCGCCTGTAGTTTTTTATGGTATACTTGAAAATGAACTTGTTCTGTAATTTTTCTCTGCATTATGTCAACTAAATGATAACCATAAGGAAAGGTACACCTCTACCTCGATAGAACGCTGTCCTCGGGAGCCAAAAAATCTTACCGTGTTATAGGTGAAACCGCGTTATATTGGACTTGCTTTGATCCACCAGAGTGCACCGCCCCCCTCCCCGGAGCACTGCTTTACCACGTTATATCCGAATTCATGTTATATCGGGTCGCGTTATATCAAGACAGAGGTGTAATTAAGAGTGGAAATAAGCAGGCTGCTGTGATATTTCTTGAAACAAGCTGCTATAACATCAAAAAGGGATTGAGGAAACATCCCCTTGTCCTGAGCACTATATACACTTGGATTATAGCATCGTCATTTTTATTTGGTCCCTGTAAAAGTAAAGTACCAAATTTCTTGTTTAAAAAGATGAAGATTCTGTTTTATTGTATTTTCTCTGTCATTCTTTTCTTCCCCTGTCCCTCACCTGTTTATGTTCTTACTTTCTTTCCTTTGGCAGACACCATTTTTGTCTAGGGATTAGAGTAGAGGGCCAGTGGAGAGACACATAACTCGCTGTGCATCTGATCCTGACCTTGCTTCTGGAGTTGCGTAATTCCCACAGTCCTTCATTGTGGCAACAGTATGACACAGGAGGGGGTGACTTTTTAATGCCAACATTGTACTCTCCTGGTCCTCATCCAGGTGGGCAGTGGGCCAGTCCCCTGCTGTAATTTAGAGGGTGCCAAGGAGCAGTTGCAGCAGCCAAAAATCACCAGCGGCCCAGGGAAGCCCAGGTCCTAGCACAGGGGACAACATGGTCCCTTTGGGTGCTAATTTTGAGAGAGGTGTAGACAGACTGAATTTACCTGTGGTGACATGAGTTCCCTTGAGCAGAAAAACCAGGCAGCATGTGTGCTTCCTGCATGGCTCGTGTGCCTTTTGTGTTTGCCACACCCGTTAAACCAGCCCCACTCTTTTGCATATTGAATTGAATACTCACATATGTTACAAAAGGCAGAAAGGCCAAAGGGAAGTTGTTTCTATTGCATTGTGCAGCTGCTGTTGCTATTTCTACAATACCTGCTTTATATTGTGTTGAAATTTCAGCCACTGCACTTACACTGAGTAATCCGCATGCTCATTACTAAAGTGACAGTCAGTCTGTCTCTCTCGCTCTCTCTCCCTCTAGTTTCAATTTCCTCTTTTCTTAATTCCCTCCCTAGACAGCCGTTGCCTCTTCCAGTGAGATGTGGTTTTGCTGATGCCGCCTGTTGTCTGTCCCCCTTGCAGAAAGATTTCACAATGCGGGAGGAGCTGCAGCAGCGCGACGTGGAGCGCTGGCTGGGATTCATCACCTTTCTCTGCGAAGTCTTCGGCACCATGAGGAGCAACGGTGGGGAGCCCTTCCGAGTCCTTGTCTGTCCCATTTATACCTGCCTCAGGGAGGTAATGCCTCATTTTCTCACCCGTGTATTAGCTAAGCTGTTGAGTTACAATTCTGATGGTGTCCTTGGCTCTTTATTCTTTCTTTTCAATTATTAACGTTTCCCCTCCATTTATCCCTTTGAATTATTCCTTTCTGGCATGGGCTTTTGGATCCTTCCGTCCTGCACAGCCCTTTGAATTAAAGCTCAGAGTCCCGAGACCACATCCTTAAGGACACCAACCATGCAAAATCCAGCAGTACAAAAAGTGTTCTAGTTCTGAAAGGTAAATAACGCCCAACTCCAAACCACAGGGGACTAGGATACGCAGAATCATCTCACAGAGGGCAGTCTGAGGAAAGCAAAAGAGTGAGGTGGTGGTGTTGTTTATATTAAAATAGCACCTAGCCACCCCAACTGAGAGCAGGGCTGTATCATGATAGGTGCTGTATAAACCCATGTGATTTACCAGAAGAGACAATCCCTGCCCTGAGGAATCTACAGTCTAAATCAGGGCTGGGCAACCTACGTTTTAAGCCGGCCCATGAGCTCCCGCTGGGGAGTGGGGTCTGGGGCTTGCCCCACTCCAGCCAGGGAGCAGGGTCGGGGGCCGCACCACGCGGCTCCTGGAAGCCACAGCATGGCCCTGCTCTGGCATTCCAGCTGGGGAGCAGGGTCAGGGGCTGCTCCATGCGGCTCCCAGAAGCCACGGCATGGCCCCGCTCCGGCTCCTAAGTGCTCCAGTGGCCCCCTCCGGCACTCCAATGGGAGCTGCAGGGGCGGTGCCTGCGGACAGGGTAGCGTGCAGAGCCGCCTGGCCACGCCTTCACATAGGAGCCAGAGAAGGGACATGCTGCTTCTTCCGGGAGCCACTTGAGGTAAGCACCGCTGGGAGCCTGCACCCCTGAGCCTCTCCCCACACCCCAACCCCCTGTCCCAGCCCAGATCCCCCTCCCGCCCTCCAAACCCCTCGGTCCCAGCTCAGAGCATCCTCCTACACCCCAAACTCCTCATCCTCAGCCCCTCCCCGCACCTCACTCCCCCACTCCAGCCCCCTCCCACACCCTGAACTCCTCATTTCTGGCCCCACCCCAGAGCCCGCACCCCCAACCAGAACCCACACTGCCTCCCGCCCTCCAACCCCAATTTTGTGAGCATTCATGGCCCACCATACAATTTCTATTCCCAGATGTGGCCCTCGGGCCAAAAAGTTTGCCCATCCCTGGTCTAAATAGTCAAGACAGACAAAAGATGGGAGGGAAAACAGGCACAAATAAATGAAGAGACTTACTCGTGGTCAAACAGCAGGTTTGTGGCAGTGCTAAGATCAGAACCCAGGTCTCCTAGGCCAATGCACTATCCACTAGACAACACTGCCTTCCATCGTTTAAATGAGATGGAGGGATAGATAGAAAGCATGGTGGGACATCGACCTTTAATGACTTTGGCAGAAACCTCAGATTTGCAAATACAAAAATAAGCTAAAGTGTTAAAAGATTATCTAAATGTTGAAGAGAACTTTTCTCCAGCCAGTTTAAAAGCTTTTATGTCTTCTGCTGCTTGTAGAAGACATTCTTAGGAAAAGCAATCTTATGGCCCATTTAGTGGAGCGGTGAATCTCGATTTTATCATCTGTGCCTCTGTAGTCTCATACAACAACTGAGCTAAATAACTGGCAGCAAGATAAATTCTGCTCTTGAAACGAACACAACCGCAAAAAAAGGGAAGTGCTAAGAGTAATTATTTTGTACTTACATAGCAACTTTCGTCTGTGTGTGCCAGGGCATGTTGTAAACATTAAGCTCATAACAACACCACTGTGAGTGGAAAGATGAGTAAACTGAGGCACAGAGAAATTAAGTGAGTCATTATTATAAGCTAGGAGAACCCAGAAGCCCTATCTGCCTAGCAACCCCAACCGAGAATATTGTCTAGTGTGTGTCACAATATTGTCTAGTGTGTGTCACAAGTGTGACACACTGGGGAGTGTGTGCTAAACATCCCCCGCTGTGCTGATGCAGAAAGGATGTGAATTGTACAGGCCCCAGCTGGACAGCAGTACTAGTCATGCTTTTAGCTCTGAAGGTCCCTGGTTCAATTCCCAGTGTGTCAGTATCATGATAGGTACTGGGAATTGAACCAGGGACCTTCAGAGCTAAAAGCATGACAGGTAATGCTGCCCACCTGGGACCTGTACCAATTCATATCCTTTCTGCATCAGCACAGAGGGGGACGTTTAGCACACACTCCCCAGTGTGTCACACTTGTGACACACACTAGACAATATTGTAATATATTCCCCCATGTGATGTTAATCATAGCAATGTAGGGCTGGAAAGGATCTTGAGAGGCCACCTAATCCAGCCCCTTGTGCTGAGGCGGGACCAAGTAAACCTAGAGCATCCCTGACAGGTGTTTGTCTGACCTGTTCTTAAAAAACCTCCAATGGATGGGAATTCCACAAGCTCTCTTGATAACCTACTCCATTACTTAGCTATCCTTATAGTTGAAAAGTTTTTTCATAATATCTAACCTAAAAATCCATGTTGGCTATTGTTTATAACCCTATTATCCTCTAGATGGTTACAAATGGATTGTTTAATAATATGTTCTAGTGTGTTGTCAGCATGACAGTTCAGGGCAACTGCCCCTGTATTCCACCTCCGTGGTCCCTCGAGGACTCTCAGTTCCACTCTCAGGCTTCCAGCTCCTCAACTGTCACCTCTCTTAGGGTGGAGACCCATGTCTCTCTCCCTCCTGAACGGGGGTTTTCCAGGCTGTACAGTTCTCTGCCAGCACTGTGACATCCCCAGCGAGCCAGTCTGCCTAAACAGACCCGTGTCTGCACTTCGCTTTCTCTTAGAAGGCTATGAACAGCTGTGGTTTCCCGCAGTCACAAGTTATTGCACAGCCCCTTCTAAGCAAGCACATGTATTCTTAAGGTGAAAGCATTACAGAAAAAAACATATTAAACCAATAAAAGTTCCTCTACACATGCTTACCAGAGGTCACCCATCAGTCTTATGGGGCCTCAATAGGCCAAAGTCCTTCCAACCCTTCCCAGGAAGGATTGGAGGCCCCCTTGGACAGAATGTTCTGTCTGCTTGCTGGATCAGAAAGCAGGGCCTGAGACAGTTTAAACTCAGGCTGTTTAGCCAAAAGTCCTGTCTTTGTCTGTTGGTCTCTGTAGAATCCAGTTTGAACCTGTAAATCCAAGCCTCTGCTGATCGTTGTACCTCACTGAAGGGGTTACAATCTGGGAGAATTTGCCCAATCATCCTCCCACTCTTCTTAATTCCTGGAGGAACTGTGGTCACCCTCCCCCATGGAATTACAATCTGTGGCCAAATAATATGTAAATGTAATACTGTAAACTCTCCCAAAAATATTGCAAGAAATTGCCATATCTGTCATCCCAATGAGTATGTGGGGGCTTCGTATGAAACCCAATGTGAATTAAAATTCATTTGGATAACAGAAAATGAATTCAGAATACCAGTGATTCAGTATCAGCAAGGATACTTTAAAATCTCTAAATAAATGTAAATAAAGAGCCAAGTTATGCTGATATTTTCTTTTCCCATCATTGTCCCTGAGCAAAGTGTTTTTGTTCATTAGTTATCAGGTTTGCAGCAGCGGTGACGACTCTGCTGTTTCCAAACCCTAAAATGGTGGATCTAGGGCTGATCCGTGGAGGGAGGTTGTGACCTCATGTTGCAGGCTCTCTGTTTCATGGCATCTAGACATAACCAGCTTTGGGATTTTTTTAATACCCTTAGCTAATCTTATCTCGCAGGATGGACTCATGAGAATGGGTTCAGCCAGTCAGCGTTTGTGATAGGTGGCAACTCTAAAAGGATCACCAAACCCAAGCTGGATTCTGGGAACCCCCAGAGTTATGCAAGCTGTAACAGTCCTCGATGCACAGCAGCCCCGTAGTGCAGTTGCTATGTCCCCTGCTCCTGTTCAGCCCAGCTCTCAGGCTGCTCGGTACTCCACAGGGGGGCTAGCAATGTTGGAAGCCGGCTGGAGGGAGATCTGCCGGGTCAGCAGGGTACAAGGCTTGGAAGAGCATCTTGTCCCCTTCCCAGCCTCCAGGACCTGTCGGGTCTGACCCTGGGAGCTACCCACATAAGTGCATGTGTGGATTTCCCGGGGAGGCGATGCTGTGCAAGCACCATTCCTTCCCGCAGGGACATTCTGCCCTTGGCAGGTCTCTTTGAAGACAAAGCCAGATCAGGGTGGTTCAGGCAATGAACGGCAGGCCTAGGTGGCACTGACAGCACTCTCCTTGCCTATGTTACCCATCACAGCTTGAATTCTTACAAGTGGCAGGATTGTTTAAATCTCCTCCGCTTTTCATGCTTTTTCACGTATTGCCTTTCGCTCAGCTTAGACAAAACTAGCCTGATCTTTCACTCTCCCTGCCCGTGCAAGATTGTTCCCAAGAGTGTTTTTTCTAGGGCCCAGTCCAGTTTTGAATGTCCCAAGAACATGGGAATTACACCACTTCCTTGGTAGACATTTTCGCAGCCTAATAGATCTCCCTGATATTCATCCTAAATTTTCCTTTGTGTAACTTCATCCCATCACTCTTGTTTGTACCCCCTTGGAGAGCCTGGGAAGGTTGTTTTTTCGTTTTGTCTTGTCTCCTTCCTCTGAAGCATGAGGGATGGCCATAGCTGGAGATGGGACATTGGACAGGGACTACCAGGGCTCTGAGCACGGAGCAGCTTCTCTCTCAGGTGCTTGGCTGGCTGGTTCTTGCTCCCATGCTCGGCATGTGACAGAATGCCACACGTAGGGTGGGAAAGGAATTTCATCCAGTCAGATCTGCAGTGACTTTGGGGGGGTATCACCTTCCTCTGCACCATGTGGGTGTGGGTCACCTGCCAGGATTATCTGGGAATATCTCACTTAATTGTTTCCCTGCCATGGCGGGGACCTTGGGCACTGGTGCACCTCAGTCCCTCCTATTCTCTGTCTGTGGCACATACTAGTCTCCTGTGGGGTATAATACTTTGGTCTAATTTCGTTTGTTGGGTTTGGAGTGCGGGCTCAGGTGGTTTTGGTGGCCCGTGCTATACAGCAGACAGGGCTGGCTCCAGGCACCAGCCAAGCAAGCAGGTGCTTGGGGCGGCCAATGGAAAGGGGCGGCACATCTGGCTCTTCGGCGGCAATTCGGCGGCGGGTCCCTCAGTCCCTCTCGGAGCGAAGGACCAGCCGCCGCATTGCCGCCGAAAACTGAAGCGGCGGCGGTAGAGCAGATCGCGATCGCAGCTTTTTCTCTTTTTTTTTCTGCTTGGGGCGGCAAAAAGCCTGGAGCCGGCCCTGACCGCAGGTCAGTCCACATGATCGAGTGGTCCCTATTGGCTTTAAACTCTATGATTCTCCCTCCTGTTTGATGACACCCTTCAAACACTGGTGCTTGCTTTTTCTCCTGCCGCCCATCCACCCAGTTCTTTTACTCTGTAGTCCTTTATAAAAAATCGTTATTCGAGACAAGCTAAGATCTCTGTCTCTCAGTCCTTTCAGCAATTCGTGCATCTTAGCCTCTCCCCCCCCTCCCCCTTTTCCTTTATAGCTTTGGCAGACTCAGCCAAAGGTCACCAAGGGAGTGAGCAAGAGGAAGGGGAATGTTGTCTGATGGCTGTGGCAGGAATGTCTCTTCCCTTCGCCCAGGGAGGCTTCCTCTCCATAGCTCCCTTCCTTTCCTCCCCCAGTAAAAGCATATTAACACCTTCCATAATGGCCTATGCTTATGCTATGCTGGACAGAATGGGGGGTGGATACGGTCAAGGGGCAGTGATGACATTGGAACGGGGTGGGCCAGCCTGAAAGAATTCCTGCTGCTGGCTAATGAGGAGGAGGACGACAACTCAGAGGTCACCAAAGCAGCCTCTCTCAACAAGAGAAAAATGGACTTCTACAGCAGTGAGTAAGCCACACTTTTTTGCTGTATGTCAGCTCAGTTTGTGTTGTTTGGACTCAAGAGGAAAGCTGACCTTGGGAAAGGAAAAGTGAGGTGCGGCTGTATATGCGGGGGGCTGGGAGTATTATGTGTTGTAATGAATAACACATACCTAGTTAGTGCATCTGATCATTATTATTTATTGTTGTTAAAAGAAATCTGTTACTCAACCCGGGGAATTTGCACAGTGCTTTACAAACCGAGATGAAAACACGTTCACCGCTTGGAAGAACTGACGGTTAAAGTTGGACAAGGCAAATGTGAGAAAAGACCTCGGACAAAGTTAAGCCTGGACTGGTGAGGGGTTTATTGACAAGGAGAAGGTGGAAAGGATTGTTTGCAGAAGTGGGTTTTAAGGAGGGAATTGAAAGAGAGAAGAGGGCACTTTGCAGACAAGAACAGGAGGATAGAGGACTGTTGTAACTATCAAATCTAAGGAGCTTGCTGGCTTAGTTTACAGGCACCAGGCAAAATTATAACGAAGCATAAAAGTTCAAAATATAAACAAATGAAAATCTTTTCTTCCCATCCATCCCCCTGGGCTGGAGGGTATGTGTGTGTTCCGAAGGGGGGAGCAGCCTGGGTGTGTGTGGAACGGGACATTGTTCCTAGGGAAAGGTTTTCTCTATGAGCCGTCTTACATTTCAGTCTGAACACAGTCAGGTTTGGCCTCATTCTTGTCTCTCCTGGCAAGGAGTTCCATTGCTGGGTCTCTTTATTCAGATCTGCTGTACACACGGATATTGAGATCTTCCAGGACCATGATTCTTGAAGACTTTGCTATCAGGCTTGGTGGAAACTCTGCTAGTTCTTTCAGGAATTAGACTGGGGCCTTGGAAGCTCTTATGGCTGGAGATCTAAATAGCAGAAGTGTCCCACTGTTTCTTCCATCGCTCACTTCACATACACTCAGATCTCTCCCCATTTTCATGATGGATATCCCTTTGCATTTCTGGTCCAGTGAAATTAAAATGGCCACCCCACTGCTCTTGCATGCTGTAAGGCGGTTGCGTGGTAGGTATTGTGTGGGGACAAACTGGGCCATAAGCAGGTTTTGATGATTCATGTACAGTTGCAAGTCTCTTCTGTGAACAGCTCAAACATGATGCTCATTGTGCTAAGGGCTGACCTAGTATTTGTAAGGAAGAGCTGGAAGCTTGAGCTGTGGCTTTTTACTGATGCAGTTTGTATGGCTGTTGAGGGGCATTGGAGGCCAGTAGGGTATGCTGCAGTTGCCAAAGGCTAGTTGTTGATCTCCCAGAATTTTTCTTCCTAAGGTGGAATCCCCTTGACGGTGATGGCTTTGAATGTATTGGCAGCTCCTGGTCTCCAGGGTGGAGTTTATGTGAGGGCTTGGAGGGCTGGGTAGTATATTCTCTGTTGTTCCCTGTGTGCAGGGCTCGTCCACCCAAATAGATAGTGCCACTGGAGGGCTGCTCTAAATTGTGCCAGGTGCAGTTGGTGGCCCTGAACTCTATCCCTCTACAACGGCATTGCTCAGAAAGCCCAATGATTAGGCCTTTTGAGAGAACTCTGGGGCCTTGGTACGTCATGTTCATTGGGGCCCCACGGCCTTCCATTTCACCCCAGTTACAGATGTTTTGGGGACTCCCTTGAGCTTGGAGCCTGGTACAATTGTCCCCCTTTCATCCGCCTAATTTAAAGTAACTATAATTCACAAGGCTGCAACAAATGATCTTTCTCTCACACACACAGTTCCCAGAGTACCATGGTGGGGGCATATCCCGTCTCCCCCTCATCCTTCCCAGGATAACTGAGGTTAGTGTTCTAATTTCTGGTCTTGCACCAATGAAGAGACAAATTCAGGGTCAAATTCTGCCCTGGCATTGCAAATGCAACTCAACTGGCCTTAAATGTCCACTTTTCTAAATTCTGCCACCTGCCTCTTTCTGTTTCCTATTAAAAAAAAAAAAGAAAACCTTTTAAAACAGGAGCACATCCAAAGGGGGTTGGCTTCGTGTAGCACCGCTGTGTTTCTGTTCCTTTGTGGCTATGGAACTCTTTCAGAATGATCATAAAATAGGAACAATGGAAACAGATGGCATGAGAGGCAGGGAGACTGATGACCAGCAAAGGGGAATTATTCTAGCTTATATTCCAGTAGCACCTAGAGGCCCCAACCAATATTGGGATTCCATTGTGCTAGGCACTGTACAAACACACAGTAAGAACTCAAGCCCTGCCCCAAAGAGCCAACATTCTACATAGGTAAGACGGCTGATGGGGACGAAAGGAAAGAGGCTAAATGATTTGCTGAAGATGCACAGCAGCACAATGGCTGAGCCAGGTTAGAATCACTGTCTCCTGAGCCCAGCACCCAGTCCAGGGGACCATGCTGTCTCTCACATGGCAGAATTTCCACCTGACGGGTACAGATTAGTTACCCCTCAAGCTGGGCGGTCAGGAGGGAACTCAAGTAGTTCCCCTCACCTATACCTACGTTTTTCCTTTAATTCCAGCAACCAGATTGAATCCAGCCCTTGCTTGCCTGGTTGAAGCAGGAGAAGGGCGACGACATCACACCTGTGGGAAATGCAGAGTAAAAGCCTGATCCCCAAAGAGATGCCGTGTAATGACATCAGCGGAGACTTGTGGGTGCTCAACATCCCTCAGGATCAGGCTCGTGCAGTTTTTCCCAGGGTTTCGGTGGAGCAGGAATCGGTAGTTTAAGCCAGTTTTGTCCTTTCGTATTAGTGCCTGGGGAGCAGGTAGACAGGGTGTGTGCGGGAAGAGCAGCTCTCCATAGATTTACCATGTTATTTTGTATGTTGACCTGCTAATAAACAGACTAGAAAGCGATTGCTTCACAGTCCTGGTGGCAATCCTGAGTTTCAGGATGGGAGATGTTCAGCAGCTCCTTGAAGTAGGAAGAGAGGAGAGACGGTGCTGTGGTTAAGGCACAGGGCTGGGATCCAGGAGATCTGTGTTTAGACGATGGGCCAATCACTTAACCTGCCTATGCTTTTTTCCCCACCTGTAACGTGGGTAATAGTATTTCCTATCTGCTGCCCATCGTCTGTCTTGTCTATTTAGACTGTAAGCCCTTTAAGGCAGGGACAGTTTCATACCATGTGCCTAGTGTAATGGGATCTCATTTGGGGCCTCTTGGTGCTTCAGTAATATAAATAATAATGTCCTTCTGTCAACTATCACAGCTTTAGTCTGTCTTGGGTTCAGTTTGAGGCAACAGTTTTTCATGGGGTCCTTTCTGCCCTGAGAGACTGCACAGAACTGTATGTTTTGGGCCTATCTGGCGGTGAAGTAGCCTGTTTTGCTCCCCATATCACCTAACGGTTGTACATAGACATTAAAGAAGGGCAGCGTCAGGACTGAGTCCTGTGAGACTCCACAAGACAAAGCTTTAAGTGAGCCTGGGCGGCTGCCCATGATTCACTGGGAACGGATGGAATGGAAAGATGGTAGCCAGCTCAGTGTCACTCCATCAACAGCTGCAGATGGATTAGCAGTATCGAATGGCTGAGTATCACTGCCTTCTCTCTGTCCTCAAGGAGGATGTCCAAATGCAACCAGGGTTGTTTCTGTGCTATGATTTATCCTGAAGCCAGACTCAGAGGTTTAAGGAGATTGGCAGAGGCTAGGTGCCATTGGAATCTCTTTGCTGCCTTCCTAAAAATCTTGCACAGGAGTGGGAGGTTCGAGACCACCTGGGGGATTAACATTGCGTGCTTTGAGCATTTTTTTAAATGAAATAACTCTGCAGTGATTGTCCAAAACTCTGCCTCTGAGTGGGCATGAACGACCCTCAGTTGATCAGCATACAAGGATTTACACACCACCATTATTGATGAGTAATCATCCAATGATTATGGAGAGAGCAGACCTCACAGCCAATCAGTGAGTAGGAGATTACATATTTGCAATTGTGAATCATCCCTGTAGTCTGGTTGGCAGAGACCATTCCATTTCAGTCTCAGTTAAAGTACTGGCGTTAACCCATTGCTTCACTGCCTATGGTACAGGCTGTTAAGTATGAGCCCCTGGTGATGGATATAGAGGATAATACTCCTTGTCTAATTGCCTTTCCCCTGTGCCTGAGTCTGTGGTGTCATTTGAACATAAGAACGGCCATACTGGATCAGACCAAAGGTCCATCTAGCCCAGTATCCTGTCTAGCGACAGTGGCCAATGCCAGGTGCTTCAGAGAGAATGAACAAAACACGGAATCCTTAAGTGATCCATCCCGTTGCCCATTCCCAGTTTCTGGCAAACAGAAGCTAGGGACACCATCCCTGCCCATCCTGGCTAATAACCATTGATAAATCTATCCTCCATGACCTTATCTAGTTCTTTTTTGTAGACTTCATCCTTTTCCCTCCCTCCTCTTAGTTACTGTTATCTCCTGGGGCCACACTCTGTAATTTAGAAAAATATTCTAACTTGGTAATTAATGTCTAAAAGCCCAGAGGACACCGTCTTTTCACTGTCTTCCTTAGAGGACAACTGGAGAAGACCCTTCCCAGCTTCTGTCAGAAGGCTTGGAGAGCGGTGCTGTTTGGGGAAGAAAATTGCAGCTTTTAAAGTGTTGGGTTGTCCTTGTATTTTTTAAATCTTTCACATTTTAAAAAAATCAACCCTTTGAGACTAATGAGGGTCTTTGGCAGTATAATAAGACAATAGGATTCTAAGATTTTTCTTCTAGTAATAGAATGAGACAGAATTTGCCTCTGTATATTGTAGCATGAAAGACTTGGGCGGAGCGTGACTTTTACTTCACACTGCTTTTACGCCAGTTATTCCATACACTTCAGTGGAGATGCACCTCAGAGCACTTGAGATCAGAATCAGGCCCTCTCTGTAGGGAAAAAAAATCAGACACCTTCATCCAAAGGGGGAGGAAATAGATATTTGCAATATCTGTTTGCTTGCATGAAGCCTCTGTAGGGTGGCTTGTATCTGAAAACCAGCAATGTCTCCCTTCCAGTGCTATTCCTGGTACCCCAGTCTGTTTTACAAAAATTAGTGTTTTGTCCCAGTTCCTCGAAATCCCTGTGGCCTTTGGCATCCTAACAAAGCTTCTGGCCAGTGAAACTGATAGCCGGCTGGCTGACTGTTTATGCACCTTAAGGGCTGCTCTCCCACCAGGACTGTCACCACCCTGATTCCTGCCCTCTGCGTGAGACCTGGACCCAGCCATCCTCAGCAGGTCACTTCTGCATTGTTCCAAGTGATGAGCAAGGCAGCAGGCACCTCCACTGCATTTCTACCATATGCACATTGCCACAGACCCAGCCTTCGTTGGCATCCTGGCTTCTCCCCACCTCACCTGCACCAGGGGTGAGCACCAGATTGTGGCAGGAGGTGTGGAGACAATGGAGGCTGTTTTTAGGGGGAAAGGAAGGAGACAAAGGAATGAATGAGAGAGAGACACAGAGAGAGAGGAGTTAATGAGCATTACACTGCCTGTGTGTGGGGGGGGGGGGGGAGGGGGGGGCAGTGAGCGCTCCAAAGGGAAATGGCAAAAGGGAAGCAGATTGAGGGCTGGAGGGAGGCAGACAGGTGGAACAAGAAGAGAGGGGTGTGAGGGAAAGGAAAAGGAGAAGACAAAAGCACAGAAGATATAAGAACAGAGAAGGAAAAGGAGGAGAATGTAAAATCTAGAAAAAGAAAAAGAAAGACCGTAAGACTGGAGCAGGAGAGAGTCACAAGTACAGCCAAGCTGGGCCTGTGGATAGAGTGAGCCCGGGGGAAAAGACTAAAGAGGGTGACGAGGGAGGGGTAAAGTCCCTGGTCTTTATTCGGTGTGTGGAGAAAGGGAAAAGAGGTGGCTTGGCTGACAAGTGGGGAGTGAACTACCTTCACTCCCTTCCACCCCTCCCTTCCCGGCCAAACCTTCCTTTGCTCACTTCCTTCTCCCCCCTTCCCCCAGCCCAGTCTCCAAAACTCTCCCCACCCCAGCAGCTTGTGTCCTGGCTTTCCCCTTTGACCATCTGTTCACCCTGTCTCAGAGCTGTGGGAGATTTTATTCTCCATGGCGTGAATGCCACAGCCCAACTCCTAGCAGGGATGTCTTCAAACTTTAATGTTTTACATGCCACTTTCTGTTAACAGTGAAGGTCCCTTTAGACTTGTCCTTGTCTCCCTGACACAGCAGTGCATTGTAACAGAAGTTTGTAAGAAGCGCGGGAAGGCTGTGGGGAACAGTCAGGGAAGGGGCATCAGATATTCCAGCCAGGCAGCTTAAGAGACAGTAATTGTTGTCGCTCTTCTTCCACTACATACACTTTTATTATATGACTGTGCCCTTACAGAGCCTAATTTTTAGCATTTAGTATTGATAATAATTTATGGAGATTTGGCAACCAAGAAATCCCAGTGCCACAATTCAACTCTGTACATGGCTGCTAGCTGCGGTGCTTTAAAGTTTCACAGGGAGACTTCTTTAGCACTTTGGAGGCATATTCAGTACATTAAAAAAATCTTTCCAATTCAAAAACCTTCCTCCTCCACTACCTGTTTGTCCTGGAGCTGTGCGTTACTCTGACACTGGCAGGTTCCAGGAGCTCAAAACTCTGTGCCTAGCTTGAATCAGTAGGCTAGAGATTGCTAGAGGTAGACATCAAGAGCCTGCATCGTGGACCAGGATGGGTAAAAATCACCTCCGAGTTCTCCTGTCCTCTTCAGTCTGGTGGAAGAGGTGGAGGGGTAGATTTGTGTGTCATCTCCTTCCTCCTCATTCATCATCTCTCTCTCTTAAAGTATTGTTTGTTGCCTGTCTTGGTCTGTGGTTGTCTTATTTAGATCCTAAAGCTCTTCAGGGCAGGGAACTTGTGTCTCTTTGACATATAAATGTACAGTGCAGACTCAATAATTTTACATCAATATTTAAATGCATAATCTTATTCTCTAATTTTAGGCAGGGGCAAGATAGAGAACAGAGTTCGGAATCTGTCTCACCTCAGATTCTGGGTAGGGGGAGATAACAGAGATTCAGTTGCAGAAGGTTCTGTGATATTTTTGGTCCCAGTTGCACTGTGTAATGTTTTGTGTCCAGGATCACATAATCTTAGAAAGGTATTTAATCCCATCCATTAAGTAGTGTAATAACAATGACATTTTTTTAACTATGAAGATTGACCAAGTAAGTAGCCCTGGTGCAAAAGATACAGTTATCAAGGTCCAAATGCTGCTCCCATTACACCATTGTCATTCCAGAGAGCCTGATTTTTGTCAACCACTTCCACCAGTTTCATGCTTTTTGTGTAACTCTTGACTTAATGATGTTACTCTTGATTTGCACGGGTTTCATGTAGATCAAAACCAAGCCCAGAGAAATTCCATTGACTTGGGTGGATTTCCACCAGTGTCAGTGAAAGCAGAATTTGGCCTCAAACAAGGAGCATGAGAGGGAGAGTGTGGCCAGATTGCCTTTCCATCTGCTCACGGAGGAAGAGTGGCATTCATGTCTCATTCAGAATGGAGAGGAAGTACTCTCAGCAGATAAGTGAAGCTAGATGACACTTCACGGGATTGTCTTTACTCCTCAGGTGGCTTTGTTTTCATTTTTCACCCTTCATACCAGGCAAACAACGATTTGCAGTTTCCATCAGCCACCATGCACTCTTACAAGATTCAGGAATGTCCTGCAGCCTGGGCGGGGCCCTATGCAATCAACTGCGATGGTTTCTCTCTATATTTTCTTTCCATGTTTTTTATTTCCCTGGGCCCTTAAGATGAGATCACATCCTCTGCTCCCAGGGTTAGTGGTCATTATGGCTTCAGACAGGCAGGAAGAAGTCTGGATGGCTCATACGTGTACGCACACACACACACACGCACGCAGCTCAGCAGGGTGTGTGGCGGGGGGGCTCCAAAAAGCTATCGTAATTTGTTCTGCAGCCTCAGGGATAATCAGAGTTGAGTGGTGAGTTGCATTGCTCTGCGGACCTGCTGCTGCTAGTGGGGGAAATCGGGGCAGTTCCTGTGACGACACAAGAGCATGGTCCCCCAAAGGTAGTGATTCCCAGTGGTCCCTTGTTTTGCCTAAGGCACAGTAATGTCTCAGAAGCACTAAGCCCCATGACCACTGTACCTCTCTTCGCTCACTGCCCTAGCACCAAGTCAAACATCCCATTAGAGGAATTGGGTTTGATCCTGTTCCCCTTGAAATTAATGGCAGTTTGTCATTGGCTTCAGTGGGAGCAAGGAGCAGGCTCCTCGACCTTCTGATGCCTTGGTAGGGAGAGCACTAACATTTCCAAACCGATCCCAAATTGGTACAGACTGTGGAAGTCTTTAAACTGGATTAGCTGGTAGGGTGTTACTCATCCCCCGCATCCTGGTTTGCACTGTGCAATTTGCCCCCACTTGCCTGTTTTCATCATCCCTTGTCTTGTGACAATAAAAACTGGAGTTGTAACGATTCCCATTGGCTCAGTTAAGTACCTGATCCTCCCACATGCACTGCTGGCTCTCAGAAATCAGGGCACAGGCATATGACCCTATAAAGTCTTGCAGTGGTCGCTAGGCAAATGGCCCCTGGAAAAATAACAGACCACTGGTATTGGGGGGTGGGGGGAAGAGGGTTCCCCTGCCTGACTTGGAGTGAGCACACAAAGGGCAGCCCCTCCTTTGTAGAAATAGTCATGGGTTTGGCTACACTGCATCTGGGAGGGAGCTTCCCAGCCTGGGCCCCACAGACTTGTGCTAGCAGGGCTCGCACTAGTGCACTAAAAAGAGCTGCATGCATGTTGTTGTAACATTGAGACTTGAGTCCCGCTAACACAAGTCTGAGGACCAGGACTGGGAGGTTCGGTCCCAGCCGCAGTGTAGACATATCCTTAGTGGCTTTTGCTAGCACACAGGGGAGCTTCAGCCAGTTGGGGAACCAGAAGAAATATCATTGACTTCAGTCAATTTGACCTCCACAGTATAAATAATTTTGAAACATGCTGAAATGTTCATGGTTGTCTGGGTGGGTGCAAAATGTTGTGCCCAGTTTGAATGGCAAGTTCATGGAGATGAAAAATGTATCTTTCTATCTATGTTTTTACATCAGACCCATTGTGTGTTGTTAGAAACTTTGTGGCAAATGTTGATTTTTTTTTTTCTTGTGCATGAAATATTTTACCCAGCTCTAGTAATTAGCACTGTGCCTTCAGGAATAATGTCAATAAGCATGCAGTGTAGTTTACGCCTCTGGACTTAAAACGGTTCCTGCTCTGTTTGACAGAAAGAATGGAATTAAACAATACGTTTAAATGTTCACGTATCCCTACTTCATACAGAATGTGGTCTAGTGATAAGAACATGGGACTGTGCGTCAGGGTCCGTAGATTCTGTTCATGGTGCTAGTGTCTCGGATAACACTGAGCAAGACATTTAACTGCTCTGTGCCTCGGTTTACCTCTGTAACATGAAAATAACAATACTTCCCTATCCTCCTAGGGATACAGTAAGACTTCAGCTGCATTTGTAAGTCACTTGAGATTCCTTTGATGAAAGATACCACCACTAGGGTGGACATGCTTTCAGTTTTTGAAAGAAATAGGTTGTCTTCTCCCAAAGTGGATGGTAAGAACACTGGCACGGACTCAAGGCTGCTTGTGCTCCGGGAGCATCTACTGGCACAAATGGCAGTTTGTCATCTCCACATGCCAGACACATATTTGGTTTTGCTTCTTTGCCGCACACAAAAATGTCGATGTAAAGCATCTTTTCCTGGACTACTTTGTAAAAGAAATTGTGAACCATTTGAGTGCAAAGATTAATGAATTCTAGGAAAAATGCATTACAGCTCCCATGAAATCACTCTTACCACGCAGCACACATTATTTCCAGGAAGAGAGCCTATAAAGTTTATTTTCATTTGTTCATGAAAACATGTAACCCCCTGAGACCATCCAGACATGCCAGCCTTCCCAAACAGATTGACATACGCTGTATCTGTCACAGGAATACAGAAATTTGAAAGCAGGAGCCCTCCCTTCCGGAGATCTGAATTAGTGTTTTTGGGGTGTCTCCTTCCAGCCTATTAAGCTGTTAGCACCAGAAACCCTGAGCAAAAGTGAGAATCCTTTCGCAACAAAGGTTGGGTATGATCCTACCAGTCAGGCAGATTCTGGCATGCGGCTCCTCCTGTTAGGAAATCAAGTAGACTCTTTGTCTACTCTCCAGCCAGCACCGCTTCTCTCATTCCATGGCTTTTCTTGAGATGAGGAACTGACTCAGGAGCAAAAGGAAGTTTTCCCTTGGACAGTTCAAGCCTCCAGGGGATGATTACAGGTTAGATAGAGAACTGTGTGAGTCTCCTCTCACCCATGCTGTTGTCTCCCTCTCGCTCCTCCTCCCCGTTACTCTGTCTTCTCTACTCTGTTAAGCTCCTTCTTCCACATTTTGTAGCTGTCCTGATAGATGTGAGTGGCTGTTTTGGAAAGACGACTGATTTCTGTGGTAGTATTTCTGCAAATATAGCATATACAGCAGAGGTGGGCAAACTATGGCCCGCGGGCCACATCCGGCCCGCGGGATCCTCCTGACCGGCCCCTGATCTCCTGGCCCGGGAGGCTAGCCCCCGGCCCCTCCCCTGCTGTCCCCCCTCCCCCACAGCCTTAGCTCACTGCACTGCGGTCGCAATGCTCTGGGCAGTGGGGCTGCGAGCTTCTGGAGCAGCGCAGCTGACGAGCCTCTGCCTGACCCGGTGCTCTGTGCTGCGCGGTGGCGTGGCTGGCTCCAGCCGGACGGCGCCGCTGCCTGTCCTGGTGCTCTGGGCGGCGTGATTGTAGCGGCACCAGCCCCCGGTGCCCCAGGCAGCGTGGTATGGGGGCAGGGAGCGGGGGGGAGAGTGGTTGGATAGAGGGCAGGGGAGTTCGGGGTGGTGGTCAGGGGGCGGAGGTGTGGATAGGGGTCGGGGTGGTCAGAGCACGGGGAACAGGGGGGTTGAATGGGGGCAAGGGTCCTGGGGGAGCAGTCAGGAAGGAGAGGGGGGTTGGATGGGGCGGCAGGGGGCAGTCAGGGGCTGGAATTCCGGGGGCAGTCAGGGGACAGGGAGGGGTGGATGGAGCAGGGTTCCCAGGGGGGCAGTCAGGAATGAAAGGGGGAGTTGGATGGGACGGTGGGAGGCAGTCGGGGCGGAGGTTCTGGGGGTAGTCAGGGGACAGGGAGGAGTGGATGGGGCAGGGTTCCCAGGGAAGCAGTCAGGAATGAGTGGGGGGGATTGGATGTGGCGGCGGGGGACAGTCGGGGCAGGGAGGTCCAGGGGCGGTCAGGGGACAGGGAACTACGGGGGTTGGATGGGGCAGGAGTCCTGGGGGGGGGGGAGCATCAGGGGGTGAGAAGCAGGGGGAGGGGGTCGGATAGAGGGTGGGAGCCGGACCATGTCTGGCACAGCCTCCCCTAACCGGCCCTCCATACAATTTCAGAAACCCGATGTGGCCCTCAGGCCAAAAAGTTTGCCCACTCCGATCTACAGTGTGGAGTTATAAATTTTTAAATATAGATCATAATTATAATGTAGGAGGGGTGCTTACATAATAGGCATAAATAATATATTTGGATAAAATACATTAAACTGCTAATGCAATTAATTAGGTTGAGACTTTGATCACTCAGAAGCCAGACACTTCAAAGTTGCAATTCCAACAGCAGCTGAATGGTTCAAACTTCATTACCTCAGGGTCAAACTGTGCCCTCTGCATGCATGTGACTTCCATTGACTGGATTTCCCGCTGGGACTGGGTGTCACACATGCCATGGGAATTCAGGAGATGGCTCTTACGCCGTTCAGCGCTGGAGCCTTGGAGCCAAGGGTAGATACAGAAGAGATCCCCCAGGGCTGCAGAGGCAGGCAGCGAGGGTAACACGATTGTTGGCAGCCATGCCAGCCTGCCGGTGCATAGGAGCCACTCAAAGGGTGTAGTCTAGCAGGGGCGCCAGCCTCACGGACTCTTCTCCTATGCCGAGGACACTCAGGGAGACAAAGGGAGAAGCATAGTGAGCATCAGAATAACATTCCTTTGAAAAGGGTTACAAAATCACTGGCCAAATAACAAAATCCCTGGCCCTGAGCTCTATAGCCCCAACCTGCACAGACCTAACCAGCCAGCAGCCCTTGCATGCACATATGAGGTGTGTCAGCCAGTTTAGCCCCCTTAGGTTTGAGAAGTAGCTTAGAGATCTGTTATTTCCGTCGGCAGGGAGGCTTATGCGCAGCCATCTAAGCTAGCACGGGAGGCATTGATTCAGCCCTGTGCTACACAAATCACCCATTTTAGAAATGGTTTCGTCTAGCACAGTCCAGCCCCCAGTGCAGACAGGGCGTAATGTGACTAAACTCCTGCACCTTCACACAGGGTTAGACTAGATGGCCTTTGCGATCCCTTCTAAGCCTATGATTCTATGAAAACTGCTTTTGAAAACACATCTCCAGAGGAGGCAGGACCCCATCACTGTTTAAATGCTCCATGTTTATTATTAGCTTGTTATGATAGCAGCCGGGAAGAGCCCCCTCTCTTACCCCATCCGTCCCTTCTCCATGGAGCAGCATTTGAAAGGGCCCCCGTTCATCACTACCTTTACTCTACGCTGTTCCTTCCCACCTGTCTAATGGCTGTGTTTACACTAGCTTCACAGCCATGTTTATAAACTGGCTTTAAACACAATTCCCACTAGAGGGATTTACCACACTGTTAAGCCAGCTGGGCCAAAACAGTATTTTAAAAGAATGCACTAGACTGTGTCTCAGTCCAGGGCTTTGGCCACAAGACCAACCTTGGTCTGACCCACATCAGACTGACCAACTGTCTGCCCCTCCTCATGGTGGTAAGCAGGATTAGCAGAAGCCATGTATAAATCTGGTCTTTGAAGACAGCTGGGAGGCCAGTGCAGATGGGCCCAAAATGTTCTTCCAAACCCCTAGTCTTCCTGAGCTCCCAGCTAATAGACACATAGGCCAGAAGGGACCAATGTGATCATCTAGTTTAACTTCCTGCATTTTGGAGGCCACAGAACCTCACCCACCTATTCCTGTAATAGACCCATAACCTCTGAAGTCCTCAGATCATGATTTGAAGACTTCAGGTTACAGAGAATCCACCATTTCCACTAGTTCAAACCTGTACGTGACTTGTGACCCAGGCTGCAGAGGAAGGCAAAATAACCACCCTGAGGTCTCTGCCAGTGTGAGGCAGGGTCTCTGCCAAATTCCTTCCTGACCCCAAATATGGCGGTCAGTTGGACCCTGAGCATTTTGGCAAGACCCAACAGCCAGACATCAGGATAGAATTATCTGTAGTAACTCAGAGCCCTCCCCATGTAATGTCCCATCGCCAGCCAATGCTACTACCATTCGCAGATTGGCTACATGCCATTGTGGGCAGTCACACCACTCCCTCCATAAACTTATCAAGTTCAGTCTTGAAGCCAGGTAGGTTTTTTGCCCCCACTGTTCCCCTTGGAACTTCACTCCTCTGATGTTTAGAAACCTTTGTCTAATTTCAAGCCTAAACTGGTTGATGGCCATGGCCTGGTCCAGAGTGTATGCTTGCTGTCTTCCCTCAGCAGCTGCTTCCTCCTTCTCCTCTGTTTTCCTTCCTCCCTCTCTAGCTGTAAATCCATCTCTCCCTCCTCTTTTCCATGTTTCCCATCCACCCCAGAAACATCCCTGTCTCTCAGGTGCCCTCACAATGAGTGTTTCCTCACGTTCCCCCAGAAGCGTCTCTCCCCTCCCATACATGCTCCACAATGTATCACTCCTCTAGATACCCTCACAAAGTGGTTGTATGTCTGTCCCTCAGAAATCCTGCCCCAATCCCTCCACAGTGTGTGCACGCACACACCTACGTGAAGCCACTCCCCAGAGAAAGTTGATGAGTGCTGTGAGTGGCTGATGAGGGCAGAGTTGGCCTCAATAGGAGCTGAGGTTGGGAGCTGATTGGAAGACTGAGCTCTGCCCCTCAGCTCTTCTTAACTTCTGCAGTGAGACTGTCGTTTCCACTGCATGTGTGAGAAGCAGCTTTCCTAGGATAGGGTGTGTGCTCTTCACGGGCAATGCAGGAGATTCCCTCTGCCCCACAATGCAACTGCTTCTTCATGCATGAATGCTCCATGACAGAAGAAGTGAGATGGGCTTTTGTACCTCCGTCCTCTCCCACATCCAGGGTGCTGGAACAATTTGTACAGTGTGGATGCTGAGAGCCATTGAACCAAATTGTAAACCCTGTATATGATGGGATCCACTTCAAGCCAGGGGATGCGGCAGCTCCCCTAGTTCCAGCACCTATACCCCCATCATCAGAGTGGTGATAGGGCAGCAGTGCCAGACAACTGGTGCCTTTGCCCTAATCCTCCCACCCCCACCCCAGCACACTGAAGGTGCAGTTATGGTCAGGAGAGTGACGGTAGAAGAATAGCATTTTCTTTCCCAGCATCTTTGCTCCTTTTTCTCACCTCACTTCTAGAAGCCACCACAGAGCCAACATTGGATCCTATCCCAGCTCATGCATCTCCAACCGATTTGCTAACTAAGACAGTGTCTACACCACAAGTACGACTGTGATTTCATAAGCGCTTTCACCTTACGTCAGTCGCACTTAAACACCAGAAACAAAAATGAATGTAATTAAAAGCCAGCAAAGGGCAAAAAGATAGGAGTGGGGGAAAAGTAAGATATGATGACGAGTTTATGCTGACATGAGTTTGTTGGCTTCAGCATGTGTCTAAACACAAAGTTAAACCTGGTTTAACTCAAGATGTGATGTTAAACCAACTTAGTTAACCCAGGGCAACTTTGGCTACGTCTACACTGCAGCTGAAGCTGTAATTTCCAGCACGGGCTAGCGCACTAAAAATTGCAGTGTAGTCTCGGTAGCCCGGCCTAGTTACCAGAGTACAATTACATCCAAGACCCTGGGTGCGAACTCGGCAGCTATCCTGTACCTCTGCCCATGCCACTACAACTACGCTACTATTTTTAGTGCAGTAGCTCAATCAAAGCGAGCGTGTGTTCACCTACCCAAGCTGGAAATTACCCTTCCAGCTGCAGTGTAGATGTATCCTTTGTGCATACTTACCCAACGTAACCTATTTCAAACCGGTGTAAGTTTGCCCATGCGAGGGCTTGCACAGCTTAAACAAAATCACCTTTTAAACTGACTTAAGTAAAACTGGTGCAACTTCTGCGTGTAGACAAGTTGTGGGAGAATGTTAGGAAATGTATTGCCTTTAGATTATTTTAGGTTTGAGATATGTGGGAAGTAAAATATGTGGGTGGAAGTGAAATAGTGATTTGAAACCTCTAAGAGTGTGTCTACACAGTCCACGGCTGCAAGTCTCAGCCCAGGTCGACAGACTTGGGCTACTGCAGTAAAAGGAGCTGTGTAGATATTAGACTATCAGGGTTGGAAGGGACCTCAGGAAGTCGTCTAGTCCAATTCCCTGCTCAAAGCAGGACCAATCCCCAGACAGATTTTTTGCCCTAGATCCCTAAATGGCCCCCTCAAGGATTGAACTCACAATGCTGGTTTTAGGAGGTTAATGCTCAAACCACTGAGCTATCCATCCCTTTTTACAGGGGCTCTGAAACTTACCCCTCTTCTTTAGAGCCCAAGCAGCAGCATCTACACAGCTATTTTTAAAGAGTCCAAGTCCAAGTGTGTCCAGACAGGCTCTAAGATTCACTGCGGCTCACTTTGTACCGGTTGCCAGGAGCCACCCTAGAATGTTTGTTTGAAAGTCAGCAGTGGGAGGAGGCCGGCTGGAGAACGGAGTGTGGAGACTGGCCAGCTGGAATTGGTTTGGTCTGAGTTTGCCAGGAAAGGTGTCTCCAGAGATTGGTCCATCAGAGATGATGGGGGTCCAGGCTGCTGAGGGGGTGGCGATGAGACCTAACTGCAAGAACGTCAGGCTCTGTGACTTATGAAAAGGAAGCCTGCATTGAGGTCTGAGAGAAGATTTTCCGGGGCTTCAAAAGGACAGAGGGCACAGACAACTGATCAGTACCGGAGTTTATTCATTGGTCTGAATTGTAAATAACAAGTGACAAATTTGTTAATTCAGTTTGGAGCAGAGCTGTGGTGAATGATGATTTCTGAAGCGGCCTTTGAAGAACGCCTACCATACCTATCAGGGACCCCCATACTCCTATGTTTGTGAAATGACTTGGTGGGACTCAGTGCATTTCCTTGTGTACAGTTACCTACGTCATAAAAACTCTCACTATATACTTAACATTTCCCTTGAAAGTTATTATCTACTATGCATGTTCTGCTCTGCTTCCTTGATCTCATCAGTGGAAATGCTGCATTCTGGCCTTGTTTCTCTTCATTCACACCAGAGACATCTTTCCTTTTTCCCCTCCACTTTCTTCTTTTCCCTGCTGTGGCTGTGAGGAAAGCGAACACAGGTTAAAACATGGAAGGAGCAGTTTGGTAGGGGAGGGATTATAATGCGGTAGAAACAAGGCATGCTTTAATAACCGGCTGCCTCTTTTTCTCTCTCTCTTGCAGTTGTTGCAATCTCAGGATGTGAAAGAAGATGCTGTCCTTTGCTGTTCCATGGAGGTATGAAGGGGCTGTTGGGACCTCAGATATTCTGAGCCAAATTCCTCACAGCTTTGCACCTTGTGTCATTGTTTACACCTGTTCCAAGTGGTTGTAAAATCAGAACGGTGGTGTTTGCAGCCCCCCCTTTGCACTTGTTCTGCGCAGAGGTAAATGGTGACAGGAGGGCAAGGAGTGGAGAATCAGGCCCTCTTTTTTATATTTACTTTTTTAATTTGTTTGTTTATTTGAGGGACACTGCAACCAAAATGAAAGTTCTCAAGAGGGACCACAATGTCAGTCCCACAGCCTTGTACTACATATGACCCAAGGCCAAGGTGTGAAACCAAGCTCCTGACCACCTAGGATCATCAAAAATCCCACAACTCCTTTTCTGTGAAAAGGGTATTACCATTATGAGTGTGTCTGTTTCATTATATTTGAATATAGCAAACTACACTCTGCAGCCTTATTGCTTTGTGTTATGGTCCCATCACAAGCTATGTATAGTCAGGGCAGGCCAGTATTAGGTGGGGAATATCTGAAATAACACTGGCGATTCAACATGAGTCAGTACTGAGCAAGTGCCCAGCCCAGTGTGTGCTGGCTCTGAGCTCCTGGAAGGGCCGTTATACAAGTGAAATGTTAAGTTAATGTCCTAACCACCTAATGACCACAAGGGTGAAGTATTGAGTTCCTCTTTGCAGCACAAATCAAATTGGGTCAGGGGACCTAGATATAACCCAGTTGTTCCCTGTCTCACTTCCAATGCAATTCCAATCTCCCATCTAAACAGGACTTTTCCAGGGCTCAGTAACCAGGCTAAAGCTTTGGACGTGGTTACAAAATCCATTTAAGGTCCCATCTACTGCTCACAGTGGAATCTTGCTAGAACTTGGTCCCCCGTCGAGATGTTAAAACGTCTTAAGATAGGGCTACAACTCTTTTCCCCAGGCTCCTATATGACACAGGACACTTTCCGCTCAAAGACTGACATTCCTCTTACTGCCCTGATTTATTTTCAATTGCTGAGGATTTTCTTTCCCTTTCCCTCCCCCATTCAGTCCCCCATAGTTCTTATCATAGAATCATAGAATATCAGAGTTGGAAGGGACCTCAAGAGGTCATCTAGTCCAACCCCCTGCTCAAAGCAGGACCAATTCCCAGCTAAATCATCCCAGCCAGGGCTTTGTCAAGCCGGGCCTTAAAAACCTCCAAGGAAGGAGACTCCACCACCTCCCTAGGTAACGCATTCCAGTGTTTCACCACCCTCCTAGTGAAATAGTTTTTCCTGATATCCAACCTGGACCTCCCCCACTGCAACTTGAGACCATTGCTCCTTGTTCTGTCATCTGCCACCACTGAGAACAGCCGAGCTCCATCCTCTTTGGAACCCCCCTTCAGGTAGTTGAAGGCTGCTATCAAATCCCCCCTCATTCTTCTCTTCTGGAGACTAAACAATCCCAGTTCTCTCAGCCTCTCCTCATAAGTCATGTGCTCCAGACCCCTAATCATTTTTGTTGCCCTCCGCTGGACTCTTTCCAATTTTTCCACATCCTTCTTGTAGTGTGGGGACCAAAACTGGACACAGTATTCCAGATGAGGCCTCACCAATGTCGAATAAAGGGGAACGATCACGTTCCTCGATCTGCTGGCAATGCCCCTACTTATACAGCCCAAAATGCCGTTAGCCTTCTTGGCAACAAGAGCACACTGTTGACTCATATCCAGCTTCATATCCACTGTGACCCCTAGGTCCTTTTCAGCAGAACTGCTACCTAGCCATTCGGTCCCTAGTCTGTAGCAGTGCATGGGATTCTTCCGTCCTAAGTGCAGGACTCTGCACTTGTCCTTGTTGAACCTCATCAGGTTTTTTTCTGCCCAATCCTCTAATTTGTCTAGGTCCCTCTGTATCCTATCCCTACCCTCTAGTGTATCTACCACGCCTCCTAGTTTAGTGTCATCTGCAAACTTGCTGAGAGTGCAGTCCACACCATCCTCCAGATCATTAATAAAGATATTAAACAAAACCGGCCCCAGGACCGACCCTTGGGGCACTCCACTTGAAACCGGCTGCCAACTAGACATGGAGCCATTGATCACTACCCGTTGAGCCCGATGATCTAGCCAGCTTTCTATCCACCTTACAGTCCATTCATCCAGCCCATACTTCTTTAACTTGGTGGCAAGAATACTGTGGGAGACAGTATCAAAAGCTTTGCTAAAGTCAAGGAATAACACATCCACTGCTTTCCCCTCATCCACAGAGCCAGTTATCTCATCATAGAAGGCAATTAGGTTAGTCAGGCACGACTTCCCCTTCGTGAATCCATGCTGACTGTTCCTGATCACTTTCCTCTCCTCTAAATGTTTCATAATTGATTCCTTGAGGACCTGCTCCATGATTTTTCCAGGGACTGAGGTGAGGCTGACTGGCCTGTAGTTCCCCGGATCCTCCTTCTTCCCTTTTTTAAAGATGGGCACTACATTAGCCTTTTTCCAGTCATCTGGGACCTCCCCCGATCGCCATGAGTTTTCAAAAATAATGGCTAATGGCTCTGCAATCTCACCCGCCAACTCCTTTAGCACCCTCGGATGCAGCGCATCCGGCCCCATGGACTTGTGCACGTCCAGTTTTTCTAAATAGTCCCGAACCACTTCTTTCTCCACAGAGGGTTGGTCACCTTCTCCCCATGCTGTACTGCCCAGTGCAGCAATCTGGGAGCTGACCTTGTGCGTGAAGACAGAGGCAAAAAAATCATTGAGTACATTAGCTTTTTCCACATCCTCGGTCACTAGGTTGCCTCCCTTATTCAGTAAGGGGCCCACACTTTCCTTGATTTTCTTCTTGTTGCTAACATACCTGAAGAAACCCTTCTTGTTACTCTTAACATCTCTTGCTAACTGCAACTCCAAGTGTGATTTGGCCTTCCTGATTTCACTCCTGCACGCCTGAGCAATATTTTTATACTCCTCCCTGGTCATTTGTCCAATCTTCCACTCCTTATAAGCCTCTTTTTTGCGTTTAAGATCAGCAAGGATTTCACTGTTTAGCCAAGCTGGTCGCCTGCCATATTTACTATTCTTTCTACACATCGGGATGGTTTGTTCCTGCAACCTCAATAAGGATTCTTTAAAATACAGCCAGCTCTCCTGGACCCCTTTGCCCTTCATGTTATTCTCCCAGGGGATCCTGCCCATCTGTTCCCTGAGGGAGTCAAAGTCTGCTTTTCTGAAGTCCAGGGTCCGTATTCTGCTGCTCTCCTTTCTTCCTTGTGTCAGGATCCTGAACTCGACCATCTCATGGTCACTGCCTCCCAGGTTCCCATCCACTTTTGCTTCCCCTACTAGTTCTTCCCTGTTTGTGAGCAGCAGGTCAAGAAAAGCTTTGCCCCTAGTTGGTTCCTCCAGCACTTGCACCAGGAAATTGTCCCCTACACTTTCCAAAAATTTCCTGGATTGCCTGTGCACCGCTGTATTGCTCTCCCAGCAGATATCAGGGTGATTAAAGTCTCCCATGAGAACCAGGGCCTGTGATCTAGCAACTTCTGCTAGTTGCCAGAAGAAAGCCTCGTCCACCTCATCCCCCTGGTCTGGTGGTCTATAGCAGACTCCAACCACGACATCACCCTTGTTGCTCACACTTCTCAACTTTATCCAGAGACTCTCAGGTTTTTCTGCAGTATCATACCGGAGCTCTGAGCAGTCATACTCCTCTCTTACATACAACGCAACTCCCCCACCTTTTCTGCCCTGCCTGTCCTTCCTGAACAGTTTATATCCATCCATGACCGTACTCCAGTCATGTGAGTTATCCCACCAAGTCTCTGTTATTCCAATCACATCATAGTTCCCTGACTGTGCCAGGACTTCCAGTTCTCCCTGCTTGTTTCCCAGGCTTCTTGCATTTGTGTATAGGCACTTAAGATAACTCAACGATCGTCCCTCTTTCTCAGCATGAGACAGGAGTCCTCCCCTGTTGCGCTCTCCTGCTTGTGCTTCCTCCCAGGATCCCATTTCCCCACTTACCTCAGGGCTTTGGTCTCCTTCCCCCGGTGAACCTAGTTTAAAGCCCTCCTCACTAGGTTAGCCAGCCTGCTGGCGAAGATGCTCTTCCCTCTCTTCGTTAGGTGGAGCCCGTCTCTGCCTAGCACTCCTTCTTCTTGGAACACCATCCCATGGTCGAAGAATCCAAAGCCTTCTCTCCGACACCACCTGCGTAGCCATTCGTTGACTTCCACGATTCGACGGTCTCTACCCCGGCCTTTTCCTTGCACAGGGAGGATGGACGAGAACACCACTTGCGCCTCAAACTCCTTTATCCTTCTTCCCAGAGCCACGTAGTCTGCAGTGATCTGCTCAAGGTCATTCTTGGCAGTATCATTGGTGCCCTCCTTACATGCTGCTTCTGCTTTCCCCCTGGCTGACCGCCCTTGTGATAGGCCTGCACCACCCTCAATGCAGTGTTCTGATTGGCAGTCAGCAGTGAAATCTGGAGTGTCTCATTAGCCCCTAGAGATGAGCCATCACTTTAGGTATATACACTGCACGCTTGGTCTCAACCAGGCCTGGGGCCCAGAATCCTAAATGTGAGTCCCATCACTGTGCATACAGTGCCACGCTACCCGACTGACTTTTGCTGTATATTTTATATTGCACTTAAAAACTGCCTATGTTAAAAAGAACGTCAAGGTAGCAAAGTCAAGCATTCAGAAGTTAGGATATGCCAGGATTAAGGTTGCCTGTGCCTTTTATATGTTCAAAGCACCGCTCCCATTGACGTCAGTTGCTCAGCACTTCGGCAAGCCAGACCTCAGCGTCTCAAGCCAGGCACCCAGAAAATGAGAATACATCATTAGTGAGCACTTGTGAAAAGTTTGGTGTAAGTGACTTGCTCAGAATCACAAAGGGACTCTTTGTGGCAGAGGCAGGGATAAAATCCACTTCTCCAGAGCAGCATTCAACTGCCTTAAGCATGAGATCCTCCTTTGTCTTTTGTAATCCCCTGCCTTCTTCACTACACACCTTCCAACCTCTGCAACAAATGAGCCAGGGAGCCTACAGAGAACAGCCTCCTTCACTACCCAAACCTGATTCAACCCCAGAGCATCTCCCTCCTGTGCATTGAATGAGACAGGGGTCCTGTGGAAAAAATAGTATGCGATCATGTAATTAAAGACTGTCTCGTGGTCATAAGGCAGAAACACCCGGGGGCTGGATAAGGTTGCATAGACTACCTTGATTCTGACATTTCCTAATGTATGAGTGCTTGACTTTGTAATATTAATGTTCTTTTAATGAATTTTTGTGTGTAATTTCCTAGGTTTAAAAAAAAACTAACTGAAAACATTGAAATTCCATCATGTGGCATCATATTGAAACCCACATGGGTCATCAGCATGGTTGGAACCTTTATTCATATTTATTATTTGTATTACTGTAGCACCTAAGCACCCTAGTCATGGACCAGGACCCCACGGTGCTAGGTGCTGCCCACAGAACAAAAAGACTGTCCTAGATCCACCACACAGGCCTCTGCCACTTGAGCTAACGAAGTACCGGATAGCAATAGTAGGTTGTCATCCTCTGTGTGGACCAGCACTAGAGTGGAGGTGAAACACTTTGCCAGTAGGTTTCACAGATATTTTCTGACAGCAGTGAAATGGTGAGAATCAGGAATCATGAGTTCCATTCCAGGCTCGAAAGGGATATGAGCTGTAGTGGGCACCGATTCTTCTGCTTGTTCCCCCTGTCACTTACACCTCCAATCCTGGGAATTCTGGCTTTTCATCTGATTTGTCTCTCTTCCCTGACAGCCTCCAGCTGCCCGCCATCCAGCCTATGTGTTCCCCATCTTCACTGGTTCCCAGTCCCTTTCTGGACTTCTTGTCAAGCTCTTGTCCCCATCCCATTTCCCTCCCTTTCCCCTCTAGTTCCTTGTCCCAGTCTTTTTGCAGACAGTCCCCTTCTCCCTTGCACCCTGGCTTCTTGTCAGATTTGTCTCCCCTCCCCATCCCTTTCCCCCCATCACACTGGTTCCCAGTCTCCTGGCCCAACTAGTCTCAATCTCCTTTGAGGTCAGACTAGATGATCTGTTGGTCCCGTCTTGCCTTAAAATCTATGAAACTGTCTCCCGCCACCCAGCTTCCAGTTCCAGTCTCCCCACGTGGCTTCCTGTCCCAGTCTCCCTCTCTCCACCCCACCCGAGCCTCCAGTCTCAGTCATGTGTTGTCTTCCCCACCCAAGGATCCTTCTCCAAATCTGTCTCCCCCCCCCCCCTCCCCGGTTATGGTTCTTGTCCCCTCTCCAACTGAAAAAGGCTGTTTCTTCCTCCTGGGTGGCGGGAAAGGCGAATGCTGAGAGCACAGGAGAGACAGTGTCCCTGCTCTTAGTTTAGGGGCCCAACCCTGGCATGGCCCACAGCAGCTGAGAGTTGCAATTCCAGGGAAAGTTCTGCTCTGCCCTGGGTGGAGGAGCATGCTCAGTGTGGACGGAATAGTCAGAGCTTTTAGCTTCAAAGCTCTAGCAAGTCACTACTCAGCATGTGCAAACTGCAATATATATATATATTAAAGGCTTTTAACTTGGCCAAATTTGGGCAGTTTTTCGAGAGGCTGACAAAAGGCACATCCCTGACACAAAGGCCATCCCATCCCCTTGCCAAATTTCAAGTCCCTGCTTCAAAGTTGGAGGCGCTAAAGCATTTCAAAGAAACGGTTGCCAGAATTTAACATGGACAAAACAACTTATTTTTCACCAGTGTGTCTCTTGGAAATGGCTGAATTGTTTTGGCTGAAATTCTGCAAAAAGACTCAGACTGAGGCAGACACCTGGCTTGGGAAATTTCAGCTCAAATGGTTAAAGATTGGCAAAGTTATAAACAACCGAAAACAGGGTCTAATAATGGAAAGTGTGGAGCAACCTTAATAATAACCAGCGCTACCATAAGATAATAATAGGAAAAGGATTTGCAGCATTATGGCTGGAGCAGAGTCTGGCATTCTGGATACATGCGTTCTAGTCCATGCCTTGCCATGGGTATGTTGTGAACTCGGACTAGTCACCAACCTTTCTGTACCTCAGTTTCCACCTTTGCTGAATGGCTGCAATGCCGTATTCTACCCCACAAGACTGTTTTGAAGATTCATTGTTTTAAAGCAATTTGAGATTCTCATCACCATACCTGATAAATGAAAATCATCATTTTATAGAGATTACCAATTCAGTACAACCTTCCAAAATTTACATTAATGACTGGGGGTTATCTGACACTTGTGAATCAGCAAAATTACTGAATGAACATTTAAAAACCCAGACTATCATATCACAGCATGCATTTTGTTTTGTCAGATTGATTTTCAAGTGGGATTTGGTAAAGCATTCAGCACTACTCCCGTTGGAGTGAATGCTTTTGAAATTCCCACTCTGACTGTTCAGCTCTTCATGATATACCACTGAATGTTAAAAAATTTTGTTAAAATTTGTTTTTGGGAGGCTTAGGAATACATGGCCTCAATACAGTACCTAGTGAGTAACACTGAGAAGAGGGAAGACTAGCAATTATTTGAGCAAGATTAGAGGATCATAGAAATGTAGGGCTGGAAGGGACCTCGGGAAGTGATGATGAAGCCTCTTCCAGAGCTTAATTTATAGTTAGAAAGTGAGTATCTAACCTAAATCTCTGTTGCTGCAGATTAAGCCCATTACTTCTTGTCCTACCTCCAGTGCTCATGGAGAACGATCAATCACATGCTCTTTATACCAGTCCTTAACATATTTGAAGACTATTACCAGGTACCCCCTCAGTTGTCTTCTCTCAAGACTAAACAGGCCCAATATTTTTAGTCTTTCCATGTAGGTCAGGTTTTCTTTAAACCTTTTATCACATTAGTTGCCCTCCTCTGAACTCGCTCCAGTTTGTCCACATCTTTCCTAAGTTGCGCCCAGAATCGGACACAGTAATCCAGGTGAGGCCTCACCAGTGCCGAGTACAGCGTGATAATTACCTCCTGTGTCTTACATGCAACATTTCTGTTAATACACCCCAGAACGATATTAGCCTTTTTTGCATCACATTGTTATCTCATATTCAATTCGTGATCCACTACAGCCACCAGACCCTTTTCAGCAGTACTACCGCCTAGCCGATTATTCCCCATTTTGTAGTTGTGCGTTTGATTTTTCCTTCCTCAGTGAAGTACTTTGCACTTGTCTCTATTGAATTTCATCCTACCGATTTCAGACCAGTTCTCCGATTTGTCAAGGTAGTTTTGTGTTTTAATCCTACCCTCCAAAGTGCTTGCAACCCCTTCCAGCTTGGTATCATCTACAGATTTGATAAGCATGCTCTCCACTCCGTTATTCAAGTCATTAATGAAAATATTGAATACTATTGGATCCAGGACTGACACCTCTGGGACACCACTAAATGAACCCTGCCTTCCCAATTTGACAGTGAACCATACATAACTCCTCTTTGAGTACAGTTTTTCAACAAGTTGTGCACCCATTTCATACTAATTACATCTACACCGTATTTCCTTAGTTTTCTTATGAGAATGTCATGTGAACTGTATCAAAAGCCTTACTAAAACCAAGATATATCACATCTGCTGTGTCCTCCCTCTTCCCCTCTCCCCCCCACCCCATTCCACTAGGCCAGTAACCCCGTCAAAGAAGGCAATTAGGTTGGTTTGGCATGATCTTGACAAATCTATGCTGGCTATTCCTTATAATCCTATTATTCTCTAGGTGCTTACAAATTGATTGTTTAACAATTTATTTCAGTATCTTTCCAGGTATCAAAGTTAGGCTGACTGGTTTACAATTCCCTGGGTCCTCTTTGTTCCGCTTTTAAAAGATAGATACCATGTTTGCTTTTCTCCTGTCCTCTGGGACCTTGCCTATCCTCTGAGTTCTCAAAGATAATTGCTAATGTTCTGAGATTGCTGCAGCTAGTTCCTTAAGGCCTGTGGATGAATTTAATCAAGCCCTGCCGACTTGAATACATCTAATTTACCTAAATATTCTTTAACCTGTTCTTTCCCTATTTGGGCATATATTCCTTCCTCCTTGTTAATATTAATTGTGTTGAATATCTGGTCACCAATAACCTTTTTAGTGAAGGCTCAAGCAAAATAGGCATTAAACACCTCACCTTCTTGGTGTCATCAGTTATTAGCTCTCCTTCCTTGCTAAGTAGAGGACCTACACTTTCCTTCATTTTTCTTTTGCTCCTAATGTATTTAAAGAACCTCTTCTTTTGGCCTTTTCTGTCTCTTGTTGGTGTCACTCATTTTGTGCCTTGGCCTTTTTGATTTTGTCCCTGATTTTGTTCTTGTGAGCTGTTGCTGTTGTTAAAGCACAATCCTGCTTCCTTTAAGACAAAACAAGGTGAACACACACAAAAAGAGGAGCGAAAAATACAACAAAGATAGAAACTTCATCTTTCACCTTCAGCCCTGCTGCTGGAAAAGTACAAGAAGAACATGTAGTCACCTTAGCAGCCACTCTGTACCAAACTTGTACCAGCATCAGATGTTTTTGGCATTGCATTTAACTGCCTTTCTGGTCACAGGCTTATAGCAGTGTTGCAAAATATGCAAGCGTGGCCATCTAAACCAGACTCTTATTAGACAAAAGGAAAAAGGAGAGAGAGAAGAAAGAGAATGATTAAGGTAGGGAAGGAAAAGGACACAGTGTGTGGGGGACAAAGTTTCACATTCCAGGTGGTGGTTGGGATCTGAAGCTGATGGAGGTAGCGATGTCAGCATCTGTCTCCCTCTCTCTGGCCCAGTCTGGTCAGGACATATTTCAGGGTTAGGATGAAGAAGGTCCTGTGGATCCCAGTAGACGATGGAGGTGGTAGCTTTATTGATAAAGCTCGCTCTTTCCCCATCTCTCATCTTTCAGTCAGCTAGCATCACGGTAGCCAGCTTTTTCTCCCCAAAGTCTCTTTTGGAGGACACAAAAGGGGGAGTCTTGAATGGAATAGCCTACCCCCCTCCTTATTTTGTCCACCAATTAGGCCTAATTTCTGACACACCAATTTTGGTTCATTAATTGATGGTTGCACACTTTTCTTGTTTGCCAGGCATGATCTTGAGTTATATCAGTAGGGCCTTTTTATTTGGACTAATTCAGTCTTTGTATCTCCTTTGTATCTTTGCCCATCAACATTTATTGTCACAGGTTATTGTGACACTTTATAAACTTTCTTACAGTTGAGCTCACAATAAAGATAAATTTGTAGGCCCAGTTATCACACTATACCTGTGTCACATTTGCACCCATAACCAGGTAGTTCAGCGTACAAGATCTCAAGGTTTGCACTCATATCTCAGTTGCAGGTACTAAATGCAGGTGAGGACTTCGTCTCCAGAAAGGAGGGCTCCACTTTTGGAAATCAGCCCTATTATGTAAATATTTTGTCCTTATAATTGAATGCTGTTCAGTGTAGCCTCCAGAAGCCCTTGAGTTGTTACATGACAGCAAACATCAGACCATCTGTGGCTCTTCCGCCATTGTTTCTCTGCAGCCAACATCACTTTTTCAGAGGTGCCATATGCTTGCATCCAGCTCTGCACTTTCTTCCTCCTTTAATAATTTACAAGCAAGGGTGCCTGCAGGATAACTTTCCAGGAGAGTCTGCACAAAGTGAGGGATTCTGGTAGCAATGTTGTGATTAACTGAGCTTTATATTTCCCTTGGGCCCCCCACCACCCCACATGACAAGCCCAAGCTGACATCTTAGTCACAACCAGGATAGTTTTAAAACTAAACAATTATAAACACTGGAGTGGTGACTTGCACTTTAACATGCAACTTTCAACCCTTCTCTCTTGACAGCTGCAAAGCACCGGCCGGCTGCTGGAGGACCAGTTGCCTGAGATGATGACAGAGCTGCTGGCAATAGCACGTGACAAGATGCTGTGCCCCTCGGAGTCCATGCTGACACGGTCCCTCCTCCTTGAGGTCATTGAGCTGCACGCCAACAACTGGAACCCCCTGACGCCCACCATCACACAGTACTACAACAAGACAATCCAGAAACTGACAGCCTGAGAACGTGGGGCGGTGGGGATGGAAAGGAGCAGGAAGAAGACATGCACCTTAAAAGGAAACAGGAAGGAACTGTGCTACAAATTGATCAGCTACTGGAGAGAGAAGCGAGAACCTTTATGAGAAAATACCTAAGAAGACGAACCCCAGCATGCTTAAGAATATGTTCATGAGGTTGGGGGGCAGGGGCATGTTTCTTTTCAGCTGTGTTGCGGAGCACCACTCCTCTTTCCTGCTGAGTTTTTGTTTCAGGTTTCTTCTATTAAATCATTGCTCATGCAGCCGCGCATCCCGCCGTGTTATTGTTTGGCTTTAGAAAGAACACGGAGAATTTGAAAAGCAAGTGGAAGTGCAGGCTAGCATTGTTTTCACGCCATTCTCTTGGCTTGCACCAGCCAACTGGCAGGAGACAACACACAGCAGATGTCTTGGGAGGACAAAGAAAGACACGTTCCACACCAGACGCCGGTAATTGACGGCTTTTGTCAAAGCGAAGCTTTCATTATTTTTTCCCCCTCCCCTTGTCTTCAACTTTTTATTCTCCCCCCCCACCTCCACCCCTCCGCAAAATCCCCACCAACACCTGATTCTAGGTTAGGATTTCACACAAGATGATTTATTTATTTGCACTGGGTTTTCTTTTTGCTTTGTTGTTGTTTTATTAGGTTTTTTTAAACGGACATTTGCTATCAACTTTGAAACATGAAAATAACATTATAATGTGAGCTCTTGAATGGTTGGCACAAGAGTGTTAAATTGGAAGAAGAACTTAAAAAAATCCAAAAGCCACTTTAGAAGTATCATAGCCACAGTCTTCTTGCCAGTAACCTATCAAGGTAATTGAAAAAATGTACACTCTGAGCTGGTAATTCTAAGAAACACAGGCATTCTGCAGCTGTTTGCTGCTAAAGACGCAGTATTCCTCATCCACTAAACTATAATCCATTTATTTTTTGTAACTTACTTTGTTTGTTTGTTTAAAGAGTGCTTTATTGTAATTACTGTCACAGTTGTAATTATACATTTAAACCAGGTCCCTTATGCTTGATCCTAATAATAGACAGGGTGAGGGAAAAATTAAGACTTGAAGTTCTTCTTTGGAAACTGGTAAATAGAAGGTGACAAGTTTATGGCATTGGAAAGGAAAAAAGAAAAGCCGAAAATATAGGTTTCAGGTTTGGCTTCTAATTAGCTAAACTTTCCTAACCAGTGTCTCTCGGTTTGCATTGCATAGACGTGGAACTCAGAAGGAGGCTGTCCCCGTCTTTTGCTTTGTCAGAAGCATAGTCTGTTTAGTCGGTGTAACTAATACAGCCTCTGATATGGAGGAGGGTCAGAGCGGGTTGTTTCGTTCCACTAAATGAAGTGTAAAGAGGAGAGCAATGTGAATGGCTAGAGATGGAGTAGAGGTAGTACGAGAAGGAAGCCACAGTGCACCTCACTGGCCTTACCTGTGTAACCCACTGGTGAGTGTGTGTTACAATTCCCATTCTGTGTCCAGTTCACAGAGGATATGAGTCTGTTACAGCCCCAGCGAGGGACTTTCAGCTCGAACTGTAACAGCTCATGCTTTTAGCTCTGGCGATCTCTGGTTCAACCCCTGGTGGGTCAGACAAGATGGCAGCTATCACGCAGTGGAAGCTTGTCTGGAATTCAAACTGCTGTGGGCCTCAGACACTTAGGATGAGCTTCCTTGGATCAAAGGAAGGATGTAACTCACTGGTGAGCGTGTGTTACAGGTCCCCAACCTCCATGCCCAATGCGCAGAGAGATGAGTCTGTTACAGCCCCAGCTAGAGAGGTTTGATTCTTTAGAGCAAGCTGTCACAGTTCATGCTTTTTGAGCTCTGGAGATGCCCAGTTCAGTCTCCAGTGTGTTGGCAAAGGCGGCAGCCATCACATCTACTTATCCCACCATATTTAACACGAGTGCAGTTTCACTGGTGTTAGAAACATTGGGAGCCCTTTGTAAAGAGGCTTTTGACAGAAATTTAAGCACTGTGTTCTCTAGACCTGATCCAAGCAGGATTAGGTGATTCACTTGCTTAAAAACCCTAGCGCTCCGTCTACTCTAGGGTTCTCAACAATGCTCACACCAGTGAAGCTGACGTGGTGTTGGCAATGTTGAGAAGTGTTTGCAGAATGCCCCTAGGGCAGATCAGTCTAGCATGAGAAGTGAAGCCAGTGACTTGACTTGATTAGGGAAGAAGGTGAGCTGTTAAGTGTGCGACGTGCTTTTAGACTGAGATGGATCCATGTCAGTCGTAAAACAAGTATTAGTTTTGAAGCACATGCAAGTTTGGCAGAGAAACCGCAGCTTCTAAGCATATGGTACATTTATTTTTTAAAGTATCTATTCTGTAGTAAGTCTGTAATTCCTAAGAAGAGCAGAGCTGCCCACCAAACCCTTCCTTAGGGGCCAGTCCCACAGGACGGCATGGCTTTAATTCCCAATGATGCCAGCGGGATTTGTGGGTGCTCATCAACTTGCAGGCTTAGGGCTTTAATATATAATATAAGGCAAGAGATTTGTGAGAGATCGACGTAAACACAATATTTACCATTTGGGGTCTGAGTAACGTTAACTAGATTTATGGATCCTGTTGACTAACTTCAGTTTCTTTTTTGGAAAAGGAGATCTGTTCCAGCCCCGTTTTTGAAACATGCTTTGAAGTTACTTATTTCAGTAACTTTGTATTGGTAAAGAGGGACAGGTAGGCCATTACTTCACTTCCTGTATGGTGACCAGGAAATGATGTCCAGGCTTAGCGGTTGCTTCTTTATTGATGCTTTTATTTACTGCATCACTTCTGGTGCTTACTTGATGAAGTATAACAGAATTAGGGGGTGGAAATTTCCCTTTATTTGTTCAGCACTTATTAATGGAAGATTAGAGAAGGAAGTGACAGTACATAACCCTCCCTCCAGGCACCTGTGATCTGAGCATAGCTGCCAATGCTGGGTGACTCTGACTGTTAAGATTCATATATAATATCTGCCTTATTTCATTGCTGCAACAGGTCTCAGAAACTCACTTGGAAAATCTGTTTTGGTGTTCGTAACACTCACAAGCTGTTTTCCAAAAGACAGTTTGTGATTAGGGGGCTACTGATCAGTGCTTATAATGTGGGAGGATGGTATATTCCAATTTTTTCTTCACTTTTCTCTGTTATTCAGTTTTCTTCCCTTTCCCCTGGTAGTAAGAAGTATGGATTCGGCAAACCCACCTCTGGCACCATGAAACTGGAGTGTAGCTCCTGATTAAACATGAGACCCAAACACTTAACCCCCAGATCCAAATACTCACCCACCTTGAGGCAATACAGATCTGGATCTGAACTCCACAACGTAGACCAATAGAGTGAATTTCTGCGTGCTTGTTGACAAGAATAAAGATTCAATCCAGATCTTTTTTGGATGTTCAGTATGTTTTATGGCAGTGTAAGAGAGAACCAGATTTGTCCGTTACTTGGGGGGAAATTATTTGCAGGAAGCCAAGTTTGAGGGCAAAAATTTCCAACAGAGAAAATACCACAAGAGGAGAGGAGATTTTTTTTTATGGTTCACAGTTATTCGAAACTTCTCTGCTTGGGTCTTTTCTAAGGTGCATACAAAGCAAGAGAAAACAGCAGGAAACAGAATCCTCAACAGTAGCATGTCCAAGAAACAAAGAGAAGACCTTGATTCATCTGTAAAAAAATTGCCTAATGCACTGGACTTCTGTGGAAAGACTGATTTCTAAGTTCCAGAAACAGTCTAGGGATTAGCTCTCTGAAGACTAACACTTGCAGTACCTCAGCATTAGATTGTCTGTGAGAAAACTGTGTCACAGTAGGGGCAGCAATATTTTATAGTGAATATCCATGAGAGATTGGACTTTATAGAACAACAAAGCCCAGCAGTGTTATAAGGTTCAGGGTTGTAGCCTTTGAATCTAAACCCTCCTTAAGGTGTTTGCCCTCTGATGCCTTGCCCCTTGGGTGTGAAGGTGTGAAAGAAACAGCGGCTTAAGACTGGATTCAGTGCAGTCTCACAGAATTGTCATGAAAATTTACCAACCTGAACACAAACTCTACTCACCCCCTTTTCAAGACGATGCTAAAGATGGAAAACAAAAATTGTCAAGGTTGATGTAATGTGATATGTGGGTTATCCACAGTTGATTATTTGATTTGCTTTAGAATGTCCACAGCCAATCAGACTAATTATTTAAGCAGCATAGTATATCCACTTGCTGCCGCTGCTTTTTCAGACTTGAACAAAGAATTTAAAAGTGATTTCTTGTTTTATTTGGGGGAGGGGGTTAAAGAAAAACAACCCCTAAAATACAGGCAATAAGGGGAAATGTGTGAATGATCGAATTGAGCCCTCCGATAACCACGATCTCCAGCTCCTGTTCCCAGCCCTCCCAGTATACATGCCAGCTTCTGTGGCTCCTGTCTTTCACCCAGTATAATCTGCAACATTTCCAAGTTGACCTCTGACTGTATCAAAGGAAGGGAAAAAAGAAGAACCCAGAGGAGAATTGGAAATTGCATTTCTAAGACTTGAATTTTCACCTAATCACTGGGAATTTTCTTGGAGCACCAAGAGGCAAAGCCAAGCCACATGACAGTAATTCTGTTCAAATGCTTCTCCACCGCCAGCCATGAAGGTTTAGTCATAGTTTTCCTTTACTAGAGGTTGCCTTCTAGCTGCAGTCCTGTACCCAGATATTCAGGTTTAATGGATTTGGCCTGTTACTTTGTTCTGTCGCCCTGAAATTTTCCCCCAGCCTTTTTTGGACAGTGTCTAAGAACTTCCCGTGATGTGAAATCCATCTTTCAATGATTTGTGATTTGTGTATGACAATTAAAGTGTGTTCATTCTGCCATTAACTGCTTTGTAATTTGAAATTTTGATTGTTCCATAGGTACCCGTGAATCTAAATGTTGACTGAAAATGTATTTTTTCCCCTGGAACTATACACACCACCAATCATATCTTTTGAAAGTCCATTGATAACAATAAACTTTATCTATGACATTGCTACCACTGAACAGCATTGCTAAGGAATGAAAGAAACAGTACAAAATAGCATTTTTCTCCATCTAAGAGTGGTCACCAATTTATGTTTCCAGGTTTCTCAATAGTGAGAGACTGTCCACCATATGAATGTGAAAGCATCACCAGTACCACTGGTGTAAATAACATGCATTCTATAAGATGCTCTGTGGTGGGAAGCCTCCAGCAAAAGAAGTGATGCCAAGATACAACTAGATCCAATATTATAGGTTCACTAGAAATGTCTAGAAATCAGCACTGTAAAACCATCTCTGTTTTTAATATTTTCACCTAGTCATGGTAAGGTCAAGTACAAAAATCCAAGTGAGTTGGTTTGTGTTTTACATTCTTTATACCCACCAAAGCCTGTAATTATTAAGGCCATGTCTACACTAGCATTTATGTCCGCAAACTTTTGTCACTCAGAGATGTGAAAAAGCACACCCCTGAGCGACATACGTTTCGCTGGCATAAGTGGTAGAGTACACTGTGCTGTCTGTGGGACAGCTTCTCCTGCTGAAATAGCCACCGCTGCTCATTGGGGGTAGTTTAATTATGTCAACAGGAGAGCTCTCTCCCGTGGGCATAGAGCGGCTACACGAGAGATCTTACAGCGGCGCAGATGCATCGGGACAGCTCTGCTGCTGTAAACTCCCTAGTGTAGACGTAGCCTTAGTGTGCACTGAGTTACCTTTTGAAGGAACATGAGTTACCATTTATGTTTCTTCATTAGTTTTGGCCAGTTTCAACCTTTGTGTTCTCAATAAACGTAGATTTCAAAAATTGTTCCCTTAAAATTAAATCAGTGGGGGGAGGGGACGGGAAGTCCAGGTAGGGTATGTCTACACTACCCGCTGGATCAGCGGGCAGCGATCAAACCAGAGTGGATCGATTTATCGTGTCTAGTCTAGACGTGATAAATCGACCCCATGTGCTCTCCCGTCAACTCCTGTACTACAGTGCCGCGAGAGGTGCAGGCAGAGTCAACGGGGGAGCAGCAGCAGTCGACTCACCGCGGTGAAGACACCATGGTAAGTCGATCTAAGTACGTCGACTTCTGCTACATTATTCACGTAGCTGAAATTGCGTAACTTAGATCGATCCCCCGCCCCGTCCCCCCTCCATGTAGACCAGGGCTTAGATATGTCAGGTCAGATCTTCAGCTGATGTGAGTTGGAGTAGCGTCACTGAAGCTATCTCAGGTCACACCAGCTTAGGATCTGGCCCTTCATCCATAGGTCATTAAATTTGTCCCGCCCTCTGCCCTGAGAAGATATCTCCTCATCTGTGGTTTGAGGATCTAGGTGGAGAAAAGCAGTGATACTGTTGAGAAATCCCTGAGATGAAGCTACACAGGCAAAGAACATTTTCTCTGTGTTACAGTAACTAAATTTACTGAGAGGATGAAGGGAGAGGGAGAAGCTCAAATGAAGAACAGATTTGTGGAGTCTGCCACTACAAAGTGGTTAGCCGTCTGCCCAGAATCTATATGGCATGTGATTAGACTGGTTCCTAGTGAAATTATTTCCGAATCGAAGGTTTTAGTTCTCCACAAAGTGACCTGTGTGTTTTCCCGTGAGGGATTTCACCACTGTTTGGAGAAGACATCGTTTATATGAAAGGTGAAACACAAAGAGGGGAGAGTAGTAAAGTAAGTGATATGCTTGGTTCTCCCCTTGCCCCTGAAGGAGATTAATTTGTATCTATTCTTGGCGTGATGGATGACTTTGAAAGAAAAATTGTTAGAAGCCCCTATGATTTATTTTCGTTCACAAGCTTAGCCTTATTTTTACAAACACCTCTCACTTGGAAGTCTCAGAATCTTAAACTTGATTTTTATTCCCCCTCTGGGCGTTCTGTGGATTTACACTAATTTTGTTCTTTCCACTAAGTTATTATCCCATCCTTTTGTGATCTCCAGGAGAAATATCACTAAAGCTTTCGAAGTCCAGTGTCAAAAGCAAAGGGAGTTGTGGTTTCCTTCAGAACACAGTCACGCTAACAATGATTTTTTTAAATGTATTTATTGTGTTTGAAAATTTAATCATTTATCACATTTGTTAAACTAGGCGCTTTTTTAAAAAAAGAGAAAAGGAAAAATATTTTGGCGGGGGGAAGAGACTAGCTATTTGTACTAGGGGAGAAAAACACCATCATTTTCTGCTTTTCCTAGACAGTTAAGACAAGGGAGATAACTCTTCATGGCAATTCAGTCTTGTTTATAGAACATCCAGAACCACTGTATGCTATAAAATACATCATCTGCATAATAAATGTTTAAAGCCTGACATTTCACCATCTCTCTCTTGATATGTGGTATCAGTTTTGGTGGTCTGCTAAGATGTTTATTTTGTTGAGCTTGGAACTAAGTATGGAAGAAAAAAAATACCTGTCTGGTTAGAAATTTAAAGGAGGGATTCATTCTTCCTTCCTTTATTATTCAGCAGGCTGTGCTGCATGTCTGATCCATTATCACCCTGTCCTGTACTCCTCTCTAAGGCCCCAATCCTGTGCCATGCAGAGGGCTCAGAATGGAAAATTAAGGCGCTCGCAAGTTCACATGATCCAGGCTTTAGAAGGCTGGATTCTCCCATTAAAGTCATTAGAGTTTTGCCGTTGGCTTCAATGGGAACAAATTTGGGCCCTGAGAGTCCATGCAATGCCCACTGAAGTCAATGCAAAAAGACTGTATTTGGCTTCAGTGGGCATTGGATCAGGCCCAGTCTTCTGGCTCTGCTACTGATCTGATTCCATTCCCCACGAAGAAACAGCGCAGGGGCATCCAAAGCGATACCCATTAGATTCTCTTTTCCCCTGCTTCTGTTGAAATTGATAGCATGACTAAATACCTCAGTATAAGCTTTTGTTTTGTTACTTTGGGGAGAAAAGGGGTTTGCACATTTTTGTTGCTGTTGTAAAAGTCTGCATTTTAATATATGCAAAAACTCACTTGCTGAAACTATCATTTTTATTATATTATGGTTTCATCAAAATGGATGACAAATAGTGCAACTATTATGGTGAATTGTGATATTAATCACAGAATAAATATTGAAATCAATGTTTAGAAACTTCCATTGCCTCCTTATTTTGCCACGTTTTGCGGGGAGGGAGGGTTGTTTTTGTTTTTGTAGTATTTGTGTTCCTCACATATTTCATGTCGGAGCTCTATAAAAAAGTAACAGCCCCCCTCACACAAAATAATTCAGCACCCATGGCTTATCCAATACTGCTGGTTCCCTTTAGGGCAGCCAGTTAACCTTAATGAAAATGAAGGCCCAAATCAAGGGCCGTTTACATGAAACATCCGCATCTCCCATTGGCTTTTATGGGAGTTCATGGTGTTCCTTTGAGGATCAGGCCCCGAAGTCTTAATTGCTAGATCAAGGATCCAGGTATTCCCTAGCTGTGGGAAAGTTCCTTTACTGAGCCAAACTTTGCAGCATGGGCCCAACTCTGCCCTGGAAACACAGCCGGTTCAAATGTTGTGCAAAGCTGGCTGTAAGAGTTCTCTCCTGGCCCCATAGGCTACCCCAATTCTGCACAAGCCAAAACTGTTAATAACATCAACACGGGATGATTCTATCTTAGACTTAGTCTTCACAGCTAAAAAGGAACTGATCACAGAACTAAAAATTAATGGCATCTTAGGTACAAGTGATCATGACTTGATCACATTGATCATGTGCAAACTGAATAAAGTCCAGACCAGTAATATATGTAGTTGGTGCATTAAAAGGGCCAGTTTTACAAAGCTGAAAACAATTATGAGTCATATCAGTTGGGAGGAAGAATTTAATCAGAAAAATGTGAATGATAATTGGGAATTGTTTAGTAACACTTTACTAGATGCCCCCAAAAGCTATAATTGAGGAAGAAGGGTGTATTGGTTAAAAGACTCACCGGGTCTAGAGGGGAAGTGAAGGCAGTTACAAAAATTAATGTATAATACATGGGAAAAGGGGAAGTTGATAGTAAGTAATATAAATCAGAAGCTAGGAATTGTAGAAGATTTATATGGGAAGCAAAAGGCCAAAGGGAAAAATTTATGACCAGCAGAGTTAAGGACGATAAGAAGGAGTTTTTTAAAGTATGTTAGGAACAAAAAGAATCCTAACTGGTATTGGTCCATTACTAGATGGAAATGGCAGAATTATCAATAATAATGCAGAAAAGGCAGAAGGGTTCAATACATATTTCAGTTCTGTATTTGGGAACCAAACGGGACGTAGTCATATCATATGATGCTAACACTCTTTCCATTCCATTAGTATCTCAGGAGGAGCAACTACTAAAGTTAGACATTTTGAAATCGGTAGGTCTGGATAACTTGCATCCAAGAGTTTTAAAAGAGCTGGTTGAAGAGCTCACTTGAACATTAAAGTTGATTTTCAATAAGTCTTAGAACACTGGGAAAGTTCCAAAAGACTGGAAGAAAGTTAATTTTGTGCCAGTATTTAAAAAGAGTAAACAAGATGACCTGAGTAGTTATAGACCTGTTGATCTGACATCAATCCTGGGTAAGAGAATGCAGCAGCTGATAGGGGACTTGATTAATAAAGACTTAAAGGAGGGTAATATAATTAATGTCAGTCAACATGGGTTTATGGAAAACAGAACCTGTCAAACTAACTTGATATCTTCTCTTTTTTTGTGAGATTATAAATTTGGTTGATAAAGGTAATAGTGGTGATACATTACACTTAGATTTCTGTAAAGGTTTTGAGTTTGTATCGCTCGACATTTTGATTAAAAAAATAAAACAATATCAAATTAATCTGGCACACATTAAATAGATTAAAGGCTGGTTAAATGATAGGTTTCAAAATGTAGTTGTAAAAAGGGGAATCACTATCAAGCAGGTTTCCACTGGGGTCCCACAGTGACCCCAGTTCTTGTGCTAATGCTATTTAACATTTTTATCAATGACCTGGAAGAAAACATAACATCAGGGCCAGCTTTAGGCCGATTCCCTGGAATCGGGCCCCGTGGGTAAGAGGGCCCCGCGCCCACGCCTAAGAGGGCCCATGCCTTAGGCTCACCCGGCGGCAGTCCACTCCGGCGGCATTTCGGCAGCGGGGGGGGGTCCACTCCGGGGTCTTCGGTGGCATTTCGGCGGCGTGGGGTCCTTCAGTGCCGCGGAAGACGCGGAGCGGACCCCCCACCTCTGAAGTGCCACCAAAGACCCAGACCGCCGCAGGGTAGTCTAATCGGGCCCCGCAGGTCCTAAAGCCGGCCCTGCATAACATCATCACGAGATGAAACAAAACTTGTGGGCGTGGTAAATAAGGAAGAAGACAGGTCCCTGATACAGAACAATCAGATTTCATGATAAGCTGGTTGCAAGCAAACAATATGCATTTTAATACGACTAAATGTAAGTGTATACATCTAGGAAAAAGCAATGTGGGCCATACTTACCCGATGGGAGACTCAATCCACCCCCAAATCTTTTTCAGAGTCACTGCTTCTAGGATAATCAGCTGAACGCTAGCTCCCAGTTCAACACTGTGACCAAAAGAGCTAACGCGATCCTGGGTTGCATAAACGGGGGAATCTCTAGTAGGAGTAAAGAGGTTATTTTACCTCTGGATTTGGCACTGGTGTGGCTACTGATGGAAAATACTGCGTCTAGCTCTGTTGTCCCCAGTTCAAGAAGGATGTTGATAAATTAGAGAGAGTTCGGAGAAAAACCATGAGAATGATTAAAGGATTAGAAAACCTGCCTTATAGTGATAGACTCAAAGAGCTGAATCTATTTAGTTTACCAAAGAGAAGGCTAAGGGGTGACTTGATCATAGTTTATAAGTACCTAAACGGGGAACAAATATTTAATAATGGACTCTTCAGTCTAGCAGAAAAATGGATAAACAATCTAATGGCTGGAAGTTGAAGCTAGATAAATTCAGACTGGAAATAAGGCATAAATGTCTAACAGTGCAGGTAATTAACCATTGGAACAAGTTATCAAGGGTCGTGGTGGATTCTCCATCACTGGCAATTTTTAAATCAAGACTGGATGTTTTTCCTAAAAGTTCAGAAAAAGGAAGGTGTGTGGCCTGTGTTATCCAGGAGGGCAGAGATGATCACAATGAGAACTGCTGACCCAAAGCATCGTTAGTAACATGCACAGAAGACAAGGTATTCAATCCGATTCTGCAGTTATTAAATTCACACACACACAGAGCAATGTCTCTTTGCCTACCTCAGTTACAGTTGTATTGATTTTCTTTCTTTTTTTCCAGGGAAGATCAGTTTAACATGTTCCAGGGATTACTGTGTTTTAACCTTTCACCCTGGTCTAGACATCACTGAGTATCCACTGTCCCTTTTTAATGAGAAAATGGAGCCCCCTGCGGTCTTTCTGGCTGGACAGCGGAGCCAGCAAGATTCCCAGGAACAGATGGTGGGATTTTCTGACTGCACTGATACCACCAACCTGGCTCCCTCCAAACTACCCAAGTAAATTATTAAAGATGCAGTTTCCTTTCATCTTGCCAGTAAAATCTATCTTTGCTCTGTAATCCTGTGCATTACTGTCATTGCAGAGCAAAGCACTACGCAGCACTCTCCCCTGCTTCGCATAAGGCTGTTGCATGTGTGACGCTCAGCACTGTGTGTGGTTACGGAGAGGGCGAAGGAGGGAGATGCTACACAATGCAGGGAGGTCTCGAGGGGACTGGGAGTTGGACTCCTGTGGCCATCCTCCCATTGACTTACTACCTGATGCTGCGTAAGCCACAGCCTCTCCGTGCCTGAGATTCCCCATTGGCAAGGTGGGGAATAATGCTGGTGGAAGGTATTGTGAGGCTCCGCTAATGTTTGTAAAGTCCTTTAAGACAGAGTTTCTCAACCCAGGGGGCATGACCCAAAACTGAGTCCCCAGAATGCATCAAAGGGTCACATGGGAGACCTAGGGGGTGGGGTGGGTCCTGTTCCCAGGGAAGGAAGGAGGCTTAGGGGGGATAGGGGGCTTGCAAGCCGCCTCCACACTCACCCCACAGCGGTGGCTGCCAACCCACAGAAGTGTTTGGGCTCAGCTCCCCGCTCTGGGCATTGCTGCCTGGTGCCCAGGGCTGCAGTGCTGCTCAGGGTTAGCCCAGGTGCCGCTCCATCATGATGACGGGGGTGGGTGGGGGAATGGGGGCTGTCAGAGCAAATTTCAGTGAGTGGTGCTGCAACTCCATGCACTAGGTCACAGTACCATTCACACAGATTTTGCCCGTCCACCCGCTGTCAATGGGCTAGGCCAAACCTGAGCATCGCTGGGACCGCAGAGGTCTAAACACCTGGAGAGGGGAGGGGAGCCTAGCTAGCCCCATGGGAGAGGAGCCACAGGAGCTGCTGCTACAGTACACCTGGTGTCCTTATTTAGTACTTACAACGTTAATGTGTATATTACGTATCGTGGGTAGGAAATATTTAGTAAGTTGGATGCTTTTTGCACTAAAGCTATTTTCTGGATCGCAGGAGGCCATCAAGGTTTACAAATGGGTCCTCAGGCCCAAAAAGCGGAGATCCACTCTTTAAGATTGCCTGATAAAAGACATTAAGCAAGGGAAAATGTGATATTTTGCTGTTGATAATTTGGGACTGTTAGGTGGTCAGATAGCACAGGGACAATGCCCTCTGACTGGGTGATATCCCCATTATCAGGTTGTTTGTTTTTGTTTTTCAGGATTATTTGGTTACTATAGTGAATTTCACATCTCTTTGTGTGTCCCCCACTCTCACAGTGCCTTCCTGTGGCCTTGTCTACACAAACAAGTTGTACCGGTTTAATTAAAATGGGTTTAAAAACCATTTGAAGGCTTGTGTAGCCGCAGAATTGCACCAGTTAGGTGGGTTTTTATACAGATGCACACCCCTGTGTGGACACTCCTGTTTTAGTTTAAATGAGGTTTAGTTTAAGTCAATTAGAAACAGGTTTAAAATAAACCGAACTTAGGGCTTGTCTTCACTACCCGCCTGGATCAGCAGGTAGAAATCGATCTCTCTGGGATCGATTTATTGCATATCGTCAGGACGCGATAATCGATCCCCGAATCGACGCGCGTACTCCACCAGCCCAGGTAGGAGTAAGCGCCGTCGACGGAGGAGCCACAGCAGTCGATTTGCTGCCATCCTCACAGCGGGGTAAGTCGGATCAGATACGTCGAATTCAGCTACCCTATTCCCATAGCTGAATTTGCGTATCTGAAATCGATCCCCCCCATAGTGTAGACGTAGCCTAAGAGTATCCACACAGGTTTAACTAAACCTATTTAAGAAAACTGGTGTAAACAGTGTATAGGCAACCGTAGTTAAACTAGTGAAAGCCCCTGTGTAGACACACTTATGAGTTATATTGATTTAGCATGTGCCTTTAAATATACCGATGTAAGATAAACCACTACAAGCCAGGTTTAAATCAGATTAAGTCTGTCCATGCAGGCTTTTCCATTGCTTTTACAAAATCAGTTAGAATCACACTTTTACTTAAACGTGTGCAACTTTATGTGTAATCCAGGTCTATGAGCTAAATTAAGCATCTTCTGTGGTAGCTGAATCAGTTTAAGCCGTGTGCATTTCATATCCATAATATATTGTACTTGCATTTTATTTACAGTCTGAAGCTTGTGACTATTTCAACTCACTGGTGAGCAAAAACTACTAAATCGGCTTTTATTTACACCTTCATTTCAGTGGATACTGCTGTTAAGAGAGTCCTATTTCTTAGGTCAGAAAAAGATAGACTTCATTTACATTGAAATAAGACACACAATTTGAAATCAGAGTATCCACACGCAAACTTGTCCCGAAATCATGTATAGAGCTTTAAACTGCAACCAATTAGGGCTGGGTCTACATGCTGGTTTTTCTAGCAGTATAATTATGTTGGTTGGGGGAGGGGGTGATATTTTGTAACGATATGGTTATACTAGCACAGCCCTTAGTGTGGACGCTGTTATAGGCATGTGAAGGTGTCTTGTACGGCTATAACTTATTCCCCTTCTCAGACAGGAACAGCTATAGTAATACATGTATATTTATACCAGTATAACTGCATCCTCATAAGAGGGTTGTACTGCTCCAACTATTAATATATGGAGATAGCCTATCTCATAGAACTGGAAGGGACCCCGAAAGGTCATCGAGTCCAGCCCCCTGCCTTCACTAGCAGGACCAAGTACTGATTTTGCCCTGATCCCTAAGTGGCCCCCTCAAGGATTGAACTCACAACTCTGGGTTTAGCAGGTCACACCACTGAGCTATCCCTCCCCACTGGTATACTTAAAGAGTTGCAACTTTTGTGTGCAGACGAGCCCTTATTAACCAATCAGCTCCCATGCAAACTACTTGTTGAATGAAGAAGAACAGGAGTACTTGTGGCACCTTAGAGACTAACAAATTTATTAGAGCATAAGCTTTCGTGGACTACAGCCCACTTCTTCGGATGCATCCGAAGAAGTGGGCTGTAGTCCACGAAAGCTTATGCTCTAATAAATTTGTTAGTCTCTAAGGTGCCACAAGTACTCCTGTTCTTCTTTTTGCGGATACAGACTAACACGGCTGTTACTCTGATACTTGTTGAATGGATTCACAGAGATTGTACTAACCATAGTATTGCAGGTGTAAGCTAAACCCTTTTTTTTTTTTTTGGCTAGTGGAGTTGACGTGTGAGTAGGCAAGGGCCAAGACTTGCAGAGATACTTAGGGGCTGCAAGGCCTAACCCCTCCGCACTCAGGCTCCCCATGCCTTGTATGGGGAGAATTAGGCACTTAAGAAAGGATTCTCAGAACCCAGCAATCTGAGCAGAGCTCTGCCTATCTAGCCAGGAGTGAAATGCAGAGGAAAGGGGTGGGACTTAAGCCCAGAGCCTCAAATGTTTAATTATTTATACAAAGTGGAACAGCTTCAACAGGAAAGACCCCCAATACTTTGAACTGTGGGGTCAAGTCCTGCACCAAAAAACCTGGGTGTTTTGTATGCCTGGTGAGTACCCTAACCACCAGGCTATTGGGTACTCTGAGAGGACACAGACCCTTTCTCTCTCCTCCCTCTCTTTTGTGCAGGGCTCAAGTCTGTAGGCATGGTCCAGTCATGGCTTCAGACTCAGGCAAGATAGGTTGGGGATCGTCGGGGCTTCGGCTTGCACTAGGGCTCCAAGCTGCTTGTTAGCTCTGGGGCAGCACTGGGATTTAGGTGGTGATGTGCATGCCCATTAGTGGAAATGTACGCATCTGGGGAGTCAGGCAGCCGCTGGGTGGTGGTTTTGAGAATGTTGGTGGTACCTAAAAGTGGCAGGTCCCAAAACCCCCTTTGTACGTCTAGCCTAAAGTGCTTTGAAACCACAATAGCTCCCATTGCTCAGCGTGTACCAGTGCTACCTGTTGAGGAATTGACACGGGATAAATCACCTCAGCCAGGGCCGGCTCCAGGGTTTTGGCCACCCCAAGCAGCCAAACAAACAAACAAACAAAAAAAAGCCGCTTCGCTCCGAGCAGGAGTGAGGGACCGTCCGCCAAATTACCGCTGAAAAGCTGGACGTGCCGCCCCTCTCCAAAGTGGCAGCCCCTAGCACCTGCTTGGTAAGCTAGTGCCTGGAGCCGGCCCTGACCTCAGCCATGTCCAGGGCCTGATCCTCATCCCATTAAAGTCGCTGAGAATTTTTTCACTGACTTCAACGAGAGCGGGAGCAGGCACTCAAGTTAAGATTGTCAAAGCCATCGAGGGGGATTTAGCCACATGGAAATGTAATGGGATTTGGGCGGCAAAATCCCCAAGTTGGCTTTGAAAAACCTCACCTGCATTCAGCTCAGAAGCTCCAGACCCCGGTCAAAGTTTCCACAGAGGGAGTCAGCAGAACGTGTGGAAGGGATCCAGACACTGAATACACAGCAAACCCTGTACAAAAGAGCACCTTTTTCAAGCAACCCCCTTCCTGAGCAAGACCCCCTGCTTCCTGCACACATACAACCTCACCCCCCCCCCCCCAGCCAAAATCATATTTAGCTGCCATAGTGCCAGTCCCATTCTCCTGAGGGAACTGCCTCAAAGCACACTGCCAACTCGATGATACTGTATTTCCATGGTAACCCTGGGTGACATCCTGGCCCCACTGAAGTCAAGGGGAGTTTTAGCCATTGATTGCAATGGGGCCAGGGTGACAATCAGGGACCATCCTCCCCAAGGGGAGAACAGGGGGTTTGAACCCAAAGAATAAGCAGTTGAATCAACTGATCATATACAGTGTTATTGTGTATGCAAATACATCGAGTAAGGTCTTTTATGGAAGCTTGTGATGTTCTGAACTCGATGGTCATTATGAGATGTGCATACAGCTGATGGTTTTGAATATATGTACTTGTGTGTATATATAACTGTGCTCATGAATGGCGTTGCAACATTCAGCTCCACCTCACAGTGGGGCGGTGAGTAGCCAGGCAGGGAGAGGCTGCCTCCACAAGCAGATGACACCAGCTCTGAGCACTTAGCATTGTAGGAGCCAGGAAAAGACAAATGATGGGCCATCAATATTAATGGGAAAACATTGAAACAACCTGGAAAGAAAACCCCAGTCTTGGAAAACTAAGAAAGGAGGGAGCTCTCCCCCACTTGGAATATCTATGGTAACTGAAGAAAAAAAACCTGAAACCCCTTTTTAAAGGGGAAAGGGTTTGAAGTGAAATCTATCCAGAAACTGAGGGACAGTCACCGTGAAAGGCTGGATCCCCTCTATGACTGGGAAGCTGTTCATAAGTAACTTGTATTAGAAAAGGGATTTTTATCTCATTTGAAAGTGTAAAGCCTGAAGTTGTGTCTTTGTGTTTATTTTCTGTGTAACTTGTCTATGTTTGCTTCCCTGGCTTCTTCGGCTTTGAATCTGTGAGTTTTCTATTGAATAAACCTTTGGTTTATTTTACCCCAAGCAGGTCTCTGGTGTGCAAACTGTGTGGAGTGTGTGCGCTGAAGCGAGCTGGTGTTTGGGGGCAGGTTACATGCCTTCAGGTGACAAACCAGATGGAAAAATTCCAAGGGTCCCTACTGCCTGAAGCCCTGCCTCCCCGCCCCGAGCCTCCCCCATGGCTGGAGACTGAAGCTTCCATCTTGGCCCCACGGCCGGAGGAGCCCCAGCCTGCCTGTCCCAGCTGCCCCAGGCCACTGGCCCATCCTCCAGGCCGGTCCCCGCTGCCCCTGGCTGCCGGCTGGAGCAGAGCCTTCAGGGGAGGGAGGAACGAGGGCAGGGACGAAGCGTGGGTGGGGCCACAACCTGAGTTAGGGGAGGCTTGGCCTCCCCTGGCCTACGATACCCGCCACTCATGGGAGACAGATTTGGGGAGACTCGGGACTTGAAAGGCTGTTGGAGTGGAAGCCAGGGTGAGACCTTTATGCTTATGGGCTGGCTACTGGTGTCAGGGCTCTGAGCCACAACAGCATAGCATTAAGGCACCAAAGTTTCAGGGCAGTCAGTGAGAGAACCCCCTCCCGGCCTGGATGAGCCTCATAACGTCACACCAGGATTTCACCCAGCAGTTTTACACTTGGCTTAAAATGTTCTACCTGACACCTTTATCTCTCCCCAGCCAAACGAACTGTGTTCCTCAGAATTCCTACCCTAGGGGATTGCAGGACACTGGGCTGTAGCTAGACTTCTAAGCAGTGTACCGATCCCCATTAACCCTCACAACACCCCGGAGGTGAGTAAGTGCTATTATCCCCTTTTAACGGGCTACATGACTCACTGAAGAGGCCACTAGCTGAGCTTAAACCACTAGGTAGCACTGCTTCTCTAAAGCAAAACATTCCAACTGTAGCTGGTACACAGATCAGAATCAAGTTGTCCTGATTCCGAGTTTATTTAGTAAATGGCCATCATCCCTGCTTTGCTTCTCTTTTTGCTTTTTTCAAATGAGTCAGACTTCTTCCCAGCAGCCACCACCAAAGGGGACCGGGGGAGAGAGGGGACATCCACCATTGCAAGGTAAGTGCAGTAGAGTCCTATGCAAATAATATCTCACTTGTTATTATCATGTTTTGATGTGCTCTGTAGAGAGGTTTCTCTTCTACTACAGCCCCTCTGCCCCCTCTCCCCTGAAGCAAATGGAAGAGCTTTACTGGACTTGTACCCTGCGGCGCAGGATAATGAAGTATCTGAGCACAGTCATTTGAAGGAAATCCCAAGTCAGTCGGCTTCCTCCTCACCCCCCCCTTAAGAAGCAGCAGCCAACTTGCAGCTGCAGCCCTTCGCCAACCTAGTATCGGGGCTGCAGCCAGGAAACCATTGTAACATGCTGGCAATAAGCACTGGATCAGGCTGGAAAGGGGCGGAGCTGGCTGTGAGTTTCAGGACCCTAGGCATGTTTTAACTCGGTGTAGTCTGAACATATTGTCCATGCAAGAGCTTCTTGGAAAGACTCACCGATTCGGGCCCTAAGAAGGGAAAGGTCTCTCTGTGTGGGGAGTGGAACAGACAGACTCTTCGCCATGGTCTCTTCATGTCCTGGTATTTGCACTGTGGTCGTGTCAGATTTCACAAGTTGGGTTGATTTGTCTCAGTGCATGAATGGGAGAGGCCTAAGAGATGCCTCTGTAGTACCGGAGGGCCCCCTGCACCCAGATTTCCCACTTTCCGTGCAGAAAAGGGACTCGAGCACCTTCACAGCAATGCAGAGTGGGGTGGGAAGTAAATGTAACCCATTGGTGAGTGTGTGTCACAGGTCCCCTCTTTATGTCCGATCCACAGAAGTTGTGTGTTTATTCCAGCCCCAGCCAGCGAGATGAGCTGCTATCGCCTGAGCTACACTTTTCACTCTGGAGGTCCCCGGTTCACTCCCTGGTGTGTTGGCCAAGATGGCAGTAATCACATCAATAGGTCAGGAATGGGGCTGAGGGAAGCATGTTGCCCCTGTATCTCCCAGGGCATGTAATACAGCCAGAGATGGCAGGGATCCCCCTTTTGGAAAGCCCCCAGGGCAGGGGAGGGCAAACTTTTTGGCCCGAGGGCCACACTGGGGTTACAAAACTGTATGGAGAGCCGGGTAGAGAAGGCTGTGCCTCCCCAAGCAGAGTGTGTCTCTCTCCTCAGGGACATGCTGCATCAGCTCTGTCTCAGTTAATGGCAACTGCCCCCAGCTCACAGGGAGAAGGCCTAGAAATGTCAAGGTACAGTACACAAAACAAACTCCTTGCAGTTACATAGCTACATACACCACATTCACCAGAAAAAGAGGTGAGCTTCTTCCCCCAGAGTCTTTATTGTCCATCCTTAAAACCCCATCCCATAGGTCCTATGGCTCCACCACAATAGAGGGTGACTAGAGACCAGATTACCTTCAGACCATCGATGTGTGCCCAGACTGTAGCATCATTGGGAACCCTCCTTAGAGCAGGACTTCTGAGCTCCTAGCAGCCCAGGAGATGAGAGGAGAAGTCCAGGAATTAAACCTGCATGCAGTATGCCTTGTCAGTAGTCTGATGAAGGTATCTGCTCCTCTGCTATACAATGAGTTCCAGAGGATGAGCAGCTGAATTATTAAAGTCTTTGGGGACTTTTGTCTGTAATTGTTTGTGTGCCTTTATTTACTCATTGTTGGCTCCTGTGACTCCCATCCTGGGCATGTGAGTGTTTTACAACAATAAAAGAGTCCACTATAGGCCAAGCAGACGGTAGCATTGCCCTGTAGATCTGCGTGAGTCAGAAGGTCAGACTATCTCTGGACACATTTTGATGTGCATTACTAACAATATAGTCACTCAGATACCATGGTTACGAGTACAGTGTAACTAGATAGAATTCAGAGCACTAGCCCAGTGTGTATTTAAGGAAAATCAAGATAATAAAATAATAGAAGCTAGAGACAGGCAAGACCACTGGACCAGATGTGCAGCCAGGCTTCCAGCTGGCCTCCACTTTTTGCAGGTGTCATCTTGTGCCATGATAATTTGTGATGATAAGTGATAGTGGTGAAGCAGCTGTCTGATCTGCAGGCACAGAAACACAGGCATAATAATTTACGGGCACAAAACTGATGTAGGAGCAAGAATAACAGAGGACACTTCTGCATGCTTGGCCCATTAGGTTATCTCCAGTCAACACAGGCCTTTCCCCTCCAGGACATTGTCTGGTGCTTTATCTAGTTTTAAATGGTCCCAACTAAGGGGGCCTCCAACCACTGCCTTGGGGGGGAATATTCCACTCTAATTGATTTGGCCAAAGGGAAGTTGGTGGCTTTAAATTTTCCTTTCTTTAGTTTCATCCCATCCCTCCTAATCCGATCCTCTCTATGACGCTGCCTGTTTGAATTGGCCCTTTGCTATTTTTGTCACTCTCGGAGGCGTCAAGCAGGTGAACTTGTCTGGCTTTTGATTGTGTCCTCCCAGTAACAAAGCAGTTTAGACTCGCGTAGTCGTGTGCAGCCTGCCAAGCTGCAGAGTTTCCTTTTTTCAATCTGGCTCTGCTCTCCCACCCGGCCTGGCTTGCTGTTGCTAATCTCAGGTAAGTAGGTCTCCCAATCTCTAGAGCCCAGGGCATTCACAGCTGTCGCATTGTTATTATGGGAAGTGTGGGTCGTCCTCCTTTAATAAGAGCAGCTAATTTCAGACAGAACATTTGTGGGGCTAGTTGGGGGGAGAATTGCAGGGGATTTATTGCAGAGCTGGTTTAATGGATTGTGTCCATCTGTATGATGGCAGCAGAGGGGGAAGATCCCACAGCATAGCATGTGCAGCTAGTTCCTGAAGAAAGTCTGCAGGGCAAACAATTAATTTTAGTTCTGCTTTTTTGTTCTTTTTCTTCTTTGTGAAGCTTCCCTTTACCTTTTCTCTTTGGCCAGCCGCAGCGAAACAGTCTCCCCCGCAGCATTGTCATCCAAATCCCTTGAATGTACACAGTTTCTTTCCCTTTCTGATGACAGAGCGTTTGACAAACAAGTGAATAGCTCACCTCCCCATGAAGGTAGGTGGCACATACCCTTTTTACAGAGCGGGTAAACAGAGGCATCGAGAAATGAAGGCCTTTGAATCTGTGGCTGAACTGCAAAGAGGTCTACACTGTAGTGTGGGCAGAGGCTCTGACACATGTTCGTGTCCAAACCACTCTTCTGTGCGCACATAAAAGCCCTCTGAAAGGCAGCTGCATCCTCTCAGAACATGGGCGTGAATGGACCTGCCTGCCAAGGTATGGGGTGGGGATGAGGCATGCATACCAATGTAGTGTGGACGCTCACAGGCCACCTTGGGCAGCACAGAGATGCTTGAGCAGGTATGTGGACCTGGGTACACTAAGCAGTGAAGACATAGCCCAAGAGTTGTGGGCCTTGTCTTGAATAGGCTTTGGAAGGTGTTAGCTAACATGGGTCACCTGTCTAGTGCAGACTCTGCAGTGTGCCATTCTTGACTTTAGGCTGCTAACATGTGTTAGCTCCCACCTTCCAAATCCTAGTCTAGACAAGGCCTTAATCTCAGATCGCTTACTCTAACTACTAGAAACATCAGCTTCCATTATAGTATAATGAAAGGTTCTGTGGTACTCTTTATTTGGAAGATGCTTTGACCCAGTGACCAGGGCAGGGCACTGGGACTTAGGAGACCTGCATTTTATACCCAGCTGTGCCATTAACCAGCTCAGTTACATTGGACAGGTCATTTCGCTGCTCTCTGATTCAGTTTTCCCCTCTGTAAAATGGGGATAATGATACGGCCCTTCCTTTGTAAGATCCTTTAAGATCTATGGCTGAAAATCACTATATAACAGGTAAGGGCTGGCGTCACAATGCAACTTATGTGTGGCGACCCTCAGCATCACCGTGCAGAAAATTACTGGGATTCACAAAAGCCTGGTTTAGGTGCCTAGGTTCCCTCTACAGTGCATGGGGAGAGAGACTTGTGTTAGAATGGGATTCACAAAAGCCAGCAGGCTAGGCAGTTCCTCACCTAAGCCAGGAGCTGGGAGATGCCAAGCTGAGGGGGATGTCTTTCTGCGATAGGCACCGAGGTGCAGACTGGTGCCTCCTCTACTTGGGATTCTCAGACGCAAACCCACTCTTGATGTTGGGCACATTTACCATCATCACCCATGGTGGTGGTCATGCCGCCTAACTTCTGATGGGCACGGTACTCATCTGGGAGGCAGGATTTGAACTGGGATCTGCCACCTCTCAGGTGAGTGCTCTAGTCACTGGACAATGGGATATGCTCCCTTGTTGAAGCTGTTCCACGGTGGCTAAATAATGAAAGAATCCTGGGGGTCAGAGAGAGACAGCAAATGAGTGACTGACACTCTAGCCCGGTGATCCAAGCATTTACCGAGGAGATCCAGGATCCAGTTTCCCTGCTCCAATGACTTTTTAAAAAATATTTATCCACATTGTGACAGCTTCAATAGGAGAGACTGAGGGAGCCCGTGATTCAAATAGCCCAGTGGTTAGTGCACTCACCTGAGAAGTGGGAGATGCTAGTTCCAACCCCTGCTACTGCTCCTCCTTGAGCTCAGGGGTCTCCTGCATCTCACGCAAGTACCCTAACTACTGGGCTAAAAGTTATGCGGGAGCAGAGAAATGCCTATTCCCCACACACACAGCTTTCCCAGTTCATATATTGCTCTGGGGCTTAGGGCTTAGGTGCCCTGCCCAGACGCCTGGCATGGGGCTGCAGTGCACATGCTCAGATGGTGAAACGTAGACACCTAGGGTACTTTTACTGCAAAAATGTAGGGGCCAAGTGAGTTTAGGCACCTACAAGTTCAGAGAAAATTGAGCAGGGGATTTATGAATCCCAGTTGGGCCTGATTCTGGGATTTAGGTGCCTAAAGTGGCAGTTAACTACCTAAATCCTTTTGTGAATCTAGCCCTAAGTCTTTAAGTGCTATTTTGCACCGACTTGCAGTGCTCTCCGTTCTTGACACCCTTAGATCCTTCATTCTAAGGGCCAACAGGGGATTTTTAAATCCTGGTTATGACATATTACTTATACCGTAGCATAGGCTTTCCCCTGGGGTGCTCAACCCCTGCCCAGCCCCAGGCCCCACCCCCACTCCACCCCTTCCCCCAACTCCCCCACGGAGTTGGCGCCTATGACTTATATTGTCCATTATGAACAATATCCATTAGTAATTTTAGTCCATAGCAGTATCTGTTGGTCCATACCTGCACACTATGCTCCCTCGTGCTATACACGGAGGGCGTAAGCGGCAGCCTGGCCCAACCACCTTTTCAGTCCTTGTCTCCTGCTTGTGGTCTGGGACAGAACCTCCTGTGTCCAGAGCTCCTAGTTTCTTAGGCTCAATGTTCCTGTAAAAACATTGTAAATAGTTTTGAGCATTTATAGTTAGTGGGAATCAGGGATTTCCCCCCTTCTGCCTTGCTTCTCCTACCTAGTAAGTGACCCACATGAGAGCTGCATTTACTGTCTGGGAGTCACATATCCCATCGAAATGTGACATCTAAGAACATAAAAGCAGCCATACTGAGTCAGACCAAAGGTCCATCTAGCCCAGTATCCTGTCTTCCACCGGTGCCAGGTGCCCCAGAGGGAATGAAAAAAACAGGTAATCATCACTCCTTCCCTCCCCACACCAAGCAGTCCCAGGAGTTCAGACTTCACAAGCACCTGACGGAGATCACCATGAGGCCCTGCCTGGACCCAGGGCCTTCCCGGTCCCCGCCTTGTTGCCCGGAGCTGCCGAGCAGTGCCTCACCAGTACTGACGGAATAGCAGACACAAAGACTCCTCTAAAAAGAGGCACAATGAGGGTAAAGAGCAGCACCTTCACTGGAAGGAGGTCAAAGCCACCCGTAAGTCTGCTAAGACGTGGGCAGCTTCCTCCCGCCCTTGGAGCCAAGTGACTCTCCACACCCCGGAGCTGGCACATGTGGAGTTCATGGGATCACAGGCTGGCACTGACAGTACTGGGTGCTTCTAGCACTCCAAAACCAACCACTAAGGCACATAAGGACAGTAGAAGCAGACCACCTTTGGCACCAGTGGTTCCACACCAAGCCTAGACAACCATGCCGGCACCAACAGATTCAATTCCAAAGATGCCCACTAGTTCTCCTCCTGTCAGACCTCGATACACCCTTCTCGAGGATCTGGCAATTTTCATGGATCCGGAGTCTCTGATCCTTTCAGATCCAGTGATAGCGAGAGACTTCACAACACAACACGTCACTCACCAGTGCTAAGCACCCGCAGGGCTATGGATTCTCCAACACTGTTGGGATGCTAGTCACCTGATGTACCCAGTCCCAGGCTTCCTTCCCCCCATCCTTGGTCTGCACAGAACACACATCCTCTTCTTTTCGTATTCACTCCAGGTAATTTATTTAAGTCCCCTCCACCACCATCTTTACAGGGCAATATAACTCTTCTAATACTATGGCCCTATTACTTTCAGACCCTGTTCATCAGGACCCTGGGAAGAAAAAAGATCTTCCTTCCTTCGGATCTTCTTCAGCCTGGGCACAGCTAGCCCTGCCCTTCCCTCCCCCTCCACCACCTTCCTGCCTTTTACCAAGCTAGTCATCTGATGGGCCAGTTAGTTCCTTAACTCACCCAGCCTTCCTGTTGGATTGGCTAATGCCTCCCTACTTCCTCAGTCAATCATCGCTGGGGAAACTGATTGACCCTACGGTGATCAGAGTGCTGACCTGTCAGGCCTCAGCACCCTATCACACCTGGTTACACACTGGCCGAGCTACCACAACACAACTGGTACTGATGGCTCCGCCCTTCAAGTCCAATGACTCTGAGGAAGAGCGGGAGATGGTGCTGTCAGTTCTGCCAATGGCCCATACATGGTATTTCAGCCAGATAGGGCCTCCAGGTCCCCTTGGGAACCCCCATATCTCTGAGGCCCTTACCCCTCAATGGTACCCCGTCAAGCAGTCCATCCTCCTGTCACTATGATCCCACCCACTGGCATTACTAGAGTGCCTGGGGCATTGCTTTTGCCAAAGATCACCTCCAGCGAAGAATCCCAACTGCTCCTGGAGCAGGGTGAGGAACAAGAGCAGCCAGAATAGCCCATACCGCTGGATCTGCTGCTGGCTTCTTCTTCATCCCCAGAGGAGGCAGTAGTGCCAGCTTCCCTCTCCCCTCTTGGTGATTACATACAGTACCAAGGGCTTCTAAGCAGGACTGTGGAAACTTCCAGATTCTGCTGAAGGAGGTTCAGGATCCCACACACAGGCTGCTGGCCATTCTCCAGTTGGAAGTTCCCTTCCAAGTAACACGTCCTATTGAGGAGGCCATTTTGGAGCCTGCCAAGGACATTTGGTACACACCGGCCACCTGTGGCTCTACCCCTGAAAAGAAATATTTCATTCCCTCTAAGGGGGCAGAATATTTATTCTCTCACCTGAACCCAAACTCTCTGGTGGTATAAGCAGTCATGCTGTGGAGCAGACAATACCGATTGAGATTTACTCCTTTGGATAAGGATGCCAAGAGATTTTCCTCCGCCAGCCTACTTTTCCATATTGCGAACTACCAGGCACTGGTGTCTAAGCATAACTTTATTAACTACAGCAAGCTACCAAAGTTCATCAGTAAATTATCCTAGGAAAGTAGGCCCCAATTCCAGGCTATCCTTGATGAAGAGATATGATCTCTTCAGGCATCGTTCAATATAGCAATATAACATCTCCCTTCCCGGCAATCTGGTGGTTATGAGACTGGCTTCCTGGCTGCAGTCATCAGGGTTTCCCAAGAAAGTTCAAGTAACAACTTTTTCTGTGAAAAGACCAATGAGTCACTCAAACACATGCATGCCACCCTCTGTTCCTGAGAAATCTACAACCCAGCTCCTCACAGACAATACTTTAAGGCAGGGCAACATAGATATTGGCCAGCCCCACAGCCATTCTACTATCAGAGGCTCTATGAACCACTGAGAAAACACCTGAGGGTACAGCATGGCAGATACACCACCCCGCCACCATCCCCTCTCCAGACCCAGCCATCTACAAAGAACGCATTTTGACAGGATGTTTGAGAGCCATCAACCAGTCCCAGCACACCCAGTCTCCATCACTCCCTTCACTGGCTGCCTGGCCTGTTTCCTTCCAAAAGCTAACTTTGGACAAATGGATTTTGGACTTCCTCTCAACCAAATTCCTCTATATCTCCTCCTCCGAATCCCCTTCCCCTTCATTCTCAGGCAGGAGGTAGAATCCCTGATCCATCTAGGGATGATAGAGCTGGTGTCTCCTCAACACAAGGGAAGGGCTTTTACTCCAAATATTTCCTAATCTCCCAAAAGACATGGCGCTGGGGACCCATCTTGAATTTCAGGCAGTTGAACATCTTCATCCGCCACTCAAGATTCAGGAGGATTACCCTTGCAGATGTAATCTCCTCCCTGAATGTTAATGACTGGTTTGCGATGTTTACTTTAAAGGACGCTTATTTTCATGTAGAAATCCACCCAGCACACAGGAAATTCCTGTGTTTTACAGTGAGCTCAGAGCACTTTTATAGATTCATAGATTCCAAGGGAACACTGTGATCATCTAATCCATCTTCCTGTATAACACAAGCCATAGAACTTCTCCAAAATCATTCCTAGATGGTTTAGAAAAACTTCCAATCTTGATTTTGAAATTGCCAGTGCTGGCAAATCCACCCTAATCCCAGTACAAGGTGCTCCCCTTTGGACTGTCCATGCCTCTAAGGGTTTGTAGAAAGGTCATGGCTGTAGTAGCAGTGCACCTGCACTGTCAGAGCTATCATATATTTCCCTACCTGGATGACTTGCTCCTCAAATGTTGATTGTTCAAGAAGTGCAGGTAATGCTCACCGCCCTGCTCAACCTTTCCCGCTCCTTGGGTTGTCAAGTAAACCCAGGAAAGTCCATTTTAACACCTTCAACGGCTATAGAATTTATTGGAGCAGTCCTGGACTCAGTTGTGGCCAGGGCCTACTTACTGCAGGACAGATGCCTAGCAATGAGAGACCTCAGCGTCCAACTTTGACTCAGTCCTCACACAACAGTCTAGTCCTGCTTGGTCTTCCTAGACCACATGGTGTCATGCACCTATGTGCCCCCTTTGCCAGACTTCTCCTGCACTGCCTCCAGACCTGGCTGAGGAAGATCTATGTCCTGAACAGTGACTCCTTGGACAATGTGTGGTCTTGGGTAAATCACAACCTGACCCATTTTCCTGTATGCACCTTCACAAACACTGACCTTTTCTTCCCCATGTAAAAATTCCTTCCAACACAGTCCAATTGACAAGGCCCATATTGTTATATTTGTCATACACAAAAAAGCCAATTGATTTCCGTCTGAAAGAGTTTATTTTAGATTCATCAAAATCAACAAACAAAAAAGAACAAAAGTAAAGTTTCCATGGAAGAGGACTGTGTATGTATCTCCTCTGTAACAATCTGTACTGAACAAAATTGCTACCTGCTACCAAGACAGCAGAGTCCTTAGAGATTAAACAGTGCGGTAAATTTAAAACTCGGGTGTAGTGGTAAGATAAATACCGGTTTCAGAGTAGCAGCCGTGTTAGTCTGTATCTGCAAAAAGAACAGGAGTACTTGTGGCACCTTAGAGACTAACAAATTTATTAGAGCATAAGCTATCTGAAGAAGTGGGCTGTAGCCCATGAAAGCTTATGCTCTAATAAATTTGTTAGTCTCTAAGGTGCCACAAGATAAATACATTACACCAATCACTAGGTGTATAATCTTCCCACCTTCCCTTTCCTTCACTTATCTTATCTTGTCTCCATTGTAAGATCTTTGGGGCAAGGAACTTGTCTTAATCTATGGGTCAAATCCTGGTCCTAGAGAAGGCAAGGAGTATTTTACTGTTGATTCCATGAGGGCACAGTTTGGCTGTATGTACAGCACCATATATGTTTATGGTGCTATGAAAGTGATACCCCGACCAAGAGGAAAGCTTATACATAAGAGAGACAGAAAGTGTGTCTTGGCAAAGACCCCTGGGTGCTCCAGCAAAGTACGTACATTGTCAGAGTGGGCATGTTCACAGGTCAGGGAGAGTGAGTGCACAGCTTTGTTTATATCTGACTTGCTAGGGACTGTTTTTTGTTTTGCCTTTTTAACCCCGTACAGATGCAAGGCGCAGAAATCACAATTAACCCCCCCAAGCAGAGCCAGCAATAAACAAAATCCTTTCAGCGCAAATCATTTTGGGGGCCTGTAGGCTTTGATAGAGACTCAGATGGACTTTTAGCCAGGGGGTTATCATGAGACCAGTCCCATTATATTTGTTCTGGAGACATGTTAAAATAGTCCCGCTGTATTAGTGGGTCTAACAAAGCCTTCGTGTGAAGTTCACTTTTCAGTGTTCTTTTTTAACCAGGGATTTTGCTAAATCCACTTGATAGTAAATAATTTATACTAGAGGTGATCCCGGCAATTACGGACCGGTAAGTCTAACGTCGGTACTGGGCAAATTAGTCGAAACAATAGTAAAGAATAAAATTGTCAGACACATAGAAAAACATAAATTGTTGGGCAAAAGTCAACATGGTTTCTGTAAAAGGAAATCATGTCTTACTAATCTATTAGAGTTCTTTGAAGGGGTCAACAAACATGTGGACAAGGGGGATCCAGTGGACATAGTGTACTTAGATTTCCAGAAAGCCTTTGACAAGGTCCCTCACCAAAGGCTTTTACGTAAATTAAGCTGTCATGGGATAAAAGGGAAGGTCCTTTCATGGATTGAGAACTGGTTAAAAGACAGGGAACAAAGGGTAGGAATTAATGGTAAATTCTCAGAATGGAGAGGGGTAACTAGTGGTGTTCCCCAAGGGTTGGTCCTAGGACCAATCCTATTCAACTTATTCATAAATGATCTGGAGAAAGGGATAAAATATGAGGTGGCAAAGTTTGCAGATGATACTAAACTGCTCAAGATAGCTAAGACCAAAGCAGACTATGAAGAACTTCAAAAAGATCTCACAAAACTAAGTGATTGGGCAACAAAATGGCAAATGAAATTTAATGTGGATAAATGTAAAGTAATGCACATTGGAAAAAATAACCCCAACTATACATACAATATGATGGGGGCTAATTTAGCTACAACAAATCAGGAAAAAGACCTTGGAGTTATCGTGGATAGTTCTCTGAAGATGTCCACGCAGTGTGCAGAGGTGGTCAAAAAAGCAAACAGGATGTTAGGAATCATTAAAAAAGGGATAGAGAATAAGATGGAGAATAGATTATTGCCCTTATATAAATCAATGGTATGCCCATATCTTGAATACTGCATACAGATGTGGTCTCCTCATCTCAAAAAAGATATACTGGCACTAGAAAAGGTTCAGAGAAGGGCAACTAAAATGATTAGGGGTTTGGAAGGGTCCCATATGAGGAGAGATTAAAGAGGCTAGGACTTTTCAGCTTGGAAAAGAGGAAACTAAGGGGGAATATGATAGAGGTATATAAAATTATGAGTGATGTGGAGAAAGTAGATAAGGAAAAGTTATTTACTTATTCCCATAATAGAAGAACTAGGGATCACCAAATGAAATTAATAGGCAGCAGGTTTAAAACAAATAAAAGGAAGTTCTTCTTCACACAGCACACAATCAACTTGTGGAACTCCTTGCCTGAGGAGGTTGTGAAGGCTAGGACTATAACAGCGTTTAAAAGAGAACTGGATAAATTCATGGAGGTTAAGTCCATTAATGGCTATTAGCCACGATGGGTAAGAAATGGTGTCCCTAGACTCTGTCAGAGGGTGGAGATGGATGGCAGGAGAGAGATCACTTGATCATTACCTGTTAGGTTCACTCCCTCTGGGGCACCTGGCATTGGCCACTGTCGGTAGACAGGATACTGGGCTGGATAGACCTTTGGTCTGACCCAGTACAGCCGTTTTTATGTTCTTATGTACTAATTCATTTAGTTGATAAGCTCTCTGGGGCAGTGGCCATTTTTCCATAGATGTAAATACAGAGCCTAGCACAATGGGTTCCTGATGGGTGGCCTCTAGGTGCTACCACAAAACAAATAATAAATACTGCTACTCATTAATTTAAAACCAATCAGTCAGTAGAGAGAGCCTGTTGGCATCTTCTGTTTGAATCCTGTGACATATAAGATAGAACCGTTAAGGGAAAGATTAGAAATTCCTATTTTTACACTATGCTGAGAATTATACAATGGCCAGCTGAGTATCAGTGTGTGAAATGAGTTTGGTGGGGCTCAGCCCATTTTCTATTGGAAGGGTGTTTCCATCACAACTGATAGGTTCTTGGCAGCCTCAATGGATTGTCCAAAGACTGAATGCAAAAATAAAGGCTGATGGACCCTATCACGCTTCCCTCCAGGTCAGGAGCGGGGCACACGGGCCACGCTGTGCGAGGAAACACGCATTGCTGCTGACCATTTTGATCCTTTGCTGTAGATGGATGACTTTCACTGGAGTGTACTGCAGTGATAGACCTTAGGAAAACCTAGATAGAGATAGAGAGTTTGATTTCTCTTGTCTTGCCATTTACACCTATGCAAAACTTTGAATTGTAGCACTTTGTCCTCACTTTGTACAGGTGTTAATGATGACTCAAAGTGCAAGACAGTGGAGAATTATGCTCTAACTTTGTATCTTTAGGTGATCTATCTATCTATCTATCTATCTATCTATCTATCTATCTATCTATCACAGTTCAGCAGTAGAGCTGATTGAAAAATGGGATTTCCATCCCATGGGAAATTTCAAGATTTCAACATTTTGTTTTGTCCCAAATCATGATGAAAACTCAAAATCTGAGTTTTTTATTAAATTAAATATTCTGAAATGTTTCATTTCAGCCTTACCACAATGTTTAGGTTTGATAAGGTCAAAAAGTTTCATTTGGACTTTATTATTTCAACTTCTATTATAATAGAATATAAAAGTCTAAACATTTTTATTTTATAGATTATAAATGTTAATATACAATTAATATAATATTAAACTCAAAGCAAAATTGAAACTAAACATTTTGATAATTTCCAATTAAATTTTTGAAAAAAACTATATGTTTCCACAAAACATTTCAGTTTAATCAAATTGGCATTTTCTGATGGAAAAACATTCAGTTGGAAAAGTTTTGCCCAGTTCTACTCAACAGGTCTGGCTGATCTGGAGCAATGATCGCTCTGTGTGAAATCATTGGCAGTGGTGACTGGGTCACAGACTAAATGACTTTGTCTTGAAAACATTTTTGCCATAAACTCTAACCTGCATCTCCCTGATCTGTCCAACTTGAAAGAAACAAAATAGTAAACAGCAGGGAAATGACCCACTGGAGAATTTCCAGCTGGCTGTGGTGCCTCCTTCATCCAAATCAAACTGGGAACTAAAAGTCTAAAGCTATTAATGTCCTTAAAACAAAAATTCTTAGATCAGCATTACTTTGGCCCTCTCCTGCTTCTACTGAAGCCAGTGGAAGTTTTGTTAGTGATTTCAAAGGGCGTCAGGTCAAGCCCTGTGACGTTGTGCAGTCTATATGGTTTTATAAAAACATAATAAGAAGTGAATATAATGTAATTGGAATAGTTTTATAAAAATATAAGTGAATATAATGTAACTGGGATATGCTTCATGCAAAAGGTCTCTTGTAAGGTATCATTACAAAGTTTATAATCTACTGAGTGTGATCATCCCATTTGTATAAATGTACCACTCTTGTATCTAAAACTAGAAATATGAAATATAACTCTGAGGGCCTATTGTAATTATGCAAAGTGGGGGCCATTAATGGTGGTTTGGAATCTTGATGGCTCCCATTAACCAGGACCATTGTCTGCAGATGGCTGTGTTTACCTGTTAGTCTTCCTGTATACCTGTGTGCTGGCAAGTGGGTAATGAAGTCTTGCAGTGACATGTGATCATGTCACCTGACCTGGAATCCATCTTTAACCTGGGTGCTTTGCCAGTGAGGGGGGAGTGAAAACCCAGAGGGACAAAGGGTTCCTGCCTTATGCAAAAGATATATAAAGGGGTGGAAGAGAACAGAGGGGGAGAGGAGCCATCATGAAGAATCCCCTAGCTATCACCTGAGCTGCAACAAGAGCTATACCAGGGGAAAGAATTGTGCCCAGGCCTGGAAGGTGTCCAGTCTGAGAAAAAGCTTACTGAAGCATCTCTGAGAGTAAGATTATCTGTATTCAGTTTGATTAGGCATAGATTTGCGCATTTTATTTTATTTTGCTTGGTGACTTACTTTGTTCTGTTTTTACTACTTGGAACCACTTAAATCCTATTTTCCGTATTTAATAAAATCACTTTTTATTTAGTAATTTACTCAGAGTTGGGGGAGCAAACAGCTGTGCATATCTCTCTATCAGTGTTATAGAGGGCGAACAATTTCTGAGTTTGCCCTGCATAAGCTTTATGCAGGGTAAAACGGATTTATCTGGGTTTAGACCCCATTGGGAGTTGGGCATCTGAGTGCTAAAGACAAGCACACTACTGTGAGCTGTTTTCAGGTAAACCTGCAGCTTTGGGACAAGTGATTCAGACCCTGGGTCTGTGTTGGAGCAGACGGGAGTGTCTGGCTCCGCAAGACAGGGTGCTGGAGTCCTGAGCTGGCAGGGAAAATGGAAGCAGGGGTAGTCTTGGCATATCAGGTGGCAGCTCCCAAGGGGGGTTCTGTGATCTAACCCATCACAAGCCCAATGTGATCAATTATACTTGTACTGTGTAAGGCTTACAAGAGAGCAACTCTCTCCTGATTTTTGCATTGGTTCCTCATGCCCATAATTATTGAGCATTTTAATACAAAGAATATTATATTCGTAATTTGCTAAACATGTTTCCTCCCAGCCAAGGATGCTGGACAGACCATTAAAATACAATAATAGTAATTAATTATGTATCTATAAAAACATCAGAAAACATACCAGGCTAACTCCTGAGCTGCTAAATCAGGGTAAAGCCATTGAAGCCAAGGCAAATATGTTGAATTACATCAGCTGAGGAATTGGCCCAAAATGTTTGTGTCTGTGTCGCTTTGTATTTAGGGATGCTGGCACATAGATTTGTAACAGAGAAGACTGAAGTCCTCTTTATTCACAAAACACATAGAGCCCAGGCAGCAGCCATGCAAACTTCTCCTGTGTAGAGCAGAGCAAAAATCAAAATTTCCTTCTAATTTAGAATTTCCTTCCAAATTTTGGCCTTTGTTTTTGTCCTGAACTGGGATGAAATGTTGAAATACTGAAAATTTCCATGGAATGAAAAGTGCAGACACCTCTAAATAAAAAGATGTTGGAATGTTTTCAGGGGTGCTGGAACTAGGGGTGCTGGAGATGCAGCAGCACCTCCTGGCTTGAAGTGGTTTCCATCATATACAGGGTTTACAGTTTTCTTCAATGGCCTTCAGCACCCCTGCTATCCAAATTGTTCTAATGTTACTGAATGTCTTGTTTTGGTGTGTTGAACCCTAGTAAACATTTTGTTTAGAGTCAATGTCATGTTAAACTGCTTCAGCCTCTGGTACTGCAGGGCCTCATGGGAGTCGTAGTTTGGGAGCCTTGTGCCTAAAGCCTTCCCTGGAGACTGGACTCCTTAACTGGACTCCATCTCAACTCATGCACCCCAGTCATGTGACCTCCATGATGCACCCACCCCACACAGCTTGGTCAGAGGGAAGATTACAATGCACCATGGGAAATGTATACATGTGGCAATGAACAGCTGTCATGACTAGAGCCAGTCAAATGTTTCATTCAGCAATTATTTTAAAGGAAACTGGTATTTTCTTTAAACTGGAAAGTTTTTCAAAAAGCTTCCCTTTAAAAAAAAAATGTCTTTGGTAGTAATTAAAACATTTCATCACTGACCCAGATTCTGAACTGAATCTGAGTCACTTCCCTGGACTTTCTTTGGCTTTATGCTAGTGCAATCAAATCCATGACTAGAACTCCTACGTGCTATGGTAATACAAATTAATAATAATAATACTGACTGCAGGGATGCACAAACTATGTCCAGCGGGGGGCCCCGTTGGCAACTTGCCAGAACTTCATCAGACCTAATCTGTATCACATGATATCTATTGCTTTCTCCATATTCAAAGTGCTCAACGAACATTAATTATTAAACCTCAGATAAACATGACTACCTACCACAGAGCAGAATTCATCTTTAATATGGCAGTCTAGCCCACAAAAACCTATAGCTCCCAGCATGCAAGTCTCCCTGCTCGGAGGTCTGGTCTTTGTGAGCTACATCTCTGGCTAGGTCTACACTAAGGGGGGGGTGTCGATTTAAAATACGCAAATTCAGCTACGCAAATAGCGTAGCTGAATTCGATGTATCCTTTTCAACTTACCCCGCTGTGAGGACGGCGGCAAATCAACCGCCGCGGCTCCCCCATCGACGGCGCGTACTCCTCCTGCCGAGGTGGGAGTAAGCGTGTCAATTCGGGGATCGATTTATCCGTCTAGATGAGACACGATAAATCGATCCCCGAGAGATGGATTTCTACCCGCCAATCCGGGCGGGTAGTGTAGACTAGCCCTCTGTGTTAAAGATAGTTACTGCAGTGCTGTTGTAGCCATGTTTGTCCCAGGATATTGCACTCTGTGTCGCTTGAAGGCTTGTCTCTTTCACCAACAGAAGTTGGTCCAGTAAAACATATTATCTCACCCTCCTTGTCTCTTTGAAGATAGTTAGTCATGGGACTTGGGTTAAAACCCCTGGGGCATGTTTGATTCATGGCCACCTCTGTTTTACAGGACCTTTTGTGCATTCATTGAAGAAGGAGTCCTGTTAGACATCCTACAATGCCATCCTTTGAGACCTTTTAAAACAAAAAACGCCAGGGCCACCCAAAAAGACATAGACCTCCATGGCAGTAGACATATCCCTGCAGTGCTTCAGAGCATATACAGCAGCACCTCCCTCCCTACTCCACTGAGCAAGAGACTCAAGCAAGGGCATTGTGCTCTGATGGGCAAGGCAAGGCTCACGGCTCAGATTAGCTTTGTGTGTCTGTTCTCAGACTCCAGTCCAAGTGAATGGGTTCGTCACCATGCAGTGATCTGTAGCACGAATGAGCCAACTGCATCCAATTAATTCCCTTCCGTCGTCACTCTCTGGAGGCCAGAGATCTACGGCTGCTCTCTTGGCTCCAATTCCCTGCTGCACGAGGGGAGCTCCTCGCAATACTTTGCAAAGTGCCTTCCATTCCAAGGCCACCCGAATAATGCAGCTCTAAAGAGGGAAGTGGCAATTGAACCAGTGTGACTGCATGGATGAGAGCTACTCTCACTTCTGATTGGTGCGGAGGGCTATGGATGGTCCCCATCATTAATAAATAATCGACTGCACAAATCAGTCATGAGTGTGGTACATGGCGGGAATTTATAATAATAATAGTACTTTGGATTTACACACTTTGAGATTCTCAAAACACTTGGCCAAGGTAAGTGTTATCCCCCTGTCACAAATGGAGAAATTGAGGAATAGAGAGGTGAAGGGTGACATTTTCAAGTTTGATGCTATATAAACACTTTAGCTAGATAGATTTAAATTAGATAAGCAATTTATGATTCAGTGGGAGAGGGACTTCTGGCCAGAACTGGACCTTGGGGCGTGAGGTTGGACTTTTGGTAAGAGGCTAATGCTTCATTTCTTTGTCCTTGGCAGAAATGCACTATAAAATCAAGATCAGCATTTACTACATCCTGTTTGGGTTACATGCTATGAATCCTAATGTATCTGATATATGTTGGACAAATTGTATGCAGAGCGAAATCCTCTTTCATGCCATCTGGTTATACCCCAAAGTTGCTGATTGTTGGAGGCAGATTTATATGTATTGTAATTGAAATGGCTAGTGTGCGTATGTCACCATCACTATGCACTGCTGGAAGGAATTGGAATTGCTCATCTGCATGTCATAGGCCATATGCTGCTGACAGCTAGTGAAGATTCTCCTTTAATAGGTGGAGACTGGGATTTTTGAGATGGATCATCTGAGTTCTCACCTGGCTGTTGCTATGAAGTTCTGTATGGCCACAGTATGTGCAATGTACTAGCCACAATGTCATGGTAGCCATGGATTTATTACAACAGAGCCTAAACATGAGACCTAATCCAACTTGAATGTGTCCCTTTAAGGTTCTTTATACCGCATGGTTAAGACAGGAAGAATTGTGGGCTGGGTGCCCTCACTTTTTCATAGGAAAATCTTGTGACGGTTAAAATCTCTATAGCACAGAAAGGGTTACAATGCAAAAATCATGCCTGACTTTCTTTTCTCATCGTATTGGTGGGAGCTGTTGGTGCCACTTTCCACAATCCTCTAGTCTCTGCATGCATCTCGCCCACAAGAAAGCCTCAGACCCATCCCTTCAAAATCATACTTCAGATCCCTAAACAAACTTGTTTGGATCACGTGGTGCAAACCAATTTGTTTGACCTACAGTTCATACAGAGGTTTGCCAACTTATAAGCAGCTAGCGAAATTACAATGGGCAAGTAAGGTCATAGAGCCAGGGAAGAACTAGCAGCAGTCAGCTTCCATATTTACTCTGTACTCAGAGTAACACATTGTTCTCTTTTATTCCATGTGTCTTTAAAATTTTCAACCGTTCTCCTGTTTGAAATCCTGGAGGGCCACTTTCCGGATTAAACTTTGATTTGGAGAAAACAAATTTGCTGCATTAATTAGTAATGTTGGAACTGCTGCTAACACCATTAATAAATCATATTATGTACGTAAAGGTCAAGATGAAGTAAGCCGCCGTAACCTAAAGCTGTGAAAAGAAACATCTTCTCCACATATCATGTCCCACACACATCTCTGCCAGTACTAAAACCTAGTGTTTGTTGCACAGGCTAGCTGGGGCATTTAAAGGACACAAACTTTTTCAAAATTCCTTTCCGTTACAATAGCTGTTCCTGGCAAGGATATTCTTATTAAACACCTGAGGCTTGAGTCTCATTTATACATTAAGACACTGAGGTCTTCACATAAGTGAGAATCAGGCCCTTGATTTTTAGCATGACAGTACCCCTTTAAATTATTATTTAGTATGTGTATAGCAGTAGCACCTAGAAGCCCTAGTCATGGACCCAGACTCCGTTGTGCCAGGCGCTGTACAATCACAGAATAACAAGATGGTCCCTGTTCCACAGAGCTTACAGTCTAAGCCTCAGTCCTATGATACTGAAGCTATGGCTACTCTTAAAACGCTACAGCGGCACAGGTGCCGCTGTGGCACTGTACCACTTCAGTATCGACACTTACTACAGTGATGGGAGAACCCCTCCCATTGCTGTAGGTAATCCACCTCCTGGAGATGTGGTAGCGAGGTCAAGGGAAGAATGCTTCTGTTGACGTCATGCTGTCTACACCGCGGTTTCAATCAGCTTCACTACGTCTCTCAGCGGTGTGGCTTTTTCACTCCCCAGAAAGTTGTTGCTATGCCAGTGTATCTTTTCAGTGTAGACCAGCTCTTACAAGCATGAGTAACTTTGCACCCATGGATCTACTTCTGTGCATAAAATTGCTCTTGTGTGTAAAGGCTGGCCTACACTAGAAAGTTAGGTCAACCTAATTACGTCGCTCATGGGGTGTGAAAAATTCACATCCCTGGGAGATGTAGTTAAGCCAACCTAAGCCCCAGTGTAGACAGCACTAGGGTGACAGAAGAATTCTTCCATCAACCTAGCTACCATCTCTTGGAGAGAGGGATTTATTACAGTGACAGAAGAACTCCTGTAGTAAGTGTCTACACTACAGCTCTACAGTGGTGCAGCTGCAGTGCTGCACCTGTGCGGCTGTAGCATGTCTAGTGTAGACATACCCTCAGTGTTTGCATGGTTGGGGCATTAGTTATTATGACAGTGTGGTAAGCCCAGAAAATTTCATTTGAAATGGGAACCCTCAAACACTCTTAACTTTAGTGGTGCCCTCAGCTTCTGCTTTATATAGTTTAACATCACTTGTTGTTAGTTTAAGTGCTGTCTATACTTTAGAGACATATGATACAGTGGGCTTGAGCACAGGACTGGGAATACAGAACTCCTGAATCCTAATTCCGGCTTGGATTGACTTCTTTTGTGATCTTGATTAAGTAACTGGACTTCGGTGCCTCAGTTTCTCCCATTTTTAAAATGGGGATAATAAAACTTCTTTACCTCTGATAGTCTTCCAAGCACCATGAATAGCTCTCTCGATGCTGGGAATTATTAACACTTTAGTTCAAACTCACATTTCAGAGAACGAAACGGAGATCCTGGTTTGGCAAACCAGGTTGAGAGGAATGAGGTTCTGAAGTTAGGGCGGGAAGGAGTTTGAAAGGTGTGTTAGAAGAAGACAGATTGTAGGAAAAAATAAGCCTTGCAGTAACAGAACATTTTGTATTATGAAAAATTGGCTTGAGGGCCATTATTGTAAAATATTGCCCTGGGGAGAGAAAAATTACAGAGCTTGTGAAATTTAGTTCATGTATTATTTTACAACTGAGATAACTTCTATCCTGAGGGCAATATTTTGCAGCTATTGCTTGAAATCAATCCCTATTTCGCAACTCTGGATTTTTGTGTTTTTTAATGAATAAAAATGAGGTGGATGCGGTATGTCAGAGAACACTGCTTGCTTCGTAAGAGCTGATCTTTCAAACACTGCTACAGAATAAAGATGAGACCTGCTCTTTCCAGTGATAAATTAAAGAAAAAATCAAAATATTCTGATTTTATTATTGTGATATTGTTATTACAAGCACTGATCCACCACTCCTCACTGTTGTATCTGGGTTGTCTTTACAATAGTTACTCAAACATATCCATGTATCTTATCTTTATCTAAAGTCGTAATCGACTCGCGGCTGTAAATCCTTGTCAATGATGTATTGGAAGAATGGGGCTTATTTCTTACTTCCCAAAGATGATTACAATAATTCACATAAAGTCCAATCCAACTTCCACTGAAGTCCATTGGCTTTATAGGGACTTGGATCTGAGCCATAAAAGATATAACATGAGAACAATACAAGGAATTCCAGTACTATCACATTTTCTAGCTCGACGCCTATGAGATTTATACAGGATTTATTACCATCTGGGAGCAATAGGAGCTCCAGCTCATGAAGAAAACCCTGATAAGAAAGCATGGCTCAACCCTGCTCCTGGAGGAAACAAAGAAAAGGGTGGGGAATACAGAGTGAAATTTGGACCCTATGGAACTGAATGGGAGTGTTGCCACTGACTTCAGTGGGGCCAGGATTTCATCTTAAGGCCTTGTCTACATTTAAAAGTTTTAGGTTAGGGGAGTGATTCCCAATATAGTTATCCTAGAACATCCCCTAGTATGGGCACAGTTATACTGCTATAAAGGTGACTTGTACCAATCTAGTTATTCCCCTTCCCATGCAGGAATAGCTATACCAATGTACAGGGCCGGCTCCAGGGTTTTGGCTGCCCCAAGCAACCAAACAAAAAAAGCCGCGATCGCGATCTGCGGCGGCAATTCAGCGGGAGGTCCTTCCCTCTGAGCAGGAGTGAGGGACCCTCCGCCGAATTGCTGCCAAACAGCTGGACGTGCCGCCCCTCTCCGGAGTGGCCGCCCCAAGCACTTGCTTGGTAAGCTGGTGCCTGGAGCCGGCCCTGCCAATGTAAAGCACCATTAATGCCATATACCTGCATCTATACTACGAGTGTTGTACCACTTTAACTATCCCGGTATAGTTAAAATGATATGACTTCATAGTGCAGGCAAGCCCAAAGAATCGAATCCCAATTTAACCCCCTACCTTCAAATTCTTCCTGAAAAATTGGCTGCATCAGCTCAACTTGACCAAGCTAAGGATACTCAATACTTAGTTGTCTCTGTGGTGATCATTTGTGTGAACTTTTCTAGCAGGATTTAGTAGACTTGTTAAAAATGTTGATCTCTCTCCTATTATTCATTTTCTGCATTGTGTCTTTTGACAACGCAACCTTTGTCATTAGCTGTAAAGGTCAGTAACACAAATGGCAAAGCGAAGGGGACTAACTGGATGACACAGGGGAACAGTCATCATGGAAGCCTTTCCCCTCCAGGTTGCTCGTTCAAATCTATTGAACTGGAAGCTGTTGCCACATATAGGGTGTTTAATGGTCTCTGTGACATGATTTTTAGTGGGTCTCAGCCCTGCCCTGAGAGGACATGTTCCCATATACCTAAAAACAGGGCTTGAGTTGTGCCGGAATGCTCCAGAATGCTGTTGTGGCAGTTTATGTGGGAGCTGGAATAGTGTGTTCCGGTGCTTCCTTTTTTAGGACTCAGGCACTGGCCTAAAACTAACATTAAATTGACTGGCAGGCTGTTGGCAGCCTCAGGAGAAATGTATTAAGAACTGAATAAACATGAAGCCTGACCACCAGATCAAGGATGAGGTGCATATAGGCAATACAGTGGCGGAGGAGGGGAGATCTGATGTAACACCGACTCTGGCAGTCTGGTCCCTTTCATTTCTGGGAAGCTGGGTTCTATTCCTGCCTCTGTCACAGACTTCCTATGTGACCTTGGGCAGGTCTATTGGGGTTGAATTCAATTTCCATGGAAGTCCATGGGCCTCATTTTATTGACTTCAATGTGAGTTGGATCAGCCCCTCGATGTCTCTCTGCCTCAGGTCTCCATGTGTAAAATGGGAATAACAAGCCTTCCTTTCTCCCGTCCTTTTTATGGCTTCTTTATTTAGACTCGATCCTGCCAAGACTTATGCACATGCTTAACTTTATACACTGGGAGTACTGTCATTGCCATCAATGGGACTGTGCTCAGTGCTTAAAGTTAAGCACATGTGTAAGTTTTGTAAGCTATCCCAAGCAGGGGATTATCTGTCACTATGTGTTTGCATAGTACCTAAAGCAATGGGGGTCCCAATCTCGTTTGTGGGCCTCCAGATGCTATTGTAGTACAAATAATTACTAATAATATGGTGCAAATCCTGGTCCCTCTCAAGTCACCCTCTCATTGCTCCATTAGACAGCTTATTATTTATGCCACCAAGAAGGCTGAGGTATTTAATGCCTCTTTTGCTTCAGTCCTCACTAAAACAGTTAATTGTGATAAGATACTTAACACAATATTAACAGCAAGGGGGAAGGAACAAAAGCCAGAATAGGGAATGAACAGGTTTAGGAATATTTGGGTAATTTAGATGTATTCACATTGGTGGGGCCTGATGAAATATATCCTAGGGTGTTGTGGAAGCAGAGAAAGAACTGTTATGCATTGCATCCCCTTCCTGTCAGTTCTTTCTCTGCTTCCACAGTACTGAAGGAATTAGCTGAAGCAACCTCAGAAACATTAATCTTTGAGAACTCATGGAGGACTGGTGAGGTGCCAGAGGACTGGAGAGGGGAAAACACAGTAACTATCTTTAAAAGGCGGGACAAAAAGGATTCAGGGAATTATAGATCAGTCAGCCTAACTTTGATACCCAGAAAAAAAAACAACCAGAACCAATTTGTAAGCACCTAGAGGATAATAATGTGATAATAGCCAACATGGATTTGTCGAAAAACAAATCTTGCCAAACCAACCTAATTCTCTTCTGTGACAGGATTACCAGCCTCATGGATAAGGGGGCGGTAGTAGACGTGATATCTCAGGACTTTAGTAAGGTTTTTGACACAGTCCCACATGGCATTCTCATAAGCAAACTAGGAAATATGGTCAATGTGAAATTACTAAAAGATGGGCACACAACTGGTTGAAAGACTGTTCTCAAAGTGTAGTTATCAATGGTTTGCTGTCAAACTAGAAGGACATTTCAAGTTGGGTTCCACAGGGGCCCATTCTGGGTCAAGCACTATTCAATATCTCCATTACAGATTGGATGATGGAGTGGAGAGCACACTTATAAAATTTGTAGATGACACCAAATTGAGAGGAGTTGTAAGCACTTTGGAGGACAGGATTATAATTCAAAATGATCTAGATAAATTGGAGAATTGGTCTGACATCAATAAGACAATAAAGACATGTGCAAAGTGCTAAACTTAGGAAGGAAAAATCGAACATACAACTACAAAATGGGGAATAACTGGCTAGGTGCTAGTACTGCTGTAAAGGAGCTGTGGGTTATCGCAGATCACAAATCGAATATGAGCCAACAATGTGATGTAGTTCTGAAAAAGGCATATGTCCTTAGGGGATGTATTAACAGGAGTGTTGTATGTAAGACACAGGAGGTAATTGTTCTTCTCTGTTCGATATTGGTGAGGCCTGGAGACCATGCCATCACACTTCTAAAAAGATAGGAACAAACTGCGAGGGTCCAAAGGAGAGCAACAAAAATGATGAGAGGCATAGAAAGCAGGGCCTATGAGGAATGGATGAAAAAATTGGACATGTTTCGTCTAAAGAAGAGAGGACTGAGGGGGAACATAATAAGTCATCAAATATGTAAAAGGCTGTTATAAAAAGGATGGTGATCAATTGTTCTTCATGTTCACCAACAGCAGAACAAGAAGTAATCAGCTCAGTTTGCAGCAAGGGAGATTAAATTAGAAAACTCTTTAATTTTAAGGATAGTTAAGGGCATTAGAACAGGTTACTTATCCCTGGGCTACACTGCGGGGGGATCGATCTAAGTTACGCAACTTCAGCTACATGAATAACGTAGCCGAAGTCGATGTACTTAGATCGACTTCACGGTGAGTCGACTGCTGCCGCTTCCCCGTTGACTCTGCCTATGCCTCTCACGGCGGTGGAGTACAGGAGTCGATGGGAGAGGGCTCGGGGGTCGATTTATCGCATCTAATTAGATGCGATGAATCGATCCCCGCTGGATCGATCGCTGCCTGCCAATCCGGAAGGTAGTGTAGACATACCCTTAGGGAAGCTGTGGAATCTTAAGAACAAATTTAAAAAACACCTAGCAGGGATGGTCTAGGATGCAGCATATGGTCCTGGGCGGCTTCAGGACACCGAAGAGAGAGCAGCTGGGCGCTTTCTGCCTTTGTTACACTCAGGAATGAGGTCAGCTAAACTCACCACTGCATGTGGAAAATGGTGTCCGTATTCAGATCCATTGCCTGGTACTCATAGTTTCATGAAACCAAGCAATTCCCTCCTCATTTCCCTCACCCCGGTGGGCCATACTCATACCATGGCTGGTGCTGTGAGTGGCCCTGTGCACAAGCAATCCAAAGCAGTAGTGTCAATAAGCCTGTCTTGAGTCAAACATTAAGGGATCAAGGGAAGGGAGTTCTGAATCTTAACTATCACTTTCCATTGTGACTGTACTGACAACAGGTGCGGCTCTATGTGTTTTGCCACCCCAAGCACGGCAGTCAGGCGGCTTTGGGCGGTGCACCTGCAGGCGGTCTGCTGGTCCCGCAGATTCGGCGGCATGCCTGCGGGAGGTCCACCGGTCCTGTGCCTTCAGGATACCCGCCGCCGAATTGCCACCAAATCCGCGGGGCCGGCGGACCTCCTGCAGGCATGTCGCTGAAGGCAGCCTGACTGCCGCCCTCACAGGGACCGGCAGGCCTCCCCTCACGGCTTGCCACCCCAGGCACGCGCTTGCTGCTCTGGTGCTTGGAGCCGCCCTTGACTGACAATGGTATCTCTGTGTGTGCTTTGCCTGCAGCTGCTGCCATTGGGACCTTGAGGGGTTCCCCCTCCACACCCGTGGAACACCTGAGCCAGATAAGTAGGAGAAAGAAGAGAACTCAGGGTGACGTGTTCAGTGAGATCCTGCAAGCCAGTCCTGCCGACCGTGAGCAAAGGGCTTGGAGAGTGGACACAACAGACAGCCTGGAGAAGGAAAACTGGACAGGGGAAAGGCCCAGGAGTCCCAGCAGGAAAGGGAGAGGGAGGTGCACCAGGACATAATGGGGCTTCTCTGGTAGCAAACTCAGAAGCTGCAGACTCTTGTGAACCTACAGGTTCAACAAGCCCTGGCTCGCCTCCCTTTGCCATCCAGGAAGTACTCCATCACACACCTCCCTACACCCCACCACCAGTGTTCCACCAGGCATCAGGGGCTGCATCCTACTCCTACTACTCCATCCTTGGGGACAAGGACAACCACAGCTTCACATACACTGCCCTGTGAAAGCCACAGTTGCTGTATGCGTAGGTAAAATGGGCATGGATGTCCTTTTCCTTTAAGTTCTGTTCCATTCATTTATGATGTTTTTAATGTAGTTGCTTTAAAATTGTGCAGGTTTTTCTTTGCACTGCTTTTGTTACTGAGTAAAAGTCTATTATTTGGAAAATAAGTCATCTTTATTAGTGCACAACAGATGCTGTAGAGTGCCTCGCAGTTCTGAAAACACCCACTTGTTACCGTACAGTGTGACACAACTCAGCATCAGTGACAAACACACTGTAATAATCATAGATGTACAGCAAGCACCGCAAAATTAAATAGTTGCATTAACAGTTTTATATTCATAGATGTGCAGCAAGCACCACACACAAAAAACAGCAGGGCCAGGTAAAGCACAGAACACCACAAAGCACTACTGTGGCTCTCTGTGTTTAATGGTGGTATCACTTCCATGAAACAGTTTGTAGAGCAGGGGTTGGCAACCTTTCAGAAGTAGTGTGCCGAGTCTTCATTTAGTCACTCTAATTTAAAGTTTCACATGCCAGTAATACATTTTAACGTTTTTAGAAGGTCTCTTTCTAGAAGTCTATAACATGTAACTAAACTATTGTTGTATGTCAAGTAAATAAGGTTTTTCAAATGTTTAAGAAGCTTCATTTAAAATTAAATTAAAACGCAGAGCCCCCCGGACCGGTGGCCAGGACCTGGGCAGCGTGAGTGCCACTGAAGATCAGCTCGCGGCACGCGTGCCATAGGGTGCCTACCCCTGTTGTAGAGGGTGCCACAAAGAGCAGGAGCAATAGAGTCAGATGATGATGTGTGAATGGGAATGGGCCAATGGTGGTTCCTTTTAGGTTGGTCATTATTGATATGCAGTACATTACAGGATGTGTCTGACTATGGGAGATCATTATATCTAGTATCTGCTTTAGCCTCGGCCTACATCGCGTGGGATGGGCCGGGCTGAGGGTGGAGGTCTCTGATAGACCTGTGCCTGCAGGGAGGTGGTGAACCCTGACCTGACCTTAGCTCAGTGGAGAGTGTTTATAACCTGCCCGTAGGTACAAATCTTTGTTTATCTCTATGGCTCTGGGCTGGGGTTACAGTTCTATTTTGCAGGGACTGTTGATGGCTGGGATGTTTCACATACTGCAGTAAGTGGCACGAGGTGAAAATTGGCACATAGTCACTCATTGTCATTCTTCCATAAGTCCCTCCTTCACATCCCCTTGAGGGCTACTGAGAGACCTCTTCACTGAGTCTATATTTCTGATTTCTCAGTTTCTTAAAGCTACCACATGATCCTTTGTGAGACCCCAAAGATCACCTGGTTAGCCAAGATATCTCCATTTATACATAGCACGGTTCTTAGTACTTGTCCATTACTGTTGAACAATATAGCATTCCATAGCAATGGTCCAAAACTCTACAACTTACACACACACACACACACACACGCACACACAAAAAGTCACTGCAAACAGCTCATGCTGTTACTCTAGTATACTATTGTATTTTGTAGTCAATAGCTATTCCTTTCTGTTGTAAGATGCAGGGCCACATTCTGCTCTCACACTGGTTTGTACTAGTGTAGCTCCATTGACTTTAAAAGGCGGCACTCTTGATTTGGACTAGCATAAGTAAGATCAGAAGCTGCTGGAAGGATAGAACGCTGTAGTACATTTTATGAGAGAATTTGAATCAAATTAGAACTAGGCTGAACTTCTAGCTACAACTGTTTACTGTTTGTTTGTTTGTTTATTTATCTGCAGCCTATTTATTTATTTTGAAGTTCAGAAGAGTTCACGTTGTCTTTGAGGGTTGTGGGTTATTTAAAAAAAACCTCATTCTTTTTGTTGTTTTGCTGCAGCTCTACTTCCTGGGCTGAGGTGGCAATGCTAGAATGCTGCAAAAGTGGCTCTTCTCGTAAGACTTCTGGTTCAACTGGAATCAGTCAGACCTCAAAACACCTGAGAGACTTTTTTCTCTCAAAAGCCACAGCCCAGTTCAGGAAGGCAGATCAGAGGCTTCTCTGCAACTACCTCACCCTCTCACCCCCAACCCCCGCCTTTTAAGGTGTTTTCCCAGAACTTCTATCTGAAGCAAATTGCTATGGAAATGAGCATTAATTGGGGTTGAGATCCTTTTGCTACATGTCAGACATTTGTTTATGGACTAGGGCAGGGGTTCTCAATCTTTTCCATAGCGGGACCCCCTCATAATTCCCCTTCCACCAAGCCAGTACCCCATCCTGGAGGGAGTGAAGGGTAGGATGGTCATGTGACCCTGGTTGAGTGGAGACTTAACCCCCAAGCTGAGAATCCCTGGCCTGACTAGTCGCTTATTGTATGTACAAGCTGGTGAAATTAAATTTGGCACCATTAAGGCAGTGCAGATGAACTTGTTGATGATACAACCATATAGGAGCAAATACTGATCAGATTTCTTGTGCAAGTGATCCTACTAAAATCTATTGAAGTGCTTGTGTGAGCAGGGCCGGCTCCAGGGTTTTGGCCGCCACAAGCAGCCAAAAAAAAAAAGCCGCGATCGCGATTTGGCAGAAGGTCCTTGGCTCCGAGCGGAAGTGAGGGACCAACCGCCGAATAGCTGGACCTGCCGCCCCTCTCCGGAGTGGCCACCCCAAGCACCAGCTTGCAAAGCTGGTTCCTGGAGCAGGCCCTGTGTGTGAGTAAAAGAGCAGGGTTTGGCGCGTAGTCTGTTAGCCTAGGGAATTCTGTATATGCTCCTGTAGGTATGCTGCCTGTTTCCCCTCTAACAGCTTCTGTTAATACTTCTCACTTTGCATAAAATGTTGTATTGTTCAGAGCTTAAATCCTAATAGAAATAAGTGGCCATCAGTGACACTGTTTTTGTACTTGGAGCAACTATATTGACATCAGTGGAGAGTTTCCAGTTTTAAACCGGTGCTGCTGAGAGCGGAATTTGGCCCACGGTTGTGGACTATGTGTGGGTGACGTGAAAGGATCTTGTATTTAGCAAACAGTCCTAATATAGAGCCAGAACTTGCAAACACTTACCCCATCAGTCCTATTGAAGGATGAGTAATAACTACCTATGTGAGTAAGGATTGACAAGATCGGTCCCAGATGTTACGGCTATTAGGACCACATCATGTCCCCAGCACATTACAAGCTCTCCAATGCCTTGTGCTGGTTAGGGCTAGCAAGTGGTGTAACAGCACCCAGAAAGAAAGTAGACGTGAACTAACAAACTTCCTGTCTGTCTGTCTAAGTCCTTTGAAAACCGTGTTGCAGATGAATGTGAAACCACAAATTATCACGTGCCTTGTGATCAGACTTGATGCCCCTTTCTAGTTTGCTAGTACCTGTGACATTCCAGGGTGTACTCCTGAGACTCCTTCACCATCAGCAGTCCTCTTTCATTCAATCCCACTGTGAGGAGCTTTTCTGTTACCCATATCAGCTTCAGTTGCCAGTTTCGACTCCCTCCCCTTGGATACTGTGACTAGCATTCCAGGACCCTCTCCCATTCTCCATGCTGCTGGAGCAGGGACTAGAAAGGGCATTGCCAAGCTCTGGTCCTAGCAGAGCTCTAGTGAGGATTTGCCAGAAAGAGAGAGGTCTCTAGGAGGAGGAAAGGAGTCATCTAGCAGGGGATTCTTTTCTCATGAGAAACCAGAGCCAATACACAAACCCAGTATTTAAAAAGGGGGATAGAAGAAAGAAGGTTGGTTGGTGGTTGAGCTGCTGGCCTGGACTGTTGGAGAGCCCTGTTCAAGTCCCTGGCCTGCCATAGAGTTCCTATGTGACTTTGGGCAGGACATCATTGCTTTTTGCCTCGGTTACCCATAAAATGGGGATAAGAGCACTTCCTTAATTCCCAGCGATGTTGTGAGGATAAATGCATTAAAGACTGTGAGGAGCTTAGATACTATGCTGATGGGGGTCAGATAAGGACCAAAGACAGCACAGGGGTGGATCTGAACCTTCCCAGAGTGTAGAGGTGTTTCCTGCATCTCTAATGTATAATGAAAACAACATATTCCTCCTGGCACCAGCCTGGGCTGTTCTCAAGACAGGTGATCCCTGAGGTGGCTGTTTTGCTTGTCTCTCCAGGTCGCTGCAGTCAACAAATTGGTATTTCAGGTATGGGAGGTGAAGCAACTATCTTGTAGGGCTCATCCACACAACAAGTAAAACCATGATTTCATAACCAGACCCATCAGTGGGTTACAGGCAACATGGCTTAGTTTCAGAGTAGCAGCCGTGTTAGTCTGTATCCGCAAAAAGAACAGGAGTAGTTTTGGCTTAGTTTGTATCTTCTGTCGTGTAGGGGCACTCACCCTTAATACTTCCTACCCATAGTTACATGTAGCCCATATTAAGTGGATTAAAAACTGTTTCTCATGTGGGTGTGTCTCGTGGGGTCCTGCGGGGGTCTGTTTTCAGCCTGATGCTATTCAATATCTTTAGCAATAATCTATTAGAAAATATAAAATAATTGCTGGTAAAATGTGCAGATGACACCCTAATTGGTGGAGTGGCAAATAATGATGAGGAAATGCCCCTCTGCTTCACTTGATATGGTGGGGACCTTTGAATCATATGAGTTTTAATACAGCCAATTGCCAGGTCATACAGACAGGAAAGAATGTAGTTTTACAAAAAGACTTGATAATGGGTAGGCTGTTGTGCCTAGCATGCTGATCAATAGTGTCACTATTTCCTTGCACTCCCCTCTCTGTCTGCATCCAGTTGTTCTCTCTAGCCTCATATTTACATGGTAAGCTCTTTGGGACAGGAGCCATCTTTTGGTTCTGTGCTTGTACAGCACCTAGCACAATGGAGTGCTGGTCCATGAGTGGGACTCTAGGTGCTATGGTAATAAATAATAATAGCAATAACAATAATAAATAGGTCACACTTACAAGATGGGGACTGGATCCTGGAATGCAGTGACACTGAAAAGTACTCAGAGGTCATAGTAAACCAGTGGATTATGAGCTCCCAGTGCAGAGCTGTAGCTAAAAGGGCAAATGCATTCCTTGGTTGTCTAAGCTGGGGCATCTTAAGCAGGAGTAGGGAGGTGGTATTTCCTCTGGGTATAGCTTCAGTGAGACTATTACAGCGATACTGTGTCTAGTTCTGGTGTCCACACCTCATGAACTAACCTATCATTGAGGTGCAGAGCGGTCAATGACTTGGTCGAGGTCACATAGCAGAGCTGAGACTGGAGTTCCCCAGCTCTGAGTCGCAGGCCTGTTCTTTCTCCTCTGCACCACAGCCCCCCCCCCCCCCTTCTTTTTTAAAGCACATCTGCCCCATTGCTTATTCCCCCTGCTTCGAAGCCACACTTTGTGTTCCTAACCTCTGGTGTGATTGCTGTGGAGATGATGAGGTCACAAATGGAGGCGCATAACTTCAAGTGCAGGAGCAGGGGGAGCCCACAAGAGAGGAGGCCCCTGCTTTCATTCAGACATATCCCTCATGATAACAAACGAGGGAAGGGAAACAGCGTTGCCTTTTAGCAGATGGTCTGCCATGGAGTGTCAGCTTCTCTCTGAGTCAACCTCGCACCCCTCAGCAGGGCTGTGCTTGTTGCTGGTTAGCAGCTAAGAAGAACATCTTTACACTGTCAGGGAGACTCAGCATCCTTCCCATCCCCCTGACGTTTGTCTCCAACAGCAGCGTGGAACGAGGGCTGATTATTTATGTTCCATTTCACTATGTGGGTTACGTGTTGTGTAACTTGCAATATTTCCTTTAGTAGGTGAATTGTGACTCCCTGGAGAAAAGCCTGTGTTTGGAGGAGAAATGAAACAGCAGGGATGGTACACTGGATACGCAACGGGTAACCGAGGTGCCAGTGTTGGGGCTGCAGTATCTCCCAGGGATTCTGATCCCATAATAATCCATCGGGCTCCAGTACTTTAGGTAGACACCATAGCCCCCCACTGATGTATATTCATGCTTCATACTCTCTGCTCCCAGCATTCAGCTCTGTTGCTGTCACAACTCCTCTGCTACTGCCCTTTTCTTTCCCACTTTTTGCTGCTGGTCTTTCGCCCTCCTTCACTGCTCCAGGATTTTCCTCTTCAGCTGCCCCTTTCTGTTCATGGCTGGAGCTGCCCTCGCCTCCCAATTGCCTCTCTCTGCTCCCTGAAAGAGGAAGGATGGTTGGTTGGGAGAGGTAGAGTCAACACCCTGCTCTGCTGCAGCCTCTGAGCTTGGGCAAGTCATTTAGGTTTTTTGTGCCTCAGTTCCCCATCTATAAGATGGGGATAACAGTGCTTCCCTACCTCACAGAGGTGTGGGGAGGATAAATACATTAAAGATTATGAAGCGCTTTGAGATCTACGGACGAAAAGTGCTTAGAAGAGCCAGGTGGTGTTGTTATCCTACAGCAGCAGTCTCCCACTCTTCATTCTGAAATCCACTCAGCACTCAGCTCTCCCATCGCACTGTCTGCCACAGCTCTCACCACCCACTACAGTGGCGCCTCCCTGGTTGGTGGAGTCACAAGTCTGACGTGACTTGCCACAGGACAGATTCTGTCCCCGTCCCAGTTCCTCACAGCATCTAGTGGCCAGTACTGCCTCCAGGGGCACAGAATTTCCCTTTGTCTCTCCTTCCCTCCAGGGCCTCCCGGGGGGGGGGGGGGGGGGGCAAGTGGGGCAATTTGCCCCAGGTTCCGCAGGGGCCCTGCGAGCCCTGGCCGAGAATCCCTTCCCTGGCTAGAAGCGCCTTATTAATTTTTACTTACCCAGCGGCGGTCCGGGTCTTCGGCAGCACTTCAGTGGCGGGCCCTTCAGTTGTTCCTGGCCTTCAGCCGCACTTCAGCGGCAGGCCCTTCACCCGCTCCGGGACTTTGGCTGCACTTCGGCGGCGGGCCCTTCAGTCATTCCGGGACTTCGGCTGCACTTCGGCGGCGGGCCCTTCAGTGCTACCAAAGACGTGGAGCGAGTGAAGGACCCACCGCTGCCACCACAGACTCCGAGTGCCGCCCAGTGAGTACAAGCACCGCAGCGGGTGGTGCCTTTTTTTATGTCTGCTCCCCCGCTTTGCCCCAGGCCCCCAGAATCCTCTGGGCGGCCCTGCTTCCCTCTGGAAGCACAGTGCAGAAGCTCCGTCCACAAATGTAACTAGAACTGCCAGGAATGCTGCATGCTTAACAGTGTATCCACGTCTCCTCCTGTCATTATTTATTGGCCTCAATGGCAAAAAAATAAGTCTGTTTAAGAGCAGAAATGTTCCAGGGTGAACTTTTCACTCACATTTAACTTGTTTCCATTCTCACCACCATTAAAATTCATAGCAATGTGAATTTACGGCTTGTGAATGGTATCAAATTAATAGCCCTGGAAAATGAAGTCCCCTGTTTATTATCTACCATATAGCGCAGCGCCTGTCAGCCTGCTTTCCTGTTGACCTGGAGGGAGCAGCACAAGAGGAAGCTAGATGGCTCTGTCCCATTCAGGCCTTGCTCCATCTGCTGAAAGCTCTAATGAAGTTGCCAATGACTAACAATTGGCAACCAATATCTACCAGTTGTGGTGATGGCTTTTGTGATGATGTTGCATTATTGGTGAGTGCCAAAAATGTGCTCCACCAATTTCATTTCACACAGTCTACTGAACAGCCACCAGATGGTAATAACATTCAGTTATTACCAGAGGCGCTGGAACAGGGGGTGCTGGGAGCCATGACCCCATCACTTTTAAAAGCCCTCCCACTTTTTACCGGCCATAAGGGCGAGCGATGGGGAGAGGGGGTGGAGAGGAGCGAGCAGGGGGTGAGGTCTCAGGGGAATGGGTGGCACGAGGGCGGGGCCTCAAGGGAAGGGGAAGTCCAGGGTGGGACCAAAGTTTCGGCCCCAGTGGCCCCCCACTTTTATGGAGCTTCCATTGCCCCTGGTCATGACTGACCTGGCCTAGATTCAAATCAACCACTGAGAGCTGAAAGAGAAAAGACAAGAGTAGATATCTGTCTAAAAGTTATGATTCAATCCAGCTTCTGGGAGAAATTCTATGCCCAATATGTGAGTGGGGGGCGGGGTGGGGTTAGGTTGGATGATTGTGGTGATTCCTTCTGTGACTCTGAATCCCCGTGTTCAGCCCCTTTCTTCATGGGCCATTCAGGAGAACAGGATTGCATTTGTTGCCCTCAATGTACTCATAACACTTGCAGCTCAGCACTGAGCCAATGACTATAATTAAATCTCATGCTTCAGAGCTTCAGCTGGTCACCTGCAGGGGTCAGGAAGGATTTTTCCCCCCCTTGAGGTGCAATTGGTCAGATAAATTCTGGATTTGCTTGCTTGTTTCACCTTCCTCTGAAGCGTCAGAGGTTGGCCACAAGATACCAGACAGGGTGCTCAGGGTGGTACAGAGCACCTCCTTCTTAGAGGCCTGGCTTGGTGAGTCTCGCCCACATGGTCAAGGTCAAATAGAACAGCAGATTTGGGGTAAGGAAAGAACTTTCCCCCAAATGAGACTGGCAGGGACTTTGGTGGGTTTCTTTGTTTGTTTGCTTTTTGCCTTCCTCTGCAGGATGGGGCATGGATTGCCTGCTAGGTTCATCTGGGCATATCTCACCTACTGAATTCCTTGCCAGTGCAGGGGCCTCAGGCATTGGTGGCACTTCGGTCTCTCCTGAAATGCTTTGGTCTATCTAAAGTCATTGGGCTCAATACAGGCTAACTGGGTGAAATTCAGTGGCCTGTGTGTGATGGAGTATATACCCCACACTGTCTCTGAAAGCATTAACTGGAGCTGGAGAACCCAATTATAGTACTTGGTTGTACCTGGAGGGTGGGCAAGGCCCAAGTGAAGATGAGTCCCAGCTGGGGGAGGAGCTGGGTGTTTACTCTGGGGAGAGAAAGCCCAGAGTAGAAAGAGGGCTGTAGGGAGAGAAGAGTAGAACGCTACAGTCCCTCTCTGGGCAGTACAGAGGCCTGCAGGGAATAGGAAGACTCATTGCAAGGTCAAAGAAGAAGAAGCCCAAGGAAGAATTGGCCCTGGGATTGTCCCCATGTTGAGACTCTGGCAAGAGGCCAGGAGAGACAGGGAGAAGCTACAGGGTGGAGAAAGCTCTGGTGGGGAGCCCTGGTAAAAGGGCAGTATCCAGATTGCCAATGAGAAAGCCCTTGGAGGCATTCAGATGAGGAACAGACCCTATAGAAAACTTAAAAGGGATGAAGGCTTGAGGCTGAGGAGGGCAGACGTGACAAATTCTTATTTTCAGCTGGGATTCCTTGGAGGACTCGAGGAGCCCAAGGACTTCCAGTCTTGAAAGCAGGGTGAACCTAGAGAGGCAATGGAGCCTGAGAAGAGTACCGGTACAGAGTGGGCCCAGGAAGGGGCTGTGAGAAAGGCCTGCTGACAGGCTGAGGTGGGAAGAAGCCCAGTGAGATAGCAGGGGGTGGGTCTGAATAGACATATCCTGCCTGCTCACTACAGGATCCCTAGACTGGAACCCAGAGGAGAGGGGAGGGCCTGGGTTCCCCATGCCACTTGGGAAGGTGGCATGAAGCCCATTGATATAAAGGGATAAAGACTTGAAAAGCCCCAAGACAGGAGGGAGTAAGGACCACGAGGCACAGACTCAGGGGCCAAAGACCTGATGTAAAGATGTTAGACTTCTGTTTCTTGGGCTCTGTTACCCTGGAAGGGGGTGGGGGAGACTATAGGTATGCCTACACTTATGGTGGGTGTAAATAGCAGTGTAGATGATGAGGCACTCACTAGGCGAGTAGAGTCCAGACATGCCAGGACCCTAAGGTATTATACCCCACTCTCTACATACCCAAGCAGTACCTCCCCGTCTATATTGCTGTGTCTAGCAGTGTAAAGTCCCACTGCTGGAGCCTTTCCCCACTCCCTCCTACCTGCCAGAGCCTTTCACTGCCAGGGCTGCATGTAGCTACACACCACAGTCTGGATGCAGCCTGCCTTTCACTGCGGTGTATAGCTCCACATACCCTATGTGCCGCCACCAGTGTAGACAAGGCCTGTAAGTGATGTGGCCAGAGGGCAACCTCACAAGAAGAGGCAGACCACCATAGGCCAGTGCAGCTGTTGGAGGGGGGTATTCAGTGAGAGGAGGTTGATATGCCATTGGGGAGGTGGGGGGGAATGGTGACTCCAGTCTTCTACACTGTGATATACAGCTCAGACTACATGATCCAAATAGTCCCTTCTGGCCTTAAACTCAATTAAATCTATGAAAATATATCTTGTTTTATTCAAGCAAAATGACCAGTGTTCAGAACAATGTCTAAATTTTCCCTTTGCCATGTAACCCTCTGACCAGGCAATGGATATTTCTACTCCAGCCGCTTTTAGGAATGCAATTTGCTACCAGTTGCATTTTTACATTTCTAATGTAACTCTTAGCACGGTTGTAGAAGGACAATCAGCAACGCATCATTTCCTATGAATTGCATTTCTGAAAGTGTTTGAGCTCAAAATCTCTCTTACTGGAAACGACGGGGACGTACTGCATGGTTACTTCACCTCCTAGATTACCCAACAATTATTAGAAAGTTGACTGAAAAGGACACACTAATTTTAATAAAGATGACTGCAGTAGTGATGCATATGCGTGATAGAACAGACTCATTTCCTGGAGTGGAAGCACATGGGTGAAAGATTCTTTTTAAGCTAACTTCAAACTATGACACACTTCCTACTCGGTTAAAGATGATTGGGGAACATATATAATTTCGTGCCTGCAGTTTCTTCTTTCAGTTCATCCGAATGTCCCAGTGCAAGACACGCTCTTTGGCTGAGACTCTGAAGGACTTTAAGCTCAACTCAATAGCATTTTTCTGTCTGTCTCTCTGTAATGTGATAGCTTTTGAACATTGCACCAGATGAACTCCAAAATTTCAGGGAACGTTCTAGCCACAAGTGGCCAGAACCTTATTGACTTTTGGGAAAATTGGAAAACCGAAAGGGGAAAAATGAAGCCTCAGCCATCTGATTAGCACAACCTCAGCTGTAAGCACCTCTGCAATTGTCTATAGGTCAATTTGGTTGATGGTAACCATTAACGCCTTCCATCATAACAATACCCCATCTCCTCTCTGCCCCTCCTCCCAAGAGAGTTTAACATGATGACAGTATGGATCACTTACCTCCCACACAGTGACAAGAATAGTTGTCGGAGGGGCAGGGCAGGGCAGGGGGAGGATTGGGGGTGGGAGAGGAGGTGTGCATACAATCCCTGGCTTGGGAAAATAGGGAACCCTGGGATGGGGAAATGGGGCACAAGAGAACCCCTGCCAGGGAGGTAGATTAGGCACTCTGGTATGGGAGCACATTGAAATCCTGCCAATGGACCCTGGTATGGGAGAAGGGGGTTGGAAAGGAGGGAATAGGAGCACACCCAGAGACCTTGCTGAGGGGGGAAAGATGGAAATGGAGCACCTGTTAGTGGTGGGGAGATGGGCTGACCCTGGTATAGGGGAAGGGAAGAATCATAGAATATCAGGGTTGGAAGGGACCTCAGGAGGTCATCTAGTCCAACCCCCTGCTTAAAGCAGGGCCAATCCCCAGACAGATTTTTGCCCCAGATCCCTAAATGGCCCCCTCAAGGATTAAACACACTACCCTGGGTTTAGCAGGCCAATGCTCAAACCACTGAGCTATCCCTTCCCCCATGGGGAGGAATGGAGGCCATGGAGAAAATGGGGGTCTGGAATGGGGGGAGGCAGTATGGGAGGACACACAGGACTCCTGGCAGAGGCGACGGGGGTACTCTGATATGGAGGAGGGGGCAAACACAGCCCTTGGCAGGGGGTAGGTTGGTACATGCAGGGAGTCCCTGAAATAGAGGAGGAGGGGAGGGTGTGGCACACAGAGCTTGTGTGGGGAATGGAGGGATGCAAGGAGTCCATGATGTGTTTAATGAATCCTGCCTACGGAAGCCTGAATAGTAACATCCTGGTCTTTTATAGCACCTTGCCTCTAGGGAACCATCAATTGACTAGGCCTGACACCTGTGGGAGCTCAGCGTTATTGGCTCCCTTTTATGGAAAAGGAAGTTGAGGTACATAGTCGTCAGAGTTGATGAGCACCCACACTCTTAGATGTGGTTAATTTGGTGGGATTTTCAAAAGTGGTAAGTCCCATTGTCAGAAGTGACTTGGACACTCTAGGAGCTTAAGGCCTTGTGTACACCCACATTTTGTACAAGTATGACTGTGTCAGTTACGAGTCTGGTTCTTTACCGCTGAAAATAAGACTTGCCAAAAGTGATTTTCTTAAGGTCCCACAATAAGCTGGTCATAGAATCCAAGAGCCCTCGGGCTGAATTCAAGTAGCTCCAATGAAGTCATCAAGGATCAATTTTGTGTCCTGCTTTTTCATTCCCTTTCCTTAGCTGCTGGACATGCTCCAAAGCCCATGAAACCTAACCAGCATAAGACAACTAGGTGGTGCTCATTTCGGGAGGTCTACGCTGAAAAGTTAGGTCGACCACCCCTGCGCGACGTAGTTAAGATGACTAGCCCCTGGTGTAGGTAGAATTCTTCCATCAACCCTAGCTCCTACTGCCTCTTGGGGACGGGGATTACATACAGCGATGGGAGAAGCCCTCCTGTCGGTGTAGCTAGTGCCTACACCGAAGTGCTGCCCTGGTGCCGCTCTAGTGTTTTAAGTGTATCTGTACCCTCAGTCTTGGATTTAGTGTAACTTCCTATCTGACTCACGCAGGACTCTGATGTATGAAATGACTCTATTGGGGGTTTCTCTCTATATAGCCGGGGTAGTCAAACTGTGGGTCGCAAGCCACATGCAGCTTTTTTACAGTCAAAGTAGGCCCCCCATGTCTACCCGCCTTCTCTGCCTACCAGACTGGGAGAGAGGGGGGAGGCTCGGGGCTTCAGCACTGTGGCAGGATAGTGAGGCTAGGGGCTTCCACTGGTGCCTGCTGAGAGTGGGGGGAGCACAATTTAAAGGTTCCCCCCCCCAGCAGCTTGAGTCAAGCCCCACCTGGCAGGTCCCCCCTCTTACCCTCAGTGGCCCTCCCGGCAGCTCCCAGGTGTTGGCTCTGTGTGGAAAGGCAGTGGCAAACAGCTGGCAGCTGCAGGGAGGGGCGGCTGCTTTAGCTCCGTGGGGAGAGGCAGCAGCAAAAGCAGTGGCTCTCCCTGCAGCTCCCAGCTGTTTGACACTGCCTCTCCCCAGGGCCACGGCTCCCAGCTTGCTGGCTCCAGCACCTGCCATGCAGGGACGGGGCCCGGCGGTACCTGTGACGGAGTGGGCCAGCAAACCATGGCAAGAACCAAGCGACGGGCACGTGCCCCCTCCACACATCGCCTCTGCCACATATCTGAAGCCCCGAGCCATGGTAGGTGCTTCCCGCAGGGCTGAAGCCCCGAGTCCCAGCAGGTGCGCCCTGGCTCTCAAACTTCTGAAGATTGTTTTATGCGGCTCGGACGGTCAGTAAGTTTGACCCCTGCTCTATAGCTTTAGCTACACTACACGCCACTTTGGGCGGTGTGTAGGGCAGAGGCGGTACACACCCGGGGGGCCCTAAGCAGGAATATTTTTGGGGCCAACACACAGAACACATACTAAAAAAAGTGAAAATGGGGCCCCCTTGAGCTGCTCGGGGCCCTAAGCAATTAGTCTGTTTATGCCTAGTGCTGGCTCTGGTGTAGCGTATGTATCACGCTGCAGTGAGAAGCAGGCTGTGTCTACACTGCTGCCTGTGGCTACATGTGTCGGTGAAAGGCTCTGGCAGGGGAAAGGTAGCGGGGAAAGGCTCAACCCGCTCTGCCTGCCAGAGCCTTTCCCCGCTGTCGCAGTCTTTTCCTCCAATGGGAAAGGATCCCGCAGTTGGGAGGCAGCAGGACACTACCCAGCTAAAAATACCAGGGTAGACGGGGAAGCATGGCTTGGGCAAGTAGAGAACCATGTAGGGGTGTGTACTTCGGTACGTACCCGCGCCCTTCAGGCGTGGGAGTACTCTATTTGTTCCTCACCATCTATGTTGCTACTTGAACTCATGCTGGGAGTTCTCCCTGAGCACATACTCTACGCCCCTCCGAAAGAAGTATGCCGTGTAGGCCTACCCTATCTATCCTCCGAGTGGCTCCCGTATGGTGGAGTAGCGTGTGTCTCTGCAAGGGATGCTGATATCTTCTGTAGGTTCCTATCATTCATATAAAATGTGGTTACTTTATTAGTATTGTTATTTTTTACTCATCTCGTTGCTCTGTTTGGTTGGATTTCCAGCTGCGACCCAGATGCATTTGTTGATTTGAGGAGCTCCGGCTACTGCATTAGAGTCACTTTATAAGTTTCTCGGCATTATTAATTATGCAGAAATTGAAGTCGAGTGCTTAGGAGCAGAAGCTTTCAATGAAGGCATCACCTGGCCTTCCTGTTCAGCTCCTTGCTGTATCTGTTTCTCAGGGTCATCTCAGGTTGTTGGTGTCTCTCTCTCTGTTTTGTTGTGTCTCAGAGGTGTCACAGAGGAGCTTGGTGCTTGCTGGCCCCAGTCCAACTCACTGATTCTTGGCCTGTTTTGCAAGCAGATTACGAGCCCACTGCTGCAAAGTGCTTTTATCTCTCAGATCTCAGCCTTCTCCGTGTCTGCGAGGAGTTGTTTCTACGAGTCCTTGCTCAAGTGCTCGGTTTCCAGGAAACAACGTGATGTTATCGGCAGCCCTCATCCGAGGCTCATTTTGAGCAGCAAGATGGTGCAGTAGCTCCCTGCTTCAAGCTAGAGGCACATACTGTATTTCAAATCCAATTTCTAGTGGAAGTAGATAAGGTGAAGGAAGGAGATAAGGACAAGGAGGCCGATTCAGCTGGCCTAGCTGCCTCTGTCTGTTAAACTGAACACCTTTAAAAGGCCAGACTTCAACACTGAAGGTGAGTTTTGGGGCACCCAGAAGATTGCTTCCTAATCAGCCATCTGACATCAGCTCAAAGTGAAGTCTGTTATTTTCAGCGAAGCACACGGGAGGCCACTGATCGACACTGCCCCGTTCATCTTCGGTTTTGTGAAGCAATACTTAACGGAGACATATTTCAGTGAGACTGGAAATTGGGGTGTCAGAGTAACACTCTGCCTTGAACCCCATGAATGGAGACAGGCCATGTGTATACAGCAAAGCTGGGCCAAGTTTTTCAGCTGAAACTTTTTTAGGTGAAAAAATGAAGATTTGGTGACATAAACATTTTGTTGAATTTGTGCCATTTTTACCGAATCGTTCATGTCAGCAAAAAAAAATTCTGAAAAAATTGAAATGTTTCGTTTTGACATTTTTGAAATGGGATGGCTTGATTTTTTTTCAGTTCTCAACAACTTTTTGTTTTGAAGTTTTCTTCAATTCCATTTAAAAAATACAAATCTGTTAAAAGATGCTTAAAATTGAAACAATATGGGGGAGGGATAGCTCAGTGGTTTGCACATTAGCCTGCTAAACCCAGGTTGGTGAGTTCAATCCTTGAGGGGACATTTAGGAATCTGGGGCAAAAAGCTGTCAGGGACAGTACTTGGTCCTGCTGTGAAGGTAGGGGACTGGACTCAATGACCTTTCAAGGTCCCTTCCAGTTCTATGAGATAGGTATATCTCCATATATTAAAACTTGTTTTGATTTGCCAAAAATGTCAAGAAAATTGTTTTCAGTTCAGTCCAAGCTGGGTTTGAATTTTTTTGTTTGCTTTTTAATTTCGGAATTTCAAGCCAACCCAACAATCCATTATTCACACGGCTCTAGTCTACAGCCTTAAATTTCCCCTGGGCAGCACTAGTTTTATTGAGTCTTTTGTCTCCTCCTTCATCAGGCTTTTTATTAACAAGATACTAGATCGTTGTGTCCTATCCTACGGCACTGTAATGGGATTCTGTGTCGAGGTTAAAGGTGAGAGGTTCATTGAGTTAACCCTTCATTCTTCAAGTTACCCTTTACCAAAATGGTATTAAATAATATTTTGCATATTCAAAGCACTACAGAAATTTTTATTAGAAGTAGTTGGGGGAAGTTGAGGAGAGTATCAAGTCAAAGACAAGGGTTGACAATTCCATTTTCTTTCTTCAAAAAAAGAACAGGAGTACTGTGGCACCTTCTTTTTGCGGATACAGACTAACAGGGCTGCTACTCTGAAACCTGTCATTTTCTTTCTTGAAGCTACAGGGCAGTTAGACACTATGGATGGGATATAGTGTATGCTGTGTTGGCTAACTGACACTGATGATAAAAAAAAATGTACTGGAGTGGATTCCAATTCACCACGTTAAAAGGAATATGCCACTTAACCATGCTCTGCCTCAGTTTGCCCATTTGGCGCTAAAAACAGTTACCCTCCCTCCCAACAGGATTTTTATGAGGCTAAACTTGTTGGTGTCAGTAAAAAGCTCTGAGAGCCTCTCATGGAAGGTGCTGGAGAAGTGTGCAATATTATCATTATGAGAGGTGGTCCTTCCAGATCCCACCTGAGGTCCACTTAGCAGCACCGCGTGGAGAACTTTGTACTACTGGCCGCCCATTCTGTACCCGGTCTGTGGATGTCCAGAGAACTTGTGTCTCCAGGGCTGTCACTCCAGTGCCATACACAAGTTCTAAATTCCCCCAGCAAAAAAACGAATCGTGGGACCTCCTCATCAACCTCCTCCTGGCTCTAGCCAAAGTTACCATCTATAATATCAGGAGGAGGATGTTGGACGAGGGGGTGCTCTGCGACTGTGGGGCCTATTTCCGTTCCTCCCTGGTCTCATGCCTCTGGGCAGAGTTCCACTGGGCAGTGGCTGCTGGCTCCCTCGACACCTTTGAGGAGCAGTGGATGCTGTCTGGGGTTCTCTGCTCGGTGTCCCCATCCGGCACACTTATTTTGAACCTTTGACCATCACTCCACTCTCTGTTTTTTCATTACAAAGTAGCAGCCGTGTTAGTCTGTATCCACAAAAAGAACAGGAGTACTTGTGGCACCTTAATAAATTTGTTAGTCTCTAAGGTGCCTCAAGTACTCCTGTTCTTTTTGTTTTTTCATTAGTTGTCCCACGCAATTAGTTGGTTCCTGGGTCCAGTGGTCCCTCCCGCTAGGCTGGGGGAGGGGCCTCCCAGGTTTTTCCAATAAGGCCTCGCTACAGGGAGAGATCAGTCCGCCCTGGTTGGAAAAAAACAAACCTTTAGTAGCATCTAGTTTGGGTGCTACATTGGTTGCTGTGCAAAGGGTGATCTCAGGCTGAGGCAGGATTTGAGAATCCCTTCTTTTAGCCCTAGGCTGCTGTGTTGGATGAAGGAGGATGGGCAATGATCTTGCTGATTAATGGAATAAATCTGATGCACTGACTGCAATGACAGCAGCAAAAAATGGCTTCATTAGTATCGGGACATGAAATTTAATGAATTTTCATTTAGTCTAGCAGCTGGTGGGGGAAGGGAGGCAATTCAGTCAGTGACAAATGACTCCTAAATGCTGTTAATTAAAACCAAATGGTTAAAATGAAGCTTAGAAAAGATTTCCTGCCTGGCTGGTGAGGCAAGTGCCAGGGAAAATGGCTCTGAAGGGCTAAAATTTGCAGCTGGTTGCCCAGGAAGCCTTTTCTGTCTCCCCATATACCGCCAATGGCAGATGTGTGGCCTGAGAATGGAAATAGCCTCCCTCTGATCTTTCCCAGTGTAATGGCATCCCTGGCTTCACCTCATTCAACAAAAGTCATTGCTGGGGAGCTGTATAGGCCTAGTGTCTGAGGCTGCTTCTCAGGCAAAAAACAGCAGGCCGTCCGTGTTCCCTGTGCCTCACTTCAGATTCACCAGGACTAGGGTTACCATATTTCAGCAAGCAAAAAAGAGGACGGGAGGAGCCCCGCCCTAGCCCCGCCCCTGCCCCTCCCACTTCCTGCCCCCCCAGAACCCCCAACCCTCCCCCCGTTCCTTGTCCCCTGACTGCCCCCTCCTGGGACCCCTGCCCCTAACTGCCCCCCAGGACTCCACTCCCTATCTAAGCCTCCCTGCCTCTTGTCCCCTGACTGCCCCAACCCTTATCCACACCCCCACCCCCAGACAGACCCCTGGGACTCCCACGCCCCATCCAACCACTCCCCACCCCCTGACAGCCCCCCCCCCCAGAACTCCCAACCCATCTAAACCCCTCTGCTCCCTGTCCCCTGACTGCTCCGATCCCTCTCCGCACTCCTGCCCCCTGACAGCCCCCGCGAGAACTCCCAACCCATCTAAACCCCTCTGCTCCCTGTCCCCTGACTGCTCCGATCCCTCTCCCCACTCCTGCCCCCTGACAGCCCCCCCCAGAACTCCCAGCTCCCCACCCCCCCGCTCCTTGTCCCCTGACTGCCCCCTCCTGGGACCCCTGCTCCTAACTGCCCTCCAGAACCCCACCCCCTACCTAAGACTCCCTGTTCCTTGTCCCCTAACTTCCCCCTCCTAAGACCCCCCCCAACTGCCCCCCAGGACCCTACCCCCTACCTGTACCCTGACTGCCCAAAACTTTCTCCACTCCCCCCAAAAAGCCCCCCCCCGTTTCTTGACTGCCCCCTCCAGAACCTCCCTGGCCCCCTTACCCTGCTGCTCAGAACAGGGTGTTGGGCTCTGTGCGAGCCGAGCCGGACACATGGCTGAGCTCCCCAGCACAACAAAACCCGGTCCCTGGCCCTGCACAACAAAACCCGGTCCCTGGCCCTGCACAGTGCTGCCGGACTGGGCTGCAAGGGAGCTGCCGGCTCAGAATGCAGGGCGGATCCGGCTCCTCTACAGCTGCTCCAGAGTCCAGCCCGGGACTTTCCTGCAGCCCTCCCAGCTGCTCGCTCTGCTCTGCCGGGGGAGGGGGGGAATCCCGGACATTTTGAGTGTTTTACAAATTCCCCCCGGACGCTATTTTTAGAACAAAAAGGAGGACATGTCCGGTAAATCCGGACGAATGGTAACCCTAACCAGGACAAGGAGAGGTAGGAGGGCAGGGTGGAAATTAGAGGTGAGTAAATAAAGGGGTGATGGGTATGGGTTTGTGGAACCTCATCAGGGAGGCACTGGGAATTACAAAACCAAAACCGAGGAATGATTTGGATCTCAGTCTCGCGTTCAGGCATATTTGGATGAACAGTTCCAATTTGGGTTCATACAAAGGCTTTCCCCAGGGGATGATGAAGTGTAGACCAGGGAGGAGGTTCTCAGACTTGCTGAGAACATGGATCATATCTAAGGCCTTTCATTTCTGGATTTTATTTTCCTAGGAATTTATCAGTGTTTATTTCAAAAATTAAAAAATGGGTGACAGTGCAAAAAATGAACATCACGGTTTTCTGAGTAAATATCAGGGTTAATACTGGGGACTGGGAGGACAGGAAAAAAGCAACAAAGAGAAAAGTAGGTGCCTGGTGGGGAGAGGGTATGCCCGATACTCACAGTGGCAGCAGGTGGTGAGGTGGGAAAGGGGGTGCCCAGCATTCGTGGGGAGATTGAATAGGAGTCAGGAGGGGGCCAATTCTCATGTCATCCCCCCCCATGCTCTGCTGCAGGAGGCACCAGCCAGCAATTACCCTCTGTGCAGGTTGCTCTTTTGCCATCCAACAGGGGACTTGCAAGTAAGGAGCCGGGTCTGGGGAGTTTGAGCAGGTAGAAAATCTGGGGAGAAATCAGAAAAAGCCAAACACTGGATTTTTCAAACCCTAGGAATTTGTTTTGGAGATTTTCAGTAATAACCAAAAACAAAGGACTCCAATCGTATCCTTAATGTGTAGATTGTCACATGGACACCTGTTTCCCCATTCACAATCACATCTCTCTCCCTCTCACCACCCCGTTCAGGATGACAGAACATTCTTGGAAGAAATACAGCAAATGCTCACCTGGGCAAGTGATCCTAGGAAAGTACAGACACATTTTCACCTGTCTTTTGGCATTTTGATCTGTTTGAAAAATCGTTATTTGCTCAATCTCCTTTTAGGCTTTGGCTACACTTGCGAGTTACAGCTCTGTAAAGCCGCCACCAGCGCTGTAACTTACTCCCCGTCCACACTGGCAAGGCATTTGCAGCGCTGTATCTCCGTGGCTGCAGCGCTGCATGTACTCCACCTCCCCGAGAGGAATAGCGAGTATTGCGCTGCCGCTGCAGCACTGCGGTGCCAGTGTGGCTGCCCAATGCGCTGTGAATGGCCTGCAGAAGTATTCGGCAGTATCCCACAATGCCTGTTCTAGCCACTCAGGTCATCAATTCAAACTCTACTGCCCTGGCTTCAGGTAACCAACCATGTGACCCTCCCTTAAAATGCCCCAGGAATTTTAAAAATCCCCTTCCTGTTTGCTCAGCCAGGCGTGGCATGGAGTGCTATCAGCGAATCTTTCCAGGTGACCATGCCTCCACACACCAAGCAAGCCCCAGCATGGAGCAATGGCGAGTTGCTTTCACCCTTCCCTTCACAGATATTATGGAGGGCACAGCACGTGGATATAACGGCGGGGATGTTGGGTTCGGCCAAGTCCAGCTTCCCATACAGAGATTGCCAGCGGCCCTTTAAACGGCCAAAGGCACACTCCACAGTCATTCGGCACAAGCTCAGCCTGTAGTTGAACTGTTCCTTGCTGCTGTCAAGGCTCCCTGTGTAGGGTTTCATGAGCCACAGCATTAACGGGTAAGCGGGGTCTCCAAGGATCACAATGGGCATTTCAACTTCCCCTACTGTGATCTTCCGCTCTGGGAAAAAAGTCCCGGCCTGCATCTTCCGAAAGATGCATGCGTCATGCACCTTTCCAGGCCAGCCTGTGTTAATGTCAATGAAACGCCCACGATGATCCACAAGCGCCTGGAGAACCATAGAGAAATACCTCTTCCGAGTAACGTACTCGGATGCTAGTTGGTGTGGTGCCAGAATAGAAATGTGCGTCCCATCTATCGCCCCTCCACAGTTAGGGAAACCCATTTGTGCAAAGCCATTCACTATGTCCTGCACGTTACCCAGAGTCACGGTTCTTCTGAGTAGGATGCGATTAATGGCCCTGCAAACTTGCATCAATATGATTCCAACGGTTGACTTTCCCACTCCAAACTGGTTTGCGACTGACCGGTAGCTGTCTGGAGTTGCCAGCTTCCAGACTGCAATAACCACCCGCTTCTCCACTGGCAGGGCAACTCTCAATCTCGTGTCCTTGCGGCGCAGGGTGGGGGCAAGCTCCTCACACAGTCCCATGAAGTGGCTTTTCTCATCCGAAAGTTCTGCAGCCACTGCTCATCATCCCAGACTTCCATGACGATGTGATCCCACCACTCGGTGCTTGTTTCGCAAGCCCAAAAGGGGCGTTCCACGGTGCTAAGCATGTCCGTGAATGCCACAAGCAATTTCATGTCGTACGCGTTACACGGCTCAATAGCATCGTCGGCCTCCTCACTGTCACTGTCACTTTGGATCTTAAGGAATAGTTCAACAGCCAAACGTGACGTGCTGGCGAGACTCATCAGCATACGCCTCATCAGTTCGGGCTCCATTTCCCGCAGACAGATCGCGTTGCACAGAAACTGTTGAAAGATGGCGCCAAAGGTGGATGGAAACAAAGGGATTTCTGGGATGCGAAGTGATGCATCACGGGGCATTGGGACAGGACCCAGAATGCCCCGCACTCACGCCCCCTTCCTACAACCCACGGCGCCAGAATGGGAAGAGGTGCTCTGTGGGATAGCTGCCTATAATGCACCGCTCCCAATGGCGCTGCAATTGCCACAAATGTGGCCACGACAGTGCGCTGGCAGCTGTCATTGTGGACAGACTGCAGCGCTTTCCCTACTCAGCTGTAGGAAGTCAGGTTTAACTCACAGCGCTGTACAGCTGCAAGTGTAGCCAAGGCCTTAGTCTTCATTTCCTCCTCTTCTGTGTTCTGTTTCTTTAGCCTGGAAACAAATGGGAGAGCAAGCACAATATAACCAGCCATCAATAGGTGCTACATAGCCCATCACTGGCCTGTGGAGCCTCTGATCTAGATGCTTGGGCCCAAGAGTTGTAATAAAAGCTCTGAGTTCTAATTCTACTCTCCACCCCACCCCCATCTTGAGCAAGTTACTTCTTTTTCCAAAAGGGCAATAGCAGAACTTCCCCATCACCACCTCCTGGATGACCTGAGCCTTGGGCTTTTGTGAGAGTTAAATAGAATGAGTTTGCAAAGGTTTTGTTGTCTAATTATGGATATTGAAGTAGCGCCTAGTCAGTGTCACATTGGTTAATCAACATATAGTAAATGGCATTCCCTGCCCTAAAGAGCTTACAATCTAAGGCCAGATCTACACTAGAAAAGGTTTGTTGATATAACTACAGTTTCTAGATACAGCAAGTTTCCTTAGCAAAATAAGCTTTTATAACGCTATAAGCTGGTATAACTGTGTCTTCACAAGCGCTTTTGCAGTTAAAGAAATGTCATCAAAAGTAGAGCTGGCCTAAGAGACAAGACACTAATATGCTTCTCAAAACGCATATATATTATAACTTCACACTGTGCTTTTAACATCACAATGTTCCTACTGATACCTATTCGGTTTTTGAACATTTTTTGTGTTTTCAGTGGTTTATATTTTCCTTTTTTTCCTCCTGTTTCTCCCCCTTTACTCACTTTTTCCATTATGCCACTGAAAAAAAGGGGGGACGTGAAGAACAGCAGGGCACCAGGACTACTGCAGATGCAAAAGAAACTAGTGTAGAAGTTTTGCCCACATCTTCGGAGATAGTGGTACTTGAGGGCCAAACTTCCTGTCTATTCTCAAAGCCCCCCCTCCCCCATCACCATCAGTGAATGAATTTGGAAGCAATTCCACAAAATGCCTTGCAGGACTTTCCTTCTCATGGGTGTGTGTGATGGTTCTCAGGGCACCCAGGATGTGAGTTACCCCCTGCCTCCAGTCAGAGGGAGTCTTTCTTGTGGTAGCTGGGTGTCAGCAACCTGGCACAACCAGCCTTTCAACTGCTCAAGCACTCTCCTCTGCTCTATGCCAGCCTTGACTTCACCTTGCCAGTTAACACCAATCTCTGAGTCCTCTTGACTCCATTCCCCTGTGACATCCATCCCTTGACGCTGGCGATTTATAGAATTTTCAGATCCTCAGTACGCAAAAGTGCCACGTGCCTCAGTTTACTAGTTTTAGCTTAAACCGACGCTCCTGTAAACCACACAGCACTTGTGAGCACTTACAATAAAACAAAACAAAACAAAATTATTAAATTAAGTCTAAAGATTTAACTAGAAATAAGAGCGAGTGGTGGAAACAAGTGGTTACAACACAAAATGTGAACCTTGGCCTATGTTTATTAATTGTTACCTTTCCTACCTAAAAATTAGATTTTCCCCTAAGAAGTTCAGTCTTTTGCAGAGCTATCTGGTTTCAGACAAAGCAGGATCCAAACATTCATAAAAAGAACAGGAGTACTTGTGGCACCTTAGAGACTAACAAATTTATTAGAGCATAAGCTTTCGTGGACTACAGCCCACTTCTTCGGATGCATATAGAGTGGAACATATATTGAGGAGATATATATACACACATACAGAGAGCATGAACAGGTGGGAGTTGTCTTACCAACTCTGAGAGGCCAATTAAGTAAGAGAAAAAAACTTTTGAAGTGATAATCAAAATAGCCCAGTACAGACAGTTTGATAAAAAGTGTGAGAATACTTACAAGGGGAGATAGATTCAATGTTTGTAATGGCTTAGCCATTCCCAGTCCTTATTCAGTCCTGAGTTGATTGTATCTAGTTTGCATATCAATTCCAGCTCAGCAGTCTCTCCTTGGAGTCTGTTTTTGAAGTTTTTCTTTTGTAAGAAAGCCACCCGCAGGTCTGTCATTGAATGGCCAGACAGGTTAAAGTGTTCTCCCACTGGTTTTTGAGTATTATGGTTCCTGATGTCAGATTTGTGTCCATTAATTCTTTTGTGTAGAGACTGTCCGGTTTGACCAATGTACATGTACATGTAAATGTCCCCCACACTCTTCAAGTGGTTTCCTCAGTGATGGATGTGGAGTATCCGTCCCCACACTCTGTTATACAGTCTTTTTTGTTTCTGTTCGTAGACAGGGTGGACTCCTGTCTTATTGTAGAGTTTCTTTATTACCTTTGAGTGATTTTGACTGTCGTTGCCTCTGATGTTTTCCCATTCAAAGTCTTAAGCTTGGTCTACATGAGGAAATTAGGTCAGTGTAACCCACACTCCTGAGCGATGCAGTTAATCTGACCTAACCCTTCATGTAGACAGTCCTAGGTCGACAGGAGAATTCTCCCATTGACTTAGCTACTGCACTTGAGGAGATGGATTGCCTACACCGCCAGGGAGAAGTCCTCCCTTTGGCATAGGTAGTGTCGTCACTGAAACTCTACAGCAGCTCTATTGCAATGTTTAAAGTGTAGATGAGCCCTCAGTATTGCTCAGAGTTAAACTATTGACCCTTCCATTGCATCAACGGCCAGACAGGGTGGGGTGGCAACTTCCCCTTGCCCAAATGGACCATTAAGAAACCATCCGGGTGACTAATCTTTACTTTTTAATGCCAAGTCCAAATAGCATACTTTCAATATAAATACATTTATTCCTTAAATATTACCCGTACAGACATCTCACAATGATTTTGATTCTTGACAAGTTATGAGATTTCTGTAGCTACCTTAACATGTTATGCTTTATGGACAAATATCCTGCAAGACATCTGCTTGGTGTAATGAGTCTGTCAGGTCTGAGGTGAGAGCTATTTACAAAGAATAGAGTATCTTTTGTAAGGGGGTCTCTGTGTCACAGATGGGGCAAGCTGAGCTTTGGTAGGTCTTAGTGCTGCTCGGGACATTCTGGACCATTCAGTCCAACATATGGTTGCCAACTTTCCAATTTTTCAAAACTGGACACTACACCAGGGCTCTCACTCCTCCCTTCTCCCGTTGCTCCCTCGCTCCTCCCTCCTCCGGGACTGGCCTGCACAGCCGGGCTGTGAGGAGCTGACGCGGAGCCAGCCTGCCCAATTGGGTCCCAGAGCAGCAATTGGCGGGGGGGTATCAATCCCCGGAGCAAGGGGCCGGAGAGAGCTGGAGCTGGGAGACTGAGAAGCCTCGCTGGGCCATCATGGGGGGTGAGCCCAGCCACCGGCCCCGCTCATCAAATATTGCGTGCGGTCAGGATCCCTCCCACTGGCATCACTGGTACCTATCTCTCCACCGGAGCCGGGAGCCAGCAGGGCCGCTCAGAGGATTCAGGGGGCCTGGGGCAAAGCAATTTCGGGGGCCCCTTCCATAAAAAAAAGTTGCAATACTATAGAATACTATATTCTCATGCGGGGCCCAGGACTTGCCCCCACCCCCCGGTCAAAAACTGGACACCTGGCAACCCTAGTTCAATGGCTCATAAGTGCAGCAAGCAGCCTTCAGTGATATTTCCCTAAGAGTTACACCTCATTTATGGCTTGAATGCTCCATGCAATAGAATCTCAGTGATGTCCCTGGCTACATAGTTCTACTGTCTGAGAGACCTCACAGACTAACATTCTTATCCAGTGTCTAATCCCAGTTTGCTCTAGTTGCAAGCAGAGAAAGCCCCAAGCTTCAGTGTTTGGATCCAGATCCAAACTTTCTAAAAATGTGTGAAAGTGTTGGGGAGGGCTGCATAACTTTCTTAAAGTCCAGGCTTTTGCATTGGGCCCATTCAGTCCTTGTCTTATTGTCTTTAACTCCCCTGCAGTATTCCTCTTTCTTTTTTGTTACTGCCCCTCAAGTATTAGCATCTTGTCGCTCAGAAGGATAATAAATACCACCTATCTCGGACAGCAATACCAGCAAAGCTATTTCTCCAAGGGGGATTAACAGTTCCCACCACTATGTATGGTTTTATATACAATTTTGGGAACTATTTTTTTCCCTTGCAGCAATACGTAGATTGAAGCCCAGAAGGGATTATACTGACCATCTAGTCTGACGTCCTACATAACACAGGTGATACATTTCTATCTGGTGAGCCCTGCAGCTAGCTCAGCTACTGGTGGTTGAACTAGAGCCTTTCTTTTTAAAAGTTTGCGATGTCATAGCCCTTTTCTACACTATGGAGTTAGGTTGTTACAAAGCAGCTTACATCAACCTAACTCTGTAAGAGTCTACACTAAAATGTCACTCCCACCGATGTAACTCGCCCACTATGCTGACTTAATAACTCCACCACCGCGAGAGGCGTAGTGCATAGGTCGACACAGGTAGATGCAGTGTCAGTGTAGACACCGTGTTGCTGACATCGACTGTTGCTGGCTTCCAGAAGCTGTCCCACAATGCCCCCCACTGACAGTTCAATCGGAGCATGAGCTCCTGGTGAGACCGGGCACCGCCGACACAAGGAGCGTAGTGTGGACATGCAGAAGCGATTTAATTACTGAGGTGGCTGTACGTTGACGTAACTTAGGTTGACATAATTTTGTAGCATAGACATACCCTTACTGCTATGGCCCTCAGAGCCAGCTGATAGATGTAACAAATATCTATCATCACTGAAATGGGATGGAGTGCACCAACCAACTGGCAAATAGCTGAGCAGCAGAGTTGGTTTCATTTAACTATATTTTTATTTATAAATATAAAGGGAGGGAGGGGTAGAAGGGGAAATGCGGCGCGCCCGGGGGAGGAGGCGGGGCCGGGGATTTGGGGGAAGGGGTTGGAATGGAGCGGGGAAGGGGCGGAGTTGGGGCGGGGCCAGGGGACACAGGAAAATGTTTTTGCTTGGGGCGGCAAAAAAACTTGGAGCCGGCCCTGTGCAGCAGGGCTAAATTTACTCTTTGCATCCTGCGTTGCTATGAGACGGAAGGAGCCAAGATAAAGCAATAGGGGCCAAAGAACAGGGTAAGCCTCTGTTTGTTCAGAAATTACTGTCGGAGGTTTAATGTCCATAGAAAGAAGACAAGCCTTCAGTTTATAAGACTACCTCTTTGAAATGAGACCTGCACATTAATCTACCCTGAAAGCAACGTATCTGGTTTATTTAGTAGGAGACTCTCAGAGAAAGACAGCCTGACTAGAGTCTCAATACTTTTGCTGCCGTTTGCACCACTGCAAAGTCCAGTTCAGATGTGGTCATGTTTGACAGCTACTTTGTACTGGTCTAGCTGACTACACAAGGTAATGGTGAATGAAGCCAGGAGTCTGTGACTGTTGTTGATGGAATTGCCCAGATCTCCCCATTTCATGAGGGGGTTTGTGCCTTGGGCTGTTTGAATCCTGGAGCTGGATATTTGCTTTACAGGGATTTTAAATACAATGTATTCTTGTGTGCATGGCACTGCTAAGGAACAATGCACAAGGCATAGCTCTCTTTCGGGGGAGGTGGGATTCCTTTTCAGCTGAGCAACAATTTGGACACCAAGGGCAAGCAGACAAATGTGATACAAAGGGAAGGTCTGTAGGAGTGCCTTAGGCATGGGGATCCTTAGAGGAACTTGTCAGGAAAGAAGTAGGGCTTAAGGAAGGATTTGAAGGAGGAGCAGAGAAGCACTCAGAGGACAAGCAAGAATTTGAAATACTATTTAATATGATAGAACCATGCCAGAGGGCCTGGTGGAAAACGAAACTAGTGCCCAACTTTTCATCAGGCAAACAGAGAGGAGCGTGTGTTTTTAAATGTGAAAAAGATGGTAGATGGAGTGAAGTCTCTGGGAGTGAAGCCATGGGGGAAACAGTTAAATCACATGAAGTACCATCTCTGAAAAGCAGGAGTGGCGCCAGCTTTTTTGCAGCCCTAGGCGGCGGAAGGTCCCACCCCTGAAATGCCGCCCCAGGGGCGGCCGAAGATCCGGCCGCCGTGGTCGCCACCCTCCAAATGTTAGCGTCCTAGGCGACCGTCTAGGTCGCCTAGTGGGTTGCGCCGGCCCTGCTGAAAAGGCCATGTGCAGAATGAGATGAGCTCCAAGTCTCCTCAGCATGAACTGGGCCTTCCCTGGGGCACTGGGCATGCTCACCTCGCTCATGTGAATTATTCCACTGGACCAGATGCAGGTCCCACTTACACCACTATAAATCCAGAGTATTGTTATTGATTATTAATAACAGGAATGATTGCCCAATGGCTAGGGCGCTAGCCGAGGCCTGGGGAGCCCTGGGTGCAAGCCCCTGTATTGCCACTGACTTCATGTGCGATCTTGAGCGAGTCACTTAGCCTTACTTCCCCATTAGTAAATTGGGGAAAACAGCACTGCCCTACTTCAGAGGATGTTGGGAGTCTAAATACATTAAAGATTGTGTGGTGCTCATATACTACATAAAGGCAGTCATATAAATACCATAGATAATTTCTATTGCAGTAACATCTAGGGGCCCTAATCATAGCCCAAGATCCATCATACCAGGTGCTGTACAAATATAGAACAAAAAGACATACCCAGCCCCAAAGAGCTTATGAGCTAAGCAAGTCTATTGAAAATGGTGGAATTACTCTGGAGGAACTGAGAGCGAGGTTTGGCCCAAACTGGAATTAGATGTAGGGACACGCTGGATTTTGTGAGACATACGGTAACGATCTCCCAGGGGAGCACAGTGGGGAAACGTATGCTTGAGGGATGTTCAGTATGCAACATGCCAGCTTTGTATATTTCAGTTCTCCCCGTGTTTAAACTTGTTGACGGGGTTGTTTCGAGCCATGACATAATTACATAGATTAATAAGAAGTGGTTTTAGCAAACTCTGAGGCAAGTCTGCACTGGAAGTGCATTTCACCTCCCTGTTGCCTTGTAGCAAAGGGTGCCACAGTCTGTCTATTGGATTGTGGATTCTACAAACAGTAGCAGCAGCAACAACAATAATATTTCTTCTTTAGACCTCAGTCACATGGAATATTATCCTTAGAAGGCACTCACCTTTTGTCTTTAATATACAGTCGGGCAATGTCTGTATGAACACACTTCGGAAGAACTGATCGTGATCTCTAAAATAGACAACTTACACTAGCGCTGGGAAGAATTTCCTGTCGCTGTCTATCAGGGATACCCAAACTTTGCCCAGATGAGAGATGCAATAGAACTTGCCACTGGGTCATAGTGAACAAGCAAAGCACCATGGCCTCCCGGTGTGTGTTTTGGCAAAAAGGGCCCATGTGACCCTTATATGTATAAACAGGGGAGTAGTGAGTAGGAAAAGGAAGGTGCTTTTACCTCTGTATACAGCACTGGTGAGACTAATTCTGGAATAGTGTGTCCATTTCTGCTGTCCACATTTTGAAAAGGACATTGCAAAATCGGAGAGTGCAGAAAACAGCCACAAAAATGATTTGAGGCCTGGAAAAAAATGACTTACCGTGACCGACTTAAAGAGTTCAGTCTGTTTAGCTTATTGTAAGGAAGATTGAGAAGTGACTTCATTATAGTGTATAAATACCTTTATGGGAAGAAAATACCAGGTACTAAATTTAGCAGAGAAAGGCAGAACTAGAACCAGCGGCTGGAAGCTGAAGCCAGACAAATTCAAAGGCACTAATTTTTAACAATGAGGGCGGTTAACCATTGGAACAAACTAGCAAGGGAAGTGGGGGATGTCTTCAGCTCAAGACTAGATGCCTTTCTGGAAGGCAGGCTTCAGTCAGACAAATTATTGGGCTCAATGCAGGCGCAACTGGGTGAAATTTAGTGGACTGTGATATTCAGGATGTCAGACTAGATGATCTAATGGCCTCTTCTGGCCTTAATGTCTATAAATCTATGGCCAGGAGCTCAAGCTATTTTTGTTATTATTTATGTGTATCACAATAGTACCTACGAGCTGCAGTCATGGCTCAGTACCCCACTGCACTAGGTACTGTCCAGACAGAGTCCCTGTTTGATGGTCCTTGCCCCAAGGAGCGCACAGTCTAACTGGACAAGACAGACACAGGGTGGGGAAGGAAGTAGAACGCGCCAGATGAACAAACAATGGGATTGCACCAAAAGTCATGTTAGTGCCACAATTTTTTTTTTTTTTTTTTGGTTAGTTTAGCAGGAGGGGATCAGCCACAGGGAAGTAGGGTGACCAGATAGCAAATGTGAAAAATCGGGACAGGATGTGGGAGATAATAGGTGCCTATATAAGCAAAAGCACCAAATATCGGGACTGTCCCTATAAAATCGGGACATCTGGTCATACTACAGGGAAGGGAGAGGGACATTGAAGGGGACAGGGATGGGGAGAAGAATGACACCGAAGTGAAGAGACTGTGATGGACGGGCCAGGGAAGGGTTGGTGCAACCAGCCAAACAGCACAGGGCAGAGAAAGTCCACTCACAACTGTAGAGAGTTCTCCAAAGATCCTGCTTTGGCTGCTTCTGCCCCTGCTGTCTGAGTCTCTGCCTGGCTCCTTTTTGCAACTTTCTCCCAAGCCCACAGGGCTGGGGGCGCGGGGAGGTATCACCCAAGTCCTAGTCGGGCACTGGAACAATGTGTATGGAGGGGTGCTGAGAGCCATTGAACCAAACTGTAAACCCTGTATAGGATAGAAACCACTTCAAGCCAAGGGGTGTGGCAGCAGCCCCACTACCCCTCGTTCCTGCACCTATGGTTCTAGTGCCCCCGGAGTAGGGTGACCAGATGTCCCGATTTTATAGGGACAGTCCTGATTTTTGGATCTTTTTCTTATATAGGCTCCTATTACCCCACCCCCTGTCCCGATTTTTCACAATTGCTGTCTGGTCACCCTACCCCAGGGTGTGTGTAGGCGGTTTCCCCTGCATTGTTCTGGTGCCAGAGGAGTTTGGTTGGGACACGGGTGGCCCTGGCTGGGCCCCATTTTGCCGCTTCTTTACCAATGCATCAATCCTTGCTTTAGCTGCTTCTGCCTGTACCAAGCTGGAGTCTAATGGCAAATTCCCCAAGTGTGTGAGCTTCCCATTTGCTTTCCCTGTAACGTAAATTCCATTTGCACAAACGTTCTTAGAAAGCAAACTCAACGGGGCTGTGAACACAGCCAAAGCCAAGCACTACAAAATGGGTGGAGATAGAGAGATCATTTTCCTGGCACCATTAGTAATAACAATTTCAAAGTCATCCTTTTTAGGTGCCCATGAAGAATCTGTGGGGCCTGACTGGTCCCTTCCTTGTCCCTTTGGGCAGTCATTTATAGAGGTGCTAAGTGGATCTAAATGCTCCCTTCTGATTTTGCACTGGTGGAAATGGCTTCACAGGGCAGAGAAGAATCAGGCCCCCAGTGAAGGCTGGAAGGCAAATCAGTCAGAGAGAGATGTAGGTGGAGGACCTGTTTACAGTGAAGAATTCAGCTTATACGGTATCTAAGTCCAAACAGGCTCAAGATTGGCTCCTACTTACGATTTATTAAGATACTGTGGAAAAACCCTCTTCTGTAGGGTTACGTACACAAGGATGGATTTTTCAGCATTATTGTTGCAATTGACAGCTGCGTAAACTGAGGCAAAGAGAAGTGAAGCTATTTATCCAAGGTCATGCAGTAAGCCTGTGGCAGAGCTAGGAACTGAATAGAGATCTCCAAACTCCCACTCTAGTCCCATCTAGCACGGGACCACTATGTCCTATTAGCGTTCACTGAGGATATGTCTACTCTAGAAGTGCTACAGCAGCACAGACACTTGCTACAGCAACGGAAGGAAGTTCTCCATTGCAGTAGTAAACCCACTCTCATGAGAGGCAGTAACTGGGCTGCTGGAAGAACTAGCAATGTCTATACTGGGCTTAGGCCAGCTTTACTACATCTTTCAGGGTGTGAATTTTTCGCACCCCTGAGCGATGTGGCTAGGTCAACCAGAGTTTTAGGTGTGGACCAGATCTGAGTTATAGGTGGAAAGACTTTCAGTGTGTAGTATGAAGAGGGCCTGAAACATAAGGCCTTGTATTAAAGGCCTGGTATGAGGCCTGAGGCCTGGGCTAAAGTAATGGTCAAAACTTGCTAATATAAAGCAAAGTTAAGTTGTGAGCAAGAGGCAGGCCCTGCTCCCAGAATCTGGCAAGAACAGGGCTGATATTGCAGAAACACTTGTGAAATTCTTCTTGTGCTAGGCATAAGAATATATATGCAAACACATTCCAGAAAGGTGGTACCAGAACACCTCAATACCAAACACATTCCCCAAAAATAACAGGAACACACTAACCCATCCTAAAGTTGAGATCAGGAGGACAGCATGATGGCTAGAGATGTTTTGATCAAACCAACATGTACCAGGTAATGAGTGGCAACCAAATATGTCAGAGGGTGGCACCAAGATACATCAGGAGTAATGCGTAACTTGTTTGTATTGGTGTATAAAATGGAGTCTCAGAGGGAGTGTCTTTGGCTGGCCTAGGGGATAATGGAAAGTCCCACCATTAACGGAGCTAGTCCATTGCAACGGGCATACATATGTTAGTGTACCTGTAACCATGGATCCTGGGCACTAGGACCATGCTTCGTTGACAATAAACATGATCAAATTCCTTCACTATGAACCGAGTCTGTGGATTTATTGGGTCATTCGATCGGAGCCTGCTATCTCCGCTATCTGCACAGAGCTGGGACAGCACGCTGAAAGAACAACCAAACATCTGAACATACAGGGAAGTATATGTATATGGAGCAAAAAATGAAAGTATAGCTCGTCCAACCTTTAGTATTTTGAGGGAGACTCTGAAGGATGAATTATTGAAGGAGACATAGTCATAAATGTTCAACATATTCATAAATGACCTGGGAAAAGGGGTAAACGGTGAGGAGGCAAAATTTGTAGCTGATACAAAAAGGTAGTTAACTCCAAAGCTGACTGCAAAGAGTTACAAAGGGATCTCACAAAACGGGGTGACTGGGCAACAAAATGGAAATGAAATTCAGTGCTGATAAATGCAAAGTAATGCACATTGGGAAACATAATCCCAACTAAGCATACAAAATGCTGGGATCTAAATTAGCCGTTACCACTCAAGAAAGAGATCATGGACTGTTCTCTGAAAACATCTGCTCAGTGTGCAGTGGCAATCAAAAAAGTTAACAGAATGTTGAAAAGGGATAGATAATAAGACAAAAAATATCATAATGCCACAATATAAATCCATGGGACGCTCACACCGTGAATGCTGCGCACAGTTCTGGTCACCCCATCTCAAAAAAGATATATTAGAATTGGAAAAAGTAAAGAGAAGGGCAACAACATAGATTACGGGTCTGGAACAGCAGAAGCACTGGAGAAGCCCCAGCACCTCGACCCTGGTCCTCTGCAGAAGCTCAGGGGATGTTGGGGGAAGCCCCAGCACCCAGACCCCCACTGTGGCTCTGGGACTGGTGGAGCACTCACTCCCCGCTGCGGCCCCAGGGACGTGGTGTGGGAACAGAGCTTCTCCAGTCTTGGGGCTGCAGTGGGTGCGGGGGGTGGGGGGGCAGACAGGAGCAAAGGGTTGAGGGGCGGGTGGACTGGGGGGGACCCTGGCTGGGTGGGACCTTGAGGAAGGGGCAAAAAGGGGTGGGGCTGTGGGCGGGGCTACAGGCAGAAGGGGCGGAATGGGATGGGACCACAGGGGTGGGGAGGGGCCCCCTCACTTGCTCTGACCCTATAATACAGCCTCAGCCTCAGCATGGCCCTGTAACATATTCCCCTGAGTGCACAGCAAGAGAGCTGTCCATCCCTTCCTCAAGCACATCTACTGCCATTGTCCCTGCTCCTTGTCCTGACTGAATGCTCTTTGCACTCCCTGCCTGCCTTAAATTCACACCCCATCACTGTCCTGCATGTGAAACCCACCCTTCCTCTAGATTTGTATAGCTCATACTAGGGAGCTAACAAGTCAGATGATAGATTGCCTTCCCCAGGTGAAGGTCTGATTCAATCAGTTCCCTTGGGGGTGTTTTTTTAACCCCTTAGGTGTGTTTTTTCCACACACATTAGTTACAGGCTGCAAAGGAAGTGAGAACATTCTCCCACAGTCAAGCAAATCATCTGCTAAGAAATGAGAGGAATTAGGAGAAAGGCATGACACAGAAGAGATGTTTGCACCACAGCCCTGGAACGGGCTCAGCAGAGAGTCATGCTTCCGCTGGAGGGAAAAAAAAAAGACAACAAGAAATTGATGCCACTAACTACACTGTGGTAATCTCTAAATGCCTAATCTTGGTGGGTAAACAGCACCACTGAAATCTGGGCTGCTCTGAGAGAAACTGGTTTGTTGGAATAAACTTAGTCCACATTTTTTTTAAATGATGCCACGTATTGTTCATTATTGTTATGATTGTTTTCAGAGTAGCAGCCGTGTTAGTCTGTATCCGCAAAAAGAACAGAAGTACTTGTGGCACCTTAGAGACTAACAAATTTATTATGATTGTGTATTTGTTAAGAACTGACAATGTGATCAGCGCTATCTACACAAGGCACAAAATGCAGTTAGCCCAGCCCCAAAAAGTTAGGGCACTGGGCTGGCAATCAGGAGACCTGGGTATTATTCCCCGGCTCAGCCACTGGACAACCATCTGCTCTTGGGCAAGTCACAATTTTTCTATTCTACATAGATTCTTATACTGAGCGTATTACTGTGGTAGCTGAGGGCCTCGCAGTAGTGCATTGAGCAATATGGTTACACATCTGTCACATGTTATCTGGTCTCCCTTCCTCTCCTCAGAAGGCGACGCATGTGCAATGGAGTGTCTTGTTGCAGTAGGGCGTGGTGGGTTTTTTGTTGGTTTTTAATATAAGACTATCTGTTGCTATGTGTTTATGTAAGAGAAGACCAGGTCAAAGAAACACCCACCTTGCACTTGGAGCAGAAAATGGGGAGGTTTGTGATGGTCCTTAGTTCCTGGGGGCATTCTTTACACGGTCTCAGACCCAGGGCCGGCTCCAGGGTTTTGGCCACCCTAAGCAGCCAAAAAAAAGCCACGATCACGATTGCGATCTGCGGCAGCAATTCGGAGGGAGGTCCTTTGCTCCCAGCAGGAGTGAGGGACCGTCCGCCGAATTGCCGCCGAATACCTGGACATGCCGCCCCTCTCCGGAGTGGCCGCCCCAAGCACCTGCTTGCCAGGCTGGTGCCTGGAGCCAGCCCTGCTCAGACCGCCCCTGGAGACAGTTCTGTCTCCGCCATGGACAAGCTTTACTCTTGTAGTTGAGTTCCATTGTTCCAAAGGAGCATAGTTATTGAACATGATCATCATTTCAGAGATTTAGATGGTCTTTTCACTACCATGGCCTCAGGCCAGGGAGTGCTTTGAAGATAAGGACTGAGACCTTGAACTTGATACAAAATTCTATAGGAAGCCAGTGGAGGACAGTTTGGGTGGTGGGTATAATAGGCCAGGGGAGGTGCTGCCTGCCAGGCACTGCCGCTGCCAGCAGACCCCCAGTTGTGGTGTTTTGGGGGGAAGTTTTTGTTTTATTATGCCCCATGCAGGTTCCAGAGTGGCTGAGGAGATGGTATGTGCTATTCAGCTTCCTGGGTTCATCAGGGACTCCAGGGAGATTACTGATGAACCCAGGAAGCTGAGTAGCAAATACTGCTTCCTCAGCCACCCCAGAACCTGCATGGGGCATATCAAAAGTTTCTTCAGATGAGAGTGAGAGGCTTTTCCCCACAGCAGCTTGGGTTCTGGGGAGGGGAAGCGTGGCTGTGGCTGGCCCAGGCTCCTCTGGGCAGGTGGGAGGGGGAGGGTTCAGAACATCTCCTGGCAGGTGGCAGGGGGGGGGTGCCTCAGGGCACATCCAGGCAGGTACGGGGGCGAGGCTCGGGGTTTCGGCCAGCCCAGGGCTCCTTCGTCTGGACGGAGGGAGGCGCTCGGCACTCCTCCGGCCACAGGGGAGGGGCAGGGTGTGTCGGGCCTTCAGTTCCTGGGGGTGGGGCGGAAGGGGCAGATCTGGGGACTAGCCTCCCCTAAGTGGGGCTCCACCCACCACCCATGGAGGACAGGTATTACACCTTTGCAGTAGCCTGTGTTGTTAAGGCGCGTGGTCTGAACAGCTAGAGTTTCCTAAGTGCTGACTACTTCGTGCCCAGGTGTATCACATTGTTGTAATGCAGGTGAGAGGCCAGGTCTTCATCCCCAGGAAGGGATGGAGTCTCCGAGCCAAGCAGACATGGTAAAGTGTTACTTGTGGATTCTGCTACATACGCATTCAGCATCAGCGAGGAATTGAAGAGTACACCTAGCCATAGCCTGAATTGCCTGACTGTGGCTGTGTATCTTCAACCAATAGAGACTGCCCCAGGGCTGCAAGCTCTTCAGAGTATTTTCCTCTGCTCACCTGCATCCCCTCTATCTTGCTGGGGGTTCAACTTCAGCCAGTTGTTCTTCATCCACGAGCTGACCTCATCCATGCACTCCCCCGCTCTGTGACTCTGTTTCCCCATCCCTCCCTTGCGCTGTCTTCTCTCGGTAGACAGTAAGAGGCAGTCCCTACACTGATGAGCTTACAATGTGTATGAACAGCACTGAGCACAATTGGGTCCTGATCATGGTTGGGGACCTCCAGGCACTATCATACTACAGATAATAAATAGTGATAATAATACATTTTCTGAAGTGACTAGTAATTTTGGGTACCCAACCTGAGACACCTTACAAGCACCTGGTTTTCAGAGGTTGTTTGCTCAGCACTTTCTGATCATCACTAGTCACTTTCAAAAAGGTAGGCCTGGCAATCTAAGCAAGCTAGACATGGAATGCACTGAGAAGCCCAGTGCAGTCATGACGACTAATTTCTTGTGGGCTTCACAGAAATAGTAGGAAAAGGAATGAGAAGAGGGTAGTGCTGTGGTGAGCAGGACCTGAATGGACGGTGCATGTGCAGGGAACAGTGTGGAAATAGGCACAGAGACGGTTGTGGGAGAAATGGACACACAGGGTGGTCCATCACCGGTGAAGAAGAGGTGTTGGGGGGAAGGGATAGCTCAGTGGTTTGAGCACTAGCCTGCTAATCCCAGCGTTGTGAGTTCAATCCTTGAGGGGGCCATTTAGGGATCTGGGGCAAAAACTGCCTGGGGATTGCTCCTGCTTTGAGCAGGGGGTTGGACTAGATGACCTCCTGAGATCCCTTCCAACCCTGAGATTCTATGATAAGAGACTATGTTGGAAGTGTAGGCCAGGGAGGAGTTAGGTGAGGTCTCCAAAGGAAAGACACACATATCTATCTGCCCTGGCCTGTCATGAGGACCTGACCTGCTTCTTGGCCTGCAGAAGGTTGCACTCTATAGGACCTGATCCTGTAAGTGCTCAGCAGAGGTAGATCCTTATGCCAGTGCAGAATCTCACTGATTTCAGTGAGGTTCCATATGGGGTACTGGGGGCCAGCACCCTAAGTACCATTGGCTAGGCAGTGTGAGGAGACCTGCAAGCAGCGTGGCCAAAGGCGACAGCAGCAGGTTTGTGCCAGGCTATTCTGAAATAATTCGAATAGCTGGCAAATGGCTTCTCAGCTGCCGTGGATGCTTTAGCTTCTGCACCACAGGATGGGCCGATCTGGAACTTGCCAGCAAGTATCCAGCTTGAGAATCAGCTTTGACTTCCAGCCATTGCACTGTGTTATGTAACATGACGCCGTCCAGGCAGAAGCACGGTCTAAATCAGGAAATGGGGTGGATTATGCACAGGTTGGAGTTAATTTATTCTGACGTGCTCTTGGATGACATCTGGACCCTATTAAAGCCTGATCCAGGCAGCCTTGCTCAGGTAACACCCCAGCTGGCTTCAGTGGGAGATTTGCCTGGGTTAGCCGGCCCCCTCCAGAATTCTGGACTCAGTGTTCACTTCAGATCACTGCCTGCCTCAAGGGCTCTGCTGTACACTGACACATTTGAGATCAGAGATAAGCCCCTGGAAGATTTCTGTATCCTCGTGTCCCTTGTCTTATACCTTGATTGTAAGGTCTTTGGGGCTTTTTGTTATATTTGTCTAATCGCTTAGCAGAATGGGACCCTGATTTCTGTGGTGTTCAGTGATAATACAATGCTTAAGCAGCTTTGCGTGATTTCTGTGACCAGTTCTAGCTAGGCATGTCTAACAACAACATGGCCTTTTACTGCAGCGCCCAGCCCAGACTCTATCTGGAAACCTCAACCCTTAAAGGCTCAGTCCCCAATACCACAATCCCTGGCTGGGACCACTAGCCGCTACTGCAGTACGAATAAATACTTGTAATAAATTGGTGTAGCTGCGTTGATTTCATTGGCACTGTCCTGATTTACAACTTACACTAAACCACTCATAAACCGAGATCAGTGTGTCTACACAGGGCTTTGCACCGATTTAATTAAATTGGTTTTAAAATTGATTTAAATTAAACTGGTGGAAATTGCTTGTGTAGATAAGCCATCAGCAAACAATCATGTAAAGCAATTATTGTTTGTATTACCATAGCGCTTAGGGGATCTAGTCATGCAGCAAGACCCCACTGTGCGAGGTGCTGTACAAACAGTGAGCAATGCCTGCCCCAATGAGCATACAATGTACGTATAAGGCAAGAGAGAATGGGTGCAGACAGATAGACCAGCTCCAGAAACAATAAGACAATGCTGAATGTTTATTCATAGAGGGCCTGGATTCACTATTTCTCTGCACTTTGTGGCATCATTTACTCCAGAGGACAATGAGTTTAAAATGTTTCCATTCCAAGCTGGTAGTCTTCTGCACTCACTTATGAACCAGGGTCAATATTGATATTAAGGAGCTGTCTGATGGACACACATAATTAGAGTGGTGGACAGAGTCTTGATAGTTAACTACAAGTAGTTAGGGCCTTAGTTTCATGTCTCATAGACTTTAAGGCCAGAAGGGACCATCATGATCATCTAGTCTGACCTCCTTCACATTGCAGGCCACAGAACCTCACCCACCCACTCCTTTAATAGACCCTAACCTCTGGCTGAGTTACTGAAGTCCTCAGATCATGATTTAAAGACTTCAAGTTACAGAGAATTCACCATTTATACTAGTTTAAACCTGCAAGTGACTCATGCCCCATGAGAGGAAGCGAAAACCTCCCCAAGGGCTTTGTCAATCTGACCCTAGGGGAAAATTCCTTCCTGATCCCAAATATGGTGATCAGTTAGACCCTGAGCATGTGGGCAAGGAGGCTCCTTGAGTGCACAGTGCCCCTTAGTTCTGTGGTAGACCATGAATTTGGTATTTGGCTCAGAGGAGACACCGCCTAATGAACAACCAACACCACTTCCTGCAGCTCCTGGCAGGAATTTGGCAGACTCCCGTCCAGTGCCCAAACTGATTTAGCCTGGGGGAATCTGCTGGGATTGCAGCACTGGGCTTAAAACAAAGTTTAATAACAAACACTTTTTCTTCAGCCTCGCTGTGCTCCTTGTGGTACATGAAACATTATTGACCCTATTCTAGTCTCAGCAGCTTGACGGTTCAAGCATTTTTCACGTGATTGATCAGCAAAAAGTTAGATGGTTTGTACCTACTTTATTGCGCTCTGCAATTACTGCTCAGCATTCCTGAGAGCTAATGTTGACTCTGACACTGACACCATCTGGGGCCTTGAGCTAGTTACTTAACTTCTCTGGTTCATTTTCCCCATCTGTAAAAATGGAACAGATATCATCTACCCCACAGGGTTGTCATGAGGCTGATTTAGTTAAAGTTCATAAAGTTTCTATAATTCTTTGCACACCGCATCCAAGGTGCTCAGTCTACTGTACAAACATTAATAAATCAACCCATAGCAATATGTGGCTTTGGTAGTCCTTGTTTTGCAGAAGGGGAAACTGAGGCACGGAGGTTTGTTTGGTTTTTTTAAACTGGCTTGTCCAAGGTCCCACATAGTGAGTCCTCTGCTTTAACCACTGAAAGATGCGGCGTCTCCTTTTCAAAATAAAAGTACCACATAAATACTAAATATTCATGCTGGTTGGCAATGTTCTGCCCAGCTCTGGTATGTAGCTTTCTAGTCTCGTTCAGCTTCTCCTGGTGAAGCTGTTCCACTTTGTATAAATAATGAAATATCCATTGGGCCAGAGACAACACCAGAAAGACTCCATAGCCCAGTGGTTAGGATAGTGAAGTGGGAGACATGAGTTCAAATAAGATGCTATGGCCAAAAGGGCTAATGTGCTCCTTGGCGGCACAAATAGGGGAATCTCAAGTAGGAGGAGAGGTTATTTTGGTTGTATTTGGCCTTGGTGCAACTGCTGCTGGAATATGCAGGGCCAGCTCCAGGCACCAGCCCACCAAGCTCGTGCTTGGGGCGGCACCTGGAGGGGGGGGCGGGGCGGCGCTCCAGCCCCCGGGGAGAGCGGGGCCACGGCCGGGCTCGCCGACCTCCCTCCGGCGCCCTCCCCCCGGCCGCCGGGGGGAGAGCGGCGAGCCCTGGCTGGGGCTCGCCGCCCTCTCGCCGCCCTGCTCCCTGCGCTCTGGCCGCCGGGGGGAGAACGGAGCCCCCGCCGGGGCTCGCCGCCCTCCCCCGGGGGCTCCGGCCGCCCTCCCTCCCCTCCCCCGCGGGGGGGGGAGCGGCCGGCGGCTTTTTTGCCTGGGGAGGCAAAAAAGCCAGAGCCGGCCCTGGGAATATGGTGTCCAGTTCGGGTGCCCACAATTCAAGAAGGATGTTGGTACTCTGGAGGGGTACAGCGCAGCTCCTCAAGAATGAGTAAAGGATCAGAAAATATGCCTTATAAAGATAGACGCAGGGAACTCAATCTGTGCAGTTTAACAAAGAGAAGCTCAACGGGTGACTTGATTACAGTCTATAAGTATCTACACATAGAGCAATGTATAACATGATGCATGGGCTGGAAGTTGCAGCTAGACAAATTCAGTGGAAATAAGGCATAAAATGTTAATTGGGAGACTAATTTATCTGGTTTTGTGGTGGATTCGCCATCACTGACCATTTTAAAATCAAGATTGCACGTTTTGCTCAAAGATCTGCACTAGGAATTATTTTGAGGCAGTTCTGTGGCCTATGTATACAGGTCAGCTTTGATGAGCACAGGTGTCCCTTCTGCCCTTGGAATCTGTGCATATATGAATCACTGCTCTGTATCAGGCAGAGAGAGGATTTAGACGCGGGTCTCCTACATCCTGTCTGTTTGCTGTAAGTGTGTCTCTGTGTGAGGGGAGTGTCTGCGAGCGTGTGTCGGTCACTCACCTCCTCCTGCAGCAGTGGTTTGTGTGCGGCCCGTTCTGTTAGCAAGACAGGTGAAGCTTGAGGTTCCTTCTGACACACAGGCCATGTGCGCACTACGACGATGTTCAGTAGCAAGGCAAAGGCTATATCTACACTCCCACTTATATTGGTGCACGTTCAGGGGTGTAACTAAGCCCTCCCTCCCCCCCACCGAGCAATGTAAGTTACACCAACCTAAACACCAGTGCAGACAGCGCTATATTGGTGGGAGTGCTTCTCCCGCTGACATAGCTACCGCCACTCACAGGGACTGAAACACTTAAGTCGCCGGGAGAGCTCTCTGCACTAAGTGCTACAACGGCACCTCTGCATGGGTAGCGTGGCGCTGCTGTACACTCTGTAGTGTAGCCATAGCCATAGGTGTGATCTAGGCTCTGAACGTTAGGACTGACACAGCTGTTCACATGCTCACTGGCAGATTTTGTGGGGGAGGGGAGGAAAGGGGGGACGATCTTTATCAGTAGAGATTTAGTTGATTTAGTTGCCCAAGGATTTTAAGCCCCTATGGGGTTAGGCAGCAGGTGAGCAGGGTTTTTGAGGAGCTATATGTTGGACTTAGGTGCCTAAAGTGGCAGTTAGGAGCCTAAATACCTTTGTGAATCTAGCCCCATATGAATTTCTTAGACATGCAGATAAATTTGAACCTCTAGCAAAAAACTAGCATTCTCAGCTAGACTGGCCATTGGGCCATGCAAAAGCTGTGATGTGATAATTGAATATTTCACATCGGCCGGCAGCGAATACTAAGAAAACAAACTGAATTATGGTCTCAATGAAGTTTCTACAACATTTGACCTCTAAGGGCTTGTCTACACTACCGGCCGGATGGGCGGGCAGTGATCAATCCAGCGGGGGACGATTTATCACAGCTAGTATAGACGCGATATATCGACTGCTGAGCACTTTCCCGTCGACTCCGGTACTCTACCAGAACGAGGAGCGCAAGTGGTGTTGACGGGAGAGTGTCAGCTGTTGACTTACCACAGTGAAGACACCGCAGTAAGTAGATCTAAGTACATCGACTTCAGCTATGCTATTCACATAGCTGAAGTTGCATATCTTAGATCAACCCCACGCGGTAGTATAGACAAGTCCTTAGCTGTCACTTAAGAGCATATCAAGCAAGACAGGCTGAATAACAACAATAGCATTAAAGAATCACTAACTTTGACACCGACACCCTGTTTAAAGAGGAAAGGCTGGGGGCTGGTAATGGGATACTGTGCCTTTTATCTTTTGGTCTCCCGTTCAAACCTAGCACCTGACAGACAGTTATTTTGATGACTGTCTGGTGGCCAGGGTGAAATGCACCCAAGTGCGGTCGCAGTCAGTTCCTAGTGAAATACATATTTGATTTGTATTTCCCAGAGAGTTCGGTCATGATCAGATCCCCATCATGCGGGATGCTGTTCAAACATATAGGACAACACAGTCCCTGGCTTAAAGAGCTTCTCCTAGTCTAGGCATTTATAAACTAAGTCACCAAAAACACCATCACAACTGGCATCCCTGTCCAGGGCTGAGTCATTGAAAAGGCTGGGAACTGAGAAGGCCTAGAGACTGAATATCTCCTCACCCAGGGATGGTGGCTAGAAGGAAGCCTGCACCGCTAAGTCTCATGTTGTACCTGTCTGGACTTCAGGCATCAGGATTTTGCCGCTTTTCACCAGGACTAATGTTGAGCTTCAAATGCTTGTTGGTGCCAAATTCCCTTTCAAAGAAAGCAGTGATTGGCCCCCTCAGCTGTAACCAAGCCTCTGCCAGACAGGATCAGCTCAGCAGCCAAACATGGTACATGCTGTTAATCAGAAATTGCCCTAACATGGAACAGGATTTTCCCAGACCCCTGAAATGTGACAACCCCACCATAATTTTCTTTCCTATCTCCATACATTGGCCTCCCTGAAAGCCGCCCTGCTACCTTTAGCAGCACAATCCATACTGCGCCTTCAATTTACCCCCCAACTTGTCCTCCCTTCTCTTCACACACCCAAGTGACATAACCCCCACACCCACAATGATTCAATACCCTCTCAATACGCCTGTCCTCCTGCTGAACGCCTGAAAGTGCCTTAATGCCTGACCCAATACCCCGTCTCTGCTGGCAATTCTGTCCACGCCCACTCCCATTCCATTAACCTGAATGCCCGCTGAGCCACGGGCTGAGTTGGGAACTGGCAGAAAGAGATTGGTCAGTGTATAGCTAAGGGTAGCAGGGATGGTTTCTAGCAGTAGGGAGATGGGCCAGGGTGTCACCCTCCAGCCAAGTGTCACAACGTGTTTCCCATTTGCCCTAAACCCTTCCTGGTGACCAGACATGGTTCACCTGCTTCCCAAGTTCTTAGAACATGAAGCGTCCAGCTGCCATCCACCGAAACTGGCCAGTAGCCCAAGGTTTGCCTCAGTTTTATCAGCCTCGCTGCCCTGGCACGTCGCAGTCGAACACAACTCAGCCCTTCCTCCCGGAGTTACTAAGGCTGAGTTACTATGCAAACTATTGTGTGTGGCTCTCTCAGCAGAGCCCTTAAAAATGGAACGGCCTGTCTGCTTAGCATGACACTTAAAATGCCAGAATACTGTCAACGATAGTAGCCATCATGCCAGTGTCTTTGACTAAAATTTCCCATCCCCTTCGTGGCCCGGGGTTCTCTATGCTAGCTGATGACTGCCCTCCAGCCCAGAGGGGGATAGATGCATTTTCATAGTACCATAGCTAGCCAGCCTGCAAGACTTTATGATAAAAGGTGTATTTACTAAACACTTGGCCCTGGAATTTTTTGGTCTCCACTTTTGGATACACATGTAAAAGTTTGTAATCTCCCCCCCACTTCTTCCCTGCACTCCTGTTGTAAAGCTTATAGCTAGTCTCATTGCTAAAATGTAGGGCCTGGATCCAATAAGCTAGTTACTGAACACTAGCCTTATGTACTTGCAATACGAGGCACTCTGACACCCACCGTAACGCCACGCTCCAAGAGGTATCCCTTTGCTCCTTAGTTAACTGGCTAATCATACAGCATACCGGTCCGCTTGCTTTTCAGTGGGAATTGCACAATGCAATGGAGGGCAGATGGGGCATGTTTTTTCGCCACGTTTCCAAGTTGTGACCACTACGAGAAGCGCATGGTACAGTGCTTATGGCACTGAGAACTTGGGAGACCGGATTCAAGACCCTTGCTCTTCTATAGCCTTCCTGGGTGACCGAGGGCACGTCTCTGAGCCTCTCTGGTCCCCTGGGAACAAACTGGGGAATGACAGCACCTTCTACCTCACACTGGTATTTTGAGGATAAATACATGAAAGAGCATGAGGTGCTCAGAAACTACAGTAATTGGCAGAAGGCTCATATGCCCACTGTGGTGGGAAAGAGGCAAAGTTCCTGATCTCCAAGTGTCTGGGCTGGGTGGATGGGCTTGGGGGTAAGCCAGTTGTCCCCTATCTTTGCCCTATTCCCCTCTTCTCCCCAGCCTGGTCATGTGCTCTGCCTCCCATTCTGTCCAGATTCTGCTCCCGCTCACTGGGAAGCAGAGTGGGGTAGTAGCAGCACTAACCAGCAGCAGCTGAGGCCAGCATTGGAAGAAATCCAGCATGTTGCTGGCAACACTGAAGATCAGATGAAGTGACTTGTCCAAAATCACACACAAAGTTTTCAGATGAGCCAGGAATTGATGTCCCATCTCCTGAGTCCCCAACCTGCCAACACTCCCTCCAAAACCTGACTACTTGAGCAGTGCCCATATTGTGAGAGTCATTCCCCCTTAGTTAAATAGCAATGTCTGCTAGATCCCATAGTTGGGTACTTAGACCCAGCTCCAGGTAGGCTTTTTTCCCCCCCATCTACCCCACCCCCACCCATAAAAGAGTCACTCTGCACAATGTCAGCTCAAGTGTACATTTTTATTTTTTAATGGAACATAAACTCCTTTAGAAAAAACATTCATCTGGATGATAACACCCATAGAAAAAAACACCAATCTCGTGTTTTTTTTTTTTTTTTAATTTGGCATTTGTTATTTGCATTTATATTAAAGCAAAGTGCATCTTTCTTATTTTTCTCGTTTATACACATTGCACAATACATAAATAATGATGCTTATAAAAGTCTTTATATTTACAAGTAATAATATATTTATATATAACATAAAATACATTTTTTCTTTAATAAATCTCAAGGGTTTTTTTTGAAGGAGTCCTTTTTTTTTTCATTTTCTTTTGTTTTATTTCCAAAGCACTACAATGCTAAAGTTCCAATGAGAATGCTTCTCTTGTTCATTTAAACCTTTATATTTAGAAAAATAGCTTATGTTAAGGTCTAAACATGCTCATTGAGCTAAGAACAGTGTAAAAGTATCATACTAGCGTATGAATTCCAGAAGAAATGAAAGAGCGACTGCATTTCTGGATACGACTGGTACCGCTCTAACCTGATCACGGCAGGTTACGATGGACCAAAGATCATGAATACATTCCCCCTCCCCCCCACCCCATTTTTGTTGTTGTTTGTTTGCTTTCTTTTTGTAGGCTTATGTTTTCTCACCAAGGTTGCATCTCAGCTCAAATTGAAAAGCATGGGCCATGCATGTTTTTTTTCCTCATAGTATCAATAAAACAATAAAAGCACTCAAAGTGTGGGCATGCGTCTTCCAAAACCCATGCTGCCACCATGGACTGTTGGCATAACAGTGACAAGACGTGATCTTTAAATAAAGCAACAAGCATACGTGAAAGAAGAAGAAGAAGGGGGGAAAAAAGGAGCAAGGAACTGAACGATACGGTTTCACTTTGCTGCGTTGGCTCCTGATGCCTCCTGGGTGCACCGGCACATACATTTGTTCTGTGTCAGGGACAATGCAGGTGGTTGCCACTGAGGGGGAACTTGGCTTACCATCACAGGAGTGAAGGTGCTGAGCTTCAACAAGTCGCAACGGGAATGTGCCACCGCTCTAGGCAGAAGCTGCAGCAAGATAGCCCTGTGTGTGTGCGCACTCAGCAGGACAAGGGGGCGACGAGACGTCTGGCAGCAGAAGACCTCTGGTGTGTCAAAAACATATGTATAAACCCTTTTTTATGAGGGAGCTGTAACAAACAGCGTGTGACTGAATTCCACCAGTCGCTTGGGGTAATAATTTCAGAGGCATTAAATGATTATTTTATGTAATCCCCTCCCACACCTTCTCCTCCCCCTTCTGAGTTATTGGTCATTCACACATTAAAAAAAATATATATTTATCGAAATACCAAGGCAAAAATCTTTCCATAAGCTATTTCTCAAAACAGGGGAAGGGGAGGGGGGGAACACAAAACACAAAAACAAAACAAACAAACAAAAAAGTTTGCATGAAAAGCAAGCACTCAGAAGGAAATATTAGCAGCAAAGTAGTTATAATGTCATGAGTCCACTCTGTCTCAAGTCATCGGTTATTAAAAATAACCTCCAACCAGCATGGGCAACTGCTGATAAACTGTCTTGTGTAGCACTGGCCCCAGCCTTTCACAAAGCTGATCTGAACAGTAAATCCGGTCCATGGCTGCTGCATGAACTCATGGTCGTTAGGCCTCTGTAAGCTGTATGCCTTCTCATAGTCAAAAGCCTTGATGGAAAATCCTGGGAAAACTTTGTGAACCAGCAACGTCCTGGAGTCGGGGTTGTCCAGTGTGGCCGACTTGATAAAGACAGGGTAACTACTGCGGTTGTATACCCACACGCCGTCCACTTCCTTAGTCAGCTGGATGCCATAGCCAATTTTGCTGCGGACTTTCTGCACCAGCTGGCTTTTGTTGTCTGAATTGAGCTGTCCGAGGCAGAAGCCGTTCCCCTGAGGTAGATCATAGAAGATATCCAGGGAGGGCTCTTGGACAGAATACAGCCGGCCCACACGCGTTTTCTCTTCCCAGTATGCCACCACGCACCAGTGTGACCGATCCCCCGGCCCCTGAAGAACTTGGGAATCTATAGAGAGAGGGGGGGAAAAAAAGAGAGAGATTTATTACAACAGAGATAAATAACATAACTTTATAAATCCTGAGCATTTACAGGTTACCCTCTTCCCATAGCTCTGACAATGCATTTCAATGACCTGTGATTATTATCATTATCCCTAGCCAAGACCCGGAGCCTAAGTCCCATTGTCAAAAGGATACTCTCAGAGGGCACCAGGGAAGTGAGGCACCTAAATACCTTTGAGGATTTTGCCTTAGGATCCTATGTCAGAGGACTACTAGGCTCCTAAATCACTCAGGTGCTTTTGAAAATTTTATCCTAAATGATTTTGCCAAAGTCATACAGTGAAGCTTTTGGGAAAGCCAGGAACAGAACCTGACTCCCTGCTCTCCTCTCAGTCTCTTTGGGGCAGATTTTCAAATGGATTTAGGCACTTTGTGCAGATGAAAAAACTGGCCTTTTGACCATGAAGAGAGATTAAGAGCGAGATCTACACCCAGAGTTGTACCAATATGACTATTTTTGGTGCAATTTTTTACTGAAACAGTTATAACAGTAGAAATTGGACACAGTTATACCAGTATGAAGGTTCCTTACACTGATATAGCTTATCCCACTTCCTGAACAGGAATAAACTACACTGGTATAAGTCCCTTTATATCAGTGTTACTGCATCTACATGAGTGGACTGTATCTCTTCAACTATGCTGATATAGTTTAAAGTGGCATAATTTTTGTGTGTAGACAAGCCCATGGAAAGAGAGGCCTGACTTAGTGGTTTAAATACAGGGGTGGGCACCAATTAACTCTTGCCATTCTAATCTGTGCTCCAATTCCCATGTCCTCTGCAGCCTTGCTAGTAGCTGGTCTTTTCTGCCTCAGTTTCCTCAGCTCTAAAACGAGGGTGAAATATTCCACCTTGCAGGGGTGTTGTAGGTAGTAGTTAGCTGATGTCCATGGGTCTGTCTTTACTGCAGCTATCCCAGACTCTTACTAAGGTGCTGCCCCTAATCCCCCCTGCTCCAGCCACACACACAAAAATCTCTCACCCGAGTGCAGTGATACCTTACTTTCACTTGGGCTGATAACTCACCCACTTTGCAGTGAGGACACAGGTTAAACCACTCATGTGCTGATAGTCCTCCAATGTCTTCCCACAATTCACTGGGAAAGAATCACAGAGCTGCTCGATTTACTGCAGCACAGAGAAGCATAGGATGTGCCCCCAGATGTCCTAGCGAGACATGCAGGTGAGTGCAGCACCAGTGAAGACACGGTAACTTGGGGATGACCCTGCAGGCATCTAGGCCAGGCTAACCTGAGTGCTCAGCTCACACTGCCTATCACCTGAGTTAACTCTGCAGTGAAGACATACCCCGTGAAATGCTCTGGGAGATGAAAACTGCTGTGCACCTACAGTAACTGATTTCTTCCTCACCCTCAAACCCTCATTGCAGCGAATCAATGTAAGCAACAGTAAATCAATGTGGATAACATAATACTGGAGCTGCTAATCAGCCGCAGAGATTTTTTTTTTTCTATGTGAAGTGTGGGTAAACCAGGATGAGGGCTAAGGTACCCACAGCCTCACACACTCCATAGATCACTTTGCTTTCAAAGGCTTTAAGCCTAGACAAGCTTTGTTGATATATAATTTTTCCCCCCAAAAGGGGAGCGATAAAAGGCAAGTTAAACATTGCTCAACAGGAATGGAGGGCACAACAGATCATCTGCTATAATTTACAGAGCCTATTTACGCCTATAGCTGGAACCCTGGTAATAAATGCTACGATTCAGACGTCAGATGAACTATAAATCTGACTGAACTGCAGTTAGACTGTGGTTTGTGGTGGCAGGGTGGAGACCGGAAGTCTTGCATTTGTTAACAAAAAAGAAAAAGAAAAAAAAAAAGTCAGTTCTTTTAGACCTTCCCTCCTCTTTCAATCTATCCCTCCTGCTAGCAGCTAAGCCACAGTTGCTGCTACTGGGATTGAGATGGGATGAAAGGACAGAAAAGGAAGGGGAAATAGGGGGTATCTTATGACTCTCATAACAGCACTAGCTAGGTCCATCCACGCTGTGCTGCTTCACTAATATCTTTCCAGCTTTTATAGATATGTTAAGACCTGGGACCTATTAATCTCTAATATTTTATTTAAACAAAAAACAAACAAAAAGCAAGTTCAGAGCTGAAAGCTAGAAAGTAATATTACTTTCCCAAAATAAATCTACACACACACACGTAAAGATCTCTTACATACAACATAAGAACGGCCATACTGGGTCAGACCAAAGTTCCATCTAGCTCAGTATCCTGTCTTCCGACAGTGGCCAATGCCAGGTACTCCAGAGGGAATGAACAGAACAGGTAATCATCAAGTGATCCATCCCATCGCCCATTCTCAGGTTCTGGCAAACAGAGGCTAGGGACACCACCCCTGCCCATCCTGGCTAATAGCCATTGATAGACCTATCCTCCATGAATTCATCAAGTTACTGTTACAGTCTTGGCTTCACAACATCCTCTGGCAAAGAGTTCCACAGGTTGATTGTGCACTGTGTGAAGAAATACTTCTTTTTGTTTGTTTTAAATCCGCTGCCTATTAATTTAGTTTGGTGACCACTAATTCTGTTATGAGGAATAAATAACATTTCCTTATTTATTCTCTTAAAACTACAACATCCCCTAAACCCATTCCACAGCTAGTGATACAATGCCTGATAGTTCTTCCCAACAAACCTGCGTAGCGCCTTAATATAGCACAATAAAATCCTGAAGAAAGAATGACAGAAGGAGAGTAGAGTGGCTAAATTAGCCAGTCCAGTTGCTGTATTTTCTCTGCTTTTTACTGACTATTAATATGCCTGTTTCCCCAACACAGGCATTTTTAAGTCTTTGGAGTCTGTTTAGAGTACAGTACTGTGCTTTTAAAAAATAAATCCAGCCACACACTTTTAATTTCCTCACTTCTATGCCAGCGAGGAAAATATTTCTCCAGTTGCTGGAAGCAGCTACTAAAAATGGGCCCAACTGCACATGTTTGGAAACTAGAAGGATAAGTTGTTGTCAACCTACTCACCAAAAACATGATGGGGGGAGGCGGGGGCGAGGGCTGGAACTGTTGGTGCAATGCACTTATGGGGCTATGTAAAAGGGAAACAGCCTTGCGAGTCTACAGGCTTCATTCTGCCTACTTTTAGGTGTGCCCCGATGGGTCTTTCAACCTCCCCCTTTGGTGCCTCACAATACTTTGTTTCATCTAACTCAATCCACTGAAACCTGGCACCAAATAAGCAGCAAACAGGGGGGAAAAAGCTGAGTGAGAGAAGGGGCGGGAGAAGAGGAGGTCGTAGTGGGGTTGGGAAGAACTGAGCCGGGTATCAAATTACCTTTACCCTAACCTTCTGCCACTACCTCAGCATATGCACTTCTGGGGGGAATGAGTCTGTGAAAGTCACACTCCACTACTGTCCTGTGTGAAGAGACAGGAAAAGCAGTCGCTCCCCATGAAGGAAAAATTAAACGGGGGAGCAGGGGGGGAGAGAGAGAGGAAATTGCGCGGGAGGAGTAAAAAGAACCAGGAAACCTATCTGGGTAGAAGGCCCTTACACCCTATTGCGTGAAAGAAAATCCCTCAGACTGCATTCTTCCCTTTCATCTTCCCAGCCCGCCAGTCCACCCAGCAATTTTCAGACAGACGTCAGTGAAAGAAGTTTTCAGATTATGTTAATTGCTTAGCCCAGATAAATTGCAGGCTGTGTGTCTCTCTCGCTCCCTCCCCTCTCCTCTGCAGGGGCCTTAAAGCTAAATCTCATGGCACAGACAGGATGTAGAGTTCTCTTTCCACAGACTCCCTAGATCCTGCTCTTCTTTTTACAACAATGCCTTATGGTGTTGCCTTAAGGGCCAGACCCTACCATCCCTACCCAGGCTGCAGGAATTTTGCCTGAGTAAAGACAGTAGATTAGGTTAATCACAGAACACTTCATGGAACTTGTGCAAATCTGAAAGTAACTTGGTTGAAGACCAGATTCTGATCACTGAAACTGATTCTGTTGTAAAACCATGTTAGATCACAATTAGGTCCCATGGATTTCACTCCAGATTTATATTGGTGTAACAGAGGTGAGAATCCAGCCTACTACACATTTCTGAGCACATGGGTTTTTTTAATTATAATTTTTTTGTATGTGTATACTTTTAAAAAAAATGATATTTTAACTAACTGTTTTTTTTAAGAGTCAGGAAAGGAGAGCCATATTGTAAAAACAAACAAACAAACAAACCCCAAACCGTAACTTGTGAGATACGTGGAGCTCACGATTTTTGTTTTACTCCAGTTAAGGGCATTTTGGAACAACAAGCATTGAACATGCTGAATCTCACTGAAATTCCTTTAAGTTTTTATTTTCTTTAACATAAAAAATCACCCCTTTCAGGAGGAGGGGGAAAAAAGGGCTATTTCACCTCATGTTTGCACTTGCATTAGTGAAGACCACTTAACAAGTAGCTCATTGCCACTTACAAAGAGTTATTTAATTGCCAGCGCATAAAAAAACGAGCTGCCCTGGCTATGAATGAACGGCCCTTTATAGAAGACTGGAAGTTCATGAATGAATCCCACTAGGCTTTTCAATGACATGGGGTGACCAGACCTCGAGGACAAGCTTTGGGTAATCAGGATTTTTTTTTTTAACGAGTTAGTGCCAAAACACAGTATAAACATGTCAAAGTGTCTTCCGCTTGAGGGACTATGCTGTTGACTGGATGTCTACCCCTGAAGCCATGAGAATATATAGGTAGTGCTCAGATAAACAGGATGTGTCCTTGCTGCTGGGCAAGTTACCAAATCACCAAAGATGCTCTTTCACAATTACGCTGTATGTAGCTGTGGGCTGATTTTTTGTCCCTTCCCCAAACTCTCTTGGGGCTGCTGCTAAAAGGCAGTGTTTCTTGTTAGAAACCTAGGTGTGGCCTTTGGATGGTGTGGCCAAGAAAGGAGTGTGAAGGGGTGAGAAAAAAGAAAAAAAAAAGGCAGATTATGTGGAGAAGCTCACTAAAGGTTTTCACAGAAAGCTTCACTTATTCTGTGCGTTGTGGCAGTGGCCAGGGGCCCCACTGTGGAAGGTGCTGTACAAAGATATAATGAAGAGATGTTCCCTTCCCCAAAGTGCCTGCAATCTATAATACTGTGCACTTAACAGCTAAGGATGTCAAAGGTGGGTAAGTATAATTATCTCCATTATTACAGATGGGGAAACAGAGGCACAGATTTGCCCCAGGCCACGCATAAACAGAATCCAGATCTGCTGTGACCCACAGTCCAGAGTTCTATCTGCTAGACTATGTTGCCTCACTACAGATGGCCCTGACAAAACCTTAAATCGGAACCTCCCAAATGGTCCATAAGGGCCAGGTGTGCAAAGGTCTCAGCTTCACTGAAGCATCAAAATAAGTAGCTAGTTTTCACAAGAAAGTTTAGTAGGCTGTGAGCTGAGTTCTTTTGAAACTCTGGCCCCAGCTCTATGATGGGCCAACCCAAAGCCCTGAAATCCAGACACTCCCCACTTCCTACAACCTGTGAGCATGTTAGACTCTAGAACCAGGCCTTCCGGCTAATACATACTTGGCAAATATTGTTACATGACTGAACCAATGAACTTTCCCCCTCCCCTCAGTGCGCTCTGTGCATCAGCTGATTGCCAGAGCTAGCTCCATTTGAGTGGTGCCATATGCAATGGCTGAGATATACTTTGGGGTCCTTGTTCGGAGTTAAAAGCTCTAGATTGCAAGCTCCTCAGAGCAGGGATAGTCCCTTCTTGAATGTCAAGGGAGCTCCCAGCACTCTGTGGAGGCACAACATTATTATTTCGGTTTTAAGCACCCTTCAATTTTAGGCTGTCACTGATGACTATGATCTGCATCACCGAGTGCCCAGGGGGCCCAATCGGGATCCAGGGCAACAGAGTACAAAACACAGTCTCTGTCCAGTCTCTGTTACTCCCTACCTGTATGTATATTAAACATTATTACTAGTTTTTACATAACAGCTTCCAACCTAGGATCTCCCCAAGCATGTCTCATCTTTACTGATGGGGAAACCAAGGCACAGAATAATTAGGGCCACATGCTTCAACAGTGGCCACTGATTTTGTGCTGAGGCTCCCAAAGAAAAGATACACACAGCTAAACGCAAGTGGCCACTCTTGAAAACGTAGGACTCTGCGCGTTACCTAAGGCTGCCTGGTGAATCTCAATGGCAGAGTGGAGAATAGAAGCTAACCCTTAGGACAGCCAGTCCAGCTCTCGATTCCTGGTTAACCACAACTAATACTGATATTCTGTGGCACCTTTAAGACTAACCGAAGTATTGGAGCATAAGCTTTCGTGGGTAAAAGCCTCACTTCTTGCATCTGAAGAAGTGAGGTTTTTACCCACAAAAGCTTATGCTCCAATACTTCGGTTAGTCTTAAAGGTGCCACAGGACCCTCTGTTGCTTTTTACAGATTCAGGCTAACACGGCTACCCCTCTGATACATAATACTGATATTGTATTTTCTAAAAAACGTACACACGTCATTAGCCCCCGTACGACTTCAATAATATTCCATAAAGATTTTGTGTTTTAACAAATGTTCTTCAACTTTAAACCAGAACAGATTTATACATTGCTTATTTCTGAGCTTTCAGAGGGGGCGCTTTCATTTCCACCCCCCTGCTGTTAACATGTCCCTTAAATGCAAGCAGAAGGAATGAGGGAGACAACTCTAGACAAATACATTGGCTCAGCCACTCCTGGGACACAAAACCGAGCTAAAATTTACAAGGTTTTTCATCTCCTTGTAGTTCCCCTCACAATCTCTGTTGTCTGTTCTTGCACATACCCAAATCCATGGTTCTTTAGTCACCACTTTAGCCACCACTATGCTTGAGAATATTCACAGATCCCACAAAGGTATTTAGGCTCCTAAAGATATTTAGATCCCTAACTTATGGAAATTGTGGCATATGGCCCTTAGTGGTACACAAGGTTTATAAAAGTTCAATTTCACTCTCCTGGTGAAAGAGGGAGTTCAACTCACTTTCCGTGAAGATATTAGATCTAGAGAGGAAGCCCAAAAGATCTGAAGAAAACCAGGAATGACAGTCAAGAGAAATTAAAAGCTGTTGAAACCAAGGAGGTTGGTGTGAAGATGCAAGTGGGAGTCTTAAATCAAGACAATGCCCAACCTTCACAGAAAGAATGAAACACTAGAATAGTGTTTCCCAAACTTTTTGCCTGCATGACCCCATTTTCTGATTTATTGCTTCCATCAATCCCAAACATGAATCCTCCACACAGCCTGACTTCACATATGCATCATACATGTGAGTTCACATACATGTGAGTTCACGCTGTATGGAGGACACCATTTTTCTCTACAGAATGGTGTCCTCTGCACAGCGTGATCTCCCACTCACTATAAATGCAAGCGGAGCCTAAAGATATTTTGGATTACTGTGACCCCACTCACTGATGGGTGACCCCAATTGCCCATAGTGTGTGGCACTAGAACATCATTCTAAGATCGGTAACATGCTTGTGTTGGGTTTTCCCAGGATTCTAAAGGGGAGGACTTACATAAAATGTTATCACTAATTTTTAGAGCTGATGGGGAAATCTGGAGGGTTGCCTCCCTTAAAAACCAAGGAAAACAAAGAGCTTTCATTTAAATTTTTCTCAGAATGTTGGGGTTTTGTTGAAAAATAGGGTTTTAAAAAATTTTTTTTGACTAAACTGTACTAGTATTTGCTTTTTTTTTTTTTTAATTTCTGGGGATTGTAATCCCGCCCATATATAGCTAAACCTTGTTGTACCCTAATAAGAAAATGGCATCTGTGCTCTCCACCAGGGCTAGAACATTTGCCAGAGAGGGTGAGTCTACAGCTGTGGCAGCGAACCTCTGAGCCCAGGTCAACAGACTTGGCCTTGTGCTCCACCCTTAAAAATAGCTGTGTGGACATTGCTGCTCAGGCTGGAGCTCAGGGTCCGAAGCCCACCCCGCCCTAGGCTTTAGTGCCCAAGCTGCAACTGAAAAGCACTGTCCACACAACTATTATAAGCCCAGTAGCACAAGCTCTGTAAGCCCTTGTCTGTTGATCCAGACTCTGAGGCTGGCTGTGCAGACATACCCAAAGAAAAAGGACAGTGTGTGGGGTTAAGTAACTGGGTTTGGATTCAGAAAAGTTAAGGTCAATTCCCAGCTCTGACACAGACTTCCTGTGTGACCTTGGGCAAGTCATTTATTCTTTCTGTGCCTCGGTGCCCATATGTAAAACGTGAAGAATGTTACTTCCTTCCCCACGCCTGTGTTTGACTTTAAACTCTTCAGTTCAGGAATCAGGACTTGCCAGTGCTAAGCTCCTGGGCACTCTAGGCAATGCAAACAAACCAATAGTTTATTTTTCTTAACATATTTTGTTTGCAGGGAAACACAGAGGTAACCTCTCTTTGTTCGGACACAAGGTTGATATATTTCCTTATACACACGAATGAAATAGGAAATGTATGCGCTCTATGAGTGGCAATTCTGTCTTTAGATTTTAAGGCCTCATTTTTGTTTCCATGAAAAGTTCACAAAGATGGTGGGAAAATACCTATTTTTTTAATTATTATTTTGACAAAGGTAACTTCTCGCTAGTCGGTTCACTTCTGTAGAAAACAATTGAGTCTTGCAGAGGATACGCTATCTTAGCTCCCTACTCCCTCTATTTGATTGTCTGAATTTATTTTAAAATTATAAGATTTTTGTAACAATACCTCTTGCCTGAAATTAGCAGTATGAATTTGTTTGTGATCAAGTTTTAAAATGACCTTAGTTGGCTCTTTTCATTGTGCTGTTTGCATTAAATTCTTTATTATATTTCCAGTTATAGAACTATTTTTAACAATATTTAGATTTCTTAGTTTTTTTAACAATCTATATGTGACCCTAAAGTTTTCCTTGAGACCTGTCTAGATTTTCAAGGCTTCAGGTGTTTTTATTGCTTCCCTTCTCCATGATACTGTGGTTGGACTTTATATGAAACATGTGCCAAATTTAATATACTTTATTGAACAATGTACCCTGAAATGATAAATAAAAAGTTGATGAGGAAGAGCTACTAGTTTCCCAGTGCCTCTATCAGAGTCATTGGCGCAGAGTTTACCGGCCATCACAGACACACTGATACTACCCCCGTATTTAAGGTGCAGAAAGGCTAAGGGTATGTCTACACTACCCGCCGGATCGGCAGGTAGCCATCGATCTATCGGGGATCGATTTATCGTGTGTAGTGTAGACGCGATAAATCGATCCCCGATCGCTCTCCCGTCGACTGCTGAACTCCAGCTCGGCGAGAGGCGGAAGCAAAGTCGACGGGGGAGTCGCGGCCAACGATCCCGCGCTGCGAGGACGCGAAGTAAGTTATTCTAAGTCGATCTAAGATACGTCGACTTCAACTACACTATTCTCGTAGCTGAAGTTGCGTATCTTAGATTGACCCCCAGCGTAGACCAGGCCTAACTTATCTGCTACAGACTTTAAATCAGTAGCAAATTTGGGCCTAGAACCCAGGAGTCCTGACTCCCAGCCTCCACCTATAGACACTCTATCAGGGGTCTTTAACCTGGAAGCCACAAACAAGTTTCAGGGGGCTGTGATCGCCTTGCCTTTCTTTCTGGCTATATGGGAGCCAGCCCCCAAAACTTTCTGTTGTAACATGGGGTGATGGGCTACGGAAAATGCTGAGAATGGCTCCATTAAACAATGCTCCCTCCCATATCTGTCTTTCTCCCTTTCAGCACACAGAAAACTAATATGAGGTTTAAAAAAATTGGCTGGACTAGTGTAAGCACAATGTGTTACCCTCCCAGGGGGTCCAAGATTGAGATGAAATTCAGTCTGCTCCTCCCCAGGCTGGAAGCATCTTGTCATTCTCAAGTAATCCCCTTCGGCTGACCCTGGAGGGGCATTCATGAACTCTACACCATGACCAGCTTTTCCTGGCCAGAAAGACAGACCAGATCAATAGACAGCCATGGAGGCAGAATAAAAAAGGATGAGTTCCCAACAGATCTCTCCCCACCCAAAGAAGAGTGCCCAATGCGACGTCACTCTTACTGAAAGTACTCCATGTTCTCATGCATATGCCTGTTGAGCTTTCACATATGCATTTACTTCCAAATACATTGTATGTTACACTCATGTAAAAGGGAGGGTCGCTCGAATTCACTGAAATCAACCTAGTCTAAAATATCCCACTTTCTCACAGAGAGACCTTTAAATAGCATGTCCCCAAGGTCTGATTTTTAAACCATTATAAGGGTTTTTTCTGCTCTCTTGCCCGTGTTTGTAAGTTCTTTCAGCAAGACCAGTGAGCAACCTCACCAACATGGTCATCTCCCACCTCTCTCACCTATCTGTGCACCCCTCTCTGCCTATTGCCTCTTCAGCCTCAATTTTGCTGCTGCTCTTAACGGTAAACAGCCTTTTGCACAATCTGGGGAAAAGAGTGTGCTCTAGAGAAGTGTATGGCAGTGACGTAACACGCAGCGGAAAGTGCAAATAACCATGAATGATGCAACAGTGAAACTGCCTATACACACAGTGCGGGCTAATGTACCGAGTGACCTTGGGTAAAAAAAGGGCATTTCTGTTCCTTTCCGATCTTTCTAGTAATTTTGGGGGTGGAGGGATGGGCTTCTTGTAAAAACAGGAGGCACAAAATGTTCCCATGTAAAAGATTTTCAGGTTAACAGTGTTGGGTTAAGCATCTGATTTGTCTAGCAATGGCAAAATCAAATAATCCAAATTCTGCCTTTTGAATGGTGTATTGGTGCCCCCCAATGATTTTAATGGAGGCTCCACACACACACACATCCAAGAGAAGAGTTGGCTCTCAAAGACTTCTTACCCCATCCGTTGTACACCCCATTAAACCCCAGGGCAGTGCAGACAGCTGTAACTCTTGATGGCACAGGTCATTTCTGAAAGGCTAATTTAGGAGAGTATGACGTGTTAAATTCCTGTTGTTGTTGTTGCTGTGGTTTTCACAGACAATAATAAACCCAACCCAATCTTGATATGTACATAAGCTCCCAAACTGTAGTGATCACCAGCCCCCAATGGGGCAGCATCATGGAAACGGAATCACTAAACAATAGACTCTAGAGGAGCTGCTACAGTCTGTCGTGTCAACACGCACTTAGGGAGCCCTTAATCGGTGGATTATTGACACAGATAGACCATAACATCTCTTTAGGAGCCATTACAGTCTATCGTGTCAATGGGTACTTATGGAGTCCTTAATCCGCGGATTGACAGGCTAGACCGTAAATGTGTGTCTATGTCTAATTAGGCAGCTCTTATTACTCAGCATATACAGTAACTCTGCAAGCTAAAGAGCCTTAGGAATTTTTTCTTATTTAACGAGATGCCCATCTGCCCAGACAAATATCTCTCTGCTCCCTTTCATATTCAGGGAAAATAAAATGAAAATATTTTTTTCCAAACTATGTGGGTTTTTTTTTAACTTAAAATCTTTTAGTGTGTAAAAAAACCTTTTGTTCTATTAAAACACTAAGCCTGAAATTCCTACTCATGCAAAACTCCCATTTGATTTCAATCAGAGTTTTGTCTTGAGGAAGGACTATAGGATTTTGCCCTCAGTATGTGAAGCTTTTATGACAGTTTAGTTTCTAGAGCAGGGCCAAGCTGTTAAATCTAGATTCAGCTCTGAACTTTTAAAGTTTAATGAGGATGTTCAGATTAAGGTTTTGGGTCAAGCCATTATGGAGTAAGGGGTCAGGTACCAAGTGCAGATCTGGAGATGAACTTCCCAGATCAGAGTTGTGATCCTGGTTCATGCCCTTGTTAATTATTATCAGGTCTGTGCAAAACTTCCACAACAAAACTAAGTGAAATTTGCCTGGTTTAGAAGATGCAAACCTGAAACTTGCCCAAAGGTTGTTCTAATGGTCACCAAGGCTGGCAAACATTATGGTGAAACCGCAACCAAGTTTCAGTCAGAGCCAGCGTGACTTCTGAGATATGATTATGGGTGGAAGGTATCTGAAACTCTGTGATGTCCCCCAGTGTTTCACCCTCAAACATAGTGGTTTGGGCTGAGCTTTCCTCTTTAAATCTTTGGCTTTCATTCAAATCCAAAAACTCAATGGGTTAATTCAAGTGTGGGGCTGGGTGGACACTGCTTTAAAAAAAAAAAAAAAAAAAAAAAGGTTCCTGTGAGGCCGTAGGGCTGAGGTCAATGAGTTCCTCAGAGTTCTATCTAAAGGCCCCAGACAGCAGACACTCAGACTGGAAACACTGAGACATCCTGAACTGTAACAGTGTCACCACATGGGCCAGCTCTCTTTGAATGCTACCGACTTCAACAGCTGAACAGGGCCCCAGAAGTGTGTCTTCAACACAGGAAATTAAAGCCTGAAAAATGTAGGATGATTAAAAAAAACGAACACGCACATTATGGGTCAAACACTGCGCTACATTCTCAATGCCAGCTTTTTAATCTACGTTTTAAATATACAAATTAAAGAGAGGGGAGGGAAGGGGTAGAGGACAAGAACAGACAAGAACAGAACTGAAACTGAAATCTGCAGGGTTCTCTCGCTCTGCCAAACAAAAAATTTGATTCATAAATGTACAACTAGTCATTGCTACTGTCTGATGATGATGATTAATCAATTACTAGTGCTAAAAATTACCCAAGAAGAGAAGAACTCTTTTATGCCCAGTTAAATTTTCTTTAAAAGCCAGCAAAGCAGAAGCCACCAGCCCTTGTAAGTAGTGTGTTTGGAGCTAGAAGAAAAACACACACACCAAAAATGCCTGTCTGCCTGTCTCCAGTGGTTAGAAAGGAGCCAGCTGACTCCAGCTTCCTCTGTCCCAGGCTTTGGGCCTCATCAGCCATGCAAATTATAGAGTACTGCTGTCTGAAGGCCGAATTTCAACTTAACTCAGAGAAAAGCCTTAGAGGAAGGGTGGGGATCCTAGAGTCAGCCAAATCCATTCATAATATTTACAGTAAATGGGCCTCTTTGCTGTTGTTTAGTATACAGTCAGCCTAATTATTTTTGAAGTTTTAATTTCAAGAACTTTCTTTATTTGTCTCTCTTTTTCAAACCCCCCAAAATCCAGGAATCTTCTTCTTTGTTTTATTTTAACTCTGGGAAGCAAGGGTGGGAATCTTACCCACCCCCATCCCCTAAACGGGAATGAACCCTGTGTTTGGATAAGAACAACAAACGTGAAGGGGGCTGTCAGTGGTAGTGAGAGAAGGAGAGAGAAAACTCCGTTAATAAAGGCTTTAAAAAATATCTGATAGGATTTCAGACAACAGAAAAGAAGCTTCTACTATACACTTTGGTTCTGTCCTATATCGCAGTGGTTTTCCGACTGTGGTCTGCAGACTGCTGGGGGCCTGCAGACTATGTCTAAATTTCCAAAGGGGTCCACAAATGAAAAAAAAAAGTCGAAAACCACTGCTGCATAGGCTTTTATGTCACACCGTTGACTAGCTGAGCAGACAAACAATAAGGGCTAGAGGGGATGCGCACACCCAAGTCCTATTAGTATCGTTCTGCTACATCTGAATGGGAAACCCATGCAGCAAAAAAAATATTTTAGCTATAGCAAATTTTCTTATTTCATACCCTGTCAAAGAAATAGTATAAATGACACGCTCAGTTTTCTCTAGTGTCATTGGTTCAGCTATTCTACTTTCCATGAAGTGCTCTTGCTACAAACTATTTGATCCATATCTTTGTAAAGTGACAGGTTTCAGAGTAGCAGCCGTGTTAGTCTGTATCCGCAAAAAGAACAGGAGTACTTGTGGCACCTTAGAGACTAACAAATTTATTAGAGCATAAGCTTTCGTGGACTACAGCATCCGAAGAAGTCCACGAAAGCTTATGCTCTAATAAATTTGTTAGTCTCTAATGTGCCACATGTACTCCTGTTCTTTTTGTAAAGTGACACGCTTATCAACTTCAGGAGATTCTGCCACCCTTTCTCCCAGTGAGTGCATACCTTGCACTATAAGGAGCCGCCCCATGCAAGGAAAGGAGACTTGACTTAGGGTCAAGGTCTACACTACATACTTTTGCTGGCATTGCTATGTTGGTCAGCGGTGTGATGAGGTGTGTCCTGTGACTGCTTCTGGGGGTTGGGGGCAGGGGGGATGGGTACTAGAATAAGCTTGGAAAAGCTCAGTTTTGCTGGTATAAGCTGTATACACACTAGAAGCGTTTGCTAGTACAATACGCAGGTATTGCTATCCCAGCAAAGTACTCCTAGGGTAGACCTGGCTTGAGTAAGTGGCAGCACTTAATCTTGGACTGCAATAACAAAACACTCCCAAGTTATTCTGAAGACAGGTTCTCTCTTCTCTGGCCCCATCTCTCTTAGTTCTTTCTGTTTCTCCCGCATACCTCAACCTCTCTCTCTCCCCTCTCCATGTCCCTCAGATATTGCACTTACACTGCTCCCATGTGGTGTCTTTTCAGGTAATTTGCTATAAATCCTTCAAAATCCGTTTTGGACGTGTGATTTTATTCTGGTAAGAACAATAATCTTCCTACCCACAGATCCCAGTCCACACTGTGTAGCCTGAAACCCTCATCCCTGCCCCTCTTGTCCCTGCCCCAGGCTTTTCAGACACCAGGTACAACCAGGGGTTGTCTTGTTTTAAGGAGAATCAGCAAGATTTCAGTGGTTTCCCTTGACATGCAGGGAACCTGAGCCAGCACGGGAGTGCTGCTGTTGCACTGCCAAGCTACTCACTCAGTTGCATGGGCCAAGAGGGGAAAACACAGGTTAGTGACCCATTTGCATGATAAGTCCATGTCTCCTGAAACACACCCTTTTTCTACCTATCTCCAACCCCTATTTGAGCCTAAACTCTTAAGAGCATGGAGAAGGCATAGATAGGACTGGCGACTTCCCATCACTCACCAAAGAGAACCACGCCTGCAACTGATCTTGCCAAAACGTATTTCCCTGTGTATACTTACTCCCGCCTGTATTCCCATTGATGTCAATAGGTTTTATCTTCCTTTTCAATCATACCAATGTAATTCAGGAATAACTCCATCAAAGCCAATGGAGGTAGCCTGGCATAAAACCAGGGTAAGCAATCTTTATGCCCAAGGACTTCCAGAATGAAAGATTTCCTGGAGTAGGGCTTGCAGGATGAAGACTGTAAACCTTTTCCAGTAAATAAAAATCAAATCAAATCCAAGAAAGAGTTCAACAATAAAACCCAGGTCACACTGCTGTAGCCCGGTCACCTATACATTCTGCAGGAAGTTTGATCTCCTTATTGCACCTTGGAGCAAGGAGAGATAGGGGCTCAGCAAAAGTTGGAGCTCTGAACTTTTTTTTCTTTCCAGTGAGAACATGTAGCTATGTGGGTTACATGTTAACAGGCTCGTAAAGGACTTAATAAAAAAATCAATGCATAGGAGCCTAGTATTTCCAAATTGATATTTAATACCCAGACGTGTATTACATTTTTTTCCTAAATGCATTCCATACACACACACACACACAATTGCTGAGTCGAATTTTAATAATGAAAAATTTAAAAACCCACTCTCCACAGCACACTGACCTACAGTTCTCCCCAAAGTTATTACAAGACCAAAAACAGACATTTACCAAAAAAAGAAAAAAAGTCCACCCTTGCTTAAAACACTATTTTTCTAGAGAGTAGGGAAATGTTTCTTATACGGATATAAGATGTGGAAAAATACAGTTAGAAACAAAAGTTCTTTTCATTCCCTCATGCCCCGATCCCCCCCCCCTTCCATAACAATTATGAAAACTGTTTAGATGGGATGGCATTTTGAACATTTACTGCATTCCAGCCAATAAATTCCATTCCCGGATCTGATGGAAAAATCACCCCCCCTTTCCCCTCCCCACCCCTCGCTTTCATTCTTTCTGTCTTTCTTTACAACCTAATACCCTGTCGACTCAGGGCCAGGGCCTACTTAGGGGGAAAAACAACACCAAGCGCCAGACTGGAGACAGCATGCAGACTGAAAAAGTTAATCATTACTTCTGTCTGCCTTCATAATCTAATCACTTCTATTCCAAAGCGCATGCAGCAAAGCTCTCTCACACACACATGCACACGCATTCAGCCCCACAAAATATGTTCTGGTGGTCTGTTCCACCCACACCACCCCCTCCCCCTCTGTCGTCCTGTCCACCCCACTCTCCAAATGCAACCCTGGTAACTCCAGGTTAAGAATGAAATTTAATAGCCAAAAGCAACAGTGAAGGACATTTCAAAATGTTCAAACTAGGGTCACAAGCAAGAAGCTGCTTATCTGTCCCTTCCCCACTCCATCCCATCACTTCCCACCTTACTCTCTGGATTAATACTACTTAGCAATTATACAGTGCATTACATTCATTAACTAATTAATCCTCCGAACATTCCTGCGAAATGGGTAACTGCTAGGATCCACATTTTACAGATGGCGGAACTGAGCCAGACAGTGGTTTAAGTGATTTGCCCTAGGCTACACAGTAAGTCAGTGGCAGCACCTGAGTCAGAACTCAGGAGTTCTTGGCTCTCAATCCCATTTAAACTTCATTTCTAATCCAGTTAGGGCACCCAGTTACAGCCCGGTTGTCCCTGACCTAGTTACCACACAATTAAAAGTTGCAATCTAGACAAAACCTAACTGTGTCTCGATAACTAGGCTGAACCCAGAGGCACTCCAAGACTTCAGCCTGGTTCTGGGGACACAGTTGGGTGCTATCTAGCTTATAACTTTTAACCATGCTGTAACTAGGTCAGAGGACAACAGGATTGTAACTGGGTCTCCTGGTTCCGCTATAGCTGGAGTAGAGATGGGACCTGAATCTAGCAGACCATGCAGACTCCTTGCTTACCCATGAACCTCACAGAAACACGGGTGTTGACAGGACTTTATAGTTTAGACTGTGTCCACAACGTGAACAAAAGTAACACACCAAAAATAAACTTGTTCCAATAAACCCCAGCTATTTTACATCTCCCTTCCTCAGCAACAAAGCAACAGTGCAGAATTTGTATCTTCCAACTCATCTCGACATTATTTGTCCCTGACAAAGAAAGAAAAGGGATGGGGGAAGGGTGGCCTGCTTGTTACCATCACTCCAGTTATCACAAGCGGCTGGACTACACAGTACCTTACATTGAATCCCCTGCCTTCCAGAGTCAATTAGGCACCAATGATCTTCCAGGGCATTTACACAGCCTGGCACTTCATTGTTTTACTGGTATTTCCTTTCCATCTCCCTCCACCATTCACACTGCACATTCCCCCTCCCCCCTCCTCCCAATGCACTGACTACACTATAAAAGAATGGAGGCCTTATGGGTGAGGCTCTACAGTTCTTGGGCCCCCTTCCGCAACAGTCACACAAGCCAGTGAACTTTACTCACCTGAGTAATCACTACAGGCATGAGTAATGGTTCTAGGATTGAGCCCGGTGACATTAAAGGATACATTTTCCATACTTACCCTGCAAGGCAGTGGATAAGAATAGAAAAACTACAGGCCACACTTTGCACCGCATTAAGATTTATGAGTTTGTTCCTTATCGTGAGCTAAAAAGCCTCAGCCTAGTTTACAAAGAAAATTAATTCACCAGTTCAAGCCTAGGGATGTAAACTTCAGGCTCCCAGCTAGTTTTCCAAACAAGACTTCTGCTATTTAATTCCTGCATCACTGCTTGAAGTATGATTTTATGCACTTATTTACTCTGTCCAACATGGTATTGCACAAATGAAACACTCAGATGCAATAGAATAGTATCAGATGGGCGTTAAGTCCCACTACCAGCAGGGCAAAAATCTCTCTGGTTGTGTGGAGCTCTTATTTTTGGGGGGTTCTGATTTTAGTTAGTGTTCTCCAGATCTTCAAAATGCAGTCCTATCAGTGTTCTTGAAATATGCAGATAATCACTATACCTGCCTGGAATGTAAAGCGTGGTTACTCATCAAAGTGCAAATAGAAAAAATCACCACTGGGTTGTCCATTAGACTACACCGTACATTATCCAACTTGGAAAGACTCTCACACTGAGCGGTAATGCTCTGGAATTTTAGTATCTATAAATTAAAGGCATCAGTTTCAACACTTAAAGTCATTTGGTCCAGGGCCAACTTTACCAATTATAAAATGAAGACTGTTTGAAACATTCACCACCTCCCCAGCACCCGGGTTTGTCAGGCATAAATAAGGTTGCTTCGGAAGCTAATGAACATTTTATTAGGACACCATTGGTAACACCAGGTGTCTTTGTATGCTTTTAAAAGATCGTAAGGGCTGACCAGACCCTTGGTGATGGGAGGTCTGCCTTAAAAAGGCATGATGAGAACCGAACGTTCCAAGTTATTTTACTCCATTGAATGCTGGCATACTGCTCACTTCTAAAAGTTAGCTCTCATTTAACCTACTTTGGCAGCAACACTCTTCAAACAACATCTTTACCACCAAAAGAAGATTACTATTCTTAGTCCCATATTTGCTTATTATGTACATGTATGTACACACATATAATATTTTGAATGTTCTCCAATTTGAGCAGTTTGGAAGTAATTAATTTAAGACCAAATATGCCTTCCCTCTTTATTAGCAAAAGCCCTTGGAAAGATCAGCATTATTTTTCTGTGGGCCTGCAATTTATCAACCAACCAGGGAGACACAAAGGCTCCTGAGGACATACCTGAATAATCTAAAATCTACCCAGCTCCCGCACAGTGTTTAACATGCTGCTTTCTACAGAGGCTTGATAGGAGTAATTGCATATATGGAGGACTATATTCACATACATACACCGGCTCAACTGAAACAAGATGACACGAGGGATTAAACTGAAGTTGGTGTTTCAAAATTGTGCCAACAGATTAAATAAAAAAAGAAGTCGACAACAACGCTCTCCTGCAAAACCACTTCGGCCTGCATTCAACCTGCCTGCATCACTCTGCTCTGGCGTCAGTGCTGTGTTTTGACAAGTCACCCTGGCTGAATTCTCAGCAATGCTTTACACTCTGACAATTACAACCCGAGGCTCTCATTGTGTTATGAAAAAAAACGAAACAAGAAGCAGCCAACGAATGAGCTCCTCGTCTCCTGTAATAGCCTCTATTTGAATAACGATAAGATAACTCAGTGAACTAGTCAGGCTGCAGCTTTGTGCATATTCAATCAAGGGAAGTGATATCAGTCTAGCCAAAAGTCCTACTGATGCATATGAAATTGGGAGGGTAGTAAAATTAGACACAATGGCACCCTCACACCCAGCGATGCGTCATCCCAACCCATCGCTATCAGCCTGTCACTCCTTGCGTGTATGTGTGGAGAGCTTGGTCCTGGGTAGCACAGGTGCAGGGTGAGTGTGTGTAAGAGCAAGGCAAAAAGAGTTAGGCACGGGAGGGAGTGCACAGGGAAGCCAATTCTGCATTAGTGAGAGCACTGCTGCATGGCAACCAAATTACGTCTGGAGTCAGAGCTAAGAGCCTAATTAGGATGGGGAAGGATGGCTTTTAAGACCCGTATCTCCTCAGAGGTGCCCATTCTCTCCCCAAATCCCAACCCTTCCACTTTGAGCACTTGCAAGTTAAGGCAGCAGGCATGCAGGGGGAACAGAGACAAACACTCAGTTTAGAGGACTATCCCTAGAACTGAACCCTGTGCCTCCATTCACACTTGTGTCTGGAAGATGACAATCCAAGGACTTGCCGGATCAAAGCCAGGATATCATCAGCCCCCTATGAGCCACATTTTTTTTTTTTTTAAAGGAAGGCCTAACTTGTAGTGGTTCTTCACAAACATGCGAACAGCTGAAGTCAGCTCCACCAAGCCAGCTCTAAATGGCGTTCATTTTTTGTCTTAGTTAATGCACTAGCAAGATCTCAGAGAGGATTCCCAAGGAACTTTTCAAAAAGGCGTAGTGGTTTGATGTTATTTAAAAGAAGGAAAACAGAGCAGACTTCAAGTGCAAATGCTAAGGACACAGCATTTAGGAAGCTGAAACTGCAATGCTTTTTGTGCAGCAAGATGAAAAGAGTAAGGAAGGGCTGTGCAAACTCTTATAAAATTTCTCTCTCTCTTCTTTTTTTTTGCAAGTTAAAACCAAGATAATGACACTGGGTGGGGACCAATTCTGTGGGCTGAGCAGCCAAACCAAAATTAGCTTCCAAGCCAAGAGCTTCCTCAGCCTGGCAGTTTGGGGAAGGAAGCTGAGAAAAGTTATGAAAAGATTCTTCAATAAATTGAGCAACAAGGCTGAGTTTTTAGCGTTCATGCAAAGGTGACCCTGCTATTAAAATATTTTTCAACATAATAAAAATAAAACAGAGTACTCCAACAAGCCTCTCTCTGAAACTCGGGCACCGCGAGAACTTTCTGATCACTGGGGGGAAAGGGTTCTTTTTGTTTTCCTTTCCCCCTCTTCTCTCCTTTCATTAATAACTATGTTTTCTTTTCTTTCTATTTTTTTCTTGGCTCTTTCCTCATAAAAAATGATGCAATTTCCTGTCTTGTCCCAATGTTTCCTGTTAATTAACAGGGTGAAAGTTATCATCACATATTTAAACTCCTACCCAAAACAACTCTGCAGAAAATGGTTCTCCGGCTGGTACAGCACTTTGAGGCAAAAGCAGGGCTTAATTTGTAGTGAAAGAGGTGCTGGGACTCAAGCCATTAAGTGCCGGCGCTCAAGCAATTTTTTTACTTTCATAACTGAAGTGGCAAGCCCAGAGATGCCAGGGCTATGAACTGCCAAGGCTAGAGATGCCAGGGCTCAGTACTGGCACAAATTAAGCACTGGGCAAAATACCCATAAGGCTAGACCAACCAAAGCTGGTATACCGAGGTATGAATTATGCCTTTCTTCACCAGTCTTTCCCTCCCAAGCCAAGATACACGCAGAGGGAGAGGTACAGTAACTCCTCACTTAAAGTCGTCCCGTTGCTGATCAATTAGGGAACATGCTCGTTTAAAGTTGTGCAATGCTCCCTTCTAACATTTTTGGCAGCCGCCTGCTTCGTCTACTGCTTGCAGGAAGAGCAGCCCCTTGCAGCTAGCTGGTGGGGGCTTAGAAACCAGGGATAGATTGAACTCATGTAGAACTATTTCGCACACAGCTCTCTCCTGCATGTGGGACTGGAGAAGGGAAGAGGTCTCATCTCCATGGCACCATTCCCTGCCCTACTCAAACCATGTGCAAAGCTCTTTGTGCTCTCCAGAGTCCCCATGGAGAAGAGATTGGAGTCAGGGTAGGTGGGATGATCACTGGCTATCCCCCACTCCAGTGGTAGTTAGCTACACAAGTTAATACAGTCCCAGGTTTATTAACTTTACCATAGATTTCCCCTGCCACTACCACCAGTCAGGGTCACCAGGCCCTGCTGCAGCCAGTAGAGAATCCGAGGAGTTGAAAACAGGTTGCCTGGGGCCAGAGCCACTGAAGGGGTAGAAGGCCTTTACCCAGATGACCCTGGCATCCTGTAGGTCCACTGGGATTTACGAGGTTAAGGGAGCAGGTGGACAAACCCTTCACCCCATCCTCCACTGGACAATGAGGGAGAATCTCTGTAAGAAAATCCAAACAAGGATTTCATTGCAAACGGGCCTATTCCGGCAGGAGGAGACACCTGGCTACTGGTGATGAGGTTACTCCACCATCCCCTACAACTCAACAGCCAACAACATTTCAAGACTACACCCAAGACATTATCATTGACTTAAAAAGTCTAATCAAAAGCCAAAGGCCGGAAATCCTGCGAGGCGCCGATGCTCCTTTCCCACAGACCCCAGCACCACACAAGATTGGGCCATACTCTTGTTTACACTACAGGATTCCTCAACAGCAGCCATGACATAACTTATTCCCCAGTTTCCATGTTAAAAAAGCCCATGGCAAACAGCCCATACACAAAGAGGAGGGGGATGGGGAGAGAAACAAAAGATATTTAGGTAAAAAGTGAAGAAGGAAAACTTGAACTTTGCTTTCTTTGTGTGTTACAACTAAATCCAGACTGTGTATCAGGAGTTAATAATATCTTAGAGCTCAAAATAAACTGGAAAGGAAGCTACTTTGTGACAGTAGGCAGGCAGCCAGGCTGCTGTGCGGGTCATTCAATCCTACTTAAGAAAGATGGTACGGCTGGCAGTGACCTCTGAGTGGCCCGTTACAGTATTCTTTTACACAGCTCACTCTGAGGTCACTACAAGAAGGCACCAGCAGGAATTCCACGTTCATCTTTTGAAACCACCCTGTCACATATCAGATAAGACTGACCGGCCCCCTATTTGGTCAAAGGGAGAGAGAGAGGTCAATATCAGTGTCTCTCCAAGCCTGCAGGAGTCAGAGTGGCTGTGGAGCTGATAGGGAGGGCTGATAACCCTGCAATAACCTTAGTTAATAGTCAAGCGACAGGCTGTGAGGAGCAGGTCAGGTCGTACAGTTCAGTGTAATAGAATGAACATGTGAATGTCTGAAATACGTGCGGCAGAGGATACGGTCAGGAGGAATTGTCTGTGGTAAGGTATCTTCTTCAGGAAGAGCTGATACAGGACGTATCCTTTTCGCTGTACTGATCGCTCATGAAGAAAGCCCTTAGGGCTGAAATGCTGAAGCCACAAGCGCATTTTCAGAAGTGTCCACTAGCTCTGGCTGCCTCCGTTTCAGACACCAACTTGAGATACCTCTGGGTCTTAAATTTCTATACTTGGGGCCAAATCTCACCTCCTTGACTATGGCACACCTTGACCATGACCCACCAATTCTGCTCGGAGAAGGGACAGGAAGTGGGACAGGATTTCTCAGACCCCACCCAAACAAAGTGGGGTCACCCAGCGTGCAGGGGAATTTGGGGATGGAACTCCTGTATCTACCACTATGCCACTCACTGGCCATTCTCCCCACCTATCCCTTCCTGTAGCGTGTATTTAAGATCACCCATTGGTTGCATTCTCAGCATCCACGTGCAGAAGCAACATCGTCTTTTTTTTTTTTTTTAATCTCCCACTATTAGATAAATGCATGAGGTTAATGCTATTTGTTTCTGCAGTGTAACTCTTAAAGGATCATAGAAATCATAGATGGAAAAGCTTTAGTCCAGCTACCTGACAATGCAGGATTGCTCCCTATGGGGCATTTACTAGTCTTTTTATCCTGTCTAAGTCCCAAATTATCGGGTTTCCCACCACATTCAGGGGGTACATTTTATTCTGCAGGTGGATACCCTTCTGAGTTAAGCGAAGACAAACATACAGATGAACACACACTCACATCACTGGTGCTAAACTTTAAAATGCATTATTTTCCCCTAAATGGTCACTCTGCTATACAGAAATAATGGCTCAGAAAATCATTAGCAAGCAGCAGTGAAAACACTTACACACAATAGTATTGCAAAAATAAAACTGCAGATTGAAGCTGCATGCATTAGAAATAGCTGTGGCAGACAATAGTAATGTGTTCTCCTTTGCCAAAATTAAACAAATTTTGCTTAACAAGAGGGAAGTCTGACCTAGAGAATGTTTTTCCCCAAATACTGTACCTGAGAAAAGCCCACTCTGACTCCATTCATTTATTTTTTATTGTTAGTCGTTTTCAAGGCACAATTTTAAATTGATATTCTTTTGGAATACCCCTATAGAATTTCACTGAGATAAAAGTGATAGCACATATAGTCAAGATCCATGAACGAGGACCGTGCACACACACACATACTCTATTCCCCCATAACCTTTGCTACTCAGCTGTGTTCCCATTTCCTCTGCCTGTTGAGATTCCGCATTAAAAAGCCCAGCCTGCTTATGGAAGAAAGGGTCTAACACAAGGAGGAGCTAGAATGGAGTGTCAGAGGCCAAAAGCTACATGGAGACCTTGCCAAGTCCCAGTCTCTCTCCACTTCACTGGCCTGGCTACATTCTGCCACGGTCAGATGATGTGTGAGGCTGCAAGGCTCCTAGTCTGGCAGGCGGCCTGGTTTGCTCCAAAGACTTCAATGCTGTCATCTTAGCATTAACCCCTGATAACCTTGTCCTTTTGAGCACGGGAGTGAGTTTTTAGGTAAGCTATTTAATACACAAGTACAAGCTAGTGCCGTCAGTGGTGCTAAGGAAAATTTGCAATGCATTATGACATTTAAAACAACAGAAAGAGTGCATGTGCTCAAATAAACTGAGTATAAATGACTTTTTTTTTAAAAAATCACTATTTATTGTTTATCCCAGAGACAAATATACAATCCCATTTACACAGGAAGATTTCTCAATTTCTGATTATAATAGGATGCCAATTTGTAAATAAAGGCATTTCACAAGCAGTTATAAACTGTGTGCTCGAGGGAAGGGGGTGGGGTGGGGGGGGGACAGTCAGGATTTCTCCAGAGAAACCTTCAGAACCCTGCTACTCCCATCTAATTTGCAGGGGGTGGGAGGGGATGGGACAGGACTGTAGATCCAGCCAAATAATCGTGCTTCTATTGTGAATAGTTCTAGATTTAAAAAAGGTGCTTCTCCCAGGCTGACACAGATACCAGAAGGGATCAAAGTCATAGTGAAACATTCCAGGCCCGTCCGCTATTTCATAATGAAATGTCAGTCAGCTGCACATTGGAGCTTTTGTAGTAAAGATGAATCAAACTTGAATTAAAGTGTTCCATTAAAATAAGATGAGGTTTTGAGGTGAAAGGGTGAGGGAATGGGGATAAAAGGCACTGTCAATTTTCTCTATGTTGCTTCCTGTCACTTCAGTTTCTGTCTTAAACAAAAGTAAGTGTTAATCCAAAATGAAAAGGGGTTACCCTTGTTTTAAGCTACAACAGTGTTATGTGCCTGCCTTTCAGAACAGCCCGCCGGAAGGTCTCAATGGCACCACCCGAGGAGTTTTCACGCATCAAGGGCGTGATCTCAAACCCACAAAAGACAACAAACACCACTCCCATCGACTTCCACAGGCTCTAGATCTAGTCCAAAATGAGCATATGTCATCAAAGACACCTCCATTTGGGACTGCAATCTGTGTAACCTATCGAGTCTGATATTTTATTAATACTCCTTAATAAAAAGCAATGATGACCAGGACACAAGCCAGCTCATCATATTTCACACACGAAGTGGCAGCTCTGAGGCCCTTTGAGGACTTCTGTTTTTGAGCAGACGCTGAGCTATCCAACATATGTGACCGCAGCTTGTTTGTTAGAAACTAAAGCACAATCACAAACTACACATCTCCTGAAGATCTGAAACATTTGAAAAACAGCCTGGCCCCGCCCCTATTTAAGGGAATTATTTTCCTTTTTATCTACAGTGTGTTTTTGTTTGTGTTTTTGTTAACTGGTGTAGTTTAAAAGAAAGAGAGTCCAGTTCAGTACTGCACAGACAGGAACATCTCCGAGTCCGGTGGGAGATTTCTTAAGCACGGAATACTGAACTGGGCCAGAGAGAGTCAGCAAAGGAAAGAGGCAAAACAAACAAAAACCAAAACAAAACGAGAGACAGAGACTAAAAGGAGAGGGAGAAAGAGAGTGACAGAGTGGGGAGAGAGAGAGAAGACTGGCGTGTTTTTCCTTGGGAGTAATGGATTAACTAATATTGCACTAAAATCGAGCCAAGCCGCATGTAGACTCCATGGGCTTCTCTGTTCGGATTTTAACCTTTAGAAATATATATATATTTTAAACAAAGTTAACTAGGTCCCAGCGGTTTAGTACGGCTGTGCTGTCAGAGTTCCCTCCTCCCCTTTCCCAAACCTCACTCCCACCCACTCTTAGGCTTGCTCCTTTTAAAGTGCCACATACAACATGAAAGGGCAGCACCAGTGAATTAAAGGTCACCTCTGTGCATTTCAGGAGGAACCAGTTCCTTTGTGAAGACCCCCACGGGATTACGTTTTCACATTCAGCTCCTTTTTTTTTTTTTCTTCCCTTGCCAAAAGAATCAAGTCCCTGGCTCCAGGCTCCCGACCTTCCTCCCACCCCGAACTGAGCCCCATTCATTAAGCTGGCTCACTGCAGCACAGCCTAGGCCAGGAAGAAAAACAGAAAACAGAGCAAGTGAAAGAGAGGCTCAGATTGGTTATTTCAAGGGGGAAAACACTTGTAGAAGCTCTTAGTATATTACCCTCATCATTCCACACTGGTCACCCTCCCACATCCTCTCAGCTCTGCTATCCTGGTACCTCTGCCATTCATCCATGAAATTACCCTCTGCCTCCTGAAGAAGAATGAAATATATATTTCGTAGCTGGAACTGAGACTCCTTAAAAGAAAGGATCCAGCTTTCTGCATTCTTCGGGAGGACTGGATGAGCATTTTTTAATGCACTGCTTTTGTTTTATTATCGTTCTTGCAACATCCCAGTCTCTAAAGATGCCATGGCAGCGCCCCCACTCCCCAGGAATAGGGATGTTAACTGCAGTGTCCTGGCCCAATTCTCAAATTTCATCTGTGGTGATTGCATTTCCGCCTTCCTATATCCCACCTTTTTACCTTTAACTGGTTCAGTCTTCATCTCCCTGTCCTGCAACTGCTGCTGCGTGTAGTATGGCTGAGCACTGTTTAACAGCTGCCAATTTCCACCCCAGATGTGGCTCTCCTCAATGGTGGCCAGAGTGACTCCTTATCCATTAAAAAGAACAGGAGTACTTGTGGCACCTTAGAGACTAACAAATTTATTAGAGCATAAGCTTTCGTGGATTACAACCCACTTCTTCGGATGATATGCATCCGAAGAAGTCATCCGAAGAAGTGGGTTGTAGCCCACGAAAGCTTATGCTCTAATAAATTTGTTAGTCTCTAAGGTGCCACAAGTACTCCTGTTCTTTTTAAGGATACAGACTAACACGGCTGCTACCCTGAAACCTGTCCTTATCCATTCAATCCCAATGCTGTGCAGTTGGACAGTCAGAACAATCTAATCAGATGCACAGCAATTTGGGGCTTTTTTTTTAAATCCAGTGAAACATCCTTTTGGGATAAAGTCATAAAGCAACTCACCATATAACTCACCAGTTCTAAAGAGTGAAAAGAAGATGAGAGGATATGCTTTATGTATGGCATCTGACACCATTGTCTGTTTAAATGGAGATAAGACACAGCTTTTCCCTTCAGACAGAAATAAAACACTCCAAGTGCACCTTGACAATAGCTCATTAAAGCCCTGTTCAAATACACTGTTCTGCTACCAAAGCTTGTAGAAAAAGAAAAGAGAAAGTTAGCTTTAGAGAACTGCTGCAAAGTGCGGTTTATTTTCCTTGCTTGACTGGGTCTCTCCAGTTGGGAATTTTCAGAGCTGCACTTCTGTGTGTGGAACCAAGTTGCCAGTAAATCAGAGCAAATTCAAAACAAATGCTCTTTCATGTGGAGGCATTCGGCTTTGTTTCATGGCTTGCATAGCTAACCGTATCCCTTCATGAGTCAACACTCCTATCGGCTCCTCATTAAACTAAATGGCTACAATTACACTGGTGGGGGGAAAGAGTGGTTAATGATCGTAAAAGTTTCCCCTGTTTTGGGAAGGTTTGGAAAACTTTTGATAACCCAAGACCAAAAATATATATATATACCCCAAAAGGAACAGTGCCTTCTTCTGGAAGCTGTGAGAGAGAATATTTTAATAAACCTTTCCCATGTAGAGTACCTTTGTCAGTTCTTGCTGTGCTATGAAATTAAACTTCCATAGCAAACTCCTAAAGAAGGCATTCATAGGCAAGTTATGTTATTTCCTGCAGCCCAAACCCCCACCTCCCTCTGTCCCTTCAGAGGCAGACTAGACAGACGAGATGTTATCAATAACACAAACCTTTCAGAAAGCCCCCTTTTAAAAGCTAGTACTTCCTTTACTTATTTCATGTGGTATCCTGTGGAACTCAATCCTTCTCCACCCACCCCACATATTTCACGAGGGAAAAAAAATGATCTAACATCCTTATTGTGTTGTTTTACTTCTTGTTTCTGTTCTCTTTCCAATCTCCCTTCTCCAACCCTTTCCCCCCTCCACCCTTCTTCCCTAAAGTTACAGCCACCAATAGCCCCCTCCAAAAAAAGAGAGAGAGACCAACCACAAGTTGCCCTTCTCCCCCTTCCTTTGATTAATTCTCATTAGGGCCTTTGAACAAACAATATGCTTCCCTCTCAAATAACAGGCAGGGTATATATTACACTGAAAGAAAAACAAACAAGACTCACTTAAAGACATCCACACCAAATGCAATTCCTGGAGAGAAGACACACACACACACACACCAGCAGCAACCAGCAACCTACATATTTCTAAAATTCCCATCACAGGGCAATGAACTGAGTAAATGCTCCACAAATCATAAATCACTGAGACTCACTGACAGAGGAAAGCATCTTCCAACCTACACGAGACCATGCAAGTACGTATTTTCAGACAAATTATGGTTGGTTATCATAATACAAGTCATAGTATTAGTAACTGCATTTAGGACTCAGCCATGCCTCTTGAAAGGCAAAGCTGTAGTGGGGAAAGAAAGGAGGTGAATAAGGTATTATACCTTTGAAAGGCCTGATTTGCAGCTCTCTCTGAAGTCCCCAGCTGTGGAGATATAGCATCTCTGAAAATCAGGCCAAAGAGGTCTGATGGGTGCTGAGAGCAGGGCACTGGGAAATGTCCTTTCATACACTTGTACAAAAGGTGCAGTCAAATGTTCTCCCCTCAACACAGCAATCCTTGTGCAGAGACACCACAACAGATCTCCCCAGATCATGCCATGTTACTAGCCAGCCACTCTGAGAGCCATACTGTACATACCTACCCCTTGTGCATGGGCGCCCATGTGCCCTCTCTATCACTCTGCCAGTCCCATGCAGAAGGAAATACAATATAGCCCCCGATGTATAAAATGCATATACAGTTGCCCTAATAAAAAGAACAGGAGTACTTGTGGCACCTTAGAGACTAACAAATTTATTAGAGCATAAGCTTATGCTCTAATAAATTTGTTAGTCTCTAAGGTGCCACAAGTACTCCTGTTCTTTTTGTGGATACAGACTAACACGGCTGCTACTCTGAAAGTTGCCCTAATATTTCTCAGCTGATTGCTAACCTATTATAGACAGGTCGCAGGCAACCATTGCCTAGTATCATACAGGAACACAATGGCTGGAATGGAAAACACCTACTAGATCAGTTGTCCTCATGTAAGGGTATAATATACTCCACTGATGCCATTATTGAATGTACTGTAGCCAGAAGGCTGTGCAGAAACCAGTTACGCTAACCAAACAAAAACCTACAAAGATTCAAGACCACCAGTCAAATACTGCTCTCCTTATCTATACAATTAGCCCCACTGAAACCAAAGGTACCACCTGTGTAAATAAGGCAAGGGCTGGGACTGACCTTGAATTTTTCTACAAGGATACAGTTGTAATTCACCTGCTCACTTCTCTATAAATAATCTATACCCTGTAGTGAACCACTCCCAAAATTCAATTTTTCCCCATAAGGTCCATCCATTCATCCCCAGGTGCCCAATTCCTGCTGAAAGTGAGTGGGCACTGGGAACCTAATTCCCCCTTTGAAAATTCTAGCCTAAGTGACCTGTAATCTTATACTGTCCCAGCATCATTCTTACTTCATTCACAGCCTAAAACCAACAGGCACTTTAGGTGCACTAGGAGTAAAGAGTCCTGAGTGAGTAAAGCATACCACAGATAATGTCTTACCTGAAAGCCCCCCAGGGGCTAGACAATTAGTTCCCCCTGTTTCAGTGGAGGAAGGCACAGAGTCTGGACAATCTGCTGCAGCAGAGGGAAAAAATAAGAAATTAATATATGTTAGTTTCTTAGCACGCTGTAAACAATGTCAAGAACAGAACACACATTCCAAAGTGTTCAACAGGAAGCTATTACTAATTGTCTGCACAGACACTGCCATTCATCATAATATATCCACCCTAAACTCATCACCCTTGTCTAAACTCTGCATTACCACTTAATCATTACTCAATGCACGCAAGAATTATATAAGGGCTGGAATCTTTTTGTCCAAGTACGGGTTAATGAAATCAGGTCTCCCATCTTTTAAGTAACTAACAGAGCTCCGAAAGAGTTTAAACGGCTGCTTTGTACCTTGAATCTAGTACACAACTAGGTTGGCCAGGTAGAAATATTAAATTTGAAAGAGAGAGAAAAATAATACTCCACTTTTGTCACAAATAGTCCAATGTCAACTTTACTCCTTTGCTCCTGTCTTTTTTGCTAGTTTCATTAAGAACTCATATACATTTTCCCTTCCACTGACTGTAAATTACTTGGCTTCCCCAGCGTGTTGTGTATGCACCAAAAAGGCCTGCCTGGACCAAATTCTCTCCATGCACCACTGAAGGGGCTTTTATGATGAAAGGAATCTGTCTCATTAGCTATTACTCTTGACATTTAGAAGTGTTCAATTCAGGGAGGGGCAAAGTTTGGCCCCCTGGTGTCCAAAAACTGCAACTGCCCCCTTTCTATAATTGCAGCATGAGGTCAATGTTGATCAACCTCTTTACTGCAGATGAACCCACACAAGCAATTTTTAATCATCTATCAGGGAAGATGCAAACATAAAGAAATACTGTGGTTGAAGGCATTTGCCGTCAAAAAAAAAAATCTAAATGTACATGCAACCCTTGGGCTGCTGGCAAGTTGCCACAATTGGTTACGCAAAATTAAGGCACCCTAAATTGCATCATTTCAGCTACAAACCATCTCTTTAGCAAGGGCCACAGCACCAAAGCTAGAGTTTTTTGTCCCCCACATTTTTTTCCCCAAGCACTCACTACTGAAAACCTAAGGAAAAAACGTGTGTGTGTATAATCTCATGTTATCAGAGTAAAGTATAATCCATAACAGGAATATACAGTTTAACAGGATACACTTAATCAAACTGAAAACAATAGGGGAGACAGGAAATGGACTTACTTGTGAAATACTGTATACTATACACTTTCTAAAATGTTTTTTAGTTTGTTTTCTATATTCTAAGGAAATATGCTTTTTTTTAACCCTGTCCGCTTGTCTATCTGAACAGATGACTCCCTTGTATCTTTCCCTTGAGATCGCTCTCAAATGTTTTTGCTGATGCTTTCCCGCAACACACTCACACCTTTCTGAATGCAGGTGTCAAAAATATGGTACTGGTTTGTACTACAGACTAGTGCTTCATATCCAGCTCTAATCTGCCTTGACATGAACATGTCGCACTCCCACTTGGGAGTCAATGTGAGACCTGTGCCATACATCAAAAAGCCATAATTTGCCCCTTATATGTCATCTTGCTCTAGGGTCAAATATAACAAGATTCTTCTGCTAGCAATGCAGACACACATGTTTAAGTAACTTGGGATCTATTCCTCAAGACTGCAGGAGACAGTCATAGCAATATGTCCACTTCTTCTCACTTAAAAACACACAATCCTAACCATAAAATTGCTGTGGAGATAAAGTAACCCTACAGTTTGAATTCAAACACAAAGAACAGCTCTCTGTTTCATCCTCAAGGTTGCACATTAGAAATCAGGCCTTATTCAGAGCCTCCCTAAAGCCTGGACCTTTGCCCGAGCATAGCTTTGCCCACTGATTTGGTCCCTCTTCACACTTCAATTGATCCCACTCCCTAATATCCAGCAGAAAATTCCTTTTATCAATTCATTTAAACCGAGAACTGCGCTTGGACACGGGCCTCACTTTAGAATAAGCCATTACTGAATGCACTGCTCATGTTCTCTCTCACACCCCAGCAGGCATAGGCTATGCAAAAGGCATGATGACCCTTTCCTGTTCCTTGCGTTAACCCTTGGCCAGTTGAGCCTTGCCTGCTTAGCATCATCCAGCCCTCATTCTGGCTGGTATGGAGCACTGTCATTTTTTAATATTTTTTTTATACCACTGAAATGCTCCAGGACTGAGTGGTTCATTTGAAGTTGCTCCATGTTAGCCCTTTCACCCCAGATTTCTTTGTAAAGTGCGCCATTTCCAAACGACATGAAATCATGTTCTTCACATCAACAGTGTAATGAGACTAGGGGCCTGGCCCTGAGAGGTGTGCCGTATTTCCTGCTACACCTTCAATTCCTATTAAAATCAACAACACTTGAGGACCACGAGCAATCCACGGGCCTTAGATGCTTAGCCTGAGGAGTTTTTTGCATCCTAATATGCAGGTGACAGACACACGAGAGATCCTAACTCTCCCCTGCAAACAGAAGTCAGTGGACGACCATCCAGTCTAGTGCCCAGAGTATATACTCTCTCAAGCAGAGGGGAGTGGAGAGTTAGAGCCAGAGCTAAGTTACCCCAGAATTCGGTCATGCTCACCCCCTAGGGGAAGTGGGGGGAAAGCACCTCATATTGCTCTTGGGAGACCTCTGTGACTGCCTCCAGAGGGAGCATATCCAGCCAGCCTCGGCCAGTAAAGACAGGTCAGCCTGATACACAGCCTTTGGGGGTGGGGTGAAAGGAAATAAGAGAAAAGGAATAGGACCTTTTAATACACACTGTTAAATCGCGGGACCAGCCACCTTCACAAATTCAAACACTAGAACTATTATAAATTAGCTGTGAGCCAGGAGAGCATTCCGAGTAGTAACATGCACGCAGGGCCACCAGTATCCAAGCCCAGGTGATGGAAAGAGTCATGGTTACCCCGCTCATGGATGCAAACCATGGACACGCGTTTCACTCTGCTAAAGCTCATCAGCATGGAACAGCAACCGGGTTTTTTTAGATAAACAGTATGTCAGCCTCTCTACTTTAGAGTTCATTGTACTGAACCCCCATCACGTTGCCTCTAAAATTCTGCATATCAGACCAGTCAAGGACATCTCCGACAACCTCCCATCCCCAGTGAGCATTTTCATTTGGGGTCTGAATCTGCAGTCCTAACGCAGATAACACTGCCACTGAAGCTAATGGGAAAGAATGAAGGACTGCAGATTCAGGTTCTTAGTAAGAGAATTAGTGAAAATCATTTAAGGCACAGCAAATCTGCACATCATCTTGGAGTCTGTTCCCAGATTTGTTAGAGACATGCTGTGTGGCCTTAGTCAAGTCACCTAACGTTCCTGACTCTTAGCTGTCCCATCTGTACAGTTAATGTATTAATAAGCTAACTTACAGGGGGGGCTAGGAGGCTTCATTCACATTTATAAAAGCTTTTAGATACTTGCATGAGTGGTGCTAGGTAAAGGCCTGATCCTGCAACCCCTCCTCATGCATTAGTCCCCCTCACTTGCGTTGGAATTGTGTGTTTCTGTGAAGGATTGCAGGACCTAACCAGAAGTGCGTAAGTATTATTATTGGTACTACCATGCTTCATACCAATGTGAGATGTCCAGGTTACTGTTAGATACACTTCTCCTTAGCAGTAGCTACAGACAGTTCTTCTAGACTGTCAAGGTGTAAATGGAAAGATCTTTGCTAACTGTTTTAACTGTGCTAGTAAAATGGCTTTGCCATGCCTGGACAGTCTACATTCTCTTCCTGTTTTCCCAAAGGTGGAACGCTGGTGAATAGTGAGGACAGGACTCCTTCTTGCTTAAAATGGTTCGGATTTGAACACCTTTCCCTTGTAAGCTAATATTCCTCTCTCTCACTTAACCAACCTAAGGCAAATAATATTTGACACAATGCTTGGAAATATATGAATTTGGGTCACCTAGGATCCCAGCAAGGTTCTGTCAGCCACAGGAGATAGCAATGATAGAGAACTTAATGTCTGTGTATCTCATTCTCTCAACAACAGCTTTGATGAAAGAGGAAGCAAAAGAAAAAAAAAGAAGCCAGCAGTTGTAACAACCACCTGCAATGACAGACTTATAGACTTCTGTTTGTCTCTGTCATTGTTCCATGTATTACATTATTCAGAGTTCAACTGCCAAACGGATTTTTTTTTTTAATTAAACTTTTTGGTGAGTAACCAGTTGTTTTTGAGTTTCCGATTGGCAGCATTAATCACTTCCTATTGGCTGATACGAAGAACTTTTCCTTTCGAAATGGCACATTCATGTTCTGCGGCTTTTCTGTTTACACACATTTTGCTACCTTATGTCAACACTTGCTAATGAATAAATATATCACTCCACTAACTGAAAATGAGGTCCTGGCAAAGGTAGATTGGATGTTTAAACCCTGCTAATAGATTTATCCTAACATCTTTCCAGGAAACTGAAGGCAATCATTAACCCCTCTTTCCTATAGCTTTATGTTGGCTGTTATCCTCCTGAACACTTTACAAATTAGTTTATGCCCTATGCAAAAAGTCATTATTAGGGGGAAATTACATATGCAAATCTAAGCACGTGAAGTTTCTATGGAACCATTCTGTTATCCATTCGAGAATTTGTCTAAATGATAACTCTCTTTCTCTAATAACAAAATTCTTTACTACTCAGTAGACTCTTTGCCTGTGTAAAGAAACAATCCTTTAAAATCAAAGCAACTAGTAAATGTAAGTAGCACTCGTAAGGGAAGTAGGATATAATAACACGGATATCTCCTCATTAATTAGTGAACATTTGTCTAGTGTTCTTTAATGCTCAGGCAAAATATTATATGCTTTGTGACCCATTCATTTATTAAGCAGCTGTGTCTGTTTCCACATGGAAAGAGAAAACTCCTTATATTAATCAGAGTTTACAGTGGAGAAAATCAACCTGGTTAAAAGGGTCCAGTACTGAAGACACTAAATACTTTCCTATGAGGTGCTAAGCACCTTAACTTCAATGGGAGTTGACATCACAAGAGACACTCATCTGGATGGGGCCCTATGCTCATTTCCCAGGTTTCTAAAATATCCTCATAACTTACAGCACACTCCCCCTTCCCCACTTTTAATAGCATTTACTAAAAGACACTTTAAAATGAAAAGAGAAACCTATCAGGCAAGCCCCTCGGGGTTTTAACATTTCTTGAACTTCAGAAACTAGCCAACTTCAACAAACTGAATAGCAATTATTTTAGAAAATCAGCTATTTTAGAAAAACAGCCCTGAAACTGGAACAAACCGAGGAACAAAGCTATTTTAAACTCCCTTTTTAAAAGTAAAGTACTAAGTTTACATATGGTGCTGCATGACTTTAGGACACAACCAGAAAGACAATTGTGTTATAATCAATACTTTGATCCATTCATTCATCTTCAGAAAGATATGAAGGGGCTTGGTGGAGCTCTGCGCCTCCCTGATTTCATCCCCATTTCCGATTTTCACTAAACCTGTCTCCTTCCACAGTGCCTGTCCTATTTATCTAACACAGGGCGAGCTTGCTGCCAACCAGAAGTTTATGCAGACAACCGCAACAGAGCTTGGTGCCAGCCTCAAATGGGCTTCTGCCCTGGCACGATGCCATTCAATTACAAGCAACAGGCATGAAGAGCTATGTTAGAAACTTTTAGCTCCCCTCCATATTTTTTTAATTTGGTAATGCTTAATTACAGATGATTTTTTTTTTGTAAACGGAAGATTTATACAACCACATTTGCCAACACTTATTTGTATCCTTATTCAACAAAAATTAATGTTCCTAGAATCCTTTGCTGTACCTTGTACCAATCTAATTCCATTAGAATTCAAATACAGTGAGTTGACAAGTCATGCATTTTGCATTTACTACTTACAATTGTAAACTGAATTAGGAAGACTTTATACATCTTGCAGATATTCATGAAGCAACGTTGGCAAAACCTACTGACTCACATTATTTTTATGTGCCTACCCATCCTGAGTTTTCAAGTTACTTGGTACAAGTACATCTAGAAAAGGCAACAATGTAAATGGACTACCTACTATAGTTCCTGGGTTTTAAAACTAGAGGTTTTCTTAGCCAAATCATATACTAAATCATTGGGGTGGCAAAGGGGCAAAAATCCCACAGAAACAGCCAAAAAGTGAAATGCGTAAGAAATATAACAAAGGAAGGAGACATCCCCCCTGAGAAAGGCATGTTTTCCCTTTTTATCTGAAGACAGTAGCCTACTTTTTAAAGGTCTACTTACCAGTTGGTTTGAGAAAATCCATTGGATATCTGGAGTAGGGTGGAGGGGGAGACTCTGGAATTAGAAAAGCACAGAGAAAATAAAGGCAGAGCCATGAGAAAAAAAGATAGGAACTTATGATAACAGTGGCATTCTTTTAGCAAAACTGTTTGTCTTAGCTCTGGGGGTTGGAGGCAGGGCAGCTAGGCGGTGATTGCCTTGATATTTAGCTGTCAGATAAACAAAAGGGGCCGCCTGGCGCCAGTCTCCTTGCTATCTGCTACTCTGGCTGTCTGATCAGGGCCTCCTTGGCTCGGCTAAAACACTCCAGCACTGGAAATCACCAACTGATCCAGACTGCCAGATAATCCTTGCTAGCTGCACACACATTTAACATTTCACAGAAAAGGGAAAAAAGAAGTGGCAAGAAAAAAAAAAACCAAGTGCTGCCGTTTTTTACCTCTCTCCCCCTCCCACAACTCTACCCACTACTCAGAACTGGATGATTTCTATTCTACACCAACTAAGCAAAGTTTACAAGTAATTGCAATGTTTAAACACGGGCGGGGGGTGGAATGCAAGTCAGGGATCGCTCTTTTAGGCCATCGGGGAGGTAGCATGGGAGTTAAACGTGCCAAAACAACAACAACAACAACAACCCATTTCCATTAACAAAAGAAAATGGCATTTGAAAACTTTCCTTCTTTTTCTTTTTTGCCACTGGCGGATCAAACGCTGTGAAACTTTTCTGGGTCTTATTTGGAAAGCGAAGTCTGCTGACTGCAGGAGAGGGAAGCATGCTTGCATCGGACAAACTGGAACCCATAAATTATGCGTTCTCTTGTTAAGGGGTGGTGGAGGATTTGTGAACCACTAACTTCCAATGTTGGGTTGCTTTGTAAATCCCAGACTGGCTGGGAATTCTGTTAAACATTAGATCAAGGGATTCATTTTCTACAGCAAAGCAGACCTAGATTATGACTGTTCCCTGGGACCTCTGCAAAACACCAGCCCGACATAAGGCAAAATTATCTTCTGAATATCATTTGACGGGTTCAAGGCACCTACACATTTCCCTTTTTGTACACAGCCTCCTCCACAAATACAGTAGTGAACCACATCCTTCTTTTACGGCAGGTATGAATTCACACACGGCGTTGACAAAGAGAAAACCCGCCGTGCCAGAAGAGAGGCAGGCAAAAACTGCAACCCTAACTCAGACAACACTTCCATAGGATTACGTGGGAATGTTGCCGGAGTAAAAGTGGGAAGCCTCGGCCATTATGTGTGTCACAAACACAGACAATATCCTAGATCATCTGTCCATCCTAAGAACCAATTTTGTACTATCCCTGCCCGGTTTTCTGTTCATACAACAGTCCCCCCCGTTCGCCACCCCTACCCACCCCAGCTCTGAGTTTGTGTGTGCCTTCAGCCATACCTAGTTCACAGAGCCTGCTGAGGTGGTGGGGATTGCAGCAGACCAGCTCCGGGTGAGTTTTTCCATAAGATTCACAGCAACATAACCTCTTCACTTCCGAGCAATGCCTGAGATCTGGCCACCTGAATACTTTACACAGCAGCAAAGGGAGAGAGTACCAATGCTGACCCAGCTTGGAGTCCACCTTGCCGGGCAAGAGGAGGCAGGAGGTCCGCGCGCCCCCTTTGGACTCCACCGCTTGCAAGAGCACCTCCAGTTGTTTCTCCTTCAGCCTCTTCAGGACCGCGTGGGTCAGCGCTTTCAATTCCGCCTCCGAGCCGAGGTGAGCCTTGGTGATCTTCCCCGACTTGCCCATGCAGCAGCCCCGGCCGCCTCCAGCCCCATGCGCCCGGCCGTCCGCTGCTGTTTCACCGGGCTCACCTTCCTCCTCCTCCCCGCCGCCGGGCGCACGGCTCCTCCAGAGTCGCCGGACGAGCACCGATCGTTTGGTCCTGAACATGCGGGACGAGAAGAAGGTTTCCCGGCTAAAAAACGAGCATGTCGTCCGCAAATCATGAAGAATCCGGGATCCGAGTCCAGGCAGCAAACACAAGCAGCCTGAAATGATAGGGATGGAGTGGGGAGGAGGGTTGTTGGTGGTGGTGGTGGTGGAAGAACTAAAGCAATCTGTAACATATGCCAGTCTCTTAAAGGGTTGGGGGGGTTCCTCTGTCTCTCTTAAATCCTTCAAAAATCCACTGAAAATCTTATTTTCCACCTTTATATAGGAACTGGGAAAAAATATAAACTGAAAGACATGGGGGAGGATCAATGTTCAGTGTAACAGAAGAATTGCAGAAAACATGCCCCCCAAACAGAGAAGGGAATAACAGATCTTCTCGCGTTGCCGGTCTGTCAAAGCGATTGCAAAACCTTTAGATCACATTTGGTTTCAGACGAGGATGACTGTTAGAAATAAAAAAGAAAAAGAAATAATAAAGGTCTTCCCCACCCCCCAAAAATGTTTTGTTGCAAAACCAAGGCACAAGATTAAAAAAAAAAACTATTTCCTTAGTAATAACATATCCACAGATTCCATCAAAAAAGCTTTTGGGGGGGATTGGGAAAAAAGGAATTTCTATAAGATAGGGTGGATTTTTTTAAAAAAAGAGCCAAAATAACGTAGCATGTTTTTAAAACCCTAAAATTTGGACGTTTGAATTAATAATCAAAATGTTTTAAAAAATAAAAATGCATCCAAGAGTGTTACATCCTTTAAAAAAAAAGCCCAACTCGTCCTGTTCCTTTTTTTCCTTCTTCTTATCAAAGATTTTAATCCACACAAAAAAAAATCCTCAAGGCGGTTGCTAATATAGATCTATGTATTTTTAAAAAGTGGGGAGTCTGTCTTTCCTTCCAAAAGGCTTGATCCGCTCCCTCTCTGTCCGCCTGTCTTTCAGAAAGACCAGGAGCTAGGGACAGGTTTTGTGTTTTTTTTAAATACAGTTGCCCCCACCTCTCCTCCCACCCAGCCCTTAAAAAATAAAAGCGACGGACGGGTGAGAAGTGACAGGGGATGATCCTATAATGACAGGAGCTGAAATGATCACCAGCCCCCCCAGTCTCTCCGCTGTCTCGCTCTCTCTCTAGTAAATGCTAATGCAGCCTTTAGCTCTTCGTCCTTCTCTTCTGGCTGCAGCTCCCCTCCTCCAAGGCAGCCTTTCCAGTCCTTGCATCGGCTACCAACACACACAGCACACACACACTCACAAAAAAAGCAGCTCCTTTCGCTTGGCTCGCCTGGTTTGCTTTGCTTTTTTTTTTTTCCTCCTTCCCCTCCTTTTTTCCACTCCCTTCTTCCTTCACAGTGAGCTCAGTGGAGAAGATCCTGTCTCCCCCACGCACACCTTCTTTCTTCCCTGAAGCGAGAGAGGGGGAGTTCCTGGTCCTTTGGAGGGGGTGGCCTGCGAAGAGGAGGGGGGGTTTCCAAATGGAGGTGGCTATTACCTAGCAGTGCCCAGGGTCTCTCTGCCTCTGCGTCTGGGCGGCTGCCGCTGCTGCCATCCGCCAGCTCTTCCCTCTAGCCAGCCAACAGCCTCCTCCTCGCTGCTTTGCCTCGGTGACGCGCAGTATCGCGGCCCAGCCCCGGCCCCCAATCACGTGGGCGTCTAGACACCCAGTCGCTTTAAAAAAAAAAAAAAAAAAAAGTGATTGTGTTGCGCAAACAACAGCTCGGGTTTCTAAAAGCTATTTTTTTCCCCCTGAAGTCTGGAGAGAGAGAGAGAGAGGAGGGGAGCGGGCAGGGGAAGTGTATAGAATTCACATCCCATTCAACCCATACCTCCATTCTCTTTTTTAAAAAATGATCAAGATGCAGTGCCCCAAGGAAGTGATTGCTCATGGAGATGGACTCTTTCTCAGTGAGATGCTGCTGTTAGGGGTAGTTGGGTAGAATTTTTTTTTGGTTTGCATTCGCATTCAGAAAGAGTTTGCAGTCTCATTCTTGACATTTTTGTTTTTCTGCATGCTAGATTATTACTGTTATTTGTGGCTCCTTTTGCATTGAAGTTAGTGGCAGATTTGTTTTTTGTAGGGTGCAGGTGGAGCAGGGGGTTGGGCCCTTCGTAAAGAAAATGTATAATGAATACCTTGCATAAAAGATGCTTTTCAGATGGGTAATAAAAGGGGGTTTGGAAAATACCCAGAAAAAGTCAGAGCTAAACCCTGGAATCAGATTGTTCAGTGTCAACCCCTGTGACTGTCCAGAGGCCCTGTATCTGACTGCAGGATGGAGGCCTAAGACCAGGGGTGGGCAAACTTTTTGGCCCGAGGGCCACATCGGGGTCGTTCCGAAACTGTATGGAGGGCAGGTAGGGAAGGCTGTGCCTCTCCAAATAGCCTGACCCCGCCCCCTATCCGCCTCCTCCCACTTCCCGCCCGCTGACTGCCCCCCTCAGAACCACCGACCCATCCAACCCCCTCTGCTCCTTGTCCTCTGACTGCCCCCTCCCAGGACCCCCGTCCCTAACCGCCCCCCCAGGATCCCACCCCCTATCCAATCCCCCTCCCGCTCCCTGTCCCCTGACTGCCCCAACCCCTATACACACCCCTGCCCCCTGACAGGCCCCCCAGGACTCCCACACCCATCCAACCCCCCCCACTCCCCGCCCCCTTACCATGCCACTCTGAGCAGCAGGACTGGCAGCTGCGCCACCCAGCCGGAGCCAGACATGCTGCTACGCTGCCCGGCAGGAGCTCACAGCCCTGCCATCCAGAGTGCTGGCCGCATGGCGAGCTGAGGCTGCGGGGGAGGAGGGACAGCAGAGGAGGGGCTGGGGGCTAGCCTCCCTGGCCGGGAGCTCAAGGGCCGGGCAGGACATCTGGCCTGCGGGTCATAGTTTGCCCACCTCTGCCTAAAACCATGGTTGTGTACAACAAATAACTAAATTGAAATATTAAAAAAAAATCTATGAAAGAAACCAACAGTTAAAGTTAATTTGTATAGCCAAAGACAGGTACAATGTAAAACACTTTGCACTTGCACAGCACTTGTCATCAGAGGTGGGTAAATGTTAGTTATTACCCCTTTCTTACAGGCGAAGCAAATGAGACCGATGTTAATAAAACATCTTAACACCACTTTGCACTGTATGGTACCATGCTTCAAAGGACCTTACATTTTTACTAAATTAAGCCTTTGTGCACCCCTGTGAAGTCAGCATTATTACACCAGTTTTGCAGAGGGGTAAACTGGGATACAGCGGTTAAGTGACGTATATGTGCTCTGCTTTAATCCTGAGAACCACAGTCCTGCACACACTGACACAGGTAAGTAGTCCTTTGGATTTAATGGGATTATTCATATGCATAAGTGTTGTCTGAGTCCAGACCGAGACCAACAAGTGAGTTGCTTAAGGTCATACGGTAAGTCAGTTACAGAGTTGGAGACAGAACCAAGTTTCCAAAATCACATGCTCTGAACACTAGCTGCTATAAACAAACCTAATTCCAAAGTAATTGCAGTGAAATAAACAAGACAAAACCCATAAAACACAGACAGCCCAAGAGTTATTATTCTAAAAAGTCCTAGAATGTACATACTGTAGATGCACTGCATTCCTGGAATTGACTTCTCCAGGTGCTTTGGGTGCACAAGGAATGCAAGATCAAATGTAGGCCCTATCCTGCAAATACACACGTCAGGCCTCAATGCATAAAAGTTGTTAGTGTTATTGGCAGGATCAAGGCCTATGGTAGTTAGAAGCCAGATCTTTAGGGCTGGCTTGCAAAATTCTAGAGAAAACATACCGTCCTGGGAATAAAATCTACTCACCTATCCTGTATCCATATGATTGGTGATAATAAAAGACAAATATTTTATTTGCCCATGTTTTATTTGCTAAGGGCATGTGGGTGGAGAATTTATCAAGACTGATTTAAGGCTTTATGGGGGAGGTAATGGGAAGTTAGACATCAGAAATTTCACCCTGAACTCAGTTAGACTGTCTTTTTGTTCTGTGTTTGTACAGAGCCCAGCGGGTTCCATGACTAGAGCTCCCAGGTGCTACAGGGCTATAAATAAATACTACTACTACTACTATATTCCAGGTGTAAATGTAAGCTTGCTTAACAAGTTGGGCCACCACATTCTGCAATTTCTGAAAGATGCAGCCCCTTGGGGAGTGCACTGCAGTAATCTAACCTTAAAGTAACAAAGGATTAATGGCCTGGGCCAGGGCGACAGCCAGGGCGTCAGCTTTTCAGTTTGCTGCACGCTCTAGTACAGTGCAATCTTTTTTTTTTTTTAATGGTCACTTTGGTGAAAAATTGAAAATAAATTACATTTCTTTATTTTAATATCTCTTTCACAAGCCTCAGAGGTGACCTTATTTTTTAAACCGTCTCCTCTTTTTATTATAGCAAAGTATAGAATCTCAAAACCTTTTCACTGTGGAACATATGATAACCTGAAAAAGAGATACTTTGCCTCTTTTCTGCGATACTGAAAGACCAGATTAGATTAGACACACCTGTTACCACGTGCATTATACTCTTCTTTTATGTCAAAAGCTGCCCAAGCGATTATAAATGAGGTGGATTCAAATAATTTGTTCACAGTGAGTCAGGTGTATAATCTTTCCTTTGTAATCATCACATTTTCTATTGTGACTTATGTTTGCAATATTAGTTATTTTGGTGATAGTAATCCCGAGATTACTATATATACAAATCAGAGTGACAAGACTAGTAACTAGCAATATGCCATGCCAGGACAGTGTGGTCCAATGGACAGAGCACAAAACTGGAACTCAGGTGACTTGGGTACTTCTTCCAGCTCTGCTACTGATTCACTATGTGACCTAGGGCAAATCACTTTGCCACTAGCTTCAGTAGGAAGCTCAACTTTTCTGCACCTCAGTTTCCCCATCTGTGAAATGGGGATACAAATACTTGTCCTCCTTTGTAAAGTACCTTGAGCTCTGCAGGTGAAAATTATTGTACTGTTTGGAACAAATTGACTATTTAATTATCCCTGTATAGCTTAATTAAATGTCACAAAGAAAAATTTTAAATCCATAACCTGTTAAAATTTGCAAATATTCTGTTTTTTAACTTAATTTTTTCACTATTTATCTTAAAAACAGAGTCTCACCCCCCCATATTATACCTCTTCCAATCATTAGTTCTGTTTTATTTTTCTTGAAACCTAGATGTATGTGTCCTTATGGAAGTGGGCACGTGTCTAAAATGGAAGGAATAAAAAAAGTATGTGTTCTCTTTTTTTGCAATGGCTACTGTATGATATCTGATTTGTTAGGCCAAACCAGTTTATTTAAATCACACAAATAGGCCCATTAAAGCCACAGTATATGTTAATATCAACTATGCCCAGGTTTTACTGTATTTGTTCATTGGCAAGTAGATGTGAACCAAGTATCTCCTCTTCTGGAAGACAGGTAATCAGGAAGCAAGAAAACACAAGTTGAAATACAGGGGAAATGACAAATGTCATTCAGATAATGGTAGTGGGGGTTGTCAGCCTGTCTGCTCAATTTACTCTTGGGAGTGGTCCCATCATGTGAAACTCAGCTGTGATGTAACTCCAGGGAATGAGATAAATTTATCCCATGAACTTTAAAGAGCCTATTTGTTTGATTTAAATAAACTGGGTTTGGCCTAACAAACAGACAAAAATTTCTCAACCATGTAATCTGTAGGTGAGTTTTAATCTGCTTTCCCAACTTGATTTTTTTTTTTTTAACAAGAGGAAGAAAAAGTAATTTGAACATACAAATTAAATCCATCATCAAGAATAGGGACACATACATTTGATAATGCAAGTGAAATCAAATTCAAATAAAAACTGTATCCTTTTTTCCAGACACCATTCATATGGAGGTTTCTGGAGACCTTTCTGTTACTCAATTGTCTTTGAAAAGTTAAAGGTGAGTGATAAACTGGAATTAATTTGCATTGCAATTCAGCATTTGACAGACAGTTGGAGCCAGGGCACTATTAACCTAATTGCTTTTCTAACAGCACCAGGGTGTGAGACGCAGCAAAGACACACACACAAAAGATAAAATGAGGGCGTAAAACCTTTTCCTGACATCATTACCAGACATATACAGACAAAGATGATCCCTCTTCATGCACTTTCTGGGCTAGGATTGGATCCATAACAAATATGTGTTATTTTTTCTCTTTTGGGAATAGCTCTGGGTGATGATATTTACAAATAATTAACAATATGTAGGCAGGAACAAGTCTGTCTGAAGAGAGGAAGGCAAGAAGGAAAATGATGGAGATTTCATGTACTCTAGTGGCACTCCATGCAGATTAACAATAGTTAAGCTTGTGTCCCTTTCTTCTGTTATCATAGAATGTCAGGGTTGGAAGGGACCTCAGGAGGATCATCTAGTCCAACCCCCTGCTCAAAGCAGGACCAATCCCCAGTTAGATTTTTGCCCCAAATCTCTAAATGGCCCCCTCAAAAATTGAACTCACAACCCTGGGTTTAGTAGGATAAGGGTCAAACCACTGAGCTATCCCCAACCCCATAAACTTTTATTTTCAGGAGCTTGCAAGCAAGGTTCAGAGTGAACCTGGGGGGGCTAGAATGCCATTTTTGGCACTTTTCTGGTTACTCCTCAGTCTCTGGAGCTCTCATTTAAATAGCAAATAGACCTTATGGCTGCAAAGAAAACCTTCTAAGGCCTTGGCTACACTTGCGAGTTGCAGCGCTGTAAAGCCTCCCCCAGCGCTGTAACTCACTCCCCGTCCACACTGGCAAGGCATTTGCAGCGCTGTATCTCCGTGGTTGCAGCGCTGCATGTACTCCACCTCTCCGAGAGGAATAGCGAGTATTGCGCTGCCGCTGCGGCGCCAGTGTGGCCACCCAATGCGCTGTGACTGGCCTCCAGAATTATTCGGCAGTATCCCACAATGCCTGTTCTAGCCACTCTGGTCATCAGTTCAAACTCTACTGCCCTGGCCTCAGGTAACCAACCGTGTGACCCACCCTTTACATTCCCCGGGAATTTTAAAAATCCCCTTTCTGTTTGCTCAGCCCGGCCTGGCGTGGAGTGCTATCAGCGAATCTTTCCAGGTGACCATGCCTCCACGCGCCAAGCAAGCCCCAGCATGGAGCAATGGCGAGTTGCTGGACCTCATCAGTGTTTGGGGGGAGGAAACTGTCCAGTCCCAGCTGCGCTCCAGCTGTAGGAATTACGATACCTTCGGGAAGGTATCAAAGGACATGATGGAAAGGGGCCATGACCGGGACGCCCTGCAGTGCAGGATTAAAGTGAAGGAGCTGCGGAGTGCCTACCGCAAAGCCCGCAACGCAAACGGCCGCTCGGGTGCTCCCCCCGCCTGCCGATTCTACAAAGAGCTGGATGCGATACTTGGGGTTAACCCCACCTCCACTCTGAGCACCACTATGGACACTTCAGAGCCGGGGTGGGAGTAGGAGGAAAACAGGAGTGAGGGTGGTGGGCCAGATGGAGGCATGCAGCCAGGAGCTCTTCTCGAGCCAGGAGGAAGGTAGCCAGTCGCAGCGGCCGGTACTTGGTGGAGGACAAACAGAAGAGCAGGTTCCCGGTAAGCGTTTTTTTTTTTTTTTCGGGAAGGAATTTTTTCGGTGCGGGCTCTTTGGGAGAGGAGGGTTAGGCATGCATGCCTAGATGCGCAATAGTGCATTGATGTGGTTTATCACATCGCGGTAATCGGCCTCGGTAATCTCCCCGAATGTCTCATCCAGAACGTGTGCAATGTGCTTCGCAGGTTTATCGGGAGAACCACCGTGGTCCTTGTCCCAGCCAGGCTAACATGTCCGTGCCACTGTGCCGCGAGGGGTGGGGGGGACCATTGCTGCACACAGGCAAGCTGCATATGGGCCAGGGCGGAAGCCGCATTGCAGTAGAAGACCCTCCCTTGCTTCCCAGGTCACCCTCAGCAGCGAGATATCGTCCAGGATGAACTCCTGTGGAAAATGTTGGGACAGTGTTCAGTGTAGGTACCCCCTGAAGCTGTTGGCTCTCCCCAAGGCACAGAAACCCAGAGGACAGTGCAGCCCTGAAACAATCAGTCCCCCTTACTCACCATTTTGAGGCTCCCGTGGGATATGTGTGCTCCCGTTTCGGACGGGAAAATTATGCTATTGTGTAGACCCTGTGTGTTTTCTTCTCCTTAAGTGCGGGGGGAATCATTATTCTGTCTGGTATAAACAATGCTGCCTCTGTTAAATGTTGCATTTTGCCTATACAGCTGCCTTGAGACCTCAGCCATCCCTCTTATCGCCTGCTCAAAGACTGCAAAGACTCAGGAAGAGACCGCGAAAAAGCAAAGACGACATGCTGCAAGAAGTGATGCGGCAATCTATTAAAGAGAATGAGAAAGCACAGGACTGGAGGGAGAAAGAAAGCAGGATCCGCCAGGAAAATGCAGCGCACCGGCAGCAAAGCACTGACAGGCTCATCAGCATCCTGGAGCGCCAAGCAGACGCTATCCAGGAGCTGGTAGCCATGCAGAAAGAGGAGCAGTAGCGCAAACGCAAACACCACCCCCTCCTACAGCCCTTGTCCCAAAACTCTTTCCGTTGTGCCCCACTGTCACCTCCAACCCACTTCCCCAACTTCCGTGTTCTTCACGCCACCTGCTGCCTCCAACAACAGTATCTTCACCACCCAGCCCTGAAAACCACGACCCTTACCCTCTGCACTCAACCCCCATCACCATGCAGTATAGCACTCACTGCACAGCACACCAGACAGGACATACGCGAATCTGTGATTGTACTGTTCCCCACTCCACCCCCTTGTTTCTTTTCAATAAATAATTTTTTTTTCTTTTCAATAAATGGATTTTTTGGCTTTGAAAACATTCTTTATTATTGCATAAAGTAAAAGACTCCTTAGCCCAGGAAATAAACAGGCACTGCAAGTCTGCTTGTCTGCTTAGCAAACACTGATTCCTAAAGATTGGAACTACTGCACTTCACTCTCGTGCAGGGCACCAGATATCACTGCTGGTTTTCAGCCTCAAATTGCTCCCTCAAGGCATCCCTAATCCTTCCAGCCCCATGCTGGGCCCCTGTAATAGCCCTGCTCTCTGGCTGTGCAAATTCAGCCTCCAGGTGTTGCACCTCAGAGGTCCATGCTTGAGTGAAGCTTTCACCCTTCCCTTTACAAATATTATGGAGGGCACAGCACGCGAATATAACTGCGGGGATGCTGTTTTCGGCCAAGTCCAGCTTCCCATACAGAGATCGCCAGTGGGCCTTTAAACAGCCAAAGGCACACTCCACAGTCATTCGGCACCGGCTCAGCCTGTAGTTGAACCGTTCCTTGCTGCTGTCAAGGCTCCCTGTGTAGGGTTTCATGAGCCACGGCGTTAACGGGTAAGCGGGATCTCCAAGGATCACAATGGGCATTTCAACTTCCCCTACCGTGATCTTCCGCTCTGGGAAAAAAAGTCCCGGCCTGCATCTTCCTGAACAGCCAAGTCTTCCGAAAGATGCGTGCGTCATGCACCTTTCCAGGCCAGCCTGTGTTAATGTCAATGAAACGCCCACGGTGCTCCACAAGCACCTGGAGAACCATAGAGAAATACCCCTTCCGATTAACCGTACTCGGATCGTAGGTGGGGTGGTGCCAGAATAGGAATGTGCGTCCCATCTATCGCCCCTCCACAGTTAGGGAACCCCATTTGTGCAAAGCCATCCACTATTTCCTGCACGTTGCCCAGAGTCACGGTTCTTCTGAGTAGGATGCGATTAATGGCCTTGCAAACTTGCATCAACACGATTCCAACAGTCGACTTTCCCACTCCAAACTGGTTTGCGACCGACCGGTAGCTGTCTGGAGTTGCCAGCTTCCAGATTGCAATAGCCACCCGCTTCTCCACCGGCAGGGCAGCTCTCAATCTCATGTCCTTGCGCCGCAGGCTGGGGGCAAGCTCCTCACACAGTCCCATGAAAGTGGCTTTTCTCATCTGAAAGTTCTGCAGCCACTGCTCATCATCTCAGACTTCCATGATGATGTGATCCCACCACTCGGTGCTTGTTTCCCGAGCCCAAAAGCGGCGTTCCATGGTGATGAGCATGTCCGTGAATGCCACAAGCAATTTCGTGTCATACGCGTTACACGGCTCAATAGCATCGTCGGACTCCTCACTCTCACTGTCACTTTGGATCTTAAGGAATAGTTCGACAGCCAAACGTGACGTGCTGGCAAGATAAGTCAGCATACGCCTCAGCAGTTCGGGCTCCATTTCCCGCAGACAGATCGCGCTGCACAGAAACCGTTGAAAGATGGCGCCAAAGGTGGACGGAAACAAAGGGATTTCTGGGATGCGAAGCGGTGCATCACGGGGCGTTGGGACAGGACCCAGAATGCCCCGCACCTACGTCCTCTTCCACGGCGCCAGAATGGGAAGAGGTGCTCTGTGGGATAGCTGCCCATAATGCACCGCTCCCAATAGCGCTGCAATTGCCGCAAATGTGGCCACGACGGTGCGCTGGGCAGCTCAGTGTGGACAGACTGCAGCACTTTCCCTACTCAGCTGCACGAAGTCAGGTTTAACTCACAGCGCTGTATATCTGCAAGTGTAGCCAAGGCCAAAATGTGACTTGATGGAAAGTTGTCTTCCTTAGTCAGCAAGAAAGACAAATAATAGGTATAAGAGAAGTGTGAACTTGCCCTCATTGGGTGTTAAATCTGTAGGCTAATATGATAATTTGAATGTTGATGCTGGAAACTACTTGGGGGCTTTGCATTTTGACCTAAGGTACTTATTCAGTGTGATTGGACACCACAGAAATTAGAGATGGAAAAGGCCTATTAGGACACTTTATCCATCCACTCAGACTAATACAAACCTATCCCATACAGCACATTTGCCAGTATTTTGTCCAGTTTAGCTGCAACTGGCCCAAGTGACAGTTTCACTTGTGAGGCTATTCTACAACCTGCTATATCTCATCACTAGGGTAATTTTTTTCCTGATTGCTTCCTCCTGCTCCTCCCAGCCAGGGTAAATTTTCCTTTCCTTAATTTAATCTCATTGCTTCTAATCTTACCCTAGAGCTCTTAGCCTCCAATCCGGCAAAGCATTTAAAGCATATGTTTAAAGGCAAACACAAGCCTAAGTTCTTTAGGGACCTTCTTCAGGTTTGTCTACACAGTTTTTGTACTGCTTTAACTATATCAGTTTAGAATCAGATAAATGGTTAAAGCAATTCAGTCTCCCAGTGTGGATGCAGGTAGACCAGTATAAAGGTGTTTATATCTATACAGCTATTCGCCTTAATGTCTTTAATTTAAATCTATGGGAGTTAGCCATACCAATATAAGTACCTTTACACTGGTATAGCTATGCACACAACTAGGGGGTTGTACTTAACCCAAAAACTGTGTGTAGACAAGCCCTTAGTAAGCACAGCTAAGGGACAGAGAAGGCATGAGCTATGCACCAAGGGAAAGAGAAGGGGCTGGTGCAGCAGCGGCCTCCAGGGCAAAAGCAGAATGGGAGAGCCTGCCCAAAGCAGAATGAGGGGAGTTCCACCACCCTTTTGTTCCCAACTTTGATCCCTGCTTACAAGATATGAGACAACTGTATTTGGTAGAGAGCCTGTCATGCAAAGTGTATTTCAAAACACTTAAAAAATTAAATAGCAAATGATAGCAGGGAGAGATAGCAATGAAGAGGGACAGAGAGTCAATGTGCTGATACCAGAGATGAGTGATAGATGAATAGATATTTGCAGTGTTGTAGCCATGTTGGTCCCAAGATATTAGTGACAAGGTGGGTGAAGTAACATCTTTTATTGGGCCAACTTCTGTTGATAAACCTGAAGAAAAGCTCTGTGTAAGCTTGAAAGATTCTCTCTTTCACCAACAGAAGTTGGTCCAATAAAAGATATTACCTCCGATAAATAGATAGTCGAAATTCTTCCCTCATGTAAATCAACTGGAATGCAACTTCAGAGAAGAATTTCGCTCCACACCGATTTTCAGATTAGATGGGTAGTCACTCATGCACAGATACACAGGAGGACAGTTCCAGGTGACAGATGCTGCTCTTGTAGCAACAATGGCAAGAAGGGATAGAGAAAAGGCCAGGTCTAGATGAGTGGAGAAGGTTGGGAAAGGTGCAAAGAAAGACAGAGAGAGAGAGAAAAACAAGTTACTAGATGGATATTGATAGATTGGAGACGGTTCAGAGAAGAGCCACAAGAACAATTGTCTTATGGTGCTAGACTCAAGGACAGGGCCGGCTCTAACTTTTTTGGCGCCCCAGGCAAAAAAGAAGAGCGCCGCCCCCGCGAGCGCTGCACCGCCGTACACCCCCCCGCGACGCCGCATAGCCGAACCTCCCCCCAGCGCCGCCTAAATCTCCGCCCCCCCGAGTACCACGCCACCCGAAGCCCCACCCCCCAGAGCGCCACGCCACCCGAAGCCCCCGCCCCCTCTGAGCGCCGTGCCAAGCCCCTGCCCCCCTCCAAGTGCCGTGCCGCGCCAGCCCCCGCTCTCCCCCCGAGCACCGCGCCAAGCCCCTGCCCCCCCAGCGCTGCGCCAGCCCCCGCCCCCCTCCGAGTGCCATGCCAAGCCCCCGCCCCCCTCCGAGCGCTGTGCCGTGCCAGCCCCCGCACCTCCAGCATCACGCCAAGCCCCCGCCCCCCCAGCGCTGCGCCAGCCTCTGCCCCCCTCCGAGCACCGCGCCAAGCCCCGCCCCCTCCGAGTGCCTTGCCGCGCCAGCCCCCACCCCCCCAGCGCCGCGCCGTGCCAAGTCCCCGACACCCCTCCGAGCGCCATACCGCGGCAGCCCCCCCCAGCGCCGCGCCAAGCCCCTGCCCCTCTCCGAGCGCCATGCCGCGCCAGCCCCCGCCCCCCCAGCACCACGCCAAGCCCCCACCCCCCCCTCCGAGCACCAAGCCCCCGCCCCCTCCGAGTGCCGTGCCGCGCCAACCCCCGCCCTCCCTCCGAGCGCCGCGCTAGCCCCCACCCCCCCAGCGCCGCGCCAAGCCCCCGCCCTCCCAAGCGCCGCCCGAAGCCCTGCCCCCCCAAGCGCCGTGGAAACAAAAAAAAACCCCTCCAGTGCTGCCCTGACGAACCAATAAATAAATAAATAAATACAATCCCGAGTGCCGCCCTGCCCCAAAGTGCCGCCCCAAGCACGTGCTTGGTCGGCTGGTGCCCGGAGCCTTGCTCAAGGAGCTCATACAATCTGTTTAGCTTAAGAAAGAGAAGGGTAAGGGTTGACTTGTTCACAATCTGTAAATCCCGACAAGAGGAACAGAAATTCGATAATGTGCTCTTTAGCCTATCAGACAGAGGTAGATCAATATTCAGTGGCTGGAAGTTGAAGCTTGACAAATTCAGAGCTGGTCGACACTTATGCCTGGGCTACACTACACAGTTAAGTCAACGTAAGCTGCCTTACGTCAACCTAGCTCTGGAAGAGTCTTCACTTAAATTTGGCTTCAGCCGATGTACGTGCCTCTCTATGACGATTTAGTAACACCATCTCCCCGAGCGGCATAGAGTCACGGTCAATGTAATTAGGTTAACGCAGTGTCAGTGTAGACACTGCTTTACTTACATTGACTGTTACTGGCTTTCAGGAGCCATCCCACAAGTCCCCATGCTGACAATACAATCGATACAAGGGCTCCTGGTGAGGACACGCTCCACTGACACAAGAAGCCAAGTGTGCACATACACATGTGATTTCATACCTGTGGTGGTTATATGCCAACGTAAGTTAGGTCAACATAATTTTTTAGTGTAGAAGACCTGGCCTTACAGCGCTGCAGCTGTACCGGTGCAGATGTGCTGCTCTAGCACTTAGTGAAGATGTTATCTATGCTGATGGTAGAGCTTCGGCTGTTGGCGTAGATCGGGGTGGGCAAACTACGGCCCGCGGGACCATCCTGCCTGGCCCCCAGCTCCTGGCCCGGGAGGCTCACCCCTGGCCCCTTCCCTGCTGTCCCCCCTCCCCTGCAGCCTCAGCTCGCTCGCTCCGCCTCCGGCACAATGCTCTGGGTGGTGGGGCTGTGAGCTCCTGGGGCAGCGCAGCTGCAGAACCCGGCCTGACCCGGTCTCTGTGCAGCGTGGTGGTGGTGGCAGCGTGGCCCAACTCCAGCCGGGCGGCGCGGCTGTTGCGCCACCAGCCACTGCCACCTGTGCTCCAGGTAGCACGGTAAGGGGCAGGGAGCAGTGGGGTTGGATAGAGGGCAGGGGAGTTTGGGGTTGTGGTCAGGGGGCGGGGGTGTGGATAGGGGTCGGGGTGGTTGGGGGAAACGGGGTTGAATGGGGGCAGGGATCCTGGGGGGGCAGTCAGGAAGGAGGAGGGGTTGGATGGGGCGGCAGGGGGCAGTCAGGGGCAGGGGTTCCGGGGCCAGGGATAAGAGGTGGTTGGATGGGGCAGAGGTCCTGGGGTGGGGCTGTCAGGAATGAGAGGAGGGGTTGGACGGGGTGGCGGGGATCTGGGGGCAGTCAGGGGACAGGGAGCGGGGGGGGGATGGATAGGGCAGGGGTCATGGGGGGGCCATCAGGGAACTGGGGGGATTGGATGGGGCAGGAGTCCCGGGGGTGGGGGGCAGATAGGAGGTGGGGGCCGGGCCTTGACCCCCTCCCCTAATCGGCCCTCCATACAATTTCTGAAACCCGATGCAGCCCTCAGGCCAAAAAGTTTGCCCGCCCCTGGCGTAGATATTCCACCTTCCCGAGAGGCGGTAGCTATGCCCTCCCATCGACATAACACTGTCTACACCAGGAATTAGGTCGGTATAACTACATCGCTCAAGAAAATCCACACCCTGAGCGATGTAGTTATACCATCATAAGTTGGTATTGCAGAACAAGCCTCAGCCCGGAAATAAAGTGCAAACTTTTAACAGAGGCTAATTCATCAGTGGAACAACTTGCATAGGGATGTGGTGGATTCTCCACCACTGGTAATTTTTAAATCAAGATTGTCTGTTTATCTAAAACATATACTGTAGTTTGAACAGGAATTAATTCAAGGAAGTCTTATGACTTCTGTTATATAGGAGCCGGAGGTCGGACGATGATCACAGTGGTTCCTTCTGGCCTCATCATCTCTGAATATCTATTATGTAGCCTGGGGCAAGACCATGGAGGATTTTAATAACAAGGAGGACATTTTTATAGTGATCCTGACCTGAATGAGGAGCCAGTGGAATTATCTCAGGATGGGGTGATATGATTATATTTCTTTGTACATTTGAATAGGAGGACTGAAGTAATCAAGGGATATTGTCTTTCTGTTTTCACACAAATCTCCCGATCTGTCTGTCTCACCACTGCACCTTCTCCATGCCCATATTACTCACACAGCACTAACAAGCAATCTGTGCTGGCAGCCCTGTGGAGGCCATATTCAGCCCTCGAGGAAGCAAACACATCGCGCCTTGAATTTGGCCCATGGCGTCTAGGGAGCTGGAGATTAGGAAGGTCAAAGAAAAGGGATTTAAATTAATCAGGTTGAGAAACAATGACAGCGCAGAAGAGGATTTCAGCAGAGGTGGAATCGAGGGAGTGGTGCACAGAGACTATATTGTGGGAGATGGTAATAGGTAGATTGGGAGACAGGAACTGAGGGAGGAGAAAGAGAGTTTAAAGTCAAGTACAAAGAAGAGAATCAGAAAATGGAGGCAAATGGAAGATCTGATTCACAGAGTAAAAGAAAGAAAGTGTGATCCCCTTTGTTGGACCAACAAACATGTTATAATCTGTACCATTTCAGGTTCCTTTTGGGGAGATTCAACCCAGAGATGGCTGCATTTCTGAATGTGCATGTATATAGTTTTTGAGGCTCTGTGGAATCCTCTAGGATGGAAGGTACTAATCAAATGTATAGTATGTATTCTAAATGGAAAAGAATTATACACTGTTTTTTTGTTGTTTTTTTTTGGTGCAATAATGGTGTCACATTATCTACTCTGCACACTTTATTGTTACATTCACTATATTTCAGACCTTAGACTCAATCCATAAATATATGTTTTCAAGCTGCTCTTGTTGTGAGAGCTTGCAACAAGAGAGATTTTTAAGTGAACAGAACATTTAAAAATTCTGTGGGCGTTTTTTAAGCTACACACATTTGAAAAACATAGAGGGTTCCCATTTTCAGAATTGTATTTACAATTGTGTAACTCAAAACCATTTAAAAAAAAATTATTACATTTGCCAAGTGCCTTTTCTACAATTTTCTAACTAGTAGTAATATTTTGGAAAATTCTGGGCCAGATCCAGGCTGTGGGTAACGTGTATATCTAAAACTTTGCCATTTCAGGTATCATGATGTGCCAATGTCATACCCCTATGCTTATTCACCCAAAACCTCTAGCATCTAGGGTAAGGCTTAGAAGTGGAGGCATGTGATCTTTCTGTTCTCACACAAACCTCCTGATCTGTCTGTGATCCCAAAGCACTTTCTCCCTCTTCATATTACTTACACAATACTGACAGAAGTACCTTGTGCTAGCACTATGGAGGTTGGGCAAGGTGCTCCAGGAGCAGCTAGAATACAGACCCATGAATGCTGCCTTTTGGAAACTAGACCTCCTAGTATGAAACATCATGCTGCAACACCTATGCCCAAAGGGACAAGTGAAGGGTGGAGTGTCAATGAGTTAAGTACCGTGCTTCAGTCATAAACTTCGCTGGCTAATCTCAAGATTTTTGGCGTGAGTCTCTGGGGATTTCTTAGGTCCTTAGATTTGGCTCCAAAATCTCAGGACCTTAAATGGCAGCACAGCACTGGCTGATGCTGGATGGAGCCGAGAGATGGAGCACATTCAAGTTGGGCAGAAAGAAGAGAGTTATTGTGTTTCACCACTGTCTAGAACAACTTAAAGGCAGGTGGAGATTTCAATTTCCTCATTAAAAACAACTTTGACATTCCGCCCCACCCCCAATGGCAGAGAGAAGCAACTGGAGAGGGGATGGGAGAATGTCATGCAGGCAAGAGGAAAATCTCAGTCTTCTCAGTTTCCTATTGTTGGCAGGTATGGTTATAGCTTTGGAGTTCCTTCCTTTTAACACTATAGGTCATAACCTTAACATTATTTACATGTCTTTTGTATATTTATTGCAGTGGCATAGCCAGATGTATTATGGAGCGCGTTTCTCTTCCTCTGAAACACAAAGCATTAGTCATTGTTGGACGTGAGATATCGAACTAGGAGTCTGATCGCAGTCCTTTCTCAGGCAAAATTCCCATTGACTGGGGAGTTTAGCCTGAGTAAAAACGGCGGGATCAAGCTCTGTATGGGCTGCTTGTCTGTTCCCCTTAGGGCTGGTCCACACTAACCCCCCACTTCGAACTAAGATACGCAACTTCAGCTACATGAATAACGTAGCTGAAGTCGAAGTATCTTAGTTCAAACTTACCGCGGGTCCACACGCGGCAGGCAGGCTCCCCCGTCGACTCCGCGTACTCCTCTCGCGGAGCAGGAGTACCGGCGTCGACAGCAAGCACTTCCGGGATCGATCCGGGATGATTTATCGCGTCTAGACAAGATGCGATAAATCGATCCCAGAAGATCGATTGCTTACCGCTGGACCCGGAGGTAAGTATAGACGTACCCTAAGAGAATTCCTGTGTTCGTGTAGGACTGCCCAGCATTACCACTGCTTTCTCCTAATCTGACTCAGAAAGTTTCTCTAGACCAGGGGTTCTCAAACTGGGGTCAGCGGGGCTGACAGCTGGAGCTGCCGTTAAATTAAATTAAAATTAAATTAAATGATAAATCCCAATTTTTAATTTATAAGGCGGGGAGGTCGCACTCAGATACTTGCTGTGTGAAAGGGCTCACCATTACAAAAAGTTTGAGAACCACTGAGACTGAAATTTGGCATATGAGATCTGATGCCGGGCATATGCTTTTTAATCAATTAAAATTAAACATGTACAACGTTTAACTTATAGTAGCGCAAATAATTTTTTTTAAATTACATGTCTGAATTTCTTGTCTTCAAGTAATTACAAATTACTTTTGAGTTTAAAATTTAAAAATATCACTGAACATTTGTCCATATTGCTTAGGCCTGAACATTATCACACCCCTTAGCTGACACTATTTACCAGCAAAAATGTCTGGTGTAGACCTGGTATGATTTTGACAAACAAAATTCTGCTGATCACAGTAATTAATTTTCATCAGTTTTTCGTTGTTTGTTGTTGTTTGGGGTTTGTTGCAGTTGTATTCGTCCATAATGTGCAAATATACTAAAGAGGCCTGGACAGGTCTCATTTGTCCTACATGTAGGATTTACAAAACGTAAGTCCAATAGAAATTTTTCCAGGAAAAGCTTCCAGGTAGCGTAATTACAATGAAAATACTCCACTTGGAATTTAACAGTCCCACAATATTTGAGTGGAAAATATCGCATGAGAATCGGAGAGTGAAATTGACAGAAAATTCATTACAGTTTATGAGTATATGAGCAACACTTTACCGATATAGGAATACCACATACCACCGTTTCTCAACCCTCAGCCCAATCACCACACAGCTGCAGCCCATGTGACATCCTCAGGGCCATACAGATAGTATATATATTGCGATGAACGCAGCCCGCATAACAAATAGAGAGCTGAATATGCAGCCCACAGTGGTAAATAGGTTGAGAACTACTGCCATATACAAGACCAGAAAAATGATCCTAATGTGGACAAAACTATAGCTGAAAAACTGTGCTTTGTGTCAGTATAGTAAACCACAGCTTGGCTAGTATAGCTGCATCTACACCAGGGATTTCTGTCCAGGCAGCTATGCCAGCAGAACTCTGTGATGTAGACAACATAGGACTAGTCTACACTGACAACGCTAAAAGCGCTTTAATGTGCCTTGTGTGGTCGCGGCTTAAAAACCACCTCAACAAGGGGCGTAGCTGCCAGCGGGGCACAAGCTTTACAGCGCTGCCACTTGCTGTGCTCAGGGGTGTGTTTTTTCACACCCCTGAGCGAGAAAGTTGCAGCGCTGTTAATTGCCAGTGTAGACAAGCCCCTAGTCATCAGAAACCTCCATTGACTGAAGCTTAAATCAACTGGAGTTTTAGGTGGACAAAAAGTGCTGGACGGGGTCCTACAAACAAACATGAAACTGACTATCCTGTTTCTATTATCCAAGTTGCAAAAACTAAATAAAATGCATAACTAGTGAAAAGGAAATTAAAGACGGGATCTTTCAAAAGCACTTAGTGTTGGCCTAACTCACATACACACAGTACATATCTAGAGAAAGCCATGCATTATGATTTGAATGATTAATGCATAGAGGGGCCAATCTTGCTGTCCTTACTTAAGAGAAAATGGAAAGATTCCCTAAATATGGACTGCAGGATTAGGTCCATAATGTCTCAATATTGATTTTTTCACCATGGACATGATTTCAGGTCCAAAGAGGCCCTGAACCCCAAAGTATATCACACACACATTTTCTACCTTTTTTCCTTACTTGTTGTGTTGTTGATATAATTAAAGAACATGTAATTAAACCAAAAACAAAATTTCATTCTAATCTCAAGCGTCCAGAGGAGCAAAACATATTCAAAGCAAAGGCCAAAGGGAATCTGCTCTGTAACTAGACTTCATTATAGTCGCCACATCTAACTTACAAGAAAAAAAAATCACATTAAAAATTAAAACCCATCAAATATAAATAAATAAGTAAATAAATAAATAAATAAATAAATAAAGCAGAAGCTGCCACTTTGATTCTATAGTGATGGAAGTTAAAGATGAACTGCAAAGCCTAAAAAAATTATACATCATGCCAAGAACACTTTAAAAAAAACTTAAGACATTTATAGTCATTGTTTAAAAATTTAATTAACACTGTATTTAAAGAAAAGGTGAGACAATTACCACCTCTTAAAGATCTTACGAAATCCGAGCTGCAGAATTCCTGCCAAACTGAATGATATCACAAGCACCTTAGACAGATGTTTAAAAGAACCATTCCATTCAAAACTTCAACCCTTATTGTCATTACGTGCAAAGTATTTATTATTTATTATCATTATTATTTTATTATCATCATCACTCCTTCTTGTGTTTATGGTACTTGTGATGTGCTAGGAAGTCTGCAGCTTAGATATCTCAAGATCATTGAACTCGGCTCTGCAAAATGCTTTGGGGCTACTTGGTACCTCACAGATCAAAATGAGAGAGGTAATTTTGTTAGAACGCAGTACTCATGACATTCTATTGAAGCAACAGCCACAGACCATTTTTCCTCTTGGAATTTTAACATTTCTTAACTTGTAGCAAACTCTTTATCTGTTCACCTTTAAAAACACAGCAAATGTTTTTAAAGGAACCCAGGAGAAAGGCATAGACTATTAAAATTGTAATGGCATTTTTAAAAAAGAAGTTAATATACATTTTTTTTAAATGGAACTTAAGTTGTGCGCCTGTGTTTCAAATTCCTAGGAGCGTATGGATGCATGAAAATATGCAAATTAAAATGCATGCTTCATTTATGCGAGCAATTACACCAATAGAATATTTGGTCTGTACATATGGCCAGTTATATGTCCAGGTGATCCTTTGTGCTTGCAAGTACTTAATTTTCACATGCTGCTGCAATAACTGAACCCATAAATCAGGTATGCAATAGAATATACATATATCATGTCTATACACCTGCTTCTAGGTGCGTCAGGCACCCCATTATTTGGGGGGGTGGGGAATTTTCGATACATGTTTATTTTCTGCACATATATTTCCAGTGGATCATCAAGCTTCTTGAAGACCCTAATGTTGTTCTAATAAGGCCTATTTAAAGAATGACACAATACCACCACCAACACAGTAAAAAAACAAAACAAAACAAAACCAGGAAAACTCTGGCAAACTAGTAAAGCAATGGGGTCTTAATGTGCATGTTGGCCATTGTTTTTTACTTAAAGGCTAGACTAGACTAGGATGCCCATTTTGGAGCCTTGGAAGCTGGTAAAGACGCCAGTATTTTCTATACATCAGGATCATTTTAAGTGCTAGCTCTGCACGCAGAACTCTGCTGACAAGATCCCCCGAGGATTTTAGCTTAGTGATTGCTTGGATGTAGCCTTGTTTATGACAGCAAGGCTGGGAAGTGGCACCATCACTTCTGAGCATCTTTCAAGAGCACACATGAGAAATATTTGGTCAGATAAAATTGCAACACGTGGAATAGAGCTTGCCTACCAGCCACTGCTGCCCCGCTCCATGTGACATCTGACACCGGTCAGTCCAATTTCAGCTTGAACAGGGTGTGTACAGGTGTTTTGGAAATAAACTTCTGCCCACTCTTTTGGAAGTTAAGAACACCCTTTTCTGGCAGAAGAACTAACAGCAGCTCTCCCTCCAAACACAGTGATTTTACTTGTAAAATTTCTGGGAAGGTGTGAGAAGCTAAACCGGTGGGTTAAACAGCATGTTGTCAGAATTTTACAATGGGCCCAAAGCATGAGAGAGTTCAGCTCTAATGCTCTGGTTCAGATCCATCTAACAGAAATGGGCCTAAGTCTGAGAATTTGGATCTGGGTATGAAGTTACCCAAAGTTCCAGGCGAGTTTGAAATGGGTGCTACAATTCAGTTCCATCTTATAAAGTAAAGTCAATTGGAGGTGGATATATTCTTCTTTCCAAAGTTGATGATGTTTGGGTTCGGGGAACCAGTTGGGGAACGTTTCTAATATTTATCAAACAATGCTGGAAACTACAGAAAAATGTATATGAAGGAAAAGGGATGTATGTGAAAACATGCCCTGACTGGTGTAAAGCTGTGTGTGGCTTTGTGCTGACTGGTGTGTGTACCACAGGGAAAGACAGTGTTTGTGCATTGCCAGGCCGGTGTGTTTATTCCCAGGTTGATGTGTGTGATTGCACATAGAATATCAGGGTCGGAAGGGACTTCAGGAAGTCATCTAGTCCCACTCCCTGCTCAAAGCAGGACTAATCCCCAGACAGATTTTTGTCCCAAATGGCCCCCTCGAGAATTGAACTCACAACCCTGGGTCTAGCAGGCCAATGCTCAAACCACTGAGCTATCCCTCCCCCTTTCTTGGTTGATGTGTGTCTATACACCTCCCATCTGGAGAGAGTGTGTTTGTGAGAGCATATTCCCTGGTTGGGATAGGTATGTATGTGTCTCTACATTCCCTCTATGTGTCCCCTGACTAGAAAGTGTGTACGCGGCCATTTCCTGGCTGGTCTGTATGCGTCCCTACTCCCTGATGGAGATGGAGTGTGTATGTCCCTATTGCCGTACTGGACTGGGGTTATGTGTGTGCCTGTCCCTATTCCCGGGCTGGGATGTGGGTGTATGTCGATTTTCTGGTTGGGGTGTATGTATGTGTATCCCCATTCCCTGAGTGGGAAGGGAGTATGTGTGCCCATTCCCTAACTAGAAAGGCTGTGTCTGTCCACTCCCTGGTCGGGCTGTCTGTATGTCTGTCCATTCCCTGGTGGGGATGGTTGTGTGTGTGAGTGTGTATGTGTCTGTCTGCCCATCCCCCAGCTAGGCTGTGTCTATCTGTCCATCCTCTGGCCAGGCTCAGGGTGTGTGTCTGTCTGTCTATTCCCCTGATGGGCAGGGGATATGTGTGTCTGTGTGCGCACACACGCCTGTCTGTCCATTCCCTGGTCAGGCTGGGTGTGTCTGTCTGTCCATTCCCCGGTGGGGCTGCGTGTGTATGTCTGTCTGTCCCCCAGCCAAGCTAGGTGTTCCTCTGTCCGTCCCCTGGTAGGGCTCAGGGTGTGTGTGTGTGTGTCTGCCTGTCAATCTCTGCCCTGGCCAGGCTCGGTGTGTGTGTGTGTGTGCCTGTCCATTTCCTGGATGGGTTGTGTGTGTGTCCATCCCCCAGCCAGGCAGTGTTTGTCTGTCTATCCAGCCTCCTGGCCAGGCTGTCCATCTGCCAGTCCATTCCCAACAGGGGATGTATGTGTCTGTCTGTCTGTCCGTCCGTCCATTCCCCTGACATGCTCTGCATGTCCGTTTCCCCATGGGGCCGTGTATGTGTGTCTCACTCTGCCTGTCCAATCCGCTGGCTGGGCTGGCAGTGTGTGTATGTCCATCCCCTAGCCAGGCTGTGTGTCTGTTTGTGACCATCTTCCAGGGAGGATGGGTGTGTGTCTTTCTCTCCCCTCTCCCCCACTTCCGGCTCTGTGTGTGTGTGTGTGTGTGTGTGTGTGTCTATCATCCATCCATCCATCATCCAGCCAGGCTCTGTCCATGCCCCAGCCAAATTGTGTGTGTGACTCTCTCTCTCTCTGGCCATGCCCCAGCCAGGCTGGGGTGTGTGTTGCCCCGGCCGGGCTGTGGGTCTCCCTCTGTCCCTGCCCTGGCTAGGCCATGTGTGTTTGTATGTCTTTGTCCCTGCCGGGCCATGTGTGTGTGTGTCTGTCCATGCCCCGGCCAGGTTGTGGGGGTGTTTCCGTTCATGCCCAGGCCAGGTTGTGTATGTGTGTGTGTGTGTTTCCATGCCCAAGCCAGGCTGTATGTGTGTGTGTCCATGCCCCAGCCAGGCTGGGTGTGTGTTTGTGTGTGTCCATGCCACGGCCAGGCTGGGGGGGTGGAGGTCCATGCCACAGCCATTCTGTGTGTGTGTGTGTCCCGGCCCAGGGCAAGGCTGTGTGTGGGTGTCTGTCTGTCTGTCCATGTCCTGGCCAGACTGTGTGTGTGTGTGTATCTCCATGCCCGGGCCAGGCTGGGTGTGCGTATTTGTGTGTGTCCATGTCTGTCCTGCCCCGGCCGGGCCTGGCGGTGCGTGCGCGCTGTGCGCTCCCTGCCGGGGGATTGCCCGGCTGGACTCGGAGCCGGGGCGCAGACAGGGCGGGGCGGGGATTCCCTGGCTGCCGGGCGGCGCGGCAGGCGGCGATGACCCTGCAGGGAGGTTCCGGCTCTCCCCGCTCCGCACGCAGCCAGCCCCCGCCTTGCCACATGCACAGCAGCACCCATGAGTCAGGCGGCGGGTGCCCAGCCCGGCGGCCGCCAGGCGATTGCTCAGCGCCCGCCCGGCAGGGCTTCCCGAGCGCGGGGGCCGGCCGAGTCCCGCAGCGGAGCCTGGGCAGCGCCGGGCGCAGGCTGGGGCGTTCGGGGCGGCGCCGCGCCAGCCTGCGGCTCTGCCGGGCCCCCGCGGTGCAGCGGCAGCTGGCGCCGCGTCCGTCTGCGCTCCCCTCCCAGCCCCCGCCGGCGGCAGCGCAGGTAGCAAGTCAGCAGCCGAGGCAGGGCGCCGCCCAGGGCAAAGCGCTCCGGGCCCGGGCGGGGGAGGGAAGGGAGGAGAGTTGGGGGAGGGGGAGAGAAAAGAGTGAATAGGGGAGAGAGAAAAAATATGGGGGGGGGGAAGAAAGTGAATGGGGAAGGGGAAAAGAAAAGACTGGGGGGGGGGAAAGTGAATGGGGAAGGGGAAAAGAAAAGACTGGGGGGGGAGAAAAAAGTGAATGGGGGAGAGATGGAGGGAGGGGGAGAGAAAAAAGTGAATGGGGGAGAGATGGAGGGAAGCGGAAATATATTTTAAGGAAAGCTGGACATGAAAAGGCAGAGATGGCTCGGACCCGAAAAAAGGAGACAGAGGAGAGGGGAAGAGGCAGCTGAAAAGGGAAGCAAAGAAAGGGCAAGGCATGTGAATAAGGAAGTGGAAGGAGAGAAGGGTGAAGAGAAGGAGACGGGAAGGGGAAACAGGCGCAAAAGCCCTTCCTCCCCTCCAACGACCTTTGGTCATTTGCACCATCGTCTCATTTATAAATATGTTCAGCCCTGCACAGCCACAGTTTAGTTAGATATTTGACCCAGGGTAGGGTTACCATACGTCCGGATTTTCCCGGACATGTCCGGCTTTTGGGGGCTCAAATCCCCGTCCGGGGGAAAATCCCCCAAAAGCCGGGCATGTCTGGGAAAATCGGGAGGGAGGGCTGGGCTGGGCGCGCGGTGCCGGGCGCGCGGTGCCGGGCCGGGGCCGCGGGGTCGGGCCGCCGAGGGGGTGCGCTGGGCCGCGGGGCTGGGAGCCGGGGGGTCGGGCCGGGAGCTGGGCCGCCGGGGGGGGGCGCGGGGCCGGGCCGGGAGCCGGGCCGCCGGGGGGGTGCGCGGGGCCGGGCCGGGAGCCAGGCCGCCGGGGGGGTTCGCCGGGCCGGGAGCCGGGCCGGGGCTGCGGGGCCGGGCCGCCGGGGGGGTCCGCGGGGCCGGGAGCCGGGCCGCTGGGGGGTGCGCTGGGCCGCAGGGCCGGGAGCCGGGGGGTCGGGCCGGGAGCCGGGCCGCCGGGGGGGGGTGCGCTGGGCAGCGGGATCGGGCCGCCGGGGGGGGTGCGCGGGGCCGGGAGCCGGGCCGCCGGGGGGGTGCGTTGGGCCGCGGGGTCGGGCCACCGGGGGGGTGCGCTGGGCCACGGGGCCGGGAGGGTCCGCAGGGCCGGGAGCCGGGCCGCCGGGGGGGGTGCGCGGGGCCGGGCCGGGAGCCGGGCCGCTGGGGGGGTCCGCGGGGCTGGGAGCCGGGCCGCCGGGGGGGTCCGTGGGGCCGCGGGGTCGGGCCGCCGGGGGGGTGCGCTGGGCCGCGGGGCCGTGAGCCGGGCCGCCAGGGGGGTGCGCTGGGCCGCGGGGCCGGGAGCTGGGGGGTCGGGCCGGGAGCCGGGCCGCCGGGGGGGTGCGTTGGGCCGCGGGGCCGGGAGGTCGGGCCGGGAGCCGGGCCGCCGGGGGGGTGCGCTGGGCCGCGGGGTCAGGCCGCCGGGGGGGTGCGCTGGGCCGCCGGGGCCGGGAGCCGGGGGGCCGGCCGGCAGTGCTGGGCGGGCCGGGGGTGGTCGGCCGGGGGCCAGGGCCGGCACCCGAGGGCCCGAGCCGACCCAGGCTGGAGCCGCCGGGGGGGCCAGCCTGGGCCGCACCTCCTCCCCCCACACCCCCCCTTACCTGCCCAGGCTTCCCGCGAATTAAATGTTCGCGGGAAGCAGGGGAGGGGGCGGAGACTTTGGGGAAGGGGCGGAGTTGGGGCGGGGCCAGGGCCCCGTGGAGTGTCCTCCTTTTGGAGGCACAACATATGGTAACCCTAACCCAGGGCATATGTGGGGTATAGTCCATCTCTGTGCTCCTAGGCCTACCTCTGTCATTATAAATTAAATTAATGGAGATATCCTCTCTCCTAGAACTGGAGGGAACCTTGAAAGGTCATCGAGTCCAGCCCCCTGCCTTCATTAGCAGGACCAAGTACTGATTTTGCCCCAGATTCCTAAGTGACCCCCTCAAAGATTGAACTCACAACCCTGGGTTTAGCAGGCCAATGCTCAAACCACTGAGCTATCCCTCCCCCCATTGACTCACTCAGGGCCCAATCCTGCAAACGTATGTAATTTTGCTCACATGTATCATCTCCTTGACTTTAGTTATTCACATGTTTAAAATTAAGCACATACTGAAGTGTTTTCAAAACTGGGGCCTAAGTGATCTTGCCTTTATGGAAAACTCCCATAGAATTTAATAGAAAATGATAACTTCCCTGTATGGTTTTTGTTGTTTTGGGGACAATTCTGTAGAATTTCATCGAAAACAACATCCCTGTTTTAAGCAACCTTTGAAAGGATCTCATTTAAAAAAAAAAATCTATAGGTTTTAGAGAGATTGCTATAAAATTACTGGTTTCATCCCTATTAAACTATAGCACTTTTCCCTGAGGGTAGATCCCCTGCCTCAGTGTAACCATCTGTAAATGGATATAATAACACCTTCGTGGCTCACTGGATATTGTGATCCAAAGATGGCATAACTAAGAGCTAAACCAAAAAAAGAGAAAATCTTTAATTAGACAACATGGTTTCTAAGGACTGTTGCAACATATAGAAATCCTGTACCATTATGTGCATCCATAATGACACTGGGCCTCTCAGTTCCATTACCGTCCAAGGTACTTAATCTGTTCTCTAGAACAGATAGGAAAAATTCAATTAAGGTACAGACTGTCTGACACAGGCTAAAGTAATTAACATCACTGCTGGTATGAACCTGGCACTGGCCATCTAAAAGGTAAAGCACTCAATAACTCACCTGCCATTTCTGACCATAGAGTAGAGGGTGTTTGTTTGGTGTATCACTAGGACACACGAGTAGCTTCTTATAGTCCTTTATGTTCTCTTCCTGCTTTAAACATGTGGAAGGGTGCAAAGAATCCAGAAGCTCTTAAAGCATAGGCGGGTGGGATCAGGTTCCCCCCAACTTGTTACTATCCTGTTGATGTCTCCCTCATTGTACAATGGGTCCCATGACATGAATACTCACTTCTGGTCCCTCCCTCCCAACCTGATTGCAGCTGCATCTTAAAGGGCCCATGTTTGGCTGCTTCTTCCCTCCTGGTCCATAGGACTTAGCAGTAGAGGCAGGGGACACTGCATAGGACATTACTCCTGGGGAAATTCTGCACCAAAAAAATTAAAAATTCTGCACACAATATTTTAGAATTCTGCATATTTTGTCAAAACACAATATAATCACGCCAGTTTCAATTATTTTAGTAATTTATTTCAAAATACCTGTTAGCATGTCTGCCTGTAACAATACAGACAACAAAAAAAGATTCAGGAAATGTTTTTTGACAAACAGATTCCTTACTAAGCATATTAATACAGAACTTTGAGTAATAATTCATTTAAACTACTATACAGACACATATTTTCCGCACCCCTCAGAAGCAGTGCAAAGGCTTGGGGGAGTCAGGGGTAACGGAGGAGCTGAGGGAGAGGGAAGTAATTACTGGGCAGGAGCCTGGGAATGAATTTGGAGGGCTGTTGGGTGGGTGTGGGAGGAGTATGGAACAGTTTTTTGGGGGAGGTGGGAAAGGATTGTTAGGGAGTTGAGAAGCCTCCCCCATGCAGATGCTGGCTGACCTCTAGCCTCACCCATTCAGTCAGGCACATCTACCTCATCTCCATTTGTTCCTGCACCCCCATCTCCATGTGCCCCTGCACAGCCACTCAGCCACCCCCACCCCCATCCCCATGTGTCCCTCCATCCCCCACTCCCATTCAGCATCTGACTCAATGCTGTCACCACACTACCTCCTGTGCCCCCACCCCAGTCTGTCCCCCACATACTAGCCCTTCTGAACCCAGGTCTATGTGACACGCCAGCGGCCCCCTCCGCCCCGCGTATCCTGTGCCTTCTCACCTGGCCCCACAGGCAGGGTGCTGTGAGGAAAGTAGCCTCTCCTCCTCCCTCTCTGCAGCTGGCTGCTCCAGCAGGTGAGCCAGCTGCCCTCTGTTCTGGCACCCCAGCAGCCCCTGGTGGGGAAAAGGTGTAATTGCAGCCCCTCTCCAGTAGAATGTATTTTCTGCGGGGGACATGAATTCTGCGTGTGTGCAATGGTGCAGAATTTCCCCCAGGAGTAATAGGAAAAAGTGCAAAAGCCAGGAATATACAGGAAACCTATGCTCAAACCCTGCAGATCCCTCGCCATACTTCCAGGGTGCTCCACTAAAGGCAGCATATCCAGCTTTGCTGCTGGGCTGCCATTAGCTCCAGTGCTGTGAGCGCATCCTGTCGTCCCTTCAATGCGATTTACAGAGTACAAAAGAACTGATGCTGCATCAAGCTTCCTGAGCCTGATTCTCCATTTCATTATGCTCATTTTTTGCCTCCACTGGCTTCAGCGGAATTATACCAGCATGAAACCAGAGTGATGGAGCAGAGCATCAAGCAACCCCTTATTTAATGCAGAAATTAGTCCATGTACATAAGAGAATATGCCTCTTAGAATAGTTGGTCCCTAACTCCTTCCAAACCATTTCTTCTTTTACCGTGTAGTTTCTATGGAGGGGTATAATACTAATACTTATTATACTAATAAAACTCATACAGTGTTTTACAATCATGGACTAATAAGCCCATACCTGTGGTGAAGCTAGATCACAGTTATTATCCCCATTTTACATGTGGAGAAACTGAGGCAGAGAGGCTAAGTCCTACATTTTCCACCACTTACATTAGTGTCCACTAATTTTAGGTGCCCATCTTGAGACATTCAGGGCCTGATTTTCAGAGTGGCTGATCACCCGTTTCTCCTATTGACTGTTGGGCACATAAAATTAGTGGACACTTTCAGCATAAAAATTACAGCATCAAAGCAGAGACCCGAACCCACGATTTTCTGGTGTCTTTATTTGTCTTTTATGTTGTAGCAGAGGGGACACTGCTGTGAAGGTAACATGGGCGTAGATAATAATAACTTTCAGACACAGTGTACAATATGTGTATTGCATATGATATAGTCTTCCATTTCAAAAGATCCCAAAGTGTTTTATTAAAAATAATAATAAAAGCACTTAAAATGGGTTTTACAGCTTTAGTGCATTGTACAAACATTAACTACAAACTGCTAAATTATAGATGAGAATTGCTCCACACATTGCTGAAATGCAGCCACCTCTGGAGAGTTGTTTAACAGCCTACAGCAGCATTACACTCCAGTTTAGGGAAAGAAATGAAGAAAACTATATCCTATTGAAATTGCAGGCGGAATTTAGGTAGGCAAAATGAAATTCCTTGAGTTGGAATTTGGCCAGGACACCAGGGTAACACCCCTATGCTTGCAAAAAAACGTGTTATGGGATCATTAATGACCACGGGTAGACAGGATATAATAAGTACATACAGCTGCATTACAGCATTACTTCATATTGCACAAGCTTGTAATGTGCTATATAAAAAATGTCCCCGCCACCCTTCCTGAAAAATAAATTCTTTTGTACATTATAGTGGAAACCTCTAATGAGGAACTTTTATGAATGAAGCTTCTGAAATAAAAAAAATATACCAAACCTGACTACCAGCTGATGGTGGGTTGTTTTTTTTTAAATATATAAAAAGATTAAGTACGAGTCTCTCTGCTATGTGCTTAATAACTATGTACCATCATATATGCTCTGAGATATGCATATATTTAAGTGAGGTGTCCCGTTTTTGTAATTCCTCCAACAACTCCTCTTGAGCGAGCATTGGTAAAATGATATTTCTATATTTACTTAAACATCTATTTAAAGAGGAATCCCTCATAATTACTCACTGCACAGATAGATGACACTGTTTGGCTGTGTTTATTTAGTTTCTATTAGTGATTGGCAAAAGGTCTACTGTGGCTTTAAAGCAGATATAAATGAATGACCCGTTGATCATAAAATAAAGTATGATGATCTTTTTTAGTCCTCGTGGGAAATGGCATGTAGAGGGGACATGTATCACCATCTCCTCCTGTCATTTCATGATGAAAATATTAAATCCAATAATTTCTAACAGGGTTGGCTTAGTTTCATAAAGAAATATATGGTCTATGTTATATAATAATCTGGGGAATTAAAGGAACACTGTGAGTTTCAAAACTGAGTTAATAGTAGTTTCAGGTAGTACAGATCTGACCCGCAGTCCCCCTGTCAATTCCTGTGGTTTTACAATCACATTTTCCTATTTTTTTTAAAGTCTCTCTCTCCTATCTCTTGCTCTCTGAAAGACCCATGCAAACAGAGGAAGTGGATTTACTGACTATTAAGTGAAATTGACTATACAGAAAGTGCTGCCAAATGCACAAAGTGAATCAGAAAACTGATTTTTTTTTTGTTAAAAAAACATACTTCTAGTTTTTACCTAGTTGATGGTGTCCCTTTAAAATTAAAGTAGGTGAAAACTGCCACTATTAGCCAGCCCTATGTAGTACCCAGTTGTCTCTTAACTAAATATTGTAATTCAACACCTAGTCTTTCATACATTTTTTTATTGCCAATGTAAAACATAGTCAAATTGTATTTGTGTTGCCAAAGCAAAACCAAGTCTAATTACAATGGGATTTTTTACCCTTTCTAAAGAAGTTCACAATACGATGGATAAAACACTAGATACTGGAAACTAAAAGCCAAATTCTGGCTCTCTGTTTTCTCACCCCAAACAGACATCTATTAATACAGGACAAGCCATGTTAACTGTCTGGCCCTACTGTGTTTCCATACACTGGATCCCTGTGTACAGCTCCTTTCTGCAGGAATAATCTGCAAGGCACAGAGGGGAGTGGGGCCACACTGAGGTTAGGGTATGGATACACTAAAATTGCCAGTCATGCGAACTAGCCTCTCTTTTTAGTGCCCATCTAGGGCCCAACTCCTGGAGTATCTGCAGAGTGGCTCTTCCTCTTCCTTTGTGGGGAGCCAGAATTTTTCCCTCCTCAGTCCGCAACTTTTCTGGCACGCACATCAGTGCAAACACCAGCCAGCCTTGGCCCCAGAGGAGTATTTCTGTATGAATCCCTGACTGAGGCCCAATCCTGCAAACCCCTTAGTCAGATGAGTCTCATTGACTATTACACATGAGTGGGTCTACTCATCCAAGTAAAGGGGTGCAGAATTGGAACCTAGAATCAGATTTACCCAAATGATTTCCCTCTTTTCTGTTCCTTTGTGTTGTTTCCCTTCCCTGACCTCTATTAAGCTATCTGTGTGTCTGCCCATGTGCTACAGTCTCTGGAGCAGAGTCCATCCCTTCTTGAATGTCTGGAAATCACCCAGCATAATCTGAGTGCTACCACAAACAAATAATACGTAACAATAGTAATTATGATTTGTTTACTGGTTTCCAGAAGGCCACTGAAAAACAGACGCATAAATCAGTGCCACTTAATTCTGGTGTCATTGCTTCATGCACAATAGGAGTATTTCAGAGGGGACACCAAAATAACCCAACACCTAAAACACTGTTATTTAATGTGGCTGGAGACAAAGGGCTTAATCCTTCATGGAGCTGAGCATCCTCAAGTCGACTGAAATCAGTTGAGAATACTTGGCACTTCATAGGAGGGACTCAGCACCTTTCAAGATCAGGTTCCAGCAGAGAGATGATAAAGCTAGGTCCTGCTTCTGTAGATGGAGCCAGGTGTTAAAAGTACATAGATACTGGCTTACGACCTCAGTCTGCTCTTGTTGAGCGCACTGGTACCCCCCACTTCAGAGAGACAAAAATGGGGCTGCCAACATTGAAACTTGATTGCGACATGGAACCAGCACTGAGGGTGTAGATTCTAGCGGAGAGGAAATGAACACTTCCCCTTCCAGAGGAAAGGCCTCACCAGAACTCTATCCCCTTCTTGAGGTACTGGTAGCAAACGGTGTTACTGGGAAGCCGGTGGCCAGGCATTCTGCTTCTTCTGTATAAAGCACTGGCATTTTGGCAGTGCTAGAGAGCAGAGGCGGTTTTAAATTTAACGGGGCAGAAATTAGTAGTGATATTTTAGTCAGAGATGCATGAGTCCATGACCTATTTGCACCTGTGTAGGCCCCATTCCCCTCAGTGCTTCCTGCAGCTCTTGACTACAGGGTACTGTGCTGGTGCAGATGCACATTCTTCCATGTGACAAGCCATTAAGAATGTTTTTATTCCCGTATTTTATGTAGCTGGAGGCTGAAAGGAGATTCACAGGAGAATGCCATGCTGTGTGGGGGCATAGGGGGCGCATGGAGCCCACATAAGCCTTCTTGGACTTCTCCCCACACCAGAGAGCATTCTGAATGACACTTCTCCGCTGCTGCACAAAATTAAACCTTTTGAACTATCTTGAGTAGACCTTGGTTGAAGTTTAACAATGGAATATGGTGGTTACCGACTGCCACTTGTATTCATTTGGCTATGTGGATCATGGGTAGAGTATGGGACTAAGTTCCATTTTCAAAAGTGTCTATGGGCTCGTTTACATGGGGAAATTGACTGGCATAGCTATTGTCCATGTAGACAAGCCCATAGGCACTTATGAGCCTCTTGGACTTAGGCTCACAAGTGCCTAAGTCAATTACTTAGGCTCTGTTACTTAGGTGCCTTTGAAATTTTTATCCCAAATCTATGGACCCAATCCTGTGAGGTTCTGCATGCCCTCAATCTATCTATCATAGGGTTTTATACTGTCGCCCATCACTGTCGTACCTGAGAGCCTTCCATATCTTCCACTGAAGTCAGTAAGAGTTGATGGTGCTCAACACCTCACATGACAGGGCCCAGCCTCACAAAAGCCAATTCCCATAGGCCAAATTAGTCTCTGGTCTAAAGTCACTGACTTCCCTGAGTTACACTTTGGACAAATTTGGCCTGATGTCCCAACCCTTTGCTAACACTGGTGCCCGGGGGTTATTGGTTAGAAGGCCTTTGTAATCTACGGTGACCAGATGTCCCGATTTTATAGGGACAGTCCCGATTTTTGGGTCTTTTTCTTGTATAGGTTCCTATTACCCCCCACCCCCTGTCCCGATTTTTCACACTTGCTGTCTGGCCACCCTATTGTAATCACTTGGTTCTCGCTGAAATTTTCAAAAGGCAGGAAATAATTTTGTACCTCAGCTGCAGGTAAAGAATTCAATAGCTTGTGTGAATGCTACTAAGAGCCAACAATCATTTGACTGACCTTTCTTGGCACTGAAAAATAAAAGCCTCTTATTGCTTGCCTTATCCTGGCCAAATTAAGATTTTATTTGGGAACACTCAGTACAAGAAAATGATGATCTAAATTAGCAATCAAAGGGGGGCAGAGGTTTGCCCAAATTGATTTCTATAGCAAAATGTAATAGTTAGATTTTTTTCAGGCTCGTGTAGAAAATGAACAGCTCATCAAGGCAACAGGACTTTCCAATAGAGATGTTTGTGGTAGAAAAATCTGTTTAAAGAGAAGCTTTAAAAGTATTAGGGAAAGGAAGGTACAGTCCGTTTTTGCATAGATTATTCTATGAATATACATCTATATTCCAAAAAGCTAGGCTGTGTCACTCCATTCTGGGATTTATTTGTAACACATGGTCCAAGGCTACAGTACATTTCTATATCTCATTGTTTTCACATTCAGATTTCGGTTGTCAGGTAACCGTCTACTCTATAGGCATTCAGAACCATTTCTCTAGTGTTAGTTGAGATGTACTGTTTTATTTCAAGGCTACAGCGCTTCCTAATGTGTAGTGTTCCTGTCATGAGCACTCAAAAATAGACAGAAGTACTGGGTCAAAAGTAGCTTAAGGGAACTGATATCTGCATTTGATCTTATTTTTCTAAAATAACACATCACTGATTATAGGGTTGTTCCAGGAGAACAAACATAGACATAACTCTGGTTCCACCTTGCAGGAAATGTTTGTTTCTTTGGATATCAGCAACAAAATATTTGTTGTGACACTTATCTGACGCCCCCGCAAGCTGTCTCCGATCATCTTTCCTGAGCCCAGAATTTGGTATTACATTCATGGCTAAACTCAGTCTGTTCTAAAAAAACCTAATGAGAGCAATGCTGTGAATGGTAAGCCCAGCAACAATGTCCTTCATGCAGATGTACATGAAAAACAGCCAGATAAAATAACTGTAGCTCCATCTTGCAGAATTGTGACACTGTCGAATAGATCCTTGAATTGGCGATTGGTCTGCCATTCTGAATAGCAGTTCAGATCACAGGAGTCACTTGTGGCCAATGGATACAGAAAGTTGTGGCCTCCCGAGCCTCAGAAGCACAAGACAAGCCTAATATAGTTGTGAGAGTAGTCTCAGAATAAGAATGTATAATGGTCTAAGCCAGGGGCTGGCAACCTCTGGCACGCGGCTCGCCGGGGCAAGCACCCTGGCAGGCCAGGCCAGTTTGTTTACCTGCCGTGTCCCCACGTTCGGCCGATCGCGGCACCCACTGGCCACGGTTCGCCGCTCCAGGCCAATGGGGGCGGTGGGAAGCCGTGGCCAGCATGTCCCTCAGCCCGCGCCGCTTCCCACCGCCCCCATTGGCCTGGAGCGGCGAACTGCAGCCAGCGAGAGCCGCAATCGGCCGAACCTGCGGACGCAGCAGGTAAACAAACTGGCCCTGGCGAGCCGCATGCCAGAGTTTGCCGACCCCTGGTCTAAGCGTTATATAGCACCACTCAACCACATGGATTCCAAAGTGCTTTACAAATGATGCTAGTTGTACAAAATCTAATCATCAGAATAGATAGCATGTTTCAGATGTAGCTTTCGAAGTGTTTTGCAAAGAATGATGATCCTCCTTTTACACGTGGGGTAAACTGAGGCACAGAACAGGGAAGCTGCACAGTCAAGTCGTGCCAGAGCTAGGAATAGAAACTAGATCTTCTGACTCCCAGTGCAATGCCCTATCCACGAGACAAGTGGTTCTCAACCCTTTTTTCATTTGCAGACCCCTAAAAATTTTCAAATAGAGGTGGGAATCCCTTTGGAGATCTTAGACAAAGTCTGTGGACCCCAGGAGCCATTTAACAGTGCCCAAGAACACGACAACACAGTTTAGGACAAGAAGAGAACAATACTGTATTCAGTTGAAACTGCAAGGGGCTTGTAGGTAAGCTGGCAGAATATAACCGATTACTCACGCTGGACTTTGGCCTGGAGTCACATTGGGCGTAAATGCCTCTACGCTTGTAAACGTAAGATGGGATTTTAATGACCACAAGTAGTCAGGAGCTTAAATTTATGTCTCACCAGTAGTGCTGCGTTCCTTAGCACCACATTGGGGCATTGTCTCCGTACTGGGGTGAAGTCTCCTATGCAAATACAGCCTTAGCCTGGCTCTGCTTGTCTTGGGACATCTCACTAGATCAGAACTTTAGGTGGTACAAGTGACACATACAAGAGAAAGATTTCTAAAAACCAGCAATGAAGACCCCTTGGATAGATGGCATTTCTCAAGATACAAATTGCATAGCTATAAAGAATAGATTTGTATGCAACACCTTTCATAAGGTGTTTTCCCTTAGTCCCTTTCTGGAATAGCTAGTTGTTGTAGGATTACAGGACTCTAGAAATGGCCACTATACCAGCCATGATGCACTCACTAATAACTCATATGTCTGAGACAGACAGTTTAGTATCTCATGCGAGAGGTGATGGGCACCTTCTATCACACAGAACTCTCTTTGTAATGCACTCCAGTGTGAGCAATGGGAAAAGTGTGTATCGGATTTGATACAACCTAAGCAGCAGAAGAGGAAAGCTGGTCTTGTGAATAAGGTACAGACTTGGGCTTGGGAGATCCAGGTTTGGTTCTTGGCTGCTCACCTACAGACTTCCTGTGTGACATGGGAGGGATGTCATCAGAATTTTCCTAAGGAGGGGGCCCAGGTTACCTGCCAATTAGCAGAGGTGTACACTGCTGCGCAGCACACGTATGTCATCACCAAGCCACCATTTCTCCTTCTGGAGTGGGCCCAAAAGTGGAACAGGTGGAGGAGTCCGCATGAGGGGATGGCGGCCCAGGGTTCGGGGTGGGCGGCAGGTCTGGAAGGTTCCAGGGCATAGGTTCTGGAACTAGGGATGCGGGTGACTTGAAGTGATTTCCATCATATCCAGGGTTTACAGTTTGGTTCAATGGCTCTCACCACCCCCACTATACAAATTGTTCCAGAGTCTAGAGCCCTAGGAGGACCCCCCCACCCACCCACACAACTCCAGGCCAAGCTGGTCCCTGACAGCTTCAATTGCTGCTTCTTCCCCATCTCCCTGCAAGAGGCTGTCCGGGACCTATACCCCTCCCCTCCCATCGGAGAGACAGGAACCATGAATAGCATCTATATCTATGGCTAAGGCATGGGCAGTGAGATTGGACCCCCGGGACCTTCCCTTTCATTGAGCCCCTGCCACTGGGCAAGTCACTGTGCCTTAGTTTACCAGCTATAAAATGGGGAGAGTGATATTTCCTATGTCTTGTCTACGCAGATTGTATGTTCTTCAGGACAGACTTGCTGTGATCCAGAGACCCCTTGACAATGTGTCCCCTGTTCTTTGCAACCAGCTCTCACCTCAGACCTGATAAACTCACTACACCCCTGTGACAAAGTGGGACTGTTCTTAATGTTTCCTCTGAACACTGTGTGGGTGCCTCAGTTTCCCCTATGCATTTCGTAAGTCTCTAGGTGGTGGGGAAAGGCCAGTGTGCATAAATCACTGACACTCTGTCTCCCTGGCAACAAATGGCCAGGGCCCCTTCCCCCCCCCCCCCCCCCCCCGCAAGGAAATAGCTAAAGGTGAACAAAGAGATCAGGTGACCTCCTGGCCCAGGAAAGAGACAAAGCCGAGAGAAGGAGGGGCTGGAGGGGGTTTTGAGAGTTGGAGCTACCTGGGCACTAGGAGTGAGGGCAGACATGGGTGTCTGGCTCTCTGAACCCCATAATGGACCCGGCCGAGGGGTCCCGTTCGCCGCTGTACCTACAAGCTCTGTTTTAGACCGTGTTCCTGTCATCTAATAAACCTCTGTTTTACTGGCTGGCTGAGAGTCACGTCTGACTGCAAAGTGGGGGGTGCAGAACCCTTTGGCTTCCCCAGGACCCCGCCTGGGCAGACTCACTGTGGGAAGTCCACAGAGGGGCATATGCTGAATGCTCCCAGGAGAGACCCAGGAGGTGAAGCCGTGTGAGCTTCTTGCCCTGAAGACAGTCTGCTCCAAGGGAGAGGAGGCTCCCCAAAGTCCTGACTGGCTGTGTGGGGAGCAGTTCCAGAGCATTGCCCAGGGACTCCATGACAACCGCACAACCATCTTACAGGATACTTATCCCTAACGCGTCACATGTTAGGTATCTACAGAAAGCTTGTAACTTGTCAAGATTCATAATCACTGCAAGATGTATGTACAGGTAATATTTAAGGAATAATATATTTATATTGAAACTACGCTTTATGGACTTGGAGTAAAAACTAGTCACGAGGGGCTCGTGTGTCTCCGTTATGGCCCATTCATGCAGGGGTAGTTGTCACCTCACTGTGTTTAGCCAGCATTGCAGAGCAAGGCTCAGTTGTTGCGCAATACTAGAACTTTGAATGGGAAACCATCAGAGGCAACTGCAAACAATCAAAACCACATGAATGTAAAAAAGGAACTTTACCATGAGAGAGGGATTCAACCTGAAACAAAAGTCTGGTTTCAGTATAACAGAGGATGAAGAAGCACTTTGCAGTCACTCACTGAGGAACACCCTCCGACACACTCCACAAGGGGTTTTTCATCGATGTTTGGATTCTGTTTCTTGTGAAACCAGCCAGTTCTGCAACAGACTGAACTCTGGGGGGAAAACCTACTTTGTTAGACAGAACAGGGAACTATTAATAAGTGTAGATCCAGGTTCACATTTTATTATTTTGTTTTGTATTGTAACTAGTTCTTTCCATTGCTTTCTCATTCCACGTTAAATCTTTCCTAAATAAACCTACTTCTGTTTGATTAGAAGTGCTCAGAAGTGCTGTGTGGTTTACAGGACCAGTGGTTTAAGGTAAAAGTGGTGCACTGGGATACACTGCACTTTTGGGTGCAAAGGATTTAGAATTTCTGTGCTTAGCCAGTGACCAGGGCTAGGTATCACGGGGGAACCATTCAGAGGGACTGGGGTGCACTTGTTATTAACCTGCAAAGTGAAGACAGGGCTGGCATAGCCCAGAGGAGAGTACTTGAGTGGCTGAAAGGCTGGTGGTGTCAGGGAACTGACACCCAGCCAAGCACAGGCGAGACTCCATCACGCTGAAGGACGGGGAGACGGGGGACGAGACAAGGTGACTCAGTCCTGGGTGCCTCGAGAATCATCACACTTGTCTCTTAGTATGTGTATGTACAATGCCTAACACAATGGGCCCTTGATCTCATCTGGGCCCTCCAGCTGTTACTGTTGTGGTAGAAAGAGGGTCTGGAGCACAGAGCCTGGTGCAAGGCCTGAGGCCTGACCAGGCTATAAGCAAATGTCAGGTCCTTGTCATAAATCAAATGCCTGTTTACGAGTTCACTGTCTGATACATGCACGTGGCAAAAACATGGCTGGCATTTAAAACACAGGCATGCCGAAGAAGTAGTAGGCACTAGGTATTCACATAAATACATTCCAGAAGGCTAGTGCAACTACACCCCAACATAAAGTTACAGTATAAACATACTCCCTGACGATGGTACGGGGACACACGAACCCCTCATAAGATAAGGTCAGGAGGACAGGATAATAGATGGAGATTATTTTGTTTGAACCAGCAGTATAGGGTGGGAACACGTTAGTAACACATTAGGAGTGTAATACATAACTTGTTTATAGCAATGTATAAAAGAGGAATCATAGGAGGGTCATCTTTGTCCAGCCTAGCGGGCAGCAGAAAGTCCTGCTGCTGATTGAGCTGAGTCCATTGTCACGGGCATACATTATCAGTGTACCTGCAATCATTGACCCAGGGCACTAGTACCGTGCTTCGTTGATAACAAACCTGGTCTGTAGTCTTTCTGGGTAATGCTATCGAGGACTACTGAGCCAGCTATCTGCAGAGCTGGTTCAACATATAGAGAGAGCACACATTCATGCCAACTGACAATAGCAGGGATACAAACAACACGAATAACTGAGAACTCCTGATATTTTGCTAGATGTTCACATTAAGGACTGGAAGCTAAAGACCAAAGACCATTCGGAGATGTGAAAATATTTGCAAAGAATTTTTTTTAATTAAACCTTTTTTTGCCCTCTCTAAGTCTTTATTTTAGAGTGCACAGGCCTGATTTGTTTATTTTTCCCTGGGTTTCCTGACTACGGGCTGCACACTGAATGTGAGGCACGAGATACCGTGTTGTAAAAGTCTGCATTGTCTCAGCCTTCGCTGCCATGTATCTTATCTGGGAATGGAAAGACGATGTAAGCCTCTGCTGCAGAATATTCTTTACAACCCTAAATTTGTTGCACAGCACTTAGGCTGCATAACATTTTTTTACTTCAACAAATACAATTAGTAAATACTGCCCACACATCTGTTCTACAATGACTGTCTTGTACCTTTACTGAATCAATTAACACTGTATTATGTGGCATCACACTATTAAAGATGTTTTTTAAGACCACTAAAAAAACCACACACACACACACACACACACACACACACACACACACACACACAGAGGAACACAGGAATTGCTATACCAGAGTCTGTCTAGCTTGGTATCCTGTCTCTCGTAGTGGCCAGTACCAAATGCTTCAGAGGAAAGTGTAAAAACCTCATAAGGGACAAGCACGCAATACCATTCCTAAAAGGACAGATTATTTCTACCCCCAAGCCATTAGTGGTTGACTTATGTAGTGAAGCCTGGCGGTTTATTAACCATATAAAGGTTTATTTTAGCTAGTATAACTAAATGATATTTGAAGTGGTTGACAATCTTTAGTTCTATACCATCAATGGTGATGTTTAGCTCAGAGGTAATAGTTGATGGAGCTGGTTGGAAGAGGTTTTTTCCAGGCTGATGGTAAATCCAAACTGTTTATTGCTGGTGAGAACCAGACAAGGGTAAGATGTAGATCCATTTCACTATGACTAAGTAGAGCACCATCATCCACAAAAAGGACTTCACATATGAGTGCCTCAAGAACTTCTAGCTTTGCCGCAAACCTTCAGAGTTTGAAGAGTTCTCCATCCTGCTCTGTACCTTATGTAGATGCCCTTTGGAAGGCTGTCCATTGCATAATTCAGACTGGCTGCAAAGAAGAGACCCAAAAGGGCTGGTGCCAGCACACATCCTTGCTTCACCCCATTAAATATAAGGAATGGTTTATGTGCCTTGGAAGTACTATGTCAAGAGATGGTTCCCTGGATCAAGAAATATCAAATAGAATATGAAAGGCAAGAAGACGTTGCCATAGGATACTCACCCAGCACTCCATCAAACAAATCCGATGATATGCAATATAGCAGTGAAAGCATCCCTTTTACATGGGTGGGCAACATAGACAGTTTACTGCGGAGCCATTGAAAACCTTGAAAAATGTCACATGCACTGTCTCTACTCTATTCTGAAGATCCCCTAGTGAGACAAAGTCTCAAACATTAATATCCTTGAAACACACACACACAAAAAAATGCATCGTGACATGGACAGGTCACATTATCAGAATGGGTGATGACAGACTCTTGAAAAACATTTTCTATTACGAACTGAAACTTGGAAAGAGCAAGAGGGGTGGTCAATGAAAATGCTTCAAGATCTCCTTAAGCAGAATCTCACCTCGTGATGCATAAATATTGATAACTTTGAAGACGTAGCCACAGACAGATCTGAAGGGAGAGCAAGTGTCAATAAAGGTTGTAAATACTTTGAGGAAGACAGATCCAAAAAAAAGATCGAAAACAGGGCCAAGCCACACGCTAAGTCTTCAGCGGGAGCCTGCACCTTCCTGTGTGATATCTGTTAGTGATCTTGCTCCTCGTGAATCAGATTATCTAGCCGCATGAGAATATGTGATGCCATGATGTCATCTTTGGATACAACAGACCACCATACATTTTTAGCATTTAGCAATAGTTGTACTATTTAAAATACAAATTAGATTGTAAGTTCTTGGGGGCAGGGACTGTCTTTTTGTTCTGTGTTTCTACAGTGCCTAGTGCAAAGTGCCTACTGCTATTGCAATACAAATAACTAATAATATTAAAAATTAATAAATCATTGTTTAATCTGATCCAAACCCTTGAAACCAGAGAGTGAAGTTATCCAGCTACTGACATCAGGACGGGGATCACACAGTAATTCAGTAAGGGCCTTATCCAATTTCCCCTTGAAGTCAATGGGAATCTCTCCAATGAGTTCAATGGGAGCTGGACTGGGCCAGAATTGACCCCAATCTTGCTCCCACTGAAGGCAATGGGAGTTTTGTCATTGAATCTAATGGGAGTAGTACTGCCCCCAGTCAATCAAGCTGTTTTGTTCAAGCTAAATTAGCTTGGGCATATGGATATTTAATATTTTCTTACTGAAAAGCACTATGCACACTTATGATGCTGTATTAATAATAATCATAATGCTTTCTTACGTAACACTGCTCCCACTGAAGGCAGATATTGATGCTAAACTGCTTGAGTAGGATTAGTCTGAAGAACAATCAGAACTGCATGCTGAAGATGTTGATTTCCTCACAGTTCTAACATTCCTTGTTGCCATGACATTTGAGTACTTACTGTCACCTTCATCTCAGTCTTTCAGAATTAAGTGACCAATTTTGCCACCACTCCTCTGTAGGAGGAAAGCAATCTTCTGTAATTTGATACATATTTCTATATCATACCCACGCTTTCAAAACAACAACTAAATAAATATATTCACTATTACCAGTGTTTGCTAACACGCTACAATCACAGTTAGCAAACCACAAGACTGATGCCTTTAAAATTATTATTAAATGTGAGCCTAAAACATTTCCAAAATAGATATAAAAAGAAAGCACAGGAATGAAGGCCTAGAGTAGCAAAGTTAAGTCAGGACTTTCCCCAGTGCTATATGGGAGCCTAATGCATCCCACCACAGTGTACCATCAGACCCAGAGCTGTCCTCATCTTTGAGTCACAGATGTCACATGCAGAAAATAGAGATCCTGAAATTCATGGCTCCATCTTGACCGACCTGACATAAAATCCAGGTCCCAGCATGTGGTGCTCCATCTACAGAGCCCAGCATCCGGCCAAGCCCATTGCATAAAAAGCTTGATCCAGCACAGCCCAAGCGAAAAAGTGATAAGCATGGCAGGGGATTGGATCCAAGAGCCACTTAAATTAATGAAAGACTCCCATTGGCTTTGATCTCAGGGAGCACAGGAGAACCTGATCCTGCATTAATGAGAGTACACTGTGTGGCCACCAACTTATTCCTATCTAGTAGCAGGAGTTGGGTGCCAGAGAAAGATTAGAGCTAAACCCTTCATTAGCATAGATTGGGCTTAAATCCATGTTTTCTCACACCGCCGTTCCCCACCTTCATCTCCACCATCCCTTGTTAAATCCGCTCTCTTGCAAATAGGAGAGCAGGCCTGTAAGAGTCTTGAGTCTGTGGCGCAGCTGGGTAGACTACACATAGCACTTAACTTTGCTGGAGCTCAGCAAACCTATGCACCTTGCAACACAATATGCAGGGGTCTGTGGGCTCAAGGCCAAAATACAGCAGTTCACAGTTGCCCACAGCTTGAATCTAGAGGTGCTGCATATGGAACCTACACTCAGGGCCGCCCGGGGGGAGGGGGGGGCAACTGGGGCAATTTGCCCCAGGCCCCGCAGGGGCCCCATGAGAGTTTTTCGGGGCCCCTGGAGCGGGGTCCTTCACTCGCTCCGGGGGCCCTGGAAAACTCTCGCAGGGCCTGGGCCCCCAGAGCTTCTTCCGCTCCGGGTCTTCGGCGGCAGTTCGGTGGCGGGGGGTCGTTCCGCTCGGGGACCCGCCGCCGAAGTGCCCTGAAGACCCGCGGCGGAGGCTCCTTCCGCCCCGGGACCCGTCGCCGAAGTGCGGGTCTTCGGCAGCAATTCGGCAGCGGGGGCCCCCTGCCGCCGAAGACCCCAGGCCCCCTGAATCCTCTGGGCAGTCCTGCCTACACTTCCCCATATGCAGTTTTGGGGCCTGGCCTCCCAGCTAAAGATGCAGCCTGCCCTTTGGAGACAACACATCCATACTGAAGAGGTGGCTGACAGCATGCTCTGTTGTATCCAGATTTTGCATATTCTGCAGGCTCCTATCAGGTTTCTTTGGATCTCATTTGGACATGGTAACTTCTGAAGCCTGCCAACATGCCTTTAAATCTTCTAGATAGAATCATAGAACTGGAAGAGACCTCGAGAGGTCATTTAGTCCAGTACCATGAGAGGAGTAGAACAGGAAGAAGGCAGATTTGAGACCTTTCAAGGTTTTGGCCCAAGCGAGTGGGCATGGGGTCATTTGAGCTCCCCGCCTCAGGTGCCAAAATGTTGTGGGCCGGCCCTGCTGAGGCCTCGTCAGCCTTTCAGGCTAGGCAGAGTCCCTCCTGCCTTCTCTCTCTTCAGCCAGCTCTTCTTACGTGTGGCAGTGGAGGGATCACCTCCACAGCAAATTACTCCTTCATAAATACAGTCACTGTCCCCTTTCTGAAAAAATCCAGTTTCTTTCCTCAGTGATGCTACTGTGTAGACAGAAGAACAGGAGTACTTGTGGCACCTTAGAGACTGTGTAGACAGTATGTTGTTCCAGGGGATTGGGCCAGCAGTCAAGAGACAGTCAAAGTTGATGCCACTAGATTGCTTGGTGATGGCTTCTTAGTCACAGGGTATGTATTTATTACCCGCCGATCTGGTGGGTAGTGATCGATCTATCGGGGATCGATTTATCGCGTCTCGTCTAGATGCGATAAATCGATCCCCAAACGCGCTCCCCGTCGACTCAGGAACTCCAACTGAGTGAGAGGCGGAAGCGGAGTTGACGGGGGAGCCGCGGCCGTCGATCCCACGCCGTGAGGACGTGAGGTAAATCGATCTAAGATACGTCGACTTCAGCTACACTATTCTTGTAGCTGAAGTAGCTGAAGAAGGGGGATCTTAGATTGATCCTCCCCCCCCCAGTGTAGACCAGTCCACAGTCACTCAAGTAGGCATCAAGCCCCTTTCTAAGACCAGGCACCTCTGGAATGCAGCAGAACAGACTGACCTCAAAGTCAGGCTGGCTTTTCAACACAGAACACACAACGGAAGTCAGCACACAAATGGAAGACAGGGTCCAAAACTGGAAATCATAATTTGATACTGACATACCCACTCTGTCATCAGGGCACTGTGTATAACCCAATTATGAAGATTTTTAAGGTTGCATAATAATAGTGATCCAGAATCTAAAGTTTCATTAAAAAAAAAGTCTCTAGCCTTTATGGATTTGAAGAAAAGCTCCCAAACAGGAACCCAGTGCAACCAATGCAGGGGTGTCTGCCTGAGTGTGCAGCCAGCCTGAAATAATAGCTCTCAGATGGCAGGTCGGCCTCTCCACCTAGTATGACGACCTACATCTCCAACCCCCATGTACTGTGTTTCAGACAGCTCAGTCAGCCATTCCTCACCACAGACACTCCTTGTGTTTGTCTAGATTACAGAGCTACCCCGAGTTCTATAGCTGAACTCAAGCTAACACAATTAAATGCATCCACACTGGCTTTTCTTACATAAGCTTAACTCTTATGCCCAGCATCCACACTTGTGCAACCTTCAATCAGGCTAGGCACTGTGGCTCTTTGGCACACACCTCAAAGTTCCCAGCTCTGGGATGATTTCACATGGCCTTCCTGGGAGACCTTGTCAACCTGTGGAACTCCTTGTCAGAGGATGCTGTGAAGGCCAAGACCATAACAGGGTTCAAAAAAGAACTAAATAAGTTCATGGAGGATAGGTCCATCAATGGCTATTAGCTAGGATGGGCAGGGATGCAAAACCATGCTCTGAAGTGTCCCTAGCCTCTGTTTGCCAAAAGCTGGGAATGGGCAACAGAGGATGGATCACTTGATGATTGCCTGTTTTGTTCATTCTCTCTGAAGCAGCTGGCATTGGTCACTGTCGGAAGACAGGATACTAGGCTAGATGGACCATTGGCCTGATCTAGTATGGCCATTCTTATGTTCTTAATGGGAGTTCTGTAAGGTACTGAATTAGGGCTTGGTGAACGGTTACCAGGGAGTAGCTACAGCAGCAAGAAGTAAACAGTTATGCTAATTTTTCTGTTTTTTCTGAGTTTGGTGTTATTCTAATTTCCCAATTATATAACGTTGCACCAGAGATGACAGGTTAAGTATCCAATTTGCTAATAAAAAACACACTCTCTTAGACTTTAGCATCAGAAGGGGCCATTATGATTATCTAGTCTGACCTCCTGCACATTTCAGGCCACAGAATCTCACCCACCCACTCCTGTAATAGACCCATAACCGCTGGCTGAGTTACTGAAGTCTTCAAGTCCTGATTTAAAGACTTCAAGTTACAGAGACTCCACTATTTACATTAATTTAAACCTGCAAGTGACCTATGCCCCATGCTGCAGAGGAAGGCGAAAAAACCCAGGGTCCCCCAATCTGTTCTGGGGGGAAATTCCTTCCCAACCCTAAATATGGCAACCCGTTAGACCCTGAGCATAGAGAAATACTGTTGGTAACATGCTGGTAAAATGTTTGCCACAAAATTTATATCAGCACTATAATCTGAATGATAAGAGGCTGATTGTTCTTTTAAATATTCTTGTCATTTTTTTAGATCTAACATTTTTTGTTAACGTGTCCCACAATAAGGAGCCGTTAAATGGACCACTGTGAAAAACTAGAGCATCAGCCTGTGAACACGTCTTTGTGGATATATGGAATACTGGCGGGCTGAACTAGAAATTGACACAGTCCAGCCTTTCCTAAGTTGTAGGAGGGACAGCTGTTTTTATTGATTTGACATCAAGCTTTTCTTTAAGGGGTATTTTTAAAAGTTTCATTCTGAATGGTTTGTGTTATGAATTATGTTTATACTGGCAAGGCCTGAACCCTGAGAAGTGGTCTTTACTCACACATGTAGCCCCATCCTTATCTGAGTCAAGCTTTGCAGGACAAGGCCACTGTATTAAGTACATGAATATATTGTTATAGATATACAAATCAGGCAAGTTGAACACAAATATCCAATTCATCTTCAGCGAAAGGAGTCTCAAACCTATTCTTAAAAATAGCTCTAATTCTGGCCTCAGTGAAATCAATGACAAAACCCCTATTAATTAAATGAAGTCAGGATTTCAACCCCAGATTGGTAAATACTGGCCTATGTTTTTTGTCTATTGTTTTATTGGCAAAACAAGGTGGGTGAGGCAATACCTTTTATTGGAACAACTTTTTCAAAAAGATATTACCTCCCCCACCTTGTCTCTCTAATATCCTGGGGCCAGCACCACTACAACAACCCAGGAATGGTGAGGGCCTCAGCGTTTGAAAAACGCTGAGCTAGTGATAGGAAAGTAAGCTGTCTTCTGAGGCATCGGAGCTCTGTCTCATGCTGGTATGGGTGACACTGCACTCTGCCATGGGACACAATGAGAGGCCGCAAGTAGGGGGGAAAAACCCCTATAAAATCCATTGCGGGTGGAGTAGGAGAAGTTGTTCTAGGAGACCAAACGAGAAAAGGGATCTAGAGAACAGGGGGCACATTTCCAAAGGTAGGAATGCACAACTAAATGTAGACAGTTTATCCATGTATAATGAATGACTCCCTGATGGGTTACAAATAGGACTTAAACACAAGATCCTCTGCGCTGGTATAACCCACTGGTGTGTTACAGGTACTGTAACGTCCTCTGTGCTCAATCCTCAGAGGATAAGAATCTGTTACAGTCCCAGCTAAACAGCCAAGTTGTAGCAGCCCACGATTTTAGCTCTGGAAGTCCCCATTTCAATACCTCCCGTATCAGCCAAGATGGCAGCCATCACATTTGCACTAATAGCATTGGCCTCTTGCCCTCTTTTGCTTGAACTAATGGAGTACCTCCACCAGTTGTAGCAGAAGTAGGCTCCGATCCTCTTAAGCACCTCCCTAGAGTGGGACACAACACACACTTGCCAGTGTTTTATACATGTAAATCTTCAATGTGCTTGTGTAACTTATGCATTTGCACACATAACTTACCAGCTGGGTCCCTTGTTGACCTTGAGCATGCACAAATACCTGACATACACGCATAGTGTGAACATTCACGCACAAATGCTACGGTTGTACATATGTGGGCACCCAAGTGTGTGCATCTAATTCTAAAAAATCTGAATGTTCAAGGCAACTGGAGGTGAGACCTGGCGGGGGAGGAGGGGGGGAATAAGAAGCGATACCAATAAATACATCATGTTGGATTCATCAGAATAAAAATAAATACTTTGTTGTCAGTTAATGACTATCTATCAAAAGAACAGCTTCTTTGACATTGAAGCCCGCTCACAGTCATTTTAACCACAGGGTCACTCTAACCTAACCATTATTTATACAGCATCATAAAAGTCAACAGATGCCAAACAAGTCCCTGACCCAACAAGCTGAGAGTCTAAAGGCATGAACTGTTACAATGTAGCACAATTCTGAGGTCTCTGTCTTCAATAAATTACAAGCCAAGCTATAGACAGACCCTAGCAGGATAACACATCATTTATTCTTGCTCATGACATTGATGTTGATCTTGTTGTGCAATTTAAATAACTGGAAGGCATGTGCATCATTTCAAAGCCATCAAGTAAGCATGGGCTATATTCTGATGTAAATCCAGGGTACCTGCACTGACTACATTATAACACCAGTGTAATTGACACTACAATTTGGCCCACAGAGGCCTCCAGGAACAGATACAATAATACTGCAGTGCAAAAGACGCATACCAGTTGATGGGAAGGTATTGTATGAAGATTTTTTTCACCAGTGAATGGAACATAATTGCATTTTCCTTTAACAAGCAGTGACACTGCTGCCCCTTGGAAGGACAGTCTGCAAGTGCACGCTTTACCCTTTCACTCACTGCAGTAAGGCAGCAATGAGACCCTCCCAATGGCACTGACAATTTCACCTCTCACATTTCAGGCAGGTCCCTGATGCCAAGGATTTTCATAAAAGCAGTTCAGGCAAGGGTCTCCCTCGCTGACGCCTGAGTTGCCAGCTGTAGAAAGGATATTTGTTTGCAAGATTCAGCTGGATTTTTCTTAAGAAGTTCTCTAAGTATTTCAGTTGCCATCTGTACACCTTTGTTGTTCAAGTGCATTAGCAGAACTTGCCCTGCTCAATCTAAATTGATAACTTTATCCAGTCTCCACTTATCATCATGTAGCAGCTGTTTGTGGAGTTGTTTAATCTCCATTAGAGAGCTTTGGTTAAAATCCACGCCTGCCTCCATATTAAAGAATGACCAGGCAAGATGCTCTGCATGTGCAGTGCTTTCCAGGGCAAGGGATGTCAGGCACCTTACAGAATTTCTTAAGTTTTAGCATATACCCCTGGAAAAGGAAATTGCTTTTCACGGCACTTCTTCCAAGGGAAGGTCCTTAGCCCCAATGCACTGGGAATTCTAACCACTGCAAATGTACTGTTTTTGACAGCTCTCCATAGGCCCAAGGTTGGTAATTACGTAAAAAGCCAATGCAGTCACTAGGGCAATGCTGGTTTTGAATGAATCAAGTTAGAATCACGCTGTTCACACAGGGGCCAGTTATGCAACCCTTATTCCTGCTGGATAGTCCTTATGCAAGTAGCTTCATGGATCTCTGTAGGGCTCCTTGTCAGACCAATATGAAGCCAGCTGCATAGCCATACATACAAATATTATACCTAATAGCCACAATGCTGTAGGACACAGACAAGGGAAAGTTCCATTTAATGAGACTCTCATGGGACAAAGGGGATTGAACCTGACACTGACTCGACTATGTGCAATATAAGGAATCCACACAGGTTATCATGTCTTCCTTAAACACAGTGGGTCTGATCCTGTAAGGAGCTGAGCCAGAGGCACCAGAACAGGGGGCTATGCCCTCCCTCTTTTTACAGGTCATAAAGGCAAGTGACGGGGAGGAGGCGCTGGAGAGGAGGGGTCTTGGGGGGGGGGAAGAGGTGGTGCAGGAGCGGGGCCTTGGGGGAAAGTCGGGTGTGAGGGTGGGCCCTCGGGGGAAAGAGCAGGGTAGGGGGTCAGGGAGAAGTGGCTCAGGGGAAGGGATGCCACAAGGGGCGGGGCCACGATTCAGGCACTGGTGCCCCCCCCCCCACACACACACACACTTTTAGGGACCTTCTTTTGCTCCTGAGATGAGCACCTCCTGTCAGGTGCTGACTGCAAAAGAAGTGCTCCCTGCCTTGCAGGATTGGGCCCAATTGAGGGCCAGATCCTGTTGGCTTCAATGAGACTGTTTGCATGAGTAAGGGGAGGGAGATTTGGCCTTTATTCAAGGAAATGTGTTCATTGTAAAGTTGTTCTCAGTCATCTGAAGTGCTTCCGAAGTGATATATGTTACAACTTGTTTTGTCTACAGGGAGTGAAATGTAGATGTTTGGGATCACTTTAAATTATGTCTGATAGCTGGAATCTAGATTTTTTTTGATCTTTTTGTTGTTTTTTCCTTCCATCCATGTAGCATATCACCCCATCAGACATCTGGGACCAAATCCCAGTGAGTATAAATTCCTTCACTGAGATGTATTACATGGAGAAGTTATTTATTAGAGCAGAGTTTATTAATTAGAGGAAAAAAGACTCTCTATATTCAGTCACTTAGTTGTTTGATCATTTTTCATCACTGCCTGCTTCAAATATCTATAAGACAACTCAGAAATCCACCCCAAATGCTTCACCAAACTCATCATTTCATCTTCACCTGTAACAAATTTACTTTTAACAACAAACACTTTGTCCAAACCATAGGAACAGCCTTGCGTACTAGGATGGCTCCCCGATATGCCTCTTCATGGGCCACCTCGAAGAAGAATTTCTGGAAAAAATGCACCAGGAAACCAATGGTATACCTGAGATACATCAATGATATTTTCATCCTCTGGACCAATGACTTAAACTTCCCATTAGCTTTCCACCACAACTTCAATAACCACCACCCATCCATTGAACTCTGTACAATACTCCCACATTAGCATCAACTTCTTGGACACCACGAACAGTTTCAACAATGGAACACTACAGACAACTACATACAAGAAACCCACAGATTACCACACCTGCCTCCACAGATCCAGTAACCTCCCAGACATACCAAGAATTTGTTATCTACAGCCAGGCACGCAGATACCACAGAATATGCTTCAAAGAGACAGTCCAGGATACACACCTGAACACTTAAAAACTGCCTTGTTAAACAAGCACACTCCACCAGAAAAGTGGTGGGCATCATGGAATGGGCCATTCAAATATTCCAAGAAAAAAACCTCCACTGACTGCACACCCCCGCTCGTCATGCAATACATCATGCTGGCAGCCATATGACAGGGCTGGATTAACTTTTTGTGGGCCCGGTGTCAAACATATTTGTGGGCCCCCATTGGGGAAATAGGGCATGTGATGGGGGCGGTCCGCAGAGCGAGGGGACGGTTGGGGGCAATGAGGCGCAGCGCAGCAGGAGTGGCCCCACTCAGCCCAGCACAAGGGCACTGTTTATAAACCCACAACTGCTAGACGCACACTGGCCCGCCCAGTCCTGCACTGCCAGCGTGCCCCTTCCACACTGCCCCCCTGCCCAGAATCCCCTCACCCAGAGACTTCCCCCACATATCCCTATGCCCAGTGCCCACTCGCCCAGAGACCTTCCCCACAGATCCCAAATGCCCCTGGACCCGATAGTCCCAGCACCCCGTGCCCAGAGACCCGTCCCGCTGACCTCCCACCACAACTGCACAGCACCCTGCACACCATACCCCCCACCCAGCTCCCCTATTCACAGATCCCCTACTGTCCAGCAATCCCCTTCACAGTCCCACCATCACAGCTGTACAGCACCCCATATTCCTGAGGGAATTCTGCATCAAAGTCTGTGCATAATATTTTAAAATTCTGCAAATTTTTTTACAATAAGTAAATGTGGAAGCTCCTCCACGGCAGTGGGGAGCACAGGCCACCGGCTGCATGGAGGTGGGAGAATACCCTGCAGCCTCCCCCGCCCCCCTGGGACAGGGACTTGGGAGTGAGGCTGAACCTGACCCTGACACAGCACAATGGCCATGCCTGCCACAGAAACACCCTGGGGCCCTGCCCCCTTTGTGCCAGGCACACCAGATGTGGCAGGGAGGCTCAGATGGTAGCAGGATACAAGTGCAAAGGGACTTAGTGTGGGGGGATCCAGATGGGGGTAAGAGGGTTCTGTGTGGGGCAGTCTGGGTGCAGGCAGCTCAGTGCGGGATCTGGATGCACAGGGAGGTTCCAGGTGCAGGGGCAATAGGAGTCTGCAGGGGGGACCCAGTGAAAGTGGTTGGAGCTCAGCAGGGGGTGGAGGGTGGTGGTCTGGGTGCAGGGGAGATGTGGTTCATTGGGGGGGGGTCTAGGTGTAGGTGATTGGAGCCTAGTGGGGAGGGTGTCTGGGGGGGCTCATCGGGGTGGTACAGATGCAGGGGAGGTGGGGCTTGTCAGGGTGAGAGTTTGATGGGCCTGCTTAATAGGGGAGCCCCAGCTGCTACCAAGGGGATCTGCATGCTGGGCTCCAGCTTGCCCTATCCCCTTCTCTTCCCCTTCCCCACCGCTCCATCTCCTCCCCACCCCACCCCCTTCCTTCCCCACTGCCTCTGCCCCCTGCCCCCACTTCCCTTGCCTCCTTCTCTTCCCCATCCCATGCCCCTTCTCCTCCACATCCCACTCATGGGGCGGCGGGAAGTGGAATGGCCCATGGTAAACCCATAGAGTGGCGCCATGGTAAATCCGGTACTGCATATGGGGTATCAAACAATTATAACCTATACTCGATGAGGACCATTCTGAAATAAATCTTTCATAAACCCCCTCTTCTAGCCTTCGAATCCTCCCTCCCCCCCAAAAAAACAACCAACCTCACCGAACTCATGGACCAGGACACATCAACTGGAGAAACTAATGAATTCTTTGCATTGGTCTTCATGGCTGAGGATGAGAGGGAGATTCCCAAACCTGAAACATTCTTTTTAGGTGACAAATCTGAGGAACTGTCCCAGATTGAGGTGTCATTATAGGAGGTTTTGGAAAAAATTGATACATTAAACAGAAATAAGTCACCAAGACCAGATGGTATTCACCCAAGAGTTCTGAAGGAACTCAAATGTAAAATTGCAGAACTATTAACTGTGGTATTATAACCTATCATTTAAATCAGCTTCTGTACCAGATGACTGGTTTCTAAAAAAAGGCTCCAGAGGCAAGCCCAGCAATTACAGGCTGGTAAGCCTAACTTCGGTACTGGGCAAATTGGCTGAAACGATAGTAAAGAGCAGAATTACTAGACACGTAGATGAACACAATTTGTTGGGGGAAGAGTCAACATGGTTTTTGTAAAGGGAAATCATGCCTCACCAATCTACTAGAATTCGCTGAGGGGGTCAACAGGCATGGGGACAAGGGGGATCCAGTGGATCCAGTGTACTTAGATTTTCAGAAAGCCTATGACAAGGTCCCTCACCAAAGGCTCTTAAACAAAGTAAGGTGTCATGGGATAAGAGGGAAGGTCCTCCCATGGATCAGTAACTGGTTAAAAGATAGGAAACAAAAAGTAGGAATAAATGGTCAGTTTTCAGAATAGGGAGAGGTAAATAGTGGTGTCCCTCAGGGGTCTGTACTGGGACCAGTCCTATTCAACATATTTATAAATGATCTGGAAAAAGGGGTAAAGAATGAGGTGGCAAAATTTGCACAGGATACAAAACTACTCAAGAGAGTTACATCCAAAGTAGACTTCGAACAGTTATAAAGGGACCTCACAAAAAAGTGACTGGGCAACAAAATGGTAGATGCAATTCAATGTTGACAAATGCAGAGTAATGCACATTGGAAAACATAATCCCAACTATACATATAAAATGATGGGGGTCTAAACAGGGCCGACTCCAGGCACCAGCTCTGGAGAGGGGCAGCACATCCAGCTATTCAGCGGCAATTTGGCGGACGGTCCCTCACTCCCACTTGGAGCGAAGGACCTTCCGCCGAATTGCCGCCACAGATCGCGATCGCGGCCTTTTTTTTTTTTTTTGACGTTTGGAGCAGCAAAAACCCTGAAGCCGGCCCTGGGTCTAAATTAGCTGTTACCACTCAAGAAAGAGATCTTGGAGTCATTGTGGATAGTTCTCTGAAAACATCTGATCAGTGTGAAGTGGCAGTCAAAAAAGCTAACAGAATGTTGGGAATCATTAGGAAAGGGATAGATAATAAGACAGAAAAATATCATCTGCTCCCCATCTTGAATACTGCATAGAGATCTGGTCGCTCCATCTCAAAAAATATATATTTGAATTGGAAAAGGTACAGAAAAGGGCAACAAAAACTATTAGGGGTATGGAACAGCTTCCATAGGAAGATAGATTAATAAGACTGGAACTTTTCAGCTTGGAAAATAGGTGACTAAGGGAGGATATGATAGAGGTCTATAAAATCATGACTGGTGTGGAAAAAGTAAATAAGGAAGTGTTATTTACTCCTTCCTAGAACACAAGAACTAGGGGTCACCCAATGCAGTTAATAGGCAGCAGGTTTAAAACAAACAAAAGGAAGTATTTCTTCACCCAACACACAATCAACCTGTGGAACCGTTTGCCAGAGGATGTTGTGAAGGCCAAGACTATAACAGGGTTCAAAAAAGAACTAGATACATTCATGGAGGATAGGTCTATCAATGGCTATTAGCCAGGATGGGCAGGGATGGTGTCCCTAGCCTCTGTTTGCTAGAAGCTGGGAACGGGCGACAGGGGATGGATCATTTGATGATTCCCTGTTCCGTTCATTCTCTCTGGGGCACTTGGCATTGGCCACTTTCAGAAGACAGGATATTGGTCTAGATGGACCTTTGGTCTGACCCAATATGGCCGTTCTTATGTTCTTAACTCAGAGCGTCACCAAACCTTGCCAGAACAACAGATGCAAAACCTGCAGACATTCTGCCACTGCTACCAGGACCAGTACCCTCCGCAACACACCTTTCAAGATCCATTGCATGGATGGCAGGAATAGGGTGACCAGATGTCCCAATTTTATAGAGACAGTCCTGATTTTTGGAGCTTTTTCTTACATAGGCACCTATTACCCCCCACCCTCTGTCCCGATTTTTCACACTTGCTGTCTGGTCACCCTAGACGGGTATAATAGGCCAGGGGAGGCTCAGTTCCTGTGGTGCTGCCGCTGCCTCAGTTGCAGGATTTGGTGGGGGAAGTTTTTGCTTTATTATGCCCCATGCAGGTTCTGGGACGGCTGAGGAGGTAGTATGTGCTATTCAGCTTCCCAGGTTCATCAGTAATCTCTCTGGACTTCAGAGAGATTACTGATGAACCCAGGAAGCCAAGTAGCAAATACCGCCTCCTCAGCCGCCCCGGAACCTGCATGGGACATATCAAAAGCTTCTTCGGGATGAGAGTGAGATGCTTTTTCCCTGGGCCGTTTGGGGTCTGCGGAGGGGAGATGCGGAGTGGCAGCGGCTGGCCCAGGGCTCCTCCGGGAAGGTCGTGGGGGGGGGGGACTCAGGGCACCCCCAGGCAGGTGGGAGGGGAGTTGGAGCTTCGGCCGGCCTGGGGCTACTCCAGCCAGGGGTGGGCACTCAGGCCAGCCTGCAGCTCCTCCAGCCGGTGCAGGGGGGCGCTTGGGCCTCTGGCCATCTCAGGGCTCCTCTGGGTGGGGTGGTCTTGGGGCTCTGGCCATGGGGTATGTGTGTGCGTGCAGGCAGAAGAGCAGAGCCGGGGGCTAGTCTCCCCAAAGGGGGGGCTCCACCCACCAGCCATGATCCATTGGTCCTATGCATGCCTATCACAACATATGGTGTACGTCATCAAATGCATCACGTGCCCCAATAACAAATATATGGGTGAAACCAGACAATCACGACACTCTCAAATGAACTCACGCAGAAAAATGATAAAAGACAAAAACGTCCTCTCACCTGTGGGCAAACAGTTGTCACAAAGCAGGCTATGACTCCATGTCTGACCTCTCAGTGCTCGCCTTCAAAGGAAACACGCACAACACATGCAAAAGACAAGCCTGGGAATGTAAATTCATAACTCTGCCAGTCACTAAAAACCAGGAACTTACCAGAGACACTGGTTTTATGACACATTACAACAGTTTGTGACGCATCCTACAGCCTTCTAACCCTCCCTTATCCAAGGACTGCAGAAGTGGTAATTGCCCACTTCCTTTTAAGTGGTCTCCCACAACGTGTGAACCCCTTATGCTTATTCTGTCCCATCTTGTATTTAGCTTGGACTCTCTGGTTACCATTTCCAGACCTGAGGAAGAACTCTGTGAAGCTCAAAAACTTGTCTCATCCACCAATAAAAGTTGGTCCAATAAAATATACTTCCTCACTTACCTTGTGTCTCTGGTCTCCTGGGACCAACACGGCTACAACAATCCTGCAAACAATTTTTTTTTTAATCAGACATGAAATATCAAGCTGCTCATATCTTGCATCAACCACCATTTTGTGGAATTCCATTCAGGAACAATGATTTAACACGACACAGCTTGGATACCAGCTCTGGGTTCTCTTTTTTTCTGGACCCTTTGGATAAGCTCCTGGCCCTACTGAAGTCAATGGGAGTTTTGCCATTGATGTCAACAAAGCCAGGATTTCACCCCTACTGTTTCTGTCTGTTCCACTTTTTGGGTGGGATTTATAAAAAAGCGCCAAATTTCAGTAGTAGGTGGGCACCTGACTCCTTTAACAATACCAGGCTCCTTTAACAATACCAGGCTCCTTTAACAATACCAGATAACCCATCATCCCGCCTTGGGAAAAGAAGAGAGGAAATAGAAAGAGACACAGCAAACAACAGGAGTGTCACTCACCTCCCCACAGAGCCAGTGGTGATGAGCATGGTATAAATGTAGCATGATGGACATCTGTAAAATAGCACTTCCCTGCCTCGCCGGGGTGTTGTGAGTGTAACCATGTTAAAGACTGTGAGGTGCTCAGGTGCCATGGCATCGGGGGACCACAGACAGAGAGATCTAGGCTGATTAGTGATATTTGTTCTGCTGTGTACTCTGTCCTGACACCTTTGCAGAGCCGCATTTTGATTAAAAAGACAAGTTAAAATACAATTTTTGAAAGCAGGAACAATCAAGATACTTGTGTTTGGTTCTAATTACAATCCAGGGCCTACTTCTCAGGTCCTTATCGCCTTTCTTCTCAGACAAAACCCTCCTTACTATGGGTAGATGGGGCCTTCATCTTACAAGGTGTACCCCTCCTTCCTGGTGAGATGGCACAAGACCTCCCTGATCGCGGCTCTGGGAGTTGAGGGGAGGGAGAGTAGGGGCTATGTGTCTGTTATCCCCGCCCATCCACTGGCTCTGCCCCATTCCATGGCAGCCAGCAGACCTGCCTGAGTGCCCAAGAAGGAGCATGCTACATCTAAAAAGGACACCCCTCCAGTGGGAGAGGATTATTAATTGTAGGAGAGGCCCTAGCTGACAATGAGGTGCTGTGCAGACCCTTAGTGAGGGACAGTCCCTGCTGCAAACAGCTCACAATCTACATAGACAAGGCAGGCAAAGGGGGGGAAGGGAAACAGAGGCAGAGAGATGGGAGGTGGCTTGCCTAAGGTCACTCATCAGATCAGCAGCAAAGCCAAGAGTAGAATCTAGGTCTCCTAGCTCCCAGTGCAGTGCCTAGTCACTGGACCACACAGCCTCCTGATCCTGGAGAACAATAGCACCTTGGAGACACAATGCCCCCAGGGCAGCTCAACTATCCACCTCCCCTTTCTCTGGTGTCTGCCTAATGCTATTGTCCAGCCATAAGTAAGGCCCTGGACATTTAACCTTTGGGCTGCACAGCATGTTCCCACAGGTGTCTCTGAATATCTCTGAAAACAACGCAAAGCGTAGAAACTAGAAACCGAGGTCTAAAGTCTTAGTTTAAGGAACAGCCTAACGATCCCTTTGCCAGGACAACGCTGTTAATGTTAGTTAATGTCGGAAAGGTGCCATGGAAGTGCTTCAGGATTAATAATAATACTGCAAGTGCATATGCCACATTGATTCACTACAGAGAAGTACCAAATGAGGCCCAGTGCTTAGCACCCTCCCCAGGCTCTCTCTGCCCCTAGGGCCAGAGACCCCATTCACCCTCCTCCTGTAGCGGCTCCGCTCAAGCACAAGGGGTCTGGGCACCCTCTGCGTGCCCCCCCATGCATTCCATACCCCCATCCCAGCCTGCACTCCAGCCTCACCCCGCACACACTGCACCACTAGCCCACCCCAGTCTGCACCCCCACCTGGTCCCCTACACTTTGCACCACCAGACCCCCCCCCCCCCCAACTACCTCCTGCCTGCCCCCAGCAACTTTCTACCCCTCCCACACACCTTTCCAGGTGAGTTTCAGGCTGTTGAAGCATCAGCCGCAGTGCAAGTCCAGTGCAGCCAGGGTAGGGTTACCATATTTCAGCAAGCAAAAAAGAGGACGGGAGGAGCCCTGCCCTAGCCCCGCCCCTGCCCCTCCCACTTCCCGCCCCCCTCAGAACCCCCAACCATCCCCCCGTTCCTTGTCCCCTGACTGCCCCCTCCTGGGACCCCTGCCCCTAACTACCCCCCAGGACTCCTCCCCCTACCTAAGCCTCCCTGCCTCTTGTCCCCTGACTGCCCCAACCCTTATCCACACCCCCACCCCCACACAGACCCCTGGGACTCCCACGCCCCATCCAACCACTCTCCACCCCCTGACAGCTCCCCCCCCAGAACTCCCAACCCCCCCACTCCTTGTCCCCTGACTGTCCCCTCCTGGGACCCCTGCTCCTAACTGCCCTCCAGAACCCCACCCCCTACCTAAGCCTCCCTGTTCCTTGTCTCCTAACTGCCCCTCCAAAGACCCCCCCAACTGCCCCCCAGGACCCTACCCCCTACCTGTACCCTGACTGCCCAAAACCTTCTCCACCCCCCCAAAAAGCCCCCCCCGAACTCCCAACCCCCCCCCGTCTCTTGACTGCCCCCTCCAAAATCTCCCTGCCCCTTCTCCTGCCCCCTGGCCCCCTTACCCCGCCGCTCAGAACAGGGTGTTGGGCTCTGTGTGGAGCCGGACACGTGGCTGCGCTCCCCAGCGCAACACACAACCCGGTCCCTGGCCCTGCACAGTGCTGCGGGAGCGGGGCGCTGGGCTGCAGGGGAGGAGGGGCTGCCGAGGCCGATGCAAACGGCCCGGCCGGCCAGCTCAGAATGCGGGGGGGGGGCAAGGAGGAGGAGCTCTACAGCTGCTCCGGAATCTAGCCCGGCAAGCTGCAGGGGGAAGGGCTCTGCAGAGCCCCAGGTGAGAGGCTGACTTTCCTGCAGCCTTCCCAGCCGCACCTCGTTCTGCCTTGGGGGGAATCCCAGACATTTTGAGTGATTTACAAATTCCCCCCCGGACGCTATTTTTAAACACAAAAAGGAGGACATGTCCGGGTAAATCCGGACGAATGGTAACCCTAAGCCAGGGCAGGGCCCCAGGGCTGGACCCAGAGTGGCAGGTGTAGGCCAGGCACAAACCTAGAGCCACAGGGTTGGCTGCATTTGTGGCCTAACGCCCAGCAGTGCAGTGCTGCCAGGAACCACCCCAAGCTGTTCAGCACCTGAGCCATAGACAGGACCGTACCTGCAACAGGAGCGGCTGGGGAAGGGCGGAGTGCTTCGTGGCAGCTGGGCTGGTGGCCACTTCCTGCTCCTCGGAGCCCCTGGAGATGGTGGCTGTGTAGTCTGCCTCTAGGCAAACTGTGCTGTAACTAAAATGGTGCCTATGGTAGGGTGCTATCTGCTGGTTGGCCCTCATAACCTCATGGGTCCTGGTGTAACCACACCACTTGTACCATTATAGCTATGCCCCGGCGACCAGGATTGTGTTCAGGGTGTTCTACCTCCCCATGCATGAGTCCAAGTACAGGTTCTGTGCATCACCTGCTGATGAAAGAACAGGAGTACTTGTGGCACCTTAGAGACTAACAAATTTATTAGAGCATAAGCTTTCGTGGACTACAGCCCACTTAAACCTGCTGATGAAAGATGCCATGTGTCTTTTTTGGGAAGCAGAAGGCTGTGTACAGTGTGCCCTGTGCCTAGGGTGACCAGATAGCAAGTGTGAAAAATCGGGACAGGGAGTGGGGGTAATGGGCACCAATACAATAACTCCTCGCTTAACGTTGCACAGTTATGTTTCTGAAAAATGCAACTAAGTGAAACGATGTTAAGCAAATCCAATTTCCCCATAAGAATTAATGTAAATAAGGGGGATTAGGTTCCAGGGAAATTTTTTTTTACCAGACAAAAACTCTCTCTCTCTCTCTCTCTATATATATATATATATATATATACACACACACACACACACACACCTCTACCCCGATATAACGTGACCCGATATAACACAAATTCGGCTATAATGCAGTAAAGCAGTGCTCCGGGGGGCAGGGCTACGCACTCCAGCAGATCAAAGGAAGTTTGATATAACGCGATTTCACCTATAACATGGTAAGATTTTTTGGCTCCCAACGACAGTGTTATATCGGGGTAGAGGTGTGTATACACACACACACACACACAGTATAAGTTTTAAACAAACAATTTAATACTGTACACAGCAATGATGATTGTGAAGCGTGGTTGAGGTGGTGAAGTTAGAGGAACAGGGAGAGGGTAGGATATTTCCCAGGGAATGCCTTACTGCTAAATGATGAACTAGCATTCGGCTGAGCCCTCAAGGGTTAACACATTGTTGTTAATGTAGCCTCACACTCTACAAGGCAGCACGAATGGAGGGAGGGGAGACAGCATGGCAGACAGAGACAGAGACACACATCCTGTGTGTGTGTGTGTGTGTGTGTGTGTGTGTGTGTGTGTGTGTGTGTGTGAGAGAGAGAGAGAGAGAGAGATTTTTCAGAAAAATATCCATTCTCGATTTTAAAAATTGTCATTGATTGAGAATCCACCATGACCTTTGGTAAATTGTTTCAATGGTTACTCTCCATCACGTCAAAAATTTACGTCTTATTTCCAGTCTGAATTTGTCTAGCTTCACCTTCCAGCTATTGGATCATGTCTGCTAGATTGAAGAGTCCATTATTAAATATTTGTTCCCCATGTAGATGCTTATAGACTGTAATCAAGTCACCCCTTAACCTTCTCTTTGTTAAACTAAATAGATTGAGCTCCTTGAGTCTATCAATATAAGGCAGGTTTTCTAATCCTTTAATCATTCTTGTGGCTCTTCTCTGAACCCACTCTAATTTATCAACCTCCCTCCTGAATTATGGGCAGAACTGGAGATGGTATTCCATCAGCGGTCGCACCAGTGCCAAATACAGAGGTAAAATAACCTCTATACTTTTATTTGAGATTCCCCTGTTCATGCATCCCAGGATCACATTAGCTCTTTTGGCCACAGCATCACATTGGGAGCTCATGTTCAGCTGATTATGCACCATGACCCCAAATCTTTTTTCAGAGTGCCCCATCCTGTAAATATGGCCTATGTTCGTTGCTCCTAGATGTTAACATTTACAATCTGTTGTATTAAAACATATATTGTTTGCTTGCACCCAGTTTACTAAGCAATCCAGATCACTCTGAATCAGTGACCTGTCCTCTTCATTATTTACCACTCCTCTACTTTTTGGGTCATCTGCAAACTTTATCAGTGAAGATTTTATGTTTTCTTTCAGGTCATTCATTATTATAAACTTCCCCTTTCTTCCATTGGTTATATATTCATTTTTTATAGCTGCCTTCACTTCCCCTCTAAATCAGGTCAGTTTTTTAATCAATACAGTCTTCTTCCTAGACTAAGGCTTTTGGGGCACCTAGTAAGGTATCCTTAAATTATTCCCAATTATCATTCACATTTTTCTGATTAAATTCTTTCTCCCAGCTGATTTGTCTCATAATTGTTTTCAGCTTTGTGAAATTGGCCCTATTAAAGCACCAAGTATATATATTACTGGTCTGGACTTCATTCTGCTTGCATGTTATAAATGTGATCAAGTCATGTCACTTGTACCTAAGCTATCATTAATTTTTAGTTCTGTGATCAATTCCTCATTATCTGTTAGGACAAGGTCTAATATAGAATCCCCCCGTGTTCGCTGCAACACTTTTTGAGTCAGGAAATTGTCATCTATAATGTTTAGAAATTCCAAGGATGTTTTAGTATTGGCAGCATGAGATCTCTACCATATGTCACTCAAACTGAAGTCTCCCATGATCACACAGGTTTTTTCCCCCACACTTATAGATAGGTGTGTAAGGAGGCAGTTATCCTGTTCCCTAATGTGATTTGGCGGTCTGTAGCAGACACCAATTAGTGCCCCATCTTGTGCTTTATCTGTTAGAACATTGATCCATAAGCATTCAAGATCATTTTCTTCCAAGTAATCAGTGACTAGGAAACAGGTAATGTCATTTTTGACAAAGAGTGCCACTCCCTCTCCCCTTTTGCGCACTCGATCCTTCCTAAATCAGTTATAACCATTGATCTTAACATTTGACTCATCCCACCAGGTTTCAGTAATACCAGCTAGATTGAATTTATGCTAATAAATGAGCAATTCCAATTCCTCTGTTTGTTATCCATTCTCCTAGCATTGGTGTATAAGCACTTCAAGTATTTCTTCTCTTCATGTCCTTTGGTTCCTTGATTAATTTTGTTCTCAACATCTCTATTTTGTGCTGAGTGCTCATATGTTCCCTCTTTTTACCCTCCCCTTTTGTTTAAACTAATAGTTTAATACTCTTCTCACTACTCTAGCCAGCCTGTCCCCAGGAGATTGGTTCCCCTTCTACTGAGATGGAGGCTATCCAAACTATATAGCCCCCTCTCCCTATAGAAGCCAGACCAACATTCCACAAAACCAAAACCCACCATCACTTACCTAGCCAGTAGTTCCTTCACTTGTGGGACAGCAAGGATCTTAAAGAAGATTTCTTGGACATTCTTTTTCAGCATGCTTCTGTGTTCCCTGAAGTCATCTACTATCTGGAAGATATCCCATGACATACTGTCATTATTACCTAAATGAACCATCACCAATGGATCCTGGTCTGTCAACTTCAGAAGCCTATCCAATCTTAGAGTGATATCTCATGTCTTGGCTCTGGGAAGGCAGCACACCATCCTGTTGACCACCTGTCCATTGCAGAATTTCTTTTGGTTCTTCTGAATATTGAGTCTCCAAGAAGAAACATCCATCTGCCTTGGATGCTTGGAGAACTCTTTGTGGGCAAACTTGATTTTCTTACAGGTTGGGCTGAACTGACATCCACGCGTGTCTTGTACATTTCTCCATTCCCTTGGACCTACTGGATCTCGAGAGGTATCTTCAAAAGTTTCCACATTGAGGACCTGGTATCGATTTAAAACTTCTAGCTGTGTGGAATTCCTCCTGATCCTCTACTCTCCGGTGGCCACAGCATGCCTGTCTGTCTCCAGTCATGTAGAATACTGCCATGATCTCTTGCCACTAGTGGTTATGAACTGCTAGGTTTCCTCTCTGACTTCCTCTCACTCCAAATCCTTGGTGGCCAGCTCCATTCTTCCTTGAACCTGGTGTAATGGTGGTTCCTGAAACTAGCTGTCCAGGAACTCCTAAGCTTCTCTAATTCACAGCTCCTCCAATCCAAGAATTTTTCTTCCAGCACAGCTACTATAAATTGGTACTTCAGGCACATGAAATCCCTGCAGTCTTCAGGCAGGAAGAGTACGGCACATCTGTCGCATGTCACCACTGTTCCATCACTAGCCATCTTTCCAATTTCACCCATTATGAACTAGACTCTTCCATTAAGAGATTAAAAAAGGGACTTTCCCAGGCTCACACCTGAAATTCATATTCAGATACATCTTTGGTCACCAACCACCTAGAACACTGTGCATTTTGGAGGTTTGTCTAGCAAAATCGTGCTTCTGCCAAGAACATAGCCCTGCTATTGATGCCAGTGCTCCCTTCTTGGATGATAGACAAGACGCACAATCTGGATCTTCACACTTCAGAAAGATAATCTCTTTCAAGCCTCCCCTAAAAATAGAAGTAGCGATGGAGAAGAACAATCAGTACTATGTTTCAGCTGTGGGCACCAGAGTCGTGAAGAGAAGTCACTCCAAGTAATAATAACCCATGTCATAACTATAAAGGGAAGGGTAATAGCTGTCCTGTGTACAGTACTATAAATCCCTCCTGGCCAGAGACTCCAAAATCCTTTTCCCTGTAAAGGGTTAAGAAGCTCAGGTAACCTGGCTGGCATCTGACCTAAAGGACCAATAAGGGGACAAGATACTTTCAAATCTTGGGGGGGGAAGGCTTTTGTTTGTGTTCTTTGTTTGGGAGTGTGTTCGTTCTCGGGGACTGAGAGGGACCAGACATCAATCCAGGTTCTCCACATCTTTCTAAACAAGCCTCTCCTATTTCAAACTTGTAAGTAAATAGCCAGGCAAGGCGTGTTAGTTTTCCTTTGTTTTTCTCAACTTGTAAATGTACCTTTTACTAGAGTGTTTCTCTTTGTTTGCTGTACTTTGAACCTGAGACTAGAGGGGAGTCCTCTGAGCTCTTTAAGTTTGATTACCCTGTAAGGTTGATTTCCATACTGATTTTACAGAGATGATTTTTACCTTTTTCTTTAATTAAAAACCTTCTTTTTAAGAACCTGATTGATTTTTTCCTTGTTTTAGATCCAAAGGGGTTTTGGATCTTGATTCACCAGGAGTTGGTGGGAGGAAGGAGGGGAATGGTTAATTTCCCCTTGTTTTAAATCCAAGGGGTTGGATTTGTTTTCACCAGGGATTTGGTGAAGGTTTTTCAAGGTTTCCCAGGGAGGGAATCCATTGAAAATGGTGGCAGCCGAACCAGAGCTAAGCTGGTAATTAAGCTTAGAAGTTTTTATGCAGGCCCCTACATTTGTACCCTAAAGTTCAAAGTGGGGATCTCAGTCCTGACATGGTGAATAGCGGTGGGATCATTTTATACCCAAAAAGCCAGTGAGATTTTTTTTCCTTCTAGCTGCTTGGAAAGCCGAGCTAGAAGTAGATAGATGCATATCTTATCTCTCCTTGCCTGAAGGCAGAGGTGTTAAGTTTTTTTTACAGGTCCTTTGTTAAGAGAAGGGTTCAATTAGCAAATGACTGGTAAAAGGTATTTACAAGCTGAATTGTTTTTTTTTCTTTTTACATCCTCCGGAGTAGCTAGTTAGAAAGTTACTGTTAACTCTGCAGCAGCCAGAGCTGAGAGCTTCCCAGTTTGTCAACTGCAAAGGGGGTGACCCAGCACAAGAAAACAGGAAAATGACTACCAAAGAAGTAGCTAACAAAATAGAACTGGCCAAACTAGAAGCAGAAGAAAATGAAAGAAAACATCAGAGACTGCTTCAATTAACAAAACTCGAGACAGAGCAGAGAGAAAGAGAAGAAAAAGCCAAAGAGGAGGCCCACAAGAGAGAGATGGAGCTGAAAGAAAAAGAGATGAAGATGAAAGAAAAAGAGATGGAGGAGAGAGAAAAAGAAAGGAAGCATGAACTGGAAGTAGCAAAGGCTAAGCAGGATGCACCAGCCAATGCTAACAACCCCCCTCCAGGTACCACTTCCCATCCCAGAAGATTCCCCACCTACAAGGCAGGCGATGATACTGAGGCCTTCTTAGAAAATTTTGAAAGGGCCTGCCTTGGATACAGCATCGCTATAGACCAGTACATGGTAGAGCTGAGGCCGCAGCTCAGTGGACCCTTAGCAGAGGTGGCGGCTGAAATGCCTAAGGAACACATGAACAGTTATGAACTTTTTAAAAACAAGGCCAGACTCAGAATGGGGCTAACACCCGAGCATGCCCGTCGGCGGTTCAGAGCCCTAAAGTGGAAACCGGATGTGTCATTTACCCGTCATGCCTACCACATTGACAAAAATTGTGATGCCTGGGTATCAGGAGCAAATGTTAAATCTCTGGAAGATCTGCTTTCCCTAGTAAAAATGGAGCAGTTTTTAGAGGGTGTTCCTGAGGAAATAGAAAGGTACATCCTAGATAGGAAGCCCAAAACTGTAACTGAGGCGGGGGAGATTGGAGCCCAATGGGTGGAGGTGGCAGAAAAGAAAAAAACTAGTAGCAGTTGGAGCGAATATCAGAAGGGGCGAGCCGAAACAAAACCTTACCACCGGGGACAACCCAAGGCCCCACCCACATCTCAAGGGAAACCCCAGACGCCTTCTCACCCCACCACACCAGTCTCCACCAACCAACATCGCCCCGGTGATACCTTAGCAGGGCGATGTTTTAAATGTAATGAACTGGGACATATAAAGGCTCACTGCCCCAAGAACCCTAACCGATTACAGTTCATTACACCCCAATCACACCAAAGATCCCCAAACCCAGATGCCTCTCTCATACCCTCGGAGCGAAGGGAAACCTTGAGAGTGGGCGGAAAGAAGGTTACCGCCTGGAGGGACACTGGGGCTCAAGTGTCAACTATCCACCAATCCCTAGTGGACCCCAAACTCATCAACCCAGAGGCTACAGTGACAATTCAACCCTTCGTGTCACAATCTGTAACCTTGCCTACAGCCACGTTGCATGTCCAGTACAAGGGCTGGTCAGGAATGTGGACTTTTGCAGTCTATGACAATTATCCCATTCCCATGCTGCTGGGGGAAGATTTGGCCAACCATGTGAAGGTAGCCAAGAGGGTGGGAATAGTCACCCGCAGCCAGGCTAAGCAAGCTTTCACCCCCATCCCTGTTCCTGAGCCGTCCACCAGGGCCCCGTCTGTGTTACCGGAGACCCAGACAAAGGTGGTGGAACTGGATCCTCTGCCAACGACTGCAACAGCCGTAGTGGATCCAATCCCAGAGACCCAGCCAAAGCCAGTCCCAGAACCGGAACTGGCAACGCAACCAGCACCAGAACCATTGCCAGCCCTGAGTCCAGCGCTTGCAAACCCGTCTACAACTCCAACGCCAGAGGGCACCAGCGAGCCTGAACTGGCAGAAGCAGCAGATAAGCCTACCCAAGAGGCTCAGCCAGAGCCTGAGATACCACATAGTGCACCAGCGGACAGCGGTTCACAGTCAATGGAAACAGCCCCAGCACCTGCATCGCTTCCAGAGGGACCAAGCCCCAGTCCACAGTCCAAGGAGGAACTGATGTCTCCAGCATCAAGGGAACAGTTCCAGGCCGAGCAGGAAGCAGATGACAGCCTTCAGAAAGCTTGGGCGGCGGCGCGGAGCACCCCACCGCCTCTCAGCTCTTCTAATCGATCCCGGTTTGTTGTAGAACAAGGACTTTTATACAAGGAGACTCTTTCTGGTGGGCACCAGGAAGACTGGCATCCTCAAAGACAGTTGGTAGTTCCCACTAAGTATCGGGTAAAGCTCTTGAGCTTAGCCCATGATCATCCCAGTGGCCATTCTGGGGTGAACAGAACCAAGGACCGGTTGGGGAAGTCCTTCCACTGGGAGGGAATGGGCAAGGACGTTGCTAATTATGTCCGGTCTTGTGAGGTGTGCCAACGAGTGGGAAAACCCCAAGACCAGGTTAAAGCCCCTCTCCAGCCACTACCCATAATTGAGGTCCCATTTCAGCGCGTAGCTGTGGATATTCTGGGTCCTTTCCCAAAGAAGACACCCAGAGGAAAGCAGTACGTACTGACTTTCATGGATTTTGCTACCCGATGGCCGGAAGCAGTACCCTTAAGCAACACCAGGGCTAAAAGTGTGTGCCAGGCATTAACAGACATTTTTGCCAGGGTAGGTTGGCCCTCCGACATCCTTACAGATTCGGGAACTAACTTCCTGGCAGGAACCATGGAAAACCTGTGGGAAGCTCATGGGGTGAATCACTTGGTTGCCACCCCTTACCACCATGAAACCAATGGCCTGGTGGAGAGGTTTAATGGAACTTTGGGGGCCATGATACGTAAATTTGTAAATGAACACTCCAATGATTGGGACCTCGTGTTGCAGCAGTTGCTTTTTGCCTACAGGGCTGTACCACATCCCAGTTTAGGGTTTTCACCATTTGAACTTGTGTATGGCCGTGAGGTTAAGGGGCCATTACAGTTGGTGAAGCAGCAATGGGAGGGGTTTACGCCTTCTCCAGGAACAAACATTCTAGACTTTGTAAGCAACCTACAAAACACCCTCCAACATTCTTTGGCCCTTGCTAAAGAAAACCTAAAGGATGCTCAGGAAGAGCAAAAGGCCTGGTATGATAAACATTCCAGAGAACGGTCCTTCAAAGTAGGAGACCAAGTCATGGTCTTAAAGGCAATCCAGGCCCATAAAATGGAAGTGTCGTGGGAAGGACCATTCACGGTCCAGGAGCACCTAGGAGCTGTTAACTATCTCATAACTTCCCCCACCTCCAACATAAAGCCTAAGGTATACCATGTTAATTCTCTTAAGCCCTTTTATTCCAGAGAATTAAACGTTTGCCAGTTTACAGCCCAGGAAACAGATGACGCGGAGTGGCCTGAAGGTGTCTACTACGAAGGAAAAAAGGATGGTGGCGTGGAAGAGGTGAACCTCTCCATGACCCTTGGACGTCTGCAGCGACAGCAGATCAAGGAGCTGTGCACAAGCTTTGCACCAATTTTCTCAGCCACTCCAGGATGGACCGAACGGGCATACCACTCCATTGACACAGGTAATGCTCACCCTATTAGAACCCCACCCTACCGGGAGTCACCTCATGCCAAAACTGCTATACAAAGGGAGATCCAGGACATGCTACAGATGGGTATAATCCGCCCCTCTAAGAGTGCATGGGCATCTCCAGTGGTTCTAGTTCCCAAACCAGATGGGGAAATACGCTTTTGCGTGGACTACCGTAAGCTAAATGCTGTAACTCGTCCTGACAACTATCCAATGCCACGCACAGATGAGCTATTGGAGAAATTGGGACATGCCCAATTCATCTCTACTTTAGACTTAACCAAGGGGTACTGGCAAGTACCACTAGATGAACCCGCTAAGGAAAGGTCAGCCTTCGTCACCCAGGCAGGGGTGTATGAATTCAATGTACTCCCTTTCGGATTGCGAAATGCACCCGCCACCTTCCAAAGACTTGTAGATGGTCTCCTAGCGGGATTGGGAGAATCTGCAGTTGCCTACCTCGATGATGTGGCCATTTTTTCTGATTCATGGGTAGAGCACATGGAGCACCTGGAAAAAGTTTTCGAGCGCATCCAGCAGGCAGGACTAACTGTTAAGGCTAAAAAGTGTCAAATAGGCCAAAACAGAGTGACTTACCTGGGGCACCAGGTGGGTCAAGGAACTATAAATCCCATACAGGCCAAAGTGGATGCTATCCAAAAGTGGCCGGTTCCAAAGTCTAAGAAACAGGTCCAATCCTTCTTAGGCTTGGCTGGATATTATAGGCGATTTGTACCCCACTACAGCCAAATCGCCGCCCCGCTGACAGACCTAACCAGAAAGAAACAGCCAAATGCAGTTCAGTGGACTAATGAGTGTCAAAAGGCCTTTAACCAGCTTAAGGCAACACTCATGTCTGACCCTGTGCTAAGGGCCCCAGACTTTGACAAACCGTTCCAAGTAACCACAGATGCGTCCGAGCGAGGCGTGGGAGCAGTTTTAATGCAGGAAGGACCGGATCAAGAATTCCATCCTGTCATATTTCTCAGTAAGAAACTGTCTGAGAGGGAAAGCCATTGGTCAATCAGCGAAAAGGAATGCTATGCCATTGTGTATGCGCTGGAAAAGCTACGCCCATATGTTTGGGGACGGCGTTTCCAACTACAAACAGACCATGCTGCGCTACAGTGGCTTCATACCGCCAAGGGAAATAACAAAAAACTTCTTCGGTGGAGTTTAGCTCTCCAAGATTTTGATTTTGAAATACAACACATTTCGGGAGCTTCTAACAAAGTGGCTGATGCACTCTCCCGGGAAAGTTTCCCAGAGTTAACTGGTTAACAATTGTTTTTGGAATGAAACATATTGTTAGTTTTTATATAATCAGTAGTATGTCTAAAGGTACATGTGTCTTATTAACTCTGTTTTCTCCTAGAACTCCAGGAAGAAATCACAGCCAGTGTGGAACCGAACATCCAACACTATCTGTGATTTGGGGGGCGTGTCATAACTATAAAGGGAAGGGTAATAGCTGTCCTGTGTACAGTACTATAAATCCCTCCTGGCCAGAGACTCCAAAATCCTTTTCCCTGTAAAGGGTTAAGAAGCTCAGGTAACCTGGCTGGCATCTGACCTAAAGGACCAATAAGGGGACAAGATACTTTCAAATCTTGGGGGGGGAAGGCTTTTGTTTGTGTTCTTTGTTTGGGAGTGTGTTCGTTCTCGGGGACTGAGAGGGACCAGACATCAATCCAGGTTCTCCACATCTTTCTAAACAAGCCTCTCCTATTTCAAACTTGTAAGTAAATAGCCAGGCAAGGCGTGTTAGTTTTCCTTTGTTTTTCTCAACTTGTAAATGTACCTTTTACTAGAGTGTTTCTCTTTGTTTGCTGTACTTTGAACCTGAGACTAGAGGGGAGTCCTCTGAGCTCTTTAAGTTTGATTACCCTGTAAGGTTGATTTCCATACTGATTTTACAGAGATGATTTTTACCTTTTTCTTTAATTAAAAACCTTCTTTTTAAGAACCTGATTGATTTTTTCCTTGTTTTAGATCCAAAGGGGTTTTGGATCTTGATTCACCAGGAGTTGGTGGGAGGAAGGAGGGGAATGGTTAATTTCCCCTTGTTTTAAATCCAAGGGGTTGGATTTGTTTTCACCAGGGATTTGGTGAAGGTTTTTCAAGGTTTCCCAGGGAGGGAATCCATTGAAAATGGTGGCAGCCGAACCAGAGCTAAGCTGGTAATTAAGCTTAGAAGTTTTTATGCAGGCCCCTACATTTGTACCCTAAAGTTCAAAGTGGGGATCTCAGTCCTGACAACCCATCATCAGCGATGGGACAAATCCTTTACTGTGCTGAGTCACCATATAGGCTGATAAAAGAGCTCAAATATGATGTGGGAGTGGTCTTTTTATTTTACTGTTAGCATCCACTATGGACAAAATTCTCCTCTCAGAGCTGTGGTGGAAAGCAACTGCTATACTCCGATTTCTTTGCAAGTGCAGGAATGGGACTTCCACACTTGGAGGGGACAGCCCGATATCAGTAGAGTGAGCATGCCTTATGACCCTATGGAAGGAATTTTGACTTCTTTCTTTGGAGAAGAAAAAAAGAAGGGTAGCGTCCTGGATGCTGTAGAAAAGTAAGATTGCATCTACCACATTGGAGATACTCTTCAAGTTCACCTGTTCACTTGTGTGGAAACAACAGCACCCCTCATAATGTGCCTTGGTCACTTACAGATGATGTGATTTGCTACCTATCATCAGCCATGAAACAGAGTTGCTTTAAATTTAAGCACCTAATTTTCTCCACATTTCTGAATATTTTGATAAAAAAAAAGCATGTGTAATATGTTCATTCCATGGGCCAATTCTTCTTCTTTTCTTAACATGCATCTCTCCATCTTACCTATAGACCACCTATCACTAAGGCTATGATTTTGGCATGGAAATTTTTAGTAAATTTCATGGCAGAGGTGCAGGAAAAAAAATGATAAGTCAGCAAAAGGGGAGAAGAGCCTTGGAGAGTGAGCTCACCTCAATGGTGGCTCCGGTCACATGGGGCTAGGCCTGGCTACCCACTGTGGGCATTGTGCATGGGGTTGCAGCACCACTCAGTTTTGGCTCATCTGCCCATCTATACATGGAGACAGAGAGGCGGACAAACTGAACCTGAGTGGCTTTGCAACTCTGTGCGCTAGGTTGCAATGCCATTTGGTTTGGAGGCCTAATCAAATGTGTTTTTACAACCTTTCCCAAGATTTCACAGGCTTTACTCAAATTCATGATTTTCATGGCCTCCGGCACAAAATCATAGCCTTAGCTATCTTCTCCCCTTTCCTTAACATGCACATCAGTCTAATCACCATCTCTATCTTGCCTATACCATCTGTCATCTCCTCTTTCCTTAACATCCACTTTGAGCACATCGCCTTCTCTCAACTTTACCACTAGACCACCAATCACCTCAATATCTACCTACCTAGGTACGCATATGACTCTATTGCCATATAGATTAGCAGTTTCCTATGGTGTTCCCTATAAACCTAGCAGACATCTCAGAACTGAGACAAGACTGTCTCCTTACACCTGATTTATTAATGTATCTGAATTACAGTAGCATCTCCTGGCCCTCATCACATCAGACTCCTGTTGCACCAGGCACTGGACAAATACAGAGCAGAGGGACAGTTCCTGTTGTGATAAATTTACAATCTAAAGCCATGGTCCTGCAAGCAGCTCTGTATGGACTGACCCTTGTGCCCACACAAAGACTCACTGAAGATCCTGGGGCGTCATGTGTATGAGGATCAGCCCATACAGGGCCATTTGAAGGATTAAGGCATAACTGAAGCCAAGGCAAGACTCGATGCTGAGGATAAGAAAGGGGAGGGAAGAACAGGAGCGGAAGGACAAGGGAAGTAGCAATGAGAGCATGAGAGTATCCTAGGCCAGTGACAATACAGCTGCCATGAATGATGTGTGACTTTCTTTTGTTTAACTATAAGACTATGTCTCCACTACAGTTTATGCCGGCATAATTTATGTCGCTCAGGAGCGTGAATAAACCACCCTCCTGAGCGACATAAGTTACGCTGACATAAGTGCTTGTGTGCACAGCGCTATGTCAGCAGAAGAGCTTCTCCCACCAACACAGCTTCTGCCGATCAGGAAGGTGGTTTTATTATGCCGACAGGAGAACTCTCTCCCATCGGCACAGAGCATCTTCATCAGATGTGTTACAGCAGCACAGGTGTGTCAGTATAGTCACAGTGCTCCCAGTGCACCGGGCGATCAGTCCCAGAGCACCAGGCGGCCGCGTCCCCAGCCCCAGAGTGCCGTGGTCCAAGCGCTGGGTGGGCAGCGCAGCCCTAGCGCCTGCCACCCGAGTCCCTGCGGGAGGCAGGCCAGCCAGTCCCAGCCCCAGCCAGCCTGGGCCAGGGCGGAGTGCCCGGAAGTGCAGGAGGGAGCCTGGGGGCAAAGCCATATCAGGCTGTTTGGGGAGGCACAGCCTCCCCCAGCCTACAATAACCACCGCCCATGCCTCCAGGCACTACTGCAATACAAAGAAATACTAATGACCATCTCAGATACTCTGCGCGGAATACAAGGGAGATGAAATCAGAACAGTTTGCACAGAACTGTATAAAATCTATCCCCCATCCTGCTGCACCGTTTGTCTCCTTTTCTCCCCTCTGCCTGCCTAAGGGTAATCTCATGTTTGTCCTCATTATCCTGGGCAACTGCTCTTTATGCTGAGACCTTTTGCCCTGCTTTAGGCACTTAGCGTTTTGCCACTGATGAGTTAATCCAGATTATTATTGTTCCTGTCAACTCCACAACTAGTCCTAATTAACTGGAACCCCTGATGCTGTAAGTAGCTGTAATAGGCAGAAAGCACCCAACTGATAGCGCAATCGTGGCCATGCCAAAAAGACGCAAAAGGGCCTTTCTGCGTTGTTGCCTTTAAGCTTTTCACAACTTAATTCCTGAGTGTTTTACTCGCATTAGTAGCCCTCCCCCGGAACCACACACACTAAGAGCCCCGGCTCCAGCAATCCCCACTTCACAGCGCATTGCGATGAAGAGCAGAAATTGAATTCAAGTGGGAAATGATCCATATGCTTAAACACGTTGTGCTCGGAGTATTACTGTTATCGAATTACAGCTAACTGGAGACTATTAATGTGCAATGCAACGCCATAGTTAGAGGAATTAACATGTGGATCTATTTGGGTTAGAATGGATTCAGGAACCCATGTTTTCATCGATGGATTGATTAGGCCCTCGTTTTCCCGTCTCGCTAACTCTTGTATGTGGATTCTGTTTAGAGATTTTCACCACCTGCCCATTTACATGGATTTCTGAGGCTGGCTTTCCTTGGAGCTCACGCTTAGCTCTGCTAATCCATCCCTGCTATAACCTGTGTTTGTTTGGGGAGAAAAACAGTTGCCTTCTAACTATAGGCAAGTGGAAGAGATTTTTGGATGAATGAGAATGAAAAATTATGAATATTTTGTGGGGGGGAACAGGGACTGTCCTTTTTAAATGGAGACAGAATATTGGGGGGAGGGGGAGACTTTTCTAGTTACCACCAAAGAATATATTTAAATAATGCCTAGAATTTAATATAGCTCTTTAGATTCATAGTCTATTTTACAGACAGGAATAAAATGAGGCACAGTGAGATTCAGTGACTCATTGAAGGTCACAGAGCCAGGAATAGCTATTATGATAAAAAAATGGGTGTTTGTACACAGTACATTTCTCTGTGTAAACAGCAAAGTGATTTTCACCAGCTCTGTGTAAAAATAGTTGTACCATATTAACTGTAGCAGTATAAAGCAGTAGAACCCTCCTGGTGTGGACACAGTTACAACAGTATAAATGTGCTTATGCTGGTATAGCTAGTCCTGTTTGGTGAGGGAAATACACTAGACTGGTAGAAGGCACGTTTATACTGGGATGGCTGTTTCCACACTAGGGGTTGTATTGGTATAGCTATATTGGTTAAGCCGATATAGTTACACCAGTCCAAAAACTGTATCTAGAGGAGGTCTTAGGGTCCGATTCTGCCACCCTTGTTCACAGTGAGTATTACCTTATTCTGTGAGTAGTTTCCGTGTACTACCCTGGAGTAAAGCATGGCAGAATCTGGTCCTCAGGGAATTCTCAGAGAACATTTAACATCGAAGTGTCTTTTCTAATCTGCCCTTGTAACAGACACTTTTTCACATAACCTTCTGGCTCACAGAGCTGAATGTATTTGTCGGCCAGACTTGGTCCTCTACACCATCTGGAAGCATGGAGAGGACCTCTGTTATGTCAGATTGCTGGGTAAAGAAACAGGTTCACTGGGAGCACATTCTGTGGAGTCACGGATTTAGCAGTATTCCTTCCACCTTGCTTGGTACAACACTTGAGTGGAATGGTTTTGGTTCAGTACACTGCAAAGCCATATTGTTTCCAAGGCTGGATTAAGATATAGGCACATTAGGGACATGCCCTGGCTCCCAGATCCTGGAGTCATGTGATGGTGATAGAAGCGCAACAAAAAATATGTTTCTAGCCTTCCTGGTTGCAAAGAAAAGCTGGAAGACATGACCCGAGTGTAACCAAATGCAGGGACATCAGCCTGAGTCTGCCGACAGCATGAGCCTCACTCTGAAACCTGGTGCTCAGGGCGGGGCCCTGCTGACACCACCCCAGCAGCAAAGCCTGGGGTTTGTTCCTCATTGCCACTCCCTTAATGGATCTGCTGGGGTAGTACATTGCGGGCCTCCACGTGGGGTGGATTAACCCAGCCCCGACTGTTTCCTATGGCATCATTTCTTCTGGAGCCCACGTTCAGACCATGACTGCAGCATCCCCACTCTCCCAGGGCAGCACTCGGTTTGTATCTCTCCTGCAGGCAGGCAGACAGCCTGGGTTTCTCTACCCTGGGGCATTACATGATGTTGGAACATGGTTTAGAGGAGCTGTGGTAACAAACACAATGTTAAATGCTTCATGTAGGCAAGGGACTATTGTGTTTAACATCCTATCAGCTAGTCCTGTAGACCCAAGGGTCACCCACAACCAGCTGCTATGACATTAATGAAACACAATAGGGCCCCTCTATGCTAAGTTGTGTTTATCATCATGTTAATTACCACAACTCTACAGGGTTTTGTTCGCACAGGATGTAATTTCCCCTGGCAGACAAACCCCCCCTTGATTACACACCCTCCCTGGAAGAGCCGGTCTCCACACTCCCAGGTCCCTTCATTCTGTCTCCTACAGCCACAAGGGCGTCTCCTGCATGCTGGAGGTGTGGGGTCTTCCAGGGTTTTCTGGGGTGAGGATGCTCCTGACAGTACTCAGCAGAGGGTAGCAAGGCTGGCTGCTGTTGAGCATTCACAATAGTAACACATTGCTGGTGTTGACAGACAGCATCACTGGGCTACCATGAAAATAGAAGCAGCCATTAACCACTGCAGTAATTACAGTCTAGGAGGCCAGGATTTGGGGGGGCAGCAATTCGGCGGTGGGGGGTCCTTCCGCGCTCCGGGTCTTCAGCGGCAATTCTGCGGCGGGTCCTTCACTCGCTCCGGGACCCGCCACCGAAGTGCCCTGAAGACTGGGAGCGCGGAAGGACACCCCCCCCCCCCCCCGCTGCAGAATTGACGATGACGACCGGGAGCGCGGAAGGACCCCCGCCTAGGGCACCAAAAACCCTGGCGCCGCTCCTGGCTGTAAGTCGACCTAACATAGGTCGACTTAAGTCTGTAGTGTAGGCATGCCCTTAGTGAGGTCTCTCTCTCTTCCGCTTTTTCACGATCTACAGCTCCAGGTGACCAAGCCCAATTTAAGCCTTGGAACCCAGGCTGTCATACAAGATTTGGGAAGTAAACAGTATGGTTTTCTGCACTATTTTAACCTTGAATGATTGATCTTGGATACTCTTTCTTGTGTAGCATTAAAAAGAATGCTCCATGCATGATATGCATAAGAGGGGGGAATGTTTTTTCTTGGCTGCCATTCCAGGACATTGCCTTGGGAATTCTGTTGGAAATGTGACAGGCCCTCAATGAGAAGAGTGGAAAATAAATACCAGGGGCCTGAGGCTGAAGTCACTGTGAGTTATAAGTTTCAGGATCAAGTCCTGAATGGGAAGTGTCTCATGTACAGTAGCAGAACTACATATAAACCAGCACAAATATTTCACATGATATTTCTGGCTTACAAGATGCACACACATAGATCTCTAACACAGACAGTCAACACATCTGGGTGCACTGCACACAACAGTAAAACATCTGGAAATGCTGTACAATAAACAAGGCATTCCCATGCACATACTCCATTGTTCAAAGCGAAAGCTCACCACAGAAATCTGTAGGGTGAATTTCTTATTTTACTTGGAAACTACTGTGACAAAGTTCCTCCTCTATCTTGGTGGGTCCTGTGCTTATTGGCGGATTTTCTTGCCTCAGAGATTCACCATGTGGGTTGGGAACAGCCCAGAGAACGTCCCCTCTGGAAGAACCCACAGTCCAGGTCAATTGGGAGGTTTGGGGGGGAACCCGGGCCCGCCCTCTACTCCAGGTTCCAGCCCAGGGCCCTGTGGACTGCAGCTCTCTATAGTGCCTCCTGTAACAGCTGCATGACAGCTACAACTCCCTGGGCTACTTCTCCATGGCCTCCTCCAAACACCTTCCTTATTCTCACCACAGGACCTTCCTCCTGGTGTCTGATGACACTTGTGCTCCTCAGTCCTCCAGCAGCACACCCTCTCACTCTCAGCTCCTTGCATCTCTTGCTCCCAGCTCCTCACACTCGCACCACAAACTGAAGTGAGCTCCTTTTAAAACCCAGGTGCCCTGATTAGCCTGCCTTAATTGATTCTAGCAGCTTCTTCTTAATTGGCTCCAGGTGTCCTAATTAGCCTGCCTGCCTTAACTGGTTCTAGCAGGTTCCTGATTACTTTAGTGCAGCCCCTTCTCTGGTCACTCAGGGAACAGAAAACTACTCATACAGTGACCAGTATATTTGCCCTCTACCAGACTCCTGTACCCCACTGGTCTGGGTCTGTCACACTATTTAAATATTTTAATATTAGAGCAGCATAATTACCACTCGAGTCACTCCAGCAAACTAGTCAGTAACAGTGATTGCTTTAAGGGAAATCCATTTCCTGTTGGCAAGATTCAGGACAGGAACTATAGAATAAAATAAGCTCTCCCACTCTGTTCCTTTGTCTTCAGCACTGAATCTGAGGATACATCTGATCCTCAAGCTAAATGAACACTACAGATCTGTCTACACTGGGGCTATTTGTACTGGTGTAGCTACACCAGTGTAGCTGCTATAGTGCAGATATATGATACTGGTGTGGCTTACCCTGGTTAGAATTGATGTAACTATTGCTAAAGTCTTCAGTATAGACATGCCCTGAGAAAATTGTCAGATTTACATCTGAAATCATTTATAGATCAAGGTCTGTATTCCAGGAGGAGGAGGAAGGATAATCTTGTGACTAAAGGATTGAACTGTGACTCAGAAGACCTGGGTGCTATTCCCAACATTGCCACAGACTTCGTGTATGACATTGGGCAACTCACCTCCCTGTTCCTCAGTTTCTCCTTCTGTGAAATGGTGGTAACACTACTTCCCTAAAGCATGGGTCTATTGAGACGCTAGATTCATTCCTTTGAAATGCTCTGATGAAAGGCATTGGGAGAAATGCCAAGCAGTACAATTACTTAAGGAACCTACTAAAGAGTCTCGGCGAGGTTTTCAAAAATGGATGCTTACATGAAGATTATTAACAGGAACCACACTATATCATCTCATCATTACAGCTGAGTGGATACATCCAACCCCCCCTCAAATTTGGGTGGAGATGGGTGTCCAAACTCTGAAGCGAGATGAGTTTTGCAAAGGGCTGGGATGCCGCAAAGAACGAAAAGTTTCTATGAAATTGTGTTGGGAACTGATGCAATTCCATGGCAGGACAATGACAGACCTGACACTTCTTTGAGTGTCCCTCTCTAACGGGCCCATCACGGTGATGTCTGCAGTGTTATAAAATTGTATTAAGCAAATCAGATGTTTGCTATTTTGGCCAACACACCAGGGATTGAACCAGGGATCTCCAGAGCTGAAAACATGATCTGCTACAGCTTGAGCTAAAGCTTTCCATCTGGGACTGTAATAGACTAATGTCCTTTGTAGACTGGCTCCAAGGGGGAACCCAGCCAGGTACACAACATGCTGACACTTAGAGCATGGCTACACTTGCAGATGTAGAGCGCCAGGAGTTAAACCAACCCTCGTAGACAGCAGCAGGGAATGCACTGCCGTGTGTTCACACTGTCAGCTGCAAACGCAGTGGCATGGCTACATTTGAGGCATTTGCAGCAGCATTGGGAGCGGTGCATTATAGGCAGCTAGCCCCACAGAGCACCTCTTCCCATTCTGGTGCTGAGGCTTGTGGGAGGGGAAGGGGAGACGTGGGGCATCCTGGGTCCTGTGCCAATGCCCCGTGATGCATTGCTTCGCATCCCAACAATCCCTGTGCTTTCATCCACATTTGGCACCATCTTTCAACAATTTTTGTACTGCGTGCTCTGTCTTCCCTTTCGGTCTGTGGGAATGGATCCCGAACTGCTGAGGAATATGCTGATAGGTCTCGCCAGCACGGCACGAATTACAGTCGAGTTACTCCTTAAGCTCCAAAATGACCGTGAGGAGTCTGACGATGATGTCGACACGCATAACGCATACAACACGAGATTGCTTGTGGCATTCAAAGACATGCTCCCCACCATGGAACGCCACTTTTGGGCTTGGGAAACAAGCACTGAGTGGTGGGATCACATCTTCATGCACGTCTGGGATGACGAGCAGTGGCTGCAGAACTTTCGGATGAGGAAAGCCACTTTTATGGGACTTTGTGCTGAGCTCTCCCCCACCCTGCAGCACAAGGACACGAGATTGAGAGCTGTCCAGCCGGTGGAGAAGCACATGGCGATTGCAATCTGGAAGCTGGCTACTCCAGACAGCTACCGATCGGTTGCTAACCAATTCGTAGTGGGCAAGTCTACCGTTAGAATCGTGTTGATGCAAACGTGCAGGGCCATTAATCGCATCTTGCTCAGAAGAACAGTGACTTTGGCCAATGTGCGTGACATTGTGGATGTACATAAATTGGAAGGGGTATTTCTTGATGGTTCTCCAGGATCACCGTGGGCATTTCACGGACATTAGCGCAGGGTGGTCTGGAAAGGTGCATGATGCACCCATCTTTCAGAACACTGACCTGTTCAGGAAGCAGCAAGCTGGGACTTTCTTCTGGGACCAGAAGATCACCGTAGGGGAAGTCGAAATGCCCATTGTGATCCTTGGAGACCCTGTCTAACCTTTAATGCCATGGCTCATGAAACCATACACAGGGAGCCTTGACAGCAGCAAGGAGCGGTTCAACAACAAGCTGAGTCAGTGCAGAATGACTGTTGAGTGTGCTTTTGGACCTGGCCGATGACAGCATCCCTACGGTGATAGCCGTGTGCTGTACCCTCCATAACGTTTGTGAATAGAAGGGTGAAAGCTTCACTCAGGCACGGACCGCTGAGGTTCAATGCCTGGAGGCTGAATTTGAACTGCCAGAGACCAGGGCTATTAGAGGGGCCCAGCACTGGGCCGTAAAGATTAGGGATGCCTTGAGGCAGCAATTCGATGCTGAAAGTCACTAGTAATGTTTGGTGCCCTGCACAGGAGTGAAGTGCAGTGGTTCCAATGCTAGTAGGCATCTGTGTTTGCTACGTATGATGCACTGACGAGCGGTGCCTGTTGCTTTCCTGGGCTATGCTATCTTTTACTTAATGCTAAAGAATGTTTCCAAAACCAAAAAATTCATTTATTGAAAAGAAACACAACTGCTGGAGAAACACACATGGCATGACACATCTGTTCTGTGTGGGAGGAGGGAAGGGGCCATGGTGGGGAATGGAACAATCACAGATTTGCGAATGTCCTGTTATCATATTCAGCCTTCCTGTCTGGAGTGCCGTGCAATGAGTGCTGCATTTCAGGCTGGTTAAAATGCATGGTGATGGGGGTTTGCTCCATGGTTTGTTGCTGGTGATCCGCATTCTCCTGGCGGACCCTCCTTTTGGTCTCCCGCTGTTACACCCCAATGGCCCCCTCCTTCTTGGCACCCTCACTCCCGCTTTCCTCCTCCTGCCTTGTTGAACTGGGCTCTGAAGTTTCCATGGTGGTCTTTGGAGTGGAGGTGGGGTCTCCCTCAAGTGTCTCGTCCAGCTCTTTGTAGAACCGGCAGGTCGTGGGGGCAGCACCGGAGCGGCGGTTTGCCTCACATGCTTTGTGGTAGGCATTCTGCAGCTCCTTCACTTTAACCCTGCACTGTACTGTGTCCTGGTCAGGACCCTTCCTATCATGGCCCTTGATATCTGCCCATAGGTATTGTAATTCCTACGGCTGGAGCGCAGCTGGGACTGGACAGCTTCCTCCCCACAAACACTGTTGAGGTCCAGCACCTCGCCATTGCTCCATACTGGGGATTGCCTGGCGCATGGAGGCATGGTCACCTGGAAAGATTCGCTGAGAGCACTCCACACCTTGCTGAGCAAACAGGAAGGGGACTTTCAAAATTCCCAGAGAATTTAAAGGGCGGATCTGACGGTTGGTCACCTGAGGGCAGGGCAGTAGACTTCAAAAGTGATGACCAGAGTAGCTAGAACAGGGATTGTGGGATATTTCCTGGAGGCCAATCAGAGCGCATTAATAGACCAAGGTGTCCACACTGGCACTGCGCTGTTCCAGCCGGGGCACAGCAAGCTCTATACTTTTCATAGCTATCCCTCCTTGGGGAGGGATAGCTCAGTGGTTTGAGCATTGGCCTGCTAAACTCAAGGTTGTGAGTTCAATCCTTGAGGGGGCCATTTAGGGATCTGGGGCAAAACTTGGGGATTGGTCCTGCTTTGAGCAGGGGATTGGACTAGATGACCTCCTGAGGTCCCTTCCAACCCTGATATTCTATGATTCATGGAGGGATTACCAGGGACACTCCAGGCACTCTACATGCCTTGCCAGTGTGGACACCTCAGGAGTTAGGGCTCCTGGGGCAGATTTAATTTGCTCCAACTTGCAAGTGTAGCCAAGGCCTTGGACTGTCTTCTTCACCCTCTCAGTGAAACTGTTTGGTACAAACTCCTTCTCACCCTGGCCCCTTCTGCCATGTGTAGGGCGATTAGTGAAGTGGGGGAAAGCAAATACAAAGAGAGGGCTCCTACAGTTTCTTCTGAAGGTGAAGATATCTGTGGCAAATGCTATGAATAAAAATACTAAACAGTATCCTCACTCCAACATTTCAGAAAGTGCTTATTCGAGACTCTCAAATCAGCAGCATTTCAAAGGGCAACTTCCAGCCTTTCCTGTCAGAAGCTGCAGTGGGTGGGTGCAGAACACAAGTGATGTCATCTAAGGCTATGTCTACACTTAAAATGCTACAGCAGGACTTCAGTGTAGACACTTCCTACAGTGATGGGAGGGGGTCTCCCATTGCTGTACATAATCCACCTCTGCAAGAAGAGGTAGGTACTAAACAGAAGAATTCTTCTGTCGGCCTAGCACTGTCTGCACTGGGGGTTAGGTCGGCTTAACTACGCCTGGCAGGGGCGTAGATTTGTCACTCCCCTAAGAGACATTGTCATGCCGATGTTAATTTTAATTTTCAGTGTAGATCAGCCCAGAGTGTAAGAACTAGAGGATGTAGCTCTCTTTCAGGCCTGGTCTACACTAAAAAGTTTGGTCAACCCAGCTACGTCGCTCAGGGATGTGAAAAATCCATCCCCCTGAGCAGCGTAGTTAAGCCAACCTAATCCCCAGTGTAGACAGCATGAGGCTGATGGAAGAATTCTTCCATTGACCTAGTTACTACCTCTCAGGGAGGAGATTACCTACACCAAGAGGAGAATGCTTCCCATCAGCACAGGTAGGGTATGTCTACACTAGAAGCTTCAAAGCGCTGCCATGGGAATGCTCCCCGAGTATGGCCGCGTGCGAGCGCTGGGAGAGAGCTCTCCCAGCGCTCCTGGTAATCCGCCTCCACGAGGGGATTAGCTCCGAGCGCTGGGAGCCTGTCTACACTAGCGCTTTAAAGCACTCAGACTTGCTGCACTCAGGGGGTTGATTTTTCACACCCTTGAGCCAGCAAGTTAGAGCACTATGAAATGTAAGTGTAGACAAGCCAGTACTGTCTACACTGAAGCACTATGGTGATGCAGCTGCAGCATTGCAGCTGTGCTGCTGTTGCGTTTCAAGTGGAGACAAGCCCTCAGTGTTTTGGGGCAATTACTGAGGAACTCTCTATTTTGTTCTCTAATGTTTCATTATAGCTTTCAGAGCTGGTTAGGAAATCCAGCACAACAGCTATGGAATGAGTCATGGCATTCTTTGGTTCCACAATATTTGTCTATATGAGGCCCTGTCGTTGGCAGAAGCTGGAGAGAAGCTATGTAGCCTTTGCAAAATGTAGGTCCAGATCTGAGACTTTGACCCCAAAGGGCAGGAGGTGCTTGGCTCTGGAGTTTTGGTTTGGGCCTCTCTGTAATACACAGGCTTTACTAGGTTTTCTAAGTATTTGGAGAATACACGCTCGCAATTCTCTGTTCTGACTTTCACAGCAGAAAAGGAAGGAATACTTTGTTTTAATTTAAAAGGGAGGACAGGTTTATACAACAGCACAGCGGATGGTAACATCACAACAGTGAGCTCGGCAGCTGCACAAACACAGCTAATCTACCCTTGTCTAATGCTTGTAGCCACAACATAAACAGACGTACACAGTGCACAAGGTAATAGAGAGGTAAATCCATCATCAATGGCTTCATTATACTTAGCACATTGCGTCCACTTTCTATTTCTCCCAAGCTCCAACTACATTGGGCTACAATTCCAGTCATGTGCACTAATGACTTCTTGTCCTCATCCTCCGGACTACAGCTGGAAAACTGGATAGACTGAGAATACCGTAAGGCTGCTGAAACTTGACATGTTCCACTACATGTAAACTGAATAATGTAGGACGCCAAACTGGGTCAGCAAGAGCTGGAAGGCTCAGAGTCTGGAATATCCTCTGCCTAGAAATATGTTCTCTGTGACTCAGCTTGTACTCCTGACGCAAAAGCTAGAAACTAGCCCCACAAAAGGGAGGTTTTATGTAAGTAACACTTTGAATCTACATTGCACCTTGCATTCAAGGATCTCACAGCACTGTACATGCATTGCTTCAGTCTCACAACTGATACTATTACACTCATGTTCCAGACTGGGCCAGAGAATTTAAATCACTTGTCTGAGCTAACAGTAGCAGAACCAGTAATAAAGCCTGGGAATCCTGGCTCCCAGACCAGTGGCGACTCCAGACAGTGACTCCAGCCTCCCTGTCTTCCAATCCTGGGCTCTAATCACCAATACTTTACAACCCCTAAAATCGGCCCAGGTGCAACAAATGGCCAAAACAGAGACCATTTGTGATATCCAGTCATGATCACCTTAATGGATTCTATCTGCATTGATAGGATATGTACAGTGTGAGGCCTTGATGGCCCCTAATGTGTCTGGGCTTCCGGGGCATCAATCACTTACTGGCTGATGTTCTGTTGATACTTGTGAATGACTTGGAAAGTGCTGTTAATGAAGGTGATTTGGGGATGACTTATTTTATTGTCTTCATTGAAGCCTTCAGTTTGCTGTTGAAAATGGCTTCTAGACAGTTATTAGGTTTTCCCCAGCTCTGCCTCCCCATGCAGATTAGTGTTATTAGTTAACAATCTGACATGGGTGCATCCAAATCAGCTCCCCACCCATCAGCCAGACTGTACTTCTTAATGAGGAACCCAATGCTCACAACAAACAGAGGTGGGTCCACATCACAAAGTTCAGGCAAATGCAGATTTCCCCAGGGCTTCAGGGCATTCCTGATCCCAAAATGTCATGAATTGCAATACTATAACTCATTGTTCAGTGCCATAATAGGTATTCACCATTACATTCACATCCTTCCTTTAGGCTCAATGCCCACTATGAGCGGCTCAATAATGTTCATTATATACATATAATTGTACCATACCACAGAGTCATATAGACTCAGAGATGTAGGGCTGGATGGGACCTTGAGAAGCCGTCAAGTCCAACCCCCTAAGCTGAAGCAGGACCAAATAAACTCAGACCATCCCTGACAGGTGTTTGTCTAACTTGTTCCTAATAAAATCTCCTATGACAGGGATTCCACAGAGTCCCTTGGAAGCCTCTTCCACCCTTCTAGGTAGAAAGTTTCCCCTAACCTCTAACCTAAATCTCCCTTGCTGCAAATTAAGCCCATTACTTCTTGACCTACCTTCAATGGACATAGAGAACAATTGATCGTTGTCCTCTTTAAAACATCCCGACTCTTAACATATGTGAAGACTTTATCATATTCCCTCCCCAAATCATCTTTTCTCAAGACTAAACATGCCCAGTTTTTTAACCTTTCTTCATAGGTCAGGTTTTCTAAACCTTTCATAATTTTTGTTGCTCTCCTTGTGTCCAATTAGTCCACATCCTTTTTAATGTGTGGTGCCCACAACTGCACAAACTACTCCAGCTGAGACTTTTCCCAGTGCCTGTTAATATACCCAGAATGACATTAGCCTTTTTTGCAACTGCATCACACTGTTGACTCGTATTCAATTTGTGACCTACTTAGCCCCCAGATCCTTTTCAGCAGTACTACCATCTCCCCATGTTGTAGTTCTGCATTTGATTTTTCCTTCTTAAGTGCAGTACTTTGCACTTGTCTTTATTGATTTTCTCTTGTTGGTTTCACACCAGTTCTCCAATTTATCAAGGTCATTTTGAATTCAAATCCTGTCCTCCAAAGTGCTTGCAAGCCCTCCCTGGTTGGTGTCATCTGCAAATTTTATAAGCAAACCCTACACTCCATTATCCAAGCCAGATGTGCACATGCCTAGCCCAAGTAACTACAAGATAAATTTGTCCTCTTCAACCCATCCTTTTACTATTTATGCTCACTCACCACTTCATATTTAATATCTGATTGTGAGCACTTTTGCATGCTATAATAATTGCATATGGCTACGTGGCTATGATTGTGTGTGTTCATTAATTGCAAGCAGTAAAACAAAATATTACATGAAAATGGCTATGCCTCACACACACACTTAATTATTCTATCGATTATACTTACGTGGCCTCCATCACTATAATATCTGAATCGGGGGAGGGATAGCTCAGTGGTTTGAGCACTGACCTGCTAAAACCCAGGGTTGAGAGTTCAATCCTTGAGGGGGCCACTTAGGGATCTAGGGCAAAATCAGTATTTGGTCCTGCTAGTGAAGGCAGTGGGCTGGACTCAATGACCTTTCAGGGTCCCTTCCAGTTCTAGGAGATAGGTATATCTCCATTTATTATTATAATGCTTCACAATCTTCAATGTATTTATCTTCACAACATGCCTATGAGATAGGGCGGTGCTATTATCCCCATTTTACAGATCGGGAACTTGAGGCACAGAGACGAAGTTGCTTTCTCATGTTTCCCAGTCCCAGGCTACTACCCGAACCACTGGACCATGCTTCTTCTCTTCTAGATCAAGCTCCAGAGCTGGTGTATATCAGAGTAGCACCAATTTAAACCAGCAGAGGACCTGGCTCATAGCATTTAATGAGAATGCTCTCCATTCTATTGGATTTTTAAACCAACTTCTAAAATTTAAGAGAGAATAGATCCATGAGCGATGGGCGTCAGCTAAACCTCACCCTATGGGAAAGTTCTATGGAACTCAAGAGAGAATATATCTGTATTAGCAACATTCCCAGAACCCTTTCAGAAAGACAAGGTATGGTGTCTTCAGCAACTTGAGTTCTCTACAGTTCTTCCTTTTGGGGTTCAGCACTTGGGGACAGGACTCAAACTCTTTCAATTCATTGCATGTTTGGAACTAAGAGCTACCAACGCTCAGGAGAAGCTGCTGGGAGTCTAGCTGATAGGGATGCCTACTGTTGCTTTCAGTCACAATCCAAGCAGCTTTTCATGCTGTCTGTAAAAAGAGACTACAGTTCTCAATATCCCTTGAGTCTTTGTAATTCCCTAGGCCGAAAAGCAGCTGCAGTACATGGCATGTTGCTTGGCCATTCGGACACAAATGGGAGGGGACAGAGGTAGTATCCTACTCAATCTCCTTCTCCCAATCCCTAGCTCCATTTACAATCCACAGCATATCTGGATGCTTCTGCTGTGTGATCAGTTAATGTTGGCATTTAAGTGATTCATCATTACGCTTCAGAGCTTACACCTCATTGAGATGACTGGCAAAGCGGCCACCTCCCAGTTTTTCTCCAGTCTGTCTGTCTGCAGACTCAGGCACACAGCCCTGCCTTGTTTCACATCTGGAAGGTTTACCCCCTCTCCCCGCCATCATAAAGGAATACAAACAAGCCTGAGCCAAATCTCACTAAAGTCAGTGGGAGCTTTGCCACTGACTTTGGCAAACTTTGGATCAGCCCCTATTTATTTAAGGAAAGCTTCAACTCTGTTGAATTTGCTGATGCTGCCCGAAGTGCTCTAATGATGTTCCAACCTATTTGGCACATCTATTATAACAGACAGTGTATTTGGCTGGGAGACATTCCTGGATGTTTGCCAGAAGAAAAATGTTGCCTTTCCCAACCCGGAAGGTGTAAAGGTATTGAGAAATTAAGTTCAACCTTTCCTGGAATGGCCTACAAATATAAATTCCTGTACAAACCTTGCCTTCTGTTCATTAGAATTACCTCAGCTGCCTCCTTGCTCTGACAATACTTGCCTCTTGAAATATGCACCTAATAATAGTGTTTGTAAGGAAGTATCCTGGAAATTCCCTACATGTTGCCTATTCATACGACTGGCAATGCACAGACCTGCCAAACTGGCACCTTTAATCATCAGTTACTTTTAGTGAGCAGTATCAAGTCTGTGCCTGTGAAATACCTGTGATTCGCAATGTAACTATAAAGGCCCAGTAGGGTTCAATATTAAAGGACGCAGTTGCATTTCCTTTGATTTATTACAGGTCTGTAACAGTTGTAAAAATTGATGAAATCAGCCCTCACACTTAGTCAGAGACTAACCTATGTTTGATGTATTAGGTCAACACACGCACTCTTACACACTCAGACGCATACGGTAACACAAACCCATGCACTGCATGCATATTCATAGATGGATAGCATGGGCGGCCGGCTTCAGTTTTTTGTGCATGGCTGTGATGGTTGTCTGAGGATTCATGTCAAGTCCCCCGCAGGGCCCTAACAGTTAATGATGCCTATAAAGCCTCATGGTGCTTTGTGTGCTCAATAGGAAGTGCGCGTGCAGACAGGTAGAAACTACAGGCCCCAACAGCTGAGGATTTGAGGGCAGGATGGGTCGGAGCTCTGCTGGGGATGAATGTCTAAGACAGTGGTTCTCAACCAGGGGTACGCATACCACTGACTGTACGCAGAGGTCTTCCAGGGGGTACATCAGCTCATCTAGATCAGTGTTTCTCAGCCTGAGGGTCGTGACCCCCAGGGGGGGTAGCAGGATGGGTTTAGGGGGTTCGCAAGTGCAGGGCCGGTGTTAGGGGCTAGCAAGCAGGGCAATTGCCCAGAGCCCCGTTAAACTGTTACGTGCTCATGGCCCGGGCGCTGGGGCTCGGGATTCAGACTCCTGAAAGGGGTAGTCGGAAAAGGTTGAGAACCACTGGTCTAAGAAACACTTAGCATGTGGGGGGGAAATCCATCCCTGTACAGAGGGCAGTACGTGGTATACGTAACATTTAAGTTCACCTCAAGCCTTCTAAGTGGGACTCATATCCGAAGACTCTCAAGGGCTTTCCATTGTCTTTAGGGAACTTTGGATCAGGCCTTTGGTACATAGGCTTTGTGCTATTCCTCTCTGCATAGGGGTGAATGTCACCATGAAAAGCTAATTACACTTGTAGCCCCTTTCTTTTTTGCCACTGAGAAGGAGGAGGAAGATGCTACACTACAAATCAAGGGCTTGGTCCTGAGAGGTGCTGGGAGGCGAGTTGAGGGCTTCATTGGGAGCTGAGAACGCAAACTACTTGGCAGGATCATGAACTTATTGAAGGCGACCTGCAAAGAGGGAAAAAATGCGGCTTTGTGCCCTTTCTAGGTATTTATTTTGGATTTTCGTGATGGCTGAAGGAGGCCTGAGAGGATTTTTTTCTTTAAAAAAAAAAAAAAAAAATCTTCTTAAAGTCTTGTCCTTCCTGTTTTTTCTTGGAAGACTCTATGGATGACTGGAGACCCTGTAGAATCCTGACATCAGAGATAGTTCAGAGGGAATGGGATATTTATTCTGATTGTTCAAAACTTAGCCTTGGTTCTTCCCCTCCATCCAACGCCCACTCTTCCATTCTTCCTTGTCTCCCAGAATGTCCCTGACACGTCCCCTCTACCCTTTATACTAGGGCTGGGAGCACCAGTGCAGGAGGCTGTGGAGAACAGTCCACCTACCTTTTTGCTAGTGAAGAATTCCCTTGCACAGGGCAAAATCTCCATTGGCCTTTTCCGGCCACTTTAAGGCCAGTTTGTACCATTTACGTGTTGCAAAGTGGCCGTAGCAGACCAGAGAATCTGGCCCTTTGTTTTTGGCTTGTGTTTAACAACAAATAATTCAGGCCAATCTACATTAGCAAAGGTTTGCTGGTATAACTATGCTGGGTTAGACCAGCAAACCCTCCTAGTGGGGAGACAGGTTGTACCAGCAAAAACGTGCTTTTGCCGCTATAGCTTTGTAGTAAAGTTGCCACCCTAGCATGCCCCCTTCCTGGCTAAATGTGGCACTGCAGCACCTTTTCCCCACCTCCCTTTGAACTACTTCAGAAGTAGGAGTGGCCTGGCCTTCTGGCCAGACAGAGTCCCACCCCTTCTGGGGCCTCAGAGTCTTTTACCAACCTCCAGCGAGAATATGAACACAACCAAACCCGGCTCTTCCTCACAGGTGCACCTCCACTCCTCATCTGACCCCATGCCTCACCCCAGACTCTTGGGCATCCATCAGCCCCACTGTTCAGGGGCTGGCATGCTTCTCCCCTTGCTCAGGGGTTCAGGCAGGCTGCCACTCATCAGGGCTTCTACCTCTATTCAAGCTTACAGCTCACTGTGGGTGTGACCTCTCCCCCCTTTCTGCTTCTCAACCTTCTTTCAGGCTGCTTTCCACCTCCTCTCCTCTGTCTCCAATTAGCTCATCCAGCTCTTTGGGAAAATCCCCAGGTCTTCCCTAGCTGGGTCTGATAACTAAATGGAGCCACCTGATCTCCAGCCAATCAGGATCAGATGTGTGTGAAGGTAGCTGATCCGTCATAGGCTGAAACCTTAAGGGCAAAAGCCAACACTAGGGCTTTTACCAGCATAGAAATGTCACACACACACACACAAATCACACACCAAACTGACATTGCCATAGCAGGAAAAGTTTCTAGTGCACAACTGGCCTAAGTCAAACAGCGGTATGAACAGTTGGGAGAAAAGGCATCTTTGGTAAACTTTCAATGCGCTTTGCAAGTAGGGGTCAGGAAAACACATAAATCACCAGTGAAACCTCAAGCAAAGCCAGGGAAGAAGAGACTTGAAATTCCGTATGTTTCTAAGATAAAAAACACAAGCAGCAAAACCAATGTATTTTTAAAAGACAAAAACTAAACAACAATTTTAGGTCTCCTTTAAAAGGGCCAGAAAAGGCACATACTCATTTCCTTTCATCCTGAGGCATCTAGGACAGGGGTGGGCAAACTTTTTGGCCTGAGGGCCACATCTGGGTACGGAAATTGTATGGCGGGCCCTGAATGCTCATGCAATTGGGCACTGGGGTGTGGGAGGGGCTGAGGTCTGTGGCTGGGGATGCTGGCTCCGGGGTGGGGCCAGAAATGAGGAGTTCAGGGTGCAGGAGGGGGCTCCAGGCAAGGGGTTGGAGTGTGAAGGGGGATGAGGGCTCTGGGCTGGGGGTACAGGCTCTGGGGCGGGGCTGAGGATGAGGGGTTGGGGGTGCAGGAGGTTGCTCCGGGCTGGGACCAACGGGTTCAGAGGGTGGGAAGAGGATCAGGGCAGGGGTAGGGGTGCGGGAGGGCATCAGGGGTGCAGGCTCCAGATGGCACTTACCTCATGCAGCTCCCGGAAGCAGTGGCATGTCCCCCCTCCGGCTCTTATGTGGAGGCTCAACCAGGTGACTCGGCGCGCTGCCCTGTCTGCAGGCACCACCCCCGCAGCTCCCATTGGCCATGGTTCCCAGCCAATGGGAGCTGCGGAGCCCATTGGCTGACCCTATGCATAGGAGCCAGAGGGGGGACATGCCACTGCTTCTGGGAGCCGCGCAGAGCCATAGCACGCATGGAGCGGGGCAAACCCCAGACCTCACTCCCTGGCAGGAGCTCGAGGGCCGGATCAAAACATCTGAAGGGCCAGATGTGGCCCCCGGGCCATAGATTGTCCACCCCGATCTAGGAAGATTCAATCAGTCTGACGTTATTGTCCAAAGAGATGGAAATAGAAGATTTTGCATCATGGCGTAATAGGCCTACTCTTACCTCAACACACCGTTCCACTATTACAGGATGGGAGGCAAAGAAATAAGAGGGTTGGTTTTTTTTGGTGTCTTAAGCCATGCAAAGCTGCTCCCGTTAACAGTGGTGGCTATAGCTACGCAACTGAAATGCCTCAGTCTTCTGTGTACTGCCCCCTTTAAATCTTTAAAAGCTCTCCTTGTTTGCAAAACTCAGCAGCCAGTTGCTATTCTCAGAGCTACTGCACAGAGACAAGAGGAGACTGACACACACGGTATGTTCTCCGCGGGAGACTTGGGTTTTGTTCTTTCTTGATGTTTTTTTCCTGAGTACAAAAAGAAAACGTGTTTTAGACTGAAAGTTAGTGTTCTCTCTCGGTGAATAGAAACATCAACTGAAAACTTTCCTTCCACCAATAAGTAATAAAAATGTACACAAAAGGATCCTGTGCTGTATTGGCCAACCCCAAGCAAACAAAATCATGAATCAGGCCCCCCAAAATCCTGAGATCGGCTCATAAATCATGAGTTTTTAAACACAATACAGCAAGGTTTCTTTTTATTTGCCTCTGCTGTTGGAAACTTTGAGGGTCCTATTTTCAAGCCGCTCTCCACAACCACAAAGGCTAGAAATTTATTTTAAAACAACAACAACAACAAAACCCCCGCACGCTGAGATTCTTTCATCATAATGATGATCAAAGAAGGTGGGGCTGTAAGAAAAGCTCCAAACATGGTGAGATGAAATCACGACCTGGAAACACTGCCAGCATCATGTCTTTTTATGGTACTTACGTGTAAAAAAGGATAAATCCTTTACAATTATTCATCTAATTTGGTTTGCAGGAACACAGTCCACTCAGAACTGTGCTCTGCAGCAGTGGGAAAAAACACACAAAACATGTCAGCGATTAAAATTCCACTTTTACAAACTTGATCTGAAATTGCCCAAACCAAAGGACATGGAAAATAGTGTGGCTTTGAAGATGCTCACATATCTCCCCGACTGCTATAGACGCCTGCGTTTACAAGCTCCCAGCTGTGAGATTATGTAGACTTCCCTCCTCCTCATTCCCACCCCTACATGTATTCTTTGAGTAAGGGGGAGAAAAAGATAAAGACAGGCTGAAGTTTATGGATGTTCTTTAGGTCAATAATTTATTGATTACAGACTTTGAGGTGGAAAGGTTGACCTTTCAAATGGCAATTGGCGCCTGCAAGATTTGATTTCGGGGAAGGAAAAGAATTTAAATTTAATTTTCACTTCATATTTTGGTTGGGAGAAACTCGCAGGAGAACAGACGCCAAGGACTCTTCTGCTGGTTTATTTTAAAGGTGCGAGCAAACTGCCTTGCTTCAGAGAGAAAATTGCACTGTTGATCCACCTCACTTGGTTCTGCTCTCCCTCCCAGCAGTACAACGGAGTTTACAAAGCCCAAGCAACTAAACACAAGCAAGTAGACTATCTGTGCCCTGGTGGAATACAAACACTACATCAAACACTGGCCCCCTTAACTGTTGGTCCTGAGTGAGATTGAAATCAGTGACAGAAGAGGAAGAGACTCTACCCTATTATCTAGTACAAAGTGCTCAGATTTTTGTGTTACCAGGCAAACTATTTAATCCAGGCTGTCTTTAAAGAGTGTGTCATTATATTAACATGAATCTGCCTGGAATACTGCATACAGCCCTGGTCATTTTGCCTCCCAAAATATACAGCAGAAATCAAAGGGGTCCAGAAAGGGGTAATAAAAGTGATTAGAGGCTTGAAGGCTTTATTAATTGGGACTCAAATGATAACGAACTAAAGGTGGGTAATGTAATTAATGCAAATCGACATGAATTTATGGCAAATAGATCCTGTCAAACGAACTTGATATCGTGTTTTGATGAGATTACAAGTTTGGTTGCTAAAGGTAATAGTGTTGCTGTAATAGACTTAGATTTTTGTAAGGTATTTGGCTTGGTACTGCATGACATTTTGATTAAAAAACTAGAATGATATAAAATTAACCTGGCACACATTAAATGGATTAAAAACTGGCTAACAGATTGGTCTCAAAAATGGGATTGGTACTTCGCCTATGCTATTTAACATTTTTATCAATGGCTTGGAAATAAACATAAAATCATCACAGATAAAGTTGCAGATGACACAAAAATTGGGGGAGTGGTAAATAATGAAGAGGACAGGTCACTGATTCAGAGCGATCTGGGAGCAAGCAAACAATGTATGTTTTAACACAGCTAAATTTAAATGCATACTTCTAGGAAACAAAGAACATAGGCCATACTTATGGGATGGGGGAATCTATCCTGGAGAGCAGTGACTCTGAAAAAGATTTGGGGGTTGGTGGATAATCAGCTGAACACGAGCTCCCAGTGTGATGCTGTGGCCAAAAGAGCTAATGCGATCCTGGGATGCAGGAACAGGGGAATCTGAAGTAGCAGTAGAGAAGTTATTTTACCTCGGTCTTTGGCACTGCTGGAATGCTGTGTCCAGTTCTGGCGCCCATAATTCAAGAAGGATGTTGATAAGTTGGAGAGGGTTCAGAGTACAGCCACAAAAATGATTAAAGGATTAGAAAACCTGCCTTATAGTGCTAGACAGAGCTCAATCTCTTTAGCTTAACAAAGAGAAGGTTGAGGAGTGACTTGATTATAGTCTGTAAGTACCTGCATGGGGAACAAATATTTAATAATGGGCTCCTCAATCTAGCAGAGAAAGGTGGAACGTGATCCATTGGCTGGAAGCTGAAGCTAGACAAATTCAGCCTGGGAATATGGTGCTAATTTTTAACCATGAGAGTAATTAACCATTGGAACAATTCACTAAGAGTCGTGGTGGATTCTCCATCATTGAACATTTTAAAGGTCAGATTGGATGTTTTTCCTAAAAGATCTGCCCTAAGAATTGTTTTGGGGAAGTTCTATGGCCTGTGTTATACAGGAGGTCAGATGATCACTGTGGTCTCTTCTGGAGTTAGAATGAGGAGAGCTCATTGAACAAATAAGCAGGGATGTGATTGAGGTGTACAATATACTAAAAGGGGTAGAAAAAATAAATGATGTCCTCTTCCATACCTCTTTCATAAGACGAGAATAAGGAGAAATTCAAGAACTGACAGGCAAGGGATATTAAACCAATAAAAGGAAATAGTCTGTTATAAAATACAGTTAACCTATGGAACTCACTGCCACAAGTTATATTTAAAGCCAAGAGGATTCAAAAGAAGATCAGAGATTGACATGCATGATGACTAAGGTTAAGATTTTGTCACTGTTATTTTGAGTAAAAGTCACGGACAGGTCATGGGCAATAAACAAAAATTCGAAGGAGTCAGTGACCTGTCTGTGACTTTTACTAAAAATAACTGGAGGGGAGGAGTTGGGGGGAGAAGGAATGGCAGCTGGAGTCCCATGGGGAGGGACTGGCAGCCCGCGCCCCGCTGCAGCAGGGTGGGTACACACAGCTCCAGCCATGGGAGGGGCACACAGCCCTGGGGCCAGTCCCAGCTGCAGCCGCTGACAGCTGAAGCCAAAGAAGTCACAGAGGTCTGGTGAAGTCACAGAACCTGTGACTTTCATGGACCAAACCATATCCTTAATGATGAGCACACCCATGCCTCCATTAGGAGGATAAAGCCTCTGGGCTTCAGGGCATAAGCCAACCACGATGGAGGATGTTTTTTTTTTTTTTTTTTTTTTTGACAATGTGGCTTCCTTCACCTCATTACTTCAGATGCCCCTGATGCCATGGACTGATATAAACCCTCAATTCCAATCTTCCTCTCTGCTCTGCAGAACTGACCCTTTCCAGAGATGACCTCTGTCATCAGGCAATGGAGGCCGTCGGGCCAAGAGGTGGTTGTGACTCTGCTGGGGCAACGTAATTCGAAGAAAGCTCCTTGGCTGCAGTATGGTAGACACTAAATCCAGTATAATACACTGTGTTGTTGATATAATAAACGAAAGCACGTCACTCAGACCGAAGAGTCCCTGCTTTGTTGAGAACATGCCGCTCACTGTCATTGTAAAATGAGTTCAAAAACCATGAGCTGAGCCCACAAAATAACAGGAGTTTTTTTTTTTTAATCGCATGGTTTCTAAGCCAGAGTGCCTTTGGGCCTTTTTGTGTCTTCTGGGGTCACAGGCTTTAGGATTCACGTCTTCAAGCTTTTCTCTGCAACCCTGAGAGCTAGAAACTTACTTTTTATTTTAAATGAAAGCTGAGATTCGCACCTAATCATATGACTCTAGGAGCTGGGGGCTTGAAGAGGAACTAACAAATACTGGGAGCCTTGCAATAAAATCATGAGAGCTGGCAATGCCGCACAAATCACAGAAAACTCCTACCTATGCCTGAGAGAGACACTGTGAAACACTGCTAAAACCACTGCACTAGAATGTTAGCCATTTCCACATTTGGTTCAGGGAGAACTGGTGCTGAAAGCTGTTTTCAGCTAAGTTCCATAAAGTAGTGTGCAGGCAGCGGTTAGGAGAGCCCAAGTGTGCTTGGTTGGTTGATGATGCTCTCTGGCAGCCCGATCTGAACCTACTCCTACTCGCTCCAACTAGGCAAGACCCCTTTTAGCTGAAGTGTTAGAGTCCTGAACTGAACTGAAGGGTCCGGACACAAGGCCCAGCTCCTCAGAGGTGGGAGGTGATTTAGCCAGTAAATGGGGTCTGCCCTTTCCGCACAGCCCGTGGGTAGCTAAATGCAAGCAGGACAATTGAACAACAAACACTGACACATGAAAGCATAATGGAAACCCGCCAGGTATGGAACTCTCATAGGCCAATTATATTTCCATCATTTCTTCAGCCTGTTATACAAAGCCTCACATAAAGCAATGGCCTATTTATGGTCTCCCCCTCTCACCATGGGCTGTACGTATAGTTAAAGTCGGCTGAAGCTCAGGGCAAACATCCCATAAATAGTTACCATTTACCCACCTATTTTGACAACAGCTTATTTTGTACACAGAATTATTCCTAAGCTTTATTTGGAAGTCAGGTGTCTCGTTCTAAAGCAACTGTGCATGGGATGGAGAAGCACTGAACAGACACACACCATAGTGAGGCTGGGTTCCTAATGCTCCCCACTAGGTTTAAATTACACCGATCTGAAGGGCGGCGAGTTTTGATCAGCCGAGGCCCACCACTCAGCAGAACATATGAGGCAGTGGTCCGAAAAGCGTAACTCCTTGTACTGTAAAACCTGCACAAAATCTACAGAGAGAACCTGGAGGGCTATGGGTTCTAATCCAAAGTCCACTGATGTTCCTGGAAAGCCTCTCATTGATTTCAGTGGGTTTTGGCTCCACCCCTTGAAAACTCAGAGAAGTTGGCAATAGGAGGTGGAGTCTTCAGACACTTTGGTTCAAATCTGACCCAGTTTATTGCTTGGCTATGAAATGAGCTGGTGGATCCATACCTGAGGCAATTCAGACATGAATTGTTCACCCTTGGGGGAGTTCTAGCAGCGTGACTAAGGCCTGAGCAGAAACGGAGCTACCAGGGCACTTTCAGATGGGGTTCTCTCTAGAGCAGGGCAGAAGCACATTAGCCAGGCAATGTATAGGAATCTTGCCTTGTCAACACCTGGGCCATGCTTGTCCTGGAAGGAGAGGACTTCAGTTTTCAGAGATGTCATCCAATACTTTACACCAAAACTGTGTAAGCCAATTAAATTAGCTATTTTTCTTCCTTTGCATCCATATATCTACTCCTGTTTGTCACTGCTGCTCATTGTGGCATCTTTAGTGAAGATGGGAATGGCAGTGACCACTGATTTTTCTAAGGCTCTGCCTACATTAACGGCATTTCTACTGGCGTAACTATAATGGTATAGTTACAGCGCTGCACAATGGAACTGTAGATGTTCAGCACCAGCGTAAGGCAGAGTTTACACCATCGCAGTTTACTCCAAAATGAATAGGATGCTGGCCAAACCGGACAGTCTCTACGCAAAAGAATTAATGGACACAAATCTGACATCAGGAATCAAAATACTCAAAAACCAGTGGGAGAACACTTTAACCTGTCTGGTCATTCAGTGACAGACCTGCGGGTGGCTATATTACAACAGAAAAACTTCAAAAACAGACTCCAAAGAGAGACTGCAGAGCTAGAATTGATATGCAAACTAGATACAATCAACTCCGGTTTGAATAAGGACTGGGAATGGCTGAGCCATTACAAACATTGACTCTATCTCCCCTTGTAAGTATTCTCACACTTATTATCAAACTGTCTGTACTGGGCTAGCTTGATTATCATTTCAAAAGTTTTTTTTCTCTTAATTAATTGGCCTCTCAGAGTTGGTAAGACAACTCCCACCTGTTTATGCTCTCTGTATGTGTGTATATATATCTCCTCAATATATGTTCCATTCTATATGCATCCGAAGAAGTGGGCTGTAGTCCACGAAAGCTTATGCTCTAATAAATTTGTTAGTCTCTAAGGTGCCACAAGTACTCCTGTTCTTCTTTTTCCAAAATGAATGTTCTTAATGTATACAGGACCGTCTTCTCTGAAGTATGTCACACTCCTTTTGGTGCTATTAGATAATAAAATAAATCAATCATAGAATATCAGGGTTGGAAGGGACCTCAGGAGGTCATCTAGTCCAACCCCCTGCTCAAAGCAGGACCAATCCCCAACTAAATCACGATAATCATGAATAATGATAACAACAATAATGAATTGCCACTACCAGAAACCTGATTCTAAGAATTACTCTCATTTGGTCGGGAAAGAGAAAAAATATCATGAGCTCAAATTTCAGAACAAATATTTGCAACAAGCTGCCACTCCCAAACCAGCTACAGCCCAAGCAATTGTCAGGAAATCATTTCCAAGAAATAAAATCATGCTCTGCTCATGGACTACTCAGGAAGAGAACAAAAGGCAAAATTTCTGGAATTAATTAATAATAATAATACTAATAGCAGCTAGCACTTTTCATCGGTAGATCTCAAAGCGCTTTACAATGGCATTGTGAATTATTCACGCAGCTCTATTTAGGAATAACAGTAATATTGCCTGAAGGTTCCCACAGCACTTTACCGATGTCTGTGTAAGGATCACTCCCCCACCACTGAAATGCAACCAGCTCTGGGGTACACTGTGTCAGCCCCTCTGCCTCAGCAATACTAACCAAGCATAGGAACTCTTAAAGTGCAGGTGGAATGAATGTAGGTGGAATATAAATTACTGATGGTGGAGGGAGCTGGCCAGGATTTTGGGGTTAGTACACATCTCTTCTGAAAAGGGCTATAAGAGTTTTATTATGAACATAGTCAGGGTTGCTGTTTTATCTCTCCCTCCAAGAGATGCCACCTGCACCAAGCACAACTTCCCCAACTGCTACTCTGGGGCATTGGGTCAATACTGAGCAAGAGGGGGAAATGCCAGAATCTGTAGCACCAACCCCATACTCCCTGCAGCCCCTGGGTTCCTCAGTGTCTCCCATTGTAAAGCTCTGGCTGATGCAAATCCACCAGGTTTCAGCAATAGGCTGGAGGGAGATTATACAGGAATTAGGGTGACCAGATGTCCCGATTTTATAGGGACAGTCCTGATATTTGAGGCTTTGTCTTATATAGGTGCCAGTTACCCCCCACCTCCTGTCCCAATTTTTCATCCTTGCTATCTGGTCACCCTAACAGGAATGGATGGAGATTTGAAACTAGCCACCTGCTTCGCTTGGCCCTCCTTCCCCGTCCACACCCTGCTGACAGCATGGGAGAGCTACTGACTACCCCGACACGTTCCCCCCACATCTGAGATGATTCTTGGCTTTGCTCCTCCTGGCACATGTGGGCAAAGCGAGGAGCTGGTGGTATGAGCTCAGCAGAGGGGCTTAGCTCGCAGCTCAGGGCATCCGTTTCAGGCAGAATGGAGAGCGTTGAAGCTGCGTGGTTGGAGGCATGGACTCATGGCAGAGAGCACACCCCCACATCACTGGCAGGAGGAAGGGGGTAGGGCCATGTCCCTCATTTGTCTCTGTTGACTTCAGTAGACTGGAAGGTGGCTCAGCACTCCGCAGGGCCAAGCCTTGAGGTCCCATGGCTAATGACTACAGCTTGCCTCTGAAGTGGTTTCTCTCCTGGTGTGTGCTGTACCATAAAACAAAGGCAGTGGGAAACTACCGTATTTGTCTGAGTTCATGAGCAATAAAAACAGAAGAGGATTGGGCTCACCCAGTGTTGCAGGGAGACGGATTAGCCATGAGATCAACCCCGGGCATCCCAATGCATAGTTACTGTAATGACCATGCCAGCATATAGTATGTCTGTTGCTTTTGAGATTGAGGATCTTTTTAAGAAGAGAAGCATCTCCAAGGATGTCACGGAGCATCGGCTTATGGGATGCAAACAGTAGCTGCAGGAAGCACACAGATGTTTCCCGTTTGAAAATATTTTTTGTAGTAACTTAATTTTGTAAATGAACAGAGGGGACGTTCTTTCCTAACCGGGGATAAAGTTGCTGGAAACGTCACCAGCCAAGGGGCAAAATAAAAGGAAGCTGTTTCCATATCTGAGTTCCAAGCCATCATCTGTGTGCACTGTCGCAAGCGAGGAATGCCGGTTCCGATTTCCACGCAACTCTCCCCTTATTGGGATACTTGCTCACTAGCTGACTTTTAGATGGTATTACAGGAGCAGGAACAATCCACGAGGCAATCACATTGCTAAGCATGAAGGGGTTCTCTGCTGTAATCCCATACGCTACATTCCCATCCGCAAGAAGGAAGTGTCTCTCTCATAGGAATTCAATATTACTCACCCTACAGGGCAGACAGCCCCTCTAGGAAAGCAGACTGCTCAGGCTCCACCATTTCAGCTCTGTTTATCCTTGTAAATTAACAACTTTTTAGCTATGTCGCCACCACATTGCACAGTCGTCTGTAATGCCACAGATGGGCCAAGTGGCCGGGCAGGGCTCAGATCACTCCCTGTGGCAGGAATACCCAGTGGAAACCCAGGAAGGATTCCAGGGGTGGGGCTTTCCTCCTATAGAATGAGCAGCAGTTCCAAGCCCCCCAGACTGCCCAGACGGGTAGCGTCTCCCAGGGCTGGCTCCAGGCACCAGCCCAGCAAGCAGGTGCTTGGGGCAGCCAAGGGGAAGGGGCGGCACGTCGGGTTTTTCGGCGGCAATTCGGAGGCGGGTCCCTCTCGGAGGGAAGCACCTGCTACCGAATTACCACCGAAGAAGAAAACGGCACAGTGGAGCTGCTGCCAGAGTGCCACCGATCGCAATTGCGATCGCGGCTTTTTTATTTATTTTTTTTCTCCACCGCTTGGGGAGGCAAAAACCCTGGAGCCGGTCCTGGTGTCTGCATACACCATTCCCCACAGTTCGGATCCAGGGTTTTGGTTTGGGCCTGCACATAACATTGGAAGTCACAGGCCAAAACTAAGACTTTGCTGCTCATGAAGGAAAAGTCTCTTTCTAGTGAGTCTGTGAACTATCTTCAATTTCCAGTGGCTTGGGAAATGACCGAGGTGATCCATTATGTACTCTGAATTCTCAAAACTTGGCCTCAACTGGGTGCTGTTCCCTAGAGACACTCCAGCTCCTTATGCTGCCTAGAAGGCTCTTTTTGATGTCAACTTCTATTTTGTTCATTTGGAGCTAATATTAGGCTCACAGATGTGTGTGGGGGGTGAGGTGGTACCAGCCACCATCCATCCCAGCAACCCAGCTACATCAAAGCCCCCTCTAGAAGGGCAGGGAGCTATGGCTGGGGAATGGGACGACCAGAAGCAGGACAGGGAAGGCTAGGGAAGATTCACCTGGGTGGAAGGGGAGGTACATTAATTCTTCCAAGAAACCTGTAATGCTAGGGAGGACTAGGGATTCCAGGGGCAGTGACTGCGGGGGAGCTGGCAGCCTGGTTCCCATGCCCCTGTACGGTCAGAGATTTGGAGAGAGCTGCCGGGCATCCCAGGGCCAGTGCGCCAAGGTACTAGACTGGAAAATGTCTTACTGATGGCAGCACCTCCCACAATTCTTGACGTCTGGGTTGCTCTGCTCACGGTTGTAGCTCCCTCCGGCATGCTCAGAGTCAGCCCCCACAAGCCAAGCCTGGACAGGGAGCAGGCTGCCGCCCCTCCCCAGCCCGGCTCTCTCCCAGGCAGCTGGCTTAGCTGCACAGTCAGAGCAGTGACCAGGAGTGCGTTCCATTCCCCGCCCAGGCCTGGCTGCATGACTGTGCCGGGTTGGGGGAGGGAGGCAGCTGTCACAGGGAGGATAGAGCCCCTCCCCCCCTCAGGTAATGTGGGACTGGGGCCCTGGGCTGAGGGTGGGGCAGGGAGGAGACATGTGGGGAGGTCACGCGTCTTTCCCTTTAGCTGGTTGCCTATGGAGGCAGTCGTTTCCGTCATGGAGAAAGTGACGCACACAGCGGCCCTCTCCTGCTGCACGCTCCTCCCCTGTTCTACGGAAGCATTGGAAGCACACTCAGGGCACTAAAAAACTGGTTGCTTCCCACGTGTTGCTCATGTCTAGGGTGACCAGACAGCAAACGTGAAAAATCAGGACATGGGTGGGGGGGTATTAGGAGCCTATATAAGTAAAGGATCCAAAAATCAGGAATGTCCCTATAAAATCAGGACATCTGGTCACCCTACTCATGTCCATTCCAATTCAAGTCTGTACGCCCCGAACACTGCCGCTGGAAAGTTTTTCCCTCAGTGGTATCCGTCAGGGTGGCTCTGGTGCCCCCTGGAGTCGCGCCCTCATGGTGCTGATATATAGGGCCCCGCCACTCCCCCAGTTCCCGCTTACCGCCCATGTTGGTCGCTGGAACTGCTGTTTGTCCTTGTGTTTTCCTGCAAGTACCTCTCTCAGTGGACTCTGCTGATTTATCTAAAGTTTCAGTTTCAGTTAGTTTGTTAGCAGTGGACCCCGCTTACCAGGGTTAGCCCTTTCCCTGCACTGGGGTGGGCCTTCAAGCCGTGTGTGTCGTGTCGTAAGCCGATGCCAGTTAGTGACCTACATTCCATTGCCTCAAGTGTCTGGGGGAGGCCCATGTGTGGGAGCGTTGCAGGATTTGGAAGATTTTCAGGCCCAGAACAGAGGAGGAGAGGGACACTAGGCGAGCACACCCCTACACTGGAATGGACATGAGCACGAGCTCGAAGAGCTAGATAATTCAGAACGATCTAGAAAATCGATATGGTTTGAATTAAAATAAATTCATCAATGGATCCAGGGAAATTCAAAGAGAAAAGGCGTCATTGCTGGGCGTATTTTCCTACAGCAGCCTCAGCCACCTACTTTGCTTCCCAGGCCCGTGCACTGAGAGTACGAACAGGAACGGCTCCCTCACATGCTGCTCACTCTGCTACCTCCTTTACTGCTTCAAGTGCCCGGAATAAACTCCTTAGACCTTAATTCCAGCTCAGACAGTATAGACACAAGCTCAGGGCTGCCGAGAGCGGGTTCGGGCCCCGGTGAAAAAAATTTGTTGGGCCCCCTAGCAAGGGCGGACCAGCTAAATAGGGCCAACGAGGGGGGGGGGGGGAAACAAGTCCCCGGTCCCCCTTCCGGACCGCCGGGCCCCAGTCAGGCAACGAGAGGGGGGGGGAAGCCAGGCCCTGGGCCCCCTTCCGGACCGCCGGGCCCCAGTAAGGCGACGGGGGGGGGGGTGGGAGAGCCAGGCCCTGGGCCACCTTCCGGACCGCCGGACCCCAGTAATTTGTACCGGCTTCCCCCCCCTCGTCGGCCCTGCACAAGCTTGCTTGACACTAGTGCACATGTTCTCAGCCCCACAGCCACAAAGAGGCGTCAAGGGTTCAGGATTGTCCTGCCTTTCCATACCAATGAAGGGGAGAGGGTCAGGGCCCTGATATGAAAAAAGGGGCTGCAGCACGAAAAGGTTGAGAACTACTGCGTGAGTGTAAATTGGGGGCAGATGACAGGGGAATACTGGATGGAGGTTCCCTGCTGAACAGGAGAAGGGAGAAATCTGCAACATGCCAGGTGGGGCTAAGAGAAAGCGTGAGACATCCTGACTCGCCAGGGGGCTGAATGTATCCGCAGCTCAGAGCTCCTCCACCACACTACACAGCACTGATGCATGAACAGGAAATGTCAGGCTAGCCTTTCAACCTATCCCTGTTGGCTTGGGGCCCAATGGCCTATGGCTGCAGCTTTGGCAGCACCATTTCAACTGGTCCTGCTGTTCATGTGGCAAATTAGGGAAGCCCTGCGGGTGAGGTTCCTCCGCAGACCTGTGGGTCGATGGTTTTCTAGTGCAATCTGAACTTCTAACGTGCTGAAGGCACTTCACCCCAGGAACCACAACGTAGCCAAGGAGCCGGTTTCCCAGGATTTCCTGGCACCTAGGCTCTGCCCCAGGCTAGTAGCTCAGAGTGCTACAGCAAGCAGGGTCTGAGCATGTGCATGGAGAACAGACTAGACGGCTTCCATGAGAATTTATTCCGGTCTTGCTTAGGGAACAGGTTCATCTCCCATCTTGGTGAGCTGATTATTCTTTAAACAAACAATTGAGGCAAAGAGAAGCTTTTTTTCAGACAGAACTTCACCTGTATAAGAGGGAATGGGGGTGGGTGGGGGTGTGAGAGAGAAAGAGAGAGCGCACGTGCTAGGGATGGTCTAGGATTTACTTGGTCCTGCCTCAGTGCAGGGGGCTGGACTAAACTACCTCTCAAGGTTCTTTCCAGCCCTACGTTTCTATGATTCTATAAAACCAAAATAGTTACAGTACATAGACAAAACCCCTGTTCCTCCTTAAAGCTGTTGGGCAAGTCAATGTGTTAATAAAATGAAGGGTGATCTTGCAGTTAAGGACTTTGGAGATCTGGATTAAATTCCTGGCTGTGAAACAGGCTTCTCTCTTTGACGTTGAGCAAACCAATTAGTTGCTCTGTGCCTCAATTTCCCCATCTATAAAGGAGAGAAAATCCTTCCTTTCTGCCACCCTTTGTCTGTGTTATCTACTTAAATGGTATTCACTGTGTATATGACAAGGGGGTCTCGATCCCTGTTGAGGCCTCTAAATGCTTGTATAACACATATAAATAAAAAATAAGCAGCAACCTGCATACTTAGTAAATCTACTGAATTTGCAATTACCCTGCCTAGTAGCAGAGGACTACAGAAACTGATAACATTAAGCACGGGCGACACAAATGCCAAGGTAACTTGTTTCCTTCCGTGCATTTCCTCAGCGTGGCTTCATTTCTCTCTCTCCGGTCTTCTTTAAAATTTAAAAGGTTAGACTCAGACTTCAAGGTCAGAAGGGACCATTATGATCATCTAGTCTGACCTCCTGCACAACGCAGGATCTCACCCACCCACTCCTGTAACAAACCCCTAACCTATGTCTGAGTTATTGAAGTCCTCAAATCGTGGTTTAAAGACCTCAAGGTGCAGAGAATCCTCCAGCAAGTGACCATGCCCCACGCTGCAGAGGAAGGCGAAAAACCTCCAGGACCTCTGCCAATCTGCCCTGGAGGAATATTCCTTCCCGACCCCATATATGGCGATCAGCTAAACCCTGAGCATGCGGGCAACTCACCAGCCAGCACCCAGGAAAGAATTCTCTGTTCAGAGGTGGATGTTAGGGGACGTGGATGTGGTGCTGCTCTCCTGTCCACTCCTGCTGAGGGGATGGAGCATAATGGATGTTTTTGCAATGGGGGGGGGGGGGGGAGAATACAAAGTAGACTCCTGCTGCCAAGGTGTTTACAAGTTTTGCAAAAACAATGAATGGGCATGTTTAATACAGCGATGTAGAGCACCTAGCATGCTAAGTGGCCTAGAATATTACAGTACTGAAGAATGTGTAAACAGCCCCTGGTATTGAGAGTCTCTTAAGTATATAAATGTTCAAGTGCCACTTCCACAGTCAGCTCTTAGGTGACTGATTTTTAAAATTAAAGCCTTCATAGGTATGTAATGTAAAGGCTGGGGAGTAGGAGATCGGAGCTTTGAGATGAATATAAAAGTAAGGTCCTGCCCCCTTGTGCTGCTTGAAGGTTCCATGGCACTCTTCACTGTTCAGTCCAGGATGAAGCGACCCCACGGTTTGTACATTGCTTGGTAAAACACTTTGGGATGAAAAGCACTAACTGGTAAGATCATTTGCTATTCTTAGGTCACAGTTTGAATCCAGACCAGGTTGGTAGTGAATGAAAATCGTCTGACTACTCTTTGGTATCACAAGTTGTGGTCTTGGTCCAGGTGAAAGTGGATCAGCATCAGGGCCGGCTCCAGGCACCCAAGCACATGCTTGGGGCGGCACCTGGTAAGGGGCAGCGGGGGGAGCGCGGCGCAGCATTCCGCGGGGGGGGGCGCGCTCCGGCGGGGTAGGGGCGGGCTCCGGCGGGGCGGCGTGGGGCTTGGCACTCGGGGGGGGGGGTTTCCGGCGGCACTCTGCGCTCGGGGGGCGGGCTCTGGCGGCGCGGCGCTGTGGGGGGGGTTCTGGTGGCGCGGCGCTCGGCGGGGGGACGGCGCGGGGCGTGGCGCTGGGGGGGGTGTTCCGGCGGCGCTCGGCGGGGGGGGCGGGGGCGGCGCTTTTTTTTTTGCTGCTTGGGGCAGCAAAAAAGTTAGAGCCAGCCCTGATCAGCATCCTCATCATAGATCAGTAGCAGCCTTGCTGGCAAGTACATTAAATAAGCCAAGAAATTACTGGGCATGGATAGGAGATTGAACTATCCTCTCATTGCTAGTGAAGATCTTTCTAGAGTGGAGCTGTAGCCTAGCAGTGGGGACCACAAGCATTTCATAGAGTCCTGGGAGGGGGTTAGACAATCACACTTGAATATTCTACGCATGTAGTCCATCTTGTTCTGCTGTTGCCCAGTCTGAAGCTGCTCTCTGACTAAACAGAACAGTGGTTTTCAAACTGTGGGTCATGACCCAGATGTAAGGCACTGGGTCGCAGCAGCTCTGGTCAGCACCGCCGACTGGGCCATTAAAAGTTCCATCAGCAGTGCTGCCCGGCTAAGGCAGGCTAGTTCCAACCTGTTCTGACACTGCGCTGTGCCCTGGAAGTGGCCAGCAGCAGGTCCGGCTCCTAGGTGGGAGGGCGCCACAGGGCTCCACACGCTGCCCTGCCCCGAGCACCGGCTCCGCATTCCCATTGGCCAGTTCCTTCTGTACTGGAGACATCGGTGTATAGAACAATCTTTAAAAATTGGAGAAATATCCAACTGGAGTTTATCATAACATTCCTGAAAACAAATCATAAAGTGTTATACACATGTGCCTGTGGACGAGAGCCGTGCGGAGCTGCTCGCGTGCTTCTGCCTAAGAGCTGGACCTGCTGCTGGCTGCTTCTGGGGCGCAGCGCAGTCCGCGGTGGCAGGACAGGCGGGACCCAACCCCACACCCCAATCTCCTGCCCCAACCCTGAGCCCCCCCTCAAACCTGGAGCCCCTCCTGCACCCCAAGCCCCGCATCCCTGGCTCCACCCCAGAGCCAGCACCCCCGAGCCCAGAGCCCTGACCCCCTCCTGCACCCCAAGCTCCCGCCCCAGCCCTGAGCCCCCCCAAATCCAGAGCCCCCTCCTGCACCCCAAACACCTCATCCCTGGCCCTCCTCAGAGCCTTGACCCCCTCCCACATCCCAACCTCCTGCCCCAACCCTGAGCCCCCCTAAACCCAGAGCCCCTTCTTCACCCCAAGCCCCTCATCCCTGGCCCAATCCCAGAGCCTGCACCCCAAGCCCAGAGCCCTGACCCCTTCCTGCACCCCAACCTCCTGCCCCAGCCTGAACCCCTCATTCCTGGCCTCACCCTGCAGCCCTAACCCCCGCACCTCAGCCCTCTTCCCCAGCCCTGAGCCCCTCCCAAACCCCTCATCCCCAGCTCCGTTGGGTTGCAGGCATCAATTTTCTTCAACTGGGTCACCAGAAAAAAAGTTTGAAAACCACTGAAATAGAGGGCTCCCATTTTCCCCAGTGCTGTCAAACCTGGCACCTTTCAACAGCACAAATATTAACTTAAGAAAGATTGAAGTCTGCCATTGAGTTTGCCAAGCCGTTCGGTGAAAACTTCATGTACAACTGAACATTTCATCAGCCTTGCCAAGTCTTGTTCATTCTGGATTAATTTTAAGGCAGTTTTTAAAGTGATGATGAAGGATTAATGCAGTGTTTCAGCAGCATTTAAAATCTCTCTCTCTTTAAATCTTTCATTCAAATTGTCCCAGCTTGGCTATTCTGGAGTGTATTTGATTTGTGACTTGGAGCAATTCACTGATAATGACATTTTCATTTAGCTGAGTGCTTACAAGTGAATGTACAGTGCGTGGGTGGTTACAGTGCCTTCCACTTTTAAGCATGGATACTTGAAAGAATTCATTTGCAATAAAACCATATAAACCTGATACAGTATATGAAAAGTACCTGTCCAGCAACAGCATAGCTACACGGGGAGAGGATGCTGTGCAGTGATTTGGCCAGTCGCAGCTTCACACCAGCCGTAGGACTTTTCCTACCTATGGGCTGATTGCTAGTGGCATGCAGGAGAATGGGCATGAAAGGGACATGCAGCGGTGTCATGCTAAAGTCAAGGAGCTGAGGCAGGTGTACCAGAAGGCAACGGAGGCCAACTGTCACTCTGATGCAGCATCGAAGACATGCCACTTCTATAAGGAGCAGCACGCCATCCTTGGTGGCGACTCCACCATTCCCAGAGCTCCCAGCGGCAAAGGGTGACCACAGTGAGATAGCTACCCACACTGCAACACTCTCTCTGTCCATGCAAGAGCAATGACTGTGGACATGCTCAGCCGACACAAGGAGTGTTGAACGGACGTGCTCCACCGATGTTATTAATGCAACTTATGATTGTTGACAAAACTTAAGTCGACTTAACTCTGTAGTGTAGATATGGCTTGAGATACTGGTAAGATGACAGCAAGGAGGGGAGAGGTCATCTATTGAAATTGTGTGTCCAGGAGCAATAGGAAAGAATAACCGCAATTTAATTCCTCATATTAAATGCAGGATTTAAATGATCTCCTACTTAGTAACATTAACTCTAGTTCTCTGTATTGGAAACCACTGATAACGTTCTAAAACCGCATGCATGTTAAGTCTAAAAAGAAAATCCAAACCCTCTGGGGCCAAGTGTTATATGCAGTAAGTAATTACTATGCAAAACAAATAGAACAACGGTCTGTGTTTAGTTTTTTTATTACTACATAATAAATCTTTCACACAAAAATAATGAAAAGGATCCCTCAGGTGGTACTTTACAGATCTGAAGGAAAATAGAGTATTTGTGAACGCATCAGACTGCAGACTCCAAGACATTTCTATACCTGTATAATGCTCGGAAACTTGAAAGAATCAATCATACCAGGACGGATTTCAGCATAAACTTGGCTTGCTCTACTGCTTCAACTTTGGATTCTGGCTCCCGCTGTTACAAACCTGCTGGCTCCATACACATTGCATTTTAATTAACTGCACAAGAAAAGTATGGCACTGGAACCAGCACGCTTCTCGTTTACGTTAGTGCAATGTCATTAGGAGGACAAACTGAAATTATTACACGACTCCTTCATCGACTCAGTGTCTTGTTTGACCTATATCCGATTGCTGCTTTATGCACCCCTGTGCTTATACAAAATTCTTTTAAAGAAAATCAGATTCTCTCAAAGTTGACACACCAGCCAATAACTGGGAGGTCCTGGATGTCCCCAGCTACCCTGAAATCAGTGGGGGTGGAGGATGCGCTTTACTTGGCAAGACCAGACTCTCAGTGTGGTTAAGTCACTTGAAGAACTGAACCATCCAGTTAGTCTCAGAATCCACAGTTTCAAAGTGCACTGTTAGAATGACCATTCTAAGGGCAGTGCACCTCTCCTGGCTCACAAACACTCTAGTCCTTTATTTAAAGGTAAAATTACAAATCACTACAACAAACACAAAAGCCTTCATTCCCCTTTGACTTTTGTTCAGAGAGGTAAAAAACCAAACCACCCCAAAATGTAGCACAAACATACCCCTATCTTAAGTCACACTTCAATTGTTTCCCATATTTTACACTCAAAAGAGTCGCAGCTCCTGTCTTCATGTTGCCTCTTCCCAAAACTACCGCTACTCGAAAGCGCTAGGAATGCCTATGCTATGCACGGCTCTTTGTACTTACAGTTTTAATTAAATAGGGAAAGGAGTTTTTTGAAAACCCAGCAGTTCCATTTGTCCACAAGGACTTTGCTTCCAAACAAGCAGGTAAAAAAAGGACAATGCCAGCTTCTTCAGCAAAAGAAAAACGAGCACAGGAATCTCTGTTTAAAGCCACTCAGAGGAAAGCGAATGTGCACTATCCTCCGAGTCTGTAAACAGAACATGCTGGGTCAGGCAGTGAATTGCGGGATTTGCCATATATGTGTAAGAATGAACTCTCTTATCTTTATATGTTGGCATGCAGTACACTTGATTTAGTGACAGAGACTTCCACAAAACAGCCCAAGGTGTAGCAGGAGTTTCTGTGAGCATGTGGAAGTGAACACTGTCAGGAGCTTGTCCCAGAGACAAACAGATCCTTAATATGCAGGGGGGGAAAGACATTCTGTTAAAATAATGTCAACCTATTTCCTTTGGTTTTCTACCTGCAGAGAGAGTATTTTAATTATTTTCATTACGCTAGGTCCACCAGGAAAGAATACTTTAAAACATTCATTTTGAAGCGTTCCACACTGTGTTAAATCCATACCTCTGCTATAATCCCTTTAGCAGCAAAAAGGGGATTTTTAACAAAGCTTCATCAGGGATTCCCATCAGACACTGCTGAAAGCGCACAAACTTTTTATGTGGCATAGCTCTACTTTTACAAAATTAAACACTTTGCTCTGGAGATTTGTTTATGTGATCAATTTCCAGGAAAAGCTTTTGTACAGAAGTACCATATTGTGAGTCTGTGAGGGACTTTCCTTTGGAAGCTAGTGATTCAAGCCCCTTAAAGAGTATTAACCATCAAAAGTGTTTTGATAGCTCTTCAAAAGAAAAGTCTCCCAGCTGAAAACCCTCCTCCCCACACCACAGTATCTTCTCTGTCTGGAAACATCATTTGATTAAAATGCAGCCTAGCTCACTCAGATGGCATTAATATGGATATTTTAGAGATTGTAGACATTACAACGTCACCAAAATAAATGGCCATGAGAGGAGATGTGGTACTGGTGAGATGAACAGTCCATTGTAGAAAATGATGGTGTTCAAAGACTTTGACTCAAAGAAGTCAAAGGTAATAAAAATAGAAATGCTACTTCCAAATCAACGTACACCCTCTATTTTCTCTTTTCCCCGTTTTAGTTTTAAAAGCTATCAGTTTTCTTGGTGGTGGTAACATCACACTGCATGTCTAAGGCCTCATTTTCATTGGATAAGCTCTAGGTTTTACGAAATAGAAATAAAAGTTTGCAACCAAGCTTGTCAGTTTCTCTCCCACACCACAATCTGCTTCCAGTGTGTCTGCTGCAGTCTGGGACCAAAATGTCAAAGTCGCTCTGTACAATAGTAGCAAGCTTCATTCTCACTAAGCTTCAGGTTTAGAGGACGCACGCTGGGAGGGGTCACGTATTCACACGCAGTTTCGAGTTTCTTCACCTGTGATAAGACAGAGCAGAGCTGGCTCTGCTGTTTAGCTGCTTCTCCCTCAGCCAGAGTCCATCGTAAAAAGTTGGATGTCCTGTGGGTTCCAGTACAGGGCCACAGCGGAATTGTACACCAGCGACCAGACATAGGGGATGAAGAACTCTTCAGGCTGCTCCTCCTCCACATACTTAAACTTCAGTTCTGGGAATTTCTGCAATAAGAAACAAAAGTCTGTTGAGTGAGGGTTTGCATCAATTTGTAAACCTGTAGACTGCATAGGAGCTCGAGTAAGGTGTGGTGATAAAAAGAGCTCTAAGGGAACTGAACCATCAGACCTGAAAGGAAAATACATTTAACAAGGAGGATAAAGAGACCAGCAACGTATGCTACATTGACACGTGCTGTATTCAGCCCTTTGCTGTTGGTTACGCACCTCGCTCTGGTTGCTTCAGTAGATCTCCAGGAGTCACACACGAGATGGGCCATTAACTAACGCTAAGCAGATGGAACCTTATAAACATGAAAAGTTGTGAAAAGGAAAACTAAGTTATAGAAGCCCCACGTCAACACTGCTGTCCATGCACATGGAGACCTGGCTATTTCAGTCAATATAAAAATGAATTATGCTATTACGGTCCATAGCTTCTTTGGAAGAGACTCATTTGGACAGGCCCTAGGAACATGTATGACATTTTAGGATTTGTTTTCAGGAATGTTATGATAAACTGACTTATTTCTCCAATTTTTAAAGATTGTTCTATACACAGATGTCTCCAGTACAGAAGCTAGCTCTTTCCTTCCAGGAAGTGTGGGCTGAGGAAAGAAGTGTGATTAGATTAGAGGGGCTGGGTGCCTGGACTCCTCGATACTATTCCTAGCTTTGCCACTAACTCACTTTACGGCTTTGGGCAAGTCAATAATTCCCCGTGCCTCAGTTTCCCCATCTTTAAAGAGAGACTAGTACTAATCCATCTCACAGGGCTGCTGTGAGGCTTAATTAAATTGTTTGTAAAGCCATCTGAGGCCTTCAGATCATATGTATTCCATTCTATAATCTAAGTTCTCACACTATTCCTATCTGAGTGCCTTACTACCTTGTTATACTTACACACAGTTAACTCCTCCTCCCCCAAATTACTGGCCAAACTGTATCATTTCCACAATTAGAGAGACAAGGTAGGTGAGGTAATATCTGTTATTGGACTCACTTCTGCTGGTGAGAGAAAGCTTTTGAGCCACACACAGCTCTTCTTCAGGTCTGGGAAAGGTACTCAGAGTCACAGTAAACGCCAGTTGGAACACATTATTTAGCATAAGTAGTTAGGACATATTCTAAGGGACCATTCAAGGTAGAGCGGCCTGTTACCATCTTGCATTCAGCTGTGATGCTCAGACTACCTTTCCTCGACTTGAAGAAGAGCTCTGTGTGGCTCAAAAGCTTGTTTCTCTCCCCAAAGAAGTTGGTCCAGTATAAGATATTACCTCACCCACCTTGTCTCTCTGATATCCTGGGACCAACACGGCTACAATTACACTGCATGCAATCATTTCCACAATGTCTGGTGCTCTGCTGTACCATCTGCGGGTAAAACACTTTCCAGAATTAGCATAGCATGGATGTGCCATGCAGCCTGTCCTCAGTTAGCCTGTGTCCAGTATCTCTTCTCTCCTATAGTGTAATGTACAGCACAGGAAGTCAGCCCACCAGACAGCCAGCATATACAGTTCCTAACAAGGCAGCTATTAGTTATTAGCTATTAGCACGTTTTTGTTTTGTTTTTTTGGGAAGAGCTGACCCTATTTTTATATGGTGCAATTCATTCATTTTATCTGCTTCTAAATGTTGCCTGTGTCAACAGCCTGGCAGGGATGCAGATAAAAGCCACATTACAGTAATCATTGGGGTAAGATAAAACATGGCCCATTTCATTATTTATAAGGATGTGGCTAAGGCTAAGAATAAACTGCCATGGTGCAACATGATTAGAACAAGTATGACAATGGCTTAGAAGCCTCTTTGCCCATTAATAATGAAGGGATACCTTATCACCTTTCTCTAGCTCAGACTGTCAGGGCTTCCTTGTGTTGGTCCAACAGTCTCTTCCCATCGGAATTTCTCTCTATTGAATGGAGTTCTCTTGGCCACTTGGCTTTCAGGTTTATTTACATTTATTCATCTTGTTTATTTGTGCTCCAGGGAGCAACAAAAACATGGAAATTATTATTTCAGATATTTCCCTGTGTTGTCATCACTGTGAATGTAATATAGTAGTTTGATGCAAGCAGTGTATCCGATACTGTGATTCCAACAAGTCACAAATTAGTCTGGCCTCTGGCTTGAAGCGTGTTGTATTAGGAACATTTTGTAGACGGACAGAAAAGCGAACAGCCCTCCTGTAGCTCCACTCAGAGCCATGCCCTTGGGCTTGTCTAATGTGTCAGGTTTAGTATATTCAAAGCAATGCCAATCACACCTCGCTGTGCGCTGCTCTTTGTCAGAATGTGCTGACACCCTCTTCTAGACTGGCACACTATGGCTCTGGTGACACTGGGATCAGGATGGAGAGAGCTACAGTTCTAACTAGTTTGGTTCTGTTCCTAGTAGAGATAAGGCCTAAGACAGAGCTATCTTCGGTACTTATACGGCCCCCATTACTGAGTAGCTGAGTGCCCCACAGTCTCTGGCATATTTTTCTCCCCAATACCCGTGTTAGCTGGACAGTATTATCCCCATTTTGCAGATGGGGAATCGAGCCACAAAGAGACTAAGGCCTGGTCTACGCTACATGGTTAGGTCAACGCAAGGCAGCTTACGTCAACCTAGCTGTGAATGTTTCTACACTTAAATTTCACTCACACCGATGTAAGTGCCCTGCTGCACCGACTTAATAACACCATCTCCTCGAGTGTGTAGAGTCAGGGTTGATGTAATTAGGTCGACGTAGCGTCAGGGTAGATACTGTGTTACATATGTTGACTATTACTGGCCTGCAGGAGCTGTCCTATAATGTCCCAAACTGACCGCTCTGGTATTGTTGTGAACGCCGCTGCGCAGGGGTCAGGTACACAGGAAGCTGCCCCTCCTCTTTACAACTCTGTGCATTTTTGGAATTCCTTTTCCTGGTTGCCCAGCTTGGCAAGCGCACCTAGCAGCTCTCTCCACTGTTCAGTGCAACTGCCCAGCTGACCATGTCGGCTACGTGCTCCAGATGTGCTGCTGCCTGGAGTAGACAAGACATATCGGATCTCCTATCCCTGTAGGGAGAAGAGGCTGTGCAGGCACAGCTCTGATTCAGCCATATAATCGTGGACATCTATGAGCAGATTGCTTGGGGGATGCAGGAGAAGGGCTACAACAGGGCCCAGCAGCAGGGCCCTGTGAAAGCCAAGAAGCTGTGGCAGATGTACCAGAAGGCCATGGAGGCCAACAATTGATCTGGTGAGGAGCCACGAACTTGCTGCTTTTACAAAGAGCTGCATGCCATCCTTGGTGGAGACCGCACCACCACTGTAAAGTGCCGTGGATACTTTGGAAGAGCCCGAGTCTCAGGCCCCCGCTGTGAACAGTGATGAGAAGGAGGTGGAAGAGGAGGAGGAGCATGGGAGACACATGACCAGGAAATCCAGCTGCGCAATGAGCCAGGACATGTTTTTGACCCCACTGCAGTCCAGCCAGGCCCAACAGTCGAGCATGGGTGAACCTGATGCAGGGAAAGGAACCTCTGGTAAGTATGCAGTTTGCTTTGAAATTACAGGGACGGAAGCCCCGAAGCAGCTGAACACATCAGTTGATTTGCTCTTTTTTACTTATGGTAGAAGAGGTAGTGAAACAAGCAAGAGAGGTGGAGTTGCGATCTGCTTTTCATTCCCCTCTAGAGTTAGGCAGAGGGAGCCACGCAGAGCAGTTAGTTTATGTGCACTGGAATGTTCTGTGAATCCTCCATAGAGATCTCAAGGAAACTTTCATAGAGGTACTCTGCAATCCTCTGCCAAAGGTCTCTGGGAAGGGCTGCTTTGTTTCTTCCTCTGTGATAGATGTTGTAGGAGCACCAGTGATCTGTATGCTATGTATAACCTGTATGCTCAAAAGGTCTGTTACACTCTCCCCCTCTTTTGTCTCCTCTCCCTCTCTGAATACCTGTGAAAGTGGCTTTCTCCCTCCCACTCCCTCCTGGAATGCTTGTGGGATGAATGGGTTGGTTGAACAGCTGGAAGATCAGAAGAGCTCCCAGGTAGACAAGGTGTCTGGGACTCTAATTAAGCAGCACTCACACACCCCAATGCATGGACACTGGCCGAGGTGGAGTGTGACCAACCAGACGGGGCCAAGTCCTCTCTAGTCACAGGCCATGACACTCTGATTAGGAAGTGATCACACATCCTAATTATTTCCTGATTTTGTGGTCAGTGTAGACAAAGCCAAATCATGTTCAGTTTTGCACCAGCTAATTCAATGCTTAAAACTCATATTTAAAGCATGATTAAATTTCCTAGTATAGACAAGTCCTTAAATAGCTGCCATCTGCCATGCCAGAGGTGGTTGGGCTTCAGTGTTGAGTATGTATGTTATTAAAGTGGTTTGGGATCCTTTGGAATGAAAGAATAAAAACAGAAAATATTATAAATGCTGCTACTGAGGTAAACAAAACTATATAAATATATTCCCCTCCACAAGTCATGGCTTAAGAAATATCAACAACGATGCCTGAGATGTTCAGCTCTCCCTATACCACTTTCTCTCAATTGAAAGGAAAGTGTAGAATATTCCTGATGGTGTTAAATTTTTCTGCCAATAGTTGTGTTGATTTTCTCATCAACACTTTCTTCAAACTGATCAGTACTGTCATCGACTGTAGCAATTAAATAATCAATTTAAGGATTAGAATTATAACCCATTGCAATCAAATTTGTCTCACTGTCATGCTGAACTTCTTTCTTGAAAACTTTTCAGGTTTGGCTTGAAAATTTAGATATCTATGTTTTATGTCAGTGTCTCTACAGTTTGCAGTTACGGCATGCAATTTTCGTTATGTCTTCATAAAATGAGTACAAGTAATGACAGATATGACCAGACTTCGATTAAATACCTAAGCAGCGGACACTGGATGGCTCACTGGGTTGATGATGAGATATGGAGCTTTTCACTTCTAACTCACTAATTCAAATCCAGCCTCTGTAAGGGAAGTATAATTATCCATGGCAGTTTAGTGGACTGTGTCAAACTAATTGGTGGCCTAATGTGAAAAGGTATCCACGTCGAGCACAGAAAGCTACCATAACTGACACCCTTTCTGGCAGTTTCAACAAAGAGACCAAGAACTGAACGTGTGTGGAGACAGCCATCTTGTTCCTAATGGAGGTCCCTCCAGTTCAATCCTGAGGCATGCCTGAGGGCCAGGGTGGGGACTGTCCACGCTGTCCTAGTTCTGTGGATAACAAAGGTCTCCCATCTCCAGATTTACCATTCTAGCACCTTTTTATATTTAAGAAAGAAAAATAATCCTGTATTGCTCTATTTAAAAGAGTCAGGGGTGTTTATTGAACATTTATGATTATTAAGGTAAAGACTTTTCTTACACGAGCTGCTCCTGACTCACTAGATTGATTTAAGAACAGTTTAAAATGACAGCAGGGATTAAGTATCCCCTAAAAGGTCAGACAGTTGATATAAATTTTTAACAATTTTGACATACTGTAGTTCAAAGTACAGTCAAATCATGTTTAAATGCAACCGTGTGCAATTTATTTTTACATGTACTACTTCCAAATGGATGAACTGGGGCCTTTGACAAGTGGAGTATAGATATGAGAGACAGTACTAAACCAGCATTCCAGGAGAGCTGTAAAACTACCTCATGTTACAAGTGTTTTAGAACACTCATGAGAAACACAAATTCGCTAGCGTAACAACAGACACACACAGAGATTTGTACGACAGTCAACAAAATTCCACATACTGCTATTCAGACTACCTGGGAAACTATTTTCTTCTGTATTCTGTTTAATCTGGCTGAATACTGGAAAAACAAACATGGAGGCCAAGATTTTTAAAAAATGGCTATTGATTTTGCATGGTTCAATTTCTGGATACCGAAGATGAATTACTTCAAAGGGCCCTGATTTCCAGAGGGTGGATGCTCAGTGCTTTCTGAAAATCAGGTGCTGAGTTTAGGACACTTCAATTTGTGCACCCAAAAATGGATGCATCCAAAATCACTAATAGCTTTTGAAAATCTTGTCCAGGGACAAACCAGTACCCCGTTCTTTCTCCTTAGCTCTATTCACTTGTGCTTTCTCTCAGCTGGCTAACAGCTACACCCTTCGACTAAGAGAAAGCATGTAGAACACACACAAATTATTATTCACATGCCCCTTTGCTATTAGTCTTTGAACTTACTGTCCTGACCTAAACAGGTCTGTGCATTCTATGCATTTGTAGGTAGCCACTACCTCATTAAGCAAAGACAATCCAATAAACCCAAGCTAGTTTAAAACAGAAACAATCATAAAGACATTCAGTTGCTTTGAATTTTAAAGGCCGAGGTAATGCTAGGATTTCAACTGCAGCCTTCAATGCAGACAGCAAGTTTATCAGCTCAGATGAATCAACCTACCACAGTGGCCTATCTTGCTTTCTTCTGCTAGAAAAAGCAGAAGTCAGATTTAGTGGTTGGAGCAGCGGTATAACTAGACAGACCAGGAGCTACAGACTGTCTGAGCTATCATACGACTCGATGAAAAACCACAGGAAGTCCAATGAACAGATGTAGAAATAAACTGCAATAACTTTGCTACCACAAAAGTTCAACGACATTTTTCCCCGGCACCTAAAGATGAGAAAGATAGCATCACGAGTAGCCGACTACCCCGGCATAGCTCCAGAGGGGCTAATGCCATTTAAAATTCAATACCTCCTCAGTACATTAAAAAAAAAAAAAAAAAAAGTTATGATTTAGGACTCAATGTCATGTCAGTGGATGATCTCCATTAAGAAACAAAACATCATGGCAATGGCAGATGGAACTGGTCTAAGACTGAGTAGATTAGTATAAGTGGTCTCATAGTAGCCTAGGTATTGCTTTGGATGAAAAGCTGGCCCAGTCAAATGGACTGGGGCAGCAATAGGGGAAAGGCAGAGTATCAAAGTATGGGGTTACCTACATGACATTGGAGACCCTTCCTTTTCTCAAATATTGTATATGTATATTGTTTCTAGAGAGAAACTGCAAGAGATGCAGGCTCCTAGGTTAATGTTTTCAAAAGCACCTAAATGACTTAAGTCCCATTTTAAAAAGAGACTTAGGCACTTAGTAGCCAAACTCCGGTTGATTTTCAGGGAGACTGAAACTTTTAAATCAGTTTGAATATGGGACATAGGTGCTTTTGAAAATTGTACCCTTAGTTTCATTTAGCAGCCGTGTGGCATACTGTCAAATGACGGGCTTGATATGGCCTCTGCTAATAGGAGATCTGTGGGGGGAGCACCTGTGTGATCAGACTCTGCATTAGCAGTTCATCAAAGCTAGCAAAAAGAATTAGCTAAAGATTCAGCATGATAGTGAAGCCTTACTGCGAATGAAAATTTATCCTTACATAGCTAATTAATGTACTGGAACGAAATAGAGGCTTATCTATTCTTATAGCATGTCAGTCCCCCACGAATATGCCAATGTACAAGGTGTTAAAGATTTCATCTGGACAAGACCACCAGCTAAACAGCTCAGAAAAACCTAAGAGGTCTTTTCCAAGACTTTAGCCCAACAGTCTCAATTTGTGCCAAACTAATAGCTGACCAGTCAAAGTGATGCAACAGCTGTACTTTGCACCCATTCCCTGGGATGTATAAGAAGACTATGTGCTTAGGAGGTGTCTGGTTTTCCATAATTTCTGGAAGGACATTTCTCATCTGCTGTTTTAGGATACCAGACTATATCCCTGAAAGTGGGGAGGCCATCCTGTTCCTCTCTCTTTGGTTCCATCAGCAATATTTGCATCACTTCTCTTTTTGCTGCTGACAGAGAGTCTATCTGACGTGGTTCAGTTAAGTGTCTATGTGGTGTGCACCACGTCTTCCTCAGAATATTTTTTTCAGATTTACAGAATAGATACCAACTATGAAAAACTGTTGCGAGAGACAGAGGAAACCACAGGAAATGTACTAGGCAAAGCAAGATTTGTAGATTTTATGCAAGGATCTCTGTGTGTGGGCTCGGTGGGGATGATCACGGAGGGAGGGAAGCTGCAAGTGGGAAGTTTGTCTAGAGAATGAGGAACAAAGGGAAACTGAAGAGTGAAAAAAAGGGAAGGCTTGGAAAACGTATGCCTGGGTTAAATATTTTATACAGTTTGAACAATAGCATGGACTGTATAGAAAATCAGTTTGGGAAAAAGTTTGGGAAAATGGTATTTTTGTGGGGTAAGTCAATTGTCCAGGTAACCCATGCTCATCTTAAGTGAAGTGACTGTAATTATGCCACATATTTACTATTAGTTCTAATAAAACATGTAAATTTACACAGCCCTTTACAAATCCAGGTACAACACTCCCTGCCCTGAAGAATTTACAATCTGAAGAGACAAAATGTTTCAATAAGTTTAGGTCACTGATACGATCCTTCCTGCAGCTGCACAGGAATATACCAAATGACGAATGATTGCTACGGCCAACTGTTCAGCTAAGTCATGGGTGAGTAAACTTTCTGTCTGAGGGCCACATCGGGTTCCCAAACTGTATGGAGGGGCGGGTAGGGAAGGCTGTGCCTCCCCAAACAGCCTGGCCCCCACCTCCTATCCGCCCCCTCCCACTTCCTGCCCCCTGACTGCCCCCCTCAGAACCTCCAACCCATTCAACCCCCCCCCCCCCCCCCCCGCTCCCAGTTCCCTGACCGCCCCCTCCGGGACCCCACCACCTATCCAACTCCCCTTGCTCTCTGGCCTGACTGCCCCAACCACTATCCACACCTCTGCCTCCTGAAAGGCCCCCTGGGACTCCCACGCCTATCCAACCGCTCCCTGTCCCCTGACCGTCCCCCTCTCCCCCCCCGAACCTCCGCCCCATCCAACCACCCCCTGCTCCCTGTCCCCTGACTGCCCCCTGGGACTCCCTGCCCCTTATCCAACCCTCCCACTCTCCGCCCCCATACCATGCTGCTCAGAGCAGCATGTCTGGCAGCCGCGCTGCCCGGCTGGAGAGAGCCATGCCACCGTGCTGCCCGGCAGGAGCTCGCAGCGCTGCCACCCAGAGCGCTGGCAGCATGGCGAGCTGAGGCTGTGGGGTAGGGGAGACAGCAGGGGAGGGGCCGGGGACTAGCCTTCCCAGCCGGGAGCTCAAGGGCCAGGCAGGACAGTCCTGTGGGCTGGATGTGGCTCGGCCGTAGTTTGCCCACCTCTGAGCTAAATGTTGAAGACGCAGCTACGGTAGGAATAAGGTTGACATGTTAGAAGATGATAAGCCTGAAAGAGAGGTGTAAATACCCGAAGAGTGGAAATCAGTGGATTGTAAAAGAAGAACCACAGCCACAAAGAAGAAGAAAAATATTGTCAGCCATTGCAAGATCTGTTTGGGTCCATAATAGGTTTTCCTGAAGATACACGTGTAATCTTTATCCTGTAATGGGGACAATACAGTGGTGGTGCTGCAGGTGATAATGAATAGCTTCATGACAGCATATAAGAGTGCTGAGAAAAGTTTTCAAGACTGAAACCCTGGGAAATAAGTCAGGGGATTTTTTAAACCCACTGAATAAACAAGCACGCAAACGACCGACCAAATGATATAAAATGGTTCCACCTTCTGACTCTGCTGGAGCACTTGTGATATCATTAGGCTCAATAACTGCTAGGCTACTCAGACAGAGAAGTAAAATCCTTTGGATGTTTTTGAATTTGGGAAATTAAAAACTGAAAACCAGAATAATCCCTAGACCTATTTCTCACCGGCATTATAATATATCACTGCAAATCGTCAGCTTTCCTACTGCGCAAATGGAGATGAGCCTATTGGACTAACAGAGATAACCGTTATTGACATGAAATGGACGTATATTGCTTCCTAACTAGGGATTTGCAGAGAACGCCCATTTCGTAATGAGTAAAGGCTATTTTTGTCAGTGTTAAGGAAAAGGTAAATGAGTTTACAGCTCAAACTTCTTGCTCTTCATTCAAAACTCACACGGCTGTAGAATGCTGGGTAAAGCTTTTCACAACAATGAAAAAGCAGTGTGTTTGGAGAAACTATTCTGATTATAAATTTGAACTGTTTTATATCACATAAGCAACTATAGATTTACTGTCAAATATACAGACAAGATGTTGATATTTGTAACTTGATCAGGAGTACAAAAATATGGCTCCTGGTTCACAAACTCTGCAAATCTTATTCAGGCACAACCCAGACTAAAGTCAGGAAGAGCTGTGCCTGCGTAAGGCTATAGAATCAGGCCTTCAGCCTTGCCCGTTCTTCCGTCAACATAGCTACCGCATCTCAGACTCACACTCGTAGACTTTAAGGTCAGAAGGGACCATCACGATAATCTAGTCTGACCTCCTGCATGTTGCAGGCCACAGAACCTCACTCGCCCACTCCTGTAATAGACCCATAACCCCTGGCTGAGTTACTGAAGTCCTCAAATCATGATTTAAACTCTTCAAGTTATAGAGACTACACCACTTACACTAGTTTAAACTGCAAGTGACGTGAGTGGATTAACTACGCCGAGGGGAGAAGCTCTCCTGTTGGCGCAGTAGTGTCTTCATCTGCTGCAGTGTTTTAAGTGTAGACCTGCTCTAAGAGTGAAACCCTGGCCCTTTTGAAGTTACTAAGGCCAGGATTTCACCTTAAGTTAGTCCCATCCTTCAAGTGTTTTAACGTGTTCTAGTTACATTAAGTGAATTCCATGCAGTTTACTGTATAACCAGAGGACCTGTGTGTTCTGCAGAATACACAGGAAGCAGAGTCCTTTCATAACTTTACTGTTCTGAGTACAAATGTGTTTTAAGACCAGCCCTGATCAAGGTGTAGGGTTGTCTAAGAGGAATTAAAATGGAAGCCAAATAACATAATACAGGCTAGAAATTACTGTGATTTTACATGGTTCAAAATTAATTTTGTATCTTTAAAAAAAAAAAGAAGTGATTTCTAAGTCTTTCTTCTCTGGCTTTTGTAAACAGATCATGTTTAAAACCTGCTCCCTTTCAAATATGCTACATCTAAACTCAAAACAAAGAAATCGACTTAAGGAAATCACGAATCCCAAGTGCACAAAGCTGGCTGGGTAAAGAGGGGAAAAAACCCTCAAAGGTCTAGACCTGGAATACCAACGGGATTTGTTCTGAATTCAAATTGCAACTAGATCACACTGCCAGAGACAGGAAATAAAAAAATTTGCTGTGTGTAACCCACACACCTCCTGGGTGTGGTGTTCTGTCCCATCTAGTGGCACTGAGAGAGAGATCAAATGAGTCTGCTCTACAGCCTTAGCTACCAGCCATATGGCTTTTAGCTCATGTGGTAGAGGCTCATGCACCAGAGGTCCCTGGTTCAATCCCACCACTCGATGACCGGGGTCTGTTGGTGTTACACGTGGGTTTATATAAAGTGGGATTGGGGTTCCTGAGCACAGTGGATCAACACTGTTATTAGTAGCACAGGCGTTTCTGTAACTGTAGTTCAGTGCCTTGGACAAAGCCAAGAGTGTCTTCAGATCCATAGTTTCACCTGTGCAGTGCTAACGTTTATACAATGGGCAAATACAAAACAAAAGGAATATTGGATAGTTCAGGATTTTCCAGAGGTTTCCAGGGTCTTACACAGTGTGTGCTTCTGTGCTTATACAGGTATATTTCTGCTTGGTTTCAGAAGGAGCACATTTATAGAGGAGCATGTCAGAGATAAGAAGATTGGCTTTGAATCCAAGAACTTACCTATATAACTCAGGGCAAAAATCTTCTTTTGACTCCTCACACAGTAGATTTTCTATTGTGTATTCTGTGTTTGGAGCTTGCACTGACATTAATGGGAATTTGACTTGGCGAATGAGTGCAGAATACACAACACAGATTTGCACATTTAGGGGCTTCCTTGGGACTCAAGATTCCTGGTTTCAATTTCCAGTTTCACAGCAAACTTCCTGTGTAACCTTGGGGAAGTCACTTAGTGTGTGTCTGTCTCAGTTCCAATCTGGAATATGGAGACAAGAGGACTTTCCTACCTCAGACGAGTGTTGTGAGGATAATTGCATTAAAGATTATGAGGCACTTAGATCCAGTGTGATGATGGGAGCCATATAAATACCTAAGATAGACAGACAAAGTGCAATGCTAACATGCAACAAATGTCCAATATAACAGATGAAAAAATGGGCTGGGACCATATTGCAACATTGATACCACATTCAATCCTAAGGGACTTGAGCATCGAGTGTAAATTAAGGTAGATTTCTAACACAATTTTATGGCTATTAAAGCAAGTGAACATCTTTCTCCTTTAACGACAATTTAAAAAGGCACAAAGCTGCAACAGAAATGTGATCTCTCCCTCCCCAGGCCAGCAGGAGGTGTGGAAGCATCTGGAGAGAAGAGGGGGAAGGCACAACATATCATCCTCAGACTACACGCTTGGTCAATAAACGGAGTGGCCCAAACAAATTACCTATTAGTACATAGGAAGAAAAAGCTAATCCAGTCCAAGCCTTGTACAACAACATATGAACTTTGAAGTTCAAATTATGACAGTTTATAAACAGGTAAATGCTCTTTGAAGGTTGCAACTGACACCACAAAGGAAAGGGTTAAAGCAACTCTTGTGGGAGAGCTTTCGCTTTGTCCCAAGTTAAATGTTTTAATTTTTGCGTGGTTACTACTACTGAGCTCAGTTTCTGGGTCTGTCCTTCTAATCGCTGGGTGTTAGGACATAGCCCCCTTGGGTTTTTTGGAAAATGAGCACTGCCTTGGGTCTCCCTGCCGCAGTCTCTCTTGCTGATCTAGGAACGGCCCCAATGGACGGTGAAGAAAGCACCATCCAATTAAACCCTGTCTAGACTACAAATACAGACATGTTTTGGTAATAAGCGAATGAAACTCATCTGGCCCGGAAACAGAACTGAATCGTGTCTCCACAGCAGCTTTCCACAACACACCCACGTCTCAACTGTGTCTCTGCATCTGCACTTACACCAGCCACACTTGTGTATCAGTGCATTCTGGAAAAAATCTAGACAGCTATTCTATATGCCTCAGCAGGGGCATGTGCACAGAATGGCACCAGCAATATACAGAACTATGCACTCTGGGCTATATCAGTAGAGTACCATGGATAAAATTACAGCCATGTCTTCACTCTGTACCTCTCATAAAATATGCAATATTACAAACAATGACAAAGATATTCCAATTGTCTTGTCAGAGACAGTAACATGCCAATTATCTTCTCAAAAGTTAATCACATGCTTTTATCTCTTGTTAAGCAGATTTGTTACAAATCTTACCTATGAAAAATTAAACTGTCTAGAAAAATAATCGCAAAAAGTTTTAAAGGGGTCTCTAAATGTAAAACACACACAACAAGGTTCTGAGAGCCAGAAACAGCTGAATAATGAATTCACTCATTATATTTAGTTATTCATTCAGAGAAGAGGATGTACTGCAATGTCCTGTACATAAATTTTATAGCCATCCACACGTTAGTGAAAATATAGGAAATAAACTTCATATAAAGAGAGCTACTGTACTTGTATCTTCAAAGCCACAACAGCAAAGTGATGACGTTTTCACTGCTATTTTGATTTTGAAAGATGAATGGTATAAAACAGAAGGAATGTTGTTTACTGTGGAAATATTTTGTGCTAGAGATACCATCTTCTAAACTTGCTCCACCCATGTTAACAGACAAGCCCCTAATCTAGTGCTCCCCCATAACAAGAGTGATGTTCTACTACAAGAGCAAAATCAGATAAAAGCCCTCATTACAAGATGACCTACCCTCCTCTCTCTTCCCCCTCCCAGATACTGTAATCCACCAACTGCGCAAATAAAATTCAGACTGGGACTGAACCAGGGAGTTCTGATCAGCAATATAAAATAATCATACTGCTTGTTTATTACATTCCATAGCAACAAAAGAAACAATTAAGCTTCAAGAACATGACCAACATTTTATATTTAAGCAATAAGCCAGAACAGGGCATGCATTACTGCTCCTGATACGCACTTCAGATGTGCTGGGAGGTAGGAATGCAAATTCCGATCTGGCTCATTATTAGAGCATTATTTACAAACATGACAATTTGGAGCATTATTGCGTTTTCAAATTCTTTTTCTGGGTACTGTTATGTCTGCAATAGTTTTCTCTAGGGAGGAAAAAAAGAGGAAATTTTTGTTGTCCTATTAAATTGTGTATTTTTTTGTTTATTACGAAGAAGAGTCCACAGTCACCTGTGAAACCTCTGGTGTTTCTTTCCCCTATTTCTGATTGGTGCCCGTAACGAAACAGAAGGGGTAAAGGGAGTTGGGAGTACAAACTACACTTTAGATAACACAGTTAAGGAGTTTTCTTTTGAAAGTTACCATTTAAATTGCAGCAAGGGAGGTTTAGGTTGGACGTTAGGAAAAACTTCCTAACTGTCAGGGTGGTTAACCACAGGAATAAACTGCCTAGGGAGTTTGTGGAATTTCCATCATTGGAGATTTTTAAGAGCATGTTAGACAAACATGTTAGATAAACAGTCAGGGATGGTCTAGATAATACTTAGTCCTGCCCTGAGTGCAGGGGACTGGACTAGATGATCTCCCGAGGTCCCTTCCAGTCTTATGATTTTTTCTGAGACTTCCCCATTATCCCAGGATTTAGTTATGGAGGCTTCCTGTTTCACCCACAGAGGCAGGGAATAAAGTGGACATCAAACTCCAGGGACTCAGTAGATGAGCTTCCCGAAAAATAAAAGTCTAGGAGGTTAAAACAGACTTTTGCAATTTTTTCTTTTTAGCTGTGTAAAAGTTGTAATGGTCCCAAGTCCTAGAGGGTGGCAAGAGGAGGAGCACAGTGATTCAGTTTGCATAGTTTTCTAGTGACGAGGTCCCAGATGTGCTTTCACTGGAAGTTGGTGTAAAGCTATGACAGTATCCACAAGGTTCAATCAGCCAAACGACGTTGCTTTGGGCAACTATCCCTGATGTCACTCCATCCAGGTCCCAAACCCCCACTGATCTTGGTTTCATGCACTGAGTGGAGAAATACAATCTCTGTCCCCACCCCACCATGCCAGAGCCAAGTTGAACATTTGTCTTTTTATTGCTGACTTTTATGGCATCACAGGGCTCCGTGCAACTCAGTTTGTAGTTTTACTTTTACATAGTAGTAGCCCACAGAGATGAAGACAGAACTGATATCCGCTTCCCCCACCCCCACCCCCTAAGTATGTCGCCTGCATGGCGTGCCAAGCCTGCAACATCCTCCCCCTTAAAAAAAAAAACGTGTCTAGGAGAAAGCAGTGGTATATGTTTCTGAAGGAAGAAGTTCTTTTTGATTTTCTACATTTTAATCTGAGGGAGCCAGACCTGTAAATATTACAAAATGATAACAATTACTTAAGAACAGAGACAGACTTACTGTCACCAACTGTTAACTTTCTGATCAGGGCAGCCTAGGAAGTGGACCCTTATCTGTCTTAAGTTCAGGACATGCTGACTAACATCCCTATTCAGTCTGCAGACCTTTGGCTCTGTAATCTTTGTGAACTGGAAAATGTACACTATGACTGACACACTCCCTTCTGAACTAGAGGCTCAGCAAACAGAGCATCGTGCTCTGAGATAAGCAGCCCCCCACTAAAATGTAGGAAATCAAATTAATTTTTATTCAGAAGAAAAATACAGACGTGTAATGACAGCAAAGCCTCTGCAACTGTAATACATAGTGGAAAAGAGACTTTGGGCGAGAGAGTAAACCAGCGAGAGAGACACAGACAGACAGGGAGAATATGCATTAGCTTAGGGTGGAGGGCATCTGTGTTTGGGTGACTGCATCATTTGTGAGTAGCAGAGTACAGGAGCGTCTTGAGTTGGTGACTGGGACACTCTTACAAGTGAATTGCTCTCCATTGTATCTCCCCATACTTAGCGGTTTATATAGTGGAAGCTTATAGGGAAGCTATTTTTTATTGACACAATAGCCTCACTCTACGTGAAGGTTTCACTGGAAACAGAAAGACTCTTTTCACATTGTAATAATGCATGGGAACAATTTGGGCCTTCTGTTTTGCTTCACTATGGATGGAATTTCTCTATATCCACTCACGCTTAGTGAGTTAAGAGTCCACGTGTCCCCTAGCCTAGAGATGTTATGTCTATGGCATGAGGGAAGCGGTTCATAGGATGCTATCCCCTACTGCTGCTGATTTTTAAAGGGCAGTTTTGGTAAAAGAATTACTATGGTCCTTTATTACTACACAAATCTGCTGTCTGTGTGTATGCAAGTCACGTCTGCTACCTTACTGACAACAACTAGTTTTTGCTGCTGTTAGCATTGAAGAACAGAGCTGTGCAAACCCTAATGAGTGATAAGGTGGGTGAGCTAGTATCTTTTATTGGACCAATTTTTGTTGTCCCTCTCACCAACAGAAGATAAAAGTCCAATAAAAGATACTACGTCTCCCACCTTGGCTCTCTAATATCCTGGGACGGTGGCAAACATTGCAAACAAACTGTAATGAGATCAATTGGTGAGGAGTTCATGAACAGTACGCAGTTGTTTGGTCCACAGGGCTTGGGACTACATCAGCCACCAGGGTTTCGCCCTTCCCATCTTGAATAAGAGATTGAATTTGAGGGCTGGGCTCCCTCTCCACTTGCCCTGTTCTTTGGCCAGGAGATTGCCTGCCTTGGTCTTTGGGTATGCCAGTTGACTGTACCTTTGCAGCAGGCTCTTCAGTAAGATGAGCCCCGTTACCCTACCCATAAAAAGTGGCTCTGTAGAGGGGCAGTCTGCACCTTACAGCAACAAGACTTGGGAAACATTCCCTCTGCAACATCTGGATCTTCGCTGAGCTGGAACAGACGCAGCACGTCTTAGCTTAAACTCTTGCTGTGACAAGCGAACTCCCATAGATTCTCTAGCAGGCGTGTTAGTAGGAATTTGGGGATACATCCAATGAAACTCATAGTGTTTCCCTGCTTACTCCACCAGTAGAACTTTGATGGATTGGGGAATGCAGCAGCTGTCACTCTTAAAAACAATGAGACTGCCACCCGACTCAAGGACAGAGGGACAAAAACTGGCTATTTGGGCCATCAGAATTCATAGACTTTGTTGGGACAAGGGAGAAGTATGTGAACATGATCAAGGACCTCAGCTCCTGTTTGCAAACCTGCACCACGGGCTGACGCTTCAAACATATGGACCTTAACCACAGGCTAAATTCACATAGATTCAAAGTTCACTACAAGCTCTTCACCCCAGCTCCATTGCATAGCTAGAGGAGAGTTCTGGAGCACTAAACAAACTGCCCCCTAAATTCTAATGACAGAATCTTTATTAGTACTGCTGGAATAGTTGAAAAAGTGAACCCCATAGCTGGCTTAAAAAAAAAAAAAGTCAGCAAAAACAATCTTTCTAAAAAAGAACAAAATCAGCTTGATAAAAGCATTTGCAACTTGTACTGAAAGTTATTATAAAATTTAACCCATGGATTGGAATGCCGTTGAAGCAACTATCAGTCAACAAAGCACATTTGTTCCTTATTTTCATTTTTGGGTGGTTACTGTAGATATTCTAAAATTTATCTCTACTTAAGCATTCAGAAGAAAGATATTTGTATTGTTCTTAGTGGTTAAACATAAACCAAAACTGCAACAAAAGTTGTAGTCTTGCCTAGAAATCATAAGCCATATCTCAACTTTATTTTAGGCTTCCTAATTTAAACAAACACTGGAGTGAAAATGTGTCTAATCACAGAAAAAGTCTTATTATCTTCTACTCCATTATCTAGCCCATCTGTCAGTCCAGGCAGCTCTGTTCCATACATTATATTCTTCAATATGCCAAATGTTATTGGAAGTTTAATTTAAAAGACTGATATAGAAGGCATTTTTAACATTAAAAATATCATAGCAGGAGAGTTAGTGAATGGCATAGGGTTGCATGATAGTTTCCATTCTAACCTTGTATTCAGTTGCTTGTAACTTTCTGAATCTTGCAGCTTCTGGGCTAAAGTTTTCCAGACTTGGCCTCGGCCCAATTATTAATATTATTTTTTGAAGTCTGAAAAAAAGTATTTCAGCCATTTTTAAACACAAGACTGAAAAGAAAACACCTACTTTATTATAATAATATACAATAATATAAATTATTATTAAAAATGAGATTTTTTTAAAAAGCTCTCCAACCAGAAAAGCTGAGGGTAAAAAGCTAACACATGGTAAGGAGGTAGCCCTCACTGAAAGGAAATGCCTTTGAGTATTCTTGTGAAATTTTTCTTTGATTTGACCCGAGTTACAAGTCCTTTGGAAATAACATGTCATGCATGCGCAGTGCATTTGGCACAAGGCTTTTCACTACACTAATTGGGTGTGTAGCTAAGGGAGGCTGCACAGTGCATGGTGAACTAGCTTAGCTAGATAGAGAAAAATGTCATGAGAAGAAGGGATCCATGGGAGATGTCATCTTCCTCAACTGTGTGGCTCCTAAGATTTGTAAGAGAGGGGCTCTCCCCCACAGTGCTTGTAAGGGACAGGGTGTTCTGGGCTTGTTTAGCCTGATAGTTTTGGATTATTGACAATTTGTTGCAAAACCAGAGGAGCTTTGAAGTCCTGGATAGTGACATTCCTTTTATGCACTCTTAAAAATATTTGAATCATCCTTAAAAATAAACATGGTTTAAACGACACGGGGGTTAAATGGCTTGCAAAGTCAGAGCAATTTTATGAATACTTGGGAGTTGTTCATGCTCCATTTTCCTGTTTGAACAAAGTCCTCTGATCTCAAATCATTTACCTTTGTGTTTTCTTTTGTCCTGTATCTTACAGTATCTTTTTTGTTTTTGCATCAGTTTCTTTAAGTGAATGCCTAACCAAAGCAACGTATCTAATACAACTGGTGCCAGATAACCAAGAGACACTAAATTGCAATGGGCCACACACTATGCTATGCTTTGTGTGTAGTATATCGGGTTTTTTGCTCGTCACAGCATTTCTATGAAGTCAGACCTTCCTATCTTTCTGCAGCGTTGAAGGAACTTTTAGGACCTACTTAAACTAGTAGGTTTTTTTTTTTTTTTTTTTTTTTTTTTAAACTGCATCAATGCCAGACAAGGTAGACTGACTTACAAGCTATGCCATCCCAAGGCCTGCCTAAAAAATCAGATTTTCTATTGCCTTTCTCATTTCCAGCTGATCTTGTTGTGGCACTTCATACTACAATGAGAAGTCTAGTCTAGACTGTAGCTTGTGTAAAGAGAGAAAGAGAAACATTTGCTTTATTTCTCTTGGTCATTCAAACTCCCTTTAAAGACGGGAATTCGTATTTAATGGGCTGCCCCCTCCTCCACAAGGTTTTCAAAACATCTCATTTTAAGGTCGGGTCGCACATTCATCATGACAGCTTAAGAACAAACACAAAGCCTTGGCTTTTGCTAGGACTGCTCAATCAGTGGCTGTTCTTCAATAGGAAGGAAAACAAACCTTTGTAGGTGGAAATATGAAAACGCCCCTCCACCTCCACCCTGACAATGTCCCTGACAGTCCTGCGGATCAATCCTTCCCTCCACATCCCCTCACTTTACACCCCCGCAGCGTAGCCTTCTTCCTTATGGATACGAACTGGATGAAGAGTCCCTCTGGAGCCAGTCAATGACACTCAACCGAAGGAGTCATAAGACACTGAACCTTCCCTTCTCAAGGCTAAGCTTGCTACCTTTTGATTGAGGGAGGGGGAACCGATGAAATGGCTCGTCCAGTGGCAGGACAATTATTGCTAGGCTCACCACAGGATAAGCTATGCATTATTCATTATTATTATGATGATTTAAATAATCAAGTTTTGATACATGGAAATTTTCACAATATTGATTTTGCATTTTTATAGCACCCCTTACATTTGAGAACATAAACCCAATGTTAACTGCCTAGTGGTGAGGAGGTAAGATCCTCCATGGGCAAATTATTGCATGATTGCTCATTATGGGAGTTCTAGTCTTTCCTCTGATGTGTCTGGTACTGATCACTGTCCAAGAGAGGACACAGGATTAGATGGACCATTGGCACAGCCCTACTAGTTTTAAAATATTGGAAATTAGCAGCTACAGTAACAGCCAATGTACTAAGGGGCACAGCAAAACTGTAAACACTCCCAGCTCCAACTCCAGTATCACAAAAAGCTCCAGAATCAAGCAAATAGTTTGGCCACTGGATGTGGAACACTGTAAAAAGTTGTAATATTATTTGAAAAGTTAGAATTTGTTTTTATGGGCCAATCACAGGTTAGTTCATTTGCACTGTTTTTTCTATTCGATTCTATATAGGCTTTTATACTGAACTCATCACGGCAGTGTCTGAGTGCCTGTATTTCGTGCTTCCACAGGTAGCGTGTGAAGCATCAACAGTGATGCCAAAAGATACACTTAGACCATGTTTGTCTGGAGGGAACTGACTAACACGGCTATTCCAGAATAACTATTCCAGGATAATGTTGCAATCCTGGAATAAATCCCCCGTGTAGACACACTGTTCTGGAATAAAAGTGACACATCTCAGCCCTGAAGTGTCACCTGAAACCCTGCTCTGCCAATGCACCTCAATGCTTTTGTGCAACAACCTATCCCACTCCAGTCTTTGGCCTCTGGATCAAGGACTGCCAATCATATCAAATTTATTTATTTGCATACCAGTAATTCCCACAATGTGCAAGGTGATGTCTTTGAACAGGAAATACACTGTCCCTGCCCCCAAAGAATTTACAATCAAAGAATACAAGGAGCTTATGAAGGATAGGGCAGAAGGAGGGAATCAAGATATATACAAGGTGGGATTTGCAAAATCACTCACTGTCAGCCTAACTGACTTCCACTGAGGCCCATGGAAGTGTTACCCTTGCCTTTGAAGATCTTGCCCATAATGTTTATGCATACTGTATTCATCTTGATATACTTACATTACTATAACCTACTGCCCCCGGACCTGTCCATTCTCAACTGCCTAATATTTTGCAGGCATTAAGGCAGTGATAAGGTCTATGGTGGTTTTATGATGGCAGCTATCCATCTGGGATCATTATGAGCCCACCAAATATTTTTCCACTTGTGAGGCAAGTCTGTATTTGAATGTAGGAACCCATGGGTGAAAGACTAATGACATTTGTTTTCTGGGGCACCTTTCACCATTAATTCTTTCATTTGTAACAGGAAGGATGCCAAATGCAAGCACTTAGGGCTTTTATTTACTTTCTGGCTTGAGTATCTAGGGGAAAAAAAAGATGAACGAAGTCTCTGTTTGAACTTTTCAGTCGCATGTTCTCTACACTGTGTATGTGTTTTAAGAATGTTGCTTGTTAGCAGGAACGTTTTGTGTATACACTCATAATAAAACCAAGACTTGTAAGTACAATTTTAGCCTCAGACACAGCTTTGAAAATGTATGATTTTTATGATTCTCAATTACATCAGTGACACGGCTTCACTTGATGAGACAGAGTCATTCATTTATTCTCTTTTGCAATGGCTTGTCCCTGCAGGGTCCAGACTCTGAGCAAGGCCACTAGTTGGCACCAGCCAAGGACTGGTCTCGTGATACCACGTCAATCTCAGTAGGTGGTAGACAAGACATCCAATTCTCTACAGCAGGTTGCTGGGTAGCTCTTTTCAATAACAATTTGTTAATGAAAGAAGGCGCCAAAACACTGACAAAGGCTGAGCATAAAGAACCCTAAAATATTTTCCTTGTGACCCATTCTTAATGAAAAAGAGAAAAAGCTATAATAAGACAAGACTGCAACGGATCCTGTCTTGTCATAAGAACAGATGAAAATTAAATAAGGCTGGTTTTAGTTGCTACTGCCATCAATTAATGCGGGAACCACTTCCAATCATAATAATTACCATATGTGCACTGTGCTTTACCTCTGGGCCTGTTAATTCCACACATAAGAGGATACAGCTATATTCCGCATTAGAACACATTGATGTCACAGTAGAAATGCTCCTATTGTAATATTCTGTTACACAAACTGAAATGATTTGGGTGATGGGGAAACAGGACTCAGCTCTGACCACCAGACAACTTGCTGGTGATCATTCCTCTATCTGTGCTCAAACACAAAAACAGTATTGCAACAGAAGAATGACAACAGCTCACTTAGCTGTTTAGCAGACAAAGCCTTCATAGTCTTGAGAGACAGATGCTGTCTCCTAGATAGTTGCAACATTGTTCCGGGTACGTTTTGTATCAATGACTCTCCCTCCTCACTGCGATCTGCCAGATTATAGATTTATGTTCACAGCAGCAGTAAGCGCCACACAGAAGTGCTACATAAACTGCAGAGCAACCCTTAAATCTGAGTATAATGTGATATTTCCCAGTAAAAGATGTACTTTAATTTTATTTTATCAATTAACTTGAATTTATATATGTATATCTGATTTTACAGGTTTAGTATAATCTATGGAAACTATATACCATAATAAAAGATCATGATACCCCAAATACCTTTAAAAAATTGTTTGTAGCCAGTAGGGGGCAAATGGTTTGTAAATAAAAGTAAAATGCAAAGTTAAAAGTAAAGTGCATGCAAAGATGACTATATCCTGTTTATACTTTTCATGGTCAGTACATCAGAATAATTAAAAAAAAAAAAGATCTGGTCCAGTTCTGGCCAAGATCACATAAACTAGATTATCTACTTTAAAACTTAAACTTCCCGGTAAACAACAAAACATTATCTGTGTTTTTCAAATGCATGCTTCTCTCAATTTTGTTCCTTCTACTTTCTGCACAAGTTGATCCGTGACATGAAGAATATGCTTAACTTGCCATCACACTGAATCACAAGTTAAAAGCATTCAGGGTATGATAAAACTGAGAATTGGTTGAATATCATTTCTAACTATAATGCAAAGGAACAAACCTGAATGTAAGGGTTCAAATTATCAAGCTCACTATCTTCAATAAGTTTATATAGTGAGAATGCATGTCAGCAACCGCATACAATATTTAAAGTTAAAAAGGATATGGAGTCTTCTTAGCAAAGTCATAAAGAACCTAACAAGAGTAAACAGTTAATGTGTTCTTGCTACTTCTGAAATTAGGAACAAACCAGATTTCGTCAGTGAGGTTTGGCAACGTGAGAAATCCTGTAACCAATTTCATTTCCTGATAAATGAACGGTCCATAGGGGAAAGTCAGCCAGAGGGTTTCGGAACTGTCGAGTGCTCAGACATTACTGAAAGACTCCTTGAAGGAGCCAGACAGTCTATTGCTTATCACTGCTGAGCCAAATAGCACCATGCAAACATTGGAACTGCCAGATTCCATTTAGAACTCTTACTGAAGCACAACATGATAGTACTTCATCAACATGTGGTATCCCCTTAAAAAATGAAACGGCTATAGTACACCTCCTATATTATGCTTTAAGCCACTGAGCTGGAAACACGATTGTATAAAACACACACTAGTATATGGCTTTTAACTGTCTTTATTGTTTATACATTTTAAAGCCAAGCCCTAAAAGCAACTCTGTATTTAAAATGAGTTTAGATTTTTATTTTATTTATGTATTTTAAGTGGAGAAATATAAGTACAGAAAATAAATAATTCAAGTATGGATATATTTTGGCAAGAGAGAGAGACTAGGGAAAATTTTCAAAGGAATTGACCAGCTATGTTGCTTGCAAAGTTGAGTAATCTCTCGCATTTTGGAGTTTCTGGTTTTAATCTAAGTAAACCCTCTCAGAAGTGCTTTTCTTTTTTAAAGTTATCATAACTAGTATATGGGATCATTTTACAGCACAACATTAACAGTAAATATCAGATCTATCTGCAAAGTAACTCAAACTCTTCAACGTGCTAGGCAAGCTGTGGTATGTTTTTAGATATGACAGTACATTTAAAAAACATCTTTCAAAACAGAGCTAAACTGAATGTTTGTTCACTTTTATATTATTACAAATGGATTCACAACTCAAACATTTTTACAGGAAATTCACGTAGCTTGACATGTAGAGATTTAACTTTTAAAAGTCCAAAACCTGAGCTTGTAAAAAAAATATTGCCAGTCTGATGACCCCTGAAGGGAAGATAAAAGAAAAAAAATAGCTCAAATAATAACTTCAGGCCTTCATTACAAAATACTGGCTAACTTTTCAAGTGGCTTGCAGGCTTAGATTAGCAGTGGAGTCTGCAGTTGATTAGCTACACCCTCACAAACAGATGTCACAGTAACAGGGAGAAAAATGCTATAGGTTCTAGAGTTTACAAGGAAGAGCACAATTTCACTGGTGAACAACAAAATATTAAAAAAGGAAACCAGGCAAGTCAGAGAAGTATTATATGCTTGCTCTTAGCCCAAATGTCAGAACTCATTTTCCCTGCATCTTCTATTGCTCTAGTAACCATAGGAGAAATTCTTCACTTCAAAGAAAAATTTTGCCCATCTGATTCATTTTGCACTTTATCATGATATAATCCTGGATTGATTTGCTGGGATCTAAGGTATATTGTACTTCAGGTTCAAACTGAGGGGATGCTTCTGTGTTTGATAAACACAGGGTGGATACATTAAAAAAGGAAAGTTTTCCATGTTAAGTATTTACCATTTAAACCCTGGTTGTAAGCAAGGTGCATGAATACCAGACTGCACCTTGGAGAGAGCAGCATGGTTTAAGCTTAGAATACAGAGCTAGGAACTCCAGGAGTCATAATCCCAGCTGACTCTGACTCCCTTCTGTGGCCTTAATCAAATAACTTAAATTCCCTGTACTTCAGATTCCCCATCTGTAAAGTGGGAAAGGTACTATTTACCATACCTGGACACTGGGAGGATTAGTTATGCTTGCAACACATTCTGAAGATAGAAAGGAGTATCTAAATGCTAAGTATTACTAATACCCTTTGGTTAAAGCAGTTAGTGCTAAATACGTTACATATATGTGATCTCTCTCCTCCCCACCCCCTGTCCACACACAATTCAAGAATTAAGGTATTGAAAATAGGAAGTGTATTTTCTTCTCTCTTCAGCAAAAAACATAGCTCATTGGCTGCGGCATGAGAATGAAAGGCAATACTACAGGTTATGGTGTATTGTAAATTGGGTGACTTAACTGAAAACCTCTACTGAAGGACAGAAATTTATAAACAGCTTCTGAGATTACTAGCCAAAGCAAAATGAAGACATTTCAGCACTCTCTCATTGTAAGCATAATGCAATGCAAATGAGATGATTCCTTAGGCAGGTTCCATGGAGTATGTGATTTACCAGCAACTTCAACACTCAGGCACCCAACAGTTAGATTGGGAGAGAAAAGTGATAATATGGTACTCAAGACTCACCCACAGCTCCCTCACGCTGAGATTTCCTCATTAGCCATGCCACTAATTCCATCTTTTCCCACCCACTCAACATTACTTTGCTTCCATAACCCCTGCTATTCAGCTCCATTAGCTTGCAGAGCAGAAAAGTGAAATTGGCAACATGTTTGAAGCACTGGGGTCTCCTAAATTCCACTTTGCTGCTCCACTTACATACTTATAAGAAAAACATGTTGGCGTGCTATACGAGATATACCAGTCCTGTGACCCCAGACGCATGGCAAGGTGGACAGAGATGTGGATTTAAAAGTGGATAATGGTAACTGAGGGAATAGCAAGTGTATAAGAGTAGTGATGTGACTGAATGACAAAGAAATATTTACTGATTCAATAGTTATCTGAGAGGGGATAAGGTCAAAGCAGAAGAGACACGAATCCAACAAGTGCCCTCTAATCAGCCTGTTGATCAGGGTGATGGATGCCCGCCTCTACTAAAGAACAAACACGATCGCTATGCAGCATCCTCAATCTCTGCTGATATGGGGAGTAAGACTCTGGTCACCTACATCCGAAGAAGTGGGCTGTAGTCCACGAAAGCTTATGCTCTAATAAATTTGTTAGTCTCTAAGGTGCCACAAGTACTCCTGTTCTTCTTTTTACATCTAGGCGACAGCAATACAAACGACTATTACTAAGTTTGCTCCACAGGTGACACGGGATTAGAAAAGCAACATGTATATATGTTCATTGTGAAATAGTATGGTAAAATATTGCACCAGTGCCATTATTACAAAATAGTATCAGAGGGGTAGCCGTGTTAGTCTGAATCTGTAAAAAGCAACAGAGGGTCCTGTGGCACCTTTAAGACTAACAGAAGTATTGGGAGCATAAGTTTTCGTGGGTAAGAACCTCACTTCTTCAAATGCAAGAAGTGAGGTTCTTACCCATGAAAGCTTATGCTCCCAATACTTCTGTTAGTCTTAAAGGTGCCACAGGACCCTCTGTTGCTTATTACAAAATAGTGGTCATAATAAAAATGAACAACATATGCTTAAATAGCACCACTTATCTGAGTATCTTAAAACACTTTACAAAGAACAGGCCTCGATTTGTGAAGTAGGCAAGAATTAAACTTGTTTTACAAACAGGAAAACCAAGAGATTGATACTCAGAGTTTCACAATGAGCCAATGGAAGAGCCAAGTAAAGGAGACCTGAATCCCAGCCCTGCAGTCAATTCACCATACCATTTGGGGGCCTGATCTACTCCCACTGAAGACTCCTGTTAACTTTACTAGGAGTTGGAAAAGTCCTTGTTTCCTATTATTAAACTAGTAGTAATGGTTCATAACATTTAAAACTACAGGGCAAAATCCTGGCCCCACTGACTTAAATAGGGCCAGTAGTTCAACCATGAATCTTTAAAATGCTAAGGAATAGGAATGCACGTTTTAGGAGGGAAACAGAGCTGAAGTTCTCTGTTTACTCTTGATCTACAAAGAAAAAGTTTTATGGAGTGCTCTTTCCAAGTTGAAGGCATGATTATTATTTTCTGCTGGAAAACATTCTGGCTCGTTTACAGTGAGAATCTAATATTACATGGGAAAGAGTTTAAAGAGCAGAGACTCAAGAGCTTGCTAATGCATATTTTCCTACGCTGATGCTGTAGTGATGTTTATATTACTCTTTGATAGGGAGGTGTCAGAAAAGCATTACTATAGTTTTGACTTTGTGCCAGGAGTACAAGTAAACTAAAATTGCTGTTTCTTACTAGCCCTGGTTAGCAATGCCAATAAGTTGCTTTTTAATTCCTCCCCTCAGCACCCCCCCTCCCATTTACTAGGTTACCCCACCACCACTAGTGGAAGAATCCACAGCAGGCCCTTGAAACAAATTTAAGCGAAAATCCTGTTTTAATTCCAGAAATGACTGACAGCTGCAATATAAAAGCAAACCTAAGTTGTTTGGGCTCTCAAGAGCAGCCACATTTTTGAAATGCGTTTCCTAAAGCCACTTGAGGGTTATTTTTGCACATAAGCCTATAAAAATAATTTAATAAAAATGTATATTCTAGAATGTTCATATCCAGAAGACACCTGGGGAGAGGTGGACTGCACATCCCCTTTTCAAACAGTCTTGAAAGTAATGTATAAATATGGTATCAGTTACAACATTAACGAACTCTCTTTGGGAGTGCCACACAGAGGTTGTGGATGCCATGGTATACACTACTGCTGCTAAACCTGGCAATCTTTTGACAGATAACTTGACTGTAACTAGGACCTTATGTGCAAAAGTACTTTTCTTACACCACCAAAGTAAGCCAAATCTTGGAATGTGCAACATTTAAAATTCCATATATAGGTTTAGCGGAGCAGTAATTGTACTGGGCATTTTCGTTGCTTTTTAGATTTAAAAATTCTAACACAAAAACTATCTTTTTTATATCAATATGCTTTACAAATGACTCGCCATATTAAGCAATCATTTTAAAAGTCTAGAGGTTCGGTAATATGAAGCTTCTCACTTATTGAATGCTTCAAACTGAACTACATTCCAAACAGTCACAGTATACATTTATTTCCCTTTCCTTAAAGCTTCCAACTTACGTGCATTCTTACAACTTATATTGGAAACATGGCTTGGAAAACAGTTTTGTTACTATACCTCTACCCCGATATAATGCTGTCTTCGGGAGCCAAAAAATCTTATCGCGTTATAGGTGAAACTGCGTTATATCGAACTTGCTTTGATCCGCCCGAGTGCGCAGCCCCGCCCCCCCAGAGCACTGCTTTACCACGTTATATCCGAATTCATGTTATATCGGGTTGCGTTATATTGGGGTAGAGGTGTAGTTGATCACTAAGTCATAGCCCCTCACCTGCAGCATTTGCATTATATATATTGTATGTACATAGAAACAGGCCATATTTTTATCTCTTCAGAGCCTGTTAAAATAAATTTTATATGAAGGAAGTTTCAGCAATGGGTTTTTGAGAGCATCGTCACAACTGAGGTCAACCCATTTTTCAAATGATTGCGGCTCTGAAAACTGCTGCTGAAGAGTTATTTTCGTGCACTTGCCATAGCGATGTTGATGTAGTGCCGCAGGCTATGTCTATACTTACAGCACCGAGTAGAGCACACACACTGCTCGCCTCCGAGCAGCATCACAGGGAAAGCCTCTAGCAGTGGGCAGGGCCGGCTCCAGGCACCAGCTTAACAAGCAGGTGCTTTGGGTGGCCAAGGGAGAGGGGCGGCACCTGCGGCAAGTCCCTTACTCCCTTTCGGAGCGAAGGACCTGCCGCTGAACTGCCGCCGCTGATCGCAGCTTCCCCTCCCCCCCCCAATTGCCGATTGTGATCGTGGCTTTTTTTTTTTTTGCTTGGGGCGGCAGAAATGCTGGAGCCGGCCCTGGCAGTGGGGAAAGGCTCTGATAGGCAGGCAGGAGGCAGCGGAAAAAGGCTCCAGCAGCTCGGTATGGCAGGGAAAGGCTCCAGCAGCGGGGAGCTGACATAGCCATTCCCCGCTGCCTCCCCCCGCCAGAGTCTTTCTCCACTGCCAGAGCCTTTCCCTGCAGCAGAGAAAGGTTCCAGCACTGGGGAGGCAGCAGGATACTACGCTGCTAAAAACAGCAGTGTAGATAGGGGAGGCACTGACTGGGCATGTAGAGAGCCTTGCAGGTTCAGGTGTGCCTTTACTCCGTTCACCTAAGCAGTGCCTCACCATTTACGCTGTTATTTATACCTGTGCTACGGTGCGGCAGCTGTGTTATTGTAGAACCCATAGCGTAGACATGGCCTGAGGCACTCTCATTCCAAAATAGGAGTGTCCACACATGGAGTTAATCAGGAATAGCTATTCCGGAATAACTCCCCTTAAACTAACTAAACCAAGCCCTATGATTATAAACCAATTTAGTTAAACTAGTGTAAATCCCTGTGTGGACTCTTATTTCAGTTTAGGCTATGGCTACGCTACAGACCTTACAACAGCACAGCTGTACCACTACAGCTGCACCGCTGTCAGGTCTCCTGTGCAGCTGCTTTATGCTGACAGGAGAGAGCTCTCCCATTGGCATAATTAGACCATTCCCAACCAATGGTGGTAGCTATGTCAGTGGAGAGCGTCTCCTGCCGACATAACGCTGTTTGCGCCGGTGCTTTTGTTGGTGAAATTTACATTGGTCAGGGATGTGGTTTTTTCACACCCCGACCGACAAAAGTGCTAGTTTCAGAGTAACAGCCGTGTTAGTCTGTATCCGCAAAAAGAAGAACAGGAGTACTTGTGGCACCTTAGAGACTAACAAATTTATTAGAGCATAAGCTTTCGTGGACTACAGCCCACTTCTTCGGATGCATAAGTGGGCTGTAGTCCACGAAAGCTTATGCTCTAATAAATTTGTTAGTCTCTAAGGTGCCACAAGTACTCCTGTTCTTCTTTTTGCTAAAAGTGCTAGTGTAAACATAGCCTTAGTTTAAGACAACTAGGAACAGGTTTAAACTAAATGGAAATAAGCCACTATTAAATAAGAGTGTCCACACAAGGGTTTTCACCACTTTAACTAAGGCTATTTAGTTAAACCAGTGCAAGTTTGTGCGTAGACAAGCCCTTGGGCAGCACTTCAATGGGGCCATCTACTGTCATAAGTCCTGTCACAACACTTCACATAATTGTTCCTGGAACACCTGACTGTCCCAAAGCATATTTGTTGAGGGACAGGCAGCACATTCTTCTCTGCCAAAAGCCTGTGAGAATATGACCTCTGGGTATGAATGTTTTCAAAAGGAACATGAATTATTATTCACTGCTTCTCAAACAGCTCAGAAGTGAGGAAGTGACATCTCTAGGGGTATGTCTACACTACAAGCGTCACAGTGGCACAGCTGCAGCTTCTCTGCGGTAGCATAGGCACTTACTACAGCAACAGAAGGGATTTTTCTGTCACTGCAGTAAATGCACCCCCTTGAGAGATGGTGAGCTAAGATGACAGAAGAATTCTTCAGCCGACTTGGCTGTTTCTACTACAATGGGGGTTAGGTTGACTCAACTATGTCACATGGGTGAGAGAACCTACGTTGTAGGTGCCGTTGTAGGCCTTAGTCTCTTTCACTATGAAACAATGACATTCAGCCCAATATCTGAGTTGCATTGCTTTGGTCTGTAGACATACACTAGAACCATGCTTTCATTTTTATTCATGGTCCATGCAGCCCCCAATAAAATTTCATACTACGTATTGTTTTTAGCATCAGTTCTGGAGAGCCACAAAAGCAGTTTGCCAAAAATACATCCTACATTCCTCATTCCAGTTTGATATTCCTTAGGTTAAGGGTTAACAGCAGCTGTGGGTTAGTAAAGGGAAGTTTGCATTACAGCTGCCTGCATAATGTCAGATCTAAGGATGTATTAGACACAGTCAGTTTCCAGTATTGTCAGATCCTTGACCTTTCAGAGCAGAAAAACATAAATATGGAGAAAAATCTGATGAATTTATTTTAGAAAGTCTTCTGTCTCCCTCACCCAGCACTATGCCCCAGAGTCCCTAGTCTCCATCATTAATCTGCCATTTTCTCCTTTGCAATGCCATGTGGCATTAATTTACATATTCCTACGCAGTGCCCAGCGTCCATGGCAGCTGGGCACTATTACAACAATTAAAACAAACATAAAACAGTCACAGGCAGAGACAACCCATTTAAATTAGTAAACCGTATGTCTGCAATGGCTTAATTAAAGGCCTGTGTAAACAAATGTGCCTTGCATTGTGCCCCGCAGCTCGCCGAAGTCTTGTTCTGGCACAGCACAGCAGCATGACCTCCAAGCACTGGGGGACTCACTGGAGAATGTCCTGCTGCAAGGACTCCTACAATGAAACTCCATGAATCATCAGCAAGAGCAATCCAGCTGATCTTAATTGGTGTCATGGTTCACAGAGTGAGGGACAATCTCCCATATAGTTGCACCCTAGACCACCCATGTAAGGCTCTACAGACTGTAACCAACACCCTGAATTACATAAGAACGGCCATACTGGGTCAGACCAAAGGTCCATCTAGCTCAGTATCCTGTCTTCCGACAGTGGCCAATGCCAGGTGCTTCAGAGGGAATGAACAGAACAGGTAATCATCAAGTGATCTATCCGCTATTATCCATTCCGAGCTTCGGACAAACAGAGGCTAGGGACACCATCCCGGCTAATAGCCATTGATGGACCTATCCTCTATGAATTTATCTAGTTCTTTTTTGAACCCTGTTATAGTCTTGGCCTTCACAACATCCTCTGGCAAAGAGCTCCACAGGTTGACTGCGCGTTGTATGAAGAAATACGTACTTGGTTTGTTTTAAACCTGCTGCCTATTAATTTCATGTAGTGACCCCTAGTTCTTGTGTTAGGAGGAGGAGTAAATAACACTTACTTATTTACTGTCTCCTCACAAGTCATGATTTTATAGACCTCTATCATATACCCATCTTAGTCGCCTCTTTTCCAAGCTGAAAAGTCCCAGCCTTATTAATCTCTCCTCATACGAAAGCCATTCCATACCCCTAATCATTTTTGTTGCCCTTTTCCAAACCCTTTCCAATTCCAATATATCTTTTTAGAGATGGGGTGACCACATCTGCATGAGGTAGTCAAGATGGGAGTTCCATGGATTTATATAGAAACAATATGATATTTTCTTAATGATTCTCAACATTCTGTTTGCTTTTTTGACTGCTGCTGCACAGTGACTGGATGTTTTCAGAGAACTATCCACAATGACTCCAAGATCTCTTTCTTGAGTGGTAACAGCTAATTTAGACCCCATCATTTTATATGTATAGTTGGGATTATGTTTTCCAATGTGCATTACTTTGCATTTATCAGCATTGAATTTCATCTGCCATTTTGATGCCCAGTCACCTAGCTTTGAGAGATCCTTGGATCTTGGATCCAAATGCAAATAGGTGGTTAATCCAGAGCATGGAGCACTGGTGTAACGTACTCCTAATGACCCAACGTACTCAGGACATGGGTCTTTGCATTTTGAACCAGATGTACAATAAACACTGAAGAGCACATTGCAGTAATATAGAGGGAAGATAGCAAAGGCAAGCATAACTGTGGCAGTGTCTGCATTCAAACAGAGGGCCAAGCTGTCTAGCCAGCCTTAGATGAAAAAATGTTCTACAGGCCAAGGCCAGTATCTGAGAATCCCAGTGCAATGGCAGACTGAGGATGACTCTAATATCAAACTGCAGTTGCCAATATATGTCAATTATTTGCAAGTGACACCGATGTGGGGGTTGATTTCATACTGCACAAGATTTATGACCCAGTATTTATTTGCTGAATGGCACTCCCCTCACTCTGCATGGGCTCAGGCAGTACCTGACTGTGAGCCTCATAAGGGGGCAAGGAAGTGAACAAAAGATGCCAATACCCTTCTGATCACCACAGAGGAGAGAGCAGAACCCTTCCAGGCTTCTGAGAAGCCAGCAGCAGAACCAGCAAATTGCCTGCCCTCTGCATTGTAAATTCAGGAGCTTCCTCTTGCCAGCTTCTGGGAGGTCAAAGGCACTTTCCTCAAAGAGTATGTCTTCACTGTAGAGCTAACTTGAGTGATCTACATTCCAGTTACACCTCTCAAGTGAGCTTAGCGCAAAGTGAGAATAGCCACACTGTGAAAACACACTTGAGTTGCTGCAGCCACACTAGCGCTACACTCATTTATGTGTGCTGCTAAAATTTCTGAGGGCACATGATTTTTAGGACTGCAGTAAGCTAAGCTGCTCTATGAATTCTTTCACATTCTTTGAGGGAGAACTTGTCTGTCCTTTCTGAGCACATAGGGGGACGTGTGGGAAAACATTGGAGAACTAGAGGCAGTTGAGTCATGCTAGCTTGTGTCGATGCTGCACTGGTTATGTTATTAGCAGACAAGTTGTGCTCACTCTAGCTTAAGTCTATACCCCCTTTCTTGGGCCAGCCAACTCAGTGAAAAGCACCACTGCACTCAAATTAAGGGGTTTTGTGCATGGACAAGAGTCAAGTTAGGGGCAACTCTTGTGCTATAACTTGAGATAACTTTGCAGTGCAGACAAGCCCTACAATTTAAAGGCCAGAAGACGGAGTCCTCCATTACCACCTTGGCCCAAAGCCATGGTTTATTTTAATTATATCGATTTCATTGTCAGTCTTCGGATGGACTAACTTTTGGGGTTGACAGTACTCCTGCAACCAGCTGGATGGTATGCCAAGGCTGCACATTAGTTCTGGGACAGCTATTAGGCAGTACTCAGGAACAATCCTGTCTCCAATTTTCCATTCCCTCCCTATCCCCTGCTGTCTGGTGACTAAGGGCTTGCTTCCTATGTAACAAACAAGAGTTGAAGGACCTGGAACTGCTCAGCAAAGAGAGGAGCAAGCCTCAGAGGGTATGTTTACACAGGGATTTTGGAGCGAGCCTCCCAGCCCAGATTGATAGACTTGGCCTAGCAGGGCTCATGCTAGTTCCCTAAAAATAGCTGTATAGATGGTGCCTTGAAATTGAGGCATGGGCTGGAGCTCGGACTCAGAAGCGACCTGGGCTGGGAGGTTCACTCCAAAATGCTTTGTTGACCTACCCTGAGATGTGCCCTGAACACTCAAACCCTGGTTTTTTGTTCAGTCGGGGCCCAGGGATTGGATGGAAAAAGTTTTTTTTTTTCCTTTTACATTTTGTTGAGTGAATTTTATTGCTCATAAAACTAGAACAAGTTTTAATGACTGTTAAATGCTTGACTCATATCAAAGAGGCACAGTATAAGAGCATAACTGCTTCTGTCGAGCACAGTGAGAGATTATAAAGAAACAGAAAAAAGAAGCAAATACAAATCAACGCACAGTGGAAAAAAATCAGGCAGGGCGGAAATCCAACTTAAGCAAGTGTTTGTAAAAATAAAATGTTTTGAGTTTAAATGGCTTAGCCAGTGGGAAATTTCGTTCAAAAGCATGAAATGTGGTCTCTCAAGTATGTTCACTCCATGAACCCAAATGTCAGCTTCCAGTTAATATCTGGCATTCAGAACAAGTTTTCCCACTTATTGTAAAATAGCAGTTATCTGCTGGCTAACTCCCATTGAAAATCCTGAGATAAATCCCAGACTCCAGACACAGTCTCACTTCTCTCACGCTCCTAATCCTCAAACTACAGATAATTCACTGAAAGGAAGAAAAGACAACTTGTGAATTTAAAAGAGAGAGAGAGAGAGAGAGACAGACACACTAAGGCCAATTTTCACCTATCACCATGATCTTTAAATTGCCCTTAATAAGCTTCTGCAATAAAAAAGGGAGCCTGGATTGTGGGCTGCTTGTCTGCAAAGGAGACAGCTCTATCTATGAGCTGTGGTTTCCACCTCAGTCCCAGCTTATTAGCTTTATTTATCTTCTCTCTCAGGCTGAAAGAGAAATAACCAGCTCTCGATTTCAGCACCTGCCCTTTATCATTCTGTTTATGCAGGAGTCTTCTAAAAGGCTAATTACTCAGCATGGACTTTCCCTGACTTACACAGTATATGGCTAAAAGCACATGATTTAAATAATGTTAATTACACTATGTTTATCTTGAACAGCAGTGAGGTTGCTTCTTGTAAGGATACGAAGACACAGAGCTTTCAGTTCTTGGCATGTATTTGCCAAAAGATTCAAGGGATGCTTTTTCACATATTTACCTAAAAAGGTCAATTTAATTAGCAATCTGAGATTTGCGTTTGAGTTACAGGTATGTGTTCCTGTCAGTCACATGCCGCTTCCCAGTGTGAAAGTGACGAGGAGTGGCATGGAGTGCAGTGAAACTCAAAAGCACCATTGTGCAGATCAGGATCATGGCTGCAAGTGCTTTTTTTGGTTTACGTTTTTTCATATTTTAACCATGGCTCCAACAATATGCTCAAAGTCTAAGTACTGGTAAATCTAATTCATCTGAAGTTATTTCTTCCACTAAACCCACAATAACCGAGTCAAGAACATTCACTATTTTAGATATTTTCCTTATTTATATATATATATTGAAAAATAAAACCCTGAATTGAGCTACCAGGATGTGCGTCTGCCTTGAGTCAGTGAGTGAAAGCACGGCTTCAGTCCTCACCCTTCCACCCCCATGGCCTGTTTACTGTTCATCAACCTCACTCAACATCGGGGATTACTGATGTTTGAGCACTCAAGATGAAACTCCCTATAGATAGAGCTAACCATGGCATGCAGTAACTATACCCAGAGAGTTATTCATGGTATTATAGGATTAAGGCACTCTCCTTTGTCTGGTAGTTGAAGCTCTGAGGTTCCTTTATAGCGCAGAGCTGCTGCGCAAAAAGAGGGTAGATGCTCAAGCTGCCCTTCAGGCATCTACTCTAGCCTTGGGCTAGGAGTTTCCCAGATGAAAAAGTCAGGGGCTAGAGCAAGAAGAGCTATGAGGTGCCATGGACAGAGAGAGACAGAGGCACAAAACAGCTTCTTCTGAGGGACAGGGCTGAGGGGCCGTCCCTGAAGTTTCTGCAAGAGACACTTGCTTGGGCTACTGTTTGTTACCAGCCACTTGAGGAAATGGGGCTTGTGTACATTTTACAAACAAACCCACACACACACACACTAAGGAAAACCTTGACTCTGCATCACTGATATCTGCTCCAGACAAGAAACTGACCTGCTCTGATCTGACCTTTGGTCAGCAAAGGGGCAACAATAATAAAGTCAGTATTTGGGAGCGAGTGTTGTCTAGTGCAGTGGTTCTCAAACTAGGGCCGTCGCTTGTTCAGGAAAAGCACCTGGGAGGCCGGGCCGGTTTGTTTACCTGCCGCGTTCGCAGGTTCAGCCGATCGTGGCTCCCACTGGCTGCGGTTCGCTACACCAGGCCAATGGGGGCTGTGGGAAGGGCGGCCAGCATGTCCCTCGGTCCGCGCCGCTTCTTGCCGCCCCTATTGGCCTGGAGCGGCAAAGGGAGCAATGTGGGTGTCTGGAAGGCCAGAGAGGATGACTACGCAGTAGTAAAAATGGGAAATGACGAGGGCCTGGTTGAGAATTTTTACAGAGAGAAAAGACTCCATCTCTGAGACATTATGAGAAAACCCCACCTCGGGCGTGTTCTAATTTCTCCAAATCGTAGGCATCAAAATTCACTAGCAAATCACGAAAATACATTTCACACACACACACACACACACACACACACACACACACAAATCTAAACATAAGCTTACAGTCCAAACTAATGAGGTATTTTAAATTAAAACACAAACATACTACAATCCATAATGCAGTACCATATGACCTGATCTCAAAAGAAAAATGACATTTTGACATAATTAATTGGAACACTACATTTGAATTGACTAAGTCTTTGCCAGCACTTACTCTTAGTCTGTCTTTGGGCAATGCAACAGCTCCTTGTTTGATAATTTCCAGAACTCTCTCCACTGACAGCTGGGCTCCGGCTTGCTCTAACCGTGAGCTGAAAAAGCCGATCACCTGAAATAGAAAGCGATAACATATAAACAAGTGCAAGAAAGAGATAATTTTACCAGTTTACGAATGAAACAATCATTTTCTCTCCCTCCCTTGATCAGAATATCCTTAAACTGTTCTTTTCAAAGCACTCTTAATTATTTATGCCACCATCAAGAAATGTGCTGATTTATGACAAGTTAATAAAAATTATCAACATTCTTCAACAGTCAGTGTTGGTGGCTGATTAATTTAATACAGTTTATTTAGCAATGCAATTCAAATAATAGATTTACAATTTCTAGTGCCAGTATCAACATATGTTGACATTCTGTTCATATATATTATGTTACTAATGTGTACAATTAGAAAGTTTCCTAAACAACAGAAATCTGTGTAATGCCTGATTTATTTCTTCCACTGTTACATATACAAGAAAACTTCTGGGTAATATTTGACTGAAACAGGCTTATAATGAGTCAGTTTCTATTGAAATAAATTCACAACTACCTAACACTTCACAGTGGATGTCACATATCTAAAAAAGATTTCAAAACTAGACTGGAGAAAGCATTAGAAAAAGCACTGTTGGGAACAATCTTGCTTTGGCAGTCCAACCTCTAGTATAGCACAGACCATAAAATGTTATCCAATGATTCCTGCCTTAGGATCAATAACTTGTGGTTGAAGCAAAGCATCAATTTTAGAAAATGGGATAGATCAATGTTTCCATCACAGTTGGACCCAAGTATTCAGAGATGCCAGCTCTCATATTCGTATCTCGGTGCTAGCTTGAGATTTTGCTGCTCTTGGGAAATTGGGAAATGAGCACTCTTCCCAGACCCATACACTGAGAACAATCACTGAACAAACGACTGCCCTGGCTCTCTTCCTCTCCAGCTATAGCTGCCTGAGCCCCAAGGAGGGGGTGATTATTGGGGTTAAGGAAAAATAGAATAAACCCATCAATGTAACTAAACCAGAGGCAGAGTGAGCAGAGAAAGGAGGCGCCCAGGCAGCACAGGGTTTGGGACTCAGTGTTAATAAAGGTGGAGTGTGGAGGGAAGGGATTCAAAATCCACACAAATCACCAACCATAGACAGGGGGCTGGCAGTATTGCCAACCCCAAGTGTCCAAATATCACAAGTCAGGTCCCCCCAAATAGGGACTTTTTTTTAATCTCATGTGTGCACCTCTACATTTGGAGCCTTTAGGGTCCAACTTTTCAAGCTTTTCTCCACCATGATGGCCAGAAATGTACTTTTGTTTTCAAAAATGGAAACTGAGGTTTGCATGTAATCACATGACTCCAAGAACTGGAGATTTAAAAAAATCATGAAATATGGTGATAAAACTGGGAGAGTTGGCAACACAAGGCTGGGACTTCAGGGGCACCCAAACCACAGTGATTAAAACTAAGCATGCACCCAGGTTCCCCACGTCTACCCTGTTTGTTCCTTCCTGTTGCTGCTTCCCCAAGGCTCTGAACACCTCATGCATTCCACTGGCCAGGCCAGGCCAGGCCAGGCTCACACCATATTTTATTCTCTCTTCTCTGGTCCAGCTTGCCCCTGTCAGTCGGGGCTTCACCCCCATCATTCACCTTCAGGTTCCAGTAGAAGCAGGTGGTCCACCCCCAGTTCCTGATTTGGAACAACATGGAACAATAATTCTATCATCCTACATTTCTCTATCTCCTTTCATCCTCAAAGAACCTAAAGCACTTTGCAAATGACATTAATTCATCTGGAAGATGGTGGCAACCATGAAGCACAGTACAGTGTACAAGAGTGCAGAGAGGAGAACTTCTGGCCCAGGAGACAAGATCCTGCCTGCAGTTCCACAAAAAAGGGGGATAATTCAGAACCCAATTCCCAGAGCACAACTACATGTACTTAGTGGGCCTACAGAAATACCACAAGTCTGCATGCATAAGTGGGTAGTTGGATGTCTGATTGACTATCTCCATATGCAAATACCCAAATCAGTGTACATATTCCATATGCAAATACGTCTGTGTACATGTTCCTGTTATGTGGGGATGCAGTCTAGATGGGTGAAACTGTGTGTGTCATCTTAGAAAAGCAGTAATTCCACATTATGCATCAGAGGGTTCGTCTTCACTATCGATTTATCCGGGATATATATATATCGATCCCCGAACGCGCTCACTGTCGACTCTGGAACTCCACCAGAGCAAGCGGCGGTAGCGCAATTGACGGGGGAGCCGCGGCTATCAATCCCGCGCCGTCTGGACTCCAGGTAATTCGATCCAAGATACTTCGACTTCAGCTACGCGTAGCTGAAGTTGCGTATCTTGGATCAATTCCCCCCGCCCGCCCCCAGTGTAGACCAGCGCTGAAGCTTTACAACCGTAGCACACTGAAGTAACCTTTGTTAATCATCTCCAAGTTTAAAAAAAAAAAAAAAGTGTACTGTATTAAAAAATCTCAGTGGAGCTGCCTTTGTTCTGTTGAGCGAGACACACAGCTGGAGCCAGGAACCATTAACCTAATTATGCCTCACAACTGGGCTGCTGTTAGTAAAACAAAGACAGCTGATGGTTTGATTACTTTGGGATTCAAATTAGGCACTCCTTTAACCTGAGCCTGTAAGCTCTGCCTCCTTTTAGAACATGTAGATTTGCCAGGTTTGCAGAGTAATCTTCTCTGGAAATTGCAAAGTACAAAACAAATTAAATACAAAAATATTATATTACAATCGCTGTAGGGATCCTTTCACAAGAGAATTTAAGCAATGATTTAAAGGGAAATAATACAGTTAAAAATGTGGTTTGAAAATGTCATTATAAAGTTACAAAATCTGTTAACTTTTAGGCAGTCCCATCAAACCAAAGACATATCTTCTACACCACACAAATATCTTGTCCTTAAGCAATGTGTGGACATTATGCAAAGGACATAAAATTATTACGTTTGAAATGTTCTGTCAAGCAAATAATGCTAACAGCTCATTGGGAGTTTAAATGGGAGTTTAATTAAATATTGGGAAATACCCAAAAATACTGGGAGCATGTGAACACTTGATAAAGTGGATATCAATACATTTAATCTTGGTATGTCTGGCCTAAATACAATAAAATGTTTTAATATCTGTAGTTTGTGGCTTCGCTGAACAAAAAAGTTACCTCATGCATCTAGTCAAGTCATATAAAATAGCTCCACTCAAAATGATTTCTGTTGAAGGAATTGTGGGCAATCTTGGTACTGTGTGCACCATTTTGTGTAAAACACTGAGGAAAAGATACCAATCTACGGGTAAGTAATCTTGTATTTCATATAGCGGTGAGTGGGAGGAAAAGCTGCTTGTTTGGTCAAATTTTACTTTTATCTTCTATATTGCGCTTTCAATGTATGTCAAGGCACACAGAGCTTTGGATGGGTATTCTTTGGGGTGGAGTTTAAGACTGAAATCTAAATAAATAGATATATTAAGATAAAAATATACAATTGTTTTGGTATTAGGACTTTATAATTATCGATTAGATGCCATAGTTGAGTAATACCATTTTTGACCCAAATATTAAAACCTCCCAAGTGAACCGTTGAGTTTACAAAAAAGAGATGCACTATATATAAGGCATAGTATCCAAAGTATTTCAAGCCACATAGCTCAAGTCTGAGTTGATGGCAGCTTCTCAGAGAAATGAATAGGTCTATCATGTGTTGAGGTGAATGCTTAAAAAAGCAACAACAGTGGTATGGTATTGTTCAATATTCAACCAGTATGGGTGAAGAAAACCAAGGAGAGACGAACACCACCTTTCTTCCTCCTGGCCACTTCTCTGCTGTAACACAAGGTAACTAATTTTATACAAAAACAACAAGGAGTCCGGTAGCATCTTAAAGAATAACAGATTTATTTGGGCATAAGCTTTCGTGGATAAAAACCCCACTTCTTCATCTTTTACCCACGAAAGCTTATGCCCAAATAAATCTGTTAGTCTTTAAGGTGCCACCGGACTCCTTGTTGTTTTTGTGGATACAGACTAACACGGCTACCCCAGATATTTGATTTTATACAGTTTATTAGTCCAAACAAACTTGGAGATGTATTATGGCAAGATGTTCTGGGTGGTGGTTTAGTTTGGTTTTTTGTTTGTTTTAAGGGGAAAAAAAGGAATATGCTCTTGGAAAATCAGATACAAATAATTCATTACAGACAGAAAAATCATTTTTAGAATTAAGAGTTATTCAATAAAAGCTAAGTACAGTAAAAGCTGTTTTATCCGGCACTTCACCAACCAGAAAGCTCTATAAACTGGCATTTCTGATCTTAATTGAAATTCCAGTTTATAGTCCGGTTGGTATGGGGCCAGCAGGGGGTTGGGGCGCAGCAGAGGGTGTGGAGCGTGGGCTCTGGGAGGGAGTGTGGGTGCGGGTGGGGGCTCAGGGCAGTGAGTTGGGGCATAGGAAGGGATCGGGAGGGAGCTCACCTTGGGCAACTCCTCACAAGCAGGAACCTGTCCCAGCTGCTCCTAGGCGAAGGCACAGCAGGCAGTTCTGCGTACTGCCCCCATCCCACCCCGAGTACTAGCTCTGCAGCTCCCATTGGCTGGGATCCATGGCCAATGGAAGCTGCGGGGGCGGCGCCTGCGGGCAGAGGCAGTGCGCAGAGCCACTTGCTGTGCCTCCGCCAAGGAGCAGCCGGGACAGGTCGCCGCTGGCGGGGAGCTGTCTGAGGTGAGTGCCCCCCAGATCCAGCACCCCGCATCCCCTCCCACATCCTACGCCCCCTCCTGCACCCAAACTCCCTCCCTCTTAGTTAACCGGCATTTTTCACTTACCGGTTCCCCCCCATTCCCTGAACATGCTGGATAAAACAGCTTTTACTGTATTTTCCAGTGGTCAAGATCCTTAACTAGATCCCACTCCTAAATAACTATATTTAAATAAATCCTGAATATTAACTGAAACCTCAACTCAATCTCGTGCTAGGGTGACCAGACAGCAAATGTGAAAAATCGGGACTGGGGGGTGAGGAGTAATAGGAGCCTATATAAGAAAAAGACCCCAAAATCGGGACTGTTCCTATAAAATTGGGACATCTGGTCACCCTAATCTCGTGCTCACGTAAAAGAAGGCATGTGAAATTGAAAGTACTTCAGTTTTATCATAGTTATTTTAAAACCTGAGGGTAAACACACAGTTTTACTACCTTTTGCAAGGAGGGTTTGAGGCCAAAAGAAGCACAGTTTCCATGTATTGAGGACTTCTATATTTCATAGTATTCATTTTGATATCTTGGAAGTGATTGTTCTCTCTAATCTGAGCAACTGGTCTGATGGAAACAGTAAGTAACTACAAAGATGAGAAATGGGCAACCAAAGCTGGTCCCTCTGAATTATTTAAAGCCCTACAAATTCAAATATACAAGAATCCTGTCTACAGGAGGAAGACAACCCATGGTAAAAGGTTGCTCCTCCACCCTAGCCCAACCTTTAAAAGGGATTGAATAATCTTTGGCGACCAGTGGTCAGGGCCAAACTGCTTCCTTCCCCTATTTCAGAAAGCACTTTTCTGTAATGGGTGTTCAAAGCAGTTTGGGCTGGTTGACAATAGTGCCCAGGGGTGGCTCTAGCTTTTTAAAAAAAACAGGAGTACTTGTGGCACCTTAGAGACTAACAAATTTATTAGAGCATAAGCTTTCGTGGACTAGTCCACGAAAGCTTATGCTCTAATAAATTTGTTAGTCTCTAAGGTGCCACAAGTACTCCTGTTCTTTTTGCGGATACAGACTAACACGGCTGCTACTCAGAAATCTAGCTTTTTTGCCGCCCCAAACACGGCAGACAGGCTGCCTTCGGCGGCTTGCCTGTGGGAGGTCCGCCGGTCCCGCGGCTTATCCTTGGAGCGCTAGTGCCTGGAGCCGCCACTGATGGTGCCTAAACAATTTTTGTCCCAATTGGTCAATTTCCCAGTAGAGCTGCACCTTTAGTTCCTCTTTTCATGTCACACAACAAGAATGCAAGTATAATTTATGATAAAGGTGTATTGGTGTTTTTTAAGAAATGGCAGAGAATCCAACATGTCTAACATTTCGCCTGTCTGCTGAAGTCATTTGACATTTTGAAATAAAGAACTATTTATAAAATGTGTATTAAAAACCAAAGCTTCTAAAAACATATCTACTCATCTCTCCATTTCCTTAGCTTGGATTCTATTTCAGGTTAAGCTGAAGTGCTGTGAGCCTTTGCAGCACAGCACTGTTGTCTGCCTAACTAGCAATCTTACAACTTAACTTTCATAGATAAAAGCAACAGCAGGATTCATTGCTGCCTTTTCGGCCCACACTTTTCAAGGTTAACTCTGCGAAAGAGGAAAATAGCCTATAATAAATGCAAAAATCTTGACTTTTTAAAATGGTGAAAACAGAAAGGTGTGTGTATATTCCGAGGTTTGCTGTTTTAGATTTGCAGCATGGGCCATCACAGTTTGAGTAACATGCCAAACCCACAAGCAAATCAAAAGAAGAAGGGGACAAAACAAACCTCTCGTGAGGACAGATAATAAGCATCAGCACCTCACCTAAGCAGATTCCTTAGCAAGACATAGATCAATACATACAAGTAACACTTGGGTAGAGTATGGTGACTGCTGTTGGCCCCTACTGGCCTGCATCACAGGTGAAACAGACCCTCTGACTATCTCTTCAGCCCTAACAAAAGTGGCTTCAGGCATCAGCAATGAGAATTGTGCAAAAGGTTCAACATCAAACCCAAAGCAACCGTAAACACACCTGGCAGAACCTTAAAACTCAGAGTAGGTTCATAAATAATCTGAGAACCTTCCTTGGGACTCTGGGACTATTTTCAAGTGATCCTGTCACGGAAAATTATTAAATATTGTAAGAATGCTACAGTACTGGGTAAGTTTTACAAACTCAAAACCAGGCAAATCATCATGAAAAATCTTTTGTTGGAAATATTTCAACAGACTCTTGTAGTCAGCACGGCTGCAAATTTTCCAGCAGACATTTTTAGAAAATCACGGAAATGTAGTTAAAAAAACCCTAATTGAACAAAAGAAACCCCGCAAGCAATTTACAGTGCTTGGTACCGAAAATAACCTTTGCATTCCATTTTTAATGCGAAAGAGTGCTCATGAGCACTGTAAGTTCTGTAATAACAGGCCCAAAAATAAAAGCTGCCATATTAGAGCCAAGCCAAATCTCCTCATTTAGATGTCTCTAACTGGGGAGGGAGATGGGAGCCATGAGACACACTGGGGAATTAAAGTTCTCACTAGGAACTCTGCATCATCACACTGTTGCTGCTGAGCTCCTGCTCGCTATCAGCCTACCTATCATACAAGGATTTTAGCAGCTCCGAATGAAGTTTGTTCAACTACTTATCACATCCATCCAACTCTCACAGCAGCCGAGAAAGTAATGAAGTCAATGACTCTCCATGACATTCCTGGCACAGGTCCAGCCCTAGCAATTACCTGTTAGGAGCCTCTGCCAAACTCCTGGGACATATGAGGCTGTTTACCAAATTAGAGCTCATTTGCGGAATAAAGACAGGTACACAGTCTGCACTGCGGGGTTTCAGTAGTAAGCCGGAATAGAAATCATACCATTCCTCTGTGCTAGATGAGCCAGAGCAAGAATAGCCCATTTAGCTCGACAAGATACACAATATCCCAGTAAGATGACTTTCTAAAATTAAAAGTAAATTAATAGGAAATGGAAGGTATTTTGATTTCAGTCTATTGTTTACAGTGTTGAGTGTGCCCATATGTTCCCAGTTATACAGTGACGGTGATTACTAGTTTGTTTGTAAAAGATACAGAGAAGGGAAATGTAACTAATGTCCAATTTACACTGGAAAGTGTTTTATACTCTGGTTACCCTTAAACACTTGCCATAAATGTAGAGGTTACATCCGTATCTGCAATATTACCTCTAGGGAATAACTTGAATACTTCAAATACTGAGGTGAAGTTCTGAGTTATCGAAGGCAGCTGAGTCAGTTTTTAAGGGTGACCAATGTATGAAAAACTACAGATTTTTCACATTGGATAAATCATCAGCTACCTTCTGCACATGCCGCCTAACAGTTTAGGGTGGGAAAAATCCTACGTCCAGTGTAAAGGGAGAACGATTCCACTCTGTAAGTAGGATTTTGCTGATGACTCCTGATCCTGCCAGTTGTGCAAGGAATAGTGCTACTGCACACAGGAGGTCTGCATAAGTGATGAGTGCAGCACCCCTTCTAACAGGAGTCCCCAGTGGCCCCTGGTGTGGAGAGCTACACACCTTTGCCATGTGGTAGGGGTCAGACGAGGTGGTGATGGGTGGAGTCGGCATTTGGCACCACAGTCTCTGCAGAGTGAGACAAGTTATTTAGAAGCATAGGGAAGATACCCCTCCTCCCCCACTGCCAAATATCCCTACACCTGGAAGCTTAGGGGCCATCATGTAGCCAGGGACCTGGCAACTGCACCACAAGCACAAAGCCCCTGAATACAGGCAGCCCTGCTGGAGAAGAGGCATGTCTGAAGGCTGGCCAGCCTATGGTGTCCCTACCACAGCCAGTCAGAGAGACACCCCAGATGGAATCCCACTCTGCAGTGTTGCGGAGCCATCAGATCATCTGTGGCACCAACTTTCCATGGGGGGGGGGGGGGGGCTGTTTCCTGCTGTATGAGTGAATCCCTGCACAAAGATGGGCTTTAGATTGCCATTCCATGGGGTGGTCAGCATCCTCCCACAGGACTCCATGCACTCTGCAGCACCCTGAGAACCATATACTGGCAGGATCAAGTCCACAGAGCAGAGGAGGGAAATGTAGTGATATGAGCACAGTTCTGGGAGTCAGGGACACTTGGGCTATGCCTTCTGTGGTCTTAGACAAATACTTAACCTCATTGCCTCGGTGTTTCCATCTGTAAAGTGGGGGTAATACTCCTTACTACTCTCTTGAGGGTGTTGGGAGGACGTGTCCATATGCTTTAGCAACTGCAATCTAAAAAAGACTATTCTGTTCTCCAGAGAATGACAACTGTGCAGGCACTACTTCTGGATTGGGGGTGAAGAGAGGAGTCTATTGAGTCCAATCATTTATTCAGATGGGAAATCTGACAGCTCTCACCACCTGCTAGCTGGTGACAGGTACATTTTAAAAATAAAATTTTTGACATCTTTGCTTTCCTAACAAAGAGGTTATTTAAAACTTCAAGACACTCCCTTGGAAGGCTTTAAATAGTTAGAAGGCTTCAGAACCTGCCTGGCATTATCCTATATCCTAACATTAAAGGGTTTTGTTTAAATGGTTACATGAGTAAACCCACATTTAACTGTTACATGGGGAAGAACGCCTTTGTCTTCCACAGAAGGCATAGCCTAGTGGGCATGGGCTTGTCAGGCAGCAAAGCCTGGGCTCTATTCCTGGTTCTGCCTCTGACTCGCATGGTCACAGACAAGTCAAACCTCTTGATAAAATAAGTACAGAAGCTACCCACCTCACTGGGGAACTGTGAAGGTTAGTTACTTATTCAGTTAGTGTTTATCTAGATGGAACATTGTTCCCCTTCCCACAACCTGCAAATGAAGTATTGTAGGTCACCTCTCCTAGCCAATCCTGCATCATTACATCACCTGAACACTGTAGCAGCGAAAGACCTTGGGGCATTTTGAGGCCTGAACTCTACCCCTCAAAAATCTTTGGCAGGCAGCAAAATGAGAACAGTGGGTGGAGGAGAAAGAACAGCAATTCAGCCACTTCAGATAAGGATGAAAATGGCTTTACTTCTGGATCTTTAGAAGCGTGTCAATCTCATCTGGTATTTTAAAGAAAGTAAACCAATAGACGACTCACAAACGAGCTTTTAGTAACATCACATGAAAAATTAGGTACCCACTGCAGCAAGAAATACAACATGCTGTAGAGCTTAAGGCTCCAGCAGCTTGAATCCATTGCTCAGAGTAGGACAAAATTACAGTAAAATCCGGATCATTAGGAGCCTAATCTTGGAATCCATGCTGTGCATGTAGAATGCCTATTGAAGTCAAAGGGAGCTCCTGGAATTACTACGGGTATTTAAATGCAGTATTTGTAATGTCTCATATAACAAGAGCTGCTTTAACAATTTTAGTGCATCTCTTCTGATTAGCGACCTCAAATATCAAAGGAGCAACTAATAAGGAGCACCCGGCATGGATAGCAGCATTGCGCAATTAAGAGAGAAGTGGGAGAAGGAAAATATTTTGGTCCATAGCAATCTGTAATTATAAAGAGGTTTATTTAAAACGGAAGGGAAAAATGAAAACAAGTTTTGTTTTATATGCAAACACTCATGGTTTTTTTTCATGTACTTTCCCATAGAAAGATAACAATTATGCTCAAGTTTAGATATGGTGCAGTTGAGAAAAAAAAGCACTTAATTACAGTTAAAGCTTCAGTGGGTCATGTGTGTTCCCCATCGCATGCAGCAGATACAATGACACAAAAGTGGAACGCTGCAGGTCCAGGGAAAAGATTGGATAGAGAAGGCTGAACGGCAGCTGCCTCCTATACCACTGGCTCTGGCCTCATTTTTATGAATGCCAAGTGCTCTTGCAGAATGTGTGTGTGTGTGTGTGTGTGTGTGTGTGTGTGTGTGTGTGTGTGTGTGTGTGTGTGTGTGTGTGTGTGTGTGTGTGTGTGTGTGTGTGTGTGTGTGTGTGTGTGTGTGTGTGTGTGTTTATTTTAAATCAACCAATCCTCTGTCCTCCCTTGCTATGATCAGGGCCAGTATGAATCTGTACCATTTGGCTAATCTATACCCACTCATTTGGTTACACAAACTGAAAGAGGGCGATGAATTTGAAATTTGGTGAATTACCATCTAAATTTCTAAATAAGGCTGCTAATGCTAATTTGGCTCTAGTAAAGAAGAAAACAAACCATTGGTGATATTAAATTAAAATATCTGTATATCACTCAACCAGCGTAGCTAGCTGACAGTATGCCTGAACTATGGCCAGAAGAGATGGTAAAAAAACTATTTGCATTTAATTACTGTATAAATATTAACGAATTGAGGCCAAAATATTGATCTATTGAACCTTAACATTTGTTATTTTCTAGCAAGTATTATCATCCAGGTCCTTAATATATTAATATTAAAGGCACCATTATATTTCATATTAGAAAATACTTAACTACCAACCCCTTTTCCTACCAAATCCCCCATCACAGCAGCCTGCTATGTCTGGAGATACATATGAGGATCTAACATGGCTCCCTACAGAGAAAGTAAAAACAACGAGGAGTCCTTGTGGCACCTTAGAGACCAACAAATATATTTGGGCATAAGCTTTTGCGGGCTAAAACCCACTTCATCAGATGCATGGAGTGGAACATACAGTAGGGACGTATAAACACACAGCACATGAAAAGATGGAAGTTGCATTACCAAGTGCTAACGAGCCAATTCAATTAAGGTGGAAGTGGGCTATTCTCAACAGGTGACAAAAAGGGGTTAATACGAAGGGAGGAAAAATCATTTTTGTAGTGCTAGTGAAGCCACCTTGACCAATCAAGGTGGTCCATTTCAAACAGTTGATACAGACTAACAAGACTACCACTCTGAAACCTACAGAGAAAGTGAAATTCATCCTTTCTAATAACCAGCACAGTTCCACTTGAGAGTGGCAGTAGGGGCTCTTTCACCCTAGAGAGAAATTAGGGCTAAGAATTCTGATTTATGTTTTTCCTAAACTCCTACTCACCAGACTCTTCTGTAGGTCAAAGCAGCCCAAGTTCAGATAGGGCATGCTGCCTGCCTGCAGTTAGCTGAAGGAGAAACTCTCCTACGCTAGTTTTTTCCTCCACTTCCATCACTGGAGTATTAAGAGAGATTACTGTAGGAAAAGAACCTAATCTTGTCTGAAGGAAGAAGATCCTTGTGGTGTGCCCTTGCAGAGGGGGAGCAAAGAGTAGCTGCCACTGGCCTCCTTTAGAAAATTGAAAGGCAACTACTTGGAGGGGGTTCCTTCCAGAAGAGGATCTGTTTGTTGTAGCTTGGGGAAATCCTCATCAGTGGGCTCCCCAAATCTCATGGCACAAGTCATGGTGTCTGCCAAGTAAGGATGGAATCTAGTATGGTTCGTGGTGGAGTCCCAGAGACTGAAGGAAGGGAGAAGAGTTGAGAACAACCCAAGTTCCACCCCTCTCTTAGCTATAATCATGATTTGGAAGCTCAATATTTTTAATAGAGTCTAAAAATATCTAGCAAAAGAAAGGGACATATAAATGTGAAAAAAATCATCACTTCTCTCAAAAGCATATTCAGCTAACAATGTATTTAAGAGGCTTGTTTTACTGCTTGCAACTGATTAATAAATATTACTTACCAGGTCTATATTTTGCATTATGTCCTGGAAGGAAGGGTGAGTTCGAAACTGCTCAAACAGATCCCGCTTGTAAAGCAGTGCATACACCAAATTGGGGTTGTGATGGAGAGAATTTGTCAAGCAGGAATTGATAATCTCTAACATCATTCTGATCACTTCTTCAATCACATTCAGGTCTTGTGCCTTTAAGAAACAAACAAAAGGTTAGCATGCCCCTTCCACTATATATTAGGCAGAAATGATAGTACTCAGGTATTATTACTAATGTAGCTGTTAGCTGGCTGATGTCTCATCAATAGTGAACAAGTCTTGCATCCTTGCTTGTCTGGTAACATAGCTATGTTTTCTCCTTTAACATCCAAACTTTTACCTTCGAGGTCAATGGACTCTAGTGTCCACTTTGCAGAATGCTCCCGCCCCAAAGAATTTTAATCACAGTAACTGCAGCCAGTTAAATTCATTGAAGTTGTGTGATTTTAGTCAATTTCCACTCCTAGCAGATGCTGCAGGTAAATGCAGCTCAGTATAGGTGCACTGCATTTTATTTCTGTTCAGCATTCATTGTGGAAAACAAAAAGGAGAAAGAGTAAACAGAGAGCCAGAAAAAGTCAGCAAGAAGAAAATCAAAAGATGGCAGGGAAAAAGAGAAAGAAACAAAAAGTAGGAAGACAATCTGGATCAAAACACATTCCTCCTCCAAACTTTTCTGTTGCACATTATTTTGGCACTCTAGGTTACTGAAGTTGGATCACTGATGGTCCCCTACTGGTAGTGCACTAGGTCACCATACTTTAGATCAATTGCACTTCATGTATTTGACAACCAATCTAGACAATGACCACCCATAATCCAACCTTCCATTCTAAGCAAGATCACAGAGAAGCTAGCACAATTCCATCTCCAACCCCACCTGACAACATCCTGGATCCCTCTCACTGGGCCTTCACACCAGGATATGGCATACAGACAGTCTTTACATTGGAGAATAGCCCTCTCTTGGTTGTGGACAATGGACAAACCTCCCTGCTCATATTGTTCAACCTCTCAGCAGCATTTGACACTGTTGATCAAGACACTTTAGAGACCTGATAAGGGAGAGCAAAATCACCCAAGATGGTTTCAGTCTTTCTTATTATCCTGAACACAAGATTGAGAATATTAGCTCATGAGCCTAGCATTGGTTTTGCCTTCTACATTTCAGAAAAAGCCATTAACTACCCAATAGCACTTCCCTATTTCATAACTGAACTCTGCTGACAGTGTGGGGAGTGAAAATCATTCCAATGCATTTTACTGGACTTTCAATCTGCAAATAGTAAAGTTTCTTTCCAGTATAAAGCAATACCACTTTTTAAAATCCCATCAAATTGCAGCGATTATCACATATCTGTTAACACTGCCTCCTTTGCCAAGGCTGAGGAGGATAAGAAAAGTTGCCACTATTCCACTTGGGGGAAGACAAGGAGAGGAAAAGGAATTAATGACTTCCATCCATGGCTCTCCCTAGTCATTTTGGTGCCGTATGCAGCCCCCCCCCATGGGGGGGCTGTGTGGGGCCCCAGGCCTCCGGGGGGAAGGAGGGGCACAGGGCTGGCCCTAGGCCTCCGCGGGGAGTGGGCTGGGGGGAAGAAGGGGAACCGCCCCCCAGCACTCGCCAGCGGCGCGGCTGGGAGCCAGGGGATTGGAGCAGGCTGGGGCCAGGTTGCTCCACTTACCATGAGGTGAGTACAGGCCCATTCCCTGCAGCAGTCCTCCGGAGAGTGGGGGCGGGGCTGGGGCAGAGCAGGGGTGGGAAGAGGCGGGGCTAGGGTGGGGGCCATGAGGAAGAGGCGGAGCAGGGGCTGGAGTAGCACACAGCTGCGCATGGCACCAGGAAATGTGGTGCCCCAAATTCCCTGGTGCCCTACGCAGCTGCGTACGTTATGTATGGGTAAGGACGACCCTGCTTCCATCCTACTACAGCTATTTCCTATCGACGGTGGAGAGAAGTCAGTCTCCCTGCAGCTTCTCTATATTGGAAATGAAGATATGTCTATCTCTTTTCCCCCACCTTCATCTCCTCCACAGCTTCAAGTTCCCTGTGCAACAATGTCCCCGCCCCCACTTTATTCTGCAGTGAAGTAAGCAATGTAGATCAGATAAGACTTTCATGTCCGTTTGTCTCTCATGTATACAAAGCAGGTCTAAATTATGAAGTCCTTATGAAATGCTTGTTGGAATAACATTGTACTGTGCACATGTTCAAATTCATTTTTAATCCTCAGCATGCCAACTGTTTTGACTTTTTTATTTTAATGCAAGAGGTTTCTTTTGAAGGGGGGTTATGGTCCTCGTTCCAGTCCTGAGGCTATCCCATTTTTTTACTGCATTGGTGTCACCCATCTTGAAGGCCCTTTGTACGGTGGCCAATACAGGCAGAAACTCACCGCAGAGATGATCACTATGGCTGTTTAATCAGCCAAAGAGATCATAGTGTTGTATGATAGAAAGCAGTCCTGGCGTTCAGGACATGATGTGCTCCCTCTGTAATAGTCCCAATACCAGGCTTTGAGTAACTAAGTGCATTTTAGTGAAAACATGGAGTAATTACTTCAGCTGAGTTCTAGTGAAAAATTCAGACCTGGCTAAGCAAGGTGCATCTCCCGTGACATCAGCTGAGTTGTGCCTGCTTAATTTGGTTTGAATTTGTCTCAACATTTTTTGAATTATGGGAGGATAAATCGAATTATTACAATAGGATTTTCAAAAGCTCTCCTTGCTTGTTTAACTCCACTCCTACTGAAGTGGGGAGAAGAGGAAGGATAATCCAGCAGTTAGGACACTAGCCTGGGACTTGGGATATATGAGTTCAATTCCCTGTCCCACCACAGATCCCTGTTTGACCCTGGACAAGTCACTTAACCTCTCTGTGCCCAAGTTCCCATCTGCAAAATGGGGATAACAGCACTTCCCTACCCCATCGTGGTGTTGTGAGGATAAATACAATAAAGATCATGAGGCACTCTGATACTACAGTAATAGAGGCCACATAAATTCCTAAAGCAAACGGTTTAAAGCTGATAGTAAGACTCCAATTGTCTAAGACTTTAAGAAGGTAAAAATCACTAAATGGCTATTGCATGGTAACATTAAATCACTACCGACCTGGACTGAATTAATTAGCAAAGAGGTGAAAAGCCTTGTATCCCATTACCAAAATGATGAACTATCAAGCGTCCCAAAGCAGTCATTAAAAAATCTTTCGGGGCAAGGATTTGGTTTGCTAAGCTTTGAGTCACAAGCAAATTTTATGGCAGAGTTGTAACCCTCATGCCCCCTCCAAAACACCAGCACCCTTGGGTTCAGGATGGAAAGAAAGGAGATCTTACTATAGCAGATATATCCTGCTGCCTGAAACCCGACTTAGACACATACCTAATTCCCACAAGTAAATTTTTTTTTAAACCAAAAATGCTCACCTAAAACATGGGAAGTAAAGCTAATTTAAACAGAAAAATATTAGTATCTACCAACATGATGTTTAATGAAAAACAAACCTGTTCATTGCCAAGCACACAGTCTGCATCGAACAGCTAAAAGAACATGAAATAACTCGTCAGTAATAAGGTCTCAGGTTACTTTAGAATTTAATGGATGGAACTTCCCCACACATTTTAATTCCAAGTATAATTAATAAATAGGGGGAACAGTGTTCGATGTCATATTTCAGATTTCTACCTGCAACTTTCTACATAGATATTATGTAGAATGAGCTATATAAATGAATGTTAAAGAAAAGAATGGTTGATAATCCTATTATTCCACACATACTATATGAAAATTTGCTGCTATAATTTCTGATTAAAGCATTCTGAATAGCTTTAAATCTTAAATTTCTACAAACAGGAAAAAAACCAAGTTGAAAGCCAAGGACAGCATTTGGATGGGAGAATGCAGACATGCTGTCAGAGCTGATAAAATATTGCGCTTTTGTTGCTTTGCATCACTAGTATCAAGCTAAGGCACCTCTGCATCTAGATGTGGCGTCAGAAAAGATATAAACGAGGTTATAAAAACATTTCATAGTTAAAGAAAAAAGTTTTTATCACCCTGTGTAATAACTTTCAGACCAGTTTCACCACAAGTGAAACACAGAAACTGACATGACGGCTAGGAACAGCAAAATTTTAGGAGCTCTTTTCTTGAGTAGATTAGATGCTATCCATAAGAAAAAGAAAACAATTACGCAGATATTTTTGTGCCGACCAGTCTAGCTGTTGTGTGGTAATGGTGAATCCAAACAAGACACTAGTTTGGACTAGTGAGGTTTCCACAGTGTCTAAAGGGCTGAGTGCAAGTTCTGCATGTTCTTCATAATTCAGTTTGTTAACACATTTGCTGACTGTTAATTACTCATTAGGAAACCAGTATCAAAAACATCTCAGATGCATAGGGCTCAACTAGACCATTGCCAAATGTGCTTGGTGACATCTTGGATTTATGCAGGGCCTTTCACACAAAAAGATCAGAAAAGAGATTTGATTATTTTTAAATCTAGAAATCACTCAATCTGCCAGTGACATGGGATGTGAAACTCTCAGCGTGCACAGCATCACTTTGCAATTGCTTGTGACAGGAAATTCGTCACTGAAAGCAGGGTAAAAGTAGGAACAACAGTTGCCATTAGCATTTGCCAACAGAGCGGTAACCTTATGTACCACAGGTTTTCCCTTCTACTCAGGATAGGAAATAACTTTGGTAACTTTGCTGGCAAATATTTACTTTTTAACTAGATCCCTGGCTAAGGCCAAACTGCCTGGGGCACAATTCAGCTGGTGCTGTGCAAAGGTGGCTGAAAGATCAACTTTGGAGTCCCCTTGATCCTGGTGCTGCTCTTTGCAGCCTGTTCCTCTTGTGTAGTGAGAGAAAAGAACAGGCAAACGAGATTCAGAAAGAGAAGAGAATGAAAACAGAGACAACTGACAGACACAGAAATGGGAGGATAACAAAATATATGAGTAAGCTAGATAATCATTGAGGAAAAAGATACAAATGAGGGTGCAAAGACTAGAAAACTGGTGGACAAACCTAGATGGTCCAGTCTCCATCCATCCTAAATCACCAATTTCCTTATTTCTTAACATAATCCATTTCATGAATAGCAGGACAACACTCCAGGCATTGCGTTTCAGAGGATTCAATGCAATCCTTGAGTGTTTAAAGCCATTTGGCCCATAAGTCTGGTTCCTTAAAACAGCAGCTGCAGCATAATTGTTCAAAAGTGTACTGCTTAAAATGCCATTAATACCTGCCTAAACATTCAAAACTGGGTATCCAAAGCTAGGCTCCTTAAATCCATGTTTAGACATCTAAACAAAAGTAGACTGATTTTCAGTAAGTGGAAGGTACAAAGCTCAATGGATTTGGAAATCTGCTCACATTTAGTTAAGTGCCTAACTTTTGGCTTCTACATGTTAATATTCTGACCATAATATTTATTAATCGCTCGTCTTTTTAATTTTATGCTAAACACTTAAAAAAAAAAACTTAAAAAGTTCTATGGTGAGTGAGAGTGAACTCCCAACCTCTAAAGTTTGCTGATTCCAAAGTCAATTTCTGAGGAAAAAGATGTCTCCCTTGCCAGTCTAGACCTACCTTGTAGGTTTTTTGTTCTTGCTTGCCTCTCCCCCCACCCCCCACTACTAAGAATCTATCCAACAGGAATTGAGATAAACTACCGGTACTTTGTTTCTTAGTTCCTTTCCTATGATGCTAATTTAACTTTAGATGGGAAATTTTAGTCACGTAAGATCAGAATTTCGGTCATTTATGAGAGTTCATTCCTTTATCCAAAGAGACACTAGTTGATTAATCCATCTCACAGGCTAAAATAAAGCTTGTGCTAAGCTCCAGAATGTGAGAGAAGGGTGTTCTTTTAAAGAATGTTAGATTTCTAAACGAAACCATTCTCTGTTCATTTTCAGCCTATGCTAACTTGCCAATTACATTTTTACTTCAGTTAGCCTTCAGCAGCCAGGCAGGGCTTGTCTTCACTGCTGAGCTAACTTGGGCTCTTACTCAGGTGTTGCCCTTAACCCAGCTCCCAACCACACACAAAACCCTCTCGCTCAAATGTGGTGGTGCTTCCAAACCTGACTAGCTGGCTCGTCTTGAGGTACAGGCTAAAGAGAAGGTTACTAATCCTGTGTAGTAACTGAGGTTCCTCAAGATGTGTCCCCCTATGGTTGCTCCACACTTTAGAGGTATCTGTGTTCCTCAGTCTAGGATCAGAGATTTTTAGTAGCAATGCCTGTTTGAGCTGCACATGTGCTTTCCCCGTCTCACACCATATTCGGCAGCTATATAGAGCTGTGTGGCTAAACCGCCTTCAGTTCCTTCTCTACCGCAGAGCTTGAGTCTAGAAACTCTGAAGTAGAAGGAAGGAGGGTAGGTAGTAGAGCACCCGTGGGGACACACCTCTTACAGAACCTCACTTACTGCACAGGGTGAGTGAGAAATAAATAAATAAATAAATAAATGCTTCTTCTAGTAACATCCCAATAGGTGCTGCAATTTAGGTGACTGTAGAACAGTGCTTCTTGTTAGAAAGATGTGGATTTGGAGTTGGAGTCGTTACTGAGATAAAACAGTCAGTCCCAGTATTGCATCAGATGCAGAGTGATTGTGTAATGTTACATGAATGTGTGAGTGGATCCCAGGTCACCGCTCTCCAAATGTAATTGGTATATTGTTCAAGAAAGCTATAAACGTGGAAAGCGATTGTGTGGAGTGTGTTCAAGTTCCTGGTGGGGGTTGCAAGTTATGTTGATGATAACAAAGGCTAATGCATTTGGAAATAGATTTTGAAAGTCTTTATTTAGATAAGGCTGATCCCTTAGATCGCTCCGCAATTGAAAGGAATAGCTTTAGTAATTTCCTGAAGGGTTTGGTCCTTTCGAGATACAAGGCTCATACCCTTCTAACATCTAGTGTGTGGAACTTTGCCTCCCTTTTATTTCCATGCGGTTTGGCGAAGAACAATGGAAGACGAATAGGCTGATTCAGGTGGAAGGATGAAGGTATTTTAGGTAGGAACTTTGAATATAGTCTGAAAGTGACCATCTCTGAAGAAAACTGTAAAGGGGGTTATGCCATAAGAGCCTCTATTTCCCTCACTCTTTGAGGGGATATGATGGCCATAAGAAAGGCAGCCTTCATAGAAAGATGCATGAATGAGCAGGTCACCATTGGTTCAAAAGGGATCCAGAGAGGCATCTTAGCACTAGGTTAAAGTCCAATGGTGGATCTCGAACTTCAGGGTAGAGGTTTCGAATATCTCTGAAAAACCTTTTTGTTACAGGATGGGTGAATACTGAATGTCCGTCGACCTTGTGGAAGGCTAAGCACACAGTCTGCATCAAACAGCTTAAAGAACATGAAGTAACTCCTCAGTAATAAGATCTCAGGTTACTTTAGTATTTAATGGATGGTTTCCCCCCACATTTTAATTCCAAGTATAATCAATGAATAGGGGGAACAGTGTTAGATGTCATATTTCAGATTTCTACCTGTAACTTTCTACATAGATATTATGTAGAATGAACTATATAAATGAATGTTAAAAGCCATAACGGCTGCGAGATGTACTCTCACTGAACTTGAGGATAATCCTGGTTTTTAAAATTCTAGTACATAGTCCAGCACCAGTGGCAAAGGAGAGGATATAGCCATAACATGTCTACTGTCGCACCAGATCTGGAATCTCTGCCATTTGTTTTTCTGCTATTTAACAGTGTGTCTTTTACGTCTTCTGAACAGGTCATTTCAACATTTTGAAACCATTAAGGAACCATGCTTTCATGTGGAGAACTTCTAGGTTAGGGTAGTGAATTTGGAAACAAAACTTGTATCCGCATCCAATACGCGATCGCAAACAAGGTCCGTGGATATAAAGTGGATATTCACAGATTTGCAGGGCTCTAGCCACATACCCTAGTTGTAAGCAGGTTCTGGATGATATCTGCAGGCTGGTATGAACTGTGGAAATCAAATTGACTGGTTGTTGTAGCACATAGGTCTGGGGGGAGGCACCTTGGGGCCTCCACCAAATTCTCAAAAATGTTTTGAAGTGGATAGTTGAGATGTAGATGCTTCTTACTTACAATGTCACCTGAAAGCGAGAACAGGGGTTCTCATGGCACTGTTGTAGCCAGTGTTGCAAGATACTTATGTTCCAGTTATGCTAAACATTCCTACGCTCCTTCATGCTTCGACTTGTAGGCTCAAAAGTTTTATATTGTTTTGATTTTGAGTGCCGTTATGTATTGCACTTTCACGATAAAGAGATTGCACTACAGTACATGTTGGAGGTGAACTGAAAAATACTATTTCTTTTATCTTTTTTACAGTGCAAATATTTGTAATAAAAATAATATACAGTGAGCACTGTGAATTCTGTATTGTAACTGAAATCAATATATTTGAAAATGTAGAAAAACATCCACAAATATTTATAATAAATTTAAATTGGTATTTTATTCTTGTTTAACAATGCGATTAAAACGGAGATTAATTGCAACTATTTTGCATTAATCGCATGCATTAATTGTGATTAATGGACAGCCCTAAAACAGAGAGAACAAAATCAAGAAGGATATCTTATAGGAGGTGCAGTTAGCAACTTCTATACTTAAGGTCGTCTGAAGCTTTCCATTATAAGACCCAGTTTTCAGTTGCTTATAACTTTGCTAAACTTTACCTGTTCGGGCTGAAATTTTCCATCTGCACTGAGCATACGCCATCCCTTCCCAGCTCCCATGTGCTGACTAGACTGTACTTGTGCCATCCCAACAGAGTGAATAAAAATGCTCCATCTCAGAGCTCTAAGGGCTGAAAGTGACTTTCCCTGCAATTGCAACTCTCAGGTGCAGTGGGTCACTGTGGCACCAGAACCGAGACCAGGGACACACAGAAGAGTGTGCTCTTCTGTGCTCAGTTCTCCCCTAGTCAACACCTAGGAGGGGGGATAAGGGGGAGCATGGGCTCCGGGCTGGGGGGGGGGGGCGGACTGTTGGGCATAGGCATAGTTTTACTTCTTCGGGGGGAGGGGGGGAGCAAAGGGCTGGCGGGGCTCAAGCCAACTCCACACAGCAGGGTCCAGGGAGGGAATGCCACCTCCACCCCCTGATTCACTCAGGAGGCCACCCAGCCTGTCTAGGCTGTGCGGGGACGCAACCAAAAATATAACTCAAAGGGGGGGGACTCAGTTCAAAATGTTTGAAAACTGCCCAGGGTGCAGGGAGGGAGTAGCTAGGGGCTGTGTGAAGTGAGGGGAGTAGCTCAGGGTGCAGGGAGGAGGTAGCTAGGGGCTGTGTGCGGGCAGGGGGGTAGCTCAGGGAGCAGGGAGGGTGTAGCTGTGGCTGTGTGCAGGCAGGGGGGTAGTTCAGGGAGTAGCTAGGGGCTGTGTATGGGCAGGGACGGGGTCCCAGTCTGGCTCCCAGCTTAGACGGGGGGAGGGGCTGGAGTTCCCAGCTTCAGCCATCCGCTGCTCCTGGCTTTGGGGGGAGGGGAGGCGGGGCACCAGCTTCAACCTTGTGCTGTTCCTGGCTGGAGCAAGGTGGGGGTGGGGGGCGCTGGCTTCAGCCCTGTGCCACTCCTCGCTTCAGAGCTGGGGCTCCGGGGGCTACGGACTCCAGGTTGAGAACTGCTGCATGCCACAGTGCCCCATCTGTAAAATTGGAATAATAATACCCCCTCATATTATCAGGGGTGTTTTAAGCAACCTTATTTCTGGACTTTCCTAACTTTTTAGTGCTCAATTTTGCAACCTTAATGTTCCTTTAACATTGCTTTCTGTGTGCAATATTGTATACAACATGAGATTTTTACAAAATAAAAATTTACAACTCCTATTAAACTTAAATCTGCAACCTGAACCATAATACCATGAACAGTTCCATTATAATATAGATACAGTTCTAAGTGGGTATTGCCAACAATGGAAAGTACAAGGAAATGTCTATTACATATACCAAAAGGTATAGGAGTATGTTGTATTAACCCCAAGCTGGCAGCTGTTTCTTGAAAATAAATCCAGGATTATAAGGAGCTCTGGGGTTTTTTCTATTAACTATCTTTTCCTGAACCAAACTCTGCTCTCACCAGAGATTCTCGAACATATGAAATTTGATAATTGGTAGCTCGGATCCACCTTTATCCATAGAAAACCCAGATTGATATTTGATGGATGTCCTTGGCTAATTCACCACTATATTTTAATGCAGCTAGCTTCATAAATGCTAATTATTAGGTTTTCGGATGTTTAGCAGTTGGTTCTTCCTTGTCTACTTCTAATTTAATTACCAGAAACTCTGGTATCAATGCGCTATTTTACATCCAATAGACAAGTTGGCACTTGGGGGAATTTTACTTTGAAAACATCATTTAACAGGATCCACAATCACAGTTCTCATTATGTAAACTTCCTTTTCCTCTTTGGAGGGGAATTTATAAAGTTAACTGGTTTCAAATCATTTACTTTATTTTTAGTTACTTTAAGAGAAGCATATGTATCTTGTTTGTATTAGCTTTGGGGAGCTTCCAAGAGGGTTGTCTGAATTTCCTGCATTTTCAGCAGAAAATAAAACCTTTAACAAAATTATGTGGCTTTGCCAAAGGGGTAGGGGGTTGGGGGAAAGAAGGAAGTGCGCAAGAAAGCTGCTTTTAAAGTTAATGCACAAATGGCCTTCAAAGCCAATCATTTAGTGATACAGCTCTGTTATCTTTGTGTAGCTAATTTACTGGCACATATAATACTTTGTGGCTCTCTTGCCTCAAAACCTGAGTAGTTTTCAGCCACAATGCTGAGTTGTTGTGGGGAGAAAGAAGGGGACTTCACTGTTAAGAGAAAAATGACATGGCTCACAAACAAATATACCATCAAAAAACGACTAAATCAGAGTGCTATGTGCATTACTCAGAATTGAAAATGGGGTTGTCACTTTGGGAGCAAAGTTAATAATAATAAATCATCAGCCACATAGATTTAATATCCTTGGGACTATGGCTCTTTCACTATCATTCACCTTCTGTCATTCTATTATTAAAAAATGCAGTTTTTAAGAAGTGATCTCCATCGGCCTTCTCCAGAATGTACGCCTGCCTATATCCTACCATGATAAATTAGATTCTTCAACAATGTATACTGTCACTCTCCATCATATGGAAGAACTCTTTCAGTGATGGGAGGCAGTAGCTTTTTAAAACTACAGCTGTCACTCAGAACAGCAAGGGAGAAACTAGGGAAGAGAGGACATACCTCCTCCGTACCAGAGAAAACAGCCAGCAACCAGCCTGACCCAAGGTAAAATATGTGCCAAATGAAAACTGGCAAGGTGATGACCCCAACAACTATGTTAGTTTTGCTAACCCTTTTAGAGGGTTTAACAGCAACAGATGCTGACAAGAATGCTCAATCAAAAATTGTCTGTGAGGATTTATAGACACCCAAGTTGAACTCCCGTTCAAGTAAAGCAGGTAGTCTGCAATTACAATGCATGTTGGAAGATGAAGTCCATGCCAAAAGGGCATACAGTTCCTCCAGTGCATCATAACAAATCTGAATTAGAACTGGAGTCTCTTGCAGATGACCTTTAGCAATGACAGATTATCTTAATCGATGCAGGCAGCCTTTATCTTCTCAAAAAATGTATCAGTGTGTTTGATCTCATCATTCCTTACATGAGTAACTTTTTTTCTCTATACAATAGTCAAATCCCTTCTTTGAGCTGTACATACTGCGCAAACCCTGTGCATACCTCCTGTCATCAGGACAGCACACCACTGCAAGTCAAATGAATTGACCTGTACTTTTTATACAATTTACTAAATCAACTGCTATATGTCCCTTCAATTTCCAGTTAATCCATAACTTGATGCCTGGACACATCTCTGCCTTCTCCTTTTCAACCCATGCACTTTAAAACTAGTCCCAGTCAACAGTCCTAAACAATTGCTTTCTTTATTCATGATAAAATAGTCTCCCAAGAAGGGCCGGCTCTGGCTTTTTTGCCGCCTCAGGCAAAAAAGCCTCCCGCCGCCCCCCATCCCACCAGCGCGGCAGGGGAGGGCGCCAAGCCCGGCCGCGGGACGCTCTCCCCGACCGGCCGGAGCTCCGCTCTCCCCGGCAGGCTGGTGCCTGGAGCCGGCCCTGCTCCCAAGCAATCAAAACTTTTTTGACATCCTCCTCTAAAAAGCTTCTTACAATCCACCATTCTTGTCAGCATCTCAATGATGATGTCCAGCCACTAGTCCATCTTTGTACTGAACATACTCTATCCTTATTGACTGAGGCTTTTGCAACAGGAAAACTGTTCTATGTTTGATCCCACTTTCCTATTATTCATCAACATATAAAGCTTCTGGTGGTATATAAATAAATGTGGATTCTTTTCATGGATTAGTAAACTACATCATGGAAAGAACCAACTGCCTAGCCACTGTTGAGCCCAATAACTTAAATGACACTACACAAGTGCTACACAATGTAATGGTTTCAGATTCAAGTTCTACATACATAGCTTAGCAACTGTAAAATGTCTACAGTAAAACATTTAGGATGTGAAATGTAACCGTTAGAGACCTGATGGACTACTGTCTAAACACGCTTACTTGAGAAGCTAGCAAAAACACAACCACCTATCAACTTCTAGTATCCTGGACTCCTCTGAGTCAGGTTTCAGGTTCTCTGGCCTAGCTCCTCCTTGACTGCAGAGTACAATTTTAAGATCTCTGTCCTGCTATTTGCAGTCCTTCATTGAATTGGCCTAAGTAGCAGATACTATCTGACCTTCCATGCCAGCTACATTCCACTACACAACTGAACTATCAGCCCATTTTAAATTTGGGGGGAAAATGTATGAGTGTAGGAGGTGGAAGTTTCACAGAAGCAGCTGGACAGACTATGGAATGTACTCTCCACAAGAGGTAAGAACGACTATGGACCTCAACACTTTCAGGACTAATCTAAATAAAACTCATTTCTTTGATTTAGCTTTTCTCTCAGAAAGTCACACATACATAATACTATACAGTGACTAATCAAAGTTATTTCTCATACAAGGTGAGAAGGAAGGTAGTTATCGCTAAATGGACTGAAATACTACGTTATTAGGATAATAGGGTCTATATAAGTAGATAAGTTAGACAAGAACAAGTATTTTGTGATGCAGTATTTTTGTCTGTTTCTATAACGTGAAGTAACAAAAGAAATAGCAAACAGAATATCTTATATGAAGTACTAGTAGCTTGATAGCTTCTGTCACTTGTAATGCATGCTGTCTCAGTACCCTAAGAGACATTAGTTCTCAGACTTCACACAGCAGCCAAAAAGCCTTTAAGTGTTTTTGTCTTTAGGGTGAAAATTACTTTTGAAGTGATTGTACATGGCATAAATAAGTCAGACTGAGTTCACAAAACAGAAGTTTCAAACCTTTATGAAATTTTTTTGATGCCAGAAAAACAAATAAAAATGTTGTTGCGCCTAGAACCGGGGATCTCAGGACAAATTTTTGGGTGGCCTCAGAATGCAGCCACCCACTCTTGCTGGTGGCCGCTCACATTTTCCTAAAATACTTAATTAGCTTTAGAAAAACCAAATAAATATGCACATATACATGTCCAAATCATTGTAATTTATTTATTGCTAGCTAAGAGCTGAGAATAGAACCCAGGTTTGCTGAGTCCATGTCCAGAGCTCTGACCACTGGACTTCACTACCTCTTTGTTGTAGTCCAAATGACTGAGTACAATTTACAGTTGCTTGTGATCCTGATTCCCTAAAAAGAATTTCACAAATTAAAAGTTAACCGATAACACAAACTACCCTAAGGACTTCTTTTTCAATAGCCTCTTTTCTACCACTTTAACATATGTATCAACATTGTAGTGGGTAAATGAATAAAGCAACATTGCTATGATGTTGCACTCCATATGATATATTAAAATATGCTTATAAGTGTGAATATGATGTAACTGGAATATGTTTTATGCAAAAGGTTTCTTGTAGGTAGGGTGACCAGACAGCAAGTGTAAAACATCAGGACAGGGGGTGGGGGGTAATAGGAGCCTATAAAAGAAAAAGACCCAAAAATCGGGACTGTCCCTATAAAATCAGGACATCTGGTCACCCTTCTTGTAAGGTATCATAACAAAGGTTATAACCTATTGAACATATTGCTCCTATTTGTATGCATGTATCATTCTTGTATCTGAAACTAGAAATATGAAGTATAACTCTGATGTCCTATTGTAATTATGCAAAGTATGGGCCATTAATGCTGGTTTAGAATCTTAATGGCTCCCATTGACTAGGACAATTGGTTGTAAATGGTTTATCTATCTGCAAACCTTCCTGTGTACGTGTGAGCCAGTCCATAGGGAATGGTTTCAGGGTAGCAGCCGTGTTAGTCTGTATCCTCAAAAAGAACAGGAGTACTTGTGGCACCTTAGAGTTAGTCTCTAAGGTGCCACAAGTACTCCTGTTCTTTCCATAGGGAATGAAGACTAGGGGGTCTTTACAGTGACATGTGACCATGTCACCTGATAATGAAATCCATCTTAAATCTGGTACTTTTCCATTTAGAAGGAAGGGTGGGGCCCAGAGAGACAGAAGATTCCCTCCTTGTGCCAAAGCTATAAAAGACGGTGGATCAGGACAAAGGGGGGAGTCAGTCATGAGAAAACCCCTGTTTACCACCTGCGATGTCTGCTGGATCTAACAAAGACTGGACCAGGGGAAAGGATTGGGCCCAGATGAGGAAGGAGTCTAGTCTGTGAAAGAACCTTATTGGAACATCCTTGAGAGTGAGATATTACCTGTAATCAGTTTCTTAATGTATTAGGCTCAGACTTGCATGTTTTGTCTTATTTTCCTTTGTCACTTTGTTCTGTCTGTTATTACTTGAAACCACTTAAATTCTACTTTTTATACTTAATAAAATCACTTTTGTTTATTAATAAACCCAGAGTAAGTGATTAATGCCCGGGGGAGCAAACAGCTGTGCATATCTCTCTATCAGTGTTATAGAGGGCGGACAATTCATTAATTTACCCTGTATAAGCTTTATACAGAGTAAAACGGATTTATTTGGGGTTTGGATCCCATTGAGAGCTGGGTGTCTGGGTACTGGAGACAAGTAACCTGCTGAGTTGTTTTAAGTTAAATCTGCAGCTTTGGGGGTGTGGACCAGACCCTGGATCTGTGTTTGCAGCAGGCTAGTGTGTCTGGCTCAGCAAAACAGGGTTCTGGAAGTCCCAAGCTGGCAGGGAAAACGGGCTCAGAGGTAATTTCAGCACATCAGGTGACTGTCCCAAGGGGATCTCTGTGACTGAACCCGTCACAATTAACTTCTGATAAAAGGCCTCCTGAAAATATTAAAGAAGTTTGAAAACAGAACTATAATTTAGCCAGTTGCATTTCACATGGGAGGTGCGGTGGATACACAAGGAAGCTTTTGAATGAAGGTGCAGTTTCTGTAAATATTAGCAATGCACTACAAGGAGTACAGGTCCACATAATAAGCACTTGATAGGAATTATGGTACAAGACTCCCAGACTGTAAGAGCAAGAACATGCTACTTTACAGCCATCATTTTACCCTGCAACTGAAGCTAAATCATGAGAGGTGCTTTTATTTCTTCTAATAAACTGAGGAACCACAACATGGTCAGAAAGTTAATTCAGCAGTGCAACACTTCGTGAGAGCTATTGGCATTCACGCTGCACCTCTCTTAATATGTTAAGTGTTATTAAATATTTAGAAAATACAGTTGGACAGACACAGATGTTAGAAACATACTGTATTGTGAAGCAAAACGGCAATATTGGCCTTTGAAGTGGTTTGCAGCCCAAAGTGCATATAGGTAAAGCGTTTTAAAAGAATCACCAAAGTGGTTTTATTTCTATATCTTATTTCCTCTTTAAAATGGGCCTACTGCTAATTACAATTTTCATCATCATCCACTAATCTATCAAGGCAGAGACCGGTTTTTATTTATATAAAAAAATAAAAGCAACATAAACAACATAAACAACAACAAAAAGAAATTTCAAGAACCTCTTCACAGATTAAGGAAAGTGCAAACAGGAAGGAGACAGGAGACAGACTTTTGAGAGCTGATAGCAGGCAAGCCAAATGAGCAGGGCAACTTTTAGATTAAATGTTGTCTTTTACTACATTCCTTTTTTTTTTTTTTTCTTCCATAGTGCATTCCCCTAGACACTGGATAAGAGCACTGCATGATTTCTGATAAACACAGGAGCTGATGACGCTACTCAACTTCCTGCCTAATGCTCTGGGAGCACACATCAGACAGCATTATTAAATGATACTGAAAAATGGACTTTTCACAATATGATTCCAAAAGGCAGGATATAAGAACAGCTTTCAAATGTCAGTTCCATTATATCCCTATTTGCCAGGATGAAAAAATGAGATATTTATATTGATTCTGCACTATATAGTCTTAACTGACATTCCCCCCCCCAATATTTAATTAAAATTCTCTTCATTTAAATAAAGTTATTGTCATATCACTTAAGTGCAACAAAATATCTTAGAATATTTCTGAAGAATCATCTATTTTGAGTATGAAACTTATTCTAAGCAGTACTAAGTATTCTAAGATATTTTGTTGCACTTAATTGATATGACAATAATTTTATTTAAATGAAGAGAATTTTAATTAAATATTGGGGGAAAAATATAGGTAGGGTAGCAGAATGGTGTTTGTATGAGAGAGGTAGACCATATATACTGGACATCCTTACTGGCATCATTTAATTGCCTTAAACAGAAACCCAATCAGCAGTGATAATTATTTGCCTACAAATTAAGAGCAACAACTTAAGGCTAAGTTTTCTTATTAACCTTAATTAACAGATAATAGGAGTCAAGAGCAAAGTGAGATGATAACTTTATGATGAAAAACTGGACTTTATATTTCAGGAAAATTCAATTACACTTTTTCCCAGGGCAATGTAAGGTGAGTCTCTCCATGGTTTTGATACACAGCAAGTTGAAAGAACAGTGTGGGAATGGGAAAACTCACAATTACTTAGTCAATAGTTTTTGTTTTTCTTCAGGCAAGTGCTGGCAACAGTGGGTGATTTTATGAAAAAAAAATATTTTTTTTTACAGGGTGGAGGTAGGTTGCTGGTGAGCAACTCCAACCACGCCCTACGCAACTGCAATTTAAACTTTGGTGTTTACCTATAATGCAGAAAATAATTGCTATTGTAATGAAGGTTTGGAAATATAACTGGAAAGACTTTAATTTGTATCCAGTTCTGTAGGAGAGAGGGAGATTTACTTTTTTTTGAGAGCAAAGAAGAGATTCTCTAAGTTCTGATGTGTGGGTTAACATACACTGACGTGCTCATGTGGAACAGATTCTGTACACTCTATCCCAGATTTGCATCAATCAAAGAAATGCAGTAAAACAGGGTGTCTTTGAAATAGATGTCATAGACTTCAATAGAAGTCTACAGCTCTCTGAGCTTCAGCTCCAGTCTAAATATGAACAGCAGCAATTCTGGAAAAGCTCCACTACATTCCAGTAACATATCTGAAGGGTAATAAAAATCTTATTTGCCTCGACTCTGTTTTTGTAGTAGCATTACCAGAAGTCGGTCAATCACATACAACTCCCAAAGGTTCAGGGGAGAAGAATATGACAGTATTAAATTACTTGAGGTAAAATAAAGTCTATTCTCTTTATGCATGTTTTAAAAGATCTTGGACCTGAGTCTCCACTTTGTTCCATTGGTTTTATACCTGAAGTTTCACAGCATAAAACCAGTGTAAAAAAGTGAGAATCAGGCCAATCATCTTTTGAAATCCTTTCTCCTTTTATTTTTTTTAGCTTTAGAAAACGATATTTGTGCTTTTATGAAGTCTCAGGCAACCTAAGAATTAATGAGACAATGAATAGTTATTTATAATTACACGCAAAAAAATGAAGTTGAGGAAACATTTAAGTTGCATGATAAAACACTCAAAGGCCAGAAAATGAGAAATTAAAGGTTGAAATCACAACATTAGCTCTGGCCCAATGGGTATATACATCCCAATTCAGCCTAATTACATAATACTTATCAAATATGATGCTTCACTTTCCCCATAGTTAAAAAGAGGGCAATAATATTTACCTACCTTATGGGGGTGATGTGAGGAACAATTTATAGTATTTGTAGCATTTTGAAAAGGTAAAGCACTATTTTAAAATTCGGCCTGGGATTTTAAAGGAGCCTAAAGAAATTATGTATCCAACTCCCATGGAATTTCAGTGGGATTTGAAAATTCCAGCTTGGGATTCTAGTTATTCTTATGAATGCAGAACATCACATTTATGTGCTTGCAGTCATTCTGGGACATTTATAATTATTATCCAGTTCCAAAAGAATCGTTTAAAATCATTACTTTGTCCCCATTTCAGGGTTGCTCAGTAGTTGCTGTATTTGTAATAATTCATTTTGCAGAAGAATTCATATTTACAAGAACTGAGCACATGAAATGCACAACTTATTCTAATACCTCATTTAGAACATAAAACCATAAAGAAATGAAAAATGTGATAGAATTTAATGAGCAAACTAACAAAACTGAAGCATGTCCTTGCAATAATGTTTGGGCAAACAGTATCATTAAGAAGGGCAGTCGGAATGAAGATTAGCTTCTCCTAAAAATGGTCCTCTTCGTAAATTCTTACATGAGTATATTGGTAGGGTTCTTTTCGGGGGTTTGTCAAAGGAAGACAATGTCCACAGATGACTAAAAATAGAGAAACATTTTTTTAAAATGTCCCATTTTCTGTTTCTTCATATTGTCCCATGGGTCAGGTGATATCATCCTCTGTTGGGTGAGCTACTTTCCAATAAATTACTTGGCTTTCCACTTGAAGCAGCGGGGCTTCTTTTAACTGACAAGAGTACCTGGCTTTGGTGGGATGTTTTGTTTTCCTGTATTTCTGCCTATCTTCTCCATTTTCCTCTTGCTTCCCCTTTCTTCTCCCCTCCTTTATTCTTTCAATCTTTTCCATTTTGCCTGATCCCTTAAGTACACTTCCCTCCCTCTGTCTCAACCTTGGCCATAGTCCTCCTCTAATACCTGCTCCCTTGGCCATTCACACTTCAAGCAAGTCTAGCATTTACACATTAACTATAGTTCACATGTAATGCTGCAAATCCTACTAACACCAGGTTCATGTGAGAAGCACTACTAATAGCTCTCAATGGGACGGCGTGCAATGTTGTTCCAGGGGATAAGAATATGCAGTGATTGACCATGTTTCCTGTAGCCTCAAATAAAACCTTTACATTTTTTTAAACAGATTACTGCTTGGATTGAAATTTTATAAAGTTACATGCAAACAATTATTTGACTATCAGTAAAACCCGAACAAATCAGTGCATGTGGACTCACTGTGATGATAGTACTTAGATACTACAGTGATGGGTACCATTAAAAAACAAACAAACCCGCCTTAGAACCAATGAGTTTACAAGTATTCTTACTTTTATTTTATTTTTTAGGACATCCAACCTACTGTGAACCTCAGAGTTTAAAAAATATTTTCACACACAAAATCCTTCCCCCACAGGCACTCAAACAACCTAGATATTAGGTTACTGTCAAGGTGAATATATTTGCAGGCCTACCAACTGTGACAGAGTTTAAGGAATGGTGATTTTTTTTTTTTTTTTTTTTTTTTTTTTTTTTAAAAAGAGGCCAGGAAAAAATATAAAAGAACAGCTGAATAATTCCAGCAAAATATCTACATGTTGGGTTTAGTTTATACCCCCTGCTCTCCCAAATTTTGATAAATTGATTGCTGTTGGAAGATACGAGACCAAAACCTCCTTCACAGAGAGCAGTGCATGTTTTCCTTATGTCTCTTACCGTGCTGTTTGTACAGTGCATAGCTCTGCTGGGCCCTACTGGAAAACAGGGCCGTCTCTAACTTTTTTGCTGCCCCAAGCAAAAAACAAGAGCGTTGCCCCACCGAAACCACCCCCCCCCCAGCGCTGCGCTGCCAAAACACCCCCCCCCAGTACCACGCCACGCCGCCGAAACAAAAACAACCCACCCCCCCAAGCGCCACCCAGCCGAACCAAAAACAACAAGAAACCTCGAGTGCCGCCCCGCCGAACGAAAAAAACCCCAACAACACCCAAGTGCCCCCCGGCACCCCAAGATTGGCCGCCCCTTACAAGGTGCTGCCCCAAGCACATGTTTGGTTGGCTGGTGCCTGGAGCCGGCCCTGCTGGAAAAAGAACTATAATTTACCCAACCAATACATCTCTCTATCCCTACAAATATTTATACCATGCCCACCATTCTTGTGCCTGAGCACTGAAATCTTCAAATGGAGAGACCAGCTTTAAGAATGAGTGGGGACAGTAAGAATGGGACAGCTTCCATGTCCCAGTGAATCCTTGGCATCTCTGCTTAGGCAGCTAACATGGCAATCAGATCCCTTGTATGGTTTAAATAGTGTAAATGCCTAGCAGAGTTTTGCCAGTTAGTGCCAGTTGTGATGCTGGTGGTTTTTGTGATGTGGGCATGTTTGGTGTCAGACCAAATATTTTCACGTTGGCCATCAAATGGTCATCAGATTGTAACTTCTGGTCACTTCCAACATGGGCTGGATTTGAACAAGCAACCCAAAGGTGAAAGGCTTTATATATTCTTTTATCCATGCCCTAAGCGTCCAGTCTACCACAAAACTTGCATCTGAAAAAGTGACGTTCTTACCCACAAAAGCTTATGCTCCCAATACTTCTGTTAGTCTTAAAGGTGCCACAGGACCCTCTGTTGCTTTTTACAGATTCAGACTAACACAGCTACCCCTCTGATACCAGTCTACCACAGAATATTTTCTGTTTCTTACTAACTCTCATTTACCTGCAGCTCTTTCTTATTTTATATTTCTGGCCACTTTTTCTAGAGAGAGGTCTCTCCATTGCACACAAATTCCAGCCAAACCACGCCCCATAATACAACTCGATAGTGAAGGAAACGCCAGAGAACTTGTTTTACTCTCCTTACACAACAGTATAACTCCTTTTCAATGCATACAGATATTGTTTAAAAATGCCAGTCATCCAACTAGAAGAGTTCAAAGACCCTATTGGTTAGTCGCTATATGTCATAAAATAGGGATTAAAGGAAAGCTAAGAGTAATTAGAAATAAAGATGCCAGGTCTTTTGTGCTATGAAATTTCACCAGTATCTCACATAGAGAAGATAACAAAATTTTTAAGAATTTATTTTAACAAAAGTTTGGAAAAGCTAAGATATATTCCTTTCAGTGTCTCTGTCACCCACTTCCCCTCCCCCTATCTTTGTATGTTTATAAAGAGAAATATTTAAACATCTGTAAAATAAGAAAACATACTTTGGGCTTTCTAAAGGTTATTTTTGTTGTTGTTGTTCCAAACTCTGCTTTATGACTGTTAACACTCGGTTTTACTAAACTGATGCAATACACGGAGGCTACACAAATAATCTCACGCTTTCCAGAAACGCTGGAAGAATTAGGAACTACTCCTGCAAACACTTAGCCGTATTTTGGAGAACGTCTGAATGCAGAATTTCTCACTACCCCATGGATCCTTGATAAAGCTCAACTCCACACAGACTAATCAACCTTTTAGAAAATGTCCGGAGCAACCCATTAAGACTGAGGATTAGGTCACACCACAGACAATTAAAATAGTCTCAACCAACAGCATATACCGTATTACTGGCTGTTGCATTCAGACTCTCCTACACCGATGCTTTCATCTATAGGTCTATTACTACTCTTGGATGGCATTGGGGAAACTTGTCAAAGGCCAATCAACAAGTAAAAATGAGGAACATTTTTGTTGGGGAACATGAATATGAATATTTGTATAGCATTTGTATCCAAGGAATTCAAAATTCTTTACTAACAGAAATTAATTAAGTCAGAGGCTTATTAACAAAGGTCAGCACCTTCACTTGCAAGCCAGCAGTAAATTGTGTTTACAAAGAGAAGGCCTATGAAGATTCTCTTCCCCAACAATGGTGGTGTCTTCTATCAAGAGTTTAAACAGAATCATCTTGGGTTTTTTAAACACTGGACTGCATCAGTGTTCTAAATCCACTTTTTTAAACCCAGGCAACTATAATATTGATGTGTAAGGCAGTGCACAAAAACATACCTTTTAATGGGTTTTTTTGGGGTCCAATGAGAGCACTCAGTAGTTTCTAAAGAAATTATTCCACAATTTATTTAGCTAACTAATCACTTTCACCTTTAATTATGTTCACATGAATTGCTTCCCCAATATATTTCTTTTGAGTGTAAATAAAAGTAAAAATCCTCTATGTCTTTTTCTCCAGAATTATGACAATGAAATCTGAGGAACAATAATAACCACATTTCAATGGAAAACAACACATACAAATTTAGTATTTAAGTCTCTTCAAATAATTGTAGAGTTATTGCATCTTTATACTTCAATGGGTATTAATATTATATATGTAATCTATGGAGAGCATCTTTTGAGATGCAAATCTAATTGCTATTGCTAATTGTTCTCACCATTTCTTGAAGTTTATTTTCATGCCTCATAAATCCAAACGACGCAACTCTTTTGATCAGAAGGTCATGAAACATTCCTACTACACGGAATATCCTTAAAGCAAATGTAGATGCTAAAATAACTTTAAACCTGATGCCTGATTTGTAAACAACTCAATTTCTAGCTAACATAAGATATATCTAGTAAATGAAACATAGATCATATGACACATTAGACTTTCATGAAATTCCTCGTGTTATACACCAAAAGTATTTTCTTGAACTTAAAATTGTCCAAAAATCCTTCAACTACAAACTTATTACTAAACAAAAAACACTGTGAAAAGCAACTGCAAAAAACAAAAAACAAACAAAAAATACCCAAAGAAAACATATTACAATCTTCTGTACAAATAATTAGTAGTTTAAACAGTTTGAACTGTACCAGCATTTTGTCACATAATTTTAGGTTAATTTGTTATTTTTGTTAGGGGTAAATCATGCAGGCTTTACTTAGTAAAGACTCCAAATGGATTCAAAGGGAGGTGCTGAGTAAGAATTCAGAAGGAACTGCAGAATTTGGCACTTACTTAATAAAGGAGCTCATTTTGGCTCTTAAGTTAGACTGTTATTCAAGTCTACCCAAAAATTGCTACCTTTTGATTATATGAAAATTGTGGGATTAGGTAGGAGTAATTTTCTCTCATGCTAAAACATAATTCATCTGGGGGAGAGGATGAGTAATACTTAGAAAATATATTTATAGCCTGCAGCTCAGCATTCACAGTGGAGGGAAGAGCACCTTAAAAAGTGTCTGATGTTAAATGGCAATTCCATTTATAAGCCAACAGTGTAGCGTTGTCAAGATCCAGACAGCAGCCAGAATAGTCAGAAGGGGATTAAACTAATAGCTAAAGAGAGGGTAAAAGGAGGGAAAATACAAGCACTCAATACAAAATTGAAATGCAGCGAACAAAATTAATCAAGGAACCAAAGGACACAAAGAGAAGAAATACCTGAACTGCTTATACACCAATGCTAGGAGCCTGGGTAACGAACAAGAGGAATTGGAATTGCTCATTTATGAGCAGAAATTCTAGCTAGTTGGTATTATTGAAACCTGCTGGTATGATTTGCATGATTGGAATGTTAAGATCAATGGTTATAAGTTACCTATTTAGGAAGGATTGAGTGGGCAAAAGGGGAGAGGAAGTGGCACTCTATGTCAAAAATGGCATTACCTATTTCCGAATCACTGATAACTCACAAGAAAACGATCCTGAATGCTTATGGATCAATGTCCTAACAGATAAAGCACAAGACGGGGCTTGATGTCTGCTACAGATCACCAAATCATACTTGGGAACAGAATGACCAGCTCCTTATGCACCTATGTATACCTGCAGGAAAATGGAGGACTTCAATTTGAGTGACATATGCTGGAGATTTCATGCAGCTAGTACTATAACATCCTTCGAATTTCTAAACATTATAGATGACAATTTCCTAAGTCAAAAAGTGTTGCAGCCAACACAGGAGAATTCTATAATTAAACCTTGTCTTAACCGATAAAGAGGAACTTATAGACTTTAAGGCCAGAAGAGACAATTGCGATCCTCTAGTTTGACTTCCTGCACATCGCAGGTCACAGAACCTCACCCACCCACTCCTGTAATAGACTGGCTGAGTTACTGAAGTCCTCAAACCATGATTTAAAGATTTCAAGTTATAGAGAATCCACCGTTTACTTCAAACCAGCAAGTGACCTTTGTCCCATGCTGCAGAGGAAGGCAAAACCCACCAGGGTCTCTACTAAACTGACCTGGGGGAAAATTCTTTTCCTACCCCATAATACAACGATCAGTGAGTCCCACCAGTCAGACCTGGGACCTGAGAAAAAAATCACAGTAATACCTTAGAGTCCTCCCTGTGACGGGTTGGATCACAGAAACCCCCTTGGGAGCTGCCACCCGATGTGCAAAGACTACCCCTGCTCCTGTTTTCCCTGCCAGCTCAGGACTCCAGCACCCTGTCTTGCTGAGCCAGACACTCCTGTCTGGCTCCAGACACAGATCCAGGGTCTGAATCAGCTGTCCCAAAGCTGCAAGTTTACCTGAAAACAGCTCACAGTAGTGCGCTTGTCTTTAGCACTCAGATGCCCAACTCCCAATGGGGTCTAAACCCAGATACATCCGTTTTACCCTGCATAAAGCTTATGCAGGGCAAACTCATAAATTGTTCGCCCTCTATAACACTGATAGAGAGATATGCACAGTTGTTTGCTCCCCCGGGTATTAATACATACTCTGAGTGAATTACTAAATAGAAAGTGATTTTATTAAATACAGACAGTAGGATTTAAGTGGTTCAAAGTAGTAACAGACAGAACAAAGTAAGTCACCAAGAAAAATAAAATAAAATGCGCAAATCTATGTCTAATCCAACTGAATACAGATAATCTCACCCTCAGAGATGCTTCAGTAAAGTTTTTTCTCAGACTGGACACCTTCCAGGCCTGGGCACAATTCTTTCCCCTGGTACAGCTCTTGTTGCAGCTCAGGTAGTAGCTAGGGGATTCTTCATGATGGCTCCTCCCCCTCTCTGTTCTCTTTCCCCCTTTATATATCTTTTGCATAAGGCGGGAACCCTTTGTCCCTCTGGGTTTCCACCCCCCTTCACTGGAAAAACACCAGGTTAAAGATGGATTCCAGTTCAGGTGACATGATCACATGTCACTGCAAGACTTCATTACTCACTTGCCAGCACACACATATATAGGAAGACTCACAGGTAAATACAGCCATCTGCAGACAATGGGACTCATCAAGATTCCAAACCATCATTAATGGTCCACACTTTACACAATTACAATAGGCCCTCAGAGTTACATTTTATATTTCTAGTTTTAGATACAAGAGTGGTACATTTATACAAATCAGATGATCATACTCAGTAGATTATAAGCTTTGTAATGATACCTTACAAGACACCTTTTGCATGAAGCATATCCCAGTTACGTTACATTCACTTATTACCGTATTTTCTCTAAAACTCTCAGTTACATTATATTGACTTATTATCAAGTTTTTATAAAACCATATAGACTGCACAACGTCACACTCCCCATCTATTGTCCCAAATCTGGCTGACGGAGATATTTGCTACTAGCAGTTGCAACAGGGTCACATGCCATTGTAGGCAACCTCATCATACTATCTCCTCCATAAACTTGTCAAACTCAGTCCTGAAAACAGTTGGAATTTTTGTCCCCTTGTAAAGCCGTTCCAGAACTTCACTCCTCTAATGGTTAGAAACCTTCATGTAATTTCAAGCCTAATCTTGTTGATGGCCAGTTTATATCCATTTGTTCTTGTGCCAACATTGGCCCTTAACTTAAATAACTCCTCTCCCTCCCTTGTCTTTATCTCACTAATGTATTTATAGAGAGCAATCATATTTCCCTTCAGTCTTCATTTGGTTAGGCTAAACAAGCGAAGCTCCTTAAGTCTCCTCTTGTAAGGTAGGTTTTCCATTCCTCTGATCATCCTAGATGACCTTCTCTGCACCAGTTCCAGTTTCATCTTTCTTAAGCATGGAAGACCAGAATTGCACAGTATTCCAGATGAGGTTTCACCAGCGCCTTGCATAATGGTACTAACACCTCCTTATCTCTAATGGAAATACCTTGCCTGATGCATCCTAGGACTGCATTATCCTTTTTTCATGGCCGCATCACATCAATGGCTCATAGTCATCCTGTGATCACCCAATACACCCAAGTCTTTCCTCTCCTTTGTCACTTCCAATTTATATGTCCCAAGTTTACAGCAAAAATTCTTATTAATCTTTAAGTGCATTACCTTGCACTTTGCACTATTAAATTTCATCCCATTTCTATTACTCCGGTTTTAAAGGTCATCCAAAGCTTCTTGTATGATATTCTGATCCGTATCAGCAATACCTCCATATCAGCAATACCTCTCCATTTTGTGTCATCTGCAAATTTTATTGGCACACTCCCACTTTTGCACCATGGTCATTAATGAAAATGTTGAATAAGATTTGTCCCAAGACCTATCCTTGTCGAACTCTACTACTAACCTCCCTCCAGCCTGACAATTCACCTTTCAGTATGACCTACTGTAGTCTCCTCTTTAACCAGTTCCTTGCCCACCTTTCAATTCCCATATTGATCCCCAGCTTCTCCAATTTAACTAATAGTTTCCCATGGGGAACTGTATCAAATGCCTTACTGAAATCGATGTAGATTAGATCCACTGCATTTCCTTTGTGTAGAAAATTGGTTATCTTCTCAAAGAGATTAGGTTGATCTGGTGGCATGTTGTATTTTATCCCAATTGTTGGTTATCTCGATGTCCTTAACTACTTTTTCTTTCAAAATTTGTTCCAAGACATTGCATACAGTTGAGGTCAAACTAATGGGCCTATAGTTTAACAGACCATTTTTTTCATTTCTTTAAAAAAAAAGGTACCATATTAGCGATTCTCCAGTCATGAGGTACCACCCCCAAGTTTACAGATTCATTAAGAATACTTGCTATTGGGTTTGCAATTTCATGCATCAGTTCCTTTAATATTCTTTGATGGAGATTATCCAGGACCTCTGATTTGGCCCATTAAGCTGTTTGAATTTGACTTCCACCTTGAACTGATCACAGAACTAAAAATAAGTGGTAGCTTAAGTACAAGTGATCATGACTTGATCCTACTTATAACGTGCAAGCACAATGATGGACAGACCAGTAATTTATATACTTGGAGCTTTCAAAAGGCCAATTTCACAAAGCTGAAAACAATTACGAGCCAAATCAGATGGCAGGAAAAATTTAATCAGAAAAATGTGAATGATAATTGGGAATCATTTAAGGACACCTTACTAGATACCCCAAAAGCCACAATTCTATAATTGAGGAAGACGGTCATGCTGGTTAAAAAAAACATCTGGTTTAGGGGGAAATGAAGGCAGCTGTACAAATTAAAAAAATAATATACAACAAATGGAAGAAAGGGGAAGTTGATAGTAAAGAATATAAATGTGAAGTTAGGAACTGTAGAAAATTGACAAGGAACACACGGAGAAATCTATGGCTAGCACATTAAAAGACAATAAGAAGGCGGTTTTAAAATATACTAGGAACAAAAAGAATCCTGACAATGATATTAGTCCATTACTAGATGGAAATGGTAGACTTATCAATAATACTACAGAAAAGGCAGAAATGTGGAATAAATATTTCTACTCTGTATTTGCGGAAAAAACATGACATAGTCTCATCATATGGTGATGATAAGACTCCCTCCATTCCACTAGTATCTCTGGAGGATGTTAAACAGGAACTATCTGAAGTTAGACATTTTTAAAGCAGTAGGTCCAAATAACTTGCATCCAAGAATTTTAAAAGAGCTGGCTGAGAGGTCACTGGACCATTAATATTGATTTTCAATAAGTCTTGGAGCATTTGGGAAGTTCCAGAAGTCTGGAAGAAAGATAATGTTGTGTCAATTTTAAAAAGGGTAAATGGGATGACCCAGGTAATTATAGGCCTGTTGGCCTGACATCAATCCTGGGCAAGAAAATAGAGTAGCTGATACAGGACTCAATTAAGGAAGAACTAAAGGAAGGTAATGTAATGCATGCAAATCAACATGTATTTATGAAAAATAGATCCCATCATACTAACTTGATATGGTTTTTTTGATGAACTTGCAAGACTGGCTGATAAAGGTAATAGTGTTGATGTAATATACTTAGACTTCTGCAACGTGTTAGATTTGATATCACACATTTTGATTAAAAAGCTAAAATGATATAAAATTAACTTGGCACAAATTAAATGGATTAAGAAATGACTAACTGATAGGTCTCAAAATGTAACTGTAAAGAGGGAATTGTCATTGAGCAGGTTTGTTTCCAGTGGGGTTCCACCAGCATCAGTTCTTGGGCCTATTCTATTTAATATTTTTTATCAATGACCTGGAAGAAAAATAAAATCATGACTGATAAAGTTTGCAGATGACACAAAAATTGGGGGAATGGTAAATAATGAAGGGGACAGGTCACTGATTCAGAGCAATCTGCATTGCTTGGTAAACTGGGAGCAAGCAACCAATATGCATTTTAATATGGCTAAATGTAAACGTATATCTCTTGTGATAGATCCAGGCCAGTTGGGTACAACAAAGTAGTAGAAGGCAGATATACTGGCCACTGGATTAGTGGGCTGCTCCAGGCTAATGAGAACACCTGACTCCAATTAACCTGCAAAGAGTCAGGTGAGGCCATTTAGTGTAGAAACTCTGGCAGTGAAAGGTCGGCTGCCAACAGCTGCTGCCACTAAGGTCCCTGGGCCGGAACCCGGGGTAGAGGGCAGACCCGGGTTCCCCCCAACTTGCCACCACAGAAACACCTCCCGGGAGGGGAAGACAGGCCCCTGTCAGGACAGGAGGCTAAACTGATCTGAAATAAGCCCCTAGGGACAACAGAGACTTTGGGAGTTCTCTCACCAACCTCCTTGCTGGCTTATGATGAAAAGGGCTCAGTAGACTGTACCCTGGCCCTAGAGAGAGAAAGGCTACGTGGAGGGTCGCAGCGAGCCACTGAGGCTAGCATAAACCGCCTAGAAGCGTGGGACCCACGGGGACAAGGTCGGAACTCTTCTATGGTGGGAAACAGTGACTCTGAACAGTGAACTCCCAGTGTGATGCTGTGGCTAAAAGAGATAATGTGATCTTTTGGCACTCGTGAGACCACTGCTGGAATCCTGTGTCCAGTTCTGGTGCCAACAATTCAAGAAGGATGTTGATAAATTGGAGTGAGTTCAGAGAAGAACCATGAGAACGATTAAAGGATTAGAAAATATGCCATATACTTGTAGACTCAAGGAGCTCAATCTATTTAGGTTAACAAAGAGAAGATTAAAGAGTGACTTGATTACAGTCTATAAGTACCTAGATGTGGAACAATTATTTAATAATGAGCTCTTTAATCTAGCAGAGAAAGGTATAACACAACCCAACAGCTGGAAGCTAGACAAATTCAGACTAAAAATAAAGTGCAAATTTTTGACAACGAGGGTAAATTAACCATTGGAACAATTTACTAAGGGACATTGTTGACAATTTTTAAGTAAAGATTGGATATTTTTCTAAAATATATTCTCTAGGAATTATTTTGGGGAAGTTCCATGGCTTGTGCTACACAGGAGCTCAGACTAGATGATCACAGTGGTCCCTTCTGGCCTTAGAATTTAGGAATAATTTAGTGCAAAACTGGGTAACCATCACATTAGAGGGAGCCTAAATTGCTAGATTTTGCATACCTTAAACAGACATTGCCAAGTTAAAAAATATCACTAATATCTGATATTGTTTTATGTACTGCAACTTCCAATAATAACTTACTGAAACAAATCATCATTTTATTTCATAATTACAGTAGAAAAGCTTATTAAGTGCAGCCACAAAAAGGTCTAAAATTCAAGGACTCAAACATTTAGGAGTAAGTGAATACTAAACAATGCTATTCATTCATTAACATTACGTAACTAAATACTATCATTTTGGTAAATCAAACCCTGAAAAGCTTAAATTAAGTAGGGACCTTGACAAGTAAAAATGGAAGAAACTATACAGGAAAATAATTCTGGAAAGAAGCCGACAGACATTCAATGGAAAGAACAGGGCTAAAACAATAGATTTTAAATATGACTCTTGAGTAAACACTATGCCAGGAAGATTACTTTCTTTTTTATAATTTTGTATATATTAAGCATATACTGCACAATGATGAGAAGCCTTTTCTCATTCAGCAAAAAATAACTCAACTTCTACTGCTAGCATAATAAAGGATACAATTAAGGAACTCTAATGCAATACACAGTCACTATGTGTAACTACTGCTAGACAGTATATCGACAGACTACTGTCTAGACCAGTGGTGGGCAACCTGCGGCCAATCAGGGTAATTCACTGGTGGGCTACGAGACAGTTTGGCCAATTGGAGCCGCAGGAAGTGGCATGGGCCTTAGGGATGTGCGGGCCACCGCTTCCCGCAGATCCCATTGGCCATGAACGACAAACCGCGGCCCCTGGGAGCTGCGGGCAGCCGTGCCTGCGGATGGTCAATGTAAACAAACCGTCTCATTTATTATCCTGGCGGGCTGCATGTTGCCCACCACTGGTTTAGACATTAACAACTTTATCATAGTAGCTGGATGGCTAACTGGTTTAATTTCACTTCTAAAACACTACTAAAGTTACCAGATGGTAGCACAGAAGATTGATTAATGAGAAATAGAACTAAGACGACAATCTATTCATTTAATGATAGGCAGCTCACCTTTGCAAGAAATGCTTATTGCCAATTGTGATGCAGTTCTTCTTTAGATGCTGAGAATAACACAAGTAAAGTCTGTTCTACCTTAATATAGCTCTATAACCAAACTTCTGTTAAGTGCAGCTGCTGCCTATAGGTTGTACTTATGTAAGAATATAAGACTTTACATGGTGCCAAAACATTACAATCTCTTAGTTACAGTTTTTACATTGTGCAGATTGAGTGATTGAAATTCTCATATGTTGGCAGTTTGGTAGGCAGATTAACTCCCCATTTGTCCAGGTCACAAAAACCACCACCTCAATTGGTATTACTGTTGGTGATCTCAGCTAACAGATCAAGTGATTGTCTAAAGAGATCACAGATGAGAGAACATCATAGAAATATGCAACAGAGGGTCCTGTGGCACCTTTAAGACTAACAGAAGTATTGGAGTATAAGCTTTCGTGGGTGAATGCCCACTTCATCAGACGCAAGCCTGATGTATTCTGTATTCACAGAAATGTATTCCTAAAGGATAAGGACAGGACAGGAGATATGGTGGCATGGTAGGGTGAAATAATTTATATTATAGAGCATTAACTTTGCTTCAGCAGTTTAACAAAACTGAGATTAAATCACACATACTGAAGATAAAGCTTGTCTAATTCTTATGTACAGTCATTTTTTATCAACAGCAATGTCATTAAATCCTGAATAAAACATGTAGCTTTCTATGTTGTTTCACCTTGTTTAAAAGATAGTTAATAATATTTCTGTTCAGAGACTTTCCTTCAGTTAGACTTTTCAGATCCCAAGACATGCAAGACAAATATGTAGATCTGACTTCTAACACACTATTTGTTTTAAGGAATTAAATGAAATAAGGGAACCATTTAACATCCACCCATATATAAGAGAGCAAGATTACAGATCCTTTGGTTCTCAGTTGGCGGAACTGAAATGAAGGACTATTAATAAAGTACTTTCAGCTTTGACTATAATCAACTGTAATAACAAGATAGAAGTTACAAAAAATTCTTTTTGTTGAAACCACTTTTGTAATACTGCTTTTTAATAACCCTCATAATGGCCGAATTAGAAGGACCCCAACTGAAGTCATTCATCCCACATAAAACAAACATTGCTTTTTCTTCTTAGCTTTGTTTTACAAGCTACATTATTTCCAGATGATGCTTGAGGGGCCTAAGGGTTTCAAGAATTAGATGCTTAAATAGACAGCTGCTTTCTATTTACCATATAAATCAAGGATAAATCAAAGAAGAATCTAAATAGTGGACTTCATTTACCGCCATTATAGAGCACAAGCTGAGAAAGAAAAAGAATAGAAAGAGAGAAACATCTCATCAAGCAATTACAAAGTTTTATTTAGATTATTAACAAAGAAGGAGAAAATGCAGTGACATTTGTAGAATCTTGGGCTTCCAAATAACATTAGCTCTGCACAGCAGGTAAGAAATAATTCACTAGACTGGGAATTGGCCAGGAAAAATTCAGCTCTGATCAGCAGTTCTCACAAATCCATCAGGCTTTGCTACTGGGCTCAAAATGCAGAACTTACTTTGCTCATATTGTTTAAACTTTCCTTATTGACTATAAAAGTAGATCAATTCTAGCCCTTAACTAATGCAGAAACGTCACATTTTGGACTATGCTTTGGAGGATGGATCATGAGAGCATTTTTGCATTTTCAAAGATGGGGTCATATGCCCCCCATATGAAAGATGCGTTGCAAAGGAACTTTCTTGCACAGTTCATATGATTTGGTCACATGACCTTCAACATATGGCACCAGAGTGCTCTAAAACACTAGGAATTTCTTGAGACTGACTTTAAAATGTGTCCAAGAAATAAATGTTTAGTAAAAGTATGTACTGAGCAACTGTGTAGCTACTCTATAGATCTTGTGGGATGAAAAAAATAATATTTTGTACTTCTACAGCACCTTTCATCTGAAGGATTTCCAAATACCATATAAATAAGCCAGAGGTTTAATTGCTAGAGGGTACTTCAGGCCACTGACAAGCTTTTAATTGCCTTTGAAATGACATTTAGGCGACATCCCCAAAGATGGGACAATTTAGAACTCCAGCACCTAATTGGTATGTGTACAAGGATGTATTTCTAGGGTTCACTTTGGCAAACATCCACTTTTTTCTACCTCCCAAATATAAATGTCAAATTTTAAACTCAACTGAGTTACAGAAGTTTCCCCATGTGGCCAGTTACCAATTTACCTTGGCTGTTTGTGGATAACTTAGCCAACTAGAAGATCGGTGGCTTAAATTCTCAGTGCTGGTAGTTGGCTAGTGTGAAAATAAAGGGGTAGATTTTCAAAAGAATTCAGCTGCTAGCTACCTCTGAGTGCTGAGAACTTCTGGAAGTCTGACCCCAATTATGGGTGTTGGGCACTTCCAGAAGTCTGCTCCAAAAGGCCTTCAACTTGCCACTCAACATCTAAGGCCAAATACTAGTAAGCAGCAAGCAAAGCACCTGCTGCCATAAGCCTCCATCCCAGTTTTGCATATAATTGCTGTTAAAATTAACGTAGACACTGAACAAAACCAACATGACTAAATGTGCACTGAATATGCACAAGTGATGCATGTCAACTTATTAGAATAAAAAATTATTTGTCAATTTAAATTTTGTTCTTTAGTGAGTTTTTCAACTTCTACCTAAAATTAACTATTTCATAAGACTTGGGGGAGAATTCTAAAGATAAAAAAGATCTTTAATCTTAAAAACTAGATGTAATTCCCCAGGTCCCCAAACATAACCATCCCTTTCCCCCTATCCGGGGCGGGGGGGGGGGGGGAGGATGGACAGAATTCCAGGGGTCTCTTCTTAAAATCAGCACCTTTTTCCATGACGGCACAGTTAGCACCTTCCAGGCAACCAGATTAGGCCATTACAGCTATCATTCATTGGTTAAGAATGTGTGCAAGCGTTAAAATATTTTGTCCTTCTATACAGATTTTCATTCAAACATCTCAAAGTGCTTTACATACATTAGCTATTTAAAGGCCACCAAATTTCAGTGAGATAGGTTTGATAGCTAGAGATTGATTGTGCCACTGCCACTTGAAACACAGCCACTTCTGGGCTGAAATCAGTCAAAGCAACTCTATTCAAGATTTTAGGACGGGTCATGAAGACCCCTGTAACTGAAAGAGGCCTTTGAACATGTAGCTTTACTGCCCAAAGTTGGAATTTGACAAGGCACTGAGGTTAATTACCCCTATGAAAAATTATCTGAGATGTGTAATGATGAGTGCTCAGGAATGGTTTAAAATGGCACCTCTAGCAGTGTAGTGCCCCCTTACAGCACACTGGGACATGGGTTCAGAACTGACCTAAAGGAAAGAGTTCCACGTATGAAGAGCACCAACCCATTGAGACCCTTGCAAAGTCTAAAGGACATCTGGTTGTCCATGCTTACCCAACTGAAAGAGCTTTTAGACTTATGTTATATTCTCTTTTAATAAAACACATGATATGGTTCTTTCCTTATGTTAAGAGGTGACTTTTTTGTTTTGTTTGTTTAACACCATGTTTTGAGTTACAAATCAGTTGATATGTTGAAGATTAGTGTGTTACTTCTCAAAAGCACAACAGACATGAATCAGAGAGTATAAAATCACTGGTGTTGTAAGAAGTTACTCTGAAATATGGCATCACAGGTGGCAAGACTAAATAGGAAAAAATGCTGATGATTGTTTATTCAATAACCTTAGCCAGCACTCTGCTTTTGAATAGCAAAATGGCATTGTTTGTGTATTGCATATAAACAACTCTGGCCAGGATATGCAAGTCAAGCGATGTTGCTAGTTAAATTAACCATTTTGAGCCACCAAAATATAACCTGTTAGATAAAAAGTAATAGTTTTAATAGATATTAGCTAGTGTGTTGAGACCACAGCCTATCGTGCTGACCAATATTGTTTCCTTGTATTCCCCTATTAGTCTGTCTGTATTCATCAGTTGTCTCTTGTCTTATACTTAGGGTTTGTAGGGCAGGGACTATGTTTTTTTTGGTCTATGACTGGAGCTTCTAGGTTCTAAGATAATGCAAATAATAATAATAATAATAAAGGATCTTCTAAAAGGTACATAATCTTTTAAAAGCTTGAAATATGTGAAGATGGAGTTGTACAGTTTGTAATCCCTCAGAGTTTGGTTTCCTGAAACACTTACTAAAACTCAAGGTAAAATAGGGTTATATTTCCATGATCAAACATAGTAATTTATAAACTAGGAAAAATATTTTTGCACAGATTTATAAAATAAAATGTAACAATGTAAACCAATATAAACCAGTGACATTTGAAAAGAATGTATATATAATACCATTTAAGACTTGGGAAGAAGTATCTTTGTCGTATAAATTAACAGTATAGTAAACAAGAAGTTTTCTGACAGTCATGCAACCAATTTACAAATTGTTGTCCCATCTGCAGATATTGGCTTAGACCAGATGAGAAGCCATCCTTAGAAGTGTATGGGTACGCATGTTCAGAAAACACCAGTTTGGTCTACAACTTCATTTATATATTGGGCACTGCTGTTTCAAAGATGTATTAGGGTTTGCTTCAAGAGCAGACCTGCATAATATTTTAGGCCTTTTAAAATATTGGTAGATGCCAAAGAGCTTTTTTTTTTTTTTTCGAGTATGGTTTTAACTACATCTTCCAAATGTATCTGATTGCAACTGTCTTGAAAATTGCAAGTTGACAGGCTATGGAAGGTTTCTTAGCTTTGAATAGCTGTGGTTTGTTTTGCCATTTGTAAGTATATTTTTCATTTTCTTACTAAGTTTCAGACATGATGTCATTTTGAGAGGTTCCTATATTTTGGTGTTGGTGGTTGCCTCATTGTCACACACTTTGATAAACTTTTGCAGATTTAGGGATGTTGCTGCTTCTATTTTCAGAAGTTCACTGAAACATTAAATTCAATACTCACGTAATCAGGAAGTGGAGAGTCATCTGAACTGAGGGAGCCTCTCAAGGTTTGCGTGGCTTGCTCCAAAACTTTGTTGTGTTTTTTAGACAACAAAGAAAACAAACTGAAAAAGAACACAAAAATCAAAAAATGTTTACTATAATAAGAATTCACAAGCAACCCTCTACTTCCAGTTAGCTAGACTATTCAATTAGAAGAAACTGTCCATAATATTTCCTTGAATTGGGAGATTTAAAGAAAAATACAATGCACATCAGTTGCATGGGTAATATATGCTTTACATCTTCGGTAAGTGAGAAAGAACTTTGAATTCCATACCACAAAATATGGAGAAAGAAAGTTAAGTTTTCGTGCTTAAATATTCAAAAGTCTGGGAATAACAAAGTCAAGATTGTATGTGCAACTTAAATTCTGCTCATGTATATCCATAACAATTAAGTCTTCAAGCTCACTATCTCAATGCAATACATTTATTTTCCACAACCTGGGGTACATGTAGTATATTGTACATTTCCCCCCACTTTTTATGTTTCAGTTTGTTAATGTTCTAGTACATTAAAAAACCCTAAGTTAATAAAGATATGTATTTTACTAATTTAGTCAGGACTCCCATACTATACATTTTCTTTTCAGGGAGCAGCAGAGACTTCTGGTGCAATTCAGAGGATGAGGAACTGAATCACAAAGGTAATTTCTCTGTGAATTTAGAGGGGCTATGTATGTCTTCATTGTTTTCTATTATTTTTAACTTCTTATACTTTGGGTGGAAATTTCAAAATCATCTAAGTTACTTACCTCATCATAAAAAGTCCCACTAAGAACATTCCCTTATGCTCCTAAGTCACTTTGGATCTTTTAAAAGTCCTGTGCTTAATCTTTACTAATTGGGATAAGCACTGTGTATTCCCCAAATATTTTATTTTACATGCACTACCTGGCATACATAGTACTACAAGATGCTAAACAGATGTATTAAGTCTGAAGAAAAATGTAAATTATGCAGTCCGTTACTGTATAGATTCATAGACAAGCCCAGAAAGGACCACTGTGATCATCTAATCTGACCTGCATAACAAAGGCCATAAAACTTCCCTGAATTAATTCCTATTTGCATGTGAGCCTATCTTTTAGAAAAACATCTGATCTTGATTTAAAAAGTGCTAGTGATAGAGAATCTAACCCTTGCCAAATTAAAAATGGTTAGTTACCCTCACAGTTAAAAAGGGACACCTTATTTCCAGTCTGAATTTGTATGAGCTCCTCAGCAGTGAATTTACTGGTTCAGGTTAACTACATAGATGAAAGTAGTACTTTAGAAGGTATGTATTTTAAAGAGACTGCTCTTTAGTGCCACTGGTGTTCCTTTGTTGAGTGTCTTCACTATACCCTTCACTATTTTGTACACCACCTATTCTCTCTCTTCAGGCTAAAGAACGTCAACAATCTGACTTCATATGTAAATCCTGCGTACCTCTAAACGGTTTTGTTGCCCTTCAAGACTTTGACGGTCTCTGCTACTGTAAATTATTCTCTAGGTAAGCTGATCAAAGCTGAACACTGTACATAAAAGAATATCAAAGTGACACAGTGGCCAAGAATTATGGGGTTTTGTGTGCTTAACCTGATCTATTACATTATCGTAAAAATAATTCACGGGCAGTTGACCGCTTCTTACTCTCACTTCATGCCTGTAGGTCCCTTCACCAGGATATCCATCTGTTTTAATTTTTCAGATTTTAAAACTTTACCCTACTGCACCCCCCAAAAAATTAAATTAAAATTTATTTTCATTAAGGTTAATAGGTGATTTAGAAGATGGGTGGTTTGATGGATAAAACACTGGCCTTTCAAGCAGAGTTTAAATCTAGCCTTCAGCTCTCAGTCACAGTAAACTGACAGGTTCAGCTTTGTTTTCAGATGTATGGGTATGTTCCTGGACACTGGGTAGAGCATGACTATTAATCATGAAATTTTGAACACATTTAATAGTGAACGTAATCTTTATGCTGTCTATTTATTATAAACACAAAGACATCACAATACTGTACTGCCTTGTCTGATGTTAACACAGAGATGTGCATGGTGCTTTAAAGACACAGAAAGACAAATCCCTGCCCTGTGCATCTTACAATCTAAGGCTACATCTACACTACAGGGGGAGGTCGATTTAAGATACGCAAATTCAGCTACACGAATAGCGTAGCTGAATTCGACGTATCGCAGCCGACTTACCCCGCTGTAGGGACAGCAGCAAAATTGACCTCTGCGGCTTCCCGTCGACGGCGCTTACTCCCACCTCCGCGGGTGGAGTAAGAGCGTCGATTCGGGGATCGATTGTCGCGTCCCAACGGGACGCGATAAATCGATCCCTGAGAGGTCGATTTCTACCCACCGATTCAGGCGGGTAGTGTAGACCCAGCCTAAGGGAAGCAAGACATAGGGAGACAGGATGTAGTCAAGGAAGTGGAAAAGCAAGGAACAGTGTTGCACAACAGAAAGCCAAGAAATCATTTGTTTAACATACGCACCACAGTGTTTGATGGAGGGATATGAAGGAGGAAAGTAGCCTGAATGATGTGGATGAGAGAGGTCATTCCAGGTATACAGGGCAGTTATGTAAGGAAGCATGGCAGTAAATGTAGGAGGACGTAAACTGAAGGTGAAGGCAGAGGGAAGGCCCCGACGTTGATAGCAGTAGGAAATGAAAGACTAGGGTTAGTGCTCAGCACTTTCTGACAATCGGAACCTCTATAGGGTGCCTCGAGAGTTGAGTATCCAAAAAACGGAGACCTCCAAAATTGCTAGTCACTTTTGAAAATCTTGGCCTAGAAGAATGCAGGAGCAGAGCTGTGTACAGCCTTGAAGTGTTCAGCTTCTGGCCTTGACAAATGTTATATTGCCCTACTTATACCATACATTTACTGACTCACAAACCATACAATTTATTACTGTCTGGATCCCTGCTTTATGAAGCTCCCCAACCTGTTTATTATAATTTCTAACTTTTCTATGTCTCTCAGGCAGTTAGCTTACTACTTTTACCCTCAAATCCATTCACCACTTCTATTTTCAATCTCCCCATATATTATATTACAGAGACAAACTACAGATACTTTTGCTTTTCTTTGATGGCTATAACCATTCTGAAAGTGCGACGTGCCACCACAGCAAGGTCAAGGGGCTTGAAACTCAACCATGTTTTAGTTCTGGATATGGCTCACAGACAGGGCCGGCTCCACCATTTCTGCCGCCCCAAGCCAAAAAAAAAAAAAAAAAAAAAGCCACGATTGGCGGCGGCAGTTCAGTGGCAGGTCCTTCGCTCCTAGAGGGAGTGAGGGACCTGCCGCCCCCGAATTGCCGCAGGTGCCGCCCCTCTCCTTTGGCCGTCCCAAGCACCTGCTTGTTAAGCTGGTGCCTGGAGCCGGCCCTGCTCACAGCCAACACTGGTCTCACTGGTCAATTATAGCCTGTTTGAGGTAATCAAATGTCCATGCAGATTCTTTGAGATCTCTCAGTTGCCTTTGATACCAGTGACCACAAGGCTGTAGTTCTTGGCAAGCATAGAGTGGCTCCATTCTTTTATCTCTGAAAGACTCCACATGGTAGCACTGCCCCAAGAATCCCTCTTTTGGAGGGTACCACTGGGCTCCTCCTGTTCAACATGCTTGTGAGACAATCAGAATATACAGTGACACAATCTGAGGCTGCAGTGCTTTCAATTTGCAAATGACAATAGCTCTATAATTGTGTGATATCATAACTGTTGAAATATTCTCAGTTGCTTAAACTACTAACTTCTGGATTTGAAAGGGAGGGGAATGGGTAATAAGGCACTCAGATAGTATGGTAATAGGCATAATATAAACTAGATTGATTGCAGAGAGCATTTCCAGAGAATCCACCTTAGTTTTGGAACCTGCTTCCTCACACTGGTTCATCAAAACCTGAATTTGTTAAGCTCATATATTCCCCTGCCATTCTCCATGTTTTTCTGGAATTGTGGACGGAGTGAGTTTTATCTGGATAGTTGGAGAGTTTGGATTGGTTTGTGTCCTAATTTGTATGTTTTATTATATAATTCTTCTACATGCACCCAGAACTCTGGATGGTCATACTTGTAAAAAGCTTTTTTTCTTGGTGCAGTCGACTATATCCAAGAGGTGACATGATTTGCCATTAGTAGAAGAGGTCTGCTGTTGTACATTCTTTTATCAGTTCCTGCTGGCTCATTTTCAGAGCATTCATAAGGATTTAGAGCTGGTATAAGATTTCACAAAAATCACTAATATTATTTAGTTATTTATTAGTGAGTATAAAATCGACAACACAAAACAGGGTAAATAAAAGCTAGTGACACCCACTAACAATGAAGTGGTGGTGTTAGCATTGGCAGAGCCTACTCTGTTCAAGTGTTACATTATATAAACAAATATATACATTTCTATAGCCAGTTTCATAAAATAGTATGCAAGAGGCAGATTATTCCTGGGTTAATATACTATAGATACAGAATCTTTTGGGGATCTGAGAGACTGAGGTTTAGTGCTTTGAAGAGCAGAGAGAACTCAAAACTTTTCTCTCTGCAAAAGTGTTGATCAGAGTTTGAGCAAGTCTTCTTTGTTTGAGCAAGTGTTCTTTGTTCTTTACTTGCTTAAAATAAAGTCAGTATCTTTTACACTAACAATATATCCTCACACTAACAATATCCTGATTCTTTATGGTTATCCAAGAACCTCAGCAAAAGGCAAGAGATTTTTGCAATACTCTTCTGAGGGAGTCGAGAGGAATGAATTAGTTTTTCAAACCCACACCTTACCTTTTCTCTTAAGAGCCAATTCAATGTCCTATCAATTCCCAACATCTCTTCAGACTGTGTCATTTTAGGAATAGTATTAATAGCTTGATTTCTATAACACTTTATATTCAAATTCCTTATCAGTCATTAATTCTCACAACTACCTTTATGATAGCTATATATTGTCCACCCTACGTTACAGATGGAGAAACTGAAGCAGAATAATGAAGTAACATGCCCAAGACCAGAGGGAATCAGGATCAGAGCTGATGTTAGAAATATGGCTTCCTGAGTCCAAGCCCCAGGATGAAACAATCACTGAACCACACCTCTCTCAATTGTCTGATATACAAATAGCGGTAAATAAGATTAAGAAGTACTAATCCTTTGTGATAATTATAGGTGGTGATCAATACCTACAACTTTAAGAATAATTCAATAGATCTGAAGGCAGTGAAAATCTGCATCCCAGAGAAAAGTACAGAAGAAAGCAACTACTTTCCTAACCTCTGGAATCTCTCATCCTCTTTTTCCCCTCAAGTGGATCCATCTGCAGTCTTTTATCAAGATATCTACCTGCTTAGGCCTCATATCAGTCTCCCACCAATCTACAACCTTTACAATTGGAAACACTTGGAATAGATCCTCAGTCTACAAGACTACTGAAAGTGAATAAGAAAACAAAAATATCATCTAGGATAATGGCATACACAGCAGCACAGTGTATGGGGAGGGATAGCTCAGTGGTTTGAGCATTGGCCTGCTAAACTCAGGATTGTGAGTTCAATCCTTGAGAGGGCCACTTAGGGATCTGGGGCAAAAATCAGTACTTGGTCCTGCTAGTGAAGGCAGGGGGCTGGACCCAATGACCCTTCAGGGTCCCTTCCAGTTCTAGGAGATAGGTATATATATTATCTAAATATTATTATCCTTTTCCCTTCCCAAATCCAGATGCTGTATTTATACAACAAATTGCTCATTTGAGGACAGATTTTCAGCTTGTCTAAAGCTTGGCTTTGAAAACTGGTTGTTTATCTGCACTGGGGAAGAGGGGGTTACTCACCCTGTGCAGTAACTGACGTTCTTCAAGATGAGTGTCCCTGTGGGTGCTCCACTCCAGGTGTTGGTGCATCCCTGCACCTTTGCTCGGAGATTTTTTGCAGCAGTACTCATACCGGCCACGCATGCGCAGAGGCTGCCCCCCGCTGTGAGCTTAGGTTAATAGTACGCATGCGTGGCCGGTCTCCTCAGTTCCTTCTCTACAACGGAGGCTACCCCACTCCGAAGTAGAGGGGAGGAGGGTGGGTAGTGGAGCACCCACAGGGACACTCATCTCGAAGAACGTCAGTTACTGCACAGGGTGAGTAACCTCCTCTTCTTCTTCGAGAGATGTCCCTGTGGGTGCTCCACTCCAGGTGACTTAAAAGCCGTGTGTCTTAAGGAGGTAGGGACTTCGGATCTGATAGGAATGCCCTAGATAGTTCAGCCCTGCCCAAGCGTATATCACATAGAGGGCCTTGAATAAGGGCATAGTGTTTAACAAACGTGTGTTCAGAAGACCAGGTGGCTGCTTTACAGATATCAGCCAGGGGAACTTTGCGTAAGAATGCTACAGAGGCAGCCAGGGATCTAGTGGAGTGTGTTCTGATGCCGTCTGGAGGTGTAACTTTCTTCATCTGATAGCACAACTGGATGCATTGAGAAATCCAGTTTGAAAGTCTCTGGGTAGAAATAGGCGTACCTTTGGAGCGCTCCGCGATGGAGACAAAAAGTCTAGAAGAATTCCTAAAAGGTTTGGTTCTATCCAAATAGAAGGACGAGGCCCTGCATACATCTAGCGTATGCATTGAGGCTTCGAACAAGTTTGCATGTGGTTTCGGAAAAAAGGTTGGTAGGTGTATCGGTTCATTAATGTGGAATGACGAGTGCACCTTTGAAAGAAATTTGGGGTGTAATCTGAGGGTAACCTTGTCTTTGAAAAATAGCGTATATGGTGGGTCTGCCATAAGAGCTGCTATTTCTCCTGCCCTTCTGGCAGAGGTAATTGCCACTAAAAATGCTGTTTTCATCAAAAGATGTAAAAGGGAGCACGTGGCTAGGGGTTCAAATGGTTGTTAAGTTAGGCAAGATAGTACTAGATGAAGGTCCCACGGGGTGGTAGGTGGTTTAATGTCCGGGTATAGGGTTTGGAGTCCCTTGAGGAAACACTTGGTGATAGGATGAGCAAAGACGGAAGTATCATCAATTTTGTCATGAAAAGTTGTAATAGCAGCTAAATGGACCCTGATGGAACTGAAAGGTCCAAGAGATAGTCAAGTATGAGCGAGAGAGATACAGACGTGGGACAAAGTTGTTTAGCTGAACACCAATGTGCGAATCGTTTCCACTTTTGTAGATAGGTGGTGCGAGTAGATTGTGTTCTGCTATGTAGGAGCACTCTTTGAACTTGTTCAGAGCAATCTAGTTTGCTTTGGGAGAACCACGTAGGAACCAGGCTTTGAGGTGAAGCATGGACAGGTTGGGGTGGAGAAAGCGGCCGTGTTGTTGTGATAGGAGGTTCGGGATGAGAGGCAAGGAGATTGGTGGTCGAATCGACATTCTGGCGAGGAACAGAAACCATGGTTGTCTGGGCCACGACGGGGCAATTAGGATCACCTTGGCCCGGTCTGTTCGGGGAAGGGGATGGCATATCCAACTGTAACTACCTCTATGACCCACTTGTCGGAGGTAATGTTGTGCCATTGGTGGGAGAATGGTCATAGGCGGTGTCCAAAGATAGGTGTGTTGGCTGAAGTGGGAACGCTGTTTTCTAAACCCTCGACCAAGCCTTCAAATCTGCCTATTAGTTGGAGGGGTTTGAGGCGCCCCTGCAGAATTGGGACGACAATGTTGGAATCTTGGTCTTTGACGTTGTTGTTGTTACTCCTGTGGTCTATGGGAGTGTTGTGTAAATGCGGGATAGCGTGGACGTTGGTACGGTTGGTATCTATATTGCCGTCTTCTGGTCATAGGTGCCTGGAGGCCTAAGGACCGGAGGGTTGCCCTTGAGTCCTTCATTGAATGAAGCACGTCGTTTGTGGTAGAAGCAAAAAGTTTTTCACCGTCAAAGGGAAGATCTTCAATGGTGCTCTGAACTTCTCGAGGAAAGAAAGAGGAGGAGAATCCTGAAGCCCGTCGCATGACCGCTGCTGTGGCGGTTGATCTTGCTGCAGTGTTGGCTACATTGAGGGCTGCTTGAAGAGCGGTACGTGATATTATTTGTCCCTCAGAAACCAGAGCTGTGAATTGTTGTTTCTTCTGTTCTGGAATGTCGTCAATAAAGTCCATGAATTTATTATAGTTTTTGTGATCATATTTTGCAAGGACTGCAGTATAATTAGCTATACGAAATTGTAGGGTTGAGGATGCATATACTTTACGACCCAAGAGGTCCAAGTGTTTACTGTCCTTGTTGGCTAGGGTGGACCGGGAATACTGTTGTTTGGCCCTTTGGTTCGCTGCGTCTACTACCAGTGAGTTTGGCGCCAGGTGGGTAAAAAGGAATTCAGAGCCCTTTGAAGGGATAAAGTACTTCCTGTCCGCTTGTTTACAGGTAGGTAGGCTTGTAGCTGGAGTCTGCCAGATGGACTTAGCGGGTTCTAAAAGGGCTACGTTGATTGGTAATGCCACCCTAGAGGAAGAAGAGGGCTGTAGGATGTCCGTTAGCTCATGCTGTTGTTCAGTGACTTCCTCCAAGTTAATTCTCAAGTCACTGGCAACTCTTTTGAAGAGATCTTGGAATTTTGCGTAGTCATCCGACGGTGTTGGAGGAAGGGGAAGTAAGGCTTCTTCAGGCGTTACCTCTGGCTCTGCTGGAATAGGAGCAGGACTAGGTTGATCCTGGAAGTGTGACGGTGCTGCCAGGTGTCTTGTGTCACTGGCAGATTCGTCAGGTGGTGGCACCAGACCGGTGTTGCGCTTGGTCGAATTGCCGTAGTGCACGTGTTCTCGAGGGTACGATGCCCATGGTATCCAATATTGCCATGGTGGTGGGTAGGGCATAGGTGGTGCCATCCAGGGGTTCACCCCCCAGGGGGCAGGATCCTGAGAATAGGATGAGGTAGTTTTTCTATAACCTCTATTGACTGGGGTCTGGGAGTGGGAGTCTTGATATGGAGAAAAAACTTCCTGTGGATCAGTTTCTTCCTCACTGGAGGAAGGCTGTTCAGATCCTGACTCAGGCATTGGAGAAAAACAGGCATTCATCAGGGGAGACTGCAGGCTAGGTGATACCAATAGATCTGCTGTCTGAGTAAATTGAAATGGTGAGGCTCCTGCGTGAGGTGAAAGCTGTGCAGGGGGAGGTTGCCGTGAGGAAACATTCCTCTGAGCAGGCGTTTTGCTTGTGATCTCCCTGTCAGTCTGCTCCGTGGTTGCTGGTGCCGCGGTCGGTGCCAGGCGGGCAACATCAGCCTGCAGGGGATCAGGCATGTTGTGAAATGTCGGCACCGCGTCCATCACAGTGCCGAACGGTGCCATAAGAGAGGCAGGCAACTGAAAGCCTGAAGCCTTGGCACTGGAGCCTCGCGCCGCCGCCGCAGCCTCAGGTGGCTTTCACGCGGTTCCTGAGGAGCCCGGCTCATCAAAGTTGCTGAGGCGAGGAAACACCGGCAGGGAGATTGTTGATCTGCCTGAAGAAAGCTTGTGCCTCATAACCTTCTTTAGTGCAGAAGACTGCCCTTTCTTTGTAGATTTTTTCAGTTTTTTTGAGGTGGGGGGGCTGTGGTGGGCAGCGGATCCGGATTCAGCACCTGGGTCTGAAACTGACCCGATAGACTCTTGCAGGAGGAGCAGTTTAAGTCGAAGCTCCCTGTCCTTCCGTGCCCTGGAACTAAGTTTGCTGCAGTGGGCACATTTTTGAGGAATGTGGGCTTCCCCCAAACATTTTATACACTGTGAGTGGCCATCTGACAGCGGGATAGCCTCCTTACATGTAGAACAGCGCTTGAAGCCTGTGGAGCCAGGCATCGCCGAAGCGGCTGCGGCTGACAGAAACCAGTTTTTTTTTCGTAACAGATAAAAGAGGTAATTAACTAAACTAACAACGAACTAACAACAAACTAACTACTAGAAGGGTAATTGTAGCAAGAGTGAGGGATTACCTAACGAGTCTGCTGAGCTCCGTCTCAGGCCGGGGACGATAGAGAAGGAACTGAGGAGACCGGCCACGCATGCGTACTACTAATCTAGACTCACAGCGAGGGGCAGCCTCTGCGCATGCGTGGCCGGTATGAGTACTGCTGCAAAAAATCTCTGAGCAAAGGCGCACGGACGCACCAACACCTGGAGTAGAGCACCCACAGGGACATCTCTCGAAGAAGGATGCAGTGTTACTTCTGCAGTCATTAATACTGCTAATTCAGTAGTGTCGTCAGCACCATCTAGTGCTGCGCAGACAGCATCATTCGTTAAAACTGATCTAGAGGTGCCTAGTGTGGTGAGTCCAAGTGCAGATTAAACAAAGTGTCTCTGTCTATTTTGGAAGGTACAGTTCATTTCATGAAGAGGAAGAAAACAGCTCTGGAAGGAAGAGGGACTTCCACCACAAGTAGCTTTTTTGGGAAAACCCAACGAGCTGCTTTGGCTGCAAAGGGAATTTAAATACAAAACACAGAATAAAGCAGCAGGATTTTGGGTAATGTATTTCTTCAACATGTGGGAATGGAAACATACACAATATTAATCCTCCTGCACAGAAGTGGAGAACATATGGCAAAATGAATCCCCCCCAGGAAAATAGAGGAGGATGAGTGAGGAGAGGGGAAGGAACAGCAGAATTAGAGAGAGAATTCCCTCTTCTTGCCTGATTTTCCCTTTTCTTCCTAAAATTTAAAATCTTGGGTAATTTAATTAGGAGATTAGCTGCTGAAACCTTCCCTACCAATTTCTACTTCTGAAGCATTGATGTGTGTGTGTGATAAGGTGAGCTAACTATTAATTTCACAGAATTCCTGGGATGTGATGAAATTAGGCGAAGGAAAACGTAGGCTGAATATCAGGAATAACTACCGAACACTTACCTCTCAAGGAGTGTGGAACAGTGGGAATGGGGAAGTGTGGGGAAGCCTCATCACTCTAGACACTTAATAAATTAGAATAATAATTTGCACTTTATGCAGCAGCCTCTCTCTGAGCATCTGACAGCAACTGGTAAAATATTAATTTAGCCTCAGAGCACCACCTAAAGGTAGTATTGTTATTCCCATTTATCTGTGGCAGAGTCACAAAAAGGTCTCCTAATTCCCATTCATATGTCTTAATCACACTTCTATTTCTGCCTATTTAAGACTAGACTGGACACAACAATGGAAAAATATATAGTAGGAAAAAATCCTTCATGGTCAGGGTGGATAGACTAAATGAGATGACGATAGTGTAGGGTTTTCCATCATTACTTTCTGTGATATGTAATTTATATATTAACAATGTACTCAAGTTCAAAACAGTTAAAGCTCAAATACACAGGGACCTCCTTACCACATCCTTTCATAAGCATGCTTATGGATCAATGTTTTAATGAATCAATGGACCTCCAAAATCACACTAGAGAACAGGAAAACCAACTTCTTAAGCATATATCTATAACGCAGGGGTCTCAAACTCAGATGACCCCGAGGGCCGCATGAGGACTAGTGCATTGGCCCGAGAGCTGCATCACTGACTCCCCCCGCCGCCTCTGGCCCTGCCCCCACTCCACCCCTTCCAATTAGGCCCTGCCCATGCCCCACCTCTTCCCACCCCTTCCCTGCCCCATTCCAATCCCTTCCCTGAAGTCCCCACCCCAATGCTGCCCCCAGGGGGTGCAGAAAGGGTGCAGGGTGCAGCGGGGGCTGAGGGCAGGGAGTTGAGGTGCAGGAGGTGTGCAAGGTGCTCAGGGCAGGGAGTTGGTGTGTGGGGTACAAGAGGGGTGCGGCAGGGGGTCGGGTGCAGGGTTCAGCAGGTGGCTCAGGGCAGGGAGTGCAGGAGGGGTGTGGGATGTGACAGGGGGCTGAGGGCAGGGAGTTGGGGTGCAGGATGTGGCAGGGGGCTCAGGGCAGGGAGTTGAGGTGTGGGATGTGGCAGGGGCCTCAGGGAAGGGAGTTGGGGGTGCAGGAGGGGTGTGGGATGTGGCAGGGGGCTCAGGGCAGGGAGTTGGGGTGCAGCAGGGGTGTGGGATGTAGCAGGGGCCTCAGGGCAGGGAGTTGGGGTGCAGGTGGGGTGTGGGATGTAGCAGGGGCCTCAGGGAAGGGAGTTGGGGGTGCAGGAGGGGTGTGGGATGTGGCAGGGGGCTCAGGGCAGGGAGTTGGGGTGCAGGAGGGGTGTGGGATGTGGCAGGGGGCTCAGGGCAGGGAGTTGGGGTGTGGCAGGGGGCTCAGGGCAGGGAGTTGGGGTGTGGGATGTAGCAGGGGCCTCAGGGAAGGGAGTTGGGGGTGCAGGAGGGGTGTGGGATGTGGCAGGGGGCTCAGGGCAGGGAGTTGGGGTGCAGGAGGGGTGTGGGATGTGGCAGGGGGCTCAGGGCAGGGAGTTGGGGTGTGGCAGGGGGCTCAGGGCAGGGAGTTGGGGTGTGGGATGTAGCAGGGGCCTCAGGGCAGGGAGTTGGGGTGCAGGTGGGGTGTGGGATGTGGCAGGGGGCTCAGGGCAGGGAGTTGGGGGTGCAGGAGGGGTTCAGGGTGTGAGCTCCAGCCTGGTGCCGCTTACCTAGAGCGGCTCCGGGGTGGCAGCGGCGCTCACTGGGGCCAGGACAGGCTCCCTGCCTGCCTTGGCCCCAGCTCCGTGCTGCTCCATTCCAGGAAGCAGCTGGAACAGTGTCCCCGCAGCCCGAGGGGGAGGGAGAGGGGATCAGGCTTCCCTGCTTGTGCGGCTCTTGCCGCTCGTCTAGGTACCTCCCACGAAGCTCCCATTGGCTGCGGTTCTCTGTTTCCGGCCAATGGGAAGCTGTGATGCCTGGAAGGAGGCAATGCCGGAGCCCTCTGCCTCCTTTCCCCTCCCCCTGGCCCCAAGGGGTGTGCTGCCGCTGCTTCAGAGAGCAGCGCGGCGCTTGCAGCATCAGGAGGCAATCCCACGGGTAGGCAGAGGGGCAGGGGGGTGCAGGGAGCTTGGCGGGCCACACACAAGAGCCCCGGCCCGCAAGCCTCGTGTTTGAGACCCCTGCTATAACATGTAGGGGGGGGAAAAAAAGCTGAGTTATCATGGGAGACCTCAAAGTTTCATGCTGCCAGTACTAAAGTGTCCTTAGAATTCCTAAAAATTATTTGACAATTTCCTAACTCAGAAAGTGTTGAATCCAACATGAGGGAACTGTATATTAGACCTGATCTTAACAGATCAATTCCTCTTTCTAGCAGAACTAAAAATTAGTGGTTGAATAGTTGCAAGTGATCATGACTTGATTATTTTATGTATAAAAATGTAAAGTCCAAACCAGTAAAATATATATATGGTGCTTTTAAAGGATGAATTTCAAAAGGATTAAAACAATAATGAACCAGATCAGCTGGGATAAAGTATTTTAAAAGACAACTGTCAATGATAACTGGAAACTGTTTAAAAACATTTTACTAGACACCCAATACCACAATTAAGAAAGAAGGGAAGCAACAACCTGTCTTAGAAGGGATGTGAAAACAGCTATTTTTAAAAAATATATAACAAACAGGAAAAAAAGGGAAAGTTGATAGCAATGAATATAAATTAGACGCTAGGAATTACAGAATATTGATAAAGGAAGCAAAAGAACACAAGCAGAAATCAATGGCTAACAGAGCTAAAGAAAATAAGGAGTTTTTAAAGTATATAAAGAACAAACAAGTCCTAATAAGGATACTGGTCCCACACTAGAAATGGTAGAAAAATCAATAACAATGCAGAAAAGGTAGAAGTGGTCAATAAATATTTCAGTTCTGTATTTGGTAAAAAATAGATGATGTATTTATATCTTATGATGAAATACTTTCCATTACAACAGTAACTAATGAGGATGTTAAAAAGCAGCTACTAAAGTTAGACACTTAATATAATATACATTTCTGATGTAATATACCTAAGACTTCTGTAAAGCATTTGGCTTGGTTCCACATGACATTTTGATTAAGAAATTAGAACCACAGAAACTCAACATGCCATACACTAAATGGATTAAATACTGGCTAACCGATAGGCCTCAAAATGTAATTGTAAATAGAGAATCAAGATCAAGTAGGTATGTTTCTATTGGTCAATCACAGAGATCAATTCTTGGCATTATACTATTTAATATTTTTATCAATGATCTAGAAAAAAACCAAAATCATTACTGATAAAATTTACAGTGGAACAAAGATTGGAAAGTGGCAAATAACAACAAGCATAGGTCACTGATATAGAACAATCTTGATCGCTTTGTAAGAGGGATACATGCAAACAATAACCATTTTAATGGTACAACCACTACTAAAATACTGTGTCCAGTTCTAGTATCAGACTTCAAGGAGGATGCTGAAAAACTGGAGAGGGTTCAAAGAAGAGCCACAGGAGTGATTAATGGATTGGAAAATGTGCAGTATGGTGATAGGCCTCAAGGAGTTCAGTCTATTTAGCTTATCCAAGAGAAAGTTAAGATGATGACAATGGTCTCTTCTGGCCTTAAAAAAAAATCTCTGAATCTAAGGAATGCCCTACAACAAATACTAAATGAAAAGAAAGAGAGGAAAGACTGCAGCAAAATTTGCATACATTTTTATTTTGTGGTTTGCCATCAGACCTAACCTAAAGAAAGAGGCAGACAAGACAAACAAACCTTTGTGGGAGATGGGTTTTCTGGCATAAAGAAAATCAATATAATTAAAATGGGTAAACTAGCCAAGGTCTCATCAGAACTAAACTCTTGCATTAGCACCCTCACAGACCCGCACAACATACAGAAAGGCAATATTAGCACTGGATCTGTATTGCTATTAGCCATGTCCCTATTTGTAATTAAAGCTGCAATGATTAATGAATATATTTAGTTACATAAATAATTTATTTTGATTTGAAAAGATTTAACTGAATATTCAGGCAGGCAGTGACATTAGGGCTCCAATCCTGCAGCTGAATGCATGTCAGCAGAAGGACTCCTGTGTGAATAAGGCTGTTGGACTGGGGACATAATACTCTAAAGTTCCCTGCCTCCTCTGATGGTAAGAGGAGAAATCAAAAATGACACTGAAGTTTGGAGCCTGGGTGATGGGGAAGATGGTTGTGTGAGCAACAACAGCAGAAAAGAGAGGAAGAAGAGAAGGTTTGTGAGGGAAGAGGAGGAGCTCAGAGTTCCCCAAATTGAGTTTAAACAGGTGCTAGGATGTCCAGGAAGAGGTGAGAGGTTGAAAGGAAGGGGTAAGGTCAGAGGAGGAAAGGTAAACAGAGTTGCTGGAACAGAGAAGATAAACGAAACCATGAGAGAGAGGAGAAGGGGACTAAGGACAGAACCTCTCCCTTCCAAACAAACACTCTCTCTCTCCCTCCCTCCCCCAATTTTCAAGGACAGTAGTTAACTTTAATCTATCAAACCAATTAAAAATATTTAATAAAATCTCTGAGTATGGGAATACTCAAGAACTATAGCGTTGTTTGTAATTGCTTATTTGGTGTGTGGAGACCCAGAGCTCTCATGCAATCCCCCTTTCAGGAAGTACATGATAATAAACCGAGCAGCAGCTAAACACAAAACAAAAGCCATGCAGAGGTGTAAACAGCCTAGTGGGCCAGAAATTGTATGAACATGGTGTGACGCTGTATGGAATTTGGGGGACACTTTAGGATATTATGAATACCAATATTGTAAAAATAGCAATGAGTTGTGCCAGATATGCCGTGTAAGGTATTTGCCACGTATGGTAATCTTGTATATGTGTGTGTATAGTAAGTTATATGTATGGTATGTCTGTAGTTCCAAACTTGTGCTGTGCATCTGGATGACACCCCCAGACAGATTGGCATCAGCACTGCCTTGCCTGCTTGATAGCCCACCAAGGAACAGCAACTGTACAATGAACCCATTGAAAAGGCCAGGGGCTACACTTTATGACTCAGCAAGGCATGCAGGGGTCTGCCTATGGATAGAACGTTAAGGCTTCCAGGCCATGTGCCGGGCAGCTTGTGTTTGGAACAAAGGAAATAGAAGCTGCATGGCAAAAGGCGGCTGCATCTTCTTCATTCGGTCTTCATCATTCCTGCTTCTTACCTCTGGAGTAACCTTTCTAGAAACGAAGCTCTAGTCTGATCAGAGGACTTCCATCCAAGCTGGGGATGTGATCCAGAGGGACTTTCAAGCCAGCAAACTCACCAATACTGCTAAGAACCTGATATATGGACTCTGAAGTCTCTGTGTATATGTAACTGCTTTACCATTTAACCTCTCTCTTCTTGTTCTTTCTTTTTTCTTTATAATAAACCTTTAGTTTTAGAGACTAAAGGATTGGCTGGCAGCGTGGTATTTTGGGTAAGATCCAGACCTATACTGACCTGGCAATGTGGCTGACCCTTTGAGGTCAGAACAACATTTTGTATAGTGAGCAGAGTTTTTTAAATAACTTCTCGCTGTACTGGACCTACATGCTGATTAGGAGCCAGAGAACTGGAATGCAATGAAGGGGGCTGTGTGATTTCTTTTTTGCTTCTTGATAACAGTGGGGGGGGATCAGAAGCACAGTTTGTGACTGGTTGGGGAGATTAACTTTAGTGTTACCCACCAGTCTTGGGAGTATGTGTTCTCCCTTTTGCAGCCTGCCCTGACCTTGGCATTTCCAGTGAGGGCTGCCCTAGGCACACCTGGGTCACACGTGGGTAGTTATATACTCTTATATTACAGTAATATTCCTCTTCTCTCTCATTTTCACATGCCAAGTGTATTACTGTCCTCAATTAAAAAATGTAATAAAGTTACAGAATTAAATACAGGCCATAAAGGCCACACATTATAGAAACACACCTTAAACAATGATATTCTACAGCTTGTATTTCACCATCATAATTCCATTAGAAAAGAACCCCTTTATATAAAGACATGAGAATAGCTTAGACTCAAAATTTTACCTCTTTTAAAGTTATTATAATCTTATGGAGAACGTCCTCTATGTTGTAGCTGTACCTTTTGTTTTTGAGCTACTGTTTAATGCATCACTGAAAAAAAGATAATATCTACATAGGGTCCCATTATAAACAATAATTTCTACTCCCTCTGTTGGCTCATTAGTCACAATCAAAATATTATTTCCCAAGTTTTACTGTTCTAAGCTTTGTTGTTTTCGGTGTTGCTGTTGCCGCGTTGGTTCCAAGATATTCAAGAGACAAGGTCGGTGAGGTAATAGTTTTTATTGGACCAACTTCTGTTGGTGAAACAGACAAGCATTAGAGCTGCACAGAGCTCTTCTTCAGGTCTGGACAAGGTAATCAGAGGATGGAAATATCACTGATGTATCTCACGGGTCCTATGCATGCCTATCACATCATGTGGCGTACCTCATACAGAGCACTACATGCCCCAATAACAACTGTGTGGTTGAAACCAGACAATTGCTATTCTTTCAAATGAACTCACAAACCTTGTCTTGTTCACCAACAGAAGTTGGTCAAATAAAAAATATTACCTCACCCACCTCATCTCTCTGAGCTAAACTTTTGAAAAACAAATGAAGCACCTCCAGTTATTAGTTTAGTTGTTAAATGAATGGTTTTTATTCATTTAACAAATAGATTCCTTTACTTGGCATTAGTTTCAATGTAAATGGGGCATCAGTGATGAATGCATTAGAAGACCAATCCACAATATATTCACTCAAGTGGATTTCAGTTCTAACAAGTAAATAAAAAGCATACATCATACACTAGTATTATGATTGATATTAGATTCCGAAGGTATTGAAAACAGCTAATTAAAGCTAATACAAATGATTTCCTGCTAAAATACAGCCAAACAGACACAAAAAGCATAAGAGACCAGTGAAATAATAACCTCCATTTACTCAGCCCAAAAATATGAAGATCAGGTAATTTCAGCAGATAACCATTGTCCATATTACAAACACAACCATGTCAAAGAACTTCATAACAAGACTGCCTGCTAGCCAGGTTACAAACAAGGTTTCAGTCTTTGGCATAGGATGGATCTTAACCTTATTTTATAAAAAGAGCTAGGTCAGACCATGGTGTATCCAAGGTCTTTAAGGTGGTCATATTTCTAGTAAAAAGCGACAAATAGTCCTGTGGCACCTTATAGACTAAGGGACCTATTGGAGCATAAGCTTTCGTGGGTGAATACCCACTTCGTCGGATGCATATTTCTAGTGTAGTCAGGGACTAAAATTTTTCTAAAAGAAGTTTCTTTACAGATTTCATCAATCTCAAGATTTATAAATGCTATACAAGCAAATATCCATTCACGGGCATCCTATTAAAGGAACGTGTTGACTTTACAATAGGTAAAATATTTTACCCTTCTAGTAGGAGAACAGTTACTAATCCATATATATACACACTATCTCTGCAGCATTTTATTTGTGACAATCCATGGGAATATGTATATTCTAAAAAGTCAGTAAAAGGAATCTTTCAACAAATATATACAAACTTCAGAACTGCTGGGAAAATCAATACAGATTTGTTCAGTCTTATGATTCTTACTAACGTACTTGCAGTTGTGCAAGTTTTTTCCATCTGTAAAACCACCATGGCATTCTTTTTTTAAAAAAAAGTCCCAGGTCCCGAAGAGCACAGTAATTAAATTTACATTGTCTTCAGCTTGTGTGGAAATTAACCTCATTTCCACAGAGGAAGCAGGGTTTGCTCTTTGTTCCTTCACATTTTATTTCAGCATTTTAATCTTTACTTATGCAAAAAACAACCAACCAAAAAAAAAAAAAAAAAACCCAACCAAATAAAAAACACCAAATTTACTATATTCTGTACCTGAAATTACTCCATTTACAAATTAAGAGGAAAATTCTATTCTGTAGATCACACTGTCCTCATTAAAGCCAATGGGAGCCCAGGTACACAACTAAAGGGTAGAACTAGGCATAATGATAAAGCCAGCAACTGCAGTTTCCCAGATACAATATTATAAAATGTATACTGCAGCACTCTAAGTGTATGCTTTATAGGTCTATGGAGAATGCTAATCCCATTGCTCTGGGGAACACATGGCACCATAGATGAACCCATCAATCATGGGTCTCCATAGCATTCTCAAGAGGATGCAAAGCCTTTGCCCAGAGAATACAAGAAATATTGGTTTCTAGACCATGCTAATATGTCTCATACTCAGACATTAATCTGCACAGCAGACAGCAAAATTTATGCAAATACCACAATGCTCCCTTCACTGCATTAGTAATTTGGACTAATTTCTACGTCAAACTACTCTGAATACTAAACAAACTTGCAAATCTAAACTATCTACCATACATGTAGCAGAACAGCCTTCAAAAGAATAATAATTGGATTTATATTTGTATTTAATAGCATCTACCAAAGCTCTAGGTGCTTTTATAATTATAGATAATATATAAAACAAAAAGGAATAATATAAAATACATGCACCACCTCCAACCCCATTCAGCCTCCAGCCCTGCTCTGCCTCCAGGCCAGATCCAGCCCCAGTCCCACTCCAGCACCAACCCTGCTTCGCCCCCAGCTCTAGTTCCACTCCATCCCCTGCTCCATCTCCAGCCCAGCTCTGCCCTCATTCCCTCTCCGCCCCCAGACCAGCTTCTCTCCCATCCCCAGCTCTGCTGCTGAGGAAGCCTTGGCTGTGCACTAATGGGGGTAGGGGGGAGACGCAGATTCTGTTAATGGTAAGGGGGGAAGGCGCACGACTGGAAAAGTTTGGACACCACTGCTTTAAGGCATGTTTTCCAATCCTTTAATCGTTCTCACGGCTCTTCTCTGAACCCTCTCCAATTTTTCAACATTCTTCTTGAAGGGTGGATACCAGAACTGGACACAGTACTCCAGCAGTGGTTGCACCAGTATCAAATACAGAGATAATGTAACCTTTCTACTCCCTATGTGAAATTCCCCTGTTCATATATCCAAGGATCACATTAGCCCTTTTAGCTACACCATCGTCCAGGGAACTCACATTTATCCTACATGACGCCCAAGTCTTTTTCAGTTATTGCTTCCCAGGATAGAGTTCCCCATCCTGTAAGTTTGGGAGGAGGGATAGCTCAGTGGTTTGAGCATTGGCCTGCTAAACCCAGAGTTGTGAGTTCAATCCTTGAGGGGGCCACTTGGGGATCTGGGGCAAAATCAGTACTTGGTCCTGCTAGTGAAGGCAGGGGGCTGGACTTGATGACCTTTCAAGGTCCCTTCCAGTTCTAGGAGATGGGATATCTCCATTAATTTATTATATTTTTATAAGTATACAGCCTGCACTCTTTGCTCCTAAATGCATGACCTTACATTGACCATACTGAAATACATATTGTTTGCTTGCATCATGCTTACCAAGTGTGGCAGGGCAGGGGTAACCCTCTTGAATGCCCTGCTAAAATGCTGGCTCAGCCCTGCTGTTTGGTAAGGAGGCCAAGTGCAGGGGCTTGGGCAGCCAGCAGAGGACCCAGCTGCAGGCCCTAATGGGGGCTGACTCACAGCAATGACTGGAGTTAAATGCCGGCAGCTGGGCTGAGGACGGGAGGGCTATAAAAGCCCTGAGGAAAGCTCAGTCTGGAGGCTAGCCTGAGAAGAGACAGGAGGGCTATATCTCTGTCTCCCCACTCAAGGAAAGGAGCCTTATGGGCCAGCAGACTCTGGGGAGGGTCTAAATTTGGATAACTGTTGGGGGAGCAAAGAGGGGTTGCACTGTTGCACAGTAAATAAAGACACAAGGGTGAAGCACCAAAGAAGGAGAGGACTATTTATTTAACCAGCTAACACAGGGCACAGGCACAAGAGGGTGGACGCATGTGTGGACCCTGTGACACCAAGCAATCCAGATAGGTCTATGTCATTAATCAGTCACCTTCGTTAATACTACTCCCCCAATCTTTGTACCATCTACAAACTTGATCAGTAATGATTTTATGTTTTCTTCCAGGTCATTGATAAAATATCAAATAGTATAGGGACAAGAACTGACCCGTGTAGGACTCCATTAGAAACACACCTGCTCAGTGATCATTTTCAATTTATTGTTACAATTAAATTTTGAGATCGGTTAGCCAGTTTGTAATAATTTAATGTGCCATGTTGATTTTGTAGGCAGTATTGGTGTAGCCGTGTTGGTCCCAGGATATCAGAGAGACAAGGTTGGTGAGTATCTTTTATTGGACCAACTTCTGATGGTGAGAGAGTCAAGCTTTTGAGCTTACACATGATCTGAAGAAGAGCTCTGTGTAAGCTCGAAAGCTTGTATTTCTCACCAACAGAAGTTGGTCCAAAAAAAGATATTACCTCACCCATTTGGTCTCTCTAATGTTCACTTTGTATGGTTCTAATTTTGTATAGTTAAGAATGTTATGTGATACCAAGTCAAATACCTTACAGAAATCTATTATAGCAAGCAAACTTGTAACCTCATCCAAAAAAGATAGTTTGACAAGATCTATTTTCCATAAACCCATGCTGATTGACATTAATTATAGTACTCTCTTAATTCTCTATTAATTCTCTAATCCTGTATCAGCCACTCCATTATTTTGCTTATGGAAACTTAAAATGCACACATCATTGCAACTATAACTGAAACACTGCTACTGCAATCTTATGAGCCCAAGTTATTAGCTTAGTTTATTTCTCATTTATGGCTTGATCAGCAAAATGCTGTGCACTCCTGTAAAGTGTGATCTCCCTCAACTCTCAGTCAAGTCCCACTGAAGTAAAGGTGAATGCTCAGTTTCTTGCCTCATTGAGCACTTTGCACTTAAAAAAAATCTACATTTTTCAAAGTGTCTAATGATTTTGGATGCCCAACTTGATAACTTAAAGGGACTTGATGTTCAGAGTGCTGATGCACTCTCAAGTTGGGTACCTAAAATCACTAGTCACTTTTGAAAATTTACACCTGACTTCTTATTCCTACCATGATCTTCTTAAGTTATTGTTTTTATTCCGGAGTTATAATGCCTTTTCCTTCTGTTTAATTCCTTCTAATCAGACATTGGGATTGAATTCCAACAGTACAAGGCTCTGTCTTTTTTTGTCTTGATACAAATCATAGACTGCAATGACTGCACATGTGCTCAAATTTATGGAAGTGAATAATCCCCACTGACTTCAGTGGCACTAGGACTTCCCAGGTCTGTAAAGTTAAGCATACGCTTAAATCTCTGCAGGACTGGGGCTTGCCTCCAAAAAAAAAAAAGGGCCTACATAATCTTACTGTGTGGTTCCTATGGTTATATAAACCTAAAATAAAATTATAAACAATATTCACAATAGCTAAGACTAAAATTTTGACAACATATTCCTTTTCTTTTCTTCCTCTAGCAAAAGCTCAACTGAAATAAATCCCAGTAATTTTTTCGTTCACTCTATTACAGCGGTTCTCAAACTTCATTGCACCGTGACCCTCTTGTGACAACAAAGATTACTACACACCACTACCTCCGTGCCAGGCGGAAACCGCAGCCTGAGCCCTGCTGTCCCTGGCTGAAACCCTTGGGCTTCAGCTTCAGCCCCCTGGTGGCGAGGCTTGGGCTTCTGCTTCAGCCCCAGCGAGTCGAACACCAGTCCAGACAACCCTATTAAAATGGGATTGTGACCCACTTTGGGGTCCCAACCCACAGTTTGAGATCTGCTGCTCTATTACTTCATGAATTTGCTTACTCAGTTTACCAGGCTCATCAAAAACCTATTTCCTGTTCGTTTTCTCTCTCTCCCTTCCTCCCACACAGAAAATAAAACTGTCCTTAATTTGTTTAGCATCCCCAAAACCATTATCTTGTTAGCTGCCTTTTGCTAATACATACATCAAGAGTCTGTTTCACTTTCTAGAGTTATTCTCTAGGGTTGACTGTAGCTCAAAGAGGTTTGAAATAGAAAGTGAAGTATACATGACTAATAGAACATCACACAATGAATATGTAATCCAAAAGGAAACCATAATGGTTGAAGTGGGATAATACATTTCATTTTATGAGTTAGAAATACCATGGAAATCAATAAATAGTACAGCCACAACAGAATTATTAAGACAGTATCAAACAAATCTAAAGACTATGATCCCAGCTTCAAGTATTTATTCTACACGAATGTATGGTATAATAAAAACCCCAATATGTGTATCCCCACAAGTCACCAGAGTGACACTGTCATTAATACAGAGCCGAAACTGCATTCTCCTTTTTAAGTGCCTCAAGACCAGATACCACAGGCTGATAGTGCTCAGGCAATACAAGTGATAACCAAATACATCCATCCCACATTTTCTTCTTTTAAAAGCCCATTAATTTTAACCAGTGTTTGTTGTTCAACAAATGTGGTATAAACATGTTTACAGATCCAAGAAACAACAGGTCACCAGAAGCTTTTACAAGTCACCTGTCTCAAAATGTGAAAATAGTGTTCAACAGCCACCAACTAAAGTACATTTAAAAAAAATTAAATATAACTTGCAATGAATAAGAGCAGGCATAAACTGTGTTAATTTTTCTTAACTCTGTCAACTCTCTAAAGGTTCCCTGATGCCCTTCCTTCTCCCTCTCCTTTTTTCTCTGACGTATGCTCTCTCTATCCTCCATTTTTTAAAAATTAAAATGGTATTACTCCTCACAGTACATATGCAAATAAAATGCCTGATCCCATGTGGTGCTATGGAGGGGAACAACACCTCACAGGAGCAGATACACGGCTTCAGAAGATTAACACACTATTTGTACAGTTTTTGGAGACTGATTCTATTGTCCTTACTCAGGGAAAAGTCCCACATATTTCAGTGGGAGTTTTGCTGGAATGAGGACCACAGTGCTGTAGCGCAGCAGAAACTGTACTACAGCGCAGTGGGAGTTTTGCTGGGCTCAGCATTAATGAACTGGTGTATTTCATTGCTTTCCGTGCTCACTTCTGATTTTTGGAGTATACATAATATCTGCAACCTCTAAGATAGGATCAAGTTATTGATAATGAATACTACAGTAATGTTTGTACAGAATGTGTGCATGAACCCACACTGTTGGTAAGAACACCTACGTTTTAGATGCTTTTCACCAACTCCTTTTATACCAACACACAGAATTTGATTTTTTTATCTACAGATTTATACAGAGTTTTATTTTTAGCTGAGAACAGCAACACATACTGGTTGGTGTTTCCATTTCCAAATCATTAATTATTCATATAAAAAAGGAATAGCTAGTACAAAAAAGGTAGTTGAATATTTTCATGAGCAGTGTTCTTTATTTGAAGTACTTGGTTTTAACAACCCCAGTTTGTCTTGTAAAAAGATAGCTTTTTAAACTGAAAACCAAATTCTCAAAACTTGTTGGGCTGATATATTCTGATACCTCTCAACGGGTGTCCAAGTCACATTTCATAAAAGAATAATATCAAGTTAATCTATAGTTTATAAAAATATATTCATTATTTACAATATTCCAATACCAAAGCTGTTTCCTTCCACTATCCATAATTACATGCTTTGTTATTGTAAAGCTATTTTAAGTGCTGAGCTGTTGTCACTTTTTGTATTTATTTATTTTCAAGAACATATGTTTGGAAGGGAAAAAAGTGCACACATTTTGTAAACAAAACCAAGATTTTTTTGGCCTTCCCAGGACACTGTAATTCATAAGTATAGTTACTGGATAGAACCACTGATGATTTTCATGATCTCAGCACTCAGTGTTGGATCATTTTGACTGCACCATTTTAGAAGAGCTTTACAATTGTGCTGAGTGAGGACTGAAAGGTTCTTTCTATTCTATATAGGTTTTTATATTGCCCCACACCACTGTATTATCTGAGCACTTTCTATTGGGTGTGAGTTCCACTCTTCTACCCATCACCGTAATTGCCAGCAAACTAATCTTCCTGCCCCTGCATCTTAGTTGCAGGAGTCTTGGAAATATCCCTATGGTACTAAGTAGTTGCAGTAGTAGCTTGGGGTTAGAGGTGAGGAATTCTATCTCCAGGTGGAACAAACTAATTTCTTTTGTTTTTTAGTGGTTCCTTACATTTAATTTAAAACTAACGCTTAATAAATATACCCAAAGCCCTAAAAAACAAACACACTTTGTGGTAAGTGGGGACAGAACTGCCCACCACTCTGCCTAAACCACTGCTGCAGTAATCTCTGATTCCACTTGGATATTTCCAAGTTGTAACCCTCTGGCAGAGCTCCTATAGACAGGCAAGAACAACATCTCAGTATTAGTGCTAGCATCATGATGATATATGCATGCATAAGCAAGGACTGGGCACTGTCAAGAATCAATTCCAGTGCTGTTGTCAGTGAGACCCATGAAAATATAATATGTAAGACCAGAAAATTTGAAACTAAGCAGTTTGCTGTGTGGTACTTCAATAATCCTGACACAGTTATTTTACACTTTCCACCTTTATGTCTTTATGGAGGTTTGGTTCATTTTCAGCTTTACTGTGGAGACTAAGTACCATAGTGATCAGTGAGCTCTTTTCTTTTGCTCTAGAAACCTGGGTTCAGACCCTTTTGTTACTAATACAAACGACTTTGGGGATGTTAGTATTTGTCCATATCATAAAACCAACATACAAATTGGCATGGTCTTAGGAGAAGCCCCAGTTTAGAAGAGCAGAGACAAAGGAATTCAGGACTGAAGTGCTTTGGAAAACCTTTGAAAGGAGCATGCACAGAACCTGCCTATTTGATGCATGGCTCCAGCCAACGATGTTACTAGTTCTTCACTTACACGAGCATCAAAAATGTCCACCTGGGACATAATTGCTGTTCAGGGCAGCCCAAGTGTTACACAGAATGGGTATAAGCGTGTTCAGTTATTCTGGATTAATACTAATGCAACTAAATAAAATTTGGCTCAACAATATTCATTTTAATAGATTTTCTAGAGTTCTGAGATTAATTAGCATTTTAGTTCATAAACTATAGTCAGGGGCCTCAAGCCAAAATGGGTCATTGGGCACTACCACAATACATATATTTATTAATAATACAGATATATAACTAACAAATGAATACACAGAATAATTTTATATTAAACCATGTCATTATGTGTATAGGATTTCAGTCTCTAGCACAGCATAACATTTAGCCTGTGAATTTTTCTTCATTATTATTACTATTACTTTTAAGCAATGCCTTTGTATTCTTTACATTTTTTTTAAATAGTGTCTTCTCTTCCTAATTAGCTGGTGATTGCTTTTGGGATAGCTAGATTTTCATTGCCTGTTAGGATTCTTTGGCATAATTCCCCATCATTATGGACTACTATAAAATTCATACAAACAGAGCTATTTCAACTTGCATGCCCACAGTTTCTTCTTCCCTTGATAATCAAGCTGGTTTTACTTATGTTTACTGTGTGGTCTGTTGCTATTGTATGCTTGCTTTGCTGGGAAGCTGCATTTTCATTCTGGATTCTTTCCACGTTCTGGTCAATTTTGTCATGCAATTTTTTCCTTGTTTTCCTAAAAACTCTTGGCATCTTGGATAATACATTAAATTATCTACCTAGTCAACAGAATACTATGTTTAGAATTATTTTTAAAAAAATACCTTCTGTTTTGTCCTTCCTAGTAGAGATTTTAAAACATGTCTTTCTATTTTACTGTTTTTATGTATGATCTAACAATTCTGGACTAAAGATGGTGACTTTCTATTGTTATTTGGGATTGATGGCTATTCATTACTCTCCCCATTATGTCTAATCTAGTCTACGACGATATGTCAAAAAATGTCAGCTCTCAGGTATGAGCGATCATGAAACTGAAATGAAGTAAGGTGCAAGAAAAGAGAGAAGGCTCTATCTCCATTCCCTAAACCAACATTGCTGTACAGAATATCTGCAACAACAGGACTCAGGCTTGTATTTAAGACAGATGCATCGCTATACCAGCTCTGCAGTGCAAAGCAAATACATAATTATGCAGTGGCTTGAATATTATAGCCTTGTATTTTAAATATTATGAATTTTTTGAAGAATATTAACATAATTCATATCTAATGTAAAAATCTAAAGCTTCCAAAGGTTACACACAACTTATGAAAGCTTGTGCTTGACTTATGGTGACAGACACTATGTTGTGTACCACAAAACAACCGTAGGTCCTCTATTTATACCACACTTGTTATGACGCATATTTAGGATGCCATTAGTTGTATGATATTAAAGATACAAATAACCCCCTTGATCATTTCATGTTTTACATCTGTTCACTTAAGCATGCAAAGATCAGTCACACACAGCATGCAGCATGCAATAAATGCAGAGCAGAGGTTAATAACCTGGAAGCATAGGATCTGAGAATGTGAGAACAAGTTAAAGACAAAAGTTCCTCTCCATTGTCACTGAGGGTCGAGAAGCAATGCTGCAGCGTAGAGCAGTGAGAGTGAGGGAAATACAGTTTGTCCAAGACATATACATATCTCCGCAAGTGGCGGCAGGCATAACTGAAAGACAAGGGTAAAGGGAGAAAAACAGAAAGAGGAATTTTCCTTTAAGAAAGCCAATTAATGTTTTATGTCCAAAGAGGTTTTGTGCCGACACTCAGCAGAAGATGCCAAACAGAGCAAAGTAGCAGTTCAAACTAAAACAACAAAAAAATTAGAAAGGCAGAAAGAACTGATAGTCTATGGTCATGTGCTGGGGAGTTTGCCAAGTTTGGGGGCTTGTAAACACACAAAAAAATTAAATAAAATTTTAAGCTAACTTTTAACTTGGCTTGAAGACGAACACATAAGCCTGCGGACCTGGTTTACAACGTTACCAGAAAAAAATGAGAATATTCATAGAATTTAACTGGCTTTATGGAAAATGACATCTTACCCCAGAGGAGTGAAAAAGTCATGTAGAATTACTGAATCATTACTTTGAAGTACTTATGCACCCTAAAATTCCAGCAGTGGAGACAGTCTATCAGTTATTTCTAGTTATTAGAACAAGGTTGGTCAGTCCTTCCATGAGAAACCTCTTGGATTTATTTTCAAGAAATATACACTTCTGTCTTAGAGTTGGCAGATGGCGAGGGTTCTGGGGAAATCACTCTGAGATGTTTGGCTTTAGTGTTAATAATACAACAACATGTGGACAGAAACCCTGAAAATATGTTGATCACTCTTCAGTCAAAGTTCATACAATACGTATCAATGCTGTTTCACACGATGTCCTCGCACTCATGAATTTATTGGAAGACAAGCTGATCAATAGAACAGTTCACCTGCAATATACTGTACTGCTGTCACACTACCATGTGTACACACTTTAGATCCACAAAAAATGTATATCATTACAGTTATTGTATAGTAATGGAGTAGTGTATGCACACGACAGATTAGATCACACACACACACTGTCCATAGCACATATGTTGCAGTGTACAGAAGTAGCAAGGGGTGATACCATTCAAGTTCATAAAGTATAACTCAGGATGTGTCTTCATTGCAGATGTAATTCAAGTGCTCAGACCCATGTGCCAATCACATGTGTTAGCCCAGGGATCTCAAACTCAAATTACCACAAGGGCTACATGAGGACTAGTACATTGGCCCGAGGACCGCATCACTGACACTTTTTTATATAAAGATACAAAAGTTTTTAAAATGACTTCAGGTTAAACTGGGCCAACTCTGTATATAACTAAGGCATAACTCTCTCAATACATGTGTATGTAAAGAAAAACAACAGTGAAATTTGGAAGCTAGAGCTAATACTAGTTTAAACATGGATCTTAACCAGAGTCTGAAAACTAACTTTCCAATGGGCATTCAAGCTATAATCAAATGCTATGGGAAATTTTGTTATTTTTTAATAATTTTATTGGGTTGACTATTTTCATTTCAAATCAAATGCCTATTTTGTATTTGCAATTTATTATTAAAATTTCTGAAAAACAAATGATTACAGCAAATGAAGAATACTGTTAAATACTGAGTGGTAGGGATATGTGCATTCACACATGCGTACACATTCTCTCTCTCTCTCTCTCTATATATATACATATACACACACACTATGCATAGATATAGATAGATATTTAATCCTAAACACAAAAAGCCCAAGCATGTATTTTATCCTTTAAAAAGAAAAAGATGCACCAGCACAGCAAATTAGATTTGTGCATTTTCCTCTTTTAAATAGTAAAACATCAAACTTTACTATCAAATCTCAAGATATTCAATGCTAAGGAATCAATATCAACTTCCAATAGTTCAAATTTGGAACCTCTGGGTAACTGGAGCCTGGGAAATCATTAAGTGTGGTCTGGAGTTATCTCATCAAAAACAGTTGTTCTTACTTAAAAGATGAAACTTTGCCATTTTCTGAGATAATGAAAATAGTAAAACATCTCTAGTGTCTTCTCACCATATAAATATTTCCAGGGTTATATGATGCATAAATCTGAGAAGTTATTAGTAATAAAATATTCTCATCTGCTCCATTAAATCTAAAGATATCAAATTCTTAATGATCTGGAAATTATTGTAAGAATCAAAATAAGACCCAAGACCAGGGGTGGGCAAACTACGGCCCATGGGCCAGATCTGGCCTGTCATGGCTCCCTGCCTATCCTGGCCCCGTGCCACTCCTAGAAGCAGCCGGCACCACGTTCCTGTGGCCCCTGTGGGAGGGGGAGCAGAGGGCTCTGTGTGCTGCCCGCACCTGCACACACCACCCCGCGCAGCTCCCATTGGCCGGGAACGGGGAACCGGGGCCAATAGGAGCTTTGGGGGACGTATCCACAGGCAAGGGCAGCGCGTGGAGCCCTCTGTCCCCCCCGTCCCCCAGGGGCCGCAGGGATGTGGTGCCGGCCGCTTCTGGGAGCAGTGGAGGGCTCCGGTACGTGCCGCTGCCACCCCGGAGTCACTCCAGGGAAGCAGCGCCAGGCCGGAGCCTGCACCCCGAACGCTTTTTGCAAACCGCACCCCAACCCTCTGCCCTGAGCCCCCTCCCTCACCCCAACCCTCTGCCCTGAGCCCCCTCCCTCACCCCAACCCCCTTCCCTGAGCCCCCTTGTACACCCCACACCCCTCCTCTACCCCAACCCCTTGCCCCGAGCCCCTTCCTACACACCGCACCCCCCCACACACCCCGCACTCCCTCCTGCACCAGCCCTACATTCATGGCCCTGCATGCAATTTCCCCACCCAGATGTGCCCCTCGGGCCAAAAAGTTTGCCCACCTCTGCCCAAGACCTTACAATGACAAACCAAAAGAAAATGAAATGTGCATAGAGAAAGTAATTTAAATAAGAGATTAGCATTACTATTTCAGAGACCAAAGTGACAGGAACATAAGAATGGCCATACTGGATCAGACCAATAATCAATATAGCCTAGAATCCTGTCTTTTTACAGTGGCTAATGACAGAAGTTTCAGAAGGAACGAACAGAACAGAGCAATTATCAAGTGATCCACCCCTGTCATCCAGCCCCATCTTCTGGCAGTCAGAGGCTTAGAGACACCCAGAGAACAGGGGTGCAGTCCTGACCATTTTGGCTAATAGCCATTGATGGACCTATGCTCCATGAACATATCTAATTCTTTTTTGAACCCAGTTATACTTTTGACCTTCATAACATCCCCTGGCAACTAGTTCCACAAGTTGACTGTGTGTTGTGTGAGGAAATACTTCCTTTTGTTTGTTTTAAACGTGCTGCCTATTAATTGCATTGGAGGTTCTTGTATTATGTGAAGGGGTAAATAACACCTCTTTATTCATTTTCTTCACACCAATCCTAATTATATAGACCTCCAGCATATCCCTCCTTAGTCATCTCTCTTCTAAAATGAACAGTCCTAGTCTTTTTAATCTCTCCTCATATGGAAGCTGTTCCATATCATTCATCATTTTTGTTGCCATTCTCTCCACTTTTTCTAATTCTAATATATATCTTCTTTGAGATGGTGTGACCAGAACTGCACACAATAGTCAAGGTGTGGGCGTATCAAGGATTTATATAATGGCACCACGATATTTATTGTCGTCTTATCTATCCCATTTCTAATATTGCTCACTTTTCAACTAGTGCTACACACTAAGCAGACATTTTCAGAGAACTATCCACGATGACTCCAAGGTCTCTTTCTTGAATGGTAATAGCTAACTTAGATCCCATCATTTTGTCTGTATAGTTGGGATTATGTTTTCCAATGTGCATTACTTTGCAATTATCAACAATAAATTTCACCTGCCATTTTATTGCTCAGTCACCTAAGTTTTGTGAGATCCCTTTGTAATTCTTGGTAGTCTGCTTTGGACTTAACTATCTTGAATAATTTTGTATTGACTGCAAACTTTGCCACCTCACTTTTTACCCCTCTTCCCAGATCATTTATGAATATATTAAACAGCACAGGTCTCAGTACAGATCTTTGGGGGGACCCCCTCTATTTATCTCCACTGTGAAAACTGACTATTTATTCCTACCCTTTGTTTCCTACCTTTTAACCAGTTACATATTCATAACAGGACCTTCCCTCTTATCACATGACTGCTTACTTTGCTTAAGAGCCTTTAGTGAGGGACTTTATCAAGTATACTATATCCACGGGATCCTCCTTGTTCACATGTTAGTTGACACCCTCAAAGAATTCTAAGAGATTGGTGAGGCATGACTTCCCTTTAGAAAAGCTGTGTTGACTCTTTCACAACATATCATGTTTATCTGTGTCTGATAATTCTGTTCTTTACTATAGTTTCAAGCAATCTGCCTAGTACTGAAGCTAGGTTTACTGGCCTGTCACTGCCAGGATGGCCTCTGGAGCCTTGTTTAAAAATTGGCATTACATTAGCTATCCTCCAGTTATCTGGTACAGAGGCTGATTTAAGCAATACCGGTAGGTTATATACCACAGTTAGTAGTTCTGCAATGCTAGAAAAAACAGGAGGAAAGGGAAGACAGGAATCTAATAGACACTAAAATCAAGGTGAAAAGAGTTAATAATATGCTAACTGCAAAAACAGTAATTGCCTTTTAAACCAAAATATACCTAAAAAGTTCAAGCTGCAGCAGAGTTAGTTGAATGAATCTTCCATCACCTGGGCATGGCTGTCTGCTCTAGCTGGAGGTTTATTTATCTTCTCTGACCTACAGTTTTGACATCTACCGCAATGCTCTCTCCCCTGCTTGTGGCCTCTTCTAATCTGGCCCAGAGACATATGTGAGATGAGGAGGAAGCATGCAGCAGTCACTGCTATTATCCACTGCCTCCCCATTCCATAAAAGTTCCACAAAAAGATTTTAGGGGCCTCCCCAGCCTTTCCTATAGTCACTAGACATGTGAGAAGCATAAGTGTATTTTTACTATCCTCTTGATATCCTCCTCCTCATGGCTGTGATCCTAAAAGCACCCCAATGCAAACTGGCACACACGTAGCCAAAAGGGGCATGTAATTTATCACTGGAAAACTCACAGTTCACTGATCATTAATATTATTACGTGGTGTATGTATGGGTACCATATGCAAAGTTACAAACGTGTGCTGACATTATGTTCTTAAAATGTGTCCCAGACAGGACATAAGGTACCCATCCCTCCCCAGACGAAGGAATGTGGTTCCACCTGCTTTAATGTGTCTCCAAGGTAAATCGAGAGACACTAAACATAAACATGCATTTACATAAAATGTAAACAAAGCCATCAAGCTAACAAGAGGAGGTTGCAACCACTCATCACCAGCAGGGGAGGAACCAGCATGAAGTCTTCACCAGACTGCATGGCATCTCCTCCCAGCAGGAGAAAAGGAACTTTATCTAAGAATACATTTCAAAGGCTTATTGCTCTATAAAGAGAGGGGGAGCAAACCCCTAAATTGTCCTTTTACTTGAAGAGATAAAGAAACTGAGCACTTTGGACTCTGTAAAGGATCCTAGCCAGAATTAGTGATCCATTGCCTGAAAAGAGACTTGGTGAGAAACACTCCTTTTTCTTGAATAAAAGACTTGGGCTTTAATTAAGTAATTAAACTAATTAAATTAATTAAATAAAATAATTAAATTAATTAAGTTAATTGGTTTAATAAAGTCAGGTTTTAATCTTAGGAGCATATTTTGCTTTTGCTTACTTGTAACCCTTTCTATCTTTATAACTTATACTTGGTATCACTTAAATCTACGTCTTTCTGATTAATAAACTTGTTTTATTTTTAATACAAAACTACTCAAGATAATTAAGTCCCAGGTAGACTGCGAAGAGCTACTAAAGGATCTCTCAAAACTGGGTGACTGGGCAACAAAATGGCAGATGAAATTCAATGTTGATAAATGCAAAGTAATGCACATTGGAAAACAAAATCCCAACTATACATATAAAATGATGGGGCCTAAATTAGCTGTTACCACTCAAGAAAGAGATCTTGGAGTCATTGTGGATAGTTCTCTGAAAACATCCAGTCACTGTGCAGCGGCAGTCAAAAGAGCAAACAGAATGTTGGGAATCATTAAGAAAGAAATAGATAATAAAACAGAAAATATCATATTGCCTCTATATAAATCCATGGTACGCCCACATCTTGAATACTGCATGCAGATGTGGTCATCCCATCTCAAAAAAGATATACTGGACTTGGAAAAGGTTCAGAAAAGGGCAACAAAAATGATTAGGAGTATGGAACGGCTGCCGTATGAGGACAGATTAAAAAGACTGGGACTTCTCAGCCTGGAAAAGAGACGACTAAGGGGGGAGATGACAGAGGTCTATAAAATCATGACTGGTGTAGAAAAAGTATATAAGGAAGTGTTATTTACTCCTTCTCATAACACAAGAACTAGGAGCCACCAAATGAAATTAATAGGCAGCAGGTTTAAAACAAACAAAAGGAAGTATTTTTTCACACAACGCACAGTCAAGCTGTGGAACTCCTGGCCTGAGCACGTTGTGAAGGCCAAGGCTATAACAGGGTTCAAAAAAGCACTAGATAAATTCATGGAGGATAGGTCTATCCATGGCTATTAGCCAGGAATCGGGATGAGCAGGGATGTTGTTCCTAGCCTCTGTTTCCCAGAAGTTGGGAATGGGCGACAGGACATGGATCACTTGATGATTACCTGTTCTGTTCATTTCCTCTGGGGCACCTGGCCTTGGCAACTGTTGGAAGACAGGATACTGGGCTAGATGGACCTTTGGTCTGACCCAGTATGGCCATTCTTATATTCTTATGTATGTAATATAAACCCAAATGAGAGTGTTTGTTAAACCCCAGTTAAATTAATGAAATGCTTTACTGTCTCTTTAACAGAGCAGGAAACTGAACTTCTGACAGTGTTCCAGGAGAGGGCTGGAAACTCAAGGACAGAAAGTTCTGGGGAAATTTGGGATGGGAGACTCATCCTAGAAGGAGTAACCAAGGCTTGTGGAAGCCAGGGTGAGGCTATGGTGCTGTGAGCATGCTACTGGTGTCAGGGCAGGCAGTGACACAGACCCTTAACTGATCTGCTTTGAACCACAAAGCGTCACAATGGCTACAGGATTATTGCCTTCTCACACCAAGTCCTACGCTTCCTGCCAATTCTTTTTAAAAAATTTGACTGCATCACTGGCAGTAAGCAGAGGCTAAACAGTCCCTCTTCATGCAGAATTTCAGCAAAGGCAGGGACTGTGCCTGTATGCACTCCTCAGAACTTCTGCTACAAACATGATCAGAACAACACTCTACTAGATCCTACTGGAAGTTAAGACTGTTCCTGAAAATTCAGGTTTCAGAGTAGCAGCCGTGTTAGTCTGTATCCGCAAAAAGAACAGCAGTACTTGTGGCACCTTAGAGACTAACAAATTTATTTGAGCATAAGCTTTCGTGGGCTACAGCCCACTTCAAAATTCAAAATTTTATCTAAAACACAACTACTTCTAAGAGGAAAAAAGAGAGATACAATGAAATTTTAGACCATAGGGCATTTATTTTCTTTAGTTTGGATTGCAAGAATTGACTCTAATGGGCCCTAAATGGAGGAGTCTTGGGGGTGCAAAAACACATGGGTGTATACTGTAAAGAACAATCCTGTATTAGAACGGAGATGGACAAGATGACTTAATATGGCAGGTTTTTTCCAACTAAACTTTCAATGAGCCCTCCTACTTCACCATATTTCTCCCTCCCACACCCACAAAGAAGCTGTCTGTGTTCCCCTCCAAAGACATACTCTCCCCGGGGGGACTGGGAGGGAGAGAAAACTCTTTATCCACAGTAGTGCTTCTCTATAACGAGCTGCTGGCATCTCAGCTAAATCTCAACCCACAGACCCAAGACCTTAAGGTTGCTCGTACTATTAACTAAGCCATCACACCTACCAGGCAGCATTTTTTAAGTTATCTGTGCCAACTTTATACATTGCAAACTTCTGCAATGGATTGTGGTATTTATCAACTAGACAAATGAATGCTTCCAAAAGTTAACAAACAAACAAAAAACTTTTATTGTGTATTGTGGCTTTGAAGGAGGCAAAGAAAGGTTTATTCTCCATAATGTCTACAAAATCCCAACCATCTGAACTATTGTGAGGCAGGGAAGGTTTTTTTTTGTTTTGTTTTTAAGCCCAGTTGTATCTACTCAGTCTCTCTTGCTGAAAGGAATTTTCAGGATACTCTGAAGATAAACGTTTCTTAATTCTGAAATGAGCTCTCTACCCCTGTGACTGTACAGAAGTGTCTCAAGGGCACAAATTTAATATCTTCTCTCCAGTTTTTAGCCAGTGTCACTTACTGAAGTTCTGCAAGCGTTAGGGGATTGTAAGTATGTGGTATTCTCACCCTCCTCTGGACAGAATCTACACACACTTTACTCCAAGTTTAGCCCCTTTCTGGGTCATAGCTTTTAGTGGTAGCTCAAAACAAGAAAACAAACCTTAGCCTAAGAGTTCTCCCAAGCCTGGCTGTTCCTAGAGTTTCAATGAAGATGCCCTCTCTGTTCTAAACCCCAGCTCCCTGTGCCCAAAAAGCCAGTCCTACCTCTCTTATATCCAAGACAGAGTTAATGAGCCTCCCTTGTCACAACCGTTAACAGAATCAGTCAGCAGCTTTATGCAGTGCTCTAATACCTGCTAACAGGGTGGGTCAACAGAAAACATTGTCACCCTGTTACAAGGAAAGATAGGCTACAGCACAGGAACCGGACACATGTCCTTTGTGACTGGCTTAGTGAGACAGTATGGTTGGATGAAGGACGTCATGCAATTTGTATCGTGTGGGCTGGGTTTTCATTTGGAAAAAGTCATTTAAGACTTTTATCCTGAATCCTATACATTTAAAATATCGCACATAAGCCTAGAGCCCCAAGAAATATGAAGGAAAAAATACAAAAATGCTAAACACATGAAATTCTTATACGACTTTTCTTCTCAAACTTCAAGGATAGATTTAAAGACCTGGTTCCCAGCATCCAACAAAGTCTACAGAACAGCTTAACTTCTTATTTATTTACATTTCTATCCCCCCAAAAAGAGTTTAAGTAATCAAAAGTAGATATTTCCTCTACTTAAGTCAGCTGAAGTTTTATAACAAATATACAGAAGAATCAAATGCAAACTGTACTGAGCCAATATCCTTATGAGTACACAGACCCAAACTAACAAAATGACTGAGATGTGGCATAGAAAGTGTGTTTTGGTTTGTGACTATTGTGCTTCACACCCCTTCTGTTAACACAAGAAAGTCTAAAGCAGCATATCCAGACATATTCAAAAAGGAAATAATTCCAAATATTGATTAACATTTCAGTTATTGTAGTTCATAATCTGGCTCTCAACAAATGGCAGAGAGATTTTATTAAGGTTATAAATCTTTAAAATTACTCAGAAAAAGTAAGGTTTTGATTTTAAGTCTTCAAGACATGCATGCCACACATATTAGCTCAGAGAAACTAGATTAATCTGGAGCCATGAAAAAAAAGCCAATTCTGCAAAGCCTGATTAAATGTTTAGGTCATATTGTTTCTGCAGCAGAGTCTGAAAAATATACACTACACAACACTGTCTGTTACATGAAGAGTTAGAAAGAGCTTAAAGGTCTAATCATTTATCTTTTCAAATGACAGTCATCATGCTGTCATGACACCCAGTGGGAAAACCCAGATAAAACAATTTGATAAAGGGACGGTGAAAGTCCACAGTGTTTGTGGACATGCCCAAGTGTTTGCGGGCATCCAAACTATACACAAATGTATCGAGAATGTGATTCATTAGTCACTTACTCAGACCTTCCCAAAGAGTGACAGTAAAAATGTACACCAGGTAGACCCAAGGAGGATATAGATGATGATGACCTATTAGATCATCCAATCAATTTCCTAGGGGCAAATGCTGGCTTGTTCCACATCTTCACAAATTAGATTAATGCTACATTTCATCTTAATTTGTTACATTTCTGTTTTTCAGGCTTGTCTTGTTCTCCCTTCCCCAAAATGAAGTACTTTTGTTATTATGGAAACAAATAATCTCACATTGGCATAAGCTCAAGTTTAATGATACACACAAGTACAAAACAGAGTTAATTTTTCCCCTGGTTTATAAACTATCAATTCACATAATGGTCATTTTGCTCATATACATGCTATAAACACCTTCCTCCAGCTACTGGAGTTGGCATAAAACGATGATGGCTCGAAGTTGTATATGCCATTTTGGAAATAGGCATGTACAGTATAGTAAATAAAATTTCTGACCATAATGCTCATTTACATATAAAATTCTTCCATCTTGCAACTAATGCCTATTGGCAGTGGTATCTAAGCACTGAGAGTGATATAAAAGTTTAGTGCATATTTGTTGGTGTATCAAGCTCTTTTTTGCTACTCTGCCTTGGCAATCTCACATGTTAAGCACAGTCAGCCCAATTCAAATACTACAAAAATTGGTGTTGAGAATTCAGTAGGTAGTAACTATTTATTTGGAATCAACACCAAACCAGTGCCCTGGCATGAAGCTGGAAGGCACTGCTGGAAATGCTCTCTTTTGGATGAGAAGTAAAATCAAGGCCCCGGAAGTTTGTGATCGTGAAAAGATTCCATGGTACTTTCTGAATTTTTACTTTTTTTTGTGTGTTAAAAATGAGAGCATTAATTAATTAATTCCTAGTCTGCTGGCCAAACTATAGTAATTATATTCTGCTTATATACATCCTCCCTACAATTTCAATTGAATACTGGATTTTTCTTCACTTCTTATCCTAAATTATCAGGAAATTTCCCTATACGTTGTTAAACAACTTACATACCCCACTCTATTGGAGAGCACTTTTCTGAGCTCTTTATTTTTATCTGCCATAAAGGGGTGAAGTGAGGCTTAATTAATGAATGACTGTGAAGGAAAAGACCTATAGCACTGCAAAATATTATTTAAATTCCATAAAAAGGAATAACTTGTGCTAATGCATAATGAGCATGAGTTCCCACAGCCTTGAAGAAACACACAGTCACAGCAGATCCCTATATAATGAATGTAATAGACAGTAGGTTTAAAACAAACAAAAGGAAGTACTTCTTTGCACAAGGCACAGTCAAAGGAATGTTGTGAAGGCCAAAACCATAATTGGGTTCAAAAGAAAATTATATAAGTTGCTGGAGGATACGTCGATCAATGGCTATTAGCCAAGATGATCATGGATACAAGTGTCCTTATATCTCCAGCTGCCGGAAGCTGGGACTGGACGATACCAGATGGATCACTCGAAATTGCCCTGTTCTGTTCGTTCCCTCTGAAGCATCTGGCATTGGCCATTGTCAGAGAGCGGATACTGGGATAGATGGACCATTGTTCTGATCCAGTATGACCATTCTTATATTCTTATTTAATAATGTGACTAATGATGAAACACAAACAAAAGTCTTATCAGATGGGTATTATTTTCATACTATTAGCATTTATTATGGAGGGATATGGAAAATGGATACAGATTTGGTGATTCATTGGCTGCCCTTGGTAGACTGAAATGCTAGTCATACATTTACGAGAAGAAGGATTCTCATTATATAGAGTCCACATTACCTTTCTGAACAAAAGGATTTGTAGATTAGAACCAGACATAAGGAGTTGATGACCCATATGAAGATAAATATGAAAGAGCCAGGAAGAGGTGTTTACATGGTACCAATGTTAAAGACAAAGCACAAAAATGTTTAATCATGCAGATGGACCAGCTATTTAGAAGGAATGTATCCAGGGCAGCTTAAGGAATATTACTACTGGAATGCTACCTTTGAAATGTATTATACTTTTATCCTTTGGTTAGACACTTGTGATAATTCACAAACTCTACAGAGGATTAAAGGAATTTCTTAATACACTGGTATTAATTCAAACACTAGCATTTTTGTGCAAAGCTGCAAATTTGCAGTCTGTATGAACTTGAAAACCTCAGTCATGAGAACAAGTATTTGCATGAGCCAGCCAGTCTCTAAAACAGGGCCTTCCAATTGTAACCTGACAAGTCTTTAGAGCTGTTTTTCTAAGCCATCACCCCTTTTACCAGCATCCGCCCAGCTCTGCCCTAACGCACACATTGACTTTGGGGAAAGATCCACTTGTGGACCTAAAAAGTTGTTAATGAGTCAGTAACACCTCTTCACATGACCTCATTGCAAGGTTAGTCATTCATTTCAGACTTAAGTTTATTTCCACTACACAAAGCCTGCTGTTATTTACCATATTTACTGTACACTACTAGCTTTAGAAATGCTGAATCATAAAAGACTTATAGAAAACTTGATGCATGCTGTAATTGTCAAATCCTACATCATTTCAAGCTTCTTTCCTCTGTAGCTATAGCTTCACCCTTCATTTAAATCTGCATTAGCGATTTTAAAAGCCAATGTTCCATCTCTGGGGACTTGGCAAGTTGAGATATAAGCATATGGAGTTAGTAGATAGCTTAGATGAAGTGCTTAACTGGACAGACAGATCCAGACTTCTCTCATTTGAGATCGCTCTAAGATTCTATTCTCAGCCAGGATCCTTAGGATAAAGTTGAGGTCAGAGTCAGAATTACAGATTCCTGGGGGCAGAGTAAGTTTCTTTGGGATGGAAGCTATGGCACTTAGACTGTGACTGATACAGTTTATTTGGGAATTCTACCACCCTCTTTTATTTCCTCTTCAGCAGCTACTTTCTCACACATACCTATCCTGATCCTGTACTACCCACACTCTCCATAATCCCTAGACACAGTGATTATATCACTCACTGTACTGCAATGTTGCAATAAAAATAATGCCATTAATAAAGTGTGAAGAGCAGAGAACAAATCTCACAAGACATATCATGTTTTAGAAGTAGTTGAATATTTTACTGTGCGTTATTCTTTACACAGAACAGTAATACAGTCTTTAATTAAGCTGGTAAGAGATGATTCCTAAAGCCTCAATATTTATTTCCTAATTTAGATCAGATTTTCACTCCCAAAAAGAAAATTTATAACAGGAATCATTGTGTGTCAGACCTGAACGAAGACCACACGCACTATGTGTCAGAACTCCTCACTGATGCTTGCAGAAATAGTCAACAATCAAACTACCACCCAACTGGAGATGACAGACAGGCTCAAGCAAATTGTCACTTATCCTGAATTTCCTTCTTTCTTTCTTTCTTTGTTACAGAATGTGGCTCATAGTTCTATAAATATGTTTAACTTAGAACAGACTGAGAAGATCTGGTCAGGAATGACTGCTGTTTTTAAGGTTCTACTGGAACAACAGAATTGTTTCTAACATTCTACTGAAGTCTTTTTTTTTTTTTTTTTGGTTTTCTTTTTCTAAAGCTCAGAGAAAACCCTGTGTAAGGCAATCATTACTGCACACGTTCGCCTTCATTTTTTTAAAAAATGGAAATGATGCATTAACATGTAGGATTTACATTTTCAGAGCACTGTGCTGCAGATTAGACAAATCCCAAGTAAAATAATGGGACACATGTTAACCACTTTTGAACTGTATTACTGTGCTTTCCTTAAACTGAGAGAAAGTATAGCGTCTACAGGGCATGCATACTGCTGGTAGTTCTTCCACTCTCCTTGCTAGCGCTGTTTAACAAGAGAGAAACCTAATGTCACCAGTTTTCGGGGCTCAAGAGAGTACAGAATTGCTCAGCAGCAAAAAAACAGAAAACAAAAGACTGTCAGTCAGTCAGTCATATTCCTCAAGGTTTGTCCTTGAAGTAAAAAAATTGAACGTTCACAACAAATAAAACAGCCCGTCCAGCAGCTTAGAGTCAGAAGATGCCCAGGTTGGGGTTGAACTCTATGGAGCCAGGTAGTCTCTCTCCTCTGTATCCTAAGCACTCACTCTTACAGACCTAGGCCTAGGCAACCAGCGCAAGGGGAGTGGAAAGCTGAGTTGGAGTTAGCCCCCTCTTCACTGAAGATCAGTGAACAAACGCTGGCACCTCACTACACAGGAGATGTTAGATTTCAGATCTCCCTTAGGTTGAAAGCTGAAGATTGGATACAAGTCTAAGCTTTATTTAACCCCCTCCAAAAGTTTAAAAATAACTGCCAGTTGCTTAAATGCCAATTTTCAAAGCAAATATAATGTAAGCTATTCTATTTGGAAGTTCCTTCTTGTCATCAAAGACTGGAATATCTTGGTAAAATATTCTAGTATGATTGAGAGGGGTAGACACAAGGCTAACTACTTCTGTAAAAGGGAGAATAGAAGGAATTTGTAGATTGTTTTCTGGCTGATAGGAGAATATGCAAGACAGGATCAGATAAATTGTATTTGTTCAAGTCTTTCCTCTGTCACTAGCCAAGTCATCAGAAGGAGGAGAGATCAATGACAGTGCTACCAATGACTGTGACTGTTCTTTCGGCAACTACCACTCACCCTCAGTGATTTACAGCAAAAATAATTTTTGTGCTTTCCTCCATTACAATTATTTCTATTGAAACAATCCATTTACATATGGTCAGACTCAGACTGGCCTCAGAAGAGGTCAGAGTTCAGCTTTTATAAACAAAATTTTATAAAGACATGAGACGCATCCTTTATTCCAAGAGGAAGAGTTTTGTATTTTAAGATTTGATATTGTTTCATGATCCTTATGCTCGGGGCTCAGATAGCAAGGACAGAAATAGCCAAATACATAGTAGATGTCAAGTCTCTGGATATTAGCCTGGTTAGACTTCATGAGTTACTTGCTGCTGGTGAGCATATTGAATGCATTTTATGCAATGAAACTCCACAAATTCCTTTAATTAAGAAATGAAAGATAATTCTTTAATTTATATGGGAAAATGAACCTGGGAAAAAAGGTTACTTGCCTGTACAGTAACTGATGTTTTTCGAGATGTGTAGTCCTAATTAGGTGAATGCATGTCCAATGCACACAGAGATTATCTAGTCAGCAGTATTCACCGGGATGGTACATGTGTCCTCCTCGTCTTTGTGCACTTTGGGAGGGTATAAAGGGTGGAACTGCCCTGCCATACCCAGTTCCGCCGCTACTGAGAGCGTCTATGATGTCAGGACTCTGAAGTAGTGAGGAGGCATGTGGATTGTGGAATACGTAAATGGATTATAGATCCTGAAGAGCAGCAATAACATCTTTTTCTTTGAGTGCTCATCTGTGCACATATTCTACATTAGGTGACTCCCTAATAACAGTCCTTAAAGGGGGGTAGATACAAGGAGTCTCTGCGAAAATGGGCTGCAAAACAGATCTTCCAAATCTTGCATCATTTCTGGCTCCCTGCACCAGTGCATAATGTTTTGCAAATGCATGTGTGGAGGACCAGGTGGCTGCTCTGCAATGTCCTGAATAAGGAGGTTCACTAGAGAAACTACGTAGATGGATTTTGCTCTGGTGGAATGAGCAAGTAACCATTTGGTGATTGCATGTCTGCTAGCTGGCAACATGATCTAATGCACTGGATGAGACAATTTGATATTCTGAAAGTAGAGATGGCCTGTCCTCTGACCCTCTCTGCACAAGCCAGAGAAAGCCTACGAGACTTCTGAAAAAATTGTGTTCCATCCAGGTAGAATAAAATGGCTCTATGTATGTCGAGAGTGTGCAGTCTCTGCTCCACTCCACCAGCACAAGGCTTGGGAAAAGCAACAGAGGGTCCTGTGGCACCTTTAAGACTAACAGAAGTATTGGGAGCATCAGCTTTCGTCGGTAAGAACCTCACTTCTTCAGATGCCTTGGTTCTTACCCACGAAAGCTGATGCTCCCAATACTTCTGTTAGTCTTAAAGGTGCCACAGGACCCCCTGTTGCTTTTTACAGATTCAGACTAACACGGCTACCCCTCTGATACTTGAAGGCTTGGGAAAGAATCACAGAATCATAGGACTGGAAGAGACTTCAATAGATCATCTAGTCCAGTCGCCTGTACTGAAGGTAGGGCTACGTGATAACTAGACCATTTCTGACAGGTGTTTGTTGAACTTGTTCTTAGAAACCTCTAATGATGGTGTTTAAAACTCTGAATCTATGAATCTACAGCTGCTGGAATTTCAGCTTCTGAACTGCAGCTTCAAGTTTCCTAGAAATATTGGGTGAAATCCTGGCTCCACTGAAGCCCATGGCAAAACTCTCATTGATTTCAAAAAGGTCAAGATCTCACCCATTAACTTAACGCATTTTTTGATTTCATATCCAATCTTGAGCACTGATTGACAGCTACTAAATGTAGTGTGGCAAAATGTACAATCCCGTGTACCAGACCAGAGAAGCAGCAGTAAGTGAAGAAAATTGTCATAAAAGTTCACTCTCAAGTAGTGTGGCTCTTAAGGTAGATACAAAAAAGGGTCAGATAAGACAACAGGGTGTTTTCTAAAGCTCAGCCCATCTTCAAGCCTGCTCTCACTCTGGCCTCAGCTCTCCTTCTCAAGCAAGTGACTGTTTCTCAGTATCACGTCTCAAGCACTTGCAGAGCCAAGACATCTAACAATTTCAGGACCGCTATGCCATAATACATTGCAGGGAGCATGACTAATTGCTAGTAACAGATAAAGAAAGAAAGAAAGAAAGAACCTAGCTCTTATCTAGCGCTTTTCATCAGTAGATCTCAAAGCACTTTACAAAAGAACTCAATGTCATTATCCCCGTTTTACAGAAGGGGAACTAAGGCACAGAGAGGTGAAGTGATTTGCCAAAGGCACACAGCAGACTAATGGAAAAACTGGGAACAGAGCCAAGTTCCCTTAAGTCCCAGGCCAGTGCTCTATACACTAGACAACAATGCCTCAAAGTTCTACCTTCTGCCTCATTTCCAGCCTGAACTTATAGCTGTCGTCATTTTCAAAGCCAGAGGAGTATTCACAGCCTAGGTATTTTCCAGGGTATATATTCTATACTGTTTCATACCCATCCAGGCCATTTTAAAATAAATCTGAGAGTCTGTCCATCTGGGCAATCTCTATAACCTATGACTGCCAGGCCTCTAGGCTCAGAACTCCCTTCTAGTGGACGTTACACCAGATGGTAACAAGAGTATTAATATTCTGCCAAGTGCCCACTTCTGAATCCCCAGCAGCTTTGTCCTGGCTTAAACCAAGGTTCAATGGTATTTCCATGTTGGAAACAGCTGATATTAGCTTAAACCTCCTCCCCATATGCTCCACACTCAGCAGACACGCCCACCACATGTAGCATTCCTTTTTTTGATGATGCAGCTAAATCAGCACGGATGTCACCTAATGCATATGAGCACCACTACACTAGATGTATAGTAATCTGGACAGTAAGGGGCAATTTCATGGTTAAAACTACAGTAGAGGTGTATTTCACTCATTCACTAATTAATTAAATTAAATTTTACTTTGTAGGAGACACTTGTGCCTCCTTTCAATGTCTTATCTTTCCCATATTTTAACAATAGCATCCTCATTTTTGCTACATTACTTTTTATTAATTGCAGTGACACCTTCCACTAATGGAATAGTTGATCAGCTTATCAAACTCCTCATGGCTGAACTAGGTCAACAAGCTGCTAATACTGCCAGCATATGTTTCTTTTTTTTATTATTACCTCGAGACTTTCATGTATTGTTTCTGCATTCCTCTGACACACAACACTACATGTGCATTCTTGCAACTAAGGGTATGCCTACACTGAAAACAAAGGTACATTCTTAACTCAGGTTAGCTAACCTATATTACTTAACTTGGGGATGCTCATTGTTGTTTTTGCCCATCACGTCCATCCTCTTGCACTTTCTGTCCTTGGGGGTGGATTTATACCTTCCATGCCGAGCCCTGTCATTTGCTGCGGTCACCATCAGGGAGTTAGGGGCCAGGTGAGAGTAGAAACCCCCAAACACTTGCATGGGAGAAAGATATTACTTCTCTGAATGCTTTGAAGCAGGGAGCAATGAAGCACAGGTATTCCAGAGGGCCTTAGTAGGCTCCAGGAGAGCCTCATTTATCAAGAGGGCTATTCTCTCTGGAGATGATGGTTGGAGAATATTCAGCAGCTTATGCATATTCTCCTGCAAGAATTCTGCATGGATACCCAAGGTAGCAGCCATATGCTTCAGGGGATCCTTACATGACTTAAAGTCCTTGGGTACTGACGGAGAGGAAGATGACGGGCACAGTAGAGTCATCCAAGGAGGACGAGGAGGTGGTTTGCCGCACCAGTGACAGATCCTTCTCTTGTACCACAGGATCTGGTTGGAAGAGCCCCATAGGGCCAGGGGAAACGGTCACTGGCAGCTGAGATGACAGGAAAGCAGGCGCCACTGTCAGAACCAGTGATCTTGCATTGGAGGGGACCTCAGAGACTGAGGAGTGTCCCAGGGATTGCAGAGAGGCCATAGATCAGGGGGCATACAAATAAGGCACTGGTGGCCAGTACGCACTGGGTCAAGAGCCCTTGTTTTGACTGCAGGACACATGCCAATCTCAGTACTGACAGTGAACCAAGGATTGGTGCCTAGCCAATGAGGAGAAGGAGGGCAAGCTTGAACTGGATCTTGAGGAATCCTGGAGGTTCTGTGGTGACAACAGAGGAGCCAGCCCCGATGGGGCAAATAACCAGTCAGACTCATCTAAAGCCCAATAAGGAGGTGACATTAGTGCTGAAGAGGAGTGGGGAATCAGCACCGGTGGCACCGAATGAGACATTCCCACTTGGTGCCAGGAGAGGTATCAGAACCAAGGCCGGTACCAAACTCAATGATGGGATGCACGAGTCTTAAGTGGGCCTTCAGTGTTGGGTCTGGCAGTGCTGATGGGCCTGTCAGCTCTGCAAAATGGGCAAAAGCTGCCAAAGGCACAATGCAGGATGAGCTGGTAGAAGCCATAGCACCGGAGAACTCCTGAACCAGCAGAGAGTCTGGGATTGAGGGGCAAAGCAGATCTGATGCCACCTGGCATACCACCAGAATGGAGACAGCATGGTGGCTGACATCATTGGTACTAAACTTAATGGATGCCCCGTGGCCAGAACCAGAGTCAATGAAACGGGCCCTTTCTGATCTTGGACGGACCTGCTCCATCTCACATGCCAGAGGGAGTATGGTGTTGGTCAGCACTCCTCCTAGAAGAGGAGGAGGAGGAGTCTCCCAAAGCCCTAGAATGGTTCCAACTCATTTTATGGGACCTCTTCCTCGCCACACCAGAGGAGGGTGAATGACCTCTTCCTCTTGAGGGAAACATCAGATCCCAAATGCAGGGAGGTATCACTTGCCGGATCTGAAAGCAACTGCTGATCAGAGATGGGCCTTGGTGCCGAAGCAGGCCTCATGGCCTGCTTCAGAAGTTTCTGCTTCAACCACAAGTGTCTCGCCACCCAAGTCCTCTTTGTAAATGAGTTGCAGATGGAGCACTCTCTTTAATGTGTCCCTTGCCAAGACACAACAAGCACCTTGTGTGGGAATTACTGTTGGGAGTGACCCCCACACACACAATGGACAATGCTTGAAACCTGGTGAGGGCACCACACAGGGCAGCCAACTACTCTACTAACACTTAAACTAAACCTAAGGTATTACTATTACTATATACAAGAAAATTGCTAAGAAAACAGAGTGAAAGTGTGAACTGAACATGCCACACAGAGCTCCAACTCTCGCCACAGATGGTGAGAAGGAACTAAGGGGGTCGGAAGTGGTGCTGCTCTTATATGGCCAGGGGAGGGGATATGACCACAGGTCATGAGTGCCGTCCCCAGAGGTGCAGCTAGGTAAAGTTCTCTGGCTCTGGTGTGCGTACAAAACACATGCAATACATGGCTGCATTTATTTGAAGAAGAGCAGAACATTTTCCTTTCAAGTTTTGCTCCCTGAAAAGTGCTGTTGATTGTGGGTAGTCCAATTTTACTGCATTTCGGCCCCGTTTGTCCATTACTATGCCTATATGAAACAGGAAGCCATATTTTAAAAAAGTTTCCCTCTAGCATAGTGACTATCAAAGAAAAAAATAAATAGGCAGGAAGACTGGAATGCTCACACTGGGTAAAGCAGTGTGGTATACCCATTTGTTTATCTTCCTGTGCCAGCAGCCTAATGTATTCTGAGCTAGTAATTATGTTTTGGTAATGTCACTGCTTGGAAACTTTATTAACCAATCAGAGATTTCTAATCTCCCACTTTATTTTTAGACTACTAATTTCAGGATTCTAAGTCCAACAAGGCTCCTAATAAGCAGCTCAGATCACATGCATCTTGCTGTTGCACAAATGTTTTTACTTTTCGACAGAAAACATGTACTGTACTAATTGAATAAACCTTCCTGTTTCATATAGGCATAGTAATGGACAAACAGGGCAGAAATGCAGTAAAATTGGGCTACCCACAATCAACAGCACTTTTCAGGGAGCAAAACTTGAAAGGAAAATGTTCTGCTCTTCTTCAAAACATCTTCCACTTCTAAATACAAAGATCCTTTTTGAAGAAAGTTAGGGTTTTGAGTAAAAAAGACACCCCCCCCCCCCAAAAAAAAAAACGTTACTACAACAATTCACCTCTGAGGAACTGGTGAGAGACATTAAGCTATCTTGAAGTTACTTTCTGCTTTAGATCCTGTAAAGTGCAGATATTCTTCAACTCCTCTTGAAAGAAATGGGAATTGAAAGTTCCACGCACATTGCAGGATTGGTCCTTATAAGACTGATTAACTTCATAAGACTGCTATAAAACAAAACCAAATGAAAATTCAAACTCTATACATACAAGTTACCCAAGGCATTAAACACCACTTCTCAATCTGCACCCTACCTCTCTGTTTTCAGTTCCTGTGGGTTATTTTATCTGTAGCTGTTCAAAATATTTCACCAAGATAAACTTCTAAAAATAAAACTTCTTGTTTTTATATAAAATTGCAAAGGTCACAAACAAAACAAAAAGCACCCCATGAATCCAGATCTAAATAATACATGCATTTGTGAGTTTCTGTACTTCTACCAAGCATAATATAGGATGTTTGATTAATTTCATTGTTTTTAACTTGAGAAGTAACTGACAACAGAGAAGAAAATATAAACAAGGGAGTTTTAGTGTAATCTACCAGTATAATTCTGGACACTACATTTGTCAGTGCTCTCCAAATACAAAAAGCGTTAAGTATCAGAGGGGTAGCCATGTTAGTCTGGAACTGTAAAAAGCGACAAAGAGTCCTATGGCACCTTATAGATTAACAGAAGTATTGGAGCATAAGCTTCCGTGGGTGAATACCCACTTTGTCAGAGTTAGACGGTGGCAGATAATATCCTTAGCACATTGTAAAAAAATTGTGTGTAATTAATGAGCAATGTAAACAATGAAGAGTATCCTAACAGTTAAGAGATGGGAAGGCTCTTCACACTCTTCAATACAGGATGTATCCAATATTAATTGAGTGCTGTCATGGATTTTATTATAAATAATGTTATATCTATTTCCATTCCCAGCAGCTAAACATAATGAAAATATTCACACAAATCTGTCAAGTTTGATGTTTGCAGGAATGTGATGTAAATTTTCTGATGTTATAAAGTTATATTTTATTGAGATCCTACGTGCACTATATTAGATATTCTCAGTCTTTAATGGACAATAGTCTTCAAAATTTAAAAAAATTGGTAGTCTCTGCTCAGAAGAGAATTAGGAAAAAGCTTGCATGAAAACTGAATTTACTTCTCACATTAAAGGAGGAATTATTAGAGCATCTAGTGAGACTTGAATTATGACTATCTGCATTCTGTTGTATGGCTAAGCTATTAGATATTTTATTTTAAAACTGTACATCCTAAAATAAAAAATATGTAGTTGTAAAGTATTAGCTGCATTTTAGGGCTTTCCTGTGGCCCTCATTCAGGGCACCTTTTTATTATGAGACAGTTTCTTAATTTCCCTTCAGAGAGACATTCGTATTCTGATGAGTTCAGAGTAAGAATCTAGATATAAATATAATTCTGCTTTATTCCTACCACAGAACATGGAGCAGTTGGGTCCACTGGGTGCTGAAACAGTTTAATCACAGTGACTATTCGATTGTGGGGTATGAAAAGAGGGATGAACACAAAGAGTACCCCTACAAATATTTAACTCTTATGATATACGTGTGATACGGTATCATGACACACAGAGTACAGAGGGACCAGAGGATGAAGAACAGGCTACTCTGCGATGAGATTACCTGCTGGTCACCTTGGGCAAACATCCCGATCCATTGAGGTCAAGAACCTATATACGGTACTGGCAACAAAAGTTTGAGGAAAAGGAGCCATCTGCAATGAGGCTGGGGGACTCATTGACTCCACACTCAAAGAGGAGAAGAAATAGGATGTTTGTGATTGTGGACTCCCCCGTGAGGGGAATGGAGGCATCTATCTGCTGACCTGACATGATGTCCTGGGTGGTGTGCTGCCTGCCTGGAGCCCGTGTCCGAAACATTACGGGAAGGTTGCCGAGGTTCATCCTTCTGACCACTACCCCATGCTGCTCATTCATGTGGGAACTAATGATACTGCCTATGACCCAGAGCATATCAGCAGTGACTACAGGGCTCTGTGAGTGAAGGTGATTGTATTCTTGGCCATCCTCACAATTAAGGGTAGGGACCCAGGCAGAAACACATACATCCGGGAGATGACACTAATGGTCCACGCCTAGCAGAGTACCAGAGCTTGGTCTCCAACCCAAACCCAGTCGTCTTCACAGTAATTGTACAGCCCCACAGCTCAAGCCCCAGGAGCCCAAGTCAGCTGAGCCTAGCCAACCGGGGGTGTTTAATTGCTGTGTAGATGTATCCTGAGTCACCAACCTAGTGAGGAAGGCTTTAAACTAGGTTCAAAGGGACCAGGAGACAAAAGTCCACAGATATGTACAAAAAGATTCTGGAACAAATTATTAATCAGTTGGTAAGCATTTAGATGAGAATAGGGCAATAAGTAATAGTCAACCTGGATTTTTAATAATCACGCCAAACCAATCTAATTTCCTTCTTTTACAGGGTTACTGGCCTAGTGGATATGGAGAAGCCGTAGAAATGATATATTTTGATTGTAGTAAGGCTTTTGACACAATCCCACATGACAATCTTATAAGCAAACTAGGGAAATAATAGTATTTCATCTAGACCAAAGGTGGATGCATCATCGGTGGAAAGACTGTACTCAAAGAATAGTTAGCAATGATTTGCTGTCAATCTGTGAAGATGTATCCTTGTGGAGTCCCGCAGAACTCACTTCTGGGTCCATTACTATTCAATATTTTCATTTTTGACTTGGATAACGGAGTGGAGAGTATGCTAATAAAATTTGCAGATGACATTAAGCTGTGAGAGGTTGTAAGCCCTTTGGGGGACAAAAATCAGAATTCAGAACCACCTTGACAAATTTAAGAATTTGTCTGAAATCAGCCAGATGAAATTCAATAAAGACAAGTGCAAACTACTACACATGCTGAGGAAGGCAACATCAAATGCATAATTCAAAATGGTGAGTAACTGGCAAGGCAGTAGTACTACTGAAAATAATTTGGGGGTTATAGTGGATCACAAATTGAATATAAGCCAACAATGTGATGTAGTTGCAAAAAAGAGTAATACCATTCTGGGATATGTTAACACAAGTGTCACATGTAGGACGTTGGAGGTAATTCTCCCACTCTGTTTGGCACTGGTGAGGTCTCAGCTGGAGTACTGTGTCCAGTTCCGGGCACCATGCTTTAGGAATGGACAAATTGGAGAGAGTCCAGAGGAGCGCAACAAAAATGATAAAAGCTTTAGAAAACCTGACCTGTGGGGAAAGGTTAGTAAAACTGGACTTGTTTAGTTTTGAGAAAAGACGACTAAAGGGGAACCCAATAATAGTCTTCAAATATGTGAAGAGTTGTTATAAAGAGGATGGTGATCAGTTATTCTCAATGTCCACTGAAGGTAGAACAGGAAGTGATTGGCTTAATCTGAAGCAAGGGAGATTTAGGTTAGATATTAAGAAAAAGCTTTCAAACTATGAAGACAGGTAAGTATATAGGTGTCTCAGGCAGGTTTGGAATCCCCATGACTGGAAGTTTTTAACAGTTTAGACAAAAACCTGTCAGCAGGGCTTAAATTCAGCTGGAGCCATCCAGAGTGGAGCTCCAGTAAACATTTTCAAACCCGCGGGAGCCACTGAAGCCCTGAGGCAGCCCGCATGGCTGAAACCCCAATCGTGGTGCCTCCCTGTGTGGCTAAAGCCCTGAGCCCTGCCCTGCAGCTGAAGCCAAGATCCCTGAATTAGGGTGGGGCATGGGGAGCTCCAGGCAATAGTCTCTGAGAAATTAAGCCCTGTCTGTCTCAGCAAATTAAGACTGTGTAAAAACATTACATTATTACTGTTACCCTTGTCTTCATTTCCTCTTCCCTCCTAGTGTTGATCACAGTCACTTGTTGTGTCCTGTCTTAAACTAAATAATGCAGCCACTTTTTTGTCTGTGTTTCAACGCAGCAAAGCATGGCCTCCATGCTGACAGGACCCCACAGGCACCACTGCAATAACCACCATCTCTCACTTAGTGAACAATCTGTACAATCTGTAATGAAGAATTCTGTAAATGCAGTGAGTTCTCAGATTAATTGATTTTTCCACCTGCCCCGAAAGATTACCAACATGCTGCCTTTAGGCAAGATGAATGTAGTGGATACAAAAAAACCAAGCTTCATAGTGAGTTGTTGTGTATGAAGCACCTAAGATTATTTGATTGAGTTTCATGTCGTTGCCTGGGTCTTGAGATAGGATCTGAGAAACGTCAAGGAGTCAATCTGCTGCCTAGATAGTGGGAAGAGCATGCAGGAAGGATCCACTGATCACTGGTGGAGTGCAGGGAGAGTGACTGGTAGAGACACAGTGACAGATGTTTGAAATGCAGAGGGACTGGAGAGTGGAAAGGGATGAAGAGAGAGACTGGGAGTATAGGAAAGGCAATTCTGTGCAGAATATGGAAGAGGCTGTACATATCATATTCTGAAATGGGTAAAAAGTCTGCAAGTTTTCCAAGGATTGAGGTGATATATGCTTGCTTTCAAAGGCTTCCATTAGCCTCATTATTATTTCACATTTCACAGGTTGATACTTGGAAAGTTGAACTTAGAGACCATGAAGGGTAATATGTAAGAATTTGGATGTAGATACCAGGAATAGCAGCACAGGAGTTATTTAAGACAGTATCAAATATAGGCAACAATTAGAGTTACAGACTTGGTAAACACTGCAAGGAAGAGAGCTCAGATTTAAGTTGAACATGTACTGTAGGCTGCAGCCACTGTGTGTGAATAGATGACTTGTGTCAAGCAGGGAGATGATGGTGGCATACATAGAGGTAAGCACCTCAAGAGCAGGAAGGACCATCACAGAAATAGCTCCCACAAAACCAATATTTTTTTAAAATACTGTACTTCTTGTTAGTCTAGACTTTTACTAAGTAGTGTGACAAAGTTCCTCCTCTATCTTGATGGGTCCTGCGCTTATTGGCGGATTTTCTTGCCTCAAAGATTCACCATGTGGGTTGGGGAACAGCCCAGAGACCTTCCTCTCTGGGAGAACCCACAGTCCAGGTCAATTGGAAGGTTTGGGGGGAACCTGGGCCCGCCCTCTACTCCAGGTTCCAGGCCAGGGCCCTGTGGACTGCAGCTGTCTATTGTACCTGCTGTAACAGCTGCATGACAGCTACAACTCCCTGGGCTACTTCCCCATGACCTCCTCCAAACACCTTCCTTATTCTCACCACAGGACCTTCCTCCTAATGTCTGATAACGCTTGTGCTCCTCAGTCCTCCAGCAGCACACCCCTCTCACTCTCAACTCCTTGCGCCTCTTGCTCCCAGCTCCTCACACTCGCACCACAAACTGAAGTGAGCTCCTTTTTAAAACCCAGGTGCCCTGATTACCCTGCCTTAATTGATTCTAGAAGCTTCTTCTTAATTGACTCCAGGTGTCCTAATTAGCCTGCCTGCCTTAACTGGTTCTAGCAGGTTCCTGATTACTCTAGTACAGCCCCTGCTCTGGTCACTCAGGGAACAGAAAACTACTCATCCAGTGACCAGTATATTTGCCCTCTACCAGACTCCTGTACCCCACTGGTCTGGGTCTGTCACAGTACATACACACTTATCAAAGAAATATGTGATATTTTGAACTTATTTTTGGCATAAAATCTGTATTTGCCAAGCATTGTAAAATTTTTCCCCAGGATGTAATGTCGTGGACCTTTTTGGTTTCCTTTGGAGCACTGAGTAGATGAGCTGCTAAAATAAAGTGGGCACATCCCACACCAGTACCTGCAACTACATGATGGCCTCTGGAACTGGTGGAACTTGGTCCTTCCCATCTTCTATATCTAAGACTCTATGAAAGCTGTGTCCCTTTTATTAGAACACAAGCTGACATTAACCGACTTGTTACAAGAAAGGCTAGTGAACTTGATCATTCAAAAAGGCACAAAAGTAAGTAAACTGCAAAAAGTGCACAACACCCCATCACAAAGGAATGGCTATGTTTTGTCTACAATAAAAATAAAGGCAGAAATATACGAAGTTGAAAGTCCAGGTAGCAATGTTCTGGAGAACGATCACACATTGCATTTTTGTCATAACAGAACAAGTGACTGAAAAATATTCCCGTTTAAAAGCAATTGCTATGGCTGCTCTATGGAGAACAAAAAAATATGGAAAGTTTCTTTGATAAAGATTCATAATATTTGTCACTAACTCAAAACGTAACTCAGACTTCATGAAAGGAAATAAGTTTTATCTGGTATAATTTAATTCCAATTTCACTTATATCTATTCAGTCATAGAAAAGTCAAGTCCCTTTCCCTCTGAATTTAGCTGGAAGACCAGTTTAAATATTTTTAAAAGGCTTATATTTACCTGATGATTCTCTGAGCAGCATACTGATGAAGTGAGCGGAACTGTGCTGACATATTTGCTAAGGCTGCCAGACAATTTGTATGAAGGTATTTGTCCTGTTGGAAAAGAGGGGGGAAAAACACATCAAACTGTCCTTTTCATATACACTGAGACCTGTCATAAGAAACCACTCCAAGGACTTACAAACATCTGTTGCTTAACAGAGGTGGTCTTCTAATGAAGGTGGAGCAGAATTGCACTTTGTATATTTAGAGATGCTTTAATAATGGTCTCTTTAGACATGAATTTGCCTAATAAGGGTGGTCTCTTGTACAGATTTCACTGTACATATATATTTTAAAACCAAAGTTGATATACAATGGGATCATGAATATAACTGATAAATGGTAGAGAAAATAGTCTCTTCTGCTTTTTAATTCTCTCTCCTTTCCTTTGCCCCAATTATCTCCAACCTTACCCAATCCTTTTTGCCCTATATTCTTTGACCTCCATATTAATTATTTCAAAACAACTTCTCCACAACTACCGCTAATACGGTACTTCATAAGTTCTGCTCCTCTATAGTTGGAGTTTCTGAAGCCCATTTTAACTACCATCTTTTCAGATAAATGTTTAAACACTGGCTCACTCAGTCAGAGAACTGCATAGCACAGATAAAACGGTGGAATCCACAATCCTATGGCTTATGCAATATTTATTGATCCTGCTCACAGGGGAGAGGCAAGTAAACATGGATTGTGCTATTCTTCAAGGGAAGAGAATAAATCTTAAGAAGCATATTGGAGGGATTAATTTACTGTAATAGATATTAAAAGTGGTAGGGGTTGCTCATTGTATCCTCACCTTTTGCAGAAAATTAGATTCTCCACTCCCAGGCTTTATCTTTAGTCATATGTTTGACCAACACCTCTACAACATGGAGCAAGGTTTAATGATTTCCTTCATTAAGAGTCCCACTTCCCTACTTAGGACTAAAATGTGCATTTATTCTCCCTAAGAGTAACACAGACCCCCAATGCCACATATAAATTCCAAGTATCTTCCTGTCTAACTGATGTAAACATGAAGTGGCCTCTGGCTCCTTCTACTACTTATTCTGCCAGTGCCCGGCAATCAATACAGTAGGCTGAAATGAGATATAGAGTCAAAATTCCATTTCCTATGTCACCTGCACTTGCCTTGCCTTGAACAAGGCTAGATAGAATTCCTGTGCTCCCATGTTCAAAGTATAAAGCTCTTCTTGTGACCAAGAAGATTCATTCAGCATTGTTGGCTAGAACTTAGCCATGACTCAAAAAAAAAAAAAAAAAGGGGGGGGGGAGGGAAAGGAGGGGAAAGAACGGGGGGAGTTTCTGGTTCCAACTGAATATTCTGTAAAGCCTCTAACTTAAACCAGAGGTAAATCTGATAAATATTTGGAATTTAATACCAAAATGCAGCCTATTTACAAGAAACCATTTACTGGTTAAATGGCTCGCAAACTCTTATTCCTGTTTATAAAATCTTACTTGACAAAGTATTGCTTACATTTAATCCAATATAAACTCTGCAACCAGTATCAGCTTCCTTTCCTTCCATCTCATTGTGTCTGTTATCTCATGAAATAGAAATTTCAGCCAATTACCATCTGTTTTAAGTTGTTAATGGAGGTGGTGTTAGTATTATTACCATATAATTATCTCATCTATTTGTTTGGTGTGACCATATATATGGTGATTTTAGTTTTAAATTCTTTGATCTAGTACAAATAACACCATGCTTTAGTTAATTTTATTGCAAAAACTTCTCAACATTTTCAGCAATGAAAGAAACGTACAGAAGTCTTTAATGTAGTTTACATGTCTGCTACACACATTAGAGAGATACACCTGAAGTGCCCCTAATTCGAAGATCCACGAAATATAACCTAATGGATTTTAGGTAAGTCAGAAGTGAAATTATGCATGATGGGGAACGTATTTGAAAGAACCATGCTTTTCCACAGATCTCTCAATTATACTCATTATACTTTTCAGAAGAAAAGTAGAAGTAATTTTCTTCCACCCCAATTTCCACACCTGTTTATAAAACTATATTATCAAATAACAAGGAACCCAAATCCGTACTTCTGGATAATTTAAGATAGGTGAAAAATCCCACACATAATTTAATTATATGGTATGCTGGTATTTTTTTCTCTGATCAGAAATCTATTACGTTTTTCAGGAACTATGCAACTACTACTATGACTGGACTTTGTGTGTTAGTAATCAAAGCAGCTGAACTGAATCATATCACAGAAATTGCTTTACACATTCAGAAGCACTTCATACTGTACCTGAGTGCTGACTTTTTTTCTGCCTCCCCCACTGTGTTTAGGTGCTCATTTGCTGCAAAAAGGTTCACTTTTGTTTTTTACCACTGTTTGGAACTGAACTCCAGCTGATGGAAGACCACAGATATACCCGACGTATGTAAGTTCTAAATATAACCCTTACCCTTGTCCTTGTCATGTTGTACTGAATGGTTCTTATCACCACCAGTATCAGGAGACTCCCCAGTGAAATCTCGGTTAGAACACGCTCTGAGTACCAAGTGATATTTTTCAATATCTGCAATGAGGGGAAAAAAAAATAGCTTTCAACACCACATTTCAATTGTGAATGAGATGACATAAAATCATGCAGTTCTCTGGGCTCTTGCTTCCCTCGAGACAAATAAATTACCCTCCAAGTTCAATACATTAAAATTTATCATGTTGTAGAGTTCCAAAGGATACTGCAGTAGTATCCAACTTGCAGATCTTATTAACTTTGTTCTGCAGCTCATGTGGAGAAGGCACGAAGATGAGATACGTGAATAAAAAATTATTGGTGCGCTGAACTAACTTTAATTGAGCAGTATGAGTGTACGTACACACACACACACACGCATATATGTGGAGAAAGTAAATAAGGAAGTGTTGTTTACTCTCATAACACAAGAACTAGGGGTCACCAAACGAAATTAATAGGCAGCAGGTTTAAAACAAATAAAAGGAAGTATTTCTTCACACAACATCCAGTCAACCTGTGGAACTCTTTGCCAGAGGATGTTGTGAAGGCCAAGACTATAACAGGGTTCAAAAAAGAACTAGATAAGTTCATGGAGGATAGGTGCATCAATGGCTATTAGTCAGGAGGGGCAGGATGGTGTCCCTAGCCTCGGTTTCCCAGAAGCTGGGAATGAGCGACAGGGAATGGATCACTTGATGATTACCTGTTACATTCATTCCCTCTGGTGCACCTGGCATTGGCCACTGTCGGAAGACAGGATACTGGGCTAGATGGACCTTTGGTCTGACCCAGTATGGCCGTTCTTATGCTCTTATGCAAAGTGAAACCGTCTTGAAAGACTATTTAAGAGACCAGCAAAGATCGGATGCTTACCATGACTAGAGCTCCTAGGTTCTATGGGCAATACAAATAAATTTATAATAGAGGTAGCTCACTAACGGTGGAGAAGAACTGTACTCAGTGCATTTGGGAATACTCTGGGAAGGCTAGTGAAACAGGAAACTGTCTAATAAGGGTGGTTTCGTATAGAGATTTTACTCTATGTAAATGAAAGATATTAGTATGAATTAAGTTTCAATGCCATATATGAGATTTACAAAAAAGTATAATACCATGAAAATGCATACACAACGAAACCTATGCAATAGTTTAACAATTTATTAACAAACCTCCTGTCTTGAGACCATTCAAAAATACCCTCAAACTGTACTGTTCTGCTCCACTTTTATTAAACAGCCACCCTGTTAAGGGACAGATCTGTCAGCCCTCCGAATGGTCATTTGCTGCAGGTTTAAATCAACATTAGTAATAAAATGAGGCAAGGAACTGCCTCTTGTTAACAAAGTCAGCACAAAACTCCAAACATCCGCTTGGCATGGATGGAATTTCAAAAGCCCATGACACATTTACCCCTCACTGAGCCCCCCTTGAATCCTGCCTGGTTAAGCCTATCTGCCCCACACCTGGTATACCTGGGCAGAGCCCCAGGGTGCTTCTGGGGCAGGCCTAGGCCTTGTGCAGTGTCAGAGTGGGGTGTAGCCTCACCGCTGAGTCCATATCTTGGGGATTGGGGGGCTGTCGGGTGATCTCCCACCTTCATGCAGCCAGTCGCCTGTGCTCCCCACTGCCATGTTGGAGCCTCTGCATTTATTTATTGACCAATACAACTTGCAGAATTTTGCAGAATTTTTAAATATTGTGCCCAGAATTTTTAATTTTTTTGGCGCGGATTTTTTAATTTTTTGCACAGAATGCCCTCAGGAGTAAGTATTATAAGTAAATCCTCATAGCAGATGATATTTTCAAGTCAGTCGGTCTCAGATTCACTGAGTTTTTTGCATCATTTTATCTCCTCAGAAAGGGAATTCAGTCTATGTGCATCTTGACAGAGTACAATTTACAAGTTATGAGATAAGAGTACATAGAGAGGTCTATGCCAGAGGAACAGCAGAGACTATGGCTATCTTTTACTTCTCCAGTTGGAGTTTAAAGGAAGTGTTATGATTCATTTTGTTAGCTAGGTTTCCCTTCCGCATTTCTGGAACCAGACCCTCTTTTATCAAGTGTTGAATAGAAAGCTTTCAGACTCAAACACCCCCTTTAAAAATAACATTTTGTGCATCTGTACTGCACCCTATGCACAAGTATTCACTTCCTTCCTATAATTAAACTTCTAGCTTAAGAGTCAAATTAAAAGCAGCCCTTGGCAGAGCTCAGTTTGGACTGGTACGGACCAGTACATCAGGACTAGAACATTTTGCCAACGTATCAGCACATCAGTGACTCCTGAGTCTTCAGCTATTCTTCTGGGAACCCAGGCTGTATCCAAATTCCACACCCTACTTCAAAGTGAGGGATACTACTACTGGTCGACTTCCCTAAAGCCAATCCCGCCTAATAACTACTTTCACTCTGCTGGGTGGAGCCCAACCCCAGCATAAGGAATAGGAGGGTGGGAAGGTGGAAGAACATGCAGAGGCAACATCCCCACTGGTCTTCCAGGATGATTGTGTTCATCTTCTCATCTCTTCTTTGGAGGGCACCAAGAAAGACCAATACTCTCTCTTTTCCAGGTAAAGGCTCTTCAGGTGGCAAACAGCTTTACCCATTCCAAAGAAGCAGCTTGAAAAACTGTCCTCTGGTCTGCTGACTTTTACAGCCTCTAGAGTAACAGACTTAGAGGAAAATATTTCCTCCAGAAGACAGAAGGATGGGGAGGCGGCAGCCACTATCCTCAAAAAGAAATAGAGACCCGAAGGGGTGGTCACTACCATACACAGACAAAGGGAGGAGGTGACACTTGGTACTACTTCAGGTTCTGGCATCTTTACACTCACTTCCTCTCTGGGATTAATGGGGTGGATCAAGGATCTGCATATACACCCCTCCCCTTTTCAAACAGGAGTCATAGGAGGTACCTAAAGCAAAAGACAGAGTCATATGGGAAAGGCTTTAAAATGTTCTATAAAGGAAGTGGCTAGGCTTCACAAAATAAAATGCAAACCAAAAGTCCTAACATATACAATTACCAGAAAAAGAGTGCAGCCTGTGTTCTGAAGTCTACAGGGGATTCTGGAGGAATGCAGCACTAAGATTGTTAACTCAGCAAAAAATCTGCCACATTTGGAACCAAAGCAAAAAAGTATAGGAGATCGTTATTAAAAAGTACACTATGGGTGTCAGACCATTACACTTAACATTAGAATATAAGGGCAATTTGATATACCAGAAATCATGGCACTGTAATTCCACACTATTACAGGGCAAATGCATTTGAAAATAAATGCATTGGCCGTGCCACAACAGATAGAGCCCATTATTCTTTGGTGATATTGTAATCCTGGGATATACGTTAATCTGCAAGAATGTACCTCTCTAAATGTGGATGTCAGAGTTCGGGGCAAATGCACTGGTATTTCCATTCAAAGGTTCAGCAAGAGTACCCAACTCTCAGGCTTTCAGCTCCCCAGCTGTTGCCTCTCTTGAGTGGAGATGCACCTCTCTCCTCCTTCTGACCGGCTACTCCCAGACTGCCCTATTCCCTTGCCTCTGCTGTATAATTCCCAGCACAGACAGGTTCCCTAGGCCACCTGCTTGCTTTCTCTTCAGAGACAGAGAACAGATATAATTTACCACACTGTTCTTTCTAAGCAAGCCTACTCTATTCTTAAGGTACAAAGCATTACAGAAAAAACATTAAAAACAATAGAAGAACCTACATGTATGTTAATAAACTTATCAGAGTTCATACCAACTCTCACAGGGGCTCTGACAACTGCAGTCTTTTAATAACCCATCGTAAGGGCATCCTTGTGGTAACAAGTTCATCAAAGCTTCAACTCAGTCTTATGAAGCCTCAGTAGGCCAAGTTCTTCCTATCCTCCCTTAAGGATTGGGGGCTTCTGTGGATCAGGGGTCCTGTCCATTTGCTGGATCAGGAAGATGGCCCCAAGTCAGCTGAAAATGAAGGTTTTTACCCAAAAGTCTGTTGGTCTCTGGAGAATCCAGGTTGAATTAGTATATGCATCTCTCTCCCGGGAAACTTCAAAGGAACTTCTAATAATGGAGGAAGTTCATTAGCATCCCCCCTCCCTACTAGAGAAGGTACATATAATGTCACAGCAACACATACACAACTGTATTTTTAATACAATTCACCTCAAAAGATGTTAATCCGAACTCAGCAAGGTGTAACTTAACTCAATAAAGCTTATCTTAATTCCACAAAGTTTCTTCAAGATATTGTCAATCTGTCACAATGGGTATTTAAATAATAAATGTATGACTTGATTTTTAGATGTATGTAGCACTCACACTTCTCACTGATGATAGTGGAAGAAGCTGTGGGTAGCATCTCTGATAGTCACACTATTTCTTTCTTTGACAGAGTTATTGGCCAACTGGATAGGTATAAGCAGATAACATGACTTATCTTGACGTTTTGATAATCCCACATGACATTCTCATAAGAAAATTAGGAAAACATGGTGTAGATGAAATTACTATGAAGTATGTGCACAATTGGTTGAAAAAACATATTCAAAGAGCAGTTATCATTGATTCACTGTCATACTGGGAGGACGTATCTAGTGGAGTCCTGCAGGACTCCTAGCTCCTGAACTATTCAACCATTAATGGAATGGAAAAGACAGTTAGATTTTTGTAACTGGTGTTCTTTGAGACGTGTTGCTCATGTCCATTCCATTGTAGGTGTGTGTGCTCATCACATGCACGGGTGCCGGAAGGTTTTCCCTCAGCGATATCTGTTGGGAACCAGCCCCAGTGCCCTCTGGAATGGTGCCTGTATGCCGCGGTATAAGGGGCGCTGCTGGTTCCCCCCACCTCAGTTCCTTCTTGCTGGAAACTCTGACAGTGGGAAAGGAGAAAGGAAGGTGGTCATGGCAGGTTTAACACTGGAACAGGGCATTGCTGTAGCCAGTGTGGGAGGCACCGGTAGGACTAGGATGTCCTGAGTAGCCTGCAGGGCCTAAGGCTTCGACGGCAGGTCCAGGTGCTGAGCGCCCATGCCTCTATCTGGGGTGGCAGGCATGTCTCTGGGTAGGCTAACCCACTCCACCCGAGCTGGGGCCCGACTCCCACTCGGAAGTGAGGACCTGCCCCTATTGGGTCTTTGCTCCCCTCTGGCCCTGTCTTCCCCTTTATGGGATGTAGGTGATTGTCCCCTCCAGGTCTTTCTTTGCTTTCTTGCCAGTGCTGGGGAGGGTGTCAGTCCAAAGATGGTGCTGGGAGCGAAGTCTGATCTGGATGGTTCCAGTGCAGGTGCCAGCGCAGACTCCTTACGGAGTGCCCAGAGACGTATGTCCCTCTCCCTTTTTGTCCGAGGTTTGAAGCCTTTACAGATGCGACACTTGTCACTGATGTGGGTTTCGCACAGGCACAGCTACCGTGAGGATCACTGATGGACATCAGCTTTTTACACCAGTCACAGGGTTTGAAGCCTGGGGATCGGGGCATGAGTACCGAGGCTGAGTCCCGTCCCAGACTAACTGACTAAGGGAAACTACTAACAATTTTCAACTATTTACAGGAGAAAAGTTTGTAACAATGGTTTGAGAAAGAGAAGGGTTGCCAAAGCAAGAAGATGTTCCGGCACCTTCACTGGTGGTAAGAAGGAGGGTGGGGGAACTGGTGGTGCCCCTTATATCGCGGCATACAGGTGCCACTCCCCCCAATGTAGGGTGACCAGATGTCCCGATTGTATAGGGACAGTCCCAATTTTTGGGTCTTCTTATATAGGCTCCTATTACCCCTCATGCTCTCTCCCAATTTTTCACATTTGCTGACTGGTCACCCTATCCCACTGCCATATGCTGCTCCTGCCCTCTGCCTCGGAGCTGCTCCTGGGAGCCTCCCGCTTGCTGTGCAGGGGATGGGGGGGGGGGAAAGAGGGGTGCTAATGTCAGGGTGTTCCCCTTCCCCTGCTCCTGTATCCCATCTCCAGAGAGCAGGGGGAGACACGACAGGGCTCAGGATGGAGGGAGCTTGCTGGCAGCAACTTGCTGATCTACTTAAAAAGGCAGTGTACTTAGAGTGGGGTCAGCGTAATTAAAGGGGAAATGCGCGTCTCTCTCTCTCTCACACACACACACACACACACACACACACACACAGTGTGTCTCTGTCTCGCTCTGCCATGCTGTGTCTCCTCCCTCCATTTGTGCTGCCTTGTAGAGTGTGAGGCTACATTAACAACCATGTGTTAAGCCTTGAGGGCTCAGCCGATTGCTAATTCATCATTTAGCAGCAAGGCATTACCTGGGAAATATCCCACCCTCTAACTTCACCGCCTCTTATGGGGAAATTGGATTCGCTTAACATTGTTTCGCTTAAAGTAGCATTTTTCAGGAACATAACTACAATGTTAAGCAAGGAGTTACTCTAGTACACTGGAAGCCAGTGTTTCAACTTCTATCCAGTTTGTTTCATAACTTTAGTAGGGAAATTATGAATCACAGAATTGTATTAGGGATGGAAAGAAACATATTGCCCATTCTACTGCCAATACAGGATTATTCCCATACAGTACATTCTCAAGTGCTTTGTCCAGTCCAGTTTTCAGTGACTAAAACAATTAAACTTCCCATCAATTCCCTTGGAAGATTATTCTACAGCCTAAAAGATCTCAATGCTAGGAAAATTTTCTTAATTTTCAGCCTACTTCTTCCTCTTTACCCAATCTCATCCCAATTCTAATTAGTTATACTCCACTGGACTATCATGGGTATTTCCTTTCCCTCACCATTTATGCTCTCCAAATAAATTATATATTTCTCCCGCCCCCCCTCCCCAAGTTATTTTAGTCTTCACCTGGCCACACTTTACATTTTTTGTTCTTGTAATTTTTCATATTTCCAATTTAAAGACTTAAGTACCAAAGTGCACAGAAACTTATGGTATATTTTAAGTGCAGTCTCAACAATGACTTCTTATAAATTTCCTGGTCCATAACATAATGTCTTTGCAGGCTGGTCAAAATGGAATCAACATCCCCACTTTTCCAAAAAAAAAAAAAAAAAAAAAAAAAAAAAAAAAAAAAAAAAAAAAAATCACCACATAGAAGGCTCGTATTCAATTTGCTGCTGATTATCACCCGAGGTCTTTCTTATTATTGTTGCTCTGCAACTATCTCCCCCACTCCTGTTAAGCAAAACTCTTTAAGTACAATTGTTTGATTAATGTACTATTTTACTCATTCTTCCAGATGCCAAACCAAGGCACCTCCTGGATACCTCGCCCCCTTTATTTTGTACTTGCACTAGCACCAAAACTCAGAGTTGCCAATAGTCCCGATTTAGCTAGGATAAGCCCTAAGACAAAACCTTCTTCATATTTTCCATCCAATAAAGCTAGACTTAACATGCCACATCTTTTTGAAAAACAAATTACTAATTTACCCAGTAGTCAAGATATTTTGCTCATAAACATATTGCTGCATCACAGATTTGCAGATTCCAAGGCCAGAAGGCACCATTCTGACCATCTAGTCTGACCTTCAGTTCACAGAACTTCCCCAAAATAATTCCTAGAACAGATTTTTTAAAAAACATTCAATCTTGATTTAAAAATCCTCAATAATGGCAGAATCCACCACAACCCTAGTTAAGTTGCTCCAATGGCTGGTTACTGTCACTGTTAAAAATTTATTTCCTTATTTCCAGTCTGAATTTGTCTAGCTTCAACTTCCAGACATCGGATTGTGTTATATTTTTCTCTGCTAGATTGGCGAGCCCATTATTAAATATTTGTTCCCCATGTAGATACTTACAGAGTGCAATCAAGTTACCCCTTAACTTTAGTTATGTTAAATAAAATAGACTAAAAGAGCTCAATCTATCACGATGAGGCATGTTTTTCTAATCTTTTAATCATTCTCATTGCTCTTCTTTGAACCCTCTCCAATTTATCAACATCCTTCTTGAACTGTGGATACAAAACTGGACACAGTATTCCAGCAGCAACAGCAGTGCCAAATGCAGAGGTAAAATAACCTCTCTACTCCTACTCAAGATTCCAATTGCATCCTAGGATTACATTAGCTCTTTTGGCCACAGTGTCACATTGGAAGCTCATGTTCAGCTGATTATCCATCATGATCCCTAAATCTTTTCCAGTCCCTGCTTCCCAAAAAAGGAACCTCCCTTCCTGTAAGAATGGTCTACACTCTTTGTTCCTAGATATAGACATTTACATTTAGCCATTTTAAAATGCATATTGTTTGCTTTTGCCCAGTTTACCAAGCAATGCAGATTGCTCTGAATCAGTGACCTGTCCTTTTCAGTATTTACCACTCCCATAATTTGTGTGTCATCTGCAAATTTACAAATCCAAAACACTTTACAAACCCACTTCCTAAGCCTACAGGTACATGTATTTGCAGCATTTTCACTACTTTTTCAAGTAAAATAAAACACTTTACCATCAATGCAGGAACACTGAGGACCATGCATGGCTGCTAAATACTATGTATTTTGCCACTACTCATTCTTTCTTTGTTTTATAAAAACAAAAAACAACCCCCTCTCTCCTTCCCAAACAAATAAGTTGTGCATTGGTAGCATTTACTCACAATCCCAAGTTTTTAATATGGTAATTTTTTAAAGTCCCAAACATAGGATAGTTTTCATGCAACAGAATAGCAATAGGATATGTGATCAGTACTATAGAAAGATTGTCAGGGCTGTGCGGTGGCTTTAAAACCAGAGACCAACATACACAGTAATTATTTTGTTTTTAATTTAGACACATTTCTTTGGGGAGGGACAAAGAAAAAGACTGGATTTTTTAGAAAGAATATATTAAGAGGATGACTCTTCTCATCCTCCCTTCTTATCCATCTTTCTGAATTTACCAATCTTCTCTTTTCTTTGTTGAATTTTCCTACAACACTTCCTGGAGTGTGTGTTTGGGACATCACTAATGCCATTATAAGACAGTAGAACTCTGCTGGTCAAATTCCAAACAGATGTCAAACAGCAAAGGAGTTTTATGTTTCAAAATGTATGTGTGTATTTTAAAGCATGCATCCCTTTTCCAGTCAGTGACCATCGCTTTTCCTCAGTATGTCTTTACATATACTCCCTATACTTCCACCCACGAAACTCCATGAACCAATCAAGTTAACTTCTTCTACAGCCTGTGAAGGAAGGAAGATTTTTAGTGTTGTTTCCATTTTTATATACATGGGGGCACTCAGACACCATAGTGATGGATATTAGTATGTAGGATAGACAGATTAGTTTCTGATTGCTTTATGACAACCATCCTGTGAAGTACAGAAATACTTACAAAGTGAAGGGGAAATAATCTGTTTGTAAATCTGCTTCTTTGAAGATGTTGTGACAAATATGGCAATTCCCTGCAATAGCCTTGAAAAACCTTATTTAACTAAATTTAGGTAGCTTTGGAGTTCATTGTTTTAAAAAGGCAAAGTTTATGAATTATGGTGGAAAATGTATGTAACAGGTATAGTGGGGAGACATGACCAATGTAAGCCCTGGGAAATGTTAAGAGCTTCAAAGGACTATTTGAAACAATGTGCCAGACAAGAATGAACTTTTGGGACAATCTCAAGGGGTGAGAGGTATCTGCAAATGTACCACCTCGAGTTATGCAAAAACTCAGGCTTTTGAAACTACGCCCTGAGGAGGGGACCTTTGTCTGCTGATTATTTGTTCCCAGAGTCTTAGGATCAAAGGCCCAAGCTGTATACAGGAATGACTGACTGATTCATTATGGTGCTAGTTCTGAGCTGAGGCTGCTCTGAATTTGTAATCACAGAACAACCTCTTGGTGGGGTTTGAAGGACTGACTCCTGTCCGAGCCCTTCTTGGAGTTGGGGGTGATCTCTCAAAAGCTTATTAGCATGTGTGTAGGTTCTTTTATTGTTTTAATATGTTTTCTTTGTAATGCTTTCATTTTAAGAATAAACATGATTGCTGAGAAAGGGCTGTGTGATAGCTTGTAGTTACAAGAGTTGGCAGTTATGCTGTTTATAGCCTCTGAAGATAAAGTAAAGCACAGATGCTGGTCTTTTATGCAGTCTAGATTGCTGGGAATAACACAGTGTAGGCAGGGAACTGTGCAGCCCAGAAAAACCCTAGTCAGGGGGAGAGAAACACGAGTCACTGCCCAAGAGAGGTGATGGCTGAGGAGCCAGGAGTCTAGAGTGGATGCCTTGTTGAACCTGGAGAAGGAATACAGGTGCAGTTACCCTGAACAGTAACAAATCTCATCTCACAGAACTTGCACCCTTAAGCCTCAAACTGTAAGTACAAGTCAGGCCAGCATCCCTTATCAATGGGGTTTAGACCTGTTAGCTAGGCATGGTTCCCGCTTCCTCTTTGAATATTCACCAAATGCCAGCGCCTAAGCCATTAAGAATATTCTTGCCAATTCCAAACCACAAGGGAAAGTAAGAGTTACCCTATGAAAGCCAAATATAAAACACCATCCCTAAAGATGTATGATATAATTACTCTAAAAGTCAACATACGACCTCCTAAGGCAAACTCCTTAAACATTTAGGAAATGTGAGGTGAGTGAATTTGTTAGTCTCTAAGGTGCCACAAGTACTCCTGTTCTTTTTGCGGATACAGACTAACACGGCTTCTACTCTGAAACCTGAGGTGAGTGAGAGAGCTATAATTCTGTTGCTGTGAAAGTAAGCAATTTTCTCTCCCTTTTTTTTTATTTTTTTTTTTTTTATTAAAGAGTAGCATACCATCTCCTCCATAAACTTATTAAGCTCAGTCTTGAAGCCAGTTAGTTTTTCTGCCCCCACGGCTCCCCATGGAAGGCTGTTCTGCACCCAAATTCATGTTCTCTTTCATGCAATCCAATATGCCTGAAATAGCACTCTAATTTTGCTCTCTTCAGACCTCTTTCAAAAATTTCATAAAGATCCATCTCTTTCATAATGTAGTCCCAATACAAAGACTATGCACTTCCTTAGATGGCCCTATTTGTACTGTTCTGCATTGTACCATCTAATGCCTTTTAGACTAACCTCTAGGAGGCAAACATTCTTGTCTGTTTAGTACATTTACACTTTGTAGACCACCATATAGAGCAATTCAACAACAGCCATGCCACAAATACCATCACAGACTAGATACGTTTAGAAAAGGTATGGCCAGGGAAGGAAAACTTAGTGCTACTAATATAATTGTGGTGTTTTAATACCTAAACTGCAGCCCTGGATACAGGAGATTCCTTTCATATATGGAGACAAAATAAGTGATTGATCATTAAAACAGGGACACATTTTCAGTAACTATGTGTTGCAAAAGTCATAATGGAAATGTTAAAGAATGCTATCTGGCTAACAAATGGTGAATCTTATTGTACAGGTAAGTCATAAAAGATGTGGCTCTCTATCACTGATAGAAATTCAAGGCAAGCATAATCAATAATGAGAATAAGCTGCTCAAAGAATGAAGCAAGGAAATTACAACATGGTTAGACTAAGCAAGAATTGGTCATCATCAGACTAATAGTAGTTCAGAACATGGAAGAGACATAGAGGAGATAGGTATCCAAGGATAAGTGAGGAGGAAGAAAAGGGCTAGACTGTAGTTTGTGAAACAGAAGTAAAGATAATGCATATCCTAAAAAGGAAAGGATGATTTGTCACCAAGTAGGAAAATGTGAGTCAAAATATGTATTAACACGGTTCAGAAAGATTGAGTAGAACCTGAAGAAAATCCTGAAAAATAAACCTTCATGACCAGTGCTACAGGACACAAAAACAAATAAAGAATGAAGTAGTAGTTAAGAGCAGGCCATCTCCTGTCAGCACCTTCTAATTTCCCACATTGGAGGAAAGGGAAGGCAACAATTGCAATCTACATTGGCGAAAAGCCACATGCCCTCATGTTATGTTACACAGTTGTGCAGTGCTGGACAAAGTGATGGTGGTGCTACGGATGCGATTAAGTGTGAACATTTCTGGTAGGCATTTTATGCTGAAGGGCGTCAGAAACTCTAAAGGAGAAAGACTAAAGGGAAATTAATATTTATTGGAAGCATAAAGAAGGCTGAGGATCCCAACAGGAAGCATGAAAGTACCATAAAAAGGTTTTCAGATGCAGTGTATATGAATGGATGAGGGAAAGGTATAATGTAAGGCTTTATGCGGCCATTTCTACTAGTTTGAGATTAAATTGACAGGGGTATACAATTAAAGCAAGGCATGCATGAAGTTTTGGAAAATGAGAACTACACATAGAAAATGAAGGCCGTGGTATCTGTAGGGAGGACTAATAATGAGAGATTGCACAAAATAGGCCTATTCAGGGCCAACCCTAGACCGAATCGCTCCCCAGGCGAGGAATATCTTCTGCACCCCACCTCCCCATTTGTTAAACTTTTGAGTACCTTATTTATTTATTTATTTTTGCATTTGTAGCTCATTTCATGACTTTGATGCATGATTTGCATGCATGATTTACCCCCGTCATAGAAGACGATAAATTTGCATGCTAGGATCTGTAAATATTTACTCATACCATACATAAGCAAATAAAAATTATTTCCTCTAAGCTTATAGAAACTTCTTATTTTAAGAATAACTGAAATGTACTAACGTCAAGAAATTGAACTGTGCACCAACACTGGGAGGACCAGTGTTGAATAGTATTACAGTAGGTGACAGCCTTAGAAAGTTAACCTTAGTCCTTTAGTTCTAAAGATCGCTTTTCTCGCCTTTGCCCTCGCGAATTGCAGCACAGCATCACAGAGATCCAAAGACTGGCCGATGGTATTTTCAAGCGATAAAATAGCAAGCGATGTCAGTCTCTTGTCAGCTATCATCGATCAAAGATACGTTTTAACGAGCCTGAGCTTCGAAAAGCTGCGCTCACCACTCATGACTGACTGGCAGCAGGAACAGAATCCTCAAAGCTATCCACACATTAGGAAAAGTGTCCTTGAGCTTTGCATCATGAACGAATTGGAGAATTTGAAGTGGAGAATCCTTCCCGATGCGGTGTTACAAAATGTGACGGATGTTGTCCAATTCAACACAGGCATCTTTATCACTGATGTCTGAACATTCCCAATGGGTCAGCGTCTGGTGAAGGCCCATACAATTATTCAAGAGTGTTTTCCTGTGCGCCAGCAGCTTACTAAGGTCATACAAAACCGCCCAAGGTCTTTTCGTGGTGCTTCATTTGTCCAAACCCTTCTTTGATGGGCTTGCAAAAAAAAAAAAAAAATCCCTCTTGAATTTTTCTTCCGAGCTTCCTATCTTCTCATCTCTGCCCCCACAGTCAAACTGTCTATTCTTCCAAAGAATACAGGCTCAACTCCTAAGTTTTCCACCATTTCTTTGGCAGCAGTGATGGCATCTTCAAATCCATTGTCTCTGTAGGCCACAATGAAATCAAGGCAGTTTCTCATTAAAGTAGTAGTGGTCGCAATGTCCACTGACTGAGTTTATAATGCCTAGCTTACAACGTTTGCTTGGAACAGGATATATGTCAAACCACAATTGAAACCAGAAATTTGAAGGGAGGTGATCTGGTTTGCCAGGCTTTGTGCATCAGTTTGGATTCTGACCTCGGCTTTACTCGACTACGCCAGTTCCATCAGGGTGTCGTAAGCTTCAGTCACTTGGTACCTCACTGGCTTTACGCTGTCAATGAGGCTCTTCCAGCAGGTATCACTTAGCAGCTTCACAGTCAGATTTGTAACATTGTCCATGAGGAACTTCCACCTGATAGCTGATGCTGAAAACACGACGTATACACTTTGCAGTACTCCCGAAGAGAGATATTGAATCTAAAGATGATGATGCTGCATCTGACACAACCAGGTTGAGGGAATGGCAGCCACAAGGCATGGAGAAAGCTCTTGGATTCAGCGTAAGGATTCTTGCCTTGACGCCACTGTTTCTTCCCTTCATATTCACACTGTTGTTGTGCCCTTGCCCGTGGCAGTCCTGAAGCTTTATTTTTTTCTCATTCAAAATGTTCATAAATAGTTTTATTAGGCCTTTTCCAGTAGAGTCATCCGGAAACAGATAAAGTGTTCCTTTACTTGGATACAACCACTCTCGTCGACAACAAATCTTACTGTAAAAGACATTGTTTCACTGTGACTAATGTTGGGAGCGCAGTCCATTATTACAGCATAGTATTTTGCTTTGCTGAGTCAAATCAGCATGTTATCAAGCAGTTTCCTTGCCATAAAGTCAATCAATTCGTTTTGAATTGTTTTGCTGCAGTAATGGTCCATAGTTTCATTACAAACTACTTGATGTAGGTATTCACCCATGACATTGCTTTATTTCACAAGGAGCTCTATCAAACTGAGGAAATTACCATTATGTTTAGAGAACAACTTATCTGACTAGCCCTGGAAAGCCAAATTATTCTTTGCAAAGAAGAGGGTAATTGAGATCCGCGCTCCAGCACATTCCTCCAATGCTGGGTTTCTACATTAATAATGCACTGGTTTTCTGTGTCTATGCATTTATTCAGCTGGAGCATGGAGTCGACCTCCATCCACTTGGAGTAGGCCGTAAAATGTCTGGGTAACTTTTAAGGTTGCTTCAGAGCATCAGCAAAGTTATGCGAGTAATTGTACCAGGAAAGCTCAAGCAACGATTTGGCATTCTTGTCAAATATTTTGAAACAAAAACAACACTTTGTCACTTGATTTTAAGTAAACTAGCCAACGCCAATTGAGTTTTTCACCATTCTCAAGCACTCTTTCACGGTGTGACTTTGAGAAGTGTCATTTCTTCTCATTTACAGAAATGTCATATCCTTGATTTTGCCTAGCGCGTTCAAAAATTGTACTATCAATAACAGAGTTTAGGATCACGGGCCAGAAACCAGGATCTGATGTATCAATTTGTGGTGTGCAATTTTCCTTACTGCTGTTTCTGTCATCATGCGAGGCTGATTCTTCTTTATCATTTCTCTCATTTTCATGTAAACCAGATTTTTCTTTGTCATTACTCTCCTTTTCATGCAAGACACATTCTTCACCATCATCACTCTCTTTTACCGCTGCAGGAAAAACAACGATTCTCCATCACTTTCTTCACATTTCCATTCCTTATCTTCAGGTAAATCTGCTAATTCTTTAGTAATAGGACTTCCATCATTTATGCTTTGCTCCTCAATTTCTTCTGTACTGAGACAACCGCTATTGCCTAAAGCCAGGTCTATGTTGTTCTATTTCAGATATTTTCCCATCAAATTTGCCTTTTGCTGAAAACTAGATTGCAGCTGAGCTTTTCATTTCCTATACTGAGCTCCTTAAGGCTTCTTTGGGGGCATTTTTTATTTTCTACGGGTGAAAACAGCCAGTATTAGGCAAAGCAAAAGACTATATTCTGCAGTATTATAAAGTCATCAAACATTACATGTTAAGCATGGGGAAGAAATAACAGTATTTCTTTTATATTGTCGCATAGAGAAGGGTTTGATAGATATCTCTGGCATCTCATTAAATATGTCCTTTATTAGTCGCTGTTTACACTTTTCAACTCTTAAAACACAAGTACACTTTCTCAATTACACAATAAAATAAGGTTCATAATATCGCAGTTGGGCTCTCACTTCACTTCAGTTCGTTCTTATACCTCACTGACTGATTGGCGACATCCCACCCCTTATATACCCGCGGAGGCATGGCTAACAACATTCTAGGAGGTTCAAGGAAAATATAGTTCTCAGAAAGACTGGAAGGTTCCACGAGATACTACAAAGGTCCAGAATATTCTAGGAGGTTAGTGAAAAATGAATCCACATATGGAATATCCGAAATATTTTACTTCAAACATTCTATTTTCCCTTTTGTCACTAACAACAAAAACAGCACCCCGAACCTGGCACCCCAGGCGGTTGCCTGCCCCTAAATCTAGCCCTGGATCTACTGGTCCATGACACATCCTATGAATAAAGAGGCTTATCTTAAATATTAATGGCAGTCTACACAACAGTATTTAATAATTATTTATAGGACAGCTCCTGCCCTAATTTGAGAGAGACACAGTGAAGTGGAATGACGCTGGTCATGAAGTTGGTGTTATGCCAGAGCCATCCAAGTGGCACAAAACAAGAAGGTGCGGGGGAGGCTAGAAGCATGTGATGTGCACATTGAAGACTGACGTCTTCTAATGCTATCCTAACTGCTATGTACGGATATTGCTCTGATGCATATATGGAAGAGACAGGGAGTAGAGGCACCCACATGCTCTTCTCCCCACAACAGCAGAGAGTAGAATTTATTCTTAGATATCTAATGATATACAACACAGCTCCTGCCTGGGTATTTTAAATTAGCCATTGCTGAGAATTTGGCTAGGCTGCTGAATGTGATTACTCAGTTGTTACATACTATTAGTTACAAATAGTAGTTTAACATGCAGAATGTTAGCTTGACTTAGTCTGTGCAACCTTAATTCAGCCCCCTTGTTCATATGCATTATAATGCAGTCTAATCACATGATTGCATGATATTTTTCCACAGGGCCACTGCCTCATTCTGTGCACAGGATGAACCTGCTCTGGGGAGGAATCAGCATTGTCTGTTTTCTACAGGATGCCTGTCTCACTTGTTGCAGAAGTTGGAAGATATGTAGTGAATGAGATACAGGTCTAAGGGAAGAGAAAGGATTGCCTCATTGTTAATGCAGTTGAATTCCTTGGAGAATTGGAGAGCTTGACTTGCAACCTTAAGAATGTTCTTTTAATATTAGGGTTACCATATTTTGTGCCTCCCAAAGGAGGACACTCCACGGGGGCCCGGCCCCGCCCCCATCCCCGCCCCAACTCCGCCCCCTCCCCAAAGTCTCCGCCCCCTCCCCTGCTTCCCGCGAACATTTGACTCGCGGGAAGCCTGAAGCAGGTAAGGGGGAGTGTGGGGGGAGGAGGCGCGGTCCAGGCTGTCCCCGGCCCTGGGGTGCCGGCCCCGGCCCGGCCTGGCACCGCCGGCCCGGCCCCCGAGTCCCCGGCCCGGCTGGCGCCCCCGATCCCCCCGCCGGAGCCCCCGGCCCGGCCGACCCGACCGGCCCCGGCCCCGCCAGAGGCCCCGGCCCGGCCGACCCGACCCGACCGGCCCCGCCAGAGGCCCCGACCCGGCCCCGCCGGAGGCCCCGGCCCGGCCGACCCGACCCGGCCCCGCCGGAGGCCCCGGCCCGGCCGACCCAGCCCAACCCGGCCCCGCCGGAGGCCCCGACCCGGCCCCGCCGGAGGCCCCGGCCCGGCCGACCCGACCCGACCTGGCCCCGCTGGAGGCCCTGGCCCCGCCGGAGGCCCCGGCCCGGCCGACCCAGCCCGACCGGACCCGGCCCCGCCGGAGGCCCCGGCCCGGCCGACCCGACCCAACCGGACCCGGCCCCGCTGGAGGCCCCGGCCCGGCCGACCCGACCCAACCGGCCCCGCCGGAGGCCCCGACCCGACCGGCCCCGCCGGAGGCCCCGACCCGACCGGCCCCGCCGGAGGCCCCGGCCCAGCCGACCCGACCCGACCCGGCCCCGCCGGAGGCCCCGACCCGACCCGGCCCCGCCGGAGGCCCCGACCCGACCGGCCCCGCCGGAGGCCCCGACCCGACCGGCCCCGCCGGAGGCCCCGGCCCAGCCGACCCGACCCGACCCGGCCCCGCCGGAGGCCCCGACCCGACCGGCCCCGCCGGAGGCCCCGGCCCAGCCGACCCGACCCGACCCGGCCCCGCCGGAGGCCCCGACCCGACCCGGCCCCGCCGGAGGCCCCGACCCGACCCGGCCCCGCCGGAGCCCCCGAGCGCCCAGCCCCGGAGCCCCCGGCCAGGCACCGCACCGCGGGCCCGGCCCGAGCCCCCGGCCCAATCCCCGAGCACCCGCACCGCCGGCCGGCATGTCCCGATTTTCCCGGACATGTCCGGCTTTTTGGGCTTTCCCCCCGGACGGGGATTTGGAGCCCAAAAAGCCGGACATGTCCGGGAAAATCCGGACGTATGGTAACCCTATTTAATATAGAAATTACAAACAAAACACGTAGGTTTTTTTAAAAAAAGGCAAAGTGAAAAAACAAATTCCATCATGTGACATCGTATCCATGTCCACATGCTTTGTCAGCAGGGCTGGAACCTTTAGATCCACAGATCTCTACCGCCTGAGCTAATGGAAGAACTGATAGGATGACAACCTACTATTGCTTCGTGGACCATCACCAGAGAGAGGTAAGACACACTTTGACAGCAGAGTAATGGTGACAGTCAGGAATCTCAGGCTCGATTTCAGGCTTTGGAGAGGAATGTGCTCTATTTGGTCAGTTCTGCATGTTCCCCCCAAGCTTGACCCCTTTTGCCCCTTCCCTATCCATCTTGTCTCTGTCCAAGTCTGCTCTCTTCCCCACCCCTGGCTCTTCAAACCAGGTCCAATCTCCTGGCTCAAATTGTCCTTGTCTCCTAGTTTGCCCCTTCAGGCTTCCAGTCCATGTCCCAGGCTCCCCGCAACTCTCAATCCAAGCCAGTCACCCCTGCCAGCTCCTCACCAGATCTTCCTCCTCTCTGCCTGCCACTCCCATTTCTCCACTACGCAATAGCTTGCAGTACCAGTCTTCCCCCAGAGCTCCCGTGCTAATCTCAGTCTCCCCGCTCCCAGGCTCCTTGTCCCAATTTCCCCCTACACTGTATCTTTTTTCCAGCCAGTCAAGTTCTTCCCCCACAACCTGGCTCCTTGTCAGCTCTCTCTTTCCTCCTTTTCCTGCCTCCCTTTTCCCCCATCCCACTTAGTTCCCAGTACCAGTCTAAAAAATAATGGTAGCTTAGGTACAAATGATCATGCAAAAAAGTCCAGACCAATAATATAGATACTTGGTGCTTTAAAAGGGTCAATTTCACAAATCTGAAAACAACTTTCAGCCAAATCACCTGGGTGGAAGAATTTCATCAGAAAAATGTGAATGATAATTGGGAATTATTTAACAGAACTTTACTAAATGCCTGCTGGTACGGCTCTTGTCCCCTCTGTATTCAGGTCAGGCAGATTCCTCCTCAGTGCTGCCTGGGCATCAGCAGGAGTGTCACTGACCACACAGGACAGACAGGTTCCCTGCACTCAGTTCTGGTATCCAGCCTCCCATCCCAAAGCAACTGGGGCAGCAATTACAAGGGAAGTCCAGCTTTGTCCCTGTAGCACTAGTCTGGTGCATGCTCAGTTGCTCTGTGGGGCTCATGCAAGTACAGTGCAGTCAGCACTAGAAGTGGTGAGAGAATGAAGCATGCTCAGTCACTCTGTGGGGACAGCGCATGTGCAGTCTGGTTAATACTAGGAGCCGGAGCATGCCCAGTGAGCATGGAATGTTTTGGACTGTTAAATTCTAAGATCTTGGAAGTCTCTACTGAGCGTGTGCAAATGGAGATTTTTCAAAGGTTTATACCTTAGCCAAATTCAGACAGATTTTCACAGGATCAGAGTGATGGCATGTCTATCCTACATTAGCACAAAAAAGGTTATCAGGAGCTAAAGAGCTCAATTAAGGTACTGGCCACACCTGGAGGATGTGCCAGCCCCAGTTACTGATGAATCCCATCTGGGGAAGGAGCTGGGGGCTAGCGTAAAGAGAGGAAGTTTGCAGTAAAAGGGTCTGCAGGAGAGAGAGGGAAGGAACTCTGCAGTCACCTTCTGGGATCAGAACGTGGAAAGAGCCCAGAGAGCCAGTTGAGGGCCCAGGGAGTGATGAAAGATCAAGCCTGAGGATGACAGAAGGGGGTTTAAATTTATACTTTTACACTGGGATTTACAGGAGGATTCCAGGGGAGAGCCCTGTGAGTCCTAGCCCTGCAAGAAGAGTGAGCTTACAGATGTATTAGAGAGGCCTGCTGATAGGTTCAGATAGAAGGAAGCCCAGGAAGTTAGCAGGGAGTGGGCCTAAATATAGACAGACCTCGCTTGCTAACTATAGGGTCCCTGGGCTAGAACCCAGAGGAGAGGGATGGTCTGAGTTCCCCTACTAGCTACTGGGGAAGGTGGTGGGAAAGCTTCCCAGAGAGAACAGGATAAGGATAGTAAAACTCTGAGAGAAGGGTGTGGACAATGGAGCCCAGAGTCAGAGACAGAAAATCGGACATAAGGACATTCTGCTAAACTGGAACGGATGGATTTAAACGCAATGGGGCTGGAAGGCTGAGTTGCAAGAGTAGCAGCAACTCAGGTCTGATCTACACTACAGACCTATAATTACATCACTCAAGGGGTGAAAAATCCACCCCCCTGAACGACGCAGTTATGCTGACCTAACCCTCTGTGAAGACAGTACTATGTTGGCGGGAGAGCGTCACCCGCTCACATAATTAATCCACCTCCCCGAGGGGTGGTAGCTATGCCAACAGGAGAGCTCTCTCCTGTCGGCATAGAGTGCCTTCATTAAAGCACTGCAGCAGCGCCAATGCCGCGTTTTAAGTGTAGACTTGCCCTCAGTCTTCTCTAGTGTCCTTTGTCAACTGTTGCTCCAGTCCTTTGGTGGTCTATCATGCCCGTCCCGGAGGAGGGGCTCTTGTGATGAGTCCACTCTTCCACGAACAGCAAAAGACACATCCTTGACACAAAGGCCACCCCACGGTTCAAAATATGGAGCTTCTCCAGAAAAGGTCACCAGAATTTTTAATGTCCTAAACAACATGCTTTCCCCTGTCCTCATTCTGGAAATTGCTGACCCATTTCAGTTAAAACTTTCCAAAATATTCAGCCTGAGGTGGACACCCAGAGAATTTCAGCCCCAATGGTTAAAGTTTGCCAAAGCAGTAAAACTGAAAATGGGGTCTTATAATGGAAATGTTAAGCAACCTTATTAACAGGCTTACTAGCCACACCTTTAATATAATTTCCCACTCATCAGCGTTTAATAGCACTGCGTAGAGCTATGTTCAGTCCTGATCTACAAGATATTCGGCTACTCTACTTTTAAGACTCTCATAATAATTACGGTACCTAACTATATACTCAGCTGACTCTTCAGCTCTAGTAACTTAATAGAGTCAAATCAAAAGGCATACTAACGATCACACACACAAAAAACAGTAAATGATGTGGAAATCTCCTTTCTACTGACTCACAGAATATGCATTTGAAGCTCTATCACTGCTACATTAATCTTTCGGAAGGAGGAACTAGTGATATTAATTTCTCAGGTACAGTATTGGTGAAGTAAGATAATAAACCAAGTCAGTTCTGATGGCTAAGACGACTGATTATATTGTTAATGAGCCTAGAAGGGGAAAAAGTAACCTGGGTACCATTAAACCAAAACCAGCACAGTTGACTGTAAGGCTGAGACAGACAGACAGACACTTCACTAAAACAGAACACATCAAAATAACAGCCTGCATTCCAGACTAGCCCCAGAACACACTAATATGATTTTATTCCTCAAGAAAATATGTTTCTGAAATTTTGACTGATTCATGGTGGTCAAAAGAACAAACCTCTAACTCCTGTATGTCATGCCTACAGCTTTCATTTCATATTTTGTTTACAGCAATTATGCCTTCAAGATACAAAAAAATCCCCAAAAAAGAATGCTTCAAAGCTGGTTTCTGAAACAATAGTAGTATAAAAGTGCATTAAAAACATGTCAGCAATTAACAAAGAAGCAAACAATTCAGCAGTGTCAAATGTTGTCTCCTGTCCTATACTTAGATTGTAAGCGAACTGGGGGCAGGGACTATCTTTTTGTTCTATGTTTGAACAGTACCTAGCACAATAGGGTCCTGGCCCATCACTAGGGCTCGATTTGCTATGGTAGTACAAACAAATAAATAATGATAATAATAAGTCGTCATTTCATAAGGGGACTGGTATCAGGAGATCTTGGTTCAGACTCATTAAGTAAATAACCTCTGGCTGATTTTCAGAGGTGCTGAGCACCCACAATTCCAGCTGAAGTTAAAGGGAAATGTGAATACTCGGTTCCTCTGGAAAACACCTGACTCTCATCATCAACATTTTTTCAAACAAATGGGGAAAATGAAACTTCTGTCTTTGTAAAGTGCTTTGAAATGCTTGACAAAATGTGCTATTTTCACACACAATAAAATTTCATTACATGACTGTTCAGCTTTAAAGTAGCTTCATCAAAAAAATAATCCATAAACTCTCAGTAAAAAACAGGAACTTTAAATTAAGATTTAATTAGAGAAATTATGACATTTCTGCCTCTATATTCTCACTGAGGCTTACAAATTAATGGGTAGAAAGAGTGGTCATGACAGAAAATACATCTCTTATCAAAATGATAATGAGCTACAAAATAGAGGCAGTTACTAGCCCAACCGTGTATGCTTTCTTACATTGTTCAACTATTCTTCAGCAAACAATCTCACAAAAAGCAACACGACTAAGTAAGCAGCATGAAATGCTCACAACAAAACCCCAAAACACATTACATTTACCAGGTTTTAAGGTTTCATAAATTCAAAATTTAGTTACAGTTTTAAGAAAGTTTTGCTAAGGTTCAAACATTTTAAAAGAGAATGCGGACCCAGTTTCAAACAAATCTGGTACGATTTATGGATTTGCACTGAAAATGAAAATAAAACCTGAACCTTTGCACACAACACCCAGAGAAAAGTCTGCAAATTTTGACTTGAGTTTTGCTCTGAATTCTCAAAGCGAAACAAGGGCTGTAGACCCAAGAGAACAGAACTTTGAAAATGTGTTTGCATGAAACCCTGAGAACTGAAACCTCAGAATTTCCCACAGCTCTGATTATGAGGCATTTCTTCAGAATCTGAGGAAGACTGACTCAGTGTTAAAATTTTAAACTGCAACATACACAACATATTTCCTGTTATTATTATTGGATAACAGTGTCACAGCCCCCCTCAGGTTTAGCCCAGCCCCCACAGTGGGGTGCGGGGCAGGGCAGAGGAGAGGTGTGTGTCTGGGTCAAATTTGAGGCCCAGTCTACACTGGGGAGAGGGATGGGGGAATCTATCTAAGTTACGCAACTTCAGCTACATGAATAACTTAGCTGAAGTCGACGTACTTAGATCGACTTACCGTGGTGTCTTCACTGCGGTGAGTCGACTGCTGCCCACTCCCCCGTCGACTCCGCCTGCGCCTCTTGCCAAGCTGGAGTACAGGAGTCGACAGGAGAGCGCTCGGGGGTCGATTTATCGCATCCAACTAGTGATGTGAGTGAGTGGCACTGCAAACCCCATGCACCAGAGACCAGGTCACAATGCCCAGAGCGAGGAGCCAAGCCCAGCCAGCCTGCAGGACAGGAGCCAGCTCAGTTGGGACATTCTGGCTTTCTCGTGGTTTCTTTGTTTCCCCCAATGTCTCGCAACTCCTCTGAGGTCACAACCCACAGTTTAGGGAACGTTAATTTAGAGAGCTATAAGAAGGTGTTCGTTAGTATTTGTACAGTGCTATGAAGACTTACAGAAGCATTTGCTAATGGGCAGCACAAATTCGTTGAAGAGGTAATTTTAAGTGTACTGTAGCAATTTGGAAACAAAATAACATTTAAAAATAAATACAGCTGCCTGTAGGAAAAAAATATCATAAAAGTTTTGTGACACTGCATCTCATTTGAAGATCTCAGTTAAATTAGGATTTCATGTTGCTGGGGGGTGGGGATGGGTGGGAGGGGATCAATTCACCAAAGATCCATCCCAGTTAGGGAACTCTGGATTTACCAGTTTACTCCATTTGTTACTACTGAAGTAAACTGGGTTCTGTACAAGCCCCAGGGGTCTGCCTGCATGGAGTCAGTTGCAGGAACAAGATCTATGTTTTTGATCACCTCTTCCATGCAGCTAAGACCACATTTATTTTAAATAAAAACCCTTTAGCAGTTAGAAGAGTTTCTGTGGTTTCCTGGGCTCTTTACCAGTCTGTATAATCACAGAGATTTATAAAACTGTGCTTACTAAAATTAATCTTAAAAATCAATAAATAAATAAATGTGGGTGTAATACCACAAAGGAAAATATGCCCATAAATGGATCACACAGTAATGACTGTTATAAGAACATTACAGGATATGCATCAGCACAGAGAAAAACAGGTCGACTCAAAATACATTAAATTATTCTCTTATTTTTTCAGACTTCAGCCAAGTGATGGAAGAAGCTTCCTGCTGAAATTGCTAAAATGCAATAAATACTTACAGTGAATAAGAGCTTCATTCAGGTTGTGTGACTGGTGCTAGACATTCACATTTTACAGCCTGATTTAGATAGTTCCCTTCTCTCCATTGATAAGTTTTTTTCTTCCCTATGAGAGCCTCTCAGCATTTGGGGAGTTGTGTGTTTGAGATTTAAGACATTTAATTAAACTAATTCAGTAATTAACACTGTACAAAACTAATCTATTTGGAAGCTAGTTCCACACCTTTCACACTGTGAGAATACACACCTAAAAACATTGAAAAGGATGTAAACTGGTGTCAGATGCACCAATGCATTCTTACACCTGATTTCCAGAGGAAAAGAAAAAGCGTGGCTTTATCTGTCCTTTTATTTTCTTCTGGCAGCCATGCACAGGTGAGTGGATCCTCAGGAACTGGCATCAGGAAGATCCTTTCACAAACTGTCCATCAAAACAGGGTTGGGCTTAACTTGCAATATTCAGATCTGGATTTTGAAATCCTCCTTTTCTTCCCCTCTTCCACAAAGTTCAGGGATGTTCAGAATTAGGAATGAAACAAGGGAATCAGAAAATGCTGCTTGCCCAGGGTCCTCGGTAAAGCAAATAACTGGAGGGGAATTTTCTTGAAACACAGGAATCCTGGGGGCTCAGGGTCATAGTCCTTGACCCACTTCTAGTCAGTATGTCATGGCTGCTAAAGTAGTATTGTAGTCTAGACAGGGACCTTGCCTGCACACCGATAGCTAAATTCTCTGGGTGAGGGCAGGAGATACCCAAACTCTCCTCTTCATTGCATCTGTCCATCTCTGTGAGGAACTTTTGGAGTGCAAGGGAAAACAAAAGCCCTGGAGTTCAATGTAAGCAATGCTACAGGAGTAGCAAAGGTGCATTTTGTTCGACTTTAGGCCTTATGCACAGAGGGAAGTACAGACCACTCATGGGGTGTGAAAGAAGGGGTAGAAAAGAGGACTGCACTGAGGAAAGGAACAGAGGAGAGTGGAAAAGGTTGGATGACCCCCAGGTCTGCCCTCTAACTCAATGCCAATGTGTTTCTTCAGCTGTTGATAGAGCAGCATGCAACTCCTTGAAAGTCATCCATTTTTGGCCCTCTTCCCAGATGCAGTGAGAAGCTGGTCACTCGAGCAGTTCACATGTACAGGACTATGGGCTCAGGCAGCGGCCCACAGGCCCAGGATTCTCTCTCCCTTCCCATAGTACTCATTTAAGGAACAAAAATATGTATGTCCTGGCCGCCAGGAGCCACCAAAGGATACCCCACCAAGCATCCTCTGCTGAAGAGGGATATAGAGGCATAAGATAAGGCAGCAAAGAAAATATTGAAAGAGAAAATATGGAAAGAAAAGAGAACAGAGGCAGAGAAAGGCAAGCATGTGAAAACTGGCAGGAAAAAGGACGGCAAATACTTGTTTTAAATAAAGGGTGATCGTATATATCACTCACATTATAAAGCCACCATTACACCCATGTTGGCAACCTCAGCAGTGAGGACAAGGATTAAATGGACATAGAAAGTGAATTATGCTCTCACCCCATGGCTTAACCTACACTGGCCATTTTAGGAAAATCTGCCACATTTACCTAAACAATGAGAGATCTGTTGACAGAGCATGTTTAAAGCCTTTAAAATAAATGAAGAAAGATGAGGCAAGGAAGTGATGGTGGTGGTGGGCATACTGTATCTTAATAGTTCAATAAACTCAATTCATGAGCAAAAAATTTGAATGTTAAGGAGATACTAAATCTATAGACACTGCATCCAAATATATACACCCATGGTGTGAGGGGCGGAAGGAAAAGTCTCCAGAGAAATGTTGGCTTCAGCAGTTTGCATATTTGCCATCGGTTTTCGTCCCAAAAGTTGCTTATTAGTCCCAAGAAACTTCACATACACACAAAGTCCTCCTGTTTTCTACATACAGATCTACATAATCTCCTATGAAGCTACAGAAATTTGTGACCAAAATTCTCTCTCTTGGGTTTTTACAAGCCTTTATCACTTTGATACCCTGGGGAAAAAGTCACATTCCTGCTAAGACAGGACAAACTTACCTGTGAGAAAAATTCTGTTTAACTACCTGAACACTTGCTTTCAGCTTTTCACATCACCTTTATGAATCAATGCATCACATAATCCCAAGAGATACTTTGCATGTCCGAGCCGAAAATCAGATAAAATTAGTGTAAACTTCTTCTACATTGTGATAGTTTTACAAGCTAGGAAACTAGAACAATCATCCCAGTCACTCTCCAGCACAGTTGGTCAAGGCCAATGAAATCTAGTCAGAATTTGGACCATGTTATATAGCTAATATAAAATAGATATTAATCTGGCTGAAAGACAGACCGGAGATGCCAAGTAAGGAAGTTGCATCCAGTTTGGGAAATAAAAACTCCCAATAAAGTCCCTTCAGTTGGAATATACGCTGCTTAAGTAAGGTTGCTGTTAAAGCATAAGACTGTTGACCTATCATTCTATTTCTTTTTCTTCCTTGGCAAACAGCATCCTTGAGGCAACCTGCCTGCCTACTTTCATGCTCAGTTGGAAAGAGGAAACACCAGAGAAGAACCAAGTTATCCTAGTGGCAGGAAAATCATTTGTACATATCACTAATCAAAGATTCTTGAAAGGAAGCTTGTAACCCTGTTTTAATTAGTCCTTTAGGAAATGAGTATATATCCTCAAATCTTGAAGAGCAAATTTAATCTGTAAACCAGTTCTGCTGAGGAGACAATTATTGTCCTAGTGGAGTAGGCAGTAAAACATGCATATTTCTATTCAGATAAACATCTAAATGATTTTTATTTTCTAAGAGTTATTTACCATAACAGTAACTCACCACTTCATGAATGGATCGATTGAAGCCATCATCCTCTGTAAGGATCAACAAAATTATAAGAGCCATGTAAACATGGTGTGAATTCCTTTCTTCAACATGATAGAGAATCTCAAGAATTGGCAAAACCTTGAGGAGAAAAATACGAATGCATTAGTTTAGCCTTTCAAACATCACAAACAACAAACACAGAAGATTTTAAACCCTCCTTGTGTCACCCTATCCTTTCATAATATCCCAGCATCCTTTCCCTCCTGAAACAGCCACGCCTAACTACTGATGTAAAATGCTCAAACACCTTCCATCTGCTTTTTATGTCTCTGTGAGAGTCATTAATAGTCTAAACATATTCTTTCTTGTAGTGAGACGCCGAATGTTAACTCCTAATAAATGGAATTCCTAGCCAAACCAGTTACTATAAGGCTCTGAAAATTCCATCTCCCATCTGACAGAAAAACTGTTTGGTGAACCAAATTTATACCAGTTCACGGCTAACTCAGTTGAAACACAGTTTGCCTGGCTATAATACTCAGGGTTCAGTCATCTTCCTCACAACATTTTACAAAGGTTTAGTCAACACAGAACTATGGTTTGAAATGGTTATGTCCCATCCATCATAGTTAGTGTTTGAGCTGCCCTATTCAGAATCATGGTAAAATCAGAAGAGGGCCAAAACTGGCACCTTAATCCAAACCTCTTTGAATTTCAAGGGGTGGAGGTGATCAAATTAGAATCCCCAGATCTGAAAACCAATCTGGGTTGGATCCAAAACCAGTAAAAACCTGTTTTTCCTATTCTAATTCATATACTGCCAGTGTTTCAGTGTTCCCATTCTTATGAGAGTTCAGCCCAAGGTCTTGCAACATTTCCACCAAGATGGCCAGCTTGAGCCAAAGTCCTGCAAGACAAGCTGACAAGATTTCATTGCCACAGAATTAGTACCTGAACTCTAGTCTTGATTTGTCCCCAAACTCCAGCCTAAACTTAATCCAGATGCAAATACTGTCTCTTCACCATCTCTTTGAATATTAGCTTTACACTGGCTCAGTAAAATTTCCCCTTCCCATTCTTTCTAAAATCACAAAATAATATAGTAAAGTGACTTCAGAAAATTCTTATTTCCAAGACTGAATGAGGCACAGAGAACTCTTCCCAAGAGATTATAGATGCTTAAAGACTTAGCTTGATGTTTTAAAAAACAAACCAAACGTAGCAGGATGAATCATGTGAAACCTTTTCTGGTGACCAGCCAGTACTCTGAATGCATCATATGCCTCTAAAATTACCAGAAATGTTCTGTTATAATCACCAAGTTCCAAAACAGTTTGTTTTGGCTAGACACATTAAAGACATTTTTACTGTTTTTTATAAAACCAGTGGGTTTGTCTTTATATGCTTCTGGCACATACCTTTTCTGGGGCACATTAACCAGGATCAAGATAACACCACAGGAAAGAATGAGACTTTTTAAAAACACTTTTTTTCCATCATTAGAACCAAACATCTTTCTCTACAAATTCAGAAGTTAGGGATTTCAAACAGCCACTTCTTTGCTGTTAAAAACAGTAAATTTTTCTACATCCTGCAACTGTAGGGATTGAGATTTTTTTCTCTAAACTATATGATCATTGAGACAAAGACCACTTTTTTTTTAATAACGTTTGAATTGCAGATAGCACAATATCAGTGCTAAAAATAAAAGATATTTATTTCTCCCATGCCTCAGTGGGAAGTGGCTTTCCCCATATCCTTGAGCAAACGGCTCTTCATTTTCATCTATCCCTATACACAATAAGCACCATTGTTATGGCTGTAATGGACACAACTCTCATCAGCATTAGATGCCACTACAATTCCTTCATTAGAAAGTCAGCATTTCTGTTAAGGAATGCGAGACACTCATCTCCCGGCTCCAATCAGACTCAATGTGTGCTCTCTCTCTCGGTTGCATTCCCAGGAACTCCTGCCTTGAAGCCAGGAGAACAAGTTTAGAGGACCAGTTCTCCTGGATGGTAGCACAGAACACTGCCATCTAGATCATCCCTACTTTGATATTTTTAAGCATAAGAAAAGCAGATAATGACTAAAGACATTTGTTTTTCTGACTTGAAGCCTACAACTCTTTAGTGTACTGGCTTGTTCTGTCTTTCACAAGTTTTTCAACTGAAAAAGAAAAAAAAATTCAAAACTGCCTCACACAGGCTTACTGCCTGAGCCCATAGCTCCAATTGCTTCCAACTAAAATACAGTAGAAACTCAGAGTTATGAACAGGTTGGAATGGAGGTTATTTGTAACTCTGAAATGTTCGGTACTCTGAACAAAACATTATGATGAAGTTTACAACTGAACATTGACTTAATACAGCTTTAAAACTTTACAATGCAGAAGAAAAATGCTGCTTTTAACCATCTTAATTTAAATGAAACAAGCACAGAAACAGTTTCTTTACCTTGTCAAAATTTTTTTTTAAACTTTCCCTTTATTCTTGTACTAGAATTTAACATTTAACACAGTACTGTGCTGTACAGTATTTGCGGGGGGTTTTTTTTTTTTGGTCTCTGCTGCCTGATTGTGTACTTCCGGTTCCAAATGAGGTGCATGGCTGACAGGTCAGTTCGTAACTCTGGTGTTTGTAACTCTGAGGTTCTACTGTATGTATATTGCACATAGCTTTGCATTGCATACGTTCAAAATCCAAATCCTTTCCTAGTGCTAGTACTGTTATAAGCTCCAATAGATGATAATTCTCTTTGCACCACATAAAGCAATATAAAACTACTGCAGTTTCATTTACAATTTCGCTTTGCAGGGAAAACAACAAAAAGCTTTTTGAAGTCTACCAAGTGAGGCAAATACTTAGTTTCTTGGACGGCTGCTGAGTGGAGAAAAGGGGGAACATCAGCTTTTTAGTCCTGTAGAATTTATTACAGTAAAATACTAATATTTATTATTAATCAAAATTTAATACATTGCCATGCAAGTTATAGGGCCTTATAATACTTGTCAAGCAGTCTTGTTAGTGCTGAATAACACTGTACCAAGCACATCTGGGACACATGTTGCTTCAGAACTGCCCAAGATACATATTATCTCCATCTGAAAGGATGTTAGTTCATAAACCATAGCTGGAGAAGTGTATTCATGTTCAAGAAGCACCCAAAGCACTAAAGATGCAGGGATAACTGAACTAAAAGCACCTTTATTGACACTGAGTGAAATACTGTATATCAGCTCAATCTGCAGTAATTTGGAAATAAACCAGACACCCCTGTTTCCACCCCACACTCCATTTATAACACAGCTTCTAAAATCAGATTTCATTATTTTCATTCAGATCATGTCACCTTCTCTTTGAAGCCCTCCACAGGTTCCCCAATTCACTGCAAACTTAACTTCCTTGTCCTCACCTTCAAGGCTTTTCATATCTGTGCCCCTCCGTACTTATATATCCTTATCTCTCAGCATTTTGCCCAAGCCTTCTCTGTGTGGGAATTAGGCCAGACTTAACACTCATTTGCTTCCCGTACAACTGTTATTGTGCCCTCTTCCATGCTGCCCTTTGCATATTGAACCTGAAATGATTCATAAGTGGAACCATCTAAACCTTGAGATTTCTGGTTCACCACAAATTTCGATATTTTGAAATTTCCTGTGAACCAGAAATTCTGAAACATTTGTGTTTCTGAAACACTGACACATGGCCTTTGCAAAACTAAATATAGCCCCCAGGACCCTGCCAGTTGCTACTGGTGCATCTGATGAGTATCACTGCTGCAATTGTGAAATTGACAAGAATCATATCAGTTTCAGTCAGCAGCTTCTAGGGCTCCCAGGGTTTGCAGTTCTGGGGCAGTCCAGCCATGCAGACTGCCTGGGACTAGGGATCCAGGATTCCACAGTCCCCATCCTGAGGCAGTCCACATGGCAGGGCTGCCCTGGAGACACAGAACCTAGACTCCCGGTGTCCCCAGCAGCCTACCAGGAAACAGGCAGGTTCTGACAAAAACCTGCATGTGATTAGATGAAAGTTCATGAACCCAAGATGTCTCCACAAAACACTTTGGGTTTGATGAATCAGTATCTTCCAAACTCTCTTCAAGGCCCAGTTCTGCTATAATGTTTATAAGAAATTAGCCAACTAATTTTGGCTAGGATCCAGGTATTAAATGGGGATTAATGTGATAATTAAAATAAATATTTTTGCCTCTCTCTTTTTTCCCCTTTATGTACTACATCTTGTGTTAGTTTGTAAGCACTTCAGGGAAGTGACCGTATTTATACATGTGCATCTGTGCGTGTGTGGACAGCACCGGGCACACAATGGGTAGTTCCGAAATATTATTAATATTATCATTAATAATAAAAATAATAATAATTGCTAAATCACTATATGCTCCAGGGCTTGATCACAGACAAAATATTTTAAGTGCAGTTGAAATCTCTTGCATTTAGGCATAACCAAAATTCTTACTTCCAGACTTCTCAATAAATTCATTCTCACATACTAGAGTTAATAAAAATACTTTTATATGAAATATTTTTAAATAATGGATTTATAAGCATAAATCTAAGATATTAACATGCTCCTTTCATTCAAAGATCTTGTCTTATACAACTCTACTGCATATGTGGTATTGATGTTCATTGAATAAACTCCTTTACTTCTACAAAACATGAAATAAACTGTGAAAACATGTAATAAACCATTTATTTTGCACCATGGGCCCGCCTTACATACATTTTGCCCACTAAATCATCTCTATTGGGCCTACTTCTTACATTTCTTGTCGCTGAGCAGTCTTCAATCAGCTGACATTTTTACAGAAAGAATTCACCATTAAAAATTACTTCTAATCCCCCCAAATATGGGCCAAATAAAAACAGACACTGAAAATTATAGATACTATAGTCGGTCCAGGGACAGAGACTATTTAACCAGGGGAGAAAAAGGTTTTATATACATCTTATCTACAGTACATGACAAAATATACGATTTCTGATCAATATGCTCATACCAAATTTTTGCCAATGAAAATTATAACAAATCATCATATTCTATAATAATACATCATCTCATCCATTCTTTAAATACAATCATTTCTGGGAGGAGAGAGGCAACTAATGAATAGTCCATAGCAACACTGCACAACCGTGCAGGACCCAAAGCAAAGAATTACTGTATCCATTAGAAACTACATTTTGCATACTTAATATTGATTTGCAATTACCCAACTAATATTTAGCCTTGAAAATGGGGTTAACAATCCACATCCTTGCAAAAAAAGAGTCAACATTTTTCATGAACACAAGTAATACACAGCTTGTTTTTATATCTGAAAAGCTGTTCCATGACACCACGTTGGGGCACTGGCTTTGCAAAGTGCCACCTACTGCAACACCAGCATCACTTCCTGAGAGCATTTCCCAGTGATCTCCTTTCCAAATACGAACTAGGTATGCCCCTTGCTAAATTTATGATAACTACATCATTTCATATAATTTATGACATTGGCCTACATCACTTCACACAATACTATGGATGCACAGAGATGATCTAGAAATTGTTATAATTAGATGAGTGATCTATTCTTGTGAGCAGATTGTTGTTATAAAAAGAACAGAGTCTTATTCTTACAAATAAAGTTTTTATATAAATAAAGCTAGCATTACCATACTGTGTTTTAATACAAGGTAAGCACAATTTACCACCTTGTAGCTGAATGATCATGACTTGGGAGAAAAAAAAAAAAAAGAGCCCTTAATAGATAAAAGCAGGCTCACACACAATTAAATTAGGAAATGAGTTCAGCTAAAATAGTTTAACACATACTGGACTAATTTAAAAATGTAACTAAAAAAGTTATGAGAGAGTAGAGACATATCAATCCAAAAAAATCAATCTCAAAAATAAGGAAATCACACTGGCAAGTCTGCCAATGAGGTTTCCTGGGCAAAGAAAGGGTATTAAAAAAGAGGGGGGGGACTACCAGATGTTTTGATGGGGCAAATAAAGTGTAATTTTTCTTTTAGAGTGATCACAATAACAAAGAAGATGGATCCAAAGTAGCATTAAATAAGGAGTAATAATATCATACAATCATAAAAGTGTAGGATTAAAAGGGACGTCAATAAGACATCTAGTCCAGTCCTCTGCACTCAAGGCAGAACTACAGTAATAACTAGAGCATCCCTCACAGGTGTCTGTCTAACCTGCTCTTAAAAACCTCCAATGATGGTGATAGAGTTTCACAACCGCCCCAGGCAATTTATTCCAGTGCTTTACTACCCTGACAGTGAGGAAGTTTTTCCTAATGTCCAACCCAAACCTCCCTTACAGCAATTTAAGCCCATTGCTTCTTGTCCTAACCAAAGAGGTTAACAAGAACAATTTTTCACCCTCCTCCTTGTAAAAAACCTTGTATGTTGTCATATTCCCCCCGCCTCCTCCCCCACCCCCCGCCTGTCTTCTCTTCTCCAGAAGAAACAACCCCACTTTTTTCAATCTTCCCTCATAGATCATGTTTTCTAGACCTTTAATCACTTTTGTTGCTCTCCTCTGGACTTTCTCCAATTTGTCCACATCTTTCCTGAAATGTGGCACCCAGAACTGGACACAATGCTCCAGTTTGAGGCCTTATCAATGCAAAGTAGAGCGGAAGAATTATTTCTCTTGTCTTGCTTACAACACTCCTGCTAATACATCCCAGAATGATTTTTGCTTTTTTTGCAACAGTGTTGCACTGTTGACTCATATAATCCCTAAGGAAATGTCCGAAGTCCACAATATACCAAATACAATAATTAAAAAACCAAAACAAAACAGCAAAAAGTAGCAAAAACCCCTAAACTTATGAATATTTCCCCACAGAGACAGAAAACTAGTACACTTAGTGCCTTACTGTCACATTGACAGCCTGGAAACTTAATGTTTCTATTGATCCACAGAACTAATCCACCAGAGTGACTCAGACCTGACCTAGACTGTTCATCTATGGGTGGTTAGAGAGGAGTTCAGTCTTCATTGGCAGTTCAGTAGCTGGCCTCCTTCCTGAATTTGCCAACAAGTGTGCCTATGAGTGCTAATTTTCATCATGTCCTTATCTGTCCACTAGGAATCAGACTGAGACCAAACACATTTCATACAGGTCCCAAACAGCCTTCAGATGCTAGCTAAAATCCAGTCTAGGTTGTTAGGCTCTCTTTTCTTTTACCAATCCCTGAGACATCCAATCCCATCTTTACAAGAATTTTTATAAAATAACATTTTCATAAAGGATTGCCAGCACGTCCGCACTATATAAAAAAAGTGCTATTCTGTAAACTGCCATACTACAGAATCACAGATCAGGTAGGGCTAGGGCTCCTGGAAAACAAAAATTTAATGTCATTAAAAAATTCAAGATTTGGGCATTTGTTTCAGCTTTGCATTGGAATGAGACAGACCTTTTGAAATTTTTCATTAAAAAACGAGAGCGAGCCACACACCTCCTCAACCCCACCTCCTTAGCCAATAGCCGAATCACGCAGAGAAGGGACTTGAATCTAGGTCTCTCCAACATCTCAGGTTAGTGTCCTAGTCACCAGGCTATTGGGTATTCTGGGGAAGGTCTCTTTTTAACCCTCACCCCAATCCTAGATCCAAGAAACCTCCCCAATAAAATATGTTTCCACAAAATATTTCAGTTTTGACACAGCATTTTCCTGACTAAAAAATGTTTTGTTGAAAAAAGTTCCAGACCAGTCCAAGTCATGACCTCAATTCAAAGCAGTGAGAAAGTTTTTGCTACCATAACATTGCTAACTAAACTTTGTCAGCCTCCCTCCCAGAACCTTTAGAATTGCCTGTTTTATTTCTGTACTCCATAGCAGGTCAACTTTCATTACATTAATAAGCAAAGTAGTTACACTCTGCAGTTTAAAACTTACTTAGCTTTGCAGTCTGAGTATAATTAACTGGAAATAATAAAACTGATCAAGTTTCTTGAGCATATCCTGAAGGTCAACAGATTTGGGCTACATCAAACCAACTGTGGTGTGTAAGGGGGAGAGGAGAAATTGTCCAATAAGGATCATTAGGCAGGAATAGTTTAAGAACCTGGAGTGAAGATCACAGCATTTTGCTCACTACTGATCCTTAACAGAGAGGGGGGGAAAGCAGCAGAAGAGGTCTGTTCCTCATATTTTAAATGTGGGGTGTGTGCATACACAAACAGGGCAGGGGAGGGAAGAGCAGAAGAGAAAAGATGGTGATCTTAGAAGAACAGCTGTTCTGGGTGAACACCACCTCTCATGCTCCTGTAGTTAGGACACCTGAACCAGGAGAGGGATAAAGCTAGTAAGTGGCTTCAGAAGATGCAATTTAAGCAGAAGTGGCTTTACCATGGTCAGATGAAGACTGAGAGGAGATGCTATCTCAGTTAAATAACAACTCAGCAACAGTTTGGAGGCCACTGTCGAAGCTGTGCTCCTTATTCTATGAAATACCATAAGAAGACTGGACAATTCATCACACTAATAGTCACAAATTTGTACCTGTTGACTCTCTAACACATTTAGATCTGTGCCGACTAATAGTTTCCTGGCTAATGAAAGTTTGGTACACAGTTTATTCCTAAGAATTCAAAGTTTTCCTTTTGATTTCTCCTCACATTATTCATTAAAAAATACCAACTAATGATATTTATATATAAAAAGAATGGAAGACCATCATGTCACTAAGGGCCAAATTTATATAGGCCTATAACAACATGTCCGATTATACGAGCACATGCAGAGCTGCATGTTGATACTGAATCTGTCTGTGCAAATGCAGGTTTCTGCACATGTAAGTTTGCAAATGCATTTTTGGAACCCTGTTAAAAATATCAGAGTCATAGAGCTTAAATTGCAAAGGGACCACCAGATCATGTAGCCAGACTTCCTGTATATCACAGGCCACTAAACACTTACGGTCCTAACTCTCCTCTCATCTTGGCCCACCCATACCACTCTTATTCTATCCAATCTCCCACCCTCCATTTTAAACATATTAAGTTTCCCTATCAATTTTGCCAACATTCCAGAGATTTATACTCTTATTAGTGCTAACTCTTAATCCAGTCACATGCTGAGCATAATATGAACATTACACAACCATACACAAACCTCCACAAATCAACCCCAATTGCCAAATATTAAGTATTAAATATGCAGTACGATACTTACAAGGTTTTCCATATCAGTGCGAGCCAACATATATGTCCGAACATTGCTGTTCTGATGCAGTAATATGTATAAAAGGAGAGTTGCTTGATCAGATTTCTGCTGTTCACACAAAGCTGTGTACAAACTGTTAAAATTAATCTGGAAAGCATGTGGACTTGGTGAAGGAAAAGCAGTGCTATCTGGAATAAAGAAACCAAAAACATATTTTTAAAAAAAAAGAAAAAAAATCACTTACCACCCAGGTTTCTGTTTGTTTTACAGACACTTTCATGTCTGACACGAGCACCCCAGAAAGAACTGGAGCTAAATACCTGCAGAAATAATCTTTAGTCAGTCTTGGTTCAACTTTTACTGGTTTCAATAAACCTTAGCCAAGTCTCATAAAATGTCAGTTGTTATGTCAAAGTTACAATTGTTCTCCCACACGAGAACTGGTGAGCCTTCCTTATACCCATATTAGTCTTTCTTGCTCCTCCCTCCAACTCACAGTCAGTCATGCCTGTAACAAAGCTGCCTTGTCACCCTTTATTCCCCTCCTTGGCCTGGTCTACACTATGGGGGGGTGGGAGGGGGAGGAATCGATCTAAGATACGCAACTTCAGCTATGAGAATAGCGTAGCTGAAGTCGATGCATCTTAGATCGACTTAGAATCACTTACTTCGCGTCCTCGCGGCTCGGGATCGACGGCCGCCGCTACCCCGTCGAATTTGCTTCCGCCTCTTGCCGAGCTGGAGTTCAGCAGTGGACGGGAGAGCAATCGGGGATCGATTTATCACGTCTACACTACACGTGAAAAATCGATCCCCGATAGATCGATTGCTACCCGTCGATCCGGCGGGTAGTGTAGACGTACCCCATGACTCTTAAGGTAAGAAAAGAAGGCATTTCATGAAATGCTGGCTAACGGTGCAGCTACAGGGCTTTCCTTGACAGCTAGAATTCCAAGGGAACGTGAAGGAGTAGGTTTGTTTCCAGTCCCAAAATGACCCAACTTCAGGGTTTAGTTTACAGTGCTCTAGGAGTATCATATCTGTATCTGCTGGTTAGTATTAGTCCTTCAAAGGGCTAGTCTACATTGAAAACTTACATTGGCTTAGCTACGCCTCTCAGACTTGTGAAAAATCCATACCCCTAAGAGACTTAGCTATGCCGACCTAACCCTCTGTGCAGACAGTGCTAGGTCAACAGAAGATTTCTCTCAATTTAGCTACTGCCTCTTAGGGAGGTAGATTAACTACAGCAATAGGAGAACCCCTCCCATTGCTGTGGTGAGTGTCTACACTGAAGAATTACAGTATTGCAGCTGTAGCATTTTAAGTGTAGACATACCCTAAGTAATCTATGTTCAATGGCCATAATATAGGCCTTGGTTAGACTAGAAAGAAAGGTGTATGTTATTTTAAATTAGATAAGTGATGTTTCAAATCACATTAGCTAAGCACAGTTTAACTCCTTGAAAATCGTGTCAAGTGGTTGTGGTGTGTATGGCATAACTTAGGGTGAAAGTAGAAATGGAACCAGAACAGAATATTATGAAAGTAACAGTAAAACGGGTTGAAAACTGGTTTCTATGTGTTTCTATGATGTTTGTGGAACTAATTATGTGACTTTTCAAGTGTATTTGAGACATAAGCAGCTCAGAAATGTCTATTTAAAATAAAAAACTTCTAAGTGGATACATGGAGAAAGATATTTCTTGCTATATGAGCTTCCAGAATGCTGCAATAAGTGAACTGGACATAGCTTTATTTTCAGAGAAGGTAAGCTGTCTGAAGCACCAGGAAAAATTAAAGCAGCCTTTCAAGATAACACTTGCTCTTCTGCACAGAGTAATTTTTAAGACAGAATGGAAAACCTATTGGTGGGAGGGGGGATTTGTTTATTTTTGTTGTGTGTATTTTTTTTTTAAATTGTGATTCTACAGGTTTCAGAGTAATTTCTCTAGAACACAATTGGTTTCATCCCCAATAAATTAGATAGGATATTTTCATAAAGTAAAAAGTTAATTCTCATATTATATTCAGACCCTATACATAGTTCAAGTTACAAGAAGGCTTCCATTATAATTCTTGTTAAGAACATAAGAACAGCCATATTGGGTCAGACAAAAGGTCCATCTAGCCCAGAATCCTATCTTCTGACAGTGGCCAATGCCAGGTGCCCCAGAGGGCATGAACAGAACAGGTAATCATCAAGTGATCCATCCCGTTGCCCATTCCCAGCTTCTGGCAAACAGAGGCTAGGGACACCACCCCTGCCCATCCTGGCTAATAGTTATTGATGGACCTATCCTCCATGAACTGATCTAGTTCTTTTTTGAACTCTTTTATAGTCTTGGCCTTCACAACATCCTCTGGCAAAGAGTTCCACAGCTTGACTGCGTGTTGTGTGAAGAAATACTTACTTTTGTTTGTTTTAAACCCGCTGCCTATTAATTTCACTTGGTGACCTCTAGTTCTTGTATTATGAGAAGGAGTAAATAACACTTCCTTATTTACTTTCTCCACACCACTCATGATTTTATAAACTTCTATCATATCCCCCCTTAGTCATCTCTTTTCCAAGCTGGAAAGTCCAAGCCTTATTAATCTCTCCTCATATGGAAGCCGTTCCATACTCCTAATAATTTTTGTTGCCCTTTTCTGAACCTTTTCCAATTCCAATATATCTTTTTTTGACATGGGGTGACCACATCTGCATGCAATATTCAGGATGTGGGCAGACCATGGATTTATAGAGACAATATGATATTTTCTGTCTTATTATCTATCTCTTTCTTAATGATTCCCAACATTCTGTTCGCTTTTTTAACTGCCGCTGCACATTGAGTGGATGTTTTCAGAGAACTATCCACAATGACTCGAAGATCTTTCTTGAGTGGTAACAGCTAATTTAGACCCCATCATTTTATATGTATATTTGGGAATATAGTTTTCCAATGTGCATTACTTTGCATTTATCAACATTAAATTTCATCTGCCATTTTGTTGCCCAATCACCCAGTTTTGTGAGATCCTTTTGCAGCTCTTCACAGTCTGCTTAGTACTTAACTATTTTGAGTAGTTTTGTATCATCTTCAAATTTTGACACCTCACTGTTTACCCCTTTTTCCAGATAATTTATGAATATGTTGAATAGGTGATCTGGAAAAAGGGGTAAACAGTGTTGTCATTCCCTTTTGTTTTCCCTGCCTCCCAGCTTTTCCACAGGAATAAATTTAATCTGAAGAATTGTATGGTTAACTATAGGAGGGGCAGAATTCGTTTGTTCTAATTGTACAATGCAGATACAATGTTTCCCAACACTTAAAAATGCGTCTAAATAAATTACACACACACACTACAAGTAGTCAGCATGTCATTTAAAACACCACCAATAACATTATGAAATGAGCCCAAGGACCCTCTGAGGACTAAGAGCTTTTCTGCAGAATGAAAGCAGCTCCAGGCCCAGCTGAGCTGATTAAAGTTTCCTACTTAAATAAGTGAACTAGTTTCAAGCTCATCCCTTCAATGCTTCAAGTGTCAGGAGTATAAAACTAAGTGTCAAACTAGCTCAGCTACAAACGAGTTTACATCTATGGATATAAAACTAAACAAGGAAGTATGGTCCAGGCAGCCCAGATCTCCCAATGCCCTATTTCGTTCCTAAGGCCAACAGGATCCTTCTGGCTACCTGACTTGCCCCCGGCTACGCACCCCCTCATCTTCCCATTGCTATTTCTATCTTGTGAAGTTCCAGAGCTATGCAGAAGAGAAAAGGTCTTAAAAACTTTGAAAGAAAGCAAACTCCGTTTTCCAAAACTGAATTGCACAGTACCTTTCAGTGTTTAACCCTTCCCCCCCCACCACCACCACAGTGTCTTAAGTTTCATGGGCTGAGACGTGCCAGCTCAGGAACTTCACAGGATCTGTGGAAGAGGAACTCCCTTTCTGTACATTTCCTAGGTTTACAGGACAGAACCTGTATTATAGCACACCTTGGTAAGTGCAATGGTTAAGAAGCCAGGATAACACAATGCCTCAGTTGCTTCATTTCACACTAGAAGATTAAGAAAAGGTACAAACCTTGTGTGTTCTTGAAGGACATAATAGCTTGTCTGTACGGGTTTGGTGTATCTGGAGCATCAGTCAAATTAGCTAGCACAAGCAGAAGCAGAAGGCTCTGATTAGCTAACGGCGATGACTGTTCTTGCTGTGGTGCTGGTTTACTTCCTACTCCACCTAACGTGAATACCGTCCACAGGCCAGCTAAAGGGAAGAATTGAAGAGAGTCCTCTTAGCGAATGTTATTAAATATTTATGGTGCGCTTTCAGGGCAGACCCATCTTTACAAATGAGTAAGATGTTTCTTTTGGTCTACCCTAAAGTACAGATACAATACAGAGAAGAACAATTCATCCTGAGAGAGACAAAGTGACAACACTGATCATTAATTTGATGGTGGAAGAATTCATGAAAGCACATTTCAAAGGAGTAGAGGGGAGAGCATTTGGCAGATGAGAACAGGGAGGCTGCTGGAAGTGTAAGAGGTAATAGTGCAGGAGGAGATGAAAGGTACAATCAGGAGAAAGAGGCAGGGCCATAATGGTGCAAGGCTCTGAAGGTAAAGAGATTAAACCTGATGTGCTAGAAGACACAAAGCCAGTGAGGGGATTCAAGGAGGGGATGCTGACACAGTTGGTGCACTGGGAGAGGAAGACAAATTTGTACAATATTTTTGTAATCAGATAATCTCCTTTAAAAATGCAAATTGATTCCGACATGCTACATTTCTTAATGTGCTTTTTTATTAAACCCAGAATGTTATAATAGATTCCAAGGCCAGAAGGATCACTGTGATCATCTAATCCAGGGATCAGCAACCTTTGGCACGCAGCCCGCCAGGGATAAGCCCCTTGGCGGGCCGGGCCGGTTTGTTTACCTGCCGCATCCGCAGGTTTGACCGATCGCGGCTCCCACTGGCTGCGGTTCACCGCTCCAGGCCAACGGGGGCTGCGGGAAGCGGCATGGGCCGAGGGATGTGCTGGCTGCCACTTCCTTCAGCCCCCGTTGGCCTGGAGCGGTGAACCGCAGCCAGTGGGAGCCGCGATCGGTCAAACCTGCGGATGCGGCAGGTAAACAAACCGGCCCGGCCTGCCAGGGTACTTACCCTGGCGAGCCGCGTGCCAAAGGTTGCTGATCCCTGATCTAATCTGACCTCCTATATAACAGAGGCCATAGAACTTCCCTAAAATAATTCCTAGTGCAGATCTTTTAGAAAAGCATCCAATCTTGATTTTAAAATGTTTAGTGATGGAGAATCTACCATGACCCTTGGTAAGTTGTTCCAATGGTTAATTACTCTCTGTTAAAATGTATGGCTTATTTCCTGTCTGAATTTGTCTAGCTTCAACTTTCAGTTAGTGGACTGTATTATACCCTTCCCTGCTAGACTGAAGAGCTCATTATTAAATATCTGTTCCCCATGTAGGTACTTATAGACTATAACCAAGTCACCCCTTAACCTTCTCTTTGTAAAGCTAAATAGATTGAGCTCTTTGAGTCTATCACCATAAAGCATGCTTTTTAATCCTTTACTCATTCTCGTGGATCTTCTCTGAAACCTTTCCAACATATCAACATCCTTCTTGAATTGGAGACACCAGAACTGGACGCGGTATTCCAGACGAGGTCACACCAGTGCCAAATCCAGAGAAGTAAAATAACCTCTCTACTCCTACTCAAGCTTCCAGTTTTTCCATCCAAAGATTGCATTAGCCCTTTCAGTTACAGCATCACACTGGGAGCTCACATTTAGCTGATTATCCACCACAACACCCAATCTTTTTCAAAGTCACTGCTTCCCAGGATAGCATGCCCCATTCTTTGTTCCCAGATGCATACAACTTACATTTAGCCATATTAAAATGCATATTGTTTGGTTGGCCCAGTACACCAAGTAATACAGATCACTCTGTATCAGTGACTGGTCCTCTTCGTTATTTACCACTCCCCCTATTTTTGTGTCATTGTGACAGGATCCCCAGGGTACAAACTGGAACTGGCGTACCACTGTGCCCCCTTGACTCTCCAGCCTGGGCTTTCTCTCACAATGCTTTGCTAGTGACAACCAGCAAACCCCTTCAGGTGCTGTTATCACTCAGCACAACCACATGTGGAGCCCCACACTCAGCTAGATTATATGAATGCTGCTTGAGCCACTCACAAATCACACAGAGAAAGGCACCACTAAATCTCCCAAGTCCCTAGCCTTGGACCCCACAACTGTACCGTCTTGCCCTGGTCAGAAGCCTGACCAGTGTAAGTTCATTACCTAGTGTGCCCCTCCCTCTATGTGGAGAGGCCACACATCATCCTTTGTAACCTGAGCTGAGCACTTCAACCAACACACACTGTTTTAGGTAAAATATAAAACAGATTTATTAAGTACACCCACAGTCTAAATCTTAAATCTTATTAGACTGGGCAGTATATTTGGATCAAGCAGTTTTGTCACCCCCTAGGTGTTACAGTTCTTAGTACACAGGGTTCCCCTTTAAGCTTGAGACCAGTCTCCTCAGTTCAAGTCTTTGTTTTCCCAGCATTCTTGTTGCTTCCAGTGTAGGCGGGGGAGGAGAAAGGCCCAAAGCATGATGCCACTGTCCCCCCGCTCTTTTATATCCTCAGTCCATGTGCCAGGAAGACACTAGCTCAGGCATGCCTGGTGGGCTTTGTTAAGTCACAGGGTTGAGCAATCCCCCTGGTGTGTTCTTGTGCAACTTAGTCATAAAGTTGAGCAGTCCCCATTGTGTGGTGCTTGCACAACTGTCATTGAATTGTAAATCCCTTGTTTACTATTCCCCTGCTGGTCAATGGCTGGTGATGATCATTCAATGCCTACCCAACTGATATTGATTGGTATTAATTACATTATCTTCCTTTAATTCTTTATTAATCGAGTCCCGTATCAGCTACTCCATTATTTTGCCTGAGATCAATGTCAGGCTGACAAACCTATAATTACCCAGGTCATCCCATTTACCCTTTTTAAATATTGGCACAACATTAACATTCTTCCAGTCTTCTAGAACTTCCCCAGTGTTCCAGGACTTACTGAAAACCCAGCATTAACCATGCAGCAAGCTCCTCAGGCCAGCTCTTTTAAAACTCTCTTATGCAAGTTATCCAGATCTACTGATTGTAAAATGTCTAACTTTAGCAGCTACAGTTTAACATCTGCCTGAGATACTAGTGGAATGGAAAGAGTGCTATCACATGATATGACTACTTCACATGTTTTCCCCCCAAATACAGAACAGAACTTTTTTGAATTATTTATGACAATTTCACCATTTCCATCTAGTAATGGACCAAAACTATTGTTAGGATTTTTTTGTTTGTTCCTAATATATTTAAAAAAAAACAAATCTTATTGTCCTTAACTCTGCTTGCCTAAGCAATTTTTTACACTTCCTAGCTTCTAATTTATATTTATTATTATCAACTTTCCCTTTCTTCCGTTTTTTTTTTATTATTAAATTTTATAGCTTCCTTCACTTCCTCTCTAAACCAGGTTGGTTTTTTTTAACCAATAGAGTCGCCTTCTTCGATTGTGGCTTTTTGGGCATCTAGTAAGGTGTTCTTAAACAATTCACCTGTTTTAGGAGAAGCACAATTAGCTCATGACCCGGGAACATAACAATTGCTAGTACTAGTTAAACTTTAATAGCTAGATTTACAGTTATGCAAAAGACAGCAACACTGTACACTTTGTTGTGGATGAATGTCATGTCTTTCAAATTCCAAACAATGTTCTTAATGAGGACTAGGCAAAACTAACAATAGTTAACCTCAGTTCTGTTTTAATCAGATCCACCCTTTGATTTTTAAGTTAGGATTCAGAATAAATGAATTAAACTTGAGAAAGTCTAATACTTCAGTGGAAGACACTTATGCTACCTTTAGGCTTTTTTAATGGATTATATAGAACACGTGCAGTTATGAAAATACAAATTTAGCCTGCAAAACTAGCAGACAATAGTTTTCCTTTGACCTATTGGCTTCTGTTAAGCTTAAAGTACACAATTTACTAGTAATTCTGTTGGGAACCAGTCACCTTTATTGATTGGTGCCTCTTAGTAAAGTGGTAGCTTCCCCACACAAACAACCCCCCCAAAGTAATTAATTACAAAAAAAATTACATTAATGCAATGCTATGGTTGATCAATTAAGCACCCAAAACAGAGGCATAGCATGCAACAAAAAATTGCCTTTGCTTTTTTCGCAACAACATTGCATTGTTTTGATCCACCACAACTTCCAGATCCTTCCCCCATTCTGTATCTGTGTATTTGGTTTTTCTTCCCTAAGAGTAGCATCTTATCTTTGTCTTTGTTGAATTTCATTTTCTTGTCTATAGTCCAGTTCTCCAATTTATCAAGATCCTTTTTAACTTTAGCTCTATCTTCCAAAGTGCTCTATCCTCCAACGTGTTTGCAACCCCCAACTTTGTCTCATCTGAAAATTTGATCAGTATGCTCTCTACTCCTACATCCAGATTATTAATATGTCAAACACCACCAGACTCAGAACAGATCCCTGTGGAACTCCACTTTTGAGACCTCCTTCCAATCTGACATCATTCCATTAATAGTTATTCTTTATTTGCAGTTGTTTAGCCAATTATGTATCCACTTAATGGTAGTTCCACCGAGCCCACATTTCGCCAGCTTACTTATCAGAATGTCATGTGGGACTGTGTCAAAAGCCTTGCTAAAATCCAACAAAAACAGCTTAAACTATAGTTGGCCTTGTATAAACTCAGCCACCTGAATGGCACTTTTCTTCAAACACAGTTATACGTTCAGATTCTGTAATAAACCAACACTCATTTCCTCATGCTCACTGCAAAGAAATTATTACAATGCCAAAAGAAAGAGAAATAATGCCGTTCAGCATTAATTAGTTTGAAGGAGACCCCTTAATGAAGAGCAATTATAATTAAATACTTCACTAAAACAATCATGTTACATGAATCACCCTTTATCAGTACATTTTTGATCAGTTGCTCCCAAATTGAAACAATGCTGCTGAATAAAAAATGCTGCTCAACCTCAATACTGAAGTGTCCCTTTAACTCACATTAGAGCCATTTGGAAGTGTAATTTGGCTGGCCACATTTTGCAAAGAAGGTTAAAAAAACCTGACAATCATTTATTTTATTTTCACTCATTAAATGAATCAGACTGTAATACATTTTCCCCCTTTTAAACCACAACTATTATGTATTTATCATTCTCAGCTAAACCAGCATTTTTATTTTCCACCATCCCCTCCCTTCTGTAATAGCATCAGCCATTACTACACCTTTCCTCTGAATTTAGGAAAAGCGGTACATAGCCAAAGTCATGACCCAACTATCCTACTGAAGCTCTGCGTCTCAGCTAGCAACTTTCTCACTCTGGAAGAGCAAAATCATCCTAAAAGAGATATATAATATTCACCTCAGAGCCATAAGGCATCTCAAAATTTGGCATTGAATGTTTTGAGTGGTTGCTCCCAATGTCCTCAAACCAGCACAAAACCTTAAACTACTCCTTCCGGATTATCAGAACTCAAAATACTGAAACAAATAGCTAATCAAAAATAGTTTGGAAAGGCTGGAAAAGCAGATACAGTGGCTATATAAAATTAAATATAGGAACAAAAACAGTCTCATATCCACCTTAAACATTCAGTGCATCTGTCATGAGAGTGACAGACATACAGGGTGAACATCAAGAATGCTACATTTGGTGAAAAAGAAAAGGTTGTCAAGACCCAATAAAAATGGTGGGTACCCTATTAATGTGTGGGCTGTCAAGAGGATGAATCATATGTAACACATATATGCTGTAATTGAATTATCAAAACATTGGCTGGCAAGATATGTCACTCAAAGGTTTAATAGTTCTTTACACCCGTTGCCAAAATTTTGAGAGAAAACAATAACTAGCAAGTTCTGGTTCCTAAAACTAATCTGGCCCTACAAGTAAAATAAAGAGATTTAAGGTACATTCCATATCCTCAAGTCATCAAAATATCAAATTGTAACATTGTCTTTGTCTTTTTTATTTATGGTCAGGTAATAATTTAATAATTTTGAAACAAAAATTTTCAGATCAAATTTGTTAAACTGGAATTAAAATTGAGTGAGTGAGAGAGAGAGAGAGTGTGTACACATGTATATCAGTAAGTTAATGGTAGAACTACAAAGGGATGTTGCAATTATCCCCAAAGTAAGCACTGCAAACCCAAGAAACCCAAAGCTAAGGTTAAATTTTAAATAAATCCAAACATTAAAGGTATGGAAATACACAATGAAGGCACTCAAACAGCCTTAACTCTGCCCTGTAGTGACAACCAGCCAAAAAAAAAAAGGAAAACATGCATCTTTAAAAAACGAGTTGAATCTAATTTGGGACCATAAATATAATTATTCACTATTCAGTACTGTATTATTATTGGATTGTGTGTCTGTGCCACACTCTTCATGCAGTCTTTGGTTTCCCAATTATCCATTCCTGCTGGGCAGAAACAAGAAAGCCAGGACGGGGAAGTCCCAGGCTGAAGATAACACAGAGTAGTAGCAAGTTTGTTATATTATTCCATATTTAGTTCTGTTCATAATAAAGGGTTTATCTGGATATCGGTCTGTTCATCAGTAAGATACTACACTCACTACAGGAGAGAATGAAAGTTGTTTGGATGACTTAACTGCACATTTTCATACCATGTTTGGATTTCTTTTTAAATATTATCTTCACTTTGAATTTTATTTGCTATTACACCTCTACCCCGATATAACACTGTCCTCTGAAGTCAAAAAATCTTACCGCATTATAGGTGAAACCATGTTATATCGAACTTGCTTTGATCCGCCGGAGTGAGCAGCCCTGCCCCCCCGGAGCGCTGCTTTACCGCGTTATATCCGGTCACGTTATATCGGGATAGAGGTGTAGTAGTTTTATGAAAATCCAGAATGTGAGAATTAGATAGAAGTTTTCTTAAAGGCCGTTTCCATCCCAGAAGATGACAAACACTAGCTGCGACTCCCAGCCTCTAAAATACCCTTTTCCTGTTGAAGATTTGTATATTAGTTAACACAAAAAGCTTTACTTCAACTACCCTAGCTGTCAGTCTATAAAAGCAACAAACCCACAGCCACAAAAAATTATTTCTCCATGTGTTTTCAATAAGCACATTTTTGGGTATTTTATTTACATTTATGCCTTAATGTTGCACGTAAGAATATTTGCAGTGAATTCTATACCTGAAATTCTCTCATACGATTCTACTGATGCAGTCGACAACAGGATAACCTATTACCTGTATTTTTGTCCTCTAACTAATAAAATTGCCAACAAATGTCTAAAAAAATTATTTTGTTTTGGCAAATACACAAAAGAGTCTGGAGAGAACATGTTGTTTTCATCTTAAACACTAATCGTTTTTTTCCTCTGGCAGCTCAGACAATGGAAAATTTCTTACTGATAATTTCATTTCTGCAAGCATCTCCCACAATTCTGGGCTTCTGGGCTGCTCTCCTCTCTCTGCAGCTTCATGGAGGCAGATCAGTGCTTTGACTCCACACACTCAGGCCATCCCCCACTTGCCACCAGATGAGTTATTCCCAAGCTGTAAAACCTGCACAATATCAGTACTTACAAAATATTCCAGACAATGAAATAACTGTGTACATGAGACCAAGGAAAAACTATCCTATGGTAACAATTCCACTTAATATTTGACGTTTGGCTCACAAGCATATTAGGTGGGTAGATTCTGAGAGATGCTGCTGGCAGAAAGGAAATTATCAGTAAAAAATTTTCCATTCTGTAGCCCAGCTTCTCCCTCAATTTTGGATATTGGGGAAGTATTGAGCAGAGAGCAGATGTTTTCAGAACCATCCCTAAAAGAGTTCAGCAGATAAGAAGTACCCCCCTTTAATATAGGCTGCTCAAAATTCTATATTATTTCCGGACTGCCACCTCATCACCTTCCTGCCAAAGAAGGCCTCTGCAGAAGACAAAATTCCACTTTATAATGCTTAATGAAGATGTTAGCCGTAGAACAAGGGACCACTTTGCAAATTTCTGAGGTGGACGAACTTGCTCGTGCCAGCCCATGAGGCTGCTAAGGATCTCATGGAGTGAGCCTTGATCCGTTCTGGGAAAGGAACCTCTGATTTGTCTAATCCACCTAGTGGAGGAGGATTTGGAAACTCCACGTCCCTAGCACTTTGGGTGGAAGGACACAAATAGGAAGTTCGATCTTCTCGTGGATTTTGCACACTTGGGAAAGATTTTCAACACTCTTCTGAAATCTAAGGTGAGCTATGCCTTCTCAGCTGGCTATTGTGGTTTTGGACAAAATGAAGGAAGCACAACCTCTTGTGAATTGTGGAAGGAAGAATTCACCTTAGAAAGAAAGGACTCTGGTGTCCTACGAACCACCTTGTCCTCCTGGAATATACAGCAAGGCTTCTGTATAGATAAGGCTGCCAACTCAGACATTTGCCTCGTGGATGTGACAGCTACTAAGAAACAAGTCTTAATGGATAAATAAAAAGCCAACTCTGAAAGCAAAGGTTCACAGGGATGGCTTGTCAGTGCCCTCAAAACTAGAGGTAGGTCCCATTTTGAAAAGTAGTCTGACCACTGATCTGGCTAGTCAAACTGTTCAAAGGTATCTGGCTACCTGTGGACTGTACACCTGGGTGCTCGAAAATCCTATAAATAGCACACTAAAAGTGGACCTTACATGCAATGGTGCTGGGCTGAAGGCCTCTGTTTAGGCCTTCTTGGAGAAAATCCAGAATGGCTAGAATTCCAGGATCTCTAGGATCAGCACTGTATTCTTGGCACCAGTTACAGAATGTGGTCCAGACAGAGGAATATGCTTTTAGTATTGATACCATCTTAGATGAAAGCAATGTCTTGATGACTGTGGAGGACAGACATGCCTCCTAGTGATTCCCTTTCAATAATCAAGCTGTTAGTTGAAGCAGTTTCAGTTCCAGATGAAGAAGAGGACCTTTCGAGAGAATGTCCAGTCTCCATGGAAGCTGGAGTGGGGATTCCAGTTTCAGCTCTATCAGGTCTGAAAACTAAGGTCTTCTTGGCCAATGAGGAATTATAAGAATTAGTTACCTGTTCATGTCTTAGTTTCTGAACCACCTTCCCCAGTAGCGGAAAGCATGGAAACAGGCAAAATAGGTCTTGCGGCCAACTGTGTGATAAGGCACACAGGGGTCTGCCTCCCTTGTGAAGTATTTCAGCCTCTTTGTGTTTGTATGATTCACAAACAGGTCAGCTGAAAGGAGGCTAACCATCTGACAGATGAGACTGAAAACCTCTTGATTCAGGAACAACTGTGAGTTGTCAACCCTAAGCCTTCTGAACCAATCTGCCTTTTGGTCCAGATCTCCTTTGATGTGGATCATTCTGAGGGAAAGGAGGAACTGTTCCACCTACTTCAATATTTCCAATGCTTCTGAGTGTAGTGTCAGACTCATTGTTCCCCCTTGATTGTTTAAATATGTGACCACAATAATAGTGTATGATTGAATCATCACATGGTTTCACCTTAGGGTGGGCTGGAACCTTTGCAGAGCTAATTCGACCACTCTCAACCCTAGAGGTTTATATTGTGAGACTTTTCCTCCTGGCTCTAGAGACCCTAGGTCTCCAAGTGAGCTCGTCAGCCCTCTAGACTGGCACCGGTTGTGAGGACTAACTAATGTGGAAGGCAGATGGGCATGGTTTTGCAAACGTTGTTATGGATTGACCTCCACTGTAAGGAGTTGATTTTTCCTGCATTCCTGGGAGTGGTCCCACACCTTTAAAATGAGGCTTGAAGACATCTGATGAGTGACTGTGCCCATGAAGAGATCCCTATGCACGACACCAGGAGTCATAGCAGTTGGAGGCATAATGCTATGGTAGAGTCTCCTGTGGCTCTTGAGCAAGATGATACATTTCAGGATTTTCTGAAACCTTTCTTATGATGGGTAGATCCTTGCTACCAAGATGTCTATTTCTGCCCCCAGGTGGATTATTCTGGTGGACAGAACCAAAGAACTTTTCTTGGCATTGGTGATGAAGCCATGTACCTAAAGGAGATTCAACATCCAAGATGTGGCCCTGTACAGTACTGATCGTGATGGAGCTCTGATCAGAATGTTGACCAGGAAAGGGGATAGGATGGGCTCTCTGTGACCTGAGTCTGGCTATTATCATTACCAACACCTTTGTAAAAACCCTGGGGACCAAGGACCGGCTGAACAGAAGTGTGCAGCACTGAAAAAGGTTCCCATCACGAGCAAACCTCAGAAATCTGTGGTGGTACGATCTGACAGGGATATGGAGATACGCATCTGGTAGACCTACAAAAGTAAATAAGTCCTCCCTTGACAGAGATGACACAATTAAAACCAGGGCCAAGAATGAGACTTTTGAAGTCAAGAATTCTGCAAAATGAAAAAAGATGGAGTAGAACCCAGAGAACCTTTCTTCTGAGGGAACATTCTCCACCTCTCCCATATCCAGATGATGAGTTATTTCATTCTGGATCAGATTGTGTTTTACAGGGTCCTTGGAACTGGGTGACTGGATAAAAAATGGATGGGATGGAGCCCTCAGCTCCAGGGAGTACTCCTAGCTGACTACCTCCCTGGTTCATTTGTCTGTGGTTGATGAAAACTATTTGTCTAGGAAATGAGACATTCTGCCTCCTAGCTTCAGTTCTGGGTGGATGTGATCTTTGTCATCAAGTAAATTTGGGGGGTAGAGGAGTGAGGTCCCTCTAGATTGTCTCCCTGCACCTCAATGCCACTGTTTTCCCTCAGAGAAACTTTTATCCTTCATTGGTGCCTCTGTTAGGGCAAGCAAAAGGACTGTCTCTGTCTGAAAGCTGGTTTGTACCCTCTCCTAGGGATACTTATTGGGGCAGGGAGAGACTGTTTGGATTTTTCCACATTGTCTGCCACCACATTCTCCAGCTCTTCTCCAAAGAGAAAGGAGCCTGTAAGGTTGGCCGAGCACAGGACCGGCTTAGAGTAAGTGTCCACCTTTCAGGGACGGAGCCATAGGTGGCACCTGGCTACTGAACTGGAAGCCACGGCTCGGGCTGAGAACCTCATTGCATCCATTGAGACACCAGCTACAAACACTGTTCCTAGGGAGACTTCTTTAAAATTGAACCAGAGGCTGGGTGATTTCTGTCCTTAAAGGCTTTGAGATCTTCCAGTCAGGAAAGAGTTACTCTTCCAAAACAGATAGCTGCCTAGGATGCTCAGAGGAGGCTTTAAAGGCCTTTTTGAGCATGGCCTCCATCTTTCTACCTGTAGGGTCCTTAAAGTAGAACTCCCCCTCTTAAATAAATTAAGAAAAGACAATCTGAAGCTACATCTCTGTGTGGGTATGCTTTTAATAAGAAAGGAAGAAACCTTCTGGATGCAGGGGACATTTGTCCAGCAGAGAATTTCAGGGCTTTTATGAACTGATTGAAAACATCTTCCGTATCAGTGAAAACAAATTTGGGATTTTAATTTAGCCTGACAATTTGTGAAACAGTATCAAATATATGAAATGAGATTTTATGACAATAAGGAACCTCCATTCAACATCCTACATAGTCTTTTATATAAGCAGAAAACTACAGAAATTCAGTGCTAAAGATCTAATTTCCATTATCCAGGAAAAATAGGACACATCTGGGTGATGTTCATGTTTGTGCTTCCACGCAGTTAAGTTTTAAACTTTGCTGGACACATTCATGCTTTCATGTGATTAAAGAAAAAATTTAATGGCTTGGTTTCAAGGTGAAAGATTTTACGTTTGCATGGGCAATGGGGATGGGAGAATGGAGAGCCTACTTAAAAATATTTAGATTCAATAGAAAATGTTGCACTGATTTAATTTTAGCTGACATGTTAGAACCATACATTATTTCGACATACACAATATTTCCAAGAGTTTTCCCCCTCTGCAAATTAGTGGCCTCATTGCAACAGTTCTATTAAGTTTGGGGCTCTTCCTGGGATACTGATTAAACTACTCAGTGGTTAATGGTCTCAGAATGAATATCTTGTTCTATTTCATGACCTTTAGTTTAGTAGAGGATAAAACGGCCACTTCTGAGCCTTCTTTCTGGAATAAGAGCTAAATCAGCATGTATTCCCTTTGTTGCTTATTTCATGTTTTTGACTGGAAAAGAAATGTGGGAGGGCAATTTTCAAATTCTTTTAGAAATTTTTTCCCCTAGTTGCTGCAAGAATCCATTCATGTTCCAACATCTATTGCTACCCTCAAGATTTACGTTCTGGCACCATCTTACTTCATTATCAGAATCTTACAGAGCAGGGTCCTGTATCATTCAGACACACATTATCAGTCTCCATATTTATGACAGAATGCAAGACAAACTTTCAATGAACTTACATGGGTCAGTCAACTACACAGCTTCCAAAGTCTCAAACAATTTTCCATTAAATTGATTATCCATCATTTTAAGTCTAAGCTTAATGTTTTATTTTAATTCATGCTGACATAATCTTTTTGGATTGTTCATTTTTCTCATCACTGGAGCCTAATAGGATAGCACATCCATTTCTTCCCAGCAGCCTCAACCTCTACTACACATTCTCCACTCTGCAACTGAGTTTATTGATTTAAAAAATTTGACTCTAAGTGCCAGCTACTGGCCATCAGACTTTTTATGAGAGCCTTCATTAGAGCCTTGCATGAAGCAGATTTATTTGGCAGCCTCTGGCCACTTTTTGGCTGAAGGAGAAGATGTAGGAGTTTTAGAGACAGTAGGGCCTTGACATCCTGGTGACTTGTTTTGGTCTCATTTTAAACATTTCCAACCTGACAATCATATCCCTAGCTACCAACTAGAACGAAGAAAAATACTTACAGATTGGAACGGGGGGGGGGGGGGGGGGAGGGAACGGACGACAGACATCTAGTTAAAAGAAGAACAGGAGTACTAACATGGCTGCTACTCTGAAACCAGACATCTAGTTGTACATGTCAACTCAGCTCAAGAACTAGTTCCATGTCACATCCCACCTTTTGGTGAAACTTTTGGAATACAGGCAGTTGTTTTCTGCTGCATCCCAAAAAGCTTACTGTGAAAGTAAAAGTTGACTGTGAAGGACAATAGCACAAAGAAGTTTCCTCAAACACCCACCTAATGCTAACAAGTCCTTCTTCCACCAAGAACAATGACTAACTGTTCTAAAAAAAATCAATAGAACTAATATTTAATTATTATGTCCAGACAGCAGCCTTAGGAACTTCAGGGTATTTGTTTAATATTCAGATGCATACCAAGTTTCTTAACTCAGTGGTTCTCAAATTGTGGTCTGAGAAGCACTTGCTAGTGGCCTGTGGAGAGCTGGCTGTTGACATGGTGCTCTCATTCTTGTTCCCAGCTGCTATATTGTATTAGACGAAAGCTAAAAATACATAAACATTTTCCTAATATTACTTTTCCCTGTAAACAATTTCGCTAGTTGCCACGGGGATGTTATGTGATAATAAATGGGAAAGGAAAAAGTGGTCCATGGAATCATTAATGAGAGAGGACAGATCCACAAGGCCATCTCTGAATCAAATTGTGGTTCCCATAATGAAAAGGTTTGAGAAGCCCTGTCTTAAATCAAAGCACGTTTTTATAATTTCTTAGCAATTTTTTTAAGTCCTAAGACAGACTTTAAAGAACTAAAATAAAGCTAAAATTGGGGAGCACCAGCCTAGCTCTGTCCTGTTGATTAATGACTTGGATTCTATTGCAGCCAAATAAACTTAGGAAATTCCCATTACAAGTCTCTGAAAGACTCATCATAGAGAGAAACTGGCAAAGCTGAAACAAAGGAAACATGGGGTAATTTCATCTGGACAGTGATCTTTTAGGTCAAAAATCTTTCATCCTCAAAATTACCTTACTGCTCTTTATTAGTTTAACACACTGTTATACAAACTATACAGAGGGATCATTTCATCCAATGAAACAAAGTAATTAAGAGCAAGGCCTCACAAATTAGGACAGGAGTAGTTATATCCTTCATGCATTCTAGTTGTCATGCAGTGAAATTATAAAACTTCAGAGAGATAACAGTTTTTTTAAATATTTAGAATGCTATCTGCAGTAGACAAGTTTTAACAGAATAACATATCTTAAAAATCTGACAATATATGTGGCACTATATAAAATAATAGTAATAATAAAATAATAATAATAGCAACAGAATTTCTAATTTTCAGCTGTATTTAACATGCTTTGTGCAATCATAAGTGCTGGCTAATCCACTGCCTACCATTTGGATAAGATAATTAACCAAAACTAGCTTGCAACATAAAAGAACGAACATTTTAAAACTAATCATGAAAAGCTAGTTTCTAGCATACACAGAATCTGGCAAAATAAGTTCAGTTTTTAAATACTTGTATGCTGGCATATTTTTAAGACATCGGCACAGTGTAACAAGAATGAATGCAAGAGAAATACTGAATTTAAAGAAATGTGTGCAATGTTTTAAATGTTTTGAGATGAAAGCTAAATACCAGCAAATCTTTATTTCGTTTTTACCTTTTGGAATATAAACACGCACAATAACTGTACATATCAATGTAAGTGCATACCAAATGGAGGCAGCAGGACCATTAATAAGCAGAATTATATCAAGCAAACATTTACTCTGAAATCTGAAGTACTGTGTGTGCAATATTTTAGTCTCATGATTTTCATGAGCTCTAATAGGAAACTCTCATAAGATTTTAATAAGGGTGACATTACTAAATCTCCATACACAATTGGAAAAATAGAATTCTTTGGGTCTAGACTAACTAAAAAAAAAAAAATCGCACTTCAAGTACACATTAAGGGAGTTGTTTTTTTAAACGGACAATTTGCAGAAAAGCTACTTTTCACAGTATGCGTCCTTTTGATCAAATCAGCATAACAAGTCCATTAATATTGGGTCACATGCAAATATTTGACTGTCAACAGGAAATTTGGTTATTGGTACAGAAGATTTTTCTTGGGTCAAAGTTCTTTAACACATACTATTACTCAAAAGCAGAAAAGTACTCTCTCCCTGCTGCCAAGGGAAACAAACTAAAAACTTCTAATAGGTCAAACTATGAAGTGAGAAATCTACTGCCTGTCCCCACTTTTGATCATAGCTTTCCTGGGAATAGCACAGTAAGAGTCACCTGATTCACTTCTGTCCATGTGGTTCCCAATAACCCAATGCAGTTGCAACAGGGGAAAGCTGTGAGAAGCAGCAGAGACAATGAAGCTATCTGAACAAGTTGGGAGAGCATCAATTTACACTTAATTTACAACTGGAAATTCTCTCAATCACAATGGGCAGAAAATTTAACATTTTTGAAATTAGAGTTCAGATTATACAGAAAATTATGGCACTCACCAGAGATCCTTGGATGAGTGGATTTTTCAACGCGTGGGTATATTACCACTGAAAAAGGTGTTACTAAGAAGGATGAATGTGTTTGAAGAGGCCAAGGCTCTGATGTCATTAACATATTCTGGAAGCAGCTTCTCAAGAAATGATTGGTCCCCTTCCCAATGCAGAAGTGTTCCCTACACTACATTTTGCTATTTGGTCCAGTCTAATTTTAAGTGAACAGCAATGAAGCTTGAATAACTGTAGGAAGAATGTTCCATAATCTAATAAACTTCAACTTCACCCATTTACTCCTACAGGTAATTCTCTCTGTGTAATACCATAACACCCCCCATCCTTTGGTGTTCAGACCCCTTAAATAAAGACAGACAGTCATTGCTCTTTCGTTGTTTAGCCAAACTACACATTTTAAGTCATTTCTTTTAAAGTCACTTTTCATTTTGTTTCCTGTGATTAATCCTAGCTCCAGCACTCTGTGACTTCAAACATCACAATGAAAAAAAAATCACAAATGAACTGCTAGCGTGTAGAGATCACTGCGTATCACGCTGACCTATACTGTCTCATTATTTACTTGTACTCTCTTGTCTGTTTATATCCATCTGTTGTCTTTTGTGTTGTATTTACATTGTAAACCCCCTTGGGCAAGGACTTTCCATTTGTTCTGTGTTTATACAGCACCTTGCACAATAGGGTCCTGGTCAATAACAAAGGCTCCTAGGTGCTATAGTAATACAAATAATAAACAACAATACATTTGACAAAACAAATGAGCATAATTATTTGTAAAGAGTACACTCTCAATAGCGGTATTCATTTTCCTTCATCATCTACCTTTTCTCCTTTCTCACTGTCCTCAATGATTTGTCCTTATTTCATTACGATACCTAATTTAAAATAGGCTTTTCAAGACAGGAACCTTGGTTTTGTCTTTAAAGAATCAAATATCCTTTTTCCATTAAATGAATAATGATAAATAATTGGTCAGTCCTTCCCAGCCCAGTAATAATTTTTAATCACATGTCTGAGTTCCCTCCAAATGGTCAACCTCTTCCTGGAACTTGAGATACACTCAATTATACACATTCTAGGTGCAGCCTCATCAAAGTCAAATTGCACATTTTAACAAAAACTAAGGCTGTCAAGCGATTAAAAAATTAATCGTGATTAATTGTGCTGTTAAACAATAATAGAATATCATTTATTTAAATATTTTGGGATGTTTTCTACATTTTCAAATATATTGATTTCAATTACAACAGAATACAAAGTGTACAGTACTCACTTTATATTTTTTATTACAAATATTTACACTGAAAAAAACAAAATCTATAGTATTTTTCAATTCACCTAATAAAGAGATTGCGCTACAGTACTTGTATCATGAAAGTTGAACTTACAAATGTAGAATTATGGAAAAAAACCCCACAAAAAAAAAAGCCTGCATTCAAAAATAAAATCACGTAAACTTTAGAACCCACAAGTCCAATCAGTCCTACTGCTTGTTCAGCCAATTGCTCAAAGAAGTTTGTTTATATTAGCAGAAGATAATGCTGCCTGCTTCTTGTTTACAAAGTCACCTGAAAGTGACAACAGGTGTTTGCATGGCACTGTTGTAGCCAGCATCGCAAGATATTTATGTGCCAGATGTACTAAAGATTCATATGTCCCTTCATGCTTCAACCACCATTCCAGAGGACATGCGTCCATGCTGATGACGGGTTCTGCTCAATAACGATCCAAACCAGTGTGGACTGACATGTTCATTTTCATCGTCTGAGTCAGATGCCATCACCACAAGGTTGATTTTCTTTTTTGGTGGTTTGGGTGTATCAGAATGTTGCTCTTTTCAGACTTCTGAAAACATGCTCCACACCTCGTCCCTCTCAGATTTTGGAAGGCATTTCAGATTCTTAAATCTTGGGTCGAGTGCTGAAGCTGTCGTTAGAAATTTCACATTGGTATCCTCTTTGCATTTTGTCACATTTGCAGTAAAAGTGTTCTTAAAACGAACAACATGTGCTGGGTCATCATCCGAGACTGCTATAACATATAGCAGAATGCGGGTAAAACAGAGCAGGAAACATACAATTCTACCCCAAGGAGTTCAGTCACAAATTTAATTAACGCATGAAGAAGCATATGAATCTTCAGTATATCTGGCACGTAAATATATTGCGACGCCAGTTACAACAGTGCCATGCGAATGCCTGTTCTCACTTTCTGTGACATTGTAAATAAGAAGTGGGCAGCATTATCTCCCATAAATGTAAACTAACTTGTTTCTCTTAGCAATTGGAGGAACAAAAAGTAGGACTGAGTGGACTTGTAGGCTCTAAAGTTTTACATTGTTTTGTTTTTGAGTGAAGTTATGTAACAAAAAAAAATCTACATTTGTAAGTTGCACTTTCATGACAAAGAGATTGCACTACAGTACTTGTATGAGGTGAACTGAAAAAATACTATTTCTTTTGTTTATCATTTTACCAGTGCAAAATTAATATGAAGTGAGCACTGTACACTTTGTATTCTGTGTTGTAACTGAAATAGATATATTTGAAAATGTACAAAAACACCCACAAATATTTAATAAATGTCAATTGGTATTCTATTGTTTAACAGTGCAATTAATCACGATTAATTTTTTTATTGCAATTAATTTTTTTGAGTTAATCACATGCGTTAACTGCGATTAATCTACAGCCCTAACAAAAACATTTTTAAACACTATTGTATTTAACTCCTTTGGAACACTGCTTGCTGGTCACAGCTAGGAAGAAGGCAACAGGTTGCGCTGAGAAATGAACTATTGTACTGGAGGGAGCTTACTAGTGGAGTTCCTCAAGGATCAGTCTTGGGTCCAATTTTATTCAATATTTTTATTAATGACCTTGGCACAAAAAATAGGCATGTGCTAATGAAATTTGCTGGTGACACAACATTGGAAGTCATCATCAATAAAGAGGAGGATCAGAATATTATAATGGAAGATCTGAATGAACTTGAAGACTGGAATGACAGAAATGGGATGAAATTCATTAGTACAAAGTTCAAGGTCATGCATGTAGGGTCTAATAAGAAGAATTTCTGCTACAAGGTGGGGGCTCATTAGCTGGAAGTGACAGAGTAGGAGAGAGACCTGGCTGTGTGGGTCAATCACAAGATGACTATAAGCCACCACTGTAATGTGGTTCCAAAAAAGGCGCACACAGTCCTAGGATCTATTAGGCCAAGCATTTCCAGTAGAGATAAAGAAGTATTAATGCTTTTCTACAAGGCACTGGTAAGACCACATTTGAAATACTGTGTACAGTTCTGGTCATCCATGCTCAAGACAAATTTAAACTGGAACAGGTGCAAAGAACAGCTACTAGGATAACCAGGGGAATGGATAGGAGACTGGAAGACCTTGGCTTTAGTCTAACAAAAAGAAGGCTAAGAGGTAGGGTGACCAGACAGCAAGTGTGAAAAATCAGGATGGCGTGGGGAGTAATAGGAGCCTATATAAGAAAAAGACCCTTGCTCCATTATCTTCCCTTCTGTGCCAGGGAAGATAATGGAGCAAGTAATTAAGGAAATCATCTGCAAACACTTGGAAGGTGGTAAGGTGATAGGGAATAGCCAGCATGGATTTGTAAAGAACAAATCATGTCAAACCAATCTGATAGCTTTCTTTGATAGGATAACGAGCCTTGTGGATAAGGGAGAAGCGATGGATGTGGTATACCTAGACTTTAGTAAGGCATTTGATACAGTCTCACATGATATCCTTATCAATAAACTAGGCAATTACAATTTAGATGGGGCTACTATAAGGTGGGTCATAAGTGGCTGAATAACCGTACTCAGAGAGGAGTTATTAATGGTTGCCAATCCTGTTGGAAAGGTATAACAAGTGGGGTTCCGCAGGAGTCTGTTTTGGGACCGGCTCTGTTTAATATCTTCATCAACGACTTAGATATTGGTATAGAAAGTACGCTTATTAAATTTGCAGATGATACCAAACTGGGAGGGATTGCAACTGCTTTGGAGGACAGGGTCATAATTCAAAATGATCTGGACAAATTGGAGAAATGGTCTGAGGTAAACAGGATGAAGTTTAACAAAGACAAATGCAAAGTGCTCAACAAACAGTGAAACCATCAACTCACCCTCAATTAGTGTAGTCAAAAAGACAACAGGATGAATAAGAACAGCTGTTCTTTCCAAAAAAGGACTAATTCACCAATGTAGGGACTATACACATGCTTGTGTGTCTTTGCTGAACTGGGCCTAAATTCATTTCATTTTTTTGTATCTTAGTTTACAATTAATAGTAACAGGAAAAAAACTACAACAAAGGTTAAACTGCTAATGTACTAGACTAGGGATCGGCAACGTTTGGCACGCGGCTTGCCAGGGTAAGCACCCTAGTGGGCTGGGCCAGTTTATTTACCTGCTGACGCGGCAGGTTCGGCCAATCGCGGCCCCCACTGGCTGCGGTTCGCAGTCCCGGGCCAATGGGGGTGGCGGGAAGCCGCGGTCAGCACATCCCTCACCCGCACTGCTTCTCACCGCCCCCATTGGCCCGGGACGGCGAACCGCGGCCAGTGGGGGCCGCAATCGGCCGAACCTGCCACGTCAGCAGGTAAATAAAGTGGCCCAGCCCACCAGGGTGCTTACCCTGGCAAGCCACATGCCAAATGTTACCGACCTCTGCGCTAGACCATTGCTTATCACACCACACAATCTTGTCATTGTTTCCTTGCGCTCCCCCATCTGTTTGTTGGATCCACCTATTGTCTCTCATCTTATATACAAACTGTAAGATCTTTGGGGCAGGGACCATCTTTCTGTTACACATTTGTACAATGCCTAGCACAAAGATCCCTAATTGAGGACCACAGCTACTACCAAATACAAATAATAAAGAACATTTTGCAACATTATACAAAAACATAATATCACAGCTTTAAGACTGCTTTTAAACCTTAGAAACTTGGGAAGGTGGGGCTAATAGAGATTAAAAGCCTAAGAGAAATGTGGGAAAGACTGCAGTCCACCTAGTTTTGGATTCAATTACATAATAACTGACTCAATCAGCTATCACGTCTCAGAACAGCAAACCCCAAGCCAAAAAGAAAACCACAAAATGAGACATAAGAAAGAAGAAAATTTATAGAAAACTCCCCTGGCTTCTACGCACTGTCCTACTTTGTGACTCCTCCTTTTCGTTTTTTTGTTTGGTTGGTTTGGTTTTGGAGGGGCAGGGAGGGAGGGCACATTGAGGCTATGTGTAACTACATTAAGAATCAATAATATGATCTGTCAATGGTTATTAGACAGAAACAAGAGAGAGAAACATAGAAACACATCCAAAAATTTCTCCTGGCAAAAAAGACAGCAACATTTATTTGCAGTATTGACTGTGAAAACAAAATGATCCAGTTGGTCTGATGGAGAAAAATACCACCAAAAACAACACATGCCTCAGAGGCTGGACAAAGGAGGAAAAGTACAGATAACAAATTTACAAGAAAAAGGATCCAAACATGTAAACTAACGGTATATAATAACCTATAAATAACTGTTGTTTCCCAGTAAAACATCAGGAAATGTTTTTATAATAGGTTCTTGATATCTAAAATTTGCAAGTCTTTTACCTTCCAAATTCACCTTTACCAATTTGTGTTTAAAGCAGAGTCAAAGGGAAGGACAGAAGAAAATCCATCTATATTTAAGAAGGTTATTTTGCAGTGTTTTCTGGGAAAAATGAGAAGTATTGGCACTAAAGTCAAATCTGTTTTTTTCACATTTACTTTCATTTAAAAAGGTGTTTAAAGTAACAGGTCAAGTGGATTGGATTGCTACAGAAACATTTTAAAATGATTTCATGACCAAAGTGTAAGATATATTTTAAATGAACCTATATAACTTCACACCTACTGTTGGCATATTTAAAAATTCAAAGGGAAATTTTACTTAGTCTACTAATACTAATACTTAGTCTACTAATAAGAAATTTTTGGTTAAAACAAAAAATAGCAAGCCAAATTTCTCTCTGTTACATTGTTTTATTATTTGCAGTGGAATCTATTCCTTATCAGGAACTGCAGCCCCAATGCTAGGCAATCTATACACATGTAATAAAGAAAAAAGCCAATGTCTGCCCCAGAGAGTTTACAATCTTCGCATATGACAAAAGACTATAGGTGAAGGGGGTGGGGTGGAGAATATACATTGGAGGAAGGAAAGAGGTAACAGTATAATAAACCCGTTTGTTTCACTAAGTAGCACTCAAGAAAAGAAGGCTATGGAAAACAGAATACAACTATCCTAGGTGATTTTATTACACTAAAGCAGCTACAAATACTGTAGCTTAATAATTATGAGAGAGAGAATAGACTAATGTGCAGCTGTCTTGGACTTGACCACAGTGATCACGTTATGCTACACCCAACAATAATTCCAGTGTAACCATGTCAAAGGTAGCTAGAGTAATGTGATGAACTGAAATCAGGTATCAAGGTTTTATGTTTTGAAATAACTTGACTTCCTAAAGTTAAGGGAATATTTTGAATCTTTCTAAAACTTCACAGAGTGAAAACTAAAAATTCTTTGGGTCCACATTTTCCAAAGTGCTCAGCACCCACAAGTGGGACCAGATTTCAAGAGCAAGCAGCCCCTGTGTTTGGGTACTTAAGTGAAGAGGCTGGATTTTCAAGCAATCATTTTCCTAAAATTTGCACTAGAACAACAAGAGCTGCTGGATGCTGAACGTCTGCTCTCTTGTTATTAAATTACACACAGGTAAAAGTTTTAGAACCTCGGTTTACTTCAGAGGATGGTCTGGATTTATCCCAATTCCCTTGCCCCCAAATTATTTATGGTACAATGTGGGTCTACAGTGCTCCAAGCATGTGTTATCACAAATTCACAGAGAACTGTGTCAGTTCCCATTTGAGAAGGCAGATGGAACATCTTTTTATGACCATCACTAGTTACTATCAATGCACAGGTTGATACAGGATACTCTAGAAGTAGGGTAAGTCAGCATGGTTTCCTGGAGGCCAGCCTTCCCATCAGCAAAAGCTCTAGTCTCCACTAATAAAGAAAGCAGGATTCCCGAAGTACTGCCAACAGGTTTCCCACGAAGCAAGTGTAACTTATTAAAGAGACAAGGTGGGTGAGGTAATATCTTTTATTGAACCAACTTCTGTGGGTGAAAGAGACAAGCTTTCGACCTACAAAGAGCTCTTCTTTGGGACTGGGAAAGGTACTTGCCTCTCTCACCAAACAGAAGTTGGTCCAAACAAGATATTACCTCACCCACCTTGTCTCGCTAACATCCTGGGACCAACATGGCTACAACAACACTGCAAAAAACTTTTAAAAGGCAGACAGAAAATTGACAAAGTCACCTATAACCAAAATAGTTTGTGGCTAATCTTTTTTCACAAGATTTAAGAGGGAGATGCTGAGAAACTATGTTGACCTCCACAGGCAAATTAATGGATGGATTTCACTATAGCAGTCCTTGCTGGACAGCCTGGGATGCACCAATGCCTGCTTCAAACAGTGGTGCTCTCTCACATCACTGGATAAAAAAGCTGGAAATTAAACACAGTACCTTTGAAAGCCATCCCAAGGGCATCCAAGTGCAATACCAGTAGAAAGGCTTCCTGTGCAAGCAAATTTTGCTTACTAGAAAGTCCCACTCACTGCAATTGAATTCTGCCTTAGAAAAATTATTTGATCCTATGAAAGAATTTGATGGATTTCCCTAAGATTAAAGACACAGCTGAAAACAAAACTGCACAACCCTCCCTTTCCCTTATGCTGCAGTGCCTATCCACTCCAAAATACCTATACTAAAAGAGGTTAAGGTGCCACAGTCAAGTACTCAGACGTTAGTAAATGCCAAAATTAAGAATGCTTGTGCAGCCTTAATTCTCTTGCCCCTATTCCCCTTCTCCTCCTCACCCCTCTATATTCCACTCAGGCAACTTCCTCTTCCATGATGCCAGGTACCAGCAGGGGGTATTAAGAGTACAAAAAAGACAGTCTCCATGGTCTCAGTTCTGCTGTTTGGAGCCACAGGTCCCCAACTAACCAGAAAGAGCACTTACTAAGCTCCTGCAGCCTTGGGATTGGAGCATGCTCAGTGTACTCTTGGGGCGCAGTATGCTCCATGTGGTTGGCATGGTGCTCTGGTGGGGTGGAACACATTCAGTTTTCATGAAGTGTTCAGACTATTTTTCTCCCAGCTAAAAACCTCTACCAAGCATGTGCAAAGAGCTATTTTTCAGAAGCGTATAACTTTGCCAAGTTTGGGTAGATTTTCGTGGGGATAGCAAATGGTACATCCTTGTCCCCAGGAGACCCTGATATGCCAAATCTCAAGTGCTGTTCCAAATCATGCAGGCACCAGAGCTTCTCAACAAAACAGTTGTTTTCCAATGTTACATTGTTACAACATTTTTCCTTAACCTTATTCTCAGAAATGGCAGAACCATTTTTGTTCAAACTATCCCCCAAAATTTAGTCTTAGACAAACACCCAGCATGGAAAATTTCAGCTCAATTAGTAAAAGTTTGGCAAGTTGTACACAACTGAAAATGGAGTCTCATTATATAAAGTATCAGGTAACCCTGCCTATGGAAATCACTACTAGTTCTGCCTGTAATACAAATAAGTTGATGGAAATGGCACTTGTGTGTATGTGTGAGAGATTTTGGTTCTGACAAAGGTGCTACAGTGATTGGCAGACTGAAGTCCTATTCCTAGAACAGGTGTATCATGGTCAAATGAGTGCAATCTTCACTACAATTTGACAACTTGCCTCAACCTTGACTGCATGGGACTACCTCTAAGACTGAGTGAGAAGTCTAGTCCTTGGTCTCCCTGTTGATTCTTCAAGAAGAATTTAAATTATTGCCAGTGCCGATAGGTTGTTTTCTTTAACAGCTGCCTCTTGCTTGGCTCTAAGAATTGAAATCAACAGACATCAGATGGTAACAACTTTCTGTCACCAGTCACCCAGGCTGGATTGAAACCAGTGACATGGAGGTGTAAAACATGATATCCCATTACCAATCCTCTGATCCATCTAATCCCTATTAAATTCCTTCTTTTGGGGTGGGGGGTGGGTGTAGAGGGCAGGGAGAAGGGAGGTCACATTCAATGAATTTGCAGCAGCATATTTAAATATGTAAAACTCTACAGGGTACAGACCCTTGGACCAAATGGAATCTGATTCTAAGCATTATTTTTATATATATTTTACACAAACAAAAATACAGAAGAAAAATAGCACAACATTGAAAACATGGAAAGCGTGTGCTAACATTCACCAACTTCGGCAGTTAAAACTTGAGTTAGAAAATAATACAAAGAAAGTTTTGGTTCTTGGCAACGATTTGATATTTGCCAATTGCACTTAAATATATTAATCAAGAGTAAGGTCTGACTGTATACAAGGATTTGCATTTTACCCATAGGACTTCCCCATAGTGTTCAAGTCATATTTGTCTTAACATTTTTTCATGTACATTCTCAGACCTCAAGACCTCCTAAAGGTCTCGTCTTTCCTTCACTGTCCACAAATTGTTACCACAGGGCAAGGGAAGCCTTTGGCTTCTCCTCTTCATAAAAGTTTCATAATGATGGTTGTCATTAGAGGTCTGGTGTTAGCTCTCTGTGAGAAACGTTTGGAAGTACATATGGGGTATTTTCTATGACTCAGTCTTAGATTATACTGTTTACGGTATTTCTAAGCCTACACTTAGAAACAGAAATTACTAGTTTACCACAATTTTGATTCCCTACCAGACTAGATCAGGCACTGGATGTTGCTTCAAGTTACAGTATCGTCTTCAAGACTGAAAGACTGCACACTGCTCTCCTACTTACCTGATCCACTTTCTTTTCATAAACTGAATGTTTCAGTTTTTAGCTAAGCTCTATCTTGTGCCAAAACTGTTTTGAAAGCCTGTGCACACAAACCCTTCAGTATATTATACAGAACCTTTGTAGGCCTTCAAAAATCTGTGGCTGTTGCTTTTATAGAGCACTGATTTTTAATGAATAAATGGTTTTGTGTAGATGGATATGAATATTTTAATATTTATGAAAATACTGCATTTTGTCCTAGTATCCACTTAATATTTGTGCAATTGTCAGTTTCAGTTAACTTCATGAAAAACAGACAAACTGGTATCATTGCCAAGCTCTTCAAGTACTTACATCCTCTGTCTAATAAGCCATCTCCAGCTGCAGTGTAGAGAACTGACAGGGTGAGTTAAGATAGCAAGGTCTTGTGACCGACCCCTGTACATCACTGGCACCAGAGAGACTAGACCAAGGCTCCAGCCTCCAAGTCTTGGCATGACTACTTCCTGACTGACTGGACATATTTCCAAAGCTTCCAGTCTCCTTTCATTCTGTCTTCTGCTTGGCTAGTCCCTTTTACCTCCTGTAATCACATTTACTGAGGTTGGTTGTTTATTTAGTCACTTTTAACAAACAACTTCAACTCCATAAATTTAAATAGCCATACACTAAAATATTTAATTGTATTTTTATCTATTACATTTGACATGATTGGTTTTTACACCTCATAATAAAAGTTTTTCTGAGACAGTAATGTTACCAACATCCTTGAAGGGGGAAAAATGACATTGATTACCCAAGTATTATACTTCACTTCAAATGTAAAATATTACCCTTCCAAAGACTAGGTACTGTACAGCTACAGAGCCACCACTACAAGTTAACCATTTTAGTTCTTCAAACGGGGACCTTATATAGTAAGTTATTACACACACAGCAATATGTTTTATAGACCTTGAAATAAGGTCTAATGGTTACAACGTGGCACTAGGAGTTAGGACTCTGGGATTCTATTGCTGGTTCTAATGCCAACACACTGTGTAATCTTAGTCAGGTCACAACCTTTTTGTTTCCTCTCTTTCCCCACCATCTATAAAATGGAGAGTATACTCAACAAGTGTATTTAGGCTTATCTGTAAAACATTTGGATGCCCTCGGATTGAAGCTGCTATATTTGGTTATGTGGTTTAAGGCACTGGACTGAGATTCAGGTGCTATGGGTTAATTTTCTGGTTCTGTGACTTTCTGTGCAACCTTGGGCAAGTCACTTAGTCAACAGAGCAATAAACAATACCATGAGACATCTTCATCAAAGCCGTAATTCAGCAAGGTACTTCAAGCGTAACTTCAAGCACTGAATAGTCCCTAATGTGACTACTCCTATGCTTATAGTTCTGCACCTGCTAATACCTTGCTGAACTGGGAACTGAAAGACTGGTTTCCAGAAAAAATTCCTGAATTAAGACTAAGGAACAGAGGCCATGTAAAGTAAATTGTCCAAGTCACCAGATTACTATTTATATAAACAAAGGCAGTGTTGCATGAGGCTATGGTACAGGTCAGCTGACAGACCTGAAGCTACAGACAGCTACTATGTGTATATGATTCCAAATTGCTTTAAGAATCTGTAATGATTCTAAGAAACATTAGAGAAAGAGTGAGTGAGTTCCAGTCCCAATTTATGGATAGATGCACAAGAGTAGAAGAGACCCACATTTTGGAGAATAACTCCACCATGGATATGGAAACTTTCAATGACAATGATTTTGAGAACTAGCTCTGAAGCAGAAACGAATGCAGGCATGAAAATCCACCAAAAAGACAGATCATATTAACAGAAATATTATAATCAGCAAGGCACAGAAACAATCAGCTCCATAAAATAGCCAGTGTCCAATTTAGAGGTAATCTGTGAATTGCATGAACAACTTTGAAGCCAGTATGGAAACTGCACAAACCAAAAAAAAAAATAGTTTTCAGTCTTACTAAAAATCCTTTCTCCTTTCAGCCTCATCACATATAATTTCATTAGCTCTCAACATGCCACAAGATCTTCCAAACAAGACCTGATTGTTCAATAATAAAAATTATAGTTTCCCCAAAAGGCAAGTAAATAAGCCACATCTTCCAGTCAGTATTAAAAAATTAATGAAAAGACCCATAGGCTTCAGATGGAATAGCTCGTGTCTTAATTTTCAACACAAGATCTCATATTTTCCAAAAGCTTTTATTTTTTAAAGGGACTTGCCACTGACTTTTATGAAAGTGTGTATCAGAAGCTTGTAAACATATCCCCAAACCCAAACTGGTCTGATAAACTTACAAGTTATTTATTGGTCAAGCAGTCAAATAATTTATTTCTATGTATTCATAGATATGTCTTTCAGAAGCTTTAGGTGCATTTGTTTTTAAAAGAAGAATTAAACTGATGCACTGCATCATCTGTGGTGCCTGGAAACTTCTCCATCCATGGCAGGAATAATTTGTCTCAGACTGCTCTCTCCCTGAAGACTGCAAATTTTGTACATGTGAAGTCTTGTCACAACCAATTTCTCTCTCTTTCAGAAGCAGAAAATCCCTACTCCAGGACAGGATCTGGTATCCTTTCTTTCTTTACACACAAATCCACTTGCATCAATATTATATATTAAAACGTGAATTAATCCAAGGAACAAAAGATTTATCCAGCCCCGAAGCATCTTGTCATAATGTAATTGAGTGTTTTTATAGTGCGCCCAAAACTGACTAGATATATGTCCATAACATTAAACATGTATGATGTGAAAAAAAATACAATAAAAGATTGTGAGATACTCAGATGCTATGGTATTGACGCTCTGTAAATCTGTTATTGATCCAGTAAGATCCAGTAAGATAATCTAAAGATAATGTACCACTAACAATACACGTATAATCAAAACAATACATTGTAATTATTAATTTGTATTAGTGTAGCATCTATAAAACCTAGTCATGAGCCAGGACCCCACAACACTAAGAAAACACATGGTTATAGCCATATAAGGGTGCTTACACTGTTACAGCTTATTTCCTTAAGGGAAAGATGATAAACTACAATATCAGTATAAAACATCTTTATACCCAGGGCCGGCTCCAGGCACCACCAGCAGGTGCTTGGGGCGGCCAACGGAAAGGCGCGGCATGTCCAGCTCTTCAGCGGCAAGTCCCTCAGTCCCTCTCAGAGAGAGGGACCTGCCGCGGAATTGCTGCCGAAGGACGAAGCAGCGGTGGGAGAGCTCCCGCCGAAGTGCTGCCGATCGCAGCTTTTTTTTTTTTCCTGCCGCTTGGGGTGGCAAAAACGCTGGAGCCGGCCCTGTTTATACCAATATGAGTACATCACAGTCAGGATTCCCAATTCATCTACTTCAGTATAAAGCCTCACGCTCCTAATGAAAATAATTAAATCGGTACCAAAATCATGTGTAAACCAGGCTTAGATATTCAAGCAATTTCTGTAAGCCACTCTAGCTAGACTGATCAGTATTAGGTGCAGACATGCAAGAGAGAAATACATGCTGTAATGTTTAATTGCTGCGCCATTAACTGATTAAGTAAAATCTTCATTTAAGACATCAGTGCTGTAGTTAAAAGGGACCCAAAAATACATTCAGAACAAAATTCTGAACACACATATTCAATATATTAACCATCATGGCGCAAGCTTTTATTACCTCCCACATTTCTCACACAGACATTAGAGTTTAATGATAAGTCGCCCACATGCATGCATGATTATAATTTATGGATGATGGACCATGTTCAATTCTGGGCAAAAGCATTTGGCATTCTAGCAGATTATTATGTCCCTTCCTACGCTTGAGAAAGGATACAATAATGATTTACATAATGAACACCACACTTCATAAGGAATTATGTCTAGCACTACACCCACACTACCAGAGAGAAATATAAATTATCTTTTATAAAGTCTTTCTTCTTTTCTGCAATCTGCCTCCTAATGAAAAGAAATTGTTAGCAAAAATGTCAAGCCTACAAAATGCAGGGATTGTCAAAATTTAACTTTATTAAATAATAATTGCAATAATTACAAGTTTGAAGGTTGCCATCTGCAGTGGTTGGCATGTGTTTGTTCTAAAGCACTGTTCAATTCTTAGTGAAAATTAAATTTCAAATCCACTAACTTTACTGATCAAAATGTATTCAGTAGTGGGAGGTGCGTGGTTTGTGCTGGGGCTGTGGACTAAATTTTCTCTTTCGTCCTGGCGTGTAGATGCCCAGCAAGCGGAGAGTGGCCCTAGATTCTTTTAGGCTATGAAGAGAGGTATCCATCTTCTCTGTGAAGAGCTTTGTGCCTTCAAAGGGAAGGTCTTCAACGGTTGACTGCACCTCTTTAGGGAAGCCATACAGATGTAGCCATGACGCACACCGCATAGGGTGACCAGACAGCAAGTGTGAAAAATGGGGACGGGGTGTGTGTGTGTGTGGGGGGGGGGGTAATAGGAGCCTATATAAGAAAAAGACCCAAAATTCAGGGCTGTCACTATAAAATTGGGACATCTGGTCACCCTAACACCACATAACCATCGCAGTGGAGATAGATGTGGCCACAGAGACAAATTTTGCTGCGAGGGCTTTGTAATTGGCAATTTGAAACTATAGTGTGGCTGAGGAGTAGGCTTTCCTCCCAAAGAGGTCCAAACACTTCCAAACCCGGTCGTAGGGAGTGGACCTCATTTGGTGTAGATGGCCACAAGAGTTCACAGCGTCCACCACGATGGAATTAGGTGGAGGGTGGGAGAAGAAGAATTCCGTTTCCCTAGCTAAGACATGATATTTTTTGTTGGCCTGCCTGCAGCTAGGCGCCACCAATGCTGGGTTCTGCCATATGGTTTTTGCAGAGTCCAGGAGAGCCTCATTAATAGGGAGGGGTATTTTAGAGGACAAAGAGGAATGTAGTATGTCAAAGAGCTTGTGATGGGTGTCACTGAGGGACCAGTAAGATCACTTCTGCTTCCTCCTTTCTGTTCTTCTGTATTACCCTGGTGATGATGGGTACTGGATGAAAACCATAAAGTAAGCCTTTTGGCCACTTGAGCAATAGAGCATCTATGCCCAGGGCTCTTGGTACCCTTTTTCTTGCTAAATATTGGTGAACCTTCCAGTTTGCCTTGGATGCACAAAGATCCAGAATCGGACCTCCAAACTTTTTTATGATCAATCAGAAGGATTTGTTGTGAAGAGTCCTCTCTGACTGACCAATTTTTCTCTGCTCAGGCAGTCAGCCATCACATTGCTGGTGCTCTTGATATGCAAGGCCCCAACAGCCTGTAGATGGGTCTCCACACATCGCATCAACGATGATCGGGGCGACTCTAGGCACCAGCTAAACAAGCAGGTGCCTAGGGCGGCAAAATATATGGGGCGGCATAATGCTGGGGCCCCAGCTCAAACTGCAAGCAGCATCCTGGGCTGGATCCTGACCGCCCCAGGGGGCGGTAACCAGCCTGTTATTCTGCCGCCGGGTGCGGCGGGGCAGGGAGCCGGCTAAGTGGGGAGCGTGTCCCCGCCACTCTCGTGTGGGCAGCGGCCATCCCCCACCCCTCAGGCGGGAGCTGGTAGCCCGGCCCTGCCCCGGCTGCAGAGGATGGACCGCTCCTCCTCGGCTTGTCCCTGCCACTGAAAGCCTAGGAGCGGCCTGTCCTCTGCAGCCGGGGCAGGGTTGCGCTACCGGCTCCCACCTAGGAGGGTGGCCGCTGACCGCGGGAGAGCGGCGTGAACAAGCCAAGGAGGAGCCGCCTGTCCTTTGCAGCCAGAGCGGCGGGAGCCTGTAGCACGGCCCTTCCCCGGCTGCAGAGGACAGGCGGGGACACGCTCCCCACTTAGCCAGCTCCCTACTTAAATCTGAAATTTCATGGTATTGTAATTGTAGGGTCCTGACCCAAAAAGGAGCTGGAGGGAGGTGACAAGATTGTATGAAGGGCTGCGGTACTGCTACCCTTACTTCTGTACTGCTGCTGGTGGCAGCTGCCTTCAGAGCTGGGCAGCTGGAGAGCAGCAGCTGCTGGCTGGGAGCCCAGCTCTGAAGGCAGAGCCACTGACAGTAGCAGCACAGAAGTAAGGGTGGCATGGTATGGTATTGCCACCCTTACTTCTGCGCTGCTGCCTGCAGAGCTGGGCCCTCAGTCAGCAGCCACCATTCTCTAGCCGCCCCGCTCTGAAGGCAGCAGCCCAGGAGTAAGGGTGGCATGATACGGTATTGCCACCCTTACATCTGCGCTGCTGGTGGTGGGGCACCACCTTGAGAGCTGTTGTCCAGGAAAAGGTGCACCTGTATCCCCTTCTGCCTGAGAAAAGCCACCAGAACAACAAAGACTTGTGTGAACATTAGAGGCATGGATGACAGTCTAAAAGGCAGTGCTTTGTATTGAAAATGATTAGTCCCATGATTAGTCTCCAAAATCTCCTGTACACCTGGTGAAGATAGGCAACCTTCAAACTGACTGACAAAGTAATCCCCCGGCAGATCACTTCCACTGTAGACTTCAAAGTCTCCATCTTGAATCTGGTCCTCCTTATGAACTTGTTCAGGTATTTTAAGTCCACCACGGCTCTGTCCTCCCTGGATCTCAGGAGTACCAGAAACAAGATTGAATAGTGGCCAGAGACTATCTCTGCTTCAGCTATTCTCTATATTGTGCCACTTTACAAAAGATGATTCATGGCAATTAACATATTTCAGCTCTTTTGCAGAGTTGAAAATACTGGAGAAGGGAGAAAACAACAGGTTGGAATCCTGGAAAATCCTATGGCATTCCCTTGTTGAACCACATACAGAACTCATCTGTCCAGTACAGTGGGAGATTATAGGTCTTGAATTTTAATAGTCTCTTCCCTAGGAGTTGCTGACCAGACAGTCGGGCATTTTTTTCTGGTGTTGGAATTTTCATTGTGGGAAGATTGGTCTCTCCTCTTTCCAGGCTTAGACTTGTTCCATTTGCTTCTGCTGTAGTCTCCTTGCATGAAAAGACTATTTAGACCTATAATAAGGCCCGGCTACCCTCTTTTCCAGATTTGGTGTCCCGGATGTAAGGTCTTATTTTATTTACCTGAGGATTTTGCCACCACTTCATCTAACAGCTCCCCAAGAACGAACCTCCTACATAGTTCCAAGCCGCTAACATGATTTTGGCCTGTATATTTCCTTTCCAGGCTCACAACCAAAGGTGCCATCTGGTATGTTGGTGGCTATGGCATGTGCTGAAAACATCAAAGTATCCCTGCCTGCATGGGCTATGAATGCTGAAGCCCTAGAGATTTTCTTTAACTACAAACCTAACTGCAATGATCTCTTAGCCTTTTTTTGGCAGTCTGACTGCCAAACTGTTAGTCCAAGCCAGTACTGCTCTTGCAAATATGTTGCCGTAGCAGAAGTCCTCAGAGAGGAAGACTTTTGGCACTGTGATATTTTCATTCTGCGATCATTGGGTTCTTTTGGGAAAAAGTCCTCTTCCATCAGTATAGTGTCTGTCTAGTGCTGAAACTGCTCCATCCTCTTTCAGAAGAGGCACAAAATCTGCTTTGCTATGGTGCATATTGTAGAATTACTTGGCACACCGGAACAATCTGACAGACTGTATCTAGTGTTTTCCATTTGGTCTCAATTACTTTTGCCAAAAAGACATGAAGGGAAATGAGTGGTTCCGATTTTGAACCAGCTGGAAAATACTTTTTTGTAATTTCTGTACCCATCCACTCTTTCTTCTTAGAATCTTTTTCTAATGGGCTCATCCGACAGAATACCCAAGTGTCTAATCACCTTTTGTAACATCTCAGATGATTGAGTAGGAAAAAAGATCCTCCTAGTTCACTTCATCCCGCAATTCAGTCTCTGAGATTAAGAGTTCATTTTCCTCCTGTGAAGAAGATCCTGACTTCCCTCTTAACTTTGTTTTTTCCCCTTTTGGACTTAGATTGAACAGATTTCCTAACCTTCTCCTCCTTTGGTAATGCCCAGGAAGATGAGGATGAAAATGAATTAAATGACAATAAAGATGAAGAAGAACCAGACACAAAAATTCTATTCTTTTTGCTATTCTTTTCCTTTCCGTGTAGGAAAATCTTGGGAGCAGAGCCTTTAGCTCTGGCACCCTCTGGTGATGAGTCACATGAACTGCTAGTCCAAGAAGAACAGGCCAGTTTTCTCCTAAATTTAAGAGTTAAGGTCTTGAAAAATTTTACTCCCTACTGGATGTGGGATTTGGGAACCTGAGTCAGATGACTCCGTTAACAGGCAGCTCTATATCTTTGCCCCTTTGAGAGTGAATAGCATGCCTGCAAAAGGACACTGCAGCTGCTGCTTGGTGATCACAAGATGGCGACCTCTGAGGTGAAGGTGTTTTCATGCCAAATCCAAGGGCTCCCGTGGTCCAAAAGGAAATTTCTTCCTGAAGGGGGATTCCCTTCTTCTTCCCTTTAAAACAGAGCCACAGAAGCTAGAGTTCAAGGACAACACAGTTCCTACAGGTGGAGTTTTCAAAGCCCATCACCAAACGAGAGGTCATCTGCACCCTACTCACTGAACTTGATTGAGTTTGGTTCCTACCACCAGAAGAAGCATGGCCTTGCTGTTAATGTTGTGGACTGGGAATCTATAGACCTGAATTCAATTCCTGTTCTGCCAAAGGCATGCTATGTGAACTTGAGTAAGTCTCTCTGTGCCTCGGTTCCTAATTGCAAAACAGGGATAAACAACACTTTCCTACCTCACAGCAGTGTTGAGAGAATAAATTAATTAAATATTTGTGAGATATTCAGATATTACAGTGATAAGGGCCATATAAGTCCCTTGAGTACATAGATATTCTTATCCTATGTTTCTGATTCTCTGTCTCATGGACCGTAGAATCTCAGGAAGTCCCTTCCCAGTGTGGGGAAAATTGAGATAGAAGGGACAGTCTTTGAGAGCCAGTAATCTTCAGTCTATACACTTATCCCATTCTCTCATGGCTGGGTATATTCCCGTAATGAGAGCAGACTGTCAATCACTTGCTCAGTACGCTTATAAAATTTCCAGATGACACCAAGCTGGGAGATGTTGCAAGCATTTTGGAGGACAGGATTACAATTCAAAATAACCTTGACAAATTAGACAACTTGTCTGAAATCAGTCAAATGAAATTCATTAAAGACAAATGCAAAGTACTTTACTTAGGAAGGAAAAGCCAAATGCACAAGTACAAAATGGGGAACAACAGGAGAGGTGGCAGTACTGCTGAAAAGGATCTGGGGGTTATAGTGGATCACAAATTTAATATGAGTCAACAACATGATGCAGCTGTGAAAAACGCTAATATTCTAGGATGTATTAACAGGAATATCATGGGACATGGGAGGTAACTGACTCTACTCAGCACTGGTGAGGCCACAGCTGGAGTACTGTGTCCAATTCTGGGCACCACACTTTAGGAAAGATGAGGAGAGATTGGAAAAACAGCCACAAAAACTATAAAAGTTTAGAAAACCAGACCTATGAGGAAAGGTTACAAAAACTGGGCACGTTTAGTCTGGAAAAAAAAGATGGCAGTTCTCAGATATGTTAAGGGTTGTTACAAAGAGGACACTGATGAACTGTTCTCCATGTTCACTGAAGGGGGGACAAGCAGTAGTGGGATTAATCCATAGCAAGGGAGATTTAGGTTAGATATTAGGAAAAACTTTCTAACTATAATGATAGTTAAACACAGAATAGGCTTCCACGGGAGGTTATGGAATCCCCATCACTGTCCAACTGTTCTTAAAAAGCTCCAAACACCTGTCAGGGATAGTCTAGGCTTACTCAGTCCTACTTCAGCGCAGGGGGCTGGACTTGACATCCTGAGGTCCCTTCCAGCCCTACATTTCTATGATTCTGTGGTTATTCACTGGGACAATTTTCTTAGACTGTAACTGGTAGATCTGCAGGCTATATATTTTATTTAGCTCCATTCACCAATTTTTTAAACTTGTATTAGTAATATTCTTCCCATCTTAATTGTCTTTTTTCCTTTCCTGTGTTACTGCATATGACAGGGGTGGCCAAAGTTACTGACCCTATGAGCTTCATGCAAAAATCTGCCAGGGCTTGGGGCTTCAGCCCTGCAGGGAGTGGGGGTCTCAGGGCTTCAGCACAGTGGGATGTGCCTGCCGGGGCTTGGGGCTTCAGCAGGAGTGGGGCTGAAACCCTGAGTAGGCTCACGAGCCAGTCTGGCTACCCCTGACATAGGACATCCTAGCAATATCCTTTGGATCAGTGGTTTTAAATGTGTTTACAAGAGGACAATTTTTTTTCTTACCTTTAACAACTATTTTTTCTCTGAAGAGACAATTGCCAACCCAAAGGAATCCTTGCTAAAGTACCTTGGTTTACTTTACTGGTTCTATTTTTGTTACAGATATGCAGCTTTGCAAATAGTTGTCTGGGGATTTTTTTGTTCTGCAGCTATTAGTTTGTAAAGTGTGATGCCAAAAATATTGAGCAGAGCTGCCCCAGGGGAAGAGCAATTCTGATGGCATCTTTTTCCACATATTAATAAACACAGTTTACTAATGTATCTATATTAATGTAGTATGTATCCTTGGGGCATTCCATGGCTAGCTTTCTAACATTTTGAAAATTGCCTATTTATTGCTACTCTTTATTTTTCTTATCTCTTACCCAAAGTCTCATAAAAAGCTATGACTAGCATTGAATTTTTCTTGTTACAGCTAGTATAATAATTTACTATGAAATTAACATATTTAATCCATTTTCCTATATCTTGGCTTGATACTGCACTGTTGAAGTGAATGGAAATTTTGCAACTGGCTTCAATGAGAGCAGGATCAGACCGCCTGTTTGGTAACACAATATTTGTCTCATTGGATCCACTTTATTACAATTTCCATTTCAATGTTTCATAATTCTTTGTAGGAAATTAACAGCAATTATTGTAAAACTTATTTGAGCCTTCACTGTTAAGTGTTCTTCAATAGTGCACAGAGACTCATAGTCTTTCACAAAGTGCCATTTAATCACCTAGATTCAAGTGATTCTCAATGCAATAGCCAAACATCATGAAACATACAGAGGATGGAACAAGGTTTTCTAATGGCTTGAAAAAAAATACATAAAGTTTCAGGGTATGTCTACACTGTAATTAGACACCTGCAGCTAGTCTGTGCCAGCTGTCTTGGGCTTTCAGGGCCCGGGCTAAGGGGCTGTTTAATTTGCAGAGTAGATATTTGGGCTCAGGCTGCAGCCCAAGCTCTGGGAGCCTCCCACCCCACGGAGTCCTAGAGCCCGGGCTCCTGCCCAAGCCTAAACATCTACACCAGGTGTAGGCAACCTATGGCACGCGTGCTGCCTTCGGCATGCGAGCTGGTTTTCAGTGGCACTCACACTGCCTGGGTCCTGGCCATCAGTCCGGGGGACTCTGCATTTTAATTTAATTTTAAATGAAGCTTCTTAAACATTTTAAAAACCTTATTTACTTTACATACAACAATAGTTTAGTTATATATTATAGACTTATAGAAAGAGACCTTCTAAAAACATTAAAATGTATTACTGGCACGCGAAACCTTAAATTAGAGTGAATAAATGAAGACTCGGCACACCACTTCTGAAAGGTTGCCGACCCCTGATCTACACAGTCATTAAACAGCCCCTTAGCCTAGCCCCATGAGCTCAAGTTAGCTGGCATGGGCCAGCTATGGGTTTTTAACTGCTGTGTAGACAGACCCTCAGCCACTTGGGAGAAATCTAACCTCTATCCCTTTCATTTATATTGGGACCAAGAGAATAACACAAATCCTGAAGCAGAGACATCCCTGATATCGAAATCCTGCAGAAATGCAAGAACTACTCTCACAGTATAAAATATATTAACATTTCACAATGTAATAAAGGAGTTCACTTTTTTCTCCATTTCTTTAAAAAAAAATCAGTAATTACACTTAATATTAAAAGCTGAATCTCTCATATAAGGAACAACTGCAGACTCCAAGATCAGTAATTTTTTTAAAAGTCTGCTAAATCTTAGCAAAAAACCAAATTGAATATCTTAAAAACATGTAGGAAAGGGATGACTTCAAGGTGCAGAATCATAGTGACTGTATTCATGTTGGTATATTTACAATTGCGTTAGCATTTCCATTATAAATCTCTGCTGGGGGGAAATTTCAATCTGGGCTGAATTCCAAAATTAAATTATTTGTTTTTTAAATAAATTTGTAAGGAAATTGACTCAGTTACATATAAATGATAAGACAGTTAAACAGTGATTTCAGATGCTTTTGGGGCTTTCAGTAGTTCCCCAAAAACATTCAATCATTAAATTAAATTTTTATATGTGATTAAGTAATGTCCTAGGTATTGGGGTTTGGTATTTGAGTTTAATGAAGTACATTATACCACGCTCCATGCACCAACAGCTGATCAATTTCTAAGCAGAAACTGTTGAAAAATACATTTATAGATGTTGATATGGGCTATTTGATCAGTAATACTTGTACTAATCATTTTCATGATAATTGTCCTGAATAGGCAAAATACCATTTAGAAAATACATGCTGAACATAAATGTATATTCAGCTGTTTTGAAAGGCAAACGCTCACCAAAATATACATCTGCTCAGGTGTGCAGAGTGGCTGCAGCTGATCAAAGGGATAATTGCAGCAAAGGCACCCCCAGCCTTGATGTGAGGTACATGATGGACTACATGGACATACTCTCCATGGAAATGGAACATTTCTTTAAACGCACAAATTATGATTTCAGCAATGGTGGTAACCTGCTTCCTACTTTTGTCCCATTCTCATCCCCGGTGGCTAAGGGATGTGCAGAAAAGGTGTGGGTTTTGTTGTTGTTGTTTTTTAATTAAATAAGATTTGAAATTCATGAAATCATGAAGATTCTCCAATGCACATATTAGTAATGTATTGGTGCCTGCTATGGTTAGTTAGAGACACTACCTCATGCCTCCTAACACACACATTCATATGAAACTGCATGCATGCATGCATTATTGGACTAAACACATCTTGTGTTTTAGCCTATACTTTGCCTCATCTTCCATCTGGTTGAGATGGAACTGAAATGCGAGACTATCAATTCTCTGACAACTGTTGATCACACACTTGTTTTTTTGTAAGTGTTAAATATAATTTATTTTTCATTGCTCCCGGTATGGTAGGCAAATGAGCAATGAAGAAGGTGTGTTCTTATTTCCTCCATTACTAGAAATTACAGATTGTGAAAAACTTTCAGGAAATGCCCTTTGGTATTCAACTTTTTCCATGAGAAAACCAACATTTTTGGCAAAAACTGATTGGAGCCGATTCCTCTGCAACAGAGTGAAAAGCTTTCCCCCACACACACTTCACAAAGTGATCCCACTGAATGTCACTGGGACTCTGCACGGGCACATGGGTGTGCCTGTGTGCATCACATTACAGGATCATGATCTATTTTGTTTAGGTCCCTTAACCCCACATTGTCATCTGAGTAGTATGCCTAGAGGGGCATATATGGCACATCTTATACAATAATGATTGGTTCTATTGCTCATTAATTACAGTGGGGCCTACCCACTTTAAGATCAGAACTGCCTAAATATATGCTTAAACAGAATTTTAACATGGCTCCTTTACCAGTGTAGACAAGGACCTTTTACAACAAGAACTATGATCTGAAACTCCCCCACAGTATACTGAGGGGAGAATAGCTAACATGGTTTTCAGCAAAAGATTCCTTTCTCAAGTTGATCAATGTGCCAATCCATCCCACAATTTCCATCTCAGTTTCCCAAAGCAGTGCATTCAGGGAGATTTGTCTAAGGCCTGGTCCACACTAACCCCCCACTTCGAACTAAGATACGCAACTTCAGCTACGTGAAGCAGCATGCAGGCTCCCCCGTTGACTCTGTGTACTCCTCTCGCGAAGCAGGAGTACCGGCGTCGACGGCGAGCACTTCCGGGATCGATTTATCGCGTCTAGACAAGATCCCAGAAGATCGATTGCTTACCGCCGGACCCGGAGGTAAGTATAGACGAACCCTAAATCACTGGTGCCCTGTTGGCTAGTAGGAGGAAGACTACTTTTGTCTGCATCCACACTGGCACTAAGTTGATTCAGACTGTTCCAATTATGCTTTAAGTGGTTATCACACCGGCTGAAAAGTAGTCTGCTCTAAACCACTTATAGACAATTGTAAACTGAGGATTTTTGAGTGTGTAAACAGTGTATTACAATCATCACAATGCTTTAACCGGTTTAAATGTTTCTAGTGTAAATCAGACCTTAGATGCTGGTGATATACTCTATTATGGCAAGGACCAAACCTAAATAACTAGTTCCAGAGACCTGACAGTTTCAATATACCTCCTCCTCGCCACAACTTCAGCAAGGTGTGCATGTGTTGTGGAGAGAGGGATTGAGCAGGAAGAGTAGGGATGATGTTTTTTTCACTGCTTGCTCATTCCACAACTCTCTCAAGAGGACGAAAAAGCAAGACTCCTGACATGCCTGCTCCCTAATCCTCCAAGGGGAGAAAGAATTTTTTTTTTTTTTTTTTTTTTTTTTTAAAGATTTTCCCCAATTTTCTTGGACCACTATACTAAATGTGAACACCTATCCGGATACCTCACTCTTCAGGGCTCTCCTAGGAGTTTTCAGAGACCAGCCAGTAGAGAGACTGGAGGTCCTGTAATAGCAAGAGCAAGATCTGATCCAAACTGCCTTCTGGATAGGCCTTTAGATTTCCCCACCATCACCACAGTGCTCTTACCAAGAAGGGTGTGAGGGAATGTTCATGCAGGAGGCTGTGGCCTATAGGACTAACCTGCTTGCATATATCTTTTCTTATAGTTTAAGTACTTGGTTTATTGTAATAGGTTTATAAATTTATATTAAAAGTAAGTTTGGCTGTAATGCAAGAGACCTACAGGCCATATCCTGTATGTTAAGCTAAGGCAAAGTTAGCATATCTATATTAAGACCTTTTACTCAGAAAGCAAAGTTGACCTATATCTTGTTATCTAAATAGATGAGTACCCACGCCTATGTCCATGACCTTTTATTTAGGCCAATAGATCATGGAGAATGGCATAGCGGGTTTTTCACAGACTTAACAAGTACACCACAAGAGACTGAGGTGCGTACCTACCGGTCATCAATACGCACATACATATTAGCCTATGGGGTAAGTGTACCCTGACATTTTTGTGGGTGAGGAATGAAATTTGGGCATAAGAGGAAGGATTTCGGGCATTTGCCCTATAACAGAGGTGACCCACCTCAATAGAGTACTCCAGTTCTCACTTTACTCTATTCTCACTTACTTCCTCCACTCTATCTGTTCTATCTATCTACGATGACTGCTACTATTAGTAGACTATACTTGTTCTTCTTAAACTTTAAGTTTCAAAGGAACTAGGCTAAACTTGGTTTCCCTAAGTTTTATTCTTAGTTTGTTTATTAGGTTTTGATTCAAAGTTTAAGTTAGTCAAGTAAACCCTAGTCAGCTTTGATAGCTCTTAGCATTTTCTAAGCACTGCATCCCTCACTCAAGAACTGAGAAACCTGAATCGCAAGGCTGTTCCTGTGTCTCTTACCACCAGGTTATCAAGGACGGGTGTGAGTATATTAACCAAAGCTTTGTTGCATATAATACTATATTAGCATATGTATCTTTTGAATAGCAGTAATGCAATTGTAACTTTGTAACTCTGGGTATTTTACCATTTACTTACTATTATTAATTTTAATAAAAAGTCTTTAAGGCTATATCTGTCTCAGTGTGAGCTTCCAGTCATATCCCCGAGGGTCCTTTGTACATTCTGTGGAGCCTGATTCAGGACAAGAACTTTTATCTTCTGATCAAACAGATTGGCGAGCCTAGAACCCATACTAATTAATATTGATGAAAATTATTATTAAATTAAAATTAAATAAATTAAATTCCCATATTATCCAAATTAATATTATCAGTACACCCTAAATCAGGCTACAAGGTAGCAACATAGTGGGCATTTTCCAAGGTCACTCTCCATTCTTTTAAGCCTACTTTATGCCACTTATGAGGTGCAAAGTGAATTAAGTGGATTGGAGAATCTGGCCTTCTATATTATAAATAAAATATGGCTTCAAAATGAATGCCAGCTGCAGCTGATTTGAGTAGCTCTATTGCCATATACAAGCTGTCAGCAGAGCCTGAGTGAATTACAAACTTACATATACTCCAAGGACACATATTAGGCCTTATGTAACCTATAACAACAGCTGTTTAATAAAAAAATTAATAGTAGTTTATGTTCCTGTCTGAAATAAATGGACTTACATTGAACTGATTACGTGTTTTGCGTTATAGTTGTTAAGATTCAAAATAAGTTATTCCAATAAATGAGATTAGTATGTTATTTTGTGAACTAATATGCAGTCTGGTTGGAAAGTGAAAGTTATTTTTCTACATTGAAATTGAGATCTTATTACCATGCGCACGTTCACTGATTACAAATTTTCATTATGCTGAACAAATAGCTTCAAAACACTAATGAAACCAGGAAAGATGTAAGCACATTAAGCTTTTGTAACAAACAGGATTTTAAGATTATTATGGAAGTGTCAGGATCAACTCTACAGTTAAGATTGTATTGAACTTTTTCACTTGATGTAGGATTCAAACCCCTCTTTTTCCACAGTTCATTCATTGAATTTAGTCTCCAAGTTTGCCACACACACTGTTCAGAGGAAAAGTGGCAACATCTCAGCTCTGTTGCTGTTAGAGGCTGGGACAAAAAGGCAAGTTTGTCTTACAGGCAGAGTTTGGATCTCCGCCATAGAGAGGTATCTTCTCTGTCTGGCAAACCTCTTATGGTTTACGAGATGGAAACCTTGCTCACTAAACTGTAGCAAGTCCATCAGACCAGCACTGACACTGGTGAACCTTATCAGGTCCTTGAAAATTTGGGGGAAAAGAGGGCTATACATGGGGTGAAGGAAAAAACCCAGGATCTGGGGACTAGCTAGCTGTGTAAAGGCACATGCTTAAGTGCTTTGCTGGATCAGGGTACTTGGCACCTTGCAGGATGATCAAGCCTTAAATAACGAGCCTGTGGTAAAGAATGACCTGACAGACTGCAGCTGAGCTACAGAGAAGTAGGGAACGGCGCTAGGAAGCATGGCTCTTTGCCATTCAGCCTGCCTCCCTCAGGCCACCTCCTCAGTTGCATGCTTCTCCGTCTGTTCCATTTTATAGGACTGGGAAATGAGGCAGGCTGGAAGGAACTGAGAGAGCGAGAGAAAGTGGGGAAAGGGGAAAAGATTCCTATATACTCTCTCCAGCCTCTTCCATCTATCCAACCATTCTCCTTGCCACATTCCTCTTTAAATTTCTACTTTTTTAAAATTAAATACCTCTGATTAGATTCTGGTAACTACCAGGTAAAATTATAGTGCAACTATAATACTTCAGAAACAGATTTCATTTTTTAGACCTCCAGGCCTGTTACCACTAAAATTGATGGCTAAAATCCTCTTGACTTCAGTGGGAGTAGGACTGGGCCCTTATAGAAAACATTTAAAGTTATAGAACATTTAAACATAATTGCAAATAAGCATTTTAAAAGCTGGCAAGGGTAATTAGCCTTGTTTTAAACTATTGCTTATCACCTTAAAAGGTGAAAAACAGTTTAAAACAATTACAGCTGTACATCTTGGTTTTGTTAACTCCAGCTTTAAAGCGGTTTTTGTTAGGCTCGGTCTACACCACTGGGAAGGCTTTGCCAGGACATCTCTACCGTTATATCAGCAAAATACCCCTAGTGTGGACACAGCTTATATCTGCAAAACGGCGCTTTTGGTAGCATATCTCAAGCTTCTTTCCCCTTTTTTCCTTCCCATCAGAATATGTTATACAAAGCTATGTCAGTCACAAATAACCCCTCAACACACCCCTGGACTGGCATAGTTATGCCAGCAAAAGTTTGTAGCATAGACCTGGCCTTATGTCATTTCCAAATCCACAAGGGAGTCAAATTACTGGAAGGTGAAAACAAATTCCTGTTGTGATACTAGTTAAACTTCCCTATAACTCAAAAATATATTTTTAAAAGTGGAAATCCATTCTTTTCAACAGGACGTCTGTTCCTAGGTGCCACATTCTTTTCCTGTTAATAGTGTTTTTCTTTCCCCCAAATGAGTCATTCTGGAAAATGCCACTCACTTGAACTTGAGAAGAAACTGACAAGCTAACCCAACTGTCATGAAAAATAATGATCGTTGCTATATATTATAACTACCACACACCAACCATCCCCCAGTTGCAGCCACCAAAAAAAAAAATCCTGAATCTACTCATCAATAATCGCTGGTGTCAGGAGGAGGAAATAAAATAAATCTGCAACAGTTAAAAAGTTAGGTTTACCACTACACTGTTATTTTGCTAAGCACAGAATCACTATTTTGGCCTTACAATTTGGCTGGGAAACTCTTTCACAGAAATAAGGAAAAAATGTTTTCGATGGCTTGTTCAAAAGGAAAAATAGTCATTTATCAGAGGTTATGTAAAAATCTCATACTTGTGTTGAAAATTCCAGTTTGGCAGAACACATTTAATTAGAGCTGGCTCTTTTAAAACATTAAATTCAAAATAAATATGTTTGCTATAATCATGTGAAGGGTTTATCCTAATCCAACAAAGACAAGAATTTTCAGAATCAAAGCCCTCAAAAACCTTAGCTCACCCTTTATTGGACCTACATGTTGTAGGAGTCATGAAGAAAGTGCACAATGGATAGGAAACATGGCTGCAATCCCTAGGACCAACAGCATAGATTAAGGATATAATGAAGGCTTCCACATTCAATTTGTTATTTTCCAGTATTTTAGAACTTTTTTATTCCCCCACAAAAAACTTTGTTAACTAGGAACTAAGATTCCTGAAGTAAAGAGAAGAACATTTTAGTTCATACAGACCATATTGCAAATATGCACAGACATCCATGCAACACATGCACAAAAGATAACACTCTGTCTACCTAACAGGTTTGAAGCTGGTGCTACTTTTTGTATACATGTCCCTGTCTTCCATATCTTCTCTCTGTCATTAGGTGCCGGCTGAGGTTAGGTTGATGTGACATGATACTGACATGAAGCCAATAGCAAATTAGCCACTGGGCCAATGGGGTCTGTGCCGAAGGGCGCCGGCAAATTGGGGGTCCCTGGAAAAATGGGAGTCCCTACACCCGACCTGCTCCACCTGGCACTCCTGTTGGGGGAGTGGGGTCGGGTCACAGGGGCTTGCCCCACTCTGCCCGCCTGGCGCTCCTGGCAGGGAGCGGGGGAATCTCCCACACTGCTTCCCCAAAAGAGTGCCAGGCGGGCAGCCAGGTGGGGTAAGCCCCCACACCCTGACCCCATTTCCCTGACAGGAGTGCGGAGGGGGGCCTGCAGGAGGAAGGGATAGGGAGGAGCCCCCACTTGCTCTGGCCCAGGGTCCCACAAACCCCTAATCCGCCTCTGCATGAAGCTATCGCAATTAGTACATTACTTGTCATGTGCATACTTGGTTCCTTGTGTCAGTGGTGTGCATACTCACCAGGAGTGCTTGTATCGATGTACAGTGCAGTGCACAAACGGTAGAAAGCCCATTGTGAAAGTCACCACCATCCACCGACCGTATTTTGAGAGATCTTGGCAATGCATAATGACCCTTAAATAAGTCGCACAAGGATGACGGGAAGCATGGGGTCAACTTCCCAGTTTACAGCTATCTCCATCCCATAATGTCATTGTTATCCCATAATTTTTACAACTTTTTCAAAATCCCGCAAATCCGCATGGCCCTCCTCACTGTCCACCATCTCGGACAGAAGCATGGAGCCTGCACAGTTCTGCACTACTGTCATGAGCGTTGCAAGCACAGGTTGCACAATCTGCAGTATCTGCAGGTCAGCAAGAAGAACCAACTCAATGGTGAACATGATCATTTCTTGAAGAGGAAAGGTGGGTGAGGTTAATATTTTTTATAGAACCAATTTCTATTAGTGAGAGAGATGAGCGTTTGAGCTACACAGAGCCTTCCTCAGGTCTGGGAAAGGTACTCTGATCTTATATTTAGCTGTGACACTAACAGATCGTTTAACATAAGAATTTAGCACATATTCTAAGACAATGAAATATTTCTTGGAGGACAGACTGCTGTGGATCACAGTGAGAACCAATTCAGGGTTGTTGGTAGCATTCATGGAGCAGCTGCAGATGGTGGAGCGCCACTTCTGGGCCTGAGAAACGAGTGCTGACTGGTGGGATTGCATCATGATGCAGGCTTGGGATGACGAGCAGTGGCTGCAGAACTTTTGGATAAGAAAGGCCACATACCTGGATCTGTGCGCTGAGCTTGCCCCAGCCCTCCAGCACAGGGACACCAAAACGAGAGCTGCACTGACTGGAGAAGCGAGTGGCAATCACACTGTGAAAGAAAGCCTGCAACGCCAGATTGCTACAAGTCAGTCAGAAATCAATTTGTAGTCAGGAAATCCACCACAGGGGTTATAGCTGCCTGCTGTGTCTTGCACAATACATGTGATGCAAAAGGAGAAAGTTTCCCCTGGAGTCGAGGGGGGAGCTGGAGTAGCTGTCTGCTGAGTTTGAACAGCCAGACAAGTGCTATTACAAGAGTTCTGCGCAGAGGTATAGCACTCAGGAAGGCTTCAAAAGACAGTTTTAATAGTGAGCCATAGTAATGTGTTTTGTTGTAGTGTGCTCTACCTGGCCTTGCTCTTTTGTGGCATGTTAGGAATTGTGTGGTATTGCTGTACATGCAGGAATATAACATCGTCAATACATCTGTTAATTTTGTTTGTGGCTATAATAGACATTTATTTTGTAACAGAATTCAGTGCAAAAAAAAGAAACCGTTAAATTTTAAAACTAATATATTTAAAATTTAATAAAACTAAATAAATTAAGAGAACAGAACTTATGAAGGGGAAAAGAACATTTATGTCCATTTCAGTTACACATACACCAACCATGGCTTTCACAGGTCAGTGAAACTGTGCTTGTCATTAATGTCCCCTGGAGTGGAGTGGTAGTGCAGCAACTCCTGATGCCACCTGGAATGTTATTGGGGGGGGGGGGGGGGGGGGAAGAGCACAGGGAGGTCCCAATGTTGAGTTCTCAGTGGGCTGCAGAGGGAGGTGAGTCCAAGATTGTTGAACCTGCAGGTCCACCAGAGTCTGCAGCATCTGTGTTTGCTGCCTGAGAATCCCCATTTCCCAATCATTTTCCTGTGCCTTTCTTCTCTCCACTATTTTCCATCTCCAGGCTATCTCCAACATTCATCCTCCAGGCCCTATGCTCACAGCCCAATGCAGCACAGACTTGCAGGATCTCATTCAACATGTCATCCTGAGTCCTCTGCTTTCCCCTCCTCACCTGGTTCAGATGTTCCATGGGAATGGAGGGGGAGACTCTGAAGGCCACAATAGCAGCAGCTGCAGATACACACGGAGGTGCCCTCGTCAGTCTATTCACTATGGAAAGCGAAACTTAAGATGCAGAACTAACTCCCCTTGCTCCCCTAAAGTTTTAAGCACTACATTCTCACCTCTGCTTGGGACTGCTGGTGCACGGCGCCTGTCACAGCACCCACCATGCTGAATATGGTTTGCTGGGTTAGGGTTAGGGACATGAGGAGGAAATTGTTCAGTTGCACAAATCTTGTAGTATATGGCAACAGCGAATATTGGCACTATTTTCCACAGGCAGTGCTGATTTTAGTGGATATCTCACTCCTGAAGGTAAGAGAGAGAGTCAACAAAGCTGCTGCTGGCGTCTTTAAGTTGCCCGGGCCCATATGCTGCTAACCTGTATACTGCAATGGTGCCTGCTGAAGTTATCGTTGACTCATGTGGGAAAGTGTCCTACCATGGTGGAAGAAATAAGGCAGCCATCCCTACAAATCTTTGGTAGAGGATTGCAGAGTACCTCCATGAAAATTTCATTGAGATCTCTCAGGAGGATTCAAAAGACATCACTGTGTCCTTAAACAAATTGCTCCATATGCTCACCCCTCCCCCCCCAATCTATAGGGGAATAAAAAGCAGATAATGCTTTGTTATACTGTTACCTCTTCCCACATGAGTAAATTAATGAAAATTTAAAAGGAGTGTCCTACTTTTTTGGGGGGAAGGGTGGAGGAGGCACTCCTGTAATAGAAAATTTATCTACACACTTATCCAAGGTTTCTTCCCCTACATCGGGCTTGCCCGTGCTCGATGGGCTGAAGTACGCTGGAGTCAAAAATCAGTCCTAGCTCACTGCACAGCTGGATCTCCTGGTCGCCTGTCCCCCTTCCCTCCTCCTCGCTGTTCACAGCAGGTGGCTGCGTCTCAGGCTTCTCGGAAGTATCCACGGTGGTGTGTGGGATCTCCGCCAAGTGTGACGTGCAACTTGTTATAAAAGCAGCAGACCTGCAGCTCGACACTGAATCAATTGTTGGCCTTTCTGGGCTTCTTGTATGCCTGCTGGATCTCCTTAGCTTTCACATGGCCTGTGTCATATCCCTTCTCCTGTATCCCCATAGCAATCTGTTTGTAGATGTCCATATTTCTACCACTGGATTGGAGCTGTGCCCGTGCAGCCTCTTCTCCCCACAGCCCAGGAAATCCAACATTTCCTGTCTGTTCCAGACAAAAGCACACCTGGCACGGCATGGTCAGCGGGGCAGTTGCACTCAGCAATGGAGAGCTGGGACATCCATAGTCTACATGACCCCTGGCAGTGCAGTTCACAACTGTAACCAGAGCGATCTGTGTTGGACACTGTGGGACAGCTGCTGGAGGACTGTGAGGGTCGACATAGGTAACACGGTGTCTACACGTGTGCTGCATCAACCTCTATCTCGACATTGACTTAATGCTGCTCAGGGAGGTGGCGTTACTATGTCTACCTAATGGGGCACTTACAGTGGTGGGAAACAAATTTTAGTGTAGACACATGCATTACTAGTGTGATGCAAGGCAGCTTACGTCAACTTTGTAGTATAGCCCAGGCCTGAGACAGCACTCCCCTGTCAAACTCACTAGCAAACATGCAGCTTTAACTAGAACCCACACATATATAGGACATGTTGAATGCTTCTTTACATTACATTTACAACTAAATGACCTATTATTGAACACCTACATTACCCAATGTAACAGACATACTATGGCATACAAAAATGTATATTATCTGCAGTCACAATAGACACAGATACCTCTGATTTTTAACCATAAAGCACACCACACATATACTGTTAACCAAGTTCATCAATACAGCCAGTGAGACAAAATTTAACCATTACACATTAAGGTCATAGGTAAGGATGCCTGTTTTCAGATAAACTTGATGAAGTTGTGTGCTAGCTCTTGTATACTGTGGATGTCCCAGCATGAGTATATTTGCAATATGGCATATATGAGTTCAACCATTTATTTTGAGGCACGGGGATGGTAAAAACCTCACTTCAGCAGAAAACACATTAGACTAATTTATCTTTATAGGCATCCCCAAAAGTTATGCTTTAAAAATCACTTATGTGTAACACATCTTAACAGTGAGTTGCAAAGTGAATCAGAGCCAGGAGAATAACGATTTTTTTGGTTCACTGGTAGTACCAAAATATATACAATTGGGGGGGGGGGGGTCATTATGGGGTCAAACAAAACATTTAGTTTGACCCCAAAACAAAAATGTTTCATTTTGACTTTGAACAATTTTTTACTTTTAAAAAAATATATATTATAAGGAAATTTGTAAGCAAGAAATTAATCAAAAAAATTAAACCTCTAGTTTAGAAAATGTCAAAAATGAATCTTTTTAAATGTTTCAGATACGTATTTTAGGGCTTTTTCCAGGTTTTTTTTAACCAAAATAATTTAGCAACATTGACACAAATTCACAGAAAGTTTTGGTGCCACCAAATCTGCATCTTCCACTGAAAAAAGTCTGTCAAAAAATTTCACCCATCACTGGTCACAACACTTACAAAGATCTTCCATGAGCACCAGGACACCACCTGTTCTGTACATCGCACATACAATTTACAGAACAACTATTTTAGAAAAGGTTTGAGAGTCTTAAAACGCTACTGAGACAGTGGCACCTAGTGGTTAAAGCACTCAACTGCATCTCAAGAGACCTGGGTTCTATTTCCAACTCTGAAACTGGCCTGCTAGGTGACCTTAAGCAAATCACTTCACCTCAGTTTCCCCTTCGGTAAAGTGGTGATAATACTGACCTCCTTTGCAAAGAGCTTTGAGATTTACTGATGAAAAGCACTAGTATGAGCTAAGTATTATTATTATTTGGTCTCTCTCTGCCTGCAAAGGCAGGGTCCCTTATTTACCATGAGTCCAAATATAACAGATTTAGAACAAAATTAAAATGTAGAATTCTAAAAAAAGTATCTATAGAAGCTTTGCTGTACTGTCCAGAATGCCCTAAATTTCAAATTCAATCACTCAGGAGCTCCTGGAGCTAGAAGCAAGAGTGTCTAGCAAGCAGAGAATCTCTCCTTTCAAACAATATGAAGCTTCTTTTCTCTGTTGCAGGACTCAGTAGTCCATCCTGGGTCTCAGATTCCTTTAATTCTGTGGGGAAATTCCACATTGGAGGAGACAAACATTTTTACAGCAAGGTTTTTTTGTTTTTGTTTTTTTAAATGTGGTTATTTTCAGCTGGCATGGATTTGGAATATTAGAATAATCTCAAGGAGATAAAATAGTGATTAGAATGCAGGTGAAGAAATTTAAACTGCATAGTAAGTCTAAATTCTGACATGGATACCACCACCCGATGCGTTGTGTATATACCTCTGGGTATTAACATGATACAAATAAATATATATCATCACCAGGTAATGTGAAATGTACTGCAGAACATTTGGTAAATAAGCTGGACCATATGGTCACCACTATTATTATTATTTGTATTACCAGAGCATCTAGTCATAGACCAAGACCTCATTGTGCTAAGTGCTATACAAATACACAACAAAAAAGATAATGCCTGCCCCCAAGAGCGTACAATATAAGACAATAGACCACAAATGGACAGACAGACAGATGGCTTAGCACAAGGAAACAATGAGACAGTATTGGTCAGAACTATAGGCAGTGATCTCAGCACATCAGCAGCCTAACCACTGCCAAGATTTTTGCAGACGTCATGGAAAAGGGGGATTTTAAGGAAGATAATCAATCAGTTTTGTGAATGTTTACATGGAGCTTTTCCCAAGTGTGAAGGGCAGCATGGGAGAAAGCACAAAAGTACTTGTTAGAAAATTTAACAACTAGGCGATGAAGGCTGATCCTTTCAGCAGCTTTCTGTATGGATATGACATAGTGTTTACTTCAGACCATTTACTTCAGCTAGCTTCAGGCCACTTCTCCAGATTGTCCAGATCATTTTGAATTTTAATTCTATCCTCCAAAGCACTTGCAACCCCTCCCAGCTTGGTATCATCCGCAAACTTTATAACTGTACTCTGTCTGCCATTATTTAAATCACTAATGAAGATATTGAACAGAACCGGACCCAGAACTGATCCCTGCAGGATCCCACTCGTTACGTCCTTCCAGCATGACTGTGAACCACTGATAACCACTCTCTGGGAATGGTTTTCCAACCAGTTTTGCACCCACCTTATAGTAGCTCCATCTAGGTTGCATTTCCCTCGTTTGTTTATGAAAAGGTCATGTGAGACAGTATCAAAAGTTTGACTAAAGTCAAGATATACCACGTCTACCACTTGCCCCCATTTACAAGGCTTGTTATCCTGTCTAAGAAAGCTATCAGGTTGATTTGACATGATCTGTTCCTGACAAATCCATGCTGTTACTTTCTTATCTTCTAGATGTTTGCAAACCGATTGCTTAATTATTTGCTCCATTATCTTTCCGGGTACAGAAGTTAAGATGACTGGTCTGTAATTCCCCGGGTTGTTCTTATTTCCCTTTTTATAGATTGGCACTATATTTGCCCTTTTCCAGTCTTTTGGAATCTCTCCCGTCTTCCATGACTTTTCAAAGATAATCACTAATGGCTCAGATATCTCCTCAGTCAGCTCCTTGAGTATTCTAGGATGCACTTCATCAGTCCCTGGTGACTTGAAGACATCTAATTTGTGTAATTTTTAACTTGTTCTTTCCTCATTTTAGCCTCTTCTGATCCTACCTCATTTTCACTAGTGTTCACTATGGTAGACATCCAATCACCACCAACCTTCTTGGTGAAAACCGAAACAAAAGTCATTAAGCACCTCTGCCATTTCCATATTTTCTGTTATTGTTCAACTCCCACCCCCACCCCGAGTAATGGGCCTACCCTGTCCTTGGTCTTCCTCTTGCTTCTAATGTATTTGTAAAATGTTTTCTTGTTATCCTTTATGTCTCTAGCTAGTTTGATCTCTTTTTAATACCAGGTACTCAAGTTTGCCCATTTTAGTATTTAAACTTACAGCATTTGTATGCAAGTACTTACAAAATATGTCACCTTTTAGCTGTGTGCCATTAAGTAATGTAATCGAATGGGACTCTTTTTCATTTGACTGTTTCCCTTCAGTTCCTACCTGTGCTTTATCAAATTCTATACTCTCCTCCTTACTCAGATATAGAGAATCCCCATTAATAGATCTTTCTTTAAGGGATGTCTCTGTCAGTATTCCTCCAGCTCCTAATTTAAAAACTCTTCTACAACCTTTTTAATTTTACATGCCAGCAAACTTGTGCTTCCATTTTCAAAATCCTTATTTATTGTGCCCTGCCAATGTATTTGATGCTGTATGAAAAAGAGGAGCACACAGGGCTTAACTTAGAAGTGTCAGGAACTGACCAACATGTAATTTACATTATCACTACACTGCCTCTTATTTTCACTTATGATCCATACTCCAAAGAAATTTAATATTCTAAAATGACAAAGAATACAATTCAGGCACACGAAGCACTAGCTGACTCATGTATGAATACAACGAGATATTCCTGGGGGAATTCTGCGCTATTGCGCATGCACATAATTAATGAGCCCCGCAGATTTCTAAGTTTTTGCACAGAAAAAAGCTTCTGCCAAAATGTTGCTGCAGTTCCGTCTTTTGCCCACGAGAGGGCGCTGTGGTGCAAGAATGGCAGCAGTTCCCAGCAGAAAATAACTTCTGTATAGAATCACAGAATATCGGGGTTGGAAGGGACCTCAGGAGGTCATCAGGTCTAAGTCCCTGCTCAAAGCAGGACCAATCCCCAACTAAATCATCTTCCACCTTTTGCCCACCAGAGGGTGCAGTGGCGATAGAACAAAGCTGCAGCTCCCCACCAGCAAGGGAAGAGAGAGAGCTGCCTTCTTCACAGGGGACCAGGTCAGGAGTCAGGGGCTATGGGGAAACAGACAGTGTGGGACTGCTGGGGGGTCAGCCAGGGGCTCATAAGGTCTAGTGGGGGAGGACAGACTGGGACAGGGGCTGAATAGGAGTGGAGGCACTGGGCCACAGGGGGGAGGGAGGTACAGGGACATAGTGTCATGGTACATTAGACACACATTGGGATGGAGGAAGGGTTACAGGGGAGTGGCTGGATGGGGGCACAGAGACATGAGGACACAGGGAAGAGGGTACAGGTACACAGGGAAGATGGGTGGGAGCACAGAGACACCAGAGTGGGGTACAGGGAAACACAGGGACAGGGGAGTGCCTGGGTGAGGGCACAGAGACACAATGGGCTAGGTGGAGGGGGGACAGGGAGACATAGGTACAGAGGAGTGGCTGGGTGAGGGCAGAGACACACATGGGACAGAGGCAGATGTGCCTAACTGAATGGGAGAAGCTAGGGGTCAGCCAGGGTCTGCATGGGGGAAGCTCCATAACAATCCCTCCCAGCCACCCCAAAAAACCTGTTCCATACTTTTCCCACCCATACCCAACAACCCTCCAAGTTCACACCCTGACTCCTTCCCAGCAATTTACTTCCCTCTTCCTCAGCTCCTCTGTTACCCCTGACTCCCCCAAGCCTTTGCACTGTTTTGGGGGGTGCAGGAAATACAGTTCTGTTTTGTAGTTTAAATAAATTATTACTCAGAGTTCTGTATTAATATACCTAGTATAGAATCTATTTGTCAAAAAACATTTCCTGAATCTTTTTTGTTACTTGTATTGTTACAAACATATTTGCTGACAGGTATTTTGAAAAAAATGGCCAACATAATTGAAACTGGTGTGATTATATTGTGTTATTTTGACAAATATGCAGAATTTTGCAGAATTTTAAAATATTGTGTGCAGAATTTTTATTTTTTTGTTGCAGAATACCACCACGAGTAAACTAGAGCAACACCTTAAAAGAAAAAGGACAAGACAAGTACGTCTTTTTTTTTCTGGGGTGGATCTTTTCTGGGGTGATTTCATGGGAAAATAGTGTTTTAAGAAAATTTTAAATGAAGACTGATTCATCATGAGATGGAACAATGGCAATGAAAGCAGAAGCATGAAAACTAGTGTGGGAGGACACCAAGGGAGTTGTTAGAAGTTTTGTTTAGGAAGAGTAAAGGGGAGAGAGGCATAGGAGGAGATTAGAACAGAGCACTTCAGAGATGAGGACAAAAAATTTGAACTTGATAAGGAAATATAGTAAGAAGGAATTCACACAGAGGCACCATGTGTGTGAAAAAGAATTTGTAACAGTGGCAATTTGAATAGATTGGAACAGGGCAAGCAGATTGCCGTATTCTCTATATCATTGATTTGAGGGCACGCAAATACTGTAATTCATGCTGCTTAACTTTCCTGTATTCCCACAATCCCATCCACTACACACAGGCCCAGTCTACACAAGTGCTGTATTTGTTTACTCCTGAGGGAATTTTGTGCTAATAAATTAAAAATTCTGCACCCAAAAAAAAAATTCAATAAATAAATGTGGAGGCTCTGCCATGGCAGTGGGGAGCACAGGCCACTGGCTGTACAGAGATGGGAGATCACTCTGCAGGCCCCCCACCCACCTCAGGATACAGACTCTGTAGTGAGGCTGCACCTGACTCTTGACAGTGCACTGCCTCAGAAAGAGCCCAGGGCCCTGCCCCTCCGCGCCAGGTGCACCAGGACAACAAGCGAGAGGGACAGAGTCTCCCATGCATGCACAGCGTTGGCCCCCAATCCAGGTGTGGGGCAAGTAGGCTCAGCTCAGTAGGATCAAAGTGTAGAGGAGCTTCATGTGGGGCGAGAGGGTTCATTGTGGGGCAATCTGGATGCAGGCAGCTTGGTGAGGGGTCTAAATGGGTGTGGGATCTGGATGCATAGGGGCTCGTTGAAGATTCCGGGTGCAGGGGGGTCCAGGTGATTGGGTGGTTGGGACTCGGCGGGGGGAGGGTCTGAGAGTGGAGGGGGATAGGGCTCAGCAGGGGTGAGTCCGGGTGCTGGGCAATGTTCCCTCTAATTTTTTCGACCCATGTGCAGAATTAATTTTGTTATGTGCACCAATATCAAGGTAACGTGCGGATGTGCACCACCAGTAGAAACAAAAAACTTAATATAGATATAATATATATTATATATATTTTTAAAAAGTTACCATAGGGATAATTACTCCAGGTAAGACAGGTCAGGCATTTTAGAACTCAGTACTCAAAGAATTAAATTTAAGCATAAGAGAGAAATAAATTATGAAATGCAGAGACCAGTCAAAAAACTAAAATGACAGCACTTTGAAAGAATAAAATTACAGAGAATATATGTGCATTGCAGGAAGTACCAAGTAACAACAAAAACAATAACACAAATATGTGTTGGGAGGTGAGTGTGAAAGAAACAGAGAGTGTGTGTGAGTGTGAGTGTGAGAGAGAGAGAGAGACACACACAGACTGTGTGTGTGTGTGTGTGTGTGTGTGTGTGTGTGTGTGTGTGTGTGTGCTGGCTGCTGGGGAAGTGTATGAGAGACCGTGCGCTGTCTCTTTAAGCAGAGAGGCACTCGCCAGTGAAGGCTCGTACAGACCACAGCAGCCGCATCTAATTCCCAAGCCCCGTCCCCCTTCTCCCGCTCTGTGGAGATGGGGAACATGGTGTCCCCTCACCGCGCCTCACCTCCACCCCTGACATCAGTACCCCTTCCCTCCTGCCCCTCTCTGCACAGCAAGCAAGAGGGTCCCGGGAGCAGCTGGCCAGGGGCTCCAAAGCAGAGGGCAGGAGCAGCGCAGCAGCAGGGCAGCGGGGGGAGGAGCACCGGAACACACATCACCACGGTGCACGGTTCTACTAATCAAGTGTGTGGCACTTGATTGACTCTTGCACGGTTGCGCAGCTTAGAGGGAACATTGATGCTAGGAGAGTGGGCCTTGGTGGGTGGGGTCCAGGTGCAGCTAGTTGGGGATCGGGGGGGGGCGGGGAGGTGAAGGCTTGCCGGGGAAGTCCAGGTGCGGGGGGGCTCATCAGGGTGCAAATTCAAGGGGGGCTCAGCAGCAGGTCATCTGGGTGCAGGGGGAGGGGCTCACAGAGGGTCCAGATGCAGGAGAGGGTGGGGCTTGGCAGAGTGGAGGTGTGTGGGGGGGTGAGGTTCGGGGGGGGGGGGGGTGTCTGGGTATGGGGGGGGGGGGAGGTAATTTGGCCATGGTAGCTGATGTCCCTTTGAAGTGGGCAGATATTGGAGCATGATTGGAAAGCCTGGGACTATGGAGGAAGACATGGAGAGAAACAGCAGGAATCAAGAAAATATATAGTAAAGGTTGTTTTCCATATCGTAAACAAGATCACAAACCATACAGAAACTCACCTTTTAAACAGTTTTAAAGTAGTTATCACTATATCCTTCTAAGACTGAAATAAGAGGAAGAAAAGTGGATTGGTGGGTAGAACAGGGACTGGGTGTCAGAACCCTCAGGATAACATGATTTTTATGAACAATATATGTATATATAAATGTTCAGTTATTTAAAAAAGAAGTGTCAAATTATATTGCAAGGGAAACAACTACTTTATAACAGATTCTGGGCACAATTCAAACACTGTCAGTGTCAGCATATTTCCCTATTAGAAAACTGTAAACAGAATTTGAAATTTTGAAAGAAATATGGGCTAACAGATATAAAGATGTGTGTGACTATATCTCTTTATGTGTAAATAGCACTATGTTTAGCACTATGCACTGTGTTATAAAGACATGCTCTTTTACCGCCTCCATGAGGAGATCCAGATACACAGTCCCAGTTGGACCGTAAAGTATTTCCTGGCAAATCACTCAGGGTCTGAATTTTAATACTCCTTAGAGAAGCAGTCACTGAATGGATTTCACAAAAGAATAAAATAGAAAGTCTACATTCCACTAGCAACACACTTGCACAGAGTAGTCATTTAACTGGTCAGATTTAAAAAAAAAAAAAGGAATGTACAATGTTTATTTAACATAGTAGATATATTCTCTTCTTCCCATTATGTAGCACTACTCATCTCAAAGGACTTTGCATACTATACACTGAACACACATATACAGAAATACAACCCCCCCTTGGCAACAACAAGCCAGAACTCAGCACAAAAGTGAGACAGATGAAAAGCTGTTATCAAGGACAGTAGGAAAAACCCTAATCTTAGGAAGATGACATAGGACCTTTAGTATCGTCTCAGCAGACAGTACCTCTGATTTTAAGCAGAAGACCAAACCACAACACGCTACATGGTACTCAGTTTATATACCGTGCCTGTGATGAAAGTAACTAACCATCAACATTCTAGAATCTGGATATGTTGGAGCATAAGGTCTGGTCCACACTTCAAACTTAGGTTAACATAGCTCCACAGTCCTGAATGCAATAGCTATGTTGAACTAACCATCATTGTAGATTCGACTAGGTCGAGGGAAGAATGCTACTGTCAACCTAGCTACTGTTGCTCAGGGAAAAACCTGTTACAGTGATGGAAAAAACCCTTTAAATCGCTGTATTCTAGGTTTACAGTATGGGTTACAGTGCCACATAGTGCCCATAGTGGAGGCACAGATAAAGTGTTGCAAAACTGATTAGGCCACTATCCCTCCAGCTCCATCAAGCAAGTACAACAAATAGATAATTATGTAAGTTTGTTCCTTCCTATTCAACCAAAAAAAAAAAAATTGTATAATCCTAGATTAAAACAATCAGAGGTGTTAAAGAGTCAATCAGTTTATGGTCACCATTTTACATATCTTCCAATGTGTAATTTGGCATAATTATTTCTAATTAATTTTTCTTCAATACACTTCTAAACAAGAGGAAAATGAAAATAAAATGCATGTAACCACCTTTCCACCACGTGCAATGATGCATTTAAGACTTATCTGCAATCGTTGCAGAGACAAAATTACTTCAAATTATAGCAGACATCCAGAAAAGGATGGCTTACAAGAATGATTCATATCATGTCTTGGGAGAAGCTTTCCCTTGTTATTACACTTAATATATTTAATGCAATTTTTCCTGTAGTACAGTAATTTAAGAGAAAACAATAACTGCCATAACTCTCAGGTTTCAAAGTAGCAGCCGTGTTAGTCTGTATCCAGAAAAAGAACAGGAGTACTTGTGGCACCTTAGAGACTAACAAATTTATTTGAGCGTAAGCTTTCATGGGCTACAGCCCACTTCTTCGGATGCATAGAATGGAACATATATTGAGGAGATATATATACACATACAGAGAGCATGAAAAGGTGGGAGCTGTCTTACCAACTCTGAGATGCCAATTAAGTAAGAGAAAAAACTTTTGAAGTGATAATCAAGATAGCCCAGTACAGACAGCTTGATAAGAAGTGTGAGAATACTTACATTGGGAGATAGATTCTTGAAACTCCCACCTTTTCATGCTCTCTGTATGTGTATATATATATCTCCCCAATATATGTTCCATTCTATGCATCTGAAGAAATGGGCTTATGCTCAAATAAATTTGTTAGTCTCCAAGGTACCACAAGTACTCCTGTTCTTTTTGCCATAACTCTTAGAACCTTACATCTTCAGAGTGGTTTCCCAATATTCACTACTTAAAGCCAAAGCGGTAGAAATTATGGCAGATTATTATTTTTAAAGTGCTATGGCGATGGATTCTATAGCAATATTCAAGATTGATAATGACTTGAATACTTGAGAGTGGCAGAGATTCTGAATTATTTCTAATTTTGCCCAGTTCCGGCTCCACCTTCCAGATCTGTCCTCAAACCTATTAAAACCTGCAAAAAAAGTCCTCTCTGCTGCTGGGCCCTGCTCCTGCTCACTCTTCCCTGCTACTGGTTAAATCCCCACAATCACAGGTACAGGTATTATCGCTGCAAAAGGAAATGAATTGCATGTGTAAACAAAACTTATTACACAAACTACAGATTTGGATAGCTGTTTAGAAGAAAGGTAAGACTTACTTGCCACCCCAGATGCAAAACCATAAAGCAATCCTCCTCCATCTGTCTGCTGCTGGAAGACATGGGAACCTGGGGGAGGGCTTCTCTCTTGTCTAATGAAGTTATATAATAATGTTTTCACAAGTCTGCTGGTGTATGGGAGACTGAAAAAGAAAAAAATCTAATATTTATCAAAGTACATGAAATAACTACATTGGTAACTGCACTAGAACTTAAAATTGAGATTAATATAAATATATTTGCACAAGAGGACAGGTATTAACCATGTGAATAAAAACTCAGAACTGGAATATTTAGCACCTCTACAGTGCATTCCATCCAAGCAATTTAGAGATCTCTGCAGACATTACCTAATCCACAGAGGCTTAATTCAGTAAACATCCCAGTTTTACAGAGGGGGAAGCTGAGGCACAATGAAATTAAGTATCTTGCCTAAGGTTAAATAAGACATAAGTAAGTTTAATATAATTTTTCCTGTAGTATAGTGATTTAAGAGAAAAAAAATAAATGCCATTAAATTCTTAGAGCCTTGCATCTTCAGAGTGGTTTCCCAATATTCACTACTTAAACATAAAGCCAAGGAAGTAGATAATAATAATCTGCCATAATTTCTAAGTGGTATGGCAATGGGTTCTATAGAAATATTTGAGATAGATAAAGACTGGAATAGTTGAGAGTGGCAGAGACAGCCAGGAATCGATCCCAGGTATCTCCGCTCACAGCCCAGTGCTTTATCCACAAGACCATCATTCTTCTCTTTAATAAGGAAACTTAGTGAGGTATGCAACTTGACCAAGTTATAGGTTTGATGCCTCCTTTTGTTCTTCAGAATGTAAATGGTAGCCAGGGTTGTAGATACTTGTTTAAAGAGTCTCTCCTAATGCTGGTCACTTACTCCATCTTAAGGACATTAACACGTATGAGAGTGGACTGATTTAAATCAAAGCAATTTAAATCACTAATTTTAATCAACAAGCAAGAAACCGTGATTTAAGTAATTGATTTTAATTGTGTTTTGCATTTGTACATTTTAGTTGTTTTCCCAAAGACAGGTTGAATCTCACTGGTTGATACCATTAAAATGTTTGATTTGCAACTACATAGAACCGTTACACTAAATTTAGTGTTGTTTCTTGCTAACCAGGAGGACACACTGTATACTCATTTATTTAAGCAATTATATAGCTAACTTTTTACTAGTTGACTAATATTTAACTTGTGATTTGAGTCAGGCTCTAATTGGATGGAAAATCAAATTAATTTGAAAATGCACAAAAAACATTTTTAATTAAATAAAACTGCCTTAAATGTGCTGAATACATACGAAAAAAGTTTATGAAAACATATTTTTCATTTAAAATTAATTTTTGTAACCCAAGGAAGTATTTGTAGTTAGTGAATTGAACTGTGTTTCTGATCACCACATCCTTAAAGATTATAGATTTAGTAGCACTCGTCCTCTCACATTAGTTTTTATCCATAGATTGGAAGAGGAAAACAAGCTTTCCTGCTTTTTCAACTCCCATTTGGTTTATTAACTTTGAATAAACTAGTTCAATAACCTGAAAAGAAGAAAATATTCTCTATGCAGTTGCAGATGAGGATACTGCTTTCAAAAGCTGATTTAGCATCTTAGCAAACTCCGGTTCCCCATGCTTAGGCAGTGATTTCCACCAGTTCAGTGGCTTGACTCTCTTGGAAACTTCGCAGCAAATATGTATTTCTTCATATTTTTGTATTTAATTTCAATGATTGTAATAGATTATAAATTTAGGTCTAAACATATGTTGTCAATTTCAAATTTAATTTTAATAGATCTATTTTTAATTAATAAATCTCTATTTAATTTAAATTTTAAAAAATCAGGGGGGGGGGGATTTAAAAATTCATTGATTTTTATCCATCCCGACACTTATGTTGATTTGCCCATTGCTGTACATGTGCGCCAAGCACTCTATCAGCTATATAAAAAGGAGCAAGCCGCAGCAGCAGGCCTATAGGAGAATTACTGTCTACAGCTAATATTGCCTAGGGTTACCATACGTCCTCTTTTTCCCGGACATGTCCGGCTTTTCGGCACTCAAACCCCCGTCGGGGGGGAATTGCCAAAAAGCGGAACATGTCCGGGAAAATGGCGGCTCTGTTTAAGAGCCCGGCTGCCTGAACGCTACCGGCTTCGGGCAGCCCTGTGCCTGGAGACCCTGCGCCGCTGGAGCCCGGGAGGGGAAGTGCCCGGCTGGGGGCGCAGGGTCTGGAGGCACGGGGCTGCCCGAAGCCGGTAGCGCTCCGGCAGCCCGGCTCTTAAATAGAGCTGCCGGGACTGGAGCCTCTAGCCGCCGGGGCTGTGTGTAACTGACACAGTGTCAGTTACACAGAGCCCCAGCCGCTGGAGGCTCTGTTTAAGAGCCGGGCTGCCCGAGCGCTACCGGCTTCGGGCAGCCCCGTGCCTGGAGACCCTGCGCCCCCAGCCGGGCACTTCCCCTCCCGGGCTCCGGCGGCGCAGGGTCTCCAGGCTCGGGGCTGCCCGAAGCCGGTAGCTCTCGGGCAGCCCGGCTCTGTGTAACTGACACTGTGTCAGTTACACACAGCCCCTGCGGCTGGAGGCTCCAGTCCCTGCGTCTCTATTTAAGAGCCGGGCTGCCCGAGCGCTACCGGCTTCGGGCAGCCCCGTGCCTCCGGACCCTGCGCCGCCGGAGCCCGGGAGGGGAAGTGCCCGGCTGGGGGCGCAGGGTCTGGAGGCACGGGGGCTGCCCGAAGCCGGTAGCGCTTGGGCAGCCCAGCTCTTAAACAGAGCGGGGGCGGCTGGAGCCTCCAGCCCCTGGGGCTCTGTGTAACTGACCCAGTGTCAGTTACACTAGGGTTACCATATTTCAGCAAGAAAAAAAGAGGACGGGAGGAGCCCCGCCCTAGCCCCGCCCCTGCCCCTCCCACTTCCCGCCCCCCCCAAAACCCCCAACCCTCCCCCCGTTCCTTGTCCCCTGACTGCCCCCTCCTGGGACCCCTGCCCCAATGCCCCCCAGGACTCCACTCCCTATCTAAGCCTCCCTGCCTCTTGTCCCCTGACTGCCCCAACCCTTATCCACACCCCCACCCCCAGACAGACCCCTGGGACTCCCACGCCCCATCCAACCACTCCCCACCCCCTGACAGCCCCCCCCCCCAGAACTCCCAACCCATCTAAACCCCTCTGCTCCCTGTCCCCTGACTGCTCCGATCCATCTCCCCACCCCTGCCACCTGACAGCCCCCCCCAGAACTCCCAAACACTCCCCCCCTGCTCCTTGTCCCCTGACTGCCCCCTCCTGGGACCCCTGCTCCTAACTGCCCTCCAGAACCCCACCCCCTACCTAAGACTCCCTGTTCCTTGTCCCCTAACTGCCCCCTCCTAAGACCCCCCCCAAATGCCCCCCAGGACCCTACCCCCTACCTGCACCCTGAGTGCCCAAAACCTTCTCCACCCCCCCAAAAAGCCCCCCCCGTTTCTTGACTGCCACCTCCAGAACCTTCCTGCCCCCTGACCTCCTTACCCTGCTGCTCAGAACAGAGTGTTGAGCTCTGTGCAGCCGAGCCCGACACGTGGCTGAGCTCCCCAGCACAACAAAACCCGGTCCCTGGCCCTGCACAACAAAACCCGGTCTGGCCCTGCACAGTGCTGCCAGACTGGGCTGCAAGGGAGCTGCCGGCTCAGAATGCAGGGCGGATCCGGCTCCTCTACAGCTGCTCCTAAGTCCAGCCCGGGACTTCCCTGCAGCCCTCCCAGCTGCTCGCTCTGCTAATCCCGGACATTGTGAGTGCTTTACAAATTCCCCCCGGACACTATTTTTAGCACAAAAAGGAGGACATGTCCGGGTAAATCCGGACGAATGGTAACCCTAAGTTACACAGAGCCAAAGAGGAGAAAAGCCTCCAGCCCCCTGGGCTCTGTGTAACTGACACAGTGTCAGTTACACAGAGCCCCGGCCGCTGGAGGCTCTGTTTAAGAGCCGGGCTGCCCGAGAGCTACCGGCTTCGGGCAGCCCCCTTGCCTCCGGACCCTGCGCCCCCAGCCGGGCACTTCCCCTCCCGGGCTCCGGCGGCGCAGGGTCCGGAGGCACGGGGGCTGCCCAAAGCCGGTAGCGCTGGGGCAGCCCGGCTCTTAAACAGAGCCTAAGAGGAGCAGAGCCTCCAGCTGCGGGGGCTCTGCTCCTCTTCGGCTCTGTGTAACTTATACAGTGTAAGTTACGCAGAGCCGCCGGAGCCCCGGAGGGGAAGTGCCCGGCCGGGGGCACAGGGTCCGGAGGCATGGGGGCTGCCCAAAGCCCGAGCGCTACCGGCTTCACGGTTTGCTGGGCAGCCTCCAGACCCTGCGCCCCCGGCTGGGCGCTTCCCCTCCCGGGCACCAGCTGCGCTGAGGAAGCGCCGGCTGGGGGCGCAGGGTCTGGGGGCTGCCCGGGAAACCGTGATGCTGGTAGCACTGGGGCAGCCCTTTCCCCCTGGCTGGGAGTGGGAGGGAGGAGGGGGCGGAGTTAGGGTGGGGGAAGGGGCGGAGTTGGGGCGGGGCTAGGGGTGGGGAAATGGGCGGGGCCATGGCCCGTGGAGGGTCCTCTTTTTTTATTTATGAGATATGGTAACCCTAATATTGCCAGTGTTTATTTTTTGTTTCTCTTACAGTTTAAAGCTAGAGCATAAACAGCACTCAAGAAAGTGGGATTTTTTTAATATTCTTTCACTTTTAATAATCTATGATGTTATCAGTAATGTAGTGATCCTGTAACAAGCAACTCTGCACAGGTGGTCTCCTGCAGCGCACCACTGACATCAGCAGAGCACTGTATGGAATCGCTTGCAGGACTGGGGCCTACAGACTTATGTTTGTTTTCAGTATGAAACTGATAGTATCCTTTCAATTTGCTCCTTCATATTTTGCCCCCAAGAAGAACATTTTTATTCAGTGAAAGGAAATATACAGTTCTTATTCTATTATTCCTCTGCATCTTGGCTACATAAAACAGATAGACTGTATTTTCTCCAACATTTATAGTTATCAAACTAGTTGGGACCAATTTACATTGATTAGTGAAACACATGACCTCACCTCAGTGACTCTTAGTGGTAGAGAAGAGAGTTGTTGGAACTAAATAAATTAAAGCAAGGGAAACCACCACATGTTTAAAAACAATTCAGAATTAATTACCTAAATTCTCCAAAGCCAATGGGACTACTCATGTAAGTAAAGTTAAGTATATGATTCAGTGTTTACAAGTTCAGGGCCTACCAAGCCTCTGTCTTTCACTTTCCCCATCTATACAAATAGGGTTCATACTTCCTTATCTAATAAGGAATAATTTCAGGAGCATTTTTGAGGCACTCAGGTACTAAAGAAAGGAATACAAAAAAAAAAAAAAAAAAAACGCACAGATAAAAGTAAATGATTTCTTTTAAAATAAAAGTTTTAAGTAATTAATAAAATTTATAAAGGATACATATCAAGTTATAACGGCAAACGGGATCCAAAATAAAGCTGTACTGAAGCCAGGGTGTGGGGAACCTTAAATGTGAAACATTTCACTAACATTTGGCAATGTTTTGGATTTTTTTTTTTTTTTTTTTTTATAAAAGTGGCAGCATAATGCAATAAAACTTATTACATGTTCCTCTCCTGACACTGTCGACAAGTACAACAATCTATGAACACAGAACAGAAGTTTATCAACAGCATGAAAAACTATTTGCTTTTCTCTGTGTCGAATGCAGCACTGTAATGTGACGTACCATCGGCCACGCATCAGGTATTTATGAATGACGCTCTCTCGCAGAATTTCCTTGTGAAATAGTTGGCAGGAAAGGAAGACAACAAGTGTCGTCACAGCTTCCAGGGAAATGCTGTATGTTATGTCTCTGCAGGGAGAAGAGAGAATAGTCATAAGGATTAAGCTATTGTTTCTATTTACAAACTGACTTTTACATTATGAGAAAATGCTCTAAATTCACGTTTATACAATGCTTAGCACATTGGGCCTGTATCCAATCTATGCCTGTTTCCGAAAAAGTCCCCCCCCACCGCCAAAAAAAGGAGGCTGTATTTAACTACCCAAAATATACAGTCTAAAATTTTAAATTGTTGACCAAGCTTAGTCACTCACTAAAATAATGCATATATTTTAAAAACTGCTCTGACATTTACACTTCATACGCATTTGTTTTAAAAGTGAACAAAGAAAATGGAGAGGCCAGCTCTGATACAGGAAATATTTAGGGACACCAGAGTGCACTGAGATCAATGTGGATGCAGGTTGCTTGAGCTCTAAAGAGGCCCACAGAAAATCCCCAAACGTCCGCTAAAACACAACATCTAACCCCAAGAAATATTGCACCAGACTACTGAAACCCCCAAGATGCCCTGTAGCTCACATCTTCCTCTGATTCCAAAAGCACCAAAAAAACCCCAAAGATCTGCCTCCCAACTTCTACAAACAAGATAATGCCTGAGCCTGATGGAGTGCAGCTGATGACTGTCCCACAACAGGTGGCTACAAATACTGTTGAAATTAAATCTACAGTTTCCACCCTACAGACCACCATGACAGAGATTCAGACGGACAGGTGAAGTGGAAGATGACTTCAAAGAAAACAATTTGCAGGTTATGAAGAACTGTAATTATATCAAGACTATTAAGACCAAGCTAATGATCTAGAAAACCACTAACAATAATGTAACATCAGGTTTGTGGATGTCCCTGAAGGAACAGAGAAAGGTAAACACTCTGAATTTGTCCCTAAATTGCTAAGTACGTTGCATCTGCTGGCAGATTTTTGTTTTGATATAAAACAGGCACACTGGGCCCTTGTCCCCAAGCCAGCTCCAAGAAGTCGGCCTAGAGCACTGACTGTGAAAGTCCTGAAGTTTACTACTAAGAAGCTTATATTGCAAAAATCCAGAGAAAAGAAAGAGCTAGTATGGGGAGAACCAGCAATTAAAATACAGCTCTTTAACACAATTATGCCCATGATGTGGTTGCAATGAGGTCAGCTTTTAATCAAGCAAAACAATTGGCCAGGACGATGGACTTGAACTATTTTATTAAATATCTGGCAATGCTCCATCTTACGAATGGCAAGACGACAGCATCATTCAGTTCTCCTTAGGAGGCAGAAAAATACCTCAAAAATCTGCAAACTCCTCCTTCACAAGAGGAGACATCTAGGGAATGACCCGACCATACGGAATTTATGTACTGCTCTCTGAGCTCTGATATGGCTGCTCTAAACAAGTTGATGAGTGCTAGGTTGATATTGATATGTTAGTTTCTTTTTTTTTTTTCCTCTCTCTCTGATTGGGGTTCAAGGGCTATCATCAATTTACTTCCTATTGCCTTAATTCATGGGAAAGGAGCATCAATGTAAAATCTATCACTTGATTAGTATTTACATATCATGGTTTTATTAGATGGTGCTTCCTTATGGACCAGTGGATCAATGTTCTATTAGTAATAGGTGATTACTATAGTTGCAATGTTTGGGGCCCCAGGGAATGTGAGGATATCCAAGTTTCAGCTTATCCCGCTGCCCCTCTGGGTATCAAGTGGGTAATTTTGGATAGTTTAAACAGATACTTCTATCTGATTGTAGGGTACTACTATGTATTTCTCACACCACTATCTTTTCCAGGGTGTTTTTTTTTTTTTTTAAACTTATTTAATTCCTCTTTCTTGCCCCCCTCTACTACCCTCCCATGCAGAGAATTTCCTTCCCACTCCTGTAGAATATGTTCTGGGAAGTAACACCCACCACTGGATTATATAACTTTTGCTGCTTAGATATGCAAGAACTGTATGCTGCTTGGGAAAATGTGCCATTTCTCATTTATTCGTAAAGTGACTGAAATTCGCAATTCTATAATCATCTTTGCCAATCTCTACGCACCAAACCAGGACGATCCCAAATGTTTTCATAAATATAAATTACATGGCCCACGATATTGTTAGTAAAGCTGGAGACATTAAACTTCTAGACCAGGTCTTTGATAAATCTTCTCTATCTCCATAGAAGAACACTAATACTCATCAGGTGCTTCATACATATATGGCTGATTCAGGTTTACAGACTGTGCAGAGACTGGGTAATCCTACAGCTAGAGACTACAGGCTTTTTTTCCGCAACTCATTCAACATAATCAAGTCTCGTGACATTAAGAAATAGTCCAGACTTGATCAATTTTGCCTCTGATTGTAGCATTAGTACTATTGTTACATCTGACCATACTCCTATACATGTATCTTTTAGTCTCAAGGGCATACACCCACAACTAAAATGTGGAGATTAAATACCCACTTTAAGGACAGAAGGGACCATCATGATCATCTAGTTTGACCTCCTGCACACATTGCAGGCCACAGAATCTCACCCACCCATTGCTGTAATAGATCCATAACCTCTGGATGAGTTATGGAAGTCCTCAAATCATGATTTAAAAACTTGAAATTACAGAGAATCCACCATTTACACTAGTTTAAACCTGCAAGTGACCCGGGCCCCAGCCGCAGAAGGCAGCAAAAACACCAGGGTCTTTGCCAATCTGACTTGGGGGGGGGGGGGGATTCTTTCCTGGTCCCAAATGATGATGATCAGTTAGATCCTGAGCATGTGGGCAAGAACACCAGCCAGACACTTGGGAAAGAATTTCCTGTAGTAATTCAGAGCTCTCCCCATCTAGTGTCCCATCACCAACCGTTGGAGATATTTGCTGCTAGCAGTCACAAATCAGCTACATGCCATTGTAGGCAGTCTCATCATACCATCTCCTCCATAAATTTATCAAGCTCAGTCTTGAAGTCAGTTTGTTTTTTTGTCCCCACTGCTCCCCTTGGGAGGCTGTTCCAGAACTTCACTCCTCTGATGGTGAGATTAAATACTTCGTTGGGGTGTTGGGGTGCAGGAGAGGATGAGGGGTGTCAGTACTGGGAGGGAGTTTGGTGCAGGAGGGAGGCTCTGGGCTGGTGCAGGGGTTTGGGGTGCATGAGGGGGTGAAGGGTGTGGGCTCTGGGAGGGAGTTTGGGTGCAGAAGGGGGCTCCGGGCTGGGGCAGGGGTGCAGGAGAGAGTGAGGTGCAGGCTGTGGCCGGGAGGCGCTTACCACAGGCGGCTCCCGGTCGGCAATGCAGCGGGTCTCCGTGCGCTGCCTGTGCCCACAAGCGCCGCCCCCTTAGCTCCCATTGGCTGGTTCCTGGCCAATGGGAGCTGCGGGGACGGTGCTGGGATCGGGGGCCACGCATGGAGCCACCTCCCCATAGCGGCCGCAGAGACGTGCCAGCAGCTAGCCATTTCCAGGAGTGGTGTGGAGCCAGGGCAGGCAGACAGCCTGCCTGAGCCCCGCTGAGCCACCGGACTTTTAGCAGCCGGAGATTGCGATTGACTGGCAGAGGCTCCAGGATTGATCAGTTGATCGCGATCGACCAGTTGGTGACCATTAGCCTAGGACTATCTTTTTCATGTGTTCGCCAAATTTGGATTTGGTAACCAATCTATTGCTTGGATTAAGCTTTTATATTCTAACTCAACTTCCACGGTAGTAACCAATAGTATTATTTTCCCCCCATTTCTATTACAGAGAGGTACTAGGCAGAACTGCCCCCTTTTGCCTCTTCTGTTTGAATAAGCTCTAAAATCTTTAGCCATTGCCATCTGAGCAAATCAACATATTTAAAGGTATCATGGAGGGCCAAACAGAGCACAAAATTATGCTCTGTGTTGATGATGCTCTTGTATTTGTATCTTAAAGTCCAAGGTTACTATTCCTAACCTCTTAAGTACTATTAATAAGTTTGGACATCTCACAGAATATAAAATTAATTGGGATAAATCAGAAATCTTAGGCATTAACAAATAAGCCCAAAAATGTCTTCTCAAATTGGTGGCAACCCTCTTACATTAAACCTTTGGGAATGCTGATTCCTAATAATATTCAGGACATCCCTACTATAAATAGAACCAGTGATTGACAATGTGTCTAATGACTGGGGGAGATGGAGTTCATTAACCTTGAGTTTGTGGGATCAACTTAACATACTGAAAATGAATGTCCTTCCCAGAATTTGGTATGTCCCGAGGGTCTCCCTATTTCTATTCTCACACTCATTTTAAGAAATTCAGTAATATTTTCATAAAGTCCTTTTGGGGCACAGGTAAGAAACCTAGACTGGCTTTGAACAAATTACCGCCATCTCTGGGAGGATTTCATTTTCCAGCCTGGAAAGTTATCATATCTCCTTTTTGTTAAGCCAGGCATCTTTGTGCCTGTTAGATAAGACTGTACAGACCCCACTTTGAGTTCAGACTGAACGAGAATTGGTGTACCCTCTCCCCGTTACAGGCATTGTAGGATCAAATTATTGTAGATTTGATGGCTCCAGAGCTCCCACAACAATGGCTGTGAGGCAAGCTTGGTCAAACTTGGCTAGAAAGTCCTACTTCCATCCATTCTTCCACGTAGAGGCAATTCTATGGCGCAATCCTACCCTTAAAATCAGAAGCAAAAATTTGATGTGGAGGAATTAGATGGAGAGAGGAATTATGACTATGTCACAGCTAACTGACAATGATAAATTTAAACCATTTGTAGATCTTCAGCAACAATTTGGCTTGCCATGCCCCAGAGCATGGAAATTTATCTACAGTTAAAACATTTACTTACGAGTGTTTTTGGACTTGATAAAAGTTCTGGAGCTCCCAATGTATTATTTTGGAGGAAACGTCCTGGATTTACTCAGCTAGTTCCCTTTACAATTTTTTGGACCAAAAAATTGGGCCAGAAAATTGATTGATAATTTGAGAGTTGCTTGGAATAGAGATCTGGAAACACAGCTATCTGACCCAATGGAATACAATTGTATCTAATGTTAAAAAAAGCAACTATAGACCTGAGACTATGGCATACTCACCAAAAGACGTTATCAAATATATCAGTCCCCACATAGGCTAATGGTAATGGGCCATACATGCTGACCACTGTTGGAAAACTAACTCCCTTGGTGCTACAATTGGTGCTACCGTATCGAGGATTTCTGTTCTGAGGTGGGTCAAAGGACCAATTTGATATTTGATGCTAAGGACAAAGACTCCCCCTTAAACTTCATTCTTGGATTGACAGCCCTGAAGGGAGCCCTCTGTTTACTTTCAGGGCTATAGCAAAGCAAGCTTCTTGCATATACTGCCCCTCCAGCATGCCTCAACCCTCATGGGGGGTGCGGTGGGAAGAGACTTCCTCCAGGCATAATTCAGTATTCCTGGTCTATGTACTTCGTAGCCTTCTTGCCAAGCATAGTGATGAGACTGTGATGTGGGAGCTGGAAGTGGGATCCAAACTCACCTCATATAGAAGCCATCAAAAATCCACTAGATGAGAATGGTTTTTGTAAATTAAGTTTGGAAAATCCAGTACTCAAAAATTAGTAAACACCAGAATTACAGTTGTCTACTCAAAATTAATTTTCACCTTGTGCACATATCATAATATTATGTTTAATTTAGCTTACCATATACTACTTTTTCCCAGCATGGCCTTCAAGATCCAGAACAGAGATTTCTTGCATTTGAGTAAAAGGAGTAACTGGTTATTTTCTACATCAGCCATCCGCAAAGGGAGACATGACATAACGTTTGCCAGTGATTACACATTATTTGTGAGATAGCAGTGGAATGTTAGGTATCGGGATATTAGTGGGTTCCATCCCTGGCCCTGAGAAAAGAGTGTTATCTATGATTAGAGCATGGTGACAAACAACATAGCCAACCCCAGAGACTGGGCACATTAATTATGAAAGGCAGTGTTGCAAAGTGAATGAGATCTGGATCTCCTATACTGGAGACTTGGGTCCTATTCTGATCTCTGCCCATAATGATCTTATAAAACATCATAATTAGCTTTTCTGTAGAACTGGGGTAGTGATAATTGCCTTCTAGGGTATCGATGTTAGGTCTTGGTCAATAATAAGCTGTGAACAGCAACGGCCCTAGCCGTTTGACAGCCAGGACGGAAAATATTTCTGAAGCTGAGCACCATGCTGTCACCACCCCACCCCCAGCTGACCAAATAAAAAACAAAAAGAAACAGTCAGCCAATCAGTGATCACCTTGCTCACCCAATCCCTAGAATTTACCCTGGATGTGAACTTTACAGCAACATTAATACCACTTAGTAAAAGGAGTGAGATGTGAACCAAAGATCTTCTAACTCCCATACCAGTGGACATTCCTGTATGCCAACAAGTATTTCATGAGGGGAAGGATGAGTCTCTCTCATGATGTGCTACCACCAAAATATGCATGGCACTTGGCTGGTCTGTCACTAGTCACTTGAAAATGTTGCCATAGTTACTATTGTCTGAAAACTAGAATCTTTACATTATGCTAGACCTATGCCTTGACCTTTATATAGTTCAATGTCAAAGATACCGTGACATTTTTCCTTCCTTTAAAAATTAATTATAGTGTAAAACCAGGCTCTTTCAAATAATGACGACTAAAAAAAAAAGTTATGCTCTAGTGCACTGAATGTGAATGGACAATTGAATTTAAAAGCAGCCAGAACTAAAACCCACTGCTGTGCTAATTAGTCTCAAGATTACACTGGAAATGATCCAATTTAAAAAATGCACAAGTTCGCTCCCTATGAAAAAAGTAATGTGTTGTTTAGTACACCCAAGAATTTTTGGTATTCTCAAGTGTACTATTTCAAAGACTGCCAATAATTTGCATTACTATAAATCATAAGGAATGGCCATTATGAAATACTTATAACATATACAAGATTGCATAGATATCAGTAACCAAATCTCATAATAACTTGCTGTAGTAGATATTAAGCACATTAACCGAGAGGTTAATTTTTGCTCAAAGTCAGAGTCAATAGCAGAAGTGAAATTACTTTCCTGGCTCCAAATCCCATACACAGTCCACTCGACTATGCTACCTCCAACACTGAAGCACATTTTACAAGAAGGTTATGCAGACAAACATTTTCCTTAAAACATTTTAATCTAGACATTTTTATTGCACACTTCAGCATGATATTTCTGCTTTAAAAACATTCTTCCTTAAAAATTGCTGGCTCTAGTTTAATTAGTTTTAGTTTCTGTGAGTCACCTGACTTTTTGCCCACTACTCAGAAAGTTAGCCAGTGAAAATGTTGATAAGATCCAAGATCAGACATTATACTGTGATCCAGTTCCACTGCAAATTCATCTAAGCCAGAAACAATGTTGAGCTAGGAGCTGCTACCAGGTTCTCGCCAGGTTGTGCTGCATGAGAGAAATAAACTTTGTCTTTTGTAATAATATGATTGGATTGTGGGGGACAGAGAGAAAATAATGACAGCTAGTGCCATAAAGGGCTTAAAGTCTGAAGCAGTTCCAGCAAGAAGAGCGGGTCTGCCAGAGAACCTTTGCGGGGTCGAGAAGAGCTTCATTGATTGGTAGTACGATCTTGGAGGAAGATGATGTGTGCAGAATATCAAGCAGTTTAATGCTGCTGACCCTTGACTTCCTCCAAAGGAATCTGCAGGGAATCTGCAATCCTGCAGAACAAGTCTTGAAAATGTCTGAAATCATTGGCAGATGTAGGGGGTGGAGGCATGATAGCCTCATCAGGAAAAGAAATGTAATGTAGGAGGAGCTTCCTCCTTCTGATCGCTGGGGAAGGGATGTGTCATCCTCGGGGGAGAAACTGAGGAGTGTTGTGAGCCTGGAGAGGAGGTGGAAGTGGGGGGAGGTCACGTCGAAGAAGTGGTGACTCAGGAGTGTCTGATACCAGGAGATCTTTAAAGTATCTAAAGTCTACTGGAGAGGGGGGGGGGAACCACCATTGGTGCCAACCAGTACCAAAGGAGTGTTGTATTCCCCTAAGGTGTCAGTAGATGGAGCAGTAGATGGAGACTTGACTGGCTCCAATGACTTGGTCGGCACCAAGGGCTTGCTCAGTGCCAAAAAGAATGCCAGTGCCGTAGCTCCTGCAGTCGGCTTGTCTCGATCTCCAGAGGTGATTGACTGCCGAGGGCTGTACGTCTGCCCTGTTAAGGCGTTTATCCCATTTCTACATTCTGATACTAGAGGTACTTGGGTGGGCCCTAGAACTATGTCCCCTGTCAGATGCTGTTGAGGCAACTGACCTTGCAGGGGAAGGTGTTCTGGTGGACTGTGCCTCAAAATGTGAGGAGGGAGCAGGTTTCTTCTCACACAAGTGAGAAAGGGACGACTTTCTCTTCATCTACTGATCCTCTTTCCCATCAACCCTTGACCTGGGAGAACACAAGGGCCTCACAGGAAGAGAGTCCGGGCCCAGGTCTAATGCAGACCCCAGTGAGTTCCCCATGATGAGACGTTTTAAGCAAATGTCCCAGTCATTTCTGGCCCTGGCTGTGAGAACATTTTTGTGGAACGTGTCCCTCTCCAAGACAGCGAATACAATGCAGTAAATACGATTTCCATTACTGGGAAGGTGGCCTCACAGGAGATGTGCCTCTTGGACCCGGGCATAAGGGTGAGGGAAAAAAAGCTTCCCAGTCAGGAAGGGCAGTGAGGAAATGAAACCAAAGCTATGGACATAACTTTAAAGGTAAAGAAAAACAAAAAACCTGGGGTTTGGTTTTTTTACAGTAGAAAAAAAAAAGAAAGAAGAAAATACTAACTACACTACGTCCTGGTCCCCACTAAGCCCCCACTTTGGACTAAGGTACGCAAATTCAGCTACGTTAATAACGTAGCTGAATTCGAAGTACCTTAGTCCGAACTTACCGCAGGTCCAGACGCGGCAGGAAGGCTCCCCCGTCGATGCCGCGTACTCCTCTCGGCGAGCTGGAGTACCGGCATCGACGGCGAGCACTTCCAGGATCGATCTATCGTGTCTTAACCAGACGCGATAAATCGATCCCAGAACATCGATTGCCTGCCACCAGACCCTCCGGTAAGTGAAGACGTACCCTACATCTAAAAGGTAAGGCGCTAACTACTGAGGGAACAGGAGAAGCAAGCTCTGCTGTGGATTCCATCCGAGACAAAACGTGTTAGAAGAAGGAACTGAAGGCGGTCAGACTGCACAGCAGTATGTATACATCTCGCTCACAGCATGGGAGGAGGGAGGTGTGCATTTGCAGTCTGAAGGGAACTGCTGAGGAAGATCTCCAATCCCAGGTGCAGGGGGCACTGCCACACATAGGGTGGAACACCCATAGGGATATCACTCGAAGAAGAACCAAACTCTCTTCCCGTTCCCCACCTTTTCATTATTTTCTTGAACTTTCACCACGCCAATTCAGGACCCTCGAAGTATCAAAAGGTTAAAATGTAACTAATTTTCTAATTAAGGATGGTTGCCAAAAGGGCTGAGTCACACAAAAAGTTTCAAATCATACAGGAACCAGGTTTTATTAGAATGCTTCCTTGGGGCCCACCAGAAAGGTGAAAAGAGTCACCACAGACAATAGATTAGTTTGGAACACTGAAAAGAAGTAGAGTAGCTGATTATTGGTCTCCGAATGCAAGTACAACAGGTCAAAGTGAACATAATCTGTCCTCTTGGAATCACTTCCAAATTTGTACCCAATGATGGAAAACACACACAGTGACAGCCAAGAAGTACACTATACTAGTTATAACTGACTAGAAACATTTGGGAAATTTCTCAAATATGCACTCAAGAAATATGAATTGAAAGCACCTACTGGCCTTTTCTACTACTCTCTCTCAAATGAAAGAACAGGAAATATTCCCATCTAGTTCTCCCATCTCCATAGATAGGAAGGGAGTGTGTCTAATGAACATGACAATGAACTGGGAATCAAGATTTATGAGTTCTATTCCCAGATCATCTCTGACTACTTGTGTGGTGGGCACAAATCTTGGCCTCTCTGTACCTCAGTTTTTCCATCTGGGAAATACCTTTTTACCAGGATGTGAGAGTTTAAGAGAAAATTTAATTAAAACCCTATATAAAGCACTATGTAAGCGTTTTAAATGCTTCAACTGATCCTTCATACCAACAAGACAGGTTTTCCTGAAAATGTTAGCTGTAACCAAATTTGAGATATTGTCATTAACGTAAGAGAAGACTTAAGACAAATGCCTAAATATCTAGCTATATATGATCACACATTAAAGTTACTACAAAGGGAAACTGAATTCTGAATGATATTTTCAACATCCTTGACAAGAAATGCAGGATTAATAAAGAAGATCAGCCTTCATACTCTATGAGATGACCACCATATGCTTTTAGAACTATAGTGCTTTAATATTAAATGGCACAGTGCTAAACTACTCAATATGGAACAATAGGAAAAGTACCTAGAGTAAACTTTTGTGAGGCATTAGACAAACTTGGTGATGATACTCTCTGGATCAGACAAAAGATGACAAGGCTGCGTATCACTGAAGTACCAGTGCAACTGTAGGCCCTATCATTTCACATTCACTCCTAGAGGCTTCATACTGCTGTGGATTCCATCCCAGACAAAACGCGTTAGGAGAAGGAACTGTTTGAATAGACGAGGTGACAAGACTAAGCCCTGATGGACCACATAGCCGAGAGCCCACAGAAAAGGCCATCACTTCTTGGGACAGATCAGAAGGGAATGAACGGCATAATTTTAAGAAACTCCATCCACACCTGCTAAGTTATGTAGCTGTTACAGCAACACCACGTCAAAAGATGCTAAAAGATGAAGACTTTTTAAAGCTGTTTGACTTAGGTCCCTGAAGGGGAGGGTTTACCACAGTAATTGCTGTAATTTCCATGCAATTCCAGTGACGATTCCAGTCTGAAGCCTAATCGAAGGAGGGTCAAGGATTTTGAAGATGTCAGATGTTGGAAACAGACAGTTACCACTTTCTCAAATATATTTCCAAAGGAGGGACTTTAAAAATAGCTGGCTGGCTGCCAAGACACTGGTGCCCAGAGTTGGTTTCTGCAGGAGCCAGACAATAAGCTTGGTTGAGAATTACCAATGGGTGCATTGGCTATCCCCTTTCAGAAATCAGCCCACGCTTTTCATGGAGGCTTTCTACATCCAGTATGGGGACTGGGTCTGGTTTACTTCAGGCATATCACTTGCAGTATCATTGGGACCTTCATTGGGACATTGACTGAAATTCACTGTGGGATGATGATGCGGCTGTTCTTTCTAATCTTAGGTTGCAATGCCTAATCTGACCAGAGTTTTCTTCAGAAGAATAAAAGTTCCTCAGAGCCAAAAAGAGATGCCTCTGGAGCCATTCCAAGTTGATAGAACTGCTTACTACCACCTAGAACAGATCCACAGGTTGGGATTTCACTGTTCCAATGGCAGAGAAGACTTCTTACTCCCCAACATGGTCATGTGTAATAGCTTGCTCTTACCACTGTAGTGCCACCTGGCATCAGGGAGCTATATTGCAGGGGACTTTGCCTCTACTGCCTCTTCCTGGTAGCCACTTCCTTTGCCCTGCAATGGCCTGTCCTGTTCAAGTCTTCTATGGCTTAGCCCTCCAGCCAGGTTATTTAAAAGTTCAATCCCTTTCCAGGGTAACAGAGGGTCCAATTAATTATAATAATTGTTTTGCCTCTTTGGGGCTATACTGATACTCTCTGCTTCTTGGCCCTACTCCTGGGCCCTACAGAGCTTCTTCTATGTTGCATCCTCCCAGCGGGTTTTTCCCCCACTGCCTACCGTCTCTGGGGACTCCAGCAATTACCTTCAGAAGTTTCTTTGCTTTTTGCAGGCCCTATCTCAGAGCTCCCCCACAGGAGACTACCCTGTCCTACCCTATCCTGTCAAGACCCCTGTGAGTCTTCCAGCTTGACTTCCCTAGGCCTGTCCCAGAGGGGCAACTGCCCTTATTCCTCTTTCCAGGGTCCCTCTTCTTTACTGAGTTCACAGCTTTATTTAAGTTGTCCTCACTCTCATCCCTTGAAGCTGAGATCTGGCATCATAATGAAGCTTCATCACACTCAGCTGGGATCACTAACTATCAGTACAAAGCTAGATCACCGGTGAGGCTGAAGGATAGCTGGTGGGTCACAGGAAGGCTAAGCCCAGCTTTCCTTAAAGGGCCAGCCAAGCCTGTGACACAGCACCACAGAAATGTGTTACACATTAAATCACCAGACCACCACCACCACCACCACTCTAGCCTTTTGCTATCTGTTTTTATAGTAGGTTATTGGTAAACCATGGTGACCTGGGAAGGAGGTTTGAAATCAGCGGGCTGATGGCTGTGTTCTGAATAATCTAACTCTCTCATGATTTGGACATTTTGGTTATATTCAAAGATGAGACAGACTAGGAGGATTTTTTCCCTTTATAATTAAGACAGATTTTCCTAAATAAATGGTTACTGTCAAACAATTCTCAAATATGGTGTTAGAGAGCTACTCAAGAGACTTTACCATCTAAATGGAAGTATTTAAATTATTTTTGGAGAGTGCCAAAACTAGCATCCAATATAGCAACCTTTTCAAAATGTAAAGGAGGAAAAACAAGCTTAACTTCCTCCCTTTCATACGATTAGTGAGGGGAAAAAAGGAATTGTATTTTTCATTGTGTATTTATGGGGGTTTTTTGTACAGTGCCATGACATTATAAAGTGCTATATAAATGCTATTATACACACTATAATTTTGCAATAACTCTCTCAAAAGATACTGTATCTGGATCACACTGTGAACCTGCCAGCTGCTACATTTCATTTTTAAATACCAGGAAATGCAAAGAGCATCCTAAACCTTTTAAATTGAAAATGGTCCTAATTATTTTCAAATTTGGAAGATTTTAGCCAACAGCAGTTTGTTTGTTTTTTTAAACTACAGAAAATAACAGAATGTAATAGAAACGTTCGCTAACCTACAGTGGCACTACAGGGTGCTGCTTAACAATGGTGTAACTGGATCAGAGTATTTCATTCTTTTCCCAACATGTATTTATAGTTCTTAATGAAGTGAAAATGTACTAATAACAACCAGATGTTCTGTCACGTACACCAATTCCTAACAAGCTGCTGAAAGATGCCTCTAATTTAACATTTTTGGAACAGTTGCTACACAAAGCGTATTGGATGACGTATTTAAGCAGTACTATACAATGGCTCATGTAGTAATACTTGTTAATGCACACCTTTGCGTGCTCATAGTAACAAGACCAAAGGAAAACCAATATCTGCAACCTGAGGCATCCATAAATCAAACAGCATTGAACAATAACTTGTCTCTTACTGGGATTACACAGTGCTGATTTTTAAAGAGCAATAATGTTCTTTAGACCATATTAATGTTTTAAAATTAAAAGTTTTAAATGTTAAAAACTTTTCCACTTAGTGTTTTGTGAATGACACTGGCTGCCTATTATTCAGCCAGGGTAATTCAAGGTCTCATTAGTAAACCTTAAATAATAAAGGGTGCTGTCCTATGATCCATTTGCCATCTGCTCCAACCCAGCTGATGGCAACTTCCATGATGCGGCACAGGGCAGCAAGCAGTCCTCAGGTAGATACTAATTTCAAGAAAATGGGGCTTCCTCCATTCATGGCTACAACTCTGAAATGTTCTCCCATGGTATACTCCAGAGTACGTCCCTGGATCCTTTCCAGAAAAGGCTCAAGACATTTTGTTTCTTTACTTACATTTTGTGGGAGGCTTTTGTATGCTTGAGATGAGGAGGTGTGTTATAGATTTCTGTTTTGTCTTTTGCTGGAGCACACATGTTATTAACACTAGGCTAGGCTGAAAAAAAGCTTTTCTACATTATTTAGAAATCAAAATTAACTTTAACTGGCTCACTCTTACCATGGTATCAGTACCTTTAAGTTAGGAATTATGGCTCTCAACTTTCGAGAAAGTTGTTTTCTACAGAAAGCTAACTTAAATAGAAGTGTTGGTTTCTGGTCAATTAGGAAACAAAAAAATAACTAATTTATATCAATCTCTGCATACAAATTTCCTAACAAAAAAATGGCCATATATGACACCCTAGAAAAAGGATCTGGATAGTCAAATTACCCCAGAGGAATGGAATTTTATGTGGCAAAGACGACCAGCAACCTCGCAACCTCAATCTGTAGCAAAATTTCCTTAAGATACTGTTTCAATGGTACTTCACACGAGTCAGGTTAAAATGTATAGATAGATAGATAGATAGATTTAATGGGGATAAACGTTGGAGAAACTGTTGCGAAGGAGGAGATTTCATGCACATATGGTGGACATGTCCAGTTATTAGAGAGTGTCTTGGGATGCAATTCATAACCAAATATTACAAACTGTTGGCCATCTATTCCAAATGATCTTTTCCTAATCCTCTTGGGGCTTCCTGGTAGAAATGGTCACACAAAAAGACAGAGAATTAATCTCTTATCTGCTAGTAGCTGCTAGACTACTGGAAAAAGAAAAAGTCCAGTCATAGAGGAATGGTTAATAAAACTCTGGTAAGTTGTTATGGAAAAATTAAAATATCAATTATGTATCCACCAAAGTAGAGGACAAATAGATATTTGTTACCATTTACTCAATGCTCAAACAAAGTACATTTGCTTGCACCAAAACCTAGCTCATCTCTCCAATTGTTTTTGAATATTAACATTTGATAGATATGGTTGGTTTGATAAATGTGTAATCAGAAGTTTCACTCAGTTTAGTAAAATCACCGGAAACATCACATTCTTGTAGCTTAAAGAGGTTCACTCTATAAGTAGATAACACCTTAAGTAGAAAGATCTGATGATTATATATTATTGTAAAACATTTCTCTAAACAAAAGCTCATGGTTCTAATGATTATCTGATTATCTTTTTGTCTCTGATAGACACATGGCAATGATTTGTAAACCTGTAAAAACTTTCTAAATAAATAAATATATCAAAAAAATTGGGGGGCTACGTTGGCAATTTGCAATTTTCAGACTCCTCTCCTACATGTCCCCAGATGTCATCTACATCTGATTCAAACTGAAGCTCTCTGGGATACCTGAGACTGAACCTCCATGAAGAAGTCTTCCCGAGTTTGTTTTACAATCATAATTTCACCACGGTCTGTAATTCAAGTGTTCTCTCTGCTCTATAATGGAGTTTGAATAGCTCCCTTCACATCAGGCTGGTTCTCTATTAGTGTGTTTTCCAAGAGATAATTTGCGATGACACACACTGAAATGATGCAGTCACAGAAAAAACAAAGTTACTTTCCAGTAACTGCGTGGAAGTACTGCCTCTGTAGGAGTCAAATGTCCTGCCAGGAGAGGCATAGAACCATTTAAGTAGTAAAGGAGCTGGGGGACATGAAAATGTTACTCCAGTCCTGGATTCTGGACACAAGGAGGCTACTATATAACTATCCGTCAGCTTCTCCAAGACAGTTCATTAAAATCTTTTACTAAGGAGAGGAATGCAGTATAAGTAAGAATCTAAAGAAGGGATATATTCAGAGAGCAGTTACTGGTAAGTAACCTTTTCTTCATGAAATTGCCTCTTCAGAACCCCAGAGTAGGCCACTAGCTAGCAGTGACAGTCCTCTGGAGGTATATTGATTACTACTAATGAATGCTCTACTGAGCAGAGCTTCCAATCTGGACTCCCCATTGGAACATTGATAGTCTATGGAAGTGAAACTTCAAATCCAAAAGCAGGTTTACAGACCACAACTACAGAGACATTAATAATACAAGTGGCAGAAACTGCCCACCCTGTAGTGGAATGGGCCCCAAGTCCTCTGCTATTGGAAGGCCAGGCAAGTCACAGTAAGTCTGAACATGTAACCTAGTCCATTTAGACAACCTCTGGACTGAAACAGCTTGACCTTCCCAAAATTCACATACAAACTTGTGGATTTTCTAGATTTATTTCTGTCAAGGCAATAATTAAAGACCTCTTATGCCCAAAATAGGGAAAAAATTGATTTGGTAAATCTGGCTTGCAGGAGGAGAAAAATTTCACTGGCAAAGAATCCGATTAGTTAGATAAAAATCTGAAGTTACCATAATCCAGAAAAATCTTTCAACGCTATCATGTCTTTCTGAAAAAGAGCACAACACAGTTTGCAGTTCTGGGCCCCTTCTGGATGATGTTATAGCTACTAGAAAGGCAACCTTCAGCAACAGTTGCAAAAGACTAAACTAAGAGCAAATCCTCAATGAGGATTTTTTTTTTTATTTTATTTTTATTGTGTACAAGAGGGAGCAGTTTTCCATGCATTCCCCTTCACCAAATGACTTGCAGAAGAACTCGTTGGCTGGAACATTTTTACATGGTTAAAGGTAAACAAAATGAACATTTTCTTAAGTATCCATATTTGTACTTAAGATGTGTCAAAACCGTCGGCATCTTAACATACTATCTCAGGAATATTTTGGCTTAAAAAAAAAATCTAGCTCAGCATTTCTCAAATAGGGGGTCCCGACCCACAAGGGGGTCACAAGGCTATTGTAGGGGGGTATTGCCACCCTTACATCTGCACTGCCTTCAGAGCTGGGTGGCTAGAGAGCAGCAGCTGCTGGCTGGGTGCCAGCTATAAAGGCAGCACAACCAGCACCACCAGCACAAAAGTAAGGGTGGCATGGTATGGGGGAAGGCCATCACTTTGGGGGGGGAGGAAGGAGGTTGCCACAACCTGAAATATTTCCAAGGTGGCGGGGTATCAGCAAAAAAGTTTGAAAACCTTTATGTAAAAATATTTTGCATGTGTATTACTCACAGAGCCAAGAGTATGAACATAAAAAATGTAAGTTTACACAGCAATTAGACACTTACAGCTGGCCCGTGCCAGCTGACTCGAGCTCGTGGGGCTTAAGCTAAGGGGTTGTTTAACTGCAGTGTAGAAATCTGAGCTCAGCCTGGAGCCTGGGCTCCAGGACCCTGTGAGGTGGGAGGGTCCCAGAGCTCAAACAGCTACACCGCTATTAAACAGCGCTGAGAGCCCAAGTAGGCTGACATGGCCCAGCCACAGATTTTTAATTGCAGTGTAGACATACCTAACAGAAACTGAACTATAATGACAGGTTTCAGAGTAACAGCCATGTTAGTCTGTATCCGCAAAAAGAAGAACAGGAGTACTTGTGGCACCTTAGAGACTAACAAATTTATTAGAGCATAAGCTTTCGTGGACTACAGCCCACTTCTTTGGATGCATATAGAATGGAACATATATTGAGGAGATATATATACACACATACAGAGAGCATAAACAGGTGGGAGTTGTCTTACCAACTCTGAGAGGCCAATTAATTAAGAGAAAAAAAACTTTTGAAGTGATAATCAAGATAGCCCAGTACAGACAGTTTGATAAGAAGTGTGAGAGTACTTACAAGGGGAGATAGAGTCAATGTTTGTAATGGCTCAGCCATTGCCAGTCCTTATTCAACCCGGAGTTGATTGTGTCTAGTTTGCATATCAATTCTAGCTCTGCAGTCTCTCTTTGGAGTCTGTTTTTGAAGTTTTTCTGTTGTAATATAGCCACCCGCAGGTCTGTCACTGAATGACCAGACAGGTTAAAGTGTTCTCCCACTGGTTTTTGAGTATTTTGATTCCTGATGTCAGATTTGTGTCCATTAATTCTTTTGCGTAGAGACTGTCCGGTTTGGCCAATGTACATGGCAGAGGGACATTGCTGGCACATGATGGCATATATCACATTGGTAGATGTGCAGGTGAACGAGCCCCTGATGGTATGGCTGATGTGATTAGGTCCTATGATGATGTCACTTGAATAGATATGTGGACAGAGTTGGCATCGGGGTTTGTTACAAGGATAGGTTCCTGGGTTAGTGGTTTTGTTCAGTGATGTGTGGTTGCTGGTGAGTATTTGCTTTAGGTTGGGGGGCTGTCTGTAAGCAAGGACAGGTCTGTCTCCCAAGATCTGTGAGAGTAAAGGATCATCTTTCAGGATAGGTTGTAGATCTCTGATGATGCGCTGGAGAGGTTTTAGTTGGGGGCTGAAGGTGACAGCTAGTGGTGTTCTGTTATTTTCTTTGTTGGGCCTGTCTTGTAGGAGGTGACTTCTGGGCACTCGTCTGGCTCTGTCAATCTGTTTTTTCACTTCAGCAGGTGGGTATTGTAGTTTTAAGAATGCTTGATAGAGATCTTGTAGGTGCTTGTCTCTATCCGAGGGATTGGAGCAAATGCGGTTATATCTTAGAGCTTGGCTGTAGACAATGGATCGTGTGGTGTGTCCTGGATGGAAGCTGGAGGCATGTAGGTAAGTGTAGCGGTCAGTAGGTTTCCGGTATAGGGTGGTATTGATGTGACCATCGCTTATTAGCACAGTAGTGTCCAGGAAATGGACTGCTTGTGTGGATTGATCTAGGCTGAGGTTGATGGTGGGATGGAAATTATTGAAATCATGGTGAAATTCCTCAAGGGCTTCTTTTCCATGGGTCCAGATGATGATGATGTCATCAATGTAGCGCAAGTAGAGTAGGGGCGTTATGGGACGAGAGCTAAGGAAGCGTTGTTCTAAGTCAGCCATAAAAATGTTGGCATATTGTGGGGCCATGCGGGTACCCATAGCAGTGCCGCTGACTTGAAGGTATATATTGTCCCCAAATGTGAAATAGTTGTGGGTGAGGACAAAATCACAAAGTTCAGCCACCAGGTTAGCTGTGACATTATCAGGGATACTGTTCCTGATAGCTTGTAGACTCCAAAGAGAGACTGCAGAGCTAGAATTGATATGCAAACTAGACACAATCAACTCTGGGTTGAATAAGGACTGGCAATGGCTGAGCCATTACAAACATTGACAACATTGTAGTCCACGAAAGCTTATGAACTATAATGTTTCCCACATAGGCTTGCCAACTTTCTAATCACACAAAACCAAACACTCTTTCACCAGGCTGGAGCAGGGGGTTCAAATGTGGGAAGGGGTGCGGGCTCCAGGGTGGGGCCAGAAATGAGGGGTTCACGGTGCAGGAGGGGGCTCTGGGCTGGGGCCAAGGGGTTCAGAGTGCGGGAGGGGGCTCAGAGCCAGGGCGCAAGAGGGGATGCTGGCTCCAGGAGGGAGTTTGGGTGCAGGAGGGGGCTCAGGGCTAGGGCAAGGAGTTGTGGTGCAGGACGGGGTGCGGGTGCCAGAAGGGAGTTTGGGCGTGGGAGAGGGCTTAGGGCTAGGGTGTGGGAGGGGGTTAGGAGTGCAGACTCCGGGCAACGCTTACCTCAGGCAGCTCCCAGGAAGCGGCCGACATGTCTCTCTGGATCCTAAGCAGAGGCGTGGCCAGGTGTCTCTGTGCACTATCCCGGCCCACAGGCGCCGCCCCTGTAGCTCCCATTGGCCATGGTTCCCAGCCAACGGGAGCTGCGGAGCCAGCGTGGAACCCCCGTGGCCACCCCTATGCCTAGGAGCCGGAGGGACGTGCCGGCTGCTTCCCAGGTAGGGAGCCTGCCAGTCCCGTGCCAACCAGACTTTTAATTGCATTGGACTGCCTTCCAACAAAAAGATACAAGATTTATGAATGTCTCCATGTGTCTCAGCCCTTCCACCTCTTAGTATTTCCTCTAATCTGTTCCGAACAAAAAGTGTAACAGTTTCAGGAAGCCTCTGACAATGCTTCTTTGCTTTGCAGACCGACACTCTAAATCATACCATTAATTCATTAAACAGTGACAGCCCAAAACACTAGTGTAATGCTGGCAGAATTCTATTTAATGAGCACAATATTTCAGAAACAGTTGTATCTTTATCAGGGCAACCAACAGATCTGTCAGCTTTCCAACAAGAAGAGCAATTAGCAAAGTAAACACCAAGGGCTGGCATCCACTCAGGGGCGGCTCTATGCATTTTGCCGCCCCAAGCACGGCAGTCAGGCGGTTTTCGGCAGCCCACCTGTAGGAGGTCCGCTAGTAACGCGGATTGGGCGGTATGCCTGCGGGAGGTTGCCCGGTCCCGCGGTTTCAGCGTACCCGCCGCTGAATTGCCGCCGAAGCCGCGGGACCAGTGGTCCTCCCGCAGGCATATCACTGAAGGATCCCTGACTGCCGCTCCCACAGCAACCGGCAGGTTGCCTCCTGCGGCTTGCCACCCCAGGCACGCGCTTGGTGCGCTGGTACCTGGAGCCACCCCATCTCCACTACAAGGAGATTGACGCTGCAGTAGGGACCGATTTAGCGGGTCAAGTGAACACCCGCTAAATCTATGGCAGAGCACTCTCTGGTCAACCCCAGCACTCCAGCTCTCAGAGAAGAGTAAGGGAAGTCGATCAGAGAGCATCTCCCGTCAACTCAGCACAGTGAAGACACCGGGATAAGTCAACCTAAGCTACGTCGACTCCAGCTACGTGGACAACATAGATGGAGTAGCGTAACTTATGTCGACTTACCCCAGTAGCGAAGACAAGGCCTGAGTCTGCAACAACCAAGTGAAGTGCATACGGCAACAGATAATCTGAGAAAAGTTAGAAACACGGATTCCACTGAAGTTCTTTCAGAATTGACTACATTTCAATTTGGGCAAAACGTATTTTAGACACAAGCTACCAAGTGATCATACACATGAAAAGTTAATGTTGACCAAAACTGCCTTGTTAAAATTTATACTGGAAAAATTAAGTTTAAAATTAAAAGAGACTGGTGTGGGGAACACATTATTTCAAATTAAAGAAAGCAAGTACCATTCCAGAAAAATAGGTTAGAAGATAAAGAACCTATTATTTGTATTATCCTAGTGCCTAGAAGTCCCAGTCTTGGGCCAGGACCCCATTGTGCTAGGACTGTACAAACACAGAACAAAAAGACTGTCCCTAGTTAAGGATATTTCAGAGCACATCTCCCAGCTGAACAAGTAATCAATGTACATTTTTTACATGGTAGAAACTGTGAAAATGCAGCATCACATAAACATGGTACCAAATCTGTTTGATTTCTGGAGATCTATAGAAACATTCTTTTCTTTATTATTCAAACTTCAACTCAGCTGTAGTTTGGAAATAGAGCTTATCACCATTACCTTTTAGATTAAAAAGAGCAACATAATTTTAATTTAAAAACCCAGAATCCTGCATAAGTGCAGGAGGCAAGAAGCCGTTCTCTCACACTTTGTTGTGTCCCTATGCTGCCAACAGGCACAATTACAATTTTGTCACTCAGGAGTTTCAGGTTAGCACCTACAGTAACGGCAGGCTTCACCTGAAGGGAAATGATCCTGAGTCTCAACCCTGTCCCCACCATAACAATTAGTGCAGCTGTTCCCAGCAGAAATAGGTGTACATAGCACCTTTTCAGAGTGTAGTAGCTGTGCTTTCTGTATACTCCCAGAAGTACTATGCTGGGTCTGAAATGAAACTACAAAGTAAAATGGAATAGGGCAGAACAGATGGACTGAGGAGGGCTGCATGCCTACAGTTTATCTAGGGCAGTAAAATACTTCAGATCATAGGGCAATATATCACTATTTATATGAGACGTGATGGTCTTGCAATTGGCTAATACTCAAATAAAGTAATTCTTTTTTGAAAAGTTAGTTTGGGAATTATGAGGAACACATTCCCTTCACAGAGTACAAGTTTCAAACACAAATCCTGTAAAAAGTACTTACAGAAGGGGAATTTCAACAATGAGCTGAATGAGGCAACACAGCAACTCTTCTATAAGGTCTTCACATTCCACTCCTGAAACAGAATAAAAGGAAACGCTGTTTGTCTCTGGAAAGGTAAGAAAAGAAACCACAGATTCAACTCAGACTGAAACTTTTTAAAGTTAGGTGTCAAATTACTAGCATGGAAGCAACCAGGCAAATAAAATGCCAATATCAGTGTTAGGCTCAAAGCACGTTGGTGCTTTGTCTACATACTAACCATACTGGTGTAGTCAAAGATGTACAACTCCCAGTCTCCCCAAGTCTGGTCGCAGTTATATTTGAATAAAGGTGCCTTATACCAATATGGTTTTTTCTGTAGGGAAGGTTAATAAGCTATCATGTTATAAGGCTCCTTTATATTTATACTGACAATTGCATCTAAACCAGGAGTTGTACTAGTACAAGTATTTCAGTAGAAAGATCACATCCCTAAGTGATATCAATGGTACAAAAACTGTAGACAAAAAAGGCCACAGTGGCAACTAGTTATTATTTATTACGTGTATTATTGTAGCTCTTACAGTTTCATTCATGGACCAGGACACCATTATACTAGGCCCTGAACAAAGAATTAAAAGACAGTTCCCGACCCAAAGAACACTAAAAGCCTGAGCTAATTAAAAATTATGTCCAGTAAACCTGATTCCTGAGTGCTTAAACATCCACTTCTTACTAACTATTCGATTTTACTCAGTTTGGGTGATTAAGATGAGTGGTCAGTTTCACTTTACTTGTGAACCCTCAATTTCTAGTCATTTCTCCCCATTGAATCTCAATGGCCCTTCAGGGAATGTTGCAAGACCCACCACCTCCTATGGGCTTTTGGTGTTGAGGATTCTGATGAAGGTTGGTGTTTGTGGATATTAATTCAGGTTTGATTTAATCTCTGGATAATATATTTTCTAGTTTAAAGGTAAGGAGGATCTGCTTAGTGAACCTTTTTAGGCAACTTTATTTTAATTTTATGGTAAAGGCGCATTGGCCTTAGGATATCTGTTTTCTGGGAATTATAAATCAAGGCTATTTTGCTTTCATGTTTTTATGCACTAGCACAATACAGCGTTAGGACTGCACACAACACAGGGAATCCTGGTTTATAAGCCTTTTGACTTAAGTTTTGTAATTTATCAATATTGGGGGAAGAGTGGCAAATCTGACCTCACAGCAACCCCATAAGGCAAGCCAGTACTGCCATGCTAAATTTGTACAGTCATTTACCATAACAAACCAAACATTTGGATCTTGGCAGCAAACCAACAAATTCTGTGTCTCTTTGATGGGGTGTTCACCCTACACTAACCCTGGAGAGGTTAATATAGGCAAGAGAGGCCAATTAGCCAGAGGCTGCATCTGGAGGGGAGCTATGATGCAAATGAGGCTTAATTAGGAATGAAGCTCACCTGGGCAGAAACAGTCACACTCCCTGATACAAGGGGAGAGAGTAGGAGCCTGTAATAGGCAGTGTAGGAAGCAGTCCAGGGAAGGAGCAGTAAAGGCGGGGAGAACAGAAACCCAAGTTTCTGGGTGGAGAGTTCCTGTATTGGAACTGGTGTAGAGGGTGGGCCTGGGTTCCTCTACAAGCTACTGGGGGAGTGGCATGCTGGGGCAGCCTATCTGGGGACTTCCACATACAGTTTGGAAGAAGACTTTGATAATACCCTGGAAGGGAGAGGAACTTCAGTGTGACTTGGCTAGAAGGCTAAGCCACAAAGAGGAAAGCGCTGCACCTTCGGGAGCATGAGAGACACCATGGAGCAAGTGAGCGGAACGACAAGCTGAATAACTGCAGGAAGGGGAGTCGGACCATGCAGCAAGCTAATCCCCATATGGGCCACTAGGAGGCACCAGAGCAGCAAGAGAGTGCCCCTGTTACAGTGTCCCACAAGCCTACTATGCAATAAGCCATGAAGAAGTATCCTTAGCTCTCCCACCAACAAAAAGCTTCCACCCCCAACGAGTGGCAGTAGCTTTGTGGGCAGGAGAGCGCTCCTACCGACAAAGCACTATTCACTCCGGCACTTTTCGTCAACAAAACTTTTGTCCTGGGGGAGGGGATGGGGGGTAGAAAGAGATGTTAACATCTCTGAACGACAAAACCGTTCAGTTGCCAGTGTAGACAAAGCCTAAGTCGCTAAATTTGAGAGAGACACTGGGAAGCAGCTCCTCAGCTGGTGTAAACTGTCATAGCCCCATTAACTACAATGGAGCTATGACGATTTATACTAGCTGAGGATCTCCAGTCTAAGGAGGCACTTTTAATCCACAGTTTCCTGCTGGATGAGACAGCTGGGGAAGAGCCAACACAATGTAGTTGGTTTAATCACTGACCACATTTCTTAAGAACTTTACTTGTTTAGTTGATTTTACAGTAGAGATGCAGAACAAGCCCACCATCCCCATAGGAACAGGTTAGTTTGCATCTTTTTAATAAATTCTAGACAGGAGCACAAAAGGGACACTTCTCTATGCATACTATACATCATTCCAAATCATGGCCTTCCCTCCAAAAGGAATTCAGTCTACATTTTACATTAGGAGACTTAAGCAATTCAACCTAGAGTTTTATCATCACTTCATACTTTTTAAGGAAAACTGTATTTATTTAGTGCAAAGCTCAGCCCATTTCAAGAACAAGGCCTCTGCCAGAGCTCATCAAGAATTATCCTCTTCCAAAGAAATACAACAGGATTTTATTTGCTAGAACAAGAAGAGTTCTTCACTGTTTAACTCATAAATGCATCAGGGTCAAGACATAAAATACCCACTTCACACTTGGTGCTTCAAAAAATTTCTCTCAAAAGAATTCCAGGTATTTCTAATTAATAAGAGCACCAATGTTTTACATTCATACAGCATAATTTAAAAAATATATATATCTTATGGAGCAAAACTCAGTTACAAACCATTGGAGATTAAAGTGTCACAGCTCTAAGCAAGTTTCAGATGTATTCCCGAGTCAGTAGGTACGTCTGTGTTAAATTTAACATTTCATATTACAGAAAGTTACTTAGGAACATAATTTACTCTCATTTTTCTATTTTTAATGCTTCACAGCAGGCAAATCTTGTCCTTCAGCATATCAGATAAAGGGCAGCAGAGCATTAAAATAATTACCCAAACCTTCGTGTACTTCATATGTTCAATTAAACACGTCTTACAATAAGCACAACTTAATCAAATTATAGTGGTGCTATTCTGTTTAACCTGAGTTTGCTCCTAATTTCAGGACTCATTTTTAAGGAGCATACTATAGGGACTACTAACAATAAAGCAAAATTATTTCTTTCCACAATTGGTTTATTAAAAACACATTAAAATTGTCACCTAGTGAACTGCACATTCTAAAGGAAATCAGTTTTTTACCACGGAAACATGGTTTCCTTTATATGGAATCCCCCACGAGTAACACAATGTAGCTCCTGTTAGCAACAAACCAGAATTAGTAAATGAGCATACTTAACCTTGGACTTAAAACCACAGCCAAAAATGAACCCTAGGTAATGTAATCTAAGAGAAGTTTCACTTTGGAATTACCTAACTTTATGAATCTTGGAAATGCTAACGCTGCAAAATTACTAAACTGACCAAAACTTACAAAGTATTCTAAAAATTCTTCCTACCAATGGCAAATAAAAATAAGATCAAGGGCACGTCAGAAGAATCTTTCCATCATGTAGTAAACACATTTTGTTAGGGTAGAATTCAATGTGATTTGAACTATTATAAATCTAGAGAACATGAAGATTTCATTTTTTCTACTCCACTGAACTTAAAGGATACACATCTGCCCCTAGCACGTTCATGAATTATGCAAGACATTACCCTTTTTAGTTAATAACGGTAACCAATGGCACTCAGCTAAAACAATTTATTTATCCTTTTCCAGACTGGGACATATGCATTCTTGTCTTGCCAAGACAATGAAACGGATGCATGCCAAATCTATAACGTGAGAGAGAGCTATAAAAATGGAACACTATGTATTTTCATAAACAATGTTTTTTCAATAGCAGGATAGACACAATACACACCCTACTCATTCATATTAACAGATTAGATGCTTGATTAAAGGAGAGATATACCCTTTTGACTCAAACAAGGGATGGGTGAATCCAGATAAGATTAGAACCAATTTGCATGGATGGAAATCAGAGGTACATCTTCTAGTCTAAGTAACAGTGCTAAAGTAATAAACAATAACACAAAGACAGAAAATTCAGAGATAAGGCTGAAACAACATTAACCAACCAGCTATGTAAATTCTTCAAAATATGGGTTATTTTATTTATAGGATTTTGTGACAGGAATAATACTTAGCACTTAATATTTTCAAAGCCACCCATGATGCAGATGGCAAAAGCAGACACTGGAGAGACTGACTGACTTGCCCAAAGTCAACTAGGCATTTTTCTTAGTGTGCCGTATTGTTGCTAATACTGGTGCAGTTCCACCAGTTGCAGCCATAGAAAGAGCACTAGCTCAGTGATTCTCAACCAGGGGTATGTGTATCCTTGGGGGGGTATGCAGAGGTCTTCCAGAGGATACATCAACTCATCTAGATATTTGCCTAGTTTTACAATAGGCTACATAAAAAGCACTAGCAAAGTCAGTACAAACAAATTTCATTCAATGGCTTGTTTATATTGCTCTATATACACCATACACCAAAATGTAAGTAGAATATTTATATTCCAATTGATTTATTTTATAATTATATGGTAAAAATGAGAAAGGACGCAATTTTTCAGTAATTCTGTGCTGTGACACTTTTGTATTTTTAGGTCTGATTTTGCAAGCAAGTACTTTTTAAGTGAGGTGAAATTTGGAGTATGCTAGACAAATCAGACTCCTGCAAGGGATACAGTAGTCTGGAAAGGTTGAGAGCCTACGTAGACAAAGCACTGACAGCCATCAGGATTTTAACCACTGTGTTTTCTACACTTGCTCGGGGCTGCTGCAGCAGCTGGTTGATGGTGTGCATTAGTGCTTCTACTGTTGTTACCATGAGTGGTAGCAATGGTGGAAAATTTTGGGAAGACAAATCTATTGCAGACCCAGGCAATGACAGAGCCCAGATTACAACTCAATTGTGCCTGGTCCCTACATAGTCACTAACTCTCATCTCTACAAAAAGAAGAACAGGAGTACTTGTGGCACCTTAGAGACTAACAAATTTATTAGAGCATAAGCTTTCGTGGACTACAGCCCATCTCTACAGTACCTGCAAGGTTGCAATTAACAGTGGACAAGTCAAGGAAAGCATTAGCCTACACTTGTTATACTACATACAAAGACATGGCTCAAATCACTTTTATTTATTAATATTTAGCACTGCCCTCCTGGCCCTGGATAACCTATCAGCTCCACTAAATGATGGCTGCAATTTTGAAAATATGTGGTGTGACTCAATCAACCAATCCAAGAAGTTTCTTTGCTACAGATCACACCTGCATGCATCAACAGGGAGTGGGCATGTTATAGTAGAATTCATGCTCAACCTGAGCTGCTGGGCAACTGGGCATGTGTCTGACTGTTAGTCGTTTCCTTGGGCTATCTGCCCTGTCTGTTCCCAGCTGTATGCATGCACACTGAGTGTCTGCCGCCTTGCAGAGCAACTTTCTTGCCCCTACACTGGCAGCAGCATGTGAAGTCTGAGGTAGCTCATACAGGAGAAACCACAGCCTCTGCTAGCTGCAGCCTGAAGGTCACTGGTGAGGGAGCTAATCAGGAGGCAGCCTCAATCCCTGCTGCTGCCTGCTTCTCCCCAGACCCCATAGGTTTCCCCCTCCAGCAGTCCCAGACAAAAGTCTAAAAACAAGTAATAAAATAAGTATTTCCAAATCACTTGTGAAATAGGACTAAATCATTACATTACTTCTTTAAAATCCCCTATATGCAAAAATGTAAATATAAAATGAAGCAAAAAGCAGCCATGTTGTCAACCTGATGGGTAAGGTCTGCAACCAGAGAGACAGTTTTCCATGGCTCTTTTTTAAAGTAGTCTGTGTTTTGTTGATGCCCGGGGGGGATGGAGAAGGAGAAGGTGAAGGTGTTTCCATTTGGTTTACTATAAAAAAGACCCCCAGAAAAGCTGTGAAATCTGCTGTTCTCTGGGTCACAGCATCATCAGTCTGCATTTTCTTGATTCATGATTCCACACTGGCAATTCCAATGCTTAAGTTCCACTATGTGATTAATGAAAGTTTCAGTACTCATCTAATGGCTGAAAAAAATATGTTTTTTTTTCATTAAACAATTGTTTGCATGAAAATATGCAGTAACAGAAAGCATTACAAATGCAAAAGATGCAAGTGCGTTTTCAGAGAAACTGTAGCTTTTAATTTCCTGCCTTTTCACTTGAAATTCTCAGCCACATTCCATTAGCAGTTTTGGGGTGGAGGGTGGTTCTGCATTTACTGTAATATTTTAGTTATGATTAGCAGCTCAATGAACTGTAACTGGCTAATACAGAAAGAATAAGAGTTTCTGCTGCAGGTCAGGGAATGGGTTACATGGATTTACGGTTATGTTGGTACATATTGTGATGTTTCCTTCCATATTCGTTATGAAAATATGCTTATAATACGGATCTGACATAACTGAGATATACTTTAGGTAAGATGGCTCTTGTAAGGTATCGTTGGAAAGGTTATGATTTACTGAATGTGATTATCCAATGTGTATGCCTGTATCATTTCTGCATCTGAAATTAGGAATATTAACTATGTATCTGTATTACAAATTTGTTACTTTGGGTGTCTCCCCCAACCAGCCCTTCAGGTTCAACAATGGAAAAACCAGACAGGGCTAATGGGCCATTAGCAGAGACAATGGACTGTGAAAGAGCTTAATCTTCCTATGGACGCTCCAGACAGCTGAAAAGTAATGGCTGCCACACCCCTGCAGAGACATGGGTCTGACTCACCTGGTACTGGACCCACCCCTTGGAATGCCAGTATTCTTCCACTGGAAGACAAAGGGTTCCTGCCATACACAAGAGCTATATAAGGCAGGGGAGTGACATCATCATGGTTCTCCTCTGCCTCCCCACCCAAAGAGATACTGAAAAAACACCTGGAAGCAAGAACTGAACTGAGGGGAGATAGATTGAACCCAGGCTGGGAGGGTGTCCAGTCTGTGAGTGGAAATACCTGAAATCTCCAGATGCAGGCCAGAGCAGCTGCCTTTCTGTTATCTACCTGTGACAATATCTAGGTTGAGAAATTACATTTTGTAACCTGTTTCTTAAATATATTGAGCTTAGCTTGCGTATTTCATTTTATTTGCTGAGTAATCTGCTTTGTTCTGTCTGTTATCTCTTACAGTCACTTAAAATTCACCTTTTGTGGTTAATAAATGTTTATAAACAAAAAATTTCTTGTTTATAATGTAACAATTGTTATACAAATTGTGCAATTCACAATTCGGGGGGGGGAGCGGGGGGTTAAGAGGTTGTGCATACCTTCCTCCACATTGAGGGAGGAGGCGGATTTCATAATATAGTTGGGTCTGCACCCCAAGAGAAGTGGACACCTCAGTGCTGGGGGCAAGTCCCTTAAGCTGAGCCTTCACACAACTGCTCTCAGTGTCTGTTTTGTTCTGCAGTTTGGTGTGGCCCTCCCTGTGTGCATGCTGGCAGAGGCTTAATAGAATTGCTTGGCTCAGCAAGACAGGTAAAAAGGGTACCCAGACTGGCATAACAGATAGGCTCAGTGGTATCTCAGCACATCGGGTGGCATCCTAAGGGGGGACAAACCATCACACATCTATTTCCAGTGAATTTTGTGTGTATGACTGGCACTGGATTGAAGGCCATGAAGATAAACTTTCTACCCATAGAAATAGCATGGTACAGGCAGCAAAAACTTCACTAATGCGTCTGATTGACAAAAGATTAACTCTCTAGGTTCAGATGTGTCTGTTCAGTCCTCTGCTTCTCTGCTAAGACTGACAATAAGGAGCTACAAATGTGATAGAAGATTTTGAGATATGGTTACCTGCTGTCAACAAAGAACAAATGAAGTCAACTCATTTCCACAGGATGCTGGACAGCCACCAGATAACTACTTTCACTCAAAATTCCAGGCCAGACAGAAAACAGCAACCTAGGGTGAATACCCTGTCCCCACTAAAGTCAACTGGAGTTTTGTAACTCACTTCCAATGGTGCCAAGATTTCACCCCTACAGATGAAAAACTCACTATCCCATTGTTAGTTCACAAGTCATCCAATCCCCTATACAACGTTAGAATTTAATTCCAAGTAGAATGTTTAGTGGCTAGTACACCATGGCACAGATAACAAAAGGAAAAATAAATTATTATTAGCAATAGAGTTTAGAATCGCGTTAAACTAATGGATAATATTTATTTCATTTTACTCTTAAAATATAATATAGGATTGAATTTTATGGTCACCAAAACATTAAGTAATAACACCAGTGACTAGGTCATCTGCCGAGATTGAACCCAGGACCTCTGGGTTTAGAAACATGAGCCTCTTCTGTTTGTACTAAATAACCAAGTGCATTAGATAGAAATTTCTGAATCAGGTAGCAGACCCTATGTGGTCTAGCCATAGAAGAGGGACAAATGCCACTGTTATGTTTCGATTTCCCTCTGATGTTTGGTTCTAGAACTTTGCTCATTATAAGCCTACCATTGTAATCGCAACAGTATGCGCTAGCAGCCTTTCTTCTCATACACTTTTTGGACCACAAAAGTTGCCACTGGCACTTTAATTGATGCTGAATGCAACAATATGAAGCTCTTTAAACCTAACATATAGTCTGCTAAGAAATCACAAGCTGGACTCACTGCATAGATCACACACTATACATAAAATGAGTAGGTACCATCTTTCAGATGAGACATGACTATCCTCTAACTAATAGTTTGCCGTCAAAAACTGTGCCTTTGATGAACTGCCAAACACAAAATGCTTACATATTTACAAAAGATACTGAGTGCCCAATGGCAACAATATTTTCCCACACATCATCACTAATACATTGTACAATCCTTTCCCTTTAGAAATAGCAGAAATCTTGCAGAAGGTGTTAATGTTTTAGTTCATTTTAGCAAGACTGTGGTGCACTGCAATGGTATGTTCTCAGTTTATGCCAAGATCCCAGGTATCTAAGTTAGCCACATTAAAATCAAAGAGTGCTTTACTCAAATATGGGCCTCTGGCTAGAAACACTAGAGAACAAATGCTAAAAAAAAGAGAGTAGGAAAGCAGACTGTACACAATATTGACTTACAGCGTGGCTTTAAGGGGACCTTGGAAGAATTCTGCCAAGGTGACCTTGAAAAGAGGTAGCTGCTCTCTCAACCTCAAGGTGAATGACACATAAGGAGAAGGGCTGGAATCACAGGAAGCATGGATTTTGAATGACCACGGAAGGTGATTCTTTGCAAGTGGATTACAATTAAGTTTTCAACAATAATTTCGATTAATTAAATCAAGTTATTTTTGTGGACAGAAGGAGTCCATGTGGGCCATCTAGTGTTGTGCACAATCAATACGGAATACCAGTAAGCCCAGCTGTACATCAGGCTGTAATGCTAAAGGTCCTTCATAAGCCATAACAAAGCTAAAGCTGATAACATCCTCATAACCCAGATATGGAACTAATGTCTTCATTTATGTACATATTATTTGTACTTTTATTTAATAACATATTTCATAAGATTTGCCCAAATGCACTGCCATCTGAAAGAGGGAGAAATACCAATAACCTAGCGCAGCAGCTGAAAAGCCAGTAAGAACTGTTCAAAACTGTTTCTTTTTAACAAGAAAACAGTTCATCGTATGTAGTGCTAAGTAAATAAGCAAATACAAAATGCAATAATAAATCAGCATATACTTTGTGACACTAGGGGGAACTCTAAGGTACCAGGAATGAAAAAAATTACTTTGGGAAGCTACCGTTGATATAAAAACAAGGAGTCTGGTGGCACCTTAAAGACTAACAGATTTATTTGGGCATAAGCTTTCGTGAGTAAAAACCTCACTTCTTCGGATCCGAAGAAGTGAGGTTTTTACTCACGAAAGCTTATGCCCAAATAAATCTGTTAGTCTTTAAGGTGCCACCAGACTCCTTGTTGTTTTTGTAGATACAGACTAACACGGCTACCCCCTGATACTTGATACCGTTGATATAGTTATACAAGGGACCTTAAATTCATTTAATTTTTTCCTCTTTCTTTACTAGGTCAAAATACAACAGCTTTTATTAATTATTATTATTATATTCTTTTGGTGACACTTCAGTCATTTATTTTTCCAATATCCTAAATTTACAGACTGTAAAAATCCATCAGCCTACTACAGTATTAGATGTGTAATTGTAATACTGTGTAAAACTGTTTAGGATCCTCAAATAAACCAGTGAGGTTTGTAAGAAATAACCCCATTTTATAGAGGGGCAACTGAGGCACAGAAGTAACTGGCCCAAGTCCACAGCAAAGCAGTTACACAGTTGAAAAGGAACCCAGATTTTCTGAAATGCGGTCCCCTGCTCTAACCAACAGACCACACACAGCTACCCTCTTAATTTATAGCATTCAACTAACAATCTTCTCATCTAAAATGATTGCTAAGTAACTTTGTGCATATGGAGCAGTATAGACAAACTTATACTTAAGCTTCATATATATCTTTATGAAGTACAGTCAAATGGTGCTAAATATTGTGTAAGTACTGTACAGATATCTAGACATCTACTGTACAAACATGTAGCTCAGTGATATTAGTCACTCTGAATACTATCGAATATGGAATTCCCTCACTGTTAAGAATAAAAAGATTATTGTGGTTCAGACGGTAAAATAAAGCACTTAAATGTCACTTTTCTCATGTGGCATTTCCCTGTCTGTTGTTACTATGCTGTATTAGACAACTAAGCAATATTTCTTTACCAGGTGAAAACCCACATTCACTCTGCAGTGATAGTTTATTGTAAGCAGGCACTGCTTGTTTAATGTATCAGTTGGCTGACCTCATTCTTAGAGATTACTCATCACAGCTTAAAGACATTAAACCATTTCAACATGTAGCTGTTAATCTTTTGGCACCAGAAGTCTGGTTTCCCCAGAGCAACAGCAGGCGCCAAGGAGTTAAATAGATTTTAATTAATGGTTTTCACTAGTCTATGCACAAACAATTATTATGCACTCAAGACACATGCCCTTGCCTGGGTTGACTGTTTGAAGGAAGCCCATATTCAGATGCCTGTGGGTTCTTTTTTCCACAACCCACACACATTGTATTAGAATTCTGACACCAGCCATCCATGCTGAAGAAAGCAAAGTAATTGGTTTTATTCAATAAGCCACATATGATTAGAACCTTAACCAAAACTTTATTGTAAAGTCAGGAAATTGAGAGGCAAGGTTTGCACACTAACCTTCACTCTGCCTCCTTGTGTGTGCACTCTACAGTAATGTCTCATTTCATGATGACAACACTATTCAAAACAGTCTTCAGCAAATGAAGCATTATAATGAATGTTTTTATAATTGTAAATGGAATGGATACACAGTGTTCATGTTTTCAAAAGACTTTGTAATATACATCAGCAAGTAATAAGGAGAAAGTAACCATTCAGGTTGCTAAAGTAAGCTCAGCTCTTCATTTCCTTACTTCTGCAATGAAAATTATTTCCATTTTAAGCTGTCTGGGGCAGGTAACTGATATTTGTCAACACAACTTATGCACTGTGCCTGCTGTATAAATAATAATGCCTCAACATTTACACTAACCAATTGTTGCATTATGAAATGCATGTATGACTCTATTATTACTTTTGCAACAGAACCACTGAAAAATTGTTAGAAATTGTGTATAAGAGATCATGCAGTCCATCTTCCTATCAGTGCAGTCTTTTGCCCATCTTAAATTTAAACACTCCTTGCAATGGGCTTCCATCACTTTACCTGGAAGACTATTCCACAGTCTCTAGAGGTTCTCTAGGGGAAAATTTTTGGTGGCCGCTCTGACAATTTTTCCTAAAATACTTAATTTACTTTAGGAAAAACAACTAAATATGCACATATCCAAATCATTGTAATTTATTTATGTAGGGGTTTTTGCAAACTCAATAATAAAAATAATGTACAGTTGTCTCTATTCTTTACTGGACCTAAACAGAATAGAAACAAAATAAGGTGCTTTGCACATTTTTGTCTATTTATTTTATTTATTTTATTTTAGACTGCTTTTTTCTTAAGACTTGCTAGCTAGTAAGGCTGCTGCTATGAAAAATTATATATGTATATTTGTATGTATCACTTTTCACAGCAGACTTATTAGCTAGCTGGGAGGCAGTGAAAAGTGATATTAAACATACAAATATCATTTTTCACAGCAGACATACACAGCCCCGGAAAGCCAGGGGACAAATTAAGCCGTGGATGGAGAGGTGGGTAGGGAGGCAATGGGGGTAGTGGTGAGCCCAGGGCTGGAGCTCGAAGCCACTGCGGGATGGAGCCTGAAGCCCTGCGGCTGCAGTCTGGCACCTGCCACCCCAGGGCTGAAGCCAGAAGCCCGAGCCCCACCACCCCTGGGAAATTCATACCAGCTGCCTGCTCCTCTGGCATTTGTGGCTGCAGAGGAGGGCAGGGCCCAAATCCCTGCGGGCAGCGCTAAGGGAGGAGTCACTGTTTTCCCCCTCTCCCCCATCACTGCCCAGGAGGCTGTGGCCGCAAAAAAAGCCTCTGGTGGCCGCATTTGAGCAACATACTCTAACTGCCTTGCACAATGACAGGTTTCAGAGTAGCAGCCGTGTTAGTCTGTATCCACAAAAAGAACAGGAGTACTTGTGGCACCTTAGAGACTAACAAATTTATTAGAGCATAAGCTTTCCTGGGCTACAGCCCACTTCTTCGGTTTCACTGTGAGGAAGCTGTTCCTAATTTTCAGCTTAAATTCACTTTTCTGTATTTTTCTTGTTGAGTCAGACTTTTTTTTTTTTTAAACAGAGTACAACTATTATCCACGAGTGAATTTTACCTGCATCATTTATTAATGGTTCTACTGTATCCATAGTGCTGCTCTTTCCACTTGATATATTAGTAAAAGCCCTTTATTTGCTTTGGCTGTAGTTCATGAAATTTTGTCTTTTACATATAAAATTGTACATTCCTTTAAAAAAATAAAAAAAGATGAAAAATACAATACACAGGCAGTGAGGAAGAATTTCAGATACAACTGCAGGAAGAGATTCCAGCAGCTGTGATCTGAAGGACACATCAGAGTATCTATCCCTAGAGGCTTCCTTCCAAGTTCTGACAAGAATTATTTCTATTTAGCTTGTAATCTTGACAGAGATCATAGCACATCAGCATGGGCAGAGGGGGACTAAGGTTTTGTTGGTGCATTCTTTAAAACACTAGGGAGCACAATCATCAACAGTGGGAATCAAACCCAGGTGTCTTATATAAAAGTCCAAAGCATTGCTACTAAGCCAGCAGGCATCCTGCAGGACACTAGAAATTAGAAATAATGGATCTGAACATTCAGGATAGATCCCTTACAGGACAACATTTTTGCTTCATCTTAGTAATATCAAAGAGGATCAAATACACAATTCTCACAAATATTTAAGGAAAAAGATCTCTAGATGTTAGTGAACTCAATGAGTGGCCGGTTTAAGAAAACCAAATGCTTTCAAATTCTTCCAAATTATTGAACATGCAATTTCCTGAGCAACTATAAAATCATTTTTTCCTACCATGGAAGCACAATATACAGAGCTTATTCTAGGCATATTTGCAAATGACTTTTTGTTTCTCACCATCTCCCTGTACTCAACAAGGCAGATGATATTTCTCCCGGATTCCCCTATTTTCCACCCATCCCTCCTCTCCCCCTTTACTAGGCTTGGAACCTCGTCCTCTGATGAGGCAGGTCTTATACTTTGGGGCTGGGCTCTTGGAGCACAAATATGGATGATGCTGTCTTCTGATCAGATGGCTTTCATCTCCAATGGGAGCAGAGGTAGGCCCATGCTGAGTGCTTTTGAAAATCCCACTAGACACACTTTCAGGCTCTCCTCAGGTTCAAAGTTTCTCCAACTGGTTTTTCCATGGCTGATGAACACCTCAGTATATAGCATAATTACTTTACTATTTCAAATTTTGAAGTGACGTTTGGACTTGAAGCTGAACTGGGTGCTATAGTAAAAATAAAAAACGTTTTTCAACAAATTCACATCTATAGGGCATTGCTTGTTTCCACGACAATATTCAATACCTACCATATGAGCCTGGCATTCTCTCCTCGTAAGTAAAATGAAGTTGCAGTTCCTCTTCTGACATCTGACATATGAACACTTTTAACAAACAGCAAATAATGAACAATGCATTGTGGGCCTGCCAAATAAAAAGATGGCTAGAAGGGAAACAGAAAAGTAAACAAGAGTCAATAATGTTTTACTTATTAATGTTCAGCAACAGTCATGACTAGGTATGTGCAACAGTGAATGGAAAGGTTCCTGTAGCCCATATGAGGCAAAGGCAAGTCTCAAGTGACTAAAATGTGGACATTCAATAGCAAGGAAAATTTATTTAAACATAAACGTTTCTTTTCAAGAAGACGCAGCCTTCTTGCTACATAGAGTTTAGTACTATTATTAAAAGCATCACAGTTACCATTAAGTGCCATTCTCTTCAGGAAATTGACTAGCTAGCCTATTATCTTTTTTAATCTCTACACCCCAGAAGTCCCCAATCTGTGGGGCACCCCTAGGTGGGCATGGAGGAATGTTCAGGAGAGCGTGGTTGGGGCCCCAGCCTCAGTCCCCGGCACCTATGCTCGGGGCACCGGCTGCTGGCTCAACCCCTGGCTGAGGTTCCGCTCCCAGCCTCAGCCTCATCCCCCTTATCCCTGTCCGTGTCCCCCATTCCCACAGCTGTGGACCCACTCCTGGCCCAGCTGGACAGGGGAAGGGTGTGGTGCGATGTAAAGTTTGGGGACCCACTGCTACGTACTATAGGGCAGTCTCAAATGGATTGAGACCTCTTTAAATCTCACTCTTTCTGCATGGAAATTTATCCCCAATCTTATCCCTTTACGTGCACAAATATTACTCAGATGACACTCGAGGTGGAAGACGTTCAGTGACTTTCAGGAGCAACAGCAGTAAGTCCAGTTACTCTTCACAACTTTGTCCCCAGATTTCTAGGCATGAAGGCAATCCAGCAGGGAACTGTATTATGTCCCTCTGGGTCCCTACGTGCAGGCTCAGGGGGATCCAGTCAACAGCAGCTCCTGCTGAAGCCACGCTGTCAAGGGGCTGAGGGGCCAACACAGCAGCAGCCAAAAGGATGACTTCTTTCCTCTGGACGTAAGAGAGTCTCTCTCAATGGATCGCTAGATCAGAAGAGGAGTTGGCTTCAAAATGTCTGCAAACTCCTCCTTCCCCTGCCAGGAAAGAAATTTCCAGGGAAAAAATCTTTGGAAAGTTTCCTGGAAAACTATACTTCTGAAAGTATAACTTCTTGAAGTTTTCATCCCCCACCGGGAGGGAAGAGGGTTAGAAAGGCAATCTCATCATACAATTTGAAAGCAGTGGAATTTTAGATCATTTTTTATTCTGGCCTGGTCAGAGTTTCAAGTATTCTAGAAATAATGCACTGATTTTAAAATAAATTTAGATTAGCTAAAAAGCTTTATCAGATGGCTTATAATAGGCCTTAAAAAGCATCTTAGTTGAAAAATAAATGTTTAATTTGCAAAATAAGCAGCCAGTAGCATGGCATGAGAGCCACTGCTACTACGGGTTAAGGAAAACAAAATCGCTAGCACATCAATTGTTCTCTTAAATGTTATTTATGCTCCAAGGAATTTTGAGTCACAGACTATAAACCTAGCAAAGGAGTATTTGCCCAGCATTTTTATTGTCTGTCATGCCCACCCACAGAAAGAAATGGGATAGCAGTGCCTAGGACCGCAGAGTGGAAAGGACAGAGATTAATCCAAAGTTACATAAACATATGTTTGTTGCAACGTTTAGACCCACTCACAAAAGTAAAGCAAATGGAAAATTTCTGTTCTTCTGTAATGGCACAACTTTACATATTATGCTCCAATCCCAGTGCTTGAAATACACAAGATACTTGTTCCTCTGAAATTACGGTAGGTTCTCTTTTAAAAACAAAAATAAACTTTAAGAGAACCTGAATTTTCACCTTGCCGATTCAGGTATTTATGGAGCAGCCATCATTGCATTACCCAAGAGCTATCAACAAAATGAACATTTAAAACATAAAAGGGAACGCCTGGCATTTCACTGCCAACTTACTTTTGACATTCCGCTGAAATTTTTAACTCTTTGGTTCTGGAAAGGAAGACTTTAATCAATGCCCCAAGATTTCCTGTTCGAGGATTGTTCTCAACTAGATGAGGGATTGAAAAGATTAGAGTACATTTGTAATTTAAATTATGATAATTAATTCAAACACAGGATATATAGAGCGGGAATTACTCTCCATTGCACATTTTATGTATTTTTTTAAATAAACACACACACACACACACACACACACACACACCCACCCCCCAAGGCTACTTTTTTATAGGTTTTTTTTTTAAACAGTCTATAGTTAAAGATGGCTCCTGTCCATGTTTCTGCTATTGCAAGATTGTTCACTACACTACATTTTCCAACCTAAATTTAAAACATTCCGAACAACGGAGCCACACCATTTCTTTCAGGAGACTATTTCACAGCTCAATAGATCTCACTATCAGGAAAGTGTGCCTGACTGTGACAATAATATCATTTCATTCCTCACTCTTCTACCATCCCTGGTTCCTCCCTGCATAATCTCTATCAGCATTGCTACCCTTTCAATATTTTAGAAGTTTCTATATTGTAATGAACAGAGTTAACATTGCAAGTTAAAACTTAAAACATCCAGGGAATCAAATTATCATTCCGAATGAGAAGCAGGATATGCACTCATCTTCTAATTCAAGTGTCAACTCCACATGACAGGTGTCACATACTATACTCATATCTGCCCACTGATACTCTAATGTCGCCCACTGATATTCTACTTCTAAAGGGGCAATGCTTTAAAAATCATTATTTAAAAGAAGTCTGTTCAATTATTAAAATAACTGTGCCCAAGTCACTTCCTTCTGTTGGTGACACACAGAATAATGTGACAATGTTACATTTAAGCAGCACAAATTAGTAGAATGTGCTTTCATCTTCTACTTAGGAGACAAATATGATTTTAAAAATCTCATTACTGAAACGCAGATGAGTGAAATTAAATAAATACAGACACAGAAGTTTACACGAACAGTGATTTATCAGAAAAGTTGACAACAAACACAGAAATATGTGAAGACATCAAAATAATCTCTCTCACCTAAAGACTTGCAGATTGAGATGGTGGCTTCTTCCAACAGCTTTAACTCAGCACTGAAGACGAAGAAAGGAAGCATTTAGTTATATGAGCAATAACCATCCCTGAGCCTATAGAGGCCTGCCGCTTGTAGAATACAATTACTGCATTTAAATACATTTGTTATAGGGCACTACTGCAATTCCTATGATCTTGTAATTTTAGTTACTCCATTTACCTCACTCACATAGATTGCGCTCATTATTTGAAGCAGTGTGGCCATACAATGGACAATTAACATTCATCTCACTCTGTCAAACAATTCATATTTAAAGTGGGCAGATCATTTCTATGTCATAAACTTCACTCATCCCATGCTTGTTTTGGAATAAGCCCCTGTAAATAAACATAGGTCCACAGTTTCAATTCGTAGAAAAAGTTGGCTTTTGTACTAGGAATATCATTGCATCATGCGTGGATATAAAAGGAAGAATGTAACCCTCTTCTAAAACTGAAAATGCCTCCATAAGCAAACAGATTTAATTTCAAACTTAATACTATAACCCAGTTTCAATAATTATTGCATGTGGTTACAACAGATGCAATTGTAAATCATGTATATGCCAAGAGGATAGGATTTTTACAAATTCACTAACTGCCAGATGATATATCTATATCAAAACATCTACTTACAAAGATTTTATAATGAAAAGGGGGGATGGGGAGGAAGAGGGAAGGGAATCAAACAACCTTAAAATAATCCCAACTATGTGAAACCTATAAAATACACATACACCACTAGAAGTGCTAAGTATGTAGGCCTGAAAAGCATTGTACAAATTAACTAATCCTTGTGAAGTAAATCAAGTATTTGCATTTTAGAGACAGGAAAAACAAAAACAGTAGTAGGCATCTTGCCCAAGGCCACGTTAAATGGGACACCTCCATACTGCTTCTATATTAGATATTTAAGGATCTTATCTCCTGCCAATATGTACCAAGGAAAGACAAGATTCCTTAACAACAGAATGTAAATTTCCCCTTTTCCAATTTAGTGTTATTAACCTGACAAACTCCATTGAAAAGAACAGATTTAAAATTTGTTATTAAAGCTAATGTTAAAATTATATAATACACAGGTTAAGGAAAGAGTGTTTATACATCTGGGTATAATGCTTACATTATCCCAAAATACAAATTTTGGTTTAAAAGTCATAAAATACATATAGTACATAATCTGCAATAACCCAAATTAAGGTTAATAAATTTAATGATACAGTTTAGATATTAGCATCCAAATATTCAGGTACATCACTCATAAAAGGTTATACTGAGAGTAGCTTGTGGAAAAGAAGTATAGCAATGAGTGTAGATTGTCCCTCAGTAATTGAGCATTCAGGATAGGTTGTCGCTCAGTAAACACAATCCATCACAGAAGTATTTCACTATATATACAAAGCCAATAAGATTTTTTGGGTTGGGAAATGTCTTTTACACTTCCAGGTCCAGTTTGTTTGTTTTAAGAAACCTGGCACAAAGTAACATGCTATGATCAGTAGAAAAGCTGGAGTCTATTAAACTTCCATTTTCAAAACCCCCGGCCTAGGATAACTTGCAGTTCAATGAGTTTTCAGGTAACTGCCTATTATCCCATCAAAAAGAGCTAGACACCTTTTACCAAGTGCAACTATGAAATGGGATTTTGTTTTTCAATTTGTCACCTTCTGAATACATACAAGGTAAATATCACAGCATGAAATTTCACTAAGCACCACGAGATGTTTAGAGGCGGAGCTGAGTCTAGCAAGTAAAGAGGACAGTTAAGAGACTAGATTTCTGCTCCTTGCTCGGTCACCAGCTCACTCAGATATCCTTGGGCAAGACACTTATCCTCTCAAGGCCAAATTCATTGCTGGTGTAAACAATTCTAGTGATTTGAAGCTGTCATCTATAAAATGGGCATAGCAATACAGGAGCGAGCATTGTGGTCAGTCTTTCAGAATGAAAATGACAGTGGCACAAACATCCTAAATGGATTTGGGCCAGGGGGAGGATATCATATTAGCTCAAGGCTGAGAAAAATCTAGAGGGCTTTTGTTTGCTTTACCATAGAGGGGTTGAATAGAAAACTATGCTTTTTCGTTCTCTTACATTTCTGCCTCTTCTAAGCTTCATCTGTCTTGATGCATCTTTTCATTCTCTCTCCACAACCCCAAAGGCTTCCACGCACTAATTTCTTCTTACTGCACTGTTATCTCTCAGCTCCAGGACACACCCTCACCTAGTTCTCTCACCTCCACAGTCTCTCTCAATTTTGTTCATTTTTTCTCTTGTGCATTTCCCATACATCTTTGCTCTGCTGGTATAGAAGGTAAGCCTCCCTCTACTTATCTGAAACACAGGTTACCAAAGGGATGTGGAGGGTGAGCAGATCCCAATATCACCTGCCAATGCAGGTGTGTTAGTAGGCCTGGGAAAAGTGAGGATTCAATCCTTAGTGTTTGCAAAATGCTTTGAGGTCCCTGGACAGAAAATGTTATGGAAGTGGAAAGTATTTATGTTTAAAAGTCTTTACAATTGGAAATTAGGGGAAAGACCGACTTTTAGTGGTTTCAGGAATCACCAAGCATTAACTAATCTAGTTGCCAGTCTCTTTTGCAGTCAGAGGCAACCAAAGACAGGAGTGCACTTTCTCTCTGGCAGAAAGTGACTCAAGAGCCTTCTTAAAAGCTCAAATCTCCTCTACTTGTGAGATATTTTGCCCAAGATGTTTTTGTACATTCCCAGTTTGCATGCTCATATAGTAATTATATATCATCCCACATGTTCTCAATAGAATTCCTCCCTGTAAAACCAAGAGAGGTGCATCCAGAAGCCCAAACCTCTCCAGTGGGTTAAAATATGAAACAGATTAGTTCCTGGGAGGTCTGGCTCTCCCACTCACCCTCAAATCAAGCAAAAGAACTATAGAAAAATAGGATTTAATGGATTAGCCAAACCAATCATCATACTCCAAGGAGACCTCCAAATTGCGATTCCATAGGAACTACTATACTGCATCAGATCCACAATCCATCTAGTCCAGTACTTTGTCTCTGACAGTGGCCAGAAGCAGACACTTCATAGGAAAATGCAACAACCCTTTTCAGTGGAAAGATTTGAGATAGTTTGCCCCCATGAAGGTCTAATCTTAATCCCTAAGGGTTAGATTTTGTCTTAAACCCTGAAATATGAGGTCTTAAATCCCTTACAAATAGTCTTATTTCACCCATTAACTATAACAACTCTGGATATATTCTGGTTATCCATATAAACATCCAATCTTACTGAATTCTTGGCCTCAATGACATCTTGTAGTAATGAGTTCCACAGTCTAAATATATGTTGACTGAAAGAGTACTTCCTTTCATCTACAAGTTGACGAAGTAAGAACCATATCTGCAGAAACCTTGGGCCCACATGCTTCTGTGGTGAGCATCCAGTTCCATAGCTGGGTTGTGTGCAATGACAAAAATGAAGCCTTGAGAAATCTATATCACCCAAAAACATCCCCAAACTTCACTTCACTAAGTGCCATAGCATTTAATATGGAAGTATATTTGTGGGAGTAGGAGAGAAAAATGGGAGGCCAGTGGGCAGGAAAGATCCATAGATTGTACGGCCAGAAGGGACCATTGTGATGATCTAGTCTGACCTTCTGTATAGCACAGATCACAGAACAGTTCCAAAACAATTCCTAGAGAATATCTTTCAGAAAGACATCCAATTTTGATTTAAAATGGTCAGTGATGGAGACTCCACCACGACCCTTGGCAAATTTTCCCCATGGTTAATTACTCTCGCCATTAAAAATTTATGCCTAGCTTCAATTTCCAGCCATTGGATCATGTTATACTTTTCTCTGCTAGACTGATAAGCCTATTACACATTTATTCCCCATGTAGATACTTATGAACTGTAATTGAGTCACCTTTTAACCTTCTCTTTATTAAGCTAAATAGATTGAGTTCTTTGAGTCTATCACTATAAAGCATGTTCTGTAATCCTTTAATCATTCTCCTGGCTCTTCTCTGAACTGCCTCCGATGTATCAACATCCTTCTTGAAGTGTGATACCAGAACTGGACACAGTATTCCAGCAATGGACACATTAGTGCCAAGCACAGAGGTAAAATAACCTTTCAATTCCTACTCGAGATTCCTCTTCATATGAATCCCAGGGTTGCATTAGTTCTATTGGCCACAGTGTCACTCAGAGCTCATGTTCAGAGGATTATACAGCACCGCCCCCAAATCTTTTTCAGAGTCACTGCTTCCCAGAATAGAGTCCCCCATCTTATAAGCATAGTCTACATTCTTTGTTCCTAGATGTATAGATTTACATTTACAGGACAATCACAAGCAGAAATCCACTCTGTGACGCTTCCCGGGGTACCCAAGGTTGTGAGGCATCTTGCTACCACCTGCTTTTAATATGAGGAAGCCTTGTCTGTGCCTGCCATGGGTCAGATCCCCAACTCCTCTGGCCACAGAATATTCCTGAGATAGGTCACTTTCTGGTGACCTACCTTAACTTCAAAACCTTAAGAACATAATTTCCCATATAGATACATCACACCTTAAATATTATCCATCCATACATTTTGCAATGACTATGACGACCAGTGGGCTACTGGCTCTCAGAGATCACACTGCCACCCTTCCGTGAATTATTACGCATATATCTGACCCAGGAGATCCCTGTAAAACCATATGCACCCACTGTGCCCTCTGCCCGCTGGCAGCACGTGGTGTCTGCATCAAACACTCCTAGCTAGTAAACATTCATGTACACCTAAGGATAAGCCAAACCCGCCTATATCCATCAACTTCAAAAATCACTTCAGCGATTCCTAGTGAAGCCTCTTACATCCTGAAGAGCTCTTCCATGTTCTAAATGGATATTTACTCTCACTTCCATGTCTCCTCCACCTGCACACACCTACTAGCTGCACACACTCTTCCTGACAAGATTAAGGTCTCAAATTGCACGACACTCCAGGCTACATTCACATCAAAGGCATTTCTGCTGCCCACAGGTGTTTCTGCCTTCTTGGAGGCTCAGCTGCCAGTGTGGCTTGGACTGGATGAAAAAGGAAGCTCAGCTTCCAAACAGGGGTTTTCCTTAGTCTGTGGGGACTCATTTGGAAATGTTTTAGTGGTCCAAAACCCAGGATGTCAAAGAAGGCATCTACAGTCTCTGTGCAGAGGCAGTTAATTCAGAGTCTGAACTGTAGAAATGACAACTGTTTCAAGCAGCATTTTTCTAGCAGTTCTCAGAATACAAATACAGTCAAGCCAGTTTAATGTCTGAAGAAGAGAAATGCTACTTAACATATAATAAGTACTTCCACCACTCTTCATCTACATCTCAAAGCACTTCAAAGGTGAGTGAATATCATTGTCACCAATTTACAGATGGGGAAACTGAGGCTCAGTGAAGTCAAGGATGGTGTCCAAGTTCACCGCAAATCTGTGGCAGAGTCTCTGTCCTAGTACCCCTAGTATACAGCCTTCATACGCATTAAGTCTTACCATAATCAATTTGCTAAGTCATTCCCCATCTTTGCTAAATATTAGCCAGTGTTTTCCAATAAGCAATCTGACAGACAAAATCAAAGTAATTAAAGATGCTTAGACCAGGCTGCTAGATCCCTGCACGGATAAAAAATTTATATCCATGGATTCAGATATCCGAGAAGCTGCAGGGCTCTAGTAACAACGAGTGAAACCAGCAGGGCCATGGTTTGCGACCAGGCCAGGAACCACAGCGGTGAAAGCAGCAGCATGTCAGGTCGCCGCTTGCAGGAGCCAGCGCCCAGCACGGGCAGCTCCTCCGGCGTGGCTGCGAATATAAATTTTGTATGGGAGCCAATGAATAGGGTATTGGTAGAATCATCAGTCAAAGGAGTTATTAAAAAGGTTTTCAGTAGTAAAGCCAGTGTTTATGCTCCACGACAGAGTAACTTCACCAGTGAGATGAGCCATCAAATTAAATTTTTTTTTTCTTTAAATCAGCAGATTATCCTGTGCACTGGACTATTCTGCAGCACAGTGAATTGACTGCATGCATGAGAGAGAAAGCAGTCATCTTTCACAGTGTTTAATACTCTGCCTTTACAATTTTAGTTTATGCTTGTTTGACTGCAGAGAAACGCACATTTGCATTGCTGCCTGCTTTAGTAGCTTCTGTAGCTGAATTTCAGAAAGACTAAACTTACTTGCCAATACATATTTTTTGAAATGTTAAAATTTTATCTCTGAGGTGGTCTCTTATTTCAGCTCTAGAAACACAGCTGTAATTGAAGACAAATGGTATAAAAATGGGAAACAGAATCAACGCCTACAGACATTACAATTTACTGGGTCTGAATGAAACAGGGACTTCTCTCAATTTTCTATCTAAAAATCTGTCCAGCTGATTGCTTGTCATCAGGATGTATTCCTTCCTGACACTGGCAGATTGGCAGAATGTTTATTGCACTCCAACTACACTTGGGGGGGGAGGGGGGTCTCTTTGAACGCAGTATAATCTGAATCCAACAAAAAGGGAGGGGAGGAGTGTGGTGTTGGTTTTTAATAGGGGTGCTTAAAAAGACACCAAAGGCTCTTGTAACTCAGATTACCTGGTTAATTTAGCTTTTTTAATTGCTCCAGGATTGAAACTTTCAATATGAAGGGACAATAATCTCATAATCGTACCTCTTGTATTTCCTAATTTCTGAATGTTTGTCTTTGCAACCATAACAACTTTTAACATCGCTTTTGTTCCCTAGTTATTTTGAAAAGCAAACTGAAAAAACCCAAACTACCACCATGCTGTAGAACCAGACAGACTTCCTGCTTTGGTCAAAATAGTTAAACAGCATAGACTTCTCTAACTCTAGTCATTTTCCACTGAGAATAAAATATAGAGTTAAAATCTTGAAAACCAGGCACACCCCATTTCCTCAAATTCAGACAAGAAAAAGAAAAACACAGAATTGTATTTTGCCATTTTAAAATTTTACACTTGAGGTAAAAACATGCCTGCAAAAACTCAGCACAAGAGTTACAAGCACCCGGGGGGAAGGTTATAATGGAAGTGCCTCCACCACAAGTACAGCATTGCTACCATGCCCAAATATTGTAACACTATTCCTTTACGATTCAACATTATTATTAGGCCCCCAAGGATGCCTTATGAAGAGGGTGCAGTGTACACCTAAAAATCAGCCCATTTTTAGAAAGCTGAAGCAAAGCTTAACAGGAAATGCAAAGTAAACTGCCATGTAAACTGTAACAGTCAGCTAAACTCAAGCAGGGGAAAGAAATACATGCAAGAAGCGGAAAAAGTTGCCTGAATAATTTTTCTGTTATGAAGACAGAAGATAGACTATATTAACCACTTATGCAGAAAATGTCTCTGCATGTCATCAGCCAAGATTCATGAGGTGGCATGAGAGCAACAACACTAGCACTAGCTATTGGATTTGCTTTGCATCACAGTCCCCCCGGAGATGCTGTTTAGTTAATGAATGAATATAAAGATGGAAACTTATCTTAAGCATGGATCCTTTCATTAATCCACAGAGTAGCAGTGTTAGACTTCTAACTGTTTTCCAATACTGATGAACAACAAGAGAATATTTTTCAAGGAGTAAAGTTCATTTAGTGGATTGATCACAGACCGCAGTTCAAGAATTCCAATCCCCCTACCCTGCCAAAAAAAATCTCCCCATAAAATAATGGCAGCCTTATTGTCAGGTAGGACTTTTTTCAAAAAGTATTTATGATTTGAGGTATAAGATTCAATATATGCTTAAAGTCATGTAGTTCAGAAGATTACTCACCCATACATGAGAACAAATTTGAGAAGTAACCTATGAACCACAATCACAAAAGGAGTTGCAATATACACTCTACCTACCTATCAAGTGTGTTTGAAGCAATAATTCATCCCAGGAAGATGTGTCTTATACACACGCAGAAGAATAATCAAAGAGCCCTCAACTTTATCAGGTAAACTTTTGAGAGACCCTCTACGTTTGTCACAGAATGAAAGGAACCTAAGCTAGACTCCACCATCACTTTTCACAAAGCGATCACTCTATATCTGACCTATTAGTCCTCATCCTCAAAGGAAACCTGCACAATACCACTTTCAAAAGATTATCTTAAATTCATAACTTTACTAGACACTAAAAATCATGGACTGAATAAATACACTCAATTTATGGTTTATTACAAACAATCTATAACCCACTAACCCCCTCCTGCCAGCTACTCCCCCACACTCCTTTCTTCCCTATGACTGGAGGGGTGTAAATGGGCCACTCTAACTTGAATGGTGCCTTGAAATGTGTTAACCACTTATGCTAAACAATCTGTTCCAACTTGCATTTAGGTGTAACTTTCTGAGGCTATATGTGTATACTGCCTACCTTACAGTGGCACAGCCATGCCGCTGTAAGGCCTTGGCTACACTCGCGGATTCCCAGCACTGTGAAGCGCGAGTGTAGTGGCGCCGCCAGCGCTGCAAGTACTCCACCTCTCCGAGGGGAATAGCTTGCAGCGCTGCACTCGCTGCGCTCGGGGGGGGGGGTGTTTTTTCACACCCCTGAGCGCAGCAAGTGCAAGGCTGTGAATTGCCAGTGTAGCCAAGGCCTAAGGTACACAGTGTAGCCACTCTTTGCTGGCAGGAGATAGATCTCCTGTTGGCAAAATAAAACCACCCCCAATGAGGCACTTTTTGTTGTTAAAACTTGTCAGGCGGGGTGTGTGTGTTGTTGTTTTTTTTTCACATCCCTGACCAACAAAAGTTTTAATGACTAAAGTGCAGTGTAGAGATAGCTTGAGGCTACATCTACACTACAGTACTTACAGAACCACGGTAGCGCTTGTGGTGGAGACGCTTTAAGCCAACAGGAGAGAGCTCTCCCGTCAGTTTAATTCCTGCCGCCAAGAGAGGCAGCAACTATGTCAGCAGGAGACGCTGTCTACATCAGCGCTTAGATAGGTATAACTTATGTTGCTCAGGGGCGTGTGGTTTAAATCACATAAATTACAATAAGTTACAACGTAAATTATACCAAAGTAACCTGTGTATAGACAAGGTCTGAGTAAGTTTCCCAGAGCTGAAGATAAGCTCTGTGTAAGCTCGAAAGTTTGTCTCTCTCACCAACAGAAGTTGGTCCAATAAAAGATATTACCTCACTCACCCTGTCTTGCTAATATCCTGGGACCAACATAGCTACAACAACACTGCATCCACTGTCACTGTTGGATTGCTCTCCACAGACTATTCTCAAACAATATTTAAATTTAACTGAAATCAGTTATGCTATTAATCTGGATATGAATATTTTTCTAGGTTAATTTTTGAAAAAATTATTTACATCTTTATTGAAGAATATTGTCCTAGAGACACATTTTTCATTCTTGTTTTACCAAGTTACATCCTTATTATTAAACATTTTATGGAAAAAATCAATAGATTACTTTAAACAATATTTGATCACTGCTTTACGTAATGAACTACCAGACTAGAAACAGTAGCTTCAGTTTGCACTTCCAACATTTCTAGGTCAAAGGAATCCCTGGTGGATGGAGCCCTCAAGCAGAGTGTTTGCAGTTACTGTATGTTCAAGAGCTAAGGATCAAGGAAAGAAGGTCTATAGGTGAAAGTCTTATAAATCCCCCAGTAGAAGCAGGAGTTACTTAGGGCATGGCTACACTTGCAGATGTAGAGCGCTGTGAGTTAAATCCGCCTTCATAGAGCGCAGTAGGGAAAGCGCTGCAGTCTGTCCACACTGACAGCTTCAAGCGCATTGCTGTGGCCACATTTGCGGCACTTGCAGCAGCACTGGGGCAGTCCATTATGGGCAGCTGTCCTAGCATGCAAGTGACTACAACGTGCTTTTCAAATGGGGGGGGGGGGGTGGAGTGTGACAGGGAGTGTGTTGTGTGTATGTGGGGGGAGAGAGAGTGGGTTTTTGGGGTGCTGAGAGTGTGTCAGCATGCTGTCTTGTAAATTCAGACCCCCCTCATTCCCGCCACCCACCTCTCTCTCACTCAGAGCTGATAAGCAGCCCGAAAAATGGAGCTTTGAAAGGGCATTTCCGCATTCCTGCAGCCGATTTCACAACAATGACAAGAGTGGCCACTTGACTTAAGGGGATTATGGGACGTTTCCGAAAGCTGATCACAGCGCAGTAACGCAACACCTCGTTCACACTGGCGCCACAGCGCTCCAGCGGGGGCGCAGCAAACGTTATTCCACTCACTGAGGTGGAGTACCAGCAGCACTGTAGCTGCGGAATCAGAGCGCTCTACGTGCCTTGCCAGTGTGGACAGGGAGTGAACTAGGGCGCCCGGGTCTGCTTTATTGTACTGTAACTCGCAAATGTAGCCAAGGCCTAAAACAACTACCTCAAAGTCAGGGTATCAAAGTCATAAACTTTTTACCAAGTTGTGAACACTTTCCAGGTGGGGGGGAGGGGTGATTTATTTGCAAGGTACTTTATTTTTAAAAAACAACAACAGTAGCACTATTTAAGCAACATTCAAAGCAAATGTAGGTTGATTTGTACGTGCTTGGGAAGCTAATTTAGCGGTGCATTGAACAGGCAAAAACCCACTCTTATTCACTGCACAATTTACCATTGCATACATTTTGTATTTTTGGAGAGGTGGGGGGGAAGGAAGCTTTAATTTAATATGTTCACATACAAAGCAAAAGGCATTTCAGAAACATTATAGCCAGGCAAGGTCAACCTTTCACAACTCATAAGTGAGAGAGTGCAGTGGAACCCTGGAGTAGATGAGTAGAGTTGGACATTTTTTAGATTAAACTAATCTGCTGAAATGAAAAATTTTGTATCAACCAAAACATTTCATGAATTTGTGTCAGTTTTGGCAATTAAGTTTGGTTAAAAAAAAAAAAAAAAATCAGAAATGTTGAAATGGTTTGTGACAGACTGACAATATCCTGATCAAACCCTATGGAATTAAGATAAAGTTTATTGAGTTAAGTTAAACCTTACTGAATTAGGGTCAATACCTTTGGGGTCCATTGCATTCAAAATGCAATTGTGTATATATTATTGTGCATTGTTTGTATCTTCTCTAGCAGGAGGGGGATGCTAATATATTTCCTCCATTATCAGCCCTTTGAAATATCAAAAAGCCTGAGGTCCCATTCACAAAACCGAGGAGGAGGAGAACCCCCTTTTATCCAATGGTCGAGTGGTTAGAGCACTCATCCAGGACGTGGGTGACCCAAATTCTAAATCCCCTTTTGCCTGATGTGAGGCAGGGACTTGAACTCGTCTCCCACCTCGGTGAGTGCCCTAACCACAGGCTATCGGAATGTATTCTGGGGTGAGTTTCAGGGCTTGTCTACACTGGCAACGTTAAAGTGCTGCCGCGGCAGCACTTTAATGTGGCTTGTGTAGTGGTGGCACAGCGCTGAGAGAGAGTTCTCCCAGCGCTCCAAGAAAACCAACTCCATGAGGGGCGCGGCTCCCGGAGCTGGTGCACTATCTATACTGGCACGCTACTGCGCTGAAAGTTGCAGCGCTCAGTAGGTGGTTTTTTACACCCTTGAGCAAGAAAGTTGCAGCGCTGTAAAGTGCCAGTGTAGACAAGCCCTCACTCTCTCCTGGGGAAGCTGCTCTACTTGGTATAAACAATTAAATACTCATTAAGCCAGAGAGCAAGAGAATGACTACAACCTGGTAGTTCGGGCACTAATCTGGGAGGGAGAACAGCCAAGTTCCAGTCCTTCCTCCCACATCCTGGGCCAGTGCCCTAACCACTGGGCTATTGAGTTAATGGTGGGTAGGAGACAACCACCCCTTGTGAAATGTGCCCATATCCCTTGTGAATCTCACCCTTTGTTTCCAAATTTCCTTAACTTTTATTAAAACCAGTTTAAAAGGCCCGAACGTGATTTTATTATTATTATTTTTCAGAACGGCCAGTGAACCAAACAAATCCATTATTTCTCACTCTTATTATGAGCCATTATCCGGATTGAGTGACTCTCATATTACGCTAATCACTATTCATACACAGTATTTTGTTTGGACAATCCAGAATTTTGTTTTGCTTTGTTGAACTGGCTTTTTAATCTGTTAGCACCTTGTCTGATATTTATGTTTTTATTTTTTTGGAATGTATTTTGTGTTTCTATTTCTGTAATGACTTCTTATAGCACAAAGAATTTCTTCCATTGATGAGTAATTTCCAGTAAGAAATAGCCTTTTTAAAAAGCAAAAATTGGGGAGAAGGCCAAGATAGGCAGTTTATTGCCCAAAATTGATGGATATCATTCCTTGTAGGTTTTTATATTCAGCTTGGTCTCATCTCTAGTTTAATATTAGTAGCGGGCCAGATTCTGTTCTCAATTATAACAGCATAATTCCAGTCCAGAATCCTATTAAAATCAATGCCTTTAATCTACAGTAGCTAAAGTTCATTTCAACTCAGTTATTTTGGATTTATACCGGTGTAACTGACCCAGAATCCGAGACTTCAACAAAAGCGTTACAGTAACAGAGACTGAGTAAAAGTTGCTGCCTGACCATGTGAAAAGATTGACAGGATAGAATATTCTTCTTACGAAAAGCCACTCTCCTTTTAATTTAATGACGTCAAAGCATCAGAAATAGAATTTCTACTTTAAAAAAAATCACTGTGGCTCAAAGCAATAGTTAGAATACCACCCATACAAGTTGCAGTTACACACGTTACAACACTGGGCGAGTCTTCATAAGGCATAAATAAGACCCCAACTGTAGTAGACAACCACCCGGGGGGGGGGGGGGGGGGAAGAGAGGAGGAGAGGAAGCTTTCCTGACAGCTTTTTCCCTTATGCAGTGTTGTTGTAGCCATGTTGGTCCTTTTTCCCTTGACTAAGCAAAGCTTTTCCCTTGCCATCATTCACAAAACTGAGAAGAATCAGCCCATTCAGTAAATTCATACTGTGGGAATGCTGACTTTAATGGACTATTCATAAGAAAGATGTCGAATGAAAAGCTACATATAATTTATTGTACCAATTTTAAAAATATACCATATTAAGGCAACATAAGAGTTGTTCATTTTATGTCTTTCCATTAAAGAATCATGCACACTATTCTTCAACCAGCCATTTCTAAAACTCAAGGGAAAGAACAAAGTGGAACAGTAAATACTAAGCATATGATTTTCAGCAAGTTCTGCTTTAATTAATTCTGTTTTAGGTTTCCAGCATGAAAGCTTTGTAACTAACAACAGTACTAAAAATAAGGTCACATTTCCCTCAGCAATGCACTGCTCTGCCTGACTTGAGAGCAAGGCTCACACATCACATGTCATGTCCCATGGCTCTTGGCCTATAACCAGGCAAAGCTAGATAAAGGCCTACAGATTGCTAACAGTTTTTCTGCATACAAAAACATTATTTTGGCTGAAAAGTTAAGCAACTGAAGGTTAGGAAATGCCAAATTTATGCAACCTTAATTCAGCCTCCTTGTGTGTCCATCCTGTGAACTGAATGAGCCAGGAATCCATTAGGAAAAAGTCACATGTGATCATGTAATTAAAGACTATCATGATGTATATGGACAAGGAGGCTGAAACAAGGGGAATTTCATGGGATAAAGAAAAGGCACTTCTGTAGCCTGAGGAGAGTCCATCTGATGAATACCCAACAGCCTGACTACAAACAGAGGCATCAGAGCTCCTCAAAAATAAGGATGCAGAATGCTCTATAATGGAAAGTGTTGGGCAACCTAACAGAGGTCTCTATTTGCTCCCCCTATAATACCACATACACATGCAGTGCCCACCTTCCATCACCCATAAACTCTGCTGAGGTCCCACTGGCAATAGCTGCCAAATGTCACTCGTATAGAGTGAGTCACACATTTGCCCCTGCTGCTTATCACTCCTGCCAAAGGGGCTGCAGGTAGCGAGCAGTTTCCCTTTCAGCTCCTTCTTCTGGCTATTACACACTTGTCTCCTTGGCACTACATACCTATCTCATAGAACTGGAAGGGACCCCGAAAGGTCATCGAGTCCAGCCCCCTGCCTTCACTAGCAGGATCAAGTACTGATTTTTGCCCCAGATCCTTAAGTGGCCCCCTCAAGAGTTAAACTCACAACCCTGGGTTTAGCAGGCCAATGCTCAAACCACTGAGCTATCCCTCCCCCTTAAGAACTCCATCATAACAATCAAAGGTACACATAACATTTCTTAAAGCAACACCGATATCACCCACTTTCTTCACAGATGGCATGTTGCATCACCCGTGGTGTGGTTCCTCCTATGTCTAAGGGGTAAAAAGCACACACAATTGGTGGAGGGGAGGAGGAGGAAGCCACTGTAGCAGGTAACAGATAAGAGCATGTTGGCCCCAACACCCAGGAAGTTTCAGAGGTCAGGAAGAGAGAAGAGAGCTCCCCTATTCCTGACACTACTAGCTAGAGGACTAAACCTAAAAAAGCCAAAGCTAACATCACATATACGTCCTCATGGGAGATGGCATCCACCTTAACTTTGTACGAGCTTGCCCAATTTAACCTGACACGACTTATGAAAAACTATCCCCCTGAAGAGTCACCATCAGTTACCTCAACTTAGCATTGATATGTTTTTCATTAAAGCCTGAAAACTAGCATCTACTGATAAACCATCCAATTCTTCAAGAGACTAAAATGAAGAGGTATAATTCTAGAATAAACTAAAAAAAATTCTGCCATGTTTAACAAGTGACAAACCTGACCCCTTCAAGCCATTGTTGAAAATGACTGATCCCCTGGGGTGAACAGGAATAGCCATATTTAATACCCTCTGTAATAAAGCATGGTGAACATCTGATTTCTTAACGAGGTTGACCTTGCATTTTTACGAGTGTTGAACTCTTATTTTGCTCATGTGAGTAAGATCATCCAGCTAAGCCACTGGTTCAAGGTGGCACGCAGAGAGCAATGTTTGACACCATTTGTAAAACAGCAGAACTTCTTAGGCACAGCTTAACTAGAAACATTCATGCTTCCCCCTAATTATTAAGCCACATAGAAGACAGTACTATGTCTCTAAAAATACATATCTATTCTAGTTGTCAGGCAAGAGCACCATCTAGTGTTCAGTACACTGAATTCTTCACACCAGTTTCCATTCCTGATCTTGATCAGTCCAGATTTTGATACAGAACCAAAACACTTACACTGTGACACTCACTCAAGTAAAGGTTGCTGAATAGACCCCAAGAGACAGACCCTCCTCAAGGGGGGAAAAAAAACCCAAGCATTTCTCCAATCAATATACTATTTAATATTTTGAAAATATTAAAACAATACACTAAAAAGTCATAATACAATTTTAACACTATGTACATAGCCCTTAATACTTAGCAAACAAGTATGCTTTTCCTCAGTCAATTGCACCACGAAAGTACAGAAGTGAGTTTGTCAAAACTTTATTCTTCCTTTTCACTACGCTTCCCACCTACCAAACCCTTATGATCATCTACAAGCAAACCAACCCCTTCATATTCCTCCTTTAGATCCTCCATTAGGCTCCTGGATATTCCCCCATTCAACCCTCCTCTCCACAGAAGACAGAATATTCCCTTATCTTTCTAGATAAGAGCACAATGACATGCCTTCACAATGTTAATTCCCTCCATTTTTCTCATTGAACATCTACTTGCAGACCATTCATGTTTAAAACTTAAGATTTTAAGATTAGCAAAACTCTCTCTACAATTCACTTGAAAAATAGCTCCTTATTAATAAAAGTATTTTCAAGATGACAGAAAAAATTAGTCCAGAATGGATACAGCACATTTTCAGTGAAAACATGTAAAAGCTAAATGTGTCATCTTGGACTACAGACAGTTTGGTGCACTCAGCATAGCCAATAAAATAGTTTGGACATAGTTGCTTCAGATCACTAAAGAATGCATGACTTCTTCATAGCAGACAATGCTTCCACTAATTAAGAGAGAGCCTGCTATCTTCAAACTCAGCAACAGAGAAATCAGCGAGAGAGCAATGCTTGGCAAGACCAAGTCAAGTGAACAGCCTTTTGGGTGACCAGGAGAGTTGAGCCAAGACTAAGGTTAGGACAAGGAAACGTGCAACTATGGGGGACTGGATGGATCATCAACATGGAAGTTACCGAGAATATGCATGTGAGATTGTGATGCGAGGAATAGAGAGACAGGAACCAAAAATAAGAGGACCAGTTGGCAGAGTTGGGTGGACAGAAGATGACAGCAACATGGAGAGGTGAGTCAGAGGCAGTGCTGTTCAAAAGGAGAAAGAGTGAGAACCAAGAGGAAGAAGGGGTTGGAAGCAGCAAGTCTGATGCAGTATAGGCAATGTGAGAGACGTACAGGCCTTCATAAGAAGGAAGCTGTAGAGGCAGTGTCAGACAAAACAAAAGGGATCCAGGTCTCAGAGAGTCAGGAACTGGAGGGAGAAAGATAAGATGACGTCATCGATAATGGAGATCTCTTTAGAGATGGAGCAGGCATTCCAGAGACAGCAAGAGAAAGGGAAGAGGAAGTGGGAAGATGAGCATGAGGTTAGGAAAGGTGACATGAGAGGGGAAGAAATGGTGATGGGGAAAGATGTAGGAGGTGGAAAGGGTGGAGTTGCAGCAAATGCCATCAGTGGAAAGGAGGTGGAGGCCAAGAAGGCTCTGAATGTGGTATCTGGATTTGAGCTGGTGGGAGGAATGTGGGAGGCATGTAGGTAGAACTCTTGGGAACTTTAGTGGGCTGATGATAACAAGGATGAAGAGCCTGTGGGAGGGGATGGAGGAGGGCAGATGCAATTATGCAGAAGATGAGTATAGTGAGAGCCTTGGTTAAGTGGCAGATGGACAAAGTTACCCCAAAAAAGTTTGAAAAATACTGCACAAATTCCCACGGCTAGGTAGCTAGACTGTATTACCCCAGAAACGGGAGAACAGGCAGTCAGGCTGCACCATTGTTCTGTGAGGCTGCCCCATAGCTTTCAGGCCCTCCTCTCAGCCTTAAAGTAAGACACCTTCAAGGAGAATCTAGACCACATGCATCCTATCTTGGGTGCATCGTTATTAAAACCTGCCAAGAAGAAAAGCCAAATTTATGACACTGCACTAATAATCTACCAGATTAATCATTACTGAGGAAAAAGCAAGAACATAACAATGGCCATACTGGGTCAGACCAATGGTCCATCTAGCCCATTATCCTGTCTTCCAGCAGTGGCCAATGCCAGGTGCCCCAGAGGGAATGAACAGAACAGGTAATCAATCATCAAGTGATCCATCCCCAGTCACCCATTCCCAGCTCCTAGCAAACAGAGGCTAGGGACACTATTCCAGCCTATCCTGGCTAATAGCCATTGATGGACCTATCTATTAATTTATTTAGTGCTTTTTTGAATCCTGTTATAGTCTTGGCCTTCACAACATCCTCTGGCAAAGAGTTCCACAGCTTAACTGTGTGTTGTGTGAAGAAATACTTCCTTTTGTTTGTTTTAAACCTACCTATTAATTTCGTGTGGTGCCCCCTAGTTCTTGTTTTATGAGAAGGAGTAAATAACACTTTCTTATTTACTTTCTTCATACCAGTCACAATTTTATAGACCTCTATTATATCACCCCTCAATCATCTCTTTTCCAAGCTGAAAAGTACCAGTATTAAGCTCTCTTCATATGGAAGCTGTTCCATAAACCAAATCACTTTTTTTTGCCCTTTTCTGGTACCTTTTTGAATTCCAGTGTATCTTTTTTGAGATGGGCAGATCTGCATGCAATATTTAAGATGTGGGCAATATTTATATAGAGGCAATATGAAATTTTCTGCCTTCTTATTTATCCCTTTCTTAATGATTCCCAACATTGTTAGATTTTTTGACTGCCGCTGCACATTGAGTGGATGTTTTCAGAAAACTAAGCTCAATGAATCCAAGATCTTCCTTAACTGGTAACAGCTAATTTAGATCCCATCATTTTATATGTATAGTTGGGATTATGTTTTCCAATGTGCATTATTTTTCATTTATCAACACTGAATTTCATCTGCCATTTTGTTACCAAGTCACCCAGTTTTGTGAGATCCCTTTGTAACTTTTCAGTCTGCTTTGGATTTAACTATCTTGAGTAGTTCTGTATCAACTGCAAATTTTGCAACCTCACTGTTTACCCCTTTTCCCAGATCATTTAGGAATATGTTGAACAGTACTGATACTGATACAGACACCTGGGGGACACTACTATTGACCGCTCTCCATTCTGAAAACTGACCGTTTATTCCTACCCTTTATTTCCTATCTTTTAACCAGTTACTGATCTAGGAGAAGACCTCTCCTTTTATCCCATGACAGTTTACATTGCTTAAGAGCCTTGGGTAAGGGACCTTGTCAAAGGCTTTCTGAAAATTTAAGTATACTATATCCACTGGATCCCCCTTGTCCACATTCTTGTTGACCCCCCCAAAGAATTCTAGTAGATTAGTGAGGCATTATTTCCCTTTACAAAAACCTTGTTGACTCTTCCCCAACAAATCGCGTTCATCTAGGTGTCTGATAATTCTGTTCTTCTCTATAGTTTCAATCAATTTGCTTGGTACTGAAGGTAGGTTTACCAGCCTGTAACTGCCGGGATCACCTTTGGAACCTTTTTAAAAAAAAAGTCCCATTAGCTGTCCTCCAGTCATCTGGTTCAGAAGCTGATTTAAGTGATAGGTTACATACCAGTTAGTAGTTCTGCAATTTCATAGTGGAGTTCCTTCAGAATTCTTGGATGAATACCATCAGGTCCTGGTGACTTATTTCTGTTTAATTTATCAATTTGTTCCAAAACCTCTTCTAATGACACCTCAATCCGCAGCAGTTCCTCAGATATGTCACCCAAAAAGAACGGCTCAGGTTTGGGAATTTCCCTCACATCCTCAGCCATGAAGACCGATGCAAAGAATTTGTTTAGTTTCTCCACAATGGCCTTATCGCCCTCAAGTGCTCCTCTAGCATATCGATTGTCCAGTGGCCCCACTGGTTGCTTAGCAGGTTCCTGCTTCTGATGTACTTAAAAAAAAATTTTTTTTTGCTGTAATTTTTTGAGTCTTTGGCTAGCTGTTCTTCTAATTCTTTTCTGGCCTAATTATATTTTTACACGTCACTTGCCAGAATTTATGCTCCTTTCTATTTTCCTCAAAAGGATTTAACTTCCACTTTAACAGCTTCTATTACTTTGTTGTTTAGCAATGGCACTTTTTTGCTCCTCTCATTATGTTTTCTAATTTGGGGTATACATTTAAATTGAGCCTCTATTATGGTGTCTTTAAAAAGTTTCCATGCAGCTTGCAGGGATTTCACCTTTGCCACTGTAATTTTTAATTTCTGTTTCACTAACTTCCTCATTTTTGTGTAGTTCCCCTTCTGAAGTTAAATGCTACTGTGGTGGTCTGCATTGGTTTCCCTTTCCCTTTATTTTCCCCCCACCCTCCCACACACAGGGATGTTAAATTTTATTACATTATGGTCACTATTACCAAGCAGTTCAGCTATATTCACCTCTTGGACTAGATCCTGTGCTCCATTTAGGATGAAATCAAGAATTGCCTCTCCTCTTGTGGGTTCCAGGACTATCTACTCCATGAAGCCATCATTTAAGGTGTTGAGAAACTTTATCTCTGCATCCCATCCTGAGGTGACATGTACCAGGTCAATATGGGGATAGTTGAAATCCCCCATTATTATTGATTTTTTTTATTTTTATACCCTCTCTAAGCAACCTGAAGATTTCAGTCACTATCACCATCCTGGTTAGGTGGTCAGTAGTATATCCCTTCTGCTATATTCTCATTATTCAAGCATGGAATTACTATCCATAGATTCTGTGGTACAATTTGATTCATTTAAGATTTTTACTTCATTTGACTCTACGCTTTCTTTCACATTTAGTGCCACTCCCCCACCCAGCACGACCTGTTCTGTCCTTCTGATACATTTTGTACCCTGGTATTACTGTGTCTCATTGATTATCCTTATTCCACCAAGTTTCTGTGATGCCTATTATATCAATTTCCTCATTTAATACAAGGCACTCAAGTTCACCCATCTTCGTATTTAGACTTTTTATATACACATTTGTATATAAGCACAAGGAGTTTATAGAAATAAGCAGAAAAGCCTGAAATAAGATTGTGTTCCACTGGACTGAGTATGACAGGGAACTGGCTTTGGAAGCTACCCGAACATCTTCTCTTCTGCAGAAGGAAGCCAGGAAAGTGTCTGATCAATGGTATGACTGAGATGGAGTTAGACAGCTCGTGACAAGATCTTTTATATTTGTGGAGATGAGACAATCCTTTCAGTTGCATTGGTAAAAACATGCTTAAAAATAGGCAGAAAGAAATGGACAGAAGACAAAAAGCAATTGGCCTTATGTTGGGGACTAAATGTGAACTCAAAGGGCTGGGTTCACTTTCAATACTACTTCTATGATTCTCCACAAGTCTGATATGGGAGTAGTGAAGAACAGCAGAGCCAAGCTTTGTACTGTTACCCTAAAGCCAGGATAAACTTTTTGCCCTGTTCCCAGTTGTCCAGCAAAAAAAATTCAAACTTCAAAATGCCACTAGAGATAAAAATAATAAAATATTTTTCATGATTAAGTGCTAGGAAACAACTGTGATGAATACTCCCTTGTACTCACACCCTACACCAGAGGTCGCCAACCTGTGGTTCCGGAGCCACATGCGACTCTTCAGAAGTTAATATGCGAATCCTTGTATAGGCACCAACTCCGGGCCTGGAGCTATAGGCGCCCACTCTCCACTGTGCCGGGGGTGCTCACTGCTCAACCCCTGGCCCTGCCACAGACCCTGTCCCCACTCCACCCCTTCCCTGCCCCCTCCCCAAGCCTGCAGTGCTCTCGCTCCTCCCCTCTCCCCCCCCAGAGCCTCCTGCATGCCACAAAACAGCTGATTGGGGGAGGGGGAGGGAGGCACTGATCGGCAGGACTGCCAGTGGGTAGGATGTGCTGGGGGGGCGGGGGGACGGGACTGATAGGGGGCTGCTGATGTATTACTGTGGCTCTTTGGCAGTGTAGATTGGTAAATTCTGGCTCCTTCTTAGGAGGTTGGCCACCCCTGCCCTAAACACTATTGTAATAATCTTTATACAAAGTAAGTCCTGTGAGGTATCATTTGAAAACTCATAATTTGCTGATCAGTATTGTCCTGATAAAATGTGTGTGACAACACTGTTTCAGATTCCACTTTATGATGTTATTAACACACGTTCCAAACACCCCAGCCCTGCCCAAAGTCAGGTTTGTCCTAAACAAAAGAAGGAATGTGTGCTTGTCTTAATTTGCATTTAAGAAGTAAACAAGGTCATCAAGCAGGGAGGGAAAACAAAGGAAGCTCAAATAAGTGGGGGTGGGGGAACAGCAGGGAATATCCTTCCACATAGATTCTTTGACTCCTGGTCCTCAGCAGGAAATGATTTTCAAGGGGTGGACTGAAATTAGTAAAAGAAAGAATAAATACCACAAGAGACCCTCCCTGCCCCCATTCTTTCTGACATTGCATTTACTGCACCTCAAAAGACAAAGTAAGCAGCTGTTGGACTCTGAGGCAGGGGTCCTGACCTAAAGAGTTTGGTCAGTAAGACTGCTGAAAGCATGTGGTGAGAAAACTTTGTTTTGAATCCAATGTAATTTGTTAAATTAGGCACCAGTAAGCATTCTCTCTCTATTTTTCTTGTAATCATTTCTGACTTCTATACCTCATTATTTGTAGTCACTTAAAATCTCCCTCTTTGTAGTTAATTTCTTTTACAGTTTTATCTAATCCAGTATGTTCACGTTAAAGTGTCTGGGTAACTCCATTTGGGGTTACAAGTTGTGTGCATATTATTCCCTTGAATGAACAACAGACTCAATTGGGGAAACTCTTGGGATGGGGGAGCCTATACAGGAAGGATGGGCTCCACCTAAACCAAAGTGGAACCAGACTGCTGACACTTAAAAACTGCTCTGCAACCTTTTTAATGTTAAACTAGGAGATGGGGGAAAGCTGACTGCTGCCGAGGAGCAGGTGAATCGGACAGAGACTTCTCTTAGAGGAGAGTCTATTGATAGAGATTCTCTAGGTTATAGTCAGGAGCAGAAGATCAGACGAGAAACATTCACATAAAGAATCAGACACTTCAGAAAAGGGCAGACAAATAAACAGTGACAAGTTTTTAAAAGTGCTGGTACACAAATGCTAGAAGTCTAAATAATAAGATGGGTGAACTAGCGTGCCTCGTGATACAGGAGGATATTGATATAATAGGCATCACAGAAACCTGGTGGACTGAGGACAATCAATGGGACACAATCATTCGGGGTACAAAATATATCGGAAGGACAGAACAGGTCATGCAGGGGAGGGAGTGGCACTATATGTGAAAGAAAATGTAGAATCAAATGAAGTAAAAATGTTAAGTGAATCCACATGTTCCATAGAATCTCTATGGATAGTAATTTCATGCTCTAATAAGATATAACATTAGGAATCTATTATCGACCACCTGACCAGGACAGTGATAGTGATGGTGAAATGCTAAGGGAAATTAGACTATCAAAATTAAGAACTCAATAATAGTGAGGGATTTCAATTATCCCCATATTGGCTGGGAACATGTCACCTCAGGACGAAATGCAGAGACAAAATTTCTCGATACTTTAAATGACTGCTTCTTGGCGCAGCTGGTACGGGAACCCACAAGGGGAGAGGCAACTCTAGATTTAGTCCTGAGTGGAGCACAGGAGCTGGTCCAAGAGGTAACTATAACAGGACCGCTTGGAAATAGTGACCATAATATAACAACATTTAACATCCCTGTAGTGGGAAGAACATCTCAACAGCCCAACTCTGTAGCATTTAATTTCAAAAAGGGGAGCTATGCAAAAATGAGGAAGTTAGTTAAACAGAAATTAAAAGGTACAGTGACTAAAGTGAAATCCCTGCAAGCTGCATGGCCGCTTTTTAAAGACACCATAATAGAGGCCCAACTTAAATGAATACCCCAAATTAAGAAACACAGTAAAAGAACTAAAAAAGAGCCACCGTGGCTTAACAACCATGTAAAAGAAGCAGTGATAGATAAAAAGACTTCCTTTAAAAAGTGGAAGTCAAATCCTAGTGAGGTAAATAGAAAGGAGCATAAACACTGCCAAATTAAGTGTAAAAATGTAATAAGAAAAGCCAAAGAGGAGTTTGAAGAACGGCTACCCAAAAACTCCAAAGGTAATAACAAAATGTTTTTTTAAGTACATCAGAAGCAGGAAGCCTGCTAAACAACCAGCGTGGCCCCTCCTTGGAGTCATACAAAAGGAGCGCTCAAAGACGATAAAGCCATTGCGGAGAAACTAAATGGATTCTTTGCTTCAATCTTCACGACTGAGGATATTAGGGAGATTCCCAAACCTGAGCCGGCTTTTGTAGGTGACAAATTTGAGGAACTGTCACAGATTGAAGTGTCACTAGAGGAGGTTTTGGAATTAACATAAACTTAACATTAACAAGTCACCGGGACCGGATGGCATTCACCCAAGAGTTCTGAAAGAACTCAAATGTGAAGTTGTGGAACTATTAACTAGGGTTTGTAACCTGTCCTTTAAATCGGCCTCTGTACCCAATGACTGGAAGATAGCTAATGTAACACCAATATTTAAAAAGGGCTCTAGAGGTGTTCCCAGCAATTACAGACCGGTAAGTCTAACGTCAGTACCGGGCAAATTAGTCGAAACAATAGTAAAGAATAAAATCGTCAGACACATAGAAGGACATAAATTGTTGGGCAAAAGTCAACATGGTTTCTGTAAAGGGAAATCGTGTCTTACTAATCTATTAGAGTTCTTTGAAGGGGTCAACAAACATGTGGACAAGGGGGGTCCAGTGGACATAGTGTACTTAGATTTCCAGAAAGCCTTTGACAAGGTCCCTCACCAAAGGCTCTTATGTAAATTAAGTTGTCATGGGATAAGAGGGAAGGTCCTTTTATGGATTGAGAACTGGTTAAAAGTCAGGGAACGAAGGGTAGGAATAAATGGTAAATTCTCAGAATGGAGAGGGGTAACTGGTGGTGTTCCCCATGGGCCAGTCCTAGGACCAATCCTATTCAACTTATTGATAAATGATCTGGAGAAAGGGGTAAACAGTGAGGTGGCAAAGTTTGCAGATGATACTAAACTGCTAAAGATAGTTAAGACCAAAGCAGGCTGTAAAGAACTTCAAAAAGATCTCACAAAACTAAGTGATTGGGCAACAAAATGGCAAATGAAATTTAATGTGGATAAATGTAAAGTAATGCACATTGGAAAAAATAACCCCAACTATACATACAATATGATGGGGGCTATTTTAGCTACAACGAATCAGGAAAAAGATCTTGGAGTTATCATGGATAGTTCTCTGAAGATGTCCACGCAGTGTGCAGAGGCGGTCAAAAAAGCAAACAGTATGTTAAGAATCATTAAAAAGGGGATAGAGAATAAGACTGAGAATAGATTATTGCCCTTATATAAAATCGATGGTACGCCCACATCTTGAATACTGCATACAGATGTGGTCTCCTCATCTCAAAAAAGATATACTGGCACTAGAAAAGGTTCAGAGAAGGGCAAGTAAAATGATTAGGGGTTTGGAACGGGTCCCATATGAGGAGAGATTAAAAAGGCTAGGACTTTTCAGCTTGGAAAAGAGGAGACTAAGGGGGGATATGATAGAGGTATATAAAATCATGAGTGATGTGGAGAAAGTAGATAAGGAAAAGTTATTTACTTATTCCCATAATACAAGAACTAGGGGTCACCAAATGAAATTAATAGGCAGCAGGTTTAAAACAAATAAAAGGAAGTAGTTCTTCACACAGCGCACAGTCAACTTGTGGAACTCCTTGCCTGAGGAGGTTGTGAAGGCTAGGACTATAACAGCGTTTAAAAGAGAACTGGATAAATTCATGAAGGTTAAGTCTGTTAATGGCTATTAGCCAGGATGGGTAAGGAATGGTGTCCCTAGCTTCTTTGTCAGAAGGTGGAGATGGATGGCAGGAGAGAGAGCACTTGATCATTACCTGTTAGGTTCACTCTCTCTGGGGTACCTGGCATTGGCCACTGTCGGTAGACAGGATACTGGGCTAGATGGACCTTTGGTCTGATCCAGTACAGCCGTTCTTATGTTCTTAGTTATTTGTACTGTCCAGGAGAGAGCTGGGAAGTACAGGACATACATTTCTGGTGGAAAATCTAGGACCAGGGATGTGATGGGGTCACCCTGCAGCATAATCAAGGCTGGTAAGAGCCGAGTTGTGGCTGGCTGGCTGGCTGGCTCACACACCCCAACATAACTGGGAGAGACTTACATGCTGGAGACCATTTGTGAGCAGTCCAGGCTGGAGGCTACAGCAGCAAAGCATTGTAAAAGGCTCCCCCAGGCTACAAGACAGGGGTGATACAGCTACTCATTAGTCTGGATTATATCCTGGCATGTCACAAGAACATAAGCTATAAGGGACCCTATTCAGTAACAAACTTACAGCCCAATCACCTGAGATGCTGAATACCCTCAGCTCCCATTAAATTTAATGGGAGTTTAAGGGGCTCAGCACTGGCAGGATGAACCCCATAACTTCATCATTGCTTTAATTTGCTTGAGCTGAAAGCTATAGGTCCTGCAAAGGAGGCACCATCTGTTGTTCTTCAGCATTTCCAGTGGTCTATTTAGAAAAACAGTGTTATAGACCTATTGCTGACCTTTCTTAGCTGTGAGGAGAATGAAGACTAATTACAGCTGCAATGAGGAAAAGCTGCTGCAAGAATGAGAGAATATGGTGGAATGGTACTCCAACAGCCCACGCTCAGGTGGACTTTCCACATGCCTACCGACTCCCAAAAAGAGAGGAAAAATAAGTCTATTTTGCATTCAGATTTATTTGGCACCACTGCTAATGTATTTGTCATAAATGTTCAGTCCTTCAGCAAGCATCCTCTTACCTGCTTGTTGGGGCAGTAAAGCTAAAAGAAAGCAGCTGATTCCAGAATGGGTCATTTTCAGAGACAGCCTCGGCTCCTGATAATCTTTTTAAGTACACATTTTCTGGGAGCTCACAAATGCTGCTACTGTTTGCACCCATTTTCTTATTTTGTAAGTTCCTTTTTAAAGCTTCATTCCTTCATCAGAAGCCTACAAAAAAGAAAGAGAGGAAATATTTAAATCCTAGTAACAGGAATACACATCTTTGGCATGCGTAAGGGATATACAGAACTTACCAAACTAGAAACCAATAAATCTCTAGTTCCATAACTACAACAGTTGCTGAAAAGATATAAAACCAAAGAGCACAGGAGCAGGCTGGAATAGTTTGCTTTCAGCAGTTTAGGACAGTAAGAGTTAATATCCAAATTTTTAAAAATTGATAGGCATACATTCCAGGCCTTCTCCACTGAATTTTTCATTAGCTGTGGTCAGAGAGGGAACACATTGACACAACAGCTGTAAGCAAAAGGGAAAGTAGCAGGAAATCTACAATTTAAGCAGGCACATTAGTTAGACCACTATTCAAAAATTTAGCATTTTCAAAGTCGTGCACAGGTACTCAGGGTACATCTACACTACACACTATTGGAAGAGCTGTACGGGTCTCTACACGCAGCAATGAAAAGCAGTCTGTGATCACATTGCACTGTGTAGCTACCCATGTCAGTGAAAGTCTCTAGCACAGGAGAGGTGGCAGAGAATGGCTTCAGCAGCAACCTGTTGCAGAAGCCTTTCCCTGTGGCAAGGAAAGGCTATGGCAAGGGGGGGGGGGAGGGGGTAGTCAAATGGGAAAAGGTTAAAACTTTCCCCACTGCTTCTTCCCTGCCAAAGCCTTTCCCCACTGCCAGAATCTTTCCCTGCTGTGGGGAAAGTCTCCAGCTACAGGGAGGCAGCAGAGAGGCGGTGGCACACTACACTGTTAAAAATAGCAATATAGATGGGGAGGCATAGCTCGGGCAAGTAGAGAGCTGTGTAGGATATGTACTCGAGTACATACCCACACTCTTTCGGGGTGTCTTTACCTACCTAAGCCATGCCTCACAGTCTACACTGCTATTTATACCCGTGCTAGGGGATACACGCTATGCACCGCCGAAAGCAGCATGCAATGTAGACAAACCCTTGGGTATGTGACTGCCATAGGCAAGAATGGGAAGCAGGCAACTAAATTCCTGTGAATCACTGATGATTTTCCCCTTCTCTACGTTCAAAACCACATCAACGTCACAGATATTATCACTTCTAGGCAAATAATTTAAATCTAGATCAGGTGACAAGCTCCCTAGTGTCATTAGTGTCTCATAGCTATTCGCTGACCTATATGAAATGAGTTGGTTAGCCCTAATCCAGTTGTTAGTGGAAAGATCTAAGACCAAATGTTCATAAAGAATTAACTCATTTTCAGAGGTGATACCTGCAGAACTAGGTAGCAGCACACCGTAGGTTATATGGGGAAATAATCACATTGGCTGAGCTGTACCTGTTCTGTGTATAAAGGGAGGACTTCATTCTTCCAGACTGCCAATTATGCTTTAACATTTGTAAAAATGTTAACTAATTAATCTACTAGAGGAGTAAGAAACTAACCAAGTGCAACTGAAGCTTAGAATAAGATATTTGGATTAAAAAGGAAACATATGAAGACCCAATAAAAGTAACCTCACCACTCAGTCAGTCAGGAATCCAAACCATTCTAAGAGCTGAATTAGCACTTAACAAAATACCCCACCCCTATAGACATAGCACCTTTCTGCTGAAATTTCATACGATTCCACAAACTGAGCTATATAAGGCTGGGTCCATACTTGGAGAAGAGACTTTCAAGGAACACCTCTGGACAGGTGATGCTGAAAGAGACACTGGCAATCAGTAAGGGCACTCTTTCCTCTGACTCCACATTGAACCAATGACCAGCATACGTCCATGGTGCTCTGTTTTACTGGAGGTGCCATCTTTCAGATGAGATGAAAAACAAGGTCTTAACCTCATTAAAAATCTCATGGATCTTTAATAAGAGTATGCGTGTTAGAATTCAGTTAAGGAACTGCAGGTTAACTCTGATAATTATATTCTGCCTACCTACACTCCCCATGAAGTTTCAAATGGATATGCTATTCTTCATGTCCTGCCCTAAACCAGTGCACTGTTAAATGCCTGCTATGTTTCATTTCAGAAGTGGGTGCACTTCAGGGGTGGTAAAATGATCCCCATACAGAATGTATAACTATTTACGTTTGCAAACTGGTTTGTCATCCTCTGGGTTAAGAGGTGCTATTGTGGAATCCTGCACGCTGGTTGGGTGGCAACAGGGTAAGGGTTTATGCATAAGTGATAGTAGGAGATGATCAGCATCTTGAATGATTTCACTTAACAGTAATGGGATTTTTATTGTGTTTGTGTGTCACTTGCCCATGAACTTTCTAAACTATCGCCATGGCAATACCTCTTACTAAGAGACTTTCACTGCTAGAGTAATACTAGTTTTGAAATCGATACAAAATAAAAGATAAAACAGAAACACCAATTTCTTTAATTTGCAAAGATACTGGCATGGCACATACTGCAGCAGGACAAATGTTCCTTCACTCAAAGAGAGATGCTGCCCACCACACACATAAATAACTGATGGAATATTATATAAGGCTTCCCCAAATACATGAAATAGATGCATGACTCCTTGCAGAAGTAAAAAGGGAATGTCAGTTTCTTCATAAAATTACAATTGTTTAATTTTATTATTTTTTCAAGAAAAAATATAAAAGCAAAAACAATATAATTAACAAGACATTTAAGTTAATACAGCAATCATTATTACCAATGTCGGGACAAAGAAATACAAAACACAAATCTGTTGCTTTATGCTTTTAGCATCTGGTTTTGTTTGTTTAATGCTGGTCTCCAACCAGCTAACTTATCCTACAAAGGAAGTGTCACACTGGGCCAGACCCAAGGTCCCAGCTAGTCCAGTATACTGTCTCCAAAAGTGGTCAGAACCAGATGCCTCAGAGGAAGGGGTAAAAACTCCACAGTAGGCAGACCAGTAAGTAGATCAGGTCCCATCCTGATCTCTAATAGTTAAAGATTGGCTTAAGCCTTTAGCATGAGGTTTAAAATCGCTTCCACAACATTTTTTTAGCATTACTTATTGAAACTTTGTATATTTGATATCCATATAAATGCAAAGGTAAATAATTTTTCTTCCCATAAATTATAAACATACTGGAGCAATACATTGAGTCATTGAATTGAATATTAGGGTTGGAAGGGACCTCAGAAGATCATCTAGTCCAACCCCCTGCTCAAAGCAGGACCAATACCCCAATTTTTTACCCCTGCCCTAAATGGCCCCCTCCAGGATTGAACTCCTAACCCTGGGTTTAGTAGGCCAATGCTCAAACCACTGAGCTATCCCACCCCGCGAGTGCAAGACCTTTCGACCGTTTTGTATACAAAAATCTGTCCTGCTTCAACAGTCTGTGTGCTGGAATCAAGGAGCTGAATTTTCTAGTAGAGCATCCCTCAAATAGCATGTCTTCATTTCCTTCTTTTTAATTAAAAAAAAAAAAAAGGAAAGGGTTTTCTTCTCCTTCACTAAATTTACCTGGATCTTTTGGTCAGGCCCGCAGCCACTACCATCACCAAATATGCCCAGGCCAATTCTTTCTCCCCCACCTTCCTCTTCCCTCTTAAGCTTTGCTGTTGCTGTTATTACTGGTAAGCACCCTCTTGCAGAGCAGAGGATGCATGGAAGCTTTGCCACAGCAGCAATGTCTTAGAACAGTGGTGCCCAAACTTTTCCTGTTGTGCATCCCCTTCTCAGTAATGGAATCTGTCTGCGCCCTCACTCCATTACTGCACAGCCAAGGCTTCCTCAGCAGAGGAGCTTAGGTTCAAGGCAGAGGTGGGGATGGAACTGGGGATGGGGGAAGAGCTGGGGATAGAGGAGGAGCTGGCCGGGGGGGGGGGGGGGGGGGGGCAGAGAGGGCATGACGGCAGAACTGAGCTGCAGGCAGAACAGAGCTGCGGCTTGGCGCAGAGCGGAGCTGACGGGCGCTCCTTCCTTGCCCTCCATGGGGGTTGCCCGGGCCCTGCCACATGCCCTCCCGAACATTCCTCCACCCACTCCTAGGGGTAGGATACGTACTCATATACATGTACAGTTTGGGGACCACTGCCTTAGAGCGATCCAGCTGGCCATCAACAAACCAATGAAACTGACTAGGCACAAAGCAAGGAAACTGAAAAATGGAGAAAACAAACATTTTCTCTACAATACTTTTCTTCGCATAATTTTAGAGATTACTTGTCGTAAGTACTAATGTTCGCATGGAATTGTGATTTCCAAGTTGATGTGGTCCCTTTGATACCCTAATAAATCTAGCTCATGTAAAGCAGTTTCCCTTCTCAAAGAGATTGTTTCAGGTTGTCTGCAGACTCAGGCAGAGAACACTGCATCCATAAAACTTTAAAAACATGAACTAAATGTACATTCACAACTATGAAGTATACAAGGGGGTAAGGGTATTAATGAAAATGTTGTAACAATCACAAATTAATAGATTCTAACGGCAGAAGGGACCACTGTGGTCATCTAATTTGCCCTCTTGAATAACACAGGCCACAGGACTTCCCTGAATTAATTCCTGTTTAAAACTAGAGCATATATTTTCAAAAACCATCCAGTCTTGATTTTAAAATTGCCAGTGATGGAGAATCCACCACAACCCCTTGATAAGTTGTCCCAATGATTAAAGATTTGCACTTTATTTCCAGTGTGAATTTGTCTAGCTTTAGCTTCTAGCCATTGGACCTTGTTACAGATGCCCCCCAGGTTACGCAAACCCAATTTACGCAAATCCGCACTTACGTAAAAATTTCCGTAAACTAGATATAGGAGTTGTTGGTTTTTCGGGGGGGGGGGGGGGGGGGTGTATTGCGCATAATGGTCGGGTATACATTTCCAACTTACGCAAAATTCAAGTTACGCAAGGCGTTCCGCAACGGAAAGCTTGCGTAAGTCGGGGAGCGCCTGTATACTTTTGGCTGATACATTGAAGAGTCGGCCTACTATCAAATTTCTGTTCCCCATGTAGGTACTTAAGTAATTAAGTCACTTCTTAATCTTCCCTTTGTTAAGCTAAATAGATTGCGCTCCTTGGGTCTATCACTATAAGGCATGTTTTCCAGTCATTCTCGTGGCTCTTCTTTTAACCCTCTCCAATCTATTAAGATCCTTCTTGAATTGTGGACACCAGACACGGACACTGTGTACCCATAGTGGTCACACCAATACCAATCTGAATTTGAGTCTATCATGTAGGCTGTATAATTCCAACATGAAGGCTGGATCTAGCCTCCAAGCCATGTGTTTTGACACAATTGTATTAGCATATTAAATATATACTGATTATAAACTAACATTCAATCTAATGCAACACTGGATCAGCACTCTTACACTAGGCTTGCACTTCTACTCAGAGACCTACAAGAATTCAGTCAACTAATGAGGGCAAGACTGAGGGACAAACAGGAACAGCTGATTATTATACATCAGGAATGTATGTAAAGATTGCACATAAATTGTATATTTTTGACTATATCTCTTACAATCGAAATGATGGAAGAAGGGTAAGGGCAGAGATTGTATTGTGTGTTTGTACCTCACCTAGAACAGTACCATTGACTGGAGCCTCTGGGCAATGCTGTTATTAATAAGAGACTAACTTTTCCACATTTGAAGTTAATCAAAATTTCAATTTATACGTAATAAGAAGTGCTTCTTACCTTTGGAACTTGAAGATTGCCAGAATGAGCCAAACGGATCCTCTTTTCCTTTAAACAAGGTAGATTAGAGCACTACAAAAAATGAGAAAATAAAAGATATCTATATAATACTGTGTATTCAGCATTAATCAAGCAGTTATACTAAGATGCCAAAGTATTGATTCACTAAGTGAGCATATTGGTACTCTGAGAATTATTCTTTATAGAGCACATTTCATCTGGAAACATTATACAGTTAATGAATAACCATCCTATATTCACTAGTGCATTCTATTTTATGATCATATAATCCTAATGCAAACCTTGCCATCAGGTTAGTGGCAGGTTGCAATACAAAGAATTCCCCAGGCAGCAAGGCCCAGAAGAGCATTTAAAGGTCTCAGTTCAGACATTGGTATTTTCTTTCACATTATCGTACTCATCCAGTATGACCATATCATCTCACTCGGAATTTCTTGTGATTATTCATACTGCAATAGCACCTAGATGCCTTGATCAGGATCCATTGTGTTAGGTACTGCACAAACATGGCCCCTATCCCAAACAGCTAACAAGAGTAGGTCTCACAGAATAGTCCAATTGACTGTCTTCATTTAAACTACTCAAGTGCATAGTTACATGTGTAAGTGCTCGCAGAATCAGGGCCTACGTTTATAGTTCCCTGGCTCTCATGAGTCTATTGCATAAAGTTTTAACTTCTTGCCTTTGCCTTCAAGCTTCTGTATAATTGTCCCTGCCTAGATAGCCAATCGAGTCTCATCACACCTTACGCATCCTTCAATCTTCTACTCCACCAACCAGGCCAGCTTTACGCCCCATTTGTCTGCTTCTCACCATAACAATGCTTTATTCACATACACCCCCAAATATGAAATGCCCCCCATTGTGATCCATCAAGTAAAAACTCTCAAGATTCACTATTCCTACTATTCTCACAAGAAGACAATTATTATTATTATTATTAACAAAAAAAAGTCTAAATGAACCAAGGCTAGATGGACCTTTGGTCTGACCCGGTACGGCCGTTCTTATGTTCAAGACGGATAAATGCCTCAAGGACTGACTGCATGACCGTATTGCTGTAACCTTTGTCCTTCCTTAACCCAGCCCCTTTGTACACACCCCAACGCCGCTTTCTACACACCCCAACTCACCATATTTTGAAGTTAGACTCTAAAATTCTTCACAAGCAGGGACCACATTGCTTTGTGTGATCAGCAAAGCATCTAGCCCACTTTGGGCATGGTGTGACTTGTTTCATTGTCCACAAGTTTTAGTTGCTGTTTTTCTTCCAGTTCTAAAACACTTTCAGATTTTGGAAGTGAAGTCTCTGCAATGACTTACTCTAATTTTTAACTCACTTCGATGCAAGGAATACCAGTTGTGACGTTGTGCAGTCTATATGGTTTTATAAAAATATAAGTGAATATAATGTAACTGGAATATGCTTCATGCAACAGGTCTCTTGTAAGGTATCATTACAAAGCTTATAATCTACTGAGTGTGATCATCCCATTTGTATAAATGTACCAGTCTTGTATCTAAAACTGGAAATATAAAATATAACTCTGAGGCCTATTGTAATTATGTAAAGTGTGGGCCATTAATGATGGTTTGGAATCTTGATGACTCCCATTAACAAGGACCATTGTTTGCAGATGGCTGTATTTACCTTGTCTGTGCTGGCAAGTGAGTAATGAAGTCTTGCAGTGACATGTGATCATGTCACCTGAACTGGAATCCATCTTTAACCTGGTGCTTTTCCAGTGAGGGGGGGAGGGTGGAAACCCAGATGGACAAAGGGTTCCCGCCTTATGCAAAAGATATATAAAGGGGTGGAAGAGAACAAGGGGAGGGAGGAGCCATCATGAAGAATCCCCTAGCTATCACCTGAGCTGCAACAAGAGCTGTACCAGGGGAAAGAATTGTGCCCAGGCCTGGAAGGTGTCCAGTCTGAGAAAAACTTACTGAAGTATCTCTGAGGGTGAGATTATCTGTATTTAGCTTGATTAGACATAGATTTGCGCATTTTATTTTATTTTGCTTGGTGACTTACTTTGTTCTGTCTGTTACTACTCGGAACCACTTAAATCCTACTGTCTGTATTTAATAAAATCACTTTTTATTTAGTAATTTACTCAGAGTATGTATTAATACCTGGGGGAGCAAACAACTGTGCATATCTCTCTATCAGTGTTATAGAGGGCGAACCATTTATGAGTTTGCCCTGCATAAGCTTTATGCAGGGTAAAACGGATTTATCTGGGTTTAGACCCAATTGGGAGTTGGGCATCTGAGTGCTAAAGACAAGCACACTACTGTGAGCTGTTTTCAGGTAAACTTGCAGCTTTGGGACAAGTGATTTAGACCCTGGGTCTGTGTCTGGAGCCAGACAGGAGTGTCTGGCTCAGCAAGACAGGGTGCTGGAGTCCTGAGCTGGCAGGGAAAACAGAAGCAGGGGTAGTCTTTGCACATCGGGTGGCAGCTCCCAAGGGGGTTTCTGTGATCCAACCCGTCACACCAGTATCATTTATGCTGAACAATTTTACAGTCCGGCTCCTTTAAGAGTGAAATGAACTGTCAAGGGACCTGTGCACTACACAACTTAAAAGTTCGCTGAGTTCCATAGGCATTAAAGACAAATAAAGTAGGGAGAAGTTTCCAATAGAAAGGGATATTGGCCATGTAAAGTTTTAACAAGAACACTGTCAGCTGTAAAGCTGTACAATTCAGAGCTTCAGCTTATCTCAAACTATACAGGCTACACTATTTGCTTTCTGCTCACTCCCAAGTGCAGGAAACTGGGAAAAGAATTTGCCACAAAAATAACTAGAAGTCACAACCCAAGGTCTATGGCAGCTCATCAGAGCTAAAGGAACCTCCCACCCACTAGAGGTAAAGCGGGGTTTGGGGTGGAGGCTGACAGCTTGCAACCCCCCCCATGTAATAACCTCCCGACCCCCTGAGGGGTCCCAACCCCCAGTTTGAGAACCCGTGCTAGACAATCATTACAAACCAACTTCATGCACTTATCCAACAGTAGCAGGAGAGGTGGTGAAATGTTGCAAGCGGTGTACAGTAACTCCTCGGTGGTCCCGGTTAATGTTGCGTTGCTGATCAATTAGGGAACATGCTTGCTTAAAGTTGTGCAATGCTCCCTTCTAACGTCATTTGGCAGCCGCCTGCTTTGTCCACTACTTGCAGGAAGAGCAACTCGTTGCAGCTAGCTGGTGGAGGCTTGGAACGAGGGTGGACCAGCAGCCCCACTATCAGCTCCCCGCTCCCCTAAGTTCCCTGTACAGCAGATGCCTGCAGTTCAGCTGTGTCCCTCCCCCCACTGCCATGTGCTGCTCCTGCCCTCTGCCTTGGAGCTGCTCCCCGAGACTCCTGCTTGCTGTGCGGGGGGGGGGGAAGGGAAGAAGAGGGGGGTAATGTCAGGGTGTCCCCCCCCCCCACTCCTGCACCCTGCTTACCCCATTGTCCATAGAGCAGGGGGGGACACAGAACAGGGCTTTGCTGCAGCAGCTGTGGTCTCAGCAAGCTGATCTAATCTAACAAGGCAGTGTACTTAAAAGGGAAATGCGCATCTCTCTCTCCCCTCCCTCCATTCCTGCTGCCTTGTAGAGTGTCAGAGTTAACCCTTGAGGGCTCAGCCAATTGATCAGTAAGGCATTCCCTGGGAAATATCCCACCCTCTGACTCCTCCACCTCAACCAAGCTTCACAATCATCATCATTGTGTACCACTATTAAATTGTATATATACACACACACACAGTATATATATTATATAGTCTTTTGTAAAAAAAAAATCCCTGGAACCTAACCCCCTCATTTACATTAATTCTTATGGGGAAATTGGATTCGCTTAGGGTTACCGTACGTCCGGTTTTTCCCGGACATGTCCGGCTTTTCGGCAATCAAACCCCCATCCGGGGGGAATTGCCAAAAAGCCGAACATGTCCGGGAAAAATACCGACCGGGCACTTCCTCTCCCGCGGCTGCTCTGCTCCTCCCCGGACTCAGACTTCGCCTCTGTTTAAGAGCCAAGCTGCCCAAGCCAGCGCTACCAGCTTCGGGCAGCCCCCGTGCCTCTGGACCCCAGCCGCCGGCCGGGCACTTCTCCTCCCCGGCTCCAGTTGCTCTGCTCCGGCGGCGCAGGGTCCAGAGGCAGGGGGGCTGCCCGAAGCCCACAGCGCTGGCTCGGGCAGCTTGGCTCTTAAACAGAGCCGAAGAGTCAGGGGAGGAGCAGAGCAGCTGGAGCCTGGGAGGGGAAGTGCCCGGCCGGCGGCTGGGGTCTGGAGGCAAGGGGGCTGCCGAAGCCTGAGCGCTCAGGCAGCTTGGCTCTTAAACAGAGCCGAAGAGTCAGGGGAGGAGCACAGCAGCTGGAGCCTGGGAGGGGAAGTGCCCGGCCGGGGGCGCAGGGTCCGGAGGCATAGGGGCTGCCCGAAGCCCAAGCGCTACCGGCTTCATGGTTTGCCGGGCAGCCCCCAGACCCTGTGCCCCCAGCTGGGCGCTTCCCCTCCCGGGCTCCAGCTGTGCTGGGGAAGCGCCGGCCGGGGGCGCAGGGTCTGGAGGCTGCCCGGCAAACCGTGAAGTCGGTAGCGCTTGGGCAGCCCTTTTTGCGTGGCTAGGAGGGAGAGTTAGGGCGGGGACTTCGGGGAATGGACGGAGTTGGGCCGGGGCCGGGGGTGGGAAAGGGGCGGGGCCAGGGCCCCGGGGAGTGTCCTCTTTTTTTATTTTCTAAATATGGTAACCCTAGATTCGCTTAACATCGTTTTGCTTAAAGTTGCATTTTTCAGGAACATAACTACAACGTTAAGTGAGGAGTTACTGTAGTTAGGGGTTGCCTTCTGTGCAACTATCAGGGTGGATTTGATTTAAATGAAATTGATTTAAATCATGATTTATATAACTAGTCAGGAAGATTCGATTTAATGATGGATTTCCACATAAAAAGGGCATTCTTGTTGGCTGTTATAACCTTAATACGTATTCTTCACAACTCAGAGATAGATAAGACCCAAACTGGTCTCTTTTACCGCCTGCTGCCATTATAGGTTTTCCCTTTTAGTGAGAAAATGGTATGGTAAATCTCAAATCAATGAAGGCTACACTCAGAAAGACCCTCAAGACTTCTGGAATATGCTGCTCAAACAGTTTCACTTTTGTTTCTACTGCCTGTCCCTCCCTTCTCACATTTATCTCCAGACTTCTTCTCCTTGTCCCGATCTATTCCGCCCCCAACAATCTTCTATTCATTGAACTTTTTGAAACTGAACTTTTAGGAAGAGGTAAGGGATTGACTCTGTGTACACAAATTTGAAGAGGGACAACAGAGTTGAGGTCTTATTTCTCAACTCTATATATTATTTATTTATTTGAAACATTTTTGCTGTTAACAAGCATGTTATCTGTGGAAACACAAATCCACAGTTTGAGAACTGCAAAACTAAGCATCTCTGATGGTATCTACTAGACTTAGCACTGAGTCCCATTGGGTAGATAGAAAGATTAACCTAAATAATCTATACAGAAGCCCCTGGAACCACATAACATTGGGTCCCTAATCCATGAACTATTGGAACTCACTTACAAAACTTTTCTTAAACATTACATGAATATTGTCTCCTACTATAGAATTAGAATTTATAATCCCTATTCCATGATGAGAGATCTTTGAGCTATAAGGTATCTTAATTAAAACTATCTTTAGATAGGTTTTTTCCTCAAAAAGCATTTTATCAAATAAATCCGATTGAAATAAAAAAAAAAATCATTGATTTTTATCAACCCTGGCAACTGTCATGATTGTCTTGTCCACAGTTCAGTTTCTGTTCCTCTTAATTCAATAGACCTCCAGGGCCTTTTCCCATTTTACCTGTGCAACAGTTCAACTAATGCTTTGGCAGTACAGAATATTCCCATGCTCCATTAGCCCTTTGAACAAGCAGTCCCTTACACCACAATATCCTAATAAGCTGAAAACCAATGGTCACCAACCCATCGATCGCGATCAACTGGTCGATCCTGGAGCCTCTGCCAGTCGACTGCAATCTCCACGGCCGGCAGCACAGCGAGGCGCAGGCAGGCTGCCTGCCTGCCATGGCCCCAGGCCACTCCCGGAAGTGGCTGCTGGCACGTCTCTGTGGCCCCTGGGAGGAGGGGAAGGGGTGAGGCAGTACCGCGCACTGTCCCCGCCCCCAGTACCATCCCCGCAGCTCCCATTGGCCGGGAACCGTCTCTGTGGCCCCTGGAGGGGAGGGGGCAATGGGTCTGCTCGACAATGATCCAAAGCAGTGTGGACCGATGCACATTCATTTTCATTATCTGAGTCAGATGCCACTAGCAGAAAGTTGATTTTCTTTTTTGGTGGTTGGGGTTCTGAAGTTTCCGCATTGGAGTGTTGCTCTTTTAACTCTTCTGAAAGCATTTTCTACACCTCCTCCCTCTCAGATTTTGGAAGGCACTTCAGATTCTTAAACCTTGGGTCAAGTGCTGTAGCTATTCTTAAAAATCTCACATTGGTACCTTCTTTGCGTTTTGTCAAATCTGCAGTGAAAGTGTTCTCAAAACAAAAAACATGTGCTGGGTCATCATCCGAGGCTGCTATAACATGAAATATATGGCAAAATGCGGGTAAAACAAAGCAGGAGACATGCAATTCTCCACCAAGAAGTTCAGTCACAAATTTAATTAACACTTTTTTTTTTTTTTTTTTTTTTTAAATGACCATCAACAGCATGGAAGCATGTCCTCTGGAATGGTGGCCAAAGCATGAAGGGGCATACGAACGTTTAGCATATCTGGCACGTAAATACCTTGCAATGCCGGCTACAAAAGTGCCATGTGAAGAACCTGTTCTCACTTTCAGGTGACATTTTAAATAATAAGCGGGCAGCATTATCTCCTGTAAATGTAAACAAACTTTTCTGAGCGATTGGCTGAACAAGAAATAGCAGGGAGTGGAGTTTTACATTGTTTTGTTTTTGAGTGCAGTTATGTAACAAAAAAAAATCTAAATTTGTAAATTGCACTTTCACGACAAAGAGATTGCACTACAGTACTTGTATAAGATGAACTGAAAAATACGATTTCTTTTGTTTATCATTTTTACAGTGCAAATATTTGTAATAAAAATAATATAAACTGAGCACTGTACACTTTGTATTCTATGTTATAAATAGAAATCAATATATTTGAAAACGTAGAATAACATCCAAAAATATTTAATAAATTACAATTGGTAGTCTATTGTTTAACAGTGTGATTAAAAGTGCGCTTAATTTTTTTAATCGCGCTTAATTTTTTTGAGTTAATCGCATGAGTTAACTGCGATTAATTGACAACCCTAATTTAAATCCATGTGTTCCATCCCCTGAACTGAGGACTGACTGTACAGTTTAGGAATATGGTACCCACCCCTATAATAGTACTGTTTCTTCATTGTTTATTTTTGTTCAGTAATTGGAAAATAAAAATTTGAGGGCTATCACAATAATAGGGATGACATTTCAAATGCATGAATTTGTCCAATTCTCTTTTCTAGTGATTACCTTAAAAAAAAAATCTATTAAAATTATTATTGTTGGAAGCATTCCTCAACATCAGAATGTTTGCCTACTACTGTATGAAAATTCCAGGGCAACTTTGTTCATCTCCTTCTTTACCTACTACACACATGTATCTAGAAATAAATTAAATTGCAAAACATTAACATTTCACTTTAAATTATGATTAAAACTGGCAGCTCCGTATGATGTAAATCATGCCAAACCAAGCACTATTTGGCAATCCAAGCAGATTTAACCAGGTTAGAGATGGTGCTTTCCGGAAGAGACTCCCCTTCATACAAAAGCTGTAAGTACACCTCTACCCCGATATAACGCGGTCCTCGGGAGCCAAAAAATCTCACCGCCTTATAGGTGAGACCGCGTTATACTGGGTTTGAGCCAATATGGTGTACTGGCAAGAGCCGGTATGCCGTGCTGGACTGGTCCAGCTTCCCCAGCGGTGATTTAAAGAGCTCAGTGCTCCAGCTCATGTGGAGAGCCCCGGGCCCTTTAAATCACCGCCAGAGATCCAGCAGCAGGGCTCGAGCGGTGATTTAAAGGGCCCGGGGCTCCCCGCAGCGGCTGGAGCCTCTGGCCCTTTAAATCACTGCCCGAGCCCAGCTGCCGGAGCCCCAGTGGGGATTCAGTGCTTCAGCTGCTGTGGGGAGCCCTGGGCCCTTTAAATCACCGCTGGAGCTCTGGCAGCGGGGCTCAGGCGGGGATTTAAAGGGCCCGGGGCGCCCCGCAGCGGCCGGAGCCTCTGGCCCTTTAAATACTGCCCGAGCCTGGCTGCCCAAGCCCCGGGGCTCCAGCAGCCGGGCTTGGGCAGTGATTTAAAGGGCCCGGGGCTCCACATGAATTCGGATACAAGGTGCTTTAAAGGGCCCGGGGCTCCCCACTGCTTTACCACGTTATATCTGAATTTGTGTTATATCAGGTCGCATTCTATCGGGGTAGAGGTGTATACTCATTTCAACCTTATGGCCCCCTTTTCTCTCCCAAAGAGCTTGCCTACTGGCCACAATATACTTCCACAAAGGAAATCTCAACTGTGGCATCTGAAGAGCCTTCTAGGCATGGGAAAGATACTTAGATGTTCATTAAATTTGATACGGATATAACCTTTGTGCATAGATCAAGTGTTAGAGAGGCAATTATTTTGGCTACTGTAATCTGGACACATGTGAGTGTTATGCAGACTCTAAAATAGAGCTAAGTGTTACTAGTTTAAACATAGCTAGAAATCTGTACACTGTATAAAACAAAAGTAGTCCAACTTTGTTTAGCCTTTTTTTTTCATATAAATTATCTTGTACTTCACATTATGATTTATATCTGTATTTTACCCCCAAGCTATACCACCAGAGTCAGCTGCTCCAACTACTTGCTCTAAATTAAAATAACTTTGCCAACCAGTTTAGTTACTGCAAGGTACAACAGGTTTCCTATTTTGAACAGCATTTTCAGGTTCTGAAAAATGAGGACGATCTGCTTTATCCAGCCTCTTGGATAACAGACCATCAGACACCAAATAGGATTTCTCAGATTTTAAATATGTCATTGTCTCTGCTTTATATAAAAAGCCTTGTCATTTTGTTTTTACGATGCCTAAAGATGAATTTGCAAGCCCAACTCTCAGTCATAAGGGTATTAAAAACACATTGAGATTGAGCACAGCTGTGAAAAATTCTAAGTTAATATAAATTGATATTTGCTAAAGAAAACTGCTGCAGCACTGAAACTCACAATCCACTGAGCACCAAATACTGCAAGTTGTAAAACATTTTAGACAGCCAGGGTCAAGCCTCTCGGCACTAAATCTAAAGTTTCCAAGGAGGTTTGCTCCTCATTTTTCTCCCCACTGCTAGAATTAAAAATTGAGATCAGACAGTAAATTTCTCCAGTACCAAGAACTCTCCGGTAGCAGAACCGCACAGGGAGCAGGGTGAGAGACACAAGAGGACTGAGCTCTCATGTGATCACGGGAAAGGTTTAAATATACACAAAGCTAGGCCTGTGCTCTCCACAACCAACTAAGAGGTTGGGATGAAGGGTTCTAAAAAGAGTTCCTTAGGGCCTAAATCACACAGTGAGGGTTTTAAAAATGTATTAAATATTTCCTAGATCAGTGCAATCTATCTATTCCTACAAACACCTAAAGCGATTACTGCCACTGCCTAGAACTAGCATGTTACCCCATATTATATGCAGTGAAAGAAACTAGTTGTAGGCCCAAAACGTAGATTGCAGAATCAGGACCTCGTTGCACTGGGCACTAGAGGATGCACCATGAAAAGACAGTGCTTAACTTACAATCTAATATGAGATATAAAACGTAATATGAATATGAGTTAATTAATTTTAGTTAGAATATTTTTAAAAAAATAATATTTCCCAGCTTAACTGTGAACCCAAAAACAACATGCTAGAGTAAGGACACTATAGAGTGAAAGTGACTAAGAAACGTCAATGACAATTACCAGTTTGATTTCACTGTAGGGGCGGAGTATTTTATTTATTTCCTGAGCACCATAAGTGTCCTCTGCTCTATTAAGTGCAAAAAGAAAAACAGCAAGAATCCTAAACCACTCCATTGCAACTGAGGCATAATTAGTAAGGGCTGTGATAAGGAACACAAAATATATACACACAGACAACTCTCTTAAAGATCCCGTTCTAGACTCTGCATATAAAAAGATCATAGATGCAACCTGGAGCACTGAGGAGAATCCCTTAGGATTCCAACAAGAAGACACTGGGGAAATTTCTTAGTGACTATTCTCATGGTAAACCGCTACAAACAACAGATACTAACAGCACAGGGCCCAGACTTCACAAGCATACAGACAAAAAGTGCCATAGACAGAGATGACCACAGCATGACTATTTAACTATGCATTGAAAGTCATGGTCTTCCCAGCTTTGGCTGCTACAACACATATCCGCAACACATATGGGGCTAGCAAACCCAATCCTTTTAAAGAAGGAAGACTCAGTGAACCACAAGGATAAGTCTGAGCATTTTATCATTGTATGAGGAACTCTCCACAGAGACAGTGCTGAGAGTTACTCCAGTACACCCTGTACTTGCTTTAGCAAGCCAATGGACATGTGCAACAGTATGATAATAGTGGTACCGTGAAAATATATGTTACTGATGGTTCCATTAAGTCAGAACACTACAGTGTGTGTATCAAACACCTATGTGCACCACATTAAATCCAGCCAAAATCTCCTGCATTCTTTCCTATGACACTTTGAAAAAGCAAAGAGAAAAAGGAAGAAAGGAGAAGGATGGTTCCAGCGGTTACAGAGCTCATCTGGGAATGAGGAACTCTCTGTCACTCTATTCCCCATCTATAACATAGGAATAATACCACTTGCCTACCTGTGAGTTCACATACCTGGGGTCCACTATCCATTACTGAGTTCCTTTCACTTGAAACATCCACACTGGAAAAGCTGCCACAACAATGTCTAGACTGAACAAGAGGGTATGGCAAAACAACAAACTCACAGAACACACAAAGATCTGTGTTTATCGTGCATGTGTTATCAGTACATTTTTGTATGGGAGCGAGACATGGACCTTATACTCTCATCAGGAAAAGAGGTGCAACAGCTTTCATATGCGAAGCTTTTGTCTAATCTTTGGAATCTCCTGGAGGGACAGTCACCAACACTGAGGTGCTCAAATGGGCCAGCAATATCCACCATACAAACTCTCCTCAAACAGAGATGCCTCCGCTTGCTTGGGCATGTATGCCGAATGAATGATAGGCGCAACCCAAAGGACATCCTCTACGGTGAATTGGCATCTGGAAAAAGACCCAAAGGACACCCAAAATTGCATTTCAAGGAAGCAAGACCTCAAAGAAATGGACATGGATGTGGACAAATGGCAAGATCAGACTCAGGACCGCAGCCTTTGGAAACAAGAGCTTAACAGAGGTCTCCGGAGTTAGCAGAGGAGAAAAGAGCTTGCAGAAGCCAGAGCCCAAAGGCGCAAAACATCACCTTTAAATGTGACAGATGCGGCAGAGATTCTCCCTCTCAAGTGGGTCTCTTCAGCCACGATTGCGGATGCCATAAAACCAACTGAGTAAATTCTTTACCTCTCAGGGACGCATACCCATTGTCTCTCGAGACTGAAGGATGCCTACTACTATTACCTACAAGGATAAATTAATTAAAGATTGCAAGGCGCTCAGATACTACGATGATAAACAGTTTTGAATCTCATCTTACTCTTTTCACTAGTATGTTTATCTAAACCAACAAAAATATTGTAAATGGAACAGAGTACAGATGGCAGCACCAACCAAGGCATAGCAAACACACTTGTTATTGAACTATACTGAAATCCAACAGTATTTAGTTAGTCCTCCTTTATCATCAGTCCTACCATTTACCCTGGCAGATCTGCTACGAGGAAAGGAAGACTCCTTCGCTATAGATTAGTCTTTTAGACACTTTTTAAGAGTATTGTATAACCTGCTCATGATGAAGGATTTTTCTGCATTTCAAAAACATTTTTAAATCTTTGCATTTTTTTTTGGAAACCCCCTTGTTTAAATGGGCTCTGGGCCTATCACGTTACAACCATAGACCATCCCTCCAAATCTCCCTCTCTCACACACACATACACACCCCAACTCCAAACCCTACCAAGTCACAATTCATCCGCTCCCCAAAAGATCACCACCCCTAAAATACTTGCCCGGCCCCTTTTCCAGCGAAGACACACCTGCAGAAGAGAGGCCACTTCCAACCTGTCTCCCTTTGGCTGGGGAGGCTCTGCCCAGGTAGGAATTAGCTACATCAGATAACATGGGTACAGGTAGCACATTCCTACAGGGAGCAGTTTCTGACTCTACACCGGCACTACACCCCTTCTTCCTCCACCTGCCACCCCCAACCCCTCCCTTGCATCGCAACACCCAGTCCTACTCCCCCCGCCCCTCCCAAACCGCCATCTCCCGGGCAGCAGCGACCCCCCCCCCGACACAACCAACCGCCAGCCCCGCGTCTCGAGCCCCAGCCAACCCTAAGCCTCCCCTGCAGGCACCACCCCCTCTCCCCAGAGATGCTCAGCCGCGCACCTTGGGAGGGGGGGAAAGGGGCGGAGACTCACCTGGCTCCTGCTCCCGTGGGAGGGGGTGAGGGGCAGCGGCTGACGGTCGGACGGGCGGGCTCGCTCTCCGGACACCCCACACGCCCCTTGGCTCCGCCGGGATCAGGCTGCGTCCATCTTTCCACGTCGTCACCGCCGCAGCTTCCCCTCCCCCGGCTGCGTCCGGCCGCGGCCAACGACAGGCGAGGAGGAGCATGCTGGGAAATGTAGTTCTCTCGGGGACCTCACGGGGGAGCTGGAGGCGCAAGCTGCCCAACTGCTGCAGAGCGCGTCCACGAACGGGGCGGGGCGGGGACCTGGCCTAGGTAGTGCCCATAAGGGAGGGAAATCTACCCCAGTTACCATTCACTGGAGGGCGAGGGAGGGGCTTGAATCAGGCATTTCTCCCTTGCAATGAGGAGAGAGAGGACTGTCCTGGCCCCAGGAGCATGACCTGAACTCCTTTTCCTACTGCGCTATGCAGCCAAGTTTTCTTGCCCTGTTCTCAATGTTATTGTGTTACAGAGTGCCTTCAAGTTTATCTCCGGGTTGTGGTGTAATTTAATATAAGATGCTTTTAAGGTTGATTAAGGGGCTTTAAGTCACAGGGTAGGGCATAAGCCAAGAGAAAAGGGAAAGGCTCAGGCCTGAATTTTAAACTTGCAGTTAATGTTCAAGATACATAAGACAGCAGAAGTCCTCCAGAGAGGCCTGGTATAAAAACCTAACAAGATAGAGGCAGTATTAACAACCTGATGTGTTTAAAAAATTGTGAGACAAGCCCAAGAGATTGGGTTCATTAGATTTAAAGAATACACTTGTTTTATTTGCATTCTGGTTTTTGAAACTGTTAGCGTTGATATTGGACTCTTTAACAGAAAAAGTTACCAAGGATTGTGGTGGATTCTCTATTGCTGGCAATTTTAAAGTCAAGATTAGATGTTTTTCTAAAAGATGTGTTCTATTTCAAACAGGAATTAATGCAGGGATATGGCCTGGGTTATATATGAGGTTAAACTTACTAGATGATCACAGTGGTCCCTTCTGGCCTTAGAATCTACATTTTCATGTTTTTCTTTCACAACCGTGAGAAGTTTACTAGAAACTTTCTATTAAACCAATGCCAATATTCTCATTTACCATGTGACTCCAGGAGCTGGAGTTTTAGGAAAGACTATCTAATCTTCTAGCTGAAGTACTTATACAGCTCTCATCACTATAGTACCAGAGCACTTCACAATTGCAACAGCCCTGTGAGGTAGGAAAGTGCTGTTATCCTGATTTTACGGATAGGGAGCTGAGGCACAGGAGCTAAGGCTGTGTCTACACTACAGACCTTACAGCGGCACAGCTATGCCGCTGCAACTGCACCACTGTAAAGTCTCCCATGTAGCTGCACTATGCCAATGGGAGAGAGCTCTCTCCTCAGCATAATTAAACCATCCTCAAAAAGCAGCAGTATTGATGCTGGTGGGAGAGCAGCCAAGGGGTGTTTCATTTAATAAATACCCCCAAGAGTAGAGTGAGATCCCAGATAATAAGATCCATGATGATAAGTTACATTCACTTAGCACCTGTTAGTTAAAAGATTCTCAAATACTCAAACTATAGCTGGGGATTGCTTCATCCACTAGTAAATGTGATTGCCTCAGGGATGGAACACAGCAGCTGTTTAACAGTGCATACAATTTTTTTCTTTCCATCCTAAAATATTGTTATCCCCTTGATTCTACAGGGGAATTTAAGTAGGTAGAATATAGCTAATTTAGTCATGACATCAGAATTAATACAAACTTGGCAAACTCATGCAAAATGTACTATGGGATCTTAATGATCCCATGTGGTTGGAGTCCCAATTTTATGTCTCCTCCAAAACCACTAGACTATCACCTACTTAGCCAAGGTGGGTGAGAGATCTTTTTATTGGACCAACTTCTGTTGGGGTAAGAAAGAAGCTTTCGAGCTTCCACCATGCATTTAACTGTGACAATCTACCTTTGGGAGACCTGAAGAAGAGCTCTGTGTAAGCGCAAAAGGTTTTGTCTCTTTCACTAACAGAAATTGATCCAATAAAAGATATTACCTCACCCACCTTGTCTCTCTAATATTCTTGGACCAATAGGGTTACAAAAACACTACAGATATTACCTACTGCACCATATATATACTATTACCTGCAGGATTTGGGTTTTCTTTGGTTGTCTCATATTTAATTGCTAAGTAATTGCATCCATACTTAGCTTATAAGATCTGATATGTTCACAGTCCAATGTGGTGTGACTCCATCAGTCAATGTCTATTTGACTTGTTTAGATTTTAGTTTTTAAATAATTATTTACATTTAAATCCCCCTTTACATTGGGACATTTATAACCTTGACTCACAGAACTTGGGTCCATTCATGGATTCATATGACACCACTTTCCTATAAGACTGGAAACAGAACTATAATACTGCAGTTGTCATCCTTCTGATTAATTCTGCTTATAGCCAGAGGTTTTTCTCATTACCTGTTGAGATATTCTGGGATATTCCTTAATGTCTTGGCCTAATTTCATTTTCTGATAATAGTACAGTACTTTCAATTAATGGGAACTCAGATAAATATAAAAAGTTGAATGAAAAGCAACTGTTACAGCAACAGGAACATAGGATTTGGCATACTACATCAGACTCTTGCATTATCAAATCACTTACCCTACTTCTGGCAACATTTTGTGTGTGTGTGTGTGGGGGGCTATCTAGCACGGTATTTTAAGGTTTTCTATTGTGTCCATCAATATCTATTCAATTAAGTATCTCATTCTTCCGCTGAAGATGAAAACCCTCATAGTGTCATGAGCCCAATCCTGTTATCTGTGTGCACAAAATTACATATAAAATTCGAGTAATGCAAATGTAAGCAATAGTATTTTAACCTTGCTACAGGCAGACAATATATGACAAAGCAACATAATCTGCCTGAGAACATAAGCACAATATATAAATTATCATTTATTTATGCAATAGTGAGTGATTTGGGGTGGGGACTGTAATTTGTTGAAGTGGGAGGAGTGTTTGGGGACTGCAGGAGGTAGTTTGCAGTCACTCCCTAGGAAGAGGGAGATGGTTTGGAGCTGGTACACCCAGAGAAGATCTCCTGGTTAAGCCAGGGTGGTCTCATTCCATACTTCCTCTCATTCCTACGCAGTGTATAGTTTGCTGTTGTGCCCTTAATAATGTCTCCTTGAAAAACTGCCAACTTCCTGAGTTTGCTAAAGTCTGCCTTCTTGAACTCTATTATCTTCATTGTGCTGTTTTCTCTCCTACCATTTCTTAGAATTGTGAACTCTCTCATTTCATGATCACTTTCACCTAAGCTGCCTTCCACTTTCAAAATTCTCAATGAGTTCCTTCCTATTTGTTAAAATCAAATCTAGAACAGCCTCTCCCCTAGTAGCTTTTTCCACATTCTGAAATAAAAAATTGTCTCCAATCTGTGCCCTGCTGTGTTATTTTCCCACAGATGGCTGGAGCGTGGTCTACACTAACGAGGAAAATTGATTTAAATTGCGCCAGTTAAGTTACATAACTTAAGGCGACATAGCTTAGCTCAATTTACAGCGGTGTCTACTCTGTGTTATGATACTCTCCTGTCAACATAGCTTTCACCCCTTGGGGAGGTAGAGTATTGAAGTCACCAGGAGAGCCCTCTCCCATCAACTTATCGTGTCTTCACCAGACCCACTAAATCGACACCGCTGCAGCAATCACAGCAGCGCCGATTTAGCCAGTGGTGAAGACAAGCCCTAGGCAGGGTGGATTTGATTTAAATCACTAGTCAGGAAGACTCAATTTAATCATGGATTTCTACATAAAAGAGCATTCTTGTTGGTTGTTATAACCTTAATACATATTCTTCACAACTCAAAGATAGATGAGATCCAAACTGGGTCTCTTTTACGGCCTGCTGCCAGTATAGGTTTTCCCTTCTAGTGAGAGAATGGTATGGTAGATCTCAAATCAATGAAAGTGAAAAGGTGGGAGTTGCCCTACCATCTCTAAGAGGCTAATTAATGAAGATGAGGCATTATCAGCAGGAGAAAAAAAACTTTTGTAGTGATAATCAAGATGACCATTTCAGACAGTTTGACAAGAAGGTGTAAGGATACTTAACATGGGGAAATAGATTTAATGTGTGTAATGGTTCAGCCATTCCCAGTCTTTATTCAAGCCTAAATTGATGGTATGTAGTTTGCATGTTAATTCAAGTTCAGCAGTTTCTCATTGGAGTCTGTTTTTGAAGCTTTTCTATTGCAAGATTGCCACCTCTAAGTCTGTTACCGAGTGACCAGAGAGGTTGAAGTGTTCTCCTACTGGTTTTTGAACATTATAATTCCTGATGTCAGATTTGTGTCCACTTATTCTTTTGCATAGAGACTGTCCGGTTTGGCCAATGTACATGGCAGAAGGGCATTGCTGGCACATGATGGCATATATCACATTGGTAGATGTGCAGGTGAACGAGTCCCTGATAGTGTGGCTGATGTGATTAGGTCCTATGATGATGTCATTTGAACAGATATGTGGACAGAGTTGGCATCGGGCTTTGTTGCAAGGATAGATTCCTGGGTTAGTGTTTTTGTTCTGTTGCTGGTGAGTATTTGCTTCAGGTTGGGGGGCTGTCTGTAAGCGAGGACAGGTCTGTCTCCCAAGCTCTGTGAGTGAGGGATCATCTTTCAGGATAGGTTGTAGATCTTTGATGCGCTGGAGAGGTTTTAGTTGGGGGCTGAAAGTGACGGCTAGTGGCGTTCTGTTAATTTCTTTGTTGGGCCTGTCCTGTAGTAGGTGACTTCTGGGTACTCCTCTGGCTCTGTCAATCTGTTTTTTCATTAAAATAGGAAAAGTTACTGATGTATATTAGGCTATGGCCCACTCTTCCATTGCTTGTGGCTGGAGCCTTATCTCTTGAGATGTCCTAAAACTGAACTTAAAGAGAAGTCATACAAGAATGTTTCCTATTAATACATGGACATATCTGAACTTCTTTTTTAATATTCCACTTAACAGTTGATTATTTTATTCTGTATTGCACAGCTAACAACGCCTGTAGTTAAAGTTCCACAACATTTCCCATTATAAAAACCCTGTTAATTTTTTTTTATAAACTTTGCCAAACTTCAACCGTTCAGTTTGAAATTTTCCATGCTTTAGTGCCTGTCTCAGCCTGAACTCTTTTTTTGAAAGTTAACAAAGATGGTTCAACCGATCCCTAGAACGAGATTAGGGAAAAGTGTTTTGCCCAGGTTAAATTTTTTTTATAACCATTTTGTTGAGAAGCTTTAGGACTAACGAGCTTTGGAGCAGGGACTTGAAATGTAACCTGGGTCTCTTGTTCCTGTTGCTGTCCCTGTGAACACTTGCCCAAGTTATAAGCCTTTGAAAGATCTCAGTATGCAGATAGTCAGACTTGTTATTTTGGCTTCATAGTTCTTCCAAAGATTCCATTTGTGCTGAGCATGCTCCAGGTCAGGGCTGCAGGGGCCATGCAGGACCTTCCCTGTAATTGATGCTGCCAAGAAAAATTACATTCGAAACACTAAGTCTGCAAAGTCAAACATTTGCAGGCTAGGAAATGACACTTGTTGCAGAGGATAAGGGGGGGAGGGGGGGGGAAGGTAAGGAGAGGAACATGGCCTCCAGTGGCTACAGAATCAGATGAGACAACTCAGCCCTGAGGAACACCGATTTCTACAGGTGACAGCAGAGAGTCTTTGCAAACAGGAATCCATAAAAGGGATTCTATGGAGGGTGCTGGGGCTGATGGTGAGGTTGGTGGGTTTGTCACAGCACCAGCGAGTCTGCAGAGTCATGGGATATGGTTCACACATTCCCCTGCTGCAGTCACTCCTCCTTGCTTCTCTGTTAGGTCTCCTGGATTTCTTGGGAGGTTCCCAACTAGATTATTAGTATTCACTGGCCAAAAGAGAGAGTGTGAGTGACTCTGTAGTCTAGTGGATTAGGGAGGTAGAAGGTAAAGATTCAAATCTTCTCTCTGCCTGACTTAATTTGAATCCACATCTCTTACCTCCAAGTGAGTGCCTTAAACCTGCCTATAGTCATTTTTTCTGGCCCAGTGAATATTTGAGTTTATACAAAGTAGAACAGCTTTAAAAGTAGAGTGTGAGAGTAGACTAGTCTCCAGTTCTCAGATAACCCACCCCTGTGAGTCACTTTATCTCTAGCATGAGGGAGTCTTGCCTGTGGTAGCTAGGTGTCAGGGAGCTACCAGCAACTCTCACTCTCCTCCAGATTACACAGCCCTGTCTTTGCCTTGCAGGTTAAAAAGAGGTGCACTTAAGTGCCCTTGAAGTATTCCCAAGAGGTATCCAGCCCTTGACATTGGCTACTTACATAAATTCTGGATCCAGAGGTTCCCAGAGAAAGTGTACCCCAGTTTTACCTTAGGTTCTGCACTGCTCCTGTATAACACAGTGCACTTATAAAACAAAAGAATAATTTAAGAAAGAACATATGAACAGCCATACTGAGTCAGACCAAAGTCCATCTAGCCCAGTATCCTGCCTTCCAACAGTGGCCAATGCCAAGTGCACCAGAGGGAATGAACAGAACAGGTAATCATCTAGTGATCCATCCCCTGTGGCCCATTCTCAGCTTCTGGCAAACAGAGGCCAGGGACACCATCCCTACCCATCCTGGCTAATAGCCATTGATGGACCCATCCTTCCTGAACTTACCTAGTTCTGTTTTGAACTGTGTTATAGTCTTGGCCTTCACAACATCCTCTGGCAAGAAGTTCCACAGGTTGTCTGTGAGTTGTGTGGAAAAAATACTTCCACTAGAAACAAGAATGGAAACAAATGGTTACAATATAAAAAAATCATAAAATGTGAATTAGAACTTACACTTAATTGTTACCTTTCCTAGCTAATAAAGTAGGGTTCTACCTCCTCTCCCCCTGTCAAAGTGCAGTCTGGCACAAAGCTGGATGGCTTCCCAAGGACCAGGATCTAATCTTTCATGAAACACCCCGCTCAACAAGATGTCTCCTCAGTGAATGGATGCAGAGTGTCTTTCTCCATCCTGTGATTATACTGAATCAGTCTTTTGGCTTTATTCATAGACATATCTCATGTCTCCTATAATGTTCCTTTTTACTTTCAAGTGGTTTTCACTGTTTGCAGTTGTCTGATTGTTTTCCACTGATGGTTCTGGCATAAGGGAATGGTAGAGATAGGGCTTTACCTTACTGGTTAACCAAGTAGGGGGAAAAACAACCTCCCACTTGAATGGGCCATCACTGACACAGTCACTAGGGACTCTCAACTCTTACTTCAAGGCCATAAGGAATAGATTTCAATATAGTTACATTATTCCTTAAAACTACCCATACACACAACTTGCAATGATTATGAGTATTGCTAAGTTACAAGCTTTCAGCTGAGACCTCACGTTACCCTTCATGAAGAAATAGTCTGAAAGTGGTACTATATTAGGTATAATGAGTTTGTCAGGTCTGACACAGGATGGGCTTGTAAAGGACAATAAACCCTTTTTCCAGATGGCACCAATGGGCCTGTCACAGGTGTCTATATGCATCTTTAGGCACCTCATCCTGGCCCTAGGGGAGCTTCAGACTAAACCCACAGGAGCTTGATCTGCATAATGTGTAAAAATACCACTTAAGAACCAGGCAGAGACAGATGCATCCTGGAGATGTATGCCTGGCTGCGAGGATGGTGTCGCCAAGAGGGCTTTGGCTTCCTTGACCATGGGATGTTGTTCTGAGAAGAACTGCTGAGCAGACCACCTACTGAAGAAGGGGAAGAGCATCTTTGGATACAGACTGGCCCACCTAGCGAGGGGGGCTTTATATTAGGTTTGATGGGGGCAAGAGACAAGCCCACAGGTAAGTCAAAAACATGGAAACCTGGGAGAAGGGTCAGAATCTGGGGAGAACATGGGCCATTATAGCAGGGATAAGGGAGAAAATAGAGGGGAAATCAAATTGGTATCTTAGATGTCTGTATACTATTGTGAGAAGTATGGGGAATAAGCAGGAAGAACTAGAAATGCTAGTTGTTAAACACAACTATGACAGTTAGCATCACAGGTAATATGCGACTGGAATAGAAGGGTACAGCTTGCTCAGAAAGGACAGGCAGGGGAAAAAAAGGGAGAAGGTGTTGCCTTAGATATCAAAGATGCATACACTTGGACTGAGTTTGAGATGGAAATAGGAGACAGACTTGTTAAAAGTCTCTGGGCAAGGATAAAATGGGTAACAAACAAGGGTGATATGGTAGAGGTCTATAGGCCACCTAGCCAGGAAGAAGTGGCAGATGAGGCTTTTTTCCCCCCAACAAACAACAAAATAATCCAAAACACAGGACTTGGTAGTGATGAGGGACTTCAACGGCCAGGGTGGATAAAAAAAAATCAATTATAAAAAAAATTAAAACTATTATCAAAAAAAAAATCTTTAAGATACATTATAGCTCAAAGATATCTTGTCATGGAATAGGGATTATAAATTCAAATTATATAGTATGAGACATATATTCACATAATGTTTAAGAAAAGTTTTGTAAATGAGTTCCAATAGTTCATGGATTAGGGACCCAATCTTATGAGGTTCCAGGGGCTTCTGTATAGATTATTAGAGTTAATCTTTCTATCTACCCAATGGGACTCAGTGCTGTGTCTCCTAGTTATGCCCTCCATGAACCACCCACAATAGTTCTTCTCCAGACCTGTCACATATTTTTGGACTGTTCAGTAGGAGCCCCTCCTCTGAATTGCCTTGACTCACGTACGATTCCACACAGAACAGTTGCACTGGAGGTGTATACAGAAAGGGACTATTACCTTTACGCTCTGCAGAGCTGAGAGGCCTCTAAAATAGCAGTGTTTCCACTAATAGAGTTAGGAGCAGAGCAGGACAGAAAGCAGCTTTTTCTATCGGGGGGGGGCCAGACCTGGCACTGGATGAAAAGTCAGGAAGCCAGCCACAAACAAAGCAAGCAGTTCAGATGCCATCCCTGTATTGGGGTCCCAGTCTATATAATATTCCCCTGAGCTTTGAGACTCTTCCATTCCAAGAACTAAATTTTAAAATAGAAAGAAAAAAAACTAGAAACATTTTATAAGAAACAAATGTTTTAATAAAATGCCATTTTGTTTTAAGTAAGTTACATAAGCAGGTTAACCAGTTTTTTCTGGACTTATTCTGAATTTTACAATTCTGATATCTACAATCTTAACTATGGCGGCTTGCACACAACATAGTAATTTTCTCATGCTAAGTCCCTGCCATTCCTCAGGGCTTGCTTTCTGCTTCCAATAAACTAAATAAATCCTGTAAATATTGCATCTATTCTAGCTGATTGGTTACCAGGTGGAGATCTCTTTTTATAAGTTTTCTTCATAGCATTGCCAAGAAACACACTGATGTCCTCAGTGCAATCCATAACATCTTTAGCAGGGATGGGAGAGTTATAGCTCTTACAGCAAGAGATTGCACGTTACTCCATCAAACTATAGTTGATGAAACCCTAACCTTTTGCATGAGGCTCTGAGAGCAGAGTAATGAGCTACAATGAAGTTTGAGTTTCAGGAACTGTTCTAAAATACATGGATTTTAGATGCATTACAAGACAACTATAAAACGGACACATTTACCACGTAAAGCTTCATTTATTGATAAAAATAAATTAATCTAGGATATCTAACCTTATCTGAACTGCATTACAGATGCAGAGAATTTCAGTGAGTAAAATGTAGTAAGGAATAAGAATAGTTTAAAGCAACTTCTCAAACATCTTAAAGAGAGAGCTGCTAAATTCACCCATTTCAGTGGCAGAGGAAATCCTCTGCTATAAACAACTCATGCTTCCTTTCAGGTAGAAGGGCCACCAAATCTCAAAGTGGGAACAGTATCACCAGTTCACGTTGTGCAGCAAAGAAAAGTTCCTTTAATCAGTCTTCTTGTCAGAAACTTTCGTTGGTCCCTTTGCAGTGATTCCATTTGCGACCCCATTGCTTTCAATCTGAAATTGGAAGTGAGAGAGAGTACCATGAACCAATGGCAAAGAAAAAAATGCTTCACATTCAGAACCCTAGAGTTTAGTTGAGAAGGAAAGAATGAAGAGAGGCGTTCAGAACATCTGCCTCAGTTCTGAGAAATTTGCACTAACAGACTGAAATTTAAAGAAGTTAGGTAAAGCCTTATATACAATTCTTACTTTCTAAAAGGCCAGAGGGGGGAAAAAATGTATATAGAAGAGCTTATGCCCATTTCTTTGGATATTAAAGTGTAATTATGGTAAAAAAAGTTACCGTGTTATAAAAAAAAAAAAAAAAAAAACCCACTTGAAACATGTTGGTCAGTAAACACGACTTTTTATTGGAACTGTAGAGCCAGTACAAGAAACTGGCTTCTGTTCTGCTTAATGCATCAGATGATTTAGGATTAGGATTTAATTGCTGAATTTTTTGTAGTGGAAAAGTAAGGAGACAGAAAAGCTCTTAAGCAGAACTATTAGATATAGCTGGGATAGAGCATGCCATTCTAGGATGATTCTGTTCCAAGAGGTCTCAGAGGTTGATTTGGGGCAATTGTTCTCCCTACTTAAGAAAACTGTACCTGATTAGACAGTCACAACCTTTTCTGTTGTATCTGTTTCCCCCAAAACAATCCACCATGCCCTTGTGACTTCCAGGTTGGATTGTTATAGGGTGCTCTCCTTGGGGATTCCTTGCTTAGCTACCTCCCTCCCTCCTCTAACGTGCTTTAAAATATATTGCTTACCTTATACATTCCAAAATCATCTGTTGGGCCTAGATTTGTGGTTGAAGTCCCCAGAATAGTTCCAGTACTGTCTCCTTGGCCTTGTTTGGTGGCCAGTGTTCCCTGCACAGCTTTCCTAGGCCATATGCGCTTAATGAAAGGTGAAATTATAGGGTAGACATATGGCTCAAGGAATTTCTTATAGACCCAGAGCAGAATTGGAATGACAATACAAGGAATGCACACCATGGTTCTTTCCAATCCTCTGACAGAATCTGTTGATATAAGAGGTAATAAAATAGCATTGAAAACCAAAGGACTGACATTTTTTAAAGACCTTTAAAAATAAACTTATAAAATAACTTTGCAATGCTTTAACTTTAAGAAACCAATTTAAGTCTGTAATTTATATCAACATGTCTACTGCTTGCTCTTCATCCTTCCAACAGCTTATACAATAGAAACAGTGGGTTTGTTTCTATAATGCAGTGTTTGGGTTGCAAACAATGCACGGGGGGGGGGGGGGAAATCAGTCCTCAGCTAAATACTGTTTTTATTAAAACATTTAGAACTAGTGAAATTATTTAGAAATTCATGTATCAGAGGGGTAGCCGTGTTAGTCTGAATCTGTAAAAAGCAACAGAGGGTCCTGTGGCACCTTTAAGACTAACAGAAGTATTGGAGCATAAGCTTTTGTGGATGAAGGCCCACTTGTGTCTGATGAAGTGGGCATTCACCCACAAAAGCTTATGCTCCCAATACTTCTGTTAGTCTTAAAGGTGCCACAGGACCCTCTATTGCTTTTCAGAAATTCATGTTAGTTTTTGTAAACATTTACCCAAACTTTGGACCTGAACTATCTAAAATTGCCTTTGTGTTGTCCAATTCTGCTTTTCCTGAGGACCACAGCAAAACTCCCATTGACTTCATTGGGAACAGGAACATCCTCTTGGTAAAGCTGAACCACATACAGTATTTAAAGTATGTAACTTAAAATAAGGACTTAAGAAAAAACTTCAGTCAAGATAATGAAGATCTTAAACTAGTCATCCTGTTCTGCCTCTTCATGTTGTATAAAAGGAACCTGAAAGTTTTCCTGCTTATTTCTTTATATTAGAAGTTCAGATGCTGTCTAAGAGACTAAGAATGGAGATTTCTTGAAACAAGCAAATAAGAAAGTGAAGACTGAGCAATGGAAAGGGGAAGGGATTTTAGTCAGTGTTAAATTCTTTGTTTTCATAAAATCAATTTAACATTGTGGATACAGGAAATCTTTGTTAAAACTTCACTTGATCCAAACTCTTCCATTAAGTTATGCAAGCAAACAACATATATCTTGGGAAGAAGGGGTGTCTCAAAAGTCTTCCAGCAAAGCCCAGAACTGGCATGCATGACATGTCAATGGCCAGATGGTTTCAAGGTCAGTATTCTTTTTCCACAAGAGGGTGTTTATTTTGCAGCCACAAAGCTGGAATTGTTGAGTGAGAACTTTTCGCTAGAAGCGCAATAGTCAATGAATGACAGGCAGCCTTGCAGGGGGTGACCCATCACAAAGGATTTAAACCAACCAACAAAAACTTGAACTCTTTTCCTGTTTATGACACACAGATACCTAAAAGGGATTTATTTGCAGGAGTTGGAGGGAAATGGTGAGCGCAAAAACTCCAGGGGCCCAGCCACCTCCACCAGCCATAACAAAGCCAGAGGCAACCCTGGGCATAGGGCAAGAAGGGCCTCCCGTCTTTCAGTGCCCCCACCAAGCACAAGGGGCACACGTGGGGGGGGGGGGGGGGAAGGAGGGTGTCCAGGGCACCAGAAAGGAGGGGAATGAGGAAAGCAGGCAGGGTAGGAGGGGATCAGTCCAGGGAGAAGCAGGTGGGTCAATCTATTATGGTGGGCGTCGGATGGGTTCTCCCTTCACCGGGGCAAGCCACCAGCTTCCCCTCGGGGAACAGCGCCCCCTACCCGCAGGGGCGGTGTGCGACGCCCGGCAGGAGGCGCGAGGAGGTGGATGGAACAGCCCCCCCCCTTATGAGCGAGGGGGGGGGGGAGACAAGGAACTCCCTGAGCGTAACGGACCCACCTGCCGGCTTCTCCTCCCACAACGGCCCGGCACCAACGGCACCAGCTGAGCTCTGACCAACGCCGCGCCGGAAGCCGCCTCTTCACTTCCGTCTTCCGGATGGAATTGATGACGCTACCGGCCCAGCGCCAATGGGAAAAGGAGCACCGTTGGTCACGTGCCCAAAACATAAGGGGTGGGAGTTGACGCCGACCGCCATGACACCAGAGGCAAAGCATTAGAGGCCACAGCTGAAGAGCCTGGACTATTCCCCCCCCCCCCCCCCCGGCAGGACACGGCCAGACTGCTAGAGGGTAGAGTCCTGATCGAGCTGGAGAGGAGCTGGCCCCACCCAGTCCCCTGAGCCGTGGGGGGACTGGATCTTCCAACCAGGAGTTACCCACCCCAGAGTGGGCAAAGCTAGAGCGGTGTCGCACAGGCAACACGGGCCAGGTTATTTTGCTAACCCCATCAAATGATTTAGATGCATCACAAAACCTTTTTTTCCCCCCAGTCCGCATGATCACCTTGAGCAGCAAACATTTCTACTTGAAGAGAGCATACGCATTGCTAAGTGAGCTGAAAACCCACAGCGCCAACACTAAGCTCGAAGGCCCCTTTCATCCGTATGTCTTAAAGCAGTGGTTCTCAAACTTTTTTCCCCACGGACCACTTGAAAATTGCTGAGGGTCTCAGCAGACCACTTAATGATCTTTCCAAATGTTTGTACCGTTAGCTAACTATTGTAAAGCACTTTGGATAAAGGCTCTCTCTCTAAAAAAAAAAAAAAAACATAATAAACATGTTTTGTGGTTCTACAAATAAAAGCACACCACTGATAACAGTAGTCTTACCGTTCTAATACAATGAATGTGCCCTCTCTCCCCCGCCACAGCAGCCCCTGAGCTGGGGCTGGGAAGGAGGGGGGTCTCTCCCTGGCAGCCACAGCCCTGGAGATGGGAAAAGTCACCTTTTTCTCTGGTCGCCGCAGCCCTGCACATTCCAAATTCCCCCACCCGCTAGTCTCACCCCAATGCCCCCTCCCACCTACCACCATTGCCCCCACCTCACCTCACCTGTGTGTCTTCTCCAGGTCCAGGCACCTAAATTAGTGGAGCCACGCCTGCACGGCTCCACTAATTAGATGGGTGGCCCTTCAGTCTCTCTGTGCAGTCACCCAGGCTCGCACCTTAGAGGGACCTGTCTGTGGACCACTTGAATGGAGTGGTCCGTGGACAGTTTGACCACCTCTGTCTTAAAGCACTTGGTGGTCAATATCATTAGCACCATTATCAGTAGTGCTGTTCAATGCTTGGGAAATGGGAATAGGGTTACCACCCTTTCAAAAGGCAAAAGTGCAGGAGGCCCGCCCCCAACCCTTCCTCTTTCAATGAGGCCTCACTCCCTGCTGCTCCTCTGTCCCAAGACCCTCCCCCCCCGGCCAGGGACGAAACCTGAGCTGGGCCAAGGTAAGAGGAGCACAGGCTGCTGTGGGGAGCCCTAGACCCTCCACCTGCCCTTGGTGGGGGATTAGGATACCCAAGAATAGCCCGTGGCCCTGCCTGCTGCCCTGGGTCCAGGACATTGACCAAGGGTGCACATGCCTGATACAGCTTATACCATCAGGACCTGTATTACTGGCACCAAATACTTAAGTGTTAATTTCCATAATTTAAAGCAGGGCTGGGAAGCTTGTGACTTAGGGGCTGCATACAACGTACCAGAGCGGTTTATTTGGCCCGCAAACAGTTAATAGATTTATTTTACTATGACATTGTTTCTCAACTGTTCTTTTCCTGTGATAAACATATTGCACATAAAAAAGTGAAAGACTAGTTGTTAGGAGTGGCTGTGCACTTTAGTTTGACAGTAATTTTCATCTGCACGAAGAACTTACAAAGTTAACCTCATTGCAGACAACAAAGGGTCCAGATATTTTTGATGTAGTTGAGGTTGCAGATTTTTGAAAAGTTGGTGGCTGTTACAGATGGAGCACCTGCTCTGAGTGAACTAAAGGTCAAGTTTCAACATTTATCAAAGCAGTGGGGAGTTGTGTAGAAAAATTGCTGAACACAGATCATGTCATGAATGGGGTTGTGAAAGTTACAAACTTGATTGGAAGTGGCAACAGATCACTGCATCATCGCAGATTTATGGTAAATGCTTTTTGAGAGATTCCTTGCACTTCAAAGAGATAATTGCCTTTCTGAAAAACACTGCAAGTTTTGATACGGATGAGTTACTGGAAAACCTGGAATATTCCATTTTTCTTTTTAATAGGGCATTTTTTATTGACACAACCCAACCTCTGAATTATTTGAATCTGCAATTACAAGGCATGGACCAGACTCTGTTAGATCTCATTGATCACCTGGATAGTTTCAGAAGAAAAGTTGGACTTTTCAAGACTCACCTGTTGCATTTGGATTTTGCCCATTTTACCCACTTTTGCCCAACATGGCATGTACGCAAGTCAGTTTAGCAGGAACACTAGTGATGTTGAAATGATGCTTAATATCACCAAATTTTACAGATTTTACAAGTTTTCAGCCTCACCTGATCCTTTTTAATGATCCACTTGCAGCTGTTGTCAATGACCAGCCTTCTGAACTGCAACAGTAACTGCAAACTGCAGGCTGATCTTTTCTTGGTTGCAGCTAATGAAAGTGATATTCAGTTTTGGAAACTGCTTTCGGAGTCCTGTTTTCCAAAACTGAAAAACTGGTTATTGAAATTGTGTTCTATGTTTGGAAGTACTTACATTTGTGAAAGTAACTTCTCTACACTGAATCACTTGAAATCAAAGAAAAGGAATTGACTGACAGATGAAAACACTCTCCCATCTTAATGAGTTAGATGATACTGTAACAATAAGCAGCAAAGAAAAAACGTTATTTGCTATTTTCATTTATTAATCCCCTGCTCTCCTGCATATTGAAAAAGATTAGTGAAAAGTGTTAAATTTTTTTATATTTAAGAAAACTTTGGTTTTACACTGTGAATAGTTAGCTGTATGCGAACATGCTGTACCGTAAAACATTTGAGTTGGGGTTTTAGTGGATTTTGTGGCCCTTTACTTCCTTAGAGTTGCCTATCTCTGCTTTAAAATTAGGATTTCACCTTAAACACTGACTTATAATTTTTATATTTTGTAGAAGAAATAGATCTAATAGCAATCAGTTCAATTTTGTCCACGCATTTACTTCAGTACAACTCAGAATATCAGTTTGAACACAGGGTTTTTAGATCAAATATATTCCTCAAACTTCGCTACACGAGAGATGTAAATACTTTAATCCCCCCCCCCCCCCCCCCAAGGTTTTGGAGAGAGTAGAAAGGAAGAGTACTGGGATTGAGAGAAAACAGGTTAGGAATTTTAATTCCTAATTTCAGGAAAAACATTTTCTGAATGTTTGCATTGTTCATTTTTATAATGTCTACAATGTCATAATACTAACAAATCCCAAACATTCAATTGTTTTCACAATAAAAATGCAAGACTTCAAATGTCAAATGGTGCTATTTAGAGTAACTCTGCAGGTTAACAAGCAAATTAATCTATTCAGAGAAGAATACAAATACACCAGGGACAAGACTGATCAGGGGACTGGAAGCCTTTCAACTATTATCACCTCAAATCCAGCCCGTGTCAATGGTGACCAACATAACTAATGAGAACTGTTTAACAGCCTAGGTGAAATGAATGGCTGGACTCAGTCCATGTTCATGATGGGATAGCTTTCCACACAGAAAACCATCATAATGTACCTATGTGCTCCCCAGATGCCAAGGATCAAATGAGCATCAGTCACCTCCCAAAAGTGGTCTTCCCGCAGAGCATGATTGAAAAACTGATGGGACAGCATGGAGAAATCTGCACTAACTCTTTGTAGATAAATAGAAGAGTTAAATCTACTGGAATGTATAGCCATCTTTCAGCAATAAATTCAATGGCTGCTAAACTAATTTCCTGCCTCACCTAAGACAACTACAAGTAATTCAATCCAACGTTATCTATCTACTGTTCTCATTTATGAAAGCTAAAATAATATTGCTTCCAAAGTGATGTAGTGGGGGTAGAAATGAAAGACCAGGCATAACTCTGGACATTACACAACTATCAAAGGTAAGTAAGTTCATTAAAAAGCAGTCAAAACACTTGTGTAAAAGAAGTTTACACTACCAGTTGATTTTACTGTAACTTTTGTGATGCGTCTTATCATGAAGGCCATAGCTGATAATCCAAACAGAATTTTCAAACTCCAATCTGGAGATAATTTACAAATAACTGCTTAGGAAGGAATAGGGAAAGCAGCACACTTTTCAAAGACTTGATGAATCTCAAATAGTAACATGCAAATATTTAAATAGGGCAAAAAAAAAAACCCAGTTAAATATTGCTAATAAGTTATGATCAACAAAGCAAAACCCTGAAAAAGTTAATCACTCAAGAAAAGAAGCACACACGATATCTGTTTTCTTTTTTATTTATGTACATCTGTTATGTCAGATTTACTCCCGAGCCATAAGTTTTTGCTTCTTCAGCTTCTTTTGAGAGATCTGAAAAATAAAAAGGAAAGAATGAAAATCTGCATCTATCAAGGAGATTATACCGCCACTCTGTATGTGACCTATCCATCCCCATCGAAAACCTGTGAAACACTTTCAAAAGACAAGCGTGGGAGCTTAAATCCATAACTTTGCTAGACACTAAAAATCATGGTCTTAATAAATACACTGAATTTATGGCTTATTACAAATCTCCCCCCCACCCCTTTTTTGTCCTATAAATACAGGGGTATTTTAACAGGCCACTTCACCTTGAGTCATCCCTTAGAATATGTGCTAACTACACCTCAACCCCCATATAACACTGTCCTCGGGAGCCAAAAAAATCATACCGCATTATAGGTGAAAACATGTTATATCGAACTTGCTTTGATCCGCCGGAGTGCGCAGCCTCGCCCCCTTGGAGCGCTGGTTTACCACGTTATGTCCGAATTCGTGTTATATCGGGGTAGAGATGTACTTAAGTGGTTCTCAAACTGTGAATCCAGACCCCAAAGTGGGTCACAACCCCATTTTAATGGGGGCGCCAGAGTTCGCATTAGACTTCCTGGGGCCGAGGGCTTCAGGGCTCAGGTTACAGGTCCCAGCCTAGGGCTGAAGCTCTTGGGCTTCGGCCCCTCCCCCAACCTGAGGTGGCAGGGTTCAGGCTTCGGTCCCCCCTCCTGGAGTTGTGTAGTATTTTTTGTCAGAAGGAGGTCGCAGTGCAGTGAAGTTTGAGAACCCCTGTCCTAAACTGTTCGATCTGCTATTTAGCTGTGACACTTAGTACCTTTCCCACACCTGAAGAAGAGCTCTGAGCTTGAAAGCTTGTCTCTCTCAACAGAAGTTAGTCCAATAAAAGGTATTATTACCTCACCCACCTTGTCTAATATCCTGGAATCAACACAGCAACAACAACACGGCCTATTGTCACTCTCAGTTTCACATAAGAGTTTGGAAACCTTAGAAATGAACTATACTCGTTCATAAGCCGAATATTTTTGGTAAAAAAGTGACGCCTCAAAGAGCGGGGGTCGGCTTATAAACAGGTCTACACCAAAATTTGATCATTTAAAACTCTATGGAATCATTGAATTGAATATCTAATACATTGTCGTTTTGTTTACCTGGAGCGTCTGCAGGCACAGAGCCCGTCAGCTCCCTGTGGCCTCGGTTCGCTGTTCCCACCCAATGGGAGCTGCGGGAATGGCGCCACTTCCCGCAGCTCCCATTGGCTGGGAACGGCAAACTGCGGCCACTGGGAGCTGAGGGACTCCATGCCTGTGAACGCTCCAGGTAAACAAAACATCCCAACCTGCCAGTGGCTTACCCTGACGGGCCGTGAGCCAAAGTTTTCCAACCCCTGAAATATAGGGTCGGCTTATGAAAGGGTCATACAGTTTTTACCTATCCATTTTGGGGGGGGGGGGGGGGGTGTCAGCTTATAAATTAATGGGCTAATGAACAAGTATATACGGTATAAGTATTTTTAAATCGGGGACTGGAAGCATACAAATGAAAGCCATCCCTTTCAGTGAAGTTATTTATAGAGAATCCTTTCATATTCTGAATGCTATATTTAAATTGTAACACTATTAAGGTTGCTCAGAATGCATTTTTTTCCATGGTTATTTTCAAAGGTGTCCTAAGATAAAATTGTTGCTATTATGATTATCTGAAAAATGCAAGTTAAAAAATTCAGATGTGTTTAAAACACACTGACAAATGAACAAGTCTATAATACACAAGATCAGAGAAAAACCACTCAATAAATACCACTACTAAAGTTTTCTTACCTTTTTCTTCTGAGCAACTTCCTCTTCTGGCTTTGGAACAATTTGCTCCTTCTCAGTGAGGATCATCTCAATATGACAGGGGGAGCTCATGTAGGGGTTGATACGACCATGAGCTCTGTAGGTACGCCTGCGCATTTTGGGGGCCTTGTTGACCTGGATGTGCTCAATTACCAGAGAATCCACATCAAGACCCTGAAAAAATGCAACAGTAACTTGTAAGATTTATTCTAGGTTTATTTTCCTCTATGAACAAAACATTTTTGTTTGTACCAAAAAATGGCAGAACATGAAAACTGAAAAGTTATTACATGGGAACATGTGCTAGTTTATCATGGAAAAAATCTCACAAAAGTACATAGCATTTTTACGCATTTATAAAGTTGAAGAGTCAACTAATAGCTCAGGAAGACTAAAAAATTCAGACGGCCTTTTACAAGAAATATTCAAAATCATTATGATGGCTCAGAAATGAAGTTTGTTTCATTGTTATTCGAAAGGTGTCCTAAGATAGTCATCACTGCCACCACAGGTCACTACAATTTAGTTACCACATTATAAACAAAATGCAAGTTTTCCATGTGTAAAAAAAAAAAAACAAAAACCCCACAGACCTAACTGTGGATCTTAAAAGACTCATTTTTGAGACATGTATTCATTCTTTATGTAGCCAAGTTGATAATTTAGTGTATGAACTAGGTATAATTTATAAGACTTCACGCCATGTTTTGTGCTCCAAAGATGTGCATAAATTTAAATATTTTAAGAGATATGGTGCCAAACCAAAACCCCAGATCCAGACCTCAGTACACAACTCAAAGCTCTCCAGGCTCCTCTGACCTTTCAGATTTTTTAACCACCGTTTAGGAGTATTTGGATCCAAGGTTTTGAGCAGCTTTAAATCAGTGGTACCCAAAATCAATAATGGAATGTGTCCACATCTCCCCTCACCCCTCCCCAAGCCAGGGGCAGAGCTGCAGCCAGGAACAGGGGCAGGCGGCCAAGCTGCAGCTGAGCCACACTCTCCCCGCCCCCCCAGGGGCTGGTCCAGGTCCCACTGCCCCCCCCCACATTCCTCCAAACCGCACACTCTAGTTTGGGGACCACTGTCCATTTGCATTTTTAACATACCTTGAGTTCAGCATTACTCTCAGCATTTTTGAGCATGTGCAGTAGGAACTCTGCACTCTTTTTAGGCCAACGCCCCTGTGTCCAGCCCCACTGCTTGGCCTGGAACGTTTAAGAGTTTTGTTTTAATTTTACTCAAAACAAAAACAATCACCTTTCTTTTACAAAGGTTGCTCAGAATACACATTTCTTTTCATGGTTAATCCAAAGGTGTCCTAAGAAAGTCATCATAGCAACCATAAATGCACATGACTCTACAAGCAATTCTACCCAAAAATGTAGGATGAAATCCCTTTTTGCTTTTTTAGCTAACACACCAAAATGACCGTACCTTCTTTCCAAATGCAACTAGCCCTGCACAAGCTTTCCATTCCCCTTTACCAGTGTTCAGGATCAACCAAAATACATCTGTCTTCTCATTTTATATACATGCCTAAGTTGGCTTTGTGGGCTTATTTTTTGTTTTGTTTTTAAAAGATATGAGTGCTAGAATGTCAGCCTCCTCAGTGCATGTCTGAACACATCAGTTCTGACTTAAACAGTATCGCTAATGACTGCTGCCCTGGACCTTCTAAGCAAAGGCTGCCAACTATGTGAAGTTACACAGAGGTTCACATTCATTAGAATGGACTGGGCTCACACTTATTTTTTGCTTATGATCTAAATCCGGGGTGGGCAAACTATGGCCCGAGGGCTGCATCTGGCCCTCCAGACATTTTAATCCGGCCCTCGAGCTCTTGCTGGGGAGCGGGGTCAGTGGCTTGCCCCACTCCTCCACGGCTCCCAGAAGCAGCGGCATGTCCCCCTCTGGCTCCCACACACAGGGGGCAGCCAGTGGACTCTGCGCACTGTCCCCGCCCCAAGTGCTTACCCCGCAGCTCCCATTGGCCGGGAACCACATAGGACCCAGACAGAGGGAGATGCTGCCACTTCTGGCAGCTGCTTGAGGTAAGCGCCGCCCAGAGCCTGCACCCCAACCCCCTGCCCCAGCCCTGTTCCCTCTCCCTCCCTCCAAACCCCTCGGTCCCAGACCAGACCATCCTCCTGCACCCTGAACTCATTTCTGGCTCCAGCCCAGAGCCCAGAACCCTCATCCCCTCCCATACCCCAACCCCTAATTTTGTGAGCATTCATGGCCTGCCATATAATTTCCATACCCAGATGTGGCCCTTGAGCCAAACTGTTTGCCCACCCCTGATCTAAATACACCATTTTTTGCTTGTCATCAGTGGTGGGATACACACAATGCAACCTAGCCCTCTTCTACCACAAGAATCAATTATTCAAAGAATCTTTCCAAATTTCAATCTCAACTCTTACCTGAGCGCACCTGCCAACTCCACCATTGTAACGACGGAAGGGAACACACTGCTTTTTTAGGGTCACATCCTTTAAGTATTTAGTGGCTTTCCGGATATGCATGCCCTTGATAGCTTGAGCTGTCTCACGAGTGTTCTAGCAACAAAACAAAGTATTGTACATTCATGGATAGGTTTCTCTAAGTTCTTTTTTACTGGCAATTTAAGTATTCTTCTATCTAGGCACTACTTAGGCCACCCTCATTATAACTGTTTATTTAAAAATAGAAATAATATTTCTCTTGCTTCTCAGCAGAGAAGGGGAAATAGCTGATTAGTTCTAGTTTTACGTTTTGTTGCTTAATTTGTGACTTAATAAATGCAAAGAAAGATTTTTTATTTAGTTCTGAACGCGATGAGGTTAGCAGACATTGTCTAGTAGTGAATTCCATATTCATGGACTGACTTATGATAGTCGAACAATGTTTGCCAAAATCAAATGCATAAAAAATTACAAATATTCAGCTACTTCAGACACAAAACATTGACATAATTCACTCTTGTATTATGGTGGGGATTGGGCTAATTTAATACTATTTCATCCACTACTTCAGAGCCAAATAGCCAGTAAAGGTTCTATTCTCAGAACTGTACCAAAAACAATTATAAAATCAAGGAAACAAAAAAAGGGGTCATATTAATTTCAAAGCCATATAAGAAAACTGGAAGGAGGAAGATGAATTAATAGCTATCAAATGAAGGAAGATGCATGATAAATGAAATGTAACCTCTGGAAAAGTAGCTGCTCAGAACTCCATTTTCTTTTCATGATTAATCCAAAGGTGTCCTAAGAAAGTCATCATTGCAGCCACACAACACTGTTTCTCCAACAATAAAGGATGCACCCTTTCAATATGTAGACAGATATTACACTGCAATTATTCAAATATTTTTCTTTGATGGTCAGTATGACACAGTAAGATTGGCATAATGGTCTTTACGAACAGTAAAAAATAATTTAATGAAATTTAACAGAACTCCTCAGATGTCTCTATCCTTAAGCATACGAACAACAAAGCATTAAACCAACATGTTTGAACACTTTTCCATTGGCTGAAAAAAAAAAAAAAAAAAAAGAATAGGACTAGATGAACCAGTGGTGTGATCTGATATATATTAATTCCTATGTTCCCCTTATAAGCAGCTACTTTTCCCACTGTGTTGTATAATCTGCTAGGCAGCAAACTTCTTGGGACACAGACTGTCTTGTTTCTATATTTATGAACACAACCACTACAAATAGATTTAATAGATTCCAAGGCCAAAAGGGACCATTGGGATCACCTAGTCTTACACAGTATAACTACCCATGTGCTGACACTACTTTATACTACTGTACTTGTATAAGTAGTAACTTTCTTGAATTCATTAAATACAAAAGGAGAAGGTATTTTCTTCTAAAATTAATGTTTTTTCTATTCCTTACATTCTTAAAAAAAAAAAAAAAATCCAAACATACACTCCACATACCTTGAAGTGGACTCGAAGGTTAGAACCCCTTGACTTGCATGCTATGGAAACAAAAAACAACATTTTGAACTTACAGAACCAGATTGATTCCTGAAAAGTGCAACCAATACTTGAAAAATCACTTACATTTGGTGGGGTTCTCTGGATCAAGTGAGTAGCGGACCATTTTCAGAGCTTAAACTGGAAAACAGTAATGAAGAGTTAGATTTCAAAGTTCTATCACAGGTATGTCCAATATGCTGTTATTTCTTAGTCTGGCTGAGATAGCAGAGAGAAGCAGCTGCTCAGAAATCCATTTTATTTTCATGATTAATCCAAAGGTGTCCTAAGAAAGTCATCACTGCAGCCACAACCTTCTCATGAAAGCTGTTTTTAAGAACAGTTCCTGTACCGTTTGGCAGAGGGTAAACACACTATACATATGACCTAAACCGCTCACATTGTGTGTGGCCTGTTGCAACACAACAGTAAAACATCCTTAATCTATCAGGACTTCTGGAAGATCAAACATATGGGGACTCATGAATATATATATATGTATTTTTACATAGAATCATTCTTTGGATTTCCATACTGAAAACTCGTTATATACCATATACACATACATGCACCCACAGAGAGAACTTGTAACTATAAATCTTGTTACCTAAACATCTTCATCCCAAACAGTTTCAGACAGAAATCTAGCTATTGCCTTAACATTTTAGCCCCAGTGCACTGGGCACGGGTGCTCAGATACTCCAGCAATGAGCGCGGGCAGAAGAACAAGCACGCAATAGCCCAGGCCGCGAGTGGGCTCCTTTCAGCATGTAACAGCCTCACTTCCCCGATCAACACATCAGTAACTAGGGCTCTTACCCACACTCTAGTCAGAGAGGCAGCGATTAGCGAGCCACGTACAGAGCGCGCCTCCCACTGCAGTGAGCCAGCCCAGTGCCCCCATCTCCCCTCCCGCTGCAGTGGGCCAACCCAGTCCCCCCATCTCCCCTCCCGCTGCAGTGAGCCAGCCCAGTCCCCCCCATCTCCCCTCCCGCTGCAGTGAGCCAGCCCAGTCCCCCCCATCTCCCCTCCCGCTGCAGTGAGCCAGCCCAGTCCCCCCCATCTCCCCTCCCGCTGCAGTGAGCCAGCCCAGTCCCCCCCATCTCCCCTCCCGCTGCAGTGAGCCAGCCCAGTCCCCCCATCTCCCCTCCCGCTGCAGTGAGCCAGCCCAGTCCCCCCATCTCCCCTCCCGCTGCAGTGAGCCAGCCCAGTGCCCCCATCTCCCCTCCCGCTGCAGTGAGCCAGCCCAGTCCCCCCATCTCCCCTCCCGCTGCAGTGAGCCAGCCCAGTGCCCCCATCTCCCCTCCCGCTGCAGTGAGCCAGCCCAGTGCCCCCATCTCCCCTCCCGCTGCAATGAGCCAGCCCAGTGCCCCCATCTCCCCTCCCGCTGCAGTGGGCCAACCCAGTCCCCCCATCTCCCCTCCCGCTGCAGTGGGCCAGCCCAGTCCCCCCCATCTCCCCTCCCGCTGCAGTGAGCCAGCCCAGTCCCCCCATCTCCCCTCCCGCTGCAGTGAGCCAGCCCAGTGCCCCCATCTCCCCTCCCGCTGCAGTGAGCCAGCCCAGTGCCCCCATCTCCCCTCCCGCTGCAATGAGCCAGCCCAGTGCCCCCATCTCCCCTCCCGCTGCAGTGGGCCAACCCAGTCCCCCCATCTCCCCTCCCGCTGCAGTGGGCCAGCCCAGTCCCCCCATCTCCCCTCCCGCTGCAATGAGCCAGCCCAGTCCCCCCCCCCCCCATGTCCGAGCCCCTCACCGCGGCATCTGGCCCCGACATACGGACTCTGTCGCCCTGCGTCCCCCAACAACTCTAGGCCGCGCGTCCCCTCCCCAGCTCCTCACCCGAGCTGGCACATCCGGGTCATTCGGAGCGTCCATGCGGGGGCACTCAGAGTCCGCCATTTTGCTCCCCCTCCCCCGTCCTCCCTGTGGCGGCCCCCGGGCACGGAAATATCGGTGCCAGCAGGCGGCTGAGCCCGTCCCCTCGCCGCCCGGAGCCGGCTTCGGGACTCCCAGGGCAGGATGGCGCCGAGGGGCGGCGGATTGAAGCCGGATCCGGGGCAGCCGGGCGCAGCAGCCATAACAGACTCACCTCTGGGGCCACCCGCACCGGGGAAGAGAAAGAACAAGGGCTGCTGGGAGATTTCGTGAAACCTCGAAGTCTCGCGAGAGTCTAGGAGGTGGGACGGGATTTCAGTTAGGGAGAGCTGTGGTGGTGCTGAGCTGGGCGATAGACGAGAAGAGCAGTAAGGGACCGTCTGCAAATAACATGTATTTGGGTAATTCAAAGTGTGCTGCAAAAGATTAAAACTAGAGGAGTTGGGGTTTTTCCCCAGTACTGAGACCTCCAGTTTCTACGAAAATGACAAAACTGTCAATTGTGTGAATTCAAACTTATAATTAATATACATTTTTGTAACATCTTTCATGTCAAAGAATCCCACAGAGCCTGAAATGCAGCCAACTCTGGGGATGTGGAGGGTACCAGGTATAACCCACGGAAAGTGGGCCAGAACCAAAACCCCAGATCTTGTTTGTTACTTATCTGAATCCTGGAGTCAGGGTCCTGGGCACTACCAGACTATAAAATATAATAATTTGATAATAAATCATTAACAACAGCAATTAATAAAAAGCTCCCCCCACATTATGCACCAATCACAAAAATTCTAACTGGCTGCTGCAAGAAGAATTCTGTGGCACCCTTGCAGAAAGTAGGTATGTGGTCATAAACTGTCCCTGTCATGAAATGACTTTCATACTCCCCATGATAATTTGGTGTCACTGATTGTACCTATTCATATGCGTAGATTGTATATTCCTTGGAAAATGGATTCTGTTCTTTGTTCAGTACATCTAACTTTCTTTTAGTCAGGATAACTGGAATACTGGATGGGCTGAAGCAGTAGATGTGATATATTAGAACGTTAATAAGGCTTTTGACACAATTTCACATGATATGCTCAAAAGGAAACGAGAGAAATATGATATAGATTAAATTACTATAAAATGAGTGCATAAGTGGTTGAAACTTCTCAATGAATACTAATCAAGGGTTTACTGTCATAGTGGGAGGACATATCTAGTGGAGTCCTGCAGGGGTCTGTCCGGGGTCCAGCATTATTCAATATTTTCATTAATGTCTTGGCTAATTGAATGTATGCTTATAACATTTGCAGATGACATTAAGCTTGGAACGGTTGCAAGCAATGTGGAGGACAGGATTCGAATGCATCAATTTCAGAGATGGACTGCTTCTGCACACCGGAAGGCTGATCTTGCTCCCCCTTGCTTGTTGATGTAGAAGACCATTGTTGCAGTATTGTCTGACATTATCAGGACATAAAAGCAGATAAACAGAAGAAAGGACTCGCACATGTTCCTTGCTGCCTGAAATTTGAGGACATCGATGTGCATTCTGGCCTCTCCTGTTATCCACGTTTCTTGTGCAGTGTGGTTGCCCATATGTAGAGCCTTGCGCTGATACAAAATTTGTATCAACATCCGATTCGCGATTCTCAAACATGGTCTGCAGATAACTGCATCTGGATATAAAACGGATATTTGTAGGGCTCTATCCCTACGGGCTCCCCAACCTAGTAGGGACACATCCGTAATTATGGTCTTGTCCAGCAAAGAGGGAAGAAAGGAGATTCCCATGCATAAGTGATGAGGATTTGTCAGGACAGTACCTTGGTGGGATCTGCCAGCAGTAGGTTCATGGAATGACGATTTGGGGAGTAAATCGACTGTAGCCATGCTTGAAGGAAACTAAGGTGGAGTCTTGCAAATGGAGTGCATGAGGCCATGTGGCCAAGTAGGGACAAACGTGTTGACCATTACCCAAGGGTAACTTGTGATGTGAGCTATGATATTGTTCATGGTCTGGAATCTGTCTGTGGGCAAGTATGCCCTTGTGGTTATGGAGTTCAAGGCTGCTCCAGTGAAGCCCAAAGAATGTGTAAGGGTAAAAACAGATTTTTCTATGTTTACACAGAGTCTTTACCAAGATATTTTCAGTGGTAGCAACTCACATCAGGCATCATGGATTCCTCATTTTCCCATACCATGATGACTGGGTCCTTGCCACCAATCTCACCAAGAAGTCTGTACGTCAACCTCTCTCATGCCCAATTATCACAAGACTGCCCAGAAGGAATTCAGTGAGCCTCACCCAACAGATAACTGATTCATCCTGGCAGGGACTCTTGCACCAGTCTCTCTTGCACCAGTCTCCCTAGTGTGAATTGCCAATTCAACCAATTTCCCTGAATCGGGCCCCACCCCTAAGAGAGCCCCGCACCCAAGCCCCGGTACCGGGGTGGCCCAGCTTCCCCAGGGGGCTCCCAGCAGGGGCTGGAGCCCCAGGCCCTTTAAATTGCCACCAAAGCCCCACTTCTGGAGCCCTGGGATAGGGCTGTGGGGCTCTGGGGGCTATTTAAAAAGTCTGGGGCTCCCGTTGCTTCTACCACCCCGGCCCTTTAAATAGCCGCCGGAGCCCTGCCGCTTCCCCGGGGCTCCCTCAGCTATTTAAAGGGACGGGACGGTAGAAGCAGGGGCGCCCCAGGCCCTTTAAATAGCCCCCGGAGCCCTGGGGCAACAGGGGGCTCTGGGGGCTATTTAAAGGGCCAGGGCTCCAGCTGCCTGCCCGGTCCTTTAAATAGCCGCTGGAGCCCTGCCGCTTCCCCAGGGGTCCCTTGGCTATTTACAGGGCCGGGGTGGTGGAAGCAGGGAAGCGCCAGGCCCTTTAAATAGCCCCCGAGCCCCGGGCTGCTGCTGCTGCTACCCCGGTGGGGGAGGGAGGAAGAGGGGCCACTTACCGTACAGGGTGGGCTATACCCGCACCCCTTGCCCTGCCCGCAGCAAGCCCCTGTCTCCAGCCAGCCCCACACCCCCTGCCCTGTCTCCAGCCAGCCCTGCACCCCCTGCCCACAGCCAGCCGCTGCTGCACCCCCTGCCCTGTGTCCAGGCAACCCTGCCGCACCCCCCTGCGGCCCTCCCCAAAGCCAGCCAGCCCCACACACACCCCTGCCTACAACAGCCCTGCACCCCCTGCCCTGCCTGTAGCCAGCCCCACACCCCCTGCTCTGTCTCCAGCCAACCCCTGCTGTAGCCCCCTGCCTGAAGCCAGCCAGTCCCACACTCCTCTGTCTCCAGCCCTGCCAACCCATGCCGTACCCCCCTGCGGCCCTGCCTGAAGCCAGCCAGCCCACCCCACACACCCTTGTCTCCAGCCAGACCCGCACCCCTTGCCCTGCCTCCAGCCAGCCCCATGTCTAGTGGTGCCCTGCAGTTCCCATTGCTTCAATGAGGGGGGCAGGGAGCAGCTGGGACCACACATGTGCACGCCACACCCCCAGGGAGTGGCGGGGACCCACACATGTGAAACGGAGCTCATTTCTAGTTCAGGCCCATCTTTTTAAAAAAGAACTTTAGGTAGGGTTAACATACATCCGTATTTTCCCAGACATGTCAAGCTTTTTGGTTCTTAAATCGCCATCCAGGAGAAATTTTTAAAATTTTTAAAAATTCCTCCCGGGAAAATACGGATGTATGGTAACCCAATTGGTACAAAAAATACATACTGTGGCACATCCCTTAAATCAGAACATTTTATAGGGAACCGGTTGCTAAGAAATGAAAGGCTTTTTTTTACATGGTTTTTCTTTTTTAGTCATCCCGGCCAGGGCCCCGCCGGAAATGTTCGAATTGGGCCCCGCACTTCCTAAAGCCGGCCCTGAATGGGAGGGCCTGGGCTCCCCTCCCCACAACCCCTTTGGCAGTCTGGGATTGTGGCCATGACCACTAGGCGACGCTTCCCAATCAGACCCTGAGTGGAGACCAGTACATATCATTTTAACTGCCTCTCTCAGCTCTGGAAGGAGCCCATCTATAATAAGATGTGAGTAGCCTGGATCATCACGAGCTGGATTATTCATAACCAGAGAATAAGCAAAAAAGAGTCAGGCCTTGTCTACACTACCAAGTTTTGTCGACAAAAGTGATGCTGACACTCAAAAATCGGCATAATAAAAATCGGAAAGTTTTGTTCACGCTCGCTCCCTCTGTTGGCAGAGCGCGTCCACAGTTGGGGCACAATCACTGCCAGTGTGAGCAATGTACTGTGGGTCCCTATCCCACAGTCCAGCTCAACATCTTCTGTCGCTACGTGTTGTGAGAAAAGCGGATCGCGGCGCATCTTGGGGCTGGGCTCCTCAGTGTCCCGTGATGCATTGCTTTCTGTCCCAGCGTTCCATGGGCTTCCGGCTTTCTTTCACAACATTTTTCAATGGCCGTTCTTTGCTGTGGTCGCTGGCATCTTTGTGAGAAGGGACGGATCCTGCACTGCTCTCCTATGCTCTGTTAACTGTCATGAAGACATCACGGATGGCAGTGCATTTAATCATGAAGTTCCTAACTGAATAAGACTCCCAGTTGCCTGACATGCTGTGTGATATGGATAGGAGCAACTTTAGATTGCTTTTGGCCTTCACAGAACAGCTGCATAGGGTAGACCGTTGCTTTTGGGCTCGGGAAACAGGCACTGAATGGTGGGATCATATCATCATGCAGTTGTGGGATGATGAGCAGTGGGTACAGAACTTTTGGATGCAGAAAGCCACCTTTCTGAACTGTGTGTGGAGCTCACCCCAGCACTGTGGCACAAGGACACCAGAATGAGAGCTGCCTATCAGTAGAGAAGTATGTGGCAATCACTGTGTGGAAGATGGTGACTCCAGACTGCTACCGGTCAGTCTTGAATCAATTTGGAGTTGGGAAGTTGACTGTTGGGGCTGTGTTAATGCAAGCGTGCAGGGCAATAAATCGCATCCTGCTATGAAGGACCGTGACTCTGGGAAATATGCGTGAAATAGTGGATGGCTTTGCAGAAATGGATTTCCCTAACTGTGGAGGGACAATAGATAGCACACGTTTTCCAATTTTGGCACCAAACTACCTTGCGACGGAGTACATCAATAGGAAGGGATACTTCTTCATGGTGTTGCAGGTGCTTGTGGATCACTGTGGGAATTTCACTGACATCAGTGCAGCGTGGTCCAGGATGGTGCATGACGCATGCATTTTCAGGAACACTGGCCTTATAGAAATCTACAAGTGGGGACTTTCTTTCCAAACCAGAAGATTACAGTGGGGGATGTTGAAATGCCCATAGTGATCCTGGGAGACCCGGCATACCCCTTACAGCTGTGGCTCATGAAACCTTATACAGAAAACCTGGATAGCAGTAAGATGTGGTTCAACAACAGTCTGAGTAGGTGCCGGATGACAGTGGAATGTGCCTTTGGCAGATTAAAGGCGCTCTGGCGAGCCCTTTATGGCAGGTTAGACCTCAATAAAGATAATATTCCTATGGTCATAGCCGCGTGCTGTACATTGCATAATCTCTGTGATGCTAAAGGTGAAAGGTTTACTCAGGGGTGGAGTATTGAGGCAGACCACTTGGCTGCTTATTTTGAGAAGCCAGATACCATCAGAGGGGCCCAAAGGGGGGCAATTCAAATCAGGGAAGCTTTGAGGCAACACTTTGAAAATGTAATGTATATCTCTGTGATTGGTACTGCAATGTTACATTACATGTAGTTTTCTTAGAAAGCAGTGGTGAAATTTGGGGCCTTACATTCCAGTAAGTAGATGATTAAACGTCCTGTGTATGTATTGGTAGTGACTGCTATCTTAATTTGTAGGAAACAATTAAAGATGAGTTACCATTCAAAAACTTGGCTTTTGTTGCACAAGAAACAACTCACACACACACAAAGATGCTTGGTGGGAAAGAGGCACCAGGCAAGGGCACACTTTCAGAGCTGTGTGCAGGTCCAGCTATCATTTTGAAAGTTGTCCGAGGGGGTGCAGTGAAGGGGAAACCGAGAAGTCCCGGAAAGCAGAAAGACTGAGCGGGCGGAATTTCGGTGGGGCATAGAAAAGAGTTCTGAATGTGCTGCAGGGGAGTGTGGGCACAGATCTGCTCAGTCTGCAGCATTTTTAAGGACTTCAGCATCTGTGTATGCTCCTCCATTGCTTTAATCATCCGTTCAGTAGTGTCCTTAACGAACTCCTGATTTTCTTTTCTGTCTTACCTTTTGGCTTCCCTCCACTACTTGCATTCCCTTTTCTCTGCATTGGAGAAGTGCAGTATCTCCCGGAACATGTCTTCACTGTTCCATCTTGGGTACTTTCTGATCTGGCGGAGATTTTCGGCCGGTGTGTGGGGGGTGTTCCTGAAGGCCACATCTGCCAAAGCACAAGGAACAATGCACAGAAGCACGATTGTTAAATTCACACATAGTATTGAAACATTTCATTAAAATATTTTTGTAACATAACAATCACTTTCTCACTGACCCTTAGCAAGCACACATCTCTGCGAACACCCAAAGCATGGTGAGTGTTGGCGGGGGGGGGGGGGTGTCGGGGGACAGATGCTCCATATGGGAAAAAGAGCACTCACTCAGCAGGTAGTTGGAACAAATCTTTATTAAGGCAAAACACTCAGCAGGTAGTGATCAATTACCCACAAGTGGGAACCCAATGGGACAATCTCATCACAGTCGCTTCCAGCACCAGACAATACAGCTTCAACCTTCCTTTGTTACACAAACTTATTTATGTCTTTGTTATATTTTCTTATACATATGTATTAGTATCTCCTTTCCACGTTAACTCTTCTCCCCTATCAGTTCAGGTTTAGTGTTAGTTCAAACCAGCCTTTTCTAGCTTTTTAGTTACTTTATCTTTTCTTTTTCTCATAAACATGATTACTCTGCAATTTCTTACACATGCACAGTTCTACTTATGCTTATTCTGTTAAATGTTATCAGAACAAACTCTTCAGAGCCACAGCAGGCTTCTGTCAGCCCTAAATATGCCTTCACTCCCAACATACAGGAGAAAGTATATGAAAGGAAATATACCAAAGTAATAGAACTTGTGGTCTTTGCTTTCCTCCCCTTCATTAATGGCCATACCATGTCCTTGATCCAAAGCAGATCACCCACACTGCAAATGAAAAACCCTTGAAAAAGAAAAAAAACCCACAGAAGCCACTAGGTGGAGCTGGTTAGTAGCCCTATAAAATCAACTAACTATCTACAACAGATTTCAGAGTAGCAGCCATATCTACAACAGAGGTTCCCAACCTTTTTCTTTCTGAGGTCCCCCCAACATGCTATAAAAACTCCACGGCCCACCTGTGCCACAATACCTGGTTTTCTGCATATAAAAGCCAGGGCTGGCATTAGGGGGGTAGCAAGCAGGGCAATTGCCTGGGGCCCCATGCCACAGGGGCCCCCATGAAGCTACATTGCTAAGGTTTCAGCATCAGCCCCGGGGGGCGGGGCTCAGGGACATGGGCTTCAGCCCCAGGCAGTGGGGCTTCGGCTTTCTGCCCTGGGACCCAGCAAATCTAATGCTGGTCCTGCGTACAGGCCCTCCTGAGACCTGCTTGTGGCCCCATAGGGGGCCCCAGACCCGTGGTTGAGAATTACTGATCTACACATCATTTGCAGGTTAGACTGGTTTGTTTTGCAGACTGTCGGACAACAGCTGTATACTGCACCACTGTGACTTTTATATAAATCATTTTATACCATGGAACAAAAAGTGCAAGTAAAGTTTACTAGATACTGGAGTGCTACATAACATTATGTATGTCTAAAGTTTAGGCTGTGACCCTATATGTAAATAAAACACAGTAGATGACAGAATGCACAAACGAGAATTTCAATTTAAAACAAATTTGCTCCAGTAATTTTGGTGGGATGCATACTGAATGTGAATAATTTGGGACAGCCTACCTGACTTTTAGGAAGCAACATGCCTGGTGTACGCATAGACACCATGTATACAGGAATATATGTATGAAAATCAGAAGCTATCTTGCAATAGCAGTATTTTGGAGAGGTCATAGCTTGTGTGGAGATTAGCTCCTGACAGACTTGTTTGTACTAAGAAAGAGATGTCTTCCTTAACTACAAGGAATACTTAAACCCTACCGGTCAATTAAGATATAGTAGCTGTTTACATCTCAGTGTGCAACACACTTGTGTGCCAAACGTCTTAATAAACGAAATCAGAAATAACCATGATAGATTCTCAGTCATGTGTTGAAGACATGCACGATGCCTTGTGTTTTGTTTGCATATGCCTGGTAGCAATGCCACATTCAATCTAGTTTTATTAACTACTGGCTCAAGACCTAGGGTGACCAGATGTCCTGATTTTATAGGGAAAGTCCCGATTTTGGGGGGCTTTTTCTTATATAGGCACCTATTACCCTCCACCCCCGTCCCGATTTTTTACACTTAATATCTGGTCACCCTATCAAGACCACTTCTAGTTACTGTAGGAAACAACTAAACTTTAAGAGTGAGAAAAGAATAAGGAGCAAATCAGAGAGCAGCAGCTAGGTGGCAGATTCGGATGAGAATAAAAACAGAACAGGAAAGTGTTTCAACAGGATAAATAAACCAATCTGAGAGATGGACCAAGGATAATAATTTTTCGGGAACAATTTCTTTTATAAATTGCAAGTGATAATAAATAAATTAAAAGCTTCAGAATAAAAGAAGAGAAAGGTGAATGGCTATATGTTAATAGTGATGACGTGGACAGAGTGCATTTCATCCACCTATCTTTATAAGGTGCCTTGTACCTTGGCATCTAAGCACAGTCTCTTTGCAGGATCTCAAAGTAATTTGCAAGTGCTGATGAATTAATCCTCACAATGGGGGATTATTATCATCCTCATTCTATGGATGAGGAAATTCAGGCATCTGCCCATATTTTCAGAAACTCGCACTAACTTCTGGCACTTAAATATTTGGAGGTCCAGTTTGAAATACCTATTATCCAGTTCTCAGAGGTACTGAGCACCTCCATCGTCCATCAGCTTCAACTGGAGCTCAGGTTGCTCTACACCTTTGACTGGCAGGTCCTAGTTGGACTTTTTAAAATGGAGGCTCCCAAATTAGTGGGCATTTTTTTAAATTTCAGCCTCAATGACTTTTCGCAGGTCACATAAGTGATCTCAAATGAGGATTTATAACTAGACTTTTGTGACTCTCTCAGGGTATTAAATTGTAAATCATGTATACATATTTGGTACAATAGAGCTGTACACATATCTAACAGTTGGATCAAGGGGATGGTAGTTCCAGACAAGATTGCCGTAGGCAGGTCCTAACAGCTTGTTGTCAAGATATCTGGAATCACATTTCTTTGTAAACAGGACATACCTACAGATAAGCAAACAAAAACAACCAAAAAAGAGGTATTCAGCTCCTTTGAAAATCAGCCTTTAAGTGTCTTATGTTGAGCTCTGAAAAATGTGAGAGTCATTCAAAGCTCAGAAGCAACTTTTGAAAATGTAACCTGGATCTCCCAGTGTCTCAGTTTCCTCTTCTGTAAAATGTGGACAATGCTAATTTCTAGGAATGCTGGAAAATTTACTTAATTAAGGCTATAATGCAATTTGAGAGCTGTAGATAAAAGTTACATATCAGGGACTTACATGGGCCTATAACCACAAGGGGCCTTAGGTGTTGCAACGCTGAGCCTACGTTTTAGGTGTCTAGAAAAATCACAGAAACACCAGTGCAAGCCACAAAGCCTGAGCTAAGTGATGAGGCTCTGTGCACAATGAATGGCAGTGATAGGCACCTTAGAATGCGATCCACAAAAGCCAGCACACAAAGCAGGGAGCCACCTAAGCCAGCCAACGGGGGTATGTGCTGAGCCCTGCTCCTGCCCCTCTCATGGAGATGCCTAAGTCAGGCACCTCCTGGTAGCCCATCTGTGCTTAGCAATTCACAAATGGGAACCCAGGCCTGGAGTCAGGCAGTTTAGGTGCAGTAATGAGTTAGGTGCCTGCCTTGCTCCACATACACAATGGTGGTGCCACCAGCACCAGCCTTATAACTTTTAGCCCCTGGTTAGAACACTCACCTGGGAGACCCAGGTTCAATTCCCCTCTCTGCCAGAAGGAGAGAAAGGATTTAAAAGACAGTACTCTGATCACTAATTTATGGGATATGCTGATGTGGGACTCCCTCAGTCTCTCCTCTTGAAGCTGTTCCACTGTGAATAAATAATGAAAGAGTGGTTGGAGTAGAGTGACTGGACCCGGGTCTCTCACCTCCCTAACCAGTGGGCTACGGAGTCATTCACTCTCTGGCTCAGTGGTCTCCTCCTACTGTCAGATTAAACTGAGCATGCACATAACCAAATTCCTGATCTTCCCTCTGAAAGCCTTCTCCACTTCCCCTCTTCTTCATCATTGTGGACATTACCCTTTCTTCCTGTCATTCAGGCTGGCAGCTGGAGGTTATCTCTTTCCCCGGCCCCATCCATGCCATGTCCAAGTTCAGCTATTTCTTTCTCTGCAACATCTCCAAGATTTGTGTTTTCTTTCCATTCCCACAGCCAAATCCCTTGTCTGGGCCCGCATTGTAGCCTGCCCTGACTGCTGCCACATTCTTTTCTCCAAAACACACACACCTCAGTCCACACTTCAGTCTACACAAAATGCAGCTCTAAAGTTATTTTATTTGCTTATTGATTTGATCACGTTACTCCCCTTTTTGAATCCCAGCCACCGCTGGCTCCCCATCTGCTGTTGCATGAAATATCAACAACTAGTCACCTCCTTCAAATCATCTATCCTTGTTTACTTGTCCTACTTGGATGACTTTCACATTGTTCCCTCATTCCCCCTCTCCAGCCCCTCTACTCTGCTTGAAAGACAGACAGACAAGCATGGAAATATAGGCAATCATAGAATCATAGACTATTAGGGTTGGAAGAAACCTCAGGAGGTCATCTAGTCCAGCCCCCTGCTCAAAGCAGGACCAACCCCAACTAAATCATCCCAGCCAGGGCTTTGTCAAGGTGGGCCTTAAAAACCTCTAAGGATGGAGATTCCACCACCTCCCTAGGTAACCCATTGCAGTGCTTCACCACCCTCCTAATGAAATAGTGTTTCCTAATATCTAACCTAGACCTCCCCCACTGCAACTTGAGACCATTGCTCCTTGTTCTCTCATCTGCCACCACTGAGAACAGCCAAGCTCCATCATCTTTGGAACCCCACTGCAGGTAGTTGAAGACTGCTATCAAATCCCACCTCACTCTTCTCTTCTGCAGACTAAATAACCCCAGTTCCCTCAGCCTCTCCTCATAAGTCTTGTGCCCCAGCTCCCTAATAATTTTCGTTGCTCTCTGTTGGACTCTCTCCAATTTGTCCACATCCCTTCTGTAGTGGGGGGACCAAAACTGGATGCAATACTCCAGGTGTGGCCTCACCAGTGCCGAATAGAGGAATAATCACTTCCCTCGATCTGGCAATGCTCCTACTAATACAGCCCAATATGCCGTTGGCCTTCTTGGCAACAAGGGCACACTGTTAACTCATATCCAGCTTCTCGTCCACTGTAATCCCCAGGTCCTTTTCTGCAGAACTGCTGCTTAGCCAGTCGATCCCCAGCCTGTAGCGGTGCATGGGATTCTTCCTTCCTAAGTGCAGGACTCTGCACTTGTCCTTGTTGAACCTCATCAGATTTCTTTTGGCCCAATCCTCCAATTTGTCAAGGTCACTCTGGACCGTATCCCTATCCTCCAGTGTATCTACCCCTCCCTGCAGCTCAGTGTCATCTGCGAACTTGCTGAGGGTGCAATTAATCCCATCATCCAGATCATTAATAAAGATGTTGAACAAAACCGGACCCAGGACCAACCCCTGGGGCACTCTGCTTGATACAGGCTGCCACCTAGACATCGAGCCGTTGATCACTACCTATTGAGCCTGACAATCTAGCCAGCTTTCAATCCACCTTATAGTCCATCTATGCTTCCTTCCACATGACCCCATATTAGAATAATAAATAATATTAGAATAATTATTAGAATAATAAATAACAATAATACCTAGCTCTCAAATAGCACTTTTCATCAGTAGATCTCAAAGTGCTTTACAAAGGAGGTCAGTATCATTATCCCCAGTTTACAGATGTGGAAACAGACACAAGGAGGTGAAGTGCCATGCACAAGGTGACCCAGTGGGCCTCTGGGAATTGAACGCTATGATTTCTCTGAACTCATCCATCAGGCCCCTATTCTCTCCTGCTTAACTTTTAAGAACCCACTTCTGCTGTGCTGCCTGTAACTGATTTGTATAGACAATTCCTTTCATTGCTCCCCTACCCTGACCTCTATCTACTTGTCTGCCTGCCTGTCCTTAGTCTGTGAGCTTCTTGGGGCACGGACTGAGCCTTCTTGAATGTCTGGCAAGCATCTAGCATTTCATCGGGGAAACACAAATAAATAATTAATAATACATACCCCAGTTCCTTATAGTAAACTTGCTCATTTTAATAATATCCATATTTTCTTCACACACAAGCAGCTGCTAAAGGGAGTGAGTAATTAAGAGGATAAAAGTTAAGCAATAAATGGTAAATAGCCAGAGCGTAAACAAGAGTTCTATGCTGGGGTACCATTTTCAGATCCATCCTGATCCTTTTCTTCCTGCACATAACAAGAGGTTCTTCACATTTCACACACAATTAGTGTGCAGATTTGTTTATATTAACTTTTGATTGTACATCCAGGGGTCAGACTGGGGAGAGGGGAAAGGTGGCAAGGCTCTTCTAAGCTCCGCCCAAATGAGTTGTTAGCATGAGATGCTGCTCACAGTATATTAGGCAGATGCTTAAGATATGATAATGCCCGTTCTCTGAATGTCACTGGCTCATCTTCAGTGAGGCTGAAGGTGTCCATACTGGGCTCTGTCAAGCTCCATGTTAACTTGGGGTGGGGAGGGAAATGATGGTTTCTCCTAAATACCACCTACTTGTGGCAACAAAATGAGAGTCGGAGCAAATTGTGCAAATCCGTGAGAAATGAAATAATTTAAAATGTCACCATTGTAAACTAATGTCTGAGTTAAGACCTCACTGAGAAGAATGGGAGAGTTCATACCTCTCAGAGGTATTGTTCCAGGCAATCTGCAGGCTCCAGTAGACGTCTCTGCATTAGTTTATCCTTGGTTCACATTTCTGAGATTCTCTTTGCAACCCTAACAATTAAAGACATATTTTATAGGAAAGTTGGAAATCAGAAGAACAAGATAGTAATTTAAGAGAGGAGCTGGTATGTAGTACAGCCTTGTACTGTGTATTTCCAAGAGCTGAATTTATACCTCTCTGTCTTGCTCTTATTGAAATAGAAGACACCGTGTTAAGCTCATTTGTAGTTTAAAATATCAACACATATCCACTAAGATGCGTGACAGGGAATGTAGTAATCCAGTGTAACCCTTCTGCCAGCAACAAGGGCCAGGTTCAATATCTAGGGGTTCCTCTTAACAATTAAAAATAGAACCAGCTCGAGCCCCCACCCAGTAATCTGGGAACACTTGATCCCACCCCAGGCACCTCTAAGAGGCAATATTTCCCCACTTGCAAGCACAGAGTCTGTGGTGACAAAAAGAGAACTTTTAATAAAAGGGAAAAGGAACCAAGCATTAGTTTGGAAAACACCACAACCACATTCAAAAGTATGTAACCATAAGAAAAACCCAACCCCACAGTGCGTTGGGCGGTGCCCTTTGCCTAGTTTCTCACCTTGCGATGGGAAAATCCAACGAATGAATGTCTCTTTAACACATCACTCCCCTCTCCTCCGCTGCACCCCACTTGTCACTGGCAGTCCTTGGTTAGCGAAGATCCAGGGTTCACAGGGGGAAAGGTCCAGTCAGGGGAGCGAGACATCGAGCAATGTCTGTGGTTGCTGTGCGCCTCTGCAACTGGTGGTTGTTGCAGCCTCCGCTGCTTTTTCTGCTGCCACTGGTGGCATGCTGCCGCTGTTGGACACTCACTGCCCCTTCTGCAATGCCACGTTCGATGTTCCACCACTTAACCCAGGTCTTTTGTGATTTCGGCTCTTAGTGACATCACCGGGTAGCAGAGCTCAGTGTGGACTGTCTGAGCCTATTACAAAACCTGAGGATGCAGACAGGAATAGCAGGTTTTATAAATCCTCTATCTCTATTTAATTCCACTTTTCCATACTCCATGGAATTCATGTCATCCTCTTAAGAAATGTACCCCGTCATCAAATGATATGTTTGATAGCCACATATACAGTCACAAAACCAGGGCAAGTGGATGCTCATTTGAACAATGTACTGCCGTCTATTTTGAGCCTCAATCTGAATGTTCATTTTGTTGGTGTAACCCATGTGCCTAATGGTAGATATCTCTTTAAGAGCTCTATAGAGAAGGAGGAATGGGAATGAGTAGTGTCTAAGGCTATGTCTACACTATCGTGGTAAGACAACCTACGCTACGCAACTCCAGCTATGTGAATAACGTAGCTGGAGTCGACGTAACTTAGGTCAAGTTACTGCGGGGTCTACACCATGGGGGGTCAACAGGAGAAAAATCTCCCGTTGACTTACCTTACTCTTCTCGTTGGGGGTAGAGTACAGGGGTCGACTGGAGAGCAATCTGCTGTCGATTTGGCGGGTATTCACTAGACCCGCTAAATCGACCGCCAGTGGATTGATCTCAGAGCGTCGATCCTGGCTGTAGTGTAGACCTGCCCTGAGTGATGGCTGATAATCACTGGCCTAGCAACATTTTCCATTCCCAGAAAATTTCAAATGGAGGTGCGGATCCCTTTGGAAATTCAACCTCTGGTCCATGGACCCTTACCATAGAAGCCTTAGACTGAAAACTGAGTGAACAGAATTCAGCTACCAATGTTGCATGTGCTGGGTATGGCATTTGATGCAGCATGAGAAAGGGCACTAAACTGTGGGCTGCTATGGTAACGAGAACACTTCTGGGTTTTGACCAGTAGGTGGGGATATTCACATTCTTTTGATTGATCAGAAATGCCATTGAAAACAGAATGCCTTCTCTGGGAGCTGAAACTATTTTCATAGTCACCTTTCACGGACGCCTTAGACATAATCTGCAGAACTCCAGGGATCCGCAGAGCACAAATTGAAAACCACCGTGCTAGGCTGATGTACAATTAGCACTCCACACTCAGAAGTTTCTGGATTGGGTGTGGCAGTTCTGGGTATGCTCAATAGGTTCCCTGCAGCTGGACTCAGACTCCATGAGAGCACAAAAGGCCATGTGCCCTGCGTGGGTTAGGAGAAGCTGAACCAGAGGAGCAGAAAGCAGGCCGTTTTCCCTAACTCTGAAGCATTTTGAAGCAGTTTAGTGATGTTGTTAACTCTCCAACGAGGAAGCCCTGGCACTGTTAGTTATGGAAAGAGGAAATTGGGAGGGAAAACTCATTTATTGTATTTAATTTTAATTGTACACTTGGAATGTTGCTTGCTTTTAGCCAAACCGTTTTAGTTAAATGGTCTCAACCAGTATGATTCACCAACTCTTCTCTTATTTAAGATGTGATGATGTGGAAAGAGTCATTTATATTTTGCTATTCTCAGTTTCGTATTTTTCTTGTTACAGGATTTAAAAAAAAATCTATATATTTAAACTGAGTAATTGGCTAATTAGTTAGCTAACTAGCTAACAGAGTGATTTCAGCGGAGGAGGAGAAAGAGTCTGCCTGGATTCCAGCTGAAGATTTCTGTGAGTAAGTGGAGGGAAGTTACTGTTGCAGTGCTTCTGACCAGCAGCCTGTATAGCTTTTGGTGATCAAAGACTGTAACTGAGACTCAGGTGAACTCAATCTAAGATTTTGGGAACTCAGTTACTTCTCACTGTATTTCTGTGTGGACTGACCTGTTTAGATTTAATGTTGTGTTCTTTATTTATGTTTATGTATCGCTGAATATATGTGGATTATAAAGTAGCCATGTTATGTTATAGAAATTAAGTTATGATGTTTCTTTATCATGACACGATTTGATAAAGTTGGTATTTAATAATTAAGTACATTTATTTTGTTCTTTTTGGACTTGATTATGGGAGGCTGACCCTGTGCAATCCTTGCTGAAAATCCCCAGTGACTGAATTGTGGGTCTCCGTGTGCTTTTCTGTGGGAGTTGGGTTTTTTTAGGCCCTGGAGAAGGGCAGTGAAGTAAACTCTACCCTACCCAAAGGTTACTTTGGCACTCACACACACTCTCCTCAGGGACTGGGCAAATCATCCCCAGAGATCTGGAGGAAGAGAGTGAGAGGTCCAGTCTAGTTCAAGGGAGCTATAAACATACTTAGATAAGGAGCAGGGTATCAGAATTTCTGCAGGGATGGGAAAGGCAGCTGGTGCATTTAGAAAACAGGGAAGGAGAAGAAATATTATTCTTTAAAAAAAAAAAAATCTTGTCCCTGTTACTGGGTGAGGAGAAAAGTGAAGCTAGAGAAGCCAGAAAAACACCATTGAGTATTCATCCCTCTCCCCCACACCTTCAAAGGGTGAGGGCTACTGTAAGGACCAAGTCAGTACCGGGGGTCTTTGAGACAAAGAACAGGTGTTGGTAGGGTGACCAGACAGCAAATGTAAAAAATCCGGATGGGGGAAGGGGGTAATAAGAGGCTATATAAGAAAAAGACCCAAAAAACAGGACTGTCCCTATAAAATCAGGACATCTGGTCACCCTAGGTGTTGGAGAGGAGCAATAGCAAGCAGACACCTGTCTGGAAACCCAGTAGCTAGAAAGAGGAAACTCTTAACTGAGACGCTTTGGAAGAACACTGTGTGAGTCAAGAGCAATCTGAACATTAAGGCAAGTCAGAGGTCTCGGGGAGAAAGCAACTAAAAATAAGGATCTAGCTTGGCCGGCACTGGTTAAGAAGGCCAGCGGAAGCAGGGAAGGGTCACAGGCAAAGAGCCTCTGTTTGGTTAAGGGTCAGCCCACCACAGAATAGGGACCTGCCACGGGGGAGAGGGGATGGATTCATTTCAAACCATTCTGAAAATCTCACTGCTGACAGAGATGCCTGGAGGCAGGTACACCCTGTAACTCTCCTCACTGCCTGACAACATGAATGGGACTTAACATTTTCCAGGAATGCATGGATTTACTCTTTAGACTGCAGCTCTTAGGGCTACAGTGGGCCTGAACACTGCACCAGGGGAGCATGTGCTTGATAAGAACACGCGAACAGATGCCAGGGGATTTAGTGGTGGACATGAGGCCCATTGCAGGTTTTCAGATCCCTGGCAGGGTCTGTTGTAAATATCTATTCACAATTAGAGGCATTCATTTAAGGATTACGTGCTGTGGTAAAGTAAATTTGCGGCTAACAGAACACTTAGTGGCCAGACAGCTTAGCTGGCCATCTAGCTGCAATTTATCCTCCTTGATCACTTTTACTGCATCTAAATATCAGTGGGGATATTGAACCTGAATGATACTGCATAAAAAACAGATTAGGAGAAATATGAGGCGGAAGGGGGGGTTACCTTCAGCAAAGACAACTTTACAGAGATCAAACTGGGCCTTCAAGAGAGGACAATGCCATGGAAGATTGTGGCCTGGCATCACCAAACCTCCAGGCCATTAGCTTATTCTGTAAGCAAAAAGACTTGTTTATCAAAGAACATGAAGGAACCGAAGCGTTGTCCTCATAGCCATTCAGTGTTCGAAAGGAATCACTATGGGGGTGGGGGGGAGGAGAGAAGAAATGTGTTTAGGGTGGTTCACAGAGGAATGGCTTTGAAATAAATGGGATGGAATTGAGGCCTCGTTTACGCCGGGATTTCCAGCCACAGCTGCTAGTGTAACTGCCCCCGTGCAAACCCCTAGTATACACAGCCAATGCCATGATTGACACGAGTGTAGCTTAACCCTGCTAGAAACTGGGGCAAACCACACACATCAGTGCAAATATGGATTTATAGAGGTATGTTGGTGGCCAGCTACTGGTGGCTGTGATCAGGGCAAATCCTCAGTGCAGACAAGTCCTGAGCTAGTGAAAGCATCCAGAGTGGAAGCCCTATTGCCTGAGACACGTAAAACTGAACTGGACAAGTCATAAGAATGGGAGCTGTAGGGAATGATCCTGCCCTGAGAGGTAACTAGGTGACCTAATGGAAAAGCCTGCCCTAATTTCAATGGTGGTGAGATTCCAAAGGTGACCTAGACCGTGGGCCAGCCCTGTGAAAAAAGTGGTAGAATCCCAGTTGCTGGAAGTAATCAGAGCTAGAGCTGGGAAGGTTAACTGGCTGGAGGTAGGCAGGTGTTGACTATGGAAATCACTTGAAAATATTAAGCAGGGAACAATCCTGCCTTGGCAGTGGAAATGGTCTGAAGCAGGGGTTCTCAACCTTCCCAGACTACTGTACCCCTTTCAGGAGTCTGATATATCTTCCATACCCCAAGTTTCACCTCACTTAAAACTATTTGCTTACAATATCAGACATAAAAATAGAAAAGTGTCACAGCACATTATTACTGAAAAATTGCTTACTTTCTCATTTGTCTATATGAAATTTTAGTTTGTACTGACTTCACTAATGTTTTTTATGTAGCCGGTTATAAAACTAGGCAAATACCTAGATGAGCTGATGTACCCCTTGGAAGACCTCTCCATACCCCTGGATGAGAACCACTGGTATGAAGGATCTTAGACGCTTTTTCCATCTCTACATTCTGCTCTTTGGTCATGAATCTACTCTGTACGTGTGAGCAAAGGGAGACAATGAGATTAGGGTCACCTGCCAATTATGCAGAATTTTCTGGGTTCCTTTCCTTTACTCCACTCATACATTTCCCCCTTAAAGCTTTGTCTACACTAGCATTTTTGTTGGCAAAACATTTGTCTGTCAGGGGTGTGACCGACATAAGTTTAACTGGCAAAAGCACCAATGTGCACAGCACTATGTCAATGGGAGATGCTCTTCATCAACAGAGCTACCACCACTCATTGGGGGTGGTTTAGTTATGCCAGTTATGCCAGAGCTCTCTCCCATAGTGTAGACATAGTCTTAATCTCAGTCTAGCCTCCTTGCCCTATTCCTTTGTCCTTGGTCTTTCTGTACTCTTCCTCCCCTCCATTCACCAAAAACCAAACTGTCCTTTCCCTGCCAAAAAACAAAAGAAAGAAAACCACCAACCAACGCTCAAATCTCATCCCCGGGTTGGCTGTGCTCAAATGTTTTGTATTTCTAACTATTAGGGGCTCACTCTGTCCCAAAATGCAGTTTTTATCAGAAAAGATGGGTGGGTAATGCTGGTTCAGTCCTGCTGTGTCCAGTCCTACAACTTTACCTTCATTTCATACACCTCTCTCCATTTTGCACAATTATAGAAGGTTAGGGTTGGAAGAGATCTCAGGAGGTCATCTAGTCCAGCCCCCTGCTCAAAGCAGGACCAACCCCAATCATCCCAGCCAGGGCTTTGTCCAGCCGGGCCTTAAAAACGTCTAAGGATGGAGATTCCACCACTTCCCTAGGTAACCCATTCCAGTGCTTCATCACCCTCCTAGTGAAATAGTGTTTCCTAATATGCCAACCTAGACCTCCCCCACTTCAACTTGAGACCATTGCTCCTTGTTCTGTCATCTGCCACCACTGAGAACAGCCGAGCTCCATCCTCTTTCAAAACCCCTTTCAGGTAGTTGAAGGCTGCTGTCAAATCCCCCCTCACTCTTCTCTTCTGCAAACTAAACAATCCCAGTTCTCTCAGCCTCTTCTCATAAGTCATGTGCTCCAGCCCCCTAATCATTTGTGTTGCCCTCCGCTGGACTCTTTCCAATTTGTCCTTGGTCTGTAGTGGGGGGCCCAAAACTGGATGCAATACTCCAGATGTGGCCTCACCAGTGCCGAATAGAGGGGAATAATCACTTCCCTTGATCTGCTGGCAATGCTCCTACTAATGCAGCACAATATGCTGTTTGCCTTCTTAGCAACAAGAGCTCGCTGTTGACTCATATCTAGCTTCTCGTCCACTGTAATCCCCAGGTCCTTTTCTGCAGAATTGTCATTTAGCCAGTCGGTCCCCAGCCTGTAGTAGTGCATGGGATTCTTCCGTCCTAAGTGCAGGACTCTGCACTTGTACCTCGTCAGATTTCTTTTGGCCCAATCCTCCAATTTGTCTAGGTCACTCAGGACCCTATTCCTACCCTATAGCACAGGGATGGGCAAACTTTTTGGCCCGAGGGCTACGTCAGGGTGCAAAACTGTATGGAGGCCTGGGTAAGGAAGGCTGTGCCTCCGCAAACAGCTTGGCCCCCACCCCCATCTGCCCCCTCCCACTTCCCGCCCCCTGACTGCCCCCCTCAGAACCACCGATCCATCCAACCCTCCCTGCTCCTTGTCCCCTAACCACCCCCTCCCAGGACCCCCCGCCCCTAACCGCCCCCCTGGAACCCCACCCCTATCCAACCCCCCTGCTCCCTGTCCCCTGACTGCTCCCCTGACCTCTATCCAGAGGCGGGGCTGAGGACTAGCCTCCCCGGCTAGGAGCTCAAGGGCCAGGCAGGATAGTTCCTTGGGCCGGATGTGGCCCGTAGTTTGCCCACCTCTGCTATAGCATATCTACGTCTCCCCCCAGCTTAATGTCATCCGCAAACTTGCTGAGGGTGCAATCTGTCCCATCATTCAGATCATTAATGAAGATGTTGAACAAAACCACCGCAGGACCGACCCCTGCAGCACTCCGCTTGATACCGGCTGCCAACTAGAAATCGAGCTGTTGATCACTACCCGTTGAGCTGCTCGACGATCTAGCCAGCTTTCTATCTTATAGTCCTTATACCTTATAGTCCAGTGACACACTCATCAAAGGCAGGCAGAAGGAGGAGTACAGATTCAGGACAGCATCACAGAACCAGACACAGGGACAGCACAAAGGAGCATTATCAGCTTTCTTTACTCCACAGTTAGCACCAGGAAGAGATACCCCTTAAAGCAATAGAGTTTTTAAAAAAATCACTCGCCAATGCATCTGCATTGGCAACTTCTCCTCCACTGATAGGAAATACTGGGATATATTCTGCTTCATGACAGAACATTGGGCTGCATGTTATAATACAAGAAATAATATTGGCCTGAATAGGCACAGAACTGTGTGATGATAAATCAGCGTGTGTGATATTGCTCCTGCTGTCATCGGCCGGGACAGTTACAGGAGCAAACTAGATGTTGTTGCCTGATCGATGGCTGGTGTATGTGTTATATTGATTCCTTAAGAATTCCCAGTTAACACCCTGAGGTTTAATAGGTTTTTGTCCCAAGGACAGGCCCAGTATTATTAACATTACTGCTCATTTGGGAACCCTGATGTGCATGGTTGTAACACTCACAGTTAGGAAAACCCTTCTGTATTTGTAATAGTTTTATTAATGCACTTCACAAAGTCACCAACACTCTAGCCCAGCAAGGTAGATAGAAATAGTACAGAATGTCCATCTGCACAGGATGGTGTGAGTAAATGAATGTTTATAAGAACCTGAAATGTTAGTCATTATCTTCCTCATCACCATCATCTCCCTCTTCACCATTGCCAATGGCCATCATCATGGCACCTCCCAACAACAGCTTCATCTCTCTCTCCCCAAACGCACAGGCTGAGATACAACTTTCATAATATGTTACGCTGATACCACTATGCCTAATGCATATTCAATAGGGGTTTCTCCCCTCTGCCTTATTTGTATTTCCTCACCTTACTAATGTTGGGGTGCCCTTATCCTATAGGTTATCCTGCTGGAAAGGCATAACAAGTGGGGTTCGGCAGGGGTCTGTTTTGGGACCGGCTCTGTTCAATATCCTCATTAACAACTTAGATATTGGCATAGAAAGTACGCTTATTAAGTTTGCAGATGATACCAAACTGGGAGGGATTGCAACTGCTTTGGAGGACAGGGTCATAATTCAAAATGATCTGGACAAATTGGAGAAATGGTCTGAGGTAAACAGGATGAAGTTTAACAAAGACAAATGCAAAGTGCTCCACTTAGGAAGGAACAATCAGTTTCACACATACAGAATGGGAAGAGACTGTCTAGGAAGGAGTACGGCAGAAAGGGATCTAGAGGTTATAGTGGACCACAAGCTAAATATGAGTCAACAGTGTGATGCTGTTGCAAAAAAAGCAAATGTGATTCTGGGATGTATTAACAGGTGTGTTGTGAGCAAGACACGAGAAGTCATTCTTCCGCTCTACTCTGCGCTGGTTAGGCCTCAGCTGCAGTATTGTGTCCAGTTCTGGGCACCGCATTTCAAGAAAGATGTGGAGAAATTGGAGAGGATCCAGAGAAGAACAACAAGAATGATTAAAGGTCTTGAGAACATGACCTATGAAGGAAGACTGAAAGAATTGGGTTTGTTTAGTTTGGAAAAGAGAAGACTGAGAGGGGACATGATAGCAGTTTTCAGGTATTTAAAAAGGTGTCATAAGGAGGAGGGAGAAAACTTCTTCACCTTAGCCTCTAAGGATAGAACAAGAAGCAAGGGCCTAAACTGCAGCAAGGGAGGTCTAGGTTGGACATTAGGAAAAAGTTCCTAACTGTCAGGGTGGTTAAACACTGGAATAAATTGCCTAGGGAGGTTGTGGAATCTCCATCTCTGGAGATATTTAAGAGTAGGTTAGATAAATGTCTATCAGGGATGGTCTAGATAGTATTTAGTCGTGCCATGCGGGCAGGGGACTGGACTCGATGACCTCTCGAGGTCCCTTCCAGTCCTAGAATCTATGAATCTATAATAATAAATTTAGCTTATTACCATATACATTAAATTATTGCAAAGGCAAATTTGTGGTTAAGCATTTGCCAATGATTCTACCCTAAAATATCCAAGCCTAGGATCAATTCAATATTCCTGTGGTTGCCTGGAATAATTATGTACCAACTTCTCCCTTAAGCACTCTGTTCCCAGTTCCCCAAAATGCACAGGTGACCATTGGGCCATTTATCTGTGCCAAAGTTCTTAGACCTTAAGCATTATACTAACTGTTGAAGCCAATGTCTTACAGGATACAGGCCTGTAGGCCCCCTGCATTACTGCTAAGAAAAATAAATGCCAAAGCTAGCCTTGTACTTAGACTGTAACCTCTTTGGGGTGGAGACTTTCTCTTTGTACTGTGTACAGTGGGTTCCTGGTCCATGACTGGGGTTCCAGCTGCTACAGCAATGCAGATAAACTGGAAATTCCCTTTCTTATTGTAATAGTCCTGCGAAACATGGAACATTTTGTTCAATGGAAGTTATCACAGGGGGACCTTATCTCCATCTGATCTACAGAACATCCAGCACACAACTGACACTGTGCAAATAATAATTAGCAACCACCCAGGGCTCCTGACTTGTGCTCAGTCAACTACTAGACTGTATAACTTAATGACAAGGGTCAGATCACAATGCCCTTACCCTTATTGACTACTCTTACTCCACAACCAGCCCCATGGACTTCAATGGTGTTGAACCTGACATCTGAATCTGGCCCAAGATGTGTAACAGACAACATTTCCCATGGGCTAGTGAAAGGCTTTTGCTTTTCTGAACCCAGGAGGAGAAGTAGAGTTCCTGGCTGGTTTGGAGAGGAGGACGCTCCGGAAAAGAGTCAGAAGGAAAACTGCTGGAAAAGGAGATGGTTGTTCTTTTGTGTAAAGCAGGGAGCAGTGCACTGTGTGCGCTGTGGTGCTTTCTTTGGAGATACACTAAGTGCCCTGTGCAAGATCATATAATGATCATATAATGATCCATATAATGTGGAATGGAGTCAGTGTCTGCACTGACACACAGGATGCTGGTAGGTGTAGTCAAACTGAGGTCTTGGGAAATCGAGTGGAAAGAGGTTTCAGCGGGAATCCCAACAATAGGGTGCACTCAACAGCACTCCATTTGCCACAGCTCCCATCAGATCCTTTAGCCAGGTCGGTGTCCCTGCCCAGCATATGCACCTTCTCTGCCCTTTCCCTGTCCCCAGCTCCTGTGTGCTCTAGGGTTACTGCAGGTCAAAACCGTCCCTTCCCCACATGGCTCCATTCATTTCCCAGCATTAGTCTCCCCCTCTCTCTTCCCCGCTCCCATCCCTCTCAAACCCAGATTAGGTGGCGGGAGCTGGGAAGGGAACCTGGTAACCAAAGTCTATCCCATTAAATCCTGATGCCCAAATTGCATTTGATAACTAAACCTTAAAAAAAAAAAAAAAGCTGTAAATCCTTCATTCCACTCCCTCTGCAACTGGAGAAGAGAAAGGAAAATAAAGTGTGGGGGGGAGGGAGGGAGAGTGGATAATATATATGGGAAGAGGTTCTGTGTATTGGTGTGCATGGAAGAGAATTGAAAAGGAACCCTAACAACCTAGTATTGGGTCATTACCATACCTTGGATTTCTGATCGGAGATTAAAATATAAAACTCCTATTCAATTTTATTTGTATCTTTGGTGTGCAAATCAAAAGTCTTTATTGGAATACCTCCCACTCCTATTGTTGTGCCATTAATTTCAATAATAAATACCCTGCTAACCCCAAGTAGCCCAAAGCCATCATACTCGCAAGAGAATGACTTGTTTGTTTGTGACTAAAGTAAAACACCTAAAGATGGCTTGAGCCTGCAGAGAGTTAGTCCCAGTACAGAACCCAATCCACATTTCTTCTCTGCTTTCCTGGTTGTCTATTATATAGTTAGGTCCAAGCTAAGAAGTTCTTACACTGACCTGGATCCAAAGTTCAGAAGGGGCCATTCAGACCCAGCGTTCCACTTTTGCCCAATCTGTAAGGTTAATGAGACAGGTTTATAGTTATAAGAGAGAATAATTTGCAGATCGATTTGGAAATGTACATGCATTATCTGGCTAACTAAATGCACTAGTGCTGGGTAAGGGACTGTTTTGTTCTGTGTTTGTACAGCACCTAGCACAATGGGGACCTGGTCCATGACTAGGGTTCCTACGTGGTGTGGTCATACAAATAATAGGCCTGAGATATTGAACAGTTTATCTAGTGTTAATGAATGAAGTTCCTTGGTGAGAGTTTGAAGTAGCTTGTGAGTTCACTTTCAGCCCCATTCACACAGATTGTTGCTGTTTATTTCCCATTAAAAATTTCAATCTAGATATATTACTCGGACCCTCTGAAGTTCTTTGATCTTTTTGATGTGATTTCACAGGACCCTCGCTTTTCACTTAGCACTTATGTGGCATGGTTTATTCATAGACCTCACAGTGTTTAACAAAGGGAAGGCAAGTGTCACCCCCATTTTACAGAGGGGGAAACTGAGGCACGGAGGTGGCAAGGCCAAATTTTTGAAAAGTGGCTTCTGATTTCAGATGCCTTACTTGAGACACCTTAAAGGCCTGATTCTGGGCATTGCTGAGCCCCTATTGCTCTGAGTGACTTCAACCGGAGTACAGCACCTGTGTAAATCAGATCAAGTGTGTCATTGGTGGGCACCCAAAAATGGAGACACACTAAATGTGAGGCCACTTTTGACAAACTGGCCTTGCCTCAGGACACACAGCGAGTCAGTGGCAGAGCATGGAGTAGAAAATAGATCTCCTGGAAGGGCTTTAAATGGCGAGAGGGAACGGTTTGGAAAGTGCCTGTAAATGTCGAGAGGGTAACGATTTGGAAAGTGCCTGGGGGAGGCAATTCCGTGTGAAAGGTGGCATGGAAATAAACAGCGTTGGTTTTCCGAGTAGAATACACTCCCCCCACCTCAAAACTTAACTCCCTTCCTGTCTTTTCAGTGGGGAGCTCTACTCTGGGTTTATAGATGGAAGATAGGTCAATCCCCGCCTCTCAGGCCAGGGCTGAGATGAGAGAGTAGACATTTCTCCAGCCCATTCAGGTTACTGAGGGGAGGGGTCACTGCCGATAGTATTTTTGGTCCATGCATTAATACTGTGTCCAAGCCCCTAACTTCAGAATTAGCCTCTCCAGCACAAGGCCCACATTCCATCTTCCACTGAGGCAGCCAGGAATTACTCTGCCACAATTATTCCTCCTCCTTTCTCTCCATTCTCATATAGTCTTTGCTGTGGGAAAGCTAACTGCAGTGAATGGTGGTGGGATCCATGTGTAACCCTTCAGCCAGGTGGAGCCAGCAGCAACCAGGGCCGGGTTCAATATCTTGGGGTTCCTTTTCAACAATACAATACAGAACTGGCTCAAGCCCCCACTCAGTAACCTGGGGAAATTATTCACCACCCTGGGTGCCTCTGAGAGGCAATACTTTCCCTCTTGCAAGCACAGAGTCTGAGTGTAGAAAATAAACTTTTAATGAAAGGAGGGAAGTCACCCAGCATTAATTAGGGAAAATGCCACAAGCGGGATTCATAATCACAAAATCGTGAGCAAAACACCCATCCCAGAGTATGTTGGGCAGCGTCTTTTGCCTCAGGTTCTTGAGTCCAACAACCAAAAGGGCCTTTAACCTGCCCCCGCATTCTCCCTCCACCACATCCCACTCACAGTGGTTGTCCTTGGTCAGCGAAGACTCAGAGTTCAGAGCTGTATCTGCTTGAGTTCAACTCCCATGCTGTGGGGGTTGGAAGGGAGAAGGCACCTTGCTCTCTCTTCCATCTGAGCGCTTGCTCTGGTGTCGCCACCCCACTGGTTGCTCCGACCCACTGGCAGGGTAACCCAACAACACAGCTCCTGTCTGCTCATACCTAGGCAGAGTGGGTGTGTTCATGTAAATACAGTCTGGTCCTGAGGTATTTTCCCTTCCCCAGCTCATCATTAGCTGTCAGGGGAGAGTTCATTCAGACCTTGCATACATACAGTTATTCCCCTCCTTCTGGAGCAATTCCAGTCTTGGACCAGCTAAAGCTCCCTTGCTGCAATTTAAGCCCCTTGCTTCTTGTCCTATCCTCAGATGTTAAGGAGAATAATTTTTCTCTCTCCTCCTTGTAACAACCTTTTATGTACTTGAAAACTGTTATGTCCCCTCTCAGTCTTCTCTTCTCCGGACTAAGCGAACCCAATTTTTTTTCAATCTTCCCTCACAGGTCATGTTTTCTAGACCTTTAATCATTTTTGTTGCTCTTCTCTGGACTTTTACCAATTTGGCCACATCTTTCCTGAAATGTGGCACCCAGCACTTGACACAATGCTACAGTTGGTCTCAGTTAACAGTTCTGATCATCTTCACAGCTGCAGTCTAATAGCTACATGACGAAAGACTTCACAAGAACCAAACTATGTAGCAATGAATTAACATTCATGCTTTAGGGGATTTACTGCATTCTACATATTGGCAGGTAGCATTTTAATAGTATAATTTTCTGCCAATATGTAGAATGCAGTAAATCCCCTAAAGCATGAATGCTACAGTTGAGGCCTAATCAGCGTGGAGTAGAACAGATTAATTACTTCTCATGCCTTGCTTACAACACTCCTGCTAATACATCCAAGAATGACGTTTGCTTTTTTTGCAACAGTGTTACACTGTTGTGTTGTCTCATATTTAGCTTGTGATCCGCTATGACCCCCAGCTCCCTTTCCGCAGCACTACTTCCTAGGCAGTCATTTCCCATTTTGTGTGTGTGCAACTGACTGTTCCTAAGTGGAGTACTTTGCATGTGTCCTTACTGAATTTCATCCTATTTTCTTCAGACCATGTCTCCAGTTTGTCCAGATCATTTTGAATGATAATCCTGTCCTCCAAAGCATTTGCAACCCCTCCCAGTTTGGCATAATCCGCCAACTTTATAAGTGTCCTCTCTATGCCATTAAATCATTGATGAAGATATTGAGCAGAACCAGACCCACGACTGATCCCATGGTGACAGGTGCGCTTGGCATATGTAGACAGACATGGGGGCAATGGATCAGGAAGTAGCTGCCCTGGGGGGGGGGGGGGAGAGGGAGGAGAGAAGCAGGCAAGGGGTTGGGTGGAGAAGGCAGTGGCATGGGGGGGGGAGGTAAGGGTGTTGCTGGGAGTCAGAAAGCAGCACTGTGGCAGGGAGGAAGCAGTAAAGCACCAGGGCTGGCTCAAGCAACTCTGGGACCCCGCAAAGCCACTCATTGGGCTGCAGCGCCCAAGTCTCCCTAAGTATAAGTAGGGAGCGCCCAAGTCTCCCCACGCCAGCCTCCTTTCCCAGAGCAGCTGCGGAAAGAAGGACTCCCTCAGCCCCGCGGGGAAAGCGAGCACCTCCCACACGCGGAGGAGCAGTCCCTGGAGGTGTCCTGTTACACAGGAGAAGGGGGGGACAACTGTGATGCGCCCCAGCCTATGAGCAAAGGCAAGATCCCGCTGCCACCCCCGGGCCCAGGACACCACGGGGCAGCTCGGGCTCCGCGTGGCTGCAAGTCTGGCAGCCGCCGCCAATGCCATGCGGCTCCCCAGTCGCTCTCCTGACTCGTTCCGCCGCTCGCCGGGGGCGGCCGGCTTCATTCAGAAGATTTGGAGCGCTGCCGCCTCGCGTCTGGGGAGGGTCTGACCAATCGGATCCCGCAGTCATGAATAAATTAGTCAAGCCCATCTGGCCATGGATCAGGTGACTCCCAATTCCCGACTTTAACAACTACCCCCCAGCCCGCCTCTTGGCAGGAGCAACGCTTCACCGGCAGCGCTAGGCGCCTTGCAGTTGCTCTTCTCGTTTTCTCCTTTTCTTTCTCTCTCCTCTCTCTCCTTTTTAACTTGCTACGTTCTCTTTCCTTCTTCTAGGGGAGGGATGCTAAGAAGCGCTGTGCCTCTGTCACCCCAGCTCTGATTGGAATACGGCCAGCAGCAGTAAAAGAGAAAAGACCCCCCCCCCCCCCCCACACACACACAAAAAGAAGAGATCCTGACTTGTTTAAGCAATGAGAAGCTCTGCTTTCCTGCTGTGCATTGGAATCGTATATTGCATTGCAGCGAGGGACTCCGCACCGGTTGCAAAGGAAGAACTGCTGAAAGGTAATTTACACCAGAATTTACTGTAAGGATCGGTGCAACAGTTGTTTCATTGACTTAACGCATGGATTAGGCATAAAACTACAGTCAGAGTCCACAAAAAGAACAGGAGTACTTGTGGCACTGTAAAGACTAACAAATTTAGAATCATAGAATATCAGGGTTGGAAGGGACCTCAAGAGGTCATCTAGTCCAACCCCCTGCTCAAAGCAGGACCAATTCCCAACTAAATCATCATTTATTAGAGCATAAGCTTTCGTGGGCTACAGCCCACTTCTTTGGATGCATATAGTTAGTATATGCATATTTGTTAGTCTCTAAGGTGCCACAAGTACTCCTGTTCTTTTTGCGCATACAGACTAACACGCTGCTACTCTGAAACCAGTCAGATTCCAGTCATTTATGTGCCCCACTTATAACTCCATATTGATTTTAACTTATTCTTGTCTATGCTCCTTTGGTTGTTACAGTACCTACTTTCATTCTTTTTTGTATGGGTTATTAAATACGCTGGTATTGTAAAAATAAAGTTCATATAAATTTAGTTTAACATAATGGTTTAGTTCAGGTGGATTTCTCCACCTGAGACAACAGTCTGGATTAATAGATACATACGAGGCACTAAAGTTTCAGATTTAAGGGGATAACTGCTGGGAGAGGTTGCTCTATTACTGTAATAGCAAACATCTTAAGAGAAAACTTGCTGTGTGATTTCTTTTGAAGTATTTGACAAGACTAGTGTGTAGAAAGCTGGTACATGCATCATACAGTGTAGGCATAGGGTAGGAAATAGAAGTAGTCTTTCTCAGCTGAACGGGTAGACGAGCTAATGCTCTAGGAATGTATGAAAGTTCCCCCTAAACATTAGAAATATTTTACTCACTCTACAAGCTTTAAGGCATAAGCAATATTCTCTAGCATCCCTAACTAACTGTCACTTCTTTCTTTGGAAGCCTGGATGCAGGAAACCTGTTAGACATTCTCACATACACACACATTTTCATAGCTAGTTCTGCTCACGTGTTCTCATGAGCTGCGGAGTCCTGGTGCATTCTGTAACATGACACAGACAAGGAAAATGGCATGTTGAGGTGATCAAGACACACATAACCTCATGTTAACGTGTGCTTGATCCTACGTGTTAGCTGTAAGAAGCTAGTAAAGGCATAGAGGTCTAAAGCAGGTGTACTTCCACTGAAGTCACAGGAGTGACATGAGGGCTGGATTTCCTTTCAGTTTATAAAAGTTGCACTTACAGTAAGACTAGACACCAATTTTGAAATGAAATTAAACTGATTCAGTGTCAAATATAGCACTTGCTGCTCCACAAAAACCCAGCTGTTAATCACCCCCTGCCTCCACTTCAAGTTCAGATGGGAAGGCGAAAGGCAAATTCTGTAACTAACCCTTTCTCAGAACTACCATCAAAGTCAATGGGGATTTTGTGCTAATAAGGGCTGCAGGATTTTCCATGGATAATTAGATTTTGGAAGGTCAATAAATTTTGGCCATGCTCTTGAAAGCCAATCAACATTCTCTACTCTGCATAACTGACTTACACTAATTAAATGGACAGCACAGTATCCCCCCATGGCATCCTTCTGGACACCTCCCCTCCCCCCTGTCATGTCTGTGAATTCCAAACCAAACTACTGTGGCTAGCAGACTGTAGTGACTGGGCAGCTCACCAATCTGTAATCAGGATAGTTTGCCATACTGTGTAGGAGATCCTGGGTGAAGTTCAATTACAGCAAAGTGGCTGAAGTCCCAATCTTCCATTAAAGAAGCCCCAGGCCTCAGAAAAGTTTGGATATTACCGAGAAACCTGTTTTCCAAAACTTTAGAAGAACACGGCATGAAGCTTCTTGCTTTGACAGAACAAAAGCCAGCTGTTGAGCTGGAAAATGCTGCTCTACTGGATGCAGGATAAGTAGGGGGATGTAGTGTCTGATTTTTGAATCACTTGCAGAGGATGTAGACAAGGGCATTTACGGAAGTTGAGGTATCCTCCCTCTGCAGCTGTCTCTGAAACTACATGCCAGCTGGTATCTTTTAGAGGTATCTTTAGAAGTACTGTATTGTGTAAGCCAGAAAATCACCTCCCCTTCTTCAAATTGAAGAAGTGGAGAATCTGATTTCCCATCTCCTGGCCTTCATTTGATACCAAAAGGGCAGCCAACAAACTCTTAAAATACTCCTACGTCTCTGTGTTTAAAAAATCAAACCCTACTTTGCACTTACTTTGTTGAATCAGACCATAAAAGTAGTAACCATGCACCCTGCTGATCTGTCTCCAGATGACACTATTGCTGAGCTGCTGAAGAAAGAAAAAGAACTTGCACAGGCTCAAAAACTACAAGTGAAGTTTAATCTTCGCTCCTCCACAGTTCCAGGGGGCGAAGGCTGCTTTCTCTCCATTGGCCAAGACAAATGTTTAGAGGACTGCAAATTCAATTTGACAGCTAAAACCTTCTTTATTATTCATGGATGGACAGTGAGTATGGGGAATTCTGTGTAGCTCTAGGCACTACTTAGTTTTCTTTGTGCTCTTTAACTGGGCAGCACAAATGGCTCTAACAATATTATTTGGTATGCTTGAGTTTCCATGCATGTGTCTGTGTCTAGAACAGAGGTGACCCCTAGAAGGGGTGTGTGGGGGGTCAGAGGCAGATTAAGATTTATTGGGGTCCTGGGCACAAAGAACATTTGGGCCCCTCCACATTTCCTCCCCCTTCCTGCCACGGGCCCTGTCCCCTGCTCACTCCCTTCCCGCAAGGCCCCGCCCCCGGCCTGGCTGGAAGCTGGGGCCGGGGTAAGAGCTGCCCAGGGAGCCCAGGCTATTATGGGGAGCCCTTGACCTTTCACCTTCCCATGGGTGGCAGGGACACAGGCCGGGGGCTCCCAGGCACCTCAGCCCCCTGCCCAGGGAAGATGGAGGGCTCTGGGTTCCCCACAGCAGCCCAGGCTCCCTGGGCAGCTCTTATCACAGCCTAGGGTGGTGGCCCCCAAACTGTGGGGTGTGTCCCCTTAGAGGGTCACAGAGGAACATTCGGGGGGAGGGTACAGTGAGGCTTGGGGAGGCGCAGTGGGGCTTGGCTCAGCCCCCAAAGGGGAGGGGTGGGAGCGCCACCCAGCCCTGCTGTCCCCAGTTCCACTCTGGCTCCACCCCAACCCCAGCTATGGCTCCGTTCCCAGCTGCGGCTCCACTCCTGGCAGCGCCCCAGCCAGACCTCTGGCCATGCTGCTGACCGCGGCCTCACTCCCAGCTCCTGACCGCAGCTCCTGGCCTCAGCTTCGGGGCGGGGGGGAGGGGCATGGACCATGGACGGGGAGGAGGGGGACGACCGGAAAAGTTTGGGGACCCCTGGCCCAGGGTGACTATATGTCCTGTTTTGGCCCTGGGTGTCCCAACTTTTTTGGCAAAATTGGGCATTTGTCCCTCCCCCTTTGCTCTTGCCAACTGATCACCAGTTGGCAAGACCAAAGGGGACAAATGCCCAGTTTTTCCCAAAAAGGGGCTACGAGAACGGGGGTGACCGGCAGGATCAGGCCAGCCCTTGGTGGGGGAAAGGGGGCCTTGGATGAGCGGCTCGGGATATCTCTGCATGGCGGGAGGGGCTCAGGCAGCTCCAAGCTGGGGGAGTAGCAGAAGGGGGGAGGAATATACTCTCTACCATAGGCTCCTCGCCTGGCCTGGTCTCGGGGTGGGGCCTCAGGGGGAGGGGGAAGCAGAGGAGCTGTGGGGGGAAGAAAGTACCAGCGCTCCTGCGTGGCCTCCAAATTGGCCAGGGCACCCTGGGCCTGTGCGGTAATCTGCCACTGCAAGTGCCCCCCCCAGATTGGCCTTCTGAGGATGGGGAGGGAGAGGGGCTCCCCCCAACATGTTCAGACGCTCTCCCCGGCAGCCAGGTGGCAAGCGGAAGGGAGCTGCTTCTGCATGAGAGAGCCTGGCTTGGAGGCAGTGGTGGCTCACTCCTTGCCCAGGCTCGGCTGCCGGGGACAAGAGCTGAGCGAGCCGGAAACATGCCAGAGCGGAAAGGGGCTCTGGCTTGCTTGGCCCTTGTCCCCGGCAGCCAAGCCCGGGCAGGGAGTGAGCCATCGCTGCTTCCCAGTCAGGCTCTGTGCCAGGGAGAGCAGCCAAACGTGCGGGGGGTGGGGTGAGGAGGCGCAGGGAGAGAAGGACAGAGGCCCTTCCTTCCCCCACAAATAACGTGGGGCGGGGAGAGCTCCATGACCCAGGCTGGGGGGAAGGTGGTGTCACTGGGCAGAGGAGATGTGGGGCCGTCATGTGTCCTCCCCTTTAGATTGTGCCCTTCCCCCACCAGTATGCGGAGGCACAAGTCGTCTCTGGTGTAGAATATACAGGATACTGTACTTTTCGTGTTCTGTACTGTGCAACCTCCTACTCCTTATGCTTGAAGGCATAATTTGAGGTAGTGATGCAATGTTGCTAACACTTATAAGAACTCTGCAAAATCATACTGACCTGCCCGTGTCTTTTATTCTCATTTTACATTTGTGCCACATGAAGCTGACCAAAGAAATCAAACTTTCTAAATGAAAGCGTGGAGACATTGTTCAAAAGCAGACTTCCTTTTATAGAGGTAGTAGCAAAGTGCGGGATACAAGCACTGGTGCCTAATGAAAGCTGGAACTGTAAAAAGTTGACCATGTAAATTTTAAAGCGTATAAGGCTAACCTAATGGCATGTGTGTGTCCAGCTTTCTATGACCAGGAAGAACTAATATTTTCTCTCTTGTAGATGAGTGGCATGTTTGAAACCTGGTTGGAAAGCCTGGTGGCCGCTCTTCAGGAGCGAGAGAAGGATGCTAATGTGGTGGTGGTGGACTGGCTTGGACTTGCCCATCAGCTCTATACTGATGCTGTGAACAACACAAAGGTGGTTGGAAAGGCCGTTGCAAGGGTGCTCAACTGGTTACAGGTAAAACTTGTAATAATGGCCCCTGTGTTGTAGTGTACCGTATCGTTCAGTTTGCACACGGGAACAGAACGTATGCCAGTTCTAGCACTTCCGGAATGTGAAAGATGGTGGTGTAATCCTTGTCCTCAGTTCAGCGGCACGGTCAAGCACCAAGATGTGCCAAATTCAAACCTTGTGTAAGCATGAGGAACTCTTAAGCGATTCTGTTCCTGCTTTAGTGAAGATACATCTGCTTGCATTAGGATTGGAGTTCCAGTCAATGGGATGACCTTATCTAATGCTACAGACAAGAGCAGATATACAGTGCTTACTGAATTTAAAGTTTAGACTCTTCACTTGATGAAAACTAAGGCCCAAGTGTTCAAGTGGTGACCAGTGATTTGAGTGCCTCCATTTGCGGATGTCCAGATTGGGCATGTGTTCAGAAGTGCTGAGCAACAGTGCTGGAACTGGGGGAGCAGGGCATTTTTTTAACATGGGTGTAGTTTAGGGGGTGGGGGGCAGTATTGCCCTCCAAACTGAGCTGATCCCCACCACAAAGCACAGCCCCTGCCAGTGCCTCTCCACGCCTGCCCGAGGCTTGCCGTTTGGGGGGGTGCAATGCTGCCCCCTGCCCTCCCCAAACTATGCCCATGTTAAAAAGTGACGGGCATGGCCCTCTGGCCCCCCGCGTTCCAGTGCCAGTGGGCCCTCCCCACTTCTACAAATGTTCCAGTGCCCTTGGTGCTGAGTACCTGCAGAACTAATTGACTTCAGTTGGAATTTGGGTGCTCAGACCTCTGAAAAATCAGGCTCAAGATGTCAAGTTAGGCATCCAAAAATCAGTACAATTTCTGGAAAAAAACAAACCAAACTGCTAATGCTGCTATTAAGTTACTAAACCTGTAGGGCTACAAAGCAAAACTCTGAATGCACTGAAGCCCAGACTCATCACTCCAGATAATTTTTTCAAAGCATACCTTTACTGTGACTGAAGGCTAGAAACAGGAAGGGACTGACTAGTCTCCAAACTACTGAATCATCTTGCCAGTGTCTTGAGAAAACATAACAGTTGGAGGTATGATCCAAAACCACTTTTACACTGGGGATGTGTAGACCTGAACTTTCCAGTTTGAGTCCCTCTGCTAGATAGGAGTTATCAACTCTCTTGAAAATATGAACAAACTTAATTATTTCTACACTTGCAGGAAAAGCAGAACCTCCTGTTTGAGAACGTCCACTTAATTGGGTACAGTCTTGGTGCCCATGCTGCTGGATATGCTGGTAACTATGCACACGGAACAATAGGCAGAATTACAGGTAAGGCTGTCCTAAAACTACTACAATGCAATACTTTCGTCGTCTCCTGCAATGTTAATGGGATTGTCAGAACCTCAAAATCCTAACTGCTTTGTTGAGATGTCTTACTCTGGGGTTAGTAATAATTAAAGTATCCAACTTTTCTTTTCTCCAGTAATTCTCCAGTCAGACACTCCTCACTGATGGTTTTTCTTGCATCTTAAGGATATTAAACAAAGACGATTGCTCCAATTCTACCTCCCACTTATTGCCAAAAAAACCCCAAACCCTCGGTGGATTTTTATTAATCCTGACACTTTCTCATGAAAGTGAGACTGCTGGCACAGACTGGCATCAGGTCTCACCTAGGTGTGCAAGCTAAACTCTGATTCACTCAAATGCCCTCAGACACATCCCTGCTATCAAAATTCTAAATCTCGGAGTAGACATGGCTTTCAAGCCAGCCTAAGTGAGAGAGCCATTTGCTTCCCTTTTGGCCAACATCAGATTTTAAACTCTGCCCTTCCTTTGTGAAGAGCTACCGTGTCCCTCCATGACTCTCTTCCTAGAGAAGTGCCATTGGTTCAGAAAGCCAGTACTCTAAAGAGAAACTTTCATCATTCCATGTGGAATGATTTGGATCTTGTACAGATTATTGTGGTGAACAGAACATTGTTCTGATTGTACAGAACATGGTGGGGAGGGCCGCATTGAGAACAGGATGTTCCCCGCAATAAAGTGTATAGCTTAATTACCTGCAACAGTAGGGATAAGATATGCATCTCCCCATAAACACTCGCAACAAAGCCAATATAAATGACAGGGGAAACAGGTAATACCACCATTTGAATAAACTAGTACTTAAAGTTAATAAACAGTGGAAATTTACATTTCCAACTGGTGAACTCCAATTGTCAATAGTCCTCAATTAAGAGACAACTAGGTTAATTTTTATTAGATACGGCAAAATAGGGGAGTGGGTAGTAGTGGCTTATAACTAGGGTCCTACCAAATTCACGGCTATGAAAAATGTGTCTCGGACTGTGAAATCTGGTCTTTTGTGTGCATTTACCCTATACTATGAAGATTTCACAGGGGAAGACTGGTGTTTCTCAAGTTGGGGGGTCCTGACCCAAAACAGAGTACCCTTACTTCTGCGCTGCCTTCAAAGCTGGGTGGCCAGAGAGCGGCGGCTGTTGGCCGGGCGCCCAGGTCTGAAGGCAGCACCCTGCCAGCAGCAGCACAGACATAAGGATGGCAAAACCATACCATGCCACCCTTACTTCTGCACTGCTGCCTTCAGAGCTGGGTAGCCAGAGCGTGGCGGCTGCTGACGAGGGCCCAGCTCTGCAGGCAGCGGCGCAGAAGTAAGGGTGGCTATACCATACCGTGCCATCCTTGCTTCTGCTGGCGGTAGCTCTGCCTTCACAGCTGGGCTCCTAGCCAGCAGCCACCACTCTCCAGCTGCCCAGCTCTGAAAGCAATGCAGCCACCAGCAGCTGCGCAGAATTAAGGGTAGCAGTATTGCAACCCACCCCCTCCCCCCCAGTCCTTTTTGGGTCAGGACCCTTACAATTCCAACACTGAAATTTCAGATTTAAATAGCTGAACTCATGACATTAATGACTTTTTAAATCCGCTGACCATGAAATTGACTAAAATGGACTGTGAATTTGGTAGGGCCCTATTTATAACCAGGTCCCTCACGTTAAAAATTGCCAAAGTGCAGGATGGTTCAGACAAAACATTCTGGTTTTGACCCATCTTTAGTTCTTAGTCTTAGCCAGCTACTCTTGTCTAGACCTTATTACCATAAGGAAACTTCCTATTGTCCAAGGTATCAATATGGAATTACTAATAGGAATTTGGATCCCTTGAACACTGGGGAAGGTCAATCGTTCAGATTTTCTTCACTACCTCTCTCTCTTCTTCCCCACCAGTCTCTCCTCGGCCAATTTACCTTCTGGAGTCTGCAGTGGTTCCTCTCCCCTATAGAAATTCATGCTTCATAGACTGTCTCCTGTGCTCCTCCTATACTAATGAACCTGTCTCCAAGTCACATGTCTTATGCCCCTACATGGAAAATCTCAACTAACACACCTACCCCTAGAAGTTACCTTGTGTTGGAGTTACTATTTATGCAGGGTATTACTACAATGCTAATTTAACCATAAATTCCTTTATTAAATCTAAAGGCCAAATGGTATTTATACAATCGCTGTAAACATGCCTAAATAAGTTATTACATCCAAACAGTAACAAAATGTTGATAAGCATTTGATCAAGATACTACAACAGGCTAAACCTAGGACTGCTTAAATCCATATTGGTTGGCTCCAATGTGGTCAGGCAGCTATTCGCAATGAACCCTTTAAGAGTTTACTTTTTTATACCCTTTAACAAGAGATGTCATTGCCAATTACTGACGTCAGCTAAAAACAAATTTGAGACAGTTTACCCTCATTTCCAGTCTCAGTCCAGATAAGATTTACAACCACCTTTCTCCAAGGCTATTCCTCTCCTCCTCCTTTCTGACAAACATTTTTTTCTGTTGCACCTGGGTTCACATAGGCCCTAATTTTTGAGATAACACTGGTATATGGGGTGGGAAGATCCACGTTGGCTCATTTTAAGACAGAGAATCTGTCTTATTTAAAACCATCTGCAGTCATCGCTATCAGTCAGAGACCTTCTTTTTAGAAACTTCCCTTATTTCATTAGTTACTTTGTGCACCTGCCACCCTCCCTACTTATAACTCGTTACTTTCAAGGCCTCTCTCTTAGTTGCTAGTTAGGGCCTTTCTTTACAACATATTTCTTTAACCAAATTTAAGCTTAACTTTAATCCTCTAGTTTTATATCCATTCTACACCATGTGAAGGGATAATAAAGTGTCCTACAGGGTAAAGGCCTTCACTTGTTCAATCCACTGCTCACTCACTCAACTCCTATTGAAGTTCAGATTTAGCCCTGCTTAAGCAGTAAGACTGACGCATTTCAGAACTGTATCAACACAAACGTCCTCCTTTCATGACATGAATAATGGCTAAACATAAATGACCAGCTTTCTCTCCTGGTGATCAGACACCTCGTGGTGGTACCTGCTCTGGTGTGCCACACCATTGGACCCCCTCTAATACAGACTCAAGTGCCTAGTGGCTGGAGTGTCCAACACCATGGAGACTTCACAATTTTTTTTTTTTTTTGGACTTTTGTTCTTTGCATCACAGCTTCTAACAGCAGCAGTTTTGAAGAAATGTCCTTTAATAACTTGAAGATTCCAGATACTAATGCACACTCTCACTCCATGTGACATTGATTGAATGAAAACTTGATACTTGGTTTTCTAGATTGTACTTTGTGGGGTAGGGTCTGGTTGTGTCACACTCTGCTAGGAAAGTACCTAGCAGATTTTTTGCTGCTGCTGTATTGTGCGCTCTGCTTAACAGGCTTGGATCCAGCTGGCCCTATGTTTGAAGGAGCTGATCCTCACAGACGTCTATCCCCTGATGATGCTGACTTTGTGGACGTTCTTCATACGTTTACGAAGGAAACACTGGGTGTCAGCATTGGGATCCAGATGCCTGTGGGTCACATTGACGTCTATCCCAACGGGGGAGATTTCCAGCCTGGTTGTGGATTAAGTGATGTTTTGGGAGCAATCGCATATGGGAGTAAGTTCTTATTTTTTCCTATTTAATAATTGACGGGGAGGAAGGGGGCGGGAAGAGAAGAGACACCCACCTTACATAGGCAGGTGTATTGGAATAATAGTTACAACCTAACAAGAGGTAGTTCTCCATCTAAGCTGTCTTTAGACTGCCCTCTCCTCTTGAAATCAGTAAATCTGGTAAGTCTAGTGTTAGTCATCATGAGCTGAAAGATGAATTTTTACTCCAGGCCACATTATACTGGCTCTGAAGTCTTGCCTTCCATCTCTGCAGCTAAATGTGTTTGAACAAAAGTCTGTCAGCTTTAAATGTAGTGTATTAACATCTCGTTGTTTTTCACTGAAAAGTGGTTTTGGTCAGACTTAACTTTTGTGTTGAACTACAATTAATCTAACTCACTAACTTGTGCAGCAGATTGTAGGTGTTGGGGTGGTGAATGCTAAATTGCTGAAGTCTATCTTCCCCCCACAACTTTCTCTATTGAGCTAGATATTGGGGATGTTGTTAGATGTGAACATGAACGAGCTGTACACCTCTTCGTGGACTCCCTTGTGAACCAAGATAAGCAGAGCTTCGCCTTTCAGTGCACCGACTCCAGTCGTTTCAAGAAGGGAATCTGCCTGAGCTGTCGAAAGAACCGCTGCAATAGCATTGGCTACAATGCCAAGAAAATGAGGAACAAAAGGAACAGCAAGATGTACTTGAAAACCAGAGCGGATATGCCTTACAGAGGTAGCGTTTTTTTAAGCTACTGGGTACATAACTTTAGAGAGGACATAATATTTTTGTCAGAGAGATGAGTGGGTTATCTGCCTCTGTTTCAGAATGCTTGAATTCAGATTTAGAATTTGGAGGGCTTAGCAGAACCTAAAATAGAACAGATGTGTAGCAGATAGTGACAATAAAAGCAACTTTCACTAATACACATATGCTTCAGGGTAGCAAGACAGCAACGTTTAGTATTAAGGAAGAACGTTCAAGCTCCACCTCCCCACTAAAACAAATGACAGGTTTCAGAGTAGCAGCCGTGTTAGTCTGTATCCACAAAAAGAAGAACAGGAGTACTTGTGGCACCTTAGAGACTAACAAATTTTATACATACCATGTATGTGTGTATATATATCTCCTCAATATATGTTCCATTCTATATGCATCCGAAGAAGTGGGCTGTAGTCCACGAAAGCTTATGCTTTAATAAATTTGTTAGTCTCTAAGGTGCCACAAGTACTCCTGTTCTTCTTTTTACTAAAACAAATGTTTCCCTGACTACTTCTATAAGAGGACTCTTTCAACAGTGTTCCTCTGTGTGGGGACGGTAAAAGATTGCTATGATTCTGCTGCAACACAAGGCTCAGGGAGTGCTCGAAGAGTAGAATGGTCCTAGAGTTCCATCTGTGGCTGAGTAATTATCAGCTTTCTAATCTGAGCTAAGGCTCATAGGTACTTGTATGGGTGATCTTGTCTCTGCCAACAGGCACCATCTTGCAAACCATGACTTGTCATGGAATAAACAATGCCCTCTATTCACAAACTGGGCTCTGTGCTTGTCTCTCTTCAGTTTACCATTATCAGATGAAAATGCACATCTTCAGCTACAAAAGCTTAGGAGAAACAGAACCCACCTTCTCAGTTACCCTTCATGGTACCAATGGCGAGTCTCAACCCCTCTCTCTGGAAATGTAAGTGGAGTACAATTGACTCATCTCCCTATTTTGATGAGGACAGTGGGAACGACTCATGGGACTAGAAGCAACAGTTAACAATAAAAGTAGAATTGAGAGAGAATTATTGCTATTGTTGCAGTTGACTCTAATATCCAAAGATCTGCTGAATGATGGTAAAGCAGCAACCTAATTAGTGCCAGATGTTATTCTTGGGGAGATGAACTGCCATGTAGGAGACAGTAGATACACCCTGGGCTGTAAGGGGTAATGTGCCTTGTTTCCACTTTTCTTTTCCCCACCAATCTTACCAAAGACCTTCCCTCTGCCTTGCATGATGGAGGATTTTTATTTGGTTTAAAAGCATCCCCCTATAGTTTGTTCTTGGCAAAAAGCATTCCTCATCCAGGAGGATTACAAAAGGGGTGTATGGTTCCTTCACATCATCCTTCTGGAGGAGTAAGTAAATGGTAACTGCATGTTGCCTTAGGAGGGATGGAAAAAATGGAGGAGCCAAATATGAGACACCCCACAAGGATAACACTAAACCAGATAGCCAGAGTCACTTTCTTTAATCAAACCAGTAACAAACTAGAACCATGATCTTCAACTTCCTGTGTAGAATGCTTGATACTCTCTCAAACTTTTCTTTTCCCAACACAAGTGTTTGAGAAGTACAATAAGTTGCTTCATTAATGAGGAAGAATACTGAGTTTCTGCCTATTTTTCAGACTTGAGCAAATTGGCCTGAATTCTACTAGCCCCTTCCTGGTCTATACTGAAGAAGACATTGGTGACCTCTTAAGGATCAAGCTCACCTGGGAAGGATCATCTCAGTCTTGGTACAATCTGTGGAGAGAGCTCAAAAGTTACTGGTTCCGACCTGATAAATCTTCCAAGGAGCTGCAGATCAGACGTATACGTGTGAAGTCTGGGGAAACTCAACAGAAGTGAGTAGAGCAGGAGTTCTTTAGGGAACACTCGTGACTTGGTGTGAGCTTGAGACTTCTGAATCAAGAGTGTTCAGATGTGTCAAAGACCGCAAGAAAAGTAACTAATTGCTGCTTAGTGAGGGAACTTTGATGGTTCAAGCAATGCCTCTGTTAGATGGCATCCTGTAGCATGACTTACAGTGGTGGACTTCCTGATGCTGCTTGTTAGAGAACAGGCTTTCTGTGAAGCTAATGAATTCAGAAGAATGTACATGCCATGTCAAGGGCTTGGCTTCTTAGTGCCCCTTACATTACCTGTAAAGCACTAAACTAGAGAAGGAAACTAATTATTTTGAATGCCATTCAATAGCAGACTGATCACTGTTAAAACTAATACTCTAGAAGGGAGTGGTGCAACAGCGTTCTTGAAATAGAAATGGCCCAAATCCGACAAGAATTGCCTTCCTGGCAGTGAATAGTGCTAGAACTCTAGCTGACCCCTTCTCTGACGCTAGAAAAGAATGATGGCTATGTGTTCCATTTAGAAACTACTTTCCAAAGTGTATAAATAACTTGCATCAGTTTGTAAGTGTAATGTCTCCATGGCTTCTGACCTTTTCCTTTCAGGTTAACTTTCTGTGCAGAGGATCTTCAGCTGACCAACATATCTCCTGGTAAAGATCTTTGGTTTGTGAAATGTAGAGATGGCTGGCCAACAAAAAACCGAACAAGGTAGGGTTTAATTAAATGCTTACCTTTTGAAATCCTATTGTCTAAGGCATTAGGCTATGTATAATGAGGACAAGTATAACCAGATTGACACTAAAATTTCAGTAAGTGGGGAGAAGTTTGAAACAGATGTTCTTACAGTCTTGAGCAAGAAAGCTTAATAAAACTCAGTGGACTCCTAATTACTAAAGGTGTGTTAATGAAAACTCAGCTGGCCCATTTAGGGCTATATAACCCCTTCTACAAAAGAGGTACTCTAAACTCTAGTTCACCCTCCTGATCAATTAGGATTGCTACTGCAGTGTGACTTTAAATCCATCAAGTGTTAAGTAGTGAGGATTTGATGGCTCCAACTATCCTATGTTTAAAAAAAAAAAAGGGTTCAAATTTGTTCTAGATACACTAGAGGTGAACTTGGTCTAGCATCTCTTGGCCTTAGTCCAAGCTGTAAAAGAAGAGTCTGTCCAACACTAACATTTTGCATTTTGATTAAAGCTTTTGCAAACGCTGTAACAAAGCCCCGTGTAAAAGGTTGCTTCCAGTTGCCTCAGATGGCAGATTTCTGTCTTTGAGCAATCTCAGATGGTATCTAGTGCCAGATTTGACAGAAATAGTGAATTGCTCTTAGTGTTGCTACTGTGTGTATTAAGAATTTCACAAATGAAATTGTGCAAAGTCCAATATAAAATTCTCCTGGGAAAAGAATTGGAGAATGTGCTAGCTGAAACACATACCCAGAGCTATCCCAGAAGGTACAAAGGCAGGCTGCAGTAATGCACTTCCCAGTAATGCCTACATAGCAGAAGGACAGCTGGCAAACCCTGCTCTTCCTCATGGTGTAAGTTCACTCCTGGAATTACTGCTTTGGGGCTGGAACCTACCACCCTTCCTCATATGATGTAGTAGCTTACTTGACAAGTAAGCAGATGGGGTATTAATGGATGGGCAGAGTCTGGTCCTCAGGATATATCTACATTGCAATTAAACACCTGTGGCTGGCCCATGTCAGCTGACTTGGGTTTATGGGGCTTGGGCTACAGGGCTGTTTAACTGTGAGGTAGACATTCAAGTTTGGGCTGGAGCCTGGGCTCTGGGACCCTGCAAGGGGGAAGGTCCCAGCCTTGTCTGAATGTCGACACCACAATTAAACAGCTCCTTAGCCTGAGTCAGTTGATATAGGCTAGCCACAGGTGTTTAATTGCAATGTAGATATACCCTCAGTGAGTTGGAGTTAGATAGATTTGTAGGTCAATGTATCAATTCATCCTTGAATACAATTGAATGTGCAGGCTCTAGAGTCAAAGATCTTAAACATATAGTTTGTCTGTTAGTAATTACCTTTTTGCCTTGCATCGCAGCCATCTGCAAGTTTGTCTAAATGCATGTTACACTTGGTACAAGTTGGAGTTCCCATAAAAGGTTCCAGCTCTCTGAAAGTTATTGTAGGAAAAGGTTCCAAATAGGACAAAATACTAAACTGCACCTAGTCTTCAGCCTGTCTCACCAGTCCATGGTTTGCTTTCTTACTAACCCCTATGTTACAATTTTGAACTTAAAAATAAAAAAAAGCAACCTTTGCATTTTACCAGGTATTTCTTCCTATCATCCATTTCTCCCCTTTCTTTCCTTAGATCAGCTTTGAATCTGCACTGAAGGTTTTTCTGAAGACTTGCACAAAAGGACCTAACTATCCAAAACATATGAGAAGACTACTGCAGAAAATTACATAGGTGGAGAGACATTTATGCAGTTTGTCTTAGTACCACTTACTATTCAGGACAGAAAACTCTGTCTTGAACTGATGCAGGCAATATTTCTGGTGAGGAGTGATCCATATGCATGCAGTTGCTGTCCTAGAATAACTTATTAAAATTACTAAACTCATCCTACTTAGGGGAGTCTGGTTTGTGCATTAACCTACTTTTCCTGATCGGTGGTATGCTCTGCATAGTCTATTCCCAATTGTCCCAGTAAATTGGAACTATCAACAAAGTTGAGATAAATCTGTGCCTTGGTTCTAGTCTATGTGCCATAGAAGTCAAGGGGAAATTGATTTATCTGATCAGAATAGCTGATGACAAAGCTACTGAGGATGCATGACAGTGTCTGTATAGCTTAGGGGGACTACAGAATCTAAAATTGCACTAGATGATGTGGAAGAAGGGGTAGACCAAACCAGCAAAGGGTAAAAAGTCTAAGGTAGTCTCTCCTCTAACTTCCATCTTCTCTCCATTCTGTCCTTTGCTTTTCCCAGAGACCATTACTGTAGATCTGCCGGATAGTGTAGTACACATGGCTAATCTTGTAAAAAAGTCCAATACTCCATCCCACTCTGTTCTATAGAGAAAGCAGATCCAAATATGTACTGAAGTTATTGGCAGCTACTTTCCTTCAAAATGTTTGTTCTGATAAATGTCAGTATTTTATTTCAACAAGGACTATCCAGTACTTGCTTCATGCAGATTGTATCCTGAAGAATATAGAAGGGCAACAGCCATCTACTTACTGTATACTTGGAAGATATCTGTACTGCTTCAGGCAAACTTGACATTCAATGATATGTATTTTGAGGATGCATTCACCTCTGCAAACTGAACTTGAATGCAACTGCAGCAGCAAGGCACATTTTAAGATTTTGTGTGAGTAAGTGCACACACATGCACTTGACAGGGTTTGGGTACTAAATTAACCTACAACATAGAACCATGCTTCCCCCCCCAAAAAAAAAGTATTTTAAAGTTATTTTTATTCCATGATTCCAGAGAAGCTTGATTTTGTAATGGAATTAATCTAATCCACTCTGCAGGAATCTACTGGCCCAATTCTTGCAGGTACTCTCTGCTTAGGCCAGAGGTGACCTGACTGTCTTTTCAGGGGTGGGGGCATTTTAATATATTTGGGATCACTCTTGGCTTTGGTGTTAAAGTGCAATGCTTTCTACACAAACGCCAAAAGCTGCTATGAGCCTGATGCTTTAAGTTATGAAGACCATCATCAGCTAGGTCTCTTTAAAGGGCCAACAAGAGTGTGTTAGTTTGGCTTCTTTCTTAGTGTCTCATTCCAACCAAAGTTAAAATTAACTATACACATTTGGAGAATAGTGTGATGTTTGTCTTGGTTATGTACAGTCTTCAATAATTGAAGCCTCTGGTAACTATCTGTGATTTGTCGCCCATATATTTATACAATGGTCTTGAAGCTCTATTTGTATATTACGGTTTTTGTACCATGTGGAACGCTATTTATTTCTCAAATGTACATATGTAAAAAAGTTTAAACTTTGCTTTGGAGTAACAGTTTTTATAAACTTTAAGCAGAAAAATAAACATTTCTCTTGTAGAAATAAGTTGCATAGTTTGTAATTCTGGGAAAGGAAAACACCCTGTAAGTTGGCCACGAAATCTCTCTGCCTATTTTATTCAAACTTATAAACCATACAGATCAAACGCTGTTGCCAGTGAAGTCATTGAGAACAGGATGTGGTTGATAAATTCCGAGGCCAGCATGAAGTTTGTGATCATCTAGTCTGACTTCCTGTATAACTTACACCATAAAACAACTCCAAAATAATTCCCAGAGTTTTTTAGCATAACATCCAATCTTAATTTAAGACTTCAGTAATGTAAAATCCAAGACATTACTTACTGTTAAATGTATGCCTTATTTCCAGTCTGACTTTGTCTAGCTTAAACTATGGTGTTTGAGATCAGTGAACATAAGGGTAATGCTACTCCATCTCCATTGCAAAGTTTTCCAGACTTTAGTGAGGATAGCTTGGGTGCTCTCTGCTATAACTTTGCCTGCGTTTAGATTAGACTCTCTCACTGAAGTGAAGTTATTACACTTGCTTTAAGAAAAAAAGCATAGTCTAGACAAGTTACTGCAGCAGGACAATTTGAGACTTCAGCCATTCTAAACACCCTCATTTACATTCCTCCAAATTAAAAAAAAAAAAAAAGCTATTGACAATGTTCTGTAACAAACCTGCATTGCCAAAAGGATGACCTTCCCTTTGAAAAGGAACTGCAAAGTGAGTGCGTTCTGAATTTGCACATGTGTATGTTAAAAACGGGAGGTATGGTTGATTATGCAAAGAAAATAGCTACTTTTTGGAAAGGTAGCATAGAAATGATCAAGTAAGGTGGCTTTTCAATGTACATGCTTAGAATCAATCTTCATCCAACTGACAACTCTCTTGTAACAGTGCCACACAGAATTCCCCAGAGTAACCTCGACTCACCCCAGTTTGAGCCCCAATACCAGATTGTTAGCAGGAGTACTTCAGATTTTCTCCTTATCTAGATGTTACAGCGGGCAAGTGGTACCATCTCCTCCCATGCAGACACTTCCCAAATGATAGAGCAAAATCAATGCCTTGAATTGAACTGGAAGCCAGTACTGGTGTTTAGCACTGGAAACCATGGAGAATATGCTACACAGATTTTCCACAAGTGAAGTTCCAAAGGTAGCCTCACATGTAGCATATTGCAATAATCTGAGGAACTGAAAGTTATGATCTTGAAACAACAATGGTAATGAGTTGTGATTTTACTCCTGCTAGAATGTATAAGTCCCAACAGAAATTATACAGTTCACTGGCTTCCAAGGAATTTTTTCTAGCCTGGTAGTGAACACACAAAATTTAGCAAATTTTAAAATGCTGACACTTTCACACAGAAACTTTATACTGCAGATAAGAAAGGATATAACAGCCTTTCCTAAGGCCTTGGCTACATTACAAAGTTTTGTCGGCAAAAGTTATGCCACTTTAATTAGAATGCTTTAATTAAAACGGCAGTTACATGTCCACACTAGCAGCTCTTGCATCGACAGAGAGAGCAGTGCACTGTGGTAGCTATCCCACTGTGCAACTGGCCGCAGGGTGCTTTGGGCAGGGTTTGCAATACCTCATGGGGCAGGTACAGCGTCACATGATGCAGGTTTCTCAATCTCATTGTTCCAGGGGTGTCTTAGTAGATTGGCAGCCGCTTTTCAACTGAAGTGTGTGCAGGGAGGGAGAGGAGAGCAGTGTGTTTGGGAGGAGAGGGGTCAGACAACAGGCAGGGGAAAGGGGACCCCCTACCCCATGTCAGCTCCCAGCTCTGCTGCTCAGCACAGCTGTCTCTTCCCCAAGCAGCCCGCTCTGCCTGCGGTTCTGTGATTCCCTCTGCGTTCTCCTACGGAAGTGGCATCCCCAGTGTTCTTAGTGCAGGGGAAAACAGCAGTATTCCACCTTAATGATTTGCTCTCTTTGTTCCCAGAACAGAGCAGCACCCACAGTTGTCAGATGGGGCGCATGCCTGCAGGGAAGCAGAGATCTAAACAGTAAGCAGAGCGGTCACTGCAGGCATTGTGGGATGCTGGTGGAAGCCAATTATGTTGACAAAACAAACAGCAGTGTACGCGGACGCTTTGTCGCTTTAACTTTGCCGCAAAAAGCTTTATGCCTCTCATTGAGGTGGTTTTATTTTGTAAGCAAAACAGCAGAGTTTTGCCGCCAAAAGTAGTTTTGCAGTGTGTACACCCCCTTCCCCCTATTTTGCTGACAAAACTTTGTAGTATAGATAAGGCCTAAACAAGAACTGCCCCAGACTCCAAACTTAGTCAAATGGAATCAGATCTCTTTCTGAGGTTTGAAAAAAGAATATACTGTTGTACATCCCTACCGTTTTTGTTCTAAGACACTCTGCAAAACGTTTCACCCAGCTCTAGGAGTTTCATGGCCAGCATTACAAAGAAGATATAGAAGGCAGAGTATTCCAAGTAAATTCCTTCTGACACAGATTGCCACAAGAAGGAAAATTGAAGAGGGGTTGAAGGGATAACATTCTTGTTACTAACATAAGATGCCACCAATAAATTCTTTCCTGGTCACACTATTCTGTCTCTTATAATCAGTGATCCTAGTTATAAAGGGATGGGCAAATTGGTTGAGATAAAAAAAGAAACTACCCAATACTTGTACCAAAGCCAAGTCTGGTTAAATTTTTCATGTGCAGCCTCCTTTTGGCTAACAAAATATCAACAGCAAGGATGCTTTTAGTTTCAGCTGAGCAAAATATACCTCAAGAAGTGGAGTACCTTGTGTAACATTATCTAATTAAAATATGACCAGGCAAATCATTGTTGCCACCACTGTTATATAATTGAAACAAATCTTATACAAAGTGTGACACATGGCCAGAAAGGGTTAAGCAGTTTGCAGGCTAAATGACCCAAAGCCAACCTTTAGAGACATGTTAGAAGAGTATGCAAATGGTAATTAGGGCCATTCCATGGTAGATAGGCTAGAAATTTGAAATGCAAACCTATATTGTTAGAGGTGATACTACTTGTATGTGTGTACTCATGTCTTGTTAAAGGTTAGCCATGTAAACAGACAGTTCCTGTCTGCCACTATAGCTATTAATTCAGAGCATGTTGGGTGCAATAATGTCATTGTCTATATGTCTCTTTGAAGTTTATGACAGACTGCCTAATGAATAAATTGCCTTATGTTAATTTGTGTAACTAATTACTGGTGGTGCTTAGGAAACAAGTCTCCATAATTGCCTATTGTTCACTGAAGGACTCCAACCTGTCAAAGACCTGAAACTGTATAAAAAAGGGCTAGGGTCGTCATCCTTTTTATCTCATATCTACTTGATGCTTCATGCAGGGGAAGCTTAAGCCCAACATTGAGATCTCTAGTCCTAACCTGGAATCACCCTGAATATAAGCATCATATGTATACTGATCTTTTAACCAACACTCTCACTCTTTTCTTTTTTTAAAAAATGTTAGTTTAGTTAATAAGAATTGGCTGTAAGCGTGTACTCAGGTGAGATCTGGAATATTCAATAACCTGGGAGGTAATGTGTCTGATCCTTCGGGATTGGTAGAACTTTCTTATATGATGAATAAGATTTCCAGTAATCCTCATCATATTTGACTTGGGTGTCTGGGTTGAGGACTGAGGCTAGGTTGCTTTAAGGGAACTATGTTGTTGGCTTCTGGGTAACCAGTGAGGTTACTATAGAAACTGTTTTGTGCTGGCTCGGTAAATCTAAGTATTGGAATATCTGCCAGCTTTGGAGATTGTCTGCCCCATTCTTTGCAGTTCACCATAATTGAGTAGCCTCAGTGAGCTCCCCTGGGACTCTGGTCACACCTTGAGATCACCCTTATTAGTCATTTTCCTCTCAGAAGAGACTACTCCAGAGTATCCTGAAATGTTAGGCAGAAGAGGACCTGTGTTTTTACAGATCTCCATGAAGCAACCACATTTTGTTATTCCCTAGAATGATCTGTTACAGTCATCTTGTGGGAAAGCCCAATTAATAATACATGTACAACCATAGATCTCAAATAAATATCAAATAATGCTAGCAATTGTGCTATAAAGTATATTAATATTGACACATCTATTTTACAGATGTGTAAATTAAGGCAGAGTTCACTGGCCTCAGTCAAATGCATTTGTTGGTCTCAGAACTATCAAACAGGAATCCACATGGCAAGACCTACCACCATAATGGGTATTAACTTGCACCACTGCAAAAAGTCTCAGAAGAGAGGCCAAGAACTGACTGGGCATGGAGAATGGTAGTGCTTCCTGGATAGGATTGAGGCACATTGGATGGGAACCTTTCAGCGCTGTCTCCTGTTCTGTGGGTAAAGTAATGCCCAGTGCTGTTAACCCAGCATCTTTCAGAGAGTTGTGACAAAGTTCCTCCTCTATCTTGGTGGGTCCTGCACTTATTGGCGGATTTTCTTGCCTCAGAGATTCACCATGTGGGTTGGGGAACAGCCCAGAGACCTTCCCCTCTGGAAGAACCCACAGTCCAGGTCAATTGGGAGGTTTGGGGGGAACCCAGGCCCACCCTCTAATCTGGGTTCCAGCCCAGGGCCCTGTGGACTGCAGCAGTCTATAGTGCTTCCTGTAACAGCTGCATGACAGCTACAACTCCCTGGGCTACTTCCCCATGGCCTCCTCCAAACACCTTCCTTATTCTCACCACAGGACCTTCCTCCTGGTGTCTGATAACGCTTGTGCTCCTCAGTCCTCCAGCAGCACACCCTCTCACTCTCAGCTCCTTGCACCTCTTGCTCCCAGCTCCTCACACTCCCACCACAAACTGAAGTGAGCTCATTTTAAAACCCAGGTGCCCTGATTAGCCTGCCTGAATTGATTCTAGCAGCTTCTTCTTAATTGGCTCCAGGTGTTCTAATTAGCCTGCCTGCCTTAACTGGTTCTAGCAGGTTCCTGATTACTCTAGTGCAGCCCCTGCTCTGGTCACTCAGGGAACAGAAAACTACTCATCCAGTGACCAATATATTTGCCGTCTACCAGACTCCTGTACCCCATTGGTCTGTCACAGAGTATATAAACTCTTTAAAAAACAGCCACCCCCCACTTGAGGCACAGAGAGAAATAACTGACTGGCCTAACTGTTACTCAACAAATCAGTGGAAGAGCAGAAACAGAACTCAAACGTGCTGATCCAAATCAACTGTGCTAATCACTAGACATGCACTCTCTCCCCAAGAGGCTTTTATACATATCAGACAAATATTCAGACTTTTGGGCACTTATCTAAAACCTTCTTGTTTTCACCCATCTCCTGCTTATACATCTACCCATACAGAAGAGAAAAGCAGCTGAAAACCCCATTTTGTCATTTCCCATTTTGTACTTGTGCAGTTGATTGTGTGGAGTACTTCTCAAGTGGAATACTTTGCAGTTGTCCTTATTGACTTCCCATCCTTGGTATGGAAAAGAAAGGAAAAGCATTCAGTATTACTTCAGAGTGCTCTAGCAGAAACACTTTTAATTAACAAAGAGGTTAGCATTTGTGTACCGAATATTTTCCTTATGTTAATAAATAAAGCCCAATCAATCAAAGTCAAATGATATTTTGGCTTGCATGTAAGCAACATCTAAAGAGTTTCAACTTGAAGAAACATCTGCTTTTGTTTTTGACTTTGCATACAAATGAAACATTGTGCAACAAACCAACAACAAACTCATGTTCTTTTCAGATGAGTAAGTATCCAAAGAAAGTAATTTACAATTACAGTTAAATTATTAGTTGCTATTATGATATATGTAGCACCTCAAGTATACATGAGGCTATACAGAAGGTGGCCCTTGCTAAATAGATAATTATAGAATCATAGGACTGAAAGGGACCTCGAGAGGTCTTCTAGTCCAGTCCCCTGCACTCAAGGCAGGACTAAATATTGTTTAGACCATCCCTGACAGCTGTTTGCTCTTAAAAATCTCCAATGACAGAGATTCCACAACCTCCCTAGGCAATTTATTCCAGTGCTTAACCACCTTGACAGTTCGGAAGTTTTTCCTAATGCCCAACCTGAATCTCCCTTGCTGCAATTTAAGCCCACTGCTACTTCTCCTATCCTCAGAGGTTAAGGAGAACAAATTTTCTCCCTCCTCCTTGTATGTACTTTTATGCACTTGAAAACGGTTATCATGTCCCCTCTCAGACTTCTCTTCTCCAGACTAAACAAACCAAATTTTTTCAATCTTCCCTCATAGATCATTTTTCTAGACCAGAACTGGACACAATACTCCAGTTGAAGCCTAATCAGCACGGTGTAGAGCAGAAGAATTACTTCTCATGTCACTTCTGCTTATACGTCCCAGAATGATTTTTTTTTGCAACAGTGTTATTCTGTTGACTCATTTAGCTTGTGATACACTATGACCCCCCAGATCCCTTTCTGCAGTACTCCTTCCTAGGCAGTCATTTTGTACTTGTGCAGTTGATTGTCCCTTCTTAAGTGGAGTACTTTGCATTTGTCCTTATTGACTTCCATCCTATTTACTTCAGACCATTTCTCCAATTTGTCCAAATCATTTTGAATCCTCCAAAGAACTTGCAAACCCCTCCCAGCTTGGTATTGTCTGCAAACTTTATAAGTGTCCTCTCTATGCCATTATCTAAATAACTGATGAAGATATTGAACAGAATCAGACCCAAAAGTGATCCCTGCCCTTGTCCCAAATGGTTTACAATTTGTGGCCCCACTTCTGCAGAGATTTAAGCACAAGTTTAGTTTTGTCCATTGGTGTAGTCATGATGAAGTCAATGAGACTGCTCAGAGCACATAAAGTTAAGCAAATGCATAAGTCTTTGGAGGATCAAGGCCTCAGGGCCCAATCTGATTCCCATTGAAATTAATCGGATTTTTTCCGTAGACTTCAGTGGGGGTTGGATGAAGCCAAAGGCACGACTCTGCTGAACACTGATCCTGCAAGGTCACAAGCACTCAATTCCTGTTGAAGACACTCGGGCTCAGATCCACAAAGCGATGCAGGTGTTGCTATGTCTAACTTTTAGGTGCCTGGCCATCCAGTGGACTCCAAAAGCCCTGGGTTAGATGCCTAGGTTCCCTATAGAATGCATGGGAAGAGACAGATGCCTGAGAACGGGATCCACAAAAACCAGCACGCTAGGCACGGAGCCGCCTAAGCTAGCCAGTAGCAGATGCTGATGAGAGGGAGTTTAGTGCCCAAGTTGGGTCTGGAGGGAGGTGCCTATCTCTGCTTGGGATCCCCAGGAGAGGGTTCCTGGCTGGAGTCAAGCACCTGAGCCCATTTCGTCTAAAAATGGTGAAGATGCAAAATGACGGGGGTGGGTACAGGGTGAGAAGGAGTAAGATGACAACTCCCTTATATCTTTTAGCCCAGGGGTTAGGGATCTCACCCAAGATGTGGTTCAATGCCCCCCTCCCTCAATGAGAAGGGATTTGAACAGGGGTTCCTCAGCTCTCAGTTGAGTGCCCCTAACCCACTGGGTTATAGAGCGATTCTCACTATCTGAGATTTTTTTTTTTTTTTTTTTTGGCAGAGGAAGCAGATGGGGCTCCACTGAAGGGCAGGGTCAGGAAAGGAGTGGAAGGCTGCACCAGTGAGAACTGCTCCCCCGCCCCCAGACAGAGTTCCCTTCAGAGTGGCCCCTCTGCTTTCTCTTCACAGTGGGGGAGTGAGAGGGGCAGCGAGCCGGGACCACTACACTGAGACCATCCCCCCCCCCCCCACCCCCAGTGTGCACAGCGCACCTCTCCCCATGCCCTTTGTTTTCAGCTTTTACTGATTTCCCCTCCCCCCACATTTTTTAAATTTTAGAACAAACACTGATAAATTCCTGGGAAATAAAAATCAAAACAGAAAACAAAGGGCCTTAACAACATCCCATAGTCTAGGCAGGAAGCAATCAAATTATTTTTGTCAAGGTCCAAATTTCTTGGTCAAGGTACAGGGTCGAGGTCCAGACTCCAGATCAAATACAAAAACAACAATAATGATAGTAATAATACTAAGTAAATAAAGAGATTTCACGGTCCATTCAAAAGCATCTGGTGGTCCAGATTTGGCCTGTGGTCCGCTCATTAACTACCCCTGCTTTAGTGGTTAGGGTACTCACCTGAAAGGCAGGAAACCCCTATACAAATCCCCTCTCATCAGGCAGAGCAGGAAATTGAACAGGGGTCTCCCACACCCTGTGTCAGCCTCATGGAGTTCACTCACCAGAGTAGTGCCTCCTCCTGGCCATCTTGGGGATTAGCTCTCAGCTGGTGTGCCCTCTCCTGGTGATGTCTCCCCCGCCACTTTCTCTCCTGCAGAACTGTCGCAGCCCAGGAACTGCAGTGTCCTTTTCCTGAGTCGGCCCTCTCGCCACGTCAGCATCTGTGTTTTCCCCCTTCCAGGGGTGGGGGTTCAGTATCTCCATGAATAGTCCAGCCACTTCCCCAGAGGCAAGTGGGAGGGGGACCCGGGCCTGCCCACTTCTCCAGGTCCTGGCCCAAGGACCCTGTAGATAGCAGCCTCCTGCTGCCTCTCCTTAACTTTTCTGCCAATACTGCTTCAATTCTCTGGGCCATTTCCCTTCAGCCCTAGCACCTTCTTCACCCTCTTCTCCAGTCCACAAGTCCCAGCTGCCAGCCAGGTGCTCACTCATGCACACCTGGTCCCTGCCAGCAACTGCTCTGTCCAAGGTGCTACCTTCCTGCAGCCCACTAGGAACACAGTCCTCTCTCCTTGGGCTCCCTGCAGCAACTGACTGCCTGTGGCCCTTCAGCTCCTTTTATTTTAGCCTGCTGGGCCCTAATTGGCTGCTCTGTGCAGCCTCTTTCCAATTGGCTACTCCCTGTGCAGCCTCCCTAGATTGCTTTTAATCCCTTCCTTTCCGGTGTGGTGTGGACACCCCATTCCAGGTGAGTTTCCTAACCACTGGGCTAAAGGTTATAGACCACCAGCCTACCTCCAGCTGTTTTGTGTGGAGTTAGGCATGCTCTCAGCACACCTCCCAGATTGGACAGGTAGAACAATGCCTATCTGCACCTTATTTGATGATCATCCTAAGGCTTAGGCATGAGATAGGCATCCAGTTGCTTGTGTGAGGCACCAGTGCATGTACCCAGAGACAGAGACGTAGGCACCTAGGTAATGTTCACAGCAAACCTTTAGGTGGTGAGTGAGTTTAAGCACCTACAGGGTAAGGCAGGAGCTAAACATAGTTTTTGTGGATTGCAGTAGAGCCTAAATCCAGGATTTAAGCACCTAAATCTCTTTGTGGATCTGGGCCTAGGTGAGGAGGATACTCAGCACTTCACAGGATTGGGCCCTAAAAGGTACAACGCTAGAAGATTAGCTTCACATTTTTGTTGGGTCTCATCTTCCCAGCACCCCCAGTTGCTGTCCTAAACTCTTATCTTAATTCCAAGCAAGTTGCAGTAACAATAACATTGAAATGCGGATTTTGATTGATATGATAGTCCAGCCTACAGGTACTTAAAGGGACACCATTAACTTTAAATCTAGTGTGCTTTTTAAAATTGAGCCCAAAGTAGCTCCAGATCCTATACTTGTTCCAAAGTCCCTTTACCAACTTTTTTGTCTATTTTGTTATTTCTTTAAATGTTCTTCTCCCCCCTATTGCTGAGTGAAAGGCTGTCAGAGACAATTGGGAAAACTGACAATACAGAAGAAAGAGCAAAACTGATTGTATGTAATCTTTGGGTGGGCTAGAGTTTATGTCACCGCTCCTCTCCTAGTGCTTAAACACTGGAAACAAAATTCCTCTGGAAAAGCACATGGAGACCCAGAATTCACTCACTAAGGATTTTCAGCAAGGATTGCACAGGGTCAACCTCCCCACAATCAAGTCCAAAAGATCAAAAGGAATGAACTTAATTATGAGTACCAACTTTATAAAATCTTATAATGATAAAGAAAAATAATAATTGCTTAATTTCGACTACATAACAAGACTATTTCATAATCCACTTACATTATCTTCACAATTATACAGAAATATAATCAAAAATGTAAATCTAAACTGATCAGGCCTCACAGAAACTCAGTGAGAAGTAACTCAGAAGGTTGAATTCACTTGAGTCTCCAAGTCTTTGTTCATCAACTCTCTATAGTTTGCTGAGTCTAAAGCACTACAATAACTTCCCTCCTCTTGCTTGCAGACATCTCCATGAACTGCTGGAGTCATTCAATTAGCTAAGTATCAGAGGGGTAGCCGTGTTGGTCTGTATCCACAAAAACAACGAGGAGCCCGGTGGCATCTTAAAGACTAACAGATTTATTTGGGCATAAGCTTTCGTGGGTAAAAAAAACCCACTTCTTCAGATGCATGGAGTGAAAATATAGATACAGGCATAAATATACTGGCACTTGAAGAGAAGGGAGTTACCTTACAAGTGGAGAACCACTGTTGACAGGGCCAATTCAACTCCTTCCAAGTGTAGTTCCAAAGATGAAGCAGCTGAAAAAGGATAGTTTTCACTGTTGTCTCTGCCTCTCCCCGTGATTGTCCTGTTCTGTGTGGTAGTGAGCAGCCAAGCAGGGAGCCTGTATGGGGCACTGAGAACTGCGTCTTAAAGAGGACAGGCTCAGCCACCTAAAGACCAGTCAGGATCCAACACAGAAGCTGGGGAAAACACTGCATCCTTCCTGTGACTTTGCAGCAGGTAGGGAGCACGACACTTGGTAGCCAGCTCTTTCGGTCAGTGGATTTTATGATACGGAGGCCAGTCCACTAAACTGGATTGAAACCACTGATATTTTTCATATAAGCCACTTAATTGTGGGTAGACTATAATGACTTTCAACCACTATTAGCCCTACCAGGGTTTGACCTACTGACCTAATAGTAGACAGTTTAGGTACCCGAAGCCTATTACCCAACCCCTGAGCCATGCAGTCTTCCGAGGTCAGCTGCATTTAAAGTTTTTAAAAAGCAGTTGCTCCAGAAAGTTATCCACATCCAAGTTTGTGTATGAGAAGGGGGGTAGAGGAGAGAGACCTGAAAAATGTCCTACAGCATAAAATGCTGGGTTTTAAACACATCAGTAACTCAATGTAAATTTTACTAAGAACAAACATGAGAAATTGCAGCTTGAAGATCAATGATTTATAGCCCCCTGAAAACAGGGTCTTGGAATAAAAAGTGCCTCCTCCACTGTAACTCCAGCACAACTACCATGACAATGGATACCATTACGGAGTGTGTAAGGTCTATGGATACCACTGGAGACTTCTGATTGGCTGACATTAATGTCTGACCCACGGCTGATAGGATAATGATTATTGTTTTTCAAAAGTCAAGTGATTGGGAGTAAGGACGCTGGAGGGAAACAAGGGCCAGGAAATGGGAGGAGCGAGGCTTCTATGGTACGAAGAAAATCATTGTGTTTTTCCTGTACCTAAACCCCATTGTTTTAGCAAAATAAATGTTCTGTTATAGGAACTTAGCATCTCTCTTCTTTCTTCCCACAGCAGAACTCACACCCTACAACATGCATCTAATACACAGTAATGTGTATTCTGATGTTTTAAATATAAATTCCAGCTCACATTGGAGTCAACAGGAGTTTTTCCATCAACTCCAAAGGTCCTTGAAGTACTTAGTGCCCCTGACATCCTGTAACTTCAGTGGCAGGTGAGGTTGCTCAGCACCACAGCAGAGGATCAGGCCCTTCATTATTAATCTCACTACATTGAGAGAGTCTGAATTAAGTACAGCCCCAATCCTGCAAAGACTTATGAGCATGCTTACTTTATGCACTGCAAGTACCACCATTGATTTCAATGTGACTACTCACAATTCATAAAGTTAAACAGGTGTGTAAGTCTTTGTTGCAAAGAGTCCTAGGGTAGCAGACATCTGGGCATGCCAATATTGGTTACTTTCCCATACAGCCTGGCAAAGTGTGTGCACAGCAGTGTAAGGACTTCTTGTTTTAGCTCTTATGCACCCTGCATGAAAATCTAAGACTAGTATTTTTAATGTAGTAACACACACACACACACACATACACACACACACTGCAGCCTGGTCTACACTAAAGTGAGGTTGACATAAGCTACCTTGCATCAACCTAGTTGTGCATGACTATACAGAAGTCAATTTGTCGCCCACTGATGTAAATGCCCCCTTACAGCAACATAGTAACACTGCCTCTCTGAGCGGTGTTGAACCATGGTGGATGTATGGAGGTCAACGCAGCATGAGTGTAGACTCTGTGTTACTTATGTTGACCCTAACAGTCCTCCAGCAGCTGTCCCACAGTGCCCAACACTGACCGCCCTGGTTACAGTTGTGAACTCCACTGTTCAGGAGACTGGAAGCCCCCCCTGCAAATTTTTGAAATGCCTTTTCTTGATTGTCCAGCTTGGTGAACACACCTACCAGCTCCCCACTGTTGTGTGCAACTGCCCAGCTGACCATGCTGGCTACACGCTCCAGACATGCTCTGGGTTGGAGTAGTCCGGAGATATTGGATCTCCTGGGCCTGTAGGGAGAAGAGGCTGTGCAAGCACAGCTACGGACCAGCCATAGAAACGTGGACATCTACAAGCAGATTGCACAGGGGATGCAGGAAAACGAGTACAACAGGGACCAGCAGCAGTGCTGTGTGAAAGCGAAGGAACTTTATCAGGCATATCAGAAGGCCAGGGAGGCCAACAGTTGAGCTGGTGCTGAGCTGCAGACCTGCCACTTTTACAAAGAGTTGCATGCCATACTTGGTAGAGGCCCCCACCATCAACCACTACCCCACTCTGTATACCTCCAAGGAGCCTGAGCCACAGGCCCATGGCATGAACAGCAAGCACCACAAAATTAATAGATGCATTGACAAGGTTATATTCATAGATGTGCACCAAGCCCCACACAATTCCTAGCAGGGCCAGCTAGAGCACAGTGAACCACAACACATTACTGTGTCTCACTGTTTAAGGGCTCTTTCCAAGCCTTCCTGAGCTATATAACTCCATGTTGAGCTCTTCTAATAGCCCTTGTGTCTGGCTGTCCAAACCCAGCAGACAGCCGCCCCAGCGGCAACTTTCCTCACTTTGCTTCACAGATATTATGCAGGACACAGCAGGCAGCTATAACCACCGAGATGTTTTTGCAATGAGATCCAATCTTGTAAATAAACAATACCGGCGTCCCTTCAGTCTACCAAAAGCTCATTCAACTGTCAATCTGCATCTTCTGAGTCAGTTTTTGACTCTTTCCTTGGTAATGTTGAGGTGGCTAGTGTATGGCTTCATGAGCAGGGGAGCAAGGGGTAGGCTACGTCCCCCTAGGATCACTAATGGCATTTCAAGATCCCCAATGGTAATCCACCACTCAGGAAAGAACGTCCCTGCTTGAAGCTTTCTGAAGAGTCCTGTGTTCTTAAAGATGTGTGAGTCACGCACCTTCCCCCACAGTAACACATCAGCAGCCCCTGTCTGCTCCCCCCTCTGCCCCCAGTGTCTCCCACCCGCCAGCAGCACCACCGATCAGCACCTAACATGCCATCCCTGCGCCTCCCACGATCAGCAGTTGTGGTGTGCAGGAGGCTCGGTGGTGGGGTAGGGGAGCAAGGGCGCGGCAGACTCAGGGGAAGGGGCAGAGGCCTAGGGGGAAGGAGTGGGGCTGGGGCCTGGGGCAGAGCCAGGGGTTGAGCAGTGAGCCCCCTGTAGCACATTGGAAAGTTGGCGCCTGTAGCTCCAGCCCCGGAGTCGGTGCCTATACAAGGAGCCGCATATTAACCTCTGAAGAGCCGCATGTGGCTCCAGAGCCACAGGTTGGCCACCCCTGGTCTATATGATCAGAAATAACAATATTTTCTTCTTTTCTAGTTAATTTAGTGCTGGTGGAAGGTGCTGGGTCATTAGCAATCTGGGGTGTATCACCTCTGGGTCACCATGTTAAAAATCTATATAGCCCCATTCCACACCCTTAAAAAAGGGTATCATGTGCCCCGTAACAACATGAAGAACAGGAGGACTTGTGGCACCGTAGAGACTAACAAATTTATTAGAGCATAAGCTTTCGTAGGCTACAGCCCACTTCATGGGCTGCTAGCAGGGTTTGAAGTCAGACTCAGCACACATCACTGCCCTCTGAGCTGAAGGGCTGATTACTTATGGCGAGGTGCTGATTTGACAGCATGAGAATGACAAGTTCTAGCCACAGCACACGGAGTAGGCTTCAACAAAGAATGAAGTTATGAATGGGAATAACATGCTTGTCTACATTATCTGAGACAAAGTGAAGTGGGTGCTTATGCTGTGCTTCAGGGCCCAAAGCTCATCTTCAGCCAAGATCAAGGAAATTATTTTTAACAGGTTTGTCAATAAACAATGGTTAAAGGCAGGTTGCTCTGTTGTAAGGCCAGATGCTGTTTTCATCATACTGGTGCAAATCCAGGGACTCTATTGATACTGGTGTAATAAGAACAAAAGCTGGTTCTTAATTAGCTTATTGGTGTATATGCTATTGGGACTTTTGCTGTGCTGAACACCTTCCTTTCCTAAAGAATCAGAAGGCACTGAGGGTGGGATCCACAAAGGGACATGGGTGTTGCAATGCTGAGCATCATGGCACCTAGATAATCACAGGGTCATAGAATATCAGGGTTGGAAGATACCTCAAGAGGTTATCTAGTCCAACCCCCTGCTCAAAGCAGGACCAACCCCCAGACAGACCCCTAAATGGCCCCCTCAAGGATTGAACTCACAACGGTGGGTTTGGCAGGCCAATGCTCAAATCACTGAGCTATCCCTCCCCCCTGAGGGCTACAAAGCCCATTTATGCACCTGGGCTCCCTATACAATGAGTGGGACGAGAGAAGCACCTAAGAACGCGCTCCACAAAAACCAGCACACTAGGTGGAGCGCCACCTGGGTTAGCCAATGGGAAATGCTGATGAGAGGTGTGTGCACTAAGCCCTGCCCCTCTCTGGGGGACAGGTGCCTAGGTGAGCTTAGTGATCCATGAATGGGAACCCACCACCTGGAGTCAGGTGCCTTAGGCATCTAAGCTGCTTTTTGAAGGAATGAGTTAGGCACTTGCCTTGCTCCACACAAAACAGCCACAGGAGGAGGTTGTGACCGCCTTATAACTTAGAACACCCAGTTCAATTCCTCCCTCTCTGCCAGAGGCGGAGAAAAAAAAGACTCCTATTCAAATCCTACCTTGCAGGAGCAAACTCTAACCAGTGAGCTATGGGATATTCTGATACAGGGCTCCTTCAGTCTCATCCTGTTGAAGCCATTGCACTGTGGATAAGTAATGAGAGTCAGTGGAGAAGGGGGACTGGACCCAGGGTCTCCCACATGTGTGCCCTAACGGCTGGACTACAGAGTCATTCACACACATGCACATCATTCCACTGTGGTTAGATATTTAAATAGGCACTGGGCCAGAGAAAGAGACTTAGGGCGTGTCTACACTTACAGCACTGCAGCAGCGCAGCTACACAGGTGCAACGGTGCCGCTGCAGCACTTAGTGCAGATGTTACCCATGCTGACAGAAGAGCTTCTCCCATTGGCATATGTACTCCACTTCCTTGAAAGGTGGTAACTATATGGATGGGAGAAGCCCTTGTATCGAGATTGTGCTGTCTACACCAGGGGTTAGGTCGGTATAACTATGTTGCTCAGGAGTGGGAATTTTTCCACAGCCCTGAGTGACAATTATACCAATATAAGTTGGTTGAGTATACCAGGGCTTAGACGACTGTGCCACTGTCTTCCCCTCAGATCAGGGGTGGGCTAATGTTTTGGCCCAAGGGCCACATCTGGGTATGGAAATTGTATGGTGGGCCATGAATGCTCACAAAATTGGGGTTGGGGGGCAGGTGGGGTGGGGGCTTTGGCTGGGGTTGAGGACTCTGGGGTAGGGCCAGAAATGAGGAGTTCAGGGTGCAGGAGGGGGCTCTGGGGTGGGGCTGGGGATGAGGGATTTGGGGTGTAGGAGGGTGCTCCAGGCTGGAACTGAGGGGTTCAGAGGGCAGGAGGGGGATCAGGGCTGGGATGTGGGCTCTGGCGTGAGGGTCAGAAATGAGTTCAGGGTGTGGGAGGGGGCTCTGGGCTGGGGGTTAGGGGTGCAGGGTGGGGTTGGGGGCTCTGACTGGGGGTGCAGGCTCTGGGGTGGGGCTGGGGATGAGGGGTAGAACTTCAGAGATATGAACAGCTCAGGAATGGAGGTTGTCCATAACTCTGAAATGTTTGTTACTCTGAATAAAATGTTATGGTTGTTCTTTCAAAAGTTTTGAACTGAACATTGACTTAATACAACTTTGAAATTTTACTATGTAGAAGAAAAATGCTGCTTTTAACCATCTTAATTTAAATGAAACAAGCACAGAGATAGTTTCCTTACCTTGTCAAATCTTCTTTAAAATGTTCCCTTTTATTTAATAGTTTACATTTAACAGAATACTGTATTGTATTTGCTTTTTTTTTTTTTTTTTTGGTCTCTGCTTCTGCCTGATTGCGTACTTCTGGTTCCAAATGTGGTGTGTGGTTGACTGGTCAGTTCATAACTCTGGTGTTTGTAACTCTGAGGTTCTACTGTATTAGTCCAATCTTTGCCACCAGTCCCAGCTGACGTAAACTGGTGTAGTCCCAACAAAGCTATTCTAGTTTACACAGCTGAGGATCTGTCCTGTAGAATTTAAACAGTCATTGAATGCCAAGTGCAGGGGAGATTTCCATGCCTATATTGCCCTGCAAAAAGAGCATTCTAGCTTGTTTGTAAAAAAAAAAAAAGATCTATTCCAGTATCAATTCACTGTACAGTATGCCAGGTTGTTTCAACCACCCTTTCATCCTCTTTATTATTTCAGTCCAGAATCATTTTTGTTTTTAACAGACTCATATCATTAAGATGTACATTGTTTAGTCCTCTGGCTGACTAACAGAAATTGTTTTGAAAATTCCTGCTGCGTTTTTTGGTTTTGTTGACCCGCACAAATTCAGTTTTTAACTTTCATTAAAGGCTTTTTTTTTAATTATTAAAAAGAAGCTAAATCTGTTTTGATAATCCTACCGATTTACCTTCTTAAACAGCTTTAGCGGCATTTTCTTTTCCTGACGCAAAATGGAATGCTGGTTGTGCCAAGTTACTCACACTGCTTTCCCAGTGCAATGCTATAGTATTTCATAGCATTACTGGTGACTCAGCATCAGGGAATAAAACTGTAAAATGTAGATGGGTTTGAGCATGTACTGATTTAATTTCTTCAGCCTTCTGTTCAAATGTTTAATTATTATTTTGGTAAGCTGAGGGGGGGAGGGCAGCTATGGTCCTGTGGATTGTGTATGTGTAGGAGTTACTAGACCTGGGTTCTGTGCCCAGTTGTTCCAGTGACTGGCTGTGTGATCAAACTAGACAGGGTGTCCCTTAGATGCCAGGGGTTGCTCATGTGTATGATCAGATGTGAACCTATTGCAGAATATGCAGCAAGTGTGTGCTTGTTGGATACTGTCACCTTATTAAGGAGCCCTGTTGCAAATTCTCCAGAGGCATGGGTACCACTTTAAATGGTCTGCCAGACACAGAAACTAAAAGTGGATTAAGTTGCCTCAAAGGCTAATACACAACTGCAAACTGGATTCAAGGCATGGTCATCTCAGTTATGTATCCAGGGGTCTCACAGACGGCTTGTGATTTCACCGCGATGAGAGGGAAACTCTTTGAAAATGAAGGTCTGACTATCTATGGCAATCATATCATAGACCCACAGGATAACATATTGAAAAGGAAACATGATGGATACTGGGGACCTCACAAAATGCCATGATTGAGCCCAAATGTCAGGTGGTGGCCCAGCAAAGGGCAAGAGCTAAAACAGAAGTTGGAACCATGTGAGTTTTGCAGAATAACCCGAAAAACTCAAAGGCCCTCTCAGATCCACCCACGTTACCTGATGGGCCTTGGATAAGAATACCACGGGCGCAGGGACAAGAAAAAGGCCATACCTACCTGGTACTCATTGACTCGTTTTCTTTATTTGTAGAAATTCTGCTTCTCACTACACCTGCGAGTCAAAAAACAGTAGAAAAGCTACATGGAATCTTTCCTCATTTTGGCATCTAAAAGAAATAGTCACTGACAAAGGGGCACACTTTGAGAGCAGTGAATTACAAGCCTTTGGAATACACTGTGGCTTCAGGCATATTATTTCCAGGTCCCACCACACACCAAGGAATGGAGTGGCAAAGAGAGCAGTACAGATTGCTAGGAGATTTTCACAGCAGAAATCCTATATTAATTCTGCAGAGCTAAATGGCAACCTTTCATTAGTTACTGGAGTTAGCCCAGGTCAGCTGCCTGTGGGTACACAGATGAGAACTACTCTGCTAATTGTGGAAGTAAATTTTGTCTTCAGTGCCCCAAATTTAGAGGTGTTGGAGTTCACAAGCTAGCTGGGTCTGGGCAGCATCCAGAAACTGTCCCAGCTCTGGGTCTCTGAGGCACACGCCCAGGGTGTGGACTCTCTGCCTGAAACCCTTCCTTGGAACATGAGACTCCTACAGTCCATCTGCCGCAGGCCCCCAAGGCCAGTGCTCTGAGGCTTCCCAGTTGCTAAGGCAGGCTTCCTCCACCCCAAGTTCCACCACCATGGACCACTCCAGTTTCCAGTTTAACTCTTTGGGACTCATGGCAGCAGGGCCAGTGCAAGGAAGTTTCACGCCCTAGGAGAGTTACAGATCTTTAAGTAAAGCAACAAAAACCTATACACGCTCTCCCCCAAGTCTATGCTCACCTCTTCTGTGAATACTTAGGCCCAGTCTATGCATAAGGTACCAGGTGTCCGGTTTTTGACCAAAACACCTGATCAAAAAGGGCTTGTGGCAGCTCTGGTCAGCAAGAGTCTCTCTGCAATTCATGCCTGCATCCTCTGTGAAGAAACTCTGTGTTAGGAGTTATGGGATTTGAACTCTAGTCTGTTACCAAGGAAAATAAGATTTCATTTACTTTTCTTAGTCTCTTGTAACAGTCTTTTCATAATCAGTTTCTAGGGTCCATGTCTGCAAAATAAATGTTTTTTTGGACAGCTTAAAGGTAGGAGGGTAACTCAAGTCTCCCACATCTGGAAACACCTTTTAATCACACACTTTATAGTTATAGAGCACCTTTAATCAGGATGATGTTGAAGCATTTACAGGCCATAAGCCAAATTCTGCCTTCAATTATATCTGTGCAACACTATCTTGAGTGCATGAGGGCTTCATGGATGCAAAGTGGAGCAAAAATTTCCACACTGTCAGTATAATAATACAATGAACCAAATTTGGTTCACAGCGACAGTTAATAGGATGTGGATCTACTGGTATAAGAGGGCAGAATCTGGCACACAGGGCCTAATTATTGTTTGTATTACAGAAGCATCATAAGGCCTTAACTGAGATCAAGGCCCCATTGTGCTAGATTCATAGATTCTAGGACTGGAAGGGACCTCGAGAGGTCATCGAGTCCAGTCCCCTGCCCACATGGCAGGACCAAATACTGTCTAGACCATCCCTGATAGACATTTATCTAACCTACTCTTAAATATCTCCAGAGATGGAGATTCCACAACCTCCCTAGGCAATTTATTCCAGTGTTTAACCACCCTGACAGTTAGGAACTTTTTCCTAATGTCCAACCTACACCTCCCTTGCTGCAGTTTAAACCCATTGCTTCTTGTTCTATCCTTAGAGGCTAAGGTGAACAAGTTTTCTCCCTCCTCCTTATGACACCCTTATGACAGATGGGCGCCTCCGTCCCCCTCAGCAGAGAGTCTCCGACCACCACTACCCTACGTTTCCTATTCGCAGTGGTGGCAGCAGACCTCCCAGCCTTAGGGGTACGAGGCTTCTCCTCCTTTACTGTAGGGGGTGATTCCTTCTTTCCTGTATCAAGAAGAGCATAACAGTTACCTATTACCACGGCAGGAGAGTTCGGAGCAGGGGTGGAGCGCTGCCTGCTGCCAGAAGTAACGAGCTGCCAGTGTCCACCCTGAGCCATCTCCTCCTCCACCAGTGGTGTATCAGCAGTCCTGTGTACTGGGACAGCTACCTCAGCTGTCTCCACATTGCTCGTGGATTCGGATGCTCCTCAACCTAGCCACCTCCTCCTGTAGCTCTCCCACCTGCTGCCTGAGAGATTCCACCAGCAGGCACCTCTCACATTGGATGGTCCCCCCAGCCTGGATATCAGTAAGTGGAAATTGCAAGTTACAGTCTCTGCAAAACCACACCAGGATCTGGGTAGAAGCATCCATGCTCAGGCGCTCTGTCTGGCTACAGGCACAGGTGGAGGAGACAGAAGCAGTGCTGGCACAGGTGTTGCGGGTCTTCCTAACCATCGTAAGCCTCCCTCTGTCAAACTCCCGTTTGCAGCCCCCTGTCCGCTGAAAGGGTTGTTAAGCAAGAAGTTTTGAATGTAGTTGGTTTATAGGTTTTAAGGGGAATAAAGGGAAAACAGATAGAACCGGCAAGGGACCCTCGCCCCCTTCCTGCTCCCCTTCCAAACTCCCTTCGAAACTCCCTGTTAGCAGCCCCTGGTCGCAAAAGCTCCCTGGTCGCTTGTGCGCTGCTTTATAAAGCCCTGGCCTGTATGAATGCCCCGCCCACTGATTAAGGCTCAGCCACTTACCAGAGGCTTCTAGCTTTCAAACCTTCCTTTGAAGCTCACAGCTAGGTGCTGTATAAACTCATAGTAAGAGACAGTGACTGCCTCAAAGAGCTGACAGTCTAAGAGCTGGTCTGCATTAGAAAGTTGGGTTGACCCAGCTATGTTGCTCAGGGGTGTGAAAGCCCCAGTGCAGACAGTGCTAGGTCAATGGAAGACCTAGCTACCACCTCTTGGGAGGTGGACTTACTACAGTGACGGAAGTACCCCTAAGTGTCTACACTGTAGAGCTACAGTGGCACGGCTGCAGCGCTGCAATTGTGCCGCTGTAGCATTTCTAGTGTAGACATAGCCTTAATAGACAAGACAGAAAGGCGGGGGGAGGGGAAACAAAGGTACAGAGAGGTGAAGTCATTTACCCAAAATTACAAAATAGACTCCAGGTATCATGACTCTGAATTCCTTGCCTTACCTACTAAATAACCCCACCTCTCCATCTATACCTCCAAGTTCTACAGATAATATTGAAAATAACACAACGTTTTATGAGTGTGACAGAATAAAATTCAGACCTAGAGACACAATTTACCCACCACTGGAATGCAGCCACCTCTGGTGTGAAACGTGCAGCTGCCATTCTATACCTGCTACATTGCACCAAGAATTTGAAGCCTGTTGATGTTTAGTGTCTTAAAATAAGGAAAATCCCTATTATCATAACATTGCACGTGACATTGAATGTGGCAACCAAGTCCTTCAGAAATATTTAGAAAACCTTACTAGTACTTTAAACATCAGACTCTATGTATGCTTAAGGGTCCTGACTACATACAGTGCCTACTCCTCAGTAGGCTCCAAGGATAAGTGGTGTGGGTCTGACGGGGCTACTTTGTCAATGAAAAGATTTCCATTTATTCAGTGGTGCAGGTTTGAACCCATTATATTAAATCCTACCTAAGTTGAGTACATGTCAAGGATTTAGTGGGGGATGGGTAGGTTCATTTTCTTTTATCCTTACTGTCACTAATTGTTCACAGGAATAAAAGCGGCAACAACTTATCCTTGGATACCAGAAACAATTGACTTTCCAGGAGGTTTCTCCTAATCCAAATAGAAAATGTTGATATTCTCAAGAATTCTTGTGATAGAAAACCTGTGACACTCTCACTAATCCAACTGCTTTCTCTGCCAAAATTAACCAATGAACTTATTTCTTTTTTGAAATGTCAACTGCGTGATGGATTGAAGCTGGAAATGCCTTTTTCTCAGGATGAGTTTGTGCTTGGAGCAGAAAGCTGGAATGAGATAAATCCAAACTCATGACATACAGTGGGATATGGTGCAAACTCACCCCATTCTCATTACCATATTAACGCTATGACCTTGTGGTCCACTTTGGCTGCTCCCAGCCCAAGAGCTGGGAGAAAGAAAGCAGAGGAACTATTCTGCTTGAAAGGCTTAGCTGAAGAACTGCCAGGTGGAGCCCAGCCAAAAGGCAGCAGACTGACAGAGTGACCTATAGCATTTAGACAGCAGCAGTTACTCAGGGAAAGAATCTAGCCAAGGAAGCAAAAACACACACAAGTGGATGGAATTCTGCGTAAGGTTAAAATCCAATTTAGGCACTTTATAACTCATTTAAGTCTTGCCTCGCTTTCAAGGGCAGCACAATGATGATGTGTGCACATGAATCCCTATCTCTGCTCGAGATGGATGAGGATTTGCATTTGAAGTGACTCACTGATCCCATTCCCAGGAGGTTTACTTGAGGCAGAGTTTAGCAGGATGCGTGGGTTAGTTTATTTACCCCGGAATTTGGCACACGCTGACTGTTCTACATTCACAAAACATCTGACAGAACATCAGCACTGAATGCAGGCTTTAATTTCACATGCCACATGGAGAAATTATGGGCCTGATTTCTCCTGGGGCTGAGCAATCCCATTGCAGGCACTGGGAACTAAGGATCAAGGCCTAGATAGAGTCTCTGCCCTTGCACTAGGATTCGGAAGAGCTGAAAGCTTTTCTTGGCAATCCTGTCACTTTGACCCAGGGCATGAGTGATATGGGATATGTCTCCACTGCAGCTGGGATGCTGCTTCCCAGCATGAGTAGACAAACACGCTAGCTCTGCTAAGGTAGCATGCTAAAAATAGCGTGACTGCAACAGCAGGGGCAGTGGCTCAGGCAAGCCACCAGAGTACAATCATGCCCAACCCCCTGAGTATGGACTCAGGCATCTAGCCCAAGGTGCCAGGGCCACACTTCTATTTTTAGCATACTAGCTCAAGCAGACCTAGTGTGTGTCTGTTTACCTATGCTGGGAAAACAAACACACTCATCTGCAGTGTAGACACACACATGGTCATGTTACTTATCTGTCATTTGGAACAGAATACTTGAATAGTAAATATACAGTACATATATAGTTTGCTCATTGTAAATGTTTGAGGAGTTGGGTATGAACTCCACCTGGGTTATATTATTAAGGGGATGAAGGCCATGCTATGTTAGTGGAAAGTTTATTGCAAAGCTAAGAAAAATTAAGTCTTGAGTTTGACTTACAGTATACTGCTCCAATCTATTCAGGGTATTTGTGTCAAACAACCTCTTAGAAGAATTTTGAGAGAGGACGTTTCTGCCATATGTGAAGGGAAAGATTATTGTATTTGTATAGGAAATTAAGTGTCATACTAACCCAATGACCCCAGAGAACTGACAGATTATTAATAGTTACTTATTTATAGTAATGCCCACTATGTGCTTTCCAAACACTTGAGAACAGTCCCTGCCCCAGGGAGCTCACGATCTCAGGAATAGATGTAAAACCCTTATAGACTAGCAAGAACTGAAAGTCAGAACACACAGTTGGAAAGATAATTCTACAGTGATTTGTAATTTTGGATTTAATCTGTATGACACAGATGTCATGAAAATATCGCCATCTTAATATTCCTATTCCTCTAATCTGTACTTGTGCAGCATATTTATACTGTATGTCAGTATATGAAATCCCCTCAATATTTCATATATTCATATTTTTGTGCGCTTGATTCTCTACTAACATCCAAACTCTACACATAGTGGACTGGTGAATCTGCTCTGTATATTTAAAATCCCTGATATACAGGGGACAGTGGGAGTTAACATTCACTCAGCCCCTCCCAGTAGACTCTCAGCAACTTGTGGGATCACACCCCCCATTTTCATATTTTTCCACATAAATAAGACACTTTGAAAATATGCATGAATGGCCAAAAGTAAATTACCAACAGGGATTTAGAGGCTACACAACCACCTCAGAATCAGAGTGTACTGCTCAGTTAATGGATTAAACAAACTGATGGATTTTGTGAACATTTTTATTTTTAAATACTGTGGTTGTAGGTGTTGCACTCTGTGTACATCTCTTCCTACACTGTTTTTGAAGAAGCAGAAACTAGGGCTGTCAAGCGAGTTAAAAAATGAATCACGCGAGTCAAAAGGAATTGCAATTAATTGCGCTGCTAAACAATAGAATACCATTTATTTTAAATATTTTTGAATGTTTATTACATTTTCAAATATATTAATTTCAATTAGAACACAGAATACAAAGTGTACAGTGCTCACTTTATATTTATTTGATTACGAATATTTGCACAGTAAAAAACAAAAAAAAAATGTATTTTTCAATTCACCTCATACAAGTACTGTAATGCAATCTCTTTATCATGAAAGTTGAACTTACAAATGTAGAATTATGTAAAAGAAACTGCATTCAAAAATAAAACAGTGTAAAACTTTAGAGCCTACAAGTCCACTCTTTCCTACTTCTTGGTCAGCCAATCACTCAGACATGATAGATTATAAAGGTGCTATTTTTTTTTTTAAAAAAAAGGTTCCTCTTTTAACCAGTTATTGTAAATTCCCCCTCCTTAACTGAATAAATAGCTACAGATGCAGCCAACGCTCTCCTCCATCTATGGGTGAATGGGAGACTGCCCCCAACATGTTACATTTAGACTTGGTCACTGTCATTCATGCATTTGCAACCAGCAGCCTTCATTACTGAAGTGGACTGCACTGTCCCTGCATTTGGAGCTGCTGATCTTTAAAAAAAAAAAAAAAGAAAGAAACACACCACCAATTAGCACACAATGTAACAGTTCAATTATTGAACAACATAGACTACCCAGGGGACATGACTCTGTTCCAGAGGCAATATTGGGGTGAAGATGAAGGCTTCAGTCCTGATCTTTAAAGGCCTCCACAGGAATGGCCCAAGCTACCTGAAGGTCCATCTCATTCTCCAAGGGGTTGACCACGCATGACAGCTATGTTTCATTGCAACAATGGACGCATACATCAACAAAAACCATTATCTGCATCTGTGCAGCTTATCACCTGCCCCCGGTGACTGGATTCAGGGCAAATCTCCAGTGTAGACAACGGAGAGGAGCAAGATTTGGAGATGGAGAAAAGGGGGAAAAAAAAGAAGGACAAAGTAGCAGAGTGTATAAGGAACAGGGTAAAAAGAGAGTAACCCAAAAAATCAAGGGCAGAAGTCAGTAATGGGACACAGGAAGCTACATACAGTAAAGTAGCAAGTGGATGGGAGGAAACAGACTTGTGTCCTGGGTTTTGTTCAGAAATATTGTCACTCTAGGGTGGAGAGAGGCAGCTGAGTAGAGCCCAGCACAAGAGAAATTATGATGTGGCGCAATCTCAAACAGTACTTCATGGACACGGCCAGGCCAGAAACAACAGACAGATTAAGGTCAAGGGTGGAATCTGGTTATGGATGACATGCATTAAACACAAAAAAACCCACACACACCACACAGAGTGTAACAAGGGACCAGGCTAAAGGATTTCAAAATAAACTATGATACTTACACCATTATCAGTTCCCAAATACAGTTATGCTGACCTGGGTTGCATGTCCCAGCGACGGTCTCCCACATAAGAGAAACAAGGTCAAGTACAGTCAAACAATAGATAAGGTCTATTGAGCGGGACGCCATGGTCAATACAGGAAAAATAAAACAGCAGTTCAGTTAAACAAAGAATTAAAACAGGGGTTGGAGGAGAAGCTTCTTTGAATCATGAGAGGCCCAGCCAGTAAAAAGTGATTAATAAAAATCAAAGATGAAGCCAAGATTCAGCTGCATATAGAGCCATTGAAGCACCAAAATAATTGCCTAGATTTTCAAAAGAAAATGCCAAATGTGGGTGCCAAGGCCTCTTGGATATCGGGTTGCAAGTGTCACAATGGAAATTGCTGAGAGCTGAGCACTTTGGGAAATCTGCCTGTGACAGGGTGCTGTTAGCAGCTATAAACAGAGCCCTTTGGAGGCCAGAACGCTGGTGACTTAGAACACCAAGGTTACTGGGTATACTTAGAGAAGGAGGAACGTAGGTAGTTTGGGTTTGGAAGGATAGAAGGGATCACTTGCACCTGTAGAGGGCCTGCTGAGCTAATGAGGTTTTTAGCGCACCAACTGGCTGGCGCTGAGAAGCAAGAAAGCAGTTTAAAAGATTGAGCCAGGGAGCAGCAAGGGGACTCGCATAACCGCTGCTATGCAGGGCCTCCCAGAGAGGGGGGCAAGTGGGGCAATTTGCCCCGGGCCCCGCAGGGGCCCCCACGAGAAGATAGTATTCTATAATATTGCAACTTTTTTTTATGGAAGGGGCCCCCAAAACTGCTTTGCCCCAGGTCCCCTGAATCCTCTGGGTGGCCCTGCTGCTGTGTTGTGATGCATTTCACCTGGAATATAAAGAATAAAGACAATTGGTGGAGGTACCATGGTGGACTGAGTGCTGCTTAATTCACAAAGAGGGCTTGCCAGACAGGGTGTCCAGGAGCTCAAGAGGGAGCCTGTTCACACTGCTGCTTATCTAGTGCCTAACTGGGATCTGAGCTCTTTCAAAATCAGGCCCCAGCTGTGCGTCCTGAGCACTCGAAAAATCATGGCCATAGCGCTCAAAAAATCCAGCGTAGAGGGACTGCATTAAAATGTTTTTCTGTTGTCTTTTCCAATCTGTGACTGCGTATGTGATAACTTTATGTAGAGTGAAATCTGATATATCCAGCTATTGAACCTGGCCAATGATGTGCTGGAGCAGCAGGTAGCTCGCATGGGTTAAAGAGTGCTCAGTTTGCTGGTAGAGGTTCTACTTGGACCATTAGTTTAGTCTAGTATCAGTTACATATGTTTGGAAGAGTCCCGACTTTTAATACCCATCTGCTTCATATGGCATAATAGCCCAGAACCATTAGACATCTTCTCCCTGTAATGTCAATCCAGGTTCCTTTACCACATCCAGGATAGAGATGGGACAACGTTCCCCTGATGTGGTATTACTCCAAGAGAGTTTCATTCCCCCAGAACCTTGCAGTAATATCTTCCTCTTATAAAGGAACATTTTGACATGATGGGATATTTGGCATGGATTTGACTAAAATAATCGAATGCTATCCTATTTCTAAGGTATTTATTGCCATGGTATTTAAGTAATGACAAAGAATAGTGACAGCAGAATTAGTATTAGGTGAATCTTAAAAAGTTCAGAGTTAGGATTCCATTTGGATAAGCACCCAAAAGTTTGAATGCTTATCAAAACTCAATGAGCCTGAAGAACATGGCGGGAGAACAGGCTGACTTCCTATATTACTAGTCCTTTCTGATTCCAGTTGGAATGAGCCCAAACTACAAAGTTTGGCTTTGGAACTGAACTTCAGAGGTGTTCAGTAAAATCTAGCCCTGCTATTTGTATCCATATTTATGATGATGATTATTATTATTATGGTGGTGGTTGTTCCTAGACACCTCAGTCAACTCAAGACCTCACTGCTCAACAACTGGGTGCTGTACTAACACACAATCCATGTCCAAAAGGGCTTACAAGCTAGAATTTAAGATTTGGATCTGAGCTGCACTAGACTTTGGGGGTGTTAAGATCTGGGCTTTTTGGTCTGGATCCATCTTTAGTTTAAGCACTTGTCATTCTGGTCCCATCTGGAACTTGGAGATGCAGAAGTAAAGAAAATAAAAAATAATGGGGAGAAAAATAAAATTCTGGTTAACTTTAAAACAGGGAGCTTGGAACCTGGGCAGAAGTTCGAGGGGTATCACAGAGCACTGGGTGGGAAATTATTTTCCCAATCTGTAAAAATTTTCAAGATTTCAAAACAGTTTTTCCATTCTGAATCAGGACAAAAAACAGTAGAAGTCTCAATTTATGTGAATCTAAAATCTGATTTTTTTCCAGTGTGGATCAATCAACATTCTTAGATAAAGTTTTGTTTTGATTTCAACCATTTTCATTTTTTTACTCTAATTAGCCTAGATTTTAAAAACAAAGTCATTCTTTTTGCTTCAAAAACAACAAGACAATTTTGACATTTTTCAAAAATAAATTTCAAGTTGAGAGATTTGTTGAAATTGACCCTATCCCTGCAGTTTTCACAAATCAACTTTTTTGTTGTTGAAAAATGACAATAAAAAATTCCCAACCAGCTCTAATCACGACAACCATCTGTTGACCCAAAACTCAGTCAGAAAAAAGCAATTTAGTGTTTCTTCTGAGTGGGGAAATAAAAATTAAATACATTGCATCTGAACAAATTATTTCCATGTGTGTTGACTAAGGGTTTTCTGTCTGATCTCTCCAAGATGTCATAGTAGTGTATTTAGAGGGTAGTCATGTTAGACTTCTTCCCTCCTTTACCAATTACGGTTCCTTAGAGATTACTAAACAGCCAACACAAGAGATCACAGCAAAACGTTAGAAACAAGTTTATTCACAAATCTTACCTATCAATATTAAACCCATAGTTTTTTTGTAACACACACTGGGGATTAGCAGCCATAGGTTTAAACTATATACAAAATAAACATAAGGAAGAACACTTTATGTTGTGCATATAGGAAACTGTCTAAAACAACTTACATTAATCAGAAGAATGATGACTTTTCTGACTGTAGAAAAGTCTACCAGTCACCACTTAGTCATTTTATTTTCTTATTCCAAAAACTCCAAAGGACTAATTTTGAAATAGGCTACTCAGGAAAAAAGTTTAGATGCCTTTCTCCTCTCCACTGCCTTCACTCTTTCAGCATTTGTATCTGTACCATAAATGTAATCAGACAAAAATAAATGGCCTTTGTGAGTGTCTATTCATTGAAATAAGTGCATCTATACACCTCTACCCCGCTATAATGCAGTCGTGGGGAGCCAAAAATCCCTATAGTGTTATAGCTGAAACCCCGTTATATTGGGGTAGGGGCAGCAGGGCTCTGGGGGTGATTTAAAGAGTTCCAGGATCCAGCCGCTGCAGGGAGTCCAGGCCCTTTAAATTGCCGGCGGAGCCCCGCTGCTGCAGCCCCGGGGTAGTGGCAGCAGGGCTCCAGCAGTGATTTAAAGGGCCCAGGGCTCCCCGCAGCAGCTGGAGCCCTGGACCCTTTAAAGCGCCACCGGAGCCCCGCTGCTACCGCGCTATACACGAACCCATGTTATATCGGGTCGCGTTATAGCGGGGTAGAGGTGTATTTATTTGATTGCAGACACTGTCAGAGAGATGCTCACATAAACATGCATCTCTCTTATATGTTGCACTCTAACCACAACCAAAAATCTACACCAAGACTCTTGATCGGATCTTCATGGGTGACTCTTATCCATATAATGGATCAGTTTCCAAATAGACTGAAACACACCCAAACTGTGGACAATCTGGACATGGACCTGGGAGGTTCACCTATCTTTATTTTTAGATTAATAGATTATAAAGCCAAACAGGACTATTAGATCATCTAACCTGACCTCCTGTATAAACACATCATAGAATTTCATCCAATTTCAATTTCATTCAGTTACTCCTGTATTGAGCCCAATAATCTGTTTAACATATCTTCCAGACAGGCATCCAGTCTGGTTTTGAAGAGTTCAAGAGACGAAGAATCCACCATCTCCCTTGGTAGTTTATTTCAATGGTTAACAACCCTCACTATTGATATTTATTCCTCTACAACCATCACCAGTTCTCAGTGGGCATGGAGCCGGACCTTCAGCACCTAAAAACAGTCAGACCTAAATAAGTGCACCTACTAAGACAGCGTGTTACACTTCCACCATATGAACTATACTAGCTGATAATACTACAGCCAAATTCATGCCCAATGTAAGTCAATGGAGTTACACTAGGGGTGAATTTGTCCAACTCACAGTAAATAGTGGGTTTTCCTATTGCCTAATAATATAGGTTAGTGAAATCCCCACGCTATATAGATCAAATATGGACTTCTCAGTCTGTACACTCCTCAGGGCAGGGACTGTGTCTTCCTCTGTGTTTGTATAGCACCTAGCACATTAAATCTCTGGCTATGATTGGGGCTTCTGGGCAATATTTAATACCAATAATAAATACTGCTGCTCTTTCTAATGTTTAAAATGCAGCAGTGTTTCTTCATTGAGTGCATAGAAAAACCCTGAAACATTTTTGAGGAATGAAATTAAAAGTGCCTAGAGAGGAAGATAGACATCTCACACTCGTATTTCAGAAATGACTGCACAGATTCACGTGAGAACTTTTCTGTAAAATGTCTTTGAGGATGAGACCAAGCCAGAGAAATTTCAGCTGAAGTGGCAGCTTTGTGAAATAGTTATTATCTGAGGGGTTGAGAACAGCACAGTCCTCTCAAGATTAACTAGAGAAGTGTGCATTAGCACTAAAGTGGGCTTGGTTCTAGCAGAACTTCTGCTGCTCTCAAAAACAAAACAAAAATAAAAAACTGGACCTCTCCTGACACACCTGTCCCCATACTCCTGGCACATCATCACCACCACAGCAAAGAGTACACTAGAGTCTCTCCACAAGTGGCTAGTTGAAGAGGCCAGTGGATGTGTCTGGGGTTAGAACAAAACATCCCCATGTACATGTTATTCTGCCCTTGTGAATTATGGAGTTATATTTTGGCACCTTCCACTGAAGTGTCTGATGCCAGCCATGGTCTCAGACAACATAAAAGACTAGATGGGCCACTGCTCTGAGCCAGGATTGCAGTTCCTATGCAGCTCCAAGGATCTTAGCTTAATCCTTCTCCTCTAAAGCATTGCTTCCATGATGAAACATACAGTAGGTCTTATTCTATTACTGTAAGAAGAAGTCAATGGGAGTTACAGAGCCAATTCTCCTGTTGCCGGATTTGGGTATGTCCCACACAGATATATGAAAATAAAGAAAAGAAGATTGTTAAAAGCTTTGCCCTTCTGGGTCCCGTTTGTACTTTTGCAGCTATCAGATGGTTATAAATTAGGGCTGTCAAGCGATTAAAAATTAATCATGATTAAAAAAAATAATCACAATTAATTGCACTGTAAAACAATAATAGAATTCCATTTATAAAAAGGGAAATAAGAACAACCCAAGGAATTACAGACCAGTCAGCTTAACTTCTATAACCAGAAAGTTAATAGAGTAAATAATTAAGCAATCAATTTGCAAACACCTAGAAGATAAGGTGATAAATAACAGTCAGCATGGATTTGTCAAGAACCAACCTGACAGCTTTCTTTGACAGGGTAACAAGCCTTGTGGATGAGGGGGGGGAAGTGGTAGATGCGGTATATCTTGACTTTAGTAAGGCTTTTGATACTGTCTTGCATAACCTTCTCATAAACAAACTAGAGAAATGCAACCTAGATGGAGCTACTATAAGGTGGGTGCATAATTGGTTGGAAAACTGTTCCCAGAGAGTGGTTATCAGTGGTTCACAATCATGCTAGAAGGGCATAACGATAGGGGTCCTGCAAGGACCAGTTCTAGGTCTGGTTCTGTTCAATATCTTCATCAATGGGTTTAGATAATGGCATAGATAGTACACTTATAAAGTTTGCAGATGATACCAAGCTGGGAGGGGTTGCAAGTGCTTTGGAGGATATGATTAACATTCAAAATCTGGACAAACTGGAGAAATGGTCTGAAGTAAATAGGATGAAATTCAATAAGGAACACTCAGCCGCACTCGTACAAAATGGGAAATGACTGCCTAGGAAGGAGTACTGTGGAAAGGGATCTGGGTGTCAGTGGATCACAAGCTAAATATGAGTCAACAGTGTAATGTTGCAAAAAAAAAAAAAAAAAAGTGAATATCATTCTGGGATGTATTACCAGGAGTGTTGTTAGCAAGACACGAGAAGTAATTCTTCCGCTCTACTCTGCGCTGATTAGGCCTCAACTGGAGTACTGTGTCCAGTTCTGGGCACCACATTTCAGGAAAGATGTGGACAAACTGGAGAAAGTCCAGAGAAGAGCTACAAAAATGATGAAAGGTCCAGAAAACATGACCTATGAGGGAAGATTGAAAAGGTTGGGTTTGTTTAGTCTGGAGAAGAGAAGACTGAGAGGGGACATGATAACAGTTTTCAAGTACATAAAAGGTTGTTACAAAGAGGAGGGAGGAAAATTGTTCTTAACTGCTGAGGATAGGACAAGAAGCAATGGGCTTAAATTGCAGTAAATGTAAACAAACTTGTTGGTCTTAGTGATTGACTGAACAAGAAGTAGGACTGAGTGGACTTGTAGGCTCTAAAGTTTTACATTGCACTCAAAAACAAAAGTTATGCAAGAAAACAAGATCTACATTTTTAAGTTGCACTTTAACAAAGAGATTGCACTACAGTACTTGTATGAGGTGAACTGAAAAATACTATTTCTTCTGTTTATCATTTTTACAGTGCAAATATTTGTAATAAAAATATACACTTTGATTTCAATTACAACACAGAATACAATATATATGAAAATGTAGAAAAACATCCAAAATATTTAATAAACTTCAATTGGTGTTGCATTGTTAAACAATGCGATTAATCACGATTAATTTTTTAAATCACGATTAATTTTATTGAGTTAATCACGTGAGTTAACTGCAATTAATTGACAACCCTACTATAAATAAAGAAAAAACCCACAATCTCTTGATTTTTCCTTGTCTTTGCACTCAGAGAATGAAAACTTGATTGTGTTGTATCTGCCAGCTTGGGGCCAGACATTCGAATGGATTTAACCAATTAGCAGATTTCCGCTTCAAGAGGCTGGACGGGCGGCGGGTAAATCTTGCACATTATCACAGCTGATAAGCTAAACCAGGACTCCTGTGATCTGTACACAGCCGTCCTGCCAGCGGAGACATAAAAGAGTTTCCCTCTAGGTAAACCAAGAGGAGCGGTCTCTTAGCTGGAACCTGATCTTTCATATCTTACAGAGTAATTTAGGCTTAGAGCTGATACAGCACTTGAGATAACAGCATGCCAGGTTCCAGATCACATGCTCATTTGTTACACACAGGATTACAGAGAGCTGTTATTAGAGACAAGTGCTTCTGTCTGGGCAAATAAAAATGAGTGACCTGCTGCCAGCCAACAGTACTGCACCTATGTTAGAAAAATCAATTTGATGGCTGGAAAGACCTCTCCCTGCAGGTTTCTCTGCTTCATGCCAGGTGAGAAGATATTGTTTTAAAATGCGCATGTGGATTTTTTAAAAATGAAACAGGAAACAATAGACTCTGGAATACGATTTACCCAGCTGTCAGTTGTACTGCTACATTGATAGGTGCCCAAGAGCCCTACTTAACTAAGATCCAATAGAGCAGATTGTAATTGTTCTCATGTTTAATATGGCAGTATAGCAGTAGAGACTGCAGGTGCCAGTTTGCATTGCTCTATACTGTCACAGGGCCACCCCCAACACATTAAACATGGTAAGAAGGCAGGTGGGGGTCAGAGTAGAACTCTTTGGCTGCTCTTGTAATAGAGCGTATACAAAATAAATACGAGATGCAGTATAAAAGGAGGGAATTCAGCTCAGTCTGGGCTGGCGGCCGCAGGGGAAGGACCTAACTGGGAAGCTCCTGCAGAGGACCAGCCGACACTCTTGAAGCTGCCAGGAACGGAGGCTTCTAAGGCCGGCACGAACCCCTACTGCGGGAGGAACCGGGGGAGGTGATGGACCCGGAGACCCGCGGAGAGCCCTGGGATTCGTGGGAGGCCCCAACTCCCAAGCCGGTAGGAAGCGACCCGAGGGTGGTGACGGACTAGTACCTTGCCCCCAGTAAGCCTCAGCGTGTTTCGGTAGGAACCCCCCGCTGAGCCAGTAGTAAGCTCCTACAGCCCTGTAACCAGGGGCAATTCTATGGACTCTGTAAAAAGCAACAGAGGGTCCTGTGGCACCTTTAAGACTAACAGAAGTATTGGGAGCATAAGCTTTCGTGGGTAAGAACCTCACTTCTTCAGATGCAAGTCTTAAAGGTGCCACAGGACCCTCTGTTGCTTTTTACAGATTCAGACTAACACGGCTACCCCTCTGATCTATGGACTCTGGCCACTAGGCCGTGCTGCCCTGTAACCAGGGGCGATTACATGGACTCTGGCCACTAGGCCGTGTTGCTCAGTAACCAGGGGCGTAAACCCTCACACACTCAAAGACCAGGACACGCAGCAAAATCCATTCACCAGTGGTCTGAGTTCACTCCTTCTACAGGTGTAACATAGGGTGTGAGGCTCCCAGACAGGATTTAAACTTCGCCAGTAAGAGGTCTGACGCTGCACCAGATGCTCACCTTTGAAGGGGGTCTACAACCAGCCTGCACAGCCTCCACCTGTTACTCTGCCCAGGTGGAACTGCTGGGGGAGGGATGTGGTGCAATGGCACTGAAATGTGCCCATTTCTTTCCCCTTAATATTTAATTCATCTTGCAGAGGAACTTAGGGGTCTCAAGAGGAGAGAGACTCTAGTTGTACCCAGGTCAGGGTGGAGTGCTGCCATTCCTTTTGGCAAGATCTCCTTCTGGACAGCTGCCTAACAGAGAGCAAGGTGAAAACTCAGTGTGTGACATTCACTGAATGAGCCTGATGTGGCATGTGACAGGCTTTGCTGATGCCTTAGGCATCAGGGGATTGCTTTTCTCAGTGATGATCTCTATGAAAGGGGGCTGCATGTGCTTTTACATTCAGATGCTCCACTGAGACACTGTGTCCATTGTGAGTCATCTGACCTGTCACAGTGCTGCCAGCCTCAAGCATTCACAAATCAGGATCCTGGCCCTTACCAAAAATCACGAGACTGGCTTAAAAATCATGAGATTAAAATTGGTAGTTTTTCTTTGCCTTCTCGTTTTTTAATTTGTAGGCTACAGTGGGGTCACATTTTCCAGCTTTTCTCCACAATCACACAGACTGAAAGCTTTGTTTAGTTATTAAATGAAAGCTGTGATTATCACAACTGCAGGAGTTGGGTGTTTAAGAAAAAAGAAAAAATGTCAAGACTTGCTATAAAAATCACCTAGATGATCCCCTAGAGGATTCCTTTGGTTTTAAAAATATCAACACTCCAGATCAATTAAATGGTTACAAAAAAAATTACAAAGATGGCTGTCATAGAGGACCAAATACCAGATGCATATAAAGACAAATAGGGGCTTTGTAGTTAAACGCTGAAATTTTGAGGTGAGCTCTTCAGCTGCTTTGGATTTTCCTTTTTCGCCTCCTCAAAAATTCAAAGGAATTAAATGCAGGAAAAACAAAACAAACAAACAACCTCCCCAACCAAGGTAGTACTGAATTATTGTTTAAGGTTGAAAAATTCCAGCCAGGGAATTCTGGAAGCTAGGCTTATTTCCACATTGTTAACTTATGTACAGGCAGATGCCATTTAACAGAAGCGATCTTAACTGACTATGTCCCCAGGAACGGTAAACCAGTGTTAGCTCTATGGGTTCTTTCCCTTTACAGGAGTATAACAGAGTTTAACTTTAATTCTTCAGAATGTAGGCATGCAGTGCACATTAAGGTCCTTTAACACTGCCACAGCAGCATCAATGGGCCTCATTGTGAGAAAAATAACTCTAGCAGTTCTACAGGACTGGATCACCTAATTAGCCAAGCCACTGATTAGCCAAAGCTTCAGGCTGTCCCCTACCTTTGGATAACCTGGGTTTACCTGGATAATATTTTTTACAAGGAAAACTTCATGCACATTGGATCTTACTCTTTGTGTTATTAATTAGAGATGGTTGAATTTTTTCATAAAAACTATTTCGGTGGAAAATGGCTTTTTAACGTGGAAAAAAATTGAGGAAAGTTTTCACTTTGGACAAAATTTTTCCACTTTTGTAACAGAACCCCAAATTTTTTGGTAAAAAGTTTGGAGGTTTGGTTAAAAAAGTTTGAGAACTGATTTCCCCCCCCACACGTTTTGTTGAAAAAAAAAAAAAAAAAAAAACATTTTCAAGGGAAACTAAAAAAAAAATCAAAAATTTTCTGCAAAAATATAATTAGCATTTTTCAACTATTTCTGTTATTATCGTGTACCAGTTAATGCTGCATGAGAAAACTTTTGAAGTTTGACTTTTGATTGCTTCACTTTGTAGCTTTCCCATAGCCTCAATTCTAGAGGGTTTTTTTCCCCCCCAATCAAACTTTACTTTAAGCAATGAAGGAGCTCTTTCCCCCCCCCCGCCCACTTACTGCTATTACTCTGTGGTATACCCCTCAGTAGGTTCTGTCTTGTTAAAACTCCTTCCGGCATGATTCCCACTGACGTAAAAAGGTGTTTTAATTGCAGCGTTTCTACAGAATTGGGCCCTATATGAATGAATAAAGATGACTTGGTACAGTGAAGTGAGGGAAGTACAATGGCATATGTCTAGGGTTACCATATTTAAAAAAAATAAAAAAAAAGAGGACACTCCACGGGCCCTAGCCCCGCCCCTTTCCCACCCCCGCCCCAACTCTGCCCTTTCCCCGCCCCTTCCCCAAAGTCCCCGCCCTAACTCCCCCTCCTCCCTCCCAGCCACGCGAAAAGGGCTGCCCGAGCGCTACCGGCTTTACGGTTTGCCGGGCAGCCTCCAGACCCTGCGCCCCCGGCCGGCGATTCCCCAGCGCAGCTGAAGCCCGGGAGGGGAAGCGCCCAGCTGGGGGCGCAGGGTCTGGAGGCTGCCCGGCAAACCATGAAGCCGGTAGAACTCAGGCTTCGGGCAGCCCCTATGCCTCCGGACCCTGCGGCCCCGGCCGGGCACTTCTCCTCCCTGGCTCCAGCTGCTCTGCTCCTCTCCTGACTCAGACTTCGGCTCTGTTTAAGAGCCAAGCTGCCTGAGCCAGTGCTACCGGCTTCGGGCAGCCCCCTTGACTCTGGACCCCAGCTGCCGGCTGGGCACTTCTCCTCCTGGGCTCCAGCTGCTCTGCTCCCTCGGCACAGGGTCCGGAGGCACGGGGGCTGCCCGAAGCCGGTAGCGCTGGCTCGGGCAGCTTGGCTCTTAAACAGAGCCGAAGTCTGAGTCCGGGGAGGAGCAGAGCAGCCGCGGGAGGGGAAGTGCCCGGCCGGTATTTTTCCCGGACATGTTCAGCTTTTTGGCAATTCCCCCGGACGGGGGTTTGATTGCCGAAAAGCCAGACATGTCCGGGAAAAACCGGATGTATGGTAACCCTACATATGTCTCACAATTCAGCCTTTAATAGTGTGTGTTGGCTCAGAGCATAAGAGGAAGAATTGGACATAGTGTAACTGCTACACTGCTAAGCAATGTTGGTATGCGGTGTATGCTGGTGAACTTATTTAGTAAACACCTTGCCCCCTTCTCCTCTACGAATCTAGAACAAGATTTATTAAAAACTCAACATTGGGAACAGGCATTTCTCCCAGAAAAGATTACAAAAAAACCCACAATTGCTGGGTTTGTCCAAGGTTGTGTGTGTATGTGTGTGTGTCTCTCTCCCCCCCCCAAGGAATAAATATGATCCAGACAAGGTCATAAGCACTAATAGGAACCTTAACTCAGTTTTTACTCCAACCAGACTAGCTAACTAAACTCCTTCTACCTGCTGATGTCTTATGACATTGGCTCAAATTCAGCCCTGGTGAAAGCACTGAAGTCAATGTAGTTGTGCCTGATTACATGAGGATTGAATTTGGCCCATTAGAACTAAAGGGGTCTCAACCAAGCTCTTAAAATTGGGGTCATAATTTTCTGCACCAGCTGTATGTTTCTGGGTAGGCAAAATCTTTCATTTGTGCCTGCATTGGATGTATCTCAATTTACATGCAAAAAAGATACTTGTATTCACAAATTAAATTGTTTTTTTTTTTTGCATCCAAAATCCTAGTCATAAAAATCTGGCCCATCAAAAATCACTATGGAAAGTTATGCCTCTTAGAGCCATTATTGAAATGTCTCATTGTATGCAGGTTTCAGAGGGGTAGCCATGTGTTGTATGTAGTATTTCATAGATCTTGGCAGCCTACAGAAAACAATGGACGATCTGAAAAGGAAGAGTTCTGGGTAAGATCAAAAGCTCACCAACAGAAGTTGGTCTAATAAAATACATTATCTCACCCAACTTGTCTCTCCAACAGGCGTAGCCAGAGACACATTATAATAAAAAGATGCAGCTAGATGAGCAGAATGTGTAATCGCATGAGTAAATTCATATCTGGAAGCACAGTTAAGTTGTTTCATGGGCTTTTGCAACAAAAATCGTATAATCAAACACATGTACACAGCTGCTTATTTTGCAATTTTTTCATTTTTTAATTTTGCTTACTTTGCATCCCCTGTGTGGAAGCAGCAGGGTGCTGTGCAAGTAAAGGTTCCTATTTAGCACGCAATCACCTGGTTTTGTCCATACACAGGCACAATTTAAAGCTCTATTGTTGAAATTCAGCATATCCTATATGATCTACATTAGAGGGTGGGCACCTATGCTTCCCCACTTTGGCCTTGTCTACCCTAGGCTTTTGTGCCACCAATTTTCTATTGTTGCTATGATCAGTTTATTTCTACCAGTGGTAGCAACCACGGAAACATTCACATAGGGTCTAACAGGGTTAGATTTAACTTAGGGCATCAGGGAGCGATTTAGTGAAGTCCTGCTAAATCTATGGCAGAGTGCTCTCCGGTTGACCCCAGTACTCTGGCTCTCTGAGAAGAGTAAGGGAAGTCGACCAGAGAGCATCTCCTGTTGACGCAGAGCAGTGAAGACACTGAGGTAAGTCGACCTAAGCTACATCAACTCCAGCTACGTTGTTAATGTAGCTGGAGCAGTGTAACTGAGGTCGATTTGCCCCCATGGTGAAGACAAGCCCTTAGCTTCGACAACATAGTGCTTAAAATGCTGGCAGCTTCTTGGAGCCCTGTCTTTGAGATCTCCTGCATGCAACACAGCTTAACAATGCATGCAAAATATGCAATTGCATATTCAGTCACTTGTTCTACTCATGCGATTGCACATTTTTCCATGCACAATTACCCAGTTGCAGCCACATGGATGCCACATAGATTAACCACATATAGTGCATGCTACATTACCCTGAGTGTAGGATCAAGTATTCAGAAAGAGTTGTCTGACACTCATTAGTTGGTTTGCATTTAGCTTGTCCAAACCTATATTTTTGGACTGAGAACACAACAGCTCAGCTGACCCCTGCTTATTACAGATACCAACCACAAATAGGACAGACAGACAATATAAATAACAGATGTTCAGCTGCACTCTCGGTCTTTCCACTCACCTTTTCTGTTTACAGCCACTGTGTTTCTGTTTACATCCAATGATGCTCTGGTAAGTATGCTAACTCAGACTCAGAGATGCCTTTCACGGGGAGCAGCTGTCCTTCCTCACATGGGCTCAGAAAACTAGTGGAAGGAAGGGAAATGGAAGCAACAGTAGATCAGTCTCATTCCTATTACTGGCAATGCCTGACTGTGCCTCAAGAATTAAATGCTACATCCGTTGATTTCATCTTAAAGAGACACCATTCCCCTAAACCGGGATATGTCAGTAGTAGTAACAACTTAGATTATTAAAACTGAAAGATTGAAATGTCTCCTTTAGGCTGTCTTTGCAGCTGAATCCATTCTGGTGACTTTTATCCCCTTCAGGAGCCCAATGGCTCAGAACAGCCATCCTTACTTCTCTGCTGCTGGTGGTGGCAGTGCTGCCTTCAGAGCTGGGCACCCAGCCAACAGCTGCTGCTCTCCAGCTGATCAGCTCAGAAGGCAGCACAGAAGTAAAGGGTGGTACACCTCTACCCCGATATAACGCGACCCGATATAACACAAATTCGGATATAACATGGGAAAGCAGCGTTCCGGGGGAGGTGGGGCTGCGCACTCCAGTGGATCAAACCAAGTTCGATATAACGCGGTTTCACCTATAACGCAGTAAGATTTTTTGGCTCCCGAGGACAGCGTTCTATTGAGGTAGAGGTGTAATACCATGACCCCACTACAATAGGCTTGCGACTCCCTTTTGGGTCAGGACCCCCAGTTTGAGAAATGCTGTGTACTTTTGTATACTTTTACCCTATAGTATAGTATAGTGGTAAAAGTACTCAAAAGACCAGATTTCATAGTCCGTAATTGGTTTTTCATGGCCACAAATTTGATAGGCCCTACCTATAAGTGAACTCGTGATCCATGAATAGGGCCCTACCAAATTCATGGCCATGAAAAATGAGTCACGGACCATGAAATCTGGTCTCCACCTGTGAAATCTGGTCTTTTGTATGCTTTTACCCAATACTAGACAGAGTTCATGGAGGGAAACCAGCGTTCTCAAATTGGGGGTCCTGAACCAGGGGTCTCAAGGTTATTTTAGGGGAAATGTGGTATTGCCACCCTTACTTCTGCACTGCCTTCAAAGCTGGGTGGCCAGATAGCAGTGGCTGTTGGTCAGGCGCCCAGCTCTGCAGGCAGTGCCCCGCCAGTAGCAGCTCAGAAGTAAATGTGGCAATACCATACCATGCCATCCTTACTTCTGTACCGCTGCCTTCAGAGTTGGGTGGCCAGAGAGTGGCGGCTGCTGACTGAGGGCACAGCTCTGTAGGCAGCAGCTCAGAAGTAAGGGTGACACTCCCATACCATGCCATCCTTACTTCTGTGCTGCTGCTGGTGGCAGTTCTGCCTTCAGAGCTGGGCTCCCGGCCAGCAGCCACCACTCTCCAGCTGCCCAGCTCTGAAGGCAGCACCACCGTTAGCAGCAGCACAGAAGTAAAGGTAGCAGTACTGCAACCTCCTGCACAATAACCTTGCAACCCTCACACAACTCCTTTTTGGGTCAGGACCCCTACAATTACAGCACCATGAAATTTCAGATTCAAATAGCTGAAATCATGAAATTTATGATTTTTAAAATCCTATGATTGTGAAACGAACCAAAATGGACTGCAAATTTGGTAGGGCCCCATGCATGAGACAGTATTCACACACTGTCTGAATAATGCTGAATATATTCATGATATCTTTTACACTGTGAAAAGGTTTTCAAAAGGAGGTGGTTTAGGTCCTATTGCTTGAATCATTTGAGACTAGACAGGACAAAGCAGGGGAAGACACTCAGGGAAAATTTTGCGCAAGTTGGGAAAGATGAACAAACAAATTGAGGAACACGTTTATCCAGATTAAGAAATAATGGCTCACATCTGCATTTGCCTACAGAAGGATTACAAAATAAACCACACAGTAAAACTAAAGCAAACTCCCACAAAACCTAGACTATCTAATCAAGGATGAAATTCAATTATTAATTACCTGTTATTATTACAATGTATAGCATATGCAACATGCTGGAACATCCACCATGCATTTGGAGTCTGTTGTCATACCAATTTACTTAGCAACCTTCAGCATCTGGGGGTTTCTCCACAAGAGAGAATACATCAGTAATGAAAATTTCAAGCTAGGTCCAATGACTCAGAGCCAGCCTCTCTGCCAAACAAAAACGGGCCTAAGGGGAAAAAAACCCAGAACAAAGAGCAAGTGAAAAAGGAGGCCCTAAAAAAAGGTCCAGAATGAATTGACTCAGACAGAAAGGCTTAAAACCTGAGCCATGAAGAGATCCACAGAGCAACTCTAGCAAACATTCTCAAGGAAGAAGTTCAACAGACTGGGTCCCTGTAGTAGTTTTGGGCCGTGGTTCGGCCCTCAGTGGGGCTGTGGGGTAGCTCACCGCCTCGCTACAGTCAGGAAAGAGCCCCGAGCCCCCAATCAGGGTGGGGCAGTACTTACACAGTCAGGCAAATACCCAGGCCCTTAAGCAGGGGCTGGGTCAGAGTTTGTAGCAGCCCAGGCCCTAGGTCAGGGTGGGGCAGCAAACAAATAGTCAATCGGTGGACCAGGCCTTTAAGCAGGGTCTGGGTCAATTTGTGGCAGCCCCCAGCCTCTCTAGGCCAGGGAAAAAGGGGGGAGTGCCACCTAAGGAGTGGGTGGCAGGGGGGACGCAGGCCTTCCCACTCCACTGCGTCCCAGCCCGGGGCCCTAGCAGCGACGGAAACTCGCTGCTGTCAGTGGGGATCCTGGCCGCAACACGCTGACATCGGCTCTGGCAGTGCAGCAGCCAGACTGGGGTCGGCTGCCCCCGGGCTACTTCCACACTCCCCCTCGTATGGTACCTGGGCCGTCTTGCTGTCGTCGGTGCTCTCCACCAGCATTGGCTCCTCTGGGTAGGTGGCGAAGGGCAGGCTCGGCTCGTCCTCTGGGTACCTGGCACGGGGCAGGCTCGGTCGGCCCGGTTGCAGTCTGCGGCTGTTTCCCCAAGCAGGAGCTCGGCCACGGACGTCTGCTCTCTCCGCCGGCCTAGGCTCCATTGAGCTCTGCAGGCGGGCTTTCATACTTCCGGGTTGGGGCCGTGACCTCAGAGGGGCGGGCCCCGGACCCGGTGGCTCCGCCCATGTTGGAGTTAGGGGAGGTTCGGCCCTCAGCGGGGCTGTGGGGTAGCCCACCGCCTCGCTACAGTCCCTTACAGGAGAAGGCCCGGTTTCCAGCCAACATGTTCAGGTAGAACCTCAAGAGAAAAAGAGCAAAGATAATTCAGTTGAGCTCAGGAGTCTTGGAGGGACATAGCAGGAGAGATGATAGCTGAAGTACCTCCAGCTTAGGTACACAATGATTATGCGAAGGACAGAGCTTTAGAAATGGTTGTGAATTTCCTTACCTATGCAGAGGTTTATTTGTTGTCGTTTGGTTACATATGTAACAAGAATACCTAGCTCTTACGTAGCACTTTTCATTTGTAGATCTCAGAGTGCTTTATGGAGGGAGGTAAGTATCATCCCCATTTTACAGCATGGGGAAACTGAAGCACAGATTTGCTCAGGGCAGTGGTTCCAAACTTGAACAACCTGTGAACTCCTTTCACTAAAATGTCAAGTCTCACAAACCCCGTCCTAAAAAATGACTATTTTCAGGGATTTTGTCCTTTGCTCGAGTATAAATTATAAAAACAGTGCTCTTGGAAATATAAAATTTGTTTTTATGACATGCTTATTACACACTATTTATTATTAATCATTACAGTATTTTTATTACATTATGAAAATGGCAACACTCTTCCAAGATCTCACTTTCGTAGCTTGTATCACTTTAAATAAGCCTGTTATAAGACAAGGCTCCTATGTTTCATCAAGGAGTATCAGATGTGAAACAGCAGGAAGGTATTTCAGAAGCCAACTCAAAGAGTTCCTCCTACACAAGCATTCAGGTCTTGAGCAGTTCAGGCAAAGAACACATGATACAACAAAGCTTAAACTTGTTCTTCATAATAATTTTAAAAACAGTACACGCTGCCTACTTAATTTTAAAAACAGCAAAAAATATCCACCTCCCTTTCCATTTCTTAGAAGGAGTCTTGAAGTTTAAATCTTCTCAGTGGGATAGATATGCTTGCTTTGATCTGCTTAGCCCTTGGAAGTCCAGGGCCCCATCACACTGGTGTCTGAACATTTAGGGTACAATCACTTCACATTTTCAAAGTTTTCTTTGCAACTATGAGGGCTAGAAACTTACTTTTTCCAAATGGAAAGCTGAGATTCTGATGCAATCACAGGAATCCAGCAGGTGGGGCTTTAACTCTCTCCTGTTGAAGCTGTTCCACTCTGGGATAAATAATGAAATGATTCAGGGAGACTGGACACAGGGCCTCCCAGATGAACACCCTAATCCCTGGACTACAGTCTTAGTCATTCTCTCTGACCCTAAGTAGTTGTCCCTAGTGGAACAATCACTGGCTGTAGGCACTCAGGACTAATGAAGTGGTTTACTACCCTGGATAGTTCCTTAGGGTGCAATTTGGCAGCTTCTACGGAGGCTGAGAAAAAGGGTCTCTTTCTGTAATAATAGCCTCAGCATAGAATTTTTGCATGTCTTTGTGTTTCAACCTGTCCATAACATCGCTCTGGGGCTGTTTGAATTAACCCTTGTAGTACATACTTTCTTGTCTGTAGAACACTTTGAGATCCTTGCATGTCAGGTAATATAGAAAGAGAGTTTTTTTTAAAAGGCATGTTAAAGTGATGGGCCTGAAGGCTGAAGTTTGAATTCAAATCAGTACTTTACACTGGTGTGTGTGCACATGCATGGACATACATATAAGATGTCAGATTTGGCATTCCATGTTGGTCCCATCTCTAGTTCACAGTTATGCAACCCCATCTCAACAGCTTTCCAAGGAGTAGCAGTAGCCTAAAGATTTGAGCACTAAGCAATCTGGTTATTGCACATGATATCTACCATGAGTCCAAGTAAGGCATGTTACAAAAGGAAATTGGTTGGCAGACTTTGGCTGTGCATATCTCACTTTCCTTGGTGAAGTGGTCGGCCATTTTCCCTTTTAAACATTTTTTAAGTCACACTTTGAGGGGAAATGCTGCCTGGAGAGGCTTGATGCATGGGTCTATTTACAGTTTTTCTTACTTTTTGCTAATTGTTTTTGTTCCTCCCTTCCCCACATTCTCTCTTCTGTGAATCAAAACCACAATCTCTCTCACACACACCCTGCCCCTCCCAACTGGTTCTCTTATCATTTTCTGGCATCATTTAACGGCAAAGAGCTCTTACATTTCAGTTTCCTAGAAAACTCTACCTCTGCCTTAAAGGTATATGGCCTGAGTGTAGCTAGTCCTTTTGCATGTGCACATGGGAGTCTTATTTGATCTCAGGACCAGGCAACTTTTAATCCGACCAATCACAACTGAAAATACACCTGAAGTGTATGGGGGTGAAAGCAAGAGGTCAGAGGACAAGATAACACAACTAGCATCTGTTCATTATTGTATTCAAAACTCTGTAGTGGTTTGGGGGCTGTGTTTGTGAGCAGTGACAAATCTCTTTTGCTCCTGAAAAATGTGCTCCAACCTGCCTGTGGCATTTCTCTGCTCATAGACTCTGATCCTAAGCTGTGGCCAAGGAATACTCAGCACAGCTCAGGTATGGAGAGTAAAAAAGGTATATTTAAGCTGCCTTTGCACCCTTGCCCAGTCCTGGAGCTGACCATCCACAAAGACACTCCCCAAATTGTCCACCTAATTGTGACAAGTTGAGCACCCAAAATTGAGAAATCAAAAATTAGTGGACACCTTTGATACTTTTGGCCCTGTAAAGTTAAGTTTTCTGAAACTATTTAATGTTCAAGTTAGATATTTGAACAGACCTCCCCTAACAATCTATTGATGCACCCCCACAACTCCAGTTAGAGTCATAGGAAGTTATTGGAGCCCATGAAGTTGAGGAAGATAGAAGCTTTACAGGGGACACTTGAACCAGAGATAGACATTTCATTGCACTTGTAAGAGTATAAACACAATTTGCATTTAACTCATTTTCAGTTTTGAATGGAGCCAGTGTTTCTCATTGTTGAGTGGCCGGATAGATACGTCTGGAAAAATTTGTTTATCTAAGTATTGGTGGAAAGTCCCAGATGGATAGTTGCTGAGCTCATAGACTCATAGACTTTAAGGTCAGAAGGGACCATTATGATCATCTGGTCTGACCCCCTGCATGCTGCAGGCCACAACACCGTCCCTACCCTTCCCTTGATTCTGCTGATGAAGTCCCCAAATCCTGTGTTTTAGTGACTTCAATTGGCAGAGAACCCTCCTGCTAGCGATCCCTGCCCCATGCTGCGGAGGAAGGCGAAAAACCTCCAGGGCCTCAGCCAATCTACCCTGGAGGAAAATTCCTTCCCGACCCCAAATATGGCGATCAGCAAGACCCCGAGCATGTAGGCAAGAGTCACCAGCCTGACCCTTGTTAGCCATTATACTATTTACCTTCCATAACTCTGTATTCCTCAGCTAATATGTTTTACCATTAAACCATTCCCTCCATAAACTTGTCTAACTTAATCTTAAAACCAGACAGGTCCCTCGCCCCCACCGTTTTCCTCGGAAGGCCGTTCCAATATTTCACCCCTCTGACGGTCAGAAACCTTCGTCTAATTTCAAGCCTAAACTTTCCCACGGAGCTGAAATTCTCTGGTTATCTACAGCCCCACACTACCAAGGGCCTTTGTTAGGAGTGAGAGAATAATTTAGTCGCCACACTCATTTAGTCCATGGCTTCTCAGGTGAAATTGCTAATGGAGTTTCCAACTGAGGTGGTGGGTTCTGAGATATTGGCACTTTGTCTAGTAGTAAGTGGGAAAGACCACAAACTCATTTCACCAAATAACTGTCTGATGTTAACAATTCCACTCACCACCACTCTGAACTGGATTTGAAATGGTGATCTCTCACTACAAGTCACTTGAGCTATCCAGTCCCCTACTGCTGGAGACATTTTAAGCAAAATGGCTTTGGATTGAATATATGCGATATTCAGCTTCATGCTGACACAGAAAATCTACTCACATTTGAGAGAAAAGAATCCTGAAGCTACTGTAGGTCATAAGTTTTCATTATCTGTAGAATGTAAATTGGTGCTTTAATTTATTGCTGCTTAACTATCACTTGAATACCAGCCAATCAAATATTGTCTGACCTTTGTCTAGTGTGAACAAGTGTGTCAGAACTCTTGGGTGAATACCATCTGGTCCTGGTGACTTATTACTGTTTAGTCTATCAATTTGTTCCAAAACCACCTCTAATGACACTTCAGTCTGGAACAGTTCCTCAGATTTGTCACCTAAAAAGAATGGCTCAGGTTTGGGAATTTCCCTCACATCCTCAGCTGTGAAGACTGATGCAAAGAATGCCCTTATCATCCTTGAGTTCTCCTTTAGCATCTCGATTGTCCAGTGGCCCCAGTGGTTGTTTAGCAGGCTTCCTGCTTCTGATGTACTTAAACATTTTTTTGCTATTACTTTTTGAGTCTTTGGCTAGTTGTTCTTCAAATGCTTTTTTGGCCTTCCTAATTATATTTTTACACTTCACTTGCCAGAGTTTATGCTTCTTTCTATTTTCCTCACTAGGATTTAACTTCCACATTTTAAAGGATGCCTTTTTGTCTCTCACTGTTTCTTTTACTTTGTTGTTTAGCCACAGTCACACTTTTTTGGTTCTCTTACTATGTTTTTTAATTTTGGGCATACATTTAAGTTGAGTCTCTGTTATGGTGTCTTTAAAAAGTTTCCATGCAGCTTGCAGGGATTTCTCTTTTGGTGCTGTACCCTTTAATTTCTGTTTAACTTATTCATTTTTCTGTAGACCCCCTTCTGAAATTAAATGATGCAGTGTTGGGCTGCTGTGGTGTTTTCCCCACCTCAGGGATGTTAAATTTAATTATATTATGGTCACTATTACCAAGCGGTCCAATTATATTCACCTTTTGGACCAGATTCTGTGCTTAATTACTTGTCCTATGAACTGACCACTACTAGCAGCAAAGAAAAATAGAAGCTCATTCCGAACTGGAACAATAACATTGTTTGTTTTAAAGTCTATGTGGATAATTATGATGCTGTTGCTGACTAATGAACGGAATAACCAAAAATACATTACACGACTGTGTTTGTGCTTGCTCTTCTCTCCTTTGATTTATAAGAAAGGCTTCATAAGAATTTATATTTCCTTCCTGCCATACAACCTCTCTTCTTGGGGAACTTTGGTGGACACAAAGGTTCTTTCCTCCTTGCATGCCTGGTGTCAACTCTGGATCCAACTGCAGGCCATCCAGTTGGGGGTGGGGGGGAAACATAGGGCTTGCCCCTTCAGGTTCCCCCTTGAAAAAAAGTCACCCCCACAGCTAAGACAGGGCTGGTAGCACCATGGCACCACCCTCCTCTATACTAGCCCACAGAGCTGGCTGCATGCATGGAGGGAGCATGCTGTAGCATACTAAGGGATGGTGCAGTGTGCTTATTCCTCTTGTACACCAGAGTGCTCCAGGTAGGAATGTGCCTTTTGAGGCCCGCTCCCTCGTTGAGCTGCTCTGCACTGCCCCTTACCCAAGGCAGAGTCTGATCCAAAATATTATTAGTAGCACCATGGACTTCAACTACCTAATATTGATTAGGTTCTGCAGCAGTAAATTTAAGTTCATTCAGGTATGAGAAGGTCCTCAATTCTTCATGACTTGCCTACAAGGCAGGGACTTTGGGTGGTCAGGGGAAATCCATGAAGGAACTTGTTCAGCATTGCAGCATCTATCACAGTACCTAACTTTTAGGCACCTAGAAAAATCACAGGAACATGCAGTGAGCCACACAACCGAGTTAGGCACCTAAGCTTCCCTGTACAATGAATGGGAAGAGAGAGGTGCTAAAGACTGCAATACACAAAAGCCAACCCACTAAGCAGGGAGCCGCCTAAGCTAACCAGTGGGAGACGCTGATTACAAAGCTGTGTGCTAAGCACAGTCCCTCTCTCACATATAGGCACCTGCATCAGCTCAGTGATCCAGAAACAGGGACCTGCCCCCTTGACTCAGTCAGCTGAGGTGCCTAAGGGATTTGAGGGAATGAGTTAGGTGCCTGCCTCACTCCATACAAAGCAGGGAGCAGGACTTGTAACTTTTAACTCCATGTTTAGAGCACTCACTTGGCATGTGGGAGACTAGGGTTACCATATTCTGTACCTCCAAATGGAGGACACTCCACGGCCCACGGCCCCGCCCCCAGCCCCGCCCATACCCCCTCCCCAACCCCGCCCCCTCCCCAAAGTCTCCGCCCCCTCCCCTGCTTCCCGCGAACATTTGATTCGCGGGAAGCCTGAAGCAGGTAAGGGGGGTGTGGGGGGGAGGAGGCGCAGCCCAGGCTAGCCCCCCCGGCGGCTCCAGCCTGGGTCGGCTCGGGCCCTGGGGTGCCGGCCCCGGCCCACCACCCCCGGCCCGCCCAGCACTGCCGGCCCCCGGCGGCCCGGCGCACCCCCGGCCCGGCTCCCCGGCTCCCCGCGGGCCCGGCTCCCCGCCGGCCCGGCCGACCCGGCTCCCCGCCGGCCCGGCTCCCCGCGGGCCCGGCTCCCCGCGGGCCCGGCTCCCCGCGGGCCCGGCCGACCCGGCTCCCCGCCGGCCCGGCCGACCCGGCCGACCCGGCTCCCCGCCGGCCCGGCCGACCCGGCTCCCCGCGGGCCCGGCTCCCCGGCGGCCCGGCGCACCCCCGGCCCGGCTCCCCGGCTCCCCGGCTCCCCGCGGGCCCGGATCCCCGCGGGCCCGGCCGACCCGGCTCCCCGCCGGCCCGGCTCCCCGCGGGCCCGGCCGACCCGGCTCCCCGCCGGCCCGGCTCCCCGCGGGCCCGGCCGACCCGGCTCCCCGCGGGCCCGGCTCCCCGCCGGCCCGGCTCCCCGCGGGCCCGGCCGACCCGGCTCCCCGCCGGCCCGGCTCCCCGCAGGCCCGGCCGACCCGGCTCCCAGCCCGGACCCCGGCCCAGCACCGCGCCCCCAGCTCCCCGTCCGGCCCCGCGCCCGGCCCTGCACTGCGCCCCTGGTTCCCGGCCCGGCACCATGCCCCCGGCCCCGCACCGCCGGCCCCGGCCGAGCACCACCCAGCCCTCCCGATTTTCCCGGACATGCCCGGCTTTTGGGGATTTCCCCCCGGACGGGGATTTGAGCCCCCAAAAGCCGGACATGTCCGGGAAAATCCGGACGTATGGTAACCCTATGGGAGACCCAGTTTCAATCTCCCCCTCTGCACCAGAGTGGGAGAAAGGACTTGAACAGGGGTCTCCCACCTTTCAGAGAGTGCGCTAACCACTGAGCTATGGGATATGCTGATGGGGAGCTCCCTCAGTCTCTCCCTGGATAAATAATGAAAGACTGGTTGGAGCAGGAGGACTGGATGCTGGGTCTCTCATCTCCCCGCTAAGTGCCCTCTCTTGCCCAATGACTGAGTATCTATGCACAGTGGAATAGTCACTGGGTCAGAGAGAGGCGGCTGAATGCCTGCCTTCCTCTGGTTTGTGAATCACTGTAGTGCTTGGGCAGGAGATGGGCATCCGGACACCTAGAATGAGGCTGTGATGGGTGGGACCCCTTGGGAAGCCACCTGATGTGCTGAGATACCACTGAGTCTACCTGTTCTGCCAGCATGGACCCCCTTTACCCTGTCTTGCTGAGCCCGGCTCTTAAAACCTCCTCTGACACACACAAGCAGGGCCACACCCAGCTGCAGCTCAGCTCTGGGAAGACTCAGTTTAAGGGACTTGCTCTAGCACTCAGACGTCCACCTCTCTTGGAGTGCAGACCCAAAGATATATTATGCAATTCACTCCTTCCCTCAATGAGGAGAGAGGTGTGCACATTGCTTGCCTCCCCAGTTAGAAATTACAGAAACTGGGTTTAATAAATTTTTTTTTATTAACTATAAAAGGCAGATTTTAAGTGGCTAATGGGGTAACAAACAGAACAAAGCCGATTAGTAAGCAAATGAAATCAAACATACAAACTAAGCTTAAGTTTCACTAAAGAAATTGGTTACAAATAGTATTTCTCACCCTAGATATTGTTGCAGGCAGTTTGCAAAGTTTCTGTGGTTCAGAGTTCCAGTTATATTCCTTTTCAGACTGGACCCCTGTCTCAGTCTGGACCCCCCAATCCCGGCCTTCCCTTTTGCAGTCTTTCTTCTTAGGCAGACAGGCCATGGAGAGGAGGAGTCCTGTTGACCTTCCTCCCCACCCTTAAATAGGATTTACATAAGGCGGGAATCCTTTATTTCCCAAACTTGACCCCCCGCCCTTCCCTTACAGTGGAAAGTTACAAGAAATCCCAGGTACTGTTTTAGTATCAGGTGACAAGACCACCAGACCCTGTAGTATCACAGCATCCATGAGTCAGGGGCAGTATGGAGGATCCACAGGAAGGCCAAGCTTTTCGCAGTCCATTGTCCTCGCTGATGGGCCATCTGCCCTGCCTGGCTGTTCCATTGTTGTACCCAAAGTGTTCGCAGTGGGCATCACCCAAAGTAACAGTTGAAATACAGATACATAGTCAATATTCCTAATGTCAGATATAGAAATGATACAGACATACAAATTTGATAATCGCATTCAGTAAATCATAATCTTTCCAATGATATCTTACATGAGCCATCTTGCATAAAGTATATCTGTTATGTCATATTCATATCATAAGCATATTTTCATAAAGATATGGAATGACATCACAGAGGCAGCAGTGCACGTGCTCAGAGGCAGGAACATAGGTGCCTGGGGAACTTTTACTCTGAAAAATTTAGGCGCCACGGTGAATTTAGGCACCTACAGGGTCTGGTGGAAGTTTTGTGGATCACAGTGGAGCCAAAACTGGGACTTAGGTGCCTAAGTACTTCCGTGGATCCCTTAATGTTTAGTTTTCTTCACAAAGTGATCCTATCCTCCACTACTTCTGCCCTAGCACATGGGGCTTTGTACAACATTTTAAATTAACAATAGGCCCAAGTTACAGAGTTTGGGACCTAAACAAAACAAAACAAAAAGGCTACAAAACCAAATTTTACCTCTCACGGTGGCAAGCTGGGCCTCCCCAAAAGTTGTAGTTTTCTCCTTTATCCTCACTATTCCTCCCTCCCTCCCTCATCTGTTGTCTTTTTATTATGTCTTTGGTCAAACTAAAATGTACACCCTTAGCGGTGGGCACCATGCACACTTGTGGTGCTATGTGTGTAATAAATTTTGATGCAGCACTGGATCAAAACAGGAACTTCCTCAAAATGAGTGTCTGTGGATCCACTTCTTACAGTTAAGCCACAACAAAAATATGAATAGTGAAATCAGGAAACAAAGATAGTTTCACCCACAGGAAGTTGTTCAAAACAAACAATGTAACTGATTTTGAGGTCAGCGAGCCTGATGCTCTTGTTCCCTTTTGAGTTTCCTGCCTCACAACATACCCCATGAAGTCTCAGTTTAGTTTTTAGGGCCCTACATTCTGAAAGCAAGATTAATATGTTCGTCCACTTCAAAGAACACTCATCCTACTTTATGGACAAAAACAAAACAAAACAAAAAAACAGGTTGTCATCCCTGAGAGAAAGGGAACGGCAAAAGAACCAAGAAGTCCACCCCTCCCATCCGCCTTGATAGAATTTGGACAAGTTACCTAAACAGAAGCCCTGGACATTCTGAACATCTCAGAATACATGTGAAACTGCAGAAGGGAACATCTAGAGCTGACAATAATGCTTCCTTCAAAGAAGGTAAACGCCTAGACACCCACAATAAAGAGTGAGCAGTCCAACCAGTGCTCTATATGGTTGTATTATGACTTCTGTTTAAAGGTCGACATTTCCAAGTCTCCTCTAAAACTGACATGCTTAGTAGGAGTCCTTTGAAATGTGGTGTGCCTCTGGAGAGCGTAGGGTAGGTTTAGTGACCCACATTTGAGGTAATTTGGGCCAGGAGTTGGAAATATAAGCCTTGAAAAAATAGCCAAAAATATTCTAGGTGGGTTTTATTGCACAGAGCTGGAGACTGAACTATTGATGTGACATGGGTGAAAATGGTCTTATCCTGTGGAGTTTTACCCAAGGGATTCCATGGCAACTACCAAATCTTTTGGGGGTGGGCCCAAACTGAGAAAAACATTTAAGAAAATGTACTTTTTTACATCACATACACACCAATACAGAGCAACAGCTAGAGGGTTTCCATTCCCATTTTATATGCTTTAAAGCTCAACTCTTGTAACTGCTCTATAATCTGAATAGCTACTTGGCTTGCTTTGGTATTTGGTGTTGCTCATAGGGGCATATGGTAGTGTTACTGATACAAATTTACAGTTATTTGATCAAGGGTTTCTCCCCAAAACACCTTCCTTCTGCTGCCTTGCACTGTTAAACAAAGATACTAATGACTGCATGATTCCCAGACCTCATTGAGACTGATGGCTGTGAATTCAGCCTTCAATTAAAATAACTAAAGGATAAGTTAATCACAAGTGCCCATCTAAGACAAAGTTTTGGACTGCATGGCTAAAGGTTGCTAACATTTTGGTGATGGATGGCAATTTTACTTTGCGGGGGGAGGGTGGGGGAGTGGAATGTAATCAAAATATTTGGGGGAAAATTACACGTGACTGCTTCCTGGGAAGGGAGGGGTATTAAGGGGGAGAGGGATTATAGGTGGGGGAATAAATGGGAACTGGTGGTAAGGGAGGAGAGAAGGGTTGGGAGTTCAGGTGAGGGAGGGATATTCTCCACTCCTATGTGTGTGCTCAAATCTGGGGGGAATCTTGCCCCTTTTAGGGGTTTAAGCTCCCTTATGAGCTGGGATATGGGGGGGGGGGGGCGCTTTGACAATCCTGAGGACCAAGGCCCTGGGATAGCTCAGTGGTTTGAGCATTGGCCTGCTAAACCCAGTGTTGTGAGTTCAATCCTTGAGGGGGCTATCTGGGGCAAAAATCTGTCTGGGAATTGGTCCTGCTTTGAGCAGGAGGTTGGACTAGATGACCTCCTGAGGTCCCTTCCAACCTTGATATTCTGTGTCTGTGCCAGGATCTGGGGTGTCCATACCCATCTATAGGGTTTGGATCCCCATTCATGTGAGCCAGATTCAGGAAGTATCTGAGGACCCTTCCCTGTCCCCCATATGAGCTAGGATCAAGAGAAGTCCTGCCCCTTTGGGTGGGGAGCTGAGAACAGGCAGCCTTGTGTAGAGGAACCCCATTCTTCCTGCTTAATGGATGGGAATTCCAAGTGCTCTAAAATTCACAGGTTTGCACAGATTTTCTTGAAATTTGCTATACCTTGTGGGTGTGCAGAGTTAGTGACCCACATTTGGGATCATTTAAGACAGGGGTTCCAGAGATAAAAGCCCCTCTCCCCAAAAAACTGTTTTTTCAAAGAGTTCTAGGAGTGTGGGGTGGAGTGTTGTGTTGTATTTTGTTTTGGCACAGAGGTAGAGATCAAATTATTCCTGTGATGTGGGTCAAAATGGTCTCAATGAGTCAACGTTTACCCAAGCATGGCACCCACTAAGTCTTTGGAGGACCTAACTCGTGAATGGTACTTAAGCACATGTTTACTTCTCTGCTTGCATAGATGTACAACCTAGAATTGCATGTGCCCATAAGGAAAAGCACCATTAGAGTGTTTCTGTGCAGCTACTTTATGCTTGCTGGGGTAGTTCAAGGGTATGTGCTGATGCCATCTCCCCTGTCGACCACCTCGCCACTGACATTTCTAGTCCAAACTTTGGCAATAAGATTTAATAACTCCTGTTGCTTTCTACAAGCGGTCTGTTATTTTACAGCAAGGTTTACTGCGAACACAGCAGAATAATCAGCCTCTGGTCTAACCAAAATTTGTTAGGGAGGCACCAGAGACTTTGAGCAGGCTCTGGAAGGGGAGCAGGGTTGCAGCTGGGGAGGGATTGGGAGATACGGATAGGTGGTAGACAAGCCTTGGATTGGTTATTGGAGAAACATCTGTATTTTACTATGTCCTGAAGGAGGACTGGAGGCAAGTGTCTATTTCCAGATTTTGGGCAGATTAACATGGTGTGTCTTTGGAACCATCACAGAGGTTTGGAACCAATAGCTCAGGTACCTTGACTGCTGGCGGGGGGCGGGGAGAATCTATACGCTGCTAAGGTTGCCATCCTGTGGATTCTGGGTGATTTTTGGATTGTTGCAGAAGCTTGTGGGACAGCAAGGAGTACACCATGCCAGGAGGACTACTGACCACAGTCTGATTTGGGCAGAAAGATTTGGCCTGTGTTGGTATCCTGTATTCACTGTCTACGGTGGGTAACTGGTGACTTAAGGGGTTGTAATTTATTGGACACTGTGGTGATCCACTTGGGCAGAAATGATCTGGACTTTACTCCTGGTGTGCACCTCATACAATACGAGAGCAGATTTGGACCACATCAGACATGTGTCCATGAGCAGTGATAGTTCTGTCTGATTTGGCTGAGTGTCTAAATAATGGCTAAAGCAACGATACAAAAGCAAGCAGCAAGGGCTGGAAGAAGATTACTGAGGAAATTGGAGGGCTCATGGCTGACCAGAAAACATTCTGTATGGCAGTAAGGCAGTGTGCTCACCAAATGTAGCGCCCCCTTATGTCAATATGAGGCACTTCAAGGATCCTTGTGGCTAGCACCTCCTGCTGGTTGGGGCTCTCTTGCTGGGTCTTCCATAACTCAGCCCTTTTGCCAAGTCAAAGTTGAGCCCCATTCCCAGGTAACAAGAAGCTCCAACTAAAAGTCCACAAAACTTTCCAACACAAATGAGCCTTCAGCTCCCACCTCCCAGGCTTTCCTCAACCCATCTTTCAGGCAGATCAGTTTTCAGCCTCACCCTGGGCTCAATATTCCTGCCATTGGGCTTGCATACCCCTTCCTCAGGGATTGGTAGGGTAGCCCAGGCTCATCCTGTACTCTGGGTTCTAGCCCAGGGACCCTGTAATAAACAGTTAGGTCCACTTCATCAGATGTGCTACTGCTTCCTATCTCTAAGCCCCCTTGTGCTGCTGCCCCACAGCCTCTGCTTAACACAGCCTCCCTTTGGTTCCCAGGCCTCTGGCTTCTCCCTAGGTCCTCTCAGCTTCTTCTTTCTCTGCTGAACTAACCACTCTTCCGCTCCTCCTTAAGTGCTACAGACATGCTTTTACCTGACCCTACCTCAGAGCCATTACTGCTACCTCCCAAGTCTGGCCTGCTTTTTTTCTGGGTTTCTCACCACTGAGAAATCCCCCCCCCAAGTCTACTCCCTCAGTTTCCTTTATAAGGCCCAGATGCCTAATGCTGCTTACCTAGCTCCACCTCCCCAGCCAGAAATCAATCCATCACAGGTGCACTAATTGGCTCTTACACCTGTCACCTATTTGACAGGGGGTTAAGCCCCATCACAATAGCATAGACACATTACAAGCTCTGTCACAGCACTAAAAAGAACAGGAGTACTTGTGGCACCTTAGAGACTAACAAATTTATTAGAGCATAAGCTTTCGTGGGCTACTGCCCACTTCTTCGGATGCATACAGAGTGGAATGAATATTGAGGAGATATATATACACACATACAGAGAGCATAAACAGGTGGGAGTTGTCTTACTAACTCTGAGAGGCCAATTAAGTAAGAGAAAAAAAACTTTTGAAGTGATAATCAAGATAGCCCAGTACAGACAGTTTGATAAGAAGTGTGAGAATACTTACAAGGGGAGATAGATTCAATGTTTGTAATGGCTCAGCCATTTCCAGTCCTTATTCATTCAATCCTGAGTTGATTGTGTCTAGTTTGCATATCAATTCCAGCTCAGCTGTCTCTCGTTGGAGTCTGTTTTTGAAGTTTTTCTGTTGTAATATAGCCACCCACAGGTCTGTCATTGAATGACCAGACAGGTTAAAGTGTTCTCCCACTGGTTTTTGAGTATTATGATTCCTGATGTCAGATTTGTGTCCATTAATTCTTTTGCGGAGAGACTGTCCGGTTTGGCCAATGTACATGGCAGAGGGGCATTGCTGGCACATGATGGCATATATCACATTGGTAGATGTGCAGGTGAACGCACAAGATTTGAAAGTATCTTGTCCCCTTATTGGTCCTTTGGGTCAGGTGTCAGCCAGGTTACCTGAGCTTCTTAACCCTTTACAGGTAAAAGGATTTTGGAGTGTCTGGCCAGGAGGGATTTTATAGTACTGTACACAGGACAGCTGTTACCCTTCCCTTTATAGTTATGACAGGGTGCAATGAAGTTTGAGAAACCCTGCACTAGAGCATAGTTTCCTTTGCCGCAGGCACTACATATGAGTTGGGCTGTACGAGTGGGGAAAGTAATGGCAATCCAAACATTTGTATATGAGGGAGTGAGGCCTTCAGGAAGATGTTTCCTGCTTATGGTGGTGGGGGATCTGGGTACAGCAGTGGGGAACGGAGAGGAATAGGTCACAGGCACAGTTGGGTAGGTGTGCCAAAGTAGGGCTGGGGGGCCCTGCATGCAAATTGTGGACCACGATAGGTATAACTACCTAAGTGACTTTTGGTTCCTGCTGACAACATCTCTCTTCCTGTTTAAAAAAAACCTAGGAAATTCAATGGCATAAAACTCCATTAATGCAGAGTTAAGGTTCCTAGGTGGTAGCTCATCCCCTTGCAGAACACTGAGTTAAGCAAAACTCAAACTTCTGAAAACTAGGGAATGCACAGTTAAGGTTGCCCATGCAAGTAAATGTACTGCGCTAAATGATAGAGGCAATAGGTGGGCCTGCTTGGCAAAGTGTTTGTGACATGAGGAGGGGTGTGAGTTACTGTCAGGTGCGTGACAGAGCTGTGATTACTATATGAGGAGATCTGTTTTGCACCCTTCAATGTACGTAACCAAAGGGAAGAGCTGCAGGTGTACCTCCAGGATCCAGTCTGCATCATTTCTGTGCAGAACTGAGTACGTTATAATAGTTAGCAGGGCACAGGGGTTTTAGTACAGAGGGTATTGTCAATAGTGAGCTGGGATATGAAGGCAGTCTAAGCATTAATTATCTGAATACACTGCAGGTAAAGTGAGTGCGATTGGTGTCCGGTGTATCTGTACTGAATGGTGGAGGCAATAGGTAGCCCTGCTTGGTAGAAGCGTTTGCAAGGTCTGTGGATTACTCTGAGCTGTGACTGTGACGTGAGGAGATCTGTGTTTTCCACCCTCTTGTATGTGAGCAAAGGGCAGAGGTGCATGTGTCCCTTCAGGATGCAGTATCCATCCTTTCTATGGAAAATTGTGTAGGTGGTCGGTAGCAGAGCACAGGACTTTATTACAAAGGATATTGACAGCAGCGAGGTGGCGTATCAGAGGCTTCTAATGCTTTAATGATGGTTAAGTGAAAATGCAGACTGCAATGGTAACCCGTGAATAAGTGCAAGGGAGTTGTACAACTTAAGAACCAGTTCTCAGCCTTTTGCCTGTGAGGTATTCTTTCTGGGTAGTTGGCCATGTGTGAACGTACACCAGGATCGGCAGCCTCCTGAATCTTATAGTGCAAATGGCCCGTGTGAGTATGTGCATATGCCGGCATTGCTCAAAGAGGGAAGGTGGCATGGTCAATTTTTCTTCCTTTTTGTCCTTTAACAGGGATAGATGGAATCCTGTGGGTGAGAGTGAATGGGCCGTAAAAGGAGGCAAAGAGTTTGTACATTTCAGCAACTGTGGTGTTGGCAGAGCAAACGTATGTCTGTAGCTGAAAGAGGGCAGAGTTAAGGTTCCATAGGCAACCTTAACTGCGTATTTCCTGGCTTTCTGACATTTGAGTTTTGCTCATCTCAGTGTTCTGTGATGGGATGCCCGACCACCAAACAATCTTAACTCTGTGTTAATGTAGTTTTTTGCCATTGAATAAAATCAATACTGATAAAATTTGCTGTTGCCCCATGGATTGGCTGAGTGGTAAATAATGAGAACAGGGCAGTTACATAGCATGATCTGGATCACTTGGTAAGCTGGACCCATACAAATAATGTGTTTTAATACAGTCAAATGCAAAATTATTAATGTAGTAACAAAGGACATAGGCCATACATACAGAATGGGGGGACTGTATCCTGGAAAGCAGTGACAGTCTGAAAAGGATTTAAGGATCTCACTAGACAAGTAACTCAACATGAGCTCCCAGTTTGATGGTGGAGCACAAAGAGCTAATGTGATCCTTGGATGTACAAACAGAGGAGTAGTGAGAAGAAGTAGGCAGGTGATTTTACGTCTATACAGCATTTGTGAGACCAGTATGGAAATACTGTGTCCGGTTCTGGTGTCAACCTTTAAAAAACATGTTATAAAATTGGGGAGTGTGTAGGAAAGAGCCACAAAAATGATATAAAGGCTAGAGAAAATGCCTTACAGTGAGAAACTTAAGGAGCTCAATCTCTGAGAAAAGGATTTAGCTCTTAGTGAGAGAATGTAACTCAACTGTATTCACTCATTACACAGTTTTAGGGTGGGAGAATGGAGTACAGTTTATGAAACTACAGGAGAAAATCTGAAGTAGACAGATAATTTATAGCCTGGGAAAAGTACCAGGGGATCTTTAATGACCATAAGTGGTCAGGACCTTGGTTTTATGACTAATCACAAAAGATAAGGGTGAAAAGGGCTAAAAGTTGTGGTCTGAAATTTAAGGGATTTTCTTTTAAACAGCTCTGCACAGTTCATGTTCAAGTGATTCATCCCTTATCTACTGTATCTGCCACTTCTCAATGTGGGAACAGGACTTCCTACTGATATCAGTTCCTGCCTGTGGCTGACAGAGTTGCTATCAATGGAGAAATATATTTTCTGTCTTTTTCTTTTGTCTCCATCTCTCCTTTTTAATAAAATAATACTCCTTCATAAAAAAAAAATTCAAGGAGCTCAAAGAACTTTATGAAGATGGGGAGTTATTATCCCCATTGTATGGATATGAGAGAGGTTTAGGACAAATTTTTTAGACGGAAGTTAGGCACTTTAATCTACCTTCAGACACAATAAAATTAAGTACTTGTGGCTCCCATTTAACTTCAGTGGCAATTCTGGGTGATTAGCACCCCAATAAATAAATCAGGATACTTGCTAAGTGTGCCTAAGTACAGATTTTAGGCACCTATATTGACAATTATGGCCTAAAGGCCAGATTCTCAAAGTTATTTAAGGGCTGGTTGCAACCATGGGGAGTTAGGTCCATAAATACTTTTGAGGATCTGTGTCTAAGGGTAAGTCTACACTACCCGGTAGTTCGGCGGCAAGCAAATCAAACTTCTGGGTTCGACTTATCGCGTCTTGTCTGGACGAGATAAGTCGAACCCGGAAGTGCTCGCCGTCGACTGCGGTACTCCAGCTCGGCGAGAGGAGTACCACGAAGTTGACGGGGGAGCCTGCGTGCCGCGTCTGGACCGAGGTAAGTTCGAACTAAGGTACTTCAAACTTCAGCTACGTTATTCACGTAGCTGAAGTTGCGTACCTTAGTTCGAATTGTGGGGTTAGTGTAGACCAGGCCTAAGTGATTTACCTGAAGTTACAGTGAAGCGGTATTAAGCAGGGATAGATATAATCATTCCACATCTCCAACTCTGCTGCTCCAATTACTGTACTGAGCTACTCAACGTCCTCCCTCTCCCTTCATCCCATGTACCGCTAGCAAAGTAAGAAAAATGCGGTTTGAGAACTCATTAGAGTTCGATTTAAAGATATTTAATTTGAATATTTTGACATCTGGTGAAGACAGTTGTGTTAGTGTTTATGAAGCGTTAACTCTTTGAATCTCATCATCTACTCTCATTATATAATTGTCTCTCCCCTTCTCTCCTGTGTGACACCTCATAATTTCCTACAAATTGTGAAATTTTAAATTGATAAAAAAAATTAAAACATGCTTAAACAAACATCTACATTCTGCCAGAATTTAAAAAAATATATTAAATTCTGCCAAGCTTAGTTATTTACTTTTTTCTGTACTACGACCCAGATCCTCAAAGATATTTAGGCACCATTGATTTCAATAGAAATTAAGCACCTAAATATCTTTTGAAGATCTGGGCCTACATCTTTCCATTTCTTAGGAGTCAGCAACAGAGGCAGCAGCTACACTTCGAGGCAGTGATGTTACAGCTGGTTAGAGAGGAGACACACACTGATTTTACTTTGTCTGGTTTTTGTTGTTCCCCTTACTCTACACTAAAAGAGAATCAGATGGAAATATGATTGCATGTTGCATTTGGAGAAATGTAAATGTTTACTCATCTCTGCCTGGCATGCAGACTCATTGTAATACCAGGAGGGTGACAAAATTACAAGTATGTTTTTGTATTTTTACTAAACTTATACAAAGGAGGAATGCTCTTTACATTAGAGGAGGAGAAGATGAAAACATCTTTAATTCTCTGGGTTTTGCCTTGGCTAAGAGGGCTTTATTGACTTTATACAATAAAATATTTATTTACTATATCCATGTAACGTTTTCTCCATGACACTTGAAAAAGATAGTATTTAGTATGAAGGCTGCTGAATTCTTATTTAAATAAAAGATTATAGCAATCAGAAAAAGTTTCAGAGATAATCCCACTGAAAATCCCTTAGGTGTTGCTGAAAATATCAACAAGCATAGAAAATTTTCCAGCTGAAGAGAAATTGGAACCATTAATTTGAGAAAGAGGAGTCGATAAAGAGCGGTCATGAAATATATATTATAAAAAAAAGTAAATGATCTAGAGACAGTAGGTTAGGTACTTCTCTTCACAACAGAAGAAGAAGTGGACATTCAATGAAATGGAAAGGCAGCAAATTAAAAACAGATTAAAAAATGTGTTACAGTGTTCACTTGGTCTGTGGAACTCATTTCTATATATGTCATTAAAGCCAACATTTTAGTAGGATTCCAAAGAGGACTGGACACTTGTAAACACGGGACACTTGAAAACATCCAGTGGTACAGCATTAGTAAGGATTAAGTCACAAAAGTTGGGAAGGGCATAAGCCAACCTCTAATTCATGGGAGATGGGAAGAAACTTTCCCAATGAATGCCCACTTCAATGCTTCAGAGGAAAATGTAAGAAATCCTGGAGACAGAATACTGGACTAGATGAACCATGGGTCTGATCCAATGAGGCAATTTCTACTTTACTAATTATGAACTTCTGAGAGAGATGTTTATATAAAAGCCCATCCTTCAAAACCATAGTATCTCTCGTCTGTTATTTTTAGCACAAAAATAAAATAATGAACATTTTGCCTACAAAAATTCTTACTGTGAATTTGTTCAGACATGAAAATGCATAGGCTGCTGTTGAGCAAGTCTGGTAGGACACCAACATAGTGTCAATAGACTGCAACGAGCTCTTAGGAAAAACATTTAGTCAAATTCTACACTTAACTACCCCATTGACTCGGTCTTTCCCTCTGTTTTTACTCTCTACTCCACTTTCGTGTAGTGATGTGGACACAATTCTTCAAAGGTCTGTAGGTGCCTAACTTCCATTGATTTTAATAGGAGTGAGAAGCCTAAATATCTGTCCATAGCAGGGCCATGACTGTTTACAGCTGAAGAAGAGTGGAATTGACTCTCTGCAGACCTTACTATTATTTCTTTGAAAGCCAGCAAGAGTTACTCTTTCCTCTACCACATGGTCTGACCCTACTGCCTTGACACCACTTGTCTGGGAACCTTAGACAAAGATGCATATCCCTTGTGTGACAGTGCAACTCACTTCACCCAGCTGATCTGGCAGAAATGCTGATTTTTCTCAGAGTTCCAGACATACATGCTCTCTCGTTTCTGGATGGTGTCCAGGAATGTGCAATGCATGTTAGTATTTGCCCAATAGTCTTTCAGAGTTCTACAGAGAAATGCAAGTGCCCTTCATCCTCCAGCCTAAAGACTGGGGCATGACCCCTCAGGCCCTGTCCAGGATGTGCTTGGTCTCTGCCAACACAATCTCAAAATCCTTCCCAAATCCAGGTTTCCCATAGGGTAGGACAGTCTCCATCAGCTGCTGCCTCTGCTCGTTCCAAAAAACACAGATGTGATATAGGGTGTGGTTGGTGTAGAGGTTGCCAAGGTCATTGGAGCGGAGCACAGAAATTAATTTTAGGTCACACTCCCCTTTTTACTGTAAATAAGTGAAGCAGTTCTGGTCTTAACTGACATCTAGTACAAAACTGTTTTTTTGTTTTCAGGTAAATTTTAGTGCATGTGGGGGAGGAGATGGTGTACACACCTTCTAATTGACCTTGAAAACATTATTTAATTAAAAGTTATCTGCTGTAGTTAAACTGTGAGAGCTCTAGCATTAACTCTTTGCATAGCCTGTGAAAGCAGTATCGTTATTATTATTGTATTTGCCTTCAACAATAAAGAATGAAATGTAAACATAAAGGGATGGATCACAGTGTACTAGAATGGAATGTAGCACAATCCCATGCCTACTGTACAGATTTATTCATTCATTCTCTTGCTCATGTTCCCTCATTTTCTCCTCTATTCTCCCGTGACCCCACAATGAGCCAGCACATTCTTCCTATCGAGGAAAGATGGATGCAGCTTAGGTTGGAGCTTGTCAAATGCTGTTCTTGGGTCAGCCAGAGGCCATCACTCACCTGTTAGCCTTTCCTCCCCACATCCTGGAAAAGTTAAGGAATGAATTTGATTTGAACTAGGAATTCCCCACCCACCACTGCCTCGCTCACTCTCCAAACACTGGACCACAGGGCCAGTCTACTACAAGAAGTGGTGTTGATATTTCAGCGGGTGACACTTTTTTAACCCAAGAGTCAGTACTAAACCAGTGCCCCAGCATGGAGTTGGTGGCACTGTGCTGCTGGAGGAGGCATCTTTCAGATGGGAGGGAAAAGCAAAGTCCTAATTGCTTGAAGTCATTAAGAATCCCATGGCACTTATAAATATTTAGTCTGGTATCCCGGCCAAATTCTGGTTAGTTATCTTTTGCCTACATACATTTTCCCCAGCAGTTTCAATAAGACCATAATACAGCCTTCACTTCCTGCTATAAACTGCTGTGTCATTTTTCTTTGAGACTAGTTGTTGTATTTCACTTCAGAGATTAGTGCATTTCAGCAGCGCATGACAGTTAATTGTTCACATACTCAAACTGAAACACAAAGACTCTGGGGCCTTCTGATAGGGGAATTTAATTATTTTTAATTTTGTTGCTTTAGTTATTTTATTTGTTTTTAAATATTAATTGTTGTTAATTATTTCACAAAGTGAATCTAAATGCAGAATTGCTCCAACTACTGTTGTGCCAGATGTCAGCAGTAGCTTCTTGAGCTGCATTTCTAGCAGAGGAGTTGCTATGAGAAGCAGGCTCAATTTGAAAAGTTGTGTTTGCTTTAGGGGCTGCAGGAAACAAGTTTCCTCAGCAGATTCCTCCCCCGCTCGCCAAGCTACTTTCATGAAAGAAAAACTATGAAAGGATCCTGTAATGTCTGAAATGCAAAGAATTAGCTGAATAGGAAGAAGTGACCTGTGGACTTCATGTCCTAGTTACAGTCAGTGCAAATATTACAGCTAATCCCTTTTCTTGAGGCACTGGAGAAGAGACAGATAGCTGCCCATTGGGAGCATTTTGTCTCTTTCAGGCTACACTCGAGAGCACAATTTTGTGTGTGTGTGGGTAAGTAATAGGATTGAGTCGTGTTAAGAGGCCTATAATATGGTGCTGTAAGGATATTGTTTGTTTGGAATTCCTTCTACCAAGTACAGCACCTAAAATCTTCATATAGAAGGAGGTCTTTATTGACCCATTCATTTCATCGAAGTACAAGAAAGCTATTCATCCCAAGTAAATCCTATTTTACCATGGCAACCCCATCCCTGCCCCTCGCACATAACAGTTGTTCACAAGGATAGTTGTTTTGTTTTTTTTAAAAAAAAACTAACTACCACACATAATGTACGTACTAACATTTTCCACTTTGAATATTTTGGCAATTGCAAGTCTGTACTGTCTAGATAGCCAGATCAGAATTAACCAGAGGGGAAAGAAACACCACACTTATTTCATCTCTGTTTCCTAGAAGTCCTTTCCCCTGTCAACCTCAGGGCCTGAAATCTCCAAAATGCACCTTATCAGACATAGAAGTGTCTAGCTTTTACCTAAATAGAAGTCACCTGTGTCCCTTGGTCCTGATCTTAAAATGCTCACTTTTTTCCCTTTCTGAATCAGTTGCTTCCTACATTATTTAGTTTTGATGACTGTTTCCCTTCAAATGTTTGTCACATATGCTGTGGCTATAATTTAAACCAGGTTAAGACTGCAATTAGTCCTGATGGAAAGGAGAAGCTAATACCACTGTGCAAGGGCTAGACACAGTCTTGGTCCTTGAATGACTGGCAAGTGCCAGAGTTGCCAAAGGAGATGGGGGAAGGGTAGGATGAGGCGGCTGATGCCGTGTGTGCTCCCCAAACCTGCCACCAACACATCTAGCCTTTCCACACCCACACAGGGGTTGCGGTTGAAGGAGTAGGAAGGGTATGTTGCCGTTTTAAGTGTATTATCGATTTCCAGTAAAGCACTCCCCTGAGCCAGACATCGCTGCTCTTTGGTGCTGGCTGGCTCACTCAGAGCAGTGGTCTGGCATGCAGAGGCATTACCTCAGAATCACTTTTTAAAATCCAGAACAGGTTGGCAGTGACCAGTACTCATCCTTTGCCAATATCTGTATAATGACCTGTCTGTGAAATGGGTTAGTGGTCTCACTCCAGTTCCCAGGGCCTGTTGTTCACATCTCAAAAATTACCACCACATTTGGAAATCACTGGTGCCCTTAATTTCAGCAGGGAGCTTATTGAATCCCCTCTAGTTGCCAGCAGAGATTGGCCCTCCAATTCGGGACTAAGGCACGTTGGTAGGGCCACATGTGGGAAGCTAGAATTTGCACTGCTCACACTGTACCTGTTTTCTTTATGTATCTGTGCACATCATCCACTCACCATCTTTTTTCAAGTCTCAGCTGAAGCCATAGGACATTCAGATTCATCCTGGGTGTGATTTGATTGCCGACACTGGACTTATACTGGAGATACATTTGGTCCATGATTCCTCCTTCCTGAATACCTCTCTCTCATCTGCTCTTCTGTCATTCTAAAACCATCATTTCATTCTGTAAAGCACTTTGGGACAGTTAGCATGAAAGATATGATACACAACAGAGCTTTAGTGTATTGAGTGGGTGGGGGCACCCTGTGTTCATTAAGCGGAACCCAAAACGTGTGCCTGAGAGAACCCTGCTTGCCTCCCACAAGGCCCAAATCCCCTGGTTTCCTTCCATAACCCATGTGGGGGAAGGAATTAACTCCAGACAAATGCTGCACTCAGCTATAAAAACATTTTATCTGGGCAGAGGCAAACCCTTGATTAGTACAAGGGACCATTTGGGGATACCTGGGCTGAGTCCCACATACCTCCTCTCCGAGCAGTAGCACAATGGACTGAGTCTCCAATTTCTAGAAAGAGGGATACTCTCTAACCCAACTGACTCTAAATAGCACCCCCCATCACCACCAGTTCCGGTCTTAGTCCCAAGCACAGGCACCTTATGCCCTTTGCACTGGTAATTGGTGCTGGGTACAATGCGGGCTTAGAGCGTGAAGCCCATGCCCACCCCTAGGGTCACCATATTGGTCAAAACTCCTGTTCTGAGCCTTAGCTGTTCCTTCAGCCTGGCGGTGGTCATGCCCCTGGCCTGCTCACTAGGTCAGACTGTTAGTTCTGGGTTCAGGCTGCATTTGTGCCTGCTCCTCCAGCAGCAGCTGCATATCCCCAAACCTGAACGTATGTCCCTTCTCCAGCCCCATCCCTGTCTTATCTGACTGGCCCAAAGCAACCAGGTGGCCTGCAACTAATACCCTGTCTTGACTTGGGCAATGCTGAGCTCCAGCTCTGGAGTGATCTACCTCCTCTCCAATAGAGAGATGGGCTGGCACCAGGCAGTCAGGGTGGGATTGCCTCCCAGACCTCTAGCAAACAGTTGGCTGGGTCCAGTTCCTTTGTCTGCCTACTCCCTAACCAGTCAGAGCTGGCCTTTTCTCATGCTGCTGATCTGTGGAGCGGGGCTCCATGATTGTATAAATCCATTGAGCAACAAAAGATTCCACTTTCCTGGTCTGTAAATCTGGTCCCTTTCACCAGCACCAAATTTATTTGAAAAAGAAAGAAGAACTAGGTATGAAATGTCCATCCATGAGAGGTCATCTTCTCCCACTATAGTCAGGTCTTGGGTGACTTCTTGCACTCTCACAACATTATTTACCACCACTTTGCTGACAATTCCCAGATCTACCTCTCTGCCCTGTGCCTCTTCCACTCCGTTCAGTGTTGTCTGCAACTGTCTTTCTGACAATTCATCCTGGAAGTCATACCTATATCTCTTAGCCTGCCCTGAGAGCAAACAGTCCTCGTGCCCCCAGTAGATAACACTACTGCATATAGAGAAAACTGAGGCACACATAGGAGTCATAAAAACATTACAGAAAATTCCCACTTTATCACATGTGCTTCTAAATTATCTCGGCACGTGAACATTTCACCTAGAAAATTAAATATCCGATTATATCTGCTGTGGATGCTACATTCAAAAGAATGCAAACAAGGTTCCAGAAAATTAATACAAAACCTCTTCATTAGGTCTCCCAAGAAACAAAATGTTTTAATGGTAGTCTGGTTCTTCCTATAGAGCCTGAGTGGTCTGGGAGGCAGAGAGCGAGAAGAGAGAAAAAAATATCTTAAAGCTGGTCCACACACAAATTTTCACTCTAAGGGTACGTCTACACTTACCTCCGGGTCCAGCGGCAGGCAATCGATGTTCTGGGATCGATTTATTGCGTCTGGTTTAGACGCGATAAATCGATCCCGGAAGTGCTCGCCATCGACGCCGGTACTCCAGCTCGGCGAGAGGAGTACGCGGCATCGACGGGGGAGCCTCCCTGCTGCGTCTGGACCCGCGGTAAGTTCGTTATTAACGTAGCTGAATTTGTGTACCTTAGTCCGAAGTAGGGGGTTAGTGGGGACCAGGCCTAAGCCTACATACTGATGTTCTGTTCACACAAGGGTTTGCACTGGTTTAACTACATTGATTTTAAAGTGGATTTTAATTAAACCAGTCAAGTTGTTTGTGTGAACTGGCCCTTATATAATAAATAATGTCATTCAAACTGTGCCTGTTGGTGTGGCGCTGATGTCAGAACCGTTGAGCTCTTTGCATAGTTAGTGATCAATTCACCTCACAGTGGAGGGTCTTTAAAAGCCTCTTTAGGGAGAGGAATGGACACTGCTTTGTATTTAGATACAATCAAACTTGGGAGGTTTTATACCAGACATACCATGAAAATAAATGTCTTTAATCCTTCACCTTCAAGGAGTCTTTTTTCAATATTTAAAAAACCAACTGTGACGTTGTGCAGTCTATATGGTTTTATAAAAACTTGATAATAAGTCAATATAATGTAACTGAGATAGTTTTAGAGAAAATACGGTAATAAGTGAATGTAAGTAACTGGGATATGCCTCATGCAAAAGGTCTCTTGTAAGGTATCATTACAAAGCTTATAATCTACTGAGTGTGATCATCTGATTTGTATAAATGTACCACTCTTGTATCTAAAACTAGAAATATAAAATGTAACTCTGAGGGCCTATTGTAATTGTGTAAAGTGTGGACCATTAATGATGGTTTGAATCTTGATGACTCCCATTGTCTGCAGATGACTGTATTTACCTGTGAGTCTTCCTGTATATGTGTGTGCTGGCAAGTGAGTAATGAAGTCTTGCAGTGACATGTGATCATGTCACCTGAACTGGAATCCATCTTTAACCTGGTGCTTTTCCAGTGAGGGGGGGTGGAAACCCAGAGAGACAAAGAGTTCCCGCCTTATGCAAAAGATATATAAAGGGGGGAAGAGAACAGAGAGGGAGAGGAGCCATCATGAAGAATCCCCTAGCTATCACCTGAGCTGCAACAAGAGCTGCACCAGGGGAAAGAATTGTGCCCAGGCCTGGAAGGTGTCCAGTCTGAGAAAAACTTACTGAAGCATCTCTGAGGGTGAGATTATCTGTATTCAGTTTGATTAGGCATAGATTTGCGCATTTTATTTTATTTTGCTTGTGACTTACTTTGTTCTGTCTGTTACTACTTTGAACCACTTAAATCCTACTGTCTGTATTTAATAAAATCACTTTCTATTTAGTAATTCACTCAGAGTATGTATTAATACCTGGGGGAGCAAACAACTGTGCATATCTCTCTATCAGTGTTATAGAGGGCGAACAATTTATGAGTTTGCCCTGCATAAGCTTTATGCAGGGCAAAACGGATTTATCTGGGTTTAGACCCCATTGGGAGTTGGGCATCTGAGTGCTAAAGACAAGCACGCTACTGCGAGCTGTTTTCAGGTAAACTTGCAGCTTTGGGACAAGTGATTCAGACCCTGGGTCTGTGTCTGGAGCCAGATGGGAGTGTCTGGCTCAGCAAGACAGGGTGCTGGAGTCCTGAGCTGGCAGGGAAAACAGAAGCAGGGGTAGTCTTTGCACATCGGGTGGCAGCTCCCAAGGGGGTTTCTGTGATCCAACCCGTCACACCAACCACCAGAAACTAAAGATCCTTCCCAATGGCAGAGATAAGAAAAGAATCCACAAGACTTTGCCAGATGCACAATACATTAGAAATAGGACAAAACTGGAACCTTTTAACCTCAACTGGCCTTTTGTATCCACCCCCAACCTGGGTGGCTTAGAGATAAAATGGATCCTGGACCTGAACTGCTTCTGCTTTGCAAAAGCCAGAGCTGAAGGATGAGGTTTTGCAAAACTACTTGTTGCCTTTTTATAGAGATGGGAACAAATCCTAACCTTTTATTCAACCCACTGGCGATCTTTGGTGAGTTGCCTAAAATAGAATCTGAATGCAAACTTCTCCCAAATTTGAGGTTTGGTCTTGCAAAACCAAAACAACCTTCTGGCCCATCTATAAAATAATGCTTTGCATTATCTCTGTATCTCAGCAAGTTATTTTCATCAGAGATAATGAGTGCACTATAAAAGCAATAACCTGAGAAAGTGTACTAGATCAGGGCTAACGTACCATGCTCAAGACAACAGAGAGATCAAACAAAGCTCTCTTATTGAGATAACATGCTCTGACAAAGTTAAAGACATCCGTCCTCTGATTTGTTTACTTTTATTTTCATGGAAAGTCAGTTGGCATCTTCCTCCCTCCCCTTTCTCAAATAGAGTATAGAACCATAGATTATTAGGGTTGGAAGGGACCTTAGGAAGTCATCTAGTCCAACCCCCTGCTCAAAGCAGGACCAATCCCCAACTAAATCCCCAAATGACCCCCCTCAAGGATTGAACTCACAACTCTGGGTTTAGCAGGCCAATGCTCAAACCACTGAGCTATCCCTCCCCCTACAAGAACTCAACTTTATCTTCCTTCCAAGTAGTTTCCAGTAATTAATTTCTGTGCAATACATTTGGACAGGATCTGTGGGGTGCAACCTGTGGGACCACTGTGCCCCCCCACCAAACTCTCTTCAGCCTGGGCTGTCTCTCACAATGCCTTGCTAGTGTCCAGCAGCAAACCCCTCCAGGTGCCGTTATCACTCAGCACAACCACATGTGGAGACCAAACACCCAGCTTGATTGCATGAATGCTCCCAGAGCCACTCATGAATCTCACAGAGAAAGGTACCAGAGCCAAATTCCCCTAGCTCCCAGCACTGCACCTCAGGAATATACCATCTTGTACTGCTCAAGACGAGCAATGCAGATTTATTAATTGGTTCATCACTTCATCAATGGAAAGTGGATATACACCAGTCTTTGCAAAACCTGAGCAGATTTACCAAACACTTCAGACAAACTCACTGGTAAAGATAAACAGTTCAACAAATTTTTTTTGACTACAAAAAGATAGATTTAAGTGATATTAAGTGACAGGCAAAAAGTCAGAGTTAGTTACCAAAATAAAATAAAACATAAGCACTCAGTCTAAACTTTCAACCCTATTAGGCTACATCTACACTACAGGGGGGGGTTGATTTAAGATACGCAAATTCAGCTACGCGAATAGCGTAGCTGAATTCGACGTATCGCAGCCGACTTACCCCGCTGTAGGGACGGCGGCAAAATCGACCTCTGCGGCTTCCCGTCGACGGCGCTTACTCCCACCTCCGCTGGTGGAGTAAGCGCGTCGATTCAGGGATCGATTGTCGCGTCCCAACGGGACGCGATAAATTGATCCCCAAGAGATCGATTTCTACCCGCCGATTCAGGCGGGTAGTGTAGACCCAGCCTTAGACTGGGCAACATCTAGATTAAGCAGTTTTTCTCATCCCCCTGGATATTGCAGTTCATAGTACACAGATTTCACCCTTGAAATCTGGGCCAGTCTCCTCTACTTAAGTCTTCTCAGTTTCCTTGTTGCTTGCAACATAGGCTGGTGAAGGAGAAAGACCAAGCCTGAGCCCCCTGTGTTCAGTTTTATACCCTCAGCCCATGTGCTCATAGAACACAAGTCCAGGCATGTCTGGGAGGCATTGCTGAGTCTCCAGATAAGGTTGAGCAAGTCCAGTTACTGCAGGTGAGGGAGGTGGGGAGACACTGAGTCATCACCCACACAGCCCCTACTCAGGTGGGGCTGCCTTCTACCTGCATTGAGCAGCTGCAGCTCCCAGCCCTGGCTCTGCAGGCAAGTCCTTCCCAACCCACACAGGGATGGGGGGAGAGCAGTGAGTGATGGGGGGAGGGGGAAAGAAGAGCAAATGGAGGGTGGAGCCTCAGGAGGAAAGGGTGGGGCCTTGGGGGAAGAGGCAGGGCAAGGGTGAGGCCTGGGGGCAAGGGTGGAGTCTCGGGGAGGGACAGGGCAGAGCCTCAGGGGACAAGGGCGGCACAGGGAAGGTTCTGGCACTCCTGCTGGAGTGTCTGTTTTTCATATATTACAAAATTGGCAACCCCTGAGTATCCAGAAGGGAGCAGTACCTGGAATTGGGGCCATATTTTTAAGGGCATTTATCTCCTATTCAGGCACTCAAATATGTGGCCTGATTTTCAAGAGTTCAACAAGAACGTCTTCTGAAAACCTGGTCTTTATTTAGGGTGCCTAAATTCTGACCCCCACGCCTGCTCCCACTAAAGCCAGTAGCAAAATTCCCATTGATTTCAATGGTGCAGGATCAGGCCCTAACTGAAGAGTTTCCTAACAATAGGGCCCCCCACTTTGCAGCATTTACTGTACTTTTCACTGGAGAACAGACAATCTCATTGAAACTTTGCTTTTGTGGAGACTCAGCTAGTAACAAAGTACACAACCTGCAGGCAGCAATGATCTTATCCTATAACCAGGCACCCTTTCTATAATTATATTAAAGAATGTTAAATCCATATGTATTAATGGTTTTATGCTGATGGCTTAGGAATTGCAAGGACCCCTGTTTGCTCCCTCAAGCCTCATTAAGAGCAACTACAGCATTAGTACCTGTGGAATCTAAATCTAAAAAATTGCTCTTTTGAGTTCAAAAAGCCAGAATGAAACAAAAGAGCCCATTGTTAAGTTGAAGGGCCACTACTATGCTGGGGCTGAAACTTTCAAACAGAAAGGAATGTCCTTCAGCAAGATTTCAAGTTATTCCATTCTGGCCGCGTTCCTTCTGATTTGCAAATCAGACTCATTCCAGCAGCCAGTGAATGAAGGGAACGGGCTTGTTTGCTGACATTTCAGCCACACTTAACTAGGGAAGACTTAAATATCCAGCCTTGCATTTTCCTTTCCTCACCTCGCTGTCCATCTCTCTCCCCGACGAACTAAAGCAAGAAGAAATCTTTAGCTTATCAGGCCTGGCCATTAATTTTTGATGTCTGCTTTGTGACTGGGTGGCGTCTTCATTTGACATGACTCCAGGCAGAAGGATCTTTCAATCAGTCCATGGTACCAGCTTACAATCAGACCTTTTGATTTTACCATAGCACAGAAAGTCCTCCAGTGCAGGTGCCCCAGTAAAACTAATAAGACCAGCAGCAAAGTAACTCATGAGAAACATAACAAAAGTTCTAATAGTGTATGTATAGTATCTATCATATAAAGTGATGATTGGACCTATATCCCATCAACAATCCCATAAGACATTTATTTCCCCATGGGAATGAGCTATTTACTCCTTCTAGCCTGGGAAATGGGAGACCCTGACAACACCACCATTCGTTCCAAGGTAGACAAGGCCAGATGCAACATCTTCATTCCAATTCCTCACAATGTGTTACATTCACTGTATGCCTTATGGAAAGTTAATGTCATCATAGCTAATATATAACAGCGTGTTTTTCTTCAAGGGATCCCATTAAATTTAAAGAGGTGGGATGCTCATTGCTCATTAATGTGTTCTGGACTAATAGGACATTTGATCAGTTATCAGAACTGAATTAATCCAGCTTGGCGGTGACCAGTCTAAGATAACCCACGTGCTATGCTCTATTTAGCTTCATTGCTAATCTTATGCTAGGATTAGGCACATATGACTTTAGATACTGTACAGTGGGTGAGTTGAAGTAAAAAGAGGGCATTGGAAGACACTGTCCAGTGTCCACATTACAGAGAGCTGCCAAGAGACACAAAGTTTCTTCCTAGACTTGTTCAGAATAAATGTTTACCTAAACAAGAATGGTCCTAACTTGGTTGCATGGATGCAACTGAGGGTGAATTTTGGCCTATAGGTGTTAAGTTGCCACACACAGGAGCATACTTGTATTGGGTTATTTTATCAAGCAAGGCATTCAGGTTCCTTTAGGCTTGTCAACTGGTAGTAACACCCTCCCAGAAATATTACAGAGTGTAGCAACATCAGACTTCACTTTCAAGGCCCTTCACAGCCTGCCTCCAATACTACATATCATCTCTCATTCACGAGCAAGAGATCAGCTCCTGCCACCAATCAACCATTGAACCAATCTTCATCACCTACTTGTTAAGTAGTCAAACAAGCACTGTCTTTTTCCCATGCTGCCCCTTACATTTGGGAGAAGCTTCCTGTAAACATTTCCAAATAACAATAGAATAAATTAATAATAAAGAATAATAATCAATTTGGATCAAAAGTTTGTGGTGGCCTCCATTATTATAAAGGGCTGAGAAGGTGGGAGAGGGTAAGCGATTGAGGAAAGAAAAGGTAAACATTCTTTTTCTTTTTTAAATATATTTTTAAGTCATTGTACTTTCGCCATCCAGTTCCACATGGCCATCTTATACTTACTTTTAAATTAAAAGGGGATTTCCCCCCTGTGTTCACAACTTTAGGTTTCAGAATCATTTGCCTAGAGCTGCAGGAGGTTTTAACTTTTTTTTTTTAAACTTAAGAAATTTTGAGTCATGTGCTGCTCTCTGACATATACAGTCAGCTTCTACTATAACCAGTGAGAGAGAAGAATTTAGCCCTTAATTTGAAGTTTAGTAGACATATCTATCTCAGATATTCCTATAGCACTAAATTCCACAGAATCTAGCTTAAAAATAATATTTTGTGAAATAAGATGAACTGAACAAGAAAAATTCAGCCATTGCAGTGTAGCTAACATGATTTTAATCATAATTCTCACGATAGTTGATGTTTTCTTAAAGCCTCACTGCTGGAAAATCTGTTTTCATTTAAAAATAAAGTTAAGCTTCTAGCTCGTGGCTGCAGAGAAAAGCTGAGACATATGAACCCAAAATACTCCGACACATAGAAGACAAATAACTCCTCCCAAAGTATTTTTTGAAATCATGTTTAAACATTTTTTATGATTTGGGTGTGACCTTACTTGTGACTTTTGAACTGTTGGGGTTGATTGCCATTGAAACTATGATAATACCATGCAAGTATCTGAAGCTGCAAAAGCAAAAGAGGACTTATTTAGCGAAGACTGAATATAACTAGTACTAATGGGGAGAAATGGAGCATAGAATAGTTTCCTAAGGGAAGCAGTAGAAACTTCATTGCCTGGGCCATTTAAAATTAGAGGGGGCCAAAGCAGAATGTAAAATGCAATGCCCCCTTAGACTTCACAGGATTTTGTATTTACATTCACTCTTCAGCCATTTAAGACTGTGTATGAGATTTTGGGGTAGGGGGGTGTAGTGAGTCGGTGTGGCTCCCCTCCTGCCCAGAAGAGGGAGCCCACGTGCCGGCACCAGAGTGGGTGGGACCACCACCGCCTGTCCCCGCCCCCCGGAAGTCAAGGGGCGGGACAGGAAGTATAAAGGCCGGCCGCCAGAGCTCAGTTGGGGGCCAGCCACCACAGGGAGCAGACGTGCGGCCGGGAGCTCCCGGCCAGGAGACCGTCGAAGACCCTAGCTGGCCTGAGCTACCCCGGGCCCGCTACGAGGAGGAGCCGCCGGAGCCCGTTCACGCCCGCCACTGGGAGAACCCCTGGGAACCGAACCCCGCTAACCCTGAGGGTGAGACTGGACCCGAACCCCTCAGCCCCTGCTGCTATCCAGAGGAGCCGCCTGAGGACCATTGGCCGGACTTCCCGGCAGAGCTACCAGACTTGCCGCCGAGCCCGGGCAGAGAGGAGCCCATGCAGGTGGACTGGCCCGATCCCGGCGCAACGACCGAGGTAGGCTGTGAGGGGGATCACGGAAGTAGCCCGGGGGTAGCCGACCCCGGTCCGGCTGCAACTGAGTGTGAGCCTATGTCAGTGTGTTGCGGCCTGGATACCCCACTGACCAGCAGCGGCAGCAACCGCTGTTAGGGCCCCGGGCTGGAACGCAGTGGAGTGGGTGGGCCTGCGTTCCCCCCTGCCACCCTCCGTACGGGTGGCAGGCTTCCCCCTCACCCAACGCTCGGCTACAGAAGCCTGGGCTTTGAACTGCTTGCTCGCTCAGCCCCTGCAACAAGGGCCTGAGTTAACTGTGTTTGCCCCGCCCTGATCCAGGGCCTGGGCTCTGAACTATTTGCTCGCTCAGCCCCTGCAACAAGGGCCTGAGCTTAACTGTGTTTGCCCCGCCCTGATCCAGGGCCTGGGCTCTGAACTATTTGCTCGCTCAGCCCCTGCAACAAGGGCCTGAGCTAACTGTGTTTGCCCCGCCCTGATCCAGGGCCTGGGCTCTGAACTATTTGCTCGCTCAGCCCCTGCAACAAGGGCCTGAGCTTAACTGTGTTTGCCCCGCCCTGATCCAGGGCCTGGCCTCTGAACTATTTGCTCGCTCAGCCCCTGCAAACAAGGGCCTGAGCTTAACTGTGTTTGCCCCGCCCTGATCCAGGGCCTGGGCTTTGAACTGTTTGCTCGCTCAGCCCCTGCAACAAGGGCCTGAGCCTAACTGTGTTTGCCCCGCCCTGATCCAGGGCCTGGGCTTTGAACTATTTACCCGCTCAGCCCCTGCCATAAGGACCTGAGCCTAACTGTGTTTGCCCCGCCCTGATCCAGGGCCTGGGCTCTGAACTATTTGCCCGCTCAGCCCAGCAAGCAAGGGTCTGAGCTAACTGTGTTTGCCCCGCCCTGATCCAGGGCCTGGGCTCCTGAGCTTTAACTGTGGTTGCTCCGACTCTGCACCAAAGAGCCGGAGTTTCAGGACTAACTGACTGCTTATTCCCAGAGTAGTGAGTCGGTGTGGCTCCCCTCCTGCCCGGAAGGGTCGAGCCCCGGCTAGGACCTACTACAGGGGGTACATGTACTCCCTAGGTCACATGAAAGACATTTAACAGATATCACCGACAGCTGCAGCCCAGTGCCTTCAGCTATACCAGGGGTAGGCAACCTTTCAGAAGTGGTGTGCCGAGTCTTCATTTATTCACTTTAATTTAAGATTTCGCGTGCCAGTAATACATGTTAACGTTTTTTAGAAGGTGTCTCTCTCTAAGTCTATATTATATAACTAAACTATTGTTGTATGTAAAGTAAACAAGGTTTTCAAAATGTTTAAGAAGCTTCATTTAAAATTAAATTAAAATGCTGATCTTACGCCACCAGCCTGCTCAGCCCGCTTCCAGCCTGGGGTTCTGTTCACCTAGGCCTGCAGCGGGCTGAGCAGGGCCTGTGGCCGGGACGCCGGCTGGCAAGGGGCTGGCATCCGGGACCCCAGACCTGGGGGGGGGGTTCAGGGGTCAGGGCAGAGGGTGCAGGGCAGAAGGCTGGGTGTGTGGGGGGGTTCAGAAGTCAGGGCAGAGGGCATTGGGGATGTGGGGGGTTCAGGCAGAAGGCTGGCGGGTGTGGGGGTGCAGGGCAGAAGGCTGGATGTGTGGGGGGTTCAGGAGTAAGGGCAGAGGGCTGGGTGTGTGGAGGTGCACGGCAGAAGGCTGGGTGTGTGTGGGGGTGTGCAGGGCAGAAGGCTGGGGTGCTCGGCTCGTGGGGGTGCTCCCAGCCCCCTGCCCTGAGCGGCTCATGGCAGGGGGCTGGGAGGGATATGCCCTGTTCCACCCCCTTCCCCCAGGGAGAAGGAGGGGGAGGAGGAGGGGCCAGAACGCACCAAGCTGTGGGAAGAAGCAGGGGAGGGGAGAAGCTTGTCTGCCGCAGGACCAAGCTTCTGCCTCCTGCCCCTGCTGGGGAGAGCGGGGGGCTGAGTGGGGCGGGGGGCCGGGACCCCCCCCCCACCGCTCTCCCCTGCCGGGGCAGGAGGCAGAAGCTTGGTCCTGCGGCAGCCAAGCTTCCTCCCTCACCCGCTTCTTCCCCCAGCGTGGCGCTTCTGGCCCCTCCGCCCCTCCTCTCACCGGGCAGGCAGTGTGCCACTCAAAATCGGCTCGCGTGCCGTGTTTGGCACACGTGCCGTACGTTGCCAACCCCTGAGCTATAGACACTGCGGGGCTCACAAATCCAAAGGCCACCTAACTATAATGCACTATATAGAGACCTATAGAGGTCCAACAAACTTAGGGTATGTCTGCACTTAAAACACTGCAGCGGTGCCACTGTAGCACTTCAGTGCAGACACCTATTCCGATGGGAAGGCTTCTCCTGTCGGCACAGGTAATCCACCTCCCCAAGAGGCGGTAGCTAGGTTGATGGAAGAATTCTTTGTCAACCTAGCACTACTCTGGGGGCTAGGTCGGTAAGGTTACGTCTCTCAGGGGTGTGGATTATTCACACCCCTGAGAGAAGTAGTTATACCAATGCAAGAGTACGTCTTCACTACCCGCCATATCGGCGGGTAGCAATCGATTTATCCGGGATCGATATATCGCGTCTCATTAAGATGAGATATATCGATCCCCAAACATGCTCACCGTCAACTCCGGAACTCCACCAGAGTGAGCGGCGGTAGCGCAGCCGACGGGGGAGCCGCAGCCTCGATCCCGCGCTGTGTGGACCCCAGGTAATTCGATCTAAGATACTTCGATTTCAGCTACGCTATTCGCGTAGCTGAAGTTGCGTATCTTAGATCGATCTCCCCCCCCCCCAGTGTAGACCAGCCCCAAGTTTCTAGTGTAGATCAGCCCTTATTACATGGCATTGTCAGTGGAACAGAAATGTGGGTGGTGATGGATATTTTAAGGGGGTGGGCAAAATTTGCCAGATCACATTATCATATTTATCATGGTAGTGCCTACGGGCCAACCACGAATGGGGCCCCCTTGTGCTAGGTGCGGTATAGACAAGAGCAGTAAATGATATTTGCCCTTACAATCTATATAGATAAGACAGTGAGGTAGAATACACTGCCAGTCAACAATGAGATGGTCGCTGTGTGAGTGCCAAAATTTTTTTGGGGGTGGATTGACTTAGGAGAGATCAGCTAAAAGGAAAGAGGAGAGGGGACAGGGCAAGGGAGGAGATGGAAGGAGGGGCAGGTGTGGAGTGAAGCTGAGGTGAAAAGCTATCAATGGATGGGGAGGTTTGGAGCAAATAGCCAATCAGTACAGGGCAGAGAAAGCCAGAACATTCTACAGATTTAACTGGAATGCTGAGAGGTCCCACCCTTGGCTGAACTTCTGAGCTCCCTGTGGCTGGAGTCTCTGGCTCCTCTCTGCAGTTGTCCCCTAAGGCCACATGTCCGGGGGTGGGAGGGGGGAGGGAAACGGGGTGTGTTTCTGAGTCGTCACCCTGTGTGAGGAGTTAGACAGCCATTATGTTCTGAGAGGCTGTCAGAGGGGGACACACACAGATCTGTTATGGGATGCAGCTTCATTAGGAAAAAGGTGTGTTCTTAATTGTGTGTTAGCTAACATGCAATAACTAACACAAGGTAAAGTACTAGTGAAGATGAGGCAGTTTGTAGTTTTCACACATGAACAGGTTGAGGTAAAGATGGGGGAAGGGGCTAGGGGCTAGCTTGATCAGCTAACTTGTGTGCAAAATTACAGATTCTCTTGTCTTCATTGGGTTTTTACTGTGTGTTAATAACCACACATCTAAAACAAAAATACAGGTCTTTGCCATTAGAGCTATACAGAGAACTCCCTGAGCAATAGCAGGTTACACCCCCCCTCTATGGACTAGCTACTAAGAGGCAACGTCAGACACAAAACCAGTATATTACATAGCCTCCATATCTGACACAGCTGAAGGAATTTGGTCACCTCTGGGTCCTGTCACTCTCTGTAATACTTAGCACTTATTTTCAAAGCGCTGTACTAACCTTAACGGAATTTAAGTCCAGAAAAGACCATTATGATCATGCAGTCTAGCCTCCTGCACAAAAGAATCACTAACTAATCCTCGCAGCTCCACAGTGAGGAAAAATGAAGCATAGTGTGGTTAAGGTGGTTGCCAAGATGATGGAGCTGGGCTTAGAACTCAGCAGTCCCTTGCTGCTAGCATCATGCTGTTGCTCTGTTTTTCATTCCTCTTGTGGTGTGTTTAATGTTATAACTGTATGGACTAGGACATGGGCAGTCAGGCCTAGTGGTCAGAAACAGGGTTGGATGCCAGGAACCAAAGCCAGAGTCAGAGTCGGGGTCAAGTTCATGCCAAGAGTTGGGGCAGGACTGGAGTCAGAGAGCTGTGCCAAGGGTGAAGCCAGAGTGAAGAACCAGGGAACAGTGCCAGAGTCCAAGCCAAGCTCAGAGTCAGATAGCAGCATCAAGGATCAAACCAGAGTCAGGGAACAATGCCAAACCACAGTCAGGAGTTAGGGTCTAATACAGCAGGATATCAGATATTCACTCAGGTGGTCTCCTTCTAGCTTAAGTAATGTGTCTGGGCCAATCGGTGGGGCTGGATGTCTGCTCCAATCAGGAGTTTCATGGGCAGGAGTTTCATGGTGAGCCAGAGTTCTGCTAATTCCTTTCTCCAAGGATTCCAGAGAGCTGATAGTGATAGTTGCAGTCTGGGTACCAGTTGGAGCACTACAGACCTGGGAGTGATAGTTGCAGTCTGGGTACCAGTTGGAGCACTACAGACCTGGGTTCAAGACCTGTGATCCTTCACCATAACTCCTTTTGTCCTCTTCAAGGTGGTGATAAAGTAAACAGGAGTCACCAAAAAAGCCCACTTTGTCAGTGTTTATTTTCACATTGTAAGAGCCATATTTAATTACAGTGTGAAGCGTAGTTGCTTGGCAGTCTTTGTAATAGTGTCTCTTCTCCATTATAATGCTCTTCATGGATTCCCTACAGTAATGTTATGTTTATGAAATTGTTCCAACCTCTGCAGTCCAGCCCTCATTTGAACAATGTGCTCAGTGTAAGCTAATGAATAGAAAACATCAGACCATGGTGATATAACACTGGTCAGTGCCCAACCCAACACATGGGATAAAAGTGCTTTTCAATGCATACTTAAGGGGGAAAAAATGCTTACACAGTATTCCCTTCAATCTGCTAATGCTACTAACAGCCATTGATAGTAAGAATTAGCACTAATCTTAGCAAGAGGTTCCCATGACCTTTATGTTTCTGAAATGCTACAATTTTTCTTAAAATTATCCTTGTGGGGAAACAATGGAAAATATACTGAAGGATTTCATGGCAAACAAATGGCCACTTGTTAAAAAGCAAGAAATCTTATAACACTGGATTTGCCTTCTGATTATGAATCTGTTCCTGGGGCTAGAGAAATTCACAATATTGACGTATTAAAGGGCAAAACAAAAGCAAGTCTAATCTAAAGATTGCAATATACTTTTTACACATTGGGGAACTCACTGCCACATGATATTTAAAAATTAGACATTTTAATTTACAAACAGCACCAAGTGATCATGGCCACCCTCTCTTTTTTAATGACAGCTTCAGAAGAGGATCTCAACATTTATATTCTATTGTAACATGGGGTCAAAATCTGAGGAAGGCGGAGAGAACCAGTGGTTTAGACTAGAGATCATAGAATGAATCCTTAGGAGAAGCAGCACAAAGCAATGACACAGAGGTAAAGTATTGCATGAAGAGAGGATTGGATTGGAAAAACAGACAAAGTAAATTTACTCTCCCCAATTTCTTTGTATGCAACAAATGTGAGGAAGCTGTTATTCTGGGCTCCACATGACCAGACACTTGCTGAATTGAAGTCTAGAGGAAATATGACAACTGGAAAAAAATGGAAATCCTGGCAAGAAAAATGCATCAAAAGAAAATGGTACAAAAATGGTAACAGGAACAAACCCTGAGAGATTCTGCACCAAAATGAATCTGACAAGGGAACAATATGCAAAACTGCCTTGAGATGGGAAGAAAAAACATTCTAGAAATGTGTCACATCAGAACAAATTAAAGTTTCAGTAACACTGAAAAACAGTTGACAGCAAAATGGAATAGTCCCACTCTTTCATCAATAAATGAACAATTTCATATCAGACCTTTTTTATAAAAATAATTATTCAGCTATTTTTTTTATGATGTGGAACAAGATTAAAAGAAGAACTTATTTTTGTAGTTAAGATCTCAGAGCTATATGTTTCATTTTTGCTAAAACTCCTACACCTCTAACTGTGTTTGACTAAACATCTTCTGTTCATGCACATGTCTGTTATGGGGGCCAGATCCTGAGAGGTGCTTAGTATACTCAGATCTGAAATCACAGACTGCCCTCTTTCCTCCCTTCACACCAGCCCATGGGAGAGCAACCTTCTGCTCAATTCACTTCCTGAACAATTCTCTCCCTTCCACTCCAACTTAATTCTCCTCAGCCACCACTACCTCACATGCCATTTCCCTCCAACCTAGCAATTAGCTTCTGTTGCCCTCTGACAATTAAAACAATCTGAATTCCTCACCCTCTCATATCAGTGTCTTGACCACAGGAAAAAAAATCACCTTTCAACACTCCCTCTCCGAATGCATTGTCCCTTCAGGTACCTGTCCCCAATCCTCCTTTTCCAAGTCTTGGCTCATTTGTGGCCAGCTCTTACCTCTCCTGCCCTTACCCCTTCCAGAGCCCTCCTTCCTTCCCCAGCCCTACTGTGGGCCTGTTTCTTTCCTCCTACTTCCTTTCCACAGTCCTGTCTCAGCTACTTCCTAGCTCCTATACATTTTAGGGACCCTGCTCCCCAGTCCTTCTTGTTTCCGATACCAGTCTCCTCCTATCCTAAGAAGAAGAACAGGAGTACTTGTGGCACCTTAGAGACTAACAAATTTATTAGAGCATAAGCTTTCGTGGACTACAGCCCACTTCTTCGGATGCATATAGAATGGAACATATAATGAGGAGATATATATACACACATACAGAGAGCATAAACAGGTGGGAGTTGTCTTACCAACTCTGAGAGGCCAATTAATTAAGAGGAAAAAAAAAAAAAAACTTTTGAAGTGATAATCAAGCTAGCCGAGTACAGACAGTGTGATAAGAAGTGTGAGAGTACTTACAAGGGGAGATAGTCAACGTTTGTAATGGCTCAGCCATTCCCAGTCCTTATTCAAACCGGAGTTGATTGTGTCTAGTTTGCATATCAATTCTAGCTCTGTAGTCTCTCTTTGGAGTCTGTTTTTGAAGTTTTTCTGTTGTAATATAGCCACCCGCAGGTCTGTCACTGAATGACCAGACAGGTTAAAGTGTTCTCCCACTGGTTTTTGAGTATTTTGATTCCTGATGTCAGATTTGTGTCCATTAATTCTTTTGCGTAGAGACTGTCCGGTTTGGCCAATGTACATGGCAGAGGGGCATTGCTGGCACATGATGGCATAGATCACATTGGTAGATGTGCAGGTGAACGAGCCCCTGATGGTATGGCTGATGTGATTAGGTCATTATGCCATCATGTGCCAGCAATGCCCCTCTGCCATGTACATTGGCCAAACCGGACAGTCTCTACGCAAAAGAATTAATGGACACAAATCTGACATCAGGAATCAAAATACTCAAAAACCAGTGGGAGAACACTTTAACCTGTCTGGTCATTCAGTGACAGACCTGCGGGTGGCTATATTACAACAGAAAAACTTCAAAAACAGACTCCAAAGAGAGACTACAGAGCTAGAATTGATATGCAAACTAGACACAATCAACTCCGGTTTGAATAAGGACTGGGAATGGCTGAGCCATTACAAACGTTGACTATCTCCCCTTGTAAGTACTCTCACACTTCTTATCACACTGTCTGTACTCGGCTAGCTTGATTATCACTTCAAAAGTTTTTTTTTTTTTTTCCTCTTAATTAATTGGCCTCTCAGAGTTGGTAAGACAACTCCCACCTGTTTATGCTCTCTGTATGTGTGTATATATATCTCCTCATTATATGTTCCATTCTATATGCATCCGAAGAAGTGGGCTGTAGTCCACGAAAGCTTATGCTCTAATAAATTTGTTAGTCTCTAAGGTGCCACAAGTACTCCTGTTCTTCTTTTTGCGGATACAGACTAACACGGCTGTTACTCTGAAACTTATCCTAAGAAGGTAATGAGGACTCCGTCTCTACCTATATCTGCCTGAAGAATAATTCCGAAGGAAGCCTAGTAGTCTAGCCTGGATTTGACCATAGTCTCACTTCCAAATGAGACTATGCACAACATTGGCGCTCCTTAGAAATAGCAAGAAACTTAAGATATAAAAAACTGGGCAATCTTCATGCAAACATGACAAAAAGCATATCCAGACCTCAGGGCAATACTGGACACTTGTCCGTGACTCCTGTGAAGAAGACCTCACTTGGTCATTGTGTGTGTGCGCGCACTCATGGATGTCCTAATGTTGTGTCTCATTACACTATGTGCATTTTGTGCTTTATCTACAAAAAAACAAAATAAATGTGCTATGCTAGGCCCTGGGTGCTGGATGACATAAAAGTCGACATACATGTACTCCTGGATGGGGAAATCATTGTGTCACCCCATGGAAATCTGTATATCAGAGGGTTTTTTCCTTGCATGTGTTTGATTTTTAAAACCTTACACACAAGTAGGTTGTTTTTTTTTAAAGGATAATAAATTGGTTCTAGAAGAACTGTCCCTCATTTTAATCCAGTTTTAGAAGAAAGTAACATTGAACCTTGCTTGTCCCGTACTCTGATTGCAATTTGATTCCTTTTAGGGTGACCAGATAGCAAGTGTGTAAAATTGGGACAGTGGGTGGGGGTAGTAGAAGCCTATATAGGAAAAAAACCCCAAATATCGGGACTGTCCCTATAAAATCGGGACATCTGGTCACCCTAATTCCTTTAGGTGTCGTATCTTTTAAACAGCAATTATGAGCCAGAACTGCAGTTCTTACTCAAGCAAAATTCGTTGGCCTTGTCTACACTAGAGGGTTAAGTCACTGTAAGTTATAAAGCTTAAAGTTACGTAATGTACATAACGTTAAGTATCAGAGGGGTAACCATGTTAGTCTGGATCTGTAAAAAGTGACAAAGAGTCCTATGGCACCTTATAGACTAACAGAAGTATTGGAGCATAAACTTTCGTGGGTGAATACCGACAGAGTGGGTACATAACATTGTCGCAATGTACATAACATAAGTCAAAGTAGATTACATTGACTTAGTGTGGTGTCTATACCACGATATGTCAGCGGGAGATGCTCTCCTGCCGACTTAGTTTCCGCCTCTCATTGAGATGGAGTACTGAAGTTGATGGGATAACGTTCTCCCATCAACTTATCGCGTCTTCACCAGACCCGCTAAATCAACGTCACTGCATCAATTGGAGCAGTGCTGATTTAGCCCGTCGTGAAGACAAGCACTTTGTTGCAGACAGTAAGGAGTTTTGTCCAAGTAAGGATAATCAGACACCTGCTGCCCTGGACATCATTTATATAGCTCTCAGTCAGGAGTAATCACTCTGCTTATTAGATGTTGCCAGTAAGAGTGAGAAAGACCTTAAGAAACCTTGAAGATATTGAGCCAAATTGATTCCTTTTTTAAACAGGTGAAACTCCATTGGCCTGTCCATTTACTCCATAGATCAGTGGCATTTCACCCATTTGCCAGGTCTGATTATAGCTCATTGTTCTCAATGACAGCTTGCATAATGATGGCTAGTACAAATTTGAACCGTCAACAACTGAGAGGATGGAATATTTGCAAAACTTGTTCAATATTTCTTATTCCATTTGGCATTTCATCCACGATTCCTTTTGGGAGATTTCTGCTGCTGCTGCTCAGGGCTTTTCACCTGGACGGTGGAGCTCTCCTCAGGAAACTGTTCAGCATGAAGGAAATTAGATAAACAGAAATCACCAAACAGCTCAACCAGGGACTGGAAAAGAAAGGATTTTGCTTTCATAATAAAATAGCTGTCAACTTCCCGGGGAAACCTTCATGGGAAATTCCCAAAAACTCCTACTATGGGACTAGTACTAAAATGATCCTGAGTGAGCTTAAGATGGCTGGTGTAGTGGATGAGGCCCATCTAGCTGCTGGCCTGCAGGGCCAGGGCCTCTAGGGAGAGCTTAATTCCACATAGAACAGACACAACTCTGTCCTGTCTTTATGAACTGAAAATCACGAGTGCAGTATTATCTCTGCATAGGTCAGAAACAAAAAGGAGATGTACAATAAGTCAGCAGAAGCCAAGCAACATGTGAAGTAAGGAAACATCTGAAGCAGGCAAAAAGGCTTCCCCTTCATAAATGCTGTGTACACTGTTTAGTCTAATGGTTTTAATGAGTGCTGGAAATATGCCAAAGGTGAGCCCCACAGTTCAAGTGGAAACGTTGGTAATTTTCATGACAGGAGACTAAATTAAACCCCAGCAGACTAACCCTAATTCAACATTGTCAACTCTTATCCTTGTATTGTGAGTGTCATGATATTTGGTGTTTTTCCTTAAAGCCTCTGGAACTATGACTACAAGAAAATCTCAGCATTCATTTTTTTTTTAAATGGTGAAAAAAGTGTGGCAACATAACCCATGTGCACCCTAAAGGCTTGAAAACCAAAAGGAAAATAAAAGAACCCCCAAAGTGTCTGATTTTTAAGCCAATCTCATGGTTTTTGGGGGAGCCTGTCTCCTGAATCTTGAATACTTGAGGCTGATAATGTTGCTAGTTCTGAATTCAAACATTCCTACAAGACAGAAAAGGGAGGGAATTTCTTGATTCAAACTTCCTGTAACTTCTGGAGGTGTTCAGCTCCAAGGGTTTGGTTCATGCCCATATGTAAAAGCTGACAACTAGTCTTAAAGGTTAGCTTTAACTTTGTCTTTGGACAAAGATGGAAATCTTGCAAGAATAGGCTCCCTTATTAGGCTGGAAAGACCATGAAAAGAGCCATTCTCCTGGCACTTCAGCATCTCCTCTCCCTGCTCCAGCTAGAATTTGGAAATGCACATGTGTGGGGAAAGTGAACAATATTTTAAAAACGAAGAAACAAAAACCCTAGAGTGTTGTGAACTTCACAAGAGAGTTTAGGCCTAATTTAGGGCAAACATTTGTGGTGAATAGTTTCCCTCCATCAGAATTAATTTAGCTGTTCTTAGGTTCATGTGCATAGTAGTTGCTTATAAGAGAGACAAACAGCAAGAAGAGCCTCTGTTGGGAATCCTTCCAAAAGGGCATTAACATTAGCTTGGAGCTAGAATAGAATTCAGTTTACAAGATGAGGAAGACCAGAGGCATAGTTAAAGCTAAACTTTAAAGCTCCTTGCCAGTTTTGCAGCAGCTGGGCATGTCTGAAGAGGAGACAGAGAGCAATGAAGAGTCATTACAGATAGGAAATGTTGTGACGAAATGGAGACCTTGCGATAAGTATAAAATGTGTCCAATAGATACTTAGACCAAATAAAAATCTCACACTCACAGAAAGTTCCTGGGCCTAAAAAGTTCTGTCTGTTCAGATATTAAAAGCTTAACTTGCTTCTTTTTGAGATGGGCCCAAGCCAAAAACCCAATCCAAAACACTTATGAACTCTGGGATAATTTGGATCCACTCTCCAGGTTTTGTGATTTTTGAATGTTTGGGGTTGGCAATGCTGCAGCAGATCAATAATAATCTTTAATCAAAAGAACAAAACCCCATCTATGTTAGTTGATTTCTCAAAAATGTTTTTTGAACACGTTAGAGGCAAATTAAACATTTTGTTTCATGTTGCTAATATGGTGGCCTCCACAACCACCAATCCTACCTAAACTTGTATCAAAATTGCAATCATCTAACCACTAGACCAGGACTCAGCAGATGTTTCAGTTTTGCTAGCAAAAGAGGATGATGGGATTTTCCTATACACAACAACAGCATATCCAATTCCCTGAACCAAGTGCTATTTAGAGAAATGAGAAAGCTCACTAGCTCATCCTGAATGTTCTGGTGTTACAGCTCATTCTCAAGAAATCCCTCTAAATACTGTACTGTTTGTTAGTCAACTGTCTTCTCTTAAATTGCAGGCAGATGTTTATATCTGAAAACACTTCATCTCAGTACAAACACACAACAAAGGCTGATTAGCCAGACTAATCCATCTACGCAAAGTTTACTGAAAGGAAGATTTCATAGTTGGATATTTTTAGACACATATAAACTCTAAACCTTCACTCCACTAATCAGTGAATAACTTTGGAAAGGAAAAATCCCACAGATTCTTCTGCACTTAATTACATTCTTAAGTGGGAGCTGGATTACTGAGGGGACTGTGTGACACTCTGTACTGCAGAGTAGCACCCTGGAACCCTCACATTCACCCCTGTATATAATTATGATATGTTTTGTACAAAGTATACCTTGTGGGGTATTATTTTTGAAGTCTTGATCTGTTGAACATTAACATCTTGTTGGATTGTATGTGCTATCATTATATGTGAACTTATGAAATATTGCTGCATGTGTTACTGAAATATATTGTGAGGTTGGGAACACCAACAACCAGCCTTTCAGGTACAGCAATGGAATAGCCAGACAGGGTTAATGGCCCATTAAAGGGAATCCACTCTCCCAAGCGCCATCCCAGAGACTTCTCCAGGGGAACACATATACAATGGAGACTGCTTGACCAATGGGGACTGACTGATCCCCACGTCAAAGCAAAATGTCTTTGCAGCAAGCTGGAAGAACATATAAAAGAGAGGCAGTGACATCATCACTTGGCCTCTCTTTTTCCCCAACTCAACACCAGAAAGAAACATCCGGAGGACAAAGACTTTGAAGTGGGGAAGGGTTGTCCCCGTTTGGAAGGCAGTTCCAGCCTGTATACGGACGATCTTTCTGTAGTTAATAAGCCTGTTTTATATTTTACCTAAAACAGCGTGTTTTGGTTGAAGTGCTTGGGAAATCTCAGCTGAGTTTACAAAGGGGAGTCCATTCCACAGTGAGGGAGTGGCAAACTTAATGAACTTACACTGGTCAGGCTTCTGACCAGTGCAAGATGGTACAGTTCTGGGGTGCAAGGATGGGGATATGGGGGGGAATTGGCTCCCTATTGATGGTTCATGAGTGCCTGGGAAATCATTCATGTAACTCACTTGGGTGTGTCCCGGCCTGTGGATGTCTATGTAAGTGCAGGATCTGTCAGAGGTTTGTGGATTGACACAGCATCACAGTGTGAGAGGGAAACCCCAGGTTAGGGTGACGGAGAGCTCAGCGGTCTCACAGTCTAGGTTTCACCACATGACCCTGTCACAGTGGCACAGCGAGCAGGGTAAAATGCATTGTTCTGAGTGAGATTTGCACTTCATACGTGGGTGTAGAGATTTTAAGTGAGACTTTAAGTGTGAACATAAGAACAGCCATACTGGGTGAGACCAGATGTACATCTAGCCCTCTATTCTGTCTTCTGACAGTAGCCAATGCAGGTGCTTCAGAGGGAATGAACAGAACAGGTAATCATCAAGTGACCCATCCCCTGTCACCCAGTCTAAGCTTCTGGCAAACAGAGGCTACGGACACCATCCCTGCCCATCCTGGCTAATAGCCATTGATGGACCTATCCTCCATGAACTTATCTAGTTCTTTTTTGAACCCTGTTATAGTCTTGACCTTCACAACATCCTCTGGCAAAGAGTTCCACAGGTTGACTGTGCGTTGTGTGAAGAAATACTTCATAAGAACATAAGAATGACCGTACTTTGTCAGACCAAAGGTCCATCTAGTCCAGTATCCTGTCTGCCGACAGCGGCCAATGCCAGGTGCCCCAGAGGGAGTGAACCTAACAGGTAATGATCAAGTGATCTCCTTCCTGCCATCCATCTCCATCCACCCTCTGACAAACAGAGGCTAGGGCCACCATTCCTTACCCATCCTGGCTTTCTTTTGTTTATTTTAAACCTTCTGCCTATTAATTTCATTTGGTGACCCCTAGTTATGAGAAGGAGTAAATAACACTTCCTTATTTACTTTCTCCATAGCAGTCATGATTTTATAGACCTCTATCATATTACCCCTTAATTGCCTCTTTTCCAAGCTGAAAAGTCCCAGTCTTATTAACCTCTCCTCATATGGAATCTGTTCCGTACCCCTAGTCATTTTTGTTGCCCTTTTCTGTACCTTTTCCAATTCCAATATATCTTTTTTGAGATGAGGTGACCACATCTGCATGCAGTATTCAAGATGTTGGCGTACCATGGATTTATACAGAGGCAATATGATATTTTCTGTTGTATTATTTAGCCCTTTCCTAATGATTCCCAATGTTCTGTTCACTTTTTTGATTGCAGCTGCACATTGAGTGGATGTTTTCAGAGAACGATCCACAATGACTCCAAGGTCTCTTTCTTGAGTGGTAACGGCTAATTTAGTCCACATCATTTTATATGTATAGTTGGGATCATATTTTCCAATGTGCATTACTTTACACTTATCAACATTGAATTTCATCTGCCATTTTGTTGCCCAGTCACCCAGTTTTGTGAGGTCCCTTTGTAACTCTTCACGGTCTGCTTTGGACTTAACTATCTTAAGTAGTTTTGTATCATCTGCAAATTTTGTCACCTCCCAGTTTACCCCTTTTTCCAGATCATTTATGAATATATTGAACAGCACTGGTCCCATATAGACCTCTGGGGGACACCACTATTTACCTCTCACCCTTCTCTGTGGTGGCTGAGAAAAGTCAAAGAGAAGGTTACAGGTTTGTTATTTCTCTGTTTGATTATTTCGGAAATGGGAAGTAGGGACAGAAAAAGCAGAAAGATGAGTGAAAGTGATGCAGCTGTAAAGTTGGAGCTGTACAGACTGAGGCAGCAGAAAAAAAGACAAAGAACATCAGCAAATCTTGGAGCTAATAGAACTGGAGATAAAGAAAAAAGAAGAAGCTCAGAAGCAAGCTGAGTTAGGACATCAGCAGGTTCTCAAGCTGAAAATCCAAGAAGCTGAAGAAAGCGAAAGCACCAATTGGACTTGCTAGTAAAGCAGAACCAGAACCCGCCCACTTCCCGGAGAAACCTTCATGGGAAATTCCCCAAAACTCCTATTGTGGAACTAGTACTAAATGATTGACCTCAAGATGGCTGGTGTAGTGGATGAGGCCCTTCTAGCTGCTGGAATAGCGGGCGCCAGATTCTCTGTTACTCTGCACCAGGGTAGTCATTTACGCCGGTGCATAGCAAGCCGCAAGTGGACATAACCCACTGGTGGCTCCCTTTGCTGGTAGTTAGTTCCAAACTCACACCTTTTCCTTGGCAGGAGACGGATCTCCTACAGGCTTCACTCAGAAAGCACCCCAACGCCTTTATCAGCAAACAGCCCAGCTTCCCCTCCAGTGTCAGCCTCTCTCTCTCGTTGGGGGTCTGGCTGATTCTCACATGTGGTGCATGCAAACTAGCTGTGGCCTGGGCCTGTCCCCCAGCCCTGAGTGCAGACTCTGTATCTGCTATGTTCCAGCCCGTGCAGTTCCTTCTTGAGTGGCAATCCCATTCTTCAGTGGGAGGACAGCTGGCAGTAGGAACTATAGGCAGAAGTTCTTGCCAGCTCTCTGGGCTCTGGTGGTGTGTGGAGTAGGGGCTCCACACTACTAAATCCAGAATGACGATGTACATTGGCTTTGCACTGGTGCAAATGACTGTACATGTTGCAGGGCAACAGTTAGTTTGGCCCCTGGTCTTTAACATCTAACTCATCCTGCTATGTCAAACTGGGGGACACTGGAAAAATCACATCAGACCACTGAGTGAAGCAGATGTTTGTCATGCAGCCGATAAGCATAAAAGAGGTTAAGATCTATTTAACTGAACTCCTCAAAGAGGTGTACAAATATTTCTGTTTGGCAAATAGTGACAGCTGAGCACGTGCTGTTTTCATAAGTAAGAATCATCCTCATGCCCATTCTAGTGGCATTCTTTCCTCCTCTGTCCACCCCACGGCACATGTAGTGCCCCCTTCCTGCAAGGCATCCCAGGCTAATTTACATAAAGGTAAAATTAGCATGTTGAATAATGATGAATAAGTCACATTAAACCAATAAGTCTATAGGCTGGATTTAAAAACTGAAATGAAAGCCAGCATCGCAAACCTATGGGGCACAACCCCAGAGGAACAGATCCATTCCACCCTGCAAAGTACAGGATACGCTTGAGATTTTTTAAAGGCACTGGCAGGACTTAGGAACCCCAAATGACACTGAAATTCAGTGGAAGTTGGGCATCTAACTTCCCAATGTTTCTTTAAAAAATCCCAGCCTCAGAGAAGCCTCAGCGAATATCACCCAAAGACAAAACTTGTTTATGGTATTGTGGGCTCTACTGTTCCTGAAACAGCAGCTCCTATTGGCAGCAGCATGGAAGCAGAATGCCACAGGGTTGCTCCATGAGGCATTGAGCATGAAACAGCCTCACCCCTCCATGCCTACTTTGGAAAGGCTACTGCCAACAGTGCAAGCCTTGCAGTGTCCTCTCAGGACCACACTCTACACAGGCCTTCGGAGGGAGGAAGATTCCTTGCAACGTCTGTACTGCTCCTAGACCCACATGCACATTGTCCCAGGCTAGGCACTGTCTTGCCCTTAAGGTGCAATTTTAAGTTACAGGAACATAGTTTTGCACCTCACCTGGAAGAGGTCACCTCCAGCCCCATAGTGCTCCCTAGCATTATCCAGGGACATTGGTTCAGTAGGGAAGATTTTACCTACTGAATCACCATCATTATCCCTTGCAGCACCTGGATTTTTAGTTGGTGTCTGGTCCAAGCAATGCAAAGAGGGAAGTGATAATTCTCCTCTACTTAGCACTGGTGAGGCCACACCTGGAGTATTGCGTCCAGTTTTGGTCCCCCAACTACAGAAGGGATGTGGACAAATTGGAGAGAGTCCAGCGGAGGGCAACAAAAATGATTAGAGGGCTGGGGCACATGACTTATGCAGAGAGGCTGAGGGAACTGGGGTTATTTAGTCTACAGAAGAGAAGAGTGAGGGGAGATTTGATAACAGCCTTCAACTAGCTGAAGGGGGGTTCCAAAGAGGTTGGAGCTCAGCTGTTCTCAGTGGTGGCAGATGACAGAACAAGGAGCAATGGTCTCAAGTTGCAGTGGGGGAGGTCTAGGTTGGATATTAGGAAACACTATTTCACTAGGAGGGTGGTGAAGCACTGGAATGGGTTGCCTAAGGAGGTGGTGGAATCTCCATCCTTAGAGGTTTTAAAGGCCCAGTTTGACAAAGCCCTGGCTGGATGATTTAGTGGATGTTGGTCCTGCTTTGAGCAGGGGATTGGACCTGATGACCTCCTGAGGTCTCTTCCAACCCTAATATTCTATAGGCACAGACAGAGCCGGAGGAGAAATTTTCAGAAAGGAAGTCAACAATGCAAGAAGGACCAGTTGATTTCTCTAAACCCCCTAATCTTTAGGTTACTAGTTTTTGATGCTTCTAAACAAAGTTTAAGCTGAAACTGAATATACACCCTTTACATGTTAGTCACAAGAACATTTGGTTCCAGATTTTGCCTGGCCTTTGTTTAGGTGCACGAGAGAAACGGAGGGCGAAGGAACTCTGGTAGTGTAAAAAAACTGCAGGATTTGTGCCTGCATTCTGCCATCCAGGATTTTATATTGTTACCCATCACTGTACAGTAGAATCAGCTGAAAGCCTGTGCAAATGAGGAAGGGCACAGGAGGTGAGCCAGGACAACCTTCTCCCCTGCATTAGACTGTGATATTGGCCAGCTGCAGAGGGAAGCATAGGTTGCACCATCTTTAAGGATCGTATGAAGGCTTTAACCCCTTGGAGCTGTAAGGGGACAGCCTCCAGTCCAAAACTGGGGCTTACTGTCAAGGTCAACATTTCACCTTTGAGCTCTGTGTGTAATTCAGGTTCTGCAATGAAGCCATTACTTAGTGCCTTCACTCAAACTTCCATGCTACAATTAAGGGTCAAGTCTCCTAAGGCAATTAAAGGTGTATCATGCCAGACATTCCAACGCAAGTGAGAGAAACAAAATCAAGGAAAGGAACTTTTATTTGTTTAACCATGTTCATTTATTTTAACACTTAATATCAAAAAGGATTGACTGAAACCAGGTGACAGGTCACATTTGTAAGTCAACACAATATGCATGAGAAAGAGCAAGCGAGAATACTCCCAGGGTCTCTAGTGATGCAAACTCAGGCTGTGTACTCATCTACTCTTATAAATAAAGCTAAGTCAATACTTATATGAAACCTCCAAGAAAAATCCACGCTGAAGGGCATAATTCAATCGGAGGCCATCCAAGTCAGTATTGAACCAATGCCTTCCTGTGGTTAAAAACAGAGCTATGGTTCTCATTGCAATTTTTATGCATAGCCCTATTTTCATTATTAAATCACGCATTTCTAAAGTATCTATTCCTGTAGAACCTGGCATAAATTCCAGCTCCAGTCCACCTTAGAGTTCTCTTCAGCTACAGTATTCTTCACTTCCTCTCTTAACTCCTGTCATACAATGTTTCTGGCACAGAATGCTGTCGCCCTTCTCTGTTGAAGTGGATATCAGTGGTTGGTGACTGAGTACTGGGTGAGCAACCCAGAGGTGCAGAATATTGATGGATGGTCTGCTGTGAAGACAAAATAGTTTTGATTAGATAGAGATCTTCAACCCATTCACACATTGAAGTCAATGTAAGGTGAGCAAGATTTGGCCCCTGGAGACAGATATATGGGGCCTGATTCGGATCACACATCACTGTAATCAAGAGTTACACCAGCGTAAGACAAGCACTCAATAAGCATCAGGCCCTTGCAATTTATCAAGGTTCTGGGGATGCTTCAATGGTCAAAGGCACTTGTGATAGGGGACACTCACCTCCTGTGAGCACCTCCATTCGATTGGGTGCAAACCTGCACACTCTCTCTCTGCTCCCGGCTCCTCCTGTCAGCTGTTAACCACATCAGGTGGGTCTTTGGTAGCCCAGCCCTCCAGCTAAGTCACACAAAGTCTAACACATGAAGGGATCCTTTCCAGGGTAAAAGGTCCAACAGGGCCTGTCCATGTGCCCTTATTAGAGTCTTTATCCCTGTCTCTGGGCTCAGTCCCTTCTGGATTAGCTTTATGTCCATGCCTGCCCTGTTATAGAACAGTGCCCCCTTCTCTCGGGGCACTCCTTGCCTTATCAGTTCTTATTGCCTCTGCTCTCCAGCCAGGTCACTCCTTCAAGTTCAGTCCCCTACCTGGGGTAACAAAGTTCAACCAATGGTTGGCCCTCTGCAGGGTCTTCAACCCCATTCTAGAGCCCTTTAAACTCCAGTTCTATGCTTGGCTTCTACAAGAAACTTGCCCCCTTCTGGGGACTTTGGCCACTCTGCCTGTGGCTAGTAGGGGGACCCGGGCCCATCCATTACTCTGGGTCCCAACTCAGGGACCCTACAAAATAGCAACCACATGCTGCTTCCTTTAACTCCGTTGCTGCTGCTCTTCCCTGAGCCACTTCCCACATAGCCCTTCCTCTTCACCCTGACCTCAGGTTTCTCCATCTGTTCCCTGCTTGAGCAGGGTCTCTCCCAGGCCTCTTTTCTCCATTGAAGTCAAGGGCAAAACTCCCGTCAACGTCCATGGGACCAGGATTTCACCCTGAGTTTATTGCACACGTGGTCCACTCAGTCAGCACAGCCTGTTCGGGTCAGCATTGTGTGTTTATGGAGCTGTTCTGTACAGATTTACTTTAGTTGCAAACTCCAACTATTTCTTATAAACAAGCTCAGCTTTCATGATAGCACTTCCGGCCAAGTGAGCATCTTCTGGGAACACACAGCATTTAATACACAGTAGGTAAACACTCACTTGGTTTTGTATCCAAAGTAAACACAAACAGATGGATGTGCAATAATTATCAGAAGTCTGCTGCTGCAGCCATTCCTTAGCAGTTATATTTCCATGCTGGATATTTACCTGTGTAACCAGGCCTTGTCTTCCACCTTCCACATCATTATACTGATGAAGAACCTTTAATAAAATGGGGACATGGTCACCGTGCATGCTGTAGCTGCATGGCTTTTTATACTGTGTATCTGGCAAGCCATACAGATTCAGGGAAGTCCTGTTCTCTCCTCTCCTGAGGAGTCAGGCTCCAGTGTACATTAATACCTTTCCCAAAGAGGAGAAAAACTTGTACTTTTGGGACTGACTGATCTGAGAACAGTGATGTATGTTACAGAATATGTCACTGTCCTGTCATTCTGTTTTCTGTGGATTGGACCTAGTGGAATCCCTGCTTAGGGGCATACTTGAGGTAGCTGCCATCCTGTGCACCATCTCTGGGACAGAGTGTTACAAACTGAGTCACCATGCACCATAGGCATGCGCAACACATTTCATTAGGGTGTGCACCCAGGGAGTCCCACCCAAGCCCTGCCCTAGTCCTGCCCCCATCCACTCCCTCCTACTTCCTGCCCCCAACTGCCCCCCTCAGATTCCCCCAACCCACCCTGCTCCTTGTCCCCTGACTGCCCCCTCTTGAGACCCTCCCCCCCGTAACTGCCTTCCTAGGACCCTACCCCCTACCTGTCCCCCGACTGCCCTGACCCTTAACCACACCTCTGCCCCCAGACAGACCCCCAGGACTCCCATGCCTATCCAACTGCTCCCCATCCTCTGACTGCCCCATATCCAACCCACCCAGCCCAGCCCCCTTACCACGCCACAGCTCAGAACAGAGTCCCCACCAAATCCCACCCCTTGGACATCCCCTTGACCAATGGCGTGATGGCACTTACAGGGCGGGTGCAGAGAGCGCCAACCAAGCTGGAGCGCAGTGGTGGAAGAGCGCTATGACTGATGTAAGTCAACAAAGGTCATGTGTAGCGCTGGGGAGGCGGTGATTGGCTGGGCGGGGGTAAAGAGGGTTCTGTGTGGGGCAGTCTGGGTGCAGGCAGCTCAGTGGGGGATCTGGATGTACAGGGAGATTCCAGGTGCAGGGGTAATGGGAGTCTGCAGGGGGGACCAAGTGAAAGTGGCTGGGACTCAGGGAGGGGGGGCGTTCTGGGTGCAGGGGCTCATTTGGGTGGGGGTCTGGGTGTAGGTGGTTGGGGCTCAGTGGGGAGGGTGTCGGGGGGGCTCATCAGGGTGGTACAGATGCAGGGGAGGTGGGGCTTGTCAGAGAGTGAGGGTTTGAAGGGCCTATTGAACAAGGGAGCCCCAGCTGCTGCCAAGGGGATCTGCATGCTGGGCCCCCATTTCCCCCATCCCCTTCTCTTTCCCTTCCCATGCCCCTTCCCCACCACTCCATCTCCTCCCCATCCCACCCCCTTCTTTCCCCCCTGCCTCTTTTCCCTTGCCCTGCCCCGCCCCACAACTCACTGTTGTACAAGATGAAGGATGGCTCCCAGCACACAGAAGGGAGATCAACCAGCCCTAGGACCCAGAAGGTGATGTCCAGCTGCAAAGTCCAGGGAGCTGAGCAGCACCTTCTTTTTTCAGCAGGGCTGCAGCAACTCTGTGTTCACAGAAATGGGGGTGGGGAGAAGGGGGGCAGTGGCATGACCTTGCATCCCATGTGGCCCCCCCACCCCTCACCTCTATTTGGGGGTAATGCCCCCAAACTATGCCAGGAACATTCCCAATCACACACCCCTGTTTCTCCTTCACTTTCTGCAGGGAAGCAAAGAACACTGCAGGAGCGGGACCTGGGCTGTTTTCACTCCCCCTGGGGCCCAGGAGTACCCCACACAGACCCCCACTGCCCAGCACCATCCCCAGAGACCCAGCGCCCCCGCCTGCCTGCCCCCCAGCCACACTCACCGGCCTGCTGGGTTGGGGCTATTTGCCTTGCCTGGGCTGAGCCAGCGTCACAGCTGGGGTTGGTGGGGGACTCAGAGTGGAAGGGGCCTGCCCCCCTCATAATCCCCTTGCCTGGGGCCCAGACGAGCCCGCCCCCCATGCTGGCCAAGAATGACCCGGCCCCTGCACTGGTCCCAGGTGGCTCACCCAGGAGGTAGGGCAAGCTGAGCAAGACAAGCTGGAGCAGCTCCCTCCCACTCCCTGCTGGGGAGGCGCAGTCAGGGAGCTCTAGCACTGCTCCCCCCCCCCCATAGCTCCCATTGTCCGGGGTTCCTGGCCAATGGGCTGGGAACCGGGTCAGTACTGGGAGGGAGGCAGCATTGCCTCTGCCGAGACTCTCCCTGCACGCAGGGGAGGGGGGAGCTGCCCCCGAGGTGAGAGCACCCCACCCAACGCACCCTGTTCCCTATCCCCCAACTGCCCCTGCCCCTTATCCAACCCCACTCAGGCTCCTAGCAGTGTCTGGCTCAGCGCGGAGCCATATACACAGCCGTGTGGGAGCATGCAGCCCCGCCCCCCCACAGCTCTAACTGCCCTGCATTAGGGTGTGCACGGGCACACCTGGCACACCCCATGCCCACTCTCTTTCAAGAAGACTGTTTTCCTTCATCTAGGCTGAGAAATCACACTTTGCTCACTGAGCAGGACATAATAGAGGCAAGTATTAGAAAACATAGCATTAGCCATTTAAAAAATGACCCAAAGTCACTATGTCCAATAAATCGGTATTATTCCTGAATAATTTACTCATCGGCAAATCCCCTCTTAAGAATCAGAGACCTGGGATGAGATTTTCAAAGCAATCTAGGACATTTAGGCATATATCATCCATAAATTTTAACAGCAGATAGTGTCTGAATCCCTTACACAGTTTGGAAAATTTCAAGCCTGGTTTCTCTTTCACTTCTCTCTATTTATCCCGCTCCATGCTACCTCCTTTTTATTGGAAAGTCATTGTTGATAGAGAGGCCCTATGAACATTTCAGTCAGCTTAATGTTAGCATGCTTTTTGGTCTAACTCACCCATTGTAGTTTACAGTGTTGGAGTTGTGTTGGTCTGGGATATTAGAGAAATAAGGTGTGTGAGGTACAGGGTTCCCTCTAATTTTTCCCACCCATGTGCAGAATGAATTTTGTTATGGGCACCAATATGGAGGTGATGTATGATGCATCACCTTCATAATGGTGAACATAACAAAATTCATGTGGTGGGGTGGGGGCCAAGGGGTTTGGAGTGTAGGGGGGCTCTGGGCTGGGGCAGAGGGTTAGGGTGCAGGAGTGTGAGGGCTGAGGCTAGGGCCAGGGATGAGGTGTTTGGGGTGCAGGAGGGTGATCCAGGGCTACAGGAGAGAGAGGATTCCCCTCAGCTCTCTCCCCGCAGCAGCACCTTTGAGCTTACACAGAGCTGCAGAAGAGCTCTGTGTAAACTCAAAAGCTTGCTCTTTCACCAACAGAAGTTTGTCTCAAAAGATATTACCTCATCCACCTTCTCATTTATTGTAGCATGCTTATTCTAGGTAATGATGACTGCAATTATTCATTACTAGAGCTTTGCAAAGTTTTTGGTCCAAAACGGTTTTTATTTTGGGCCAAAAATGCAGCTTTGGGGACACAAATATTTAGTGAATTTGTGTTGGTTTCACCAAATGTTGTGTTTAAAAAACACAACTTAAAGTTTAAACTTTTGTTTCAACATTTTAAAACAAATGGTTTCAATTTTTTGATTTGAAAGAATTTATTTCAAAATCCCCTTTAATTTTTTTGACAATTCATAAATCTTTAAAAGTGTTTGAAATCAAAATGGAACATTTCAGTTTTCAAAATAAAATTAAAAAAAAAATCAGCTTTTCAATTTGCTGAAAGTTTTGAAATTTCTCATTTTCTGTCTAGCCTGAATTGATTCCCCCCCCCCCCCCCAACTTTTCAAAATTGCCAGTGAACCAAAAATCTTATTCACACAACCCTACTCAGCACATTGGCTTTTCCATTCTCCAGTCTGCTCATGAATCGCTTGGTACATATTTACTTGGACTTAGTCACTGCATATTAATAGGCTGTGTTTCTGTAAGAACATTCATTCCTTCCATCTCCAGAGGAAATCATAAAATATAGACCTCAAACATAACTCAACTTTTTTGGCCTGAAAGCTTGTATGTTGCAAATTAGCTTCTGATCTAATAAAGGGTGTCACATTCTATGCTGACTTTATCCATAAAGTTGTTAAGGCAGCTCAGTGATTGACAGAACTTTCATTTATTGAACTGCTACCCAGCCATCATTGTTAAAGTACCATAAATTAACCAAAAAAATCCCAGTTCTACATAGAGGTTATAATGCTATCAACATGCATACAAAAAACTTGACAATCATGAAGGAGCACCATCATGCTGACTACTATTACTTCCTTGTTTCCCTGTGCATAGCTGTAAAGGCACAGGACTCACCCCTGTAGCACCTCCTGCTGGTTGTCTCTGGGAATTAGCTCATCCAGCCTCCAGAGCACCCTCTGCAGGCCAGTGTCCCACTGCCCCCCCCCCCCTTATCCCTCCTGGGAGGCAGTGCTCCTTGTCTTTGGGCACTGCCCCCTGGCAATACCCCCACAGTCTCAGGGTCTCCCCACCCAGGGGAACCCCCAACCCTCTATCTCCACCTTGCCTCAGTCATGGGCTACCACCAGTCACCAACTAGCCCCCATTCCCTGGGGCAGACTGCAGTATAAACCACTCATCACTGGCAAGGAGGGTTTAGACCTACTGCCTCTGCCTACCCATGGACTGCCCTCTGCAGCCTCCAGTACCCATTGGCCTTCTGCTAGGCCACAGCCTGGGGCTTTCCAGGATGGAGCCTCCCCAGCTCCTCTGCTTTTCCCCAGCCCTGCTCCACTCATGTACTCTGCCCAAGTCCCTGCAGCCAGGTCCATCTCCCTCTACAGCTAGAGAGAGACTAAGTACCTAGCTCCCAGCCTCTTATATAGGGCCAGCTGAGGCCTGATTGGGGTGTGGCCCAGCTGCAGCTGTTTCCCCAATCAGCCTAGGAACTGTTTGCCCCAGCCCCAGCCCTCTGCTGGACATTTCTAAGCCCCTCAGGGCAGGAGCGGGTGACCACCCCGCTACAGTATCTACTTGTTTCCCTTGTCTTATGCTTAAATTGTAAGCTCCCCTTGGAGCAGAGGCCATCTTTTTGTTCTGTGTTTGTACAGCACCTAGCACAATGGGGTCCTGGTCCAGGACTTTGGGCTCCTAGGCGTTACCACAATACAAGTAATTCATAATATGTCCATATAAAAAGAACTGAAAGCCCTCATAGACGCTTTTTATTGCTAGCTGGTTTTCTTGTTACATTTTTTTACTGAAGCTGTACATCATATTTTGGTGCTGGACTGCAGGGTATTCAGATAGGAGCCCAAAACAAAATTTTAGACCTGAATAGCCCTGATTTTAAAAGGCACAAAGATAGTTGTAAGAGAAATGGATGGCACTGTGGGTGGAGTGGAACTGATATGACAAGAGATTCAATAATCAAGATTTAAGCATCAACAATAATTTTAAAGAGTGCTTCTTATGTATGCACATCTAAAATACGTTAGGGGAGTTAAAGAGTATTCTTAATAATAGTTTTGGCACTGGAAGTCAAAGGCTCAACAAAATCTACTGAAAATCAAAGGGACTTTCTGTTTCTTAAACAAACGAGGTACAAAATAGCCACTGGATTTACTACTGTTGCTTTCCCCTACTGTGTTTTAGACTGTAGGGCCAGGGCCCTTAGGGAGAACTTAATTCCACATGGAACAGACACAACTCTGTCCTGTCTTTATGAACTGAAAATCACGAGTACAGTATTATCTCTGCATAGATCAGAAACAAAAAATAGATGGTACAATAAGCCAGCAGGAGTCAAGCAACATGTGAAGTAAGGAAACATCTGAAGCAGGCAAAAAGGCTTCCCCTTCATAAATGCTGTGCACACTGTTTAGTCTAATGGTTTTAATGAGTGCTGGAAATATGCCAAAGGTGAGCCCCACAGTTCAAGTGGAAACGTTGGTAATTTTCATGACAGGAGACTAAATTAAACCCCAGCAGACTAACCCTAATTCAACATTGTCAACTCTTATCCTTGTATTGTGAGTGTCATGATATTTGGTGTTTTTCCTTAAAGCCTCTGGAACTATGACTACAAGAAAATTTCAGCATTCATTTTCTAAAAAGTATGGTCAGAAAAGTGTGGAGACGTATGTGCACGCTAAAGGCTCAAAAACCCAAAGGAAAACCCCCAAAGTGTTGTTTTTTTTTAAATCTCATGATTTTAAACCAGTCTTAGGTTTTTGGGGGGAGCCTGTCTCCTGAATCTTGAATACTTGAGGCTGATAATGTTGCTAGCTCTGAATTCTAACATTCCTACAAGACAGAAAAGGGAAGGAATTTCTAGATCCAAACTTCCTGTAACTTCTGGAGGTGTTCAGATCCAAGGATTTGGTTCATGCCCATATGTAAAAGCTGACAACTACTCTTAAAGGTTAGCTTTAACTTTGTCTTTGCAAGAATAGGCTCCCTTATTAGACTGGAAAGACCATGACAAGAGCCTTTCTCCTGGCACTTCAGCATCTCCTCTCCCTGCTCCAGCTAGAATTTGGAAAGTGTGGGGAAAGTGAACAATATTTAAAAAACAAAAACAAACAAACAAAAACCCTAGAGTGTTGTGAACTTCAAAAGAGAGTTTAGGCCTAATTTAAGGCAAACATTTTGGGTGAATTGTTTTCTTCCATCAGGATTCATTTAGCTGTTCTTAGGTTCATGTGCATAATAGTTGATTATAACAGAGACAAACAGCAAGAAGAGGTCAGGCTTTACAAAGCCCTGGCTGGGATGAGTTAGTTGGGGATTGGTCCTGCTTTGAGAAGGGGGTTGGACTAGATGACCTCCTGAGGTCCCTTCCAACCCTGATATTCTATGATTATAAGAGCCTCTGTTGGGAATCCTTCCAAAAGGGCATTAACATTAGCTTGGAGCTGGAATAGAATTCAGTTTAAGATGAGGAAGACCAGAGGCATAGTTAAAGCTAAACTTTAAGGCTCCTTGCCAGTTTTGTAGCAGCTGGGCATGTCTGAAGAGGAGACAGAGAACAATGAAGCGTCATTACAGATAGGAAATGTTGTGACGAAATAGAGACCTTGCGATAAGTATAAAATGTGTCCAATAGATACTTAGACCAAATAAAAATCTCACGCTCACAGAAAGTTCCTGGGCCTAAAAAGTTCTGTCTGTTCAGATATTAAAAATTTAACTTGCTTCTTTTTGAGATAAAACACTTCTGAACTCTGGGGTAATTTGGATCCACTGTCCAGGTTTCGTGATTTTTGAATGTTTGGGGTTGGCAGTGCTGCAGCAGATCAATAATAATCTTTAATCAAAAGAACAAAACCCCATCCATGTTAGTTGATTTCTCAAAAATGCTTTTTAAACACGTTAGAGGCAAATTAAAGATTTTGTTTCATGTTGCTAATATAGTGGCCTCCACAACCACCAATCCTACCTAAACTTGTACCAAAATTGCAATCATCTAACCACTAGACCAGGACTCAGCAGATGTTTCAGTTTTGCTAGCAAAAGAGGATGATGGGATTTTCCTCTACACAACAACAGCATATCAAATTCCCTGAACCAAGTGCTATTTAGAGAAATGAGAAAGCTCACCAGCTCATCCTGAATGTTCTGATGTTACAGCTGATTCTCAAGAAATTCCCCTAAGTACTGTACTGTTTGTTAGTCAACTGTCTTCTCTTAAATTGCAGGCAGAAGTTTATATCTGAAAACACTTCATCTCAGTACAAACACACAACAAAGGCTGATTAGCCAGAATAATCCATCTACGCAAAGTTTAGTGAAAGGAAGATTTCATAGTTGGATATTTTTAGACGCATAAAAAATCTAAACCTTCACTCCACTAACCAGTGAATAACTTTGGAAAGAAAAAATCCCAGATTCTTCTGCACTTAATCACATTCTTAAGTGGGAGCTGGATTACTGAGAGGACTGTGTGACACTCTGTACCTCAGAGTAGCACCCTGGAACCCTCACATTCACCCCTGTTATATAATTATGATATGTTTTGTACAAAGTATACCTTGTGGGGTATTATTTTTGAAGTCTTGATCTGTTGAACATTAATATCTTGTTGGATTGTATGTGCTATCATTATATGTGAACTTACGAAATATTGCTGTATGTGTTACTGAAATATATTGTGAGGTTGGGAACATCCACAACCAGCCCTTCAGGTACAGCAATGGAGTAGCCAGACAGGTTTAATGGCCCATTAAAGGGAATCCACTCTCCCATGCACCATCCCTGGCCCATGAGCTCCCTGCGGGGGTGAGGAGCAGCTCGGACACTGGGCCCGAACTAGAGGGTCCACACACAGCTCAGTCCAGGTGTGGAGCTGCCTCACAATGAGTTTTTTTTAATTATATGAACTTCATTATAATTATACATAAGAACTACAATATAATATAACTCCATTATAATTATACAGCTGGGCACGATCAATATTTAACCTACAGCTACCCTTGAAATTCACTGCAACGAGATTCCACCTGTATTAAAAATGATAAGGGAGGACCCATACAGGCTGATTTGTCCTGGGCCCCGCACCCCACTAGGGACAGCCCTGGTCACAGCAGCTTTGGAGATGTAACAGCAGCGCGTTTTCCTACCCCAACCCCTTCTGTACTTTGAGAAGCAACAAGGAGATACACCATTTTAATGTGAATAAGAGAAAGGTATTGTCTTGGGGCCTGAACAAAGGAGAGGGAGCTAGGAATTCCTGGGTGGAGCTGTCTCTCTCGCATGCATCAAGAGGCCTGTTCTGCGGTCTATAGAACCAGCCTCTCACTCTAGCCCAGTGAATATTTAGTTATTGATACAAAGTGGAACAGCTCCAACACGAGAGACTGAGAGAGTCGCACCCTCGAATAACCTAAAGCCCCGTGGTCAGGGCACTCATCTGGAATGTAGCAAAGGCAGGTTTGAGTCTCTGTCCTATATCAGGGAGATCAGTGACTTGAACCTCACCCCCTTCCCAGGTGACTGCCCTAACCACAGAGCCATTGGGTATTGTGGGGCTGGTTTTTCAGGAAAAGGTCTGTTTCATCCCGATGTGGAACAGAAAATTTTTCTCCAGATGGGAAAACTTGTTTCTTGGCCAGCTCTGTCCAAGTACTAGTGCTGACTGACTCCCATTAAAGTCAATAGAAAGAATGCCATTGACTTTAATGGGAATTGGATCAGGCCCTTCATGGCCAGCCCCCAGCATGGAAAGTCAGGCTGTTGGAGAGGCTGCCTTTCAGGGTAGCCATAAAACTGAGGCCCTGATCATTTGTGATAATTAAAGGTTCCATGACGAGCCGCACTAAAGCGGGTGTGTTAACAATCCTGGTGCCCTGGCCAAATTCCAACTGGGGTAACTATATTCTACCTACCAATTCCGCTGCAATTTTAATGAGATGTAGGTGACCCAGTCCCATAGAGGACTGAATATTTCCTCAGACAAACACTGCTTTAGTGTTCTGGGGTGGGAACTGCAAAATGGGGGTGGGGTATTCAGTCTCCTTTTCCCCAGTACAAATTCCCGGCCACTATTATCATAACACATTGCACGAGGCTGACTGACATGCATCCAAACCTAGCCAAGCCATTTTACATAGAAAGAGTGTGTGTGTAGCCAGGATGTTCAGATCCTCCCTGCCTCTGAGGCCTGCTGCAGAAGCAGAGCCCAGCTGCTCTCAATGGTAGTGATTGGTTTATACTGGTTACATTTTCTAGGCTAGAAAAAGGCTAGAAAGTTATTTGCTGAGATCTTCTGTAATAAGATGCTGTTAACCATCCAAATAATCAGTTATATGAGTAGCCCTAAGATTTCAGCCCCACTGACAAAATAAAAACACATCTGAGAAGTATTCCTATTGAGCATAATTCAAGAATTACAATAGCTCTGATCTGCAGTGGAAAATTTTCAAACCCTTTGCCTCTGTGAATAAGGCTCACTAGTTCAGCAGCGCTTTTGCAGGCTTGCATCAAAGACAAAGCTCATCTCCTGTATGTCACAAGAATATATAAAAACCGTTAGAAATTGTGGTTTGTGATGCAGTATGTGTGGGGGCGATGGATAATTGTCTAGGCTAGATCCATAGTTGTGGACATTGCAGCATTGGCTTTCACAATGTGTTTTTGTATCATGTCCAGTGGAACTGAGTTAGGGCTTACTTCACCCTGGCCACCAAAGTATGGTGGCAGCTTAACCGTAGAACAGTTGGAAATAACTGACTATTTACAGGCTGTTCACATAGCAAATTTATGTGACAGCACAATCTGACTAATGCTGCCCTCATCCTATTATTTATTACAATTCCTTTTCTGCATTTGTTTCAAATTAGATTGCAAATTCATCAGGGCAAGAACTATAGATTCATTGAACCTGATTCTCATTTAGGATTATTTATTTATTATTTTTGTGTTACCGTAGCCCTAGGAGCCCTAGTTATGGCTCATGACCCCCATTGGGCTGGGTGCAATACAAACAGAACAAAAACACGGTTTTATATGTGATGTTTCAATATAAAGGGGCCTCAGTGGAAATGAGACTGAGGCCCATAGATTTTAAGTCCAGAAAGGATCATTATGATCATCTAGACTGACCGTTTGCAGAATGCAGACCACAGAATTCTCTTCAATGCAGGTATCAGAGGCTGAATTTAATATATTCCTAGTTATTTGTATGGTGCCTTTGATAATGGGGTCCTGATCCAGACTGGGACCTTTGGGAACTAGTGCTTTATAAATAATACTAACTTTTTGTTACCATTTGGATTGGAATCCAACAGACAAAAAGGTTCCATATCCCATTACCAGCCTGTGACGGGGTCTCTGAGGGGCAACCTGGACTGTGGGACTGCTGAGCCTTCTGTGCCACCAATCTGGGGTGTCCCTCTCACACTGTGATGCTGTGTCAAGCCACAAACCTCTGACAGCTCCTGCACTTACAGCCAGGACACACCTCCCCCTGTTGCCCATGGTTTACTGCAGGATTGTTAGTCACTGACTAATGTGGAGGGAATGTGCCCAAGGCCCTCTTCAGGTTTTGACCATACAACTCCCAAGCATTGCTAAACATTGTTGTGTTACCCACACATGCTCTTACAAACTTCTGTGTACCTTTTAACACTTTGTGGATCAGTCTGGTAATTTCAAAAATTAGCAACTGTGTTTTCTTTGGGTTGCTAGAAAGCATCTCTTTGTATCTGGCCAGCATTGTTAACTGTTCTGCTTTTCCAACTGGTGTTAAATCAATGCAGATATTAGTGTGTTCTAGAGCATAGGTATCTTGGCATTTGGCCATCAATGCCATAAAGAGCATGCCTCAGTTTCCCCTTCCACACAGCAGACCAGGTTTATTATGGTTTATCTTCTGTGACAAGCTTCATGCCTGTTTACAGGTACTAGCTGAGACATAGTCTTACAATAGTGTTACCAGATTTGCCCATTACGTTGGGGCATCCTCTTTGGGGGAGGTTCTGTAACCATATCAATGTACTGCTTGTGTCACTTGTGTTCTCATACAGAGCTCTACTTCTCCCTTCTGCAAGTTCCCTCCCAATGGAGCTATTCTGCAAGACCTAGGTTCCCCAGGGCTAGGTTCTTCCAGCTCCAGAATCTCTCTCTCTCTCTCTCTCTCTCTCTCACACACACACCCCCCCCCTACCTGAGAGGACTGGGTTAATCAGCACTTCCAAGCTGCCACCCTCATATGTCTCTGGACTCAACAGGCTGGGTCGAGCAGCACTTCCAAGCTGCCACCCTCATAGGTCCCCGGTTCAGCATGTCCCTATCCCCACTTTCAGGTTACAATTGTTCTGCTAGTAACCCACTTGATGAGCAAATCCTACAGGATTTTTGGGCGCTGCAGGGATCTTTAGCTTAGGTTCAAGGGGCGTTGCTGCAAAGCGAATGGGGAAGCCAAAAAACACCCTCGAGGAGGATACAGAGGGGAAAAAAAACCCAGCTTAACCATGAAAGTTATTTGTTACCAGGTAATAACCATACAAGGGGAGCCAAACAAACAAAACAGTTATAATATTAAATCTAACTTAAATTTGATTATAAAAGTCAGGTTTAGAAACCTATAACTGATCACACAGGTCAGGGTCAGAAGGCTATACTGAGAGAGGGAAGCTTGAATCAATCTGGGCTGCCAGGTGATGGTGGTAGCAGAGGGTCCGGAGTGCTGAAGACAGGCAGAGCCCCCAGCACAATCAGTCAGGAGAAGATGAAGTCCCAATGGAACTGAGGAAGATTTTGGATCCAGGCATCAAAACACTTAGCTGAGCATGGGTAGGGGTTTTTGTAGGGAAACAATGGTTCAAGGGAGAACACTAGATTTGTTTATGGGTAAACTGATGCTCAAGGGAGTATACCAAAGTTGTTTTGTTCAGGCTAAACAATAGGAACTGATCATTCCTGGCTGTGGGAGGTGTTCCTTTGAGGGAGCTCGCAATGCAATTAGGCAGCTTCCGTATTTAGGATACCAATAAAGGATTTATAACTAGAATTGGTCTGATAACTACTGAGTTGGGTGTGTGCAGGTGTGGCTTCTTTAACATCATGCAGTGCTTCCCTGCATTTTTGGTCCCATAGTTCCATGCGGTTCTTGCCTTGGAATTTCTGTTCTCCAGTGGTATGCTAATAGAGATGCCTCCCTGTCCCATCTTCGATGCAAATGAGGCTAGGGGAGTTTCCTTCATCCAGTCACCCCTGTCCGGGGGGGGGGGGGGTGTAAGGTGTGTCTCCCATTGCCTTTTTATTGTTTTTTGTAAGTTTTTCTTCTAATCGGCTTTGGTACAAGCAGAGGCTGGTGGAGTGAAGGGGGGGGGGGGGGGGGAAGTCCTTCGTGAGTCAGACAGGTTGGATACTGCGCCCTGGTTCCCCAAGAACACAGCTGACAGGTAACAAGTCCCCGCCGTTGATGGGGCACTTGCGCTGAACAATTATCCCCATCACATCCTTACTCACTGGTAGTGGGTCTGATCTTCAATCCATTGCAGCCGCTGGATCCAGCCAACCAGTACAACCAGACCAATTGCTAGTATAATTTGGAAACTGATGATCACCACAATGGGGTGAAGCATGATATTTAAGAGACCTGTTGCACTGGGGCTTCAGCCAAGCAAAGTCTCCCACCTAGGGTGACCAGATCACCAAAGACAAATATCGGGACGCAGGGGGGGGGGGTGACGTGGGGGGGGCGTGGCGGGGGGCGGGGCCAAAAAAAAAAAAAAAAACCTTCCTCCGCAAGCGCTGGAGGGAGGCCCGGGAGACTCAGGGGAAGCGCGGGGCCGGGGTGAGTGAGAGCCCGGCCTGGCCCCGAGTGCAGGCAGGACTCAGTCGGGCGGTAGGGCGAGGAGGGGGGCGGCCCGCGGGGCCAGGCGGCGGCTGTTCTCCCCCCCGGGCAGCGGGACTCAGGAGCAGCCGCTGCTGCAGCTCCCACTGCCGCGGGGGAGGAAGCGGCCATGGCGCTCCGCGGCTGCGGCTCTGGCGCCCCCGAACCCCCCGAGCCGGGGCCTGCTGCGGGGACCCAGCAGCGCGTACGCTGGGCCCAGCCCCTGGCCAGTCGCGTCTGGGCTGCTGCCCAGCTGGTGCTATCCCGCGGCGGCCCCGGAGCGGGGGCAGCAGGCCCCAGCCCCCCCGTCCCGCTCGGGTCCCGCAGGGGAACGAACGGGGCTGGGCTGCCGATGCCTCCGTGAACCATAGCAACTTTGGGGGCAGGGACAAACTGATATGGAGAACCAGGACAGCAGGATCTGGGGAAGAGTGGAAAATGGCGGCATTGCACGGGTTAATAGGAGAGGAGGGTAGACGGAGTAAGTTCGTAAGTTACAGAGACAAGGGAAAGAACAGGTTCAATTTACATGCTGGTAAAAATGCCAGAAACCACTGGAGACTTGTCTGGTCTAGGGCTTCCATTGATACTAACAAGGATGCAGTTGGACAAGTGGTAGCAACACAAGGAATACTTTGGTAAAGAATCATGAATGGTGTAGTGAAAATGAATAAGGCAGTGTTATTTACTCCTTCACATAACACAAGAATCAGGGGTCACCAATGCAATTAATAAGCAATAGGTTTAAAACAAACAAAAGGAAGTAGAGTAGAACCCAGTTTATCCGAGCCTCCATTCTCCGGTTCTCTGTATTAACTGAGCCACCAGTGCACACAGAGGAATATGGGAAAGTGACACTTCAGCCACTGGGCAGTGGGGGTCCGGCTGTCAGCCTCTGAGCCCCACCGCCCAGGGAGCTGACAGCATCTTAAAATAATGGATAGAAAGCTCTTCGCCCAGTCTCCTGATTATCCAAATTTTTGATTATCCAATCTGGCCTCGCTCCCAATTAGATCGGATAAATGAGGTTCCACTGTACTGCTTCACACAACACACAGTCAGTCAACCTGTGGAACTTGTTGTGAGGAGATGTTATGAAGGCCAAAACTATAACAGGGTTCAAAAAAGAATTAGATAAGTTCATGGAAGATAGGTCCATCAATGATTGTTAGCCAGGATGGTCAGGGTTGTAATGCCATGCTCTGATAGTTCCTAGCCTCTGAGTGCCAGAAGCTAGGAGTGCATGACAGAGGACGGATCACTGCATGATTGCCCTGTTCTGTTCATTTCCTCTAAAGCACCTGGCATTGGCCACTGTCAGGGGACAGGATACTGGGCTAGATGGACCATTGGTCTGATCCATTATGGCTGTTATGTTCTAGAATCCCTATTGTAGGTAAATCTAAGGGCAGTTCAAAGTCTAAGAGAGAGAAGCCTGTGGCTTTGAAACTGAAGAACTAGCATTCTAGTCTCAGCTCCCCTGTGTAACTGAATGCTTTCTCTACAGTTAGGAATTCTAAGGCCATTAGTGACTCACGACCATTGTTACGTTATGAAGGGGAGGATGGTTATTGCAGGAATGCCTTCCAAAAATAAATTGATATACCAGTAAAATCAGATCTGTGAGGAAATGCTTCAAGCAGCTCATTAAATGCATTGAAGGCCAGATCTACCCTCCCTTAGAATCTCCAATACTTTCACTTGCCTATGAAGTTTCAATAACATTCTGCTGGGAAATAATCTAGAACAGGTGTTTTCCCAAGATATGAGGCTTCTAGATAAGCATTTCTCACACCTGTGATAATTGACTCCTTGAGCCAAACTACATCCTATTCTCTCTCTAAGTAAAAGTAAGTATTCTCTCAGAGTAGGCAGAAGAGTATCTTTCAGATAGGACCAGAATCTGTATTTTCAGGGACTGCTTCTTCTGATCTCATGACTGTTTTCTTACCACAAGAGGCAAAATTTGCTGCTGCTTACGTCCTACTGTGAGGTAAGCATGATACTTTGTTCATTATGAATTGCTAGTAATATCAAGCCATTAGTGATCTTTTAGCCCATATGCCAGTAGCTTTTTAGTTTCCTATCTTACCTCCGAGGCCCTACATTTTCAGTTTTTATTTTCAGTCAAATTACAAAAATATTTAAAATGGTGCAAAAAATTAATTTCACAGTTGTGTGTGAGAATATTGGGGTCAATGCTGAGGGAGGGACAGACAGAAAATAGCAACAAAGAGAAAAAAGTAAAAGTATTGAAAGTAAAACTAGTGTAATGCTTTGGTTTATTTCATGAACTGTATATTAATAGGACATACACATATGTATGCATGTGTATCTTCTACTACTTTGCCTTACTTTAACAGACAGCTTCACATTTATACTTAGACTAACTTACTATAAACATTTACATATCTACCTAATGTAACGGACTGGATTTTCTTAACATAATCAGTATTTTCATGTACTTAAGTGGTCCAAACCTCAAGTGGGAAAAAAAAGTGAATAAAAACAAAATAATCACTTTTGTAAAACCCAGGAATTTTTCAGTAAAAAATTAGTAAAAACTAAAAAGGAAAGGCCAAATGAAGGGCCTTACTTATCCCTTACACCATACCTGAGTGGTTACTGTTGAGCTTTCGGCATATCTGCTGAGTTGAATATGAGGTTGTGCGTTCGAATGAATCTATCTGGTTCCTGAGCCGATATATGTGGTTCAGCCAGAATGCAGAGTTAGTTTACGAAATCTAGGGATTCAGGGCTATAGAGGTCTAAGAGCGCTTAAACATTAGAACATAGTGTCCATTGTTTGACGGCATGTTAAATATGGTAAGACACTCAAGATCCCTATATCTAGCCTCAGTATTGCATCACATTGGTAGGGCGACATGGGGAAGCCTGGACTGCCATTGTCTGTGTACTATGCCTTTCCTATGGATAAAATGAAGACCTCATTCTCTAAGGCTGTGTGGTTCTGGTACATTTCATAGACACTACAAGAAACATGCACTATAATGCAAAACAGAAATCAGTGTTTCACAGAAAATCAGGCAATTTTGCAGCAGATAATGACAAACACATTTTCTTCATACAGGAATACATGCCTCCAAAGACAGAAGAATTAGAGGAACAAAGCAACAGGCTTAATATTAAAGCAGGATGAATAATTCAAAACCAATAAATTTAATCTGGTAATGTAGCTCCATTCCCTATTTGTGAATTGGCCACAGACAATGATTTTTTTGGACTTTAAAAACTTTGGCCTAGATGTCTTGCCCAAGATCATACAGAGTCACTGTCCATCCGAAGAAGTGGGCTGTAGTCCACGAAAGCTTATGCTCTAATAAATTTGTTAGTCTCTAAGGTGCCACAAGTACTCCTGTTCTTCTTTGTCCAGAATGGGAATAGTCAGGGCCGGCTCTGGCTTTTTTGCTGCCCCAGGCAAAAAAGCCTCCGGCCGCACCCCCCACCAGCATGGCAGGGGAGGGCGGCCAGGACCCCGGGGGAGGGCGGTGAGCCCCGGCCAGGGCTCCACTCTCCCCGGCGGCTGGGGGGGGAGGGTGCCGGAGCCCTGGGAGGAGGGCAGAGTACCCGGCCGGGGCTCTGCTCTCCCCAGCGGCGAGCCCGGCCGTGGCCCTGCTCTCCCCGGTGGCCGGAGTCAGAGCGCCACACCGCGCCACCCCCCTCAAGTGCTGCCCCAAGCACAAGCTTGGTGGGCTGGTGCCTGGAGCCGGCCCTGGGAATAGTATCCTGGTGACCAGAGTTAAAGTCATTTGCTGTGGACCAGAGGTTTTCCAATTAGAGGGTCTCACAAGGGTGCCCAAGGGGTTAAGATCGCCCCACCGTTCCTGTTTTACTAAATGGAAGAGGGATTGTGTGTGAACACATGGGAGCATGTCCCAGCATGGAAAGGGGGGTTGCAGTACAGAAGAGGTTGAAAACCCCTGTTGTAGACCATACTCCCTCACTGAGAGGAAATGGAATGCAACCTGTTTCAATGAAATTGCAAGTAATGCCAGTTAAGAATCCTTCCGTCAGATCACTCCATAATTCATATATTCATACAGTTGCCTGTCTTTGTGCAGGATTGGAATTTCCTGCTAATAACTGGGTTACCCAGGGAGTACTGTGGTAACATAATATATCCGGTTCAGTAATGAACTATGTTTCCAGCATGATAGGGGGAGGACGAATCATTTGAGAAAACTATTTCCACACCCTTGCACTTTCGTTTCTGTATGAACAAAAAAGGAGAATAAAACTGTGGACATAGTATTAATATTGTTCTTTCATGTGGCTTAAAGGGATATATATATATATCCCTTAGGAGTCAGCTCGCCTTGCCAGACCACAAACTTGAAAATCTTTGTGTGACTCACTGTTTCTTGAGTCTGATTGGTTAACCAACTCTCCTGATTCCACTCTGTTAAATTTGTCTGTTTTCTATTGGGGGAGAGGGCCTGAGCTGTTACCTATAGAGTTACTAAAGTTCACTGACTTAGAATAACCTCGGATCGTGGTAAACCGTATCTCATGATTTCACACTCCTTCCTCCTATTCATTCATAGCTGAAATGTTAATGATCCTTATAGTAAATACAAGTAAGATGTAAACTCTAGCAGAATGCCTAGTATCATGTTTGTGGCTAACCTATTTCTGCATGGTAAAAATATCTGCCAGGCTGACAAAAATTCTCTTTTTTCCTCTGAAGTATTAAACCTGCAGATCTGCTTGGGTACATTTTGAATGAAACAGACCTTTATGAACAGTCTCAGCTTTCTTTGAATTACCTTTAGGTATCAGATCTTGCTCAGTAACAACTCTGGTCTAATCAAGATAGAGAAGGGCTGGAGATAAATTCAGTAGAGAGAGGTGACTTACAATTAATTTCGAAACATCTTTAAAATCAGGATGGTGGGAGTGGATTTTGCAAATGATTTATAAAGAAAAACTGAGGCAGAGGATGCTATGTGGTCAGCACTGGGAGTTTGAGGAGATCCTTACTCCATGAAATATTAGAATCTATTTTTTATAGAACCACAAAATTGTGGCCCCCAAAGATTAACGTGTATGTAGCAGGCAAAGTGTACTTGGTACTTTACAAACACACACAAGGTATGTTCCCTGTCCCAAAGAGCACACAGGACCGGGAAGAAAAAGAGTGAGGGTTACTAATGAAAGGGGAGGAGGGGCTGCTTGAAGGAAGGATATTAAGTAGGAGAGATGACAAATGAGGAAAAGGGGACTGTTCTAGGACTAGGAATATGTAAAGCTGAGTTTGGAGGAGACAAAGGAAGAGGTGGAAGTGGCTAGTTTCCCCAATATTTCTGCTGTATATTATTTACACCATCTCCTACCCTATGTAATTATTCCTCATTCTAAAAATAAAAGTTTCTGAGATGGGTTAACAAACTGATTATTCAAAACTGAATACAACTTCTTCCAGAGACACAGTACAAACAGAGCCCATGAACAACTGTATTTCATCTAAAATAAGGTGCAGTCTACATCACTTACCATAGTGCTACTGGAGATGAGATATTTCCCAGTTACACAGAACTCGGGAGTGATAACATATGAAGCTTCTTGTTTGTTTTTGTTCTTTGGGGGTATGTGTGTGTGTGTGTGTGTGTGTGTGTGTGTGTGTGCGCGTGCTTTTGTTTAAGAGAGCATTGTCTTTATTTAATACACATACTTTACCTGTTAGCCAAGGAATAGCACACTTGAAAATCAATTCCTTCCTCTCCCAGTCCCTTTTGGACATACTCCACACACCTCTCAGATGTGCTAATCAGAGGTACAAGATTTGGCAAATCAGGATGGTGGAGGAAGGGCATTGCTTGTTATTTTTTTTTTAAGTTACTTTGTTAATGAAAGCTGTGAAATTCTTCAGCTGGGATAGAGAGGGCAGGAGAGTGGTTTCTTTGAACTAGAAGGTGTTCACCATACATGACTTGAATAATTGTCTACTGATGTTTCCTGTATTTTTGTGTTTATATATAAAAAAATCTTAACGTTGTGTGTGTATGTATATATATACACATACACACACACACACAGAAATATGCACTTTAAAACTATGCAAACAAAATTACCTACAGAACCTGTGTGTATGTGTTATACATATACATATAAATAAATAAAAAATCTTCTTAGTGATCATCTGTTATCCGAACTTACCATGTGCATGAGCCTACACACACACACAGATAACCTCTCTCTACATTATGTGCATGTGTTCATTATATGGAGTACACATTACAGTGTTGTCCTGTCTTCTGCCACCAGTGTCCCACTCTGACACCAGCGCTATCCCTCTGCAGAGCAATAGCAGATGTCCAGGGCCTTGCAGGACATCTTCACAGTTGAAGAGAACTCAGTGACCCAGAATCTGGATATAGTCTAAATGTAACTTGTTTTATTTGTATATAGACATGTCAGTCAGTCCCAGAACAGAGCGGGCCAGTCCTTTCTTTCAGGAGCCTTAGTTCAGCACCAATGGCCAGTTCTCAGAGAGCAACTCTGCCGAGCACTCACAGAGCTCCCTCTCTAAGGAACACTGCATTGAGTCACAAAACCTTGCATAACACAAACTGATGACAGTCCCAAGACTGGACATTTGCTCACACACTAAGAAAAAGAATTTGGAAAACTATGTGAATCAGCACTACCTGGTGACACCTGTCATAACATATATAAAGATATTTTATCCTGGGATTTTTTTATTTTGGGATTTTACTACAGGCACAAGGCTGTTTCCCAAATTACAATATATTAGATTAAGTTAATTATTTCTTGGGCCTTGATAGACGTTTTCCTTTCCCTCCCAATTGATATTTTTGCATATCAAAAGGCATTGTTCCATTTCAAAATGCTGGTGATCTCATGTAAGCAGAACTCCTTTAAAGTACTTTATCTAAAAAATCCTTAATTTGTTGTGGGTTGTCTTGCCTCACTTCCTAATTTGAAAAGGCCTTCAATCTCCTGCGATGGAGTGCTGGGTGTCCCAGCAAGCATCTGTGATAGAGAAAAGTCTGAGCATCTTAGCTGCATAAGACCTCTGTTTCTTTAACTGCATTGTCAGTTTAATCTAGTTATTTTAGACACAAGCTTAAACCTATTGTCAGTTCACACAACCCACTGGATGACAAGACAGACCATCACATCATACTGAGGTTTTACTAGCACAACAGTCACCAGGCAGACAGACTCTCTCCATCCCAGATGTTCACACCCCTATGAACCAGCTTATCTCATATTTTGTGGGTAAATTCTCCCCTTTAACTGCAGCCTTTCAACCACTTATCCTCCAGCATTTTAATCACCAGCATTTCCAAATCTTTCAGAGCATGAGTGGGACCACTGAACTGGCCTGCAGCCACTTATCATAGATGTGGGTGAAGGAGATAGGCACCTTCCCATCCTATGTGCGGAGTGAAGGAGGTGGACCTGGATACTTCTGCATTCAGCCACGCTAGCAAAGCCCCCACATCCTTGATCCCCCAAGACCGTAAGTCAGCTTGTCCCAGACCAGCTGACCCCCCTCACGTCGCTGTAGCACAGCCTGCAATAGAGAAGGAAGCACTGTACTGAAGAGCTACGGCAGTACTGTCCTTCTCCGTGGGTCACGCAGACTTTGTGTGATGTTTCCCCCTTCAGTGCAGTGATCAATAGAAGGAAGATTGGAACTAGAGGGTAAAGAGAAGTGAGAGGTCCAAAGAATGGATGGAGAAGTGAAGGGGACACCTTCTTCCTAGCTGTTTCCTTTGAACACTATATTCTACTCACACTCATTCGGATAATATGATGGGTACGGCACACAGAGAAAGTCACACACACTACTGATTCATCAAAACATGCTCTGAAGTGTTCCTAGCCTGTTTGCCGGAAGCTGAGAATGGGTGACAAGGGATGGATCATTTGAAAATTACCTGTCTGTTCATTCCCTCTGAAGCACCTGGCATTGGCCACTGTCAGAAGACAGGATACTGGCTAGATGGACCATTGGTCTGACCCAGTCTGGCCATTCTTATCCATCAACCCTTCGCATAGGTTATTTTCATAGAATCATAGAAGATTAGGGTTGGAAGAGACCTCAGGAGGTCATCTAGTCCAACCCCCTGCTCAAAGCAGGACCAACACCCACTAAATTTTAGGTGGCTAATTTCCCCATGATCTGTTACCAGGCTATAGTGGTTTACACCCTAAACCACTAGCTACAGATGAGTCTCTTTGAGCTCTCAGTTCTCAGTAAGAAGTGGATAATTGCATACTTGCCCCTCTTAGCACCTCTAAACTCTCCCAATGCCACCCCCGAATCATCTTCACTGAAACCCAGAGAAGAAGAGAGCAAAGCAATCAGATGTTATTTCAATCTGACTCATATGCTGAGGAAAATACCCAGTCACCCCATACGTTCTGATTTGGAGGCACCATCTGAGAAACGGCAGATAGGGTATGCAAAGGGGGGGAGGTGCTTACCCATTTTGTAAAATGTCATATTACTGATAATATGCAATATGTACTGTCCTTCTCAGTGAGTCACACAGACCTTGTGTGATGTTAATGTGGATAATTTTTAATAGAAATGAAATGCCTTATTTGGTCACCTGCACTGATAGAGAATGGTGTAGAAATGTCCCTTCCGGTATCTTCTCTACTGTTTTGTCCAGCCAATCGTGTATAAATCTGCATGTGTTTATACTGAGGGAGATAAGGAAAGGGCCACCATTGTGCTCCAAGACACATTCAGCATGTTTCAGAGAGAATTTGATCCTTATTGATATCCACTGTGCCATTGTCAGGCTGGGTCATTCACTGAGTCTAGGGTGCTGCTTATGTGATTCTTACCCTGTGCAGTTTAACTGGCTTCCTAATCTGGCAGAAAGTGATGCAGAAAGAGGAAGATAGAAAGCAAACAGAGCAACGGGAAAACTAACCCTCAGGGAAAAGTTTTATGACCTATTGGGAGCTGCACATAAAAGTCACGCGAAAGACACTCATCCTATTTCTTTACACATTAAGTTTAGACATCTAGACAGCAATTGTCCTCCTGTATTTAAACAACTGACTTCCTTGTGTAAGTTTATTAATTAAATTGCTTAACATCCCTGTGAGGTAGGAAATCATCATCACCACTTTACAACTGGAGGAACTGAGGCATAGAGGTTTAGTGACTTGCCCAGGGTCACATGGGAAGTCCATCAGAGCCAGGAATAGAATCCATATCTCCTGCCTCCTCAGTCCTATACTTTAAACCACAAAACTATTCACTCACTAACACTGACTCTTATTGCACTTAAGGCTTTTCCTGGGAAGTCTGCCCTAGCAATTTTATTACCCATTCATCTGGAATTTGGGGTGTGGGTACCACAGACAGGGAGATAAAAGCAGCAATGCTGTAAAGAGGCAGAATAATCTGGGGAAAATCCAGAACAATGAGTATTTTAATTAACATGAGTCATAAAAGATGGTTACAAACCTGAAAGTGTTCTCCCCTCCCCTGAATAACTTTGGATAGCAGAGACAGGCAAGGCATTACACGTTGTGGGGAAAGGCAGCAATTTCTTCATAAAGGGAAGGTAACTTGGCAAACTTTCCATGCCAAGTTAAGGCAGCTAGCAGCACTGAGAATGAACATGACAGTGGATGATACACACTGGGCAAGGTTTCCTTCCATGATCTGCCAACTAGCCTGTCCAGGCCTGAGACTTTATTAGGTGACAATAATAATCCTCCCTGAGGATCAAAATCAAAAGTAATTATCAAGCTACGAATGGGAGATGTAGAGGAGTATTCTTTATTATAGCACAGGGAAACTTGACTATTTTGGTTTACAGGGGTTCTGTCTGACTCCAGGCCTGTCTGTTGCCTCGGTTTCCCTCTCTCCCTCAGATGGTTGATTTTGTAAAGGGATGGCTCAGTTCAACAAAAATAAACTTTTACTTTCAGGATTGCAGGCTGGAAACTTGCTGCTTTATTCAGCTGCATAACAATGGAGTGGGAGGAGAGGGGCACTCCAACTGACAAAACAGGAGGAGAAGGGTGGAGCATGGCTCCATCCCATAAGTCTATTGGTAACCCTATCATGTCCACTTTAGTGCAGGCAGTCAATCACTAGCTCCCAGCACTTTTTAAATCTCTAAGGGTACTTGCCCTCCTGCTTAGTCATAAAAGGAAAGTCCACCCCTTCCAGAGCTTAATCAGAAATCCAAACTGAAGCACAAAACCCAGTTCTCCCACCTCAGCCTGGTGCTAGCCACAACCCTTCCAGCAAGGGTCTGTCCTGTTCCACAACCACCTGCAGCTGTTCTCCTGGGTTCAGCTTCCCACCTTCCTAGGCTACAATCAGTCACTTTGTCCCCATCTTGTTGGCAGGAGTAGCTACACCACCTCATAAAGCAGCAGCACAGGAGGAAAACCCACCTCCACCCTCTACTATGTGTTCCTGACCCTGAGACTCATAACAATTGGGCTACCTACCTCATAAATCAAATGGTGCTGTCTTTCTATCCAGGAGCTCTTCCTATGCATCCAATCTAATCCTCCTCATGGCCCCTTTCCTGGTTGGTCTTCTGCTTTTAATGAAGTGCTCCCAAGTCTGCCCTCCTTATAGACTCCCTCCTGACTGACCACAGGCTGCCTTTTTAATCTCTCAGCACACCTGGTTTAATCACATGCTTTCTCCTTGTTATGTGACATGTATACTCATTCCTTCCACCTAGGGAGGTGGTCTAAACATGGCACAGGTGTAGCGGAGTTCCCATCCCTTTGGAGGGCCAGCCAACCCTCTGACAGGTTCATGTGAACATTGTTTTCCAGTTTGCTCATATGGGTTTTGCGTTGCGGTTTGAGCAAAACCCCTAACTGCAAAGCAACTAGTTTCACTTCATTCCAGGCCAAACACTCCAGGCTCAGTCAGAACTCATCCCAACAGGACTCCGCTTCCTGAAAAGCATGAAAGCGTTCTGCAAACCTGGAGGAAGTTTTGGATTCGCTTTTGTAGTGTCTATGAAAGGTCCAGTGAATGCCACTGTGGGAAAAGCCAGCTGGGAAATTTTCAGCGCAACTGGTTTTTGTCAGAAAATGCCAATTTTTGATACCTAAACTCTTTGCAGTAATGTACTGGCTTTGATGAGACTTTTGTTGGGAAGGAGTTCTTAGGTCCACAATGGAATTTCTGGACAAAACCAGAGAGACCAGAATAACCAATATCTTGGTTAGGACTCTGACCTGTGATGTGCGTGACTCAGGTTCAAAACTGACCTGAATCAGGCAGAGCAGGGACTTGAATGTGGCTCTTTCACATTCCACATCAGTGCTCTAACCACCAGGTCATTGGCTGTTCAGGGGTGCTCTCTCCCCTCCCTCAACAGGTCTCAGTTTCATCCCAGTGCAGGACAGGAAAACCATTTCCTACCCAGCTCTAACTGGGGCCTGGTTTTGAAAACTAAATGGTCATGTGGAGGCTTGAAATGAAACCTCTGCGGTCCATAGGCACGATATCTACCAGGTGAGCTGAACATCCCCTCCCCTTAGCTACACCTGTGAGAACTGAGCAAAGCTCATTCAGCCAGACATTGCTGTCACAGTGCATCATGCTGGGAGACATGCAGCCCTGTTCTGTTTCATTACTACGCATCTCTACACGTGCCCATAGTGCTTCAGATTACAAATTGATTTCTTCAGGTGGGCTTCTTTCAGGGACAGACATTTTAAAATATTTTAAAAGGAACATATAGGGCGGAAACTAGATTGGATTCAGGCTTCTAGTCTATTGGACCAGCACCTGAGACTAGGGCTGAAATCCTGGCCCCATTGAAGTCAAGGGAAGTTCTGTCATTGACTTTAACAGGGGCGATATTTTACCCTAGTTGTCACTGTAACCCACTGTTAAGTGTATGTTATGCGGCGCTCCCTGTGGCTGAGCCACATGGGCTATGAATCGACTACAGCTGTGGGTAGGGGATTTAGTCCTGTAGCTCAAGCTACACAGACAGCCTGAAAGCATGTCTATACAGCAGCAAGCTGCGATGTAAATCTACAGCGCAAAGCACACATCTGTGTGGACTCTGCTGCTGAGCACTGGGAGTTCCCCAGGGCCAGGGGTAATCCCAGGCGATAAGAGTGGTTTATAACATCAGGAATTCTGAGTCTTTTCCAGCTGTGGCACTGATATGCTGTGTGACCTCAGGCAAGTCACTGAACCTTTCTGCCTCGGTTTCCTTATCTGTAAAATGAGTCTAGCCACACACATGGGGCTTTGCGGGGTTTAACTGATGTTTGTAAAGTACGTTGAGATCTTTGGGTGCCAAGAACTACGTAGTACAAGATACATATTATCATGCAGTAATTATAGTGGCTAATATTCCTCCTGTGCTGGGTGTGCATTGTCCCAGTGACTGTAGCTGCAGGTGGAATGCTCGATGTGCAGAACTGCTTTTCATCATCACTGCTGAAGCAAACCGTGTCATTGCAGCAGCTACTCACTCTCCTTTGGCAACTTCTTTCAGGAAAGCAACAAATAAGGAGCGTGGGAAGCATGGAAAGACCAATGCATTGATCCTCCAGGACTCAAAAAATCCTGTTGTGCTTGCTTGTTCTTCTCACTAACCTTGGCCTCTTTGTAGTTGTGACCTCTCGACTACAAAGCTGATGTTTTCCTCAATGGTATTTCAGCAGCGACCAGGGGCCTGAACAGAGGAGCCAGAACACAGCTCTCTTTGTTCAAATAATTGTTTTAATATATGTAAATGGGGGGCATAAGGGAAAGGGAATTAAATGTTTATGATTTGAGCCCTTATGCTAGCATCAGCAGGTATCTACCTTTCCTTTGATTGACAGAAGATTGTGTGTGTACTCTGCAATCAGGCACATGTTTTTTCTGGATCAATGGATCATATTCTTTGATCTTCTATAACAGCCTCTCATCAGGGAGAAATTCAACTACCTGAAAATATAGCCGTTAAGTCTGACATTTTGGAGGGCCGTGACTTACTTTCCTCTTTCCAGGAGTCTGAAGATTTTGGGGATATCATGAATCTTTGTAGGGTTTCCCGACCAAAACTAATTTCATAGTCATACTACTTTGCACTTTACCTTTTGCTTAGTGCTATGCAGACATAGATCCTTACACTCTAAATAGACTTCAGTAGACACACAAAGGCCGCGGCAGCGCTGTGAAGCGCGAGTGTAGTCGCGCCGCCAGCGCTGCAAGAGCTCTCTCGCAGCACTGCAAATACTCCACCTCTCTGAGGGGAGTAGCTTGCAGCACTGCGAGCGAGCGTGCAGCGCTGCAGGCGCTGATTCCACTGGCGCTTTACAGCGCTGCACTCGCTGCGCTCGGGGGGGGGTGTTTTTTCACACCCCTGAGCGCAGCAAGTGCAGCGCTGTGAATTGCCAGTGTAGCCAAGGCCTAAGGGTAGGAGGCCACACGGGGAGAGAGAAGGTCAGTGACTTGTTCAAGGTCACACAGCAAGTAGGAAGAGCTCCGATTAGAACTCAAGTGATTTGAAATCCAGTCCAGTGTCCTCTCTACTGGACAACGCTGCCTCCCCTTGCTGTTGTGTCTTGGGGTACCTGGGATGGTGCTGACATCAGAAGGGCAGAGTTAGAAAAGAGTCCAGATAGCGTAAAGGAAGGCAGGTGGCTAGTGAACACCATGTGGGTACTCAGGCCTATCGAGAGAGAGAGAGAGAGTGTGTGTGTGTGTGTGTGGTAAAGGGTGAGGCGGCCTCCTTTACCTCCTTCTTCCCTTGTAGTGGTGGAACACCTGCTTCTGACACTGAGAGCCGGCATTACAAGCTACGATGTTCTTCAGGGGACTGGATTCTGCAAGGTGCTCAGCATTCGGACCCTGATCCATGTAAGCACGTCCTTAACTTTAAGCACATGCGTAGCCCCATTGATCTGGTCAACAACCAGCAAACTCAAGGTCTGGCTGACGGACATGAAGAAGTTTCCACACCCGTGAGAAAGGCGCCTCTGAGAAAAGCTGTGGGCTTTCCCTGTCATTGCATTTGAGGCCGAGGTTCATCAAAGTCTATTGTGATACACCCCCATGACACAAAACAGATGAGTGGGACCATGGAAAGAAAAAGCATGCAAGGCCAGGTGCAACTCAGATCCACTTTACCCGTGAGTGCCACATGCCCCACTTTATTTGGTGAGCTTTGCATGTGGTAGCAAAGAATTACAGGGCTAGAGGATTAGTAAAAAGGAAGCAAAACATGTTCTTAGAAAGGAGAGGAGTATGATCAAAAAGCTGAGCAAACGGAGAATTGTACAAAGCATTTCTCTTTGAGTTTTGATCTTGTTCCTTTTGATCACATTCTCGGTCTCCTCCCCTAACTTCTTTGTTCAGTTATTGGGCATGTTATAACTTTCCCTCTTCTCTCCCCACAATGCAAAGAAAGAAATGTGAGTGGATGTGAGGCTAGAAATTTTCAAAGGAGCTCAGTTCCATGTAGGCACCTAAACATGGGCCAAACTTTAAAAAGGGCTCAGCACCAACTGTGAAGACCCAGCTCCCAATGGCACCCAAGAGATCTGGGTCCTTTTCTTGGCTCTGCCATACACTTCCTGGGTCAACTTGGGCAAGTCACTTGATGTCAGTTTCCTTGTATGTAAAATAGAGCTAATTATATTTTTCTGCCTCACAGAAAAACAGGTGGCAGTGTCTGTAAGTATAGAAGTGTTCATTAGTGTTTGTAAAGTGCTTTGAGATCTGCAGATGGAAGGTGTTATGAGCGCAACTACAATGATTATTTAACAGTAATAGAATAGTCGTGTAGTGGTTAGAGCAGAATCCTGGGAAGCAGACTTTCTTGTTTCTATTGCTGATTCTATAACTGACCTGCTGGGTGACAGCGAGCAAGTACTTCACCTCTCTCGGCCTATTTCTTCTCCCATCCTTGGTCTTTCTGTTTAGATTTTTAAGCTCTTTGGGACTGTCCATCATTATGTGTTTGTACAGCATAGCACGATGGGGCCCTGATCTCTTTTGGGGGCTTCCAGGTGCCACTGTAACATGAATAAACAATGATGCCTTTTCTCTTCTTGACAAGATATAGGAATTGGAAGGCTAGTTGTAAAAAACCTACAAAGCTGAGATGAGCAGACCTTCACCGAGCAGAGACCCAGGACACAAGACTAATTATTAGGCTTGTCTAGTAATGTAAGTTGCAATGCTTATAAGCAAAAATAGTTAGAGGTGGCTTGTCAAACAAAGAAATTGCTCAACTCCTGCATAGTTTGTGTCTCTTGTTCAAATTTCAGGGGAGAGGGGTTAATAGGCTGGGTGGAGTACGGAATAAAATCTGTCCTTGATTATTTTTTTTTTAAGTATTGCTTCAAAGTAAGCTGTAATGAATGAGAAAATACAGGGCAAACCCTGCTTCATAGCAGCTACAGAAAATATTTTGCTTACATTAAAACAGCCACCCACTTCAGGCAGTGATCTCAATCTCTACATTTATCTGAGTGCCTGGGAAAGTAGCTCACAAAGAAAATGTAATATCCATATTTTGAATCTCATTGTAGAGTCATATGGAAAGAGCGATTTACTCTGCTGGGGAGGATGATGACTGACATAACCTAGAGCTCTTCCAAAGTGATGACAACCCTCTTGAAATGCATGGGGATGGGAATATGGCACTGCTTCCAATAACGTTACAGCTCTCTGATTGGCCCTCAGGGAGGACTCACCCATGAGCAGGTTAAATAGGTAACTGCAGTATGATATATGCAAATCGCCACCCCCACTATCTTTTACTTCCCATGTTGCACAGTTGTGTGATACAGCCAATTTAAGGTTCCAGAACTGTAGGCAAAACCCAAAGACATAATCATTTTCAAGGGGCAGATATAACTTTTAGGTGCTGGTATTAGAGATGAGCAAGAGTTGCAAAGCTGAGATTGTGATCCAACATTTCCTGCAGTTTAGAGGTGTTTTGGGATCCAGAGTTTTATTGTAGCTAGCTTACAGGCCCTTATCCAACACTCACTGAATTCAATGCAAAGACTCATGTGCTTCACCAAGTGTTAGATCAGGCCCCTAATCCTTAAAATGCAGATATGGTTTAAAAAAAAAAAATGGTCAGTGAAAGTGGCACCTTCTTATTTCACAGATATGACCCCTGTTTCTGCTTGTATTATTCTGACCAAGACAAGTCTTACTACTTCTTATTTCTGATATTACTGCAGAATCAAAGCAGCTTTGAGAGTGTGAGATCGACCATTTTCTGCTGATGCCTTATTAACAGAGTTGTTAATGAAGTCCCAGTTGCAGAATCTTTCTTGATGCTGATGATGGATGAGCATGAAATAACCCACCTTGGTTCTCACATCCCAGGCTGAGTTTTCAGAGGCTAGCAGTTAGAAAAAACATCTTTTTACCTGTAAAGTGAGCTTGTTTGAAAGGGAGGCTTTGAGAAGCAAACAGAACTTCATGATTCCCCCAGTGTTATCCAGGGCCGGCTCCAAGTTTTTTGCCGCCCCAAGCAAAAACATTTTCCCGCACCCCCCCGACCCAACTCCACCCCATTCCAACCCCTTCCCCAAAATCCCCGGCCCCACCTCCTCCCCCGGGGGCGCTGCATTTCACCTCCTATCTCTCCCTCCCAGGCTTGCCTGGGGGTGAGAAGCGGAGTGGTAGTATGCTCAGGGGAGCAGGCGGGTGGAGCGGAGGTGAGCTGGGGGGGGGGGGGGAAGCGCAGTTCCTCTGCCCCCTCGCCAGTTACTTCCTGCGGCCCTCCCCGCGTCCCCCACCGCCGCAGCTCCACTTCTCCCCCCTCCCTCCCAGGCTTGCCGCAAAACAGCTGATTCGCGTGGCAAGCCTGGGAGTGAGGGGGGAGAAGCAGAGCGGTGGCGCGCTCGGGGGAGCAGGCAGCAGTGGAGCGGAGGTGAGTTGGTGGGGGGGGGCGGTTCCTCTGCCCCCCTCCAGGGTTACTTCCTGCGGCCCTCCGCGCGCCCCCCACCGCCGCAGCTCACCTCCGCTCAGGGCCGGCTCCTGGCTTTTTGTGCCCCAAGCAAAATAATAATAATAATTAATAAAAAAAAAGGAGCCGGAGTGCCGCCCCTTGGAAAGTGCCACCCCAAGCACATGCTTGGAGCGCTGGTGCCTAGAGCCGGCCCTGATGTTATCCAAACATTTTTGAATTTTTAGGCTCTCCTTATATTTCATCCCTTAATCCTTTAATTAAACTCTCCAGAATGCACTGTAGAAAACAATAAGGACTGGGAAGGCTGATGTTCCAGATGATCTAATAGGTCTTTCTGTTATTTTTCCATCACTGTATTGCTGTTGTCCTTTCCTTAGAGGTTCACAGAGTGACAATATTGTTCTAGCAACACTTATCTAATAACCAAAGAGTCTAGATCATTTTAAGTTTCTTTTTACATATTCTGGCTGGATTATGGCAATCCTCTCCATGCCGATCGTCTCTTAATGAGGAAGTTATACCATGAGAAGGGAAATGTGGAGTGGCAGCAGCTTTCTCTTGCACTTATTGCTAGGTCTTACCTTTCTCTACAAGAGTTGCAATTCAGACTCATTCAATTATCTTCCTGACTTGGCTCCCCTTAAAGATGGAACGGATGGAACCTTCCTTTTTTGCAGCCCAGCAATGGGTTCAGAGATTCCAGAAAGGTGTGTCAGTATCTATTTGCTAACTGGGCTGCAGCGCTGGCTGCTGCCTATTTTTTGACCTTTATGGAAGTATTTTTCTTTTTCCTCTTCCTCCACTGTTTCCTCCTTCATCTTTGAGTGCTCAGATTTAGGACATGACAATGGGCCTTCTTGCTGCTATTCCGGTTCTGCTGCATGTTCTTTGGATTTTGGTATGTAAGGGTTGGTTCTGCTTTTCTGCAAGGTTTTTTTATTATTACTGTATGGAGCTTGAGTTACACTGTCGAGAGTTGGAGGAGCAGCAGCAGAAGTGGGAGCAAACTGCTGCTTCTGCAGAGCACTAGAACCACACAGACTTGCAAAGCTTGCCTGAGAGCATGGGTGTAAGGGCAGTCAATGTAACCATTAACTTTCTTTTCCTTGAGGTTTTGCCCCACGGCTGTTGCTGAACATTTCAATTACTTTATGTCGAGAAAAACCTACCTGCTGAGTATCCAAGGAGCCAGTTAGTCCTAAAATTCCATTGACGACCGTGGAATATCAGTGAATAATTCAGCACATCAGATGCAGGCCACAAATAGCCAGCAACAAAAAGATCAATGGTGTTACCGAATCCCATGCTTTAATTGCAAGTCTTCTTGTGTTTGGGGTGGGGTTTTTCTTTTTTCCTTACAACCCTAATACACCTCTACTCCGATATAACGCGACCCGATATAACGTGAATTGGGATATAACGCAGTAAAGCAGTGCTCCGGGGGTGGGGGGCGGGGCTGCACGTTCCGGCGGATTAATGCAAGTTCGATATAACGTGGTTTCACTTATAATGCAGTAAGATTTTTTGGCTCCCAAGGACAGCGTTATATCGGGGTAGAGCTGTACCTCCATTCACGAGAATAGGAGAATCTCAGTTTTCATTCAAAAAAATGGTTTTTGCCCTTATGGTTGCACAGAAAAGCTTGAGAATGAAGACCAAATGTAACTTGAAAGCTCAGAAAACAAAAGACAAATAAAATGAACCCAAAATGTACTTTTAAATGATTTTAAAGCCAATCGTACGTTTTTTTCTGGGGCCTGACTCATGATTTTTAAACATTTATCTAATTTACTCCTGTAATTACTGTCCCTAAATTCCAGCCCTTTTGATGAAAAGATGGAAAAGAAGCTAATCAAGCATCCAGCACTTTTTATAGCTTCTTGATTAGTTTGGAAGGAGCACTGGGCCACATAATACTGAGCCCCTTACCCACTTTGAAACTCAACACATCACCTCTCGGCCTAGCCTCATTGTGAAGTGCCATCTGGCTGCTCTGTGACCCAGATAATTTATTTTAATGGGTACTGACACCACACCATCTCAGCACTTGGCACACTTGCAATATATGAGGCGTAACTTTTGCTGTCAAAACTTTGTAATGTAGACAAGGCCATAATCTGAACATAGAAAGCAAATTTTAGGCACTCAATTTTGAAAATCTTGTGTGGTGTAAATGAATCCCAACACACCACACCCACACAGGATTGCTGTGTGATCACACTCCAGATATTTGAAGGGATCAAACGTTAGCTCAGAAACACATTACAAAGTTAAAAATAATATCATGGGGAGCTGCTGAGTGCTTTCGAAAAAACAGGATACTTATTTAGGGGCTTAAATAGGGATGCAGAAGCCCAGATGTAGACACTTGTTTATGAACATCTTGGCCTGTGCCTTTTGGGTAAACCTGCTAAAAAGGCTATTGAGCTGTTTCTAATGTGACAAAGTTCCTCCTCTATCTTGGTGGGTCCTGCACTTATCGGCGGATTTTCTTGCCGCAGAGATTCACCATGTGGGTTGGGGAACAGCCCAGAGACCTTCCCCTCTGGAAGAACCCACATTCCAGGTCAATTGGGAGGTTTGGGGGGAACCCGGGCCCGCCCTCTACTCCGGGTTCCAGCCCAGGGCCCTGTGGACTGCAGCTGTCTATAGTGCCTCCTGTAACACCTGCATGACAGCTACAACTCCCTGGGCTACTTCCCCATGGCCTCCTCCAAACACCTTCCTTATTCTCACCACAGGACCTTCCTCCTGGTGTCTGATAACGCTTGTGCTCCTCAGTCCTCCAGCAGCACACCCTCTCACTCTCAGCTCCTTGCGACTCTTGTTCCCAGCTCCTCACACTCGCACCACAAACTGAAGTGAGCTCCTTTTAAAACCCAGGTGCCTTGATTAGCCTGCCTTAATTGATTCTAGCAGCTTCTTCTTAATTGGCTCCATGTGTCCTAATTAGCCTGCCTGCCTTAACTGGTTCTAGCAGGTTCCTGATTACTCTAGTGCAGCCCCTTCTCTGGTCACTCAGGGAACAGAAAACTACTCATCCAGTGACCAGTATATTTGCCGTCTACCAGACTCCTGTACCCCACTGGTCTGGGTCTGTCACACTAAGCAGAAGAGCTCAGAGCTTGAACAAACCTTTCATTTTTGTTAAGCGACGAAGAAAAGAATTATACAATGGTAAACCTATGAAACCATACTTGATGCACTTCACAGCAGCAATTGATTTTTAAAGGTGGCAGAATTGTGTATATTTTACATCTTTACTCTCTTTCCCCCGCTCCTTTCTTTCTGCAAAATATATTTCCAGGAATCCTCCTCTGAAGAACCTGTGGCAAAGTAGCTTTCATTTCCTCTTGAAGTTACAGAATAAAACAATTGTAACTAACACATGCTCGTTCTTTGTAAACCATTCATGGTTCCATTTCAAGGAACACAGCATGTCATGTAGTCTGCCAGTTGGGGCTTTTTTCTGTATAAAACTTACTCAGATATAAACGATCACTTTCTCCCTTGAACAAACCCTGTGGCCAATTAGGACGTCACAGTTCAGAAAGAAGTCACAGCTGCTGCTGGAATTTGAGACTGGAGTCCAGCTGCCATATTTATCTCTGATTTAACTTTGTTAACTTCTGTGGAGTTATATCAGGGATGTATTTAGCCCCAGACTTCCAATTTCCCAGGTGAGTCATAAAAAAGAACGATGGCTTATGAGTATAACCTAAACCGATCTATGTTGTGTCTTCCAAGAAGTTCTACAGACAGATACTTGATTTAATGCAAGGGCATTGGCTAGCAGCAACTTTCTGTTGTGCAGAAGCTAGGGGACACAGAGGAGTCCTGCAATGAGAGCTAAGGAAGGATACATGAAGGCAAGTTGCAAAAATCAGGTGTGGCTAACACTGAGAAATACCAGTGTAACACAGAACACCCGCTTCAACTTAAATGTGCTAACATGTGTGTACCTCTATCCAGGGCCGGTGCTACCATTAAGGCAAACTAGGCGGTTGCTTAGGGCGCCAAGATTTGGAGGCGCCAAAAAGCGGTGTCCCCAATTTTTTTTTACAGCGTTCCTACGCCCCCTCTCTGAGCGCGCAGTCACCGCTCCACTTCTCCCGCCTCCCAGGCTTGCAGGGCCAATCAGCTGTTTGGCGCCGCAAGCCTGGGAGGGGAGGAGAATTAGAGCGGGGGCGGCATGCTCGGGGAGGAGGCGGAGCAGAGGTGAGCTGGGGTGGGGAGCTGCTACGCGGCTCCCCAGGCCAGGGGGGTAGGAAGCTGCCACAGGGGTGCCTCAGGGCAGGGGGGGGAGCTGCCGCAGGGCTCCCTACCCCAGCTTACCTCTGCTATGCCCCCTCCCCAAGCACGCCGTCGCTGCTCCACTTCTCCTGCCTCCCAGGCTTGCGGCGCCAAACAGTTGTTTGGCGCCGCAAGCCTGGGAGGGGAGGAGAATTAGAGCAGGGGCGGCGTGCTCAGGGAGGAGGCGGAGCAGAGGTGAGCTGGGGTGGGGAGCTGCCGCACGCGGGGGGAGGGGGCGCCTCAGAGCGGGGGGGGAGCTGCCGCAGGGGGGACGCCTCAATGTGGAGGGGGGGATGGGGAGCTGCCGCAGGACTGGGGGGGGGCGCAATGTGGAAGTTTCGCCTGGAGCGCGAAACTTCCTTGTACCGGCCCTGCCTCTATCACTGCCTTCTGTTAGATCAGATGTCAGACCTGCTCAAACAGTCAACAGTTTCCAGCAGTCCTGCTCTGTAATGGCTGGCCTGGGAAAGGGAAGTTATCGGACAATAGTGATACTATAGTTATTGTTGAAAAGGCTGCAATCTGTCAGAATTTTTTTTTTCCATTATACAAGCCAAGGATATTAAATGGAAGAAGCTATATCATTGCAATGTTAGGATTGAGATGTATGTACAAATGTCAGGAAAGAAAGTAAGAGGTCCCAGTAACTTGACCATAGTAGTGCACTACCTATACAGAGAGAGTGAGATGGAAATAAGAGACATCAAGATTGCACCATATACAGGAAATAGAGTTAAGGTAGTTGCTAGAACCTTCACTGTAAATTTGCAGAATTTCATGTCTTCAAAAGACCAGTCATAATTTTATATCAATGACTTAAAATAATTTAAGCCCAGTGATTGCTAATGGAGAATCTAGTGTAGTTCAAGATAGAGACCTACATTTTTGGACCTTGAATTCTATTCTCTATTGTGAAGGACTGTGACTAGCTAATGCCCATAGTGTTTATGGCACAAATTGTTACACTATGAGTTCTACCAGGAATATTCTTTCTTTCTGACATCTGACTTGGAGGATGTGCTACCTTCTTAGGAATAAGAGACAAAGAAAACCACAGTAAAATGGAAATGAAGCTTTTTACCTGATACTGTAGCAGTACGTTCACTCTGCAGCAGGGAATGGAAAATGTCTGCTTTAAAAGTGCAGCTTCCTCCCTCTCCCAGATTTAAAGGGCTGACTACCAGAACAGCATGCTGGGAAATGATTCTATAAAAGAATGAAACTATAATGAAGGCTAGCTAATCATGAAGAAGAGGTGAAATTCCTACCTTTTGGGGGGGTTAGATGGGCTGGGAGGAAAAAGACGTCAAGAGATTATCAGTGCTGTCACCTGCTGTATTTGAGATACTTGAGTCCTTTTGTTTTCTTATTATTAGGGCTGTCAAGCAATTAAAAAAATTAATCACACGATTAATCACGCTGTTAAACAATAATAGAATATCATTTAAATATTTTTGCACATTTTCTACATTTTTAAATATATTAATTTAAATTACAACACAGAAGACAAAGTGTTCAGTGCTCACTTTATTTTTGATTACAAACATTTGCACTGTAAAAAACAAAATACAGAACTGTCGCATCTTACGCAGGGGTTAGGTTCTAAAGCCAGAGCGTAAGGCGAAAATCGCATATAGTCAAAACCCCAGACCAGCAGTGAACTGAGCTCGGCCGGAACCCCAGACCGGCTCAGCCTGCCACTGGTCTGGGTTCTGTCCGCCGGCTCCTGCCAGCTGGGGACACAGCCCCGCTCAGCCCGCTGCCGGCCTGGGGTTCCGTCCTTTGGGCTGAGCAGGGCCAGCAGCCGGGACCCCGGCTTGCAAGGTACTGGCGACCGGAACCCCAGAATGGCGGCAGGCTAAGCGGCTCAGCCACATGACGGTCTGGAGTTCCGGCCGCCGGCTCCTGCCACCCGGGGTCCCAGCTTGCAAGGGACCGGCGGCCGGAACCCCAGACCGGCGACGGACTAAGTGGCACAGCCAGCTGATGGTCTGGAGTTCTGGCCGCCGGCACCTTGCAAGCAGGGACCCTGGCTGGCAACAGCCAGTGGCCGGAACTCCAGACCGTCATGTGGCTGAGCCGCTTAGCCTGCTGCCAGTCTGGGGTTCCGGCCGCCAGCCCCTTGCAAGCCGGGGTCCCGGCTGCTGGCCCCGCTCAGCCTGATGGACGGAACCCCGGGCCGGCAGCGGACTGAGCAGGGCCACATACCCTAGCTGGCAGGAGCCGGCAGACGGAACCCCAACCACGCATAGTTGAATTTGCTTAAGTTAAATGCACGTATGATGCGACTCCGCTGTAAATAGTATTTGTCCATTCACCAAATACAAGTAGTGTAATACAATCTCTTTATCATGAAAGTTGAACTTACAAATGTAGAATTTATGTACAAAAAACCTGCATTCAAAAATAAAACAATGTAAAACTTTAGAGCCTACAAGTCTAATCCGTCCTACTTCTTCAGCCAATTGCTCAGATAAACGAGTTTGTTAACATTTGCAGAAGATAATGCTGCCCGCTTTTTGTTTACAATGTCATTTGAAAGTGAGAACAGGCATCTGCATGGCACTGCTGTAGCTATGTCGCAAGATATTTACGTGCCAGATGCACTAAAGATAGGGTTACCATACGTCCTCTTTTTCCCGGACATGTCCGGCTTTTCAGCAATCAAACCCCCGTCCGGGGGGAATTGCTGAAAAGCCACACATGTCCGGGAAAATGGCCGGCACTTCCTCTCCCCCTGTGGCTCTGCTCCACTCCTCCTCTCTCAGATTTACAGAGCCAAGCTGCCCGAGCAAGCGCTACTGGCTTCAGGCAGCACCCCCCCCCCGCCTCTGGACCCCGAGCCCCCAGCCAGGCACTTCTCCTACCCGGCTCCAGCTGAGCTGCTCCCACGGTGCAAGGTCCCGAGGCAGGGGGGGTGCTGCCTGAAGCCGGTAACGCTGGCTCCTGCAGCTCTGCTCTGTAAGTCTGAGGGGGCGGAGCCGAGCAGCTCAGTTGGAGCCGGGGGAAGGGACGTGTCCAGCCAGCTCTGGGTCCTGAGGTAGGGGAGGGCTGCCAGAAGCCAGCAGCTCGGCTCTTACAGTCTGAGCTGGGAGGAGCAGCTCAGGTGGAGCCCAGGTAGGAGAAGTGCCTGAAGCCGGTAGCACTAGGGCAGCTTGGCTCTTAAACAGAGCCGAAGAGTCAGGGAGCAGCAAAGCTGGGAGTACCATGCGCCGCTGATTGCACAGGTGGGGGGCAGCGCTGGGGGAGCTGCTCCGGGGAGTCGCCAAAAAGCACTGACTGTGGTGGGGGAGGAGGGGAGGGCAGTGTGAAAAAGGCAGGAGTGTGCAGAGGGATCAGAGCTCTGGCTGCGATGGGCATCGGGCTGCCTTGCCTGCAAGTGGATCAGAGCTCCTGGGGCCGGGGTGTGCTGTATGGCACTCAGCTCCCCATTTGTGATGAGACACAGCAGTGTGGTGGATCACTGCGAAATACCTGCCCAATCAGAGCTGCGGGGGCAGGGCTTGCAGGGGCTGGCTCCGACAGCTCCCATTGGAGCTTTTCCCAGCCAATGGGAGCCTCTGAGCTTGGCTTGTGGCGGGCCAAGCACGTGGAGACCCTGGCTGCCCCTGATCCTAGGAGCAAACACAATGCCAAAACGAAAATACAAAGTTCACTACATATAAAGAATTACGTTTTAGAATTAAAGAATTGAATAGCTCAAAATGTCCGGGATTTTACCGGGCAGGGAGGAGAACTGGGTGCTCCAAGGCATCTGGGGAGCTGGGAAACAGAACAGTGTGGGCTGCGTGTCCTGACCGCTCCCAAAAACTGAGGGCCGGGGCAGATCCTCCACTGAGCAGCTTCATTAAAGTCATGGGAGTCTATACTAGTGGAGTGCCTGACTTTAGAATTGGTGCAGCTGTTTCGTGTGGCTGGGAGGGAGGAGGGGGAATGTGGGGTGCTCAGGGGAGGGGGCGGAGACTTTGGGGAAGGGGTTGGAATGGGGACAGGGAAGGGGCGGAGTTGGGCGTGGCCGGGGGTGGGGAAAGGGGTGGGACCGGGGGAGGGGAAGGGGCGGAGTTGGGGCGGGGCCGGGGCCCCATGGAGTGTCCTCTTTTTTCAATGTTCAAATATGGTAACCCTACTAAAGATTCGTATGTCCCTTCATGCTTCAACTTCATTCCAGGGGACATGCGTCCATGCTGATAATGGGTTCTGCTTGATAACCATCCAAAGCAGTGTAGAGCGACGCATGTTCATTTTCTTCATCATGAGTCAGATGCCACCAGCAGAAGCTTGATTTTCTTTGTTGGTGGTTTGGGTTCTGTAGTTTCCTCATCAGAGTGTTGCTCTTTTAAGACTTCTGAAAGCACGCTCCACACCTCATCCGTCTCAGATTTTGGAAGGCACTTCAGATTCTTAAATCTTGGGTCGATTGCTGTAGCTATCTTTAGAAATTTCACATTGGTATCATCTTTGCATTTTGTCAAATTTGCAGTGAAAGTGTTCTAAAACAAACAAAATGTGCTGGGTCATCATCCGAGACTGCTATAACGTGAAATATATGGCAGAATGCTGGTAAAACAGACCAGGAGACATACAATTAGCCCCCGAGGAGTTCAGTCACAAATTTAATTAAAGCATTAATTTTTAACAAGCGTCATCAGCATGGAAGCATGTCCTCTGGAATGATAGCCAAAGCATGCAGAGGCTTCTGAATCTTTAGCGCATCTGGCACATAAATGTCTTGCGACACCAGCTGCAACAGTGCCATGTGAATGCCTGTTCTCACGTTCAGGTGACATTGTAATTGAGAAGTGGGCAGCATTATCTCCTGTAAATGTAAACAAATTTATTTCTCTTAGTGATTGGCTGAACAAGAAGTAGGACTGAGTGGACTTGTAGGCGCAAAAGTTGTACATTGTTTTTGCGTGTAGTTATGTAACAAAAAGCCTATATTTGTAAATTGCACTTTCATGATAAAAAGATTGCACTACAGTACTTGTATGTGGTAAATTGAAAAATACTATTTCTTTTGTTTATCATTTTTACAGCACAAATATTTGTAATAAAAATATAAAGTGAGCACTGTACACTTCGTATTCTGTGTTGTAATTGAAATAGATATATTTGAAAATGTAGAAAAGCATCGAAAATATTTAATAAATTTCAGTTGGTATTCTAATGTTTAACAGTGCAATTAATCGCGATTAATTTTTTTAATCGTGATTAATTTTTTTGAGTTAATCGTGTGAGTTAACTGCGATTAATCAACAACGCTACTTACTATATCAAGTTTCTATCGTAAACGTAGAGGTTTCTGTGGGCATCAGCTGTTTCTTATGCTTATAGTTTACGACCACTGTATCCCATTGACATGTAGGCACTTAATTGTTGAAACCCAGAGCTGAGCATACTAGGATCAAAACTTGTGTTCTTACAGTGTCTGTTGTACTATTAATAATGTTCATTAGCCTGACTCCTAACACAGTTATTTTAAAATCCATGCTGCAAAGGTATCAGATACGTTATCTCCACTTTACACCTGGGTAAACAATGAGTTGACTCAGCCAAGGGGAGGAAGGAGGAAGCCAGAGAAGTCTGATAAAGCAGTGGTTCCCAAACTGGGGTTCGTGAACCCCTGGGGGTTCGCAGAACGTTACAGGGGGTTCGCCAGAAAAATTTCACTAATGGCGGACAGAGGACCCTGGGCATTGGAGACAGCAGGTGGGACCTGGTTGCAGGGCAGACACCCTGATCCCCAGGGAGAGTGGGGCCGGGCAGTTGGGGCTGGCAGCCTGAGCCCTGCCACCATCAGCGGGGGAGCCGGCAGCCTGAATCCCAACCCGAGCCCCAGGGAGAGCGGGGCCGGGCAGTTGGGGCTGGCAGCCTGATCCCCAGTGCTCTGTGGGGGGCTGGCAACCCGAGCCCCAGGGAGAGCAGCCAGGCAGTAGGGGCTGGTAGCCTGAGCCCCGCCCCCATCAGCGGGGGAGCCGGCAGCCCGAACCCCAGCCCGAGCCCCAGGAATTTGCCAAATCTCATCTAAAGCCAGAACCACGGCCCTCCAGCCACAACCTCACCGGAAACTAGAGGTGGGTGAAAAATACCAAGCATTTTTCACAGAAAGTTTTGAATGTTTTTCACATTTTTCAAAATTCCCCAAGAAAAATTTACAAAAAACTGAAACGGAAAAATGGTCCATTTTCAAAAACTGTTTTCATGAAACATTTTCTGATTTTTGAAAACCAAAAATGAATTTATTTTTATTAGAAACCATTTTTTTAAAAACAAAAGCCAAAAAAACATTTTACAGAAACATCTTTGGTTTCTGGTTTTTCTATGTTCGTTAAAAAAAGTTTCAATTAAAAATATTTTTCAGAGGTTCATAGATTCCGGGGCCCGGCAGTTGGGGCATCCATCACACTGAGGAAATGTAAACTTAAATCCCTGAAAATATTCATTTTTAGGAGGGGGTTCACGAGATTTCACAATTTAGTGAAAGGGGTTCGCGGGCTGTTAAAGTTTGGGAACCACTGTGATAAAGAAAAGGTCTTAGAATGAAGCAATTCCTGTCTCCAACCCCTGTGGACAAGAGCTGTTACCTTCATATAACTAAAATGATCGGTAGGAGATGGAATAATAAGTGCTGCATTCAGAGAATCCGAATTAAAACCATTGCACCAAGAAAGATAGATTTTAGACCTTAATTTACTGAGGGAGGGAATGCTGGCCAGGATAGTAGGATTATCTCCCTACACCTTTTTAAAAAGGTCCATAAAGAGGGGGTGTGATGGCACTTACACTGTTCTATTGGGATACAGGCTTTTCCATGAGCATTGCCAGCACAGACCAAATGAGCACATTATGTGCGTCATTAAGCCCCGTCTTCCCAAGGATCCTGTGTAAGAGGAGTGCTTGAACAAAAAGTGAAATGCTGCTTCTGATGGAAAGAGCAAAGAGCCAAGTTTGCTATTAGTGACTGTTACTATTCATCCGGCTAAACAGCATCTGACATTTGGTCTTGGTGGGTCTCAAGTTTCCATCTAGGAAGATGTGGGCTGACTCCTCAGCGGCCAATCTTGGTTGGAGTTTGCAGATTATGTTGCACGCGGAGAGCCGAGGCATGCAGGCATTGCAAATGACATGGCAAATCACTACATTGTGGGAATGTAAGGAAAGCCTCCAACGGGGATGACCTCAGCTGCACCAGCTGTGTGGCACCACTTCTCATTCCTCCTGCACCTTTCTACTATGTTGCTTTATTGTACAGCTGTGAATTGTCCTTCTGTGTTCACTTTGCTTCTTTTTGGTTTCATTATGTAAGTGGGGGAACGGTCCTGCTATTATGGGGATCTTTCCTGGCTTATACACTGCCCCAGGGGAATTGGCTAGTGAAAGGATCTGAGTCCTCGCTCCCACTCCCTTCACCCAGAGACCTGCCTGACCTCAAGGACTCCCCTTCCACGCTCCTGTGCGGCAGAGTCATTGCCACCCTGACAAGGCTGGGCCCAGGATTCCTGGGGGGCTCGACCCTCAATCTTGTCATGGTCACTTAAGGCAGGGGCTAGGGTGTCCCCACGCCGGGGTGCTCTCTCTGCACTGGACACTTCCCTGACCCACTGATCATTACATACAGTTCAAAGCAAATACAATTTATCAAACAGCAACTAATTTAAAAAATGACGAAATGGGAAAGGTTAAAGGAAAACACAGAACGCCGCTCTGTGGGCACAGGGAAACCACAAACAGCGTCCCTGGAATGTAAGGGAAGTTCACAGTCTGCTCCTCACATGCCCCAGGCCTCCCTCTCAGGTGCTGGATGTGCTGCAGGGGGTGGGACACTTGCTCTGGCAGTGACCACATGCCCATAGGCTCTAGGTGCCAGGACCCTTCTTCCCAGCCTCGCCCCCCTTCCCCCCATTGGGGTTACGATCCCCCTCCAAGTCCATCCTGCAAGGCCTTGTGGCTGGTGGCGTCGCCCTGTGCTGGGCCCTCTGCCCAGGTTCCCCCCTCGCCTTCCCCACCTGCTCATCGCACCCGGCTCCAGACTGCTCCGGCCCCAACTCCACTCTGCCTCATCTGCTCTGTGGCTGCAGCTCTGCCTCCAGCTCAGCTCCCTGGGCTCCTTCTGTGGTTCGCTCTGACTGGTGCGGCTCTGCTCCCAGCTGAGCTTGGGCTCCTGCTCGCTCCTTAGCGTGGCCTGCTCTGGCCCAGGCAGCTCCAGCTCCAGGACCCCCTGGGGTCCTGACTCCCTCATTGGCCTGCCTGTTCTGTCAATGAGGCTGACCTGGAGTGTTGGCCTCTCCCCATTGGCCCTAAGTCAGTCTCAGGGTCTTGATTTCTCATCAGCCCTTCCGCTTTCTTTTGGTACTGGGAGAAGGCCAACCAAAACACTCCACTGAGTTTCAGTAAGAGGGCAATAGTCCCCTTACACTTGTTTTATCTAGCTTTGAGAACTGCTTTTTCCCTGTTGCAACAAAGAGAACAGGAAGATGTTTTATGAGAGAACAGTGTCAGATTTCCCCTCCCCAAACCTCTAAAATGGAGCTTGGTGCAATGCACCCAACATTCTAATTCGCAGTCCTGTTTGTAAACAATCATCTAAACAGATTCTAGATGGATGGGAATTAAAAGCCATACTAAAAGCAGCTGGTTTGCTGAGCTAGCAAAGAAACATTGCAGGGAGTCTGAGTTCAAATCTTCAACATGGACACTTATTCCCTGAGCTGATCAAGGCCTCACTTACTTGGGTGACCAGATGTCCTGATTTTATAGAGACAGAACTGATTTTGGGGTCTTTTTCTTATATAGGCTCCTATTACCCCCTACGCTGATTTTTCACATTTGCTGTCTGGTCACCCTATTTTACTCAGAATGTCACAGTTAAATACAAGATCATAGAATATCAGGGTTGGAAGGGACCTCAGGAGGTCATCTAGTCCAACCCCCTGCTCAAAGCAGAACTAATCCCCAGACAGATTTTTACCCCAGTTCCCTAAATGGCCCCCTCAAGGATTGAGCTCACAACCCTAGGTTTAGCAGGCCAATGCTCAAACCACTGAGCTGCCCCCTCCACCCCCAGATGTTTAGCATAAATAGTTAACACATATTTCAAGGGACCATTAAATGTGAAGTGGCCCATTAACACCTCTCCAGTCACAGGGCACAAAGAAGCAGGGAGGGAGCAGTTGGGCGGGGGAGTTATTAGTGGGCTATAGATTGTTGTAATTAGGGTGACCAGATGTCCTGATTTTATAGGGACAGTCCCGATTTTGGGGTCTTTTTCTTATATAGGGTCCTATTACCCTCCAACCCTTGTCCCGATTTTTCACACTTGCTGACTGGTCACCCTAGTTGTAATAGGCCTTATTACAACAAGTAAATTGTGTAAGGGCTCGTCTTCACATACAGCGCTATAGCAGTGCAGCTGCACCACTTTAATGCTTTATTGGGTCGCTCCTACACCGACAGAAGAGCTTCTCCTGTCAGCGCAGTTAATTCACCTCCCCAAGAGGTGGTAGCTATGTCAGCGAGAGAAGCTCTCCCATCGACATAGCACTATCTACACAGGGGGTTAGGTCGGTATAACTATGTTGTTCAGGTGTGTGGATTTTTCACACCCCTGAGCAATGTCGTTATACTGATATAGGTCTGTAGTGTACACCTGGTCTAATCTGCCCAGACCTGAAGAAGAGCTCCGTGTAAACTTGAAAGCTCGTCTCTCTCACCAAGCGACGTGGGCCCAATAAAAAATATTACCTCATCCACCTTGTCTCTCTAATATCCTGGGACCCACACAGCTACAACCCTGCAGCCAGTCAAAATAAGTCAGGTTCATTCTTTGTTACTAAAATAAGTTGCTTAAATACCACTATTTATATTGAGAACAGAGAACTAAAATACTCCCTGCCATGAGAATGATCAGGAGCAGCATAACATAGCAGGAATTTTGACAAATTAAAAGTTCACCTGTTTAGTTTGCAGCCAAGTATTTGTGAACCTTGCCTGTAATCTTATTGATCAGTCTCTTTTAATTCATTACACTGCTGCCTCAAAAGTACCTGTTGTAGTACTTACATTTCCTGGGACTATTACTGAGTGGAGTTGAGTGGACTGTGCAGCTTATTTGAAAACTGATCCTAGAGCCTCAAGCCCACTCAATAAAATGACTCATTGAATGACCCTCCAGCAGTGACCGACTCCTTCAGAAATCGATACTTGGGGCACAATCCAGAGCCCACTGAAACTCCCTTTGACTTCAGTAAGATTTTGATAAGGCCTTCAGACTGTTTTTACAGGTAAAGGGCAGTCTGTGTTCTAATGATTCCATGGCCCCATCTACAGACCATTTTCCAAACAGCACAATATGGGCACTCAGAACATCTCAATCCTAACTGGGGAGAGAACTCAGGTCTCTTCACCAAATCTTACTGAAGAAGAATCTTGTACTTTTTTACATCTTTCCCGCACCAGTGTCTTCTTAAAGTTTCTCTTGGGTGCCCTCATTTGCTCATACCAGTTGGTTTCCAAATGACAGCTTCATGTGGGTATTTGTATGTTAGCATACAGAGTATATGCCCCAAATACGTCCAGCGCTTCCTTCTGATTCCTGTGGAAACGAGCTGTTGGTTGGCAGTCTCTTGGCTCTCTTGTTCGTAATAATGTCTTTCCAGCCAATTCCCAGAACCTTTCATAGGGTCTTATTTTTGAAGGCGTCTAGTTTTCTGCCTAGCGTTTTGGTAGATCTCCAGCTCCCACAGTCATAAATTAGCACCGAGATTACATTTGAATTGAAAAATCTGTTTTGTTCTGGTGCTGATTTCCATATGTTGCTGATTTCAGTAAATGCTGTGGATACCTTTCCTATCCTTGATGTTGCTTCCTTCTTGAGGTCTCCATTGGCTAATATGCTGCAGTCCAGGTAGAGGAACTGCTCTACTTTCTTGATATATTTGCCTTCTAATGTGATGTTACTGCTTGATGTCTGAGTTTCAAGGATGTTTGTTTTCACACAACTGATTTTGAGCCATGGCTGGCCTGCTTTTTTTGCCAAGGTGTCTGTCTTTGTAACTTTTCCGGGGGGTGTCATTCAGTAACACAATATCATCAGCAAAGTTTAGGCTTTCTAGGCATTTGCCATCTACCCATGCTATACTCGTCTTTGTGTTGCTAATACGTTTCTTCATTATGCAGTCTATGGCTATGCCAAACGACAGTGGCGATAAAATGCAGCCCTGTTTGACACCAGTGTCCACATTGAACTGCTCTGTGTTCTGATTGTTCACCCTTATACAGCATTTTGCATCTCTGTACATGACCCGGATGATGTTGATGACTTTAGCTGGAATTCCATAGGACTGAAGATTATTCCACAATGTATGTCTGTGCAGGCTGTTAAGTGCCTTTTGAAAAAAATCGATGAAACTGATGATTGGGGAGCTTGCCATTCTACGCATTCTCCTATGATGGTCCTTACTGTGAATATCTCAACTACATACGATCTCTTGGCCCTGAATCCCTAAGCTTTGCAGAGACTGCTTCTGTCACTCTGTGTAGTATCACTCCACAGAAGGCTTCCCTCAAACAGAGAATAATGTAACTCCTCTCCAGTTGTTACAGTCGGTAAGGTTACCCTTTTTGGGTATTCTGACAATGAATCCATGGTTCCATTGGTCAGGAGGGATCTCTTTTTCCCAAACTTAATTGAACAGCTCCGTCAATTTTATTAGGATGGTGGTATCTATCAAGTACTTTTAGCATTTCTCCTGTAATTTGATCACCTCCCATCACTTTGTTATTTTTCAGCTTTCTGACTGACATTCTGTATTGCTGACATCTCTTTTGGATGACGATTAATGTCCGGTTGATCAGGTTCATGTTTCATCAAAATCTGGTGCTGAGGTAGGACTTATTTGAAATGCTCTGCCCAGCTGCTTTTCTGTTCTACCTCTGTTGTGAACATTTTTCTATCTTTGTGTTTTGTTGGCCCGTGCCCTGTTTTGAAATTTCCACATAGGGTTTTAGTCACTTTGTAAATGGCTGTGTGGTCTTCTATCATAGCAGCAGCTTCAGCTGCTGGGTCTTCAATATATGTTTGCTTATTTTTCCTTGAGTTGCTTTTCATTGCTTTGTCTTCTTTCTTATACTCACAGACTCTAAGGCCAGAAAGGACCATCATGATCCAGGGGTCTCAAACTCAAATGTCCATGAGGGCCACATGAGGACTAGTACATTGGCCCGAGGGCCGCATTTACTGACACCATCCCCCCGCCGCCCTCGGCCCTGCCCCCATTCCACCCCTTCCATGAGGCCCCGCCCGTGCCCCACCTCTTCCCACCCCTTCCCTGCCCCCATTCCAACCCCTTCCCTGAAATCCCCACCCCAACTCTGCCCCCTCCCTGCCCCCAGGGGGTGCAGGAGGGTTGTGGGGTGTGGCAGGGGCTCAGGGCAGGGAGTTGGGGTGTGAGGTGCAGGAGGGGTGAGGGGTGTGGCAGGGGGCTCAGGGCAGGGTGCAGGAGGGGTGCAGGGTGCGGCGGGGGTTCAGGGCAGGGGGTCAGGGTGCAGCAGGGGGTTCAGGGTAGGGGGTCAGGGTGCGGGGTGCAGCAGGGGGCTCAGGGCAGTGGGTTGGGGTGCAGGAGAGGTGTGGGGTGCAGTAGGGGGTCAGGGTGCAGGAGGGGTGCGGGGTGCAGCAGGGGGCTCAGGGCAGGGGGTTCGGCTGCAGGAGAGGTTCGGGGGGCGGGCTCCGGCCCGACGCGCACCGGGGGGAGGGCAGGCTCCGGGAAGCCGACAGAACCTGGGGAAGGAGGGGTGCAGGGGTGTGTGTGACTGTTGTTTCAGGCACCACCCCCAGCCACTCCCATTGGCTGGGAATGGGGAACCGCGGCCAATGGGAGCTGCTGGGGGCGGGGCATGAAGCAACAGCCACATACACCCCTGCACCTCTCCTTCCCCAGGTTCTGTCGGCTTCCCGGAGCGGTGCGGGGCAGGGCCGGCAGGCAGGGAGCCTGCCCTGCCCCCAGTGCGCGTCGGGCCGGAGCCGCTCTAGGTAAACGCTGGGGGAGGGCAGGGGGGCCGCGAGGAGCTCGCGGGCTGCAGCAAATAACCCCGCGGGCTGCGTGTTTGAGACCCCTGATCTAGTCAGCCTTTCTGCACATTGCAGGCCACAGAACCTTGCCCACCTATTCCTGCAATAGGCCCACAACCTCTGGCTGTATTACTGAAGTCCTCAATCCTTGATTTGAAGACTTCAAATTACTGACAATCCTCTGTGACACAGAGGTCCATTTGTGGTTCATTACGCCAAAGTGCTTTACAATAGTTAGCTAATGGTACAAACAATATTTGGAGAGATCATTAAGTGGTCCGCCGAGACCCTCAGCAATTTTCAAGTGGTCTGTGGGAAAATAAATTAGACTACAAAAACAATCAGGGTACTACACTTTATTTTCATTTACTTCCTATTACTTATAGGAGGAGGATGAAGAAAAAAAGAATGAAAAACGGGGGCGGGAGGGAGATAAGAATGTTCTTTTTCTTGGCTGGGTCCCAAGGACAGGCTCCAAAAATGAAGCTGAGCCCAGGGCCTCCTAACCCTAAATCCGCCACTGCTATTTACATACAAATCAGCAGGGGGGTGGGAAGTGCACAGGAAAGGAAGAACAGCATGAGGTCATCCTGAGTCTTGGGGAAAAAACAGTACATTTGGGAAGATATAGGGCTTCCCTCACAGGATAGACATAAGGGGCCAGAGCTTTTGCAAGCTGAGAAAAGCTGAGTCTTTTAACCCAGGGGGTTGGAGTCTCTTGGAATGGAAGATTGGTAAGGACTTTGAACAAAGACTATAGCACTGGGTTGTAGTCATTAGAAAGTATATTTTTGCTTTTGTTTGTTTATAACCCTTTCTAACTTTAATCCTTGTACTTGACATTACTTAACCTATGTCCTTTTGTTAATAAACTTGTTAATAAACTGCAAAAGAACAGGAGTACTTGTGGCACCTTAGAGACTAACAAATTTATTAGAGCATAAGCTTTCGTGGACTACAGCCCACTTCTTCGGATGCATACAGAGTGGAATAAATATTGAGGAGATATACATATACACACATACAGAGAGCATAAACAGGTGGGAGTTGTCTTACCAACTCTGAGAGGCCAATTAAGTAAGAGAAAAAAAACTTTTGAAGTGATAATTATTATTTATTATCATAATTATTCATTGAATAAGGACTGGGAATGGCTGAGCCATTACAAACATTGAATCTATCTCCCCTTGTAAGTATTCTCACACTTCTTATCAAACTGTCTGTACTGGGCTAGCTTGATTATCAGAAGAAGTGGGCTGTAGTCCACGAAAGCTTATGCTCTAATAAATTTGTTAGTCTCTAAGGTGCCACAAGTACTCCTGTTCTTTTTGCGGATACAGACTAACACGGCTGCTACTCTGAAACCTGTTAATAAACTGCGGAGTGTTTGGAGTCACCTTACCAGTTGTTAACCAAGGCTGGTGGAGACCAGTGAAAATCTGTGGTATTGCAGGCAGGCTCCTTGACACATGGCGTTGGACCAGAGCTGCTCAATACATAGACATAGAATGCATGCTTGTTGCTGACTTTGAGCATCACAGACAGAGAACTACAGTATCAAAAGCTTCTAAAACCCTTAAGGGTTACAGCGTAAGAGGTGACAATTCTTCACCGATCTGGATTGCACCCCAGAACATGACATCCTCCTTTGCCTTTTCCAAGAGTTTGTTGGTCTGCATTCAGGAGTTTTCCTTTCAGTACGTTTTTTCCTCAGTGACTCTCTTGGACTACCCAGTTCTTGCTCTGTCTATGCTGATGTCCAACTGTGACTGCTACATCTTGAATCACGTTGTCTCTGAGCACTACCCGGAGTCCTTCAGGTCCAGGTAGTGGTCCATTCATGTGCCTCTGACAGTGCCTCAAATGCATTCCTGAAATCAGGTTGGAATTTCTCACATTACTCTATTGTTTTCAGTTTCATACTGTTGATTTTCTTTATCTCTTTTGGTTTAAAATTGAGGTTTCTCAAGTTTAATTTAATCGATTCATAGATTCTAAGGACAGAAGGGATGATTGTGGTCACCTAGTTTGACCTCCTGTATTGTACAAGCCATAGACCTTCCCCAAAATAATTCCTAGACCATATCTTTTTTTTTTTTTTTTTTTAAATCCAATCTTGATTTAAAAATTGTCAGTGAAGGAGAATCCACCACAACCCTTGGTAAATTGTTCCAATGCTTAATACGCTCACTGTTAAAAATGTATGCCTTATTTCCAGTTTGAATTTGTCTAGCTTTAACTCCTAAACATTGGATGGTGCTATACCTTTCTCTGCTAAACTGAAGAGCCCATTATTAAATGTTTGTTCCCCAGGTAAGCATTTATGGATTGTAATCAATTCACTCCTTAATCTTCTCTTTGTTAAACTAAACAGATTAAGCTTTGTGAGCTAATCACTACAAGACATGTATCAAAGGGGTAGCCGTGTTAGTCTGGATCTGTAAAAGCAGCAAAGAGTCCTGTGGCACCTTATAGACTAACAGACGTATTGGAGCATGAGCTTTTGTGGGTGAATAAGAAGTGGGTATTCACCCACGAAAGCTCATGCTCCAATACATCTGTTAGTCTATAAGGTGCCACAGGACTCTTTGCTACTACAAGACGTGTTTTCTAATCCTTTAATCATTCCCTGAACACACTTCAATTTATCAGCATCCGTCTTGAATTGTGAGCACCTGAACTAGACACAGTATTCCAACAACAGTCTCACCGGTGCCAAATACAGAGGTAAAATAACACTTCTGCTCCTACTCAAGATTCCCCTGTTTACGCATCCCAGGATCACATTAGCTCTTTTGGCCACAGAGTCACTCTAGGAGCTCATGTTCAGAGGATTATCCACTACAACCCCCAAATCTTATTCAGAGTCACTGCTTCCCATGATAGAGTCCCCTATCCTGTAAATATGGCCTACATTTTTGTTCCCAAATATATACATTTACATTTAAACTTATTAAAATGCATATTGTATGCTTGTGTTCAATTTATCAAGTGATCCAGATAGCTCTGAATCAGTACTTGTCTTCTTCTTTATTTACCACTACCCCAATTTTTGTGTCATCTGCAAACTTTATCAGTGATGATTTTATGTCTTCTTCCAGGTCATTGATAAAGATGTTAACTAGAGTAGAGACAAGAACCAATCCCTGAGGGACCTCACTGAAAGCACCTGCTCAATGACAATTCCCCATTTGAGATCTATCAGTTAGCCAGTTTTTAATCCATTTAGTGTGTTCCATGTTAATTTTATATCATTCTATTTTTTTTAATTAAATGTTGTGCAGCTCAGTATCAAGTTAGCTTGACAGGATGTATTTTCCATAAACCCATGTTGATTTGCATTAATTACATTACCCTACTTTAACTCTTTCCTAATCAAGTCCCATCTCAGCTGCTACATTATCTTGCTCAGGATTGATATCAGGCTGACAGGCCTATAATTACTTGGACATCCTGTTTATCCTTTTAAAAAATTGGCATAACATTAGCTTTCTTCCAGTCTGGAACTTCCCCAGTGCTCCAATACTTACTGAAAATCAACATTAACACTCCAGAGAGCTCTTCAGCCAGCTCTTTTAAAACTCTTGGATGCAAGTAATTTGCATCTGCTGATTTTAAAAAAGTCTAACTTTAGTAACTTCTGTTTAACATCCTCCAGAGATACTAGTGAAATGAAAAGAGTGTTACCATAACTATATGATGAGACTGCATAATCTGTTTTTTCCCCAAATACAGAGCAGAAATATTTATTGAACACTTCTGCCTTTTCTGCATTATTACTGATAATGCTACCATTTCAGTTTAGCTATACAAAGATTGTGGTTGCTGCTAACATCTACTGCTTGATGTTAATGCAGATTTGGTCTGTCTGATTTTTCGTTTTTCCATCTGATGAATTCCATGCTTCTCTGTGTATGTTTTTGTGAGGGAACTGGGTACTTGCAAGAAATAGGTCAGATACCACACACAATTCAATGCGTCTCTTCCTCACTGGCTAGTTCCATTCCTTGTTTAATGCTAAAGTAGGGATGTGACAAAGTCGCTTGTTACACAGAATGAATCATGTGTAAGTATTCTGTCAATCGCATTTTGGAGGCAACTGTAGAACTTTATCCTCATCATTATGTTCCTCTGTCAGACTGTAGCACTGTATGCTTGACATCTTTAGGAATCTGGCTTGGATTCTGGCCTATATGATGCATTGGTTAATAGGCTCCCAGTTGATGAGTGGTTTTTCTGCACAAGCTTTCATAATGAGAACTACTCCTAAGTATTTGTTGGCACTACAACCTGGGTAAATGAGATTTTCCCCCCTCTTGCTTGAAGCACTTATCTGCACCTATTGATCTGATCTCACTTATGCCCAAGATTTCAAGTCTATAATAGTCCTCCTGGCATGTTAGATCTTTGAAGTCAGAAACATTGTTCTCATGTTCCAATAACCAACTCTGAAGTGTATTCTCACCAAAATAATGGGGCAATATGCCCACATCTGTGCATCCCAGAGCAGGAACAATGGCTAAAACCAGATGGGAGGAGGGTGTAGAGAAAAATACATATTGGGCCTAATTCGGCATCCATTTCTCATCCAAAATTCTCTGACTTCACTGAACTAGGCAACTTTTGTTATCTTCAATGGGTGTTTCGGTACACAGAAAAAGGAAACAAAGTTTTGAATCTAGCTCAGAAAGTGCTACTTTGTGTCTTTCAGAGGAGAGAGAATCCCACTGTTGAGGGGAACGCTCTGACATCTGTCTTCTAAAGGTTGTCCCATAGGATGGTTAGCAGTTCTAACCCTACCAATCTCAATGATCACAATGAGATGTAAGGCAAAGGGTGGCCCCCTTCCATATGTACGTAAACAAACAAACAAAAAACCTCTTCAGTCTAAAATTATGAGGAGTGTCATGTGCAGCATGACCCTTAGAAGAGCTAGGAGGAAGACACATTGCTGAAGCATTGACTGATTGCCATTTTAACTTTCAGTTAAACCTTGCATACTGTATTAACTTGGCAATAAATTCCACTGATGATGTGGGACTCATTTCCTTAGAGCTGAGATGCGGTGCATCAGTTTGTGTTTAGAAATCTCTCTCTCTCACACAAACATGCCGGGAACAGCAAACTGCAGCCACTGGGAGCTGCAGGCAGCCGTGCAAATGTAAACAAACTGTCTGGTGGCCCACCAGTGGATTACCCTGATAGGCCGTGTGTGGCCTGCGGGCCACAGGTTGCCCACCACTGGGTTAGAAAGAGCAGTCTTCAGTCTTTAGAGCAATCAGACACTTTCCACCTCCACTGCCCTTTTTGGGCCATTTCAGCTGGAGGTCAAATAGATCAGCACCTTTGGCAGCCCAAAATTCACTTAGAAAATGTAAAACTAGTAAAGAAAACTGCAAGTAGATAACACAGCATTATTTAGGAAGAGCTGATAGTCTGCAAATAACAACATTCCGTAATTATCACTAACACATCATTTGACCTCCGAGGAATCCAGTCCAGATTTTCCATTCCAAAACAACAGTGAAGCGAAGAGGGGAAGGCTCAGTTGCAAATTCTCCAGGTTGTTTCCAGCTGGTAGTATAGGCAAGATTAATTTCAGGTGCAGGATCCTAGCAGGGGCTATTAAAATCCAGACTTTAATTAACACTAAATCAATATTATATAGAGCCAGTGATGGCTTAAAAAGCAGTTACTGCCAGACTAATTGAGTCTCACGCTGACCTGAATTGAGCTGGCTGCTCATGTGGCTAGACTTGAGAAGGAATAAAAATTCCCTATTGGCTAAACAATGGGCTGCCCAAATACATTTGTCAGAGACCACTGAAGAGGCTTACTGCCTTGTTGGCAAATGCAAGTGGGGCACAGGCATCGTGCCAACATAACCTCCTGTTACCTCATACTGGATTCAGATTGCAAGTTTCTGCAGCAATTCTGTTGCGTGGAAGAGTCTTGTGGGTCTCAGCTGTCTGCTGTTGTCAAGGTGAATGAAACAGCTGTGCCAAACAGTAAGAGGCTGGAATAATAAATGTGCACAGAGCCCTTTCCATCAGCACATACTGTATCCCAGCCCAGGGCATCTGCTATGATTCTCTTTGATAAATGAGCTACATGGCCATTAAATGCCTGCGCTAGCTTTGCTGAAGCTTGACCTTGTTGCAGAGGTGCTGGCAGCGTTTCCATGTGACACTGTACATGACAGGTTTGAAAGTCAGGTGCTGGGTCATGCCACAGAGTCTCCTGACTGCCTGTCTATTATTGGCTCCGGCTGACAATAGACTCCCATCTACTAGCATTCCTTGAAATCTAATTGCTTAAGACTAACATGGGGAGTGGGCATTGTACGTGTCCTGACCGATTGCCTGACAAATCTGATGCTTTGAATTGAGGATATCCAGATCATGCAATTGAAAGACAGGATTGGGTGGGAAATACCGTTTAGATCTAGATTACGAACAGTTATTTTTTGGGTGAGGACACTGACAAGATTTCAGATTTGGGGCAAATTTGACTTCAGGTCAAAGTGTCTCAATTGTAGATTGTGAGCCAGCAGGCTGGATTGTTCTGGGATGACTACTGGCTTTATTGTGGCCAAAAATGCAACAGTCACATTTTAGTTTTAAAAAGCAGCATGTGCTACTTTAATGTGTTATTTTCATGGGAAATATTTAAAATATCTAATATTTACTTTACAACAAAATTGTTTCATATCATTAAGCAATATTTAACTAATTGTTTAAAACCATTTAAAACCTCATGTTCCACTCCTGTTCTGTTCATGAGTCTGGGCCTGAGCCAAAGGCCATTGAACTAATTGGCTGTATACTAATTTCAGTGGGGTTTGGATGAGGGCCCAGGAAAAGATATTTGGTCTAGGCATTAGAGCAGAGGATTGGGACTCCAGCCTCTGGAATTCTGTGACTGGTTCTGCACTGTCTTGCTCTGGGAACTTGGACAAACCACTTAACACAGGTTCTGCCTCAGTTTTTTGGGAGTATAGAGGTGTGGGGTTAAGCAGAGATTCATTTCTGTGGAGCTGAAGCTCAAGATCTATTAACCAAGATCAATATTTTCCTCTCAGGCCAATACACCTTAACAGTCAGGTCAACACAATTCAATATCTGCGTATTATACCCATTTACAGCATAAGTGCAAAGTAGCATTACAGTGAGAAGGTTTTTCTTTTTTCATGAGTGAAGCTGACCACCATGCTGTAGCAGGAATTCATCTGCCCTCCATCCGGTTACCAAAGGAGTCCAGAGTGGCAGCGAACAAAAAAAATATCACTTCTGAGTCATCTGCAGACGCTGTCCCTTTCTAATGCATCTTGCTTTCCACATTGTCCTTAATCTAGCTACAAGCATGCAGTGTCTTCTACAGCTGGCTCTAGAACTTGTGACTGAAAGTCAGCCTGGATCCCATCAAACCACATCGCAGCCTCCACAGGATTGTGGACTCTACACCCCCTTGAAGCTTTGCTTCCACTGAGTGTCCCTGAGAATTGGGGATGGGAGGGACTGTTCTCACAGGGTCTGCAGCTAGCACTGATGGCCCTTGGCGCCACTGGTTTTCTACACAGCACAGGAAGGAACAAGGCAGGAACGGCCTTTTTGTTCTGTGGTTGTACAGCACCTAGCACAATGGGGGTCCTGGTCCATGACTGGGGCGCCTGGGTGCTACCACAATACAAATAATAGCCAATCAATTGGAACAGCTACTTTTCCTCTGAACCTGCATATAGCATTGAATAACTGGCCATGTACATTATGGAGAGGGGATTGACATGACGCTGAAGAATCAGGTAATGGCTATTTGCTGGAAGCAGAGTACCGGACTTAATCACGGTGACAGGCACAGTTTTGACATTTCCTATTGCTTGTCATCTTTAAACCCTAAGCTCTGATATGATTTTCAGCTGATTTCCCTTCTTCTGCAACAGAATCCACAAGTCAAACAAAAGGTTGTGTGGCATGGTGATTTAACTAAGAAAGAGGGAAATAGACTATTAGGCACAATTTATCTGCTGAACCTGTAGTGCTAGATGAACTCACTCCTGCAGAGCTGGGACCAATGACACATGTACGGGGAGGATAACAAGGAACACCAGTTGGATGGTCATCTGCCAAAATGATCATCTCAATCAACCCCAGCTAAGAAATTTTTAGGAGCAGGAAAAGACGGTGTTGCCCTTTTCTTCAGCTTTAACCTATCCCATAATCCCCCTCCTCTCTAAACAACACTGAATCTCTTGAACGTTTAGGTACTGCCATCTAATACCGTTAGAGCAGGGGACTGGAAAACAGAGTTCCTGCATCCTATTCATACTTCTACCATTGACTCACTATGAATCTTTGGCCCCGTCATTTCAATCATCTGCACTGGCTGTTTATTCTAGATACTCTTGATTTTATCATGAGTTGGCAACAGTGTCTTATGATATTTGTATTTTTCTTGATGCTCCACATCCCTGAGTCATGTGATTGTGAGACTCTGAGCTTTCATTACAAACACGAACACCCCCCGCCCCATAGGGTGACCAGACGTCCCGATTTTATCGGGACTGTCCCGATATTTCCTTGTTTGTCCCGCGTCCCGACCGACATGCGGTCGGGACACTGGACAAACAAGGAAATGCCCCGGAGCCTAGAGCCCGGAAGTGCTCGCGCCCCTCCCCCCCCGCCCCGACCCCGCCCCCTCCTCCCCCGATTGGCTCCCTCCCCGAATCCCCGCCTCTTCCCCGGGCTCACCATTCCTCCTCCCTCCGCAAGCGCCGGAGGGCGGCCCGGGAGACTCAGGGGAAGCGCGGGGCCGGGGTGAGTGAGAGTCCGGCCTGGCCCCGAGCAGGCAGGACTCAGTTGGGTGGTAGGGCGAGGAGGGGGGCGGCCCGCGGGGCCAGGCGGCGGCTGTTCTCACCCCCCCCCCCCGGGCAGCGGGACTTGGGAGCAGCCGCTGCTGCAGCTCCCACTGCCGCGGGGGAGGAAGCGGCCATGGCGCTCTGCGGCTGCGGCGCCTCCGAACCCCCCGAGCCGGGGCCTGCTGCGGGGACCCAGCAGCGCGTACGCTGGGCCCAGCCCCTGGCCAGTCGCGTCTGGGCTGCTGCCCAGCTGGTGCTATCCCGCGGCGGCCCTGGGGCGGAGGTATTGGCAGCCCAGCCCCGTTCGTTCCCCTGCGGGACCCGAGCGGGACAGGGGGGCTGGGGCCTGCTGCCGCCGCAGGATAGCACCAGCTGGGCAACAGCCCAGACGCGACTGGCCAGGGGCTGGGCCCAGCGTGCGCGCTGCTGGGTCCCCGCAGCAGGCCCCGGCTCGGGGGGTTCGGAGGCGCCAGAGCCGCGGAGCGCCATGGCCGCTTCCTCCCCCGCGGCAGTGGGAGCTGCAGCAGCGGCTGCTCCCGAGTCCCGCTGGCCGGGGGTGAGAACAGCCACCGCCTGGCCCCGCGGGCCGCCCCCCTCCTCGCCTTACCACCCAACTGAGTCCTGCCTGCAAGGGACCAGGCCGGACTCTTACTCACCCCGGCCCCGCGCTTCCCCTGAGTCTCCCGGGCCTCCCTCCAGCGCTTGCGGAGGAAGGGTTTTTTTTTTTTTTTTGGCCCCGCCCCCCGCCCCGCCCCCCCCCCACGTCACCCCCACCCCCCCCCCGCGTCCCGATATTTGTCTTTGGTGATCTGGTCACCCTACCGCCCCAATTTCTAGCCCTGGTTGTGCAGAGAAGCATGAAGACATGACAGGCGTGCACCCTGAAGGCTCAGCAACCAGAAGCAAATAGTCTAATATTTGTTAATGATCTTATGGTGTTTGGGGTCCAACTCATGATTTTTGAATGCTTAGTGTTGACAATATTGTATACATTTACCACCTCCATGCTATCAGTTCTATCTTTGTTGTTTAGATTATGGCACTTTGTTTTTGAAGCTTTTTCTGGACTTCATCAATACGCCTTCAAGATCTGGAAAGTGTCTATAATGAAACCACTGTTAGGAGAGAAGAACTATAGAGTGTAAAAATATTCTATTCTTACACAGAAACCACCTCAAGATCTTATGCAGGAGCTCTCTTCTGAAGTTACTTGTACCAGGGCCAAACATTCATAGAGAGTGATTGAGAGCTTTTCCTGGCCTCATAAGTACAGTTGTACTAGACAAAATAGGTGGAATGATAACACACATACGCCTGACACAGGAAAAAGACTTGTTTGGACTTGGTACCGTGGTGCTAAAGAACATTTTATCCTTGTAAAGTTATGAGCCTGGAAATGCTGCCAAGGTCAGGATCATACAAGGTAAAGCTGCCTTGGTGGGCTTTAATGTATACATATATATTTTTCCACAATCCATTTACAGATTAATTTGGGCCAGAAATCAGTAACATCTTTAAAAAGCCTGTTTTGTGTGGCATAAATGAACAAATATTTATTTGATGGTAAGCAGCAAAGCAACATAAAGAGTCTAGGAGGGTTTTTTTTTTTTTAAACGTAGATTTACTGAGTGAAATTTTCAAAAGGGCCTAAATGACTTAGGAGCCTAAGCCCCATTTTCAAAAGAGACTGAGACTTGGTCTTCAAAGTGCCTAAGTCACTTCTGAAAATGGGACTTAAGCTCCTAAGTCATTTTTCAAAAATTTACCCCCATCTGATTACTTCACCTCTCACTAAGAAATACATATGCCATTCCATATTTTGTGGTCTGTGTTATCTATTACACAGGTAGCAAGAAAAATAACCAGGTATGCAATTTAAACCTGCATGTGGTCCAGTGTGTTTGTTGATCTCAGGTCAGTTGCTACTGAACATGTCACCAAATCAGTAAAAGCATCATCACAACTGGCACCCTTGTAAGCAACATCAGCAGAGGGAAACTGCACCTTCATCATTAGACCTCCCTACCCCCATTGGTGTAGTCCCTTCAAGGATCAATTCTCTCTCCGATCCTAATCAACATCTACATGCAGCCACTATGTGGATTGGTCAGCACAGCTGCCAACTTTCACGCAGTAAATAAGAACCCCAACTTTCACAATAAGCCAAAAATCAAGCTAATCCCATTTCAAAACAAGGCCAACACAAGCCAATCCCTAAGAACCCCAACACTCTATGTGACTAGATCCCCCCGGCGTGCAGTCTGGGACTGTGGTGGGCCCACTGTGCACCCCTGACTCTCTCCCCCCCTTGTCCCTGCTTGCTGGCAGCAGATCAAAAAAAAGAAGCAACAAGCTACAAGCCAAACAAGCAACAAGCTATAAGCCAAAAACTAGCCAACAAGCAACTCACAAGCCAATTAAGCCAAAAACAAGCCCAATTTCTGAGTTTTTTTCATGGGTTTGGCATGTCTGCTGGATTCAAGTGCCATGAAGTCAAGTGTCAGTATGGTGATGACACATGGCTCTACTTAGCCATCACCACATACAGTCGTACCACTTGGATGAGAGCATCTCATGGACAAACAGCAGCTGGTTGAAGCTGAACCTGAGCAAGATGGAGGTGATGCCGATGGACAGAGCATTTTGAAGAATTTGCAGCCACAGTGCAGTCACCTTTTGTTGAAGTCATGCACCCAGAATTGGTCAAGTCAGTCTATAGTTTAGGAATATGCCTGTAGTCTTCACTGACGCAAAACTTTCACCTATAAAGCATTACTCCCAGATGCTTCTATTATCTCCAATTGACTAGGAGACTCCAGTCCATACTGGAAGACGATGACCTGACCTTGGTTATTTGTTATATCACCTCTTAGCTGGCCTACACCAGTGCAATCCACCTGGGTAAGAAACCTTCAGCAGCACTTCAGAAAATCTAACTACTGCAGAACACAGCAGCACATGTTTCACATTCTGGGGTGCAATCCAGACCAGGGAGCGGGTGTGTCACCACCTGCCCTGCAACCTGGGTGCCTCACAATGCTTTGCTCTTGTAGCGCCCAACCTGAGATGCTCACAAATAGCCGACCAGCATGCAGGCCACACCCTGAGTGTCTGTGGATAGCCACAGCCCCCGTCCAGCAGCTCTGACCCAACAGCCTGTCAGCAACACTCCAGTCACACACTGGCTTCCACCAGCCTTGCAGGGTGACCTCCTCACACTCCCAGTCCCAAATTCCCCCCAAAACATGTGTTCTGCACTGCCCAGCCGTCTCCTGACAGTTCAGATATTAAAGGTCTGTTGTCCCTGTAAAGGATCAATAGTCAACAGTCTGCTACTTTAACTCAAGTTACCAAACAGTTCAGTTTAAACACAGCCCTGGATTGGTTTAGATTAAAGGATAAAACAAGTTTATCAACAAAAGAAGATAGGGTTTTAAGTAAATTGACGTAGCAAGTCTTAAAGTCAGAAATGGTTCTAACAGAAATAAAGACAAAACACTTTCTAGTACCTAAAGTTTAACAGGCTAGACGTGGTTCAAGACGTGGTTCCTTACCACATGTTCCCAGTAATATGGCTGACCAAAATTTGCAGATCAGGATCTCCCCCAAAGTCAAAGGGCTGGTTCCTTTGTCTTTGCAGGTGAAAGAGAGATAGATAGCTTGGGGTTTTCAGACCCTTTCTTTTATAGTCCAGTTAACCTTTGAAGTGGATTCTTCTGAGCAAAGCAAAGATTATTCTAACAGTAAAAAAGGTGACGGAGTCTGGTGGTGAAGGAGGCTCCTTGCTTCTCCTGCCAGCTCTTTTCCCTGCTGTCTTGAGGATCCTGTTTACTGCTTAGATGTAAATTGAGGTAAACACATATTTCTTCACACAGGCAGAAGTATCCTGAATGAATATGTGCTAAGAACATCATACGGGGGGATTTCATAACTTTAGATATAATAGTGTTATGTACATTTCACCATGATATTATTGATCAGCAAGTTATTCATTTTCAAATGATACCTCACAAGGCATATTTTGTACAAAGATTATTACAATAGTGGATAGGACATCTCTTCAGCAACATCGCCTATTGCAAACACATCAACACTGTCCTCCTCTCCCTACACTGGCTTCCCATAGGTATCCCTCAAGACTTGAAAACCAGAAATCAAATAAAAATAACCCAACAATTATAGTTTTTAAATCTCGTTAATGTGGGGTGGAGGCAAGGGACGGGACTGATTCTTGACTTTCTAATGTCTGTGGTTGGCAAACACTGCAATTTTGTCAAAAAAAAAAAAAAAAAAAAACATGGACCCCCTTCGTCACCCTCTTGCTTCACACTCCCCTTCAGTCAGCACTCTCTCCCCTTCAGTCAGCCACCCAATCCCTTCACTCTCCCTAAATACTCAGTTTCCTGTCTCATTTCCACCTCTCCCCCACTTCCTTCCTTCACCTTTTCATTTTCCTGGCCTCCTCATGATAACTAAAAGGACTACCACTGTTCCTGAGGGAAGCCTGGCTTCAGTCCCCTTGGAAACATGGGACATGGTGGCCAGCTTTTCTAGGGCAACCTCCCTTTTATCTACAAAGGTGAAAGGGACATAGCCGTTATTTCACTGAGCGGAGTCTCTGGCTTCAGTCCCGGTGGCAGCAGTGGGACATTACTGCCATTTTGGATAAGAGCATATAATTCCTGAGACTCAAGGCAGAAATCCAAGAGGACTCTTTTAAAGTCTTGTGCAAGACACATGATGAAATTGTGAGTACTGGCAACACGGCAGAGGTATTGTGAGGTTTGCCTAAACTTGTGTGTTTAGTGAGCTTTGAAATCCTCTGTTCAGGATGCTATACACATGCAAAGATTAATTACTAGGCCTTTAATCAGATTGTGTAACACAGAGCTCCTAGTACATATTCCAGAAATAGGTGCCCTCACCTCTACAGACGTCGTTGCTCCACATGCAGTGTTTCTCCACAATGTGTCTATGTACTGATGAAGGCAAGTGTTTAATTAACAGTTTACTTTTTGGACCTGAGGATACTAGCTTTTCGTGCTCTGTAGGAACAAACATATGATCTGTCCTCTCCTCCTTCTGCTCTCAACCCCTACCTACTGGACAAATTTTTTAGAGAAGACTACAACAAACTGTAGGAGGAGCAATATTACTAACTTGAGCCCAATCCTGTAAAGTGCTGACTACCGTCAAATGCACTTGAAGTCAATGAGAGTGGAGGCTCTGGCTCCTTGGCCCATGAAAAAGATGTGTCGGCATAATGCTGCATTTTCTTTGAAAAAGCAATAAGAATGAGAGATGGGCCCAAATAACCCAAATCCTGAGGAAATTCAGCACAGAACCTGGCTCTATCTCAAATGAAAAGCAAAACTACTATATGCAGGGCAGACACAATATCAGAACAGTAAGCTCTGTAACATGTTTGAAATATGCCACCTTGTGGCAGTAAGCTTTATCATCATGTCTTTACTCACAAACATGATATGGAGATGGATTCATACTGCACATCCTTCTATAGGCACAAAAGGTTAACTCTTTCCTTCCATACGTCTTCCAAGAAAGTTAAAGCCAAAGATTTTTTACACTTTTATGGTGTAATACTGTAAGAGAGAGGCAAGCCACAGTTATAAACACTCCTGTCAAACACGTACACACCTACTTAGCTGTACATATGCAAGCAGTCCTGTTGCACTCACCCACTTTTCTTCCAACATTTTTTGTTGACTCACAGCACATCAGAACCAGAAAATACTAGTAACCAGTGTGAATAACATGCAGTCAGTAAAAAGCTCTTTCCTTCCCCTAGTGGGAAGTAGCAACATGCTAACATTGTCCTCTGGAAGAAACAGAGTTCACTGGGGGGGGGGGGGGGGGGGGAGAGGAGAATCGTTGTTTGTATAGACTGTGGAATGCTTTAGAATGAAGAAAGAAAGAAAGAAAGAAGTAAGACTCTATTGATTTACAGAGACAGGCTCAAACCGAATCCCCAGAGTCAAACATACTTGAACATTGTCGCAATTTGGCTCAGGAACCAAACTTTGCAGGTTGTGTCCATCTGTACTTATTACACAACGTAGTAAAGAACAGCTGAAGTTTTAAAGATGCAACAAGTGTTTGTACAGCACCTCACAATGTGGCTGCCAGACCGTGATTTGGACCTCTATATGCTCCATAATCCAAGTAATAAATAAGTAAACTCACACTGCTCAGGAGCTATAGAAGTAGAACTTAAGACACCCACTCTATCGACAAAGATCATTCAACAGCATTCAAAAGAATGACCTCTCAAAATGGACTGATGTTCTGATGACTGTTTGGTGGTCTGTATGATATAAACTGTCTCAGCGCCATCAGAGTTTATACTGGCACTAAATAGTACCTTCACTGGCAGCCTCAGCAGAGAATCCAAGTACTGAATGGGCACTAGAAAATGAAATCACGTATCTGGGTTTTTTTATACAGTGCTGCTCTTTTTAGTACTTGAGCACAGCTCCCACCACTAATAGTAGTCCATGCAGGTCAGGTGTGAGGCACATAGAGGAGGAAGGTTGCACTGTTACTGACTCAGCTGTTCTTGATCTGTGGGCAGAGGATTTAGATCTCCAGGACTTTCAATCTGATACTTTTCTTGAGCGCTAACTGAACATTTACAAAATGGAAGAAAAAGACCAACTATGAATTGACCCTCAAAACAAGTGTATTTCCCTTTCTGGAGTTTCAGAGCACAGACAACTACCATCCCCAACACTAAAAAGAAAAAAGGGGAAAAAAAGATTGGCGGATCTGTGGTGAGAATGACAATAACACACTCTAGAAGCATAGTATGCAGGTGTTCCAATATATATATAAGTATAGTATACAGGTGTCATTGGAAATGCTCTTACCAATCCCTATGTGCTTTCTTTCAATCTGTAATAATAATAAGCATCTGTCTAAATAGTTCTAGGTGCTTTACAAATCATGAAAACTACTGTGGGCTAAAACCACAGAGGAACTTAAGCATGATGACACTTAACTTTAGGTGCCTAGATACCCAATGGAACTCTAAAACCCTGGGTTAGGTGCCCAGGCTCCCACACAATATAGGGGAAAAGTTAGGGCCTAAGAATGTGTCACAATAACCAGCATTTTGACTGGGGAGCAGTCCACTAACCAGTAGAAAATGCCAAAGAGAAGGGGAGGGTCTAAGCCCCACCCCTCAAAGGAAGTTAGGTTCCTAACTCTGGTCCAGAGGGAGATGCCTATCTCCACTCAGGATTCACAGCTGTGAGCCTTCTCCCGGAGTTGGGCACTGACGCCAGGTCAGTCCTTTCTTGGGAAAAAACAGAGGGAAAGAGACTGCCCCCTGCCTCATTGCATTAGATCCACTAGCCCAGTAGGTAGGATGCTCACCTCAGATGTGGGAGATGAGTTTTCAAATCTCTGTTTTACAGATTTGGAGCAAAGGCTTGAACCCGGGTCTCGCCCAGCCCATGTGCGCGCCTTAACCAGCAGGGTCCTGGGTAGTCTGGGGTGGGTTAGTGTCAACCTCTCCTGTTAAAGCTGTTCAACTTTGTATAAATAAATATTCAATAGAGCAGAGTTGAATTTGGATTGCCCATATCCCAAGCAAGTGCCCTAATCACTACGCTGTAGAATCACTCTCTTGCTTCTCCTCCACCACGTAAATAGTTAATGATTTATACAAAGTGAAACAGTTTCAACATGAGAGTGGACAAGACCCACCTCAGAATAGCCTGAGGGGTCAGGGCACCCAACTGATATATGGGCATTGTGGGTTCAAGTCCCTACTTTAAATCTGGAAGAGTGGGGACTTGAACCTACATCCCAGGTGAATGCCCTAACCACTGGGCTACTGGACATACACAACTAGCCCTCAAAATTCCTGATCTGCGCAGCCTGGTTTTCTTGTGTGCAAGATCCAATGTGACAGGCATGGTCTGAGAACAACTACCGTCTGGCGCCCTGCAGACGAGACAGGCAGGGGAATGCCTAGTTTGCGAATCCCATGGGGGTGAGATAAGTCCTGGTACCACTGAGCTGCTCAGGACCCTAGGCAGGTTTGCACATACCCAGCACCTAGGGAATATGGGAACCTCCAGGGCTAGGTAGCAGTTGAATTGAGGTTTCAAGGACCTCAATGACACCTAAATGTTGGAGTTGGATGCCTGAAACCCTTTGTGGATCCCCTTCCGTGTCAATATCAAATACCACAAATAAAACAGGGGCGTAGCCACAGATGGGCCATGCCTCACCCAATTAGCACCCAGGCCCACCCAAATCTGAGCTTGAGGGCATGTCAGAGACACACCCACAGTAGCTCTCAAGTTAATACACTAAAACAGAACGTAGCTGCGACCACAGCAGCACCAGCAGCGTGGATGAGGGTAGCTGCCCCGAGAGTACACCCATCAGCAAGACTATGTATTCAGGGCAGCTAGCCCGTCCTGCTGCAGCTACACCGCTGTTTCTAGGCACTAGTTGGAGCAGAGTTTGCGCAGATACATCTTGCAAAGGTCTACACAGCAGATGGGAGGGTGTTTCCCAGCATGGGCAGACAGACATGGACTAGCTCTGCTCAAACTGGCACAGTAAAAATAGTGGCCCAAAGTAGCCTGGAGAGTATGTAACAAGGGAGTGCATGTAGTCAGTAGAGCCAGCACATCTGTCCTGCTGAGCTGAGAAGCAGAACTTAAGCATGCTCCAGCTGCTGTGTAGACATACCCCAGAGCTCCCAGCCCATCCCAGGACTGTACACTCTCCTCGGCAGATGCTCCTGGCCGGGCTTGGGATGGCTTTGGAGTGCAGCTTTGGGGGAAGATGACGAGAAAGAGCAGGAAAGAGAATCTAGGCAACTCCAGGGACCTGGATGGATCTTAAGACCATGGATGCAGCAGCCACTTAGCTGCCACGCACGCGGTGCAGCCTGGCCAGCGCTTCAGTCGCCAACACTCCAGAGACACGGTAGAGCAGCAACCCAGCCCAGGACACTTCCCCTCCCCATCTCCTTTCTGTCCCCAATTCCCCTCCATCCCCCTCTGCCTTCCCTGGCCCACCCAAGGCTACATCCCTGGGACAAAACACAGACACCCCCCACACATGCGGGTGTAGGGAAGTTCAGTCTGGACTTGTCCCAGGGACAGGTCATTGCTCATCTACCCTATGCTGGGGCCCACCCAAATTTCCACTCTAGCTACACCCCTGAAATATAGTATAAAGACCATACACTTCAAACATCATCCACCAAAACCAACAATCCTTAATATCAGCTATGTCCTATGTAAACCAAATTTCCCTGGAAGCAAAACAACCTGGGTTCAAAAGCGATTTCCAGTTTCCTATATATGTTAGTTGAGTCGTACAGACACGCTGTGGAGCTGATGTGCTCTGGCAGGGGGAAAGAGAGTCCAGTAAAGGTTATGGTGTTGGCTACTGTAGTACTGATACAGCTGGAGCAGCATTGGCTACAGAGGCAGTCAGTTGCCTCACCTGCTCTCCCTAAATGACTCATGACATAGGGACAGTCTTACAGGACAAAGGTAAACAGTGGGCCATTGTAACGCATATAACACCTGAGTTGTGTGCAGCAGACTCCTATTGAAAGAGTTATAGCGGTATGTCAATTGCCATTGAAGATTCAGATTTATACAACAGTTACCAGTTAGTTCCCCATCCGAAATACAGGGATGGGAAACAACATCTCAGTTAACAGTTCGACTTTTTAAATGTTGAGCACTGAATGATATTGGCAAGGTTATGACCCAAATAAGTCATCTAAACTTATTACACTGATGCACCTTTCTTGGATGAAAAACAAAAATCAATAGGACAAATTCAGTATCATTTTTATTGTTTTATTATGAGGCACAGTGGAGATTTCACATTTTTTCCCTAGTTATTTCAATATGGCAAGTACAAAACGCACACAGTATTCTGCAATATTTGCTTTACATAGAAACAATCTTCAAACAGGAAAAAAAAGACAGCCACATTTTCTGGCAATGCAGCAGGAACAGAGATTTTCAAAGATGTTTATCTTAGACAACAGAACTGATTGAAAAAATAATCAAAGCCCGTATTGGCATGACTTTGGCACTCTCACCGTAAAGCAGGTTTGGCAGATATTTGACAGTCAGACCTAATTTCCTGAAGAGTTAAAGGGGAATGAGACACACATTTTATTCAACTGGAAAGAGTGTGAAGAAATATTTCAGAAGAGAGAAGTGATAGTGGCTTTACATTTAGTTTAATTACAAAAGACATAATCAAAAAAAAAAAAAACCAATCAAGTTATTTGGTTCAGAAATTGGACTTCGCGGCCTTTCCTTCATCTTGCAGGATGGTCATCAGATGAAGCTAGATAGCGATGCTCTGTATTTGTACTAGGTATTATCTTTTCATTATTCCTTTATTTGGTGAGCATGTAACAGTCGGAAATAGTTGAGACATGCACTGAAATCTCCAATTTCTCTTAGGCTGTATTCTCAATAATGAGAGCAATACCTTGTCCACCTCCAATACAAGCTGACCCAACTGCGTATTTGCCACCACGACGCCTATACAGAAACAGGAACAGTGAAAACAGAAATTGTCTCCCTGATTTACTACAAAAGGAAGTTAGTCAAAATGCACTGAGAAACAACTATCAAGAGTTTTCAGATGCACAATTAAAGAGAGGGTGTTTTGGAACATTACAAATATATATAAAATTTTAAGCAGAAGCATAAAAAGTGAAATGTTTCTTCAACGGAATTCAGACCTGTTGATCTGGGGCATTCTAAAGGATAGTACGATCGAGTTGTTCTTTGGAGTTCAGGATACGAAAGAGAGAAGTAATTGGAAATCTCGGGTTTCAATGTAGTTTAAGTGGCATGGATAGAACATCATTTTACAGTTAAGTAAATTTCTAAAAGCACAGCAGCATTGGTCTGCAAGTTGCATATTAGTGGAGGTTTGCTTTATTACCGAATATTGATAAAGTACTGCAGAAGTATGAATACAAACAGAAAGACAGTCTCTGCCCTCAAGACCTTCAAAACCATGAGGAAACTGTTCACGTTAAGAGTGCAGAAAGATCACTCTTGAGGAGACCAATGCAGGAAGAATTTGTGGAAGCAGGTTTGAAGGAGAGGGAAAGCAGTGGAGGAACAAGACGTGTGTGTGTGTGTGTGTGTGTGTGTGTGTGTGTGTGTGTGTGTGTGTGTGTGTGTGTGTGTGTGTGTGTGTGTGTGTGTGTGTGTGTGTGTGTGTGTGTGTGTGTGTGTGTGTGTGTGTGTGTGTGTGTGTGTGTGTGTGTAAGACAACAGGGAGCAAACAGTGAGAAATAAAAGGCCTAGTCCAATGCCCAGTGAAGTGTAGGGAGTCTTTGTATTGACTTCAGTGGGTTTAGGATCAGATCTAAAGGGAGCAGAGACGATTGGAATGAGAGTAGGAGGAAACAAGAGTGGAGTTGCGGAACCCTGAAGTTAAGGACAACGATGTGAAGTGATGCAGTGAGAGACGGGAAGCCAGTGAAGGGATTCTAGAAGGGTGTTGAATGGCAGGAGAGGAAGAGGCTTTTACAGCTATACAGTGTCCAGCCACAACCTCTTGTATTTGCATCAGCTTTGCAAACAGTGTTGCATGTTTTATCAAGAGCTTCAGCTACATACACACCTTAATTCATGAACCAGATGAGCAGTGATCCTTGACCCTGATGCTCCCAGGGGATGACCTAGAGCAATGGCACCTCCGTTGACATTGGTTTTTTCAGGGTCTAGGCCCAAAACCTTTTCAACTGCCAAATACTGAGGAGCAAAAGCCTCATTGACCTGAAAACAGCAGAGACACAATCAAAATGTAGGTGCTTGACTTTCCATCAGAATTCACATTTTTAAGGATCTCTTTGCAATTGTAAGTTGAAGATTTTTTATTTTTTTAAATAGAACATGGAGCACAGGTCTATGACAAAGCAACTGTGTAAGATTCCCCTTCCCACTCCACCAAGAGACCTCAAACCAGACCTGCAGTAACAATCTCCAGTGAGTAAGTGGACAGTTCAGTCTTCAAAGCCAATCAATCCACAGCTTCTTTTAAACACAAAAATAAAAAATAAAAAAGCCAGCGGCAATATGGATACCTGCCTTTTAGGATTGGACCAGGGCCACTAACATGTTTCCCATATAGCAGTAGACAGCTATCAGCGGGTAACCACTTTTAGTCATTACTGACCAAGGGCTGCATTTAAAAATCAGTACCTTAGCCTCTCTGTTGCCTAAGAGAGCATGTCACTCCTAGACAAGTTATAAACTACAGGATGTTTTTTAATAAAGGAATTTTAAGCTCCTGAAAACAGGAGTTTAGTGGAAGCACTGAAAGAAACTTAGTTAAATGGCCAATAGCAGTCACTGCAACAGCCACATTTTAGGCTTTCCTTTCAGTCCATCATACAGCAAAGGAGAACCTTCTAGATTAAACACATCTCATTAGATTATTAACCTACTGCTCCTAATTAGATATAACCTTTCTGTCCACACTGCTCTCCTTACCTCTACCAGATCCATGTCTTTCAGGGAAAGTCCTGATTTCTTCAGGGCCTCAGTAATGGCAGGCACAGGGCCTATTTCAAAATTATACAGACATGAGTAGCTGAAGAATTTTACAATAAGCATTTAAACTATATTGTACATGGGATAGGCTCATCAAGCCCCACCCTGTGAACCTGAAGGTGCTCATCAGGTTTCCCAACCTACTGTGGGCCCCTAGTAAGCATTTGGTGGTTTGTGACACCCTAACCAAGTGTCTTATTAAGCAATTTGAGGGCTCCAAAGCACAAGAACCCTTAGGAGTGGCTAATTGGGAACTTCTTCAATCCACTATCCCACAAGCTTAAGAAGCCTCATTACTGCCTCTACATCCACCCACTCCTTCAGGCTCTTACTCAACACACCATACAGCTCTCTAGCCAAAATGGGGCCTGCCAGCTTCTTGCCAATCCAAATGAGGCCTAACACTACCTGCAGTCTTCAGGAGCTCCACGAGGCAGCTGCAAATGCCCCTGATCTTCTCCCCCAAACCAGTTCTTCTCTCCAGATATATAAAGTACATTAATAAAGATAGACTTTTTGAACTGTGGTGAACATGTGTCTAGTTGTGTGTGTCACAAACTGGGGGTCCCCTCACTGCATTTGTGGTAGAAAAATTGTTGCTCAAGAGATGCAGGTCTAAGCTATAAAGTTTGAGGTCAGTGAGAGCGACTTTCTAGTGGATATTACAGGGGGCGATGGTTTAAAAAAAATAAAAATAAAAAAAAAATCACCCTTCTAATGAAACTCAGCTATAACCTAATTTAATTGAATACACTGGGGGAAATTAATCCAAAACACAGAGACACTCAATACAGAGAGATACTTGAAAAACATAAATGTTAAGGGAGAATTTGGATTACTAGTGAAAAGCAAGGTAGATAGGAGTATGCAATGTGAAGAGGAGAGGAGACAAATTATTTTTTATACAACACTGGGATCGGATGACCCCCCCCTTAGAATAGTTTGAGGACTTCAATACTAGAAAGATTTTGGCAACTCAAAGATAAAAGAATATTAATAAAAGCAACAAAAATGAATAAGGGACTGGAGAGAGAGGTAAGTAAAGAATAACTAAGGCCCTTTCTTTTTGGCTTTTACCAATTTTTAACAAAAATATTCCCCGATTTTACAAAAGCTATTATTCAGTATTTACCAACTTTCACCTGAATTTTGGACCATCCAACTGCATGAAAATGCTGGTTATGTTAAGAAAGTCTAATACACTACATTAGGTAGATTCATTTATTAACAAATACTTCTTAGTGTAAATGCAAGGCTGTTAAGTAAGGCAATGTAGTGGAAAACATACACACACACACACACACACACACACACACGTGTGTGTATATGTGTACACCTTGTTGACGTACAGTTCATGAAATAAACGACAGCATAAAACTTCTCTTATTTTCAATACTCACAGTCTCTATTTGTTGCTTTTTTAGGTCTATCCGTCCCCCAGTATTAACCCGATTTACCAAAAAAACAAAAGTTAATTTTTGTACCTATTTTCATTTGTTTAATTTTTTTAATAAAAACCACTGATACATTTCCACAAAATATTAAATAAAGTAAAAACCAAAACCAGGCCTGGACAATAAACCAAATAAAGGGCCTGATTCAAAGCCCACAGAAGTCAATGGAAAGATTTGGACTTTGGACCAGGGCCTACGTGAGGATTTTGCTCATACATATGTGTGTAGGAGTGTTGGACATATCACCACACACCTGATAATATACACAGTGAGTGCCAAGGAAGGAAATAATTGTTAGTCCTCTAATGGGAAAAATGGGATGAAACCAAGCATGAGAAGTTACGTTAAATATCTCGAGCAATATCCTAACTAGCTGCCAAACAGGCTCCCAGGAGAATTGGGAGAAGCTCTATTTACTTCAGTCACTGAACACTAGCCTGGGAAAAGCAGGGCAGAGAGTACAGTAGGGAACAACAGAATGTGTGGGGGTATTCACCTCCCATATTGAAATACTTTATGTTGCGTCGTTTTCTGAGATGGGGCTCCAACAAGCGAATCCCTTTTCTGACAGAGCTCCTCCTATCCCCTAATGGTCAAGGCCCAGCACTGCAGATGTCATTCTTTAAGCCAAAGAGATCAGTGCCACTCTGCAGTCAGATATAGGAGAGACTTGACAGCAGTCTACCCTATAATAAACAACTCACATAAACTGTTCCTCCATTGCCATCAGGCTCAGTACAAGGCCTCCCACAGAATACCTAACACAAGAATACTTTCATATTTTTTCATGCTACCAAAAGTTTTGCTTCACTGCAACTTACCAATGCCCATGATGTTGGGGTCACATCCAGATGCATGATAGGCTACTATTCTAGCCAGTGGAGTGAGGCTGTGTTTTTTAAGTGCCGCTTCACTGGCTATGACAAGTGCCCCAGCTCCATCACATACTCCCTTGTAATACAAAAGGAAAACATTCTCAATGCACTAATTGGACAATCATTTTATGCCAGAGATATTCATGTAAGAGGAACTTGATGGCAATTGTTTATTACACACATTAAATACACAATTCTATTCTTAAAGGTCAGTTTGTTCTAAATAATCAAATTCTTTTCTTATTTTGTGGCATTTGAAAATTAATACTAGACATTGAGATTTTATATATTTCAGTGTTTTAAAGAAAGTAAAATAGATTCTCTGCCCTGTAAATCTATTTCAGATACTTTAAAAGTCAATATGTGGACTGGGGTCATCATTAACATTTAATAATTTTTCAGGGCTGTTAAGGGTGCATGACACTTTACAAACACTTGTACCATGTTTTCCCATCTGTGCTGTGTGTTATGCAGGAGGTCAGACTACCTGATCACAGTTGTCCTTCCAGCCTTAACAAATCTACTAGTCTAGCAGATTTATGCCAAAAGATAGGGTACCTAATGTCACGCTGCTAAGCCCATAGGCTGCTCTAAGTTACATCAGCACTTGGTTTGGCCTACAGATGACCCAATGATCAGGGTCCTCCACAAAGCACAGCTCAGCTGAAGCCAGAGATCTAGCCCAGGACTCCTAAATAATTTAAAATGCTCATTGTCCATAAAGGAAAGAACAGCAGCTAGTCCCAGCAGAGTTCCACACAATCAGTGCAAAGTCAAATCTGCAGCAATACTGATTCAAGGCAGATGAGAAAGTGTGGATGTCTTGTTAAGTGTGGATGGTACCAGCATAATGCTGGCAGCAGTGGCTACTCTACTGCATTGCGTTTCTAGAAGAGAGAAGGCAACTGGAGACTCATTCATTGTAGGGGTGTTGACAAAGCCACCCAGGCCCAAGCTTTGTACTGCAATTTGGGTTCCAGAATCAGAATTATCTTTTGCAGAAGCCACCCTTGGCAGCCCAGTAACCTCTCTGCAAGCGAGAAGTACGGTGAAGAAAGACTATGAGAATCCTTGGCATCTAACCGACATATAACCCTTCTCAGATCAAAATTCTAACTCCTTATCGTCCATGAGCTCACCGAAGCATTCCCAGCAGTGACGGTCCCATCTTTCTTGAAGATGGGAGGGAGCTTTCCCAGCTGTTCTATGGTGGTTTGGGGTCTCGGATGCTCATCCTGTTCCATAGCCTGTTTCCCTTTCTTTGTTTTTACTTCAATTGGCGCCATCTCAGCATTGAAGTAACCAGCATCCTGAGCTGGAATAGCAGAAAGAAATGACAAGATTAGAATTAAACAGCAGCAGGTGACTGATCAGTGCCGGCAAACATGTATTTTCATTTGCAATCAACTTTACACTTGTCTATGTAGGTATTTAGAGCCTTTTTTTCAGACTTTATTTATTCTATTTAAATTGATTTTTTAAAAATTGGGCAAAAGAATGCAAACAGTTTTAATTTTTTACAGTGAAGAGTCACCCAGTTTTAAATTTGAGTGTTTCAGGCTTAAATAGTGATTCTGAAGTTTACAGTTAAATTTGAACAGTACTGAGTGGATATGCACTAGCATTTACATCTCCAATGTACATTCTGTCCTGCTGTTGGTTCTGTATGGCTTGTCAGAGAGTTCAAAAGCTGCACAGTTCACTGAGACAAGAAGGGAGAAACACGTTGGGCCAGATCTTCAGCTGGTGTAAACCAGTGTAGCTTCTTTAAAACTAACGCCAGTTTACACCATCTGAGGACCTAGCCCCTTAACGTCAGCAGTATCAGTGTGGTGCAGAACGTACGTTAAACAATACCCCAGACAATAAAAAGACAACCCTTCAGATTCAACTCCAAGACATTTACATTTGAGGAAGGTCTGAAATAGTCTTATCTGATTTAATCTTAAAGCTACTGTCCCTGTTACTCCCGGGGGAATTCTGTGCCACTGCACAATGCAGAATTTCTGCAGAATTAATGTTCTGCGCAGAATTTCATTTTTCCCTGCAGAATTGGTGCCGCCACTAGGGGCCACTGGACCCAACAGAGCCCAAGCTCTCCAGCTTGCAAATACAGGACACTTGCTGCCCCGGGGGGGGGGGGGGGGGGGAGGAGGCAGAGAGAAGAGAAAAGAGAAAAGGAGGGAGAAAGAGGACTGGAGAGTTCTGGGCAGCTGCGGTTCATCCTGAAGAAAGGAGGCAGCATACAGGAAACTCCATACAAGCCTGGGACCCAGCATCAGGCTGTTCCTCTCTCTCTCTGGATTCCTGGGCTTTAGGGGATGTGGGTGTCTGGGCTGGGGGGTGCCCTATGGCTGGGCTCTGGGGGTAAGGGATGCGATGTCTATAGTCCCTAACACCTCATTCAGTAAATTAAAAATAAAATCACCTTATAGAGGACTAGTTTGACCACTATGCAAAGAAGATTGGTGTGGATTATGGTATTATAGCTAGAAAAAAACAAACTTGACTGATCAGGCACAGTAAGTTATCCTTGAGAATTAGTAGTACTTTTCTTGGGAAAAATGTCATGACCTGGTCATGTACTTATGTCCTATACTGAAAGGCTTCAAAATGAGCCATTCCAGTCTGCTAGGTAGACAAATTCTTTTATAAACAAATTTAGAAATACCAATATACCCAGTAGACTGGATATAGAACTGCCTGAGACAGATTTGCCCTCAATATCCTGACAAATCCAGAGGATCCTTTTCATATTTCAGATACATGATACTTGAGTTACACATTTTTTGGATTTTTTGTTTTTAAATTTCTGTACTCTATTGATCCTGCAAAAAGTTATTCATCTGATAAACTTTACTGTCTTAAGTGGCACTTCTCAAATGAGTACAGTTACTTACGTGCATGAGTCCTTACAGATCAGGTCCTAAAATTATTATTATGATTAGGGCTGTCAAGCGATTAAAACAATTAACTGTGATTAATTGCACAATAAAAAAAATTAATCATGATTAATCGCACTGTTAAACTATAACACAATATCAATTAATTTTGGGATATTTTATACATTTTCAAATATATAGATTTCAGTTTCACAGAATACAAAGTGTATATAGTGCTCACTTTATTTTTATTACAAATATTTGCACTGTAAAAAACAATAGTATTTTTCAATTTACCTAACACAAGTACTGTAGTGCAATCTCTATCATGAAAGTTGAACTTACAAATGTAGAATTACGTACAAAGAATAACTGCATTCAAAAATAAAACAAAGTCCACTCAGTCCTATTTCTCGTTCAGCCAATCTCTCAAACAAGTTTGTTTACATTTGCAGGAGATAATGCTGTCTGCTTCTTGTTTACAATGTCACCTGAAAGCAAGAACAGGCATTAGCAGGACACTGCTGTAGCCGGCATCACAAGATTAGCGCATCTGGCATGTAAATAAGATTCATATGTCCCTTCATGCTTGAACCAGCATTCCAGAGGACATGCATCCATGCTGATGACGGTTTCTGCTCAATAACGATCCAAAGCAGTGCAGACCGACGTATGTTCGTTTTCATCATCTGAGTCAGATGCCACCAGCAGAAGGTTGATTTTCTTTTTTGGTGGTACAGGTTCTGTAGTTTCCGCATCAGAGTGTTGCTCTTTTAAGACTTCTGAAAGCATGCTCCCTACCTCGTCCCTCTCAGATTTTGGAAGGCACTTCAGATTCTTAAACTTTGGGTTGAGTGCTTTAGCTATGTTTAGAAATCTCACATTAGTACTTTGCGTTTTGTCAAATCTGCAGTGAAAGTGTTCTTAAAAAGAACATGTGCTGGGTCATCATCTGAGACTGCTATAACATGAAATATATGGCAGAATGCAGGTAAAACAGAGCGGGAGACGTACAATTCTCTCCCAAGTAGTTCAGTCACAAATTTAACTAACACATTTTTTTAAACGAGCATCATCAGTATGGAAGCATGTCCTCTGGAATGGTGGCTGAAGCATGAAGGGGCATAATGAATGTTTAGCATACCTAGCATGTAAATAACTTGCAATATGGGCTAGAACAGTGCCACCCAAACACCGGTTCTCACTTTCAGGTGACATTATAAATAAAAAGTGGGCAGCATTATTTCCTGTAAATGTAAACAAACTTGTCTGTCTGAGTGATTGGCTGAACAAGAAGGACAGAGTGGACCTGTAGGCTCTAAAGTTTTACACTGTTACATAACTGCACTCAAAAACAAACAAACAAAAATCTACATTTGTAAATTGCACTTTCATGATAAAGAGACTGCACTACAGTACTTGTATGAGGTGAATGGAAAAATATTTCTTTTGTTTATGTTTTTACAGTGCAAATATTTGTAATAAAAAATAATATAAAAAGTGAGCACTGTACACTTTGTATCCTGTCTTATAATTGAAAACAATATATTTGAAAACGTAGAAAAACGTCCAAAAATAGTTAATACATTTCAATTGGTAGTCTATTGTTTAACAGTGCGATTAATCGTGATTAATTTTTTTTAATCACCATTAATTTTTTTTTAGTCAATTGGGTGAGTTTACGGAGATTAATTGACAGCCCTAATTATTATTTTAGACTAGACACGTTCCTCGTACAGTCATAACTTCTTCCCCTGGCATTCTTATGGCCTCAGGGAGACAAACTCACTATTTGCAGTACGTGTGTGGGCTTTAATAATTTTCCCAAAGACAAACCTCTCTGCATCGAGTGTTTTCAAACCGCTCTCTTTCTCTCATTTATATTCAAAGTAAAATAAGTCTTGTTTGGATGAATAATGGCAAGTAATTTTTTAAACTATGGAATCATTTCCAGAAAGTAGTTGCTTTATTGTCTTGTTTTCCTTAAAAAAAAAAAAAAAAAAATATGCTGGCCGAGTGGAACTGGAGCACGTGCAGAACGTAAGTGAGCTCTTGGGCTTTTTGGGTTCAATCACTGGAAAGAATATTGGCTTCCTTCCTTACAGCAAAGCATTGGTACAGTTACCAGCAATACATCTGTACCACCACCAGCAAATAGGCTATCTTTTCAATGGGCAACACTAAGGGAGCTATTTGGTAACATGGGAGAGAGAACAGTACTTTAGGGAAAGATAACGATGCTTTGTATTTCTAAAAGCACTTTCCACCCAAGGATCTAACAGCACTTTATAAAGCACTGAGTTATGCCTCACAACACCCCCTGCAAAGTGAGCAATTCTGATTTTACAGATTGAGAAACCGAGGCAAAGGGGATGTTAAGTGCCTTGGCCAAGGTCACAGAGCAAGTCAGTGGCACAGCCAGGACTAGAGATCAGAATTATTTCCTGACTGCCAGTCCTGTGCTTTAACCTCTATGCTCCATGAAAGCACTAATTAAAACAGGTAATGGGTTTATAGCAGCAGACGGAGAATCATTTGTAATGATCCAAAATCTGCTGAAAAACGAATGTTAACAGGACAGAGTCAACTTAAGATAAATGAAAACAATATAATGTCTACCTGGAAATCTTTGACCTATTGGTGTTACAAGTAGCTACTAAAACAACTAATTGAAAGAGATTACAGGATTAAAAAAGTTTTTCTTCTGTGGACATTTGATAGCATTTTGTGTATATCATCAGTGCAGTCCCAATCATGTAATGGGATCTGCTAGAATAGGCTTGAGAACCTGACTCTAGCAACTTCCATTGGTGTTTCAGAATCGTAGTTACTCTCATTTGTGCAGGTTTTTCCACTCAGGGCTAGTACACACTAGCTCTTACTTCGGTATAACTTAAATTGCTCAGGCATATGGAAAAGTCACTCCCCCAGTGACGCAAGTTACACCGATCTAAGTGCAGGCGTGGACAGCGCTATGTCAACGAGAGAAGCTGTCGTGCCGACAAAGCTACCGCCATTCATGGTAGTAGAGTAATTATGCCGACGGGAGAGCATCTGCACTAGCAGCGCTACAGCGATGTAGCTACATCGGTACAGCTGCGCCGCTGTAGTGATTCTAGTGTAGACTAGCCCTCAGCAACAGAGAAATAAGGCACTTTTTTTTTTTTTTTAAAAAGGAAAAAATGTTAAATTAAACACACAAAAATTGCCAGAGGAACTTGGGGGCAGGTGTACAACCTGAAACTACTTTAAATTGGTGCTTTATAGTTTGACTGGATTTGAAGTTGACGATGTCCATTAAACTTTTAATTCTCAAAGTTTACTGACCAGCTTTCCATCTCTGCTGTGTTTTCATTGCATATCGGTCACAGTCCTCTCTCGAGATGTTATATTTTGCAGCCAGATTTTCAGCTGTAATTGCCATTGGGGTATTAATGTGCTGGTCCGTTAGGCCTGCCCACAAAGAGTCTTCCATCTGCCAGAAACATTATTAAAGGGAAAGTCTGATGCAGAATCAATATTACAGTACTAGTACTTCAACAAGATATTCACCAGTGCTTTATAAGTTATCCTTTAAAAAAAAGAAAATCTTGGTCACTAATTAGGTTTTAAAACTTTATCCAAAACAGGTGCATGTGGAAAAGTACTTCTGTGTAATTGGCTACAAGAACTATAGCAGAACTGAAGTGACAATGTACACAAAGAAAACTGGTGAGATCAACAATGCCACAGAGCAAAAAGCTTCATGTGCAGTTCTACCATCAAAAGGGATTTGGGAAAAATAGCTGTGTTTGTCTTTCAACAATTTCCAAATCAAATATTCTCAAGTAAACTGCCAACCCTTCAAATACTCAGCCGGGGCTCGGCTGATATGTCTTCACTGCAGAGTTATGTTGAGTTATCTACACACCAGTTTCATCTCTGGAGTGAGTAGCCATACTACAAAACAATACTTCAGTTGCTGTATTCACTTACGTGTGATTCTCACTCATGTGTGCTATTAAGACTTCTGGGAATACATCTCATAGTTCTTAGGGCTGCACTAATCTGCACTCTATGAATTCTTTATCAGAGAAGTGTGTGAGAACTCATCTGTCCTTTCTGGATCCAAGGAGGGAATCGTGGGAATGTAATGGAAGACTATCAGAAAAGGTTTTCAATTGTGTTCAGTATTTTGAAGCAATAGATCAACTAAACTGAATTCTGAAAGTTTAGGAGTTAATGGATGATGTTTAATTCAGTATAGGTATTAAAAATAGTTCTGGAATAGTTAGAAAGCTGGCAGTCTTAACAAAATCTTAGCTGGATCAGACTGACTGTTTTGATAAAACTGTTGTACATTAGATAAAACACCTCAACATCGGAGTCTGAACCTAATCCACATTAGTTTTGGTTACAAAATTATGGGTCCAGTATTTTCTACTGCTCTGTGAATGAGATCTAATTAAAAAAAAAAAATCACATTATCAAACCTTGAGATCTGTTCCGAATTTGGTTCCAAATCGAATGTTTCGGACGATGTACGGAGCCTGGCTCATGCTTTCTGATCCACCACAAAGAACCACTTCTGACTCGTTAAGGCAAATTTCCTATTAAAATAATACAGATGCATCATGTGTAGATTTTATGGTATTTTATTTTCACAGACAACAGCAATTGCTTCAGTAACATACCTTGCCAATTAGAAAACTAGGTGCATAACTTAAGAAATAATTCATGCTTATGCTGTACTAATTTTCTGACAAGAATCTTCAAAAAGGTGACGCCTTACCAGGTGTCACCCACCTTCCCCATGGAGACCTGCCAGGTTTCAAAGTCCTTCAAAGCCTTTCAGCAGGGTCTGTCCCTCTTGTTTAGTCTCATGTCAGTTCCATTACGATCCTCTACAGTAGGCTGCCCACTTAATACAATTCTTAGTTCTTTGTTTGCTGGGCCTCTTGAGGAATATTGGGTTCAGGAGGTGGTACTTTTACCCAACTGTTTACCAGTCTAGGGATTTACATTACTTACCCCTCAGTGATTTTAGTTCCCGCTAGTTCACTCATGCTAGGTGGACTTCCCCATAGTCATTGCATTGCTTGTCTTGTTTCAAGAAAAGAGTTAACTGTGTCACACCCAACGGGTAACAATACAAGGTGAAAGGGGAAATCGAGTCACTCTCGTTCATAAAAACATATCAGAAGTTCTCAGTTCTCCACGCTGCTCGCTATTTCAGCTACCCAAGTGGGTACATCAGCAGAAAGCGTGAGAGCTAAAAAATACTCTGAAACTTCTGAAGCCCAACCTGCTTCTGTTGACTCAAGTGGGTGCAGGATCAAGCTCCATGACGAAGAGAACAGAGTGCATCTGCAACGCAGCTGAGCTTTATTGAGGTCAGCTGACTTGAGCTCGTGAGGCTAAAAATTGCAGTGTAAACATTTGGGCTGGGCTGGAGCCTAGACTCTGGGACCCTCCTGCCCCTTGCGAGGTCCTACAGCTTGGGCTTCACCCCAAGCCTGAACGTCTACAAGCAACTTTACAGCACTGCAGCCTGAGCTCCGTAAGCCTGAGTCAGCTGACCGGGGCCAGCCACAGGTGTTTAAGAGCTGTTTAAATACCCTTAATTTTGTAAAAGTTGCTGCTTTCTCGTCCCCCATCCCCTTCTCAACTAGCCCTAATGAATTTTTTTTACCCTTATTATATGAATGTCTTTAGAAGGTTGAACTCTTGTATGAACTCAGAGCTCCATGGGAAATCCCTATAAATATGGAAAGTTAAGCAAACACATTTGATTTTCAGTTCCAAGGCACTCCAACATTTACTGCAAATGCACCTTTAAATTCCTCCTTAAGATACGTGTTTATTGAGATGCTCATAGGAGATCACTTACTGATAATAGCCGAACACCATCACAGTATTCAGCAGGGAGCCATTCTTCAGCTAATTCAAACCCCCAGCACTTGTCAGAACACATCCCCTCTCTCACTACAGTTTGATAAAAGCTATGAATAATATATCATTGTAGCTCACATACAGAGAACAAGTATTGTACCTGACATCCATTGGCGATGGACTGGAAACCAGAACCACAGAGTCTGTTGACAGTAAGGGCAGGAACCGGGATAGGAACTCCCACACGCAAACCAACATGCCTTGCAATATAAATAGCATCTGAGGAGCTCTGTAAAGTGAAAAAAATAGCAGCATTTGCAAACCACTAATTTACTTGGACAACAACTGTTTCATTCAGCTCAGAATAGGATACCTAATACCTCAAGTAAATGTTAGTTCTGGAGGACCCGATTCCTTGACAATTATAAGCCACAGGAAGCATTTATATGGTTTCAAGAAATCTCTTCCCAAAGTATCTCCTGAAGGCAGGTTTCTGAACGTATTTCAAAGAGAGATCCTTTCCCACCAGAGCTACACATCAGCCTGAAAATGGTACTGCAGCTGTAAAGTTTCAAGTGAGGTATCGGGGGTAATAGTAACTAATTCCCTTCACTAACTGATGATAACCACACACTCAGTAGGGTGCCTGCTGACAAAAGCACCAAATCCTGATTGGTGACCACCAATAACTTCAACTGGAGTTGCAGGTACTAAGAATGCATCAGAAACAGGCCCAGAAAAAGTGAGTAATGAGAAAAAAGAGCATCTATGTTCAGCAAGAAGGTAAATGTATTGATTTATATTTGCTTTGTGTGAGAGTAAAGACAACTGATAGATTTTTTAAAAAGCCCTAACCCATTTGTATAGTAAAATCTCATTTCCTAAGGAGGTTTTTAAATATGAGTGAGTTACCAGCCATTGCCCCACTGCTGTTTGATGATCAAAACACCTGTACATAGACTAGTAACATTTAGGGCCAAACCCACAATAAACTTCCACCAGAACAAAGAGATCTATTAGTGCAGGGGTCGGCAACCTTTGGCACCCAGCCCATCAGGGTAAAGCTGCTGGCTGGCTGGGCCAGTTTGTTTATGTGGAGTGTCCGCAGGCACGGAGCCCCTCAGCTCCCACTGGCTGCGGTTTGCCGTTCCCGGCCAATGGGAGCTGTGGGAAGCAGTGGCTAGCATGGCCACATTTTGATTCAAGACAGACATTTGTCTCTTGTGGGGAAAAAAGAAAGCTTGATTTTGGCAAGACTACCATTACCACTGTGATTTTATTAGCATGGCACTGTTCTTCGTACAAAAAACAGCCTGAAATTTGGATCCACTGATTTATCTATGATTCTATCTAGACCATACTTATAAAATGGGATGAAACCAAACAAAACTGTTCAGCTGCTAACTGTAGATGACAAAACACGAGTATCAAAGGGTAAAATGCATATATGGTTGGCAGTTATTAATGGGAGAAGAACAAAACAAAGTTTATTTATACTTCATGACCATTCTCTGGTCTCGGCACTCTTGGAAAAAACAGTCACCGGCCAGGCACAATATTTTTAACACTGAGGTAATTAACTACTGGAACAATTTACCAAGGGTTGTGATGCATTCTCCATCACTGTCAATTTTACAATCAAGATTGGACGTTTTTCCTAAAAGACATGCTCTAAGAATTTTTTCAAAGAACTTCTATGTTATAAAGGAGGTTAGAGACCTATACAGGAGACTTGACAGTTGTTCCTTCTGTCCCTGGAATCTATAGGTTGAAGATGAAAAATATCCTAATAATGTTTAGTCAGTCTGTTCAAAACAAAGCTAGTGACCTAGCATGTGGGTAAGTACAGACTACTGCATTGTAAGCAATTGTGCCTTGAGACGGTAAGCTCTTTGGGGCAAGGGCTTGTTTGTTGTTTCATCCACCCATCCAGGCCATGAACTTGCCTGGTGCAATCTATAAGATATCACATTTATTTTGCATTTCTTTAGAGAATTTCTAGGGTTCTCAGGTATTATAAGCCCCAACCTGTTACATGGTCTCCAGCAAAACAGCAATGAACTAAAACCCAAAGAAAACAATGTTTGTTCAGTTCTAACTCTGAAGTCATGGACTACTAAGAAGAGCAGTATACCTAGGGGCTTGAAATTCAATGAGAATACAAACTGTTTTTTTAATCAGATTGTATTTCACAGAAAGACAGGTTTACCCAGTTTAAATTATCCTGGTCCCAACAAGGTCAATGGAAGCATGGTCAGGCCCTTAAACATAAAAGAGAATCACTTTATTATTAATACTTTGGATTTCCAGCCCCTTGATTTATTTTTTGGCTCATTCAACAACAACCAGTTGAACAACAGATGCAGTTATATGTAGAAATGCATTAGGGAAAGGTGTTCAGCAAGTAACTAGGTAGCAGCAATTATTTCCTCCTACCAACCTGCATGACATTACCGACAATGACACTGTCAATGATCTCAGGGGAGACTTTGCCAGCAGACAGTGCAGCGCGTGTAGCACATTCAGTCAGGTCAGTGGCTGTGAAGTCCTTGAGCAGACCTCCATAAGTCCCAAAAGGTGTTCGCTTGGCTGAAACAATGAACACACCTAGAACACAAACAAGAAAAATCCATAGGTTTAAATTAGGAAGAGGATGGACAAGATTCATTTGATTTTCTTGAATGAGATATGGATCAAATCTGTGAGGAAGAGAATGGACATTGAATAAAGAGATGTTTCAGGTAAATAGCAGAGGTGGATTACATCAGAGGTTCTCAACTTTTTTCCATTTGTGGATGCCTAAAAATTTCAAATGGAGGTGCAGATGCCATGGGTCCGAGGACCTCAGGTTGAGAACCACTGCCTTACATCACCCAGAGGGTCAGTAAGATTATCAGTAACGGTATAGTACTGTAAATTTACATCGGGCTTTATAAACAAAGAAAATATGGTCCCTCCCTAACCTGAGCACCTTACAATCCAAGATACACCAGATACAGCCTGGAAAAAATATTTTAGAGAAGGAGGCATGTGTGAAATGAATAGTCAGGAGGAGAAGCTAAGAAGGATTCCATGAATAAGTGTTTTTTAAAGAGGAATTTAGAGGAAAATAAGGGAGCTTGAATGTGCAATAGACAGAAATTATCATATCAGATCAGTCCAGTGCTCCATCTAGTATAACATCCTATTTCTGACAATGGTCAGTACCAGATACTTCAGAATGTACAAGAAAGCCCAAAATGGACAACTATAGAATAATCTGCCTATTGGGGAAATTTCTTTTTAGTTGCCATCAGTAAATTGTTGGCTTAGACCAGGAAGCAGAGAAGGCAGCCTCTAAGCTGAAGCAAATTATTTTAAATCACCTCATCTTTTTAAATTTAGAGGCTTTTACTTAAAAAAAAAAAAAAAAAAAAAAATGCAATTCCCTCATCTAAACATGGTTTCCGAGGGAAAAAAATTCACATTAAACCTCAGCTGATTGCATGTGCATGCATCTCATACAGACCCACACACAGTGAAGAGAAATAGCCTAACTTTAATTTTCTATATCACAAATGGAACTCTCTGCATCTAGGTGAAAAGTGACTAGGAGCAAGCCACGAACTTTTACCCATAGCTACTTCCTCAATTTCTCGTCTGGTGAAGGGTGCCTAAGATATCTAAACGTATTGCCACACTGGCCATAAAGTATCTAAACGTATTGTAAGAAACTTTAAGAGGATGTATGAAGATGTCGTAGTGTGGAAAAATGACAGTGATTGTTCCTTAGGCCAGTATTTATCCTCATGAATATGTCAAGGCCTTCTTCCAGAGACGTGCGTCATCTGTTACCCTGAAATGGAAAACTACCTTCTGTTTCTCCCACTCTTTTTATATTTTTGGAGCCTACAATGCCTGGGATCGTAATGATGGCTATTGTAAAAGAACTGCCACTTTAAGGGAACTTTCTGAACTGACCAAAGTTCAAGCTTGCCCACTTCGATGAGGATTGGATGTATTGTTGGAAACTGAGACATCTGATATCCCTGATTTGCTTGGAAGACCTTCTGGGAGGTGCCATAAGGCAGAGCATGCTAGAATTTCAACAGTCAAGACAGACATTAGTTGGGATTCCAAAAGGTGAAATCAAAGGAGCTAGAGACCTAAGTATCTTGGCAGATTTGACAAAGATTTTTAGGCACCTAACTTCCATTGATTTCAGTGGGGAAATAGACACCTAAATGCCTATGTGAATCCCACCCATTGTGTTCTTTTGGGCCCCCATGACACTTCTACTTTTCAGGACCAGCCTTATGGAAGGAGATAACACAGACTATGACAGGCCACGTCAGCCTGTTCAGCCTAAATGCTTGGAAGACCCTACCAGTTTGTGGTACTGACCAGCGATGCCATATGAGCATCAATAAAAGTTCATGTTGGCAAAGGTTCCAACAATAATTCTCTAAACAAGTCCTGCTTAAAAAATTACAGCATTTAACTGTTTCCTTGGTTTAGTGAGAAGTGTCAGCAAAACCAAGAACTGAGAGCTGTTGTTTACTATTGAATTACAAATAATGTATTCTGCCCTGGGGGGAAGCAAATAGGATAGACATTTAAAATTCAGGAACTTCAGGAGGGAGACTCAGTTTACTTTAAGGCCCGAGAGGTAAACTAGCTTGGTTTTGATTTTAAAATTTCAACCAATTCAGTTGATTTCTTTACCACAGGCAAGGTCCTATAAGGGGGGTTTGGAATTAAAGGACAACTGCATTCTTAGGTTCCTGGGGTTAGGATTTATAAGAATTAACTATGTGCTGTACTGACCTCATGATTTGATTACTGGCAGTAATAATTTGACATAACTAATTGGCAATTTAATTCAGCATCATTATTAACTCACTGATTGGATTCCAGTTGTGCCCTTGATTTGATAACTGTACGTTTACATTTTAGTTAGTTTAGTAAAAGTTTATAGTAGTTGGCCTTAGTAATATGTTTATTTGAACTTAATTTTGCTAGTTTATTAATTTTAATAAAACTGTACAAAAAAAGTACACAGCCATTTTTTCTATCAAATTAGCAACTTGGGCCAGAATCCTTGAGAACTAATGTAAATTAGTCAAATTACTCAAGAGCCTACTTGACTCTCTAAATTAAACCTTGTCTCTCATGCATACCCCCCCTCCACACCAAACACAATCCACTCTCTACAGCTCGTAGAATGTGGCTGATACCATCTGAACATTCAGAATTTTGTGATGACCAAAGTGAGTTCAATCATCATCAAAACAGGACAGACTGATTGGCCTCAGTCATCTTGCACTGCTCAGGAGTTCTTTATGCATTTTGTTGAGAGGTAAAAGAAACACCCTCTGATTTATTGCTTTCCCTCATGGACATTACGAAACATCTGAAGTCATTACTATTTTCTGGGAGAGGAAACTAGAAAACAGCAGACTGACCTAAAATGTATAGAATAACCGTGGATTACTGACATCCCCACCGAGCATTCTCAAAAACAAAAGCCCCATACATATCTTTGCACAGAAGGACTCCTTATCCAAACTCCATGTTATGAATGGAAATGATGGAAAGTTAAGGAACCATAAGAACACTTGGAAAAATCTTGTGCCGACACAGGAGAATGAGGATGCTGAATTAATAGGGTGACTATACATCCTGTCTTGGCCGGGACAGTCCCTTTATTAAGCCCTGTCCTGGCCGTCCTGATTTTTTTTGGCAAAAGCGGGCATTTGTCCCATTTGCTCTTGCCAACTGATCAACTAGCATCAACTATGTTCTGATTCAGCAGAGCCCACTACAGACTGATCCCACTGAGTAGGAATAACATATTGAGGAGGATAGCATTTCACAACTGAAATCCTACGTTACAGTTACGCTGTTAGCCAGGCTGTAGTGAGCCAGTGCGGCTCCCCGCCGCCCCGGAGGGGAAGAGCCCATCCGAAGGCCGGAGTAGGCGGAGCTAGGGAGCTCAGAGCCCGCCCCCCCCCGAGGGTCAGGCAGCGACCTGGAAGTATAAAGGCTCACCCTCAGAGCTCAGGAAGGCCCCAGCCGCTGGAGAAACCAGATGTCTCCAGCCTAGCTCGTGGCTGGGAAAACTCCACAGCGGCCACCAGAAGCGGCCGGGCCTGCCCTGCGCCCGCTATCCGGAGGAGCCGCCGGGCCTGACGATCAATCTCTGCCCTGACGAACCCATGGTCCTGGATCCCCCCAGAGGCTGACACCAGGACCCAGGTAGGCCCCGAGGGGGAGTGTGGAAGTAGCCCGGGGGCAGCCGACCCCAGTCTGGCTGCAGCACTTTTGCCATTGCTAGGGCCCCGGGCTGGGACGCAGTGGAGTGGGAGGGCCTGTGTCCCCCCTGCCACCCAACCCGTGGGTGGCCGTCTCCCCTCTCCCAGGCCTTTTGAGGCTTGGGGCCTACTGTTGTTGCTCAGCCCTGACTGAGGGCTTGAGCTCCTGACTTTGCATTATTGCCCGCCCTGAGCAGGGCCAGGCTTACTGTGTTCTTCCGGTTACAGCAAGAGCTGCCGAGGGAGACCCCACGGCCGGACGAATTTCTCTAGCTCACCGGTGTGTAGTGAGCCGGTGTGGCTCCCCGCCGCCCCGGAGAGGGTTGAGCCCCGGCAAACTCTTGTACACAGGCACAAAGCTAAACCATAATAATACTTATTGTACTCTGGCTGAACCTAGGGGCCTACTCATGGAACAGAGCAGAGCACCAGTACTAAGCACTACACCAGGGTTTCTCAAGCAGGGGTCGCCGCTTGTGTAGTGAAAGCCCCTGGCGGGCCGGTGTGAGCCCCGTCCGCAGGTCCGGCCGATCACGACTCCCACTGGCCGCGAATTGCTGCTCCGGGCCAATGGGAGCTGCTGGAAGCGGCGTAGGCCGAGGGACTTACTGATCGCCGCTTCCAGCAGCTCCCATTGGCCCGGAGCAGCGATCCGCGGCCAGTGGGAGTTGCAATCAGCCGGACCTACGGACGGGGCTCGTACCGGCCCGCCAGGGGCTTTCCCTACACAAGCGGCGACCTCTGTTGGGAAATCCTGCACTACACAAACACATTTAAAAAAAAAAAAAAAAAAAAAAAAACACATTTCCTATCCTGAAGAGCTTATAATGTAAGTAAATAAGCAATGAGTTTTTTAATCTCAAGCTCATATACAATCTACCCTTAGCTGAGAACATCCATTGCTATTAACAGATGTGTTAAAACAGGGGTTCTCAATCTTTTTTCCTGGGACCCCTTTTAAAAGTATTTCAGGCCGTGATGACCTCTTCTCCCCCCCCCCCAAAAGTGACGACCCCCTCCATACCATGCCATGTTTACTTCAGTGCTGCCGCTGGCAGTGGCACTGCCTTCAGAGCTGGGTGCCTGGCCAGCAGCCGCCGCTTTCGTGACCCCCTTACAATAGTCTTGCAACCCTCTTTTGGGTTGCGACCCGCCCCCTGTTTGAGAAATGCTAAAGTGTTACACTTTTACCTTTAAACAATTATACAGGTTCAGTCAGGAAGTGAGATTCAGAAGATAGGGGGTGCCATCAAATTCTTGGGGCAACACCCTGATGAGCAGCAGAGCCCTTCGACTCCGCTGTTGGCAAGCGGAAGAATGCTGGGATTTTTACTACAGTGCTGGCCCTGGATCATGATATAGGGCTTTAATGACAGCTTTGGCCAGTGGGCTTTTCCAAGTCCTGGATTCATCAGTACCAAAGAGACTGATCAAAGAGTTAGTGAATGTAGAGGTCTTAACATTACCAAAATATCTTGTTCAAAGTCTTCACATTGAGCAAGGCAAGCAATGCTTTAACCCTTCCCCCAGTTTTCTTCTCTGGATGGCAAAGTGGTAACAAATAAGGCCAGCACAATTCACCTTTGCCTTATATGAATCTACTTCCAAAGGTTAATTAACATAGAAAGATGTTTAATGATACAACTGTGAATGTGATAAATTCAAGCTCTGGAGCGAATATGGCACACTGTATTTCCTCTCCATCCCTTTAAAAAAACAAAAAAACAAACAAAAAACCCAGTCGTAATGTAAAAATATACCCAAATCCATGGAGAGCCAAAATGTTATTGCTTCCCATGGTTTTCAGAGTTGACTGGCTAGCTGGGATGGGGTGTCAGAGCACGTGAGACTGGTGACCCAGAGCACAGTCTTTAAAAAGTTTTCAGTATATTTTCAACATGCTCCAAGACTATGGACTTAAAGCACTGCCTTTTTGGGCTAGCCGGGCAAAGCCCTCTTGTTCATCTTCAACTGTTTTCTAACCAAAGGTTTATTGTCCCTGAACCTTTAAACAAACAAAGGTGTAATGAAAACAAGGCATTTTAGATTAGAGTGTCTAGGAATCACTTAGTGAATTAAGTCAGCCAGCTATATATTGATTTCAGACAGACTGAAGTTTTAAATTTTGTCTGAGATTTCTACATTCCAGGACACTGGAGGCTAAGTATATTAGTGAAATGATGACCCAATTTTCTGAGATGCCAATGCATATAGTATTTAATAGACCCCATGCTAGTTAATTAGACAGAAAAACGCAGGCTTTGAAGAAGGCACTTTTTGAGCCAGAGATATGAGATTAGGGCAAGGGCGGTGGGGGAAGAGATAGCAAATAAAAATCCATTATTATATGTCAGTGAAAAGAAAATGGTGTATCCCTTTTTGCTGGCAGGGGAATGGAGAAACTGTTAGAAGACCATACAGACATGATTGTAAATATATAAAAGTATGCAAACACACACACTTTCAACTTTTTGAATCTCAACATCCCTCCTTATTGTCTGACTCCCATAATTTCCTGCAACAGTGAACATGTAAATTGATGTCAAGTATCAGGGGGCAGCTGTGTTAGTCTGTATTTACAAAAACAACAAGGAGTCTGGTGGCATCTGTTAGTCTTTAAGGTGCCACCAGACTCCTTGTTGTTTATGTAAATTGATAAAAACCTAAAAACAAGCTTAAACCTGAATCTTAAATTATAAACAAAATAAAAAACGAGTTTTACGAAACTTAGGGACAGGTGTGCTGGCAGCGATTTGCACCACAGATCAAACGCCGCCCGCAGCGAAGAGCCCCTGGAAGCAGAGACCTCGCTCGCCCTGCAGGGGTCAGACACTCGACCCTTTATTTCGTGGCAACCAGGGGGAGGGGGATCGCCCTATAACGCGGCGCACAAGGGAGGCTGGGACGGGACCGCCAGACGCGCGGCGCGAGCGGGCTGCTGCCGGGGGCACACGGGCGGGCAGGGCCTGGCTGAAGCGGAACAGTTTGGGGGCGAGCGCCTTACCTCTGAGCAGGGCCATGGCTGCGCGGCTGCCGAGGCCGGAGGTCCCCTGCTCTCTGCTCCGCAGCCCAACCAGCGGGCGTGGGGTGGGAGGCGGCTGCCCGGGGCCCGCCCCTTATCCCGCCCGCGTCGCTGCCCCTCGGGAAAAGCACATTCGGCGCAAGCCGCGTGATGGACCCGGCGTTGGTGGGGGCCTCGTCGTTGTTAACGCGAAGGCCTCGCGCCAGAGGCGGGTTCCTGGAGGGCAGCAGCCCCTCCCCCACCTTTCCCTAGGGCGCGGGGGGGCGGCGGTGGAATCGGCGCCCGCGGAAGTAAAGCGGAGCCGGGGAAGAGGTGGGCGGGGGAGCCTGGCCCGGCGGTGACGCCAAGGCGGCCCCGAGTGGGGCGCGTGGGGAGGGGCAGGTGTGAGGACACGTATAGAACCCTCCCGTTTTGCAACTTGTCTTTGTTATGCCTTTTGGGTGACGTTAGTGTTACGATCTGTTCTAAAGAAAGTGCATTTCATTGATTTTAAAATTAAATTAGTAAGTTTTTTTTTAAACCTGTGACCATTATAAACTACTGTAGTCTGTCGTTTACTTTCTAGAATCGAAAGTCTATCTAAGTGTAATCTAAAGTTCTGCAAAACGCCGGCTGTGCAAACCCTTCTGTGGCTGGATCGTCCTTGTGTTTTTATTTTAAGTACAAAATAAATATGTATAACGAATTTAAAAGTATGTCATTAGTCATTTGATATGTTGGGTGGTGCCTTGTTTTATGTGTTTGCTCCCCTGATGTTAGAACCTGGCTATGTCGCTGCTGTTGGGGGCTCATCACCCAGCAGCTGGGGGCCACCATGCGGGCGCGGCAGGGCTGCTGGCCACAGGGCCAATGGGTGTGGATGGGATCTCGGGAGTCACGTCTCAGGGATCTGCCCCGCTCCCCAGCACTGCTCCAGCTCTGAGCGGTCTCTGCTGCCTGGGACCTATGGGGCTCCACCTGCCTCCCTGGGGGAAGAGCCAGCTGGGACTGGTGCAGAGGCTGGGCCAGTCACAGGGGACGGGGGGAGGGGAGGAGGCTCAGCTGGGTCCTGAGGGAGCCTGGCCCTGGTAGGCTTTGCTCCTGCTCCAGCCTGGCTGATTGCACCACTCCCAAGGGGCCGGAGTTATCCTGCCCCAGGACCAGCTCTGGCTGCGCGGTTGGCTCAGCCTGGCACACAGTCACCTCTCATCAGGGCCGGCTATTGTGGCTGGGGGTTAGGGTGTGGGAGAGTAGTCGGTCTCTAGTGGGTCTGGGGGGGTGCTTGTGTGTGTTGGGGGGCTGTGCAGTGGGGGAGATGTGTGTGTCAGGGCACTGGGCAGTGTGGGGGGTCTGTGCAGGGCACTGTGCAGTTGTGGTGGTGGGGTGGTGGGGGGCACTGGGCAGTGAGGGGATCTGTGAGGGGGCTCTGGGCGGGGAGGTGCAGGGCACTGTGCAGTTGTGGGAGGGCCGTGGGGTGTCTTCAGCTAGGGGGGCACTGGGCAGTGAGAGGATCTGTGGGGGGGTTCTGAGTGGGTGGGGGAGTGGTCTGGGAGGGCACTGGGCATGGGGGTTTGTGGGGGTCTCTGGGTGGTGTGGCACTGGGTGTAGAGAGTCAGAGGGGTGCTGGGCAGAGGGGTAGCATGGTGCAGCATGGGCCCACCCCCCAGGGGAAGAAGCACGATGGCAGTGCAGGGCCAGGCTGGACAGTATGGGTCTGGCAGCTCCTGGTTTGTAAACAGTGCCCTTATACTGGGCTGGGTGGAGCGGGGCCCTCCCTGCCGTGCCATGACCCATCTCCCATTGCCTTTGGCCAGCCCCTCACTCTGAGGACTCTGCCCCATGTCCCCATTTCCCCCATGGGGGCCCACAAAAGGTTAATCCAGCCCTTTTTGGGATGCAGGCTCTGGGATGGAGTTGGGGTGCAGGAGGGTTGCAGGCGATGGGGAGTTTGAGTGAGGGGTGCAGACTCTGAGCTGGAGCAGGGGATTGGGGTACAGGAGGGGGTGCAGACACGTGGGCTCTGGGAGGGAGTTAGTAACTCAGCACATTGTATAAGAGAAAGGAGCAGCAGTGATTTCACATAGACATAGAAACTGATAAAAGACTCTTTGACATATTCAAAATGTGAGATGCAGAGTTTGAGGGAGGGAGGGAGTACAATCACCGCGTTCAGTCTCCTGGCTGTAGCAGTAACGTAGCCCCGCAGCACTTCTATACGATAGAGAGGCGCTTTGACAGGCTAGGAATTGGAGCCCTGTGCCTTTAAGACCCCAGTCCCAGGAACCCACCCTCTGCTCCGGGGCTGACATGCAGCGTCCTGTGAGCGGAAGGAAAACAGCCTCTGCCCCCCCCCCCCCCCCTAGATTAGCGAGCACAGTGGGTGACTCATCCCACGGGGTCACTGTTCCCTCCTCTCTCCCTCCCTAAACGGGGGTTTTGTCCCCGCACGGGGTCTGGCAGCGTCCTTCCCCCCCCCAGGCTTAACCCCGACTCCTACCCCCGATTTTCCCCTTCAGCCCCTCTTCTGCCGCTACCTACAGCAGCTTGATCCCCCCCCCCGCCAGTAAATTTCTGCCCCCTGCTCAGACCCTGACAGCCCCCCCCCCCCCGCTGCGCTGTGCCCCCCTTAATCCTTTTAAACCCCTCCAAAGAGGAGGCAGCAAATCGTAAGCAGAAGTAAGGGCAGAGAGAGGGCAGTGGCAACAGCGAAGGTTACTGGGCATGCTCAGTGCGGGTGCGCATGCTCAGTACACCCAAAGTAGGGAATTGGGAGCAGGGGCTGTTTGTGTCGTCACCGGTGTGGTCCCGGGCTGTCCGGCGGGAGAGATGGACGCTGCGTCCCTAGCAGGCGGCCAGAGCCCGGCCTGGGCCGAAGCAGAGCCCAGGGGGAGCGCCGCGCCGCGCCCCTGGGGCAGCTCTAGACTCTGCCTGTCCCTCATTGCTGCTGCCCCTAACACCCCTCCTTCTCCTTTCCCCCCTTTCCTTTGGGTGCAACGTACACAGTCCAGTCCCCTGCCTGGGCGGCCCTCAAACCCAACCCAATCCTAGTATTCCCCCCCCCACCCACACACACACACACACACACCTTCCGCGTGCGCGCACACACAATCCCTTGTACACACACACACACACCTCCCGCGTGCGCGCACACACAATCCCCTGTACACACACACAATCCCTTGCACATTGGGGATGCTCCTGTAATGGCAGCCCCCCCAATCCCTAGGGAGGAGACCAGCTGCAGGCGTCCTGGGAGCGCTGGGGAAACGGAGCTGGTCAGGCCCGCTGATCTCCTGGGGTCTGCGAGTTTGTCAATCGATCCCACTGCCTTTTTCATCGGGGGTTCCCCTGACCCCAACAGAACAATTTGGGAGAAACTCCATGAAAACTTGTGATTTCATCCCCCGTTGCTCCTATTACTCAGCACACCACCCCCTTGGGAAGAGGCTTTTGTTCTTCAGAGCTAGAAATAGACAGGTAAATGTTTTAAAATACCCATATGTATGACATCATCTTGTGGTGGTTTTAAAATAAAGTTTTTATTGTGTAGAAGTCCCTGTTAGAAGATTTCTGTGGTGTGAGAGATAATTAGGCTTGTCAGAATTATTCTTATTTTTTCATAATTTTGATGGATAATATCAGTGTTTATTTATTGTTAAGCGTTCTTTATTTTGATTGCTTTAAATTTTCTCAATAGGTCAAAATTACAGGTTTTAGGAATTTCTCCAACCACCTTATTTACACAATTTAAATTTTCACAGTTGCAGGAAGTTATGGGGGGGAATCAGACAATAATTAATTACAGTAGACTAAATTTTAAAAAATTAAAGCTTTATATCTGTTAAAACACAAATTGTCAACATCACATGTCAGAACATGCAAAGTAAATATCCTTAAATCAAATTGAGTTCTCAAGCAGCATTTTTTACTTTGTCTATCTGTAAATTTAGATGATCATAGATGGAAATATTTTAATTGTTTTGTGCTCATACAGTGAAATTGACATTCACCAACATTTACTGATAAAAATCTAATCCTAGTTCTAATGTGACTGGGAGAATGACTGGTGGGAACATCTTGCATGAAGATGGCAGGAAAGAAAAAGTGTGGAGCTCACTAAGCCCTGGTCTGTGATGATTAGCCCACTGCGCAATCTGAGTTCTGCAGAACTACATGATGAGATTTGTGCTGAGAAAGGCAGCTGAGACCAGAACAACAACATATGTCCTGATTCTGAAGCTGGAGCCACATGGGTGGCCCCTGCACAGAACCTCATTGGTGTCTTTTGCAGGATCAAGATTTATACAGCTGATTTCTAATACACATTACAATAATATTTTAGGACACCTCTGTAATGAATCTGTGCTTAGAGGATAAAGTAAGGTATCGGGAATCAGCAGTTCTTGGTTTCTGTTTCTGGCTCTACCATTGACTTTCTCTGTGACCTTGATCACATCACAAGATCTGTGTTTCAGTTTCCCTATCTGTAAAATGGGACTTATGATACTTACAGTAGAAGCTCAAAGTTACAAACACCAGAGGTGGATGAATTGACCAGTCAACCACACACTTCAATTGGAACTGGAAGTACACAATCAGGCAACAACAGAGACAACTAAATACATAAATAAGCAAGTACAGTATGACAAACAAACTACTAAAAAAAGGGAAAATAAAAAAAGATTTGACAAAGTAAAGAAACTGTTTCTGTGCTTGTTACATTTAAATTAGGGTGGTTAAAATAAGCGTTTTTCTTCTGCATAGTAAAGTTTCAAAGCTGTGTTAAGTCAAGGTTCAGTTCTAAACTTTTGAAAGAACAATAACGTTTTGTTCATAGTTATGAACAACCTCCATTCCCAAGGTGTTCGTAACTCTGGGTCTACTGTACCCCTCTGTGGCATATAGAGGTCCGTAAATGCTTTGAGATGATTGGGTGAAAGGTGCAAATGATGAGGCTATTTACAAACAATTTAAACTGCATCCCTTTTGAGAGAGTTATAATATGATGGGCAGTAATTTCTGGACTCTCCATTCTATACAATTTTGTTGCTGAGATAGAGAGTGGATTAAAAGTTTGTGTGTGTGGCTCAAGGCTCTGCATCAGTAGTGTGACATTTTGGGGATCCCCCAGACCAGTAAGGGATTCTGTCACTGCCTGTCTTATAACTTTGGGTGCCTAAATGCTGTGCTGCTATGGCTCAGAGCGCTTGACACCAGTAGCCAGCCTACAAGCATGAAGGTCTCAACCCTGGCTTCCATCCACCTAGTTACTCCTTGCAGCATGACCCCACTAGCCCTTCTGGTCCCAAGTCCCCCCAAATTCACCTCCCTGAATTTTTAACTACCAGTCAGATTTTTCCCCTCTGGATCGTCATCTCCAAAAAGGAGTGAAACCTGCCCTCAATTATCTTTAAGTTCACTTTGACGCACACAGTTTGCACAACCCTGTCTGGGATAAAAGTAAACACAAAGTTTATTTAATAGAAAAATCATGAATTCAAAGATGAAATAGTAAAGAAAAACAAACACACACAGGTTACACAGAAGATAAATAAAGATGCAATCTCAGACTTTGCACTTTAATATTAGCCAAGTTCCCTTTTCTAAAACAAATTATCTGTTGCCTCTGAACAGTTTTCCAGCACGCCCTCTGTCCTAGAGGGGATCCAGTGTTCCACATACAACAGCAGCCTGCTTAGATGTTGTTCCTTGTAGCTCTTCCAGATAACCTTCACTTCAAACCCCTTCCCTTTAAACAGCCTACAGGGTTTGCAGGGCTTTTTTCCCCCTCTCTCAGGCTACATCTACAATGCAGCACTTATGGCTGCGGCCCTGTAACACTTGTGAAGGAGATGCTCTAAGCCAACTGTCAGTTTAATAACTCCTGCCTCTGCAAGAGATGGTAGCTATGACAGGGGGAGAAGCTCTCCCCCTGACATAGCGCTGTCTATACCAGCACTTAGGTCGGTATAATTTATGTTGCTCAGCGGATTATTTATGTCCTTGAGCAACGTAAGTTATACTGAAATAACCTGTAGTGTGGACAGGGTCTTAGACTATGGTAATTTATGGTTATGCAGAGCGGCAGCAACACTCTCCTTCTTTAGGGTATGTCTCCACTTAAAATGCTACAGTGTGATGCTACATATACTGATGGGAGGGGTTCTCCTGTCAGCATAGTTAATTCACCTCCCTGCAAGGTGGTAGCTAGGTTGATGAAAGAATTCTTCCATGGACCTAGTGCGGTCTACATAGGGAGATAGGGCAGTATAGCTAAATCTCTCTGGGGTATAGATTTTTCACACCCCTGAGAGAGGTAGCTATACCGATATAAATTCCTAGTTTAGACCAGCCCTTAATTTTCCAAGACTTGGGTTTTCTTTTCATTTTCCCTCTTTCCATTAACTAATGGCCCACCATTGTCTTTCCCTAAGTTATACAATGCTAGGTTCTTACAGTTAGTTTTATGTAAACAACTAGCCTGAAAGGTGACCCTCTCTGCCTGTTTACTTCACCCTTCTGTTGTGAAGTGATGCTGTAATTGCATCCTAGTTACATTTACAGTGTTCTACACATATATACATGCATACATTCATAACCAGCCTGTATGTACATATCTCCTAATGATCATCAAGTTTAGAACATTACAAGCTTTCATAAAAGACCTTACTTCATATATTTCCATTATATGTATCTAAGGTATCCAAGGGTGCTGAGGGAGTTGGCTGATGTGATTGCAGAGCCATTTCGAAGCACTTGGAGGAGAGGAAGGTGATCAGGAACAGTCAATATGGATTCACCAAGGGCAAATCATGCCTGACCAACCTGATTGCCTTCTATAATGAGATAACTTGCACTGTGGATATGGGGAAAAAGGTGGATGTGATATATCTGGACTTTAGCAAAGCTTTTGCTACGGTCTCGCACAGTATTCTTGCCAGCAAGTTAAAAAAGAATGGATTGGATGAATGGACTATAAGGTGGATAGAAAATTGGCTAGATTGTCGGGCTCAGTGGCTAGTGATCAACGGCTGTATGTCTAGTTGACAGCCAGCATCAAGCGGAGTGCCCCACGGGGGTCAGTCCTGGGGCCGGTTTTGTTCAACATCTTTATTAATGATCTGGATGATGGGATTAATTGTATCCTCAGCAAATTCGCAGATGACACTAAACTGGGGGCGGGGAGAAGTAGATACGCTGGAGGGTAGGGATAGGGTCCAGAATGACCTAGACAAATTGGAGGATTGGGCCAAAAGAAATCTGATGAGGTTCAACAAGGACAAGTGCAGAGTCCTGCACTTAGGAAGGAAGAATCCCATGCACTACTACAGGCTGGGGACCAACTGGCTAAGCAGCAGTTCTGCAGAAAATGACCTGGGGATTACAGTGGACAAGAAGCTGGGTATGAGTCAGTAGTGTGCCCTTGTTGCCAAGAAGGTCAATAGCATATTAGGCTGTTAGTAGAAGCATTGCCAGCAGATCGAGGGAAGTGATTATTCCCCTCTACTCTGCACTGGTGAGGCCACACCTGGAGTATTGCATCCAGTTTTGGTCCCCCCACTACAGAAGGGATGTGGACAAATTGGAGAGAGTCCAGCAGAGAGCAACGAAAATTATTAGGGAGCTGGGGCACAAGACTTATGAGGAGAGGCTGAGGGAACTGGGGTTATTTAGTCTACAGAAGGGAAGAGTGAGGGGAGATTTGATAACAGCCTTCAAATACCTGAAGGGGGGTTCCAAAGAGGATGGAGCTCGGCTGTTCTCAGTGGTTGCAGATGACCGAACAAGGAGCAATGGTCTCAAGTTGCAGTTGTGGAGGTCTAGGTTGGGTATTAGGAAACACTATTTCAGTAGGAGGGTGGTGAAGCACTGGAATGGGTTAGCTAGGGAGGTGGTGGAATCTCCATCCTTAGAGGTTTTTAAGGCCTGACTTGACAAAGTCCTGGATGGGATGATTTAGTGGGTGTTGGTCCTGTTTTGAGCAGGGGGTTGGACTAGATGACCTCCTGAGGTCCCTTCCAACCCTAATATTCTATGGAACCAGTTAATTCAATTGCTTATTCTTTGGAGTTCAGACCCTCTGTTCTCCTCTTGGTATGTCTTGACCCTGATATTCATACACCCCCTTGTGAGTTTGATGCTGGAGTTTTGGCCACTGGCCATCACGTAAGCTTCACCTCTGTCTCCTCTTTTCTGGACAGAGTGTCGGCTATCTCCAGCCCATCAATATGTTTAATCTCCATATCACACTGCAAAGCTATGCTCCAGCATAGCAATCTGGAGTTCCTTTCGTTCTATGTAGCTATACCAGTAGTGTGTGGTCTGTTAATACCCTGAACGGCCTAGTGAACAGGTAGGTTCTGAGGGCTTGTCTACACCTGAAATGCTACAGCAGCACTACAGCTGTGCTGCTGCAGCGCTTCAGTGCAGATACTGCCTACGCTGTTGGCGTAGGTAATCCACCTCCCTGAGTGGCTGTGGCTAGGTCAATGGACGAATTCTTTGGTCAATCTAATCATGTCTAGGTGGGAACTTCAATCGGCTTCACTATGCCACTCAGGGCTGTGGATTTTTCACACCCAGGAGTGATAGTTATGCCAATCTAATTTTCTAGCATAGACCAGAACTGAGTTATTTCACAGCCCATAACACTCCTTGTCTATTATGGTGGTTTAGTGGGAGACAGTTTTTTTGCTCAGCAATGCAATGGGGTGTTTCTTGTTGTCCTCCCCAGTCTGCATTAGTATAGCTGTGAGACCTTTGTTGAATGCATTAATGCACATTTTAAACATTTTCTTAAAATTTGGACTGGCCAAAATTAGTGTCTTTGATAAAATTTGTTTAACTGTATCAAAACCCTTTTGACAGGAGTCTGACCAAACCCCTTTTTCTGGTTTTGTTTTCTGGCAAAGGCTCATGATAGGAGCAACAATGTCACTGAAACCTCCTACAGCTTTTCGATAATAGTTAACCAGACCTATAAAAGATTGAATCTGTTTCCTAGTTTTGAGGACAAGGCAATTCACAATAGCTTTCTGCTTTCAGGAGATATGGGTAGACTTGGCCTCTGCCCATCTAATGATGTAGGTAAGGGATCTTTGCTGCCTCTACTGTATATTTGACACCTTGACTATGCGGCCTGCCTCCCTCCCTGAGGCTTTTCAATATCTTCCCCACATATGTTTTGTCTTCCTCCTAGGAATTGCTCAATATACCAATATTGTCTATGTAGCTGAGAGCAGTGTCCTGGAATCCATATAGTTAGGGTGACCAGATCACCCAAGACAAATATCGGGACGCGGGGGGGGGGGGAGGGCGGGTGACGGGGGGGGCGTGGCGGGGGCGGGGCCAAAAAAAAAACCCCTTCCCCCGCAAGCGCTGGAGGGAGGCCCGGGAGACGCAGGGGAAGCGCGGGGCCGGGGTGAGTAACTTTCCGGCCTGGTCCCTTGCAGGCAGGACTCAGTTGGGTGGTAGGGCGAGGAGGGGGGCAGCCCGCGGGGCCAGGCGGCGGCTGTTGTTGTCCCCCCCGGGCAGCGGGACTCGGGAGCAGCCGCTGCTGCAGCTCCCACTGCCAGGGCGGGGGAGGAAGCAGCCATGGCGCTCCGCGGCTGCGGCGCCTCCGAACCCCCCGAGCCCGGGCCTGCTGCAGGGACCCAGCAGCGCGCATGCTGCGCCCAGCCCCTGGCCAGTCATGTCTGGGCTGCTGCCCAGCTGGTGCAATCCCGTGGCAGCCCCGGAGTGGGGGCAGCAGGCCCCAGCCCCTCTGTCCCGCAGGGGAACGAACGGGGCTGGGCGGCCGATGCCTCCGCCCCGGGGCCGCCGCGGGATAGTACCAGCTGGGCAGCAGCCCAGACATGACTGGCCAGGGGCTGGGCGCAGCATGCGCGCTGCTGGGTCCCTGCAGCAGGCCCGGGCTCGGGGGGTTCGGAGGCGCCGCAGCCGCGGAGCGCCATGGCCGCTTCCTCCCCCGCCCTGGCAGTGGGAGCTGCAGCAGCGGCTGCTCCCGAGTCCCGCTGCCCGGGGGGGACAACAACAGCCGCCGCCTGGCCCCGCAGGCCGCCCCCCTCCTCTCCCTACCACCCAACTGAGTCCTGCCTGCTCGGGGCCAGGCCGGACTCTTACTCACCCCGGCCCCGCGCTTCCCCTGAGTCTCCCGGGCCTCCCTCCAGCGCTTGTGGAGGGAGGGGGAATGGTGAGCCCGGGGAAGAGGCGGGGATTCGGGGAGGGAGCCAATCGGGGGAGGAGGGGGCGGAGTCGGGGCGGGGGGGGGGGGGTGCGAGTACTTCCGGGCTCGGGGCATTTCCTTGTTTGTCCAGTGTCCCGACCGCATGTCGGTCGGGACGCGGGACAAACAAGGAAATATCGGGACGGTCCCGATAAAATCGGGACGTCTGGTCACCCTACATATAGTACCTGATTAACCACCCTCTGGAATGTGGCTCCTGCTTTAATTCATCCAGAGGATAGTACCTTAAACTCAAATAGTCCAAAATTAGTAATGAATGGAGACTTTTTTTGTGCCTCTCTTTCCAAGAGAATTTGCCAGTTGTCCCTTGGTTAAATCTAAAGTAGTTAAATGTTTAGTTCTGCTATATTTATCTAACATATTATCCACATGAGGCATAGGGCAAGCATCTGGGACTGTAACCACATTCAGGGCTTGTGTACGCTTAAAATGCTGCAGCTTCCCTGCTGTAGTGCTTCAGTGAAGACACTCCCTCCTACACTGACCTAGTGCACCTCCCTGAGAGTCAGTAGCTAGGTTGATGGGAAAATTCTCCTGTTAACCTAGTGCTGTCTACACCAGAGTTAGATTGGTTTAACTGTGTCACTCGGCTCTGGATTTTTCACGCTGCTGCGCAATGTAGTTATACCAACCTAATGTCCTGGTGTAGACCAGGCCTAAATTTTCTGTAATCCACATAAAACCATACTGTATGGTTCTTCTTTAAGACTAGAACAACTGGGGAAGCCCAGGGGCGGTCTGAAGTCAGATCTACACTAGGATATTACACCAGCATAGCTATGTCCCTCAGCAGTGTGGAAAAATCCACACCCGAGAGAGAGGTAGCTATGCCAACCTAACTCTTGGAGTAGACAGCGCTCGGTGGATAGAAGAATTCTTCTGTCGACCTATACGCTGCCTCTCAGGGAGGTGGATTACCTACACTGAGAGGAGAAACCCTACTGCCGAAGTAGGTAGTGTCTAGAGTGAAGCACTACAGGGGAGCAGCTGTACAACTGCAGTGTTTCAAGTGCGGAGTCCAGGAGAGGTGATACTTTGTGGTCCTCATCTGCATAGCATGCATACTATAGCTGCTGTTATTGTACGCTTTCAATCTGTTAATATATACAGTCTGGAGAAAGCCCTGGCTATAGGCTTTCTGTACCTGGAAAGTGACTTCATTTAGTCTCTCTGTCATCTCAAAGGGGCCTTTCCATGAGTTCTGCATTTTATGCATTTTTACAGGGGCTAATACCAGAATGAAATTACCTATATCAAAGGCTCTTTCACATGCCTTTTTGTCATACTATACTTTTTGTGCAGCTCATCTCTTATCAAGATGATGCTGTACCATCTCCATGATGGATTTCAGTTCTGCCCTGAATTGATACAAATTCAGTTGCTGGTTCCCCTTCTGAGTCAAAGTTACCTTCCCATGAATCTCTGACCAGGTCTAGGTGGCCTCTGACCTTCCTTTCATACAGGAGGTCAAATGGCGAGAATCCTATTGATTCCTGGAATACTTCTCTGTAAGCAAACAACAATAGGTAAGGCAGTAGCATGTCCCAGTCCCTTGCCTTCTTGTCTACATACATTGTCAGCATGGATTTAAGTGTCCCATTAAATCTTTCAACTAATCCATTTTATTTCTGGGTGATCTAGGACAGACTTTAGTAGTTTTAACCCACACCTTTTTCATAACTCAGAGAATAAGTGGAACATGAAATTTGACCCTACTAAATATTGAAAGGAGTGCAGTTGCCACTGTTTCTGCCTCTGTATTAGCCAGGTCTACTGCCTCTGTGTAGCTGGTAGCAAACTACAATATACTTTTTTTTTTTTTTTTTTACCATTTTTGGATGGCTTAGGAAGTGGACCAGTAATGTCTATGGCAAGTGGAATGCTTCTCCAGTTACAGGCATTGGTTGCAATGGGGCTTTGCGGAGACTATGTATAGTCTTTTTCTGCTTTTGGCACAAGTCACAGGACTTTCAATAGTCCTTTTTGTGCAGGTTTACACCAGGCCAGTAAAAGTGTCCTTTTTACTCCTAGGTATCCAGCAAATGGACAATGGACAGTCATGGGCTAAAACTAGTAATGCTGCCCTGTGCTTTTTGGGCACTAGGAGTTGTTTGTAGGGCTCCCAGGGCCTCTTGTTCTTTCCCACTGGGGTTTCCGGAAGTATTCTACCTTTTTCCATAAAAGCCTCCATCATTATCCTTTACAGGGGTATTGCTATGAACATCCACTTTTCACGTGGGTGGACCCCACCCCTTTCCCTTCCTCTTCCCCCTGAGGCCCCACCCCCTGGCCAGGCGAGCGTGGAACCTAGCCAGGGAGCCCGGGCAGTTGTGGGGGGGAAGCTGCAGTGGACCCTCCACCTGCCCAGGGTGTGTGTGGAGGGCTGAGAGCAGCCCCCGGCCTGTGTCCCTGCCCCTTGGGCTCTCCGCCTGGCTGAGGGCAGGTGGAGGATCCGCGACTCTACAGCTGCCCGCATGGCTCTCCCCAACCTGGCTCCAGCCAGCTGCAGTCTGGCCACGGTAAGAGCCACGCGGGCAGCTGTAAGGAGCCATGGAGTCACGGACCCTCCACCTGTCCTCTGCCAGGCAGAGAGCCTGGGGGGGTAGGCAGGGGTGAGGACAGGCTTCCCGACCCCACTCCAGCTTCCAGCTTGGCCGAGGGCGAGACCTCGGGAGGTCGGGCGCCCTTGGTTAGAGATTGTTGTAAAAAGCCATAAATCTAATGTCTTTATTAAGACCATGATTTTTAGTGTTTAGCAAAGTTATAAATTTAAGCTGCTCGGCTTGTCTTTTGAAGGTGTTGTGCAGATTTCCTTTGAGAATAAGGACTGAGAGGTCATATACGGAATGATCATTTTGTGAAAAGTGTTTGTCTACAGTGATATGCTGTTTTTGTCTTATTTTTCTGAGCGTTCATTGGAGAGCATAATGATTGTTTGGTTTCACCCACATAGTTGATATTTGGGTATTTAGTACAGTGGGGTGAGGTACATCGCATGCTGTGATAGGATCCAGGGGGGTTTCTTTTCAGTTTCTATGGTCCACCATTGTCTTTCCCTAGGTAGTGCAATGCTAGATCCTTAGTTAGTTGTGTGTAAACAACTAGCCTGGGAGTTGACCCTCCTTGCCTGATTACTTGACCGCTTATTGGGAGGTGATGTTGTATTTGCAGACTAGTTACAATTACAATGTTCTATACATATATACATCCTTACATTTATAACCATAGCCCGTCTACAATATCTCCTCATGACCATCAAGTTCAGAACATTACAAGCTTTCATAAAAGACCTTGCTTCAAATATATTTATCCACAATATCCTTGTATATAGCCAGTTGATTCAATTGCTTATTATTTGGGGTTCAGACCCCCTGTTCTCCCCTGAGGGTATCTGGATCCTCATTATCAAAGGTAGTCAAAGGCTGGAAGCAATAGAGGGCACCAGCAGGTGTGATTATAGGTGGTGGCAAGCACTCAGGCTCCAGGTGGCTTCAGACCTACAGCCATGATTACTAGTGATGGTAGCAGGCGTACCCCCAGTCCCAGGATATGGCATGTTCTGAGGGAAGAGGGATACAGCGGCTTATGTAATTCCAACATTTAATGGTCCTGTTGCTGCCTGTTAAACATAAGGGCTGGAGCATGAGGTGAGGATGAGGAGTGAATGAAGTAGGCACAATATTGCCAACTTCAGGAGATCAAAAATCATGAGATTGGCCTCAAAATCATGACATTAAAAAAAAAAAAGATTATATTGTGTTTTTTAGATCAGTCTCTTGATTTTTGAACTCCCCCTGCCTATCCCCAGCGTGTGTGCATGTGACAGTGTTGCCCACTCTCCAACATGTACTGGATAAGGTGATTTTTTGCCCCGCTGCAGAAACTCACTCCCATAACTGTCCGTCTCCTGCCTAGCGATTAATCCTGTCTCCCAGTCCCTGCGTCAGATCTGTCCCCACCCAACCCCCCTCAGCTCAGCCCCCCTCTTAGTTCAGTCCCCAGCCCCCATACTCACCACCCCCATCAGTTCAGCCCCCATACTCCATCGACCTCCACTGCCCTCAGTTCACCCTCCCAGCACTCACTCCACCTGCTCAGAACCCGCCATCAATATAGCCCCCTCACTCTCCTCACTTCAGCCCCCAGCCTCATCTCTGCTCCTTAGGGTTCCTCACCCTCCCCAGGCCTTGAGGGGTGCAGTGGGGTTCCATCTCCCACTTCCCAGGCTAGCAGAGGAGCAGCCACCTGGGGATGATGGACATAGGAGACGGAAGTGTTGAGAGTCTCTGAGTTAGGCTTAAAGGGGCAAAAAACAAGGGAGATGTCATGCTAGGAGTCTACTACAGGCCACCTAACCAGGTGGAAGAGGTGGATGAGGCTTTTTTCAACCAACTAACAAAATCATCCAAAGCCCAAGATTTGGTGGGGATGGGGGACTTCAACTATCCGGATATATGTTGGGAAAATAACACAGCGGGGCACAGACTATCCAATAAATTCTTGGACTGCATTGGAGACAACTTTTTATTTCAGAAGGTTGAAAAAGCTACTAGGGGGGAAGCTGTTCTAGACTTAATTTTAACAAATAGGGAGGAACTCGTTGAGAATGTGAAAGTAGAAGGCAGCCTGGGTGAAAGTGATCACGAAATCATAGAGTTTGCAATTCTAAGGAAGGGTAGAAGGGAGAACAGCAAAATAGAGACAATGGATTTCAGGAAGGCAGATTTTGGGAAGCTCAGAGAGCTGATAGGTAAGGTCCCATGGGAATCAAGACTGAGGGGAAAAACAACTGAGGAGAGTTGGCAGTTTTTCAAAGGGACACTATTAAGGGCCCAAAAGCAAGCTATTCCGCTGGCTAGGAAAGATAGAAAATGTGGCAAAAGACCACCTTGGCTTAACCACGAGATCTTTCACGATCTAAAAAATAAAAAGGAGTCATATAAAAAATGGAAATTAGGATAGATTACAAAGGATGAATATAGGCAAACAACACAGGAATGCAGGGGCAAGATTAGAAAGGCAAAGGCACAAAATGAGCTCAAACTAGCTACGGGAATAAAAGGAAACAAGAAGACTTTTTATCAATACATTAGAAGCAAGAGGAAGACCAAAGACAGGGTAGGCCCACTGCTTAGTGAAGAGGAAGAAACAGTAACAGGAAACTTGGAAATGGCAGAGATGCTTAATGACTTCTTTGTTTCGGTCTTCACCGAGAAGTCTGAAGGAATGCCTAACATAGTGAATGCTAATGGGAAGGGGGTAGGTTTAGCGGATAAAATAAAAAAAGAACAAGTTAAAAATCACTTAGAAAAGTTAGATGCCTGCAAGTCACCCGGGCCTGATGAAATGCATCCTAGAATACTCAAGGAGCTAATAGAGGAGGTATCTGAGCCTCTAGCTATTATCTTTGGAAAGTCATGGGAGACGGGAGAGATTCCAGAAGACTGGAAAAGGGCAAATATAGTGCCCATCTATAAAAAGGGAAATAAAAACAACCCAGGTAACTACAGACCAGTTAGTTTAACTTCTGTGCCAGGGAAGATAATGGAGCAAGTAATTAAGGAAATCATCTGCAAACACTTGGAAGGTGGTAAGGTGATAGGGAACAGCCAGCATGGATTTGTGAAGAACAAATCATGTCAAACCAATCTGATAGCTTTCTTTGATAGGATAACGAGCCTTGTGGATAAGGGTGAAGCGGTGGATGTGATATACCTAGACTTTAGTAAGGCATTTGATACGGTCTCGCATGATATTCTTATCGATAAACTAGGCAAATACAAATTAGATGGGGCTACTATAAGGTGGGTGCATAACTGGCTGGATAACCGTACTCAGAGAGTTGTTATTAATGGTTCCCAATCCTGCTGGAAAGGCGTAACGAGTGGGATACCGCAGGGGTCTGTTTTGGGACCGGCTCTGTTCAATATCTTCATCAACGACTTAGATATTGGCATAGAAAGTACGCTTATTAAGTTTGCGGATGATACCAAACTGGGAGGGATTGCAACTACTTTGGAGGACAGGGTCATAATTCAAAATGATCTGGACAAATTGGAGAAATGGTCTGAGTTAAACAGGATGAAGTTTAACAAAGACAAATGCAAAGTGCTCCACTTAGGAAGGAAAAATCAATTTCACACATACAGAATGGGAAAAGACTGTCTAGGAAGGAGTACGGCAGAAAGGGATCTAGGGGTTATAGTGGACCACAAGCTAAATATGAGTCAACAGTGTGATGCTGTTGCAAAAAAAGCAAACATGATTCTGGGATGCATTAACAGGTGTGTTGTGAGCAAGACACGAGAAGTCATTCTTCCGCTCTACACTGCTCTGGTTAGGCCTCAGATGGAGTATTGTGTCCAGTTCTGGGCGCTGCATTTTAAAAAAGATGTGGAGAAATTGGAAAGGGTCCAAAGAAGAGCAACAAGAATGATTAAAGGTCTTGAGAACATGACCTATGAAGGAAGGCTGAAAGAACTGGGTTTGTTTAGTTTGGAAAAGAGAAGACTGAGAGGGGACATGATAGCAGTTTTCAGGTATCTAAAAGGGTGTCATAAGGAGGAGGGAGAGAACTTGTTCACCTTAGCCTCTAAGGATAGAACCAGAAACAATGGGTTTAAACTGCAGCAAGGGAGGTCTAGGTTGGACATTAGGAAAAAGTTCCTAACTGTCAGGGTGGTTAAACACTGGAACAAATTGCCTAGGGAGGTTGTGGAATCTCCGTCTCTGGAGATATTTAAGAGTAGGTTAGATAAATGTCTATCAGGGATGGTCTAGACAGTATTTGGTCCTGCTATGCGGGCAGGGGACTGGACTCGATGACCTCTCGAGGTCCCTTCCAGTCCTATAATCTATGAATCTATGAATCTATGACAGCTGGAGCGCTGGCCGCACCTGGGGTGGCTGACAGGTTTTTCTAAATAAAATTAAGCCTCACTTTTAGAACGCTCAAATGTCAGGGTTTTTCCCCCCAGTTGATTCAATTGCTTATTTGAGGGTTGGCCTCCCCACGTCTATGAAGTTTCTCTGCCCTGATGGGATGTAGCAATGAGGTCTCTTGTTAGCTTAATAGCTTTGTTTATCTGGTATGTAACTGAATTCACATAGTCTTTCAAAGTACTTTGGAATTAACTGCTGGTGGAGAAACCTCATTGCTTTGTTTGGGGGTAGGGGGTAACTCCTGTTTGACTGGAAACACATTTGTGTGGTGGCTGAAAAAAAATCTTGACATTTGAGATTTCTATTGTGTGATCATGAGAGAGGCTTAATTTCTCTGAGAAATCAAGAGTCTCGCAATCAGTTCACAAGAGCTGGCATATCTGGGGTCAGAGCAGGGAGAAATCTGATATACAGACCACTAAAGGCTGAGGTACAGACATGAGCTAGTGATTGGACTTGGTGGGAACATAAGCTGGGGTGTGTGTGTGGAAAAGCTGGACTGTAAGGCTGTGAAGAGAAGCACAACCAATGGGAGTAGTCATCTGACCTGCTGGGAGAGAGCAAGCTTGTCTGGGGATCCACAAAATTCAAGTGTCCTGATAAGACCTGGTGTGAGCAGGCTCAGATACTTCGGTGCTTTAAATGATGGGGGCAACTGGTGGCTCAGTTAGGGTGGGGCTCTTTATGTTGCCAATACAGTGGGACTTTTAACAGGTACACAATGGTGGGAAAGCTTTGGAGACCCTCACAAGACAGGGCTTTTTTGCATAGAGCTTCTCCCCAAAGGACAAGTATGAAACGTGCTCATAGGGGAAGTTTTCTTTGTAATGCTATGAGATTGGTTTATGCCCTGAAACAAGGTTTATTTTCCTTCCAAATGTTTATACTACCTACCCTAACTGTGGATGTTTTAGTAATCATATAATCCCCATGCAGCATGCATGCAGATTGCTTTTTCCAGGAACTAGAGCTGGGCATGAACCTACACCTCAGCTCCATGTATTTCTGAACTTCTGGGTAAATTCAGATCAGTAGCCTAATTTAGCAGCTGACCTTAGTCTCTATTCTGGACAAAGCCCCAAATTCTGGGAGAGCTTGGATTTAAAATTCAGATTCATGATCTATCTGGATGAGGAACAATAATCCGAGCTGGGCAGTGTGCATAGGAAATGAATGTGGAACATGCTAAAAAATGACATTGCGTCTTTGGCCTTTGAAGGTGCAGATAGGCACCTACTGGGATTTTTAAGGACACTTAAGCAAATTAGTGGCCTAACTTCCGTTCATTTCAATGGAATGTAGGCACATATCTACATCTTTAGGCACCTTTGAAAATCTGGTCCTAAATTCATACACACTGTAGTTGGGTACATCTTACATCACTACAGAAGAGAAAAAAAGTATTTACTTCCTTTGAGCCAGATCCTATCCATATTCTCCTTTAGTGTAAAAGGTCCTACATGAAGAACCACCACTGTGATTCCATGGCTCATGGGTTTTAGGTCTTGGACAAGAGAGAGACCATGGCTTGTGACTTCATAGAACACTGGCCATGTCCCAGTGCCTATGAATGGGAAGTGTAGGGCAACAGCTGCTATTATAGCCTATTGCTACCAAGACAACTATGCAGCATCTGTTTGCAGATTGGACAGGGTGTTTTCCTCTCAACTCTTGCAAAAGAACCCCCGCGTAAAGCAGGTTTCTTTAGGCTTTCTGCAGCAATTTGGAGGCTACATCAAACTAGGACTTGGGCCCAGTGGCAAATCATTGCTCCAAATTTGTATAGAGGATGACAGTTTTAGCAGGAATGATTCTGAACACAGGGGCAAATGAGAATTTTGTTTAACTCCTTATACACCTCTACCCCGATATAACACGAATTTGGATATAACGCAGTAAAGCAGTGCTCCAGGGGTTGGGTGGGGTGGGGCTGCGCACTCCGGTGGATCAAAGCAAGTTCGATATAACGTGGTTTCACCTATAATGCAGTAAGATTTTTTGGCTCCTGAGGACAGCGTTATATTGAGGTAGAGGTGTACCTCAAATGGCCTGAATAATTTTTAAGAATAAGGGATCCTCAGAGTTTAATTAAAAATAATAATATTTTAGCTGATCAAGTACTTTGCCAATATGGTTCAGAGTGCCATTCTTGTCATGTGCAAATGGGAAAGAGCTCCTTTTTCTTGCACTCCTTTCAAGAAGGATTTTGTCTGATAAACTGAGTAATTCGCTATTTGAAAAGCAAATACAATAATCTGGAGGGTACAAAGATTAGGTAAACAGCGCCACTTGTAATGGCTATATCCCTCCCAAAGGGTTCCTGCTTTAAAGGTCCAAAGTCGATGATTACAGTGTCTGCCCTCTGTGTTATCCATAAGCCTAATAAGACTGCTAGTTTGCCTATTTTTCTAAGGAATATTTGTAGAATTTCAGTAAGGAGTGTGGTGGGTTTAATACTTATTGCAGTTTAACAGACATTTTCAAGAGTGGACACAGTAAGATCTGCTTTCCAGAGATCGAAGTTAGTAGCGGAATGGCTCTTGAAAACTGTCAGGGGCTTCCTGAGTGACAATACTGTTGCAAAATATGCAGGTATGTATTTCCATGTGTTCTAGTCAAGACTGGAAATCATTTTCAGTTGTCGTGGCCCGGTGTTCCCAAAGTTCTAATAATAGTATTTATTATACACATTGTCTCAGACACTCTCCCATTCATGATCTCTATGGCAGCCACATCAATTGGTTATATAAAAGAGTCATATCAGGAAAGTACTGATGCATTTTTCAGCTGTCATTAGAGCAACATGTGTTTTGTCCCTTTTGGGGAAAAAACATTTCTTTGCTCATCATTTCATCTCCCTCTCTCATTGGTATAGTTTCTGTCAGATCAACCCAGGGAGACGTGACAGCACTATTTGATCAGGCACTCTCGTTAGACCATCTGCAAAGCTCCACAGATCATAGTTTAGGAACCTCTGATCTAGTCCCTCCCCCTTTCACTTCATCTAGTCCAGTGGTTCTCAAACTTTTGTGCTGGTGCCCTCTTTCACATAGCAAGCCTCCGAGTGTGACCCCCCCCCAAATATATAAAAAGTGTTTTTAATTTATAACACCATTATAGATGCTGGAAGCAAAGCGGGGTTTGGGGGGGAGGCTGACAGCTCGTGACTCCCCATGTAATAACCTTGCGACCCCCTGAGGGATCCCGACCCCCAGTTTGAGAACCCCTGATCTAGTCTGTCCAGTACCTGTATTGTTAAATTTGCTCTTATGCGTGCACACAGAGTAATTCCACTGGGAATGTATTTTCCTTCGAGTAGTGTCCCTAGTGGTGCTCCACTATAGGTGTCCGCGCGCCCCTGTGCTGTCGATCAGAGAATTTCAATAGCAGTCCATCCTGCCAGCACACACGCAGCTCCTCGGCTGCCACGAGTCTAGCCAGCGTGCGCAGGCATTTCTCCCTCAGTTCCTTCTCAACCACCCTAGGCTAGAGACCAAGCTGAGAGCGGTCCATTCACAGAACGTTAATTCCTGATAGTTTTGCAATTTTTTTCTTATTTGAAGCCCCTTTCTTTTAGTACTCATTTGTTTTTAGTTGGCTATGCTGAAAAAAATAAAAAAAAAAAACAACAATAAGGTCTCGCTACTGTCTCCACACTGGACAAGTCACAAGGGTATGCTTGGCTCCCCAGGCTTCAAAAAGTGTCTTAGCTGCAAAGATTCCATCCCAGTAACGGACGGACACTAGCAGTGTATTCACTGCCGTAGGGAGAAGCACAATCTACAAAAGTGTGGTTGGTGCCAGCAGCTAAAACCCAGGTCGAGGAAGGACAGAGTTAATGCCAACAGTCCTGCTTATGGAGTCAGCCCTTCAACCTCCAGAGTCCTGGAGTGAGATATCTGTGCAAACTTATACATTGAGGCAGGTGATTCTAAGGAAACAAGCCAGTCACTAAAGACCGGTAACAAGAGGTCTCTGAATCTCCGTAGCAAGGTCTTGTTAAAGATAAAAATGGAAAAAGTAAATACCAGTCTCATTGCCCCCACCTGGCCCACTCAGACATGGTACCCTTACCTGACTCAGCTGGCCTTGTGTTCACCAGTGACCCTACCAATCAGTCTCTACCTCCTGTCACAAAACAAGGGTTGCACCCTTCACTACAATCCATGGGTCCTGCATCGCAAAGTGTGGCTTCTTCGTGGTTCCAGCACATAGAGGCATCCTGCTTGGAGGTGGTATATGAGGTATTATTGCACAGTACGAAGGGTGCTACTTGTCACACCTACTTACAGAAAATGAAAGATTCCAGATATGGTGGCAACCCCAGGATATCACCCCTAATTCAGCCACCTTACTGGTGATCCTCGACTATCTGTTATCCCTAAAGAAATCGGGTCTATCTATTAGCTCACTGAAGGTTAACTTGACAGCAATTGTAGCCAGAAGGTAGAAAGCTACTCAATCTTCTCTCACCCAGCTATGAGGAGGTTTCTAAAACGTATAGCAAACCTTTTCCCACAACCCCGGGCCCCATTCTGCAGTGGGACCTCAACCTAATGTTAAAGGGCCTGACTAGGCCACTTGCTTGTTAGCTCACCTTTCCAGGAAGACAGCGTTCCTCATTGCCATCACTTCTGCCAGAAGGATAGGGGAGATAGCAGCTTTGAGGTACATCCCCCTTTTACGGCCTTCTTCCCGGAGAAGGTCACTCTCAGACTGCACCCGAAGTTCACTCTGAAAATAACTTCTGCATTTCACATGAATCAACTCATTCAAGTCCCAACAGCCTATCCAAAACCTCATACGGATAACAGAGAGGCCATCCTCCATACACTTGATGTGAGGAGAGCTTTGGCCTTCTACTCAGGACAAAAGCCTTCCGAAAATCTCTGAGGCTCTTCCTTTCAGTTGTGTAAAGGTCAAAAGACGCAGGGATCTCAGCTCAGAGGCTCTTCAAGTGCGTCTCTGACTGTATTAAATTCTGCTACCAATTATGGCGGGGTAGTACCCCCATCTTCAGTACTCATGCATTCCACAAAGTTGGTCTTCTCATCAAATGTCTTCTCTAAGGGTATCCCCATATCAGAGGTATGCAGAGCAACTACATGGGCATCCGCAAATACCTTCCCAGAATACTATGCCATTCTGAGTGATTTGGCTTCAGACGCCCAATTCGGGGCCTCTGTACTACCATTTGTATCAGACTCGACTCCGAAGTCCCAGCCTCCAGCAGTGGGTACTGCTCAGGAGTCACCTACATTGGAGCTCCAATAGGGACACTACTACTCGAAGAAGTAGTTACTCACCTTGTGTAGTAACGATGTTCTTCGAGATGTGTGTCCCTATGGGTGCTCCACAACCCTCCCTCCTGCCCTCTACTTCGGAGTTCCACTTGTTGACTCTACAGTAGAGAAGGTACTGAGGGAGAAATGCCCACACATGCTGGCTAGCCTCATGGCAGGTGGGGAGTGGTGCATGTGCAGGGAGGACAGACTGCACAAGGTGAGTAACTTCTTCCTTCTTAATTATACTAGGCCAAATTCTGCTCACACCTACATCTGTGCTATCTAATTGGGCCTATCACCACAAAGGATAGAAATGACTGAGTACACAAATGGCTCATGTTACCTGTCCAGCCAAATTTCTGATAGGAACAATGTTCTGAAGAGAAGAAGGAGGTTGAGTTTTGTGGTTAAAGTGCAGGGCTGAGAGTCATGAGCCTGGATTCTATTCCCAGCACTGACTTGAGTTTTTGGGCAAGTCTCAATCTCTCTGTGCTTCATTTGCTCCCTCGGTTAAAGATGATGATGATACTTTACAGGGAAGTAGTGAGGCTCAGTACCAGGCAGTTCTTAACATGTTTGTTAGTAGCGTACAGTACTCAAACCCTATTGAAGTCACTTCCATTAATTTCATTGGGCTTTGGAGCAGACCCTTAGATGCCCATAATCCTAAGTAAAAGCTTTCAGGATTGATCATTTTAATGTTTGTAAAGTGCTTTGCGATTAAGATAGAAGCTATTGTTGAAATGCAAAATAATATTACAGTTTCAGTTTTGTCCAAAAAGTCACAATTTAATTTATTCAAAAGTATTTATTTCACAAATTTTTATCCACAGCTGAATATTACAGTAACTATTACAAGCATTTTCCTATAAACAAAGGTGTAGTTTACAGATTTGTTCAAAATGGAAAAATATTTTATCAGCAGTAGTATTTCATCTACATTCAGGGTTTACCCCCTGAATAGCATTCAAACTCCTTCAGAACAGCTGCACCTTCTGTTTGTTAAGGTAATGAAACTTCACACACAAAAAATAGGACTTGGACTGTAGCACAGTTTTGGACAGAGTTTGATTGTTTAAATTTCAGTTTTGTTTCAAGATCTATTTTCTGACATTTGCAGTTTTTAAAAAATAAATTCTATACTTTTGAAGGGAAAAATATTTTCCAAATTGTTTCACTTTAACATTTACTCTTCTATAATTTCAGAAAGAAAATAATTTTCAGTTATGGTTGTAATATATGTAATTCAATAAAGTTGGAAGAGAAGGTTTATGGTGGTTCATGCAATATACTTTAATTACATTGGCACATTTAAGTGCAGTTAGGAAATGTTAATTCTGCAACACTGTCCGCAACAGTTTTAATCTGACGAGAATAAATGTACATAGTCAGATAATAGGCTGAGTGGGAAAGAAATATGACCTATTATTACAAGTGTTTTATCATTAATGTCACTTAAATCTTTTGCAATTCACTTGGGCTGTACAAATTGAGGGTGAAATCTTGTGAACACTTACACATGTGAGTAATTTTACTCATGTGGTCAGATTGGGTTTGAGTCTCCACTATTATTATTGGTCTTACAGCTAATAGAGTGGAGAATCAGGTCTATTGACTACAATGGGACTACTCACAAAGTTATTTATGTGTATGGTTGCAGGATCTAGGTATACAATCTTGCTATCCTTGCTCACGTGAAAAATTCTCACTTATGATTAGTTCCAGTGGATTCAATGATGTAATTGAATTAGGATTTATTTTGCACAGGCAAGGGTTGCACAATTCAGTTTTGAGCTTTGATGGCGGATGTTCCTTTCACCAAGCTCTTAGTGTAAATTTACAGTAGCTGTGAAAGATCAACAGGAGCGGCTACAAAAAATACAATTGAAAAGAAACTGAAGCCAGTTTCAAACTAAAATAAAACTTTTGGAAGTTATGTCCTGGATGTTGTGGAAGTGTCTTGAACATGGACTACAGAGCACAGAATGCATGCATGAAGTCAAGTTTATGGTTATAGTCAGTGTTGATTATTTTTATATTACATATAGTATATATTTCCTTGGAGATTGGGGGCTAGTCCCAATCATACCCATAGAAATACAATGCATGGGAAAAAATGCGATGAGATTAAAAACATTTTTGCAAACCTTCTCAGTGTAATGTAATGCTTTATAAGAGAACTTTTGAATCTATGGACTTTATGATATGACATTAAAATTTTCCCACAGTTTAACACTTTTTTCAGAGAAACATTGAGAAGTCACAGTTATCTTAGTAACAGCTAAAGGCACACAGTGGGAAAGTGCTCATCTTAGTCATCAATATTAAAAACAAATCTGAAAAGCAAAGTTTTCCAAAAGCCGTGCTTTTACATTTAACATTTTTGTATTTTTTTTAATGTAAAGACATTGCAGATTTTTGAGGGAAAAAGGCCTATTTGAGCATGATAATACAACTGAATTAAACCAGATATTTTAAAAATTGCTAACAGAAAAGATCATGTACATTAAAGATATTTTCTGCAGAATCCTTTTCCAAATGCAGCTTAGTGGATAAGTTTAATTACTACACATCAAAACATTAAATACCCAGTTCCTATATATTTCAATACTAATGGTTTGTAAGAGATTCTTTTTATAATACATATAAATTAAGTTCCTTACAGCTCCCAGTGAAATACCATTATCCCTTTGAAGAACATTAACCACATTTTACACCTGTGATTAGTAACAAGACCATTGTGGAAGAGGATTCTGCAGCGGTCTTTAATTTAGTCTGATTAATAAGCATTAAGTTTGGTGAATCCTGTTGGAATCGTACAGTGAATAATTCACAACATTAGAGAGAGGTAGAGACCCGAAGAGCCTGAGAGGAAACTGCTGGCATAAGATGAGTTGTGAGGATAGCATCTGTGTAACCATCTGACCGGACTAAGTTTTGCTTTAGATTATTTTTCTTTAGTGTGAAGATGGGTTCACAGCAGGAGAAACATAGGATTTAATTGAAAAATAAAATGCAGTGAAAAATTTAACATATGCTTTGAAGAAATATTGTAGAGGAAGAGGTAGCTATAATAAAAAATACTACTTTAGACAGGCATTTGACACTGAGAAGTGCAAGAAAGCGGGTTTTCTGAGCTGCAGCCAACATGTAGTGTGAGACTGTAAATGGAAGGAAAATGAAGGCATTACTGAATACATACAATAGATGCAAATGATCAAGGAGTGTAGTTTGGAGGTAGTGCTGGTATTGTGCAGGCAATAAAATGTTCTGCTATTCTCTATTATGGGCACTGGTTCTAGGAAAAGATTCCTCCTTCATTGTGAATTGGCTTACTTATATCCTTCACTGGTAATAGCTATGCTAAACCAGAGTCTTTTGTTTGAGCGCATGTTCTTTTACTGTAGACATAGTCCAATATAACTCTTACTAGCACTCATTTCTTTAACATTTGCTTTTTATAGCAATATACATATACAGGACTATTATAGTATGTGCATATACATAGATTATATACATAATGTCTAAATCAAGACACACTCCTTGTCTAAAAGGTGACCCATGGTATGGCGTGTTTGGGGTGTAGTGTATGTCTAAGAGAGTCTCATGTTCTGGGATAATTGGATACCTAATCATAAATTTGCTATTTGGAGATTATTTACAGCAACTAAAAATTAGTCTGAAAAATGCAGATAGGTTTTTCTAAAAAGCACTTTGTCATCATGGAACTGCTGAGACACTGTAAGAACCATAGCAGTAAATGCAAAGAAATCAAGATTTTCTTAGGCAGGACCATTATGGAGGTGAACAGGCCTACATGTTCATGATTTGCAAAAGATTGGGCCTTTGCAAGTGACAAATATCCCCATTGCATTTTGCAGCCTGGAAAGTTAGAACTGCAAAGGTCATAATTTGCAAACATGCCCCATCACAAATTAATACAATCATTGCTGTTATATGGCACTGTCTACCTTTAGATGCCATTTTCTTCTGGCAAGGATAGCATTTCCTATGATTACTGGGAATTAAATAGATTCTGGCAAGTACTGAGAATGATCAATAAATGCTTTGGGAATAGCAGACCCATTTTAATTCCTGAATTAATTCCTGAATAGTGAGGAAGAGGGAACTTTTTATATTATTAAGGATTTCAAAAAATCCTATTGGATTTAAAAAAATCCTATTGGATTACAATTCAGATGATTTTATGTGATAACCTCTTGTATTTGACAGGTTTTAATTCATTATTCTGATAGGAATTTAAGATTATTGTTGACATCTGGGTTCTGTTAAAAAATGCTTTGGGTTATCAAAATACTAGTTGTAGGATTTTTGAGTTGGGCCATTTCTACACTTACAAGTTTACAGCGACACAGCTATGCCGCTGTAAGAGCACTTATTTATCTGTGTTATGCCAACAGGAGAGAGCTCTCCTGTCAATAGAATAAAACCAGGTCAGTGAGCGTCTCCTGCCAACATAGCGCCGTGCACATGAGTGCTTGTGCCGGCAAAATTTATGTCGCTCAGGGAGGTCTTTTTTTCACATCCCTCAGCGACAAAAGTTTTGCCAACATAAGTGCTAGTATAGACATGGACTTAGTCATTCCATTTCTTACCCATTCTCTTTTGCTTTCAAACACTGTGAATTAAACAAATTATTGCTAGTATTCCTTTTGTTAGCTTAGGCCCTGAAGCTGCACCACTGATCAATAGAAGTATTGCTATTGAATTCAATGGGTAAAATTCTGACCCTAAGTCAATTGGAGTTTTTCCACTGACTTAATTAGGGCTAGGATTTCACCCAGTGTGAGCAGGATCAGGAACTTCATTTAACTAGATTGGATTTACATGTGTTATCCTTGCATATGAAAAATGCCATAAGTTATAGAATGGTGTAGGCAGAGCTATCCCTTGGGTATGGCTAATCGGGGCGACCACCCCTGCCCCACGCTTCCATAAAATTGTGAGGAGGCGGGTAGGGAGGTGAGGCAGGAGGGCAAGCAGGGTCAGAGGGCAAATGGGGAGGTGAGCGGCAGGCAGGAAGGGGATGAGGAGGCAGGCGCACGGGCAGACAGCAAGGAGGAGAGCGGCGTGCGGGCGGGTAATGAGGTGAGCAGCGGCCACTGGCAGCTCCCCTACCAGAACCTCCCCTTCCCCCCAGCACCTGCACCTGCTTCTCAGCGCCTACCGTGGATCAGTTATTTCACGGCGTCAGGAAGTGCTGGGGGGAGGGGAGAGGAGCGAAACTGGGTGGGGAAGAGGCGGGGCAGGAATAGGCGGTACCTTGGGGGAAGGGGTGGAGTGGGGGCGGAGCCAGGGGAGCACCTCTTGACAGATTAGAAACTTGGCGCCTATGTCCCGGGCCCGAAACCCCCCTAGGGACGTCCATGGGTGTAGGTATAGTTTTGTTACATGGATTCTGGTACTGGCTATATCAGCCCATGGAAACAGCTACTGCCCTCCATAATTATGTAAGGTATTAAAAACCTGTAGAGCAATGGTGACTTTCAGGAAGTCAGAATTCCTGACAAATGAAATCCACCTTGGTGAAAACAAGCATAGTTTTTAGTCTGTCACCTTAATCTGTGTGATGAACACTTATTTGCACATTTTGCAACTTACATTCCTGAACTGACTATTGTGATACAGTGACTAGCAACAGGAACAAATGTGAAATTGTATCTCTGCATAGAAATGCATTAATATGTACAAATCACCTTATCAATGCCATCGTTTTTCTGAAGACAGTGTTTTGACTTTGATTTTTATCTGGAGTTTCTTCATAGCCCCTTATGAAGACCAAATTAACCATCTCCCACTTGCCCAGTGTTTGCTGTTCATATCTGTTGGAGACTCTGCTATGGGCTTTGCACTATTTCAACATGAAATCAAGCAGTAAAAAAATTCTGTATTTCAAGAATTCTTATTTTGAGCTGCAAGTTACAAAAAAAAATCACATACAAGATCAGTTTCTTACTATAGTATAAAGTTTAACACTAACTGATTACTGTGTATTGGTTCTTCCATAATCTTGTTTGGTCCACATTAAAAAGATCTTTCTTTTTTTTGCTTGAATTCTCTGGCGAAGGGGGACCGGTTCGAAGACATTTTCTTCAGACTTCATTGAGAAATTCCAAGTTGAGAGAAGCAGGGATGTGAATAGAGTCCATGGTTATGGAGGATGGGCTGAACGGAAACAAAACTGGGAACATATATTTGTAGTCTAACAGCAGCTGTGGAGGGTCATTTCGCTCTTGCAAATTTGCCTATGAGGTTTGTGTGGAAAAAATAAAAGGTTAGTGTGTTTTTCATCTTGATCATTGCTTTATTTACTTGCATTTGCAACACTTAACACAATAAAAGGTCTGAAGAGAGAGAGTTTGTATAGTATCTAAGGATACAGGAAAAATGTGCTCCAGTTTCATCCCAAGAGGGAAAAACTTATTTCTTGAGCACAACATGCTGGACAAATATAAAAGATGGAGTGATCCCTGCCCCAATCAACATACAGTATGAAATTAGGAATATCAAATATAAAGTTTCAAACACATCTCTATGAATATTGATTGTGTGTAACTGGAGCCTGACCAAATGGAATTTCTGAATGATGTAGGATACAGATTTAGAGAGATGACAGACTAACCAGCACTTTTTATGATTAGGGGAGAGGGAATAAAGATACACCAAGTAATTGAAATGTTATCAACATAAACTTAAATCCTGGCAGGTGCTAGGCATAGCACTGTGGCCAATCAAAAGAGCACGGGCAGAAATATGTTCCCTATCCTGGTTTGTCTAGACCTGCTCTGGCAGGCACCAGAGAGGAACATTCCAGAGTTGGGAGTTATGGGGGTGGGGTATTGAATGTATGATCCTGTATGCAGTCCCTACAAAAATTTTTGCTGCTTCTTTTCCAGTATGTTTTTGTGCTTCCTTGGGGACAGTTATGCCACTTCCCCTACACTGGCCAGATTTTGCCCCATTCTCTTTTCTGTCATCAGAAGTCAGCACTGAATTTTGTTATCCACCCAGTATTTCTTTTCCAATAATTCCTCCCATTTTCTTCTCCACTGTGTTTTGCAGTGACCTTCCTTCAAAGCAGTGAACAGATCTTCCCGCCGGAGATGCATCCATGATGCTGCATAAGTAGCCAGGAAGTTTGCAGCAGAGCAACACACGTTGTAACTTGTCACAAAGTGATGGAAAGTGCTGCCCATTCAACTCCAGGAGTGAGTGTGTGGACCTGGACACTGAATATGACTCTCTTGTGTAGCAGCACACACTACCAGCAACATGCTTGTCCTTTTATCTAGTACATCAGCAGGACTGAGAAAAATGTTAAGCACTAGTTACTATTTTCCTGCTTTCTCTTTTTGACATTCAAGATGCCATGGCACTCTTCAGAAGAGCAGGACATTTTCCTAGTCACCTGGTAAAAATTTCCCTGCTCTCCACTAATGTACAGCATGCTGGGTGGGAGTTGATTGCTGTTTTCCATCTCACAAGTGGCTGCATTTCAGTGATGTCTGACATTCCTGTATCCTACTAGCCTTACTTGCAGGACTAGTCCCATTGAGAAAATGAACACTTGAGTGCCCAGATACTATACCGATAAGTAGAACTGGGCAATTTTTATTTTTTTTGGTGAATAGTAAACCAAAACGTTGCAAATTTGACATGAAATTGCTGAATAGTTTCAGCCAAAATCTTGTTTTCAGGATTGAGATGCCATTCACAAAATGGCTGGAGGATGAAACAGTGGTAGTGCATGCCTTGTAAAGTGTAGCTCAGTGCACTCACCTAAGATATGAAATAGGAGTCAGGTTCAATTGCCCCCTCTATCTGATCTGAAGAAGGGATTTAAACTTGGATCTCACATACTGCAGAAAAGTTCCCTTACTCCTGGGGCTATTGGATAGTCTGGAGTGGGTCTTTCTCAATCTCTCCTGTTGAAGTGGTTCCACTTCGTATAAATAATTAGTCATTGGAGGTTGGGACAAAGATAGAGAGTGAGAATGACTATGCAGCCAAGTGCTTAGGGCACTCTTCTGCAATGTGGGGCACCCAAGTTCAAATCACTTCTCCATATCAGGATTAGGAGGGAACTGAATGTCTCTCCCCCACATCCCAGGAGAGTGCCCTAACTACTAGGTTAATGCTTCTAAGGGAGGTGGCACCATCACCCCTACTTCCTCCCTTTAAAGACATCTAGAAACAAAATGTTTCCTTCGACCCAAAACAGACTTTTTCAATTTACCAAAGTCTTTTGAAGTTTCCAAATTCAAGCAGACCCAAATTTATTTTGTTTGGTTTTTGGAACTGCCGGTGAACTGATAAATAATTATTCGCCCAGCTCTACTGATAAGGGCCATGTAAGTACCTACATAAAAGTGAACAGAGCTCAGGTTATAATTTATTAAATGAATTGAGATCCTTTATAATGAAGGGTTCTACGTGCATGTAAAGAATTACTACTATTTTTCAGTATACCTCTACCCCGATATAACATGAATTCGGATATAACGCGGTAAAGCAGTGCTTCGGGGGGCGGGGGGGCGGGCTGCGCACTCCGGTGGATCAAAGCAAGTTCGATAGAACGCGGTTTCACCTATAACGCGGTAAGATTTTTTGTCTCCTGAGGACACCATTATATCGGGGTAGAGGTGTATATTAAAGCAGAATAAAAATGCTTTCTGGCTTTGATGGAGGTGCCTGGTATCTTTTCAAGATCATAAAATATGTAAATTCAAAGAAAGCAAAGTTGAGAGCGTCTTGTATCATACACTGATTTAAGCATCATTTCCTTCTGTTCTTTTGCTACTGTACACTGTGGAACATTTGATTTATTAGAAATGAATTGTGAGGTAAACTGAACTCAAAATTGGATAATACAGTTTTTATAGCATATCTGACTAGAAAATGGAAATCTTATCGGAGAAAGCAGCATGATGGGGCAAAAGCAGCTATTTTGCGTAAATGTGTTTTTACCCAGAACATTAAGACCCCCCCCCCCCCCAAAAGTCCATATTGCAGATGTCACTTACAATACAATATTTGTCTTGTTTCCTGTTGGGTAATTTTAGAGAGACCCTCAATCTTGTTTTGTCTTTGGTTTACAATAAAAAAGTAAGTGTGAGTGAATTTGAATAACTTGATGTTACGCCCTGTTATGTGCATGTACAACTAATATGAAACCTATTAAAGTAATATACTAAAATTAAACAAAAACCTGATGAGTAATTCTAAGGATTAGATACCAGTAATCCCCATTCTAGCTATCTGTTAAATGTAAAGTTACTTTGTGTATTGAATCTAAATTAATTTAATTTCACATTTGTATACTGCCTAGCCTTTTGTGGTCAGGAACAATCCCATGACGCAAAGGTAGAAGTGCTGACCGTTACATTCTGGCCAGTTCTGATTAGGCAGCATATATTTATCACTCATGACCTGCCTCTTGTTATTTCAGTTGGATATAGTATGCTTCTTTCCCTTTTAAACTGTTATGTGATGTTCTGGTGTTAAACAGTGTTGAAGGACTGACACATCCCTCCCCAGAGATGGCTGCGTTTCAGTGGTGGGTAGTGAGTAGTTGTTAATGTGCTGTGAGGCATTCTTCAGGAAAAGAAGTTTTGTAGAACAGTAGATATTACTATTTAAGGATGTATACGTGAAGGCTTCAGTAGACAGACAGTGTCCCTTTAATAATCAGAGAACCTTTGATTACAAGCACTGAACCTTCATAATCATGTGTTAAAAGCAGAGAGAGAAGTGAGATGGAACATTAATGCTAAATCGATACCATTTTCTCTTTGGATTTTCACAGTTGCTGATCTTTCACTGTTGGTGTTTGTCTCCATTTCATGGCCATTTAACTTACCTGAATGTTTCGTATGAAGGCTACTGTCACACGTTCTTCAAACTCATTAACAGGAGTATAGAGATTTAATATTTTTACAATCTGTTGGAAACAAAACAACAGGGTTTTAGATGGCCAGCAGCAGCTGAACTTCTCAATGGCATGAAGTGCCGCTACCCAGTTTCTTGATGTTGCCACTTTTGTAGAATTTTGCATCAGTCTCCATATAGGAGACCGCTAAAGCGTGTAAATTGAGGAACGCTGGGGGTGCTCCTTCATGTCATTAGAGAAGGTTGTGAACTAACCATCTTAACTTAGTGTAAATACTTAGAATCTCAAGAAAGCTGAACAGAACTGAATGAAGAGTAATAGGAAAACTTGTACGTAGAAAATAGGAGATGAGTGTCTACAACATTCATCTTTGAATGTCATTAAACCACCTGTGGGCGAGCAACCTGAGTAATGGCGCGAGCATATGTCGAATTTCTCGTGCTCCTTTGTTCCCTTCCTGGTGCATGTTATGTCCTCAGCTATCGGTCAAGTCCATCTTTTAGAACAGTACTTGCCAACTGGTGGGTCTCCACCTACAGGTGGGTTTGTGATGGGGACACCTGAAAGGTTGCACCACATGTGCATTAAGATCCAGGAAGACTCTGGATAGACAACTTGCTCGCTCCTCCATGCTCCTGCTGCCACTTCGGCCACACCCTTTCTGGTTTTAGCCCAATCCTGCTGCAGCTCCTCATCCATGGCTCTCAACCCCCTCCACCCACCCACCCATTCCACTCAGCTGCTGTGGAGGACAAGTGTTAATTCCAAAGGCTGCACAGACGGTGGTGGAGGGAGGATTAGAACACCCAGCACCCCACACTACTCCTCGCTTCCACTGTTTGTCAGATAAAATTGAATATTGAAGATTGAAGATTAAGGACCTGCTCCACTGAAGTCTACAAGAGTTTTGCCATTGATTTAAATGGAAGCCTGATCAGACCCAATGAGCAACTGGTACATTGAAGTAGCAGTTCTCAACCTTTTGTCACCTCGAAATCTACTCATGAATTCTTGCTCTGAGCACAATTTTTTAGGATAGAGTGGGCCTTGATAAGAAGCTGCTTGTGGATGCTGGGTCACAAAGACAGAACCACTGATTTATACTTTAAGCTCCTCAGGGTAGGACCCTGGCTTTCATGGTCTACGGACGTCCCTAGCAAAAACAGTGGCACGGTGGAACATTCTATGTAATATGATTCTAGTATTGTCACTCTGAATGTCTGAGTCAGTGTGAAGCAATGCAAACAGTTACAAGCATGGTTAAGAACTCTTTTTGTTCAGAATATTACCAGGCTAAATCATCACTGGGATTCACAGTCTGTTACAGTCTGATTTTTACGTTCTCAGCCATTTTGACTTAACTAATTACACCCATGTGACAGCAAGGCATGCATCTATACCATGCCACAAGTTCTAGACCATTGTGATATCAGAGGCTACTCAACCAATTGCCATCCTTATTCTACAGCTAGTTTGCATACAAGTGTTTCATTGTATGAGGGAGATTGCACAGATGATGGATTATGGCCCAATTGCCACACCTATATGACAGCACAAACTTTCAGCTACTAGGACTGAAAAACAATGACATCATCTGAAAGCTCAGCTACAGATGTCAGTCCCTAAAAGAATATTCTATATTGTAAAAGAATATTCCATGTTGTAGCATGTGTCTTGACATCTACACGCTGCAGTGAAAGAGACTGGTCTGTACACAGAAGGGATGACATGGGAGATCTCACCTTTTCTCTCTCCCGTTTTGTAATGAGGGGTCCCAGAAGCATAGATTTCTGCTCTACTCCTCTTTCCTTCCCTTCCCATTAAATACACTTCTTTGTAACGTTCTTGTGAAGTCTGGTCCAAAAGAAACTCAGAGCTTTTATTTTGGAGGCCTGTAACACTTACTGGCAAATGGTTTGTTCATTATCTGCCAAAGGCAAAGCTGGAAGGCAGCCCACAGGCCAACAGTAAATCAATTTTGAGGCACCACTGCTACAGATTTGTAGAGGATTCTTGTTATTACGTGAGACATCTCTACTGCTCAAAATAGCAGGATGGTTTTCTTACAGTTTTACAGAATACCTATTGCATTTAAAAGAAGTATCACTCACTATTCAGCAGAACTGTTAGTTATGAGGACCGCCCCACAAGTGTTTTCTCCCATTGTAGCTGCCTGAATTGTGTATGTTTCTGAAGCAGGTGGGATGGTCCTATCTAAAGCTGGAAGCAGTGGAGGTGGCATCACCATCCAGGGAAGTCACAGCTGGGCCCTGAAGCCACTACTAACGGAGGAAGAGGAATTTGAAGTGGGGGTGGCTGACAGAGATATGTGTGCATTACCCACAGCTGATTCATGGATCCTGATCCTACCCTGCACAGCAAATATAGAGATTACCTGTCAGGAGAGTTAGAGAGCTTGGCAGCTAGTTTCTTGGCAGCAGTAGCGGCTGGGAGGGCAGAATGTGACCAGAAAATTACTCAAAAAGGGTATGTCCCACCCAGCATGTGACACTTGAGGAGTACTATGTCCTAAAGCATCCTTACTGCTGTAATGCATGGGAAAGAACTCGCACCTGTTTCATAGCAAACATGTCCTCCAGTCCCTTACCTGCTGCGTAGAGAGGGATGTACATAAGGAACAGATAGCCTCAGCATCTTCTGAAGTTTTCTTTTTGAGCTGAAGCAGTTGTGCTGCCTGGATCAGGGGTTCCACTGTCTCTGCTGCTCCACTCTGTTGCAAATTCTTCCCACGCAACCATTCCTCCAGCTGGCTTATGTTATACCTGGCCCCACACAAGTAAGATGTCAGTTGAAAGTTTCCTTCTGAGGGCTCATTTACTAGTTTAAGAAACATTGCATTGCTGGAACGAGTGGAGTTTTTGATGCAGATGTGTGATGCGTACTGATTAAGTGGTCTTGAGAACCAGTACAAACTCCTGGACTCCACAAAACCACAGGAGAATATTAATAAAGTTACGGGCTAGATTTTATCTAGCTGTGTAAAGGTAGAAGGGCACAAGCAGCTAGATTTTCAAAGGTATTTAGGTGGCTGGTGTGGTTTTGAAAAGTACCTAAAAGCAAGTTAGGCACCTAACTTCCATTGATCTCAATGTGAGTTAGTTAGTTAACCTGCTTAAGGGCTTTTGAAAATCCCACTAGGAGTCTAAATACCGTTGAAACTCTGACCTGAGGTGCCTCCCCCAAACTCCGGTGCCCAAGCACAGTCCTAGTCTTTCTGATCTCCGCATGCAAGCAAAATATCATTAGGAGTTTGTTTTTAAATCATCATCAATGTTTATCACAAAAAGCAGTTGAAGGTTTGTGCCATGGCAGGTAAATTTTCATTGCTGTTTTGTACGGTTGCACTAAATGGAATTCCCATAATCACAGCAAATTAAATACCTATTAAGATAGATACTAGGCACCTGGAGCTGATTCTGTAATCAGATCCACGTGGACAGACCCTTGTGCCTGCATGGAGCCCATCTGAAGTCAACAGGGATATACGCACAGGCTCATAGGTCTGTCTGCATGAACCTAATAGCCTCAGATATTACTATGGTGGGCACGTTAGAAGTGTCTGTGATACTGCAGTACAGATGGGCACTGCAAAGAGCATTTAAATCAGAAACACAAAGCGAACAATCTGTTGCAGTTATTATGCAATTGGAATTCACTTTATATTCTGCTCCTTCCTTCCTGCTTTTATTCCTGGACTTTTGTGGTTTCTGATGCATTCCCTGTTTTAGACTCAGACTTTAAGGTCAGAAGGGACCATTATGATCATCTAGTCTGACCTCCCGCATGATGCAGGCCACAAAAGCTGACCCAACCCCTTTCCCTTGACTCTGCTGTTGAAGTCCCCAAATTTTGTGATTTAAAGACTTCAAGTCGCAGAGAATCCTCCAGCTAGCGACCCCTGCCCCATGCTGCGGAGGAAGGCGAAAAACCTCCAGGGCCTCTGCCAATCTACCCTGGAGGAAAATTCCTTCCCGACCCCAAATATGGCGATCAGTAGAACCCCGAGCATGCAGGCAAGATTCTCCAGCCAGACCCTCATTGGCCATTGATACTATTGACCAGCGATGGCACGCTGATGATTTGACTAAAATCACGTTATCCCGTTAAACCATTCCCTCCATAAACTTATCTAGTTTAATCTTAAAGCCAGACTGGTCCTTCGCCCCCACCGTTTCCCTCGGAAGGCTGTTCCAAAATTTCACCCCTCTGATGGTTAGAAACCTTCGTCTAATTTCAAGCGTATTTCACACAGCTTTGCTGATCCCATAAAATTCCCTCCTTATTTCTGCTGGAATATTTAGTCTACTACCTTCCCCACTGTACAAATTAACAAGTTGCCTGTACATAAGCAGGTGCCCTCCCATCACTGTCTCAGCCAATGTCCTACCTGAGCTGCATACCAGTGCTCCACGAACAGACATCTTTTCTCAGCAGGAGGTTGTTCAGCGTTACTGCATTGATCATGTAGAAGAGCTGCTTGAAGACTTGCTGAATAATCTCCGGGTCCAAGCCCTGGTCACACATGATGCTGTGAAACGTATTCAGTTGGCGAATGACTGCGTCTAAGCTGTAAGAGTTGTCACCATCTACCATGCTGGATGATCGGTTCCTGTAGCCCATTGGCTTCACGCCTGACAGACCCTGGATACTCTCATTTTCCAACATTGCAGACACTGGGGGGAAAATTTCAGAAAGGAATGGGGACAAGGCCTACATTTCCCTACAAGTCACCAGGAACGATTTGTTAGATTACCTGTAATCTGTGGTTAATTTTATGTAGTTGCTAATATGCTGCATTCTACAAAACAAGACAATATTATGGCCTAACAGTATGAGGAAATGACTGGGATCCAGGAACTCTCAATTTCTAATCCCAGCTCTGCCACAGATTCCTTCTGTGGCCTGGGGAGAGTCATTAACATCTGTAAATGGGGATAACTAACTTACTGTACTTACCTCGGCAGCGTACTTCAGTTAGGAAGATTAATTAGTTAATAGCTATAAAGTAATTTGAAGGTGAAAAGTCCTATGTATTAATGTTAAGAAGAATTTACTTAACATACTGTGAAAATTACAAATACCTCTGCCCAGAGCTATAATAAACTCTCCTTTTAGTCCCAACCTGTAGCCTTAATCAAGTCTACATTTAAAGTGATTAAGTGGCTGGGAAAGAAGATTAAAAGAAATAAATCTGTATCCATTGGCTAAGTAATGATTAATGGAGGGATATGACACGTCTCTCCAAGGAGCAGAAGGCTGCACACGCTGAGATGGTACAGTCCGGTACAAGCAGGTATAGGTAGGAGGGGTGTAGTAACAGTTTTAGAAGAACATAGGAAATGTTTACACTAACAGTCTCCCAAGGGAAGTGGTGGAAACCTCATAGCTAGAGAATATATATTGTTGAAGGGAGAGTCCTTCGCTGGCAGAAAGATGGACAAAGTGACTGAGATTTTTGGTCCTACAGTTGCACACAAACTTCATATCCACGTCAGTGTCTGGAATGGAGGACTGGGATTAGAAACAATGTCATAGCTCCACTTCTTGGCACTACCAGCTCCCCAAAAGGAGGAGGAAGACAGACTATTCCATCACTGGGAAAAATCCCATTGACTTTCCCTTCAGTTCAAGCACTGTCTCATTCATGAACTTTATAAATAAAGCCACCAACCACAGTGGCCTTCTCCAGAGCACTAGGGATATATTTCTTAAACTGTTATCTGTTTTATGCCACCACATGCTTTCGTTTGGGTGAGAAGAAGTGTTGCTAACACAGAGCAAAGGTCTCATATACACTGTCACATAATATAAATACCCCAAACATACCTATCATGGGTTGCAACATGCCTTCTGCTATCTTAAAGAGCTGCTGATAGATCTGAATGGAGAGGTCACTTAAAACCTGCCGGTACTCCGTGAGGTCAAAATTCTTAAGACAGTGCTCATTCTGCTTAGCGGTATTTTGTGTCATAAAACCCTAAAAACAAAACAAAACAAAAAGAGAGACCAACCCCCCCCGTTCTGTTATTCCGCCTAATAACAGTCCACTGACATCACTGCATAAAGGCCTGTAAAAGTAAATGAAAGTGTAATGTTTCTAGAATGCTACCTACTGTAGATTTTGGTCTTAACGGTTGAAAAAAAGATCAAGACTCAAAAAATCACCTACGATTATTCAACAGCTTATTCATAAGTTATTTGAATTTTTTAAAATGAAATATCATTAAGTAATCAGCTTCATTTTAATTTCAGCAAGGGGAAAGGAATGCCAATTAATTAAAAGATAAAGCATGTTTCCCATTGAATTGAAAATGACTGTTTCAGTTCCCTATTAAACACTAGGCTACTCATTTGTTATATCATGAGCACATACTTATATAGAGCCACCAGGAGCCACATATTTTAATCTTCAAGTTAAAACTTCTTTGTAAGAACGGAAATATTTGCATGATAATAAAATATTTTGACCTCTTGGTTAACTTATGAATTATACACTAAAATACCTGATTTTTTGCAGGTGTCTCCCAAAGTTTTCAGCTCTGCTTTTAATAAACAACTTGAGAATTCCCCTGCAGAACTGGAATTAATTTGCAAACTGGACACCATCAAATTAGGCCTGAATAAAGACTGGGAGTAGATGGGTGATTACAAAACCTAATTTCCCCCAAACTCATTTCCCCTACTGTTACTCACACCTTCTTGTCAACTGTTTGAAATGGGCCACTCTCATTACCACTACAAAAGTGATTTTTCCTCCCTTGATATCCTACTGTTAATTGAATTGTCTCATTAGACTGACCTCCCACTTGGTAAGGCAACTCCCATCTTTTCATGTGCTGTGTATTTATACCTGCTACTGTATTTTCCACTCCATGCATCTGATGAAGTGGGTTCTAGCCCACAAAAGCTTATGCCCAAATAAATGTGTTATTCTCTAAGGTGCCACAAGGACTCCTCGTTGTTTTTGTTAAATGCAGTACTGCTACAGAGACAGCAGAGGGCATACAGAAGCACAAACCACTGTTACTGATCAAGCCTTACCCATACTATTCCTTTCATACTATATACAAATTATTGGCTATACAGTGTCTCCCACATTAGAATCTACAGAAACTTGACAGATAATTTGATTCCAAGGAAATATTGGGCCTAAACAAATATTCTTGCCTGTATCCTTTGAAGCGTGACGGCTGGCTATGTTTAACACAAATCGAGAGTGAATTAGAAGGAAACTACACAAGCATCTCTATGTTCCAAATTTTGGTACCATAGTATATGGCTGTACCTAAAGTAGTGTCAACATCCCAGTGGACAGGTACCATATAAATATTTTTTATATTACCAGAACTGCGATAATCTGATTTGAACACAGATTATCAAAGTTGATTGACACTAAACTGAACAGGTGTGAAAACTGTGACACTGTATCAAGAAGACTGGTATAAGAGATTACCTCCTCCCTGAAGAAACTTTACATTATGATTAATAGTTTTTGAAATCTCATGCACCTCAGAAGTTCAGAAAATTGAGCACAATTTAAGAAAAAGCAATAACTTTAAGAAAAAAAAATGTAAACCCATTTTTTTCTGTTTAAAAATCATCTTAATGAAGGGCCCAATCCTGCAAACTGACTGCATTGAAGTCAAGGGGAGGGCTCTCAGTATTGGACCCAAGAGAAGATTTTTTCAATCACAGAACAGCTAATTGTGAGTTTGACCTTTGAACATTGCTAGAACTAGAGGGAAAAGTTTTAAACTAAGGGACTGATATTCTACTGCAACAAGTTTTACACCAGTATTCCTCTACGAACTTCACAGGAGCCACTCCTGAGTGACACCAGAGTCAGTGAGCAGAGACTCGGGCCCTTGTTGTAAGAATCTCTCAAAGCTTTTTACCATTTCAGCACGATTATTGATAGTTTAACATCCTAGTTTGACCCCAGGTATGGGGTGCCTGGAGATGAGCACTTAAGTGGAATGAACAAGAGATTTCAAAACGGGGTGAACGTTTTTCTGAAGCTCTGTTCTTTACATAAATGTCTCACCGTATCCCCGCTGTACTGCTTTAGACAATGTAAGAGGCGACAGGTGTTAGCCAACCAAAATGACGTCATCTGAAAGTCATCATTGTGTTTCTGTGAAGAGCAAAATTAACATGTTAGATTCCTCTTTGGCATATGAAGCTGGTCTATTCGGACAAGGTGGTTGTCCTAATAGCAGAACTATAACCCTGTGTACAACACATGCAATGAATGGCATGCTATTTTCATTCCTGCATGAAATCTCTGTTACCTTCTGTTACCATGGCTGCTACTAAATTCTGCTCTTAATTAGAGCAGTGTAACTCCAGAGTAATTCCATTTGAGTCACTGAAGTTGCTCTGAATTTGCAACAGTGCAGCACAAAGCAGAACGTGGCCCATATAGTAAGATTAGTTAATCAAATCACATGCTTCAAGGTATAAACAAATCACCTGCATGGATTAGGAAGGATTCTCCACCAACACAAATGACACTGTTCATTTGGTTAGATGCATTGTGTTAGTTTGTTTTGCCATTCTCTGAAGCATGAGATATAGGCCACTGACAGAAACAGGACACTGGATTTGATGGTCTAATAGCTATGTGAGACATCAAGAGATGTGGCATTGAGCATAAGTTTAACCTGTATCGCTACTGTATTATATCTGACGTGCCCTAGGGCCTCACTCTCAGTGCGGAGCATTCTGTTTAACAAAAAGCTTCCTTAACCTACAAAAGCTGAGAGGCACCACCGTGTGGCCTAGTGGATTGAACACCTGCACAGTCACCAATAATTTTAAATTCCAATCCTACTTTGACAACGCACTCGCTGCCATCAGGCAAATCACAACCTCTCGGTGCCTCTGTTTTCCCATGTACAAAATGGATATAAACCCACCTCCCTTACGAGGCAGGCGAAATAGCAATTCGTGTTAGTACAGCAATTTGGAAATGAAAAGCACGACAGAAGTACTCAGTATAATTCATAATTCCATTTTTGTAGTTCTTTACTGTAGTGCAGCTAAACCCCGGAAGATTCTTTGGCTAAGAACCGAACGTTAATTAGGATGAGATGGCCCTGCTTGTTCTGGATCTTTAATGATTCATCCCACTGCAGAAATTTCATTCTTTGTCTTTGCTTGAAATGAAGCAGGGCCTAGTTGAAAGAGATTGGGAGAAACGGTTATAAATCAGAGTCTATTTTGGGCTGGAGTGTCGTGGACATTAAAGCGATATGTGACCAGCACATTAGGTTATAGCACAGGTACATAAAAGAGCCAGCCTCCCCTGTTCTCAATTCAGGTGATTTAAGAAGCAAAAGCCAGAAGGGAAGTAAAACAATGAGTTAGCAGGTCAAGAAGCCAAAAAAGAGACTAGTGGCAGAATGAGTTGTGTTCTATGGATGGTTCACTCACTGAGCATCTCTCCTATCTGTAGAAAAATAATTTACATCTAAGGGCTGGTCTACACTGGGGTGAGGGTGGGGGAGGGGTCGAGGTAAGGTACGCAACTTCAGCTACGGGAATAGCGTAGCTGAAGTTGACGTATCTTATTTCGACTTACCTCCTGTCCTCACGGCGCGGGATCGACGGCCGCAGCTCCCTTGTTGACTCCGCTACTGCCGCTCGCCCTGGTGGAGTCGACGGGAGCGCGTTCGGGGATCGATATATCATGTCTAGACAAGACGCAATATATCGATCCCCGATAGATCGATCGCTACCCACTGTTCCGGCGGGTAGTCTGGACGTACCCTAACTCTTCGATGATTTTTAAAACCCACATCTACTGGGACAGTTTTATTATCTATATTTAGTTGACTTTAAAAGAAAATCCCAGAGTAAAACAAACAGCAATAGTCAATGGTAATATCATCATGTCAATATTATACTCGGGGCATGAGTTTGTTGAATATTTGCATGATTGCCATCTGAATCTATAAAATGAGACATCTTTAGGTACCTATTTCAACCTCAGAACTAGAGTGTTACATCACATGCAGCCCCAGAGCTCATTTTAATACAAAGAAGACATACCTTTAATACTTTCTTAATGCCGTTTATGGTGGAGGTGAGTAAGGAGTGCACTTTCTGGTCGTCATTGATGTAATCTGCATGCCTGATGCACATGTAGAGGATGTAAGCAGGAAGACATGGAACTGTGGCAGAAACTGTCTGCGGTTTGAGATCTAGAAGTGGAACAAAACAAAAGGGAGTCTTCTTACAACCTAACTTTTGTTAGCTGAGCAGGAGAATCAGAAACAGTAGAGGTGTGTGGAAACCAACATCTCACATATCTGGGAAAGATCAGTTCTGAATGTTGCAACTTAAGCTCATCTCTGAGAAATTCCTGAGCTTCTTGAAAATGCTTCATACAAGCTGCCTCGCTATCGTGTACAGAAACCACTCCAGAAATACTATCTACTAAATCTACTCTTCATCAACACGCTGAATCAGGATAGCGCGTGGTGGAATTTACTAAATATTTAATGTGAAAGCAGGGATTGCCCAAAGAGGAGGAACTTTAAAAGTTACTGCTGTGATCTGGTACCATTCTTCATTTACTTTTTGTAGCGTTTCACTATACGCGGGTGTGATAACAGAAATCATAAACACTAATGCGTAGTGAGGCAAGTGTGACAAAAACCTGAGTATTGGATCGTGGAGCATGTGCCAGCAGTGGCTCCAACCAAAGCCTTCAGCATAAGTAGCGCTCAAGAAGCTGCATATTGCAGAGACCTCAGAATGGCTTAGATGACAAAATGTTTCTGTTCCACAGGCCTAAAAGAGGCTGAAGGTCTGTATTGTAATATCCCTTTTCCATGTGTCAACCCATCATGGTGTAAGGTTGACAATTATTGCCCACTTAAGGAATTACAGCTTCATTTTAGCATTTTCAATACATTGTCATCCTTGAGTAAGAATTATATTTAAGGACAACAAAAGAATGAGACAAATTGGAGGTGAATTTGTCACTGGTGTAACTCCATTGAAGTCAATGAATTTCCTATGAAGGCATGAATTCTGTCCATATCGTTTTAGAACACTAAACGGCACTGAATTGAAAGCACACTACTAAGTGGAAAGGGAAAACATGAGGATGGCTGCTTATATGAGAGAGTTGGATAAAGGAGGTTCTTGATCTGACCAAAGCACTGACTACTCTTGTTTTTCATTCTCTCTTTCGGGGCTCAATGCTGCAAGGTTCTGAGCATCTCGCGCAGGGGCCTCTGGACACTCACAGTTCTAAGCAAACACACATGGTGCTGGGCTTCACCTAGAAATAGTTCCAGATTTCTGGGCCAGGGGAATCTCAAGTCATGTGTCACAGATGCTGGTTACTATTTGTTGGAAGACGATCAGAAGTGTGGCTAATTACCAGTCCCTCAGGGGTTTGCTGGGCAGTTTGAAGGGATTATTCCCAACACTGAAATCAACATGATTTAAAAAAACAAAAACAAAAACCCTCCAAAACCCTTTGTTTTTATAAAATTCTTGAAACAGTTTGAGAGATTTCCCCTGGCACTGTTGGTGCTGCCCGTTCTCAAACATAATGGAACTCTTCACAAGTGAGGAGCAGCATTTATGTGCCGCCAAACCCATTTCTAGTATGCTACTATTTACATGGTACCAAAAGTGTGCTAAATGTGTGAAGATATGGGGCACAGCACTGAAGAGGTTCAAACAGGGGCTACCAACTCCAGGACACCAGATTTACTTCACTGATTTGGAGAAAAAAAATCCTCTCTTCTGGAACAATCACTTTTCCTTGAGTCTGTATTATCCTCTAATTTTTGGATTCATAAAATGAAAGTCACAGGTTCCCTTTACAAATTATATTGAGAAGCTTCAAATTTGTAAATTCAAAGTGGGAGGAACCTCCATCCTTATCCTTACCCTCCCCCTGCTTACAAGGACATGCACACATAAGATACCAACATAAAACAGAAGCTATTAATATAGAATATAAACCCAAGCGAGGACTCAAGGTTGGTTTATTTACTGCTTACCCTGTGCTATATCTGTGCACATCAGAAATAACTGTGCTCATTATACTCTAACAAAATACTAAATGAATGAAACATTCCAGCACTTGCTTTTCAGGAATGATTGGAGAATCAGGTACAGAACCCCATTGCTATTAACCTGAAAACAAATTTTTAAGTCTGAAAAAAGAAAGTTATAATCAGTAAAACACACGATCCATTCTTTTCTTTGTAATTATGGACTTCAGACAATTTAATCTAAGGGGAAAAAAAGTCAAAGCTAGCGGAGAATTTATGCCCTATTCAATAAAGCATTTAAACACGAGTTTAAATCCATTCTTATTCTGCAAAGCACTTAAGCAAATTTTTAAATAGTTTGCTGAATCAAGGTCTTAGCTAGGTAGCTGAGTACCACATGCCTTTAATATGCTCAGTTGAGAGAGGTTTTACAAATATCAAACTATGTTATACCTTGAAATAAAGCAATCAAACTCATTTGAATGGTTAAATACACACACACACACACACACACACACACAAAATATATATATCTCCTGGAGTGATACAAAAATAAATTGGGTTAGTATTTCATATTTTAATGGTTTAGAAGGAAACGGGAGAGGGAAATGGAAAGAGAGGCAAATAAGGTCCTAACCTGTAATGAGGTTTCGGATGAGAAGTGGCTCATCTTCCTTGTAATATTCCAACATTCCCTGGAAATCTTTTTCCTTCCGTTGGACAGTGACCTGCCTGGTAAGCTCATGTCGCCTCCTCTCTGTCTGTGCTGTAGCTTGGGTCGCTGTGATGAGAAAGAGACACAGCTGAATGAATCACCGAGCACAGTACTTCCATGATAACTATGCATTACAGGTCTGATCCAAAGTCTGTTGAAGTCCTTTGTGTCTTTCCTTTGACTTTAACGGCCTTTGGATCACCCCTGTGTGAATGTGTGACATGAGTTTGTTATAATATTAGCTGCTTTAGATAGACAGATAAAGGACCAGAACCATAACTTGAACTCCTCATTCGGGCAGAACTCTCACTGACAAAGTAAAGGGTACAAGATAAGGCCTAAAAACCTACAAACATTAGTTCCTTTAATAAATGTAAGATTCACTGGACAATATTCAGAAGATGGTGACCTTACTGGAATCTTATGAATGTATTACTAACACTAACAAAAGCCAGGCTTTGGGAAAATATGCGTAAGCAACATATCTTGTCGCAGAATGCACAGCAAAATTAAAAACTACCGTGTCACGCTGCTGAGGATTGTACCTACATACAATTTTAATCAAATGGAAAATTATGAAGGCCTAATGCAAGTAATGGTAAATGTCAGTCGGATGCATGTAAATTACAGTGACAAAAGCCATCTGCACCAGCTGTGCTACTGTGAAATTCCCTGTTTATTCAGCTTAATTTCACTTAATGTCTAGTTTTCTGAAATCAGTTCATAAAATCAGAGCAACATAGTTTATCACTGTATCCAGTGAGGAAGAGAAATAGTTTCTATGCCATATAGATCTCGTCTCCATATTATTTTCTCATCAAACTTGGGGCATTTTTCAACAACCTTTCTAAATATCTTTAATCCCCGTATTAGTCACAGAACAGAATTACTTAAGAGTAGGTGGAATTTCCTTTTGAAACACTACATCAGCCACAATATACACTGCATTAAAAGAGCAAGGGCCACTTAGAGTCATTAAAAGGACCGTTTCAAATCCCACATCATGTACCAAATATGTCAGGTAAATGCCTTCTAGTAAGAGCTGAACATCCATTCTCGCCTCAATTCTGTGGATGATTTATCAGGTTTAAGATGATCCACATCAACAAATCCAGGATCTTTGGAAGAGGTTGACGATACAGGGACTGACAACGTCCACTGAAGACAATTGAAAGATTTCAGCATAATTTGGGAAATAACTTCCCAGTTATCTCCACCCTTTGGTTTAGGACCATACATTGAGGATGGATGAGGTGACTGACTGAAGTTTTTTTTATCATAACGGTAACTGAGACTAAGGTTCAAAAGTGCCCTAAGCATGGCTTGGGGTGGGGTGAGGGAGGTTAAAAACGTGGGACCCAATTCTGTTCTTTCACACCAGGCCAGATCTCAGTCCATTGAACTCAATGACTTCACCCATACAGTAAGGTGGAATGACACAGAATTTGGCCATTAGAGCTGAAGCAGAAGTTCTTGTGCACATCCATCTGAAGAGCAATGCATACATTTCACCTGTGTCCAGCTGTTCCACTATAGAAAGCTGCTGGGCTCATCCCCTGCCCAGAGTATCGTACCAAAATAGAATACAGAAGAATTACAATTGGAGAGGTCACAGAGACTCACTGGGCAACAGAGAGCTTTGTGGCAGCTGCAGAACAGAGTCTCCATTTGTTATGCCTATTATACGCACGCCAAGAAGTTTGACTCCTCCCTCTTGCTCTGAAGCTAGGCCTCCTCCATGAAGAATGAAGCTTTGAGAAAGAAAACCTCTACAATGACCTGCATTGAACTCCTAAATTACTTGGAGAAGAAACTGGTGACTAGTTTGTAGGATGACAAAGAAAAAAGATGAGGAGTATCTGACAAAAGTGTTAACTTTTAATTACATTTAGTAAAGACAGACATAATTCTGAACGAGATCAAAGAAGAAAGAGCCTAAAAAAAAGTCTATGATGATGGCTCTAGGCAAATATTTTTGTGACGGTCATAGCACTAACTCCAAATCCCAAATGTTGCTATGGAATATGGGGGCTGGTATCTGGTCCTGAATGCGTGCATGCCTTTTGAGGCTAGGCCTGCATACATAGGAAAGAATGTCATTGAAACACGTAGCTGAATGGGCAGTGTAACAGTAATGAAGAAAGTGCCTTAAGACTACTGAACAAAGGTCCCAAAGAAGGGGCTGGGGGACGAATAGGAAGCAAACTCATTGTTAGACATCTGAAATATGGAAGATGAACTACAGAAGAGGATGGTGCTATTTTCTAGTTATGCTTCAATACTATAGAAAACCTGCATACAACTAAGAGGATAATCCAAGGAAACCCATCCTGAAAGGTGAAAGAAGGATGGCCAAGGAAACCTAAGCTACATGTAATGGCTTGTAATGCTACATGTAATGCTAATGTAGTGTGTGGAGTATAAATCTACTGTGCACCAGCAAGCTGCGCACTAACTGTCCATGTGGACCCTCCTACTGCACACTATAAATGCCCTAGTGTTCTTTGACATACTCCCGCTTCAAAGTAGAGTATGTCACAGCACACTAGGGAACTTCTAGTGGGCAGCAGCAAGGTCCACATGGACAGTTAGTGTACAGCACACTGTAGATTTACACCACAGTTTGCTGCACACTCACTGTTCATCTAGACAAGCCCCTAGAGTGCTATAGGGGAAGAATAAGGATTAAATGGATAGACCACCCTAGGGGGTTCTTGAGGCCTAAAGAAATGCACCTCCAGATGCATGTTTAAAAAGTCCAGTATAACAGCAGCAATGTGATGGGTTGTGATCTTTAAACTCCTTGTTCCATAGTCTCTAGGGCTGCAAGTTCAATGGGTCAGGAATCCTCAGGAGAAAAAAAAGAATAAGGGCATCAGGATGAAGGGATTCAACCTGCTAGACGCATTTAGAAGCTTGTGGAGGCCTGGAGAGCTCTTCTCTCTCTCAGATGAGGCAAGGGGTCTAACTGTTATACAACCAATAGGCCTAAATTGACATTTCTTCGGACATGAGCATTCAGGGCATTACTGTGACCTGGCATACACTGGAGAAGAGAAAAGGACCCAAATCAAGGCCAGGTCCTAAGATTTCCTTATTTCCAACAAAGTCACTTGTTTTGCCTGGCTCTGTTGAAGTCACTAGAGTTACACCAGGGATGAATCTGTCCCCAAGACAATTTAAAAAAAGGAGACATACCAAATGCTCAAGCGACAAATGTTCAGAACTTGGAATCTGAGATATGTCCAAAAACGCTTAGGTGCAAGACAAGTAAGTGCTCACTTAAAACAGGTACTAGTGAAAACAAGCTTTGATTGCCTCAAGCAGCTATCCATTTTGCAGGTGCATGTTTTACATTCGAGCACAACTAAGGTGCCAAGTTATGATTATATGACCATGAGGGTAACACCTCCAAGAAAACAGACCACAAACACACTGAATGCAGGAACGTCAAGGCCCAGATACCGTTAGGAACAGTGAAGTGAGAGTCATGCACATTGTTTCTATACGAGAGAACTGACAGGCACGTATTGGAAGTGGGAGGAAAAGCTTCTGAGAATGACGTGCAGTGATCCTTAGGGGTGTCCATGGGACACCTACAGGGCTGGCGCTTCCATTTAGGCGACCTAGGCGGTCGCCTAGGGCACCAGGATTTGGGGGGAGCGGCAATTCGGCGGCGGGGGGGCGTCCTTCTGCGCTCCGGGTCTTCGGCGGCAATTCTGCAGCGGGTCCTTCACTCGCTCCGGGACCCGCCGCCGAAGTGCCCCGAAAACCGGGAGCGCAGAAGGACCCCCCCCACCGCAGAATTGCCAACGATGATGACCGGGAGTGCGGAAGGACCCCCACCTAGGGCGCCAAAAACCCTGGCACCTACATGCTTCTCTGTGGTGTTGGAGGTGGAGACATAAAGCCACAGAACAAAACCCAGAGACCTAGACTGAGCCTAGAGTAACAGAATTCCATTTCCCCAGAGAAGGTAACAAAACCAGAATTACCTTCAAAATCCTGGACCTTCTTCATGTAAATCTTCAGCTGTTTCTTCAGCTTCTTCTCATTCTTTTCTAGTTTTTCTAGTAACTCTTTGAGATCCTGAAAATTAGGAAAAAGGGTATTTAAAAAATTGCCCCACTGGCTGATCAGGACCCAGCCCTCTTGGATACAAAGACACTGAGAAGTACATATATGCTGTATTGAAGCATGTTAAAAGGTGTGTGCAAATGCAACACTCTGCAAAGCTTCCCGGAGAATAGCGGTTTACATCTTTCCATTGATAGATATTTGTACTATGATCTGGATCCCTGAAAACATGCAGCACTTCAGGGTCAATTTCTGCAGCAAAGATAAGAAAACATCTGCCTTTCAGACTTGTCATGTCCACTGCCACCTGCAGAATTCCTGTGGCCAGGAATCACCCAATCACCAGGGAGCTTGGAAGAACAGGGTCAGAATGGCACCTGTACACCCCTACCTGCAGAAAGCTTGTTTATTCCGAGGTACTGAAAAGTTAAAAAAATTAGCCCATCTATGCACATCCAATGTTTAAAAAAAAAGTATTGATTTGTCTTTGCAGAGGCCATTTTAGTCAGTGTCAGACGAATCAATCATGTAACCTGAGCTGCTTCTTTTCATGGAAAAGTAGAGAAAGCCTGCTGTCAAGTTTCTCCTGCACACCGGTGAGAGAGCGGGAGAAAATGGCAGCTTTCAAACAGTTTCCTACATGATTATTTTAAAGAACATCTTTCTTCTCTCCCTAGCAGCAACCTTCTGATCCAGAATTTATGGCGTGAGGCCCTGATGCTATGAACTTCTGAGCTCCCTCAATTCCCAATGAATCTAGTGGGACTGAGAATGCTCAGACTCTTGCATGTTCAGGCCCTCAATGACTGCCTTTAAAAAAGTCTTTTAAAATAATGTTGCCATGGTATTTAAAGCATGACTCTGCTCCAAACAGTGACTCCAAAAAACAGCAGGAGGGAGTCCCTGTTCATTGCCTTTCAGTGACTCCCATAAAAAACCTACTCAGTTTACAAGTAGACAGATTATTTTTCCTAAGGCCTGGGCTACATACATTTTTTGTGCTGGTTTAATTATCTCAGGGTGTATGCAATTATTTTGGTTAAAAAAAGTCATACTGGTACAATCCCTAGTCTGGATGCAGTTTTATATCAGTAGAAAGGTGCTTTACAGCTGATTCTCCTTCCCATACAGGATTAGCTATAATGACACGCGGCACCTTTATACCGACATAATTGCATCTATACTAGTGAGGATGTAGTTTCAGCCGTACCAGTATAGTTAGAGCAGTACATCGTGTGTGTGTAGACAAGCCTGCAAACTCACCCTAGAACCTGAGACTCCCACCTCATGTCCCACTGCCAGAAACAAAGCGTTTGCAGGCCAAATTAGGCCTACAGTTATTCATGTGCTGCCTCTCACACATATAACAGGTCAGAATTTCACCCTGCAACTGGAACTTGATCATAATTTTTTTTCTTTTTTGATGATTGGTGAGCGAGGCGAGAATCCAGTTCCCTCTCCTACGGTTGTGCTGACTCTGGTGGTAGCAGGAGTAAACAGCAGTAAAACTTATATTTGTCATTGAAATCAGCATATGGGATTGTGAACACCCACAGGGCACAGAAGTATTGAGTAAGGAGGTGCCTAGTCTCACTTCAGAGTAGATCTGCACTTCACGTGCTTTTTGGAAAAGAAACTCGTCTACATCTGATTCTTCTTCCTAACCTCCGTATAGGGAGTCAACACTACAAAATGAAGTCGACCTAAGTTACGTTGACATACAGCCACTGCAGTAATTACATTGCTTTTTTCATGTCCACATTATGCTCCTTGTGTTGGCGGTGCAAGTCCTCCCCAGGAGCACTTGCACCGATTTAATTGTCAGGGTGGGGAATTGTGGGATGGCTTCTGAAAGGCAGCAACATAGAATCATAGAATATGAGGGTTGAAAGGGACCTCAGGAGGTCATCTAGTCCAACCTCCTGCTCAAAGCAGGACCAATCCCCCAACAGATTTTTACCCCAGTTCCCTAAATGGTCCCTTCAAGGATTGAACTCACAACCCTGGGTTTAGCAGGCCAATGCTCAAACCACTGAGCTATCCCTTCCCCGCAATGCAATGATATAAGCAATGCAGTGCCTACACTGACACTGCATCGACCTAGCTACATCACCCTAAGCGCTTCACTTCTCACAGTAGTGGAGTTAAGTTGGTGTAGCGGGCAAATTACATCGTCAGGAGCGACATTTTAGTATAGACACTTACAGAGCTAAGTCCATGAAAGCTGCCTTATGTCAACCTAACTCTGTAGTGTAGACTGGGCCTTGGGCTTTGTTATTCTACATCCTATATCCCCATGATATACTGCTGGTCATCCCCTCCCTTTGATGGCTATGTAAAGAGTTAATCACCCACTAAATGACTGATAGGCTCATGGTGCTGGGTTAGGATGGGCTGTTTTGTTGTCAAGGCATAAGCATAAATGCTATATATTAATCATTTGGCTGGATCCTGCTCCCATTCAAGTCAATGGCATAAGTGCCACCGACTTCAATGGAACAGGATAAGGGCTAAGCTTTTCTCCTTTATCTCTAGGGTTTGCTGCTGCTACCGTCACTGCAGGCAAGAGATGCACCTCTGCCAAGGGATGAAAGTTGAACGCCTCACACAGCGAGCAAGAGATTTTTGTTTTGCTGTATGACATACTTTTCCCTAACACAGAGGATTAAGAATGAGTTAACAGTTGCCCCCCAAATTGGTCTCATGGGGTCTCCTCTCTGAATGACTGTTTAACATCAGCTGAAGAGGAAATTCTTTCATCTGTCTACATGTTCACATAAATAAGCCCAGGTCTCCCGTTCCTGACTCCTCCTGGAAGTATTATGCAGTAGGTAATGATTTATAGTTTATCACCTCAGGGCTTTATTTCCTGGCTGCCATTCATATGTAAATGATTCTGACTTGTCTGTTTGAACATGATAAAGTTCTCCAAACAGACTCTCTTGAGTGAGGCAGCAGCATCTACCCACCCACATGGGCTCAGGAAATGCCAATGCTTATAAATAAGGCTACGCTTTTGGCACACAAATTTTTAATAAATTTCACAGCACAGGTGTGCAAAAGAATGAAAAGTCACAGAAAGGTCACCAAATAATGTAGTTTTTGCTACATTACCATACAGAAGACTATTGGGGGTGCTGAAGGTGAGGCACTGTGGGGAAGAGAAGATTTGGCAAGCAAGCCCACCCTGCATTCACCCTGCAGCAGCAGGTCCTAACACATGGGACGGGACCCCGATTCCCTGCTCTGGGTGTTGCACATGGAGATGCAGTGCCTCTCAGGTATGGCCCATCCACCCTTCCATAGATGGAGGGGCGGATGGGCCAAACCCAAATGGTGCTGTGACCCCGTGCACCAGGTCACCATGCCACTCAGTTTGGGGGCCTAATCAAATGTGTTTTTACAGCCATTTCCAAGATGTTACAGACTTTATTCAAATTCATGATTTCTGTGACAAAACCGTAGCCCTACTTATAAATAACGTTAATAGATTCAGAGGTTTAAGGCCAGAATGGACAACTATGATCATCTAGTCTGATTTCCTGCATAAGATGGACCATAACATTTCAGCCATTATTCCTGCTAGTGGAGGGAGTTATTCTTCCCCACTATGTATATTAAAGCACACAGGGCCAGACTGTGGCCTTAAGCCATTTTGCTTATGTCCAGAGAATGGCACAATGTCACTGGGTACATCACAAAATATGATCTTTTACAGCATGAGTTCTCCTACTCACCATCCAACCCTTATAAACCAGTGGTTCAGTGTTCTACAGCAATTGCCCACTATGTTGTTGGAGCACCACTGGGAGTGCTTGGGACCACTAGAGCATATAGCTTATGTGAAGGCAGCTCTGCTGGCTGGCTGGGTTCATATACAAGGGTGGGTGTGATGGGAGTACTTCCCATCTCACCTCTATCAACCACTGATCTGTTTTTACAACATAGGTCATGAAGGACAGTGGTTTTACATGGTCTCTTACCAGATTTTCATTTGTGAGACGTGTGATTTCTTGCTGGATGCCAAATTCCACCTGGGCCTCTGGTGGTAGCTGTAGGGTCTGGAAAAATGCCTGCTGCTGTTTCTCCATCTCTTCTCTCAGGGTTTCCATCTGGGTTTTCAGCGTTTCCACCTCCTCTTCGTGCTCTCTCCTCTGATCCTGAAGCTGGGCTTCCAGGAGCCTGATAAGAGGAGGAGTGAAGGGACCATTATGATAATCTATTCTGATCTTCTGTATTACACCGGCCAAAGTACCCCAGTAACTTCTGCATCAAGCCCATGACTTCTGTTTGAGCTCTAGCATATCTTTCAGAAAGACACCCAGTTGTGGTTTAGATTCAAGTGATGGGAAAAATGCTATGAAGATTCGTGTAGTTTTGTGGGGAGGGAGACAATTTGGTGCTATGGCCCTGGTCCACCACTCCCTGAAGTTAACTGAGGGACTCCCATTCACATGAGTGGGAACTGGATCAAGCTCTCAGTGTGCTACATGAAAGTTACACTTCTCCTACAAAGCAGCGGTAAGGTGTTTAGTTACTGTACATCCTTTGCTGAGAAACCCAAATATCTACAGATACTTTAAAATAACTAGATAAAAAACAGCCAAGTATGAATTAGTGAAGACCTAAGCCTAGATTTAAACAACCACCAGTGATTTCAGGTGTTTCCATTTTTAGATGCCCAATCTGAAACATCTTAAAGCAGCTTGATTTTCAGACAGTGGATGCGAAGCAATTTCAGGAAATCAGGCCGCTTTAAGTTGGCTTCAGCTTTGCACCCAAACACTGAGATGCCCCAAACCACTAGTCACTTCTGAAAATGTAGGCTTAGCTTTATAACCCTTTGCAGTGGAAAATATCACACTGACTCAGATACGGCAGAAAGACTGCAAGAAGTTTCCATTTTCCATTTATTTTTTATTCTTTTCTAAGTCATCTTGAAGAATAATAAGTTAAATAAACCCCTTAGAAAGTGCATCAAAGGAAAATTGAAACTGTGGCTTGGGGGGTGGTGGTGGGGGAAGGGGGTCCTTTAATCACAAAAGGAGAAGAATTCCATGTGGATGCACAGCATGTAGTTCTGTGCAGCGATAAATTAAAGCACAAGATGTACTTTCAGTAAAATGGACCGTATGAGCCATTTTTGCACATTTCTCTCTCCTTTTCCTCCCACACGCTTTCCTAATTCAAACGGAAGAACGATTCATCATGTAAAGGTTACTGCCCTCCTGAATGCGGCTGCACTGCTGGGTGTACTGATAAACAATGTTTGGCAAGTTAATTTATTTTTAAGGGTACCAATTATAGTGTACCAAATGGAAATCTCTCCCTTAGTGCTTTTAAGTATTCCAACAGGATCTAAACAAGATTACAAATGCTAGCAAAGTGGTTGCAGCAAGACTGAATGGTTTGAACAAGAGACTGAAAGTTACAAAGTCCAAAGATTTAGCTCTGTCTCTGCCACTGATTTCCTGTGTGGTCTTCAGCAAGGTACTTAAGCACATGCATGAAGTCTGGCACATGAGTCATCCCACTAACGTCAAGAGAACTATGCTTGTGCTTAAATGTAGACACGTGCTTATGTACTTTGCTGAATCAGGGCCTTAATTAGGGCAGGTCAAAAAGGTTTTCTATCTAAATTGTGCTTCAACAGAAAACTTGGTTTTCAACAAGCCAAAGTTTTTTGTTTTTTTGTGTGTGTGCAAAATGTCTGCTTTCCATGGAAAATGTTGTCTTTTTGATTTTCAGCTGAAAACTTTTCAGTTGTTCTGTTCAGCGGAGTCCAACCTCCTCCCCATTTTCTGCATATATATGCACACACGCACACACACACTTTATATCTGTCAGATGGAGATAATAATGAACCTGACCTCAATGACATATTGTCAGAGGTTAATATTGTGTTGGGCTTCGAAGGTGCAAAACCTTCCACTATGCAGAAAAGTACAAGTATTTTCATGATGCAGTTTCATATGGGATCAGGTTAGATCTGAACCAAACACACAGACAAATATGGTCCTCTTGTAACTGCTGTTCTGAGGAATATAGGCAGCCAATCATCCCCGTCATATTTTTCATATTATTCTCGAAAGAGCTGCTACCCACCCTCTGATTGCTTTCAATATTACTACTACTTTCCCCCTGATAGTGCTTTTCATCAGATCATTGCACTTTACAAACACTGATGGAGAGGCTCACAGCACCTCTCTGTGAGGCAGATAAGTATTATCATCCTTGTATTACAGAAGGATAAAGTGAGATGGTAGAAAGATTATCATGTAATTATCAGAAGTTCTGAGCACTCCAAATAGTATCAGAATTGGGAATAGGCTACTGGGAATTGGGACTCCTAGATTCTACTTTAACCATTATTCATCCTCCTAAAAGGTGATTAGTTTGGAGAAGTTATTACAGATGCACTGTCCTTGCACGGGGGACACTGAAATTGCAGGAATCACCTACAATGTTTCCCTCTGATATATTCATCCACAAAACAGGAGTGCATTGGAATGAGTGTCGGAGGTAGTAATAATTCTCCTTCTGGCACACTTCTAGACATTGGATTAAGTGGAAAAGGAGTAATCCAGGTGAATTTGAGCATGCAAAGAGGACAAAGAAAATACATTTAAAAGGGACTTAGCATCCTTTCTTACACGTTCATGAACAGAGCACTTTAATACACTTTTACATAAGGAGAAGTGCAGTCAGAGCTAAAGGGACTATAATTGTGACACTTGGGGCGAAACCCTGACTCCACTGAATTCAGTGGAAGTTATACCATTGACTTCAGTGGAGCCAGGAGTTCGTTCATAAAATACCATTGTTCCTCCCCACCAAATATAAGTATCTCTAAAGCACATTCACCCTAATCCAAAAAGGTGCTGAGCACTTGCAGTACCCACGGATAGGGTAAGGTTTCCCAGCACCTCTGGGAATCAGGTTCATGGACACAGTTTTAGTGTGGGATACAGTGATACATGCTTGCAGTAATGCTGCCGAACTGCATCCCAACCCAAACTTGAGTTGGTTGCTGTATTCCTAGAGACGGACATGAGTGCCAAGGTTTGGCTCAGGACCACAATTTCCCAAAACCTTAGAAAGGTTCCATCTCCCCCTCAAAGTTATGGTGGTTCAGCTTGGGTTAGCCCCATCTCCAATTCCTATTGTAAAGGACAGCGAGGCAGAGAGAGTACATATAAGCATATGGAAGAGGTGGGGGAAAGGAAAGAGGAAGAAGAAAAAAGCATTTGACCTGGCAACTTGCTTTAGACCCTGATAGGCCAAGCCGAGCTCTCCATCTTCATTGAGATAGCCCCAGTCCTCAGTCTTGCTAGAAATAAAGGGCAGAGAAAAGGGAAACAAGAGGACAGGAAAGAAAGGCAAAAGGTCAATTGCAAGAGAATGGGGGAAAGTAAGGAGTCCCCATTACACTCAGAAAAACTCTTTTAAAAAAAGAATAAGACTGTCACTAAGCTCTCTTTCTCCTTTGGCATCACTACTAAACTGTACATTGAGAGCCCGTCTGTATTCCTTGGTCAGAATTCTCTTCCTACCCCTGTACTATCACAGTCAAATGGTTGTGCCCCCTTCCATGGTAATACAATAGTCACCATCAGACTCTGCACTCCTCCACTCCCGGCATGGGTGGAGCCACTGTTGCCAGCTCACATAATTTTATGATGTCTTGTGTGATAGTTGCTGTTTTACTTCCAGACCCAGCTTCTGGAGAATCTTAGCTTTCATGTTTATAAGTGGTTAGCCTACATGGAGAAAAGCTGGGAAGTTTGAGCCAAATGAACTCAAAAGGCTCAAAAACCAGAAGGCAAATTAAAAGAAGCCAACATTTACTATTAAAATCTCATGATGTGGGGGGTGGGCATAACTCATCATTTTTAATGTTTGGGGTTGGCAACACTGGACTCTCAAGGTGATTGACTGAGGTAAGTAAGCAATATCATCCCTTTTCATGCAGAAAAGTGAAGCGACTTGCCCAAGATCACAAATGGAGTCAGAGGGAGAACCAGGAGTAAAACCAAAGTCTTCCGACTCCCAAACCTGCACTCAAGCCACTAAACAGTGTTGCCTGTCATGGTAGCAAACTGTGACGTTGCCAACACTGGCTTGTGACAGTCTATGTACAACTCAGACAGGTGGGAGCTGTAAAAAAGGATAATCTACTGTCACACAAGCATCATCGTAATGGAGAAGAGTGTGGTAGTTTGCCAAATCCTACATATTTCTAATTTGGTTGAGTGAGGCCGTCACTCTCTATGGCAAAGATTTTATGGATTCCTTTTCCTGGTGGACATGGATATTATCGATCTGGAGGCAAAAGGGGAGGATAAACAGTGGAATGAAAGAGTTAGGAAAGACGGAAGGAGGACAGAGAGAAAGAGCACAAGTATTGCTGTCCAGCTGAGCCACTGCACGTTGCTCCTTCAGTCAGTGGCCATGCCCCATACACGGAAGCCTAAAGGGACAATACTATGCCCAGCAGTCCTGACTGAGGATGCGGGGAAGGAAGGTCATTTGTGTTTATAACAAAAGTCCCGGGAAGAAAAGGGAAAAAACAATGGAAGGTAAAAACAATCCACAGAAAGTAATCAGCGGTGGTTTATTGCTAGCCCTCATTATAGCTTGGATTTTAGTAAGGCTTTTGACACTGTTTCACATGACATGCTCATAAGTGAAGTGTGGCGTAGGAGAAGGGCAAGCAAGAAAGTACCTATCTTTAAAAAGAGTACCCTGGGAATTAGAGACCAGTCAGCCTAACTTTGATACCTGGAAACATACTGGAACAAATGATTAAACAATCAATTCATAAGCACGTAGAGGATAATAAGGAATTTTCTTCGTTGAGAGGGTTACTGGCCTAGTGGATAGTGGGGAAGCAGAAGGCATGATATATCTTGATTTTAATAAGCCTTTTGACATAGTTCCACATGACACCCTAATAAGCAAAGAGGGAAATATGGTCTAGATGAAATTACTATAAGGTGGGTCCACAACTGGGTGAAAAGCTGTACTCAGTAGTTATCAATAGTTTGCTGTCCAACTGGGAAGGCATATCTAGTGAGGTCCCACAAGGGTCAGTCATGGGTCTGATACTAGTCAATATTTTCCTTAAAATCTTGGATAATGGAGTGGAAAGTATGCTTATACAATTTGCAGATGGCTCCAAGATGGGAGGGGTTGCAAGCACTTTGGAGGACAGGAGTAGAATGAAAAAGGACCTTGACAAATGGGAGAATTGCTCTGAATTCCACATGATGAAATTCAAGTGCAAAGTATTTCTCTCAGGAAGGAAATATCAAATGCACAACTACATTTGTACTGCTGAAAAGGATCCAGGGGTTACAGTGGATGATAAATTGAATACAAGTCAACAGTGTGATGCAGCTGTGAAAAAGGCTAATATCTTCCTAGGGTGTATTAACAGGAGTGTCATATGTAAAATATGGGCGGTAACTGCCCCACTCAAGTTGGCACTGGTGAGCCTCAGCTGGAGTATTGTATCCAGTTTTGGGCACCACACAGTTTAGAAAAGATGTGGATAAATGGGACAGTCCAAAGGAGAGCCACAAAAATGAAAAAAAGGTTTAGAAAACCTGTCCTGTCAGGAAAAGTTAAAAAAACCTGGGGATAGTCTTGAAAAAAAGAAGACTGAGAAAGAACCTGCTAACAGTCTTTAAATATGTCCAGGGTTGTCACAAAGAGGCTGGTGATCAACTGTTCTGCACGTCCACTGAAGGTAGGACAAGAAATAATGGGCTTATTGGCAGAAACGGAGAATTTAGGGTAGGTATTAGGAAAAACTTTCTAACTATAAGGGTAGTTAAGATCTGGAACAGGCTTCCAAGGGAGGTTATGGAATCCCCATCGCTGGAGGTTTTTAAGAAGAGGTTGGACCAACACCTGTCAAGGATGGTCTAGGTTTATTTGGTCCTGCCTCAGTGTAGGGGGCTGGACTTGATGACTTCTCAAGCTCCCTTCCAGGCCTACATTTCTATGATTCACTAGTGTGGCAGGGGGGTGTGCATTCATACATACTCACTCACTGTCTTCTGGTACAGGCATATTAGTTACAGTTTTCTTCGGCCCGGTGGTCTTGATTTTTCCTCTAACTCAGGCCTGTTTTACAGCGGTGTAACTATTAACTTCAGTGGAGTTACTTTTGATGTACACCACTATAAGAGTTTGATCCTCTTCCCACTGGAGTCTAGCCAATTACTTCAATGGAGGGGTTGGACCTTTTGAGGGGTAAGAATCAGGTTTGTGTTTCAGCAAAGAATCAGGTTTGCGTATCAGTTGGTTCACGCTGGCAAACAGCAGCAATGGAAAGTGCTCAAGATACTGGTTGTTCAGTTTTCTCTGTACATTCTGGCTCAGCTGCATTTTAGTTACTTCACTTCATATTGGTCTAAACCCCATTTCAATGCAAGAGGCTCAGCTGGCAGGGGAACAACAATCATGATGGATCAGAGCATTGAAAAAAAATCTAGCCTCTTTGGTGCAGCCAGAATCAAAGACACTTACTACTACTGTACTATCTTATGCTTTTGAGCTGTATACTCAGCGGGAGTAGATCAACATAGCTGCATTGAGATGAATGGAGCTCTGCTGACTTACTTTAAGCTGGTGATCTGGCCCTCTGAATTTGAGAACCTAGTCAGTTTCACTTTACTCCTCTTCCCCCCTCCTGGCTGTGAAGCTGAAGGGGATCTCAAAATCTAAAGCAATATTTCCCACAACTTGAAATCTTTAATCTAGTCAGTTTCATTTTGCTGTCAGCCAGACATAGACAAAAGTGAAGAGAGAGGACCCCAAGAAAAGAAAGAGAAGCCAAAAAAGCAATCATAATGAGAAAACGCAATAGAGATCAAGGGGTAGGCGAGCAGAGAAAGTGGAGAGGAAATGGCTTTGAAAGCACAGTGCAGCTCTCAGGTTTGTTACACATCCACATCAATTCCTCTATTGGCAAAGCAGCATGAATGGTTTCAGATAACATCATTCCCACTGGCTCTAGTGGGCAAAGCACTGGGACGAGATTCTAGTCCAAGTACTTGACCTGGGTTGTAGCTGCAGCTTTTCCTACTAGCTCATTGTGTGACCTTGGATGGTCCAACCCGCTGTGCCTCAATGTCTCCATCTCTAATACGGGGGAACATAATTATCCATCCCTGCATACCTCTGAGATCTTCAGATGAAAAGTGCAATATAAAAGGAAAAGGTCTAGTCACCACTAGAAAAGGTTTGCCCATATAGCTATGCCAGTAAACTCTCCTAGTGGAAATACAGTTTATACTGGCAAAGTTCTACTTCTAGTTAAACCAGTTTCCCTGAACAGAATTCACCATACTGGTAAAAGACTGTTTTGCTGTATAACTGTCTACACTAGGGCTTTTGTTGACGTACACATGACAGTTACAGGTTCAATTTTTCACTCTCCTGATGCTGCCAAAACCTGTAAGTCTAGACTAGGTCTCAATTCTTTCCCATTCTCCAGTAAGTTGGAAATTACTGGTTTTCTACATGAGATTTCTCCCCTTCTTTAAGTGAGGAAAGCAAGAAGTGGGATTGTGATTAACCAAGCCTGGGCTGGTAAGGGCCCGATGGTCCTTTTATGGTGTTTTCCATTCTTACTTCAAAGGAGGAGTGTCTTTTCAAATCTGCTGAGAGAGAATCAAAGACACTGAAGACATGAAAGGATTATTTAGTCTTTTCCTCTCTCCCTCTGCTTATACAGGATTGCCCTGTACAATATATTCTTCACTTCTTTGTCCAGTCCAATTTTAAAACGACTCAGTTACTAGCACTTCCACCGCTTCCTTTGGGAGACCATCCTACAGTGTGATAGATCTCACTATTAGGAACACTCTCTTGATAGCCTCATTTTCCTTTGCTCAATCTCATCCCTTCTATGCTTACTTATACCACTCAAAACGATTTATCTCCCATCTTTGCATTTACATCCTACCAATTCCTCTACTCTCTTAGAACAGCCCCTCTTAGTCACTAAGGCAAGCTGTACATGCCAAGTTCTTTCAATCTTTCCTCAAAACCATCCCTTGAACCCCTCAATCTTTTTATTGTTACTTTTCTCTGCATTCCCTCTAATTCACCCATATCATTCTGGATAAAAAGGTGCCCAGAAAAATCTTGTCTCACCAGTGTTGTAGAAGTGAAATTTAATGTGGATAAATGTAAAGTAATGCACATTGGAAAAAATAACCCCAACTATACATACAATATGATGGGGGACTAATTTAGCTACAACAAATCAGGAAAAAGATCTTGGAGTCATCATGGATAGTTCTCTGAAGATGTCCACGCAGTGTGCAGAGGCGGTCAAAAAAGCAAACAGGATGTTAGGGATCATTAAAAAAGGGATAGAGAATAAGACTGAGAATATATTATTGCCCCTTAAATAAATCAATGGTACGCCCACATCTTGACTACTGCGTACAGATGTGGTCTCCTCATCTCAAAAAAGATATACTGGCACTAGAAAAGGTTCAGAGAAGGGCAACTAAAACGATTAGGGGTTTGGAGAGGGTCCCATATGAGGAGAGATTAAAGAGGCTAGGACTTTTCAGCTTGGAAAAGAGGAGACTAAGGGGGGATATGATAGAGGTATATAAAATTATGAGTGATGTGGAGAAAGTAGATAAGGAAAAGTTATTTACTTATTCCCATAATACAAGAACTAGGGGCCACCAAATGAAACTAATAGGCAGCAGGTTTAAAACAAATAAAAGGACGTTCTTCTTCACACAGCGCACAGTCAACTTGTGGAACTCCTTACCTGAGGAGGGTGTGAAGGCTAGGACTATAACAGCGTTTAAAAGAGAACTGGATAAATGCATGGAGGTTAAGTCCATTAATGGCTATTAGCCACGATGAGTAAGGAATGGTATCCCTAGCCTCTGTCTGTCAGAGGATGGAGATGGATGGCAGGAGAGAGATCACTTGATCATTACCTGTTAGGTTCACTCCCTCTGAGGCACCTGGCATTAACCACTGTCGGCAGACAGGATACTGGGCTAGATGGACCTTTGGTCTGACCCAGTACTGCCGTTCTTATGTAAGTTGCGTATTAGCGGTCTTTTTTTAATTATTGAAAAAAGCAATCAGTTTTAATGACAAAATGAAGAAAGCTCATATAACTTTAAATGAGGTGTCTGGACATTTTACAAATGAATAAAATGAGATTTGTAATCTGGCCAAGAAACATTTGTTATAACATGATTCATGTCACTTCAGTTCCGAAGTGAGTTTGAAAGTCTTTAAAAAAGGAAAATAAAATTCACTTGATGGTTTGACTTTCAAAGAAAAGTGAGCCACTAAAGAAATACATTCTGTGCTATATAAAACGCTGTAGCAGGAGCCACCCAGCTGCAAGGAAAAGCCCTATCTTTTAACCGAAAATGATTTCCTTTCTGTAGGTAACTCTCAAAAGGGGCGGGAGGGATGGCAGTCAGATGTGCCACTCTCAAATGGAAACCACACACAAAGTGTGAGTCTACTCTGCAAAGTGAAACTGGAAAAATGGCATCATGGAGCCCATGGTTATCCTCTCTCAATGATTTCCAGATCAATTTTGCTCAATTTACAAGAAAAATGATTTTTTTCCCCTGACAGCTCTCTATATTCAGCCTTGGATATGACAGTCAAGCACCTGAATTGCACATCAGTCATCTAATACATCTGAGCTGAGTCAGGTTTCTTGCAGATGAAGCAAGCATATATCAGTAAATAACCCAGCCTGACTTTCAGCACCAGCTTGAGTTTGGAAAGCTGGCTGAAAAAAATCCAAGCCCTTTTTTTTTTTTAAACTTGTAAGTTGAATAATTCGAGTTGGAGTCATTGAGAGAACATCCAACCCCAAGATGTCGTTTCTACAGATTCACTCTTCAAAGGAGTTCATTTTCTAGGTGCACAGAGATTTTACACCTAAAATTGGTGGGAGCATTAAAAGCTATTTATTTCCTTTTAGCCAAGTTGATAAGCCTTAACACAATTACGTGAGTCTATCATCCCACCGGCCACCCCAGGTTATGAGGTATTCCTTGTTGTTGCAGAAGGAGTATAGAAGGGTACTAGTGTGCGAAAGGGAATGTCTACATATGCATATTACCGTGAATGCTCTTCCATCTCACAGCTAATTCACAGCAATGCTAATGTCTGAGCTCTGGAAACGAAGCACAGATTAGATACACTGGCCAGTGTTCAGAGTTGTTTTCTATGTGCTCTGCTTTCAAGCCATATATAAAGTCAACCTATGGAAGAACATCCAGAGTTCTTCAGGCCTATGGCAAATATTTTCTAAACTTTGGTGCCTAAAGTTAGTTTTCTCAATCCATATTTAGGTGCCTAGATAAGAGTGGCCTTTATTCTCAGCTCCATCATTGTCCCTGCGAGATTAGGTCCTCAGTACTGCTAGGTACAGGCTGCCTTTATTTAGGTGCTTACATATGCATTTAAAACCGTAACTCTGGACATCTATCCATTTGAAAATTTTGGTCTATATTGTCTTACTCTGATTTCTTCCAGACGTGGAACAGCCAGCTGAGTTATAAAGTTTATTTGATTGACTCGGGTCAATCTGTTGTTTTAAATATGGTTTTGTTACCATGCTTGTGGTTAGAGGCTCAGCACTGGGACATTTAAACATTGACAAACAAATAAATGATTGCCTTCACTGTTTATTAATTATTATTTGCACACTACTAACAGGAGAATTCTGACTGGATGGTGATTTTTCCCAGTTGATGTTCTTGCAAGACAAAAATCCTTCCCACCTCCTGTTTTTATTTTTTATCCATATTAAGATGTGGTCAGTTATGAAATCAACTCAAAGGGGTGCCATTATCTTAAGAGAAAACCGCTTTGGGAATAATAAGCAATAAGCATTTAGTCTGGATTCATCAGTACGGTATTGACTCAAAACCACTGAGGGTTCTTTCACCCAGAAGTCCAGATTGACTGACTCATTAAAAAGTCAATAGGACCACTCTTCTTTAATTAAGTAGATTAGTTAGTTAATGTTTACACCACACTCATTTGTCAAAGTGCAATGTAAGCACTGCCATCTTCTCTGAATAAAATCTGAAAGGAATTTTGAAACATCAAACTCACAAACTTCACTTAGTTCAGCTCCAACTAGGACCATTTTCAGTGGTGCTGATGAAAGGTGCCAGCTCTGCTCCACTGAACAGAGAAGATCTCTTCTTGCCCATGTGGGCATTTAGATAGTATTGTTACCATTTGTTTTGTGTGTATTGCACCTTTAAATGGAGAGAAATTCTCCTCTCAGATTTTATGAATTTCTTTTCCTGGTGGAAAAGGAAAGAGCTTTCATCTGCCAGAGTTTACAAACTGGCTAGGTACACTATTTTATTAGAAACCATTAGTCAAACTCTGCAACAGTTAGGTCTCATGAATATACTGGGTAAATGAAAATTTGCAATGGGAAAAAAACCCTATTCCTGTCAGATAACCAGGTAAAGACAAGCAAATATTCAATTTTCTTGCAGTAAAATAAACATTTAATTCACTTATTAATATCTTGTGACGAGACAAGTTATCTATATATTTTATGTACTCCTGGATAGTTCCACAAAGTGAATTTCTCAATAACAGTATAAACTCTATTATTGTTATGATGATGACGATGAAGGAAGGCAAATTCAGGACATGAACTATCACTATAGGAAATCTGTAATCAAAGAGGATTCTTGGCTCAGAGTTTAGATACAAAAATAGGAGATAATGTGGGTGATGCCCGAGACTGCATAGATGTGTACATTAGCTCATTTCACTGGAACAGACTTTTTGCCTCTAGGGAAATGGGATAGGCATTCTCCTAACAACTGACTTCCCAGCATGACATTAAGAGTGTCTGAAACGACTAACTCATAATTCTTCTCTAAAATATAAGCCATATTCTACTCTTGCGGCTATATCAGGGCTGGATTTAAGATTTTTATATTTAAGATCTCTCAGTCCTTCAACGCCATTGGCTGCCACACTGCAGGAGTGCTCTGCCCAGTTTCTGGACTCTACTGGAGTGCACTGCGCAGCTTCTGCAGTATGGAAGCCCATGTAGTGGGGGCAACGCGGCTTAGGTGGGCATTTATTTTTCTCTATGCAACCTTTGGTTGTTCCACCTGCCCGGTGCTTCCCCTCCTTCAGCGAGCGGCGGACCCAGTCCTCTGAGCTTTGGATCCTACTCCCAACTTCAAGGCTCTTTCTCCCTCTAACAGGCCCAAATCAGACACCGAAAGCCAACAGTGCCCCACCATCTAGATCTTACTTCAGATCTGAATCTATGCTTCGTGGCCTAGGCCCACCTTTGCTGTAAAGATCAGTGAAGACGCACTTACCGATTTGTCTGACACACCCCATGGTAGGCCTCAATTGCATCCTCTGCATCGACATGCTTGTCGCTGTTTGGCCAGCTGGTATACGTGTTGATGTTTGAGTCCTAAATTTCACACGCAGAACAACATCATCATCATGAAATCTCATTCAAGTCTTTCAAACTCTGGATGCTAACAGCGTGTTTAATGGCCTTTCTTGGAGGGCCTATTCTGGGCCTATTGCCTTACGTGGACAAGGGAGGAATCTGTGGGATTCATGCAGGTGAGAGTGGGCCTCAGTAACGATGACAGATCGAGGGGACACTCTGTCGGTTTGTGGATGAGAGAGTTTGGGATCATGGTCTGAAGTATGGAAGGTGCTAAAACCTTGAGAAAATGAAGTGGAAATTTAAAACTCCAAATGCTGGAGAGGGGGGATTTTTATACATAACAGCCTTGCTTTAAACAGAAGCAGGAAAAAAACCCTCACATAAATTCCAGGGGACAAATTTGGCTCTCGATTACCAGGTGTAAATGGAGTTACTTTTGCTTTACACCCACGTGCACAAGAGCAAAACCTGGCCTAAAATCTGTTTTCCTGTCATCGTCCCCCTTCCAAATGTTACACAAGATCACTGGAGAAGTTTCAGATAACCATCTACTGTCACCTACAATTTACCAAAGCAAAAGCATCACCTTTCATGAAATCAGGACAGGTAATGAATAGTCAATGATAGGAGCGGAAAGGAAAGGAACAAGATTTCCCCTTTTAATTACCATATTTTTGCCAGTGTCTTTTTGCTGGGCTGCCTTTATAATCTGTGTCCTTAGGATAAGCACCTCCTCTTTCCGCACTTCCAGTTCCTCATTGGCTGATTTAAGCTGGTTTAATAAGAGGGTATAACTGTCCTGGATATCACTGGATGAGTTGTTTTGGGTCACCCGGTCTACAATAGTCTTCCTCAGCTCATTCAGTTCATTTTTCAGTTTCTTGTTCTCCGATTCCAATTCTTGCCTCTGTAAAATACCAAACCATTATCTAGTTCATCCAAAGCGTCCAGCGCATTTGTACAACTGCCTCACTTATTTCTGTTATGCCTTTAACGTAACTCAATTACAGATGAACACAACTAAAAAAAAAAGAAAAACTAGTGCTGATATCAGGGTTGCTACCAGTCCAGCCATGTGCATTTCAAAAACGATTTTTGCTGCCTCCCTTACTTCAAGTTGTACCAGGCTGTAATCAGAGACCCTCTGTGATTTACCAGTAGCCGCTACAGTGTAATTGATATCCATGAGAGCCAGTTAGAACGCTCCCATTTTGCTTAAGAGAGTTAAACAAAGGAAGAGCAGATCCAACAAAGTGTCATTTTCAACCTGCATGAACATGAAGAAGTTCCTCTAGGAGACATCTGAACCCAACATTCAGATATTTCTCCCTTCCCTTCTCTTTTTAATTAAGAAATCAGCGACCACCACCATTCAGGTGAAGTGCCAAGGATAAATTTGAATATTTTGAAAAGCCAGCTGCTAGGAACACATTTACTACCCAAAGTTAAGAGCTACAGTTTGGGATTAGTCCTTTAGTAAATTCTGTCTCTCTTTTAAAAATTAACTGCAATCTCCCTCACCCCCCCAACAGTACCCCTCCACCCGCACCACCAAACCAACCAGAAACCCACCCAAGAGTTCAATGTGTTTGCTACAGGCAGTTGTAAGATTCCACCTAAGGTGGAGACACACACTGTTTACACTGCTGCTTCACCATTTTAAATCTCCAGCTGGGTGAGTTACGGCTGTTTGAAAGCACAGTAGGATTTATTAATCTAATTTGTAGGAGTTGCCTCGACTGTGCTGTTTGCAGTTAGAGCATTTTCCTTCTCTGACTGCTGTCAGCCCACAGCATTTGACAAACAGGGTCAGAAATTCACAGGTTTTACACCAGGTGTTTCTCTTGAATAATGATGCGTGAGACTATTTTTGCTGAGATGGTTGCAACATTTATTATTTTATTTTTGCTAGGCAGGAAGGGGATGAGGGACAGGGATTAAAGTTTGAAGGCTAAAGCAACCACCACCCTGCAGATGAGAATTCAGCAGTAACAACTGCTGGCAGGTAGCAAGTAAACTGCAGTTTAACCCGTTTACCGATATCTAGAAAGCACCTGAAAAATCTGTTTGCAAAGTTAAGAACCCCCTGAATTAGAAATCCACTAGAGGCAGCATTGTCCATTGGTTACAGCAGCAGGCTTGTGAGTCAGGACTAGGGCTGTCAAGCGATTAAAAAAATTCATTGTGATTAATCGCGCTGTTAAATAAGAAGAGAATAGCATTTCTTTAAATATTTTTTGATGTTTTCTACATTTTCAAATATATTGATTTCAAGTACAACACAGAATACAAAGAGTACAGTGCTCACTTTATTTCTGATTATGAATATTTGCACTGTAAAAAACAAAAGAAATAGTATTTTTCAATTCACTTAATACAAGTACTGTAGCGCAATCTCTTTATCATGGAAGTTGAACTTACAAATGTAGAATTATGTACAAAAAAACTACATTCAAAAATAAAACAATGTAAAACTTTAGAGCCTATAAGTCCAATCGGTCCTACTTCTTGTTCAGCCAATTGCTCAGACAAACAAGCAACAAAGAGTACTGTGGCACCTTATAGACTAATGATGTAGTCTATAAGGTGCCACAGGACTCTTTGTTGCTTTTTACAGATCCAGACTAACACGGCTACCCCTCTGATATCAGACAAACAAGTTTGTTTACATTTGCAGGAGATAATGCTGCCTGCTTCTTGTTTACAATGTCACCTGGAAGTGAGAATAGGCATTTGCATGGCACTGTTGTAGCCAGCATCACAAGATATTTACATGCCAGATGCGCTAAAGATTCATATGTCCCTTCATGCTTCAACCACTATTCCAGAGGACATGCTTCCATGCTGATGACAGGTTCTGCTCGATAATGATCGAAAGCAGCGCAGGCCGATGCAGATCACTTTAATCACCTGAGTCAGATTCCACCAGCAGAAGATTGATGTTCTTTTTTGGTAGTTCGGGTTCTGTAGTTTCTGTGTCAGAGTGTTGCTCTTTTAAGACTTCTGAAAGCATGCTCCACACCTCGTCCCTCTTAGATTCTTGAAGGCACTTTAGATTCTTAAACCTTGGGTCAAGTGCTGTAGCTATCTTTAGAAATCTCACATTGGTACCTTTGCGTTTTGCCAAATCTGCAGTGAAAGTGTTCTTAAAATGAACAACGTGCTGGGTCACCATCGGAGACTGCTATAACATGAAATATATGGCAGAATGAAGGTAAAACAGAGCAGAAGACATACAATTTTCCCCCAAGGAGTTCAGTCACAAATTTAATTAACACATTTTTTTTTAAATGAGCGTCATCAGCATGGAAGCATGTCCTCTGGAATGGTGGCCGAAGCATGAAGAGGCATACGAATGTTTAGCATATCTGCCAAGTAAATACCTGGCAACACCAGCTACAAAAGTGCCATGCAAATGCCTGTTCTCACTTTCAGGTGACATTGTAAATAAGAAATGGGCAGCATTTTCTTCCGTAAATGTAAACAAACTTGTTTTTCTTAGCAATTGGCTGAGTGGACTTGTAGACTCCAAAGTTTTACATTGTTTTGTTTTTGAGTACAGTTATGTAACAAAAAAAAATCTACATCTGTAAATTGCAGTTTCACGATAAAGAGATTTCACTTCAGTACTTGTACGAGGTGAACTGAAAAATATTTCTTTTGTTTATCATTTTTACAGTGCAAATATTTGTAATAAAAATAATATAAAGTGAGTACTGTACACTTTGTATTCTGTATTCTAATTGAAATCAATATATTTGAAAATGGAGAAAAACAAAATAATATTTAATAAATTTCAATGGGCATTCTATTGTTTAACAGTGCAATTAAAACTGCGATTAATCATGATTTTTTTTTGAGTTAATTATGTGAGTTAATTGTGATGAAATCAACAGCCCTAGTCAGGACTCTTGGGTTCTAATCTCTCCTTTGAGCTTCACTCGGTGAATGCGGGCAAGTATCTTAACTTCTCTGTGCCTCAGTTTCCTCAGCTGTAAAATCACCTAGTGACCCCCGAAACTTCAGTCATAACCGGGTTCCTATCATGCTTGGTACAAATGCATAGTAGGAGACAATTCCTTCCCCAGAGAGCTCACAATCGAATTTAAGACAAGATGCAACAAGCGAGTGAACGGTTGGAGGGGGACAGGGTGAAAGGAACATCTCACTATGTAAACTAGCGTATGTGCCCGATTAGCATCAAGTGAGAGAAATATCTAGCTACCTACTTCACACCTACCCACCCTCCTTTGCTAAGGACCATTCCACTAACATCACTGCTCAGGAACAGTGCACCCTGTTTTCAATATTTCTAACAGTTTGGAACTTGAAAGAAAATTAATCATCTTAATCTTGCTTTGTAATAGTATGAGCCTCAGTTTCTTTTCCTTTCTGGTCCTATCATAGTGTGCTCATATTCAGTGTCTGGGGTTCACCTTGAAGACCGTTTTTTCCCTCTCTCGCTCATGCAAGCATGCACACACTGCCAGCGACGGTTACTGTAGCGGGGTTAAAAGCCAGCCCTTGGAGAGGGCTGGGGCTGGGAGCCTTAGGCTGGGCTGATTGGGAGGCAGCCACAGCTGTGGCCATGCCCTAAACAGACTCAGCTGGGGAGCCAGGAGCAGAAACACAGTCTCAATAGGGTTACCATTCGTCTGGATTCCCATGGACATGTCCGGCTTTTTGAGCTAAAAATAGCGTCCGGGGGGAATTTGTAAATGTCTGGACTCCCCCCCCCCCCATGCAGAGCGTGTGAGGCTAACAGGGCAGCCGGCTGATGGTGTCACTTACATGGGGCTCCGACAGCCAGAGAGAGCCCCTCCTCCGCTTCCCCTGCAGCAGAGATCACTCCCTCCCTCCCTACATTCCAGCAGTCTGGAGCTCCTCGCACAGCGTGCCGGGACAAGCAGCAGGGTAAGGGGCCCAGGGGGTCGGAGAAGGGGCAGGGAGGCTCTGGAGGGGGCAGTCAAGAGACGGAGGGGGGGTCGGGAGTTCGGGGGGGGCTTTCTGGAGGGGGGTGTGGATAAGGTTTTGGGCAGTCAGGGTACAGGTGGAGGTAGGGTCCTGGGGGGCAGTTAGGGTGGGGGGGGTCTTAGGAGGGGGCAGTTAGGGGACAAGGAACAGGGAGGCTTAGGTAGGGGGTGGGGTTCTGCAGGGTAGTTAGGAGCAGGGGTCCCAGGAGGGGGCAGTCAGGGGGCAAGGAGCGGGGGGGAGGGGTTAGGAGTTCTGGGGGCGGGGCTGTCAGGGGGCAGGGGTTGGGAGAGGGATCTGAGCAGTCAGGGGACAGGGAGCAGAGGGGTTTAGATGGGTCGGGAGTTCTGGGGGGGAGCTGTCAGGGGGCAGGAGTGCGGAGAGGGATCGGAGCAGTCAGGGGACAGGGAGCAGAGGGGTTTAGATGGGTCGGGAGTTCTGGGGGGGGCTGTCAGGGGGTGGGGAGTGGTTGGATGGGGTGTGGGAGTCCCAGGGGTCTGTTTGGGGGTGGGGGTTTGGATAAGGGTTGGGGCAGACAGGGTACAGGTAGGGGGTAGGGTCCTAGGGGGCCAGTTAGGATGGGGGGAGGGGGCAGTCAGGGGACAAGAGGCAGGGAGGCTTAGGTAGGGGGTGCAGTCCTGGGGGGCAGTTAGGGGCAGGGGACAAGGAGCGGGGAGAGGGTTGGGAGTTCTGAGGGGGGTGGGAAGTGGGAGGGAGTGGAAGGGGCAGGGGCAGGGCTAGGGCAGGACGGGGGCGGGGCTCCTCCCGTCCTCTCTTTTGCTTGGTGAAATATGGTAACCCTAGTCTCTCTCTAGCTGTAGAGGGAGACGGACCTGGCTGCAGAGTACCTGAGTGGAGCAGGGCTGGGGAAAGGCAGAGGAGCTGGGGAGGCTCCAGCCTGGAAAGCCCCAGGCTGCGGCCTAGCAGAAGGCCAATTAGGTACTGGGGTTGCAGGGGGCAGCCCATGGGTAGGCAGAGCCAGCAGGTCCAAACCCTCCTTGCCAGTGATGAGTGGCTTTTACACTGCAGTCTGCCCCAGTGAGTGGGGGCTAGATGGTGACTGGCAGTAGCCCATGACTGAGGCAAGGTGGGGATAGAGGATTGGGGGTTTCCTTCAGTGGGGAGACCCTGAGACTGGGGGCATTGCCAGGGGGCAGCACCCCAGATAACAGGGCACCGGGTCCTGGGAGAGAGACGGGGGCCTGCGGCAGCGGGACACCAGCCTGCAGAGGGTGCTCAGGAGGCTGGACAAGAGCTAATTCCCAGCGACCAGCAGGAGGCGCCGCAGCGGTGAGTCCCACACCGCTACACTACATACTAACAGCAGATGAGCCAGCTGCTGTGACAATGCTGCATATTGGGCCTGATCCAGAGCCCATTGAAGCTGATGGCGAGACTCCTGCAGACAGCTCTTTAAGCTAGCAAACTAAAAGGCATAAGGAGATCTGATGGTGGGAAGCTGAAGCGAGACAAATTCAGATTAGAAATAAGGTGCACATTTTTAAACAGTCAAGATAATTAACCAACAGAACAATTTACCCAGTGATGTGGTTTCTTCATCACTCCAAGTCTAAGTCAAGACTGGGTATCTTTCTACCAGATATGCTTTAGCACAAAGAGAAGGTCTGAGCTTGATGCAGGAATTATTGGGTGAGGTTCTTTGGCTGTGTTATGCAGGAGGTCAGACCAAGTGATCCGAATAGTCCCATCGGTCCTTAAAATCTATGAAACTCTGAATCTCTGACTTCAGTGGGCTGTAGATCAGTCTCTCATAGAACCATTTTCTATTGCATGTTGGTACATGCTTGTTTTAGGAGTGTATATATCTGAAAAAGTTAGCTTAATTATGTGATTTTTCTCAGATGTCTTACAAACATTAAGTAACTAACCCATTTGGTGGCTGAACAGACTGCGTGCTCTTAGCTGGACCGACACTATTGTTAGCGGAGCACCATCAGGTGCTTCACACCGTGAGTTGATCAAAATAGAGTTGGATCCTGCAATCCGTCCATGTGAGTCCCACTGACTTCGGTGGGAGCTCAGTGCGTGAAGGCTTTGCAGGAAGAAAGGGTTCTTGACGTATGCGTGAAATGTACTTTTATTCAATAAATCCTGTTTGCAATAGGTCCTTTAAAAGTTACAAGGAAAAAAATTTGTACAGGAAGCCAAGGGGTTAACGGATTTGAATTAAATTGGATAAGAAGAGGTGGTTTGGAAACTTTTCACACTGCTTTTCATTTTGCAGAGTGGTTGAATTGGTTTGGGGATATTTATATGAATGCTAATTGCATAGACTGCTGAGCAAAGCCTAGAGAAACTGCTTGTTGAGTAGGAGGGCTGCTGCGGTGCGCCTTGACGCGTAGGGCGCGGGCCCGGGTGGAGCCGCCACCGGTGCAGATCTTGGTGGTAGTAGCAAATATTCAAACGAGCACTTTGAAGAATGCTAATTGCATAGACTGCTGAGCAAAGCCCAGAGAAACTGCTTGTTGATATTAAAACATACGAAGAATTCCTCTAGCAGCACCCGGTTAGAGCTGGGAATGTCGAAGGCTGGCCAGGGTCAGAACTCCGTTGAGTCCTTCACTATAACAAGTTGATACAATTATTAACTGGCTCTATTTGCCTATTTCTGCTCATGCTCAGAGGTGACTTATGGATGGAAGACAGGGTTTGCATAAACACTCCTCAAAACAGCAATCCACTTGGAAAAGTAGGGTTATTTGCCATAGAGGGTTCCGGTTTTCTTTTCATTCTCATCAGTCTCTCCCCTTGCATCTCCAAGGGTTACATTGCCGAAGGTGCTTTGGTCAAGAATAAAAACTGGGATTCCACACCCACATCCATCCACTCTACAAGTAATCGAACTCTGAACACTGAGGGTAAGAGCAAGTTTCAGCTTTGTTGGAAAGATGCATAGCTACATTCGAGTTGACTCATTCATGTGTTAGAACTTCTATATTTTCTCTCCTAAACGTTAGCTTCTGAACTGTAAATATTTGCTTATAAGAGACTTTTTTGATTTATAAAATGTAACACATTAATTTTACTGTAAATAACAACATTACCTCCAGAGCTACATTACTACCAGTACTTAAAATGAGGCAGCAGTAAGCCTGAGAGAGAGTAAGGGTGCGTGAAAGTCAGAAGTGTCCTCTAAATTACACACGTGTAATAACCAGCAGTTTGGGAAGAAAGGACAGACAGGGGAATGTATCTCTCATGTTATCTTTCCATTTCCTTCTTGGTTGAACATAACTTGCTAAACATCCAGCGGGTGAGGCAGCTTAGCCATAGTGTTTCTTCTGCGTGGTTTCAGGCACAGTATGATCTTCAAGCTGACATGAAAATCTCTTTCGATACAAGCAGTATGTGTGATTTGACAAGCATCTCTCCTGCACTCCGTAAGTCTCCTGCCTTTTCTTTCCCTTCTCTACTAATGCCATTGTTAGCGGAACAGTTAGCAGCATCTAAGACAATTTGGAATTACAATTTCTACCAACAGGTTCAAAGAGCTTTATTAAATTACTTTCAACATGACTGAAACAGCTACTGTCCTCATCCAGGAAACGTAGGCACAGAGTGGCAAAGTGACTTGCCCACAGTAGTAGAGAGAGTTAGTATCAGAATTTGGGATTAAAATTCAGAGGGATCAGGCTCCTCATAGTGCACTTAGGCAATGTCTTCACTAGCACTTTTGTTGGTAAAACTTTTGTCGGCCAGGGGTGTGAAAAAACACACCCTGGACCAACCTATGTTTCACTGACAAGTGTGCCGGTGTGGACAGCGCTATGTTGGTGGGAGACGCTCTCCTGCTGACCTAGCTAATGCCGCTCTTTGGGGGTGGTTTAATTATGCTGACTGGAACCCTTCCTCCAACTACATATTCTGATAAGACCATGGATCCATTCAAAGGATTACACTCAAAGAGAGAAAATTTCCTTTGAATGAATCAGTCCTTGTATCAGAATGTGCAATGGGAGCAGGGATTTCTGACTTGTTTGTATGTATTGCAGATGCAAATCTGGTTCCCACACCTAATCAGAATAACCACTTGGAAGGTGGTAAGGTGATAGGGAACAGCCAGCATGGATTTGTGAAGAACAAATCATGTCAAACCAATCTGATAGCTTTCTTTGATAGGATAACGAGCCTTGTGGATAAGGGTGAGGCTGTGGATGTGGTATACCTAGACTTTAGTAAGGCATTTGATACGGTCTCGCATGATATTCTTATCGATAAACTAGGCAAATACAATTTAGATGGGGCTACTATAAGGTGGGTGCATAACTGGCTGGATAACCGTACTCAGAGAGTTGTTATTAATGGTTCCCAATCCTGCTGGAAAGGCATAACGAGTGGGGTACCGCAGGGGTCTGTTTTGGGACCGGCGCTGTTCAATATCTTCATCAACGACTTAGATATTGGCATAGAAAGTACGCTTATTAAGTTTGCGGATGATACCAAACTGGGAGGGATTGCAACTGCTTTGGAGGACAGGGTCATAATTCAAAATGATTTGGACAAATTGGAGAAATGGGCCGAGGTAAACAGGATGAAGTTTAACAAAGACAAATGCAAAGTGCTCCACTTAGGAAGGAAAAATCAGTTTCACACATACAGAATGGGAAGAGACTGTCTAGGAAGGAGTACGGCAGAAAGGGATCTAGGGGTTATAGTGGACCACAAGCTAAATATGAGTCAACAGTGTGATGCTGTTGCAAAAAAAGCAAACATGATTCTGGGATGTATTAACAGGTGTGTTGTGAGCAAGACACGAGAAGTCATTATTCCGCTCTACTCTGCTCTGGTTAGGCCTCAGCTGGAGTATTGTGTCCAGTTCTGGGCACCGCATATTAAAAACGATGTGGAGAAATTGGAAAGGGTCCAGAGAAGAGCAACAAGAACGATTAAAGGTCTTGAGAACATGACCTATGAAGGAAGGCTGAAAGAATTGGGTTTGTTTAGTTTGGAAAAGAGAAGACAGAGGGGACATGATAGCAGTTTTCAGGTATTTAAAAGGGTGTCATAAGGAGGAGGGAGAAAACTTGTTCACCTTAGCCTCTAAGGATAGAACCAGAAGCAATGGGTTTAAACTGCAGCAAGGGAGGTCTAGGTTGGACATTAGGAAAAAGTTCCTAACTGTCAGGGTGGTTAAACACTGGAATAAATTGCCTAGGGAGGTTGTGGAATCTCCATCTCTTGAGATATTTAAGAGTAGGTTAGATAAATGTCTATCAGGGATGGTCTAGATGGTATTTGGTCCTGCCATGCGGGCAGGTGACTGGACTTGATGACCTCTCGAGGTCCCTTCCAGTACTAGAATCTATGAATCTATAAACCCCCAGCCTCTAGAAAGGCATTTCAATAGCAAAGTTGGGTAAGGTCCGACCTTCTAAAAGTCCTGGACCTGAAGGAGAATTTAGCAGTGGTGGTGGTCAGTAATCTGTCCTCTCCTCTATTTCTTATATTTGATAGAAAAATCTCTACAATACTCTGTTAATATTTCAAGTTCAAGGTAGAAAATAAACACCCCAGCTAATTAAACCAATGGAAATTATGCACTGTGTTCTGCTAGGAGCAAAAAATCACCCCAAGGACTTCTCAGTGCTTCCACTCCTACCCCCCTTTCCTGGACAGAAGAAGAAATCCAGAAGATTGATAAGCGCCTTTTTGTTTGCCCAGTCATGGTTAAGTGACATTCTGCACGTCTGAATCTCTACAGGAAATTACACGACCAACCCTATGTCTGCTTCATTTTATTTCACCCTGCTGTCCTGCCATCACAATGCCTTGCAGCACAAGTTCTGTCAGTGTCTGTACCAAACCCCTTATAAATCTGTTTAATTTTACACATACATGCATGCCCATGATAAATACATGTTATTCCCATTTACATTGTGAATTTATCAAATTTCTCTAGGAGTAAGTGTAACAAAACAAAATAATAATTATCTAAATTCATATGTTCAAAAAACCCTCTGTGACAGATACACTAGGACAGGGGTGTGCAAACTTTTTGGTCCGAGGGCCACATCGGGATTCCGAAACTGTATGGAGGGCTGGGTAGGGAAGGCTGTGCCGCTCCAAATAGCCTGGCCCCTGCTCCCTATCCACCCCCTCCCACTTCCTACCCCCAGACTGCCCCCATCAGAACTTCTGACCCATCCAACCCCCCCTCCGCTACTTGTCCCCTGACTGCCCCCTCCCGGGACCCCCCACCCCTAATTGCCCCCCCCCCCGGAACTCCACCGCCTATCCAATCCCCCCTGTTTCCTGTCACCTGACTGCCCTGACCCTTATCCACACCCCCGCCCCCTGACAAGCTCCCTGAGACTTTCACACCTATCCAACCCCCCCCCCCCCGTTCCCCATCCCCTGCCCGCCCCCCCAGAACCTCCGCCCTATCCAACTGCCCCCTGCTCACTGTCCCCTGACTGCCCCACGGGACTCCCTGACCCTTATCCAACCCCCCCGCTCCCCACCCCCTTATCATACCGCTCAGAGCACCAGGACTGGCAGCCGCACTGCCTGGCTGGAGCCAGCCATGCCATGGCGCAGTCTAGAGCACTGGGACAAGCTGATGGCTCTCGCAGCCATGCTGCCCGGCAGGAGCTCACAGCCCCACCGCCCAGAGCACTGGCGGTATAGCGAGCTCAGACTGAACCCTCCGCCAGCTAGCTGTCTCCATGTCCCGATTTCAGCTAGACATTGGGAAAACTGAGTGAATGAGTTGTCAGTCTGACAACACAGATGCAGAGCGGAGCATCAACAGCATACTGATGACTCTCCAACCCAAACTTCTCACTGTCTTCCCGAGCTGTTTCACATTCACCGAACAGAGGGGAGAGCGAAGCCCACGAGATGGATGAACAGTGGTCCTGGCTTTCCAAGAGAGAGAAAAGAATGAAGACACTCATGTACAACTCCTACCTATCTCTGCCCAGGTTTGTAAGTGGGTCAACAAAAGCTCAAGATCAAGGTTATCGAAGGCTGCTGTCAGATCTAAAAAGAATCAGCACAGACACCTGATCTATGTCCATCACTGGAGGCAGATGGTCAACTAATGAAATCAGCACAGCCTGTGCATCCTACCCAAGGGCAAAGCTCAGGGTGTAAAGGATCGGGGAATACACTCGACTCTAAAAGGTGCCAGAGCTGCCTTGCTGCAACCTTCTGAATAATCTTTCCAGCGCAAAGCAACTGGGCAATAACTGGAAAGAAGCGTGTGATTTATGAACTAGGTACTACAGGACCTGGGGGTGTAGGGTTTAGTAGGACAGTAGAACCAAAAGCGCTATGGTTCTTTCTTGATGTAGTTTGGCCGAACAAGTCTACTTGCAAGAAAATGTTATGGTTCTTCCCCACGTTAGTTTATCTGTCTGGGAGTGTTTGCAAGAGAAAACATTCCCCCCCCCCTTTACTTTAAAGGAGGAGGAATGAGAAAGAGACATGGCCTCAGAGGAGGTGGGTACTAAAAATATAGTCCAGATATTGATTCTGAATGAAAACAGTTTGCCAGTGATGTAATAATGCTAATCTTTTTTTCCATGCTGTGTTGTAGCCGTGTTGGTCCCAGGACATTAGAGAGACAAGGTGAATGAAGTAATATCTTTTATTGGACCCAACTTCTCATGGTGAAAGAGACCAGCTTTCAACTTACACTGAAGAGCTCTGTGTAAGCTCGAAAGCTTGTCCCTCTCACCAACACAAGTTGGTCCAATAAAAGATATTACCTCACCCACCTTGTGTCTCTAATATTTTTTTCCACTCTTTCTGATATCTGAAAGAAATTCCTCCAACAGATGTACATTAACGATTTATGCACAAGCTTCAGACACCTCAGGCATTAATCATAAGCCTAGGGAAAAAAAAATCTCCATAAAACGAAGACTTTTTAAACCTCTTAAACTGGCATAAAGGAAAAGTAAATCAAATTATGCAATTCTCATGAAGGAAAGAGAGACTATAAATATTTGAGAAATAAATTAATGGGGGAAAACCACTAGAGAAGAGAGAGCGAGAGCATAGCTCTGTTACAACATGGCACCAGCTGCCAAGGGGATGCGATGGGAAAGTAGCACTCAGAACCAGCTCCGAGTAATGCTTTCTTTGCAAATGGAGCCCTTTTTAGCAGAAAAGATGTGTGCTACATGCAAAGTTGGGTAAAATGCCAGTGACCTATATTTTTGTTTCTCCAGCTCTTTCAATTTGGAGCTGGTTGCTCCCAGGTCAGCCCACCTATGGGAATAAGAAGTACTTTTGCTGCAGGAGTTTATGCTTCCTGTCACAATTTTGTATAAAACTGTTGCTTCTTGCTTTTAGCAGGAACTGTAGCCCTTTTTAGACAGAAATGTCACCAATGTGTTAACTGACTGAGATGTTACAAAGCTTGACAGCACAGGGTAGAAGTGTTAGACATAAATTATGACTTCGTAAAATGGGGCGAATGTTTGCTAGTCTTAGGTCAGTTCTCAAACTATGGCTCAGAGAATCAGTGGTCCATGGACTCATTCCTTATTGGTCTGCACATATAAAGAAGCAATTAGAGGATTAGGATTTTGGGAGAGTAGGTGGGTCCAGGAGAGGATTTCTTTTTAAATTAACAGATCCACAGATTTGAAAAGTTAGAGAATGATTTTCATAGGTAAAAGCTGCTCCATACAGTTGCCAGCTCACATTTCCATGTTGCTAACCAGGGGTGGCTCTATGTATTTTGCCGCCCCAAGCACGGCAGTGAGGCAGCCTTCGGCGGCGTGGCTGCGGGAGGTCCGCCGATCCCGCGTCTGCGGCGTACCCGCCGCTGAATTGCCGCCGAAGCCGCGGGACCGGTGGACCTCCTGCAGGCATGCCGCCGAAGGCAGCCTGACTGCTGCCCTCACGGCGACCGGCAGGCCTCCTCCCACGGCTTGCCGCCCCAGGCATACGTTTGCTGCGCTGGTGCCTGGAGCTGCCCCTGTTGCTAACCACACAGTGTTTTCCTTTATGCAAACAGAAGAGCAGCAATTGCATAACATCAATACCAAAACAAGGTTCTAAGGAGCTGCATTTTATTCAGAAGTACGTTGGTTTTAGACTAAACCTTAAAAAAAAATACACCTCTACCCCAATATAACGCTGTCCTCGGGAGCCAAAAAAGGTTACCGCGTTATAGGTGAAACCGTGTTATACTGAACTTGCTTTGATCCGCTGGAGTGCGCAGCCCCGCCCACCTGGAGCACTGCTTTACTGCGTTATATCTGAATTTGTGTTATATTGGTCGCGTTATATCGGGGTAGAGGTGTATTTTGAAACTAGCGTTACTATCCATACAAACAAAACTGCATTAAAAGACAGTTATTAAGGTTACAGAGGGAAGAAACTCTAAAGTTAGAAATTTACAAAATTAAGGTTGCCCTCTTGCAACTTGTGCTTGAGTTAAAGTGACAGGAGTTTGCAACCTCATGTTAGTTTTGTGACCCCCAAAACAATGGGAGAGATTGACACAGCTTGAACCTGCAAAGTTTGTCCATCCCTAGGTACAATTTTATTTTGTGATAATAGCTCAAGTGACTTAAAACTGTTGTAGATGTATTTAACCAACAACAGTTGGAAGAACTCTGGGGTGGGGATTTGAGGTACCGGTCATACTTCCATCTTGAGCTTTGCAGAGATACTAATAAAGCACAGTAGGTATCTACTGACAACACACTATGTCCAGTGAGTGTAAATGCAGCCCCATTGCTTTAGTCACTGATAATTAGGCTGGACAAAGCACCAGAGAATGGTACTGTAGGCAGTTGTGTTTATAGAGGAGATAGACAATAGATCTTTTCCATCTCTAATTTCTGTTTCTCTGCTTGAACCTGGGGAGATAATGCAAATGGTACAAATGGGTACTATGTGGTCTCTGTAGCTTAGTGTGTGACCTTCTATACTTGGTTAATAAACACTTTCTCAGATCTTCTGAGAGTCTTTCCATGTTTGTCCAGGAACTAGGGAGAGGAGAAGGATCCAAAATTGAATTTCTGCACTAAAAGAATTTGTTTTTGACACAACATCTCCAAGGATGAACTAGCTGAGCAGGGTAAGCCAAGGAAGAGTTGTACTGAAAACGAGTTTGCTCGACAGTCAATACATGCATAAGCACTCCAACACAAACGTAGTCACACAAGAACAAGAAGATACAAATCTTCTCTAAAGGAAATACTATGAAAATGCCCATGCAAAGGGGAATGTAGCTGGTTTACTGTCAGTGAAGAGAAACACATGTTTTGCCTGAAAGAGGAGAGCAGACCGCTTGTACAATAGACTCCGAGCAACAATCCACCCTGCAAAACATTTTCACTCACATATTATACAGCAAGGCCAAAAAGCACTGGTGTCACCATCCAGTGTAAGGAAGTGCTCTCATTTCCTGCCAGGTTTACTTAATGCATCCTTAGAGCTAAACAAATAAAAATGTCATCACCATTACAGTAAACCTCTGCGATTCATATGAAAACAGTTGCTTAGATGTCAACAGAAATGTTGACTAAACTGCACTCTCCTGCACAACATCCAGGTGCAAGTGGTAAGAAGAGCCAGATAACCTTATCTCAGCCTGTATCTGCTAGGCAGAGAGCTGGGGCAGGAGGATTGTGGGTGGATAGCTCAGGATTCTGTTGTGGGGGGACAGGAGAGGATGACTCTGTAGCTGAGAGGTCACAGGGAGACTGGGTTGGACCAAAGCTTCTGATGAAGAGCTGACTTTGCAGCTGGGTTCATTGCTACCAATGTGATAGGTGCCTTAGCTATATGAGAGAGATTGATTCAGAGTTGGGGAGAGTGGGTATTTGGAGTTAAAAACCACATCAGTGCAGCTAGGAAGGAGACACGCATGTGGATTCACAACTGCTGCTGATCAAGTTACCCCAAATGCAGTATATGGATGGACCAATGTGCACCTGAAGATCTTTTGATGTGTAAGAGGAGAGTCAAGCTGGGAGGCTTGTAGTGACAAGAAGCCCCCCCGCATCTTAACCATGCCTGCATTTGCCACTCGGCTCTCACATAGATAAAATCACTGGCACAGCAGATGGCATATGCCAGTGAGGCGGCATTCCCTAGGAACATCTGCCATCACTCTGACTGCTGGAAGCTACAACTAGTCCAGAGAGTAGAGAGTAAGCTGCAGAGTGCCTTCAAACTGCCACACAATATCAGTCTTTAATGGCCAGAATGAGTTAAGATAGGCTTTGGTTTATTACCCATGTCAGATGGATTTACTTAGGCTGTTTGAGCCATTCAAAAGGTTATTAGCACCGAACGCATGAAAATAATCTCTCATTCCAAAATTCTTTACCTTCAGACTGTTGTAGGCTAGATCTGTATCACGGTCTGAATCCATTTCATTCTTCGTTTCAATTACCTGGATGGATTAAAAGACAAACAGATATTTGACAGCTGCCTAGAGAAGCTGGTAAATAGACCGGTTTTCCAACTCAGGCAATCTGACTTTGACTGCAGTTCTGGGTCACCTCCAGTATTTGTTGTTGGCTGGTGTTAAAGTGCAACCAAAGATAGCAACTACCCTAAATTGTGTATGGTAAACAGACATTAGGTGAAACACAAAGGCCAAGGAGGAATATAATAGGGGAAAATGTACAAGGAAAAAAATAATAAGTGTAACCATCCTTCCTTTCCCCCATACCAAGACTGTATTCAGACTAAAACCTTGTCTACACTAGAACTTATGTCGCTCAGGGCATGAACAATCCACACCCCTGAGTGACGTAAGTTATACTGACCTAAGCACTGGTGTAGACAGCGCTATGTCAGCAGGAGAGCCTCTGATGGGAGGCGAAGTAGTTAAGCTGATGGGAGAGCTCTCTACGACAGCAACACAACTGCATCGGTGCAGCACTTCTAGTGTAGATGCAGCCTCTGTGCCTGAGGGCTGGGATCTAATTTATGTCTGAAGGTTCGTCACTTTTTTGGGTGCTATATAAATAATATCAAAATATGTTTTAAAGAAAGGAAATGATGGAATTTAGATTGGATACTGGCATCTTCCCCAACTTCTTTTGGAGTTTTCCCAAAAAACGTACTACTAGCAAATGAGATCGTACTTAAATCCATTGCATTATGCAAGTCTTGCCGTAAGTAATGTACAGTTCTTGTAGCTCAGAGACTCATAAAACCAAAACCACATTTTACAGCAAAAATTATGGTTTCGGCTCATTTCCCCACATGGCCCTGCCAGATGGCCCAACGCATCAGGGTCAAGAACATAACAAGTGGCTTGAAGCACACAAATGTAATGTTTAAACTTACATTACATTAGAAAATACCATGCACATGGGGCCTAATGTTATTTCCTTAAATTCATCTCAAGGTCAACTGAAGGTGGCAGAACAGAATAGTTCTCCACTCCGTCAACTTCCATTCTCCTGCCTTTCCACTGAGGGAAGACATAGCACTGAAATGCAATTCCTTACAGGCACACTCGTCCACTGTTCTAGGATTAACAAGTAACTAGAGGTATGTCTACATTGCAAAGAAAAACCCACGGGGCCAAGTCTCAGAGTCCAGGTCAACAGGCTCGGGCTCGCGCTGTGGGGCTAAAAATAGCAGTGTAGACATTCAGGCTCGGGGTGCGGCTTTGGCTCTGAGTCCCTCCTCCCTCATAAGGTTTCAGAGCCTGGGCCCTAGTCTGAACCCGAACGTTTACACTGCTGTTTTTAGCCCTTAGCCCAAGCCCCGAGAGTCAACTGACCCAGGCTCTGAGATGCAGCACCACAGGTTTTTCTTTGCAGTGTAGACATACCTAAGTCTTTATTTTACAAAGACTCAGGTGACAATGAATTTTTTTTTTAAATTACTCATCTTCCTCCCACTCCAGAGCAGCCAGAGTCACTCATACAGAGGAGTAGGCCCAATAACCCGTAACTCTGTGAAATGCACAGGGAGTACCGGCCCTGGAGGTCCCAGAGCAACAAGCAGATGTAGAGTGAAGCTGCTACCAACCACAATACACTCGGACACTATAACTTTCTTTCAAAGCCAGCAGAGCCTAATAAAGAAGCAGGAGCTAAGGCTTATCAGGCGGTTTGGCTTCTTTAGGTTCTTTGAGGGATCTCAACTGCAGAAAATGTCAACTGCTGAAAGGACAGGATTTAAAACTGCTGTGAGGCTCCCTATAACCACTACCTAGCTAATTCTTACTCGGTCCTGACCCAAGTGCAAGCAGGTCAGTAGTGCCAGACATTCTTGATTTTTACTTTTCTCCTCCCTCCCTATTTCTGTCCCCATGCAAGGTCAAACTGCTCTTTCATCAACAGAAGCAATTACCACCAAAAACTGATCAAATCCCAGAAATGAAACCATCAGTTAATTCCTTGCACCAAACCTCATCATTGAATCACTAAATGTTTTTGTGCACTGAGCCTGTTTGATGGAGAAATCCCCATATCCAGTTGGGATCACTAAGATTTGCAATTCTTGGACGTTTTATTCCATGAATGGATGGGTCAGGCTTCATCTGGGTCAAAACATGGGCTGAGAGGAAGATATAAGAGAAGCTCATTTTCCTATGCCTATCACCCTCTGCATACATTATAGATATCTGAAAGGCGACACAAGGTTCTGAAGACTGGGACAAAAGAGGTAACAACCCTGATATCCAGAAATGTCATATTCTGCTGGTTGTTTTCCAGAGAGGATGAGGGACTTTGAATATATTTCAAAACCAAACATTTCCATCAAGGAGCACGTACAGCGGGGGCTGAGTTTGCTACCTCTGTAGTGCTACCATAGAATTAAAATTTAAATGCAAAAAGAAGCACCGAAGAACTGGCAGCACTGACAGAAATGCTATTTTTGACTTTCCCTCTTCTTCTGTTGGGCAGTGAGGAACAGTGACAGCTTGACTCAAATCACATCAAGTCCAAACTGAAAACTGATCTGGAATTAGTCATGCCCCAGAGCAGGAGTGGGCCTACTGAGGGGTGAACCTTGACAAGGACCCTAATCTTGGAAATATAGTTAGAAATGGACAAAACTATGAATGCTTCAGAACCTTGACCAGTTGGAATGAACCCTACTAAAAATGTATGGGGAGATTTTAGGGGGGTAAAACATTCAGGGTTTTGGCTCATTTGTAGTTAACTCCTTAAGAGACACAGGTCAGCTTCAGAAAGATTTAAAAATATGAGGGGAGCAATTTAGGGCATATTGGCAGGAACCTTGTTTTTTAAATCTCTATCAATGAATGGAGTTTATTTGTTAAAAGCAGTTGTGCATCTCCTATGTTGCGTTCCTGCAGTCACCAGATGGAATAATTTTATTGACGTTCAATAGGAGTATCTGGCTACAGTGAATTAGAGATGATTGAGATCACTTTAGTTGACTTTGCTACTGCTTTTATAAATGGACACATGGATCTCCTGCTTAAGAGAAATAAAGGAATAAATACCTGAAAAACATGCATTAAAACAGATAAAAAAATAACTTTTTTTTATGAAACCAAGAACTGTAATAACTAGGCATTTTATTTTCAGCTGCTGTTGCTGAATACTGTGTACTGTACTATGCAGCTATATAATGTATTTTATATATATATATATATAGTGATTCTTTATATATCTTCTCATAGAAAGAATCACTATAATTCAAACAAAAATACCACCTATCATAACGGGCTCTGAAATATCTAATTCGCAGAGGTTACTTCTCCCGAAGAAAGGGAAAATACACAGGTTGCCATGAAAAGTTGACCTATATTAACAGTTATCACAGCGGTATTTGTGAAAGCACAGCTATTCTCTATCAGAAGGACAAGCTGCTGTCTCAGATACCACTGTGTGGGTTAGTACTTGTGGGTAAATATTGACCTTTTAGATGACTGTACTAATAAGGCCCAAAATATAGGAAACTATTTTTTTTTTGTAAAGCAACTCAGACATTCTGCACAGTGATGTTGGAGGAATAAACTCTGCTAGTCACTATACCTCTATTGCTGTTTTGCAGTTTATTATCTGAGGACTGGCCTACACTTAAAAATGAGATCAACCTAGCTAAGTTGCTCAGGGCTGTAAAAATTTCTAGCCTCAAGCTCTGTAGTTAGGTTGACAGAAGAATTCTTCTGGCTGCCCCTGGTGTAGATGCGGCTAGGTTGACAGAAGAATTCTTCTAGCTGCCACGCCTCTTGGAGAGATGGATTAACTACATCAATGGAAAATCCCCTTCTGTCAATGTGGGAAGCGTCTATACTATATCACTACAGTGGCACAGCTGCAGCTGTGTCACTGTAGCGGCTGTAGTGCAGACATGCCCTTAGAGCTGGCAAGGGCTGTAATACTATATAACTATTACTGGACTCAGTCTTGAAAATATGGAGCTATAAAATACCCAGTTTGGGGCACAGACCTACCTTGTGTCTGTAGAATGCCTAACACACTTGAGAGTACTATAGTCAACATTTCCCCTTTTTCATTCCTAAAGTTGAACTCCTAAATTCACATATAGGCACATAAATAAATAGTCTGGTTTTCAAAGGTGTTAAGTATTGAAACCAACAAGAATGAAGGACACTTAGCACTTTGAAAATCAAGTCATTTACTTATGTGACTTCATATACATTTAGATGCATGGCCTCAGATATCCACATTTGAAAGCACTGGCCCATGTTAGTAACAAGAACAGAGTGTTATGGTCTCATGTTTGTAAGACTCATACGTGTATGAATAGACAGTGCCTTGATTTGCCTTCTATTATTCAGGCTGCCTTTTCACTTGCTGGTCTCAGATATTAAAACTGAGTTCACAGCTAAAATTTCCCATAAGGATAGTAAACAGGATCAATGGTATATTGAATTCATTACACTAGAGGCCAACAGCCATTGCAGGGTCAATTGTCTCTGGGGTGGGATAAATCATTCCAACATTGATTTTACATTTCATTGATTTCAAAGCCATTGCTCATGTGGAGGAAGGTGTCAATAAAATAAAATGACATTGTTACTCATGGATGAATAGAGTGATGTATATATTTAGAGAGAATGAATTACTTTGCTGGGTAGACTTTATATTCTGTAAGGAAATGGGTGTATCTGATAGTACTGGCATCCACCTATTCTAGGAGATCAAATGACTCAGGCAGGCTAAGCTAGCAGAGATGTGCGAGACTCTTCTCTCTGTATATTTGTCCCTTTGAACCTCTAAATTAGTCTCTGATTAGGTTAAACTTTGAGGAAAGAACTTTCCTCCTTTTTGCTCAGGGTGGCATCGAGGCAGGATATGAGCTCTTTTGTAGTTAGAGTGTGGAGATTACATTTAAGGAAGCTCATGAATAAGCAGTAAAACTTCCGTTTATCTATTCAGATACATTCCAATTCCTCCAAGATTGATCATATTTTTGAACCTCTTCGTTCTTACATAGTATCTTGGGGAAATGCAAATCTGAGATGGATCATGAGCTGCGGATGTGTGTCTGAGTGGCCTAAACATCATGTTCTAGAGAGGAAGGATGGTCCAGGTGTTAGCCTGGGGAGCTGGGTTCATTTCCCTGCTCCACCAAAGACTTCCTTTTTGACCTTGAGCAAGTCATCCATGCCCCAGCTCTTCATCTGTAAAATGGGGATACTACTTCACTTTTTCACTGAGGTGTTGTATGGATGAATACATTAAAGATTGCGAGGCTCTCAGATACTATGATAATACGGGTTTCAGAGTAGCAGCCACGTTAGTCTGTATCCGCAAAAAGAACAGGAATACTTGTGGCACCTTAGAGACTAACAAATTTATTGGAGCATAAGCTTTCGTGCATCCGAAGAAGTGGGCTGTAGCCCACGGAAGCTTATGCTCCAATAAATTTGTTAGTCTCTAAGGTGCCACAAGTACTCCTGTTCTTCTTAGGATAATATGGCCATATTAGTACCCATGATGTCTACAAGACAGATACTTGTTCTAAATTCTTTGAATCTTTAGAACCACTGGTTTCAATGCTGACAAAGTTAATTCATCTCTTTACCTGCTGAGACAGATAAACAGAATACATGCTTCGCTGTGTAAGGTTGTATCTGTTGGATGATATCTTAAACTAGGCATGGACAATAAAAGTATTTTCATAAGACTAGGGGTTGCTCAGGTGCTGTTAGCTAAAAATTTCACCTTGCTCACTACTGTAAATAGTATTGTGCAACTGTAAACTACAGGGATGCTGTCCTCCATTCTGGAAGTGGCTGCCTGGCCTCCATCCTCTACCTCAGAAGAGGCTGCATTTCAGTGCTTCTGTATGCGTCTACAAATCTGTAGATCCCTTTGGGGTCCTTTATGATGAAAGCTGCTATATAACATCCAATATCTTGACTGGGAATTATACATGTTAGGGTTGGAAAGTATAATTTGGTCATCCAGTACAGCTTTCTGTAAGAGGATTATTCATATATATCTTCCCATCTATGCAGCCACTCTCAACTCAAATGCTTCTAATGACTTTGTCATAAACCATCTCATCAGGCAAAACTGTTCTGCTGGCTGATTGTCCTTAACTGCCAGAAAGGTTTTTCTCCTCATTTCCAAGATCAATTTGACCTTTCTTAACTGAAGGCCATTGCACCCAAATCTTAAATCACACACTGCATGCCCTAAGGCACTCAAGGAAAGCCAACTAGGATATGAAATTTAATATTAAAATCAATAAAAGGGCATCTTTTACCTGGGATTTCTTTTTCTCCAGCTGGGTTTGTAGTTTCTTTCTCTCCTGTTCAAGCTCCCTCACTCGCTTTTGTAGCTTCAGGAAGAGAGTCATATCCATGGCTGCTTTATCCAAACCAACATCCTACATGGGCGGGAGAGAGAGAGAGAGTAATTTTATCAGCCCAAAAACATTAGTGAATAGAGCTGGGGGAATAACAGATTTTTTGGTTCACAGACAACCTAAAAAAATTTAAAAAAAACAACAACTGTTTTGGGTCTGACCAAAACTAAAACTTTCAAAAGAAGAAGTCAAAACAAAAATTTAGTTTGGGGCCAAACAAAAATCTTAAATGAAAACATTTTCAATTTTGAGCTTTTAAAAATGTTTATTTTTTTTAAAACAAGAAAACGTCTAAATGAAAATTCATTTCAAACCGAAAAAATAATAGTGTTAATTTTTTTTCCCCAAAGACTTGGATACCCACTTCCCCCAAAACAATTTGGTAAAACTGACATGTATTTGCAAAACACTTTGTTGTCACTGAATCTGTATTTTTCTCTGAAAAAAGTTTTGGTTAAAAAATTTCTCCCAGCTGATGTGGTGAATGCTCCACTCAGTAACAGTATGTGGACTATGCACTGCTCTGTACGTTCATGTCACCTTCCAATACTTAAAACAAGAGTTTCAAAAAGTTTCCACATTTTGAAAGACCAGTATTAATATTTAATAGTAAAGGCATACATTATATTAAGTTTCCAATCATAAATAGGTTATAAAGGGTCAATGAATGGTTAATGGGTATTTTAATAAATTAATCAATTGTTATATAGTTCACCGAGTCAATATGTTGCTTACAGCCCTGGCTTATATCCATCTATAAAACTCTCTACTGATTGGCTTAAAATCATCTAGGAGACATACTAATGTATGTAACAGGCTTAAAACATACATTAATCTTTTATTAACACTTCATACGTTACTTGTAGATGGAGCTTTAATACTGAGGTGTGACCAACACTGAGGTTTTGGTATTGTCTAGAGACCCCAATCCATTGTACTTACATAGTGGAGGCTTTCATCAGTGGTTCTCAGAAGGCTTGATAGATATCAAAAAGCCTCATGACAGCCAGGTGAGGTAGGTAAGGGATTATACAGATGGGGAAGCTGCAGCATGTAGTGATGACATGACTTGCTCAAAGTCACAGACTAGAAAATGGAACCCAAAACATCCCAGGCCTTTATTCTAGCAAAAACTGTATTTTATACTCCAACTTAAATATGAAGTGTATTGTTTATATAACTGATCTATGCCACTGTTAGCAGGGAGTAAGCAAAATATACTTCCCCTTCCTCCAATAATTCTTCACTTCCGCGCTCAAGTCAGATATTTAACTAGCACATTTCCTTCTATATTGAGATATTTGAAATTGTTCTTATAGAGAGGATGTATTGGCTGGCAAGGATTTGTAAAAAAACAAAGAAAGAAAACTGTTCTTTAGGAGATTTATAATGTAATTTGGTATCCTTTGAAATGAAAGATGCTATAGAAATGTAACCTTACAATCAGTATTGATAGTCAGTCATAATAATGTTTAATGTTTTGTGGGTGTTTCCATATTTACCAGGATGCACCCTACACATCAATTCATTATGTTTAAACGGTGTTTAAGGGCCTGATCCTGCACTGAGTTCTTAGTAGTGCACTATGCAGGATCAGGGTCTTAAGATTTCCCTCTCATACAATTAACAAGAATCATTCATAGCATGAAAAAAGAAGCAATTCTCACTAGTCACATTTCATACTCAAACCCATACTCTTTCTCTACGGGCTCCATTTAGAGTGAGCCACATATTGATTATTCCCTCTTGACTAGCCAGAATCAGACAGAGCCCCTTAGCCAGTCTGACTTATAGTACCTCCACTTGTTGTATTGCATCCTCTGTGTCTCCTATCTCAGATGTAGAGACTGATGGACAATTGGAATCAGACTCTAGACTGCTCTGGTTAGATGGGTTCCTTCTGTGTCCTGGGGTCTGCTGTTCAAACAAAAAAGATAATAGAGTGATTTAGTAGAAAAGACACTGTACTAAGGATTATGTAAACTAAGTTTTTGGGACAGGGACCTTATCTATTAAGTGTTTTATAAATAATCATGTACACTTATGGCACTTTCTACTTAAAATAACGGGGGTCCATATTATTCATCAAGTCTAAGTACTGTGTTCAGGACTACAAAACATAGAGGGAGAGACAGCTCCTTATCCAAAGTTCTTACAGTTTAAGTAGCTGGACAAGACAATGCAGACACAATATATCTGCTGGTCAAAAGGAGGATTCATCATAAAGCGGTTTAGTTTAAAAAATATTTTTCGATATTAAGATAACGGTCATAAGAGGGTCGACCATTTGCTTGCTTTTGGGCTTCGTTTTCTGGTTCTTGTGCACTGGTGCACATTACGACAGGGGGACATTTAATCAAAATGTAGTTTAAAACAACAAATCACAAACACACCCAACTCCATTCATATATATATATATATAAATAAACAACCACAACCAACAACTTAAAAAGTGTCTATGCACCAGACACCAATTTTCTCATGTATTCTTGGAAGCTACTTTAACACATCCAAGCCTGGCTACCCGTGATTTGTGAAGTTTGGACACACACATCTGGGTTTGGAGCCTAATATTTATCACAATATCCTTATGGTTTTCTTTTAAAATGTTCAGCCTTTGAACTGGATGACAACATCCCTTAATAACTAATTATCAATGAGGCTATTGCTAAAACTCTAGCAAGGCTGAATCTAAAACTTAGACTTTTATATTTATAACGCCACAATGATTTTCTTAGAATTGAAAAACAGAGTATATCTGTGATACTGAAATAGAGAAAAGATAAACAGATTTTTGCCTTGCTGTTCATAAGGAATCTGTAAATGCGTGACCAAGTGGCTACAGAAAAGCATGTATTTCCAGAAGAAGTTGCTCTTGGTCTAATATCAATGCATAACTTCCCCCTCAAAAATATCAACACAAATGAGTTCTAGAATAGCATTGCTGTCATCAAATGAACTCAGTTGCATTATCCAGTTACCAATAATACACACAGGACATCAGAGGGCAGGGGTAATGTAAAAAGCCTCTTCCATTACCTTTATAATAGTCATCTCATCCCTCAAATTGTCATATCTCTGCTCCAGCCTTGAATACTCCTTTACCAGGTTCTGATAACGAGATCGCTCCTCTTCCAGCTCCTTCTTCGTCAGGAGATTTTCCTTGACAGTGGTTTGGGCAAATTCATCTTTAAAAGATACATATTGAACTGTGATGTTCAGTTCTGAATTGATTTCTTACAGGCAACTGCAATATGATTTATAGTTCAACAAAATGCTCTCTGCTAAGAGGCTTTTTTGTAATCTTGCACTCTTATTTAGTGAATACACTGTAACAAATCTGTGGCCAGCTAGGAATTTCATGGTTGTCACTACACTGCACAGAACAGCTATTTGGAACTTCATGGATGCAGGTAGAATAGATCTCCAATACTCCTGCTCCAAAACCAGAGGTCTCTACCAGTTGAGTAAAGGATAATCTCCTTTAGCTATTAGAAATACGTCTCTGATGCGCAAACGAGCAGTGTGATTCTATCCAATAGAGGGCAGTGGTGCATACATATTAGCCATATTACTCTATGGAAATACCTGATTTACCGATGTTGGATGTCAAGTGGGAAATCTATGCAATCATACTATTGCATACTGTTGATGACTACAAAGAGGTAACCAAACTAGAGGTGATGGGGGAAGAGAGAAAGAATCCCTAATACAGAGTTCTGGTAGTGCAGGATTACTCTGTACAACACAGTCTTTGCTATCTGTACTTCCCAAAAATGTTAATCCTTTCCTACTGCACAGAATACCATGGACATTTTAAAATAGTTTATTTTTGCATGTGAATTTATTAATTTAAAAGAACTCTATTCTGAAACAAAATTTGTTTCCCCCTGTTATTTGAAGAAGAAAAAAAAATTAAAACTGGTAAGTCAAATTACCATTTATTTTTTATTTAGCCAAACATTAAGTTAACATTTAAATTAAAACAACAACAACTAAACTAACTTTTCTCAAGCTTTTACATAGTGGAAACATTCACTCACAGATAGGGAACATTCGTGGCAAGTTTCACTTTGCAAGGGATTATGGGCCTGCTCCTGAAATCAATGGTTTGAACGGTGTAGGATAGAACCTCATAATAACAATCCTACATTGGAAAGGAGATGGACTGGGTGACCTAATAGAACTTTCCATTTCTACAATAATCTTCAGAAAATAAGGGTGGGATGTGTAAAAGTGCTCAGGGTCAGCCTAGCTCTTCTCCCGTTCAATGGACATGTTCTCATTTACTGCAATGGGAGCTGAGCTGAGACTCTCAGGAATTCTTTTTTTAAAAAATTTGAAATTTCATCCAAATTTGAAAATTTGAAAAATTCCAAGCAGCTCTAATGTTTCTAATATTAATGCTCTCTCAACACTAGTTATAGCTGTGCTTAAAGATACCACTCTAAAGAGGGTAAATGGTCAGTGCGCTGGGTTCAAATCTCAGTCTGCTCTAAATAGAGGTCAACATTTCCAAATATGGATGTATCTAAAGTTAAATATTGACCAAGTAGTTCAGGTGCCTAAATAAGTGGACTGATTTTCAAGAGTGCTGTGCACTCGGCGATTCCTGTCTACTTCAACAGGAGATTCTGGGTGCTCAGCACTTGAAAAAAATCAAGTGTCTTGTTTAGGTTTTAGGAGTTTAATTTTTGAAAATCGAAGTCCTGGGATAGCTGGCAGTCAGTCAGGACTGAAGTGCCTGGACAGGGGTCCACTGGGAAGCTTCCACAGAGCCTGGCATGCATTATGTCTAATGCTAGCTAGTGCCTGCCGAAAGGCACTCAAAAATTCACCTCTAATTGAAGCCAATATATTTTGCTATGTTAAGCTGAATAGAGTCTGATAATAAGCACAATACATGCAAGGGTGGAATGTATTACTTTCATGTCCTGGGACTTTCCAGATTGTTTCCCTCTGTAGTTCTCTCACAATCTAAATCTCTGCTTTAAAATTTCACTTCATTCTGTCACATTCAAGACGCCATTCATCATTGTCCAAATATTACTGTTTGAACATCTCTGCTTCTAGGCTCCCATCTGTCAGCATTAAAGGGTCGTCCCCCCATCACAGTCATCCTGATAAAATTCTAAGATGTAATTGAATGGAAAACCCCTTTAGGTACTATATTCCGTGTTTAATCCCTCCCTGATTAAATCAGGTTCATGTCTTGTCTTATCCCCTGGCAGTACAGAGAGAATAGAACTGTTGAATAACAACAAACATTGTCAAAGAAATAAAGAATGCTGGAAGATTAGCACATTTCAGTTTATGAGCTATTGCTGGGGCATACGGGAGAAACTAATTTTATGAAAAACAGCTTAATCCTTGGTTTATTACAAGTGTTATGAAGCTATAAACCATTCTTCTTACCTTCAGACTGACATAGGATTCGGTTGTTAAGCTCCTCTTTTTCCTGTTTCAAAAGAGCATTCTCCTCTTCTAGGTCTGATACGCGCTAAGGAAGAAACAAGGCAAAGTAATACCTCTTGTAGTGTAGGCCAGCTCAAGGTCAGGCTCTCTTCAGGGGAATAAGTTTCTCTCTCTCACTCACTCACTCACTCGCACAGGTTTTTTGGTTGTTTTTTTTGGTTGGTTAGTTTCTTGTTTGTTTGTTTTTTTAAACCAAACAGGGTATTTTTTCTCCTTGCCATTTTGGAGCTATTCTCAGTGCATCAGGAGCATGAATGGTAAAAAAGATATTAACTGCAACTGAAGGGTGTTTATTTTCAAAGTAAATTGTCCCATAGACACTAGTGTTTACTGCAAAACCTCAATGCAAAAAAGGTCAAGTTGGCAAATTATATCTATTTCTTTGAATAGGAACACAATACATACTAGTCACAGGGCTCCAATAGTTGATTATGTCATCCAAATACTGAGAAGCCCATGCTCAAAATTAAGTACTGAAGATCTATACCTCTCTTAAAAATTACAACATTGACTTTGTTACAATATTCTGCAATTGATCCTTCTACTACACAGTATCACAAAACAGGCATTTGCTAGGTGTAGATTTCTATGGCAGCGCAAATGCCATTTGCAGGTGTTACAATTACAGGACTTGGAATGTGAAAGAAAACAACACCATGACATGTGTTAGAGACAAAGTATCAATGCTGCAGCTGTGAAAGGGTTCAGAAAGGTGAAAAGGAACAAACAGAGGAGAAAAAGTACACCATTGTTCTGAATATTCTAAAAAGAATGAAAAAAAAAAAAGTGATGTACAATATAAATGAAACCAGAATGCTATACAGGATTGGATAGCCAACTGTCCAAGCAGATGTGTTACCAGCTATAACAGCATTTCAGCGCACCTGCCAATTAACAGGGGATTTAGAGGCAAAATAAAGAGAAAGAAAATGTTCTCAGACAAAAAAGACTATGCGGAAGATTTAAATTTTCCAGGTGATGTGTCTGTCTAGGTCGTTATACTGTGCTTATCACCAGGGTATGTAAGTGACTGACAAACAAAATACTACATATTTCAAATCTTTTTCAACTCTGAAATTTTATGTTTATACCCACTCATTGAATTTTATACTCCGATTATATGCACTCTGGGATAAGAACGGTTTTACTCGGTTTCTACAGGACCTAGCAAATTGGTTCCAATCCTGATCAGGGCCTCTAGATGTTACCGTAGTACAAAGAGGTAATAAATCATAATAATTCCTCCTCCTCCTCCTCCTCCAACAGTAACTGACAGATAGTTGATGACTGCACTGACTGAGCACTAACAGCCCCTATTAAACATGGAAGTTATAAGAAATGCTATTTAAAACATGAGACAAAGTAAAACTAAATATCATGTAGGACACCTCAACTCCTGGAGTGAAACTAGTAGCATTACGCTACCTACTAAATCTATTTATCCTTGGTACTGTTAATTTATTCAATAGTATTAGTTTAGACAAGTCAAAACATGAAAACATTATATTAAGAAGTGTGACGTATTGCTCTGTTTAAGTTGAACACTTCTACTGTTGCCAGGAAGGAGAGAACAAAACAACAGTATTCCAGTATAATGTTATTCGCTAGGTCTCTGCAGTTGCAGTTCATAGCATGACCCTCATAATTTAGAAAATAGCTGCACAGAACATATGGGGATCTTGAGCTGCCTGAAGAAAACCAGCTCCATACTACAGCATAATAAAGGTTTTTCCACTGTCCAAGCAAGAATAATGACACGATCCTGCTAAAACCCATGTATCTTTAGTGGCAGCCTAATTGATTTGTTCATATTGAATTCCTCAGTTTTCTGGGAAGGCAGAATAAATTGAGATATTTTATTAAAAAAATGGTTACCAAAATTGTTAGTGGAAGTAAAAGCAGAGAGAATATTCTAATGCAACCAGAAATTCAACCTGCTTTGCACTATGGTGTTCAAGCACAGTAACTTACAAATCTTTTATAAATGATCTATTCACAAGCTATCATTATCCACATCCAGCTCTCTGCTATGTCTGCATGCATGACAGGTTTGCATCATAGAATTGTAGGACTGGAAGGGATCTCGAGATGTCATCTAGTCCAGCTCCCTGCACTCACAGCAGGACTAAGTATTATCTAGACCATCCCTGACAGGTGTTTGTCTAACCTGCTCTTAAAAATCTCCAAAAATGATGGAAATTACACAACTTCCCTCTGCAATTTAGTCCAGTGCTTAACTACCCTGACAGGAAGTTTTTCCTAATGTCCAACTTAAACCGCCCTTGCTGCAATTTAAGCCCATTGCTTCTTGTCCTATCCTCAGAGGTTAAAGAAAACATTTTTTCTCCCTCCTTCTTGTAACCACCTTTCATGTACTTGAAAACTGTTACCATGTCCCCTCTCAGTCTTCTCTTCTCCAGACTGAACAAACCCAATTTTTTCAATCTTTCCTCAGAGGTCAAATTTTCTAGACCTTCAATCATTTTTGTTGCTCCTCTCTGGACTTTCTCCAATTTGTTCACATTTTTCCTGAAATGTGGCACCCAGCACTGGACACAATAGTCCAGTTGAGGCCTAATCAGCGTGGAGAAGGGCGGAAGAATTACTTCTAGTGTCTTGTTTACAACACTCCTGCTAATACATCACAGAATGATGTTTTATTTTTTGCCAGTGGTACACTGTCTATCACATTTAGCTTGTGATTCACTATAACCCCCCCAGATCCTTTTCCACAGTACTCCTTCCTAGGCAGTCATTTCCCATTTTGTATGTGTGCAACTGATTGTTCCTTTCTAAGTGGAGTACTTTGCATTTGTCCTTATCGAATTTCATCCTATTTACTTCAAACTATTTCTCAAGTTTGTCCAGCTCATTTTGAATTTTAATCCAATCCTTCAAAGCACTTGCAACCCCTCCCACCTTGGTATCATCTGCAAACTTTAAAAGTGTACTCTCTATGCCATTATCTAAATCATTGATGAAGATATTGAACAGAACAGGACCCAGAACTGATCACTGAGGAACCCCACTTGATATGCCCTTTCAGTTTCACTGTGAACCACTGATAACTACTCTGAGAATGTTTTTCCAACTAGTTATGCACCCACCTACAAGTAGCTCCATCTAAGTTGTATTTCCCTAGTTTGTTTATGAGAAGGCCATGCGAGACATTATCAAAAGCCTTATTAAAATCAAGATATACCAGATCTACCACTTCCCCCCATCCACAAGGCTTGTTACCCTGTCAAAGGAAGCTATCAGATTGGTTTGACACAATTTGTTCTTGAGAAAACCATGCTGACTGTTACCTATCTCCTTATTATCTTCTAGATGGTTGCAAACTGATTTCCTAATTATGTGCTCTATTATCTTTGTGTACTGACGTTAAAGGATACTGCTGCAGACTAGAGAGAGAGACAGAGATAAAATATAGAAAAGCCTTTTTCTAAACCATGCAGAATTACTAATGACTGTCTGAGCTGGATGAATATATGATTATGCTGTACCAGAATATGAACTTGAGTTTCATGTATTTAAAATATTTTATTTCAAATCTTTGGATGTATAAATGGGAATATCAGCTAGGAGTAGAGAGGTTATTTTACCTCTGTATTTAGCAACGGTGTGACCTCTGCTGGAATAATGTGTCCAGTTCTGATGTTCACACTTCAAGAAAGATGTTGATAAACTGGAGAGGGTTCAGAAAAGAGCCATGAGAATGATTAAAGGATTGGATAATATACCTTATAAGTGCTAGATTGGAGGAGCTCAGGCTACTTAGTTTAACAAGGAGAAGGTTAAGGGGTGATTTGATCAGTCTATAAGTACCTTGATGGGGAACTGAAATGTGTTAAGAGGGCTACTCAGTCTAGCAGACAAAGTGTAAAAAGATCCAACAACTGGAAGCTGAAACATGAATTAGTTCAGGGAAGATCTATGGTCTGTGTTATGCAGGAGGTCAGAGTAGATTATCACAAATGCTATTATTCTATGAATTTATGAAAAACTAAGTATTTCTACTTTGAGAACTGGAGCATGTTTTAGTTTTAACTACACATTTTTACAGGACACTAGTATCCAGTGCCATACCTGACAAAAAACAAATGGAGAAAGAACTCCAATTTCTGCTACAGAGCAGATTGTATGGTAGAGCCTTACATTAAATACCTTTAAAGCTAACTGAGTGAAAAATATTTCCCAAAGGCTAAAGTACTATGTATGTGCCCGTTATGAAAGTAACCCACAAACACTGGGAATGGAAAAATAGAGATTTTGCAGCCTCAGGCCCAACTTCGATTGGAGAAAGAAAAGAATAGTATAGAATAGAAACAAAAAGAAATATCCTTAGCTAGAAGCTATCCTTTATCCTTGATAAACCCTAAATTAAAGCTCTTTTATATCAGACCTAATGGGTTTTGTTTATTGCTTTCTTATTTCCATATGAAAGAGAAATGGGAACTTATCAACATTCACGTTTCAGAGAAACGTGGTGAGAACAGAAAGGTCCATTTAATGCAGGTGTAGATAAGTAGAGCATGTTATTCAGCAGCAATGCTGCAGAAATTCCTTCTCCAGTTGGAAGTCTCCATCTTCAACACATTTCCTTTTGGGCCAGATTTCAAGAGAGCTCAGCTCACATTTGCCTACATGAAGTGGCTGGATTTTCTGAAGCACTCAGCATTCAGCAGCTCCCATTGAGAACTGTCTATTTTACTTATTTGCATGGTGGGGGCTGTTGGGTGCTGAGAAGTTTTGAAGATCTGGTCCTTATTTGGGAGTTGTTTTGAAATCTGGCCCCAATTGTGGGTGCTGAGCACTTTTGAAAGACTGATCCTTTAGACTGGCAAAAGATGTTAGGATTGTCCTAAAAAAGTTTGCTAGCTGGTGAGAATCCTCACAACTCACCGAATAACTCTGTTACGAATCTCTTGAAATCCATAAAGAACTGTTTCTAAGTATTCACACCAGAAAAGGAAAAGGAGATGCTCATCCTATAAATGAGAAGAATTATCCTAAAAGTAGGAATATGGCAGAGAAAAGCAGAAAGAGTAAGACTTAAGAACAGATTTTGCAGTTAAATCGGAACGAAAATGGACTTGATCATGTCGGCAGCTGTCACAAGTCCAAGAAAGCAAAGGACACATCAACTTGATCTAACTGAAAAAAATGTTCTCAGGTGATTTTTGTGCTAAAATCTAAAGAGAATGCATTTCTGCCTTTCTCACCATGTTTCCATAATATTGCTATGGGGAAAGCTTAGGGCTTGATGACCTAAGGAAATGGACTGGAATAGCAATTTGGAATATTCCAGAATAGCTTCCTTTGCGGACACTCTATTCCGAAACGAAAGTCACTTTATTCCACACGATAGCTTTTCTGCAGTAACTATTCCTGTTAATTTCCCTGTACCTATGAGCCGTTAGTCGTAGAGTTTTGATGATTTACTATGAGAGCCACATTATCAAATCACTCAAACAGCCCAAGTTTTACAATTAAACCCAGAGGATGCTTAGTACAAGCACGCTTTCTTCACATCCAATCCCAACATGGAAACCAGCCTGAATGTCTACATAGCAATTTGACAGCCCCAAGCCTAACTCAGCTGACTTGGGCCAACCACAGATGTTTGCTGTGTAGACGTACCCTTAAGGCTAGTGTCTGCTCACACTAGTGCTTTTCTTGTACAAAGGCTCGATATTGCCAACATTTTATATAACTTCAATTTCAAGAAAGATGGATTGCTCAGGTGTATTGACAAACCAGGGCAGAAAGGAAGTTCTGCCTCTAGTGCAATATACTGATTCAAATCCAGCTAAGCTGGTAGTACTGAGAGTTGTTAGAAATGGCAGGCTGATTGCTTATGGGAAGTGATTTGGCAATCTCAATCCAGTTCCTAGTGCACAGGTACCCACAACACAAAACCACCATGATCAGCATCATCAGCAGTCTCACAGCCACAGATTGAATGGTCCTGTGCAACGAACAAGCCCTCACTCCCGACACTGTGTCAGAACATGATAGTATCCTTTAAACAGTTTTGTGTGCCCACTAATGGTGCTCTCTGTGCCCTATGTTTTAGAAGCCACCAGAAACCAGTCAAAGCAGCCGTACATATGTGGCTAGGCCTTGCATGTTTGTGTAGTTAGCGAACAGTTATTTGGGACCCAACTGTGCCCACATGGTTTCTTCATAGTTATTGTTGTGCAAAGTTGACCAGATACAAACACCATCCTAACACCGTATGCCCAGGCCATTGTTAAGGCACAGAGGCAGGGAAGTTTGAACTGCCACTTGCTCTCCGCATTGTGTGGATAAGCAGTGGACTTCATGTAGTGAAAGGATGAAAAAGCAGGACTTTCAAAAGCCCCTGAAGGAGTCTGATGCCTCACTCCCACTGAAAGTCCCATAGGTGCTTTTGAAAATCTCACCCTTATATTCTTAACAAAAACATCTGCCTCTGATTGCCTGAAAAAAAAGGCCTACCCTCCATGGTGCCTTCACACCACATGGAGGGCACGTGATAAACACAACACATACCTTTCGGAGTAGATCTTTCTCCTTATCATAGGTGTCTTCAATAATCTTCCTTTCACTGTGGGATTTCTCGAGCTCCAGCCTGAGGCTCTCAATCTCTTTTTTCAAGTTTACAAGCTGGTTGGTATCCCCCCGATTCTGCCGATATTGCTCCAGCTCCTTCTTCAGCTTTTCCACATCAGTGGAATAGGCAGAGGTAAGTGCAGAGAGCTGCTCATTCAGGTGCCTGTATTCTTTGTTCTGCAAGCCACAGCCCAGGAAAAAGAAAAGGATTACGTGAGCAGGACCAATTGCAAAAGCAACAAATAGAAAAATCCTGAATGTGGTAGGTAATACATTTTAAATAGTAGATGTCAGTGCGCATATATGCTCCCCTTTCCTAATTAATAAAGCAGACATAAGCCAAACCCAATTTAAAAGGACAACCGGAAAACTTAATAGTAATATTTCTGTAACAATTATATACGCATTTATTTACTTTGTTAAACTAGAAATAAATGCAAATAATGTTTGTTACTTCTTGTAACAGAAACAGTAAACTACATTTTTATTACACCTTCAAAATAAGCAGCGTTGCTTAATGCAATTGGTTTGCAGTATTTTATGCTGCAGTTTATCTTTTTCTTCTCAGTACTTATGCCTTCAGGATCCTGCTGTGACAATGAACTGTAACGTAATTGCAGGCTTGAGCACAAGCTCTATGCCTCATCTATGGGATGCAGTGGTTCAATAGGCCTTTTCACGAGCTCGGATTTTTTTTTTTAACCTGTCACCAATTGCTCACTTAAGTAGCTTCCTCTAAAGAGTTTGAGATCTGAAAATTCACCACCCCTTGGTTGATACTTGTGGCTCAAATCAAAGTTAATGGGAATCACATATCGTACAATTCCCTTGATTATTATTACAGTCAACCGCACAAAAGAATTTCTCTTTCTTCCCCTGAAAATTCACAAATCACAGCAGCATGTCCTCTTAGGTGAAAAGTCTATCAAATATCATTACTAGTATTACAAAGCCATCTCCCTGGGTACAGTTGCTTATGATAAATAAGGTTATTTAAAAACTCTTCCTCTTTTCTTTTGATTTTTTTAAAGTGACCCGCAAAGGATTTTTAAAAACTGGGTTTATGCCCTTTTTTGCTTCTTTTGCTGTATTAACAAAACCTGAAAGATTTTTTTTTGTTTTTTAAACAGTTTGTCTCTGGTTGCGTTTTACTTGGTCTTCCCTAGCTTTGCTGGAGGATGTGTTGATGGGTAGGGGGCATCTCAAGATGTATAGTATGAGCTCACACACCTTGACAAAGGTGCTTCAGTTAACTCTCATAATTTGGTGCTTTTGTCAAAGCTTCAGCTCAGGAGTCAGGTGAGTACAGGAGAATCCCAGCTTTCATTTTGATCAATTAAAGTTTCTAGCCCATGTGACTGCAGAGAAAAGCTTGAAAATGTGAAGCCTAAAGGCTCAAAAGCCAGAAAGCAAAAACAAAGAAGTCACAAATGTATTATTTTTAAAGTCTCATGATTTTGGGAGGCCCAGATTCATGAATTTTGAATGCTTGGGGTTGGCAATGCTATGAAAGGATCAGGGTATTAAATCTTTAACAATTATCTCCTTTGCCAAAAAATGGTCATTAGTCACTGAAGTTAAATAGGTGTTAACAAAAAACAAACACGAAGGCTGCAGCCCTGGCCACAATGAAGTCAATGGCCATTTCCAAAGAGGTCCACTTAGAAGTAAAAGTTATGCTTTGGTGGTGAGGAACTGCAACACATTCTCGCCAGCTCATGAAACTCTGACACTTCCTCCTCTGTAAAGGCACTTGTGACCACTGTCTGCTCTCTTAATACTAAGTAAAGTTTTCTGCATGAGCTCCAAAGATAAGATTTTGGATCTGTCAGGTGATAGACATCGTTTCAATACCCATTAAGAATCAGGGCACTTTTTAGTCACAGAGACAAAAGAACATTCACCTTCCCAAAAGCAGCAAAGCCACATGCATCTAGCATTGGTTGTCTGAAGCATAAGTCACCTGCACAGTACCAAAGCAAACCCCTCTGAAAACCAACGAGGTGTGTGCATGCATGTAAAGCTATGCAGATTCACAGTGTGCTTCTTTGGTAACAGTCTCACAGGGGAGAGTCACAGGCAGCTACTTTATATGTATGTTTCATCACCTTTTTAGGACACACATCATGGAAGCATAAATGGCTAAAATAATAGGCCTGATGTGATGAAATGAGGTACCTGGGGGTAAAGTACGTTGTCCCCTGTCTTCATGGCAGGACCAAATACTGACTAGACCATCCCTGATAGACATTTATCTAACCTACTCTTAAATATCTCCAGAGACGGAGATTCCACAACCTCCCTAGGCAATTTATTCCAGTGTTTAACCACCCTGACAGTTAGGAACTTTTTCCTAATGTCCAACCTAAACCTTCCTTGCTGCAGTTTAAGCCCATTGCTTCTTGTTCTATCCTTAGAGGCTAAGGTGAACAAGTTTTCTCCCTCCTCCTTATGACACCCTTTTAGATACCTGAAAACTGCTATCATGTCCCCTCTCAGTCTTCTCTTTTCCAAACTAAACAAACTCAATTCTTTCAGCCTTGCTTCATAGGTCATGTTCTCAAGACCATTTAATCATTCAAGACCAGAATCACTTGCATCTGAAGAAGTGAGGTTCTTACCCACGAAAGCTTATGCTCCCAATACTTCTGTTAGTCTCAAAGGTGCCACAGGACCCTCTGTTGCTTTTTACAGATTCAGACTAACACGGCTACCCCTCTGATACTTAATCATTCTTGTTGCTCTTCTCTGGACCCTCTCCAATTTCTCCACATCTTTCTTGAAATGCGGTGCCCAGAAATGGACATAATACTCCAGTTGAGGCCTAACCAGCGCAGAGTAGAGCGGAAGAATGACTTCTCGTGTCTTGCTCACAACACACCTGCTAATACATCCCAGAATCACGTTTGCTTTTTTTGCAACAGCATCACACTGTTGACTCATATTTAGCTTGTGGTCCACTATAACCCCTAGATCCCTTTCTGCCGTACTCCTTCCTAGACAGTCTCTTCCCATTCTGTATGTGTGAAACTGACTGTTCCTTCCTAAGTGGAGCACTTTGCATTTGTCTTTGTTAAACTTCATCCTGTTTACCTCAAACCATTTCTCCAATTTGTCCAGATCATTTTGAATTATGACCCTGTCCTCCAAAGCAGTTGCAATCCCTCCCAGTTTGGTATCATCTGCAAACTTAATAAGCGTACTTTCTATGCCAATATCTAAGTCGTTAATGAAGATATTGAACAGAGCCGGTCCCAAAACGGACCCCTGCGGAACCCCACTTGTTATGCCTTTCCAGCAGGATTGGGAACCATTAATAACAACTCTCTGAGTATGGTTATCCAGCCAGTTATGCACCACCTTATAGTAGCCCCATCTAAATTGTATTTGCCTAGTTTATCGATAAAAATATCATGCGAGACCGTATCAAATGCCTTACTAAATTCTAGGTATACCACATCCACAGCTTCTCCCTTATTCACAAGACTCGTTATCCTATCAAAGAAAGCTATCAGATTGGTTTGACATGATTTGTTCTTCACAAATCCATGCTGGCTATTCCCTATCACCTTACCACCTTCCAAGTGTTTGCAGATGATTTCCTTAATTACTTGCGTCATTATCTTCCCTGGCACAGAAGTTAAACTAATTGGTCTGTAGTTTCCTGGGTTGTTTTTATTTCCCTTTTTATAGATGGGCACTATATTTGCCCTTTTCCAGTCTTCTGGAATCTCTCCTGTCTCCCATGATTTTCCAAAGATAATAGCTAGAGGCTCAGATACCTCCTCTATTAGCTCCTTGAGTATTCTAGGATGCATTTAATCAGGCCCTGGTGACTTGCAGGCATCAAACTTTTCTAAGTGATTTTTAACTTGTTCTTTTTTTATTTTATCTGCTAAACCTACCCCCTTCCCATTATCATTCACTATGTTAGGCACTCCTTCAGACTTCTCGGTGAAGACCGAAACAAAGAAGTCATTAAGCATCTCTGCCATTTCCAAGTTTCCCGTTACTGTTTCTCCCTCTTCACTGAGCAGTGGGCCTACCCTGTCTTTGGTCTTCCTCTTGCTTCTAATGTATTGATAAAAAGTCTTCTTGTTTCCCTTTATTCCTGTAGCTAGTTTGAGCTCATTTTGTGCCTTTGTCTTTCTAATCTTGCCCCTGCATTCCTGTGTTGTTTGCCTATATTCATCCTTTGTAATCTTTCCTAGTTTCTATTTTTTATATGACTCCTTTTTATTTTTTAGATCATGCAAGATCTCGTGGTTAACCCAAGGTGGTCTTTTGCCACATTTTCTATCTTTTCTAACCAGCGGAATAGCTTGCTTTTGGGCCCTTAATAGTGTCCCTTTGAAAAACTGCCAACTCTCCTCAGTTGTTTTTCCCCTCAGTCTTGATTTCCATGGGACCTTACCTATCAGCTCTCTGAACTTACCAAAATCCGCCTTCCTGAAATCCACTGTCTCTATTTTGCTATACTCCCTTCTACCCTTCCTTAGAATTGCAAACTCTATGATTTCATGATCACTTTCACCCAAGCTGCCTTCTACTTTCAAATTCTCAATGAGTTCCTTCCTATTTGTTAAAATCAAGTCTAAAATATGGTACGGTCCAATGGAATGTAGCAGTTATTCTGCATTCCAGATATTTGTTAAAGCAGGAAGCTTAAGAAAAACACTTTTTCCAAATTTATGTCTGAAGTATGTGTTTCAATTTTAGCTATTCTGGATTTTCAAGCATGTGGTTTGAAATTGCCTGGTTTTACTTTTCACCTCAATCAACACGGCGTGTTTTTCAGAAGAGAGGGTTACTCACCCTCTGCAGTAACTGAGGTTCTTTGAGATGAGCGTCCCTGTGGATGCTCCACTTCAGATGAATGTGTGTCCCAACGCTTTTGTTCAGAGAATTTCAGCAGCAGTTCTCATCTGGGTCGCACATGCACTCTCCCAGTCTTGTGCCGTTGTCGGTGCCTATCTAGCGCACTTGACCAGACACCCTCTCAGTTCCTTCTCTACTGTAGAGTCCGTATATTGAACTCCGAAGTAGAGGGGAGGAGGGCAGGTAGTGGAGCACCCACATAGACACCCATCCCAAAGAACCTGTTACTGCACAGGGGGAGTAACCCTCTCCTTCTTTGAGGAATGTCCCTGTGGGTGCTCCATTCCAGGTGATTGTTGAGCGGTGCCCTTCAATGGATGGAAAGAGCTTCAGAGTTGCATGGGTAATTGATGACAATACAGTACGTCCTAACAGGGTGTCCGATCTTGAGCCTGGTCTATTGCATAGTGCTCTGTGAACATGTGCAGATACCCAGGTAGCTGCTTTGCATAGGTCTATGATCGGTGCTTGTTTAAAAAGGCTACTGAGGTTGATAAGGATCTGGTGGAGTGGGTTTGGATCCCTGCTGGGGGTTGTAACTCCTTCTGTTGGTAACAAAGCTGAATGCACCCAATAAATTGAATGCACCCAGAGTCTGTTTTGGAGCTAGTGGAACTTTCGATCAGTCCAAAGTTGAAATGAAAAGCCTTAGTGACTTTCTGAAGGGTGTAGTTCCTTCAAGGTAGAACACTAGTGTGCATCTGACATCCAGAGTGTGTAATATTGAGTCCCATTTGCTCCCATGGAGTTTAGGGAAGAATGAGGGAAGATGGATTGGTTGGTTCAAGTGAAAAGAAGAAGGTACTTTGAGTAAAAATTTAGGATGAGGGCTTAGCGTGACCTCGGCCCTTGAAAAAGATGGGTGTATGGGGTGTGCCAGAAGAGCCCCTAGCTCCCCCACTTGTCAAGACAGCCACCTTCTTTGATAGGTGTGTCAGAGAGCATGTTGCTAATGGTTCCAATAGGGCTCTGGTGAGGCAGCAGAGAACCAAGTTCAAGTCCCAAGGTGGGTAAGTTTTCAAATTTCAGGTTAGACGTTTCTGATATTCTTGAGAAAGCGTTTAGTTACAGTATGGGCAAATAGAGATATCCCATCCACCTTGCGGTGAAAAGAGGCAATAGACACGAGATATACTCTAATGAAGCTAAGCGATAAGCCAGATTTTTTAAGTTCCAATATGTATTTTAATATCATTGGTAAGGGAGCGGTAACAGCCCGGGCTTGTTTGTTTTGGCACCAGATGTTGAATCTCTTCTATTTATGCAGGTAAGTATTACATGTGGTTGTCCTACGGCTGTTTAATAATATGTCCTTCACCTGTTCCGAGCAGGTCAGTTCATCGTGATGGAACCATGTAAGTGCCATGCTCTTAGGTGAAGCCTCTCCAGGTTCGGGTGGTAAACCTGTCCGGCATCCTGCGATAGAAGGTTAGGTAGAAAGAGAAGAGTATGTGGCGTACATACTGCCATTCTCAACAGATACAAGTACCAAGTTTGTCTGGGCCATGTGAGGGATATCAAGATGATTTTAGCCTTGCTGGTCCTTATTTTGTGAAAGCACCCTCGATAGCAGGGGGATAGTGGGAAACGCATATCGTAGTGGCCCATCCCATTTGATGAAAAAGACATCCCCCATGGATCAGGAGCCCAATCCTGCTCTCGAGCAGAATTGCAGGCATTTGTAATTCTGAGATATCGTGAAGAGGTCTATTGATGGGACCTCAATGTCTGAATATGCTCTGCATGTTTAGTTCCCACTCATTCCCTGGGAGAATTCTCTGCTTAATGTATTTGTTGTGGTGTTTTAACATCTTGGGAGATACGAGGCTAATATATTGACATTGTGCTGGACACACCAATTCCACAGTTTGATGGCTTCAGTGCATAGTGAGTGTGATCTTGCCCCTTCCTGTCGGTTTATATAAAACACTCAGGCAATGTTGTCCATCATTACCCTTATGGTCTCAATTCTGATCAAGGGTAGGAAGCGCAAGCATGCGCTGCAAACTGTGTGCAGTTCCAGGTGGTTTATGTGCAACAGTGTCTCAGAAGAAGACCATCTGCTCTGAATTGTGTGGTGCTGTAGGTGAGCCCCCCCCCCAGCCTATCAAGGAGGCGTCTGTTGTGAGAATCATTTAAGATGGAGTCTGTGTGAAAGGGACTCCCACACACATGTTGTGGGGTTGGGTCCATCAGTGTAGAGTCTTTGACTTTGAGTGGCATGGTGAGGCGCTTGTTCAGAGTGTCTTTATGGAACGCAGATGGTTCTTAGCCAGTCCTGAATGCAGTGCATGAGAAGTCCTCCGTGTCATACCATAAATGTGGTTGCCGCTCTATGACCTAATAGTTGGAGGCCAGTCTGTGCTGATATCTGTGGGCTGCTCAGTACTGTGGAGATCAGATTGACTATAATTACAAGTCTGTTTGTTGGATGTGACACTTTGGCCTCCAGAGCACTGAGATGGGCCCCAATGAAGTCCAGTTTCTGCATGGGTGTCAGTGTTGATTTTGGTATATTTAGTTGTAATCCCAGATGTGAAAAGAGGGCGACACTCCTGTGAGTAACGTCCAGGGCATGTGCCCAGGTAAGTGCCTTTAGTAGGCAAACGTCCAGATAGGGAAATATTATTACCCGTTGCTTGCGGAGGTGTGCTGCCACTACCACAAGAATTTTGGAAAACACCCATGGTGCTGTTGAGATGCTGAAAGGTAGAACTTTGTACTGACAACGTTCTGTCCTCAGAGTAAATCAGAGAAACCTCCTGTGAGCAGGATGTATGGTTACGTGAAAACAGGTGCCTTGGAGGTCAAGGGCCGAGAACCAGTTCCACTGTTTCAGTGCTGGTATTATTGTTGTTAGCGTGACCATCCTGAACCGCCGGACCTTTACAAATTTGTTGAGTTTTCTGAGGTCTAAAATAGATCTCTATCCCCTGTTCTTTTTCTGGGTTAAATAGTAGTGGGAATAAAAACCCTTCCCTCTGTGTTGTGATGGCACCTGTTTCAGAGAGCACAGATGTAGGAGGTGGTTTATCTCTTGCTGTAGAAGATGTTTGTGAGAGAGGTCTCTGAAGAGGGATGGGGAGGAAGGGTGAGAAGAAGGGATGGAGATGAAAGGTATTGAACAGCCTGTGTGCATTATTTCTAGAACCCAGGGTGATGGATTTCCATGCTGAGCAGAAAGGGGTCAAACGGTGTCTGAAATGGGGGATGGTCAATGGTGGTGTCAGCACTGAGGAAGTGGGAGGTCGTTTGGGCCCTCGACCAAACCCTCAAAATTGCTGTTTTGCAGAGGGTTGCTGCGATGCCAATGACTGAGGCGCAGGTGGTCAATGCCTTGGAGGTCTCGATCTGTGCCTTTGTGTGTCGTATTCCTTCTGTTGTTGGGCATACGGGGCAGACCTTGTCTGCTGGGAGGGATAGTATTTACCCTGTTTTTTTCTTGTTGCAGGTGTGTATATCCCCTGGGTACAAAGGGTTCCCCAAGAGTCCTTCAGGGTGTGGAGGGACTCGTCAGTCTTTGTTGCAAAGAGTTTCTGGCCATCAAAAGTGAGGTCTTCCATACTGGATTGTACCTCTCTTGGGAAGCCAGACAGGTGGAGCCACGAAGCTCAATGCAAACTATGGTGGTGTGCCATGGAGTGTGCCACCACGTCTGCTGCATCTAGAGATGCCTATAAGGCATTTCTGGCTAGGAGATGGCCCTTGGAGATGATGGCTTTACATTGGTCTCTTTTGTCTTCTGGTATGTAATCAATAAAGTCTGTGAGTTTTGAATAGTTTGTATGGCTGTATTTCGGCATCAGTGCACCGTAATTTGCAATCTGAAATTGAAGAGCGGCTGATGAGTAGGTCTTGAGGCCAAAAAGTTCTAATTGTTTCCACGCTTTGTCATATGGGGTGGATTTGTCTTGTCTGCCTTGTTGATTGACAATGTCAACAACTAAAGAGTTCAGTGCGGGGTGAGAAAATAAAGTCCATCCTTTGAGGGAACGCAATACTTTTTATCCACTCTCTTTGCAAGTGGGCGGTATTGTTGTCTGCCATATGTTTTTTGCCAGCTCCATAAGTGTTCGTTTATCAGAACTATTTCTGACGAAGATGAAGTTTGGAGAATGTCCAGTAATTTGTGTTGGGACCCTGGGACCTTCTCTACAAGGATCTACAGGGAATCGGCAATTCTTTTGAAGAGCTCCTGGAAATGTTTGAAATCATCAGAAGTTGTGGATGGTCATAGCATTTTTGCCTCATCTGAAGAAGAGGAGGAAATGTTGGCCGATGGTGTCATTTCCTGCTCCAGGACTGCCTCCTGTTCCTCAAAGCTTTACTCCAGAGGTTCTGATGGTGTAGCCAGTGAAGGTGGTGAGGGAAATTTAATCCTCTCCCTGTAGAAGTTTGGGGGCCAGGCATATTGTTTCCTGTATGCCCTCCAGGGGTCCCAGTAGGGCCACTGCATGGGGAATGGCATAGGTGATGGCATCTATGGGTGGCCATTACCTGGTCTGGGTGTCAACCCTGTGGTAAGACTTAGGCTGTACAGGTGAGCCTATGCTGAAGTAGTTTGGATGGGAGAGGAGTGGTGAAGGTGTGGTGGGTCGACACGGGACTATGCGTACCAGAGATACATTGGTATCCAAGAGTGGTGATTCTGGCATCGCTGAGATCAGTAAGTCTTTCTGGTGCAGGAAATGGTTCGGTGCCAGTGGTTTCAGTGCCGAGGTGGTTGGTGCCGACAATGTTGTTGTGCATGCAGGCGTCAGTGCCGACACACGAGCTCTCTGTGCTATGGGACCGGAAGGTGGCGCCATAGCCTGTGGAGACTGCACCGGTGCCGCATCTTTAGGCAGCTCTGTCGGTGCTGTGGCAGAGGAGGTAGGCTTCTGTTTGCCTCTCAACTCTGAGCCTGCCAGCTTCGGGAATACTAAAAGACTGTTATAATCCTAAGCTAGCTATCGATTTTAATCATTGCTGGGAGCTCCGTCTCAGGCCAAGGATGGTTGAGAAGGAACTGAGGGGGGTCTGGTAATAATGGCGTGCGACAGGGAGACATGCATGACACAGAGGAGCACTGCTGCTGAAATTCTCCAGTCAAAGGCGCGGGGAAGAGGAAAACCCACAGGGATGCTCCTCAAAGGAGAAATATTAGCTACTATCTATGTGACATCTGGTCAAACTGTGTTCCAGAATGTGATTTCATCATCTTTCCATTTTTTCAGCTAGCAAAAGCTATGACACATGATGACAGCTAGATTAGTTTTGGTAAACGAATGCAGTGAAACAAGCTTTTCCTGTTCTTGTGCTTTCGATTGATCAGTGAAATATGTTTCACATTAATCATGTGCGTGCAGGAAATCTCTACATAGGGTGACCAGATGAGAGGAAGAAAATATCAGGACACATGGGGTGGGGGGTGTCATTGGCAGAGCAAAAAAAAAAGCGGAGTGCTGCCGGTGGAGCACAAAATAATAATAAATAAATAAATAAATAAAAGGAGTACTGCGAAATATCGGGACAAATTGCATCCCGACCAAGCATCAGTCCAGATACGGGACAAACACCTAGATATCGGGACGGTCCTGATTTTATCGGGACGTCTGGTCACCCTATCTCTAGAACTTAAGCAAGAACATTAACTCCCATGATTCTTACGCATTTACCAAGTATTCTGCTGTATTTATTTAGATTTCTTAAAAGCATAATCAGTAATCTCTTGGCACGTGTAAAAATATTAACAAAAGAATTAAACAAGGAAGTTTAAGAGGCGCAATGCCAATAAAACACTTCTTCAGCCACTGAATTCAAAATCCCATAGCCACTGTACCTCAGTACCTTCCCTCCAGATCAGAGAGGGATGGGGAAACAAACAAAAAACTCCACCAAACAGACTTGGCAGCATGTCCTGGCTTTGGCAGACCGAGGGCAGGAAGTGAGTTCATGGAGGATAGGTCCATCAATAGCTATTAGCCAAGATGGTGAGGGATGCAACCCCATGTCCCTAGTCACTTGATTGCCAGAAACTGGGAGTGAACATCAGGGGATGGATCACTCACTGATTGCTTGTTTTGTTCATTTCCTCTGATGCATCTGGCACTGGCCACTGGCGGAAGACAGGATATTGGGCTAGATGGACCATTGGTCTGAGCCAATATGGCCGTTCTTATGTTCCAGAGGCGAGGACCTTTCATTGAGAATGCCCTGGCAGCAGCTAGCTCAAGTGCTGGCAGCCACCCTGAAATCATTCAGAGAGTGGCAGTCTCTAAGGTAGGCAGGGCCCATGCAGAAGACAACACAGTATTTAAAAAATCAACATCTTAAGCTTCACCTATACATCAACTGGCAGCCAGTGCAAGCTACTTATGGGAAGTCGCATTGAACAAATGGTAGCCACATTCTGCAGTAGCTGCAATTCTCGGGTGTGCTGAAGGTATAGCCCCACATAAACCACTCTGGAACAATACTTGTTACATAAAGTCTAGTCAGCCACTCATTTATCCACTTCCCAAATTCTGCCTGCGTGATACATGCAAGACAGAAACAGAACCAAAGTTGTTCCAATAGACCGTACTCTGGGGCTCACCTGATCATCTATCTTCCTCTGAAGCTGAACCACCTTGTTCTCCATGCCGATATTGAGTTTCTTCAAGTGCTGTGCAGACCGTGCTTCAATCTTCAGTTTCTTCAGCTCTTGCCTGGCCTTCATGCGCCTGAAGTAGCATTGGATGACCACAGCTGCACACTTGAAGCGGAGGAATTGCTTACGCGCCAGCCAGGCCCGGGCACGTTTCTGGATGATGGTAGCTTTGTGCTCCAAAAGGATCTAGAAAACATGCAGAAACAAAAGACAATCAGGAGAAACATGCAGAAACAAGACAATCTGGAGCATAAAACAAAGCTGCTATTGGTTAGTAACAATGGCCCAATTGAATTTACTGCACAGCACTGCCCTGTTTGTTCCCCTCACATTTCTCCTCTGCCCCGAAAGGAATTGAATTAACATCCCTGCATCTTTACATTATTCTAGTAAAACAGTTGCAGGAACAGATGAATGATCATCTAATTGCTATTATTTTAGGGGGGGCTTCCCCCCTTTTTATATTTTCCATCTATCTTCAGTACCTGTATGGCCACTATACTATCAGAGCACCTCACAAATATTGATGTATTTACCCTCACAACACCCTGTGAGGTAGGAAGCTGCTGTTACCACCATTTTACAGATGAGGAACTGAGAGACTAAGCGACTTTCCCAAAGTCACACAGGAGTCCATGGAACAACAAGGAACTAGGGAGGTGCTATGCAAGTATCTCCACACAGCTCTTCCGATGCTTCTTAGTCTTCACTTACAGCACTCTATAATTTTTGGTCTTGGCACTTTCATGAATACAGGCTGCTGTAGAGATGGGGATGGCTGTTCCCAAGGAATAAACAGGAGACCTACTAAATTCACTTAGCGATCTAATGAAATTTTACGCTAAGATCTTCTGAGGGCAATAGGGGAGTACACTAACCCACTGTGCCAGATGTGGCAATATATGGAGCCACACATCAGCTGTAAAGTTTGCATTTGGACCCAGCTCTCTATCTAAACTTCCCTAAAGCTTGAGGGTGTTTGAATCCAGAGGCTTGGTTTCCACCCAACTCTAATACTTGATTGTTAAGGTTTGAGTTCTCTTGAATAGTGGATAGTTAAAAAGAATAGCGTTTCTGAACAGTGGTAGAATAGCAGCCCTATCTACAAAACAGGTATTGTGTGAGCAATGACAGTGTGAGTCCCCCCACTCCCCAATCCAATGGGAATCAGCTGGGGCCTGCAGGGATCTTCCAAGTGGCTAGTTCAGTCTACATGCCCATTCATTCTTGACCTCTTTTCTAGACCGAGGGTACAAGTGACCTTACTTATTATCAATTGTAGTGATGCTTTTTGTCACATGGGTGTCTGCCCTTTGGAAACTGGACTGAAACCACTAACAGCCATCTGATAGTAATCACTTTTGGTGACTACCAAGTGGAGCTGGATCTCAGCCGATGACTTTGATGTGGAGGGTTCCCTATGCCATTACCCGTCTCCTGAGCCTGGCAGTCCTTTCCTGTGTCATTTATTATGATCATCAGCATCACTTATTTCCTTTCACTTGGCATCTGTTACTGCATTAAAATTAATGGAGATCATTAATTAAATAGGCAATAGCAGTAAATGTGAAAGCAACTAGCCAACTTTCATTTATGCTTGACTCTAACAGACAGTAGCATGGCTCAGACGTGTACATTTTTCCTCAGGTAAGATTTTCCCTGGATGTATTACGTCAGATGACATTTCCTGATTTCCACTATGCCCGTACGCATCTGTTTGTGTGAATAACTTCATTAAGCTAGTCCTTTGAGGTGCTGCTGCCTAATCATTTCTGCTCGCACAGCTTTAGTGCTGCAATATTTGCAGTTAATACTTGGGAACTCCCGAAATACAAAACCTCACAATTTGGGGAAAAGATCAAAGCGTCTTCAATAAATACACGACTGGACTGAACTCTTGGTAGATAAATTTAAAGGCATCTCTCCCTAATGCAGTGACATTTTGTGAAGTAGTAGTACCTTGAGGTAAATTTTCCTGACAAACATGCCCCGAGCGAAGGCCTGAATAGTGATAGTGGCGTTGCGGATTTTCTGGAAAGCACGAAGGATCCTCAACATTCGGTATTGTTTCTGGAAAATGATGGCAGCTCTTGTTTTCCTTAGGTGGTCTGCCAGTCTGTGAAGTGCAAGGAAGAAGAGGTTAATGGTAATAAGTATCAGAGGGGTAGCCATGTTAGTCTGTATCCACAAAAACAACGAGAAGTCTGGTGCATCTGAAGAAGTGTGGGGTTTTACCCACGAAAGCTTATGCCCAAATAAATCTTAGTCAGTCTTTAAGGTGCCACTGGACTCCTCATTGTTTTAATGGTAATACTAATTCAGTTCCACCATGTCACCCATATCTATACACAACATTTTTGCCATAGCTGGTATTAAGCTGCATTAGCAAACAATCCTTTGTTGATGAGTTGTTTGACACTCTTTGAGAGAGAGAAACAGCAGTAAACTCAGGAAACGAAGCTGATGCCATCTCTCCTGTTAAATTATGGTGATGTGCATCCATCCATTAAAGGCTCGCTGTATCTGGGGATATTTGAAACACTAACAACAAATGTAACATTTGGAACTGCTTTTAGTACTTCTCTTTAAAAAAAGTTTATTTTTTCCATCTCACTCTCTCTCTCGGTTTCTTTTTTCCCGTCTTAAATCCTCAAAACTCTAAGCTGTCATCATCATCAAGGTTCGTTATTCCAGTCCTCTACTACCAAAAACAAGAGTAGTACAGCGTGTTCACTGGTTACAAGTACATTGAGCAAAACAACAGCAAATTGATTTGACATTTAAAGCAATGCGCACTGGTTTGGCAACATTCATGAGCAGGACTCCAAGCGATTCATGCACAGTGGATAATTTGGGAAGTGATTAGTACCCTTGTGTGCTGCTGCCATTCTGAGACTATATGGGGAAAATGTATGACCAATTTATTGTTAAATCTCTTAATATATATCCATAAAACCACAGTTTATTTTGATGGTTAGCTTGTTTCACTGATTTTATGATGTATTCATTGCCCTCAGCATGAAACATCACACTTGTATTTGCTTTGGTTTTACAAGTTGTGTTAAACTTTTTATTAACATTAAATTTAAAAAAGGCTCTTTGTATGGGCCCTTGCATTCCTTCTTACAGACACACAATGCCTCACTGCATCGCACAGAACTGGAACCTCTTAACAACCAGGGAACCAGGGAGGGGAGGCAAGAGCAAACAGGGCTGCCCGGGGGGGGGGGGGGGGGGAAGTGGGGCAATTTTCCCCAGGCCCCGGCCCCTGCAGAGGCCCCCACGAGAATATAGTATTCTACAGTATTGCAACTTTTTTTTTATGGAAGGGGCCCCTGAAATTGCTTTGCCCCAGGCCCCCTGAATCCTCTGGGCGGCCCTGAGAGCAAAAAAGGCTGTTTATCCAGCAACACCATTCTCTATGCACCCAGCATGAAGAGATGGATGTCACAGCAAGGTCATCTCAAAGGAAGCAGAGGGTTGAGGTAAGGTCAATCAGGATAGAACATGAATATGGAACACCAAGTATAAGATTCCTCTCTCCCTCTTCCCGCTCTCCCGCCACCCCAGCTCTAGAGGTCATGACTGCTTGATACACAATCTCAATGAGATCTCAAAGAATCTTCACTTTCGTGTGGAATTGTCAGGAGAAATGTACCATACAACCTCCTACTTGGGTTGTGCTTGGCTGCGCTAGGTCTATAATCCTCTTCCACTGTGCACTGTTTGCGCAAAGCTTGCCTTATGAAGGCACATTCCTAAGATATGCCATTCACCTGGAAGGTCTGTGTTTCCTCATCAGCTGATACGAAGGAAATGCAGCCCCAACACTGTAGGTGCCCCTTTATTTCAACTCCTAACAATGCCAGGCAGTTTGCATTATGGCAGCACACTCCTGGGCATTAAGGGTTTTCAGGCTGGGTCTTCCCAGCAAGTTCCAGCCACTGCTGAGGGAAAGGGCTAGCCAGTCTTCCCTGATTCCCCATCACAGGACCAAGGTCTTAGAAACAACATGTCCCCAACAGCCCCTATATAGGTAGGCAGAGGGATGGGGTTGAACTGATCTATGCAAAAAGGAGCAAGAGGGTGGGAGGCAAATAAATAATATTTAAAAATGTGTGTAACTGTCAAATGTTGCACAACATGAATCGACGTAATTGGGTGAGATTAATTACTGCTACCCGTGTTCTCTTCCTTCCCTCCCCTCCTATTTGTCATCCTCACTTGTTATGCCTCAGCTTTAAGTAGACTGTAAGATCCTCGGGGCAGGGACCACGTCTATGTGTTTGTACAATACCTGGCACCGTACAGCCCTGATTAGGTCGTGTGTGCACTACTGTAATAATAATGAAGTACTGACTGGACAGGAGTTGCGGCCACTACGTGAGACATCTGTGACTGTTATAAATAAAATCACCCCACTCCCTGGCTCTGCTCATCACCGCATTTTCCATGAGGTTGTTACATTTCATAACTGCAAACAGAATGAATCGAATTCAGTTATGACAACTCTAAATATACATCCGCAATATAGCGTGATTTATAGGAAATCAGTGTGTCACCTCTGAAGGGACAGAGATTCCTCAACCTCAGCCATCCAAATTAACTGATAAAAATCAACATCCACTCAGTAAATCAGGAGAAAAGGATAGGTCGTGTTTAAAAGATAGGATGCCTGAAGAGGATGCTTAGCTCAATAGACAGCATCTTGTGTCACCCAAGTACAAACAGGGTTAATTGGGCTGCAGCTTATTTTGCAGTACCTCTGAATGGAACACATTAACTCAGAGCCAAGGAATAGATTACTGCTCAGCAACCTTTCAGCTAACAGACTGAATTCCATCGAGAGAAATCGTAAATGGGGTTGAAGGCAGACAACAAAGGATCAAAAACCCACTCTGGCACCTGAGATTGCTAGTCCCGTAGCAAGGATTTTTAATAAATCTATTCACGGGTAGGACAATACGACTGGAGAATAGCTAACATTGTATCTATAGTTAAGAAAGGGGGGTGGGAAAGGTGATCCAGGCAATTACAAACCTGTTATTCTGACCTCAGCAGTATGCAAGGTTTTAGAACAAATTGCTAACTCCTAACCTTTTCAAGGTGGTTATTCATCCAGCTGGATTGGGAACCTTTCCCTACAAGTTTCTTCCCCTTACTTAGGATGCAAATTTCAAATAATTTTTGTATAGCTCATTTGAAGAAATTCCAAGTTTTTATTCCTCTCTCTCCTCTAAACAGACAAACTCTTCAATACCTGTATTCCAGTCACGAGGGCTACTCCATCTTGTTTCTGTAATCCCTGTAATACCTGATTTGACTTCCTGTACCTGTAGTTACAGTTCCTCTATTTTATTGCCCAGGCTCCTTGCATTTGTGTGCAAGCAACTCAGTTGTTTCCCTTGGACCTCACCAGGTTTTCTAGCTTGTGGTGTTCCATTATCCCTTACTATATCTTCATTTAGGGGATTTTCCTGCTCCTGAATACTGAAGCCAGGTGTGGTGATTTCACAAGTCTCTCAACCTTCTCCTCTCATCTCCCAGTTTAAAGCCCTTCTTATCAATTGGTTAATATCCTAGGTAGTCAAGTGGAGCCCATCAGTTGATAAGAGTCTTCTTTCTATAAATGCTTCCCAATGGTCGATCATCCCAAAGCCTTCCACAGAGCACCAATCCTTGAGCCATCTGTTGATCTTCATTATCTTGCCACGCCTTCACCATCATTCTTTAGAGACCGGAATTTCTCCTCTATAAATCACGTGAGCTTCCATTTCTTTAAGTGCCTTACCCAGCTGAGCATTCCAATCCACTCCAGTGGGAATCCAGCAGAGTCATTCATCCTGACATGCAGCACCATTAGTGGATTTTTCCTCCCTCACATCAGAATCCTCTTTAGCCTCACATCCATATCTCATGCCCTTGCTCCTGGCACAGAGCACACACTTCTGTTTTCTGAATCTGGTCTGGTGACATGCCTGTCAATTCTTTGGAGTGTTTAGTCCTCGCTCACATGAGCCTGTCTCTCCCTGGTGCTTGTATGACTCTGTTTTATGTTCTCCGTCACAGCCTCCTCATATCATATTCCCATTCTTCCTTAGGCTTCAGTCCGTGGCTATCTCCATCTCTTCTGCAGGGATTGGCATTGCTTCTTTTCTTCCTCACCTTCTGCCTGTTTCTCCTCCTCATTCCCCAGTGCAGCAAATCTGTTAATCAACCCAATTTTACCACCAATAGCTGGTGTCCTCCTCTGACCTGTCCCCATAGTCACATTCTTCCATGGATTATCCTTCTCTTTTGGCAGTCCACCCTCCAGGTCCTTTTGTTTGGCAGGTGTCCGCAAAACTTGGGTTGTCTATCACCTCCTCTCCTGCATTACACCTTCAAATTCCTGCCTGAATTCCACCATTGTCTCCAGCTGCATCTCTAATCCTTGAATCTTCTCCACCATGAGCTCTACCAGGTGACATTTCAAGTCATGTTTTCACTATATGTGTGTGTGTGTGTGTATACACACACACACACACGTTTTCACTACACACACACACACACACACACACATATATACACACACACTGGTGCAACACCAATAAACAGTGCATTAACATATGAGAGAGAGTAGACAGGTCTGTTAGGATACAGATATTCAGGCCTGTCTGGAAAGGCCTATACTTTAAGAATGTAGGTGTATTCTTATCACTTAGCTAGTTATAGAGGTACAAAACAAGAATCAAAATCAGTCTGCCAGGTTATAGGCCTTCTCTCACTATGATAGTCTAAGGCCTTGTTCTTAGGCTAAGGCCTTTGGCTAAACAGCAGAGGCAGGCATAGGCTGGAAAGCATATGGTCACATCCTCACATTCCAAACTAGTCACATTGAACTAAGGCCATCTGGGGCTGTTAGAAAGATGATCTGATCGGTCACTTCCAGAGAAAGGGAAGAGTCTAGAAGATTTAGTTTGATAGCATCCTGTCTGGCAAGAACTCACTTATCAATAGCTGGGGTGTGAAATCCTCATTTCTTTGTTGTTCTATCACTGCAGTCCCCACTTCCCCATTGATTGTCTGTATAATCTGTGTCTGGTTCCGTGATTTTGCTGGGTGTAAACCAATTAAGGTGGTGGGATATAATTGGTTAGATAATCGTGTTACAATATGTTAGGATTGGTTACTTAAATTTCAGTAAAATGATTGGTTAAGGTATAGTTAAGCAAAACTCAAGTTTTACTATATAGTCTGCAGTCAATCAAGAAGTAAGGGGGTGGGGAATTGGAATCATGTTTTGTTAAGGCAGGGAATGGGAACAGGGAGACAGGCAAGGCTCTGTGACATCAGAGCTGGGAAGGGGACACTGAGGAAGGAAATTAGAATCATTGCTTGCTGGAAGTTCATCCCAATAAACATCGAATTGTTTGCACCTTCGGACTTCGGATATTGTTGCTCTCTGTTCACGCGAGAAGGACCAGGGAAGTAAGAGGGTGAAGGAATAAACCCTCTAACAAGGGCTAAAAGAATTTAAGCGACCTTCCCAAAAATCACAGGTAGAGTTGGGGACAGAACCAAGGGATTCTGACTCCCATGCCCTTATTCTTACAGTTACACCACATTGTCCATGGTCTACATACACATAGAACGGGCTTTATTTTCAGAGGTGCAGGACATCTGCAACTCCCTATAAAGTCAATGGCAACTGCAGGTGCTTAGTGCTTCTGAAGATAAGGCAGGTCATGTACTTGTGATATCAAGATCTGCTCTAGGAATTATTTTGGGTAAGTTCTATGGCTTGTGTTATGCAGGAGGTCAGACTAGATGATCACAATGGTCTCTTCTGACCTTGGAATCTATGAATGTACCCAGGTTTCATAACACAAGGGGTATCAGATGATTGAGTAGTTCTAACAAGAGAGCTGGAACTATTCTCCACTCTATAGTTCCCAGCTAGTCATTCTCTAGAGATAACGCTTACCTGCGAGCTAGGTGTCCTCGTGTATACCTCTGGATTGTTATTGCAGCATTTCTCATCCTTCTGTACTTCACCCTCTGCAGCCAGCCCCGCACTGTCTTCTGTATCATGATAGTAGCAGCTCTGAATTTATCTGCCCGCAGTTTCTCCAGATATGCCACCTGGCCTGCACGGAAAAAGATCTTGGTACGTCCAAACTGGAACTTGTCAGGATCCTTTTCAAAAGCATAAGGGAAACTGAGTTAAGACAAACATTTTCCTGAGGAGTCTATGCATTTGCTCAGCATTGTAGGGATGGCAAGAGTGAATAAAATTTACCAGTTCAATTCCCATATCCGTTCAACTGGCTTAAACAAACTTTATCCCACAGCACCAGTTTCAGCATATAAAGCCAAGACTCACGCTTTTAACCCAACAATCCCGATTTTCACATATTTGCACTAACAGCTGACAAGAGTTAAGGACCAAATCCCAGTCCCACTGAAGTCAATGGGAGTTTTGCAATTTATCCTAACTAGGCAATAGCAGGGACCATGAAGGCTTGTCACCTTGCTCTGGAACACAGATGGTGTTTTCAGATCAAGGGGCATTCGTCATGTCATATCACAACCGCACGAGGTAGGGCATTGGCATTGCTGGACCGTGGACCTTTCTGTTTCCAGTTTCTGTATTTCCATTCTAGTCAATGAATATGCAAACACTTTCTTGGCATGTTATCCTCTCTGATAGGGTGAAAAACAAAAGCTTGTTCTCCTTCATTGTGACGAAACTTAAGAGATGAGCTAGAACCAAAATTTCTGAGCCAAAGACTCCCAAACTGTGTGTGGGAAATGAGAGGAGTCTCAAAATCTGAACCCAGATCTGTGCCAACACTCTAAAAGTGGCCCCATTCCTTACAAAGAGGCTAAGCCAAACCCACAGACTGAGCGCATGTTCAAAATCTGGATGCAAAAGCTGCATTTTGCAACTTTAGATCATCTCTTTAGAAAAAAAAAATCAAGGCTGCGATCCTGCATAGGCATGCATGTGCTTTAACTTTACTCACTGACATCAACAGGACGTGTCAGTGAATAAAGCTGAGTCTTTGCAGGACTGGGGCCCCAAGAAAACAACGAGCCAACCTGTTAGAGGCCTCAGCAACAAAAAAAGGCCTCAGAAATAAAAATTTAATCATGGAGAAAAAAAATCATTGGAAAATATCCTTAAATTTAAAAATGAACTCAAATAGTTCCCAAGGAGCCTGAGTAATGACAAACTGAACCTCCCTCAGCTAGAGCTTGTTAATTTTTTTTTTTTTTTTTAAAAAGGACAGAACAAACTAATAATTGGAAAAGAAATCTCAGTGCCTAGACTGTTCTCACAGTATGTGACCATTAAGAATTTCCCATGCAGCAGACATATCATGTTGCATTTTCTCTTTATCATTTGTATGAAAAGGTGATTGGTGACTCGCTTTGGGGGTCTCTGTGCAGTGAGAGATAGGCCCTTTGGCCACTCCATCTCTTGACCGGGATTCCTCATGCTGTACGCCGTGTGTGAAGCTGGGACTCTAGGATTTTATTCCAATTGTCAAAAAGAAGGAAAAGGAATGGGTTTTGTGGGGATAGTAACTCACTATCATTTACTGTCCACGAACGAGCTGTGGAATTCAATTGCAGAAAAAAGGCTTTTTCAGCTTGAATGCAATCAACAGATCTCATGCCATGTCTCATTTAGTCTCATTATTCGTTCTGAGATGGTTTGACTTTGGAAGACGCTCCTGAGTGCCAGGGACACATCAGCATTTTCAGCTACAGCAGGCAAATGGGGAGGAAGGGAAGGTGAGCTGAGATATTATCAGTGTCAACAGCTTCTGCGCTTTAATGATTGTTTCCAAAGCTTCAGTCCCAGCTCACCTTAATGAGGTTTTCCAGAAGCGTTTTACAGATCAACTTCTTGTCATTTTTAGAGATCTCCCTCTTTTTCATAAGAACTCGATACCTATTGAAAAAGTCATGGTAGGACCACCTGAAAGCAAAGCACAGATAAAATTAAACAGGGCACTGGGTTTCATTTATTTAGCTAATGTTTAGAATTAGAGCTTAAATAAACCAAACCTCGAAGCCAAACCTTTTCATATTTGGAGGAGAGAGAGGGAGAGCGGGGTTTAAAATCAGGTCTGAACCCAACCCCCGCTGGTTCTGGACTGGGTTGGAAGGTGCTTCCCCTCCCTCCTTCCCCCCTCCACCAGCTTGTACTGGATCAGGTATATTTAAAATCACAAAGGAGGATGGGTGATCTGGAAAGATTTACATCAGTTGGGACCAAAGCATCACAAGAACAGCTAGCCAGATTTCTGCACCATTCATGTGAACCTCAACCTCGGCCCTGATTTGGTGTTGAATGCAATCGCCAGCCTAACTCGAATTTGGGTCTAAATGTTAAGGCTCCTCTCTCATTTTAAGTGTTCCAGAAAGTTTCCCGCTTGGTTATGACACAGACACACGCAATTTGGTGCCGACGACGCCCAAACAACCACAAGAACCTTTCCTCCTTCTAACCGGAAAGCATTGCCATAGCAGGATTGCAGAACTACAAGTTACAGTATCTGCATTAGAGGGATTTATGGAAATACCATTCGGCCAAAAAAGTACCCCACATTGAGAGACAGATGTAAAATAAGACAAATCAGGTTGCACCGAACATCATGACACATGCCGGTCAACCACCTGAGGTCACCACTGTCCGAAAATGCCAAAGGATTTTGTTATATAAAAATTGGGCCTACAACCTCTTCTAATCACACTTGCCACTATCTCACCATTGGACTTCCACATGTTTTTTTTTCAAATATTTTTCTGCAAGTAATATTTTGTTGCCTGATCCTGCATGTCCTTAGGCTGGGAACTGATTCAGATTGATGGGTGTTTGGCCTGCGTTAGGATGGCCAGGTTGAGCCCTACAGAAATTTGTCATTATTTGTTCAGACTGTATGCATTGTGTCTATCATCAATCCAGATTTGCTATAGAACCTCTTCTTTTATCTGCACTCCCATAAGCTCCTTTGCTAAGACCTTGGTTTGGAGTGGAACCACTGCGGAACACTTCAGTTCTATTCCCCTGACCACCAGTCTACTGCATTCCAATGAAATCACTTAAGAGCAAGAACCATTTTGCCCCTGGACACATGTGGGTATCTTCTATAGCTGTTGACATGCGTTATGTGCATATTTTGAGGAGAAATTAAAAAGCAAACACAGTATATGGCATGGAACACATTGAACATAGTTCTTGCCTGGCTTTTGTTTCCAAACTCGGATGCATATACATTAGAACACTTCTCATGTTGAGAGTTCAGGCCTTTAAGGCACATGCTCGAACTTGGCTGCTCTCCCGGCTGTTATTAGATGTTTGGCTTGGGACAGGTAAAGCAGGTTGTTTGGAAGGCTCTGCACCACAAACAATGAAGTCTCTAAACGTGGCAGAGCTGTAATTCAAGAAATCAGGGCACTATATTATACTGCTAGGAAGAGGCATCTCCTGCCATCTCTATGAGATTTAGAGTCTGCATATTAGATCTGAAATTGATTCACAGTTCATTAAGTTTCAGCCCTCTGCGAACTAAAACAGCTGAGTTATGAACCCATCAAAACCAGGGGTTTTGGTGAAAACACCAGGCATTTCCAGTGCTGCTACAATTATTTTAAACATATGCAAATGAACGTCCAGGAAAAGAAGTGAGTGAACTCCAAAATGCCAGACTTCTCCTAAACTCGAGCAATCATACAATGGGCCTGATTCTCATTTACACTATGACCACTTTCTACTGCTCTGGCACCACAAAAGGAGTCTTAAAATGGGAATACATTAAATGAGAATTGAGCGTTTGGAAGTCTGTCCATGGTGCAACCAAAAGTTGATCTATGCTTTTGTATATACATGCAAAATCCAAGCAATTCTTTCTGCTTTTTCCACCCCACCAAAATGAAACATTCCAGGGCTCAATTTTGAACAAAAAAATGCGAGTAGCACAACGCTCCTGAGTGACCCTCCCACCCGATAAAAAAACTGCACATACGCAACAGAAAAAAATATCCCCCTCCGCCCCCCAGTGAAATACATTTCAGTATCAAGCTGCCATGGGTGTTTGTAAACCAAAGTAAAAAATAAAATGGAAAATGCCTTTAAAGAAAAGTGTTCCTCAATATTTTCTATAATTCCCTGCAATAAAATCCATCTATAATAGTGAAAATGTCTACTGCCCACCATAGTTAAGCACTGAACTTTCCATTCTAGCCCGCCTTTATTGTTAGCCTATTTCTCAAAGAAATTTTGGGATGGAAATTGTCAATGCTCTGTCTCAGGTGACTTGTTATGGAAAGTTTGCACAAAACAGGCTTAAAGTTTTAAGTTTATGTTAGTGATCTTTACCCTACTTCCATCCACATGGGTGTACACATTTACCCAGATGTTCAGATCAGGATGCTGTAATTGCATATCTAAAAATTGCTTTCCCTGTCCCAGCTGAAATACCTTAACAACTGCAGGGGATTTAACTGAGGAAGGCAACCTTAAGGCTGAGTTAATGCCAAGCTCTTATATAATGGTTTGCATTCATAGATTCCAACGTGCTTTGCAAAGGAGATCAGTATCATAGTTCTGCTAGATCCATGGAGCTTGTATCTCTGCATATCGAATATTAATACAAACATCTATATTGCAGTAGAGTCAAGAAGTCCTATATGAAGATCATGGCCCTAATGGGCTGGGTATTGTATAAACACATACAAAGATGCATGTCCTCCCTCCCGAAGGATTTACAGTCTAAGGCTGCAACCTGAAAACACGTATACACATACTTAAAAGCACATGAGTAGTCCTATCGAACTCATGTGTTCACAGGCCGAGGGCCTAAGACGACAAGTGACTTACAAATCGTAGGGATACAGTTAAATACATTCTGATTCAATATACAAACATACATTTCTTTTTTATTGCTATAAAGCGAGCGATAACTATCTCCATCTCCCCCTCAACTTGCTGGTATTCAGTGGCTTTTTCCTTATCAGAATTGCAGTAGTGGGTCTTGGGGAGGGAGTTGAAGGAGAAAGGGTCAGTCTGAAGTAGGAGAGGGTGTTTTCTGCAAAAGGGGCAGGATGTCAGAAAGGATGGAGACATTAATGTGAGGCACTGACAGATGGGGTGCACAAGGCTGGTTTCATTGGTGGGCAATGCTCCATTGTCAAGCCTTTTACACGCTCGGTTAAGGATAGCTGCAATAAGATACAGCAGTTTCACAGTTGCTTTTACAAGACTTTCAGAGGGAGGAGCAGTTAAAGAAGTTAGCTGAAATTTAAGACCTCTTGTTAAACTACCTGCGGCATGTCTACACTGCATCTGGAGAGAAGCCTCCCAGCCGGGGTCTACAGACTTGATGCTAGTGAGACTTGCTCTAGTGCAGGGGTTCTCAAACTTTATTGCACCGCGACCCCCTTCTGACAACAAAAATTACTACATGGCCCAAGCAGAGGGACCGAAGCCTGAGCCCTGCTGCCCTAGGTGGGTGGGCCAAAGCCGAAGCCCGAGTCCCACCGCCCCGGGCAAGGGGGCCAAAGCCGAAGCCCAAGGGCTTCAGCCCCAGGCAGGAGGCCTGTAACCTGAGCCTGGCCACCCAGGGCTGAAGCCCTCAAAGCCTTCAGCCTGGGCAGTGGGTCCCAGCAAGTCTAACGCCAGCCCTGGTGACCCCATTAAAACAGGGTCCTGACCTACTTTGGAGTCCCAACCCACAATTTGAGAGCCGCTGCTCTAGTGTTCTAAAAACAGCTGTGTAGATGTTGAGGCTTGCACTGGAGTTCAGGCTCTGAAGCCCTGGAGGGGAGCCCAAGCTGGATTTCAAAGCACCATCTACACAGCTATTTTTAGAGCACTCGTGCCAACCCTTGTCTATACTAGTATCTTGTCTTCACTAGGATTTTACCTCAAGTTAATTACCATGTCAGCTAACTCAAAGTAACAACACACCTTTTTCCCTAGAGAAGACAAGGACAGTGAATGTCATCAAACAAACTCAGTTTGAAGTCCTTAGCTTCCACTATGGTTATGTAACGGCAACAATTCTGATTGGAACTACTGGTGAAAGTGTGTTTTTCCTTCCTGCTGGTACAGTTGAAAAAATAAATAGACAAACTGATTTTTCTCAAACTTTCCTAAGAAATTCATCTCTGGGCTGAGACCAAGCATGAGCAACCTCAGACCCAACAGATTTATGTTGTTTGTTTTTTAGAAAGTTAGCAGCAGCTAGAAAAGAGGATATGGGGAGTGGGAAGAGATGGCGAGAATGGGCGTTAAGGACATCTGAGGATAAATGGATTAATGATTTTGAGGCTGGCTGACAAACATGAGTTAAGACAGCTCCCAAATGGACAGAATGTCTGTCAGCTAAACAAACAGGGAAGTGAGACTCACTGATCCTGTTAAAATAACATAGTGCAAACCAACCCCAAGTACCTCTGATTCAAAAAACTTAAGCACTCCAATAAAAGGGTGGCAGAATTTACAAGGGTCCCAATCCTGCAACTTGTGTGCGGGCAAACTGCTGGGCATGCCTAAAGCCCCTTCTCAATGCTCAGCTCAGCAGTCTGCCTACACCCTACTAGCTGGAAGACTGTGGCCTAACTCAAGATTTCTTTGATCTTCCTCCTTTCCCAGTTAAGTATCTAGCAGCCTAGGAATTAAAGAATAGCTAAGTTAAGGCACCTGGGGCAAAATCCTGAACCCAGTGAAGTCAATGGAGCCCAGATCCTCAAAGGCATTTAGGTTCCTAACTTCCACTGATTTCAGTGGGAATTAGGTGCCTAAGTATCTCTGAAGATCTTGGCCTGGGAGTTTTACCTCCAGTCAACAATTGCCAAGAAATTCTCCACCTGGGCATTATACTGTGATTACATTATCGGCAATGTGACTTGGGTGGAACTGTGTTCGTCCCTGCAATCTGGGAGTTGAATAATGGAAAATCCCCACGTCTTATAATTTACCACAATATTTTATTTCTCTGCAACCTGAAATTGGTATAAAAAATATCTGTCTAGCACATTAAAAAAAAAAAAGAGAAAAGAAAAAAGAATGCATGTGGCTGTTTTTGTTTGTTTGCATCTCGGATGGGTTATTTGTTATAAACTGAACTGTAGAAGTAACTATAATAGGACGTGTGCTATTCTGAAAAAAACCCTCTGAACAACTGTTGTGTTATGGCAATGTACAAACAGTTGACTGGGTATAGGCTGAACGTTTTCTTCTCCTAAGGGTTCTTGGCATGGGGAGAGATTGTTTATGTGCACCGCCCACAGCAACTTGATACACCATAACTACCCCACAGAAACAAGGATAAGCTGCAAACTGCACTATGGAGACCTTGACATTACAGACCATAATGGTTTCTGCCATCTGCTAAGCACACAGTTTTGTTTAAGTGGAGGACCTAGAGTAAGTGACAAATGGAGAATATGATATAATCCATTTAAGAGATCCACATTGCTTAACACTATAGAACACAAAAAAGACCAAACAGTAAACTTTGTTCAGGAACTATGACTCTTTGGGACATGCGGGATGCATATTTGAGATAATTTTTGCCCTGGGTTACTTTAGAAACAGCAGGTGAGGATATAGCGCCTCTTGTTTTGTGTTACCATGCCATAGCAGAACAGATTTGCCTTTCGATTAATTATTAAGCCTTCAGATTAGTGCTGCCTGAAATTATCCATGGATCTAATGCCCAGAACTATTCCCTAGAATATGAGAGTGAAAATGTTCACCCTAACAAAGCAAACAAAAAAATAAAATGTTAAAAAAGTCCCATATAAAAGAACAGCAAACAAATAAGGTACTATCTGTAGCCAAATAAATTTACAGATCATGTTTCTCTAAAGACATTTCCAGGCAGATAAAGGCACATTATGGAAAATTATTTCGTACATAGGGATGCCCTTGAAACATTTCAATTATGAATGTTTAATGTCTGTAAGGTTTAGCAGCTGTGATATTACACAAAACTGGTACAAAATTGCAGTATGTAATAGACAGCTCAGATGAACAAAAAAGCAGAAGTGAAATGTCAGGAATATTTAAGTGATATCCAAAACGGCTTCTGGCTAGATGAGGTAATATATATATATGGCTAAACTGATCTCAGAAATTCTAAAGGACCAGTTCATGTGTGTCAGAAGTCAGATTCCAAATTTTTGTTTTATATGATATACACATTCACACAGAGACATCCTTCCTTAAAGGTACAGATTATATACACTGGTAATTATTGTAAAGGAAGGATGGCTCTATGTATAAGCCACAAAAGGTGAACATTTAAAATAACCAGTTAGCATTGGCAACACTAATCGCTATTCTTGAGAGGATTTTACTATTTTCCCTGAAGGTAATAAGTCCGAGAGGATGAATTTGAAAACATCTCAATGTTTGCAGACACCGGCCATAGCTCATGGATGCATCACAGACTGTCCTAGATGAGGAATTCAATTGCTCAAGTGAATCCTGCTATTCAATCAGCGCTGACAGAATTGTGTTAATCCCCAATTTCTGGGTTTAGTCTAAAATGCCAGACTCAAATCAAACTGGACAATCACTTGTTTTGGTCCATGATTGTTCAAAATTAATTCACTTATTCTTGCGTTACCTTTCATAGAAAAATTTCAGCGTAATTTTCCCCAGATTAGATATGAGTTAAACTAATTGAAATCCTTACCATCAAAACCCATACATCTCTGACTTTGTTTATTGAAGGAGAAACCTCAAGACAAATTCCTGCTGATTAAGGGGAAAAAATCAAATCCTCTTTGACATGTCTGTCACTGGCAATGTAGGGCTTCCACCTAGGTTGGAATGGCTGAGTTGAGGCATGCTATTTAGTAGATCTTTAAAAGTTGAAAACAAATTCTTCCAAGAAATTGAACTTGAAGACCAGAAGTAGGGAGACAAATGAAGGCAGAGGAGAGCTTTTTGTTGTTGCTGTAAAGCTATCTAGGCGTGTTAATACAAACAAAAGTGTCCGGTCCAGACTAGGAGGCGACATTAAGGATATACGTACACTGCAATTAAAAACCTGTAGCAGGCCCCATGGCAGCTGACTCGGGCTCTGGTGCGGGTTAAGTGACTGTTTAATTGCAGTGTAGATGTTCAGGCTTGGGCTGGAGTCTGGGCTCCAGGAGCTTGCGAAGTAGGAGGGTCCCAGAACTTGGGCTGCAGTCTGAGTCCAATTGCCTACACCACAATTAAGCAACCCATTCAGCCCAAGCCCACAAGCCTGAGTCAGCTGGCATGGGCCAGCCACACGTCTAATGTAGACATACCCTATAACAAACAAACAAAAAATAGATAAAATTGGGTTGAGGAGATGGGGTTTAGAGTTTGTGGTGAAGGACAAGTCAGGAGTGGGTGTTCAGATTTGATGCTGCCAAAAATAAAATAGTTCTTGCACGATTTTGGTCCAAAGTAGCAGAAATACCACAAGATTTCTCTCATATCCTCAGCCAGAAAACTGGGCAATTCCAGTTTTGGAACTGAACTGGGACAAAAGTCTACTGGGACAGGTTTGGAGAGTCAAATACAAACGCCCTATTACCAAAATTTGCAGCAGGCTGGATATGAGCGCTTCAGCTCATCTCTGAACAAAGGAAATTCTACCTGGTAAAGAATAAGGAACAAACATTGGAAGTTAATTGTTGCTAATATGTGGCATTTATAGTGCTTGATATGTTCCAAGCACTTTCTAAATAATAAATAGTAAGTATTTAATCCTCAAAACACCCTCTGCATGGCAGGCAAGTATCATGAGCAATGTTGCACAGGGAAAGAATATTCTAGTGGTTCGGACACTGGCCTGTGACTCAGGAGACCCAGGTCCAATTCCCTGCTCTGACACAGACTCTCCATATGACGTTGGGCAAGTCACTTGATCTGTCTGTGCCAGGGCCAGCTCCAGGCACCAGCGAAGGAAGCAGGTGCTTGGGGTGGCCAATACAAAGGGGTGGCCCTCCGTCCGCTATTGGGGCGGCATGTCCGGGTCTTTGGCGGGAATTCGGCAGTGGGTCCCTCAGTCCCTCTCTTCCTCTTTGAGCTGCTGCCGAAGTGCCACCGAAGAGGAAGGGGGAGAGTGGAGGACCCGCTGCCGAACTGCCACCAAAGAATGGAGCGGCATGATTGAGCTGCCGCCAAAGTGCCGCTGATTGGCTTTTTTTTTTTTTCTTCGCTGCTTGGGGCGGCAGAAAACCTGGAGCCGGCCCTGGTCTGTGCTGCAGTTTTGTCTGTATCTCACAGGGGTGTTGTAAAGACTGTGAGGCACTCAGATACTATGAAAAAGGATAAAGTACCTTCAATAGATTGTACAGCATGGAAACTGAACCAGATGGTTCTGAGATGTGCTCCAGAGTCCAAGCTGTTTTCTAGATCCATGCTTAAATCACTAGACCACGCCTTGCATTCACAAATTGACTATGTACAGAATTCTTACAGATATACTACAACTGAGCATTCTGAATCGGCCGGGCCCATGACTTCATTCAAGCCACTGGTATTAGCTATGGATTCAGTTGTACTCTTAATAACTGGGTGTCATTAATACTTAAACACTGAGAAGATAAGAGAACAACTATGACAGATAAAGTCTTGTCTTATGAAGTTCTCAAGTTCAAAGATTCCTAAAAGAGTATTTTGTTAGTGTTGATGGAGCAACACATTGCTTCGATTCTTATTTTCTCTAGATTAATCTTCATTGTAACCAGCTTCTAAAAAGAAGACAAATGGTTTTATAGTGGAGAGACATGTTCCATACTTTAAACATAAAAGCTGATGATGGATACACTCTTCATTTCTCTAGGACAGCGCATTCATCACAGTGGTTTATGTACATAATAATGAACATATTTCTTAACTACTGCGTAGCATTTCAAATTGGATGATACATTTTCATTTTACATCAAATACTTGCAGAATATAGTGTTACATGAAAATGATAAATACAGCAAAGCATATCCTATATCAAAGACGGGGGAACTGCCAAGCTCTTTCTTGTAGTGGAGTTTATTATTTTCTTTATATGGTCTGCAGAACACTGAAAAACTGTATTCAACTTTTTAAGAACTGGGTGAAAAGTCACCGTACAAATAAAACCTATTCAGAGTAGTGACTATGGGAGTGCCACAGTGACAAAAGCAAAAAATTGAATGTCAAAATATTTCCAAGACTTTTCACTCCCAGAAATACCCCCTGTAATGAAATGATGGCAAAATATAGGAAAGGTTGCCTTGTATATTAAAAATGTATACACTTGGACTGAGGTTGAGATGGAAATAGGAGACAGACTTGTTGAAAATCTATGGATAAGGATAAAAAACAAGTCATGGTAGGGGTCTACTACCGACCACCTAACCAGGAAGAAGAGAAGGAGGTGGATTTTTTAAACAACTAACAAAATCATCCAATGCACAGGACTTCGTGATGATGGAAAACAGATCACAGATTATCCAAGAAGTTCTTGGAATGTATTGGAGACAATTTTTTAGTTCAGAAGGTGGAGAAAGCTACTAGGGGAGAGACTGTTCTCGATTTGATTTTGACAAATAGTGAGGAACTGGTTGAGAATTTGAAAGTGGAAGGCAGCTTAGGTGAAAGTGATCATGAAATGGTTGAGTTCATGATCCTAAGGAATGGGAGGAGGGAAAACAGCACAATAAAGACAATGATTTGAAGAAGGCAGACTTTAGCAAACTCAGGGAGTTGGCAGATAAGATGCTATGGGAAGCAAGTCTAAGGGGAAAACCAGTTCAAGAGAGTTGGCAGTTTTTCAAAGAGACATTATTAATGGCACAAAAGCAAACTATCCCACTGCATAGGAAAGATAGGAAAAATGGCAAGAGACCACCCTGGCTTAACCAGCAGATCTTCAATGATCTGAAACTCGAAAAAGAGTCCTATATAAAGTAGAAACTAGGTGAAATGACAAAGGGTGACTATAAACATGTAACACAAGTATATAGGAACAAAATTAGAAAGCACAAAACGGGATTAAACTAGGTAGAGACATAAAGAGCAACAAGAAAACATGTACAAATAGAAGCAAGAAGACAACCAAGGACACGGTATGCCCGTTACTCAATGAGGTGGGAAAAATAATAACACAAAATGTGGAAGTGGCAGAAGTGCTAAATGACTTTTTGTTTCAGTTTTCACCAAAAAGGTTAGTAGCAATCGGACATCTAACATAGTGAATGCTAGTGAAAACGAGGTAGGATCAGAGACTAAAATAGGGAAAGAACAAGTTAAAAATTCCTTAGACAAATTAGATGTCTTCAAGTCATCAGAGCCTGATGAAATACAGCCTAGAATACTCAAAGAACTGACTGAGGAAATATCTTAGCCACTAGTGATTATTTTCCAAAAGTCATGGAAGATGGGAGAGATTCCAGAGGACTGGAAAAGGCCAAATATAATGCCAATCTATAAAAAGGGAAATAAGGACAACCCAGGTAATTACAGATCAGTCTGCTTAACTTGAGTACCAGGAAAGATAATGGAGCAAATAATTAAGCAATCAATTTGTGAACACCAAGAAAATAATAAGGTGATAACTAAACAGCCAGCATATATTTGTCAAGAACAAATCATGTCAAACCAACATAATAGCCATTTTTGACAGGATAACAAGTCTTGTGGATGGGGGGGAAGCGGTAGACGTGGTATATCTTGACTTTAGTGAGGCTTCTGATAATGTCTCGCATGACCTTCTCGTAAACAAATTAGGGAAATATAATCTAGATGGAGGTACTATAAGGTGGGTGCATAACTGGTTGGAAAACCCTTCCCAGAGAGTAGTTATCAGTGGTTCACAGTCAAACTGGAAGAGCATAATGAGTGGGGTCCCGCAGGGATTAGTTCTGGGTCCTGTTCTGTTCAATATCTTCATCAATGATTTAGATAATGGCATATAGAGAGGACACTTATAAAGTTTGTGGATGATACCAAGCTGGGGGGGTTGAGTGTTCTTTGGAGGATAGGATTAAAATTCAAAATGATCTGGAAAACTGGAGAAATGGTCTGAAGTACATAGGATGAAATTCAACAAGGACAAATGCAAAGTACTCCACTTAGGAAGGAACAATCAGTTGCACACATACAAAATGGGAAATTGCCTAGAAAGGCATACTGCAGAAAAGGATCTGGGGGTCATAGTGTATCACAAGCTAAATATGAGTCAATCGTGTAACACTGTTGCAAAAAAACGAACATCATTCTGGGATGTATTAGCAGGAGTGTGTTTTAAGCAAGACACAAGAAGTAATTCTTCCGCTCTACTCCATACTGATTAGACTTCAACTGGAGTATTGTGTCCAGTTCTGGTCACCATATTTCAGAAAGATGTGAATAAATTGGAGAAAGTCCAGAGAAAAGCAACAAAAATGATTAAAAGGCTAGAAAACATGACCTTTGAGGAAAGACTGAAAAAATCGGGTTTGTTTAGTCTGGAGAAGAGAAGACTGAGAGGGGACATGGTAACAGTTTTCAAGTACATAAAAGGTTGTTACAAGAAGGAGGGAGAAAAAAATATTCCCATTAGCCTTTGAGGATAGGACAAGCAGCAATGGGTTTAAATTGCAACAGGGGAGGTTTAGGTTGGACATTAGGAAAAACTTCCTGTCAGGGTAGTTAAGCTCTGGAATAAATTGCCTAGGGAGGTGGTGGAATCTCCATCATTGGAGATTTTTAAGAGCAGGTTAGACAAACACCTGTCAGGGATGGTCTAGATAATACTCAGTCTTGCCTTGAGTGCAGGGGACTAGACTAGATGACCTCTCAAGATCCTTCCAGTCCTATGATTCTATTACTCTAAAGTGTTCAGTTATACATGGAAATGTGAAAATTAGCATTTTTTTCTATTATTTTGAGAAAAATTCTACAAGATATTTTTGCAAATCCTAAATGAAATGCAAACATCTTGCAGTTCAAGGATTTAAAATTTTGCACGGCTATTTCGAATGGAGTTTAGTCATGTAGGATTAGAACTAAAGGGTTGTAAGATCAAGCTTCTAGCAATGACCTCTTCCCTATCATTTATTTAGCAGAAAATGTCTTCAATTTGAAATCATGCACTCTAGATATTACTCTTATAAAACTCATTGTGATTTTATGCTGTGCTTAAAGTCATGAAAGTGACTATGTGAAGCTGAAACCAAAAGGAATAATAAAAAAATATTACATTTCCAGTGGTATCAGATTTAGATTTTAAGTAACATTTGCCTAATTAATTCATAGAGTCAGTTCAAATGTACAGATTACTCACTACCTGGGGATTTTCATTAGGATATAGAATCTATTGGTCTTGCTTGTCAGTTAGTGTGAATATCTATAATCGAGGATGATAAAAAAAACTTGCACAACTTGAAGCTACTGTCCTGTATATAGCAAAAGAGATACTACTGTACATATTCACCTTCTAGAAATGTTAAGACAGCAGCAAGGAAAAACATTCTCACATTGTCCCTTAAGGGTATGTCTACACAGCATTTTGGAGCAAGTAGGAGTGAGCCTGCCAGAGCCCAGGTAGACAGAACAGCTGTATAGACAGTACTTTCATATTGCAGCTTGGGCTGGAGCTCAGGCTCAGAACCTAAGAAGGGGGATCACTCCAAATTGCAGTGTAGTCGTATCATAAGTGTCCTGAACCCTAAAGTGGAGAGGATTGAAAACTGAAGAGCTGCCCGGTCTTGCACCTCTTTAGAGTAGACCAATAACATCAGACAAGAGGAAGATTTGGATGCTCCATGTATTAAAAAATTATCCACCACGAAAGAAGTGGGAAAGAAGTGCTCATAACCAAAATCGCAACTGTCCAGGTGCCAGCTCAGTGGAATGCTGACAAATACATAGCTGGAACCAATCTTAGCATTGTTAAAATAGGCATTAGCATTATAAGAATGTGTTTAGACTTTATTGAATGCTTGTGAGTTGCTGCATATATTAATCTCAGTTATAGTATCTGTATCCCATACAATGTAAACGCTGACATACTACCCTACAGTAAGCCTCTGTAACTGTGTAAATCAGCAGACAGGAGGGAGACATTAACTAGTGTGAAATGCTGGTCTCCAACAAAAGGTGTTATGTCCTGTCCGACAAGGAAGGCCCATCGACACCAGACGGACTAGAGTGGAACGTTAAAGAGGACAAAAGACTTTGTTGTTTACTCCCCCCCACCCCATTAAGATGAGTCTTGTAAGTGAATTCCTCCCATTAGCTGAGTTTGCAGCTTAAAGAAGAAGGGGGTGGGGGGGAGAAAGGGAATAAAAACCCCTAACAAGGAGGAACTGTATACCATTGCTTCTTGGACTCTGTGGGGCAAGGTTTCTAGGCATAAGCAAGGGATCCCCAGATGTTTAGCTAGAGTTAGCCCTAAAGGACATACAAAGCTTGCTTATTACAGAAGCTTCTATTACCTTTTGATACTTGAATGTAAGTCATTTGCGTATATATGTTTACTTGCTTTAACCTTGTAAATAACTCTCATTTCTTTTTCCTATATAATAAATCTTTAGATAGTTCATTACAGGACTGGCTAAAAGCATTGTCTTTGGTGTAAGAGCTAAAGTGCAACTGACCTGGGGTAAATGGCTGGTCCTTTGGGACTGGGAGTAACCTGAATATTGCTGTGATTTTTGGTGTAAAGGAGCATCTGTCACAAAGGTAAGCTTACCTGGGTGGCAAGACAGACGGAGTACCCAAGGGACTGCCTGTGACTCCATGGTAAGGCTGGCACAGTGCCTGAAGAGTTTAAACTTGACATTTGGTTGGTGAAATCTACGTACAGAACTCACCACCAATCTGAGGGCTTGTGCGTCGCTTCCTTACAGTCTACCCTGAGTTTGGTACTCATGCTCTTGAGTCACTGCAGGACCGTTTGATATGAGGCTAAAGCTTTCTTTGCCTTGTGAGTTTTTCAGTGTAAGAGCTGTTGTGTGTGTACAGCGCCTCTCACAAGGGACCCCGATCTCTGTCTGGGCCTGTAGGAACTACTAAAGTTCAGTTACAAATAAATATTTTTATATCTTTTTCAAATAGATAAACACATCTAAAGACTCTTATAGACTAGACTGCATGGGCCTAATGATGGACACCTAGTGCAAAACTGGAGAAATCAGGCCTTATTCAAGGGATTTCTGTTGGGGGGGGAGGTAATCAATTCTCTCCTTCACTCACTGGAAACAGAGAGCCACTGAAGCTGCTCTGAAGCCACTAAGAGAACCCATGTGCAACCGTAAATTCAGAGATCCATCTGCTCTGGGTGAGTATTTATGCCAGCTGATCAGCGTAGTCAGGGCTGGCTCTGGCTTTTTGGCTGCCCCACGCAAAAAAAAAAAACAAAAAACCGAGGCAGCCAGAACGGCAAAGCAAAAAAAAAAACAAAAAACCTGCAGCGCGGTTTTTTTGGGGGGGGGGGGGAGGGAGCGGGGGAGGGAGCGGGCAGGAGAGAGAGAAGGGGGCGGCCAGGGCTACAGCAGGGGCGCTGCCACGCGGCCCCTCCCACTGCACCGCCTCCTGCCGCGAGGGATCCGCTCCAGTTGGCGGGGAGGGAAGGAAGAGGACTGCCCTGCAGGGCGCTCTGGTTCTCCGCGCCGCCGCCCCCTACAGGACGGCCGGAGCGGAACAAGGAAAAAAAAAAAAAAAAAAAGCGGCCGTGCCACCCTAGGATTGGACAGAATGCCGCCTCGAACAGTCTGCCGCCCCAAGCACCAGCTTGCTCAGCTGGTGCCTGGAGCCGGCCCTGAGTGTAGTCACAGAACTAAGATCCCTCTGCTATGCTGCAGAACATACCACGTGGCTTGCTGGCAGCATGTACTCCCCTTGGTGTCCCCGTTCATAAAGAAACCCTAGCTGTTCCACTACGTCTTAGGGCCTTCTACGCATAGGAGGGCAGAAGCAGGATTTGGCCCTACTGATGCCTTCATAAACGTGATTTTAAAAGGTGCTTGGCTCATTTTGAGTTATTTTCCCCATTGTTTAATCTTAGAGATGACAGAAATTTAGGCATCCTCATCTTACCAGTAGCTGATATAGATCCCTTTATGGAAAAGTCTTAGAGAATTTAATAGGGTGGAGCCAATAGTTAGGGTTACACCACCTTTTATAATTCTAGAGAAGGGATGTAAATTTCTATTACGTTCTACAGCACGCTTCTACAGTTTCATGGAAAAGATACAATTTTTTCTCAATTTCTACAGGATTTTTCCATAAAGATCCATCTGAGTGAACTAGAGCAGACAGCAGGCCTTCCTGTTTTCAGTATTTGTTTGTCCAAAGGTGTGGCGGGAATTCCTTCTGGATGTCAGAAAGCACCAGGAAGATTAAATAATTGGCAGTGCTGCTACTATAAGAGCTGGCATAAATTCTCAGGATCTATTTCTTGCTGCTTATAAGCATGCAAGGGTTGAGAGTGAATTTTCAGGCAGCACATTTCTCCAAAAGGACAGTGACAGGGCATTGAACATCCCAGTTAATTGACTATTTTGGAAGCATATTTTTAAGTCCTTTGTTCCATATGAAAAGGCTGATCGCTACGCTGATATTAACACAAAACTGCTCGGCAATAAAGCGGACCTGATGCATTTTCAAAATTATTTGCCCTTGTCATCTTCAGGCCTGATTTAGAGTTTCAGCTTTTGAATTTACTGGGCTCTAAAATATCATTTGAAGCTCAAATCTTATCAATGAAGCTCAATTACCTCCCACCTTTCTTCCTTTATTTTTATGCAAAAAGTTTGATGCCTGATATTCTTATGATATGTGGACTAGAACAATGGTTTAAAAGATTCATTCCCTCCATGTGCATACACTGAAACAAACATCTACATTTTTTGGCTGCAATTGCTATTATAGCAGGTGTCTGAAGCCTGAAAACAAAGCAATACATGTAGGCCCTGTGGGGACCTTTTCTAGAGTGAGCTTTGGTGGCTGTGGGGGGAATCCTTCCTTATAGGCAACATTTACTTCTGAACAAGAATAACACGTTTAGAACTATAACCAGCCTGGGAAAAACACCATTACTGTTTCTTGTTGTCCATCTCCATATGGGATCAAATCCAGATTCCTATCAATTTCTTACTATCCACACACAGCATTGTTGAAGATTTTATTGTTCATGGTTCCTTGCTAATTAACATCACCATGTGAAATTATTTCTCAGTGCCAGGTTGAAAGCACCAAGTGTAACTCTGAGCTCAATAAACAGAACATACTCTATGGCTGGTTTATATTTCAGCTTGTGGCTTGCCAATGAACTTCTCAGAATTGAAGATTTCAGGAGCTGGTGGGATTTTTGTAAAACAAACATCTTTTTGAAAGGAAACACTGCTTTTTTCCCTTCCAGGTGCCAAATTCACTGAATAAAGCATGTGACATAGTATAACACAAGGTATCTTTGGCAGTACAATACCTGGATGGGTAGCCAGCTGCACTGATACGGATGGTCTCCAACACACCACAGGCTCTTAACTGCTGGACTGCTCTCTTTGGATCAAATCTGCAATTACATGTTATGATGATACAGATGAGCACAGTTTCCCACTCCATGCACAAAATGAAAAGAAACCTAGCAGCAGAGTATCCGGAGGCAATGACAAGAATATTTACATTGGCAACTTTTCCAATACAGCTGGGTTTCATTTCTGCTTATATACACAGCACGTACAGAAAGAAACTCTGCCATTTACGTTCTCCTGCATGTTGGGAGAGCTCAATTTGCTGTAGCCTGGAACTCCTTGATTGGAATTCTTTGAGCAGGTGGATTAACCTGTGACTTATGCAGCACTGTTAAAGGTTTTCAGGAGAAAGAGCTGAGTTGCTGGCTAACAGAAAGACATCACTGGGCAGAAAGAAGGATGTGATGACTGCACCACTGCATAACCTATGATAAACAGTACAAGGTGCTTTTCTGCATAGCCAGAAAACCCATTCATCTGAGGTCTGTAAGATGCTACATTTTGTAACAACTGCGTAATAAGGCTCTGCTGTAAAGGACAATGAAATTCTTAGGGAAGACACCACCAACTTCAATATGCAAAAACTTTCTATACAATCAATACTATTACAATTAATACCAAACAAAGTAATGATCAGATCCCACTTAACTGGCTTTGGAAACCATATGAATTTAATGTGGTTTAGGAGCTTTAATCTTCGTTCCAATGGAACTTTGCTATCTTAGACAGCACAGAGCCATATTCTATTCTTGTTCTGGGCACTGAACCCACATTGAGATCAGCCGGTGTTCATACAAAACAAGCATAGTAGATAGAGTCCATTTTCCACACCATGTGCACACGAAGGTCCTGATTCTCCACTCTTTGGCACCAGACACTGCATTTCAATGGGACTGCCCGGGGCTAAAACAGGTGCAATAGAGCAGAGATTCATAGATTCCAAGGTCAGAATGCACAATTGTGATCATCTAGTCTGACCTCCTGTATATCACAGGCCATAGAACTTCCCCAAAATAATTCCTAGCGCACATCTAGAAAAACATCTCATCTTGATTAAAAATGGTCAGTGATGACGAATGCACCACAACCCCGGTAAGTTGTTCCAGTAGTTAATTACCGTCACTGTTAAAAACATTTCACCTTATTTCAAATCTGAATTTGTCTAGCTTCAACTCCCAGACATTGGATCATATTATATAGATTTGTCTGCTAGACTAATGCGCCCATTATTAAATATTTGTTCCCCATATAGGTAGTTACAGACTGTAATCAAGTTACTCCTTACCCTTCTCTTTGTTAAACTAAATAGATGGAGCTCCTCAAGTCTATCGCTATGAGGCATGTTTTCTAATCATGTAAGCATTCTTGGGGCTCTTCTCCAAATCCTCTCCAATTTGTCAACATCTTTCTGGACTTGTGCGACCAAACTGCACACAGTATTCCTCGAGATTCCTATTTATGCATCCAAGAATTGCATTACTCCTTTTGGCCAGAGTGTCACCCTGGGAGTTTGTGTTCAGCTGATTATCTATCACAATCCCCAAACCATTTTCAGAGTGTCTGCTTCCCAGGATAGAGTCCCTCATTCTATATGTATGACCCAAGTTCTTTGCTCATAGATGATTACCAAGTGATTCATATCATTCTGTATCAGTGACCTGACCTCTGTTATTTACTAATCCCCCAATCTGTGTGTCATCTGCAAACTTTATCGGTGATGATTTTTTGTTTTCTTCAAGTTAATTGATAAAAAAAATATTAAATAAAGTAGGGCCAAGAACTGATCCCTGCGAGACCTAGAAACACACCCGCTCCGTGATGATCCCTCATTTACAATTACATTTTGACACCTATCAGTTAGCCATCTTTTAATCTGTTTAAGTGTGCCATGTTAATTTTAGATTACAATATTTTGATTAAAAGAGAAAAATGAGGTACCAAGTCAAATGCCTTACAGATGTCTATGCCTATTACATCAACATTGTTAATTTTATCAACCAAACTTGTAATCTCATCAACAAAAGATATCAAATTTGTTGACAGGACCTATTTTCAATAAACCTATGTTGATTGGCATTAATTATATTACCCTCCTTTAACTCTATATTGATTAAGTCTTGTATCTGCAGCTCCATTATTTGCCCAGGATCAATGTCAGACTGACAGGCCTGTAATTATCCAGGTCATCCTGTTTACCCTTTTTAAATATTGGCACATCATCAGCTTTCTTCCAGTCTTCTAGAACTTCCCCAGTTCTCCAAGATTTATTGAAGATCAGCATTAAATGGTCCAGTGAGGCCCTAAGCCATCTCTTTTAAAACTCTTGGATGCAATTTATCTCGACCTGCTGATGTCAAAGGGTCTAATTTTAATAGCTGCTGTTTAACATCCTCCTGAGATACCAGTGGAATGGGAAGAGTGTTTTCATCATCATACGTTATGACTATATCATCTGCTTTTTCCCAAATACAAATTTTTCCAAATTCAGAAACAGCCCCATAGTTCTCAGCACCATTAGTACCACGAATTGCCACATTCTGGCCCTGTAAGGTACTTGGTTTGGAAACTATCCATACACTATTTTGATGGTCAACCTTACAGAGACATACAGATGCCTCTGGGTAGCATCTGTTTATTTCAGGCACTATCCTAACTGCGTGTGGTAAGGTGACACTGCTCATCAAGGGGAGAACAGGTCCCTATATGTATGTTGGGATTCTGAATGTCCCCGATGTTTCAATCTGGAGATCAAGAATTCATGAACAATTTTTAAATTGCTCAACTGTGCTAGAGCAGTGTAAGAAATATACCTCTGCTATTTTCCGCATTTTTAAACTCAGCAGTGCTGTCAAGTCCACAGCGAGTTATCCATTCTAATACCAACAGGAAAAAGAGCAGAAGTTTAACCTGTCACTCACTCCAGACAGGAATCCAAGGGGGTACAATTTTAATAATAATAAATAATAGCACTGTTAGCAACTTTCATCCTGGAGGATCCCAAAGCAATTTATACTGTATATAAAGAGATCTCTCTGAAATGCAGCCACCTGCTCTAAACCATAGTCACCTTGCAGGTGGAACATAGCAATCAGTCTTCACCCGTAACACTATTCAGCATAGGAAGAGTCAAATAACCTCTCCAACTAAACTATACAGGGAACTTTGTGTCAGTAGATTATATTGTTTAGTCTGCAAAAGAGAAGATTGAGGAGGAATTTGATAGCTGCTACCTGAAAGTGGGTTCCAAAGAGGATTGATCTAGACTGTTCTCAGTGATACCAGATGACAGAAAAAGAAGCAATGGTCTCAAGTTGCAGTGGGGGAGGTTTAGGTTGGATATTAGGAAAAACTTTTTCACTAGGAGGGTGGTGAAGCACTGGAATGGGTTACCTAGGGAGGTGGTGGAATCTCCTTCCTTAGAGGTTTTTAAGGTCAGGCTTGACTAAGCCCTGGCTAGGATGATCTAGTTGGGGATTGGTCTTGCTTTGAGCAGGGGGTTGGACTAATGACCTCCTGAGCTCCCTTCCAACCCTGATATTCTATGATTCTATGATATTCACTCAAAATAACATTTGGCCAAGTTACTTGAGTTAACTCTCTCTTCTCTAGCAAAAAAATGCTCTGGGGTCTATGACATCAAGAACTTGACATTCCAATCTCAACGTTAAACAACTTTCAGTATGATGTAAGGTAGGAGTTATGAACACAACTCCTGGGTGTAGCTACTTGGAATTGTAGCTGTAACCACTCTTTACATTTCACTACACTAAAAATAAATACCTACATAAATAAAAATACTCTAGAATAAAAGATCACACAGATGAGGCTGTTACCACTTCTCACTTTAGCTGGATCAATGAATAACTAAAAATTAAGGAAATAATAATAATAAATTTACCACTCCTTTTTTTCTTGACTTGGGAGGCAGAAAGGTCTAGTGGATTGAACATGGCCTGGGACCAGGAGCTATAATTCACGAGTTCTGCCATGGACTCAATGTATGCACTTAAGCAAGTCAATTAGGCCAACGTTTTCAGAAGAGCTTAAACTAGCCATCTAAGTCCATATTTAGGCACCTAAACAAGTGGCCTGAGCACCCAGCAATTTCCACTGAAATCAGAAGTGTTCCATGGAGGAAGTCATTGGGAGCTTGAAAATGAGGCTACCTATTTAAGTACCTAAATGTGGATTTAGGAACTTAACTTTAGGCTCATACTTTTGAAAATCATTGCCTCAATTTCTTCATTTATAAATCACACATACAATTACTTGCTTATCTAACCCGAATGTTGGGAAAAACTGAGTTAACATTTCTATAGCACTTTGAAAATAGAAAGGATACGATTTTCAGACTGGAAGCCAATGGGTCTATGGCTGTTCAGCAACGCTGAAATTCAGTCTACGTTTGTTTAGGTGCTTAAATAAGAATTTAGAAGGGAAACATTCAAAGGCACAAATAAGAGCTAGATACCCAACTTCCATTTGTGCCTTTGAAAATTTCCTCCTAGTTGACTAACATTAAACACAATGGTTTGAAAATTTTGGCTGAAGTGCTTTGCAAGTAGTAAGCATTATTCTTATGGTGCTGCAGCTTCTTTCATGCTGGAAATCTGACACAAGTGTTTGATTCCTGAATTAATGTTCTATAAACTAGATTTGTAGGGGAAAAAACGTTAAATACTGAATTCTGAATGTCTCATTTTAGGAAAAAGTAAAAAATGTATCTATTGATATAAGGAGGTTTAAGAAAATGTTCCTCTTTGAATAAAAGGTTCATGTTCTTATGCCGAATTATGAAAATAATCACAGTGCTATAAAAATCACATTTTAATGACACTGCCCTACCCCAGCACTAGCATTCCACTGAATTGTTTCCTCTAGCATGGCACAGCTGACATGTGAACTGCAGTATCTTTATCATTTTGTCTGATATGAGCAGGATTTTTGAGAGAGCAAATTGGTTTAATGTAAGTGATGCCAAAGACTAAAGTTGTTTAAGCTGGTGGCAATAAGGCTTAATACTAGTTAGGATTCCTGGATCACCAGTATCAGAAGTAGACTCCTCGGAGGAAGGGTGGAGATACTGATCTCTAGCAAGGGGATAGTGATGTGAATAAGCCTGAACCAGTGTTTTCCAGTTGACAAACAGGGAGTGCAACGTCAACCATCTCACCCTAGAGTATTTTCTTGTCGTGCCTGCTGTTTTCAGGATACGATGTACACAATGGACATACGGACACCTGCACTGCAAACGAGATTCATGTGCGCGTCAGGCTGGAAGAGTAATTCTTGGATCTACTTTGGTTTGCCCTTTATTTTGAAAACTTCAGTTTGGCAACTCCGCCGTTGCCTATTAGGAAGCATTACATCAAACACTGCAGCACCACCATTCTGGGACCATGCCTAGGGAGACTATAATAGCCAGTCACACTTGTATGCCTGCAACTTGTTTCAGTTTTGCACCTGTGATGTGTAGGTACAACTGATGTCATTTAGAATGTGATGATTAGTTACTTGACCACACCTTAACACGATTTATAAATGGGCATCAGTTGTATCCTGAATACTTGGGGGGAAATTGGAATGCAAAATTGAAGGTGAAAAATTGAATACTCAGCTAAGGCTGGACTGAAAATTGAGCCATGTGGACAGATGAGCCTCACAGCTCCTTGATTGGAAAGACCAGATCATTTCACCGTGGAGGCTACTTTGCTTCCACACTCCGGGGTTAGAAAATACTTCCATGACATAATCATAAAGGTAACAATCTGTTTGGCATTTGCCGGTGTAGGTGTATGGTATGCCATTTTGTAGATACAAATTAGATTTGTACAAGATTTTCAAATTGGCTCTGAGTGGCAGTTGTGTTAGAATAAAACCGGACTTGTGGAATTATATATCACATCAGCAAACAAATGTTCATTCCTTATCACTCTGATACTATAGGAGACCTTGAAGTTATTAATAGGATTGTATAAGCACATAGAACTACTCCATAATGGTTTTCTACTGTCTCCAACAGCAGCCTATAGCAGGCCCTTTAGAAGACACCTAAAAGGGAGCAACATTGGGTCCTTTTAATCAATGGCAACATTCCACTGACTTAAATAGAACATAATTGGGCCTAAATACATTCTTCCAAATGGTAATACAGAAAAGTTGTATCAGCTCACTATAATTATCTGTCCACCTTATTTAAAATACGTGTGTACTCCTCGTAACTGCTGTGGGAGGTCAGGTCATCTCCTCAATCAAAATTCTATCACTCACACAATTGGAACACTGTATCAGCTGATATGAATCACGTTTTTGGACTTCTATTAAAACAAATACGTAAAAGGAACAAAAAATACCTGAGGCACAAACGAAGTGCTTTCAATGGAAATTTAAGGAAGTAAACCACAATAGTTGCTTATCCCGGTCTTTTCATTTCTCTCCATCTGCTCTTATTCATTGTCTATCACTGTATCTGTGCAATTTAACTCTAATGTGTTGTGAGCTTCTAAGATATAATTTGATCAGACACTATTGCAAAAGCAGAAGCAATAGTACTGCATCGTATTGTACTGTGATATTGTATGTGGTTAGTCTGGGTCAGCGTAGCAGTAGCAGAGTATATTTGCTAGTGTGGGCTGCATTTTTCTCCCTCTATACCACTTGGAGAATACCACACTTCTAATATGTTCGACCCATTAAAACAAAATAAACCGTGAAGCATATTTTCAATCATAAGGGCTTCAATCAACAGGGGACACTGATTATGGGACAACAGTTCTTAGAATTATATGAGTTACAGAATTTGAAATTCTTAACTTTAACTAGCCATGCAACAAATTCCAAGCGCTTATACTACGGTGCTGTAGTATAAACTCCTATGATAGGTAATCCCAGTAAACTAGTAATAGTCTGTCAGGACCCACCAGTAACTGTACACCCTCAAAACTCCTGTTGAAAGCAGCGGGGCTTGAGGGAGATCAAATGCTTAGAGCACATTTTAGAAGCACCATTTTGTAAAAGGACTTGTCACTTTTAAGGGGAATGGAACTCCAAATATTTTAATGTAGAGAGACTTTTCAGCCCTTTTTACTATGAAGTGCTAGAGCAGTTAGATACGTTGGCTTATCTTACAGTGGAACTTACTTGAATGGAAGTTTCTCATCATTTGGCTTGATGCAGCGCACGTAGTGTGGAGTGGTAGCATTCAGCGTCTCCATCAATAAACGCAAGGAGTTTCGGAACTGAAAGAGACCAGAACAACAACAAAATAATCCATTAATCTTTAAGTGGCGGGGAGGGAAGGGGTGAATTTGGAGTGTTGAAACTCTAAATTAGGCCTGAAGATGATAAGGGCAAATTTGGAGTATATACTAAATCAAAGACAAAAGACTACTTTACAAGCAGACCTCAGTGATAAGCGGAAGCCTGAACCAGCCTATGGGTATGAAAATAATATGAATTTTCATATAAACCCAGATTGTACTCTAGAACTCTTGGTTCTACACAAACACAAGAGCTACACCAAAGCAATGTTGTAGGATAATACCAAGGGACAATTTTGTGGTTTGAGGCATCATCACTTCAACTGAGATGTTAAAGGATCCCATCTATCTATCTTTGGTAGTTCTACAGAGAGAAGCAAAAAGTATCACTGGCTCTTTAATAGAGAGCAAGGTACACTCAAGGTTTAACCAGTATTTTCAATAAAACATGTTCCAATGAGTCCTGCACCAGCCTTTGTGCTCCTTATTCCATGTCTCAATCATGGTCTATCAAGACTACTGAAGTCAACACTTTTATGGTCTTCCTAAATCCCTCCTCTCTAAACTTCAGGGGGAAAGTCAGATTATTCAGTCCACTCCAATAAGCAGGCCTATCTTAAACTCTCCCTCATCATCTTTCACTCTCAGTGGCTTCTTCGTAATCTCTGCATCAAATTCAATATGTCCTCCTGCCTTCAGGATTCTATTTACGACCTTGTCTTCACCTTCCCTCTCTAATCTCACACTCATCTATTCCTTTGACTGCTCATTCTGCTCATCTCTTTTTGCTTTCTCTCTGTCCAGTTCCCTTTACTCTGCACAACTGGAGGTTGCTTGTCTATTTGTGTCGCTCCATCTTTGAAACGCTCCTCCTATCACTGGCACGTTGAGCCAGTTTCTCTTTTTCTACCACTTTTTTTACTCCTCTGTATCTTCTGGCTGACCCACATGGTAAAAAGTTTTGTGACCCAACATCCGAAAGACACCACAGTGCATCATAACTTTAAATTATTGCTGTAATATCCAAGGCTGAGCGTCTACTATCGTTGACTATTACAAATAACTGCCCCATGTACTATGGTCACTACACTACTTTTTACTTCATTACTTTGCAAAGGGCTTGGGAAGAACTAGAGAAGGAAAGTTGCTATGTAAAGGAGTAGTGAAGACTTTACCTGGTGCCCCACGGTTTTCTTGTGCTCTTTGTTGGCAGCTTTCACAGCTGGTCTGGCAGAACGGACGCTGATTTTGGGGGCAGCTCCCTTTATGTTAGGAGTAGCAGGCACAGAATCCTTTTCATCTTGAAATAAGTCAGCTACCATTTGATACTAAGAGGGAGACAGGAAGACCATAAACATCTATACCATCTATTATGTTTACCAGAGGAATTGCACCCCGAGTCACATTGTAGTGAAGACAACTTGCAGGTGTTCTCAACCTAAACTTCAAAAACTGGGCCTGAGTTACAGGTGAGAAAAGGGCAACCAAACAACATGACCAGGATTAAAAAATGTTGAATGTGCATAAGCAGTGTCAGATAGGGCTATCGGGTATTTTGTTATGTAGGTTATCCGATGAGGACTTTCATTTTTGTTAAAAGACCTATCTGAACGGCTGTGGCATTTAAAGCAGAAATGCTGTTCAAAGCACAGGGATCAGTGAGAGAAAGGACAATGTTCAGTTCATACCACAAACCTCAATTGCATTGTTACTGTACAGTCTGTTAGGAAACAAGTCCAGTTGCTGGTATCTTAAGGGATTCATCTAGCTCTACCTGATATAAAACTTGCTCAACATTCTGTTCTCAGAAGGGAATGGGAGAGTTCTGCTACTGTTTAAAATGTCTCCCCAACAACAGTGACTATTCCTCCCTTTCAAGAAAGTTGTTCAGTTCTTCATGCAGCAAGAAACGCTGTCAGAATAATGTTCCAGTGCTGTCAGTGACTCACGGCATATTGCTTGCCATTTCACTCACTAAAATAGAGCCTGATTTGTAAGACAGACGGAAGCTTGCTGGTTCAGGGATTTCAAAGCCAGTCTTGTTTGTCAACCCAATCAGATTAAATTGGCACCCAGCACCCCAATTTCTTGAATTTCACCATTTACAAAGAGTAACAACAAAAGACAAGGACAGACCCAGACCCATTTTTCTGCTATTGAACCTCCTCTTTCAACTCTCTGGAACTAAACCAGATGCTCTAAAAGCCTTGTGCCCCTGGCCATATAGCAGCACCATCCATGTCTAACACAAAAAAGGAGCAAACGTGAAAGTTTTACAAAGCCAGGTAAAATGGGCCAGCATCTTCAAATTTCGATTAGGTTAAACACCTCCAGTACATACGGGCACGTAAATAAGCCTGGACAGTTTTTTAGATGTGCTGAGGTCCCGCCTGTCTCATTCAAATCCAGTTACATATCTATTTATTCAGCTTTCCCCTTCAAACTAGATCTAAGTTATGGGTGTCTGAACGGAAAAAAAATATATACAGTATCTTTTATTCTTTGCTGTTCTTTACTATGGCCTGATGTGGAGACTACTAAAGTAAACTGCAGTACGATTCAACTGTTCAACCAGACATTAGTTAGCAAGGAAATGGAATTCCACCTCGACTCAAGCGCCCCAGGGTGTGGGAGGGGGTCAAGCGCACACAGTATGCGGACTAACCGTGGTACAAGAACCTATGTAGACTAGAACAGAACAGACCGCAGCCTTGTGGTGCTTATGATGTGGCATGCACAGCAGGTGAGTGTTTAGAGAGAAAGCACGGTAAACAGGAAAGCCCTGCACAAACACACGCACTTACTTGTTATGCAGCCCCAGAAAGGTCTTGTGGCAAGGGGTGAGGGCACTATCTGGTCTCCCTACAAACAAGGGGTTAACCTGGGCTCCGTTTTTCCTTTCACCTTGCACAGGTGCTCAGGGGAAGGATTATAAACTGGCTGTTTGGGAGAGAGTGGGAAACTGCCTTAGGACCCACACCAGGGTTATAGAACTGGGTTTATCCTAGGTTGGGGGAGTTTAATGTTACTGATCCTCTCCCCACACTTTAGGCTAACTTGGTTGGATTTCTGATTATCCTTTGGAGGAATCCCTTGTTGACTCCTTGGGAGGGTTTGTTTCTGCTGTGTCTGTCCTCCTTGGGACATGCCTGCAGTGATGAAAGATTATCAGATTCATTTGTACCGGCAGACCTTGGCCAGGAACTACAACTCTTTAAAGGGGCAGACATTCCAATCCTCAGTTCCTGTACCTACAGTAAAAGATAGGGTCATTTCCGGCTTCACTAGATACCTGGATATTTATTTGCCCAGCCTGGTAGCATAGCAGTCTAAATCCCACAAAGGAAATCAATCGGTTTACATTACATTATCATTCTGCTTAAGACAGTACACCCTGGGGGTTTGGCTTTATGCATATGGGTTTTTATTTTAATCTCAGCAGCCATAGCCCACTCGTCTAATACCTCCAGTAACATGCCAAATGAAGGCTAGCAACTTCTTCAGCTAAGTGTCTCCTTCTGCTTCACACAGGCACCCTGACAGCTGTTTTATTTTCACAGAACTGTAATATCCCGTGCGCTTTGACTATTACAAAAATGGGATGTTTGGGTGGTAGGCGCTTGCAGCTGGAGGCCAACCAACAGATTTCAGTTTGGTAGCTTACCTGACAATGCAATGCAATGCCATACAGTCATTTCAAGTTCTAAAATAGCTTCGTAGCATGCAATTGTCAGTGTTTTTTTCATTGAATCATCTACCTGATTGACATTAACATCAAAGTAGGTACTCTAATGTTGAGGATGGTTAGCAAGTGCATGCCCCAATCTAGGCAGCAGATCCTCACTTGGTGTAAATATTCAGAGCTCCACTGAAATCAATGGAGCTACAGAAGTTGGCATCCCGAGATGTTTTAAGATTGTAAGTTCCTTTCTTTGAGTCTTACAGTTCTGAGCATGCTCTTGGCACTTAATAACAATCGTGAATTGTTATATTCTGTCTTAACAGCATATGCTCATGCTTTTGATCTATGATAAAATCAGTTCTCTCTGCTCTGAGTCATCTCTTTACTTTGTTTTGATAATTAGTTTTCAGCAGCCCTATAGTAACTGCTTCATAAGTCTTTTGCTGTCTGATTGGCCACAATAATTGCCTTCCAATGGCTGTAATGCAATTTCACCTTGGCGGGAGTTCTTCATCAAGGATCCGTTTTCTCAAGTGGAGGTGTGTAAGCACTCATGGTGTTCATTTCTGGGGTCCCCCCCCCATTCCTAATACCATATTATGTACACTGGCCTGATCCTGCCCCATTGAAGTTTGGCTACTGACTTCAAAAAGGGTCAGATAGTGCAGAACTTTTTTCTGCACATGTCAGTTTTGCTCATGTCTGTGTCCCTCTTTCCTGGCTCACCAAGGATGCTAGGTATAACGTTACTATCACTAATGGAGATTTTCCTTTGTTTCACAGGGAAAGGGGCCTCATTTTTGAACCAGGAGGCCCAGATTGATATTTCCATTTATGACTGAAGTCCACATCGTGATTGTGTGAGAAACAGCTGATAAAAATAACATCTATGTTGCCCCTGAATCAATATCACATGATACTGAAAATGCAGCATTTTGGAGGCTTAGCTAAGGGCATGACTTCACTAGCAACGTTAAAGCCACATTTAATGTGGCTGTGTAGTTGCGGCACCAGCGCTGGGAGAGCTCTTCCAGCGCTATAAAAAAACACCTCCACGAGGGGAGCAGCTATGAGCTGAAACTTGCAGCGCTGTAAAGTGGCAGTGTAGACAAGCCCTAAAACAAAGCAACCTCTGTACTGTACGCAAATGCATACAAATGCATATAAACTAGTTCTATACCGCCACATAAGTGTAAAGATAGTTAAAGAAGAACACTCAGCTACAGCAGGTAGTGCGGCTAAGAAGAATGCGAAGTGAAAATAAAATCTCTTTGCCTCTCCCCCATGGAATAAGATGCAGGGTCACTAACTGCAGAACACAGACAGCCAATGCAAAGTGCTGATAAAGGGTGTCTTTAGACAGCCAGTTCAAAGAAAGGAGTTACACCACCTTGCACATCACATCTACATTTGGCCCCGTGAAATTAAATTATGAAGAAAGAATCAGGGAGAGGGAAAATCTTAGTAATAAACCCAGAACATTGGTAATAAACCCACAACTCAGGTTGTGCGATACTAAATGAGTGAACTGTAGGTGACAGATGTGTATTCATGGTTCAGGGCTGCTCTAATAAACTATCCCAAATTAACTGCAGCTCCCCTCCTCAACTGCAGCGTGAATGTAAGGGTTACAGGAAAATCCAACAGAAACCTTCCAGACACTGTCACCGCTGGAGGATTGCTCACGACAGCATGCATGGCTGAAGAATTCATGCAGCGTCAATTTCCTACCGATTACCTGGAGTTTTTAATAAGCTCTAATCATAGAGGTTTTTCAAGGTAAATTGTGCAGGCTTCCTGAGGACATGGAGCTTTTAATTTTGAACATTATTAAAGCCCACTTCCACAGTCATTAGACCAGAAATTGCCCACGTGGACAAGAAAATTGCACACCTCGGCGTTTTCATATGAATCTATCATTGCTCACCAGAGCCAACTGCTGACAATGCTCAATTAGTTTCCCGTTCTGAATCTAGCTATATTTATATCTATATTAAAACTCCTGCTTGAAGTCCCCTGAAGAAGTGCTTTCACTCGTCTCCCCTCTTGTCATGTTCTTGCTCATTTTGTTGTGGTTTTGGAGGTCAATGGTATCCCTGCTAGTTGTTAAACCAAAGGAGAAAGGCATGACAAGGCTCCTGGGAAATAAACCAGACTTGAATGGCCTTGCTCCATGGGACATTGAACAGACTGCGGGAAACAGATAACACTGTGTAAATGGCAGGTTAATTTCACTTCATTGAGAGGCTTCAGATGAATGGAAAGAAAAAGCCAACAGAGACAAAAGCGGCCTACAGCTGAACAGGCAACACAGATGTCTGTTTGCAAGGTTCGGAGGGGATTCAACAGTTAACCTGTGCGTCATTCCTAAAATGGCTAACAAATGCTTGCTCTGACCTGGGCTTTACTGGTACAGGATTCTGCAGCATGGCTGCTCTTAGGACACCAAAGTGCACTTTCTTGTCGAATGAATATTGTACTGGCCCCGTGCATACACAGCACTAGTGCTCTGACTGATGTCAAGATTTTGTTCTCCGGGACTGCAATCTACACCCTGATTTTAGGACTTTCCAAGTCTCAGTTCAATAGCTGGACTTCGTAGAACTAGAGGACTGAGTTGGTAAAATGAAAAAACAACAATAGGGTATTTTTAAGTTGTAGGATGAGAATCAATAGGATTGTGTACTATAATGATTGGACTAGTTCACAAGAATTTTCCAATACCCTTATGGTTACCTCATTTTCTTAAAATCAGGGAGTCCAAGAAAAGACTTCCTTATTTGAATTCTTAATCAAAACCATTTGCGGAGGGGTTTGCATTCATTTAAAGATCCTAAGAGTGTGATACAAAATTAATAGCTGAAATCCTATCAGGAGATAAGAGCAAGTTACTGAGATCCACGAATGGGTTCTATTCCGGGCATTGCCACTGACTATCTGACTTAGGTCAAGTCATTTAGCCATTTGGTGCCTCAGTTTACCTATCTGTAATTAAATATCTATTAAATTAGAAGGGACTGAGCTGCAAAGTTTGAATCTGGTTCTGCCAAAATGTGGGTGTTTGGGTCTGGGGTTCTGGTTCAGGTCCATCTCTTTTAATAAATATTTGTACAGTGCTTTGAGATTCTCAGATAAGCAACCTGTAAATGCTAAGTCCTATTATTGTCAAACTTGACTTTTTCAGCCAATCTCATTGAGACCTTAAAAAATTAAATTACATTTGCTTCAAATGTAAAATTAATGTGGAGCTCTCAAATTTGGTAATTTCACTGATGCACATTAGAGCTTTCCTATCTATTTTTAACACATTTGCTAAAGATGTGGACACTCCACTCTGTTGGCAAAGCTTGCATGCTCCAGAAGCCATTTTTTTCTGGTTCAAGAAACCTACCAAGTTTACAGCTTGCAAAGCTGATGGAGCCTGTAATCTTCAGAGGTCAAAGAGCCCTTTATCAAGGAACTTATTATTCAAAGTCAGATACTCCATTAGAATTGCTGGAACTCGGAGCCAGTGAGTTTCCAGGATACACAGCAGAGAAAGCCACAGGGGCAGGTACCCTGTAACATTGGTGTGAGATTATAACATACTGCAGCTTTTCTGCCTCCTTTTCCATGACTCTCGGGTCAGTTTCTTTGGTCCATTGGTCCGCTTCCCATTTTTGATGGTCACAGTCCTTCTCTACATTAGCCATTTCCACCCTTTTGGTCCACTCTGCAACTTCCAACTTCTATAACTATCTCAGCTCGTTTGAATTGTGTGGCTGCCTCATTGAGGGGTATGTCTTGGCCCTCATTTCCTTTAGCAAGTCTACTTATTTTTTACACTTCCTTTTGTTCTATCCTCACCCGAATAAACAAATAGAAAACAATAAAACCGTGACCTCTGACACTTTCCCCAGTTTCTTCACTTGAGAATCACTTAAAACTAATCTTCCAGTGCGTACAGTGTAAACTTCAGTTAAAATAGCAGGCTGGGTGTACATCTTGTCTGACAACACCATCGTAACAGACTGCTAGGGATACCGAGAGCTGGGAGCCACAGCATTACCCCCATGACGCAGCAAGGGTGAGCTTTGCTGGAGATTACATTGGGGCCTGGTCTACACTATGACTTTAATTAGGATTTAGCAGCGTTAAATCGAATTAACCCTGCACCTGTCCACACAATGAAGCCATTGATTTTGAAATAAAGGGCTCTTAAAATCGATTTCTGTACTCCACCCCGACGAGCGGAGTAGCGCCAAAATCGATATTGTCATTTCGAATTAGGGTTAGTGTGGCCGCAATTAAATGGTATTGGCCTCCGGGAGCTGTCCCACAGTGCACCATTGTGACCGCTCTGGACAGCAATCTGAACTCGGATGCACTGGCCAGGTAGACAGGAAAAGCCCTGCGAACATTTGAATTTCATTTCCTGTTTGCCCAGCGTGGAGAGCACAGGTGACCACAGATAGCTCAGCTCATCAGCACAGGTAACCATGCAGGCTGATAATCGAAAAAGAGCACCAGCATGGACCGTACGGGAGGTACTGGATCTGATCGCTATATGGGGACAAAATGCCAAAATTTTTGAAAAAAAACTCCAAGAGCATGATGGAGAGAGGCCACAATAGGGACTCAGATCAGTGCCGCGTGAAAGTCAAGGAGCTCAGACAAGCCTGCTGCTGAAGGTTAACAGGAAAACCGCAGCAGTCAACGGGCTTTGCTTGGTATGTGGGAAAGGAGGGTGCAGAAGCCGAAAAACAATGGCTTACCATGGCTGCATGCAAGCTGAATTCTGTTGCTTGGACCTGCGTCTGTGATCTCTAACACCAAAGCCACAGGCACTCAATATTAAGATGGAAAATGCGACCTTGTACTGAAATCACATGTGCTATGTAATGTGAATAGTGTTGTTCACCATGAAAGAGTATAAGCATTGTTCTGTAAAATGTATCATTTTAAAAACTTCTCTCCTTTTTTTAAACCCTCCCTCCAGCAGCTGCAAATTTTTCAAGCCTCCCTCCTCCGTCCCGAAGGCTATCTCAGATAAGGCGTAGGAGAAAGAGGAAGCGAGACGAGATGTTCATGGAAACAATGGAATGCACCTGCAACGAAAGAGCTCATTTGAATGAGTGGAAGGACACGGTATCTAAATTTAGGAAAGATGCCAGTGAACGTGAGGTCATGAGGGACGCTCGAGATGAGAGGTGGCAGGCTGCAACGCTGGGGCTGCTGTGTGATCAAACGGACATGCTCCGGCGTCTGGTGGAGCTTCAGGAACGGTAGCAGGATAACCTCTCCCCCCCCTCACCATGTTCCATATCCTCCTCACCCAGACGTGTAAGAACGCGGGGGGGGGGGGAGGGGAAGGCGCCGTGCACCCTCCCACTCCACCCCAGTGGACAGCCCAACCAAAAGGCTGTCATTATATTGAATTTTTTCAGTGGCCTTTTACTTCCCTCCTATCCTCCTCTCAAACCTCACCCTTGTCGGTTCTCTCCCTATGTTTATAATCAATTAATAAAGAATACATGAGTTTTAAACGATAGTGACTTTAGTTTCTTTGAACGCAAGTTGGGGGAAGGGGGCGGGTGGGTTCCTTACAGAGAATGAGTCAATAAAGGGGACGGGTTTTCATGAAGGAGAAACAAACAGAACTTTCACACTGTAGCCTGGTCAGTCATGAAACTGGTTTTCAAAGCTTCTCTGATGCACAGCGCTTCCTGGTGCGCTCTTCTAATCGCCCTGGTGTCTGGCTGTGCGTAATCAGCAGCCAGGCGATTTGCCTCAGCCTCCCACCCCGCCATAAAAGTCTCCCCCTTACTTTCACAGAGATTGTGGAGCACACAGCAAGCAGAAATAACAATGGAGATATTGGTTTGGCTGAGGTCTGAGCGAGTCAGTAACGAGCACCAGCGACCTTTTAAATGGCCAAATGCACATTCTACCACCATTCTGCACTTGCTCCACCTGTAGTTGAACAGCTCCTGACTCCTGTCCGGGCTGCCTGTGTATGGCTTCATGAGCCATGGCATTAAGGGGTAGGCTGGGTCCCCAAGTATAACTATTGGCATTTCAACATCACCAATGGTTATTTTCTGGTCCGGGAAGTAAGTCCCTTGCTGCAGCTGTTTAAACAGAGTAGTGTTCCTGAAGACGTGAGCGTCATGAACCCTTCCTGGCCAGCCCACGTTGATATTGGTGAAACGTCCCTTGTGATCCACAAGTGCTTGCAGCACCATTGAAAAGTACCCCTTGCGGTTTATATATTGGGTACCCTGGTGCTCTGGTGCCAAGATAGGGATATGGGTTACATCTATCGCCCCACCACAGTTAGGGAATCCCATTGCAGCAAAGCCATCCACTATGACCTGCACATTTCCCAGAGTCACTACCTTTCGTAGCAGCACCTCAGTGATTGCTTTGGCTACTTGCATCACAGTAGATTTGCCCACTCCAAATTGATTCCCAACTGACCGGTAGCTGTCTGGCATTGCAAGCTTCCACAGGGCTATCGCCACTCGCTTCTCAACTGTGAGGGCTGCTCTCATCTTGGTATTCTGGTGCTTCAGGGCAGGGGAAAGCAAGTCAAAGTTCCAAGAAAGTGCCCTTACGCATGCGAAAGTTTCGCAGCCACTAGGAATCGTCCCACTCCTGCAACACTATGCGGTCCCACCAGTCTGTGCTTGTTTCCCGGGCCCAGAATCGGCGTTCCACGGCTATAACCTGCCCCATTAACAGCATGATCTCCAAAGCACTGGGTCTTGCGGTTTGATAGAATTCCATGTCCATATCCTCATCACTCTCGCCACCGCGCCGCCGTAGCCTACTCCTCGCCGGCTGGTTTTGCAGGTTCTGGTTCAGCATAAACTGCACAATAACGTGTGAGGTGTTTACAATGTTCATGACTGCTGTCTTGAGCTGAGCAGGCTCCATGCTTGCCGTGGTATGGCGTCTGCACTATTCACCCAGGAAAAAGGCGTGAAATGGTTGTCTGCCATTGCTTCCCTGGAGAGGGGGGAGGATATACCCAGAACCACCCGCGACAATGTTTTTGGCTCCATCAGGCATTAGGATCTCAACCCAGAATTCCAATGGGTGGAGGAGACTGCAGGAACTATGGGATAGCTACCCACAGTGCAGTACTCCAGAAATCGACGCTAGCCCCAGTACACCACCGAATTAATGTGCTTAGTGTGGCCGCATACATTCGACTTTATACAATCTGTTTCCAAAATTTGAATTATATAAATTCGGATTAATCCCGTAGTGTAGACATACCCTGTGTGTCAGCCCCCTGCCACACCAGTCTGTCTTCCTCATCAGCAAGCTCCTCCAGCCCAAACCTTGCCTAGCAGGTAACAATCAGTGAACTCCAGCCCCCAAGCTCCACAGAGAGGTTTCTCTGCAATGCACAGGTCCTATCACTGTTCACAGAAGGTATTAACTTTGCTGCACTTTTAAAGATTCAGTACATTACAGCTTATTAACTGAACTGGAGTAAACACACTCTTCAAGCATAGCTTACATGGAAGCAACAACAGTAACTGACATACTGCAGTGAAGTAAAAAGTAAATGCTTTTTCATCTACAAGCACTGCATTTATGGCCCAGGATAGCAGGGTACCACCTGCAATATATGGGTTTAATTCCTGATCATGGTCTTCTAATCTCTGGATCAGCCGAGGCTGGAGGTGCTTCAAAGACCGTGCACATAGTCCCAGGGTGGGAGAAGGGCAGGAAGGGAGAGAGAAAGAAAAGAAAGCTTCATTGTCATTGAGCAGTGATACTTCTTTGGAAGTGAAATCACTCGCATGTAGACATCCAGCACAAAACCCACGCATCACTTAAATCCTCAAAATAAGGATTAAGTGGGACTTAAGTGGTGCATATACCTTGGGCTGGCCCTCTGTACTGAGGTGATCTTCACCCTGACTGACTAAGGAGTTGGGTCAGCAGGTTGTGAAGGGGGTTCCCATCAAATCAAGTTGATTGAAAGATGGTGGTCATAATTTAGGACCTCAAGGATGGCAGGGGATATACAGCAGGGAGGAGATTGTGGGTTACATGAATGAAGAGAACACCTGGGTAAAATGACAGTTTAAGTTCACGTTTTACATTTGCTCCTGACCATGTAGATTGTAAGAGCTTTTGCACACGCTCCTGGGTGTTTTAAAATGAGCAGAGATATTGAAACAGTTTAGCAATGCCAACTTCGGTTTAATGTGGACTATTTTCCAACCCTTCTGCTCTTACCTTGCTGGCCTTCAGTATGTTGATCTGTTCTTCATATACAGTGTCCCTATTTTTCTCCAGAAATCCATCAGACTGATACTCCACCTACCACACAGAGCAATGGAGAAACGGAATGGTGGTTAAACCCCTTAGAATGCGCCTACACTGCAATTAAACACCCCTGGCTGGCAACCATTAACTGAGTTGGACATCCACGGCTTGGGCTGTAATATGGTAGTGTAGACATTAAGGCTCATGCAGGAGCCTGGGTTCTGGGACTCTCCCAACTCTGGGGTCCCAGTGCTCAGGCTCCAGCATTGCAATTGGATAGTCCTGCAGCCCAACTCCAGTGGGCCCAAGTCAGCTGACTCTGGCCAGCTGCAGGTGTTTAATTGCAGTATAGCCATATCCTCAGATGAGTCCGCATATTGCAAGTCTCTTGTTGTAATTACGATGTGTAATCTCTCATGGTTTTAGCCATCATATATATATTGCCATAAACTCATTTGAAAGGTGGTGCGTATGGCTGAATGAATGGGGGTAAAGTGTGAGGAAGGTCACACCAGTTTATCTTATTAATGTAAAATATTTGAGTGCAAGATACAAGACGTTACACAAGACTTAATTCAAACCCTGTACATTACCCAGTTAGTACCCCCTTCAGGATCCAATCCTGTTCCCACTAAAGTCAATGGCAAAACTTCCAGGACTCTACCATTCATATGGCACTCTTTGGAAGACCCACGCTAGCATTCCTGGCAAGCCAGTGAATAACCACCCACACCTCAGTCTCAAAAGATCTTGGAGATCTCTGGGCTCGGTCTCACCCAATCTCTCTTGCAAGTAAACTTTTTTGGAATTTAGAATCAGTTGTTTTTCAAGTAAGACCTGGCCAAAAAGCACTGGATGAGTCTTCCAAAGTTTGAGTAAAACCTATTTTTTTCTAATTAAAAATTCAAGCAAATTTCTAACTGTCACAGATCACACATGCAGAATTTGAAATGGGAATATCTTCTTTTGGAAGATTTGGGGAGAATGTGCTTAAAATAAGGTGTATAATGGAACTCGAGCCCCAGGCTTAACTGTGAATAGTGCAATTCACTCTCAAGTTAGTATAAAGAGACTCAGACTTTATTAAGGACAATAGACAGTACTTGGCTGTAGCATGAGTGTCACATGACTCCTTTATGCTTACTCAGACCTGCTTCTGATTTCCATTTTAAACACAGAGACAGATACATGGGTAACTACAACCTCTTCACAGATTCTTCCCTGCTCTGAGCAACATCCGTCAAATCATGTTTTAAATAAAGCTTGAGATCACTACTGGATGTTACAAGTATCAGCCTCTAAGTGATGACTTTTGGAAAATCAAAAGTTAGAGTTTTCTCCCTCACAGAGGAGGGAAAATGGTCCCAGTTCCACTCATATCTTACACCTGTGAAACATGAGATTTTTTTGACACGCAAGAAAATGTCCTTGCTTCAATCTTTCCTGGATGGAGCAACTTCTACTAATGTTAATCTGCGCAGCTCTCTGAAGGAGGTTTGTTTTGTTAAACCAGAAGACTCAACTATCCCGGATTAAAACTCAGTACAAAGTCTAAGGCTGAGATTTACAGTGCTTACTAAGAGATTTGGATGCCCAAGTAAAATAAAATGGCAATTTGGCATTCAGATACCTTAGGCAACTTGGAAAGTCATCACCTAAATAGCTAAATGTGGTTTTAAAAAAAGCCTAATGCAAACCCCTTCCATCCTGGGTATTCATCACAAACTCTTGTGTTTAATGTGCTGAGTGTTTAGTATACGCCCTGATACCTTATCTGCAAAGTGAACAACAATGAAGGAGGTATTGGACATTCGAGGTTTTTGGAAGTGCTGGCTGCTGGAATGTCTGTCATATAATTTCTGTGCCCAGTTCTGGTCAGTTCCTTTAGGAACCTAGAAAAAACAAAAGGAGAGGAAGAAAAAGGTTTACAATTATGTCACATGAACTCTCAAAGGCATAGATACTACACACCTTCATGGTTTCATTACATTATTATTTTAAAATTTTTTTTAGCCCATGTCTTATAGGTGATGGCAGAAATGAGCCTTTAGAAGGAACTGGACTCAGCAGAGGAAGATGGCTTGGTACCAGGTTTAGGGAAGTCAGCCCACACATAGCGGGCAGCATGGAAGATTCAGAATTCAAGGCTGGCATCACCAAAAGACACTGCATAAGGGAGCACAAGGATGAGTTTGTAGTAATAGGTATTAATTAAGAAACCAAAACCCTAAGTTATTCCTCCATCTGGATTTCTCAGTGTGTCCACAGATCTTCAGCTGGTAAAAGTCACCATACCTCCATAGAAGTCAATGGCACTCAACTGATCTACACCAACTGCAGATCTATATATAGGTCTCAGACTGAGCTCTTTGGGGCAGGGACTAAGTCTGGATTCTGTACAGCTCCAAGACCATTGCTAACCAATGAATAATGTGAATTACATCAAGAGTGTTGCCATTTGTTAATATCTGAGAAACAAAACACGCCATCATACCAATCTCTCTTTCAGTACCCCAGCTCTTGTTGGCCTGATTGCTGCACGGTCATAGAATATCAGGGTTGGAAGGGACCCCTCACCAGTGTTTTCATTTGTCATGATTAAAGATCCCATAGCACTTTTCCCACAGTGGGGGTGTTAGCCACCATTTTCAGGGCAAATAGCAATTTATCTGATTTCAGTCTGCCTACCTAAATTGCTCTCATAGTTTTAACTTCACAGGGTATTGTCCATGTCCTCTCCTACACTGGTGTGAAGTGTTGTTGTAAGATCTTCAAACCAAGAAAATATATAGTTTATACAGCATCCTATATTAGTCTATTAAATTTGTAAAGTGCTTTAGGATCCTTCCGGGTGAAAAGTTCCTATATAAATATAAAAACAACAAGGAGTCTGGTGGCACCTTAAAGACTAACAGATTTATTTGGGCATAAGCTTTCGTGAGTAAAAACCTCACTTCTTCGGATGCATAAATATAGACTGTTATAATATTTTAAATATATATTAAATAAATATACCCTATTTGAATAAGCGACTGACCACTTGCTTTGTTACAGTAGGTGCAGCTCACAGCATTCTCAGCAGTCACCCACGGGAGGCGTTTCCATTTCTGTCTGTTCATTTAAATCTATGCAGCATGTGAACCTGTCAAGCCACCTCTACTAGGCCAAAACCTAGAGGAATGAGTTATGTCTCCTACAAAACTTTGGGATCCCATTGCTCAGCATGATGCACTGAATGCCACCAGGCCCACCACCCAAGGCATTTTAAACGTGGCATATTCCCTGTCGCTATTAGAGCACCTCTCCCTTACCTCTCTCTGCACAAACTAGCCAATAAATAAATAAATAAATAAATAGAGAGAGAGAGAGAGGGGAAAGCCTTAAGGAGAACAGTCAACTGTGATCAAGGTCACTTTTGTTGCTGTCTCATGGCTGAGATGTTCAGCCTAAAGGAAGCTGACGAATTCCCAAGGCTGTCAGTGGAGACTGCTGAATGAAGGAGATATTTTATAAAAAACTACATTCTTAGCTGCATGTATGTGCCACACTTTTATACTGGTATGGGAAAGCAATCTCTGAGAGCCACAAACCCAGTCGCATGCATGTGCGTTATATGGTGATTATGCAGCAGAGGCCCATGCGTCTACCACTAAGTTTAAGGAAGTTTGTTCTACTAAAATCAAGATCTTGAGGAACAGATTGGTTGCTTAATCCACTAAAAAAGGTCGATGAAGCACCACTATTCTCTGCTAGTCATCCCCTATAAAGGATTTTTTAACAGAAAATAGTGTCATCTATTCAAACGCTGGATCAAAGGATCAGGAATTCTAGGAAATGCAGCTAAATACAAGTGGTTTATATTTTCAGACAGCTGTTGGTTAGACTTCACCATGCTGTCAGTGCCTTCAATTGTAATCAGGATCACGCCTACATTCTGTGGGACTAAAATCCGAGTCATGCTGACATTTCTCACTCCTTGATTTTTATCCCCGATTACAGCTTTGCCAGCAGCGTAAATTTACAATGCTGTGATGAGGCCTTTTCATTATTCCTACCTCACTTCACCTGATCACAACACTGGTGTCACATGAGATATATGGAACTAAAGTCCACTATTTCACTGACTGAGGCAACTGGACCCTTTAAATTATTTACACTGCATTTATATCAAGCACCAACAAAAATGCATCTCAGGTTTCTCCTAGTGGGTAAAATTTGTCTTTGTCAGCAGTGAGAGATTGAAAAATTTAACTGCTGTGAGAGAAAGATGAAGGGTTCTTTCAATCTGCACAGACCTATATTCTTTACTGTCTGCTTCTGATTTTGAATCTATCGTGTTTTCGAAGTTGACCTTCTATAGCACCTTTCGATATCAAAGCACTTCACAAATCAGGCATATAAAACACAGACACCTATGGGATGGAGGGCAACAATTAACCAATGCACAGCACAAGCATGACACTCAAGGGAAGAGGAATTTTGGCCATGGACAACAGACCAAAACTGCAATGCAATCTTTTATATCAGGGGGTCCCCACATTTTTCACCGTAACGCCTCCCCTTACTTCTGTCTACACCCCCTCCCACAGGAGCTGGGGCTGGGAACGGGGCCACGTGGACAAGGGCAAGGGGGCCGAGCTGGGGCTGCACCTGAGGGGAGGGGGAGGGCTGGAGCCGGGAACGGAGCCACGGCCAAGGCCGAGATGGGGGCAGGGCCAGGAATGGAGCTGTGGCCAAGGGTCGAGGCTGGGGCTGGGAGCAGAAGCCGTGGCTGGGCCTCGGTCAGGGGCCAAGGCTGGGGACGGAGCCGAGGCTGGAGCCAGGGCTGGAGCAGGGCTGGGTGGGGCGCCTTCCCTGCCCCCCCATGGGAGCTAGCTCAGGCCCCACTGTGCCCCCTCAAATGTTCCTCCATGGCCCCTTAGCCCCACACTTTGAGCACCTCTGCTTTATATCGTCGCAGAAAACCTTGGTTATAAAGTGACACCACCACCGCCAAAAGCCCCCCATACAGAATAAATTGAAAAGAACTCAGTTTATACAAGGGCTTATCGACACTTTAAAAGCAACCACATTTGGGAACCTAGTTAAATATTCATCACACAAAAGGGCAAAAGGAAAAACATTAAACGAATTGGTAAATTTTAAACTAATAATAATTCTATCACAACTTCCTGCTGGGGAGAGGAAGGGAGAAAAAGAGCCACATGAGACAGATGCTAATCACGTTGCTTAATCCCGTTTTGGGACGCACTCAGATTCCATGGTGATGGGCACCGTGTAAGAAGCTGAACTGAACAGAACACTACACTGTAAGCCATCTCTGTAACGTCGATGGTGATCTATGATAAGTATTTCCCCTACAAAAACAACAAGGAGTCTGGTGGCACCTTAAAGACTAACAGATTTATTTGGGCATAAGCTTTCGTGAGTAAAAACCTCACTTCTTCGGATGCATAGAATGATACTTGATTTCCCCTACAGTATATTCCGCCTACTAGCAATCCTGATACTAGCAACTACCAGTTAATGGCAACATATTGCCAGGAACCAATCCCATCCCATTAACAGAATTCAATACTGACAATGGTATGCCACTTAACAGCACTCTTCCCCCTCCCCCCTCCTTTTGTTAAAGAAAGAAAGTCCCTACCTGCTGCAGGCAGGTTTCCGAGGCTGCAGCCAGGGAAGGAAGCACTGAGATATGCCTTCCCTGGCTGCAGCCCTGCAAACCTGCCTGCAGCCAGGCCACTACTCAGCCCATCCTGCAGCACAAGATGTAAGGAGCTGCGGGCCAGGAGGGCAGGCTGTGGGAAGGGAATGAGGGCTGCAGCTTGGATGTCAGAGCGGCACAATACCTATCCCTGTACTCTCCAAGCTACGTCCTGCTGGGGGACTGCAGGCAGGGAAGGAAGCACTAGGATGTGCGGAGCCCTGACCCCCAAAGAGTGAAAGAAGAGGTATGGTGCAGCCCCACATGTCCCCGGTCCCCGGCGTCTTCTAGAAAGCACCAGCATCCAGGCTGCGGCACCTTGACCCCGCTGCTGGCCCATCCATGGGCAGGTGTGCAGGGCTGCAGTCAGGGAAGGCATGGCCCAGAGCTTCCTTCCCTGACTGTAGCATCATCAACCTGCCACTGGATAATAGCACCTTTTTGCTGGCAACTGAGGAGCTGCTATTCTAATAAGCGGAGCGTACTGTATTTATAAAAATATTTGTCATTACTAATGAAAAACAACAAGATTGTGAGATCTGTGTAGCATCTGTTTGTTCTGTGTTCACGCAGCGCCTAGCACAGTGGGTCTTCAGCCATGAGTAGGGCTCCTAGGCACTACTGTAATAAATAAATAATGACGACTCCCGTCTCTGGTGCATGGAAATGGTAAGGTCATAGGTTATCTAGTCTTAAATTATTTGTTTCCAAAGCATCGGATCAATCGTGAGGCTTTCAAACAAGGAGTGATCTTTAAAGTGCTGAAATGATTATTTAGTTTAGAAAATTATCAAAGGTGATACATTATAAACAGTATATACAATGAAATTGGACAGACTCTAGAAAACATACAGAAGGGAATAATCCAGTAGTGCTTGGAGAGGGACTAGATCATCTAACGGGTCTTTTAAATAGAGGGAGATCCTCGGCTGAAGATATAAGCTCTTATATAGCACTTCATGAGTGGATTTCAAAGTGCTTTACAAAGAAGGTCAGCATCATTATCCCCATTTTAAGATTGGGAATTGAGGCACAGAGAGGTGAAGTGACTTGCCCAAGGCCCATCCAGCAAGCCAGTGGCAGAACTGGGAACAAAAACCAGGTCTCCTGAGTCTCAGTCCAGCATGCTATCCACCAGGCCACACAAAGAATGCCGATTGGGTGTTCCTATTTACCTTGTCCAAGTATACAAGTACAAGCAGGAAACAATGAAATTTAAAGGTAAAAATTTAAAACGATAACTAAAATCTTTCTTTATGTAATGTAGAAATAACCCATGGAACTCACTGCAGCTGCGTAGTTAGAAAAATATCATGTTAAGATTAAAAATTGGTTTAGACTCTTATGGGCCAGAACCTTAGTTGGTGTAAATCAGCATAGCTACAACCTAAATAACGTTACACCCATTTACATCCTCTAAAGGCTGTCCATGCTGTTTTTAGCTTTTCTCCACCCTCTTATCGCTCTAATTCAGCAATAGGAAATGGGGGCGTTTAGTCCCGCTAACATACAACATTAACACCTACCAGATACACATAGGGTGTAAGTCATGCACTTCACAGTGGAACCCATTTATTAGAGAATTGGACTTTAGCATAAGTAGACTGAAAATCCACAGGCTTCATTCCTCTTCCCTCAGAACAGAGTTTCACGATATTCAAGTTCACTCTAAATAGCTTTCATTGTGTTACTGCGCAATGGAACGGGTGCATTGTGCAGTATTTTTAAACTTCCCAAGTAGTACCTGACATAGGCCACTATTGGACATGGATTGTCATCTGTACTAGAACAGGAGTGTGTGTGTCCTTATGGCATTTTAAAGCCTTTAGAGCCTATGATTTGTTTACACAGTACCTAGTCTAATGATAATGACCAGGGGCTACTGCACTAGAAATAGCTGCTCCATCTACTCAGGATTTTTCAGGATTGGGCGTTTCCTTCATGTTGGAAGGGGTGTCAAATAAATAAAATTCTCCCAGGGCTCCAAGGAATCAGCCAGCAAAGATCGGGGAGCTATTCAGAGTAAAGGAAACATTAAATCCAACCTTAAATCTATCAGGGGGGAAAAAAGGAATGGGATAACTAAGGAGGCTTCTTCAAACCCACTGATCCAGCAATTAGCATTATAAAAACGAATACGGAGAATTTTAATGGTTTCTTTCTTCCCGGCCCCTCCAACATATGCTAAAAACCAAGCACAGCCCTGGATATGTCAAAGTTCTGTAGCACTTCATACGGGTAGGGGCTGCACATTCTGTTGCTTCCTCACCACACTCTGGATGACAACTGGACATGTAAGTCGTTATTCTGCCATTTGATTAGAACTAATGAGGTCCAAACCATAAACCCCCCAGAGGTTCTCCCCCTCTTCTTAACCTACATGCAGCAGTTCATAAAACAGAAGTCAGAGGAAGTAGCTGCCCAGCATTGAAAGATGCCGCTTTGTTTTCCAATGATTTTCTACTGACCAAGCAACCATCAAATCAAGGAAAATGTATTTTTTTTAATAGTAAACTTTACACTGACATGTGCAGAGATATCAGTGGGATTCAAAACCAGCCTGCTAAAAAGTTACCAGTAACCTGATTTCATTGTTTTTGGATAGTGAGTAACTATACTCTGACTCAACATCCACATTTATAATTGGGACATTTAAGGGATACATAAAATAACTACAACCTGTCCTAAGATACATAATGAAAAAGTATCCATTATAGAGTTTGGGGATTGTGAAAGTTTCCATGTATGGTCAGAAAAACTCCTTCAAAACATGAGGAACTGAGCTTCTCTCTTCAAGCCCCTGCCTGAACTCAAAACCCATTTGTTTCACTGGCGACTCCCATCTCTCATTTGATTTTTAACCGTGTAGCTATATTCTTGCTATGCTCTGTAGCTATTTGTATTATTTAATTCACTCCAGTCCATTGGCATACAAAAGTCACATGGAAGAGGCTAAATAAAGAACTTGTATACATTTAAAAAAAATACAGGAAAAACATTCCGTGAGGCAAGAACTTTGGTGACAAATACCCCACTTCTGCTCTAGCATTTCATTATGGTGCCAGGCCCCTTGATGGAGTTTCAGTCCCAGAGTACCTTTATCCACTGTATTAGTGGGCTTGCTTGCCAACTGGCTTATTGTACTTTTATACCAACTACGGCCAATAGCAAAGCAATTCTCTCTCCATGGTGCCACATAACAGAAGAGGTTTTGCTATTTTATAACAGCAAGGAGGAGTGGTGAGATTCTAAAAATACTAGCTCAGCAACTGGGATGTGGGTGTGAGTAGGTTTTATCGATAAAATGGTGCTTTCACTCACCACGCTCACTGAAAACTCTGTAAGGCTGTGGAGTGTGTGCAGATTATTATAAAAGGCTCCATTATAAAGCTGTGACTAATTACACCACTCCCAAGCTACAGAGAATTACCACAGAAACTGCGGGGTTTGTTCCTCTGTTTCAGGTTCCATGTCAAAGAGGTGTGGACTAAAAGTAGTACTGGGTTGGAACTGGACAGAGTTCTGTGTTCAGGCTGTCCCCATTAGGCAGCAGGGCTCTGTACAACACCAAAGCAGGGTACCATTTATTTTTTATATATAGGAATTAACATAATGAATCAGAGCAATGGTACATCTAGTCTAGTAGTCTGTCACCTACAGAAGTCAGTACCAGATGCTGTTTTGAGTTACAGGGCAATCTGCCATCTGGGAAACTTTCCTCCTAGCTCGTAATAGTTAGAGGTCTTCTCAAGGCCTGGAGAAAGAGAGGCTTGACAGTGCAGTGGATGAAACAAAATGGCACTAAACAGCTGAACTTAGATTCATGACCTTCTTCTGAGCCAGTCCCCAGTGTGATACTATGCAAGTTTTAATTTGTTCTCATTTGTTAATTATAATCAGAAGCCATAATTGACAAGACAAGACCAAAAATATGCTAAACATGGGAAAGTCCTCATTTAATTGTTGTTTTGCACATCCTCAGAGCAGTTTCCATTGGCTGGGCCTGGCTGGTGCTTCAGCCATATAAAGTTTCTCTCCCAGTGGAAACCCTGAGGGATGTCAGACAAGAAGCAACTTCAGGGAACATTTTCAGTAGGAAGGATGCAATTAAATTGGAATTTGGCCAGTACATCTACCTCTATCTTCCCTTACAAGAAAGGAGGTGGGATCTTTAATGACCACAAGTGCTTAAGTCATTGTGTCTCACCCAAAACAGAGCGCCTCCAGGAACAGAATGTCATCTACTACTGTGCTTGGGCATTGGTTCAGCACTGAATCAGAAGGAAGAGTAATACCACAAACATGTGCCATACTCCACCATGCCTTCTACTTGGCGTTATTCACAACATAACATTTTACCTTATGATTTCATTAGAATGCACAAGCCAAGCAGATGTATGCAACCAGTAGGCATTTCATAGACTAATGCTCAGTTTAAATAAAAAAAGGGTCAAGGATACTTAAATAATTAAAGATCAGATTCACTTAACCAAGTGAAAAATCTCAGCTCTGACTCACTGTAAATACACAAATAGAAATCCCCACTGTGAATGTCTTCATCACAAATTATTACAGCCAACCATCAATAGGATAACACCCAGCCACTAGCCATGGAAGACAATGCAATATTAAATGGGAAGGAAAGTCGATGTGCCACATAAGAAATGGAAGGAAGCGAGTGCTCACCTAAGAAGTCACCTTTCTCTCATAAAGGAGGACAGGTCACACTCCTCATTAAATCCCAGCAGGAACAAAGGAATTTAAATAACAAATCTGAAAAGCTTCCCTTTGCCGTAAATGACACTTCTGCCTCCTTCTCACCTTGGGCCTGTGTTATGCTCATGAATCTCAATGGAGCTAACAAGAATGATTAGTGCCCTTTACATGCCTTGCTACAGGAAAGGCAAGGTCCACTACACTGACTGAACATGAAGGCTAACAGTTTACCCTACTGTATATATGCACACAGACCCACAAGGCCATTTCAATGCGTGCATAACATTTCTCGTGACAGGCAGACCTGAGTCTTAATGCAAACTTTCTTGCCTAATAACAGATGGTTAAAACACTGACCTGTAATCACACTAGATGGAAACTGGTATGAAGAACCACTTCCAGGAAGTTACTCCCTTGTGTTAAAGAGAGATTATGAGCAGAAAAGTGACTGCAAAAATGGCACCTTCTTATTCAACAGATCCTCCCCCTTGTGTTTAGGCAAAGGTATTTCGGCTGTTTGCACTCTACCAGTTCCTTACCCTACCAGCCCTGCCAATCTAACAATCTCTGGATTCTGCTGGCTCAAGCATCATGTTAACTAAGTTCCAGCTGCAGAATTGTTATTGCTGGTGAGCAAGGAAGAGTCCAACTTGACTTTGGGATTCTAAGGTGAGTTTGCAGTTCTGACTGTTACTGACTTAATTTGTAAGCTGAACACATTTGATCAGGAGTTGCTGAGCAGCAATAAACATGGAAATCTGTTTCTACAGACTCACTGTAAGAGAACTCTTTAAAATGTGCCCAAGCTTCCCAATGCCATTTGTCTGACCTTTAGTTAAAAGCCACTTCAGCCAGGTGAACTGATTTTTGCTAGTCCCTGAGATGGATATTTAAGACAAAATCTCACTGTATGAAATCTCACTGCTACAACCATTATGACATGGAAAAAGTGTACAAATGACCGACTGTACCAGCACCCGGATGTCTCGGTGGCTTCTGCTCTTTGGTATAGAATCAGGGTGGCAAGTGCATCTGATTTCAGCAATCTGGACAACTTGGATGAAATCCTGGCAACACTACAGTCAATGGGAGCTTTGCCATTGACTTCAATAAATCTAGAATTTCACCCCTTGTATAAATGTGATCTGTTCTTATCATTATTTATTATTTGTATTACTGTAGTGTCTAGGATCTCTAGTCATGGACTGGGACCCCATTGTGCTATGCATTGTACAAACAGAATAAAAAAAGATTATACCTGCTCCAAAGAGCTTACAATCTATCCCTTCAGGATTGCAACTTGTCATTGCATCATCAACTTTATTAATAAACTCCTTCAAATCTAACAAATTAAAAGGCTTTTGATTGGGCTCAGAAATCTACCCTATTCTGGATCCAGTATCTGACCCACCAAGAGGAGTGAATTCCAAAAGGTGGAGATTCAGACTGAGAAAGCCCTACCACCCAAAAAGACTTTTATCCCAGGAACCACAAGGAAAAGCAGCCAATTTCAACTGCTGTGAAAGGATATAGGCTTGGAGAGGGGAACTCAAAAAAAAAAAAAAAAACACAACCCAGGTCCCATTTAGGGAACTAAATATCAGTACGAACATCTATAACTACACCCAATGTAGAAATGAGAGCACTGGTGTGGTGTGTCAGTGGTCTGCCCAATTTAGGAAGTGGGCAGCAACCTTCTGCATCAGATGGTGTTTACCTGTGGTCTTCAACTGTAGCCAGAAGTAAAGCACATTGCAATAGCCTTACCTAGTGTAGAGGTCACAAAGAAGGGGATGACTACTGCAAAGTCTGCATCTGAGAGGAGTGGTCATAGCCTCCTAGTCAGATGCATTAGAGAAGAGATACTATAGGCTACTGCCACAACCGGAGAACCCAGGAGCAGTGATTCAACAAGATCGCCAGATTGCAGTTCGTTTTGGACAAGGACTGTTTTATTGGCCCCCTCCTGCTTCTGGAGAGTGCTGGTTTGGGGACCCATCACACTGAATGCAGCATGACTAGCCTGCTAAAGTTACTCTGAGAATGATAAAAATGGCAGTGATGACATCAGTGTTTTTCTTTACCTTACACTCTTCATCCAATAGGTCCAAGATACCAAGTTTGGCTTCTATAAGGTCTATGCAGGGCTGATTGTCATAAAAATCTATAAGAGTCCAAGGGATTTGTTCCTTCATATACTCTTCTTGCTCCAGCTTAAATACATGCTGTGATCAGAAAAGACAGAAAAATTTTACTGAACTGTTCTTTTTAATAATTAAACTTCCCTCGTCCCACTTACCTATTGCAATTATTAGAAGTGTAGAGTTTTCCTGTACATGGCCGAGAAGTGCTAGAATTTTCAGCTGCAGATAGTGTGCAGTGTAACTAAAAACTCTGCTATTTGGTGGCCCCATGTACAGACTAAGGATCTCAAAGTCTACCATTGTAAAGCACTTGGGTGGGGATATTTTCTTTATATATAGCACTGGAAAATTATTCAAATGGTCCCTGCAGATAAGTGAGAGTGGTATCCTACCAGGGGAGCATAATGTAGTTCATACATTACTCAAGATCTCTGCCTCCTCCCCCAATGATTCCTCATTTTCATATGCCATGACAGGTAAATTATACAGTGAACTAGAATACCCTAGATGTTTACCTATCTAGGTTCTTATATTGGTGCACACCATCAAAGTATCTGAGCACACTTCCACACAAGTGGGAGACTGTGTTGATTTTCCTAAAAGAGTATCAACATCACAGCTGTGATTCAGAAGACATTTTCAATATGGATTCCTGTTTTCATACACACAACTTTCTGGAAAAAAAGTTCCCCCACAGGCTGAAGTTTCTCAGACTGATCTCCAAGAGGTTAAAATTTCTTTGATCATTTCTAAGATATTCTAACCACGAGAGGAAAAAAGGTCTGGCTCAGATGCATTGTTTTCCTTCAAAGGTGGCTTTTAAAACCTCTTCAAACATGCCATCACTGAATTTGAATGTATTTGCTTTAGAAGCAACGGTTATACATATTAAAACAGTTGTGTACTGTGCAAATTAAACCCATCACTTTCCTCTTCGTTTCTTAAAGAAGCATTGATATATAATATGATGCTTTACATATATTGCAACTGTGCATCACTATATGTACAGAACAGTTTTAAAGTACCTCGACTGCCCCACAGAATTTAGTTCCTCAAATTTAACAAATTCTCTTGTAGACCCACTTTATCCAAAATTAGGATCAAATCTTGCTCCTACTGAAGTCAATGGCAAATTTCCCATGGACTTCAATGAAATTGGAATCAGACCCTTAATTGTGTAAAGTTTGACATTTTTATGTCTACGCAATGTAGATATTGAATTCCATCTATCTATTCACATCCCAAGACAAACACTACAAATTGTGTTAGAATGTGTATAATACAAGCATACAACATGAAGTAGTTTCAGTTCGCAGAAGGTTAGGTCAGCCTCCTAGAGGTTTCCACTCCTGAGTTCTCTTTAAATCCTGAAACAGATTCAGAACAGCCAGGTTTAGCTTGGCTTGGGGTTGAAATTATGCAAAAACCAGTTTTCTCAATGGTTTCACATACAAACCATTCAGAAACATCAGTGGATCCAGGTTGGAATAAATTGTTTACAAACCTGCTAAGAGATTTATAACAAAACCAAAACCAAGCAAAACTCACCTCTAGCAATGAATACATAGTACAGTTCTACTGCAAGATTGCTGCCCAGTGTGGATTATGCTATAACTGCCAAATTCATGTTAATAGTGAGAGTTGGCCAGAGTGGAGACAAGTTTGTCTAAGTGGAAGCCTGGCACAGGGAAATGTGGCCAGGCTTTTATCCAAAGTTTTCTATTAATCTTATGAAACATTTTCAAGCTGACCTTACCGAGTTGAACTGCTGTTGGAGTTTTTCGTTGGCATAGTTGATACAAAACTGTTCAAAGCTATTCACTTCAAAAGTTTCAAACCTGCAGAGCAATGAATAAATCAGTGTAAGTGTTGCTTCCTCTGAAATCTACTTAACTCTGTAATGATGTTATCATCCACATGCTATGCTAGAGAACATCAGTTACCCATCAGAGTCCCCAGATTCCCTCTTTCCCAACTCCACAAGTATGTTAGTCCACAAGAGGTGCATCTCCGCATACCAGAATTTAAGGGACTGGAAAGGATTCACGCATTAGGCACTACTCAGATGTTCAATACCAGTACAGCTTGTAACACTTCGTATAGTGCTATTATATCCCCCATCGGAGATAGGAAGGCTAACAATCACTTGGGGCACAAAAGTATTAAATAATAAGGCTACACAACTTCATTGTGAAGAAGACTGCTCAGCTATCAGCTACTGAAGAATTATGATAAAATATATATTTGTGAATGGAATTTGGAAGGGATTATTATAATCTTCATTCTAATATTCATTGTAGGATGGGCTCTAAGGCCTTGCAGGTCCTCTCCTTCCCTAGTGTTATGATCTCGAAACAGACTTTGGGGTTAGATTCAGATGGAAAAATGCTGCCCCGGTCAGTAAAACAATACTCAAGACGCAGGACTATGCCCTCTACGTAAGAAGATCCCTGGGCCAAGGGGGAAAAACACGCAACTGCATAGCTATGGGTCCTGAATCTCTGCCCTTCCACAAACCCATCAGTGCCCCAGGTTCTGCAGGGGGAGCTCATTCACAGTGAGACTCCACACAGGAGGTGCGTGCCCTTTGCACCGCCTCCCCATACCCAGCTCTGCTTCCTTTGCCTGACAGCCCTCTGCAGGGGAGGGGTCTGAAAGAGCTCCATACTGAAGAACCGGCATCGGAGTCTGATCCTTCCTACTCCTCTTGAAGCCAATGGCAATTTTGCCACGGACTTCAGGGGGAGCAGGACTGAACCCACTGCGATGGCAACACTAGGTTAAATTCTGCTGGCATAACTCCACTGACTTCAATGGAGCGATGCAAGCAGAGAGTTTGGTCCTTTCACTATAAACTTAAATTGTAATCAGGCCGTTACAAACCAGTGAAACAAGCCAGAAGTTACATACTACTTGTAATGAAATTGGATAACTGTACTTATACACCAGTTGATGTATACTGTAAGCATTTTTCTAGATTCCGCAGGGTATCACCGGGAGTTAATGGTGTGAATAAGTATTTCTAAAGCAAAGTCTACGAAAAAAAGACTGACATCTGGAGATAACTTAAATTATTCTTTGAGGGAAGAAGCAAGTGGCAGTGCCTACTTCTTAAATTTAATTAATATAAGCCTACTGTAAAGAAAAAGGCACAGCAAGGCAATTGGTCAGATAATGGGAACGGTGTTCACTGACAGAATGTTCTTACTGCACCATAAAGAAAAAAGGTTTAAATATCTTCTCTTTGTCATTTTTAAGGCTTACTGTAATACTCCACTCTCTAGAGTCTCATTATTTGATACAGCCCAAAATTAGTTCATAATTTCCCAATTTCTTCAATACTATCAGGTAACAATTCCCAGACCATCAAATGTAATGACTTAACTCCAATCATCTGAAAATGAATGAGGTTAGATAGGCTGTAGCTTTTACATTTTGTAACAGAATTGCCTTTAAGGAAATCCAACATTCTCAGGCTGATTAACAAAACTCTGTCGTTCGGAGGCAGTTTAATACATTTGTCAGCATTCTCATCATCAAATAGAGTTACCAGGGTTATAAGGTTTCCTCCCCCACCTCCTAAACAACGGATCAACGATGTTATTATTCATGACAGATGTCAGCACAACAGTTTCTAAACTGAGGAATTCAGTTCCTCATGCTATATCAGTGAAATCAATCTCTGAAATATTTAGTACAGCAAATTTCCTTGGCACTTGGAACTGAAAGCCGTTTACAGGTCACCATTAAAATACTGCTGACTATTTGACATAATTTGCCCTTGAAGAACTTATGATGTGTTTCTGTTTGATTTCGATCCCACTTCTTTGACCACTGCATTCACTTGAGTTCCCAGGTGTAATGAGCTCTGTGAAAAATAGCCTACTGCAGTACTTTTAATAGGAGTCTTTGGATCTCCTCTTTTAAGCATGATAACCTAAATCCTCTAGATACTAATGGACACTAGTCTTTTGGAACTCCATAAAAATACAAATTCCAGCAACTTGGTGATCACGTTGAGCAATGAGCCAAAGAGAGATTTAATTAGAACAGATTTAATGAGGGAGGGAAGGCACATGGAAGAGTGGTAGATAGAAAAGTATATTGCAAATGAATGAGAGAGGAAGAGAATGATATCAGAGTGGACATGGTTTTTCTACTTCAGAAACCTAGGATATGATCTGTGAATCCCCTCTGAAAGGTTGCCAGGAGTAGGAGAGCAGCTGTATGCCTAGTCACAACAAGCTGTCTATCAAAAGAACCTGTGAATGCAGCAGTGGTATCATGTCTCCAATCCTCAGCATGCGTTTTCAGCACTGAAGCCAGACACATAAATGTGTGTTTTTACCAAGCTGAATTCATTTATTTTCCCAAGATCCAGGAGACAAAGTAAAAAATGGGAAGGGAGTTTGTGATTTATCAAATATTCCTGGTGGCGAAGGCTCAGTCACATGAAAAGGAAAACCCTACCTTAAAGCATTTCTCTTTGCTATCCGTCAAGCTGAGGATCAACTCAAAGGCAATTTATGTGAACTTGCTAATTAAGGAAACAGTTTCACTGATATTTGCTAATTGATAGAGCGGTTTGTTTTGTCTCTCTGTATGTGTTCTGACTAGGAGGTTTTGCTCTTGAAAGATACCTTGTGCTAGGATGATCTCCTAATGGGAAAAGCAAACAAATGGCTCTTTTGTTTCAATTAATTTTGCATTCACAAAACCTTGGTGCAAAAAATAAAAATAGAAACCTTCCCCCATACCTTCCTATCTGCTACAGGGGACTGACAATTCAACCAATAAATAAAAAGCAGACAGGATGACAAATTGAATATGGGCTGGTCTACACTGGGGTGGGAGGGATCGATCCAAGATACGCAACTTCAGCTACGCAAATAGCGTAGCTGAAGTCGAAGTATCTTGGATCGAATACCTGGGGTCCAGACGGCACGGGATCGATGGCCGTGGCTCCCCCTTCGACTGCGATACCGCCGCTCGCTCTGGTGGAGTTCCGGAGTCGACGGTGAACGCGTTCAGGGATAGATATATCGCGTCTTAACGAGACGCGAAATATCAATCCCAGATAAATCGATTGCTACCCACCGATACGGCGGGTAGTGAAGATGTACCCTATGATTGGGCAGGGTGGCAAGGGGGGGGAGCCAGAGTAATACCTAGGCAGCTTTTAACTAGTCCACTGGACACAGTAACTCTAACAACTGTAAATAATGGCAATTGTTACAGGGGAGTCACAACCTTCCTCCTGTTGCTCTCACCCTACAGACAGAAAACAGCAGCTTAGTGTGTAATGTCGCTTATAGAATAATACATATTGCTTGGCTGGACTCAGCATAGCAGAATTAATCCAGACTGGCCGATTGATGGTTGTGACCTGGGATATGACTCTCTCTTTCCCTGATTTCTCACCCTCCTCCTCCTCAGTCTGTCTCTATGTTTAAATTAGTACAACTGTTACACATTTGTTTTATATGGTATTTCTGCCTCCCTTTCCCTCTGTTTTGTAACTTACAAATTCCTTGCCTGTTGCATTATATATATCTGTGCTACCATTGTGCTTCCCCATTTTTCCTAATTGTTACATGCTTGTCTCTTGTTTACTGAGTTTTTGGAGACATCTCTGGAACATTTCAGTGTCCAAAGGCCAAGTTCTCACGCTGCATCAGTTTACACCAGCTGAGAATTTGGCCCCAAGAATGGGGATCTCTTTTGATACTTACCAAAACAAAATGAAGGTTTAATTCTACAACTTTCTCATGACAAAACCCACCCAGAAGTTCATATCTTAATAGGGTGACCAAACAGCAAGTGTGAAAAATCAGGACGGGGGTGGTGGGTAATAGGAACCTATATAAGAAAAAGACCCAAAAATCGGGACTGTCCCTATAAAATCGGGACATATGGTCACCCTATATCTTAAGTATGGAGTGTTGGACCAGTCTCATGCTCATCTGTTCATTTTTGTATTTTTTCATATTGCAAACAGTAAAGAAATAAAACAAACTATCCCCACGTCTGCCAGTGAATCAGGATCTGGCATCATTAACTCCCTTATAAGAAGGAGAATTACACTCCTAGGATGCTCAAGAAAAATTTTGGGTCTCAGACTTGAGCAGATATAGGCAGCTCTGACTCACTGTCTTGACTCCCATCTAGGGTTACCTTTGCTGACTCAGGAGTCTGAATTACAGAAAGGTTTAGGGAATTTTTTTTTTTTCAGTTTAGCAAGGAGATGATCACAACCCCACCTCCCCATCATCACTGCCCTTATTGCTGACAGACAGACTCAGGCATGACGGACTGAGTAGGCCATGAAGACCAAACTTTTGGCTCATCCCTAGAGGTGGCATCACTTGGTCAGGGTTGAGGCAGGCGAAGCCTAAGTTGTCTCTGTGCAAGCTGTACTTGTTCTGAGGAGAAACAAAGGTCCTCAGCAAGGCTGTAAATACCAGACCTTTCACCAGCACTAGAAACCAAAAAACAAACAGGTAACTGGTTCTGTGAGTGGGAGAAAGCAGCACAAAAGCAGGAGTTAACAACAAAGTGTCAGGCCTTACTTTGAGTTTCAAGACTTCTGGTAGTAAGTGTCCCACTATTTACATATGAATCAAATGTTGTGTCCTCACTGGTTTAAAAGACAAAACAAAGAACAACAGACCACGGTAATTTCATGGAGGATTACAAAATACATTATGGAAAGGTACTGCACACCAGTTACCAGCCTGGCCAAAACAATAAATGCTGTATTTAGATAATCTTTCTTTTACAATGCCTCTTTCTGTTCCCTCCCCACTCCTGCCTCTCCCTCCCAGCACCTCCTGGGAGGGGGAGAAGTTGATTAGCGGGGCTGCCAATGGGGGAGAGGCACTGGGAGAATGGGGGAGCTGGCTGCCAGTGGGTGCTGAGCACCCGCTAGTTTTTTTCCATGGGTACTCCAGCCCTGGAGCACCCCCAGAGTTGGCACCTATGACTTGATCACATACTACTTTTTTCCACAAGACCCCTACCATAATTAGGGCACAGAATGGATGGTGTTTAATTAATGAGCAGCTATTCAATATTTTGTTTTATCCTCACTATTCAATGTGTGGCCCCAGGCCTTATTTACTGCACACTACTCAAACTCTGCTCTGAAGACAGAACTGTTAATTTCCTCATGGGATTTTCTACAGTGCTCACCACTACAGTATCGGAGTACTGGACAAATATTAATGAATTATTATCACACCTCTGAGATGAGGGGGTATTACCCTCACTTTAAATATGGGGAGCTGAGGAACAGTATATGTTGGATATTTTTGGTAATTTGTTCCAATGTTTAACTACCCTGACAGTTTTTCCCCTCATGTCTAACCTAAATTTTCCTTGTTGCAATTTAAGCCCATTACTTCTTGTCCTGTCCTCAGTGGATAAAGAGAACAATTTATCACCTTCCTCTTTATATACATGCTTGAAGATTTATGTCTGCCCTCAGTCTTCTCTTTTCCAGACTACACAAACCCAGCTTTTTCAATCTTGCCTTGTAGGTCATGTTTTCTAGATATTTCTTCTTGCCAACCACTCTCAACTCCTACGGTTTCTCAGTCCAAACCCAGTCTTCTTGCTCAGCAAGTCAGTTTCACCCCTTCAGTCTCCATCCCTACTCCCAGTCCCCTTGCCCAACAATTCACAGTTCTCCCTCTGCCCCAGCTCCTCCTCCTATCTGTCTCTCTACCCCAGCCTGCCCTCCAGTTGCCCCACTCCTCTCCCATCCCCATTCCCTGGCCCCAATCTCCCTCCCCAGGCTTCTTGTCCAACCTCAAGTTCTTTCTCCAAGTCCCAGAATCCTTGCCTCACCAGCCCAATCTCCCTCTCTCCTCCCCCATACCATCCAGCCCTATTCTCCCTTCCCACCCACTCCCAGACCCTCTCTGTTCCCCATCCTGCAGCTCTTATCCCCATTGTATTCAAATCACGCAGTTTCCTCCTCCACACTGCCTGGGTTCCAGCAGGGGAGACATTGAGAGCACAGGAGAGGCTCCCTGGTCTTGCAGTTCAGGTGCCCAGACCTAGCCCACACTGCTGCAGACCAGAGATGCAATTACAGGGAAATCTGTTCAGTCAAGGCTGGAGCATGACCAGCATGGGCAGAATTTTTTAACATGGGCAAAACAACGAATTTCTCTTCAATTTTATTCTCAGAAACGGCTGAATTGTTTTGGCTGAAATTTAAAAAAAAAAAAAAAAAAAATTCACCCTGAGGCAGACTCTGGCACAGAAAAGTTTAGCCCAGGTGGTTAAAGGACTGAAATCCAGGGCCTTATCATGGGCAATATTAGGCAACCTTAGTAACAGGCAGTGCTATCAGCCTCAGCTATAACATTGGATAATAAGTAAATCCTTCAAGGACACATTTTTGTTCCTTTACAAACAACATTTCAGTATCAAAAAAATCATGGGTTCATGATAAAGGTACAAAGAGCAAACACCCATCTCCCATAGGGATAACGTCCAGGATTTGGCCGGACATCTTAAATATATTCCAAGATACAATGTAGTCTATAACTATATATACACCTTTTAGTACAATGTAACCTTAAGCAAGATTCAAGGTGATAAGAACCATATACGCTGTGTTATAATAATAATAATGTGAATTCTTACCTTTTACATAGTACGTTTATCTTCAGAGACTTATGACTATTAGCTAAATAATCATCAACTCCCTATGAGATAGGTCAGTATTATCTCTCATTTTACAGGTAGGGAAACTGATAGAGTTTAAGTTACTTGTTCAAGGCTCCATCAGGAGTCAGTGCTGGGAACTCCAAGTCCAGTCCTTAGCACACCAGGCAATTCTGATTATAACACTGTTTTAGCAGGAGAGGAACTGCCATTTACTCTCTGGTGGGGTGCACAGCCTTACGCTGGTTTTCCCTGTGAACATTTAAGGGCAGAACCCTATGCAATCATTTCTTAATGGAATCAGTAAAATAATCTCTTTCCTCTGCTGCTGGTGGGGCACCAAGGGGAGCCTCATGCTCTGTAGGACTTTGGTTTCCACAGACATCCATTCAGAACCTTTCACTAGCACTGAATTCATATACTAATTCACTTTAAAAATGTTAATAAGTGCTAAGGCTATCCTTTTCAAAGGGGTCTAAAAATCCCAGCCTAAAAGGTCCCAGGCCTGGTTATGTGTGAGGGAGAATAAGGAAGCTGATTGCTAAGCTAACACACAGACAAGTCCTTTACCTTGCAACATCGCTCTTTCAGAAGAAAGAGGTTATACAGAACTTACTAATGCCACAATCCCCACATTAAGCTAGATGAAATACTCACAAAAGCAAAGAAGGAGTTATGGAATGCCCATCTGGTAGAGGGGCATCGGAACTGGGGACAGTTTTACTTTGTCTCAGTTCACACCACTGTACCCAGCTAATAACTCTTACGCCAGCAGCATCTGCGCAATCTTGTGCAAGACTGTGCCATCTTGGTTCAGTGTTTTAGGGGAAACACATTTTTGTGATCTTCAGCAGAAAGGTCTTGTGGTTGTGTCACGGTAATGGAGGTTTTCTTGTCTAACTTAATATTTCATGGGCATTACCCTCTAATCAACTTTTATTTACATTTCTGCAAGTGCTTGTCTGTTTTACTTTGATGTCAACTGACTGGTCTACACTTTCCTGGTACAGACCATATGGCTCCTTCTTCAATAATAACATTTTTCTGACACATTACAGTCCACGGGGAATCTCTCTGGAATCAAGGCAACTTGGACAGGAAACAATATTTTGTTAAAAGCTCCTCTGACTTACACTCCTTTAGAACCACTCCTCAGCTTATGCTGCCTGCAGCTGGCAACTTCTTGGCCTCAAGGATTCTCTGGATCTTGTAGTATCCATGTGGGTCACCCTCGGTGCTAACAAATCCCCATGCCAACAGCCACACCACTTCAAACTGCTCTGTTGGCAGATCCCAAAGTAGGCAGGATCACACTGGCTCAGAATTTTGATGGGAGCCTTCCAGGATCATGAAGGTGCTGCAGGACGTGCTGATAGTGAATGTGTAGGCAGCATCTCTTCCAGCACAGTCAGTACTTCACTGATGCTTCAGCATTGTGTTTTTGTGGGCTGGGGGGATGGGAGGGCTTGGTGGCTGAGGGTAGGGGCTTTCTCTCAGATGGGATATTTAACAGACGTCCCAGTCATGAGAAAACAATGTTAAAAATCCCATGGTGCTTTATGCAGAAGTGAGAATCCTGCCCCAATTCCATTAACTGAGTAGTGACTAGGATTGTGAGAGCTTTCTGTAAAGAACTCAAAATACGCTTAGCTGGGGGTATCATTTTTGAGTTCTAAACTCATTAGAATTTGACAAGCCAAGTTTGTGACTGCGCCTGCCATCAGATGGGTTTTTGCCTGGTGTTGGGCTTCTTTCTCTGTTGCTTGGCATCTTGCCCTGCCCTTCCACTAATCACTTCTTCACAAGAGACCCTGAGCTCTCTGTTATGTCTAACAGTTGTATGCAGGTGGGCCAGTGGCCCTCTACCTGGTCCATTCTTCCCGACGTCTTCAGGGTGGGGAGATGGCTGATTAGCTAGCTGTCGCTCCTTTCAGCTCTTACGGGGGTTGCTGGCAGTCCCATTGTTTCACCTCTTTTCCTTTAGCTGTAAGGATAGGGATGGAAATGGCCCGCTCTCCACTGGTCTGGATCTTCTGGGGACCTGGCAGGCTGCCCAGCTCTTGTTCTGCAGCAGTGATGTGGAAATAATCAAGTTCCTGCTCTAGCCACTCTGCTGCTGGCCCTTGAACGCAGGTGATGAAAGGTGGCACAGGCTGCACTGGGTTTAAAGGGAATCCCCATCCTCGTACATGAGCTTCTGGGCAAACCTGGCCTAAGTTCTAAGGCCAGGTTACCCAACCCGTGGGTCAGGACCCAAAATTGGGTTACCAGAATGTTTCAAAGGGTCATGTGGCAGCTCCTGTCCCACGGGGCTGGCTGGACTTGGCTCCCTGTTCCAGGCACTGCAACATCTAGGGTCCCAGCACCACTCAAGTTTGGCCCAGCCATCATGATGACAGTAGTCTGGGTAGGCCAAATTTGAGTGAATGGCATTGCAATGAGACAGGTCACAACTCCACTCACACAAATTTGGTCCAGTCAGGGGGGCGTGGCCAAGCCCGAGGGACACTGCAACCCCATCTTGCTTCACAACACCCTTGTGACACAGGTATTACATTTCAGAGCTAAGCAAGCTGAGGCACAGAGCAATTTAATTGAAGGTCACCCAGCAAGTCAACAGCAGAGCTAGGAAGAGAATCCAGCTCTTTGACCTCCCATCTTGTACCTTAGTCACAAGATCATCCTTTAGTCCAAATCAGAGATCCTCAAACTGTGTGGCCCACCCCCATAGGTGGGTGCAGAGGAATGTTTGGGGGGACACAGCGGGGCCCAGCACAGCCCTCATGGAGGGAGAGGAGAAAGCGCAACCCAAGCCCCACCCAACCCCCAGCTCTGCTCCATCCCTGCTGCCAGCCATGGCCCCGGCTCCCAGCCCCAGCATGGCTCCACACCCAGACAGGGGCCTGGCTGCTGTCCCCCACCACAGCCCGGCGGTGGCTCCATTCCTAGGGTTGCCAACTCTGACTGAAGCTATTTCAGGAGATTTTTTCCCCCAACATGATGTAATGTCATTTTCTTAAAATATCCTATTAAAGCCTCCCAGATTGCTTTCAATAGTCACTAGGAGATTGATGCCATTTCCAGGAGACTCCAGGCCAATCCTGGACGGTTGGCAACCCTATCCATTCCCTGTCCCACCCCTGCCACCAGCCTCTGGTTGTGGCTCTGTTCCTGGCCCAGAGCCAAGATTGAGGCTGTGGGAGAGAGTGGAGTCACACCTGGCTGCCGCCCACCTCCATGCCTGGCTGCAGCTCTGCTCTCGCCCTCGCCATGGCTCTATCCCTGGCCCTGCTCCCGGCTCCAGACCCGGCCCCAGCTGTGGCCCCAGCCTCAGCCCTCTTACTCCTGTGTGTCCCCTTCCCCTGGCCCCCTGTGCCATGTTCATGCTCCCGGCCCTGGGAGGGGGGCATGGACATGGGTGCAACCCTCAAAAGTTTGGGGACCATTGGTCTAAATGGAGGGCTGCTCTAATAGATAGTATATGCACATTGGAATTCAATGAAAGCAGTCAGGACTTTATATATACAAAGCCCCTTCTCCCTCCTCCTTCACAAAAACCTACTGGATACCCACATGTAATAGAGATGGGCTCGGACCAAAGTCCAACATCCAAACAGACCCAAGTCTGCAAGAGGGGGAAGGGGGGTCTTTGAAATCTGAAGCAGGGTTCCAATTTTGTAATACAGACAACACATAATGCTCTGTACTTGTTCTCTTTCCACTGTACCAGCTTGTACCCTCATACTGTAAGCTCTCAGAGGCAAGGACTTTGTTACTTGTTTAGCACAGGTCACCAACTGTAGCACACCATGTCATCCTCCTAGGCGGAAGCCCACAGAAAGAACTCATGGTGTCTGTGCAGTAACAGCCCAATACACTGACAGGGTATTCTAAACAAGTCGTCATAATTCTACTTCACTATAAAGAGAGTTGCACTACGTCTGAGTTCCCCACAAGCCTGATCCATTGTCTTTATTGTTTTAGAGGGCTAAAGTAATAACGGCATGATCCTGCAAGGGGCTGGGCACTTTAGGGAAGGCAGAGGATAACACCAGTGCTCCTGGAGCTCAGCACTTTGCAGGATCAGGCTACAAGTTATCCTGCTCAATGCAACTTCTACCATTCAATGTATTGCAAATACAGTCACCCCTAGCAATCCATTCTGGAACAGATTTTGCATGGATCAGATTTCTAAAAACTCATGTTTCACTGAAGTGGAACATGGTAAGCTAAAGAAAGCAGAGCAACAGACTGGCAAATGAAAGCGGAAGAAACAGAGGCCTTTCCTACCCATAGATATCCAGAACCCCAATGAATGAGTGCTGCTTGACAGTGGTATGCAGGGCTTTGTTGATATGCTCCACAATCCAGTTAAACAGCTGGGCATATATATGCTTGGCCAGCGCATTCCTGGCATTCACGACTTGCTGCACAGACATGGGCTTGATGTACGTCTCAGCTGTTGTGACAAGCTTCCGATGGCACAGCCAGTGCTCCATCTGGCTGTGCTCCACTCCAAGCAATCTGCAAAAATTATTCAGGTGTTCATCCTGTTTCTAGGATATAAAGAGAAATATAAATTCAGCAGGAGCTCAACGAGCTGAGGCTGGGAGACAAGAAAACACCCACAGATCTAAGCTACAGGGCTGCCTACGATTCTGATTGGAAAGTGTGGGGAGGAAAAAAACAAAACAGCTTTAGTCCTCAGGAATCAGGTCCATTTCTGAAACTGCTGCCTCACAGATACCATTTATAACAGAAGCTGTCTCACTGAGATTGGCAATACTAGAGTTATTGTGCAATTTAGGATTTTAACCAACCTCAGATTGGCTTCATGATGTTAATTTCCTACTTGGTCATTAACTGTGGATAACTAATTTGTAGGGACTATCTATTTATCATAGATTCAGAATGAGATAATCTCTTGAAATAATGTTAAGCACTGAAGAGATGAATGACCTGGTGGTAGATTCCTAGAGAGAAGTTTGATTCAGAATGAAATTTTAATTCTAGATTTCCAGGATCTGGATCAAAATACTGTAATGAAATCAGCAGTTGGTTTCTACCTTGTTTAACTGTGGTTGACAGAGATGACATAAAAATGAGAACTTTTAACTGAAGCTCTCTAGACTTTGGGAAGATACGTTAAATGAAGCCCAGCTCCACACAACGCTGTTCGTTTTGCAACCACAGAACCACACACTGTATGGCTTCTCTATGCCCTGGGCATCTTAATAAATAATAAATAAATAATAAATTAATGGAGATATCCCATCTCCTAGAACTGGAAGGGACCTTGAAAGTCCAGCCCCCTGCCTTCACTAGCAGGACCAAGTACTGATTTTGCCCCAGATCCCTAAGTGGCCCCCTCAAGGATTGAACTCACAACCCTGGGTTTAGCAGGCCAATGCTCAAACCACTGAGCTATCCCTCCCCCCTTAAGTGACACAACCTTAATAAAAAGGACAGGTTTCAGAGTAGCAGCCGTGTTAGTCTGTATCCGCAAAAAGAACAGGAGTACTTGTGGCACCTTAGAGACTAACAAATTTATTAGAGCATAAGCTTTCGTGGACTAAGGAGTAGAGTATCTACAATGGTTCAGTTTTGTTCCTTCTACAAAGCTCAAACTATGCAACACCTAACAGGTAACCAGCTCTCTAAGGACACTATCCTGCGAGTTGCTGAACAACCTCAACTCCCATTAAGTGATTGAGAGCCAAAACCAGGATGGCTGGCTCTGTTACTCTAGATGCACTTCCTTGTGTTATTACAAGCCCCTAAATATACCACCACTGCCAGACAGTACTTCAACTATTTGGCATTTTGAGGTGGGGGAGGGGACTTGGGGGCAGAACTCCCTGTCTGGAGATGCTGCTGCTGTTTCCTTCTACATCAAAGTAAAAACTTGGATTCCTTTTACCGTTAAGGGCTTGATCCAGAACCCATTGAAGTGAATGCAAAGACTCCAACATTTACTTCAATGGGCTTTGGATCAGGCTCTAAATCATTAGCTTGGCACTGCCAACTGTATTATTAAATTACAGCATGCCTTTTGCAAAGCACTCTTGGAATTTCTTGGTATAATTAGGCCCCCAAAGTATATGAGATTAAGTAGTTGTTGTTGACCTATTTTCCAGTAGTTATTTTTAAAAAATGTAGTTAGTTAAGAGTCTTAAGTTCACATTTGTTTTTAGTGGCAGAAACCAACAAAGTCCTGGCCAGTTGCTGGGTTTCATACAGTACATGTGAGTGAGCCTGCAGGCACCTTCTTGTAAGAGTGGGAAATTGTTCAGTCTTTTGTTAACAATACATCATACTTCAAAATAAAGTAAAACAAAAATACCCAGCTAGATTTTGGGGGGGGGCGGGGATAAAATGCTTTTTTAAATCCTCTAGGATGCTTGTTAGCTCTCCCACATTTTTCTGATTGCTGATTAAAAGTAATAACCAGGACAGAGTTTATTTCATGCAGTCACATTTAAACTTAAGTAAATAATGCTAAATCCATTACAGAATTCAGCACTGTGGGAGCAGATTAGTTTTATGCGCCCAGATTGCCAAATATCTAAAACAAATTGCCCCCCCGTGTCCAACTAACTGCACCCTGAGCATCTCCAGGGTAACACCAGCAATATGTGCAGAGCACATCCTTATATTTTAATTAAGAATAAGCTACCCAGTATGGGACATGGTGATAATTGGTAGGACAACAAGTATTTTTAGTATTTTAGTATTCTTTTAATAAATATATGTGGTACATAGCCGCCCTGTGTTGCTATCTATGTTGTACTCCTTTGCGTACTGGATGGCTACATTTCAATGACAAATATATGGCAGCGTCATTTCTCACAGCTCTGAACTCCAGCAATCAAAACCAGATAATTTAATTAGTTGCACAACAGGGCCATTTCTTTATTCCAGCATTTATACTTGTGCTGACAGGCCAACATTTCCAAAAGTGATGAATTCTGGATCCAGTTGGAAATACCTTAAAGGGGCCTGAATTTAAGAGAGCAAATTCAGCCCTTTTAAAAGATATTTCAAGTTGGGCACCCAAAAAATAAATATATAAACAATAGCACCCATAATCACTACCATTTCTGAAAGCCTGTGCTGCAATATGCATCCCAAATCTAACCCAGAAACCAAAAAAAACCCAAAAACCCATAAGAACATGGGGAAATGGTTTAGGCCAGAGTTCTGACACATACTGAAAATTATTACAGTCTGAAAAGGTATAAAAAGATGCTCCCATTCCATTCTTCTTTAAATCCCCTCGGTATTTGAGAGACACCAGGACTGACCAAATTCTGCGCCTGGGGAAAATCCAAAACCAGTCAACTGAAGTCAGTGGAGTTACATTTACAGAGGAGGCACTAGCCCATTGTTTCGGATTCTTATTCACCAGCAGCTTCTTTCAGCACTAGCATTGCCCCTAGGGTGCGTGTATTCCCAACCACTATTCTGCAGACAGCACTATTGAGTCTGATCCACTGGTTTCCTTTAAAGACTTGTCAATTTTACCTTGCGTAGGGGGTAAGGATCACAGTATTTGTACCTCTGTATTGTTACCTCAGTATTTGCAATACTCTCTCTGTTTCCCTAATATTTACTCCAGGGAATGCTGCAAACACTGAGGTAACATTAGATTTGTTAGCTAGGGCAGTTGGTCAGTTTTTAAGGGTGACAACCATTGTACTTTAAAAACCCAGGAAGTAAGCAAACACAGTCATGTTGCTTTACAAGTGAAAACAAGTGAGATTGCATTATTTCCCAGATGGAAAGAGACAAACACATCAGGGAAATAAGATTTATTGATAAGTTGCCTACAAAAGCAATAAAACAAGAGAAAATAACTAGAAATTAAGTTATTAACTAAACATATTTGATGGCATCCTTTGTAGCAAGAGACAGGCAATTTGGCTGGATTTATTAATACACAAAATTGCACACACACTATCTTCTGTGCCTGCTAAAAACTTACCGATATACTACAAGAGTCTCCATCTCGTTCTGCTTGAATTTCCAAGTTTCCTAGGTGCAGGATGGAAGCTATTATCTTAAAAATGCTCATCTGATGGGACTCTTTCACTCCTGAAAGAAACAATTGACATCCAATTTTCACAACATAAAAAGTGTTTTATTCTCTTTTAAAATATTTATATGGTTCGATTTCCTTTCCGGATGGATGATTTCAAAAACAGTCAGAATGCCCTCAATAAACAATCATCATTCAAGGTGACAGCTGAGATTGCAAGAGGAACGTCTCAGATGAACTGTTAAATCCTCACACCCTAAACAGTCATATCAAGGTGATTTTATTACAGATGGATCGGATACTATTTTAAACTTGCATGAGAGCTAAGAAACTAGGACGATCAGTTAAACTCATTTGGGATTTCAATTCAACCAACTGCAGAGGAGACTGTTTAGGGGCTTGCTTTGTTTTTTATAACACAAAAGGGAAAAACTGCTTACCTGTAATAATTGTAAGATCGTACAAACAACTGTGGCGCACAAATTGCAGGCCAATACCAGTGAAACCAGGTTAAGCTATGCTACTTCTGTAAGCCAGTATTTAAAATTGTTACTGGGTATTAATAGTGCCAAGGAAGAGCACGTACTCAAATAGTCCCCATTGGAGTCACTGGGATCACTTGTACCAACGTGAGAGAGTTGTACAATAAAGCCCTTAACATCCGAGCTACACGGCTGACTGCCCAGTTTGCCCACTCCCACTTGCACCTGCAGTTTAATGTTTTTGGATGTGCAAAAAAATTCACATCCAAAACCGCATGCCAAAAATACTTGCAAGTGTGTGACAGACGTACTTGTTAATGGCTTTCCATTGCTGGTGCAAGACTTTCCCGTCTCAAGTGTTTTCTGACAGATACTGGTTAGCTTCCCCAGCAGGAACATCACTCCCAGAAATCTGAATATTGTTACCCTGCAAAATCTCACTTCAAATCTCAGCAGATTTCTGTTTCTCTTTAAATGTTCACTGCCTGCTCCGCACATCATGTTCTACAGGTTTATGACTTGCTCTGGATGTTCTCGGTCTGTCGAGCCTGCTTTTATATCTCCAGAGATTTTTTTTTTTTTTTTTTTATCATCAACCGTGATGGAAAAATAATTTAGGGTTAACAAAAAGCAATACTACTTGGCTGCCCTATGGCACTGTTTATCAGAGGTAAATGTGGACAGGCTAAGGGATTTGCAGATGAGCGCAGGGAGTTTGCATCATGCATGGACGGCTGAGTGGAAGAAGGCATGGTGGTGATTTTATGAAAAGCTGACACATGCACATAGGCTTGGAGCACTAGTGGAGGGGAGGGGCTTGAGGAGACACAAAGCCAGTGAAGGGATTTGAAGAGCATGCATGACATGATCAAACCGACAGATAAGAAAGGTGACTTTAGTCCACACAAAATGCAGACACTAAAGCAGGGGCAGTGTCTGTGGGCGGTCAGAGGAGGACATTGCAGCAGTCAAGGCGGTATGTTAGGAGGACTTGAACAAGAGATCTGGCTCTGGGGTGAAAGGAAAGAAGCATTCAGACCTTGACAGGGCCGGCTCTACTGTTTTTGCCGCCCCAAGCAGCACGCCGAATTGCCGCCGCGGACCGCGGGGGCAGTCCGTGTGCCATTAGGGCGGCAGGCGCGTTTCCGTGGCGGCGGCAATTTGGCGGCAGCTTCGGCCGGAAGACAGAAGCTGCCGCCGAATTGCCGCCACAGGCAGCTGAACATAGAAGCTGCTGCCGAATTGCCGCCGCGGAAACGCGCGTGCCGCCTTAACGGCACTTGGACTGCCCCTGCCGTCCGCGGCAGCAATTTGGCGCGCTGTTTGGAGCGGCAAAAACACACGTACTGCCGCCCCTTGCAGATTGCCGCCCCAAGCACCTGCTTGGAAGGCTGGTGCCTGGAGCCAGCCCTAGACCGTGAACATGTTAAGAAGGGAGAAACACCAGGATTTGGATGCAGCCGGGCAGGGCGGGGATGAGGGGGTGAAGGGCCAGAAAGGGAGGAGACAAAAAGAATTCAGATTCACTAGCCTAAAAGATGGGGAGGATGGTGATGGATTTATAGCGGTAAAGGAGGGTGGAAAGCAGAGAAACCTTGTAAGTGAAAAATGAGAAGCTCAGATTTAGTCATGTTCAGTTTAAGATCCTGACAAGACATCCAAGAGTGGGATATCACAGAGACAGGAAAAGACATGGGATTGGACAGAAGGAGACAGATCAGTGGTGGAGAGAACTTTATGAGTCATCAGCATAGAGATGATCATTGAAACTCTGTAAGCAGTTGCAGCTGTCCAGAGACAGAAGTGAAAAGACTAGGAGGCACAGAGATGGAACCTGGGGACACCCTCAGAGGGCAACAGAGAAGAGGAGGAGGAGCCAGCAAAAACAGACACACAAAAGAGTTGGAGGGACAGGAGAACCACGAGAGGACAGTATCTCAAAAGCCTCGCCTGAGCAAGATGTGAAGAAGGAGAGGATAACTGACAGGCTCACAAGCAGCAGAGCCAAAGAGGATGAGGATAGAGCCCCTGAAATTGGACCAGGAGAAATGAAAGAGAAAAATATGTACATCTGAAATTTGAGTGTAATTCAGAGACTCTCAGCCTGGAAGGGTAAGTGAAGGACGCACCTGTAACAGTGCATATGGTAATCCCCTGTGATCAGTGCAGCCACAAGGTCAGCGACCCCTTGTCCCCCCAAGAGGCAGCACACACAGTGCTAAAAACTCCTCTTCCAAAACAGGAAGAAATAAAATGAAGTGCAGCGAGGAACTAAAAATTACATTTAAAAGATTAACTACAGTTAAAGAACAGGAATAAACCCCTGCAAATGTATAAGATTCTGAGAAAGCCAATTATTTCCTCTATTACAAATTATTTTCCTTATAAGTAGTCAGTACTGCAGTCAGGTCACCGAGGTGGCAGATTGCTGTACTGTACTCTAGAGGAACGCTGCATATGGTTATTAATACTGGGACAGTCCGCCATTGGCTACATGTGCATGGCTTCCACTGACTACAAGGTGCACTGTGTATACACAGTGAAGAGTCCAATTTGGCCCATTATTTCTATTGCTCTGATACTTGGCAATGATAGTATGACGGTGTATGCAATGACACACATCACCCTGTGTTTAGCCAGGCTGAATAGGAACTAAGTTAGAAAGTAAAGATATTTTTGCACCTCCTGGAAACGGACTAACAGGAACAAAACTGAGACTAAATGAAAATGGCCATGTCGCTTTAAACCTAAAATGTTCCATTTGGGGTAATCTCTAGTCAGTCATTCTCCCAATTCCCCCCTCTGTTTCACTAGCTATTGATGTGAGTGTAAGAAACTTGGTGTCATCCTCCCACATTCCCTACCCAGAGAGCAAGGTAAAACCAAGTAGGTCAAAAAGAAAATGGATTTATGCCTCCGAGGGTTACATTATTACATTAGGGCTTATGCAAAGTATTGAAAGCCTTTGCAAGACACAGACATCCAAGTGTTCTACTAGGAAGCTTTCCAACTGGACCCTTTCAAATAATCCCTTACCAAGCAGGGTGAAAGCATGTCTGGTTTTGTCAAAATCATCAGCATCATCAACTCCATCAATAGTTGTGTCGCCTCCCATAGAAGTGTAGAAAAAGTCTTCAGCACATGCTAGGAGAAGAGCAAACACAGAATAAATGGAGGCACATCATCTGCTGCTTACATTTAGTTGTACTTACTTTACAACACTCCCCATGTAGCCGCCCAGCCGCCCACCTTAGAAGGCAGATGGTCTCCTTAAAACAAAGTTCTGCTCTAAAAAGTGACTATGTAAAAATAGTCTGTGCACACAATCAGATCTGCTTGTTTTAGCAATAAAACCATTGTGCTTTCTATTCCAGATATTTCTGTAGAAAGGAGGAGCTGGATTCTGTTCTTTCTTGTATATCAACAAAATTGTTCTCAAAGTTCCAAGTAGTTACACCTGTACAAATCCACAGTGGAAGTTATACATGTGTCACAGAAGGGCTGAATTTTGGTCAGTAGAACATTTTTGCCAGAGATGGTCATGGAAGGAAAGACTCACTTTGACTCAGACGCCAAAGTTTATATGAGTTTGAGTATGTAGGTCTGGCAGTTAGGGGGAAAAAAAGTTTTTGCTTGTAAGCAAATTGCGTTCGATACAGAAATCAATGGGATCCAAACCTGGAACTCCATGTTGCCCGTTTTGAAGTTATTTTTCAGCATAAAACTAATTCCACTTTTATTGAAGTGTGAACAGTTTGGCACAATGTAGCGTGGATTTACTGTCTGTTCATGGGAGACAATATCAATTACATTGCACAAAATTTATCGTCTCTGCCTGAACCTACATAATGTGTATATTTAAAGCTTCCCATCTCTACGATTAGTTCAGCTCTTCTGCTTGATTAACTAGTCATTTGACAAGCTCATCTTTGGGACAACGAGCAGGAACTCAGGGTTTTTAAGTGAGATAGCTGTATTTTAAACATGAGCGAGCATTTTAAAACTTATCTTACACTGTGCTTCTTGATATATTATTGGCTGCGTACTGAAATGCAGGGACACCCAAACAAATGTTGGCAAACGCAGTCACACTATTCAGTGAACTTTGTGCAACTGTCTATATTTTAATGCAACTTTGCCAGGCCCTCCACGTGCAGGATCCCTATGAAGTCTGTAGGAGTGCAGCACATGGATGGATAAAATGACTGGAACAGAGGTAACTAAATCTGTGTAAAATTGAACAGAACGCCAAACAAAGTGTAACTTCCCTGAATTGGTGGTTTTATTACAGGAATAAAACTCAAGCTAGGTGTACCAAGTAGTTTGCTGAGGTTTGCCCCAATTTTTTCCCAGCCTAAGTGGAGTTTTGAGCAAACTCAGGACTGAATTTTGGGTGGAAACCATGTGAGAAATAAGAACAGGAGTACTTGTGGCACCTTAGAGACTAACAAATTTATTTGAGCATAAGCTTTCGTGGGCTACAGCCCACGCTCAAATAAATTTGTTAGTCTCTAAGGCAGGGGTCGGCAACCTTTCAGAAGTGGTGTGCCGAGTCTTCATTTATTCACTCTAATTTAAGGTTTCACGTGCCAGTAATACATTTTAACGTTTTTAGAAGGTCTTTCTATAGGTCTATAATATATAACTAAACTATTGTTGTATGTAAAGTAAATAAGGTTTTTAAAATGTTTAAGAAGCTTCATTTAAAATTAAATTAAAAGGCAGAGCCCCCCGGACCGGTGGCCAGGACCTGGGCAGTGTGAGTGCCACTGAAAATCAGCTCACGTGCCGCCTTTGGCATGCGTGCCATAGGTTGCCTACCCCTGCTCTAAGGTGCCACAAGTACTCCTGTTCTTTTTGCGGATACACACCAACACGGCTGCTACTCTGAAACATGTGAGAAATGTGCTAGTTTCACATCATTTTGACTTGAGACCAGACAAGTCTTGGTTAGTTTCATAAGGAGGGTTTGAATTGTTTCAAATACAAAGTCAATGTAAACCCACATGAGCAGAAAGCAAAAAATGGTTCTCATGAACCCTGGCAATCTGAAGCTGTGGAATTTCAAGCTGTTCCAATGGAAGCACTATCACTAGAATGTACAGATCCCACAAAGAGTTAAAGCTTGTGGGAAATGGCAAATCTCTTGCAGATTTCAGGGGCAACAGAAAAGACTCCTGTATTATTGCTCAATAGAGACATTTACAACAAACTAGAAGAATTCAAGGCACAGGCAAATAGCCATAAATGCACTTTATTAATTTCTCCAAGTGAGCCAAGCCTTGCTAGAAAATTAAAGCTAAAAGGGAAACTCTTGTGCAGCCACATCTTTCGAGACTCTTAAAGGCTGCTGGGTAACAGTATGGAAAGAACTGCCTGGCTGCTTAGCTGGCATTCCACTTTTAAATGTGATAAGAGGGACTTGCCAAGCAGAGCTTGGAAAGATATTAGACATGTAAATACATTACTATAGTATTACGAAACAATGGAGAAAACAGCCTACTGTGCAGATGGGTACAATTCCATTTTGGGCTGCCAGTGACTTAAAAACCCCTCAATAATGCCACCTGAATGTCTCCACTCATTCATAACCTTCCCAGGTGCATTTGGTCAGGTGTAGGTTCAGGTTGGGAGTATAGACAACATTAACACTTCTTAAACATATACTCCAGTGGATCCCACAGGTATCACTAACCAAACTCGCAGTTCTGTGGTCTAACACTGGAAACATCTATTTGGAGTTAGTCAGTCAAACCCTCTGCCAGGTCAGGATTGTTTCCTACATTATTGATCATTTGTCCAGCCTAGTTTTAAAAATCCCAAATAACAGGGTGTCCAAGAACTTCCTTTGGGAGGGACTCCACAGTTTAACAGATCTCATTTATGTTAATAGGTTATTTTTATTTTAACCAAATTTTCCCTTTCCTAAATTTCATCCCATTACTCAGATATAGAACCATGTAAACAATAAGGGACAAAGACATCGTTTGTTTTCTGGAATCCTGATGTGCCGGGGGAGAGGGGGGGGAAAACGTCACTGGAAATAAACAAGATCAGTTCTTTGATCCCCATTATAAGCCTTTATTCTACAGGTGTTACAGCAGGAATCAATGTTTCCCTTCAGTGTAATCCCAGTAGCCTCAATGAAATTGCACCAGAGTTTAATCTGGACCATTACGCTAAACTAATCATTTGGTTGAGTATCTGTTTTATTTGGTCACTTGGCCAAATGACCAGAACTGCCAGGTATTTGGCCAGGTAACTGAAATTATGAACCTTGAAAATTATTTATTGTGTACAATACACCACACAAGGTGCATTGTGCTCAAAGACAATACAAATAACGGCTCTGTGCTCCAATGATCTTAACGATCTAACTTTGATAGAGCATAGCAAAGGGTGTGTAAGAGGAAGGCAACCTCTAGGAACCTGAATGCAGAGGCATAGTAAATGTGCTGAGTCATCTTGTATGTATGAAATGCAGCGTAATAACTGCTTAGTCACATAGCAGATGGATTCATTTAGGCTTGTTGCTTAGATTGAAAATAAGAGCACATCTCAGGCAGGTAGCAAGTCTGAAAACCTACCATTACAATAAAGGACACAGAGATCAGCATGGGGATCTCACGTGGTTATGTGCCCTAACCAAGTTTACTCAGTATCAAAATTATAGCTTGATTAAAATAAGGTGACTATATATACTTGTAACTAATTTGATACAGAACTATGTATACAGTGCCTTAACCATGCTGTGGTACAACAATCTGTTAGGTGGACAGAGGAGCTATCCATTTGCCTTTTAATTTAGGATGTAAGCACCACAGAGCAGGGACTGTATCTACCTCTGTAGGCTGTTTAGCACAAGAGATATTGTAATATGGGGTGCTTCCTCTTTTTCCCCCATTCTGGAGAAAGCTGGCCAGGTTAAGGTTTGTAGACCAAAAAACCCCCCTGAAACGCTGGCTGTTTTTCATCTTCATCTTCCTTTTAAGATCGTGTGTATCAGGCTGACATTTGCATTTTTAAAAATAAACCTCTTGAGGAAGCCACTTTGATACTCATTTAAAACATGCACAATGATTTTAACAATTGCAAACCCCTCTGATTCACTACTATGTTACTGCCTTGTGCTGTGTGTTAGCACCGTTAATTATTTTGATTAATTATTTTCAGGAAGCACATTGCGTAGCACTTGGAAACAGTCCAGTTTAGATATAAACTGAAGCAATTCTAGACTTAATCGATGAGTTTCTTTTCCCAGATAAAATGCAACATTTAAACCCAGATCCTGCACTTGCCCCACATGCAGAATTATCTCAGATTTCAATGGGAATTTAACAGACAGTGTGAGTGAGGAATGGGACCCTTACTTGATCACCCTCTACAGATCTACAATTGGCTCAAAGCTGGTTAAGTCAGAGATAGAAATAAGTTAACTGTCTTATCCCATGAACATCATGCCTGTTGGCACAACTGGCAGTGGGTACTGGAGAAAGGCACAGGAATAAAATTGCAAAGGTGCTGCAAATCAGCGCTGAGACTCATTAACAGGGCTGTGTGTGGGAAGGATTACACAGCACTTAAGCAAACAGTGCCTGGCAATACCTATAATTAGAACTAGGAAAAAAATTAAAAATTTAGACAACATTTGTGAACAATGATTGGTGATTTTCAGCCAGCTAAGACAGTGGTTGAAATATTCTGAAAATTCAAAATTTTGAGACAAAATAAAATAAAATAACCCATGTGGTTAGTGCCATGTCATTCTCTCAGAAGCACCGGCTCCTCTCTCCCCTCAAACTAAAGACTAATATGAGAATGTGTAACATACACATTTTCTTTACTTCTTTTCTGGGGTTAAATAAAGTTTCAAGTTCCTTTTGTTTTTAATATTTGTCATGAAATACAGTAGATTCCATTTAATAGCAACCCTGATAATAGCAACTTCTGGTTAATGGAAACATATTGCCAGGAACCAATCCTGTCCCGTCAAGACCAGTGTTAATGGGATTCAGATTGTAGCAACAGGCATGCCGCTAATGGAAACTTTTTTGATTTAAGAGAGAAGGTCCTCTGAGCATGCGCAGCTGACCACTTCCACTGTGTGCCATGGCTTCCAATCAGTGGACCTATCTCTTGCTGTTAAAGTTCAGGTCCTGGAGGTCCTACGTGAGCCTGGTGCTAAGCAAGTGAGAGGACCCAAGAGGTTTGATGTCTCAAAGTTTTGCGCATTCAGAAGAACAGCCATAACTTTTTACAGGAGCACAGGAATGGCACACACCGAGGCTACAAGCGCCAATGTGAGGGAAACGAGGCAGATGTTGGTAAACCCCTGGGGCTCTGGTTTCAGCATAAGCTTGGCCAAGGTGCTCAACTCTCAAGACCGATGTTGTAACAGAAAGTGAATCAGCGGGGGGGCCTAGCAGGGGAAGGACTTTAACCCTACAGACGGAAAGCCCCGCACAACACGGTTCAGTGTAAGGAGCATGGCGAGAACTTCTGGCTGCTACTGAATACAGTAGAATTGTGTTCTGCTTTACTGTATTTCTTGTGACACATACCAAGCTGAAATTTCCTAAGTGTGCTCTATGCCAGCGGTTCTCAAACTGTGGGTCAGGACCCCAAAGTGGGTCGGGACCCCGTTTTAAGGGGGTCACCAGTGCTGGCTTAGACTTGCTGGGGCCTGTCAGATTGGCAGAAATAGACCCAGACAGGTAAGTGAAGTGATGTATACTTCAATGCAAGGGCATGAATAAGAACATAAGAACGGCCATATTGGGTCAGACCAAAGGTCCATCTATCCCAGTATCCTGTCTTCCAACAGTGGCCAATGCTAGGTGCCCCAGAGGGAATGAATAGAACAGGTAATCATCAAGTTGTGACGTTGCACTCTATATGATTTTATGAAAATATGCTGATGAGTGTGAATATAATGTAACTAAAATATGCTTCATGCAAAAGGTCTCTTGTAAAGTACTGAGTGTGGTCATCCTATTTGTATAAATGTATCATTCTTGTATCTGAAACTAGAAATATGAAATGTAACTCTGAGGGCCTATTGTAATTATGCAAAGTGTGGGCCATTAATGGTGGTTTGGAATCTTGATGGCTCCCATCAACCAGGAAAATTGACTATGGGTGGCTCTGTTTGTTTGCAGGCAGGCCTTCCTGTGAGTCAGGCTGGGAGGAATGAAGGCTTGGGGTCTTACAGTGACATGTGATCCTGTCACCTGAACTGGAATCCATCTTTAACCTGGTGTTTTTCCATTGAACAGGAGGGTTGGGAACCCAGAGGGACAAAGAATTCCCGCCTTATGCAAAAGATATTTAAGTGGGTAGAACAGAACAAAGGGGGCTGCAATCATGAGAAATCCCCTAGCTACCACCTGAGCTGAAACAAGGGCTGTACCAGGGAAAAGGATTGTACCCAGACTAGGAAGGCATCCAGTCTGTGAAAGAAACTTATTGAAACATCTGAGGGTGAGATTTTATCTGTATTCAGTTTTATTACTGTATTAGGCGTAGACTTGCATGTTTTGTTTTATTTTACTTGGTAATTCACTTTGTTCTGTCTGTTACTACTTAGAACGACTTAAATCTTACTTTCTGTATTTAATAAAAATTACTTTTTACTTATTAATTAACCCAGAGTATGTATTAATATCTGTGGGGGAGGGGCAAACAGCTGTGCATCTCTCTCTATCAGTGTTATAGAGGGCAAACAATTTATGATTTTACCCTGTATAAGCTTTATACAGGGTAAAACGGATTTATTTGGGGTTTGGACCCCATTGGGAGTTGGGTATCTGAGTGTTAAAGACAGGAACGCTTCTTAAGCTGCTTTCAATTAAGCCTATAGCTGTTAGGAGATGTGGTTCAGACCTGGGTCTGGGTCTGCAGGAGGCTAGTGGGTCTGGCTCAAATCAGGCAGGGTACTGAAGTCCCAAGCTGCCAGGGCAAGAAAGCAGAGGCAGAAGTAGTCTTGGCACATCAGTTGGCAGTCCCCAGGGGTTTCTGTGATCCAACCCATCACACAAGTGATCCATCCTCTGTTGCCCATTCCCAGCTTCTGGCAAACAGAGGCTAGGGATGCCATCCCTGCCTATCCTAGACCTATCCTCCATGAACTTATCTAGTTCTTTTTTGAGCCCTGTAATAATCTTGGCTTTCACAACATCCTCTGGCAAAGAGTTCCACAGGTTGACTGTGTGTTGTGTGAAGAAATACTTCCTTTTGTTTGTTTTAAACCTGCTGCCTATTCATTTCATTTGGTGACCCCTAGTTCTTGTGTTATGAGAAGGAGTAAATAATACTTTATTCACTTTCTCCACACCAGTCATGATTTTATAGACCTCTATCAGATCACCTCTTAGTCATCTCATTTCCAGGCTGAAAAGTCCCAATCTTATTAATCTCTCCACGTACAGAAGCTGTTCCATACCCCTAATCATTTTTGTTGCCCTTTTTTAAATCTTTTCCAATTCCAATATTATGTACCAGATAGGTCAGTGTCAAAATCCAAGTCATCGGCTGTGTGATCTTGGGCAAGCTGTTTAACTTCTCTGAGCCTCAGATTCTTTATCTGTGAAACGGTGGCCTTTCTGAAGGGTTTGAGCAGAATTCTTCTCTTCAGTCGATTTGGCAGATCTAGACTTCATTGTTTTGCCCTTCCCTACCAACGTGAAACAGTCACCGAGACTGGTGCATGTTTACTGTACGGAAAGCAGGCTATAGCATCAATCCGCCATAGAGATCACAGTAGTGAATTTTGGCCTTTATCTGGAACATGGTCTCATATGTTATTGCCATTAACAATACTCACTACACCCTGCATTTAACTAACTTTCCTTCATGTTCTGCCAAACAAGGCTAAAATTTAAAGGAGGAAGACTCCTTGAGCACATCCATTGATAATAATATAATTATAATAATTAATGGAGATATCCCACCTCCTAGAACTGGAAGGGACCTTGAAAGGTCATTGAATCCAGCCCCCTGCCTTCACTAGCAGGACCAAATAGTGATTTTGCCCCAGATCCCCAAGTGGCCCCTTCAAGGATTGAACTCACAACCCTGGGTTTAGCAGGCCAATGCTCAAACCACTGAGCTATCCCTCCCCTGCAAAAGCCAACTGCAGTGCTTTCACTTGGGAAGAGAGGTGATCTCTGAGGTCAGCAAATCATAACACATTTAGAGCTTTAGATGTCAAAATGAGCACCTCAGAAACAACCCAGAAAATTAACTGGCATCTAAGAGAGGCTACAGAGCAGCTGTGTAACAAGCTCTCTGCGTGTTGCACCACATAATCAATGTGTAGAAGTGTTTTGCACTAGGCTCTGCATATTGCACTTCTGTCTAGGTTCTTATATGGCCCTAGTATCTCAGCACCTCTGTAGCATCTGAACTTCCAAGATGTTCAAGCACATTACTAGTCTTGTCTGGGGAGGACAAAAGTGTGGTTCAGTATGCCCAGGTCCACACTGGAGAGGAAAAGTGGCATTCTTCTTGCCATGTGCCAGTCAGTGCACATGTTCTGTTTTTATATTGTATCGTGCTAAATAATGCCCGCTATTAATTTTTAATGGAAAATTAAAACTAAGTAATGTATGAGCCCAGTCCTAAATGGGTGACAGAGAAGTTATGCAAGGCTCCTGGATACCATCCTAGACTGCCAGCATTCCTTTCGTGTGGAATATGCAGAGATCAATGGAATTAACAAGTCTTTTTAAACAATGCTCCTAAAAATGCAAGGTCTGTTCATATCATCTGGCAGCACTGAAGGGTGAAAGAGTGTTTTTCCCCTGGCAAATCAAAGAGGGCTTCTTTACACTGTTATGACTCTAGCTTTCAACTTCAGTGTCTGGAGGGAGAACCTGTAATGGAAACAGCCAGCACAATATAGCGCTACTAGCTAGTGGGTGACTGGGAGGTTAGCCCACAAGATATTTCATTGTTTTTTGGTTTCTGTTTAAAGCTTTATGAAGAGTGAGTGTGTGTGGTCACCAGCTGTGTTTCTGCCTTGCTACTGTTCCAGTGTTAATTACATCAAGGCATGTTTTAAGATCCATAGGGACTGCTCCTAGCCCGACCGTGAATTCTAGGGCTTTGACTAAAATATAATTTAAAAAAAGGAGAGAGTCTCTCTCTGAAGTAAAACTTGTCTCTCTCTTTTTAGTTTTTCTTCTGTTGCAGCCTTGTCATAGCTCAGATTTTGAAAACCTTCCTCTGAAAATCTTTATAGCTTGTGAAATTTATGGTCTGTGTCATAGTGATACATCCATACATACACTTTGGGTGTTAGCATGTGAAGTTGAACAGTTAGGGTATGTTTACATGATAGCAGCACAGCTAGAGTGCTGCAGCTGTGCTGCTGTAGTGTAGACGCTTCCTGTATAGACAGAAGGGGTTTTTCCACCAGTGTAGGTCCATCCACCTCAACAAGAAGCGAAGGCTAGTTCGATGGAAGAATTCTTCCATTGACCTAGCTGCATCTATGGTGGAGATTAGGTCAATCTAACTACATCACACAGGGAATGACATTTTTCACAGCTCAGAGTATTGTAATAAGGTTGAACTAAGTTTCAGGCGTAGTCCAGGCCTTAGTGCTTGGCAAGCCCAATGCCTGAGGGGATTGGGGAGCAGGGCTGCCTGAATGGGAGATAGGGCCTCCTGAGAGCTAATCTACTCTATTCCAGGTCGAATCCAGATTTGCCACTGGCTTGCCATGTCTAGCAATTCTCTAAACCTCTCTGGCTTTGCCTTCTCTTCCCGCCCAATGAAAAGTATGTCATTTATATGGAGACAGCTATCTTGATGTAAAATCCTAATGGAGACAAAGCACAGGTAACTTTTACTTCAGTGTAGCTAGTTGATGTAAATTTCATATGGGGGAGCAGGATTAGCTACACTGAAGTAAAAATTACCTGTACCTTGTCTGCACTAAGATTTTACATCGAAATAGCTATCTCAATGAAAAAACAACAAAAAACATCTTTTTGCAGTGAGGCCATAGCTTCTCTGTTTCCCCATTGTGAAGTGGGAATTAGCGCCTCTCTCACAGGGGTGCTGAGAATTGACTGAGTGAAGTTAGTGCTGTTTTTTTGCCAGGGCTGAGCATTATTATCCTGCAATGGATTCAATACCAATTCAGTGCATTTTACGGTCATGTTATGCTCATTCACATGATGGTAACATGATGCAATACACACAGGCACACCCTCTTTTGGGTTTGTCTCGACTAGACCTAAGAGAAGGATTTTTTTTTTTTTAAGAACACGTTAGCTAGCGTACTCAAAATCTAGTGCAGACAAGGCAAGCTGTACTTTAGCAGGGGCTAAATGGATAAGTTGAAGCCTAAGCTTCCCTCTTAGCTTCAAATCAACCAGCTAGCAGGTGTGGAAGTACAATTAGCCTTGCCTATCCCAGAGTTTTAGAAAGAACGTGCTAGCTAGCGTATTCTGAAACACCTTTCACCTTAGTCTACATAAACCCTTATGGGTCAGGGGTGATCAGAGCTTGGCCAGTGACTGGTGAGTCAAGCAGTGAAGTTATAAGCAGTTCTGTGTTACCCAGAGGTAAGATTTGGGTATTCAGGTATGTAAGCTCATCGCATCTCTAATAATTTGTACACAATGATACACACCAAGATTTTACTGCCGCCATGCATTAAGGGTTCACTGGTTGCAGGCATCATGGAAATTCAATTATTATAAGACAATTTCATAACGGGGACACAAGAGTCAATTAAGGATGTTTCCATGAGCTCCGAGATCAAAGCCAGTGTCCTTTCAGACTCACATGGCTGATCTCTAGTCCAATAGTCTTCCATCCCTATCTGCGAGGAACATATAGTGAGAACAGACTATATGAATAGAGATCTGCCAGACAGAGCTCTGAAAAGGCTTCTAACCTTAGACTTTCACTCAGATGACTTGCAGATAGACTGAGGTATCTAGTCAACAATATTCTGACTTCCAATATGCTATGGTTCTTGCATGTAGTACCACATTCCCAGCGACTCCTGCAAAGTGGAAACACTTTTTTTTTTTTTTTTAGATCTTTACCTTGGCTTCTGCAATCTGTCCCTATTGAACAGCACAGAAACAAAATGAGAGAAGATGGTGCCACGAAGTGCATTTATATTTGCTGTCAGTCTTTCGTCCAAGTGACTCATTCTTCCTTCTGAAGTAAAGAACACTTTTTTGTTCATCTCTCTGCTTCTTTGTATGCCTGAATGTGGGCGTCAAACAACAACATGTATGCTCAGGCTGGCTCAGATATCAATGTTGGCTCTGCTTACGCTGAACAAAATGCAGTTTCACAGCTCTATATACCTTTTCCATCTCTAGGGCTCATTGTTTGCATTTTGCAAACAATATTTGTATATTGCTCTGAGCTCTTGGGAAAAAAAAAAGGCAGAACTTTGGAAGAAATAGTACCCATTGTTTAGCATAGCAAGCTGCAAGAGCGCATGGTAAGAAGCAATTCTCAACATATCTGAAGTGTGAAATAAATTGGAAAATATGTTCCTAGTTACAATAGGAATTTCTGAGCTTGAAGCTGGTGGCTACCATTTCGTTGGGAAGTTACAATTCTGACACTAAATAAGAACCATAATTAATAATAAGCAACTGATAATATTTTGCATTCGTACAGAACCTTTCATCCAAGGCTCGCCCTGTTCTTTGCACACCTTAATTAGTCACCACAACAGACTTGCGAGCTGAAGTAGTATTATGTCTAGAGGGTTAAACAGAAGCGCAGAGATATTCAATGGACTTGCCCAAGGCCAAGGGAATCTCTACCAAAGTGAAAAGTTGAATCCAGGAGTTTTAACTTCCAGTCATTGCTCTATCCTCTAGGAAACACTAACTCCAGCAGTCTGAGAGCCCTGCCTAAGAATGACAAGTTTCCATGCTGCCTTGTTCATCACGCCTGATAAATTTTAGTAACAAGAGTATCTGGGGACATATTTGCAATATTAGCTTCCCTTTTTTAGTGTGAGCACAAGTCCTATTATTTAAATGCCGAAGACATTGATTTTTCCTCCCCGTGCTGTTCTTAAATATCTGAATAGTAGGATTTCTGCCAGCAATTAATTGTGGACACAAGTTTGATGGCACAATTAATTATAAGCACAAACATTTTCCTGCAAAAAGGGAGACCAAATCAGAGCCCCTTAAAAAAATCAGACCTGTAATATTTTAAATAAAACAAATGATGCTAAACAAGGATATGCGCTCATTTACAAAGATCAGTTGGGCTCCACAATCTTGGTGTCACAACGAAGTGTCACTTTTTAACAAGCAGCTTCTATAAGATGTATTTCACTCAGATTCATCATGAGTGACCTCTATAATGGTTTGTCATTTGTTCCCATTTTAAACTTTGAGTAACGGAGTTCACAAAAGTGAACTTGATGACATCAGGTAGAGCACCGCATAAGATTCCTTACACACCTTCGCAAGGAGCCTCAGTCTTAGCCTCCAGCCGCTCAGCTATTGCAACCTTGAGATTTAATCTGACTGATATGCACCACGCTGTCGGATGATGGGCTGTGGACAAACATGCACTCTATCGACAATAACAAGCCTTCCAAATTTATTTCCGTTTTAACCTTTTTGGTAAGATGTCTAGTTCTGTAGCTGGCACACAGAATCTAACCAATGAGACTCTGTAGGGCTGCATTTATAGTAATAGTGTATATTCTTGTTGCTATTGCAAAGAACAGGCTGCATGTAGCAAGCGCCTCAGAGATCCCAGTGGGTTGCGGGAGTAGCGTACTTACTTAGTGCTAAGTCTTTAAATTCTGGAAGACTGGCAGAGGCACACAGCTGATAGAAGATATGATAGTTTCGTTCATCATCTGCCTACAAAACAAAAACATGGAGTTACTTTACAGCCAATGACTTAAGGACAGTCAACAGTCTTCATTTTTCTGCCACTCACAGCAGGGTCTTCCATACCCCAAGGTTCATCCCAACCATCGCAACTTCACATAACTATGTGGTCAGCATGGCTCCCTAAAGGCAATTCAAGGGTCAGTTTTAGGCAATACAAGCATCTTTCCTTTCAAGGGCATGTTACCTTCATGGCATTCTTAGGGACAGATTTACCAAGGCATTTAGGTGCCCAAAGATGCAGGTAGGTGCCTAAATCAGGTTCTTTTGTAACTCCTTCTAAGCACCTCTCTGCATCTTTGGGCACCTAAATAACCTTGTAAATGTGTCCCTTGGTCCCTACTAGCCCAACCTATGGAGCAGGCAATCAGGAATCATTACTCTTCCGTGTAAAACAACAAACATATTACCTGTGTGAATGTAAAGCAGCTACACTGATTGTGGTAGTGTATATAATTAACAGTGAAAAAACGTGAACACTTTTACTTTCACCTTACTATTAAACCAACAAACACTTTTAGATTTAGAGAGAAAGTGTTTGACAAGATTTAGCCAGCTCTCCTTAACGCACTGGGCAGCCGTCTTTACTTTGGATCACACCTACAGTACAAGAGCACTGCTACCCTGCTTATGCCACTTTACCACAGCCACTGTCACAGAACCTGACAATTACTGGAATTTCTAGGTAAAGATAGATTGTTATGGGGTGTGTGTGTGTGAAATGCTGTAAGGATATTGACTAATCTGCAGTTCATGAAGTCAAGTGTCAAAGCCTCTCAGAAGAGCTGCATGTCCAGGTGAGTTACAGCACACATCAAAAGCCTTGAAACTTTAAGGCTCAGCCAAGACTCCCCTCTATAGCAGAAACCTTGATGTTTAAGAATGAAGAGTGCCTGAACTAAGTGAAGGTTTCGTTAACTACAGGTAAAAATATTGATGCTTGGGGATGCTTCTTTAAATGCAAAACCTTCTTATTATTTGTGAATCATGCTTTGAGCCATGAAAGCATGCTTGGCAATGTACAAATGATAGAAGACAGCAAATTCCCTGCCCTGGGCTCCAATTCAACAAAGCACAGAAGCACATGCTTAAGTGCTTTGCTGAACCAGATCCAGTCAACTAGCTAAGATATAGAAAGCACAGACCGAATGAACCTAATGATGCACATACTTATACATAAAACAAATGCGTATCTCATATGATCCTGACTATCCTCACTACACACACACACACACACACACACACACACACACACACACAGTCTATGGCCTGATTTGGAAAAATACTTAAGAATGTGCCCAAATTTAAGCTGATGAGTAGTTCCATTAAAAAGACTGCTCACACGTAAGAAGTTAGGGATATGTGTGCGACACACACACACACACACATTTATATAGTGGGATTTGAATTTGAAAAGTGAGGTTGCAGATAAGGAAAGAAGAGTTACAAAAATACTATGGAGTGAATTGTTTGAAGAAAATTGCTCCCCAAACTATTAAAAAAAAAAAAACACCACAAATGAACAAAGTCTTACCAATATGCAACTTTTACTTCAGTACCCACCTTTCATTAAATCTCTGCTGAGAAATGGGGGCCACGACTGCTCTTTTTGGTGTGCTAATCAGAACATTTGCAGATTAGCAAGGTTCTACTATACACTCAACACAAGTGTTATGACTTTCCGAGGGGCTTTTTTTTAATTTTATTTTTTTATTTTAACCTTAACTTAGAGTTCTATGGCTTTTACTTTTTAATATAACTAGAAAATTCTAACACATTTATTTCCTAGATTAATATATTTACAGCCATAATTCTACTTTACCTTTGTTTAGCAACATGTAACAGGAGCCTTAATGCATTGTATTTATCCTGTGATCTCTTTTTCTGCATTCCAATTCAGTTCATTTATTTTATTTAAAAAAATAACACGAAGAATGATAAATGAGCTCTAGGTACCCTGACAGCTATTACATTTACAATCAAAGTACAAAACAATCATGGTATGTTTCACAAACATATCTACAGTGTAGCTGGGCAACGAGTAAGGCAAGAACGCAACCCCGTGCTCTGGGTTTCCCTAAACTTCTGACTGTCAGGATCTGGAACTGGATGACAGAGGATGGATCACTCGATAATTGCCTTGTTCCGTTCATTCCCTCTGAAGCATCTGACACTGCTAGAAGACAGGATACTGGGCTACATGGACCAGCAACCTGAGCCAGCATGGCCATTCTTATGTTCTTAACGTTTCAAAAAGCTTTTTGAAAACAGAGCATTAATACAAAGCCAGCTCGGACAATCAAAACCACCATCATATGTTCTCAGCTTCTAACCCTGAAGAACTGTCAAAATTTGTTAGACTAGTCTCCAAAGTCAGGGTCTGCCAAAAGTTTGACTTATAAAAGGGAAGGTTTTAATGTATCTATATCTATCTTTAAGAAAAAAAATGCAAGTTCACTAAAAAAATAAAAATAAAATTAAGGAGTTCAAAGGAAAATGTTGCATAACTCACCTGGAACACAACTCTTGATTTTTCCAATAGATACGTCCTCATGTTGGCACCAATGATATGGTATCTTTTATCAAAGCCAATCTGAATGTATTTCCCAAAGCGACTGCTATTGTCGTTCCTGGTTGTTTTAGCATTTCCAATTGCCTGTATGAAACAGAACACAACATAAAGAACAAGGATCCCCTTTGTAAGTTTGCATATTATCTCAGGATGACAATTTTTACTCTCCAGAGCCTAGAAATAAATAAACTTAGCACATAAATAGTCAAGTGAGGACTGGAGAGACAGAGTTCCCAAACGGAGGTAGACCGAGAATCCGAAGTGCAGTAAATTGATGAAGGCAGAGGAGCTAGATGGTCTTTGATATGGCCCAGTTCACTGTATCAACATTAGCTGATTTAGTTTCAAGGACTTTTATTGTGGAAGAGTACTGGAAACTGAATAGACAATGTTATAACATTCTCAATAATTAGAGAGAATATGTCACTGACATTCCAATGGCCACAACAGTCCTCTGACTTGCCTTTTAACCCCCCCCTTAGCCTTTATGAACCTATATCTAAGGGTATGTCTATACTGGAGCTGTTTGTGTAATTTCCAGCAAGGGTAGACAGCCCACACTAGGTCTAATTGAGCTAGTGCACCAAAAATAGACCTGTAGCTGCTGTGGTGTGAGTGGCAGGAGATGCTAGCCAGCCCAAATATAGTCCCATCTGAGACCCTAGATACATATTTGGGTGGCTAGCCCCTCACACTGCTTTCACTGCCATAGCTACACTTCTATTTTCAGCGTGCTAGTTTGACTGCACTGGCATGGGTATGTCTACCTGAGCTGGAAATTATACCTCCAGCACCAGTGTAGACTACCCTTAGGCCTTGGCTACACTTGCAGATGTACAGCGCTGTGAGTTAAACCTGACTTCGTGCAGCTGAGTAGGGAAAGCGCTGAAATCTGTCCACACTGAGCTGCCCAGCGCGCTGTCGTGGCCACATTTGCGGCAACTGCAGCGCTATTGGGAGCGGTGCATTATGGGCAGCTATCCCACAGAGCACCTTTTCCCATTCTGGCGTCGTGGGTTGTGGGAAGGGGGTGTGGGTGCAGGGGATTCTGGGTCCTGTCCCAATGCCCCGTGATGCATCGCTTCGCATCCCAGAAATCCCTTTGTTTCCGTCCACGTTTGGCGCCATCTTTCAACGGTTTCTGTGCAGCGCGATCTGTCTGCGGGAAAAGGAGTCCGAACTGCTGAGGCGTATGCTGACGAATCTCGCCAGCACGTCACGTTTGGCTGTCGAACTATTCCTTAAGATCCTGCATAGCTCCAGGGATTCCAGGGTGTCTCTATCCGGCCCACCTCCATCACTCCCGTTTTCCTCCTCCTCCTCCTCATCTTCCTCCTCCCCCCCACCACACCGGCTCTGAAATGTCCATGGTGGTGCTCGGAGTGGAGGTGGGGTTAACCCCAAGTATCGCATCCAGCTCTTTGTAGAATCAGCAGGTCGCGGGGGGAGCACCCGAGCAGCCGTTTGTGTTGTGGGCTTTGCGGTAGGCACTCCGCAGCTCCTTCACTTTAATCCTGCACTGCAGGGCGTCCCGGTCATGGCCCCTTTCCATCATGTCCTTTGATACCTTCCCGAAGGTATCGTAATTCCTACAGCTGGAGCGCAGCTGGGACTGGACAGTTTCCTCCCCCCAAACACTGAGGAGGTCCAGCAACTCGCCATTGCTCCATGCTGGGGCTCGCTTGGCGCGTGGAGACATGGTCACCTGGAAAGATTCGCTGATAGCACTCCACGCCACGCTGGGCTGAGCAAACAGGAAGGGGATTTTTAAAATTTCCGGGGAATGTAAAGGGTGGGTCACATGGTTGGTTACCTGAGGCCAGGGCAGTAGAGTTTGAACTGATGACCAGAGTGGCTAGAACAGGCATTGTGGGATACTGCCGAATAATTCTGGAGGCCATTCACAGCACTTTGGGCGGCCACACTGGCACCGCAGTGGCAGCGCAATACTCGCTATTCCTCTCGAAGAGGTGGAGTACATGCAGCGCTGCAACCATGGAGATACAGCGCTGCAAATGCCTTGCCAGTGTGGACGGGGAGTGAGTTAGCGCTGGGGGAGCCTTTACAGCGCTGTAACTCACAAGTGTAGCCAAGACTTTAGTCTATTGGTTTTACACAACCACTTCAGTATTCTCAAGGAGCTTAGGCTAGGATTTTGCAAGTAGCCTAAGAGAGTTAGGTACCTAACGTCCATTGATTTTCAAGGATCAAAGATTCAGCATTAGGAACATAGGAAGAGAGGCTACTTCAAATAAAGCATAAACCTGGTTAGATAAAGACTCAGAGGATAAAGGAAGCTTTTAGATAAATGGGGCTTCAGGTGTAAGGGGAGCTAGCCACCTGCAAGAAGGCTGCCCAGTACATCCCCATCCTTGGTAGGAAGTAAAAAAGATGTCAAACTACTTTTCATATCAGCCACACTGGGAGATCCTGGATTATGTACAATCCCCAGGACATACACATAACCAAACTGTGCTTAACCAGTGTATTACTGTTAAAGGTTGTATACAAATGCCTGCCAATGGGGCTTTATGATTAAAAGTGGCCATGGAATAATTATAGTAATATATTTTGCTGCTTAATTTAAAGAATGAAATGTCTCTCTGGCAATAGCATTTCTAAATTTATTCTGAATGATGCACATTGTTTTTCCTATTTGTTTCATACCCACCATAGTGATCAGCAGCAGAGATTGCAGGGTAGAAAAGCTAAACTTGCAATTTTCTTCTGTTCATTTCAGGGGGAGGCTCATAGGTTCCCATCCCACTTCTGGGGCCAGATTACAATCCCAGATGCATGACAGAGACAACCATAATGTAAAACTACCCTGCTGTGACTGGCCAATATCTGCAGTAGGCTGTTGATCAATTGCCGTTAACTCATGCGATTAACTAAAAAAACTTAATCGCAATTAATCGCAGTTTTAATCGCACTGCTAAACAATAGAATACCAATTGAAATGTATTAAATATTTTTGGATTTTTTTTCTATATTTTCAAATATATTGATTTCAGTTACAACACAGAATACAAAGTGTACAGAGCTCACTTTATATTATTTTTATTACTAATATTTGAACTGTAAATGACAAACAAAAAATAGTATGAGGTGAACTGAAAAATACAAGTATGTAGTGCAATCTCTTTATCGTGAACATGCAATTTATAAATGTCGGATTTTTTTTGTTACATAATTGCTCTCAAAAACAAAACAATGTAAAACTTTAGAGCCTACAAGTCCACTCAGTCCTACTTCTTGTTCAGCCAATCGCTAAAACAAACAAGTTAGTTTACATTTGCAGAAGATAATGCTGCCCGCTTCTTATTTACAACGTCATCTGAAAGTGAGAACAGGCATTCGCATGGCACTTTTGTAGCGGACATTGTAAGGTATTTTATGTGCCAGATATGCTAAACATTTGTATGCCCATTCATGCTTCAGCCACCATTCCAGAGGACATGCTTCCATGCTGATGATGCTTGTTAAAAAAATAATGTGTTAATTAAATTTGTGACTGAGCTACTTGGGGGAGAACTGTATGTCTCCTGCTCGGTTTTACCCACATTCTGCCATATATTTCATATTATAGCAGTCTCCGATGATGACCCAGCATATGTTGTTCATTTTAAGAACACTTTCACAGCAGATTTGACAAAACACAGAGGTACCGATGTGAGAAATCTAAAGATGGCTACAGCACGCGACCCAAGGTTTAAGAATCTGAAGTGCCTTCCAAAATCTGAGAGGGACGAGGTGTGGAGCATGCTTTCAGAAGTCTTAAAAGAGCAACACTCCGATGCAGAAACTACAGAACCCAAACCACCAAAAAAGAAAATCAACCTTCTGCAGGTGGCATCTGACTCAGATGATGAAAATGAACATGCACCAGTCTGCACTGTTTTGGATCATTATCGAGCAGAACCCATAATCAGCATGGACGCATGTCCTCTGGAATGGTGGTTGAAGCATGAAGGGACATATGAATCTTTGGTGCATCTAGCAGGTAAATATCTGCGATGCCGGCTTCAACAGTGCCATGTGAATGCCTGTTCTCACTTTCAGGTGATATTGTAAATAAGAAGTGGGCAGCATTATCTCCCGCAAATGTAAACAAACTTGTTTGAGTGATTGGCTGAACAAGAAGTAGGACTGAGTTGTAACTTCAACTTTCATGATAAAGAGATTGCACTACAGTAGTTGTATTAGGTAAATTGAAAAATCCTATTTATTTTGTTTTTTACAGTGCAAATATTTGTAATAAAAATAAATATAGTGAGCACTGTACACTCTCTATTCTGTGTTGTAATTGAAGTCACTGTTTGAAAATGTAGAAAAAACATCCAAAAATATTTAAATAAATGGTACTCTATTACTGTTTAACAGTGCGATTAATCACCATTATTTTTTTTAATCGCTTGACAGCCCTAATCTGCAGTCCGAATCTAGCTCACAGACGAGAGTGAGCATTTATAGCATCTGACAAAAAGAAATGCGGACTGCACAAGCACAAGGGTGAATTGTGTTTACAAGTCAGATAAGAAGCCTGCACCATCTCCTAGAGAAAGAGACACTAAAGCTTTATTTGTCCGTGCATGTCAGAAAACTCAAGGAATCAGTGTGCTGAACGCATCCTGGCAGTCAATTCATTTGAACCACTGGGAACAGGATTTGGGATATTCAGCTCCAAAACATCAGGTGAACCACCATCAGCTATATTAAGGCTTCTACGCTTATATCCCTCTTTGGTTCAGCCCCTGGGGGTCAACCGGTTTATATACATTTGAGTCTGATATTCCATGCAATAGAGTGTATGTGGCATTATGCAGGTCTTCACACCAATTAACAACAGTTTGTCTTCATGCATAAGGAAGACAACAGTCTGGTGTAAATTTCTGACTGCACACATGTCAGCATCATGGCTGTCAGCTAGATCTTGCTGGAAAGAATTGAAAGGCAGCCAGTGCTGTTCATATTAGTTTCCCCCCATACTTCAGTTAATGTTAGAGATACTATCATATTACACAAAGGTTGCAGAGGGAAAACACAATACTACTTAGTACATCTTTAAAGCACTTTACAATCAATAACCCAGATCAACACATCTGTCAGACAGACAAATATTATTAATCTTATTTTATAGGGGAGGAAATAGAGGCATTGAGAAAATAAATGAATTGCTCAAAGCAACACATTGCATCAGTCAGTGTCAATGACTGGAACCTGGGATTTCCACTTCTTGCTCCTGTACTCAAACCACAGGTCTCCTCCCCCTAAAGTAAAAATAGCACATTTTTACTAGGGTTTGGCCACTCGCTCATGTGCTCAACTTCACTTTGACTTAAAAAGGACTAGGCGGATGAAGAATCAGGCCTCTATCAAATTTAGTGCTTCTTTTCTTGGGAAGCTGTTTGCTGAGACTGAAAACTTCTATTGAAGGTTGCATCGTTTGAGCTAATACGAAGGGGAGAGCCTCGCATTCTGAAAGTCCTTGTGAATTATCAGATGATAGAAATCATTGCATAAATTTCATATCTGCTCACATTTCACATTACAGGAATAACTTAACATTGACTGAAGAAACTGCTGTTTTCATGCGCAAAAAAAGAAAAAAGGGGTGGTACATATGTTCCACAGTCCGAGTGAGCTTGGTGGGCTAGCAGCAGTCCCAGCACCCAACGATACACAGGATCTGTGCTGGATGCTCGCTTCATCACAAAGTCAAGGAAATTAGCGATTCAGAAGACTCGCCACACTGGACATGTATTCCATTGGGGGCCAATGAAAAACTGTGCAAGAGTGTGTACACACACCCCTCTCAAACTTCTGCATTATCCCTAGCAACACACACACACACACACACACACACACACACACACACACCCCTCAAACTTCTGTATTATCCCTAGTAACTGGCCATTCTGGTGCGACACCACCTTGGCGGGACGCCCGGATGCTACAGACCATGAGCTTCTTGCATCAAGACCACAGGAACTGGGTTGCTGGGGTGTTTTTCCATGATAAACAACTTGGGGCAGCTTCTAAAGTAACTTCACAATAACACCTGACTGTCCAGGAAGCATTAGGGCTGTGGGGGCTACTTCTGTACCTTAGGGTTCCCGAGTGACCAGAGTGGCTCTGCCGCTGCTGCTCTGCGTGGGGAGGGGGTTGGAAAAAGAATTATTCTCCCCTTCTCCCTTCCCCTGCACATCTCCACGGCCATCTAAGCTCCTTGTGCTGGGTGCTCAGCTGAGGATTTGCCTCGTCACATCTGAGCTATGATAAAGGGTTTACTAATTCCATCCTCTCATCAAAACCTTTCTAAATTAAAAATCTGTCATTAAAACTTAATCCCCCAGGGATCCCAGCTTCAGACAATGTCGTGTAAGTCTCCATTACAGGCATTTGGATTTGATCGACTAAGCAGGAACAGAGAAATGATTACATGGTCGATATTGATGGCTCTGCAGGGGATAACTCCATCACAGAGCACAGTGAAAAAACAAACAAAAAAATCAACTACAATTAATCTGTCCCTTGAGTATCACACCTTTAATTCAACTAGCTTTAATTCGACCCTCCCAGAAGGTTCTAATCCAAGTTGGATGCTCAGAGATACCAGACAGGCTTGAACTTTACTATATTTTACTAAAATTTATTATTTGTATCATGGTAACTCCACAATCAAAGGCCCCTAAAAGCAGGGCTTTGGAGCAAAGCCCGGAGCAGCACCGGAGCAGTGGAGCTGCAGGTTTTTGCCTGGAGCTGAAGTGGAGCCGGAGCACAGCTCCAAAGCCCTGTCTAAAAGGACCAGGCTGCCTCTGAGTGAGACACTGTACAAACACACAGGATGATATGATCCCTGCCCTGAAGAGATTACGATCTAAAACAGATAAAAACAAACAATAGCATTGCTAATGGCAGGGCTTTGGATTTTGTTTTAATCAATGAACACCCATAAAACACCTGATACAACAACAACAATTAAAATTGGTGTTTATCCAAGAAACACCAAAAAGCTCTCCAAAATGGCTACTTGTCTGTAAGGGCTTGTGTACCTGGAGCAGCAATGTGGGCTATGGGGGTGGGGGGTGATTTCTAAAGCACATTAAACTGGCTGTGCATTAATTGGTCCATGTAGACCCTGCTGGTGCTCACTAAAGGTACCCTAGTGAGCTGTAACATAGCGCTGTTTGAAACAGCAAAAGCACACTAGGGAACAGTACAAGAGACTGCTCATTGCTATAGTACATTGATTTAATTCTTTGAGGTATATTTTTAGCAAATGTTTCTGCTTTTTTGTATAGATGTCCAAAAAATCAGATTTTGGGGGACACACTCTTTGCATATATTGTAATGAGTAGTGCATATTATACACATTACTCATTACAGATACTGTACTTTACTCATTACAGTATATACAAAGAGAGAGCCCATCAAACCCAGATTTTTGGACATCTATATAAAATGCAAAAATTGCTAAAAATAAACCCAAATAAAATCAATACCCCCCCAAAACACAGGCCCTATAATGTGCATACACACACACACTTTAATGAATTTATTTTCACAAAAACTCTGGGATGAGTGGGTATTATCATCATCCTCATTTTAGAGGTGGGGAACGGAGGCACAGAAAGCATTCAGGTCAAAACATCCACTATATTTTTGGTACTCGATTTGAGATACCAAGGGCCTGATTTTTCAGAGTACTAATCATCATATAGCACTTTATATGTTCAAAGCACAGCTCCCATTGACTTCAGCTGCAAGTGAGAGTGCTTAGCACTTCTGCAAATCAGACCCTCAGGTCTACCCAGGCACCCAGAAAGCGGGCATTGAATGAGACAGGGTCCCGTGGAAAAAAATAGTATGTGATCCTGTAAGTAAAGATGGTATCATAATGAATACTCACAGGTTGCACAGGCAACCTGAATTCTGCCATTTACTAACTTTTGAGGACTTGACTTTGAAACCTTAATGTTCTTTTAAATAGTTTGGGTGTGTGTGATTACTTCTACTACCCATAAATATTCTCAGCCCTTTACACTAGAGTTAAAGACTGATTCTCTGCCCTCAAAGTGCTCAAGTACTTACAATCTAAACCGAGAGGAGAACATGGGATGGAGAAGAACAAGAGTACAATAAAATCATGGGGTCACTCAGGAGGGGCATGCATGTGTTTTGAACGTAATGAAGTATTCTACAGTGGTTTTATACTTGTGTGTGAGATGCTATCATTTACATAAACCTTCTCGAAGAAGATGTTGAGAAGGAATTTCAAAGAGGTGAGAAAGAAGACATAGCAGATGGGGTCAGGGAGGGAGTTCCAGACATAGGGGCAGCATGAATGAAGACATGGAGGACAACGACATATCTGGACACATGCGCTTTACTAATTTTCTGTGATCATTTGGGAATCAGACTGAGCTGTAGAGCTGTTATATCAAGTAACATCCCACCGGAGCTTAAACACACTATCTCTGAATATTTGCTATGCTGGTATATCTTGTTAAATCAAATTTTAAAAATCCCAATTATTGTACGCAGTGTTGTTGTAGCCGTGTTGATCCCAGGGTGTTAGAGAGACAAGGTGGGTGAGGTAATGTCTTTTATTGGACCAACTTCTGTGGGTGAGATAAAAGATATTACCTCACCCACCTTGTCTCTCTAAAAATTCTCATTGGCAATCCCTGTGAAAATGTGGTTGGTAACATATACAAGTATCCAAGTAGTGGTTAGATACGACTGTGATAGGCATCCTAAACATAGATTAGATTCAATATCCAAGACATGAAACTCTAAATAATGGAGCTTACAAGAAAAAAATCCTTAAACTTAATTATAGCAGCACTCGTAGAGCCAGGGACCTCTCTTGAGGTTTAATTTTGTTTTATTTAAGGAGTGTCCTACTGTGGCATCTAGGTGCCATGAACACTAGTACCTGAACTATAAGGCCCAGAAGTTGTAAATATGAATGCATGTGCTTTACTCATATAAACAGTCCTGTTGATTGGCTTAATTTTGTTCAGATAAGCAGTCTCATTCAAGTCAAAAGGACTACTTATTCTGAGCCCTGATCTTTGCAGGATCAGGACCTAAAATTGCTCATCTTCTGGAGAATCTTAGATTCTGTGTCTAGCAGCCACACACTGCCTTTCCCTACATCATTAACTTGCTTTTGTGAAATTATTTTTTTTAAAATGGATTGAACCCGGCACATTTCCCAGAATGAGGGAAATTAAACCCCTGAGGTAGCTGAAATTAGAGATTTAGAGTAAAAAATGTAAAAGTGCTTAAGTCCACTTTCAAATGAGATGTAGGCACTTTAAAAGTCAATGGGACTTGGGCTCCGAAGTGACTTCTGAAAATGGGACGTAGGGGCTTTTGAAAATTTTACCCTTAATCATTATATCTGCAGCACACAAGCACAACCTCTTTCTCTTCTCTTAAATTGGCAGAGGGATGACAAAGGGAATCTTTCTATTTTATTTCACTTGCTGTCAATTGTCTACAGGACGTTTGTGCTTATGGCTTAGGGTCAGAACTCAATATGTGGGTCAGGTCAAAGAAGTAAGGCCAGAGTTCTGCTGGCAGGCTTTCAGCTGCAGCTCAGAATTGAGAAAGTGCATTCCTTTTTAATGGAACAAGAGACCACTTGCTGGCAGAACAGCAGAATCCTAACACATTTTGTCATATACACCACAATTAATTCTCTTTGCCACACAAATTGAAATTAGAGTTGGCAGAGAGTACAGATTTCTTTTCAGCACATGTGGCGGAAGGAGCCTTCAGAGAAGAATATTGAAAAATGGATGCCAATAATAAAGACAGCACTCTCAGGAATCGAGAAAAAAGAACTCTTATTGAAGAAGGCACATTGGACTGCCCCAGGGAAACACTAGGACTGGAATGGCCCCAGGATTGGAAGAACAGAAAGGTGGCTTAGAGCCATTTTCCCACCCCTCCCCCCCCCATTTCCCAATGACTTCAGCATCAAATGTATCTTGACCACCTCCAGGGTCGGCGCAAACCATTAGGTGACCTAGCGCCCTAGGCGACTGCCTAACATTTGGGGGGTGGCGACCACGGCGGCCGGATCTTTAGCCGCCCCGGTTGGCGGTGGCATTTCGGGGATGGGATCTTCCACCGCCTCTGTCGGGGGCAGCATTTCGGGGGCAGGACCTTCCGTCGCCTAGGGCAGCAAAAAAGCTGGCAGCGCTCCTGACCACCTCTGATGATCTCCTTCAGTGTCTATATTTTACCAATTGGAGATAGATAGGGTCCTGGTAACAGGGAGCAAAGCTGTTCTGTTCTCTGTAGAATTGCGAAGAGGTGCAGTATTTGAGTCACCTCCAGTTTTATGAAGATCCAAGTTACAATCCAGCATTAGCAAGGAGATGGACTAGAGGACCTAACAAGTCCTCTCCCTCTCTAAGGGCTATGACAGCCGCACCGGAACTGCACAGTAAAACAGAACTAAAGACAATTTGCCATAACTAAAAACTGCTCGAGTTGCACAGGTTTCGCTGGAATGAATTATCTGTCTTTCCTTCATGTGTGGAGGTTGCTAAACACAGAACACTGCTGAGAGTAAAAGGAAAGGAAGCCACGACATGCTGAAAATAGATGGGTGAGACACAGGGTGCCATTGCCTAGGAAAGGGGAATGCGCAAGGGTTGACAAGTTCAAACCAGGGGTATTTACAGGGCAAAGAGCTTCTTTGGAAAGGGTGTTGATTCCATGCCAGAACAGCACTGGTACCAACCATTAGCGTAACAGCTGAGACTTCATTTAAAATGGAATGGGGCTGATGATAAACACACACTTACAGAAGACCCACTGTGATCAATTATCATTCAGATTTAGGAAAGCTTGGTTCAAGTCAGTTACTTCAGGTTTTTAAGACAAGTGAATTTCATGCTGGTGATAGCTGCCAGACTGACATTCCTGGTATTTCGTGCCCTCTCTTTATACGTGGGACGAGTACAGCACGGGAGGGCAGCAGTGCCAATTTCCCCCTTACTGCCAGCGTGTGCCTCAACTCTTACTCCTTCAGGGGTTAGAGGATTTTTTGGCACCATATCAATAGCTGCTGACTCCGTGGGTGCTCCGGGCCTGGAGCACCCACAGAAAAAAAAAATAGTGGGTGCTCAGCACCCACCAGCCACAGCTGTTTGGCGATGCCCCACCAAAATAGGTGATCCATGGGGCACCGCTGATCAGCTGTTTGGCAGCTGCGGAGAGGCTTGGGGAAGGGCAGAGAGTAGTGGGGGTGGGTGGGTGTTGGGGACGGGGCGGAGTAAGGGTGGGGCCTCAGGGGAAGAGATGCCGTGAGAGCGGGGCTTCAGGGTGGAGCAGGAGCGGAGCACCCCCGTGGAAAAATAAAAGTCAGTGCCTCTGACCCATGCCCACTCAATCATCATTCAGTTTCATTTAGTACTTGTATAGCACCCATAGTGTGTTGGAACTTTACAGACATGTAGAAGGACATGGTCCCTACCACAGGGAGCATACGATCCAGGTCAACAACTTACCAGTGTAATGAAGTATCTCTCAGGTGAGACTGCCAAACAAGAATGCTGATGAATAACAGTTTGTGATGGTGGTTTTCTGAGGTGGACTTATCGACACGTAGTCCACTAGGAATTGGACACATCACTTAATATACTGTAGGTCTGTGGATCCTCAAAGTGTGCCATCCACTTTGCAGAAAAAGCTTAGAAAGGTAATGGTAACCTTGTGGATAGTCTGAGCAAAGAGACGGACTGAATGAGCTGGAGCCTGCACGCCCTTCTCATCTCTAATAACGGTCTCTTCTCACCCATGCTGAAGCACGTTGTCAGGGCACTGTGAGGGAAGCATGCTCTTTTGACACGGATATCCCTAGAAAGTGAAGTCCTCCATCACATAATGGGAGCAATCTGACACTTTTTAAAACTCAGAACAATGAAAATACGTCCATTTTATTATTACAGATGTACAGGTGTGTCCACTGGGGCATCGCGGGGGTATCCGCCACCCAAAATGGGAAAGGCCTGTCATCGCAGCTAAGCTATTGTACAACGGTGGCAGCTCTCCAGACCCAGCATAGGCACTATGCGCTGTGCCTACAATATCGGCAATAAATGCAGCCATTATTATATATTTCTTCAGTCGCTTTGGAAAGGATAAAAATAGAGCTGCAGTCTAGATGCATCCAACAATTGTATGTATGAATCCCTGCAGCCAGTAGGTCAATGATTAGGACAGGGCCCGGCTCAATAACCCCACAAGTAAATCTGCCTCTCCAAAACATAAATCCACTGCCAATGCCGCAGTGTGCCAGGGTAAGAGTTCAGCTTTGATTTCAGGTTATAATCGACGAAGTCCCAAATACCCCAGGCTCAAGTTATGTAAGGGTACGTCTACACAGCAAAATAAGACCCGCAGCAGTGAGTATGTCTACACAGCAATTTAAGCCCAGGTTCAAGCCAAAATCCCAACATCCACACTCCAAACGTGCTAACCTAGGGCTCAGACCCAGGGGCCCAGGACCCTGCAGGGCCGGAGAGTCTGAGCTCTGTCGGTTCCCTGTATGCCCACAGCCCCAGCAGCCCTCTGGATGTATCCCAGAGTTCCTGGTGGCAGAGGAGCAGCACTGAAGGCAGCCGGAACTAGCGCCATAACTGTCTGGCCAAACGTCATCCCCCTTCCCGCTCCTCTCACGCCGGTCACTCTGGCTCCAGCTCCTCCTCATTGTTGTGCAGAGCGTGTCCAGAGCAGGGAGCAAAGCTGAAAGGCAGGAGGCAGCTCCTGGACATCGGGATGTTGGGATCATTCCTCCCCTGGCCATGCTAAACTGGGAGCCCTGCCGCTCCCTCGCCCTGCAGGGCAGCCACTTGGTCCTGCTCCGCTCTCTGGCCTTTGCTCCCAAGCCCCAGAGCCCTCCCTGGGACTGCATGTGCTGGGGCGACTGGGCTGCATGCACTTTCAGGGCAGCAAGTGGGAACCAGCCCCCAAACTTCCCCACAGCCTCCCAGGGAGCCCCTTATCCCTGCTTCCTGGGGTGCAGGAGCACACAGCGCACAAGCCCTGGGGATGCACTTCACCATTCTGCAGCCGGCAGCAGCCAGGCTGGGGGGTGTGTGCTTTTCCTCTGAAACCTACATTTTATGCCAAACTTCAAGACAAACAGACAAAAATAAATAAAACAACAAGCAAACCATCTTCGTGGAACGTCTCATTTTAAAAATTAAGAATTGCAAAGTTTCATTTTAATTCTTTGACAGCCCTGGAGACTGACGTCCTCATTACCCTCAGAACTGGTGCACATGGGCATTTCCTGCCAACGTGACTCAGCCTGGAGCTGGAGAGCTCAATTCTCAGACTACAGCCTTCCCACACTGCACTTATTCTACTGACAGCTACCAAAGGAGTTCACTATGCAGCTTATGTACTCAGGTGCTTCTGATGGGTCAGAAAATTCTTAACTTAGGGTTAAAATGCAATGTAGATGCTCAAGCCCCAGGGTCCCCAACACAGGACAGCTGACTCAAGTCCCATTAACCGTAGGCTTACATTGCTGTGTAGACATAGCCAGTGAGTCTCAAAGCCCAGGTCAACTGACTGCAGCTCACACTGCAGGGCTAAAAATAGCACTGTAGACATGCAGGCTCTGGCTGGAACTTGGGTGCTAAACCCAGTGACGGGGGTCTCAGAACCCAGGCTCCAGCCTGAGCCCGAACATCTACACTGATATTTTTAACCCACAGCACAAACTCAAAGTCGGCTGATCCAGGCTCCGAGACTTGCTGCTGCGGGTTGTTTTTTTCCCCACTGCATAGATGTACTCTAACACAGCAACTAGACACCTGCGGTTGGCCTGTCCTGGCTGACTTCGGCTCAAGGGCTTGGGCTGAGGGGCTGTTTCATTGCTGTGTAGACTTGAGTTCAGGCTGGAGCCTGGGCTCTAGGACCCTGGTGGGTGTCTGTGTAGACATACCCTAAGAGACGTTTCTCCCTGTCTGTTCCACCACACTACCTGCATTTGTCAGAACTCTTAAATGATGTGCCCTCAGTATGAAGCTGGAAGGAGCTAGACCACAGGGTGTGTTATGGAACTGTTATCAGAAATACGTTTAATGCTAAACCTGACCACTGATAGGGTTATTGTGAATTACCGATATTTCTTAACCACCACCACCATCCTTGTCAGGGTATAGTTAGATGCACCTGTTGTCCAGGCTTTTCACTGAGTTTTAAACTCACAGGTTAGGCATCCCTCTCTCAAAATCATTTAAAGTTATGCTGATGCTGGGGGTTGCAGAATATTTACTTTTAACATCAATAAACAAGACTAAATTCTTTGGGACAGGGATTATATTTTTAACCACGTCAATTCAAGCCATGTAAATTCCACAGTGATGGATGCACTATAAATGCCTTCATTAGTAAGGCGAGAAAAAATAAATAAATTAGTTCAGAGCAAAAGAGATCTCCACGTGCCTAGTCAGCAGGTACTACTATCACCAATACGTCCTAATAAGAGAATATGAAAAAAGTAGATCTATGTTGATTCAATCTATAGATTCAGCAGAAACCTCTCTCCATATATATATATATATATATATATATATATAAACGTTAGGGATGCTACAAGAAGCAAAGAGAGAATAATGAAGGTGAAGATGATCGATAATTAATGATGTAGATAAGGCCACACAAACATCATGTCTGCAGTGTTATCTGAACTCTGCTACCTACAACCTTTTTTGTACACGGCTGTTATCAGCACAGTTCTAGCAACACTGAGATCGTTCGAACGGTCTCCATGGAGCGTTCAATCCTTGGCCTCGCTCCTGAGACGGGCAACAAGTTGGCCAGTTGTGGTGGGCTTCCCCCTACCCCCATCTCCATGTTAAAGAACTAGACAGAGACCCAACAGCATATTTCACATACAGTGGGTCACTGAACGGACATTTTAACAGCTTATAGTCACTATCAGCCTGCAACAGATTTTAAACCGGTGACCTATACATAAAAAGTTGCCTGAACTAGTCAATCCCAATTATTTAAAAAAAAAAAACTGACTATATTTAATAATTATATACAAATCTAGTTAAAATAGCTATATTTTCCTATTCCCGGATCTCACTTCTGAGGCTGAGACAGGTCCTGTACATAAACAGGATGACAGAAACCCCCATCTACAAGATAGAGGGAGGATCCCAACCCTGAAGCAACCCCACCCTAAGTTGGTGCAATTTGCGAATGCTAGAAACAAATGCACACAGATTGCTTAAAGTAGAATAAAAATCTATGTAATTTCTTTTGGGCCAGCTTTACCTCCATGATTGGACTGGATGCAAGGACCTTCTCTTCAATGTTCGTCTCACTGGCAGAGCCACCAACAGATGCGAAGAAGCGCATGGCATATTTGGCAGAGACTGTCTTTCCGGCACCGGATTCTCCGCTTACGATAATGGACTGGTTCTTCTCATCCCTGTGTGTCAGAGGAGAAAGGCTTTTTATAAACTCATCTCCTTGTAAAGCTCTGGGTTGTCTCTCCCACCTTCAATGGCCCTTGCTTTGTGTTTTTGCATCTTCATATGCATCTTAATTTTGTTTTAAGTTTTCCTTATGTGTGTAGATTCTAGGATGAATGAAATATTCACGCTATTGAAAAAAGCATGACCGACACAGTATCAGTACCATAGATTTCCCAGTTGGAAACTTTAAAAAGTTAATGCTTCTGAGCATCTTAAAACAGAATTCCTTTAATCTTACCATCCACTGCTACAATTACAAAGCACCACTGCCTCTTACTGCAGGGAACTAGCATCCTGGCATTTACCCCCTGGCGCTACAGCACTCCAATAACAATAATCCTGCTGTTTGAGATTCCTCCTATCATCACTCAACAGGATTTTGCTGGATATCAGCCACTGACTACTGTGCTCTTGGTCTCTCCCACCCTTCATTCCTTTCAACAACAGAAACTGATGTTTCATCTAAGCATTCCAACAAACAGAGAACTGGACCCACAACAAGGGTGTCCCTGGCCTCTGTTTGTCAGAGGGTGGAGATGGATGGCAGGAGAGAGATCACTTGATCATCGCCTGTTGGGTTCACTCCCTCTGGGGCACCTGGCATTGGCCACTGTCGGTAGACAGGATACTGGGCTAGATGGACCTTTGGTCTGACCCAGTACGGCCATTCTTATGTTCTTATGCAAGTATGTTAATATGCCCTTTAATTGTGGAACTCCTTGCTGTAGGATACTACTGAGATACAACTTAGTACATTAATAAAAAGAGATTAAACATATGTTGTATACTCCTGTTGATTCAAAACTCTACTATCCGAGCCTCTGCATTATCTGAATCACCCTCCTTATCCCCCAGCATGAGATATGTGCTGCAGAGGGACAAGGAAGGGATTCGGATAATGCAGAGGTTCGGATAAGAGAGCAGAGATCCCTGGCCAGCACTGTGAAGAGGAGGAGGAGGAGAAGCCTTCAGAGGCAGAGGAGGCCACCCTGTTGCTGAATGGCTGCTGCAGCCGTGCAGGGAGCGCCTGGCAGCCCCACTGTCATTGGAGGAAGTGAGAACACCTGTGACAGCAGAGCTGTAGAAGGCGGACACGGGGCTGGTGAAACCTGATCCCTGCAGGAACAAGCTGCAGGCAGAAGAGTCCTGGCTGAGGGTCTCAGCCAGGACTGAGTGTCAGCGGCTCCAGAGCAGCAGAAGGAAATTTTAGCACCAGTATAGAAGGTGTATAAATAACAACAGAAAATATAAATGGAAGAGACCTGTTAGAAGATCTAGTCCATTCCACTGCCAGTGCGAGATATAGTGCCCGGGGAAAGGACATATTCGGATATCAAACTGGTAACAGTCACTACTATTTAAACCAAAAGGCAGAGAGAAGATATCACATGATGCTGCAACCCCAGCTTCAGAAGGATTCCTTCAGGCCCTCTGCTTGAAATTATCCTTCCACCCTTACTCTGATCTCTAAAATTAACACGATCATGGAATGAAGTGCTACTCATAGGTTGCCAGGCATCTGGTTTTTTACTGTAATGCCAGGTCGAAAAGGGACCCTGGAGGCTCTGGTCAGCACCGACTGGGCCGTTAAGCGGCCGTTGGCGGTGCAGCGGGGCTAAGGCAGGCTCCCTGCCTGTCCTGATTCCACACAGCTCCCGGAAGTGGCCAGCATGTCCTTGTGCCCCCTAGGTGCAGGGGCAATCAGGAAAACTCCGCACACTGCCCACGCCCACAGGCGCCTGCTCTGCAGCTCCCATTGGCCGGAAACCACAGCCAATGGGAGCTGTAGGGGCGGCGCCTTTGGGCACGGTAGCCTGGCTACCCCTGCAACTAGGAGCCGGACATGCCAGTCGCTTTTGGGAGCTGCACGAAGCCAGGTCAGGCAGGGAGCCTGCTTTAGCCCCGCTGTACTACCAACTGGGAGCCGACGGAGGTGGGAGCTGACGAAGGTAAGAGTCACTTTGCTGGAGCCCAAACCTCCACCTGCATCTTCCCCAGGTTGGAACCCCTTTTGGAGCAGGCACCCCATCCCTCCTCCTGCAACCCAACCCCCTGTCCCAGCCCTGAACCCCCTCCCGCATCCAAACTCCCTCCTGGAGCCCACACCCAGCCCTGAGCCCCCCCCCCCCCCAAACTCCTTCCCAGAGCCCACACACCACGCAACCCCTCCTGCAACCCAATCCCCTTCCCCAGCCCTGAGCCCCCTCCCGCACCCCAAACCCGTCATTGCTGGCCCCACCCCAGAGCCCACACCCCCAGCTGGAGCCCGCACTCCCTCCTACACTCCACCACCTGCCCCAGCTTTAATCCCGCTCCTGCACCCAAACTCCTTCCCAGAGCCCACACCCCGCGCCACCCCTCCCGCAACCCAACCCCTCAGCTCCAGCCTGGAGTCCCCTCCTACACCCCAAACCCCTCATCCCTGGCCAGTGCACTCGCACCCTCCCGCACCCCAACCCCCTACCCCAGCCCAGTGAAAGTGAGTGAGCGTGGGGGAGTGCGAGCGACAGAGGGAGAGGGGATGGAGGACAGGGTGAAGTGCTATTAGACAACATATTGATCTCTCACTTCTGGACTCCCTAGTATGGTGCACTGTGAAATGAGCTATAGGAAGCACTGACTTGAGAGCAGCCACCAAGTTACAGCAGTACCACATTAAACACCTAATAAAAGGAACTGGTAACTATTGCTAGCTCCAGGCACAGAGAGGACGTACCCAATAAATATGACAAGCAGCACTGTTTAGTTGAAGGCCATAACAGTGGCATCCCCGGAGCAAATTGAGGAAGTGATTTAAAGCCGCTAAGGAGGGAAGCACTGCAGTTAAACTGGTGAAAAGATCCGTGAGGGTTGTTATGCTAAGCTTGCTAAAGAACTATTTGCTGGGTTTCCTGTGGAGAGTAATTTGCCACATATAGCATGAAATCAACAGGATCAACACCTATATGTGGAAAGAAAGAAGTGTATTCTCATATGCAAAAGGGAAAGACAGAAAACAAAAGGCTCTGGAATTTGCCCCAAAGTGCAGATGAACAGATTATCCCTTGCTGGGTGAGGGAGAAGAAATGGAAGAAAGAGGTCACATACATAATACATCGATCTGCAACGCTTCTCCTGGATTTTTCCCCTCCTAATGGAAAAGTGTCTCCCTCTGCCAATAAATTCACAAGTGAAGACAGACAAGAATGATTCAGATTAAGGCCAGAAGGGGACCATCATGATCTAGTCGGACCTCTGCACATTGCAGGCCACTAAACCTCACCCACCTACTCCCGAGTTACTGAAGTGCTCAAATCATGATTTAAAGACTTCAAGTTACAGAGAATCCACCATTAACTCTAGTTTAAACCTGCAAGTGACCCGTGGCCCCACACTGCAGAGGAAGGCGAAAAAACCCCAGAGTCTCTGCCAATCTGACCCAGGAGAAAATTCCTTCCCAACCTCAAATATGGTGAGTATGTGAACAAGACCCACCAGCCAACTGGGAAAGAATTCTCCGTAGTAATTCAGAGCCTTCCCCATCTAGTGTTCCATCGCCAACCGTTGGAGATATTTACTACTAGCAGTCGCAGATAAGTCCTGATACTGCGTCAGGAAAATCAGACCTCATGAGCTCAGTGGCGTGTATATAGATGACGTAAAAATCATGTTCAAGCAGCCTGATCAAGGATAAATAATAATTTAACATAAGAGGATGACTGCAGCTGACAAATCCTCACGCCATTCTAAATATCTTTTCGCACCCACAAGGACTGTCACGTAAGACATGGCGCACCTTTTCTTCCACTGCATATTTTACTGTACTCATTTTGCAAACACAAGTTTGCAAGGACAGGATAAAAGCAGCCCAGTACATTATTTCCGACGGCAAAGCCTACTACTACATCTCATCCTGCAGTCTTAATTCACCGAAATGAAACATAAGATAGTCATTAAACAAGTTACAAATTGCTACTGTTCTTCAAAGAAGCAATGTTACCAGCTGAAAGCATGCATTTATTGTGTAGTGTGCAATCAGTTACTGCAGTCTACATTTTTCTATTTTAAGACTAGCCCTATCCAGAAGCATTTACAACCACTGAGTGAAATCCTGGCACCATCAATTTCCATGGGACCAAGATGTCACCCATTCTTTCTAATTGGTTAAACAAAAGGGATTGTGGCAGAGACTCTGTGAAAGAAAACCATGGAGGTCTCTACAGTGTTGAATCTTTTCAGTGTTACCTTAGATGCCCCAAAAATGTGTTCATCGGTTGATTGTAGTTGACAAATTAACTGTATATTATCCTTTTCAATAGGCTTATGTAAAATAAGTTTTAGAAAGTGGTGTAGTCTTATTTTCAGAACCAGTTAAAGGTTTTTAAAATCTAAAGCTGGCTTACTTGTGGTCTCTTACGTGTTGCTAGAGGACTATTGTTTCCTATCAACTACCTACTCCTAGAGTGCCCCTCATATAGTATCTAACGCATCACAGAAACATTTGTTTTGTTTATTTTAGCCATGGAGATGAAACTTAACTGATCTGAGCTTACTGTCTTTTGTCCCCTAATGAAGCCAATAAAGCATTACTGAATGGAGGAATTATAACTGATTTAAAGTCCCCAATCATGATCTATCACAACTTGAAATGAATGGCATATAGCACTGGAGAGACGAAGCCATGATTTTTCCAATAGTATCCAGCAATAAAGTTTAAATTTCTAGTCCTGACAAAGGCCAGTTGCAAGACACCAGATCTTAGAAGCACATATTTCCAGAGAACACACAGGATCTCCCACCTCCTCAATTTTGACATGGGGTTTAGCAGCTGCTCTCCCAGAGATAGCTGGGCATACAGGTGAATGATTTGAGGATACATTTGAAGGCAGAACACAGGGCTATCTAGCTGATATACTGCATAAGTTTCTCGCTCTTGTTCTCAGGACAGGATATAATTGGCCACTATCTGAAGTACACAGGGACTGGGCTGGGGTGGGTGGAAAGGATTTTATGTCCTACTGTCCTGTGATCTGCCAGCATTAAAAATGCTTCTGTGAACCAGTAGCAAGATTTTCCATAAGCGTTTCCAACCACTCAAACTGGACGGACATCCAGGACACTCCCACGGCTACTTATCTAAATACTTTTATGGTGTCCTTCATCAAGGTACCCATTCACCTCCCCTATAATGTGAAGTACAATACAGAAAGTTCACCTTCTCCCCTGCAATGTGATGAAGAAGTGAGATCCCCATTTAGGCAGCTTATATCGCATGCCTTGCACACAAGAAGTGCCCACTTATGTAAAGGGGAATTTTAGGTGTGTAAGGAAAGCAGAACCAGTCCATAGCTTTCAAACAGACAGCATGCTAGAGGAGGCCTGGCAGTGGTGGAGCGTTTTTAGAAGTGTTGAGGATTCTGCCTGGGAGAATCGGATTACAGTGTATGAGGAACATAACTCCAGTGTCAGTCCCCATTACATACCATCTCTGTTTCACTACGAAGCGATTAAAAAGATTGGGTCTGTTCAGCTTAGAAAAGAGACCACTAAGGAGGTCTATCAAATCATGAATGATGTGGAGAAAGTGAATAAGGAAACATTATTTACCCCTGCCCATAACATGAGAACGAGGGGTCACATTAAGAGGCAGCAGGTTTAAAACAAACATAAAGAAGTACTTTTTCACACAGTGCAGTAAACCTGTGAAATTGGTTGCCATGGAATGTTGTGAAGACCAAAAGTATAACTGGGTTCAAAAAAGACTTAGATAAGTTTATCAAGGGCTATTAGCCAGGATGGTCACAGACGCAAACCCACGCTCTGGGTGTCCCGAAGCCTCTGACTACTAGCAGCTGGGACTGAACAACAGGGGTTGGATCACTGAACAATTGCCTTGTTCTGTTCATTCCCTCTAAAGCATCTGGCACTGGCCACTGTCAAAAGACAGGATTCTGGGCTTGGTGGACCCAGTATCCTGGGCGTGGTGGACCCATTCTTGTGGTTTTATTTATACTATTTTGAGTGAAATCACGTGACTGTTTTTCTGTGGAGCACTGCAGTGTGCTTTAAGTGTCCTCTCTGCTCTGGGATCAGATTTCCTAACTTTTGCCTTTACAAGTAATGCAAAGGCCATCTCTAATATACTAGCCCATACATTTTATGATGCTAAGTGGTTAGTTATTAATGGGTGTACCTTCTGTTCTGGGCACAAACGTCATCAAGGACAGGAGACAGTCAAATACTTCACAACCAGAAGCAGGTGGGAGAGAGAACCCAACAGATTTCCTTTCCCTACAAGAAAAGCACCTGCTACTACGGACTTAAGTTCCTGAGGATTATAGCAAGAGTTGGGGCATCTATTGAACCGTGGAAAATAAAACAATCATTGGTCAATAAAGTGTGCTAGCTAAATTCTTTAGCTGCTCTTTGGCAGCATGTAGGCTACGCTGTCTAGCTCACAGACTGCTTCCCCACTGCCATGCAGCTTGCGTAGTTATCTGTACCAATGCAAAGTGGAGATGAAATGCCACCATTCAGATGTGGCTGCATTCTACACTTGCTTTGTACAGGTGTCAATGACTTCACAAGGCAGCAGAGAATCACGTTCAATCACTTTAAACCCTTCTCTTTTCCTTGTTCTTGCTCCTAATCCAGCTGTGGCCTCTTCTGTCCTGCCACTGATGGGGCAAGAGCCTTCTCCTCTTGCCACGTGTCAACGTCTCTGTATTTCTCTGCCTCAGGGACTCTTCATCCCCTCTCAAATCACAGCTGAATGCTTCTTCTCTCTTACCTATTCCTCTTAATCTTTCCTTGTTATTTTTACAATGCTTCCATCATATTATAAGGCATTCAGGGTACAGTTTGCAGGAAAGATGGTACACAAAAGCTGTATTATCTCCCACAAAGATTTGATTTTCTGATACAGATACAATTCTCCACCCTCCCTCAAATTAAAAAGGTGCCTTATGCAGAGTGAAGCTTTGACCAAAAGTCTAAAGCCAGAGAAAAGGAAGTTACCACCAGCAGAGTCTTTGAGAGCCAATTAAGCACGACTTGCAAAATCCAAGTTATAAGGCTACGACCACCAGCAAGACATATCAGAATCTCAGGGCAGGGACTATTTCTGTATTTGTATCCTGTGCAATCCTGAGCACATCCTTGCCACTTAAATATTTTTTTAGCGGGCCACATCTGTCACTACTCTCCTTTCCCTGCAATGTTCCAGGCTGAACTGAGCACTTTTCTACTGTATATAGTTGGGCCATTGCTGCTGCTACCTTCTGAGAATTGTGTGTAATTGCAAAAAAGCAGATTAATGACAGTACATTTAAAAAGACAAAGAAATCAACAACTAAATGTGTGCATGTATATATGTATTTTATAGCAATTAAAATATTTTGAGGATAAAAAGTTCACACACACACACACACACACACATTACTGTACTACGCTGACACTTTAAATCAGATGTCAGAGATGGAATTATTTTTTCTAATGTTTTGTCTAGTCTAGTTTTAAATGTCCCACCTAATGGGGGATTCCATCAATAACTCTTTCAGGAGTCTGTTCCACAAGCTCCGGATCCAGGCCATATCAATGGGATTCAGATTAGATTATGAATTGGCCATTTCTGTAATATTTTGAGTGCTGTTTGCTATTTCTCCTGTCTTTTCTGTTTAAACGTACTGTTGTTCACCCACACATACTGATCCCAGTGGATTACAGTGTGATAAAAGACAGAGCAAACACCATTTGCTGCTAATACAATCAGCTTGTCAGGTCACATTTTTCTGAAGTTTCACAAAGATTTGCCTTAACTGCTGACCCATTCCTGTTCAGAATGAGTCAGCTAGGTTCTCCAGGCCTGTTGAGGTTTTCTGCCCTTTTTTTATTTGAAATACTAGCTACTGTACTAAAAACAATTGTGAGATCACCTGGATCAAATGGTTCTTATCTTTCTAGTTAAACTCTGATTACAAAAGAATGATCAAAGTGACAGTTTCTACAAAAGAAAATGCCTTCTCTCTAAAATTCAGTCAATATTTTCCAATGAACTGATTTTTGTTTTCCTCTGTGGCAGCAATCACTTGTCTGACACATCACACAGTACAGACAGTACATCCCCCTTCCCCAAAGACTGATTCTTGATTAAAGATGCTACTTTAAAATGCAGACAATTCTTTGCACCTAAAACAGGAAAAGAATACCCATGCCACAGAGTATAAGGGAATCAACAGCTGGGGTCCAGAGGAAAAGAATCTAGGGATCACTGTGGACAGTTTGATGGGGGAAAATACCTGCTCAAGGATTAGAAGAGGGAGAGGGGGAGGGACGGGGGAAAAGCAAACAATATGTGGTTGTATTCAGACCATAATAGGCAAAGATTCTGAAAATATATATGCCTGACTTGAAGCTGGGGTTGTAATTCCTAGCTTGAGGAGACATACATGCCTAGCTCTGATCAAACGAATGTGCTCAAAATAGAGCATAGCCGGAGAGGCAAGTCACTCTGAGTATACACCTAATGTCTCAGACTGGTACATGCTTGGGGTGGCTAGCCCCTCCCACCACCACAGCTACACTCTATTGGGTGCCTGAGCTAGCACAGACACGTCTCCTCAAACTGGGAATTATACCTCCAGCTCCAAGTGCACACATGCCCACAGTGACTTGCCCAAAGTTAGAGATGAAGTTTGTGCCAGAGTAGGGAATTGAACCCATGTCCTAGGCTAGTGCCCTAACCACTGGACCATCAACCTAGGGCAGGCACTGGCAGAGCAAGCTTTCCCCGCTGCACCCCCCCCCCATTGATACCTCTCAATATTCTTCTTCTGCAGAAGATTACAGTGGGGATTACAATGGATGAGAAGCTGGATATGAGTCAGCAGTGTGCCTTTGTTGCCAAGAAGGTCAATGGCATATTGGGCTGCATTAGTAGAAGCACTGCCAGCAGATCGAGGGAAGTGATTATTCCCCTCTATTCGGCACTGGTGAGGCCACACCTGGGGTATTGAGTCCAGTTTTGGACCCCCCCACTACATAAGGGATGTGGACAAATTGGAGAGAGTCCAGTGGAGGGAAAGAAAAATGATTAGGGGCTGGGGCACATGAGGGCTGGCTCCAGGCACCAGCTTAACAAGCAGGTGCTTGGGGCGGCCAAGGGAGAGGGGCGGCACCTGCGGCAATTCGGAGGCGGCAGGTCCCTCACTCCCTCTTGGAGCGAAGGACCTGCCGCTGAACTGCCGCCACCGATCGCAGCTTTTTTTTCTTTTCTTTTTTAAATTGCCGCCGCCGATCACGATCGCGGCTTTTTTTTTTTTTGGCTTGGGGCAGCAGAAATGCTGGAGCCAGCCCTGGGCACATGACTTACAAGGAGAGGCTTAGGGAACTGGGCTTATTTAGTCTGCAGAAGAGAAGAGTGAAGGGGGATTTGATAGCAGCCTTCAACTATCTGAAGGAGGGTTCCAAAGAGGATGGAGCTCGGCTGTTCTCAGTGGTGGCAGATGACAGAACAAGGAGCAATGATCTCAAGTTGCAGTGGGGGAGGTCTAGGTTGGATATTAGGAAAAACTATTTCACTAGGAGGGTGGTGAAGCCCTGGAATGGGTTACCTAGGGAGGTGGAGGAATCTCCATCCTTAGAGGTTTTTAAGGCCTGGCTTGACAAAGCCCTGGCTGGGATGATTAAGTTGGGGTTGGTCCTGCTTTGAGCAGGGAGTTGGACTAGAATACCTCTTGAGGTCACTTCCAACCCTAATCTTTTATGATTTATGATTCTATTTCAGATGGATTGCCTCTACTGGCGAGAGGCAAACTCAATCTTTCTATCTGCTTAAACTGCTAGTAAGAAGAGCTGGGTTCAAACCACATATCCCAAATATGGGGGTTTCGGATCTCAAGTTTTGGCTCAGCTCATTATAAAGACAGGGATCATTTGAAAAATGGTCAAACCAACCCAACCCCTCAGATATGATCTCTAGTAGCAAGGTTGCTAGCTGTGATGGTCTTTTAATTTTTGTTTCCAGTAGGAACTCAACCAGGTAATGACCTCCTCACAGGTACATAACCAAACAGCCATTGGATAGTAATGGTTTTTTACTTGCTACTGACTGCGGTGGAACTAGAATCACTGACCTAGAGGTGAAAAGTTCCCTACCCCAATGCCAGTCCCTTTACATGTTAGTGTTTAATTCATCGCTACAGTGCACGGAAAGGTTAATGACAAAGGTTAACGGAGCTTCTTTGTATTCCTCTTCTATCAGTATGATTATTTCAGTTACGCATGCGGCAATAGCCATTAGTTCTGCAGCCTTTAATGCAGAGGTTTTTTTAATCTATGTTTAAGCTGTAAACATGGTATATTTGCAAATTATGCAGAGCTGTAAACATGGTACATTATGCAAAGAGGACTGTAAATCCAAATCCACTTTATCCTGTTTAATAAATGCCCTCAGAGTTTTAACCTCTTTTTATAAACTGCTTAAGTGGGGCACAATACAGGTTACAAATTCTGAACTCCCAACTTCCTACCAGCCCTGTTTCTGCATCACATAAACAATGACATCCTCTCCAGGGTCAAAAATGTATTCTGTCTCCCACGCTGCTCTCTCTTCCTTGGATAAACATTGACATCTGATGACCTGTGTATGATTGAGAAATGGATCAGAACAATTGTCTGAGGGATACAGAAGAGCTCAAGTGGAAGATAAACCTCTTGCAGCCCCAGGCTCACAGAACTTAGGAGAAGTCACAAGAATAAAAAAAAATCTGTGTGTTTGCCTAAATGTTCTAAAAGTTATGAAACACCTAGAAGTCTGCAAAGTTATGTTTCTTCTTCTGAAAGGTTGGCCAAAAGCCAGAAATTCTGGGATCTGTACTGACATCTCGAATGGGCGATTCTCAGCGATGAGGCACAACAGCCACAACTTGAACCCACAGAATTTAATGTTGTTACTTTTCTTTCAACTAAGTGGAAATTGAATCCTTTATTTTTCCCAAAAGTTTTATAATTAAACAGTCACATTTATAGCTCTTCGCACACACACACCCCACTGGCACATACCCTGCCGAACAACACGGAATACAAATACGTACTCTGAGAAAATACCATGGTATTTTTGAAATCCATCCATCCAGAGCAAATAGGACCTTGGTTTCAAAGGAAAACTATCAACTTCCAAATCAAAGCCAGAATTCTTTTTGTTTGTTTGTTATTGGTTGTGGGGTTTTTTGTTTGATTGTCTTTGTCAAAGTTGCTAATAATTGTGGGTGCCTCAACTTTTAGGTGTCAAAGCTTACCGGGGCTCAGTTTCCAAAAAATTCAGAGCACCCACCCACTATTCCTTTAAAGTACTTGGCCCATATATGGTAAATAAAGTCTATCTTCATTACACTAATGGCTATTTTGTTTATTAAAAGGGAGAATTCTAAAAATCCATTTTATTTTTCAGTGTTTTATGCCATTTGTTGATTTTTCTGCATTTTCAAGGACAATGAGAATTGGTGAAGTCACTTTCACGTTCTCATTTCTGCAAATTTACACTCAAACACTTCAGTAGCATATGTATTTCTTCAACACATGGCTTCATTGGGTTGCGTTGTTTAAAAAAAAAAACCCTCATAAAAACACATCTATTGGCCTTCAGTCTTGTAGAAGCATTTGCTGGAAGCTTCAGCACTTCTGAAAAGTCAGGCCGCTTCTTTTTAGAAAATATCTAAATTTTTTGCTAAGATTTGATCTGGTAATGTCTGTTTAAGGTGTCCTCTCAAAGACAGACAGACAGAGACAGACAGACACAATCTCAATTTATCTACCTCAGAAGGGTGAACAGCTGAGTCTGCCTTGGAAAGAGGAGTGTAGAGACTTGAAGACAGACAATTAAACCCACTAAGCCATTCCCCTCCAGTTCTAAGCTGATGTTGGGGGGCGGGGGAGGAAGTCTTTTTAGCTAATACTAATGCACAATTGCTATAACGTATTTCAGTGTAATTTCCCTTCTCTCACACACACAAAAACCTACACACCAAAGTAACACAGATAAAATTTCCTATAACTATGCAAGCCCTCATTTTGCCAATGCAGAGTCAAAATTAGCAAGAATTCCATTTCTGAAGTAGTGTAAACAAATTGGGAACACAACTTCCCTGATTATTACCATGAGTCATACTTCAGTTCATTCTTGTTGCTGAAGATACACCACATATACTGTAGTCTAAAATCCAAAGGAGGTAGATCTGGTTTAGTAGTGATAGCACTTGACTGGGAGCTAGGACTACTGGTTTCTATTTACTGTTCTGACAGCGCTATGGGCAAGACAATCTCTATGCCTCCATTTCCCCAGCTGAATTATGGAGAAAAGAATATTTACGGGTACATATGTCAGGTGGGTGGGAAGGCTTAGTGTTTGTACCATCACCCAAATCAAAGCACTCTGATGTCCTCATATGAAAAGTAGAGCGTACTATAATTATTTAGACAACAGGCCAAAGGAAGAATGAAAGTAATAGATTTTCTCCATTCATTTTTAAAACTACCTGTCCAGCGATCTGAATTTCTATAGACATAATGGCATAAAAATGCTAAAAGATTCCAGTATCCAAATGTTGTGGTGAAGAAAGTACAGCAGAACCTGAGAGCTACGAACACATCGGGAATTATTGTTCGTAACTCTGAAACTGAACAAAAGGTTAGGGATGTTTTTTCAAAAGTTTAATACTGAACATTGAGTTAATACAGCTTTGAAACTTTAGTATGCAGAAGAAAAATGCTACTTTCCCCCTTTTTTTTAATAGTGTATGTTTAATACAGTGCTATACGGTATTTGCTTTTGGGGGGGAGGAGTCTCTGCTGCTGCCTGGGTGTGTGGTTGACTGGTTCATAAATCTGATGTTTGTAACTGAGGTTCTACGGTAAAATCCAGGGTTTGAGGAAGTCTAACAAGTGAGAAAAGGATCCCTCCCACTCAGCTGCTGGTTCTAAATGGATAGCTGCTGATTACTCTACTCTGCATTAAAGAAATATGTTCCCCATTAGTTTAACAATCTTTAATCTGCTGCAATACAGAGAAAATACAGCTCATCAATTCTAATGCACCTCCAGGGTTTCTCTAAAAAGGACACTGAGTCCAAGCTATAAACCTACATAATTTCCTCTGATGGCAACTCCATTACGCATTGGATACGCCATCTGAGGAAACCCTAGTATTGAGAAAACTAGAGAGAGTTTTCATGCTTCCTGAATATTTCTTTTACATACAACGTTAAAAGTGTCAAGTTCTAACTAAAGCTTTCCTCCATTTTCACTCTGGGACCAGTCCTGGCAGTAGGGTGTAAAAACTCTGGCCTCAAGGACCTCCCCCTGCTGCGATAAACTGACTCAATGTCAGCTCAGTTCTAAAACCAGCCTTTTGATTTTAATCAGAGAACAATGAAAGCATTGATGACAATTTTCAGCTCCAGAACATTTTCTTTAATAAAATATATGAAGCCAGAACTTTCTGGCCTCTGTAATCTAATACAAACTAGCCGAGCTCCCCCCAAGATCTCCACAGCTGGCAGGGATGGAGACAATCACTCTAAACAAGTTAAATGTTTAAAGCCATGTTGTCCAACCACGGAGCCTTCACCCCCACCCTTCTAAGCCACATCTGTAGACCTTGTATTCCCTGACCGCAAGAACCAGGAGAGTCTAGAACCTCGAGGGGAAGGGAGAGGTAAATTCAAGCCCATGATTCTTTCCCTTCCCACCACCAGCAGTAGAGAAAGGCTGGCATAGTGGGGGAATGCACACTTCTCCCTTTTCCAGCCCCTACTCTGGCACAGGACTCGAAGTGTATATCTACACTTCAAGTTTTTGGAATTTTTGGAGTTTTTGGAAAGTGTAGGGGACAATTTCCTAATGCAAGTGCTGGAGGAAACAACTAGGGGCAGAGCTCTTCTTGACCTGCTGCTCACAAACCGGGAAGAATTACTAGGGGAAGCAAAAGTTCATGGGAACCTGGGAAGCAGTGACCATGAGATGGTCGAGTTCAGGATCCTGACACAAGGAAGAAAGGAGAGCAGCAGAATACGGACCCTGGATTTCAGAAAAGCAGACTTTGACTCCCTCGGGGAACTGATGGGCAGGATCCCTTGGGAGGATAACATGGGGGAGAAAGGAGTCCAGGAGAGCTGGCTGTATTTTAAAGAATCCTTATTGAGGTTGCAGGAACAAACCATCCCGATGTGTAGAAAGCATAGTAAACATGGCAGGCGACCAGCTTGGCTAACAATGAAATCCTTGCTTATCTTAAACGCAAAAAAGCAGCTTACAAGAAATGGAAGCTTGGACAAATGACCAGGGAGGAGGATAAAAATATTGCTCAGGCATGCAGCAGTGAAATCAGGGAGGCCAAATCACAATTGGAGTTGCAGCTAGCAAGGGATGTTAAGAGTAACGAGAAGGGTTTCTATAGGTATGTTAGCAACAAGAAGGTGGTCAGGGAAAGTGTGGGCCCCTTACTGAATGGGGGAGGCAACCTAGTGACAGAGGATGTGGAAAAAGCTAATGTACTCAATGCTTTTTTTGCCTCTGTCTTCACAAACAAGGTCAGCTCCCAGACTGCTGCACTGGGCAGCACAGCATGGGGAGGAGGTGACCAGTCCTCTGTGGAGAAAGAAGTGGTTGAGGACTATTCAGAAAAGCTGGACGAGCACAAGTCCATGGGGCTGGATGCACTGCATCCAAGGGTGCTAAAGGAGTTGGTGGATGTGATTGCAGAGCCATTGGTCATTATCTTTGAAAACTCATGGCGATAGGGAGAGGTCCCAGATGACTGGAAAAAGGCTAATGTAGTGCCCATCTTTAAAAAAGGGAAGGCGGAGGATCTAGGGAACTACAGCCCAGTCAGCCTCACCTCAGTCCCTGGAAAAATCATGAAGAAGGTCCTTAAGGAATCAATTTTGAAGCACTTCGAGGAGAGGAAAGTGATCAGTAACAGTCAGCATGGCTTCACCAACGGCAAGTCATGCCTGACTCACTTAATTGCCTTCTGTGATGAGATAACTGGCTCTGTGGATGAGGGGAAAGCAGTGGATGTGTTATTCCTTGATTTTAGCAAAGCTTTTGATATGCAAAAAGAAGAACAGGAGTACTTGTGGCACCTTAGAGACTAACAAATTTATTAGAGCATAAGCTTTCGTGGACTACAGCCCACTTCTTCGGATGCATATAGAATGGAACATATAATGAGGAGATATATATACACACATACAGAGAGCATAAACAGGTGGGAGTTGTCTTACCAACTCTGAGAGGCCAATTAATTAATTGGCCTCTCAGAGTTGGTAAGACAACTCCCACCTGTTTATGCTCTCTGTATGTGTGTATATATATCTCCTCATTATATGTTCCATTCTATATGCATCCGAAGAAGTGGGCTGTAGTCCACGAAAGCTTATGCTCTAATAAATTTGTTAGTCTCTAAGGTGCCACAAGTACTCCTGTTCTTCTTTTTGCGGATACAGACTAACACGGCTGTTACTCTGAAGCTTTTGATATGGTCTCCCACAGTATTCTTGCCACCAAGTTAAAGAAGTATGGGCTGGATGAATGGACTAGAACGTGGATAGAAAGCTGGCTAGATCATCGGGCTCAACGGGTAGTGATAAATGGTTCCATGTCTAGTTGGCAGCCAGTATCAAGCCGAGTGCCCCAAGGGTTGGTTTTGTTCAATAGCTTAATTAATGATCTGGAGGATGGCGTGGATTGCACCCTCAGCAAGTTTGCAGATGACACTAAACTGGGAGGAGTGGTAGATATGCTGGAGGGTAAGGATAGGATACAGAGGGACCTAGACAAATTAGAGGATTGGGCCAAAAGAAATCTGATGAGGTTCAACAAGGACAAGTGCACAGTCCTGCACTTAGGACAGAAGAATCCCATGCACTACTATAAACTAGGGACCGAGCGGCTAGGCAGCAGTTCTGCAGAAAAGGACAGAGGGGTTACAGTGGACGAGAAGCTAGATATGAGTCAACAGTGTGCCCTTGTTGCCAAGAAGGCTAACAGCATTTTGGGCTGTATAAGTAGGAGCATTCCCAGCAGATCGAGGGACGTGATCATTCCCCTGTATTCGGCATTGGTGAGGCCTCATCTGGAGTACTGTGTCCAGTTTTGGGCCCCACACTACAAGAAGGATGTGGAAAAATTGGAAAGAGTCCAGCAGAGGGCAACAAAAATGATTAGGGGGCTGGAGTACATGATTTATGAGGAAAGGCTGAGGGAACTGGGATTATTTCGTCTGCAGAAGAGAAGAATGAGGGGGGACTTGACAGCTGCTTTCAACTACCTGAAAGGGGGTTCCAAAGAGGATGGATCTAGACTGTTCTCATTGGTAGCAGATGACAGAACAAGGAGTAATGGTCTCAAGTTGCAGCGTAGGAGATTTAGGTTGGATATTAGGAAAAACTTTTTCACTAGGAGGGTGGTGAAGCACTGGAATGGGTTACCTAGGGAGGTGGTGGAATCTCCTTCCTTAGAGGTTTTTAAAGTCAGGCTTGACTAAGCCCTGGCTGGGATGATTTAGTTGGGGATTGGTCCTGCTTTGAGCAGGGGGTTGGACTAGATGACCTCCTAAGGTCCCTTCCAACCCTGATATTCTATGACTCTGATACACTGCAATGTAAGATCAGGGTTAGTGGGACTTGAGACAGCCGACCTCTGTAAGGAAACCGTGAGCTTGAGCATCTATATTGTATTTTATCCTTATGTTAAGGCTTTTCTTACCAGTGCTCGAACCTAGGGCTCTGCCCACCCTGCTTGTTACCAGGAACAGCTCGCTTTGCAAAAGGCTTGATTGATTAAATAGAGAGTATGAAAGAACAAAATGCTGTTTAAAATATACATTAAAATATCACTGGAAACTTCCTATCTTGACACTATAGATCAGCTGGGAGGCTGCATGGCATACACTTTTCCCAAGCACATCTCAGAAGTTTTGAGACTTCCAGGTAGCAGGTGTGAATGATACAGGTGTGAACAATACAGATATTGTCACAGGTGACAACTGTGACAGTGATGTGGAGTAGATGAGATAGGAGGAGGGGCAGGGCGCAAGTCCTGTTCATGCAGCATGCAAAGAAAAACAGCTCTTGAATTCAAGCCTTAAATTGCTTTATTTTCCTCATCTTTACCCCCTCCCCCCGAAAAGATCTATTTTTTCTGCACACATCACAAAACCTGGGGGGGAGACAGGCATTGCAGAGTTCAGCTGAGATGAAAATCTCAATCATTTCAATTTAGATTTTTAGACAAATACATTCCTGGGGTTAAACCTCCAGGACTAACATCCTCTGACAATTGACAGTTGCTTTTCAAGCTACCCACAGGCAAGCACTTGTGTGTAATTTACTGTTATTTACATTTGTACTGTGAGCAAGCGTCTCAGTACTGCAGTGAGGGGCACTCTGTTTATTGATTTTTTGTAATCGTCATAATGTATGTGTATGAATGCAATGCTCTAAGTGGGGCCAAGCAAGCGCAAGGTTGTAAGAACACCCCAGGCGCAGCAGCTGTCCCAACCCTTGCAAATGAAGTATTTGATACACCATATTCATCAGTACAGAACATGTAGAGTCTTTTTGTCTACCTGCTTAGGAAGACCAAGTTGCTCTTGCAAACTCATCTCAACATGGCGTATTCAGTTAGATTTCTACTGTTACAACCATGTGCTGTATCTGCTGTGCTAACCGGGAGCCATATGAACTCTTTTGTATGTAAATCTGCAGAACACCCCGTGGCATTCCGCACCTCAAAGCAGCACCCTGGAAACCCCATATTCACCCCATCATATAATTGTGATATTTCATACAAAGAATGCCATGTAAGAGATCATATGAAACCCATTGCTCTGTCCAAATATGTATATTGTTAGTTCCAGGTTGTAACCCTGGTTAGTTCCAGGTTGCCCAGCCCCAGGCCTCACCCCCACTCAACCCCTTCCCCCAAGGCCCCACCCCCTCCCCGCCTCTTTCCACCCCTGCTCCGCCTTTTTCCCATCTCTTTCTGCCCCCTCTCCCAAGCGCGCCCCATCCCCGCTCCTCTCCCTCCCTCCCAGCACCTCCTATATGCCGCGGAACAGCTGAGGCACGGTGGGTGGGAGGCGCTGGGGGGAGAGAGAGCGCGTGGCTGCTGGTGGGTGCTAAACACCTGCTCATTTTTTTCTGTGGCTGTTCCAGCCCTGGAGCACCCATGGAGTCAGTGCCTATGACCCAGGGTATCCCGTCACACCCCTAAGGTAGTTCGTGGACTCAACAGTCACACAGTTACTCAATTTTGGAGTCAAAAAGGGTGTTCCTATTTCAAAAAGCAGAAGCAGGGCAAGCAGGGAGAGGAAGGGTAAAGACAGTTCGGCAGGCACCCTATGAGGGACTATTGTTTGCAACAAATGCAAGTGGGAGAGTTTTAGAAGCTCATCAGAAGCAGGGAAAGTGTAACCTCTGCTACAAGGAGAAAAGCTGTAAGAGGCAGCAAGTAAATAAGGCCAAAATGATTAATAGTTGCTGGGGTTTGGTCTTTTCTAAAAGGGAGATCACTAACAGGAGGTTAACACACAAGTTAACAAGCTGAGCCAGAGGTCATGAGGCCAAATTACCAGCAGAGAGACAAGTTAAAGAATACTTTCAATGTACTGAAATCACCACTGCCTAATAGAAGTCATACTGAATTGCAGAAAGCACTGGCAGAAGTAGTATGAGAACCACTGAGAACTCATACTAGGGCAAGAAAGGTCTGGAAACCTAGTGTCTTTTTTTAAAAAAAGGAGAAGAAAAAGGAGATGCAGGGAGTCCCAGACCAATAAATGAATGCACAGTACATTTCTAGACAAATAAATAAAGCTGATTACTAGTGAGATTTTAGAGGAAAAGCAGTAATAAACAGTAACTCATATGCAACTAGTTTATCAAAGACAAGTGTCATAACTATAAAGGGAAGGGTAACAGCTCTCCTGTGTACAATACTATAAAATCCCTCCTGGCCAGAGACTCCAAAATCCTTTTACCTGTAAAGGGTTAAGAAGCTCAGGTAACCTGGCTGACACCTGACCCAAAGGACCAATAAGGGAACAAGATACTTTCAAATCTTGGGGGCGGGGGAAGGCTTTTGTTTGTGCTTTTTGTTTGGGAAGTTCGCTCTTGGGACTGAGAGGGACCAGACATCAATCCAGGTTCTCCAAATCTTTCTGAACAAGTCTCTCATATTTCAAACTTGTAAGTAAACAGCCAGGCAAGGCATGTTAGTTTATCTTTGTTTTCTCAACTTGTAAATGTACCTTTTGCTTGAGTGTTTATCTCTGTTTGCTGTACTTTGAACCTAAGGCTAGAGTGGGGTCCTCTGAGCTCTTTAAGTTTGATTACCCTGTAAAGTTATTTTCCCATCCTGATTTTACAGAGAGGATTTTTACCTTTTTCTTTAATTAAAAGCCTTCTTTTTAAGAACCTGATTGATTTTTTCTTGTTTTTAGATCCAAGGGGGTTGGAGCTGTATTCACCAGGAGTTGGTGGGAGGAAGGAGGGGAATGGTTAATTTCTCCTTGTTTTAAGATCCAAGGGGTTTGGATCTGTATTCACCAGGGAATTGGTGAAGGTCTCTCAAGGCTACGCAGGGAAGGGAAGTAGCTTTGGGATTGTGGCAGCGGACCAGATCTAAGCTGGTAGTTAAGCTTAGAAGTTTTCATGCAGGCCCCCACATTTGTACCCTAAAGTTCAAAGTGGGGAAGCAGCCTTGACAACAAGTTATGGCAAAGAATAGTGAGAAATTTATTGGATAAAGGAAATTCAGTGAGTATCAAGTTCATCTTAACTTTACCAACACATTTGACGTAGTTGTACATGCAAACTTACAGGCAAACTAGAGAACTGTGGCTTAACACAAAGGTGGATATAGAGTGGACTGAAGACATTCAGTTTTGGAATAAGCAAGTGCAATGCCATTGAAATCAATGGGGTTAACATCAAGGATGAATTGGGACCAGAGAATATTTAACATGAAAGAGAGGGGAGGAGGAAGAGATTCACTGGGAGGGATCTCCAAAAACTCCGGTGAATATTAATAAAATGGAACAAGATCCTGGAAAACAGGCTGATAGCAATAAAACAAGATTAAATCTGGGTGCACTGAAAATGGTAATAATCAAAATGCATAAAAATATTGCTGAGTAAGGGACTACTGAATAGGCAGTAGTACCACAGGATAGGTTCTGGGAGAAATAGCAGAAGATAAATTGAACGAGTCAACAATGAAGTCACAAAAATAGGCAGGCGAGAGAATTGTATTAATAGGAGTATGACATATAAAACAAAGAAAATTATTCTCATCTACTTAGCGCTGGTTGGGCCTTCCCAGGAAATGCTGTATTATATTTGGAGGCAAATGACAAATTTTAAAGAGAGACAGAAAAGAAGGAAAGACACAAAAGACAAATGGAGAGACTTCAGAAGGGGGTTGGCAAATGAGCCAAGCAAAGAGATATGTAGAGATCTGCATGAATTCACTTTGGGGAAAAGATGACTGAGAAAACCAAGAAAAGAGTGTGCAAAACCCCACAGGATATTACAAGAAGACAGGAACCATTATTTATTGAGGACAGAAAAAGTAGCATTAAGGCTTCAGCTGTAACAAGGAAGATTTCAGACAAGAGATAAGAAACACTGTTAGAGCAGATAAGCAGCAGAACAACCTGACTAAGGAGGCTGGAGACAAGTCAGGACACATCTATCTGGGTTGGTTTAGTGACGAACAAAAAAGCAATCACATCACAATAGTGTGAAGAAAGGTCAAGGTGAATCAGTAGAGATCCCTTCCAACCTGTAGCAACATACAGGCATTTCACCAACACGTGGAGACACAAAGGAGTCCCAGCATCATTGGCCACTTCCAATTTAGTCCTGCTTACAAGCAGCGTTAAATATACCATGTGGCGGAACAATCCTTGAAAGAAAAATCATATGGTCCCAGCCAAGTTTTCCTACTCACCATCAGCATGTGAAAGACTTGTGGAAGGGAAAGAAAATTTTGCCTCCATCTCCCTATCCTTCCCCTCATAGGCCTGCAGGGTCCCTCTGCAGTGCAAGGTTCCCACCTCTCCCTTGCTCCCAAGCTCTGTAGGCTGCCTAGGGCCAAGTCAGACAGCCTCACTTTGGCACAGCACATGCCTTCCGTGAACTTTTAATCTCCCAAAACACGATCTGGGGAGTGGATTTTGTTGAGAGGTAGCATGGAGAATATACACCCCAATTAGTCAATACAAAAACAGCCTAACTAACTGTACCATGATTGCATTAATTTCTTATGCTATGAATAATACTGTAAAGGAGGGAGGAGTTCTCCTAATTGAAAAGAAAAAAGGCTAGTACACTATTGATTAGAAGATGGACTTTGAACTGCAGAATTACCATTCATGTCAGTATTAAACAGCTAAATCAAGTATGGATATGTTTAAACACTTTGATTCACTGGTGTATTGGGATAGGAGGAGGTTCAGCATATCATTTGTGGCTTGGCTTTGACCTGCCAACTCAAATTCTATAACGAAAAATCAAAGAATTCTGAAAGAACACAACAATGTTCACACTTTTATATGCCATGCTCTTTTGTTAACTGCTATTAGTTAAATAACTCAACTTGGCTAGTTAGCGAAGAGAAACATTTTCCAGTGAGGTTTCCATCTCAATTAAGTCCAGTGTCTACAAACAAGATCATGAGTTTAACATGGTGGAAAAAAAACACAAAGGGGGGGGGGGGGGGGGAAGGATCAGGTTACATTTAGTAAAAAAACCCAACTAGGGAAAAGTTTGAGTACTGAAAAGATCTGCCCAAGACAAAGATTAGAGCTCTTATTCCATCCCCTCTCATGTCATGATTCATCAACAGGACACTGTTCTGCTCCACTCACTGTCTTCCTGGTAATTTTCAGCTTACCTACTATCTCGTTAGCATAGCTTCATAGTTTGCATTCCTAAGCTAGCTCAAACCTACCAGTCATGTCTTGATAAGACAGACTACTAGGCTGGGAAGTCAAACAAGCAGGCCATCATTCCATCTGTTACGAATGGCTGGATGGCTAACTTTAGATAGAGAAAAAGCAGCAGTTTAATATACCCCCACTAGATCAGTTCTGTCAACTCCTCCAGTAACAGACACAGGCCCGAACAAACCCACTGCTTTGCCACTAACACTAAGAAGTGCTATTTATGATAGCCAGAATGAGATTACAAATACAGGGCACCCTCTTTGCTGTGCTATCATTATAAGGTTACCAACAATAGGATATTATCCTCTTGGCCTCCAACTTGAAGAAGGCCCGTCTCCAAGGTACATCTTAGCTATAATGAGAAAAAGTCTCAGCCTTTGGGAGCACCCATTAATGGGAGGGGGGGGGGGGAATCAGTATGGATAAAAGCAAAGACAAAAGAATGCACAAATATCCTGAACCCAAGTTCTCCTGAACCTAATCATCTCAGTATGATTTTTCTCCTTCAACTTTTCAGTTACTGAGGTAAAAAATAAATAAAGACACTGAAGAATCTTAGGATTCACTAAAAACAGATTAAGTTAACATTATTCAGGGGGCCATCCGAGGTCACCTATACAACCTTCACTGAAACCATCAGCTTTAAGCATAGCTGCTCAACACCTGCAACGCAGTCTTGCCAATGATGTCCACGCAGAAATCTGAGGGAGCTTAAAAAGACCGAATTCCTCCACCTTTTAGGCCCATTTTAGTCACTATGGCCCTGATTCTGCCCCATCACCACATATTCTCTGCTGATGAAATTCACCTGTGCCAACTCTCAGCACAGGAATAAATTTCACCCCATGTACATAACAATACATATCCAAGCCACAGAGAGGCTTAATTGAGAAGGCTGAGCTCGGATTAATGAATTCCTGTGTCAGCGCTGACACAGCCTCTCCTGTGTGGCCTTGAGCAAGTCACTCACCTCTCTTTCTCAGTCAGACAGCATTAAAGAGATAATACCTCCCCTGTCACACAAGGTTGTTGCAGGGATAAAGTAGCTCTAAGAAGCATTAGGAGTAGATGAAGTGTTTTGAAGATGAGAAGTGCTTAGTACCATTATCTGTACTTAAACTGAAGCCACAAAGCCAGGGCTGGAGCTGCCACACAGCTAAAACTGGCCATCAGGTAGATGGAAAGACTTAATTGCAGGAGGGTATGGAAGAAACGGTAGCAGGGACACAAGTGATATGCTTTCCTACATTACTTAAGAAGATAAGAACGGCCATACTGGGTCAGACCAATGGTCCATCTAGCCCAGCATTCCATCCTCCAACAGCAGCCAATGCCGGCTACTTCAGAGGGAATGCACAGAACAGGTATTCATCAAGTGATCCATCCCTTGTCACCCATTCCCAGTTTCTCGCAAACAGAGGCTAGGGTTGTTGCAATGGCACATGGGAAATCCACAAAGCAATGCTTTTTCCGACAGTACCATTTAATCAAGTCCATGCTTATTGCACTTTGCACCATGGTTGTACCAGTGTGCTCTGTAGGACGCTGGAAACAACTATATGATAGGACCCAGGACTTTTGGATACAGTCCACATTCAAAGCACTACATTGTGGCATGGAGCTTTGAGGTCTGTCTAGATGAACGCAGCTGCAATATTTTTGGTTTTTCATCTACAAGGAAAAATCTAGATGTGAGCTGAAGGCCTCAGTCCAATGTTTGTAAGACTCTGGGACTGCTGTTCTCTATGCACACAAGGCACTGTGAACGACAGACATCCAAAACAACTGACTCTTGCAACATTATTTTTTAAAAGAACAGACAGCAGGTCAAAGAACACCTTTAATGGGTGAAATTAACCCCCATGCAGAGGCAACACAAGACGTATGAACCAATTATCCTCCACTCAAGTTCTATTTTCAGGGTTTTAATGGGGGAACAGATCTCGTACCGACCCTCTGCACGGGAGTGAATATTCACTCAAAGATATTATCTAATGTCTTTCAATTAATTTGTATTTTTAACATCTATTTACTAATCACTGGTTTGAAAAGTATATTATATAGTGCACCATAGATACATTTGCACTCAGACACAGCTTGTCCCCATCGGAGGTCACTAAGACGAGCTTTGTTACAGTACAGAGTTCTATCACACTCAGCAAGTCTTCTCCCAACATTAGTATTATTTGTGTTCATTGCCTGCACTTTCATCAGTTTCAAAGGCTAGCTCTCTCCGTGCCTTTTCACACATCATCATCATCATCATCAGGGGTTTGTTCTGAAACTTATTTTGCATCATTTTGATAATCAGATCAGGAAATAGGGGTGCACCGAAAGCTTCGCTGGACTAATATCTTGCAAGGAAAGTTTCTCAAAACAGCGACATGCCAGGTAAACTCAGGTGCTTACAGCTTTGAACCATTCTGGATGCAGAAGGCAGACAAAACTAAGGGTACGTCTACACTACCCGCCGGATCGATAAATTGATCCCCGATCACTCTGCCGTCAACTCCGGAACTCCACCATGGCAAGAGGCAGAAGCGGAGTCGACGGGGGAGCAGCGGCCGTCGATCCCGCGCCGCGAGGATGCGAAGTAAATGATTCTAAGTCGATCTAAGATACGTCGACTTCAGCTACACTATTCTCGTAGCTGAAGTTGCGTATCTTAGATCGATCCCCCGCAGTGTAGACCAGGCTTAATACATCTTAGGTTTGGATATTCCTGGCACAGCGGTCAAAATCCGGAGTTATTCCTCAAGGATGAGGAGCAGGCAGTGTTGAGAATGTTCCCTCATTAGCACTGAGCCAGCTCTAGTTATTGGATTCCTAGATGGCACTGAAGCCTGGAAACTTACATTAGCAACCCAGTCATTCATAACCATTGGCTAGAATAAGTGGCCGTGATAAGGGAAGAGAAATTGTTAAGTACAACAAAATGTTCGAAGAGAACATAGTCCAAGTGGAAGATATACACATACCTGTATACTGCTGTATGTTTATTTATACACATTCCCATTTTAAGCTAACAGCCCCTTTGCATCAATAAAACGTTTCCCACATTTGTCAAGATGAATAAAAACAATGCTTCATTATGGAGCAAATGTCTTTGTTTAATGATGATTAGTAATGTCTCTTCTTGAAGAGACTCTGAAGCCATGAATCATTTACACGCATTTGAGCGGAATAATTAGAACCTAGAGCAATCATGCTGCGAGAGGTTTTTTAAATGTGTGTTTTGCTTTTAAACCTCCCTCTGTACACTTTTTAAAATCCATACTTGTTTTAGCATTTGACCAATTATATCAAAACACACTTTTGGCAAATGAACAAAATGCTAAGAAAGGCACCAAATGCAATAATGCCATCCCACCTTCAAAAAATTAAGTTAATCATAAAATCTAAACGTTCCAAAATCATGACAATTCTGATCAAACTATGAAACAGGTCCTGTCAATTCACAAGTTAATACTTTGTGATGCAATTGTCAAAACGCAGAAATATTTACCAATGTGATCACACGAATGACAAATACTATGCATTTACCTAGATCCTCCTGCCCAAACAGCTTGATAACATTCACGTATTAACCCACACAACACCAGTATTGTAGGTAAGTATTATTAGTCCCTTTGCTTTTTACAAAAAGAGATAGACATACAGACACTTATCCACAGGAAGTCCATGGCAGAGTGGGCAATAGAAGACGTATTTTTGACTTCCAGCTGTGTTTTAGCAACAAGAACATTACTTCTTACCCCGAGATTCATTCTCTAGTATAAACATTTTTTTTCACTCCATGCACCTGAAGAAGTGAGTTTTTTACCCACAAAAGTTTATGCCCAAGTAAATCTGTTAGTCTTTAAGGTGTCACCGGACTCCTCGTTGTTTTTGTGGATACAGATTAACACGGCTACCACTCTGATACTTACTCTCTAGTATGATCACCTAGTTTACAATCACTGGCTTCCTCAGATTGGAGGATGCCAGTGATTGTAAACTGAGCACGAAACAGTGTTATGCTATATAGACAACTCATTCCCTTCTGGGTGAGTGTAGGGACAGCAAATCTGACAAACAGAGTAAGAGAAAAGTCACCACCTCTGTATTATACAGGAAACACAAGCTGCAATTCCGAGAGTGAATGCTTTTTTCAGAGGCATGTTGATCTCGCCTACCCTCCTGAGGGCATTGTGGGGATTAGTGTTTATAAAGTGCTTTGAAGACGAAAATTGCTACGCCAGTATAAAATAGAATGCTGCTTAGCACATCCTCCGTGGGGCAGAAGGTTTGATGGAATCTCTCACTTTCTTCACTCCCTATCTCAAAGTTTCCATATTGCAATAATACAGGTGCAGCTCTCTCCACAGCACACATCCCTGCTACTGCTTCAGTCAGCCAAGGGAGCTATGCTACAGTAAGCACTCCCTTCCCTAAAGAGCTGGGCACGCTGCCTTCTGTCCCAAAGACCTCAAGGCAGAGGTCAGAAGCCAAACTCTGATCCACTGTGTGGCAGTAGTGCACTGCCACCAGGCTACTGACATTGGCTTGGTTGATCACACCCATTGTCACTGAAATGACCAACCCAGCTGTGGGTTGTAGGACAACTTTTTACAGCACAGTAAATGCTGGTCTCCAACAGCTAATAAATAATGGTTTTAGCAGGTCCCTTGATGGGAGAGGAGGGAACAGTCCCCACTCTATTACACATGAAATACTTAAAGCTTAACATTTTCTAAGACTGAAATTTAATAGTATCTGCACTGGAGGATGTTACTTGCTTATCTTTCACATGAAAGTATCCCAAAATGATTCATAGCCAAATGCAGCGGATTAGACTGACTGATATTTCAAGCCTGACCAATCATTCGTTTGTGTGGGCAGCAGGGGTGAAAGTAACTTAAAAGTCTTATCGGTACGAGGGCCCAGCTCCAGGGCCTCGGGCAGAAGGGGCAGGGCTGGGGGCCGGGGGCCAGCCTCCCCCAGCCAGCCCTTCCGCAGTGCCCAGCTCGCGCCGCCCAGGGCTCCGGCAGTGATTTAATGGGCCCAGGGCTCCAGCCACTGCAGCAGTGGCCGGGAGCCCCAGGCCCTTTTAAATCGCTGGGCCCCGGGGCAGCTGTCCCCTTTGGACAGACAGCCCCTTCCCTGTACATTTTTTCTTGACAAAATATAAATGAAGGTGCGTTGCTGGCAGACCAGCTCAGGGTAAAGCAACAGGCAATTCACCTGTGTATGAATCTCAGAGGAATATCAAGAGGCACTGTAATGTGTTTTAATCAATCCAAGGGTAAAATGTAACTGTATTGTTAAGATTGTCTATATCCTGCTTATTGGCTATTACACATGCCCTGTGATAGATAACCCTAAGATCAAAAGGAAATACTAATGTTATTGTACCCACTTGTCTGTTTCCTGTGATTGCTATCCTTGTACTTCATTAACCTCTCAATATAGAGATGAGAATTTTAGTGTGCCAAACTTCATGAATACTAATGAATGATACTTGTGATGGGTCCACTTATCCACCCCTATTGTGACGAATGGCAATTGCATTATGTAAAACATTGTAACTGGATTACTTGGGTATGCATAGGAAGTAAAATGTTAAACTTCAAAGCACAGGTCTGTACATTCAACAATGGAAACCCACAACTTTGTCTGTAAAGCGGGAGCCCATGTTGTGCTGAAGAGACTTGTCAGATTGTTTTCAACTATAAGCAGCAGCCTAGGGAGCAAGCCTTTTTATCTCTGGACTGATGAATTCTGAATGGGAGAATGCTGAACAAAAAGGACCTAGATTGCCACCAATTTTGGGAAACCCTGAAAAACTTATGGAGACATTACATCTTTGCATCATTTGGACTACAAACTGTAATTCACCTATAATGTATTTTACATGCTTTCACCTCTCAATACTCTTTCTCTCTCTCTCCCCTTATATAATACATCTTTAGTTCAGCTTACTAAAGGATTGGCTGCAGCATTGTCTTTGGTGAGATCTGAAGTATACCTTGACCAGGGGGTAAATGACTGGCTCTTTGGGGTTGGAAGAACCTGATATAGTGTGATTTTTGTTTTTAATAACTTTTTATCATTAAGTCCAGTTTGTCTGAGTGGTAAGATTGGCTGGAGAGCTCAAGGTGACTGCCTGTGGCTCAATGGTAAGGCTAATATAGTGATCCAGGAGTCCACATTTGTTACTGGTTTGGTGAAATCTAATTGTAGAATATATCACCCCCAGTTTGGGAGTGTCTGCCCAGTTTCCTGACAGTCTGACCTAATATCGGCACGTATAGCTGTGAGCCACACCAGACAGCATGACAAAGAGATTTCTTTTTACCCACTGGCAAAGCAAGAGGCAATGTAAATATAATGGTGAGCATGAATCGAAAGGGGCCAAGTTCATGAGGTCTAGCTAGTGTTTTGCTCTCACCCGATAAGATGTACCATCTTTGTCTCAGTGGGTGATTTGCCGTATGCAGAGGGCCAGCACAAGGCCTATGGAACATTTAGTTTGAGGACTCACATGGGACTGGAGTGATGCCCAGACCCTCCACACAAGGATTAGTTGAATTATACATCAGTGGAGCTGTGTGGTCAACTCCACAGACATTAATGGAGAAATAGACCCTCAGAGCTAGAGAAAATAAACTGCTGTCCTTGAAAAGCATTTGGACTGTCTGCTTGACTTAGAGTGTTTTTCTATAGATCTCTTATGATGTCGGGGGTACTGCACGCAAGTCACATGGGCTGGAATAACCTGTCCTTCCATCCTTATCCAGTAGTATTGATAGGCGCATAGTGGTCCCCCAATTGAAGCATCATCTGGAACCCAATTTCAAAATATGGTGCCTGATCCTGTTCCTGTGGTCAATGGGAGCAGGCCCCACATGCACACGGTGCATGTGTAATGAATGACAAAGGACAAGTTCAGAATTCATTACACCCACGGCAGTAGTCCCACATAAGAGTTCAGCTTGCAGAATGGTAACTGACCCTTCTCAAATCACAAGACAAAAATTACAAAACAGCACATTTCTTTTTATCCAGTGCTACACCTTGAACACGTGCACACTTCCATGCAAAAATGATGCATGTCTTTTCTTAGCCTTCTTACTCCTTTGACAGCATATACGCCAAAATAATAATCCACCCTGGTGCACTTAAGATGTCACCGCAAAGATCAAAGCATTTCCATATGAAGCTCTGGCAGATCAGTTACCCTTCCAGCCAAAGCCATGGAAATCCTACTAGATGGGGCTAATTAATTAATTAATGTGCCTTTCTTTGTGCAGTCGTTTGGAACTTTTAATCATGGGAAAATCCTGCTTATGCCACGTTATTACACAGTGGGTTTATGTGAACTACTGATCTGTGTCCATGCTTTTCAGGAGTCCCTTTGGCATCAAAGAAATGACCTCGTAGCCCTGGATTTATGACATACCTAATACATTAAGATGTACAACACAGCTCTTTAGCTACAACAAAACATCAGCAATTCCTGTGTGCTGTCTCAAGTGGAAGCGAAGTATACATCACACTGATTCTACCTGCTCACGGCCGCCCAGATGTCCGTTTCCACATCAGAATCACAATACAAGCAACACCAGCTCTGTTCCAACCCTCTAATCAACAAACAGACTGCTGAGTGTTACAATAATACTTATATGTACTGAGAATCATAGAATATCAGGAAGGGACCTCAGGAGGTCACCTAGTCCAAGCTCAAAGCAGGACCAATCCCCAGACAGATTTTTACCCCAGTTCCCTAAATGGACCCCTCAAAGATTGAACTCACAACGCTGGGTTTAGCAGGCCAATGCTCAAACCACTGAGCAATCCCTCCCCCGAGTGAGCTTCCATGAGAGCTCCCACTCCACACCACAGAATAGGACCGCAAAGGGGCTATTGTTAATACCTGGCTCTTGTTCTGTGTGCCTGTCTGATGCTGTAGCAGCTCAGTTTCTAATTCTAATGTGAATTACGGTAGCCTCCAGGAGCCCTAGTCATGGACCAGGACCCCGTTAAGCTAGGCTTTATACAAACACAGGACAAAAAGATGATTCCTGCCCAGGGAGCTTACGATCTACGAGAAAACAGACAGATACAGACAGATGGGGGAGCACAAGGAAACAGTGAGATGATATTGTTCTGGATGATAGGCAATGTTATCAGCACACCAGCTGCCTATCAGTCTGATGTACATACTACAGCACAATATTTAGGCTTTCAACTACTTCTAAAGGTTTTGTTTGCATATTCTAATGGGATTGTCTGTTACTAGTCTGCTCCTTGTACTTGAAAAAGAAGTTTATTGTGTTTATTGTATTTATTTGGGACATATTTGGCAACCCCGCACCTCTTTTCATTTTGCACAGATTGTAAGCATAGCATTTTGAGAACCTTTTAGCTATGTGCACTATATTATTGTATTTCCTACAAGATTCAGCTATTCCAATCTGGAAATGCATGAGTGGATATGCACATCTAGGTGAGATTTGGCTTATACTACATTTTATTACCCTTTGAGTTTATTACTCTGGAGGAACAACCCTATGTCCATCTTTTATGAGCCAGGTGCAGAAGTTCTGCTGGTCCTTATTCTACCCCTCTAATGAGTAGACACAAACCTGTGTGGAAGCAAGAGCTCTGTTCCAAGAGAGAAGAGCAAGCTGCTCCAGAGAGTGTTGCCCACATCACTCCTTGACATCTGGTAGTTGAGCATTCAGTACTAGAGGCATCTATTTAATTTTGCATTTTATTAAGCATAACACATGGAAATCACATCATTTTTTAAAAAGGCATGGAGAAATCTTGCATCCTTACTTGTGAATTCCTATTTACAAACCGTTAAGCGCATTCTCTTTGAGGGTCACTCATTCACTGGAGCAAAATGGGATTAATCCCAAACACGGTCTTCACCTTGTGCTGTACAAAAGCTGCCATATGCAGATTCTGTACACAGTTTGTGCTGCTTTATAGCAGAAGGGGAACTTACTTCAATATTTTCCCCAGTATGTGGCAGTTATGGTTTTTTATATTTTACACACACACACACACACACACACACACACACACACACTATTTAGAATCAGGATACTGAGATAAGCACCTATTTTCTATGCAAAGTATCACTTATTTTGGGAGGCAATATGGCCTTGAAACCCCACACACAATAACCCTACCCTGCACCTCCCATAGGGCAAAGCAAATTTCAAGACAATTCAACAAAGCATATAGATTTTAGATCCCTAAAAATCAGCAATCCCAGGGGTACTGGAACCATTTTTATAGTGAGGGTGCTGATGATGGAAACCAGGTTTTTGGTGCATGTTATTACTACTTCAAACTAGGGGGTGCACCACTGGCTAGGGTGACCAGATGTCCCGATTTTATAGGGACAGTCCCAATTTTGGGGTATTTTTCTTATATAGGCTCCTATGACCCTCCCCCACCCCCAACCCGATTTTTCACACTTGCTGTCTGGTCATCCTACCACTGGCCAATCCTTAAAAAGAAAGTGACATTCAACCTTATACTAGAGCAGGGCTGCCTCTCTGCCACAATATATGATCAAAGAGGATGTCCCATACAGTATGAGAAAAGGTGAAGAACAGTTTGTGGGATGAGACAACCAATTAAGGTGAATTGAACCAGCAGAGCATAGGGTACAAGAAGGCATGTAAGAATGAGGGGTGAAATCTTGGCCCGTTGAAGTCAATAGGAAGGATTTCACCCCACGAGACTGAGTGTGATACAGAAGGTGATCAAGATCGATGACAATCTTCAAATATGTTAAGGGCTTGTTATAAAGAGGACAGTGATCAATTATTCTCCATGTTCACTGAAGGTAGGACAGGATGTAATGGGCTTAATCTGTAGCAAAGAGATTTAGTTTATATGTGAGAAAAACTTACTAACTATAAGGGTAGTTAAAAGCTCAGAAATAGGCTTCCAGGGGAGGTTGCAGAATCCCCATAATTGGAGATTTTTAAGAACAGGTTAGACACACACTTCTCAGGGGTGTTCTAGGTTGACTTGGTCTTGCCTCATGGCAGGGGGTTGGAGTTGACGACTTCTTGAGGTCCCTGCAGCCCTATACTTCTATATGATAAGAGCCAATACAGGGACTCAAGGGGGGGGGGGGGGGAGGAGTGAGGGTCAAACCAGTGGATGTCTTTATCAGCAACATGTTGGGATACAGCCCTAAGAAATAGAGTATCACCCCGTGTACAATTCATACAAGTCCTATTAACATTAATGGGAGCTCTGTGCATGCATCAATTGAACAAGCTTGAGAGTATAATGCAAGTAGCTTTCTTAATTTAAGAAATTCCACCCCTTTTCACATTTCCTGAACCGGACAGGAAACAGCAAATTTTCCCTGTAACATGTGAACGAACAGCTGAAACACTGGAATTTTCTACATATATTTATTCTCCCAAGGGGAAAAAATGCAATTCAAACACTTTTCTTGTGGGTATGCAGCATATACAAAACAGTTTTGGTTTGCCCAGTGACTCTCATGCTTAGGGAACAAAGGATGTGTCACACTGAATTAGATTGCTGGGTTATCTAACCTTGTATCGTGTTTCCAACAGGGGCAAATGTCTGATGCTTCAGCGAAAGGCAAAGAGACCAAGCCCTAATTTATCTAGCCAAGTTAGCAATGCTCCACATTAGAAGAGGGTGGAGATAGAAGATGGGATTAGAGAATCTTCTTCACCTGCAGACAATTAATGCTTCAGGACATAAACTAAACAGTTATGGCAATATTTTAGGACAGCAGAACAACAATTATTAGTAATGACCATAAAATCACCCAGGCCTCTCATACAACCAGCCACAGCACTTGATTCCATGCCTTCCATTAGCAACAAATCCCACAAGTTAACTATGTGCTATGTATGTGTCTTAAATTAGCACACTTTTTACCAATGGAGTATTCCCTTATTCTCATACTGCATCCATAAACATTTCTAAAGAATCCATTACCGTTATATTATGGGACCGTTACATGTCTGAGTTTTCTCCAAAGGAGGATTCAAATCCTCTGCCCTTCTCTTGTTAGGTGTTAAATGGTTTTCCATGTGAACACTGTCGGACCTTCTGCTCCATCATCTGGGGAAACCATTCCCGTAGTGATGAGTTTTGTAACATGTCCTGAAGATGGCAAGATTTAGGTGCCTTCTCATCTATTTTGTCCTGACTCCTGGCTACTTACAAGACCACTCCCTTTTCTGTGCATGCTCCTGACAACGGACCATTGCACCACTCTTCTTGACAGGTCCTAGATTTTAAACTCAGTTTGTAAAGGCAGGGCATTCTCCAGGAAAGGCCCTAGACTTCAGAACTCCCTTCACTCTGCTTACTGTTCCAACAGAGCCCAGTTTGGGGGCCTTCAGGGTACAGTGCACGGCCTCGCTGCTCATCCATGAATTTGCTAGTGAATGGGGCAGATGCAAATGGACCTCTTCCCCTCCGCTGTGGAGGATGCTTGCTGATGCTGCGTTCTATTACTAGTATTAGCTGTAGTAGTGTGAGGGGTGTAAGCAGAAGGTAGGTCAATGTTACCTCTTCTTGTACATTAAGGGATGTTGTAAATTCTGTCTGCATGCCTAGACTTTGTGCAATGGTTGTGTATTATAAAATACTGGCACAAATAAGGTAAAATATCAAATTGCCTCCAATTCTTCTCACCCTAATACCATCTTTTGCAGTCTCTCAATGTCCTGGAATCCATTAAGCTACCTTCAATGACCTTCACTAGACTTCTCAATCTCCATTGTATCTCCTAAAGTGAGGCAACCCAAAGAAGATGGGAGCCTGTCTTCAGCATGAAGGCATAGCGCTATGTGATAGGTCATTATACATTCTGTATTGTATTCCATCCCTTTCTCCGACAGCCCAAGCATCCCTATTTGCCTTTAAAAACCTGCTGCATGCTCAGCAGGCTTCTTTATCGGTCTCTCTATAAAAGACTCCTAAGTGTTTGCTCTCAGAGGATCCTCAAAGTTTAGAGTCCACTGGCATGAGATCAGTTTGCACCGTTTTTCCTATGTGCTTTATGTTACATTTATCCAGGTTGAATTTAATCTTCTGCCCTGCAGGTGAATTGCCTCAATACATTTAAATCCTTCAAAAGTTTCTCATCATCCAGCATAGCTTTTATTAAGCAAAGTAACTAGTGTTAACAGCAAACTTCTCCAACTCACTCTCCATTTCCTTCTCAATATGGTTAGTATCCATTAGTCTCACTGCTTGAAGGAGCAGATGACAGGACTTTAACTGTCAGCATCTGATTGGAGAATAAATCAATGACAGTGGATTATATTCTTGTTCTATTTGCACACGTACACCAGTCCTCAAACAGAAGTGGTTACGAGTGGCACTCAAGAAATACCCTCTTTCAAGGATCTTTGCCCGAAACCAATGCCTATTTTCCAGGAAGCATCAAGAATTGACTTTAGTTAGAAAGTTTAAGGCAAAAAGTATACTTCCTTGCTGCTTGCCACAGCTCCCCCACAGAAACTACAAAATAGAGAAAAACAAACAGTACATTTCTCCGAAGATTAAAAAACTTGCTCACACACCAAGTCGTAAGCCTATAACACAGCACCATATGGTGGCCCCTGAAACAATATAAATTCATAACACTGGTCCCAATATTTATCCACTGTTAACACCTTTGCACTCAAAGGGCCATCTGATCACTGCAATTGTTTCCTATCACTTCACCAGTTTTTAACCTAGAATAAAACTTTGCCTTAAACTCTCCATGCCCCCTCACACTCACCCACCATCATTTTTGTTTCTCTTACCCTCCAGTGAGAAACCCTATCAAAAAGTATTTTGGAAATCCAAGTGCATGTCCTTTACTTTCTAACATACTAACTAGAGCTGGTCCAAAAAAAAAAAAAAAATTATGTTGAGACCCTTTCTTGGAAAAAAATATTGAAAGTTTCCATAGAGATTTTGAATTTTTGAAAAATTTCAACCATCTCTATTTATAAAAATCCAATATGTTAGAGAGACAGTGTCATAGTCACTGACTCTCAAGCACCGCTCCTGGCTGCTAGCCTGCTCCTTCCCAGCCAAGGTGTGATCCAGGCCTCTCTCTTCCAGACTTTGCCTTTTCATCTTCTCCCTCAGAGCGATTAGATACAGAATATACTCTAGCCCACCTGGGCTTCATACAGCTTTACGCCATGCCCTCACAACACACAAACTCTTTCACCCTACTTGGACTAGGTGCAGTGTTATCTAGGATTCCCAGCCTTTCACCCCAGTTTTTGCCTCTTTTCTGGGGAACCTTTGTGGGATCCTTCTCTCTCTCTCTAATTCCTTGTCCCCCAGCCCATCCTGGGCTCGTGCCAGAGTCCTTCTGGCCTCTAGCAGCTTTTTCCCATTATTTCTCCAGGGAGCTTCCCCATTGACCTTTATAGAGGCCAGCTATCCCTCATTAGGCCTGACAAGGTGGTGACTAATTAGTCACAGGTGGGCTTTGGACCACTCTCTCACAAAGGAGCCAGGCCCATCTATGGCACAGCACTTCCCCTTTCAGATGCTGTGCAGGTTTGATCACCTCAGGTTAGCGACTCTGTCCAAGGCTACATCTACACTCCAAGCTTGCGGTGTGATTCCCAGGTCACATACACGTACTTGCACTAGCTCAACGACAGTGGCACAAGCAGCTGAACCTTGCCAGTATGAACTTGGAACAGCTACACCATGCCACTACTGTCGCTACTTGTGCTATGGCGGCTATCCCGCTATTTATGCTCGTGCTAGCCATCAGGCACGAGTACGTGTACATGAGCAGAGAATCACACCCAAGCTCGTAGCGTAGACATAGTGTAAGTGTTGTACTCTTCTAGTCTTAATTTGAATCTCCATCCATTGCAGACTTTTGACAAGTTAAGCGTTTTATACCCATGACGTCAAAAGAATAGCAGCTTATTAATAAATAGACTAGATTATAAAAAGATGTTCAGGCCACCATCCTGCAAGCTGATCCGCATGGGTAGACCCCTGCATTCACGCAAGTCCCACTAGACTTGAGGAGGGCTCCACATTGGCATGGCATATGCCCGAGTGGTTCATCTGACTGCTGCAGGCCCCAACACATTAGAGTCCCTATCCCATCAAATGTGCAACCATAACAAGTACACTCATTATACAACTTCATCACGGTCCTCATGCTGCTAGAGGGAGGAAAAAAGAAACTTCCAAGGTTCACACTTTTGAGAACATCAGGCACCTCCAAAAGCTTTTTAGATTAAAGTATAATTAGTTACATTTTAAAAGACCCACAGTGCACTTGCTCCCAGGCATGTTTCAATCAAATAACCTCTCGCCTCCAAAAAACACACTTTAAAATTGCACCACAGCACCATTTAGAGTCCCTCTCTTTTGTTTCTAAGTCTGCAATTAGTATAATGTCAGCCCAAGATACAGAACATAAAAAGTAGTTCCAAATAGAGAGTATCATTTTTAGTTTTCTGAAGGTTGTTATTCTGATGTCCCTTTGCAAAGAGAAAATTTCATAGCTTACAGAGTTTAGGCAGCACAAAATTATAGGGGCAGCAGTCAAAGCTAATATACTTAAACTGGGAAGGCAGGTTTCTAGTGGTTAGAGTCAGGTCTCCTGGCTTCTCTGTCAATCACACCTAGTGCAGTCAATCATTGGCTGGTACAGTGCCATATTAGAGGTATACTGAGAAATAACATCATGAAACCATTTAGTTTCTCAGCTGAAACATGCTGTAGAATTAAGGGACAAAATTTTCAGAAGTGACTAGTGATCTTAGCTGTCTCAGTTGTTGGTGCCCAAAACGAAATAACTTAAATAGTGGCCTGATTTTCGAAGATGCTGAGTCTTCACCCTCTGCTCACTTTAACTGACCAAACTAAGTTTTTACTACTTTTTACACTCCTGTTTGGACTACAGAACAACACAGCTATGGGGGACTGAGCTAGATTCTATTTTCACTTTGACATCAATCAACAGTATTGGTAGCCAGGTTCCAACTGTTGAAACTTTGCTCTTGATAATAGGTGATCCAAGTACCACCCAGCCAGAAAAAAAAACTAGTCCTCTTGCTCTGTTTGCAAAACTGAGCAAAATCTGGAATAAATCACCTTTTATTTCTTCCCTGAGCCGATTTGAAGTGATTCAGATACAAAACAGTGAAACACATGCTGCCATTTTTACATAGTAGCTTTTCCAGTTTAGAATCTTTCTTTAAAAAAAAAAAAAAAAAATCAAGGCTAGCATCCCAACACACATGAACAAAAGCAGAACAGCAGAGCATCACTGTAGGCATGACAGCATAAAAATAAAACTCTGCCTCAGGGTGGATTATATGCAGAACCTGGGCAAAATTTCACACATTTTAAAAATGCTCTCTTGGGTAAACCCACAGACCCTGTCTATAATGGCCAGGAAGGCTGTTTGCAGCTGTCGAGTAAACTATGTTTAAGCACAGTTCTCCAGAATGATGCTAACTAGGGCTGGCTGGAAAACAACAATTCCTTTTCGTGAAAAACGTCACGGTTTTGAAGTTTGGTTTTGTTCCAATAAGAACAGCCAATACCCCAGTGGTCAAGGGATTCGCTTGGGATGTGAGAGACCCAGGTTCAAGTCCCAAATCAGACAGAGCACGGACTTGAACTTGGGTCTCACATTCCGGGTGAATGCCCTAGCCACCAAGCTATTGGCTATTCCGGAATCCCTCCATTTTCCCCCCAACCAGAAATTTCATCCTGGACTTGGGGAACCTTTATCAACAAGATTTTCATTGTATAATCCAGTGTTCAGCATGAGTGCAGGATGTTCAATAGAGCAGTCCTCACTGCATTGTTATGACTGGCTCAGCAGTTTGTGGCTGAAGCAACAAGTCAGCCTGGATTTGTTTAATGAGTAGAAATACAGACATACATCTGTTTGTTTTTATTTCCCAAAAGTTTTCAAACCTTTCCCAAATAGTTCTGCAGGACATGAGCTAATAGTGTCAATATTTTTCATACAAATCATTAGGACCTGGGCATTGCAACAGCAAAGATGCACAAAATGAGCACTAGCATTGTTGTCATTCAATGCTCTTTAGCTTGCCAAAACACTGCACTGTTTTATCCTAACAGCTGGTCATTTAAAAAAGAATCACTAACCTTTGTGCCCAATTCTAATATCAGGTGTGGTGCTCCTACCTAATTGGAACAATCTTTGTTTGGGACTGGTCAGGCTCAAGCAACAATGGCTATTTGCTTATATATGGCAATGAATACTTGAATATCTGGGCTTGGATTCAGCTTGTTTAGACTACATGCTTTGCAGAATTGGGGTCCAAACACATGCTTCATTTTAAGTACATGTGTCAGTCCAGCCTCAGTCCACTCAGTAGGGATGCACTTAAATGCAGGCTTACCGTTCAGCATATATTTAAGTGCTCTGCTGAATTGAGGTTGCTTCTGCAGCACAAACAGAGGGTTCTCAGCTGAGAATGTATGTAACCCACAGGTGAGCGTGCATGTTACAGCCCCCTCATTGTGGTGATCCACAGAGGACAGACGTTGCTACAGAGTCTTGGCTCCTTTTAGCTCCAGCCGTAGCAGCTCATACTTTTAGCTCAGAGGTCCACAGTTAAAAAACCGAACAAGGCTTTCCTACTGTTTTAAGCTAAGTACAGTACACATCTTTCTCTCCTTGGTCGCTGCAACATTATGGCTTAACATCAGATTCCCACTGAAGCCAACAGAATGGTAAAGGCAGTGAAGTAGCAAATAAGTCTGGGATGGCTTTTCCCCTCTGTACTTTCAGTATCTTCTCACTTATAGACTGTTATTGTGCTGAATTCATAACAGGCATCCTGCCTTGACAGGGAAACAACAGTTTCTTTGCACACTGACACCAGCAACACTTTTATCTTCCAGAGTAGCAAATAAAAAGTCCAAAAAAGCCATTACTATATAATGGTAGCAACAGGGTCACTCAGTCTCGGCCATGGGGAGCACAGAAGCTCCATATTCCATCATGACCACAAATAAGAGCTGCTGTTAACTTCAGTAGCTTCGTACAGCCGAGCTCATCAGTGTCATAAATAGAGCATCTTTAGGTTCGACATAATATTTTATTTTTCACACTTTGGTCCCATAACTTTCCTGTAAAGCGTCTCAGGATAAAAACTTGACTGCCTCAGCTAGTGAGAAAAAAAAAAACATGACCAGATCTGGTTTAAATCTTTCAGAATTACGACCAGCAGACAAAACACCTGCAATATTAGATGCTTTCTGGGAAGTCTTAAAATGGCATCGAGTTAATACAAGATCGCTCACTGGTGAACTCACTCACTAAAAGAATGGCAATGGGATACAGAAACATTCCATCTCTAGTCCCACCCAGTCAACTAGCAACAAATATAAACTGTCCAATGGAAATTATTTGGTGGCTCTTAGAAATGGTGCTTGAAGATCTCATTTCTGTTCTAAATGCCACAACCAACACATTTCCTGTGTTAAAAGCCACAGCAGAGGCAGCCAGAATTCTATGGATGTGGAGACTGAACCATTTCTCACCTCCGGGAATGGCGCACTCAAAGCAAGTTTGAAACACAATGGCAGGGTGGTAAAAGGAAGCTCGCATTGCTGCCACCCATGCTGTGCATAAAGAGAAAAATTCATTTTCTTTTGTAGCATCTTCCATTAGTACGGATTCCGCCCCCATGTGAAGGAATGTCATGTAGTTAATTCTAAATATTAAATACTTCTCACTGTCATAAGACAGTTTTGTGTGGTCACCTCAATACATACTTGCTGCAAAAATGAAAACTGCCATACGGATTACATGGCACGCTATTGTCTTAAATACGTCAACTCCCAATGTCAAGATCAAAGCTGCCAGCTTTCATATCTCGAGGTCAATAATTTGTTGACGTAATGTAAATTAAATTCATATTGAAACAATAGTCGGCACCCAAAGGGGGAAACTTGAGTGTATTTTATCAGTAATCCATGCAAAGGATCCGTAGGGCTCCTTAGGGAAGTTGCTATTATATCAATAGGAGGTATTAAAAAACTCTTCTACACTACATTATGTCAATAAATACTTTCTTTCACACTGCCACTGAGGGACTCAAGAGAACAATTATACATGGATAAAGTCTTATACTCTGTTTCAGTGACACATTATTTCCTTCTTTTATTTAAAGAAATAAAACTAATAAAAGTGTATCAAACACAGAAAACACTAATGAGATAATGAGTATACTCAGGAAATTCCACAGGGAAAACTATCATAATATTGTCAAGTATCAGAGGGGTAGCCGTGTTAGTCTGAATCTGTAAAAAGCAACAGAGGGTCCCTGTGGCACCTTTGAGACTAACAGAAGTATTGGGAGCATAAGCTTTCATGGGTAAGAACCTCACTTCTTGCATCTGAAGAAGTGAGGTTCTTACCCACGAAAGCTTATGCTTCCAATACTTCAGTTAGTCTCAAAGGTGCCACAGGACCCTCTGTTGCTTATCAAAATATTGCAAGTCATCTTTCACCGTCTCAGCAACACCGAGAAACAATAAGCATCATCAGCCCTGGGTCTGATCCTGCAGCATCCTGAGTGCTACCCTCAACACATCAGCTTCAATAGCCCCCACGGGCACCCAGAACCTATAAAGATTGGGCTCCAATTTTTAGCTCATTTTCTTGTTTGTATGGGTTTATGTCAGACTTTTAATGATTTAAGTTTAACAGAGTATTTTGCATTAGTGCTCCACTAGGAATCAAAGGCTGAAAACTATAGAATACTCGAAACACAGAAATGCTGGGCTGGAAGGGACCTTGAAAAGTCATCGAGTCCAGCCCCCCGCACCAATGCAGGACCAAGTAAACCTAGAAAAACCCTGCCAGGTGTTTGTCCAACCTGTTCTTAAAAACCTTCAGTGATGGAGATTCCACAGCCTCCCTTGGAAGCCTCTTCCAAAGCTTAACTACCCTTATACAGTCATTAGAAAGGTTTTCTAAATATCTAACCTAAATCTCTCTTGCTGCAGATTAAGCCCATTACTTCTTGTCCTACAGCCAGTGGACATAGAAAAAATTTGATAGCAGCCCTTCACATGCTTGAAAACTTATCCAGTCCCCCCTCAGGCTTCTTTTCTCAAGTCTAAAGATGCCCAGTTTGTGTTTTTTACAATCTTTCCCCATAGGTCAGGATTGCTAAATCTTTTATCATTTTTGTTGCTCTCCTCTGGACTTTCTCCAATTTATTCACATCTTTCCTGAAGTCTGACACCCAGAATTGGACACAGTACTCCAGCTATTGACTTACTAGTGCCGAATAGAGTGGGACAATTACCTCATGTGTCTTACATACAACACTCCTATTAATAAACTTCAGAACATTTAGCCTTTTTAGCAATAGCATCACATTTATCATGTTATTATTTCCCAGTTATTTCCCATTTTGTAGCTGTACATTCGATTTTTCCTTCTTAAGTGTAGAATTTTCCACTTGTCTTTATTGAATTTCATCTTGTTGCTTTCAGACCAATTCTCCAATTTCTCAAGATCATTTTGAATTCTAATCCTATCCCCTTCCAGCTTTGTGTCACCTGCAATTTTTATAGGCACAGTCTCCACTCCATTACCCAAGTACCAGGACTGACCCTGCAGGACCCCACTAAATACCCCTGCCCCCAGATTGATAGCAAATCATTGATAATTACGCTGAATATGTTTTTTTCAACCAGTTGCGCACCCACCTTGTCAATTTCATTTAGACCACATTTCCTTGTTTGCTTAGAAGAATGTCATGTGGGACAGTGCAGAAGCCTTACTAAAATCAAGATATATCATGGCTAAGCCTATGTTTTAGTCATGGGTATTTTTAGTAAAAGTCATGGACAGGTCAAGGGCAATAAAAAAAAAAGTCATGGCCCCGTGACCTGTCCATGACTTTTACTAAAAATACCTGTGACTAAATCTTACCTGCTGGGAGGAGGGCACTCCTGAAGAGGACTGCTGCTGGGCGAGGGACCTGCTGCCTGGGTAGGGTGACCAGATAGCAAGTGTGAAAAATCGGGACAAGGGGTGGGGGGTAATAGGAGCCTATATATAAAAAAGCCCCAAATATCGGGACTGTCCCTATAAAATCGGGATATCTGGTCACCCTATGTCTGGGGCTACCAGAGCAGCAGCCGATGTGGCTGGCCCCTGGGCTGCTGGGGTGGTCCTGGGGTCAGCTGCAGCAGCGCTGCAAAATTCACGGAGGTAACGGAAAGTCACAGAAGTCACGGCCTTAATCAGTTCTACAGCTTCCCCCCATCCACTAGGTCTGACAGAGAATGAAATTCCTTATAATCCTATTATCCACTGGGTGCTTACAAACTGATCATTTAATAAATTTGTCCCAGTATCTTTCTAAGTATTGAAGTTAGGCTGACTGGTCTATAATTCCCTGGGTCCTCTTTGTTCCCCTTTTTAAAGAGAGTTACTGTGTTTGCCCTTCTCCAATCTTCTGGGACCTTACCAGTCCTTCACGAGTTCTCGAAGATAACTGCTAGCAGTTTTGAGATTGCTTGAGCTACTTCCTTAGGTACCCTAGGATGGATTTCATCAGGTCCTGCCAACTCTAATACTTGCAGTTTACCTAAATATTCTTTATCCTATTTTGGCTTGTGTTCCTTCCTCTCTTGTTGCTAATATTAATTGTGTTGAATATCTAGTCACCATTAACCTTTTTTAGTGAAGACTGAAGCAAATAGGCATTAAACACTTATGCAGGCTCTTACCTCAATGTCTTATATAACGTTGGCCACTGTTGGAAGACAGGCTACTGGGCTAGATGGACCTTTGGTCTCATCCAGTATGGACGTTCTTATGTTCACTTATTAGAGATCAAACAGTTGCATAGACTCCTGTCTCTCAAAAAATGCAATACTCAAAGATTCTGCTGAGTTTGAATATAACAGGCCAAGTTCAGACCTGGAATGGGTGGGTAAAACTCCATTTAAACCAGTGGAGCTGCACAGGCTTGCAGGGGTCTGAATTTGGCTCATGGACTGCAATCCTTGTTTTGTAGCAGTGATGATAGAGCTGCTATATAAAGAATACCAATGGTAAAAACATAATAAACCACTGATATGCACTGTTAGGTCACTGATGAAAAAAGGGCTAGGCAAGACATTTCAGAAATATATGAAAGCACTCGTGTGGATTTTTTAAACTCTACCAGGCATACAGGTTCCAACATGTATGGTTAAAATGGTTTTTGGCCCCAGCCAGATTATTTGACCCAAGAATTCCAGTACTAGTCTGATTGCTCCAAGTCATTTATTGAGATTTGTGTGTCCTTGGGTGAACTCACTCCTAGGGTGACCAGGTAGCAAGTGTGAAGAATCGGGACACTTTTTTTTGGAGGTATAGTTGCGTATGTAAGACAAAGCCCCTATTATCGGGATGTCTGGTTACCCTACTCACTTCAGACGTGCTTACATAATGGCATCATGACCTGAGATTCTAGGGTTAACCACAGCTGTAAAAAATGTATGGGTTCCCAATGACCTCGTGAACTAGTGGGCTGCCCTACATCACTACCCAATTGTCTACATGGGATGGAGCTGCAGTCTGACATACAACTCCACTCAGCACATATTGAGGTCATTTACAGACTCAGCAAAGTTGATTTAAAAGGTATTCTGAAATGCTTGTTTATTGAAGCTGCCACGACCACTAGGGACCAGTGAAAGTTGTTGTACCACAATGTGTACTGGCGTCAGGCAGACAACCAAACAGGATGCTGCCAAAGGAACCAGGATATTCTAAACTTCTAAAGAGTTGGAATCCTCACAGATCAGAGGACTGCTGAAAGACTGCTGGGGTGAGTTTGGGAGCAGAAAAAGTGGGGTACACCCCACTTTGGGGAGGCATAAGACCCTCAAGGTAAGTTTTCCTTTTTTGTTGGGTTTATGTAGATAAAAGGCCCAGATATTGCATAGGGTTTTCTTCCTAGCTGAGATGCAAAATTTTGCCTTGTCCTCCATAAAATTACACTAATTTTCACTGAAATTATATAATCTTCACCACCACCAAGGAAGAACAGCCCTGATTCTGGGTGTAAGCCTCTTAACCAACATATCACCTACCTAGCCATTTGCTTGTAGGCTTCTTCTGCCACTGCAAAGATGTGAGGATCCATGTCCCCCATGTTTTGGCCACTGTATGCGTAGATGACATCTTGTTCATAGATTGGCAATTGTTCGTATGGGTTAATGGCAACAAGCACAATACCTAAAGAAAACCAGACAAACATGCCGACATTAGAATTAAAACCAAGTCACAATAGTTTAACGCCTTTTTGTAAATATAAGGAGATTCAAAAAATGCACAGAAAAAAAAGAGTCCAGGTTCTTTACATCAGCTTTTCTTTGAATCTTGTAGAAATGGCTAATGCACTGGTGGAAAGAACAGCTCACATTAAGCTATGGAAGAGGAGCATAAAATATATGACCTGAATATAAGTCCGTCATATGAAGTAGGCCCTTTGGGCATTTCCCGCCCCCCCAAAAGTTGAAAGATACTGCTGTGTATAAGCCATATCCACATAATTGAACATCCACTGGACTCAAAATATTTTGGTTACTGGACTTCAGATGAAAATGCAAAGCCATAAGATTAACAGAAATTAAATGCACAAATCATGTTGAAGGAACATGAAAGATCTGAATTAAAAATCTTTAAAAACTTCCTCTATTCCTTCCTGTAGAAAATCCAGACTGCTCACTTCATCATAAAGTCACACCATTGGGCTTAGGAACCGCAGCCACCCAAAAACATGGCACCCCGCCCCATCCTGTCATCATCTCCATATTGGGAGCATGGGGGGAGATATCAATCAATCCATGGGATCCCCATGGATTCGGGAGGGTTGTCTGCATGGTTCAGAGAGTATGTGTGCTGCACCAGCTATTGACAACAGCATGAGAGGAGGATAGCATCAGAAGCCTTCCTCTAAATATGTTCTGGGTTTGTGGGCTTAAATCAGACACTAATGTTATTTTAGCCTGCTGTAGGAGGAGTGTGGTCTGGTGGCTACAGGTAGAGACAGGAGGACAGCTTAACCTTGAATTTTAAATGTTCCCAATTGATGTTAAGTTGTTAAAGCTAAGAATGCAATAAACCAAACTCGATTTTCAAGTTCAAGCCTGTAGGTCCATTACAGACAGACAATTTAATTAAATAGAAGACCCTGGATGGCACTTTGAATGATAGAACCAAACTTCCAGAGAAAATTATTAATTAAGCAAACAGGCATACAATTATCATTTACACAGGTACTACAATTATACTCACTTTCAAAGACGGAAGAGCTTATCAATGGGTGATCAGCCCACTGACAACAGAATGAAGTATAGTTTATAATCCTGTAACCTAACGGTATCCTTTTGGTGTTAATTGGAGATCTCTTGCAATTTAGCAAGGCTACTCTTTTTATAATCTATTATAATACTAATTAACATTAAACATACCCATTACCATATTCACATTTCCTGCATCTCTTTATTGGCTCTTTACAACACACATTATTTAAATTAACATCTGAATCAATGTCCTTCTCCTGCTATCAATATAGATAGCATTTTAATAACACATTCCAAATTCTCAAAAACACACTCATAAAAAACCCTGCTAAAACCAGATATAACCAAAACATAACCCAGGGTTACGTCCTTGCTAACTTCAATTTTCCCATCTTACTATCTCCGACTTTTCTCTCTAACTTTTGCTCATACCAGCGAGCTCAATTTCTCACTCCTCTATATTTAGGCCAAAGTCTATTTTCTATTTATTTCTTAACCTAACACCTTTTGTAGGCTGCAACAGGACACCTGGGTTCTACTCCTACTTCTGCTACTGACCGCTGTGCACCTCAGTCACTCTAATCATTAAGACAGGTATTACATTATCAGCTCCACAGAGACGTTGTGTGGCTTAATTAATTAATACAATAAAAGCTTTGTTATCTGCGTGTTGGTAGAATGGGGGGGGGGGGGGGGCGTGTGCCAGTAAGTCAAAATTCCGGTTAACTAAGAGGGAGGGAGTTTGGGTGCAGGAGGGCGCTTGGGGTAGGAGTTGGGGTGCAAGAGGGGTTTTGGGGTGCTGGATCAAGGAAGCACTCACCTTGAGTGGCTCCCCGGAAACGGTGACATGTCTCTGCTGCTCCTAGGTGGAGGCGTGGCCAGGCAGGCTCCACGCACTGCCTCGACTCACAGGCGCCGCCCCCGCAGCTCCCATTGGCCGCGGTTCCCAGCCAATGGGAGCTGCGGAGCCAGCGCTCAGGGTGGGGGTAATGCATGAAGCCCCTGTAGCCATTCCTCTGCCTAGGAGCAGTAGGGACATGTTGCTGTTTCCAGGGAGTCATGCAGAGCCAGGTAGGGAGCCTGCCGGCCCTGCACCAACTGGACTTTTAATGGCTATCAGAAATGCCAGTTCCTAGAGCTTTCCAGTTGGTACAGTGCTGGCTAACACAGCTTTTACCGTATATGGTAAAATCCTCAGATCAGAGGAGCTATGTAAATATTACATTGTTATAAAAAGATTAATATTAATTTCTTATATGCTAATACTGAACAGTGCAAAAAATCCCCTGATGCAGATGTATTGTAATACTCACCACAGTAGGTATAGATGTGATTCGATTCCAAGAATCTGACTTTTAAATTATGTAGGACAGCAGGCTCATGGAGATAACTTAGAGCTGTCAGGTCATTTTCGCCCACCAAAATATCTGGATTACGCAAGAAGGGCAGTTGGTTGGTTTTGAGATCAACTGGATAGTCACAGATCTGAAGTAATACAAATTGCACACAAAAACCAGTTAAAAAGTAAGAACCATCTTGTTTCTTTTTCTTTTTTTTTTTTTAAACTCATGTAGGGATAATTCTGCCCTCGAAAGATTATTTATATTACATTAGCACCTAGAGGCCCCAACCAGAATCCAAGCCCCACTGATAGCTAGAATCCAAGCCCAGATAGAATGTGCACATATTGCCTACTGAAGTGAATAGGAGTTCTATGCATCCACAGCAGTCACCCCTTTAAAAAATATTTGCAATTATTTGTGGATAACTAAACAATATTGCTTTCGTATTTCCTGCATTCCCTGGGGATTTCCCAGTGCTGAATAAGGGCAAATACTTTGGACATTGCACAAAAGACAACATTCACTGCTGAGGGTTTCACCCTTGTTGACTAAGTGTATCTACTCTCACTGTCTAAAGCAAACCCAGGAAGTCTTTAGGGGTGACCAAGGAAGGAGATGGCACAAGCTACCTCAAAGTGTTAGTAACACACGGCACCATATATCAAAAACCGTAAAAGCATAAATGAATCCAATATGTGCAGCTTTATTTATTCTCCTTTAAGGTCAGCCAGAGTCACGGAATCCAGAGTTCTTCCCTTTGACAAAGTTATTTGTTGACTTTTTTTTTTAATTAAAGTCAAACACATTATGCTCTATACTGCCATCAATCTCTTCTGACAATGGGGAAAGGATGCAAAGGAGCAAACACAGGAGCACTGTAGACTTACGCGAGGAACATGGTGATGGCATTACAATATACGGCTCACTATATGCTAAAGAGTTTTGGCTTTCCCCCAACTGAACAGCAGAGCCACCGATTAGAATCAACATGACTTTTTTCCCTTTATCTGTAAATACCTTTGTCAACTCCCCTGTGGGCACTTCCACTGTCAGACACTTAGAGACAGGAGATGGTTTGGGAAGTTTCCAGTTTGGTATTTACTGGATACATTTAACATTTGTTTACACTTCAGATGAATTATGTTCCTGCCCCCTGAACCCTCTGATAGTAAGTTCCTCCAGCAATACAGAAACCCTGCTTGTGAAAGCAGAAAGAGGCAGGTGAGAATTCCCATGCTATTCATTTTATCCAACAAGTTGTTTGGTTTAGTTAGAGAGGCACGTACTGGAAAGAGTGAATACATCAGCAATGGTACAACAGATAGTGCCTAGAGCAGAGGAGACGTAGGCAGGTGATATGTGGGTGATATATGCATGAATACTAGGTGGGGAAAAGCATACCACGGCCATTCATTGCCAACTGTGTCAAGTATGTTCTGCTCATTTGCCTCTTGGACAATCTAACAAACAGCGCCAATTAATATTTTGGCAGCTAATGGATGCTTATGGAGGAGGAGTTCATTTTTCACTCCTCAAAAGACATGCTGGCACTGCCATGTTTCAGACCTTCAGTTCCTCAGCCAATAGCGTGGAATGTTTAGCAAGATTCTCTTGAAGTGATGTGACAAACTGAAACCTTCATGTTGCCACTGTCTTGACTCTTCATCCGCTGAAGCCTTTACCCTCCCTTTCACCCCTCTCTCACCTTGATGGCTGCAGAGAGCCTCCTCTATGGACTCCTTAATTCCTCCCTGCCCAGATCTCCGCATGTGCATCAGATTTAACACATGGCCATTATTCCCACATTCAAAACTATCATCAAAGATCAGGGCCCTCAATGTGCTAAGCATTGTCCAGACATGTAACAAAGAGGACAGTCCTTGCTGTCAAGGATCACAACCTAAACGGGAGACAGGACTGAAGAGGAGGACAAAACAGTCAAATAGGACAGTAGAATGAAGAAACCAAAAAACAAAAACAAAAAACCCACACCCAACTTCATCACTCATTTTAGGTTCCAATTAAAAATTGTCCTCTCAAACCAGGGCTTTGGAGCGGAGCCCGGAGCTGGAGCAGCTCTGGAGCAGTGGAGCTGCAGGCCTTTGCCTGGAGCTGGAGCAGAGCCGGAGCACAGCTCCAAAGCCCTGTCTCAGACTCAAAGGAATGGTGCCATCCTGCTTCAGACGTTGCTCCTCTTCCTTGCCCATCGATTAATGCTGCTTCCTCTGTCCCTTCCAACCATCTTGCCATTGCTGGTGCAAAACCGTTCTCCTCAAACGTCTTCCTCCTAGTTCTCCTCACTTTCCTAACTGATCCTCCACAGCTTCTTCCTCTGAGACAGCTTGGTATTGTTCTTTCAGTTCTGTATGATGCCACATAAGCTTTACACACTAAAACCCTTTTTGTATAAAACATACTGCGGAAATGAAGCTGTGTTTCACATTCAGAGTTACTATTCCAACTGCCATCAGAAACAAAGCTTCAACACAGATGAGAAAACGCTCAGCTTTTGGCCAGGCCGGTGCCATAAGCAAAGTAAATCACCACACAAGAGTTTGAAGTCTTGACTCCCCCAACCCCCAAGAGGTCCCAGCCAAGACTGGAACCCCATTATGCTCAACTAAAAGACAATCCCTGCCCCGAAGAGTTTACTAGCTAAATAGACAAGACAGACAAAAGGTGGGAAGAAAACCAGAAGCACAGAGAGATGAAGTAATTTGCCCAGCATCACACAGCAGGTCAGTGGTAGAGATGGGAACGGAGCCTGGTCTCCCAAGCCCCAACCCATTATCCTATCCAGTAGGCCATGCTGTCTCTTTCGGATATGTAGGAGTGGCATCACCCATGCAGCATACAGACTGAGTTCTTCCACTCCTGAGAGAATCTCAATGAAGTTTGACCTTTACAAAAATCTTTACTGCTGCAACTGAGTTCCGTGCGATAATCCCCACAGTCCTGCATTAGGGTTTTTGAGAGCCTAGGATTCCCATGGAGTATGTAACACTGAGTTCATCACTCCAGAAAGAGATTTGTGATATACACAAGGAGCCAGGAACAGGCCTGCTGGAACCATAAATCCATGAACATTCACTTAGATGAAAAGGATAAGAAAAAGGAGCTAGTAACAACAACAGCGGAGACATTTCAACTGTCAGGAACCAAAAGCTTTCAATTCCCTGAAAGAGATCCTGATGTTCATGTTACCTTCATTTGATGCATGTGTGTGTCACTCCATGCTAATCTAAAGTTTATCAGACCAACATGCACTCATCACACTCAGCAGGGACTTCATAAGAATGGCCTAAACAATAAAAACAAACTGCACAGGAAAAATATTGAAAGGGGGAAAAATCCAGCCATATAAATCTGTCTTTTTAAAAAATGAACGGAGCCTTTATTCACTTTAGAAGCCGACTTGGCTGCGTAGCTTTGGCTCTGAAGGATATGACAGACGTGTCGCTAACTGAAAACCTACAGTAAATTGAACGGTCACAAAATCGCCTAAAGGATAGATTTCCATTTAACAACATAAAATAACTGTGGAATAAAAACCCCAAGACTTAGTCCAGCTCTAACAAACTACTTCATTTTGGCACAGGTGGCCCTGAACGTTATCTATCAGAATGACAGAAGCGGAGTTGAACTTTTATCATGCCATATTTCAGGTATGGACTGTTCATTCTACTCCATTTATGAGACCTGTACCAGTAGGAAACAGCTATCAACACCTGTTAAGAGCAGAAAACAGACCTTTAGAACGTAACCAGTCTTCTCTAAAGGAAGATGCGTTAATTGCAAAGCAGCATCACAGGGGAAACACACTAAATCTGACAGTGTGAATCCAAAGATGAATGTGTCCATCTAACAAACACTTAAGGTATCTTAATGGTTTTATATCAAATAAACTCTGTCATAATATTGAAATGACTCATTCCTTTATGTCCCGGCAACAGCATCTATGCAGTTTCCACAACATACAATAGCAAGCAGTCTTCTGACCTTCCCTTCTTTACCACCACTACCCCCAGCCAGAGATACATCACCCAGAATTGGCAGGACTCACCCTGGCTGTTTCTATCAGGTTCACCTGATCACTGAAGGTTTTGAAGTGTTAAGCTGTTGGAATTCCCACAAAACCCAAGAGGGGAAATAACTACATAGAATTTGAAATAGTGATGAATGTTACCGGACTGACAGCACTGGAGGCTTCACATACAGCAGAGACTGTAGCAGTGCAAGCTTCACCCACACAGCCCCATTCCCTGATCTAGAGGGAGAACTCCAGGAGGTAAAAGGATAGCCAGCCAATCAAGCCAGTTAGTGCCAGTTGTGAGATGGGCAACAAGAACTGAGCCAAGAGCACATGCTCATTTCACATCTGTCACCTAATTCCTTGCTAGGATACGAGCACTATCCTGAATTATTGGGCTCGCTGTTCTTCATGGAAGCCTTGTTTGATTGTCTCAGAAGCAGAAGAGAGGTAACTGATTATGGAAATAAAGGAATCCACAGCTGGCAGTAAAGCAGAAAGAAAGTTTCCTGCTCATTCTCTCTGGTAGTATGCTGTAAGGGCAGGCAGCTCTGTGGGATGATCAGGGAGAGGAATGTGTGTGTATTATTGGGAAAGAGCACAGGCACTGGACTATTATTCTAAGGACATCGCATTTGCAGAGAGGAGAAAGATGAGTTCCAATGGGGGCCTCAGATAAAGGAGTAGGCTGGCAAACCTGGAACTACTAAAGAGACACCTCAGTTTTGCACATGAATGTTAATCACATCACTGGATTTCATTACTTGTTAGCAGTGGGAGAGAAGAGTGAGAGTGTCTAACAGCTGGTCAGGCTGGCAGCTCCAAGGCTGGCTCTATGTTCTGGAGTTTTGCTGAGAGTCAGACACCAGGGAGTAGGGGCAGGCTCCAGCAGATATCCAGAACTAGGGCTCTACCAAATTCATGGCCGTGAAAAAAACATCACGGAGCATGAAATCAGACCTCCCCACTGAAATCTACCTATTGGAGAGGAGCGGGAGGGGGACAAAGAATGCGAGGAGGTCCAGTGGAGTGGCACATATTTATGGATGGCCCTTGGAAGATTAACAACCACGGGAGAAGACTATCAAGCTGCGCAAATGAATGTGTCCCCAGTCTCCTCACTCAGTTCCAAGGTGCGTTATGTTGCTTTCCCAGTGACATTGGCACTCTGACATACTGCTACTGGCCACCCTGCTTATACTGAACCCAAAAGAAGAATTGTTTTCATAACAGTCTAATCAAGCATCTCTCATTCCTGCTCCCCAGCTGCCTGTTCAGTAAGAGGGTAACACACTATGTGCCAGTGTGAAACCGGTTCATTGGCAGGAGCTGTGAATTATTCACACAGCCCTTGGAGCATTTTCAGTTTGGGGAAGCCGTGTCTGTTAACTGTTCTAGTAACACAGCAGATCGTCCCCTGGACAATTAAAAAAAATTGCCTGCTCAATGGAAAAACCAATTTAGATGAAGCAGTTCATGAAAAATATATTTCTTGGCACGATTATACGAGTTACACAGATTGTAGGCTATGCAGCTCTGCTAAAACATGGTGCTGAAAGCAGTAAGGTCAAGCTGGCTTATTAGGGAATTTAGTTCCTTTAATGTTCCTCAACAGAACATCAATCTAACTGGAGTGCGCTTGGTAGTTTCAATAGCACTTGGTCTTTGTAACAAAAGAGTGTCAGTAGAGCTGACTCTGGGCATTCAGAGATGACAAGTGGATAAAACTCCTCTTTGTGCATAAAGCCATAGAAGCCTGGTGCACCACTTAAATGTTCAAGTTAGGGCATAAGCAGTGAATGGGCCTATGATGATCCTCGACACCCAATAAGATTAAGTCCTTCTTTAAGAAATTACCCACCTATCAAAGCAACAGACCGTAGCAGTGCTGGGAATTTCCTGAGCAAAGCTGTCCAGTTTTCTCAGACTATAAATTTGTGGGGATCTGGGAGCTCCCTGCACTTCAGGAGCTGAGACAGTCAGAGATTTGGCTGCCCTCTACCACTGTTTTCCATGATCCTCCAAATTTTGATGCAGTGAAATCATAAAGGTGGCCCTGAAGTAAATTCCATAGCCAACTCTGCACCACCATGACATGGTAGAGTTTCATCATGATGTTGGTTTTGCCACATGCTAATGTAATGTGATTGTCTCAGCGTGACACTGTCCTACAGAACAATTTCATCTGAGTATGAACAAGGCGACATCATAACAGACCATCCTTCTTCCTCCATTCTTCCCTAAGTATGAATCCTCAGCTCAACACTACGAAGATGGTCAAGGTACTCAATCATTCATCAGTCTTTGCAAATGACCTAGCTCCAGATCATTGGTCTATAGAGCTCATTTACCTAGGCTCTTCTAACATTCCCATCAACATGACATTTATAAGAACTGGATTTTAAAAAGATTTCTCCTAAATTGGTCCAGCAAGGACTCTACTCAGTTATTACTCATTTTGGTTTTTAAATGTTAGCAGCAGCAGCTGCCCACAGCTTAAGATACCGGGTTGATTTCAGCCTGTGTTAGCAAGAGAAGCCTTTTGAAAAGTACTCTGAAAACAGACAGGCCTGAGTTCTTTTCAAAAACTCTCTCTGGAGTTTCCTGTCACCCTCCTTTAGCACCATTTTTTTTTTTTTTTTTTTAAATAAAAAAGACAAGCACTGAAATGAAATCTGGGTTTTATACTGGAGTAAACCTGAAAAGACTGAGCATACATAGAAAAAAAAAAGTGTCATTTGGCCAGTTATTTTCTGTATTCTGCTGTCTTTTACTTCTGATACTTATGGGTTTGAATAAGCAATATGAAATATTTACTGCTTCCAATTCATCTGCCAGCCAAGTCATAATCTGGTGTTTGTGACAGTCTGCTGTTTTAAAAATTACTTGGATGTCATACACAGACTATAACTTCACAGCAGAATCAAGTCAAAGAAGATTGGCTGTGAGGCAGGAAACCTTTGATTTGAATATGAATCCCTTTGAGAACCTGAGACTGTGGCAAAGTGATGTACGACGGACTTTTTTTAAAAATACACCAAGAACTTGTAATGATTCAGGCTTGTTCAGAGGATCATTTGAAGCTTAGATCTACCACTAAAAAGGGCAATATATATAATTTTAATTAACTTACAGTGTCATCTTCAAATTTCAGGTGTAGGCTTTTATCCCCTTCTTTGTAATCCTTGATAATTTCTCCTGATCTCCACACTTCATCAGGGTCAGGAATCCAAACTTTTGTGTACTGAAAAGAAAAATGCATGAAAATCAGTTAGGTCAGAAATATATTCATTCACTAGGGATACAATCCTACTCTGACTGCAGAGTCAATGGAAGTTTCTGTCATTGGCTTCAATGGAAGCAACATCAAGACCCACCTCAACATATAGCACAACATTACAGTCATCAGACTGCTTCTTGACTAGACTGGTTTACTTGCTTGTTACTAACTGTAAGATCAAGTACAGTATGATACACAACTATAAAAAGAAGAACAGGAGTACTTGTGGCACCTTAGAGACTAACAAATTTATTAGAGCATAAGTTTTCGTGGACTACAGCCCACTTCAACTATGTTCTACCTTGTGAAGTGATCTCTGAGTTTGATTTCACTGACAATTTACCTGTCATTGTAGCTCGTAAAAATAATAGCATAATTCTTAAAACAATTTTAAGAAAGCAAATGCTTCTTCTTATGGAATGACAGAAAGGTGGCTTTTGAAATACAAAACATGCTTTCTGAGGAACAGAAACGTACTACAAAAAGCATAAGTAGGCAAAGCATAAACATTTACAATGTTATCATAAAAGAGCAGCTTCTCATTAATAGCTTCATTATTAAAGCAGATACAACAGCTCTAAAGATGTCAGATAAAAAGTGATGCCTACAAAGGTTTAAGGAATAAAAAATCTAATTCAAAGAGCTGCAATGAATATTCACACGCATGCCCCTCAAAGGTAAGTGGATATACTTTTGATTTCTCCAAACGTCTCATACAATTACACCTCTAAACCTGCAAAGGCACCAGTGTGGGGGACACTGTCAGAGACCAAACCAAGGAGGGACACCAAAAAATTCATACTTGTTTTTTACACACACACACACACACACACACACACACACACACACACACACACACACACACTTTATGTTTAAAGAACATTCAGTCAAGAAATGCCAGAAGGTTATCTGTGCAACCTTAATTTGGCCCCCCATGTGTGTATGCATTATGATAATCTTTAATTACATGACCCTCCCTCCCCCATACTATTTTTTCATCACAGGAAACCTGTTTCATCAGTGCACAGTTAATTAGCAGCCACTCAATATTTTGTTTTATACTGTTCAGTGCAATTCCCCAGGCTTTCCTCCCTCCCACTGCATACTATTCAAACCCTGCTCTGAAGACAATTATTAATTTCCTCATGGGTTTCCTCCATTCTTGTACTATACTATAATCAGTATAGTACAAGAATGCTTCACAAATACTATATTCCCAAAAAACTTGTGAGGTGAGAAGATGGTATTAGCCCAGGGGTAGGCAACCTATGGCACGCGTGCCGAAGGCGGCACGCGAGCTGATTTTCAGTGGCACTCACACTCCCCAGGTCATGGCCACTGGTCCGTGGGGCTCTGCATTTTAAATGAAGCTTCTTAAACATTTTTAAAACCTTATTTACTTTATATACAACAATAGTTTAGTTATATATTATAGACTTATAGAAAGAGACCTTCTAAAAACATTAAAATGTATTAATGACACACGAAACCTTAAATTAGAGTGAATAAATGAAGACTCGGCACACCACTTCTGAAAGGTTGCCGACCCCTGTATTAGCCCCATTTAACAGATGGAGAACTGCAGCACAGAGAGATTAAGGTCAAAAGTATCCACTAATCTTGGATGCACAATCTGAGGTGTCGAGGACTTGACTTTATGAAGTAAGTAGCATTATACAGCACTTCGTATGTTCAAAGCACAGCTTCACCTAACTTCAGCTGCAGTTATGAGTGCTCAGCACGTCTGCAAATCAGATCTTAGGGGTTCCAGCTGAGCATCCAGAAAATGAGGAACACAGTTAATATCCTGTGAAAAGTTTGGTTGAAGTGACTTGTCCAGCATCACACAGGCGTTCTGTGGCAGATGCAAAGACAGAATCCAGTTCTTCAGGGCAGCATTCAACTGACTAGACAGACCATCCTTTCTCTTCCTGCAATCCCCTGCCTCATTCCTTACACACTTTCCAGCTTCTGCAACAAATGAAGAACAGCCTCCTTTTTTACACAACCCTCATTTATTCCCAGGGCAGGATGTGCACTGTGTGAGACAGGGGTCCTGTTGTGGGGGGAAAAAGTATGTGATCACCTAACTGAAGACTGTACATGTTGTGCACAAGCAGGCCCGATTAAAATTGCACAGGCAACCTTAATTCTGTCATTTCCTAACTTTTGAGCTTGACTTTGTAACCTTTCAACATAGGGTTTTTAATGTGTAATTTCCTAGGTTTTCCTGGGGCCGGAGGCAGATGGCAACAAATTCCATCATACTGATCCCTAGACGGGCCAGCAGCAGGGTTGCAACTTTTAGATGTACCACACAGACCTCTGCCATTTGCACTAAACACAGTAAACGATAGTGTGACAACCTAGTATTGCTTTCTGTAGGCCAGCAGTAGAAGAGGACGAGACACTTTGCCTGTGGGTTTCCATAGATATTTGCTGACAGCAAAGGAATGCAGAGACTCAGGAATTTTGGGTTCTGTTCCAGGCTCTGAAGGGGCATGAGCTCTAGGCAGCTCAGACACCCCCAAGCTTGACTTATTCTGCCCCACCCCTTCCAGTCCCATCTCTTCCCCTCCCCTAGCTCCTAAGTCCAGTCCCATTCACCTCCCCTAGCTAGTCCCAATTTCCACTCCCCAGGCTTCTCACCCCAGTCCCCAGGGCTGGCTCCAGGCACCAGCCCACCAAGCATGTGCTTGGGGCGGCGGGGCACTCCGGCCTGAGAGCGGGGCCGCAACTGGGCTCGCCGCCCTCTCCGCGGCGCTCTGGCCGCCGGGGAGAGCGGAGCCGCAGCGGGCTCGCCGCTCTCCCCCCGGCGCTCCGGCCGGCTGGGGAGAGTGGGGTCCCGGCCGGGGAGAGCGGGGCCCCGGCCGGGCTGGCCGCCCTCCCCCCGGCGCTCTGGCCAGTCGGGGAGAGCAGAGAGCCGTGGCGGGCTCGCCACCCTCCCCTCAGCGCTCTGGCTGCCGGGGGCTCTCCGCCCTCCCCCGCGGCGCTCTGGCCGCCGGGGAGAGGGGAGAGCGGAGAGCCCCGGCCAGGCTCGCCGCCCTCCCCCCAGCGCTCCGGCTGATCAGGGATTGCGGCCCGCGGCTGGGCTCGGTGCCCTCCCCTGCCACGCTTGGGGGGGGGGGGTGCGGCGGGTGGCTTTTTTGCCTAGGGCGGCAAAAAAGCCAGAGCCGGCCCTGCCAGTCCCACACTCCTTTTCTCAGCCAGTCCCAGTTCCCCTTCTCCCACACTGGCTCCCCAGCCAATCTGTCACTTCCCCAACCCTCACTTCCAGTGGACCCCCATCACTCCTCCATCTCCCACGTTCCCTGCACCCATTGAATCCCAAAGCCAATGTCCTCATCAAGTCTGTGTTTCACCTCCACACCACCTTGCCCCTACAGTGCCAGGTATCCCCCTGGGCCCAGCTCCTCATCACGTCTGTCTCCTCTCCACCCCACCTCCTTCTCGCAGGCACACTGAGTCTCAGTCCCCATCTCCTTGCACACCCAATTCTCTCTGACTCCTCATCCAATCTCTCCCCACAGCACTATCTACTGGCTTCCAAGGTTCCCACTCCTCTGTTGCCCGCAGCTTCCTTGCCCTGCCAGTCCCAGTCTGCCCCCTAACTCCTGGTCTCAGTTTCCCTCTCAGTCTCCCATCCCAGTTTCTCCCCCTACTCCAAATGTCCCCCTGGCTCCTCCTCCCAATCTATTCCCTCCTCAGGTTTGGATCTTGCCCTCTCCACATCTGAATCAGGCAGCTTCTTTCTCCTCTCTGCCTGGGCCCCGCCAGGATGGGGAGTGCATTGAGACCACAAGAGAGATTGGCTCGCTGCTCTGAATTCAGGTCATTTATAACTTGGCCAAATTTAGGCAGATTTTCATAGATCTGGCAAAAGGCACACAACTGCCACAAAGGTCACACCTCTGCCAAATTTCAAGTCCCAGCTCCATAGCATTTGAAAAGATTTTGAGATATTAAGTAAATAAATAAATAAATAAATAAAACATGGGCAAAACATTGCATTTTTCCCCTGGCCTCATTCTCAGAAGCAGCTGAACCACTGACCGAAATTTAAAAAATAAAATTTAACCTTCTCGTATGGAAAGTTTCTTCCCAGAGTGTTAAAATCTGGCAAAGTTATAAGCAACTGAAAACAGGGTCTTCTGGGAAGTGTCAGCACCACCTACTACTTTACCCAGCAGTCCTGCTCCCCACCCCCACAAAACTTAAAATGCTGTGCTATTTGTTCATGTAGTGTAAATAATTCTATAACCTTAGTTTCATGATTCCTTGTTACGGATGCAAATAGTTTTGTACAATGAGAGAGGGACACCAAATGTGTGTGGAACGTGGGCAGCTTCTGGAGTAAAGTGAGTGGCCTACCTTGAAACAGGGGCATTGGAGGGGTAAGAATACAATATGCATTTTGTTCATATTACTGGACCTATCCCTGGAGCAGCTAGGCACTTATTTACAAAACATTTGGTTAAAATAATATTAAACCTACCTGGTAAGGCCAGCTGAACCTAGCTGCCATGAAACTGCAGATAGTATGTGGCTTTTTCTTAACTAACTGCTTCTGTTTGCAACAAATACAAAAGATTTATATGGTGACCACTCAAGAATTGTTCTTGAGAGGTCAAAAGGGGGACAATGTAGATAAATTTCTGATAATTTTCATATGACTTTACATTGTGCCTCTTCATATAACCTTGTGGTGGGTCTACCCACGTGTGACCTCTGTTTTCATGGGACTTTGTATCAAAACCTCATTTAGAAACTTTGCATTGCCCTTGGTATAATATTATAGCCCCTAAGGATAGAATAAAATAGAAGAAAAATTTCTTTTTGCTAGCAGTAGAACAAGAGCTCTCCCCCCCCCCCCCCACTCTTAATCAATTGCCCTGTTGAATGAATGAGGTGTGAATGAGCAAGGCATGGAAGGCAGCACCTCCAGACAGCCTCAACTGTTGGAGAGGGGCTGGGAGCCAGACCCAAGGACAATAAAACGTGTCAAGTGGGCTCATTAAAGAGAAGCAGACATACCTACGGCCTCGGGGGTTAGAAGCAAGCACCTTCTTTTGGAAACACCCTCTTTGCACCATTGGGACAACACTCAAAAGAAAGCAGCACGAAAGACCAATAGACACAGACACAGAGTTTAAATCTGGTATAGATTTGCATGAAAGGGAAGCTGCTATAAAAGTAAGGTGTCTTGCAGAGGACCCCGGGTCTCGTCTTGTCAACATGGGAGCATCGATCCGGATCGGCAGAAGCCCGGCTCCACCCCCTCCTCCATCTAACTCACCTGGCCAGTGAAGTTAAGGGGAGCAACTAATTGGTAACAACAAGACGGAATGGGTTTGTGTGTGTGTGTGTGTAAGTGTAAGTGTAATATATTATATGCATATAATACAGTGTTAATGAATACATGTATTACTAATAAATGTGGCGTTTTGCCTTATTCCCCTTGAAAAGATCCTGTGCAGTACTTTAAGTACAACATTTTGGTGGAGAATGCGAAATGGGGAGCAAGCATAGAATCCACAGTTATTATAAAACTGGTGTGCACACCGCCAGCTTTAGCAAGCCTGGCACTATAGGAAAAAGAGTGTAAACTTTCAGTTAATTAACCAAACTCTGAAGGATATAGGAGTTTAGGTTTAAATTGTGTTTCTCACTGTGATCCGGGGAAGGATCTAACCAAACTCTGAAGGATATAGGAGTTTAGGTTTCAATTGTGTTGTAGAGGTACATACACCCTCAGCCATAGGAAGGCTGAGCTAAAGAGGAGAACTTAGTGTTTCTCACTCTGATCCGGGGAAGGATTTGTATAATTGGTGTATGAACCCTCGGTGGTAGCAGACCGAGTAATACAGAGGGAAGCTTAGCGTCTCTCCCTCTGGCCCAGAGTGGGTTAAAATCATAAAATGCAGATCTTGTTCTGTTAAACCAAACTCTGAAGGATATAGGAGTTTGGGCAGTGTAGTGTGGTTTATGTTTGTTTGTTTTTTGTAAGTAATATTGTGGTAATTTCACAATTTAAAAAAAATGTTTAAGAAACAGGACCAGGAAGGGTGGGGGCTAGTTGGAAAGCCCACCCTCCTTGCTAAATTAGTAGTGAAACAAGGCTTGTGCCCACGAAAAAAAACTGTTTATTGAAAAAAGCAGGATCGGGCCCAGGCAAGCAATAGATAAAGAAACTGAAAAACAGGTTGGGTACAAAGAGTTAAAACAGCACTCTCAAATCTTAAAGCAGCAGTGAGATCAGGAAAAGAAACATTTGAAACCCCAGAAGGGGGCAGACCTTTGGGACCCCTCTGGAGATTGGGAAGGGGGATATTTGGGTAAATTCCTCCTCCCAGGGCCAAAATGCCATTGAAACAGTTAACAACAGTGCCTGCTTCTGCCTCAGATCTCCAGGCCATGGCAAAATGGCTGGAGATTTTAAAACAAAAATTTTTTTCTAGATGGAGTGTTAACGCCCTTTTACTGAGAGAAAGGGAAAATTTACACTCACAAAAATGCACCACTTAATTAGCATTTGTGCAGCCCCAAGTACCAAACACACTGTGGCAGAGACCAAGCAGGTTCTGCCATGGTGAAAGCACTGTGCTAATTTGTTTCCAAGCTTCTGTCTTTCAGGCTCTGAACCAGAACATCAGGAGAGCTGGCACCAGCTGAAGAGTTATAAAATACCATGGTTATAGTGTCATGACAAAGTCTGTGTTCAGTGTTCTGTGTTGCATGTTCTGTGTCTGTCTCTAGTGGTGTCCTGTGCTAGCACTGGGTCTAGAAAAAGAGGGGATACTACACTAGACAGGGCAAATGTCTTTTCCTCTCTCTACTTCCCCCATGTCCATCCAACTTATCAATCACCACTTGCGTCCAAAAAAACTTTGGTTCCCCAATGCATCAGGTTTATTTTTTGTTAGGTTCTCTAATAGTATTGTTAGTTACATTTGCTTGTACTATTAATTCCACACTTTCCTCTATGCACTCTGTATTCTACTTCCCCAAGCCCTGAAGGGTAGTTCTTGGGCCCCCATAACCTGTAAGACCTTGGCCCATAATTGTATGGCCCCATCTTTCAGGTCCCCAAAAACCTCTGAGAACAACTGTTAGAAATAGGGGATTCTGCATTAAAAAGGTCCTAACCTCAGTAACTTTTATTGTTTGATGACTATTGCAGCATCAAACTTGGACCTCATTTTATTTGTCAATGTACCTAATTATTGTAATGGTTTCAGGTTTTATTGTATTCCCAATTATTATAATTGTTTGCATTTCTGTTTATATTATATCTGGTGTTTGGTCAATTGTAATGATTTTAGTTATACTCACCTGCTTATAATTGTTTGGTTTGTTTACAACAGATCACCTGTGCCCTACAATGACAACTACTGTACTGTACTGATCATAGATCAAGGGGCGGAGTGTTGTAGGAGCAGCACTGATCTGTATGCAAACGGCTATAGCTAGTGGGAGGCACTGAAATGCAGATACTTGCCCTATCTACTTTGGAACACAAAATGTTTTGGGTAACTTTGGGTAATATTAAGGTTTTAATGCATTTGTTAAAACAAAGGAAATGATCTCTGTTTGATACCTACCAATATGACTGGATGCAGTATGTTTCCAGCACTGTGAAACCAGACTTGTTAATTGGGGAAATAATTGTAAAAATAGCACATCAACAGTCTCTGGAAGCAAAGGTGTGGAAGGTTAGCCCACTCCCCATATTACACATGGGATCATTCTGGCTGCCTCGGACCTCGAGCCAGTGGGCTGGGGAGGGAGGAAAACTATTGGACACTAGAGGTTGTACCAAATGGACTCCTCAAAAGTGGGTATGCCTCACCTTACCGGTTGCCTCAGAGCCTTGTAGTAAAGATGTTTCATTGGAATCATGTATGTGGGATGAATTGGATAATGACACCAAAGTATTGTACAATGGACAATGTGTATGTATCCACTCATGGGAGGAAGTATTTTGGGAGGATGGGAGTGTTAGCAACCCCCCCAGTAGATGAATGTAAATGATTCTCTGGATGGTCCCCGACTACCACTGGCATCCTATCAGTAATGCTACACCCCTTGATAGTAGTCTTGATATTAAATTGTATTTGTATAATTGGTATGTATGGCATGTGTTTTCAGATAAACAGAATGTACGCTAAATTGGAATCACAAACACATGTTGCCTCACAGTACCTTCTCTTAAACAGGTTAAAAAGAAAGTGACACTAACGACTATATAAATATCGTAGTGTCAAAAGGGGGATTATGTAGGGATATTAAAGAAGGAACTAACAGTGATTCCCCCAAGAGACAGTGACCCCCTCATAATTTGGCCCTCACACTTTAAAATCCAACAGTTTCACCAAGTACAAAAATCTCTTAGGTCTTCTGTTAAAACTTGTAAGCTACTGTCTGTAGAAACCATTGATTATATCTATCCTGTGACTACTATGTAAAACTTACAAACAAGTTAACTGACTTTGTTATACAATGTAAACAAACACTATAAGCTGTTAAGTGTCTTTCACTTCATTCAACTGCTCCTAGGACAGACCCCCACCCTCTGTGATTAAAGGGCCGGGAGTCTCAAATGAATTAGCACACACTCTGAAAGTGGTGGAGACCATAAATTAAAATATGGTTAAGGGATGGAATGTATGCTGATGAATGCTTGATATACATGGATGGTTAGGGAGGTGCCAGCCTAGAAAAGGAGTATCCATCGGCCGAAGAATGTGTCAAGTGGATGACCAGAAACCCCCGGAGGGTAAACTGGGACCCACCCCATCACCTGGAAGAATGAGAAACACAAACTTTGGACAGTGTGGAGCCACCAGGAATGTGCCACTTTGGACAGGAATGTGCCATCTGCTGATTGAGTCAGCAACAGCAGGATGAAACAGCTCCCATAGACTAACATAGGAATTAATTCCTATAAGAAGGGACTCTAAAGACTGATGACTTTGAGTCTCTGGTTCTGCTGCCAGCCTCCAGGAGCATCAGGTGCACCTGACACAGACTCGGCTCCATCCTCATGACCAAGATACCTGGCCAGTAACTTGGCATGAGCAACTTCTAGGCTGGTAACTATAACACCTATACAGAACTTGAATGAATGATTGTGTGAATGAATCTCTCTCTCTCTCTCTCTCTATATATATATATATATGTGTGTGTGTGTGTGTGTGTGTGTGTGTGTATGTATAAGAAATAAGTAGTCAAACAACGTTGTTTATTTTTATCTTTTGCTTTATCAGTATATTTACAATAAATGTGGCATCTTTGCCTTATCCCTCTTAAGATCCTGCTGGTTTTTATTCTATTGGTATAACACTTCATAGACCAGTCAGGGCAAAATCTGACTACTTGATTTTAAAACGTTCTTTGATAGTTTGCATGAATGGAGATCTAATCCTGTATTCCTTCAAAACCACAATTCCCATCCATTTCAATGGGAATTTGGGTGCTCCAGGGCTGCTGGACTGGGCCCTGGAAGCTCTTGACAAAATTACTTCAGCGTATATACTGTAGTTGGAGGGGAGGGGGTGGACGACACAAGACCTACAAATCTGAGTGTTTTATGCTCCATCAAGGTGAGGACAGTACTAGTATGGTCATACCTTCCCATACAGGAACAAGCTACACGTGTGTAATGCACCTTTATACCAATATAACTGCATGCACAGTTGCAGCAAGTCACAGCACTAACTATACAATTGTAGTAAGTGGGAAAAGTTCTGCGTGTAGTCAAGCCCTATGCGAGTCTGCAGAAAGCCCATAACAACAGCTCTTACATGTGGGAACTGCACCCATTTATTTCAGGGAGGTGTTAGCCTAGAGGCCCACTCATTGAGATGTCATCACCACATATTTCATTCCTCTTGCGAAAAAGGAGAAGAGAGATCACAGAGCTGCACAACTTACTGAGTGACGTCTCATTTTAGTGCCACAAGTAGGTGGTGTTTTGGACAAGCTACCATTGCTCCCTCCCCACACAACCAAGAGCAAGTCCAAGGAATCTAAAAGAGCCCATGTGCACAATCAAGCTTCAAAGAGGGGGAGCCAGTAGCTGTCTGGGTTTTTCACTTCAAATCCAGTCACCCAAGGAATGGTAAAACACACACTGTGGTATCACAGAGGGGGACTGGGCTTCACTAGGGGGTTGCTTTAAAAAAAAGTGGGTATCTACCAAGCACGATCAGCAGGGATCCTAGAAATCCGTTTCCCACAGAAAAACCACAGAATTTGCATTTTTACAGGGAATCTTTCGTTTTTAGATTTTGTGAAAAAAATAAAGGCATATTAAATTTTACCGAAAGTACCAATGTCACTTACTCAAGATGTGCAAACAACCACTCTTGCCATTGATTTTGGAATGTGCTTTAATTTTACAGTGGAACCCTATTTATCTAGGGTTACCATACATCTGGTTTTTCCTGGACATGTCCGGCTTTTTGGTAATCAAACCCCCGTCTGGGGGGAATTGCCAAAAAGCCGAACATGTCCGGGAAAAATACCGGCCGGGCACTTCCCCTCCCGGGCTCCAGCTGCTCTGCTCCGCTTGACTCTTCAGCTCTGTTTAAGAGCCGAGCTTCCCGAGCGCTCCGGCTTCGGGCAGCCCCCTTGCCTCTGGACCCTGCGCCGCCGGAGCAGAGCAGCTGGAGCCCGGGAGGGGAAGTGCCCGGCCGGGGGCGCAGGGTCTGGAGGCATGGGGGCTCCCCGAAGCCCGAGCGCTACCGGCTTCATGGTTTGCCGGGCAGCCTCCAGATCCTGCGCACCCGGCTGGGCGCTTCCCCTCCCGGGCTCCAGCTGCGCTGGGGAAGTGCCGGCTGGGGGCGCAGGGTCTGGGGGCTGCCCGGCAAACCATGAAGCCGGTAGCGCTCGGGCAGCCCTTTTCGCGTGGCTGGGAGGGAGGAGGGGGAGTTAGAGCGGGGACTTTGGGGAAGGGGCGGAGTTGGGGCAGGGCCGGGGGTGGGAAAGGGGCAGGGCCAGGGCCCATGGAGTGTCCTCTTTTTTTTTTTTTTTTTTTTTTAAATATGGTAACCCTAATTTATCTGATCTAATTGGGACCAAGGACAGATCAGATCAACAAAAATTGGGCTACTCAGAAGAATTGGCAAAGGGCTTTCTATCCCTTATTTTAAGATGGAGGGGCGACTCATGAGATCAGCCCCACGCAGCGCTTATAGCTGGAGCCTCAGCCACTCGGGGCTGACCGCCCAAGTCCCACCGCTGTCAGCCCCGGGCAGCTGGTGGTTTGCTTAATACAGAGATAATGGAGGGTCAGATAAACAAGGTTCTACTGTGTATCAGTAAAACATTATGTTCAACTGATTTTATATAAATATATTTGAGAGAGAGAGAGAGAGAAGGGAAACTAAAGTCCAGCGTTTCATTTTAATTGCTGAAAAACACAGATTTTTATGTTTGTTTGTTTTTAAATCAGAGAATTTTGTTCCCCCTCCCCCGCCACACACAGAAAACTAGGATTCCTGATGAGGCTTGGTTTACTTATAGAACTTATGTAGTTATAACAACCTTGCTCAAGGGTGTGGAAAATCCATACCCCTGAGAGATGTAGTTATATTGACCTAATCCCTGGTGCAGACAGAGCTATGTCAATGCTTCTCCCATTGACATAGCTACTGCCTCTTGGGGCAGTAGTACCCGTGCCAACGGGAAAAGCTTTCCCGTCAGCATAGGTAGCGTGTTCACTAAGAACTACAGTGGCACCTGCAGCGCTGTGCGTGTAGACATGCCCTCGGGAATTCGTAAAGTGCTTGTAGTTTTACCATCATCCAGCTAACCTTCCTCAAACATGGTGAACTTTCCTCAGCGGGCACTACTTACACACCTAATTTCAAAGTTCAGCTGTTGTTGAGTTACCTGTGATTTTTAAACCCTGTCATTTCCTATTTTAAAAAAAAACTCATTTGGAGAGCGAGCAAGCATGAAAAGAGGGGGTTATAATATTATAATAGAAATGGTTTTGCAACATTAACTACTGCAGAGTGTTTGTTACTGGGCAACCCCTATAATAATGTTACAGGAAGCAACGAGAGGTAAACTGCCAATCATCCTCCACTAATCATATTTTCAGGTAACTTTAAAAAAATTTCTTTGGAGCAGGCAGCGTGGTCTAGGAGAGAGGGTACTGGACTGGGAGTCAGGGGACCTGAAATCTACTGTCAGCTCTACCACTAACCTGCTATGTGATCTTGGGTAAATTGCTCCCCTTTTCTGCACTTCAGTTCTCCACCTGTAAGATGGGGGACAAGGGAACTTACTACTTGCCTATATAAAGTTCTCAGAGATAAAAAATTCGACTGTGGACAGATGGAAAACAAAAATTCCATATTGCAGAAATGAATTCGATCAGATTATCGGGGATTTGAAAAGGAAGTGTTACAGTTACAACTACAGCACCTGACAAAAGCAGTGTTACCCCTTTTTTTGCACAAAGTGAGCCGGTAGCAGTCGGAAACAAGACCTGGGTCTGAGATCACTTTCACTCTGGCTCCTTTATGAGGCATATAAAAGCTGAAGATACATAAAGGGGCCCTACAAGCCCTGTAACCAGCGCAAACACGACAGACATACTTGTAAAGTTGCCTCTGGGACCTGCTCAGAAGCCCCCGTGTGGGGGTATGACTGGGACAAGGCTGTGTTGGAAGGGTATGTGGGGGGGGGAGGGGCACATGACTGCACAGATTCTAGGAGGCACAACAGCCCTGGCGAAGGCGTGTTAACTTATGCAGGTTCCCAGTGCTGTCGAGACTTATGTTGTGGGCCTCTATTCAGTCCTGTCCAAGTTCTCATATTGCCCTCACCACCGCAGTATCTGAGCACCAGAAGTGCACTGAGTGATATGACTAATGTTAGTCAGGTGTATGGCTCATTCTCTCTCTCATCCTCTCCAGAGGAGAACTGTGCATGCAGTGGAGTATTGGGTTTCAATAGGGTTTTGCTTTGGAGAATTTCTTTTTTTAAATGTGCATGCTACTCTGTGTTTATATTAGAGAAGCAGGTCAGAGAAGTGCTCCTTGAATTTAGAGTGGAAGGTAGTGAGGTTTGTGATGGTGCTTTGTTCTTGTGGGAGTCTGGGATCCGAGCTGAGAAAGCTGTCTCCTGCACACATGAGCTCCACCCTTGTGGTAGAAAGTTCCACACTGCATGAGGGCGCAGAGTTGTCAACACGGTGCTTTAGATGATCTCTCAAATATGCTGGGCCCAAACTATTAAAGGACTTGAGGGCAAGGACCAAGACCTTGAACTTGACTCACTACTTTATGGGGAGTGAAAGTAGAGATCAGAGGACAGTTGTGATGTGCTCACAGTAGCCCATTCGGCTGAGAAGACCAGCTGCCATGTTCTGTATAACTGCACATTCCTGTGTGCTGATGGCTTCACGCCCGGGTACATGGTATTGCTGTAGTTGAACCAGGAGGTGATAAAGATATGTATAATGGACTCAAGGTCGTCGTTCAGCAGAATGGGATAGTTTCCTAGCCAACCAGAGAGGACAGAAAGCACTTCTCACAGATGCTCTCCAGGCCCCAGAGCCCCACAGGTTGAGTTAAAGCCACTTTAACCCCTTCCCCTAACCAGCCTGCTTCTATGAGGCACAGCACAGAATCTCAGTTGAGACCGCCTGACTCTCAGTCCAGTTCACTGCATCACCTGTATATTTGTTTATAAATAAAACCTCATGAGATTATCAGCAAGCAGCACCAAGTCAAAACCAAGAGGCATAGCAGGGAAGCAGGAAGGGGCAGGGAAAGGAGAGAAATGACCCTGGGTACAGAACACTCATACAGTACAACAACAGAAAGGTGGGTTTCAATGAGGGTGAAATTCCAAAAGGAAACAAACAAACAGAGAGAGGCAGGCCCAAATCTGGTATAATTTCCAGCCCCAGGAGAAACCCATTATGGAATCAAGGCTAACTCTGTTGCAGGGGAAGAATCTGCAGGCAGAGATACCTGGAAACTTCGTGAACATTTTAGAAATATTTTAGATTTTTATAGCACATTTCATCCGAAGGACTTTACAAGTTCTGCACAAAAATCCACTGGAATGCAGCTTCCTCTGGAGTGGAGACTCCAACAACAGGTAGGGGGAGAATAAGAATCTAATGTGCAGATTGCCCACAGCAAGCCGAGAAGGAATGAGAAGGGCTCCCAACACACATCTATCAACATTTTTGTAGGTCCCCTCCCCACGCTACCTGAACATCCACTGGTTGCTAATAAGAAATCCCAAAGGCAGGCCTGTCAGGAAGATTTAAATATACAAGTCTAACCTGAGCACCTCCTGTATCCCTAATAGGGAATAAATCTGAATAGAAGAGCAGAATTGTTCATGCATAACAAGATTACACTAGTTAGCATCATAACATCATGTTCTAATGAGGTTTGATTCAATTATATGGCAGTGTATTATCTTAGATGATATCATGCAATGAAATAAATACCCACATTAGCCTATTTAAAAGCATCCTACTGTGCTAAGTGAAGTAGGTAGGAGGGCAATACGGTGCATTTGCTGCACTAGCATTTGGCTCTGCAAATATTTATCAAGCACTATACATAGCAGTGAGAGTAATTCCAATAGATCGGTGGGACTCAACAAACATCGCATTTCCAGACACTCAAGGCATCTTCATTGGAAGAGAAGTGTCCATTTCCCACAACAAGGAAACAACACAAGAGTTGAATGAATACTGAAAATCCAATGCAGTGGGTCTCACTTCTGCTGACCTCAGGCAGAAGCTATGTTTACAATGCAATAGTACGTATATCCCTGACTGCACGTTCCACGCACTGTGAAACAGCCACAGTACGAACTATAGGTTACTTCCACTTAGCATAGACCAGATTTTCAGAGTGTGAAACCAGGACACCTGCCACAGCAGGTGCACCGAGGACGGGCTTGGGAACATCGGCTGGGACAGTACTAGTCACTGGGAGGAGTAGCTGGTGCCCCATCTCATGCCTCCCGTTTCTGACTCCTCCCTTTCTTCCCACTTACTCTGTAGATTTGGCTCCATGCATGAGAGGTGCTGTGGTGAGGACTCATACAGAGGGAGGGGCTGGACTAGGAGTTCTCACAAGCTTTGGGGCGGGACTGTTGGAGGGGATGGGTCCTGAGTCCAATATGTATTCAATCAATATGCTACCAGTTTCACCAGCTCAGCTGGCCACTTCTCCCTGTCTCAAAAAAGTTATTTTGTTGTTGTCAGGGACATATGATCACCCTGATTCTGACTAAAAACCCTTCACTGTAAACACTGGTGCCTAAAACCTTTAGCCTGCCTGTCAGGATAAATAGTGTAAATTATACAGTAGGAAACAGAAATGGCAAAGGAATTCTATGTCAACAAAGTTCTGCATTTGCTTTCGTTAGTAAAACACAAAAGTCCTACATATTTAAATAAGCCTTACATAACCCCTCTCTCTCTCACACACACACACACCCCCAAATGTATCCTGATGGCAATACAGTTACATCCCTTTGAAAGCAAAACCTACTGTGCACTACTTTTAAGCGCCACTCAAGAGTTAAAGAAACAGCATTTGTAAAACTAATCTGCTCTGCAGCTGAACAGCAATGGATTTTTTAGATGTATAATGTGTAATTATTGTTAAGATTGCTCAATAGCTGCAGCAGCAGGATCCTTTATGTGAATGGAGCTATACAAACACATCAGCAGAACAAAAGAAAAAACAAACCTATCTTTTGCCATACACTGCACCTTAGTTTGTGCCTCCCGACACCACCTCAGTGCACGCTAAGTTTTTACCCTTAAGAATAACTCGCAGTTAGATAGAGGTGGTGCCATTAAAAATCTTGGCATTTACAAATTGCAGTGTATTAAAGCTACCATGGAATTACCGCAAATACAGAGCGGCAGTAAAGAAAAGGATTCTGATAGTGCCTAGTGTAACACCTTTCACCCCAAAGCATTCTAAAGCGCCTCACATAGTATTGTCGACTCACTTCAACCACTACTGAAATGCAGCCACCTCTGGGGTGAAGGATAACAGCCAGATAGATTACTAGCACACAGCACACTAAAACAGTGGACCACGTTCTCCCTCTGCCAAAAGACACGGAGGTAAGCCTTGCTCCTATAAGTAGTATCATGGAACCTTTAACATCCACATACAGCATATAGGACCTTTGTTTTGGAGGTCTTGTCCAACACCCCTCCCACACACACACATACTCAAATTGAGTTGTGTGCCCTATGTTTCTACCTCAGGAATATGAAGGGCCATATCAGCCAGATGAGATCCAGATAGCAGAGGTATTTAAAAACTTCTACCAGCAAGATGCAACCGCTACACACAAGGAATTGCAAATGTTCTTATTCTTTATCCAAACCATCAAAATGTTTGAAAAATAATATGTGTTTTAGTTCAGATAAATTGTAGCGACAGATTAAAACAAGACTGACACTGTATGTCAGTCCCTCAGTATGAAAAGAAACAGTACTGCCATATCTCCATTATAAAGTTTCAAAACAGATATCGCATGTAAGTGTTTAACACAGATGTAGAAATGCCAGAGTTCAGAAGCGTAGTGGGAAGGAAAAATTTATTGCACTGGAAAGAAATTACTATGTCCCAATAGCCAACTCTGCAATCTCTTTTTACATAACATGTCACAGGAACATCCAGGGAGGAGAGATATAGTTAAGAGAAGTGCTTGCATTTGTACAAATCCCATTTTCATGGGTTTATTACTGCAGTCTTGAAACTTCATTCCAGGCTGTAAAAAAATAAAACCTGGCCTATGACTAGGGCCCTACCAAATTCATGGTCCATTTTGGTCAATTTCATGGTCATAGGGTTTTAAAAATAGTAAATGTCATGATTTCAGCTATTTAAATCTGAAATTTCATGGTGCTGTAATTGGAGGGATCCTGACCTAAGTTCCCTCTAAGCTGCATGGCTGCCTATTAAGCACCGCACAGGCGCTCAGGGCAGGGGCGGGGAGAGATCCCTCTTCCCAAGCCCCATACCTGCTACGGCACCCCCTCTCAGCCCCAACCAAGTCCAGTGCCGAACCTGCGGTGGCCGAGGGACAGGTGCCCCTCCCTCCAGCCCTGATCCAGCCTGGCCCAGAACTGCCGTGGCCAGGCGCTCCTCCCTCAGACCAGAGCTGCCGTGGCCAGGGGACAGGTCCCCCTCCCTCATCCCAAACCTAGCAGGACAAGCGCCTCTCTCCTGGCCCGAACCAAACCCAGCCCAGGACCTGCCATGGCCGGGGGGACAAGCGTCCCTCCCCCGGCCCAGCCCAGCCTGGACCTGCCGCGCAGGAGAGGTGCCTTCTCCCCACACCCCTTCCAGCCCGGGTGCTGCTGCGGGGAAAGACCTGGGCGGGGGGAGGTAGTCCTCTCTTCCCACCATAGCCAAGGGGAGCCCCACTGCACCCCAAACCCCTCATCCCCAGCCCCACCCCAGAGCCCACACTACAATCCTCTGCCTCAGACCTGAGCCCCTCATCCCTGGCCCCAACCCAGAGCCTGCACCCCCAGCCAGAGCCCCCACACCCCAACCCTCTTCCCCAGTCCTGAGCCCCCTCCCACACTCCGAACCCCTCAGCCCCACCCCACCACATGAATTTTGTTATGTGAACCAATATGGAGGTGAGGTGTGACACATCACCTCCATATTGGTGCACATAACAAAATTCATTCCGCCATGGGTGGGAAAAATTAGAGGAAACACTGGTCCTGGCCCAAAAAGGAGTTGCAAGGTTATTGTACAGAGGGTTGTGGTACTGCTACCCTTACTTCTGTGCTGCTGCTGGCGGGGCACCGCCTTCAGAACCGGGCAGCTGGCCGAGAGTCCAGGATATTGGAGACACAAGGTGGGTGAGGTAATATCTTTTATTGGACCAATTTCTGTTGGTGAGAAAGATAAGCTTTCGAGATTACACAGAGCTCTTCTTCAGGTCTGGGAAACTTACTCAGAGCGTCACAGTTAAATACAAGGCGGAACAGATTGTTTAGCATAAGCCGTTAACACATATTTCAAGGGACCATTCAAGGTGAAGTGGAGACCACAGACCAGGACATCACCTCAAATCAGCACCAAACCCTGCTATAACAGATGCAAAACCTGCAGACATATCTCCACTGCTACAATGATTAACACCCTCCACAACACATCTTTCAACATCCCAGGATCCTACGCATGTGGTGTACCTCATCTAGTGCATTAAATACCCCAATAGCAACTATGTGGATGAAACCAGACAATCGCTACAGTCTCGTATGTCTTATTTTCCTTTGTGCGTTCAAACACACCTTAGCACCTGTGGGTGAACCCTTTTCACAAATCAATCACTCTGTATTTGACCTTCTCATCCTCAAGGGAAACCTCCACAACACTTTCAAAAGATGGGCCCGGGAGCTTAAATTCGTAACTTTGCTAGACACTAAAAATCATGTATTGAAGAGAGATGCTGGATTTATGGCTTATTACAACCATCTGTAACCCACTAACAAACTCCCTCTCAGCTGCTTGCCCCTCTTTCTTTGCTCTCCTCCCTATAACTGGAAGGGTGCGAACAGGCCACTTCACCTTGAATGGTCCCTTGAAATATGTATTTATGCCAGTCTGTTCCATCTTGTATTTAACTGTGACACGCTGAGGGCAGGTCCACACTTAAAATGCTGCATCAATGCAGCTGTAGCGCTTTAGTGAAGATACTCTGAGTCTAAGCCAACAGGAGAGAGCTCTCCCATCAGCATAGTTAATCCACCTCCACGAGAGGTGGTAGCTATGTCGGCGGGAGGAGCAGCTCTCCTGCTGGCATAGTGCTGTCTACACCGACGCTTGGGTCGGTATAACTACATTGCTCAGAGAGATGGATTTTTCATACCCCGGAGCAACGTAGTTATACCAAAGTAATTCTGTAGCGTAGACCTGGCCTAAGTAAGTTTCCAAGTCCTGAAGAAGAGCTCTATGTAAGCTCAAAAAGCTCGTCTCTCTCACCAACAGAAGCTGGTCCACTAAAAGATATTACCTCACCCATCTTGACCTGGTTCTAGTGACAGACACGCTGTAGGTGGTCAAATACGCACTAGACCTGCCTCTCCTCGGCAGATCTGGTCACTATTCTAGTCTCCTTGTTGCACTGGCTCACATTTCTCTATGAATAGTCATGTAATCACTCCATTATACCTTCTGTACAATATCCCATCATAAACCAAAGGTGAAGCAGCTCTGAGCAATGACACACAGATAGCCTTCCAGATTGGGTAAAAGTGTCTCCACAGTGAATGTCAGGATATACGACAATACATCTCAGACAGTTAATTTCAGCGGTCTGTGTGATCCCTTTAAGAAACCCATGTTTAAGAAAGCAGAGGGTGACTTCTGCTGTCAAGGTTGTTTGCTTGACCTGGAGTGAGTTAGGGATATGGAATCCGTCCCACTTCAGGGAGCAGAATGGGAGTGACGCAACATCCAGATTTCCCCCGCACCGTCGTGCTGCTGGGAAAGCCAGCATATCAGGTTAGCTGTGCATCCGCCAGCCTCTGTTCCAAGCCCCCAAGTGCTATGGATGCAGAGAGTCCTGGTGAAGCAGCTCCAGCTTGCAAACCCTCTACATAGGGCTTTTCAACCCTTCCCCTCACAGCGTTGCTCCATCTGGGGCCTCCACAGCTGCAGGGGCTGGGTATTTTCTCTATAGCTCAAGTCCTTGAACAAAAGGTCTGGCTAAGAACTCTCTGATGTCTAATTTTCCCTCTTTCTCCAAACATTTTAGAAATGTCTGAAATACCGTTTCTGTACTCCATGTCACAACTTTAAGATCCAGCTTGTATCCCACTGGGGAAAAGGGCAGAGACCCAGCTCCCCAAAAGGTCTAGAGCTCACAGTTCTAGTCCCTCTTGCTTGCAAGATTTCCAACCTTAAACATGAGACTAGTCTGGAACTGAGCACTTCCCTTCCTGCACCACAGGCCACATAGATTTTTTCCCCCAAATTACCAATTTAGGGTGGAAGGAAGAAAGGAGAAGGAAACATTTATATTCTTCTTGTCTATAGAACAGTGTAAACACACTAACATCTCAGATGGCTTGTGAAGTTAGAACAGTTTGTTTAGCAGAAGTTAATTGTCACCTAAGTAACACTAAACAAAAGCAACATAAAATTGACAACTTGGAAATGAGTAGGGGGCCTTCAGCACAGATGACTGACGCAAACTGGCCAACATATTGGATGGACAGCTGCAGAAATATGGTTATTTATCCACAGAGAACCTACAAAAGCAGCAGCCGTTGTACAAGTTTCCCCAAATGAGAAACCGAATATGTTGCAGCTTGGACGTGATGGATCAGCTTTAGGGGTAAGAGTTTAGTTCAGTCTCCATTACCAGTTCAGTCCTCAGCCTCTCCACCCAGGCTGCTATTTAGTGACAAATGTGGTGACTGGGTTTTATGCTATTTAACTGCTATCAGATGGTAGAAGCTTTCAACCTCCATCAATCAGGGATGAATTTGAACTAGCAACCTAAGGGTTAAAAAGCCTTCATGTCCCATTAACAGTCCCCTGAGCCATCCAGTACTTAGAACTATAGTTTTAATAATAAAACTAATTTTCCAATTCACCAAGATTAAATAAAAGACTCTATAAACACGAGAATTCAACGGTTTGAAGGAAAATGGGATTTTTACAAAATATTTTGTAGGATAAGAAGAAGAGATGAACTATAAATACTACAGTTGTAATCAAAATTTAATGCAGTGAAAACTATGAGCATGACATCCTTTACTTCAAACTAGTTTCAATACAGAGCCTTCTAAAGAAATTGACAAAAACCCACTTACAGCTCTTGTAAGTGTGATAGATTACAAAAATAAATGAAAATAAAAGATGCTAAATCAATTATAAAGTTCAAAGTAAAAACTTCCCAGTGTGACCTCTCAGAAGCTGGTTCTGCCCAGTAGCAAGTATTCTCAGCTTCTATGGATGTCAACGGGAGATGAAGGTGCACAGCGTCACAAAGGAGGTGCCCAGTACATTGCAGGATTAAGCCTTCAGATCCCAGCTTTTCCTACTGCTGCTGGAATTAGTGTGACGGTTTTCATGAAGTAAAGATGTTCAAGGAAGATTTACTTATTGAGTCATAGAAACGTTGGGTGTGTTCAAGCGTGCAGAAGGAAATTCCCATTCTTTGGGCAAGTGACTGTCAGACTTCCTGAGAGAATCTGAATGTTACCACAGCTCCAAGACATGGAACCATATAATTCAACAGTCATTTTGGGAATAGTGTTTATATCTCAGCCTGTATGTCCATATAGACATAAGAACATAAGAACTGCCATACTGGGTCAGACCAAAGGTCCATCTAGCCCAGTATCCTGTCTTCCGACAGTGACCAATGCCAGGTGCCCCAGAAGGAATGAACAGGTAATCATCAAGTGATCCATCCCCTGTTGCCTATTCCCACCTTCTGGCAAACCATCCCTGCCCATCCTGGCTAATAGCCATTGATAGACCTATCTCCATGAATTTATCTAGTTCTTTTTTGAACCCTGTTATAGTCTTGGCCTTCACAACATCCTCTGGCAAGGAGTTCCACAGGTTGACTGTGCGTTGTGTGAAAAAATACTTCCTGTTTGTTTTAAACCTGCTGCATATTCATTTCATTTGGTGACCTCTAGTTCTTGTGTTATGAGAAGGAGTAAATAACACTTCTTTATTTACTTTCTCCACACCAGTCATGATATTATAGACCTCTATCATATCCCCCCTTAATCGTCTCTTTTCCAACCTGAAAAGTCCAAGTCTTATTAATCTCTTCTCATACGGCAGCCATTCCATACCCCTAATAATTTTTGTTGCCCTTTTCTGAACCTTTTCCAATTCCAATATATCTCTTTTGAGATGGGGCAACCATATCTGGACACAGTATTCAAGATGTGGGCGTACTGTGAATTTATACAGAGGTAATATGATATTTTCTGTCTTATTATCTATCCCTTTCTTAATGATTCCCAACATTCGGTTTGCTTTTTTTGACTGCTGCTGCACATTGAGTGTATGTTTTCAGAGAACTATCCACAATGACTCCAAGATCTCTTTCTTGAGTGGTAACCGCTAATTCAGACCCCATCATTTTATACATATAGCTGGGATTATTTTTTCCAATGTGCATTACTTTGCATTTATCAACACAGACTTTTTCTTTCCCCTCACCTTTCCCTCCCCCCCCCCCAATGTGTTTATAATTCTAGGCAAGACTTTTCAAAAGTGAGTGGCAATACAGGATGCTCCATCTGACACACCGTAAACAAAGTGATGAGTACTCCTTTTAAAAAGGTGTCAGCTTGGGATCCCAAAAGTTGAAGCATCCAAAATCACTAGCCATTTTGGCAAAGAAGGGCCTAGCTTTTTAATTCACTTGATACTTTAAACTTGGTATTTGGCTTCCTCTCAGTATACTTCTTAGAGGGGACCACAAAGGCTGATTGATCTGAAGTAAAACCTATCAGCTGTGGATACCTCTATTCTGCTTGTATGATCCATTCCTGTGATCAGGCAGGACTGTCAAAATACATAGGGCTTGTGAGACAATCATTCCGTACTTGAGAGAGTGTTATACCCTGACTTGTGCACAGGAAGGGAATAAAGTGTGGAGCAATAAAGTGTGTTCCCTAGGACACAGGGAAATACCTAGAAATTCAGCTCCTTGATATTGTATGATGGGTCACCCTTAGTAATTCCTCTCCATTCTGAGTGCTTTGTGCACTTTAGATATTAGCCTGTTATGATCCCATCCTTTCATCAAGCTACAGATACTTGGCTCTTCTAATCCTTCCCCATAGGGCATGTAGTCCTTTAAACCAGAGACTGATCGCTGCTTATGTTTCACCCCCTTATCCCATCCGATTTCTCTTTTTCACCTATTTTAGAGACTGTAGGGTCTTCAGGTCAAGGACAATCCCTTATTTGATGGTTTTACATCACCTACAATAATGGAGCCCTGTCAGGTAAAACACAAAACCCAGAATGTACTATGTCAATTGTATGGCAGTAAGGTAAAATACTTAGTCCATAGATATGAATGTTTTGGAAGCGTGCTCTGGCCTTGTTATACCCATTTTACCCATGGCAAAACTAAGGCTCACAGTGGAGAAGTGACTCGCCCAGCTCACGTGCAAGAAATAGAACCCAAGAGCATGTCTACACTGCAATTATCAGCCTGGGTCTATGCACTTCTGCTGGCAGGAGTCTAGCTAGTACTCTAGATATGCAGACACTGTGGCTTGGGCTGGAGCTTGGACTTTGAAGCCTGGGAGGTCCGATCTCCAGACTAAGCCACAACATCAAAGCAACGTCTCCCCAGCTATTTTAGAGTGCTAGCACAAGCCCCGCTAGCACCAGCCTGTGAACCCAGGCTGAGAGGCTCACTCCCAGATGCAGTGTAAACATGTCCCAAGTCTTCAGATTCCCAGTCTGGGCACCATTAAACCATGCTGCTTCCCTGCCATAGAGTTTGTGCTACCTCTCTGTAGGCTGAGGTGTTGCAATCTATTTCACAGGGGGAAAGGATGCTGAATAAATTGACACATGTAAATTCAGAATGAAAAAACACCAAGCAGCTGCCCTTTTGCTTGTACTAACCAATGTGATTGTGAATGATTTGCACACGTACTACCTAATGCAACCCTGTCTGTTTCTGAAGTATCTGTGGCTAACTCAAAGTGCCTCCGCAGGCAGGGAATAGTGGGCTGGTTTGAACACAACCACTGAGAAGGGAAAGGGAAAGAACTCCTATATGAAGTGGAGCTCACATTGACTAAGGCCTAACATGCCATAGAGATTCTTAGATAAGTAGTGGCTGGACTGATGGATTGCAATTGGTCTGGTGAGTATTGTAACAACAGTTCTAAAGCAGTGGACGTGTTTTTATTGAAAGAGAGATTAGTTGGGCATCTAATCTAAGAGAAGAATTATTGGGCTCTGATTTACTCCCTTATAGTCTCTCCCCCCCCCTCAGTAGCTTCTGTTCTTCTCAGCCAGCCCTTGGACAGTGTACTCTCCTCACGCAGAGCTCCTTTTCCTAGAAGTAAACCCTTGATAATTTCAAGGCTGCATTCTGCCCCTTCACTAAATGGACACTTACCTTCTATGGCAGGCTGGCTGTCTCCTCTGGTTTCACTCTCTCCATTTTTGACATCAAATTTGTATGTCACTGTCAACCATACACCCGTGTTGAAGGCTTGGCAGGGTGCACAGAGCTTTAGTATGCCTTGCTCTCCTTGTGTCCATTTAACTGCTTCGTTTATCATGACTGGCCTTAGAATGGCATCTTCTGCCTCAATACCTTTTCATTAGGGTGGGTGCTGGGTTCCATCCAAGCCATCTTAGCAGCTTTGGCCCTTCTGAACTTGACCTTAGGTTTCACCCTCTATCCGGACAATACTCAAATCTATAGCTTCACTTCACTTTTTCAGCCCTTTCTTCACTTTCTCCCTAACCCCACCACTTTTACTCCAATATATCTTTCTCAAAGTATCAAAAGCTCCTCAGTATACATCCCGTAAAGAGGACACCTTGATTAAGGCTTGGCCCATTACACCCCCTCACTATCTGGAGGCAAGTGGGTTGATAGTTAAAGAACTAATCCCAGCTCTGCCACAGACTTGGCAGATAGAACACTGGGCAAACCACAGTCTCCCGGCACATCAGTTTCACCATCTAGAGAACAGGCTTCTCCACTTTTGTAGAATACTTTGACATCTGGTATTATTGTTAATCTGAAACAATACCCATTTGACCGCTTGACTTTGCACATCCCATCTCAAGGCTTCATTGACCCTAACAAAACACCCCAATCCTACTCGAGTATCCCAAATCATCCCTTATGTTCAGACCATTTCCCCAAGCTTAGCATGATTAGAATCCATGCCTGTCCTATACAAGCTCCTGAATTATACATTGTAACTAGCCTAGGTGACGGACTTCCATAGCTCAACTAATTGTTTGCAAAGTGTTGGAGGCACTGTTATATCAATTAGGCTTTAAGAAGTTGCTGTATTGTACAAAGATGACCTACCCGGCATTTTGAAGAATTCCCACATGTATATTACTAGACGACTCCTGGGAATTAAATAGACTACTTGTACTAGGACTTGGTTCACTTTCAAGTGTTCTGTTTTTATGTCCAAAATAGTCTAACTCTCATGTTAAAAATTTGTCACCCTATTGAAAATCATTATTACCTTAAGACCTTTAAATGTGAGCGTCTGACTCCAATCACAGATCAAGAAAAATTCAAGAGAACGGGTAGTATCAATGACACACAGATTGAGTCATCCTCTAGAGATAATTTTCATCTACTCTGTTTGTTAGTAAGGGTTCACTGCTAGAATAGATCCTGAGACTATTGTGTTAGGCTATCCAACCTCTGCTTCTCAGTTCTAAAGCTTTAATGGATGGTTAAGGCAGAGCCTTTTTCTTCACACTGGGAACAGCATGGGTGTCTTTTTCAATAGACCTGTCTGACTCTGTGCTGCCAAGAAAGCTGCAGTCAGGAACATAGGAATTATCATTCCAGGTAAGACAACTGATCCATCTATCCAGTATCTTGTCTCTGACAGTGGCCAGTACCAGCTGCTTCAGAAGAAGGTGCAAGAAACCCTGCATTAACAGCTATATAACAATGATCACAATGGGTCAGACCAGTGCTCCGTTATACCCATATCATCTCTTCTAACATTGGCGAGTGACACATGCTTCAGAAGGAATGAACCAAATAGGGAAATTATCAAATAATCCATCCCGTTGTCTGGTCCCAGCTTCTAGCAGTCAGAGGTTTAGGGACACCAGGAGCATGACATCGCTGACCATCCTGGCTAATAGCTATTGATGGACCTATCCTACATGAACTTTTCTAATTCTTTTTTTAACCCAGTTATACTTTTGGCCTTCATAACATCCTATGGAAAGGAGTTCCACAGGTTGTCTGTGTATTACATGAAGAAATACAATTCCTTTTGTTTGTTTTAAATCTGCTACTTATTAATTTCATTGAGCAACCACTGGTTCTGATGTTATGTGAAGGGAAAACACCACTTCCCTAGTCACTTTCTCCACACATTCATGATTTTATAGACCTCTATCATAGCCTCTCTTAGTCATCTCTTTTCCAAGCTGAACAGTCCCCATGTTTTTAATCTCTCTTCATATGGAAACTGCTCCAGACCCCTAACCATTTTTGTTGCCTTTCTCTGTAACTTTTCCAATTCTACTATATCATTTTTGAGATGGGGTGACCAGAACTGTACATGGTATTCAAAGTTTGGGTGCACCATGGATTTATATAGTGGCATTTTATTATCAATCCCTTTCCTAATGATTCCTAACATAGTTAGCTTTTTTGATTGCCGCTGCACATTGAGTGGATATCTTCAGAGAACTGTCTACAATGACTGCAGGATCTCTTTCCTGAGTGGTAACAGCTGATTTAGACTTCCTTTTATATGTATATATGGGATTACTTTTTCCAACTTGCATTACTTTGCACCTAATGTTGAATTTCATCTGCCATTTTGTTGCCCAGTTTAGTGAGATCCCTTTGTAACTCTTGGCTGTCAGTTTTGGACTTATTCTTGAGTAATTTTGTATCTTCGCAAACTTTCCACCTCACTGTTTACCCTCTTTTCCAGATCATTTATGAATATGTTGAACAGCACAGGTCCTAGTACAGCTCCTTGGTGGACCCCACAATCCATTGTGAAAATGGATCATTTATTCCTACCTTTGTTTCCTTTTAACCAGTTACTCATCCATACACTGGGCCTTCCCTCTTATCCCACGGCTGCATTGTTTACTTAAGAGCCCAAAGGCTTTCTGAAAGTCCACGTACACCCTAGGGCCCTTCGTGTTCAGTTTTTATTTTATTTAATTTTTCCCAGAAATTTATCAGTGTTTATTACCACAACAACAAAAACAGGTGAAAAATCAGTGTAAAAACTATTATTAATTTTTCTGGGTAAATACTGGGGTTTATTTTGCTGGACAGAAAGACGGGGGGAAATATTCAGCAGATTAACGCTTTGAATTCCATTTATCAGGGTGGTTTGCTGCAGAACTAAAACAGAATTCAAAACACAGTGCCACCTCTGAGTTTTAAGAAAACATTACATCTCTAATCCCCAAATAAAACTTTTCATTTGAATAAACAGTTTACTGTTGTAGACTTGGAACTATTAGCCTATAAATATTTACATTTAATAACTGGGCCACACCATTTGCAGCACATACACTCAACTTCACCCTTTTCTCTTGTTTTTGTTTTTTTTTTAAACTTTTGAGTACTTCCTTGTGCTCTGAAACGTATTCTGATACAGATTTTCGTTTTCTTCCCACTTTACTGTGTCAAATCTTTAAACCATTATCTGCTAAGAGCTTGAAATGTGTACGTGGTGGGTGTGAGATCCATCAGTACGTTCAGATGCACACGCTCTTCAGAGCTTGCGTGAGTGCCTGTTTGTTTATTGTGTGCGTCTTCTAGACTAATACATAGCCTTACTTCAACAGGCAGCTTTGCACATACCCACAGACTAATGTATTACCGTAATACATATATCTCATGCAATGTATTGTATTTTCCTAATAAAACATGTTTTTTTATATATATTTGAATGATACAAAAGTGGGGTGAAAAAACTGAATAATACTTTTTGTAAAACTCAGGAATTTTTTGGTAAAAATCGGTTTAAACTGATGAAGGGACTTAACTATATCCACTGAATCATGCTTGTCCACATGCTCACTGACCTCCCACCAAAGCATTCTAATAGATTGGAGAGGCATGACTTCCCTTAACAAAAGCCATGTTGACTCTTCTCCAACAAATAGTGTTCATCTAGGTGTCTGATAATTCTGTGCTTTACTGTAGTTTCAACCTATTTGCCTGCTACTGAAGTTAGGCACACCAGCCTATAATTGTCAGCATTGCCTCTGGACCCCCTCTTAAAAATCAGCATTACTTTAGCTACTCTCCAATCATCTGGTACAGAAGCTGATTTAAGTGACAGGTTATATATCACAGTTAGTAGTTCTGCAATTTCATATCTGAGTTGGTTCAGCACTCTTGCGTAAATGTCATCTGGTCCTGGTGACTTATTACTGTTTAATGTATTAATTTGTTCCAAAACCTCAATTTGAGACAGTTCCTCACATCTATCACCTAAAAAGAAAGGCTCGGGTGTGGGGATCCCTTCCACATCCTCTTCAATGAAGATCTATGCAAAGAATTCATTTAGCTTCTCTGCAATGGCCTTGTCTTCCTTGAGTGCTCCCTTATCACCTTGATTGTCCAGTGGCCCCACTGATTTTTTGGCAAGCTTTAGCCAATTGCTCTTCAAATTCTTTTTTTGGCCTGGCCTTTTATTATATTTTTACACTTGAGTTGCCAGAGTTTAATGTTCCTTTCTTTATTCCTCAGTAGGATTTGACTACCAATTTTTAAAGGATACCTTTTTGCCTCTGCCTCTTTTACTCTGCTGATTAGCCAAGGTGGCATTTTTTGGTCTTTTTTTTATTTGGGGTACACATTTAATTTGAGCCTCTATTATCATGTTTTTAAAAAGTTTCCATGCAGCTTGCAAGCATTTCACTCTTGTAACTGTTCCTTTTAATTTTCATTTAACTAGCGTCTTCATTTTTGCATAGTTCCCATTTTTGAAGTTAAATGCTACCATGGAGGGTTTCTTTGGTATTTCCCCCACTACAAGGATGTTAAGTTTAAATTACATTATGGTTGCTATTACTGAACAGTTCAGCTATATTCATCTCTTGGACCAGATCCTATATTCACTAAGAACTAAATCAAAGAATTGCCTCCCCCCTTGTAGATTCCAGGACTAGCTGCTCCAAGAAGCAGTCATTAATTGTGTACAGAAATTTTATCTCTGCTTCCCATTCTGAGGTGACATGTATCCATCAATATGCGGGTAACTGAAACCCCTCATTATTATGGACTTTTCTATTTTTGTAGCCTCTCCTATCTCCCATGGCATTTCACCATCAGTATATATTCATAGAAACATAGACTTTAAGGTCAGAAGGGACCATTATGATCATCTGGTCTGACCCCCTGCATGCTGCAGGCCACAAAACCGTCCCTACCCTTCCCTTGACTCTGCTGATGAAGTCCCAAATCCTGTGTCTTGGTGACTTCAATTTGCAGAGAACCCTCCTGCTAGCGATCCCTGCCCCATGCTGCGGAGGAAGGCGAAAAACCTCCAGGGCCTCAGCCAATCTACCCTGGAGGAAAATTCCTTTCCGACCCCAAATATGGCGATCAGTAATACCCCGAGCATGTAGGCAAGAGTCTCCAGCCTGACCCTTGTTAGCCATTATACTATTTACCTGCTATTTCTCAGTATTCCCCACCAATTATGTTTTACCATTAAACCATTCCCTCCATAAACTTATCTAATTTAATCTTAAAACCAGACAGGTCCCTCGCCCCCACCGTTTCCCTCGAAAGGCCGTTCCAATATTTCACCCCTCTGACGGTCAGAAACCTTCGTCTAATTTCAAGCCTAAACTTCCCCACTGCCAGTTTATATCCATTCGTTCTCGTGTCCACATTAGTACTAAGCTGGAATAATTCCTCTGCTATACTCTTTATTCAAGTATGGAATTACTATCCATAGGGATTTATGGTATGGTTTGATTCATTTAAGATTTTCACTATACTTGACTGTGCTTTCCTTCGCATATAGCGCCACTTCCCCACCAGCACAACCTACTCTGTAATTCCTATGTATTTTGTATTCTGTGTAGAGATCTTTTTGGAAAATTATAATTTAGAGATGCTCCCTCATAAGGGACAGTATTATGAACATAGGATTTTAGAGATGTGCCCTGGTAGCAGGAGTTGAACACAGTTTAGCTGTGCACAGCAGTTCACCAAGAAGCAATCTAGTTTGTTTTATTAAAAAAGTTTTATTCCTTTCTCCTCCACTGGTTTGCTGTTTAACGAACCCCAAGATCGTTACATGGTCAAAAGTGCTGAATAAGAAGGAAACTGCAGTCATTTTGAAGCGAATTCCTGTGTTTGCAACTGAAAGCAGAGGAAAGGGAAGTCCATGGAGTAGCAAACACGGAAGAACTAAGATTTTTGTATGTATTTTATGAGCACAATAGTAGTTTGACTAGCTTAAGAAAGGGGGAAAAAACAAAAATGGATGTGGTGCAACCTCCATCCAGTCTGCAATTGTCAGGCAAGGTTGCAGAGAACTGGAGAAAAAGAAAAATCAGAGATTTACATTGTATTTAGCAGGCATGGGGCAGAGAAGAAAAATGATAAAGCAAAATCATCTATCTTTTTTCACGTTGTTGGGGAGGAAGCTTGGATATTTATACAACTTTAAGTTTGAAGAAGGTGGGTGCATGAAGTTAAGTAAAATACTGACTAAATTTGAGGAGCATTGCATGACAAAAAGGAATGAGATCTTTGAGAGAGAAATTTTTTACCTGCATGCAAAAAGAACTTAGGACACCAGAAAGAAATATGTCACAGAATTAAGGAAATTCAGTAAAACGTGAGACTTCGGTGAGTGGACAGAGTCTCTGGTCAGAGAGAGAATCGTTTGTGGTATTAAAGACAAGGTGTTAAGAGAGAGACTGCTCTGTGAAGGAGATTTAACTTGAGAAAAAGCTCTCCAGACATGCAGGGCAGCAGAAGCTGTGAAAGCACAAACCAAAGAGCTGAATTCACCAGAAGGGTTTATTATCCAGGTACTAGGTATAAAAGAGCATAGCCAGAATAGGTCACATCAAAAAGTGGCACCACTCCTATGAAAACCACTGCTGGGGGGAGACTGGGTGGGTACAGACTCATGTGGAAGGTATTGATTACAGCATGGCCCCAAACTGTGTGTTGCCTTTCAGAAATTCTGACATAAATGTGGGTTAAATAAATTTTTTGCAAAATGCTGCAGATCCCAAATGCAGAAAAGTCAAGTGCATTCAGTTGAAGACAATCTGGTTGAGGAGTTTTCTATAGACACACTGGGATCGAGCATGAACTTACTGTGATAGATGAGGTGATTTTCAAGGGCAATAAGATTGTAATTCCAATGAGCCTCTGAAAAGAAACGCTATTGAAGATCCATGAGAGTCATTTAGGAATTGAGAAATCCAAACCACCAGCACAAGAGCTTCTGTATTGGCTGCGGATCAATCACATCATCACTAATGTGGTAGAAAACTGCTGTTCCTGCTTGAAACACAAGCCATGCCAACAGGCAAAGTCACTGAGATCTCATCCAGTTCCACAAAGGCCTGATGAGAAGGTAGGCACTGACTTGTCTGGCAATCAAAGGATTATTTAATAGTCACAGATTATTATTCTCTGTATCCAGAAATTTGCACACAGTACAGTATTAGCAGTAAGTCAATGACAGCCAGCATGAAGGAAATTCTCTTTGGGCATGGAATTCCAGATGCAATCTTTAGCGATAATGGGCTGCAATTTTCCAGTGCTGATTTACGATAATTTGCCATAGTTGGGGATTTTCATCAAAAACCATCAAGTCCAAATTATCCCCAATCAAATGGACTGTCTGTCTGCATAGGTACCAACTTCCCCTCTGCCCAGTGGGTGCTCGACCCCCCCCCCCCCAGCCCCTGCCCCACCTCTTCCCGCCCCTGCACCGCCCTCACCCCACCCCCATTCCACCCTTTCCCCAAAGTCCCCACCCCAGCCCCCATTCCATCCCTTCCCCCAAGTCCCCGCCCCTGCCCTGCCTCTTCTCCACCTCCTCCCCTAAGCGCGCCATGTCCCCACTCCTCACGGAAAGTCCTAAGCGCAGCCAAACAGCTGTTAGGCAGTGGGTGGGAAGCGCTGGGAGGGGGAGGAGCGGGGACAAGGCATGCTCAGGGGAAGAGGAGGCGGCAAGGAGGGGGTGGAGATAGCTTGGCTGCCAGTGGGTGCAGAGCAACCACTAATTTTTCCCAGCCCCGCAGCACCTACGGAGTCGGCGCCTATATCGATCTGTACGGACAGTAAAGAACCGTATAAAAAAGACTTTTGAAAGTGGGGTGATTTGTATAAAGCATTACTGGTTTACTAAAGTACATCTCTGGAGAATGGCTTTTCTTCGGCTCAGCTGTTAATGGGAAGGAGGATCAGGTCTAATTTACCAATTACTGATAACTTGCTGAAATGTCATAACAATGAAACCATACGGAAGATGAAAGAAATTCAGAAGTGGAAGCAGAATTATTATTTTGACAAAAGGGCCCATGATCTCCCATCTCTTAACCCAGGTGCTAGAGTGTGCCTGAGGAATCACACCTCTAATACTTGGGGCCAAAGGGATATCATTAAAGAACAGCTGCATCCAATGTCTTCTGTAGTCCAGACAGACAGGTGGACCCATTTTGACGTAATCGAAAGGATCTAGGCGTAATCCCAGAAAGTTCCAACACACTGACAGTCAGTGTGGACCCTAGCATTTCCCAACTGATTGATGATTTATCAGCATCAACAGACAAAGGAGAAACTGTCAAGGGACAAGAGAACAACTCAGACTCTAATGAAAGGCTGATACTAAGAAGATCAGAGCAGGAGATTAAATGTGCTGAAAGACCATCAGACTTGCTAACCTTTCTGGAGAAGGGGTATTTGAGGAAAGTGAGTGGTAAAGACTCACTCCAGAGCAATGAACTGGTAACCTCTCCTCTTAAGGTAGCTGACACATTAGGTTTATGGTCTCCCTGGGCAGCTCTTACTACTGCCCAACTCCAGCTTCTGGTCAGGGGCAAGGCCTTGGGAGGGAGAAGAGAAGCAGGGGGCAGGACCTCATGGTGAGGGGGGCCTAAGGGCCTCAGCCCCCTCTCCCCCACACCAAGAAAAAACTGGTGCTGACCAGTGCCACAAGGAATCCAGGATAAATGCTGTCCCAGAGTCATTCAGCCCAGGACCAGGACTTGAAACACATTTCAGGACTGTCCCACCCACTTAGGGGACGGATGGTCACCCTAATCTGGAATAAGCTCCAACAACAACCCCCTGGTAGGGGGTCTTTTTGGCTAGCACATTAGTCAGTGAACCCTCTCTGCTTGAGCAAGGTTTCATATATGCACCACAAGCAGGAATGACTCTGGGTGTTGTAAAGCAGGGTAGGGTGGGAAGTGTTTTCCCCATCCTGCAAAACTTCAATGTTTCAGAATTTTTTCTTGTTGGGAGCAAACGAGGCATTTTGAAATTTCTTGCAAAAAACAAGTGGGGTGGGAGGGACACCCCCAGCCCAGAACAGCCAATAGTCCAGCGGTTAGAGCACTTGTGGGAGACTCCATTTCAAGCCACTGGTCTGAGTCAGTGCGGTACCACCATCTTATTGGCTACTGATGGCTACTGATGGTTAGTTTAACTTCTGTGCCAGGGAAGATAATGGAGCAAGTAATTAAGGAAATCATCTGCCAACACTTGGAAGGTGGTAAGGTGATAGGGAATAGCCAGCATGGATTTGTGAAGAACAAATCATGTCAAACCAATCTGATAGCTTTCTTTGATAGGATAACGAGCCTTGTGGATAAGGGTGAAGCGGTGGATGTGGTATACCTAGACTTTAGTAAGGCATTTGATACGGTCTCGCATGATATTCTTATCGATAAACTAGGCAAATACAAATTAGATGGGGCTACTATAAGGTGGGTGCATAACTGGCTGGATAATCGTACTCAGAGAGTTGTTATTAATGGTTCCCAATCCTGCTGGAAAGGCGTAACGAGTGGGGTACCGCAGGGGTCTGTTTTGGGACCGGCTCTGTTCAATATCTTCATCAACGACTTAGATATTGGCATAGAAAGTACGCTTATTAAGTTTGCGGATGATACCAAACTGGGAGGGATTGCAACTACTTTGGAGGACAGGGTCATAATTCAAAATGATCTGGACAAATTGGAGAAATGGTCTGAGTTAAACAGGATGAAGTTTAACAAAGACAAATGCAAAGTGCTCCACTTAGGAAGGAAAAATCAATTTCACACATACAGAATGGGAAAAGACTGTCTAGGAAGGAGTACGGCAGAAAGGGATCTAGGGGTTATAGTGGACCACAAGCTAAATATGAGTCAACAGTGTGATGCTGTTGCAAAAAAAGCAAACATGATTCTGGGATGTATTAACAGGTGTGTTGTGAGCAAGACACGAGAAGTCATTCTTCCGCTCTACTCTGCTCTGGTTAGGCCTCAGCTGGAGTATTGTGTCCAGTTCTGGGCGCCGCATTTTAAAAAAGATGTGGAGAAACTGGAAAGGGTCCAAAGAAGAGCAACAAGAATGATTAAAGGTCTTGAGAACATGACCTATGAAGGAAGGCTGAAAGAATTGGGTTTGTTTAGTTTGGAAAAGAGAAGACTGAGAGGGGACATGATAGCAGTTTTCAGGTATATAAAAGGGTGTCATAAGGAGGAGGGAGAGAACTTGTTCACCTTAGCCTCTAAGGATAGAACCAGAAACAATGGGTTTAAACTGCAGCAAGGGAGGTCTAGATTGGACATTAGGAAAAAGTTCCTAACTGTCAGGGTGGTTAAACACTGGAACAAATTGCCTAGGGAGGTTGTGGAATCTCCGTCTCTGGAGATATTTAAGGGTAGGTTAGATAAATGTCTACTAGGGATGGTCTAGGCAGTATTTGGTCCTGCCATGCGGGCAGGGGACTGGACTCGATGACCTCTCGAGGTCCCTTCCAGTCCTAGAATCTATGAATCTATGAATCTATGAAGATCTCTCTCCTTGACCAGAAATTCCATCCTGGACCTGAGAAACCCTTGCTGATGAAAGTTTTGTTCAATCTGGTAAATTCCTGTGAAAAAAGTTTTAGCTTGAACCAATCAGCATGTTCTGCCAACAGTGTTTCATTGAAAAATTTCTGTCCAGTTCTAGATACAAGGCACTTCTGTAGCACCATAAGATCTCAAAGCACAATAATGAATGAATTCTCACTGTCCTAATTTAGTCTTTATTAACCTGTGTGATAGGGATTTATTGTTGATTCCCATTTTGCAGATGGGGACAAAGTATAGAAAGGCTAAATTATTTTCCCAGGTTCACTTAGTGAACGAGAGCCAGAAATGTAACCAAAAATTCCCAATCATGTTTCCAACAACTAGACCATACTCTTCTCAGTGCCAGTGGCTAATTCAAGTACAGTTATACAGCCCTAATGATACAAGCGAATACAGGTGGATGGGGAGCATCACACATGTGCAGAGGTTAGCCATGGATCAGTTTGCTTTCTTATTGGGTTTGTTTACTAATTATCTGGTATGTATTTTAAAACAAACAATATGGCTGAAGATGTGGATAAATAGGACTAGTTAGCCATACAGCTATTCATTTGAGCCTTCAACCATATTTTTGTCTTGTTTTCCTTTAATAGGGAAAACATACATGAAAACACGTGAAAAATTAATGTATCAAAAGGACACAAAGTATTCCAAATAGAGTTTTCAGGTACCTAAACAGCCCCTGGAATCACGCTAAAGATATGCCCTCCCCTGCCCTCTCCCTCCCGCCCTCCCCTCCCCCCGCCCCAAGTCTGAAATGGTGCCCCTGCATTTCACCCTAAATAACCATCATTACAATAAACAAACTCCACCTCCTAAATTTGACAATGATCCTGGTTGCTACTCAGGGACACACAACAATTATTTTGTAGTCCAGCCATGTTTGTAATTCTCTTTGTACAAACCCAGGAGACTAAGAAGGGCTGCTACTGAGCAAGTCACCAGATGTCAATAAATACAACTCCAATAAAACCGCGTACTCGCCACTACCTGACAAGCACTGACCCTCTTATCACGTGGAGAGGTCTGCTGTTGCGATGGATCGTAGTTTAGAGTCTTCCAAAGACCAAGAGCCTTATTCATTGAGCAAATTAATCATGAGAGAAATTCCATGCAACCACATTGCTGTGCTACCATCACTCCTGTGTAGAACTTCCCCGAATTCAGCATGAGTCACAATGAATTCTCTTTAACAGAGAAGGAGCTGCTGTCAGAATGTCTTTATGCCAGGCCCCAAGATCCTAATATTTATTCTTTTTTCCCTTTTATTTGGTCCAAAATAGCCAGAATTGGTTGCTTCACAGAACACAAAGTGAAGTCCATCTCTTTTCCCAGTCTTTAGGGAAGGGAGTTGGTGCTGAAGGCTAGGGTTGGTAGGTGGCTTTTCTGGCTCCAGGAAAACTGCTGTGTGTTTGTATTGCTTAATGCTGGTTTATATATGTTTAAATGGAGGTTATTTGAATTATAGAAGCACCCTGTGGTCACAAACAGGGCTGAGAAGTTTTGTTGCTTTGGGTACTGTACCAAGTGGAAACAAAATAATCAAAGGCTCTAAGCACTTAGGAGTATGGAAGAGTCACCTGTTCAGGTTTCTTTAAGAAACAACTAAAACAATTAGTGGCATAACCAGAAAAAAAAAAGTTTACACCAGATACACAAAAGCAAACCGTTCGGTGCTTTCACAGCTGGATTGTGTATTGTTCTACCCAGGTGAAGAGCAGTTTTCCCAAGAGTGAATACTACTTTGTTTCTCTCTTGCACATTATGTTTCAGTTAGTGACTTATATAGATTTTATATTAAAAGTCTAATTATCAAAGGTGATTTACACAGATTAAAACCATGTTATTCAACTCAAAAAATAAAGAGAACAGCTTATTCTAAAATTAACACAACCTGCCAAGTGATTATAAAATTGTGGGATTTTCAAAAGAACACAGCATTGACCTAACACAATTCCAGCCTAAACAACCCCTTATTTTCCAGCTAAGTAGCGCAGCCAGTTGCCCCCACTCTCCAAAATGCCCACAATCAAACGTGGCTTTTACAGCATGCCTAGAAAGTTAATAAACCCAAATTGTAGAAGAGCAGAGCTGGAGAATGGCAGATAAGCTGTGAGGGAGCAACTTCCAAAGTGAGAGGTTTTCACAGAAACCTCCCCCAACAGACCTTCCATCCGATTTAAACCAAGAGTGAACCAGTTCAAGCATTTCTGTTGATCCTGACTGGGACAGTATAGCATGCAGCCTTTCTTCTCAGGTAACCAGGTCCCACTCCACTTCAGGAAGCCTGTCACAGCTAATACTATCAAAATGTGTTACGGAAAGAGCGATATTCTTAACTTTGAATTGCCTAGATTTTACAGCCCGAGCCATCTATGGAAAACCCAGAAGATATAGCTTAGAGGACCTTTGCCAATCCATGGTGTTACTTTGAGAAGAGTCTGGAAATACAGCCAGTTTGCTGGAGCTAATATTTTCCTAAAATATAAGAGAGAGAGAAAAACTTAAATTAAAAAAAAAAAAAAAAACCCCTAAGCTTTTTTTTCCTGTGCAGAATGCAATCAGGCTGAGCTACAAAGCTTTAGCAGCCTAGAAGCCAATGCTCTAGGATAAAGGTAATCTCTCCAGTGTCTCATTGCAGCTGGACTATTGTTGAAGGACTGTATTGAAGAAAGCCTTGGTTACAAGTGACAGAAAGGAGGTACAACACAGCAAACCAGAAACTAGCAATGAATGTTTATAAGCTTTAATGTCTCCTGACAAAACATCAGTTTGATCACTTTAACATCAGTTATTAATTATTATGAACCACAACACAGAGCACCACCCTGAGTGGGTATGGGATACATATTGAAAACCTGAACCCATTACATCCTGTATTGGGGACCCAATGGGAGTTGGAGTGGGCTCTGTGTAAAGCAAGAGACAAGTAGTTTTCCTTGAGAGAGGATTTGTTTAGGTTGTCTGTTTAGCTTCTACAGTGGATGGCAGCGTAAGAAATAGAACCCCTATTTTCACCCTCACTACCCATTCCGTTAGTTCTGTAGAAAACCATTTGTCTGCTCCTACAAACACAGGGCTATTGGGTATTGTCAAGGCATCTGAAAGGATGGCTGTAGCGCCCACAGATTGGGGACATGTTTAAATGGCATGGAATGTAGGAGCCAGGAATTAGCTGAACGTCACTGCCACCAGTCCAGATCAGGATATTATGAAAATGAAAACCTGGACTGTGGGTAGCCAAATCACAATACCGAGGTATACTAAGCACATTGAAAGACCAGGTGATTGTTTTTACTTCTGCAAATGGGAGTTATGCAAAGCAGAATTTCAACAGCTGTTGGAAATCAGAAATACCAATAATTTGCATCATCATCCATCTTTTGACTTAATTCACACACTGCTGATCAGTTTGCAAAAAACAAACAGAAAAACCCACCTACCTTGCTGAAAACAAATACCACAGGCCAGTAGCCATCTAGGTTAGCTGGTTTTTTGCAAATGCGTCACGTCAGTGACACAGGCACATTGATATAGAAAGTTCGTGAAGTCCGAAGTGAGTGTGAAATATAAAAAAAAGCTTCAAGATATTGCTTCGACAAACTCAGTTCAAAGCCCCCTGTGAGGGCAGGGCCAACATGGTGTAAGTAGTTTTCGGTATGTCTACACTGCAGCAGGGAGCATGCCTCCCAGCACAGGTAGACAGACATTCTAGCTTAGCTCTAACTAATGTGCTAAAAATAGCAGCAACTAGCCACCTGTGTATGAACCCACCCATACCCCTGGGTCGTATTCAGGTTGCTAGCCCATGCCACAGGCTACACTGCAACACCCACACTGCTATGGTTAGTGCTCTAGCTCAAGCAGAGGTAGCGCATCTGTCAGGAAACATGCTCTTAGTTGCAGCGCGTAGACATACCTGTAAGTGTTTCCAGACAACTGCCTCTAGTTGGTGTATGTAGATAGTGAGGATTTCACATTTCTTTTATGTTTTCACATGCTCACTAAATCTCTGCTTCATGCTTCTGGACTGTTCTTATCTATCCTGCCCCATTCTCAAGGAAATTAACCTCTGAGTTTCACTGCTGCAGGAAGATTTATGTGCCTCAGTGCTGGGGAAAAGAACAAGAACACTTTTCATGGACTAGGCTGATCTATGAAAAATAACCATTGTGAGAAAAACTGAGGAATCTGTGATACACCATCGTCAGCCTCCTGATTCGTACCTAAGTAATTCTTAGATACCCTGGCAAAGTGTCCCCTAGAAAAGCCCCAGGAAAGGAAAGCAGATCAAATAGCAATGGAAATGTTTTTAATTCCAAAACAAAGGGACAAGAAACCAGTTTACTCCTCTTCTGAAACCAAATGCATTTGCACTTTTTCCATTCTGACAGTATATGTCAACTCCCTGTGTTACTCATGAAGGGTATGTGAGATCCAGTGCTCAGAGCACTTTAAACCAGGACCAAAATATAAAACATCAGATAGAAAATAATATAGGAGCTTCTTTATTTCTGGTTTTCTTGAAAATTTCTATATAACCATCAATATACCATATACAAAAATCCTACCTTTAAAACTATCACATCAAAATCAAAACAAATAGCCTTCAACGGTCACATTTAATCTATTATTAAAATGAAAGTTATCAAAATCCAACTTGAATGCATGTGCTTAATATTAATGGCACCGGAGCACCCCGTGACAAAGCAGAAGCCAAATCAAGAAGCTGTAAGAAAAAAAAACAAAACAAATAAAAAGCAATTACAGCATACAGCTCAATTTGGTTTATGAAAAAATTACAGAAATAAATGAAACCAGGTCCCTATAGCAGTTCAAGTATTACTAAAATAAGAAAACGTAGTAAAAAATTACATCTTTACAGCTTTTCTGAGGACACTGCCACCACTACCTTCTTCCCATCTACAGTTCCTCCATTCCTGGCTTCATATGAACTTTCCTCAGCTACTGTCTCTGAATTCAGAGCCCTGCTTGTTAGTAAACAGAGCAGTCTAGTACACTGCCCTAGTTCTTCTGTCTATTTCCTCTACTTTAATCTCTTGTATGCCAGATGTATCGGTAACCTCTAGATCCATACTGACCCAGAATAATCCCTTCCCCAACCATCACATCTGTTGATTTAAGAAAATGGATATTAGAATACTTGGAAAAACGAATACACAACAAAATCATAATGTGCAGTTAGCCTGCAAAATAGGATTTTGTTGGGTATCATTCGCATTGCAGAAGCAAAAACAGGCTGCAACCAGGATGGTGCCCTGTTGTTCTAGGAACATAAGACACGGCCACTGCCTCAAGGAGTTTACAGTCTGGGGAAATGAATAAGATGAAGAATTTGCTCCACCACAGACAATTGTCTGTTAATAATAATCCTGGTAGGTGCCATCCAGTGAGATGCAAACAGGGCCAGTTCCAGACACCAGCTCACCAAGCATGTGCTTGGGGCGGCGCCTGGAGGGGGGCGGCGCGGCGGGGCAGGGCGCTCCGGCCCTAGAGCGGGGCCGCGACCGGGCTCGCCGCCCTCCCCGCGGCGCTCCGGCCGGTCGGGGAGAGCGGAGAGCCCCGGAGAGTCATTGAAGATCCAATTGCACTTTTAGGAAGAGCTTTACTGGATGGAGAATACTACACCTTCTTTCAACCTTTGAAAATATGATAAACAGAGACTCTGATTCATCCACAGGTAACCATCAATTTGTCCATTGCATGGACTTCAATGAACTCCGAACATAGCTCAGAGTCTACCAGCCACAAAACTGAAGTGTGAGATCATGTGAGAGGCCATGTGGCCTAATGGAAAGTGCACTGGTCTGGGACTCCACAGATCCGGATTCTATTCCGAGCTCTGCTACTAGCCTGCTAAGTGACCCTGGGCAAAGTCACTTCTCTCTGGGCCTCAACTTCTCCATCTGTTGAATGGGAATAATGATACTGACCTCCCTTTATAAAGCACTTTGAAAGATACTGATGAAAAGTATTATGTAATAGCTAGCTATTATTATATTCCACATGTACCAATAGAGTTCCTGGGTGAACTCATTGGCAAAATTCCTATTGCTTTCAGTGGAGTGAGGATTTCACACCATGTGTGTGTCAGCTTACAGACAGGAGAGGGGGGAAATTCAAAAGCGCCACGTCCTGCTATTGAATTAAAAAACTGGCCAATATTTTAACTGGCTAGAGCTTAGAGGCACATTACCAGAATTATTATCTTTTATCACATTTAAGCAGAACCACAGTTTTACAAGGATAGGTGCTTTCATTTTATTCATTTTATTCATTAAACTACTCACTGGACAAAATGTGAGCAAAGCTCATGTTAAAACACCAGTATTTGACAGTGCCAGGGACAGGCGCCAGAATTCACACCATAAGCGGTAAGGTAGGGGGAAGCAGGCACCTGCTGCGAGGCTCTTGCAGGGACCTACTGCTTTAAAAATCTCCTCTGCTCCACTTAACAGTGACTCACTAGAAAGCTGCATCACAACTGGTAAAACAAAATAGTGAAGGTCCATCAGGAATGTGATGGCAACAAATTTCCAGAGAGACTTGTAGCTAGTTTTAATAGATTTTATTTTTGTTTTTTTATGCTAGATTGCAATCCTTTCTCTCTCCTCCCCTCATAACAGCCCTGCCCGGCATTCCTGGATTTTCATTCCAAGAGCAACTTTTCCCCTCGTTTGAGGGATTAACAAAGCTTGTATTTAGGTCAATCCCCTCACCAGCTGCAATGCGACTCCAAGACTGGCTGACCTGTCGTCTCATCTCTGGCTAAATGATCTCTTCATTTGCTTTCAGATATTACCATAGTAGTGACTGACAGGCCCCTGCAACTACTGCAGTAACATGAATGAGTGGCATCTTGCTAGCCATTACATTATGGCTAAGTTGATAGAAATAGAAAAGCCTGCTTAGATATTATCTAAAGGCAACAGATTTAAAACCAGACTTTCTTCAGGCAGATGGAGGGAATGATTTGAGTTTTCGCGAGCTGCCTGGGCTGAAGCATCCGAGCTGGTCATAAAGGCCAACATTTTCTGACAGGAGCACCTGCATTTAAGCACCAAAATAAGTGGCTTGATTTTCAGAGGTATTGAGCATGGACTTCAATAGGAGCTGCCCATTGTGTGTCCTTTAGGTGACTTGAAATGGGAGCTGGTGCTCAGCTCCTGTGAAAATGTGGGTGCCTAAATATGGATTTAGAGGTTTAACATTAGTCCTTGGATATGCATAATAAGTTGAGGCTTTTACTATAGCAGGATAGTTTAAGCAGCAAAAACCCCTAGTATACTTGCAGGTATACAGTATAAAAGCACTTATATCTGTATAACTTACTTTGATTCAGTCAAGCACCTTATAAAATTGTCTACTGTACATTATATAACTGTCAGGCCAAAAAAAAAAAAAGGAAGTTACACCCCTTATCAACACAGTTATGCTAGTAAAATTTTAAGTGGAAGCTAGGCCCTAGACATGCAAGTCTGAACAACTGGGTTGGAAATTACGTAGTCCTCTCTCTTTTGTCAGCCTCTGTTGACAAATGGTGGAAATAAAGTTCAGAGGGAGTTGCCTGGTGATCTGTTCAATATAATACATATTTATCAATAATCAAAAAGGAAGCCGGAGAGAGATTAGGTTGGTTGTAAGGATCATCAGGCAGAGTCTGACAGTCCTTTTGTACATCAGACTTTCCCCTCCAGCAACCATGGCCAATGTAATTAGAAGTGAGTCAAATGCAATTTAAATCAAAACTCTTCTCTCAACTAAGAGGACTGCATCTGTAAAGTGCAAGTAGCACTACAGAGCTAGGTGGCTGCAAAGCAGCTCTCATCGCCGGCAGTGGCACCATCATTCAAGTCTACTTGTGTGTTGAGTAAAACGGATTTATCGAACTCAGCTGCATTCACCAAGACATTTTTCTACAGCAGTCTGAGTAACTGACATTTGGAAGCTTCTGGGCTAAACGGAATGCACGCGCGCGCACACTCACACACACAATTTTGTCTTCCATCACCATTCAAGGTCACCAGGCGAGTTGAATGAAACAACATTTTAGAGCTGCCCGCACAACACCAAGCCTAAAGATCAACGGAGCTTCAGTGACTGCACCACTGATCCCTTAACCTTCGGCACTGTAGCAATCTGAAAGGGTTAAACTCCACAACAGCAGGATGCAGCAACAGCACCACACACGCAGATTTTTAACTTCCACAGAAAAGAAACCAGTCCTGGAGCCCACAGCAGATCCCACTGGGCAGTCCACACAGATCTGGGACTAGAGCATGCTGCAAAGCAGGCATTAGCTACATGGGGTTTATATTTTTCAAATGAGGTGTGACAGTTGGGTCCTGACTACTTGATGTCATTTAAAATCCAGTGGCAATTTTTGCAAGCATAGGGCCATTAACCACAGTGCAGGTTTGATCTATAGGATGTTATCATTAAGTACCTTAATAAATATTTAACATTGATATGTTAAGAATGCTCCTTTTAGGATTTTACAATGATTTGTTTAGATAGCGCCCCGAACACTTTGGGCTGGGTGGAGGCGACGTCGGGTGTTTTATAGTATACATTTATTATCTTATCCATCCTGTTTCCCTGGGGGGGGGGGGGCATCGGTGCAAAGCAGGCAGCAGAAAATGTCATGCACGGTAAACTTACTGCACAAAATCTAATGTAATGCAGTCACAGTTGTCATGGTGTCTGGCCATCATTCACAAGCAAGGCCCCCTCAAGCTTAGTAAAACCTTCTGCTGATAATCACAAGAAGAAAAATCCAAGACAGAATGCTGACCTGCAACCTGGGGTGTGGAGTCACAAGACAAGGGACACACACTATGCTGAGATGGTACAGAACATTTAGCAAAGTAACAAATTCTTGGTTTTCCTGAAGGAAAAAGGAAAGCACTTAAATCACATTTGAATGTTTGATTTAAAGAGGGCATTGATTATTGAAAAGAAATGGGAAAAGAATCAGTTGATAGGACAAGTTCCTTTTATTGGTGATATTAATAGTGCATATCTCCACTCAGCCACTGAAAATAGACTAATCTGTATCCCTTTTGTTTACAGGGAGTTTCATTATTGACTCCCTTTTGCTACCACAGTAAAATCTCATGGATAGAAATCCTCTCTCTCCATTAAATACCCTTAGTCTACAGGAAGGTGAGGCAGAAACAAGGAAACTAAGTTCAAGTCTCTTCTTCTGCTGACTGGTGTTAAATTTCTGTGCAGTTCACAACCCTTATTACAGACCAGGACCTCATAACCTTACCAATAGCGGAACCAACTTTCAATCCCCCTTCTTTACTAGTAAGTAAAACTGGTCAAATAATCTTTCAACAGAACAGTTTTTTCACCAGAAAACGCTGACTCAGTGGAATCAAAGTTTTCCACACAAAACCATCTATGGAAATCAGATAGGCAAGCCAGTTATCCAACCCAGCCCGCCAGGATCCCCAACTGTCCTATTCGTTAGCTGCTAGGCTACCACCTTCACAGCTGGCCAGCTCCCCGAACTGCACGTCCAGTAGGCAGGCAGGCTGGGTGGTTACTCAGGTGGAAATGCAAAGTTTTCCATGCTATGGAAATTCCTGTTCCCACACAGCTCTACTAATAAGATAATAGAAGTTGCTGAAGGTCACTTCAGGCAAAGCTACCAATAGAACTGCTATCTTCTAATATAGTGGCTCTCAAATTTTTTTTTTACTGGTGACCCCTTTAACATAGCAAGCCTCTGAGTGTGATCCCCCCCCTTATAAATTAAAAACATTTTTTATATATTTAACACCATTATAAATGCTGGAGGCAAAGCGGGGTTTGGGACTGAGGTTGACAGCTCGCGACCCCCCCATGTAATAACCTCACAACCCCCTGGGGGGTCCCGACCCCCAGTTTGAGAACCCCTGCCCAAGACCCCCCAAAACTCATCTACTTTGCCATACTCCATTTCAGAATAAATGCACCAAATCTTTGCATTTGGCTATGCTACTTAACTACAGCTCCACACTCCACTCTCAGAGCCAGGAACTCTGCTCTCCGAGCCAAGAATAGAACCCTGGAATACTTCCCACTGCTGTCTCAGTTATTTAAACCCAGTGGTTTTCAACCTGAGAGTCCACAGACTAGGTCTAAGTTTTCCCAAAGGAGCCCGCACCCATTTGAAATTTTTAGGGGTCCACAAATGAAAGAGAAAAGGTTGAAAACCACTGATTTAAACCAACGGCAACATGTGCACCGTGATGCCCTCTAGGGGCAGTCCACAAAGAGGACAACAGCCTACCTCTGCTAACAGTAACGCCTTTAATTCAGGGAGTCCATGCTGTAGACCTGAAGGTGCGGAGTTCAAACACACTGATAAGCCATGCAGGGCGGGGGGGGGAGGGAGTATGTGATCGTATGCTTACAGAGCATATTGTAATTCATATGCACAACAGTAGAGTTACGGTTGCAGAAGAATCTTTAAGTTCTGGTATTTCCTAACTTTTGAGTGCTTGACTTGATAACCTTCGCATAACATTTTTGTTTATTACAAACATATCGGACTCCTTTCAAAATCAGCATTTTTGCAGGACTGAATCGCTCAGGACACTGTTAATGAGCTACAGAGCCTTTCACCTGCAGGTCACCAGTTTGAATCGAGTTCGTCTCAATAGGGATTAAAAGATTTTTCCAACTAATGAATGCATTGTGACTCCAACACCAGAGGACTTTGTGGAGTCTCAGGTCCAGCTCCCACATCACTGGCTCAAAGAAACATTTCTATCAAACTTAGCTTTAAAGGATAAATTTTTCAAAACCACACAGTGTTGGCCTAACCCTAACTGAAGTCTACAGTAAAACTCCCCTTGATTTAAACGGGAGTGGAGTTAGGGCAAAAAGGGGGTGGATTGAGAATTCTACCCTAAAATTCTCTGCCTTTAAACCTCACTTTTGGGCCTAAATCAATGTAAGAGTATGCCTTTAATTTTATTTCTGTAAAAGTTGTGTTACTTGTTTCTATCTTTAAAGCTTTATGAAGAATTACAACACTCACATGGATTTTCTTTACCAACTGAACTAAAAACAGACGACAAATTTCTATTAAGTTAGTGTTCCATACAGCAGTCTGGTTAGATTTCTCCTTAGCAACTCTCCAGCTGCTCTTTCTACACTGTCTTCGCAATGTTTTCTACCGCAGGTTAGAAGCCAAGTCTGAACAAGATGTACAAGATTCATTTCTTGATCCGAGTTACATACACACACTACAGAACACAATTACTGCAATGAAAAGTTTCTTTCCCTCTCTCTACAGTGGCAATCAAGAATAAGTGATTAAGTAACTCGAATTACAAAAACTAATCCATCAGCCATAAGCAAGGAATTCTAGCACTACAATAAACTGCCAAGGTGAAGGCTGAATGATTAATTAAGCGACCCAAACCCTGAGACGTACTTTCAGACTGGTTCACTGCTTTAGTCTATTTAAATTTAACGTAAATGCTATGGTCGGTGACTTGCCTGTCCGATATGATCTGTATTTATTATAGGGAGTTTAATGATATGTAAATTATACTTGGAGTCTCTAAGGGCAGGTTTACGCTACCGCTTGAGTCGATGTAACTTACATCGTTGAGAGGTATGAAAAAAAAAAAAAAGAGAGAGAGAGAGACCCCCGTGAGCAACGCAAGTTACAGCAAACTAAGCGCTGTTCACACCGGCACTATATCGGCTGGAGACGCTCCCCCGTCGGCACAGAGCATCTTCCTCAGAGGCGCTGCAGCTGCGCTGATGTAGCACTTCCAGTGTAGACCTGCCCTAAGGCTTCTGAGCACTGGATTTTAGCCACTGTATGTTGCTGCGTCAGTGCAAGCCCACTGCATAGATACACAATGGTAATAAGACTCCACTGGGGCCTGCACTGTTGCAGATGCACTACTGACTAAAATCCCATTGTATGAAGACCTTAGATTTAGTGCAACTCTAACATAGGTAGTGTTGTAAACGCTCTTGCTTTTATTGCAAATCTTATGGTATTTGGTGTTTTTCTTGAAGCCCCAACTCCTAGAATCAGGTAATTGTGTAAGATTCTCAGCTTTCATTTAGAGAAGTTGCAAGTTTGTAGTCCTCACTGTTGCAGAGAAAAGCTTAAAAAACATGACCCAAGTGCGCCCTAAAAACTCAGGAACCAGCAAAAAAAACAAAAAAACAAAAAAACCCACCATTTAAAAAAAAAGTCATGATTTTTAAGCCAATCTCATGTATTTTGTGGCCTGAACAAGTGGCATTGGCAATTCTTGTAACTGGATCAATTTTAAAAATCATTGGAGGTATACCAGTGCAAACCCCTAGGAGTATGCACACTTTACACCAATTTAAACTTCTCTCAGAGCTTACCTACACCGGAACACTTGGGAAAATTGACCTGAATGAATTAAAGGGATGAATTTAAAGTGGATTAATTAAATTGCTTTAAATCCCTATGTGGACACTCATTTGGAATTAAAGTGTCCTTAATTCAGTTTATCTTAATTCTTTTCCAAAGTGAATAGAATTTAAATTCATTTTCAATTCAGTTTTTGTCAGTTCAGATTAACTTCCCTGAGGGCTTGTCTATACTGCCCTGTAGTTTGAATTGTGGGGGTGCGAATACCACAAAAAGCACTGAAGTGCTGTGCTTGAACTCCCCCATGTGGACTCTGCCTAGGTGAATTAAAAGGTTCCTAGTTAACGTCAACTAGGAACCTTTTATTCCAGGGGTAGGAAACCTGCGGCACGCGAGTTAATTTTCAGTGGCACTCACACTGCCCTGGTCCTGGCCACTGGTCCGGGGGGCTCTGCATTTCAATTTAATTTTAAATGAAGCTTCTTAAACATTTTAAAAACCTTATTTACTTTATATACAACAATAGTTTAGTTATATATTATAGACTTCTAGAAAGAGACCTTAGAAAAACTTTAAAATGTATTACTGGCACGCAAAACCTTAAATTAGAGTGAATAAATGAAAACTCGGCACACCACTTCTGAAAGGTTGCCGACCCCTGTTTTATTCTATTGCATGGCATCATATTGATACCCACATGGTCCAAACCTGCTGATGAACCATTAGATCCACCATACAGACCTCTGTCAGTTGAGCGAACAGAGTAATAGCTCAAGTGATAGCAATAATAGCTTGTCATAGTCTACGTGGACCGACGCTAAAGGAAGAGAAGATACTTTTGTTACTGGGTTTTACAGATATTTGCTGATTGCAAAGGAATTGTGAGAAATGGGAGGGGAATATAGTCAAATGGGCACAGACTTCTCTGCCTTTTCTCCCCTCACCCACAATGACGCTTTCTCCCCCATCCCTTCCAACCTGATCCTGCTACTGGAATACTGCGTCCAGTTCTGGTGTCCTATTTTCAAGATAGGGGGTCAGAGATGAGCCACACGGATAATTAAAGAACTGAAAAACATGCCTTGTAGTGAAAGACCTGAGGTGCTCAATTTTTTAAGTTTAACAAAAAGAAGGCTAAGAGGTGACTTGATTACAAGTTATATGTACTTATATGGGGAACAAAAACATGAAACAGAAGGCTCTTCAATCTAACAGATAAAGGTATGACAAGATCCAGTGGCTGGAACTGGAAGCTAGACACTTTCAGACTAGATAGCAAATGTTTAAACAGCCAGTGGTTACTTACCTTTCACCATGTAATAAGGGTTGTGGTGGATTCGACTTCATTAGAAACTTTAAAATAAAAACCTGAATATTTTCTAAAAGATCTGCGCTAGCTCAAACAGGACTTGAGAGAAGTTCTATGGTTTGTGCTATCCAGGAGATCAAACTGAACGATCACAGTCGTTCTTTCGGGTCTTGACTATGAATCCACTGGTTGTTCCATTGTTTTCTAAGGATTCTGATTTTTCTTTCCCCCTTTATGCTCTTAAGTTCCAAGCCTTCAAAACAGTAGCTAGGGGTCAGGAAGCTTTGAGATTCGAGGAAGGACTGCTAGGCAGAGATGGCGTTCACCTTTCGAGGAGAGGGAAGACCCTATTCGGACACAGACTGGCTAACCTAGTGAGGAGGGCTTTAAACTAGGTTCGACGGGGACAGGTGAGCAAAGCCCACAGGTAAGTGGGGAACATGGAGACCGGGGAAATGAGTCGGAAACAAGAGGGAGTGTGGGCTATATTGGCAGAGAGAAAGGAGAGTCAGGAAAAAACTGGGAGGAAAGATCAAACCAGTATTTTAGATGCCTATATACAAATGCGAGAAGTATGGGGAATAAGCAGGAAGAACTGGAAGTGCTAATAAATAAATACAACTATGACATTGTTGGCATCACTGAAACTTGGTGGGATAATACACATGATTGGAATGTTGGTGTGGATGGGTACAGCTTGCTCAGGAAGGATAGACAGGGGAAAAAGGGAGGAGGTGTTGCCTTATATATTAAAAATGTACACACTTGGACAGAGGTAGAGATGGACATAGGAGACGGAAGTGTTGAGAGTCTCTGGGTTAGGCTTAAAGGGGCAAAAAACAAGGGAGATGTCATGCTAGGCGTCTACTACAGGCCACCTAACCAGGTGGAAGAGGTGGATGAGGCTTTTTTCAAGCAACTAACAAAATCATCCAAAGCCCAAGACTTGGTGGTGATGGGGGACTTCAACTATCCGGATATATGTTGGGAAAATAACACAGCGGGGAACAGACTATCCAACAAATTCTTGGACTGCATTGGAGACAACTTTTTATTTCAGAAGGTTGAAAAAGCTACTAGGGGGGAAGCTGTTCTAGACTTGATTTTAACAAATAGGGAGGAACTCGTTGAGAATGTGAAAGTAGAAGGCAGCCTGGGTGAAAGTGATCATGAAATCATAGACTTTGCAATTCTAAGGAAGGGTAGAAGGGAGAACAGCAAAATAGAGACAATGGATTTCAGGAAGGCAGATTTTGGGAAGCTCAGAGAGCTGATAGGTAAGGTCCCATGGGAATCAAGACTGAGGGGAAAAACAACTGAGGAGAGTTGGCAGTTTTTCAAAGGGACACTATTAAGGGCCCAAAAGCAAGCTATTCCGCTGGTTAGGAAAGATAGAAAATGTGGCAAAAGACCACCTTGGCTTAACCACGAGATCTTGCACGATCTAAAAAATAAAAAGGAGTCATATAAAAAATGGAAACTAGGACAGATTACAAAGGATGAATATAGGCAAACAACACAGGAATGCAGGGGCAAGATTAGAAAGGCAAAGGCACAAAATGAGCTCAAACTAGCTACGGGAATAAAAGGAAACAAGAAGACTTTTTATCAATACATTAGAAGCAAGAGGAAGACCAAAGACAGGGTAGGCCCACTGCTTAGTGAAGAGGGAGAAACAGTAACAGGAAACTTGGAAATGGCAGAGATGCTTAATGACTTCTTTGTTTCGGTCTTCACCGAGAAGTCTGAAGGAATGCCTAACATAGTGAATGCTAATGGGAAGGGGGTAGGTTTAGCGGATAAAATAAAAAAAGAACAAGTTAAAAATCACTTAGAAAAGTTAGATGCCTGCAAGTCACCCGGGCCTGATGAAATGCATCCTAGAATACTCAAGGAGCTAATAGAGGAGGTATCTGAGCCTCTAGCTATTATCTTTGGAAAGTCATGGGAGACGGGAGAGATTCCAGAAGACTGGAAAAGGGCAAATATAGTGCCCATCTATAAAAAGGGAACTAAAAACAACCCAGGTAACTACAGACCAGTTAGTTTAACTTCTGTGCCAGGGAAGATAATGGAGCAAGTAATTAAGGAAATCATCTGCCAACACTTGGAAGGTGGTAAGGTGATAGGGAATAGCCAGCATGGATTTGTGAAGAACAAATCATGTCAAACCAATCTGATAGCTTTCTTTGATAGGATAACGAGCCTTGTGGATAAGGGTGAAGCGGTGGATGTGGTATACCTAGACTTTAGTAAGGCATTTGATACGGTCTCGCATGATATTCTTATCGATAAACTAGGCAAATACAAATTAGATGGGGCTACTATAAGGTGGGTGCATAACTGGCTGGATAATCGTACTCAGAGAGTTGTTATTAATGGTTCCCAATCCTGCTGGAAAGGCGTAACGAGTGGGGTACCGCAGGGGTCTGTTTTGGGACCGGCTCTGTTCAATATCTTCATCAACGACTTAGATATTGGCATAGAAAGTACGCTTATTAAGTTTGCGGATGATACCAAACTGGGAGGGATTGCAACTACTTTGGAGGACAGGGTCATAATTCAAAATGATCTGGACAAATTGGAGAAATGGTCTGAGTTAAACAGGATGAAGTTTAACAAAGACAAATGCAAAGTGCTCCACTTAGGAAGGAAAAATCAATTTCACACATACAGAATGGGAAAAGACTGTCTAGGAAGGAGTACGGCAGAAAGGGATCTAGGGGTTATAGTGGACCACAAGCTAAATATGAGTCAACAGTGTGATGCTGTTGCAAAAAAAGCAAACATGATTCTGGGATGCATTAACAGGTGTGTTGTGAGCAAGACACGAGAAGTCATTCTTCCGCTCTACTCTGCTCTGGTTAGGCCTCAGCTGGAGTATTGTGTCCAGTTCTGGGCGCCGCATTTTAAAAAAGATGTGGAGAAACTGGAAAGGGTCCAAAGAAGAGCAACAAGAATGATTAAAGGTCTTGAGAACATGACCTATGAAGGAAGGCTGAAAGAATTGGGTTTGTTTAGTTTGGAAAAGAGAAGACTGAGAGGGGACATGATAGCAGTTTTCAGGTATATAAAAGGGTGTCATAAGGAGGAGGGAGAGAACTTGTTCACCTTAGCCTCTAAGGATAGAACCAGAAACAATGGGTTTAAACTGCAGCAAGGGAGGTCTAGATTGGACATTAGGAAAAAGTTCCTAACTGTCAGGGTGGTTAAACACTGGAACAAATTGCCTAGGGAGGTTGTGGAATCTCCGTCTCTGGAGATATTTAAGGGTAGGTTAGATAAATGTCTACTAGGGATGGTCTAGGCAGTATTTGGTCCTGCCATGCGGGCAGGGGACTGGACTCGATGACCTCTCGAGGTCCCTTCCAGTCCTAGAATCTATGAATCTATGAATCTATGAATCTATGAATCTATAAGGGGCGGAGGGGATCAGCCTACACAGGCAACAAGAGAGGAGTGGGTATACTACCCATGGCATTTATTCTGGCCAGCCCAGGCAAGGGATTCTAGTCCATTTTATAATGTTACAATCTTTAAATATCACCATGTGTCCAAATACAGCGGTAGGTTTCCTGTTCAGGAGCCAAGTGCTTAAGGAGTTGTTAAATTTCTGAAAGACTTTTTCCTCAAGGCAATCAGAAATGTTAAAACCCAGTTCATGCTTAAGAAGATCATCTGAAGTGTTGTATAACTAGAATGGGCTTGGCATGTGACTACTTGTAAGCAGAAAGATACCTTGCATTTCAGGAAAAATAAGGCTGTGTTGCCTTTTAAAACTAGAATGTTGAGTAAAATGCTTGTTTTTTTCCAGGCTTTTTTCCAGGCAGATAAATAACCTCTGCTAATACTTGCAATTCCAAATAGAATATTCTGAATGGAAACATGCAAGGCCTTTTAGAATTTGTGATCGTGTTCTCACAAAAGCGTTGTCAGTTATGGATGAGATAGACTCATAGACTTTAAGGTCAGAAGGGACCATTATGATCATCTAGTCTGACCTCCCGCATGATGCAGGCCACAAAGCCGTCCCAACCCCCTTCCCTTGACTCTGCTGTTGAAGTCCCCAAATCCTGTGGTTTAGAGACTTCAAGTAGCAGAGAATCCTCCAGCTAGCGACCCCTGCCCCATGCTGCGGAGGAAGGCGAAAAACCTCCAGGGCCTCTGCCAATCTACCCTGGAGGAAAATTCCTTCCCGACCCCAAATATGGCGATCAGTAGAACCCCAAGCATGTAGGCAAGATTCTCCAGCCAGACCCTCATTGGCCATTGATACTATTTACCAGCGATGGCACGCTGTTCATTTGACTAAAATCATGTTATCCCATTAAACCATTCCCTCCATAAACTTATCTAACTTAATCTTAAAGCCAGACAGGTCCTTCGCCCCCACTGTTTCCCTCGGAAGGCTGTTCCAATATTTCACCCCTCTGACGGTCAGAAACCTTCGTCTAATTTCAAGCCTAAACTTCCCCACGGCCAGTTTATATCCATTCGTTCTCGTGTCCACATTAGTACTGAGCTGAAATAATTCCTCTCCCTCTCTGGTATTTATTCCTCTGATATATTTAAAGAGAGCAATCATATCCCCCCTCAGCCTTCTTTTGGTTAGGCTAAACAACCCGAGCTCCTCGAGTCTCCTTTCATATGACAGGTTTTCCATTCCTCTGATCATCCTAGTGGCCCTTCTCTGTACCCTTTCCAGTTTGAGTTCATCTTTTTTAAACATGGGAGACCAGAACTGCACACAGTACTCCAAATGAGGTCTCACCAGTGCCTTGTACAAGGGAAGCAGCACCTCCTTATCCCTACTAGATATACCTTGCCTAATGCATCCCAAGACCGCATTGGCTTTTTTTACCGCCACGTCACATTGTCGACTCATAGTCATCCTGCGGTCTACCAGGACTCCGAGGTCTTTCTCCTCCTCCGTTACTTCCAACCGATGCGTCCCCAGCTTGTAACTAAAATTGTTGTTAGTCATCCCTAAGTGCATCACCTTACACTTTTCACTATTAAATTTCATCCTATTTCTGTTACTCCAATTTACAAGGTCATTCAAGTCTCCCTGCAGAATATCCCGATCCTTCTCCGAATTGGCAATACCTCCCAACTTTGTGTCATCTGCAAACTTTATCAGCCCACTCCTACCCCCTGTGCAGCCATGTGTTATCTGGTTTACAGGAGAGGCTGACAACTCATCTTCCCAACATCATCAGTGGTGGTTAGTGCTTCAGCTTGACTGCCCCATTGCTAACTTTCACTGTTCATTAAAACAGCTACAGAAATCTATCACAAGCAGGAGTGGTAATGCCCGGTGAGTTTGTTTTGTTTCAATAAAATGCTGCAATTATGGCGGTGCTGCGGATCCTACTTGATTAGCCACTGAGGAAGGACTCTTCTATCTCTATGATGACCTGTAAGGATGAGCATTAAAAATTCTTCCTGTCTCGCAGAGTAAATTCACCCTGCAAAACACTGAATTGGGAGTGGGGAGGTAGGGTGACCAGACGTCCCGATTTTATCGGGACAGTCCCGATATTTCCTTCATTTTCCCGCGTCCCGACCGATGTTCGGTCGGAACACTGGACAAAAAAGCAATTTTGCCCTCCGCTCCGGCGCTCACGCCCCCCCCCACCCCGACTCCGCCCCCTCCTTCCCCCATTGGATCTCTCCATGGAGGGAGGAGGTTAGGAGGAGGGTCGGGCAACTACCAGGAGCGTGGGAGGGGAAGGGAAAGTTGCCACGGCTGCCGGGGGCTAGCTGGGCATGGCCCGGGCTGCGTGCAGGCAGCAGCCAGGGCTGGCTCTGGCCCGGGTGGGCAGCGTGGGCCGCCGGAGACACGCGGCGAAGAGGGGCTGCGGGGGCGAGACTTGTCCCAGGCAGGGAGGCCGGCGGACAGGGACGAGGGGCCAGCCGGGGTCCCCATAAACTTCCCCACCGCTGCCAGGGAGCCCCGCGCCTCTCTTGCTCGGCTGCGCTCCAGCGGCTCGCCCCGCCGGGAAGGAGCCGCTGGAGCGCAGCCAAGAGGGAGAGGCGCGGGGCTTCCTGCCGGCGGCGGGATGCGCCGCATGTGCCCACAGCGGGCTGGGGGGCGGGAGGCTCTGCGGGGCTGGGAAAAGCCCTGGCTCCTGCCCGTTGCCCAGCCTGGAGCCCCGGGGAGCCCCTCAGGAGACCGGCCGCTGCTGTGGCTCGGCTGTGCCAGCCCTGGCCCCCTGCACGCCCGCGCCACGCTGCCCCCTGGGTCCCCGGCTCACATGCACTGCTGCTGCCCTGCGGCCAGCCCCAGACTTTGCTTCACAGTGCTTCTTATCGGTGTCCCCCCCCATGCCCTCTTTATCCCCAGCCTCTTCTGCATCGGGGCCAGCTTTTGCCCTGGGGTGAGCAGCACGTGCTCCGCCCCCCCTCCGCCCCTCCCCGCGTCCCGATATTTCATCCCTGTGATCTGGTCACCCTATGGGGAGGAGACCCATGACAGGTGGGATTTCAAAGCTCTGGGACAGTCAAGAGAAGTGCTGATGAGCACTGAAAGGAGCATGAGCTAGCCCTGCTGGACTGGAAGAAATGTTGCCAAAAATGGAGTAGACATTGAACGCTCAGTTGTACCATTAAGGCGATGTCTACACTGGCAATTGAACGACAAAACTTTTATCGTTCAGAGGTGTTAACCCCCCTCCCCCCGAAAGACAAAAGATTTGCCGCGGCAAGTGCCAGTGTGAACAGCACGTTGTCAGCAGGAGCTCTCTCCTGCCGACAACACGAACGCCGCTCGTTAGGGGTAGAAGTATTTTGTCGACAAAAACAGCAGCTACCCTGCCCGACTTCTAGCGACATGACTGTGTCGACACGGCTGTGTCGCTAAAAGCTGCACAGTATAGACATGGCCTAAGTCATCGCCACGTGTCAGATGGACCTGCGGGGGATGAATCAGACATGTATGGTGAAAAAGGCTGTTGTGTATAGGACGCCTGCCTCATTTGTTGCAGAAGCTGTGTAGTGAATGAGGGAGGGGATTGCAGGAAAAGAAAAGATGGTCTTATGGCTAAGGCAATTCAATGCTATCCTGGAGAACTGGATTCTGCCACAGAGTTTTCTTTGTGGTGCTGGCCAAGTCACTTAACCTTTTCTCAGATGGGTACCAACTGTGTTCCTCATTTTCTAGGTGCCCAATTTGAGACTCTGGGGTCCGATTTGCAGAAGTGCTGACCACTCAGGTGCAACTGAAGTCAATGGAAGCTGTGTTTTGAACATAGTAAGTGCGCCATAATGCTGAATACTCCACCCCAAAAAATCAGATCCTAGGCATCTGAAATTGGGCACCCAAAATTTGCGAATACTTTTAAACCTTAATTTCTCTGTGCCCCAGTTTCCCCATTTGTAAAATTGGAATAATACCACTTCCTCGTCTCATCAGGATGTTGTGAAGAATAATTAATTAAATGTTTGCAAAGCATTCAGATACTATAGTGAAAAGGCCCATAGAAAATCCCATGAGGTAATTAAAAATTCTGTCTTTGGAGCAAGGACTGAATAGCATGCAGTAAAAAGGGCACAGGGCCACACATTGAACAAACAGCTAAAACAAAATATTGAATAGCAACTTCTCAGTAATTGAGCACCCTCCATTCTGCTTCGTGAATGAGGCAGGGAAAATATAGCATGTGATCACATAATTAAAGACAGTATCATAATGCATTCGCCCAAAGGGGTCAAATTAAAACTTCACGTTTTAACTTGATAAAGCTGGAACTCCACTGTTAATTCCCATCAACTTCAATGGGGCCAAGATCTTACAGCGCTCGTGTATGGGAGCATAGAGTGAACAGTATGCAAGATTCTGCTTCTAGATTCCAATTCGTTGCCACAATCTGTTCAGTGAACAACAGAATAACTAATTTCCTGACTTTCTAAGTTTAAATCAGATCCAGCTCTCCACATGCTCCTCAATTCTTTAGTCAATCTGTTTGTTTTGCTGAAACAGTTTTTTGAGGGGGGGAGCGGGAGACAAAAAGCCATACCCCCAAGTACAATGTCAATTTATGACATTTAAATGATTATTTCCCTCATGCTGAACTTGAATATTATTTGAGTGAGAGTCAGAAAAAGGACGCTCTAAAACTGACATTGTGGAGGTTTGTACACATTCTTGCCATAATTCTACAGCAAAATTGCTCAACTTACAAGTAAGAGGCTTACTTTCCAACTCTGAGCAGTGGAATATCATCCTGCATTGCAAAAAAGATCAAGCGGTTTGCGCTTTTTGGTTTGCACATCACTAGATTCTGCAATCTGGATTTAGCTAGCAATTCTGTATGATCCATAATGGCTGCAGGCGCACTCTACCAAGGCTGTAATGTATATGCACTAATAAGGGCAAAACAAACAAACAAATACATTTAAAAAAAAATTGGTTGGGTCAGTAACGCAAGAACGTTTCCTAGAAGCTGGAAGAAGTGAAGAGCAGAATCTGCTCTGATGCCCTATTTGGGCAATGCTATCTGAATCTAAGCTTTTTGTTGCTTAAGGAATACCTACACTGCAATAAAAGACCGTGGTACACCCGCGACTGGCCCAGGTCATCTGGTTCAGGCTCGCAGGCCCACTGTACACATTGGGGCTCAGGCTGGAGCCCGACCTTCCCCCTGTGGGGTATCAGAGCCCAGGCTCCAGCCCAAACGTCTATACTGCAATTCTCTAACCCTTCAGCCCAAGCCCTGCAAGCCCAAGTGAGTTCACCCAGGCTAAGACTAGTGCTGCAGGATTTTTAATCACAGTGTAGACACCCTCAGCTACTACAGTTATGAGCACCCTAGAAATGTGACAGATTGAAGTGGGTATAAATTAGTAACAGGGAGCAAGTGAACTGAACAAGAAGGTGTCAATTATTATGCAGTTACTTTCTGACAACTAAAAAAGTCTTCTTGTAAAAACATAAGAGTTCCTTCTTTCAGTAGTCTGGTCTACACTACAAGTTAGCCAGTTGCTGACAACATAGCAATGACAGATGCAGTTGAACCAATGCAGGAAACAGTTTAACTGAAAAAGTGTTGAAAAGGACCAAACTGAGTTCAACTGCAGCTGCTGACGACACCAATTGTCAGCCACTGGTAAGGAACCATGTCCTAGGAAAGGCATATTACATACATTAATTCATTCGCCCACAATACACCCCCACTCCCCCCATGCTCCGCCCCCACTCTGCCCCAGGTCCCGCCCCCTCCCCGCTCGGCCCTGCCTCCTCACCCCCTGGCCCGCCACTGGCTTGCTGCATCCCTCCTCAGTCCCCCCCCCCACCCACCGCTTGCTCCTCCCACCTGCCACTCACCTCCTCACTCCCCTGCCAGAAACCCCTATGCCTGCCCGCCCACCCACCCACCGGCGGCTCCCTCACCGCTCGCCTTTTCAACCCCTGCAGCACACTGGCCTTTTCACTGCCCCTCCCACCCCCGCCTGCTGCTGGCTCGCCGCCCAAACAAAAGACAGTTTATTTAAGAATGAGAATTTAACTAGAAACAAGAGTGATGGAAACAAATCACAATATAAAACAAAATCATAAAATGCGAACCTGGGCCTACACTTATCAAGAGTTATCTTTCTTATCTCAAAGTAGGTTCCTCCTCTCCCCACAAAGTTCAGTCTGTTTGCAGAGTTGGCTGGTTTCCCAAACACCAGGACCCAAACATTCATGAAAGCAGCCCTGTTTCACAAGGGGCTTCCTCAGTGAAAGGATACAGAGTGCTACTCCCTCCTCTGTGTTATACTGAAAACAGCCTTTGATTCTATTTGCACACAAGGCGAACCCCAGTCCTGTTGTAATGTTTCTTTTTTACCTTTAAGGCGTTTCAATTTTTTGCCATTGCCTCTGGTGGTGTCCCATTCAAAGTCTTACTATTGTGCAAAGCTAAACAATTGAGCCTTGCATTGCATCACCAGCCAGGTTAGGCAGGGTGACAAATTCCCCTTGCCCCAAAGGGCCATTATCCCCCGGTGACTAATTTCGACTCCAAGTCTATAAAGCAGACTTTTAAGGTAAATTCATTATTCCTTCAATTTTACACATCTCACAAAGATTCTCACTCTTGACAAGTTACCAGCCTTGTGTAGATCCCTTCTACGTTCCTCTTTGTGGGTAAGTGCCCTGTAAGGCACATGTGGGTTGCAGTGAGTTTGTCAGGCCTTTGGTGACAGCTGTTTGTGAAGATCAGGGGCCCTTTACCAAGGGGTGCTGGTGTCACAGTGACATTGGGGTGGCTGACAGTATGGGGCAGGGTGTTGAGCCTGGTGGGGCAGGTAACACTCACTGGGCTGGGTAGGCGGTGCCGGGATGGGGCAGGGGCAGGTACCTGTCAGTCTCCAGTGCTCGGGCCGCGCCAGGGCCAGCAGCCTCTTCACCTCGGAGTCTCCCCAGCCTGCCCAGGGGCCGCTCCTCCTCTCAGGCTCCCTGGCCACTGCCACTGCGGCTGCCCAGGAGGACGCGGAGTAGGGGGCTGTGACGCAGTAGGGAGTGGGGTGGACCTGGGAATGTCGTTTAGTTTTGCTGGAACTGTCTGCATGCAGGATGGGAGAGCAGGAGATGACTTTAGGTGAGGGACAGTACCTGAGCCTGTAACCTGAGCCAGGAGGGGGGTGGGGCGAGGCAACACCTCTGCCCAGGAAACTGGACAAAGGGAGAGAGCCTGCTGGAGGGGTTTTTTGGTTTCAGTTTTGGGCTGGCTAGGAAGAGGCAGGGAACCCAAGTCTGGGGTCTAAGCTCCTTGCCCCCCAGAGAGACCTGACTGAGGGGTCCTGGTTGTACCTACAAGCCCTGCTTGGGACTGTGTTCCTGTCAACTAATAAACCTTCTGTTTTACTGGCTGGCTGAGAGTCACGGTGAATCGCAGGAAGTGGGGGGTGCAGAGCTGACTCCCCACACTCCATGACAGGGGCACCGCCATGGAGGAGACGCAAGAGGCTGGGCTCGGCTGGGGTCCCACACCTGCCAGCAGAGAGCAGCAGGAACTGGGCGCTGCTCGGGGGGAGCCGGGCGGCCCGAACCCAGGGCAGCAGCAGCAGGCGGGGAGCGTAGCCCACCATGGGGCAGGAGAGGCCACGCTGCTGCTGCTGTTTCCCAGCCCTGCTGCACGGCGCAGGAGAAGGAAGTGCCTACAGCCGCTGCCCGCCGCCGCCCACCGCTACCCATGGAGCCGGAGCGCAGGGCCCGGGACCCAGCCCCGCCTGCCGCCCACTGATAAGGGTTGGGCTGCGGCTTCCTGCTCATCACCGCAACACCAGGCCAGGAGCGAACCCAGCCCCCAGACAGCACCCCCTGCCCGGCTCACCCCGGCATCCTCCGCTCCCCCCGCTCAGTCCCACATCACTTTCACAGTAGGGTTACCGTACGTCCGTATTTTCCCGGATGTTTTTAGATATTTAAAAATTCATCCCAGATGGCGATTTAACAACTTAAAAAGCCAGACATGTCCGGGAAAATACGGACATATGGTAACCCTATCCAAACTCATTTATCCCTTCGGTTTTCTTCCCATAGAACCTCACCTACCAGGACTCTGGATTCATTAAAGTCTGCTTATTCAAAGTCCATTGTCCTCATTCTGCTGCTCTCACTCCTTCCTTTCCTCCCTGGTGGTTTCGGTCAAGGTCTATACTAGTCTTTAAAACACTAGTAACATATACACACAGGGTGGATCCCCAGTGATGACAGAGACAAGAACTCATAACACGCTTTGGATAATGGCATGATTTCCTCCATGGACAGTTCAAAGGCTTGTATTTACAAGCTGACTGGTAATCAACAGGGAAAATCTGAATAGGTCTGTTGATTAGCAATGCATTATTGCCAGATGCTGTAAGAAACATGGTGGCCATCCGTGGGCAGAATGCTTAACAAATGGGGGTGTGTCAGTCTGAACCCTAACAATGAAGCATGTATTTTTTGCTAGAGGGGAGCAGGCGGTCACATGTGATGCCTTTTCTCCCTTTACAGCCCAGATTCAGAAAAGCATTGAAGCCCATCTGTATCCAGTAAAACGCATGAAAATACGCACAGATGTTTTGCTGAAAAAGCACCACAGTTAGCAGCTTGGACAGAGCATATACTGAACTCTAGTACTTTCTTATGAACAGGTTTCATCTTTCACAGTTGGTTTGCAAGGCTTCCTGCATGTAACAGAGAAAGATCCAATTGATACACATACTATATATTCATAACTGCATATATCCCAAATAAATCAGAAAAATAAGACTGTAATAAAAGCAATTTATGTCAGTCCACCGTTTTTCTAAGCTGCTTCAGAGTTTATCAGAAGCAATCCTGGAAATGATGGCTTCATTCTCCCCTCATCCAGGATTGCTATAGTTTACAATAAAAACGTCTCATCATGCACCCACTTTCCATACACCATTGTGATCTGCTTTGAGGCAGAGTTATCAGAGTCACACAAGAATGAAGGACATGTCTCACTCTTCCCTATTAGAAAGTGAGGAATTTTTAACTTGCAGCAAGATCAATTCAAAACATTTCTAATATAGATGAAGTAACTAACTTAGATGGATCTAAGTCTCATAGATTCATAGATTCTAGGACTGGAAGGGACCTCGAGAGGTCATCAAGTCCAGTCCCCTGCCCTCATGGCAGGACCAAATACTGTCTAGACCATCTCTGATAAACATTTATCTAACCTGCTCTTAAATATCTCCAGAGATGGCGATTCCACAACCCCCGTAGGCAATTTATTCCAGTGTTTAACCACCCTGACAGTTAGGAACTTTTTCCTAATGTCCAACCTAAACCTCCCTTGCTGCAGTTTAAGCCCATTGCTTCTTGTTCTATCCTTAGAGGCTAAGGTGAACAAGTTTTCTCCCTCCTCCTTATGACACCCTTTTAGATACCTGAAAACTGCTATCATGTCCCCTCTCAGTCTTCTCTTTTCCAAACTAAACAAACCCAATTCTTTCAGCCTTCCTTCATAGATCATGTTCAAGACTTTTAATCATTCTTGTTGCTCTTCTCTGGACCCTCTCCAATTTCTCCACATCTTTCTTGAAATGCGGTGCCCAGAACTGGACACAATACTCCAGTTGAGGCCTAACCAGCGCAGAGTAGAGCAGAAGAATGACTTCTCGTGTCTTGCTCACACCACACCTGTTAATGCATCCCAGAATCACATTTGCTTTTTTTGCAACAGCATCACACTGTTGACTCATATTTAGCTTGTGGTCCACTATAACCCCTAGATCCCTTTCTGCCATATTCCTTCCTAGACAGTCTCTTCCCATTTTGTATGTGTGAAACTGATTTTTCCTTCCTAAGTGGAGCATTTTGCATTTGTCTTTGTTAAACTTCATCCTGTTTACCTCAGACCATTTCTCCAATTTGTCCAGATCATTTTGAATTATGACCCTGTCCTCCAAAGCAGTTGCAATCCCTCCCAGTTTGGTATCATCTGCAAACTTAATAAGCGTACTTTCTATGCCAATATTTAAGTTGTTAATGAAGATATTGAACAGAGCCGGTCCCAAAACAGACCCCTGCGGAACCCCACTCGTTATACCTTTCCAGCAGGATTGGGAACCATTAATAACAACTCTCTGAGTATGGTTATCCAGCCAGTTATGCACCCACCTTATAGTAGCCCCATCTAAATTGTATTTGCCTAGTTTATCGATAAGAATATCATGCGAGACCGTATCAAATGCCTTACTAAAGTCTAGGTATACCACATCCACCGCTTCTCCCTTCTCCACAAGGCTCATTATCCTATCAAAGAAAGCTATCAGATTGGTTTGACATGATTTGTTCTTTACAAAATCACCTTACCACCTTCCAAGTGTTTGCAGATGATTTCCTTAATTACTTGCTCCATTATCTTCCCTGGCACAGAAGTTAAACTAACTAGTCGGTAGTTTCCTGGGTTGTCTTTAAATTTCCCTTTTTATAGATGGGCACTATATTTGCCCTTTTCCAGTCTTCTGGAATCTCTCCCATCTCCCATGATTTTCCAAAAATAATTATAATAGCTAGAGGCTCAGATACCTCCTCTATTAGCTCCTTGAGTATTCTAGGATGCATTTCATGAGGCCCTGGTGACTTGCAGGCATCTAACTTTTCTAAGTGATTTTTAACATGTAATCATACTTGTAAATAGAAATTGTGCACCATGAATTAGCCCACAAACAGCAGCATGGGCTACTTCTAATTAACAGTTTCAGAAAAAAATATAAGAGTTCTATGGAAAGTTTCTTAATCTGGTGGTCACCTACCTAATCCAATAGATGAAGTGGCTAGGAGAAGACAAACGGGAGAGATCGGCAGGATTACCCTCTACTCACTTGGGACTAGGTTCTGTTCTCCATTACATTGGTGTACATCCCTTGGGAATCAGAAAGAACAAGGAGACCGCATGCCCTGTTCCTGTTTTTTCCTCAGAAAGTCCATTGTGCTGTCAGACTATGGGACAGCTACTGTATGAACCTGACTTTTAGTCATTCGGATACTCCCTCCTCCTTCAGTGGACAGACATTGTTTTATTGCCACCACCAGCTCAGGAATGAGAGAATGAGTCCAGGAACAGACCCTGGATACTCAGCTGTAACACAGTGCTGGTCCGTAGGGCACAGGTATTCTGCACTCTGCTCCAAGGGTCAGCTCTTTAAGACTGATGGGCGGGAGCTCAAGAAGCATGACAGGCATCATGTGACTGCACATTATAAACAGTGCGTGCTACAAAACAGAGGTCCTTAGTAGAGAGAGAGAGACCTAGCATCAGGGAAGGACCTGAGCAGGGATTGCAATAGTAGCCAGAAAGGGCTACCAAGTAGGGGAAGGATGGGTCCTCTCGCCATCCCAGATGGCAGAAACGAACAGTCACTTTCCCACTAAGTGCTGTGTGTGATTTTCAGCCTTTTCATCTTGCATTGATTAATAAACCAGCACTGAGGAGAGAAACATGGACACGGATCTGAACTTGAGTGTGCAGGCTTTATTTGGAATGCACTGGTCACCCAACAGCTGACAATTCACCTGTGCAGAGACGGACAACTATGTTGTGGTCAGCCAGAACTTTTACGTTTTATGGAGAAAGGTTCTCTACGCTGCTGTGGGCCAGAGTAATATCTAAACTATTCCTTTTGCTCATACAGTAGGACAGCTCTCTGGAAAGCCAACATCTCAGCCCCACATGTGGTAGCCTTTATGGATGTAGAGGCACATAAAACATCATAGGAGCCAGCGGATTTCAACAGGGTGAGACTTAAGGTAAAAATTTCACTCTTAATCTGCTCTCTGAACTTGAATTATTGGTTATAGCGTTTACAGCTAGTGCAAACAGCATTATGAGTGTTACATACTGAAAAATTACAGTACAAATCACCCATTCTAAGGAAATCCACCTTTAACTTTTACTGAACAGAAAAAGGAATTGTGAGGAGTGACAGATTAAGCATCCATCCAACAAGCCTACACTCTTCTCACTGGTCGTTCTAGTTCCTATACTGAACAAGCAACACAACTTGCTCATTTCCGTAACACTCTCTCTAAACCATCTAAACAGGTAGGTGCTAAATACTAGCAGCAACAAATGTCACATCTGTTGCCTGCTGCCAGGCACTTCTACACCAGTGGTTCTCAATGAGGGGCACGTGTACCCTTGGGGATACACAGAGGTCTTCCAGGAGTACATCAACTTATCTAGATATTTGCCTAGTTTTACAACAGGCTACAGCGAAGTCAGTACAAACTAAAATTTCATACAGACAATGACTTGTTGATACTGCTCTAAATACTATACACTGAAATGTAGGTACAATATTTATATTCCAGTTGATTTATTTTATAATTATATAGTAACAATGAAAAAAGCTATTTTCCAGTAATAGTGTGCTGTGACACTTTTGTACTTTTAGGTCTGATTTTGTAAGCAAGTAATTTTTAAGTGAGGTGAAACCTGGGATATGCATGACAAATCAGACTCCTGAAAATGGCAGAGTAGTCTGGAAAGGTTGACTGCCACTGTTCTATACAACAGAAAGTCGGCACATCAAAAAAAAGACTCAAATTTTGCCCATGAATACAAACTAACCCTCTACTAACTGGTTTAAAACGACATGGATGCAATATACATATCTATCAAGAAGCCGAAATTATGTAGAAAGAGGATTATAGTATCCAGCCAATATAAAGCAGATATAGTCAAAAGAAGAAGCTTTAAAATTAGTACCGTTTCTAGCCATCATCATTTAGCTAATATTTAATCTCTCTCTCTATGGAACTAGCATCTTTTAATTTCTGTTATATAAATCTAACTTTTTTTTCCTTTTTAAAGACAACCATATTTAGCACACACACAGAGAATGCTGCATGACAGCATTTCTCTATGTTCTGATGGCTGTGTGTGTTTAAAAGCTCCAAACCAAACACATGCTATCCCATGCAAATTAAACCATTCAGAAAATAAAACACAGAAAAGCAACAAATAGAAAGGGAGAAAAAGTGCCAGCCCAACAACCAGCTGCTGCTTACCTCTTCAAGCTCACCATCACAAAAACAACAGGCAAGCCACATGGTGCTGTGTGCATGAAGGTAGAATTCAAAGGTGAGTACACACATTTCATTGCAAAAGATAATGTATTCCATGCAAATAACAGACTTCTTAAAAAAAATTAAACACACGCACAGCATGCATGCACCAAACAACCCTTGCAACAGATGTTAAAGCAGAGGAGAACAAAGACATACAAGCAGTTAATCTATATGGAGACATTTCAGAGTCTGCTACTGCCTTCAAGCTAATGGTCTTTTAACTTCGGCAGTGGACAATCATATTTTCAGATCCAGGTTCTGTCCCTTCAGACAACCCAGCTCAGGGCACCATTTCATCCAGTATAACACACTAACTCCACCTCTTATGGAACACTTTTCATCAGTAGAGCTCAAAGGGCTTTACAAAGCAGCTTGGTATAATTAACCCCATTTCACAGAGGGAGAAAACTGTGGTACAGGAACATGTAATGACTTGCCCATGGTCACCCAGCCAGTCAGTGGCTGAGTTGGGAATATAACCCAGATCTTGATTCCCAGCCAGTGCTCTATCCAATAGACCACATGGCCTCTCTCTATAGATAAGCACCTTCATCATTTGCTAAGGCTCCTATTCATGCTATATTTTCAGAATCAGGGGGCTGTTTATCCCATTTATTGTGAGCACTCAAATGCCAGTCGTATTGGGTCAGACCAATGGTCCATCTAGCCCAGTATCCTGTCTTCCAACAGTGGCCAACGCCAGATGCTTCAAAGGGAACAAACAGAGCAGGACAATCATCAAGAGATCCATCCCCATCATAGAATCCCAGCAGCTGGCAGTCAGAGACTTAGGTACACCCAGAACACGCAGTTGCATCCCTGACCATCTTGACCAATAACCATTGATGGACCTATCCCTCCATTAACTTATCTAATTCTTTTCTGAAACCAGTTATACTTTTGGCCTTCATAACATCCCCTGGCAATGAGTTCCACAAGTTGACTGTGCGTTGTGTGCAGAAACAATGGACTCAAGCAAATCAATTTTATTTTTAAATCACCTCAACCTGCACCATTTGCCTTATCAAATATTGTACCCTTCCTAGAGTTCAGCTAGAAGCATATAAAGGAAATAACTTTTGTTTCTGTCTCAATCTACATCCCATGTATACCTTGCCAGCTATAAATCACAGCCCAAGAAATCAGATAAAGCCAACTTTATTTCTCAAAGTAATAAAAACACCAGAAGATTCCCAAAGAAGCGGACACTCTGAATGAGCTCTGTTAAACAGATTCCTCACTTGTCCTGAAAAGCCTACTTTGACATTTGATTTTGATCAACATGATTTTGTTCAGTAAGTGATGTTACTGGGTTTTGATATTGTGATTGCTGAGTGTCCCTTTTGTCTTGCTCAGACACCATATGCAGTTATCATTCTCTGTGCATCTATCTACACTATACTGTAGCTCTAAGCCATCATTAAAATTTTCCTTTCTTTTATATACAGTATTAAAATAGGAACATGTAATAGTTGCAGCAATAACCACACTCCACATGGGCATACAGTAATGTTTTGCCATTCTATAGCACCCTCTCAAATAGAGAGACTGCATTTTAAAAATGTTAAATGAATTAAGCATCAACACGCGTATAGACAAGTCTTATTCTCTCATCTTACAGATAGGGAAACTAAGACTTTATCCAGTCAAATTTGCACTGTTTCATTAAATTGTTTAGTTAAACCAGTGCAAGTCTCTGTGTAGACACGCTTATTTTAGTTTAGAAGTGGCGTATTTTGGTTTAGTTTAAACCTGCTCTTGATCAAGTTACGCCAGGTTTACACTACAAAGTTTTGTCAGCATAGCTATGTCAGTCAGGGTGTGAAAAAGCCACACTTCTTAGCCAACATAGGTATGCTGGCAAAACCCCCAGTGCAGAAACAGCTATACTGACAGAAGAGCGCTTCTATTGGCATAGCTAGCATTGTTCAAAGAGATGGTGTTCTAGGCTGACAGAAACATTTCTCCTGTTAGCATAGGCGGTGTCTCCATTCAGGAGCTCTGCTGATCTAGATACATGGGCAAAGCATTTGTAGGGTAGACATGGCCTTAAACTAAACCAAAGTCAGCCTGATTTAAACAGAAGTAAATGTGTTCACACCGGCTTTTACACTGGTTTAATTAAATCAGTTTCTAAGTCACACTGGTGCAACACTGCATTTAGACAAGCCATGAGGCACAGAGATGTTAAATGATTTCAAAGATGGAGTGGCCAAGCTAGGAGAAAAAAAGATTTACTTTGCTTTGGCCACAGTACCACCCTTCCCTCTCATGAAAGATTCGTTATATAGTAACTATAGGAACAAGCAGGAGAAGATGACACCCTGTCATAGGGGAATTCCTTATAGAAATATTTTTTAAATTTATATTAGAGTAGCACCCGCCACTATACAAACACATACCCAGACGTGTCCCTGCTCTGAAGAGTTAAAGCTATGTGGACAAAAACAAACAGAAAATGTGAAGACTGTGGGAAAGGTTTGTGCCAGTGTGTTTGCTTTTTGCGGACCCAATGTACCCCTCTTCCAGCCTGCCCACCCCATACGAATTCTGATATTTTGTATTTAACTGTTTCAATCCCTAATCAACGTTCAACCCTTCCCCCATCTCTTCCCCTGCCCAGAGCACCTTCTCAAGTTAGTCAAGTTAGCAGGTCTGTTTCAATCATGGGATTCTGCTGACCTGCGAAGGTGGCGCCTGTGGGCAAGGGCGGCGTCTATAGCCACCTGGCCGCACATCTGCCTAGAGGCTGCAAGGACATACCAGCCACTTCTGGGAACTGCCTGAGGTAAGCACCGCCCACAGCCCACACCCCGAACACCCTCCTGTGCCCCAACACCCTGCCCCAGCCCAGAGCCCCCTCCTGCACCCCAAACCCTTCATCCCCAGCCCCACCCCAGAGCCTGCACCCCCAGCCGGAACCCTCATCCTCTCCTCTGCCCCAGCCCAGAGTCCCGTCCCGCACCTTGAACCCCTCATTTCTGGCCCCACCACGGAGCCTGCACCCCCAACCAGAGCCCTGACCCCAACCCCTGCCCGAGCCTGGTGAAAGTGAGTGAGAGTGGAGGAGAGCGAGCAATCGAGAGAGGGGGATGGAGTGAGCGGGGGTGGGGCCTTGGAGAAGGGGCCAGGCAGGGGCAGGGCACAACCATAGCCTTCACCCGTCTGGCTTCCATGCAGTCAGATTTACACTGGCCGCCCCATAGGGTTAAGTTTTAATATGGTAGTATTAGGGAAACTGACCTGCTTAGTGTGCATAGGGATTTTCCCTCCTGAATCATGCTAGCAAGACCATTCTATAGACTACCTAAGGGGCAATCCATTGCAAGGTTCGAAAACATTTCTAGCAGTATTCAAGCAAAAAAATGTCCTGCCCCTTTGATCAGGGAAGCAGAAGTCAGACTAGGTAATCATATTGGTCTTCTCTTGCTTTCACGGCTATGCATTCATTATTAACAGCTGGACCTGTATGCATTCCTTTAATTGGAAAGAAATTCTGTGGTGTATTTCATACTCCAGGAATTGGAGCTAAGCGAGATCAGTGCTGCGCAGGCTCCTTCACACAGCCACATCAAATGCATTTCAGTCAATCCTGACCTAAAAAACCCCTGCTTTACGATTCCCAGGGCTTTCAAGCACAGACTGGCAGACCAACAGTGATTTTTGTGCACAGACTTGGAATAGGAAGAGACCAAACTTGTGCATACATAAGAGTCGCACCCTAGTCTCTCGAGTTAAGACTGCATCATCTAGCCCTGAAGGTATTGGTCTTCTGAACTAGGACTTAAGAAATGTTTCTAGTTCCGTGGTAATTCATTTTTGAAGTACTAGTTAATTTTAAAGGGCCAAGTGTGTAAATGTTGATGCCGGGGTCTTGTAGCAAGACATGTTACTACAAGCCAGCAACAGCTGCCAAGTTAATGGGTTGTGGGAAAGAAGAATAGCACCACAATCAGTTAATCAACAGCAACGCAATTAACATGTAGTTTTCATTTAACTGCAATACTGAATTATCTATTTATATGTTGTTTGCTGCAGAAGTACACAGTTATGGTGCACTTGTATGTACCTTGGCCAACATTTTCAAAACGTGGATTTTCAGAGATGAGCATACCCAGATTCCATCTAAATCAATGAGGGCTGTGGGTGTTTTGGCCCTCTAAAATAGAGGCCCTTCATTAAGGTACCTAAATTTCACTTCAGGCACCCATGCTTTTAAGGGGCGGCCCTTGTAAGTTAAAGACTGAGTGGACTTGTAGGCTCTGAAGTTTTGCATTGTTTTGTTTTTGAATGCAGTTATGTAACAAAACAAACCTACATTTGTAAATTCCACTTTCACATCATTAGTGTTCAGAGAAGTTCAGTAAGGAAGGCCTCTTGCAAGTGTGACAGCAGCATCTTTCCTGAACCTGCAAACTTATGAATATTACAGCCCCTTTTCTTATAGGCCAGTAGATGAGCTCTTTATATGTACTAACTACGCACTCATTTTCCTGGACAAATGAACTTTTGAGAGAGAGAGAGAGAGAGAGAGAGAGAGAGAGAGAGAGATCTTCCTGCATATTAGTTATGTTAAAATGGAGTGGAGATTGAGAGTACCTATCAGTGTTTTAGAGTAAAAACATTAGAGATGCTGTAATTATCCTCAAACAGTGCATTATAAACCCAGGAAATTCAGAGTTACAGTTAAACTTGAAAGAAATGCAGAGTTAGGGCACCTAAACAATTTTAACACCTGCATTGACACCATGCAAAACCATTTAATAAAAGCAATTTAGTGTTTAAAGTTCCAGATTAAATTGAACTCATTTTTAAAGTCCCATTACACCACCCCTTGTGCTATCACTAGAGGGCAGAATTAGGAGTGTCTGAGCGCTCTAACTGCACATTGTGTTATGTGGTAAATGGGTAGCAGTTGTATAGTCATTAATCCTTCAAATGAATATCACTGTGTATACACGTATCCACTCTGAATAAAGTGGGGATTAATACAACCGATGCAGATTGTTTATTTTAGCAAGAGACACTTTGGAGAAACAAATGCAAACCCATACACACCAAAACATATAGCCAACATTAAACCTTCAGTTTCATTTAATTAAGGCTGCATTGATTCAGAATCACTGCTTATGAATAATACAGGGTTAGAGTACTCTTCCACTTCAGGCAATAAGGATTAATAGCCACTTACATGGCTAGTTTCGAATGATCAAGGAAACAAAATTACAGTAGAACCTCACAGTTTCAAACACCTCGGGAATGTAGGATATTCGTTACTCTGAAACATTTGTAACTTGAACAAAACATTATATTATTCTTTCAAAAGTTTACAACTGAACATTGACTTAATACAACTTTGAAACTTTACTATACAGAAGAAAAATGCTGCTTTTAACCATGTTAATTTAAATGAAACAACCACAGAAACAAATTGGCCTGCTAAACCCAGGGTTGTGAGTTCAATCCTTGTGGGGGCCATTTAGGGAACTGGGGTAAAAATCTGTCTGGGGATTGGTCCTGCTTTGAGCAGGGGGTTAGACTAGATGACCTCCTGAGGTCCCTTCCAACCCTAATAGTCTATGATTCTATGACTTTCCCTTTATTTTTTTAGTAGTTTATGTTTAACACGGTACTGTGCTGTATTTGCCTTAAGTCTCCGCTATTGCCTGATTGCAGGCTTCTGGTTCCAAATGAAGTATGTGGTTGACCGCTCAGTTCATAACTCTGAAGTTCTACTGTAACTGGAATATCCTGAAACTATCTCCCTCTTCTCAACAGCCTTACACTCCAAACCACCAAGAATATGCATCACCTTTTGAAGAATGCCCTCTAGTGCTAGGAGAAACAAGAGAGTCTTTTTGCTCTTTGTCTCTTTTTGGATCTCCAAAAAACACTGCAAGTGGCAGTTAAGAGTTCCTCAAACTTCCTTTCAATGTTTATGCAACCCACTTAGCCACAGAGATTGATGAGCTGGCCACAACCTTGGCAAACAGACCTGGATCTTCTAGCTCAAGCAGTAAATGCTTATGCTTGAAAAGCTAGAGGTCCCAGGTTCAATCCTTGCTACCAACAACCTATGCTGGGGTTTGGCGTTCCACTAACATGCTAATTTGACAAGTTACACTATGTACAACATGGTGTTTGGAAATGTGCATTGCACTAAAGATCCAGGATAACCACAAGCATAAGAAAACCACTCATCTCTTGCCAATAGAACGACCGGCTATTAGGATTCAATTATTCAAGTCTGTGCAAACCAAACATCAAGCGTGACAAATTTAATCATCAAATTTAGATCATGAATTCCAGTCATTTTGCATACATGAACAAGAAGAGATTGGGGGAAAATGTAAAATTAGTGTCAACATGCCCCAAATGGAAAAAACAGTATTTAATATATAGTCTCTCATGTCGCGCAAAGAGATGCCTTTTAAAAGCACCACCACCAAACAATTTAAGTATCACTGTATGACCAGCCTGACTTGGTCTAATTTACATCCTTCTGCAGTTGGTGGGGAATTTTAAATGGAATTTCATATTGAAGAGCTCATATAAAACTTATTTTATAAAATCCAAAAAGCTTACTCTATAAAATGAAGTGATGAGAGCAGGGTACAAAATTAGAAGTAAACATCTAACTCAGTTCACTGATCTGCAGTTGAACTTGGAGGAAAACCTCCTTATTATCTCTCTTGACATTTTCAAAGAAGCCATATATTTTTGTATCCCTGTCCTACTTACAGGAGTATTTATAGAAGTCCAATTGAAATGTACAGCTAACACAAGTGCCTCAGTTGTACCTTACCACCACCTATAATGCACCTCAGCCAGGTCATGGGGGGGGGGGGAAATAAAACAGCCCAGCTTGAGGTTAGCAACCCAGGGCAAGTTTGCAGTTAGAGCATCTTTCGCCTTGTGAGCAAAACATGACTGATGCAGTGCCACAGAGAGAAACACTGAAACCCAGAAGCTGGGAATGGGCGATGGGATGGATCACTTGATGATTACCTGTTCTGTTCATTCCCTCTGGGGCACGTGGCATTGACCACTATCAGAAGACAGGATACTGGGCTAGATGGACTTTTGGTCTGACTCAATATGGCCATGCTTATGTTAACCCAGGACACCAGTTCAAGAGAGAGTCACTTTTTAGAATAGAACCACACATGTATACCACTAATTAATAATCTTGCTAACAAATCCAGTTACTATTTGGACAGGCAAGACTCTGATCAACACACACTTATCCTATTATTGTTCTTCTATTTAAATAAAGAGTTTAACCATTTAGCCTTTAGCATCCCCTCTGAAGCATCTGGCACAGGCCACTGCCGGAAGACAGGATACTGGGATAGATGGACCATTGGTCGGACCCAGTATGGCCGTTCTTATGTTCTTTATTTATTTACTAGATAAATAAATAGTCAGCTATTTCAGGTTTAGGGGTGTTTTTGAGGTTTTTTTGTTTAAGTAAAACGCTCATTACTTTTATATTTTCCAGTAAAGGATTGTAATGTGCTCTAGGAGGTTAACAGGGCACCCAAACTTTTCATTTTATTCACGTAATCATTAATATACATACCTTTGGTCACATGGGGACCTCTATGCTACCCCCACCATCATGAATGCACCCTTAAAATTATTCCAGCTCCGCATTTTATGGGAATGGTGATTGGAGACCTTTGGCATGACTCCCTCAGCATGCCCTTTCCCTCACTTTCTGGTTTCAGACAGAGTTGTTATAACCGAACGAGAAAACAGAAAACACCACTTACACTTCAAGTAGGGAGAGAGTTTCAGAAGCTGCAGTGCAAACATTTGATTCCTCCCTCCCCAAATACGTCTGAATTGCAAAGGGAGATAAAATACTAAACAGGTCTGATCCTGCAAGGTGCAAGCATCTTCAACTTCTCCCAAAGTTAGTGGGAGTTGAGCGTGTACAGTACGTTCCAATATTGGGCCCCAATTCTGTTTCTTATAAACATGACCGCACAGTTTCTACCCCACTGAAACTAGATTTTTATCTGCAGTACGGCAAGGCTGAACTGGACACTTAACCTTTGTCTTTACTTCTTGTAAACCTGCCTGGAGATTTTGTATCCAATGTTTAACCAGCCAAACAAAAATTCCTTCTTGCCACTCGGGCTGGGCAGTTAAGTTCAAGAACAAATTCAAGCATATTCAAAGCATATGTCTGTCCCAGCCTGTGGGTAAGGGCTCTCAGCAAATTTGAGGAAGCAACAGGAAGATCTATTCTGGAATTTGAAATAAGTGAGGGGTCTCCAGACTACACAGATGGGCTAAAACTGCCTCCTTCAGGTTAAAGCCAGAGGGCGATTATAAAACATGATTTTACATGTGAGTGTAATAAAATATCCCAGACAAAACCTATAGACAGTAATATTTAAGAACAATTGTAAAAGGTGCAGTGTCTTCCATTCTCTCCAAGATCCGTTACAGACAGCACATTTTAGAGACATTTATATGCATAATATGTATTTATGGGCATGTAAAATATATACACTATCAAGCAACTACTCTGCACCCATTCTTTTCAAACAAACAAATATACATTTAAAAAAAAACAAATCTATGAATCAGTCCTAGGAGATTGATAGACTGAGGGAGGAGTAAATTCATGTGCAGGGTCATTAATGGAACTGTACAAAATGTTCACAAGGAATCCAGGACATGGGCCACATCCTGTGTATCTAGCCATTTTTCCATCCAGGAATTCACAAGGCCCTCATCATCATAATGTCCATGTGGCTCCTGAAAACCTTTACTCACAAGTAGCCCTTACTGATCCATGTAGGGCCAAAATTCAGAAATGGACTATCTCCATAATACATGTATTTAAAAATAAACAAACATGCCTACAGTTATAGTAGCTAGGTGCGCGAGCGCACACAAACACTCACAGAGACAGTTTGGGTTTGTGTTACAAACTTTAGATAGACTATGTTATTTTGAAATTTCACAACAGCTCACCAGCGAGTCCGTGCCCACCTTCAAATGATCCTGGTCCAATTTGCACCTGGTATCGGCACAGAACCAGGTAAAACTTATTTTTGATTGAGTTTTGCTCTGAGATTAGAGTTTCATTCAAACCCTTAAACTAACCAACGTACAGGGGTGAAAAATCCACACACTAAACCCAACAGAAGTGTTTGCACAAACCCCTGCTAAGCAAAGCAACCAAATTCTCAACTGTTCTAATCATTCCTTCTTCTGATACTGCCCCGAAACCAAACCAAAACCAATGGCCTGAAAACCTGGCTGTTTTGTCAGGGAGTTTCAATCATTCCCTGAAAAAGTGGCTCCAAACAGACAAATGCTTTTACAAACCACTTTTAATTAAAAAAACAAAAAAAATTGACACTCAAGAATAGTTTTCTTGCGATAATTCATCTTATTTGCACAAAATATCCTAAGGGACAGCAGCCTATTCAGCACATGAGTACAGAGCCATTTGTATGTTTTAAAATTCAGAGCTAAACTGGGTTTTTTGTATGAGGCACACACACACACACACACACTGTTTCCCTGGGCCAGGTCTATGCAGATTCATCAGAATGTCTTCACAACATGAAAAAGCAAGCGGGATTAAAAGATATTCTTCACAACAGCCCATTAGCAGACGCACGGGGAGAGTGCTTCATAAACGGTAGCCATCAGTTATCATAAGCAAATTATTTTATACAAACACTGGTGTCCCGCAGCTAAAGGGGAATCCTTATGTAATCAGTTCATATTTAAAGTGCACTGCGTTGCTATCTATCTATAATACTTATATGGCCCCTTTTACTGTAGCAGAAGACACTATATGCTGGGACAGGTTGCAAGCACTTTGGAGGGCAGGATTACAATTCAAAACCATCTTAACTAATTGCAGAATTGGTCTGAATTCAACAAAATGAAATTCAATGACGACACATGCAAAGTACTACACGTAGGAAGGAAAGATCTCAAACGCACAAGTACAAGATGGCTAGGTGGCAGTACTGCTGAAAAGGATCTGGAGGTTATAGCAGATCCCCAAATGAATGAGACTCCACAATGTGATGCAGTTGCTAAGCGGCTAATCACTCTGGGCTGTATTTACAGGAGTATCATAGGTACAACACAGGAGGTGGTTGTCCCACACTACTTGGCACAGGTGAGGCCTCAGCTGGAGTACTGTCTCCAATTCTGGGCACCACACTTTAGGAAAGATGTGGAGAAACTGGAGAGAGTCCAGAAGAGAGCAACAAAAATGATAAAAGGTCTAGAAATCCTGACCTATGAGGAAAGGTTATAAAAACTGGGCATGTTTAGTCTAGAGAAAAGACAACTGAGGGGGGACCCAATAATCTCCAAATATATTAAAGTGCTGTTATAACGAGGACAATGAAGATAGGCAATGGGCTTAATCTACAGTGAAGAAGTTTTTGGTTAGATATTAGGGAAAACTTTTTACCTAATCTCGTAGTTAGACTCTAGAATAGGCTTTGAAGGGAGATTGTGGAATCTCCATCACTGGAGGTTTTTAAGAACAGGTTGGCCCCACACCTGTCAGGGATGGCCTCAATGCAAGGGGCTGGACTTGATGACCTCTCAAGCTCCCTTCCAGCCCTACATGGCTCTGATTTTAATCATCTTATCTGGGCCAGAGTTATTTTTAAATGCAGTACAAGGAATCAAATAAAAACATCTTAACTTTTATGAAACTAAAATTATTAATATCAAGAGGAGAGTTCTAACCCTGAAAGTACTACCAAGACTCCTGTTCACTACTCTCAGTGATCCTCTTGAAGCTGAAGTAGTACATGATCAGTTGCAGGATCAAACTTGAATCTAATAAGACAGTACAAAGTAGACTCAATGGACTGTATAGAGGTAAAAGGAGCTACACAAAATGTTCAATCTTGTTGGGTTCTGGCAAATGTCATCTCCCTTTCAGATATTTCATACTGTAGGAAGTAGAAAAAGAGAGGATTTCTTGGCTTGCGTGTGTACTTCACAAAAGGTGTGAAAAGAATTATATTCACTATACTGGTCTTCAGCAGCTGTATTAAAAAGCCTGCCATGTTTAATATTAGACATAAGAAATAAAAAAAGGTAATAGATCCAGCTGATGAGAGCGATAGGTTTACTTAATGAAAATTGCCTTTTTATTACATGCTTTGGAATACTACACTCAGTGCAATCAAGGAAATGTTTATCAAATGGATTAGGCCCAGTGGGACACTACAACCTTCTGCATCTACAGCTTTACTACCCGAGCCCAAGAAACTACACACAGTACATACCTCTTACCTTTTACAATCTCTATTGTGACCTGCACACAGAGTCTGAGAGTACGTCTACAATGCTGCTGGGGGAGACATGCGCTAGCTCTGCTCAAGCGAGCATGCTAAAAATAGCAGTGTACATGGGGGCCTGAGTACATGCCTGGGGCCCAGGCGGGTTTGTATTTGGGAAGCTAGCCTGAGCCTCTGCCCATGCGAACCCCAGCTAAACCGCTGTTTTTACATGCTAGCTTGAACCGAGCTAGCGCGTGTCTGTCTGCCTGAGCTGGGAGGCACTAAAGATGTACCAAGTAAGAGTGAAAATGGCTATTGCTCCATTTGCCTGCTTCCTTAATAGAGAGATCTTATCAAACATTAGAATTATTACTTGGATTTTCATTTACTTTTCCCCATCAACTCTGCCGTTTTTCCCTTAAACTGATTTTCAGGTTCAACATTATACCATGCACCTTTTACAAAAGGCAGAGTTCCCTTGTGTCGCTAGCAGCTTAGATTATTAAAAACTGAAGGTTTTTAAAATCCAGTTTACTTCTCATTCTGCTACTTGCTGCTTTTGGTATTTCTCAAATTGGACAGCGAAGCTTCAAAGTGAAGATCACTTTGGTTTCTTGGCCATATCGGTTTCTGGTACCCTTGCACATGGCAGTGATATTTGGGTTGCAAACTTTGCAGGGTAACGTGTAACCGGTTCAAAACACTTATTTTTGCATCATATTTTTTGACATCATGTAGACGTTTCTATTCATCATACTGCAGCTTTTCTAAAAAGTACATTTTTACAATACTTATAATTAGAAGACAAATTTGAACTTAACTGTCCCTTTCAACTTACTTCACCGGAAGATACTACCAAGCACTGAGTGTTACTGAGACAGTAAGGTGTGCTCAAATTTCTGGACTAAAAGGATTCTGGTTGCTTCTGTCATTGTTATAACAGCGCCGATGCAGCAAAGCACATGGATTTTAAGCAGGTGAATAGACCCACTGACTTCAATAGACTCATGTGCTTAATACTAGGCTTAGGCAATTTCCTGAATCAGGGTGACAGATGGTAGACATTTGGCTGAACTGCTCCTTTGGAGTTAGTTGCACCTTTTTCTTTATCAAAAATATTAGCAATGTACACAAGCTGCCGGAGGGAAAAAACACTGATGGATTCCTAGAGTACTCAGTCTGTTAGTTCTACCCATCTGGTTACTGGAGTTTACTGCTCTTCTCTAGGAGTGAAATCCTGGCCCCATTGCAGTCAGTAGCAAAACTGACTTCAGTGGAGCCAGGATTTCACCCCAGGTGATACTACACATTTAAATGAAACTGTCATTTGTATTTCGAAGTAATGCACAAGAGAAAACATTTACCAACCAACCATTATTTAGGGATAATTTTGTTTGCGCTACTGAACTTTAAAACATATACACGATTGCTGCTGATCAGCATACCTAGCAGTGGCCAAAACACATCTGCAGCCATACCAAGTGAGTCTAACAATACTGGAAAGAAGGAGGCAATTCTTGATATCCTTCTCTGGTGGCCTCCCTCCACCACCAAGTAAGTGATCATGCTCTGCTCTAGTCTACTGTACTGACCGGGAGACTGGCTTTAACATATACTATGTTGTCTTTTAAGTATTTGCCTTCAAAGCAGGTATCAGCAGAGGTCAGTGTGGTCAGCCAGATTCTAGGCGGTTGGGATTTGGTCTCATTTGATCTAAATCCCCCGAGTTCAGAGACTGAGTCAGATGAATGCTAGGCAAATAACTTACTCCTAGATTAAGGCCAGAGACCATTAGTATCACCTGGCCTGACCTGCAACAGACAAGCCGTAAAACCTCACCTACTAATTTCTGCATCAAGTCCATAATTTCTGTTTGAGCTGCAGCATAACCTTTAGAAAAATATCCAGCCTTAAATTAAAGGCATCAAGTGAAGTAGAATCCACCACAGGTCTACATCAATAACTACCCTCACTTAAAATTTGTGCCTTATTTCTAGTCTGACTACAACTACCATCAGCTTCCAATCACTGGATCTTGTTATTTCTTTCTCTGCTAGATTAAAGCACAGTCTACTATCAAAACTATTCCCCATGCAAGTACTTTTAGATGACCAATTCACCTTATAGCCATCTCTTGGATGACCTACGTATACTGATGTTCTTAAATCCCACTACAAAGGCAGATTTTTCAGACCTCCGTAGCATTCTTTTAGCGCTTTTCTAAACCTTTTTCAACATCCTTTAATGGGGTCACCAGGACTGGGGCCCGGGGCCAAAGCCAGAGCGCCACCTCCTGGGGCCATAGCCAAAGTCTGAGAACTTCAGCCCTGGGCAGCGGGGTTCAGGTTACAGGCCCCCTGCCTGGGGCTGAAGCCCTTGGCTTCCGCTTTGGTCCCCCCCACCCGGGGTGACAGGGCTCGGGCAGGTTCAGGCTTTGGTCCCCCCTTCCGGGGTCATGTAGTAATTTTTGTTGCCAGAAGGGGGGGTCGCAATGCAATGAAGTTTGAGAACCTCTGGTCTAGAACACACTGACATTTTGGAATCGACTAGATGCGGTGTTTAGAAGTTATTGCATTATATCCAGACAAACAAACGCCATCAAGTTAATTGCAGGACCTCACTTCATTTGGCCAATGCATATAGTTGTAGGATAGGATTTTCCGAAGTGCTCAGGACTGGCCTAACCCAGGGCTAAGGATATCAAGAGCATTTTTGAAAAGCCCTCTCATAGCACCCTACACACCTCCAGGTTGTGCCAGGATTGTTTGCTGTTGAATCAAAGGAAAGGGAACTCATGCAACAAGGTGAAAGTTAGGAAGAAGAACTCACAGCACAAGCAAGAAAATCCTGTGTAAGTTTAAAAAAAAAAAAAAGAAGAAGAAGCCAGTTACACAGAGAGGAATAGAAATGGAAGGCTGAGTTCTCTCACTACTTTGGCCAGAGTCGTGGCTACCCCATCTACGCGAGAAAAGGTGTTTCCATTAGCATAGCCTAAAGGAAGCCCATTAATGTTCCTAAGAACTAAACAAAGGCTTTAAGAGGAAAAACCTCAAGGAGATGAATGCTGCTAGCAACATTCACAAAACCAGTTTAGGGGACACGTTCCAAGCGACTACCATATATTTTACCATTAAAACAACTGAGTGAAGAGGCAACATTACCTACTGGACTAGGAGTTGAGATCTGGGCTCTATTTCCAGCTCTGCCATTGACCAGCTGCATGGCCTTGGGCAAGTCACTTCACCTATCTGTGCCTTTGTTTCCTTTCCCCGGTCTTGTTTCTTTGGACTGTAAACTTGTGGGGGCTAGGATTGTCTCATATACGCCCCATTGTACTATGCATGTACAGTGGACGATACTGCCCCAATTTCATATGAGGCCTTTAAGGTGCTACTGTAATCTGAACAATAGGTCTGTTTCCTATGCAGTAACACAGAACAGACCCCTCCTTCCAATTACAGCCCCTAGAATGGGGAGATATACTGGGCTAATAGTCAGCCCTGCTGTGGGAATTATTCAAGGCCTTGTTCACAAGCTTGATCTCACAGCTGCCAGCTTTCCCCATTAGCAGAGAACTCATCAGGATCATCGGTATATTATGCATGACCCTCAAGCTGGCACTGAGATTTTACTCCACACTCCATCTGTATGTGTGGGCAGAGATGATGATGAGGATGCTCAAGACATACGGGATGGCTTTGCCACACGATCCAAATGCCGCATATGCCGTTCTAAACAAGTCAGGAGAACTGTTTGGAGGGACAGTATAAATGCTTTACACACATGCTAAATCAAGGTCCCACTGAAGTGAACAACTCCCTTAGAGCCGGGACAAATGGGATTTTAACAGACAATATTCAGTCAATCAAAACATACTGGGTAAAGATTGGTAATCTTGAGAAATAAATAGCTAGAGAAAAACAGTCATTTTATTGTTAAGAGTGGGATTGAAAACGGTATAGCTTTCTGGCTGACACTCCAACGAAAGAGACGACTACTCCATTTGGAGAGAGACCTTTAGCATGCAAACTGTTTTTTCCCCAAGCTGTATGCAAAGAAGAGGTAACTAAAAATGCAATAGGTTCAAAGGAGCTTATAAAATATTAGTGGACATGAAAAGAAGTTGGAAAAATAGCTCAAGGCCTAGAAAGATTATTCCTCCCCCAACAAAAATAAATATTGAATTGGCTATTGTACAAATACCTTCACTTCTAAGTACAGTTCACCTACACAAACCTTATTCCCAAGGCACAAATACCTTCTTGGCTGGTATGGTAATAAGTAGGTTGACACCTGAACTCAAAGTAGCTATGGGACGCAACTGAGGGACTGTAAAGTGAAATAAATCTTACACCAGGAGGTGGTGTGCGACAGGAAAGGAAAAGTGAAACTAGCAGTTGTGGTAGAAGCAAAACCCTAGAAATACGAGATCGGAGAATGTGATGCTCTTCTGTAATATCAGGTCAGATATGTAATGTCTTCTACTGGTACCACGTAACCCAGTAGAACCTACCACAGGTTGATTGCTCGACAACTAAACTGGGACCCTCACCACTCACTGAGATACCCAGTGGAATGAAAAACAACATCCATAAAGGAGTAACTACCTCTGGTGCTGCTGTCTTGCACCTAGTTTTTGACTAAACAATGACTATGGAAGAAAACCCTAAACCAACCTGCTGTGGAGAAGATATCAGGCAGCTGACACTGCACCTCAGCTCTGCCCTCTGGCATCCAGAGCTGGGCTGGTTTCCAAATGTCTTGGTCACCAAGCCTTTCAGCCTAGTCAGTCCCACCGAGAGGGGCACTTTTGGTCCCGGGACAGCCTCTGCCTCCTTATTTTTCTGGCTCACCCTAGGAGCCAAAGATTCGGGCACAACGGTTAGCCTCTTCCAAACTTGCTTGTAGGAATGAGGACAACGTGCACTGTATGTCAAATGATCTAAGAGAAGAACCCTAGGAAGACTGCCATCCTTGACAGACAGCTGGAGAAGCTCAACATCAATATAGCCGCTCTCCTGGAAAACAGACTGCTGGCTGACCCAGGCACGCTATATGAGATACATTGGACCTTTTTCTGGAGTAGAAAAAGCAAACGAGACCCACTGCAAACAGGATGGATTTTGCAGTCAAAAACTGAAGGTCCTGCTGCAACATCAGAATGTATCACATCATTTAGAATATTGGCAAAGACACCTGTGGAAAATACCAATGCATATGCCCCAACATTTTTCTCCATCTCTGAAGAGAAGGACTTGTTCTATCAACAACCCAACAGCGTTATCAGGAAGCTACCACCAGGTAAGTGACTATATACTGGGAAAGGTCAATGCTAGAGAGTCAGCTCAGAAGATGTGGCCATTATGGAGTGGGAAAAAATGACAATTGGCAAAGACTACGGGAGCTCTACACCCACCAAGGACTGTGTATTACGAATATCTGCTTCCAAGAAAGTCACTGCTGGAAGGTCTCATGGAGACACCACAGATCTGGAGACTGGCACCAAATGGATTTAATTGTCACCCACAGAAAACACCTAGAAAATAAAAAGCAACAAAAAAAAGAGTCCTGTGGCACCTTATAGACTAACAGATGCATTGGAGCATAAGCTTTCGTGGGTGAATACCCACTTTGTCAGACCTAGAAGATGTTCACCATAGTCTTAGTCTTCACAGTGCAGACTATGACAGACTATGTGCTGGTATGCTGTAAAATAAGGCTTTCACTATGGAAATTCCATTGTACCAAACAAACAAAGTTGTCGCCCATGCATTAACATGAACACCACAAGACCACCATGGGAGGTGTCTCCAATTCACTACAAATCTCAGGGAAGCTGTGTCATTGATTGCCTCTCCCCTGAATGCTGTTGCAGCATGGAACACTCTCAGGACAGATATCCGTATTGCTATATCCTTAGCTTTTGGCAAAAAAGACTGTACAAGATAGAGACTGGTTTGTGTCAGACTCCGAAGAAATGCTTCCAGTTATTGAAGCAAAACTGCACAGCGTATCTCCACCATAACATGAACCCCTCTCCTGAGACTGGCCTAGAGCTCATTGCAACAAATAGCAAGGCAATGTGCTCAATCATACTGACTCAGTCTGCACCAGAAGATACAAATGTCCTTTGAGAATGGTGATCTCAGGGCCGCCCAGAGGATTCGGCGGTGGGTCCCGCGGCAGAAGGACAACCCCGCCGCGGATCTTCAGGGCACTTCAGTGGCGGGTTCTGGGGCGGAAGGACCCCCCGCCGCCGAAGACCCAGAGCGGAAGAAGCTCCAGGGGCCTGGGCACCACGAGAGTTTTCCGGGGGCCCCGGAGCGAGTGAAGGACCCTGCTTCAGGGGCCCCGAAAAACTCTTGTGGGGGCCCCTGCGGGGCCTGGGGAAAATTGCCCCACTTGCCCCCCCTCTAGGCGGCCCTTGGTGATCTCAGAGGTATGTATGACAAAATCAAGGAAGCAATAGGTCCTTCAGCCAAGAAGGCTTCCCCACTCAAATCTCTCAATGGAGACGTCATCATTGACTGAGGCAAACAGATGCAACACTGGCTATCACAAACTCTATCCACATGAAACCACTGTTTCTGAAGCAGCATGAAATGCAATCCTCAGTCTCCAAGCTATGCAAGAGCTTGATATAGAACCATCTATAAATGACCTTGAAAAGGCAAATCACCTCCCTAAAACTGCACAACATCTTGCTCGTCTGCTGGAGGGAAGGAGTACCACCACAAGACATGAAGGACGACAACACCATATAAATGCAATCCCTCTGGTTTTCTTTGTAACAACTACAGCAGAATCTCTCTCCTTAGGTTGCTGCCAAGGCATTTGCAGAGGTCATTCTAAAAAGACTGCAAATTCTTGCTTAACAAGTATAACCAGATAGTCAGCACAGCTTTCATGCTGGTAGATCAACTATCAAAATGGGGTCTTGATGCTTTTCTTGTAGTTGCCTTTGTGCTAAGAACAAGGAAAATCCTCTTTACACAGCTTTCACAGATCTTCCCAAGGCTTTTAGCCTGGTCAGCTGGAAGGACCTTTTCCAGCTATAGGGAGAATTGGTTGTCCCGCAATCCTTCTCAGTCTGATTCAAGCCATCCATGATGGCGTGAAGGCTACAGCCCAGTATGATGGTGATCAGATAGTTTTGAAATCCAATGTTGTTAAATAGGGACATGGTATATCTTTGGTATATTCTTCTCTTTGCAGCTTCATTGTGGTTTCTTGACTAGCACCAAGGGTGTATATCCCCGTACAAGATCAGATGGAAAACTTCAACAATGTGCATCTAAGAACAAAAAGGAAAGCCAAACACCTGCTGATAAGAGACCACCTTTTTGCCAATGACAGAGTGTTTATCACACATAGCGAAGTGGAGCTCCAGGAACTTTGCAATAGCTTTGCATTGGCTTGTGATGAATTTGGACTAACCCATCAGTCTAAAGAAGACAGTGATTATGGCACAAGATATATTGACTGCACCAGAAGTTTTAGTAGCTAGCACCACACTAGAAGGTGTACATAAATTCTGCTATTTAGGAACAATTGCATTGGATAACTTGATGAAGAGCTTAATTCTTGCATCAGAAAGACAGCCATTATGTTCGGCCAACTGATCAAGCACATGTGCACTGGCAGGAAACTAACACTGAACACCAAGATATGGGTTTACCAGATGTGTGTTTTGAGCATGCTGCTGTATGGTGACAACTCTGGACCACCTACAGAAGGCATGAGAGAAGGCTAGCCATCTTCCACACCCACTGTCTTGACTGTATCCTAAATATCAAGTAGGAAACCAAAGTTCCTAACAATGCAGCACAGCAGAAAGCAAAATTACCAAGTCTAATCACTATTCTCAAGCACAGACATCTCTGTTGCCTTGGTCATCTGCACCGGTTAGATGCTGGACATATTTCAAAGGATCTCCTCTATGGAGAGCTTTGCCATGCTCTAAGGTCACTGGGCTGACCTAAGCTCAGATTCAGGACACTTGCAAGAGGGACTCAAGAACTTTCAACATCGATACCACAAGCTGGGAAGATTCAGCTAGCAACAGGCTACACTGGAGGGCTGTGTTACAGCAGGGAGTCAAATAGGCTGAACAGAAGCCGTTGAGGAGGGAGCGCAAAGAGAGCAAAGAGGAAAGCACAGCAGGCCTCAAGCACTAGCAGTGCACCAGCTTCGGCTTCTGGCCCAGCACTTTCCACCCATATTATCTGTGGCAAGGATTGTCACTAAAAAAATTTAGACTTAGCTGCTCGCAATGCTGTAGCGTGACACACGGGAACTGAACTGCTTCGGCACTTACACCATCACCTTCTTTCGAGATGGCCAGTTGCCATTCATTCATTCTGTAACGTCACAGGGTTTGGGTCTACACAGCCAAGGCCAAGCAGTCTTAGTCCTTCAGGAGGGGTTTTTGTACTGATTATCTTTGACTTGAATAAAAAAAAAAAAAAAAGTCAAAATCAATGTAAGATAGTTTGTATTGCTGACTTAACACTATAGAAACATATATAGGCGCGTGCACACACACACTCTTAACAGAGGCAACAACAGATGGAGAGAATATGCCTACAGTTTGATCTATTTCTCTCGATCATACACACACTTGAAAATTGTTGCTTAATGTGCATCATTGAGTTAAATCCTTGCACGTCACCTTGAAGCATTCATAGTCTCTATAGGATACCTTTTTAAATAAAGGCCATACACAAATCATTTCCCCTCTCTCTCGGCCCAAGTATAATTATTCTTCCCTCTCTATAACAGGTCTATACTTTACTTAATATTCTGCAGGAAGTGGTCACAGTTTGGAGTTCAGAATTCACTCAGATCCCACAAGTATATATCCATCCCTTACATCTCCAGCGATACATGCAAACGGAACTAATTTCTCTCAGCGGATGTATTGGCTAAATGCCTTGCAGCGATAACTTCAGAGAGCATTTAGATGAAGCATTTGTCTCTGGAATTGTGTATCTTCAGATATATGATGTTGATCTGAAGGTTTAAAGATGAAAGCAGCAGCCCTCTGGGGAAGATATAATGTATATTCCAGAGACTGTGTTATAAATACAATTCTGAGCATCTTTATTTTCTGTTTAACAAGCTAGCTCCCTGGTAAGGCATCATCTTAAATTTAGCTAACAGTATATTATCTTGACACTGTCTAAGAACAGTACTTGGACAACTCCTGTTTCCTAGGTTCTGTTCTTAGGCCCCATAGGAAAATTCATGTGAGCAAAGTCTGACTGACCTCCCCCGTCCCTCAAAAAAGTGACATTTTATAAAAGCCTTCTTCAATTGAATATATACCCCCATCCAGTCCCAGAGGGGAAGCAGCTGCATCTCTCCAAAAAAGCATGGCGAAGGTAACACTCTTTTCAAGTGATGCACATGAGTTTTTTCTTAATAGGTGAGTATTAAAATGAAGAATGCTGCACAAAAATCTAGAGAGGAGACTGACAGCAGCATTTTGTTTTTTGGTTACATGAGAATCCTGGTTTCACTGACGTCATTGGCAAAACTTCCATTGGCCCCACTGATTAGGTACAATGCACAAATGTGGCTATAATGTAGCAAGAACTCATAATAATGAATGGATGTGAGGTCACCTGCGCGCCAAGCATGGAATGATTAAATTCTTTGCAAGGAAGTAAAAGATCCTATTCAACCAGATACTTTAAAATAGTCAGGTTACTGAAACCCCACTGAGGTACTGGGCAACACATTGTCCTCAAAGGAAGGGATGTGATCACACTGTGCCTAACTACCAGCACTGAGTGAAGCACGCTTTAACCATGCCCCTAGAAAAAGTTGGAGGAAAAAATTCAAGACAACCAACAAGTCTTTCCAGTTAGACCAAGTTTTCTACAACGGTAGATGTAAACAGCTTCCATTGTTGTGTCCACTGAATACTTACACTACGTGGCTGCCTGTCCCTTCCAGAATCCAGCTCAAACCTCAACTTTATTTTAAGCTCTGAGTTATCAGGCCCTGCAGGGGCTTTAAGGATCAGGTCTTTCTCCATTCCCTTATGCTCGGAGACATATTCTCACCCCTGCACTTTTTGCAGCTCCTGTCCTAGGCTTCCTATCTCTCTCTGCATCATAGCCTCCATCTTTATTCACATCCCAGCTGAAGATACAAGGTAACTCGTTCACAGGACTTAGTGGTAGTACTAGTGCCGAGAGAACCAGCATCTCAGTTTAGTACAGCTTTTAACACTGACATTATGCGCCTAGATTGTGTACTGTTACTATAGGAATCTTGCTGTTCATATGAACTTTTGGGGTGAAACCCTGGCCCCACTGAAGTCAACAGCAAAACCTCCTTTGACTTCAGTGAGGCCAAGGTTTCAACCTTGATCATCTTATCCTAAGGGTATTTAACTTTGTGCACATAAGTAAAATCAAGGCAATAATTCCACCCAATTGTCACATAGCTGAAAACGGAAGTCTTTAGGAAGTTCACATTTTGATAATCACTCAGTTCCCTATGCTTTTCAACATAAAAGTGAAGGACATTCACCAATGAACCCCTAATTCTAATTCAGCTCAAGGATTTTTCTACTGAGAATCCATTTTTCTACTGAGCGTCCAGATGTTTAGCTCCTAGAAGAAACTCTGAAGCAGCAGTTCTGCTGCCTCGCCCCCAGGCAGACCACAAAGCCATTTTCTGAAAGGGTTGTGATGTTTTCTACAGAATTCAAGTTTATAATTAAAAGAAAGTTTCCAGCCCATATGGCTAGGGAGATAACCATGCAAATGTGAACATAAACAACTGCACTTAGCTTTATTGACTATACAGCACTGGAAATTGTGTAGTTAATGTATAAATGGTACTTTGAAATGGTCACGTTTATATACAGTGGATATAAACGTTGATTTTGGCTCTACATGGCACAATGATCTTTAAACAAAAATAAATGTTGGTTGTCTGGTGCTTTTTGGGGGGGAGGGGGTTGGCTTAACTAGCACAAAAAGATTCCAGCCTGGGGCGCACAGAAACTACAGAATAGATTTTAGGGGTTTGCAATACAGGTGTGACGGCACCCCCCATAAGGCTTTATGGAAATATGCTTATGAGTATATGACATAACTGGAATATGTTCTGTGCTACATATGCCATGTAACATATCTATGTAAAGGTTATGATCTACTGAATCTATTAATCCTATTTGTATGCATGTATCATTTTTATATTCAAAGTTACGAATACTGGCCATGTACTGGCTTGATTTCTAAATAATCTTAGTAGAGCATTTGGTCAGTTCCTGGAGAAAGGAATTTGCAAAGTTAAGTGCCCAATCAAGAAGCACTTAAGGAACAATGCATCTTGGAATGCTCCAATCCACATAAGAAGTCTTCCTGGAGACATTCAAGATACCATGTGGGCAATGGCTTCTGCCTGTAAAAACTGTGAGTCATGCATGGACATGTGACTTGCCCAGGTGACTCCAGAACTCCATCTTGGAGCTGGACTTTGCATAGGAGAGAGGAGGGGGTCTCCACCCACAAGAGAAAGTCTATTTAAGCCCATGGGAGACCCCTCCATTTTGTCTTCAGCTGGCTAAAGAGAGCCTCTCCACCCCAAGGATACCTGAAAGAAACTGGAACAAAGGACAATAACCACAGGGGGTGAGAGTGATTGCTGGACCCAGACTAGAAGGAGACTAGTCTGTAAAAGGAAGCTTACTAGTGAGGTTTTTATCGGTACTCAGTTGTATTACTGTATTAGACTTAGATTTGCGTGTTTTATTTTATTTTACTTGGTAATTCACTTTGTTCTGTCTGTTCCTACTTTGAACCACTTAAATCCTACTTTCTGTATTTAATAAAATCACATTTTACTTATTAATTAACTCAGAATATGTATTAATACCTGGGGGGGGGGGGGAACAGCTGTGCACATCTATCAGTGTTATAGAGGGCAAACAATTTATGAGTTTACCCTGTATAAGTGTTATAAAAGGTAAAACTGATTTATTTGGGTTTAGACCCCACTGGGAGTTGGGCATCTGAGTGTTAAAGACAAGAACACCACAGAAACTTCAGTCAAGCCTACAGCTGTTAGGTGATGTGGTTCAGACCTGGGTCTGGGTTTGCAGCAGGCAAGCGAGTCTGGCTCAAACCAGGCAGGGCACCAAAGTCCTAAGCGGACAGGGCAGGAAAGCAAGGACAGAAGTAGTCTTGGCACATCAGTTGGCAGCTCCCAAGGGGGTTACTGTGATCTAACCCGTCACAACGGGGAACAAAATTTTAGAACTGTCTTTAATGAGTTAACGTTTATCTGTTCAGCCATCTCTTTAACGGGTTACTTAAGGGGGGAGAATTCACTGTCTATTCCAGAGAAAATCACAAATCCAGCCATCAATAAATTGCCCACAAACAGCAAGAGTCCAGTTAAATGGCTAGAACAAGGAAGTTCCAATGGAGCTCTCAGGGTTCCTACTTCTTATGACATAATGGACATGCTCTCTGTTCTTTCAAATGATGGGACAGTTTCATCTTCTCCCAATCCCAGGACTACAGGTTACTAGGAAAAAACAAAAGCATTCATTACCATTATTCACACAGAATCACCCTTCCTAGGTCTTGTTTGAAGGACTGCATTTCCCATTGTCTCAGCACTTTAAGGTGTGCAGCCTTTTATTCTTGGTCACTAGCTCAGGTCAACCCAGATACGTGTTAGCCAAAAGTCTCTGCCATCGGATTGGATGACTGTTAGATCACCTAGTGATACAAGTTGGTTCTCAGTCCAGCTCCTTACAGACAGGTATCAGAAAGACCATCATAGAATATCAGGGTTGGAAGGGACCTCAGGAGGTCATCTAGTCCAACCCCCTGCTCAAAGCAGGACCAATCCCCAGGCAGATTTTTGCCCCAGATCCCTAAATGGCCCCCTCAAGGATTGAACTCACAACCCTGGGTTTAGCAGGCCAATGCTCAAACCACTGAGCTATCCATCCCCCATCCCCCTCATCATAACTGGCATCTCCTTGATAATAACTGGTCTTTCTGCGTAGACTAAGTAAGCATGAAGAATTAGCTACTCACTCTCATACCTTCAGCTGGTACTTTCAGAAGAGAGATGAGGTACACCTGAGGGGTAGGGCGGGCAACCTCACACTGCAGATGCTGGTTATTTGTTGAATAAAAGGTAGAATTTATATCCAGAAATTCTATCAAAGGACTCTGAACCAAGAGGAGATTGTATTCAAGCTCCCTTCCTCAGCCACTTATCATAGTTCATCTTAGGTAAGTCTATCTCCTCAGTTAACCCAGATGGAAGGAAGAAGGAGGAGAGGGCATGTGTCATTTATGGGTACAAGACCTTACTGAAAAACAGAAGTTATTGCAACCAATTTCTCTTAATAAACTACCATCAGACAAGGATTTCACAGTAATGGTACTAGAGAATGGATAATTCAGATCTCAAACCCCACACAGGAAAGCTGAAAGTATGTTCTTTGGCAAGTGTAAACCCAAACAGCTGCCTTGCTTCAAGGAATTGTTACCATCATGATATTATCAAAACCAACTACTGTCTTGGGATGAAAGAAGTTCATGGAACAGGGATTCTAAAATATAGTATTTGCCCATGGGATTGGGTGAGGGTTTGAAACCAAAACCATTCATTAAAGATTCTCTGGCACAGATATCAAATGGTTCTCTGCAGATCCACTGCTGAAAATTTCAAACAGCAGCTTCCAGCTTAAGTTTCTTCATGTATTAAAAGCATATTTATTTCTGAGTTGTCAGTCGGCTGCTAGCATGTCAGACTCCATGAAGAGTCTCATCGGGATGCAAGTTTAGTCCTCCTGGTTTATTGAAAATATATTTTTCATATCAAAAATGTACATTAGAAAGAAAGCTAAAGTTGCAAAGTAAAGCACTCAGAAATCACAATGTGACAATGTGAAGGTTGTTTGTGCAACTTTAATGCCTCGTATCCTTGTGAGACTGTAGGATGACATACATTACATGATCACGTACTGTTTTCCACAGAATCACTCTCTGTCAGTACACACTGTAGCTGTTCAGAATTTCTTTCTATTCTCATCAATTAGCGTGTAGACTTTTGCCTTATTTACTGCACACCCTACATCAGGGGTAGGCAACCTATGGCGCGCGTGCCAAAGGCAGCACACAAGCTAATTTTCAGTTGCATTCACACTGCCCGGGACCTGGCCACCGGTCCAGAGCGCTCTGCATTTTAATTTAATTTTAAATGAAGCTTCTTAAACATTTTAAAAACCTTATTTACTTTACATACAACAATAGTTTAGTTATAGATTATAGACTTATAGAGAGAGAGACCTTCTAAAAACGTTAAAATGTATTACTGGCACACAAAACCTTAAATTAGAGTGAATAAATGAAGACTCGGCATACCACTTCTGAAAGGTTGCCGACCCCTGCCCTACACCAAATAAACTGGGCCCCCCCCCCAAATCATCATTGGAACATCCGAGCATCTCAAACCACTAAGGCACTACAGCTATTTAAATAACAGTAGCACTTCTCTGTAGAACAGGAAAATATATTCTTAGAAACAGCAAACCCATTTGTCAAACTTTCCAAAAAGTTCAATCCTAAACTGCCGAATTTCAGTCCGAAGAGGGAAAGAAAGCTGTAAGCAGCTGAAAATTAAGAGACAAAAATTGAATAGAATTAAGACACTTAGTGCCTTTGACATCCAAGGCCTTGTCCACACACACATCGTAACTATATATTTGTACAGTGAGTGGTACAACAGCCCAAGTGGGGACACAGTTATATCAGTATTAAGGTTCTTTATATTTAGAGCCCTACCAAATTCACAGTTCATTTTGGTCAATTTCATGGCCAGAGGGTTTTAAAATTGGTCAATTTCATGTTTTCAGCTGTTTACATCTAAAATTTCACAGTGTTGTAACCATGGACGTCCTAACCCAAAACAGGCTCATGTGGGGGAGAGAAGTTTGCATAGTTGAAGTAGAGGAGTTTCAGAATTGCCACCCTCACTTCTGTGCTGCCTTCAGAGCTGGGCTCCGAAGGCAGCAGCCACAGTGCTTCCTGCAGCCGAGGGAGGTACCCAAAGGCAGGTCTGATCTCCCTCCCAGACGCTGTGCAGGAAAGAGAAAGTCCTGTCCCTCCCCAGCCTGGTGGACTAGCAGCTAAAGCCTAGTGAATGGTAGGAGCCCCCAGCTGGGGCGCCCCCAGACCTGCCCCTTTCCCTCCCTTTCAATAGCTAGATTTTACAAGGGAGGTCTGATTTCACAGTCCCTGATGTGTTTTTCACAGCCATGAATTTGGTAGGGCCCTATTTATATGGGTATTCCTGTACACAAAGATGAATAAGCTAGACTGGTATAAAGCACCATTATACCACTACAACTGCACCCCCATTATGGGCTGTACCAGTATAGCTATTTTGGATTAAAATAAATTGATATATATCAATACCCCACTCCCCAACAAGAGTACAAAACTCTTCTAGATTGGGATCCATAATGCATAAAGGATTATGTGCTGCATAGACAAATATGCCAGGGGATATGCAAGGATTCTGGGCTGCTTGGACAAATATGCCAGAGGATATGGTTACAGCTTGTTCAAGTTGGTTATGGCTTGTTCAAGTCTTCAGCTATGTTCATGGACTCAGCTGAGATTCCATCCACACTACAAAATGCAGTCATGCTCCAAATCTGTCAGGGAAAAGCCAAGTCACACCTGACACCCTCCCACCCGCCCCCCGTCTCCTTTTGTAATGAAGGTGTGATGCACAGAAGTGCTGCTATGCAGCTGAACTTCAGTAACTGTATAGTAAGAAATACTAAAATTTAATCTTTTTTGGAGGAAGGGAAACCCACTGATCATAGCAGAAATATTGGTGAAGCGCCTGAAAAGGCAGCAGTGAATAGTCTCAGGTAAAACATTCTAACAGCATCTACAGCAGTTTTATAACCGTTCCAGAGAACTGATGAGTGCAGCAACTGCTATGTTAATTAGGCTTCATTCATGCCTCCCTAATGCTGTAGTTATGCAATTTCCCTTGCTGCAGTTCTGCTGAACAATCATGACCACATTAGTCATGGTAGTAGGAATTTAAGAAATACCTGCTCCAACAGACGCAAGAGATTTGTGCAGTGTACTCGGAGAGATCACTCTCTTTTTTGTGAAGCCCAGTTTTCAGTCATTTGGTTAGAAAAATCTTTGCCCCAGAGAGTTTTATTATTGCATTTAGTGAATGAGAATTTGAGGAAAGAGATTTAACATGACAGAGATCACCAAAAAATGATGAAATATTTGTCCTCTGAATGTTTTTCTTCCACAGTGCAACCTTCATGATCCAACCTCATTTATCTGAAATTGGGTCATGTCTCCTGATGTCTATGGATTCTGTTTAAAAATTTCCCTTGATTAGCCAAACATAATATCCTTTGTGACATCTGAATGATCGAGGTTGCTGCAATTTCTTTTTTGCAAAGTAATTCAGATAAGAATAATTGTGTGTATCTAAAAGATGACATTCCAGATGAAAAGACAGTTACCAATGGATAGTTTCGAAATGTCACAGATCAAAAGAAAGCAGGGGGAGGGAAGCCTTCCACTGAATACTCAGAGATTAGGGTTAAAAACAGTATATTGTGCTGTTTCTATATTTTAACTATGGTAGCATTAACTCATGCATGCACAGCGGCTTCAGACTGTCAATTCACAAAACTGTATGCAGTGTTGTAGCTGTGTCGGGACCAAGATACTACAGAGACGAGCTGGGTGACCTGAAGACAAGCTGTGTAAACTCAAAAGTTTGTGTCTCTCACCAACAGAAGTTAGCCCAATAAAAGTTATTACCTCACCCACCTTGTCTCTCGAATTCACAGAATTATGAGGAGGTATTTTAAAATGAAAGTATCTAATTACAATCTAGAAAGTTAGGAAATCCGTATTAACATCAGATTTGTAATTTAGAGTCCATTCTTTAGGCACAGAGAGAGGGAGGGAGGGAGAGAGGTCAACATAAATTCACTGACGTTTACATGCCTCAGTTATTCCTACTTAGTTCACAGGTTACACCTAATCTGACACTAGAGCAGGAGGTCACTTGAGAAGTTAGTCCCATGCTCTATGCCTTAAATGAATAGCACTACCTATATTTGTGACTCCTTGTCAAGTTTAAAAATAATGGGCCAGTTCCTCAGCTGGCATAATTCAATGGAACTATGCCCACAGACAACAGTGAGGATCTGGCTACGTCATAAAATAAATAATAATGGCAAGTATTCATATAAGTAAGAGACATACAGCTTTTGCTCATGTCTGAAGGCCTCATCTAATTTGTTCTACTTGAACAAAGCGTATTGGAATTATCCTAACCTTTAATAATGAGAGGGGCAGCATGAACAAAGTAGAGGTCCCCACATGCAATGCTGCATCTTGATCTCATGCCATTCGGCTTGAATTAAGAGAAACCATCACATCCTGGGACTTGGCAAATCTCCAAGGGTCACGCCTCTCTAAAATTACACTGCTTACAGGCCAAATTGTAAAACCCCACTCTTTGGCAACATCTGAAATGAATTATCCGGTTTAGTACTACAGCAATGGGCATGTATTATTTTCTTCTCAGAGATGGGGTTGGCCTAGTTGATAACACAACGTCAGCAAAAGAAATCACAGTGCACAGGTATGCTTGTGGCAGTACTGCCCACGTGACGCAAAGTGGTTCTCTTTATAACAATTAAGAGTGTAAGAAGAAGAGAGGACTTCAAGCTTCCCACCTCTCAGCTGAGCAAAGTGCGAGCGTGAGAGAGACAGAGAGGGAGCGCGTGTGCCAGAAAATGCATCTTTTTTCCCCCAGTTAAGAAAAATAAAAACACCTCAAGTTTCTACAACCCAACCTGAACAAGGATGGTTTCGCATAGAAGATTTACTGTTTCCTGCAGGAACACAGGATGGCTTAGGAGTCCGGTAACAAAATACAGAGCTTTCACTGCTAGGGCACTTGTCCATATCCAGCCTTTGGTCCAGGGTGACTGTAAACTGTTCCCAAACAGCTGTTCAATACACTACATTAAATGCATTGGGGAAACAGAAATGAATCCCCATTCTATTAGGCAGGTATCCCATATTCAAAGCCTACCCCCGTAGTTAGCATAAATTGGCAGTCTCAGCAGAGACCAGCGAGTGAATGTGATATGGAGGCTACCTTTATCCAGGCTGGGAAACACACAGAATGTAGCCTGCTGGGAAGGTGAGAGAGACAGACTCTCTCGGACAACAAGGGAGTTGGGAAGAAGACAGAGTGGAAGAACCTAAAGTAGCCAACTTCACTTTGTAAGATGATTAATGGTTATAAACGTTTCATTTTACACAGCGATCCCCCAGAAATCTTACAAATAGTTCAATAGTTCATGCTGAGCAAATAGGGCACAATGTTCATTTTTATTGTACTAATCCTCCCACCATATCGGGAGATGGTGCAGTTTCCATCTGCCTACACTGGCCCGAATTCTCCTATTTCCTGCATATCAGCAGTTAACCCTATTCCTAAATATTTCATCATCTCTTTGTGCCAAGAGAAAGTTCAGCTGGCGAGGTAAAGCTTGCAGAAAAAATCAAGTTACGGGGTATTTCTTCCAGTCCCTCCCATTTAATTCAGTAGGAGGAGATGCCAGAAAATAAAATATATCTCTCAATGCCATGAAGTGTCAGAACAGAGGCATCTGGGCTAGGAAGGGCAAGTAGCATGTCATCGGCATAAAGCCAGAACTTTTGATGAATCCTATTAACATCCACTCTTTGAACATTTGCATCTCAAGTCTTCGCCTTTAGAAGGGGAAAATCTGTAGTTTGTCTATAATATTGTTGGGAAAACGAGCACAGAACATAAACTGGAGAGAATCTGCAGATTGCAATTTTTTCTTTTTTTTAAACAAAGTAGGGACTGGCTGGTTGTTGCTCATATTATATACATATATTTGTGTGTAGATGTTTGTGCGCGCTTGTGTGTTTGTTTATACAGAGTCCAGCACAATAGGGCTTTGATCTAGACTGGGGCTTCCAACCACTACCATAACACCAGTAAATAGGAAGTGACTGTCTCTGAAAGTAGCAGCTCAAGAAACAACCTTCAATTGTATTTATTACATTTTACGTTACCAGTTACTCATTATGAAGATGATGCCAATTTTGTAAATTGCTCTTCTGTCCCTGCACTATTCACACCCTAAGGCCCCAATTCTGCTCCCTCAAATACATTTAAAACCAGAAGCAATCACTGCACGTCGAGTCTGTATCTTCTGGCCACAGAACTGAAGGAGATGGGGTGGAGAGAACATAGGTCTGGTAACATCTGCAGTATAGAGAACTGGATACGGAGAAATAATATAAGGTTTCTGGGTTTCCCACAGGGAGCTGAGGAAGCCAACAAAATGGACTTTTTGCAAAAGGCCGACCCATCAATTAACTACACTAGCAGCTGCCACAGCACCAAGATGAGCCAGCTAATGAAACAGACCTGACAAAGGGAGCCTGACTGGGGAAGATTGTAGGGAGGAAATCACTTCCCACCTGGTAGGCTCCTGCACTCATCTCACCATTTGTCACGGCAACAGGAGGCAGCGATTTGACATTTCACAAGATGGGAGAAGCAGGACGAAGGCTGTTCCTGGCCCATTTACTGCCTATTCCCCGACTGTGATCAATGAATCACAGCAGAATTATTCCACAAACAAAATACCGAACTGGTAAACACAGCTCAAAAGAAAAAAAATACCATGTTTGTGAGGAGGAAGTGATTCTCTCCCACTCCATCCCGCTCCCGACCTGAATTTTTTTTAGCAATGAGAAATAGCTTTGACTCAACCCCAATCCTGTACTCCAACCCTTGCCTGAATTCAGAAGGGGCTCAATATTAAACTGGATTGAACCTGCAGGATGCACAGACTGGGGATGCCTAGCTTTCTCTACTGGGCGTGTACAGAGTGCTTCTGCTTTTAAATGGTCCCACTTGAAATGCAGATTTTCATATTATAGTTCAAAAAGACAAGTTTCCCTGGAGTGGCTCTCAGGAAATTGAAATGTTCTGTTCTCATCACAACATTGCTGGAGTTTAGGCTTTTAAATCCCTGTGCAGTGAGATGAGAAGAAAGCTCTTGAGGAAGAAAAACGAAAGCCTGCTTTACATTTCTATGCCAAGCCCCAAAAGAGAGAAAGGCAGTAAGAATATAGGGTTATTCACTTCATCCTTCTCTTACGAAGCCCTAGAAGGCAAGTTTAATGAATCCTTTATCTAATGACAGAATCTCAAAGACCAAAACTCTGTAGTGGGGCTATAGCTAATATTTGGGTTTATTTCCCACCCACAACTGATAAGAATTATTGAGATTTTTCCAAGCAGTGTTAGGGATTTAGATATACACCTTCCACTGGTTTTAATGGAATTCGTGTGACTAAGTCCCAGAACGACTTTGAAAGTCTCAAGCCCCATCATTATTTATATTGTAAGGTCTCTGGGGCAGGCACCATCTTTTTGCTATGTCTGTACAACGCCGAGCACACCGAGGTCCTGGGGCACGACGAGGGCTCCGAGACACTGCCGGGATACAACCAATTGTAACAACATACATCCCTTGGACATTAGCCCCATGGATCTTTTATTGCTTCCGAAGCCCATGGCAAATTGTAAGACTACCAATTGAAACTACAACAGCAAGCGATGTACCGGGGGTGTCTCAGAGCTAGAAAGAAGAATGTTTTGCACTTCCATAGCACGTTTGATCTGAGGTTCTCCAAGCACTTAAATGTGAATTCATTAACCCGCAGAACAATCCCATGAGGCAAAGTAGTACTATCTCTACTTCATAGATGGGGAAGGTGAGGCAGAAAGATTGTCTTGCCCATTGTCAACCTGCAGATCGGTCTATAAGCCAAGAATCACTGTTGAGTCTAGGCTCCCAGTCTCATATCCCTAACTCAGATACCATGTTGTTCACATCACAGTCTATAATCCTTTAGAAAGCTGTTCATTCAAATCAAACCATGTTTTTAATAAAAGCTGAAATGGCAGTTTGCTCAGTGTTTATATTTCCCAAGTCTTTCTTAGGAAGAGTTGTTACATTTTGCACAGTTTCCTTAAAAGCCAGTGAGTTTGCTTTGTGTGCATCTAGACAGCAGTCTTAAAATACAGGTCAGGCCCAATGCTGCAACAAGGCTACCATTTAAAAAGAGTGTGTTTGCCACAAAGAAAGGGTTGTCCCATATGCTGCCTTGAAAGGTGAAGAGAACAAAGGAAGAGCTTCTGGTAGGATAAATACTGTGCAAGAGCACCACTCAGCCACCACTACAACAACAAAAGAACTCCACTGGGGAAGGAAAAAAACCAGCTAGGGAAAGATTATTTCTATGGCAGCAGCACCACGGAGATTGTTGGCACTGTATGAAAATGCAAGGTGCTTCACTAGCAGGAATTAATGATGTCTCACCCCAACCGGGAGAAGGTCTGCAGGCAGGTATTTACTCATTTTACACACTGGTAAAGTGAGGTATGGGGAGGACTAAGTTTATCCTTTTCCTATGGGAGGGAAAGACTGCCAGAGGGACTAGGGGAGGCACGGAAGTACAGGTAAAAATACCACTCAGAATTCCTGTCAAATTATCCCTACTGTGTGGAGTGGGGCAGGTGGAAAGGAGAGATGTGTTTGCAGCCATGTGGCGGTGACAGGGAGCATGAATCATAGATTAGGGCTGGAAGAGACCTCAGGAGGTCATCGAGTACAACCCCCTGCTCAAAGCAGGACCAACACCAACTAAATCATCCCAGCCAGGGCTTTGTCAAGCCGGGCCTTAAAAACTTCTAAGGATGGAGATTCCACCACCTCCCTAGTAACCCATTCCAGTGCTTCACCACCCTCCTAGTGAAATAGTTTTTTCCTAATATCCAACATAGAGCTCCCCCACTGCAACTTGAGACCATTGCTCCTTGTTCTGTCATCTGCCACCACTGAGAACAGCCGAGCTCCATCCTCTGCAGGAACCCCGCTGCAGGTAGTTGAAGTCTGCTATCAAATCCCCCCTCACTCTTCTCTTCTGCAGACTAAGTTCCCTCAGCCTCTCCTCGTAAGCCATGTGCCCCAGCCCCCTAATCATTTTCGTTTCCCTCCGCTGGACTCTCTCCAGTTTGTCCACATCCTTTCTATAGTGGGGGGCCCAAAACTGCACACAATACTCCAGATGCGGCCTCACCAATGCCAAATAGAGGTGAATGATCACGTCCCTCGATCTGCTGGCAATGCTCCTACTTATACAGCCCAAAATGCCATTAGCCTTCTTGGCAACAAGGGCACACTGTTGATTCCAGCTTCTCATCCACTGTAATCCCCAGGTCCTTTTCTGCAGAACTGCCGCTTAGCCAGTCAGTCCCCAGACTGTAGCAGTGCATGGGATTCTTCAGTCCTAAGTGCAGGACTCTGCACTTGTCCTTTTTGAACCTCATCAGATTTCTTTTGGCTTAATCCTCCAATTTGTCTAGGTCACTCTGGACCCTATCCCTACTCTCCAACTTAGTGTCATTCACGAACTTGCTGAGGGTGAAATCCAGCCCATCAACCAGATCATTAATGAAGATGTTGAACGAAACCAGACCCAGGACTGACCCCTGTGGCACTCCGCTTGATACCAGCTGCCAACTAGACATCAAGTCGTTGAGCCCGATGATCTAGCCAGCTTTCTATCCACCTGATAGTCCATTCATCCAATCCATACTTCTTTAACTTGCTGGCAAGAATACTGTGGGAGAGAGTACTGTATCAAAAGCTTTGCTAAAGTCAAGATATATCACGTCCACTGCTTTCACCATATCCACAGAGCCAGTTATTTCATCACAGAAGGCAATCAGGTTGGTCAGGCATGACTTGCCCTTTGTGAATCCATGTTGACTGTTCCTGATCACCTTCCTCTCCAAGTGCTTCAAAAGTGTATGGTTTTACTAGTCCCAGCATGAAGGGCAGGGAGGATATCAGGTTCCAACCCTGCCAATTCAAGGGGGAGCCATGTGGCCAGCCAGCTCCTCTTCACTAACCACCCACAAACACTGTCTGCCTGCGCCAGCTCTGTGGCTTCTTTACGAGATGAGCAGTCATAGGCTCCCCTCACTGCACATCCACGCTGGCCCCCTCTGTGAAGGTTAGGGACAACAAAAGGTCTGAGCAGCATTAATTCTGGCACAGCTTTCCTCACAGCAGGACCGACCCAGCTGCTCCCAAAACCCACGAAGTCCCCATGTGGTGTTAGCACAAAGGGGCTTCAGCAGTCTCAGGGAGAGAGATGCCTGCAGTGTATCTGCCTCTTTCACCTGTACTATATTTCCCCATTGCTGGAGTCCCTCTGGTCTTTTCCATGCCATGAGGGGTGAATCTGGTCTGCATAACTTTGACTAGATGTTCTCAAGACCATGCGAATTTGGATGCTCAGCTGGAGGCACCCAAGGTCTGAATTTCCCAGAGAGGCGGAGCACTCACCAATCCTACTGAAATCAGAAGGAGCTGCAGGTCCTCAACACTTCTGGAGAAACAATCAAGCTACTTATTTAGGTTAGATACAGATTCTAGGCACACACATTTAGGCACCCAATTTCTAAAATCTTAGCGCAGGAATCCTGACTCCCAGGTCCCAACTTCCCCACAAGGAAGGACCAGCACAGCTTATGAAACAGCAGATGGTTAGTTTGCTGTGCTTTTCAGAGATAGCATAGCTCAGAACATGCAAAGTGTAAGCATTAAATCTTGCCAATATGCATAGGGTTACCATTCGTCCGGATTTACCCGGACATGTCCTCCTTTTGTGTGCTAAAAATAGCGTCCGGGGGGAATTTGTAAAGCACTCACAATGTCCGGGATTAGCAGAGCGAGCGGCTGGGAGGGCTGCAGGGAAGTCCCGGGCTGGACTCAGGAGCAGCTGTAGAGGAGCCGGATCCGCCCTGCATTCTGAGCCGGCAGCTCCCTTGCAGCCCAGTCCAGCAGCACTGTGGAGGGCCAGACCGGGTTTTGTTGTGCAGGGCCAGACCGGGTTTTGTTGTGCTGGGGAGCTCAGCCACGTGTCCGGCTCGGCTGCACAGAGCCCAACACTCTGTTCTGAGCAGCAGGGTAAGGGGGACCGGGGGCAGGAAGGTTCTGGAGGTGGCAGTCAAGAAACGGGGGGGGCTTTTTGGGGGGAGTGGAGAAAGTTTTGGGCAGTCAGGGTACAGGTAGGGGGTAGGGTCCTGGGGGGCAGTTGGGGGGGGGTCTTAGGAGGGGGAAGTTAGGGGACAAGGAACAGGGAGTCTTAGGTAAGGGGTGGAGTCCTGGGGGGCAGTTAGGAGCAGGGGTCCCAGGAGGGGGCAGTCAGGGGACAAGGAGCAGGGGGGGAGTGTTTGGGAGTTCTGGGGGGGGCTGTCAGGTGGCAGGGGTGGGGAGATGGATCGGAGCAGTCAGGGGACAGGGAGCAGAGGGGTTTAGATGGGTTGGGAGTTCGGGGGGGGGCTGTCAGGGGGTGGGGAGTGGTTGGATGGGGCGTGGGAGTCCCAGGGGTCTGTCTGGGGGTGGGGGTGTGGATAAGGGTTGGGGCAGTCAGGGGACAAGAGGCAGGGAGGCTTAGATAGGGAGTGGAGTCCTGGGGGGCAGTTAGGGGCAGGGGTCCCAGGAGGGGGCAGTCAGGGGACAAGGAACGGGGGGAGGGTTGGGGGTTCTGGGGGGCGGGAAGTGGGAGGGGCAGGGGCGGGGCTAGGGCGGGGCTCCTCCCGTCCTCTTTTTTTCTTGCTGAAATATGGTAACCCTAAATATGCATAGAAAGCAACAGGTTATGCCCTTAATCTCTTCTCTGATGTGAAAAAATATTTAGTCCAGATAGAAAAGGTGAGTGGAAAGAAAGTTCTGGCTGTCCAAATGCAGATCTGGAGATTAAACCAAAGATTGCCAACCTCCAGTATTTCTGGGATTCCCAGTGATTTTGGTTTCGATTTTGTTGTTAGTGTATTTTCCATTCCAAAAGGAATTCCCCTACAAATATAAACAGCATTTTATGGTTTTAAATACAGAAAAGCGGAAATAGGCTGCAGTGGTCTATAACAATAATACTCTCCTGTGGCAAGTACAAAGGGAGGGCAGAAAAGCAGTCTGCAATTATGCCTCTGAACTTAGTCACTAAAGACAGACTTGGAGCGCAAGACTCTCTGATTCACTCACTACACAGTGGCATCTGCCAGGCAGCTAGGGAACCATGACAGCCATATAAGAGGCAAATCACTGAGTAAATTATCACCAGTCACAAGCCATCTGTAAAATAACTTGGACTCTGCCACACTTGTAACTAGCCTGGCTGTTCTTAAATTGAAGACAGACTCCCTTAGTCCACAGTACGGGCAGGTTTTATTTTAACTTAACTGCTAAACGCCCTGGCCGATGCACTAGCTTAGGTTAGAATAAATTTCAGAACTGGGGCAATTTATTCTGCATCCCAAGCATGCCAGGCACTGTACAAACCACCTACACAAACCAGTGCCTGCCCTATAGAGCGTACAATGCCAATAGAGGAAAGAAACAAATGAAGGAGAGTAGAAAGGGATGCAGCACACAGAATAACAGAGGTGATGTCACCGAGCATTTTGTTAGCACTATTTTTGAGGAAGAGAGGGGGGGCCGGGTTTTTTAATCTCATTGACCCAGGGACTTTGGGCTATCGGACCTCACCTGCTCTGCAAAGTGTTCTGTTGGGACAGTACAGAAGCACAAGAGTATCACTGTAAGAGAGGAAGGATGGTCCAGTAGTCAAGATGCTAGCCAGGGACATAGGAAGCCTGTGCCTGAACAGCGAATTGAACTGGGGTCTCCGATGTGACCTTGGGCAAGTCACTTAGTCTCTTCGTGCCCCAGGTCCTGATCTGTAAAATGGGGATGACAGCACTGCCCTACCTCCCAGGGGTGTTGGGAGGATAAAGATTGTGAGGTGCGCCAGAGATGAGGGCCCCTTAGATTCTCCAATGTCACTTGTACACGCATGTTCGTTTCCCGTGCTTTGAAATGTGATATTTTCACTGAAGCGTCCAAATTAAAAAAAGATTAAGAACAAAACCCCTAAAAGCCAAGCAGCCTCTTGATTTAGCTTGAGCTGGACCTATATATATTTACTGTACATCAAGTTTCCTGCATGAACTGCTTACAATCACATCATGCGAGGGGATCATGGCATGCTACTGGGTTTCCTCCTGTTGGCCCCCCCCACACACACACCCCTGCACCTAGGCAATCTTTAAAAAACAAAAGCATCTACAGGGGTGGGTCAGAGGATCTCAGTATTTTATAAACAATAAACACTCGCATGAGGGAGGTATGAGGTCTATGTATTTCTATATATATTTTCATCATCACACTGTTACTTTGCACTCCCCTGTCAGAATGACATAAGCACCTGTAAGGTCTTTGGGTCAGAAGCGGTGTGTGTGTGTGTGTGTGTGTGTGTGTGTGTGTGTGTGTGTGTGTGTGTGTGTACACATACACACAGCATGTGGCACAAAAGAGCCCCTGTTCTTTTTGGGGCTTCTCAATTGCAATACAATCTCTACATAAATTTATACTGAGGATGGGCAAGTTCAAGTATGGAATGACCTGCCCAAGGTCATATAGTAAATCAGTAGCAGAGTACAGAAGACGACCTAGGAGTCCTGACTAGAGCCACGCAAGGCTTTTATAATGGACAAGAACTATAATAAAATCTCACCCTGACCCTGCCTACCGTGCTCTCCAAATCCTTCTATGAGGATAGGATCAATGGTAGCACAGTAAATCATCATTACAGCAAACCTCAAAGGGACCCAGCCCACTCGCAGATCTAGCGCTACCCAGATCGATTTCTAGCTAGGTTCTGAAAACAGTCTGGCCCGATGTTCAGCTAGTGCAGCATAAATGGTTATTAAAGAAATACAATAACTAACATGGTGATGAAAGAGTTACATTTTTGACTCAGGCATGCTAACAACATACCTAAGGAAACAAAGGTATGCACTAGGAGGAGAGGCCATCTAAACAGCAACACTTCTTAGACAGTAATTGGCGTTTGTTCTCTCACAGGGAAAATGGAAAGACTAGACATAGTTTAAATGGATCATATCAGAAAACACTGAGTGAACAAACAAGTAAACTGGGATCTAACCATTGCTATTGGGAAGGAACCTCCTTCAATTCAGGAACTGGGCAACTTAAGTTACCGATGTGACCAGGGGAAATGATCATCATCTGGGTAGCAGGCTGACATCACCCCTCAGTAGTGATGAGAATAGGAGCAATGGTCTCAAGTTGCAGTGGGGGAGGTCTAGGTTGGATATTAGGAAACACTATTTCACTAGGAGGGTGGTGAAGCACTGGAATCGGTTACCTAGGGAGGTGGTGGAATCTCCTTCCTTAGAGGTTTTTAAGGCCTGGCTTGACTAAGCCCTGGCTGGGATGATTTAGTGGGGGTTGGACTAGACGACCTCCTGAGGTCTCTTCCGACCCTGATCTTCTATGATATCATCTAAACATTGAGGGCCCTGGTCCAACTTCTCAAATTCAATGGGGGTCTTTCAGATGCTTTTTGCAGGAGTTGGATCATCCCCAAAAGTTTATTTAGAGGACAAACAAGGGGGCACCAGTCAGAGGAAGATGAACAGTAGGGGAAAGCCTTTGCTGACACAGGGACATGCCAAACTAAAGCAGGTATCCCATAAAAACCATCAGAAAGTTCATCAGATTCAACACTGGCCAAGCAATGCCAAAGATGAAAGTCGCATTCCTGCTTAAAACCAAAAGACTAAGGGTATGTCTACACTACAGAACTACATTGGCACAACCCATAGCATAGATACAGCCATATCAGTGTAGAAACACTGCCTTCCCAAGCAACAATAGCTAGGTCGATAGAAGCATTCCTCCATCTACCTAGGTGCATCAACAGCTGGGGTAGTGTAAGCAGGATCTGAATGAGTCCTCCCCTGGCAGCTAGCTGGGAGTGGGAGAGACTTCAGAAGGAAACTGTATTTACATGAACACACCTACTCTGCCATGATATCCAGCAGACAGAGCTCTGTTTCTCAAAGTGATCAACTTTGGCTGGTGTTGGGTTACAAATCACTTTAGTACTGAACGCAGTGAAATGTTATCAATGTTGTTGTCTTTATTGTATGGATACAGGGGTGCAGAACTGTGCTTAACCTGTCCCAAATAAGGAGGTCACCCTCAGCTGAAAGGACCTCGTTAAGCCAGGGACTCAAATGCCAGACCCCTGTGAAAGTAAGAGGCATGGGGACAGGTATCCCAGTCAGGAGGTGTGGACTCTCCCTAAGGGTCCCCAGTTTAGTTTAACCTGTTCCTCCCCACTGTTTAAGGAAGAGCTAAATAGGCTCCATTAGGAGCCTTTGTTATTTTAAGGGCTTAAATGAGAGCTGAAATCACTTGTGGTGGGACAGCGTTTCTGCACAGCCTGCTAAAACTGAAAATCACTAAGAGATTGACCTGCAGCGGTGACAGCAGAGAGGCAGGTGGCAGCAGAAAGTAAATGACAGTTTGGCTGGTGTTGGTGGCCAGCGGAGAGGAACCACGGCCGGCCAGAGCAAGTGCTCAGATGGTGGAGCAAGCAAACTGCCTTCTCCCCCAGGTGGGAGGTGAACTCACACAGATGCACCTCTGAACCCTGGGTCCTCACTGATCAAGGACAACCACTGTGAGTGGGGTATGGTGAGGGAGCAGAGACAGGCACAGAAAAGGAACTTTTGGTTGTAGGACTCAAGAACACGAGGCAGAAGACAGTTCTGTGTTGTATTGTTGAAAAGGAACCCCTAGATATTGAACCTGGCCCTGGTTGCTGTGGGCTCCACCTGGCAGAAGGATTACATTTTAGGCAACATAGCTATGTCAACCTTAATTTTAAGTGGAGGCTAGACCTAATAATGAAACAACCCACTTACAAGAGGTGGTGCATAGCCTTGCCCCAGGCCTGTTGTCACTTCCATCACTTGTAGCTCTCCCTTTAAGTTTCTATATTCAAAAAGCCTCGTTTTATGTAAGACAATGGGATTATTGACTTACTTGGGGGATAAGTTCTACAAGCCATTCCCAAAGAAAAGGGAATAAAACCCCTCAAGAATAGCATCAGAGGGGCCAAGAAAGGAAGCACATAGCCCCTTAAGACTCTCATTGTCAGAGAGCAACTGCTCAGCATGTTCTGAAAAGTCAGGCCCCTCTCTCAGAAGTCTCAAATTGGACACCCCGACTCACCCAGAATCACCAGTCACTTTCGAAAATCTTGGCCACAGAGCCTGGCTCTTTTGGGGAGAACAGTGGAACCCTGGCTTGGGGCTTCATGTGAAAACTCTCAGGAAGTCCAGCATTGCACCAGAGATTCAGCTTGAGATGTTTGAGGAGATTTTTTTTAACCCAATGGGCTCAAAGCAAAAATCCAAAACGTCAATGAGGGGTCAAACTGTAATGAGCCAGAGTGTTTGCATGAACAAACCCAGCAAGGTTTCACACCACATTACATTAGTCCCGACTCCCAGACCCTACTCTGATCCCCAAATAGCACTACTCAGAGCTCCATTTTGCTAGAATCTCATCGCCAGCAGTGTTGGTCATTAAAAACATTTCTGTAACTCCCAAAAGATCTTATAGCAAGCTTTCTCCACATACTTGATTTATCAGGGATGTTTACAACAACATTTGTGACCTCATTATTTGTCCTACCTTAGAGACTAACAAATTTATTAGAGCATAAGCTTTTGTGGACTACAGCCCACTTCTTCGGATGCATCCGAAGAAGTGGGCTGTAGTCCATAAAAGCTTATGCTCTAATAAATTTGTTAGTCTCTAAGGTGCCACAAGTACTCCTGTTCTTTCTGCAGACTAACACGGCTGCTACTCTGAAACCTGTCATTATTTGTCCCGTTTATGCTGGGCATTGCATGATATCACATATACGTAACACTACACCAGGAAGTCCACATACCTAACCTGAGAGTAATCATGTAATAGGACTGCAGTCACGCCTGTCATTTCTAAATCCAACCCCTCCCTACTGTTTGTCACCTTGAATCATGTCTAGAATGTCAACTGTAAACTCCTTGGGGCAGGGACCATGGATAAAATCCTGGCCCCACTGAAGTCAGTAGCAAAGTGCCAGGATTTCACCCAATGTTTTTCTATTTGCCCTGTGAAGTTACTAGAACCCCATCGGGACTGCACATATAAATGCAGAACTACTAACAAAACACCAATTTATTTAAAACGTTTTTTAAGTCTGTGGCCTGCATTGACTGAAATGTTTGATCTTATTGTTAAGTCACAGAGCAGAGATTAACATTTGTAAAGGATCAGGTTTTGCCTTAGTGGGATAGCAGGAACTGTTTTTGTTTGGTTGGTTTTGTTTTTAAAGAGCTTTCCTTGCGTTTAGGGGGTTAGTCCCCATCTGTACAGTAAGACCAGACACTCCAAACAATACAGCCTGTGGTTTTTAAAAGAGGTCTTTAAATTTATTGCCAATCTCTCTTTCTAAAAAATGCCACTCACTGGGACAGATTCATTCAACTTTTTGATAAGCAACAGTGAGGGAGTCATATATAATACATTTCGCTTCCAGCAAGCTTGCACATCAACATCCCAGCAACTCAATACTATTTACATCTTAAATATCAAAAAAAAAAAAAAAAAAAAGTTTCATGAGATTGTTCTTAGCTAATCATTGGGAGAGTAAAACTTTGCTTAGTTTCATTTTTAAATGCCTCATCTCCCCTAAAGGTATGCCATCTTCCCACCTTTGTACTAGAGTTAAGGAAAGCATTTTGATGACTAGACAGTACTAAAGGATGGGACCAATCAGCCTAATGGGAGTTTGATTTTTCTCCTCACTTGAGTTACTTTCAGTCTTTCCTAATTATGACTGTTTGATGACCTATTGTAACACAACAATCATCCACCACAACGGAAGACGAACACTAAGACGAAGAAGTTGTTTCAGGGTATGTCTAGCAGTTGAGTTTTTCTTTTAGTTATCTTTTATAAAAGAAATATGAAAAGCAGCACTGGTGCCTACTTAAGACAAACGATAGATAGGAACAGGAAGGGACTACAGAAGTTAGTCACGTGTTAAGATGAGTGAGTTTGGCCTAACAAACAAGAGTCAGATTGTTTGCCACTTAGCTAAGAAGCTAAGGGAAAGACACCAGGGCAATGCGGGGGGAAAGAGAGGAGATATATAAAAGGGGAGGAATTTCTCAAGACTTTTTATAAACATTATAGTCCCTCAGCCAATGTACAGACCACACCACGTGTCTTATGAAGGAGAATCCTGCAGTCCTAGGGATCTGAGGTGCATGCCACGCTATTCCTTTTGGACACTCAAGAGCAACAAAGCTAGAACACTTGGCGCTTCTACACAGTGTCTTTTCCGAAGATCTCCAAACACTTTACAAACATTAACTGAACTTCACGCTCCTGTGTGACATAAGGAATATATGTGTCACTTCATCTGCCACTGAAGCACGGCCAACTTCAGGGTGGAAGGTGGCAATTATTCACCAACACCAAGCAATACTATGCAACAACAAGTGAAGGAGCCTGTATCTACTTAATGCTCACATTCTTCCTGCAGTAAGCAGAATGCAGTTACCCAAGCTGGAATTGATCCTCCAGGACACCAGCGCTACCACCTTTTCTCTTGCAGAGAGCCATAGGATTTTTAATGGCCAAATTGGTCAGGACCTCAGCACCATTCAGCCACACACCACCCCCTATTATTTTCCTGGGCTATTGACTCAGAGAGAAGTTCTGTCTACTGAATTGCCATACAAAACTTCCTTCCAACAGCATCTCATTGTGCCATTTGCATCTCCCGTTCAAGTACACCACCCTTATAAAGTCTGGTGGTATCACAACACTGTAGGACATAACGCAGACTACAAGACGTTTAAAAGCATGTATCTGGGGTTACATAGAAATGTGGCATGAAAAGGGTTAAATAAGTTTTAGCTAAAACCATACAACATATTTAGGACTATATCACTAGCTAAAAAGCGAGTAAAAAAAGTGTTTGAACAGTTTCTGGAACAAGAAAAAAGGAAGAACGGACAACAGAGCAAGTCTCGTCTTCCAGGACTCCATCTCATCACCAAAAAGGCGCATTTCTAATCTGGAAATCAGATTTCTCTATAGCAAACCTAGAAATACCTTGACAGATGTAAGCAGCAGAAACACCATGTCTTTGTGCCCACTAACTCGCAAGACAGCACAAGAAAGGTGAAGAGTGGAAATACCTAAAACCCTTAATGCCCTCATTAATTTTCTAGGATAGATGCCCAGAATAGAAGGTCTGGGATAAATACCCTCTAAGCTGCACAGTCGTGCAGCAGCCTATTAAGCACGCAGGCGCTCAGGGCTGCAGCAGGGAGAGATGCTCTCCCACAGACCCAGACCTGCCGTGGCAGGGAGAGGTGCCTCTCCTCACTGGCCCCAGCCCAGCCCCGAAACTGCCGCAGCCAGGGGAGAGGCACCTCTTCCCTGGCCCCAACCCAGCCCCGGCCCGGACCTGCTGCAGCCACGGGGAGAGGCACCCCTCCCCCAGCCCCAACCTGCCACGGCCGGGGGGAGAGGCGCCCAGAGCTTCTGCAGCGGGGAGAGGCGCCTTTCCCCACAAGCTCAGATGCTGCTGCAGGGAGAGAGTCCTCTCTCCCCACCATAGCCCCAGGGCAGCCTGCACCCCAAACCCCTCAACTTTGGCCCCACCCCAGAGCCCACACCCCCAGCCCTCACTCCCCCCCGCACCCCAACCCTCTGCCCCAGCCCTGAGGCCCCTTCTACACTCTGAACCCCTTGCCCCCACCCCCACCACATGAATTTTGTTATGTGCACCAATATGGAAGTGACATGTGACATATCACCTCCATATTGGTGCACATGACAAAATTCATTCCGCAGATGTGTGGGAAAAATTAGAGGGAACACTGGCAAGTTAAACAAAAAGTATTCAAACTGAAAAAAAAAAAAAAAAGTTATGGCAGAAATGACTCACCAGCAGCCCCTCTAGTAAAGGCAGGCTGGAAAAGACATGGTATTCCAGTCAACAAGGTATAGATCAAGTCCAATTACCACAGCAAAAAAAAAAAAAAAAGTCTTCGGAGATGATTGATGTGCAATAGTCATCATGCTGTAAAATCCTAGTGGAGAAGAGGCACCTATAATTTTTACTGTGAGGTTACTAGATGAGGTCAACATTAGGTCTCCCAGCTGGTTGACTTCACCTAGTTTACCTCGCAGCAAAGACTACTGTACTTGTCTCCACTAGGATTTTACAGCAGGATAGCTGACCTGTGTTAGCTCTATTATGGTAAAATATACCTTTTATAACAATAAAGGCAAAGCCTTTACTACAGATAAGCTACGAGTTTTCTAAATGAGCAAGCAGGCTTTAAGCTGCTGAACTGGGTTCTGTATCTCCTCAGAGGTCACTTCCTTCTCTGCCCTACTCTCTAAGGGAATGTCTACACCACAATAAGAGACCTCTGGCATGGTCACAGCTGGCCCGGGTCAGCTGACACAGGCGCATAGGACTCTCAAATTTCAGCATAGAGCTTCGGGCTGGAGCCCAGGCTCTGACACTCCGCAAGGGAGGAAAGGTGTCCGAGCCCGAGATCCAGCCTGAGCCCAAATGTTTACACTGCAATTTTATACCCCACAGCCCAAGTCAGCCGACCCAGGCTCTGAGACTCAGTGTCGCAGGCTTTTTAATCGTAGTGGAGATGCACCCGAATAGCCCTGGAATGGGAGCGGTGTTCATAGGGAATCCCCTCCAGTTCACGTACGACTCTCCAGTACAGAAACCATCTCTAAACATGTTTTATTTCATTGTAAGTGAACAAAAGACAGTAACAGTCTACATTTAAAAAAAAAACCCACAGGGAAGTCCCTTGCCGTAATTCCGATTAGGCTCCAGAATTGAGGCAAACAATGGATTATTCTCACTACTGGACCAGGGAATCCACTTCCATCGAAGGGTTTCAAAACTCTTCAGACACACCCCATCAACACAGACAAGGTGAAACAGGAAAGCACTCTGTTTTCTCTGACCCTGAATTCCCAGCATCTGCTAATATTCCCTTCTAGTCCCCAAGAAGCGTTTATATTCCCTGAAAGGGTCGAAGAGCAGATGGAGCATGCAAGTAAACAGTTTAGAGTTTTGCACCAGCTACCCTAACATGTATTGCAAACGCTAATTTAATGCCAGAGGTTCAAAGTCTGTCTTTGTACTGAAGAGTCATCTCCTGCTGATTGCCGTGATATCCTTCTTCCTAGATAACTGCAGTACAGTTAGTGTTTTGTTCTCATCTGTCAAAGCCGCAGACTCTCATAATAATATCACTAGAGTACTGTGCAAGTGAGGCCAAGTCCACCATGCATTATACTGCACTAAGCTATAGTCACAGAGCCAGATTTAAAAAACACAAGGATATAACCCTTTTAAATTCATTTCTGCCTCGATGGTCAGTGGTGACTACAGGTATATGTGCTAAGGAAGGAAGTTCAGGCTTATTCTGTTACTCCATTATTATCTGCAGCATTTCTTCACGAAGTTTAAGCTTCTGCTCTTTTTCAAAGCTCCCTGCATTACAACCCGACCTGTATTTCAATCTACACACACTCTCACCTGCCTAAAGTTCTCCTCTGACTGGCCCTTTGCCTCCTTCACCTGCTCTCACATCTCGTACCATCCTTCACACTCACCCTTGTGCTTGGAATGACCGCCATACTCACGTACATCAAGCTCATCTCTTCAAGAAGCTTCCAACCTCCCTCTCTCCCGTCATCTACAGACCCAATCATTCCACGAAGTGTCACAATATTCTGAGAACCACATACCTCTGTGTGTTTGTCCTTTAATTTACTTCTGCCTACAGGGCTTGAAACTGAACACACTGACCCTGGTCCAACAAAGCACGTAATCATGTGAGTAGTCCCTTTGATTTCAATGGAGCTACTCACCTATTTGAAGTTAAGCATATGCTTAAGTGCTCTGCTGGAACAGGGTCAGAGTACTAAGTATCCTGCAAGACAGAGCCCTCACAGAGAAAAGCCCAGATCCTCACAAGGTATTTAAGCACCTACGTCCGGCTGATTTCAATGGGAGTTAGGAGCCTAAATATCTTTGAAGATCGGTGTCTATGCTCTTTTGAGCAAGGACTCCCTTGTCAGTTAACTCACAGTGGTGTGTCTCAGTATTAATGAGTATTGGCCAGCGCCAAGCGAGAGAGTAAAGAACTCTATACCTTTGATCCCCTCCCCTTTTTGTTATTATTTTGCTGGACCTGTGTGTCACTTTAAGTAGGTTTTCTTCCTCATATACAAAGCCTCCTGGTTCTCCTCGGAGTCACCGGGGCAGAGAAAAGTTGACTCCAGAGTGCCTCTCAACCATTAATTTAAAAGGCAGGGTCTCAAAACACCTCACCCCACTGGATTTTTATAGCAATATGTGCTGGTCTTACCCCTCCACTCCCTAAGCTCTGTGGATCATAGATGTATGCAAGATCAGCTCAGACTAACTGAACCAAGAGCGAACAATGGAAGTAAAGGGCGCCTCCTACTGCAGTAGTCTGTCAGTGTTCGGATCAGTGCCTCCAATGTAATCCTAACAGAAATGTTGTTAAAGCTGTAATTGAGATGAAGAATTGTGTCAACAGAAAGAAATCTGCAAAGTAATAATAAATATACAGTCCCCTCAAGCTCATGATTCACTCACTAAGGACCAATTCATTACAGCGTAGTTGGATTTATGAGCTCAAGCACAGGACATGGCCTGCAGAATACAAGTCATGTTTATTTAACACACAACAACAAAAAAGGCCATGCCTCGCTGCAGGGTGTGATAGATTGATAGATACAAACTACACTGCTTGCTGATACGGCATGTACATTTATTAAACCCATGCCCAATATCTTTTTCTATTGGCCAAGCATGCCAAAGATTCCCCAAGCTTGTACCGTTTTGTAATAGCTGTCAGACACAGAGTTCGTTCTAAGAAAAAGGAGGGGTTGTGTGTCCCTATCCTGTAAACAACTGCAAAGACAAATCAGTTAGGTAAATTGCATTTTAGCAAGGAAGTCTGAATATAGCAACACACCCCATTTTCATCACTTCACGATCATGTAACTTTGCCCAGAGAATCTACATAGTTTTGCTTATTTGCTATCATGCCAATACTGCCTATAGACCCTTGTTCCATCAAAACAAGCCATGGAGAAACTGGGGAGGGGCAAAAAGATAAGAATTGTAAAGTTGAGCTGCTTATTTGCACTATACTCTATGCCCCCCTTTAAATCAGCACCACAATCTATATACGTAGCACATACAAATTGCCATACCAGTTCAGTATTCCATTTAGCCAGGTGCAACATGTACTTCAGAGGAAGGTGCAAGAAACCCATATTGGACAGCTATGGAATAACCTGCCCATAGAGAAAGTTCTTCCTAACCTCAGGCACTTAATGGTTAGCTTATGAGCTGAAACATTAAAGTCCCTCTAAATTTTATCTTAACTGTGGATATTATTCACAGACTTTTTCGGATCCAACTAAGCTACTGCACTGATCACCTGTGGAACACATTGCCACAAGGTAATTGTGTATTGTACTGCATACAGTAACTCTTTTCATCAGTTTTAAATGTGTTGCCTGTCAGTTTCACTGATTGTTCCCTTTCTTTTGTATTATGAGATAAGATAAGTAGGAGTGCCTGGTTTACATTCTCTATCCCATTTATTATTTTCCACACCTCTATTATGTTCCCTCTTATTTGTCTTTTCTCTATGCTGACAGCCTCAATCTTTTAAGAAGCCTTTCCATGTCTAATCTTTTTCATTCCCCATCTCTGCACCCCTTTTTAAAAAAAAGAGAGAAAAAAAGAAAAGAAAAAAAAAAGATAGGCCTAGTGAAGATAAACACAGTATTCCAGGTGAGGACAAGCTCTTTACTAGCATAATGTTTTCAGTTTTATTTTCTATTCCATTCTTTATGCACTCCAACATTTTAGCTCTGTGTTATGTTAAAACCAAAAACAACTCATTCTTAGCTGCAAATGTAGAATTTTCAGCCAACTGTGGTCATCTACACTGAAGGGCAAAACATGGTCTGCAATGGTATTTAAAACCCGTTTGTTACCATTCAGCTCTGTAGCATTTTGCACCCATTTTGTTCAGGTATAAGTGACTAACAAGCCAAGACAGCGGACTGGGAGAGCCCAGCATTATGTCATGGCATTCTTGGATTGCATTCTTTGTTGAGTCCAATCCCTTCCTCTTTCCCCAGCCTCATGCTACCCTCTAGGTGAAATGCAGTTGCTGCACAAGAGTAAAAAATTCACTTTGCCCTAGCTTTTGGGCAAAAAAACCCAAACAACTGCTTTGGATTCCAAAGGAGCAAGGGACATATTACTATAGGGCCAGGGCAGAGTGGCATAATTGTGGGTGTTGAAAGATATGACTCAGGGAATTGGCAGAGAGCAGCCAGAGACGGTGAGTGGCCACAAATAGATTGTTAAACTGGTTTTACAATTCGTTTTGTGAAAACAGGTGGGTTGAAAGCATCCATGCTTGAATGGAAATACAGCTATGCCTATTACTGTACATGTTGTGGAGTATAAAGGACTCAGCCAGAGCATTTTCCATGTATAGAACCAGGGCCGGCTCCAGGTTTTCTGCCGCCCCAAGCAAAAAATAAATAAATAATAATAATAAAAGCTGCAGCAGCGCGATCGCGCCGCTCCACTCTTCGGCGGCAGGTCCTTCGCTCTGAGAGGGACTGAGGGACCCGCCGCCGAATTGCCGCCGAAGACCGGGACGTGCCACCCCAATAGCAGCCAGAGTGCCGCCCCTTGGTATTGGCCGCCCCAAGCACCTGCTTCTTTAGCTGGTGCCGGCCCTGTATAGAATACAAAGCCAAACAGATACGAGCTTCACAGGTAGTCCTCCTGCCTCTTCTGTGTGTGTCAAGGCATTTGTAATGCAGCAGCATTTAATATGGGATACAAATAGGGTTGCCAACCCTCCAGGATTGGCCTGGAGTCTCCCAAATCAGCACTGATGTCCCAGTGACTATTGAAAGCAATCCAGGACATTTTAATAGGATATTTTAAGAAAATGACATTACATCATGTTGGGGGGGGGGGGGAAATCTCCCGGAATAGCTTTCGTCAGAGTTGGCAACCCTAGATGCAGAGGAAATTCATTACTAATCACTGGTCACATTCTGCCCTTAGTTATACCTGTGCAAGCCCATTAAAACCTACTTTAACTTCTCTATGCCATTTTTAGGGAGGGCTCCAGCTTTATCAGCAACATCTACTGCAGCAGGGAAGGAAGTGCCCTTGGCACGGACCTGGTTTATGATGAGCTAGTTAAAGCAAGGATATTTTACAATTCAGTGATTTTCACTTCAGTGCTCACACAACTGCAGCTAATAACAAAAGATGATTTGGTGGAGCCAATTGTAATCAGCATTTCTCTGGAGCAAGTAGCTACAATGGCCCTCAGCCTCCAAAGATGCAGATGAATACAGACATCATGTAACCAGCTCTTTCAATGAGAAGCGTTAATCTTTGTACAACAAGAAGCTGAGAAACAGCTTAAGAGGGTTTCCTGCTCTTTGCTTTTACATAAACCAGTTACCTGCAGCTGAGCTGTTTACAGCTGTCACTTTCCTGACACAAGGAAATCCTGAGCAGTAATTCAAGTCAGAAACAGTGCATCTAACCCCCGAGTGCTGAACGCACGCACTGCCTGTTTCTCATGTCATAGCATATATCATTAATGTGATACAAGCTGGTAATGTATTCTCCTTGGGTACTGGGGAAGCTTTTGATATAGCAGTTCTGGCCCCCTCATGACTATTCTCTATAGTCTGATCAAAACAGTAATAAAATGGAATGGGTTACCTAGGGAGGTGGTAGAATCTCCATCCTTAGAGGTTTTTAAGGCTCAGCTTGACAAAGCCCTGGCTGGGATGATTTATTGGATGTTGGTCCTGGTTTGAGCAGGGGGTTGGACTAGATGACCTCCTGAGGTCTCTTCCAACCCTAATCTTCTATGATTCTATGAAAAGAACAGCATACTAAAACCAGTGATTGAAAACCCAAAAAGGGAACTAAGATACAGGCTGCCCTGTACAAGAGAGAAAATGGAAAAATGGAAACAAATAATAGTTCTTTAAAGAGCGCTATGCTGCTCTCACTGAACTCTGTGGCAAAACTCCCATTGACTTCAATTGCGCACAGCGAACCTAACCAAGTTTTTATGTTTTATAAAAACAAGTGAGAATAAACGTGTTTAATGATGCACAACCGCAAAAGAGGAAAATTAAAAAAAAGTGAGGCTTCCAGCACCATTACTATCTCAGCAGTGTTGCATGTGCTCTGAGTTTCCCAGCATACATTTAATGGCAATATTATAGGCATTACAGGAAACAGGAACTGGAGACAGACTGTGAACTCTGACACAGGGACCATCTCTTTGTTGCCTGTTTGCACAGTGCCTAGCACAGGTGGCGGGGAGCAGACTCTAGATGCTACCCAATATAAAAGAAGAAAGAAAGAATATGTTGGAAGGCCGACTCTTAAAGTATGTGCACATGCACTTCTGCATACACTTGATTTGCATACTCAAGTAGGTCCTAGAGGGATTGTTTTTATTAGTGGTAAAAGAGAACACCTCCAGAAGCATTGCTACCAGAGCTTGCAAATTCCCTAGACAAAAGAAAGACGTCCACCATCCAACATAGACCAAATATGGGGATTTTTACACTGAAACAGGGACGTTTTCAGAAAGTTATAAAATTGTTAGAACAAGAAGATATAAAAGCAGCAGTTTTTTTTAAAAGGGAATTTACAAAAGGAAAAAGTAGGCTTGTGCACATTGTTGCTTGTTTTTGATGTATAGAGAAGACCTGAAAACCTCCCTTTCCACCCTGCTGTATCAGTAACAAGTTTTTGTTATTTTTCTTGCAGGACTCTTTAGAGCAGGGGTAATTGGTGCACTTCAGGCCCAAACCGGACTGCCAGATGCTTTTGAATAGATTCTGAAATCTATTTACTTATTATAATAATAATAAAAAAAACACACAAATAACTTTCCCTGAAGTCTGGATCTTGACCAACAATAATGGACTCCCCTGCTTTAGAGGACTGGAGATCAGGAGTCAGAACTCTCTGGACTTGGCTGAAGGAGGAATGGTAGTGACTCTTTCCTGAGAGCTGTTCTTGCAAGCCTTTGTCGGGGGTTTGAATTAAATAGGTGTTAGCAATCCCACTTCTCCAGTGTCTTAATCTGACTAAAAACATTTTCTGTGAAGAGAGGCTTAAATTTAGAGATTTTGGCCAGAGTGAAGTTAACCAGGATAGGTTGTACAAGGAATTTAATAAAGAAAGGGATTTATGGATTGGCAGTCACTTCTAGATCTCTAAGTCTAAGCATGTGGACTCTGGGGTCTCTGCTCATACCGCAATTCCCCTCTCAACTGCTAATTTTTCAGTCTCTTGTGATATCATGAGGCCACTAATCTGCCAGCTCTCTAGCAAGTATAGAAGGATGTAAAGATCAGGGGCCAGAATCTGATCTCAGTTACACCCATGGAAATCCACAATAACTCCGCTGGGAACACTCCAGATTGGCATTGGTGAGATCAGAATCTTGTGTCTGATGTTCATAATGTAAACACATGGGGGAAGTGGAGGAAGAAACAAAACACTGATTTGGCCTTTTTATATATATCAGAGAATCCCCCCCCCCCCCCACACACACACACACACATGACCAGGAAGATCTCTCTTACCCTTACTGATGATTTCAGGAATTAAAGGTGAGGAGAGTGAATCTGCTTAATCAGGTTTGCTATTGCCTGTCTGCTTACTTCAAAGTACAACATCTCATCCTTGACTGAATACACCTTTTTGCCATGTTTTTCCACTTTTTTTTTTTTTTTTTTTTAAAGCAGAAATCATGTATACTGTATTCAGCACAGCTAACTGATTGGGAAAAGGTCCCCTTTACAGTGGAGTTTAGAAAACCCACATTTTGTCAACTAGGATGACCAGATGTCCCGATTTTATAGGGACAGTCCCAATATTTGGGGCTTTGTCTTATATAGGCTCCTATTACCCCACCTCCACCCCATCCCGATTTTTCACACTTGCCGTGTGGTCACCTTATTATCAACACACAACAGTATCTATTCTGGGAACAGTGGCTCGTTAAGTCAGTGTTTGCTCCAGCAAAGAAGAAGCCTTCCCTTCAGACAGTAGAACTGTGTTGGCTGATATGCCAGCTTTGATAGTATATATTATTAGCAGAACTGTCAAGATCAGCCAGAGGCTGGGAGATTTGTATGGTGCTGGAGAACAGATTGTTGGTGCCATCAATTCTTCAGGGTGAAAGAACAGGGCATAAGCCGTCCATGTTTAATGTGAGCAAAACGCTACATTTTATACAATATACAAAATTATTTACCATTTAACTGACAGTCATTCAGAGCCTTCAGGAGGTATGAAAAATAGCTCCGTAGTTATTGCCCCAATAGGGGCAAAGATTAAATTAGTCTCCTTCCCCAACCCTGCAGAAGGCTTCCACATAACAGCATCCTCCAAAGTGGTCAGCAAGGATGTTTAAAAATAAAGCGCACCGAATAATCCTGGCCATCAGTCTCATACAACCAGAGCTTTCAACCCCTCTTCCCACCCACACCTCACGACCCTCATCTATGCTAGCTTTTTCTCCTAGAAGTGTCTGTAATGGCAGTATAGTTGGTGCAGATCCACTGGGAGTGTTGCAACGACCTAAGCATTAGTGCAGACCTGCTCCCAGGCTACCCTACTGAACTTTATAACTTCGAGGGTGGAAAGGAAATCACAACTTTCTACAGAAAAATTAATAAACCCCCACCCTCCAACACACACCCCATTTTTCCTCTCAGTTTAACCATGGAGTGAGGTAAAGATCACAGCACTTCAGACCTGATTCAGGACAGCACTTAAGCACGTGATCAACTTTAAGTGCACGTAAGTGTTGCCCTGAATCGAAGTCCAAAAGTCTCAAATATAATGAAAGCTGTGGCCACAGCTGTCTGCACGTAGAGGTCACATAAGGTGCTGCACCAGTTGGTTGTTCTTGAGTCTGTTTTTTTTTTTTTTTCTTTTGCAAGGGGAAAGTTCTTGGTTTTTATTTTTCAATAGATTAATTATTTCAAGCAGTTGGAGCCTGGTTCAGGTCTATTTAGAATTATGGTAGAACCTTAGCAAGGGTTGCACTGCTGTTATTTCTGTTTCTGAACAGCAAAGTAATGCAGCATAAAATCTGTGCACAGATAAGAGTAGGGGCTTAAGTTTCCATGTGGTACACTGGGGAGAGGGAACAGACCTTGAATGATTCCTGTAAACCTTGGCTCCCCTTTTAAGCATTGTGCCTAACTTTAAGCACCCAAACAGTCCCATTGAAGTTAAACATTATGCCTAAGTACCTTGCTAAACTGGGGTCCTTAACAGGAGTTGTGTTCTTTGGCCTAATTTACCACCCCCTCCAGCACTGGGTTGAAGTTCTTATTCTCACATTTCCTACAAGTGTACAGTTAGGAAAATAAGAGGCAATACCAACCTGATTTTGAATTGCTGAGACAGGAGGGAGAAGTCTTTGTGGTCTTTTTTTAAAACATTGTTTAATGCCTGCTATTTTGTATGTGACATTTCTTGTGATTGCCAGTGTCCCTGTGTTCATTTTGCAGCTATTAACGAGATTATAGTATTTTCTTATCCGCCTACACTGGGGAAAAGGGAGAAGTAGTTGACTTTGAATTGTCACCAAACAACAGGGATGAGGAGAAAGTTCTGGCACAACAACAAAACACTAGAATAAAGAATGAACGCCGGGGTACTCAATCTTTCCCACCTGCCTCCAATTTCCTGCTATCAGCAAAAGTAAAGAGACAACCAATGAAAAATAAGCACAGTGGAAACCTCTTATAATGAAGTCATTTCTCACACTATGAGCCAAATACAGGACTGATATAAGGTCCTGGCTACAGAGTCCCGCATTCTATGGTGACTGTATAGGTGCAAGGCAGGGAATTTAGGGGCAGGCAGGTATATGGTGAACCAGTGCACCAACTATGTAGCCAAAACTCCACACACCGGGCTGATATCCAGTGTTGCCAAGGTGCTATAGTAGTGACTGTGTGGGTGTTTGATACCCTGATTGAAGGGTGAAGGGAGGGCTGTTCCATCCCCCACAAACCTCCGAGAGAGCCTTGTGAGAGATTCCATCACATCTGTCCCCATAAACAAAAAGTTTCAGGGCATCAGAGTTCACCCTAACATTCTTCCACTCTAGTCCAACTGGAAACTTGCAGCCTGAGAGGCACCAAACAACAAGGGTAGGTGCCTCCCACCATTTTAACTCTGCTCACAAGCCAACTCTGTACTTCAATGGAGAATGGATTGCCATTCTATCTCCCCACCAAACCAAAATTTAAATAAATAAATGAGCATGCCCACAACAACAGACTACAGCTAGCTAGAATCAACATTCCATTTGCAGTGCCTGGCATGTGTGTGTTACATATGCTCACGATCCTGGCTGAACTAGCATTACAACTCCATCAGAGGCAGACACCCAACTCAAAAGGCATCAGTCAGAGCACAGCCAGAAACACAGGAGTTCACATTTGTTACACACTTAAATTTTCAAGTTGAAGGCAGATAGATTCTGGCATTTCTGGGAGCTGTACAGGCTCCTTTCCACTTTCAAAAGCTATTCGGAGAAGTGCTGAGATCCAGGCTGAACATTTTATCGCCCCAGAATTTAACCAAGACACCAACTGAATACATTAGTATTGAACCAATGCTGTTGTTATTGCAGGCAAGTTAGGGATGCACGTTTAACTACAACACTTCCACTAGTCACTAGAGTATTACTTTTTGCTAATATTTCTTCTACCAAGGCCATCATCAAAACAAGCTTCTTAAAAAGGCAAATTATAAATCTCTCCAATAGCAAAGTGTGAGCTAAGCAAGATTTAGAGACCCCAACACTGTGCAAGAGCAACTACATTTCTAAAAATTAGGTAATCTCATTCTAACAGTACAGTAATACCAAGTATTTCTATCATCATCAACACACCTCAAAGCAACAGCCCCTGTAGAATAAATATAAAGTTAGAGAATAAAAGTTAGCATAAAATATCAAATAAAAGTCCTTGAAAGTAATGAGTTGTAAGGTCAGAAGGAATAAAGTAGGGAGAATGTATCTGGTTCTAAAAGTAATGAAATAAAGAGGAGTGTCTAAAAAGGCAGGCTTCTGACCAATAGGGGTGCAAATGGTTTTAAATAAGATAGAGATTCAGTCTTAAAAGGAGCCAACATGAACCTTCCCACCCCACATACAAGTAAAGCCTATGTGAATCCAGGTGCAACAGGCGCGGCTTGTTGGTCAGCAAAAAGGAGGGGAAGAAAGGCCTTGGAGAAAGGTGGTTGTAAGTCTTACTAGATTAAGACCAGAAATAAGAGTGAACTGTCTCAAACTGATTTTTAGCTGAAGTCAGTACTTGGCAATGACATCACTGTTTGTTAAATGGTATAAATGTTAACTCTTAAAGGGCTCATTGCTAATATTTGCCTGACCACATTGGAGCTGACCAATATAGGACTACGCACCTCTCGATTTAGCCCATTTGCAAATATCTTGATCAAAGGTTTATAAACGTTTTCTTACTTTTTGGATGTAGAAGTTGCTTATTATTTAGGCTTTTTAGGCATGTTTAGAGCAATTGTATAAATACCATTGGGCCTTTGGATTTAACAAAGGAATTTATGGTTAAATTAGTGAAGTGATAATATCCTGCATAAATAATCATTCCAAAAGCATCACAAACAGTGCTAGAGAATAAAGGATAGAACTGTTCTCATAGTTGCTTAGGTTGAAGCATGCCAGCCACTGGATGCCTTAACAAATTGGAAAGATTATTTTAATCAAGTAGAGCCGACCAGAGGCGTGAATCAAAAAGAAATCACCTGAATGTTATTTGCATTATAGCCAACACTGGAATTTATTGTCCATTTAAGGGGAACTCAGAAAAGTCCCCTTCTATCATTCTGAGCTTGCATGTTGACTAATTCACACACTGAACCCTTTCCTGCTCCCACTCCCATTGAAACCAGGGAAACTTTTGCCATTGACTTCAACTGGAGTAGGGAAAGGCCCATCACTTGGCAGCCAAACAAGTGCACTTTCACTACCCTTTGTTTTGTGCAATAGCTTGCCCTGGATTGAGGAGCTGGTTCTGCGGATTACCAGGTGAGAGACTCTGGTTCTTATCCCCCCGAATTCATGGGCTTCGGGCATCTAAGAGGCTGTACTTGGGTACCAGAGTCAGCTGCCATTGGTTCTGCAAGGACCTTGAATTGACCATTGAGAAGTCACGAGATCCTCCATGCCCCAGGAAAGGCAGAATGACAGCAGCCATGGAGGGAGGAGTTAGAGCAGAGGGTATAAACCATGTAATTAACAGGGGCTTCCTTCAGCCTTTACATTGAATAACTGGGTAAGGATGAGGCACCACTGAGCAACACAGCAAACAAGACTGGCTTTGTATTTTCTGCATCATGTCTGTCTTTTTAATTCCAGCTTCATTTTCCTTTCATCTGCCATTGTTTCTCCAGTGCCATCTTATGGACCTAGTTCAGCAGGTGTGCTATGAAGTCCTGCCACCTCAGCAGCCTGTGCTCCTCTTGAACATACGTCTTATTTCTTTCTCTGGTCTTTAAAACAGCTCATTATGGGCCTGTTCCTACAGAGATACTGAACATCCCACAAACTCCTAGTTAAGGACACTAAGGGGGTTTTCCTTTGCTGTAGTAAATCCACCCCCTTGAAAGATGATAACTAGGTCAATGGAAGAATTCTTCCACTGACTTATGTCTACAGTGGAGGTCAGGTCAACTTAACTACGTCACACAGGGCATGAAATTTTTCACAGCCCTGAGCGATGTAGCTAGGTCGACCTAAGTGTTAGGTGAAGACCAGATCTTAGAGTTGAAGGTGCTCTGCACCAAGTGTACACAAATGGAAGGTGAGGCCGCTCAGCACCTCCTTAAGGTGACAGTGTTTAACCGACCAAAATAGTAGGGCAACAGGAAAGAAACGAACTCCTATCAGAAATTTTGGAAGTCTCACTCTTGCAAGATTCCTTTGTCCTGGGCAAAGAACGGCTCCAGGGGAGATAATGCTGTGATTGTGTTAGTGCAACAGAGCACATCAGATCAATAGAGCTTTTAGCAAGACACTATATTGATTCTAACAACTAGTGCTGTCCAACTTTCTTATACCCAGAGACAGTACTTTCTTTCCAGCAGGAGAGGTTACCGGTATGGCCATACTGATACTGAATTTTGCCATTTGGACTTTAAGAAAGAGTCACCTCTTCAGTTATAGTAGCCTGTTGAAGTGCATTGCTTTGCCCATAGGTATAGTTTGACTTCTATATTTGGGAGTGACGAGGGCTTAATACTATTAATAATAGATATAGGTCTAACTTCCAGATTTACCAATTGTTAGGCTCGGAGTTGAAATGGCTGCTGTTATTGCTAGGGGATGCACCGTGACACGACACGAGGGGAGGGATAGGGTTGCAATCTAGCGGGTGGAAACTTTAACCCAAAGCCAGGGGCTGAACTCATCTTGCCAGCTGCCATTGCAGAGCCAGGGGTGCCCTGGTAACAGCCCAGGCTCCAGGCTGCATGTTCCACTGGGCAGAAAGCCCCATTTCAGCAGCTCGCAGCAGCCCCCGAAAGGAGGCTGGACAGGGTGAGGGGCTCCCAGCAAGTGCTCCTGCCTTCCCAGGCCCCGTGAAACACCAGGTGTGCTTTCACTGAGCTGTGAGACAGCGAGGGGTGGGGACAAATGGGACAAACCTAACCAGGTGGCCAGAGCCCCAATGCACCCTCTACACCAGGTCCTGCCCCAGAGATTGCAACTCCCCTAACCTCTCCAGATCCTGGGGGGCAGGGAGTAATTTCCTATTGCCAGCAGTTCTGCTAGCACAATCCAGCCTATTTCCCCAAGGGCCACTTGACAGGATGGGGGGACGGAGATGGCTGTCCAGCAAAGGGCCCCTCCTCCAGTCCCCTCCTATTGCCCAGGTTTATAATGCGGCAGCCCCTAACCAGGCAGCAGCACCTCCCTCCTGGCTAGGACCCATCCTGTCCTCTGTCCCAGTGCTGCAGTGAGCTTCTGTGGGGCTCTTGTCCTGGGCTCGGTGATGCCCCCCCACCACGTCCCTGAGGCAGGCTGCTGGCAGGGAGCGGGCCGGAGCCATGCGTCACTGATCACTGCAGCTGGAAGGGGAGGTAAGAGCCCAGCTGAGCGGGCCGGCCAGGGGCTATGCAGGACACAGACCGGTACCAGGACCCAGCTGGTGGGGAACCCCAACTCTGCCTTAGCTTTATGGGAGATGGTCTATGGCCAGTTTCTTCTTTGCTCCCAAGGATGGTTTTAGTTGTTTTCCCATTATCAACATATACGTGGGGGGAGGGGCAATGCCCCCCCATCACCCTCTCTCTCTTCCCATGGCTGTGTTCCATCATTTGCTGCAGAGGCAATACCAACAGTTACATAGTTTTTAGAAGCCGATGTTCAATAATCCATCAAATGCAGATTTGTCTCCCCCACCACTCTGCTGAACGAAACTGAGGACTATCTTCACGCAAGTACTAGTCATCCCTTTGGCTGTTAAAGACAGAGGTACTCGTACACCGGTAACTCATATGGATCAATTATGGCCAAGTATCATGGACATGGTTGTCTGAGCTTAACAAGCCACTGGCTGCCTTGATACTATTGGGCCCTTTAATTAGGATGCTACAGAGATCTCGCTTGCCTAGTATGGTTCCTAAGGGTATTTCTGCACAGCAACTGGGGGATGCAATTCCCAGCTTAGGTAAATGTGAATGTGTTAGCTCAAGCAGAGGGCTAAAAATTACACTTCCCCACTTCTGTGGGGGCATAACCTAAGCCGAAGGCAAACTTAGCAAGAATTGCCTGAGAAAGAGCAGTGGTAATACATGTTCCCAAAAATCTCCTTATTGTACATCACATAACTGCAGTACAAATAGCTATACATATTTATAGCAGTAGACTGGACATCAGCAGAGCTACATTCTCTTTCCAGCTGTTAGTGGTTCCATATATTGCCATAGGAAAGTCATTTAACTTCGGTGTCTCGGTTCACCCATTTGCACTTACTAACCCTCACAAGACTGTTTGCGGACTTTAATGAGATCTTCATGTGCTGTAAGTGATAGAAGTGCAAAACATAACTACAGGCCATGTGACAGCTGACATGCCATCAGACAATTACCTCCACTAACTGTTCTGAGATGTTTAAATTCAAAGGAGAACAGAGTTTGGGACAGCAATGCATCCATTTCAAGCCTATTAACATGGCATCAGACTTTTTAAACATTCTTGGCATGTTAACGTAAGTAAAATCTTCTTGGCTTAAAAAAAAAAACCCCAAACAATCTAATAACTACTAGTAAGTTATGTGAAGCATTTTCCTGCTGGTTCTTTGCAAAGAACCAGCAGGAATGACCTGCTGAGTAGATCTTTGTTTTGCTCTGCATGGGTCAACCCTGAACTCCTGAATCCAGCCAAATCATAGGCCAAGATTTCCCCAGTAAGTAGCACAGGACACAGCCTCATGGGGGGCTTTCACGGACTGACATTATGATCCATAACGCCAACACCTACTGTAACGCTTGGATCAAGATGTCTGTGCAAATGTGTAAAAAGCAACAGAGGGTCCTGTGGCACCTTTAAGACTAACAGAAGTATTGGGAGCATAAGCTTTCGTGGGTAAGAACCTCATTTCTTCAGATGCAAGAAGTGAGGTTCTTACCCACGAAAGCTTATGCTCCCAATATTTCTGTTAGTCTTAAAGGTGCCACAGGACCCTCTGTTGCTTTTTACAAATCCAGACTAACACGACTACCCCTCTGATACTTGTGTGAGTGTGGAATCAGTACCTGACCTCAGGCCTTTTGTGGATTAAGGGAAGGCATCAGATAGGAGACTTTTCAATAGTGAGTCATGCAAACAACTTCCTGTTAAAAATAGTGTAGGATGAGTCCTCCAATAAAACAGGTTTGGTCTCCATTACTTGGGCTATTACCCACTGAATTTGAATTACTGGATTTTCTACTTTGATGTTAAAGATAGACCTAAGCTGCAACTTCGGATTCAGAACAGAACTTCCCCAACAACATTTTGCATCTAGGGCCCTCTCTATCTGATACACAGGTTGTCCTGCACAGTTCCTCAAGAACCTTGACGTATATATTTGCAGCCCAATTTACCCCAGTATCAATCAGTGCAGCTACAGTGGTGACTGTGACTATAGAATCAGGCCCTTGGTGTTTCGATTGGTCAATCTTTATAAACTCAGAGATGTATATTAAAAACATTTGTGCTTGGAGATTTGTTTGCTGGGTGTACAAACAGGGCAGTAGAACTAAATCAATAGAGTAGCTACCAGTTCTGAACTGCTAATTGTCATTAAGATTGTGCTGCTGTTTAACAGTAAAATATAGGGTTACCATACATCCGGATTTTCCCAGACATGTCCGGCTTTTTGGGCTCCAAATCCCCGTCCGGGGGGAAATCCCAAAAAGCCGGACATGTCCGGGAAAATCGGGACATGCGGGGCCAGCGGTGCGGGTGCTCGGGGCCGGCGGAGCGGGGGCTCGGGGGCCGGGCGTGCCGGGCCGGGGGCTCGGGGGCCGGGCGTGCCGGGCGCCGGGCCGGGGGCTCGGGGGCCGGGCCGGGGACCGGGGGTGCTCTGCCGGGGGGCCGGGCACCGGCAGTGCTGGGCGGGCCGGGGGTGCTCAGCCAGGCCCGGGGCCGCTCGGCCAGGCCCGGGGCCGGCACCCCAGGGCCCGAGCCGACCCAGGCTGGAGACGCCGGGGGGGGGGGGGGCAGACTGGGCCGCGCCTCCTCCCCCCACCCGCCCTTACCTGCTTCAGGCTTCCCGCGAATCAAATGTTCGCAGGAAGCAGGGGAGGGGGCGGAGACTTTGGGGAAGGGGCGGAGTTGGGGCGGGGGGGGCGGGGCCCCGTGGAGTGTCCTCCTTTTGGAGGCACAAAATATGGTAACCCTAGTAAACAGCACACTGACTTTTACTACAAACCCAAATCACTTCAGAAGGGCCTCAACAAAACAGAAAAGAGTTCCCCATGTCAGTGCTATCTATCATCAGCATCTTCACAGGATGACTAATTTATTAGCAACATTATAAAAGACCTTATAAACCATTTTATATTAGTTCAGAAGCCTAAACTTGATTGCTATTTGGGATTTCAACTCCAATCATCAAAACCCAATTAGAGATATAAGCACCAAATGCCACTTTTAAAGGAAATATGTTAGTTTCCTAGAAAGTCAATGGATGACATTATCTCACAGCCAGGTCTTTTACATGCGACAAAGCTGATGCCATTTATGGATTAGGCTTTTGTCCTCTACTAACAGGGAATTTGCTATTATTCTTCCTTTTTGTTCTGATCATGCTGTCAAGTCATGCTGTCAAGTTCTGATAAGTGCACTTTTTTGTGCACTTCTTACAATAGTCAAAACAATTAAGGAAAAATAAATTGCTTTTTTAGTTGGACTTGTCACCCCTGGTGTGTGGAATAAGCAACCCAACAGGTCTTTCACTGTTCTAGGGACTCGATTCTGAAAATCTTTACTTCCACAAGTTAGTGGGATTGTTTTGTGTGATAACATCTGAGTCCTGAGAATGCATAAAAATTCACAGGATCAGCTCTTATGATTCCTCCTGGATGCACTTAGCATTGACAGCCAAAAAAAGAAGGGCCTCTCAAAATTATGGTCCAACATGCCTCCCTAACCTTGAAACAATGTAGCAATACTGCACAGAATTAGCCTGCACAACTGAGACTTGAAAATCCACTGCTCAGGAGCCTGCAAGACTTTCAGAGCCATGTACAAGCAAGACAACTGGAACAGATTCCTTGCAAGAACTGGTTCCACTCCGGTGACTGCTGAGCTACCACGCTGACAATGATCAAAGCAAAATCTTAAAAATCCAATAGTTTAGAATGTCAGCATCTTTATACCCTTCCAGCAAACATTATTTGTAGGCCAGCTACATACAGCTTTTCATGTGTCCATGTCCAGCAATATTTATAGCTTTTCATAAGAATGTTCCCCAGGTCCTCACCACTGAAATATTGTTAATGAAGCACCAGGAACATCACAACACCAGGACAGGATTCTCTGCCTGAAAGCAGTAATTGATATTCATTACGCACAATCAGCACCTTTCCTCATTTAAAAAAAAAAAACAAGACCAAGTTTATGTTCCCCTGTTAAAGAGGACAGAAATACCTATCGCCCGGAGAGGTGCACAGCACATACAACATTCAAATGCATCACAGCTCATCTCACCATCAGGCCCTTTGAAAGCACCTGGTGAGGAGCAGGAATTACTGGCACATTCCTTCAGACATAGAAGAGGATGCGTCTCAAATCTCTCCTTCAGGTCTTTGAGTTCTCCAAAGCAAAGGCTGTAACTTCATATGTGTTTGTACAACACCTAGCTCAGTGGGGCCCAGATCCTGACTGGAGACTTTGGGCACTACCCACACAGCAAATATTAACAAGCATTTCCTATTTAAAATGGGAAACAATTTGATACACGCCGTATAAAACATCCAGGAGAAATAAAGATCTAGATTGTTGCCAATTATGTCTTTCTTTATCAGCAATATCCCTCCCCAAACGCCAGACACTGGTCCTTTTATCCATCAAGCTTGTTCCACTGATGAAACATGAGCTGGAAAAAGTCCTAGTTATTTTCCCTGCATCCCTTTTGCTGCAGTATGCTCTCTCATGACAATTAGCTGACAAACATACACGCTGATGTTGTTCCTACACTAAAATACACAACTTTTTTTCAAAAGTAAAGAATTGTATAAAAACGTGCACATTACAGATAAGCATATATCACAGCTATAGTTAATGGTCAGTGTTTCTATCCTGACTATAAACATAGTTTAACAGACCTAACTAGGAAGAAAATGCAACAAAGAGACCTGTGGCACCTTAAAGACTAACAAATGTATTGGAGCATAAGCTTTCGTGGGTGAATACCCAGTAGGAAGAAAATGTTATTGATCTTCATCCAGCGAAAAGTAGCTCATTTCTCTCCTCTCCAGCATAGGATAATGAAGTTTATTTACTGCCAGATTCTGCCACCGATACTAATGCTGAAAAGCACCTTACCCCTCCAGTAGGCTCACTGAAATCAACAGGACCAAGGCATAAAGACTAAATCAAAGAATAAAGTCCGAAGTGGCAGAATCTGTCCCTTAACTATTACAGTGTTTATTACATCTTGTTTAGTTAGCTGCTCCCCACAGTAGTTATAATAGTTGGAGCAGACGTTATTTCCCCATCAAGTTATTGCATGGGAGGGAATAATGCTCCAAAAGATTAAACAATTAATTTTTTATGTACCAATTTTCTTTATGCACAATGGGTCATTAGTATACAGAGCGATCAGCAATAAGCTTTCTGTATCACCAGGTGCTTTTATCCAACTGTAAAGCATATGTTAGACATCTGTCAGTATCTAGGCAAGATAGCCTCAACACCACATACAAGAATATCACTTCGTTGTTTTCTTTTCATTGCAATGTAAGAATCAGGGGTGAGTTTTGATAATACTGCTAGTGAATTTTTCTTGCATAGGCCCTAAGTATCAGAAAAAATTCTTATTACAAATATTTATGTTACCTGTAATAGATCATTATAACGATAGATTTTAGGAATAGCAGGAACCAGAAAATAATAATTTTTTGCTCATATTTTTAAACAATTACAGTACCTTTAGAGTACTGGTATGTTTGATGCCAAATTTTCAGAATTTTTTTTTTAAATAGTTGCAATCTCGGCAGTTCATACCACATTTATCCACTGATAAAAAAAATAAAAAATCTTGTGTATAAATTTCAGTTAATCCAACAAAAACCATTTTTGGCTAACAAATCAGATAAAGGCTTTCACAGGTGATCACTCAGTCTAAGACTACAGTACAATGCATCAAACCCAGGTCCAGTGTTACCTGTACAGGAAAGGTGGAATTCATCTCAGTACAGAAAGCCCATGAAAGTCCCTCTATATCACATCATGCCCCCACGTATTCCTTTAGGCTGCAATATATGCCAGAGTGCAAGGCTAGCAAAAGGATTACAGACCACTCATCATAATCAGAAGGTTTCAGTAATTCTTGTACCCACCCTGTGCTCAGCCATAGTGAGCATGTTGGTATAACAAGCAACTGGTAGACTGTGGGATCACAATACTTGGCTTAAAAACAACTTTGCTAACCCTTGCAGTTAAATGTAAATGGAAGGCTCTCCTAAAGAAAGACATTTGGTATATGGTGAAGAACCTTAAACAGCTGAAATGGGAAGGAGGAGAATGAAAAACAAAACCAAACAACTGTCGTATAACACCATATTTACAGTTTTCCGGTCTTTCCCTACAAAAAATCTCCCCTAGAACAATGTAAACCAAGAGTGTTAAAATGGGAACATATGTCACTCTCCCATTGCTAGTATTCTAATATTGACAGGTCTGCTTCAAGAACATAAAAGAGGTCTCATGCGGGGCAAACTTTTTTTTTATGGTGTAGTTTATCATCATCCTCATGGTGAAAATTTCACAGGGGACAAGAAACTCCATTAGAGCCCAGTCACAAAGTTTTCAGCCAATCATCCCATCTTGGACATCCATCAAAGGTCAGGATCATCCATACAGAGGCTGAGGGCCCCATACTTTTTCCTGATCCCCAGACATATTTCAGTCCCTGTAACACTTCCTGCTGGCTGCAACCCTCAGCCCATTACCTTCTGGGATAAAAGAATGGGCGGGAAAAGTTTAAACATAGTGGAGGAACAAAACAAGTCAGCATGACTTTCCTTGGGTAATTTCAGTGTGGTTCTGGGAAAGGAAAGCATGGTCCATGGAATCTCCCTAGTCCAGTTTCTCCTGACTCGCAGAGTCCAACCCCTGTAGCACATCCATAGAAGTAGAGGAACTTCATAGGGCTTAGGAAGGGGCAAGGTCAAACCACCAGCACTCTCCTGCCCCTACCTTCAGAAGTGAAAGAGTATCTAGTCAGATGTGTGGGGGATAAGCCCACTCAAACACCACCTACTGTTTACATCTTTCCTTGAATATCGAGCACAAACTTTAAGTAAACCAAAAACCAAACAGCAATGTCTGCAAACACACCCTCCCCCCAACACAGATACACACTATGTGCACCTATTTACAGTGTTGGCTTCCACACAAAGTTTATATAGGATAGAATACGTATCAATAATGTGACTGGCTGTGAAACCGAGAGAGGACAACCCCACTCCAAACTGATTTATTTAAAAAAAAAAAAAGTGTTAAATTTCTCTCTTTTAATAGAATACCCACCATATATGATGGGGTTAAAACAGCAGCATTTCATGGATTTTAATAATTTTACTTTATGTTGCTTTGCCTAGTTTTACTTACAATTACTTATTTCTGGAATTTATAAGTTGTTTTATTTTGTTTTGCTTAGAGATTGTTAATGAAACCTGTTGGGTATACAGGTCATAATTCTTATGTTACTACTTATGCTGATATATACCAAAGCTAAAGTGTTTTGCTCGTCTGGTCTCATGAGACACATCTTATTTCTGAGAAAATCCCATGGAGGGCATACAACATTCATTCACTCCAGCAGACAGCACAGACAATATAAGCCAAGAGACTCAATCTAAACTAGACAGCATCATTAAGCTGTCCCCATTTCAGTTCATTTTATATTGACAAGGCTTCTTTTTAAAAAAAAAGTTTTATTTTTTAAGAAACCCTATGTAGGTGCCTGATGCAATAAAAACAAAGTAGGAATCATGAGCCTCTGTCCCCTCCCCTTCTGTGCTACAGAAAAGGAGGGTATCAAGGTTTTGTTTTTTAAACTATAATAGGAGGATTGTTACAAGTTGCTGAGTTGGTTCCCCCTCAAAAAATGCTGCCTAAATCTCTTTCTGGCGGTTATTTCAGTGAGACTCTGTCCTTCCCCAGTGCAAACAGTAGCTAGCCTGCTGCGGGTTTCCCAGGTAGACTCAATGACTCTCACACACCCCACCTGTATGGTAAGGAACAAACACCCTCAGTGCCAGGCAAGGGACCGTCCACATTTCCTACATGATCCAACAATCTGAGGACAGGGCTGTGGCCCAGCCTGCTTCCCCAGGTCAGCACGGAGGAAGATACAGGGGCATTTTGCTTTAGAGCCAGCAAAGCAAATAGCCAGAATACTAAATGTAAAGACTGTCAACAACACATACCGCTTGCTTGCAACTGTTTGGGAAGTGTCACCAGTCCCCTAACCTTTCATGTGACAACTGCAGCAACAACTCTGACATTTCCCTTCCTCTGCACACCTGTTCCGGGCTGTTCCCCGCCTACGGCTCAGCCCAACCTTTGCATAGTTACCTGATCCTGCCAAGTTCGGCGGAAACCGACAAGCCTTTTCCTTCTAAACTTAACCTGCCCTCTTCCCCAATATTAATTAAATCAGGTCTGTAGCACCATAAATTTACACACCGCTTTATAGGAAAATGTGACTGATTCATGGTAACTTGGCTTTTATACCGATTAATACTCCCGGAGCCCCCACACTCAATTACTTGCAGCCGCTTCTCCCACATCAGCCTTTTAGAGGTTTGCTTTTAGAGATAATAAAAGGTCCCCCATAAACAGTGTCACCACGATGGTCCTGCAGAAACGGCCCGGGGGGGGCAGCAGAGAAGAAGAAGGGTCTGCTAGGACGGGAGGGGGAGCCATGCAGTGCACTGGGAGATGGCCCTGCAGAATGGGGTGGGTGGAGAGATGCAGGGGCGAAGGGGCAATAAAGTGGGGGAGCGGAGGAGGGAACGGCATGGAGGGTATTACAGGCGGGGGGCATGGTCCAGCTAACAGCAGCGAGCCTGCAGCTGGCGTGGAGGAAGGAGCTGGCCCTGGAGAGCAGGGGGAGAGCGCACGGGGGGCAGAGGCAGGAAGTTTCTCTAGGGGCAGGTGCCGCACGTGGGGGGCAGCGCGGGGCCACACTACAGGCCCCGGCGGGCCCCGGGCCTCAGGGAACAGGCAGCGAGCGGCTCCCCGGGGAGGCCGAGAGGGGCCGTGCGGGTGCCCAGCTCACAGCAGCGGAGAGAGGCCGCCAGGTGCGGGGCTCCAGGTAAAATGCTGCCGCCGCCCTCTCGTCTCACAGCAACAGAAGTTCCGATCGGCTTTAAAACCCGCAGCGCTGCGCACCCCCAGCGGGCAGCCTCCCGGCCAGACTGGGGAGGGGCGCCCTAGGCACCCAGCAGGAGCCCGGCTCGGGTGTCCAGGAAGGGCAGAAAACTAACGCAGCCGGTAACAAGGCGCCAGCTCCCGACCCCCCCGCTCCCAGGGGCTGCGGGGGGCGCGGCCAGCAGCGAGCCCCGGAGACTCCCCGAGGCGCGCACGGGTGGCGGGCAGGGGGCTCCCGGGGGGTGTTATAGTCTCCGATTCAAAGGCCGCCGCGGGTCAGCCCGGGACTCCCCGCCCCGCTCACCTTGGTGTAGAGCTCGGAGACCGACATGTCCTGGCCGGGACCCGGCGCAGGGCGCAGCCGGGGATGGAGGACGCGGTAAGCCGGGGGAGTTCAGCCCCTGAGCATCCAGCCCAGCCGCGAGGCTGCTAGCGCCGAGGGTCCCGGCTCACACGGGGCCGGGCGACATGGCTCCGGGCCACGGGGCTGCAGGGAGCGTCCTCAAATCTCCGCCCCGGGGCTTCTCCCGCTGCGCAGCCGGACGCGACCTTCGCACCCGCCGCCGCGGCTGAAGTTATTTATCAATCCGAGGAGGAGGCGGGTGGAAGCGGCAGGTCCAGCTCCGCCTCGCACGCCGCTCCCAGCGCAGGTATGGGGAGGTGCGGGGGAGCCCGGAGCCTGCTGGCCCAGGTCGGCAAGCTGCGAAGGGGAGCGAGCCGCGCGCCCAGCCCGGCTCCGCTTCTGCTCCCAGGTGCCGCGGGTGGGACTGGGACCGGCACCGGCACCAGCTGCGTCCACAGCTCCCGGGCGCGCTCTCTCTGAACAGGGCGGGCACCTAGGCGAGGGCCGCCACCTGCTGGCCAGAGCACAGCCCCCTCCTTCCTCCTGAGAGGGCAGGGAGCCCCAGCCAGGCCCTGCGGTGCGTGGCGGTCCCCTCCCGCCCCCACCGGGGGAGCCAGCAAAATGGAACGAGTGGGGGAAGTGGCTTGAAATAATGGAGGGAGGGTCCGTTCTTTGCCATGTGAAAAGTTTTGCCGCCTAACCCCGTTTGCCGTTTCACACGTCGCGGTCACGTTTGGATCGCTGAGGTTCAAATGGAAGTGGAAGGATTGTCCCTGCCCAGAGGTGCTGGAACTAGGGGTGTTGGGGGTGCTGCTGCACTCCCTGGCTTGAAAGGGTTCCCATCATATACAGGGTTTACAGTTTGGTTCAATGGCTCTCAGCACCCCCACTGTACAAATTGTTACAGCACCCCCTGCCTGTCCCTGCCTCCAGCAGAGACGGTTCCACCCAAACTCTGCCCACTGCTAAGCCTGTCCTGGGAAGGTCTACCTCCCCAGCAGGGCCGGTGTAGCACCACAAAGTGCTCCCCTCCCCTTTTGCTACTGGGAGCGGTTTCTGCCACGCAGCATAGCAGTTTGGTAAACTGTTTGTTAAATTGCTACTGCCTGTCCATGGGGTTGCGAATCAGGAGGGGATGGGGTATGTGGTCAAAAACGATCCCGATCTGCTTCCTGACCGGAGTGGCCATTCATTGCATCATTGCATTCGTGAAAGGGGAGGTAGTGTTGTGGCCCCTTTTCATTTTTTCCACTGGCTTCTCCTTGCTTAGTTCCAAGAACTGGGCTGCTCATGCACCTGTCACTGGTCCAGGGATGGGGTTGTGGTGGAAAACACTCCCGGTCTGCTTCCTCCTGGCTAATGTGCCAAATTGATCTGTTGCATGATTGAGGCATACTGTTTCACTTTTTTGTGTGTGAATCCGTGAAAAGGGAGGTAAGGTTTGGGGGAACGGAGCATGCCCCTGAGCCCAAGGTGAGACCACAGTGGCCCCTTTTCATTTTTTCCACTGGCTTCTCCTTGCTTAGTTCCAATGACTGGGCTGCTCATGCACCTGTCACTGGTCCAGGGATGGTTGCAAAACGGGAGGGATGGGGTTGTGGCGGAAAACACTCCCGGTCTGCTTCCTCTGGGGGGATGGTTGCAAAACGGGAGGGATGGGGTTGTGGTGGAAAACACTCCCGGTCTGCTTCCTCTGGGAGGATGGTTGCGAAACGGGAGGGATGGGGTTTGTGGTTGAAAACACTCCCAGTCTGCTTCCTCCTGGCTAATGTGCCAAATTGATCTATTGCATGATTGAGGCATGCTGTTTCACTTTTTTTTGTGTGAATCCGTGAAAAGGGATTTTTTTTACTTTACTCTTCCAATTTGCATCATATACAAAGCAATTTTTGGGGCCCCTTCCATTAAAAAAAAGTTGCAATACTCTAGTAACATGTATTTGGAAATGTAAAAAATAACCAGTGAAATACATTCAAAAATTAATTTGTAATAATTTGAAAATACACTAAATCCAACATTTGAAAACATTAAATGCTTTAATAGGATGTAGACATTTGCAGTTACATAATGGGCTCTCACTGGGTGATGGTGATGGTTGGTGCAAAAGGGCTGTCGCTGCCTGGGGGTGGTCTACAAGGACCCCTAGGTCCTTCTCCTCTTCCGTTACTTCTAACCAATGCGTCCCCAGCTTGTAACTAAAATTGTTGTTAGTCATCCCCAAATGCATCACCTTACACTTTTCACTATTAAATTTCATCTTATTTCTGACACTCCAATTCACAAGCTCATTCAAGTCTCCCTGCAGAATATCCCTATCCTCCTCCGAATTTACAACGCCTCCCACCTTCGTATCATCCGCAAACTTTATCAGCCCACCCCTGCAATCGGTTCCGAGGTCAGTTATAAATAGATTGAATAAAATGGGTCCCAAAACTGAACCTTGAGGCACTCCACTAGTAACCTCCCTCCAACCTGACAGTTCACCCTTCAATACGACCTGCTGCAGTCTCCCCATTAACCAATTCCTTATCCACCTCTGGATTTTCATATCAATCACCATGTTTTTCAGTTTAACCAATAATTCCTCATGGGGTACAGTATCAAACGCTTTACTGAAATCCAGGTATATTCGGTCCACCGCATTTCCCTTATCTAATAAGTCCGTTACTTTCTCAAAGAAGGAGATCAGATTCGTTTGGCACGATCTGCCCTTCGTAAAACCATGTTGTAATTTATCGCAATTGCCACTAACCTCCAGGTCCTCAACTAGTTTCTCTTTCAGAATTTTCTCTAGCACCTTGCACACTACAGATGTTAAACTAACAGGCCTGTAGTTACCCGGATCACTTTTTTTCCCTTTCTTGAAAATAGGAACCACATTAGCTATTCTCCAGTCTAACGGGACCACCCCCGAGTTTACAGATTCATTAAATATTATCGCTAATGGGCCTGCTATTTCCCGCGCCAATTCCTTGAATATTCTCGGATGAAGATCGTCCGGTCCTCCCGACTTAGCCCCATTAAGGTGTTCGAGTTTTGTTTCTACCTCGGATACGGTAATCCCCCATCCTGAATGCCCCTCTGTAATGGTGCTAGTAACCCTAATACCTTCATTGGCCTCATTAAACACCAATGCAAAATATTCATTGAGATATTGCGCCATGACTAGATTATCTTTAATCTCCTCGCCGGCAATAGTCTTCAGTGGTTCCACTTCTTCTTTCTTTGCTTTCTTCCTATTTATATGGCTGTAAAACCTCTTACTGTTGCTTTTAATTCCCCTCGCTAGGTCCAACTCTACACGGCCTTTGGCCTTTCTCACTCTGTCTACATTCTCTGACTTCACTAAGGTAAGTTTCCTTGCTGATCACTCCCCTCTTCCACTCTTTGTACGCTTTCTGTTTTTTCCTAATCGCCCCTTTGAGTCGGTCGCTCATCCAGCTCAGTCTAAATCTCTTGCTTAGTAATCTTTTTCCCTTTTTTGGGATACAGGCCTCTGACAGCTCATGCATCTTTAACTTGAAGTAATCCCAGGCTTCTTCTGCCTTTAGATCCATTAATATGTTTGCCCAATCCACTTCCCTTACCAGTCCCCTTAATTTGTTAAAATTGGCCTTTTTAAAATTATAAACCCTAGTCTTTGACTTAATTCTGTTACTCCTTCCATTTAGTTTAAACCGAATTAGCTCATGATCACTGGAGCCCAAATTGTCCCCTACTACCACTTCCTCAACGAGGTCCTCACTACTTACCAGAATCAAATCTAAAATGCCCCCCCCCTCGTCGGTTCAGCTACCACTTGATGAAGGAATTGATCCGCAAGCACATCTAGGAACATCTGAGCCCTATTATTGCTACTAGCGTTTGTTCCCCAATCTATATCCGGGAAGTTAAAGTCCCCCATAATTATACAGTTTCTATTAGTATTTACTTCTCTAAACACATTAAATAGTTCCTTATCCATATCCTGGGTCGATCCCGGCAGTCTATAGCACACCCCAAGCACTATCCCCGGAGAGGCTCTAGTAGTCCTTTTACCCAGTGTGAGTATTGCCCAGACGGACTCTGTGTTATCTATTCCATCGACTATTATTTCTTTACAGCTTATTTCACTATTGACATACAATGCCCCCCCCCACCTTTACCTTTGTCCCGGTCTTTCCTAAACAGCGCATACCCCTCCATACCTGTGTTCCAGTCGTGACTGCCAGCCTGGCTGATTGCACCCCCAAGGGCCGGAGTTATCCTGCCCCAGGACAAGCTGTGGCTGCGCTGCCGGCTAGCCTGGCAGACACAGTCACCTCCCATCAGTGCTGGGTATTGTGGCTGGGGGTTAGGGTGTGGGAGAGTAGGTCTCTAGTGGGTCTGGGGGGGTGCTGTGCAGTGAGGGGTGGGAAGATCTGTGTGTGTTGGGGCACTGGGAAGTGTGCAGGGTCTGGGTGGGGCACTGTGCAGTTGTGGCAGTGGGGCGGTGGGGGGCACTGGGCAGTGAGGGAATCTGCGGGGGGGCTCTGGGCGGGGAGGGGCAGGGCACTGTGCAGTTGTCGGAGGGCTCTGGGGGGTCTACAGCTAGGGGGCACTGGGCAGTGAGAGGATCTGGGGGGGTTCAGAGTGGTCTGTGGGAGGGCACTGGGCATGGGGGTTTGTGGGGGTCTTTTCACGTATTCACACACAAAAACGTGAAACAGTGCGCCTCAATTGACCAATAGAGATCAATTTGGCACATTAGCCAGGAGGAAGCAGACCGTGAGTGTTTTTGACCACAAACCCCATCCCTCCTGATTCGCAACCCCATGGACCAGTGACAGGTGCATGAGCAGACAAGTCATTGGAAATAAGGAAGGCGGAAGCCAGTGGAAAAAATGGAAGGGGCCACTCTGGTATGACCTTCGGCTCAGGGGCATGCTAGCCAGGAGGAAGCAGATCGATGAAAGGGGCCACTCTGGTCTCACCTTGGGCTCAGGGGCATGCTCCGTACCCCCAAAGCTTACCTCCCTTTTCACGGACTCACACACAAATACGTGAAACAGCGCGCCTCAATCGTACAATAGATCAATTTGTCACATTAGCCAGGAGGAAGCAGATCGACCAAAGGGGCCACTCTGGTATCACCCTTGGGGTCATGGGCCCGCCCCGAAGGGGAAGAAGCATGATGGGAGCACAGGGCCGGGCTGGCCAGTGTGCGTCTGGCAGCTCCCGGTTTGTAAACAGTGCCATTGTACTGGGCTGGGTGGAGCAGGATTGTTCCTGCCGTGCCATGACCCATCTCCCATTGCCCCCGGCCAGCCCGTCGCTTTGAGGACTCTGCCCCCCATGCCCCATGTCCCCATTTCCCCCCTGGGGGACCACAAATATGTTTAGCACCAGGCCCACAAAAAGTTAATCCATCCCTTTTTGGGGTGCAGGCTCTGGGATGGAGTTGGGGTGCAGGAGGGTTGCAGGCTATAGGTAGTTTGGGTAGTTTGAGTGAGGGGTGCAGGCTCTGACCTGGGGCATGGGATTGGGGTACAGGAGGGGGTGCAGACATGTGGGCTCTGGGAGGGAGTTAGCAACTTAGCATGTTATATAAGAGAAATGAACTGCAGTGATTTCATATAGGCATAGAAACTGATAGAAGACACTTTTACATATTCAAAATGTGAGAGGCAGAGTTGGAGGGAGGGGGTGTCTGTACAATATTTCACCGCATTCAGTCTCCTGGCTGGATCAGTAACGTAGCCATGTACAGGGCTGCCCAGAGGATTCAGGGGGCCTGGGTCAAAGCAATTTTGGGGGCCCCTTCCATAAAAACAGTTGCAATACTATAGTAACATGTATTTTGAAATGTAAAAAATAACCAGTGACATACATTCAAAAATTAATTTGTAATAATTTGAAAATACACAAAATACATTATTTAAAAACATTCAATGCTTTAATGGTATGTATACATTTGCAATTACATAATGGGCTGTTGCTGGGTGATGGTGATGGTTAGGATGGGGTCGGGGGGGGGGGCCCACACCTTACCATGGCGCTTACCCCCTCTCCTGGAGCCTCAGTGTGCTGCGACCAGGAGCGGCCCCGGACCGCGTTGGAGCCACTGCGCTGCAGTGCGCCAGGGCCGCTCCCGGACGCGGCACGCTGAGACACCGGGGGAAGACGGAGGCGGGGGCAGCCTCCGACATATTTGTGGGGGCCCCTGAGGAAAATTGCCCCACTTGCCCCCCCGTCTGGGCGGCCCTGGCCCTGCAACACTTGTATAGGATAGAGAGGAGCTGCGGTGATTAAGCTTTGACAGGCTAGGAATTGGAGGCCTGTGCCTTTAAGACCCCAGCCCCAGGAACCCGCCCCCTGCTCCGAGGCTGACATGCAGCGTCCCTGTGAGAACAACAAAAACAGCCTCTGCCCCCCCACACCCCTAGATTAGCGAGCACAGTGGGTGGCTCATCCCACGGGGTCACTGTTCCCCCCCCTCCCCCTCCCCCTCCCTAAACGGGGGTTTTGTACCCGCACGGGGTCTGGCAGTGTCTCCCCTCCCCCGCTTAACCCCGGCTCTCACCCCCCACCACCAATTTTTGCCCTTCAGCCCCTCTTCTGCCGCTAGCTACAGTAGCTTGAACCCCCCAGGCCAGTAAAATTCTGCCCCCTGCTCAGACCCTGACAGCCCCCCGCTGCGCTGTGCCCCCCTTAATCCTTTTAAACCCCCCCAAAGAGGAGGTAGCAAATCGTTGGCAGAGAGAGGGCAGTGGCTACAACGAAGGTTACTGGGCATGCTCAGTTCGACTGAGCATGCTCAGTACACCCAAAGTAGCAAAACGGGAGCGGGAGCACTTTGTGGTGCTACACCTGCTCCAGGGATTTTGCCACCCCAAGCGGGGGGGAAAAAAGCCTCCATTGGCAGCAGTTCCAGCGCTGCTCTCTTCTTCGGTGGCACTTCAGCAGCAGGTCCTTCCCTCCGAGAGGAACCGAGGGACCCGCTGCCGAATTGCCGCTGAAGAACCCGATGTGCCGCCCCTGGGCTGCCCCAAGCACCTGCTTGCTGAGCTGCTCCCCAGGCACCCAGGCTGTGTTTGGGGAAATTGTTTTTGTTCGTTTTGGGGGTTGGATGGTCCAGTAAATGTTATTGGGAAGGGTTTGGGGGAGGGTTGTTTGGTTTTGATTTTTGTTTTTTGGTTGAGGGTTGTGGGGTTGTTGTTTTTTGCTTGGTTGACACCCCACCCCCCAACCCCCCCATCATGGAACACCATGGTAAATAGCTGGAAATAAACCGATTTTGTGCCTGGTCCAGCAAATCTTGCAAAAGCTGTCCTAAACAATCTCTGCCTTAGGGTGACCAGACAGCAAATGTGAAAAATCGGGACGGGGGTGGGGGGCTAATAGGAGCCTATATAAGAAAAAGACCCAAAAATTGGGACTATCCCTATAAAATCGGGACATCTGGTCACCCGACTCTGCCTAGAGTGGCTTTTACCACTGCCTCCTAAGCATAGTTCAGTAGACAAAAAGCCTGAACCTGCTCTCTCTTAAAATTAGTGTAAAGAAACCAGGATTAACTACTCTACAATGAGTGATGTTACAATAGCATAAACTATTGTGAGAGATGAATCAGGGCCTGCTCTTTAGAAAGCACCAGATTGCATCAAATGGCAAGTTTTTTTTTTTTTTTTAATCCAATGTGGGAAGGATGATACCTGTGAGATGCTGCCTAAATTATCTTTATACCCCCACAGCCCACACAAATTATTCAGTTGAATGTTGCTGATGTGTCAATTTTTTTATACTAATAAACAAGGTAGTAATGTAGTAACTAGCCATCTATTTATATTACAGCCTTTATCATGATAAATTTGTATCTAAAATGAGCAGGGTTCCTCTGCTGGGTCTAATAAGGTGCATTTGAGGGCTCTAGTATCATTAGCCAGAATGCTCTCTCTCTTTCATTTTCTCCTTCCATCTCATTTTGAATTTTGTTTATTTTCCCCTGATAACCAACCATTCTAAAAGCAGTATAGGCCCACTGAAAACTGCCTCTTGGCTGCTTGATTCTATATTGAGCCAGTACTTTTTAAGGAAAGTAATTTTCCTATCACTCTTTCTTAAAATTACTAAAAAGCAACAGAGTCCTGTGGCACCTTATAGACTAACAGACGTTTTGACGTCTGTTAGTCTACAAAGTACCACGGGACTCTTTGTCGTTTTTACAGATCCAGACTAACACGGCTACCCCTCTGATACTTAAAATTACTAGTAAGTGATAAGTCTTTGCCTTTCAATCTCCTTATCTGAAGATATCCTCTCACAGTTCTCAGTCTTGAGTCTCATGCTCCCAGCACCAGACATGGCTGAACTCCCCTAACTCTGCCTCAAAGGCTTAAAAGTCTTGTGTTAGTGGTAGGGTGACCAGACAGCAAATGTGAAAAATCGGGATAGGGGGTGGAGGTAATAGGAGCCTATATAAGAAAAAGACCCAAAAATCGGGACTGTCCCTATAAAATCGGGACATCTGGTCACTCTAGAGTGGAGTTCTGCCCTTTCTCATACTGGGAGCATGAGATCAGTGACTGAGAACCCTGTGATGGCAATCTCTTTAAAGAAATATTGTAATTCCTCCAATATGGCACTGAAATAGTTCAGCAGGAATGGTGTAGGGCTTCTGCCCACTCTGGTGTTGCTGGGCAGTGGTGGCACTGCTCCAGGGTTGATCTCAAGAGGTTGAAGGATGGGCCTGTTTCTGACTCACAACGGGAGGTGAGACGGGTCTTCCTTGTTCTGGGAGGCGAATGTCAACAGCAGTACTGGGTGTCAGCCTTGAGCTGCCAAGTAAAATATGTTTTATGGCCCCATACAGGCGTGGCCTGAACTGACTCCACGTGCTTTCATCAGAAGAGCTGAAGTTTTGGTAACAGCATACAGATCTGGGCTTATGGGACAAATGATTCCAACTAATCCTCTTCAGAAACAAAACTAAGCCACCTAGCTTGAGAATTGTAATATTCAAGGTGCCACATTCATCCCTGGTATAAGCAAGTGCTACCAGTGGCTCCAATGGAGTTATGCCCACTTACTTTAAGATCGTGTGTGGCCCAAAGGGCTGCTAGGTGTGTCACCATTTTGTCCTGCTGACAGTCAGAGTGCAGCAGTAGCATCCAGAGTTAAAGTTTACTTCCTCTATTAATCCTAAAGGGAATGGCAGGTACTGTAAAATAGGGGAGAGGCTCTCAATGACAATGGAAAGATCTTCCAATTGCCTCCCCGATAAGAGGCCTGTGTAGCATTTCCTTATGGAGGAAGCATGGTCTAGTGGTTAAAGCAGCAGATGGGGAAGGAGAAGATTGGGGTTTCCAACCCAGCTCTGCTATTGACTCACTATTGGACCTTAATAATAATGATACCTAGCTCTTTTCTAGCACTTCTCATCAGTAGATCTCAAAGCACTTTACAAAAGAAGTCAGTATCATTACTGTTGTTTTACAATATGGGGAAACTGAGGCATAGATCGGGGAAGTGATTGCCCTAGGTCATCCAACAGGTCAGTGGCAGTGCCAAGAAGAGAACCCACCTCTCCCAAGTCCCAGTCCAGTGTTCTATCAATGAGGCTACAGACAAGTGACTTAGTCTTTCTGTGCCTCAGTTCTCCCACCTGTAAAATACAGACACCTTTGTAAAGTGCTTTGAGCTTCTCAGATGACAGGCACTAGTTAAATGAAACTATTAGAACGTACTATTATTTCCTCAGGAAAGGAGCATAGACTACTGGGCGAACAACAATACTGTGAATCTGCGGTGCTGCTACCAGCTCTTCCACTGACTTGCTGGGTGACCTGGGGCAAGCCACTGAGCTTTTCCATACTTCAATTCCCTCCACTGTAGAATGGGGATAATAAAATGCATCTTGCAGGAGTGTTGTAAGGCTTAATTAATGGGTGGAAAATGCTTTGAGAGCCTGGGAAGGAAGATGCTATGGAAGTGTAAAGTATTATTAATTTTCATTGCAAAGACTTTGCATATGGGGACAAATAATGTGCTTATTAGGACTTGTGCTCTGCCACGGTTGTTTACTCCTTCACTAACTGCAGGGAACTTTCTTTAAACCACTGTAGATGGTGTGATTTGCTGCATTGCCTCAGTATATTGCCTTCATTTAATATATTGACAGTGTCTCACCACCGCAAACATTTGAGTTTACTGTCTTCTCCCTTAACTCCTCATCCCTTGAGGCAATGCAAATTCCTTTCTTTTCCTTAGCAGCAACACCTCATCCTGTTCTTTAATCCTGCCCTTCGCACAATTGCTGCATCTGAGTAGTATGCAGAGAGCCTTCACAGCATATTCTGATGTTTCAGCAAGGCTGGCAGCTGGGAAAAGTGAGCACAGTAATGCTGCTGTGAATAAAGTAATGCAGGAGCTTCCCATCTCAAACACATTCTATATGGAGCTTTGGTCTGCCCTCTTCTGGGCTGCTTCAGTGTCTGCAGCGCTCTTTATTTTGTCCCACACTTTGAAAGGGATGTGTCAGTGGATGGCACTCTTTGTCCTTCAGCCTTTTGTATTACCTGGCAGGCCCCAACTGCAAGGAGAAGTGGCCACATACGGAGGCGAAACATGTTTTGAGAACTATGAATTTACATTCCAAAGAAGGGATCACAACACCACACCTCTGGCCAGCCCCTCTCAGAAGTCCAGAGAACCCGGGCCACTTCCAGCTTGGGGCCCTTAGCCGTAATAAAAATAAGGTAAATTACGACACATGAAATTAAACAAAATAAGGCACCAAAAAAAAAAAGACATAATTTTAATATTTCTCTTATTTGCTTAAATTTGCAGCTCTAAGCTGAGAGAGAGTGTCACATTTTGGTCCGATAGGGGTGCGCATAAAAACAAGTTGCAAAACTAATCAAATGCCAAAAAATTAACAAGTGTCTAAATTTGAGGTCCCTTTTGAGCTTGAGGCCCAGGCCAAATGGCCCTCCTGGCCCCCCCTCCTCTGATTGGCCCTGGCTCACCAGGTAGGATTTTAAGACTGAAGGGACCAAATCCAACAATCCATGCTCCTGACAGCGACAGCTAGGGTGACTAAACAGCAAGTGTGAAAAATCAGGACGGGGTGGAGGGGTAATAGGAGCCTATATAAGAAAAAGACCCAAAAATCGGGACTGTCCCTATAAAATCGGGACATCTGGTCACCCTAGCGACAGCAGTAGCTGTGGTCCTTTATGATAGCCTGAGCAGAGAGCTGGGTGTCAGCATGGCTGAGTTCTAGACTTATCTGTGCCACTCAAGGCACATCTACATTGGGTTTTTTTAACCATTATGCTAATGTGGCTGCAGCAGTGTAACCCCCTACTGTAAATATGCTGCAGGAGTGTAGTGTGGAAGCAGAGAAAGAACTGACAGGAAGGAACTGCAATGCATGACAGTTAGTTAGCAAGAGTCAGGCTAACTGTAACCCTAATAACGCGAGATTTGTAGAAGCGAGGATTGTGTGAGGTGAGTGGGAAAGAACTGTGTGAGAAGTTGTTGCGACCTTGTGTAGATAATGTGTAGAAAATATTGTATGTAGGCTAGAGTCAAAACAAGTGAGGAAAAATAAGATCTCAAGATGGCCTATGTATAAACAAAATGCAGCTGTTGCTTGTTATTGTCTGTAATGAAAGGTATAAATATTTGCTGTAATTGTTTACCTGTAGAGAGACCTACTTAGCTCTCTCCCTCTGCGCAATTGTTGATAAAGCATCTGACTTGCTGTACCCAAACAAAAAGTGAGAACTCTGTTTTTCTCCGACAGTAGGTAGACTGGAATTGCACCAACATGGCTTACTCCACTGTGGGAATTAAATGGGGGCAGTATATTTGATTCATGCCCTGTATTTTTTTTTTTTTTTTTTGGTAATGCATTTTGTGATTCTCATGGAAATCCAGATTAATATCCATCCTCCTATTTGAAACTCTGCCTTAGATGAATTTGAATAAATTGCAAGTGTACTACCAAATGCCCTCTCTAATGTAAACTCCACTTACTCTTGCTCCTCCATTAAATCAAATATGGAAAAGAAATATGAAATACAAGCATATTTAAGAACAAGAATTAAGATGAAGGGGGGGCAGAGAATGTCCCAGATGCAAAGCACAGCTAGTCCCAGGAAATATAGATTAGTGCAATACATAATTTTAAATCGAGTTTATTATTCTTTAAAACTTTAAGTAAAAAAAAAATCAGAAATTTGTCATAAAGTGCTGACTTACAGGAAATTGTCTTTTCCATCTGGTGTAGGAAGATAAAAATTTCTTTCCACTCTGGAATCAAACCTTTACACTTTGTTTTGAGGATGTCTGATGTGAACGTCGAGCTTAACCCTTAAACAGCATCTTGAGAAACCATCTCTTGAACACTCGGGAAGGATAGGGTGACCAGATGTCCCATTTTTAAAGGGAGAGTCCTGCATTTAAGCCCTTTTGCAGGTGTCCCAATTTTTTATTAAAAACAGGCAAATTGTCCTGTATTTTCTGTCCCCTCCCTCATCAGAACTGGCAGGTCCACCCGCCCATCAGCAGCCAACAAGGGGGGTGGATGTGCAAAGCTGGTGGCAGGGCAAAGCTGCAGCACGCAGGCCCCCTGCTGGTCCATCAGCACCACCCCCACTGCATGCTGGGTCTCTCCCAGCAGGACCCTGCCCTGTCCTGTTTCCAGCCAGCACTGGCTGCGCGCTGTGGCGGATGGTGAGTGTGGGCAGGCGTCAGGCAGCGGGCGGTTACGTGTCGCCTTTGCTGCCCACCCATCGGCCCTTTATGTGCTCCCCCTCTCACTGTCCTCCCCCTACTTTGCTTCTTCAGCCCCGCTGTTCCTCCATATCCTCCACCCACCCCTGGCGGGGTGCATCCCACTCCCAGCGTTGTGCGGAGAACCAGCCCCTGGTCGGAGCGCTTAGCTCACCAACAGCCTGGATGGCAGGCTCCTTCCTTCCCCTACCGCCTCTGGCTGGGTCCCTGCCCTGGGAAAACCCAAGACCCTCCAGCCTGGGGCACTGGTGAGGAGGAGCTGAGCCTTGTGTGGTCCAAAGCCCTGCACAGCACTGGCACAAGACAGCCTCTCCATCCCTCAGCTAAGCTCTGGAGTGGCGGGGGGGAGAAGCAATTTTCAGCCTGTTCACGCCCCGACCCTGCAGACTCCATAGCACCCTCTTCACACACCCCTCCGGGGTCTTGCCCCCATGAGCGCGGGGCTGCTCCATCCCCTAGGCACCCTACCCTGCTGAGCCACCTCTCTCGCCAGGTTCCCTGGGCCCCCGTGCACAATGCATCCATAGGGCTTCACCCCTTCCTGCCCACGCTGTAGCCAGAGGACAGGAGGCAGCTGGGTTATGTCGGTGGCCAGCAGCAGCCTGGAGGTGTTAGCTGCCTTGCAACACTATGCGGACAGGAAGGGTGGGGGGAGAGAAGAGATGAGCTCTGCAAAGACACGGGCCAGGTCATCCCTTCCCCATCTCTTCTTCCCCTGCCGCTGGAAGCAGCTCCAGTCCTTCCCTCCCCCAGAGTGCCAAAAGGCTGCTGTTGGCCACATTATGGTGTGAACCCTGGCAGAAATCTGGGGATGGATTGCCTCAGGAAGACATGGCACCAGGTAGCAGGAGAGGCGGGGCCATCTTGAGGCTCAGCCATGCATGGAGGGCGGAGAGCACCAGGCAGGGAGGGTCAGGTCAGTTGGTCACCCCCTCCCACCCTGTGTGGGAGAGGTGTATTGGAGAGTGTGTGTGTGTGTGTGTGTCTATGTCACCTCTCGCCGTGTGAACCCTAAAGCCTTAAAGATAAGAAGGTAAATAAAAAGAATCCAACTATGGATTATTTCTTTTTAATAGGGCATCAGATTTGTACTGCATAGTTCTGATTGATTGCGGTTGAACTTGCTTGAATACGAGTAATTTTACCAGGTGTCCCATATTCAGCATAGGGAAATACGGTCACCCTAGGGAAGGAAAAAGCTGAGTCATTTTGGGACCAGGCCTGTGAGGTGATGGCCTCAACTTCCAGTGGCGCCAAGTTAGAGGGTGATCAGCAGCTCAGAACATCAGACCTTTGGTTTGCTGGTGATAGGTACTGGGGCTCAGCTCTTCCCCCTTAGCTCTGTGGAGTCTGGGGCGGGGGGGGGTCATGCACACATCTATCTCCCCTGCCTGTGCAAACGGAGGCTCAGCTGCCTGCATGACAGCATCCCCTGTCCTTTAAGCACTGCAGGAGCCATATGGTGTGAGCTCCACCCAGGGGTTGGGAATGGAAACCAGGCAGGCAAGGAGGAAGGTAGGCTAAGGGAGCAGCTAGAATAGATGTGGTTTTTCCCCTGCAGCTCCCACGCAAGATAAGACAGCCCATTGCTATGTTATCTGTTCCACAAAGCCCTTTCCTGTTCCACAGAGCCATGTACCAGAGGCAGCCATGCGGGGGGAAGGGGCATGCATGATGGGGCCCAACAGGTGGGGATTCACTTCTTTGCTTGCATTTCATTTTAGTGGCCCATCTCTCTTTTCCTGCAGACCAGAAGGTTCTATTGAGACCCAGAGTTACAGCAACTGGTCAACAAAACACAAACACTAGCAGGAGGCCCATGTAGCAAAGGGGTGTAGCAAGCTTCACTGTCCCAGAGTACCTCCTCACAACCTCCTCACTTTCCCCTTGGTCTTCCGTAATTCCACCCAGCCACCAATGCCTTCCATCAATCAAAACCAATACACAAAATTCAAATACAATGCAAACCAGATGGAAAACACACAGCTAGGTCTTCAGCGATCCATCAATGCTGTTGGGGAAAACAGAAAAAATAATTACCCAACCCAGCTGCACCCTGTTAATGTAGACCCCTGCTGTTTCTCATTCTGAAAATTCTGGTGTTCTACTGGGAGGGCCCCAACAGATGTCAATTGTTACTGCCTTGTGTGTGGTCAACAGTGTTGAATGCTGCAGAGAGGTCCAGGACTAAGTTTCCACTAAGCTGCGCGGCTGTGCAGCAGGATATCAAGGGCCACACAGGCAGAGAGAGGTGCCTCTCCCCCAGGCCCGGAGCTGCTCCGGCCAGGAAGAGGCGCCTCTCCCCTGGCCCCAGGCTGCTGTGGCGAGAGAGGACTGGGGGGAGTTCTCTCTCCCTGCAGCAACCCCGGGGCACCCTGCATCCCAAACCCCTTATTCCCAGTCCCACCCCAGCCAGAGCACTCACCCCCACACACACCCCAACCCTCTGCCCCAGCGCTGATCCCCCTCCTGCACCCCAAACCCATCATCCTCAGTCCCACCCAGAGTCCTCACCCCCAGCCAAAATAATCCACACCCCTAAGCAACGTAAAATATACTGACCTAAGTACTGGTGTAAGACAGCGCTATCTTGGCGGGAGAGCTTCTCCTACTGACAATGCTACTCCCTCTCATGGGAGGTGGAGTAATAGAACCAACGAGAGAACTCTCTCCCATCAACGTACAGCGTCTCCACCAGAAGTGCTACAGCAGCACAGCTCCACTGGTACAGCTGCACCACTGTAGCACTTCTTGTGTAGATGTAGCTATAGAGAGCTCACTAAGAGCATTATGGTCTTGTGATTCAGACACAGGTATGAGACTTAGGAAATCTGAATTATGTTCCTGGCTCTGCCACAAACTTCCTGTGTGTCCTTGGGCAAGTCATTTACCTTCTTTGTGCCTCACTTGCCCATCTGTAAACAGGATAATAATATTTCCCTACCTCAGAGGAGTGTTGTGATAAGCAATTCATTAACATATGTGAGGTGTCCAGCTATTCTGATAATGAAGGCAATAGTAAAATGTATATTTAAATGCCGCAGTCCTTATGTACACACACAACAGGTAAAGACTGTGCAAACAGGCTTCAAACACCTGCATCCTAAACAGTCGGACTTCCTCTTGACTATTGACAAGTGTGTTCCAAGGACTGGCTATGCAGTAACATGGCTAGATTACAGGTACACTAATTGGTACCAATACTAAATGCTTCGTTTAAAAGAGTCTTCAGTTCAACAATTTCATGAGGAGAATAATACATAGTTGACTAATGGGGGTGATGCGAGGATTAGTTAGGTAATGATGTCTTTAAGGGGCTTTGGAGTTGTAAATCACTATAAAAAGGACTAAGTATTAGCTGATATCATGATGATTAGTATAATCCTAGACCCAGCACATCACTTATACTATAATTTTAACATATAATTGTTATTGTTGTTTAGAACATGAGGCGTGAGCAAGCCTTGAACCACATTCACTTGTCCAGTTCACTGCAGGAACTGGGAAGATCAAAGGAACTAGAAAGGAGTGGAAATCAATAGGACTAAGGTATTGAAATTATTTAATCTTGACATGAAACGTCACTTGCTGCATTGTTCAGCGGGACAGAATTTTTAGGGGCATTTAAATGATGCTATTACAGCTGTCAGCCTCTACATTCGGATATTCAGCTGACTGGGGTGGAACATGCCCATCCCAACTGGAATCGCTTTAGGTATGCGATGCAGTGAGGACACCAGACCCGCTTGTACTGTTCACAAAACACATGCCTTCTCTCAGAGGATTTTGGTTACATTGTGCTCCTTCCAGTTACCAAGTGGGAATTCAAGTCTTCTGCAGCCGAATCCACTACAATCTGATCCTGTAGTCCTTTGGGTAAAATTCATGAGTTTTGCCTGCAAGATTAGGACCTAGTAGATCTCTGGGAGTTTTGACCATCACCTTAGACTCGTTTTAACTACTTTACAGGTTCAGAAGCAAGATTCATAATTTGCACCGAGCCAGTGAACATGGGATTTCTATGTATCCAAGTACTTTGATGGCTCCCCATCACTGTAGCATCTCACAATCTTTAAAGTAGCTTTCCGCACAGCACTTCTGTGAGGTAGGGAAGTTCTATTATCCCCATTTGCCACAGTTGGGGAATTGAGGTACAGAGAGACTTGAGTAACTCACTCAGGGTCCCATGTGTAGTCTGCAGCAGAGAAGGGAATTGATCACCAATCTCCCAAATCCCAGGCTAACAGCCTAACCACTGAATTATCCTTCCTCTCTCAAGTTTATAAATAATCCCTACTCCAGTTACACATGGGAAGCATATTATTATTGTATGTGTCTACTGAAGTCAAAGCACTGACCAAAACCCAGCATCTACTCTACTTTTTAGTTTGTATTACGGGAGACTATGCTTGGTGTATTGTTCTCTCTTCTGTCTGTAGGTTCACACAGAGCTTTTGTGTGTGGAAATAGGGGAGGGTAAAATTGAAGAGATAAGTACCCAGTGCTATAAATTGCCTCAGCAGGACTAAAATTGCAAGGCCAGATTCTGATCTCATTTATACTGGTATAAACTGGAGTCACTCCACTAAGGTCAATGAAGTTATTTTAGATTCACACACCTAACTGAGATAAGAATCTGTCCTTTTCCAAGAGTCCATAGAGTTTCCTTGAAAGATAGATACAGATTGTTGGTTCAGTGCCCATTGTAATCTGAGAACACAACACACATACAGAAGCAATTTATTCTGAACACATTTAAGGCTAGATTGTGTTTATACAATCAGCCCTGAGTAGGGCAGCATGGAGCTGTGCTGCCCCAGAAACACCCTGGAATGCTGCAATAGAAAGGATGCAAATACTGAAAGAGAATAATTAAATTCAAACTAAAAATTGTTTTCATTTAGCTTTGATGATAGATTTATGAAAACATTTCTGATCAGGGTTTGTTTGTTTTTTGTAAACAAAAATCTCCATTTTAGCTTTGAAAAAGTTATTTCTCTGTATTTGTACACACACACGTATAATTGTAGTAGTGTGGCTGGAACAGCGACCCCTTGTGGTGACCTTCCAGACACCCGAACCTGGCCAAGGGTCTCCTGGGAGAGGGGGGGGCAGGGGGAAGAAGACTATATCTGGAGTCCACTGAGGCAGGCTCTGGTCCACCAGATAGTTGTCCCTTCAGTCTTATCTGTGTCGGAGGGTGGGGATATGGGGGGCTGGGGGGGGGGTCAACCCCAAAATGTTCAGTAATAAAAAGCAAATGTCACTCAATATTGGGCCAGCCCCCCAGCTTCCAGTGCACCCCTACCCTTTCCTTCCAGCTTGGTTCCCAAACAGTTGTTCCTCCCAGTGGCTGCTCTGGCTAGCAGGACTATCTTTGCAAGTCTGCAAGCAAAGCTCCCTTCAGGCAGAGCTCCGTCCTCCTTCCTGCCCAGTCAGGCCTGAACTGAACCAGGCTCTCCCCTTTTATTCCCCCTCCAGGCTTGGCATTGGCCACAGATAGAGCAGAGCAGGGCTAGCTGGGCTCATAGGCTCTCCTTAACCCCTTCTCTGCTGGTACAGGGCCTCTCTGCCCCATCACGCTAATATTATTTTTACTGATTGTTATTTTCTCATCATTGTGAACAGTGACTAAAATATTAATTAATAAGTAAGCTAATTAATTCTTGGCAGCTGGTTTATCCTGCTCTCATTGTAGCTCATTTTATGACTTGAAGTATGTTTCCTAGGGTATGTCTACACGGTGGACGCTAGATCAGCCTAATCCTGTACTGTAGATACAACCTACATGGACGGAAGGCGTTTTTCAGTCAGTGTAGGACCACTGAGCAACAGTAGCCATGTGGATGGAAGCATTCCTCCATCAACATAGTTGCGTCTACCAGGGCTTAGCTACGGCCGTCAGCCACCCAAGAACAACCCCACTCAACCTGTCGGATCTGGACTGGGATGGCTAGCCCAAGACGCTGTAACATTCACATTTTCTAGCATGCTCAGTACTGCGTTTACAATGGTGCCAGTGGCACTGTGGCACTGGGCCCTCACGCAGAAGGGGCCCTGCTCCCCCCGCACTCTGCCCCTGAGGCCCTGCCCATCGCCCACTCCTCTGCCCCCTACCCTCCATGTTAGTGGCTGGCGGGGCCTTGGGGGCAGAGAGGAGCAAGCAGTGAGCAGGGCCTCAGGGGCAGAGTGCAGGGCCAGGGCCATGGTCTGGGTGCCAGGGCCCACAAAAGGTTAATCCAGCCCTGAGCATGCTAGCTTGAGCAGAGCTAGCATGTGTCTATCAACCTGGGCTGGGAGGCATGCCCCCAGCTGCAGTGTAGACATACCCTTAGAAGTCTGCTATTCATGATGAGAATAAGCCAGGGTGTGGTGATACATTCTATCAGCTCTTCTCTAGTGATCCAGGGGGTTCTGCACAAGCTAAGCACTTATATTAAAAACAAGAGTGAGAAAGTTTCCAGACCTTTTGGTTACAAAAAATTCTAAAGCTAACCCAATACTGCAGAAACAACATCTCTCCCCAAATGAATGGAAGACCTGGTCTACACTAGGGGGGGAGGATCGATCTAAGATACGCAACTTCAGCTATGAGAATAGCGTAGCTGAAGTCGACGTATCTTAGATCGACTTAGAATCACTTACTTCACGTCCTCACAGCGCGGGATCGACGGCCGCTGCTCCCCCATCAACTGCTTCTGCTTCTCGCCAAGCTGGAGTTCAGCAGTCGATGGGAGAGTGATCGGGGATTGATTCATCGCGTCTACACTACACGAGATAAATCGATCCCCGATAGATCGATCACTACCCACCGAACTGCTATGGCTTCTCTACGTGGAGGAGTGGAAGGATAGGCTGCAAACAGTAACTTAATATGGACAAAGGGCTTAAGTGGCCACCATATAGATCCACAGACCTTACCTTCACCAGTAGGGAATGCACAAGAGACCCAGCTGCTCCTACACCTCGTTAACAATGGTAACAGTCATGGCTACAAAGCTATTCCAAACTGGCCTTCCTGGTTGCCAATTTTGGTTGGATGTATTCCTGGAGATTTCACCACATGACAGTCTTTAATTAAAGATTAATCTTTAATTCCTGGAGACTCCAGGACAATCCTGGAGGATTGGCAACCTAGTGTTGTGGTAGACTTCTCTCTCAGCCTGTGTGTGAAGGGAGGAAGGCAGCACTTCATTCTAAACCCGGTGCTACCTGCACCAGTCATCTCAATGGGGTTTTGGCAGTGAAGAGTGTAATAGTTAACTAGTTCACTGTGCCACTTGTTTTAGTAGAAACATCCAGAAACTCATGGACTCTGGATAGATCTAGAGCAGAGCACTACTACTTTCTTATCCGCCCCACAATCTCACCACTGGTTAGGAGCCCAACTTTTAATCAACCTCCTTCTGGCCAAATAGGTCTTCATTCTCTGGTTTCAGCCTGCATTTTGGGGGGCTGAGAAGGGTGTGTGTGTGCAAAGCATATAAAGTGACTCTTTCCTGACCAAGTTTTGCTCTTCATGTTGATTTCATCCATCATCAGCTATGAGTGGCTCAAAGAGCTCACTGAGCTGAATGGGTCCATATTGGCTTACAATAGGAAATTGAATAGCTTGAGGCTTTTCTGTTGGCTGATTACTCCCTCCGTTCCTGGACTTCTCCAGACCATTTGCGGGTTGGAGGACGGATTGTCCAACATCCTGTTTTATGACTTGAGGCAATGTGCTTCTCCGTTTAGGATAAAGGACCATGACTTTGGCCTCCTGTTTTATCCATTCACGAACTGGATTGCTGCCTTATATATGGGAGCTGTGATAAAACATACCCCTGTATTCACATCCTACACACGATTGTAATAATCATTGTACAAAATAAGCGTTGTATAATTTGAAAACTCATAATTTGCTGATTGGTACCATCCTGATAAAATGTGTGTGGCAACATTGTATGTAAAGTTATAAGATTCCACTGTATGGCAGTGTTAACGTATGTTCCAAACGGTCTCAAACCAAGGAATGTATGCTCTGCTTAATTTGCATCAAGCAGGAAGAGAACCACAGGAAGCTCAAACAGATGAAGAAAAAGCAGCAGGAAACATCCTTCCCTAGAGACTTTTTGTCTCCTGGTACCCAGCTGGAAATGTTTTTCAAAATGGAGACTGAAATTATAAATGGAGGGACAAACACCTCAAGGCCCCCCACCCCATCCTCCTGTCCATTGATTCACTGCGCCTGAAGGGACAAAGTAAGAAGCTGTTGGACTAGAGAAGGGCTCTTAATCTAAGAAGTTCAGTCAGTAAGACTGCTGAGAGCATGTGGTGAGAAAACCTTGCTTTGAATTTAACATAGTTTAAGTTAGACACCGGTAGCATTTTATCTTTAGTTTTCTTGTAACCATTTCTGACTTTTATGCCTTATTACTTGTGCTCACTTAAAATCTCTATGTAGTTAATAAAGTTGTTTTATCTAATCCAGTGTGTTTAAATTGAAATGCTTGGGAAACTCCATTTGGGGTGGCAAGATGTGTACGTTATTTCTATTACAAAAATAACAGACATATATAAACAGGTATTTTCCACGAGCGGGCTGGGACATAGATTTCGGGGCGGGAATCTAAGACTGGGAGTGTGTTGGGGTCACTCTGCAGTATAACCCAGGCTGATGAGAGCCACAGTGTAACCAGGCTGGCAGGCTGCAGTTACACACAAACACTCAGGGTGTGGTTTGCATGCTGGAAGGGTGTTTGTGAGCGGCCCATGTGGGAACTCCTTCAGCAAGGCATTGTAAGGCACCTAAGGTTGCAGTGCAAAGGTGGCACAGATGCTCATTAGTCTAGACTGTACCCAGGTATGTCCCTTCCTTTAAGCTAAATACAACAGAAAAACAAAGCATTGTGTGTCTCTCAGTTCATTATTAAAGCATAATCAATCATGAAATAAAACACTAGAGAAAATCCTATTTCTTGTTGTTGTGTTTTAGTCCCAGACAGAGGAGCAGATGACAAGGCATTAGCAAAAATATATAGATGATGGTGCAGGATTTCCCCCTAGGAAAGGACATTTATCCCATGCCTACAGCCCTACCAAATTCACAGTCCATTTTGATTAATTTCACAGTCATGAGATTTTGAAAATCATAAATTTCATGATTTCAGCTATTTAAATCTGAAATTTTACACTGTGGTAATGGTAAGGATCCTGATTCAAAAAGGAGTTGGTGGTGATGGTGGGGGTTACGGTACTGCTCCCCTTACTTCTGCGCTGCTACTGAGGGTGGTGCTGCTTTCAGAGATGGGCAGCTGGAGAGCAGCGGCTGCTAGCTGGGATCCCAGCTCTGAAGGCAGAGCTGCCACCAGCAGCAGCGCAGATGTAAGGATGGCATGGTATGGTATTGCCACCCTTACTTCTGCACTGCGGCCTGCAAAACTAGGCCCTCAGTCAGCAGCCACCACTCTTTGGCCACCCCACTCTGAAGAGGAAGCAGGTGCTAATTGGGGAGGACTTGTGGATGGAAGCCATAGAGGGGGGAAGAGAAGCTTCCCATCAACCCACTGCCAAAACCCTTCTGCAATGGATATAACCACGTACTGACATTTTTCCAGTTTTTTTGCTTTAAGAATCTGACCATCCTGTTAGTGGTATGTTATGGAGTGTGCCGCTGACCCCTGCGCTGCCTGTAGCTAGGTATTTCCTGCCTCAGTTTCCCCTAATGTGTCATCAATAAGTTTAATGAGGCTTTACATAAGGAACAGAACCCTTTGTGAGGGGTCTAGTTTATTAATCAGTGTCCCAAAGAGAATACAAGCACACCTTTACCTAGTGTCTCAGCTGGGAGTCAGTCAGTTTATCTGTTCCCACCTGAGTCCACCTCTTCCCCCTACCTGGGTTCTTTATCAGCAGAGTTTTCTTGACTCTGCACGCTTCCCTGGAGTCAGGCCTCTTGCTGCTACCTCAGTAGAATTCTTCCCTGGAGCCAGAGTTGGTAGAGATCTGTCAATTTAATCCCTTCTCTGGGACAGCACGTAGTTCTTGATGGGCTGTGCTTCTCACCACTGTTTGGGAGAACCTTTTTCTCGGAATAGGCCTTCTTGGAGGGCTGCCAGCTGTAACTCTGCCCTCAGAAATCTCCCCTCTCTAGAAGCACATCTAGGGTCTTTGCTTACATGAGCCCTCCTGATCAGCTGTCCTGGGAGTTCCCTGTCTCCAGGAGCACACACCTTCTAGGTTCCCTACTCTTGGGGGTTCTCCTTATCAGCTCTTAGGAGCACATCTCTTCAAGAGCTCCCTGTCTCCAGAAACTCCCACCCCAGCACTGGTACCCCTTTATCAGCCTCATTAGCTGCCTGCCAGCCAGCCACGTGTGTCTGGGTTGGCTCATTCTCCCTTACAGGAGCCTGTCACAGGTAGGTTGGGCCCTGACTCCCCTTAAAGGGGTCAACCACCCTGAGACACAGCCTGATCCTCTGTATCTTGTGCAAGCAAAATAAAGTATTTGTGAACATCTGAGGTATGCAAGAAATGCAGGAATTAACCCTATACAGGTGGAGAATAACCCTTTTTGGAAGAAAGAGCAATTTTAGTCATCTTATGCAGTAAATTTCTCCCAGCAATAAGTACACAGATCAGTTTTGGAGATCCTGAAGTTCCACAGATCCTTATTAACCACCAGGGTCTATAAAGATTTATATTTACTATCCCTTTGAAAGAGTCTCAGAAATAAAGTGGACACACACTACATATTTTTCAAAGATACTAAAAATGTACATCAAGTGTTTTTTGTTTAAATACATAATTAAAATGACCCTTTAAAAGCTGAACTATTTGTATGGCCCAATTAAAGTTTCCTGAAATTCTTCTACAAATGTGCCTTTCTGTAGATTTTTGAGGAACACTTACATGCAGTTCATTTCATAGATGCTATTCATACAGAATGTTGTTTTATTTAAAATGTAAAAATGCCTAAATCTAAACGGAGGAAAAGTTATTGTCTCAAAGAAAATCCAAAGGGGAAAAATAGCCCTTTGAAAAGGTGTCTAATTCTTATACGTATATGCGCCTTAAAATGATTTGCATACAAATACAGGGAAAGTGGAACCAGATATATTAATTAGTATGAAAAGTACAAATTCATATATACTGTTTTAAATACAGTTTAAAGGAAGCTGAAGTTGTATACATCACAATAAGTAAATGCTATACTTGCAGATTAGACATTAGTTTTCTTCTCAAGGGATGGATTTCTGCTAGTTTCATGTAGGGTCTTGATAGAATGTCTTTCATCTTTTCTTGGTACACTCTCTCTGCTGCTAGTCCTGATTCATATTCTCGCTGCTTCTCTTCTTCCTCAGCAATGTGAGCCTGCTGCTGATAGGTAATTTGAGCCTGCAGCTGCTCCCGATATTCTTTTGCCTCCTGCATTCGTCTGCAAATTACATGGCAAATGTCTCATTTAGGCTGTGTCTACACTGCCACTTTCAGCGCTAAACTTTAGTCATTCAGGGGTGTAAAAAAAAACACACACCCCGAGTGACAAAAGTTTTAGTGCTGAAAAGCACCAGTATAGACAGTGCTTTACCGCCGGGAGCTGCACTCCCAGTGAAAAAGCTACCACCGCTCATTCGGGGTGGTTATTTTTTTATCGCCGGGAGAGCTCTTCCCTATTGATAAAGCATGCCATGGCCGTGCTGTAATGTGGGCAGTGTAGACCTCCTCTTCGAAGTTAAAGATAGAAAATTAACAGCTCAGATTTCTTGAGGTATCATTGATCAATCTTATGTGAAATACTGCTTAAAACTTGCATCCGACGAAGTGGGCATTCACCCACGAAAGCTTATGCTCTAATACAGGGCCCAACCTACCTGTTAGTCTTAAAGGTGCCACAGGACTCTCTGTTGCTTTTTACAGCTCCAGACTAACATGGCTACCTCTCTGATGCTTAAAACTTGTTATCCTTAACTACTATTCTAATGAACAACCACCACATTTTAATAAACTGTAAACTCTTTGGGGGCCCAATATGTCTTTGCTGTGGCGTAAAAATCAGAGTACAATCTCAGTGCTTAACAAACAATGATCAATGAACAAACGATCATTAATCAAATAAGTTGTATGCTTTCCCCCCACAAAATCTGTGTAACTCTTTGTCTGTCTGTTATTGTAGTGAGGAGATGACAGAGGATTATGCAGACAATACTTAAATATTAGGTCTAAGTCTTTATCTGGCTATGTTTCATGCCTGTAGCACCCTAATATCCAATTTTCCCTCTCTTGTTTTTAAGATAACTCTATTATTGTACTTCCATCTAAGAAGGCAGGCCAGAGATTCCTGCCATGGCCTTATGCTAACATTACTCTGAGAAATGGCTTGGGAGAAGAAAGTGAGTTCTACCCAAAGACCTGCACTTAACCTTTGCTATCCTCTGCAGTGCTGTTTGAACAGCCCACCTACGTACTTCAGGTATTTCTAAAGCACCCATCATCATGGTACTTACGTGTCAACAGTTTCCTCAAAACCAATGCATTAATGAGGTGCTGTGTGAGCCACGTGGCAAGACTCTGCTTCCTAACACTGACAAAAAAGTGCAGCACATCTAGTCTAAGGCTAGGTCTACACTACCCGCCTGAATCGGCGGGTAGAAATCGACCTCTCGGGGATCGATTTATCGCGTCCCATCGGGACGCGACAATCGATCCCCGAATCGACGCTCTTACTCCACCAGCGGAGGTGGGAGTAAGCGCCGTCGACAGAAAGCCGCAGAAGTCGATTTTGCCGCCGTCCTCACAGCGGGGTAAGTCGGCTGCGATACGTCGAATTCAGCTACGCTATTCACGTAGCTGAATTTGCGTATCTTAAATCGACTCCCTCCTGTAGTGTAGATGTACCCTAAGTGATATGGCCAGCACCTCTTCCGCAGCACCGCAGAGTGTGACTGCCACCAAAGCCTAGAGATGGTCTGAGAACCTTTCTGTTAACCGTGTTGCCAAAACACCATGGAATGAAACAGATATTGGCTCTGGAAGGGGCTACTCGATTACTTTCTCCAAATAAGCACCAGAGTGGGCAATAGTATGGAAAAGGAATCAAAGGATAAAACATTATGGATAGTAAAATGAAACTGTAATGAAGGCCTGTGTACATGACATCCAGAACCGCTGTATTTCAGATAGTGCTAAGTACTAGTATTCTTTCCTCAGGCGATAAGATAGTGAGAAATTGTTCTGACGGTGTGGTCTTGTGTTTCAATACCTGAATGCACTGTCAGTCGATATTCTTCAAGGGTGGACAGAGTTTTGCAATAAGCCAGAACATTCCAACTCTTATGCTTAAGTAGTTGAATTAATCTCTCTCAAAACTCAGCTAATGTTACAATCCTTAATAACTTTTATTAACAGAATTTAAGGAATACACCTCTTAAGTCACAGCATATGGGTATGTAGTTACTAAAAACAACCAGTAAGCTCAAGACAATTACACTTGGTGGAATACAACTGTATATGAACAACCAGGTTTGCGTGGTTGTGTAATACCAATTTCAGTATAACATAGGTACTACTGAATAGTCAATAGCAAATTGGCTACACAGTAGAGCACCTGCAGAGAAAATTTGCGCAGAATAAAGCCCATTGCTATTACACTACTACTTCAAAATGAGAATTATTCAATTCTGAAGAGTTTAAGACTCAACTTTATTACAAAACTTACTGACATCAGAAGGAAAACATACCTTAAATATTTTTCTTCTTCTATGGAATTGAGTTCTTTAATGGCTTCAGCTAATATTTCCTTGTCCTGAGCAAGTTCTTCCTGCTGCTTTGCATTTCTCTCCACTGCAAAAGGAAAAATAAATGCACTGCTAACCTTGGAAGGATGTAAACTTAAACCCCAATAGCTTATTCTAAATGGCAGGCTTGAGTCTCGCTGCTTCTGGAAAGGCACAAGAGCAATAGGAGAGATGTTGTTGGTATTTTTAGAAGAGAGGATTTCACATATACTATTTCAGAATGTTCTGAAATAAGGGCTTACTCTTACAATCTTTATTTGATTAGTCTTTGTTTCACTCATGTCAATGGGATAACTAGCATGAGTAAAGAATGTTTGTATAAGTAAGGCTGTAGGATTGGGCCCTAATGCAATAGCACCTGTCTTATCTGTTGTAATAGTGTCTATGCAGTATGTGTCCCCAATTTTTTGTGTGCCCACCTCACTACCCCATACCAGGGTCCCCATTTGTCCCCCACATGCACTTAGGGCCAAATTCCGCTTTCAGGGAAAGTATGTGTCATCTCAATTGACTAGGACAGAACTTGCATTCACTTTACCATGGGCAGTACTTGACCCACAGACTAATTGTGCTGAAATTTCTTACACTTCTCCTCAATCTGCAGTCGTCTTGTATCCAGGACATCTTTCATTAGCCGTTTCCTAGCTTCCTTTTCCAATCTCATTTGCTCAGCCTTCTTGGCCCAAGACTTCTCCATCTCTTCCTCCAGCAGCTTGTCCATTTCTTTCTCTCGACGTGTCTCCTCTTCCAATTGTTGAGCCAGATATTCCCGATACATCTGCTGCTCCTTGAACAGCTCTTGCTACAAAATGTGGACGGTATATAGACTGTCAATAAGCTAGTTCAAAAAGGCATTTCAAAAGTCATTTTATTCATGGAAAGCAGTGCCTGGTGGTGGACTGGGAAAAAGACTGGGAGCATGTCTATGCTGCATCTGAGAGCGAGACTCCCAGCCTGGGTCCACAGACTTGCGCCAGTGCACTAAAAACGGCTGTGTAGATGTTGTGGCTCAGACTGGAGCTTGATTTCTCAAGCCACCCCATGCTTCAGACCCCAAGCTCCCAGCCAAAGCGGCACCATCTACACAGCTGTTTTTAGCGCACTAGCATGAGCTCCACTCGTAGAAGTCAGTTAACCAGGGCTGGGAGGCTTGCTCCCAGATGCAGCACAGACATGCCCTTGGCTTCTTTTCCAAACTCTGCCACATCTCGCTGTCACTTAATCACTTTGTGCTCCAGTTTTACACTGGTCATTCCATTGAGTTCAAAAGGAGTTATACTGGATTTACACTGATGTGAGAAGATAATCATGCCCTATCACTGAAAAGTATTATTACCAAAGAGTTGTGCACTTCATAGCATCTGTAGGATGAGCACATTGTACACAGCAGGGGCTCCTTGCATCCCTCCACAGCCTGCATAAACTCCCTGTGTGCTACCCTCCCTCTATTTCAGGGACTCCCTGCAACCCCCCACCCCTCCATCATGCCAGGGGTTCTGTGTGCTCCACACTCCTTCCTTCCCCCATACCAACATCCCTCATTCTTCTCACATACTAAGGGTTCTGTTTGCTGCCCCTTTGCCTGGTGGCAGGGGCCCTGTGTCCCTCCCAGGTTTCCCTTTCCCCCATACCATTGCTCTCCCCCCAACATTGGCAGCGGCTGTGTGCATTCCCCTCTGAAGCTGATAGGTCTGCTGATCAGATGCAATAGGCTCGGTGTCTCTCTGGCAGGGTTTTGGTCCTTCAACAGTGCCTCTTGGGGAGGTGATGGAATTGTGTGCTCACTCTGTGTCCAGTCACTCAAGTGGGGTGTTCAGTAGCACCCTGAAGGGTATGGCTCAAAGTCCACTGGTTCCCTAGCACAAGGAACAGGATACAGGGCCCTTCACCTCAGGGGACTTAAGCCTTCTTTTAGCCTCTGCTCTCTTCCAGGCCTCTCCCTGGGAGGCGGGCAGCTCAGCACTCTGCTGTCCTCCCAGAGCTGCCCAGGAGGTAGTGAGCTTCCCCAGTGTCAAACCCCTCCTCCATTCCTGACATGACTTGCAGGTGTGGCAGGGCAGGCCACTCCAGCCAAGAGCAACTCCTTAACTCCTTCCTGCCTGGTGCAGGGTTCGTACACCCTGTCACAATCCCCTATTCCCCCCTGCCAGTTTTCCCATTTTTGCCAAAATTAATAGGATTCTGCCCCTTGACACCCACAACACTTCCTGACATTTTGGAATTGGTTGGATGCGGTGTTCAAAAGTTATTGCATTACATACAAATAGACAGAGAAATGCCATCAAGTTGAATGTAGGAACTCACAAGCTTGGCCAATTACTGTAAAAATAAATTAAACCTGAATTTGAAACAAAACTCAGTTCAAATTATGAAATATTTCCAGCATTATTGCATCTTATCAAGACAGAAAACCTTTCTTTAGCGTCGGAAGCATCATTAGGCTAAAATTTATATTTTTGATGAAATAAAGAAAGAAGTTCCTTAAAGCATAACGTAATATTTTGAATTGATGAATCTAGATAGTAAATTTGAACGCAGAAGAATAATTTGAGCCAGCATGATCCAACTTAGGTCATCTATAGCACTTTCTTCTGTAGATCTCAAAGCTCTTTACCTTTTTTTGGTAATCATGATTCCCATTTTGCAGCTGGGGAAACTGAGGCATTGAGAAATGAAGTAACTTGCCCAAAGTCACACAGCAGCTTTGTGGCAAAGCCAGGAATAGAACCCAGACTAGTGACTTTTAGTACAACAACCTATCTTCTAAAGACACTCTAGCCCTATTTTGAAAGTAAACTGCAGTGCTTTTAAATATGAAAAAAACTCCTTAAAATCCTATGGTAAATCATTTACAGAATACGTAGACTCATTCATACAAATACATACATTTTCTAACTACATAGTTCAAAATTATTTTTTCTTTCAATTATGTGCCAGAATCTGAGTTTAGGACTCTGACTTTTTTCTGTAACAGCCATTAACTTTACCAGTCTTGTCTATGCCGAAAGCTTTGCAAAAACATCACGCTGTTAATAACACCAGTTCAGTGCTAGCAATGCTGGGTACCACCAGTGTTTTAAGCACCAGGTCATCTAACTTTGCTCTGAACAGGTCTAACTGACATAGTGCTTTAAATGGAAGTGGCAGACCTGTACCCTTTCTATACCAGGGTTCCCACTGTTGCCTAACCCCAGTGGAACTGAACCAATGCTATGAATGCAGGAAATATTTGCAGCATTTCCCTAACATGCATTAGCTTATAAACACCTAAAGCAGAATGAAGAGTGCAGTTCCTTGCTCAGCTTTAATGGTAACCTGCAAAAGAATTTTTGGTTTCCAGGCGGTGGTGAATCTACTTGTTTTTAATTTAAGAAATAGCAGGTTTCTTGAACTCAGATGTTTTCAGGAAACAGAGATGTTTATTACGAGCTCTAATACCTTAACTGAAGGGGACAGGTGTTGAACTTTAACAGAAACATCCTTTCAATACCAGGAAAGGAAGCTGGAGCTAAATAGTTGTTAAAAAAATTGTTGCAAACAGCCTGATTAAAAACAAGACTTCAATTTCTAAAGTATAAAGCAAGCAGGATTCCCTTCCCTTTTTTCCTTCGGGCTATCTTTATAAATCATAAAAAAGCAAAAGCCCAAAAGCACAATGCAAGACTGAACCTTAAGTGCTAGTGAATTTGTAGTAGAGACAGAGAAGTCTGAATTCAAGTCAGCTTGTGTCATTTAAAGCATCTCAATTGCAAACTTAAACTACACATATATCTAGCTAATAATTAAAGATTTTAAACAATTTTGTTAGTATTTAAATACATTTCAGTTCAGTTTAAATAGGATTTATTTTTCTCTGCGGTTACAAATATCCAGTCAACAACATCCATGAAACTGCAGAAAGCTTAGCATTAGACTTTCTAACTTATATTCCCAGCCAGGTTGTGTAAAGCCCCAAAAGAGCCACTGACTTGAACACAGTAGAAGCAGCATGTGGGTCAGACCAGATTCGATTCCATGATCCTCTGGGATTCCAGTCTTTTGCCCCAGACCTCTAATCTGGTCAAGTGCAAACCTAGCTAATGGTATTCATTTTAAAAAATATGCAGTCAAAGACCTTAATAAAATATAAAAAGATTTCCAACAAAAAAAAATCAATTTATAAACAGAATAGGGCTTGATTCCAATCTCACACCTATGTAAGTCCATTGAGGTCAATGGAATTAGTCCAAATCAGGAGATCAGACACAGTTTGAAAAAGATCAAATGCCCTTTGCTCTTACTTTTCTTTGATTTTTTCCCTCTGTGTCTTCCTGGGATTCATGGGAAAGTCGTTCTAGGATCTTCATGTCTACAGCAAGTTCCTCTTGTTTTTCCCGATTAAGACGCTTCATCTTTGCCCGAGCTGAATTGATCAACATGTCTCTGTGTTCCTTCTGTTTCTGTAATTTCTCCATCTGAACTCGCTCATTTTCTAGTTTAAACAGCTTCACTTCCTCTTCCTGCAACAATAAAAGAAGAGTACCCAACTTGCAAGATCACTGTATAACTTCAAAAAAAAAAAAAAAAAAAAAAAAGATGGCTGGGATTAGTTTAATTGGAACATATAAGTGGAAAGATAAATATTGAAGATTTTGCTTGCTGATGTTAGGGGATTTCAGATTTACTACTGTCATCTAATACAGTTGTTAAAGCATGAATATTTTAGCGTATTATTTATTAGAATTCAGGATTTTCTTTCTAATTATCATGTATGTTTCATTGCCAAATGGAGAGATTGGCGCTCCCTAAATACTTATAATGGGCAATGATTCATATAGTGTTGCAAATCAAGAGTAATATCAATTCATTATTTGTATCTGAACACTTTCAAATTTTCACACAAAAGAATCTGTGTACAATAAATATTAACTAGAGCCATTTCTAATAACGGAGCCAACCTCTGCTTCCTGTTACACCAGTGTAATTCAGAGTAGCTCCACTGCGCTACACTGTTGACTCATATTTAGCTTGTGGTCCACTAGGATTCCCAGATCCCTTTCCAGATACTCCTTCCTACGCAGTCATTTCCCATTTTGTATGTGTGCAACTGATTGTTCCCTCCTTTTGCATTTGTCCTTATTGAATTTCATCCTATTTACTTCAGACCATTTCTCCAGTAGGTCAGGATCATTTTGAATGATAATCCTATCCTCCAAAGCACTTGCAATCCCTCCCAGCTTGGTAGCGTCCGCAAACTTTGTAAGTGTACTCTCTATGTCATTATCTAAATAATTGACGAAGATATTGAACAGACCCGGACCCAGAACTGATCCCTGTGGGACCCCACTCGTTATGCCCTTCCAGCATGACTGTGAACCACTGATAACTACTCTGTGGGAACGGTTTTCCAACCAGTTTTGCACCCACCTTATAGTATCTCATCTAGGTTGCATTTCCCTAGTTTGTTTATGAGAAGGTCATGCGAAACAGCATCAATAGCTTTACAGTAACTCCTCACTTAACGTTGTAGTTATGTTCCTGAAAAATGTGACTAAGTGAAACAATGTTAAGCGAATCCAATTTCCCCATAAGATTTAATGTAAATGAGGGGGTTAGGTTCCAGGGAAATTTTTTTCACTAGACAAAAGACTGTGTGTGTGTGTGTATATATACATATATGTATATACACACACAGACAAACACGCAGTATAAGTTTTAAACAAAATTTAATACTGGTACACAGCAATGATGATTGTGAAGCTTGGGTGAGGTGGTGAAATCAGAGGGTGGGAAATTTCGCAGGGAATGGCTTACTGCTAAATGATGAACTGAGCCCTCAAGAGTTAACTCATTGTTAATGTAGCCTCACTCTACAAGGCAGCAGGCATGGAGGGAGGGGAGAGAGCATAGCAGACAGAGAGAGAGAGAGAGAGAGAGTGTGTGTGTGTGAGAGAGAGAGAGAGAGAGAAAGAGATGCACATTTTCCCTTTAAGTAGCTGACCCCAGTCTTAAGTACACTGCCTTGTTAATTAGATCAGTTTGCTGAGACCGCAGCTGCTGCCTGGAAGCTCCCTCCGTCCTGAACCCTGTCCGGTGTACCCCTTGCTCTATGGAAATGGGGTGTGCAGGAGCAGGGGGGAGGGGAACACCCTGACATTAACCCCCCCCCTTCCCCCGTACAGCAAGCAGGAGTCTCTGGGAGCAGCTCCAAGGCAGAGGGCAGGAGCAGTACATGGCAGCTGCGGGAGGGACAGCTGAATGCCGGCAATTGCTAGCCTGCTGGGCAGCTGCAGCACAGGGAACTTAGGGGAGCGGGGAGCTGATGGGGGGCTGCCAGTCCAAGCCCCCACCAGCTAGCTGCAACGGGCTGCTCTTCTTGCAAGCAGTGAACAAAGCAGGCAGCTGCCAAACGACATTAGAAGGGAGCATTGCACAACTTTAAACAAGCATGTTCCCTAATTGATCAGCAACGTAACAATGTTAACCGGGACGACTTTAAGTGAGGAGTTACTGTACTAAAGTCAAGATATTACACGGCTTACCCCCATCCACAAGGCTTGTTACCCTATCAGGTTGGTTTGACACAATTTGTTTTTGACAAATCCATGCTGATTGTTACTTATCACCTTATTATCTTCTAGATGTTTGCAAATTGATTGCTTAATTATTTGCTGCATTATCTTTCCAGGTACAGAAGTTAAACTGACTGGTCTGTAATTCCCCGGTTTATCCTTATTTCCCTTTTTATAGATTGGCACTATATTTGCCCTTTTCCAGTCTTCTGGAATTTCTCCCGTTTTCCATGACTTTTCAAAGATAATCGCTAATGGCTCAGATATCTCCTCAGTCAGCTCCTTGAGTATTCTAGGATGCTCTTCATCAGGCCCTGGTGACTTGAAGACATCTAATTAATTTTTAAACTTGTTCTTTCCCTATTTTAGCCTCTTCTGATTCTACCTCATTTTCACTGGTGTTCACTATGTTAGACGTCCAGTCACCACCAACCTTATTGGTGAAAACCGAAACAAATAAGTCATTAAGCACCTCTGCCACTTCCATTTTCTGTTATTTCCCAACCCCCACCCCCAATTGCGTAACAAGACTACCCTGTCCTTGGCCTTCCTCTTGCTTCTAATGCATTTGTAGAATGTTTTCTTGTTACCCTTTATGTCTCTAGCTAGTTTGATCTTGTTTTGTGCCTTGGCCTTTCTAATTTTGTCCTTATATACTTGTGTCATTTGTTTATATTTATCCTGTGTAATTTGACCTAGTTTCCACTTTCTGTAGGATTCTTTTTTGATTTTTAGATCATTGAAGATCTCCTGGTTAAGCCACAGTGGTCTCTTGCCATACTTTCTACACAGTGGAAAAGCTCCCCTGTTTAAGAAAATAACTGGATACCATGCTGGGACATAAACTGTGCATAGAGCCTGCAATTCTGCTTCAAAGTTACTGATGGCTCTGTAAGCTCTCCAGGGCAGAGATGGAGCCTTTTAATCTGAACTGGGAAGAGTCCAGCACACTTTTGAGCACTGTAAAAATAATAAAAATATCAGAAATCACTATATCTGAGTCACCCCACAGATGATGAAGAAGATGTTGAACAGTAAAGGAGAGAAGAATGATGCAGAGTAATGGCGAGTTATTGGAGGAGGAGGCAGTTTATACAGGTTTTTGGCCAAATTCTATCTTCAGTGTAATTGCATGAGTATGAGGGTGGAATTTGATCCATAGTGTTTATTCTACATATGTTGATATAGTTGTGGTACTGAAACACTGTAAAAAATTGAGTCTTATAGCAAGTGAGGACTGAAGTGCAATGGAGGAGATGTACAGGGAAACTTGTGTAGTGCTTGTCCGACTCCTGGCCAGAATAGCATGATCATTGCCACTTTCACGAGCACTACATTTATCACTAAAATGCGGAACTGGGGGAAAAGGAGGCCCTGTGGATAAATAATAAAGACTAATTCAAGAGTGACAAGTGATTTCTGGCTACCTCAGTTTTTGGGTGCCTAACCTTAGACACCTTAAAGATGCCTTAGCATGTCTCAAAATCAGGCCCCTTTAAGGTGTCTTAAGTTGGGCACCCAAAAACAATCACTATTCACTTTTGAAAATGGAGGCCTTTGTGGATAAATTCATGTTTACAATACATCTTCAGAGGAGGCTGAAGAAAAAATTAACAGCATCATGTCACCAGTCAGTGGAAAGAGTAGCTGAGCCCTCAGCTTCATAGAGCAATAAGTCAAATTCCAAAAAGATTTCACAGGGAACCACTGTCAGACATCAGAAAAATCAAGAATTAATGAGAGATTCATAGCTTATGTATCGTAAGGCCAGAAGGGACCATCGTGATCATCAATGAATGGATATACAGGATAAACGACAACAATGGAATAAAGATCAAGGGTGGGACGGGATGAGGAGTGAATTAGTAAATACATCTCTAGTAACAACTGTAAACTTTGCCAACATATGATAGAGATGCTAACGCCAGAATTATTTACCCCATTCTCCAAGCTTCCTTAACACCAGCAAGCAAATTATCTGTTTAGGCATTTATCCCAAACTCATCATTGTAGCATCTGATTGCCTGAGTCCAAAACATAAATGTTTGTTACCCTTGTGCAACATCAGCCAAAGCCATACCAATCATCCCACTGACTGATATCCCAGCTGCCAACACCAAGTAAGTGTGCTAATGTACACCACTCTTCGTTTAGGGGTACCCTCCTCAAAACAGATGCAGGTTGCAGACAGATTAGTTTGCCAGCTCCACTCTCTCAGCCTCCAAAGAGTAGATTGATAGTCTAGTATTTGATACACAGCATACACAACACTCTACTGCCAAACCAGGCCCATGAGATAAACCAGAGCTGTATAATAGTAATAATGCTGGAGCACGGTATTTAACCTTCCTGCTCTCAACTGACTTCTCCAGCTAGAAGCAGTCTGATGCCTATGAATGGCAAAAAAATGAGCAGTAGCAGCTGTGACAAAGGACTGATCTGCATCCATGTTGGATAACGTCTGCAGTGCACTGCATCCACTGTATGATGGTGTGGCATCATGTGATGGCAGCACAAAACTCCCACAGTGTTCATCCTCTGGAGGATATGGACATAGTTTTAGCAGGATTGAATGTGGGACATTCCAGAAGGGCTGAAGCATGTTTCTGCAAAACACAACTCTGCACTATGCATGTAAATCATATTAAACAGAAAAGCACTTAGCAACCATTTTCTAAGAGCTACAGCAAGCACAGGTTGGTGCTGTAAGATGGACAGGGTCCAAGACAGCAAAGATAGAATTATTTTTCTCCCTAAATAATCGATTTCCATTGCAATGGCTAGTAGAAATTGGCTATACTATGCCTATTTATCAATGCCTTCAAAGCATTTCTGAATATTAGAGGAGTTTAGTAGAAGGAGCAAAATTGTCTTCAAAGCAATAAAATACTATATTATTGCGTAGAGAGAAAACAGCTTTCAAATAATTTGTGCTAGGCCCTCACATAAACATGCTGATAAAACAAGGATACACAGACATACTTTGCTGTCCATTGCCTGTATGAACCTAAATGAAACCTCTCAGTAGTAGTAGAGGCAGACACAGCATTGAAAAAATGATGTTACCAACTTCCACCTCTTCCTTCACGGAAATGACTTTTAGAGCAGGCTGCAAAGCCTATCTGTTTTAATATTTTTTTCCTCTAAAGGAGCACGTTGAAAGACAAGTGATTTCAGTTTGGCTGGGTGTGCCCTGAAAGTTGCCCTGGAGCAAACAGAAATTTTCCTATGTGTGGTTTGAAATGACTGAAATGGTGCATGGACTGTTTACTGCTACATGGCAGAGATTTTCAAAGAGACCAAAGGGATTTGGATGCTTAATTCCCATTACTTTAAATGAAAGAGAGCTTTAAGTACCCTTAAGTACCTTGTGATTTATAATATGCATCTATTATTATTATTGAGTGCCCAGTATTGCTTGTGTTACAGCAGTGCTTTAGGCCACACCCAGGTTCACTGTGCTAGATGCTGTAGCAATACAGGCTATTTTCAAAGCAACCTGACGGAGCTGGATGCCCAATTTCCATTTTCTCTTTGAAAATCACAGCCAAATACTAGTAGACAGTCCCTTCCCCAAAGCTAGCATCTGGGCATTTCAGTCATTGAAAACTACACATAAGAAGATTCTATTCACTCCAGGGTCAATTTTCAACCACTCCCAGCCCAGTCAGACTAAAAACATTTATCCTTCAACCTGTTCCTTCAGAAAAAATTTATTAACACAGGTGAGCTTTGTAGCCTGCCGTGAAAAATCAGCAGAAGATTCAAGTCAGGTGCACACTAATTTAAATATCCATGAAAGATAAAACTTTAATTATGACCCTGCATTGAAAACCATCAAATTACCACTAATCGAGCCTCTTCTTCTTTCAGTCGCTTTGCCTCCTCTTTTTGAGCATCCAGTGCAGCTACCTGGGCATCAAGCACATTCAGCAATTCTTGATTCTGGTCAGATTTCTTCTGGAAGTCTTCAATCCCTCGTTTTTCCTTGGCCAATCGGTCCTCTTCCCAAAGCTCTGCAAATATTTGTTCCTCCCTCTTCTCTTGCTTCTTCAATTCTTCCTTAAGGGCCAGTTGGGCCAGTCGGTCTGAACACACCTCTCGCTGATGTCTCTGACTCCATTGTAAACGAACCTCTTCGCACTGTTCTCTGAACATGTATAAAAAGACAAAAAAAGTCATAAGATAATAGCAGCTAGTTTGGTGACTTTTGATGGAGACAAAGTCAGGGTCCAATGATCTAAGCCAGGCCTGCACAACATGAGGCCCGGGGGCCACATGCGGCCTGCCTGGGCTCATTGTGCGGCCAGCGGTGGGTGAGTAGGTGGGCTCACTGTGTTGCCCGCAGCGGAAGGAGGGTTTGTTTCTGTGGGGCAGGCGGCGCTGGGGAGGAGGGGTTGTTTCAGGGGGGCTTGGTGGCATTTGGGGGGAGTGTTTCAGCAGCGCTGGGGGGTTGTTTCTGTGGGGCAGGGGGTGTTGTGTTTCAGGGGGGCTGCACGCTGCTGGGGGGTGGGGGGGAGAGGGTTTCAGCAGGGCCGGGGGGTTTAGGCCCTCTGCTGTTTTCTTTGTAGTAATGTGGCCCTCGCCGCTTTACGAGTTGTGCAAGCCTGATCTAAGCACAGGACACAGAGCCAGAAATGGCTGAATTCTAAAACTGATTCTAACACCAACTCTTGCTAAGGCCTGGGAAAGTCACTAAACACCTCATCTTGCACCAGTGAAGTCAATAGGAATTTTTCCATTGACATTAATGGGAGTAGGAGCAAGTCCTTAAGCTACATTCCTCAGTTTACCCACCTGTAAAATAAAGATCATATATAATTATACACATTCCAACTTTCTGTCTTAGCATTTGCTAATAACTTTGAAGCTGAATCACATTCAGAAACTGATCACCAGTGCTGGAAACTCTGTTACACTGTTCAGTAAGAACATACCAGATTTTAGTAACGTTTGATTAAATAAATTCAGACATTTTGCAGGATCATTTAGGAAAATGGCAGGAACAACCATGGATAGATATTAAGTATCATTCAACAAACAAGCAACACACCTGTTTAATGATATGACATCAATAACACAATTTTAGCTTTCATTTATTCACTGCACTTGAGTTACATAAAATGAATATTTTACCTTCAATTTAAGAGGAAAAAATGGATACAAGAGCACTTCTACTTTAATTTTTATAAGTAAACTCCAATTAATATCAACATATGCTATCAATGTATATTTAGTGTGAACAATATTCAAGCATTTTAATTCACTCTATAAATAAGTTGTGCAGTTTCATTGTTCACCATCAACATAAAGTAAAAACAAAAAGGAAGGTAACAGATAATGGTGAATATTTATCAGCATGAAGAATTACCATCCTGAAGAGCATATATGCATGTTATTAACTAAAAATATCCCACATTATTTAATGTTCATAGAAAACCGTCTTCAACAGATGATTGCAGTGCTCACTTAGGAATTCATTGTGATCATCAATATAGATAGATCATTTACTATATTTCAGGAACTACTGTATGACAACTAACTGGTAGTTATTTGTATAAATGTGCAATTACTATTTTATACATTGACTATTTAGTTTGATAATTTTGTATAGCAAAAATTATTAAATATTCATCAAACAACTATCTTCTAGTATTGCAGTTATCAGGATGGGACATATAAGAGTCATAACTGCAACAATGGAACAAATACCAAAGAAATCCCATTATTTAGGATTTTTTCTCACCTAAAAAGATACAATTAAAATTTTGTTTGTCAGCCCTGAAAGTGAAAGTAAACAGATTTGGACGTTGCTACTGAAGACCTGTCCATAATGAACACTGCCCCTTCTGGCTCTATTATCATCTGATAAGCACTGACAGTGAGTACGGTGCTGTACAAGATACAAAGAAAAACACTTCCTCTGCTACAATGAGATTACAGTCTAAATAAATAGAACCGTACAAATCAGACACAAAATGCTCCAGGCGCCTCAGATGGTTATGCCTTAGGTCCCATGCCTACAATGGGATTCACATGCACAGACCCTTACTCTCACACTAATTCTCATTAACTTTAGTAGAACTCTGCATGCATATCCCTCTCTAAGCTCATGCAGTAGAAGCCCATGCATTTAGCTCCAGAGGTCCCAGGGTCAATCCCTCCACCGATGACCTGGGCCTGTGTCAGCATTACAAGTGGGGGCTCTTCTGGGATATCAACTGGGAAGTCTCGGAAGCTCAGGACATGCTTCCTCAGTTATGGGAAGTATGTAACCCATGCCTGCTTGGTGTGGCGCTCTGTCCCCCTCTAGTAGCACCTAGCACAGTTAGAGATTGATGAGTCTGCTACAGCCTTAGCTAAAAGCCAACTGGCTTTTAGCTCATGCAGTACAGACTCATACACTGAGGGCAGGTCTACACTAGAAGCACTACATTGGCACAGCTGCGCTGCTGTAGTTCATCTGAGGAAGACACTCTATGCTGATGGAAGAGCGCTCTCCTGTTGGCATAATTACTCCACCTCCACGACAGACAGAAGCTACGTCAGCGGGAGAGCGTCTCCTGCTGACATAGCGCCGGTGTGGACAGCGCTTAGGTCACTGTCACTTATGTTGCTTGGGTGGAGGGAGATCTTTTTCTTACGCAAGTTAGATTGATTTAAGCGGTAGCATAGACCTACCCTAAGCTTCAGAGATCCCAGGTTCAATTCTGCCCACTGATGACTGGGGTCCGTCAGCATTACACCTGTCCATGTAGGATAGGAGTTCATATAATCATAGGACTGGAAAGGACTGTGAGAAGTCATCTAGTCCAGTCCCCTGCACTCGTGGCAGAACTAAGTATTATCCAGACCATCCCATCCCAGTTTTTTCAATCTTCCCTCATAGGTCATGTTTTCTAGACCTTTAATCATTTTTGTTGCTTTTCTCTGGACTTTCTCCAATTTGTCCACATCTTTCCTGAAATGTGGCACCCAGAACTGGCCACAATACTCCAGTTGAGACCTAATCAGGGCAGAGTAGAGCAGAAGAATTACTTCGCAGGTCTTGCTTACAATACTCCTGCTAATACATCCCAGAATGATTGCCTTTTTTTTTTTTTTTGGCAACGTGTTACACTGTTGACTCATATTTAGCTTGTAATCCACTATGATCCCCAGTACTCCTTCCTAGGCAGTCATTTCCCATTTTGTATGTGTGCAACTGATTGTTCCTTCCTAAGTGAAGTACCTTGCATTTGTCCATATTGAATTTCATCCTTTTTACTTCAGACCATTTCTCCAGTTTGTCCAGATCATTTTGAATTTTAATCCTATCCTCCAAAGCATTTGCAACCCCTCCCAGTTTAGTATAATCTGCAAACTTTGTAAGTGTACTCTCTATGCCATTATCTAAATCACTGATGAAGATATTGAACAGAACTGGACCCAGAACTGATCATTGTGGGACCACACTCATTATGCCCTTCCAGCTTGACTGCGAACCACTGATAACTACTCTTTGGGAAGAGTTTTTCAACCGGTTATGCACTCACCATATAATAGCTCCATCTAGGTTGTATTTCCCTAGTTTGTTTGTGAGACAGTAACAAAAGCCTTACTAAAGTCAAAATGTACCACATCTACCGCTTCCCCCCCATCCACAAGGCTTGTTACCCTGTCAAAAAAAAGCTATTATGTTGGTTTGACACAATTTGTTCTTGACAAATCCATGTTGACTGTTGTTATTTACCACATTATCTTCTAAGTGGTTGCAAATTGATTGCTTAATTATTTGCTCTATTATTATAGCCCCACAGTACAGAGGTATGGCGCTTTAGCTCAAGCTGTAGTAGCTCATGCTTTTTAGCTCTGGAGATCCTGGGTTCAATCCCTTGTGTTTCAGCCAAGATGACAGCTGTCACACAAGAAACTAATCATACATGCTTCTGAGGATCACTGCTTTACATTGTAGGGTTTTTCCTTAACTGAACTGGTTGGTGGCAACATTTTTAGTTAGCAGGGTTAGCACTGATGGCCTTGAGGGGAGACGTGAGTTTTAAAGAGGGATCTATGTGAACAGAAGGTGGAACACCTGGTGCACGGGGATAGGGACTGAAGGGAGGCAGCATCAAAGAAGGCATGAAGGGAAGGGTGGGAGAAGAATCTGAAAAGAGTGGTGGGGCATCTAAGCTAGTAGGGAGAACTGATAACCTCTCATCTAAGCCAACAAAATTGGGAAACTTATATATGTACTCTGGGCATTCCAGAAGCTATAGATAACCATGGCCTTGATATCACATATGATAAATGAAAGGCATAGATATTTGAGGCTTGCAGTAGCATGAATTCAGTTTAAGAGCTTGGACAAATAAAGCTTTTAGACATTGCAAGCCTGGCTGCCCACACTGATGTTGCTTTGTGTTGGCACTTCAAGTTAGCAGTAGTGCTCAGCACCTTTCCAGCTTGTTGGATGCTTTGGTTAACATGCCTTACAACAACATTTTAGTTCTGGTTGCCTTTTCTCACAACAGTCATTTTTTTTGCTTTTCATAGAGCTCAGCATGGCTTGTAGGTCAGGTGAGAGGAGACCGAACAAGATGCAAATTCTGTGATAATACAGAGATTCTGAGTGTTGCAAAAAGAAGTACTTGCTGATAGATCATTTTCTAGGAATTACACTTTTGATTGTGGGCAACATTTGAGTAGCTGGTATAATATCCAGTTCCGTGAAATAGAATCACATCTTTTCTAACAAAAATATTGGCCTTTAGACATTTAAATTGTGACTTAAAAAGGAACATACAGAAGAACCAAACCACTTATTTTATAACCTGGCCTTTTTAAAATTTTTATACAGATGCCTTGGATTGTGTCGAATTATCTCTAGCACTTTAATTGATGCCCTGCCTTAATACAGCTACCACATCTAGGGAGCCAGCATGACAGTGTGGTTAGGACATTGGATACCTTCTCGGACTTAAGTTTATTTCCTCCTTTGTAACAAAAGGATGGATAATACTTCCCCTTTTCATATGCTGTCCTGAGGATGAGTTCAGTTCTATAAAATGCTCTGAAGGTATGAAATGCAAGGTAAGTGCTAAGAATTATAAATTAGGCTCACCAGGATCTTGCTGTATGTATGAAATGTTAAACAACTATAAAATGCTGTTTCCAGTTCTTCTGCATTTTAGTTATAGTTAACCTGCATTTTAACTTTTGGGTAGAATTTGGTGACTAGACACTAAAATAATCAGTATTAATGAGAAAATGTACTGTTTTCATAGTGTTCCAAAGGAAATGTATAGTTCTTGAGATCTGAAAGGTATTACCCTAAGGAAAACTATACTCCCTTAATAAAAGGGGTTCAAAGTTCCCTCAGCCATGAAGGGATTAAAATTTTATTTTATTTCACGCAATCTGAATTTAGTAGTTTCAAGTAGTTTAGTAGTTTCACACAACCTGAATTTAGTAGAATTCTCAAGGGGAAAAGGGGAAAAGTTTGCCATGGTTAGAATTTTAATATAAAATAACTATAATTGCTTGATTCCATTAAAATAATTCTTTCAAAGCAATTTTTACAGCAACATATGAACATCTGCTCCCCCAGATGGCTGTTTTACCTCTTCACTTTGCTGTCCTAAGCCTCTTAACATTAAAAATGCAGACTGTATATAGGAATTTCCAGAAGACAGAAGCCAAATTTACTTCCCTCACAATGATTTATCCATTTAATGGATCTGAGACAAAACTGCTGTGATAACAGCCTTCTCTGTGAGATGCATGTAGTGTTATCACAAGAAAGAGGGGATATATTTTTATGCAAATTCTGGCATTGTAATTTTCTCTAAAATATATCAATAAGGAAAGTTCTCTTTGGCTGCAACTGATAGGCTGGGGAGGAAGAGAAAATGGAATGACTCAAAAATTAAAGTTGCCAGTGATTTAAAAAAAAAAAAAGTTAAAAAACCATATTTCAATAAATAACCAGGCCCAAAGCAGCAGAGATTAGCACCTCTAAATTAGAAGAATCTTCCAAAATGCTTCTACAAAAAGTCATCCCCATCTTTCCTAGGTTTAACTTCAGCAAGATGTCCTTCATCCAGGTTCCAATCTCATTTAGGCATCAAGATAGCTAGGATAAAATGCTTCCAGTGATAGAGGTGATAGAAATAGAACCTGTTGTTGTCCACATTGTCAATTGCTCACATTTGAGTTCATAACTTCTCACCATCACCCCCTGCGGTTTCATGAACTAGGTGAGAGAGAATATGAAGCTTTGCAGAACTACACCCGGGAGAATGATTGTGGCTGAGGTACAACTGGCTATTACAAGCTTCTGAGAGAAGCCCAAGTAAAAGAACAGGTGCCATCTCTACCCTGGCCATTGCACTTTCTCCCCAGAGAATCCAAGATTAAACTCAAGGACTTGTTCTTCCTCTTCAAAGTTTTCAAATATCTGAGCCCAAAATATCTCAAGAATAACCTCTCTCCCATGACCAGGCCATAACACAACAACCAAGATAATCTGAAGCAATGGAAATATTGCTTGTGAGTACAGGGGACAAAGCTTTAATTCATGGTGATAGAGTACCCTACCACAGATTAGAATGACATCAGCTTTTGGAGACTTTAGGAGGAAGAGATCCTTTCTCCCCATATACCATGACACTAACCATCTCCACTCACTGAGGGGGAAAAAGGATTAAAAAATACTAAGCAAATGCATGAAACTGGAAGAAAGAAGGATGAGGATACCTGTCGTAAGAAGGAGATGAAAAGATAATTCCATCTGTTGACAGTTTGTGCTGGCTGTATTGTATTTTTTTAAAGGCACTCATATGAAAGTGACAGTTGAATGAGATGGGAATTCACTGCTGAACTGTACTTCCTTTGTGCCAACAAAACCAGTGCAAAGAGTTACATGCAGTCAGGGGAGGAGGTTTCCATGTGCAAAAGGTCCCAGGTGCCATCAGAATCCTCTCCATCACATTACATCTTTGTAGGTTGCACTTACCTTTTCATTATCCTATAAATAAGCTTAGTAAATTCTGAGCAACAGTTCAAATATATTAACACAATATGATTACTGCAAACCATGAAGTGACTAATGAACATGCTCATACAGCACTGCAAGAGCTGTGGTACAAACAAAAAAATGCCCAAATCCCATGTTTCAGCATAACTATTTAGGAATAAATCATTATCCGTGTTAAGAAATGTTTATTATCCAATAAAAAGTCAATTTTTCACCTAAATATTTTGTGTCTCAAGTGAAAAGGGATAATATGAGGGATGACACCTTTTCTGATCACACACAGCAAAGACATGCTGTAATTGATACAATCATCACTCATGGACAGAGCCTATTCTTCCACTTCGGTAGCATTTTGCATTCCATTGTTCAAACTAGCCCAACTCCAATTGTCTTAGCTTTATGTTACTATCTCCAATGCTCCAATGACAACTTTGTAAACCTAATTTTCAAACGCCTTCCAAAAAACTATGCACCCACTTCTGACACACGCAATTTGAACAGTTCACCATGCAATTGCTTAACTGGGGTGTGAAAATGGTTGCATGTGCAAACTACTGAGGCAGTCAGGAAATGTGACCTTGGAACAATTTTAAGACCAAAGTGAGTTTTAACAGCTTAAATTAGGAGCAGACGGAGAGGAGGGTTATAGTGTAAATTGCAAGGGCCACATTTTTGAGTCGGCATCTGAATTTGCACCTGCATATGTTGCATGAGCACCTATCCCAGCACACAAGATCAATATCTGAGAGAGTAAAAGGACATTTGTTTGTTTGATTTGGGTACTTTGGAGTTTAAGGAGAGGGTACACTCAAGTCTTCCACCCTTGATTTTCCTCTCCAGCTTCTATATGGTGGAGAGTAGGAGCTAAGGATTCCCAAACATTGAGGCTTGAGAGGGACCCTTCAGAAAGAATTATAATTCACCTATATTTGAGTTATTTCCATCTCTTCCCCAGAAAACTAAAAATTCAAAGAACTGAGCTAGTTAGATTTATTGTGCCAACTCCTATTGTGCCAATACCCACTGGCTTCAAAGGAAGGTGCAGGGCTCAGCACCCATGAAGATTTAGCCCAGAATGTCAGATCGCACTGCATGAGAAGGGGAAAAAAGTTAGATCCTTAGCTCAAAATGGCCAGTTATATCACTTCTAAAAAGTTGTGCAATGAATTTAAACCCTGACTTTTTTTTGGATAGTTTCAACTTTTTCTCATTGAAACTCATGAAAGAATATATTCAGCTGAGCGACACAAACCTATTTTTAGGCCACATTCACTTCTGGGCATTTACACACTACGTATACCAAACTAAAATATAACTTTGCATCCTGTTGAGGAACTACAAAAGTGATTGATTTTGCCCGGTAAAGTGCTGAGACGTTCACATGTGAAATTATTTTTACTCTTTATGAATGAAAGAAACTTTCATTGTTTCTGAATGTTTGAATCAAGGGATGGTCAAAGTGCAGCTCAATGTGGCCTGCTGCCATGTTCATTTAGAATAAAATGTGTAGTTTACACACAATAGGGAGTATTGCTTGCTAGGATCTATCTTGATCTGGACCAGCATTGCAAGCTTGGACCCCTTGTCCTCACAGACTGCACCTCTTTAATGAAAATGAGGACTACAATCTGCTCCACTGTATTCAAGTTAGGTGAGGCCCTTCAACTTTTGGCAAGTAGTCAGCATAGCCATCAACTGGACAAAGTTTGGACACCTCTGCCATAAACCGTGTTGAAACTTAAATATGCATCAATTCAGTTATATTTATCTTTCCCTCCTTAATTTACAGTCTCCATTCCTGTCAGATTATTTACTTACCACTTTCAGTCTGAGAAGATTTTTTCACTGAGTTACCTGAACTGTTGCTCTCGCTTTAGAGCAACCAACTTTTGTCTTTCTTCCTCTCTATTCTCTCTCAGCACTTTTGCTCGCTCTCTCATTTTTGCTTCTCTTTCCAGCATGGTTTCTTCCATTGACTCCATCTCAGTGAAATAGCTCTTTTCTTCTGCTTCCAGAAGTGCCCGAAGCCTGAAAGGAAGAAAATATTTCAACAAAAGCTAAACAATCCTGTCGGTTGAATGCTGCAGCTTTAGTACATTTACTATGAGATTATCAGATTGAAAGTTTTTAGTTAATCTTGTCCAACAGAAGTGTGTGTGTGTGTAATCTATTATACACAATCCATGAGAGACAAGTAGCTGCCTCAAACATTTTCTTATCTGATGGCATGTCAGTTTAGCACACTGACAAAGCAATAGATAAATCTCTATGGTCATTTAGGGCCCACTCAAGCATTGGTATGAAAGATAGTTACGCCATTGAAATTCTGATAATCACCCGAGAATGGACGGACCCTAGTGCATCTCTGCCAGGTCTGTTTCTCTAAAAGATGAAGCAGTTAAAATACGCTGCCTCTTTCAAACCAAAAAAAAAAAAGTCAGGGCATTGTTCAGAGATCAAATCCTTGGAAACCTGCCTAGGCAATGATTCTTGGAATTTATTTTTAAACATTATACTGTGTGAAAAGCATGTGGTTAAATATGACATACTTCAGAAGTGTTGTAATTCACTCTGGAATCAATGGATCTTAAAGAGGTGGGGAGCAAGTCTACTGTCTTCTCGTGGAAGCCATCAGTACAAAAAATCAATGCTAAAGTGGACAAAAGACAAAATTGGAGCTCAAGTTCTCATTGTAAAAAGTGAAAAACAAATACAACCCAAACGAGTTGTTTTCCAAGGGAGTCCCTTTCAGAGTTGGCATCACAAACCCTAGCTCTGGGGTCGGCTCAAAGTGCTGCACCTCAATATCGAAGGAAGTTCAGTGGCCAAGAGGGATGTCTTCCTCCAGCTGGCTGTAGAACACAAAGCACTCATCATCTTGCTTCAGGAAACATCCTCCATCACTGATTCTCAACTTGTGCCATTATGTCTCCCCTCCATCATAGGCAATATGGGATAGCATTCTACATCAGGGAAGGTATTCCAGCAACTCCAGTCTAATCATCAGGTCCAAATGATGTCACTGAATGATAGGCTATATAAAAGTGAAGGACGTGACTCTTACCAATGTCTACAAATCTCCATCTGCCAACTGGCGAACTCCTATGTTACCCATCTTTTAAGGATCTTCTGTCCATTGTAGTGCTTTTAATTCACATCATTCCCACTGGGGATACACAGATGAGGATATGGATGGTGTGAGGCTACAGTGGGAATCAATGGTCGATATGCAGCTTTTATATGATCCTAAGCTGTCACCCACTTTCCATAGCAAACAACGAACCTCAGATTCTTCCCTGAGCTCACTTTAAAAAAACAAACAAACAAACAAACAGCTGGTCAGTACTCTCCGGTGGCCACAGAGCATAAAATGCTTGATATGCTTCCTCGAACCCAGCATCAGCCTAATCACAACAAGCACACAAATTCCCACAAGTGGCATTTGGAAACCTCAGTGGAATTTCCAGAAAGCAACCTGGGATCTGTTCCAATCTGAGTTCAAGCTCTCTGAGTCTTTACACCACATCCAGTCATTGGAATAACATCAGTGCAGTCTCCCAAGTTTCTATGATAAAATTCTGGCCACTGCAAAGAAATATATACCCCTCCACTCCCCCTTAGGATTTTGTCAACAATTCATTCCTGGATGGTCGTCTGATGCAACCAGACTATATCAGGAATTTAAATCCAGTAAGAATGAACAGGTTTGTGACAAAAAGCAGAGACCTTCTTTACCTTCTAGCTTAAACAAGACAGAAACGATGGAAAGAAACTATCTCCAAATTGAACTTCACACTTTCCAGTTGCAAAGTCTAGCAAACTATTAAGAGACTGAGTGGAGCTTCTAGGCTGGTCAAGAAGGAATACCCAGCCACAGCAAACTCCACCACATCCCAGCTGGTAGTCAATGGCAGAGCTCCTAATCAAGACAAAGCTTTCAGTCACACAGTTAAAATGATGGTTCCTGAGAAATGGCAGGTTCAGGGAGTGGATATGAACCCGATGACGCCTTTTACTCATCAAGAGCTCAACCTGGCTATACATCAACTGCAGCCTAATAAGGCTCCTAGTCTAGATACCATTCACAATGAGTTTGTTTCTCAATTTTGGTCAATCAGCAAAAACTGACTGCTTCGAATTCTGAATTGTACTGAGAATTGCAGTATTCCAAAAGCCTGGTGCAGAGCAGAGGTCGTAGCTGTTCCCAAGCCAGGAAAACCATTGACAGTCCCAGAGAGCTACTGACCAATTTCTCTGCTGTGCGTTAACTACAAGCCAATGAAGAGATTAATCCTGATGTGGATAATGAGGTAGTCAATTCTCAGCTGCCTTGCCTTCAGGCTAGATTCAGGAGGGGACGATGCATCCAAGATCAGGAACTTTGTCTGACTCAAAATATAGAAAATGCATGAGAGTCTGGAAAGAAAGTTTGTGCAGTCCCTACTGATCTGACAGCAGCCTATGACACTGTGTGGCATGTTAACTTGCAGCATCTTAGCAGTCAGCCTATTTCTTGTAGGCTAATGATGCAGTTCATCTGAGAAATGGTTCCTAGCTGAAACTTCCTCCTGTAAACTGGGGAGAAAAATCAGTCACCTTAAATGTCTCCATAATGGCCTTCCACAAGAGTCAGTTTTGGCTCTCATTTTGTCCAAGATATACACATCCAACCTCCCTGGAACACAGGCCGAGAAGTATATGTATGGTGAGAACATCCGTGGAGACTAATCCTAGTGAAAATAAGACAGTGGCAATTACTTTCCATCTAAACAATCATCTTGCCAATTGACCGATCTCAATCTGTGTCCACGGATGACTGCTGACATTCCATCCAGTTGTCACATATTTGGGAGTAAAACTCGACCATAGCCTGACATACTAGTCCCACTTGGAACACCCGCAAATGAAGATTTCTTCCCATACCGCCTTGATATGAAAACTATCAGGAGCCTCCTGGAGAGGAGACACTTCAGTACTTCATTCATCTGTATTGGCCTCTGTGCTTGCTCCTACTGAATGCTGCTCTGCAGTTTGGAGGCACAGGTGTCACACTCATATTGTTGACACTGAACTGAATTCAGCCACTCATTATTAGTAGCTGTTTGAATTATAGACCAATTTCCAGTCTGTATGTGCTAGCACACATAGCTCTGCCTGATCTTCGGCGAGTTGCCCTTTCCGTTAAGTCTACCTACCTGGACATCTGTGACAAATGAAACCAATCCATTACATCTCCAGTTGGCTGATGCCCCATTCTCAGACAGAAAAAAACACAGCACCAACTCAAAGGTCTGCTTGTATTCTGGGAAGGAATCACACCCCTGTGTGACACCAGAGCTGATCACTACCTCCCCTTTGCTATGGCAGCACATGCATTCTTGGATAAGAGTGCTACTGGCCCTTTACCGTGCTTGACTGATCAGCGCTTCCAGAGAGCTGAAAACGACGTCCTTACAGAGTAGAAGCATCAGCAAAAAAAGAGAGTCTAAAACAGTAAATAAATTTAGGAGTCCATCGCCGCACCTGCCTCCTTGTCTACTTGATCTTAGATCCTGGACCAGCTCAACAGGCTACTCTCTGGATTGTCCAGAGTTGCTGCAACTATGCTCTGGTTTAGCCTGGTTTCCTCCTCACATTGTGACTGGGAAAGCATTGCAGTCAATAACTCATGTAGTGAAGGGTACACATTTGTAGGTCTGTGAAAGTATAAGCGGCTCCATACTAGACTATTTTATGTTTTGAGGGGACGTTTTACTAGGAAAAGCAACAATAGGGTATAAGAAGTAAGAGAAGACATTTTGAGACATTCTTACAATCACCTGTTACTTGCTTTTCCTGGCACAATTCCTTTTTGCCCCCAGAACACAAAGTATATCAATGACTCGTAATATGCATCACCACTTACCTCTGTATTTGGCCCAGAGAGCAGTGAACTCATAAATTCTAAACCTCATTCTCATAATGACACTTTTTGTGACCTTGGGCAAGTCACTTTTTCCGCCTGTAAAATGGGGATGACAATACTTACTTAAATCACAGGAGGACTTCTGAGGAGACTAGTAAATATAATATTAGTTATTATTTGTAAAGCAAAGTATCTAACAACCAGAATTTTTGCTATAAGGACTCACTGGTGATGGAGACTGAACTTCCTTCTCATGGCCCCTCCAAGTCAGGGTTAAGTCATGCTTGAAAGACAGCATAGGGAAACTTGCCCTACTAGTCATTGTGCAGTGCCTACTCTCCGAACAGACAGAAGATTAGGAGTACTTGTGGCACCTTAGAGACTAACAAATTTATTAGAGCATAAGCTTTCGTGGACTACAGCCGGGCTGTAGTCCACGAAAGCTTATGCTCTAATAAATTTGTTAGTCTCTAAGGTGCCACAAGTACTCCTGTTCTTCTTTTTGCGGATACAGACTAACACGGCTGTTACTCTGAGACAGAAGATTAATCTTCAGGGCTATCAAACCAGCATTTTTCACAACACTGAATTCACTTAATGAAAAAGATGTACACTGACTAAGGAATTAAAGCATTTGACTATATTCTAGGATGATTCAAGTTAAGTTCTACTCCATAAAAACATAAAATGGCATCATGAAGTCTCACATGTATTGTTTATCAACAATTTCTGGATTGAATTTACTTATTCACTAGGAACAATATTTTTTTCTAACTGCTTGCCCTGCAAGTGGGCCCTGGGATCTAAAAGTTAAATTAAAGAGGTTGTATTGGCATAACTAAGAACACAATTTGACTGTTGTGACATTGGTAAACCAGGTGCCAGCTCTTGCCATGGCTGTAGGTGTCAGCTGAGCACTGACAAATTCATAGCTGGAAAACAGACCAGCTCACTTGTATGTTAATATTGTTTGAGACAGATGATGAGCTTGTAAGGATGTGTTTAGACTCTATAAAATGGTTGTAAAGTTGCTGCATGAATTAATCTTACTTCTTTTGTCTGTATCCCATGCTATAAGGCAATGTGTAAGTTTTGCTTTATGATTGTAAAAATGTCTGCTCTGAGCTTGTGAACCTAGGCAGGAAAAGTGGTTCCCCCATCCATCCAGAAGAACTATCAAGATTAAATGGGCCATCCAACACAAAGGCTCATTTAATGGCCTTCTTACACCCATGAAGGTGCTACATGCCAGAAAGCACATCCTATCAGCTTGAATTCTGGAACAGATAGCTGACAAGAAGATTTTTCATCTCTTTGCTGTTTGGTCTCTTTCAAGGGATGGAGCTAAGAAACAAAACACAGAGACCCCATGGTCAACCTGGGTTAGCCCTAAAAAGACAGTGCTTTTGGAACCCTAGACCGAACTCATTTGCATATATATGCCACCTGCTTTAATCTGTAAATAACTCCCTTGTTTCTTTTTCCTCGTTAATAAATCCTTAATTAGTTTATTATAGGATTAGCTACCAGCTTTGTGTCTGGTGTGAGATCTAAGGTACAAAATGATCTGGGATAAATGACTGGTCTCTTGGGACTCGGAGTAACCTGAATATTTTGTGATTTTCAGTGTAAGTGACCATTTATCACTAAGCCCAGCTTGCCCGAGTGGCAAGATAGACTGGAGTGCCCAAGAGGACTGTCTGTGACTCCATGGTAAGGCTGTTACAGTGATCCAGGAGTTAATATTTGTTACTGGGTTGGTGAAATTTAATTACACAATATGCCAACAGTTTGGGGGTCTCTGCCCTGCTTTTGACAGTTTGCCCTGAGGTTGGCACTCATGGTCATGAACCACTCCCAAGAGTATGACAGCCCTGCAGTTGGAAGTTTTAATAACTTCGATACATGAGCCAGAATGCATTCACTCTCTCTTAGCCCTAAAGAGCCAAAAAAGCTAACTGGAGCAAGGAGTGCTGAAAAATTATTTTTGTCAGTGAATTCAGCAGATATGACCCTAACACACAGATATAATGTGTGTGACCATGTCTGTCTCTAATGTTTGGCCCAGTAACTGTACAGCCCGCTATTTAACTGACAGTTAAATTAGTTCTCTTTTAGCTCAAGCAGTCTATGCTTCTGCCTTGGGGTCACCAATGAAAATAGCATCACTATATACGTGGCCCCAGTTCATTACACACACACAGCAGAAATCTGTTGAGTGATTTTGTTTTGGCAGTCACTATACTGAACATACGTGCCTAATAACTTAAACTTTAAAGTTTCTTTTGTTCCCATCGATATTATTCTAAATCAATTTTGCTTGCATGGAAATGAGGATGAGAAGAACCTGAAATCCGTTTATCAATTGGCTCCAGCTTTTTGATTTGTTACCTCTCTCTTCTATCCTCAGTTCCTGCCAGGTACGCCTGCATCATCTGATCGACCTTCTTCTGTACAATACTGTGAAGCCTTCTGCGTTCATTGTGATTCTCCCACTGACTGACCTGCAGACCTCTGTTGTGAACCTTTGTGAAAGCCAAGTATTCAAGACGTTCTTTTTCTTTACGTCTGCATTCCAAGACGAAACATTCAGACTTATCAGGTTTAGGAAACTTGGCCCTCTGTAAAAGAAAATGTCTTTAACAATGGAAACAAGACCAATGGCTCTCTTTTAATTTATCGTCTCCAGCAGGTAATGACCAATCATAGAGCAGGTATTAATAGGAGTTCAAAGTAATGTTAAATGTAAAATTCAAAAACTACACTTTTCAGTAAATACAAGCCACCATTCTAGGAAGGCCTAGATAGCTCAGGGGGTAGGCAATGGGATTAGGACCCATTCACCTCTACGTCACAGAGACCACAGTTTACTGTGCTGACTAAAAATGACTCACTTCTTGGGCTCTGTCCACATTACACCTATGTCGTCATAACTTATGTCTCTCAGGGTTGTAAATAACCACCCCATGAGCGACATAAATTACACCAACATAAGCACTTGTGTGTATGGTACTACAGCTTCTCCCACTGATGTAGCTTCTGCTGCTCACAGATGTGAATTTTTTATGTCGATGGGAGAGCTCTCTCCCATCGGCATAGAACATCTTCACCAGATGTGCTGCAGCAGCGCAGCTGTATCGGTTCTGCTGCTCCACTGCAGTGCTGTACGTATAAACATGGCCTCACTTGTACTCTACTTATCTACTTTACTTTTTGGTATGCATCCATTTGTGTCCCTTGCCATATACTCAGACTGTAAGCTCCTTGGAGCAGGGACCTTCCTTTATCGATCTGTGCTGGGGTCCTGGTCCAGGACTAGGGCTCCTAGTCGCTATGGTCATTCAAATGAATAATAATAACGATAATAAGTTGCTCTCATCTGACAGCATGGTTGTGTCCTGTTACCCACAGCACCATAAACACTGCAAAGCCTTGCGGGCAGCCCTGATATTTCAGGCCAGGGAGTAGAGTCCCGCTGCCCTTCGCTGTAACGCAGAGGGGAGGCTGAATTGTCCCTGCCCCACACCGACCTGGCGGCTGCGCTGCCATGTCCCCGGCTCCAGAGCACCTACCCCGCAGCGGAAACATCACATGCTCTGGGGTCCTGCTGCCCCGGGGGTGCTGAGAGCCATTGAACCAAACTGCAAACCCTGGATATGATGGAAACCACTGCAAGCCCGGGGGTGCAGCAGCACCCCCAACACCCCTAGTTCCCGCACCTATGGCACCCGCGCCCCACACCGTACCTCTGCGCCTGCGCCCACTCCCGCCCCACCTCCCACCGAACCGCAGCACCTGCGCCCACTCCCGTGCCCCGGCCCTCCGTCTGCGCCTCAGCCCAAGCGTCTCACCAGCGCCACTGAGTGCGGGGTGGGGCCCGTCACCTCCCGGGGGCGCTGGCTCCACGGGCCCAGCATCGCTCCCCCGGCCACCGCCGCTGGAACCGCGGGGAGACTGCCCGGCCGCCGCCGACACTTCCGGGACGCGCGACCCGTTGCTATGACAATTGGCGGAGCACAGCGGAAGTGATCTCAGGAGTGAGCGCTCTGTGAGGACGAAGCGACAGCAAGCAAGCGGCGCATGCGCACGAGTGAGCGGCCAGAAGGTTAGGTATGTGGGGGAACACAAATGCAGCAGTAAGCATGCGCATAATGACGTTGTGGCTCGTGATGGAAGCCCAGGCCTGGCGTGGTTGCTAGGTGCCCGCAGTCAGGGCTAAGGGAAGCAGAGGGCGGGGCTAGTGCGTGGCTACCACTGTCAGAGCAGGGCCTTCTCCAGGGAGGGCAGCCTGAGTCTCCTTCCACACGGAAAAGCTTCAGGCCAGGCTGCCACCATATGCCAGGGGGTCGGCTCCGCACACTGCAGCAGCCTGATTCACTGCCCATCTATCGGGCCACTGAGCCCTGGCTCCTGTCACACCCAGCATGTTCCCACCTGCCAGGGCCGGCTCCAGGGGTTTTGCCGCCTCAAGTAGCAAAAAAAAAAAAAAAAAAGGCTGCGATCACAATCTGTGGCGGCAATTTGGCGGGAGGTCCTTCGCTCCGAGCGGGAGTGAGGGACCGTCCGCTGAATTGCCGCCGAATAGCTGAACGTGCCGCCCCTCTCTGGAGTGGCCGCCCCAAGCACCTGCTTGGCAAGCTGGTGCCTGGAGCCAGCCCTGCCACCTGCACACACAGCACCGCTCCTCAGCACGGGATTTGCTACCCTCATCAGCACACACAGCACCACCCCAGAGCCCTGCCGCTACCATTCACCCACCAGCCAACACACCACCACAACCATGTATGGGGCTGTCGAGTCCAGGGTGGTGTTATTACCATACTCCCACCAGCACACACTGCCATGAGATATGGGGCCAGAGCATGGGGCTGTGTGCCACCACCATGCTCCCACCAGCACACATGCACACACTGCCATGAGATATGGGGCCAGAGCATGGGGCTGTGCACCACCACCATGCTCCCACCAGCACACATGCACATACTGCCACCAAGCCTGGAGCCTCATCACCACCATGCTCCCATCAGCACATATATTGCCCCAACATATGGAGCCATTGCTGCTAATACCATACTCTCACAGACCCATGTGTTACCACTGGGTATGGAGTTAGCACTTCTAGGGCACCACCACTGCTACACTCACTATGAAAATGTACATTTATGGGACTTGTCTAGAGTCACATAGTGAGTCAGTAGCAGAGTTGGGAATAGAACCTTTATGTTCACCTATGGAATATGTTCTACAAGGAATGCAATTTTAAAAATACTGTAGCTATGAACATCTACCTTTAATACATACAGACATACATATATTTTTGAGAGCTAACATCTAGGTGTACGTTAGCATTATAAAATGTTTAGAATATTGCTTTTAATTTAGATCCTTTTTCTCTGTAGATAATTCAGAATGTGGGCTCTTGTGTCAGTTCATGCTTAAACCTAGGTCCTAGGTACAGCATAGTGCTTGCTATTTTCATTTCAGTTAAACTCCTTCTATGATGTGTTCGTGACATCTAGTGGCCATTTGATTCATTGTAGTTGTGTAGTCTGGAAATGCAGCGGATGATACCGTATATGAGGCAGTATCATGGCACAGAAGTGTAGAAATTACAAGATTAACCAAAAAAACCCAAACCCTACTAGTTTTACTATCCTGCTGCAAGGGCAGTATATAGTCTCTCTAATACAGAATGTCTCAGATATTGAACTGATACACTGCACTTGATCTTAGCTGAAGAGAAGCAAACATCTGCTTCTCTGAAATGCTTCTATATATAAAAGCATTTGTACATTTTGTCAATATTCCGTTGTTTGTCTTCATGTGTTGTATTTAAATGGGACTTTTATGTTTGACTATTCCTCACTAGCTCTTACCTGTACTTATCAACTTCTTTCCTATCCTCTTTACTAGTAGATACAATTCCCTCTTTAATAAATTCTTCCTTATGAGATGTCTCGGCCTAAACTCTGTGCTCCTCTTCACCACTCAGCTTTCCCCCAGCCCTTAGCTTAAAAAAAAAATCTCTATAATTTTTTAATCTTACATGCCGGCAATCTGGTTCTGCTTTCATTTCTGTGAAGCCCATCCTTCCTGTATAGGCTCCTCATTTCCCAAAAAGATTCCCTGGTTCCTAATTGTTGATTAATATATGCTAGCTAGCATACATATATGCTATGTTGATAATGTTACCTGAAATATATATTCAAAGCATTTAAGGACATGGGCTCCTATCCAATGCTTTTATTTCAGTGCAGTACTATGGGGATGCAGTAAATTAAAAAAGCTGGGCCCTTCTTGCTCATCTTTGGTTGCCATCTCTGTGGAGATTACAGATGTCACTTTTAGGAACAAGTAAGGTTTGTGCCTTGGCCAAAATTCCCTCTCACAATGAATCAGGGCTGAATGGCCAAAACTGTGTGTGAGCTGTTGCAGAAAGCATCACTATAGTTGCTATTGGGTTTGTCTGCACAGTGTATTAATAGTATCTGGTGGCTCTGTACAAATACTTTAGGACAGTGGTTCTCAAACTTTTGTACTGGTGACCCCTTTCATATAGGAAGCCTCTGAGTGTGACCCCCCCTTATAAATTGAAAACACTTTTTTATATATTTAACACCATTATAAATGCTGGAGGCAAAGTAGGGTTTGGGGTGGAGGCTGACAACTCGCGAGCCCCGATGTAATAACCTCGCGACCTCCTGAGGGGTCCCGACCCCCAGTTTGAGAATCCCTGCTTTAGGATGTTTGGTTGTGAAAGGTGCTACAGGAAACCAAATTCTATTTTTAGTGAGGTGATGACCTTTGAAATGCAAGCGAACATACATGAATGCACTGATGAATGCAAATGCTGTCATGTTACAGTTTAATCTTTTATAAAGACTTCATACTTGTCAGTATGCAGAGTCCTTGGTTTATTACTTAAATACAGTATTGCAATAATTTGCCTATTTTAGAAATGAGAATAAAGAAAAATTGCTGAGAAAATACTTATATTTTCACTACTGGGACATAAGTTGATGAATCTCTGAAACCAGATGGGAAACTTAAACAGGAACTGAAAGGTATCTGTAAGAAACACTTCTGTATTTGAGCTTTTCAGTTGTTATTTACAGAGGAACACGTGCTAAGTCAATGTCCAATAGGCAATCGCCATCACAAGAGATCACTTTAGAGTACTGGCCAATATTTCCAAGTACAGTTTTGTTTGTAGTTAAAATGCCACTTATACATATTGTCCATAACTTTAGGCTGTGCAATAAGATCATTATAGTATTTCTGACAATGATGCAATATTTATGGAGCCTTGGCAGCATGCTTAGCCATGTACAAAACACAGGAGACAAATATTCTGGCTGGTTTGCTTACACTTTAATAGACAATACAAAGACACATATGGGCAGATCTTACCTCTTCTTCATTAAGTACAGAGGTCCTTCTAGGAGCAGAAGGATTTGATATGGAAAGATTTGAATGAACAGAGAGAGTAGTAACTATACAAGATGACTGAAACTATTTTCAAGTTACTTGCAGTCATTAAAACAGGGGTGGGCAAACATTTTGGCCTGAGGACCACATCTGGGTATGGAAATTGCATGGAGGCCATGAATGCTTATGCAATTGGGCGTTGGGGTGCAGGAGGGTGCTCCGGGCTGGGACCGAGGGGTTTGGAGGGTGGGAGGGGGATCAGGGTTGGGGAAGGGAATTGGGGTACAGGAGGAGGTCAGGGGTGCAGGCTCCAGGCGACACTTACCTCAAGCAGCTCCTGGAAGCAGCAGCATGTCCCCCATCTGTCTCCTACGTGGAGACGTGGCCAGGCAGCTCTGCGCGCTGTCCTGTCCGCAGGCACTGCCCCTGCAGCTCCCATTGGCTGTGGTTCCTGGCCAATGGGAACTGCAGAGCCAGCACTTGGGGCGGGGGCAGCATGCAGAGCCCCCTGGCTGCCCCTACATATAGGAGCCGGAGGCGGGACATGCTACTGCTTCCAGGAGCCGCGTGGAGCAGGACAAGCCTCCAACCCCACTCCATGGCTGGAGCACCAGAGCGGGGCAAGCCCCCGACCCCAGTCCCCGGTGGGAGCTTGAGGGTCAGATTAAAAGGTCTGATGGGCCGGATGTGGCCCGCGGGCTTTAGTTTGCCCACCCCTGCATTAGAATGATCATGGGTAGATTTTATCTGGGCATTATTTGTAACTGTGTATTTTTTAATATTGTAATACTAGCATCTAGGTTCCAGGAGAGGGACATTATACAAATAATAATAAATGTAATCAATACATAAATAGCTGCTTATCTACTTTCTGATTGTAAAGTGAATTTACTACTAGGAAAAGGTACTGGCCTGACAGTCCCAGGTACATACTGCAGACCACAAATAAAGCGCAAGTGACACTGTCCCATCAATCTGCCTTGATCTCAAGACTCATCTACAGGGACCTCATCTACAAGGTTCTTTAGGTCCCATACCTATTCAGTCCTCAGCTTCTTTACTGACACTGCCATTCATGAGCTAATGAGTGCCAGTTGTGGTGATGGGTTTGGGGATGCGTACCCTTGTTCATTGGGAACTGGTCTGAGGCTAAAAGGGACTTTTCAGATGGTGACTTGGTGACTCCCATGTGAGGCCAGATGGCCTATACGAAAGTCTCTATAACCAAGGAGACTAATGAGCAGGTATAAATTGGCATAGCCTTGCAAAGTCAATGGAGCTACACCAGTTTGTATCAGCTGAGGATTTGGCCAAGGGAGTAGAGGAAAAGCATGTTTTAAAAATTGCTTTTCCTCCTTGCTGAGCTGCTCAGTTCCTAATAGACAGCCCTTACTGAGTCATGTCTTCCCTTTCCCTAAACAGGAAAACAATTTATTCCAGTTCCATTTGCTGGACAGCACATAGGTTTTCTGAGTCACCAAACAGTTTTCCTTTTTTGCCTTGAATTTTGAGAAAACCTGACCCTGAAGCTTTCACAGAGCATCCCTGGCTTGATCCTGAGCTCAGATATTCAGACATAAAGTACCAGGAAGCCTGTAAAGTGAATGTATTTTTTTATTTTATTTTATTTCATTTTATTGTATTTACAAACGAAATAGTCCGAAGCATCAATTAATACTAGCAGGGCCGGCTCCAGGCACCAGCCTGGCAAGCAGGTGCTTGGGGCGGCCGCTCCGGAGAGGGGCGGCACGTCCAGGTATTCGGCGGCAATTCGGCGGACGGTCCCTCACTCCAGCTGGGAGCAAAGGACCTCCCGCCGAATTGCTGCCGCAGATCACGATCATGGCTTTTTTTTTTTTTTGGTTGCTTGGGGAGGCCAAAACCCTGGAGACGGCCCTGAATACTAGGAATTGAAGGCAAGATTTTTTTATTTATTTTAAATATAAGAAACTTTTTTTGAGCTCGCAGAGTATAAAACAATTTGACTTTTATTAATATTAATATTTCCCCCCTTTATACTGCATTATGATAGCTGTTACTGTCAGATCAATTAGCCTTTGTCTACTTTTAGCTCCTTTCATGGCACCTCTCTAATGCAAAGATCATAGTTTTCTATATGACAGCAAGTACATGGGCTGTCATTTACAACCATGTTTTCTGCCTTTTTGTAGAACGTTGAGATTTTATACATAAAGAACAAAGAGATTTTCAGTCTGAATGACTTTCAATTTAGGTTAAGATAAAAAAACAAAAGTCAAGTCTCGGAGAGAGCACTGTGTGGGTCTCATTTGTACGATTTGAACATAAAATGGCTGACAGTGTCGTAGACAAACCTTTTGGAGAATTAAAGGTGCAGTTAACATAGAACCTTAACAATGACATAGCTATGTCCATCTCCAGAATTTGATCTTCAAATATTTCACAAAAGTAAACTTCAGTCTTAAATGTCATTTACCCTGCTCCCTTCCAAACTGGTCTACTAGATGCCAAAAAGCCATCATCAAGAAAGCTATGCTGGTTAAAAAGAGGAGAAATGAAAGCAGTTATAAAAAATAAAATATAACCAGTAGAAGAAAGGGGAAGTTGATATTAATGAATATAAATCAGAAGTTGAAAATTGATAAGGGAAGCCAAGTGACTCGGGGAGAAATTTATGGCTATCGGAGTTAAGGACAACACGAAGGAGTTTTTAAAATACATTAGGAACAAAAAGAATCCCGACAATCATATTGGTCTGCTACTAGATGGATATGATAGAATTATCATTAATAGTGTAGGAAAGATAGAAGTGTTCAATAAATATTTCTATTCTGTATTTGGAGAAAAAACAGATGATACAGTCACATAATATTGTGATAACATTCTTTCCATTCCACTAGTATCTCTGGAGGATGTTAAACAATAGCTACTAAAATTAGATATTTTAAATCCTCAGATCAGATAAGTTTTGTCCAAGAGTTTTAAAAGAGCTGGCTGAGGATCTTGCTGGACCATTAATGTTAATTTTCAATAATATGGGCGAAGTTCCAGAAGACTGGAAGAAAGCTTATGTGCCAGTGTTTAAAAAAGTAAACTGGATCACATGGGTAATTATAGGCCTGTCAGTCTGAGATGGATCCCGGGTAAGATAATAGAGCAACTGGCATGAGACTTGATTGATAAAGAACTAAAGAAGAGTAATGTAATTAATTCAAATCAACCTGTGTTTATGGAAAATAGATCCTGTCAAACTAACTTGATATTTTTTATGAGATTACAAATTTGGTTGATAAAGGTCATACTGTTGATGTAATAGACTTTTTAAAGTGTTTGCCTTGGTACCACACCACATTCTGACTAAAAAACTAGAATTCTATAAAATTAACATGACACATCTTAAATGGATTAAAAGCTGACTAACTAATAGGTCTCTAAATGCGAATGTAGACTGGGAATCATCATTGAACTGGTCAGTTTCCAGTGGAGCCCTGCAGGGATTGGCTCTATGATATTTAACATTTTTGTTAATAACCCGGAAGAAAACCTAAAATCATCATTGATAAAATTTGTAGATTACAAAAAATCGGGGGAATGGTAAATAATGAAGAGGAAGGTCACTGATTCAGAGCGATCTGCATTGCTTGGTAAACTGGGCACAAGCAAACAATATACATTTTAATACAGCAAAATGTAAATGTATACATCTGGGAACAAAGAAGGTAGGCCATACTTACAGGACAGGGGAATCTATCCTGGGAAGCAGTGACTCTGAAAAAGATTTGGGGGTTGTAGTAGCTAATCAGCTGAACATAAGCTCCCAATGTGATGCTGTGCCACAAGAGCTAATGTGATCCTGGGATGCATACAAATCTTGAGTAGAAGTAGAGAGGTTATTTTACCTCTGTCTTTGATATTGGTGTGACTGCTGCTGGAATACTGTGTCTAGTTCTGCTGCCCACAATTCAAGAAAGAGGTTGATAAATTGGAGAGGGTTCAGAGAAGAGCCCCAAGAATGATTAAAGGATCAGAAAACATGCCTTATAGTGAGACTCAAGGAACTCAATTTATTTAGTTTAACAAAGAGAAGGTTAAGGGGTGAGTTGATTGCAGTTTAGAAGTACCTATGTGGGGAACAAATATTTGGTAATGGGCTCTCCAGTCTAGCAGAGAAAGTTATAACATGATCCAATGGCTGGAAGTTGAAGCTAGACAAATTCAGACTGGAAATAAGGCATAATTTTTTAATGCTAAGAGTAATTAACCACTGGAACAATTTGCCAAGGATCGTGGTGGATTTTCCAACACTGGCAGTTTTTAATATCCAGATGAGATGTTTTTCTAAAAGATATAGTCTAGGAATTATTTTGAGGAAGTTCTATGGCCTCTATAGGAGCTCAGTCTAGATGATCACAATGGTACCTTCTGGCCTTAAAATCTATGAATCTGTGGAACAATCCTGTTTACATATTTTCAGTTAACTCTTCTTTTGTACAGCTCTACAAATCCATGTAGCACTTTCCTAGCTAAAGTTCCAGTAATGTACAACTGAAAAGCTCACACTAGATGGGTCATTTGTCCAATGAAGAGTGTGGTTCTTGGTTTAACAAATAGTAGGGTGCACACAGTTAACAATCCTAGGTGCAGCTAATCCAAGTTAGACTTTATTTATAACACACCAATAGCTCAAAGATGGGCTATCCAGTTTACTGCACTGAATGCAGCACAAATGATTACCTGCCATGTGGGCAGGTGGCGTATGTGTGCATTCTGTGCAAAGAGGTCATGGTCCTCAGAGACTCAGTATAGGCTCTTGAGACCAGAGTGTCTGAACTGGAAGACAGAGAGGTACATAGATGAGATTTTCCAGGACGCACTAGAGCAGTCCCACCCCCAGTCTGACAGCTTCTGTGCTTTTGGGGACGATGAAAATCTTGGGGAAGGAGAACATCAAACTGGAGTGGAGGGAAACAGTCCTATAGTTGGGACCCTCCTTCCAGATGATATCATGGTATCCTCTCACATTGAGCATACCTCTCCAGGGGAGGAAATCCCAGTTATTAGGAAGAGACAGGTAATAGTAATGGGGAATTTGATCATTAGACATATATATAGCTGGGTTTGTATGACCAGGAGAACAACATGGTGAATTGCCTGCCAAGAGCAAAGGTTGAAGATCTCTTGAGACCTCTAGACAGACTTATGTGCAGTGCTGGGGAGGAGCTGGTGGTTGTGGTACACTTAGGAACCAGTGACATAGGGAAAGGTAGGAGAGAGGTCCTGGAGGTCAAATTTAGGCTGCTAGGTAAGAGATTAAAGTTCAGGACTCCCATGGCAGCATTTTCTGAAATGGTTCCAGTTCCACGCACAGGGCCAGTTAGGCTGAACTGCAGGGCCCAATGCATGGATGAGATGATGGTGCAGGGAGGAGGAATTTAGGTTTATTAGGAACTGGGGAACCTTTTGGGAAAGGAGGAGCCTATACAGGAAGTATGGGCTCCACCTAACCCAAAAGGGAACCAGATTGCTGACATGTAAAATTAAAAAGGTCATAGAGGATTTTTTAAATGAAGGACTGGGGGAAATATGACAGGTGCGGAGGAGCACGTGGTTTGGAAAGAGATATTTGTTAGGGGTGGATCTATTAACGGGGATTCTCTATATCCTAGTAAAGATGAGAGAATAGAAGCTGACAAAATACAAGTACAAACTGAATAGAAACAATCAAATTAAAAAGAGTTCCATCCAATTACATTAAATGAAAGCAGACAACTAAAAAGTGACAAATTGTATAAGTGCTTCTATACAAATGGTAGAAGTCTAAATACAAAGATGGGTGAACTACAATACCTAGTATTAAATGAGGATATTGATATAATAGGCATCACAGAAACTTGTTGGAATGATGATAATCAATGGGACATAGTAATACCAGGTACAAAATATATAGGAATGACAGAGTAGGTTGTGCTGGTTGGGGAGTGGCACCAAATGTGAAAGAAACCATAGAGTCAAATATACTAAAAATCTGAAATGAATCAAACTGTACCTCAGAATCTCTATACATAGAAATTCCATGCTTGAATAATAAGAGTATAGCAGTAGGAATATACTACTGACCACCTGACCAGGATGGTGATGTTGATTGTGAAGTGCTCAGGGAAATTAGAAAGGCTATTAAAACAGAAAACTCAACATTAGTGAGGGACTTCAACTATCCCCACATGGACTGGGTACATGTCACCTTGGGATGGGATGTAGAGATAAAGTTTCTAGACACCATTAATGACTGCTTCTTGGAGCAGCTAGTCCTGGAAACCACAAGGGGAACTGGTTGCCAGCGGATGTTGTGAAGGCCAAAAGTATAATTGAGTTAAAAAAAGAATTAAATGAGTTCCTGGACGATAAGTCTATCAATGGCTATTAGTCAGGTCATGTCCCTAAGCATTTTGCTGCCGGATGCTGGGACTGGACGACAAGGAATAAGTCACTTGCTGATAGCCCTGTTCTCTTCATTCCCTCTGAACAAGGCCGGCTCCAGGCACCAGCCTGGCAAGCAGGTGCTTGGGGCGGCCGCTCTGGAGAGGGGCTGCATGTCCAGGTATTCAGCAGCAATTCGGCGGACAGTCCCTCACTCCCGCTTGGAGCGAAGGACCTCCCACCGAATTGCCGCCGCAGATCGCGATCGCGGCTTTTTTTTTTGGCTGCTTGGGGCGGCCAAAACCCTGGAGCTGGCCCTGCCTCCGAAGCATCAGGCATTGACTACTGTCAGAAGACAGGAAACTGGGCTAGATGGACTATTGGTCTGGCCCAGTGTGGCCATTCCTATGTTCTAAATTACAGGGTTTTTTTCCAAAGTTTCCACCACAGAAAGGATGTAGGGCAGGGGTGGCCAACCTTAGCCTGAGAAGCAGCCAGAATTTACCAATGTACATTGCCAAAGAGCCACAGTAATACGTCAGCAGCCCCCCATGAGCTCCCCCCGGCTCCCAGCACCTCCCACCCACTGGCAGCCCCACCAATCAGCATCTTCCCCTCCCTCCCCGCACCTCCTGATCAGCTGTTTTGTGGTGTGCAGGAGGCTCTGAGGGGAAGGGGAGAGGAGTGAGGGCACGGCAGACTCAGAGGAGGAGGCGGGAAGGGGTGGAGTGGGGGCAGGGCCTGTGGCAGAGCCAGTGGTTGAGCAGTGAGCACCCCCCAGCAGATTGGAAAGTTGGTGCCTGTAGCTCCAGCCCCGGAGTCGATGCCTATACAAGGAGCCGCATATTGACTTCTGAAGAGCTGTAGGTGGCTCCGGAGCCACAGGTTGGCCGCCCCGATATAAGGCATTATTTACTTCAGTGAAGTTGCACCAGGAATACATTTGGCCCAGTACATTTGGGCTGTGGCTTGTATGTTAAGTTTTGGCCTGAGAATGAATTATAAATCTCTGTTGTATTAAGCTTCCTCCCAATTTTCAAGTTTGTGTCCAAAACTGCTGACTCACTAGAGCTATTAAAATAAAAGGTTGGAAACATTTTTTTTAAATAATGGTAAAAGTGTATCTCCCACACACACACACACACACACTCACCTTTTCCTCAAAACAGATGAACTCTTCAAACTTAAAACACAAGCACACTTTAAGGCAGAGAGCAGACCTGAAAAATTTCAGCCTGATAGGTGACTTTTTTTGACTGCCGCTTGCACATTGGGTGGATGATTTCAGACAACTATCTACAATGACTCCAAGATCTCTTTCTTGAGTGGTAACAGCTAATTTAGACCCCAACATTGTATATGTATAGTTAGGATTATGTTTTCCAATGTGCATTACTTTGCATTTATCAACACTAAATTTCATCTGCCATTTTGTTGCTCAGTCACCCAGTTTTGTGAGATCCTTTTGTAGCTCTTTGCATTCTGCCTGGGACTTAACTATCTTGAGTAGTTTTGTATCATCTGCAAATGTTGCCACCTCACTGTTTACCCCTTTTTCAAGATCGTTTATGAATATGTTAAATAGGACTGGGCCCAATACAGATCCCTCGGGTATACCACTATTTACCTTTCTCCATTCTGAAAACTGACCATTTATTCCTACCCTTTGTTTCCTATCTTTTAACCAGTTACCAATCCATGAGAGAACCTTCTCTCTTATCCCATGACTGCTTATTTTGCTTAAGAGCCTTTGGTGAGGGACCTTGTCAAAGGCTTTCTGAAAATCTAAATTCACTATATCCACTGTATCTCCTTTGTCTGCATGCTTGTCGACCCCCTCAAAGAATTCTAGTAGATGGGTGAGGCATGATTTCCCTTTACAAAAACCATGTTGACTATTTCCCAACAATTTATGTTCATCTATGTGTCTGACAATTTTGTTCTTTATGATAGTTTCAACCAGTTTGCCTGGTACTGAAGTGAGGCTTCAGGGGAAGAATTTTTGTATTTCTGTTCTAGTTGTTAATACCCACACGTCATCTTGAATTCCTAACAACAACAACTGGGAATCCATCCTGGCTGCCCGTCTTCCCCCTCCTTAGGGATAGTTTCCTGCCCTTTTTGCCAAAAGGCAGGAAACCAGGCAACCATGTGACATGCAATCTGCCCAGTAACCGCAGGGCATATAAGGGCTAGCAAGTCTGAGAGGGGGCTGCCCATCTGAGTGGCAGAGTGCTGTACTTAGGTGTGTATGCCAGAGCATCACACCTTAGGGTTGTGGGAGGGTTTAACATACTTGCACACAAGGGTGAGCTGCTAGCTGCCACCCTCTCATCTGGATCTTACTTGCACCCATGACGCTGCAGGGAGGAAGGAAATAAAACCATAGAGTTACCACCTACTTGTCATCTGAGGTCCACTTCTCACCCTGCCGAGTCATCTGGTCAGTTCCGGACCCGATTCACGCCATGAGGTCAGGAGGCTCCAGACAAGCTGCAAGAGATGGTAGAGACCTTTTAAGTTCTCCATACCCCATACCTGGGACCCGTGTTGGGGCGGGAGTAAACCCTTTTGGTCACAGTCAGTGTACTTATAATATCACCTTTACCTGTTTGCTTTACTTATCTGTGTTGGGAGTTCTTTATAGTATACCCGGTTTACTTACCTTGTTGAACTGTTGTTAGTTTAATAATCGTACCTGAGTTTTACTCCTGCACTTCGTTGTTAGTTTTTATTTGGGGCAATCTTAAACCCCGATGATAGAGGTGGGTAGGGAGACGAATCTCTCGACTTGTCTCCGGCCATTCTAAATCCAGTCAACAGTAAAGGAGGGCTGGAAAGAAGGTAGGCCTTGGGATTAACGTTAAGAATCAATTCAGTAGTCCTAGCACTCCATGTAAACGGTGCAGGGGTGCTGTGGCTAGTTGCTATTTCAGCCATAGACCTTTATATGAATGACTTGAATATCACCTGATCGGATTTAAATATAGGGTTGCCAACTTTCTAATAGCAGAAAACGGAACACCTTTGCCCTGTCCCATCCCTTCTCTGAGCCCCTGCCCCCCACTCACTCCATCCCCCCTCCCTCCGTCGCTCGCTCCCCCCCCCCTCACTTTCTCATTTTCACCAGGCTGGTGCAGGGGGTTGGGGTGGGGGTGAGGGCTCCGGCTGGGGGTACAGACTCTCAGGAAGGGTCAGAAATCAGTGGTTCAGAGTGCGGGAGGGGGCTTGGGCTCTGGCTGGGGGGTGCAGGCTCAGGGGTGGGGATGGGGATGAGGGATTTGGGTTACAGGAGGGGGCCAAGGGGTTTGGAGTGTGGGAGGGGGTTTTGGGCTGGGGCAGGGGTGTGGACTCTGGGGTGGCGCCGGGGATGAGGAGTTTGGGGTGCAGGAGGGGGCTCTGGGCTGGGGCCGAGGGGTTTGGAGTGCAGGGTGTGGGGGTGGTGAGGGCTCCGGTTAGGGGTGCGGGCTCTGGGATAGGGCCAGGGTTTGGAGTGCAGGAGGAGGTTTAGGGCTGGAGCAGAGGTACGGGAGGGAGTGAGGGGCGTAGGCTCCAGGTGATGCTTACCTGAGACACTACTGGGAAGCGGCAACATGTCCCTCCCACTCCTAGGTATATGGGCAGCCAAGGGGCTCTGCGCACTGCCACTGCCCCCACTGCAGGCGCTACCCCTGCAGCTGCCATTGGCCGTGATTCCTGGCCAATGGGAGCTGCAGAGCCGGCACTTGGGGTGGGGGCAGCGTGCGGAGCCCCTGTGGACGCCCCTATGCCTAGGACCCAGAGGGAGCTGATGACTGCTTCCCAGGAGCTGCACCTACCAGCCCCGTACCAACTTAATGGCCCAGTCAGTTGTACTGACTGGAGCTGTCAGGGTCTCTTTTTGACCCTTTTTGAAGTGGACACTTGGCAACCTATTTAAATAGGAGCTTCGCCTTGTAAAACCACCTTTAGGTTACAGTGTTATATAATTGTAACTTGTGTTTTGGCTTGTGTTCATGTGTTGACCTGGTGGAAAATTTTCAACCGGAATGTTTTTCCTTTGGAAAACAGTGATTAATTGAAACTGAAATGTTCCACAGGAACATGTCAATTTTGATTAAATGTCTTTTAGAAATGTATTTTCTCTTTTATTTTATATTTACATATTTTATAAAATAAAATAAAATAAAAATAATGTAAATTAAAATTTTATATAAAATAAAACACAAATAAAACAAAAAAAAATCAAAATTTAAACATTTTAATGGACCTAAAATGATTTTTGTTTTTTTTTTTCAAAAAAATGTCTCAGGAATTTTTAAAAATTGACTTTTTTTTCCCCTGTTTGGTATACCTTTTTTTTTTTCTTTTCAAAATCATGGAATTTCCCATGAAAGAGAAATTCTGGTTCCCGAACAGCTCTATTATTTCCTTTCTTTTCCAATATTTCAACCTGCTGCATTTCAGGGAAAAGTGAAATTGTTGCAATGGTTTTTCTTATTATTAAAGTAATCATGACTATATAAATTATTAATAATAATCACTTCAATAGCTATGGCTTCCAGACAGTGACGGCCTGAGCCAAGACTCAGAATCTGAACAACAATGACCTTTGGAAATATTGGTACCCAGATCTGAGTTTGGTTGCTTGGGTTTACCCCTATTTGCAGCAAAGAGTTTCTTTTCTGGAATCAGCCTTATTCCTGACCTCCTTTCTAGGGTTATTCATGTCTCTTTAATTCTCCTGCAAAAGCTGATTTGCCTAGCATGAGAAAGCAGTCAAGTGGAGGAATCTGTGTGCCCCAAGGGAGCCTGGGATAGGCGTGCTAGGTACCCAGAGGCACATGTCACATTATTATGGTCAGATTTCGTTATGGACAACATCCAGTTCTAAGTAAAATATCCAGGCTTCATTTCTTCAGAAGTTACTTTAAAAGCCAGATAGAGAAGAGGTGCCCAATCCATAGAGTGTGTATTACATCCAATGTCATGGTGACTGGTGTCGTGATTGCAGGGCTAGCTGTATCTCTGCCCTTTTCTGGTTTCTCTGAGTGCACCCCCATGGGTGTCAGGCATCATGCCTTTACCGATCTTGGGTGGAATTCTGCAATTCTCCCACTCTTAGACCAGACTCTAGGCTACAGTACTCTGTGTATCAACCATGTTTACCCTAACCCAGAAGATCCATGTGAGTTTGAGCATCTGTGGTTCTTCCTTTCTTGAATCAGTGACCAGTGATGAATAGAGTGACCAGATGGCTTTCTTAAACCCAAGCATTGTTAATTTTAATAGTAGGAACAAAAATTTAGAAAAAAAGGATTTTAAAACAACAAACAGTCTGCACACAATGTCTATCTTACTTAAAGTCTTAGCATCTCCTGATGGTAACCTAGGCAGGCCTAACTTCTTCAGATGTCACAGTAGGTCCCTGTGTCTCAGCCTGGATCTGTCCAGTAACTAGTCTCCTCTCTTGAGAGAGTGCATGTCATAAACCTGATAGAGTTCTTGTGATCTCCTGTGCTCGCAGGCCTTTTCCTGTCTTGACATTGTCTCTTAAGTCTCATGTGTTTGCTGAGAAGTGGTTAATCTTGAGCCACTCTTTCCCTTCCTACTTGTTTTTCCTGACAACCCCCTATTGAACTAAACCAATATATTTATATAGTAAACATCTCAGTAGCCAGGTCAACATACAGTATTTATACATTTATTACAGAGCAGTGCCAAATCCGTCACAACTGGATATGACTGATTCTCCATCGCAGTTCACACCATTGAAGTCCAGCTTCCTGACGCCTTGGAGATGTCTGCAACTATACACAAAAAGTTACTGGGTGGACATTGGATAATCAGCATGATGAGGTAATTACACCTAGTTACAGTGAAGATCAGTGATTCATAATTAACGGATTATAAAGCCAGAAGGGGCCACTACTCTGACTGCCTGCATAACACAGGCCATTTAAATAATTTCTGTTTGAACTAGACCATATCTTTTAGAAAAAGATCCAATCTTGATTTAAGATGGAGGATCCACCACAATGGAGTGCAGTGAAAATGTCCTAACAGAAGGAGCAGGATATGGTGAAATATATCCTCTCAATCAAAGCAATGTTGAAGTCAACTGATATGACAAGGGGGGCAATCTTAAATTGGAACAGTCCTGGCTGGGGATATCCAAGTCTTTTGTCACGGAAGGGGGCTTCTTAGACTGGCACACGGTGCTGGCTGCAGAAGAGGGCTTCTTTGATTGAAAGTAGCTACGGCTCTGATTTGTTCACTCTGATCCTGGATAAAATTAATCCTAGGGTAGTTAAGGAACTAGCTGAAGCAATCTCAGAACTGTTAGCAATTATCTTAGAGAACTCATGGAGGATGGGGTGAGGTCCCAGAGGACTAGAATAGGGCAAGCATAGTGCCTATCTTTAAAAAGAACAAAGAGGACCAGGGGAATTATAGACCATTCATACAACTTCAATACCTGGAAATATTCTGAAACAAATTATTAAACAATCAGTTTGCAAGCACTTAGAGGATAATAGGGTTATTATGAGGAAGAGCCAACATGGATTTGTCAAGAACAAATCACGCAAAACTAACCTAATTTCCTTCTTTGGCAAGGTTACTGGCCTAGAGGATAGGAGGGAGGCAGTAGATGTGCTATATCTTGATTTCAATAAGCCTTTTCACACAGTCCCACATGACATTCTCATAAGCAAACTAGAGAAATGTGGGCTAGATAAAATTACTATAAGGTGGGTGCACAACTGGTGCATAGACCATACTCAAAGAGTAGTTATCAACAGGGCCGGCTCCAGGCACCAGCTGAGCAAGCTGGTGCTTGGGGCGGCAGACTGTTCGAGGCGGCATTCTGCCCAATCCTAGGGCGGCATGGCCGCTTTTTTTTTTGTTTTGTTCTTGTTCCACTCCGGCCGCCCTGTAGTGGGGGGGGGGCGGCATGGAGAACCAGAGCGCCCTGCAGAGCAGTCCTCTTCCTTCCCTCCCCGGCGACCGGAGCGGAGCCCTCGCGGCAGGCGGCAGGAGGCGGCGCAGCGGGAGGGGCCTCGTGGCAGCGCCCCTGCTGTAGCCCTGGCCGCCCCCCTCTCTCTCTCCTGCCCGCTCCCTTCCCCTCCCCCCTCCCAGCCGGTCCCCCTGCACCCGCGCTCCGGCCGCGCCGCAGGTTTTTTTTCCCCCCTTTGCTGTTCTGGCTGCCCCGTTTTTTTTTTTTTTTTTTGCTTGGGGAGGCCAAAAAGCCAGAGCTGGCCCTGGTTATCAATGGTTCGCTGTCCAACTGGGAGGGTGGGTGTATCTAGTGGGGTCTCGCAGGAGTCAGTCTTGGGTCTGATACCCTTCAATATTTTCATTAATGATTTGGAGAATGTGCTTATAAAATTTGTGGATGACATCAAGCAGGAAGGGCTTGAAAGCAATTTGGAGGACAGGCTTAGAATTCAAAATGACTTTGAAAAATTGGAGAAAAATCAAGACAATGAAATTCAATAATTGTAAAATGAAATGAATAACTGGCTAGGTGGTAGTACTGCTGAAAAGGATATGGGGGTTACAATGGATCACAAATTGAAAACGAATTCACAATGTGATGCAGTTGTGAAAAAGGCTAATCATAGAATCATCGAACTGGAAGGGACCTGGGGAGGTCATCCAGTCCAGTCCCCTGCACTCATGGCAGGACGAAGTATTATCTAGACCATCCCTGACAGGTGTTTGTCTAACCTGCTCTTAAAAAATCTCCAGTGATGGAGACTCCACAACCTCCCTAGGCAATTTATTCCAGTGCTTAACCATCCTGACAGTTATGAAGTTTTTCCTAATGTCCAACCTAAACCTCCCTTGTTGCAGTTTAAGCCCATTGCTTCTTGACCGATCCTCAGAGGTTAAGAAAAACAATTTTTCTTCCTCCTCCTTGTAACAATCTTTTACATACTTGAAAACTGTTATCATGTCCCCTCTCAGTCTTCTCTTTTCCAGACTAAACAAACCCATTTTTTTCGATTTTCCTTCATGGGTCATATTTTCTAGGCCTTTAATAATTTTTGTCGCTCTTTTCTGGACTCTCTCCAATTTGTCCACATATTTCCTGAAATGCAGTGCCCAGAACTGGACAGAATACTCCAGATGAGGCGTAATCAACATGGAGTAGAGCAGAAGAATTACTTCTCATGTTTTGCTTACAACACTCCTGCTAATACATTCCAGATTGATATTCCCTTTTTTTGCAGCAGCATCACACTGTTGACTCATATTTAGCTTGTGGTCCACTATGACCCCCAGATCCCTTTCTACAGTACTCCTTCCTAAGCAGTCATTGTCATTCTGGGGTGTATTAACAGGAGTATATCAGACATGGGAGGTGATTGTCCTGCTCTACTTGGCATTGGTGAAGCCTCAGCTGGAGTACGGTGTCCAGTTCTGGGCATCACACTTTAGGAAAGATGTGATTAAATTGGAGAGAGTCCAGGGGACAGCAACAAAAATGATAAAAGGTTTAGAAAATCTGACCTTTTGAAGAAAGGTTAAAAAAACCTGAGCATATTTAGTCTTAAGAAAAGAAGACTGGGGGCAGAGGGGAAATCTTATAACAACCTCCAAATATGTTTAAGGGCCCTTAAAAAGAGGATTGTGCTCAAGTGTCCTCCATGCCCACAGAAGGTAGAACAAGAAGTAATGGGCTTAATCTGCAGCAAGGGAGATTTAGGTTAGGTGTTAGGAAAAACTTTCTAACTATAAAGATAGTTAAATTCTGGAATAGGCTTCTAGAGGTTTTTAAGAACCGGGTGGACAAACACCTATCAGATATGATCTAGGTTTACGTGGTCCTGCCTCAGCTCAGAAGGCTGAACTTGATGGTCTCTTGAAGTCTCTTCCAGCCCTATGTTTCTGTGATTCTATATGGAAAGAGGTTTTTGACCGTCTCAAGACTTTGATTGAGGGATCGGAGTGGAATGGATGGAAAAGAAAGAAGTGCTATAAAATAAGGAGAGAGAGAAGGTGAGGGAAAAAGATGGAAAGAGAAAATGAAGGAGATGGATAAATTAGGCAAGAACTGAGAGAGAGAGAGAGAGAGAGAGAGAGAGAAACCCCTAACAAAGGTGTGAGAAATAAACACATAGGATAAAGGAGGGACGCAGAGAGGGAAAAGGCTAAAAGAGGTAATATTGCTCCCAAATATATCTGGATCCCAAAGAACTGTGGCTGCTATAAACAAACATGCAAGCCCTACTTCATAGATACTGCTACTCTGACTGGTTTCTGGCAACTTGTAAAACATCTAATGCAGTGCGCATCACTACAGGAATCACAAACTATTTAAAGGGTTATTACCTGTGACAGGGTGACTGGCCCCTTTAGGAGGTAAGAGGTACAGTTCCACCTGAGCCTCACTCAGGAAGATCACAGACTCAAGAGTGGGTGAAGGACAAGAATCCATATGGCTGGCTGTATGTAAGCGGAGACTTGGCTCAGAGGGCGAAGCTTTCTGGGTGGCCTTAAAAGTTCTGTTACATTTGAGCCTTGTTTAGTCTTGATCAGGTGTCGGCAACATTTGGCACGCGGCTCGCCAGGGTAAGCACCCTAGCGGGCCGGGCCAGTTTATTTACCTGCTGACGCGGCAGGTTTGGCCAATCGCGGCCCCCACTCGCCACAGTTCGCCATCCCGGGCCAATGGGGGCGGCGAGAAGCGGCGTGGGCGAGGGATGTGCTTCCCGCCGCCACCATTGGCCCGGGATGGCGAACCGCGGCCAGTGGGGGCCACGATCAGCCGGACCTGCCGCATCAGCAGGTAAATAAACTGGCCCTTACCGGGTGCTTACCCTGGCGAGCCGTGTGCCAAACGTTGCCGACCCCGGGTCTTGATCCACCTCTGCAAGTGTGGTAATGCTGGCAAGGGTTACGTTGTGGTGGCACTGCTTTTAGTGTTTATATGGTAAGCTACTTAGTTGTAGTTGCAGAGCTAGTTTAGCGAGTTTACGGTAATCTCTTTTAGACAGACAGACTACATACAGTAATAAAGAGAACACTACAGTAAGATGTTGTTTTGCTCTGTACACTAAGGAGCATGTGACCGGTCCAGCGAGTTGCAAATCATGTGATAGCTGAGCAGGCCTGGCTCAGACAAGAAGCTGAGAGGCGTGGGAGGGAAGCACACAGAAATCTGACACACACAGACTCAGCTGAATAGGCAGCAGAAGCCACAAGATCTTTCTACACAAAGCTCGACTGCCAGGCCAGCAGGAAACATGGACTGTGGCGTGATCACCTCCAAGACAGTGCTGCTGCTGCTCAGCCTCATCTTTTGGGTAATTTGATAGAAGAACCTTTAGTTTGATAACTTTCCCTGGCCGTCCTTTGGCTGCGGCCACTACTAGCTTCCTGTAACAGTCCTCTCACCCCTTTCTCTTTTCACGGGACTGATTTAACTGCAGATGTTTTCAGATATTCTGGGGCTGATCCTGCAGTTCTTACTCAGGCAAAACTCCCTACTGAAGCTGATGGGGAGATTTGTCTGAGTCCGAACTGTAGGATTGGGGTCAGTATCTGTACTTCTTTTACAGTAAAGAACTTAGTATGCTAGTTGCTCTAGAAACAACGTTAATTGTTATGAATTATTACTTCTTATTACTGCCTTGAGAGTGTTAACACTAATATGATCAACTGTCCGTTTTTACTGGGCAAATTAAGGAAAGAGGGGAGAGCAATGAGTGAGCGGCAGTACAAAGCAGATGTGCCTTAAAGAGGAACTGAAGGGGGATTTGGTATGGAAATACACATTTAACTCCATTGATCTATTTTTTTCTCACAGCAAGGAAGCAAACCTACTAATGTAATTTTGTACACATAACTGGTTTTTTTTTCAACTAAACTTTTAAAAGTAGTTGTATTAGTGAAACCAAGCGTAAGAGGCTATGTAAAGACAATGAAAAATGCTAACTAAAGGCAGGTGATTTCTGCCTCTGCCCAGAACTGGTCACCCCAGAGTAGTAAGCTAGAGATTTCATATCAGAGTTGTAGGTAATGAAGTGAAATTTTATGAAAGACAGAAAGTGAGGACACCAGAGAGTTAGGGGGGCACACATCCATCTGGTGTAAAGCAGCGTAGCTCCAGCTGAATATTCTGTGATATTAGAGGCTGGAGGTGAACTGCCAGGTGGGAAGCAGACTTTCCTCCCTGGGATGTTGACTATAGATAGGGCTTTCTCCAATTAAAGCTTGTTGCACTATGGTGAACTCCATTAGTGTTAGCTACACTCTATTTATTTCAGTGTAAGGGAGATCAGAACTGGGCACAACGTTTCTTATTCTCTTAAAATCTTCAGGTAAGTAATGAGTTTCAGTCTTTGAAAAATTATGTTTGTTGTTCATGACTTTATCTGAACTGTAGTTAACACATTTATTAATCTCTTGCTTTAAATGTTATCACAAAGTTTTTCTTTAAAATGAACTTTTGATTCATGAGAATTTGTAAAATTGTTTTTAATAGAAAACAAAACCCTGTGCTCATTTATGAAATTCAGATCAATATAACTGAGTTTTAATTCATTCTAAACTCAAAGAAAGATTTTGACTGATTAGTTTTAAAGAAGAAACATTTAAACGGTGGGGCTATTATAACATTGCATACATCATTTTATCCATGATTACTGCAGTGATATTGGTATCCATACACGCTGGCCATTTCATTTCGCTCTTCTCTGCTGGCTGGAATGAGAACTGATTTGCTGTGCCATAGACCATATAACACTAAAAGTTAATGGAGATTACTAGGAGAATTAGACCCAAAGTATACACAGTTCTCAAACTCTGGTCGATGAACTCCTTTCTGGGGGTCTGAGAGTCAAGCAATAAACAGAATGGGATGATGGAAGGGAAAGCAGGTCCACGAGAGGATTTCATTCTTATGAAATGGTGAATGGAATGAAATGGCTGGCGTGCCCCTGCAGCATACTCTACAACCTAGGAAAAGCAGACAAAAATCTTCATATGCTGCTTTGTGGTTTTGGCTGCTGCACTTCATTTCTTCTCCAGCAGTGAAACAATTCAGATGTGTTAGTGCTGGAAGCACTTTCATGTAAAAATGCAAGTTTCACTGTTCTTTCAGCATTTATTTTTGGACTCTGCTGAGCACCATAGCTGACACATAGCTGTATACATTGATTTGGGGCTTTCTTAAATTAGTTTCAATATGAAACTTAGAAGTTTGAGTGTAGCACACTTGATCATTTCATACGAATAAAATTAATTGAATGGTTATTTTCTGGAGACAGGCAGACCTGAACCAAAAGCCCACATCTGGACACACAGTTCAGATCTAGATCCAAATGTTACATCCCAGGCATATTACCAGGTGTTTTTTTTTTTTTTACTTTGTATGGAGAACATTTAGTTCCTGAACCCCAGACAAATGCATGATATTAAGAGAATCCAATTAAGTGTTTACGTTTCTGAAGTGTGTGAACATGCTCAAGTAGAAACAGTGCATTGGCAGCTTCCTTAGTCTTGCAGCTCCTAAATGGTTAATGGACACATGTAAATGAACTGCTCAGGTTGCAACATCAAAACCATTTGACTAAATGGGGTGTTGTCTGAATGAGGGAGCAATGAATCGTGCACACTGTGTTAGGGGACATGACCACGTTTTGGTTAACCAGGACTTTCAGCCAACCAGTTAAAGAAACTTATGGTTAACCAGAGTGTGGTTAAATATGCTGTACTTGTGTACAAATTCCTTGCTGAAGTGGTTTCATAGAGTAGTATGATTTAGTTATATATCTGCTAAGTGTGTGAGTAAAAAATTATGTTTACTTTTAGAACCATATAGTAGTTTGTCTTTAGTGTTTCTGAAGGTAAAAGTGCTGTTAAAAACTAAGAAGTAAAAGTATAGCTGGATTTGTTATACAGTTGGTCTAATGACTCCTCTATGGGTATATCAGTTCCAGGGGCACTTCAGCCCTCATGTTCTATAAGAATTTTCAGGCTTATAATTTTCTCATCATGTACAAAGATATTTGAATAGCCAGAGTACAGCTGCCAATGTTTGCCTTACAAACAGTACATGACATCTTTTTGAAAGTATTAGTAGGAAAATAACAGGTTGGTGGAGAGAAATGGTTCAAGTTGTATGCATGTGAGTCAAGAAGACCTTGGTGTAAAATTTGTGACAGGTAACTGCCCCTCCACCCCCTTTTCAGATCCCACATTGAAGCTACAGCTTTCAGCCATGATTCTCTGCTATTTTTAGGGATAAAACTCATGTGAGTTTGACTGTAGTAATATAATTTTAATGGCAATAAAGATTCCAGTTAGTATTTTGGGACTTCCCTGCCAAGTGGGAAAGTTTGAGTAATTCAGCAATAGACTGAAAGAAATGAACCGGATAGATCACTTCATTTGCAGAAGTGAGCTTTCCAGAAATAAACCCCTTTGTGGTGAGCTGTGCTCAGGGCTTGAAATGTGGCAAAACCAGAAGGAACTCAACTCCCCTTGTTAAAATGAAATAATCTGTTGATGAATGTACATTAGGGGAGGACAGACGAGATGGAGAATTCCCCTTGTTGAGTTCTTAACATTCATACCTTCATTGTGAGATCATCACTGGAAACCAAAGCTTGGATTTCACAGGCCAAAGTGTGTCCCCCAGAGGCATGCATGAAACTCCCATTGGCTGACTTCAAGTCATCAGCATTTCTAATGTGAAGCACTTTTCTTCCTCTTGGATTCTTCTACAGATATTTCTGCATTGTCAGCAGTGGGCAAGGCTGGCCTTACCATGAGGCAAACTGAGGCAGCCGCCTCAGGTGCCAGACTGTGGGGGGGTGCCACTCGGACCCAGAGTGCAGAAAATTGTGTCTGCTGCTGGTGCATATGTAGTCTCTCTGCTCTAGATGCACAGAGATGGTGGAGTGCTGTGCTGGAGGAAGGAGGGCACAAGAGACATAACAGGCAGGCAGGAGAAAAGGTGAGAGGGAATAACAGAAAGCAGCAGGAGCTGCAGGGAAGAGAGGAGGAGGAGCATCTTATGTACCTCTCTAGCATCCCCAGAAGCCTGGACTGATTAACACCAGCTTCTCAGGGAGCTTCCTGTTTCCTGCTGCTTCCCTGAACCCACTTGAGGAGAACAGGCAGTCAACTGAAGTAGTAGGAGCCAGTTAGGCCCTTAAGACGCTGATATCTTCCCTCACTCAGGCCCTGCTATCAGCCTGCTTATTTGTCCCCTTCAATTGAGTGTTGAGAGCAACTAAAGCTGGCACAGAACAGCAGTCGTGAGTGAAAGAAGAAAACGCCGTGCTGGGGCAACATTCAGAAAAGCAAGCAAGCAAAGGAATCTTTTCTGTCTAAGCAGGAAGGAGCTCTCCTGAGATACATAGACACAAATGTTCACGGTGAGCCTTCCAGCCCCAGTGAGGATGTGAGTGGTGAGGAGATGCCTGATCTTCCAGTTAGTCAGAGTGCAGGTGACCTGCCAGCTACTGCAGCATCCATATCTCCATCTCAAATGGATGTAACCATGCACATTCCTGAAGAAAAGTGTAGATCAGAGAAGAGTGTGGTGGAGGCGCAAGAAAAAGCTTCTGCTGAGTTTAGTTCCTTAAGTCTAGATGATCCAGGACTGTGGACCCACTTGAGCAGAAGCCTGAGGGACTTCCTTGTACTGCATGGGCGACAGCAAGTGAAAAACTTCATGTTCCCCAAAGACAATGAAAATAGAAGTTTCCATCCAACACATTACTGCCTGAAATCCCCAATGGTGACAAAGTGGAGAGGCCATGGCTTATGTACTCAAAAACCCAGAATGCTGCATACTGTTTTTGTTGCAAACTCTTTCAGTCTAATGTTCCAGCCACATTGGGTTCTACAGGAACAAAGGACTGGAAAAATCTGGCATGCCATGAGAAGGCAGCAAATCACCAGAGAGCATTCCATAGGTGGAAAGAGCTTGAGATGAGACTAAGGTTAAAGGCCACCATAGATGATCAGCATCAAGAGAAGATTGCAAAATGTTCTGAAAAGGCTCATTGCCATTGTGAGAATGCTTGCTACCCAAAACATAGCACTGCGTGGCACTTCAGATCAGCTGTATGTGCCAAACAATGAAAACTTCCTTAAAATTGTGGAGCTGATGGCTGAGTTTGATGCTGTATTCCAAGAGCATCTAAAAAGAGTCACCACCCAAGAAATGTACACACACCACTACCTTGGAAAAACAATTCAAAATTAGATCATACAGTTACTGGCAACAAAAGTCAAACAGAAGATTGTGGCAGATCTGAAGTCAGCAAGATATTACTCTGTTATTCTGGACTGCACACCTGACATCAGCCATACGGAACAAATGAGTTTAATGGTGCGTTTTGTAACAACAACAGAGTTTCACTAGTGAAAATGTCCCTGCCATGGTGACTGTCAGAGAGCATTTTCTAGAATTTATTGACATTGATGATACTACAGGAGCTGCTATGACAAATGTGCTTCTTAAAAAGCTGGAAGATACGGGAATTGCGGCAGCTGACATGAGAGGTCAGGGCTACGATAATGGTGCCAACATGAAAGGAAAGAACAGAGGAGTGCAGACACGGATCTGAGAGTTAAACCCTCGAGCTTTTTTTGTCCCATGCAGTTCTCATTCATTGAACTTGGTGGTCAGTGATGCAGCATCAGCTTCTAGTGAGGCTACTGAATTTTTTAAAGCAATTCAAAGTATCTATGTATTTTTCTCTGCATCAACTTATCGATGGCAAAATTTGAAGCAACATCTGGGAACATCCTCTCTGACACTGAAACCACTGAGTGCCACATGATGGGAAAGTCGAGTGGAGGCGATAAAGCCTCTCAAACACCAAACTGGGAAGATAGATGATGTCACAGTTGCCATTATGTAGGATAATGCTATGACAGGAACTGTTTGTGGGAGAACAGTGGCAGAGGGAAATGGAATCACCAGAAACATACATAACTTCAAATTTCTGTGTGGCTTAGTGTTGTGGCATGACATACTGTTTGAAATAAATGTTGTAAGCAAGAGACTCCAAGGTGTTGACCTTGATATATCTGGAGCAATGGAACAACTGGACAAAGCAAAGTCATACGTACAGTCTTACTGTTCAGATGAAGGATTTCAAAACGTTCTGAAGAGTGGACAGAAGTTGGCAGAGGAACTTCACACTGAAGCTATCTTCCCACCCATTCAAGAATACAAGAGTCACCGAAGAAGACATTTTGATTACGAGGCATGAGATAATCCCATAAGAGACCCCAAACAACAATTCAAAGTTGAATTCTTTAACCAGGTGCTAGATTGTGCAATATCGTCAGTTGAGGAACGTTTCATGCAGCTCAGGGAACACAGCAGTATATTTGGGATGTTGTATGATATTCCAAAACTCCTCACTATACTTGAAGAAGACCTACACCAGCAATGCAGGGCACTAGAGACAGTATTGACACATGATGACATGCGCGATATTGATGCGAGTGATTTAGGTGATGAACTGGAAGCCCTTTCAAGATACATTTCAGCAGGCTCAACTCCAAAGGTTGTTCTGGAATATATGTGCACAAGTAAGATAACCACCCTCTTTCCAAATGCTTTTGTTGCTCTGCGCATACTTCTAACATTTCCTGTAACAGTTGCCAATGGAGAACGCAGCTTCTCCAAGCTGAAGTTAATAAAAACACATCTACGCTCCACAATGACACAGGAGAGGCTGGTTGGCCTTGCAACCATCTCAATAGAGCATGAGCTGGCCCAGACTGTGGGACCTTCAGGAAGCAGTTCAGATCTTTGCAACCAAGAAGGTACGGAAACCACCACTTTGATTATTCAAACAGATAAAAATGCCGGTGTTTACTATGCAGACAAGAAAAGTTACATTTGCTGTTCAGGTGTTTGAAAGTTAAGTGTTACTTAACATTTTTGAACACGGCATTTTAAGTTGTTAGTTCTTGTCACGGAGTCCCCGGGTGATGCTCTGGAACTGCTCCCCACAAAGACAGTCAGGACTTTGGGAAGCCTCCTCTCCCTCGGAGCAGACTGTCTTCAGGGCAAGAAGCTCACGGCTTCACCTTCCTCGGTCTGACCTTGGAGCATTCAGCATCCTCTGCCCCTCCATGTGCTTCCCACAGCGAGTCCGCCTAGGCGGGGTCCTGGGGAAGCCAGAGGGTCCTGCACGCACCCCCACTTCACAGTCATACGTGACTCTTAGCCAACCAGTAAAACAGAGGTTTATTAGATGACAGGAACACGGTCTAAAACAGAGCTTGTAGGTACAGAGAATGGGACCCCTCAGCCGGGTCCATTCTGGGGCCCAGCGAGCCAGACAACCCCGTCTGCACTCACTTCCCGTCCCCAGCCAGCTCCCAACTGAAACCTCCTCCAGCCCCTCCTTTCTGGCCTTTGTCTCTTTCCCGGGCCAGGAGGTCACCTGATCTCTTTGTTTACATTTAGATATTCCCTTGCAGGGGGAAAGGGCCCTGGCCATTTGTTGCCAGGATACAGAGTGTCGGCCATTTATGCACACTGGAGACTTAAGAAATGCATAGGGGAAACTGAGGCACCCACATAGTATTCAGAGGAAACATTAAGAACAGTCCCACTTCGTCACAGTTCTCCTTTATTGGGGTAGGTTGCAGAGCAGTACCATGAGAGGAGTAGAACAGGAAGAAGGCAGAATTGAGACCTTTCAAAGTTTAGGCCCAAGCGAGGGGACATGGGGGCATCATTTGAGTTCCCCGCCTCAGGTGCCAAAATGTTGTGGGCCGGCCCTGGCAGTGGGATTGGTGTGCAGATATCAGAGAAAGGGCAGAGTTAAGCATGATGTGTGCAAATGAGACTGACACTCTTGAAATATCAATTGTTTACTGATCCAACAAGCAGTTCAGCACTTGAAAGATAGGAGATCAAGAGCCACGAAACCCGGTGTCTAGTTTTACAGTCCTGTTTTTATACAGTGCATAAAGTAGGCACCTTTGAAGTGTTAACATTTACTGATTTGCTATGCCAGGGGTAGGCAACCTATGGCACGCGTGCCAAAGGCGGCACGCGCGCTGATTTTCAGTGGCACTCACACTGCGTGGGTCCTGGCCACCAGTCCAGGGGGCTCTGCATTTTAATTTAATTTTAAATGAAGCTTCTTAAACATTTTAAAAACCTATTTACTTTACATACAACAATAGTTTAGTTATATATTATAGACTTATAGAAAGAGACCTTCTAAAAACATTAAAATGTACTACTGGCACGCGAAACCTTAAATTAGAGTGAAAAAATGAAGACTCGGCACACCACTTCTGAAAGGTTGCCGATCCCTGTGCTATGCAGTTACTGATGACTGCTGTGTGCTGTTTCCTGTTTGAAGCATAGGGAAATGCTGCAGTACTTCATTGTAAGCAGATGGAAATTATCCCTGCTTTGAAAGGAACTACACACTATACATAGCTCAAATTTACTCCTTCACTGGTGTTTGTCTTTATTGGAACTCAGATAACCACCAGAAGCATAAACTTCAGTCTAGTTTTGGCTATTCTTAGGGTTTCCTTCCAGGTTTCTAGCATGTGAGCTTACAGTGCCGCAGAGAAGCCCTCCATTCCTAGGCACAGCCTTAGAACATGACAACTTGTTTTATTTGGATAAGAGGGTGGGATAACTTGGTTAACATGATAGCTTGTTAACGATTACCATTATATGTTACTCTGAAACTTGTCATTATATGTTAGTCACTTCAGCTCCTGCAGGGGAAATGCAGAACCTTGAATTCAGGTTTTGGCAGATAGGTGAAGGAGGAACTGATTTTTCATCTTTTAGAATATGTTAATTTGTGGTAGTTTGGTCTTTACATGTATCTCTGATAATCATCTAAGAACTCCTACAGGATTTACTGAGATTTATAAACAGCATTTCAATTCACCTGTAAGCAATACCTCTCTTGCCCAAGCACTGAAAAACTGCACATCTTTCCCAGCTTGAAAATGATTGTGGGAAATAATTCACCTTACGCCTACATAACAGAGGCTGCAGGTACAATGCCTTGGTAGGAATTATTGCTTAGACGTGAACTGAAATGCTGTTTTAAAAAATGCAGTAAGCCCTGTATGAGATCGCAGATCATTATCGTAATGCCTGTCTGCATGTGACTATTACAAATAAAGAGATTACAGAACAGTTTCTCTTTTACTTACCTGCCAAAAATACAGCATTAAGTGACTCCCCTGCAGGAGATGCTGGTGTCAAAACACATACAGGTATTGCTACTGTGAAGGGGGAGTTTATTGGGAGTTGTGTGTGCTCAGCACCTCTGAAAAGCAGGTCACTTATTTAAGGGCCTAACCATAGACTGAAATGTCTTACGTTAGTAGCCAACATAATCAGGGGTGCTGGGACAATTTGTATAGTGCGGGTGCTGAGAGCTGTTGAACCAAATTGTAAACCCTGTATAGGATGGAAACGACTGCAATCCAGGGGGTGCAGCAGCACCCCCAGCACCTCTAGTTCCAACACCTGTGAACATAGTTCCAAATTTTAAAATGTTAATCTTAATTCTCTCTGCTTCAGATGCACATTTGTGAACAGAAATGATAATGTTGATCTACCTCACATGGGGTCTGGTGAGCTTCACTGTCTTTAAAACACTTTGAGATCTTCTCATGAAAACTGCTGTAGGAGGGCAAGGCAAATTATTGTTATGACTACATCTGACCTTCCAGTAATAGATTATTAGGAGTACAGCTGTGCGAAGAACTGATTTTTCAGTTTACTGGTGGTCTGTAAAATCAAAAACCAAATTCATTTTGGGTTGACCTGAAATGAATTTTTTTTCAAAATTTTCAGTAAACCAAAAAGTAAAAAAAAAGAATTTTGATTTCAGTTGAGCAAAACATTTTGTTTGACCAAAAATTAAATGTTTTGTTTAGATTTTGAGCATTTTTAAAAGTTTGTAAGTTTTCTTTTTTAATGTATAAAACTGAAGGAAATTTTAAAACAAAATGTTGTTTTTGACTTGAAACATTGAAACGTTTTGTTTCAAAAATGTCAAAACAAAATATTAGCTTTCTCAGGATTTGGGGTGGGGGGGAGGGTGGGTTCCACACAAACAATTTGGTGAAACTGACATGAATTTGCAAAATGTTTTGTTGTCACTCAATTTGTATTTTCCCCCCAGAAAAGTTTTCAATGAAAAATTTTGCTCATCTCTTAATTAGTCACTTTATTTAACACATCACCAGCACATGGGGGTCAAATTATTCTCAGTTTTATTCCTAGAGGGTCACACTTGATCCTCAAGCTCCTTCTTGGACCGCCTCCCTTCCCCACCTATCCCCACAGCCAGGCCTCACTCCAGCCTGTCCCCACAAAACAGCTGGGCCCCTTGACTTCCCACTCTGACAAGTTCTCTTCCCTCCGCCCTGCCTTTCTTTGCAGTAGAAATGTTGGATAACACACAGAACTTCATGAGCAGTGAAGTAGCCCACAGCACCAAATGAACACTCTATGGGCCTGGTTTTCGTGGAAATCAGGCTTTTCTGGTTTTCTGACTTTTTTTCACCAAAATCAATATTGTTTCATAGAATATTCCCTGAAAATTTGGAATTAACTTTTGAAAATCGCAGTTGGTCATCCTATTACATACAGGGAAACGGACAGAGAAATGCGATTGAGTTGAGTGGAGGGCTTTGCTTTGTTTCTTTAAGAAGAGATATTACATTACAGACAACCTGGTCCCTGAACATAATTTCAATCTGATCTTGTAGCCTATACTCACTCTCACGTAAACTCATTTTCAGCCCTGGGGGAAGTGAGTGCAACTCACACTTCAGTGACATTACTCAGGGCTGAATTTGATCCATTGACTGTAATGGGACTTTTCATAGCAGGGAAGAAACTTTGGTTGAGGGTATGAACACTGGGGTGTTTTCTGGAAGTGGTGCACTCTACTTGTGAGTTATAAGCTACACTTTGCTTTGGACAGCTAATATCACTGTCCCCGTGTTTGCATTATTCATTAGGCTGCTAGCATAGCCTATTATTAAGATTGCACAACACTTTCCCTTATAAGATGCTGTTTTCACTTGTTTATAACTTTGACTGTTCAGGCTAAAATGGAGTTGATTACAATAACCTGTGTTGGTATTAAAGTATGTCTTTTCCAAGAAGGAAATAATCCATTTCTAGTGTCCTAACCAACTTGGTCATAATGACAATAGCTCTTTAGATTTATTTCCTTGTTTCTACACCAGCATATGCAATTATATCAATATAACTTTGTGGACAGTGTTTAAGTGCTGCTGTTGCCAGCACAGGGGTGCCCGAGGCAAAGCAACAGCGGGTCCGTTGCCCGGTGTGCTTCGCGCCAATAAACACACCAGGGGGAGAAGCAAACAAAGTTTATTTGGGATCCCAAAGCGGTGCAAGGAGACAGGCACGTCTCAAATCAAGCACATTAACAGGAACAGTTTTTCTTCTTTTATACATTTTGCACTTAAGCCTCACCCCCCTCCCCTTTCCCCTCTAGCCCTCCCTTTCTCCCCCCCTTTCCTCCCTCTACCCCTCCCGTCCCTGGTAATAGTTAAGTCATTCTTGGCAGCTATAAGCCTAGCTTGTTAGTAACTTCTTTAAACCGTTATCTTGTCCTTTTTCCCTTCAGCCAGAAACATGCAGGCCTCATTATTACCGCTTGAGCAGGGGGTTGCACACAGATAACTGGTTGCTTACATATTCCAATTGCACCTGGCTTTTGAGGTTGATTAGAGTTTAAACATGGAAGGACAGAGTTTGGTTCACATAGGCCTAGTGCAGGAAGGCTTCATTGACACTCAGTGGCCTTCCACCCTCCCGAGTTACCTAGGGTGATGCCTAGTGACGTCAACACTGCTGCAAGGGATTTTGAATTATTTTGTTGGCCCTGAAAAATATTGGTCATTTTTGTTCCATGGCAGAGAGGTGGATTTTAAGTAGGGCTTTCGATTAATCGCAGTTAACTCCAGCGATTAACTAAAAAAAATTAATCGCAATTAATTGCAGTTTTAATCACACTGTTAAACAATAGAATACCAATTGAAATTTATTAAATATTTTGGATGTTTTTCTACATTTTCAAATATATCGAGTTCAATTACAACACAGAATACGAAGTGTACAGTACTCACTTTATATTTTTATTACAAATATTTGCACTGTAAAAATGATAAAAGAAATAGTATTTTTCAGTTCACCTCATACAAGTACTATAATGCAATCTATTTATCGTGAAAGCGCAACTTACAAATGTAGATTTTTTTTGTTACATAACTGCATTCAAAAAACAAAACAATGTAAAACTTCAGCGCCTACAAGTCTACTCAGTCCTACTTCTTGTTCAGCCAATTGCTAAGAGAAGCAAGTTTGTTTACATTTACAGGTGATAGTGCTGCCTGCTTCTTGTTTACAATGTCACCTGAAAGGGAGAACCAGTGTTTGCAAGACACTTTTGTAGCTGGCACTGCAAGATATTTACGTGCCAGATATGCTAAACATTCGTATGCCCCTTCATGCTTTGGCCACCATTCCAGAGGACATGCTTCCATGCTGATGACACTCGTTAAAAAAATAATTTGTTAATTAAATTTGTGACTGAACTCCTTGGGAGAGAATTGTATGTCTCCTGCTCTGTGTTTTACCCGCATTCTGCCATATATTTCATGTTATAGCCATCTCGGATGATGACCCAGCATCAGTGTTCCCTCTAATTTTTTACATCCATGTGCAGAATGAATGTTGTTATGTGCACCAATATGGAGATGATGTGTGATACATCACCTTCATATTGGTGCACATAACAAAATTCATGTGGTGGGGGTGGAGCTGAGAGGTTCAGAGTCTGGGAGGGGACTCAGGGCTGGGGCAGAAGATTGGGGTTTGGGGGGATGAGGGCTCTGGCTGGGGGTGCGGGCTCTGGGGTGGAGCTGAGGATGAGGGGTTCGGGGTGCGGAAGGGAGCTCAGGAAGAGGATTGGGGTGTGGGGTGCTGCGGGCTCTGGGGTTGGGCCAGGGATGAGAGGTTTGGGGTGCGGGAGGGGGCTCAGGGCTGGGGCAAAGGGTTGGGGAGCAAGGGGGGTGTGGGCTCTAGAGTGGGGCTGGGGATGAGGGGTTTGGGTGCAGGCTGCCCCAGGGCTGTGGTTGGGAGAGAGGATACCCCCCAGCCCTCTCTCGCCACAGCAGCTCCGGGCCGGGGAAGAGGCGCCTCTCCCTGGCTGCGGCAGCTCCAGTGGGGCTGGGGGGGGGGAGGCGAGGGAGGGGCTCCTCTTGCCAGCAGCTCCGGCGGGCTTGGACAGCTTAGAGGGAACCTAGCCCAGCATGTGGTTTGTTTTAAGAATGCTTTCACTGAAGATTTGACAGAACACAAAGAAGCTACCAATGTGAGATTTCTAAAGATAGCTACAGCACTCAACCCAAGATTTAAGAATCTGAATTGCCTTCCAAAATTTGATCAGGACGGGGTGTGGAGCAACATTCCAATGCAGAAACTACAGAACACAAATCACCAAAAAAGAAAATCAACCTTCTGCTGACAGCATCTGACTCAGATGATGAAAATGAACATGCTTCCATCTGCACTAATTTGGATAGTTATCGAGCAGAACCCATCATCAGCATGGATGCATGTCCTCTGGAATGGTGGTTGAGGCATGAAGGGACATATGAATCTTTAGCACATCTGGCACGTAAATATCTTGCGGTACCGGCTACAACATTGCCATGCGAACACCTGTTCTCATTTTCACATGACATTGTAAACGAGAAGCAGGCAGCATTATTTCCTGCAAATGTAAACAAACTTGTTTGTCTGAGCGATTGGCTGAGCAAGAAGTAGGACGGAGTGGACTTGTAGGCTCTAAAGTTTTACATTGTTTCATTTTTGAATGCAGTTTTTCACTCTGGCTTTGGGATTAATTACTCCTGACAGTCTCCCCACCACCATGCTATGGGAAGCACCTCTAGGTTTAGGGGACAAGGGAGACTGGGTAATTCTACATTTGTAAGTTCAACTTTCATGGTAAAGAGATTGCACTACGGTACTTATATTAAATGAATCGAAAAATACTATTTCTTTTCTTTTTACAGTGCAAATATTTATCATAAAAATAAATATAAAGTGAGCATTATATTCTGTGTTGTAATTAAAATCAATATATTTGAAAATGTGGAAAACATCCAAAAATATTTAAATAAATGATATTCTATTATTGTTTAACAGCATGGTTAATTGCTTTAATTGCTTGACAGCCCTAATTTTAAGAAATCAATATTTTGTATCCAGAGGACATTTTACACTACTTTAAAGCAGTTGCAAAGAAGATCACAGTTTTCTTTATATTCCTGTATCCCCTGAAGGCCCCGAACAAGATTGAGGCACTATTGCTCTGAATACACATGCGCTTAGCGTTATGTCTACGGTGTGGTTGGGGTGTGTGATTGAAGCACTTATAGACGTACCTGCGCTAGTTGGGGTGCCAACAGCAGTGAAGCTATGGCAGCACGGGTTTTAGTGTAGGCTAGCCTCCCCGAGTGCATACCCAGGGTCCCTATGGGCGTGTACAGACTGTGCTGCTGTGGCTTCACTACTGTTGGTAGTCCTGCTACCTAGAATAAAGCTAGCTTGGATATGACTTCACATGCTGCAGTCACACCTGTACCCTTAGAGACCTTACTTGCCCCAAAGAGTTCACAAGCCAAGAGAAAGTAGTGGGAAGAGTTGGTAGGTTCCTTCCTCCTCTGGCCCTTCCTGGGAGTATGGGTAGAGGTTGGCATAGCTTCTCCTGCCCCTAAGTCCATGTAGCTCCAGCCCTTCTCCCAAACATGGAGAGCGGGTGTGATGAAAGAGTCCTAATCCTCTGGGGCTCCCTAGGGGTGAGGGCAGAGGCAAAGCCCAATTTGCTTGACGAGTCCCTTCTAATTATTTGGGATAATAAGAAAAACTTCCAAAAAGTTGGTTCTTCTTAAGGCTGATTAAAGTACTAGTAGAGTCAGACGTCTGACTGCAAAAGTTCCACCTTTGTGTGCTGCGTTTTGTGTGGACACTTTAGCCTGTTTGACTTTGAAGGTGGGTAGATCTATCCTGCGGGGTAGATTTTGAATGGGTCAGCTCTTTGTGTGGAGCTGCCCTGGGAGTTTGAGTCAGAGCTGCCCTCTTTAATGGCAAAAACATGTTTTCGCTCTTCTCAGCACCGAGGAGCCAATGGGAGAGCAAAGTGGGCTCTGTTCTGCCTCATTCATCACCAAAGCTGTTCACTAAAACCCAACTGCAGAATTCCTGGGCCAGAATTTGGCTCCTTATTATTAGTGGTGCTGCAAAATGTGGGGGAGGGATAGCTCAGTGGTTTGAGCATTGGCCTGCTAAACCCAGGGTTATGAGTTCAATCCTTGAGGGGGCCACTTGGGGATCTGGGGCAAAATCAGTACTTGGTCCTGCTAGTGAAGGCAGGGGGCTGAACTCAATGACCTTTCAAGGTTCCTTCCAGTTCTAGGAGATTCATAGATTCATAGATTCTAGGACTGGAAGGGACCTCGAGAGGTCATCGAGTCCAGTCCCCTGCCCGCATGGCAGGACCAAATACTGCCTAGACCATCCCTAGTAGACATTTATCTAACCTACCCTTAAATATCTCCAGAGACGGAGATTCCACAACCTCCCTAGGCAATTTGTTCCAGTGTTTAACCACCCTGACAGTTAGGAACTTTTTCCTAATGTCCAATCTAGACCTCCCTTGCTGCAGTTTAAACCCATTGTTTCTGGTTCTATCCTTAGAGGCTAAGGTGAACAAGTTCTCTCCCTCCTCCTTATGACACCCTTTTATATACCTGAAAACTGCTATCATGTCCCCTCTCAGTCTTCTCTTTTCCAAACTAAACAAACCCAATTCTTTCAGCCTTCCTTCATAGGTCATGTTCTCAAGACCTTTAATCATTCTTGTTGCTCTTCTTTGGACCCTTTCCAGTTTCTCCACATCTTTTTTAAAATGCGGCGCCCAGAACTGGACACAATACTCCAGCTGAGGCCTAACCAGAGCAGAGTAGAGCGGAAGAATGACTTCTCGTGTCTTGCTCACAACACACCTGTTAATGCATCCCAGAATCATGTTTGCTTTTTTTGCAACAGCATCACACTGTTGACTCATATTTAGCTTGTGGTCCACTATAACCCCTAGATCCCTTTCTGCCGTACTCCTTCCTAGACAGTCTTTTCCCATTCTGTATGTGTGAAATTGATTTTTCCTTCCTAAGTGGAGCACTTTGCATTTGTCTTTGTTAAACTTCATCCTGTTTAACTCAGACCATTTCTCCAATTTGTCCAGATCATTTTGAATTATGACCCTGTCCTCCAAAGTAGTTGCAATCCCTCCCAGTTTGGTATCATCCGCAAACTTAATAAGCGTACTTTCTATGCCAATATCTAAGTCGTTGATGAAGATATTGAACAGAGCCGGTCCCAAAACAGACCCCTGCGGTACCCCACTCGTTACGCCTTTCCAGCAGGATTGGGAACCATTAATAACAACTCTCTGAGTACGATTATCCAGCCAGTTATGCACCCACCTTATAGTAGCCCCATCTAATTTGTATTTGCCTAGTTTATCGATAAGAATATCATGCGAGACCGTATCAAATGCCTTACTAAAGTCTAGGTATACCACATCCACCGCTTCACCCTTATCCACAAGGCTCGTTATCCTATCAAAGAAAGCTATCAGATTGGTTTGACATGATTTGTTCTTCACAAATCCATGCTGGCTATTCCCTATCACCTTACCACCTTCCAAGTGTTGGCAGATGATTTCCTTAATTACTTGCTCCATTATCTTCCCTGGCACAGAAGTTAAACTAACTGGTCTGTAGTTACCTGGGTTGTTTTTAGTTCCCTTTTTATAGATGGGCACTATATTTGCCCTTTTCCAGTCTTCTGGAATCTCTCCCGTCTCCCATGACTTTCCAAAGATAATAGCTAGAGGCTCAGATACCTCCTCTATTAGCTCCTTGAGTATTCTAGGATGCATTTCATCAGGCCCGGGTGACTTGCAGGCATCTAACTTTTCTAAGTGATTTTTAACTTGTTCTTTTTTTATTTTATCCGCTAAACCTACCCCCTTCCCATTAGCATTCACTATGTTAGGCATTCCTTCAGACTTCTCGGTGAAGACCGAAACAAAGAAGTCATTAAGCATCTCTGCCATTTCCAAGTTTCCTGTTACTGTTTCTCCCTCTTCACTAAGCAGTGGGCCTACCCTGTCTTTGGTCTTCCTCTTGCTTCTAATGTATTGATAAAAAGTCTTCTTGTTTCCTTTTATTCCCGTAGCTAGTTTGAGCTCATTTTGTGCCTTTGCCTTTCTAATCTTGCCCCTGCATTCCTGTGTTGTTTGCCTATATTCATCCTTTGTAATCTGTCCTAGTTTCCATTTTTTATATGACTCCTTTTTATTTTTTAGATCGTGCAAGATCTCGTGGTTAAGCCAAGGTGGTCTTTTGCCACATTTTCTATCTTTCCTAACCAGCGGAATAGCTTGCTTTTGGGCCCTTAATAGTGTCCCTTTGAAAAACTGCCAACTCTCCTCAGTTGTTTTTCCCCTCAGTCTTGATTCCCATGGGACCTTACCTATCAGCTCTCTGAGCTTCCCAAAATCTGCCTTCCTGAAATCCATTGTCTCTATTTTGCTGTTCTCCCTTCTACCCTTCCTTAGAATTGCAAAGTCTATGATTTCATGATCACTTTCACCCAGGCTGCCTTCTACTTTCACATTCTCAACGAGTTCCTCCCTATTTGTTAAAATCAAGTCTAGAACAGCTTCCCCCCTAGTAGCTTTTTCAACCTTCTGAAATAAAAAGTTGTCTCCAATGCAGTCCAAGAATTTGTTGGATAGTCTGTTCCCCGCTGTGTTATTTTCCCAACATATATCCGGATAGTTGAAGTCCCCCATCACCACCAAGTCTTGGGCTTTGGATGATTTTGTTAGTTGCTTGAAAAAAGCCTCATCCACCTCTTCCACCTGGTTAGGTGGCCTGTAGTAGACGCCTAGCATGACATCTCCCTTGTTTTTTGCCCCTTTAAGCCTAACCCAGAGACTCTCAACACTTCCGTCTCCTATGTCCATCTCTACCTCTGTCCAAGTGTGTACATTTTTAATATATAAGGCAACACCTCCTCCCTTTTTCCCCTGTCTATCCTTCCTGAGCAAGCTGTACCCATCCACACCAACATTCCAATCATGTGTATTATCCCACCAAGTTTCAGTGATGCCAACAATGTCATAGTTGTATTTATTTATTAGCACTTCCAGTTCTTCCTGCTTATTCCCCATACTTCTCGCATTTGTATATAGGCATCTAAAATACTGGTTTGATCTTTCCTCCCAGTTTTTTCCTGACTCTCCTTTCTCTCTGCCAATATAGCCCACACTCCCTCTTGTTTCCGACTCATTTCCCCGGTCTCCATGTTCCCCACTTACCTGTGGGCTTTGCTCACCTGTCCCCGTCGAACCTAGTTTAAAGCCCTCCTCACTAGGTTAGCCAGTCTGTGTCCGAATAGGGTCTTCCCTCTCCTCGAAAGGTGAACGCCATCTCTGCCTAGCAGTCCTTCCTCGAATAGCATCCCGTGGTCTAGGAAGCCAAAGATGGGATATCTCCATTAATTCCATTTCATTTCATTTCATTTCAAGAGGCAGAAAGAACACAGCTCAATTTCCAGAGCAAATCTTGCAGGTCAGTAAGAGTGTCATTTTTTCAGGCATTTGGAGTGCACAGGAGGTCCCAGAATAGTTTTATCTGCTCAATTCTGGCTTACTCCATTGCTCTTTGCTCTTTGTAGTTCCAAGACTTTAGGAAGTGGCAGGCTGTTTGTTTTTCACTCGTAGTCTACTCTAAGATGTTTGCTGGCAGGCTGGTCAGTGCCCTATGAAAGGCTATGAGAGCATATACTGAGTCACAGATAGTTTTTAGTAATGGTAGGATGGGGGCGCTTCATTTGTGAACAGCTTCCCTTCCCACATGACTAGTTCTGGGAAATGTTAAAATGCCTCAAAACCCTTCTGGCATCTTGACATTACTGAATTTCAAACCAGAGCTGAGAAAGTGCTTTGCGTTTTACACTTGATAAATTCAATATATTTCCGCATGGAGGAGCTGAGCTATTTTTGCTAAGAGGATTTGTGTCCTGCGTCTCTTTAGGGTCTGACCTTGCATTCTTTGTATACCCCAAAACATCCACCAAAATCCAGAAGAGGTTTGGATGTGTGAGCAATGCAGGCTCGACTAAAGCTTACTCTAACGCCTCCCTCCGAGACACCAGAGAGATTGTGAAAAAAATCCTCCAGAAAAGCTTCAGATTAAAAATTGAGTGAACAGTAAGGACCATGCAGGAGACTTTTGACAATGGCAATTGAATTTGCTTTTGTTAAGTGAGACTGTGTGGTCTGGGGGATGGGTCAAGATATCAGGAGACATGGGTTCTGTTCCCAGCTTAGCCCTGGCTGATTTAGTGTCTGTCTTTAAGCAAATCCTTATTTCTTCCTGCCTCTCTTTCTTCATCTCTAAGAATGGGGATGAGTGATTTTCTTGCCTTTTTGAGATCCTTGGCTGAAAAGCACAATAGATGTGTAAAATAGTACTAAATGTTACAATACAAAAAGTACACTTGGTCTCATAGAAATAATGCTAACCAATTACAAGTCCTGCCTTACTCCTGTTGAAGTCAACAGCAGAGGAAATACTACTTGCTTAACAAGGGATGCAGTTCTTAAACGTAGAACTATAGAAACTGAAGAGACCTCAAGAAGTCATCCAGTCCAGTGCCCTGCGCTCAAGCAGGACCAAGTAAACCTAGACTATCCCTAACAGTTGTTTCTCTAACACATTTTTAAAAACCTTCAAAGATGGGGATTCCACAACTTCCCTTGGAAGCCTATTCCAGTGCTTAACTACTCTTATAGCTAGAAAGTTTTTCCTAATATCTTACCTAAATCTCCCTTGCTGTAGATTAAGCCCATTACTTCTTGTCCTATCTTCAGGGGAAATGGAAAACAATTGATTACTGTCCTCTTTATAACAGCCCTTAATATATTGGAAGACTGTTATCAAGCCCCCCCTCAGTCTTCTTTTCTCAAGACTAAACATGTACAGGTTTTCGGGGGTTTTTTGGTACCATTCCCTATAAGTCAGGTTTTCCAAATGTTTTCTCATTTTTGTTGCTCTTCTCTGGTCTCTCTCCAATTTATCCACATTTCTCTTAAAGTGTGGTGCCCAGAATTGTACACAGTACTCCAGCTAAGACCTCACCAGTGCTGAGTAGAGCAGGACAATTACCTCCTGTGTCTTACATACAACAGTTCTGTTAATATACCCCTGATTGAAATTAGCCTTTTTCGCAACTGCATCACATTGTTGATTCATTCAATTTGTGATCTACTATAACCCCCCAGAACTTTTTCAGCAGTATTACCACCTAGCCATTTTATAGGTGTGCATTTGATTTTTCCTTCCTTTGCACTTGTCTTTATTCAGTTTCATCATATTTATTTCAAACCAGTTCTCCAAGTTGTCAAAGTCATTTAAAATTATTGAAGCCCCTCCCAGTCTAATGTCATGTGGAAATTGTATAAGCATACTCTCCACTCCATTATCCAAGTCATTAATGAAAATATTGAATGGTATCGGACCCAGGACTGACTCCTGCAGGACCCCAGTAAATATGCACTCCTGGTTGGACAGTGAACCACTGATAACTACTCCTTGAGTACGGTCTTGTGCACCCACCTTATAGTAATTTCATCTAGACCACATTTCCCTATTTGGTTTATGAGAATGGCATGTAAGCCTATGTCAAAAGCCTTTCTAAAATTAAGATATATCACATCTGTTGCTTCCCTTCTATCCACTAGGCCAGTAACACTCTCAAAGAAGGAAATTAGGTTGACTTGGCATGATTTGTTCTTGACAAATCCATCATGACTATTCCTTATAATCCTGGTTTCAGAGTAGCAGCCGTGTTAGTCTGTATCCGCAAAAAGAAGAACAGGAGTACTTGTGGCACCTTAGAGACTAACAAATTTATTAGAGCATAAGCTTTTGTGGACTACAGCCCACTTCTTCGGATGCATTCATTGTCTCCTAAGAGGTGTAACAAGACCTCTGAAGCTCTCGCCGCTTCACTTTTAACCTTTGAAAATAGTTAATGGCTTTTAGTGAATTTAGAGCCTAGTGTTTCTAGTCTCAAAACAGGTTTCCAGTGATGTAAATATCTCTGACACAGAAGTTACAAAATAATGAAAACACCTGGGTTTGTTCCTGAAAATCAACCTGGATTTCCCACAACCCTTTGGCCATGACTTGTTGCTTTTGAGGCAGGCAAGGGAAAAGAAAAACAGCCACCTACTGCACCTGGTCAGTTGCGGAAGGGCATATTTTCCAGGCCAATTGAAACCTGTGCCTTGTTTGCACAGAATGACTGATAAATTAAGAAATGTGCTTTGAAGGTCTGAAGAGTCCTTCATGCTTTTGTACAAATAGGCTCAATAAGATTTTTTTTTTCCAGTTACCTTCCTACTGTACATTTGAAATGAGGGGACTGAGGTTTAATGAAGGTTTCGGCAGTGTTTGATCTTGGTTGGTTATTTGCATGACGTCAAAGGTAAATCTCCACTGAAACTGCCAGTGCAAAGTCAGGAGTGCTGATTAGGACCCTATAACCCCAAACCAACCATTGCTAAATGTCTGAGCTTAATATCACTCATTCTACACACCCTAATTTCTTCCCCCCTTCCCGTGCCCCCCCCCCCCCCATACTGATAGTTGTGGGGAAACTAAATTCAATTCTTAGGCCCTGATGATCCCATCTTGTGGAAAAACCGTAGGAAAGTTGATTGAAAAAAAGCTGGAGCATGTGCTTCTGATAGGATTCACAAGGTTTGCAGGCTAAGGATCTGCAGAGAAAGCAGAACAAAGCCATGTGCCTCCTGGGCAAACCCCTGGGATGGCCTTCCCCATGCTGCTCTCTGAAGCTCCCCTTGCCTTGAAGGTTGCGCTGTCATTAGCTGCTGCGTCCACCCTGCAGCTATGCATCACCTGTCTGTCCAAGGGGGTCCAAAGCCATGGCGGGGAGTTAAAACTGCTCTGCTCTAAATGGCAGTAATTGGCACACTGAAGGCACACAAGCTTGTACTTCCAGCAGGTCAGAACTCAGATCACTTGCACGGAGTACAGTGGGTCACACCCCACCCTGGAGAATGCTGAGTTCAGCATTTGGGAAGGAATGCCCTAGATGTGTCAAGGACAAGCACTTTATGGCACCATGCCCATCCCAGATGGCAGAATTCAAATTCAAGACAGGAAAAGGGAAAGCAATCTGCTATGTACAAGGGGGATGTACAGCCAAGATATGAGAACGCCAAATGGTCCTGCAATAGCTATTGGGGAGGGTACCACTGACTCACACAAAGCTACCTGATGTGGGGGGAGCTTATCAGGAATGGCATACTGTGGAAGAGGAAAACAGAGAGGTTTATGAAGATATGCCTGCAGACTCTAGGGGAATATGCATGGGTGAAAACAATGCCCAAAAAGTGATGCTGCTAAGAAGGAATTGGCAGCCGAAAATTAAGAAACCGGAAGGCATTGTGACACAACAGAATCAGTACTTCAGGCAGCCATAGACTGCAAAGGAAGTGCTTGAGGAAGAAGCTCAAGAAGGCACAGGAAAAAATGGATGGATTTTTAAACACGAGTAAAAAGATGTTAAGGCAGGCAGAGAATCAGAGTGAGATTTTTCAAAAGTACAGAATGTTGGACTAGCTCAGTTCTATTGACTCCCGCGGTACAGCTCCCTTTGACTGCAATGGGAGCAGAGCTAGGCCATCACTGAAGTTCTGTGAATCAAGTCCTGGGAGTGCAATCAAAAATCTGGTGGGAAACAGACTAAGGAACAACAAAACTGCAGCTGGAGCATGTGTGTATTGACAGTACAACAGCGCACAAACAGAACCAGGAAGACCAATGCATCCTGCCTTCCGCTGTGGGTCACGGAGAGGTAACAAAAAGGAAAACAAATTCTTTATGGAGGAAAATGTTGCATGAAACTGCCAATAGCCAAGAAGTCTGTGTGACGTTACACTCCATATTCTTTATGGAAATATGGTTATGATATGAATATGGTATAACTAAGATATACTTTATGCAATATGGTCTTGTAAGATATCATTGGAAAGGTTATAATTTACTGAATGTGATTATCCAATTTATATGCACATATCATTTTTGTATCTGAAGCTGGTAATATTGACCGTGTCTCTGTATTTCAAATATGCTACGTTGGATGAGGCCAAACAATGTTATTGGCTGATTGAAGAAATGCACACAAGCATAAGGATTACGCCAGGAACAGTGTGCAATAGAAACCTCTCAGAGATAGCTCTATACAATGGGAACCGTTTGACCCAGGTCACAGCAAAAAAAGCTTTCCAGCAAGTGGGGGAGAAAGAGATAAAAGAGGGACAATGACAACATGAGGGGTCCTCACTCTCCATACAACAACACACCTAAAAACACCTGAGGAACAAACTGTGAGAAATGATGGTCCCAGGCTAAGATCATTAGCCTGTGTAAGAAAACCTGGGAAAGCCAAGGCAACTTATGCCTTAAGAATCTGCCAGTCTGTTTATCACTCAGGGTGAGAATTTGTTAATTTGTATTTTTACCTATCTAGTGTGTTAAACTCAGTCTGTGGCTTTTGTTTATTTACTAAGGTAATCTACTTTGTTCTGTTTGCTATCTCTTTAACTACTTAAAATTCACCTTTTGTAGTTATTTCTTGTTTATAATAAAACCCAGTTTATGTAATTTCTAACGGGGGAGGAGGGGGCAAGAAGTGGTGCACATCTCTCTTCACATTGAGTAAAAGGGTGGGTTTTTATGAGCTTCCGCTGAGCAGATTTTTCTATATAGTGCAAGACAGTATTATTTTGGGTTTATCTCCCAAAAGGGGCATGCATGTGAGTGCCCGGGGGAGTCCTCTCACACAGAGCTGATTTCCTTCTGTGATTGCAGTGGGGTGTGGCCTTACCTGTGTGTGTATGTGTGTGCGTGTGTGCTGCAAGAGGCCGGAGAGCCTAATTCAACAAAGCAGAGAGCGGGAAACCTGGCTGGTTGAGCAAGAGAGGCTCAGTGAAATCCCAGTATATCAGGTGGCACCCCAGAAGGGGGGGGTCCAACCCGTCAAAGTCTGGTAATAGTAAAATACCTCTTTGGAGCTATTGGGCTGTCTCCAATCCACTGCTTGTCAACAGATTTTTTTGATGCCAGTCATAGAACAGGCGGGGGAGAAAAGGTGGAGGAGTTGCACTGTATATAAGAGTCATTGAAAATGTGATTGCTCGGAGCCCCAGTATGAAACTGGAGAAAAGCCTGTTGAGAGTCTTTGGGTTAAGTTTAGAGGCGAGAGCAACAAGGGTGATGTTGTGGTGGGTGTCTGCTATAGACCACCAGACCAGGAGGATGAGGTAGATGAGGCTTTCTTCAGACAACTAACAGAAGTTTCCAGATCACAGGCCCTAGTTCTCATGTGGGACTTCCATCACCCTGACATCTGCTGGGAGAGCAATACAGCAGTGCACAGACAATCCAGGAAGTTTTTGGAGAGTGTTGGGGACAACTTCCTGGTACAAATGCTGGAGGAACTAACTAGGGGCCGTGCTCCTCTTGACCTGCTGCTCACAAACAGGGAAGAACTGGTAGGGGAAGTAGAAGTGGGTGGCAGCCTGGGCAGCAGTGACCATGAGATGGTTGAGTTCAGGATCCTGACACAAGGAAGAAAGGAGAGCAGCAGAATACGGACCCTGGACTTCAGAAAAGCAGACTTTGACTCCTTCAGGGAACTGATGGGCAGGATCCCCTGGGAGGCTAATTTGAGGTGGAAAGGAGTCCAGGAGAGCTGTCTGTACTTTAATGAAGTCTTATTGAGGGCACAGGAACAAACCATCCTGATGTGCAGAAAGAATAGCAAATATGGCAGGCAACCAGCTTGGCTTAACAGAGAACTCTTCGGGGAGCTTAAACACAAAAAGGAAACTTACAAGAAGTGGAAACTTGGACAGACGACTAGGGAGAAGTATAAAAATGTTGCTAGAGCATGCAGGGGTGTAATCAGGAAGGCGAAAGCACAATTGGAGTTGCAGCTAGCAAGGGATGTGAAGGGTAACAAGAAGGGTTTCTACAGGTATGTTAGTGACAAGAAGAAAGTCAGGGGAAGTGTAGGACCCTTACTAAATGGGGGAGGCAACCTAGTGACAGAAGATTTGGAAAAAGCTGAAGTAATCAGTGCTTTTTTTTGTCTCGGTCTTCACAGACAAGGTCAGCTCCCAGATTGGGGAGGAGGTGAACAGCCCTCAGCGGTGAAAGAACAGGTTCAGTACTATTTAGAAAAGCTGGACATGCACAAGTTCATGGGTCTGGATCTAATGCATCCAATGGTGCTGAGGGAGTTGGCTGATGTGATTGCAGAGCCATTGGCCATTATCTTTGAAAACTCACGGCGATCGGGGGAGGTCCCGGACAACTGTAAAAAGGCAAATATAGTGCCCATCTTTAAAAAGGGGAAGAAGGAGAATCCAGGAAACTACAGACCGGTCAGCCTCACCTCAGTCCCTGGAAAAATCATGGAGCAGGTCCTCAAGGATTCAGAGGAAGGTGATGAGGAACAGTCAACATGGATTCACCAAGGGCAAGTCATGCCTGACCATATCTTCTATGATGAGATAACTGGCTCTGTGGATATGGGGAAAGCAGTGGATGTGATATATCTTGACTTTAGCAAAGCTTTTGATACAGTCTCCCACTGTATTCTTGCCAGCAAGTTTAAAAAGTATGTTGCATGAATGGACTATAAGGTGGATAGAAAGATGGCTAGATTGTCGGGCTCAACAGGTAGTGATCAACGGCTCGATGTCTAGTTGGCAGCCGGTATCAAGCAGACTGCCCCAGGGGTCAGTCCTGGGGCTGGTTTTGTTCAAAATCTTCATTAATGATCTGGCTGATGGGATGGATTGCACCCTCAGCAAGTTCGCGGCTGATACTAAGCTTGGGGGAGAAGTAGATACACTGGAGGGTAGGGATAGGGTCCAGAGTGACTTAGACAAATTGGAGGATTGGGCCATAAGAAATCTGATGAGATTCAACAAGGACAAGTGCAGAGTCCTGCACTTAGGATGGAAGAATCCCATGCACCGCTACTGGCTGGGGACCAACTGGCTAAGCGGCAGTTCTGCGGAAAAGGACCTAGGGATTACAGTGGATGAGAAGCTGGATATGAGCCAACAGTGTGCCCTTGTTGCCAAGAAGGCAGGGGGTTGACTAGATGACCTCCTGAGGTCTCTTCCAACCCTGGTATTCTATGATTCTATGATTCTACTGTGTGTATTATGGGGTTAGAGAGGGACTCTGGTCATACTGTTTTGGAGGGAGCAGGTAATGGTTCCAATTCATCATTGTCCTGCACCTTTTGTGGTCATTTATGCCATATCAGAATGGCAGTGTTTTACCCCCACTTTACATTAGTGCAAATGACTGTCTGACTACACCAGGTGTAGGGCACTGGAGTATCAGCCCCAATTAATCAGATTGTACTCTGCCTCACTGATGATCCATTTAGGAAGATTAGGTTACCATTGCTTCACCCTCTTTTAGCTCCATGTTCTTCACTCCAAGTAGGGTTTTTTGGTTCTCAAATAATTTACAATCTCTCCTTTCAATCAGACTAATGCAGGCATGGGATAAGAAAAACAAATCCTTCTGGCTTTAGCTGTGTGAACAATCCAAGCCATTATGACTGGGGAAGCAGCAATAATCACAGCTTTGTTGTCTCTCAGATCAGCTGTGAAAGAAGTCTTCTGACATAGAGATTTCATTCTTCCATCTCTTTAGCTTCTTTTGTGGGAATGGTCATTCAGGGATGTGCTCTTCAGGTTTGAAAGAAGTATGAAGGAATTAGCTGAAGAAATTTTGGAGCCACTGGCAACAATATTTCCAAGCTCATGAATGACAAGAGAGGTCCTGGAATACTAGAGAAGGGCTAATATAGTGCCCATCTTTAAAAAGGGGGGAACGGAGGAGCCGGGGAACTATAGACCAGTCAGCCTGACTTTGATACCTGGGAAGCTACTAGAGCAATGTATAAAACATTCAGTTTGTAAATACCTGAAGGATGAAGGAGTGATCACTAGCAGCCAGCATGGATTTACCAAGAACAAATCATGCCAAACCAGCTTGATTTCCTCCTTTGACAGGGTAACTGATTTGGTGGATAGGGTGAATGTGATGGACATAATATACTTGGACATCAGCATGGCTTCTGACACAGTCCGACATGACATTCTGATAAGTAAGCTGGAGAACTCGGTGGAACTACCATTCAGTGGATATATAATTGGTTAAACAACCACAAACAAAGACTTAACTATGGAATGATGTGGGTTGGAGGGAGGTCTCCGGTGGGGTTCCACAGAGATCTGTTCTGGGTCCAGTTTTATTTAACATCTTTACTAGTGACCTGGATGTAGGAGTAGAGAGCATACTGATCAAATTTTCAGATGACATGAAGCTGGGGAGGGTTTGCAAACATTTTGGAGGATAGAGCTAAAATTCAAAGGGATCTTGATAAATTGGAGAACTGGGCTACAGACAACAAAATGAAATTCAACAAGACAAAAGTAAGGCATTACACTTAGGGAAGAAAAAACAAATGTACAAATACAAATTGGGGGATAACTGGTGTGGCAGCAGTATAGCTGAGAAGGACCTGGGAGTTGTGGTGGATCACAACCTCAACATGAGACAGCAATGCAACATTATTGCAAAACAAGCAAATGCAATTTTGGGTTGCATTAACAGAGGCATAGCATGCAAGTCACAGGAGATGATAGTACCGTTCTATCTCGGCACTGGTTAGACCTCAGCTGGAGTACTGTGTCCAGTTTTGGTCACCAATGTATAGAAAGGATGTAGAGAAACTTGAAAGGATCCGGAGGTGAGTGACAGAAATGATCAAAGGGATGGAATGCAAGCCATATGGGTATGTTTAGTTTGGAAAAGAGGCGAATAAGGGGGGACATGATGGCGGTCTTCAGATACTTGAAAGGCTGCCATAAGAAAGATGGAGAAAAGTAGTTCTCTCTTGCCAGAGAGGGCAGGACAAAAGGCAATGGGTTCTAACTGCAGCATAAAAGATTGAGATTAAATCTCAGGAAAAACAGTAAGAACAGTAGGCCAATGAAAGAGACTGCCTAGGGAGGTTGTGGAAGTTCCTTCATTGGAAGTTTTCAAAGGAGGCTGGAAAGCCATCTGGCTTGCATGGTTTAGACACAACAAATCCTGCATCTTGGCAGGAGGCTAGACTAGATGACCCTTGCGATTCCTTATGATTCTATGGTTCTATGATTCTTTGTTTAATTGGGGAGCCCTAGCAGGCAATCAAGGGAATAAAAATCAGACTAGGGAGTTTTTTGGGGGGAATTGGGGGAGTGTGAGGTTGTCATGTCTTCCAAAATCCAGTCAGCCAGTAATGCCTCTTCATATAGCTACAATGGCTTTACGTACATCAGAACAACAACAAAATGAAGTAACAAAATAATCATGTTTGCTCAGTGAGAAGTTCTCTTTTACCAGCTACATCCAGTCTCACTTCATTCCTAAGTCTTGTCTAGACTGGGGAGTTCAGCCATCAGTGGCCAGTTGCTGGTGTAACTGCACCACAGTGTGGACAGATGAAGCTGCTATACTTGGAATTTGGACCATTGTGGTTTAACTTTGCTTTCAACCTTGTCACCCTTTGCTCTGGGGCTCCAGAATATTCACTTAATGACTTCAAAACCATGTATTTATCCATTCTTTCATTTTCAAGTGTCATTACACTTCCTATTTTTGCCTGGAAGCAGAATTGCAGAAATTCCATGAGAACAACCCAGCTCCCTGTATTTCCAGCATGACCAGAAGCAAGACGTAGAAGTTCCAGTGTGTGATTTGAATAGTGGTTTACTCAGTGCTACTCACAATAGGATTCATTTTTAGGTGCTGAGCTCCTTGGGTGGAACAAGAATCTCAAGTACCACTCCCACTGGCCAGACTGTACCTGTTGTTCCTAGAAGATTTCCCTCTTCAGGGCTATCAACTAAGCACCTTTTTTCAATTGACACATACTGATAAATCACAACATACCTCCTTGGACTTTCCCAGAAATACTTAAACACACAATCTCAAGGAGTTCTAGAGAGCAAACAAACCTCTTTTACCAGTTCCCAGACAACTCAGAAGCCAGCATCCTGTTGCTTTGCAGGCACACCCAGATTTAATTACAGTAAGCTGCAGAGCACAATTTCTCATAGCGTTGCACCTTCAGCCTGTTATGAGTCACTTCTGACCAATAGAAATATACAGCAAGTAAATGTGCTACATTCAAAAGGAGAGGTACCAAGTTACCAGTATGGGAGAAACTATGCCAATACCTGTGTTATGCCTTTGACTATGCCCTGCATGAACTGGGGGTCGGGTGTGTGAGAAGATTTTCGAGAGTGCTCTGCCCTGGCCTAGTTTTGCTCCTGTGGAAGTGGATGGGTATTTCACCATGACTCCCGTGGGAGCAGAGAGAGGCCAATTCTGAGCGCATTTGAAAATCCCAACCTCCATGTTTAGAGTCAGACTGAGATAAGTGATTGTGTAGTTAACAAAAAGTGCTGCACCTTCTCGCCTGACTCCTGCCTATTGATTGAGGCAGTTCAGAATGAAATAGGTATAATAATTAAATTCTGGATTATAATATTGTACAAGAACTATAAAACAGCAAGCACCAAATTCACACACAGTTGTGGTTTTGTATTTTTTTAAAGAGAAATTAGGCAGAGGATGAATTAAAATCTTCCATGGGCCACTTCCCTCCTCCCCCTCTCCCCCCAAAAATACCCCAGGCCTTTTTGCCCTAACTCACCCTAGCGAGGGTGGTCTCCATCACTTAAGCAGTGTCTCAGTATGTTGCTGTTACCAATGTGGTTGTAGTTTGTCATATCTATTGCTGCAAAACTTATAATGAAGACAGTGGAAAAGTACAGTTTCCCTGAAGGTTTTTCAGTTTCTGAATCTTCAATTTTCTTTGCATCCTTCACTTACCTAAAAGTGAATTAGAAAAGCAGAAACTTTGCTAAAGCTGACATGTTCAAGAACACACAATGCTGGATATTCTTAAAGGAATTATTTCACTTGGATGACCTACTGCCTGGGCGGCTTTTAACTTTCCTGCACAGTGAGCTTTTGACACGCTTCTTCAATGTTATACTAGTTCTAGTATAACAATCAGAGAATGAAGTTTTTCTCTCTCTCTGACTAGGAACATTGAAATGTAAAATCGGATATTTTTTAAATAAAACTGAAATTGGATTTTTTTTAAAACAACTGTCTAATATACAACAAGTTTTGTATTCAATCTTGACCAGATCTACTGCCAGTGTTTAGGGTCTGATCCAAAGCCCCTTGAAGTTAATAAGAGTATTTACATTGATGTCAGTGGATTTTGGACCAAGCCTTCACTGCTTACCCCTCAAAGCCATAAATGTGTAGCACTGGCTTTTTGGACCTTGCGTGTTACCTGATAGTCCGAGAAAATATTAGTCCTAAAAAATGTATGCTAAAGATTAAAAGGAAACACCATCCATCAAATTCTGACGCTCTTCACTTCCTCTCTACAAAATGAGTGCTCTGCTCAGCCTATATTTTGTATTAGCCCAAGTGAATCTGCACAGTTCCCTTCATGGCTTCCTGTGCAAGTTTCTCATGCCAGGACCACAATTATTCCAAGAACGGAGAATAGGTAATTGCCACAAATAGAGCTGGAGGCATGTGCTAGAATTGCAGACATCCTCCGTTGACCCTGGATCCTCAAATACTGCCTTGTGGCTTAGTGCATGGAGGGGCTGCAGATCTCAACTCATAGGATTCTGGAGGAACCAGGATGGAGGTGAAACAGCAGTGAATCTGTGGTTCCTCTCCCAGTTCCTTCACCATCATACTATTAGAAGGGACTGCCAGAATTCAGCCCCAATGGAGCAGGGGTCTTGGAAGGACATGGGAGCAATGTCTTTAATACTCATAAGGTTTAGTTCAACCCCAGTTTAATGACTCAATTTATCTGAGCCCAGTAATGTATAGGTATGAGCAATGAGCTATAACACCAGAGTTGTGTGGGACGAAAGTTGCTTTAGGTCTAAAATGAGTGATGCTCCTTGCACTTGAAAATAAAGGAGGGACATGCAGCAGACTTGGAGAAAGGAAGTTAACACATGGTGGAAACTATCAACATGGTTTAGTATCAAGGACATTACTTTAAATTACTTTAAACTGGCAAACCTAATGGACCATGGGATAGTCTTGCACCTCTAGGTTGCACAGTCAAATCCAGGTGTGGCCTATGTGATATGAACATGGTGGCTTTGATCCAGTGTCCAGTGCACAGGTGCCAGCAACACAGAAATCATTGGCACCGTATTAGTAGTCTCAGCAGGGAGGCCAATGATTGAACGGAGGTATGGAGAATGAACTCTCACCTTAACTGGAGAGATGGTCTCTCCACATCAATTCTGAGACATTGACAGGACACTGCGGGGAAGCTTTTGTGTTATGCCCATGCTGTTGCAACCCTTTGGTTAAAGGAGTTCAATCTCCAAGGCTGATAATCTGATATCTTTCATCAGTAATAAAATCACATACATTTATTTCATTTACTCTTTATAAACACAATTGTATGTGGACAGATGCACTAATCTGCTTCCTCCTGAATGGCAAATACCATATTTCTCTGGGCTGAGAGTCCGTTGTTCATGTTTGTGAGTGAGGGTGATGATGGCTTTTAAAGACAGCTGAGCTCTTCTGATGAATGGTTCTTATATTGACTTTAACTGGTGCAAATTTCCTAGCGGGGGATTACTCTCCTGCAGGATTTCTTCAGATGTTTGAAAACTTGGGTGAGCATTGGCTTGTCCCTTTTCAGAAAAAGAATGAAATGATCTGTGAAGCTCCTACAGGATAAATAATAGAGCAATTCCCGAAGAAAATCATCTTTAAAAATAATGCACAACTCCATAGTGGTGGTAAACACCCCACAGGCTTTCAGAACTCTCCCACAGCAAAGTGCAATATTGGTGGGGGTGTGGAAGGAACCAGGTTGTTGTTTCTTAGACAACAGCATCCCAGCGATCGTGATTGTCTCCTTTAAAAGTGAATTCCTCTGAGTGCAATTAAAATGAATGTCTGTCATCAAGAGTAGGAAGGGCCTGGTAACAGCTGAGCTGAGCTGCTGGTGCTCTGTTAAACTTATATATCACCCCAGCCGAGGCTGCCTTTGACTGGGAGGTGAGTGATCCCTGGGTTTAGGTTGACTATAAGCTCTCTACAGGCCCAGGGTTGCTCCTAGTGAAATTAGTAGCAAAGCTCTTGCTGGGACTTCAGTGAGAGCAGCATTAGGCCAAAGGGCCCAGTTCTGTGAGGTGATGAGTACTTTGTACAGGGCGCTGAGCACGATCCACTCCCATTGAACTCTGTGGGCCCAGTCCTGTTCCCATTGAGATCAATGGTAAAACTCTCATTGACTTTTACGTGGGCAGCATCGTGTCCAGTCGAAGTTGTGGGCGCTCAGCACGGTCATGAACAGGCCCAGCTTCTGGGAAGGGCTTTGGAATAATCTGTGATGAGGGAAGCACTACATAGATTTAAGATCACTAACACCATTGATAAACTTTAGCACAGTAGAAGAGCTGTTTCAGATGGGACCAGAGACACAACACGAGGGCTTTTTAAGCTTATAAAGAAGAACAGGAGTACTTGTGGCACCTTAGAGACTAACAAATTTATTAGAGCATAAGCTTTCGTGGACTACAGCCCACTTCTTCGGATGCATATAAGCTTATAAAGGATTCACTGAACTAGGCAAGAATCTTGATGCAACAAGCCATGGAGAAATATCCCCATGATCATTGGAATCAGCTGTGGTTAAGAATGAGGAAACATCATATTTTTTATTTATTCTAGCCCTTTAGCTCCTCCAGGCATCAACTATTTACCTGAAAGTCACCATGTCGATGTAGGACCCCATCATGTGAGGTGCTGAACAATTCTTGGTGGTGCTGAGCACCCGCAACCCCCATTGACATTAATGGATCATACGCCTATAGCATTATACATATACATACAGAGGATTGATCTATTAAAATCAATGGAAGCGGAGAAAGTGCAACACCCTGCATGACTGGGTCCTAGGTCGGCATAGCAATTATCAAGTAAATAATAAGTGCCTCGGGGAGCTTAAGGTCTAGATTAAATCAAACACATGACAAAGATGACACATGCAATTCTCAAGGTGCTTTTTCATAGATAAAAATACAAGAAACCAGCTTGAGAATGAGAGGTGTCCTCTTTGTCATGTTTTTCATTGAATCTAGACCTGAGGCTCCTTGAGGTGCTTGTTAATTATCTTAAAATTGTTCTGTGTGTCTATGTAGTGTTGTTGGTTTTTTCTTTACTTAGTATGATAGCTAAACCTCTGGAATGCCTTGAACTCTGATACAACCGAACAATAATGCTAAACCATGAAAATGCTATGACACAGGTGTCATGGACTCACAGGCCCCGTGCTCCCTCGCCTCGCCTCACCTTGGGAGGAACCCCCTTCAGTGTGACAGCCCTTCTCGGGGGTCACACTCTCTTTGGGGTTAAGCCCTGTGCTCCAGCATCTCCTGGAACTGCACCTCTCTGAGCCTTCAGCATGCGTGTCTCTCGCTATGAGCCCCCTCAGGGAGTCCATGTGCTCTGGACTCCTGGGGCCTCCACACCCAGAGGGAACAAGGCAACCCCAATCTCTAAACTGCAGTGACTCTCAACCAGCATAAAACAGAAGGGTTTGTTGAAGGTCCGAACTCAGCACAGAAAGTTCTCAGGTCCCTCGGGCCTGGCAAGTCTCAGTACAGCCCAACTGGTCCTGACCCCAGTCCTGATGGGCTCTGGCTGCTCTTTGTCCCCAGTCCAGAAGCCCCCTCCTTCCAGCCAACCACCCTTTATCACTTCTCTCCCTAAACCCCTCTTCTAACCTTTGTCCTCTTTCCTGGACTTAACAGATCACTTGGGCCCTCTCTCTTCCATCCTTTCTGCCCCACTGGTCAGAACTGGTTGTGGCCAGGGGTGCTGGAACAATTTGTATAGTGGGGGTGCTGAGAGCCATTGGACCAAACTGTAAACCCTGTATATGATGGAAACCACTGCAAGCCAGGGGGTGCTGCAACACTCCCAGCCCTCCTAGTTCCAGCACCTATGGCTGCGGCTGCCTTTCAGATCACCAGGGCCCTCTCTCCTCAGCTCCTTTGTCCTCCCACTGGGTTGGTTGCCAAAACGTGGCAGCCTCTGGGTCACTGTGTCCAGGCCGTTGTCCAGGGTCCAGCCTGCTAGGCGATGTCACACCTGGCCCTCTGCAACAACAAACACCCTCTTCCACCACCTCGTTAAACCAGCAATACACAGGAAAATAGTGTCACCCACACTCTTCATGCAAACCATTAAGAAAATAAGAAAATCCCCTACTCCATCACAGCAAGACCACAAACATAGTTAATAAACAAAAACTTTTAGAAATTCTTACATATTTCCAAGATTTAGCACATCTACACATCCCAACTGATTTTGTGGGTTTCAGAGAGCTCAGCTGAGGTAAGAAGTTATTATTTATTATTATAAATTAGGGTTTTTTTCATAATACACACAATTGAAATAGGTGAGTCCCTATGAAAGATACGTAGGACTTTTTGTAATTGTTTATTGTGCTACTCTTCAACGATCCTCCTGAAAATTAAATCTAATATCTCTAGGGCAAATTCAGCACTGATATAAGCAGGTACGGCTCCATATATAATGATACTAGTTGTTGCATCCGCTGACGCCAGAACTGAATTTAATCTATGTTTGAGACTTTGGTTTAGTTGCTACTTTCAGACCCCTATGTTTTTCCAGGTCTTTTCATCGCATAGTGACTGCAATGAAAAGGCCAATATTTTCTCCATTTATGATCCCAGGAAGACATTTAACAAATAACCCCTGGGTATTTTATTTTTGCATTTCAGGCCGCAGCAGCTGGTCTTGGCTACGTTGGGGGATATGTTATTAACACCTACAAGAATTATGACAGCTTCGTGCAGGACAAGTACACCATGCTGCCAGCAGTGATCATCGTTTGTGTTGCTGTCGTGATGTTTATCATTGGGCTGATTGGCTGCTGTGCCACTATCCGGGAGTCACGTGTTGGGCTGGGACTTGTAAGTATTGCACATTCCGCCATAATCCGTTTCATACTATATCCCTAAAGCTGGCTAGATGAGGTGCTGGGCAGAGTCAAGCTCCACTAAAATGCATTGGTTCTACTGCAGATGACGCAGCACTTCATCAAGCAGCCTTAGATTGGTACTACAATGACGGGACTGTGTCAAACCTAAATAGATTGACAGCCACTTTTCAGGCACAGAAAGAAAACTTGGAACATGATAAGTCGGGGGTGCCCGGAGCAGTGCTGCGTAGAATATAGCTCTTTTATTTCACAAATATTTGGTGTCAGTCCATTAGCTCTGCTTCAGCAAAGCGGCTTTAAAGAACCTAATTTTTGGCCAGGTCTACACTTAAAACTTATGCTGGTTTATGATATTGGTCAGGGGTGTCATTTTTAGTGACATTTTTACATCAGCAAAAATCTTAGCATAGATATTGTTATACCAGCAGGAGTCTGTTTGCCAGTATCACTTATTTTGACTGAAGAACTGATATGAGCTATACTGGCAAATGCTGTCTTTGGGTAGGGTAGGGTAGTAATAGTTTGTTGGGATAACTATATCAGCAAACCTTTCTAGTGTAGACTTTGTTTTGAGCTTGTAATAAAACCTGGAACCAAGCATGTTTTAGGTGGTTTGGAGTTTCTGTGTAAACAGTTTCCACAAATCTAGTGCAAATTTCTGAAGCTAAGGACCAATCTGAAGTCATAAATACCTGCTGCATCACTAAAGACCCTTCTGGGATAGAGGAATATCAGGGATGCACAATATCAGGGATGAGGAATTGGTTAATTTTGGCCAAAGGCAAACAGAGCAAACCCCTGTTCTTGTAAAAAGTGCAATGGCATCCTCGTCCACAGAGCACAGAGGAAGACCTTGTGTTTTTTTTTAAAGGAATCATCAGAGAGATCCTCAGAGTAAATTTTGTGGAATTTGGTTCTACTTCAGAAGAAATGAAGGGTTGAAAGAACCCTACTAGGATCTGAACCTCTGGTTTGCATGAGCTTTGAGTATTCAAGTTCTAAGGTATAGGCCTCTAAGCCAGCTGGGTAGCCCAATCTCTGTGACATCACAGTGCAGTAAAACATCTGTATCATCTTGCAACATTAATGCATCACAAAGGATTGATATTCTGTCTAATATAACAAATCTCAGGCTCATTAAGCACTCAATAAACTTGATATGGAAGATATGGGACAGACCCACAGAATTTGGGACTGTCTTGAAGACTTGGGGATGATAGGCAACTCTGTTATTAGCTTTCAAAACTGGGTCAGCACACAAACTTTCATGGTGGCCGTGGTTCTTGGCTATAGGTAGGGCCTAGAGGTAACCTGTTTCGTGAAGGTGGTCTCTCCATGCCTCATTCCAGGAGTAGGAACAAATTGAGCCTCATCTTATGACTAACCGTTGTGGTAAAATGGATTGCTTTAGTTCACAATCTTTCCACTGGCCTGCCACTCTGCTCATGATGTTGTGTAGGGTGCACTAGTAATGATACTTACCACTTTTCTTCAGTAGATCCCAAAGCACTTTGCAAAGGTGTGTACGTATTGTTGTCCCCATTTTGCAAAGGGGAGCTGGAAACCCAGAGCAGTGAAGTGACTTTCCCAAAGTGACACAGCAAATCATTAGCAGAGCCAAACATATGATGTATGTCTTCCGACCCCTCAGCGCCCTGATCACTGGACCATTCCAGCAGTCATGTCACAAGGCAGAGGATCTGATCATCAAGAAGTGCCAAGTTTCTTTTTTGCCCCGTGGTTTCTTTATTGAAAAGCTTTTCCTGTATTAGTGAAAAGAAAACTGTGTCAGTTTAAGAACATGGGCAGTTCTCTCAGTGAGGTTAGGGAAAATGAGCTGTGATGTAGGATTAGCTTGAAAGGGACACAGAACTGCCTGTACATTTACAGAGGAAATAGTAATGGTTACTTAGTTTGTTACTTCCTCAGTAACAAGTACAGTGTTCTTGCAAAACTGACAAGTCTTCTATACTAGCACCAGAGGATTTGGCACATTGGATGTAATGAAGCACTGGTCCGATCCTGTGTCTTACCTCTGGCAGTGACCAATTCTTGTTGATTGAGAGGAAGGTGAATCTGTCAGTAGCTACGGGTAGACCAGCCATCCTAGCCTGGTCTGTTGTCTTGCTCCTCCTCAGGCCATTGCAAATGGCTCTTTGCATCAAGCTACAGCTGCCTGTAAATAACAAAAAGGTAGTTTCCTGACCCACACTTTATCAGTCAGATCTGCTGTTCAATGGTACAAAATAAACAGCAGCAATACAGCTGCTGTGTTTTCTCAGACAGCTCTGTCTTGTACCTGATAACTGGAAAGGTAACTGCCAATCAGCCATTTTCAATTAACTTTACTGCTCTTCTGTCCAAAAGGAGCTTTGCACAGTCAGGACCAGCTCCCCAGCTGGTGCAAATAATCACAGCTCCATTGATTTCAATGGAACTATACCAGTTTTCGCCAGCTGAGGATCTGGTCCTTGGTTTTGAAAATCAAGAACAATTTGGCAACATCTGCAGGAGGAGAGTGACCTGTGTTGTCAACAGATGTTAACCACAGGCCCCTCCTGGTCTTGCATAGTATAACCAGGAATGAATCCTTTGCAGAAAGTATGCCAGACTCCTCTTTCCAAAGTCTTGGGTGGTCGGAGACCAGAATCTTCCCACCATGGGTGGCGCATGCTTTTTCAAATGGGTGCTGAAGACAGTTTAGTTCTGTCTGCCCTGTTGACCAAACTGTTTTCAACTCCAGGAAGAGCCAAGGGCACTGTCACTGTCCTCAAGGACCCTCTTGTGTTGTGCATGACACAACATTTCAGCAACTCTGCCTCTCTCTGCTCTTGTAGCTTTTCTCACAGTTCTCCCTCTGCATGGTTCTTATCAGGCACTTTCCACGGGGCGGAAGGGAGGGGAGCTCCCTCTCCCAGCTGCATTGGGCTTCTTCCTTTTATTCCTCCCTGGGCTTGACACACCGTCCAGCAGGGTGGGGCTACTAGAGATGTGAGGCACTAGTTAACTTCTTACTGGCCACTGTGAAATTGATGCATCCTTTCACAGTAACTGATGGCTGATACATGTTCCTAGTGTAATAGACTTTTTGTGATGCACTTATTCTTTGAAATAAGCCTTTGAGATCCCATGGAGCCCTGATTATTAAACTGTTCAGGTGTTATATTCTGCTGCTGTTTCACAGAAATTTCTGGAGCTCTTTCTGTTCGGAGAGACAACACTGGATAATAACAACACACTTTGCCTGACTTGTTTAGCACTAAATTTGCATGTTGATCCAAACACTCTGGCCATTCTTCTTACCGTACCTCTTTTCTGATTTCAGTTCCTGGTCATTATCCTGATTATCTTTATTGCAGAAGTGACAGCTTTTGTTATGGGATTCATTTACAGAGAAAAGGTAAGCAAAAAATTAGTACATCTATTCTAATACTGAAGAAAAAGAAGGGCTCTCTGGGACAATCAGGGTCCAGACACTTCAGAGTGAGAAATGGGGTTCTGGACCCCAAAGAAAAAGCAGTTGAATCAACTGATTGTATCCAATTTTTTGTACTATAAAAGTGTATTGTGTAAGGTATCATATAAAATCTGGTGACACACTGGCCATGAATATCATTATGTGATATATGTATGCATGATGTATAAAGAATTATGTATGTGTGCTTGAATTATATTCTTAAAATGTGTTTGGGAGGCATACATTGAGCCTGTCCTAGACAAAGGAATGTGGATTCCCCTGCCTGACTAGCTTGATTACAGGCAGAGGACAATGAAAGTACTTTTATATATAAGGTAAACAAAGCAAAAAAACTAACAAGCAATGGCGGAAGGAGCTTAGTGAACTCATCGGTTGTCAGGGTCTGCATCTCAGGAAGCCCTCCCAGCTCTTAGGCAGAGACAATGGACTTTGGGTAATATAATGGGAGCAAAAAGAGATTTTATTTATCCGTCACTTAAGCACCCTCTGATCCTGTGGAAGTTGGATCTCCTAGCCTGGAGGGCTAGAGATGCTGGTAACTTGATGTAAGTAAGAAAGCTGCTAGCCAAAGATTGTAACTTGCTAAAATTAAGTTTTAGACACTAGAAAGTGTGTTGTGTTTTGTTTTGTTTGTAACCATACCTGTCTCTTTTTATCTTTCTAATAAACTGATTCTTAGTTTTACTGTAAACCATCTCAGTGCTATTGTAGTGAAGTAAGTGTGAGTCCTCAACTAAACTAACAGGCTGGTGTGTACCCTGTCTCTTTGGAGGCAGCAAACTTAATTTCTGTGAGTGTCACAGTGACAGGGACTAGACACTGCAGAAGAGATGTCTGTGGGGGAACTCAGGAACTGGGGTTCACTCATTGTTACCTGCAAAGCAAGGTTTAGACTGGAAGAGTCTTGAGGAATTTGCTGCTCAGGTAAACAGACTGGTGTGGCAGGGAGCTGACACAGTTTAAATTCCAATAAAGCTCACTCTTCTTGAGGCAGAGAGGTAACACAGTGGCTTACAGCTCTAAGTGTCTTGAGCAGAACGTCACAATCTCCTTCTGTGAATTCCTTTTCTCCCACCCATCTTCTCACATCTGATCCTTTATTCTCAATTCTTCGGGATACAAGGGTGGAGTGTGAGTGCAGAATAGGGTTGTACCCACACATGTGCTGTATAGAACAAAACCCTAAATAATGTGTGGATTTTTCTGGAAGAAGATGGAGACAGGTAGTACTTAGCTTAGTAGGTATCAGAGCAACCTTCTAATCAGCTTGCTGTCATGAATGTTCACAGAAGAGGGTTCTTAAAGTCAATAGGAGAATTATTTATGTCCAACAATGCCAGCAGGGTTAAGTGGCAACAGTATTTTACCAAAAGCATTATTTCACTTTTCATTGCACTCAGTTTTGCTGGGTCTAGGTATCTTCTAAAGTTTCCATTTTAGAAGCTTCTGAGCTGCTATCCTTATACAGAATATGCACTGTGTATTCTCATTTCAGGTAAAAACAGATGTGCAAGGCACAATGCATACAGTCTTCCAGAAATATGACGGGAAAAGTCCGGAGTCTGGTGTTGTGGATTACTTGCAAGAACAGGTAGGAAACCTTTTGATCTGCTGCTGAGAATTATTTAAAAATATCCAGTTGATATTAAACCATGCATGCAGCCTTTAGGGGGAAAATCAGTTTGCTACTTTCTAAAACCGGTTCTGCAAAATGCTCAGCACTGTCAGTTCTTATTCACTTCAGTGGCAATTGAGAGTACTCAGCTCCTTGCAGGTTTGGACCACAGGGCCCTGATCCAAAGTCCATTTAAGTTAATGGACTTAAGAAAGGCTCCTACTGACTTAAATGGGCTATAGATCAGGCCCTAAATGAGTGTGCTTAAATGGTCATCCACAGGAATTTATTTTGCCTTAGGTCCTATGCTGCTACGTATCACCATAGTATCTGAACTTTCATAATGAATAAATATTAAGAATTTTTATTGTACTGTGGAAATTTAGTCTGTTTTATCTACTGGTAGGAGAGGAGAGGAGAGGAGTATGTGGATCGGAAAGAGATTTCTCTTAGAGGAGAGTCTATTGATAGAGATTCTCTAGGTTTTAGTGAGGAGGAGAGATGGAAGAGGATAAAGTATGGGCCAGATCAGACGAGAAACATTCACATAAAAAAGAATCTGACACATGAGAAAAGGGCAGACAAATAAACAGTGACAGGTTTTTAAAGTGCTTGTACACAAATGCTAGAAGTCTAAATAATAAGATGGGTGAACTAGAGTGCCTCATGTTAAAGGAGAATATTGATATAATAGGCATCACAGAAACCTGGTGGAGTGAGGACAATGAATGGGACACAATCACTGGGGTACAAAATATATCGAAGGACAGAACAGGTCATGCCGGGGGAGGAGGGGAGGAAGAGGTGGCACTATATGTGAAAGAAAAAGTAGAATCAAATGAAGTAAAAATCTTCAATGAATGCACATGTTCCATAGAATCTCTATGGATAGTAATTCCATGCTCTAATAAGAATATAACAGTAGGGATCTATTATTGACCACCTGACCAGGACGGTGATAGTGACGATGAAATGCTAAGGAAGATTAGAGAGGCTATCAAAATAAAGAACTCAGTAATAGTGGGGGATTTCAATTATCCCCATATTGACTGCGTACATGTCACCTCAGGACGAAATGCAGAGACAAAATTTCTCGATACTTTGAATGACTGCTTCTTGGCACAGCTGGTATAGGAACCCACAAGGGGAGAGGCAATTCTCGATTTAGTCCTGAGTGGAGCGCAGGATCTGGTTCAAGAGGTTACTGTAACAAGACCGCTTGGAAATAGTGACCATAATATAATAACATTTAACATTTCTGTGGTGGGAAGAACACCTCAGCAGCCCAACACTGTGGCATTTAATTTCAGAAAGGGGAACTATGCAAAAATGAGAAGATTAGTTAAGCAGAAATTAAAAGGTACAGTGACTAGAGTGAAATCCCTGCACGCTGCAGGGACACTTTTCAAAGACAACATAATAGAGGCCCAACTTAAATGTATAGCCCAAATTAAAAAACACAGTAAAAGAACTAAAAATGAGCCACCATAACTACCATGTAAAAGAAGCAGTGAGGGAAAAAAAAGGTATCTTTTAAAAAGTGGAAATCAAATCCTAGTGAAGTAAATAGAAAGGAGCATAAACACTGCCAAATTAAGTGTAAAATGTAATAAGAAAAGCCAAAAAGGAGTTTGAAGAACAGCTAGCCAAAAACTCAAAAGGTAATAAAATGTTTTTAAGTACATCAGAAGCAGGAAGCCTGCTAAACAACCACTGGGGCCCCTGGACAATCAAGATACAAAAGGAGCACTTACAGACGATAAAGTCATTGTGGAGAAACTAAATGAATTCTTTGCTTCAGTCTTCACGGCCGAGGCTGTTAGGGAGATTCCCAAATCTGAACCGTCCTTTGTAGGTGACAAATCTGAGGAACTGTCACAGATTAAAGTGTCACTAGAGGAGGTTTTGGAATTAATTGATAAACTTAACAGTAACAAGTCACAGGGACCAGATGGCATTCACTCAAGAGTTCTGAAAGAACTCAAAGGTGAAATTGCGGAACTATTAACTATGGTTTGTAACCTGTCCTTTAAATCAGCTTCTGTACCCAGTGACTGGAAGATAGCTAATGTAACGCCAATATTTAAAAAGGGCTCTAGAGGTGATCCTGGCAATTACAGACTGGTAAGTCTAGCGTCAGTACCGGGCAAATTAGTTGAAACAATAGTAAAGAATAAAATTGTCACACACATAGAAGAATGTAAATTGTTGGGCAAAAGTCAACATGGTTTCTGTAAAGGGAAATCATGTCTTACTAATCTATTAGAGTTCTTTGAAGGGGTCAACAAACATGTGGACAAGGGGGATCCAGTGGACATAGTGTACTTAGATTTCCAGAAAGCCTTTGACAAGGTCCCTCACCAAAGGCTCTTACATAAATTAAGTTGTCATGGGATAAGAGGGAAGATCCTTTCATGGCTTGAGAACTGGTTAAAAGATGGGGAACAAAGGGTAGGAATAAATGGTAAATTTTCAGAATGGAGAGGGGTAACTAATGGTGTTCCCCAAGGGTCAGTCCTAGGACCGATCCTCTTCAACTTATTCATAAATGATCTGGAGAAAGGGGTAAACAGTGAGGTGGCAAAGTTTGCAGACGATACTAAACTGCTCAAGATAGTTAAGACCAAAGCAGACTGTGAAGAACTTCAAAAAGATCTCACAAAACTAAGTGATTGGGCAACAAAATGGCAAATGAAATTTAATGTGGATAAATGTAAAGTAATACACATTGGAAAAAAATAACCCCAACTACACATACAATATGATGGGGGCTAATTTAGCTACAACTAATCAAGAAAGAGATCTTGGAGTCATCGTGGATAGTTCTCTGAAGATGTCCACGCAGTGTGTAGCGGCAGTCAAAAAAGCAAACAGGATGTTAGGAATCATTCAAAAAGGAATAGAGAATAAGATGGAGAATATCTTATTGCCCTTATATAAATCCATAGTACGCCCACATCTTGAATACTGTGTGCAGATGTGGTCTCCTCATCTCAAAAAAGATATAGTGGCATTAGAAAAGGTTCAGAGAAGGGCAACTAAAATTATTAGGGGTTTGGAACGGGTCCCATATGAGGAGAGATTAAAGAGACTAGGACTTTTCAGCTTGGAAAAGAGGAGACTAAGGGAGGATATAATAGAGATATATAAAATCATGAGTGGTGTGGAGAAAGTGAATAAGGAAAAGTTATTTACTGGTTCCCATAATATAAGAACTAGGGACCGCCAAATGAAATTAATGGGCAGCAGGTTTAAAACAAATAAAAGGAAGTTCTTCTTCACACAGTGCACATTCAACCTGTGGAACTCCTTGCCTGAGGAGGTTGTGAAGACTAGGACTATAACAGGGTTTAAAAGAGAACTAGATAAATTCATGGAGGTTAATTCCATTAATGGCTATTAGCCATGATGAGTAAGGAATGGTGTCCCTAGCCTGTTTGTCAGAGGGTAGAGATGGATGGCAGGAGAGAGATCACTTGATCATTACCTGTTAGGTTCACTCCCTCTGGGGCACCTGGCATTAGCCACTGTCGGTAGACAGGATACTGGGCTGGATGGACCTTTGGTCTGACCCATATGGCCATTCTTATGTTCTTATGTAGTTTCTTGACGTACTGAATTTTTTTTGTATAAATCCGTCCTCCATTGTGATTGTAGCCACACAAATAATATTACTAACAAAAGAAAAGGATGTATTTCTGATCTTGTTTTTGCTCTATCTGTAGTTCACGTGCTGATGAAGCAACTTCCCTTTTCCTCCTTCCATTATTTTTAGACTGCGTACAGTATCTGAAGAAGAAAAGTGCTGTATTTGCCAAATCCTGTGCAGGGCTGAGAGCTCTGAATTCGGATTTCAATGGGACTGGAGGGCATTTGCCTTTAAAAAACAAAAACAAACAAACCCCACTACTGTAGTGGTCTAATTCACTACACCTTACAACAGTGTGACTGCGGTGTTTTGATAGATTACTTTAGAATACTGTAACTTCTTTGTTAGTCAGCATCTTGCAGAGACTTACCTGCATGACATTCCTAAGAATGGTACAACTTAACTCTGTTTGCATTAATTTAGTTACTTGTTGTTTCACAGCTTCGATGTTGTGGAGTAACTAACTATACCGACTGGACAGCCACCCAGTGGTTTAATACCACTGGCAATAACAGTGTTCCTCTGAGCTGCTGCAAACAAGACATTAAGAACTGCACAGGACATCTGAATGAGCCACAGGATCTCAATACAAAGGTGAGGATTAATGACCCTGAAACTGGAAAGTGCCACCATGGGCTGTGATATCATTAGATTCCTCTGAGCCAGCCAGAGGCTGAAGCTGACAGAGCAGCTGCAAAAAGCAGTCCAAGCAGAGACTCACAGACACTGAGGATCTCATCAGACTATTTTCTATAGTTTTTACTCTAAACATTCTTTTTCCTGTGCTGATTGGCTCTTTGCTCCAACCTGTTCTGCCCTCTCCCTTCCTTTGTCTTTCCATCTAGCTAATCCCCTCCTTAGGCCTGCTCTGCACTACAAAGTTAGGTTGCATTGCCTTGCATTGACCTAGCTGGGTATGTCTCTACACTTAAATTTGTCTCCCTCTGATGTAAGTGCCTTGTAACAGCAAATCACTAACACGCCTCCCTGAGCAGTGTTGAGCCATGGACGATGTACTGCGGTTGAAGCAGCACCTATGTTGACCCTAACAGTCTCCAATGGCTGTCCACAATGTCTAGCACTGACCACTCTGGGCAAAGTTGTGAACTCCACTGCCTAGGGGTCACAGAGACCAGAAGGCCCTTCCTCCTTTAAAGCCCCGCAAATTTTGAAATGCCTTTTTCCTGATTGTCCAGCTTGGTAAGCACACCTAGCAGCTCTCCATTGTTGTGTGTAACTGTGCTGCTGACCACGGTAGCTACATGCTCCTGATTTGGAATAGACCGGAGATATTGGATCTCCTGGGCCTGCAGGGAGAAGAGGCTGTGTAACACAGCTATGGACCAGCCATAGAAACGTGGACATCCATGAGCAGATTGCACAGGGGATGCAGGAAAAGGAGTACGACAGGGGCTAGCAGCAGTGCTGTGTGAAAGCGAAGGAACTGCATCAGGCATATCAGAAGGCCATGGAGGCATACAGTCGATTTGGGGCTGAACCACAGACCTGTTGCTTTTACAAAGAGCTGCATGCCATACTTGGTGGAGACACCCCCTTCCCCGCAGACCACTGTGGATACCTCCGAGGAGCCCAACCACTGACCCCAGCCATGAACAGCGAGGATGAGGAGGATGGGGGATTTGTAAGTGAGGGTGTCCAGCTATGCCGTGAGCCAGGACCTGTTTGAGGCTCCACTGCAGTCCACTCAGTCCGGCAGTTGAGCATGGGCGAGCCCAGTGCGGGGAATGGAACCTCGGGTAAGTGTGTAATTGTAGTTTCCATTATAATGATGTAATGATGGTGCCCCCAACTTAACAGGACACAGCTATTGACTTTAATTAATTTACTCGTACTAGAAGAGGTAGCAGCACAATGTGACATACCCAGGGTACAATCTAGACTAGTGAGTAGCTGTGTCACCCCGGCCCTCTAACATGGGGTGCCTTTGCTGTTATTGCCTCCACTGCTGGACTGCTCACAAACAGCCTCTAGTATGTAAATCACTCCCAGCTATGTCTGTGTGCACTTGCAACCTGCCGGCCACACTCGGGCTTTTATCTGCTTGAGTTATACTGCAGGGTGACCCCAGCACACTCACAGTCCAGACTTTCCCCAGAAATGAACGTCTTGTACTGCCCAGTCCTCTCCTGGACAATACAAGCTCATATAAAGTCCGGGCATTTTATATGCACAAATCCTGTTATCCCAAATGGAGTTTCCCAAACACTTCAGTTCAAACACACTGCATTACATAAAACAATAAAACAAGTTTATTAACCACAAAGAGAGAGATTTTACGTGAATACAAGTAATGAGATAAAAAAGCTAGAAATGGTTACAAGAGAAATAATGATAAAATGCAACTCATGCCTAACTTAACAAACTATGTTAAATTCAAAGCAAAGTTTCTCTCACCACATGCTCTCTACAGTCTTACCTTGTACAAAGATTATTTCAATAGTGTGTTGGGGGTACACACTGGCACAACACAGAGGTAGCATTGTTATCTGCTTTTCATTCCCCTCTAGAGTTAGGCAGGCAGGGCTTGTGGCACAGTTTGTTTATGTACACAGGGATGTCCCTTGAATCTTCCAGAGAGATCTCAATGAAACTTACATGGAGATATTATGCAGTCTTCTCCTGAAGGATTCAAGGGCTGACAGCCTTATTTCTTCCTCTGCAGTAGGACACTTTCCCATGTCTGTCAGCAGTACACAGGCTAGCAGCATACGGATCCGGGTGGCTTTGGGACAACAGCAGCAGCTGTGCTCTTGTCACCCTCAGGAGTGAGATATCAGTTAAAATCACCACTTCCTGTGGAAAATGGTGCCAGTATTCAGAGCCATTGCCCTATATTCATTTTCATGCAACCAAGCAATTCCTTCCTCATTTCCCTTACCCTGCTGGGCCGTTCTCACCATGGCTCGAGCTCTGAGTGGTGTCATGCACAAGCACGCCAAAGCAGAAGTGTCAATAAGCCTGTATTGTTTAAAACTTGAAGGAAGCAAGTTTTTATTATTATTATTATTTATAAGGGAGTTTTGAATCTTAACTTTTGCTTTCCATTGTGACTATACTGACAATGGTTCCTCTGTGTGTTTTGTCTGTAGCTGCTGCCATTGCAGCCTTGAAGGGTTCCCCTTCCACACCTGTGCAACGCCTGAGCAAGATAAGGAGGACAAAGAAGAGGACTCAGGATGACATATTCAGTGAGATCCTGCAAGCCAGTGCTGCCTCGAACCGTGAGCAGGGGGCCTAGAGGATGAATGTTGCACACTGTATGGAGAAGGAAAGAGCCGACAGTAGAAAGGCCTAGGAGCACCATCAGGAAAAGGAGTGAGAAATGCATGAGGACATAACGGGGCTTCTCCAGCAGCAAACACAGATACTTCAGATTCTTGTGAATCTACAGGGTCAACAGTCATGGGCTCACCTCCCTTTGTAGTCTGTCGAAAACTCCATTACACACCTCCGTACACCTCCTCAGCATTCCACGTGGCATCAGGGGCTGCATCCCTCTCCTGTCACTCTGCCCCAGGGGACAGTCAGGACAACCACAGCTTCACATATGCTGACCTGTGAAAGCCACGGTTCCTGTATATGTAGCTAAAATGGACGTGAATGTTCTTTCCCCTTGTTAAAGTTCTGTTCCATTAATTTATTAAGTTTTTAATGTGTTTGTGTTTAAATCGCACAGATTTTTCTTTGGCCTGGTTTTGTTTCTCAAAAAATGCTATTCTTTGGAAAGTAATTCATCTTTATTAAGTCACAGCATACCACAAAATCATAGAAACGTAGGGCTGGAAGGGACCTCAAGAAGTCATCAAGTCCAGCCTATTGCTCTGTGGCAGAACCAAGTATAACTAGACTGTCTCTGACAGGTGCTTGTGCAACTTGTTTTTAAATGCTGCAGAGTGCCCAGTGGTACTGAAAGCACCCACTTATGTGTTATTGTACAGGTTGACACAACTCATCGAACCAGTGACAAACACAGTGTAATATCATAAATGGACAGCAAGCACCGCAAAATTAATAGCTGCATTGACAGTGTTATATTCATAGATATACACCAAGCGTCACACAATTCCTGACTGGCCCCAAAACAGCAGGGCCAGATAGAGCACAGCACATCACAACGACCTACTGTGGCTTGCTTTTAAAGTGCTCTTTCAAAACCTCCCTGGGCCGTATAGCTCCATGTTAAGCTCTTCTAACAGCCCTTGTGTCTGGCTGTTCAAACCCAACAGACAGCTGCTCCACCTCCATCCCGGCAGCAACTTTCCCCCCTTTGTTTCACAGATATTATGCAGGACACAGCAGTCAGCTGTTACCATTGGGATGTTTTTTCACTGAGATCCAACCTTGCGAACAAACCAGCATCCCAGTGTCCCTTCAATCTACCAAAAGCACATTCAGCAGTCATTCTGCACCTGCTGAGCCAGTAGTTGAATCTTTCCTTGGTGCTGTCAAGGAGGCTGAAGTACGTCTTCTTGAGCCAGGGAAGCAAGGGGTAGGCTGGGTCCCTTAGGATTACTATTGGCATTTTAACATTGCCAATGGTAATCTACTGGTCAGGAAGGAAAGTTCCTGAACAGTCCTGAGCTCTTAAAGATGCAAGCGTCATACACCTTCCCTGACCAGCCAGCAGTGATGTTGGTGAAACATCCCTGGTGAGCCAACAACGCTTGCATAACCATAGAAAAGTAGCCCTTTCTGTTGATGTACTCCATGGCAAGGTGGGCTGGCGCCAAAATAGGGATATGCATGCCGTCTATTGCTCCACCACAGTTTTGGGAACCCCATTGCTGCAAATCCATCTACTGTGTTCTGAACATTGCCTAGAGTCACAGTCCTGAGTAGCTGGAAATGATGAATGGTCCTGCACACTTGCACTACAATGGCCCCCCACAGTGGATTTTCCAACTACAAAATTATTTCCCACTGACTGGTAGCAATCTGGTGTTGCAAGTTTCCACAGTGCGATCTCCACTCCATTTCTCTGCTTCTCCACTGTCAGTGTCTAGTGTCTTTGTGCTGGAGGGCTGAAGTGAGCTTGGCACACAGATGCAGGAATGTGGTCTTGTGCATCCGAAAGTTCTGCAGACCCTGTTCATCACCCCAAGCCTGCATTATGATCTGATCCCACCAGTCAGTGCTCATTTCTCAGGCCCAGCAGCTGTGCTTCCCTGTCTGCAGCTGCTCAGTGAATGCCACCAACGACCTTGAATTGGTTTTTGCTATGTCTCACAGCAAACTGACCTTGACAAAACCGCTGATTCGGTTCTTCTTGTAGCTCTGCAAATACCGGAGGATCATGCGTCCTGTGCTTGCAACACTTATGACAGTAGTCCAGAGCTATGCGGAGAGTGAGGAAGGCCATGAGGGTTCATGGGATTTTTAAAAAAGGCCTGAAAATTATGGGATATAGATGACTTTTGTGGGACAGAGACAGTTCCATGCTGGGAAGCTGACCCCTTGCTCCCACTCTTTCCTGCACAACTCATTTCTGCCCCACTGTGCAATGCCAACACTTCCTAAAAGACTGGATAGTGGTGGGTTGCACACTGGGATACCTGTCCATGGTGCATTGCACTATGCATCTGTACAAGCACTCCTGGTGACTTTGCACAGCGCCAGCACAAGGAACCAAGTATGCATGCGCACAAGCAGTATACTAACTGGGGCGGCTGTATGCTGACGTAACTTGTGTCAACAAAAGCTTGTAGTGTAGACTTGGCCTTACATAACCCCACTGAAAGGATTTAAATATTAAAAGCACTAAAAATCACAGAAGGCGACATTTGTAGCCATCACACTGTTCTCACATTTTCATCTCCAAGGTAACTTGCCAGAAGCTAGGACTGGATGACGGGCTGGATCACTCAGAATTGCCCTGTTCTGTTCATTCCCTCTGAAGCATCCTGGCAGTGGCCACTGTTGGAAGACAGGATACTGAGCTAGATGGACTATTGGTCTGACCCAGTATGGCTGTCCTTATGTTCACTCTGTATGTTATATCCCTTTCCCCTAATCTTTATCTGTCTTGACTGTTTAGATTGTAAGCTTTATGGGGCAGGGACTGTCTCTCATTATGTTTTTACTGTGTCTAGCACAATGGGGCCTCATTCTTGGTTGGCCCTTAGGCACCATCAGAATATGAGTAATAATATTTTCATAATCTATGCCTGGTCAGTACTGGATAGGAGACAACCGAGGAAAACCCAGCTGCTGTGGGAAGAGTGCTGGGGATTTGGTAGATGACCCTGCTACCTCACTAACGAATCGATCCTTCAGCTCGGGAGAAGGATTATGCTACCAACCCTAGATTTTACATCAAATTCTGGAATAAATTATGACATTCATTCAGTATTCATAGGGTTTAATTTAGAAAAAAATTGCACCCATCTTCCCCACTTGGGACCCCACAAACCCTTATTTTACCTTGTGGACACCACCACAAGCCGCCTGGCTCTGTATGTGGCAACTTCCTTTATACAGTAACTGAATGGAGCCATGTAAGACTCATAGAAACTATAGATGGCAGAGTTATTAGATTGTCGAGTGCGTCTCCTGAGCAGTGCAAGAGCAGTAGCTTGTTTCAAGGCCCAGGCTGCTGCCGTTGACCACATAGCAGAGCAGCACAAGGTCCTGCCCAGGGCCGGCTCCAGGCACCAGTGCAGCAAGCAGGTGCCTGGGGTGGCCAACGGAAAGGGCGGCACATCTGGGTCTTCGGCGGCAATTCAGCGGCGGGTCCCTCAGTCCCCTCGGAGGGAAGGACCCGCTGCTGAATTGCCGCCGAAGAATGAAGCAGCGGAAGCGGCCCTGGTCCTGCCCCTGTGAGATTGTGTGCAACACCTGCCCCATTGTATTGGATTTGTTGGTTTGTTCTCAGTTTAATAGGCTAATCAAATGGCAGCTAAATCTTCCTTTTCTACATCTCTACAGGGCTGTGCAGAGAAAGTGGAAAATGGGCTACAGGCTGTATTGAGCTATGCTATGCTTGTGATCCTAGGATTTGCCATCATAAAGGTATTTAATTGTAACGACTTACATTTCTTCCCCCTCAGAAAACAGTGCCATTTTCCTACTCGCCCAATCCCTTATGTAACTTTGCTGCAATTTGCTGCTCTTTCCATAGCTTTGCATGACATCCATTTCCAGGGGAGCAAAAGCTGGGTGGAGAAGTGGGGAGGGATAAGACTGTTTCTAACAGCAATTTTCCCAGGGATTTCTGCTTGGAAATTGTTTGGGTCAGAGAGGAGGCTGCAAGAACACACTAACCAAATCCACTGCATTCCCACTGCATGGTCTTTGAATGGAGGGGCTTTGACAGGCTGAGGGAGAGGAAGAGGGAGCATGCCAAGGAGCTGCTGTATCCCTACTTCTAACTTCGTGTCTCAGTTTTGCACCAGTTTTCTCTTTTCTGCCTGCATTCGGGGATGGGACGATCCTGCCCAAAACTAGAAAAAGATTTGATGGGACTGAGTGAAAGGCTGAACTGTATTAGTCATTTGCTAAGAGATGCATTTTTTTTTTTTTACATTTTTAAAATGGATGCTATGGCCCAGATGTAGCTTTCTAAAATACAAGATTTTCCATAACTTAAGACCCAATGTCTCCATGGAATTTTTTTTTAAAAAGCTAAGGTTTTATTTTAAAAAAACAAATAAATAGTCCTTTGTGTGGGAACCCGAGAATTAAATTGACTACAAATTAAATACGAGCAAGCATGAAACTGACTAGCTTGTTTTTATTATTCAAACTGAGGGAAATGGAAAAAAAGAATCAAATTGCATAGAGTAAAAATTAGATTTTTTAAAACCCGGGCATTAAACTTTCCATACTTAAGAAGATTTGGTCCCTGAGTTTTAATCTAATAATTTCTCCTTTATCATTGTCCCTTTTATCATTTTTCCAGAGATTCCTATCCTCTTCCCCATTGACTGGGAGGACATGTCAAAGCCAATGGCAAAATGTTCCCTTAAATTATATACATGCTATAAAAGAGTTGTATCAAAGTAACTGTTGTTACTATTTAATGCCCGAGTCCTACACTTGCATTAATGTGGGAGCTAGGGTCCACTGATGCAGATCTGAATGTAGGAGGAGGGCCTGATTTGGTGATAAAGTCAAAAGTTTCCTTTTCCTAGTTCACTGTCAGGGCAAGATTGGCATCTAGAATATATTTTTTAGCATTTTTTTCTAGTGTAGTGTTAAATTACTTCAGTGAAGGGGCTTCCACCACTTCCTTCTGATTACTCCACAGTCCAATAAATTTTATCTTCTCGTCACTATTATTTCTTTGTAATTGACTGTAGTCAGTTCTTCCATCAATCACCACTTCTGCTCTCTTCTAATTGTTGTAGCATAATATGTTTTTGTCTTTTATTGCATACCTGTATATGCTTAAACATATTACAGATCTATATTCTAAACCCAGCACAGCCTTATTCATAGCAGATGCTGCCTAGGAATTAATGTTTCTGAAATAAATTTATGGGAAAAACAGTGGGAGAAAACCCAGAGTCCATATCATTATTTAAAAGTAACCTTTAAAGACACCTTTAGAAAATCGATACATTTATTTTCTCAGTATTATGTTGTTTAGAGCGCTGTTACAATGCACTTTACAAATATGTAGAAGGCAACGTCCCTGCCACAGAGAGGTTAAATTTAATTCAAGCATAGATAAAACATACGATAAATTCAACCTCCAAAAGAAATAGTAAAGCTAAAGATCCCTTTTTTCCTTTTCAGTTCTTTGGAATGCTGAGTGTCTGTGTGCTCACATGCAAGAGGGAAGACAATGGCTACCAACCCCTGTACTCAGGGGTATTTGCTTGATAAGACAATGGAAAGATAATTTTTCATCTGCTTCTTCGTGATAAAATGGATTTGTATAGATGCCCCAAATGGACAATGTATTACCCCTTTGTTAAATACTGTATTTTATTTACGTGAGCAGAAAGAACACTGTTAAGATTTGGAAAGGTTTTAAGTATATCCTGTGAAATGACAGCTTCAGTGTGCAGTGTCCCTTGGTAACAACCTGATTTCATGAACCTTAACTTTCTTTAGGGCTGTTTCACACTCACATGTGTGACATTCCCTAAAACGACAGCAGATGGTGTGATAGACTCCAAAAAGAAACCCTACTTCTTGCAAGTTTTACATTTGTCAGACCTATTTGTAACCTGAAACTCATAGAAGAAATTGTTTTTAATCATTAAACTGATAATGCAACCATGGTGCATTCTAGACTCTCTTCAATATTTCCAACAAGAAATCAGTCCCATGACAAATGTTCAAGCAGCAAAAGAAATCTGTAAACAGAAGGTTTGAATATTCCTGTTTATAAGCATTATTATTCAAGGGTACATTTCACTGTTGCTGACATGTTTTTTTCTCTCCAATTTGTAACTGCTGTAATTCAGTTTGCTTTAAAGACGAGCATGAATCATATCCTCAGACCAAGACACCCCTGAACTTTGGGCAAATTTAAAATCCAGATCTGAGGTTTGCAGCTGTCTCTTTTGTCTACCAATGGGATGCATCGACCCCTCAGATCTGAGTATCTCCAAACTCTGGGGAAGTCTGAATTAGAAGTTTATCACTTTGGCCAATCTCTGGTTCTTTTAATTTAAAATCAAGAATTTCTGAGGCAAGGCACTTAATTTTTCCCATTTTGATACCAAGTTCTAAAATGTTATCTGTACTGATGTTTTTATATTTGTCTCTCTTACAATTAATTTTGAAGTCAGTGGGACTATTTACATGAAGGCTGCAGGATTGTTCCCACTGGAAATATGAGGCTTGGGGATTTGTTAGAGTTCTCATTTAAAGTGGTGGCCTAATGGAAGTGGCTGCACAGAGGATTTCTTACTGTTAGATTACACGTTTTCTTCAAGCTTCTCTGGGTGACCGAACAATTTCAAGAACCTATTACATTATGGCAAACAATTCTGTATAGTACTCTTTTTGAGTCATTAGGATTTTTTGTTGTTTTGTTTTTTTGAAGGTCTGCTGAATGTGATCACCTTTTGGATCACATAGAGCAACAAAAATCCCTCTTAACAGCTTTAAATGTCAACCTTGAAATGATTCCGTTCCTTGTGTTTCTTTTCTTTTTAAACCAGGGTGAGGGATTAGTCTGGCTGATACAGACTGTTAGAAAAGAAACAGCAGAAATCCTCTTGAGACAGGCAAACATTTGCTATAGGAACAGAATAGAGTGTGTTTCTCTAAAGCTATCTTAAAAAGGAGTATGGGCTGAATGTGAGCTTTTAGTCTGTTATCTTTTTCTCAAGAGATGGAAAGAGGAACTGCTGACTTAAGTTTATTCCTCTGTAGATGTGTGTGTTAGGAATGGTTATTGTTTTTTTTATTTAAGCATTTGGGTACTGTGTGCTTTGTCTTCTCTTAATGCCAAAACAAAAAACCCTTCTGGAATATATTTTAATGAATTAAGAAATGCCACTCATTACTATATTTCATTCCATCTTAAAAATTATTTATGAGAAAGATGTAAGCCAGGCCGTTCTCAATGAGAGAAAACATTTCCTTTCCAAATGTACCTGGGCTAGGGCAATGAAAGAGTCCTGTCTTATGCTCTGCTCAGTGAAAGAAGCCTACTAGTGCCTTGCAAAGCAGTGTTTGTGACTGGCTGGGGTGCGTGTGGATGGTGACAGGCTGTGTGTGTGTATATGACAGGCTAGGGGGAGAGGATAATAGGCTGTGATGGGGGGGTAGTGTGAAGGTAAGAGTGGCGGGATACACGTATTGTGTGCAGGGGCTGCAGGTGTGCTTGGCTGGAGTGTGTGTGTGGGGGTGCAGCTGTGTCTGGCCGCGATACACGTAATGTGTGGGTATGAATGGTGGTGTATCTGGCTGGCGGTACAGACGTGCCTGGCTGGGGGAGGAGGGAGTAGTGTGCACAGGTGTGTCTGGCTGAGAGGATTGGGGTTCCTGATAGCAGTGGGAAGGGAATGCTAGGTTCAACCCAGGGCTGGGGGCCTTGCTAGGAGGAGGGGAGTGCTAGCCATGGGGCATTGCCTAGGCTCGGCGCTCGGGTCCCTGGCCTTATTGGAAATCCTGGGAGGTGGGTGGGTGCAAGCCCACCCACATCTAAAGGCCTCTCCCTCAGCCTTGAGGGAGGGACCACTGGACCCGGGAACCAACTGAAAATGGGGGACAACTAATGAATAACAGGGTCAGGAGGAGTGAAGGTCACTAGGGTCCCTGGCAGCGGGCGGGAGGATGCTAGGCTGGCTCAGGCCGAGAGGGTGGTCCTAGACTGGAGTCTGGACAGAACATGGGTGCAACCAGACGGGTCAAGAGGGAAATCAAGGCTGGTCTGGCGCACACTGACAAAGGGCGGAGGAGCTCCGCAATGCTCTCTCTAGGGGAGGGGTGATGAGTGGTGAGTGCAGCCTGAATGGCTGTGCCAGAAGCCAATGGGAGCTCCCCAGGCTGCGCTGTGACCAAGTTGCAAAGGGACTACAGCGGAGGGAACAGGATAGGGCCAGGCCTCAGGAGCCAATCCGAGGAATAAACTAGCTGAATGGGGCAGTGTCAGAGAGACATGGGCCAGTCCGGAAAGGCTCCTTAAGGGGGAAGTGAGACCACCTGGGAGTGCAAGAGATAGATAAGAGGGCAGGGCCTTAGTGGCAGAAGGAGTTTGCGGGAACCCCTCACAGACAGCGAGAGGGATTTTATCCCCACCAGGCCTGGGACCCTGAGCACAAGTAGTGCCTCCCCTCCCCCGCCCCAGCTGTGATGGGGGCAACCCCAAGGGGATTGCCCCATTCTGCCTAAACAGAAATCCCCCCCATTGAGGGGGGCTGAGAGGGACTCCCCATCCCCCCACAGAGGGGGTGGTTGGGAGGGCACTCCCCACAGATCATGGCTATGAGGAAGAGGGACTAGCCTACATACACTGAGGGTGTTTGTTGGCATGTGTCCCCCAACATAAGGGGAATTTTAGGTGGCACCAAGCTGCATTGCTGAGGCATTTGAAAATCATGGATCAGGCTGCCTCCAGAGTCAGGGACTGGCTTTAAAAACAAAATTGTTTAAAATAAATAAAAATGGGGTCCTTAATTGGCTGCTGTTTTTTGAACCTGCAAGCTTAATTCACCCTCTTTGGGTACCAGCAGTATGATGCCATCTTTTATTGCATGGCCCCATGCTATTTTTCCCCCCACAGGTCACCCACCTCATTCCAAGCATAGAATGGCTTGTGCTTCCTGAATGAACCGTTAGTCACTATTTTATTATCATGCAATGTGTCCCCCAGGCCTTATTTATACTGCACAGTATTCAAACCCTACTCTGAAGACAGAATAATTCATTTCTTCGTGGGCTGATTTATGATGTTCATGGCTGTACTATCTAAAGCCATGAGATCAGTGGGAGTTAGGTGCCTATAAACCTTTGAGGATCTGGGCCTGAATGCTTCACAAACATCAGAAAATAAATTTATTAAAGTGAGGGAGTGCTATTATCCACCTTTTACAGATAGGGAGCTCAGGCACAATGGAATTAAGTTTTTAAAGTATCCATTTATTTTGGGTACCCTCTTCGAAACATGTAGAACCGGATTTTCTCAGAATACACAGATTTTGTAGCATTTTATATGCTCAAAGAATAGCCTTCAGTGATTTTAGTTGCTACTGTGAATGCTCAGCACTCCTGTAAATCAGGCTTCTGTCTCACATTGGATGCCCAGAAAATAACAGACACAATTAGTGACTACTTCTGAAAAGTCTGGTTTAAACTAATTGACTGGCATCACATAGGACCACTGCAGGTCACAGCGAACTGAACATGATGCCTACTGCTCTGAGGTGTCTAAGAATTCAGCGGACGCCAGATACCACCCAGAGGTACTTTGCCTAGATGTGTGCTCAGACAAGGAACTGGAAAAAGGCCCCACCTTTGCAAAGAACCCTTCCCTCCAGCTTCCCCGTCCTGAACTGATGTATGGCCAACAGGGCCAGTGCTGGGACTTTGGGAGGAGGTTGATTAGGAAGTCTGAGAGAAACCACTCATTTGCATATGGATCCAGCCCTTGAAGCCCCTCTGCTCTCTTCACAGCCCTTCCTCCTCTAAGCCCAGCCTCAGGGCCCTTGCTCTTCCACTCTAGGGTTACCATATTTTGTGCCTCCAAATGGAGGACACTCCCCGAGGCCCCGGCCCCGCCCCCAGTCCCGCCCACGCCCCCGCCCCAACTCCGCCCCCTCCCAAAGTCTCCGCCCCCTCCCCTGCTTCTCACCCCCTGACAGCCCCCCGGGACTCCTGCCCCATCCAACCTCCCCCCCGCTCCCTGTCTCATGACTGCCCCCAGACTTGCTGCCCCATCCAACCTCCCCTTTCCTTCCTGACTGCCCCCCCATTCCCTGCCCTCTGACCGCCCCAACCCCTATCTTCACCCCCTCCCCCTGACCACCACCCTGAACTTCCCTGCCCACTATCTCACCACCCCTGCCCCCTTACCGCGCTGCCTGGAGCACTAGGGGCTGGTGGTGCTACAGCTGCACCACCCAGAGCACCAGGACAGGTGCTTTCTCTCACTGCTAAAAAGCTGCACCTGATTTCCTGTCTGAATTTGTCTAACTTCAACTCCCAGACATTGGATCTGGTTATACCTGGCTCTGCTAGACTGAAGAGCTAATTAACAAATTTCCGTTCCCCATGTAGGTGCTAAGAGACCGTGACCTTCCCCTTCTCTTTGATAACCTAAATCGATGGAGTTCCTTGAGTCTTTCACTACAAGGCATCTTTTCTAACCCTTTAACGTATGTGCATCAAAGGTAGACTTCACCTCTCGGTTGCTGGGGAAGTGAGCAAAGCAAAGACCACAGATTAGTTCAAGGGATGCATACATTTGCTTCTGAAAAAGGGCAGGGAAAGACCAGGAAAGTGGCCCTAAAGTATCATCTGAAGAGCAACACTTGGGCTAGAGGAATTTTCCTGTTCCTAAAAACACTTCTGTACTTTTATGACACAGAGACAGCACAGTTACATTGTGGATCTGATCTCAGGCTTCATGACTAGAGGGGAAGAGACCCCAGCCACCCACATATGGGAGCAGAGCCCCATTCTGGGGGAAAGGATGCCACACTTGGAAAGTGAGAAAGCTTACATCATACATCTGCTGACTGGGTCTTTAGTATTTTTATTGAACAGTCTGAATTCCTGGTACTCACATGCCACAAGGCTGGTGAGTGAAATTCACAACCCCGTGCGCAAAGCAAGAGTAACAGGTTGTGGGAGGTGGTGCTACACTGGTTTTGCGGGGAATGGAAAGAGTATCTGGTCCAACATCTCTCAAGGGATTTCTGACCCTGCTTGCCAGACCCTTCCCCTCCTTCAGCTCATAGGCCAGAGGTGGGCAAACTATGGCCCGCAGGACCCTCCTGTCTGGCCCCTGAGCTCCTGGCCTGGGAGGCTAGCCCCCGGCCTCTCCCCTGCTGTTCCCCCCTTCCCCAGCTCACTGCGCCACCAGCGCAATGCTCTGGGTGGCGGGGCTGCGAGCTCTTACCAGGCAGCGCAGCTGCAGAGCCAAGGCCGGACCTGGTGCTCTGAAGCAGGTAAGGGGGGCGGGGGGAGGAGGCGCGGCCCAGGCTGGTCCCCCCGCGGCTCCAGCCTGGGTCGGCTCGGGCCCTGGGCTCCCAGCCCCGCGGGCCCGGCGCATCCCCCGGCTCACTCCCCGACCCCGGCTCCCCGGCTCCCCGACCCCGGCTCCCCGGCTCCCCGACCCCGGCGCACCCCCCGGGCTCCCCGGCGCACTCCCCGGCGCACCCCCGGCTCACTCCCCGGCGCACCCCCCGGCTTCCCGACCCCGGCTCCCCGACCCGGGCGCACCCCCCGGCTCCCCGACCCGGGCTCCCAGCCCGGCGCACCCCCCGGCTCCCAGCCCCGCGGGCCCGGCGCACCCCCCGACCCCGGCTCCCCGACCCCGGCCCCGCGCGCCCAGCCCGGCCCGGCCCCATGCCCCCGACCCCGTACAAAGAGGCCCCCCGAGCCTCCCGATTTTCCCGGACATGCCCAGCTTTTGGGGATTTCCCCCCAGACGGGGATTTGAGCCCCCAAAAGCCGGACATGTCCGGGAAAATCCGGACGTATGGTAACCCTATTCCACTCCCTACCACCAATCCAACTCTGGGGACCCTTCCTGTTGCTCCCCAAAACCCAGCTCCATGAACACCTCTTGCACCTCCCCCACCGCCAAACCCAGCACCAGGGTCCCTTCATGTTCCTCCCCCCCGCAACCCAACCCAGCTCCAGGGATCCCTCCTACCCCCAATCTGGAGATCCTTCCTCTTCCTTCTCCTGGCCCACCAAACCCAGCTCTAGGGACCCTTCCACTTCCTACCCCTCGACCCCACAACCCAGATCCGGGGCCCCTTCCTGTTCTTCCCCCGCCGCCTACAATCCAGCTCAGGGGATTTCTGTCCCCTAAAGGGCTCCGCCTGCCCTTATCCTCCACTGGGTACCGACCCGCTTCCCCCTAACTCAAGTCCCCACCCATTGCGCCAGCTCCGCAGAGCCCCTCCCGCTCCCGCTCCCGCTCCCGGAGCAGCAGGCTCAGACAGGGCCGGGACTCCTACTGGTGCAGGGTGGCAACTAGCTTCACTGCGGCTAGTAGTGCGCATGCTCAGATTCCCCGCGCATGCCCGTGAAGCCGCTCCCGACAGGACCGTGGGGGGGGGGGGAGGGGGGTCTCTTGACTTCTCGCGTTAGTTGCCGCTGCCGAGCGCGGGTGGTTTGAATGGCTACAGCGCGCGCACTCCCCCCGGTTCGTACGGGCCCCAGCCTCCCGCGGTGAGTCTGAGGGGAGGCTTGGGGCGCTGAGAGGGGCCTGGTGAGCAGGCAGGGGAAGTGCCTGGTCCCCAGCACGGCTTTGGGGGGTGCCTTGGGAGGGGTGAGAGGGGCCTGGTGAGCAGGCAGGGAACAAGGGTGGTCCCCGGTATGGCTGGGGGGGGGTCTTGGTGCGGGGGGGCGAGAGGGGCCTGGTGGGGAAGAGGGGTCCCTAGGGGCATGGCTCTGGGTGGAGGCGCCTATCTCTCCTCCCCACCTACCTAGGGAAGGGACCCAACGGCTCCCTCCCCTCTGCCAGGCACCCCCTCGCCCCCCCTCCTCCTTGCCCTGCTGCACATTGTGGACCTTCCTGCAGACCCAGGGAAGGTCCTTCCCATGGGCTCTGTGCCAGCCTGTCTTGTAAGCCAGCTCTGGACAGGGTGAGGAGGAGGGGGTGGGCCTGGCTAGCAGCAGCTGCGATATAGGACCCGGTTCGGAAGGGTTATGTCACGCACAGGTGTCGACATTGGTGTACATCACATGCCAAGGGGTTGGAGAAGGTGTAATGTAAAGAGGGAGAAGGGGGTGCTCACAGTTTTACACTGTCCTCCCTCTGTCTCCCTTGTTGCTTTCCCTGCCATTCAAGCTGCACTTGTGGCCCCTCTGGTTTAATCCCTTCTGCTCACTCACTGAGCTGTACTTTGCACATCAGACAGATCTAAGATGGTAATATGCTTGTCAGGAGCCATGTCTTATGTATGTGGAATACCATATACCCATATGATGTATATTATAGTAGGAGCTTGGCAGTATGTGTTGTTACTGAAGTTACACATAAGAGCGGCCATACTGGGTCAGACCAATGGTCCATCTAGCTCAGTATCCTGTCTTCCAACAGTGGTCAATGCCAGGTGCTTCAAAGGGAATGAACAGAACAGGTAAAAGTGATCCTTTCCCCGTCGCCCATTCTCAGCTTCTGGCAAACAGGCTTGGGACACCATCTCTGCCCATCTTGGCAAATAGCCATTGATGGACCTATTCTCCATGAATTTATCTAGTTCTTTTTGAACCCTGTCAAGTATCAGGGGGTAGCCATGTTAGTCTGTATCCACACAAAAAATAGGGAGTCCAGTGGCACCTTAAGTCTCCATGCATCTGAAGAAGTGAGTTTTTTTTACCCACGAAAGCTTATGCCCAAATAAATCTGTTAGTCTTTAAGGACCACCGGACTCCTTGTTTTTTTTGAACCCTGTTAGTGTCTTGGCCTTCACAACATCCTCTGGTAAGGAGTTCCACAGGTTGATGGTGTGTTGTGTGAAGAAATACTTAACCAGGACTATTGTTTTATTCCTCTATTTCCGTATGTCCATAGCTTTCTGGAAAACAGTCTCTTTTGAGGATGAAGTTATCCATAATGGGTATCAACCTGAGGGATTTTTTTTTTTTTTTTCGTTTGGAGCTGTGAAAGTTTGAGCAAAAGCCTTCCAGCAGTTTTTGAGTTAATCAGAGATGAACTGCTAGTGTGAAGCCCTGTTAGTAAAGTTTTGGGTTTTTGGGGGGGCACTGACCGTTATAGTATCACTAATCCCCTAGCCTACTGGCCCGCTAGCTGCTGAGTTTTGTCCAGCTCCAAAATATCCTCCTCCTTCCTCCCGCCCCCAAACACCCCTTATATCTCTTCCACAAGGCTCCACCACTGAGCCTGTGTATGCCCCCAACCTCTGGTCCTCTGTAGCTCCCCTCACCCCAAGTCCAGTCAGCTGGGTGAGGAGTGGGAAGTGCTGAGCCCTGCTGCACTAAGCATCCTCAAACTGTTTCCTCCTCCTTCATGCTGCTTCCTTTCTTCCACGTGAGGGCTGAAAACTGGTGTGGGAACAGTGTTGACCCCCTTCTCCCTCAGGCTGGAAGCTGTGGCAGTGATGACTTTCCCTTTCCCTTTAAAATTTTGCTCGTGACATCGATGGTCCTGCAGTGCCATTTATTTCTGTGCTCGCTGATGGCATTTCAGGTTTGGGTTCTTAGACCTCATTCAGCAGTCAGATCCACAGGTGTGGGGAAATCTCTTGCCATTAGATCCACAGAGAATTCCACTAATTACAGGATTGGGCATAAATTAATATCTGAGGCCATGATCTCACAAACATGCACATATTTAACTTTACATATGTGAAGAAGCACCATTGAGGAGTCTGCCTGCATGTCTGTTTGTAGGATCAGAGTCTGAGCTGATATTTATAATGGAGGTTTTCAATGTAGGAAATATTAGTAGAGGGATTTTAATGTAGAAACAGATTCTGTATTGAAATTTTTGTGTTCCTGCAGAGCTGCTAATTGATGTAAGAGGAAATTGTTAGGCCTCCAAGTTCTACCAGCAAAACCCAGGGGAACTTGTAAACTATACAACCCCAATAGGTGAGGTTCAAAGAGCATCTAAAGTCCTCTAGTAAAGCTGGTAAAGCTTGCAAGCTCCTTTATGCTTAAAGCACCCATCAATTTATATTTCAGACGCAAATGTGACTCCCCCCACTGCTGTTAAAAGTAACATCTAAAGCCCTGGTCCTCCAAACACTATGCATCTGAATAGTCCCACTGAACCTGGTGAGGATTCCTCACATGTATAAGTTCTTGCCGGATCAAAGCCTAAGGCCTGGTATATGCTGCAAAGTTAAGTCAATATAAATTGTCTTGTGTCAACCTATTTGTACATGTCTATATACTTAAATTTGTCTCTACCTAACATAAGTGACCTGTTACGGCGATGCAGTAAAACCACCTCCCCAAGCGGCATAGAGCTGAAGTCAACCTACTGAGGTTGACGTAGTACAAGTGTGTAGACACTGTATGACCTGTGTCGACCTGAACGGTCCTCCAGTGCCTGTCCTACAATGCCCCATTCCCTGCGACAGTGACCTCTACTGCCCAGTGGTCCCAGAGACCGAAAGGCACCCCACCACACATTTTTGAAATGCCTTTTCCTGATTGCCCAGCTTGGCAAGCACACCTAGCGGTGCTCTCTTGTTGTGTGCAACGATGCCATGTACTAGAGACACTCCTGTCTGGAGCAGGCAAGAAGTATTGGATCTCATGGCCCTGTGGGGAAAAGAAGCTGTGCAATCACAGCTATGGATCAGCAGTAGAAATGTGGATATCTACTAACAGATTGCACAGGAAATGCAGGAAAAGGGTATGACAGGTATCAGCAGCATGAAAGTAAAGGAACTATGCCAGGCATACCACAAAGGCAGTGAGTGCAAAATCGAGCTGGGGCTGAGCCACAGACTTGCCACTTTTACAGTGACTTGCATGTCATACTTGGTGGAGACTCAACCAGCACACTGCAGACCACCATGGATAAGACAACAGACTCGCTGCTGTGAACAGCAAGGAGGAAGAGGATGAGGGGGCAAGACATGGCAGGGAGTTCAAGCCATGCCACAAGTTAGGATCTGTTTGAGACTTTGCCACAGTCTACCCAGTTTCCCTAGCCAAGCATGGATAACCCCGTTGGAGGGGAAGGGACCATGGGTAAGTGTATGCATGCATTTTTCCTTACAGTGTTTAAATTTAAAGATGGTGCCCATCCTATCCCAAATTTAACCAGACACAGGTATGGACTTGTCACAGTGTTACTCCTACAAGAGGAGGTAGTGGTACAACAAACAGAGGTAGAGTTGGCATCTGCTTTTCATTCCCGTGTTGGATTAAGCGGGGGACAGGGGTTCAGAGCAGTTTGTTTATGAACATAGAGATGTCTCTTGAATCCTCCTGGGCTATCTCGATGCAACTTTCATGGTGTTGCTCTGCAGTTCATACTCTAAGGTTTCTAGCGAAGGCTGTCTTATTTCTTCCTTTGTGGTAGGATACTTTCCCATGCCACTCTGCAATGAGTTCACCTGGCACCATTGCAGTAAACAGGCTAGCAGCATATGGCTCTGGGTGGGTTTGGGATCCCAGTAGCAGCTATGTTATGTGTACCTTTGTTATCCTCGGGAGTGACATAACTAAAAATACCACAGCCTATGGAAAATGGTACCAGTATTCAGTGTCATTGCCCTATACTAGTGCCCATGGAAAAGGGACCGAACTTTTATTGTTTCATGCAACTGAAATTCCTTGCCTCTGGCCAGCCATACTCACTATAGCTGGGGCTGGAGAGCACTGCTGTGCAGAGGTGCTCCAAAGCTGAATGGAGTCAGTATGTCTTATTAAGAGTTTTTGTGGGAATTAGATAAGGGAGTTTTGAAACTTCCCTTTCCATTGTGACTAAATCCAGTGATACATCTGTCTGGTTTTTATCAGCAGCTGCTACTATTGCAGCCTTGAGGGGTGCTCCCTCCACACCTGCAGAATGCCTGACCCCGATGAGAAGGAGAAAGAAGAGGAGTAGGGAGGACATGTTCAGTGAGAGCCTGCAAGCAAGTGCTGCATCAGACCATGAACAAAGGGCCTAGAGTGCCAAAATGGCAGACATGGAGAAGAAAAGAACAGAGAGGAGGAAGGCACAGAAAAAGGAGAAGATGCACCAGGACATAATGGATTTTCTCAGGCAGCAAACACAAATATTGCAGACCCTAGCTGATCTATAGGTCCAAACATCCCAGACTCCCCACTTTTTGGAGAACTCCATGGTTACTGCTCCCTACCCATGCACCACCTCCCTCCCCCCCCTCCCATGTGGCATTGTAGTAGTTCCGGGGTGGGGCTCGTCCCTTCCTGGGGCGCCTGGAAGCCAGGCCGCCCCGCTACAAAGGGAATAACAGTTCTGAGCTCAGGCCCTTTGGGCAGGGGCTGAGCACCCAATTAACAGTTCTGAGCTCAGGCCCTTTGTGCAGGGGCTGAGCACACAATTAACAGTCCTGAGCTCAGGCCCTTTGTGCAGGGGCTGAGCACACAATTAACAGTCCTGAGCTCAGGCCCTTATGCAGGGGCTGAGCACACAATTAACAGTCCTGAGCTCAGGCCCTTATGCAGGGGCTGAGCACACAATTAACAGTCCTGAGCTCAGGCCCTTATGCAGGGGCTGAGCACACAATTAACAGTTTAGAGCTCAGGCCCTTATGCAGGGGCTGAGCACACAATTAACAGTTTAGAGCTCAGGCCCTTATGCAGGGGCTGAGCACACAATTAACAGTTTAGAGCTCAGGCCCTTATGCAGGGGCTGAGCACACAATTAACAGCTCCGGCCCTGGGTCAGGGCGGGGCAGCAAACCAATAGTCAGTCAGAGGCCCAGGCCTCTTGGACAAGGAGGAGGAGAGACTGCCACCCGGCGCGGGGTGGCAGGGGGGAACACAGGCCCGCCCACTCCACTGTGTTCCAGCCCGGGGCCCTATCCGCAGCAGTCCGCCTGCCGCGCAGTCAGTGGGGATCCTGACCGCAACACACTGACATGGGTTCGGGGTCTGCTATCCCCGGGCCACTTCCCATCTCCTCCTCCATGGGTACCTGCTCCTCCTGAGTTCCGTCTGCTGGGTCACAGATCATGGGCTCCTCCGGGCCCCGAGCACCAGGTAGGTCTGTCACTCCCTCTGGGCCCTCGGCGGGGGGAAGCTCAGACTGCTCCTCAGGATACCGGGCTCTCGGCAGGCTCGGCCAGTCCTCCTCAGGGTACCGGGCTCTCGGCAGGCTCGGCCAGTCCTCCTCAGGATACCGGGCTCTCGGCCGGCTCGGCCAGTCCTCCTCTGGATACCGGGCTCTCGGCCGGCTCGGCCAGTCCTCCTCTGGGTACCGGGCTCTCGGCCGGCTCGGCCAGTCCTCCTCTGGGTACCGGGCTCTCGGCAGGCTCAGGTCCGCGGGAGCTCAGGCACCAGCGTCTGTCCTCTCCCGCTGCCGGCCAGCTACTGAGCGCTGGGGCCTGGCCTTTATACTTCCTGTCCCGCCCCTTGACTTCCGGGGGGCGGGGACAGGCCGCGGTGGCTCCGCCCACTCTGGCGGCTTTTCTGGCTCATCCCTTCCTGGGGCGCCTGGAAGCCAGGCCGCCCCGCTACAGGCATCATGGGGTGCATCACTACCCCATCAGTTCACACTGTGGGACAGCAAGGAAAATCACAGCTTCTCATACGCTCACCTATGAGAACTATGGAGGGTGTATGCATAGCCACAATGGATTACATTTTTTGCACTGAAATGGACAGAAATGTTTGCTGCCTCTCCTATTTCATAGTCTCATTCTGTTAATTTGTTACACGTTTGTATTGCATTGTCTCTTGTTTTCTGCACATTTCTTTTGCACTATTTTTGCCATTCAATACACATCTATTTTCGGAGAATAAAACTGTTTAGTTCACAATGGATATTACAGAAGGCATAGCAGTGCTGACACAATACTTGTAAATGCACAGAAAGCACCACATAACTCATAGGTTCAGGAACACACACAGTTGCATTTTATAAATTCCGCAAATGCTAAACAATTCCTAGCAGCACCCAAAGCTCTAGGCCCAGAGAACAGTCCAGCACAGAACACTACTGTGCCTGACCATTCCATTGCTCTTTCAAAGCTTCTGTCAATCACGTAATTCCATACTGAGCTCTTTTAATGACCCTTGTGTCTGGCTGTTCACAGTCAGCAGACAGCTGCTCCACCTCTACTCTGGGGGAAGCTTTTTTCCCCCCTTTGCCTCACACACGTTATGCATTCACAACAGGCAGCTACAGCAATTGGGATATTTTTCTCACTGAGATCCAAATCTTTTCAGTTTACCCAAAGCACATTCAACAGTCATTCTGCACCTGCTGAGCAGGTAGCTGAATCTTTCCTTGGTGTGTTAAGGTGGCTGGCATATGGTTCTATGAGCCAGGAAAGCAAGGGTTAGGTTGGGTCTCCCAGAATTACTGGGTGAATTTCCATACCACTAGTGATAATCTGCCAGTGGGGAAAAAACATTGTGCTTGCAGCTTTCTGAACAGTTTTTGTCAAGTATCAGAGGGGTAGCCGTGCTAGTCTGAATCTGTAAAAAGCAACAGAGGGTCCTGTGGCACCTTTAAGACTAACAGAAGTATTGGAGCATAAGCTTTCGTGGGTGAATGCCCACTTCATCAGATGCTTATGCTTATGCTCCAATACTTCTGTTAGTTTTAAAGGTGCCACAGGACCCTCTGTTGCTTTGAACAATTTTTGTTATCTTAAAGATAACTGTGACTAGCCCACACTGATGTCAACGACGTGTCCCAGGTGATCCACCAACGTTTGTACGACCATAGAAAAGTAGTCCTTTGTTGATGTACCCTGGGGCAAGGTGGCCTGGTGCCAAAATAGGGATGTGCCCCACTGCAGTTCAGGAGCCCCATTGCTGCAAATCCATCCACTATGTCCCGCATGCTGCCAAGGATCACAGTCCTGCCAGAGCAGGAAATGATTAATGGCCCCCCACTGGATTTTCAGCTCTAAAATGATTTTACACTGACGGTGAGCAAACTGGTGTTGCAAGCTTCCAGAGTGTCAGTTGCTTCTCCACTGTCAGTGCAGCTCTCATTCTGCAGCTGAAAGTTCTACAGCCACTGCTCGTTGTCCCAAACCTGCGTTACTATGCAATCCCACCAGTCAGTGTTTGTTTCTCAGGATCAGAAACAGTGCTTTGCTGTCTGCTGTAGCTCTATGGACACCAACAACAACCTTGAATTATTTTCAGTAAACTGTCCTCAAAGACAACATTGTGTCCCCCATTGTTACGGTGTTTCCTGCATGTACAGGAGAATTGTGCGTTCTGTATTTTCAATGGTCATGAGAATAATGCAAAGCTCTGCAGGCTCCTGCTTCTGTCAGAGATGGCAGATGCTGAAAAATGCCACATGGGTTTGTGGAATTTTTGAAAAAGGCATAAAAAATATGGTATATGGATAGGATTATGGGATGGAGAAAGGTGCATGCTTGGAACTTGACTCCTAGCTTCTCTATAGATCTTTAAGTGAATCATTTCTATCCCACAACACATTGCAAACATTTTCCAAAAGGCATCACACTGGATGGCAGCATGTGGCACACTGGGATACTTACCCGTTGTGCACCATACTTTGCATTGACTCAAGTACTCTTCAAGAGTATGCACAGTGCTGATACAAGTAGCCATGTACGCATGAGCATAAACAAACTTCGGTAGCTGTATGCCAACATAACTTGTGTGAACCAAAGTTTGTAGTTTAGACCTGGCCTATGATTGCTATAAACTGAAAGACAAACATCTGTCAGAGATGGGCTAGGTCTGCTTAATTCTGCCTCCTCTGCACAGAGGACTGGACTAGATGACCACTTGAAGTCTCTTCCAGCCCTTTATTTCTATGATCCTGTGAAAGAAGCTAGAGGGAAAAAATACTATTTTCACTTTTTTACTTCATAGGTTCAAAAGCACTTTGTGCAAAATCAGCTTTACTTTGTAGATATCTGCCGATTTCCCCCTGTTGTTTGTGTGGGCCACAAAAGAAAAAAAACATGGTAGTATTAGGAAAATGTGGTTTTAAAACTACAAAAACTGGTAGAGACTCAAGGTTTGGTGTGGCACCTCAAACCACTTTAAATTCATGTTTTGAAGTTTACACTTCCGTATGGACGGTGTCCTTTTAATAGTTTTGTATTTTTTTTGTAGGGCATGGAAAATTTAAATTCAAATACAAAAATTTAAGCAAATGTAATGTTAAGGTTGAGAACGATGCTCACAAGTCAGAAAATGGAGTTTCCTGTAGGAAACTGAATCACCATGTTGCACAAGTTCTGTTTTGTATTGCTGCGTTTGTTTTTAGATGTGTACGTTCCTGCTAAGAAATAGCCATAGAGTTGGGAGTTGGCAATTCCTGAGTTGTAATGCAAGCGTTGTTACGGAGCTGGGCCATGATTCTGCACCTGGTTACATGTGAGAGAGCCCCAGTGAAGTCAGTGCAGCTCAGCATGGGCGCAAGATTCCACTGGTGCAGATCCAACATCTGGACCTTGGTTATTTTGGGCATCCTTGCTTCTCTGAAAAATGCGGATATTGCCTAGTTCACAGGAGGTTTGTGATGATGAATTAATGTTGGTAAAGTGTTTTGAACGTGTCAAGTATTACATAAATTCTAAGTGGTGTTGAGTTAATAACTGTTTATATTCAGGTCTGTGCTTTCACTCTTATTTTCCTTTGGCTCTCTTCCTCCAGTGGCTGTGAAAGACATTGTTGTTCCCATTACAAAGTGGTAATGGAAATAGCATCTGGGTGCTGTGTAGAATGTTAAGATTATTATCAACAAGCTTTAGGGAGTGGTGTTCTGGTTTTATACATCTCCTGCTGCACCAGGCAGCTGTTAACAGAGAATATTTAACCAGATTTTCTTTGTGTACAACTATATTTTAGATTGTATTACAACACTCATTGTTTTTCTCTTGTTCTGAATGATCTGTGTTAAAATTATTATTGTAATTCAAGTTCTTTAAAATGTCATATAAGAAAAAGTTTAATGTACCCTGGATGTTAAGAAAAAACTTTCTTTGTATCCTAACTAGAGTTTGAGTCAAACGGGCAGATTACAATGAGCTTTGGTTCAGTTTTACATCAGATAGATCAAAAACTTAAATCTGTACCCCAAAATAGTCATGCTACTTTCCTACAAATGGTATATTGGCAAAGGAAATGTACTAATTTAGGAAAGTATTTAGCTATTTAAGTATGAAGGTCCACTTAAGAGTTACTCAACTAATCTAAAACTGGGAGCTCTGGGGTAGGATGGGACCATAGGATATAGCCCTAACTGTCTTGACTACAGTAGACATTAAAATTACAACTTTTTTTTTTTTAATAAATATGACTGTTGGCACAGTGTGATGTCCAAGGGCTCAGCACTGCTAGAACTGGGAGAAAGTGTGGGACATTGACAGAGCAGCCAGGTGCATTCTGAATCATATTAGGATCATTGTCCTAGTAAGTCTAGGTGTGGAAAATCAACCTTGGATCAATCCCAAATGTAATTTTTATTTAGGACCCCAGTGTGCCTTCAGCGGAAGTTTAGCCTGAATAAATACGGTGTGATTTGACCCTAATCTTAATTCACAAACACCACTATTTACTTTAGTGTGTGAAAAGTTGGCCCTTTTGACCTGTGGCATTTGAAAGGCTAAGAGGAGCATATGGGATTTGAGGCAGAATAAATCAGCATTCATTAAGAATACATATTCTAGGAATGATTGAATATTCAGTTTCGGCAGGAATGAATATACAATAAAAGATTTCGTAAGAAAACAGGAAGCAAGTCCAATAGGAATAATTAGGTGTAATTAGCAGTTCACTCCAGATACTCATGGGGAGAGATTTAGTTGCATAGGAGTAACTACACCTCTACCTCGATATAACGCTGTCCTGGGGAGCCAAAAAATCTTACCGTGTTATAGGTGAAACCACGTTATATCGAACTTGCTTTGATCCACCGGAGTGCGCAGCTCCGTCCCTCTGGGGCACTGCTTTACTGTTATATCCGAATTCATGTTATATCGGGTCGCGTTATAACGGGGTAGAGGTGTATTGTATATTTGCATAGTGTCTGTATATCTGTAATAAATCAGTTGGTCTCTCTCCTAATTCTGTTCTGAATATATTTGCAGAGTTTTAATCCTTTCAGCAGTCTATGTACTTTTATTTATTTAGATCTATAGAATATATTTACTAAAAAATTGCCTAGCCATGACTCTAGGTGCTTTGCCATAAATTAAAAGTGCAAATACTAAGACAAATGAAAATATATTCCAGGATGTTCTCCACCTCCAGGAGAGGGGGAAAAAAAAGCACCCAACTCCAATACCAGTTTTCCCAGTCTTAAGCACACCACTCCCTACCTAAAAGCCTGAAGGAGACGGTGAGCATAGTGGTGTGCCCTGAAGATTGACAGAATTGGGGTGCTTTGGATCAAGGGGAGATGTGAATTCCAAAGTTCAGGGCCCCTCATTGTAAATGCTCTGACAGCTGCTTCCTCCCTTTTAAATAGGGTGTTGTGGTGTCAGAATAGATCACTGTTTGAATAGACTGACCATAAGACTGAGAGTCAGTAAATCCAAAGGCCATGTCTACACTACAGATTTCCTGCCACTTTCACCAATTCCCTTTGTTTCTTTGGCTTAGTCATAGCCAATCTACCTGTAATTTCACGTTTGATGTTATGGCAGGATAGATTTTCCCCCATCCCGCCTGGGAAAGTCTGACATAAATTGGGCAATATGTTTGAGAGATGTGGGTTTAAAAACCTCAACATGTTAGGAGAAATTATTTTTTGACTTGTAATATACAAAATAGTTTAGCCTAGAAACTCCAAATTTGTGTATGTGTGTTGTCATCCTTGATGAGGAGTAGTTCCTTTGGCTACTTGTAGGGTAAGTAGGGGAATTATGTAATTATTAAAGGTGGTTGATATGTACATTTTAAAAACTGCAGAGTTCCAACGTGTGCATATTATCCATTATGCTTTAGGAACCCACCTCACACAATTAATCCTGGTTCTCAAGCATTTGTGTTTCTTAAACCCCAAAGGATTTTATTAAAGTTTTTTTTCCCTTATACATATTTACAAGTTTAACTCCGCTTTAATTTTTTTGACTGGGAATCTAGGGTCTAAGATTTTCCCGTCTGAATTTTCCTAAATAAGCTGTCACACAAATACGAGTGTGACATTTTACCAATTCTGTGGCTGTGTGTGCATAACATGAGTAGCTATACAGCTCTGCCAAGTATCATGCGTATTTCGCCAACCTATGCACTAGTGTGTGGGTTATAAAAACAACCACAACAAAACCCCGTAGTTTTCAGTTCTAGTTAACCGCCAGAGGGAGCCAATACAGTCCCATAAATCTAAGGACCAATACTAATATTTTATCTGTAGAGTTCAAGCACATAGATTTCTCTAGTTTACCACCTACCTCAGTATGCTCCCTGCCCTGCTTTCAGTTTGCTCAACTAAATAGCATTTACTATGTCTGCTTCTTCAGGAAAAGCTAGGTGAAATTCCCCTTCATTTTTGTCTAAGCAGTGTACATTTTAAATTCTATTTGCATAACTAGTACTTATGATGATGGAGTTCATGTTGATGTTAACATGAGGATTCAGCAAATGCCAGTGGTGAACATGTATATGTGAGGTCAGACCAATGTGAGAACTGGAAACATGGTTATATGTGGGACAGACAAGACTGTCCATGACAGTTGCTGTCTGTAGCACACTTGTTTTGTGCTGTACACATTTTTTCACATAGTGTTAATGTGCCTTGCTTCAAAGCAATTAGTGGCAACATGACACATCTTCTGCCACCTTGCCCTGTCATGGTCTGTTGCTTCCCAGTTGCTGGGGTCAACCTGACATGCTTTCAAGTTTGACTTCAGTGTGTCTCTATATTGTTTGCACTGGCCACCATGGAAATGGGTGCCTTGCTTTAGCTGACCATAAATTTGGCCTTGGATAGGCTCGAATTGACCATGTGAACAAGATGCCTGGACCAACACAGCTGAACTTTTATGAGCTTGCTTTGAATGCTAGATATCCAACAACAACTAAGGATTTTGGTATTGGAAATCTTGTCCCACCATTTGACCCTGCAAACAGACCAAAGACAGCATATATGAACCTGTGATATGTTGTCCACATCTCTCAACCATATAGAAGTGTTGGAAGAATAATATAAATTTAGCTTTGTGCTTATTTTGATACCCCTGTCATTCATTTGGTGGTGTTGCAGCATTCCGGATGTGGAGCTGGCCTTGGATATGTGTCTGATTGATTAAATATGACCATGTAGATCATTGTTGCTACCACTGTTATATAATTGCAACAAATCTTGTACAAATTATGTCAAGTAAGATGTCTATGGAAAGGTTATGATTTGCTGAATATGATTATGCTATTTGTATCATTTTTGTATTTGAAGTTATGAGCACTGGCTCTATACCTGTATTTCAAATATGTTTGTTCCTGGAGTAACACCCACAAGGTATTTAGCCTGCACATCTTGAAGGAACTATTCAAATTAAGTGGCTCATCAAGGAACACTTAACTCACAGTGGACCATGGGAGACGCCTATCTACACTTAATGGACTTTCCTGCTGTGACTAAGCAAAATCATGCATGGACATGTGACTTACCCATGTGACTCCAAACACCATCTTGCTACCTGTAATTTTCCACTAGCTGTGCTGAGGGCTTTGTTTGAAACAATGGATTTCCCTCCACATGGCAGAAGCTATAAAAGGCCCTGGAAACATCTCAATGTTTCCTCTTTCCTGCTCAAACCTATGGACTATGAACTTACCCTAATGGGAACATTCTAACCAAGGGACTGAGAACATTCCAATGATTTGGATGCAACCAGAGACTTGACTTAAGCTAGCAGTTTATTCCATCACTGCTACAAGCCCGAACCAAGAACTTTGTAATTATTGTATGTATTTGATTCCTTTAACCAATTTTAACTCACCTTTCTTTCTTTCTTTCTATAAGTAAACCTTTAGATTTTAGATACTAAAGGATTGGCAACAGCATGATTATTGCATAAGATCTGAGTTATATATTGACCTGGGTGTGTGGTTGGTCCTTTGGGATCAGAAGAACCTTTTATTTGATGAAATTGGTTTTAAAGAACCACTCATCTTTAAGTCTTGTGTTTTTGGTGGTGATACAAGGACTGGAATTTCTAAGGAAACTGCTTTTCTGACTTCTTGTTAGTCAGTGTGGTGAAACAGAAGTTTACTTTTGTTGCTGGTTTGGTATATCTTATGGGAGAATAACCACCAGTTTTGGGGTGTATCTGCTCTATTTCTCAGCAGTTTGTCCGGAATTTGGTATTCTCTGTTGTGACCCACAAAGGCATGGTTACAATGTGATAGGTAATCTCATAATCAATGGTGACATTCTGTGACAGCATATTCCCTTGGTAGCAAAACTTCTCCATGAACTTGAGAGGAACTTTGTTGATCTTAATAATAAGGTAGGACTGAGCATCCCCCTGGCACAGGTTGGTACAGTAATTCAGTTTTCTTTCGGCTGATTGTGAAACTAAAATGATTGATTGCACAAGCAAAGTGATCAGTTATAACTTGAGTGTCATCAATCTAGTGAGCAACCAACGCACAGGCATCAGCAAATAAAAGCTCCTTAATTAGTAAATATGCTGTTGTCATGTGAGCACGGAAGCATTGCAGATTGGACAGCTTCCCATCAGTGTTGAACTGGATAAATAATCTGTCAATGTCATAAAATACATCCATAGGTATAATGAGAAAAAAAGGGCTGGAAAGGATGTGGAACCAGCATGCAACCTTGTTTGGTATCATTAGGGAGTGAGAAGGGGTTTAATATCTCACCATTTGACAGAAATAAACTTTGCAAGATATCCAAAGATGAACAGAAGTTTACAGTCTCTCTCAAAACTTAGAGTCAAAAGCTTGAGCTTAGTCAATGAACACCATATAAAGACCACAATTCTGCTCCCAGCATTTTTCCTGAAGCCGAGGGGCTGTGAAGATCATGTCTATAGTGCTCTTTCCAGACTGAAATCCATATTGAGACTCTGGGAGGATGGTTTCCACAAGATAGGTGTTAAGTCTATTCAAAATGACCTGTGCAAGAATTTTCCCAGCAACAGAGAGTTGGGAAATGTTGCGGTGATTATCACAGGTTGTCCTAGCATCTTATCTTTATAGAGCAGTGGTTCTCAGCCCACGGGCCACTTGTAGCCCAATCAGCGCATAGCTGTGGCCCATGTGACATCCTCAGGGCCATACAGGTAGTATATATATTGTGTGGATGAGGTCCATACAACACAGAGAGAGTTGCATATGCGGCCTACAATGGTAAAGAGGTTGAGAACTACTGCTATAGAGGTAGACAATGCTGGCATCCTTCTTGTACTGACTTTTTTGCTCCCAGATAATGCAGAAGAGCAATGTGAGGTGCCTTGTAGTATGGTAGCTACCCTGCTTATAGATCTCTGCTGGAATGCCATCCATTCCAGGTGTTTTTCCTTGTGACATCTGCTTGATTGCTGTTATGGTCTCATATAAGGTAGGGGCTAGTGCAAGTTCTTTTAGTCGATGTTCTGGAAGAGCATTAATTGCTTCCTCAGAAATATTGGAAGGGTGATTAGAAAGCAAACTGAAATGTTCCGTCCACTGGTCAAGTATATCCTTTTTGTCATTTGAGAGTCGATTGCTGTCCATTGTTGTCATGCATACAGGGGTTCTCTGGTTGCACTTGGGGCCATACACAGCACAAAGTCCAGCAAAAAAGCTTGTACTTGTAAGGTGGATATCTTAAATGTACCAATGTTTTTTTTCTGTTTGTAGAGCAGTAGTGGGAATATGGCCTCTTCAGATTTGGAAGATTTATGCTCTCACATCAACACAAAGATTTCAACTATCAAAAAGACTCTTCAGTTAAGAAACATGGGTAAGAGAGCTCAGTAGGTGTTTTTATTTTCAGGGGAGTGTATCTGGGTATGTGGATTATATTTAGTAAAGGATTTTCCATCAAGTATTAAAGATCTAAATGCTCATCTCAAGATGCTATTTTACTATTACTTATGTACAACTGTGGGATAATTTTTGTTGATGCTGATCTTCTTGCTATAGCTGTGTCCTCTTTTGGAAATGTACTGTGTAAATCTGAGGAAACCAACTAAGAATTCAGTGTTTGTGTAACATGCCAGTCTACTTTGCCTACTTGAAGGAGCTGGGGCTCTCTGAGTAGAGGAGAGGAGCTTAATAGACATGGAGGACAACCAGAAAAAGGCAGGGACAAAAGTGTGGGATCAAAGGAGCAATAACAGGGAACTAGAGGGGATACCAAACAGAACCTGGGGAAGTGAATGGTTCTAGTCTGACAGCCTTTTAGACTGATGATTTCTCCACAGAACAGATACAGCATGGCCAGTGGCACAGTAAGCTTTCCCATACTACCCCACCTAAAATGGATCTACCCTAACCCCCAGGAGATCACCTGTAGGCATAAAACAGTAGGTTATTGTCTGTGCATGATAAGTCCTTGGCTTCTCTGTCAAACAAAAGGGGCAGTTCTAGTGCTGTGGGGTTTTTTAAAATTAAAAATTTTAATACTGCATATGGTTACAGAAAGCAAAATCCCCCAGCATCCTTAAATAGTACAGATATCTGGATAGAAATCTGACATCTCTCTGTCAAACTAGTTTTTCCACCATCCTAGATGTTAGAGATGAGGTGAAATGTGGCCATGAAGTGATCATTAGAAACGGTAGTGAAAGCAGTTTCAGTGGAGTGGAGACATCAGAGGCAAGAGGGTTGTGCATGGAGTTGGAGGAGAGGAATTCAAGGCAGTAGTTGTAGACAGTACATTCACTGAGTTCAGAGATGAAGAGTAGACGATAGGGATGGGGAACTGGGAGCCAGCTGGCTGGGGGAGAAACATTGTGATGGTATGAAGAGCTGGGGGAGACTGGGACTGGATGGACAAGGAGACTGGGACTAAGAAGCAGTATTGGAGTGGATGGGAGATAGATCTGTCAAGGAGCTGAGATGTGGCAGGAGAACTGCAACTGTCCGGGCAAAGAGATTGGACCAATGAGCCATGGAGGAAGGAGACTGGGGGATAAAGAGCTAGGGAGAGGGTGTGGAAAAGAGACTGAGAATGGATGAGGATCTTGATTAGGGAGACTTGGACTTGGAGTCAGTAGTGGAAAGCGGAGAGGCAGATTGGATGAGGAGTCAGGAGAACTGACTGGGCAAGGAGACTAGGGACAAGATTCTTGTACTACACAATCTGGATTGGTCCCCAGAGTGGGTTCTTCCTGCGTGCTGAATGAGGCAGGGGTCCTGTGGAAAAAATAGTACTGTAGAACCTCAGAGTTACGAACACCAGAATTACGAATGGACTGGTCAACCACAAACCTCATTTGGAACCGGAAGTACACAATCAGGCAGCAGTAGGGACAAAAACAAATCAGTATTGTACTGTGTTAAATGTAAACTACTAAAAAACTAATAAAAAAAGATTTGACAAGGTAAGGAAACTGTTTCTGTGCTTGTTTCATTTAAATTAAGATGGTTAAAAGCAGCATTTTTTTTTCTGCGTAGTAAAGTTTCAAAGTTGTATTTAGTCACTGTTCAGTTGTAAACTTTTGAAAGAACAACTACAATGTTTTGGGGTTTTTTAGATTTACGAACATTTCAGAATTACAAACAATCTCTGTGGTTGACTTGCAGTGCTTTTTACTGTTTTGCTGAGATCGAACTCATTCTATTTCCAGCTCTCATCCCCCTTGCTGGGATGGCACCGAGCACTTTAGGCCACAGAATAATAACCCCTGTTCAAAGAGAACAGTGCCATTCTTTGTCAGAAGGTTGGGAACTATGATGTGGAGTTTCAGGGAGTAGGGAAGGAATTTAGAAAAACGTTGGTAGAGACGGGAGATGTATGAACCAGGCACTTGTGGGTTGTTGTTTTTTTAATTTTGCACTCGTGCGCGCTCTCTCTCTCTCTCTGTCTGACAGGTCAGGAGCCATCCTTGAAATCTGTGCTCTGTAAAATAGGACATGAGATGTTTCTCCTCAATGGTCTCCTGAATAAAATGGAAATAGAAGTTGAGCATCAAGAAAAACTAAAGAATTCGCTCAAGGTAATCTTATTTTGTTCTGCTTGTAGCATTCTAATATAAAAATGAGAAGCTTTAAAGGAATCTCTTAGACCTGTCCGGAATGGTTCCTTTCTAGGTCGTTAGGTGGTATGTCTTTGAGTTATGAGAATGTTATAGTAAGTGAGTTGAGCAGAGAAGTATAATGCATTCATTGGAACAACAAAATATTGATCATTGTTTTTGCATTTTGGGACTGAGCCAGTGGGCTTTGGATCAGGCCTTTTTCCCCTCATCAGATTGGAAATATTGCCTATGAAATGGACTCTTCTTTCTTCCTGGCATAGCTAGCCCCATGTAGTCTTATTCTCCTGCAGAAGAAATCTGCACCTGAGCTGAAATGTGTCTCCATGATTGTCCATCTTATCTGCTCAAACTGTTTCTGAAGCCAGGATTTCTGAAGCCAACGGGGCAAGTTGTGTGCTCATTTGTATGTCATTGCCCAGAATATTCTTTCATTTTACAACTATTTTCTAGCACTGTTATCTGGGCTCTGACAATGAAATGATTTGTATACACTTTGTGTTCTACAATTCATACATGAGTATTCACTTGTATGTGATTACTCCTGTGACCTTTTTAATGTATTGCTCTTATTACATATCTCCTCTAATGAGTATAGTTCTATTACGAAAATACTGTCACATTCTGTTTTTCTTAAATTTCGGTGACAGTCAAACTTAATTACAGGAGAATTACAAGGAAATGGTGAAATCATGTGAGGAAAACTCTTTAGGATGTGAAGAGACAATGGCAACCTGACACCAAATCAGCACCAGATAGTAATGTAAAATAGATCCATTGTGTAAAACTTCTTTACCTTCCTATCATTCTTCCCTATGCCTCATTAGTACGTCTGGCAACCCTTAGGTATCCTGTCATGTCAATCAAGTTATTTAAACTGAAATCTTATTTACAAAAGAGTTGCTGGCAGTGTTGGTAGGAATATGATTCTCTAAAAGCAATTAGTTGCTGTGGAAATAATCATGTCACACAAAATTATAACTTCAGGTTGAGGAATAAAAAGCAGGAAGAGACAAAGCTCCAGAGACAAAGCTCCTGTTTGCATAAAACTGTCCTTAGTAATAAAAAGTCAGGAACAACAATGAAATTATGACAAACAAGCAGAATTGATTCTAAATGTTCAGAGCTGTCAGTCTTGGGGTGTGACCTCATTGGTGCCCTCACCTCAGAAGTTTCGCTTCCTTTGCATGCTAATGAGAAGTCCTTGGAGCTCCTTCCTTGACTCTTAATTGCAGCCAGATTTATTCTTCCTGTCTTCTCCCTCTTGTTAGTGGCAAGCAGAGTTTTATTCACTACAGTGGCCACCTTCTTTTTAGTTTTTTTCCCCTCTGTAGTTGGATCACTCTTAGCTTCTCTGGCTCAAGTTATTTAGACTGAAAAGCAGTTGAATTTTTAGGCTTCACTGATTGCTTCTGGGGAGTTAGGAGTGAGGGTCTATAGTGGAGAAATAGCAAAGTTCATTAATCACATTAAGACATATTCATTAAGGGTCATCTAGGTAGTAAATGGAAACATTTCCATTGCACCATTTTCGGTAACTTCAAACTACTGAAAGAGTCCAATATTCTTCATTTCAGGAGATGCAGGAGTCTATTAAGAGGGACTATAATGAAGCACAGCACCTCCGTGAAAATATTCCTCCCCATCTGCCCAAAGCAATCCCAAAGTGGTACGTATTACTCGCATAGGCAGATTTCCTGGTGACACTGGCAGTGTAAAAATCTGTATATCTCTGCTCCTAGTACTAGATATTAACTGCAAATCTTTGGGACTCAGTCAAGTTGTATATATTAGTAGCATTCCTGTTAGATCTAGAGTGCTAATGCTTCTTACCACATACTGTATTTGTGCAGTGCTCAGAGCAGCAGAGTTGTGGGGGTGGTCAAAGCAAAGGGCATGATGGAGGGAATGTTGCAAGAGGTGGAACAGTGTCCAAACAGTGGTGGGGAAGTCTGAGCAGTTGGGAGTGGGGAATGTATGGGATTGTTGTCGCAGTGCAAGGAAAAGTGGAGCTGTAAGGAAGGGGTCAGAGACCCTCCCTTCTAAAAATGTCTGCACTGACTTGATTTAGGTTTTATCACTGTTCCTGCATCCTCTCTCCAATTCCTCAGCCTTGGGTCCTATGCTGACATCTGTCTCTCCATGGAGAGGAAGTCTGAAAAGGGAGAACAGGGCTGTGAGGGGCAGTCATAGACACGGGAGACAGGATGATACAGGAACAGTGGAGGTGTTCACATTCTGTTGCAAGATTAATCATTACTAAGGAGCCAAAGGCAGTGGTGGGGAAGAGCTACCTACATACAATCCCTGAACCTGCTCCACACAAACTACCCCAGACTTTTTAAATGTTTCTATCCCTTCAGCCTTGCCCAGTGGATTCCATCTGAGACATTGCCTTCACTTACCTCTCACTAAGCTTCAAAGACCACTATCATGTATGCCACCATACTGCTGACAATCCCCATGACAAGAACATAGTCTTGTGCACTTCTACTGACACAACCTACAAAATCCAGCACTGAAATGGGGCATACTTGATTCCACAAGTTGCACATGCATATCTCATCATATCATGGTCACAGCTCTGCAAAGCTGCTCCAGCCAATCATTCCACCACTCAATAAAGTTACACCCAATGAAGCTGGAGTCCATGCAGATAAATGTTGCAGTTCAAATCTGATGAATACAGTGCAAACAATGGCATATTCTTTTAGTCCATCATGTCTACTTATTAAGTTGTTATAGATTTTAAGGCCAGAAGGCACCATTAGATCATCTGTCTGACCTTTGGTATAACATGGTCCATAGAATTTCATCCAATTACTCCTGTATTGAGCCTGTGTTTGGTTAAAGCGTATCGTCCAGAAAAGCATCCAGTCTTGATTTGAAGACCTCAAGAGGTGGCGAATCCATCAGTTCACTTGGTAACCTAATCTTTGCACCATCCTTATTGAACCATTTCCAGTGGCTATTGCCAGCTCCATTCTGAGGCAGAATTAAGATTGTGTTGCCTTAACTTTGTGTTTCCTGGTTTCCAGAGGTTTAAGTTTAGCCATTGTCTACATTCTGGAAGGGCACAAGGCAGAACTAGGCAAACTTAACTCTGTCTAAACAAAGTTTTTGAGCATTTAATTGCTAATTCAGCAGGTGACACTAATCCTCCTCAGACAATCTGAACTAATACTCCAGCAGGTTATCTTCGTGGTGGGGCACTGTACTGGTGGAGATGCCTTCTTTTAAATGAGACATCAAACCCAGATCATCAGCTGCACTGATATTACACTCCTATGCTACCATCAGGACATAATTATAGAGTGCTGTGGCTTGCTCACTGTCTCATACTGTTAGCCCCTGGGACAAAAATTGCAAGTCAGTCTTTCATTATGTAACACTTCAACTTTATTTTAATGATTTTTTTTTTTACATTTACATGGCAATTTTCATCCCACAGAATACCATAGCACTTAGCAAACAATACATAAATCAGTGAAATACATCCTTCTCTTCATATTGCTGCCCAGAATATGTAGAACAGAGGCATCCAAGTGACTGGCATACAGTACAACACTGGGGAGAAGGGAAACAGATTTTACCTAAGGATACTGATCTGAGGAGCTTGGTGGGGCAGATTTTTTAAAAAGTACCATGGGTTTGGTAAAGTTCACTCAGAGTAGAAAAGACTGTGGCTTTTCCGATCCCATCTAGGAGAACTACGCAGCAGGCTGCATGAGGTTCAGTTTATTTGCATCACAGGATAAACGGGTGAGTCAGTCTTACCAAGTTTTGAACCTGTGTTTCATAGGGGTCTGATGACGAGACCAATAAGTGCATAACCTGGCTCAAGCAAACCTGGCTCAAGCCACAAGCAAATGATGAAAAATAAAGCCTCTCACGTTCTGTGGAATACAGTGGTATGTTGAACTTGTAACTGAGCCTGGTACCAGCCTCTCTCTAACTGAAAAATGAAGAGGTATAATGAACAGTCAATTAAAGTACATATTATTGCAAATGCGGTAGTTTTGTCAATCAGTGGGAGAAAAGGAATTGTAGATTTGTGTGAGTAGAGATCTTGTAACTTGTTGGTATGTTCATAACTACTGATTATCAGCTATTTTTATATTCAATTTTCATTCATTTTACAGCACTGTGGGACTAATTGGGAAGTCTGAAGAACAAAGTAAAGTTGCAGAACCTGAATGTGTAAAGAAACCCGCAAAAGAGCCAAAATTTATTAAAGAAGCCCCTTTAATAACGGCACAGGAATTTGAAGGTGTTCCTGCGTAAGTAAGCAAGAGTTTTCCTAGATGATGTCAGGTACAAATGGGAGCCAAATTTAGGTTTTGGAAAAATTAACTTTTACAAAACCAATGGCTGACAGGAATGTTTTATGAAATGTTTAAGATTTCAGCGGAAATGGTGTTTACCCCAATCAGCACAATGCTGCAGTATTTGAGAATCATAAATGGTATTGATTAGTAAGTAGAATTGGTCAAAACTTTTCACATAGTTTTTTTTTTTTTTTTTTTGCTTAAAAAAGGCTTTTTTCCAAAAATTAGACTTACAGTAATGTCAACACTATTTCATAAAAAATTCTGTTTTTGTGAAATATTCCATCACACTTTTAATCTAAAATTGTATCAAAATTGTGTTTAAATTCATTATAGAAACTCTTTGGGCTTGTTTAGTCAAGCAGTTAGTGCACTGCAAGCTGGGATGTAAATCTACAGTGTATTAGCATGCTATCTATTAGCTGTCTATGTGAACCCGCTACCGTGCACTAAAAGTTTCTTAGTGTGCTTTGACCCGCTCTGCTTTGAAACAGGAGTAGGTCAGTGAGCACAAGGGAACTGTTAGTGCACAGTAGCAGAGTCCACTTGGACAGCAAGTATGTGGCATGATAATGCACTGTAGATTTACAACCCAGCTTGCTGTACACTAATTGTTTGACTAGACAAGCCCTTTGTTTCTTAAAAACCACGGTTTCAGTAAGAAAACTCAGTTCACATTTGAGTATCTTCTGCATACTCCTACTTGTGGTTTCAAGGAGCTTGCACTATGAGCTTTCAAAATCTTCTGGTGAGCAGCATCAATTGGGGCCACTCACTCCTCCTTATTCATCCTTTACAGATCGTGCCAAAGGTATAAAATGGGGAGTAGCCCCAAATGCCTTTCAGTTCCTTCTAGGCATCAATGGTGCAGTGAGTGTAGATCACACTAGGTATCCTCAACTCTTACATGGTCGTTTTTCCTTCAGTCCATTGGAGGCTATTTTTGTTTTATCGCTAGATTGTCTTCAGAGAAGCTGATTGACAGAGACAAGAGAGATGCCCATACAGCATGGGAATAATTTGATGCTGTGAAAGCAGAAAGGTCATTTCACACCCCTGCTCTCCAGGGAAGCTCTTTAGACCTAGTCAAGTGAGTCTAGCACTGTAAATTCAGATTCTGCTTGGCATAGGTGGCAATGAAGTCCCTGCATCTGTCCTGGTTGATAAGTTTGCGCCAGAAAGGCATTTCTTGACTCCAGAGAACCACTGGCCAAAGTGGTCCTAGCGACCAGATCCATTTGGGTTAATGGGAGTCCAATATTGAGGCCCTAGCACCAAGGACTCTGGAGAACCGCTTGCCCAAAGTGATTCTGTGTCCACCTTGTGCTGTACAGAGGTCCCTGGATCCATCTGAATTTGGTAGCAAGGATCCAGCACTGTCATCTCTGGAGAACCAACTTGGTTTTGTGAGCAACATGGACAGATGAAAGTTCCTGGATCTGCCAATTCAACCAAGACAAGTGCTGAGGGTTAGATCAGTCAAAGTGGCATTGAGGTCTCCAGATCCATCTGAGCTGACCAAGTCCAATGCTGAGGACTTGGCACCATTGTGCTTAATATAAGCATCACTGCAGTTCCTGGATTCCTCTGTGTCAGGTAGGGTTCTGTACAGTTATTTTTTAAGAACCATCTGCTAAAGTGGTTCTATGGCGCTGATATAAATAGCACCAAAGGTTTTTGGTAAATAATTTTTAAATAATGATTAAGAAAATGAAAAATTTCAATTTAAAAGCTCCATGACAGTTTGGCAGAAAAGGGTCCATTTCAAACCACGCAAAACAGACACAACTCTGAAATTTTTTGTGAAACAGTTTTTCTGATTTTCCATCCTTTTTCTAATGGTAATTTATTATAAAATAAAAGGGAAACTGACTATTTGGGTTTTGTTGTCCCAGAGGAAAGAAAAAAAAAAAACCCTCCAGATAGAGAAATTAATTTGATGAACATTCAGTTATGATAACGTGTTTTAATACGCATATAGAAGCTTTTCTGTAGTAGTACGATTTTTTTTTTTTTTTTAACCTGACTGTCACTATTAATCCTTTCTTTGGCAAATTAAAATTGGTTTTGGTCATGAGGCTCAGTTCCAGTGACTGCAAAGCTTCCCTGAAGTCACATGATTTTGCTAAAGCATTTTTCAAAATAACACAACTTTGCATGGTGCTTTACTGTCATGGAGGGATACTGCTGGGGAGCTGCAGGGTTATTTTCACATCTGAACTCTGGAATGTAGCCCATCCACATACTGAACAGTCTGTGGAAGGCTTTTTCCACTCATCTGCATCCAAAAGACCTAGTGTCCTGAACTTGGAACCATTGTTCTTCTGTTAAGTACAAGAAAGGCTATTCATGCAGTGTTATTGCTGAGATTTCCCCCCATTAACTGTCTGTGCAATAAGACCAGGAGTACTTGTGGCACCTTAGAGACTAACAAATTTATTAGAGCATAAGCTTTCGTGGGCTAAGGTGCCACAAGTACTCCTGTTCTTTTTGCGGATACAGACTAACACGGCTGCTACTTTGAAACCTGTCTGTGCAGTAGCACCCTCTGGTGTTCTGAGAACTGGCTGCTGTTTTTCCTAATCTTCAAATATTACTCTTGATTACCCATGTAGCTTCTGCTTAAGATGCATTGTTCTCTTGTTTCTGGTTTTTGGTCTTGGTAATGAAATACCTAGTTACTAGACATGTGGGCTGAGCATAGGACTGGGAATCAGAACCTCCTGAATTACAAGCCCATCTCTCTCACACACACACTTTTGCTGGCCTAGGGCAAAAGATCTAAAGGTAATGAGTCTGCAGAGAGGGGAAAATACTATGTTTGTGCCTTTTTCCCTCCCACTACACTGATGCATAAAGAAAGCCAGAAAGCTTATTAATTTGTTCTTATGTTTAAATTTCGGGTATGTTAAGTCTGGTGTTCCTGTCCTTTGCTGCAAGATTTTTGGGGAGCCTCAGATTTATGGGTTGTGAGTTGTTTCAACCCTAAATTGAAGAAGTGGGGGTGCTACATTATTAAGAAAGGACTTTTTCTAGACATTATTTAAAAAAAAAAAAAAGCCCAGACCCAATATTTTTCCTTGGCAGCTCACCACTAACCTTTGAGGTTATAAAATGGGGTTAATAAATCTGCACCTAATTGGGGCAGGGTGAAGATTAATTAGGTGAAAATGATTATAAAGTGTTTTGAAGATGGAGCTGAATAAATGCAGTTCTGTTCGCCATTGGTCAGGGCAGAGAGTGTTTATGTATGTTTCTAAAATACTGTATGCATTTATAGTCCAATACAAATGTTTGATAATATTAATAGAAATATTTTATTGATAGGCTTGGTAGTATTCAATTTTTATCATCAGTTTGATGGAAAATATCAATGTTTGTTTTTAAACTTTTTTTCTATTTTTATCAATTAAAATTTTCACTTGTGCAAAATTATGGGTTTTAAGAATTTTTAAATTTTTGTGTGTGTTGATTTGAATTTTCAAAGTTGTGAGAAATTATGGAGGGGCAGATAATTATTTAATGACTAGACACAGATTCAAAAACTTAAAGTTTATAACAATTAAAACAGATTTTCAACATCATGTCAAAATATATAAAGTAAATATCTTTAAATCAAACTGTAGTAAGTTCTGAAGCAGCATTTTTCTTTCTTTGGAAATATTTTTAGGTCAGTTTGTGTGTGTATGGTGAAATCGATGTTTACTGATATTTACCAATACAAATCTAAACCTTCCTAGCCTATTTATATAGCACAACGGATGTGTGACAGTTCATGGGGAGGTGATTTGGGTCACTGTGAACAGTTCCTATTAATACAAAAACATTCTTCTCTGTTTGATGGTTTTGTAATGTGAAGCTGGGGAAACCACCAAACTCACTATTTTACTTGGTACCTAATGATTTGGACTGAAATCTCAGATGAGACCTATATACAATGAGCACTCCATTTCCCATGTGACTTTAAGAACACATAGTCACCTTTGAATTGGAGGTTCCTAGTTTGTCTTAACACTTTGCAATATCAGCGTGCATATCAGGCTTTCCTCTGTCCAGCCCTATTGCGCTCAAATGGTACTTCAAAGGGTAATAGTCCAAATTAAATGTCTCAGATGAATTTAAGCAGATAAGTCTGCCCATGTGGTGGTGGTAAGAAATTTATAGAAGCTAATCTGATACTGCAGCTTTATAGAATTTTAATGAATAACTTCTCTGTTAAATAGTAGTAGATATCAAAGTGATTCAGGGTTCAAAGTTCTACCACATCTTTCACTTGGGATAAAGTTTCCATCATCTCTATAGAAAATTAGTGATCTGGAAAGAATATGATGGTGTTATGGTAATGATGCAGTAGTTATGGCTGAGATAGTATTTTCATTTCAAATGTGTATTTGATCATTGTAACTTTCTCAGACTATTAAGCTCTTGGTCTGAAATATGTTATGCTTGGCCTCAGCTCAGAGGGGTGCATATGTGGATATGTGTTTATTGGTGGCAGATGTGTTAGGATGAGACACTTAAATGTAGGTATGTGTTTCATTTCCAGATAAAAATATACAGTGACCTCTCTATAAAGCAGGGGTTGGCAACGTTTGGCACGCGGCTCGCCAGGGTAAGCACCCTAGCGGGCCGGGCCAGTTTATTTACCTGCTGATGCGGCAGGTTCGGCCGATCGCGGCCCCCACTGGCCGCAGTTCGCCGTCCCGGGCCAATGGGGGCGGCGGGAAGCGGCGCGGGCGAGGGATGTGCTGGCCGCGGCTTCCCGCCACCCCCATTGGCCCGGGACGGCGAACTGCGGCCAGTGGGGGCCGCGATCGGCCGAACCTGCCGCATCAGCAGGTAAATAAACTGGCCCGGCCCGCTAGGGTGCTTACCCTGGCGAGCCGTGTGCCAAACGTTGCCGACCACTGCTATGAAGAATACTTTCGGGGCAGGAACTGGACAGAGAAGAAGCATGACTTTAATGCAGTATAACCCATTGTCAATATCTATTATAGCTAAACCAAACCATTCATTTATCAGTGAGAGGACATGTTTCTGACTGTTGTGTAGTAGCCAGGAATGACCACATGACATATATAAAACACCAACCCCTTGAATAAGGAATCTTTAACTGTGCCAGAGGTTTACGAGCACCAGGACTCCCAAGAGGCCAGCTCTGTAGAGTTGTCCAGCTGTCATAAAGTTTAGTATGACTGCTGCCATACTTATAAAATACATTTTGTGGGAAAACAAAATATTTATTGAATCTTGCTGACATCAGCATACTTGCTATCACTCTACACTGCCCTGAAGCCCTATAGTCTTCTCTTTGTCTTAGAGGAACGTAGGATGTTTCAAGGGTTACATGCTGAGGTCAGGGCACTGTGAGTGCTCAGTACATTTGAAATTAGGCCACTTATTCGGGTGCTCAATGTGGATGTAGGCTCAGAACTTAGCATAAGTATATATATAGGTATATGTGCGCGCGCGCACACACACACACACACACCCACCCACCAGGATATTCAAATGTAAGGGAGGCTTAACCAGCCTTTGCTCTTCTTCTCTGTGTGTGCATTACAGCATGCATTCATTACAAGATCACACAACATGGGAAGTAAATAATAAAATACTGTGAAACCTGTTTGAAGCAACCACTCAGAGGATTGCCTGTTGTAGACGGGCCTTGGTACAAGTTTCACTGTAATGGAAAGAAGCTGACCTTTTACTGTACCACTTCTCCAGCAAGACAACATAACTAAATAGAATGTTTGTACTGTTGTGTTGAAATTGCATATTTCCTGTACAGCCTTAAATAAACCTGCAAAATTCTGCATGTTGGGGGATCATGGAATGAAAGATCCAGTTGTACATACAGGGGGCAGACTTCAGGTTTATGATTCTTCTGCAGTTAAAATTTCAACCTTTATATTGCAGTTAATGTAAAACGAATATATGTCTGTATATTGCTTTCCTCTAAAGCTGTCTGACTGTTTTCAATTTAGGCCTCTCAGAAGAAAACCATCATTATTAAAAAAAACATGTGACAGACACCTTAGCTAGAATGCCATTTAAACTGAACTCTCAAATTGTTACAGTGAAATTCTGTGAATTGGTTTTGGGACACTGTATATCCTAACATAGGTTTAGAAATATATTCTAATAAATAAATTAAAGCCCGAATGCTTTCTTGCACTGAGATACCCTCAGCACAGAAGTGAGGGGATGTGGCATATTTACACAAACACTTAGTTTGGAGCAAGCTGGGGTGAAAATCTACCTTGCATTAGCGTGCCGTGTTTTATGTGTCTGTGTTTGCCTTGCTGCTGCATGCTAAAAGTTCCCTAGTGTGCATTGATCTACTTCCATTTCAAAGCAAGGTAGATCAAACCACACTGGACAACTTTCGATGCACATTAGCAGGGCCCATACAGACACTTCAGGCTTGTCTATGCTGCCTTGCAGTTCAGACTATGGGGTTGTGAAAAAATAGTGAGCATTAAAGTGCTGCGCTGTAGCTCTGCTGTGTGGACACTGCAGGTGCAAACTAAAAGTTCCTAGTTCATGTTAACATAGTTCTTGTCAAACTGGTCTACATTAATGCGAACTAGAAACCCTTTAGTTTGCTGGCACAGCATCCACATAGGGGAGTTATAGTGCAGCACTGTTCGCATTGCTATTCGTATCCTCATCGCCCAAACTGAGGGCCAGTGTGGACATAGCCCTAGTGTTTGGGTAGTGCAAGGTAGGTTTACATCTACAGTTGCCGCAAACTGAGGCTACGTCTACACTAAGGCGGGGGGGGGGAGTCGATTTAAGATACGCAAATTCAGCTACATGAATAGCGTAGCTGAATTCGACGTATCTGATCTGACTTACCCCGCTGTGAGGACAGCGGCAAATGGACTGCCGCGGCTCTCCCGTCAACGACGCTTACTCCTACCTGGGCTGGTGGAGTACGCGCGTCGATTTGGGGATCGATTTTCACGTCCCGACGAGACGCAATAAATCGATCCCCGAGAGATCGATTTTCTACCGCCGATCCGGGCGGGTAGTGAAGACCAGCCCTAAGTGTTCCTAGAGGCTAGCAATCAGAGGGCTAGTTAGAGGCCCCTGATTCTCTGAGCCCATCTGCCCCAGTTCCGTTGTATGATAGAGAAGCCTAGTATCTGCTCTAATATACACCAACTGGAATGGTCCCCAGAGATTATGCCAGTAGAGGATTGCTGGTTCTGTGGCAGCTGAGCGCTCCCACAGGCTGTGGGAATTATCAGCTGACAAGATCCGGCTGCTTTTCCAGCTCTGTTATGCATTGTTATGCAGGAGATATTTTTAGGGCACTAATTGTCATAGTATAATCTGCACCACCTTGATATTTTTAGAACAGCAGATATCGAAGATATGGGATGTATTTGGGCACAGATTTAAAAGTATCTGGATCATTTAGAATATCTTCTTTCAATGAGAAATGTACGTGTAACGTTAAAACTTCTGGAACAGACTTCAACACTAGGTCAGGACACTTTTTCAGTGAAAGTAAAATGTCTCAATATACTTTAAATTCAAGACAGGTTTAAGTGGTTCTTTGACTTTTTTCTTAAGCTTCTTAGGGTTTGTGACATTTTTAGGTTCTTGGTATACATTATAAGTCCCCATTTTCAGAGCTTGGTAACCAAAGAAAAAATATTGTCCGCTCTCAAACTTTGTTTTTGGTGACTGGCTGTTGGAAGAATTTGTTCCTCTGATATAAGTGGTAGATTCATTGCTTTTCTTTGAGGAAAGTAGTGTTGTGGGGTTTTTTTGCTGTTCTTGATAAATTGTGGATTAAAGGAAAAATGCAGTTGTAATAAATAAATGGCTTTTTTTTGTTTTTAAATGAGACGTTTAAGCCTGATGCTTGCCTGATGTTAAAAGGGAACTAATTAGGTATAATGTAATACTGTTTACATAACCACTTTTGTTGGATTCTAATAGATCTGAGGTTTAACTTTATTAAAGTCAATGGAAGAATTTCAATTAATCTGATTTTAAAAATATAATGGTTACCTTGATTCATTTAGGTTCCTGCTGTGTCTGGATTTTAGCAAGGGTCAGATGGGAACATGAGAGGATTAGGGGATAGCTTGTTCCTACCTACAGTTGGGAGGATCAGGCAGAGAAAAACACCAGAGTTATTCTTGTAACTTGAGAAATTCTCCCTCACAGGTAAAGAAAAAAGCAAATAGGATGTATAGTAATAAAGATACAGTCAATGAATATAAGCAAGGTATTGTTTACAATCACAGAACAGAAAAAGTCCATCTAAATATAGAGTACATAATCCTCCCACAACTGCTCTGTGCTATCTGTTATTTGCACACCTCCACACCAAATGTGGTTGCATTTCAGTGGTGTGTATGTATATATAGTTCAAAGTGTTGTGGTATGTTTTTTCAATGAAAAATAATTGTATGAATGTAAAATAGGTAGTTTTAGTTATACAACCTGTGTGTAGGTTTTTATAGAGCACAATTTATCTTTACTTACGTATTTCCTTATTTATTCGCATATTATCTCATCACCATAGGCTTGTGATTTGCTTCTGGTTTTTGTTTTTCTATAAACACAATGCCATTGATTGATACATAACTGGCTACAAATAATTTAGGGACAAGGTAATTTGGAATTAGAATATCTGTCCTGATTCTGGAAACCTGGCACCTAATATAGATCAATCCCATTAACAGAATAATTCTAACTTGTTTTCTGTTGACTTTAATGTTGGCTGTCACTTACTTTTAAGGTGTGATATATGGTAATACTGTTTCACACTTTTGTGTCATTAATTTCAAAATGCTGATTGATTTGCCCTTGCTCTATTTAAGAATGTTCTGCTTTTTTAATCTTCTAAAGATTTAATTTCTGTAGCCAGATTAAATTGATGGAGTACAGCTTCTTTTCCAGCATTTGTTTCATATTTAATCTGCTACAGTTTTCACTGTGCTAATGCACTAATAGTAATAAAACTCTTCAAAACTAGATTGTAACTCAGACACTTCTCACAAATACATATTTTTCTACATCCTCCTAAAACTGGTACTAAACAGAATTAAAAGTTAAATCCAGTCAAGTTTCAGGGTTCTCTGGGTGGGAAACATTGTGGTAGGAAATATGACTCATAAGGACATCATAATTAATGAAATGGAGTTGATGCTGGCTATGCTAAAACAGCATGTCTGTTGCTTCCCATCTCATTTTTTATTTAGCTGTGCATGCCTTACTACCTTCTGATTAGTCTAGAGTGCTCTGCAGCCAAAACTCTTGGCTATTAAAGTGTTTAAAATTGTAAGCTAGTCAATGTTTCAACTGCCTAAAACAGAAGGGTGGGGACTCATTCTATATTTCCCTAATTTTTTTTTCCTCCAGGCTTTTTGCTTTCAGGGCCTTGGATATTACCTACTGGTAGTTCTGCTTGACAGCTCACATAATGCAGATGAAAAGAACATGCTCATTCAGTACTCTTCATCTGCCTGGAAAACTGGATGAGAATCTCACTCCCACTTCAGCCCCTTTTACACAGGGTAAAGGGGCCGGAGCAGCATAAAGAAACTCTAAAAGCTGCAGACCTGGCCTGGGGAGAATTCCTTGGTTCAGAAATTGAAGCAGACAGCCACACGCTGTTCTCTGGAGACTCTTTTTGCAAGGACAGGCTCTGAGGGTTGGAAGGCTGTGTTGGGGTTAGGATCACAGCAGATAGTACTGTAGAGATCATGGGGAGGCTGCCATAACTTAGACACTCTAAATCAGGGGTTCTCAAACTGGGGGTCATGACCCCTCAAGGGGTCATGAGGTTATTACGTGGGAGGTTGTGAGCCATCAGCCTCCATCCCCAAGCCCTGCTTTTCTTCCAACATTTATAATAGAGTTAAATATAAAAAATGTGTTTTTAATTTATATGAGGGGTATCACACTCAGAAGCTTGCTGTGTGAAAGGGGTCACCAATGCAAAATTTTGAGAACCACTGCGCTAAATGATGTTGGGGGATTCTCCATAGCTGCTCTGGATAGCCCCAAACCAGTAGGGTGTAAGATTGGTTTAAAGCCACCTGAACCTCTACCTCTGGGTTGTAAGTTCTGTGTTGTGCCTCTAAGATGCATAGTTCAGAATCTCACTTCTTTTCTTTAATGTCTGTCTGGACCATAAGGCAATCAAGATGCTAAGAACAAGTTTCACTTGGTCCTGTGCACGGATATGCAAAACTTTGCTATTTCAGTAACAATTTTAGAACCTTTCTTTTGGTACTAGCTTTGAATCATCCGTTAGCATCTTAATAGTATGTTGACGTCAAGCATTTTAAATTATAAACATAGATTTACATCCGCCATTAGTGAAAATTATAACTTCGGGTTGGGATACTTTTGTATTCGGTGTCCATGAATCTATTGGCAGGGAACATATATACAGTAGTCGAAATAGTGTTTGGGAGGGTTGGGAGCGAGAATACAGGTATTGCATAGTTGTGTTATGACATTTCAACTTGTGAGATTGATTACTCAGCATTTTACAACTTGTGAATGGTTTATGGTGGATCATACTTATTTGGTGAAATATAGCATATATCATGCTGTCCACTACAAAGGATAGTGAATGTGGAATAATGTGTTACCAGCTTTTAAAATGTAAAACAAGCGGTACACAATACTTAGTGTTTGGGCTCTGTTGACTGACTGGAAATGGAATTGCACTTTTTTGTTTTTATGGTTAATGGGTTAAAATAGTGTTTGTAGGTTGCTTGAGAAGGAGTTATCTTTGAGATATGAGTTTTGAAATGATTTCCACTTCAGCTGATGGATGGCATAGTGGAACCACATACCTAATAGCAGAAAAGTTAAGGGCTCAATCCTCCTTTCGTTGAAGTTAATAGTAACAGGACTGGGCCTTTATTGCACAGTTTAGGTCTAGTTGAACGGGGCTGAATCAATTTGCAAAGTTTTGGAGAATTAATTTTTAATTACAAAGAAGGCAGAGATGAATGTTGCTGTTAAATAGTAGCTTTATTTTTCTGAACTTGCAAAACAGCAGGTAAATATGACAGTTTTTAATGTTTGAGTGGTAAGTTACATTGATGGCCAGCATTTTTCTGGGCTTGTGCTTTATTTTCACAATTGATTTATTTATAACTGTAATTCAGACCTGAAGGAGAGTGAACGACAGTTTTCCAAAATAGCCTTATGAAAAAGTTATGGCAGGGCAGTTTCAGAACACACATCATTTCAAAATATGCAATAACAGCTGAAAAATCACCCACATAAATTCTATATATATATTTTTCCTGAGTTTAGCATTGGCTTTTATTGCAATGGTTTTCAAGTTTACCTTTTATTAAGTTGGCTGTCAGTCAGCCCCAATCTGTCTTGAATTCGCTGTTTTTTATATAAATGTCTCCCAATTTGTATCAGAGCTGTTTATTTCCTCTCCCTGGATGTATGACTTTATGAATACTGAATAGCCCCTGGTTGCAAGCAATTAATTGTTCTAATATCTCAATATTATTTTGTTTCTGTCTTCCTGTGTTACCTATATCTCTAGCCTGTTGTCAACAAATCTGATCATGGTTGATAGCAGTTTAACAAAATATTTTAAAATCTGGGAAGGGAGAACTCTATATCCAACTTTAAAGCTAGGTAGCCAGCATGATTAAAAACAACCATGACTTACAAGTACAAGTAAAGTAACTAACCCTAGAAGATTAGAGGAAGAGACTCTTTGTTCTCCAAATTGCAAACCATTATCTTTTAAAGTAAATGAAATATTCTAGTTTAATTATTGCTTGCCTTGTTCTTAAGAAGCTGTGGTTGATTTTGCTTCTGTAGTTTCATGAGCTGGATGTGCAATAATCACAATCTTTTCATTTTATTTTTAAAATGTTTCTGGCAGTCTTTAAGCGCTGGATATTTTTCACTCCTTAATGTAACAATTTTTTCATCTTGTTTAGACTTTCTCTTTCAGGTTATGCTAAGTGTTTTTTCAACATAGCTATTAAAGGGATCAAAGAAATTTATCAAAATGAACTATTGTCTGCTTTTGTATTTATAAATGCATGAGGAAATTATTAATTGGGTGTGACTTTTAGGAATTAGGGCTCATTGGAGAGAAAGAAAGGGAAATAGACTTTTGGCGCTCCGAGTCTGTGATTTCCTTGTTACCAGTTTTTAATTATTTTTTTCAGGTACATGCGGGGTCGTTTAACATACGATCAAATTAATGGAGTAGTTCAAGATTTGAATAAAGCAGTGGTTAGCAAATATAAGATCTTACATCAGCCAATGAAATCTATGAGCTCTGCTGTCAGAAATCTCTACCACAGATTCTTGGAAGAAGAAACCAAGGATACTAAAGGTATTATTTTTTTAATTTATGCGTGTATTTATAAAACTTTCATTCTTCTTTGAGTGCTTGCTCATATCCATTGTATGCTAGGTATGTGCATGCCACGTGCACAGTTGCCAGAGATTTTTCCCTTAGTGGTATCTGTAGTACTGGCTCAGCGGTATGAGGGGTGCCGCCAGCTCCACACCCTCTCAGTTCCTTCTTACTGCCTGTAACAGTTGCTTGGCGATCACCTCAGCCAGAAGGGTCTCTGAGATCAAAGTCCTGACATCAGAACCCCCTTATATGGTGTTCTTGAAGGACTAGGTCCAGCTGCGCCCTCATCCGACCTTCCTATCAAAGGTGGTGGTGTAATTCCCCCAAAACCAGGACATTTTTCTGCCTGTATTCTTTCCAAAACCTCACAAGACCGCTGAGGAACATCAGCTCCATACATTGGGTGTTAGGTGGGCCCTGGCCTTCTATATCGAAAGGACTACACTCTTCAACCAGTCTACTCAACTCTTTGTGGCAGTGGCGGAAAGGATGAAAGGGCTGCCGGTGTCATCCTAAAGAATCTTGTTCTGGATAACTGCATGTATCTGGGCTTGCTACAAGCGGGCAAAGGTTCTGCTTCCAGCCATTGTGACTGCTCATTCCACGAGAGCTCAGGCTTCATCAGCGGCGTTCCTCGCGCAAATACCAATCCAGGACATCTGCAGAGCCACAACATGGTCATTGGTTCATACCTTTGCATCCCACTACGCCATCACCCAGCCCATGATAATGCCAGTTTCAGAAGAGCGGTGTTGCAGTCAGCACGTCCATAAATTCTAAGCCTGCCTTCGATGGTACTGCTTGTGAGTCACCTAGCATGGAATGGACATGAGCAAGCACTCGAAGTAAAAACGGTTACTAATTTTTTGTAACTGTTGTTCTTTGAGATGTGTTGCTCCTGCTCATTCCATGACCCTCCCTCCTATTCCTCTATCGGAGTTATCGGCAAGAAGGAACCGAGAGGGTGCAGAGCTGGCAGGACCCCTTATACCAGTGCATACGTGTATGGCTCCAGGGGGTGTTAGAGCCGGTCCTACGGATACCACTGAGAGAAAAATATCCAGCAGCGGTGCACACGGTGTGCACACACCTAACATGGAATGGACATGAGCAGCACCTCTCAAAGAACAACAGTTATGAAAGATTAGTAACCCGTTTTTTATCAGAGCATCTGGATGTTGTAGCAGAAATGTACAAGAAAAGGGGAAAGGTTTTCTTAAGTGACTAGTGATTTTTGGGTGCCTTCATTTTTTGGTGGTCCAACTTGAAACACCTTAAAGGGGCCTTATTTTCAGAAGGTAGATGCTCATTGGTTCTGATAATTAGGCCTGTCTAAGAATTTTCAGTTTGGGTGCTCCAAAATTGAAGCATTCAAAATCTCTAGTCACTTTTGAGACTCTTGGACATGCTATAAAGCAGTCTCAGATGGTGAGTGTCTAAACTAATAAATTGCAGATATGCCAAGATGGTTAATATTCTGTGCACAGTCACCATACTTGGACTTAGGGGAACTCATCTGACAATGCCCTGCTGGCACCCTCAGGCACTATCCACAGCAGAAGACCAGCAAGTCTTACCTGCCTCAATGGGACATGGGTAGAAAGGGGATTTCTCAAATAACTGGGTCCCAGACCATTAAGGACTCTCAATTTGTAATCAGCATATATTACACCCTCCTTATGAGAGGAGATTCCAAGAGCTTGGCTTGTTTTGCCTAATCAAAAGAAGGCTATGGCGAGGTACAATTGCCCTCTATAAATACATCAGAGGGATAAATACCAGGGAGGGAGAGGAGTTATTTAAGTTAAGTGCCAATGTGGACACAATAACAAATGGATATAAACTGGTCATTAACAAGTTTAGGCTCAAAATTAGACCAAGGTTTCTAATTATCAGAGGAGTGAAGTTCTGGAACAGCCTTCTAGGCTGGGGAAACAATGGGGACAGAAACCTAACTGGCTTCAAGACTGACCTTGATAAGTTTATGGAGGGGATGGTATGATGGGACTGCCTACAATGGGATGAGGCCCATCAGTGACTGCCAGTAACAAAAATCCCCAATGGCCAGAGATAGGATAGTAGATGGAGAGTGCTCTGAATTACCACAGAGAATTCTTTCCCAGGTATCTGCCTGCTGGGTCTTGCCCATATGATCGGGGTCTAACAGATCGCCATATTTGGGGTCGGGAAGGAATTTCCTCCCAGGTCAGATTGGCAGAGACCCGGGGCCTGGGTCACTTGCAAGTTTCAAATAGTGTAAATGGTGAATTCTTTGTAACTTGAAGTCTTTAAACCATGATTTGAGGACTTAAGTAACTCAGTCAGAGGTTAGGGCTCTATTACAGGAGTGGGAGGGTCAGATTCTGTGTGCTGCAATGTGCAGGAAGTCAGACCTAAACCCAAGGTTGTGAGTTCAATCCTTGAGGGGACCATTTAGGGATCTGGGGCAAAAATCTGTCTGGGGATTAGTCCTGCTTTGAGCAGGGGATTGGACTAGAATAATTCACTAGATGACCTCCTGAGGTCCCTTCCAACCCTGACATTCTATGACCACGATGGTTCCTTCTGATCTTAAAGTCCATGAGTCTATGAGAATAGGCAGCCAGCATAGAACCAAGTTATCATGATGTGACCAAGGGATCCCTGGGTGTCAATGGGCTGAGGGCACGGTGGATGCATAGAGTTTTACAGGGATCCCCTGCGTCGGATATATGCATAATAATTTACTGAAGGGTGCCATGTAACGTCCCTACTGAGAGCCCGTAGTCAGAAGTTGTCATAATTGTTGTAAAGTGTATGTACAGATAATATTAAGGAGTTATGTATCTATACTAAAAATTATGTTCTTAAGCTCTTGGAGTTAAGGCAGATCACGAGGAGGTGACATACCTTGGAAATGTTCCTTTCAGGCAGGAGGTAACAGACACCTATCTCTTTGTCTGGTCATTTGAGTATTGTGTATTATATGACTCTCACTGTATGCCTATCTGCATACGGAGGCACAGGCAAAATAAGAGATTGTGAAAGCTACAAGAAAGGAAATCTACAAGATGAAACAAACACAGTTGTGTCCAGTTTATGAGTAAAGACAAAGGGTGGGACTAGTATATCTTGGGGGGAAAGAAACATACTGAATTGTTCACCTAGGAGACAAGCTGACAACATGTCTGTTAATTATTAACCAATCAGGATGCTTTTACTATGTTGTTAACCATTTAAGTTACCAACTTGCACTAAGTTATTACTTTATTTGCTTTGAGAATGATAAATAAATAAATAAATGTGTGTGTATCTATAAATGGCTCTTTTGGGTAATATTGATTGCTGATTTGGCTCCTGTACCAGTGAGGTCTGAGTATCACTGATTTAGTTAATAAAGTCTGGGCTTTAGAATGCATGTTATGATTTTATTTTATATGTAAACAAATGGTTGTTTCCAATACTTCTGCTTGCTATTAGAATCATAAAAATGTAGGACTGGAAGGGATCTTGATAGGTCATCTAGTCCAGTCCCCTGCACTGAGACAGGGCTAAGTATTATCTAGATCATCCCTGACAGGTGTTTGTCAAAATCTGCAATGATGGAGATTCTACAGCCTCCCTAGACAATTTGTTCCAGTGCTCATATATCCTTACAGTTAGGAAGTTTTTTTCCTAATGTCTAACCTAAAACTCCCTTGCTGCAGTTTAGGCCCATTGCTTCTTGTTCTGTTCTCTGCTTATACCTGATTTCACTATAAACCTATCTAAGTTCTGTGGGTTAAGTGAAGTGGTGATATGAGGTGTAACTGGTAAACTAGGGTCTTTGGAAGCAGCAAATCTGTGTCAAGAAACCAGGGGCTGGATGCTCCAGGGAGATGCTCAGAGGGCTTGGTGGTTGGAATGTGCCAATCACTAACCTGTAGAGTGACAGCAGGGCCTGCAAGGCCTAGAGGGGAGTGCTTGTGTTGTCTGTAGCCAGTGAAGTTGAGGAGCTGACCCCCTGGCAGTCACAGAAAAGGGTACTTCTGGGAAGTGTCACACGTCATCCTAGCAGCCCCTCAAGTCTTTACCAGCAGAATCTCCAGAGTCCTCAATAATCTATCCGGAGGTGACAAAGGTATAGATGGCAGTAGTGAAGTCTGCTTCTGAGGAGACAGAGCATCATTCACTGGATAACCTTAAATGAAAACAGGCCCTACTAGTCACTGCAGATACAGTTTCTGGGCGTCCAGAAATGGACAAGGATCGAATGTTTGCTGCAGTGCCTATCAGCAGTGACTCAGACACATGTATTGTTTGGTTATTTTGTTTTTTAAAAATACCTAATCAAACAATAGACCTTCAGTCCCAACATGCTGTGCAGTAGACTTTGCTGAGTAACCATGTAATCTCTTTGCTTTAACCCTTGACCTGTCTTACTCCTTTGTTGCATCATGACATAAATTTAGCCCAATCTGGCAAATACATTCAGCACCCATGTAGTTGTAGTTGCAGAATTGGGGCCTTAGACTGTAAACTCTTCTGATTAGGCCACATAATCCTATTTGTATTTGCACTGCCTGGTGGACTTCTTTATCCAGCAATATCTAGAAGTATTATTTAGAATAAAGGATTTGTGGTCTGGCTGGATAGTTTCACATTTCAATTTCCCCATAAAAAGCTTCCAGTGCAAACAGGTATAGCAACAGATATTCTTCATCTTCATGTTGTGCTAAAGAAATAAACTGTCTTGCTGGATACTGCAGTTTAATTTAGAATTTGATGTATAAACTGAATTTGAATATGTGACTATAAATAGCTTTTATGACTAAAGTAACATTCTATAAATTCTGGCCTCAATCTGTAACAAAAACTGATTTAAGACAGAAGTGAGCTTGAACCACAAAACAGATCTGGAAAGTCAATGGCTAGAATACAATGGCTTTATGGAAGAGGTTGGACTGTCATGTGAACCTTATAAAATACACCCTTCTGTTCTACTGAGTTCAGTGTAGGACTAAAATGAAGCAAAATGTCTGCATGGTTTACAATATGGTCTTAATTGTAGCCACAGATTTTTTAAGATATATAGCACTGTGCATCTCTAGTTCAGTGTTTGACAAATCATTTCAAACAGCAGCAGCTGTACAGTTTCAGTGACAGAAAATCATGTTTACCTCCAGCATTTAATTTTAGAAAATGGTCAGGAACAGAACTCTTATGACAAAGTGTGATGCCAGTGCACCACTTGGGAGCTGCCTGAATGTATATTTCATCACCAAGGTGAAGTGATGGTGGAAAAAGATTGGGGTGTTACATTTTGAAATGTTAAATTAATCCTATAAAATATCTGTTTCCATCTCAATGTGGTATGTTTGTTTTCCAGGTGAATTTTTTATCGTGGAGGCTGATATAAAAGAGTTCACACAACTGAAGGTGGATAAGCGCTTTCACAGCATTCTGAACATCCTCCGGCATTGCCAAAGAGTGCGGGAAGTCCGTGGTGCACGACTCGTCCGTTACGTTATCTGCTAATATGGTTTTGGACTTGATTTTGCCCAGGATGAAGGGCATAAATATTTTGTTAGGCATAAGGATTTGTTTGCCTTCAGAAAGTCGGAAGACACTATACATAGAAATTCCCTGCTTTGAATTATTATAAGTCTGCTTTCATGTGCATTCATTCTCCAGGATTAGAAACATCTAACGGTCTTGAAATGTTTAAAGTTGTTTTGATTTGAATTGTTGAGTTAGGCTACTGTCGTTTGATTCCGGTGTCTTGTACTGGCCTTTACTCCCATTATAAATAACCAATCCAAGGTAGAAATGAATGTAACTGACACCCCAATGGTTGCAGTGGTTTCATGCGGTTGTCAGGTAGATGTCTTAGCCACTGTACAAGTGGTGGCCTGAAAAACTGCATTCTCAGCAGTGTAATACCGCTTTTTTGTTTATAAAATGGAGATTGTCCTGAACAATGGATAATTGTTTGGGGGTATGCATTTCATTTTGTTAATGCATCAAACTGATTTCCATTATTCCACTTTTTGTACAATCTTTTTCTTCTAACCCTAAAGTTGTTTTGAGGGTTTCCAAAATGAGCCAGGCATGCAGCTCTGAAGTGGATAAATGCTTCCAAACTTGATGGTGATGGTTCCATAATCTATTGGTTTTTCACATTTCATCAGTCAGATTTCTTCTTCAGTCCAACCCATTTAATCAAAACAAATACTAGAACCATGATAATTTTGGCTTCTATTTTGAAAATATTTAACACTGAGAGTTCTTATTCTAGAACATTGCTTACCCACTAGCTTCTATATAACCAATCTTAGAATAGATTTTGTTTTTGCAATAAATTCCAATGTTGCAGGCAGTTAAAGATGTTTTTGTTTGACGGAAGTTTTGACAAAGGTTATTTTCCTTCCTTGGGTTATACTAACTGTTATACTAACCAACTAGTCTAAAACAGCTTTTTTTGTATGTTGCCAGTAATAATGAGATAGTTTAATGAGCGGAAGACCCTGACTGAACCTTGAACTATTGAAAGGTCAATAAAGAAGGCTGGGTAAGTGCTCAATAGGGCTGGATTTGTTTTAGTCTTTTACCGTCTGAGACTCTGATACTGACATGATGAGATCCAAGCTGTAGTCTCCATTCTGCATAATACTTGAATGAATGTTATGTGTGGGTCAACACAAATGCCATAAGTGGAAAGAGTGCACAATCTGAATTTCAGTTTGAGTAGCTGTCAAATGGGTCCATCTGTTGTCTTCTTAAAAGTTTAGTGTACATGAAGTGAACCAGGGAGATCTGGCTTCATAGATCATTGGTTTAATTCTTACTGGTTTTCAAAAGCTTTAATGATTTTCTCTCTGAATTTCTAGTGTCTTCTGAATTTTTGATAAACTTTAGTCTCTGCACTTGAGAATTTGTAGTGATTGTGACATTATTTGGCTAGCACAGGTGCAGCTCCTTGGGTGCTAGCAATGGTGGAAACATTAGTGTAGGCTCGACCTGTTTAGAGTAAAACAGGGACTGTTTCTTTCTTCTGTATAGTACTATGTCCACTGGGCCCCAGCACAGGCTATGCTCTCATCTGCTTTACACTGTTCTATGAGCACAAAGCAGCCCTAAACCCAACAGCCTTCTCCCTAGACAATCTCCCCGGTATAGGGATAGTTCTCTAGGTTATCAAAGGGTCACCATAGTGGCTTCTACATCACCCTGACTTGTGACTGCTGGTGTAGGTGGTGCGCCTAAAAAAGGGCGCATGGGTAGGCTATTTTGTGCCCTAGATCTGTTGGCAGCTGGTACAGCTTAGAATAGCCTAAAGAAGTCCTTTTAGTCCATGCCAGCGGACCCGATAGTGTAATCCTACAAACAGATGGGGTAGTGCCTTAGAAGTAAGCCTATAATCAAAAGGATTTTTTAAAATTTAAATTAATGTTTAACATGTAGTTCCCAGCCCTTAGAAGTCCACCTGCTCTTTAGTTGTTGACCAGAAGCAATGTGCACAGCACTATGCAGAACACAGTCTCTATCCTGGGCCCTACCCTAAGGAGCTTACAGACTAAAACACATCTATGCCAGAGTTACCCTCACAAAGATGGAGGACCACATAGTGGGCACACAGAGGGTTCATAGCTCTGAGTACTGTTCAGAGGGAAGGGAGAAGTGGGGGGACCCAGAGACTTAGGAATTGAAAGTTGAAGGTTGGGGAGGGACTCATAATGGAGTGAGCTGACAGGCCAGCTATGTCTGAAGAGCAGTACAGGAGAGGGAGGAAGAGCCCTTCATTGCTCTTAGCTTTCAGTAGCACTTTCAGTCTAGGATTGCTAACTCCTTCCTCCCAGCAGTCATTGTGTGCTCTCTTCAGCCTCTCCTACCCTACATCCTGCATGTACCTCTGAGGGGTAGCAGAGGAATAGGTGAGTGGAAGAGCATGCAGTATACCCTTTGTATTCTCAGGAGTGTTTCAGAGGATAGATGAAAAGCTTAATATCCTGAATCTATCATAAAAATAAATCACCTCCATCATACAAGTCCACTGGCTCCCCATTCATTCATGCCTTCTACTTTCAAGATCCCCCTCCATATACTCACTTCAGCCTATCTGGCAGACTTATATTCTGCCTTCTCCCTCTGCTTGTCTTGGATTGACTTCTCTTCTGTCTTCTTCCCACCAGTCCACATATTGCTGAGAACGCGTGTGTTTGCAGCTGACCACTGGTGTGATCCATTTGGAGCTGCTCTGTAACAATTTATGACTACTGTATGTTGACCTGGTTAGTGGGATGTTTACTGTATGAATAGGTTGGTTTAGTTTACAGGGGGCTGTAGACGAAAACAAGGAAGAAAGAAAAAGAATGGCTCAAGATAAGCCGCTTCCCAATAAATACTTGAGTTGTTAAGAGACAACATCAGGGCAGGAAAAATCCCCAGGAACACAGGAGATCAAAAGAACAGGGGCAGGCTTAAAAAGGAATACTTTTTCTCCAGGGGAGGGTTGTTCGGGGAATTTAGGGTCCCGCTTACTGCTTTGTTCCTACTGTTAAAGTAAACAGTAATTTGATTTTAAAAGGTCTGGTCATTCTATTCTCCACTGGTCACGGGTTTTCAAAAGGAAGAACCATTGGTGCTCAAACTCATTCAGACCTGCTTGGTAAGCATGGTTGATCCACAGGATGCTGTAGCCCAGGGCTTCATCTAGGATCAGGTAAATTATGGAATTCCACCCTCAGAGAGATGAAGGCACAAGGCGAAAAAGCTGCGGGGTGCACTTAGAGACCAGAAAGGGGACAGAGGTGCAGCTAGTCCTGTAACCAAGACAACTGGTTTAGCTGGGAGCATACACAAAGATTAACCTCTGTTTCTAAAATAGGGTTGAGCACAGTTTTTTGTCTGTTTGCAGCTTGACCAGGTTCACCATTGATTCAGCTGCACCTGCTGCTGACAACAATAGGTCATTTTTCTTGTCTAGACCAAGTCTGTGACCTATAGCTAGTCTTCTGTTGGTCTCACAAAGAAAGTCTTTTGGGTGGCAGATCTAATGGAGACAATATACAAAATCAAGTTGCATTATCTTTGCCTATTCACATTTCTTAACCTCTTAATATTCCTGCCAAAGTTTGTTCTGAGAGACAAGGTGAGGTGAGATAATGTTTTATTGGACCAGCTTCTGCTAGTGAGAGAGACAAGTTTTCGAGCTTGCACAGAGCTCTTCCGGTAAGAAAGCTCGAAATCTTGTCTCTCTCACCAACAGAAGTTGGTCCAGTAAAAGATATTACTTCACCCATTTGGTCATTAATATACTGACCAGCATGGCTACAACAACACTGCATACAAAGTTTGTTCTGTTCAATCATTGTCGTTTTGGCTACATTAGTATTTGTTTTGAACTGAGTAAGCTTGGTTACCTTGCCATACTAGCTTTTTTCCTATCTCTAATCCTTTTAACACTCTTGTTCTGGGGAATGCACGCCTTCTGTAATTAACAGGATATTAAAAGTAAGCAGCCTTCATTCTGTTACTCTGGGCTTTTAATTTCCTAAATTATTTTCCCTGAGGCTGATTCTAACAAATTTCCTCATTATTTTAAAATCCCTTTTCTTGACGTTGAGTGCTTCTGTGCTACTGCTTTAGATTACTTTTCTGTTACTGTCTTGAGGAAATATAACCGCTATTTCATAGTCACTTTACTCAATGGCAAAACCATAGTAATGTTCTTCTGTAGGCAGTTTACACTGAATTGCAGGCTGGATCAGGGACACCAATGCATTACACCAATCTTGTCTCTTCACCTTCTCACAATTTCTTGTTTCTACACTTAAATCACTCTTCTTACTGTGTTACAGGGGTAAGTTATCTGGAGTCACTCTTGAAGTACAAACACCCAGCTTTTCTCAGTTTACGTGTATTTACCCCTTTCTTGATTGGTCAGCACTCACCAAATCTCCTCTTATTTCCACCCATTTGGCAGCAACATTAAATGTTACAGTGAGAACCTTTGTATAGCAATCCTAGCAGATGGGTGAGATGGCATAGTATAATTCATTGCCCAAAAAATTTCATTAATGCAGACTTAAGGTTGCCTAGTGCTAACTTGTGTTTTTCCAGAATGTCAAGTTCACTGACACTTAGACTTCTGAAAAACAGGAAATAATACAGTTGAGGTAACACAAACTTAAACCCCTGTACTGGGAAACAGAGTTACAATACACACTAGCCCAACTCCACAATCTTACCTCTGTCCTTTTTGAGTGACATCCAACCCACCCTGACTTACTTAATAGCACTTTACCCTTTCATAATACATGGAGCACTGTGGGGAGAGAACAAAGGGTTAAAACACCCTATACTCTATCTGTTACTAGAGGAATGTTGCTTTCTTGTGGCTGAGCCATACAGAATAAGGTACCGAATTAATGTTTGAGGTTCTCAGATACTGCAATCAATACCTTTTGAAAAGCCTGTAAATAAACTATTCCTGCTGTTAAGAAAGGATTCTTTGAGAAAGCAAAAGACCTAATCCCACTCCTGTGTGAGATTTATGATTCCCTGTCTGCCATAAATGGGCATCAAGACAAATTCAGGATCAGAATCTTGCAAAAGCTGAAGGGTGGCTTCTCCCAAATGCGGTGCATAAATGGCTCTCTAATGATCTACCCAGCTTCTTGCTACTATTGGTTTAAAAGAGCACAGACACCCACACTCATGTTTCCGGTGGGCTTTAGTGTTTGTTTTGTTAATAACACAAGCAGACGTCTTAGAACTTTAGAGACAAAGTGAACCAGTCAAACAAGAGAAGAAAAATCCTATTCAGTTTGCCATTCTGTTGCTGGTAAAAATGCCTTTGGTTAAACAGAAGGCTTTGATGGCAGGTGAATGTTGGAAGTTTTCATGTAAGTATTTCATTCAATATGCAACCTCCTGTTAGTTTGGGAGCTTGTGGGGATGTGGCAACTTGCACAGTAGACAGCACCTGTTTGTTTTTGTGCGGACAGTGGGAGGGAATAAAGCGAGTATTTAATTTACATCAACACTGGCTATCATAAAGCCCATCTCACTAATACCAATAAATAAATACAGAAACCTATGATAGACTACATGAGGGACCCTAAGAAATGGAAATCCCCACGTTTTCTGGGTTAGGGGTAAAGATTTTTGCTCTCACTTTTAACAAGCAAGTGAACCCTTGAAGTAGAGTCTTTAATGATGCAGAGGGCTTCGTGCTATGCAGCTGACTACAGGATTGGCCCTGAGATAACCCCTCACGTGGGACTACTTACACCGGTTAGTAAGTGTTTGCAGGATCAAGCCTTCAGTTAGCTGGATAAAGGGGTGAAACTACAGTTTTTTCCCTTTATTCCCTCTCCCAGAAGAGGTGTGCATGCTTTTATTTATTTTTTAAACCAAATTACAAAACTTCAGCCATAAAAAGATAAATTCTGCCTTGAGGGCCACTTCCAGTTGGCAGCACTCACCCTAACTTTCAAGAATCCCCAGGTTTCCCCAACTATTGATCTTTTTGCTTGGTTTACATGACTTTTTTTGCTAAATTCCCATCACCTATGTAACTTTCACAGGGGATAGCAATGCTGGAAGCTTGGATTATTCATCAGGCTCTTACTGTTTAGAAATACATTGCTCCATCAGTAGGGGATAGCATGGCTTTTGGACTGGTAATGGTATGCAGAGCCTTTTAACTCTAGCTCACCAGTTCAAATCCAGCTCAGGTCAATGGTGACAAAAATTTGCTACTGTTTGGTGGACTATGTGAAACGAGTTTGATAATCTCAGCTCAGCACCCAGAGGACAAGTATCCACATCACAAAACGTGCTTCTAAAATTGACACTATCTGACAATCTTGCTGATGTTCTTGAGAGACTGTCAGGAATCGGCCTGCAGCAAAGACAGTCTGGAAACAGGGCCTGCACCAGAGCCAGTCTCTGGGCTACCTAATGAGTATAGCTGGCCTGTAGTAGTCTGCTTGATTGGCTACACTGCCTGATTGGCTGGAAGAGTCAGCAGCTAAATTCCCTTTAAGCTGCGTGGCCACGCAGCTGCCTATTAAGCCCTGCTCAGGGCTGTGGCAGGGAGAGATGCCTCTCCCCCAGCATGGACCTGCCACGACTGGGAGAGAGGCGCCCCAGCACGGACCTGCTGTGACTGGGAGAGAAGAGCCCCTCCCTCAGCCCAGCCCCACCAAAGCTGCCTCAGCCAGGGAGAGGCACCTCTCCCCTGGCCCTGAGCTGCTGCAGCAAGAGAGGGTTGGGGGGAGTCCTTTGTCCCCACCGCAGCCCCTGGGCAGCCTGCAGCCCAAACCTCTCATCACTGGCCCCACCCCAGAGTTTGCACCCCAACCCACTGTCCCAGCTCTGAGCTCCCCGCCCCCCCGTGCACCCTGAAACCCTCATCCCTGACCCCACCCCAGAACCTATGCCCCCAGGCAGAGCCCTCATTCCCACCCCCCATCCCAGAACCCTGTCCTGCACCCTGAATCCCTCGGCACCACCCCCACCACGTGAATTTTGTTATGTGCACCAATATGAAGGTGATGTGTCACACATCACTTCCATATTGGTGCACATAAAAAAATTTATTCCGCACATGGACGTAAAAAATGAGAGGGAACACTGGCCAGCAGACCTTTTCTTAAGCTCTGCAGCAATTCACTGGTTCCTCAAAGCGTTCACCCACCGTTGTGATAGCTCCTGTGTCTACTTGTTCCTAGCCCTGCTCCTGCCTTAGGTCCAGCCTTACCCCTGCCTTGCCTCATTCCAGGTAACCCAGTCCTGACCCTCAGCTCCAATTCCTGGCTACGTACTCCTGCTCCAACCACTGGGCTAGATCGCCTATGTCCTGGTCACACACTGAGGACTGAATAGCAGAGACTGGAACTTCTATTAATCGTAATAACCAAAAAAAAAAAAGCCTTCCTATTTTTCCTCTTCTGTTTTCCAGTGTGTCCTATCTTGCCCAGCCTACTTTTTCCACTCTAAGCTCTTTTGGCGCAAAGGCTGCCTGTGCTTTATTTTGCTTGTGCAGTGCTGAGCCGTTAGTGCTGCATAACAAATAGCCTTAATGGCTTCATCGAAAACCTTCCAGATTTAAACCAATGTCTTGATTTCTTCCTCAGTCTGCTGACAGCATCAGAGAGTCACAAGGATACTGAACGTATACGGCAATAAAAGTTCAGTAACTATGTAAAAGCCAGATTCTACCCTGGATCTTTATGCAAATCCCCCCCTTGACATCAGTGGGAGTTGTACTATGGATCGAGGGGGATACGGAGTCCTAAATTTGTACTGCAGCCCATGGAACATAATTAAAATAGAATTTGGCCCTTTCCATTGCGTGCGTTAGCAGCCCCTGCTTTAGTCACTCCTATGACTCACTCAGTATGTAATTCTGAGATAGTTGAGATAATTATCCTCTGGGTTGTGGAGAAGAGGGAAGACCTAAAACAATGACTTTTGGGGGAGCGATAGCTCAGTGGTTTGAGCATTGGCCTGCTAAACCCAAGGTTGTGAGTTCAATCCTTGAGGGGGCCATTTAGGGATCTGGGGCAAAAATCTATCTGGGGATTGGTCCTGCTTTGAGCAGGGGGTTGGACTAGATGACCTCCTGAGGTCCCTTCCAACTCTGATATTCTATGACTTTTGAATAAGGGTTGGGACACTGGCTTATTTTGTCTCTTAAAGCTAGAATGGGTTTAGGTCACTGAGACTATCCTGCTAGTTCCTGAAGAAACCTATTATGTGTTCAGTAGAACTCCTTGGGAGTTGATCAGTGTTCAAGTTGAATTTTGTTTTGTAGTGAACAAAATCCTCTAACAACTCAAAAGTGAAGGCAACATCATGATTACTGCATGTCTGTTTACAGTGGCTGTCTCAGTCTGAGTCATCATTGCTGGTGAAGTCTCTCTCACTGTGTTGAACAGCTGCATTACAATTACAGACTAATATTTTATATTTGATATCTCTGCAGCAACTGAGAGACCTAAATAATTAAATTTCCCTGTGGTCTAAACAGAACAAGTAGGTGTCAGATGGGATGCTTTGTAAACATGAGCTGTTCCAGTTTAAAAGATTTGTTGGCATAGCGGTTGCTAGCCGTGCATTTCCATAATAGAAACCACAGTGCTAATCATTAATAGTTCAGCTGAGGCTCAGCAAATCAGATTAACCTTTGGAAATGCACTGACTTTTTTATCCTACAAAGCCTTTAGTTTCAAAGGAGTGAAATGACACTAAGATGCTGGTACTAGTGAAACAGACCTATGTATTTCATATTAGGTGGCACTTTAAAGGGACACTGTCATGTTTAAGCATGATTTTAAAACCAATTTCCTTACCCATGTTACTAATAATCTTAGATCAGTAAAAGAAAATTTTAAAAATCTGATTTACTTTTCAGTACCAATGCTGAAAGGAAAGCAGAGAGTAAACACTCATTTCTGGACAATATAAATAAACGAGTTTCATTTTCTGGCTCTCCTGCACCAGCACAATTCTGCAATGTTTGGGTTCCAAACACTTAAGAGGGAGTGTTCAAATCCAGACAGGCTGTCTGCAATTCAGCCAAGGTACCTTGAGACCTGGAGAGATTACTGCTAGGCATGAAAGGAGAGTTTTATTTCTGTGTCTGTGACTCAGAGACCCCTTGGTGCCCACAGGCAGAGGGCATAAGGAGTGCATAGGGATTTAGTGGAATCCCTTGGGTCTGATGTCTACGTAAGAGTGCACCAAAGGGTGATGTGAGGTCTCTACCAACAGTCAGTAATGCACTGGCTGTCCTAATCAGTGCAAGATGCATGTATGGATGATATTTAAGGATGAATTTATACTAAAGCTATGTTCTTAAGGTATTTAAGTTAAGACAGGTCACCAGAAGGTGATAAACAGATTTTGATCAGGCTGGGGTAGGAAATGTTTGCCTCCCTGGTTGACTATTGTGTACTGTGTGTCTTACTATAAGTCTCTTTTGATACAGAGCTACCAGATAGGGAAGATTGTGAAGTTGACAAGAGATCACAAAATTTACAGGAGGAAACACACAGTGTGGGGCGGGGAGGGTGCTTGCACGTCCCCGCTGAGACGTGCTGGCCGCCGCTTCCCGCAGCTCCCATTGGCTGGGAATGGCGAACCGCAGCCACTGGGAGCTGCAGGCGGCCGTGCCTGTGGATGGTCAACATAAACAGAATGTCTCGCGGCCAGCCAACAGATTACTCTGATGGGTCGCATGCCGAAGGTTGCCGACCCCTGCTCTAGAAGACATATTATGATTTTATTTCAGATGTAACCAACTGTTTCCAATACTTCTACCTACTTGCCACTATTTGAATCTCTGTTCTTTGTTATGGTTTTCACTATAAACAAATCACAGTGCTGTGAGCTGAGTGGAGCGGTCACCTAATGGGAAATGGGTAAGCTGAGATGTACTGTTCACAGATCTACTATTCTCAAAGGAATGTCCAATGGATCAGGGACTGGACATGCCAGGGGGACATTCAGGTGTCTTGGGAGTTGGAGAGTGCCTATTGCTTACCTGCAAAGGGACAGTGGAGACTGTATAAGGGAGCGCTTGTGTTGCCTGTACCTGGTGCAATCAGGGAGCTAGCCCCTGGCAGGCACAGATAAGGGCAGTGGTAGTGAGGTGCCTCCCAACCCTGGGTATGCCCAGGAAGCGTCACAGCATCCTACAGCACTTTGCAGCTATGCTGAGACTCCCAGTAAGGATGCTTGGTGGGGTGGTTTTGTGGTGTGTCCCCTAGACAATGGATTTAGAACACCAACTCATTTCATCCAGGCTACTGAGCAGCCATCAAGCTGAAACGACTTTTGGTAAACGCCAACCAGGAGCCCTGTTCTCCATACGCCCAGGATACATTTGACTCCTTTTGATTACAAAAGCAGGGAGTTACTTATGTTGAGGTGGGAGCAGGAGAAGTAGGCTGCCTCTGCTAGATTTGATTGATTTTATATCTGAAGTTGCATCCAAATTCCTGCCACATAGATCAGTGGCTATATGTCTCCCTTACTCCCAGAATAGACAGAGCATCTGATTTGTATTCCTCATCTGCTTTTCTTTTCAATTACGGCTGGGCGAAGTGTACTACCTAAACCTCCTCAGTGCTCAGACTGCGAATTTTTTTGTTACAGTTAGAACCTAAGGAGCTCCTGCTTTTCTCGACCTAGTCTCTAATCAATAGACAGTGCTTCCTTACCTCAGCTCAGTCTGACTGTATCTGGCATGTGGACGTCCAGTTTCTAGTGCTGTTATATTAACTTTCAAATGTTGTCGTCCACTTCACCTCAAGAGCACTCCCAAAATGACAGCAAAGAAGATATCCCTTTAGCCTTTACCATCTGCCTCTCCTTCTCTAGGATCCTGTTGGTGAGTGTCTTGGCTGTGATAAATACCATTATTCAGAACTTTATACAGCTGTAAGACAAATAGTGAATGAAGAGTCATTAGTTGGTAACTAATCTGTTTCCTGCAGGAAAGAATGTGATTGACTTTGTAGTTCCAGAAACCTGGCAGAATATAGATCGAAGGTTTGATGCCCTGATTCTATAACCATTTGAAAAAGTATCATAATACAAAAATGAAAGCAATATGATTTTCCATTCCCAAACCTCTCCTCTAGCTCCTCCATGGAGGCAGCATCCAGTATAAAAGGCTATGGCTATACAGTATTATTTTTTCCCCTCCTAACTATTTGAATAGAGACAGGACTGAGACTTGGAATAGACGTCCTCAACTATGTCCTTTTCATTTCAGTCATTTTCCCCAGATGTCTATCAAATCCACTGCGGTCATGATAGTGCTGGCTGGTTGGCTGGTGATCTATGTACGTTGTCTGGTAGCCTCAGCTTGTGTGCTGGTGGGCAGCCTGTGGCTGAGATTGTGAGCTCAATTCAGTTGCTAATGAACAGGATTTTAAGATCACCACCTTTAACTGGAATACTTGCTGGCAGCCTCAGCGACCAGGACTGAATGGCAGGATAGCTTCAAAAATATCTTCTACCCCCTACTGGAGGTCCCTCCAGGTCAGTGTTGAGGTAGGCTGGGGGCTAGCCTGGAGAAAGGCTAGGTAAATGCAGTGCAAGCTATCTACAACACACTGTATCGGCACCTGCATCCTGGGTATTTATTGGGAGGAAAACTCTTCCAGTTCTCCTCCATCAGAATTTTATATCACAGGATAATAGCAAAAACGGAGGGTAGACTTATTGTTCATGCACATTATTCAAAATCCCTTTGAAATTCATCCCAAAGTTATGTGCTATTCATCCCAAAGCTAAGAAGTGACTTGATCGCAGTCTCTGAGTATCTAAATAGGGAACAAATATTTAATAATGGATTCTTCAACCTAGCAGAAAAAGCTATAACATAATCCAATGCCTGGAAGATGAAGCTAGATAAAATCAGACTGGAAATAAGGTGTACATTTTTAACAGTTGAGAGTAATTAACCATTGGAACAACATACCAAGGGCCACCATGGTGGATTCTTCATCACTGGCATGATTTAAATCAAGACTGGATGTTTTTCTAAAAGATCTACTCTTGGAATTATTTTGGGGAAGTTCTATGGCTTGTGCTATATAGGAGGTCAGACTGGATTATAACAGTGGCCCCTTCTGGACTTGGAATCTATGAAACTCAAAGCAAACTGAAGATGTGGATCACTTCTAAGTACCACCTTTTGACAATGATCAATAATAATTTGCACTTATATGGAGCCTTCATCCATAGACCTCAAAGTTCAAGACAAAGTTGATATGCATTGTCTCCATTGTACAGAGGGAGGGAGTAAAGTATAGCGAGGCTAGATGGCTTTTCCGTGGCACAGCGAATCACTGGCAGAGTTGTGAAAAGACAGGTCTACTGACTCCAAGATCAGTCCACTAGACTATCTGTTCCAATCACAGGTAAGCACACATCTCTCCAGGTAGCATCAACCCAAGACAACCTGAGCCACAGATATCTGTGCTATGTAATAGATGGCTTTTCCTTTCCTTATAACGAGGTAAGAAATGCAGGTTATGAAACCAAGAGAAAAGGAAAGCAATGGGGTTTTTAATTCAAACTTGAGTAGTTACCTTGTCTTCATAGCTTTTATAAACTCATTCCCATGTGTCTCATGCATCTTTGAGAAACAGAATGAATAAGGATAGATATTAAATTTAACCACATATATGAAATCACAATGCATATTTTCATTCTAGCATTACATAACGTCATAGATAATTAAAATCAAATTGTTTTTATAATTTTGCTAACTCAATTTTCTAGATTTACAATATGCAATACTTCATTTTCTCTCTCTCTTCCACCCCCTCCCCCGTAAATGTATTGCTGGGGCTAGTTATTTAAACATTTCTGAGTAAATAGGCTATAGACTGTGAAATTGTTCAGTCTGCTAGGATAATTAAATGCCGTGAATGTGATCTAGATTGCTTGGTGACCCCCTAAGCTGGCTTCATGGGAGGAGTATCATAAAGAAAGATTAATCCTATCATTACTCTCAATTGATCTCAGTGCCTGGGACAGAACTTGTTTGTTGGATTATAGTAGCTGCTGCAAAGTGTAAGCTGCTTAACCAATTTAAATAGTTTCCCCCCCTGGGAAACTGCAGTGATCTTAATAGGGTTTTTTTAATTAAATAATATGCTGAGTCTATTACAAGTTGGAAATATATTTATTGTCCTATGTTTAGTCTCTCTCGCTCTAGCATGGTTTTCTTCCACTTGCCCCACTCCCTTTTTCCCTTTGAGTAATTGTGGGGTAATGGGTTTAAGGAGTAAACTCCCCACCACTCCCATTATTGAATAGCATAATATTTGGACACTGTGACTCGACTTTAAAGTTGTGTTATTACATGCCAGGATAGTTGCTATGTTTCTGTTTTGTAGAATGCATTAACCCTTAACAAACTTTGTACAGCTGGACTTATGTTAATGAAATATAACAACAACAACTGGCTTTTCAGACGGAGGGATGTAAAAATAGTCCTAGTAAAAATATTTTCAAACTCTCTTAAATAATTCTAAAATAGAATCTCTGTACAATATGTGGCATGTACCGACTATAATGTGGGGCAGCGCGGCATGGTTTTATTGGTGCTCTGGGATGACGGTGGTGAGTGATGTGGGCATCTCAACACTCTTGGGAAGTGTTCAGGACTGATGTGGCCATCAAATAAAATAACAGTTAACTATACATCCCTCTTATAGCATTTTTTAGCAGTAGGGCTCAAAGTGCTTTACAAAGGAGGTCAGCATCATTGGCTCCATTTAACACACTGGGAAACTAAGGCACATAACGGTGAAATGACTCACCCAGGGTCACCCAGTGGCCAAGCTGGAAATAGAACCTAGAACTCCGGAGTCCCAGTTCAGTGTTCTACCCAGTAGACTGCACTGCCTCAACCTTTTGCCTCTGTGCTACACCACCTCATCCACATAAGCCCTACAGGCAGCACCAATTGGATTTTAACGTTCCTATTAATTGGAAAATATTGCAGTACAAAATTTGTGTGTGTTGCATGACAGCATCATTATTGCAATGACGCAAATCCTTGTGCACCTAATGAGAACACATGGCTTCAGGCAGGTTAGATTGCAGCATCTGTGCTAAGCCTCCAGAGCAGGTGGGTGGAGTGCAAAATATCCAGTGCACGTGGCACAGATGTTTGTAACAACGTATATGTGTTCCCTACATCTTTCAACAATTCAACGTCAATTCAGTTCCTCCATGTTTGCTTTTCCCTACTCGGGTAAAATCAGGAATCGCTAGACACTTTCCAGGATTTCCTCTCCCAACTTGATAAATGGATAATAAATTAGAAGAATAGCAATGTCACTGAGTCATTAAAACCCTATGAATGAAAAAAATATGCCCATTTTTCCCTTTGATGACTTTGGACTATTAACTGGTGCTTTTGTTCAGCTATGTGGAGTGTGAATAATATGGTAGTTAAATGCTGGTGCTTTGGGGCTGACATTTAAGCAGACCTGCTGGTGGCAGCGGAACTGCTGATAGAACAATTACCTTCAGAGTGAGTCTTTCATATTGCTGAAGAAAGACCATGGCAACACGTCAGCTAGGAGCTTTGTGTGTATCAATGTGTATGTATACACCCTAATTAAAATTTAAACAGGCTCCTGAGCTAAGAGAAAGCAGCAGCAGCAGCGAGCTGGGGCATCCAGGCTGATACTGGAGACTGCAGAGGGGCCTGCAGTAGATTAATCAAGTATAAGAATAAGCTGTTCAGGGAGAGCGAGCTTGTACCTGGTACTTGTACCTGGTGGTGTGGGCCCTGCCTAAGGGCCCCAGACACCATTTGACTCTTCCTCTCTCCACTGTGTAATAGAAGAGCTAATTTAGACTCAATTGAGAGTCTTGTTACACGCTGTAGAGCTGACATCACTGATATCTAGGTTTAAGTATTAGACCTGCTTTGGGATGGTGTCTCTGATGCAAGAGACTGCCCAGTGTGCACCAGCAGTGAGGCTCCCCCACTAACAGCTGAAATGACTGAGGGCTGTGTTAAGTGGTGGGCACGGAAGGCGCAGTGAGTGGCCAGCAGGGCAGCTGGCGGAGAGAGCCAGAGCGGAGCCGTGCAGAGCGGGGCGGCGAGTGAGTGCCTGAGCAGCGGAGCAAGTAATGTGCCTCCTTACCTCTCCCACCCAACCCAGGGTGGGAGATGAACTCTGCAGGTGCACCTCTGAACTCTGGGTCTGCACTGTCCAAGGATAGTGAATGTGATTAGGGTGCAGAGAAGGGACGGGCACGTTAAAGGGACTTTTGGGTTGCTGGACTTAAGAACCTGAAGGGAAAAGGACATTGCCCAATTTACTTGGGGGTGGGTCTTTTGCTCATGGTTTATGTTTGAGCCCTGTTTGCGGTGTTTCCCCAAATTAATGCTGAGTTACTTCCCTCTTTTTATTAAAAGTTTTTTTGCTACACTCAGACTCTGTGCTTGCGAGAGGGGAAGTATTGCCTCTTAGAGGTGCCCAGGGGGCGGTGTGTAATTGTCCCAGGTCACTGTGGGGGCTCGAGCTGGTTTTGTTTTGTATTGTTGAAAGGGAACCCCTAGATACTGAACCCAGCCCTGGTTGCTGCCAACTCTGACTGGCAGAAGGGTTACAGAAGCTTAAATTGATTATATGACAAAAGGAAGACGACAGCCACCCAGAGTGGTGAAAGAGTAGTCCATTGGTTAGGGCACTTGCCTCAGTCTTGGGAGACCAGGGTTCAAGCCCTTCTCTGCCTTAGACTTCCTGTGTGACCTTCAGTAAGTCACTTAGCCTCTCCGTGCCTCAATTCCTCATCTGTAAATGGGGATAAAAGCAGCGCCCTACCTCGCAGAAGTGTGGTGAAGCTAAGTACAATGAAAATTTGGAGGTGCTCAGATAGTATGGTAATAAGGCCACATGCATATCTCAAACTGTAAGCTCCTTGCGGAAAGGGTGATGCTATGCTTTGTACACTCTGAGCACAGCCCAGAAATATCAAACACCATCACAAGTGACCTTGGAATTAATAATAATACTTCACACTCCTGCAGCAGCCACCTAGTCTAAGTGAGGGCCTTAGGAAGGAGTCTCTCATTGTGCTATTTTTATGTGAAGATTTCAACCTGTTTTATAAAGGTGGATAATTATTATCTATGCTTTACAGATGGGAAACTGAATCACAGGGAGGTTAAATTACTTGCCTAATGCCACCCAGGAAGTTAGTGGCCAAGCTGGCAATAGAAACCATGTATCCTGACTGCCAGTCATGTGCTCTGACCATTAGACATATTGCTTCCAAATATGTGTTCATGCTGACAAAGCTGCATTTGCTCACATGAGCCATTGCCTCCGAATGAATGTTTCTGCCCAGGTTTCGAGGCTGCTTTGATATTTTGGCCCTGCATTTCCCATCACAGTTCTCCTTTTCCTCACTAAGCCACTCCCCAGCAGGTACTCACGTTCCAAATCCACCCAGCTCTGCCCCCTGATGAAATCACTGGACAGTGATGAAAAGCAGCAGCCCCAAGCCCGCCTGACATCATGGATTGAATTTCCTTTCATATTGCCGCATAACAGGAATAGTGCATGCGTCATAACACTGGCTTTCTCTGTGTAGTTAACAAACCTCACCACTTTCCTTTCCAAATGCAAGGAGCATGTCTTTTACCTGCCTTTTCTAACCCAAAGGAGCATATAAATTTTAAAAAAAAAGCTCCCCCCAAAACCCCCTACCAAAACACTCCATTGGGGAGAGGATGAACCACGTGATAGGTGTCAGTCTCTTCCCTTAATGCTCTGCAGGAAGGCACTCAGATACCATGGTGATAAGGTTGTGATAAAAACCAGTATAGAATAGAACTACTGCACTTGGGAACTTTCCTTCTAAAAAAAATTTGTAAAGTCTAGCTTTAGCCAGAAACAGGTCTAAAAATCACTTTCCAACACCTCAACTCTCCTACTTTTCCTGCAAAAGCTTTCTCCTCTGCAGCTCATCTAGTCGTGAACAGCAACAAACATTTTATCTTCCTTGCCTGCCCCTCTTAATTTCTCCCCACTGCTCCATCATTTCTTATTTCAACCATGTAACAACATTATTTATTAGCTTTATAAAGCACATTCTGGAATACTGTTCGCATGAAAGTGCTCTGCAAAATGAAGCTATTTTTACTGGGGGAGCTATAAAAGCGTATGACTGTTAGCACTGGAGAGTAAATACAGCTATAGAATCATAGAACTGGAAGGGACCTCGAGAGCTCATCTAGTCTAGCCCCCTGCACTCACGACAAGTATTATCTAGACCATCCCTGACAGGTGTTTGTCCATCCTGCTCTTAAAAATCCCCAATGATGGAGATTCCACAACCTCCCTAACAATTTATTACAGTGCTTAACCACACAGACAGGAAGTTTTTCCTAATGTCCAACCTAAAACGACCCTGCTCCAATTTAAGCCCATTGCTTCTTGTTCTATCTTCAAGGGTTAAGAAGAACAATTTTTCTCCCTCCTCCTTGAAACAACCTTTTATGTACTTGAAAACTGTTATCATGTCCCCTCTGTCTTCTCTTCTCCTGATAAACAAACCCAATTTTTTTTAATCTTCCCTCATAGGTCATGTTTTCTAGACCTTTAATCGTTGTTGCTCTTCTCCGGACTTTCTTCAATTTGTCCACATCTTTCCTGAAATGTGGCGCCCAGAACTGGACACAATACTCCAATTGAGGCATAATCAGCGTGGAGTTGAGTGGAAGAATTATCTCTTGTGTCTTGCTTACAATACTCCTGACCAGAAAGACTGAAGAGAACACTGGATTCAACTCTGCCTTGTGCATCATCAACAAAACATGCCAGCCAAAATCTGGATTGCAGGATCTTTGCTACCAGTGATGGGGTAAAAGGCAGAAAGAACTCCTCTAGATTTTTCAGATCCTAGGTGGAGTTTGGAGCCCTGAGAGTTTGGGGGGGGGGGGGAAATCACCTTTTGGCTTATAAACTGAGCAAATTTGATCTGGAGTCATTGAAAGAATGCAAATATATCATGTCCAGAGAGCCACTTTTCAGAATACTTCAAAGTAAAATGAATGTAGTACTTGCAGGTTGGACAGCCAGGGAAGTGAAAGGGCTTTGTTTGTTCCTAGGACAAGTACAGTAAAGGCAGCAGAAGCTGTATCTATTTCTACACGTTGCCCTCCCCTTGTCATCCATCTCTAGTTGTGAGGGTTTTGTTTGTTTCCAAAGTGGAGATCTCTGGCTTTCTGATGCATAGAGGTACTGATTTCCTCTCAAGACGATTTAGGTTGGTTTGGGTCAAAAAGAAGAGTTAAAATGGTTGGAGTGGACAACTGCCCCTTTTTTTTTTTGATGGTTTGTGAAGACAATTTTTGGGGGGTATTTTGCAAATACCACTCAAAAGCAATGCGGTGGGGGTGGAGGGGAAGAGAGAGAGGTGACCAAGTGAGGGAGGGCAGCATCGCTGATCAGGCTTATGTGTGCTTCATCCTTTTCTCGCCAGTTGCTTTATCTTTGGGATTTTCTTTACATCAGTGGTTCTCAACCAACCGTTGGTGGTATGCAGAGGTCTTCCAGGGGGTACATCAACTCACCTAGATATTGGCCTAGTTTTACAACAGGCTACATAAAAAGCTCTAGCAAAGTCAGTACCAACTAAAATTTCATATGGTGACATTTTTGTATTTTTAGGTCTGATTTTGTCAACAAGGAGTTTTTAAGTGAGGTGAAACTTGGGGATATGCAAGACAAATCAGACTCCTGAAAGGGGTACAGGAGTCTGGAAAGGTTGAGAACCACTGCTTAACATAATTCAAAAACATTTTTAAAAAATCTATCAGCTCTTCATTTTAATCCTACCAGCAGGGGAAGGAAGACAAGCAGATTGTTTTGAACTTTTGTTCCTTCTTTTTTAACACTTTAGATGGGACACTATGGTGGTAAATACCTCAGTAGATATTTTGAACAATAGAGGTATTGACCACCCATCCCAATCAAGTGATGTTATGGTCACTGAACTGTCATTATTACAGGAGCTAGTGATGAAATTCCCTACCCCCCCCCACCCCCTTCCCACTTGCTCCAGCCCATTTACAAGCAGAAAGAGGCCCTGCAAATCACAGTTCTGGCTGAGGGAGGAACTGTTGCAGGCACTGTTTTGAAGATACCCATAAGGCTGGCTTCCAAGGAGCCCCTTGCAAGCCCTGATGTAGGGGATGTGCAAGGGTGGGTGTGTCATGGGCAGGGTTGTAGCAGGCAGCATTGGAGATTTGGGACCCTGCTGCAGCACACAGGGTAGCCCAGGCAGGCTGTTGTGATATATACAGGCCCCTCAGGTCTGTCTAAATCATGCCAGGGGCTTCTCCACCCCACAGAGCAGCCCAGGATTGGGAGGGCACAAAGGTGGTGTAAAGGCACCTGAGCCTTCCTTCCCTCCCCTTGGGCTGCGAGTTCTCAGAGGCACAGCCCAGAATCTTACCTTAGTGCCATACTAATTTCAAAGGAGCGACCCCAGTTTACACCATTTGAAGATCTGACCCACAAGGGCTGCGGGATCTCAGGCCAAGGCTTTTAATTGCATACATTGACAAGCGCTGAATTCATTTAGGTGTGAGGGGGAAAAGGAAATGTCACTAACAAAAGCTGAACTAATTGGGAAGTCTCCCTTCTCCCACTCTATCTATTTTTAAACATTAATATCGTCAGACTAACCTTTGCGTTAACCTGAAATAAAAGCAGTCTGTTTTTGAAAGAGAGAAGCTATTACATGTACCGACAAAGCACTCATAGCCCTAAAGGGGAATTAGGATGGCTGGGTTGATGCTACCACTCCAGTGACAATGCAGACTGTGACTGCGTAGCACAAAGGGGCTTCTGACAAAAGAACTTCTTAGCTGGTGAGTCATAACTTATTCATGTTTTCTGAACTCAGACACAGCCATGGAAGGCCCAAAAGGCCAGAGAGCGGGTACTTAAGTCTCTCCTTCAATTTGCAAGAAAGCATTTTTAGTTGCAGCAGCCTGATTCTGAAAACCGCTGTCAGCAGGGAAGCTCTGGGACTTTGGCATTTCTTCAGCAACACACTGAAGTTTGTTTAGGAATTCATAGGTGAGGCTTGTTGGTAGCAAGTTGACTTAACGCAACAAACTGCCACCAGCAGAGCACTGGTTTAAGTCACAAGTGAAAGTGCTTTTGTCTCAGTCTAATGTACAAATATCTGTGTCACAATGCTGTCTTGCAATGGTGGTGCCTGGCCTAATGGGGAAGAGCAAGAGACTGGGACTGGGTTGTTCCTAGCTCAGCCACTGACCTGCTCTCCGAACTTGGGCAAGTCACTTTGCCTCTGTTTCGCCTCCCAACCTCGTCTGTCTTCTCTATTTACATTGTCAGCTCTTTGGGACAGAGATTGTCTCAATATGTGGGTGTACAATACCCGGCACGAGAGTGCTCTTTCTTGGATGAGGTTTATAATATATATAGTGACCTTAATGCTCCTTTCCCTAGAGCTTAAAGACTGGGCAGAATAGACTCAGCTGAGAGACTTTTCTCTCTCCCCAGTGATCACTGTAGTAGAAGTCACTAATAGCTGGTCTAGGGCAGAGCCTTAGACCTGGGGTGAAGACAGTGTTGTGGTGAGAGACAAAGCAGACGAGGTGGCAGCAGTGAATTAGAGTTGTAATCCCTAAGAGCAGGGCTAAATGGTCATGAAATTGCATGACTGGACCAGACAGGCTGAGTCGTGAATGACACAGCAACACGGTACCTCCTACCCAGCGGTCCTAGAGGTATGACTTGAGCTATGCTGGGCCAGGCAGTCTTGGCTCTGTGTGACTGGAGTAGTGAGATGAGAGATGCCAAAGAGGCAACAGTATGATCAGAGGCATTGTGGGTAGCAGCAGCAAGAGATAGCACCACATCTGGAGGTGGTGGCACAGTGAGAGCAGGGGCAATGCCAGAATAATTAGTTCAGGGAAACGAAGGGGTGATGAAGACCTTATTGAAGCTGGCTGTGCCTGTTGTGGTGAGCAGACGCAAATTATCTGTTGACAACTCTCTTCAGATCAAGAGACTTAAACAACTTCTGTTTCAATAGCCATGACAGCCAAGTCCCTTAACCGGTCACTTGTCATGCAGTTCCTCAGGTGCTCTTTCACCTGTGGAAGGCATATGAATGTTCTTTTACATGCAGCACTTGACAGAGGAATACTCACACCAATCACACACAATGTATGCAGTTTATAGAAGGCAAGTTTGTATTTATCCAAAAAAATTAGCAGCTGCAGCAAACTGTCAGTCTTGGATTTCTTCTGTTCTTCCAAGTGTTCAATTATTTCTGGCAAGAGTTTTATCTTGGTCTCCATACTGTCTATATTGCAGACATAGTGTTCTGTGAGTGGCTTTAATTTTAGAAAGTCAAGAAAGTTCTTATACTTTGGGTTGAGGCAGTTGAGACTAATAGATTTATTTTCAGAAAATCTGTGAAGTTCTCCAGTTATCTGATTAAGCATTAGCAAAAAGGCATGTTTCCTGAAGTCTCCTTTGTCTAAAAGGGGATGTTCTTCACTTGACACTTCTTCAGTCAAAATGCTTTCCTAAAGTTTTTTAGGCAAATTTTATACACAACTGTGAACGCCCCAAACTTCAGGCAACTTCAAATCATTTTCTGAAGTTATGGTAATGGCTTCACTTCATATTTCATCAAACACCTCTTCTGAATCTCTCATGTTCAGAAATTCGCTGATTAGTGTCCACAAATAAGCCTGGCTGAGACAAGTCATACTCAACTGCTTGCAGATAATCAGATACAACTTTAAGAAGTTGAATTTTTGTGAACATGAAAGGAGGACAATAAAATCAAAGTCTAATACTGAACTAAGACCTCATGCACCCACTGCCCTGTCACCGCTTGGCATATCTTGAGATAGTACAAAAAGTGTTACAAGAATGGATGAAATTGTCTTTTTCACAGCATTACAAGCAGAAACTTGGCATGCCCATCAAGAGTCACAGAGTTTCTTCAATTCCAAGACTTTATTTCTGGGTTGTACTTTTAGCATGTATAGCTGATCCAGAGAGAAAACTGTACAGTTTCTCTAGGATAGTGAAAAAATTCAGTGCATGTTTTTTTTTTCCTTTGCATACATCAGTAATAAGCCTGTGGTTGAAACAGCAAATGTACAATGCTTGAGATTTCTTCCCGTAAGAGAGCTTGAACACCATTAACATTTCCACTCATAATGCTAGCACCATCATTGTCTGGGCAATACAGTTCTGTATATCAATACCACACTGTGACACTGTGGTCTTTATGTACTTAAAGAGAGACTTTGCGTTAAGTGACTTGTCAGGATGGAAAGCAAGAAATCTTTCATATACTAATTTCATGCTAATAATGTCTCAACATAACTGACACTTGTTCTACTTTGCTAATATCTTTAGTTTCATCAACTATTAGAGAAAATATTTGCCTCTTTCACATCTTGGCTTATGCATTCAAGACCATTTCTGACATCATGTGAATGATTTCATTTTGTATTGACAAATGGGTGTATTTTGCATTGTGTGGTCCACTTTCAATTGTATTTCGTACCTCATCGTTGTATTTTGCTATTAGAGTCAGGAGCTCCCGGAAGTCCCCTTGTTGCTGCTTTCACTCTTTTCTTTTCCTCTTTGAGCAAACCCCCGGACTACAGTGAGTTGCAGGACATGGGCCACCACTTTGATATTCATGAGGTTCTCATGCACTAAAGCAAAATATGCATCAGTAATTTGTGACTGAACTGAAAGACCGTTGCCTTTTAACTCAATATTTTTGACTAAAGCCTATAACACTTGACAGTTCTTGTGATTCTGACTATTTTCATGCGGTCAGAATCCTGAATTCTTTGCCATAGCTTTCATTTTGCAATATTTGACCCAGGGATATAAATCAAACCACTCTCTTTTCAAACTTTTCCACTCATTCTTGTATTTCGTTTACGGATAAGATCTTACCTGTGGTTGTTTTGGGCCATGCGATACAATTTGGTCCTGGTCGACTCTTACTCCCTGGGCTTACTTTATTATTAGGTGGGTTCTCTTCCAGTTTCCATTCATGGTACATATCACCCAGTCATATCCTACCATCTCTTCTTCATCTGATGAAGAATCTGATGCCGAATGTGCCACTTCTGTGATACAATCTTCTTTGTCGTTGTCTAAGGTACAAAGTTTGGCGGTAATACTGGTAGAGCACGCTGACTGATTTTTCCAAAAGTAAGCCTATTTCTGAAGTTGAGGGTAAGTCTTGGCAATTTTCAGAGTACTTGTTTTTCTTTGATGCACTTTTTGCTGAAAAGATCTGAAATTGTTATTGATCATTTGCTTGACTTTTTTTTTTACAAAAAATTTAGCTACTTGTATTCAGAAACGGGGGGGAGGGGGGCTCCCAGGTAGGGGCCCAGGCCAACCCCCTTTTGCAGGCTACTGCATTGGACTAGTCTAGGCCAGACCTCTGAGGCCAGCTTCCTCTTCCTGACCAAGTCCATGCAGCAGGAAGGAGTTGCCCAGGGAGGCGGTGCCAGCCCACAGCTCAAGCCTGCAGGGGGGCAGATCACCTGGAAAAGAAAAGGATCCATGCATTGCACACACACCCCGCCATGGGCGGCAGGTGGACCCCCCCCTTTGGGGAGGCGAGCCCCCCCCCTTCTGCATGAGGCCCCACTCCCTGCAACCGGAGCCCTGAGCCCCTCCCTGGCCCTGCTACCAGAGAAGCCCTGGGCCAGCCCCGGCCAGCTGACTGACCCGAGCCCTGGCCTGAGCAGCCCCGGCTGGGCCTGCAGGCCCAGGGCCAGCGCAGCTCCAGTTCAGCATCCCGCAGCAGCGGCTCAGACAGAGTCTTTCCTGGTCTATTATACCCACTGCTCATGCCCCCTGCTTATGGACTTGCTGGGTATTGGCCCTGGCCAGGCAGCTGGGGGGGACTGGCCGGGCCAGAAGCAGCCTCCCTCCCAGCTACCTTCTCTGATGCCTGCTTGCTGGGTTGAGGAGAGGAAGAGAGAGAGCGTGAGTGTGTCTGTCTGTGAAGTGCAGCCACATAGCCTTTGGGGATATTCCCCATGCAAGCAGGGACACAGGATGGTCATCAGTCTGCCTCTCACTTCTGCTGGTGTGGGTCCTGTAGGCTGCGCGTTTCAGCAGCAACCTCCCTGCTCTCTGAGGTAAGGAACTACCTGCTTGTATTTCACTGATCACTCCCACAGTCACAGTATTGCCACCTTCAAGAGACCAAAAATCATGAGATTGGCCCCCCAAATCATGAGATTTTAATACAAGATTATACTGTGTTTTGTAGGTCAGTCTCTTGATTTTTGAATTCCCCCTGCCTGGCCGCAGGATGTGTGCACGTCACAGCATTGCCCACTCTCATGTGTGAACTGGATAAGGTGATTTTTGGCCCCTGCTCACCCTCTCCCATCTCCTGCCCTGCAATTAATCCTTTCCTACAGCCCCCATCAGTTCTGTCCCCACTCAACCCCCCTCAACTCAGCCCCGCCTCAGTTCAGTTCCCCAGACCCCATCATCACTACCATCCCATCAGTTCAGTTCCCCTACCCCATTGACCCCCACCACCCTCCCAGCGCTCACCCCACCTGCTCAGAACCCACCATCTATTTAGCCCCCTCACCCATCAGCCCTCACCCTACTCATTTCAGCCCCCCTGAATCCTCCAGGCCATAGTTCAGCCCTCCCAGCCTGATCTCTGCTTCTCTTAGGGTTCTTTACCCTCCCCAGGTTAGGGGGGCTGCAGTGGGGTCCCCTCTCCCACTTCCCAGGCTGGCAGGAAAGGCCGGGCCGCCCAGGGCAGACAGCAGGAGCCCCAGGGCTGGGGCTGACAGTGGAAGTCCTGGCCACCATGAGGAGAGGCTCCTGTCAGTCCCAGGGCGGGCTGCCAATGGGAGCCCCGGGGGCGGTCTGACAGCAGGAGCCCTGCACGCCACAGCGATTTCTAAGTAAAATTAATCCTGACTCATGATCTGGGTCTAGAACTTTCAAATGTCTGAGAGTTCTGTCATGAGTCAGGCTTCATTTTAGTGAGAAATCCTATCTCTTGTGAATAATTCATGAGTTGGCATGTCTGCAGTCACAGCTCACGCACTATAGTAAGGGAACAAACCATCAGTGCTGCTATTCTACTTCTCCAATTGGCTGGAATAGCTGGAGCAGCAGCAGGAAATATTAGGGGTGGGGACCCACTGTCCCTTGTTGTCATCCCTGTGTGAGAGGCAGGAAAGCGTTGGAGGAGAGGTGACACGAGAGACTAGGAACAAGGCCTCTCTTCTGAGCAGCCAGGGGGCACCGTGAACTCGGTGCAGTGAAGGGAAGGGGGAAGTGGCATGCTGAAGGGATATTTGTCCATTAGACTTTCACACCACAACACGGGGAAACTGAGGCAATGGACTACTGCTCAAGATACTATGGGGCAGGAGCGACGGAAGCTGCCTAAAAGTGGGGGGACCACTAGTGCCCAAACTGTGGCCCCGCCCTCCGAGACTCCTCCCCACACTGCCCCTTCCCTCCCCACCTCCACCTTGCCACCATGCCTTCTCCCTGAGCCTCCGCCCTCGCACCACCCATTCCCCCAGGACCCTACCCCAACACTGCCTCTTCCCAGAGGCCCTGCTCCCGCGCTGTCTCTTCCCGCAAGACCCTGCTCGCTCCTGTCCGTCCCCTTTCCCCCGCCGCTCACTCTTACAGTTGGTAAAAAGTGATGGGCTCATGGTCCCTAGTCCCCCCATTCCAGTGCCCCCGGTATACGGTCAGTGTTTTACTTATTGTTTGCACACATTTGAATCATTACTGCATTTCCACAAATTAGTGCTGTGTTCCCTCTCCCCTTAATACAAGTTTTCTTTGTGTTTACAAGTGGGGAAGTATTGCCTAATGCCCAGGGGAGGTATTTCATTGTCCCAGGTTTCTGGGTGGAGTCTCTAGCTGGTTTTGTCTTGTAATTGGAAGAGGAACCCCTGGCTATTGAACCTAGCCTTTCTTGCTGCCAACAAGAGCTGGCAGAAGGGCTGCATTTCCTAAATCTGCTCTAGTGCCTGGCTACCGCTTAGGCAACACCATTTTTTAAGCTCAAGCACAGAATTTTAATGCAAAAAACTCTTGCGGTGCATGCTGCTGTGTTTTATTAGATGCCGGGGGGAACAGAAACTGGCTTATAAAACTGTCTCTTTTTATGATAAGTAAGGATAAGATTGTCATCGATCCTGTGACTTTCATAGACTTTAAGGTCAGAAGGGACCATTATGATCATCTAGTCTGACCTCCTGCACAACGCAGGCCACAGAATCTCACCCACCCACTCCTGTAACAAACCCCTAACCTATGCCTGAGTTATTGAAGTCCTCAAATCGTGGTTTAAAGACCTCAAGGTGCAGAGAATCCTCCAGCAAGTGACCCGTGCCCTACGCTGCAGAGGAAGGCGAAAAACCTCCAGGGCCTCTGCCAATCTGCCCTGGAGGAAAATTCCTTCCCGACCCCAAATATGACGATCAGTTAAACCCTGAGCATGTGGGCAAGACTCACCAGCCAGCACCCAGGAAAGAATTCTCTGTAGTAATTCAGATCCCACCCCATCTAACATCCCATCACAGACCATTGGGCATATTTACCTGCTAATAATCAAAGATCAATTAATTGCCAAAATTAGGCTATCCCATCATACAATCCCCTTCATAAACTTATCAAGTTTAGTCTTGAAGCCAGATATGTCTTTTGCCCCCACTACTCCCCTTGGAAGGCTGTTCCAGAACTTCACTCCTCTAATGGTTAAAAGAAGAACAGGAGTACTTGTGGCACCTTAGAGACTAACAAATTTATTAGAGCATAAGCTTTTGTGGACTACAGCCCACTTCTTCGGATGCATAGTGGGCTGTAGTCCACGAAAGCTTATGCTCTAATAAATTTGTTAGTCTCTAAGGTGCCACAAGTACTCCTGTTCTTCTTTTTGCGGATACAGACTAACACGGCTGCTACTCTGAAACCTAATGGTTAGAAACCTTCGTCTAATTTCAAGTCTAAACTTCCTAATGTCCAGTTTCTATCCATTTGTTCTTGTGTCCACATTGGTACTAAGCTTAAATAATTCCTCTCCCTCCCTGATATTTATCCCTCTGATATATTTATAAAGAGCAATCATATCTCCCCTCAGCCTTCTTTTGATTAGGTTAAACAAGCCAAGCTCTTTGAGTCTCCTTTCATAAGACAGGTTTTCCATTCCTCAGATCATCCTAGTAGCCCTTGTGACATTTTCCGCTACAGCCCTGGGGCTTCAGTTGTCCCCCCATCAGCACCCCCTCCCCATTATTTTTAGTAAAAATCATAGACATGTCACGGACTTCCGGGACCTTTTGGTTATTGACTTCGACCTGTCTGTGACTTTTATTAAAAATAACTGTGACAAAATCTTAACCTTAATGATAAGTAGTGTCGTTGTTTTTTAGCCCTGCCCTAATAGAGATGGATGTTGATTTTGCTCTACCAAGTCATCTGTTCAGGAATTGATCTACAGTGGAGCAAGAGGATTTAGATGAACAGATTTCCAGCAGCAGCAAGCAGCCAGGACTGTAATTTGGTCAGCATATTCATCCTCCCTCAGAGGTGCCATTGTTGTTAGACTTAAGTGGCTCACACCTCAAAATGCAGAGCAGGGTGTGGAATTAATATTTTGCCCATTAGCAAATCTATGCAGACTAAAAGGCATCTTTCTTTGAAAACCAATTACTGTAGTAAGATTTTATTTTGTCTTTATACCTGTCCAAATTAAGTTGACTGGCATGTATATGAGGCACGAGTTGATGAAGTCTGGATTCTCCAGCACTATGGCTGGGCATGAAATGATTCTTTTTATGTTATGGGTATTTTATGTCATCCTCTTTGTGCACATGGCCCCGAGTTCTGACTGCCAGGACCTCAATATTTACAAGCTTGCAGTACTATGCTCTGTTTTATAAGCAGCCTGCAGAGCTGGCAAGGAGTAATTAAACTATTTCTTTATTGCCCTAGGTCCTGAGGAAAATCTTTAAGAGGAGAACTAGAGATAAATCAGTAACAGCTGAAGGGGAGGAGACTCTCTCTCTCACTCATGCCCGTCACCCCAGTCGGGGTATGGGCCGCCAACCACAGATCTCCAGAGTCCTTTATCCTGGGCTCTGGAGATCTGTGGTTGGCGGCCCATACCCCGACTGGGGTGACGGGCATGAGTGAGAGAGAGAGTCTCCTCCCCTTCAGCTGTTACTGATTTATCTCTAGTTCTCCTCTTAAAGATTTTCCTCAGGACCTAGGGCAATAAAGAAATAGTTTAATTACTCCTTGCCAGCTCTGCAGGCTGCTTATAAAACAGAGCATAGTACTGCAAGCTTGTAAATATTGAGGTCCTGGCAGTCAGAACTCGGGGCCATGTGCACAAATCAGCCTGCTTCCAGCTTAGTTTTGCAAACTCAAGAGCCTTGAATAGCTCAGATAAGATGTAGATAAGCTCAGAACACTAGAGTGTTAGGCCATGTCTACACTGGCACTTATGTTGGCAAAACTTTTGTCACTCGGGCTGGGAGGTAAAAAAACACCCCCTCAGTGACATAAGTTTTGCCGGCATAAGTGGTAGTGTACACAGTACTATATTGGCGGGAGAGATTCTCCGCCAACATAGCCACTGCCAATTATTGAGGTGGTTTTATTATGTCGACAGGAGAGCTCTCTCCTGTAGACATAGAGCAACTACAGCAGTGCACTGTAAGCTCACTAGTGTAGACAAGGCATTCATTGGAGAAGGGTGAACCAGCTGAGATAAGAGACACTGCTCAAGACTCCCTTGAACAGTGCAAGATCATTAATTAGTTCACCACTTCTTCAAAGCCTTTGTAATCTGAGGCGAGATTCCGCAAGCACGTCAACCAAACCCACACTGTTTTAGGTAAAATATAAAACAGAAATATTAACTGCAGAAAGATGGATTTTAAGTGATTATCTGTAGCTGGCATAGAGATCAAAATTGGCTACCTAATAAATAAAAATAGAAACGCAGTCTAAACTCTAACTTTAACAGACTAAGCAAGATTTAAATCAAACGGTCTCTCACCCTAACAGGCGTTGCAGGCAGCTCACAGTTCCTCAATACACAGACTAAACGCCCTTCCAGCCTGGGACCAACTTCCGGCAATCTTCCAGCTGCTGAGATGGTGGGGGAGGTGGGGAAGAGGTCAAGTGATGATATCACTGTCTCTATTTTATACTTTCTTCCAACTGCTAGAAAGATCCTTGCTGTGACATGGGGGTTAGGCCGTCCTAAGGTGCCTCTCGGAGAGCGGATTCTTCTTGATGTGCCATTAACGCCTGTCTGGCCAGTGATAGTTGCTCCTTTGTCCCTACTGAAAAGCCAGCTGTTGGCGTCTCCCAACCTCAGAACATATTTCAGTGATGCATACAGCAGTACTTCATAACATCACATACAATGATAATACATACAATCCATCAGGATATTAAGGTTCGACAGATCAAGACTTTTAAAATGATACCTCACAAGGTGTACTTTGTACAAAACATATCATATGTCAGTGGTGAATATGGGGGTTCCAGGGTGCTACTCTGAGGTACAGAATGTCACACCCACCCAGACCTTTGCCCTCTTTCAAGGAACATACTTGAACCAAACATGTTGCTGAGGCTCTGAGTGGCTTGGGTAAGTGTGTTTGTCAGATGCAGATGGAATCCTCAAGTCTGGAGAAGACAGATTGTGACCATTTTAAATTGGCTGTTTCACTTCTGTTCTCCAGTTGGGCTCAAAACAGGAAATGCCAAAAACGTCATCCCTGTTTTGCAGACTCAGGAGGATCAGATAGTTCAAACCAGCTTTGGAAAGGCATCCAGACTCCAGAATCTCTCTCTGAACTTGGGTCATTGTTTTAGTTTTGATTTATATGGAAGTGCCCGCAGGTGTGTGAGCGACATAAGTTACACCAACATAAGCCCTTGTGTGCACATCACTGTCAGTGGGAGAGCTTCTCCTGCCAACATAGCTTCTGCCATTCACGGCGGTGGTTTTATTATGCCAACGGGAAAGCTCTCTCCCATCAGCATAGAGCATCTTCACCAGATGTGTTGCAGTGGCGCTGCATCAGTACAACTGCAGCACTGTACGTGTGGACATGTCCAGTCATGTGAACTACGGTACAGTGTAAAGGCAATTTGCAGTGGAAAATAAAAAAGCTAGCAAATAAAAAGCATTGTTATCAAATAGCCCTTCCCTTTAATCCAGGGGCAAGCTCTCCACGGCTTAGGAAATGCTCCCACCAAAGCTCCCTCTCCCATTGGCTGCTGCAGTGAAAACTCTCTCTTCTATTTCAATCTACTCTAGCCATTGCCTTCAACACACCCAACCCAGAAACTTGGGGTAGAGGGAGATGGAGGGCTTTGCACTATGTCTCAATCTTAGGCTGAGGCAGAGTCAAGGGATATTAATGGAAAATGTCCTGCTAGCTGCTCCCTCCCTTTTCCGCCCAGGGAGTCCTAGCATCTCCTCTGCACTTGTGGGACTGTCTCGGGGAGAGAGAGAGAGAGAGAGATCAATTTTCACTAGCTCAGAGGCAGTGTTCTTGCTGGTTGCTTTGGCAATGTTCATGCTGCAACAGTTCAGGGGAACTGCACCTTATTCCCTCTCCATAGTCCAGCAAGGGCACCCACTCTAGACTCCTGGCTCCTCAGCTGTCACCTCTAATGGGGGATATTTGCATCTCTTTCCCACCTGACAGGGTTTTTGCAGGCTGCACAGTTCCTTGCCGGCATTGTGAATTCCCCACCAAGTCAGACTGCCTAAACAAGCCAGCATTTGCACTTTGCTTTCTCCTTAGATGCCATAAACAGCGTAATTGCCCACCCGTTATGTTATTTCACTGCCCTTTCTCAGCAAGCACACTTATTCTTAAGGTGAAAGCACTATAGAGAAAATGTATTAAAATTAACTGTCGATTAATCGCAGATAACTCACACGATTAAAAAAAATTAATCACAATTAAAAAAATTATTCTCGATTAATCGCACTATTAAACAATAGACTACCAATTGAAATTTATTAAATATATTTGGATGTTTTTCTACATTTTCAAATATATTGATTTCTATTACAACACAGAATACAAAGTGTACAGTGCTCACTTTATATTATTATTTTTATTACAAATATTTGCACTGTAAAAATGATAAAAGAAATAGTATTTCAATTCACCTCATACAAGTACTGTAGTGCAATCTCTTTATCGTGAAAGTGTAACTTATAAATGTAGATATTTTTTTGTTACATAACTGCACTGAAAAACAAAACAATGTAAAACTTTAGAGCCTACAAGTCCACCCAGTCCTAGCTAAGACAAACATGTTTGTTTACATTTACAGGAGATAATGCTGCCTACTTCTTATTTACAATGTCACCTGAAAGTGAGAACAGGCATTCGCATGGTAGTTTTGTAGCTGGTGTTGCAAGGTATTAACGTGCCAGACATGCTAAACATTTGTATGCCCCATCATGCTTCGGCCACCATTCCAGAGGACATGCTTCCATGCTGATGATGTCCATTTAAAAAAAAATGCATTAATTAAAGTTTTGACTAAACTCCTTGGGGGAGAATTGCATGTCTCCTGTTCTGTTTTACCCACATTTTGCCATATATTTCATATTATAGAAGTCTTGGATGATGACCGAGCGCATGTTCGTTTTAAGAACACTTTCACTGCAGATTTGACAAAACGCAAATAAAGTACCAATGTGAGATTTCTAAAGATAGTTACAGCTTTCAGCCCAAGGTTTAAGAATCTGAAGTGCCGACCAAAATCTGAGAGGGATGAGGTGTGAAGCATGCTTCAGATTTCTTAAAAGAGCAACACTTCAATTTGGGAACTACAGAACCCGAACCACCAAAAAGAAAATCAACCTTCTGCTGGTGGCATCTGACTCAGATGATGAAAATGAACCTGCGTCGGTCTGCACTGCTTCGGATCGTTATCAAGCAAAACCTGTCATCAGCATGGAAGCATATCCTCTGGAATGGTGGTAGAAGAATGAAGGGACATATGAATCGTTAGCGCATCGGGCACATGAATATCTTGCGACACTGGCTACAACAGTGCCTTGAGAATGCCTTTTCTCACTTTCAGGTGACATTGTGCAGCTGTCTGCATACGAGGATTTCCTACCTAGAAAAGCCATGGATATAAAACCCCACGATCAATAGACTTTTATCAATAGAATTATCAATAGACTCTGAAAAGGAGTGATGCAGGGTGATTGGCTAGGGTCCCAGTCCTGAAACAGGAAACACATGCTTAATGTTAAGCATGTTTAAAGTTAGGCATATGAATAAGTGTTTGCAGGGCCAGGGCCTAAAAATTCTGTTCTGGGCTCTGATTGGATTGGCTCTACTATATATAACATGACAGGAAGGAATTAATTTTCATTTTAATTTCTGGGCTCTTCTATAGACATTAGGATTGGTGGGTAATAGCCCACAGACACTGCACTGGGGGTACCAGGCCTGTGCCAAAGCTGCTGCAGGGAGGTGGTACAACAGCTATTCTCTCTGGTAGGGGGTGATGCTGGGTGGTACTGGGGGTGGTGAAGGCATGTTGGCAGAGGGGGATTGTGACGGTAACAGGAGCCAGGGAGCTGGATGGAGAGGCATGTGTTCCATGCAGTGTGTGCTTGCCTGCCAGTGCAGGTCAGTCTCAGTGATAGTCTGGCTATGTGGTTATAGCAGTAGGATCCTGGTTGATATGGAAGCCGGAGGATCGTTACTTGTGCTTATATGTGTTACATCTGCCTGGCCCCTAAATTCCATTGTACATACCCCCAATGCCCTGTTGTTTTAGGATGCTAGTAAAGACGGTTGGCTCTCCCTTTAGTGCCAGTATCATTGGGGAGAGCAGGGTGGGTGAGACCTGCCACCTAAATCCTACAAGGAACTAGGAAAGAGGTATCATGTGCACCCATCTTTTGTGAGAAAGAAGAGTGTATTGTGGCGTCCTCTGTTTCACGAGTCACTCTGGGGTCAGGAGAAGCAGCATGTGGTACTGAGCTCATTTTTTCTCCCTCTCGTTTATAACCCGAGCAATAAAACAAGGAGGCTGTATTTCACCTTGGTGTCCTGCCACAAAACCCCTTCATATCCTTCAAATCCATTTGTTAAAGCCCTGGTTAGGTGAGCCAGTGTTTTCACAGTCACACGAGGCAGTGTGAGTGTATTCAATCCCTCCCTTGGTGGGAGACACTACAGGGCAATGTGCAGACATGTGCCGGCAGAATTGAGCATCTTCATCTATTATTGACACCACGATGAGGGGAAGCTGGGAATAAATTCAAGCCTCGCCTTGCCTGTCTTTAGGGCTCTTTGCTAAATGAAGATGGACTGGGTTTCCTTTTATTCCTTAAATAAAAGGCTCTGTTCATCATTGAGGCATGCGTGAGTGTGGTATTGATCTCATGTGAAGGGTGAAAGACTGTAATTGCCACACATTTTCCAGATACTTGCATGGCTTTTTATTTCTTTTCATCAGTTTTCTTGTGTCCTGTGCTTGAAATTGAGATTTCTGGTACACAGCAGAAGCCGATAGCAGTGAATTCCATGCAGGCATACTTGAGGCACTAGTGTAGACATTTGGTGAAAGACAAGAACATTATGAAAAATGCATGAAATGAACGCATTGCTGGAGTCTGAGCTATGCAAGACCCTCCTTCCCAAACAGATTTTTTGATCTTTCCATCCCAGAGCGGGACTAAGAGAAATCATCTGCAATGTACAGCACACGCAACCCCTCTTTTCTCAAGGGCTCCTTCCTTTTTCTCATTCCAAGAAGTGTAAATATTAATGGCTGTATTTCTTTTTCTCTGATTTCTGTCATTTGCAGTCAGCTAGTGGAGACAGGATTCTGAGACTAAGGCAGCTCAATGTACATTTGAATCTTTGTGAAGGAGGGGAAGAAATATCACAAGTGTCCTAGCCCACGTAATAGCACCGTGCATGGATTTCAAACCACAATACACGGTTCCCAGGTACCCAAGATTTTGCTTGGAGTTCCAGGTTTGCATGAACCCATAAACTCAAATGAATTCTAGTGAAACTCACTGGCTTCATGTGGCAGGGCTGACTTGTTCCTGTCTAGTTCCTAGCCCACAAACGGCTCAGAGACCTTCTTGTAAAACACCTCATGTTCTTACAGTGTTCTTACCTACCACCTATACAGACTATGCCACAGCATATTGTACCATGGAGCCCTCCGCTCCTGAGTCAAGGATGGGAGAGATCTCACTTACTCTACCCATCCCCGGCCTGTGCCTTTTGTACCCTCTGGGCTACTGAGTTAGCTAGCTCTTTAACTGGCTCCATCCCATCCCAATCTATCAACGGGGCACAGTTCCCATAATCAGGTGTGCTCTGGGGCAACTCATTGGAGGTGCAGTGGTCAGAGTGTTGGCTCAGCTGCTGTTGCCCAGCACTCTGTCACACTTCATGATGGTATCGGAAAAGGGAGAAACTTGCCCACACCCCCAGCAGCTATGAATGTGTCCCCGCTTGTATTTAGTTGTCTCTGGGACAGAGGTGGGGCAGTGACCTCCTACCCCTCCAGACAGTAGCCTCTCTTCCCTTCGCCTTCCTGCTTCTGCTTGTGGCCTGCTCCCCCAGAAATCCCAATGTACAGGGCCTGCCTGCTCCTACACTGTTAGCTCAGCTGTTGTTGCTGTTTCACTAGCTCTTGCCTCCCTCGGGTTCTGAGGGAAGCCCCAGGATGCACCATGGCATTAATGAATACCTGATTTCTTTAGCCACTTGCTAGCTGGCTTGCTCCCTGCTTCTGTCTCTTCAGGGAGCAGCTGGTAGGCTGGCACCCTCAGGTATTATTGTAAATGTCTTTGAAGGAGCCTGAAGAATTAAGGGTAAGGCACTCATTCCCACAACTCCCCTTAACAGGCTTTGGGGCTCTACGGCCCACCCAATGACATCTTGAAAAGCCATGTAGGGAGAGTAGATCAACTGGACACTCCTACCTGCACTCCCCATTCCAGACTTACTTCTGGAATGAAGAGTGCAGGTAGGAGGCCACCAGATTCTGGATTTAAGAGGGGTGCTGTTTGGGTGGGTTAGTGTCCTAAGCTGTTCTGCCCTAACTTAAGTTCTGTTCCAGGTTTGGATTTCGGGGGAAAAGGCTCATTCACAAACCTCTAGCGACAGTCCATGACACAAATTACATGGCATTTGTACAGTGCCATATGGAAGCAGGCAGCCTATCTGGCTTGTCAGAGCAAACCCATGCTCCTTGTATCATTATTGCTTTATCAGCTGCAAATTGTTTTGTGTTGCCAGTGACCCGGAACGTATTCTCACGTGCATAACAGAGTGCAGAGTGCACTGCATTACAGGTGAGCTGAATGACATACTGTTAAGAAAGGGAAGGTACAAGTCAAAGCACATGGCAGACCCAGTGGCAGTTCAAGGGTAGCCGGATGCGTACCTTTAAAAGAATTTAGGATGGCTGAATGCAGAGCCAGCTACCCAGTATTAGCTGCAAATGGAGCAGAGCAGTGATTTCTCTGATGTGAAAAATAATAAAATACGCCCAGATCCTTGTTCTGCCAGATCATACAAAACAAACATGTTAAATCAATAATTACATGGGCAACCTGCAAGGAACGTCTAGGTGCTGCAGGAAGTGGTGGTGATGACTCAGCAGGGGGCTTGTTTCCTCTGGCTCAGGACTGAACTACATACCTTACCATGGTGTTAGTAAGATCTGTGCTGTGGGAAGCACCCCTGGGTGATGTTATCTCTGGTAATTACTTAGGGCTAAATCTGTTCTTGGTCACACCAATGTAACAGTACTACTCTAGAGAAACACCTCTGCTTTCAGTTACACATGGAGCAGAATTTCCTCACCAAGTCAGTATTGTCAATCTCAAATGATCAAAAATCACAAAATCATGAGATTTAAAATAATAATACAAGTTGGGTTCTTTTTATTTGCCTTCTGTTCTCTGAGCCATTAGGGAATACCATGCCAAATCCAAGTTTCCCTCACTTCCTTTGCTGGATGGAAAGTCTTCTCCTAAAGCAGAACCACCATCTAGCGAAAGGCAACTGACTCTACTACCACCAGTGGTGGCTGAGAAAGTAATTACGCTTCATTTCCTCTAGCTGCCCAATGCTGAAGACAGGAACGTTGTCGAGTTTGTATTAAAACTTGTTTGCCATGTGGTGTGGGTTCCTGGGAACTTTGCATCAATGACTTCATTGTAAGGTCTGAGGCCTTCTTCTGCAGTAAAAACAGCAGCCAGAGTGAGAGACAGAGGCCATGAGCTAAGCTGCAGAGAGTCACATCCTCAGGTTCCATCTCAATTGCACGAAAACAATGTAATATTGGGCTGTTAAGAAGGCGTTCCTGTCCCAATAGTACCCACCATCACCAGATAAAGAACCAGATCTTAAGATGTTTAAAGAAAGTGTTGTTTGATAGCATTCCATCTGGCAAGAAACACTTATCTATACTTACATGCATCTGACGAAGTGGGCATTCCCCCACGAAAGCTTATGCTCCAATACATCTGTTAGTCTTAAAGGTGCCACAGGACTCTCTGTTGCTTTTTACAGATCCAGACTAACACGGCTACCCCTCTGATACTTCTCTATTGTTTTGCCTTTATGGCCCCTACTTCCCTCTTGTTTATCTATGTGGTCTCTGTTTGATTCTTTAATTGTTTCTGTCTGTTGCATAACTAATTTTGCAAGATTTAAATCAACTAAGGTGGTGGGGTCTGGGTAAAGAATTGTTTCATAATGGGCCAGGATTGGTGGAAAATACCATTTTGTAGCACGTTAGTGTAAAATGGTTGGTTAAGGTAGAGCTAAGTAGGACCCCTTTTAAAGATGGGCAGTTTGTTAGCTCGATTCCAGTCTTCTGGGACCTTTTCTGTCATCCATGAGTTTGTAAATATTATTACCAGTGGCTCTGAGATTTCTTCAGCTAATTCCTTCAATACTCTCGGGTGAATAGCATCCAGCCCCACTGATCTGAATTCATTCACACTGGTCAGAAGATTTCTGACATGTTCTTTATTTATCCCCGATCTGCATCCTTTCCCCTTTGTCTGTGGTAACTTTGCTAGTCATCCGGTCATGTTATTTTTTTGTGAGAAGACTGAAGCAAAGTAGGCACTGAGCAGCTCTGCTTTCCTATCATCTTCCGTTACCAGCTCATCTTGTCCATTGAGCAGCGGACCCGCACTGTCCTTGATCTTTCTTTTTTGTCTGACAAATTTGAAGAACTCCCTCTTGTTGTCTCTAACATTTCTTGCGAGCTGTAACTCATTCTTTGCCTAGGGAAAGCTTAAAGGAGACAAGTATGGGCATTCTATGGGCATGGGGAAACCACAAACAGCTGTCTCTGGAATGTAAGGAAAGTTCATAGTCTGTTGCTCACATTAGGGTTGCCAGGCGTCCGGTTTTTTACTGGAACGCCTGGTCGAAAAGGGACTCTGGGGGCTCTAGTTAGCACAGCTGGGGGCTAAGGCTTCTGGAAGGCTCCCTGGCTCCGCACGGCTCCTGGAAGCAGCGGCATGTCCCTCCTCCAGCTCCTACACTCAGGGACAGCCAAGGAGCTCCGTGCACTGCCCCCACCCCCCAAGTGCTGGCTCCCCAGCTCCCATTGGCCGGGAACCATAGCCAATGGGAGCTGTGGGGGTGGCGCTTGAGGATGGGGCAGCGTGCGGAGCCACCTGGCTGCACCTCCGCCTAGGAGCTAGAGGGTAATGCCAGTGGCTTCTGGGAGCCACCTGAGGGTAGCACCGCCTGGAGCCCGCACCCTCTGTCATGCCCCAAGCCTCGGCCCCAGCCCTGAGCTCCCTCCTGCACCCAAATTCTCTCCCGGAGCCCACACCCCACACTCCCTCCCATACCCCAACTCCCTGCCCCAGCCCTGAGTCCCCTCCCGCACCTAGACTCCCTCCCAGAGCCCGCATCCCTTGTTGCACCTGAGCCCCCTGCCCTAGACCTGAGCCCCCTCCCTCACTCCAAACCCCTCATTCCCAGCCCCACACCAGAACCCGCACCCCTAGCCGGAGCCATCACCCCCTCCCATACCTCAACCCCTTGCCTGAGCCCAGTGAAAATAAGCAAGTGAGTGAGAGTGGGGGAGAGCGAGTGATGAAGGGATGTAGTGAGCAGGAGCAGGGCCCCGGAGAAGGCCGGAGACCTGGCAACCCTACCTCAGATGTGCCAGGTCTCCGGCCCAGGCCCTGGCTGTGCTGCAGGGATGCCACGGGTCAGACACTTGCTCTAGTGGTGGCCACATGCCTTCAGACTTTAGGTGGAAGCGTCTAGCTTCCCAGCGTAGACAATCCTCCCCGCCCCCCACTGGGGTCATGATCTGCCTCCAAGTCTGGCCTACAACACCTCTTGTCTGGTGGTGTCTTCCTGCACTGGGCCCTCTGCCCAGGGTTCCCCCTCACTCTCCCAAGCTGCTCACCGCACTCGGCTCCAGACTGCCCCAGTCCCAGCCCCACTCTGCCTCAGCGCAACAGCTCTCTGTTCCCAGCTCAGCTTTGCTCTCTGGGCTGCTTCTCTCTGGATCTGGCCGCGGCTCTGCTGCCAAGTCAGTGCAGGCTGCCACTCTCTCCTTAGCACGGCCCTGCTCTGCTCAGGCAGCTCCAGCTCACCCAGAGGATTGGACCTCCAAGCTCCTGACCCCCTCATTGGCCTGCCTGCCCCGTCAGTCGGGCTGACCTGGGGTGTTGGCCTCTTCCCATCGGCCCTGGGAACTGTCAGTCTCAAGGTCTTGATTTCTCATCAGCCCTTCCCCTTTCTTTTGGTATTGGGAGAGGGCCAACCAAACCCCCCCACTAAGTTTCAGTAAGGGGCCAGAAGTCCCCTTACACTGTGACAAAGGGACAGAGAAAAAGCCAAGATGGACTCTATAGCAACGTGGCTTGGTGGAGTCATGGCTTTGCCTGCCACTATGAACTCTGTCTTTACCGTTGCTTCTCTGTGCTGACCTGAGGACTTCCTGATGCTGTGTTCCAGTTGACTAATAAACCCTAGTCGGTGTTGAAAGGCTGGCTGGTGTCACTGCCAATACTTACTGGAGTGTTGATCCCAGAAGAGGGTAAAAGTCTCTGAACGGGAGTTGGCCCCTGTAAATGAAGTAGGTCCAGCTCCCATGTGCCAGAAGAAGTGGTTCAAGTTTGGCCAAATAAGAGGTTGGGGCAGCACCTGCGGTTGTAAATGATCAGAGACCGGAGAGTCAGGAGACTGGAGGAATTCTCTGGGGAAAGCTCCTTCTGGAATTATCAGGAGGGACTAGCCTGCTGCCCTTCCTGAGCCAGAGAGCCATGGCTGGAGAAGGTGGTTCTTGAGGGAAGACTGAAGGCAAGAAAGCCTATTCTGGCTAGTCCAGATTTTGACAAGATATTTGAACTGTGCAATGATGCATCTGACACAGGCCTAGGAGCAGTATGGATGCAAGCAGGGGGAAATAACAAGAAGCATCCCATTGCTTTCTGAAGTAAAAATCAGGGCCAGAATGCTCAGCACTTTGCAGGACTAAATCCATAATAATGAGCCCAGTTATTTTTCTAAACCAGATGGATGCAAGGCACAGTTTCAAAAGAAAGTATCATTTTTCCAATATAACTTCAGCCTGGACTGTAAAATACCAGTTTTAAAAGAATCCTATTGATTTGTCTTCCTATGGCTGGATTTTTTAATATTGATGTGATTGCTTAGAGTAATCCATAATATGTCTGACACAGGGGATTGGCTTTTAAAATCCTCTTCTTCCAAGTGTTCTCTCCCATACGCTTTCCCTTTCATTCTTCCCTGTTCCTCCCTGTTCTTGTGTTGCATACCTATGATTAAATAAATAGGCCCTGTCAAGTGAGATTGTCGTGAAAACTGGCTTATGGAATAGAAGCAAAGGATCATTTAAAATAGTAATATTGTCTGACACAGAGATAGGCAGCAAAACTTCAGGACCAGACTCCAAAGAGAAACTGCTGAGCTCCAATTCATTTGCAAATTTGACACCATCAGATCAGGATTAAACAAAGACTGTGAATGGCTATCCAACTACAGAAACAGTTTCTCCTCCCTTGGTGTTCACACCTCAACTGCTAGCAGAGCACCTCACCCTCCCTGATTGAACTAACCTCGTTATCTCCACACTGATATATACCTGCCTCTGGAGATTTCCATTACTTGCATCTGAAGAAGTGAGGTTCTTACCCACGAAAGCTTATGCTCCCAGTACTTCTGTTAGTCTCAAAGGTGCCACAGGACCCTCTGTTGCTTTTTACAGATTCAGACTAACACGGCTACCCCTCTGATACCAGAGATTGGTGGTTAGCCTTGGTTCTATTTAGCATCTTTTAACGGACAGGAAGCAAGGATAAGCAGCAAATCTGTCTAGGGATTGGTCCTGCTTTGAGCAGGGGGTTGGACTAGATGACCTCCTGAGGTCCCTTCCATCCCTGATATTCTATGATTCTATGATCTACTACAGTCACAACCGATGGTAAATTGGGAAGTGTTGTGGGTGACGATAAGGGCAGTGAAATAATCTCAAAAGAACTAGAGAGGGTCGAAATGTCTTCAGGAAACCAAATGAGTTCTGACCTGGACAAATGGAACCTAATACATCTGTGGGAAGCAGAAACCTGCAGTGCAGAGAAAAGCCTAGGGATGAAAATGGGCAGCAAATTTGGATATAATTTTGCAGAGCAAAAGGACAGCATTAAAATAATGCTCTTTGGGGAGCTATACTGAGGCAGGGAGCAAGTCTGTGATAAGACCCTCTTAATAGGACTCTAGTGAGACCACACCTACAACACTGCGATCATTTCAATGCCAGAAAATGGATGACAAATCAGAGAGAATTCAGCCAAAACTAAGAAAAATTATAAAAAGATTTGAGGGATTGATCCATGAGGAAACGTCACCAGAGCTAACTCTGTATAATTTCCTAAACAACTAAAGCGAGGATATGGCAACGATCCACAGGTATTTGAAGGTACCAATATTAGTCACCACAATCTTGTGTCTGTTCATAGGATACTTTAACCAATGGAAGCACAACTCCTCACGTTAATTCCAACTTGAGCCATGTGCATACACTATCAGAGAGCTAACCTTCTGTTACTGGATTACAAAGCACATATATAACACTTTCACATCTCAAACTCCTATGGAAAAAGTAGTACACCTCTACCTCGATATAACGCTGTCCTCGGGAGCCAAAAAATCTTACCGTGTTATAGGTGAAACCGCGTTATATCGAACTTGCTTTGATCCGCCGGAGTGCGCAGCCCCCCCCAAGCACTGCTTTATCGTGTTATATCCGAATTCGTGTTCTATCAGGTTGCATTATATCGGGATAGAGGTGTATATGCAGCATGGCTTTTCCTTTGCTTGGACTCTCTACTTTCTGGATCATGAAGGTATTTATTTGTATTGCAAACAGCCTATTGAAACCAACGTGAGTTTGAACAAGGCCCTGAATGATTTGCCCAAAGTCACACAGGAAGTCTGCGGACACAGAGCTGAGTCCTAACATGCATTCTCCCTACTAGCTCTTCTCACAAGACAGTTTATGTAGGCATAATGATAGATGTGAGTCTGGCAGAGGAATTTATGTGAGCCATGTCCTTCTTGTGTGTTTCCACTTGTTCGAAGCTGGAAGCATGAAAGGCTACCCAAAGCCTGCCTGTGGCTGGCAATTGCCAAATAACCTGATTCTGTAATGGCAGTTGAGAAAACAGAAGCACTACAGCAAAAATTCCTGCATAATGAAACACTCCTTTTTGTATTTCTCCAACTTGCCTACAGAAATGGCATAAAGCAGAGAACAGCTGCTCTGCTGATGGTTTTCTCTTTCATAGAATATGAGGGTTGGAAGGGACCTCAGGAGATCATCTAGTCCAACCCCCTGCTCAAAGCAGGACCAATCCCCAGACAGATTTTTGCCCCAGATTCCTAAACATCCCCCTCAAGGATTGAGCTCACAACCCTGGATTTAGCAGGCCAATGCCCAAACCACTGAGCACACACACAATAATTACATGTAAGATTCATGATCTTAAAGGCCAGTTACAGAATATTTTTAAAAAATTAATATCAGCATTGGGAAAATTATTGTAATCTAATCATACAACAGTGATTGCTCCAGGGTGGCAAACTCCCTCTGGACAAATTGTGGCAACCTGATTCTGATGGACTTGCAAAGATGTCTGTGTGAAGCGCAAGGTTTTTTGATGTCTGTGAAAATGGAGTCTCTTGAACTGTGGTAGACAGAAAGCTTTTTGCTTTGGCAATTTTAGGTCAGGTTAATAAGGGAAAGAAGTCTCATGAGGAAATTGATGCAAAGGTGCTGACAGCGTTGGAAATCAAAGCCTTGCTAGAACCCTCTCCTTTCAAATGAATTTATACTTTGAATTGAGAAAAAAATCTAAAAATCTCTAAATACCGCTGAATCCTAGAAATGTCACAGCGCTTCTGCTCTCTGCAGCCACTTGGGTGGCTGTTCATGATTGTTAGTTAATTACTTCGGCATCAGCATTACATTGAAATGGGAGGCAAGAAGAAAAGAGAAAAATAAACCTAAACATGCACACTGGAGACGGGGGGTGAGGCTAGGCATATAATTATTTATTACTTGTATTGCAGGAGTGTCTGGGGTAGTTCATGGACCAGGTCCCCATTGTGCTTGGTGCTGTACAAACACAGACCAAAAAGACAGTCCCTGCCTCAAAGAGCTTAAAATCTACATACAAGACAAGAGACAACAGGTAGCCACAGACAAATGGGGGAGCAAAGGAAGTAATGAGCCAATAATGGTCAGCATGATAGACAGCAATCTCAGCACACCAGCTTCCGAACCACTGCCAAGTTTGTAGCTATCATGGCAAAGGGATATTACCATTTCAGGCATACTTGCTGCTGTCTTTAATTGTTGTTTGGTGGATGGGAAGCAAAACTGAAATGTAGCGCTATTCTCCCCTGGCATTACTGGGTTTTGGTTGAAATTGTCCTTCAGGTCTTGGATACATGCATCCTTGTCCCTGTGCGTTCCTTTGGGGTCACAGCTCCAGCACAGTCCAGCTCATACCCCTCATGCTGCCATTCTCCTTTCTTTGTTATGGAATTTATACCTTCTGATCATTCTTATGTAGAAATAGTGGGCTGGCTGGATTGAATTCCCTTCCCTCTCTGTTTTGTTTTCATGAGTAAAAAAGAAGGGACGTAGGTGAATATTTATTAACTTCCAAGTTGTTCCATGAGTTGCACAGCTGCATGTCCCCACTGAAGAGTAGGGTCCGCACAAGATTCAGAACTTGCTGGTACTTCATAATGTTGGTCCTTTTCAATATTGCGGACTGAGTCGTTCACCTGCTTTCATTCTTGCGTTGTTGTCCACTCATGTGGATTTTGAGGAGCTTTGTTAATCGTATGTATTTGAGGTAAATCCCGCCCTCTTCAGCACTGAGGTGAAAAGTCTGAAAAGGAGTGTGCTATCATCGTGATTCCCCTGCCTGGGCTGGGAATAGGAGACAGGTTGAGGACAGGTTGTGCAGGGAGGGGCTCTGCTTTCTCCTTGGCAGAGGAGGTGCATGGCCAATCGGCTTGCAACCTATAGGTGAGATCCTCACCTCCACTTCAGTCCTTTTATTCAAGTTAAAAGGCACTAAATGGAAGGCCCTGCAGGTCCAGAAGCCAGGCCTGTAGAACTGCTAGGCAGCCGATAGCGCCATGCTGCCACCCGGCAGCAGCTATAACTAACTTGTGCACCACTGCCTATGACCCACTGTGGACACAGACCACGGAAACCTCATGACAGGCAGAAGCCTCATGACTCCTGATTGATTCCCAGCCCTATATAACCCTAAGGGGCGCTCCAGGAAGTGTCCAGGTAGCAGTGCAGACTTCCTATAGCTGCAATGACTGCCTCTTGCCCTGACTTGATTTGGACTTTGCCTCCTGAAACCTGACTCAGACTCTGGCCCTTGGTATTGACCTTAGCCTGGAACTTGACTACGCACTCCTCTGCTACTCCCAGCCTTAGGTTTGCCCCTGCTCTGACCCTTGGTCCGGACTGCCCTGGTTGGGATCCTGACACTAAAAGCCATCCAAGGGAGGATTCTGCCAGGTGGGCACTACGGATGGTAGCCATAAGGCTACCTTCTGAGGACCCTGTAAACCTTGACATGTGCTAAGGGCAGGGCTTAGGGTGGAAGGGGGAGTGTCAGGCAGGGCTGTAGCTTGATGGAGATTCCAGGCAGCTCTGTGGCCTGTATGGTAGCCCAGAGAGGCTACCATAACTTAGATTGGACCCGCTGTCTAAGTTACACCGGGGTCCTCTCTAGCTCTTAGAGCGGCCCAGGACCAGGAGAGCACAAAGCCACCATAGCCCCTTCACGCCCTGGTCTGCAAGTTCTGCATTTCATGTACTTTGTTCATGAGTAAGATGAAAGGATGCTGCTATAACTAAACCGCCTCTTTGTTAAGAGAACTATTTACAGAGATGCTGCAACTGCAGCTAGCATTGTAACCATGTGCACACAGACGTCCCAGTGCTTCCTCCAAACTCTTCTGTCCTGCCACCTTTGCTGTTCCAGCCACATTCCATTCACATTGCAATGGTACACGAAACTGCACCTCTGGGAAGCACAGGACAGCATCTCAGCCTGTGGTGTGTGTCCACTTGCTCCGTGCATAGGGGGTCACTGACCAATAACCACGGTGGAGTGGCTGCACAGTTGTTCCAAGCCCCCTCCATGTGGGCTGGGGAAGAAGGATTATTAGGCCTTCTGTGCAAAGCCCACATGCTCAGGCTTTGTGTAGGGACTGAGTATGTGCCGCTTTATTTGCAATGGTAGCATATATAAAACAAATGAATTGGCTGCTGACACCAATTTCATTGCATTTAGTCATCCCCGTGAGCTTGATTTCCAGGTGCCACCTCTATTTAGAGCCTCAATTATTCTTTGAATCAATTGCACCTAGTTGTCCACTATCACATTATCTAGTCCTGGATTTACTATAGCTCCTAGAGATCTCAGACCCTTCTTTATCCATTTAATTTTCCATTCTTTAAAGAGCACTGAGGGATATAGCATAGATGGTGGGAATAGATTTTATATCTTAACACTTTTCACCATTTAAATTCAGAAGAGACAGGGTATGCTTTGGATCTGTAGGTAAGAACAGGAAATTATTTCCATATAGTTATATTTGGTCTTGCTCACCTTTTCTTCTTCCGATGTCCTCGCTTACAGTACTGTAGTGCTATAAACAGAAGTTATACTACAATTGGGATGGATAAATGTGCTAAAAGCACACTGGCAACTTCGTACAGATCTAATTACACTAATACCAGCATGTGAGTAAAGCTAGAAAGATTCTGCGAGTGGATCACATCATACAGGGGGACTGAATTCACTCAACCCTGAAACACAGCTATGCTTGCTTTTTTCCCCCCCAGCACCCCAAACTACAAAAGAAATAGACATGGTCCCTGCTCCAAGCAGTTTACATTGTAAATTTTAGACATGATACTATGAATGTAGTAGGAAGGGACTAGGTTGGGAAGAACAAGGGTTAGAGCAATGTGATGGTGTGGTTGTTTAAACAATTGTGTTGTCTGGGTGAAACAAGCATGTGCCTAAATTGAACAAAGACACAATTTGCACATGATGATGATGTAGAATCAGATGCAGTTTCTTCCATTCATGCTCAAAACCTTTGAAAAGTAACTATTCACTCGGAGGCCTTGGTAAACTAACAGGGCAGGAGAACGAGTAGAAAGCAGGGAGGGATAGCTCAGTGGTTTGAGCAGTGGCCTGCTAAACCCAGGGTTGTGAGCTCAATCCTTGAGGGGCCATTTAGGGATCTGGGACAAAAATCTGTCAGGGACAGTACTTGGTCCTGCTGTGAAGGCAGGGGACTGGACTCCACTCAATGACCTTTCAAGGTCCCTTCCAGCTCTATGAGATAGATATATCTCCATATTACCTGAAAAGATCACATCCTTTGAGAGACTTCTCTCTAGTAGATGCAGAGTTGCTGTTGATTATTTAGGGCTAAGAATGTGCTCAGCTCTGTAAAAGACACAAAATAACACTCTCTGGCTAGATTAGCTTGCAATCTAAAACACAAATACATAGGCTGTGCTGGGAAGCCTCCTACCCCTGTGAGTCTTTTCTTGGTAACTCCAATGACATCAGAGGTTTAATACCAGTGTAAATGCAATTAGATTGAGGCCTTGAGTGGTGAGTTATATCATCATTTATGTCACTGCTGAATTTGACCCAGAGAATTGCCTGGGAGAAACAGCCTCTTACATTTGTCTGGAGTTTGGCCTATATTATCTACAATAAACCTTAATTAGTCAAACAAGAATTAAATGGATACCGTCTATTCTGTGCTACATACCATCACACAGAACCTGGCAAGTTCCCATTCTTAGCTGAATCCCATTCAAAATCCATCTTAGTCTAGGGCACCCCAGTAACAGATGCGAAACATTTCAAGTGTTTCTACAGTTGTCTTGCTGAACTTTCATTCTTCGCAGAAAATATTGCATCTACTATTGCTTTGTCTCTCATTTCACTTCCCTTAGGTGAAAGTCTTTAATAAATGAGTCTCTTAGGTAGTGCACTTTTCAATAATAAAAAAGTATATGCTTTATTAAACAGCATGTTTTTGTTCCCCACGCCAAACCAATGTGTGTTATGCTGTGTCTAGAAATATAAATGAACCTTAACAGTGGCAAATTTAGTTAGAATAGGAAGCATGGACTTGGGGAATAGTCCTGGATGAAGAGCAATCAGTTTGATTGGTTTTAAAAAAGTATTTCTTTTCCTTTAATAAAGATTAGGAACTCAAGGTGATCTTTAAATATTTAATACTACACCTCTACCTCGATATAACGCTATCCTCAGGAGCCAAAAAACCTTACCGCGTTATAGGTGAAACCGCGTTATATCGAACTTGCTTTGATCCACCGGAGTGCGCAGCCCCCCCGGAGCACTGCTTTACCGCATTATATCCGAATTCGTGTTATATTGGGTCACGTTATATTGGGGTGGAGGTGTATTTCTTTCTTTCCAAGCCTTGATTTAGATAACCAGTTATTTGGCAAATTAAAAGGAAATGGGAGACTTTTTTTAAGTAGAATAGTTAAGGCTAGTACAATACAGTGATCTCTGTGCAACTCTCTGTATAGGATGTCAGCAGGGTATGAGCCTACTGACTGGTTAGAGTACACACTCTCCAGTTCTATGTGCTTGATTGCACCATGCCCCTTTACTCAGGTTTTGTGAGCAGTTCATGTGTGCAAACATCACCCTTGGAAAGTTGATCGAGAACTACTAAAATATCAAGAAGCTAGCCTATGGCCTCACTCTAGTTACCCTGTGGGGCTGGCACTGCTCCCCATTGAAGGCAATGGAAGTATTGTCACTCACTTCTATGGAACAGGAGCAAGACCTTGGTGGCAAAGCTTAATTCTCAGACTCCTGAGACTGGCCAGCAGCCTAACTCTGGTCTCAAACACGCATCCATGGAAGGCAGCGTTTTCTCCTGGGACAGCTAGTCCATTTGAACGTAACTTCCATTAAATGTCAAGGAGGGGGAGGAATTGTGTAGGGTAATGAAAGAGGTATATCTAGGAGTGATAGATGAAACTAACAAGGAAAACTGCAAGTATTTTCAGGGCAATTGTCCTGATGGTTCCATCCATTGGGCACTAGAATAGCCTCCAAAGGGAAGCTCCATAGTTTGGAACGTCCTACCCAGACTTTATGACATCCTCCGAAACATACGTTAGGGAACCAACCTTCACTGGCAGGAGAATGGAACCCTAGATCAAGGGTTCTCTGACTTCTGTGGGCTACAGCTTAGTGAATGGTTGTGTGGGCCACTTCTCCTTCCACTTTTGATCACATGGACCAAATCCTTCCCACACCCATTTTGATCACATAATACCCCTTTGGCAGCTGCAGTGGTTATGTCTATGGAAAAGCCATGCTGGGAAGGTAAGTAGGTATTGTTAGCTGTCTGCAATGGGACAAGTGTTGTATCATTTCTGTAAAAAATTAATTGCACTGCATCCTTTTGCTCGTCTCTTTTAATCTCTTCCCCTCCCAACTCTTGTTTCCCTCTCCCTTTTTCTGTCCCATGGTTCTCTTCTCTCCCTCTGCACATATTCCTTTGTTGCTTGAACCCCTTTTGGCCCTGTACATGTACTTTACCATTAGACAGGTTTCAGAGTAGCAGCCGTGTTAGTCTGTATCCACAAAAAGAACAGGAGTACTTGTGGCACCGAAGTGGTCTGTAGTCCACGAAAGCTTATGCTCTAATAAATTTGTTAGTCTCTGAGGTGCCACAAGTACTCCTGTTCTTTTTTACCATTAGAGTCTCTTCTCCACTTATCTGCTGGCCATTCTACCTAGCCAACTAGTCGCCTTCTCTATCTCCTGCTTAGGCAGGGTTCTGCCCATGCTGAGTTCACCCCAAGATCAAGGCCTAAGTTTTGTCGGGCGAGGTTTTCACAAGTGACTAGTGAGTTTGTGCCTATCTTGAGACTCCTTAAGTTTTCAGGGTGGTTAGTGTTTTCAGGGGGGTTCACTTCCTGAAAATTGGCCTCTTCTTATGTGCAGAAAACTGAAGCCCCCTATCACTAGTCACACCTATAAAAACGTGCATATGGGTCCTTTTCCTTGGACAGGAGAAGATTCAAGTCCACATCTGGCATGTGTTGTTCTTGACCAACCCCTCCCTCCCCCAAAACTCCAAGGTCAAAAGTTGCAGATTGATCATAATATTTTTGATGCTGATTCCTGTAATTTTTTTCTGAGCAAAATGTACTGTGCTGCTTTTTTATGAATACATATTTACTTATCGATTTCCAGAGTCTGTAATCTATGTCTGTGGCAAATCAATGTTTCAGGAGTCTGTGATTAAACTGGAGGGAACTGCCATTACTTCCAACTCAAAGTCTAACACAAAGCTAAAGTTGACCAGAGGGGCGGGATTAGCCTCTCACATCTTGGTGATAGTCTTGAATATTCTCAGAAATTCTCTTTCTCATGAAGGTCCTGAGTCCCCAAAGCACCTAAGTACATGTTAAAACCCCATGTTTAAGTGCTTTACTGAATGGGACCTAAAAAAATCATGCAGACAGCTGAAGGAGAAGCTAAATCAAATTATTGCAAGAAACCCAGGGGTTTTAGATTTGTTACAGACTATGTAGCAGAGGCCTTTTCCATCTCTGATTTATAGGATTCTATGATCCATTCAGGAGTCTTAATGGAAAAGTGCACAATAGAGTATATTTACAATGTGAAAGAATAATTAAAGGGAGCTACTTTTTCCAACAGTCTAAGTGAAAGAAGCATCATTTTTCAATAGTTATTGATCCCTCTCCACCAATTGTACGGCTTTTTTAGAGGTTAAATGGAACCGGTCTAGTCTTCTGCATGGAAAGCAGTGAGGAAAAAAAGGAAAATGGGCTGAGACCAAAAATATTGTCCCCAGCTTGTTCATCTAAGAGCAAGAAGTTATTAAAATGGTGCTTAAGCCCCCGCACATAATCGCTTTGCAGGCAGGTGTAAAAAGAATCAGAGGTAATATCGTGTAATGGGAGCATTAAAAATGATTAATAAAAAAACCTAAGACAACTATTTTGTACACACTGAATCACAGTGGTCACGGGCAGGGACCTCTGGGAATCCCAGACAAATCTGTAGAATGTTCTGACTTTCCCTGCCCTGAGTTGATGGGCTGCTTACTCCAACCGTCCCCCTCCCTCCTGAGTCTCTTCACCTCAGGTTCATTCCACACTTGCCTCATCTCCACTGCCCCGTCCCTCTCACCTCCTTCCCCTCCCCTTTCTTTCCATTTGACTGATCCCTTCCTAAATAACCCCACCCCCACAAACTTACATGCCATTGTTCGCTCTGCTGGTACATTATAGCCCTTCCCCCGTCTGTCCTGTCTATTCAGACAATATTGTCTCATTGTTTCCTTGTATTGCCCCATCTATCTGTATCTGTCTGTTGTCTTTTATAGTTAGGGCTGGTCTACATTCCGGGGGGCGGTCAGTCTAAGTTACGCTACTTCAGCTACGTGAATAATGTAGCTGAAGTCGATGTACTTACAGCTACTTACCGCAAAGTCTTCATGGCAGTGTGTCGACGGGAGATGCTCTCTCGTCAATTTCCCTTGCGCTTCTTGTTGAGGTGGAGTACCGGAGTTGACGCTGGAGCGATCAGCGGTTGATTTATAGTATCTATACTAGACAAGATAAATGGACCCCCCACTGGATCGATCGCTGCCTGTCGATCCGGCAGGTAGAGTAGACAAGCCCTTAGATTGCAAACTCATTGGGGCAGGGACTGTCCTTTTGTTCTGTGTTTGTACAGCACCTTGCACAATGGTGTCCCGGTGCGTGACTGGAACTCCTAGGTGCTATGGTAATACAAATAATAAATAATAATGGCTTAAGTAGTGCTGTGGCCATAGAAAGTAAAAATATTTTTGGCCCAGGACCCTCTCAGGCTGCTAAGCCTACAGTAGATTACCTAGTCTATTGGTGACAAGGTTAACAAACAGAGAAAATTGCAGGTGTATGTAAGACTCTGTCCAAAGGAGCAGAGTGGAATAAAAAATGGAATTAATACAAAATATTTGATCAAAACTGTTTTCCAACCTAGATGTTGTCCCTTGATTACTGTTTCACTGAACATGAGGACACTAGGCTCATGGTGAAGATATCCCTGCCTTGTCTGTAGCTGGTATGGAGAGCTTTTGCTTACCCTGGACAAAAGTTAATCCTTAGTTTAATTCTGTTGACATCAGTGGAGTTACATGAGGGATAAATGTGACCCCATATTGCTAGTTCTGCATAACCTTCCCATCAGGAATATATTTTTCAAGGTGGATATTAAAACACAAATGAAGGTTCGAGATGAGACTGGGAAATAGGCTGTCCTATGTTTCAAGAGCGAGTCTGCCCCTCTCTAGTCAAGACTGAAAGTTGTAACCGTGGGGCTTAGTGTCTCACCTATGTGGAATGGCTTGGTGGTTTCAGTCCACTACAATTATCACCAGTTGCACCCTTCGCTGAAATGCCAAGGATTGAACAGGCACTGAAAATAAATTATCCTTTTGGCCCTATAGGTTGCACTTCTATCTAGACCAAGGTTGAAACATGTTAGCAGGCTGGCTTGAGGAAGTCTGCTTTTCTGTTGTACCTGCTTTGTTTCTGGGTGATTAGAGGACTTTGGGCTTTTAGCATATCTTTCACAAGTCAAGAAATGTTTACACTCGTCCCTGTTTTTGTATCGGTTCCTTCTATAAAACCATTTGATTAAAAAAATAAGTACAATGAATTTTCTCCTTAGAATAATGTTGATTTAGATTCAGAATTCAGATTTTTTTAACTCTTAAAACAAGCTATGTGATGAAAAATGAGTCTGAATTATTTGTATTGGTTTGTTAAGAATTGGAGCTTGGGTCTTTTAAAATCTGAAAGATCTTCAAGAGCATCTCTCTGAATAGAGATGGAGAAAGGCAAAGTCACAAAAAAAAACAAAAAACAAAAAACAAGCCACTTTGGCAATGGAGGGTGGGAAAGGAGGTTGGGTGGACCCAGGATGCCCCGTGATCCCTTCTGCCTTCCCACAAGTCTTAGCGGCAAAAGAGAAAGAGGTGCTCTGTGGGATAGCTGCCCAGAGTGCACTGCTCCGAATAGCACCGTAAGTGTGAACATGCTATTGCGCAGGCAGCTGTCAGTGTGAACACACAACGGCGGTTTTCCTTCTGCGCTCTCTGAGCGGCGCTGTAACTGCCGGCGCTGTAACTTTGCAAGTGTGGATGTGCCCTCGTTAACTTCTGGGATCACAGTTTAGGGCCCACCTGAGAGGTTGGTTATCTTGATTCGGTCAATAGCTGCTTATTTACAAACTGCTGTAGGGAAATGAAGCAATGAATCTATTCCCGCACGATGCTGATTGCTCTCAGCTCCCCTGGAGCTGAAGGAGATGCTCACAGGAACCAAGCTATTATTACCAGTTACCACTCAGGAGATGCTGCATCAGGGCAGCATTCTGCAGATATTTATTGCCACGCAGAAGGCTTAGAGAGCAGTCCCAAGGGTTCTCACAGTAGCAAGTGCTACACATGACAGTGTTTGCAGGATTGAGTTCTGATGTTATCAAAATAAAGAGGCTTCCTTTTGAACAGCATGGTTAAATGGCAGTAACCCAAAACAACTGTAATTAGCTCACTAATCATTAAACAAGCAGGTGTAATTAATGAATATACAGTATTTACAGTACAGTCTGCTGATGAATCTCAAACTGACAGCTGAGACTGCTGCATATCCAGACTTTGGCACCTGCAGCAATTAGTGGTATCATTACACATACACATACTGGTTCTATATACTTCATGTGGCAAGCTGAGAACCCCAGTGGGACCTACAGCAAATATTGCAGGGAAGAGGACTTCACTGGGGTTCTGCAGCCTACAGAGTGTCACAGGCTGGAAGCAGAATACCAATGGAGCATATTTCAATAACAAGATGGGGAGAGGAGAGGTGATGGCACCATAAGTGACTTAATTAAATACTATCTAGCCTGAATTGATAATGACTGGTCTGTGCTGCATATTAATGTCAGAGGAATTGTGCCTCTTTTAAACCAGAGAAAATCGAAGCTCTTGAAAGGTGCTTGACTGTTTACACAGGATTTGTGGTGATTGGTGAGAAAGGAGCCAGACTACTTGATCAAAGCACCTATATTAACATAATTTCCTGAAGCATATGCCAATAATGGAGGCTATAACAAACCATTTTTCCCCACCCTGTCACAAATGGGTCTCATCATCTACTTCCCCACCCCCCTTAATTTTTCCAGGGAGCTGAAAGCAGCAGAGAATAGGTAAGTCAAAGACCAAAGGGCTTGCCATAGCCTTGTCTCAAACCCCACAAATGAACCCTTTTAAAGAAATAAGCACTGAAACTGAGGCTGTAGATGTGGAACAATTACAGAAAGAGATTGTTTCTTCTGTGTGTCCTTTAGTTTTGTTCCCACTTCTCTGCCACTTCCAAGGTTTATTGGCTTTTATTTGGGTTCTAAATTTGTTTTGTTGTCTCTAACAGTTGTGCTTACAGTATTTTATTCAGAGGATGAAACTTCACCCTTGTGCCAAGGGTCACAAGTTTCAGTGGGACTTAAGTGTACAGAGCTGGTCCTTGGTGCAGGAACAAATTTCATCCCAATTGCATAATGTCAGTGTTACTGCTACATCTACTACAAATTATATGTATTGGACCATATTCTGTCTTCAGTTACACCCATATGACTTCAGTGATGTGGCACAGGTGTGCTATGCACACGCATTTTCCATTGACTATGTCAGGCAGCATTTGGCCCATTGTGTTTGTATGAGTAATTATAGTACCTTCTTTATTCAGAAGGATTCCAGAGTACTTTACCAGCCATTGTAACTGTGGTGTATTGCAAACGATATTGAACTTGTAAGCTGCCACTTAAAATGCTCAGAGGTTTTTCCTGTGCCTATTTGCAGGCTGGGGGCTCTGTATGTGAACTGGGCCTAGCAGCAGCCAGTCTGCAGCCAACCTGCCTAAAGTAAGGTACGTGTGTTGTGCCTCTCTGTTTCAGGGAGCAGTCTGCTTTGTTTTTCTCTGTTTTGAGGTTTGTGAGCATTATCGTTCTGCATTACAAATGTACTCTTCTGCCAGGTGTTATCGGCAGCAGAAAGGGGTGGGTTCTATTTTCTAGGGGTTTCCTTAAAGACTACATTAACACTGGCTCAAGGCCCCACCCAGAAACCTGAGAAACTGTATCCACTAGCCTGGGTGCCCCTCAGGGGCAAAACATCCCCACTTGCAAGCATGGAGTCTAATGCTTAAAACAGAGAGAACTTGACTAAGGGGAGAAAACTGGGTGGGTGGGTGAAAGACAACAGAATAAATGTAAGAAAACCAGATATTAATAAATCAACAAATTCTGTGAGGTTAAACTCCTGCTCCCTGGGTTCCTTAACCATCATCCTAACCTCAGGCCTCCTGGCAACTGTCTGCTGGTGCATTCTAGCTAGTTTCTCCTCACCAACTCAGTGCTGCTCGGGGGACTCCACACTCTGACCCAGCTGAGGTGGGTTTAGGTTTAAATGCTGGGTAGGCAGGCCCACACCACAGTCCCTATGGCTTTCTCTGTGGCATCTGCTCAAGCTGCCCCAGCTCTGCTCCAGCTATTGCTGCTCTGCGTTGTCACCACCACTCTGCGCTGTCCATTGCCTCAAATCTGCCACCTTTACTATCCATTTTCCCCAAACCACCCTGAGCTCTGCCCATCTACTCTTCTGTGGCAATCTCAGTGCTTTAGAGATGAATCCGGAATATCCTTCATGGGCCTCATTGCCAGGAAACCACTCCAACTGGACAATAAAATCCTTTTACTCTTTTCTGTGCTCTGTTCAGGCTCCGTTGCCCAACTGTGCCTGATCACAGTCTCTGCCAAGTTCTAGGCACATTTGATGTCAATGTCTTGTCCATGTATTTTCCAACAAGGTCAAAAGCACTTTATTGCCCCCAAACTCAAATTAACTGTATTGTAACCAAAATGTCTCCTAGCTGAAAATGCAAATTAAGCCTGGCTCATTCAGTCCATTCCCCTTTCTCTCCAACAGACACCAGCAGAGAGCTTCCTCCCCCCTGGAGCACCTGCTCATGTGCACTTCTTAAGCAACTGTGGGCTGCTGTTCTCCTATTTCACCAACAGATGAGAATAGAGAGCTCTTTACTCTAAGGCTTTGGGCCACAGGGCTTACATAAGAAATAACAGTGTCGGAGGAAAACAAAGCACTCTTTTGAACTTCTCTGTGTGTCTGCTGTGAACATGACAGTTACAAGTCACAATGTAAGATCTCCTGTCTTCTCCCTCTACTGAAATGCAGTCAGGGTTGGGGGTGACTCATTAGCTGGTTTACAGACCCTCACAAACACTATATGACCGGCAGGGAGCAAAGACTTCCCTTCCACATTAAGGACACTTGAAAAACAATCCAAACTAGATTGCTGGAAGTGAGGTATCTAAATGGAAGTGTCCTGATTTTCTGAGATGATCACTTTTGGCCCTCAAGTTTGAAATTCTAAGACACTATTTCAACTGTGAACTCCCGCTAGGTTCCAGAGACTTGTCTTCTACGTAAATGTAACCTATTGTTAACCACTCGGGGACAAGAAGTCCCCAAGCAGATCCCCATGGGCAAATCCCTCAGCTTATGTGGAGTCATAGGAAGCTTTTGACTACAGGGACCTAACTTCAGGATGGGGGTTTAAGTGCTTGGTAGGTGGAGGGGGAAATGGATTCTTTCCTAGACTTCCCTATTCCACACATGTACCAACCACATGCTACTCATAAAATGTTAGCCCTCACTCAGTATTTTTAGTTGCAACACAATGTTTAATTTGTAAAATGTCCTATTTATCTGCAGATTAAAAATTACATGACTATAATCCATACTTCTTAAAAATTAAAAATACAACAAACTGAACCACATTAAGAGGATCTCAGGAAATATCTCCCCTGCCCGAGGCTGATCCCCTGGTTCTCCGTGCATGGACTTCCCATTGAGGTGAATGGAGAGTTTCATGTGAAGTGTTTGCAGGATTTGAGCCGTAGTAACTACAAACTAATAAACTGCAGCCAGTTTATACTCCATGGCTGAAATTGTGCTGCAGTTCTGAAGAGGAGCTGGGGCTTTAAGGGAAGCACCAGTAATTCCCCCATCCCAGTCCATAAGATCTCTCTCTGTTCCCTGGCTGTAGCTGTCTCAGCCCCTGGTAATGTACTTTTCCCCTCTCCTTTTATTGAGTCTGACCCTGGCCAGCCCTTCATGATGAACGGGCACATGGGTGGTGGAACAATGGCCGTGTATAAGGATGTTTCTCTGCTTTGCTCAGAGGCCAACTACAATATAGCAATGAAGCACAGGCATGGATTAGCTTCGAGGGGAAGGGCAAGGGGACAAGGGGGCCACAGTGCTGGTTCAGATCATAGGAAGGGTTGTGGCAAGAAAACTGTCATGTTCTCATAGTGCCACACATCTCCCTCACCTGTCGATCTGGATTCTAACCTGGTTATGTAACAGAGACAGCCATTACTGCACTGGTCGAGGATCCTCTCCTGGTAATGGATAAAGACCCAGGCTTAATTTATTAGATCTATCAGCCACCTTTGAGTCCAGGGATCACGAGGTGATGCCGACTCACTGGCAGATGATGTGGGGGTGGGGTAAGACAAAGCAGTTGCCCTCTGGTAGCTTCATTCTTCTCTCTCAGAGAAGCAACCCAAGCAAGCTCCCTGGTGTGGGCACTGCAGGATCCAGTTCCAATATTCCTTCTGTTCAGCACATCCCCAGTATCACTACCTCTCCTGACTTTATTACTAGTCTCACAATGGTTGTGACTTCCCCAGTCCCACCCCAATAGGGAGGCGGATCTTGTGGTTAAAGGACAGGACTGGGAGTCAGGACAGCTTGGACCTTCCTAACTATGCCAGAGACTTCCTGGGAGACTCTGGCAAATCACCTACTCTCTCTCTGCTTCGTTTCCCCCTAATCTAACAAAATCTCTCCAGCTGGCTAGTGGGATCTATATACTAATAGCATCAGAGCACCTTCCACCTCCAACATGGGGCTAGGGCTACCTCCCCGTGTCCACTCATGGCCAAGTGGCTCAAGGCCCTTGACTGGAAGGCTCCGCGGAGAGCAAAACCAGCCCCTGTCACCAGGTCCCTTTGGCCATTCACGCCGGTGGAATCAACACCCAATCTGGTTGGGTTGTTTGTTACTGGGGCTGTGAATTTTCGGGCTTTTCTTCTTCCCTGCCGCCGCCGGACGCGCGGTTTCCCCGGGTGGGTGGGCTGGCTGGGGACCATGCCCCTGGGGCGAGGGAAGTCCAAGGAGCTGGTGTAAATGAGAGCGGAATCCGGCCCAGCCGATCCGAAGGCGGTGCGCGGGGGCGGCCCTGGTGGCTGCCCTGGAGCAGGGCTCGGCCCTGGGAAGAAAGAGCCGCGCAACCAGGGCTGCGTTTGCGGGGCGCCCTGCAGCGCTCGGCGCGGCTCGCTGCGGAGGGCGGGGGGAAGCTGCGGCGGCGGCGGGGCAGCGCGAGCGCAGGTGGCCGCCCCGTGACGTCAGGCGGTGGGCGGGGCCCCGGGAGGCGTTCTCCCGGGGCAGATGTGCCGGGCGGCTCGGGCTCGGGTTCGGGCTCGCGCTGCGGACGGAGGGGCAGGAGCGAGGCGAGCCCCGTCCGAGGAGGCGCGCGCTCGCTGCTGGGCTCGCTGCGGGCAGCCGGGCAGGGCGTCTCTCCCCAGGGGTAAGTGCCTGTGCCAGGGATGCTCTTCCCCAGGTAGGGAAGGCGCGGGCGGGCGGGCGGGCTCGGGGGCTGCCCCCCACCTGCCCCGGGAATGAAAGAAGCGAACCCAGGCAGCCCCTCCAGCCGCGGGGGGGGAATGCGCAGGAGCTCGCGCTGTTCCCCAGCACCTGAGTCTCGCTCGCCTGCTCCTGGAGCTCTTTGCTTCTTGCTCTCTTCGGGTTCACTGCGGGGTGGGAAGCGGGGGTGGAACCGGGCGGGCTTTCATGCCCGCAGGACAGGAGTGGAGATGGGGAGAGAGTTAAGCAGGGATGATGACATGAGTTCCCCCGGGGTCTCTACGATACAGCGCTGTAGTCCCTTCCCTGCCCCAGTGCAACGGTGAGGTTACGGGGCTGCTGTATTTATCCCCTGTGCTGCACTGGAGATGTGCTGTCCTGTACTAGGTCTGGCGGTGTGGACAATGGTCCCCATGGAGAGGTGGACAGTGGTCTCCCAGTCCCCAGGGAGAAAGGACTTGCTGCCCACTCCTGAACCTGTGGGGTGCAGTGCAGGAGAGGTTGGAAGGGGCTGGATGGGGGGGGGGGAGTGTGTGATGGGAGCATGACCTGGCATGTTAGGGGAGAAGGGCACCATCATTTTCACAAGCTCTGTTTCTTCCATGGAAATCCTAAATATATTTCTCCTGTCCCTGCTCTAGTTACAAATGCTGCTGCTAAGGGAAGGCAGACAGGTAAATGCGGCACCTGTACAATGTCCTGTGGTGATTAAGGGAGGTGATAACTGGTGTCTTTAAGGATGTTATCTTGTGAGAGGCATTGAATTGAGGATGGTTTTTAAAAGGCTTGGCGGGGGATGATGATGAGTCTATTGGCACCACATCGCTCTATTATAACATTTCTTATACTCTGCTTCCAATACTTCTGTGGGCTGTCATCACCTTATGAGCTTGATTCCTCTTTTCCGTGCCTCAGTTAACTCCACTGAATTCAGTGGAGTTACTCCTGACTTACACTGCTGTAAGTGTGTAGAGAATCAGGCCATATGTGTTTCCTCGCGTACACTAAAGAGCATGAATACTCCTGTTTGCTTCACTGGCAAATGTCTAAATGGCATTTGCATGAATGAACGGTGACTTTGTGAGTGTAGCGTCACCTCAGACATTTCATTTGCAGGAGCTTTAATACTTCTCTGGCTGTGTGGGAAAGGTACATTTTAGAGTAACGGATGCTGAACTATGATGTGGTGTAAGTGATCCACTAGCTCGTAGCTGTACACAGTTACTAATATGGCTCTTAATTGCCCCAGTGAAGGAAACAAACTGTCAGCCTTCTGCACCTGAAAGCTGTTGGGTGTCAAGTATTTTCTGTACTCCTGGGAACAACCTTGCACCAATGGGATGGACTAGATGACCTAATATGATTTATCTATTGCTAATAAATTCCAGTGGTGATTCTGAGCTCAGGAGCAAAACATGATTATACCTATGGCATAATTTTGGCCAATTTGGGTGCTTAAAATTAGATCTTGAAATAAATTGTGTGATTTGTATTTTACAGGGAGTTACAGGTGCCTGACAGTCAGATAAGTGACCTAACCGTAGTGTTGTTTGATAATACTAGGCTTAGTCTTTTACATCTCCTCTGCTTTGCTGTGTCTCTGGATGTGTAAAACTAATGATCGGATCCTCTTAAATAAATCCTCATCAGTGACTTACAACATGCAGCTGATTTCTGCTGCTGCCCTTCATGAAAGATCCTGTCTGCTTATTAACTATTAGCAGCACTTCACGTTTTCAAAGCAATGTATGAATATCCGTTAGATGACAAGACCCTATGACTGGTCAGTATGACAAACCTCATTTATGAGGCAGGCAAGCTGTGGCTTTGGGGAGATGAAGAAGCTTGTTCGAGGCTACATGGCAAGTCATTGGCAGGGTTGGGATTAGAGCTCCTAGAACGTAGTTTTTCAAACTGGAGGGCACCCCCCCCACCAGGGGTGGCAATGAGGTTATCAGGGGGGTGTGAGGACCTGATGTGAAGTAGCGCAGTCTCACATCTTACCTGCTTTCCGATGAGTAGGAGATGGTGGAGACCGTGCCCTTGCCCGGGTGGATGCAATGTCAGCAGCCAGCATGCAAGTGGAGGTCCCAGGGGGAAGGGGTTGGAGAGCAAGCCCACCCCTCTGCAGTGCCTGTTACTGGCCTGGTGCGGAGGGAAGGCCCTGGGGGGGAGGGATTGGAGAGTGAGGCCACCCCCTCACAGAGCCTGTTATGGCCCCCCCCTCCCACTTCACACCCTGCCCCACCTGAGCCCCAGATACTGGGCTGGTGGTATCAGGCAGCAGGATCTGGGCAGTGAGAGCAGAGTGGAGGAAGCAGCTGGAGCCAGCGAGCAGAGTCAGCAGGCACACCCTGGTAGGCATCGTGGCCCGCCATGGGGGGGTGGGGGGGAAAGGCATGCAGCAGGCTGGGTGTAACCCCCATAACCCACATGTTGGTTATAAGGGAAAAGAATAAGAATGCGGAAACACAAGATACCTATAGGTCCAGGCATATAAGAACTAGCTTAAGTGTTTAGCATAAGAGTAAGCCCCCGCAGCCTTAGTAGAAGTAAGTCGCTCTATAGCGTTAGCATAAGTAAGTAAACTAGCAGTGACCTTAAGTCACAAGATGACATAAGACTTTGTTTTGCTTGTTTTGCAATATTAGAAAATGCTGAAACTAAGCATAAAACTACTGACCGGTAACCGCAAGAAGGTAGTTTGTACCAGTTTTAGGGTATTTTGCGGGTAAATATCAGCAGATGCCTAACCGCAGGTGACTATGGTAACTAACTTTTATGTATATGCTAATGAGTTTAAACTAATTAATATACTAATCTAAAGGATAAGGGCACTCCAATATTATGAGGGTGAGGAAGTTAAAATATGGTGAAGAAGGGAGGAGCCACTCATGAATTTGCATGATGGTCTGTAAAGAATCTGTCTCAACCCTTCTAGTCCTCCCCAAGGATAGAGTGAGCATACACATGTAATAGTGCTGGACATAACTACAGGATTGTATTACTTCGCCTTACTTGTTTGGATTGTTTATTTATAGGACTAATCGTAGTAATAATACAAATTCTGCAACTTCAAATGTTTCTTCCTGAGTGTGAGTGTTGTGGTCATTGCTGTGTACATTGGGACTCCCATCTGAACTGTAATTCTGATAATACTGGGCCCAATCTTGGGACAAAAACCTACCACATTTTGGAGTGTTAATTCGGAATTTTAAATGGTTAATGTAATCGATACCTAATCAATAGATCAGGCAACATGGGAGAGTGGGAGCAAGGGAGTTTGGGGGGAGCAGAGCAGGATGTTGCCAGAGGATGTTGTGAAGGCCAAGACTATAACAGGGTTTAAAAAAAAACTAGCTAAATTCATGGACGATAGGTCCATCAATGGCTATTAGCCAGGATGGGCAGGGATGGTGTCCCTAGCCTCTGTTTGCCAGAAGCTGGGAATGGGTGACAGGGGAAGGATCACTTGTTGATTACCTGTTCTGTTCATTCTCTCTGGGGCACCTGGCATTGGCCACTGTTGGAAGACTGGATACTGGGCTTTGGTCTGACCCGTATGGCTGCTCTTATGAGGGTTGTGGACAAGTTAGAGAGAGTCTGGCGAGCATGGCCTGCCTGTTGTGTTTGTAATAACACAGGTGAATTTTGTCTGGTTTCAGGTTTTGGAAAGTTTTCTTTACGAACCTATGTCCCTCTGCACCTAAACACCTACAGACACGATTCACTGCAATAATATAGAGTCCGAAACCAGAAGGTTCCATTGTGAGCATGTCTGATCTCCTATATAACACAGGCCATAGAACTTCCCCAAAATATTTCCTAGCGCAGATCTTTTAGAAACACATCCAATCTTGATTAAACCATTGCCAGTGATGAAGAATCCACCACAACCCTTGATAGGGCGGCAGGATTTGGGAGGGCATTTTGCCATCCTTGGCGGAAATTCACCAGCAGGGGGTCCTTCCGCTCCAGGTCTTCAGCGGCAATTCGGCGGCAGGTCCTTCACTTGCTCTGCGAAGACGCGGAGCAGAAGGACCCCCACCGAAGGCTCAGAGGAGGAGCTCTGCCGCCTAGGGCAGCAAAAAGCCTGGCACCGCTCCTGATTGTTCCAATGGTTAATTACTCTCACCGTTGGAAATAAGGTGCAAATTTTTAATCTGAATTTGTCTAGCTTCAACTTCCAGTCATTGGATTGTGTTCTACTTTTCTCTGTTTGATTGAAGAGCCCATTATTAGATATTTGTTCCTCGTGTAGATACTTATAGACTGTAATCAAATCACCCCTTAACCTTCTCTTTCTCATTAGGCTTGGAAGGATTCTAAATCGTTAGTCGTTGGTAAGCGTCAATTTCACCTGACACGCAGCAATCGACCAAAATAAATAAATAAATCAATCCATGGATAGTAGTAGGTAAGCACAGCCTCCCCCTTACCTAGTGCCTGCAGGAATTTGGTATCCTGGCCCCTCAGCTGTGAAAGGCGCGCCCTGCAGCCCAGCTGCCATGCCCCCGCTCACTCATTCATCAGCCAGGAGTACAGGAGTATCTGCTGCTCCGGGGCCAGGGCTGTTCAGCAGTGGAGTGGCCTCCCCCACAGCCAGGGACTCATCCTCTTTGTTGTGGTCCCAGCAGGCACCTTCCTTGCCAGGATAGGAGCACTTAGCGGGACTGGAACAGTGGCAATCATGTAACAAAGGGCAGCGGTGGCTGCCAAACAGTATTGCAGCTGCAGATCCGATTGATGAACGCAACAGTGCTCTAGGATTAAAGTTCAGAAAGAGTATGAATGCAGTTACATTTGTGGTGTGGCCTCAATTGCACTAGTACAGTAGGGGAGGCCAAGTTTGTTGTTTTATGTTAGTAATGGGTCTCAAAAGGAAAACCCTAGAGCAGGGGTAGGCAACCTATGGCACGTGTGCCAAAGGTGGCACATGAGCTGATTTTCAGTGGCACTCTCACTGCCCGGGTCCTGGCCACCTGTCCGGGGGGCTCTGCATTTTAATTTAATTGTAAATGAAGCTTCTTAAACATTTTAAAAACCTTATTTACTTTACATACTACAATCATTTAGTTATATATTATAGACTTATAGAAAGAGACCTTCTAAAAACGTTAAAATGTATTACTGGCATGGGAAACCTTAAATTAGAGTGAATAAACGAAGACTCAGCACACCACTTCTGAAAGGTTGCTGACCCCTGCCCTAGAGGAATATTGCAGTGAATAGCCTGACCTCCAATTTAAAACAGTGAATAAGTCTGGAAAGGGAGACAAGGACATTTTGTGCTGCAAAGTTGGTAAAACAGAAATCTCTGGAAAGGTACATAGTATTGCTGATCATCTGAACAGTAAATCTCATTTGACAAGCAAAGAAAGTCAAGCAAAGGTAACCCAGGCTTTGATAGAAGCCTGTTTAGGAAGAATGAGAAAAGGAAGAAGCTGCAGATTTTCCACACAATCTGGTACACGTGTTGTGTTTTGAGCCAATTCCAATGAATACTGTCCATGGGGTTGGAGGTTTTTATTAGCTCTGCTTCACAAGTATGCACCAACATTGTGCACTTCCCAAAACAACATTAGCTGGAAGAAAAATACCCGCCTGAAGTTTTTGCTCACCACCAAGCTACAATAAAGGATCTTTTGAATGATCGGAAATTCTCTTTAGGAATTGAACCCCAGAGTTTTCCGGACCGCCAGCAATTAACATCCTTGCAGTGTTCTACAGTGACAAAAATAAATCAATTAATACTATTCTATTGCAGGGGTCGTGTCAATTTGGTTTCAATTGTGTTGTGAGAATACAGCCAAAGGTGGGAATACTGTATGTCAGTCAACAGTGACTCCACAATAAACATGCCACGCTTAGTAAAGGACTTGAAAGAAATGTATCCACATCCGCTGCACATTCCATGCATTCCAATGCTCAAACCACTGAGCTATCCCTGTATAGCCATTGATCATGCAATCAATCCTGATGCATTCTACAACATGAACAAATTTGCTGTACATTTTCTAGCGATATTTAAACATGCCAACAGGCAAAGGCTCTTTTAAAGTTATCTTTTAAAGTCTGCGTGAGCAAAATTGTGAGCGTGTGCTCTCTCATGTTGTGCTGTCGTGTTACTTTTCCTGGCTTAAGGCAACAAAATTCATTCATGTGCATTGGGACAGTGTGATGGACTTTCTTATTAAAGAAGAGGTAGCATTCATCTCAAAGAAGGCAATGAAACTATATCAGGTGGTCGAGAATGATGGAAATCAGCAAGAATTGCACTGCAAGTTACCTTTTCTTTGTGTATTTTTGGGGGAAATCTACAGTGTTCATTTGCAAATGGAAACAAATACACCCTTCATACATTGCCTTGATACGCTGCTTACCTATGACTTATAAGTTCCTGCTGATGTACATTAATGCCTAAAAGAAGTGGAACTCAGGTCAGTGGGCTCCAAAAGGCAATTCCTTTCATCTGCAATGCATGCTTTCTCATCAGAATTTCAAAGCACACTGAAGGCAGCCATAACCTGGAATGTACCAGACAGACTCTATGGAGCTGGATCTCTTTTTGCCAACTGTCAAGTGTTTGATCCATTTGTCACACCTCAGATTTCTCACAATTTTAGCGACTATGAAAATATTCTGCATATTTTCCATTGCAAAGCAGAAGAGTTCAAGCACAATTTTGATTTGTACATAAAGTATGAAGTGCCTTGTGATGACAGCCTAACTGGAGAAGTTGAAACCCAGTCATTGCCTGTCACATCCAGTGTGGTATTACATGCACTTGCAGTGCCAGTAACTTCAGTGCCTATCATTCAGTTTGTTCAGAAAAGTTCAAGACCAGTATCACATGCAAGTATCTCAAAGACCAACTTCGGCAGCTCAACATTTTTTACTACAAAAAGGATATAAGCTTAAATTTGGAGAGTTGCATGGGCGGTGGGTATAATAGACCAGGGGAGGCTCAGCTGGCACTGCTGTGGCCATTGGACCCCTCATTGCGGCTATGTGCTACCATCTCCTCAGCCGCCCCAGAATCTGCATGGGGCATAATAAATCAAAAACTTCCCCCCAATAAACTCTGGCCGAGGTGGGTCTCGGGGCTCCTCCGGCCAAGGGGTGTGTGGCAGAAGGGATGAAGCCAGGGCTAGCTTCCCCAAAGGGGGGCTCCACCTGCCGCCCATGGAGAGCTTTTGAAATCTGAAATCATCTGCTGGTTCTAGAAAATAATTACTAATTCCAGTACATGTAATAAAAAGCCTGAGAGATTTTATTTATTAGCTCAAACCTCCTAGCTGTGGGAACTGAAGACATTATGCACAAAATTATGTGATTTAGGCATGTTACAAATAACACTTTAACTTTTTGAATCTTACTATTTACTGCAGGGGTTGGCAACGTTTGGCACACGGCTCGCCAGGGTAAGCACCCTGGCGGGCAGGCCAGTTTATTTACCTGCTGATGCAGCAGGTTCATCCAATCGCGGCCCACACTGGCCACAGTTCACCATCCTGGGCCAATGGGGGTGGCGGGAAGCCACGGCCAGCACATCCCTCGCCCACGCCGCTTCTCGCCGTCCCCGTTGGCCCGGAACGGTGAACCGCAGCGAGTGGGGGCTGCGATCGGCTGAACCTGCCGCGTCAACAGGTAAATAAACTGGCCTGGCCCGCCAGGGTGCTTACCCTGGTGAGCCGCGTGACAAACGTTGCCGACCCCTGATCTACTGTCATTAAATAATTGTCTGACACCTGCCCCTTAATTTCCTGCAGTTGTGAAAATTCTAATTGATAAAAATAAAAGAAGCTTAAAACTAAGGCTGTCCAGTAATTGCAGTAAACTCGTGCAATTAACTAAAAAATTAATCGCACTGTTAAACAATAGAATACCAATGGAAATTTATTAAATATTTTTGGATGTTTTTCTGCATTTTCAAATATATTGATTTCTATTACAACACAGAATACAAAGTGTACTCTGCTCACTTTATATTATTATTCTTTTTTATTACAAATATTTGCACTATAAAATGATAAACAAAAGAAACAGTATTTTTCAATTCATCTCATACAATCTCTTTATCATGAAAGTGTAACTTACAAATGTAGAATTTTTTTTGTTACATAACTGCACTCAAAAACAAAACAACATAAAACTTTAGAGCTTACAAGTCCATTCAGTCCTACTTATTGTTCAGCAAATCGCTGATACTGCTGTCTGCTTCCTATTAACATCCCCTGAAAGTGAGAACAGGCATTTGCATGGCACGTTTGTAGCCAGCATTGCAAGGTATATATGTGCCAGATATGCTAAACATTTGTATGCCCCTTCATGCTTCGGCCACCATTCCAAAGGCCATGCTTCCATGCTGATGATGCTCATTAAAAAAAGTAATGTGTTAATAGGGTTACCATATTTTAGTTTTAAAAAAGGACACTCCATGGGGCCCTGACCCCACCCCAACTCCGCCCCTTCCCCAAAGTCCGCGCCCCAACTCTGTCCCCTCCCCTGAACGCTCCGCCCCCTGCTCGTCCCCCTCTCCTGCTTCCCGCGAATCAAATGTTTGTGGGAAGCCTGAAACAGGGAGGCAGCAGGTAGGCTGGGGCAGGGTGCGGCGCGGCCCAGTCCGGCCCCCCCGGCCGAGCGGCTCCCTCCAGCGGCCCGCTGGCCCAGGCCAACAGGCTGTGGCCCCGGCGTCTCCTGCCCGGCTCGGCTTGGGCCCTGGGGCGCCGGAGCCGGCCCCGGCCGAGCACCGCCAGCCCCGGCCCCGACCGAGCACCCCAGGCCGAGCACCGCTGGCCCCGGTCCTGTCCCGGCCCCGGCCGAGCACCGCCGGCCCCTCTCTCCCTATTTTCCCGGACATGTCCGGCTTTTTGGGATTTCCTCCCGGACGGGGATTTGAGGCCCAAAAAGCCGGACATGTCCGGGAAAATCCGGACGTATGGTAACCCTAGCATTAATTAAATTTGTGACTGAACTCCTTGGGGGGAGAATTGTATGTCTCCTGTTCTGTTTTACCCACATTCTGCCACATATTTCATGTTACAGCAGTCTTGGATGATGACCCAGCACATGTTTATTTTAAGAACACTTTCACTGCAGATTTGACAAAAAGCAAAGACTGTACCAACGTGAGATTTCTAAAGATAGCTATAGCACTCAACCCAAGATTTAAGAATCTGAAGTGCCGTCCAAAATCTGAGAGGGATGAGGTATGGAGCATGCTTTCAGAAGTCTTAAAAGAACAACAGTCAGATGCGGAAACTACAGAACCCAAACCACTAAAAAAGAAAATCAACCTTCTGCTGGTGGCATTGACTCAGATGATGAAAATGAACATGTCGGTCTGTTCTGCTTTGGATCGTTATCGAGCAGAACCTGTCATCAACATGGTCGCATGTCTTCTGGAATGGTGGTTGAAGCATGAAGGGACATATGAATCTTTTGCACATCTGGCACCAGGGGCGGCTCTATGTATTTTGCCACCCCAAGCACGTCAGTGAGGCAGCCTTCGGCTGCATGCCTGTGGGCGGTCCACTGGTAACGCGGATTTGGCGGCATGCCTGCGGGAAGTCCGCTGGTCCCGCGCCTTCGGTGTACCCGCCGCCGAATCCGTGTTACCAGTGGACCGCCCACAGGCATGCCACCGAAGGCAGCCTGACTGCCACCCTCACGGCGACTGGCAGGCCGCCCCAGGCATGCACTTGTTGCGCTGGTGCCTGGAGCCGCCCCTGTCTGGCACATTAATATCTTGTGATGCCGGCTACAACAGTACCATGTGAATGCCTGTTCTCATTTTCAGGTGACATTGTAAACAAGAAGCGGGCAGCATTATCTCCTGCAAATGTAAGCAAACTTGTTTGTCTGAGCAATTGGCTGAAGTAGGACTGAGTGGACTTGTCGGCTCTAAAGTTTGACATTGTTTTATTTTTGAATGCAGTTTTTTGTACATAATTCTACGTCTGTAAGTTCAACTTTCATGATAGAGATTGCACTACAGTACTTGTATTAGGTGAATTGAAAAAAACTATTTCTTTTGTTTTTTATAGTGCAAATATTTGTAATAAAAAATAAATATCAAGTGAGCACTGTACACTTTGTATTCTGTTGTAATTGAAATCAGTATATTTGAAAATGTAGAAAACATCCAAAAATAAACAATAAAAGAATACCATTTATTTAAATAACAGAGTGATTAATTTTTTTAATCGCTTGACAGCCCTACTTAAAACCCATAATATTGCATAATTGAGGAAATTAAAGAAAAATGCCTACAATAAAAATTGATCTGATCTGAAATTATGAAGAAAAGAATAAAAATCTAATTTTACCAAGCCTAACACACAACTTAGGGCTGGTCCACACTAACCCCCGACTTCGAACTAAGATACGCTAACGTAGCTGAAGTCGAAGTATCTTAGTTCGAACTTACCATGGGTCCACACGTGGCAGGCAGGCTCCCCCGTCGACTCCGCGTACTCCTCTCGCGGAGCAGGAGTACCGGTGTCGACGGCGAGCACTTCCGGGATCGATTTATCGCGTCTAGAGAAGACGCGATAAATCGATCCCAGAAGATCGATTGCTTACCACCGGACCAGGAGGGAAGTATAGACGTACCCTTAGTGTGCCTGCGTCAACATAACTTCTGTCCATTTATCATTAGAGAGACAAGGTGGATGAGGTAATATCTCTTATTGGACCAACTTCTGAGAGAAGGTAAAAGATATTACCTCACCTACCTTGTCTCCTGAATCCTGGGACCCACATTGCGACAACACTGCAAACAACAGTGGAAGATATCCATTTGTTATTGTCTGTTCCTGTTTTGGTGGCAGGTTGTTCTGTACCATGATACTATCCCTGCCATCTTTCTCTTTTCTCACGGGGTTATATACAGTTTCCCTCATTGCTTTTTGGTTCAATCTCCTTTATCAGCTCTGATCATTCTGAAGAAATGTCATTCCTGCACTCTCTGATTTTGGGTACAAGCAGAAAATGTCTGAGGAGATGGGGAAACTTTTCTAATGATAAAATTCTAATGAGCTATAGAATCATAAGCATCACACACCTTTCACATTGAAATGTGGGCTATTGATTTTTTTTTTTTTTTTTGCTTTCTGCCCTCCCACCATATAGCAGCAGACAACATATTGTTTCAGGGCCAATCCATTGTCTCTGTAAGCATGTCTGTCTAATCTGTCTATCTGAAAAAACATTCCTCTCTATTGGTAAAGGATTTATCCTCAAAACACCCCTGCGAGACGTGGAGACAGCATCATCTTCATTTTGCAGGCTGGGAACTGTGCCACAAAATAAGTTGTTCAGGGGAGTTTATGGACAAATTGGGAACTGAACTCCTCTCCAGAGTCCCATTTTAGAGCCTTAATCACAAGACAATCCTGCTCCTAGGATGCTAGCTAATGGGAGTTCCTAGGGAATGTCATGTTTTAATCATGCCACATTTATATTCTAATGACATGAATATGATCCCTCAAAGATGCAGATGGAACTTGGGGCGTGAGCAACGATCCCACCCTGATTCTGCTAACCCCCAGTGCCGAAGTGATAGGTACAGCTGACTATGGACGTTATAGGTCAGAGGATGTGCACAAAAGCTACAAAAAGAACAGGAGTACTTGTGGCACCTTAGAGACTAACAAATTTATTAGAGCATAAGCTTTCGTGGACTACAGCCCACTTCTTCGGATGCATATAGAATGGAACATATATTGCGGATACAGACTAACACGGCTGCTACTCTGAAACCTGACAAAAGCTACAGATGAAAATGAAATAAGCGTCTCTGTATATGGGACTGTGATGTTCAAGGCTGGGTATTGTTCGGAGCTTTTTTTCATTAAGGCAGTCACTGCTTCATTGCACTGCCATATGAAGTGGCAGCATATAATGTGACATCAATCAGCACTCTCCAGCTGTTCTTTGGATTCCTCACTCCCTCAACATCTAAGCTTTCGCCAATTTCTCATTTATTTTAAAGATTTGCTTGGGGGAAATGGTACAGTTCCAAGGATGTTGTGAAGCTGCATGTTTACCAGACAAAAGAGAACTCGTTTTTGTCAGGCTGTTTTTGGAAGGATTCCTCCAAATTGCTCCTCCTTCCCTATTCATTTCCAATTAGGAATTGGAGCTCCCCATTTAAAAAAAAATTAAAAATCCAGTTTTCCAGCTAAAACTGACAATCTACTGTTCCAGGCATAGGCACTGACTCCGTGGGTGCTTCGGGGCTGAAGTACCTTTGGGGGGAAAATATGGGGGGCTACTAGTCAGCTGTTTGGCGGCTGGCGGGATGCACTCAGGGGAGGGCAGAGAGGAGCCAGCTGCAGGCGGGCATGGGGGTCTTGGGGGAGGAAGCTGAGAGAAGCGAGCAAAGGGCGGGTGTGGGGGCTGGAGGAGGGGCACAGCAGAGGTGGGAAGAGGCAGAGCAAGGGCTGGACCTCGGGGGAAGGGGTGGAGCGAGGGCGGGGCCTCGGGGGAAGGGGCAGAGTGGAGATGTGGCCTTGGGATGGAGCGCCCACCTGGAAAAATAAGTCAGTGCCTATAGTTCCAGGTGAAGGCCCCTGATGTTATAGGGGATGAGCTGACGCAGTAACTTTCATCCCACAGATCTTTTCCATACTATCTCCAGAGAAATCAGAATTAAGTTCTATTAGGTCATCTAGCAGAATTGTTCCCTACAGCCTGTATTCTACATTGCTTTGTCCAGCATAGCTTTTAAGGAGTCAAATGATGGGGTTTCTACTCCTTTCCCAGGAAGATGGCTGCAAAGACTATTAAGAATTGTTTTCTGATATTGACCCTTTTCCATATTCCTTCAAATTGCTCCTGGTTATGTCCATTGGGACTAACTAAAATGATTCCTCTTCCCCTGCCTTCTCCTTGGTGCTTATGCCCTTCAGAGTGTCCTATGTCTATTGCTTAATCCATGGTATTTTTATAGTTTGAATGGCTGTCTAGTATCTGGACAGAGTACTATGCCTTCTCAGGCACTGCTGAGCCAAGATGGGCTAGAACTAGCACTGGTTTATGCTGGGTGCTAGTGCTGTAAGGCCATGTGTAGGGTCTTGAGATGGGAAGCCCACCAGTGAGGATTTGTAGAGGGGCCACACAGTTGGGGAAAGGAGGGATGGGCAGTGATTGGAAAGGGCATGGATCCAGTGTATTCTCTCAACTGACAGAGCTCTTATGGTGTTCCAGATGCAACCTAAAGCTTCCACTCTGTCAAAAATCCTGAGTGGGATCAGAGGCGTTAACTCCACCTGCCCTCCCCTTTGGTCACTCCCTAGCCACACACAGTAGCATCATTGTCCTGGTCCTTTCCTAAGGGATTACAATCTAGATTACATTTTGGTCCTGTAGGAATATATGATCAGGTTTGGACTCCATTATAACTGTCTATGGTGTGTGTGGGTGTTCTTATTTTATTTATTTATTTATTATTTACCGTATTTATTCTTGCTCTTTCAATCGTAGGGATTTGTCCAGAGCAGTTTCTCTGTTTTATTTCATGTTGTCTTACCCAAGTATTTTGCGATCTTCACCCGTCCAGGAATGCTGCTAAACTCATCTGTTGTTGTTGTTTTTTATGGGAAAGAGGTGACTGTATTGGCAGTGGGTTTGTAGGCCTTAGGAAGGCACAGCGGGAGCCTTGATCTTTAATTATCTTGTGGGCAGTTTCATAGAATCCTAGAATATCAGGGTTGGAAGGGACCTCAGGAGGTCATCTAGTCCAACCCCCTGCTCAAAGCAGGACCACTTCCCAACTAAATCATCCCAGCCACAGCTTTGTCAAGCCCGACCTTAAAAACCTCTAAGGAAGGAGATTCCACCACCTCCCTAGGTAACCCATTCCAGTGCTTCACCACCCTCCTAGTGAAAAAGTTTTTCCTAATATCCAACCTAAACCTTCCCCCACTGCAACTTGAGACCATTACTCCTTGTTCTATCATCTGCTACCAATGAGAACAGTCTAGATCCATCCTCTTTGGAACCCCCTTTCAGGTAGTTGAAAGCAGCTATCAAATCCCCCCCCCCTCATTCTTCTCTTCTGCAGACTAAACAATCCCAGTTCCCTCAGCCTCTCCTCATAAGTCATGTGCTCCAGCCCCCTAATCATTTTTGTTGCCCTCCGCTGGACTCTTGCCAATTTTTCCACATCCTTCTTGTAGTGTGGGGCCCAAAACTGGACACAGTACTCTAGATAAGGCCTCACCAATGTCGAATAGAGGGGAATGATCATGTCCCTCGATCTTCTTATACAGCCCAAAATGCCGTTAGCCTTCTTGGCAACAAGGGCACACTGTTGACTCATATCCAGCTTCTCGTCCACTGTAACCCCTAGGTCCTTTTCTGCAGAACTGCTTCCTAGCCATTCGGTCCCTAGTCTGTAACAGTGAATGGGATTCTTCCGTCCTAAGTGCAGGACTCTGCACTTGGCCCTGTTGAACCTCATCAGATTTCTTTTGGCCCAGTCCTCTAATGTGTCTAGGTCCCTCTGTATGCTATCCCTACCCTCCAGCATATCTACCACTCCTCCAAGTTTAGTGTCATCTGCAAACTTTCTGAGAGTGCAGTCCACGCCATCCTCCAGATCATTAATGAAGCTATTGAACAAAACCGGCCCCAGGACCGACCCTTGGGGCACTCCGCTTGAAACCGGCTGCCAACTAGACATGGAGCCATTGATTACTACCCATTGAGCCCGACAATCTAGCCAGTTTTCTATCCACCTTATAGTCCATTCATCCAGCCCATACTTCTTTAACTTGGTGGCAAGAATACTGTGGGAGACCATATCAAAAGCTTTGCTAAAGCAAGGAATAACACATCCACTGCTTTCCCCTCATCCATGGACCCAGTTATCTCTTCATAGAAGGCAATTAGGTTAGTCAGGCATGACTTGCCCTTGGTGAATCCATGCTGACTGTTCCTGATCACTTTCTTCTCCTCTAAGTGCTTCAGAATTGATTCCTTGGGGACCTGCTCCATGATTTTTCCAGGGACTTAGGTGAGGCTGACTGGCCTGTAGTTCCCTGGATCCTCCTCCTTCCTTCTTTTAACGATGGGCACTATATTTGCCTTTTTTCAATCGTCCAGGACCTCCCCCCGATCGCCATGAGTTTTCAAAGATAATGGCCAATGGCTGTGCAATCACATCCGCCAACTCCTTTAGCACCCTCAGATGCAGTGCATCCAGCCCCATGGACTTGTGCTCGTCCAGTTTTTCTAAATAGTCCTGAACCGCTTCTTTCTTCATATAGGGCTGGTCACCTCCTCTCCATACTGTGCTGCCCAGTGCAGCAGTCTGGGAGCTGACCTTGTTCGTGAAGACAGAGGCAAAAAAAGCATTGAGTACATTAGCTTTCCACATCCTCTGTCACTAGGTTGCCTCCCTCATTCAGTAAAGGGACCCACACTTTCCTTGACTTTCTTCTTGTTGTTAACATACCTGAAAAAACTTTGTTACTCTTAACATCCCTTGCTAGCTGCAACTCCAGTGTGATTTGGCCTTCCTGATTTCACTCCTGCACGCCTGAGCAGTATTTTTATACTCCTCCCTGGTCATTTGTCCAATCTTCCACTTCTTGTAAGCTTCCTTTTGTGTTTAAGATCAGCAAGGATTTCACTGTTCAGCCAAGCTGGTCGCCTGCCATATTTACTATTCTTTTTACACATCGGGATGGTTTGTTCCTGCAACCTCAATAAGGATTCTTTAAAATACAGCTAGCTCTCCTGGACTCCTTTCTCCCTCATGTTATTCTCCCAGGGGATCCTGCCCATCAGTTCCCTGAGGTAGTCAAAGTCTGCTTTTCTGAAGTTCAGGGTCCGTATTCTGCTGCTCTCCTTTCTTCCTTGTGTCAGGATCCTGAACTCAACCATCTCATGGTCCCTGCCTCCCAGGTTCCCATCCACTTTTGCTTCCCCTACTAATTCTTACTGGTTTGTGAGCAGCAGGTCTAGAAGAGCTCTGCCCCTAGTTGGTTCCTCCAGCACTTGCACCAGGAAATTGTCCCCTACACTTTCCAAAAACTTCCTGGATTGTCTGTGCACCGCTGTATTTCTCTCCCAGCAGATATCAGGGTGATTGAAGCCTCCCATGAGAACCAGGGCCTGCGATCTAGTAACTTCTGCTAGTTGCCAGAAGAAAGCCTTGTCCACCTCATCCCCCTGGTCTGGTGGTCTATAGCAGACTCCCACCACGACATCACCCTTGTTGCTCACACTTCTCAACTTAATCCAGAGACTCAGGTTTTTCTGCAGTTTCATACCAGAGCTCTGAGCAGTCCTACTCCTCTCTTACATACAATGCAACACCCCCACCTTTTCTGCCCTACCTGTCCTTCCTGAACAGTTTATAATCATCCATGACAGTACTCCAGTCCTGCGAGTTATCCCACCAAGTCTTTGTTATTCCAGTCACACCATAGTTCCTTGACTGTGCCAGGACTTCCAGTTCTCCCGGCTTGTTTCCCAGGCTTCTTGCATTTGTGTATAGGCACTTAAGATAACTCGCTGATTGTTCCACTTTCTCAGTATGAGACAGAAGTCCTCCCCTCTTGCACTCTCCTGCTCGCGCTTCCTCCCGGTATCACATTTCCCCACTTACCTCAGGGCTTTGGTCTCCTTCCCCTGGTGAACCTAGTTTAAAGCCCTCCTCGTTAGGTTAGCCAGCCTGCTTGCGAAGATGCTCTTCCCTCTCTTTGTTAGGTGGAGCCCATCTCTGCCTAGCACTCCTCCTTCTTGGAACACCATCCCATGGTCGAAGAATCCAAAGCCTTCTCTCTGATACCACCTGCATAGCCATTCATTGACTTCCACGATTCGACGTTCTCTACCCAGGCCTTTTCCCTGCACGGGGAGGATGCACGAGAACACCACTTGCACCTCAAACTCCTTTATCCTTCTTCCCAGAGCCACGTAGTCTGCAGTGATCCACTCAAGGTCATTCTTGGCAGTATCATTGGTGCCCACGTAGAGAAGCAGGAAGGGGTAGCGATCCGAGGGCTTGATGAGTCTCGGCAATCTCTCCGTCACATCGTGAATCCTAGCTCCTGGCAAGCAGCAGACCTCTTGGTTTTCTCGGTTGGGGCGGCAGATAGATGACTCAGTCCCCCTGAGGAGGGAGTCCCTGACCACCACCACCACCTGCCTCCTTCTCTTGGGAGCGGTGGTCGTGGAACCCCCATCCCTAGGACAGTGCATCTCATGCCTTCCAATCGGTGAAGTCTCCTTCTGCTCCCTTCCCTCAGATGTGTCCTCTAGTCCACTCTCCGCATTAGTACCTGTGGAGAGAACCTGAAAATGGTTGCTCACCTGTATCTCCATTGCTGGTACATAGACGCTCCTCTTTTTTCTTCTGGAGGTCACATGCTGCCAAATTTCTTCACCGTCCTTCTGTCCCCTCTGCGCAGCCTGCTCAGATTCTTCAGAACGTTGTGCCCGTAGAAGCATATCCTGACATCTGTCCAGGAAATCTTCATTTTCTCCTATGCAATGCAGGGTCGATACTTGTTTCTCCAGACCTCGAACCGTCTCTTCCAATATGGAAACTAGCTTGCATTTTGTACAAACAAAGTCGCTTCTGTCCTGTGGAAGAAAGACAAACCTGACACAGCCTGTGCAGGTTACAACAGCTCACCTTCCATAATTTCTTCCTTCTAAGAGCTTCCTCAGCTGTTGCAGCAACTCACAGAAGCCCGCAAGATGAAAGCCGCAGTGGGCTCTCCCCAGGCAAACTCCCTCTGTTAGCCTCTTGTTCGCCGCTCAGCTGGTTTGCTGCTGATTGCCTTTTTATAACAGTCAGGCCTACTCAAGGCCCACCTGGAACAAAGCACTCCCAATTCACACTTTTCAAGCAAACAATCAAGCACATGGTCAAACTGACCAACTGTCCCCACAACAGACACTCAGATACTCACCAATACAGCCCCCCCAATGCAGCACTTAGCGTATCTCCTCTGAGACAGATCCCAGGCAAACTCCCTCTGTTAGCCTCCGCTGTTCGCTGCTCCAGTTTAATAACTGCAGAACTGTAGGTGGGTACCTGAAAGTCTGAATTACTTTTACTGGAGACTATAATTTTTATCATTGTGTGGGTATTTTTTAAAAGATATGAGTGGGCTTGGAAGGATGAGATTTTTTTTATTGGTAAATGTCAGTTGAAATCGATTTCACAATACACACACAAACAGATGCAACATATTTCCATTGATAAGAACTGAAATTTACAGCTAGGCAAAGTAAGAAAAATGTTGATTTGATTTAAGGCTACTTACTTTGTATATTTTGGATGTGATGTTAACAATTTGTATCTTAATGGTTTTAAGACGTTAACTTTTTGAATCTCAATGACCACGCATTAAATACATTTGTCTGATTTCCTCCACCCCTATAAAATTGAATGAAAATGTAAATAATTTAAAAAATGCTTAAAATCCATAATTTTGCTCAACTGTGAACATTTAAATAGATAAAAATTAAACTTATTTTTAAAAAAACAACAACAACAACAACAACCCACTGATATTCTTTGAAATTCTATCTATCTATCTATAAACTTGAATTTTACCAAGCCTAGATATGAGGTGCCTACAGCTTGGGATTGATGCCAGAGAAGCCACGATAAAAAAAACCATTCTCTGTCATTGTATCTCCCTGGTTTTGTAAATACACCTCTACCCCGATATAATGGTGTCCTCGGGAGCCAAAAAAAATCTTACCGCATTATAGATGAAACTGCGTTATATCGAACTTGCTTTGATCCGCCGGAGTACGCAGCCCCGCCCCCCCGGAGCACTGCTTTACCACGTTATATCCGAATTTGTGTTATATTGGGTCGCGTTATATCTGGGTAGATGTGTAGCTTTGACTTATAAGGCCAAGTCCATGTAGAACCAAATCGAGTTCAGTTTGCCTCACTCCATGACCCCTTTTCTTGTTCCTGCTCTGCCTGTCAGTTTTTCTCTCTCAGACAGTATTCTCAATGCCGTGAAACAGTGTCATCCAGCTCAGTGTGGTATAGAGGGTGATATTTTAAAAAATTGATACACCACCATATTGTGGGTTGCTATTACCTTTTATTGTGATATTTCCTATAACTAGAATGGGAAATATTGCAAATAGTTCTGTAAGTCAACTGCTATTACATGAGGCATATGCAGCTATGTGATTGCATGGGAGGTATTATGATTCTGTTTCTTATGCACTCTACCTTCACATATGATTCTGTCTGCTGAGGGAGTCTAGAAGGCTGTTTTATAGCGGGAGGTCTCTCTCTCCCCAAAACAGTTCTATTAGTTCTAGGTTTTATTTATTTTGTTTTTAGTCATAAATCATTCTGACTTGAGAGTATGTGATTTGCTCTGTTTAATGCCACATGTGGCAAATGCCCAGATTTTACTGGCATCCACTGATGTAGTTTAAGTCAGCACTTTAGATAATACACTGGTAGGTGCCTATCTTAGATTTAAGTTAGACAGATGTAGCTTGAATAAATAGAAATGTTAAAAATCATAGTGCTTTCTGTCTGTCTAGATACTATATGGCCCTCCTCCCCAGAGTATGTGGGTGACTGACCCTTTAGCTGGCTGGATCTTCCAATAGTGAATGCTTTGGCAATATATCATTATGTCCTTCACTTACTTTTTGTGGGCCTCTATGTTTGCTCCTGTCTATCTACCACTACCTACACTCTTCAGATATGTCTCCCACTGCAGTTAAAAACCCACAGCTGGCCTGCTGGCTGACTCGGGCTTGTGGGGGTTGGGCTAAGGGACTGTTTAATTGCAGTGTAGACGTTTGAGCTTAGGAGGAGCCCGGGCTCTAGGACTCTGCGAGGTGGGAGGGTCCCAAAGCTCAGGCAGCAGCCCGAACTGGAACATCTACACTGCAATTAAACAGCCCCTTAGCCTGAGCCCTATGAGGCCGAATCAGCTGGCACGGGTCAGCCGGGGGTGTCTGATTGCAGTGTAGACATACCTTTCAAGTCTTCACACCATGTATTATGCTCCTATTGCCACGGGCACTTGATTGCACTCGTAACAGTGGCTCAGATCCTGAAAGGTATTTAGGTTCCTAATTCCCATCTTGAGCTAGGTGCCTAAATACCTTTCAGGATCTGGGCAAATGTCCTTGAAGTCAGTAACCCTAGAGTTGAGTAAACCAATTCTAACTCCTCCCGTCCCCCCCAGCCTTCTCTTAATTGGAGCCACAGTCCATTTTTAGAACCAAACCTTTTTTTGAAGCTCCGAAACGCTTGGGTATCTCTCACATGTCCATCTAGTTTATCATAGGTCTGTGCTATTCAGAGTTCCAGCAGGATAAGTAGCCAGAAATACCAGGTGTCTCATGAGAAAGCCTTTTCTTATGAGGTCTCCAGCTTGTTTTGGAGACATGCGATATGATTTATCTGAGACGGATCCAGACTCAAATTCTCAACTCTTTGTGGTTTACTCATCACGACTAACAATAACCTAGTCCTACATGGCGTTGAGAGCCTTCTAACAGATGCTGAACACTCTCCACTCCTGTTGTCCTCCGTGGGAACTCAGCCTCTTGAAGATTGGGCCCAATGTTCTTGTTTCTGAAAACAGCATTTTCTGAAATTTCATCCCTGTATGCCCCTCCCTTGTCCTGATATTCAGCCTGGCTGTGAGTGAGGCCTTAGATGGAGACTGAACTCCCAGTCAGATGCCCTTCCCCATTGGTAGACTACAGGAAACTGAGTAATGAGCATATCAACCAACTTCAAACTGTTCAGTTCCCTTGGGGTATTGAAGTGCCCCTCACTGTGAGGCAGAGATCTCCCACAATGTATTCCCATTCAAATTCCTAATTATGCAGAGGAACCTTTATGCTTAAGGAGAATATTTAAATCATTACACCATACAAGCCACTTTACCTTATTTAATGTATAAAAATAAATCACATATTGAACCAGAGGGGCAGACTGTAGAATGGTATAAATCCTGTGCAAATGGCCAGAGACTCTGTGTTTAAAAAATACAACTATGATGTCATTTTAACTTTTTTAAAAAGAATATTTAAAGCAAACCAAGAAAAGGAATTGTGACCTTGTTAAAGCAAGGAGCTAGGATTTCGGAGTTAGGATTATGGTTCTACTCTTCTGCTGTGAGCAGCTTACATAAGGCAAAACTTCCAAACTTGGGTGCCCCAGATGAGGAACTGAAATCCATATTTAGACACCTAAATACAAGTGCCCTGACTTTCAGAGGGGCTGAAACACCTTCCATTAACATTTGCAATTCAGAGTACTTCTGTTTAGGCATCTACAGTGTACCAACTTTGGCCTTATCCTTTTGTCTTAATCTGTTTTTTAAATGAGCATGCTATTTTCCTACTGCACGGGGCTGTTGTGAGGATCAGTTAATGTTTGTAAAGTGTTTTGAGATCTTTGGAGGGAAGGTGTTATAGATCTACAACTCACTGAGTGTGTTTGCCTGATTAAGAATATGTTTCTGTCTCGGGGTGAAATTCACCTTGTGCAAAGGGCCATTCTCCATTTAAGTCCTCCAAGTGTAGGGTTAAGTGGAATTTAAGTAGGGCATAGACCTGCATGAGGCTTGAGCAGAGAAATAAATCAGGGTTCTCAGCTGATGGGTTGGGAGCCAAAATTGGGTCGCTCAAATGTTTCAAAGGGTCGCATGGTTCCTGTGGCTCCTGTCCCACAGGACTGGCTGGGCTCGCCTCCCTGCTCCAGGCACTGCAAACTCTGAGGTCCCAGCACCACTCAGGGTTAGCTCTGCCGTCATGACGACAGGCGTCCAGATAAGCCGAATCTCAGTGAGTGGCATGGCAACCCCATTAGCCAGGTCACACAAATTTGGTCCAGTCAGGTGGGTGGGGCCAAACCTGAGGGGCACTGCAACCCCAGAGGTTGAAACGCCCGGAGCCAAGCCCAGCCAGCCCCACAGTACAAGAGCTGCAGGAGCCGCCACTCTTGGATGAGTGCCAGGCAGGACCCAACCCTTCAGGGGGTAGGATCTGACCGAAACCACCCAATGGCCTCCACCCCCAGACTATTTAGTGGGTCGTGACAGGCCATAAACAGTTACAAATGGTTCCTAAACCCCAAAAGGTTGAGAACCACTGGACTAAATTACCCTTTTGAAGACGCTCAGCTTTGGCCCTTTCTCCACTTTCACTAGGAGATTACAGACCACCTGGGAATGGCCAAACTAGGAATTAGATTATTTTGGGTGCTTGTTTGTACAGCTAGTATAGGAAGGGGAGAACCCCAATAAATGTTCTCGCTGAACGTGGGACCAGTCCTATAATGCTGGATTTTACATCATGCTGAAAGTAGTACTGAAACAGACACTCTGTAGCCCCTCCAAAAATATAAAATCTTGTAATTGCCATTGGTTTTTCTGCTGAAAGATTTCAGCTGGTTTATTAGTTTTTATTGATGATTCATTATTATCATTGTAGTATTTATTTGTCTCTCATGGTTTGCAGACATGGCAAATATTGCTGCTTTGTATATTAGATTGTAATTTAATATTACAAAGTAGAGTGAAACCCCATGGTTATGGCCTAAGAGCATATAGCAGATATAGTTGCAATTAACATTACCACTGCTGGGGAAAATCGGATGCTTTTTTTTTTAATTATTATTTCTGTTCATGTAAGCATGGGATCTTTCTTTCTGTCTTACATCTTCACACTTTAGCCCATCACAGCTTCAAAACTCAAGTGAATTCTCTAGACACGTAGAATGCAAACTGACATAGTCTAAAAGTATGCCATTGTAGCCCTCAACTGTGATGAATACGTTAACGAGGCCAACTGATAATTCTCCAACACCTCCTACCATAAAGAACTCAAAGAAGACCCCACACCACAATTTGCTTAAAGATATCATCAAATCCTTCCCCAAACAACTCCAAGAGAAACTCTACAAACTCATCCCCCATGAACCCACCCCAGGACCTTCTACATGCCTTCCAAGATATGCAAACAAGGGAACCCAGGCAGACCCATCATATCTGGCCATGGCACTCTTACTTAAGGAGTATTGGGACTCATAGAAACCATCCTCAAGCCACTCACCACACAAAGGGGCAGCTTCTTCCAGGACACAATTTACTTCCTCCACAAACTGTTCAACATAAATAGCTTCCCTCAGAATATCATCCTCCCCACCATCGATGTCACTTCCATGTATACCAACATCCCTCACAATGACAGCGTAGCTGCCTGCCTCAAATATTTACAAGAAGATACAGATTAAGTATATAAAGTTGATACAATAGTCGCAAAGAGATGCATATGTCCGTAATATCTGCCTCAATGCCATTTAGACGATGGCTTAGGCTATTAGGAAGAATTTCCTAATAGTTACATTCATCAGGCAGTAAAATAGTTTCCTGATAGAGGTGTTCGAAGCCTGTCACTCAAGGCATTTAGGCTTGAGAATATACTGCATTATGATGTAATTATTTGTATAGCCTCAGCGGTGGGGTAGGTGCCTTATAGACAGGTAAGAAGTCACAGGGTGAAATCCTGTCTCCATTGAAGTCCATGGCAAAACTTCCATTGGCTCTCGTGGGGCCAGGATTTCACCCAAGATCTCCAAGGAACCGTCAAGCGACATACCATAGAGAACAATCCTCCACTGGATGGATTAGATGGTTAAATTATTTTTTCCACCTCTAACATGTATTAATTTTAAAATGCTGTTATCTTTGGAAAGGAGAGGGTGTATTCCTAACCCCGCAACTGCTCGTGAGCCTCCAGCAGTTCTTGTGGTTTAGAATATCCACGTGCCTCATCTTTCGTCTTTGCATATCAAAAAGGGGGGAAAAACCAAAGCACAAGTCAGATCATGCTCGCAAGCCATGTGAAAATCCAGGTCATTGCACCAGCTTAAGCTCTACTGATTCAAGGAGGAATATATTAGTTCTACTCACTAGTCTTGTTTCGGGAAGATCTTACAAGCTGCAGGAAAGACGGGTTCATTGCGAGGTGAGACAACGGAAGCAGAGTTCCAGTAATAGCTTTTAACAATTAATCTCTGCTTCAGGAGTCTTTCTGGAATTGGCAAGTACAAAGTGCCAGGCTTAGCACAGTCTGTGTCACAGTAAGACTGTGGGTAGAAGGAATTAGGAGTGCAAGATTCATACACTGCTCTTTCATTTGGTCAGTTATTCTGGTTTGCTGCTCCTAAGATGCCAGAGAAAAATGTTCTGCTGGTCCCATGAAATTCACAATCAAGCTGCTGGTGATGGAAATTCCTGCTGTTGCTTGTATGAATACATCAGTTATGGGCTCCACCACTAAATCAGCTCTTTCACTGCCTGAAGGGCCTGTAGGGAAATATCATGCTCCAGGTTTTGAGACTCTAGCACTAGTCTGTGAAAAAGGCTCTTCTTCCTATGGTGCAAGTGAATTTAATGTTGGTGAGAGGCGCTGGCTGAACAAAAAGGCACAGCATGGGTAGCAGCAGCATACGCTATCTGTGTCCTAGCCAGTTGCCTGACTTGCAGCAAATGCTTCTAGGTGTGATTTGGTAGTTCAGTCTCTCCACATCTGTTCAGGCCCAGGCATCTCTCTAACGCAACTGCCAACCGGGGCCAATTAGTGACAACTAGGGTGGTGTTCTTGTGTGATGTATCCATGGGGAACTAGTCTGAGACCACCAAGCCCACCTCGCATGGGCCAGTCGACAGCCATCCCCGGGTAAGGACTTGCACTTATCGCTGAGCTGGAGTGGAGCCAGTGGCCTGCAGATGAAAGGCCATGTAGTCCATTAACTCACCCCTTGGGCCATCCAGGCCAATGGAAGATGGAAAGTTTGAAATGTTGGATAGTATGTTCCGAGTAAAGGCGTCAATAAAACCCTTTCATGCTGTGAGAAGGCCAGAGCTAAAATGCAAATGCAAAACTCAGCCCGGTCTAAAATGAGAATGTATTCCTAGGGGGACATTAAGGATGGATGGCAATCTCCGCTTCCACCCAGGGACTGGGAGTGCTGCTTTCTCATTGTCCAAGTCAAACTCCTCTGGACCTGCCTCAAGTGAGGCTGATCCCAATATACAAGTGAGAGCGATGGGCAGGGAGGAAGTGATCCGTTACAGGCCTATCCCCCTTCCTGGAGGGAGTGAAGAGCAGTTCTCTGTCTTCCTTGAGCGCTAGTCTGTGTGCTGTATGGTCCCATGTAGAATAAAGTGCATGACCCTGTCACAGATGTCTGTGCAAGTGCTGAAACTGGCCCTAACCGTCCTTCAGGGAGTTTCTGTGACAGATATTGCAGCCACATGCAGTATCTGTGAGAACCATGTTGTATTACAATTTATGTATTATTTCTGTATCGTTATGGATTTGGGATTGAATTCAGCTCCATTGGGGAGGATTACAAGTCCTCCAGGAACTAAAAATTGTGTCTGTCTGTCCGTCTTGCTGGGACCAGTCCATAAACCGCTCCAAAAAAGTACCGCCTTTGCGATAGTTTGTGTATACTAGTTCAAACAGGTACATGACTTCTGGCATAAAAAGGCTGAGTTTTTAACCTGACATTTTTTTGATTCAGTAAACAGACACTATCTTTTTCCTGGGGGCACCTCACCCTGCTGAACTATTGGAAAGACTGGAACCTGCCACATCCCGCATAGGTCTGATGGGCGGCTTCTGGTATGTTTAGATTCTGTTATTGTTTTCTGTGTGTGCCTTTGACCTTAAATGAAGATACTCTGCTTTAGAAGAGCTGTTTGGGTCACTTGTAGCTGCTGAGACACATTGGTCATAGCCCTTGGAGAAAAAGCAGAGAGCTTGGATGTTAGTCAGACCTGCTCAAAGAGAATCACAGTGAGTGCAAGGGACTGCCACCTAAATCCCAGGTCTGCAGGGAGAAGAACACTGATCCTTTCCCAGAGAAAGTTGGCAGCTAACAGCCTGAGACCTTGAGCGGGCATTCCTGAAGCAGACCATGGGGGTGGGTGGATGGAGGGAGGGGGGTTTAAAGGTGCAGTTACCCTGAAACTTTGACTGTTTCTTTAATGCTTATGACGCTGCTGCCACCCTTCCTGCTTCCTGCCATTCAGGGAAGAGGGACGCCCCTGATCTCTCTGTGGCTTTGATTTTATGATTCCAAAGTGTACCAGCCTTAGAAAACATTTCCTCTTTTATATCATTTGCTAATATTGTAATGAATTGGTTTGTGCATGTGCACACCTGTCCTCTGCTACATGAGGTGAGAAGTACTCAACTGTACATTGTAGATCATATACTGCTAATAGTTTTGGAGATGTGCCAAGAGGTGGAGGCCTATATTGATGGAGCAGGACGATCTCAGTTCTACTGCTGATGGTTCTGTTCAGTTCTGAGTTGCCATGGTGTGTAGCATAGTGAAAACCATTAGGCTATGGATTTGTTACAATAGGTAATGTCCCAACAGAGATGGGCGAGAGAAAAGTTGGATTTATTTGCACACAACAGCAATAACATTAAAAAAAAACAGGAATGTGATTAAAATAAGCAAGGAACAATAGGTACAGGAAACAAAGCCAGTATCCGATAATCTAAAACATAGACTACATCTTAATACTAACTGCAGGAGAGAACAAACTCTTTTCCCCAAAGCTTCCCCACTTACAGAGAACAATGTTATGTCAAAGCAATTTGATCCTACTGGCTATTACTTGATTCACAGACCATCCCTACGAGTCTACTCTAAGGTGAATGTCACCTCACTGTGATTCTGCAAGATTTATGGATTGCAAAATTTCCACTTCCACCCAGGCACTGGGAGTGCTGCTTTCTCCTTGTCCAAACCAGCCTGGGAGATGGGGAGTGGGCCTAGGCTATGCTGGGCTGTTACAAGACACTCGGGTGGTTGGAAAAATACTTTCTTAATGACAGCCCTGGGTTCTGAAGCTGAGCCCACCTGGTGGGAAGAGATTGCACAGCTACATGCTAAATATGCCTGCCTGTGCAGGTGACAAAAGGCTCTGGGAACAGCCAGGGCCGGCTCCAGGCACCAGCTTCTCAAGCAGGTGCTTGGGGCGGCCGCTCCGGAGAGGGGCGGCACGTCCAGGTATTCGGCGGACGGTCCCTCACTCCGCCTGGGAGTGAAGGACTTCCCGCCGAATTGCCGCCGCAGATCGTGATCACAGCTTTTTTTTTTGGCTGCTTGGGGCGGCCAAAACCCTGGAGCCGGCCCTGGGAACAGCGAATGAACAAGGGCAGAGGGAGGAATGGAACAGATGGGAGTGGGAGAGGAATTACAGAGCAAAAGCCAACAGCACGATCAATCTTTTATCACATTACCATTTTTTTACCCATCTTTAATCAGAATGACAGAACTTCAAAGCAGGAGTGTCACCTAATTGAACTGCTGCTCCCAATATTTGCTGCTGTTGGATGTGAATTACATAAAACTTTTCAGTAGTTTGAATACTTTTCCCTTGCTGCGAATCCTTCTCCTAACAGAGCCTAAGTGGCCAATCAAGTCGTAGACTGCTGTTAACCCCAGAAGAAGCCTTTCCTGTTTCCATATTTATGGGGAGCTACAACTGCCCAGTGAAGAAAATATCAAGTGGAGGATGGAAGACAAAAGAACTCGGATATTTTCTCCTCTGAACTAACTTTGCCCATGTAGCTCCTAGCAATCCTGGAAACGTGACCTGTCTGTGATAGCAGCAGCAGCCTGGGACTGAAGTAAGTAAGGGACAAATATAAGAACGTAAGAAAGGCCGTACTCGGTCAGACCAAAGGTCCATCCAGCCCAGTATCCTGTCTACCGACAGTGGCCAATGCCAGCTGCCCCAGAGGGAATGAACCTAACAGGCAATGATCAAGTGCAGGGCCGGCTTCAGGCACCAGCCCACCAAGCTTGTGCTTGGGGCGGCACCTGGAGGGGGGCGGCGCGGTGCTCCGGCTCCAGCCGCCGGGGAGAGCGGAGCCCCGGCCGGCTCGCCGCCCTCCCCCGGCCGGACGGGGAGCGTGGCCCCTTGGCCCGGCTCAGCGCCCTCCCCTGCCGCACTGGGGGGAGGGGGGCACGCGGCGGGAGGCTTTTTTGTCTTGGACAGCAAAAAAACCAGAGCCGGCCCTGATCAAGTGCTCTCTCTCCTGCCATCCATCTCCACCCTCTGACAAACAGAGGCTAGGGACACCATTCCTTACCCATCCTGGCTAATAGCCATTAATGGACTTAACCACCATGAATTTATCCAGTTCTCTTTTAAACTCTGTTATAGTCCTAGCCTTCACAACCTGCTCAGGTAAGGAGTTCCACAAGTTGACTGTGCGCTGTGTGAAGAAGAACTTCCTTTTATTTGTTTTAAACCTGCTGCCTATTAATTTCATTTGATGACCCCTAGTTCTTGTATTATGGGAATAAGTAAATAACTTTTCCTTATCCACTTTCTCCACATCACTCATGATTTTATATACTTCTATCATATCCCCCCTTAGTCTCCTCTTTTCCAAGCTGAAGAGTCCTAGCCTCTTTAATCTCTCCTCATATGGGACCCGTTCCAAACCCTTAATCATTTTAGTTGCCCTTTTCTGAACCTTTTCTAGTGCCAGTATATCTTTTTTGAGATGAGGAGACCACATCTGTATCTGTATTCAAGATGAGGGCATACCATGGATTTATATAAGGGCAATAATATATTCTCAGTCTTATTCTCTATCCCCTTTAATGATTCCTAACATCCTGTTTGCTTTTTTGACTGCCTCTGCACACTGCGTGGACATTTTCAGAGAACTATCCACAATGACTCCAAGATCTTTTTCCTGACTTGTTGTAGCTAAATTAGCCCCCATCATATTGTATGAATAGTTGGGGTTATTTTTTCCAATGTGCATTACTTTACATTTATCCACATTAAATTTCATTTTCCATTTTGTTGCCCAATCACTTAGTTTGGTGAGCTCTTTTTGAAGTTCTTCACAGTCTGCTTTGGTCTTAACTATCTTGAGCAGTTTAGTATAGTCTGCAAACTTTCCCACCTCACTGTTTACCCCTTTCTCCAGATCATTTATGGATAAGTTGAATAGGATCGGTCCGAGGACTGACCCTTGGGGAACACCACTAGTTACCCCTCTCCATTCTGAGAATTTACCATTAATTCCTACCCTTTGTTCCTGTCTTTTAACCAGTTCTCAATCCATGAAAGGACCTTCCCTTTTATCCCATAGCAGCTTAATTTACATAAGAGCCTTTGGTGAGGGACCTTGTCAAAGGCTTTTTGGAAATCTAAGTACCCTATGTCCATTGGATCCCCCTTGTACACATGTTTGTTGATCCCTTCAAAGAATTCTAATGGATTAGTAAGACACGATTTCCCTTTACAGAAACCATGTTGATTATTGCTCAACAGTTTGTTTTTCTGTGTGTCGGACAATTTTATTCTTAACTATTGTTTCGACTAATTTGCCCAGTACAGACATTAGACTTACCGGTCTGTAATTGCCGCGATCACCTCTAGAGCCCTTTTTAAATATTGGCGTTACATTAGCTAACTTCCAGTCATTGGGTACAGAAGCCGATTTAAAGGGCAGGTTACAAACCTTAGTTAACAGTTCCGCAACTTCACATTTGAGTTCTTTCTGAACTCTTGGGTGAATGCCATCTGGTCCCGGTGACTTGTTAATGTTAAGTTTATCAATTAATTCCAAAACCTCCTCTCGTGACACTTCAATCCGTGACAGTTCCTCAGATTTGTCACCTACAAAAGCCGGCTCAGGTTTGGGAATCTCCCTAACATCCTCAGCCGTGAAGACTGAAGCAAAGAATCCATTTAGTTTCTCCGCAATGACTTTATCATCAATTTAAAATATCAATTTTGGTTTCTTAATTAGTACATTTCAATAGTTTATCAGGCAAAAATAACAAATTGCGGGGGTGGAGGGAGGGAGAGGGGAGTTGAAAGGAGAAATACTGTATTGACTTTGGAGACACTTATGCTTTGGAGTCCAGTGTTTCATGACTTGACTGAGCAGTGAAACATTGTCCATAAAATATTTTACTGGTTCTAAGTATCAGAGAGGTAGCTGTGTTAGTCTGTATCCACAGAAACAACGAAGAGTTGTTTGGGTTTGCCTAGGGACTGGGAGTGGCTGGCTCGCTACAAAAGCAATTTTCCCTCTCTTGGCATTGTCACCTCCTCATCAATTATTGGGAGTGGACCACATCCACCCTGACTGAATTGGCCTTGTCAGCAGTGGTTCTCCACTTGTAAGGTAACTCCCTTCTCTTCATGTTCCAGTATATTTATGCCTGTTTCTGTATTTTCACTCCATGCATCTGAAGAAGTGGGTTTTTTACCCATGAAAGCTTATGCCCAAATAAATCTGTTAGTCTTTAAAGTGCCATCGGACTCCTTATTGTTTTTACCGGTTCTGAAGCTCTTCTAAGTGCTGATTCTTCACAAACCATCAGAGAAGGGAGCTTTTGATACGCAAGTGCCAGTAGCAACAAGCAAATTGACAGGCACTCAGCCACCACCACCACCCAGACCCCTGCTGCAGCCTCAACCTCCCACAGTGCATCGCAGGACCACTCGCCAGCATCCAGGGACAACTCTCAAAGCATGTGTTTGCCTGCACTGGGGAGGAGTTATGTGCCCTAGACTGTGCTTGCAGCATAGTGTAATACACCTCTACCTCGATAGAACGCTGTCCTCAGGAGCCAACAAATCTTACCGCGTTACAGGTGAAACCGCGTTATATCGAACTTGCTTTGATCCGCTGGAGTGCGCAGCCCCGCTCCCCTCCCCAGAGCACTGCTTTACTGTGTTATATCCGAATTCGTGTTCTATCGGGTCGCATTATATCGAGGTAGAGGTGTATATTGGTTTAGGAATTGATATTGTCTCCCTCTAGTGGGTGGCCTGAGCAACTATAACAGCCTACTACTTCCTCCACACTAAAGGAGCTCTCTTGACGCGGAGTCTAAAGGCTTGTGGGTTTGGTAGTTAAGATCTGGGTACTATCCCTGCTGATGACTGTGGTGTCTATGCATATACAGCTGTGGTTCATCACAGTAGTGTTCTGCCCCAAACACATGCGATCCAGTGGATATCAGACATAGCAATTCACTGTTCAAGCATTCTGTTGTGTCTTTGCTCTCATAATAATAATATGAGGAAACCACATGGACCCAGTTGGATTCCAAATACCCACCTTTACTAACCATATGCTAGGTCTAGCTACGTACGTATACTGCTGCTCTAAAAGGGTTCTGGTGGCTACTGCAGCAGAAGACAGGGAGGCCCACTAGAATGCTGCTAACTATGTAAAGGGCTATTACCCAATTCCTGTACACTACACACCTCTAATTTATACGACCGCATCGCCATACCAAGCTGACAAGAAGACTGAGGAACAGAGAGCTGGTGACTGGTTAAGGGACTTAGAATCTGTGTTTGCAGTATTGTTGTAGCCATGTTAGTCCCAACGTATGAGAGAGAGAAGGTGGGTGAGGTAATGTAATATCTTTTATTGGACCAACTTTTCGTGGTGAAAAAGACACGCTTCCGAGCTACACAGAGCTCTTCTTCAGGTCTGGGGAAGGAAGCAGAGTGTCTGAGCTAAATACAAGTGGGGACAGAATGTTAAGCAGAAGGGGTTAATGAGTGTTAGAGAGGTCACTTGAAATGAAGTGGGCAACCGGAGGTTTGATTGTTAAGCGGGGTTTGAAGTGGGTAATTAAGGGTAGCAGGCAGTGTGGTGTGTTACAAATTGTTGTAATGAGCTATACAATCAGTGTCCCGGTTAAGCCAATGTTTTTTGGTGTCCAGCAGAGTTATGAACTTAAGTTCGCTCATTCTCACCTCCCACCCCACTCTGGACCCCATCTGAGGTATCATCAAACAATTATAAGCCATATTTGGGGGGTGTGACAGGGTAGTAGCTCACCGCTGTGGCGCCTCCTCCTGGTCGTCTTGGGGAATTGGCTCGAACCAGTAGGGCGCCTCTTCGGGTGGCGTCCCGCCTGTCGTTCCACCTGCGTTGGGTGCGCGGACTTGCGTCACCCTCAATGTACGGAGTCCTCTTCTGGAGCACTGTCCTCCGAGAGTGTCCCTTTTGCCTCTTCACACCCCCTTCTGGGGGGGGGGGGTATAAACAACACCCCCACACCTTCGAGTCCGACCCTCACCGTCCAGGACCTGGTGTGGTTCTGACCGGCCGCTCCCTGCGGCCCGTGGCTGTGCGTGGGGTAGCACAGCAAACAAAGGGGGGAAAAGGAGGGGGGGGGACTCAGGCCCGCCCACTACTCTGAGTCCCGGTCCAGAGGCCCTCGGGTGACAGTCTCCCTGTCTTCCTTCTCTTTCCTCCTCTGACTATCCCTCTGGACCGCTTCCCCAACAGCCCTTCACTACGCTAGGCCTCCTCCTCCCAGGCCTGCTGCCTAGCAGGCTATGGAGTGGGGCCTTCTCCCACTCTCTCAGGCTGGCCTGCACTGCGCTGTCCGTGGTGCTGGCCTCCCAGCTCTGGAGACAGACCTTCCCCTCTGAAGGCCTGGGACAGACTGACTGCTCCTGCTCTGGGCAGCCTTTTATATGGCTAAGCCGGGCCCTGATTGGCTGGCTCCAATCTGCCTTCTTATTGGCTCCCGGTAAGCCCTCTCCTGATTGGCCGCGCGTCTACGCAGGCGCCTAGGCCTGCCGCAGCCCAGTCTCTCTGGGTGTGGGGTAATCGCCCCACCACAGGGGGGAACACATCCTGAAAGAAAGCTTTCCCAAATGCCCACTTCTAGCCTTCAAACCCCCTCACCCCACCTCACCAAACTCATCCTCAGAAGCAAGACCAGGACATACCAACTCAAAACAGCACCAGGCCCTGTCAGAACAACAGAGATGCAAAACCTGCAGATATATCTCCACTGCTACGGTGATCAATACACCCTACAACATGCCTTTCAAGATCCATGGGTCTACACCTGCTTATCACAGCATGTGGTGTACCTCATCCATTGCATTTAATGCCCCAATAACAACTATCTGGGTGAAACCGGACAATCACTACACTCTTGAATGAACGCGCACAAAGAAATGATAGTAGACAAAAACATCATATCATCTGTGGGTGAAATTTCTCATAAAACGATCACACCATATCTGATCCATATCTGATCTTTCTGTACTTGTCCTCAAAGGAAACCTTCACACCATCTAAAGGTGAGCCTGGGAACTTGAATCCTTTATGTGTAACAAATCTAACCCCCAATTGTCCACTTCATATCAACTGACTGCCTCCAACATGCATTATCCCTTCTGTTTAACAATCTGTCTCATTCTGCTTCCTTCACCAGACCTGAAGAAGAGCTCTGTGTGGTTCGAAAGCCTTGGACCAACTTCTGGTGGTGCAAAAAAAGATACTTCCTCACTTTCCTTGTCTCTACTGTATGATAAATGCTAGCTCATTAGCAAAATGCAAATGCTTCCAAGACCACTCTGCTAAACTTTGTCACGATAGCAGAGATGAATGTGCATCAGCAGTGTTAATCAAATTGATAGGAATGATCACAGTGCTTGAAAGTCCTCATTATATATATCAATAAAGTGCAAAGATGATTCCATACTCAGGAAAGGCTTAAGGTCTTTGTCTCATTAAATCATTAGAAATGCCACAACGCTTATGTGAAAAAGAGGTTCAAATGATTAAAAACCACAATCTTGAAAGTTAATCAACAGTTTGCTCTTCAAATGAAGTGGAGTGGGCTGAACCCAATTTAAAAAGAGGGAAGAAGTTTAAAGTAAATGACACTTTGTAATGCTTGCAACATCTTTTCATTATACAAAAATGTCATGCGTTTTTGCAAATTTCAGAGGCGGTGCAGAGATTCATGTAGCAAAAGAGCAGCCGGGGTGAAAAATCGGAGCTTGAAGTTTGGAAAATTTGGCTTTTTTTCCCCCCTTTTGAATAATATGGGATATTTTAGTTTATTTTATCTAAACTAAGTGTTTAACAGACTGAAGGGGGAAAAGCAGCCCGTAAACTGAAATCAAGGACAACTGTCTATGCATTATTGCATAGCGCACCAATCCCTGTGTATGAAGGCTGTTTGCTCACTAAAGAGGTTGGCAGGTGGTCTATTGGAGTGCTTAGGGTTTGAGCCTGGAAGTCTGGATTTCCCATCCCTGGGTTCTGCTTCTGGCTCTGTTGCTCCTTCACTGTGATGTTGAACAGTGCTCATATGTACCGATCTATGAAAAGAGGATGCAATCAAACTCCTCCTAGCTAAACCCCACAGTATCTGAATTTAGGGTTATGTCCTGTAATGTGCAGGGGGTGCTGGAACAATTTGTTTAGTGTGGGTGGTGAGAGCCGTTGAACCAAATTGTAAACCCTGTATATGATGGAAACCATTTCAAGCCAGGGTGTGTGGCAGCATCCCCAGAACGCCTAGTTCCAGCACCTATGGTAATATGCATTGATTACAAGGCAAAACTTATCCTCTGTCTGAGCCTCTTTATCACAATAAATTCCATGTATTTGTTACTATTAAGAAAAGCAGGTTTCCCTTGCTATAATATCTACTCTGCAGCCTTCCTTGATCCTTGTAATGTACTGTGAGATCTGCAGATGAAAGGTGCTGTGGAAATCCAAGGTATCCTTATAAAATAATAATAAAGACACAGACAGAGAGAGAGTGAATCTTCAACTTGGATTTTATAAAGCAAACAACTTAGCTAGGTTTTCTTGGCAAGATTCCTCTGCCAGTGATGGATATGCCACCTCCCACTGGGGCCAGAGGTTGAGTGAGATTATGCCTGCCTTAATTGCTCCTTTCAGATCACCATGTTATTACTGTACCTTGAGGCAGCAGGGATACTATTAAGATGTATTCAGCTAAATATAAAACATTGGCAGGCCAGATCCTCCGCTCCTGTAAATGGGGAAAAACTCCACTGATATCAGTGGAGCTGCTGCCCTTTATACCAGCTGAGGAGCTGGTCTGGTATCTACAGAGTCTAATAAACATTTAAAAGCAATTAAAAACAACACAGAAACTCAGACCACACCAGAATTCTGACTTCAGGTGGCTGTGTCGTTCCCCACCCCGCTCTGGTGTGCCCAGCTTACAAAGGGATCAGGGTTGCTCGCTGTTCAGAGGATCCCCTTAGAGAGGACCATATCTGCTGCAATAACCAGGGCTCTGGTGACACACCACATCCTTGCTTCTGTGAATTGCGTCTGGCCCTTAATTGAAGTATAAGCTCTTCCCCTGTTTGCGTCCTTTGCAGTGAGACCAAGCTGTTGGGGTGAACTATTGTGCTCTCTGTTATCCGAGAACTTTCTGCAGAAGATGGGCCGCGGTGCAACTTGCTGAGGGCCTTTGGAGAACAGCCGTCCCTTTGTGGGATGAGAGGGTCTGCAGAGGTGGGAAGGAGCCATTGTGCTAGAGGCAGGTATAGTTACTCCCAGGGCTCCTGGGCAGCTATGGCTCGCACTCCCTTTGCTATCACCTCTCGGGTGCAGCATATGCTTCTCTACCCCATTGGGGCTACCTCTGAGAGCTGGTATGGAGAAGGGCTGGGCCATTGGCTGTTGGCACTAGCCCTGAGTTATCCCTGAGTGCAAGGGTGGGGATTGCGTCTAGCCCCTCTGCAGGGCGCTAAAGGGATGTCTGCACTACATTAGAAACCCAGGTCTATTTCCAAGCCTGCAGTGAGCGTCCATGCTGCATGGCTAACCTGGGGTTACAGTTGCATGATCCTGGTCTCACAGCCATGCTAATGTGATGTTCTGAGTCGGGTCTGTGGCTTGAGCTGCGTCCACCCTGCAAAATGACAGGACTTGGACCTGAGTCTCAGCTGGACTCCGGCTCTGATCCAACCCGCTAGTAGAGTCCTAGGACCTGGCTCCCGAGTGCTTGCTGAACTGAGTCAGACTGATTTTTCTGTGTGGACAGAATGGGGGCTGTGGTTCAAACCTGACTCAGAGCCCAGGTTTAGCATGCAGTGTAGACATACTCCGAGGGGAAGGGGGAATGCTCCTTCTACACTCATTGCTCCCTTCACACCCAGACACAGTCTAACCCTATGACAGTTCATGCTCCCTACCCATGGCTCTTGAGGCCCATTGTGATAAGATCCTTTCAGGACGGGGCAGGCTGAGGTCCCTTTCTAGTGTATAAAATAAGAATTAGCTCAGGAAACCAGCCTGGGGCAGGATCTGGTGAAGGTTGTTCGGGCAGGCCCTTCAGTAGCAACCCTAGTAAAGGAACACAGATCAGAGGTATGGATTGGGCCTGATTAGGCCTCAGCTGGAGTATTGTGTCTGGTTCTGGGTGCCACATTTCAGGAAGGATGTAGACAAATTAGAGAAAGTCCAGAGAAGAGCAACAAAAATGTCTGGAGAACATGACCTATGAGGGAAGATTGAAAAAATTGGGTTTGTTTAGTCTGGAGAAGACAAGACTGAGAGGGGACATGATAACGGTTTTCAAGTACATAACAGGTTGTTAAAAGGCGGAGGGGGAAATTATTCTCCTTAACCTCTGAGGATAGGACAAGAAGCAATGGGCTTAAATTGCAGCAAGGGCCGTTTAGGTTGGACATTATGAAAAACTTGCGAACTGTCAGGGTGGCTAAGCACTGGAATAAATTGCCTAGTGAGGTTGTGGAGATTTCCACATTGGAGATTTTTAAGAGCAGGTTAGACAAACACCTGTCAGGGATGGTCTAGATAATACTTACTCCTGCCAGGAGTGCAGGGGACTGGAGTAGATGACCTCTTGAGGTCCCTTCCAGTCCTATGAGTCTGATTGTGTCTGATTTTCTTGGTCCTTGTTTCTCTCTTTTGGCCAGTAACCTGAGAGCTGGCCTTGTATCCTTTGAGTCTTTGCAACATTTATACTCTGGGATCCAGATGAACGTGAGTCTCTCTCACTCCTGTGTCCAAGGCTGAGCCCTGACCTGTCCTCTCTGACCCTGCAGCCCACTCTTAATGTCACAATTACCTCAAAGAAGCACAGTCCTTTCCCTCCCTCTCCTCATGGCAGGATTACCCCAGAATAATACCCAGTGGCACTTGGGTCATTCATATTCTCTAGCAATCTAGTGGCACTGAGGGTGGTGCACCCCATTTTGGGTGCACAGGGGACTGGTTCCTCTGCTTAGATCTTACTAAGATTAATGGGAGTTACAAACATGCCTCAAGGACAGAACGAGTATACCTTTCAATATTATGTTATTGCATCTATTTTTGCTGTTAGATACCCTTGTATTTTTAATGACCTTGGTACAACAATGTCAACTTTTTCTGTGGAACACAAGCTGTGTTTTCTTCAGTATTCAGCAAATGCAGTAACCTCAGAGTCACATAAACTAGTACGCTGTGTTCCTCTAAGGCAAAATGTAGACTAGTTCAGAGGGCTGGGCACCAACCCTCTTCAGCACCAAAGCCTCATTTAAGTTTTTAATGCAAAAATTGAGCGGAATCTCAGCCCAAAGAAATCCTTTTGTCCCAGTCAAAAAGATCCTTGGATGTCAATATGCAGCCTAGTCTCCTATTTATTATTTTTTATTATTCTGTTAACAGCTTAAATGAAGCAAGACTATTCATAAATTAAATCTTTAATGTAAAGTTCTATAAGGCACCCCTTATAGAAAAGTCCTGTGAAATTAATAGAAAATAAGAAATTGAATATACTTTTTGGCCAATGTGTGGAAGTTAACCGAGAATTGCATCCCTGCTTTAAAATTAGGTAGAGTGATTAAAACACCTATAGAATTTAATATATAATGAGATCTTAGCTCTGTTTTAAAGTTATTCGTGTAGAATCCTAACACATTTCTATAGACTCCTGTGACATTCTAAAGGAATTTTTCCATAAGGGACCTGATTGACATACTCTTTCTATGTATAGCCACAGAACAGGTTACCAGAGGCAGCGGCGTCTCCAGGCACCAGCGCTTCAAGCACGTCCCTGGGGCGGGAAGCCATGGGGGGTGCCTTGTCGGTCCCTGCGAGGGCAGCAGTCAGGCCGCCTTTGGCGGCATGCCTGCGGGAGGTCCAGATTTGGTGGCAATTCGGCGGTGGGTACGCCGAAGCCGCAGGACCGGTGGACCTCCCGCAGGCATACCGCCAAATCTGCGGGACACGAAGGCAGCCTGCCTGCCGTGCTTGAGGCGGCAATAAAGCTAGAGCCACCCCTGAACAGAAGGCAGCAGTTACAGATTGTAAGCTGTTTGGGGCATGGAATGTCTTTTTGTTCTGTGTTTGTCCTGCACCTAGCACACTGGGGTTCTGGTCCATGACGGGTGCTCCTAGACACTACAGTAATACAAATAATAAAGAATAATAATATATAAGATTTCCACCTCGCCATGCCAGCATGTCTCAGTCCTGACCTAGAGGGACAACCTATCAGTCTATTTCAATGTACATGTCCATTTAATCCATTTATCAGCTGACACACGTGGGTGCCAGTTTTGTGCTGTTTTTTGTAATATTTTATAAACAGTCATCAGCTAGTGGTAACCTGTTATCACCGTTGTCTTGAGCTGGATTTGAACTGGTAACCTAGAGGTAAAAGGCTATCCATTCCCTCAAGTTAAAAATTTCTTTTTGGCTTGACTCCTTATTGCTTTTTCTCTCTTATTTATTTGGCTTTTTAGCTTAGTTTCTGGATGCAACTGCCCATCCTGGTTTCCTAGAGGACTTACTTTGAGAAAATGCAGCCAGAAATATAGTGTAGTGCAATGGCAATATAAAATGCCAAATGACCACTGCCCATCCTGCTGATCAATATTGTCTCTTTGTTTACTTGTAGTCCCCAGTCTGTATTCAACTGTTGTCTCTAACCTTATAGATTATAAACTCTTTGGGGCAGGGACCATCTTTTTGTTCTGTGTTTGTACAGCGCCTAGCACAATGGGGTCCTGGTCCGTGACTAGGGCTCCTAGGTGCTGTACTAATACAAATAATAAATCATAATAATAGATGTAGTGTACCAGTTTATTGGTCATGTTGTTCCTGTTCTGCAGCTAAACAGAGAACCTTTTTCTAGGGCTGTTGATCTAGTACTTTTCACAATCTCGTTCTCTGTGTGTCTGTATAAAAGAGAAAGAGCTGGGCAAACTTTTTCAGTGAATAGTAAATTAGCATTTTTCAGGGCACCCAAACTATTTGTGAATTTGAGTCAAATTAGGCAAATATTTTGGCTGAAAAAAGTTAATTTTCCACCTTCCAAAATGTCAAAACATTTTGGTGTGAAAAACTGAAAAATAAATAGTTTTGGTTCAGAATGAACCAATTTTTTTTGGTTCAGCCACCAAGATGAAAAATCAATAACTGGACATATAAAACAAACTAACTTTCTTAATTGCATCCAGCCAACAACTTTTATGTTAAATCTCAGCACAGTCTGGATACTAGGGTGATGGGGATAACAAATTAAACAGCAGGAACCAATTATAAAGGCTGGAAAACTGGTTTTATCATAACAATACAGGCAGATCCCGTAGCTGTAGAGTCCCTGCCAGATCCCACTCAAAAACAGGAGCCGCCAGAATGTATCACTGTCTGCATTTAAGCCCCAGTGTCACAAGTTTTTTGCCCTTTTCTACAATGTTGCAAATGTGTCATAATTAATGTGTGATGCAGTACCTCTGAGTAGAACTCAGAAAAGGATTTTTTTCTTGAAACTTCTTTCAGCAGCATTTCAAATGTCACTTTTTTTTTTTCCAATTAAAATTTAAGACTAGAAGGGGAAGAACAGATGGGAATTCACTGCTTAAGGCTTTCATTTTGACCTCCCAAGTGTCTTTTGCAAAGCACTGACTGGGCATCTGAACTCCTATTTGAATGGGTTATTTTAGTCATTGGACTTGTGTGACAGTTGCAGAACCTAGACTGTGAACTTCTGCGGGCAGTAACTGTCCTTTTGCTGTATGTCTGCATGGGGCCATGCACAATGGGGCTCTGATGCCTGCTTGGGGCCTCAAGGTGCAATACAACTGAATAACAACAAGGAAATGTCCCCCCACAAAGATGAAGTTGAACTAAACACAGGATACCAAAACATCTGAACACTCAAAATCCAAATCAAAATTTCACAGATTGAGCCTCTCTTCAGTGAAAAAGTCAAAGACAACCGAGTTTGTGCAAAGCACTTAGGTTCTGGGGATTAGGGGGTGTGTGCCTGATCCCATTTACAATTAAATCAGTGGGAGATTTGCTTGATGGGGCTCCAGGGACATAACAAATAGGCAATGAAAGAACTGTTGTTTTGGCAGTTCTTGTTAGACCCTGAAACTAGCTGAGCTTAAAAAGAAGGGGAAAAAAAAAAAAAAAAGAGAGAGAGCTAAATTGAGTTCCTAAACAAAATGGCAACAGAGGCCTAAATGTCACTGCCCCTTTAAACTCTGAACAAACAGAACCTTCTGTTCTTTCCCAGTACAGTTTGCAAGGACAACACCTTAAATGACTCAGTCTCTGCTTTGCAAATAGTTGCCCCATTTCAGAACTCCAGGCATGTTTCCATGTGGCAAGATCTAATTTCAGGCCTACTGAGTTATCTAGTTGCCTCTTTAAACCCTCTAAGCCAATCTCTACCCAGTAAACAGAAACAAGCAGTAATAAGATGATTAAGGAGGCAAGGAAGGGAAGAGGCTGAATTCTAGCTTTTGTGGGGAGCAGGCTTCATTATTACTAGCGGAATAGAAAGGGAAAGAGGCCCATGTCACCCCTGGTGTAACTCCATGGAAGCCAGTGTAATAAGATCAGAGATGAATTTGGGCCAAGAATTTCAGTGATTCCTGCCCATCTTCTTGGTGTGTTCACAAGGTATATATCATCAGGGAGAGATTCAAGATAACCCTGGCCTGGATCAAATGAAAATACGGGGCCCCAAGCCCATTTGTGTGCTTTGGTGGACCAAAGGCAGGAGTGGAAATAATCTCCAGAGAATGCTGGCACCTTCTTAGTGGCTGAATTGGCTGATCTATTTGATCCTACTTTGATCCACCTTGGGGGTACCTCAGACCACAGGAGAAGTTTAGTAATTGGGAATGAATGATCAACCCAGCACACTTCTATAGAGATCAGCACCAGCACCTTTGGTCTGAGCTATTTGAATCTTTCCAGCCAGCTCTACAGAACAGCCTGTGCTTTCAGGGTGTTCAGAATCTAAAATCAGATGGGCCTGTTGCAGACCCCTCTTATCTTCATAATGGGCACCCTACCCTGCAAAAAAAACCCACTGTAAATTAGCACTATCCTATGGGTCTCCCAGTGCATTCTGGTGTGATCTTCCTACTTAGGCCTTTTTTCTGCAATGGGATTTGTGTGGGTGTGAACATGCTTGTGTGGCGTCCCATCGAACATTGAACTCAGTGGGATGTTGCTCAAGGGTAAAGGTTTGCCAGTGCAGGTCACATGGCAGGATTGGGCCTTAGACTGTAATCTCCCCAGAGCAGGGCTTATGTCTTCCTTTTGTGTCTTGCTGTTATGGCATGCTCAGAGCTCTGCTTCCCAAATACCAATAATCATATCCCCAAACACCCCTGAACTTCGGGGTGTTTAACATTTGGATCCGAATGTTGCAGCTTTATCTCTTACTAGAACATCACCCAGATTTTTAATTTCCCCAAAAGCAAACTTCTTGCATCTGTTTCACATCAAAACAGTAAAGAACTGCAGGTTAGATGCATCCCTAGTGCAACCCCACTGACTTCAGACAAGAGACACCAGGGATGAATTTGGCCCAGTATTTCTGTGCAATGCTCTGACTGCTGTGTCTCTTACAGTACACTTCTCTATTTCCTTGCCATACCTCTGCATGGTAGGTTATTTACAGAAGTGGTTTCTAAAAATAGCCAGCTGGTTTGAGCTGTGTCTTCTCTATCACCCCACATAGCAGCCAGACTCTGCACAGATGGGCTGCTCCATTCGGTGATGCTCTTTTTCAGAAGGTTATTCCACATAATCGCATTATTCCTGTAGGTGATTGTGCCGAGCTGCTGCTGAAGCTTGTTCCCAGCATAACTTTTTATTCTCCACGTGTAATGTTGATAGTTAAGTATCTTGGTATGTGCTTTGTTCTGGTTCATGCTATTTTGGGACCTGGACTTGTAATACTTTTATTTTGAATTCTCTTTAGAAAATTCTCCCACATTATTTCTGACACTGACAAGCTGCTACCAGCATGTTATTTTCATTGCCCTTGGCATTCAGCATTGCCAGCCCCACACATTCAAAAATCGTGTGCCAGGCCCCGAAAAATCATGAGATTGGCTTAAAAGTCGTGAGAATTTTAAAAAATAATATGATCATTGTTTTCTTGGTTTTGAACCTTTAGTTTAGGGTTCATGTTTTCCAGTGTCTCTCTCTAACCATGAAGTCTAGAAACATACTTTTTTTTTTTTTTTTTAAATGAAAGCTCAGATTCTCACATATTCCTCAGACTCTGAGAGCTGAAGCTCTAGGAAAAGCACCAAATAGTGCCAGTAAAATTGCACAAGTCAGCAAAACTACTGATTAGTGTTTAATTCTCATATAGGACCAGACTGCCACCTTTATTCATATTGAGTAGTACCGGACTCCTCTGATAAATCCTATTTAAAATGCATGGAACTACTTGTGGAGTAAGATCTAACTTGTGCTGAATACCAGTAGCACAGTCTGCCCCACAATGCCTTTGCAAGTTTTAATATGGAGGGCAGCCCGGAGCTGCAATGCTCTGAGGAGCTGGTGTGCCCAGCCAACAGGTAAAGCTTAAATCTCTTTAATTTGCAAGAAGACAAATGACTGGGAAGCTGGAGCAGCCTGGTGAAGTGCCAATTTATGCCAGGTCACCTAAGTGACTTCAGCGTTCCCCAAAGCTGTTGTATGGAAAGCCCTGGAAGCCTTAGTCCTCTGTTTATACAGCACAGGTGACATGTCAGTACAAACCTCCCCGTTCTACTCAGCTAGTGTTCCTCACCTGTGCCACAGATCGAAGGATGAGAAGCTTGTTCATGGAAGGAAGTCTCCAGAGTCATTCGTTCCTTGACCTCTCTCCTGAGCCCACAGGCCATGGTATCAAATGAATGTTCTCTATAAACCCACCCCAGAGAAGTATTTTATTTCTGTAGCCCTTAAGTGGTACATGGTACTGGACAGACACATTAAAAAGACAGGTCCTTGCATCCAGAATGGAAGTCAGAGAAGGGATGGCAAGGAATGCCAAGCAAAGCTGGAGGAGTAGGGACTGATATGGGAAGTAAGAGACCATACACATTGCATTGCTTCCTATTCTTTCTTTTGTTTTTTATCATCGTGTTTGCTTGTTGACATATATTATATTTGTATAGAGGGAGGAAAGTCGGACAAGTGGGTGACAGTATGGGCTAGCAGATGGAGCACTTGGACTGAGAATCAGGTAACCTGGCTTCTGTTCCTGGCTCCATCGCTGACCTGTTATGTGACCTTGGGCAAGTCACTTCACCTCTCTGGGATTCTGTTTCCCCTCTCACCTGTTGTCTCATCTATTTAGATGTAAATTCTTTGGGGCAGCAACTGTCTCTTGCTCTGTTTGTACAGCGCCTAGCACAAAGAGGCCCCATTCTTGGTTGGACCTCTAGGCAATACTGCTAAGGAAGGCGAGGAGTTGAAGAGTGAAGGTACTGGCATTTTGTGAAATAGATTGTGCAGACAAATGAAATTTCTTCTGTCTTTTTTTAAGGCATATCTTTATTGTGGTGTTTATAAGCTGAGCATGCAGATTTGCAAGCCATAAAGCGCAGCATCCCAAAATATAATGCAATACAGCATGAGCTTTGTCAGTGAATAGCAGGATAAAGGGTGTGATGACAGACCTTGCTTTCGGAGACACAAATGCAAGCACGTGTGAGATGATAGCTTAGTGTTTCTAATGATATCAGGAGCTCATCTTGCAGAGATTGCTTGTGGTTTATTACAGCCTTCTGTTTGTCGGAAGGTAGGAGTTAGTAGACAGAATTGCTGTATTCCATTTCTCTACCCGCTGGAGCTTTTAAATGCTGCTTTTATTTCCCTTGGCATTAGTTCCCTGTGGTCATTGTGAAAAGCCTCTGGGGCTGTTTCTACATTATACTTTACCCCCCTAAGTAAAAGAGAGTTTCTAAGTAAGGTTCTGGTTCTGGAGTGTTCAGGCTTTTAGGCTACCGCACCTGAGGTTACGAAATTGTCCTTGTACGTTCCTTAGATGCTTAGGATGAATATTTGGATTGGTATTGTCACCATTTTAACAATAATCTTCCTATTCTGTATCTAGTGATGATAGTCTGTTCTACTGGAGGAACATTGCCCCAGTTTAGCAATCTAGAAGGAGTGCATAGGAAAGAGATCTAGATGGCACACTAGTTTCACACAGTAGCCTTTCTTCTATGAAGATTTACGTCGTGTTCCTTCAATGTATTGTATATGGGTTACAAGTAAAACGAACAGTGTAGTCTCAGTTCTAGTATGGATGGTTTTAGCCTATGTTAAAGGGCCAGATCCTGATACTGTTGCTCATATTGAGTAGTATCTTATTGTGGGAATAGTCCCATTGAAATCCATGCTTGTGGGACTACTCGTAAGGGACTACTCATTGTGAGTAAGGCTATGAAATTCTGGCCCTAAGGGAGCCCTATGTGTTAGTCTCTGCATAGGAGTGGTCTAGGAGGTGTGGTCTGGCAGTAATTGGCTGGCAGAGCTGTGTCTTTGGAGACGCTTATGTAGCCCACATGCTTGCATGGCAGCATTTAGTGGTGCAAAGAAGGGAAGAAACAGTGGGGAGAATACTTAGACCCTTCTTTTGGGTGGCTCGGCATGCCTGCAGACTTGCCAGAGCCACGCAGGATGATTCTATTGGATGGGCCTGAATTATCCAGAAATTGGGTGTGACGGGCACTCAGTGTGTTCGTTAGCTGTTTGAAGTACTTGGGTGACTTCCATTGTGGGCAAGCAGCCTGGTAGCACACCCATGGTCACTCTCTGGGAAGGGAATCAACAGGAACTTAAGGGGACAGGGCGGAGTTTATAAACAGGAAGAGTGGGAGCCAGACTGAAGGGTTGAATGATGTAACAGTGCAAGGACTAGAAGGGTCTGTTGTAAGGATTGTGCTCCAGGGACTTTGCCAGGCTTGTTGGATTAGACAGCAGGTTCTCTCGCTCCACTGGAGAAGAGGACTAGAACTGCAACAGGCTGTGCAAACTGCAAACTTCTGTTGCAAAAAGTCAATGGGGTTTTGAAGGAGATTGTGGGACTAGCACTTGTTTCCCCGTTTGAAGGAGCTGTCTTGCTCAACAGAGGATTGGACACCATTCCACAGAGACTGAGAAGGGTAAATCCTCCCAGGGAAGAGCTCTGGGGAGAGGGTATATATGCATGTGCACATAATTATATTTTGCATGTGAAGATGTGATAATCACAAGTACTCAAACTTGGGGAAAATCCCCTCAAAGTATGGTCTTTAACAGTTGTTATTGACAGTATTCACAGTTGTTGCAAAGGTTTATAAGAACATAATATATGAACGACCATACTGGTCAGACCAATGGTCTATCTATCCCAGTATCCTGTCTTCTGACTATGGCTCGTGACAGATGCTTCAGAAGGAATGAACAGAACAGGGCGATTTTGAGTCGTCCAGTCTAAGGGCTTGTCTACAATTAAAATGCTACAGCGGGACAGCTACCTACCTCCCATCCCCAAGAGGCAGTAGCGAGGTTGAAGGAAGAATTTTTCTGTTGAACTAGAGCTGTCTACATGGGGATGTAGGTCAGCGTAACTACGCCACTTATGGGTATGGATTTTTCACATCCCTGCCCAATGTAGTTAAACGGACATAATTTTCTAACGTAGATCAGACTTCAGCTTCTGACAATTGGAGATTTAGGGACATCTGGAGCATGAGGTTGTGTCCCCTGACCATCTTGGCTATAAGAAAGATGTGGACAAATTGTAGAGTCAGCAAATATGATAAAAGGTTTAGAAAACCTGACCTATGAGGAAAGGTTTAAAAAAAAAAAAAAAACTAGGCGTATTTAGTGTTTGAAAAAAGAAGTCTGAGGGAGGACCTGATAAGTCTTCAGATATGTCAAAGAGGTGGTGAACATTTGGTCTGCATGTCCACTGAAGGCACAAAACGAAGTAATTGGCTTAATCTGCAACAAGGGAGATTTAGGTTAGCTATTAGGATACAACATCTAACTATAATGGTAGTTGAGCACTGGAATAGGCTTCCAAGGGAGGTCATGGAATTCCCATCATTGGAGGTTTTTAAGAACAGGGTAGGCAAACACCTGTCAGAGATGATCTAGGTATACTTGGTCTTGCCTCAGTGCAGCAGGCCGGACCAGAGGAGCTCTTGAGGTCCCTTCCAGCCCTACATTCTGTGACTTAGTGATTAGCATAGTGCTTTCCCCAAGCCTGTTACACTTACACGTGGCCTGCCTACTTAGTGCCTGGCTCTCAGTTTCCCATTATCACATGTTCCTAAAATTTTATCATATTAATTCCTGAAAAAAATAATTTGAAAGGACTTGCATCCCCCATTTCTGTATTTAGAAGAGAATGTTGCTCTGAAAAGAGGAGGAACGTCTCCTCTTGGTACATTTGAGCTTGGTGGTGTTTGGTGTTAATGCATATATAGGACAGAATAAGGCTCTCTAGTGTTAACCTATTTAAATAGGTAATTTTTCTATTTTTTTCTATATTAAGCATGTTTAAACGAGTGATGAGTGAACGAGTTCCAGAGATCATAAAAACGAGCTGGAACCAGTGCCCCTAGAGCTGAGGCCTAAACTAAAATTCTAGATCTGATCACTTTCAACATTGGGAAAGTTCAGATCCAAACTGCATCATAAAAGCATCCAAACGGAACCCCTGAATTTTGCTCATCATTATTTGCAACCTTTACATGCAGCACCTTTGATATTCTGGAATTTGAATTTGTGCAAATTCTTGTTGGTATCTCAGTGGAGTAGCAGTAACAGTACCTGATCCTCCTCTTGATGTACACCAGGGTACTCAGGAAGAACTTCACTGAAGTCATCTGAGTTGCACTGGTGTGAGATCAGAAGTAAGCCCACAGTATCTTTTATGTTAGTCTGTTCCTTTTTGAGTGTGCACAGTATATAAATACATATATATATACACACACACACACTGCTGGTGGCACATTTCTTTTTTGTAATAAAAGGCTGTAGATACCAATCCAAGATTGCAAAGTGATTTGCCATGATTAGGCATCATGTTTTCACTCATACTAATTCATAAGGAGGAGAGTCCCAAATGATCCATTAGTTAATAAAAGAATTCCACCACTTCAATAATTTTAGTTATTTTTTTCTAAAAAGAGTGGTGTATCAAACTGAAAAACTTATGGTTGGTAGAATTAAACCAGGCTGCAAATGGAGAATTGTTGTAACGCATGTAACAAAAGATTATAGCTATAATACCAGTCTGCTTAGGGATAGATCATGTCTATTTTTCTGTGAAGTACTTGGGAATGCTATAAAACAATAAAAGTGAGGACTATGAGAGTCAGAATTAGCTTGCTGAAATGATCGGGTAAGAGAAATGTATGGATCTCATTGGATGATTGTTAATACATCACTAAGTTAGGAACTGGCGTTAGCAAGGTCATGTAATGAATAATTATTTTTTCAAGGCATTATCTGGTTATCCTTTTGGAATCTATGATTTTAGACCAGCATTTCATCTTCTTACATTATCTCCCAGTGGAAAAGTGATCTTTTCCCATTTCTGCTCTGTATTCGGGTGATCTGACACTTCACACCATGGTTGAATTGGTAAGATTGTCTGTCTGACTGTGGGTCTGCTGCTGAGTGAATATCACTTCTGCACTATTTCAGGTCTATTTAAGTCTCCGTGTGCCTTGCATTGCTTTCCATTCATTCCATGATCAAATGAGCGTTGTCTAATTCCCTCAGTGTAATTTGGCCTGACCATAAGCACAATAATTTACAAAGAAAAGTCCTTCCCCCATATAAGCAGGTGTTGGGAGAATATCCAGTTGGACCATACTGAATGGTATTGCTGTGCTTTATGTTGGAGTGTTCGTTTTGTGTAATGTGTGCTTAAATCCAAATAAATTGTAAATATTCTACCACCATTCAGACCATGATACTGGATTGATATGCAAGCATCCATTTTTAGGGTGGAGGGTATCTTGTCTTGCAGACATTAGTGTGTGGGGCATTTTGACCCCGGATACCTGGGGAAAACCCCCTCCTACAGATTATTCCATGGCATCTTTTAAATTTCACACAGAGCAAATAGGACTGTTTATTTTTAAGATCTCATCTAAAAGAACTACAAACATTAAACTGCATAAAATTCAACTTCCCTGTCACAGAAGGGTAAAGGTCTGGATTGACCTTGTGAGCAATTTATCTTTTACAAACCCAATTTTTAGGCTGTAAGCCCCTATCCAAGATTATCTTGCCCCTGAATGCCTTGTGATCTTTGGGTACTGCCAGTTATAAGGATTAAAAACGTAAGACCTCACACCTGGTGATGCTGACCAGAATAGCTGTAGTTTCTCCCAGGAATTCTAGTATGAGAGAATGAGGAAAACCTCCATGCTGACAAAACTGATATGATCTGGTCCTGGGTAGCTTACATGTTACTGAAGATGCGGCTCCTGTTTATACAGCATCCTGCAAAGCAGAATTAACTGTTTTGCTGATTAATTAAAAAGCAGGTTACGCTAGTGCCCCTGTGACACCTAAAAACATAAAAGAACATAAGAACGGCCATACTGGATCAGATCAAAGGTCCATTTATCCCAGTATCCTGTCTTCCGACAGTGGCCAAAGCCAGGTGCCCCATAGGGAATGAACAGAATAGGTAATCATCAAGTGATTCATCCCCTGTCGCCCATTCCCAGCTTCTGGCAAACAGAGGCTAATCATTGATGGACCTATCCTCCGTGAACTTACCTAGTTCTTTTTTGAACCCAAGGGTATTTTGGACCTGGTGTATTGTGCTTTGCTAGGCCCAACAATACCCAGGAAAAAATTGAAGCAGAATTGCTCCCTGTGCTGCTACTTCTCTGCCTGTTTGGGAAGATGAAAAGATGAAGGTTAAAAACCAAACCAAACCCCAAACCTGCAAAACCCTGTGGGAGCTCATTGATTTGAACTGGTAATGAAAACACTTCATCACTGCCTGGATGTAGTTTAATAACAGAACCCTGTTATTATATCCGGTAATTTCTCTAGGGTCTCCTACCCTTTCTATAAAGGTGATCCACATTAGAACAGGTGGGGCAGACGCAGCTGGAGTATTATGCCGGTGTCAATATCTATAGCCTTTGATTGTTCTGCTTTAAACCATCCCTGCATAATAGGAGATGATTCTGAATGGGGGGAAGGGGTGGCTTCGCTTGTCACAATAAGAAGGAACTTAACTCAGTGAGGAGTTCAGCACAATAACCCTCTAATTATGTAACTTCCTTTTATATGGATCCAAGTGCCATTCATTGCCAGTGCCTCAGCGCATAATCTTGTGATCCTTTCAGGGGCCTCGGAACAGGACATCTGTGATGGGAAACACTGGTGCAGAGGTAAATGAGGACAAGCTGCACAAGAACATTGCTTGTTTTTCAGCAACATTGGGAAAACTAAGTTGTCTGCATCACTGATTGCATTCATGGTATGATGTGGGGAGGTCCTGGGGAGTGGATGGTTGTCTGGGGCTCAGTTTTCCCCTTCCACTGAAATCCAGTCCTTCTGCTGGTCTCCCAGTGTGCCCTCATCTGTAGCCCAGCTGCACGCTCCCTGCAGAGCAGATGCAGCTCTTCCTCCTCACCTGGAGGTGGCATAATTTAGGTGGAGGAGTCTCCTTCCTTGGAGGTTTTTAAGGCCCGGCTTGACAAAGCCCTGGCTGGGATGATTTAGTTGGTGTTGGTCTTGCTTTGAGCAGGGGGTTGGACTAGATGACCTCCTGAGGTCTCTTCCGACCCTAATCTTCTATGATTCTTTGATAATGTGCAGCTCGTCTACCGTAACGCTGTGTGAGGAGATGGGAGATGCTAAGGAGCAGGGCAGAGTAAATGCAGACAGGCTACTCTGGCTGGAAGGGTGGCAGAGGAGGGTAGTGGAGTTAGAAAGGAGAAGAGGCGGCTGCAAATAAGTAGTGCTAGATTAAGGCCAAGGCCCTGAGCTCCTTGAGCCATATGAATGTCACAATCTCAGATTTCATTTGAATAAGGGGAATTCTCTAGTCCTGGTTGTGGGGAAAAGCTTTAAAATGTGACTCAAGTGCAAACTGATGCTCTGACATCTGCCTACTCTGCATACAGCCTGATAACTGTGAGATAGGGAAACTGCCCCATTCTTCTCAGTGGGGTGTTGGGGAAGTCAATCCAGACCTTGGTAGGGGGGAGGGGTTGAGTCACTCCTGTAGTGAGAGTTCCACAGGAAAACGTTCTGCTGGTTCCTACTAGTTCATGTTGGTAAGTAGGTTTTGGAACAGAGAATCAGGCTCGTTAGGCGGCAGTTCCTGGAACTGCTGGATTGACTGTTTGCTCCTACGGAGCCATCCTGTAGGGAACAGGAGAAAGGAATTTGCCCACCTCCCATCTGCCACTAGCACCTGCACCATCAGGAACAGAAAACTGTCCAATTCTTTGAATCATGCACACGACCAGTCTGCACTAGAACACCCCTTCGTTATTACTTCATTCCCTTTCCCTCACGCTGCTCGTCTCTTTCACCTGTTCTGTCTTTTCTAGTCAGACTGCAAGCTCTTTGGGGCAGGGAACGTCATCTACTGTGTTTGTACAGCCCCTAGCACAATGGGGCCCCAGCTGGTTGAGGCTACCACAATACAACTAATAATGAGATGGGGCAGGAAGGAAGGCTGTTCTAAAGGCCTTTGATTAGGGGAGGGAGAGAACAATTAAGTGCTGCTGGGGAAGTGGAGAAAAGGGCGAATTAAGTCTTGTTACGCTCGTGCCCAACTCAACCCTTGCTGGTTTTTTAGTATAGCAGTTTATAAAGGAGCTAATAAGCTGAGCACATACAATAAGCAGACCTCATGGTCTTTCCCAGAATGCCCTCTTTGCTGCCCCAGCCCCATTTTGCAGTGCATTGTTTAATTTAGGGCCCAGTCATCTTGTCTATTCATGAGTGAGGGTTTGCAGGATCAGGACTTTTTAGAATACAAGGACCTCAGGCAAGGGATATGTCTGTCTGCTTTTGTTCTTTAATTGGTTCCTGTGGTGCTGTGTTAATAATAACCATCATGTTGCAACACTTACAGTTTAATTATCCATCCAACTAGGGAGAACTCCAGACTTTCAATAAATCCAGCAAAAATAAAAGGCTTATTTCTTAAATAGTATTTATCTGAGAGTGCCTTTGGATCCTGTACATTATAGAGGAAGGAACCCTAGCAAGTCACCGGGCATAAATAAACCACATGGAAATTTTAGTTGAAGGCTGTCTAACAGCATAAAAAAAAAACCCATATCAAAGAAGAAAAAAATAGAAAACATCAAAGACTCCCTAAATACCGTAGACTGGCACAAGAATCTAAGTAAGCCGGAGAGACTAACATGTCACTAAAGAAAACAGCAGGGTGGGTGAATTTAAAGTGATTCTGTAAAAGAGTCTGAACAGCAACATGGGAGCAAATCCTGAGTGCTTTGCTTACACATTGTACTCAGTGGGATTGTGTGTGTCTATAAAGTGAGCAGGATCCGGCCAGCTTTCATGACTATATTCATGGATATTTTATTTTAAACAAAAATCAAAAGTCATTTCCATTCACTGTTGAAACCCAGATATAATTGCTCATGCACGAGACCCATAAAGTGAAACCAACCAGGATATTTTAACCATCCAAACAGAGTGAAGGGCATGAAGTAAATCGACAGAATAAGTAGCTGGTAGTATTCTTTATTAGTGGTAATATTGTAGGACCAAGTGGCCCCAGTTGTAGGCTCTCGCCATGCTAAGTTCTGCAAACAGAGTTACACATAGCCCCTGCCCTTAACAGCACTTATCAACAGGAAGTTAGTGAAAAGTGTGTTAAAATGTGAACACCTTTTCAATTTTGATGATGTAATTAAATCCAGGCAAAGAAATTTCTTAGGTTATTTTTGTCTTCACAGTGCTCCTTTAACTATTCCTGGGGAATTTGACTGTATAGTTCACAATTTTCTTCTTCTTTTTATTGAAAAAGATGTGGTGCCCTCTTCTAATGGTCTGAACACTGGATTGAGAGCCAGGTGTGCCACAAAATTGATGCGTGTCCTTGGGCAGGTAAAAGACCAAGATTCTCCAAATCAGATGTCTAAATCCACACATGGGCACCCAAGTAAAAATGGCCTGATTTTCATAGCTACTAAGCACTCACCACTCCTACTGACTTCAGTGGGAGCTGTGGGTACACAGCAGCTCTGTCAGCAAGCCTTATGTTTAGATGCCTGCATTGAAGCATCATGTTTTGAAAACTTCTTACGGCCTTAACTCCTCCGACATCCATTTCCCCATTTGCAAAGATGGTATAATGATTGCCCTCGCGATGAGTGTTGTGCTGCTGAATTAGTTCGTGTCTGTACAGTGCTTTGAAGGTGACAAGTGCTTTATCAATGCTCAGTATCATTATTATCCAGTGTGTATTGTTTATGTTGTGGGATCTTTTCCCCCCCCCCCCAAGATTCTCAAAGGCTGTTGCAAGGCAACAATTCTGCTCGTCACAGCCAATGGTCAGACACTGGATGTCTCACGTAGCAATTTAAAATCAACCCACTGCCCAAACAATAAGGGAAGAACCAATTGGGGGGGGAGGGTGCAAGTGGAGTGTGGTACAAGCCTGCCCTCTTTTCAGCTATGACAATTCGGACATTATGCAGCTAAATCCCATGCTATTCCACATAACTACATTCCTGGGTGACAAAATACACTTAGAATCTATGACTCCTGCACCGTTTTTACAAGTCCTGGAGAAGGTTACAGGGAACCATGCTGCACTAGCACTGGCAATGAACTAATAGCTCCAGTAGGCCTCTTCTGTCTCTAATTTCTGATGCTGTGATCATGCTGGGAGCCTGAAGCTGAGCTAGGAACTACAGTGCTGCCAGTGATGTTCTGTAGGTCATGTGTATTTATAATTTATATAATAGCTAAGATTTATGGTCTGCAGATATCAAAGCTCTTTCTAAAGGAGAGTGTCCTTATCCTTATTTTATAGCTATGGAAATGGAGGCATAGGCAAATTAAGTGACTTGCCCAAGTCCCCCCCCCCTCATGTCGGTAGCAGATTTAGGAGTAGAACCCATGTGTCCTGCCTCTGAAACCTTTGCCCTACCCTAAGCCCTGTTGTCTTCTGCATTTCTGCTCTCCCCTTCTTGTCTGCTTTCAGAGCAGTTGGGAATGCTTTGTAAAGCATCACCTGTTTAAATGGGAGGTTGCCTCATGTTAATCAGTCAGTAATCTCTCCTGGTGCCATTTATCATGGGAGCCTTTCCTGTGCACACTGCGGAAGGAAAACAGCTCTCAGCACCGATCCCACTAATCTGGAAGATGACAAGACCTTTTCATGTGGGCTTGTAACCAGTCAGAATAATGACAGAATCACCGTCCTGACTGGTTAGGTGGTTCTCCTACCGCCAGGGCTGGTTATATCCCCTTCATCCTCTGTGTTGTGCTTCTCCTGCATGTGATCTCTGTCATATCTGGAATTTCATAAAGTCTGAATGCAGCAAAATATGGATGGGTGATGTCTTCCCAGTGAAGGGCCATACTGACAACTGGCCACATGTCCTCCTGAATCTAAGGGGCCTTTCAGTAGGACTGAGAGGGAGCATGGCATCTTGCAGCCTGTGCTCTCTGCAGCTTCACCTCTAGGTATTATAAATGAGAATAGCCACAAGTTGGGCTGGATCAACAAAGGGAACATCCATATACCCTACAACTGGTGTCCCTCTCTAGTCTTACCCCTTCTAGCCCCAATGTTCCACTAATGTACCGTGGTGGGAACAGCTCTGGGAGCTAAAGATTTCAGTGAGTCCATTGCTCTACCCAGAACAAAATCTCTGCTGCACTCCCCCCTCAGCAGCCACGAGCTTGCCCCCTCATCATGCTCACCTGCTGGATAGATTGACTTATTCTGAAATCCGTTCAAAACAGCCAGCCATACTGTGCCACTGCATTTTCCCTAACGCTCCCCCAGAGTGCTTTAAAATGGGTGGCAGATGTATGGCCTGGTCAATTTTTAATATCTAATCATAATCTCACATCAGTTGGACTCCAATTCCTGGTCCAATTTAAATAGACCATCCACAGCTAAATGGCATCACTGCTGCTTTGATGATCATTGTAGGTTTTCAGCTATTTTCATAAGGTCACTGAAATTATGCTTTTTTTTTTTCTTTTTTTTTTTACAATGGGCTTTGGGAATCAAGAAGAGAGAAAGTAGATGTGCCATTACTATTATGCTCATTGACCCTGACAGAGCTGGCCTCCCAAAACTCCCATTGTATTAGGCTCGGTACCTCCTAGGATCAGGCCCTTCATTAATTATTGGACTGGGGAGGCAGAATGAGATGGTTGTTGCCTGCTGTGGTAGCTGTGCCTTAACCTTGTGGGTGGAATTGTCACGTCTTTTATTGCCTGGTCCTGGACTTCCTCACCTCCTGGGGTTTCCTCCTGTACTAAAGGGCAGTCACATGAAAATCACAGATGGACACATCCCTCGGTCCACTGGTGCTGCTGAGATAGAGAATAGGTTGCGTGTTTGCCTTCCTGCTGTAGTGCAGCATTCTGTCAGTTGTTGGAGCTCTGCCCTAAGGGCCAAATCCTGATCTCAATAGGCTAGGGAAAGGGGACATGCCGTGGCAGTGAGGAGGGAAGCATGGGATGCCACCCTCCCCCCAACCCACAAAGCTGCTCTGTGGGTGTCACTGCTTCCTCAGGGCTGCAATAGCCTCTGCCACTGCTGCAGCCCCATCACCATCCATAGGATTGAAAAATGGAGCCAAATAAGCAGGGATCCATCACGCATGTCCTGGCCTATCATAGTGCAATGTTGTCCTCTGTCATGGCAGAAGGCGCTTCCATGCACCCTCTGCCCAGGGTGTCCTATTCCAATCCCACTGTGCAGTGGAACCAACCAGGCATTCTTTTATTGTGGTGGGCAGGGTAGGATTTTCCCCTGTGTCCATGGTGTTTGCCTCATAGTAGATTCTTCTTGCTTGACCTATAGATAAAAAGTGCTACATAAGAGCTAGGTGGTAGTATTATTATTACTCTTTACCATTTTCCTTACCAAGCCTGCTTCCTGAAGGACTAGAGTTTTATTTATACGGCCCTTTCTGATCCAAAACCTTGCTCAAAACCCAGCCAGCTGCTAAATGGTTCTGTTCACATCAAGCCCAACAGTTCCACAGTACCCAATAGTACCTGACAGTTCCAATATCTACATTTTCAGAACACATGTACACATTGAATTTTTGTGCATTGTTCTCACAGACATTACCAGCTTGATGCATCTAAGGCAGATGTACAACTACTGCAGCATATCCATGGACTGAAATAAAATGGTTTCTTTTTTCATAATGCACACTGCATTTTCCCTTTCACTGCTCCAAGGACTGTGCCAATTATTAACAATTACGCCGACAAGGAAAATCTTGATCTCCTTCCATTTTACCTAAAATATTCCGATGGGCTCAGGATGGTGCCACTCTCTTCTGATCACGCTTCTGACCCTTTCCCCCCTTGATTTATTTGGTGGTGGTTCTCTTAGCACCATGTCTCATCCACTCACACCTGGCCACAGCTTCCTTGCTTTAGTTAGCGCCCTTCACCATGGGTTCAAAGCTTAAAAGTGGCCTCAAACATGAGTGGCGTGAACGCTACCCATGGAGTGGGAGGGAAATACAGAGAAGGGAATCTAAACTCTAACTTGTCTTATTGGCTAGTTACAGCAAATTATGGGTCCAAATTCTGGCTTTAGATTTGTACGCTATTCCCCCTGAAATCCAGAGTTGTCCTAGCTCACATTCGATTCCCATGCCTCCTTACTGAAACTGCCAGCAAAGATACATACAAGTTTGGACAACTGTTTTTGTTATGCAGGCACCTGTGCATAGGACACTAGACTAAGGCCTTGTCTACACTTACCAGGGGTTCGACGGGCAGCGATCAACTCATCCCGTCGACTCCTGTACTCTACCTGAATGAGAAGCGCAAGGGGAGTTGATGGAAGAGCGTCTTCAGTTGACATCGCAGTAAGTAGATCTAAGTACATCGGCTTCAGCTACATTATTCACATAGCTGAAGTTGCGTAACTTAGATTGTTCTCCTCCTATAGTGTAGACGAGGCCTTAGACTAGGAATTCACTGTTTTTCATAGGTCACTGGCCCTTCTCTGGGGCTAAGTCAACTGGCCTGGATTTGAACCTTAAGCCTAGGCTTCATCTCTCTTTGCCAGTCCTGTGAACCACCAAATCTTTCCCCCCAGGTTTTAAGCTACCAAAGACTCCTTTTTGCAACCTTCACAGCTAAAACTGTGATGCACGTGTAATTTCTTTGCCACATAGACTTGTGAATTGTCCTCTACCTTGTTAACCTTCAGCATCAAGGTGCCATCTTTTCAGGACCTTGGGACTTGATTTTTTTTCTCCCCCTTTTCCTTTTTGTTCAGGTTTTCTCCATGTGACTTTACCATGCAAGTTTGCAGTGTTGTTATATATAGTGTTGAGATATTACTTCACTCACCTTGTCTTTCTCTTTACCGTGCAAAGCATCCTATGTGCTTTGGATTGTCCATTTAGTTGCAATATTTGATTTCCATGCTGAGGGCTTGACATGAAAAAGTCCACATTTACTGGAGCAGAAGAAGCTCCGGGGCCCCCAGAGCGAGTGAAGGAGCCCGCTCCAGGGCCCCCGAAAAACTCTCGTGGGGGCCCCTGTGGGGCCTGGGGCAAATTGCCCCACTTCCCCCCACTCTGGGCAGCCCTGGGCTGCCACTTACTGAGTGCCCCACATTTCCAAAGAGGTCCCTGTGGCATCCACCTGTTCTCCCTCCTTCAGGGCCCCTTCTGAGCTCTACTCAGTCTCTCGTATGAGTGGACCCATTCTATCTCTTAGAACTGGAACGGACCCCGAAGAGTCATCGAGTCCAGCCCCCTGCCTTCACTAGCAGGACCAATTTTGCCCCAGATCCCTAAGTGGCCCCCTCAAGGATTGAACTCACAACCCTGGGTTTAGCAGGCCAATGCTCAAACCACTGAGCTATCCCTCTCCACTTGCAGCTGGTTTGACGACCACTAACTGTCCTGTATCGTCCTTAATATCTCAAAAATCAAGTGCAGCAAGGCAATCCAAGAGTTCACACTTATCTCTGGCTCTTCTGCCACCCACATGGAGCTCTTTTTCTGCTAGCACCTGTTCTTCACAGGGTCACCACTCCTAGCCATTTCTAACTGGCGCTCGGCCTTCTAGCTCCGGCTTCCTTCTCTTCCCAGCATCTCCCCTATGCTGAGGAAGAAAGCAGTTTATATACTGCTTTCCACCAGAGAGCTCTCTGGATTGGCTGGAAGAGAAGGGAGCACTGCCTCCATCCTACACTACAGGGCTTCTGGTTCCAGGCCCTTAAAAGGATAGTGTCCTGGGTTTTTTCCCCCTCCGTCCAACTCCTAATTCCCCAGCATCACTTTCTCTCTTCTGCTACAAGGCCATTTCCTTGGCCTTTGTTCGTTCTAGCTTCCTGGAACAGGATCTTCTGGCCCCATCTACTCTTAAAGGGCCAGTGTACTCCATTACATGCAGTGTGGAACAGTGCTGATCAATCTGATTACACCCGTGCATTCACTGGTTCAGCACAGGTAGGGAGTGTTATCTTCCTGCCTCCCCCCTCAACTTCACCTTCTGCTTGAGAATATTAGTTTGAAAGTCCTGGAGGTAGTTTGTGCAGTTAGATGGAACCCTAGCCTTGTCTAAAAGACTGCTACACTCATTTGGTGTTCCAGTCCATGGGATATTAACTCCTTTCAGTGGATTTCAAGACTTTATTGTGCCTCCAGGTAAATCTGCATCTCCATGTCCAATAGAAGCCAATATTTACTCACACTTCTTATAGTTACAGCTGCAGGAATTGGAGTCCCATAGTACCAAAAAGTGATCTACCTACGTTCACAGAGCAGCCCAGATGATGGTTTGTAATAAGAAGACCGAAGGAACCATACTCCCTGCTCCTTGCTCTAACCACTAGTTCATCCTGCTTCTCTGGAATATAATTTCTAGAAGGAACTACTGCACTAACATGTAATTCTTAGGGTAGAACTGTTCCACTTGAGATCCTCCTCCAGCTGAACATGGCCAACAAGTTGCTTATCATTTCAGCAGATGTTTCTCTGTTTTTCCTTTTAAAGGTCAATGGAAGTTATTAAGAGATTCTCCCCACCTCTCCTGGGAGTGTATGTTAGCACAGCTGAAACCCAGAAGCTCAAGTAGGCTTTGAAATGCAATTTTATGCTCCTGAGACCCCACATTAAGCTGTCTTTGCTCTTCTTATTTGCATTGGATTCTGGCAATGAGATGGGAGCTCTCTACTAAGTGAGACAAAGGAACAACTGGGATGGTTCATAGGAGCCTCCACCTAATGAGAGCAGTAATGTATTCTGTGCCTATCAGGAATATATAAACAGGACTGGAGGGCCACCAGGTAACCTTTTGTCATGTGTTAAGAGGGCTTGAATCCTAGGTTCATGCTCATATCAGTTTGTTTTAGCTTTTTAATGTCAAGGGAGCTTGAACGTCCCTGCAGTGTAATGCTGCATCTGTGTAACAAGGATTCTAAATGCTACATCCGAAAGATTCTCGGATTGTCATCTGCAGCCCCAGAGGGGACCGTGCAGACATCTGAGAGGATTCTAAATAGCACCTGGACTTGTCCTGCAGTGTGTGCATTGATTGGGTGGGTGGGTCTGTTGGCTTTTAATAAAACCAGCAGCCACAGGTCAGAAAATAACAAAGTCTTATCATGAGGTACCACTGATCCAGTGGACTATTTTAATAGTAGACACCCCTTCAAAAGATATAGGGCTGACCTGCTTTAGAGTTATTCTATGGGGCCACATCAAACCATAAGATTTTATTTCACATACTGGCTCTTTAGCTAGTGCTGTTATAAAAATATTCTTTGGTATGGGGGGAGGGGAGATGGGGATGTTATACTTTCATCTAGTATCCAAGATTACAGCGAGAGCAAAACCAATTTATTATGAGAAAAATAAATGAGCCAGACACTGACAATACAAGAAACTAATTGGCCTCTCTGCAAGAAAATGGAACGAGAGAAAGCAATTCCAGTAGCACTGCAGAAATGACACCTGTCTTGTCAGTTTTGTTTGCCTGTATGTCAGAGGCTTTGCATGCTTTTCCTTTTGCATTGAAGCAGCATGAGTTTGAGTTCTTGCTAAACATACAAGGAAATGCCACAAACATCTGAAGTCTCTTGTCCAGGCTATACGGGAACCTGCTCTGGTTGGTTTTGAAAGGTGCGTCGGGTGACCAGGGGTGGAGGGTGGGATCTCTTTTCTTGGAATAAGGCAAAAGCTAGATTTTATTGTTACATCTATTGTGCTAGATGGTCTGTTTTTAACGTGGGCTGTCTGACAGCTGCTGGCTACAGGCAGCTTATTTTATTATCTAATGCTGTAATTGATAATGTTGTAACTGATGCAATCACTCTCATTAGTTAGTAATATCATTGCTTGTAGTGGTCTCACAGGGGAAGGGTAGATGTATTGGTTTGGTATTCCTACCCCCAAAAAAGTTTGGGGTTTCCCATCCCCCCTTGTTTTGAAGTTTGCAATTCTCTGGTAGTTGCCGCTTGATGTTTTCCTTAGATACCAAATCTCATTTGTCACAGATGCATCATTCTGGGTTGTATCTCTCAGTTTGTATTATGTTAAGGAATGTGGAAGGATGTATCCCATCACTGCTGCTATAGAAACATGGGAGAACTTTGATTCTAGAGTCTAGAACTGAGACCTGACTTTGGACATCATGTCAAGAAGGGTGGTTTGAAAGCGTTTGCATGCTGTAAATTCCCATAAGTGAGTTATTGATTAGCTCTCCCTTTCTTAAGGTCACTACATAACTAAGTGATCTTATCCTATCAATGCAAAACTTGCACAAATTATCTTATGGAATCTACATTCCTGCTACTTTTAAGGTTTTTTACATTGTCATTTATGACATAATGCAATGTATTATTATTAATCATCATGCTTTTCATTCTAAAATATTTTATACCAGACCTGACTCTTACTCACCTGAATAGCACTACTCACCAGGGGTGGCTCCAGGCACCAGCGCAGCAAACGCATGCCTGGGGCGGCCGGGTCTCTGTGAGGGCGGCAGACAAGCAGTATTCGGTGGCACACCTGCGGGAGGTCTGCCGGTCCCGCGGCAATTCGGTGGCGGGTACGGCGAAGGTGTGGGTCCGGCAAATCACCCGCCGAAGGCCGCCTGATTGCTGTGCTTGGTGTGGCCAAAAACATAGAGCCGTCCCTGCTACTCACATGAGTAAGTCTGCAGTGTCAGTCTCTTATTTAGGATCTTTTTTCATGCTGAGTAGTACCTTAGTCCATGATTGATTCTACTGAATTCAGTGACACTACTTCTGAAGTAAGGTATTGTTCAATTTAAGTAAAAGTTTCAGAATCTGGCCAATAGTATATATCATCTTTGTCAGTTTAGGGAATATTTCACCCACCACTAAAATACATCCATTCTGAGGTGAAACATGGCAGTTGTTTAAGGGCACACAGCAAGACTGCACTATCTGTCTAGGTATTTTTATGAGCCGCATTGCTGTAATAGCTGAACACCTACACAAGAGTCTGTGACAGGAAATGAGGAATACCTTATCCATTTGAAACTGAAAGGGAGGATTTAGATTTGGGTTACCTGAGTTTAACTGGGCCAGGACATCTAGATTAAGACTCTTGATTTATAAAAATGGTGCAAGGGGATCCTAAAACACCTGATGTTTGGCTTCAATAAAAATTAGTAATAAAGATTTCTCAAATATGCAAGACCATTCTTGATTTACTCAGGGTTGGGACTAATCAGGGCTGGCGCAACCCATTAGGCGACCTAGGCGGTCGCCTAGGGCGCTACAATTTGGGGGGCGGTGACTGCAGCAGTATTGCGGCGGTGGGACCTTCCGCCGCCCTTGTGAGGGGCGGCATTTCAGGGCGGGACCTTCCGCCGCCTAGGGCGGCAGAAAAGCTGGCGGCGCTCCTGGGACTAATCACTGAGGAACTTGTGAGGAGAGAGAAATTCTGCAGTACAGTTGCTAAACTGAACTTTCTCAAACAGAATATTAGAAAGGAAAATGCTAATTATTCTGTAGGTATTGCAAAAGAAACGCACAGCTACACGACAAGTGCTTTTGTACTTAGTTTAATGGTGGAAAGTACTTTAGAAGAATCAAAGCAGGTTTCGGAAGGTCTATTTTGGGAAATCTAATTATTTGAAATTAAATCCGTGAAGCTAATATTTCAAAGGTCAGCTAAACATGCTTCTGAACTTTACATCAGTACAATGGATTTAAAGCTAACAACTTATTATTTTTCCACCTTTAACAGAGGAAATTCTAGAGCTTCTTGAACCATCATTTCTCCGGGTAAATTGTCTGAAGAGTCAGTCACCATACCGTGTTATATAGGCAGAAAGGGGGAGTGCATATGTAACCCACGTGCCTATTAAGGAGATGTCTCTTTAAGAGACCCATTGTGGGGAGGTAGGAGTGAGTTGTGTCTGGGTCATTGTTGCTAGGCAGATTAAGCACTCCACATCCAGAAGCTTCTGGAATTGGGTGTGGTAGTTTTGGGTCTGCTCCAGTAGGGCGGCCAGTACATCCCTCGGCCCGTGCCGCTTCCTGCAGCCCCCATTGGCCTGGAACGGCAAACCGCAGCCAGTGGGAGCCGTGATCGGCCAAACCTGCAGACGCGGCAGGTAAACAAACCGGCCCGACCCGCCAGGGGCTTTCCCTGAACAAGCGGTGGCCCTACTTTGAGCACCACTGCCGTAGGGTTTCAGGGGTGGGGGTGGTGGGTTTTTTTGTGCTTTTATTATGTTTTCTTGATTGAGGATTTTTTTAAAGGGCTAGATGAGCTTCATGCAACACACTGGCAGGGAAAACTTCTTGGCTCTGTCAGAGTAGCCTCATAAGGCTTCATTAATAGAGGCCTTGTGAGCAGCAATGTGATGATTAGCAGGCTGTTAGGCCCCATCGATTTAAATCCCATCACTGACCTTGATCCTGATGCAGGAGGGGAGTGGGGAGATGAGACTGTTGGTCGGGTTCAGTTATTTTATTATTGACTATTTTCTCTGAACTTTTTTCCAACTGTTGTTATACCAAAATATGAAATAGGAAGATAAAACAGAGGTATGTAGGAAAAAGAAAATATCAGAACAGCTTAAGTAGGTATCGGACACATTCTAGCCATTCACTAATATTGGGGTAAGCAGTGTGAAGTCAGGGAAGGCCTTCTGATAAGTCTGCGTAAGACGAGCAACTGTTCAGGTGGTGTGCAGGACCTCCAGCTGCACTGCGACTACACAGAGGGCCTGAGTCCCCAGGTGTGTCATTCACTGCACACCTGGCCACCTCTCATCTGAAATGGTTGAGCTTGCTCCAGAGAGAGCACGGCAGTTTGAAGCCAGGCAGTCTCTCATCAGGCTGAGTGATGAGGAAGGCGTTTTTCACAGAGGGTGCAGCTTGTTCCTATTCTGTTCCCCACAACGTGGCAGCATCCGCAGTAGAGCTGGTCAGTAACATAGCCCAGATTGGTCTTTTGCTGATGAGTTCTATATCTCTGAAAAGTGGGAATTGTGGTATCTTTTGGATTTTGTCAGGGAGGTTCTTTGCTGCCCTTTAACACCTGATGTTAGGAGGCAGGATATTGGAGAGAGCTGGTAGCCATTTGTTGTTTGTTGGTTTCATAGTCCTTGTTGTTATTCTTCTAACTTGATTCAATTATAATCAACGAGTTTTGTGTGGGAAGAATTTAACACAATATTCTCCAGCTGAGTAGCAGAGAGCTAGCACCAAGCTGTGCAGTATTTGTACATTAGCTCCCCAAGTTGAGCCCGCAAGCTTATTTAGGTGTCTGTTTCTGCTCTTAATCATCTGAGCTAACTTCCTGAGGTAGGTAAATGTGTGAGTTAGAGTTACTCCTAGATATACCGGCTTTGGATCATGTACTAGTCATTCTCCATTCAAGAAGATGTTGAACTCCTGCGAAGCATTGGTGTGGTTGAGATGGAAGCATTACAACACTGTCTTTGGCACATTGAGCTTAAGTCTCTACTTCTTGCAATAGCCACTGATGGCTGCCGTGTCTTGGTTCAGGTTGTCCTCAGTCTATTTTGAAGTCTCTGCCTCTTGAAACAAAGGAGGTGTCATCTTCATACTTGAATGGCCTTGAGATTTTTGAGGGCAGATTCAACAGCTGAAAGATCATGTAGGGGAGCCCATTAGCAGGGTACCCTACCACTGCTGACATTATGCATGAGTGGGGTGTCAGTCAGGTCACCCACAGGGATGACGGGGCAACCAAGAGCCTTGACTTCTGTTATCCCAACTCGGTCCCAGTTCTGGATTTTCCTCCCTCCCTGGGCAGAGTCCTGTTCCCCTTGCCCTATTTTAAGCACATAAGTGTCAAAGGGAGGCAGGGATCAGATGTAGTATGAGTGCATGATGGTAAGCAATGTCTCTCGTTTTGTGTCTAGCTAACAAACACCAAGGCAGGGAATGGGGTTGGGGGGAGGTGTTCCTCTCAAAAAACTATGAGAAATAAGTTTAAAAGAAAAGCACTTTTAAAAAAACCACAGATATTATGAGGCCTGTAGAAGTCAAAAGTGTCCCTCAGCTAAGGGTATGGCTACACTATGCAGCATTTAGCAACATGGCTGTGCCGCTACACCCGTGCTGCTAAAAGCTGTGCAGTGTAGCTGCTGTTTGTCAGAAGGAGAGAGCTCTCCTGCTGACAAAAAACTTCCACCCCACCTCCCCTCCCCCCCCCCCCCCCCCGTGCGAGTGGCTGTGGCTTTGTTGGCAGGAGAGAGCGCCTGCCGACAAAGCGCTGTTCACACCGGCACTTTTCATTGGTAAAACGTTTGTCATTCGGGGGGGTGTTTTTTAACACCCTTGAATGACAAAAGTTTTGCCAATGAAGTGCCAGTGTAGACAAACTCTGAGTCTGTTAACCCCTATTTCACATTGCTTGTGGTGTAGTGTATGAAAGAGTTAATTATAAAGCCAACTGCTATTAGAAGTTACTTCTTAAGTGTCCTGCCCTCAGAGTAAGTTCAGACAATAGGACGTGCTCTGATCATGTGATGGGACTGAAGCTTTTTTCAGGCCAGTGGAGTTATCCTGATTTATACTGGAGTCAGGAGAATCAGGTCAGTGTGTCTGTGCGTTTTACTTGCCGTCTGTTAACACTATGTATCATGCAGTCAGAGTGGTGTAGGAGCAGCCCTGGGATAATTCTCTGTTCCATTTTACTTTTGGAGGCAGTGTGGTTTAGTGGACTGATCACGGACCTGGAAACCAAGAACTCTCCTGAATTTGATGACATGTCTGCCACAGACTCACTGTGCAGCCTTGAACAAACCCCTTGATACACCCAGGGCCTGGCTTTCAAAGGTGCTGAGCACTTACAGCTCCCGTTGCCTTCATAGATTCATAGACTCTAGGACTGGAAGGGACCTCGAGAGGTCATCGAGTCCAGTCCCCTACCCATATGGCAGGACCAAATACTGTCTAGACCATCCCTGATAGACATTTATCTAACCCCTTCAGTTACCTTTGAAATTCAGGCTGCAGGTGTGTCACATTGGGCGCCTAAAAACTGAAGCACCTGAAAATAGCTAAAAGAAGAACAGGAGTACTTGTGGCACCTTAGAGACTAACAGATTTATTAGAGCATAAGCTTTCGTGGACTACAGCCCACTTCTTCAGATGAAGTGGGCTGTAGTCCACGAAAGCTTATGCTCTAATAAATCTGTTAGTCTCTAAGGTGCCACAAGTACTCCTGTTCTTCTTTTTGCGGATACAGACTAACACGGCTGCTACTCTGAAACCTGAAAATAGCTGAAGCTCTTTTGAAAACTGACCTCTAATCTCTCTGTGCTTGAGTTCCCCATGTGTACAATATGGGATATGTCCTAACTTACAAACAGAGGGCACTATATATTATACAGAATTGGCAAGGAGACCTTTTACCTTTAAGTTTTGCTATGATGGTTTGAACAGCCCCAGTACTTAGTTGCCATAGAAACATGTCCCTGAGCCGTGATAGGGAATAGCTTGCGGGAGGTGAGAAAGGGAAGAGGCAGAAGAAATGGAATAAGCAAACAGGCACATTGGCAGTTGGGAATTGTGGAGGATTTGAATGCGTAGAGAGATCACCAGATTGGAACCACACAGGGACAGGATGGGTTTGGAAAGGAGGAACCTCCTGCACTGCGTGGGTTAGCAGGAGTGATGCCCCCAACTTTTGTATGGGGCAGTGGCTGCTCGGGCTATGATTTGTAATGAAGGAGCAGATCGTGAAGCTGAGCTACTGAGGGAGGGTGGAGGGGGAGTAACGCAGAGGCAGCTGAAGCTGTGATGTGCCTGGAATTCCTGCTGAACCACTAAGAATGCAGGAGCTGAAGTGATGAAAACGTTCAGAGTGTCACACGCACTGTTTCAGGAGATTGGCAGATTTCTCCGGGTTTCAGCAGTTGGTGCTAACAATCCCCTGTATCAGAGCAGAGGGGCACTGGTATGTAGGAATCCAAGAGGGATTCGACTGTTGAGAGTATTTTATGCTTATATGCAGGGTATTTGGCTAGACAGTTGCGGGAGAGATATAGTTCATGTGTGGAACTGAATTCATACAATTAGCTAAGCCATTCCAGAAGAACTGGGGCAAGATGCTGATGTGTATTGTTGACTTGCCAAATAAATGACTCCACACATAGTGTATTGCACTTAAGGTTACTGTATTGAAAGGTTCTGCTGTCTTCAGAGACACCTTATGGAGGGATAGTGGGTAGAGTTTTTCAGAAGTACTCTGCACTGGCCTAACTCTGCTCCCATCAAAGTCAGTGGTGGCAAAACTCCTCCTGACATCAGTATGAGGAGGTTTCGCCCAATTCCAAGTGCTTTTGAAAAAATCCCATCCTTAGGCACTATGGTGCCAAGGACCATACAAATCCGTGGGTAGAGACAGAGAGCTCTATAATGGGGAATTATTCTAGAAATGACAGTGTCAGTTTTTAAGTGTATCCAGTGTATGGCAGACAGTCCATGGCATAGCTGGAGTAGGTAACCAGGTCACTAAACTGTCTGTTTTTGCAGTATTGATGTGAATTGGTGATGCCGTTGCTCAGCAGTTACATGTGAAAAGTGCTTTTCACCCATAGATTTCAAAATGCTTAGATGTTGGTAATAGTCTGGGAGTCCAACAGGTCTGTATCTTGTCATCCACCATGCTTAGCACTGGCACTGACCAGCTAATGCACAAAGAAAAAGAGCCTGTTTTCCAGACATAGGACTGGCATCTGATGTCATAATGATTCGTGAGCTGGGCATCATGGGAGGGAAGACGAGAGCTGGACTTATACTAAAGCAAACGTCTTTCTCTTTCAGCCCTATATAAAATGCACTAATAATTTATCCATGTCAAATCCTGCTGGCCTTTAACTCTTGTGAATAACCCTATTGACTCTACTGCACAGAAGGTTGTGTTGGCATCTTGCCAGGAGCCCAAGAGCCCCGCCTAATTTGTATATGCATTTACTTATTCTAAATCCAAAATAAATGCGCATGGTCATAAAAACTATAACTTCCTTGGCAGAAGAACTGAAATGGCTCCTGATTTGCGTTCACCCGTGATAATAGCCTGTTAATTCTCCTCCCCTTGCTCTCTCAGCCTGCGGTTTTGAATGGAGCAGCACGCCCACTAAATTAACAGAGACATCAGGAGCTTTGTTCAATGAAGGGCTGCAAAATTTGACTCTGTGAAGGGGCAGTCACCTCTTGAGCATCTCTGAGTGGTTTGGTGTGGTGCCACAGTCCTCTTCTCATCCCTAATGTCCCCTGTAGGCTGCCAGCTGACCTTGGCAGGTCTTCAGTGGCTTGGCCCTCCGGCTGAGTCAGAGTTCTAATGGACCCCTTCTGGAATATTAAAGACTCCCACAAATTTGCCCTCGCTAGGGTCTCCAGACCTGTCTCTGGGCCCTTTAAATTCAGCCTGTTGTTCAGTCTCTCATATAAGCCCTGTCCCTTCCTGTGGTGGTTGGGGAACCAGGGCCACCCACAACTTTGGTTCCAACCCAGGGACTCTACACCAGGGGTAGGCAACCTATGGCACGTGTGCTGAAGGTGGCACACGAGCTGATTTTCAGTGGCATTCACACTGCCCGGGTCCTGGCCATCGGTCCGGGGGACTCTGCATTTTAATTTAATTTTAAATGAAGCTCCTTAAACATTTTAAAAACCTTATTTACTTTACATACTAAACAATAGTTTAATTATATATTATAGACTTATAGAAAGGGACCTTCTAAAAACGTTAACATGTATTACTGGCACGCAAAACCTTAAATCAGAGTGAATAAATGAAGACTTGGCACACCACTTCTGAAAAGTTGCCAACCCCTGCTCTACACGTAGCAGGCATGTACTGCTTGATTCACTCTACCACCGCTGTTTCTCTGGGCCTCTTCCTACTGGACCCTTTTATTTCCAGCCCTATATTGGGGCCAACGTCCCCAGGTCCTGCTCCCTCTGCAATCACAGCTGTGTAAGTTCAGCCAGCCATAAACTCTCTGTGATTGTTGGACTCCTTTGGCCAGAGAGGAGCACCTGTCTTCACTCCTCTGGTTCCAGCCAGGGACTGACCTGCTAATGTCAACCAGCTCCTTTTATCTGGGCCAGCAGGGCCCTGATTGGCTGTGGCTAGCTCCTCTAGCCTTTGGAGGACCAGGTCTCTATGGTTTCCAGAATGGCTGCTTTGGAGAGTCCTCCTTAGGCAAGTTTGGAGGACCCACCTTCCCTGCTCCTCTCTTCCCAGCTCGCTGCTTCTTGGGGTGGGGTGCAGTAGGACCAAAGGGCCCCCAGCAGGGAGTTGCAATGGCTGAATACACCCCATCACAGGCTCCTTTTAATTTACACACAAAAATGGTACTGTCCACACTTCTTATCAGATGCTGTAGCCTGTCTCATGTTACTGAGGCTTCATTATTTTTTTAACGAAGAATATTTGTAAATAGAGCTAAACTGCAATTGCAAAGTAAATAGAGAGAGAACACTGTAATGCATTAGCCTTGCTGTGTCAGTATTTGGGCACTCATGTAACCCACAGTGGGTTACTCAGGCATCTGTGTGATTAGCAAGATTCTACTTCATCCCCTCTGTATGGATGGGGAAACTGAGATACAGAGTTGGTGACTTTCCCAAGCAAAGCTGTGAGAAAACCAGGATTTGGGAAAAATAGTGGAGAAGTTGTGTGTTAAAGCAGTGGCTCTCAACCTTTCCAGACTACTGTACCCCTTTCAGGAATCTGATTTGTCTTGCATAACCCCCAAGTTTCACCTCAGTTAAAAACTAATTGCTTACAAAATCCAGACATAAAAATACAAATGTGTCACAGCCCCCTACTACTGAAAAGTAGTTTGCTTTCTCATTTTTACCATATAATTATAAAATAAATCAATTGGAATATAAATATTTTACTTACATTTCAGTGTATAGTAGAGAGCAGTATAAACAAGTTATTGTCTGTATGAAATTTTAGTTGGTACTGATTTTGTTAGTGCTTTTTATGTAGCCTGTTGTAAAACTAGGCAAGTATCTAGATGAGTCAATGTTCCCCCGGAAGACCTCTGCGTATCTTCAGGGATACATGTACCCCTGATTGAGAACCACTGTGTTAAAGTGTGGGAGAGGGGGTTGAGCAGTTACTTAAACATGCTCTTCTGTTACACCTTTGGTCTCCTTGGTGTGTAAACTGCACCAATTTAGACTCACTTATGCATCTGTTGAGCGGGAGTCAGGAGGTCTAAGAGAATGTGAGTGGACAGGGAATTAAAATCAGTGTGAGATATTCTAAGTTGCATCTCCTCTAAATTTGGTCTGATATCTATGGGCCTATCTAGACGAACAGTTAGCGTGCAGCAAGCTGGGGTGTAAATCTATAGCACACTAGCTGTCACTCAATATATGTCCATGTGGATCCTGATACCAGGCAGTAACAGTTCCTGGTGCATATTGACCTACTCCTGTTTCAAAGTGGGGTAGGTCAAAGTGCAGTAGAGGACTTTTAGTGTGTGGCAGCAGGTTTCACATGGAGACTATGGGTATGTCTACACTTCACACTAAGGCCAGGCTCTGACTCAGGTTTGAGCCAAAGCCCCCCTTCCATCTATACATAATTCAGTCAGACTCAGGTCAGCAGGTGCACAGGACCTGCTAGAGGAATGGGTCAGAGCCCACTGTGAGTCTGCTCCCAACCCTGTCATCGTGCTGTGTGGACATAGGCCAAGCCACAGACCCAAGTCAGAAGGTCTTCATTATGCAGCATGGACAAGTTAACAGGGCTGCAAGACCCGGGTCAAGCAATTGTAAATCCAGGTTTACAATGCAGTGTGGACACTCAAGCACAGGCTTGGAAACCTCAAGTCCACAAGCCCGGGTCCCACGGATCTGGGCTTAGTGTGCAGTGCAGATAAACCCTTAGGCCTGATCTACAGTAACCCCCCAATTCGAACTAAGGTACGCAACTTCAGCTACGTGAATAACGTAGCTGAAGTCGACGTACCTTAGTTCGAACTTACCGCAGTCCAGACGCGGCAGGCAGGCTCCCCCGTTGACTCCGCGTACTCCTCGCGCCGAGCAGGATTACCGGAGTCGACGGGGAGCACTTCTGGGTTCGATTTATCGCGTCCAGACAAGACGCGATAAATCGAACCCAGAAGTTCGCTTGCCTGCTGCCGAACCAGCGCGTAAGTATAGACAAGCCCTTAGTGTGTAGCAGGCTACTGCAGTGTAGATTTACACCCCAGCTTGCTGCACACTGTTTGTCTAGACAAGCCTTCAGACTCTCTCATTCTATCACGACATGGAAATCCCCCAGATTGTTACAGTCGGAAAGAGCCCATGGCACATTCACTTTGCAAGGCTGACCTGAATTCTGAAGAGCTATTCTAACCAAAAACGTAACCCTACAAAATCGCATTGCATTTACAGCTCTATTCTCTGTCAAAGATTGAATGTTTTTTTCATAAGCTGAAAACCACACAGACCATAGCAAGCTGCCACCCCAGCTTGGGAACCACATCTGTGTTTTCCAGGTCATATGGAAGAGAACGAAATCTTATGTTGCTGTGCATGCTGTACCTCAAAGATCTTCTGGGGTCTCGGATGCGTGTAGAATTATACTTTACTAGACTGACAAATGTATTGTTTTTTCCAACTGCGGCTGTTGCCACCGGATACAGCACTTCCTCAAGCTGCACGCTCTCTCTGGTGTGTGGGTGTTGTATACACACACCCCACTAGCTGTGTCAAACCTCAAACAAAATTGTTAAATAGAAACAAACAGGTTTGTTCCCTGTTCAAGAAAAAGTTTGCTTCTCTCTCTTGAGACCTGATCCAGAAAAGAGACAGCCCGTTTCTGTGAAATTTCCCTGCAGGTGACATGACACAGAGAGAACAACAATATTTCCTTGTTTGGGGGTTATTCATTCTCTTTGCCACATGTGAAAGGGGAGTAGACTCACTTTGGCCACGCATCTGTGTGATGCCTGAAAAGGGAGCCTTCTCACCTAAGGATGTGCAGTTACCCACAGCAAATAGAACAAAATAAATTTTCCATTTAGGTGCTTATGTTATAGAGCCAAACAGCTGTGGTAGCAAACACACAAGAAGAATCCCATATGTTTTGCTTGCCTTTAACGCTGTGTATTTAATTACAACAAATAATATACATGTGGAATAGAGACAAGGCTCTGGTTGAAGGCAGCACAATGCATTTCAGAAGTGGGCAGGGAATTCTAATCTAATTCTGTCTTCCTATGGTCCAGTGCAGAGAGAAACCTGGCCATGTCCCTTCTGTCATAGCCCATACACTAGCTGCAAGGAAAAAAGGTGGAGTAGGAGCCAGTGTGCTGTTGCTATGCCATCTGAACTTTCATAATTGCGATGAAGTATAATGCTATTTTAAATGTGTTATTCAGACTGAACATCATATGTGTTTCTTATACTGCTGGCTCGGTAATAATATGAAAGGACTCCAAACTAAATTTGTTTCTAACATGCAATTGGCTTTTTATCAAGAGAACGGTCTACAAAGATGCTGTAACTACAGCTAGCATTCAAGCCATGTGCACACAGACTAACTTTCTGGTCCCATCTCCAAACTCTTTCCTCCTGCAATCTGTAGTACTCCTTCCAAGTTCCATGCAGGTTGCCACAGTATGAAGAGCAAACCATTTGAGGTGGATTTTTTTTTTAATAGAAGGAAAACAATCTGATGTATATGACATATTTTGATTGCAAACCTACAGTTCAGATCTTTTAGGGCAGCCTTGTATAAACATGGATTTCAAAAGATGTTACTGTCTCATTCACTGCTGACTGGTGCTGAGGTTAACAGTGTGTATGTAAGTGCTTGTGTAAGTAAACTAGCAATAGGTGCTATATGCAGCCACACAAAATGAGAGTCTGGATAGGGGAAACACTAATTCAAGAGAGGCAGTGTGGTATAATTGTTAGAACAAGGCACTAGGAGTCATGGCTTCTGGGAACTATTCCCAATTCTGCCAATTACTCCTTCTATGGCTCGTGCAAGTCATGTAATATCTCTGTCTCTCTTTACCCACCTATAAAGCGGAAATAAAACATACTTACCATATGGGAGAGTTGTGTTTATAAGTGATTTGATTTGATACTCTGGGATAAAGAGCCCCATATACAGCAAATTATTAATGTGGATGATTCTTGAGGCAGAGAAAGAAGCAAGTATTCCCCATTACCCTCCCCAAAATAGATTTATAAGGGTTGCTACATGACCTCTGTAGAGATGGACAGACTCAGTAGCAGTGGCTGCAAGGGACCAGAGAATGGGCAAGTCCAGGCTTAATTTCAGTTTCTGGAATCAGTAATTGGCCTTTTTCAGTTCCCAAAGCCCAAATATAGATCCAGATCCGGACCTCTAGACTTGAAGCCCTTCCAATCTGGGGGTGTGTGGTAGGAGAATGTTACTATTAAGCATAGCTTCATGAGAGAGACCATGAACCGTAAAGCCAACTTTTATTTTCATTTTCCACTCACATATTTGTCACTCACAGAGTTGACCAAGGAATGAAGGAATTCCTGCCATTCTTACCCTTACAGATTGGTACCTAAATACAACTGAACACGTTACCGTTCCATCTCAGACTCTGCCAATCAATGACATATCCCCCCTTTTGGAATGACACAAAGCATGAGTCTTAATAAAGATGTTCTCCTCCCTTTGGAACACACTGGACTATTTGCATTTCTGGAGGAGACATGACCTGCATTGTTAGCTGACTATCCTACTCCACTCTTGATAATACTCTTGTTCTCCTTGGTAAAGGTCCCAGATCCTGTCTGTCTTTATAAATGTACTAAATCTAATGGTTTGTCTACATGATGTAAGATTCTGGCAGCCACCAAAGTGCACAGGCATGTGGCCAACAACCTACCAAGTCCAATGTTTAGAATATTTACCACTGGACCTTGAATTCAAAGGGAGTTGCACCTGCTTATGCCAGATTTGAATTTAGCCTCATGTCTTTAAGATCTGGAGGATCTCGATGTCCAGGCTGCGGGCTTGGGCTGGATCCCAGGCTCTGGGAGCTTCCCGCATTGCGGGGTCCCAGAGGCCAGATTGCAGCTCAAGCCTGGATTTTTACACTGTAGTTTTATAGCCACGCAGCCTGAGCACCATGAGCAGGGCCGGCTTTAGGCCAATTCAGCTGATTCGGCTGAATTGGGCCCCGCGCCAAGAGGGCCCCGCGCTCACTTCCCCGGCCCCTCCTCCCCTCCCCTGAACGCCCCGCCCCCTCCCCTGCTTCCCGCGAATCGCGGGAAGTCTGAAAAGAAGCAGGGGCGGGCCAGCAGCACAAGGTAAGCGGGGGTGGGGGCTCGAGAAGGGCTCCAGGTAGGCGCGGCCGCTTCCCGCAGGCCCCAGTGGCTCTGGCCCGGCCCGGTCCCCACGGCGCGGCTCGGGTCCCGTCCCCCCCCCCCCCGCAGCGCGGCTCGGGTCCCCCAGTCCCGCGGCGCGGGTCTCCCCCCCCCCCCCCGGCTCAGGTCCCCCCCGTCCCCCCCCGCGACGCGGGTCCCGTCCCGTCCCCCCCGTGGCATGGGTCTCCCCACCGCGGCGTGGCTCGGGTCCCCCGTCCCCTCTGCGGCGCGGCTCGGGTCCCGTCCCCTGCGCGGCTCGGGTCTCCCCCCCCCCCCCCCCCCCCCGCGGCGCGGCTCGATTCCCAGGAATCTGGCCCCGCTCTTGCTAAAGCCGGCCCTGACCATGAGCCCGAGTCAGCTGACACGGGCCAGCTGCCTATGTTTTACTGCAGTGTAGAACATACCTTCGGAGGTCTTTGGGAAAACCCTTGGTGCTGATAACTCAGTAGGTGTCACTCTCTTCTCCAGCACAAAGTTAAGCTGTGCTGTATGGTTACCTTAGGTGCATCTGGGGCCCCACTACCACAGCATCTGAGCACCTGACCACACAGTCATTAATGTATTTATCCTCACGGCAGCCCTGTGCCTTACAGAAGTCCTATTATCCTTTCTCCAGATGGGGAACAGAGGCACCGAGAAATGGCTAGATTCACAACAGAACTTAGGCACCTACCTGCTCCTTTAGGCACCAAAATCAGGACCCTCTGGGATCCACAAAGCCCCTGCTCAATTGCCTCTGAGCCTGTAGGTGCCTAAATTCACCTGGCACCTAAACTCACCTGGCAGTAAAAATGTCCTGTGTTTCTGCCTCTGAGCATATGCATTGCAGTCCCATGCCAGACGTCTCAGTCTCAGAGGGATGCACAAACCAGGGGAATATAGGTGTTTCTCTGCTTCACTCACCCGTGGGGCCTGAGCCTGTAAGCGTGCTCAGACCTCACTATGTGGGTTGGGCCCCATTGGGGAGCTTGCGTGTGATGTGGGGAGGGAAGAGGAGGTGCTCCCTCATAACTGTTGGCCAGGGGTTAGGGTGCTCACTTGGGACCCCCCAGTTCAAGTCTTCCCTCAGGTAAAGGGATTTGAACCTGGTTCTGCTACCTCTCAGGTGAGTGCCCTAATCCCAGGCTGTGGGACACGCTGCTGTGGGTGATCTGTCCCTCCTGTTGAAGCAGTTCCACTGTGGATAAATAATTGTGAAAAGATCCCTGGAGGAGGGAAGCAGATCCTGGGTCTTCTGTGTCTGGGCTCTAACCACCAGGCTACAGAGTCTTGCTTTTTCTCTCTCACTGGCCCAACGATTCTTTCGTTATTAAGCCACAGTGGAACAACTTCAGCAGGAGAGACTAAAAGAGACTATCTCATAGCCCAGCACTTAGCGCACTCACCTGAGAGGTGGCAGGTCCCTGTACAAATCCCTGAACCCCCTCAGGTGGGGGGAACCTGAACTGAGGGTTTCCCCCATCCCAAATGAGTACCCCAACCACTTGGACTAAAAGTTATGAGGGAGCTGCTGCTCCTTTGCCCCTTGGGCTTCTTGACAAAACAGCATAGGCGCCTAACCCCAAGGGCAGGTTTACAGCTGAGAGTCCCAGGCAGAGGCAAGCGCCTCCCTGCAGCCTGGACTCTAGGCACTTATCTCTGACAGAGGGGTGGGGCTTATAGGGTTGCCAACTTTCTACTCAGACAAAACCAAACACCCTTGCCCTGCCTCTCCTCTGAGGCCCTGCCCTCGCTCACTCCATCCCCCCCCCCTCTGTTGCTCGCTGTCCCCACCCTCACTCACTCGCTCATTTTCACCAGGCTGGCTTGGGGGCTGGGGTAAGGAAGGGAGTGAGGGTTCCGGGGTGGGGCCAGAAATGAGGGGGTTGGGGTGCAGAAGGTGCTGCGGGCTGGGATTGAGGGGTTTGGAGGGCGGAGGGGGATCAGGACTGGGGCAGAGGGTTGAGGCATGGGGGGTGGGGTCAGGGGTGCAGGCTCTGGGTGGCGCTTACCTCAGGCAGCTCCTGGAAGCAATGGCATGGCCCCCCTCCAGCTCCCAGAAGTAATGGCATATCCCTCCTCCAGCTCCTTTGCAGAGGTGCGGCCAGGCAGCTCTGCGTGCTGACCCGTCCGCAGGCATTGCTCCCACAGCTCCCATTGGCTGCGATTCTGGGCCAATGGGAGCTGCAGAGCTGGCATTTGGGGCAGGAGCAGCATGCGGAGCCCCCTGGCTGCCCCTACACCTAGGAAACAGAGCGGGGACATGCCGTTACTTCCGGGAACCATGCGGAGCCATGGCAGGCAAGGAGCCTGCCTTAGCCCCACTGTGCCGCCAACTGGACTTTTAATGGCAGTGCTGATTGGAGCCACCAGGGTCCCTTTTTGACCAGGCGTTCCAGTCGAAAACCGGACACCTGGCAACCCTAGGGTCTGAGCACACAGCTCTTGGATTGGCATCACCCATTGGCTTGCTTCAGCAAGGAGCCCCCTGGAGTGCTGCTGGCTTTTGTGAATCCCATGCTGAGGTGCCTACATCTCCCCATGCTCAGGCGCTGAGCACCGGCCTTGTGAATCCTAGTGTTTTTTTTCTAGGTGCCTAAAAATTAAGGATGGTGATGCTCAGTGTCACACACCTAAGGTTTTTTTGTGAACCTAGTTCTAAGTGACTGGCCCAAGGTCACACACAGCAAGGACTTTAAGCCAGGTCTCCAAAGCCTTAGGGTAGTGGTTTAAGGGCTGAGCTATCCTTCCTGTCTACTGCTGTTAGAGGAACCACCTTCATTTCACATGGATACTACAGCAGTACCATGAAAGGCCCAGTCAGGAACCCTGATCCTATTGGGCTGAGCCCTGTTCAAACATGTATAAAGTCAGTCATTACCTTGAAGAATTTAGTCTAAGAACGGCATAAGGCATGCCTGTTATTTGAGGCTGCTTTATAAAGTTAAACGGTAGTTTCGATTAAATCCTAGAGGTGACTCCTCTTCAGTGGCAGGTGAACGTATTCCTGTGTATAGTTTGCGTGTCAGTTGGTAATGTTTATAAAGCATGTTAAAGTCCTTCTGAATGAAAGCACTACTGAAATGTAAGATCATTATCATAGCTTGGGCTGAGGCAGCTTTTCAATTACCTTGGCTTGTGCAGAGAACGAATGCAAGCCAGGTATTTGTGTATCGGTGGGAGTGCCTCCCCCCTCTCCCCCCCCCCCCCCCCCGGTGCAGCATTTACGTACAAAAGAGGAAAAAACCCGAACTGACCAGCTTTTAAACAAAAAGAACATAAATTACAAACTGAGGAAAAACATGACAAATTCTTTACTCTGGATTGCTTAGCACATAATGCCTTGTGCGTGTCATGCACCGCTAATACAGTGTTCCTGCAATTCAGTTAAGCATGCCTGTGCTGTCTAACTGGACAGTTGGAGACACAAGTGTTATTAAATCTTAGACGTTTGCAAATAACCTCATCAAATATTCAAACATTAAAAAAGAAAACCCAGCAAAACACAAAGTATGTATTATTGGCCCTTTATGTTTAAAAAGAGAGAATTAAGCATTTGAACAAAGCTGCTAATGATGTGTGCGTTTGGAGAGCATAACTAATTAATTTCCTAAAGGTCATAACTGATATTTCCCACCTACTGCTTTGCTCATGTTTAACCTTCAAGGAGAAAGAATTTACATAAGAGGCGCATATTTGATGTTCTTATCAAATCAATCAATCTCTTCTTTTTTTCCAGGAGGAGGGCTGAGAACCACTGAGGGATAGCCAGGAGGTATGATGCAGGAAACTCCACCAGCAATAAACGTTACAACCGGCTATAAAGATCAAATGACACTTGGGTTGGTTAATAAAAGATATACATGGGAAAAGTGTTGGAATATTGAGCATGGAAATTTACTGTGCTGAGCTCAGCTGATGAAAAACCAGTTTCAATCAGAAAAGCGGTTTACTTCTGCCTACCAAATGGAAATGGGGCCTGTATATAGAGAGAGGGTGGCAGAAAGAATAACAAAGTCTCGCTGAACTACTGGCTTCAGAGAAAGAAAACTGGCATTCAAATTCACCTCTGGAAAGTGTAGCTCTCCAGTTTGAAGGTTGTTTGAGGAATTTGGGGGCTGAAGGTCATGGTTGGAAGCTAGCAGGATCCAAAGCAATTCTAGATTCCCACGTTAAATGCTGAAACTGCTAGCTTGACTCCACTGTGAAGCAACACCTGAAGTAAGTGAGAATACAGAGACCTAGGAAAACGGCTAATTACAACACCAGCTAGCCTATTATTTCAGCAATATATTGTAGACTTCTGAGAGAAAAAAGCGAGAGGGGCTGAAGAACTTAGAGGAGTGGATCTTTTAATAGCCTCAAGAAAAATAAACTAACTGAGTTTTGATAGGAAGAACTATTTTTTCATTGTTTTTTCTGCATTCCAAATTTCAAAGCTCTTTGGAAAGTCTCCCTCCACCCCTCCCCCCATCTATTTTGAAATATATCATTTTGCTCAGACATCTATTTTCACCGTTTCTACGTATCTGGAAGTTTCTTGTTTTGAAACTATGGGCTCAGAACAAGCAACCCCCCAGGTATCTGTGGGCAATAATGACTTGCTTTATTTCAAGATACATTTGTGATCTGGAAGTTCTTTGCCTTGCTCAGTTTTTCAAGTGATAAAGAAAGATCGGGGCCCAAGGATGGCAGAGAAGTGCGACTGTATCGCCAGCATGTATGGCTACGATCTGGGTTGCCGCTTTGTTGATTTCAGGCCCCTGGGCATTGGTGCAAATGGACTGGTTCTGTCTGCGGTTGACAGCAAAAGTTGCCGCAAAGTGGCTGTGAAGAAGATCACCATCAGCGACGCGCGGAGCATGAAGCATGCCTTCCGAGAGATCAAGATCATCCGCCGGCTGGACCACGACAACGTTGTGAAAGTGTATGAGGTGTTGGGGCCTAAGGGAGCAGATCTGCAAGGGGAGATTTTCAAGTTTAACACGGTGTACATAATCCAGGAGTACATGGAGACTGACCTGGCTCGACTGCTGGAGCAAGGAACGTTGACAGAGGAACATGCCAAACTCTTCATGTACCAGCTGCTGAGAGGGCTGAAGTACATCCACTCAGCTAATATACTGCACAGAGACCTCAAGCCTGCCAACATTTTCATCAGCACAGAGGACCTGGTGTTGAAGATTGGCGACTTTGGGCTGGCAAGGATTGTAGATCAACATTACTCTCATAAGGTATGTGAAATGAAACCGCTACTCTTTCTGTGTCAATCAGATTGCTGTCCGAGGGAGAGATGGGCTCAAACCAAATCCCCAGAACTGATCAGCCCCCACAAATTTTGGAAGAGCTCAGCTCTGGATTCGTGTTCAGTTCTGGGCAGTGGATCTGATTCTGACTTTGATTACACTAGTTTTGCATCCATAGAATTCTATAGACTGCATTTGAGTTATTCCTGACTTAACACTGGTGTTAGAGGAGAACCTGCATCTTAGGCCCACTCTTCCATTGCTGCTTCTTCAGCCTCTTGGTATCTACATATTTGTGACTGCAAGCACTAGGACCACAGCACTTCTTCTAAGGGGAAACTACTTATTGTTCCTATTCTGGGCACCTGTTGCAGCTGCCCAGAACACCTTCTGTTAGTATTATGCTCTATTTCTGGGTGTCAGTGCATAGAACTTCCTCAACCCCCGGCACACTGCAGAATCATAGCAATCCGTCTCTAGTGTATCATTTCTCAAATGCAGTCACCGTAGTCGTATGCAGCCACCAGGGGCTTTTTTTGCAGCCACAGCCCCCTGGGCAGTGATGGGAGTGGGGAAAAGGGGAAGGGGCTGCCTGATAATTTTGCTGTTGTAATTGGAGCAGCTCAAACTTTTTGAGGTTGGTCCTATGTCAGGTTCTAATTCTGTCTTCCAGTTCCAGCGTGAATAGCTGTAGCTATGCCATGGAACCTTCTCTCTCATGCACTATTTAGTGGCTGTTCAACAGAAATTTGAACAGTGAGAAATTTGAACAGCATGAGCCCAAACTAATCCCCCAGACCTAACTACTCTTGGAGTACTTGAAATCTGGGGATGGATCTGAGTGTTTCAGGCTGCATACCAAGGAGCTCATTCTCCACTCTCTTCTGTTCCTTACCAGCTCATCAGCCAGGTTTGAACTTGTGCACTTCAGCACCAAAGCACACGTGAGCTGGAGGAGGTAGCAGCTAGCAGTAGCAGGCTGTTAAATTCTACGTGGCCTAGCTACTTTGGGGACGGGGACTATAACACACATTTCATAGTCGTGTGGTGCTTTCACCTTTCACACCTATGCAAAAGTGTGGCCACATCTGACTTTTTAATTCATGCTCACGGGTGATAGAATTTTACCCCCACTTTGCCTAGTGTAAGTGGCTATGCAAGGTGCAAACAGTGGAGAACCAGGCCTCGGCTCTCTCGTCAGCAGGGCGCATTTATATCACTTTTCATTCTTTAAGGTCAAATCCTGCAGGCCTGACTCAGGCTGTGCTCTCCTTGTGTTACTTCCTCTGTGTTACTCTTGGCCTGCCACAGCCCTGCTCTTCTAGTTTGTGCCATCTTGCCAGAAAGGATTGTGTATGAGCATCCACGAGGACTTAGCTGAAACCACCAAACACATTTCTCTAGCGCACTCAGCCTAGTCTTTAGAGGTGAAATGGTGATAAGAACATAAGCCTGGGCATACTGGGTCAGACCAATGGTCCATCTAGCCCAGTATCCTGTCTTCCGACAGTAGCCAATGCCAGGTGCTTCAGAGGGACTGATCAGAGCAGGTAATCATCAAGTGAACCATCGCCCATTCCCAGCTTCTGCCAAACAGAGGCTAGGGACCCTTCAGAGCATGTTTTTGCATCTCTGCCCATCCTGGTTAATAGCCATTGATGGGCCTGTCCTCCGTGAACTTATCCAATTCTTTTTTGAACCCTAGAAACACATATTGCGCTTGGTCATTATGCAGTGCTCTAGCTCAGTGGTTCTTGGGGTACACAGAGGCCTTCCAGGGGGTACATCAACTCAGCCAGGTATTTTTCTAGTTTTACAACAGGCTACATAAAAAGCACTAGTAAAGTCAGTACAAACTAAAAGTTTCATATAGACAATTACTTGTTTATACTATACACTGAAATGTAAGTACAATATTTATATTCCAATTGATTTATTTTATAATGATATGGTAAAATGAGAAAATAAGCCATTTTTCAGTAATAGTGTGCTGAGACACTTGTATTTTTATGTCTGATTTTGTAAGCAAGTAGTTTTGGGGGTACCCAAGACAAATCAGACTCCTGAAAGGGGTACAGTAGTCTGGAAAGGTTGAGAGCCACTGGTCTAGCTGACCTCATCTGGGATTTTTGTATGTGGAACAAGGGTAGAATACATTATAAACTGATGTATCAACCACTCTGAAATGCAGCCCCTTTTCTGCTTTATCTGAATCACTGACCAATGCACGGTGCATATTCTGATGCTGTTAGTAAACTAGGTCTATCTCCCTTAGTTTTTCTTATGTCAAAAACATCCCATCCATCATTCATTATATATTTTATATTCAGCTAAAGATACATATTTGCCAATCTGTTTGCCCCTTATCACAAAATCAGTCAGATCTTGATTCTTGTTGTATGTAGGTTCTGCTCTGGTTAGCCTGGCAGTCCCACTAATTAGTTCCTCTCGCTTGTTTCCGAGACGAGACATCTAAATAAGAATACTGGGTTCTCTTTAGACTCTAGCCTATTAGGAAACAGAAAATCTGTCATTTAAGGCTTCACCAAGCACTATGTAAACTCCAGAAAACATCACAAATCCAACCAAGTAGATTATAGTGCCTGACTTGCATTTTAAGTGCCCAATTAATGGCATATAACAGTTTAAGATTCTTACATAACTCTCTAAGCAGGAGAAGCTGCAGCTATATAAAACACAACACCACCAAGTGTGTGGTCCAGCCAGCAAGCTCCTATCTTTTGACCTTGTGCAGCATGATCAATGCGCACCATTCATTCTGTAATGCTATGATTAGTGTGTGTACGTGCACCACTGCTCTCCTACTGGAAGGACTTAGGATGGATCAGCTGTGTGTCATAGGCCTTATACCACTTATAGCTAATGGAGATTCTTCTTTAGCTCAGTTGGAGCAAAAGGCTCAGCGATCTGTCTGTCACTGTGGTGTTCAGCACATTGACAAGTATGAAGTTCTAGGTGGCCACAGATTTACAATATCTAATGCTTACTAGAAAAGTATTTTGAATGGAGCTTAGGCAGAGATACCTTCATATAGTTAAACCAGGATTAGCCTGGAAGCTGTGTTGCTGCAGTATTTTCAGTTTCTTCATGTTTGCTACTGAAGGTTGGATGGTTTTTTGTTTTTTTTTGGGGGGGGGGTGTCTTTTTTTTTTTTTTTTTGTACCAGACTGGACTAGTTCAAACAGCTCCACTGTTGAGAGCAGGATAAATGATCAACTTGTCTTAACACAGCAAATTGCAGTGCAATGCTTGTGCAAAGGGAATATCCTGTTACTGAGAACTATGCCCGTGGTACCTTGTTAAATGGCACTTTGTGCCCTTGCTGTACGCTTTTACTGCTCAGCAGGAGCTGATCGTAACTGCCTGACTAATCCAGATGAAAAAGAGAGATGCACAGAATGAGGAATGTAAAATATGTTCTGTGGGGGAGGAGGGAATGCAGGTGGTGATTTCCATGGGGTTTTATCTAACATCCCTTGCCTTCAGCAATGAATAATAAAAGCAAATCCCTCCTGACATTGCATGATGCAAACCTCTGCTTGGGTAAGACAATGAGGAAGCAATAGGACTTGAAAAAGCGTGATGTTTAAGGCAGAGCTAGGACTTAATGCATCAGAGAACTGTCACTAGGGAGATTATTTCTTGTGCTGTGGAGGATTGTGATTTGCCATAGAATGAAGCCAATAGTAATGACATGTCGCTCTTATGGAGTGGATTTTATCTCTAGATCGCAAAGTGCTTTACGAAGGAGATCAGTATCATTATCCCCATTTTACAGGTGGGGAAATTGAGGCTCAGAGATGCGTCTTGACCGTGGTCACCCAGCAAACCAGTGGCAGAACCAGGAACAGATTTTCTGAGTCGTTGTCTAAACCTCCCTTCACTTGTCCACACTGTCTCCCTCCCATGAAGGCAATGTGTCCTGTCTAGTCTGTTCAGCTTACACAGTAATGGCTTCTTATGTCTCTCCCACCACGGATAGGTTCTGCCATTTTCATTCCCGTCAGGCTGGATGGGCACCTTTCAATTCAGGAAGTAAGTAATGCAAATAAGGGGCATTGTATAGCTGTGCTGACCCATGAGCAGGCCTGGGATGGGTTATGACTTCTGATTGAACCCACTGAGTGACACTTCACTCTGTGAGTCATCCCACTGAAATCAGCGGGGCTACTCATGAAGTCTGCTGTCACTGAACCCAAGGGTAGCAGAATCAGCCTGTCTAAGGTAGCAGAGCCTGGCCTCTGGCTTTGTAGATACTTATCAAAACTCCATCCTTCTGCCATTGAGAAATTTAAAAATATTGCAAAAGATGCAAAGGCTGCTGTTTATGCAGGGCCTATCTGTGCACTCCTGACGTCAGTGGGAGTTTTGCCATTGACTTAAATGGGGCTAGGATTTCACCCCATCGTGCACTCCTGTTGGCTCTGCAGTGAGGGTTTGTCAAGTAATATTTTACACAGAGCTGAGCTGAAAGGGTAGTTTCATAGACACGTAGCTTTGAAAGGGGTCCCCCCATGCTAAGGCATGATTAAGTATGCCTGTATGATCAGAGCTGTCGGTGCAAAAGGAAACAAGTGAAAAAGGGTTCAAGGCACTAAATGTGGCTGCAGATCAGGATTTGAATTTTAAATACCTTCGGGGTGTTGCGGGAGGTGGGTGTTCAGATCTTGTATTTCAGTTTGGATCCCTCTTTCAAAAAGCCACGGTAATTTCAATCTCTATTAGAAACATATGGTGGAAAAAACGTTGCCTGCTCTATTGAGGGTAAAACTGAGAGGGAAAGAAATGTTATTGTCTAACTTCAGAATGCCCCAAAAGGGGGGAGTGATGCCTGACGCTGTACCTTTATAAGGGAGAAAGCAGCAAAGATTAGAATGGAGCTCACTGAACATGAGCAACCTGTTTAAAAACCATTATTTTTAACCTACCACATCTATCTGGATTATACTTATTCCTTCTTACGTAACCAGGAGCAAACCTTTGAGATGCAATTATCTTCTTTCATTGAGGTCAAGGACCAAATACTTTATAAAGCCTCCCACTCCTTGGCACCTTGCATAGTGCATTATAATGCAAATACTGTACATTCCCTGTTGGGAGACTCAGATAACAGCACAAAGGTGAACTACACAAATCTGGCATTAAAAAGGTTTCATGAGAAATCCTGTTCTGTAGGGTTTATAGGTTAGCGAGGTAGGAGACTGGCTGTATGAACGGAACCTGTCCCCATTGCACAGATTTCTATCGTACTGTGCTGTACATACCCAACCTATCTGTCCTCTTATAATTAGCTTAAGGTTGAATTAAACCAGGAGAACCTAGTTCAAACCGGCATGGTCTGTGCTGTGATCAAGGCTGAAAGGTTGAAGGTCAAATGCCCTTTCTGTTCCAGCCGGTGGAGTAGAGTTAACCACTCATAGTAATAGAATAGAACTGTACGGCCATTAAATATTACTTAGGAGGACAAAGGGCAAGTACTATGCCATGGCCAGCAGGGGCCACACCCAGAAGTCCTTACTCAGAGCAACCTCTTATTTACATCACTGGGGATATTGCCGAAGTCAGGACGGTTTAAATTGGAGGTCGGGCAGAGTCTGTCACCTTTACTCCTGTTGAGTAAGCGCCTTACTCCACCAGATCGAAGACACTGCTCGGGGCATGAGGTACTAACACATTGTTACAAGGGAGGCAGGTTCAGGGACTAGGAAAGAGCTCAGGAGTTGGACTTGGATATTTTAGGCCCTGCTTACCTGGGAAGCTATCCTGGTTATACAGATATATTTATACCCATTTAGTCCCATGTAGGGACACTCTTCTACCAGAGTGTCCACACAATGGTTAAACTATTGTAACTATATCTGTTTAGCTTAGCTTAGAGCAAGAAAATGTCCCTGTACAGAAAAAGCCTTAGAAGCAGAAAGCAAGGGAGGATGGGGAGTGGGCAGAGTTTCAAAGCCAACTCTTCCCCTTAGAATCTATACATGGTTCTCACCATACATTGGCAGAAAATGTGGTATGATGTACCGGCAAGAGCTGGTATGCTGTACCGGACCAGCTTCCCCAGGTGGAATTTAAAGGGTTTGGGGCTCCCAGCAGCGGCTGGAGCCCTGGGCCCTTTAAATTGCCGCAGAGCCCCGCTGCCGGAGCCCCCGGGTAGTGGAGGTGGCTGGGACTCCCAGGGCTCTGGCTTAAAGGCCCCGGGGCTCCGCTGCGGTAGCGGCGGCTGGGAGCCCCAGCCCTGTAAATCACTGCCAGAACCCCCAGTTGCTGCTGCTACCCCGGGGCTCTGGCAGTGGGGCTCAGGTGGCGATTTAAAGGGCCCGGGGGTCTGGCTGCCGCTAGCACCTCACACCCTTTAAATTGTCACCCAAGCCCCGCTGCCAGAGCCAGCGGAGATTAAAGGGCCCAGGGCGGTAGCGGCAGCCGGAGCCCCGGGCCCTTTAAATGGCCCCCGAGCCCTGGGGCTCCCAGCCACCTCTGCAGCTGGTAGCTCCGGCAGTGATTTAAAGGCCCCGGGCCACCCAGCCGCCACTACCACAGCCAGAGCCTGCGGCCCTTTAAATCTGGATTTAAAGGGTCCAGGGCTCTAAAGGCCCCACCTCTTCTGGTTGAGGCCTCGCCCCTGCTCAGGACTCCAGCGTACTGGTAAGTCCTTTAAGTTACTTTCACCCCTGTTCACAACTGCCTCTGTAGCACCATCTGCCCTATCCCTGGGGAGCTCACATTGTGTGGTGTTAGGTCTGTATACAGGAATGGGGTGTTCTGGGGGCAGGACTGAAGAGCTGGTAGGAAGAGTATATCACACAGACCTTCCTTCCTAGAGCTTAGCCCAATGACAAGAACCTGAACCTTTGCTAACTTTTCTGGGAAAACCTTCTGTGGTTTGAATCTTCCCTGACTTTATAGGATGGAAGGTCCCAAAATGGTGGCAGATGGATAGTCCTTGGGAGCAGGGCTGGTGGTAGGGTATCATTATTGTGGGGACAAGTGAGTATTTTGGGGTCTCTGGATGTTGCTGTTTTAAAAAACAAACAACCTTCCAGGCGTTCAGGAACTAGTCAGAACCCTGGAAAATCTTGGAGTTTAAGAGCTTAAAAAAGTAAAATTTGGCTACTGTGTTAGTATTTTGCTGTGATTTATAATTTTGATCTTTCTGACCAGAATTTGGGTCCCCTTTAAGATTATTTGCTGGGGCAAATGTCCCTCCAGTGGCACCGGGCCTGCTTGGGAGCAGTGTGAATGTGCAGGGAGGGGAGCCCCAGGGTCCAGGCAGGGTAAGCAGTGTCTGACCTGGAGAATGCTGTGTCCTTCAACTGATCTGAGAGATCTGAGCTCTAATGCCTGAACCTCTTTGTTTCATTAGGGGCGGGGGAATAAAGCCAACCCCTCCCGATGGAATAATCTGGGAAGCTTAATAAGGGCTACTTTACAGTTTCCCTTTCCCACTCTCACAGACCCTGGGTTTGCATTGGAGGAGTGACCCAGCTCCAAAAGTGGAACTTTCTCTAAAGCAATTACTGAGTTATATACTGCAGCCTCCTCTGTGCAGCAATATATTCACAGGCAGCTACAGCATCCCACAAAGTAATCTATTTAAGGTACTGAAGTCAATTCCACCCTCAGTTATTAAAACAACCCATGCTGTATTTTTGCTGCAAACATAATTAATTCAGCATGGCAGTATCTTGGCAGTTAAGCCATCCCAAAGGGTAGTAATCCTATATGCTGCCCTCCATTCATATCATGTTTTATCTATGCTACTGATCACCCATCTTTCAAGGCACTGCTGTTTTCTGGCAGCCTCTCTCGCTGAGTTTTCTATGGGAAGCTGTAGGAGAGAAGGAGCTGTACGTATTCATCTGTGAAGAACCATGGGTGCTGAACCTAGTTGGATTGCAAGGTGAGCACGTCTGATCCACAGGGACAGGTCTAAGAGCGGGAGAAGTGGGTGATTCCACTCCACGAGAGGAGAAGGCACAAGGGCAGACACCTTAGGAGGATGTTCTCGGAGAGGGAGTGGGGGGAGGAACACACAGATGAGTGCACCCCACCCTCTGGAAGCGGGTAATCACAGTCTGGATGGAGTGGAGGCTCTATAATGACCCACCAAAGAGAGATCATAGAGATCTGAGGTGTCTTATGTGTCAGGGAACAGGGCACATGTGGGCAAACCGTCAGGGATCCTGGTGCATGGGGCTGCAATGTGCCCCAGCAGGTTAACATACTAGCTCAGGTGCAGCCACATGGCGGCCAGACTTGGTAACCGGAAAGGCAAGTTCACTGCCTCCTCCTTATTGTGGAAACTGATGTATTGTCACAGGGGATCCCAGTTCCTGACCCACAAGGAGCTGGGGGCAAAGAGAGGTATTTGGCTCTGTGGATAGATCAAGGAATTGTCCCCCAGGAGGGAAATGGTTTCCTCCTATACATGCAACTTGAGATGGGGACAGACACCTTGAGAAGCCATGCCTGAGCTGGAGGGTAGGGGGCCTGAATCCCTTCTACATGTGCCACTGGGAAACCAAGAGTTACTGCTTGGGTCCAACCAGCTTTGAGAGATTCTACATTGGCAATGAGGATGGCATCGAAACACGCTTGTGCAAGTTATGACATTAAGGGTCTCAAGGTTCCGAGCCCTGATGATATTGCCCAATTGTTGCAGGGTTTAGAACTTCCAGTGACCAATCAAATTCCTCCTTTCCTAGTGCTGGTCTTACTTTGTGTGAAGAGTTAAGGCTTCCCCCAGAGTAACGGAAACACAAGAGAGTTAAGAACTTGCTGAATTAAGGTCTAATACTAACTGATTTCAATGGAAGCTAGGGATGCTTAATGCCTCATGGCCTCAGTCTGTGGCTTTGTGGTATTAGTGAAGCCTGGTTGAAGTTTAATGAACATTCTCTATCAGGAATAGACGCTACCATGCTGCAAAACTTCGTTATCTGTGCTGCTGGGATAATGCAAACCCTACAGCACATGCTCCTCGTTCTAGCTGTTGTGCTGCTAGGTCCTGCTGTTTCCTTCCATATTTATCCTTCCATTATCTGACCTGCCAAGACATGCAGTTCTTCTCCATATGATCACAGATTTCTGTGATCAAACTGAGAGCAAAATATCACGTCTGCTGATGCTGACAAGAAAATACCCCCAACTAGTTTCTGGTACAATTACTAGTTAATTGTGCAGTAGGTCGGTAAAGTAGGATGTTGTTTGTTGCTCTTTAACTGGGTCCTTCTGAGCAGGAGAGTTGGTCTCTTTCTTTGCAGCTGCTGAATTTCTCCCTGTGGCAAGGTGTAAATGCACTCCAGCATGCATAGGATTACTCCATTCCAGCCTATCACATGTCTGATCTGGGTGGGGTTATAAAAGGAAAAGGGGAAATGTGTATTGCAGAGGAATGCTATGCCTTCTCCTCTCCTGCTGGCTGTACCTGGAAAGACCTTGGGTGGTTATTTACCCAGTGGTTTGAGTTGATTTGTTCTGATTTTGAGTCTTGGTTTTGAAATAAAACAAGCCCAGAAGAAGGGGATATGCAGTGACCTGTACTTGGGACTCTTCTTTTTCCTTCCCCAGCTGGCCAGTCTGTACGCTGTCGTACAGCCCCTTCCTCAGATAGCACATTATTGGCAGAAGAGGGAATAGAAGCCAAGAATGCACACTACCAATCCCTTGGTTCAGTCATTGCACACTACCACCTCCCAGTCCAACAAGAGGCTCCTACCTTTAGAAATAGGTGTCTTGGCCAGACATGTACAAAGCAAATGCCTTTCCTAAGGAAGGGTAACTTTTAAAGTAATGTATTCCAAATAACACTGTGCTGCATGAATACGTAAAGTAACTTACTTAAAGAATATCATCTTCCTGTCAGAGTACAAGATAATGATAGTTGTCTAACCACTTCTGTAGCAGAATTACTGTTATTCCCAAGCAGTTGTGTGTTGGATTAGTATCAGCCAGTGCTGGCGGAAAGAGAGATGCCGGGGGTCAGTGCCTCCTCGTGGGATACACCTTTGGAAAATGCCATCACATTAACACCTTCTGATTCCCTCCTAGTGTCAAGAGATTGCAGTGTTGAATAAAAACACCCTGCTCTGTAACAGGAAAACAGGGCACATAAAATTCAATCCAGTTAGGATTCCTAAAAGAGGTGCTCTTGTGCAAACAGGAATTAATTCAGGGATATCCTATGGCCCGTGTTATACAGGAGGTCAGACTAGATCATCACAGTAGTCCCTTCTGGCTTCATAATCTGTGAATCTAGGACAGGGTCAGGCATAAGAACAGAGGCCTGTGTGCTATAGATTAACTGTTGTGTTATGAGCTTCCAGTACAGAGACACTCTGGAATATGTTAGTTATTTGTACAGTCAGGTGATGGGGGAGGGCTGTATTTGCCAATCGGAGGAGAGGATCGTAAGCTTAAAGCTAGTCATAGCAATATGAATTTCCTACTTACAGTAGGTAACATTTTCCATATGCCGGGGGAATTCCCATCCGCACCTTACCTCCATCGCTCCTGCAGGCAGTTGCGTAGCACTAGTGAGTGTGTTTCATGGTTTCTATGTCTAATCTGAGGCTGAGTAGTGTTGTGTCATCAACAACAACATTCACAGCCTCCCTTCTTTTAGTGCTCTGTCCCATTTCTAAGGGTCACTCCCTGTGAAAATATTGAATGAAGCAGCAGTGTTCCTTGAGCATTCCTGGTTAGTCTGAATTGCTACAAGGACCAGGATGCAAGTGGTAGGCACAGCACCATCTGACATGAAGAGAGTCTGTGGTCCAGTGGATAGGCCCCCTAGACTAGGCTGGAGAAAACCTTTTGTTCTAGTCCCAGTTTTGCCTCTGACCTTCTGGGTGGCCCTTAGACAAGTGACTTCAATGCTTTGTGCCCGTTTCACTTCCCATCCTTTGTTGGTCTTGTCCATTTAGACTGTAAGCTCTTTGGGGCAAAGACTGTCTCATACTATGTGCCCATGTTGGTTGGGTCCATTAAGCTCTACTGTAATATATAATAATAATAATAAATGCAACCCACCTCCCAGCTGCTATATCTGTAGGCAGTGAATTGTTATAAAAGATCTGGCAGGTCCAACCCCTTAGAGCCTAGTGCAGAATTGTTTCCCTTAAAGAACATTTCACTTGTAGGACTCCATGACAAGAAATCACCTTTTAGTGCTTGTTTTTTGGTGATTTGTCATCACTGGAATGTGCTTAGATTGATGTCTAGGATCTGAGAACTTGCAGATTGTATATCAATCACTTACCATAAAATACTGCCGCTGTTCCAACCAAATGTGTCTCCGGTCCAACCCCTCCCTCCCTTGTAGCCCTCCAGCTGAGTAACAAAATGGCAGATAATAGCTACTGCATATTGTGACTGATGCTGTAAATACAGTCTTTAAAAAATCAGGCTTAATAATAGTCTTTTCCTGGCAGTGTATCTTGTTTATATGAATTACAGCAAGCAGGCATTAATTAGGATAATTATATATGGAAAGGGAGCGCTCTCCACTACTGGAAGATGCTGATGGAAAAAACTGGCCACTTTCATCATTGAGATTGATCAGTGACAAAGAAACGCATCTCTGTCTCTCTCTAAGCATTTGTACAATGCTTATCACCGAGGTATCCTTCTGAACCTTTTAAAAGGTACTCACTGCATCAGATAATTAGATGTTTCAATTAACCACGGAGATGAGCACAGGCTGCAGAATTCAGACTCATTCGGGTCTCCAAATTCTGAGGCTGTTCAGATCTGGAGTTTTAAATCTCAGGCCCATCTCTGATCAAGTTACTAAATTTCCCCCCTGGATGTTGAGACATTTGCAAATGCTTCTGCTGGACAGAGAATATCAAATCTAGTAATGGTGAATAATTAACTCTGAGTTCATCATCTTGATCCCAGCCCCTCTCCCTTCCCGCTGCTCTCACTGATACTACCTCTTCAGTCTGGTCATCTGAGCTCCTTCTGTCTCATATCCCAGTAGTCACTAAATCCTCCTGCTGCTCCTCCCACTAAAAACATCAAATTCATCCTCCCCCAGTATGCCAAGCCTTTTCCATCTATCGAAAACACAGCCAAGATCACTTTTTCCCTTTCTTAAATTACCAGCTCTATTTCTGTATTGCCATTCAGTTCAAGCTTCTCATCTTCAGAGCACTCCACAGTACCACTCCTACATCTCTGATCTCATTGCTTCCTACATCCCTCCTGCACTCAGCACTCTGCTCAAGTCTCCTTAACATTTCTTTGTTTCCCTTATTCATTCCTGATTCTGTGCTTTCTTGCAGGCTGCCTTTGTATTTGGAGCTGCCGCCCAATTGACATTTATCAAGCAGCCTCCCTCACCTTCAGATCACTCTGAAATGCTACAGATGGGTCACAGTCAAAATCCAGGATCCAGACACCCCCCAGACTTCGGGGAAGGGGAGCGTCTGAAATCTGAACATGGATCTGGATTTCAGAGTCAGGGCACTTTTTCTATAATGAACAGAAACAAACAGCTCTCAACCCCACCGTCCCGTTGCCCATGGATTCAAAATCTGGATTTGAATTTTACAGTTTAGGCCAATTTCTACTAAAAATCACAGAGCAGAGTTGGGGAAGAACCCAAGGGTCTTGACTCCTATCTGCATCCATTATATCACACTCCCTCCCTGTCATGCTACATCAGTTGCTTAACCTTAAAGACTGATTTACTCTAACACAAGAATATCTAAGGCTCAAATTTTCAGAAGAGTTTAGCACCCACAACCAGGGCCAGATTTTAACCAGAGTTCAGCTCCCATTAGGGTACTTAAATAAATGGCTGGGTCTTCCAAAAGAGCTCAACCTGTTGGGGCCTCAACTCTTTCCAAAGTCAGGTCATAAGTGTCCTCCTGGGGGCTGCTGGGTACCAAGCACTGTGGGAAATCTGTTCCCAATCATAAGAGCTGAGCACTTGATCATCTCGCCCTGAGCTCATTTGAACATCTGGCCCTACAATTCCAGATAAAATCAGTAGGGGCTGGAGTTGCTCAGAACCACTACAAGCCAAGCCCAATGGCTTGAAGTCAGTGGAAAGTGCACATGCATGCAGAGGTGAATTTCAGGCAAAGATCCAAAAAGATGAATCCAAAGACCCAAAAAGCTGGCAAGTTGCTGCAAAAACATTAGATTCTTCCCTTCTCTCCTCTTTTCTTTATTTTATTTCTTTTAATATTTTATGACGGGTTGAATTAAAACTTTAAACTTTTAACTCCATGAGTTGGTGTGTGAAGGCTCTTTCCCAGCTGAAATTGTCGTTGTTTTGACATCTCCACTGATGCTTGTAAAATGACCTGGTATGGCTCTTCCTTTAGAAATACCAATTTTCAGGATTTAAAGGGGCAATGTCAAGTTTGTTAGGCCTCAAAATTAACACACTTGGTCAGGTAGCAAGTTAGTAGTAGTTAAGTGGAATTACTTTTTAAAAAAGCAAAATATATTTTTAAAAAATTGAGATACCAAATAATTAACAGAAAATGTGTGGACTTTGCATAAAAAATAAATATGTCTTAATGAAGAAGACCATATCTGGAATCTGTATTCAGTTTTGGGGACCAGAAAGATATAGGCAAGCTGTATTCAGAGAAAAGCAATTCAGATTTAAGAGCTCATTTCAGAGAAGAGCAACAAAAATGATTGGGAACTGAGGCAATTGACTGATGAGGAAAGTTTTAAAAGAAAAAACTGTATGGCTTGGTTAATGCCATCTGCAGTGGAGGACACAATAGCCTATGAATATTTGAAGTATGTAATCGTTGAAGTTGCAGAGGTAATATTTGAGGTAGTACACTGGGGTTTAATTAAAAGTAATTGGATGAAATTAATAATGGGAAAACATCGGCTGAATATCAAGGGGAAGAAAACCCTGACAGTGAGAGATCTATCGAGCTGCATTGATGTCTGGCAAGGGCAGTCCCATCAGCTAGGGCATAAATTGTAGACTGGACATGTACTACTATAGGAGATTTGCAAAGGCCAGCTGCGTGCCTAAATCCCACTGACTTTCGGTGAGGAATGTCAATGAGAGCTGGGTAATAACTGCCCTTTGTGCCTTTGAAAATCTCTCCCATAGTGAACAATTCTGCGTTGGCAGGGGATGGGTGAGTTGGTCCCGTAATTCATTTCCTTCAGCAACATCTATGATTCGGTACCTGCCAGAACTTGTGGTTAGTCCCGCATATTTCTGTTTCTCCTGCACAGTTGATGAGCTCAGTGACATCTCAGGGCCTGATCTTGCTCTCCTTCCTCAGGTCCATAGACTTTTTTTCTTTGTAAGGAATGCAGGATGGGGGTCTAAAGCAACTGTGGGGACCTCCTCTGAGTCGAATTTCTGTTTCACCAGGTTCTAATTAACTGAAGCAAGAAGTGTAGTTTCAGGGAAAGCGCTACTTAAAAGCATACCAGTACAGTAACTATTTCTCACCAGGGCCTGGTAAGTACAGGTGAGTCTCACCTTACGCTGGGGTTACGTTCCGCTGTCAGCGCATAAAGCGAAAATCGTGTATAGTCAAAATTACATTGAGTGTAATGGTGGGCAGAATCGCCTGCACTACAGCTACAGTATTTAAATTGTTACTTTTGTCTTTTTGTTGTTGTTTTTGCCGACTGTGCAAAGCTGAATTCGCGCATGTTAAATGCGCGTAAGATGAGACTCACCAGTAAATGGAAAGTGTGTCTCTAGACCAGGGGAGAGAAGATGATAAAGACTCCATTCCCTTGCATGCTGTGTACTCATTGACACCTGTGCAGGCTCAGACCAATAGTAGCGTCTTATATGCACTTTGACTAGGTATAAAGGAATACCCAAATTTGCAGGCTCCCTTCTGCCTTGTCTCACTTTTCTTGTTAGGGAGAGAGTAGGTTATGTTGAATGCTGCTTATCATCATCAGTACTGTCCTTTAAAGAGGAAAGCTTCTTTGAACAATGCAGGAATGATCATCGTCCTACACTGAATAACCCAAGGTATCTCTAGATGCCAGGAGAATCCTTAGACATAAGCTATGAAAACATTGTAAGGAGTTTTTACCATTAGCTAGGTGTGGGTTGGAACCAAAACCTATCTCATTGTAATGGGCCATCGCAAAAGTTCTGCACCTGTTGAACTCCAGACCCAGATTGGGTGGCTCAGTCCCACCTCTCCCTTGCCCACTCTGCTCTCTTCTCTCTTTGAATCTATTGGCACTTTAGCCAGCAACCCCAGAATGCTGCCAAATTTCTAGAAATGACTTGGGTGTGGTGGTGGGAACAGGACTTATAATGCTTGTTCTGTGTCTGTTTAAGATTATGAGAGGGAGGGAGAATATTTCTGGTGTATTTATTTATTCATTGACCCATTCATCTCGCAAGCTGGAGTTGGCTTTGTGGTCTTCTTCTTCTTAGCGTATGCACAACATGTCTCCAGTGGCACGTGACTAGGATACATCACCAAATTTGGTCCACTGGTTGGATCATTAGCTTTCCCGGCCCAGGCCGGATACTGATGGGGAGTGCGACGTTAGCGGTGGTCCATGCCCCCTGGCTTTGTGGTTAGTGCTGTGCTTGGAGTAATAGACCTTCAAGGAGAAATCCTGCTTCTTCTCTAGTCCAGGTGTGCAAGGCCTGGACTATAAGTATGCTTGGAAGGATAATTTTTTTATCAGTAAATGTCAGTAAACATCAGTTTCACCATATACACAAGCTGACAAAAAATACTTCCATCGATAAAAATTGAAGTGTACAGATAGGCAAAGTAAGGAAAATGCTGCTTGAGAACTTACCAGAGTTGGATATAAGTATATTTAAATGATTATAAAGCTTCATCTTTGTGAATCTCAATGTCTACCATCATTAAATAATTATTGTCTGAACCCCTCCCAATTGCCCACAACTGTGAAAATTTAAATCAATAAAAATTAAAAAAAAATGCTTAAAAATAAACTTTGATATTCTCAGTCGACATTATAAAAAAAATATATTTCTTCTTCGAGTGCTTGCTCATATCCATTCCATTAGGTGTGTGCGCGCCGCGTGCACGATCGTCGGAAGATTTTCTACCCTAGCAACACCGGCGGGTCGGCTGTGGAGCCCCCTAGAGTGGCGCCTTCATGGCGCTGAATATATACCCCAGCCGACCCGGCGCCCCCTCAGTTCCTTCTTACCGCCCCTGACGGTCGTTGGAACTGTGGAGCGCGGCATAGCTGTTCTCCACTCTCCCTAGCTTAGTTAGTTATTCGCAGTTGTAGTTATAGTTATAGTTCTAGTGTTTGTAGTTTAATAGTTAAATAGTTTTTAAAGTTGTTAGATTTGTTATAATAGTCCAGGGGACTAAGGGGGTCGTCGCCCCCTTTCTCCCCCGGCCGCGGGCCCGGGCTCATGCCCAGAGCTCCCGGCTTCAAGCAGTGCGCCTCCTGCGCTAAACCTATGCCCACGAGCGACCCGCACGACTCCTGTCTGAAGTGCCTGGGAGAGTCCCACCAAACAGATAAGTGCAAGATCTGTAAGGCCTTCAGACCAAGGACCAAGAAAGAGCGGGACTTTCGGCTCCGGCAACTCCTGATGGAGGCGGCACTTAGCCCGGACACTCCTTCTACGAGCCAGGCCCAGGCACCTAGCGCCTCGGTGCGCAGTGCCCCAGCAGCACCGGCAATGCCGACAACGCGGGCGGTGTCGGACAAACCTCCCCGGCACCGGACCTCGTCGGCACCGCAGCAGGCACCTCGGCGCCGGTCATTATCCCCGGGGCATAAAAAAGCCCATAAGACGGGGACCTCTGTACCGAAGACGCCGGCTCCCCCAGTGCCGGGGGTAGAGCCGAGTGCGCCGGTGGAGCACCGGAAACAGGTGCCTCCAGCACTGTCGACTCCGGCACCGAGGCCGTTGAGTCCGGTGCAGATAGCGTCTCCACCGAGACCGGCAGTAATACAACTCCCGTCGACTCCGGAGACCTTCGTGGCGGCGAGAGACTTGATAGCTCTCACGGAGCCGGCACCGCCTCAACCACTGGCACCGACGGCACCGTTGACCCGCCCGGTCCAGTCAAGGGGGAAATCTGCCTTGATGCGCCCTCCATCACAAGGGCTGGAACCTCGGCACCGGTCCAGGTCCAGAAGCAGGTCCCCACGCCGCTCGCAGTCCCGGCACCGAATATCACCTCGGCACCGGTCGTACTCGCGGCCAAGATCTTCGTCGCGGCACCGGTCTACGTCTCGGCACTGCTATGATCGTCGGCACCGATCAACGTCGAGACGTAGTTCTCGGCACCGCTACGGTCGACGCTCGACGTCGAGAGGCCGCTCCCGGCACCGGGCATACTCCAGGTCCTCGTCGAGGTCCAGATCCGGCTCCCGGCACCGACGAGGTCATCGGCACCGATCGCGGTCCCGGCACCGTTCGCCGGCACCGCGCAGAGATAGATCATCTCCGGACCGGTACCGTGCGGCACCGCAGCCCACGGGGGTCGTTTCATCTCTCTCGGCACCGCCATGGCCGTCAAGATCGGTGTCTCGCTCCTCGGAGGACCTGTCGAGATCGGCATACCCCCCTCAAGGGCAAGCCGAGGAACGGAACTTGGGCCATTGGCAGGAGATGGCAGAGGACCACTCTCATGGACCATCTCACTGGTCATTTTGGACCCCGTGGGCGTACCACCAGGAGCAAGGGGCTCCAATACCATCGACCTCTCGCTCGGGTCACTCGGTTAGAAGGGGCCCAGAATCCACCATCTCTCGGCCTCCGCCAGGGGGCATGGAGGCTTCCGTGTCCACGCCACCTGACACCATAGACCCGAGTACAGGTGATGCTCCGGCCCAAGAGCAGGGGGATCAGGACCCCCCCTTGGATCCAGTACCACCAGAGGCGTCTTCCTCCTCCTCTCCGGATGAGGCAGTGGCGGGCACTTCATGTACGGGTCCCCCTCCGATAGATCTTCGGGCTCACCAGGATCTCCTGCGTAGGATGGCCCGAAATATGGACCTGCAGGCGGAGGAGATAGTGGAAGTACAGGACCCTATCGTGAACATCCTCGGAGCGGATGCCCCATCGAGGGTGGCGCTACCCCTGATCCGCACGATACAAACCAATGCGGATACGATATGGCAAACTCCTGCCTCTATCCCACCCACAGCGAGAGGGGTGGAAAGGAAGTACTTTGTCCCGTCTAAGGACTACGGGTACTTGTATACCCACCCCCAACCGTGTTCACTGGTGGTGGAATCAGTGAACGCACGAGAGCGCCACGGCCAGCAGGCTGCAGCGCCTAAATCAAAAGAGGCTAAGCGGCTCGATTTGTTTGGCCGTAAGGTTTACTCAGCCGGAGGGCTGCAACTTAGAGCGGCGAACCAACAGGCGCTATTGAGCCGTTACAATTTTAACTCCTGGAACTCTATGGGGAAGTTTAAGGAGTTGATTCCCCAAGAGTCCAGGGAAGAGTTTGGAGCCATGGTAGAGGAGGGTAAGAAGGTGGCTCGGACCTCCTTGCAGGCCTCCTTGGACATAGCAGACTCAGCTGCGAGGACCCTGGCTTCGGGTATCGCTATGCGGAGGATCTCCTGGCTTCAAGTTTCGGGTTTGCCTCCGGAGCTACAGCAAACCCTACAGGATCTGCCCTTTGAGGGACATGGATTGTTCTCGGACAAGACGGACTCTCGCCTGCAGAGCCTCAAGGACTCGAGAACAATCATGCGCTCCCTGGGGATGCATGTTGTGGGCCCTCAGCGCAGACCATTTAGGCCGCAGCCTCAGCGCTTCTACCCCCCCCCGCCTCGTCAGAGACAGGACTCGACCCGGAGGCGAGGGCGAGGTGGTAGAAGAAGGTGGGCCGGCCCTCAACCCGGCCAGAACCAAGGGCCACCTAGACCACCTTCAGGCCCCAGGCAGAACTTTTGAAGGTGCGGTCGAGGACGGCGCCCCAGTCATCCCCCAGGATCCAGCCCCCTCCTTTCGGGATCGTCTCTCCCACTTCCATCGTGCTTGGTCCCTTATAACTTCGGACCGTTGGGTCCTCCGCACAGTGGAGAGGGGATACACTATCCAGTTTTCTTCTATCCCCCCCTCTCACCCCCCTTCCCCGTCCCTCTTCAGGGACCCTTCTCACGAGCAACTTCTTATACAGGAGGTTTCCACGCTCCTTGCTATGGGGGCCATAGAGGAGGTTCCAGTAGAGTTAAGGGGCAGGGGATTTTATTCCCGTTACTTCCTGATCCCCAAGTCCAAAGGAGGTCTGCGGCCCATCTTGGACTTGCGCGGACTCAACAAATTCGTAGTAAAGTTGAAGTTCCGCATGGTCTCTTTGGGGGCCATTATCCCTTCCCTCGATCCTGGAGACTGGTTCGCCGCCCTCGACATGAAAGACGCATACTTTCACATCTCAATTTACCCACCTCACAGACGCTTCCTGCGATTCGTGGTAAACATGGTGCACTACCAATTTGCAGTCCTTCCCTTCGGCCTATCCTCGGCCCCAAGAGTGTTCACGAAATGTATGGCTGTCGTGGCAGCGTACCTTCGTCGGCAAGGGATACAGGTGTTCCCGTACCTAGACGACTGGCTGGTACGCGGTCGCACCAAGGAGCAAGTTCAAGCTCACGTCCACATAATAGTGCACACATTCAACGAGTTGGGCATCCTACTCAACAAGGACAAATCCACTCTAGAACCTACCCAGAGAATAGAATTCATAGGCGCAGTTCTAGACTCCAGACGTGCACAAGCCATCCTGCCAGACAACCGATTTGGCACCATCACGAGCCTCATTCAAGGGCTCCAGGCGTTCCCAACTACCACGGTGAGGTCGTGCCTTACCCTGCTGGGTCACATGGCCTCCTGCACGTACGTAACCAGGCATGCCAGACTTCGGCTTCGCCCACTCCAGACCTGGGTGTCGTCAATATATCGACCAAATCGGGACAGCCTGAACATGGTGGTCACGGTCCCGATCTCGGTCCTGACCTCCCTCACCTGGTGGCTAGATCACAATGTGGTCTGCGAGGGGATGCCATTTCACGCCCCACAACCCTCTCTGCACCTGGTCACAGACGCTTCATCTCTGGGTTGGGGCGCCCATCTCAACGAACACCATACCCAGGGCCTGTGGACTGCACCCCAGCTAGCCCTGCACATCAATGTTCGGGAACTGATGGCGGTGCGCCTGGCGTGCCAGGCATTTCTCAACCTCCTACGTGGCCGATGTGTGTTAGTTCTCATCGACAACACCACGGCCATGTTTTACATCAACAAGCAAGGAGGAGCATGTTCGTCAATTCTATGCCAAGAGGCCATTCGCCTGTGGGACTTCTGCATCGCCCACTCAATCCATCTCACGGCATCGTTCCTCCCTGGAGTCCAGAACACTCTAGCGGACCGACTCAGCAGGTCCTTCCAGACGCACGAGTGGTCTATCCGTCCGGACATCATACATTCCATCTTCCAAAAGTGGGGGTTTCCCCAGATAGACCTGTTTGCATCTCGAGACAACAGGAAGTGCCACGTGTTCTGCTCCCTACAAGGTCGAGCTCCGGGCTCCCTCTCGGATGCGTTTCTCCTTCCCTGGAAAGACCACCTGTTTTATGCCTTCCCTCCGTTTCCTCTGGTCCACAAGGTACTGTTAAAATTGCGCAGAGACCAGGCACGGGTAATTCTGGTCGCTCCAGCGTGGCCGAGACAACATTGGTACACCACACTGTTGGAACTCTCGGTTCAGACACCGATCCCGCTTCCGTTGGGTCCGGATCTCATCTCTCAGGACCACGGCCGGCTGCGTCACCCCGACCTGCAATCACTCCACCTCACGGCGTGGCTGCTCCATGGTTCACCCAGGCAGAGCAGCAATGCTCACACTCTGTCCAACAGATTCTGCTGAGCAGTAGGAAGCCCTCAACACGCACCACATACCTGGCCAAGTGGAAGCGGTTCTCCTGTTGGTGCGAACAACGAGCCATGTCCCCGTTGCAGGCATCCATTCCTCTCATTTTGGAATATCTCCTCTCCCTAAAACAGCAGGGGTTGGCGATATCTTCAATTAGAGTTCACCTGGCCGCTATATCGGCCTTTCACCCAGGGGAACTCGCGTCCTCGGTATTCTCTAACCCGATGGTCGTTAGATTCCTCAAGGGCTTAGACTGGATGTACCCACAACAACGTCAGCCCGTTCAGACGTGGGACCTCAACCTGGTTCTCTCCAAGCTCACAGGTCCTCCATTCGAGCCACTGGCCACCTGTTCACTTTTGTACCTATCCTGGAAGACAGCCTTCCTTGTAGCCATCACCTCAGCAAGGCGCGTTTCTGAACTCAGGGCGCTTACATCCGAGCCCCCTTATACAGTTTTCCATAAGGATAAAGTGCAGCTTCGTCCACATCCTGCCTTTCTCCCTAAGGTGGTTTCTCCTTTTCATATCAACCAGGACATCTTTCTCCCGGTCTTTCATCCCAAACCACATGCCACTCGCCAGGATCAACGTTTGCATTCCCTGGACGTACGAAGGGCCCTGGCCTTCTATATTGACCGCACAAAGCACTTTAGAAAGACGACGCAACTCTTCGTTGCAGTGGCCGACCGAATGAAAGGCTCACCGGTCTCCTCACAACGCCTATCCTCCTGGATTACGTCTTGCATCCGGACTTGCTATGACCTGGCAGGTGTCTCAGCACCGCACCTCACCGCTCACTCCACGAGGGCCCAGGCTTCCTCGACGGCTTTCCTGGCACAAGTTCCGATCCAGGACATTTGTAGAGCAGCGGTTTGGTCATCAGTCCACACATTTACAGCTCACTATGCACTAGTGCAGCAGTCCAGAGACGATGCTGCTTTCGGATCAGCGGTTTTGCACACAGCAATGTCTCACTCCGACCCCACCACCTAAGTTGGGCTTGGGAATCACCTAATGGAATGGATATGAGCAAGCACTCGAAGAAGAAAAGACGGTTACTCACCGTTGTAACTGTTGTTCTTCGAGATGTGTTGCTCATATCCATTCCAAACCCGCCCCCCGTCCCCACTGTCGGAGTAGCCGGCAAGAAGGAACTGAGGGGGCGCCGGGTCGGCTGGGGTATATATTCAGCGCCATGAAGGCGCCACTCTAGGGGGCTCCACAGCCGACCCGCCGGTGTTGCTAGGGTAGAAAATCTTCCGACGATCGTGCACGCGGCGCGCACACACCTAATGGAATGGATATGAGCAACACATCTCGAAGAACAACAGTTACAACGGTGAGTAACCGTCTTATATTGAATTCTACCACTATAGTGGAACTGCCAGGGTTTCCCTGTGAGTTCCAGAGATGCTATACAAAGAGACTGCATCCAGAGCAGTGCTTAAGGGTAGCGTAGTCTGCAGTAGCAGTGTGGCCATTGGCCATCCGGACCATGACCTACACAACTCCTTTGCCCAAAAACCTCATGTAAGACAAACGTATCCCTGACCATTACCAGTGTAGCAGTTGTTGGGTGACAGCAGAGGTACTCTGCAGGCCAAGAGGAGAATTTAATTCCCACTTCCTTTTTGTGTGTCACCGCCACAAAGCCTGTGTACTGAAGTTTCCTGTTGGGTGGTAAGGATTCCATCCGAGGAGCTCAGAGGTGAGAGAGGGAAAAAATGAATGATTAATTCAACTGAGTTTCATTGGCACTGCACAAGCAACCTGGGGAGAGGAAAATCTAGTTCTGTTTGATTCTGTAGACCTCCACATGCCTCTCTCCTGACAGCAGCGTATCAGATTAAAAATACTACACACCGTGCTGGAATGATCACACCTTCAGGGTCTCACGTGGCTGTTAGATGATGTGTGGAATCAGTAGATTTATACAAATAAGTATTTTTTAAACATCAAAGTTACCATGAGTTAGTGGCTCCATGGACCTGAGTCCAGACATGTGAGTCTGGATGTTGGCTCAGTTTTGCAGCTGTTTTGATCTGGGGGTCTTGGTTATATGGACCAGCTGTGAAATCTGGACTTTTCCATAATTGGGGGTGGAGGGTGGGGAAGAGGACCCTTTCAGACATGGTTTTAGTTCAGGCCTATTTCTGCTAATTAGCTGACCAATTGCAGCAGCTTCTGTAGCCTAACTGGAAAATTGCTGTTTTGGAACTTGTGAACATTTGGTTTATTTTCAGACCCTTGGGCAGTCTCATCTTGTTAACCCCTATGGGTCATTTAGTTCCAATAAAATCCCTGCACCAAGGTCCCTGTTGCTTTTATCATTTGAGAAGGATAAATCACCGGTTGCGTGGAGTTGTCTTTTATGGGTGGTATGATTTCGGTTGGTTTGTCCTAACCATCTCTACCACATTCTGTATGGTAAGGAAACCAATTAGAACGGCTAAACTAAAATAAGGTCATTCAGAATGCAAGTGCACGTTTGCTCTCGTATGCACGACATAATTCAGAAGGATTCTGATCACTGGTGTCTGTGTGTATTCAGCCATGGAGCTGTTACAAAATGGCACCCCAAGTGGGATTTGAACTACATTGAACCTCAAGCACTTGGGACTGGCTTACCTAATAGGAAGAATATGTAATACACTGGCTGTCTCATCACTCAGTAGAGTTACAAAACTCAGAACGTCTGATTCTGATCTCACTTCCAACCATGTAACTCTATTGACTTCATTAGAGTTTCTTCTGATTTTAACACAGGTGTAGTCAAGATCAGAATTGGAACCCATAGCTCTCCTTCAAGTTTTGGTTGCATTAATAGAGTTAATCTGTTCACTACTCTGGCCCAAGTCCCTGTAAATGATATGACAGGGTACTACAATTTCAGTCTCTTTTGCAAGTTCCTTACTCCTTAATACTTGTGAATTTAATTATGACTTTCATTAGCATGAATTTGCATTTAGCAGGGACGTAATTACCCTTGTTAAGGGAGACCTGTTGGTATCTTGTTTCCAAAATGTCTCTAAATCTTGCAAGTTAAAGCCTCTCATTTGTTGTGCACTTGCTAAGGGGTTCAATATAATCACTCTCAGCTCAATCAAAACAAAATTTCAGTTGGTTAATCATGAGGAAATCTTTAAAATAGGAAAAAATGGGACCTCTCCTAGTTACAGTGGTGGAACCCAGTGCCCTCACAGTTAAATGTGGGCAGATGGCTTTATTAAGAAGGAGGAAGTAACTGGAAAGAACATGCATTTTTTTTTCCATCCCTTTCGTATGTTCTTCTAATTATTTTATATGCCTGTGTTGTCTTCTGAGGTAACTTAGCCAGCACTGCTGAACAATCACTGCAGAACAAATATCTACTAAGTAGCTAACATTTGGTATTCTGGTGGTCCCATTGGTGCTGTCTTCAAGTACTGCCTATGCCCTACATTCAGACAATGCCAAGCCTTGATTGCATGTTTGCACTTGATGGATGAGCCAGCCCTTGGCTGCTCTTGCTCCTCTGGAACACGGTGCTCTCAAGAGCACAGCCTTCGGTTATTTTTTATTTTTTTCCCCTTGCCCTTGTTGTTCCTTCCTGTTTGACGAAGCTTATAATAGGCCGGGATAATTAAATAAACTGATTCCGTAATCCAAAGAGAATGAGAATACATGTCACGTTTTTTAAGAGTCATGCAAAATGACATTTTTATTGTGCTTTGCTCTGAGCCAGGAACGGTGTTCGGCCTGTAAACCAGACAAATTCAATTTGTCACCCACGCTTTTTTTTTTTAAAAAAAAAATGCATTAAAAAAAAAAAAAAGCTGCAGTGGAATCAATCTGCTGTTGTATCAGCATTATTCCAAAAGCTTTTATTTGTTTTTATTTCAGATTCCCTCCCCCTCCCTTTGCAGTTCTTAGAACCAGGAACCATTCCAGCTCCTACTGAAGTCAATGGCAGAAATCCCACTGATTGCAGGAGCTACAAGCTGTCATATGAGATTGGTACCTTGTACCCATCCTTTGCTCTTTACGCACTTCTCAGAAGGCTGGGGTCCAATGTCAGATACACTATAACTCTGGAGTAAGTCCAGTGAAGCGGAGTGGGCTTTGGGTCATGTGCTTACAGGGCTGCCTGATTTGTGAGAGCTAGAAAAGTAAAGGAGAATCTCAAATTTAAAAAACTTCTCACCACTTCTCAGCAAAGTATTTAGTGAGGTCTCATGCTGGTAAGATTTTTTCCATTACTCCAGGGATATTAACTAGTAAACTATGACGTGATCAGAACAAAACTACACCCTGGGGCAGGGCAGGGCAGGGGGAGAGAGAACAAAGTACATTCATAATTCAGTAACCTTGATTGCGTGTGTGTATCTGTCACTTACTACATCACAAAATTTCATTATGTGCAATGTGCCTCCCAGTCAGTGTGTGAATTACAGGGATACAGGCAAAAAAAACCACTTTTCTCTCTCTGTGTTTTACCTTCTGTTGTTGTTACAAGCAACACCTAAAATTACTGTAGCTGAAAGATTAGAAAGAACAACTATTTCCCCATGTTTCAGTTTTTCGTGTATTGTTTGACCCTACTTTGTGTGTAGTCGTGTCAGAGGGTAACTTGCCCTCTGAGTTAATCAGGGGCTCAGCTTACCTCTGCCAGGCTCCACAAAGGGAACCCAGGAAGAATGCTCCTTGGGTGGGATAGGCTCTGCAAGGGAGGAGCTCTGAATGCTGACTTCAGCAAAACCTAGCCCTATGGCGGGACTTTGCCACGTAGCAGCAGAAGCCCCAGATGAGAGGAATGATATGCTGTTCTGAGGAAGGGTTGTTGTGGTTTGACCACTGGGGGTTAATTCAGCCCTCTTCCCTCTTGACCTAGAGATGCTGAGGTGGAGCCCTGTTTGTATGATGATCTACCATTGGGTTAAATAAACTAGACAGACCCCTGATGGGGTACTGTTCAATATACATAAGCTTCATGGGACTTACTGAAAGCTCACTAGAGGAAACTGAGTCAGATATTATGGTGATGCTGCACTGGGCTGCCAGGGGGTGCTTCAGGGGTGAGGGCCCCCACCACAAGTCAGTTTCACTATTTCCCTGTAGCCAATTAGTCAGTTTCCCATATTGTTTGTGTGGATCTTGACTCAGATCCTCAATTATTTAAGTGCTTAACTCCTATTGAAATCAATGGGAGTCTTGCGTCTAAATACCTTTGAGGATATGGGCCTTCAGGCATAATAGTGGCCTAGAAAGGAAAAAATAGGAAAATGACACTGTAAAATTACACACACAAATGATATGGGGACACCTGAAACTACTTTTAAATCATTTATTTTTAAATTATCTAGATTTCAAGTTGACAGTGTCTCTTAATGATACTCCATGGTATATTTCAGCTCCAAAATGTGAACGTTTGAGAAAGTTCTGATGTATTCAAAGCGTGGGGTTATTGTGGAAACACATATGCCATCTTAATATAGAGTTTGCTGTTGCTCTGCCATGGCTGTGTATGCATATTTATATTTCATGTGGTGGGGCTGATACTAAACCGCATTTGTCTTGCATCTTTGCCAGTCTCACCAGAACTCTCCCCACTGATCTACTTCTCCTGAACCTACTACTAATGCAGTATTCCAAGCCTCTGAGTAAATTTAGACTGCTGAACCTTGGAGCTGTGGCTGACTGTGAACTCCAGAGAACCTCAGGGTCAGGATTTGCCCCATGAAAGCCAAATGGTAGAGGCAGCTCCACTGTGAGATTCATAGATTCTAGGACTGGAAGGGACCTCGAGAGGTCATCGAGTCCAGTCCCCTGCCCGCATAGCAGGACCAAATACTGTCTAGACCATCCCTGATAGACATTTATCTAACCTACTCTTAAATATCTCCAGAGATGGAGATTCCACAACCTCCCTAGGCAATTTATTCCAGTGTTTAACCACCCTGACAGTTAGGAACTTTTTCCTAATGTCCAACCTAAACCTCCCTTGCTGCAGTTTAAACCCATTGCTTCTTGTTCTATCCTTAGAGGCTAAGGTGACAAGTTTTCTCCCTCCTCCTTATGACACCCTTTTAGATACCTGAAAACTGCTATCATGTCCCCTCTCAGTCTTCTCTCTTCCAAACTAAACAAACCCAATTCTTTCAGCCTTCCTTCATAGGTCATGTTCTCAAGACCTTTAATCATTCTTGTTGCTCTTCTCTGGACTCTATCCAATTTCTCCACATCTTTCTTGAAATGCGATGCCCAGAACTGGACACAATACTCCAGCTGAGGCCTAACCAGAGCAGAGTAGAGCGGAAGAATGACTTCTCGTGTCTTGCTCACAACACACCTGTTAATACAGCCCAGAATCACGTTTGTTTTTTTTGCAACAGCATCACCCTGTTGACTCATATTTAGCTTGTGGTCCACTATAACCCCTAGATCCCTTTTTGCTATACTCCTTCCTAGACAGTCTCTTCCCATTCTGTATGTGTGAAACTGATTTTTCCTTCCTAAGTGGAGCACTTTGCATTTGTCTTTGTTAAACTTCATCCTGTTTACCTCAGACCGTTTCTCCAATTTGTCCTTCCAGTCCTAGAATCTATGAATCTCACAGTGGAGCTGCCTCTACCATTATGACCCTGTCCTCCAAAGCAGTTGCAATCCCTCTCAGTTTGGTATCATCCGCAAACTTAATAAGCGTACTTTCTATGCCAATATCTAAGTCGTTAATGAAGATATTGAACAGAGCCGGTCCCAAAACAGACCCCTGCGGAACCCCACTTGTTATGCCTTTCCAGCAGGATTGGGAACCATTAATAACAACTCTCTGAGTACGGTTATCCAGCCGGTTATGCACCCACCTTATAGTAGCCCCATCTAAATTGTATTTGCCTAGTTTATCGATAAGAATATAGATGGAAAGACAAGTGACTGAAAATGACTGAATGGCCGAACATTTAAATGCTGTATCTGCTTTCCGGAAACAGAGACTAGTCACTCTCGAAAGATGTATTTATTGCATAATACAGTTTAACCGCTCCACAGCAGTTTTATAGTCCATCATGAGAGATTAGCCAGTGTGTTGCATGATAGGTTGCTCTCTACTCTCTGAGCAAAGGCTGCCACTTTGTACCCTCTAGGCAGTGCCATTTCAGTGATGGGCGAGAGATTTCATGTACATCAGGGGTGAAATCTTGGCCAGGCTGAAGCCAAAGGGAGTTTTGCCACTGACATCGGTGGGGCTAGGATCATGGTCCCTAAAGTGTTGTAGGTATTGTTACATTCATGGCTCCTTCTTGTGGATAGTATCCCACCTAAAAATGTATCTTCTTAGCCTCTTCACTCTGTGCCTTCTGCTGTCTGCACATCCGTCCTCCTGGGCTGGCGAAGAGAGTCTAAGTGATGTCTGTTATTTGGAAGAGGAGATTAGGTGGTAATATCAGAAAAAAGGCAGATTTACAAGGAAGAGACAAGCATTAGCAGCAAGTAACCTGGGGCAATTTTGCAACCCCCTATTAAGCAAGTAGTTCTTGTTCACAAATTAAAATAAATGAGACTCCGAAAGGGTTTGTTGGATCCAGGCACTTTGGCTGTGTGCCCATGTGAAGATAGAGAAAACTTAAGCACACCAAAAACTACAGAGGATTAAAAACCTTTCTACCTTGTCAGTTTTGCCATAACTATCTAAACTCTAACACAGTACATCTAAAATCTGGCATAATTATCTAAGGCCAGATTATTTAAACACTTATATAATCTTCCTACAACTGAGCAAATGTATTGCCTTGGGAACAGAGGTTAAGCTATGATAACATTTCTCCATCTGCAGAGCTGCATGTAGTTCTGGAAAAATACAGGGGAGCGGGGAGTTCATCACATTTTTCAAGGGTATGTACTGTGTCATATAGCAACTGTCACATTGAATCACCATGGGAATGTTGTGGCTACACAGGCCAATCCAACTTTAGCACTATCTGTGAACACAGAGCAATCCATGTATACTTCTTTGGTTGGTGATATTCTGTATGGGAATGGATGCTTGTGCCTTTTTTGGACAGGAGGCTTTTAGTGCAGTGCAAGAATCTAGCCAGTGGCCTTAACCATCAGATCCCTATAGGTGGGTGGTGCATAGATTGGACGGCCAGGAAGGACTTTCTGATCATCTAGTCTGCACTCCTGCATAAGACAGGCCACAAGACTTCCTGAATTAATTCCTTCTTCCAGCCCAAAAGCTGTGGATTGAACTAGAGCATCTCTGATAGAAAACCATCCAGTTTTGATTTAAAAACTGCCAGAGATGGAGAATCCACCACAACCCTTGGTAACTTGTCCCCATGGTTAATTACCCTCCCCATGAATAATGTGTGACTTATTTGTAGTTAGAATTTATCTAGCTTCAACTTCCAGTCAATGGATCTTGTCATAACTTTATCTGCTACATTAAAGAACCCTCTATTATCAAATTTCTGTTCCCCATGTTGGTTATATAGATTGTGATCAAGTCACCCCCAACCATTCTCTTTGTTGGCGGGTTATGTTTCCTGTAGAGATGGGGAAGGAAATGAGGAGACTTAGTTGTTCAATATCTGAAATATTTGAACGTTAGAAAATGGTTTGTAAGGAAGAACTTTGAACAAAGGCTTAATTTATATAAGTGTTCATGGAGTGAGGTTGTGTTTTCTTTTCTTGTATGGAATCCCACAATGTGGCCGTTCACTTGCGTGATGAACCAAAACCTCGGGCTGAGATCTGCTGCCATAGAAAAACTGTTCTGCGTCACTTTGGGAAAACACTCAGTGAAAGGACAAAAAATGAGAAGCTCAGTGAAGGGAGTAATGTGGGGGGGAACAGGAAACCAGAGTGAAGGAAGCAGTAAAAGCAAAGAGCAAGTCCAAAATACGCATCACAAAAAAGATGTGAGGCAGGGGAAACAAACATTGAACAGAGTTCTGTTTTCAGTATTCCTTTATTATTTGTGGTGCTTAGGTGCCCCAGTCATGGACCAGGACCCCATTGTGCTAGGTGCTGTACAAACACAAAAGAACTATCCTGGCCTCAAAGCAGGTGGAGACAGATCAGGGAGGACAAGGAAGCCATTAAGGACTCTAATGCTTAACTAAAGAGCCTGATTGTTAGAAGCATTGAGCCCATTAATGAGTTTAGGTGCTCAGCACTTCTCAGGATCATTATTGTATGATGGTAGTGACTAGTGGTCCCAATCACAGACTGCGTCTCCATTGTGTTAGCCGCTCTATATACATTTCAACACATTCAGATTAGGCATAAAACACACACAAAATTTAACAGTGAGGACAAGCTACCAAGGGAAGTGGCTGGTTAAAGACTGTGGCCTATGACAGATCATTGAGATGGCCCAATAGTCCCTTCTGGCATTAAACCCTCTGAAAACAGATATCAGGACTCCATTGTGCTAGGCTCTATACCAGAGGTTCTCAGACTTCATTGTACCTCAGACTTCAAGTTATTACATGACCCAGGGAGGGGGGACCGAAGCCTGAGCCCAGGGCCAAAACCCGAGCCCCACCGTCCCGGGCAGGAGGGCCAGAGCCGAAGCCCTTGGGCTTTGGCTTTGTTCCTGGGCCGTGGGGCTCTGGGTTTGGCTTTGGCCCCAGTCCCAGGCCCCAACACATCTGATCCTGGCCCTGGTGAAACCCTCAGTTTGAGAACCGCTGGTCTATACAAACACTTAGTAAGAGACGGTCCTTGCCCCCAAATGATTACAGTCTAAATATATGATGACAGGCAACAGGTGGGTAAAGCAGACAGGGAAACACAAGTGAAATGATTATAATTAGCATAATAAGCAGCACTTACAGCAGGGGTTCTCAAACTGGGGGTTGGGACCCCTCAGGGGATCACGAGTTGTCAGCCTCCTCCCAAACCCCACTTTGCCTTAAGCATTTATAATGGTGGTATAAATTAAAAACACCTTTTTATATATTTAGGGGGGGGTCACACTCAGAAGCTTGCTGTGTGAAAGGGGTCACAAGTACAAAAGTTTGAGAACCACTGACTTACAGCATTCCAGTTGTCTCATCACTGAGTATATTGTCGACCCCACAGCAGTGGTGAGTGTTAAGCAAGGATTTGATGGAGGTCAATATAACTGTTTGGTGAATTTTTACAGGAAGCTCTTCTAATGCAGAAATGGCACATGGGAGACAGCGCAAAGGATCAGTCTCTAAATTAGATACAGTTAGTTCACTGAGTGTGATGTCAAACATAGGTGCCATTTTGCATGCAGCACTAGATGCTAGAACCTTTCTGTTGCCAGAGGGAAACAGCCTGCCGTAAGGTAGGTTTAAGTGTTCTAGGGAGTCTGATGTTCCTAGGATGTTGAGTGGGATAAAGAAAAAGTAGTTAATTCAGCAAGATTGGATAACAATGCCAAAGGGCAGCAATCAAAACATCTGCTTCTCACTCTGGGTCAAGCAGTTACAGGCAGCTTCCTGACAACTAAGACCTCTCTGGAGTAACATAAGGCTCTCCTCGGAAGCCCATGGAGGGGCGAGCCCGCAGGTAGTGTAACGGAGTACACTGAGGCAGTTACAGCTAGAGTGGCACCTTTGCGACTTCCTGTTTCCGAGAGGCCAGCATTTGTAGGGGATCAAGCTGGGTGGTTTCTCAGTCAGGCAATGACTCACCTGAATCATTACCACTCATGGGAATTAGAGATGGGTGAGACTCATCCAGTCCCTCTGCCTGCCAATGCAAGCTTGTTCTTCAGTGTGCCTCACCCAGTCCTTTGTCCAATCTAATTTGAAGTGCTCCAAGAGGCTGTTCTTCCAGCACTTCCTTTGGGAGTCTGCACCATAAATTAGTAGCTCTTGCTGTCACAAAGTTTCCACTGATATTTAGCCCAAGTTATCCCTTTGCTCCTGGCTCTCCCCTCTGGTACTGCCCTCCATAATTCCTTTCCATTCTTTGTGTTAGCAACCTACAAATATTCTTTAACTGTCATGTCCAGCGTAGTCATTGCTTAGCTGAGCTCTTTGAACTCTGATTTAGATGTTTTAATCTTTGCTCATCACTTCAGCCCCTACTATTTTTTTTTGTCTCCTCTCTGACTTTCCTCCAGTTTGTCATTCTCATTCTAGTAATGTGGTGCCCAGGACTGAATACAATATTCCAGGTATGACTGCACTGAAGCCATTATTGGGTTTGTCTACACTGCATGTGGAGGTGTGATTGTAGCACAGTTAGACATCTCTAATCTAGGTCATTGATAACCAGTGTCCTGCTGGGGAGCCTGGGTAAGTACCCTGATTGCTAGCCTGTGCCACCACATCTACACTACTATTGTTATCTGTACTAGCTAGACTAAAGCTAGCAAGGTATGCTTCTCTATGCTACAATCAGACCTTCACTTGCAGTGTAGACATAGCCATAGAAGGGACAACAGTCACTTCCCTGCTCTTGATGTCTCTGCATCTGCAGCCCAAATCTGCATTGGCCATTTTGCTGCTCTCTTTCTTCTGAATAGATTATACCTATCTATGATGGTCTAGTGTCCATCATTCTCACTAGATGATTAGCTCTATCAGTTAGTCACTTCTTCAGGGTTGTGGATCAGGCCCATCTCTAGTTAATAACTTTAGCAGCAGAGACTCAAGGGTGAAATTCATCCATGCAGTGGGCCAGCACAGTGAATGGGATCGATTTCATGCTTATAGACTAGTTTACTGTGAGTATAAGAGTGTTGTATACTTACTCGTTTCTAATAGTATACAGAGCTGTGGTTCATGGCACTTGCTCATAGGAATGTTCATTCTACTTTGGCTTCTTGTAATGAAGTGTTGGGTGTTTTTTTGTTCTTGTTGCTTGTATTACAATAGCACCTAAGGAACCTTATTAGAGACCAGGGCCCCATTGTGCTAGTCTATATACTAAGACCTAACAAAAAGATAGTCCTGCCTGGAATAGTGCACAGTCTAATTAGAAGGCAAGAGACAATGGGTGTATATACAAGAGAAGCGCAGATGGTTATATGTGCTGCTGTTTTATTATCTTCCCATTTGTGTTTTTCCAGAATTGTTATACATATAAGGATCGATATCGGCCCGATCAATACTGGATTCATTATTCTGTTCGCTTGGTTTGTTTATAATATTTATTACTTCTGAGCATTTGGAGAATAGAAAAACAAATTGTCCCAAATTGTCCATTTCCATGTGTTATTCAACAAGTATTTGTTGATTTTTCTTGTATAGCTTCCAATAAAGGAGAGTATCTTCATTGAAGTGAATAATAGCAGTGTCTGAAAACCAATAGTCTGATCTGATAACACTTCAGGGCTTGTGTGCTATATCTGATTCAGCAGCAAATGCTCGGCTAATCAGTCTCAATTAATTTATACCTTAGGGAGAGAGAAATTACAGCATTCTTTTAATAGCAAATGCTGTTGATTAAAGTATTGACTCATGCATTTAGAAATCAGAACAAAAACCTGCATTTATGGGAAGACAGGAAAAATATAAACTCTCTCTTATTTGTTGTATTTAGCTGTCCCTGTTTTTATGCAGAAAAAATGGATCATAATGTGCCCATTGATCACAAGCCATCTAATCCAGAGTTACCCTAATAAGTGACAATACTGTGTTGGGCTTTTTAGTAGTTGAATCCATTTCATGATCATTTTTAAGGGCGGTGTTAGTATTTCTCTTGATAAACAAGCATACCTCCCATTGACAGTAATGGGGACTGGACACACACATCAGTGGGGAGCTAGTGGGGTTGGTTGAAAAATTTCCAGATAAAATTTTTTTGATGGAAAAGTGGGGTTTTGATTCAATAAAACTTTTTGCTACAAGTTTCTGCTTGCTGCAGAAAATGTAGACATTCTGAAGAAACACAAAATACCCACAAATGGAAGTTTTCAGCAAAATATCGAGAATGGAAATAGTGGGGCCACGATGCCTCATGAGCATTGTTGTTCAGGTGTCTTATTTCCAAGATGGACACATGGAGATATATACAAGTGAAATGAAGTGACTTCCCCAAGATCACACTATTGGTTAGTGATTAGGACAGGAATAGAACCTAGGTCTTCTGTTTCCTACTCCAGTGCCATTCACCCTGATACAGTCTACTGCCCTCAGAGTTGACAGTTCCTGCTCATTTCTTTCTCAGCTATCCTAAGACTCTGGGTTGGTATCTTGATTTCGTGGGAGGCTTAACAAGGGGCAGCACTGATCGGCTCTTCCTCCCTAGTGTTCTGCGCCAGATAATGCCTATCTAAGGTACTTACATGGCCATCTAAGGTACTTACATGGCTATAGTATCTGAGCACCTCACAGTCTCTAATGTATTTATCCTTAGAGCATCCTGGCAATGGAGGGAAATACTATTATCTGCATTTTATAGCTGAGGAACTGAGGCACAGAGAGACTAGGTGACTTACCCAGAGTTACACAAGAAGCCTATAACAAAACAGGAAATTGTATCCAGGTCTCCCAAGTTCTGAGCTAGCATCTAACCACGGAGCCATTATTCCTCCTCTACCTGCCCCTTGGGGTAAGTGTGAGAAGAGCTCCCAGTACCTCTTCCCCATTAATGCCCTCACACAGGAACAGACATAAATACCACCCTTTACATGTACAAAAATAGTGTAGCCAAGGCTAATCCAAAATGTAAATGAGCCAGTTGAACAACACACAATTGGAGGTGACTGGTTCCTTGCCTAGACAGGGAGAGGAACAAAGCTGTGGTTATGCTTTGCTCAGCCATTTAAATGGCTAAATTGTTCTTATCTTGGCTTTTTCGGAGGTATCATGTATTTATACAGCTGACCTTTTCTTTACTTGGCTGATCAAATAATAAACATTTTAAATCAGTTCTTATAAACAAGTGTGTTCTCAATTGCTGACCCTGACGTACCCCCACTGGTGACCTTTGCCTAGCTAGTGAATGTTTATCTTCTCTCAATTTAGAGATCCTTTTGTTGAAGGAGTAAACACATATTGAACAAATATATTTTCAAAGGTTTTGGATTGCTTTGCACGTTCTGAATACAACTCTGTGTTTCCTGGCATGTTGCAAGAACATGTCACCTCGCACGTTTTCTTCCTAGATTTTGAGTAGCTTAATAGTGTGATTAATCTGCTGATCTCAAAGCACTTTACAAATGAACCCTCCCCACACTCCTGTGAGGTAGGGAAGTATCAGGCCCATTTTACAGAAGGGGTTGTTGAGGCACAGAAAGGTTGAGTGATTTGCTCAGAGTCCCACAAGGAATCAATGACTGAGTGTAACACGTGTCAAAATGCAGATTCTGTCTTCTGAAAACACAGGATTCTTTATTATTAAACACACAGCCCACACCTGTAACACAGAGCAGAGACTCAGGGGTCTGTGCAAAAACAGGGCTCCAAAACGAAATGTCATCCTCAGCAAACAGCCAGCAAGCACAGGGAGTGTCTACAGATTACCACCGCAGGGGAATGCAGTGTGGAAGTTGTTCAAAAAGTTCAACCACCATGCATTCTCTTTTGTGTCACTGTGCACTCCCTTTTGTGCATACCTTACAGGATCTGGGCAAAGAACCCAAGAGATCCAGTTCCCAGTCTCCTTTTCTCACCACTGGACACCACGCTCAGCTTTCTCGCAAATAAATGGGTTCCCACCCCATACCGGCTTACCACAATGGTGCATATAGCCCAAAAGCACAAGTGGCAAGTTGTCTCTTTCTTTTGCTTTTCAAAGACAATCTCCTGTGCACGTTTAACCTAGCAATCACACTTTGCTTCCACGCTGCCCACAGCAACCCAAGATCATGCCACACAAACTCACCGTCGCACCTGCTGCAGGGAATCACATTGGTTCTAGTGTGCCTCAGAGTAGCTTTGTATCAGTTCACAAGCACATGCATAAAGGTATTATCTGCTCTTTGCCCCCCTCTAGTAACCAGTCCCCATAAGAGGTTATTGAGGCTGCTACAGCTGCCAGGGAGAGGACTTAGTTCAAGTGGCAGAGGCCCATGTGGTTAGTAGTGTAGGTCTGCTGTTCAGACCCTGGTGTACAGCAGGTTGCCTGCGGTGCAGGCTCCACACAGGTGCAGCCATGGTTAAATGCTAGGCATCGTCCCCCACACTAGGAAGGGATCTCCAGGCCACAGCTCGCCAGCTCCTTTACTTGCAGGATCACAGAGCAAAAAATGGGCAGGGCGTGAAGAACAAATGGGTGTATCTGAAGAGAGAGCGACATAAACGCTGTTCCTAACATGGGGCACTGAGTTACAATATTCCCTCTTGGACATGACTAGGCAGCGGTAACTCAGTGCTCTCACTTGGCCGGGGTCAGGCCTCCCATGCTCTGTCCTGCACAGCGCTTTTGCCTGGCACTTATCTGAACCACACTCTGCATCTGTATTGGGCCCTAAAAGAATCTGACCCGTTTCTGCAGAGCAGATGGCTGGACCAAGCAGCAAAGTTTGGGACAGTTCAGATCCAGAGTTCAGTGCGTTCACATCTAGGGCTTTGACTTGACCCGTTATAGAGATGGGGACTAGCTGCAAAGTTGAAATCCACATCTGATTTTCCCCAAAGTTTTGGGGGTGGAGGGTCAGCACCTATCTCTACAAAAATCCTGCATTAAATCCTCTTATGTACTTATGTTCTTCAGGAGAGGAGAGGGTGCTGTTGTTCCTCTTACATGCCTGGTGTTCCCCCCACCATATCTTCATTTGATGCAGGTCCTCTGTGCTGGCCCACATCCATCTTCCCCTGGGTTAATGGAGTTGTTTGTTTTGCTGCAGGCCTTTCACTTTTTGCCAGACTCCATTCTCATAATTAGCTGCTGCTTCTTGTGGCTTCTGCTTTCGCTCTTAGACTCAGAGACTTTAAGGTCAGAAGGGACCATTATGATCATCTGGTCTGATCCCCTGCATGATTCAGGCCGCAAGACCCTTCCCTGGACTCTGCCGTTGAAGTCCCCAATCCTGTGTTTTAGTGACTTCAATCGGCTGAGACCCTTCTGCTAGTGATTCCTGCCCCATGCTGCGGAGGAAGGCGAAAAACCTCCAGAGGCTCAGCCAATCTACCCTGGAGGAAAATTCCTTCCCGACCCCAAATATGGCGATCAGTAATACCCCGAGCATATAGGCAAGAGTCTCTAGCCTGACCCTTGTTGGCCATTATGCTATTCATGTACCATTGCTTGGTCTTCCTTGGCTACTATGTTTTACCATTAAACCATTCCCTCCATAAACTTATCCAACTTAATCTTAAAACCAGACAGGTCCGTCGCCCCCACCGTTTCCCTCGGAAGGCCGTTCCAATATTTCACCCCTCTGACGGTCAGAAACCTTCGTCTAATTTCAAGCCTGAACTTCCCCACGGCCAGTTTATATCCATTCGTTCTCGTGTCCACATTAGTACTAAGCTGGAATAATTCCTCTCCCTCCCTTGTATTAACCCCTCTGATATATTTGAAGATAGCAATCATACCCCCCCTCAGACTTCGCTTTGTCAGACTAAACAACCCAAGCTCCTCTAGTCTCTTTTCATACGACAGGTTTTCCATTCCTCTGATCATCTTAGTCGCCCTTCTCTGCACCCGTTCCAGTTTGAGTTCATCTTTTTTAAACATGGGAGACCAGAACTGCACACAGTACTCCAAATGAGGTCTCACCAGCGCCTTATACAACGGAAGCAGGACCTCCCTATCCTTACTAGATATACCTCGCCTAATACACCCCAAGACCGCATTGGCTTTTTTCACCGCCACGTCACATTGTCGACTCATAGTCATCCTGCGGTCCACAAGGACCCCTAGGTCCTTCTCCTCTTCCGTTACTCTTCCCAGCTTCCCTCCGAACACTCACTAGAAATGCTTCATTGCCTGGTAATGAGGGACTCTTCTGCATCCCAGGGACCTCAGAGGACGAAGCAGCCTGTAGCCCTGTGACAATGCGGTTCTGGCGGAACCCAACTGAGAGTGCCAACTCAGGATAAATTGCTCAAACAGGACAGTTACAGCCCAAGGCTGGGGTTTTTTCCACCTCTAAGGCAAACCAAACCAGCCAGACTAGGAGGACTTCGGTCTCACCCCACTGGCTAACCGCAAGTCTCACAAGCAATCTCCTTAGACACTCCAGTTTCCCAGTATTACCACCAGTGCCACTCGTTATGGGGACAAATGGTTATGAAAACCAATACCCCAGTAAAAGAAAAAGGCTCTCCTGATCCCAAAGGACCAAGCCCCAGATCCAGGTCAATATACAAATCAGATCTTACCCACAAATCACGTTGTTGCCAATCCTTTAGAATCTAAAATCTAAAGGTTTATTCATAAAAGGAAAAAGATAGCGATGAGAGTTAGAATTGGTTAAATGGAATCAATTACATACAGTAATGGCAAAGTTCTTGGTTCAGGCTTGCAGCAGCGATAGAATAAACTGCAGGTTCAAATCAAGTCTCTGGAATACATCTCCAGCTGGGATGGGTCCTCAGTCCTTTGTTCAGAGCTTCAGTTTGTAGCAAAGTTCCTCCAGAGGTATGAAGCAGGATTGAAGACCAGATGGAGATGAGGCATCAGCCTTATATAGTCTTTTCCAGGTGTAAGAACACCTCTTTGTCCTTACTGTGGAAAATTACAGCAAAATGGAGTCTGGAGTCACATGGGCAAGTTCCTGCATACTTTGCTGAGTCTCAAGGCATATTTGCCTTCTCTCAATGGGTCCATTGTATAGCTGATGGTCCTTAATTGGCCATCAAGCAGGCTAGGCAGAGCTAACACCAGTTTGTCTGGGATGTCACCCAGCAGCATAGCATAAGTTTGAAATACAGACCGTATAGAGCCAATATTCATAACTTCAACTACAAAATTGATATACACATATGGACAGCATAATCATAACCAGTAAACCATAACCTTGTCTTAGACACCCCATTTGACCCCCTTTATACAAGATTTGCGTGCCACTACAGGACCTTGGTTGCAACAATGATCTATATGGTCCCAGATTATATCAATAATGTCACAAGCCCAGTCTCCTCTTTTATCAGTTAATTGCTTCCACGCTGTTTTCCTTTCAGAGTCTCCTTGAGCCTCTGCCAGAGATGATGTTGTTTTGAAGGAATTAGATAAGAGACAGGCAAAATGTGGCCTGTGGGATAAATTCAGCCTCACAGAGTCACATGGGGTAACCCGTGGCTGCCATCATTTAATATGGAGTTACAGCTTGAGGCCTGCAAGCAATGCTCAACCTTAATGATGCTTAGAGGAAGACGGAGCACTGCATTCTGGGACACGCTGAACTTCCATATTAAAGATAAGGGCAGTAGGTGAACCTAACACAGAATCTAGGGTGCTTCCATGAGAGATGCAGGTCCAATCTGATCACTGGGAATGATGGGTAGTTTAATGGCTACAAATCACTGTCTGGCACTGCCAGTCTGGAGATGTATACCCACTAGGGTTGGCAGGCGACTGGTTTTCGACTGGAACGCCCTGTCGAAAAGGAACCCTGGAAGCTCTAGTCAGCACAGCCCACTGGGCCGCTAAAAGTCCGGTTGGCTGCAGCAGCCAGTGGCTCCTGGAAACAGCCAGCATGTCCCTCTGGCTCCTAAGTGCAGGGGCAGCCAGGGGGCTCTGCGCGCTGCCCCTACCCACAGTGCAGACGTCGCCCCGAGCCAGCTCCGCAACCCCCGTTGGCCAGGAAACGCAGCATGCAGAGCTCCCATTGCTGCCCCTGCACCTAGGAGCCAGAGGGACATGTTGCCGCTGAGGTCAGCGCCACCCAGCGCACACACCCCTCACTCACTCCCACACCCCAACCCCCTGTCCCAGCCCCTCACCTCCTCCTGCACTCCAAACCCCTCAGCCCCAGCCCAGAGCCCCATTCTGCACCCCAAACCCCTCAGCCCTGGCCCCCCCCAGAACTCCCTCCCAGATGGAGCCCTTAACCTCCCCCCACACCCCAACCCCCCAGCCTGGAGCCCCCTCCTGTACCCCAGAGCCCACACTCCCAGCTGGAGCCCTTACCCCGACCCCCTGCCCCATCCTGGTGAAAATGAGCAAATGAGTGAGGGTGGGGGAGAGCAAGTGACAGAGGGAGGGGGGACAGCGTGAGAAGGGCAGGGCAGGGGGCGGGGCAAGGGTCTTTGGTTTTCTGCAATCAGAAAGTTGGCAACCCTAATACCCATCCTTCCATAGATGTTGAGTTGTCTGGGACGGGGACAGTCTCTGTGGTTCGTTGTTATTCCACGACTATTACTGTGAGGCCCTGATCACGTTAAGAACGCCACCTAAAGAGATTTACAGTGCACAATAACAACAATTTGTATGGATCCTACCAAACCCAGGAACTATGCTTCGTATTCTTGAGCACCATCTAGTGGCACCTACCAATGACTATTTATATCTATACAGACATCACTGGTTTATGAGCACTTTTGTAACAATTGAGTTCCCTAGGTTCTGCTGCATAACTTCTTGTCCTTCCCAGCTGAGCACCACTAACCTTCTGTAATGTGTGTCAACAGTGGCTGTCTGGGAAAGTTATGCCTTAGCTTGGAATTAAAGTGTAACGGTCACGTTAGCCTTGGGTTCTGTCCACAAAGCAATAAATAATTATGAAATTAATATTAGCATTGCTATTACAAAATGAACCATCAGCTTGTAATCTCGAACAGAGTGGATGTGCACCAGGGTTAAATTTGGTGAGAATAAATTAAGGAACCTGGAAAATACTATTGGAGGACAAGAGAGGCAATTCTCAAAGCAGTACCTTTTATTTAATATCAAGGACTGTGCTCCAGCTAGGTATTGTTAATAATGTGACAAGTCCTATTGGCTTCAATGGAGTTCTGTATGCTCAGCGTTTTTGAAAGCCACATTACTTATTCTGGTGCCTGAATAAAGATTTAGGAGCCGAATGATAGTTCCCCCAGGTAAACATTTTTAAAAGGAGTAAGTGACTTAGGAGCCTAAGCCCTATTTTCGAAGCCTATGTCTCTAGCTCCTACATGCCTAAGTCACTTTTGAAAATAGAACATAAGCTCCTAAATCATCGGTGGTTTTGAAAATTTTAGCCCCAGGTTTGACAATCTTGGCCCTAGAAGTTAAAGCACTGGCCTGGGTATAAATAAATCTGGACTTTATTACCAGCTGAAAGCCTGTCTCCCTGTATGGCCCTGGTCAAGTTAAGTGCTAACTTTCCTGTGCCTCAGTTTCCCCATCTGTAAGCAGCAATAATATCAGCCTTACAAAGGTGTTTTGAGGTTTAGGTTATTCAGGGCTGGATGTTTTGCTAAAAAATCTGCTCTAGGAATTATTTCGGGGAAGTTCTATGACCTTTGTTATCCAGGAGGTCAGACTGCATGATCACAGTGGTCCCTTCTGGCTTTCGAATCTATGAATGTTTGCAGTGCTCTGAAATTCTTCATGGAAGGTGCTATTGAAGAGCAAAGTAGTAGTAGTATTATAATCAAAAGGCAATCTCCTTAAAATTAGTACCAAATGGAAACCCAGGCCCAGAGAACACATGGTTTAATGGTCCAAATTAGTTCTCAGATACCGTACACCAGTTGCAGCTCTGTGTCTGATGCTGATGTCACTTACACTGGTGTAAATCAGATGTTACTCCATTGAGGTCTATGGAGTTACACAGGTCAATAACAACTGTGAAATTAGATTTGTCCTGGGGAAACTCTGAGCAAAATTTGGCCCATTGATTCTAAAGTAGAGGAGAGCAGAATCAGGGCCTCCTTCACATGCAAGACTTTATTTTGATTTTAACGACACTGAGGAGTGATTAGCAGATTGTCATGTACTGGTCCGACGAATCATTCATGTAAACTTCAGAATAAAGTGTAAGCCCATTGCCCCTGCATAAAAATGATGAATGCATGCAAAATTCAACAGTGAATTGTATTAAAAAAACCTCTGGTTCATCAGAGTTAATGTTCGCTGAGGTACCAGTTCAGGTGAGATACAGGATCACACATGGCGCTTTCAGAGTTTCTGCCTCCACAGCTAGTTATTATGCAGTGTCAGCTATTTAACACCTTCAGCATTATGATTCAGGCTGCAGTTTCATCTACGCTTTTAAGGTGTTGATGTCTGTGTGTATACAAACACAGTCACTAACAAATGAGCGTAGTAAATATACGGTATGTCTTTCTGTGCATTACTGATGATTTTTAACTTGGGAATATTTCTAAATGCCCGTACAATAAAATAACATAAAACAAAAACCAGAACAGTAAAGTTTTTTTAACCCTCGGGTTCTCCACCCAAAACCAGATCAATAACAAAATGTTAGACCTGGTCCGTCACTTCATCAGTCAGTTCACTCTCACATTGTGGTGCTTTGCATAGAAACAATAGGTCCACTGTACAGATTTCAGAGACACAGAAAAATTATAACTAGCTCCAATTCAGTAAAGCACATGTTTAACTTTAAGCATGTGCTTAAGTGCTTTGCTGAATTGGGTTTAATACAACGACAAATTGTCCTGTGGCACCTTATAGACTAACAGACGTATTGGGGCATAAGCTTTCGTGAGTGAATACCCATGACATGCGTCTGATGAAGTGGGTATTCACCCACGAAAGCTTATGCCCCAATACGACTGTTAGTCTATAAGGTGTCACAGGACTCTTTGTCGCTTTTTACAGATCCAGACTAACACGGCTACCCCTCTGGGTTTAATACAGTCCATTTCTGAATCCTTTAACAAGTATCTAAAATAGCGTTTGTATGCAAAATAATGTTGCGATTTTAAGTTCACTTATCTTTCATTACTGATGTTCTGTGGAAGGTGCTCAGACACTACGGTGATGGGCAGCTGTATAAAATCCCGAGACAGATCGTCTTGGGTTAGAAGCGAGTGCTCACCTTACCGGAGAGTTGAACGTTTCCCTCTCTACCTCCTGTGCGATATCAATCAACCTGTCATTTGACCAGGATTCTATATTGCTTGTCCTGCATCTCAGACTCGTGCTCTCTAGGGGGGAATTTCCACCTTTGATGGGAGCAGTATGGGGATAGAAGAAAACATCTCTCTAGCACATTGTTTTATAGTCCAGCATTGGGGTTGGGGCCCCACTGTGCTAGGCACTGTACAAATGTGTCAGGCCTGATTTTCAAGAGCTCAGCAACCACTGTACTGGCTGTTCTGACAGCCTGGCCCCAGGTGTGGGTGCTGAGCACTTTTGAAAACGCTGGCCCTTAGTAAATGACGGTCCCTATCCTGAAGAGCTTGCAATCTAAACGAGAAGATGAAATGAGCACAGTCTGGAGGCAGGCAAGGAGACTGGGGTAACAAAAATAATAGGATGCTTTAATTTAAATTAGCCATGGGTACAATCAGTGGGCAGTCAGTAGCAGTAAATGCAGCTCTCCAGCCATCTAGCCATCATTAAAACAAGCAATCAGAACCTTGCAAAGGCAGTGGTATTTTGGTCAGAGTGCAGGGGAAGTGGTGAAAGGTGCATAATCAATGCAACCCTGTGGCTCTGCAGTTTGGTACCTGGAGATCACCGCTGTGTGGCTGTGTGTGTTTATACACACGCTCGCACAGTTTGACTGAATTTACCACTCACCGTCAGGCGCAGTGAGGACGTCAGTCTTGCAGTTTCCTACAGTACTGATCGTCTGGCTCAGCCTTCCTCTTTTTCGTGACATTTTGAAAGAAAAAAAAATGCTGCCTGCTTCTTCGTGATGTAACTGGGACGAGTTAAAGCAAAGTCTTTCCAAGCTGGGATTATGAGTGCAAAACTCATTCCTTCACCCGGCGATTAGACAGCAAAAGGCAGGGATGGATGAAGTGTGTTTTCCAAAGTTATTTATATAGACTTGTATATTTTTAATCTTTCAGGGTTATCTTTCTGAAGGCCTAGTAACAAAATGGTATCGATCTCCACGCCTGCTCCTCTCACCTAACGCCTACACCAAAGCCATTGACATGTGGGCGGCAGGGTGCATCCTGGCGGAAATGCTCACGGGAAGGATGTTGTTTGCTGGTAGGTTTCTAATTCCTGTTTGCTACTCCCCTCCCCCCTTCTATTCCTCAAGTAAATGTTTAAAGCTGTTTCGAATGTTTAGCTGTTTAACTGAATCCCTGTCTACTTGCAGTCAGGAACAGCACAGGCGAGTGTCCTATAATACCTCGTGCTAGAGGTAACGCCTCTCACCAGAGTAAGTTGCACCTGCCCAAGCCCCATTTTACACTGGTGCAGCATTAGAGTTGCCCCTCGTGCAACTACATTAGTGCAAATTCCCCTACAGTAGATAGGCCCGAAGAGTAAGAAGATAGTTCACTATCTTCATTTCCGTTCAGTCCCTAGTAACCCTGCCTACAACTCTGCTGCTTGTGATGGTGGCTTTTGTTACATCTGTATCCCCTGGGAACTGAACTGGCCACAGAACATGTTATTATCATTAAACATTTTTATTACTGCAGTGCATAGAGACTGCACTTAGGATCAGGGCCTCGCTGTTCAAGGACCTGCACAAACTAGAGCTGAGCAGGAAATGGATTTTATTTTCCACATAAACAGTTAAATGAAAATGAAAAGTTGTCAGTTTTGTAATGTAAATCTATCTATAGATTTAGATCTATCAGAATTTTTCAGATTTTTGATCAAACACTAAAAACTGAAAACTTTTTACGTTTGGGTTTTCAACAAAAATGGAGATTTCTTGCAAAAATTTCTAGTTTGTTTGAAAAAAAAAATTGATGAAAAGTTTTGATCAACTCTAGTACAGATGCATAAGATGACATGACCCTATCCAAGAGGTTTATGCTCTGTGGTGGATTTGAATTGTGGTCAGTATCTTAAAGATCTTTTCCTCTGCCGTGAGAGAGAACATCCTAACGTATGCTACAAAATTTCCACCAATAACATTTCACTTTGGAAAGGACATGAAGTTCGCTGTATGCTGATTGGTGCCTGCTGCTCTTCTGCCAGAATCCTGTCACCCTGCAATGACTGTTTCTACAATATTCTTGAAAACCAGCTGTAAAAACTGCTAAATCTAAAAACTGTCTCCTATAAAATATCTTAGATCCAGTCCTGCAGAGACTTATACACCTGTACTGTGAGTAGTTCCATTTAAGTCAAAGGGTAATACTGCCGTTGTGTAAACACATGCATGCGCCTTTGCAAGACTGGGTCCTACTGCTCACTGGGAAAATCCACTTTAGTGTTCAGTAGATATGAAGTGTGATTCTGTATTCATATTGCCGTACCTCCATTAGCTCCAATGGTGTTACCTTCTGATTAACACCTGTGAAAGAAAGCTCAGAAACAGGCCGGCTGTGTTGACTATAATGGAAGGCAAGATGAAAAATTGACATCATTTTGGTTTTTTGCTACACATTGTGGAGGTGACCGCTACTCCTCAGGGGTCACACTTCTGGAAATGCACTGAAAGGGCACCTGCGTGGCATGTATCAATGGAGGCTTGTAAATGAACTTGTCCCCAAATCTTGCAGGCATGATTTTGGTTGCCTTTCACAGCTTTGCCCACAGCTGTTTGGGAGTTTGACAAGTTATATCAGCAAATAATAGAGAAAGAAGCATGAAATAAAAAATGAAACAATAAAAACATAGCAAAAGAGAGTGTAGTTACTGAGAAGCTGGGCAAAAAATAAAAGTGTGATCAGAAAACAAGTCTGAAATTGTTTTAAGCTGCATGGAAGAGAATACAGGCTACTAGTGAGCACATCGGAAGTTCAGGATAGAGTTTTGCTTCCTTTCAGACTCTGGCATTTGCTGTGTTTATGCTAGCGAGAGTTCTGTATAATAAAATAATATATGGAGATATACCTATCTCATAGAACTGGCAGGGACCCTGAAAGGTTGTCGAGTCCAGTCCCCTGCCTTCACTAGCAGGACCAAGTACTGATTTTGCCCCAGATCCCTAAGTGGTCCCCTCAAGGATTGCACTCACAACTCTGGGTGTAGCAGGCCAATACTTAAACCACTGAGCTATCCCTCCCCGCACTAACTACAAAACATGCATGTCCGCTCTAAAATGAGTTCTTGTTAATTAAGGAAAACAAAAACAAAGAATAAGGAATGCCTAACCTAGTGAATGCTAATGGGAAGGGGGTAAGTTTAGCAATAAAATAAAAAAAGAACAAGTTAAAAATCACTTAGAAAAGTTAGATGTCTGCAAGTCACCAGGGCCTGATGAAATGCATCCTAGAATACTCAAGGAGCTAATAGAGGAGGTATCTGAGCCTCTAGCTGTTATCTTTGGAAAATCATGGGAGACGGGAGAGATTCCAGAAGACTGGAAAAGAGCAAATATAGTGCCCATCTATAAAAAGGGAAATAAGGACAACCCAAGAAACTACAGACCAGTTAGTTTAACTTCTGTGCCAGGGTAGATAATGGAGCAAGTAATTAAGGAAACCATCTGCAAACACTTGGAAGGTGGTAAGGTGATAGGGAATAGCCAGCATGGATTTGTAAAGAACAAATCATGTCAAACCAATCTAATAGTTTTCTTTGATAAGATAACGAACCTTGTGGATAAGGGAGAAGCGGTGGATGTGGTATACCTAGACTTTAGTAAGGCATTTGATACGGTCTCGCATGATATTCTTATTGATAAACTAGGCAAATACAATTTAGATGGGGCTACTACAAGGTGGGTGCATAACTGGCTGGATAACTGTACTCAGAGAGTTGTTATTAATGGTTCCCAATCCTGCTGGAAAGGTATAACAAGTGGGGTTCCGCAGGGGTCTGTTTTGGGACCGGCTCTGTTCAATATCTTCATTAACGACTTAAATATTGGCATAGAAAGTACGCTTATTAAGTTTGCAGATGATACCAAACTGGGAGGGATTGCAACTGCTTTGGAGGACAGGGTCATAATTCAAAATGATCTGGACAAATTGGAGAAATGGTCTGAGGTAAGCAGGATGAAGTTTAACAAAGACAAATGCAAAGTTCTCCACTTAGGAAGGAAAAATCAATTTCACACATACAGAATGGGAAGAGACTGTCTAGGAAGGAGTACGGCAGAAAGGGATCTAGGGGTTATAGTGGACCACAAGCTAAATATGAGTCAACAGTGTGATGCTGTTGCAAAAAAAGCAAACATGATTCTGGGATGCATTAACAGGTGTGTTGTGAGCGAGACACGAGAAGTCATTCTTCCGCTCTACTCTGCGCTGGTTAGGCCTCAACTGGAGTATTGTGTCCAGTTCTGGGCACTGCATTTCAAGAAAGATGTGGAGAAACTGGAGAGGGTCCAGAGAAGAGCAACAAGAATGATTAAAGGTCTTGAGAACATGACCTATGAAGGAAGGCTGAAAGAATTGGGTTTGTTTAGTTAGGAAAAGAGAAGACTGAGATGGAACATGATAGCAGTTTTGGGGTATCTAAAAGGGTGTCATAAGGAGGAGGGAGAAAACTTGTTCACCTTAGCCTCTAAGGATAGAACAAGAAGCAATGGGATTAAACTGTAGCAAGGGAGGTTTAGGTTGGACGTTAGGAAAAAGTTCCTAACTATTCCAGTGTTTAACCCCCCTGACAAATTGCGTAGGGGGGTTGTGGAATCTCCATCTCTGGAGATATTTAAGAGCAGGTTAGATAAATGCCTATCAGGAATGGTCTAGACGGTATTTGGTCCTGCCATGAGGGCAGGGGACTGGACTCGATGACCTCTCGAGGTCCCTTCCAGTCTTAGAATCTATGAATCTATAAGGCATGAGGCTAGTCTCTGTGGAAGTGGATCAGGTTTAGAAAAGGTTAGAAATGGCCAAGATTTTTACAAGCAACTGAAGATTTTGTCTGCTTACCTTGACACACCTTATGGAGGCCTGATTTTTAGTAAGTGCTAAGCCTAAGCAAGCTCCTTTAAGGTAATTTAAGTTGGGCACTCACAGATAGAGGCACTGAAAACCACTAGTCACTATGGAAAGTCTTGTCAACGCCCCTGTCACAGAGCAGGGCTTGGTATCCACTGACTTCAGTGGCTACTGTGCAATATGCATGTTTCTCTGCTAGTACAGGCTAGAACCAGACCTGAGAACAAAATGGCTGCTGAACTCTGCATGGAAGGGGTAGTTACTAGAACTCTAAAGGTGCATTTGATTGATCATATGACATAACTGCATTTGTTGACCCTGGAAGTCCCTTTTGCTTCTATGTTCCTATAATAAAAAAGGATCATTGTTTTGTAGCGCCACATAGAAACCTACAATATTTTAGCAGTAAAAGCGTGGAAGATATCCTGATGTTCTCAAGAAAATCTTTATCCAAGGTATTTGCTAAACTGTTACCGTAAGAAGCAGGGGCCATATCACCTGCTAAATACTGGTTGGGCCCTTAAGCACTATATGAAGCTGGGACATTCAGTAGTTTTTTCAACAATGAAGTGGATACTCTGAAGTGATCAAAAATGCCCATCTTCCTTCCTGGGGTATTTAATAGTCTTCCTTCTCTATCATTATCACTGCCTATTATTATTTTGAAAGACAGGAGGAGTTTAATGCATTCATAAGCAGCCAAGCGCAGATTTTTCTAAATAAATCATCAGATCCATTAATAATGTAGAACAACCCTTTCTTTAAAAATATTTCAGTGCACTGCATTGTGCTGCAGCCGTGTGACTCTTGGTCTGCAGCCACTCCCTGGATCTCTTCATCCCTTTTATTTTATTTCAGTCAAGGACCAAAGCTTTCAACTTCCATATTTCTCTTGTAAAAGCTACAATTAAGCATTCAGTGTTGCTTAGAAGAGATTGTTAAAATTGCCCTTGTCTTTGTGTATGTGTGTCTCTCTCTGTTTCTTTCTCTCTCTCTCTCTCCCCTGTAAGTTCTCTAGATAGCAGTGTGGTCATGATGGCACAGGTGACAGCTAAGGGTAGTTGCCTGAGTAACCCTCCTGATCATCTGGGTACGTCCTTGGGTGGCTATCCCGAGTCGCTCCCTGTGTCGCCATTTAGGCACTAGTTCAAGCAGAGCTAGCGCATCTCTGACTACCTGTGCTGGGAATTATCCTCCAACTGCAGTGTACACGTACCCTCAGAAATACTGCTCCGCAAAACCTGAAACCTACTTTGTTTGTTTTTTCAGAACCCAAACCAGATTATAGTCCAAGACAGCAGGATTTGGCATAAACCAGATTAGACAAAACTTTAAAACTGTGTTTGGCTCCTTGTTTTTCTGATTTTCACCATTTGATGACTCCTTAGTAGACCCCATAATGCTAATATAAAGGTGAAGATCAAAATTAAAATGGCAAGAAACACCTGTCCCTTTGTTTTATTTTTTTCCTAAGAGTAGTGCTGTACTTAGCATCTCTATACACCTTTTATCAGGGGATCTCAAAGTATTTTCAAAACATGAATGAATTAAGCCCTATAACACCCTGTAAGGTAAGTCTTACTCTTCCCGTTTTACAGGAGGGGAAGCTGAAGCATAGAGAGGTGTGTAGTGACCTGTACAAAATCGGTGGTAGACACAGACACAACCTATCAGATTTGTAGGTTAACCCCTAGTCTATGCTCCATCTCCTGTAAGGCTTTTCTACTAGCTAGTGGTAATAAGATGACATCTTAAAAAGTTAAAATTTAGGCTACATAAGAAGAAAACTTTCCCGACTGTGGCTGTGTCTACACACAAAAGTTGTACCATGTTAACTGTACGAGGCTAGTTAATGTAGTACAACCCCTATAGTATGGATACAGTTATATCAGCATAAGTGAAGTTACTCGTGTACCTATTCTTGTATGGGAAGAGTCATAAACTATACCAGTATCAGGCACTTTTTTACTAGGATTGTACCAGCATAACTATATCGAGTAAAAATTTGCACCCTTACTCAACTTAGTTATGCTGGTACAAAAGCTGTGTGCAGGCCAGGTCTGAGACACATGATACTGTGCAACAGCATCCCGGGGGGAGGATTGATGAAAACCCAGTTGTGTGAATCACTCAAACCTGACCAAGCATAGTGTGTGTGCATATATCTGTAATACTCCTGCTCTGACAGCAGTGGGGACCAGGCAACCTAGCACCACTACCTCTTATTGATCTTCAGTTTCTGCCACTCTAAAAATATTTCTGTGGCTGTGGACATGGCATCTCTCCCTGCTCCCCTGATTACAGAGCCAAGGTATGGCACAGAGATCCCACCTACCCAGGCCTTTGTGCTTAAGGACCGCTTCAGGAGAGGGATCCTCTCTACATGGACACACAACTCTCAGTGTAAAGAGAAGGGCAGGCTTCCGTCTACAATTGAGAATCCCCCCAGCTCTCTCTTTACAAGTCTGTTTTTAAATCAGAGATTTGACCAGCAGTCTGGTTTACACCTGTTTGCAGGTCAGGTTGTGTGCGTACGCAGGCAGCACAGCAGCTCAGGTTAGCTGCTCCATCCCTGCTGCACAAACACAGTGCCCATATGGTCTCTGACCCTGTCACTCTGAGCTTACATAGCATGTTTCTGCAATTGTCTCTGGCCATAAGAGACAATTGCATGATTTTGCTCACAGAGACCATTGTAAACCTCTTTATAATTACATTCTACTGGGTTAATTGGTTTTTGTACATGCCTCAGTGATATAGTTTAAGTTGGGTGCTTAGCACGAATCAATATCATTAGCTCAATAGACTGTCTGGGATGCTTAAACAATTTAGATGAATAATGATGATCAATTATTGGAAACAACAGCTCTTAAACTAGGGTCTGTTGTTAGACCTTTGTCCTCTGTGCCTATCTGTACAGTAGATGGGGGGAGGGGAGTGAGAGACAGAGGATGAAAATAAATGAGAAGGCTACAGATACATCAAAGGGCACTGAGTATAGCAAAATAGCTCAGAAAATTGAAGTTTTGGTAATCTGTAATACCACCAGAATCAGATTTATTGTTTTTACCTTGAGAACAGAATTCACAGCCAAGCAACTAACCTGAATCCTGTTCTCTCCAGTCCCCCTAAGAGAAAATGTTTGAAATGCAAAAGCATATCATGAATCATTCTGTACTATAATACAAACACAGGGCTTTTCATCGGTAGAACTCAAAGTGCTTTGCAAAGGAATTCAGTATCATTATCCCCATTTTTCAGGTGGGGAAACTGAGACACAGAGCGGGGAAATGACTTGCCCAGAGTCACCCAGCAGGCCAGTGGCACAACCAGGAATAGAACCAAGGTCGCCTGATTGCTCTAGCCACTAGGTCACACTGCCTCCCTGAATGTGGTGGTACAATTTCATGAATAAAAATAAAAATTCTGCCTGGCCACTTGCAATTCATTCAGTAGCCTTACTTCAACTTTTCTATGTCTTTGTGTAATGATCAGACAATGGGCCCCTCTTTTTGGAACGTCTTTTCCACACTTTGCCTACCTTGCCCCGTTTGTAAAAGACTCTTGCATGTTTATTTGCTTCCCTTACCCTCAACATTTGCCAAACCCGTGATTTTCAGTTAAACCATATTATGGGTCTGATCCAGGGCTCACTGAAGTCAATGGGGATCTTTTCATAGATTCTCAGGCCCTTAGTCAATAAACAGATTGTGAAAGGTGCCAGACTAATAGCCCTGGTGAGTCTGATCCTCTGTTTACACACAAAGCAGGTATAGCAAAGGAAGGAGCACTGCAAGTTTCTCCCCCTCTGCCACATGCTGCCGACATGCCTCCATCGGTATTCTGCCTCTTGGGGCACTGCCAACAAGTATGCCCTTTGTGAGGAGAGGTATTGTGTGTCCACTAAGAATAGGACAGACCCACCAGCTTGTGCTTCACAGAAGCCACTGAACACCTATCACTAGTGACCTTTTCTGGATTTGAACTGGTAGCCTTCTGACAAAGGCTCTAAAGGCCATCACTAACTCCCGAGCCATCCACTCCCTGAGGTTAGCTGTTTACAACAATAGCTTAGTCCATTTTTGGTGAGAAGGATGGTTTGGATTCAGAGGCGCAAACAAGTTGACACTTTCTCAGCTCGTTCTCAGCCAACCCAGCACAGCAAACTTACAGTAAATTTGATAATTAAAAAAACAGAGCAGTGTGTTAGGTCAAGATGAGGCGATGCTGCTCCACCCAGCGAAGCTCCAGGGGAGCTCCAGCGGGGATGCAGAATGTGTTTCATCGCTTTGCTGATACAAACATATTTTTGGACGTGAGATTGGTTCCCTCCTGTGAACAAGAGGAGGAATCTGTGATTGAATCGCAGGATCCAACAATGCAGCATATTTTATGTGCCAGCGTTCTAGGGCCGAAGTCAGAGCTGAGGTCATTGAGTGCAATTCCACTGAAGTCGAAAGAGCTGCACCCACTTATGCCAGGCCCATGGGACCTGTCCTTCATATAGATATATGAATTTACAAGTAAAAGCTACATGAAATTGGGAGTGAAAAATTAAAGGAGGAAGTACTGTGATCGTGTAATATCAGGTGGCAAAAAGTATCACCACCTCCCCCTCCACTTCTGCTTCATGATATCTCCGATGTCACGAGTATTTTGTCTCTTTTTAATTTTTCTGTGTGTTATGGTCTGTGGATTCACTTTCTAATAGCGAGGGCCGCATTGCAGAACTGGTTGTAGAGGACAACCTTGGTTCAAATGATCATGAGTTAATTCAGTTTAAACTAAATGGAAGGATAAACAAAAATAGATCTGCAACTAGGGTCCTTGATTTCAAAAGAGCTAACTCTAAAAAATTAAGAGAATTAGTTAGGGAAATGGACTAGACTGAAGAACTGAAGGGTCTGAATGTGGAGGAGGCTTAGAATTACTTTAAGTCGAAGTTGCAGAAGCTAGCTCAAGCCTGCATCCCGAGCAAGGGGAAAAATTCATAGGGAAGCGTTGCATACCCCAAGCTGGGTGAAAAAGCATCTCAAACAGGTGATTAAGAGAAAGCAGAAAGCTTTCCTTGCTGATCCCTCCCTTTTTCCATTCCTTGTAGGCTATCTCTTGGAAGTCAGAAAGTGCCAGGATAAAATGTGAACTGCCAAAAACCAAGCAGAGTTGGACCTTGCAAAGGGAATTAAAACTAATAGTAAAATGTTCTATAGCCATATAAATAAGAAGAAAACAAGAAGTGGGACTGCTAAACACTGAGGATGGGGTGGAGATTAATGATAATCTAGGCATGGCACAACACCTAAACTAATACTTTGCCTTACTTTTTAATGAGGCTAATGAAGAGCTTAGGGGTAGTGGCAGAGTGGCTAATGGCAATGAGGATATGGAGGTAGAAATTACCACATCCGAGGTGGAAGTCAAACTCAAACAGATCAGTGGGATTAAATCGGGAGGCCTGGACAATCTCCATCCCAAACTGCTAAAGGAACTGACACATAAAATTGCAAGCCCAATAGCAAGGGTTTTTAATGAATCTGTAAATTCGGGGGTCATACCCTAAGACTGGAGAATTGCTAAGATAGTTCCTATTTTTAATAAGTGGGGGGCAGGGATGATCCGGGAAATGACCGGCCTGTTAGTTTGACCTCAATTGTATGCAAGGTCTTGGAACTAATTTTGAAAGAGAAAGTAGTTAAGGAAATAGAGGTTAACGGTAATTGGGATAAAATACAACATGGTTTTACAAAAGATAGATCATGCCAGATGATCTCCTTCTTTGAAGAGAGAACTGATTTTTTAGACAAAGGAAATGCAGGAGATCTTATCCCCCTGGATTTCAGTAAGGTATTTGATATAGTTCTACATGAGAAATTATTAGTTAAGATTGAGATTAATTTGAGAATTGCAAGGTGAATAAGGAACTGGTTAAAGGGGAGACTACAACAGGTCATGCTGAAAGGTGAAGTTCCTCAGGGATCAGTCTTGGGGCCAATCTTATGTAACATCTTTATTACTGACCTTGGCACAAAAAGTGGGAGTGTGCTAATAACATTTGCAGATGAAACATAGTAGGGAGGTATTGCCAATACAGAGGAAGACCGGAATATCATACAAGAAGATCAAGACAATCTTGTAAACTGGAGTAATAGACAAGGTGGGTGAGGTAATATCTTTTATTGGATATATGTCCTTTGGTGAGAGAGACAAGCTTTGAGCTTACACACACCCGAAGAAGCGCTCTTGTCTTTCTCACCAGCAGAAGTTGGTTCAATAAAATATATTACCTCACCCACCTTGTCTCTCTCATATCCTGGGACCAACACGGCTACAACAACACTGCCAACGGGGGATTTCTCTGACACATTTCTCTCATTTTTAACATAGTGCAGGGATCCATTTGAAAAGTTTAATTATCCTGAGACTGAAGTCCTGACTCCAAATCCTAGACCTGTTTGCAAGTCTAAGGGGAAGTCACCTTTCCAAAGAGATATGGCATGACGTTCAACTCCTGATACTCTAGATAACAATATTTACATAGTATCTTTAGTTCCTCTCTTGTCTTTCATAAATAATGCACTCACAATCGCCAGACCAGTTATATAAATCCAGGATAAACAGATAGAGAGGCCTGTCTTAGCATTAGCTATTTTGGGTTTCAGTTAGCAGCTTTTGTGTGGATGGATATATGCCTTTCCCTCATGTTGGACACATTCAGCAAACAGTGGCCGGATCTTCGGTGAAATAAGAATAACCATTAAGACCTTTTGATTTTTAACGACTTGTAATTTGCATCCCACTTAGGGATTTAGCCTAACAACAAACCGTTTGTTTTCTGTTATTCTCCTTTAGCCTGACCTGGAGTCGCTATGCAAATCTCTAAATGTCCAAAACGTCGCTTTTCTATAGGAGAAAGTATTCATTTGCAGCTGGATGGAGATTAGGGGAGCATCACTGTAGCAGAACGCTGCAGGAGGGCCTAGGAATAGGTCTCTCTGTCATTTAAATTAGGCTGTTTCTTTCTCTTCTCACCCCCAAATCTGAAATATCTTTATATGAGTCCCTACTGATGGTGTGTATTGGGGGGGATGATGACCATCAGCACTAATTTAATCACTGCCTTTTGGAATGTCCATTTAAATCCATTGTCACATGCTGGGTAAGGGCTCTATCAGGCCAGTAGGCAGAACGTGGTGGGGGGTGGGGGGGCGGCGTGATGATGCATTGCTCCAGAGAGAGCCCCCTGGGAGGTATTATACACTGGGGAGAAAAAAGACCCCCTTGAACTCCCCAGCACACAGAGGGAGCCCATCCACTACCATACCCATTTCTAGGGCACAGCCTATCCTCCCACCTGCATGCCATTCGCACTGCACCTGCTGGTTCCTGGGGGTGGAGGCATGGTTCCGTCTACCCACTGGTCGTCCTCCCTGCCCCTTTCACACTCTGTGTGACCTATCCCCTGCAGAGAAGGTCCAGAAGAGTCACTCCTGTCCCCTAAACCCAGGGATTATAATTCTGCCAGGCCCTGTCTCCTCCTTCCCCAAGCACCCACAGACGGGGCAGGCACCATGTGCACTGAGTGTGTAGTGCCCTCTTCCAGCTGGATTGTCCGGCATGTTTAAGTGTTTGTGACAGTGGGCCAGAATCTGATCTGATTTACACTGCTGTAAATCTGCATTGATTTCACTGACTGGGAGTGGGAGTTACTCTGGATTTACACAGGGTAACTGACAGCAGAATCTGACCCTGTGTTTTCCTCTAGTGACTGATGCTCACAGGGTAAGCACCGATGCTGCTGTAACTGATAGACTTTCTCCTGTGACTGAAGTGGAAGGTGCCAGTTTGTTTTGGAGCTGCAAGTCCTAGTTTCTGTCACTGAGGCTGCAGTTTGGTAGTTCAGCTGGCGATTATGGTGTCTGTCGTTTGTTGTCATGGGTTCCTTATGTTCTGCCTCAGAGAGGTGATTGCCCCCTGTAAATGATGTCTCTGTCTAGCATCCCTGGTTAATAAAGGCAGGTAATTTCAGCTACTAAAATAATAATGCACGTAGATGTGAGTTTGGCAGCAGTGTTAATAATTTAGAACAACACTGATGAGATTCTAGCAAACTCTCCTGCAGTAGCCACATTCTGGGCTGGATCGCTCTATCTCACTTGGCCATCGCTAGCAGCATGCTCAGAACTGCTGGCCTGTAAATATTTCACAGATAAATGCTCATTACTCTTGCTGTAGCTTTGCAGCCCACTGTTTACTGGCAAAGCAGGTTGAAAAAAAATCATTCAACCGTAAAGGAACTTTGTAGTACAAAAGTCCCCTCTTGTTGATCAGCTACAGACATGCAGCTGATCTTAGCGGATAGGCTTAGCACTAGTGACGGGATGTTTATAATCCGAGATTCAGGCAGACAGAAGGCTGATAGTAGAGCTCAGTATTTATGCAGTGCTGCTTCTCAGTACACATAAGGAAGTGAAAACCGTCATGGGAACTCTTGGTCCAAATTCAATATTCGATAAAGAATAGAATTAACAGGTAAAATATTGACTTCGCCCCAGACTTGCTCCATTAAGAGCTGATGACACAGTGAACTCTGGATCCATTCTAACTCCTCCACCATTTACTTCTTGCCACTGATCGATAATCACCTCTGAATGGAAATTTAGTAATATCTGGACAAATACATCGTTTGCTAAATCTCAGGATTTTACGTAATGGAGAAACGTACCAATATTAAAAGAGGTATCTTTGACAGTTCTATTGATACATGGCAACCATTTCATTTAGGTCCCAAACCTGAAAAATTTTGCACATGTCCTTAACTTTATGCGGTGAGTAGTCTAAGAGCAAGTCTACACTACAAAATTAACTCGGCCTAAGTTACATCAACTTATAGCCACCGCAGTAATTAAATCGCTTTTGCATCTCCACACTATGCTCCTTGTATCGGTGGAGTGCATCCTCCCCAGGAGCACTTGCACCAATTTAACTGTCAGTATGGGGCACTGTGGGACAGCTTTTGAAAGGCAGCAACAGTCGATGTCAGCAACGCAGTGTCTACACCACGGATCGGCAATCTTTGGCACGCGGCCCGTCAGGGAAATCCGCTGGCGGGCCGGGACAGTTTGTTTAGCTGCAGTGTTCGCAGGTTCAGCCAATCGCAGCTCCCACTGGCCGCGGTTCACCATTCCAGGCCAATGGGGACTGCGGGAAGCAGCCCGGGCTGAAGGATGTGCTGGCTGCCACTTCCCGCAGCCCCCATTGGCCTGCAATCGGCTGAACCTGTGGACGTTGCACGTAAACAAACCATCCTGGCCCACCAGTGGCTTTTCCTGACGGGCCGCGTGCCAAAGGTTGCCAATCCTGGTCTACACTGATGCTATGTTGACCTAACTACAACGGCCTAAGCGCTACGCCTCTCACGGAGGTGGAGTTATTAAGTCGGTGTAATGGGAGAGTGACATCAGTGGGAGCTGCATTTTAGTGTAGACACTTAGAGAGTTAGGTTGATGTAAGCTGCCTTTTGACAACCTAACTCTTTAGAGTAGACCGGGGTTGAGTGACTTTGGTAGTGCTGGCCCCGTGCAAAGTAAAGCTAAGAATAGAGCAAAATTCACCTAAAGGTGAAATTCATCCTAGTGCAGAGAGTCAACAAAAGCTCCTGTGCATTACCTATCAATAAGCAACTGAGCAACTCAAATCCCACATCAAGGATTTAATTTAAGTTTAAATGGTGCATAGGGCCTTGTTCCAGCCCTCTCTGCACTGGAGTCCATTTTATCCATGGAGAACATCTGAAAACTGCTTGTACTGATAAACTTCTTCCCTTGGCAGTGCTAATCCTTGCCTGTGCTGTCTGTGAAGCTTTAATACGTTTGTTTGTCTTCTTTATAGAAATTCTCACTGTGTTGATCTTTTCTTATATCAGCCTGTGCATGCTTCAAGAAAAAGAATATTTTAGTACAGTCTCCAAGCACCAATCTCCAAGCACCAAAACTGGCCTTTATTTGCTCTTAATAGATAGATTGCTAAATAGATTGCCGTTAGAAAACTTCAATTGTTGAGCTCAGCTGAGAAGGAATGGTGGAACCAGATCTGAATGTTAGTCTCTAGAGCCAAGTAATTTGTAATGAAGACTTGTTTGAAAAATTCAGCCTCTTTTTCTGGTCACAGACTATCATGAGCCAATCTTGGTTCCTTTGAATTTGTTATGTGATGGCATTTTTTTAAACATTGCTGATTGTTTGAAAACAGTTCCCTTCTCTCTGTTGTTCCAGCTGTGTTGCTTTACTGCGAATTGTCAGCTAAGTCACAGGATAGCGTTTCTGGTCCCTGCTCGGATGAGTGCTCAAGTATTTCTAGAGCAAATACTGATGCACGCAAAATTCCCTTTCATGTGTATGGATATTCTTGGCCTCTGAAATTCGCTTTCACAAACATTTATGCCAAGAAAACTCTGCTGCACTGAATGTTTGTGAGAAATGAACACAAAGGGAGTGTGAATATGGGCAAAGCAAAAATGTGATTTTACAGTGACTGAAATTTTTTCCACTATTATCCTATTAAATATTATTTGTATTGTGTTAGCATCTAGGGGACACTCCTAGACCATTGTGCTAGGCACTGTGCAAACACACAACAAAAAGACAGTCCCTGCTCAGAGGAGCTTACACTCTAAGCATAACACAAGAGACGACAAATGGATATAACAGATGGGGGAACACTGAGACAAATATCCTAGCTGTCATAGTGGTCATGTGTGGACTGGGCTAGTCATTTCAGATAATGCACCAGCACTGGGATAGTGTAAAGAGAACAGCCACATGGAGGTAAGCCAGACATTCTTCAGATTGTAATACTGTAGCGGTCACCCATATATTTTAGAGGATCATTAAAGATTTCACAGCACTTTTTATAAGAGTAGGAGCGTTGGCCCCTGGCCTTACTGAAATCCCACTGGTGGCAGCTAAGACACTACCCAAAGTTTCAGTTGAGTGCAGTTGATTCTTTATCACCCACTCTAAACTATCATATAGTCTAGCTGTGCCCTGCTAAACAGAACAGATTGTTCCAGGTGGGAGGTGTGATTTGTCCAGTATGTCTGTTTAAATAAGAGGCCTCTCCTTCGGAGCACCCAGAAAACCCACTGAGGACCTTGGAATTCGGGCCTCTTTTATTTAAATTCCTAAGTACGGAGTTAGGAGCCTAACCTTAGGCAGTGCCTGATGTCTTGCAGCCCTTAAGTGCTACTGCTATAGAAATAAATAATCATAGGATGTCACCTTTAACTGTACTCAAGAAAACACTGGCCTGAAAAAGCCCATGTGAGGCCAAAATGCTGGCTAAAAGCCCGGGTCTGCAAATGCTAAGAGGATTTTTTAATACCTGGCTGTTGAAGTGATTTCTGGAAAAGACAGATGGGGAGTTCAGGCAGGGCTGTAGGTTCACTGGGCGTTCTCATTGCTAGTTTCTGAGCAGCTACCAGCCTGCAGCTGACATTTAGCCACACCGTGATGGAGTGTGTCAGTTTGTTCCTTTGCATGAGAATTTAAAATGAGGCAAGGGGGACATTTAATTAGCAAAGATTCTGCAAGGCTGCCAAATCAGAGACATAACATGGCAATTGGGTACAGTCAAATGCGACAGCAAAGGCCATTTGTCCTGTTGGTACTGAGGACTAGTCTCCCCCCCCGCCCCTGCCCTGGTTTCTATGAGGCGTTGCCGGCCTCTGCACTAGATACAGTGTGCTAATGATAGAGGTTACATTAGGGTATAAAATCAGTCCAGCCTCATTTCCTTTCTCTCCTGATGTCATAGCTGAGGCACTGCGAGAGCTCCAGAACCGCCCCCTCTGCCCGTGCACTCACCATACTCATTGGGGTGACCTGGGGTGCGAGGAGGAAGCAGTCCTTACACTTGGGGAAGCACAGCAGCAGGTACAATGTGGGAGCACAAGGGAAGGAGCTTCTTTCCTCTTATCCTGCCTGGGCAGTGAGTAATCTGGCCCCGTGTTTGTAAATCACGGGGTAAAGCCACACTGCCCGTATACATATTTCTTATCAGGAATCAGTTTCCTGTCCACCGATCTCCAGAACTGAAGCTTTAAATCAGGAGTTTTTCCAAACAACTCAGCCCCGCTCCCCAGTTCCAGACCTGCACACAGAAAGAGAAGCATGGCACCCCCCGGTGGGCTCCCTAGGCATCCCAGTGTGAAACCCCACAGGTCATTATGCTGCCTCCTCTAGGGATTTGCCTAAGGCCAGGTCCACGCTAGTAACTTTTGCTGTCATAGCAATGTGATATGGGGTGTGATTTTTGTGTGTGTGATGTTTCTATGTCGTCCAGAAGCCCTAGTGTAGACACATATCTGCACTACTGTGCTTTTATTGGTATTGTTTATTTCTGATATAAGCTATACTAGCAAAAGGACTTTTTTGCCCATATAAACTGCATCTCCACTAGGAGAGTTTGCTGGCATAGCTAAGCTGGCAGCCTTTTCCAGAGTAGGCTTGGCCTGCGTCATTGGCCCATCCTCTTCAAGAACAAAAGGGAGGTGCCAAAGCCAAGTTTGACCACTCTTGTTTTGTTTAGTGGATATAGAGCATATGGAAGGTGCCAGGTCAATGGGTCAGGGGAGTGAAGTCCTCCTCTATTTAACTATTCAACAGACACAGCACAGACTTTTAGGGGGAAAATACCCAATGAATTCAAGACTTTATATTCTTGATTTTCCTAAGGTTAAAAAAAGAAGTGGGAAAAAATCCTCTGTCTTCAAAAACTCCAAACCAAAACCACAACAACATAGAGGCACCCAACGATGAAAAAAAATCTCACCAGCACTGACAGCCTGTTGTTTGCTCATATAGGGAATCATGAGCTGGAACAGATGCAGCTCATTCTGGAGACGATCCCCGTTGTCCATGAAGAGGACAAAGAGGAGCTGCTCAAAGTGATGCCAACTTTCATCAACAGCACCTGGGAAGTGAAGAAACCTTTACGCAAACTGCTCCCGGAAGTGAACGGCGAAGGTACCGTAGCTTTAAGTCACATTTTGATCAGGTTTCTCTCAAACTCCCGATTTTAAGACCAGATCTCCCCCAGTGGCCTATACAAGAGGAACCCATCCCCCAAGCTCAAACACAACACCACTGGAGAGCTGCTGGAGAGCTGCTCTCTCCAGGAAGAATTCCCTCCATGATTCATCTTGCCCCACTCACCCCCTCAGCAACTAGGCCCTATGGTGTCCCCCGGGCCAGTAGGCTCCCAGCCCCATCATAAGGAAGGAATCACATCAGGGCATGGGGAAATGTCTTAAGTTAATGCTACCTGGATCAGTGTTATGCTGGGGAATTGCTCCAGGTTTGTGGGCAATAATATTGAGGACATCTTCCATGTAGATCTGAGATCCCTGACACCCCTCTACAGTATCCCAAGGCAGGACTTTCCCCAAACTCCTGGCTGTTGTTGTTGGTTTTTTTTGGTGGGATTGGGGCAGAAGGTGTATTTACCTTCAAGACTTTCCCGCCTGGAATGACTGGTAGCACTTCAATCGCTTCCAGCACAATCGTTCCCTTCTGTGGTCAAGGGGCCAGGGAAAACTGACTTCTGTCTCCGTGCCTGAGTGCTGCAAGCAATGAGCCTTTGGACCCTGGCTTGAGCATTTCACTGGTACTCTGCAGCAGGTTTTTAATTGGCGGGGGTGGCAGGGCAATTTCAAGAGCATCGCAGGGAGCAGATGCCAAGGCTGCCTCTATGCTTCTGAATGCCAAGTCACGGGCTCGGCATTCATATTTGTGCTGTTCCCTTGCATGGTGAAAAAGAAGGGAACTCCCATGGCTCTTATTTGAAATCCATGGCTGGCCAAGCCTGCTCAGGTGCTGCCATGTGGCAGTGTGTTTTCTCTGTTCTCTTTGCTCTGAATCCTGGGCTGTCAGTGTGGCTGGCATTCCATACAGAAGATCTACAAGGAAAAAATTGCTTTTATGTGGGTAAAGAGTCAAAACAGAGACCTAGGCGTGTAGATCAGTGTGACTCTTAATTAGAGTAGGCCATTATTGGTCCTTATCAACAGTGATACCCATCAGCCCTCATTATCTCAAGCCTGAGTCAGATTCCAAACATTAAGTACTGAAGGGATTTATTCTCTCTGATGATTTGTGGGAAGGAATGTCACTTGCCATGCTTACGTAATTTACTGAAGTTTTCTTGCCCAAATGACTTGAACTCTGAGTGAATTGTTTCACCATGATCCTTGTTGCAAGCCAATGACCTTATAAAACTATTGGTTCTGTCATAATTAATTAATGCAAACAGTAAAATCATCCAGTGAGAGACAACCAGGTATTGGTTAATATTTATGCACAGGTATAACAGGTATCATCCTTCCTTCCTCTTTGTGATTAACTGTTAACTCTTCTTGTGAGCACACAAAGAAGCCTCCAGATCAGTTTCTTTCCAGATGAATTGGGATATTTACCAGCATTGTTACAGGTACAGTAAGTTAATATTTCCAGGATTTAGGGTTAAAAACATGATCTGACAGAAAAAATAACACACAGCTCTATTTTTATTATCTGACTTTAAGGCCGTGGCCTGAGAAGCATCCCAGTAAACCAGATGTCCTTAACAACAGGAGCTGACGTTTTCACATACCCTATGCAAAGGAAGCATAAACAAACAGATAGAAAAATCATAGATGTTTAAATAGTATTTCATATGCACTTTAATCTCACTATAGCTGCTCTTACATCACATTTGTTTGTGTACATTGAAATGGTCACACTGTACTGTATTTTCTGGAAAAAAAATTATGCACAAAGAATTCTTTAAATGTTAATGGACAGAATTATTTCATAGCCTTGATTACACCAATCACTTCAAAAATAGCACTTTTAATTTAATTCCACCTCAGAAGCACATAAACATTTAACAGTTTACAGCTGTCCCTGTTTCCAGCTATGAGGTGAGTCCATAAAATGGATTTGAAAGCATGAAAGTACTGGTCACACATCCAAATTAAGCAGGTTTCAGAGTACTAGCCATGTCCCTACTCTGAGACACTGAATGATTTATATAATCACCCATAAAGAGTCCCATTGATTTCTGTGGAAGCTGGACTGGGACGTTAGTATTCCACAATAACATTTTAGCCCCTTATCCTTAAATTGGATCAGTGCTCAGCTACAAGGACCTGCTTGCTGGATCAAAGCCTTGACTCTACAATTCTCTCTTGGAGATGTAGATCTATCTCTGCCATACCCTGTGTTTTGTTAAAAGAACTAAAAACTGTAGGCTACAGTACTGTTCCAATGCATGCCCATAACTCCCAATAAGGGTAAGATCGGTACATAAGCATCCAGAACAAATATGCTTCTGTGTTAGATGTACATAGGACTTAACCTTTAATTCTGTTCTTATTTTAATGATGATTAACATCAAACAGATGGGTCTCTATGGATTCAGGAGCCTGTTTCTCTGTTAATAAAATCAGTTTTGCTTTTGGGGAATTAATGAACCTGTTTCTCTGTGGTACACAGCTATTGATTTTCTGGAGAAGATCCTGACATTTAACCCCAGGGATCGATTAACTGCAGAGATGGGTTTGCAGCATCCTTACATGAGCCCATACTCCTGCCCTGAAGATGAACCAATTTCTCAGCATCCGTTTCGGATTGAGGATGAGATTGATGATATTTTACTGATGGAAGCCAACCAGAGCCAGATGTCCAACTGGGACAGGTGCAGTATCCACGGCTTAACAGGCTAGGCAGTCATGAACTCCTTACTCACGCAAAACCCACTGACTTCATTTGGAATTTCTCTGATCCATTGTTACACGAATCAGCAATACATGCTTTAAAACCAGGACGGACACTGATCTTTTATTATACAGCTGATCATTCTAACTCAAATCTGGTCCCACTAAAGTCAATGAGAATTTTGTCATTGATTTCCAGTGGGACCAAGTTTTCACTGTACATGTAAATTACTGGGCTGTATTTTGCTCTCAGTTATCTGAGTGGAATTACATTCACTATAGCTGAGTTGCATCTGTTTAAATGAGAAGAATTTGGCGCTCTCTCTCTATTTTCTATTTCTTGATCCAAATGCTATAATACTCATTCTGGTACCCTTTGGGACCATTAAAGGTCTGATGAAGAACACTATATCTGCCACCTTTCAAGCTGCATAAGGCCACAGATACTGGGTCTGTTGTAGCCTGACCTAGCCAATGGAAAAGCTGAAAGGCTGGTTTGCTGCAGAACGCCTAAAATGGCAACAAGCCCCCAGTTTTGCAGGTGTGAAATGCGGCGCTCTCCCCATCTGTGCTTTGCATCTCACAGTGCTTGGGACACTCCATCCGCCCTCCTAGGGCTGGGCTGTGCAGTCTGACTGAGTTACTACAGCTCTATGGCTAGCATAAACCTCCCTCGTTGCCACAGATGGGTGGAAGGGAGGGGAGGAGAGGTCTGAGCCTAGTAGAGGCACCATGTTTTTAAGAAACTAAAAATGTACCTGGGAATAAGGTTCCTCCCAATTCATTTACCAAAGCACAGAGGACCACGTATATTAAGGGCACATGGATGATGGCTGAACATTTCCTCTCTTTAGAGCACACCTAGAATGGAGCTGCCTGCCAGGGAGATCCCAATACTTTTGAGCTGTGGCCAATTAAAACTTCTTCCTTAGATATTTGACATTTTCTCATCTGGCAATTAACTTGCCCTCTTTGAGCACATCGGGGGATTTACTGGGCATACTCCCAAAGAGCTCAGTTTTCATGCAGTTTCATGCTCCACTCCTTGAAAAGGAGCAGATACTGAGCACCATCTAGCACTCTGGAGGCACTAGAAGTGACTGGGCGGGAGATCTCCTTAAAAAAATCAGGTTGCCTCTGTGATTATGGCGCTTTCAAGGGTCTTTCAGCCTTATTGGCTTGTATGTCCAGATCAGTTCCAATGCATGTCAATATCCATTTTGTCTAATTGCTCCAAAATGTGAACTGTACACATCTGTTTACTTCACACAATGGCAGAGAGGACCTACACTGCTCTTACGATTGGCTCATAGAACCATAAGGCTAACAGGGACTGCAAGAGTCATCTAGTCTAACCCCTTGCCAAGATGCAGGGTTTGTTGTGTTTGAACCATCGAGACAGATGGCTCTCCAGCCTCCTTCTGAAACCCTCCAGTGAAGGAGCTTCCATGACTTCCGTAGAGAGAAACAGGCTCTCTAAGAACACACCAGATGCAAGTCAATCCAAGGCAAACGAAGGGAATGACTGACATGGGACTGGATTAATAAAGAATGAAAGGAGGGTAATATAGTTAATATAGGATAATATAAGATAGATGGAGGCATCCAGCTGCTGACCTGACCTGCTGTCCCGGGAGGTGTGCTGCCTGCTTGGAGCCTGCCTCCAGGACATCACAGAAAGGTTGCCAAGTCCCATGTCTCCATGCTGCTCAGCCACATGGGCACTAATCAGCAGTGGCTACAGAGCGAAGGTGAAGGAATCAGGCGTGTATTCTCATCCATGCTGCCAGTTGAGGGTAAAGTCAATCAGATTGAAGAAAACATTTTCAGATGACCCAAAAACTGGGTGAGTGGTAAATAACAAAGACGACAGGTCACTAATACACAGGGCTCTGGATTGCTTGGTAATCTAGGCACAAACACACACTTGTTTGTTTTAATGTGGCCAGATTGAAAGTACTACATCCAAGAATAAAGAATGTAGGCCATACTTATAGGATGAGAGCCTCTATGCTGGAAAGCAGTGACTCTGAAAACGACTGGGAGTCATGGTAGCCAATGTGCTGAACATGATTTCCCACGGCGATGCTGTGGCCAAATGGGCTAATGTGATCCATGGGTGTAAAAACAGGAGAATATTAAGTAGGTTATTTAACCTCTGCATTTGGCACTGGAATACTGTGTCCAGTTCTGGTGTCCACAGTTCAGGAAGGATGTTGATAAATTGAAGACGGTTCAGAGAAGAACCACAGAATGATTAGAGGGTTACAAAACCTGTCTTATAGTGAAAGACTTAAGGAGCTCAATCTGTGTAGGTTAACGAAGAGAAGGCTAACGTGTGACTCAGTCACAGTCAGTAAGTACCTATATGGGCAACAGAAATTTGCTAAGAGCTCTTCAATCCAAAAGGTATAAAAGATCCAATGGCTTGAGCTGAGCTAGATAAATGAAGGTGCACATTTTTAACAATGCATGTAATGAAACATTGCAACAATTTGCCAAGGGTTGTGGTGGATTCTCCATCACTGGAAATCTTTAAATCAAAATAGGATGTTTTTTTTAAAAGACATGCTCTTAACGAAACAGAAATGAATTCAGGGAAGTCCATTGGCCTGTGTTATGCAGGGGGTCAGACTAGATGGTGCAATGGTCTCTTCTAGGCTTGTAATCCATAAATTTATGAATGCCCATCAGCCACAAAATCATCTTTATCAGTTACTTTTCTGCAGAACACACAGATTTAAGATAGCTGCTGCCATCCCATTTTAATGTAGATTGTTCAGGTGACTCAGTCGCTGTTTGGAAAACCATACAAACTACGAAGACATCATAATAATATGCAAAATGACTTAGATCTTTTGACCTGCACAGTGGAAGTATCTATTCTGTTTGTAGTGTCTGATAATAACTTAATCATCTCAGCTTCTGGCTGATAAGTGCACTCAGCATTGTCATAGCCACATTGGGAATGGGATTATGGTCTGTGTTTTACATTATTTTATTTCTTCATTATGTTTTAACATAGTTACAGCTAACAGGGTTTGAGTGGGGCTTCTTCTAACCATAAGGCGAGGGATATTTCTTTCCGAGAATCATGCCTGCAGATGATCCTCCTAGGCAGTCGTTAGCATAGCTTCGCCATGATTCTCAGACAAATCAACCCTGTCCACAAAGGTCAGAGAAATTGCTCTAGAACCCTGCCAGCAATAACCATGTTTAAACAATTCTGCTGCCGAGCATCTTTCTGTTTCTCTATATATCCACCAACACATTTTCTTTGAACCAACAAGTTGTGAAACCCTGTCCCTACTGGACATTCCGTATATAGCCTGTATTTCCGAGGAGGAACCCTACAGCTTGGAGAAGATTCACCTTGTGTATTAGTGTAACCCACACACCTGCTGGGTGTGGTGTTCTGTCCCATCTAATGGCATCGAGACCACCTAGAGAGAGAGATAAAATGAGTTTGCTCTACAGCCTTAGCTAGCAGCCAGTTGGCTTTTAGCTCATGCAGTAGAGGCTCATGCACTAAACTCCAGAGGCCCCAGGTTTGATCCCGTCTGCCGACGACTGGGGTCTGTCGGCGTTCCATTAGCAGTTCCTGATACAGTGACTGCAGCTTTGCAAAGTAGTGCTGTTAAGCTGCTAAGTGTCTCAAAGATTAATGATCTCTTCATGGAGTTTCATAGAGTCTCTTTCTCCAGGAGTAAAAATTTGTCAAGGCAAATGATGTCTCAATCCTTTGGCTATTATTAACCCTTTTATATTTTGAGGATATGAAAGCTATCCAGGTGGGGCTCAGACTTGTAAGCCATCACTGATGTGATTTCCTCCTGAGACATAATTTTCCTTCCATTCCTGTCTTGAGGGAAATAGAAGTAGATGAGATGAACAAGACAATTGAATGAATTACAAGGTTCTTTTGAAATGTCATCTTTTCTAAAAAAGGCATTTGCTTATGAGACCACAGCTGATTCAATACCCTCTTCCATTGTTTCTGCTGTTTAAAAAATGCTACTAGTTTCGACTTACGATGCTTTGGACTGAAAATAAATAAGATGCATTTGTTTTAAAAATATGGACAAGTGACACACCAGGAGGATAGCTTTATTGTGCCTAGGAAGCTGGTCTTTTATTACATCAGTGATTTTTAGTTAGTAACTGTGTAATTTAAAAGTTGCCATTAAAAAGTCAACCTTTGCCTAGAGTTTCCACGCAGTGCTATCTGAGATACTGCAGATTCTCATTAGGAAATAACTGCGGTATATCAGGAACTACTTTGTGGCAATTCTTGGCAAATGATGACTTTTAATGACAGAGGCTGTGAATTGTGAGGAGGTGTGAGAAGGTAAATTTATGTTTCAGTTTTAACTCCTTCCTTCCTGGGGAGCCTGGTTGGCTCAGAGGATTTTTACTGTGCTATGGAACCTTTGAAGTCCAGGCTGCACATTCAAACCCACAGCAGGTGGATAGTGACTAATCTGATGCAGTTCAGCAGCCGATGTGAAATGAATTTGGTTGTCTTGGTTCCGTTCCCAGTGAACAGGTGTCCTTTATCATTTGCTAACTGGCAGCTCTGTTGGCAGTCGAAGCAGAGAGGTCAATGACAGAATAGGCCAGAGAGACCTAACTCTATTCACATCCCCACAGCTGCTCCTTCCAGGTGTCATATCAGGTTAGGAGTCAAGTCTCCAGAACTGTCAATTCACCACATTTCACCATCACTAAAAAATAATAATTTTAAAAATCCGTCCTGTTCAACATCATTAATTTCCCTGTCTGAGTGAACAAGCATCTTACTAAGTAGGGAGTAATTTTGGGAGCCTCACTAATCATGCTGTCAGTGTAAACCTGCATATACTAGATCCTTGTCAGTTATGGTTGCCGAAGCAGCAAATCAATATCTCAAGGTCAGTTTGTCACTCTTTTATCCCTTTGCTTTTATAGTTCCTGGTATGACACATTAAAGCAGTGGTCTTGACTGTTCTCCTAGCTGCCTGGAGATCTTTGGTATAGGGAAGTGTATTTCAGAACACAAGGCAAGATTTTCAAAAGTCATTAGTGATATTTGGGCCCAACAGGGGACATCTTAAAGGAATCTGATTTTCAGAAAGTACACCTGCCCCCTGAAAAACAAGTCTTTTTAAAGTGTTTCTAGGGAGATCCCCAAAGTTCACTAATGTTAGCCCAAGAGTCTAATGTTCTAGGGAGAGAGAATATGTCTAGTGGTTAGATGAATTACTGGATGTTTGGTCTACTAGTTTCTATTCCCGTCTTTGCCCCTGGTTGCATGTATAACCTTGGGCAAATCACTTAAACCCTTTGCCTTTAACACATATGTAAAATGTATTTATTTCACAATAGCTTTTGAAGGTATAATTAAATACACTTTGTAAAACACGTTGCAATCAATGGGAGTTAGGTGCCTAAATACCTTTGAGGATCTGGACCGTTGAAATTTTTGGATAAAAGGTACTTTAGCATAGGAAAGGTAAAAGCAGCAGCAGAAGTGGGAACATCTATTTAAACACTCCTCCTACTTACAAATAAAGCCAACAATTGTCCATCTAATCGCAGAATGTCTTTCCCAGGTATCAAGTAAGTCTCTCTTCTGATTTGGAGTGGCGACACGACAAATACCATGATATAGATGAGGTACAACGGGACCCACGAGCAGGATCCGACTCCATTGCTGAAGAAGCACAAGTTGATCCACGCAAATATTCTCAAAGCAGCTCAGAGAGATTCTTGGAGCAATCACATTCCTCAATGGATCGAATGTTTGATGCTGATTATGGGAAATCATGTGATTACAAAGTGGGGTCACCTTCTTACTTGGACAAACTGCTATGGAGAGACAATAAACCCCATCACTACTCAGAGCCCAAACTTATCTTAGACTTGTCGCACTGGAAAACAGCAACTATATCACCCACTGCAGAGTTATCACTGGAAGAAGAACCATCCAACCTCTTTCTAGAGATAGCTCAATGGGTAAAGAGCACACAGTCAGGGCTTGAATGCCCTAGTCCTCTTCCAGAGCTTCAAGAACAGAGTCTGCCATCTTCTCCTCACCATCATCATAAAGAATCCAAGGATGTAAACAGTGAAACAGACCCTCAGTTTGACTTGGATGTCTTCATCTCTAGGGCGCTGAAACTTTGCACAAAACCCGAGGATCTTCCAGATAATAAGCTCAATGATATCAACGGGGCTTGTATTTCAGAACACCCTAATGAGATTGTACAAACAGAGGTGTTTCAGAAAGAGAGGTGGTAAAGAAACAATGTCTGATATTCACTGCTAATCTCTTTGTAAGTCTTTGATAATGCATCAATTACCCTACGGTGAACAGTAATTAAGGTTTGATCTGTCGTTGAACATGTCAGTTTCTTACACTATAATGAATGCCTTTTTATTAAAAGGTGAGCACAAACCAGGAACCCCTTTTGATGCCTTAGAAATACACTTAAAGGAATCAAGAGGTGTGAATGAAATACTGAGTTTCTTATGCTGCCTTAACAATCTTGCCTTGTAACTTCTGGGACCTATTTGGTACTTCAATGTACAATGGAGAGATGACTGTACAAGTTTACAAACAGAAGTTGAATCAACTTCCTTTTTTATATATAATATCTTAAAGGAATAAGGATGAAGGGGAGTCCCTTCATTATGGTCAGACACTCCTCTGGTTTGACAGGTTCAAAACACGTTGAACCAGAGGGCTTCTTTGATGAACTCATCTGAGTATTGTCTATACAAAAAGGAATAATGTAAGGGTATCTCTTTCAGTAATTAGTCCTTTATACACCTTTGACCAAATTCTGCCTTTAATCAGGAAATAGGGCTTGGAAGAATGTAACTGAGGACAGAATTTGGCCATCGGGACAGAAAATGAGGCTGCAAGAATATTAATGGGGAAAGAATTTGACCCACAGTGTATGGGTCATTTTGTTTTTCTCATTGGCAGAGAGAATTTTCACTAATAAGCACATTCTTCTAATCTGGTTCCTCACATAAACAAGTCTTTCCTTCTGCAGTCTAGATGTGGATCTGAAGTCTGCCATTTTTAGAAGATCCAGCACCATAACTATGGGTGGATGAATTAAAAAAACATAATGCAGCGAAACCTGTCTTAAGCAACTGCTGAAAGGACCAGCAAATACTAGCAGTGTGGTCTACAAGGGAGGAGAGAGTTGGAAATTCGGGAGTACTGAGTTATGATCTTGGCTCTTCCACTTACTTGCTATGTAGCCTTAGGCAAGTCACTTAATGTCTCCATTACAAATTTCCCATCTGCAAAATAGGTATAATAATACCTTGCTCAAATAGATGTTGGGCAGGTAAATTAGCCAAAGTTTGTACAGTGCTTTGAATAGCCACAGTACTATATAAGTGCTAAGTATTGTTATATCATTTTTTCTAACAGAAATTGGTGGTCTTTGGCTAAAATTTGAACAAAATTGTACTGGAAACTTTCAAGATATGTTCAAGTGGTCACTTAAACCAATGGTTTGGCTGTTGGAGATGGTCCTCTGTGCAGGCTGCACAACAGGGACCAGCAAGGAAAGCTGATCCCCTTACTGGTGGCATTAGATTCTTACACTATATATATGTATATAGACAGTGTGTATATATGAAGTATATACACTTCAGATATGAAGAAACAGTCAGATCTTTCCAAGGCCCTTTGCTTTCAGCTTCCTTGGAAGGTAACTAAGTCAGTAGAAAAACAATGCTGCTTTGTAAATAACTATAACCACAACTGATCTATTGTAGGTTCTGTTTTCATCCACACTTCTGAGCACCTTAATAACTAATCCGCTAACTAGAATTTGTACATTGAATAAATGTTATATACGTATATTTAATCAGTCGGATCAAATTTTAAAAAATGGAAAACATGTAAATAGTAAGTGTTTTAAAAAATATATGTATTATTCTTGTCATCCTGCCATTTTTGTTTTCCAGCATGATGGCATTACTTTTATTTGTGAAAAGATAAACTACTGAAGGTTCATATGTCACTACTGTCACATTACAAATTATTTTTACCCTTTTGAAAAATGATCTATTAAATATTGTGAGATATGAAGGAAAATCTTATGAGGATTGGATGAAAGACTAACTAATGCAGAATTTAATCCTACTAACCAACATTTCTAGTATTGGTGGAATCAGGATTTAGGGACAGGTTCAGCTTTATGACAACTTGTGCTGGGTGTTTAAGAGCTGAATAACGTGCTTGTTCATACTATTAAGAATTTACTGTACTTAAGCTGCTTTAAATATTGTTACTCCATTTGGTTAGTTGCCCAGTTCAGGCTGCCAGCTGAACAGATTGTGGGGCAGGGGAAAACCTAGTTCAGAGGTAAAAGGCACCTGGAATGCAAAGAAAGTGACTACCTAAACGTCCAGCAGAGAGAAGGGCTATGTCCTGGTTCTTGGAGTTGAATGTTTGGGTGCCCTACTTTTAGATGTCAACACATTGTCCTGGAAGGAGAAATAAGGGAGGGACAGGAAGAGATCACTTAAAGTGTGTTAAAAATTATTTATATACCTCAACAGAAGCTCAGCGCATTTACTCATGATGAGGCAAATTCAGACTAAGAAAGTGGATGTCTCTCCAGTCGAGCTGCTCCTGTTTATGCCAGGTGAATTTGGCCCAGTGAGCTTATGACTTGTCACCCGGGGTCAGTTTATCAGTATACCTTGCAGCAAGCCATGAGGTCCTGAAACATTATTCATGGCACCACAGCATTTGTGGTATCCATATCCCACCTCCTTAGCCGCCAGGAAAGAGTATATAATATGTGTGAATATAAACCCTGCCTGGGTTTATATTATAAGAATGAATATAAATATATAAGAGTGAATATAAACCCTTCCTGGGTTCAATCCTGCAGTGGGCTGAGTGCCCTCAGTTGCCACTGAAGTCAGGAGTTGAGCGTGCCCAATATCTAGCAGGAGATGCACCAACCTTGCAGCTGGAGGCCCAAATGAGAGGAAAACTTTTGGGACACAACAGAGCGAGTAAGATTGTAGGATCAAACAAGTAGTATGGGAAGCGACTTTTAACACTGTATATTGATAGAATAAGCAAATATTTACTTCTGTTCTGTTAAACCTCCATATTTACTGGCCTGAGAAGTTAATATTGATCAAACAATGTCAGTATTTTCCCCAAGGGACAATAAATCTTCAAGTTCACTGAAACAAGAAGCCATTTTATATTTGTTGCTACATACAATCTGAATGTCTTCATCAGAAATATCTGGGACTCTCTTCATTGTGGTGATGAATGTCAAAAGTTTATCAGTTTTTCCTTTGGAACTAGCATTGTAATGGGGAGATGACGTTTGAGGCTCAGAAATAGAAACCTCAAAGAAGTAAATACTAGATTGTCATGGAACTCATTGAAGCTACTCAGGATTTTCCATTTTGAGTTGTGATCTGATCAGTTAACATTGTTCCAAATGTCAGTATTATCCACCTGTAAGGAGGTAAACAATGGAAATGTGTCTAACGCGTCACATAATTGTTTCAGCCAATGACACACCAGTTTTTTTCTCATGTATGTAACTATAATAAAATTTAAGGTCTGATTCTTCCCTGCTTGACAGTGTTCTGTCATTTTTCTTTTTGTGATATGGAGTGCGATATCATTGAAAACAGAACTTGGTTCTAAATTCATTCAGTAAATTATCATGAATACTTCTTGAAGTTTTATAAGGAGGCAACTTGGTTGTTTTCTACTGGATGGGATCTAACCAAACTTCTCGTTTTAGTTAAGGTTGCATTTCATCCATAGTTTAATGTCACTGAGCTGTGACATTCATCCCGCTCTTGATATTACCATTGGTGCTTCTGACTTTTTATTTGCTGGGGGTTTTTTGGTCATTCATGCTACTCAGTCTAATGAAAGAGGTCAGAGTTGTTCTGATTCACAGACATTTGCACTTAGGTTATTTTGTGTTCCATAGAGCAGTTGTTGCAATAGAATACAATGTATCAGCTTAATGGTCAGACCCACAGCGAAGTGACCTATTTGGAAGAATAGTTTATCTGACTATTTTAGACCTTTTTTCTATTCACAAATAGGTATTGTAGTGATTTGTACAAATCTGCTCTTTTCATAATTGTTTGAATCATTTTAGTGCATGCACTTTACGCTATAGGTTATTGGCACAATAAGCGTCACCATTATTAATTATTCATAATGTGTGATTGGCCACTTAAATCACATGGTTCAGTCCCCCTGGATGACATAGACTTTACAATTTATAAATTACTTCTACTTCTATCTGAAATGATATTTATGGTGAAAATCATTTTGTGAACAACATTTAGTTTTTTATTTAAAAGAATAAGCAGCACCGCTACTCCCTGGATGTCCAACAGCCAAAACCTGTGGCCTAACTCAGTTCTGATCTCCTATACATTACAGCCTTGTGTGTCCAAAAGTTGCAGGGAATATTTGAAATCTTTAGAAAAATTGACTTTTCACTGTAGGAGGATAACTCGCTACCCAGCTAGAGAATGGCTGTTCATCAGGTCCTTACCTCCAGAATGGATGCTGACAATCTCAGATCTCTGTAAATACTGTACAGGAATTCTGCAGTCATCCCCAGGACTATTCATGATCTACTTTCAAATATTTAACCTGTAGGAATTCCTTTTTTATTGCAATTCTGTTTAAAGAGTCTTGGCCCCATCGCAGAACTGCATTAAATGGGCTATTCTAGGGCTAGCATTGAAGTTATGCAAAAGATTTACTTAAACCCTACTTTTTAATATGATTGTGTGGGCACTCTAATAACTATTTCCTATACAAGCCACTATGGAGCCCTTGAACAGAGCTATGGCTGGCGGTATTATAAACAGGGATGTTGGAGATCAGACTATTGGTGATGATTTATAATGTCTGTTTTCATCTAAGAAAATCTATATTTGAGCAACTTCAAAGCAACAGAATCTTTTGGAATCTACAATAAGAATACTGTACAATGTTGCATACAAGCAGTATCCCAGGGTGATTGGGCCCTTGAAGAAGGAATGAGGGGCCGGGGTCCAGTGCAGCTGGGATTGATTACCTGCTGCCCAGTTGAGCTCAAGGGAAGGCACCTGGGCCTTATAAAAGAGGAAATGGTGGCAAAGCAAAGTGACTGAGAATTAGAAGACTCTAGGAGTGAGATTGAGACCCCAGGAAGAAAAGACTTCAGCCAGGTAGGGCTGAGTGGCCTGCCAAAATCAGGGAAGAACCAGAAAGGGCAGAAGCTGCAGGAGTGAGTTTGTTTTCAAATTTTATAAATAAATTTGATCTAGAAGGGGAATGTTTTAAGGCCTCTGCACTGGTGGAGTTTATTTAAGGAGTCCTAAAGAGGGTAAACTGAGGCAGGATGCTTACAGAGCAAGCTCTGGCCATGAGGGAGTGCTCAGGAAGTGGCTGCCCTGTTACTATAATTAATGACTTGATCCAGGTTTCTCTGATTGTAAGGGGAGCTCAAGAGGGCACCAATATACTATGTGGTGTTTATTCATATAAAATTCTCTCCCATTTTCAAAGAGACAGTTTGATTTTTTTTTTTTAAGACAATACAAAATTCTGATGAATCTAGTAATCTCAAAGTGCAGGCATCTTAAATTTTGTGAAGACAGTGACCACAAAATTACATTAATTACTGTGATAAATGAGAGTGGGGGTAGCTCCCTTTTGTGGACACCCAGCCAGTTAGCTGTAGAATCCCTCTTGATAGTTGTTCTCTACTTGCTTTATCTGTAAAGGGTTAAAAAGTCTCCATGCATAGGTAAAAGGAAGGGAGTGGACACCTGACCAAAAGAGCCAATGGGAAGGTTAGAACTTTTAAAATTTTGGGGGGGGAAAAAGCTTTTCCTTTGTCTCTGTCTGTTGCTCTCCAGAGAGAGGGGACAGAGCAGAGACGGGGCTAAAACTACGCTGTAAAAAGCTTTGGGTCAGGTATGGAAAATCATCAAATCATACCTAGAAACTACTCATTTGGAACCCCAGATATGTAAGTAGACCAAGAAATGTCTAGGAAGACGCGATTAAGTTTATATCTTTTATTTCTTTATGGCTTGTGGACTCCTCTGTGCTAACCCCAAATGCTTTTGTTTTGCTTATAACCTTTAAGTTGGAACTCAAGAAGCTATCTTGATGCTTAATCCTTGTAATTGCTTTTTTTTTTTTACCTAGCAAAAAGCCTAAGTTCCAGATGTATTTTCTTTCTTTTTAATAAAATGTACCTTTTTAAAGAACAGGATTAGATTTTTGTGTCCCTAAGAGGTTTGTGCATGTTGTTTAATTAGCTGGTGGCAACAGCTGATTTCCTTTGTTTTCTTTCTCAGCTCTTCCCCAGAGTGGGGGGCGAAAGGGCTTGAGGGGACCCCACTGGAAGGAATTCCCAAGTGCGCCTTCCTGGGTTCCAAAAAAGGGGGGTTTGCACTTGGGTGGTGGCAGCATCTACCCATCCAAGATCAGAGAAAAGCTATAACCTTGGGAGTGTAATACAAGCCTGGAGTGGCTAGTATTAATTTTTAAAATCCTTGCGTGCCCCAACCTTCTGCACTCAAAGTGCCAGTGTGGGGAATCAGCCTTGACAATTACATTCTGGAAACTGGATGGTGGGATCACTGCTTATAATATTCACTTTGTTAAACTGAAAGGCTAGAATTTTATTATTCAAATAAGCAAAATTTGGCTGAAAAGACCCTTTCTTGCTAGAGCTTATCCATTCTGGCAGGACAGGCTGGTCTAAAGGGAGCCGTGAATGGTTGAGTGTGACTCTGGTTAAGCCTGCATTGAAAATAAGGATGACTTTGTAGTAAATTTGCATAAATTGTTATGCTTTGGACAGATTCCCTGTAAGAACAACTTTAATACTTCATTGTTGCACCAATGAAGAGCTGCACCCAGAAAATTTCACGGTGAACATCATGGTTCAAAGCATGCTTTGAAGAGTCGACTTACTATTTTCTAAACTGCCTCAGAACTTACTAAATGACCCCATCGCATAGTGTCTGAATGTTCTGACTCTAGACAGAAAAGGGCAGGATTACCTACACATTTGATAATCTAAGGATTGGTGGAGCATTAACAAGGGGCTTAGTGCTTTATAAAATAAAAGGAAAAGATAGTCCAGTTTCCAAGCTCATGTTCTAAATGTCCATAATTTCCTATATCGATACTGTGCTACCACAGAAGTATGTGTATGGGGATTCTGGAAGGCGCTGGCTTTTTGATTCATTTGGTTTAAGCATCCAAAAGTTACCCAGGAGACAGATTTCTGGCACAACTGGCACCATATAGTAGAACTGACTTCTGGAAGAGGTCAGAATGAACAAGGAGTTCAGTGCCTTCACAATGAACTGTAAAGCCTGCTATTTTAACTTCACTTAGTGTTCTCTTAAGTACTGCTCACCGTTCACATTATGATGCAGACAAAAAAAAATCTCCATAAAGAAGAATGGGGAAATGAAAAACATAACTGTATGTGTTCACTTGAACACCGTTGTGATGGATGTGGTATAAGAACCTAGCCAGAAGATTTGGATGGCTATACGAATTGTATCTGAACTGCCCCAGCCTTCAGAATTAGGCTTGTGAGAACGGACTTTCATGTAAGATTTCTTTTGGTACTTCCTGGTTCTGGAGGTGGAACAGGGTGGTCTGGCCCTTTAAGGGCTGGGAGCTGTCAGTCCTGTTCATTCATCACAACCAGCTGGGAAGGGGTCCGGTGTCTTCTATAAAGGGTGGAGGAAGCACAGTAGGAGGGAGGTGGGCTCCTGCAGTACCCACTGAATCAGCGGGACTGATGGGAAGAGTCTGTCCTCCTTTTCAGCACCGAGTGAGCCTCTGGGAGCTGGAACCAGCGTGGGCAAAGCAGCTGTTTTTGTTTAATGTTTTTCCTAAGTTTTGTGTTTGAAGGCTAAAACTGGGCCTAGAAAGAGACATGGGCGTGGCAGCAAGTCCTTCCTGGGAAGGTGGGAGAGTCAGCCTGAGTGAGGGGAAACTGAGGCCGCAGCCCGCCTGAAACCAGACTGGGTAAGGTGGCCCTGCCACAGGAGCGAAATAGAATTTTTTAATCATGCAGCTGATAAGGAGATCTCTGATTAAAATAATCTGAACGGGAGGCTTCGGCCAAGTGTACTGAAAATGGCTTACGGTTCATATGGGTACAGACTGTGCTTTACAGCTGTGCTAAAAGCATCTCGTGAAACAATTCCTGAAAGCATCAAGCCTTGGAGAAGCAAAGATCCTTCGTTCTCGTCTTGTACATTTTGGCATGGACCAGCATAGCAGCTGACACTGTGCCCAGCCTGTCTATAAAGCTATAAATGGCCAATTAACTTGCTGCCTTGAAAACAGCGTGCAGGAGAAAGGGCATGGAGGTGAAAAGCTGGAGTTGAGTTGCACTGCCGCAGTGACTGCTCGCCACGCTCCCTAAAGATCAGCCGTTGCCATTTCATGCTGGATGCAGTGTCGGTTTATTAAATAAGCACATCTTAAAAACATTAGGGCACATATGGCCAATTACCAGGGATATTTTAAGTTGTATGTGGTCTTCGCCTACCCTCTAGCTTTCAGAGTGGCCAAAAGGTACATTTACCAACCAGCCATCTTTCTCACTTGTGAAGCTGGACCGGAGGGGAAAACATTTCATTGCAACGAACAGCATGACACATTGGCAAACACACAGAGCAGGGCTGCGATCCATCAGTATTGATGTCATGTACATCCTTGTGACGGAATAGGCGGCTCTGTTATATTGTTTTCACTGTGGTTATTGCTCTTTTAACAATCGAGCTCAGCACTCTCTCAAAGCATTCAACATGAACTGACAATAAATGTAACAGATTAAAAAAATGAAAATCATCAGCCTGGTCTAACAATAGAACTGAGGCTGCTGGGAATTGAAACCATCTAGGACTAATATTCAGTTGAGTGCAGAGAGGAATAGGCAACAGGAGGACAGACCACTTTACAGCTCATTCCATCAGCTCCAAACAGTCACTCCACCCAACATCCGAGCCATCGTGGGACAGCTGACACCAGGTGCATGATGTGAAATAGGCTTTTGAATGACACTTAATATAACCAGAATTCCTTAATTTTTTTTTCAAATTGAAAGATTCCATGCTCACAACCACTGTTAACTGCTTTGGTGCTGTCTAGCTTAATAGGCACACAGGAAGAAAAAAATGCATTTATCAGTTATATGTGGTATTGACAAGTGCCTGTCCCAACAAAACATTACTGCTGAGTTCCACCGCTGCATAATGCTATGGAGGAGAATCACGGTGAGCATAAACGAACTACTGGCTTGGAGGGGTGAAAGGAGACAGCTCAGCACACACAAAGAATGTAATTCCCATACAAAACATTGCTGTATGGAGAAGAGTCTAAGACAACCAGAGACAAGCTATTCTGACCACACTTCTGCTCAGCCAGTCCCACTAGTCAGTCTGGGTCACTGATGCTAGGAGAGGGCTCTTAAAAAAGGAGCATAACTAAGTGTTGTCTGTAGTGTAGCTGGTTAGTATAAAGTGTGCCATCTACTAACAAACAAATATGTAGCATTGTTTGTAAGTCTGCTAGACAACTACAGCAGAACCCCATTTATCCGAGCCAACTGGGACCAGGACCAGGGCCAGATCTGATCATCAAAAATTCAGATAAGCTAGAGCAGCAGTTCTCAATCTGTAGGTCACAACCCTGTTTTAATGTGGTTGCCAGGGCTGGCTTAGACTTGCTGGGGCTCAGGGCTGAAGCCAGAGCCCCACCGCCCTGGCCAAAGCCAAAGGGATTCAGCCCTGGGCGGTGGGGTTCAGGTTACAGACCCCCTGCGTGGGACTGAAGCCCTTGGGCTTTGGCTTTGACACCTTCCCCACCCAGGCCAATGGGGCTTGGGCTTTGGCTCCCCCACCTGGGGCAGTGGGAAGCAGGTGAACTAAGGCTTGGGTCCCCCTTCCTGGGGTCATGTAGTAATTTTTGTTGTCAGAGGGGGGGTCGCAGTGCAATGAAGTTTGAGAACCACCGAGCTAGAGAATGGGAAAGTGCGGGGCTGCAGTGCCATCTAGTGGCTACAGGAGAGATCTCCCGCTTCTGCACCTGTGTGCACTGGTTGTTCGGTTAATATGGAGAGCCGGATAATGGAGGGTCGGATAAATGGGGTTCGACTATAGTTATGCTCTGCAGAATGCTTCCTGCCTGGGGGCAGTGGAATGCCATTTAAAGTGTCTGTGTAGGGCGAGGAGGGCGAGAGTCACCTGACCACCACCCCCAGCAAGGACCCCCTACACCTGCTCCTTGCCAGAAGCCTCAGCCCTTAAGAGAGCCCCTTCCATCAGCCCCTGCCTTACCCCACCCCACTCCTTACCTTACCCCTCCCTGCTGATGAGCCTCACCCTTGGGTGACAGGTCCTGGTTCTCGGCGCTGGGAGCTGCTGGGGTTTTGGCAGCCGGCAGGTGAGGGCCTGGCTCCCTGAACATGCAGAGGGGGACCCAGGCGCCAGCTGCGACGTGTGTGGCCACTAGTTACAAGATGGGTGTACGTGAAGTTCTACGTGCCTCACAAAAAAGAAGAAAATAGGGCTGCCACCTGCCTGGTTTTTGACCGGCCGAGCAGGTTTTACTAGTCTCTTGCCCGTCAAGAGATGTAATTTGCCTATCTAACTGCATGAAAGTGGTCAGGACGTGGCCTGGGTGCCCCTCCCTGTCTCCAAGCTGTGCTGACTACCGTTCTTCACATCTTACACACTGTCCTGTGCTGTGAGCAGCATGGAGCCTAACCACCCAAGGGGAAACTGATTCTTAGCAAACATCCTCTCTCCCACAGCAGCTGACATGCAAGAAGGAGTGCATGTGCTGTTTGGTTCTTTAGGATGGTGCTGCATGACCCTGGCTCAGCTCTGGCCAGCTCTACTGGCAGGTGGAGAGGGGATTGGAGCCAGGGCACCACCTCCCTTCTTACTTTGGGGTGACTTGTGCCTTCAGGAGCACCAGAAGAGAACAGTCCCTGTGCATCCCTAAATGCAGGGGGATGCAATCGTGTGTTGCAGGGGGGAGAGGAAGCCTCCTTGTACCCTTATCCCTTCACCCCATACAATGAGCAGACATAATTGGTAGCTGCAACTGGGGTCGTCTGCCCCGGAAGGGTAGTGCTGCCTAGGGGTCAGCTCATCTTTCACATGGCATGACCCTTTGTGTGTGTGTGTGTAAGGACTTGGAAGATAATAATAGAGAGGACGTGGCCATGGGAATAAGTGGTGGTTGGGGAAGAAATCCTGTAATTGTTTCTTGAAGGGCCCAGGGCCAGGAGCCTTGCAGAGGGAGTGGTGCAAGGCTCCCCTCTCACCCAACCAGTTGGGGTGAGCTTTAAGGAAGAGGATCAGTCTATATGCTGCCTGTCCTCCTCCCTCACAGCTGGGCAGCCGCAAGCACGAAAAGGCCAGCCTGGGAACTCGCTGAGCTTAAGGACTGACTGGGGAACAGGGGCCAGCTGAGGGTGATGTTGGCTAAGGCCCTACCGCTCGCTAACTTACAGCCCAGCTCCAAGGAGGAGAGTGTGACCCTTTGAAGGCCAACCCCAGCTCGCAGAAAGGGGCTGGGGGTCTCCTGAACAGGGGTGAGGGTTCATCAGGCCTCTTCCATGACCCCAAAGCTGTGTGACCTGGGGCCACTAACAAAGTGACGTTTTGTAGATGTCCTGAGCACACATTGAAAGCACATAGTGAAAAGGGGTTTGAAATACTATATAGCCCCTAGCTGGTACTACTGTAGATCCAGCTATTAAAAATTGTTTTCTAGCTCTTAAAACTAATTTTTGGCTCAGCAGTACAATCACAATAATTAGCAGCCTGTTATTGAGTGAGGCAGTTAGGGTTGGGGTCAGATTGTAGCCACAAAATGTGTTGTGTTATCTATGTTCTTTCAGGCCAGTGAGGGCTAAATGAATGGCCTGCAGTTCTCGCAACTTTATACTTTGATTTTTCTCCTCCTGGTGCAAAGCCAACGGGCCCAGTTGTCAGCAGGTGGGATTGAACCTGGGATCTCTGAAGCTTAGTGTATGAGCCTCTACTGCATACCAAGGCTGTAGCAGACTCAATCTCTAAATGGTTTAGGTGCCATTAGTGGACAGAGCCCCACACCGAGCAGGCCTATTGATCCTATACAGAGCTACATGTTAGGCAAGATGCCAAGCCAAATAAACTGGTATCCGAGGTCAATATCTCTTGGTGCAGTTCTATAATCACACCTCCTTATCTGAAGCAATCCATAGCTGACCACCAGGTGGGAGCGGGCCTTGCATTTTGGTGGGATTACCATTGCCAGGTGTGGGGGGAAGTGGCATGCTCAGAAAGAGGAACAATAGAAACATTTATAGGGGATGCACGTACTCCAGTCGGCCGGTCCGTACAGGCACCATTTCTTCACGGGCAGAACGCAATCACTATTTTGCATCACTTGTTCCCTTTCCCCTTCACCCTCCTACTTAAAGTTTATGGCAAATCCAATTTTGATCACTAAACTTTGGAGGATTTTTTTCTTCGTTTTGCATCTACTCTGCACAAACAACCGAGGCACTGACTGTTGCAGACCAGACAAAGTTGGTTAAAATGATTCTCCATTTCCAGTCCACTCCTGCATAGTACAGCACGGGCTACTATCATGGGGCACAGTCCCCAACATTCCCTCCCTCCCCGCAGGGGGACCCTGTAGGTGCATTGCACCTCCCGTTCTTTGAATCACTTATGCAGACTAAATTGGTTGAAAACACAAAGCTCCTCTGTGGGGTCTGATTTATTAACTCTGGGGGAGGGGCTTGATAGCTCAGTCTATATCTCTTGATCCTGTGCTCTCTTCCTCCTTCCTTAAGCCCATATGACTAAGGGCACTGGATACTCAGAGAATCAGGTAGTGGGATGCTAAGCTTTCCATCATTAAGTCACCAGATCCAGATCTAGTACACATTGGAGCCAAAGAATGTTATCGACATCGGATCAGTAGTCCATATACAATGAGTTGAATGGACTCAGACAAGTTCTGGGGGCCTAGTGTTCACCGTCGAATTGAGAAAGCCCTAGCAGCCTACAAGTTGATGCCTATGTTAGCAATCTTAGCATGGTGATCAATACTGAATAGGCCAGGGAGAATTAATGACGCTTTCATTCCTAGATGCCAGGGGCTTTGAAGCAGGGTTGGGGCAGTGCGAGGGCACTTGTGCCATGGTGTGTGGATAAATTAGTCTCCAGAAATGTCTAAGAAACTTGGGAGAACACCCATGGGAAAAAGCATAAAGCAGTTCAGAGATGCTGCATGGTTCACTTATTCAATCACCTGCATCTGTCCTTCCTGGGAGGACAGGGAAGTAGGAATAGATTTTTGTGTGTGTGTGTGTGTGATAGCAGCAAACCGAAGGGAAACAATCCTGTGTTAAGAGCAACAGAGGGTCCTGTGGCACCTTTAAGACTAACAGAAGTATTGGGAGCATAAGCTTTCGTGGGTAAGAACCTCACTTCTTCAGATGCAAGTAACAATCCCGTGTTATTTATCCATACTGGACTGTAAAGGCTGCAGCTGTAGCAAAATAAGGCAATTACTGCACTAACTTGGGTGCTTCTACCTTTAATACTGAGTACTTCCCATCTGGAAATCTCAGTGGGTTACTGAGGTAATTTCATTTCCCACTTTCTACAGAGGCAGGAACTGAATGGCAGAGGGAGATGACTTGCTCGAGATCATACAGCACATCAGTGGGCAAATGAGGCATGGAACCCAAGTCTAACTGACTTGCAGTCCCTGGCCACTGGCCAATGCTGTCTCCATGCTCTGACCACCCCCACCTCAGTCTAGTGGGTCTCTTATTTAAAATGTTTGCTCTGAGAGTGCACGGCTACATTCTGACCCCGCATTCCTCTCTCCCGCTGGAGTGAAAGGAGGTTGTGCCTGAGGATGGAGTGCAGGGTCAGGGTTCTCTGCAGAGCACTGCCGGTGACAGCGTGTTTGCATGACATCATTGCCAGGCCCAGCAAGGCGGAGGCCACTGTAAAAAAGCGAACTTGTCTCAGACTGAATCAAAATGTGGAAATGTCGTTCTATGAGCCCCTGAGCAACTAATCTGTCTAATCACAGAGCGACATCCATTGAACATATGGAGGGGACAGCAGAGAGCATTTATTTAAATTACTCCTAGCCTGTGGCTTTTCAGAGTTCAGATAGTGCAAATCTTAATCACTGTCCATACGGAATAGCTCTCATAAAGTAAAGCTGGGAAAGACCAGTTAGCTCCTGTAGTCCCTCTCCCTGCCAATGCAGGAGCGTTCCCTGCAGCATGTACTTCAGTGCTCTTACGTGAGGTTTCCATTGGGGAGCACAGCCCTCTCACAGCATAGCGGTTTCCAGTGACAGTCAGTCAAAATTTTCCCCATCCTTAATTTCATCCCATAACTGGGAATTGTTTCCCCTTGGATGACACGAAATAATTCCTCTTTCCATAGGCGCCAACTTCCCCTGTTTTTCGTGGGTACTCGATACCCCCTCTACCCCCAGCCCCATCCCTTCCATGAGGCCAGCCCCTGCCCTGCCCGAGGCCAGCCCCTTCCCCAAAGTCCCTGCCCCAACTCTGCCCCCTCCCTGCCCCCATTCCAACCCCTTCCCCAAATCCCCGCCCCGGCCCCGTCTCTTCCCCGCCTCCTCCCCTGCCCCCGGAGCGTGCAAACAGCGGTTTAGCGGCAGCTGGACGGGAAGCGCTGGGAGGTAGGCGAAGGAGTGGGGATGCGGTGCACTCAGGGGGGAGGGGAGGTGGGGCAGCAGGGGAGGGGAGGGGAGCTTGGCTGCCAGCGGTGCTTCAACCCTGGAGCACCCACAGAGTCGGTGCCTATGCCTCTTTCCGTGGTGTTTGAATCTTTCAGGTACCCTGTTACCATGTCCCTCCCTTCCTGCTCGCATACATACTGCACACATACATCGTGCCCTTAATCTTCCCTTCTGACTCATGTTTTCTAGCCCTCTGGATCACCTTTGATGCCTTTTTCTGAACTCCCTCCAGTTTCAGTATCTTTACGATAAGGTGCCCAGACTCTCCTTTCACCTATCATTTTGCTCTTTCAGCCCCCAACCATACTGTAAATCAACAGCTAACTTTCCTATCTGGCAATAACTACTTTTCTATTTCAAAATATTCCAGGAGAGGTCACACTAAAGCCCTGGTGAAGAACTGCTGGATAACATGTCTGGCCAACAGCTGGTTTTGGTGCATGAGAGAAAATGACAACTGCCACTATCATCATGCTGGACAGGACAGTACAGTGGATAAAGGGATTTAATGGGTATATTTTAGCAAAACCATTTCAACAAGCATTTTGAAAGCCTGATCCTGCACTGTTTGTACCTGGGTAACGCCCACGGTTCTCAGTAGGAGGTTTGTATGTAGAAAGACTGTAGCCAAGATTTTCAGAAGTAAGGGCCCCCAGCAGCTCACATTGTAAATCAGGCCACTTAATTGGGTGCCTAAATATGGACTTAGGAGCCTAGTCTAAAAATCTTGGCTGGTCATATTGTAGCTACGGGAATGTTTTGTTACCAGCCTGAAACTCTCACAAGGTTCTTGGGGAGCCCAGGTGGGGCCTTGGGGAGTCTGCACCGCTCTGTGGCAAAGTATTGTGTCCCCCGCTCTCCCCCCAATGAGACTTTCTACTGGACCAACAAATAAAATGAGAGTCCCTTTTTGCCTTGATAATTCTGGCATATTACACCTTGAAGGACTTTTGAGCTTTCACGGGATTGATTACTTTCAAGGGTCAATATAAGTAGGAAGAAAAAGAAACCACTTAGGGGCTCCTTTCCCATCCCATTACATCTCGCCCGTCCTTGGTCTCAGCTGTGAATAGTGAGTATTCTCTCATGTGCTTTTTCTTAGTGAGGCTGTCACTCCTGTCCAGAGATGGAGCTCTGATGTAATGGTACCTAGGACGACCACATTCATATTCTGCAGTTCATATGCACAGGCCCTTTTATACGCAGAGGGAGAGAGGGCTATATAGTAGTTCCTGGGCTTTAAATCTTAATGCTACCTTATTAAACAACATTGAAAGTGTCATGCTTTGCCCTGAGTTACACCCCAAGCAAACCCCTAAAGTCAATGGCATTGCAAGGAGTGTAAATCAATATGAATTTGGCCCCAACTTGCTACTGGGCTTAATCTCTGCTTTAATCAAGTGACGTAAAAGAATGAAAATCATAAGCTACCATATACCAAATGACCAGGAGAGGGCAGTCATCCCCCTCTCTACCATCTGCATTTTTTAATGCTGTAAAAATTAACGGTCTAAGAATCACATATACTTAACTCAGAAACAAGTTTTCTTTCCATAGCTTCAGTGGGTGGAAAAAGGCCCTCCAGCGCAGGTGTTACTACCTGCAGATCATCAAATTATTAATAGTGTTAATTTTATTGCAGCAGTTTCCAATGGCTTCTAGGCACTTTCCAGAAGCGGCTAAAGAGTCCAGAATGTATTGATGCCTAAGGGACCAGTAAGTCTCTGGCAATAATAAAGCTAATGCCACCACCATCACAGAAGCCAAAATAAGCTACTGGGCTGAGCACAAACATGAGCTCAAAAGCGATAGAGGGGGACTATTTCTTTCATTATATACAATTTAGAAAATCACATAAACATAGCAATGATTTAATGAGTTATGTGGGGCATCACCAGTGCAGCCTGCGTTCAGTATATGAACGAAACAGCAGCCCTTACTCCTCTCTTCTATGAAGAGTTTTTGCTGTGAGTTTTAGACCTCCAGACCTGCCACATCTCACTAACTGGAGATGAATGCTTGGCTGCGAGGATGGTGTTGCCAGGAAGGCTTTTGCTTCCTTGACCATGGGATGCTGTTCCAGGAAGAAGGGCTGCTAAGCAGAGATGGGCTCCACCTCTGGAGGAAGGGGAAGAACATATCTGGCTACAGACTGGCTAACCTAGTGAGAAGAGCTTTAAACTAGGTTCGACGGGGGCAGGTGACAGGTAAGTCAAGAACCTGGAGACCTGGGAGAAGGGTTGGAATCTGTGGGGAGCATGGGCTGTTATAGCAGGGATGAGGGAGAGACAAGAGAGAACGTAGGGGGGAAATCAAATCAGTATCTTAGTTGTCTGTATGCTAATGCACGACGTATGGGGAATAAGCAGGAAGAACTGGAAATGCTAGTTAATAAACACAACTATGACACTTGGCGGGATAATACACATGACTAGAATATTGGTATAGAAGGGTACAGCTTGCTCAGGAAGGACAGGCAGGGGAAAAAGGGAGGAGGTTTGTCTTGTATATTACAAATGTATATACTTGGATTGAGATTGAGATGGAAATAGGAGACAGACTTGTTGAAAGTCTCTGGGTAAGGATAAAAGGGGTAAAAAACAAATGTGATGTCATGGTAGGGGTCTACTACAGACCACCTAACCAGGAAGAAGACAAGGTTGAGGCTTTTTTTAAACAACTAACAAAGTCATCCAAAACACAGGACTTGATGGTGATGGGGGACTTTAACTACCCAGACATCTGTTGGGAAAATAATAGTATAGCAGGGCACAGATTATGCAACAAGTTCTCAGAATGCATCGGAGACAATTTTTTAGTTCAGAAGGTGGAAAAAACTACTAGGGGAGAGGCTGTTTTGATTTTGACAAACAGGAAGGAACTGGTTGAGAATTTGAAAGTGGAAGGCAGCTTAGGTGAACGTGATCATGAAATAGTAGAGTTCATGATTCTAAAGAAAGGTAGGAGGGAAAACAGCACAATAAAGATAATGGATTTCAAGAAGGCAGACTTTAGCAAATTCCAGGAGTGGGGAGATAAGATAAAATGTGATGAGGTTCAACAAGGACAAGTGCAGGTCCTGCACTTAGGAAGGAAGAATCCCATGCACCGCTACAGGCTGGGGACCGACTGGGTAAGCAGCAGTTCTGCAGAAAAGGACCTGGGGATTACAGTGGATGAGAAGCTGGATATGAGTCAGCAGTGCGCCCTCGTTGCCAAGAAGGCCAACGGCATATTGGGTTGTATTAGTAGGATCATTGCCAGCAGATCGAGGGAAGTGATTATTCCCCTCTATTTGACACTGGTGAGTATTGCTTCCAGTTCTGATCCTCTCCCCCCAACCCCCCCACTACAGAAGGGATGTGGACAAATTGGAGAGAGTCCAGCAGAGGGCAAATGATTAGGGGGCTGGGACTTACAAGGAGAGGCTGAGGGAACTGGGGTTATTTAGTCTGCAGAAGAGAAGAGTGAGGGGGGATTTGATAGCAGCCTTCAACTACCTGAAGGGGGGATTCCAAAGAGGATGGAGCTAGGCTGTTCTCAGTGGTGGCAGATGACAGAACAAGAAGCAATGGTCTCAAGTTGTAGTGGGGGAGGTCTAGGTTGGATATTAGGAAACACTGTTTCACTAGGAGGGTGGTGAAGCACTGGAATGGGTTACCTAGGGAGGTGGTGGAATCTCCATCCTTAGAGGTTTTTAAGGCCCGGCTTGACAAAGCCTTGGCTGGGATGATTTAGTTGGTGTTGGTCCTGGTCCTGCTTTAAGCAGGGGGTTGGACTAGATGACCTCCTGAGGTCTCTTCCAACCCTAATACTCTATGATTCTATGATCCCAAGAGAAGCAAGTCTAAGGGGAAAAACAGTTCAAGAGAGTTGGCAGTTTTTCAAGGAGACATTATTAAGGGCACAAGAGCAAACTATCCCATTGCGTAGGAAAGATAGGAAGTATGGCAAGAGACCACCTTGGCTTAATGATCTGAAACTTCAAAAGGATTCCAAATTACAAAGGACGACTATAAACAAATAACAGAAGTATGTAGGGATAACATAGAAAGACCAAAGCATGAAACAAGATTAAACTAGCTAGAGACATAAAGGGCAACAAGAAAACATTCTACAAATACATTAGAAGCAAGAGGAAGACCAAGGACAGGGTAGGCCCATTACTCAATGGGGGGGACGGACGGACGGACAATAACAGAAAATGTGGATATGGCAGAAAAGTGCTCAATTACTTTTTTTCAGTTTTCACCAAAAAGGACAGTAGTGATTTGATGTCTGACACAGTGAATGCCAATGAAAATGAGGTGATCAGAAGCTAAAATAGGGAAAGAACAAGTTAAAAATTACTTAGACTAGTTAGATGTCTTCAAGTTACCAGGGCCTGATAAAATACAGCCTAGAATACTCAAAGAGCTGGCTGAGGAAATATCTGAGCCATTACCAATTATATTTGAAAAATCATGGGAGATGGGAGAGATTCCAGAGGACTGGAAAAGGGCAAATATAGTGCCCATCTATAAAAAGGGAAATAAGGACAACCCAGGAATTACAGACTAGTCAGCTTAACTTCAGTACCCAGAAAGATAATGTTTGCATATTGATTGCTTAATTATTTGCTCCACCTAGAAGATAATAAAGTGATAAGTAACAGTCAGCATGGAGCTGTCAAGAACAAATAATGTCAAACCAACATAATTGCTTTCTTTGACAGGGTAACAAGCATTGTGGATAGGGGGGAAGTGATAGATATTTATATCTTGACTTTAGTAAGGCTTTTGATACTGTCTCATATGACCTTCTCATAAACCAACTAGGGAAATACAACCTAAATGAAACTACTATAAAGTGGGTGCATAACTGGTTGGACAACTGTTCCCAGACAATAGTTATCAGTGATTCACAGTCAAGCTGGAAGGGCATATCGACTGGGGTCCCACAGGGATCAATTCTGTGTCTGGTTCTGTTCAATATCTTCATCAATGATTTAGATAATGGCATGGAGAGTACACTTATAAAGTTTGTGGACAATACCAAGTCGGGAGAGGTTGCAAGTGCTTTGGAGGATAGGATTAAAATTCAAAATGATCTGGACAAACTGGAGAGATAGTCTGAAGTAAATAGGATGAAATTCAATACAGACAAATGCAAAAGTATTCCACTTAGGAAGGAACAATCAGTTGCACACATACAAAATGTAGGAAGGCGTACTGCAGAAAGGGATCTGGGGGTCATAGTGGATCACAAGCTAAATATGAGTCAACATTGTAGCACTGTTGCAAAAAAAAGGAAATAGCATTTTGGGATGAATTAGCAGGGGTGTTGTTCCTGTCAAGGTGGTTAAGCACTGGAATAAATTGCCCAGGAAGGTTGTGGAATCTCCATCATTGGAGATTTTTAAGAGCAGGTTAGACAAACACCTGTCAGGGATGGTCTAGCTTAGTAAATGAGTAAGTAAGTAATTTTTCAGTAATAGTGTGCTGTGACACTTGTATTTCTATGTCTGATTTTGTAAGCAAGTAGTTTTTGAGTGAGGTGAAACTTGGTGGTACGCAAAACAAATCAGACTCCTATAAGGGGTACAGTAGTCTGGAATGGTTGAGAACCACTGGTCTAGATAATACTTGTCCTGCCATGACTGCAGGGGACTGGACTAGATGACCTCTTGAGGTCCCTTCCAGTCCTACGATTCTATGATTCTTCTTGGATTAATTTCAAGACCGTTTTTAAAGAATCACTCCCTCAGAAGAAATGATGTTGCAGCATGTTTCACTGTGACTAAGGCATTTAATGTTCCTCACTCATATTGGGCCAGATCCTCAACTGGTGTATGTTGAGATGGCACCATTGAAATGAATGGAGCTACACTGATTTATGCCCATTGAGGATAAATGTTTTTAAATCTCTCTCCTTCAAGCTGTCTTAGCCTGACACGCAGCCTTGAACTTTCATGTTACTATAACAAGTTTTTTTGGTTTCCATCTTCCATACCGTGCTTATCTGAAATGTTTCAGGGGCATCAAAGCCATATTGATAAATGGAGGGGAGAGGAGGAGGAAGCAGCTGGGTATGTAATTCACAACAGGGCTCAAAATCATGTTTAGGAGAAGAGGGAGCTTTGGTTAAACAGGGTTGTAGTATATATATTCATTACAGTTGTTACTATAGCAACTCTGCCTCACTGAACTACACAGTGCTCATTCGCATGCCTACCCATCCGAGTCATCACAGCTACCATGACAATATTAATAGCTTTGCATCTTTTAACATTAACAAAACTGCACAGCATCAGACTGGAGAGGTACAGGTCCCCAGGGAAAGGAGAACCAAGTGGCTCCAGGTGGTCTGGGCAATGGTGGCTCATACTGTGTCTGGCCCTCAAGCCAATCACCACCCCTATGACATAGGGGAAAGTATATTTTTTCTTCTGTGAAAGGGGCTGGAAGAACTGCTGTGCAGTTTTGTGTTGTGATTCTCCAGTGGGCCCTGCTACCACAGTGTTTGGCCTGCCACAGGTGCTGCCCTTCTGTCCAAAGCTGTAACAAAACATTTCAGAGCCTGGGGCAAGCAATCGTATTTGCGCCCCCCAGAGGCAATGCACAAGGTTTCACATAGGGTCATGTGACACCCCCACAGATTTCTGCCTCACATTTAGCACAGAGGTTTTCAAAACTGTGGGGCATGCCTTCCTAGGGGGATGAAGCCCACAGTTTGAAAACCGTCGCCTCCTGCCAAGAGCTGGCAGATCAGAAGCTGGTGGGAGCTCAGGCCCCTGATTCTTTGTGCTGGCAATCCTCCCTGCCCTGCTCACCACCTGGCTGTCTCTGCATGGGGGGGTGCTCTGCAGGCAGGTCGGGCAACACAGCTCTGAGCTGTCTCCCAGATACGCTCTTGTCTCGCCCCCAAAGGAACCCTGGAGCCGTCCCCTGCCCATGCAGCCTGGCTGCCATGAGATGCTCCCCAAAGCGCTCCCTGCAATACTCATTCCCCTTGGGCACCTGCCTCTCAGCAGCGCGGTCACACCCCAGTCACCACCCGGGGACTTGCCATTGCAGCCAGGTCAGTCTCCCCACACTCCTTGCTCCCCTTAGCTGCCCTGCTGCAGCCCCATGGCTGCCAGGCTCGCAGTCACACAGCCTACGCTCTGAGCTCAGCCTCGCGAGCCGGTGCCCAGCCCAGGCCTTGGGAGCAGGTGGCTGCTGGCAGGATGGACTCGCTCCTGCCAGCTCCAGAAACCAAGGCCATGAGAAAAGAGCGACCCCATATTTCAAGTTCCCAAATAGAGGACACGGCGCAGGCAGGGGGAGGAGGAGCTGCAGGGGGTATTTGAGAGGGTATTTGGAGGGCACTAGAGGGGGTACCTGTGGCAGGGATACCCACTGGAGGTGAGCTACCAGTGCTGGAGGCGGAATGGGTCAGCTTAAAAGGGGAGCCCCAGCTGCTGCTGCTCTGAGGTAACGCTGCCTGCAGCTCCCGCTTCCCTCCCCCCATTCCCTTATCCCCTTCTCTTTCCCACTCCCCGTTCCCCACTGTCCTCTGCCTATATCCCCCTCCCCCACATCCCTCTCCTCTTGCCCCATTCCCCTATCCCCTTCCTTTCCCGCCCAACCACACCTCCCTTCCCCCATATCCCTCATCACTCATCCCCTTGCCCTGGCCTCCCTCGGGCACTCACTGTTAGGATGGTGGCCATATAGGGCACCCAGCACACATAGAAGGGGAAGCTGACCAGCTTCACTAGGATCCAGGAGGTGGTGTCCTGGCAGGAGAAGCAGTTCTGTGCCACACCCTCCCTTCTTGGGCTGGGTCTCTGTTTGGGGGGGGGGCAACACCCCCTCGCCCCCGGCCCAAACTATGCCCATGGATCCAGCCGATGCTGCTGGACCCAATCCTGCAGCGGGCACTAACGTGCTGGGCCCGATCCTGAGCTGCCCCCTTTTTTGCATTCCTGCTGGCTCTGCACCCTGGGCAGCTGCCCCTCTCACCCCGCCTTAGTTACAGCCCTGCTTCTGTCATTTGCCAACCCTTGTGTTATTAATATAGATCACTATTGTGCTATACACTGTGATGTGTCCCAGTTCATTCTTGCATAATACAGTAACATGCTAAATTCAAACAGAAGCAAGCAACAGAGAACAGCCCCCAACTGAATCCCCAACGTCTATGATTTCTGGTCCCTTTCTTCTCCACATCCCTTCTTCCTCTATGCCCTGGGATAGGTCTAATTTTGTTGGGCCATGGGACCCCGGCCTGCCATGATTAAGATTCACTTAACAATAGGCTGTATTTAATATGCTGTTTCTTGTAGGAATGTCTTCTGCCCTGGAGCACCCACGGAGTTGGCACCTATGCCCCAAACAATTGCTTATGTCTAATGCTATGATTTAGGCATGGGTATTTTTAGTAAAAGTCATGGAGAGATCACAGGCAATAAACAAAAATTCATGGCCCGTGACCTGTCCTTGAACTTTATTATAAATACTCCTAACTAAATCTTAGCTGGGGGGCCCCTGGGAGCTGCTGCTCTGGGGGGCCCCTGGGGCCAGCCCCACTGCCTGCTGCTCAGGCTGTCCACGGGGCCCGCAGCACCAGCTGTTGCTCAGGTGGTCCCTGGGGCCGAAGCTGCCCGAGCAGTGGTTCATGGGGCTGGCCCCCGGGCTGTTCCAGTGGCAGCCAGCGCGGCTAAATGAAGGGCTGCCCGAGCGTCTGGCTGTGGGGGCCACTCCAGCAGCGGCCAGTGTTGCTGTCTCGGGGCCACACGAGCAGCTGGTCCTGGGGTCAGCCACACTGGCTGCTGCAGAAGTCATGGAGGTCATGGAAAGTCATGGAATCTGTGACTTTTGCGACCTCCATGACAGACATACAGCAGCCTTACTTATGTCTAAAGTTGGCTTGGTTTGGATGAACCCAGAAAGGCTTCACGCTCCTACCTCTCAAATGCCCCTTGTTTTAGTCCTGAAGTTCCCTACATTCCATGCACTGTGGTGTCCTCTCCCCTTCAGGCCCCAGATCCCCCCACCCACTGCCCCATTTCCACCTGCCACCACCTCAGTCCCCCCATAATCACTCCTCCCACCCTCACCCCTTTTCCATCTCTCTGCAAATAACACCACCAACCTTCCCCCACCCTCGGTCTGTTCTTCATGGAGCCGAGGCTAAACCATCCCCCCACCACCTCCGTGTCCCTGCTCATCTCGCACGCTGATTGGCTGTCCCTATTGGCCTTATTAGCATCTTCAGCAACAGCTGCTCCCTCCCTCTCTCAGCCCCACCTCCCTGCCGGCGGCGTCGGGAGCCCAATAGCGGAGCGTCATCCATCCGCCACCTCTCACTAGTTGAGTTCAATTGTCAGTCAGAGGGAACGCCCCGCCCTCTGGAGTGTCCCTCCCAGGCTCTGCCCTGTCTGCTTCATTCCGTGCAGGGCACCGAGGGGGAAGGATCTCTGGCGGAGGAGAACTGCTGGCTGGTGCAGAGACCGAGGTCAGTTCAAGTCCTGGGGCAGCATCACACAGAGGGCAGCAGCAGGAGGAAGAGGTAGCAGCTCCTGCCCTGGTAATTATTTTCCATTTCAATATTAAGAACATTATAAGTCTTTTAAGGCCCCATTTTGGGGCATTTTGTACAAGACTTTGTTTCCTGATCATTTCCTTCCTGAATCTCTTCCTCCTTAGGAGGTGTGTGTGTGTGTGTGTCTGTCTGTCTGTCATCGGTGAGAGCCGCAGTGTTTGGTTCAGGCTGTGGTCAAGATTATAATTAAACTGCCTGGGCTGTTGTTATTTATTATTGCAGTCACACAGCCTTCACAAATACCAGCATTATAGGCAGCACTTCTGAGGGAGCAGTTCTGTTATAATAAATCCTGCTTGCTCTGTCCTGTTCTAACAGGAGCATCGCTGCTACACCTATAAGCCACTTTCACATTGATGTAGGATGATGAGGGTTCTGTGTGTCTTGCTACTGCTAAACTGTCCCTGCCTTAGGATGGCTTACTCACAAGATGCCTCTGGAGAGCAAATTGGTTCTGCAATTAGATTGCACTGAAAATTATTTCCCCTTTAGCGAGAGTACCGTTCCTCCTGCTCACAAAGGCTTTGTTCTCGCTCCACTTCCTGCAAACTACTCCATTCAAATGCCGCCTCTTGAGATTAAACCGTTTGAGTAACTATGGGAGCTGCTTGCAGTCTTCTGGATCTCTTGCTGGTATCTAATATTCCCTCTGCTCAGCCAGCAAGGGAGTGTTTCCCCCAGACAGGCGGCTTCCTTGTCAACAACTTAATCTTTTTATGAAAGGAAGCAAGAAGTATGTTGTTAACAGAGTAAAACGGGTTGGTTATTCATGTGTTCTTTTTTCCAGAATAGCAAAAGTAAGAATGCAAACGACAAACTAATCGGTTGCAAGACTTTGCTGATGTAAATAGAAACCTCTTGAGTCAGGCCAGTGTGAAAAGACACTTAGATACTGTTGAAATATCTGAAGCCCTGTCCCTGAGCTGACAGTTTGTGTGCTGACATTGAACCTGGAATTAATTTTTATGGCAGAGCCATAAAGCACTGAAAGTAAACGTTCAAAATTAGTGGAAATGCTGATGCAGCATTTGAGTAGGAAATGTTAGTCCGGTTGGTGTTTTTAGAACTAGCTTCTGCAAGCCTTGGTTTTACCTGTCTTTGTCTATCTGGTAAAATAAATGTCAGTGATGATTTGAAATGCCATTGTTGCATTCTTGTTAGATTTCATCTTATTATTACGCTGTTCATTTAGATGCTTGTGTTCTGTATGAGTAAAATTGAGAAAGTGAAGTAATAGCATTAACCAGTAGTCAGTTAAAAGAAACTCTTTTAAGATCTGATGAAGCTGTGGTAGAAGAACTATTCTTCGTTCCAGAAAAATGTTACCATTGTGACAATTGAATATCTGCTTGTTGATGTGTGTATGTACATATATGTGGTCATGAGCTTGGTATGCTCAGGTTTTAATATATAAGGGCCTTCTATGCTCATCGTGACTCCTTGGAAATAACATACGTTGGTGTCATTTGGATCCGCTGGGTGATACCTGACAAGAAACTAGAAGCTTGTCTCATATAAACCGAGAATTTGATGAAACTACCAATTGTAAGCTCTTTGGGACAGGGACTGTCCTTTTTTGTTCTGGGTTTGTACAGCACCAAACACAATGGGGCCTTATGGTTGGTCCACACTAACCCCCCAGCTGAAGTCGAAGTATCTTAGTTCGAACTACAAGGTACTTACCGCGGGTCCACACGCGGCAGGCAGGCTCCCCTGTTGACGCCGCGTACTCCTCTTGCGGAGCAGGAGTACCGGTGTCGACGGCGAGCACTTCCGGGATCGATTTATCGCGTCTAGACAAGACGCGATAAATTGATCCCAGAAGATCGATTGCTTACCGCCGAACCCGGAGGTAAGTATAGACGTACCCTTAGCCTATGACTAGGGCTCGTAGGCTCTAAAAGCCATTGTCATTGCATATATAGCATGCTGTGCTTCCGTGGGTGCTCATTAAATGTTCTACTAGATTGCAACAGAAGTTTCCATTTCAACAGTAACAATGGAGGGAACCATTTCCAACTGTTGCATGAGCTGGTATCTAATTTAGGTATGTGTTTTCAGTGTCTTTTTGTTGTTCAGGAGGGAACACATTTTAAAAAGACGTATTTGGCTGTTCAGTATGTTTGGAATGACTGAGCCTTGCTTATAACAGTGCTGCTATTTAGGCTACATCTAATTTTAGCATGCAACCCAAATAGGTTCCGTTCTGGGCTTTTCTGCAGAAGAGTATTTTCTCTTCCACGCGTAGGGTAGCTATGGAACTGCTACTGGAACAGGACGGAACAATGACCATGGATCCTCTGGTTTTGTTTCATTCCTCCCCCACTGTGTCCCCTGTCTGTTGCATGGCTGTGAGCCCAGGGAATACCTCAGAATATTGTTCTGAAAACTTACTGTCTCTCCCCAGCCGGCTTTTTGCAGTGAAACCATGCTGATTCTGCTGGGTTAAGGCCCTTCACGCTTGAAGGAAGCCTTCTGAGCAGTTCACTATCCACAATCCTTATGAGAATTCTTCAGACTAGGGCACCAATCCTTCACACGCTTATGCCAGTGCTTAACTTTCCTACCATGAGACTTCCCATTGAAATCAGTGGAACTACTTACTCATGGTAGTAGAGTTAAGCACATGCCTTTGCAGGACTGAACCCTAAAACAGAACAGCACCTTCCACAAAATAGCGCTGTTGACACAAGGCAAGGCTGTTTTAGAACCCAAGAAGATCATTGTATTAAGAACTGCAGAACAGTAACTGCCAGATCAGTTACCCTATTAAAGACTTTTCTCACATTGGGTGGTGAGATAAGAGCTTTTATGAGCCTCTTGATATCTTTAGACATAGGCTTTCTCTACACTAGCACCTTTGTCAGTAAATCATTTGTCGGTCACGAGTGTGAAAAAAACCCACCTCCTTGACCGACATAAGTTTCAACGACAAAAGCACCAGTGTGGACAGCACTGTGTTGGCTGGAGACGCTCTCCCGCTGACATAGGTACCGCCATAGGTGCCAATTCCGTGGGTGCTCCGGGCCTGGAGCACCCACAGAAATAAATAGTGGGTGCTTAGCACCCACCAGCTACAGCTGTTTGGTGCCCCCACTAAGCTAATTGGGGAGGGGCTTGGGAGAGGGTGGAGAGCAGTGAGTGGTGGGCGGGGGCTTCGGGGAGGGGGTGGAGTGGGGGTGGGAAGAGGCGGAGCCAGGGCAGGGCCTTGGGGGGGAGTGGGGGTGGGGCTTCGTGGCAGATCAGGGGTGGAGCACCCTCAGGGAAAACTAGAAGTCGATGCATATGACTACTGTCTCTCATTGTGGATGGTTTCGTTATGCCGGCGGGAGAGCTCTCTCCGGTCGGCATAGAGCAGCTATATGGGAGACCTTACAACGGCGCAGCTGCATCGGGACAGCTGTGCCGCTGTAAGGTCTATAGTGTAGTCATAGCCTTGTGATCTAGTACTTCTTTCTGTTTGGACTGTGAGAACTCTAGCTTATATCTAATGTCACAAGTAAAGTCTACATGTATCTTGCAATCTTCTTCTTTTTTTTTTTAAATTGAACTGGTGGTATTTCCTGTGCTGAATGTCTCAAACTGTGTAGGTCAGAGGCATGTTCCCCACATAAATACTTTAGATTTAATGTTTCTCCTCCTTGTTGGAGGTTACAGAACCACTATTGGATTGATTTGGTCATGCAATGATCAGGGAAAAATAGGTCTAAAATTCACCTGTGTCTCAGATGGCCTGTTTATTATTGCTGTTTGAGATAGTCAGCATCTGCAAATGCATTGTATAATATTTTCTAACTCTATAGCACCTTCTTTCATCTGAGAATCCCAAGGCACTTTACATATGTCAGTTAAAACTGTGTTATAACTCCTGCGACGGGTACCAAAATATCCCCATTCTGGGGAAACTGAGGCACACAGCATTGAAATGACTAGCCCAGTGTCAGAGTGAATCAGTGGCAGAACATGGAATAGGATCCAGAACACTTGACTCCCAAATATGAACTCTCGGCTCTCTCATACATACACGTCTGTAATTTAAGGCCACCCTTAAGTCAAATGGAAATTGCCCCATATCTCACACTCAGCAAAGCACTTTCCTCCAAGTGAAGTAGCCCTGATGGAATCTGCTAGGTGGAGGGAAGCTGTTTTGTTTTTTTAATAGACCTCTAAAGGGAAGTTCAGTCAGACCTGGAACTTGCCTAATTTCGTAATTGTAGTCTGCTTTATATCTGCTAAAATGATGTGTGTGTGTGTGTAGCCATGTTTAGTTAACAAAAGACTCCAAACCTCCATACCTGTGCCATGATTAGGCCCTTGGTTTTCAGTTTTTATTTTATTAAATTATCGGGAAAAATTAATCAGTGTTTATTACCCTAACAACAAAAATGGGTGGAAATCAATGCAAAAAAAAGACTAATAATTTTTCTGGGTAAATATCAGAGTTTATTTTGGTGGATAGAAAGACAGGGGAAAGGTATTCAGTAGATTAATGCTTTGAATTCCATTTATCAATGTGGTTTGCTGCAGAACTAAAAGAGAACTCAAAACACAGTGCCACCTCTGAGTTTAAGAAAACAATACATCTCTAATCCCCAAATAAAACTTTTCATTTGAATATACAGTTTACTGTTGTAGACTTGGAACTATTAGCCTATAGATATTTACATTTAATAATTGGGCCACACCATTTGCAGCGCATACACTCAACTTCACCCTTTTCTTGTTTTTTTTAAACTTTTGAATATTTCCTCATGCTCTGAAATGTATTCTGATACAGATTTTCATTTTCTTCCCATTTTAGTATGTCAAATCTTTAAACCGTTATCTGCTAACAGCTTGAAATGTGTACATGGTGGGTGTGAGATTTATCAGTATGTTCAGATGCACACGCTCTTCAGAGCTTGCATGCGTGCCTGTTTGTTTATTGTGTGTATCTTCTAGATTAGCACATAGCCTTACTTCAACAGGCAGTTTTGCACATACCCACAGACTAATGTATTATCGTAATACATATATCTCATGCAATGTATTGTATTTTCCTAATAAAATACGTTATTTTTTATAGATTTGAATCATACAAAAGTCGGGTGAAAATCAGAAAAAAACTGAATACTTTTTGTAAAACCCAAGAATTTTTCAGTAAAAATTGGTTTAAACTGAAAGTAAAGGGGCTTAGCCATGATTCAGGACTGTACAGATTCTCAAAACAATTGCTCCTGCTGTATGGGACTATGTTGGCTGGGCCAAAGGTGGTACTATGTAATAAACATTATGTTTTCCTAGAAACTCAGGAAGCTTAGCGAGGCCTGTTCAATCCTTTAAATTAAGCGTTTCACCCTATATTTAAAATGTTTATTACTGATTCTAGTTATTGATAAGTGCATTCTGTATACTAAAGGAAAATGGTACTAATTTGCTCATCCCAGCACTCTGAAATTTTGTATAGGAAGAAATACTTGAAATATTATTTTTATGATCAATTGTCATTGAAACTGAAGGATGGCTGCAAAGCCTTTGAACATGAATTGCAACTCTGCTGAAATTATTAGAAGTATTAAAGCTGTAATTCGTGACCCAGATAGCCTCAATGTTAATTGAAGCAGACTTTGCTTTAATTCGCTCTGGGAACTACCGGTACATGATTCAATTGGGAATGTAATTGTACCTTTAAAAGTATAATGAATATTTTTCCCTAAAAGCAGCCTTTGAAATTTAACAAATCTATAATTGTGCTAACAAAAACATTTGCTTCTAGATAAGTGCACTTGTATAATACTAATCATTAGTTTGAACTGGCTAGATGCCTCCGGATAAGATACTCCGCTGCAGAAAACGGTCATCCAATATGCTGAAGAATGTAGACTCAGTTAAACAGTGACACAGAATGTAAACAATATTGTGCTAAAAAATACTGGCTGTACTGAATCAAATCTGGTTGTATAGCACAGTTCTGCTTAGGGCTGTTGCTTACTATACTATCAGTTACTGAAAGGAAAAAGGAAAAAAAAAGTCTAGTTTTGATTATGTGGACAGGTTTTAGATGGCATTTTATTCCTCTTTCAGTTCCTGTGTTCTCTCTTCTTATCCTTGTTCACAACTGCATCTCTGCTTACATCTCTGCTTTCACTTCCGTTTATATATTTTTTTTCTCACAATTGACTTCCTTCCTTCTTCGGGTTGTCTTATGAACCAAAACATCACCACCTCAACTCAGATCCCTCTTTAAAAACACTCTTCTACAAAACCTTCCAGCACCCACTTACAAACTATCTAAAAGGTATTAGCACTGCCCTGGGATTGTTCTTCATCTGAACAGCTATTGTGCTGCAAATCCAAATTGTAATTTTACAGATGTTCAATCCTTCAGTTTCTCAGTTGGAAGGTCTGCCCCTTACTAAACTTTTATAAAGAAGTAAATAACTGTGGCTTTCATTTATATTTAAAAAAAAAAAAAGGTTAAGTTTTGCCTTTGAATATGTCTGTAACTCCCACTGAAGTCAAAGAATTTTGTGGAGCAAGATTTAGGCCTTTATTTTAAAATGCAAAGGTCCATGTGAGCTGGAAATGAGGAAGTGAATTGAAGAGCATGAGACAAGGGAGGTCAGTTCAGGGGAATGATAAGAGAGATAGGATGAAATAGAAATGAATAAGTAATAGACCTGAGGAAGGATAGATTCATAGATTCTAGGACTGGAAGGGACCTCGAGAGGTCATCGAGTCCAGTCCCCTACCTGCATGGCAGGACCAAATACTGTCTAGACCATCCCTGATAGACATTTCTCTAACCTACTCTTAAATATCTCCAGAGATGGAGATTCCACAACCTCCCTAGGCAATTTATTCCAGTGTTTAACCACCCTGACAGTTAGGAACTTTTTCCTAATGTCCAACCTAGACCTCCCTTGCTGCAGTTTAAACCCATTGCTTCTGGTTCTATCCTTAGAGGCTAAGGTGAACAAGTTTTCTCCCTCCTCCTTATGACACCCTTTTAAATACCTGAAAACTGCTATCATGTCCCCTCTCAATCTTCTCTTTTTCCAAACTAAACAAACCCAATTCTTTCAGCCTTCCTTCATAGGTCATGTTCTCAAGACCTTTAATCATTCTTGTTGCTCTTCTCTGGACCCGCTCCAATTTCTCCACATCTTTTTTAAAATGTGGTGCCCAGAACTGGACACAATACTCCAGCTGAGGCCTAACCAGAGCAGAGTAGAGCGGAAGAATGACTTCTCGTGTCTTGCTCACAACACACCTGTTAATACATCCCAGAATCATGTTTGCTTTTTTTGCAACAGCATCACACTGTTGACTCATATTTAGCTTGTGGTCCACTATAACCCCTAGATTCCTTTCTGCCATACTCCTTCCTAGACAGTCTCTTCCCATTCTGTATGTGTGACACTGATTTTTCCTTCCTAAGTGGAGCACTTTGCATTTGTCTTTGTTAAACTTCATTCTGTTTAACTCAGACCATTTCTCCAATTTGTCCAGATCATTTTGAATTATTACCCTGTCCTCCGAAGCAGTTGCAATCCCTCCCAGTTTGGTATCATCCGCAAACTTAATAAGTGTACTTTCTATGCCAATATCTAAGTCGTTGATGAAGATATTGAACAGCACCGGTCCCAAAACAGACCCCTGCGGTATCCCACTCGTTATGCCTTTCCAGCAGGATTGGGAACCATTAATAACAACTCTCTGAGTACGGTTGTCCAGCCAGTTATGCACCCACCTTATAGTAGCCCCATCTAAGTTGTATTTGCCTAGTTTATCAATAAGAATATCATGCGAGACTGTATCAAATGCCTTACTAAAGTCTAGGTATACCACATCCACAGCTTCACCCTTATCCACAAGGCTCGTTATCCTATCAAAGAAAGCCATCAGATTGGTTTGACATGATTTGTTCTTCACAAATCCATGCTGGCTGTTCCCTATCACCTTACCACCTTCCAAGTGTTTGCAGATGATTTCCTTAATTACTTGCTCCATTATCTTCCCTGGCACAGAAGTTAAACTAACTGGTCTGTAGTTTCCTGGGTTGTTTTTATTTCCCTTTTTATAGATGGGCACTATATTTGCCCTTTTCCAGTCTTCTGGAATCTCTCCCGTCTCCCATGATTTTCCAAAGATAATAGCTAGAGGCTCAGATACCTCCTCTATTAGCTCCTTGAGTATTCTAGGATGCATTTCATCAGGCCCTGGTGACTTGCAGGCATCTAACTTTTCTAAGTGATTTTTAACTTGTTCTTTTATTTTATCTGCTAAACCTACCCCCTTCCCATTAGCTTTCACTATGTTAGGCATTCCTTCAGACTTCTCGGTGAAGACCGAAACAAAGAAGTCATTAAGCATCTCTGCCATTTCCAAGTTTCCTGTTACTGTTTTTCCCTCTTCACTAAGCAGTGGGCCTACCCTGTCTTTGGTCTTCCTCTTGCTTCTAATGTATTGATAAAAAGTCTTCTTGTTTCCTTTTATTCCCGTAGCTAGTTTGAGCTCATTTTGTGCCTTTGCCTTTCAAATCTTGCCCCTGCATTCCTGTGTTGTTTTGCCTATATGCCTCCTTTGTAATCTGTCCTAGTTTCCATTTTTTATATGACTCCTTTTTATTTTTTAGATCATGCAAGATCTCGTGGTTAAGCCAAGGTGGTCTTTTGCCACATTTTCTATCTTTCCTAATCAGCGGAATAGCTTGCTTTTGGGCCCTTAATAGTGTCCCTTTGAAAAACTGCCAACTCTCCTCAGTTGTTTTTCCCCTCAGTCTTGATTCCCATGGGACCTTACCTATCAAGTTCAGGACAAAAAAAAAGTGACTAATCCATTTTATTGGGATATACAGTACCTGGAATTAAATCTCCTGCATTCAAAAGAGGAAAGGGAGTACTGTTTAGTTCATAAGTGCTCATTCGTTGCAGTTAGGTAATTGAATTCAGTTACAGGGTTGGGTGTTTTGTTTGGCTTAATTATAGTTCCTTGTTTACAATATTTAGTATTGAGAAAATGAAACCAGTCTCAGACAATGCTGATGTATACTGTATTAAGGGTTACTTTTGCATTGCAATCTCAAATAATTTTTGGCTTCATATGTACAGAGCATTGATTTGAAATTGCATAATAATGGCAAACAAGTGGCTAGAATTGAACCTGTACTCAAAATTGAATTTGCCATGCCCAAACGATGACAGTGTTGTAGCATGAATTTAATTTTGTTTTATCAGACCCTGTTCTTTACAAAGTTATTTTTGACAGCACTGCTGATTAATTCTGACAGGCCAGCTGTGTTTAGTCGTCCACCACCACCACGTGAGGAATTACTCTGTGAAAAGCAGCATTTGTTTTTAATACTAACAAGACTTCCATTAGTCTGTCTACAAACACTAAACTAATATACTTTACAACAAACCCACCGCACGTATGTGCTTCAAATCACACTTCCTTAAAGTGAAAGACATATAGATACAAAGGAGCAGTGATTGAGAAACAGAGCGCAGTTGCTATTTAAATAGGGGTAGCGTTCTGCTACAGTAGAACCTTAGAGTTATTGGGAATGGAGGTTGTTCATAACTCTGAACAAAACGTTATGGTTCTTTCAAAAGTTTACGGCTGAGCATTGACGTAATACAGATTTGAAACTTTACTATGCAGAAGAAAAATGCTGCTTTTAACCATCTTATTTAAATGAATCAAGCGCAGCAACAGTTTCCTTACCTTGTCAAATCTTTTTTTTTAAACTTTCCCTTTATTTTTTTAGTAGTTTACATTTAACACAGCACTGTACTGTATTTGCCTTTGTTGTTGTTGTTTGTTCATTTTGTCTCTGCTGCTGCCTGATTGTGTACTTCCGGTTCCAAGTGAGGTGTGTGGTTGACCAGTCAGTTGGTAATTCTGGTGTTTGTAACTCTACTCTGTGGGCAATGCAGAAATGCAAATATGTGGGGGGCAGAGAGGGAGATAATTTTCCTGGGCATTTTGTTAGATACTTTTGAATGGTTTTCAAGGAAGTTGTTATCATCAGATTATACTTTATGGTATTTCCCTTCCATCGGATAGTATTTAACAGCTGATTAGGTAATTTAAAAGACATTATAACTTCTGCTGCAAATATTCAAGTTATGTTTGATTAAGATAGTGTCGTTCCCTAATATCATTTGTGGTCCACCTATAAATCATTTAAAAAAAACCCAAACCAGGTAGCATTTCACTATTCAAAAATGGTTTACACTCTTTTTGATAGTCTTGAATTTGTTACTAGGTAGTGGCTCCCTGTGCAACTTATTATTCAGTTAGTTTTGATCTCGTGAGCATATTATTGCTCACTTGAACAAATGTGTGTGCCTTATGAAAGCAAACGTGTGCATGTGAAAGCTAACCCAGCTCTGTATTTGACTGGGAAAGCCTGGCTTTGATGTAACACAGGAGCAAAGCATTAAAATATAACAAAAATCTGCTACCCCGGGCCCCGTACTGTGAAGTTCTGAGGATTATCAACACTGCAGCCTTCATCTGTTGTCTTTTTAGACAGTAAGCTCTTTAGACTGTGTCTTTGTATGTGTTTGTATAGTTCCTGACACAATGGGCCACAATCCTATTTTAAGCCTCTGGGATTGCAATTATTATTAAACATTTATATTATGGTGGTACTTAGAGGCCTATCAGGCCAGCACCTCACTGTGCTAGGTGCTGTACAAATGTCTAAGTGGTAGTTCCTGCCCCAAAGATCTTGCAATCTAACCGCAATCCAAATAATAATTGAACCGAATGGGATCTGAGGACATTCAGCACTTCACAGGATTAGGTTCTAGGTTTGTAAGGTAACACAAACAGGATCTTTCAGGGAGGCTCTGGAAAATTACAGCCTGCAGAAATGCATACCCACCAGTTGTCCCAGTAGAGCTCCATTTTTTAAGGACTGAAATAAGAGTCTAAAGGTGGAAGAGACCTGTTAGTTTATCTGTTTTTTTTGCCTGTTTTACATTTACTAGTTTTTCTCCAGTCTAGTTTTAAATGTGCTAAGTAACAGGGTTTCCATTACTTCCCTTAGGAGACTACAGCACATGCCAATATATTTTCTCTGTCTGGAAGTTTTTCCTGACATTCAGCCTACATTGTCCTTTTCTGTACTATCCTATATAATTCTCTCCTCCTTGGTGTTTACACTGATGGCAAGTTCATTGGTTGCCATTAAAAGGTCAATATTGGCCAGCAGCAGTTTTGTATTCTAAGTACAGGGTACAACTATCAGGTAATTCATGGCACATGCTGACTGAATACAGTCCCCTGTATAGTAATAAATGTACCAGTTTTCCAACATTCTGTCAACTCACGGTCTGTCTACATTGCTCACTAAGCCCGGGCTCTGACTCAAGTCTGAGCCCAACCACCACTTCTGTCCCCACGCAAATTAGTCTGACATGAGTCAGCAAGCACTCAGGACCTGGGTCTTAGGATGCTGATAGGGGGATAGAGCCCGAGTCCCACTGAGACTCAGGTCCAAGCCCTGTCATTTTGCTGTGTGCATGCAGCTCAAGCCACAAATCCAAGTCAGAAGGTGAGGACCCCCTTTCCCTCTTCTACAGAGATACTCTCCACTTTCTTCTTACTGGCTGCCACAAAATATTATTGGTTACAGCCTACGCCTCCCCAGGCTAGCACTATCTGATGTGTATCGGTTTCTCTCTCTCATGTTAGCAGGCATAGAAATGTGAACATGTGGTTAAGTGTTTTTATATTTGATTTATTTCATTTCCTTTTTCTCAGGTGAACTATAAGAAATGCTCTCCCGATTAAGAGTAGTTGCCACTCCCTGTGCACTGGCATGTCGCACCGTGCACACGAAAGAAAAAGGCAAGCCGTTGATGTTAAATCCAAGAACAAACAAGGTTAGTAGCGTGCATTTATCAAATATCTTATCTCCAGCTAATAACAGTCCTGTGGACCTTGTTCTGGGATTGAAAATTATACTGATGTGAGGTCAGGGACTCGTTCTGTTCAGTGCTGGATCAGTGCCACAAAAGATCTACAAGACTGAGGATTCAGTGGTGATTTAAAGTTTAATATCTTAGGGCTAGCAACAAAGACTTTCTGCCATTTTCACTCCTACAAATCCCTGATTTCCAATGGCATAACTAGGGTCCTACCAAATTCCTGGCTATGAAAAACACATCACTGACCGTGAAATCTGCTCTCCCCTGTGAAATCTGGTCTTTTGTGTGCTTTTACCTTATACTATATAGATTTCACGGGGGAGACCAGCGTTTCTCAAATTGGGGGGCCTGACCCAAAAGGGAGTTGCAGGGGGTCACAAGGTTATTTTAGGGGGGTTGCAGTATTGTCACCCTTCTGCGCTGCCTTCAGATCTGGGCGGCTGTTAGCCGGGCATCCAACTCTGAAGGCAGTGCCCCTCCAGCAGCAGCGCAGAAGTAAGGGTGGCAATACCATACCATGATTACTTTTGCGCTGCTGATGGTGGCGACTCTGCCTTCAGAGCTGGGTGCCCAGCTAACAGCCACTGCTCTCTAGTTGGCCAGCGCCATCCCCAGCAGCAGTGCAGAAGTAAGGGTAGCAGTACTGCAACTTCCCCAACAATAACCTTGCGAACCCCCGCTACACGCACAACTCCTTTGTGGATCAGGACCCTTAAAATTGCAACACCCTGAAATATCAGATTTAAATAGCTGAACTCATGAAATTTACAATTTTTTTAAATCTTATGACTCTGAAATTGACCAAAATGGACCATGAATTTATATTTCCATCCCCCATCATGAATTAAAAATCCCGTCTTTCTGATTATCCTCTTGCTTTTGTCAAGTTGAATTCCAACTTGGCTTTAGTATTTCAAGAAATACTAAAGCTCAAGACCAATATTTTATATCTGTGATACCAGCTTGGAATCTTGTCTTTCCAGTGGTAGAAAGTATTAACCTCTAACTCTAAGTCCTCTTAGTTGTCCGTGGGCTAGAACTAAGCCATCTCAGTGTGAAACACCCCCATGAAGAGGGCCAGCAAAAGGTCTTCACACAACTTAGAAACAGGGTTTAAGTGGGACTAAAGTTGTATGTTGACATTGTGTTGGCCCTCTGCATTGGGGAGGAATTTCACCCTAAGAAAACAGCCTCTTAACTGCAGAAGAAGATTTTTCAAGGGCAGCTGCAATCCATGAGGACAATGAAACTCTCAAGAGGTAAGATGGGGGTAATGGGAGCTGAAGACAGACTTTTTTGGCAGCTGGTCCAAGGCTGTGAACTCCCTTCTGTAAGAGATGAGGAAGATCACAAACTTGATTGGCTTGGAGGAAAATACAACACCTGTCTCTTTGTTGAATCCTACCCATAATAGGAGAAAAAAATTCATTACTCTGCTGCTCCTGGAATGGTGGAGAAAAGAATCTTGAGATATAACGAGTGACTCCTAACTACCCCTGAAAGGAGAGGGAGAAGACAAAACATATGTCTTTGTTCAGACCACTTACGTGGATTTATATAATTTGATAGGGTGCTCAGATACCACAGGGATGAGTACTGTATAAACACCTAGACAGATAGAGATCTCTAGTGCTTTGAAACTGAGCGCTTGCTAAAATCATGTCGAAAGTGAAGTGGGAGTGGAGCGTGAGGAGAATATGTGATTTGTCAAGGTACAAAGTCTTGTGACTTCTCCGAGCTAAAAGCTCTTGGCAGACCTGTGGAAATTATTTCAAAGCCCTCAAGCTTTTCCAAGCACTGGTTGTGCACCAATGGTCAGAAAGGAAAACAATACATGATTGCTTGTGGCAGTAGCTTCTACATTTTGTTTTTGAAGGATGTAGTTTTATGATAAATGGAGCAAAATGTAATATTTGAAGGGAAGAAATTTGTTGTTGCACTTAATTCACAGTATCAATTTTGACTCAGACAAATGACAATGAAATAAAGAACCTTCTGGTCTATGAGGAGTCTGTTATCCTAGGTGATACCACTTGTCTGTTAGGGAACAAGTAGCAATACTAAATGGGGTCCCTTGTTCAGCAGCTCAGAAGAGAAATTAATGTCTGACTAGGGATGGAAATTGATTTACCCTTGCAATTGTAAACTGTCTTGCTGTGTTGGAGATGAGACCAATGATTGGGGTGGTGTGAGGAAAAATTGCACTGCTGCACCTGATGCATGGATAAATAATAGACTTCAGTATCCATTATTGAACCTGCTGAGATTGTCATCTCATTGTAGGATCTTTTGTTGGCAGGTCTAGTTGTGTTGCTGTCACATTCACTTATGTTACTTAATATTTTGTCTCCCTTACCACTTGAGACTTGGAACCCATAATAATGGGGACTAAATGTCATATTAAAAGCTGTAAGATGCCAACTGATGAAATTTGCAGACCCAGATCCCAACCCCCCACCTTTTGTGACCATTAAACTTCCCGCCCCAGAACTCCTCCACCTGCTTCACTGCTTGGCAAACACAAGAATTTAATTGCTCTTACCTTTTCGCCCATGAACTCGTTCCCACAGGTGCCAAATGCATAAATTAACTGAATTTGTTTGTTTCAAAATGACAGGTTTCAGAGTAGTCCAGCTTTCAAGTTCTATTGTTAAGGCAGCCCAGGAAAGGTCAAAAGCTATACTGGTAATGTCCTTGTCACTTCAACCAAACAATTTCAGAACATACTGTAACTGCATGAACCTATCTTTACATTCTTCCATAATGTTTGCCATCGCAAAGTGCTCTATGACAAGGACTCCAATTACAGTCACTTAACTTTAAAGGCCTCTTGTTATGTCCGTGTTAACTGCCGTGTAAAAATAAGTAAGCTTGTTTGCTGCTTGGAATATAGTTAACCAAATACATTTGTTTACTATAGTCAACTATAAATGTTGTTACAGTATTCACTATTTGTATTGTGTTAGTGCCTACCAGTATCAGTCATGGACCAGGGCCTCATTATGCTAGGCAGTGTACAAACGCAGTACAAAAAGATGCTCTCTGCCCTAAAGAGCTTACAATCTAAGTACACCTCTACCCTGATATAACGCTGTCCTCGGGAGCCAAAAAATCTTACCGTGTTATAGTTGAAACTGCGTTATATTGAACTTGCTTTGATTCGCCAGAGTGCGCAGCCCCGCCCCCCTGGAGCTCTGCTTTACCGCATTATATCCGAATTCGTGTTATATCGGGTCGCATTATATCGGGGTAGAGGTGTATAAGCAAAGAGGCAACAGATAGATACAGACTGAGAGATCAGGGAGGAGAAGGAAAATAATTGTTTAGCAGGTGGTTTGAGGATTCCTGAGATTAAAAACATACTGTAGTTCTAACTTTTAAAGATGGCCTCACTTGTTTTGAAGGTTTATTATCTGTTCTTGAAGGGACCTAAATGCAAAGAGGAGTTAAACTATAAAATCTGCAACTTGTTCTCCTTTTCTATTTGAGAAGGTGTTTAGACATGTCAAAAATGTATGTAGGCTTTAGACAATTCATTTACCTTAGGCCTGGTCTACACTACGACTTTAATTCAGATTTATCAGCTTTAATTCGAATTAACCCTGTAACCGTCCACACAACGACGCCATTTAATTCGATGTAAAGGGCCCTTTAAATTGATTTCTGTACTCCACCCCAACGAGCGGAGTAGCGCCAAAATCGATTTTAGCAATTCGAATTAGGGTTAGTGTGGCCGCAATTCGATGGTATTGGCCTCCGGGAGCTATCCCACAGTGCATCATTGTGACCGCTCTGGACAGCAATCCGAACTCGGATGCACTGGCCAGGTAGACAGGAAAAGCCCCGCGAACATTTGAACTTCATTTCCTGTTTGCCCAGCGTGGAGAGCACAGGTGACCACAGATACCTCATCAGCACAGGTAACCATGCAGGCTGATAATCGAAAAAGAGCACCAGCATGGACCGTGAGGGAGGTACTGGATCTGATCGCTGTATGGGGAGAGGATTCAGTGCTTGCAGAACTTCGTTCTAAAAGACGAAATGCAAAAACTTTTGAAAAAATTTCCAAGGGCATGATGGAGAGAGGCCACAATAGGGACTCTGAGCAGTGCCGCGTGAAGGTCAAGGAGCTCAGACAAGCCTATCAAAAAACAAAGGAGGCAAACGGTCGCTCCGGGTCAGAGCCGCGGACATGCCGCTACTACGCCGAGCTGCATGCAATTCTAGGGGGGGCTGCCACCACTACCCCACCTTTGTTCGTGGATTCTGGGTCGGGGATAGTCTCGACGCCTGAGGATTCTGCCGATGGGGTAGAGGAGGAGGAGGAGGATGAGCTTGCAGAGAGCACACAGCACTCCATTCTCCCCAACAGCCAGGATCTTTTTATCACCCTGCCTGAAGTACCCTCCCAAGCCAGTACCCAAGACTCTGACCCCATGGAAGGGACCTCAGGTGAGTTTACCTTTTAAAATATAAAACTTGTTTTAAAAGCAAACGGTTTTTAAAGATTACTTTGCCTGACTTTGCATTCGCGGTCAGTTCAGCTACTGGAAAAGTCTGTAGCTACTGGAAAAGTCTGTTAACGTGTATGGGGATGGAGCGGAAATCCTCCAGGGACATCTCCATGAAGCTCTCCTGGAGGTACTCCGAAAGCCTTGCCAGAAGGTTTCTGGGCAGTGCATCCTTATTCCCTCCTCCATGGTAGGACACTTGACCACGCCATGCTTGCAGCAAGTAATCTGGTATCATTGCCTGACAAAGCCTGGCAGCGTATGGTCCCGGTGTTTGCTGGCATTCAAGCAACATCCGTTCTTTATCTTGTTGTGTAATCCTCAGGAGAGTGATATCACTCCTGGTAACCTGGTTGAAATACGGGAACTTAATTAAGGGGACAGAGGTGGCCGTTCCTACTGGGCTGTTTGCCTGTGGCGGAAAATAAATCCTTCCCTGCAGTTAGCCAAGCGCAGATGGGAAATTGGCCCTGAGTTTTTCGCGTTTGGCTAGCAGGGATCTTCCCTGTTACCAGCCACGCGGTGGGGGGAGGGTACCGTGATCATCCCAGAGAATTCATGGCGAGGGGGGGGGGGGTCGGCGGCGGGGGGGGGTAGTTTGGTGCCTGCAGGGATCTTCCCTGATACCAGCCACGCGGTGGGGGGAGGGGTACCGTGATCATCCCAGAGAATTCATGGCGGGGGGGGGGGATTAGTTTGTTTTCTGGTGCTGCTGAATGTTAACAGAAAAACCGCAGCACTCTACTTGCCTGAAGGGGCCCAGACAAGCCCCCCCACACTGCCCCCCCCAACTGGCTGAGATTGGCCAGGCTTCTGCAGCACTCTACAGGCTATGCTTGGTATGTGGGAAAGGAGGGTGCAGAAGCTGTAAAACAATGGCTTACCATGGCCGCATGCAAGCCGAATTCTGTTGCCCAGACCTGTGATCTCTAGCAGCAAAGCCACAGGCACTCAGCATTAAGAGGCAAAATGCGACCTTGCACAGAAATCACATGTGCTATGTAATGTGAACAGTGTTGGTCACCGTGAAAGAGTATAAGCATTGTTCTGCAAAATGTAGCTTTTAAAACAATTCTCTCTTTTTTTCCCCTCCCTACAGCAGCTGCAAATTCCTCAAGCCTCCCTCCTCCATCCCGAAGGTTATCACAGATAAGGCGTCGTAAGAAGAAGACGCGGGAGGACATGTTTTCTGAAATTATGCAATCCAGCAGGAGTGACAGAGCTCATCTGAATGAGTGGAAGGAAACAGTTTCAAAGTATAGGAAAGAAGTCAGTGAACGTGAGGAGAGGAGGGACCAACGTGAGGAGAGGAGGGACCAACGTGAGGAGAGGAGAGACGATCGAGATGAGAGATGGCGGCAGGAAGACCAGAGGATGAAGGATGCAACGCTGGGGCTGCTCCGGCGTCTGGTGGAGGTTCAGGAACGGCTGCTGGAAAACAGACTGCCGCTTCAGCCCCTGTTCCACCCTCCCCCCTCCCCATGTTCCGTATCCTCCTCACCCAGACGTGTAAGAACGCGGGGGGGGAGGCTCCGTACACCTTCCCATTCCACCCCAGTAGACAGCCCAAGCAAAAGGCTGTCATTTTTTTAACCTTTTCTTTGTGGCTTTTTCCTTCCCAGCAATCCTCCTCCCAAATACCACCCGGGTTCCCTCCCTCTTTTTCTAATCTATTAATAAAGAATAAATGATTTTTAAATGATAGTGACTTTATTTGGTTTGAAAGAAAGATGGGGGAAGGGGCAGGGTGGGTTCCTTACAGAAAATCAGTCAGTAAAGGGGGAGGGTTTTCATGAAGGAGAAACAAACAGATATTTCACACGGTAGCCTGGCCAGCCATGAAACTGGTTTTCAAAGCTTCTCTGATGCACAGCGCTTCATGGTGTGATCTTCTAATCGCCCTGGTGTCTGGCTGCGCGTAATCAGCAGCCAGGCGATTTGCCTCAGCCTCCCACCCCGCCATAAAGGTCTCCCCCTTACTTTCACAGAGATTGTGGAGCACACAGCAAGCAGAAATAACAATGGGGAGATTTCTTTGGCTGAGGTCAGAGCGAGTCAATAATGAATGCCAGCGACCTTTTAAACGGCCAAATGCACATTCTACCACCATTCTGCACTTGCTTAGCCTGTAGTTAAACAGCTCCTGACTCCTGTCCAGGCTGCCTGTGTACGGCTTCATAAGCCATGGCATTAAGGGGTAGGCTGGGTCCCCAAGAATAACTATGGGCATTTCAACATCCCCAACGGTTATTTTCTGGTCCGGAAAGTAAGTCCCTTGCTGCAGCCCTTTAAACAGAGTAGTGTTCCTGAAGACGCGAGCGTCATGAACCCTTCCCGCCCAGCCCGCGTTGATGTTGGTGAAACGTCCCTTGTGATCCACAAGTGCTTGCAGCACCATTGAAAAGTACCCCTTGCGGTTTATGTACTCGGTGGCTTGGTGCTCCGGTGCCAAGATAGGGATATGGGTTCCGTCTATTGCCCCACCACAGTTAGGGAATCCCATTGCAGCAAAACCATCCACTATAGCCTGCACATTTCCCAGAGTCACTAACTTTCGTAGCAGCACCTGAGTGATTGCTTTGGCTACTTGCATCACAGCAGCCCCCACAGTAGATTTGCCCACTCCAAATTGATTCCCGACTGACCGGTAGCTGTCTGGCGTTGCAAGCTTCCACAGGGCTATCGCCACGCGCTTCTCAACTGTGAGGGCTGCTCTCATCTTGGTATTCTGGCATTTCAGGGCAGGAGACAGCAAGTCACAAAGTTCCATGAAAGTGCCCTTACGCATGCGAAAGTTCCGCAGCCACTGGGAATCGTCCCAGACCTGCAACACTATGCGGTCCCACCAGTCTGTGCTTGTTTCCCTTGCCCAGAATCGGCGTTCCATGGATAGAATCTGCCCCATTAACAACATGATCTCCAAAGCACCGGGGCCTGTGGTTTCACTGAATTCTGTGTCCGTGTCCGTGTCCATGTCCTCATCATGCTTGTCGCTGCGCTGCCGCCGCCGCTGCCTCCTCGCCTCGTTTTTCTGGTCCTGGCTGAGCATAAACTCCACGAGAACGCGCGAGGTGTTTGCAATATTCATGAGTGCTGTCTTGACCTCAGCGGGCTCCATGCTTGCCGTGGTATGGAGTCTGCAGTGTTCACCCACCCAGGAAAAAAGGCGCGAAAATGGTTGTCTGCCGTCCGTTGCTTTCATGCAGGGAGGGAGGGAGGGAGGAAGTGAGGCTGTACCCAGAACCACCTGCGACGATGTTTTTTGTCCCATCAGGCACTGGGATCTTAACCCACAATCCCAATGGGCGCGGGAGACTGCGGGAACTATGGGATAGCTATGGAATTGCTACCCACAGTGCAACGGTGCAGAAATCGACGCTAGCCCCGGTACTTGGACGCACACCACCGAATTACTGTGCTAGTGTGGCCGCACTCATTTCGACTTTATACAACCTGTTTCTCAAATCCGAATTATCTAAATTCGGATTAATCCCGTAGTGTAGACATACCCTTAGTTCAGTCATCCACCTCAAAGCTGCTGAATTTTTTGTAGACATGATGCCTTTGAGTGTTTCAAGGGAAAATAAAACCAACCTAGATTGTTCAATTAGAAGACCAACAGTTTAACAAAATATCTCCAATTGAGTAATTAGTGACAGCACACAGTCTAGATCAGGGGTTCTCACAAGAAATATTTTTGGTGGCCTCAGAGTGTGGCTGGTGGCCTTACTGATACTTTTTCCTAAAATATTTGATTAACTTAAGGAAAAACTAATAAATAGCATATATACACATCCACATCATTGTTTTTTTGTAGATATTACTGTGAAAAGTGATATTTGTATGTTTGTTAATAACAATCACTTTTCACAGGTCACTTAGTAGCTATCTGGAAGGCTGTGAAAAGTGATACTTGCATGTTTGTTAATGTCACTTTTCTCAGCAAGTCCCAGGACAAATTAAGCTCTGAATGGGGGAGGAGGGGTCGGAGGCAGAGGCGGTGGGGGACATGGTAGAATGGATGTAGGCCGGGAGAGGCAGTGGGGTGATGCAGGGGTGGGTGTGGAGCCAGGAAGGCAGTGGAAATGGTAGGTGAACAATTACAATCCATCATGCTGGTGACTTCAGCTTTGCCAAATCAGCATGTGATTGGAAATAAGTTCTAAAGGATGCAAACAGCTCAGGTGATCAGTGATGGTATGCAGAGATTTCAGCATGTAAGTGACTGGTTCATATTCAGCCTAGATCATTAACGAGTGAGAGTTATTGCCTGCTATCTGATGGCTGTTTGGTGGCCTTTGTGAAGTATATCAAACAAACGGAGGTTTAACTATAACAGTTGGCATCCTTGCTGCAGGTCTCACCAGAGAGGTTAAGCATTGGGCACAGAGACGAAATTAACTAGTAGCTTTATGTCAGAGTGTGAGATATGTTGATGGGAAATTCTGGAAAGCTTATGCTAATGTTGTCCGAGTTTGATATCTTCTGTGACATTAGTGTTGTCAATCCATCACCTTCCACAAGCACTACATTTAAGTGAAAAATATGGGGAAAGGAAGGAAACCCCAGGAAAAACATATTTCCTGTACTGTATTTAAGCAACCAGTCAACTATGATTATAAAGGTTATGTGAGACATAAAATAGACATTCATTCATGTGGGTGAACCTTGTTAATTTGCGCTGATGACTGAAGACTTGTTGTAGAACAGTAAACTTTGTGAATTAGCAAGTAAACAACCAAGCACAATTAAAACAAATACTACCTAGCTCTTCTATACCTCTTTGCATCAGTAGATCTCAAAACACTTCATAATCTTTAATGGATTTATCCTTTTAGCACCCCTGTAAGGGAGGGAAGTGCTATTACCTGCATTTTATAGATGGGGAACTGGGGAACAGATCACACACACAAATACGCCATCCATTGCAAAATGTACTTTATACATCTGTTTTGACAAGTGTAGCTGAGTTTTATTTTGAATGAGACTACTTTACAATATATTAATGTGCTGTAAAATTTTATGGAAGTGGTTTAATATTAAAATGAGAACTCACTGTTGTATTCTGCTATTAAATCTAAGGGGGCTTTTATTTTTTGTTAAGAAATACAAGGTCTGGAAAATGAGAGTTAATGAAGCTCTGGTGCAGAGTGTATTTGTATACTACGTCTGTATTACAGAAACTTTGAATGAATTCTAATTAAGAATAATCATTTATATTAGCTTTGCAAAATGGTCATGAGCATTTACCAGCTCTGGTACAAAATACATTCACCCAATCCCTACCACTGGTAATAATTTTAAAAGCCATCAGTATATTCTCACGTATCAATTTCCTCCATTTCCCCCCTCAAAAAACGGCAAGCCTTCTTACCTAATGGTGTTAGAACAGTCAGTCCTGCAGAATTTTGCTCACCTGGTCACCTTCACGTAAGTGGATGAATGCAATGTTATAAGGCTGATTTGTATAGCACCATGCAGTTAGCGGAGTAGTTGTCAGCTAGGAGGGCCAGAGTAAGAACAGGTCCCTGTGCCAAAGAGTTTATGGATGAAGGCACAGTACAGAATGCACAGACATGCCTATGGCTTCACTATGTCCGCAAGAGAACAAAGTGCTGCTTTTGATTCTGAAGCAGTATGTTGTAATGGTGGGTAGAAGCGTAGTTAATGCTTGTCGACTACTCTTTAGGTTGTGGTATCCTACACTGTGCTGGGTGATTTCCAGTACACAGGAAGATATAGTCTCTACCCTGAGTGTACAGTCCAAAAAGGACACCTCTCTTTTCTTGGATCTCTGAATTGGAAAGAGGATTAGGACACTAATCTAGGTGAAAGTCAGGGCAGAGAACAATGGAGGTGGACACCTGGAGCAGGAGAAGAGAGGCTGGGGTCAAGTAAAGAAAGTGACCAGTGGGGACCTATTGCTGCATCATGCTGAGCACCTTTTCAGAGCTGCTTAGGCCCCTCGGCTCCTATTGAAGTTATTGTGAATGGAGGGTGATCATCACCTCTGAGGAGGTAAGCAGCGTGCTGCCGGATTGGCAGGGAGGAGAGGGTGAGAATAGGAAAAGAGGAAGGGTAGTTAAAAAGCATAATGTATGAGAGAAAACAAGTGAAGGCAGGTCCCTGGAAGATCTTGATAGTGCTGTTCTAGACTGGATATGGTCACATCCTCATTTTTGTGGGTGAGGGAAAAGGAGGAGGAGCGAATAGAGTGGATATAAGTGCAGTAGGAGAAATAGCCAAAATATTGCATTGTTGGCTTCAGGGATTGACCAGAAATTAAGATGCATCTCTGAATGTGAAGACTCGAGTTGTCCAGATATACAATGTGGGAAACTGTAGTGTTGTTTAAAAAAAATTCTAACATGTTAACATTGCAGTCACTTAAGCAACACTGAACTTCCAGGATGTCTGTAGACTGGGGGGTAGGGAGGAAAGCAAGTAAACAAGGGTGGATAGCTATTAAAAAATATATATCAAACAAGCCTTGAGATTTTCATAAGGAACCAGAAGACTTGTGGTCACAAGGGGGAATTAAGAGAATGTCATGCCTAAGTATTTATGGTCTCAGTGGTAATTGAGTAAATTGTTTTAAGGGACCTAACCAAGAACTTTGACTGAGGTAATGTACTTTTCACTGGTGGATAGTTCCATATGGTTATGGATAAAATGTTAGCTTGAACTACCATGGTACACAGCTAAAGGTACTCTCGGGTTACAGTGTATTTAAAAAATTGGATGGACATTCAAGGTGTTATTGATCCATGTTTTATATACCTTCTGAAGTGATAGATTGTGCTTTGTTCCTTCACATCAAGAATCTTCATGATACTTTTACTTTTGTAGTGCCTAAAATATGGTGCAAATATTGTTACTGTTTTCCAGTTGTTAATTTCAGATTCCGCACCTGTTTCATTGATGATAAATGTGGAGTTTGAGGGATGGTCATGTAATAGGGCATGAATTGCTGCACAGTAATGAATTAATTGGACAGTTCAAAAAATCAGGAGTTATTTGATATATATATGCTGGCAAAGTTCATTTTCACATAACTTTCCAGGATACGTTTAGCTCTATGGAATGCACTAAAAGTATTACATAGGGAGTAAAAATGAAAAAAAGATTAATTTAGTTTAAAAAAAATGATGACTATTGAAAGTGAACAATTCACATGTAAACTATAGATTGAAATTTGTTTTTATAAAATATTGGATTATAACTAGTACACTTTCAGAAATCAGGATCTGTTTGTAGATAACTCACAAACAGAAAAAGGGATAAATTCATTAGATAATTTACTATCAATAAATCTACTAGCCTGAAGGTTTAGTCTTACCAAACAACAACAACCAGCCATCTATACTGCTGGTTAGATACTTGAAATTCACCAGTAAAGGTTCTCTCAACAAAATATCAGGAAGATCAGTTATTTGTAAAGAAGTAATATATATTAGGACTCCTAGATATTTGTATTTATCTGAGATTAGTACAATTAAGGATATTTGGAATCTCTCTTTTTTTTTTTTTACCCTTCATAAACTTAATTTGTTACAATTGATGGAGGAGGCTAAAGCTTTTTTTGTAGTAGGAGATTACAGTTGAAGAGATTAAGAGATCAGTTTTATCCTTAACTAAAAGGAAGGCTTCAGGTTCCGATGCTATCTATCCCAACAGAGGTCTGAGGGCACTGCAAATAACTTTTTTGGCTGGATAGATTATCAGAAGTGTGTAGGGAAATGTTCCAAACAGAGATATCCAAAAGGAACATTTCAAGAAGCAAATATCACTTGAGTGTTAAAACCTAGCATATCTCCAAAGGAATCTCCATCTGGATATAATCCAATTTTAAAGGTAGAAATGTGCTCTGGAGGAAGATCTATATGCTGATGATTAAAGCACAGGAAGTCAGGAGATCTGGGTTCTGTCTGTTTGTGCCACTGATTTAAATGATTTGCCCAAGAACTCACTACTGCTCTATGCCTCAGTTTCCTCAACTGTAAAGTAGGAATACGAATTCCTTCTTCCCAGTGTCATGAGGCTTAATTCATTAATATTTGTGAGGTGCTTAGAAATGGTAGTGATGGGCATCAGAGAAATGGATAGTCATAAATATAGATACATGTTATTTTGTTTAAATTTACTACTTTAGATGACAAAAAGATAAATAGTAAAATAAACTAACCTTTTCCCCCCTTTTTTTTACAGGGCATGGCCTTTACATTACAGGAAAGACAAATGCTTGGGCTCCAAGGACTTTTACCTCCTAAAATAGAGACACAAGACATTCAAGCCTTACGCTTCCATAAGAATTTGGCAAAAATGAGTGACCCATTGGAAAAGTAAGAATTAATCAGTATTTCTTACCTATGTGTAGTGCAAGCTTAAAAGACTCTGAGAAAATCTGATTTATTATAATATCAAGGCAGATCTTTTGCATCCAGAGGATTTTATAATTGGCAGATATTTTTTTTAAATTAACGCAAACTGTATTTATCACCCGGACTTGTGCAGCTAACTAGGTTTTATATTGATTTAAAGGAGGACATTTGTGTTACTCCACAGTTGTGATGTGATGTGAAAAAGACTAGGACTGCAGGATCGGGCCGTAGCATTATAGCATATTGGCAGAAACATTACTGTTATGTTTCTGGCAGCCTTTCTGTTGCACTTTAGGAGTTTATAATATGGATGAGTTGAGTGTCAGGTTCTCCAAATCTAGATATATAATTTTTCAGATTTTTGTAGAGCTGCCCAGAAAAAAATGTGGAGAAAGAAAATCAATTTAGGACTTAAAAATCAGACAGGATCAATACAAAAGTATTTAATTTTATCTTTTTATATAAATATATATATATATATATTAACTTATGACTAGAGGGAAACAAAAGATTTTTTAACGTTTATGGGGCACTTAATGATTAATCCTCTGGTGTGTCTTTTCTTATTTTGAACTCTCTAGCCTAGAAAATACTTTATTTATTTATTTATTTATTTATTTTAAGGATGCTCCTGTTGGCTGCAATAGCTTGATGTTTTTATCATATTATTATTGACTTATGTTAGAATGTAATGTCCTACAAGCCAGTGAGTGGAAAGCTAGAATGATTTGGGGTTTATCACTGATTTACATCAGTGATTTACATTATGGGGGGGGAGGGATAGCTCAGTGGTTTGAGCATTGGCCTGCTAAACCCAGGGTTGTGAGTTCAATCTGGGATCTGGGGTAAAATCAGTACTTGGTCTTGCTAGTGAAGGCAGGGGGCTGAACTCGATGACCTTTTGGGGTCCCTTCCAGTTCTATGAGATAGGTATATCTCCATATATATACACATTAGGACCACATCAAGATTCCTACCGCAGTCCACTGATAATAGAACAAAGTAACTTGAGTCAGTATCACATAGCCTGTTGGAATGGAGCAATGAAATAGTTTCCATTAGGAATACTTCTGGGACTGCTCTACTGTAAACCAATGGCCCAAAATGAACGCTTAATGAATCTCTTTTGAATCTGCATTGTAATAGAGAAAACAAAGATTCAAGAGTTTATTTTTTAATATTTAAAATCTATGGTGTTTGCAGAATCAGACTCCTAATTAACTGCATTAATTTTATATTTTTGTATTCCAACTTCTCTTTTGACCTCAGAAGGCTATAGAAAGACATCTGGAGAATGCTACTCTATTTCTATTCTAACCTATGAACATTACAATTTATATCTTAAAACCAAAATGCATTTTCAGTCACTGTATTAGAAAAAAAATTAAATGTTTCTTTTGCACAATTAAATGTCCATCCACTCATTTGTTTATCGTAGGACCCAGATGAGATTCTGGTTAGTGTTCAAAAATTCTCAGTGTAGGAACTTTTCATTTAGAAAAGAACGAAGTTAGGAAATCCTAACATTAAAAACCTCACGTAAAGTAATCAACCTTTAAACTGCAAATCAGTTGTGGCAGGGGGCAGAGGGAGGTAGGAATGATCTCCTATCATAGTGTACATCCATAGGTTGGTGTGCTATCACACACAGTACAGTACACCCAGTATTTTTATTTAGACTTCGTCATTGTTTAATTCTATATTCTCCAGTTTACATCAATTTCTCAAGGCCAGGGTTGAGTCGGGGAAGGAAATGCAAAATCTAAAGCAAATTGGTTTATGCCTCGGCATTTCACACTGTATGTTTCTAGTTTAGATAGATGCAAACCATTTTAAGGTAATTCTTCTTTTGCCTTGTTTTCCTGTTTGATTACAGATATATCTACATAATGGGAATCCAAGAGAGAAATGAAAAGTTATTCTACAGGATATTACAAGACGATATCGAGAGATTAATGCCAATAGTATATACACCAACAGTAGGTCTAGCCTGTTCCCAATATGGACATATCTTTAGGAGACCAAAGTAAGGACAGTCATTTTATTTTTGAAATGAGTGCAAGTAATTTTCTTAAGTATGATTTCTATTTCTACTGTAATTCAGAATTTATATGGAACACTTGCATATTTTGGCACATGGAAAGTAAAAGGCTGGATCCTTGGCTGTGGCTAAGGAGTGCACAGTTCAGCAAAGGCAGCACAAAGCTCACCTTTCCATTCCTCTGATCCTGGGCCAGATGTTTGCTAGGCTGGGCCAGTCCCCCAGTGTAACTTGGAGCAGCCTAAAAGCAGCTCTGAGTTATGCCAGTGGTTGATATGGCAGCCAGAGATCAGTGGGACATAAAGACGCTCTGGACATGCCCCTTTCTTCCAGCCACACCCCTGCACTACCAGCAGGGAAGGGGGTAGCATAAGAACTGTTGCAGGAGTTCTATACTGATCTGTCATCCCTGGGGGAATGGGCGGGGGGGTGGTTCTGCCATGGCTGCTGACACTAGCTTTAGGGCCGCTTTGCCTGGTGGTGTGACTCAAACTGACTCATGGCAGTACAGAATCCAGGTCGTGTTATGAACAACTGTATGACTCTACATTTATCTTTTTAATCTAGTATGTTATCTTGGTTGCGTAGACTTAGTTATAACTGTCATTCATTGTCTCTTTTATATTCTTTTGTGTAAGCAATTGCAAAACTTGTAATTAATTAGCACCAGAAATGTAGTCTTTAAAACCTTGTTTTGCAAAGCAGATTTGAAGTTTTAATTATCGAGTATAAAAGTGTTTCCATTCTGATTTTGTTTCAGAGGATTATTTATTTCTATCTCAGACAGAGGTCATATTAGGTCAATTGTGGACAACTGGCCAGAAACTGATGTTAAGGTATTGCCACCACAACACTCCTTTTTTCTAATCGTCTTTTCTTTTTGAATCCCAACTCATCTTTTAAAAAAGTGGATAGTTTTATTGAGAGACATGCTGATGCTAAATAATGCATGCATGGCAATTGTATGAGAATGACAGCTGTATATAGTTTATAACAGTTCTGCACATAAAGATGTGTGGGGTTGTGCCCTAAATCCAAGCTTATAGTTCAAGACCTACAGCATGAAAGCTGCAGATCGACAGTGTTTCTTTCCTATGCCAGTTGTGATCATCACAATATAGAATAAAAGTTACAAAACGCTTTTTTCTTAACAGTTCTATCTGGAGAGGATTTTGCGGTTTGTTTCTTAACATGCCTGTCTTTCTCTGAATTACCCACTGTTGCTGTTTTAGGGTAAGATAGAACTGGGAGTTGGGAAACCTGGGTTCTATTCCTAGCTCTGCCACAAACTTCCTGTATGACCTTGAACAAAACACTTGGAGTCTATGACTCTGTTTCCCCGTCTTTAACGTTGAGATAAAAACACCAAATTTGAAGAAATGTTCTGATGTTAAATTCATTAAAGTTACTGGAAAGTATTTTGAGATCCTCAGTGGAAATGCAAAGTCTATACAATGGTAGTACTTAAAAACTTGTCAGCTGCTCTAGATAACTAAGTAATTATTTGCAACAAGATAGGTGATTCCTGTGGTCACTTTAGGCAAGTACAGGGAACCCTGCTGATACTAATGTAACCTTGTCTATTTCCTCTTAGGTAAAATTAGCTAGTCCTTAAGTATTGCCACTAGAGACAATAAATTCTTTGCAAGCTATTCTTAATTTGTTTTAATGGTTAATTTTGCCAAGAAAAATGTATGCAATATTGCTTTATCCTTGACTATCAAAGTTAACCTTTAATCTTTGTGTAATTTTAAGGCTGTTGTAGTAACTGATGGAGAGAGAATATTAGGTCTTGGAGATCTGGGTGTCTATGGAATGGGAATTCCTGTAGGAAAACTATGTTTGTATACAGCATGTGCTGGAATACGGCCAGATAAATGCCTGCCTGTATGTATCGACGTTGGAACTGACAATCTAGTAAGTTAAACTGTATTTTGCCTGCCATAAAGAAATCACTTTTTGATGGTGGTTTGTAGTAAAAATTAGTACTATAAGAAGGTGTATGTATCTGAGTGAGTACTCTGTGTTAAGATTGAATCATCTTGTGTAATATTAAGTAGTTTGGAATTAATTTAAAGCTGAATATTAATATCTGAGACTCCCCAGCTATGTATATAAAGTTAAGTGGTGCATTTGGACTGTTACTTAAATGCTGATCTCGACTGCAAAGCAATGGGAAAAGGTGACCTGAGTTTTAAGCTGCTGGAAGAGCGAACCAGATTTGTTAAAGCATTATTACCCTGAATATTGATTCATCCCATTGTAAGGACAGTGATGTAATGTTTTCAGGTAACAGTTGATATTTATCTACCCTCAGAACTTGTTCCTTTATGTCTGCGGCTATGTAGCATAGTGTTCCCAGTGTAGTATTGTTGTCTATTTTATTTATATTGCAGAAATACTCCAGCAGGGACAGGACTTCCTTGTTGCTAACCATTGTGCAAGCATATAGGAAGACACAGTGCCTGCCCTGAAGAGTTTCCAGTTAGATCCTGTTAGACCTTTTTTGTTTCAGGAGGATGGATTCACTATAGGCAAAATCAAACAATACTCCAATGCCTTAGCAAATAATTTGTATTTAACTACTAACAAAACTATGAAAAGAGAGAATTTAAGATCTCTCCCAATTAAGCATCTGGAAGGAGACTGACAAAGGCACAAATAGGAGCTAACTAACCTTTGTGCCTTTGAAAATTTACCCCCTTTTTCTTTTCAGCTTATTTTACTTCCCAATTGTATTTTTAAAAGAAAATGTCTCCTCTGTTCCTGTGTATTTCATTTTAACCAGTTTTCCAAGATTCCTAATTCCAGCCCCGCCCCCAAGTTTCTTTTCACAAACATTTTAGACCCACTCATGTCCAGTTAAGTTGCAAGCTCAATTAGACATGAAGCATTCTCATCAAAGGCAGCTAGAATTCAAGTTTGTGAAAGTGATGGAGTTGGGGAGAAAACAGAGGGAGAAATAGAAAGGGAGCAAAAAATGGTGGGTGACTGCTAGAAAATCCAGAGAATTGTCACCAATACCTAGGATTTCTGCAGTATTTGCTCCATTGTCTGCAGAATCAAAGAATTCCTGGCTCCCTTACTATGGCTAGCTAGAAATTCAACTGTGAAAATACTCCCGGAAGAAAAGATAGCTGAAATCCTTCTCAGTATCTTATCTCTGGGTAGTGAGTGAAATATGTCACTTAGAACTTTGCAGGGTGTATATTGAGTGAATGAGTGATTTCATTCTGCTGCTATCTTTGGTTTATTTTATAGACCCTATTAAAAGATCCTTTTTATATGGGCCTGTACCAAAAAAGAGACCGCTCACAACTTTATGATGACCTGATTGATGAGTTTATGGAAGCCATTACAGACAGGTATGGTACTGAATTGGTTACTCATAAATTTGTCAAGAAGTAGTGGGCCCTGAGAAACATCACACAACTTCCTTTTCAAATGTCATATCGGGAGAGAATATACTTGAGTGACTGAAGTATAGGACTATGAATCAGGAGACCTGAATTCTAGTCCTGGCTCTACCAGTCACTTTGTGTTTGACTTTGGGCACATCTCCTGTCCTCTGTGTTAAACATATATAAGACATAGATAGCATTTAACCGTTTCCAGGAAGAGCCCAAGGACTGCTTCTGGCCCTAAACAACTCTGTGTGTATATATAAGGACTGCTTCTGGCCCTAAACAGTTCTGTGTGTATATATAGGAATTTTTGATTTATTAATGTGTCAATTGATAAAATATCTTGCTGTATTCTTTAGGTACGGCCATAACACACTTATTCAGTTTGAAGACTTTGGGAATCATAACGCTTTCCGTTTTTTGAGGAAATACAGAGAGAAATATTGCACCTTCAATGATGACATTCAGGGTAAAATGTTCACTTCTGACTCTTGCTACATATGTGAAAACCTTCCCCCCAAAATATGTTCTGTCATGTCAATCTATTCAGCTCTCCTGAGAGTTTTATTTCCTTTGTAGGGACAGCTGCAGTGGCCTTAGCAGGAATGCTAGCAGCACAGAAGGTTGTTGGGAAAGCAATCACAGAGCATAAAGTTTTGTTTCTTGGAGCAGGAGAGGTGAGTTCTGCAATGGTCTCTAGTGCAATTAAAGTTAAATCCCATAGAACTGTAAAAAGGGATGTGGGTGTTTTTTGTGTTTTCTTGCAGAACTCTGTATGCGAGAGGCCTACTGAACTGTATTGAAAGGAAATGCTTCTTTACAGAAGATCATTATTTATTTTGAAGTTTGGGTTTAACATTTACAAAAGGATAATTTTCAAGGGCCAGATTCTCACTTCACCCATACAGACATCATAAAGCAGATGGGCCCAGGCATACAATGGCAGGGTTTAGCCCCCAAAATTATGATTTTGCACGAGAGAGAGAGAGAGAAAGTAATTGTTAGTTCTTACCATATTGGAAGGAAATGTACCATGATTTTCTTAGTAAGTTAAACTGATGGATGTTTCCTTTATTTTCAACTACTTGTTCTTTATCTGTCAGGCTGCTCTTGGAATTGCAAACCTCATTGTTATGGCTATGATGGAAAGCGGTATTTCTGCAGAGGAAGCATATAAGAAAATATGGATGTTTGATAAATATGGCCTGTTGGTTGAGGTGAGGGTCTGTCAGGCCTTTTGAATAACACAGTACACGTTGCCATTCTCTTTCCTTCCCTTCTCACAATCAGAATCAACTTAAATCTTTAGGGCCGAGAACAAAAGGTAGACGCCAATCAAGAGTCATTTATGCACCAACCCCCAGACCAGGTGCCAAAGACATTTGTAGATGCGGTGAATGTACTTCAGCCGTCAGCTATTATTGGTCAGTAAACTTATTTCAGACTCCTTAGATAATATATGTTGTTAATTTTATCTTGCTGTCACTGGGCCAGTTGCTGCTTTCACTTTTACCAGTGTACATATCGCATATATAACATATAGCATAACCCCGCCTATGTCGATGGGGCTATTCTGCATTTGCACTGGGGTAAATGACAGCAGAATTTGGTCCACTGTTTTAAAATACGTATAAAATGCTTTTGGGACTCAGTGTATCATGTCTATAATACATACAGGCTCAGCTCTTTAGCTATGGCTGAGGAGCTCAAAGTGCAACTCAGGGGCATAGCCTTTTTTTGCTCCCCACTCCAATCCTGAGCTGGCTAGTCTGCTGGTGTAGCTTAGAACAGCCTACAGACTGGTCTGAGTTACACTGACTGCCAGTGGTCCAAAAGAATGATACTGCAACTGCGGATCAGTGAGAAATAGAGAAGATCCAGCTACTCCCATTTCTCTTGTCAGATTCCTACCCCAGCAGCTGGGCGAGAGATGGTGCAAGAACTGCTTTGCATACTTTGTGTCACCACGATACCCCCTATGCTGAAGTAATTTTTCCCGTGGCTAGCTACACTGACTTTTGAGCTAGTATCTGCCAGCAATTTGGTGCAAACCAGATGTTCTGCACCCCAGTCCTTGATCCCCAGTATTCATTGTGTGAGTATGTATGTATGTATATGTTAATTATAACAACCCCTAGTAGCCACCACTATAGTTAAGGCTGCAAAATGGCTTCTGTTATAATACCATATATGGTTTTGGGCTGAGTCTTTGCCCCTGAGTGTGCGCACGTGTGTGTGTGTGTGTCTGAGTGTGCGTATTCATTTTTATGTATTTGTGCATATGTATATCAAGTGTGTTAAACTGTTTGAGTTATAAAATGATTGTGGGGAGGAGGAATACCTTATTCTTAAGGCCCCTTCCCGCCTCATAAATAACTAAAAAATATCTGAGCTTTGAAAATTCAAGCGTACTGATTTGTAGTGTCTTCACTGGGGTTGAATAGTGTAGGGTTTAAGTTTACAAAGCATTTCAAATTAGAGATGGAAAAAACCTTTTGGGTCATCTTGTGCATCTCCTGACAGTGCAAGATTGTTTCTCACAGCTCATTTTCTAGATACAGCTTGTTTTAATGAACGATGAATATTTATTCAAAGCCTTTTATTGGTTTTCCAGGTTTTGAGTGTGACTGACCTCAACAGTGATAATCTTGATTCACATCAGAAATAAATAAATACAGTGTAAACTTCTTGCAATCATTGTCCCATTTTCCATGTATAACAGTAATTTTTGTATCTTTCAATTTATTTCAGGAGTTGCAGGGGCTGGCCGACTCTTTTCACATGATGTGATCAAAGCCATGGGTTCCATCAATGAAAGACCTATAATATTTGCACTAAGTAACCCTACAGTGAAAGCTGAATGCACTGCTGAGGAAGCTTATACATTAACAGAGGTACATAGTGAGGAAAAATGTCAATGCACATATATTGTTTTTCTGTCTGTAATGTAAGAGTGCAAAACCCCAAGCATTTAAACTTGGAATTTCTCCATGTAAAGAATACAACTGCTCATTATCTTCCAGTTTCAAATGCATATTTGTCTTAGTATAAATTAAAAAGCAGCTCCGATTTTAAATTATTACATTTGGCAGGCGATTACCTCATCATGAGGTCTAAATCTTGTTTCTGTTTTGACAACAATATTGAAGTGTAATAATTGGTTACTGAGAGTAACTTGTGTTTCTAACCTTGACTGACATTGTTTGAGACTATTTTTAGCTTTTGTTTTTAAAGAAACAGTTATTTTATGTAATAGTCATGACAGAAGCCAGCTACAACCTGGAAATAGTTAATTAAACAGTCTTTATTTAACATTGAATCAGGTCCTCAGAACACGGAATGTCTTTGCTTGTCTTGTACAGCCCAAGGATCATACTCGGCACTTAATTTCCTAATATTTGAATTGCTCAGAACATTTAAAATTATGCATAGCGGACTGATTCTGATCTCTCTCACTCTGGATTTACACTCCAGTGTAATTCCACTGATTTCAGTGCTGTTACAGCTAACTTAGCCCAATGTGAGTGAGCTCAGGCCCAGTATTGGCATTTAGTAAACGAAAACCCAATAAAACCTTTCTCCTTCTGCACAGTTTTTAAGCAGGGTGCACATAAGACTGTTTTTTGGTTTGAGGAGATTGGCAGAGGGGGAAGAGAGAGGGGAGAAAAAGCAGAGGCACCGTGGGCTGTAGTAGTTTTGAGCTGGCCTGCAAAACCATTTTTTGTCATGCCTCCCACTTAAATCCTTTTGACTCCTGTCCTGTAGGATCTCACCACTATGCACAGGGCTAGCATGGGGACTTTAGAAGCAGGGTGGTTAGTGAAATGGTTCTTTGGAATACATCCCGACCTTAAGTGACTCATTTATGTAGAAGTGTGTGGGCAGGGATCTTTAGGTGCTTCCTGCTGCAGAAATGTGTATTTGTGGTTTGTTCCTTTCAGCATTGGTGATCATCACATTGGTCAACAGCGCTGTACATTTTAAGGCTAAAGGGCTTGAAACTTACCTCTCTCCCTTGCCTAACAAAGAAAGCTGAGATTCTCGTATAGCTTTCTAGTTCTCCCCCAGATCAGTGGGTCTGTAGTGGAGTCTTTGCAAGGGCAAAGGCCCACTCTAGTAAAAGACAAAAGCCTCTGGACCAAATCTGGATTTTTGACTACTGTATTCCAGATTTCTACGACACCAGGGAACTCGTATGCAAGGTGTTTAGTACCTCAGGGCAATTAATTCTTTGTATACTGGCTATTCCCCAGATGTTTATTAGGCAATATTTTGGTGAATAAAATATAATACTCAAAAATCACAGTTCAGATTGAAGGTAAACAGAAACAGATGATAGGGCCAGATCTTCTGCTGCTATAAATCAGTGTAGCTCCATTGATGTCTATAGGGGGTACTTATCCACATGTGATATGAATGAGGTTCTGTTTCTTACTTTAGAGAAGGTCTACACAACAACAGCTGTCTCCACGGAATCCCCCGTGTGTATGTAGAGTGCTGAAGTGCACTCTCTGGAACATTTTATCACTGTCCATTTCCAACACAAGATAGTGCTGGGTAGATCCAGGTGCAATAGATCACTTTAAAGTGTTTTCACTTAGCTAAACACCACTGAAAGCAAGTCAGGCTGGTACTCAAAACAATTAGTCCTTGGTAGGTGGAGAGGGAATCTTTATTTTTCTCCAGGAGCTGCCTTCTATAGCGGCTGCCTTAATTTCTATTCATGATTTCCCATAATCTACCATTCACATGCATATGTTAAATGTTGTGTTGTAATGTTAAGGTTGTGAAATATTACAGGTTAATGGAAAAAGGATTTTCATTTTTACAGTCCTCCAAATTTTATTTTTTCTAATACTTTTGGCAGTTTGTTTTCCCACCCAATATTATGTCCATTTTCAGAATAATTATTTCTCTGATGTTAGTACAGCCTCAGTTATCCAGAATTCACCATTATCTTAAGCAGGGTCATGTTCTCTGACACCTAATAATTACATAGAGAATTCTCTTTATTAGCCAAAACCTTGATTATCCAAAATTACTCAGTGTTCCCCTTGTCATTTGACTAATAGTTTGTCTTGTAATTACCAATCCTCCACTCCCAGCCCTTTAGGTTTCTTGACTTCAGAAATGGCGTAACCATTATAAATGGGAAACTTTAAAATAACACTTAATGAGAGAGTCCATAGACAAACCTCCTAAGAGCAGGAAGAAACCATCAATAAACTCTTACTGCTTATTCTTGCATTTCCTTCAAGAGTATGGTGATGCTTTGGTGCCCTCTGCTGCTTTTCAAGAAGTATTTTTTGTTTTTAGTTTACATCATCTTTTGACTCTGACTTCATTCGTACTTTGCTACCTACTCAAAAAGTCCATTACTGTGTGTATGTCCACAGGCTCAAACACAATACCAGAGCTTTTGGCATACATGGTGATGTGTTCTCATGTGTGAGATTGATATGGAGCTGTAAACTTTTAAATTTTATTATTTTCACAATTTTCATTAGTTTTCAGGTTTGAACTGGAAGAGGGAGAGATTGCTTGACCATAGGGCAAGCAGATTTCACACTCAAACCTCTAGGCTACTTTTAATATTCCTTAATAATTAAAACCATCTTCATAGCACGAGAGGATCAATTGCATAACACATTCCTTCTAGAGGCCCTGATTCAGCAGAGCACTTAAGCACATATTGAGACCACAGCCTATCAGCCTGTTGTCTCTTATCTTATATTTTACATTGTAAGTTCCTTGTGATAACAACCATTTTTTGTCCTCTGTGTAGCATCTAGCACAGCGGGGCCTTGGCCAAGTCACTGATGAAAATATTGACTAGTATCTGTCCTGGGTCAGTACTGTTCAATACTTTCATTAATTACTTGGATGATGGAGTGGAGAGTATGCTTATAAAATTTGCAGGTGACTCCAAGCTGGGAGGGACTTTGAAGGACAGGATTAAAATTCAAAATGATTTTGGCAAATTGGTCTGAAATCAGCAAGATGAAATTCTGGAATGTATTAACAGGAGTGTTGTATATAAGACACTGGAGGTAATTGTCTCTCTCTGCTCTGCACTGGTGAGGCCTCACCTGGAGTGCTGTGAAAATGGGAGACAGTCCAAAGGAGAGCAACAAAAATGATAAAAAGTTTAGAAAACTTGACCTGTGAGGAAAGGTTAATAAAAACTGAGCATGGTTAGTCTTGAGAAAATAAAAATGAGAGGGGAACTGATCAGTGTTAACATATATTAAGGGCTGTTATAAGGAGGACTGTGTGCAATTATTCTCCACCTCCACTGATGGTAGGCCAAGAGGTAACAGGCTTAATCTGCAGCAAGGAAGATTTAGGTTAGATGTTAGGAAAACCTTTTTAACTACTGTATAAGGATAGTGAAGCACTGGAATAGGCATCCAAGGGAGATTATGGATCCTCGTCATCCAGTGTTTTTCAAACCTGGGTCCCAACCCAAAAGGGAGTCGCAAGCCTATTGTAGGGAGGTTGTGGTATTGCCACCCTTACTTCTGCGCTGTTGCTGGTGGCGGTGCTGCCTTGAGAGCTAGATGACATGATGTGGGGGGGGGAGGTCATCACAACCTGAAATATTTTCAAAGAGGTCCCAACAAAAAAAGTTTGAGAACCCCTGACAAACACTTGTCGGGCATGGTCTAGGTTTACTTGGTCCTGCCTCAGTGCAAAGGGATGGACTAGATGAGCTGTCAAGATCCCTTCCAGCCCTACATTTCTATGACTAGTGCACCTAGGTGCTGCCACAGTACAAATAATAATTAATCATAATAACTTACTTTAATCATGTGATTAGTCCCAACGGAAGGCTTTACTTACCTAGAGAGCTGTGTGCTATTAAGAGGAATTAAACAATTTAAACAAGTAGAAATCTTCCATTCCTTAGAAACCTGCATAGTTTGACGTGTATGCTTTCTACTTTTAGTTTCCTGATGTTTGTAACTCAGAAGGAAATCTTGCTAATATTTTTGTCTCTTCCAGGCTGTTTGGTGGGAGTTTTCGTTTTTGTGGGGATGGACTGTCGAGCTTTGATTCAGCAAGGCACTTGCATGGCCCTGACTTAAAGAATGTGAAAAAATTAGGCCCATGATTAAGTTCAGGAGTGGAGGAAGCTCCCTAAAAGTGTGGGGGCGGGGGCACCGGCACCTGAACCGTGCCCCCCCCCCCCCACCAGCGTCTTCTCTTCTCCCTGAACCCCTGCCCCGGTGCTGCCTCTTCCCTGCCAAGACCCTGCCTCTCACTCGCTCCTCTCTGCCCCTTCTCCCCCTCCCCCCGTTGCTTGCCCCTATGGCTGGTAAAAAGTGATGGGGCCTTGGTCCCCTGGCATCCCCTGTTCTGGAATCCCTGCTTAAATACCTTTACTGAATTGGGGCCTAGCTGATTGTGAGTGTGGTGTGGTAAGCCTCTCATTCATGGCGACTTTACGTAACGCAGACTCTGTGAATTACTCCCTCTTGTTTAATAGGGGCGGTGTTTGTTTGCCAGTGGCAGTCCGTTCGAGCATGTGGTTTTGAAAGATGGACGATCCTTCAAACCAGGCCAGGGAAACAATGCCTATATTTTTCCAGGTAGTATCGAGAATTCTGTTCTTCCACTTTAAGATTAGATTATTTCAGAGTTGTTACTAATACTGCAACATTGCCTAGAGACCCCGCTCAGGACTGGGGCTCCGTTGTACAGGCACACAGTAAGACACCTTCCCAGCCCTGAAGAGCTTAGTCTAGTTTAAGACAAGACTTAAGTGAGTACAATAAATAAATGGAGGCCGTTAAGGATATGTGATATGACGAGTGATTAGAATACATGGTGACATAGGCTGACTGTGTGCACAATTAGCAGGTTTCAGTTTGATTACTTTTTAGAAATATAAAGAACCAAGGCATATTATTGAAGACATTGCTTCCTTATGGCCACCTGCCAAAGTGTTTATTGTTTCTTGGCGGGGGGGCTTTCGTAAAGATGCTGTTCTTCTAATTACTTTTGCACAGATAATAGTGCAAAAGAGGCATCATCAGATAATTTTTTTAAAACAAAACCTGTATTTCCCCCCGCAAGTTGCACATTCTGGTATGTTCCTAGGACACCAGTAACTAGTCTTAAGAACTTGTGTTTTAACAGTCAACTAAAGTGAATGTATGAACCAAGAGTTTTGCTCATTAACTAAAAAATATCCAGTGCAGCACTTGAGTGTTCCACCGTCTGTCTATGCTTATGTAGCAAAATTAGCACTTCTCTCTCTCCTTTGCTGTGAATCTATTGGCACTTGACAGAGGAGGTTTAAAAAATCATATCCATAAATCCGAAACACTTTTTTATGGTTGTCTGCATTTCTTGCACCCTGTCAATGACGGGGCTGCACATTAAAAATGATTTTATCATAATATTATCAATAATTGTATTATAGGTGTGGCTCTGGCTGTAATCCTCAGCGGTGTTCGGCATATTAGTGATAAGGTCTTCCTTGAGGCCGCAAAGGTATGTGTTCAAACATAGATTATGGCTTTTGAAAGGCGAAATCAGTCACTTTGACATGATGGGCTGAGTTGGACTGATCAAACATTTTCCACTGAAATGGTTTTTCAGTAGAAAATTGGGTTTTGATTATCAATATTTTTTGTGAGAAATGTCTGCTCATGACAAAAATTTAATTTTTTTGTCCAAAAATCGAGTACCTGAAATATGAAATATTTCAATTTGTAAATGCAGCTGCAGTGCCTCTTGGGAATTGTAGTTTGGTTACCTTGTGTTCCCATTCTCCTCTATGGACTGTGCTCTCTGGCTGGACTACGTCTCTTGTGATGCACCATAGCCAGGGATTCTGATGATGCACCACCTCCCTTCTCCAAAAGGGGAGACTGTGGTGCATCATGAGAGTTCAATGAGGGAGCTTGGCCTATGGAGGAGAATGGACACATGGGGCACTGTAGCAGCATTTCCAAATCAAAATATTTAACATTTTTGGCCAAAATATTTTGGTTCTCAAATTTCCAACAAAAAAAATCACATTTTCCACAAAGAGGAGGGGAGGTAGGGGAGAACTCCATTTATTGACCAGCTCTAGGGCTGATGTTCTTTTATCTCCCTACATTGCCATGTGTAGTCCAACTTTATGGACTTGATTCACCAGCAGGAGCCTCTGCACTTTAGGGGGGAAAAATGATCCATAAGATGGTTGGATGATGTTACTTGGAGAATTTGTAGCCAGGGCTTTTTAGGGTTGCCCGAGGGGAGAGTAGCTACAAGACCGAACAAAGGTAGAAAGGAAAAATGTCTTAAACCCTAAAATACAGTGTGTGTGGTTTTTATTGTGTGGTTTTTCTTTTTTATTGCAAACATAGGAACAAAGGGGCTCTGTCCAATCTTTGTTGTAATTTCTGTTTCGTTCTTTCATGCACCTTCTGCAGCTTCTTTTGTCTGTCTGTTTGTTTTTCCATCTCCCCCTCTCCTTTTTATATTTACTTATTTATGTTGTTTTATTTGGATGTGAGTGGAATGATGGGATCCATCATTTTGTGCGTCCATGTTAAATGGGCCAACCCTGCAGTGCAGTGGCTTCCTTGTAATTTACCTGTTTACTGTTGTTAACATTGAGATGTTGACACTTCAGCAAAGAAACATCTGACTTCAGTTGAGATGCTAAAAAATCTTAATAATAATAATGAGGGAGAGGCTTGTTGCTTTGGACACAGATTGCAGCATGCATCTTTACAGTAATTTTTGAGGCTTTGACTGACTTATACCAAGCACTTTTATATGTATTTCAGGTAAACTGTCCCAGTAAGAACTCACAAACACATTCCTCTGTTTGCAGCTTAGTGATGCATTGCCTCCTGAGAGGGGTCAATAAATTACTAATATTTGTTTTTAATACAGACATTGACAGACCAGTTGACTGATGAGGAACTTGCCCAAGGACGACTTTATCCACCACTGTCCAACATCAAAGAAGTTTCTATTTGCATTGCTGTTAAAGTAAGTGGATAGCATTGGCCTATGCTAAAAGATATAATATACAGTGTATAAACTTCCCAAGCTCTGTAGCATGATATTTGGGACAAAAAAGAACAGTCTAGCGTTCAGGCTATTGATAAAAGTGCAAAGTACTACACTTAGGAAGGAAAAATCAACTGCATAAATATAAAATGGGGAATAGGTGACTAGGCAGCAGTAGTGCTGAAAAGGATTTGGGGGTTATAGAGGATCACAAATTGAATATGAGCCAACAATGTTGCAAAAAATGTCATTGTGGAATATAGTAACAGGAGTGTTGTATGTGAGACGTAAGAGGGAGTTGTCCCACTCTGTTCTGCACTGGTGAGACCTCAGCTGGAGTTTTATGCCAGTTTTGGGCATTTCACTTTTAAAAAGACGTTAACAAATTAGAGTCCAGAAGAGAGCAACAGAATAAGAGGTTTAGAAAACCTGACCTATGCGGAAAGGTCGAAAGAAGTGAGAAGGCCGGGGGGGGGGCTGGTAAGTCTTCAAATATGTAACAGGTTGTTATAATGAGGACAGCGATCAATGGTTCTCCACATCCATTGAGGATAGGACAAAAAGTAGTGAGCTTAGTTTGCAGCACATGAGAGTTAGTTTAGGTTGCATATTAGCAAAAACTTCTAATTATAAGAACAGTTAAGCAATGGAACAGGTTATCTAGGGAGATTGTGGAATCCCCATCAATATTGGTTTTTAAGACAGGTTAGACAAACACTTCTCAGGGATGGCTTAAGTATACTTAATCATGCCCAGTGCGGTGTGATGAGAAAAGACCTCTTGAGATCCTGCTAGCCCTACATTTTTATGATTCTGCTATAATAAGGGAGATTTGTGAAATATTAGTTTATTTATATGCTGGTAATGATCACTAGCCAAAACTTTGTTCCTTTGATTTCTTTCATATCATTCCAGTTCTAGGTCCCTTAAAAGGTTCTGGTCCTTATTCTAGTCCTTTTAGGACTTTAGAAATGTTCCTTCCTCTAGCATAATCTATTGTAGTTGTCCATAAGGGATTCTCTAGCTTTTGAAACCCAGATTTGAACTCATGGGAACAGAGTAGTCTTGGTCAAGGGCCACCAGCTATGGAATTCATTGACACCAGAAGTTAAAATGAGCCCTAGCCATACACCCTTTAGGGCATATTGCGAGATTTTCTTTCAGCATGCCTTTGCCTAACTCATGAGTTGCAGAATGGTCCCATAAGTAACTGGCTTTAATTTGAGACAAGGAGGATAGTTTGCCATTCTCCTAGATGGTGTTGATGCTTTATGTAGCTCATGGCTTCGTGGGTGCCCTAGAAGTGTGCATAATGATACTTTATCTGAACGTTAGATTTTGCTTTATGGCTGCATTCAAAGGGTGTGTTCCTACCTCAGCTGAAAGGATGCAAAGAAAAATACTTGATTATTGTGTATCAAACATTCTTTAGAGCAGTTAATTCCACTGCATAAGATGTCAAAAGTATCGTAGCAATCTTTTTAGTATATAAGATCTTCTGGAATCACTAATATGAGAGAGAATAAAAGTGCACTTCTTGTATTAAAAAAACAAATGTGTTCTCCACTTTGAAAAGAACAGAGGTACTAAGGGCCAAATCCTTCCCTTGTCTGCACTTCCCTAGAGAGCACGGATAGTGGCATATGTTTCTTGTGCACCTCAAATTTTCCTCACCAGGCCAGGACTCAAGGGAGGGATCCAAGATGGGTGAGCATTCTGCTGCCTTCCAGAAGTAGAGTGCACCCCAGACCAGCACATTGCATATCCTGCAGGTCTGTAGCATATACACGAACTATCTGGGGAGCTGGCCAACCATGCCTTCTTAGGGACTTAGAGCACCAGCCAATACCTAAGCCAGGCCCCCTTTTTACACTCTCTTGTGAGCACTACAGTGAGACCCTGCCCTTTTCCTTGCATAGGGGATACTTGTAATAATGAGAGGTAAAAAAAAAATCAGAAGTGTGATTTTTATTTGACACTATCTGCTACCCTCGACTAATCCTTTTTAATACATCTAATTTCACTAGCTTAGCTGAAGATCTCTTCTGTTTTCCTAGTATATCATCCAAAAAAGTATTAACAGGCACAAACTGTACATTGATTTAACTTTCAGGTTATGGAATTTATGTACGCAAACAACATGGCTTTCCATTACCCCGAACCTGCAGACAAGAACCAATATATACAATCAAAGATTTGGAGCTACGAATACGAATCCTTCATGCCAGACGTGTATGACTGGCCTGTGTCTACGGGCAAAGCCAGCTGAAATGCACTGACATACTAAAGATCGCACTCCTCGGGTGCTGTCTTCTACTCTGCAGGGAATCTTTTTCAGACCAATTTACGATAATGACTTTTGCAACTTGTAACTTATTTTCCCTCATTTTGTTGTCTCTCCTCCATCCCCTCATTTTTCTGCGTGACTGATTTTTTCCCATAAGAATCTGATCAACTATATTGGTGATGGTTCACATCACATGAATGGTATAGCTGTCCAAAATTCATTTAAATGACAGTAATGTTGTAACTGAAGTTTAGAGCCCTCTTCACATCAGAGAATTTTTAAATGGTATTTTAGCCATAGATAAATGATAATGAACTGTATTCTCCGTCTCATCATTGCTGATTGCCAAGATATTTGCTTTTGATTTTTAATAATAAGTCTTCTGTCTAGTTTCTTCATTGTCATCACGAACAATGAATTGTCGCATCACAGAAAGAATCTCTCAAGAAAAAAGGCCAGATGTATCAAAATGGCAGATTCTGTTCCATTTGCAGAACAAAGCTACATGTGTCCAGGTTTCCATGCTTCATTCAGCCTTCTTGGCTGTGGGGAGGCCAGTGTTGTGTGCACATTTGAAATTTGCAACACTATTTGTACTCTACAGTTTAATCATTGTATAGAATTTATTATTGGGAAAAAATTGTGAATTAGTTTGAAAAAAGTTGTTCTTGAAAAGTCTGAAAATAATCACGTTATAGTCGGGAGGTTTTATATAAGCAAAAGAAGGTAAACTATTGCAGATTATTCTACTTTTTGAGATGCAGTTTATAAAGCAGTCTACAGAATCCTTTATAGTGAGTTGTGGAAGCTACGGGTGGTTCAGTTTAGCTGCAGAACTCAGAAATTATCTGCCAAAAGATTTTGGTTTGATGTGTTTTCTTTTTAAGGTTCTGTTACTTTTAAGCAAACCTCTCAGCATTGTGTTCTTCCTAGAACTTACATCCTTTGTTTTCACATGAGGCGTTTGTAGAGCCAGGTGACCCATCACTGACCAGAAGTGACTCCAAAACAGACCTGCTTGGTGCTTTGAACAAAAGTTATTTTCCCTCTTTCTTCTTTTTTCTGTTGCTGATTTAACCTGGAACAGTGGGTGCTGCAGGCAGCTATTGATATGTGCACTTCCAGCGGTTTGACTGCATGTTTCCTGCAGTCTTCGCTTGATAGACTCCCAGTAGTTCAGCATGAATAGAAGACTCGAAAAGTCTGACTTTCGAAAGTTTTCAGTCGATCCCTTGTTCCTCTTCACACCACAGAATGTGAATTTAATTTAACTTCTATCAAGTTACTCCATATGAAATCAGAAGTTGTGGCCAGATCATTGCTAGATTAGTTCTTTTTTTCCTCATCGATTCATTCAGGCTTAGCCTCCTGTTGCATGGAAGGCCCTGAATTTGACGTGGGTATTATTGTTTTGGTTCCTTCTCGTTTCCCCCCATCTACTGTCTGAGTGAATCCAGTTCTCCACATTAGTAGACACAGGATGTGGCTATTGCTGGTTGTCTATGACTTTGTTAAAACCATCCCCTAAGAGCAGGGGTAACATAAGACTAGACAAAGGGAACTGTGTGCTTTACTGGAGTTTTGCTGTGTCAAGAACCAATGGCAGAAATAAATAGCTCTTCTGGCTGAACTGACAGGCTAGAAGCCAAGATCCAGATACATGAATAAATTTATCCATGGCAAATATATGCACAGCAGGAAGCGCAGTCACCAGGCCCCCTTGAAGAGGGTGCAGAGCCCCCATCCTTTTATTGCTTACTCTGTTATGGTTTTAAAATAAACATGAAGTGATTGTTTTTATCTTTTTAAGAGCAAAAGGTGAGAGGAAGAAAAGTAGAGTTTGCAGTAGATTTTAACTAGGTGAGGAGAGAAGACTGCTTTTTCCAAATATCTCAGTGATGGAAAAATTACTTGACAATATACTGAGGTTTTGGTAAAACAGAGTGTGGAGGCGGCTTTAAATTCTACGTTGTTGTATTTTGTGAATTATGAGGTTCGCAATTTATATATCTATAAAAAAAGACCAACACACACATGGTGTTTTTACAAAGAATTCCTTTTCATCTATTTTTGCAATGCTTGGTTTCTAGTGTATTTATAAGTTAATTTAAACTTGAATCTTATTCTGGGATCATTATTTATTTAGTACAGAAAATAACTACCAGGTCTTCTGAAAACTCAAATCTCACCAAAGCATGAATTGAGAATTAGTTATTTGTGTGTAAGTGTATTAAAGGAAACGTGCAACAAACATTTCCCCACTCCTTCCAGTGAAAATGTGAATTTAACAAAGAAAAAAATAAGCACTCCATATGTTGCCTTCATGGTATGTGTTGAAGATGAATCTTCTGTATCCTGGGTCAGCAATGACTGCAGAGACTGTGCTCAGCCATTGGGGGAAGGTTGTACCTTGTGACTAAATAGAAATATACATATTTCCATTTAGGGCCTTATTTCTCAGAAGAGCTGAGCAGCCACAATTCAAAGTCAATGGGAACTGTACGTACTCTGCACTTCTGAAAATTAGGCCCTTCAAGAGTGGCATTGACTGACCACAGTAGGCTGCTGCCCTAGGCTGTAAGGATAGCAGCTGATACTGTCAGCCAAAACACAGAAAAAAATTGGCAGGGACTTCCAATAAAGGTGTGGACCAGGTTTCCTGTTTTCGCAAAACATACTCTGTTATTTTCTTGCTGGCCTCCATCTGTAGGAGCCCAGAGCATTACATTGCTCAAAAGTGACTTGTAGTGGCATTGACCAGCTGTGAATGTTTTTGAAACTTTGTTTGAGATACAAGAAGCCACTGAAAAGGAGAGGAGGGAGCATAGCTCTTCTGTCTGACTCTGTCCCTGTCTTTACTACATCTATAACTGAAACAGAAGACATATTTAAAATACAATTGTTTCCTGATCTGGGTACAGAATGCTTCAAAGTTCTAATGTATGTAGGATCTGACTGTCTCTGCAACTGGGTAAAGATCATAGAAGTCCAGGGTTTTCACTTAGTTACTAGTACACAGATCTCATCTAACTTGCAACTTGTGACTAGGTTTTGTTGTTCAGTTATCACTGGATCATAACTAGGGTCTAAGATTATACATGTAATTTACCACCACTGTGTTTTCTATTTGTGACAGGGTACCAGCTCAGGTAATCCTACTTTGGATGCATTTCACTTTTCCTTTTTATTATTTTTAAATACATGCTGAAAGGGATGAGATAGATTCCATGCATTATCATATTTAATAAATTCATTCAAACTACCTAAGAGCATTAATTAAACTATTGAAAATTCACTGATCTGTCATCCAGAAAGGAAACCGCATAGAGTTCAGCTTCATATTTTAACATAATTCTGATTTTGCTTTGCAACCGTTATCAAGGGTAGTTATACACATTTATCAATAAAGGAAATGATCTTAATCCAAAGGAAATAAAATTTTATCACTGGTGTTGCATTCTGTAGCACTGAATGGTGCAGAATAGGCATACACTTCTCGTTAAAAATCATTGCTTCGGGCCTGATCCTGTCCTCAATCTGCACATGCTCCCAGTCACTTGTGCACACAGAACAAATGCTCTAACTCTCCTCCACTCCCTGTTCTATACAGTGCTGAGCACTTCTGACAAGGGGCTGAGGGTCCTAAGCACCCATTAAAGGCAATGAAGCTGAGGGTGCTGAGACTCTTCCAGGATTGGTCCGAGTTGTGTTCCCATTTACATCAGTGGGACCAGGACCAGTCCTTTAGAGAACAAAGGAGGGAAACATCTGTGTTTACAAGTGAAAGGAATGTGCACTTAAAAAAAAAAAAAAAAAAAAAAAGAGAGAGAGAGTAACTAAGGGTACGTCTATACTTACCTCCGGGTTCGGCGGTAAGCAGTCGATCTTCTGGGATCAATTTATCGCGTCTTGTCTAGACGGGATAAATCGATCCCGGAAGTGCTCGCCATTGACACCGGTACTCCTGCTCCACGAGAGGAGTATGCGGAGTCGACGGGGGAGCCTGCCTGCTGCGTGTGGACCCGCGGTAAGTACCTTGTAGTTCGAACTAAGATACTTCGACTTCAGCTACGTATTCACGTAGCTGAAGTTGCGTATCTTAGTTCGAACTGGGGGGTTAGTGTGGACCAGCCCTAAGGGAACATGGCTTAACTGTACAAAATATACATGTTGTTTGCACTTGTGTTTGTAGCTGAGTTGGTCCCAGGATATTAGCGAGACAAGGTGGATGAGGTAATATCTTTTATTGGATCAACTTCTGCTGGTGAAAGAGACATGCTTTCGAAGTTACACAGAGCACTTCAGACCTGAAGAAGAGCTCTGTGTAGCTCGAAAGTTTGTTGCTTTCACCAACAGAAGTTGGTCCAATAAAATATATTACCTCACCCACTTTGTCTCCTGAAAATATACTTGCTCAATAAAAAGCATTTGAAAGCTTTGTATAGTCTATACTACTTTTGGCTAACAACTGTGTGTTAAAGCCAAATGTTGTATCCGGTTAATACAAAAGTGTAACTTGCCACATACATTCGTTTAGACATATAATGATGTTGCATGATGTTCTATGCATTTTACAAGCTTTAATGGGAAAATGTTGTAAGTGAAGTATCGTTTCACCTGCATCAGTATTTAATTTGTTTGCCCCAAGCAGATGAATTTGTTCTTTGTACTTTTTCCAGCGTGTTTTTTCTGTAGGAGGGGATGAAGTGATTCTTAATCACTAACTCTTTTAGTGTGAAAATGTAATGACGGGATAAAGGACAAGTGCTCCTTTTTTACTAAACAATAGTCTTGTTCTTTAAGGAATATTACTGTGAGAGAATTGGATTATTGCCAAGTTAACAGTGGCATCATTGCTGTCATACAGATACAGCCATGTATCTCAGCTCAGACTGGATTTTAAGTAGGCACAAAGAGGCAACTATCTCCTTTCATTTAGGGCCTGGTCCTGCTCCCATTACTTTATTGGTGCAGGATCAAGCTCTTAATATCATTTAATTTTGTCATCTAGCAGTCTTTTCAGTATGAAATGTGAGAATAAAAAAAATTCAGACTTTAATAGTCTCATGATTCTAAATGATACACTGAAGTTTACAAATCATATTGCTTTCTGTTTTTTATATAATGCCCACAACTGCCACAAATGCTGTATAAGAACTTTCACAACATCAATCCTGCACATTACATCTATTCATTGTATGATGAATGCTGGAGAAAGGAAAAACATCTAACTAGTGAATAATTATTGATTGAACATACAAAAACAGATCTGGGCAATAATGCCAAACCAGTACCATCTCTGGTAGAAGAGTCATCTGTCTATATCTATGTATTTGTCCATCTTGATCTTTCTAGGCACTTCTAACATTCATGTCTCCTTAATATCTCAATGCCTACAAATGGGCAGGGTGGCACATATGGGACCACCCCAGCATGCTATAGGCCTCTTCTTGCTGCTGTTACCTTCTGAAGCACAGTGTTTGGTGCTGATGGAGCCTTGCAGTGCTTATTATGGAGGGATATGTTTTAGTATCTTCTGATGCAGTGGATCATAGCTGGAACTCATTTAAAACCTCTGTTCATGGCAGCTGTTTGACTCGCTAGCAGTCCAAACCCTATGCACCTATGTAAGCACTTGAGGGAATTTAGCATACTGTGTACAGATGTCTTTATATGCAGTTCTGTTCTGAAAAATGACTAGGAATGGCCTCATGAGGTTCCATATTTATCTGTCTGACATCAGAACAAATGTGCTCAGTGTACAGGTAGAAAGTTGTTTTTTCTAACTACTAGCCAATGCGCACACAGCCTGGGAGCTTTAGAGTTATCTCTTCTTGTGCATGATCTTCAATGCTACTAAAGTGTCTGCTGGGAGAATTGTCTTCATGTACAACTGTGAACTCACATTGCCTTCAACAGGCTTGTACAGGTGTGGCTGACTGGAACTTTTGTACCAGTTGTGTTGGTGATACATACGATGGAATAGAATCCAGCTCATTTTCTCCTAGCTCCATTGGCTGTGGTGGACCAGCAGGCACAAAGACCATCAAAAAAATTAAAAGTTACTATTCCGAGTCAGATCTGCTGAACATGCACAAAGACTGGATTTGATGAGTAAGAAAATGTCATTTTTACATTGAACAAAAGTTTCAGACTTTAGTGGGAGCCGCATGTCTCCAGCACTTTTAAAATCAGGCCCGAGGTGTCCAAAGTTGTGCACCCAAACATTCAGAGACACAAAATAGTGAACATTTCTGAAAACTTCAGACTAGAAATGCACTTTAAGGAGCAATTTTTATGAGTCTGGATGATTGTAGAGTGCACTTTGGGAATGAGAAAGGTCCCTTTCATTTTAGTTTTGAGGGAAAGGGGAGAAGTCTCGATTACATTGGAAACTATGTTCTTAAAAACTGATCAGTAAAATTAACTGAGGCAATTAAAATATTTTTAGCATTAAAAAATCTAAGCAAACTCAGCAGGTCTTATTTATCCTTACTGAAGCAAAACTCACATTGACTTCAATAAGGAGTTTTACTTGCATAACCTTCCTGATTTTCCTGGTTTTTAGAGCCTGATTCTGCACAATAGAAGTCAGTAGGAGTTTTATCATTGCCTTCAATGGGAGCAGGGATCAAAGTCTCTCATGGGGCACAACTCATTGTGTTACATAGGCCCTCAATCGTTTTTTCAGAATTTGGCTCATCTGTCCTTAAAGAAGTTACTCTATAACAAAAATCAAAATCAAAATTACTCTCCAGACTAGGGTTCTCATAGATTCGGGTTTTCCCCGCACATGACCTCTTTTTTGGTCCACCAATCTCCATCCGGGCAGATTATTGACATATGAACAAATGTCCTGTGATTTTTCCTTGCTCATCCTTTTTTCAACATCGATTCTGGTAGAACTGCAATTGCTGGTGTGCCCTAATAGTGGCATGCATGTTTACTGGTTTGCCACCCTTCTGTGCTGCTGCCTTCAGAGCTGGGCAGCCAGAGAGGCAGTGACTTCTGTTTGGGTGCCTAGCTCTGAAGGCAGTGCTGCCACCAGCAGCAGCATAGAAGTAAGGGTGGCATGGTATTGACTGTTGAGTCGCTGAAAGGGATCCTGCTTGTACAGTACAACTTCAGGCACACATCTTGCAAAGACTTTCATGGCACAACAGGAAGAAGGCAGTAGAAAAGAACTGACTGCATGTAAAAAGGTACATTTTAAATTTGATTTACAATTATTTTTGAGGCCATTACACTTGTTTATAAATGTTAGATATTCAAAGTAAAAAGAAACTGTACTCTCCTTCCCCTGGCAGTGTCCTCTATTTGGGAACTTAAAATATGGTAACCCTGCTCCAGACTACACACAGTAGATCAGCCTGCTCTTCTGGAATAAAATTAATGGCAAAATTAACAGTTGTTTATTTCAAACATGCTATAGAGAAATCGCTCTATATTGGGAATGTTTGTGTGAACAATTCTAGTCTAGACAAAGGGCCTCTTTAGGATGTCAAATTCAATCTAGGATTTGATTTATTTCAGGAGGGCCAGGGGTCAGCTGAAACAAAAATTGTGTTGAAGTGTGAATTGTTTCTTTTTTCTCCTTTTATAATATTGTACCTGTACTGAGATGTGTGTTCTGGTCTTCTATTTTCTTAGTAAAATGCATTTTCCTTTGCCCAAATTGTGCTTGATTCTGTTTTATTCTTAAAATAATGTATCTGCTCAATCTACAGCACTTTCCAAAAGTGATACTAACTTGCTTGAGGGAATCTTGCATTTTTACTCTATTCTAATGGATTTCAGTGCCAATGTAAGTGAGCAACAACTAACGTTGTCCTACAGCAGGTCCTGTGCAAGTATCCCCCATACAGCTATGTCAATGCCCCTCAATCCTGACCTACGATATTTTTTTATTCCAGGCCTAGGTGACTTGTAAGTAGGGATGCCCAGCTATGACAACCGTTTATGGTAACATATGTAAATAGTGGGACTAGCAGGATATCCCCAAATTCATCTTCACATTAACCTAAAATGGGATTAGAATCCACAGATCTTCAAGGGGGCTTTTGTTTTGTTTTTTTACCAGTATGTTATGCTAAAGATACTGGACAAAATTCTGTTCTCTGATCCACACTGTGGCTTTATTGCTTAGTTTGCATTCTCTCCACACTCAGAACTCCCAGTGTTGTCAATGGAAATTCTGTGCATGGAACAAATGTGGAAAATGCAAAGGACTGACAGCATGGGTCAGCGAACTTTGCCCCTTGTGAGCCATTACTGGAAGAGTGGGCAAAACCCTTGTAGCACTTCAGAAAATGGTATTCCATTCCTATTTTCTCCATTAAATCAATGTTCCCCATCTTGTAGAAATGACTGAGTTTTGCTGATGAGCTATAAAGAGAAAGGGTCAGTGGCTGCCCCACTGTGAACTGTTGTAGTGCTCATCCCCCCTGGTTTTAAAGTAAGTGGTTAACGTTTGACCTCAAATATATTCCTGCAGGCATACCTCATCTTCTATATACTTTCTAGTTGTAGATTTCAAAGAACATTACAAAGGAAGTCAGTATCATTATGCCCACTTTGCATATGGGGAAACTGAGGTGCGAGAGAGGTGACTTGCCCAAGGTCATCCAGCAGGTCAGTGGCAGAGCCAGGAATAGACTCCAAGTCTCTTGAATCTGGTCCAGGGCTCTGACTGCTAGGCCAGGATTTATTTATTACTACAATCCCTTGCTGCTCAGAAGTTCTGGTGACAGTTACAGTTATGTTGCTATACCTACAGCTGCAGGGTCTCATCGTGCCCCCACTGAAATCCATGGGGATTTGTAATGACCCGTGGGAAGGGCTGGGAGCAGTCAGCCAGCCCTAATAAGAACAGCAGTGCCACTTAGTGCTGTGTGGAGAGCATCCTGAGAGCCACAGGAATATCTGGTACCACAGGACTGCTGTGACAGCCAGACTTTCAGCCACTTTGGGGCTTGTCGTTACTGCCAAAAAGATGGACTTCACCATCATATAACTAACCAGTTAGTTATTTTGCTGTAAAATCGTAGGTGAAACAAGACAGCTGTAGGTTTTAACCACCAGGTAGTTAGGTTAATTCAATGCTATCTTCCCCCACCTGTGGTTGACCTCACTAGTTTATCATAGCAGGTAGGAGGAGCCCCAGTCATGGACCAGGACATGGTTGTGCAAGGCACTGTATAAACACAGAAGAAAAAGAAAATCCCTGCCCTTAAAGAGTTTACAATCTAATGATTGTGGTTTACTTTAGGGCAAAACTACAGATGCATTGTCTCTACTAGGATTTTACAGCAGGATAGCCCATAGAGTTGCCAACCTTCCACAATTGTCGTGGAATCTCAGGAATTAAATGTTAATTTTTAATTAAAGATAATGTCATGTTATGAAACCTCCAAGAATTCATCCAACCAAAGTTGGTAACCCTAATAGCCCAGGATAAAAACAATTTTTTTGTTTTGTTTTAGCAATAATGACAATGCCTGTTATGCTATCTACCAGAACTTCATGGTGACATTGCTAAAAATGCTTGTTGCTCCAAAAATGCAGGATCTTTACTCTTTGGCTTGCTAACATAATGCAGCCTTTCTGATTTCATCCACTATTGGGCAGTGATAAACATACATACTAGTCAGTTCATTGCATAGTTCTGGGAACTTCGGCTGTGTATATGTTCTGCATTGGTGATGGCAATTTCTATATTTCATTTCTGTTTTGCTCAATTTTAATTGAGATAACTCCAGCCAAAAATACAACTAAGAAAGCTACTTATGCTATGCATTAGGCTCACAGATTATAACAGCATGCCGCAAGAGTCTACTTTAACATTTCCCAAGTAGTTTTCTTGCTTTATATACAAACTGTTCAATGGAGAGTTTTTGAATGAGGCTTCTCAAAGATACTGACTTCCAAACCATTAGGATTTTAAATACAACTATTTTATAAAAGCAGTAAAGATCCCTGACACTAAGGTCAGGGTGAACACTGCTTCAACACATTTTTGATACTGTTTATGTACAATTACATCCTGAGATGAATACAGTAGTGGGATCAAAGCAAGATGGGTAGCAGCTGGCTAGCTGAAGAACAATGTTACTAATTTGAGCAGCTTGCTGCTATCTAATTTTTCAAAGCTGAGCAGGTTTGGACCGATGTAGTATTTGGACGGAGAGCCAGCAGTCATCACAGAATGTTTAGCTGCGCTGATGTGACCGCAGTAGTTGACATTTATGATTATGTGCATTAAATGTTCTAAAAAAAATTTACAGTTTGAGTTACAGAGCTCACGGCTGGGTGCCCTGAACCGGTCCCAGGAGAAGCATTGGTCAACGCAGGGGAAAGATGGAAGTGAGCACCGCGTGTGAGCCAGAGCAACCTGCGTGGAGCGAATGCTTCCAACCTGTAACGGATCCCCCCGTTCCTGCGGGAAGAATTGTTATGACGTTAAACCCCACAACAGGAGCAACCGTCTAGTCTCGGCTGCACCACAACGTGCTCAGGCGCCTGGCACCCCAAGACGCTCCGCCGCTGCCCCTTTCTCCTGCCCGCGCCTCCCCCCCGGCTGACTGGGGCCCTGAGGCACAAAGCCCGGCCGCACGAGCGCTCCCCGCCCGAGGCCGCCGCAGGTTGAGCGCGGCCCGCCCCCAGCCCCGCCTCCTCGGCGGCGGCGCTTCCTCTTGGCGGGCGGCGGGGCAGGGAGGTAGGAGGCCCGGCGGTCCCCGGCTCCCCTCGCCCCGTCACAGGGCGCGCTCCAGCGGCCCCCCCGGACAGGCCCCGTTGCTGGGTCTCTGCGGCCCGCCAGACGGGCCCCCTCCCGCGCGGGGAACCCCAGGAGCGGCCCCGCTGCGATGCGTGAGGAAGGCCGGGCCTGCCAGGGGCTCCTCTGGGACTGGCCCATCATAGAATATCCGGGTTGGAAGGGACCTCAGGAGGTCATCTAGTCCAACCCCCTGCTCAAAGCAGGACCAATCCCCAGGCAGATTTTTGCCCCAGATCCCTAAATGGCCCCTTCAAGGATTGAACTCACAACCCTGGGTTTAGCAGGCCAATGCTCAAACCCCGGAGCGAAGAAGGCTGGGCCCGCTGGGGCAGGGTCCTCTCTGGCAGGGGTTCTCAAACGGGGGTCGCAGGGTTAGGGTTGCCAGCTGTCAACCTCCACCCCAAACCCCGCTGTGCAGCCAGCATTTATAATGGTGTTAAATAGATAAACAAGTGTTTTTAATTGAGAAGGGGGGTTGCACTCAGAGGCTTGCTATGTGAAAGGGGTCACCGGTACAGTAGTTTGAGAACCACTGCTCTAGGGCAACTCATTCATCAAAGTGTGTGAGAGAGACTGGAGCCACTCAGCAGCCCAGCTGTCAAGGGGTGCAAAGAAGGCTGGGCCCACTGGGGCTGTCTCTGGGGCTGGCCCTTCATCGCGGCATGTGAAGAAGGTTGGGTCCGTTACGGCTTTCTCTGGGGCTGGCCCTTCATCGCGGCATGTGAAGAAGGTTGGGTCTGCTACAGCTTTCTCTGGGGCTGGTCCTTCATCTTGAGGACTGGAGCTGGTAGGGCTGATCCTAGCAAAACTTCCTCATTACAAGGCACAAGAAAATCTGGGTCCGCTTGCATTAAAGGATGCTAACAAGTAATCTTTATCTTCTAATGGTCAGTGTTTGTGATACTTTTTGTAGAAATCAGTGCACACTCCACTATCTCACCCTTCCCTTTTCAATTTGTCAGATATATTTTTAGTTACTGTCCTGTGTATTTTAGAAAGGGGCTGAAATTATGTAAGGTTTTTAATGACTTCACTTTGTTCTGCCAGAATGTATCTGTGCAGTAGCATTGGCTGTCTGGTATCTGCACAAATCGGGATGTAAGGTTATATTACAGGGACACCATGTAGTAGATCAGACCCAAAATGTAGGTTGTAATTATTTTATTTTTTTTTTTAAAAGGAGTATATAGTTGTATCTGGGTCAATTTAAATATTCCTTTTGTGTGTTTGCAAAAACTAATGTGATGGCATTGTGAAACTAGTATGATGCTTTCCCTATGGATGGAATGTCTGTTGTGTTCGGCCTCTTCCTACCCACGCAATGGTGTACGTATAGATACAGCTAAGAGCCATGTGCTCCCCTTAAAGCATTTAAACCCCATGGAAGGAGCAGGTTAGTCCCTATAATTGCATGACTTCTGAAGATACTATTGCAATCTTCTCTCACAACTGTGTAGATCAGAAGAGGAGCAGGTTGGAGATGCATATAAGCTGCAACTCTTAGGTTTGTGCTATCTCTGGGATTGCAGGGTTCTCACAAGTGGAATGCTGTCAGTAGCTGGTATGGAGCACGGTCAAACTTGCTCCATTTTCAGAAGGACTCAGCATTGTGCCTGTAAAGATGTGAGGGAGAAAGGCTTGTACTTACAATAGTATGGTTCTCTCGTCTCTTTTTGGTTTTCCAAGTAAATGATATAAGCTTCTATATTGTTTCATCCTGAAGGATCTGAAATCTGTTTTATAAGCAAGTACACAGTATAATGGGATCCCTTCCCCACTACTGAAATGCAGCCTCCTCTGAAAAAGGTTCTGTGATTCACAGAACCTCCTTAATACAGGAAGTGAAGAATTGAATTGAATTGAAACTGCAGGGAGAACTTAAGGCAGCAGGTTCCTATAAGTTAGCCTCTTTTGCTCCCTGCTGGCAGGCAGCAGGGTGCTCCCTCCAGGGGAAGGGCCTCTCTCTTCCCTCAGTACGGAGTTCTGGGGAAAGGGTCCCTCTTCCCACCGGTAGCAGCGAGCTCCGGGGTGCGGGGGGGAGAGGCCTGCAGCAGCCCTGCAAGCCCCAACTTGTTTCCCTGCCCACCTGCTACCTCTCTCTTCTCCAGGCCCTTGCTGCGCAGCAACAGTCATTACAGTTTTAATCTGCAAGGTGACCCAGTGCCTGATATTCAATGACCCAGTACTGGCTTGTGACCCATACTTTGAAAAATACTGCTATAAGTCATAGGAGCATAAGACTGGAAAGGACCTCCTGGATCATTGGGTCCAGTCACCTGCTATCACAAGTTATCCCATTGTGTATTCCCATTCATAAACTTATCAAGCTTCATCTTAAAACTAATTAGGGTATTTGCCTCTCTATGCCTATTGGAAGGTTGTTCCAGAACCTCAGTCCTCTGATGGCTAGAAACCTTCTCATTTCCAGCCTAAACTTATTCATGGTCTGTTTATGGTCCAGGTAGTGAATTTAACATCTTCTTTCCCAAAAGTGACATGCGATCTCTAATGAATACAGGTTGCTAGAACTGATTTTATATCTTATCTGAAAATATGTGCTGTACAATATTGGATTGATTTAAACGCCTAAGCACATAATTACTGGACATGTTACTGGGTTAGTACCTTGAAGAGGGGTGGGAGAGGGCAATTTGTTCCCATTGAAGTCAATGGCAAAAACTCATTTGAACTTCAGCAACTGTATTGGGCTTTTACCTCAACATAGAAGTTACTGATCAATTGGACATGCCTACATTGTTATAAAATAATGTAGCCCTTTGTGTATTTATAGTTGCTATTATATACAAAGCAAATTTTTTATTTCTGACTTCTCTGGAGCTATAGTACTTTTATTTCAACAAGGTAACTGATAGAGTAATCAGGTTTAGATTAATAACATGCTATCTTCCACCATCCTGCAGGGAATCCTGTTAATATGGTGAGGTAATGGACTATTGAACCAAAATGAAGAGAATCTTTATAGCCCTTTAGGAAATAATGGTTCATTTCTTTTGATATAACTACATGTGGTTGGTTGTGTGCGGTATTTTTATTTTAATACCTTTTGAAGTAGCTTTAATGGTAGTCATTTCCTTTCTTCCCTCACCCCTCCCTAGGGCAAAGACTTAATTGTTGAAATACTCAAAATTTGTATTGTTTACAAGGCTGTGGGAATGTCTGAAAATAAATTTTGAAAATTAAGTTTTTAAATTATTAACTTTTTAAGAGAATGCAAATATGCAACATAAAGCATGAATGCAATTTACAATATTTTGCTAACAGTCTCTGGACTGCTTTTAATTGAACATACAAATGGCACATACATTCAGATCACATATATAAACATAGGACAACTTCTTTCTGACAGTGTAAAAAGAAACAAACAAAACTAACTTATGACAACTATTTGTACAAAACACTGCGGCTAAAACAGGTGCGTCAAACAGCTCGCCCATTCAATATTGTCATGTGGCTTGCATACCATATAAAGATTTTGTAGAATATCCACTTTCATTTTAAAACCAACATCTATATTAGAAATGCTTCAGCAGCACAGCTGTATCTGTAGCACTTCAAGGTAGACATTACCTGCACTGACAGGAGGGATTTTCCCATTGGCATAGGTAATCCACCTCCCCGAGAGGTGATAGCTAGGGCCTGGTCTACATGAGAAAATTAGGTTGGTTTAACTGTCAGTCAGGGGTGTGAAAAATCCACACCCCTGAGGGGCATTGTTAAACTGACCTAAATCCCTGTTGACCTTAGCTACTGCCTCTCAAGGAGATGTATTGTCTATGCCGAAGGGAGAATCCCTCTCATTGGCATTGGTAGTATCTATACTGAAGCGCTACAGTGGTGCAGCTGTGCTGCTGTCATGTTTTAAGTGTAAACAAGCCTATTGACCTAATGGTAGGGGTTAGGTCGGCTTAACTACACAGCGCAGAGATATGGATTTTTCACACCCCTAACTGACACCAACTTAACTTTCTAACGTAGACCAGGCCCAAATAGATTTCTAGCCATCATTGTTGCTAAGAGAGTCTTCTCTTCCAAATGCAAAGTGAGCATAAACCAATGTAGTGTTGTCTTTCTGACAATGAGAATATCCTTCCAATTGATATTGGAGGGGACAATAAGGTTTGTTACTGAATAAAAGCCATATTCTACCCTTAACCTTTGTGCAAACCTCATTAACATCGCTGTGAGATATGTTGTGAATTGGAAAGGGCGGTCCTACATTTATACCCCAGTCCACGGACTACATTTAAAAATGTAATTTGACCCGAGTAGTAGAATGAGTTTGACACCCCTTATTTCAAGCAAAGCCACAACTAGTTGTTGTTGTTTTTTTTTTTCCTCTGCAGAATAAGCACGTGCAATAGACTTTCAGTGATATATTTGTACACTGACTTGGGCATAATGTCCATGGATATAACTTTTCTGGGAACAGGCTCAGCATATCCATCTCCAACAAGAGGAGCTTCAGCTTTAGTCATTCGTAGTGAAGGAGAATGCTGGCTATTTGATTGTGGAGAGGGAACTCAAACACAATTTATGAAAAGCCATCTTAAAGCAGGTCAGTGCAATTGAAAGTTGTTATCTTGAGAGAGAATAATCTTCATACTGACCAAAGGAAATACCTTTTCTAGTCAGGCTCACGTTGTCTGAAGACCTCTGTAAATATGAGTGAACATCTCTAATTACTGTATTTTAGGTGGGACCACTTGAACTTGCTATGGAATTCTCCTTTATCACCCTTTGTTGCAGAATTGTTCTCCAGTCCATTAGTAGCTAATGAGGATGATAGACATTATCTATTAGGGATAAAAAATTTTAAACCAGCAGGCCTGGATACCTTGCACCTAAGAGTCCTAAAAGAGTTGGCTGAGGATCTGTGTCCTGCTGACATTAAATTTTAATAAATGTTAGAATACTGGGGCAATTACAGAAGGCTTGAAAAGTACTCATGTTGTACAAGTATTCAAAAAGGACAAGTGGGATGACCTGAATAACTATAGGTTGATTAGCCCGCTATCAATCCCAGGCAAAATAATCAAAAAATTGATAGAGGATTCAATTAATAAAGAGTTTAAGGAAGGGACTATAATTAATGCCATTCAGGATGGTTTTATGGAAGTTAGGTCTTTTCAAATAATCTTAGTTTATTCTTTGAAATTACAAATTTGGTTGACAAAGGTAACTGCATAGATGTAATATACTTAGGCATTTGACTTAATACGATGCTACTTTCTCATTAAAAATAAGTAGTAATCATAGAATATTAGGGTTGGAAGAGACCTCAGGAGGTCATCTAGTCCAATCCACTGTCAAAGCAGGACCAACATCAACTAAACCATCCTAGCCAAGGCTTTGTCAAGCCTGGCCTTAAAAATCTCTAAGGAGGGAGATTCCACCACCACCTCCCTAGGTAACTCATTCCAGTGCTTCAGCACCCTCCTAGTGAAATAGTGTTTCCTAATATCCAACCTAGACCTCACCCACTGCAACTTGAGACCATTGCTTCTTGTTCTGTCATCTGCCACCACCGTGAACAGACTAGATCCATCCTCTTTGGAAACCCCCCTTCAGGTAATTGAAGGCTGCTATCAAATTCCCTCTCACTCTTTTCTCTTCTGCAGACTAAATAACCCCAGTTCCCTCAGCCTCTCCTCATAAGTCATGTGCCCCAGCCCCCTAATCATTCCCTAATCATTTTCGTTGCCCTCCGCTGGACTCTCTCCAATTTATTCACATCCCTTCTGTAGTGGGGGGCCCAAAACTGGACACAGTACTCCAGATGAGGCCTCATCAATGTCGAATAGAGGGGAATGATCACGTCCCTCGATCTGCTGGCAATGCCCCTACTTATACAGCCCAAAATGCAGTTAGCCTTCTTGGCAACAAGGGCACACTGTTGACTCATATCCACTGTAACCCCTAGGTCCTTTTCTGCAGAACTGCTGCCTAGCCACTCGGTCCCCAGCACTCTAGTAGTGCATGGGATTCTTCTGTCCTAAGAGCAGGACTCTGCACTTGTCCTTGTTGAACCTCATCGATTTCTTTTGGCCCAATCCTCTAAGGTGTCTAGGTCCCTCTGTATGCTATCCCTACCCTCCAGCATATCTACCACTCCTCCCAGTTTAGTGTCATCTGCAAACTTGCTGAGGGTACAATTAATCTCATCATCCAGATCATTAATAAAGATGTTGAACAAAACCAGCCCCAGGACTGACCCCTGGGGCACTCCACTTGATACCGGCTGCCAACTAGACATCGAGCCGTTGATCACTACCTGTTGAGCCTGACGATCTAGCCATCTTTCTATCCACCTTATAGTCCACTCATGCAATCCATACTTGTTTAACTTCCTGCCAGGAATACTGTGGGAGACTATATCAAAAGCTTTGCTAAAATCAAGATATATCACATCCACCGCTGTCCCCATATCCACAGAGCCAGTTATCTAATCATAGAAGGCAATCAGGTTGGTCAGACATGACTTGCCCTTGGTGAATCCATGTTGACTGTTCCTGGTCACCTTCCTCTCCTCCAAGTGCTTCAAAATGGATTCCTTGAGGACCTGCTCCATGATTTTGCCGGGGACTGTAATGAGGCTGACCGGTCTATAGTTCTCCGGGTTCTCTTTTTTCCCTTTTTTAAATATGGGCACTATATTTGCCTTTTTCCAATCATCCGTGACCTCCCCAGATCACCATGAATTTTCAGGATAATGGCCAATGGCTCTGCAATTACATCAGCCAACTCCCTCAGCATCCTTGGATGCATTAAATCTGGACCCATGGACTTGTGCACGTCCAGCTTTTCTAAATAGTCCTTAACCTGTTCTTTCACCACTGAGGGTTACTCACCTCCTCCCCAGACTATGCTGCCCAGTGCAGCAGTCTGGGAGCTGACCTTGTCTGTGAAGACCGAGGCAAAAAAAGCATTGAGTACTTCAGCTTTTTCCACATCATCTGTCTCTATGTTGCCTCCTCCATTCAGTAAGGGTCCCACACTTTCCCTGGCCGCCTTGTCGCTAACATACCCGTAGAAATCCTTCTTGTTACCCTTCACATCCCTTGCTAGCTGCAACTCCAATTGTGCTTTGGCCTTCCTGATTACACCCCTGCATGCTCTAGCAACATTTTTATACTCCTCCCTAGTCATCTGTCCAAATTTTCAGTTCTTGTAAGCTTCCTTTTTGAGTTTAAGCTCACCGAAGATTTCACTGTTAAGCCAAGCTTATCACCTGCCATGCTTTGCTATTCTTTCTGCACTTCGGGATAGTTTGTTCCTGAGCCCTCAATAAGGCTTCTTTAAAATACAGCCAGCTCTCCTGGACTCCTTGCCCCTTCATATTAGCCTCCCAGGGGATCCTGCCCATCAGTTCCCTAAGGGAGTCTGTGTGCTTTTCTGAAGTCCAGGGTCTGTATTTTGCTGCTACTCCTTTCTTCCTTTTTTCAGGATCCTGAACTCAGCTATCTCATGATCACTGCTGCCTATGTTGCCACCCACTTTTACTTCCTCTGCCAATTCTTCCGGTTTGTAAGCAGCAGGTCAAGAGGAGCACGGCCCCTAGTCGGTTCCTCCAGCACTTGTACCAGGAAGTTGTCCCCAACGCTCTCCAAAAACTTCCTGGATTGTCTGTGCATTGCTGTATTGCTCTCCCAGCAGATGTCAGGGTGATTGAAGTCCCCCATTAGAATCAGGGCCTGTGATCTGGAGACTTCAATTAGTTGTCTGAAGAAAGCCTCATCTACCTCATCCTTCTGATCCGGTGGTCTATAGCACATGCCCACCACGACATCACCCTTGTTGCTTTTGCCTCTATACTTAACCCAAAGACTCTCAACAGGCTTTTCTCCAGTTTCAAACTGGAGCTCTGAGCAATCATACCACTCTCTTACATACAATGCAACTCCTCCACGTTTCCTCCCGTACCTGTCCTTCTTGAACAGTTTATACCCATCCATGACAGTGCTCCAGTCATGTCAAGTGCCCCACCAAGTTTCTGTTGTTCCAATCACATCATAGTTCCTTGATTGTGCCAGGACTTCCAATTCTTCTTGCTTGTTTCCCAGGCTTCTTGCGTTCGTGTACGTGCACCTAAGATAACTAGCCGATTGCCCTACTTTCTTAGTATAAATCAGGAGGCTTCCCATCTTGTACCCTCCTCCTTGTGTTGCCTCCTGGTATCCCACTCCCCCGCTTACCTCTTGGCTTAGGTCACCATCCCCCGGCAAACCTAGTTTAAAGCCCTCATCACTAAGTTAGCAAGCCTGCCTGCGAAGATGCTCTTCCCTCTCTTCGTTAGGTGGATCCCATCTCTTTCTAGCAATTCTTCTTCCCGGAACAACATCCCATGGTCGAAAAATCCAAAGCCCTCTCTCCAACATCACCTGTGTAACCATGCATTCACCTCCACAATTCAATGGTCCCTACCTTGGCCTTTTCCTTTAACAGGGAGGATGGATGAGAACAGGACTTGCGCCTCAAACTCCTTTATCCTTCTTCCCAGAGCCACGTAGTCTGCAGTGATCCGTTGAAGGTCATTCTTGGCAGTATCATTGGTGCCCACGTGGAGAATATACAATATCAATAGAGCACAAGTTAAGTGGATTAAGAACTGCATAACTGATACATCTCAAAAAGCTGCTGTCAATGGGGAGTCATCATCGAATGGGGGTATTTTAGTGGGGTCCCACCGGGATCAGTGCTAGGCCCAATGCTATTCAAGGCTTTCATCAGTGACGTGAAAGTTATATATAAAATCACTGCTGAGAAACTGCAAATTATAACAGAGTGGTCAATGATGAGGACGGGGCAGTCAGCGAGAGCAGTTTGGATTGCTTGGTAAACTGGGTCCATTAAGACAAAATGCGAAGTTATACATCTAGGAATGCAGGTCATACCTGCAGAATGGGAGAGTGTATCCTGGAAAGCCAGTGACTCTGAAAATGAGTTATTGGTCATAATAGACAAGCAATGCAACATAAGCTCCTAGTTCAATTCTGTGGAAAAAGGGCTAATGCAGTCCTTTCATGTATAAATGGGAGTAATGAGTAGGAGTAGGGATGCAATTTATTTAAAAGCTCTGTGTATGACATTGGTGAGAGCAATGCTGGAATATTGTGTCTAGTTCTGATACTGACACTTTAATAAAAAAAAAAAAAAGTTGAAAAATTGCAGAGGATGCAGAAAAAAGCCACAAAAAATTATTTGAGGGCTGGAGAAAATGCCTTGCAGTGAGATCTAAAGAGCTGTGTAGTTTATCTAAAAGATTAGTCTATAGGTACCTTCACAACAGGAAGAAAATACCAGGTAGTAAAGGGTCCTTTAATCTAGCAAAGAAAGGTATCACAAGAACCAGTGGCTGGAAACTGAAGCCAAATTAGAAAGAAGGCACAAATTAACAGCGAGAGTGATTAACCATTTGAACAAACCACCAAGGGAATTGATGAATTCCTCATTTCCTGAAGTCTTCAGATCAAGACGGTAAACCTTTCTGGAACATATGCATTAGTCAAACACAAGTCATTGGGCTAAATTCATGGGTGACTGGGATAAGACAGAAGGTCAGACTAGATGATCTAATTGTGACTTTTGATATTAAACTGTGAATATTTAACTGGTTAAACCTCCTTAATTGAGATTAAAATGCTGCAGAAAATCCAGAATCCTGTGCCAGAATGTACTGCCAGCTTGCTGTGGAGTACATGAAATCTTAGTTGTAAATTGCGCTATACAGCTTGTGGGAGGCCTCTTTGCATGTTTGGAATGAACTAGAAACTAGAACGAAGGCAGAAGTTCACCCAGTGGTTCTCATTGGCCCACAGTCTTCATGTGGTATGATAAAATGCAGCTCCCATCCAGAACTTGTTTGCATATTAATGCATCAATGGTCACCATATTAGTCAATTTTTCTTAAAATGCATTTTGATCTTAACTTTCAACCACACAAACTTTTGGCAAAAAATGGCTTGTCAACCCAAACAAAAACAATGACAAATGTAATTTTGGTTCAGACTTTTCAAATTTTCATTGAAAAAATAAAAAGTGAAAAAAATTTCAATTAAAAAACTACACTTCTTGGTTTGGTTTTAGTTTTAAAAAAATTGGGAACTGATTTTTTTGTAAATTTCCCACAAAATAATTGGCATTTTTCAACCAGCTCTAATTTTGCTGCTGTGAGTGTAATTGTCATTCAGCACATTTATTATGGTGTCTTTTTGTTTCAATCATAGGTAGAATTACTAAGATATTCATAACTCATCTTCATGGGGACCATTTTTTTGGTCTTCCCGGTCTCCTGTGCACAATCAGCCTTCAGAGTAGTTCTACTACAAGCAAGCAACCTGTTGATATCTATGGACCATTAGGACTACGAAACTTCATTTGGAGAACTCTGGAACTCTCTCACTCACAACTTCTCTTTCCATATGTGGTTCATGAACTGGTACCTACACCAGATCAGTGCCCTGCAGAAGAATTTAAAGAACTATCTTACGTTGACAGAGATGAAGTCTCTTCCAAAGAAGTGCAAGGGAGAACGCTTCATCTGGATCCTGTAGAAAACTCCTACACACTGGTCAACAATCAGCAATTTGTTATGAAAGCATTTCGATTATTTCATCGTATTCCTTCCTTTGGATTTTTAGTGGAGGAGAAGCAGCGGACTGGTAAACTTAATGCGCAGAAGCTAAAAGACCTTGGTAACTAGCTTCATTTATTTTTTCCTTGAATTCTTATGACTTGTGGATATTACTTTGTTTCTTAAAATCTATTCGTGAATGTCCTTATGATATAATTGATGTATATTAAAGTCATAATAGAACAATACACTTAACTACATTTCTTATATGCTTACATTAACTGCCAAATGCTTTATTAGAATTTCTAAGGCACCTATTCTGATAGTGTGTAAGCAAGAGTGTTACATTGTAACTGTTGAAAATGGATCCGTCAATAGGTGATGGATATTCAAGTATACACAGTGTTCAGGCTGACAGCTGATTCACATTTCCAGGAATTGTAACAAAACCATATTCTTTACTAATGGCTATAGTGTCTTCTGAAAACTCCTGCAAGGAAGCTTACTGAATCAGAACAGTGTGCATCTGTCTGTAATACATTCTGAAATGGGCCACTTTATTCTTCACAAGAAAAGGGAAGATATTCTAGAATTTTTTTTTTTCCCCTACAAACGCATACTGGTTTGCTCATTAGAGGGGTAAAAACCAAACTCCACTTGCTAGCACATTTATTAAGGGCTTACATGAGAGAGAGAACGTAAAACTGGCCATAGAGTGTATTTGGGGGAATGTATTCGCTTCAAAATACACAACTTAAAATCTGTTGTTAGAGCCTCTTACTAAACTTAAGATTTTGTTCTCTTGGAGTATGAAATAAGTGAAACATTAGTTTTTGTAAGTCATGGATCTACAGGATTGGTACTACACCACCAGCTTTTGAACAGGTCTCTCTCTTCCTTCAGCATAGGCACTATCTCTCTCTGATTTCCTTAGTTAGTTCCCCAGTAGTGAGCTAGCTTCCTCCAAACCCAGAAGTCCACATTTTATTCCCCGATGGACACGTCTGTCTTTTTTTTTTTTTTTTTTTTTTTTTTTCTCCAGACAGGGCCATGCTGAGTTCAGAGCCCCACTGCCAGAGCTTGGGTTCCTCCTCAGCTTCCCTGCTGAGAGGAAGTGATTGTTCAATCTTTGGTACTACTTGTTGTCTCTCTGGACTCTCTCTGTTGATCTGGATCAGTTTCAACCAGTTCCTTAATGACTATTCATTCCACCCAGACAGCAAGGTGATACATGCTTGTGTCTCCTGTGTGGGTGCAAGAGCAATGTTTAATCCTTTTGCCCCCACTGGGTAGAAATGCAATGATAGAGAGAAACTGAGGCGCCCATAGGATTCATAAAAATATTAAAGAAAATTCCCACTTTGCCACACCCTAGTACTTAATTTGTAAGAAACCCATGCCTTAAGAATAGGTTAAATGTAAAATTTGTCAGACACTGCATTGAAATATGAGCAGCGTTTATGTTCAAAACACTAAAACTAACCATACACTTTTGACTTAACTTTCTAGGAGTTCAGCCAGGCCCTATATATGGGAAACTGAAGAATGGTGTTACAGTTGTCTTAGAAAATGGAGTAACCATTTCTCCTTCAGATGTCTTGGAGGAGCCTATTCCTGGAAGAAAAATTTGTATTTTAGGTGACTGTTCAGGTGTGGTTGGAGATGGAGCAAAGAAACTGTGTTACGAAGCAGATCTGTTAGTTCATGAAGCCACACTGGATGACGCCCAAGTGGACAAAGCCAAAGAGCATGGTCATAGCACTCCAAAAATGGCAGCTGAGTTTGCAAAGTTGTGTAAGGTTAAGAAACTGGTTCTGACTCACTTCAGTCAAAGGTATAAACCAGCTGGTCAAATTGGAGAAGGAGATATTGATGTCACGGAACTGAAGAGACAAGCAGAATCAGCGTTAAATGGTCAAGAAGTAACTTTAGCTGAGGATTTTATGACGATAGATATTCCAGGGAAAAAGCAGAAGTAGCATCTAGCTCTATAATATCACACAAATTAGCTTGCTGTTGAACTGTGAGTTTACAGCTAGGGCTTCAGGTATCCAAATTGGTTCCTCGGTTTCCAGATGAAGAAGTTGAATTGCTAAGGTGACATGCTCAGTTGCTAGAGAATGACTAAGTGCTGGATTTACTTGCTATAGAGTTTTAAGGCTCAACTCTGCAAAATGCTGAGTGCCTCAGCAACTTTAATGGCAGTTGAAGGTGTTCCACACCTCTGAGAAATGGGCCATTATAGAATGGTATTGCTGTTAACTTGCCCTCCTAGGAAGAAGGGAGATGGAAAAGCAGATTACTGGTCAAACTCACTGTCTTAAGTGAAATAGGTGTGCAGCTACCCAAGCAAGGGGGGGGGGGAAGGAAACTCATTCTTTGGTTTATATAAATACAACTATGGAAACATGGAGACAAAGCAAAATATTTATTGATCATCTAAACACTTAGCTGCAAATCTAAATAACTTTTAAAATAAAATATATGGAATGCCTTTAACTTATCTTTTTGGAATTAAGTGTTTAGGTGATTGATTCAGGTATTTAGCCAAACAGTCTGGAAAACTTAACCGTATAGGCAGAAATCTTCTGAACACTAGACACTTTTTATTAGAACTTCAGATTCTCTAGTCTTAAGTCTTAAAATAGAATTTTGCATTTTTTGCATCTTATTTACAGTCCTCCGTGAATCTTAGTGGCATACCAAAGTAGATATTTTTTAACTTCTCAACCTCTCATGAGCTTTTGTATAAAATATTTTCAATAATTATTTAAATGATTTTAAAGGAATATTGGCATAAACAAACTAATAAAGTATTGATAACTGCCACGTGGTTTGTAAATTACTCTCATCACTAATGTACAGAAATACTACAAATTAATATGATTATTGTATTTCATAGAACCATAAGATTAGAAGAGACTGCAAGGGTCATCTGGTCTAACTCCCTCAAGGATTTATTGTGTCATCTATTTGCTTGAAGAGATCACTAATGTCAATGAAAATTCACCACACAGATAAATGGTTGACTGTACTCCCTAGCTGTTAAAAGGACACTGTAGATTTAAATTTGGCTCAGAATTAAAATTACAGGTTTTGTAGACAAAAAAAATGCTGCCTAGGGCCACACAAAGTGTGTGTGGTTTGTTTTTTGTGTTCAGCATTTTTAAACATTCTTGTGTAGTGTCTGAAACACAAGCCTGGGTACACTAAGAACCTGCCACTGAAACTGACTTTCATTGTACAAGATGAGCAGTACAGTAACTGAAGTGCATAGTAAAAAACTGAACTAAAATTTTCATTAAGATGTTAATAACATAGGTAAAGAAATTACGAAATCATGTCATTTGAACTACACTATATGCAAACTTTTATAAGCCTATTACTTGATATCAATACAAGGTCTAATTTAACAAACCACATTTGTGAAAGATTTGGAACAAAATAATTTGTTCCAAGCTATGATTTTAAAACCTTCTTATATATACTTGAGAAAGAAGTAACTGCAGAGAAAAGATAAAAACAAATTCTAGTTATGGGCCTGTTCCTTCTCCTACTTAGTCCTCTAGAGTCAGGCATGGCTTGACAGTTCTTTTTCAGACGTTCTGTGACAAAAATGAGAATTCCAGGTTTCTCTACCTGTGTAAAAAATCTCTGTACCAGTAATGTGTTTTTTGTGCTGTAAACCTAGTTAAATGTGACATGTTTTTGAAGGGTCCCAGAAAGTATCTTATGCAAAATAAGCATTAGTCTATCAATATAGCTGATATAAGCATTACTTTATCAGTATAACTGCATCTACACAAGAGGAGTTACAGTGATTAACTATCTTTTTCTAAACTGGAATGATTAAAACAAAATAAAAACTAAGTCCCATTTTCAAACATGTCTTCGCCTCAGAAGTATCAATGAGACTTTAGGAAATTAAGCACCAAATCACTTTTGAAAATGGCATGTAGGCTCCTAAGTTACTTAAGAACTCTTGAAAATTTTACCTTAGATACGCTTTCTTAACATGGATTATTAAAGGCTAACAATATTGAATGGTTTCTGTGGTGCCTAACTTTTTAGAGCATTTATTAAAATACAACTGATATTTAGAAAGTGAACAGTATCATATTACACTGATGCTAATACAAACCATAAAAATTAGCATCAAAACTTGTTTTAAATTTAACAGGACTTAAAAACCTAAGTATGATATAATCACATTTACAGAAATACTCGTATTACTACATCTCTCGAAAAATGGGTCAAATTCAGCCCAACTTTGTAAGCAGGTACACCTCTCTTCAGGACAGGGCCACCTGTTTATACTAGCTCACTACCCAACAAGTGTCCCTCAAATATCTTATAAGATGCAGTGATCTGCATACAGTAGCGATAGTCACTCCTCAGCCATCAGTTGGGTTTGTCTAGAAACAAAGTTGTATCCTGCAAATACTTTCATGGTGCTTCTCCACACTGGCTGCCTCATTGAAAAGCATGCAATTCTAGTTAAGGTGCACACCACACCCCTGCTGCTAAAACAAATCTGTAGAACCATGGTATGCATTACGTAACTATAGTGGTGCATGTGAAATACTTGTGCATATTGTGTGCTGAATTTCTCTTAGCAACTGTTATGGGGCCAAAACCTATTCTCTTTACAAACACATTTCCTACCCTCAAGTCTTTTCCTTTCTTGATTGAAAAAAGCTGGATTCTGAGCTCTTGAAAATCTAGCCACTAGTGCCATTAGAATGAAGTTAATGGGACTGTGTGTGCCAGTAAGAAAAGCAGGATTTGGGCCATAGCTTGTTCTTTATCCTTACTATTAATGGATGTATCCTTTTCTCATTGATCTATTAATCATTAATTAGGAGAGGGAGAAATTGCTTAGGATTCAAGTATATCTGACTGATCATGTTTAACTTAAGAGCTGCTAAATAATGTGGTAACATACTAAAATCTCTGGATAGATTTGTGAAGTGTGCTTTAGCAACTTCTTTATTTGCAAAGTTTCTAAGATGGAGAGAAACATGAGATCCTTGACTTCCCTTTCTATTTTTATCTCCAAGAGCATCCAAAGTTAAAAATACTTCTCCCTGGGAAAAAACGGAGAGACCCAATACAGCTCACATGTCAGCATTCTAATTTTAAACTTAGTTGGCATGGCAGGTGTCAAGGCTCCTTCTTCACTCTGAACTATAGGGTACAGATGTGGGGGCCTGCATGAAAACTTCTAAGCTTAACTACCAGCTTAGATCTGGTCTGCTGCCACTACTCCCAGTGTGCTAATTCCCTTCCCTGGGTAGCCTTGAGAGAGACTCTTCGCCAATTCCCTGGTGAGTACAGATCCAAACCTCTTGGATCTTAAAACAAGGAGAAATTAACCATTCCCCCTCCTTTCTCCCACCAACTCCTGGTGGATCAAGATCCAACCCCCTTGAATCTAAAAACAAGGAAAAATCAATCAGGTTCTTAAAAAGAAGGCTTTTAATTAAAGAAAAAGGTAAAAATCATCTCTGTAAAATCAGGAAGGAAAATAACTTTACAGGGTAATCAAACTTAAAGAGCCCAGAGGAACCCCCTCTAGCCTTAGGTTCAAAGTTACAGCAAACAGAGATAAACACCCTAGTAAAAGGTACATTTACAAGTTGAGAAAACAAAGATAAAACTAACACCTTGCCTGGCTGTTTACTTACAAGTTTGAAATATGAGAGACTTGTTCAGAAAGATTTGGAGAGCATGGATTGATGTCTGGTACCTCTCAGTCCCAAGAGTGAACAACCACCAAAAACAAAGAGCACAAACAAAAACCTTCCCCCCACCAAGATTTGAAAGTATCTTGTCCCCTTATTGGTTCTTTGGGTCAGGTGTCAGTCAGGTTACCTGAGCTTCTTAACCCTTTACAGGTAAAAGGATTTTGGAGTCTCTGGCCAGGAGGGATTTTATAGTATTGTACACAGGAGAGCTGTTACCCTTCCCTTTATAGTTATGACAGCAGGTACAAAGGCTGAATTCTCCCATATGCAAGTGAACAGGATATAGCATGGATTAAAATTTCCAGCTGTACAAATTCCCCTTTGAATGCCACAAGCTACCCTCAAAGACTCAGATAACATTTCCTCTCCTTTAAGAATTTTGAGCCAAGTAAAATTTCCTCTAGCATTCATGTCTGAATTTAGTACTCTTCTTCCCCACTAGTTGGCTGCTATTCTCGTGCTATGTGAGGACAGCAAATGGATGTGCTCTCTCAGTAAATGATACCTAATTAGGCCTAGTCCTGCAAAATGCGGAGTGCTCTCAATTGCCATATAGCTCAATGGGAATTGAGAAAGGCTCCTGTCCAGTGCTGAGTGTTTAGCACCGTACAGGATTGGGCCCAATATATGTGAAGTTCATTTGGATTGTGCAACGTGGAAACGTGGACCCAGAGCAACTGAGGTATTTGGAGGGAGCGCAGGGAGGAAACTGCTACTCTAGCTATTTTTTCTCCGCAACCTCTAGGATCTGGAGATGAGATGGTAAACATAATAGTGGGGATAACTGAATCCAGAACTTCTCTCAGCTATTCAAGTCCTAGTACAGGGGTAGGCAACCTATGGCACGCGTGCACTCACACTGCCCGGGTCCTGGCCACTGGTCCGGGGGGCTCTGCATTTTAATTTAATTTTAAATGAAGTTTCTTAAACATTTTATTTACTTTACATACAATAGTTTAGTTATATATTATAGACTTATAGAAAGAGATCTTCTAAAAACATTAAAATGTCTGACTGGCATGCGAAACCTTAAATTAGAGTGAATAAATGAAAACTCGGCACACCACTTCTGAAAGGTTGACGACCCCTGTTAATGGCACTTTTGATGCCGAGTAAAAATAATGAAACGGGTGAGTATTGCTATCACCTGAAGATGACACTATGCATTTTCAGACAAACCAACATGATCAGGACAGTGTTGGGGCAATAGAGGTTTTGTGGAGGTGCTGATTACCATTATGTAGGCCAATGACTTCTAGAATTTTAAACTGTTTCTTCATTTTAAGATTTTTTCTTTTGGGAGGACTCACATTAGGCTGATATCAACAGAAGAGCATGAGAAATTTAGTAAAGTGCTATGGGAATGGCAAGGGAAAATTAATTTTAAAGGGTAGGGTTGTGAAATTGCAGTTTTTGTACATACAGTTCATAATGTTACCTTTTATCCCAGTTCTCTTTTTGATCTCTTTTTCCTTTTGGGGCTCTATGTCAACTTTGTAAAAGGGTCACGGACAGAAACCCTAACCTAAAATTCAGAAATGTTTAGCTATTCAATGTCTGGTACAAGCTATCTAGGGGATTAATCTGGCCCCCAGCAAATCTCCATTTACTTCAATGTGTTTGGTTCTAGGTCTGGTGGCTCCAGCCTCCAGAGAATTGAATCTCGAGGAAACAAACTTCTGGACAGTAACCATTAGAGTCGCCTGGCATCAGAACTTCCTGTTTATATCTGTTTAGGAGTGACTGTAAGTTCTAATACCTCAAGAACCAGCTGAGGTGGCAAAGAAAGCTTTTAGTCCTGGTAATCACAAAATGGGAACTTAAATATGAAACGTTGCTTTGTGTAAAAACCTATTTTAGAAACACTTCAGTGGGTTCTAAAATGTATTTGTTATGGCTTCCCCCCACCCCATGTGGCCTTTAAGGGGTTCCAAGTTAGCCTAGCTTTACAGCAAGAGAGAGAGATAAAATAGCACCAATAACATTTTTAAATGCTATAAAACATCTTGAGAATTTTTTTCTGTACAGTATGTGGCATAAACAAAATACATGATAGTGTGATGTGGTAAAGGATTTCTGTAGCCATTTTTTGTGATCATCACTCATGAAATCACCATTTGTAAATAATGCAGCCATCTGATAAAAACCTTTATATCTCACTATCATGTATGCTTTCTCTGTGTTTGTGTGTGTGCCATCAAACATGAATTACTAGCTTAGCTCTTACCCGTTTCCCCCCCAGAACAAAGTCCCCCAGCTACAGCAAGGGGATAGTTAACGCTATAGATCAATTTCTGCTGAAGATTCATAAGTGGTCAATTATCCTTCGGTGCTGCTGGAACATGGCATATGATCTTAGTTTGGGACTGATAATTTTTCTGCCAGATTTGAAAAGAAAATGGTCTTGCCCCTTATTGAATTATATGGCTGTTTATAAAGAAAAAAATGTTGATTGTTTCATACATTTTTGTGACTATATAACTCCTCTAGCTTCATTTTACTAATTCATTTTGGCAAGCTTATAGGACCTGATCCATCTCTCGCTGAAAACGGTGAAAGTTGGATTGGGCCCATAGTCACTAACGCAGCCTAAGAGCTTTAAGTGTTTTTAAAAATATATTAATAAAAATACATACTTTTGGATCCTGAAGTGGAAGAAACTAGAGAAATCCAATCAAAGTAATTGTATTAATTCAAATTTATTTTTTGCATATAAGGTGTGAAATTTCTGTCACTAATACTTGAAATTTCAAAATACAGGTGAAATGTGTAACCTCAAAGGAGCTTCTAGGTGGCTTTGGAAAAAACATATTACACTCTTCTCTGCAAGTCAGGCCCCTCTTTGTGCAGGCTGATAAGGAAATACTGTAGGGCTGGAGATGCAGCCTTTCAGATGAGCCTTAAATACTGTGGTTTGGACTGCTTGTGGTCATTAAAGATCCTACAGAACCTTCCCCAAAAGTTGGGTGTGAACTCAGTTTCTTTCCCATTGAAATTTCAATTTAGGTAGTTACATTCAATCTACCCTACTGTTTTCCCTGAAGTTTCAGCTGTATACAATATTCATATGTTGGCTTAAACTGCTGTGTGGTTTGGCTGTACACTGTTCACCAACTGCTGTGCAAAATACCTCCTATGCTTTATATAATTACTCTGTCATTTTAAGGCCCTGAAACAGGCACATTAGAGCAGACTTGTCTGTCTGCGTAGAGTCCCATTGACTTCAGTGGGACTTTACATTAGCATGTCTGTTTTTGCAGGATCAGGGCTTAAGTTTGCAAAGTACTTGGGGATTCCTAATAGAGAGTAAGTGCTACATAAGTTTGTTCTTAATATTAACCATAACAAAAATATTAACTGTAATACTTCAAATGTGACTGGAATATAATTGTTTACAAAGCAGCAGGCTGGGAAATAAACATGCTGATTGAAACTAAAGGCAGCAATTTGTGGGCGTATCAGAGGAATGACGTTCAACTGGGAAACTGAACTAAAGTTATATGGGATATAAAAGAATGTATAATATGCTCCCAGGTAACCAAATTAGAGTGGTGAAGAACAAGTCTCCTGAACACTGCATCTACCAATGACTGTGCAGTCTTTAAGCTCAGACCCCTATAATGTGTCTGAATATAAGAAAACTGATTGACTTTTCTTGTTGAGTTTGTAGACCATCCCTCGCCGCTTGCCTGATAAGGTGCAGACTGCAGGGAACAATGTGATGTTAGTTATTCCGTAATTTATTATTAAAAACCACGATTTACACTTAAAATGACTGCATATTAAAAGCATAATTAAAACACGATGTCAGCAGCAGCAATTCGGTGCACAGCCTCCTTGTTACTCCGGGTGGGGCTTGTTGGCCAGAGAGCCATGAAAACAAACTAATTGTACTGAAGATATCTAGAGAATTATATTTAGGCCTGTTATTTCCATCATACAATCAACTTGAATCTGCAAATTATAATGCATATTTCACAGTGCTTGGGGTTTATAACATTAACATTTTAAAGTTTCATCTACCGATTTGAACAAATTATCTCCTTGGATGAGTAGGCTACAGCTGGCTCTCCCAGGGAAAAAAATCAAGGGAAATAGATTATTTTTACAAAAATAAAAATGTTTAATAACTTAATTATTGAAAAATGACTGTTTTCCATACTTGAGAAAAGCACTGGTGTAGGACTAGCATTAAAGGAATCTTTGGACAATACAGAACATTTTCCTTAGAAATCTATAATCTGGAAATTTGGTTCAATGTAACCAGTCAGTGCCGTGGCAGTCAAAAAAAAAAGCAAACAGAATGTTGGGAATCGTATTGCCTCTATATAAATCCATGGTATGCCCACATCTTGAATATTGCATGCAGCTGTGGTCACCCCATCTCAAAAAAGATATATTGGAATTGGAAAAGGTACAGAAAAGGGCAAGAAAAATTATTAGGGGTATGGAACGGCTTCCATCTGAGGAGAGATTAGTAAGACTGGGACTTTTCAGCTTGGAAATGAGATGTCTAAGGGAAGATATGATAGAGGTGTATATAAAATCATCACTGGTGTAGAGAAAGTAAATAAGGAAGTTTTATTTACTCCTTCTCATAATACAAGAATTAGAGGTCACCAAATGAAATTAATAGGAGGCAGATTTAAAACAATCAAAAGGAAGTATTTTTTCACACAACGCACAGTCAACCTGTGGAACTCCTTGCCAGAGGATGTTGTGAAGGCCAAGACTATAACAGGATTCAAATAAGAGCTAGATAAATTCATGGAGGATAGGTCCATCAATGGCTGTTAGCCAGGATGGACAGGGATGGTGTCCCTAGCCTCTGTTTGCCAGAAGCTGGGAATGGGTAATAGCGGATAGATCACTTGATGATTACCTGTTCTGTTCAGTCTGTCTGGGGCATCTGGCATTGGCCACTGTCAGAAGACAGGATACTGGGCTCTATGGACCTTTGGTCTAACCCAGTATGGCTGTTCTTATATTCTTACGTGTCAATGCTAAAATTTGTCCCCTGCTGATGTAAGCAGCTCATTACAGTGATACACTCACACCACCTCCACAAGTGACATAGAGCCACAATCAGCTTATGTGGGATGATGTAGTACGTGTGTAGACACTGAATTAGTTGTGTTCAACCTCATACTTCTCTAGCAGCTGTCCACAGTGCCCTTATCCCCATGTCACTGATCGCTCCGGTCAGAGTTTTGAACTCCACTGCCCATAGACTGGAAGCCTGCATGACAGGGATCAGCAACAGTGCCTTGTGAAAGTGAAGGAACTATGCCAGGCATACCACAAAGTGAGGGAGGCAACAAAAAATCGGGTGCTGCCCCAAAGCTTTTCCAATGAACAGCATGACTTGCTTGGCAGTGACCCCACCAGCACCCCACCGCTGACTATGGATACCCTTGGAGGATCCTGAGATGGAGGCACCTTCTATGAACAGCGAGGGGAGTAGGGGACACATGAGTTTCAAACCATGTTGCAAGCCAGGAACTATGTGAAACTCTGCATGAGTCTAGCCAGTCCCACGAGGCGAGCACAGATGAGCCTGCTGATGACAGGGAAGGGAATTCAGACAAGTGTGTACATGCATTATTCCTTGCAATGTTTTTTTTGCCTTTCCTTTCCCTCAAATCTCATCTCCCTCCCTGCCTGCCTTAGTATCCCATATAAAAATGGTGCCTTGCCCATCTACAAGCTAAGACAAAGGTGGTCATTGCTTTACTGGTATAATGTTAGAAAATAAAAGATTAGGGAATAAATTCTAACAAGGATTGTATGACAGTCTGGTTACATAATCCACATCAGATCAGTGTCCTGTGCTCACGTAGAGGTAGACCAAACAAAGGTAGAGTCAGCATCTGCAAAATGCTTTTCATTCCTTTGGCTTGTTGGGCTAGATGTGGGAGCCATGCAGAGTACTCGGTTTATCGGAATAAAGACGACTTCTTTATCTTCTTGAGAGTTCTCAATGGAACTTACCTGGAGATACTCTGCAATCCACTCCTGAAGGTTTCTAGGGATGACAGCCTTTTTTTTCGACTGCAACAGGACACTGTCTCATATCACGCTGCAGTGAGTTTGGCTGGCCCCATTGCAGTAAACAGGATATAAACATACAGATCGCAGCTTCGGTCTCTGTGTTTTTATCACCCCCAGGAGTGAGGTATCAGCCAAAATCAACACTGCCTGTGAAAATAGTGCTAATATATTCACTGCCAATTCCCTGTACCCACGCCCAGGGAGGGAGGTCTAATATTTTCATAGATTCCAAGGTGAGAAGGGGCCATTACGATTATCTAGTCCAGGGGTTGGCAACCTTTCATAAGTGGGGTGCCGAATCTTCATTTACTCACTCTAATTTAAGGTTTTGCATGCCAGTAATATATTTTAATGTTTTTAGAAGATCTCTTTCTATAAGTCTATAATATATAACTAAACTATTGTATGTAAAGTAAATAAGGTTTTTAAAATGTTTAAGAAACTTCATTTAAAATTAAATTAAAATGCAGAGCCCCCCGGACCAGTGGCCATAGGGTGACCAGATGTCCCGATTTTATAGGGACAGTCCCGATTTTTGGGTCTTTTTCTTATATAGGCTCCTATTACCCCCCAACCCCTGTCCCGATTTTTCACATTTGCTGTCTGGTCACCCTAAGTGGCCAGGACCCGGGCAGTGTGAGTGCCACTGAAAATTAGCTCGCGTGCCGCCTTCTAGTCAAACCTCCTGAATAATACAAGCCATAGATCTTCACTAAAATAATTGCTAGTCAAATCTTTTAGAAAAAAGATCCAGTTTTGATTTAAAAATTCAGTGATGGAGAATCAACCAAAACCCTTGGTAAATTGTTCCAGTGGTTAATTACTCTCACTGTTAAAAATGTATGTCTTACTTCTGATCTGCATTTGTCTAGCTTCAACTTCCAGCTATTGGATCATGGTATACCTTTCTCTGCTAGAGTGAAGAGCCAATTATTACATAGTTGTTCCCCATGCAGGTACTTACAGACTGTAACCAAGTCACCCCTTAAGCTTCTCTTTGTTAAGCTAAATAGATGGAGCTCCTTGAGTCTGTCACTATAAGGCAAGTTTTCTAATCCTTAATCATTCTTATGGCTCTTCTCTGAACCCTCTCCGATTTATCAACATCCTTCTTGACTTGTGAACACCAAAACTGGACACAGTATTCTAGCAGCATCTTCATCAGTGCCAAATAAAAGGTAAAATAACCTCTCTATTCCTAGTCGAGATTCCCCCATTTATGCATCCAAGGATTGCATTAGGCCTTTTGGTCACAGGGTCAGCCTAGGAGCTCAGGTTCAGCTGATTATCTGCCATGAACCCCAAATCCTTTTCAGAATAATTGCTTCCAAGAATAGAGTCCCCCCCTCATGTACGTATGGCCTACATTCTGTGTTCTTAGATTTATACATTTACATTTAACCATATTAAAATGCATATTTGCTTGCACCCAGTTTGCCAAGCAATCCAGATCATTCTGTATCAGTGACCTTTTTTCATATTTACCACTCCCCCAACCTTTGTGTCATTTGCAAACTTTATCAATGATGACTTTATGTTTTCTTCGAGGTCATTAATAAAAATGTTAAATAGGGCAGGGTCAAGAATCAATCCCTGCAGGACCCCACTCGAACCATACTCATTCAGTGACGGTTCTCCATTTACATTTTGGGAAAAGTTAGCCATTTTTTAATCCATTGAATCTGTGTCATGTTGATTTTATATTGTTCCAATTTTTAACCAAAATGTTATGCGGTAGCAAGTTTAATGCCTTACAGAAGTCTAAGTACATTACATCAACACTGTTACCTTTAGCAACCAAACCAAACCTATCAAGTTAGTTTGATAGGGTCTATTTTTTGTAAACCCATGTTGCTTGGCATTAACTATATTACCTTGCTTTAATTCTTTATTAATTGAGTCCAGTATCAGCTGCTCCATTATTCTGCCACGGATCAATGTCAGACTGACAGGCCTATAATTACCTGCGGGTTTAAATTCTCATAAAGTATTTCCTGGAACGCCTCCCTCCCTGTGCTATTCGGGGCTCCAGGCTTCAGTTGTGAGGCAGGGGAACTCGGGGCGTTAGTGCTGCGGGACAAGCCAGGGCTCAGGGCTTCTGCCATGTGGATTTCAAAATATTTACCAGAGCTTTGCTGTGGACAGCTCCAGCTGAATTTAAGCCCTGATTACCTGTTTATCTTTTTAAAAAATATTGGCACAATATTAGCTTTCTTCCAGTCTTCAGGAACTTCCCTACTGCTCCAATATTTACTGAAAATCAACATTAATGGTCCAGCAAGTGCATCAGCCAGCTTTTTCACAACTCTTGGATGCAAGTTACCTGCTGCTTTACTAGCTACTGTTTTACATCCTCTTGAGGTACTAAAGGAGTAGAAGGCATGCTATCACATCATACCAAACCTTGGGTTTAGCAGGCCAATGCTCAAACCACTGAGCTATCCCTCCCCCCCAATCAATCATCTAGTCATCATAGATTCATAGATTATAGGACTGGAAGGGACCTCGAGAGGTCATCGAGTCCAGTCCCCTGCCCGCATGGCAGGACCATCATCTAGATCTAGATCATCTAGTGTGACTCCTGTATATCACAGGCCATCAACTTCTGCAGATTAAACCCACTGACTTGTAACAAGACAGTGTTGCAAGTTTCCAGAACATGATCACCACTCGTTTCTCCACTGGCAGTGTGGCTCTCATTTTGGTGTCCCTGCTCCAGAGGGCTGGGGTGAGCTCGGCACACAGAGCCAGGGCTGTGGCCTATTGCATTCGAAAGTTTTGAAGCCACTGCCCATCATCCCAAACCTGCATTATGATGCAATCCCACCAATTAGTGCTTGTTTCTCAGGCTCAGAAGCAGCACCACCAGATGTAGAGCTGCTCTGTGAATGCCAACACCAACATGGCTTTCCCCCCCCCCCACTACATCCATCAGGATCCAGTTATGGTACTCAACTATCTCATCACAGTTCCACTTGTAGCAATACTCCCTCAAGCTCTGTGAATTGTATGTCCTGTATCAGCAACACGCATGAGCATCGTGCTGAACTTTGCAGGGTCCATGCTTCTGTCAGAGAGATGGCAGAGACCGAAAAGGGCCCTGTGGGAGTTTTAAAGAAGAGTGTAAAAATTATGGGATGTGGAAAGTATTATGGGCTGGATACAGTGCCATGGTGGTAACTTGACCCCTAATACCCAGAAATCCCTGGACAAATCACTACTATCCCACTGTAGTGAGGCAGAGTGGCCTCCCGCCAAGCCTGAGGGGGAGGGGCTGCTCTCTGCACCTGGGTGAGTGCAGCCAGGCCGAGCCCAGCCCTCACGTTGGAAGTTAAGAGGTGGGACAGGAAATATAAGAGGTGGGGCCTCCAGCTCAATTGGAGAGCAGCCAGGGAAGGAGACAGATGCCTCTTGCTTGCTGCAGGCCTCTGGCTGAACCGGGGAGATTAAGCCTGGAGAGGAGCCTGCCCCCAGAGAAGATTGAGCCTGGAGAGGAGCATCTGGGATGGCTGAACAGCCTGAGGAGACGGAGGACCCATGGATGCTGAAGCCCCTCCCTGGATTGTGGTAGGAAGCAGCCCAGGGAAACAAGACTTTAGTCTGGTTTTGCTGTCATTGCTTGAGTTGGCGTGTTTCACTGGGATCCCTGCTGACCCATTGGTGAAGCCCTCTGCCACTGTCAGGGCCCCGGGCTGGGACCCGGTGGAGTAGGGTGGGCCTGGGTTCACCTGCACCCTGCTGCCAACCCCAACCCTGGGCTGGCAGCCTCCCCATCTTAGGCTGAAGGGTCTGTTTGTGGCTCTGCCCTGCCTGAGGGCCAGAGCCCCCCAAAACTGCTTGCAGCTCTGCCTTGCTTTAGGGCTTGGGCCCCATACATTCTAGCCTGTGATTTGCTAATTCTCCCCGCAACTGGGCTGACCTCCCAGTGAGGCAGAGTGACCTCCCTCTGAGCCAAAGGGGGTGGGAGGACCGCTAACCCACTACACCCAAGCACTGTGAAATGTCCCAAAAGGCACTGCGCTGGAGGATGGCAAGGAGCAGACTGATACCTACCTACCTACGGTGCATCACACTGTATATTGACGCAAGCAGTCCTAGTGAGTATGGGCAGAGCCAATGCAAGTAGCCAAGTGTACGTGCACCCAAGTAATATTAAAAACTTTGGTGGTTGTACACCAACATAACTTGTGTCAACCCACTTTATAGTGTGGCTATGGCTCAAGTGTTGCAGAATCAAGCACTCAGAAAGTGAGAATGTCTTTATTAAAAGAAATAAAAGCTTCTAGTTTAAGAAGCTTTGTGTGGGAGGGAAGGACGTTTGCTTCATTTAATAGTGGTTAACACTATTGTCTGCAAACCTTAGCATATATATATATATATATTTTTAAATTATCTGTACAGAAACTCAGTTCTGGATGTTATTCCTTGCATTATGCATTTTTTTATGTTCTTTTATTATGCTCATCACCATAGCAACTGGGCACCTTGCATTTTAAAATCAAGTTACAAAGTAAGGATTAAACCCGGCCTTGGTTAGCACAGAGAGGTGATAGGGAAGTGCTGTTCTGTGTTCTCTGCCAAAAGACTCCTCCTGTCCAACACAGGAGTCCATGCGACAGAGAGGGCTGATGATGTGCTCTCTAGAGCTCACTTTGCTGCTCCTCTGTGCTGGGGTAGTGTACAGCAAACAAATTAATAACTGATACTCACTTCCAGCATGTCTCTGTCTCCCACAGAAATCGTAGAGGCACAACAGGGGTAATAGACTAAAATCCAGAACATTCTGGGGGAAAAGATCTGAGAAAAGAAGAAACAAAATCATTGCAAGGGCCCTCATTCACCCCTCCACTGTCAGGACCCACGTTCACCCCTCCACTGTGCCAGAGAAAAATAAATAGCTCCTTATGAGTTTCAGACTGAGGCTGCTGACAGATCTAATAAAATCAATACGATCACCTTCCCATTATCCATTATCTCCCTTTGAGCAATCAATCACAGGTATTTCTGTGCCTGAAACCTAAGTGGCAAGGTGTTGGCAAGTGTGCAAACTCACCAGCGGTGGTTAGAAATATCAAGTCTAAACTACGAACACTTCAAAACCCTTTCTTCAGGACTTGCTTTGTTTACAAAACACAAACTCAAAACCACAACAAATCAACTCAAGAGGACTGGATTACAACCACACAGGACTTTCCAGCTAGGAAGGAAAGGGCTACACACCCTTTCCTGAAGGCATTCCCTGCATCCACCAGCTGGGAGGGAGAGAACACACATACACACCCTTCCTCTAAGGGAGTCCTTCCAAACTATTATGGTAAGACCTACTCTAGGGTTTCCCTAAATCTGTGTCTCTGGTGGGCTGTCCCCTCTAAATTGCAGGAGGCCTTAAGAATTCCCATGGGCCACATGCTTGCTCCTAGTCATATAAGCTGCAACTATAGCTCCTGGGTATAAAGGTCCCAACAAGGTCTGTAATAGGCATATTGAGACATGCATATGTGCTGCAAGGCCCCGTGCCCTGATACACAGGGACTGCAGAAATATAGATGATACAGGCATTGGTCTGTTACTATATATTATAGCCCTGCCCCAGAAAATGAGAGGTTCAAACAGGGATGAGGGGAGGGGCTGTCGATGGGAAATGATGGCTCTTTGCACAGCCGTATCTCCCAAGCCTCAGCCTTTTGACCAAGTGTCAGGCTTTTGAGAGACTCTTCAAACTCAGGAGTGCTTCCAGAATCTCAGGGCTTTTGACTGTGCAATTGCAAAAAGACAGTGAAAAGCTAATAAGAACATAAGAACGGCCGTACTGGGTCAGACCAAAGGTCCATCCAGCCCAGTATCCTGTCTACCGACAGTGGCCAATGCCAGGTGCCTCAGAGGGAGTGAACCTAACAGGTAATGATCAAGTGATCTCTCTCCTGCCATCCATCTCCACCCTCTGACAAACAGAGGCTAGGGACACCATTCCTTATCCATCCTGGCTAATAGCCATTAATGGACTTAACCACCATGAATTTATCTGAGAGACAAAATCCGAGAGCTGTATCCTGTTTGGGCAGACTTCATTGAAGGCAGTTCTTATGACCTGTCATTACCTACATATCTTTGAAATAGCCAGGATATACTATTTTCTTTGACTTAAAAACATTAATTTGCTGTAGATTTTATTAAGTCAAATGGCAAAAGCAAGCTGAGATGGGGGATGAGTGGAGAGAGGGAGGGGAGAAAGGGGTTGAAGGATTGCAGCCAAGAGAATAATTTCAGGATTTTCAATTTCCAGATGAAGGCGGGTGTATGTAGTTTTGCTGCTGCCTTGGACTGACATCATGTCCTGCTGTGCAGGACGGCATTAATGATCCCCAACAACTGCTTGACCTACCCCGTGTTCAGCTCTGCCGACCTAAGCATCAGAGGATGTCTGGACCAGTTTACAAGGTGCTAGCCCAGCACCCCGGTTAATTTGTCAATTTCCAACTCAGGCAAATGGTGGTCTCTGTCCTCTCCCCTATGGGTGTGAAATAGGAGCAGACACCCTGATTTTCCTTCAGCGCTCCAGCTCCACAGGCTGACCCCCAGATATGGAACCAGAGCAGTAGCCCCCACACAGCAGCTAACAAATTCCCACCAGCAACAGGAGTCAGACAGGTGCCCCAGTAACTGCTCAGAGTATTGTAGTCCAGAAACCTGGGGCCCTGAGAACGGGAAAAGCCAAAGGAGAGTGGAAAGGAAATTCACTTTTTTCCCCTTACGGCGGGGACAGAAACCACAACATTAAAATTCACCCCTACAAAAAAGCACCCGCCCGCCTCCATGGAAACGTTATCCAGCGCTTGGCGACCTTAGAGACCGTGGTTGCCTCTAGGCGCACGCGCAAAAATACAATTTCCCCGTGGTGATGGTGGAGGCAGGAGGGGGACTCCCTGCTCTGGCGGGGTTGCCCGGATGTTGCGCATGCGCGGAGGCCGCTGGACGTGTCGGCGGCGGAGCGGCAGCAGCTGCAACAACAACACGGCGGAGGCGGCGGTGGTAACGGGGCGGCTGGATCCTTCCCTCCCCCGCTCCGGAGGCCCGTGAGCGCCTCCTCCCCCGCCCAGCCGGGGCCGCCCTGAGGGGACAGGCCGCGCAGCCCGAGGGCCTGGCCCCTTGCTAAGGAGGAGGCGCACCAGGGGCCGCCGCACCGGGGCGGGGGGGAACAGGGGGGCTCGGGCCCGCCGCGGCCCAGCCGAGCCTGGAGAGCCCAGGTAACGCCCGCCCCCGGTTGTATCCAATCACACACCGCCTGCCCCCGAAAGTGCGCCCCGCCCCCACTCCGAGATAGCGCGGGTCCCCCTCGGGTCACCCCCGCCCCCCCCCCCCCGGAGCTTCCGCTCTCCGCGCGCGGAGGCTTCTGCGCCCTGGGGCTGCTTGGCCTTGGGTGGGTGCGTGCCCCGAGCGGGGGGAGGGGAGCTCTCCCCCCCCCCCCCCCCGGTCTCTTCTCCCGCCTGCGGCGTGTCCCTCCCCAGTTCCCCTCTTTGGCGCGAGGGGAGCGCCGCTGGGGCTCCTCCCAGCCGTAACGGGCCGCCCGTGTACAGACTTCCCAGGACTGCGGCCAGGGGACCCTTGCACCCACGCGGAGGTCCTGGTGCTGACCCCACTGCAGGATTGGGGCGTTAGGAGAGCATCCTTCCTCCCTGCTTGCTCCCTTTCCCTCCTCCATCCCCTCCAGTTTACACGTTCTTCCCATTTTCTTGCCCCACTTATTTGGCTCCCCCCATTGTAGGAGGTTGCCCACCTTGTGCTGCACTCTGCTCCACCCCCAGCTCCCTTACTCCTTTTTTTTCTCCCTGTGGTATAGAAGGTTTCTCTTCTCGAGTCTCCTGTTGATCAGTCTCTCCCCAGTTAAGCTCTTCCACCATCCTCATTATTGAAGTGCCTTTCCTGCCACTCTGTTCTTTGATACTGTGGCCCACAGCTCTAATTACACTTCTAAAACTAAAACGTGCTGTGTGGTTTTTGTTGTTTGTTTGGGGTTTTATCATATTGGGTTTCTGCTCTGAGTTTGAACACATCTTGTTTTTTTATTGTAAATCATGTTGTTAGTTTATTTTAAGGTGCCCGGAGGCCTTTATGCTTTGAAAATATTAAAGCATACTAGGATCTTTGTGTTTTTTAACATCAAATCCCAATCAATTCTTTTTGTGTGTGTGGGTCCCTGTAAACTAGGTAAAAGTTGTTTTCAAACTCTGTGACTATTCTATTTATAATCTTGCCTGTAAATTAACTTTTTATATGTACTCTAAATTTATTATTTAACTATGTGAAGCATTTCTAGATAAAAATTGTATGTAATTGCCAGACAAAATAGTTCTACTAAACTACAAAATTAATGTAATGAAAAGGGAGACATCTTATCCTTCTTACCCTCCGTCTGGCCATCATCTTGTTTTGGCTAGATGATGGTTGGAACAAGGCTTTCTTCCACTTCAGTCATTAACCTATTTTGATTTTTCATTTCCTTGTCTTACAGGCATGTATATGCATTTAATATTATTTTTTATTAAAAACAGTATTCATGCACAGAGCAAAGCTGTAAAGAAATCAGTACAAATGTCCCTGAAACTGATCAACATCTAAAATTAGTTTTATAAGTAGATGGGTTTAATTCAACTTACTTTATACAAGAAATAACACAGTAGATGTGTAGATGTTGAGAAATATCTGTATACTGTGGTGCAGAGCAAAGGACCAGAGTGCAAAGAATTTCAGAAGTACTGCATGTATTCTGAAAAATTCTTTTGGGGCTGGAATTTTCCATGTGTGGTCTCACCACAGAGGTGAAGATTTAAAAAAAAAAAAAGCTTGAGCAAACACAAAATGCTATCCCTGTGCAGTTTTCAGTACAGAAGGCACATTAGCTAAGTACCCAACTATGGTATCAAGGCATTAAATAAAAATATAAAATTACACTAAATTTGTTCATAAGAGTCTACTCTTCCTTTTATTATTTGGTTCAGTCACCATTATTTCTTTTACTTATGAGATTTTGGCCAGGTTATTGTTCAATCTTTATTGAAGGAAGCCTTTTGCAAAAAAGGTGGGTTTGTATTGTGCTCTGAAAACAGTCTGCTTTGGGGCTTCCTTTGTTCTGTGTTAAGGAATTCTACAACTTAAGGCCCTCTCCTGAGAATATCCTTTCCTCAGCTCCTGAAATGCTCACTCTGGCCTCTGTCAGTGAGACAGAGATAGTGAGATAGAGGTGTGGTGGTGGAGAGGGTAACATGCTCAGCTACAATCCTGAAGGTCATGGGTTCAAGTCTTGATTGATCTCACACTGAAAGGCAACTTCCAGTTCACCCAGTTGCAACATGGGTTCCTGAGCCTTTGTGTTAGGGCTATCAAAGGCATTAAATGTGATGCTGGCACCATCACTCCCTTGCGTACCATTGGCTATGAAACTAACAAGCCTTAACCAGTCACCCCAATGAGCTATAGGCTTGGGGAAACTTTTATTTGACTCTGTCAGTGGTAGCATCCCGTGTGAACACAGATGTCTGAGAGTCAGCCTCTCCATCTGTGTGTTTCTAAGGGCTTGTCTACACTTAGTGTAGCTGTGCCACTGTTGCTCTTAGTGAAGATGCTATTTTACACCAACAGGAGAGGTTCTCCTGACAATGTAGGTACTCTGCCTCCCCAAGAGGTGATAGCTATGTCAATGGGGGAAGCCCTCCTATTGCAGCACTGTCTAAACTGGGGAGTTAGATTCGTATAACTACATTGCTCGCGGGTGTGGAACTTCTATACCCCTGAGCAACGTACTTATACTGACATAGGCTTTGTCTAACTTGGAACTTAAGACAATCAGGTCCTAGCTCATTGAGGGTCTCAAAGATTAGGTGTAGGTCTTTGAAACGGATCCAATTTAAATGACAGCCAAGAGGAATATGCAGCACCCCACTGTTGTGTGTGATCATTAGGGCCCTACCAAATTCTTGGTCCATTTTGGTCAATTTCATTGTCATATGAATTTAAAAATAATAAATTTAATGATTTAAGATATTGTAACTAGAAGGGACCTGACCCAACTCTGAAAGCATCAGCACAGAAGTAAGGGTGGCGTGGTATGGTATTGTCACCCTTCTTTGCTGCTGCTGGTGGGGCGCTGCCTTCAGAGCTGGGTGGCTGGAGGAGGGCGGCTGCTGGCCAGGTGCCCAGCTCTGAAGGCAGCGCCCCTACAATAACCTTGTGACCTCCCCCCTAACCCTCTTTTGCGTAGGGAGCCCCATTTTGAGAAACACTGGTCTCCCCATGAAATCTGTATAATATAGGGTAAAAGTACACACAAGACCAGATTTCATGGCCCGCGACGCCTTTTTCATGGCTGGGAATTTGGTAGGGCCCTAGTGATCATCTTCCTTCCCTGACAAAGTCAGGCTGTTGTATGTACTACAAATTGGAGTTTATTTGGCCTTTACAAGTTCTTAAGAATAATGGCTGGCTGTACGGGAAGGGAAATTGATACAAAAACCTAGATTAATACAACTTTAAAATGTGATTCTGTTCTGAAAAAGACTGTGTAAACATGGTACCTATTCACCATCTTTTCCATATACAGTAACTCCTCACTTAATGTTGTAGTTGTGTTCCTGAAAAATGCGACTTTTAGCAAAACGATGTTAAGCGAATCCAATTTCCCCATAAGAATTCATGTAAATAGGGGAGTTAGGTTCTAGGGAATTTTTTTTTTTGCCCACACAAAAAGCATTATATACATTTTAAACAAGCAATTTAATACAGCTCCCCTATGCCTCCCCGCCCCCCCCAGTGCCTGCTGCTTGCTGGCAGACCCTGTGGATCAGTGCCTTCCCCCTGCCCCCTCCTGTCCGTGGCAATCAGCTGTCTTGCGGCGTTCAGGAGGCTGGGGGGAGGAGCAAGGATGCTGCGCGCAGCCTCCCCCCTCCCTCCCCTGCCTTCCGAACGCCGCAAAACCAGCTGATTGCCGCAGGCGGGGGGGGGGGGGGCGGGGGAGGAGCTGCCAGCTGTGGACAAAGCAGGTGGCCAAACGACATTAGAGGGGAGCATTGCACAACTTTAAACGAGCATGTTCTGTAATGGAGCAGGGACGTAACATCGAAACAACGTTAAGCGAGAGGAGGTTAAGTGCGGAGTTACTGTATGTATTTGATTCATAGCTGTTGTCTTAGGTGACAGAGTGAAGGTAGGGTTTTTTTGTCTACTATTTCTGCTAATTCTGCAGAGGCAGCACAGCTAAGCTAGATCCTTGTGTATCATTAGTAGAAAGGTTTACTGTGTTCTAGTTACAGGACCAATCTGTTACACTTGTAAAATGTCATTGAAAGCAATAGGTGCGCACAGGTGGAGGCTGAGAAAAACAAACAGATAAACTCTTTAAAGCCAGTTAAGACTTCAGATTTGGTTGTTCCACAAGGAAAAGAGGCTATCTATATTTTTGAATTGTTGTCTTCTCTTAATTAAATTAAGATGAAATATTATTGCTACTGAAATTTGTCTCAAAGCATTTCTTGAATTCCTCTTATTCTGTTTTGTACAATTGTGCCAAATATTTTCTTTTGTGTTGTCCTTGCTTTAGTATAAATGGATATGCCATTTCTGCTGCCAGCATTGATGTTGTTTAACTTAATTCAAATTGAAGAAAAATTCTAATACCTAAAGAATAGTATGGATAACATCCATCTACTGCTTGTCATCTATATCCGTACCAGTGTAGTGCTATAGTAGTACTGCTTGCTGTTGCTATTGTGTGCTGATTGTGCTAGTATCTACAAATCTGTTTTTTGTTGTTGTTCCTCATTCAGGCAAGTAGAGAGAATTTGCTGTGGCTGGGAAAGCATCTACACTTGGGGCATTCGGGCATATCTGCATCAAGACATAAAGGGTGCTTTGTTTGTGGGCTTCACTTTATTAAGTTTAATGTGGAAACTCTCATTCTAACACTGCAGTAGTAGAAGACCATGAAACTAATGTAATAACCAGTTAAAATGGACAGTTTGATAACCAGCTGCTACAAATAAATAATATGTTCGTTGGAAGCTGAAAATAATTTTATTTTGCCCTCCAATTTTGCTTCTAAAGGACCAGAAATATTTACTCATTCAAATTTGCCTTCCCTAAGGATACATTTTTGGGCATCAATTCTGGAATTGTTTTTCATCATAGTGCACTCTAGATGTTAGATTGTAAGTTTATGTATGTGTTTAATGGTGTACGTCACAGTGGAGTCCAACCCTGTTGTGGCCTCTGGGTGCTCCTGTAATATAAATGTTAAATTAAAAAAATCTATAGTTTATGTAAACCCTCGAACAGTAAGAGATTGTCTCCTTAAAATGTTAGTCTTCAGTCACAGTGGTGAAATCTGTCACGAAGTATATTGTGTCCACTAATGTGCTTGTCTTAGAAAGTATTACAGGAACAGATCAAGTGGCTGATGGTCAAATTATGATTTTTTTTTATCATTGCCTTCAGTGCTGTAGCCCGAGCAGAAACACAGTGTACTATACATGGTGAATATCTCCATATACCTCAAAGTTGCCTGAAAGGCATCAGCAAGAGCCCGAAGTTGTCATCTTTTTATAGTAAAATTTGGAAATGTTTGAATTCATTTTGAAATCTTCTAAATCTGAGGATAACCTATTTTAAAATCCAGAATAGGAAGCTCTGGATGATTCAGTGCACAATAACACAAGGCGTATCCAGTTGAAACTTGGCCTTAACGCCATCTGCAAAGATAGTATCAAAGTAATAGACCTTCTTCTCCTCTAAAATCAGATTGTTTTATATCAGTAGGTGGTTATTAAATTATGTATTTTAGCTTGGTTGATAAGTTAAAATGTTGCTTGTCTTTCTGACAAAATAATTGTCTTCAAACTTTCTAACTCTTGTGGCCAATAGCTTGCAATCTTTATTCTCCCTCTTAAGTCAAATCAAACCATCTTTCAGTTGCAGCTGCTGCTAAAATGTCCCAGTTTGCAAAGCTCTAAAACTAGATACACAGCCTGCTATAGGTTGGCTTGAAAAATAAACCTCTGCTGGACTTTTTGTCAAAGGATAAATTGCCTATGATTGAACTATCTATCTGTAGCTGAAAATCTCAAACCCAGTCACAACAGATCTCTCTGTTCAGAGCACTGACAGATGGCACGTTCAAACCAGGACTCCACCTCAGCCATGCTTATTAGTACACTTCTTCCAAGGCATTGCTTTTGTGGCTGACATCAACTAGGCCCACTCTCTTAACATCTGGTAGCTTAGTTCAGTCACTCAGCTCAGCCCCTCCTCCTCTTATTACTTATAGACCAGTACTTTTTGCTCTAGTCACACTCAGCCCCTTCAACAACCCTTTTTGCTGGCACCTTAGTGTTGCTGTGCCTGTCACTCAGCGTACCTCCCTTTCCTTGTCTGGCAGGCAGAAAACCTGATGCTTATAAGAACAGGCGTACTTGTGGCACCTTAGAGACTAACAAATTTATTTGAGCATAAGCTTTCGTGGGCTACAACCCACTTCTTCGGATGCATAGAATGGAACATATATTGAGGAGATTATATATATATATATACACACACACACACATACCGAGAGCATGAAAAGGTAGGAGTTGTTTTACCAACTCAGAGGCCAATTAAGTAAGAGAAAAAACTTTTGAAGGGATAATCAAGATAATCAGTATATATCTCCTCAATATATGTTCCATTCTATGCATCTGAAGAGCTTATGCTCAAATAAATTTTGTTAGTCTCTAAGGTGCCACAAGTACTCCTGTTCTTTTTGCGGATACAGACTAACACGCTGCTACTCTGAAACCTGATGCTTATAGTATTTCTACTTGTCCCAAGCTGCTGCGCAATAGGATTTTTCTCAGTCTGTGAAATTGTCGGTTGTAATTTGGTCTAAAGGTCCTTTATAATTGACGGTTCTATACAAGGAAAGAACACAGATTAACGCTGAGACCCCCAGTCAGGTATGAAAGTACTTGATTAGGAGATGATTGAAACACATCAGAATAGAACCCCAGAATTGCCTTTTTACAAAGTAATTTTTCAGAGGCAAACCTCAATTTAAGGTTCCTAATTTAAAGGCTCAGACATCAGGAAATAAAAAGTTAAGGTTTTCATAGTTATGACAGTTTGGTTACATTGCAAGCATTGTATTTTTGATTGATTGGTTGGTTGGAGGGTTTTTTTGCAGGGGAGAGGCTCAAATGTATGTCATAAAATAGATCACTTGTGCACTATGGTTGAATTGAGAACACTAACTCATTCATTTACTGAGCTAAATACACCTGTGTCAGCTGTGCCTTAAGAGCTTTGTACGATATTCAAGGTATAGATAATTTCTTTAGCACCTAGCTCGGGGGGGGGGGGAGACTGCAGCTGTTGGAGTCCAATGTCAGATTGTACATTATCTTTGAATCTATATTAATATTGAGAAGATTGTTATTTAATCATTTTTTCTGGTATAACAGTTTTTTTCATCTATAACAGAGCAGGAGGGAAAGCTAATTTGTTGTGTTGCACATTTAGTTCAAGAGATTAGACTGCCATTTATTGCCAAACTCTTTCAGTTGATTTGTAATGTGGAGAGTAGTCCTTTATCTGAGACCTCAGTGGATGGAAATCTTGCTTTCAGATATAAGAGAAGCACTTTGGGGCAGTTTTTTAAAGGTATTTAGATGTGTAAATGTACAACTGGGCACTTAGGTGCCTAGTGGGATTTTCAAAGGTGCCTATCTAAAACTTTAAAAATGCCATTAAATTATGTTTAGTTAGAAATGTATACTTTGAGTACTTTAGGATGAAATAAATACCTGAGAACAACAACAAAAAAAGTCTGTCTAGTCTCACTGCAGCTTTCTCAGAAATCTGTTTCAATGTTAGCGATGTTATGAGACAGGTATTGAATTTGTCAGCATTTACAGGGGATGAATTACCTCATCTGAGACAACTAAACATGCATCTTCCTGGCTGTTGGCCATTACATTGAAAATACAAGAATTTAATTTGGGTTCTAACTGTTTCAAACTTTAGCCCATATATTGTTCATTGAAATCAATGGGATTTCTGTGTGTGGATCTAGATCAGCATATGGCTCTCTTCCTGCCTTCACTCTGCCCCTTCTGATGTTGTTTTTGTTTTATTTTTAGCTGTTTTAAAAATATCTGCTAGAGATACTTTGGCAATCTTGAGAGATGAGCACTATCTTTATATTTTATAATTAAATTGTATACTGGTAAAAGAACTGATAGTCTTATTACATTTTTAGTGTTAAACCTTCAACATTTGCATCACCTTAATGTTGTATACTTGCCATTTAAAAATCTAGTGCTTACCTAGTATTTCTTCCTTGGAAGGGTTCTAATGTTAAATGCATGAGCTAATGTGAAGCATTGTCTTCCATTTGAACTAACTGGTGGGGGAAAAACAAGTAACTCCTCTTCTCTTTTCACCATTTAAGCCCCTCAACTGGACAAAAACAAAAGTTAGAGCCCTGAGTTTGTCATACAGTATTGAACATATATGAAACCTTTTTTTTTCTTTTGGTTCATATGAAAGTGCATTGTGCACCACCACAACTACATTGAACTTAAGCTTCTTGCGTATGTTTTCATAAGTCCACCTCCTCCTTCTTATCCACTCTTGACTCTGTTCATGTCTATATTTGCTAACAGCCCACACAGTGCCAGTCTTGATGTTATGTTTGTCTGCTGCTCCCACAAGCATCTTTGGACTTTTCACTCCACCCCATCTGCCAAGATAGATTGTCCTTCCTGACCTGATCAGAAGGGGAGGTAGCCATGCAGAACTGTGATCTCTCCTGAAGACTCACTTTGGCTGTGATGCCTGCAGAAACTAATAGTCTGATTATGAGAAGATTGTGGTAACTTTGAAATAATATATATTTCAATTAAAATTTTTCTTACCCAGGCATTATCAGTTACATCTTGTTTGCTTTACTTCAATATTCTTTCCCTTTTACCCAAACCTTTCTCTGATTGTCAGTCTTTGTCTTTAAAACATGTAAACTCTTTGTGCAGGCACCATGTCTTCATTTGTTTAGAAAATACCTAGCATACTGTGGATGCCGTCAGTTATAATAAATAGTAATGAAGTGGGGGAACCTTGTGGCTGTTTGCTCACACCTTAGGGCAATTATCTAGTGGTATTTTAAATTGTCATATTGAATATTTTGGGTGTGTTTCTTGATTAAATTGACCTCTACATTGTTGTGATTGGCTTAACCACTAGTGTAAATCAGTTGGGTGACGTATGAACATTGGCCCTGAGTCTGCCATCTTGCCCAAAGACATTTGTTGGACTGCTGATAACATGTATCTACTTCTATTGGCATCCTTCCTTAGCTTCTCATTTCCTTCCTTAATAATATAATCTAGTTTCCTTCACTGAGAGCACCTTCTTCCTTCTGTCCCTTTGGGCCAAACAGTAGCTTGTCCCGCCTCAACTGTTACGTAGTGTGGCTGATTTTTAATAGCTGACTAGCATAGTGTTTTTTTTTTTTTTTTTTAAAAACCAAGTCTGACAAAATGTTTATGGATTGTATTATGTTAAAGGTCATCTGTCAACGGAAAAAGTGCCTATTTTTGCTTCCTTTTTGATATATGAAGAAGAACCTGAAAGATTTTTAGAAATTACAGGTTTCTACTTTTCAAGCACTGGCAAATTAGTAGGTTTGTGACAATGAAAAAGAGGTTGGGGTTTGGAGGGAGGAATTTTTTTGTCGTCATTTAAAACATTGTTTATTTGGTTTTTTCATATATGTGGGGTTGTTTTTGTTTAATTTCAACACTCCTCTACTTCAGCTGAGGGTGTAAGCTCCCACTTCAGTTCTCTACTTCTCCAAGGAGTCCTTCAGTAAAAGCATGGAAATCATATCTTAATGTTGCTAACATCAAAGCAGAAAAAGTTTGTTTAAAAACTAAACCAAACCTTTCACGCCCTCTTCAGAATAAAAAAGACAGAGGCACAAATACATCCCCCCCTCCCCCCCCCCCCTTTGACCACAGGGTATGTCAAGGGACTTCCTTTGTTGAAACTTCTTGATAGTTCTAAGGCCTCATTTATACTGGAGAATTTGGTATATTAAATAACTATCTCTTAAATGTTCAGCATGCTGCACACAAATTTGCTGCCAGTATTCAAAAGGCCTCATATCATTTCTGTTGTTCCTGCTTTGAGCGAGTCTGAACACTTGTTCTTCGCCCAGGCTAGCCTGTAGTATTACCTTCCTAATGTAGATAAAGAATACTGTCAAATTGGCTGGAATACTAATTTTCCCATCGCTGTTCACTCCTTTGGGTCTTCTCTGGGTTGCTTTTTGTATTTCACTGTCCTAGGGTCAAGTTGACCAGAAGCACCCCATCTGCATAAATTGGACTGCTTTTCAGTGCCTCACAACTTGACTGGCAATGAGTTTTTCAGTAGTTCACACAGAAAATCCTACCTCTGAGCACTTGGCTTGGCCTCCATTTTTGGGGTGATGTTATAGCAGGGGTGGGCAAACTTTTTGGCCCAAGGGTCACATCAGGGTTGCGCAACTGTATGGAGGGCCGGGTAGGGAAGGCTGTGCCCCCCCCAAACAGCCTGGTATCTGCCCCGTCCCACTTCCCGCCTCCTGACTGCTCCCCTCCTGGGACCCCCGCTCCCTATCCAACCCCCCCTGCTCCCTGTCCACTGACTGCCCCGAACCCTATCCACACCCCCGCCCCCTGACAGCCACCCCCCCACCCCGGGACTCCCATCCCCTATCCAACTGCCCTCTGCTTCTGGTCCCCTGACCACCCCATCCCGGGACCCCCACTGCCCCTAACTGCCCCCCAGGATCCCACCCCCTTATCCACCCCCCCCGTTCCCCATCCCCTGACTGCCCCCCCAGAACCTCTGCCCCATCCAACTGCCCCCCCAGGACTCCCCGCTCCCTTACCCAATGCCCCCGTTCCCTGCCCCCTTACCAGCAGCAGGAGCTCGCAGCCGCGACACCTGGCCAGAGCCAGCTGCGCTCCTCAGGCTGCCCAGCGGGAGCGATGGGCCAGAATGCGGCCTGTGCGGCAGAATGGCTGCAGGGGAAGGGGGACAGCGGGGGAGGGTACGGGGATTAGGCTTCCAGGCTGGTAGCTCAGGGGCTGGGCAGGACTGACCCGCAGGCTGGTTGTGGCCCACGGGCCGTAGTTTGCCCATGTCTGTGTGTACAGAAATTGCTGCTGTTATCAGGGATATAGCATAGCAGTTGTTCTGAGAATTGGTTCCCAAAGGACATTTTGCTTGCACCTCTGTGTTCCACAGCCTTGTGTGGATGTGAGGATAGTGGAAGTGAAATAGCACTGCAGTGTAGACACTGAGTAATGTCAATTACATACAAATCATTACTAGCATTTTAAGTATAGACCATATAATTTCCATTGTAGATGGAACTAAATGCTTGCAAATTACCGGTATATCTTTATTGTTCTGGTATGAAAATGAGGAGGCATGTGGCACTCGCCTACCATTGTTAATTTTAAATAGCTGCCTTTTAAATTAGGCAAAGAAATTCAAAGTAGAAGGATACATCACCCTTCATTACCTCGGTGTAGTCCTGAGTAGGAATTAGTGTTCCGTTCATTCAGGTGGAGAGAAGTGTGACGGTGGAATTTTCGGTTCAGTTTGACTTTTAAGGAGGGTTTTTGAAGAATTGGCTAGTAATAAATTGTCCAGTGGGACAGTAGCATCTTGGTTAGCTGTTTTTTCAATCTGTATTTTAAGTATTTGGCTATTTTAATTTGTTCCTGTTGTTTCCCAAATATAATTGTTTCCCAAAAATATTTTTTCCTTACTTGATACAGTACATTTGTAGATCACTGTATAAAACACTAGTTATTACACGTCTTTCTTTTTACAAAAGCAGACCAGTTAAAGTTGAGTTTTGAATTCCATAACTTAAGCATATTTAGTTTCTCGTAGGGTTGCTAACTTTACATAGCTTCTATTTAGGGCTGATCTACACTGAAAACTTAACAGCGGCATAGCTATGTTTCTCAGGGGCGAAAAATCAACTCCCCTGAAAGCTGAGGCTATGCTGATTTAAGCCCCGATGTAGACAGTACTAGGTTGACAGAAGAATTCTTGCATCAGTTTAGCTACTATCTCTAGGGGAGATGGATTTAACTACAGCTAGGGGAGAATCCCTCTTGTCACTGTAGGGAGTATCTACAGTCAAGTGCTATAGTGGTGTGGCTGCAGCTGTGCCACCATAGTGTTTTAGGTGTAGACATATTCTTAGAATTTTGTAGTTATGTGCAATACTGTGTTAAAAGCATCTCCTCCCCCCCCCCCCCTTGGTCCATATTATCCAAATGAAGGATTTAACTCCATTTTTCTGAAGAGGGAGTTTTTTAGAGGATGGGATTGGAAAATTGTGAGGTTTGGGCTTGTTTCTGAATTTTATTCGGCCACCAGATTAATTTGTGGTGATAGTTAGCTGGACTGGTATATTGAAAGACATTGAAATACAGAATCCCACTCTAAAATCGGTCCATGTATATATGTCCATTTCTGGGTCATCTGTTGTCCCCACTTTCCTCCTGTGCTCTATACCTTGCTCACCCTTCCCTTCTCCGCACTGGTACTGGAGGTTTTATGGTTATAGAACCGGGGCGGATATATTTTCAGTTTATTTGCGTTCCTGTAAGCCTCATGAGGTAGAGCTGACAACTCCACTGAACTGGTGGTCTCCTGCTGTTTTTTTTTTTTTTTTTCTCCTGTTGCTGCCACTACTTCTGTCTCTGTGACTTCAGGGATGGGGAAAAGAGTGGAGGTTCTTTGCAGAGCATATTCAACTCTGTCTCCCCCAGCAATAATTTCACGCCTGAGATGAGGTGAGAGACCCTTCACCCAATGCATATGTTAAGTCCTATGTATTTTGTATAACAAGAATAATAAAACATGGTGCTGCATATAAGTGTGATCTAGAAATTTCATGTTCAAATGCATGCTGGGATTTATACTTGGAAGCTGTTACTTTCTAAATATATAATCAAATCCCCTGTTTTTAATTTATACAACTAAAAGAAAATGAATAGGGTATTTTAAGATACAGGATGATTACTTCACATATGTAGGGTAAGGGGAGGGATAGCTCAGTGGCCTGCTAAACCCAGGGTTGTGAGTTCAATCCTTGAGGGGGCCATTTAGGGATCTGGGGCAAAAATCTGTCTGGGGATTGGTCCTGCTTTGAGCAAGGGGTTGGACTAGATGACCTCCTGAGGTCCCTTCCAACCCTGATATTCTATGATTCTGTAAGTGCCGAGGTTTTATAAATTGCAAGTCATTTTTTTTGTAGTGGCAGGAGAGAAATGGGGGGTGTTTATCTTTGAAGCTGGCATTACTACTTTTTTTTTAAATATCAGGTAGCTATTTTCCATGGATCCTCAATCAAAATTAAGTATATGCTTGTTTAACCATTTTTGGGACATGGATGTTTCTGTAGCAGTTTCTATAGAGTACCAGGATATATCTGTTTGTTTGATTTGGATAAACACACTTGCTAGTTGTGCAGTTGCATCACCGAATAGTAAAGTGGCAAACCAGTGGCGTTTTAGCTATCCTAATTAGACTTCCTGGGAATCACACCATTTGGAAGACTGGGAAAATTCAGCTCCGAAATAATATTGTTTGGTTGAATACTCAGACCATAGTGTGGTATCCTAAATTGTGTAAGCTTTTTCTTTGAAACCAGAAGGGCCTGGCCGGGGCACTGGGTCAGGGGCCGCACCAGCTGCTCAGTCCTGCTCTGGCTGGGGCGCCGGGTTAGGGGCCAGACCACGTGGCTCGGCCCTGCTCCTGCTGGGGCGCAGGGTTGGGGGGCCGCACCAAGCCACTCGGCCCCGCTCCAGCACTCCAGCCAGGACGCAGGGTCAGGGGCCGCACCACATGGCTCCTGGAAGCCACGGCATGGCCCTGCTTCGGCTCTTACGTGCCCCAATGGGAGCTACAGGGGCAGTGTCTGCAGATGGGGCAGCGTGTAGAGCCGCCTGGCCACACCTCTGCATAGGAGCCGGAGAAGGGACACGCCACTGCTTCTGGGAGCTGCTTGAGGTAAGCGCCGCTCAGAGCCTGCACCCCCTGAGCCTCTCCCCAAGTCCCATCCCCTGCCCTAGCCCTGACCCCCCCGCTCTCCAAACCCCTTAATCCCAGCCTGGAGCACCCTCCTGCACCCCAAATCTCTCATTCCCAGACCCTGCACCCCTACCCTAGCCCTGATCCCCCTCCCGCCCTTAGAACCCCCCTCAATTTATTTAACCCCGAATCCCAGCCCCCTCGGTCCCAGCCCAGAGCACCCTCCTGCATCTCAAACTCCTCATCCCTAGCCCCACCCCAGAGCCCGCACCCCAGCCCCAATTTGTGAGCATTCATGGCCCTCCATATAATTTCTATTCCCCGATGTGGCCCTCGGGCCAAAAACTTTGCTCACCCCCGATCTAGACCATCCCAGACTGGTGTTTGTCTAACCTGCTCTTAAAAATCCCCAAATTCCACAACCTCCCTAGGCAATTTATTCCAGTGCTTAACTACCCTGACAGTTAGGAAATTTTTCCTAATGTCCACCGTAAACCACCCTTGCTGCAATTTACGCCCATTGCTTCTTGTCCTATCCTCAGAGGTTAAGAACAACAGTTTTTCTCCCTCCTCCTTTTAACCTTTTATGTACTTAAAACCTGTTATCATGCCCCCTCTCAGTCTTCTCTTCTTCAGACTAAACAAACCCAATTTTTTCAGTCTTCCCTCATAGGTAATGTTTTCTAGTCCTTTAATCTTTTTTGTTGTTGTTTTCTGGACTCTCTCCAATTTGTCCACTTCTTTCCTGAAATATGGCACTCAGAACTGGACACAATACTCCAGTTGAGGCCTAATCAGTGCGGAGTAGAACTGAAGAATTACTTCTCGTGTCTTGCTTACAATGCTCCTGCTAATGCATTCCAGAATGATGTTTGCTTATTTTGCAACAGCGTTACACTGTTGACTCATATTTAGCTAATTGAACTAACCTTGTTATCTCTAGCCTGACTCACTCTTGCTTGCATATTTATACCTACCTCTGGAAATTTCCACTACATGCATCCGAAGAAGTGGGTATTCACCCACGAAAGCTCATATATGTCTGTTAGTCTATAAGGTGCCACAGGACTCTTTGCTGCTTTTACAGATCCAGACTAACACGGCCACCCCTTTGATATTTAACTTGTGATCCACTATGACCCCCAGATCCCTTTTCGCAGTACTCCTTCCTAGGCAGTCATTTCCCATTTTGTATGTGTGCAACAGATTGTTCCTTCCTAAGTGGAGTACTTTGCATTTGTCCTTACTGAATTTCATCCTATTTACTTCAAACCATTTCTCCAGTTTGTCCAAATCATTTTGAATTTTAATACTATCCTCCAAAGGACTTGCAACCCCTCCCAGCTTGGTATCGTCCACAAACTTTATAGGTGTACACTCTATGCCACTCTAAGCCATTATCTAAATTATTGATGAAGATATTGAACAGAAACAGACCCAGAACAGATCCCTGCGGGACCCCACTCGTTATGCCCTTCCAGCACGACTGTGAACCACTGATAACTACTCTCTGGGACCGATTTTCCAACCAGTTGTGCACCCACCTTATAGTAGCTCCATCTAGGGTGTATTTCCCTAGTTTGTTTATGAGAAGGTCATACGAGACAGTATCAAAAGCCTTACTAAAGTCAAGATATACCACATCTACCGCTTTCCCCCATCCACAAGGCTTGTTACTCCTTCAAAGAAAGCTATCCAGTTGGTTTGACACGATTTGTTCTTGACAAATCCATGCTGACTGTTATTTATCACATTATTATCTTCTAGGTGTTTGCAAATTGATTGCTTAATTATTTGCTCCATTATCTTTCCGGGTACAGAAGTTAAGCTGACTGGAAGGGACCTCAGGAGATCATCTAGTCCAAAGCAGGACTCTTGTAGACATAGGTTATAGAAAATATAGTAGCACTCACAGGAAGGAAACCTTGTCTGTAAATTGCGTACATACTTGATACATCAACTTTCTAATAGTAGTATCTCAATTTTTTTTTTTAACGATTTCTTTAACTTGGGGCAATTTATTCTTTTCCACTAAAAAGCTACCAGTAGCCTAGCGGCTACTAACAGTGGAAATTTTAATTCCAACAATTTGCAATATTTGCTTACAGATCACAATCCAGTACATTTTAATAATGGACATGTCTACCACATACACATAAAATCACCTGTTTCTGAACAATTTTTCCAACATTTATACCCACCCAGTCTGTCTTTTGTTTAATCTTACTGATATGAGGTACTACAAATCAGTCTTTCTGGCCCTCTTTTTTTCAAATCCGAGCCCACTCACCCAGGATTATTTGTCTACTCAGCTCCTTTTCTCATAAAATAATATACAGATATGATCATTTTGTTGTCAAAACTGATTAGATTTTTTTTTGTTTCTAATAAAACTTTGTGTATAGCAGTTTCTTTAGAAACTTGAAACATAGTGCCAAGGTACTGGTTCAGTTAAAGTTAGTTTTGATACACTGTTAAATTATCTAGTGCTTTGATAACATGTTTGTCACCTCCAAGCTGTGATGTATTAATGCTTTATGAAAACTCTTCTACAATAGGTGTATTTTTCTTCTCTAGGTTTGCCCAAGACCCTATGTGCCTGACATTTTCTTTGATCATCTCTTGTTCGCTAGCCTGAAAATACAGCTTTAAAAAGGATTCCAGACATATTTGATCTGCCAGAAAAAGCTGTTCCAAATGGACAATATGTCTATTACTAACACACCAACAAGTAATGATGCTTGTCTGAGCATTGTTCACAGCTTGATGTGCCATCGGCAAGGTGGAGAGAGTGAAACTTTTGCAAAACGAGCAATTGAAAGCTTAGTTAAAAAGCTAAAGGAGAAAAAAGATGAATTGGATTCTTTGATTACAGCTATAACTACAAATGGAGCTCATCCTAGTAAATGTGTTACGATACAGAGAACATTGGATGGAAGGCTTCAGGTTAGTCCAAATACAGACCCAGATATTTTTTCTACGTATGCTAGTTGAGTAGTAGCAAAAGTGGGTGTAATAGGCTTGGTGTGCACCAAAGAGGAAGATTTGCTCTATGGCATAATTTTCCCCACCGTGGAGGCGATGGAAACCCATGTGCAAACATAGTTTGTTGGGTTTGCCCCTATAACATTTACCATTTTTCTACAAATACCTCTGTTTTTTCAAATGTACATGCCACAAGTTACATAGAAAGACAGGCCTGGTCCCCACTAAGCCCCCACTTCGGACTAAGGTACGCAAATTCAGCTACGTTAATAACGTAGCTGAATTCGAAGTACCTTAGTCCGAACTTACCGCGGGTCCAGACGCGGCAGGAAGGCTCCCCCGTCGATGCCGCGTACTCCTCTCGGCGAGCTGGAGTACCGGCGTCGACAGCGAGCACTTCCGGGATCGGTTTATCGCGTCTTAACCAGACGCGATAAATTGATCCCAGAACATCGATTGCCTGCCGCTGGACCCTCCGGTAAGTGAAGGCGTACCCACAGTTTCACATCCTGCTAAGGTGTTAACTTTTTAATATAGAGATAAAATTCTACAGTTTCTCCCATAATTTTTATCTATAGACTTCTGGGAGGCTATGATTTGCAATTTCATATAACTTGTGAATTCCCACCACTTTTGTTGTGTTGGCCATTTTATTTCCAATATCGCCTGTCACATTCTTATATTTTCTCCTGGGAATAATCACATTAGTTTAAATATCCATTGGGATGTCTTTTTGGATTCTTTTTATTGGATCCAGAGTTTTGGAGGATAAGTATTTTTCTAAACATGGCAGGAGAAATTTTTAGTGAATGGTACCTGCTCAGTTCTGGCCAACCTTATTCTGTTAGTGGGAAATGAGTGAAAGTCATTTAAGAAAAAAAATTTTTTTTTTCTTAACTTTCACAGTCGACTTTTGTGTCTTTAACTTTCAGGTGGCTGGTCGTAAAGGGTTCCCTCACGTGATCTATGCTCGTCTTTGGAGATGGCCTGATCTTCACAAAAATGAACTCAAGCATGTTAAATATTGTCAGTATGCTTTTGACCTAAAATGTGACAGTGTCTGTGTGAATCCTTACCATTATGAGCGAGTAGTGTCACCTGGCATTGGTAAGTAGCCTGTCGATTAAAGAGGAACCGTGGAAGTAAAGTGTAAATATTTTTTCCTTATGTTCTAGAAAATGTAGACCTAAATAAAAATGTGAGTGCATAATGACATAGTTAAAGACCAAGTATATTTGGAATTACTTTTACCTTGTATTTAGTGGAAATAGTTACTGAAATTTAGCTTTGGAATAAACTTGACGCATAGGGATGAAATTTGCAGTTGCTGTTTCAGCTTTTCGGAACTGAATATCAAGTGGTATTTAGTTCATGTAAACTGTAGGGGAGTGATTTTAGATTGCATATTTCTGTGATATCTCAGCATAGTGTGTGTACTCACTAACCTCAAATTTCTGTTAGTTTGTGTATATGTTTACAGTGCCTCAAATGAATTCATAAGCTTGTGAATGCATTTCATGGTTTTTAAAGATTCCTTTTTCTTTTTAAAAGATCTTTCAGGACTGACATTGCAGAGTTCTGGTAAGTAGTTAATTGTTTATAATTGATAAAGATTTCTAAGTAAAAAGAACTAGATTGCATTTTAAATAGCATATTCACAAATGTTCTCACGTGCTGAGAGGGGGAGGGAAAGCAAGGATAGAAATGCACTTATTTCTCTAGTTAGGAGACCTTTCAAAATAGTGGTATGTGAAGCAATCTGGTGTGTGCATCAAAAAAGTTATAGCCTAAGCTTTCAACTCCCCTTTCATTGTTGCTCTAGTTTCACTCATTTGTAACTTTCCAAAGACTCTGATTTGGGATCAGAGCAAGCATGGAAAGTTACAAGCCAAAAAAGTTTTTGGTTTTTGTTTGAACAGAATAAGTTTGGCAGTATAATATATTTACCACCTGAGTTAGATGATAGGAGGAAAATAGACTTTTCCTGTGTAAAATAGTATTAAAAACTAAGACTGCACAACTAATTCAAACATCTGAACTCTAACTTCAGACTTGTGGCAAGTGTGCTGGAGAATAATCAAATCGGTAAAATGGTGCGGGGGGGGTGGTGGAAGTATATTGAAAACTTGGAAACAGTTAAACATTTACTTCCAGGTATACACAGAGAAGGAACATGACAGGGTTTTCGTTACTTCTGTAACTGTAATGTGTATGCAACTGATGCACGGAAACTAGGGTTTTTCTTCCCTCTGAAAGGATAGATGTGGTGGGATTTTTTGTTGGTTCAAATGCCTGGAAGTCTTGGGTATAAACTTTAAAAAGAAAAAAAAAAATCAAATCAAATTGCTAAACTTTACAAATTTGAACTTTCAATAGACTAGAGTCCAGGCCAGTTTGCTTTCTACTGCAGGAGTAGAAGCAATTGAAAATTGATTTATGTGCACAGTATCAAGTTTGTACCAAATTTTATAGTATAGTTACTAAATACATGATATGTATTGGTTACATAAGTATATTTTTGTGCTGCTATCTCACTACGGATATGCAACTGATAGAGAACAAAAGGAAAATATTTTAATATCCTTTGACATTTCCTAAACCAAAAACAAACATGGAATTAAACTAAAATTTTTACATTGCATTAAAACATTCAATACAGAATGCAAAAGTTAGTGTTTGTATTATTGTAACTCACCCCACTAGCCACAGAGAATATTTTGGACTAGTAGTTGTTCAATATGAAGTTAAATCTGTAGTGCCTTGCATGCACATGCACACTTCCAATGGGAGTTGCATAAAAGTAGCTCGAGAGCAAGGCTTTTTCTTATGTGCAGTGTTGATGAATTAAGTTTATTGTGAGATATTGCGTGTTTAAAGTTGTAACTTCAATATTGCATTAATGTAAGTTAAAGTGCTTGACGGATAGTGCATTTCCACTTTCTCACCCCCTCCAGCCATACTCTAATGAACAGAAACCAGCATGGTGTTAGTTCCTAAATTATGCATATTCTAAATTGCTATTTCAGAGGCAGCAAATGGAGCTCACCGTTCTTTGGTGTGTTATGCTCTTTACACTTCTCAGCTACTGGATGAATTGTTTATTTATCTGTAAACTAGAGAACATGTCCCCCAATGTTGTAACAAGGTCTGTGTAGGTCCAAGAATGCAGCTTTAATAGTGTTGTAATTGTTTGGAAATGGAGCTGTTCCATGTATTTACTTATAAATTAGTAAAATACACATGCATGCTTAAGGAGTTAAACCTTTATTTCTTCATAGCTCCATCAAGTATGTTGGTGAAAGATGAATATGTTCATGACTTCGAGGGACAGTCATTATCTACAGCTGAAGGCCATTCGGTCCAGACCATCCAGCATCCACCAAGTAACAGGGCTTCTACTGAGACTTACAGCACCCCAGCTATGTTAGCTCCTACTGAGTCTAGCACTACCAGCACCACTAACTTTCCCAACATTCCTGTGGCTTCCACAAGTAAGGAACTTAGATTATCTGGAATATAAAATCTGAATATTTGAATGGCACAACCATTTGATCTTCTCTAAAGTGGACATTGCATAGGAAACTTGCTTTTACTTTTATCAAAGTAAATAACACAAAGTGAAGTATTAGTGTATTCCAAACCCAGGTGGCCTGTTGATCTCCGATGTTAAAATGAGATTTTACTTGGAGCCTAGAATTGAATCCGTTTTTTCTATTAAGCCCCCCTCCCCCCAACTATTATGCTTACTGAGTTTTCTAAACTATAAAAAACTGATATACACTTCTTGAGAAACCCTTACAAACACTGTTCATTGTTGTGTTGTTTAAGTTATTGACCCCAGTATTGAACAACTGGCGTGGGAATGGAAAATTTCAGTATCCCATTAAATCAGCAGGAGGGATAATAAAACTGGATATATGAAGAAGTATTATCAACCTGTGTACAGAACAGTAGTTCTTAAACTTTCTAAAGCTGAGAGAACACCACCTCTTCTAACTTTTTTTGAAAAAAATAATTGGACCACTTGAAAAATAAGCCTGTAAAAATTGCAGACTCTCTTAAAATCCTCATTAACACGTTGGGATGCCATATCTAATTTTTTCTTAAACATTTTTTGTGTATTTAGCTGTGTGGAAGTGCTCAATTCAATCAGTTATCTCATAGCCCTAGAAAATCCTCTGTACTCAGATCAGGGAGTAGCAGTATGCAAAGATCCTCATGCTACCTCGGCAACATCCCTCATTCCTTGCCTAGAGAAACCATTTGTATTTTGGGTTTTGTATTGCTCCCATCACCATAGTATCATATTGCTCTAGGGGTGTGAAGATAATTTAGTCTCCATTTTCTTTCAGTCTTTGATGCCTCTAGTAAGTCCTTGGAAATCTTATTGAAAATAAGTGTTTCTGGGGCTGAATGAAGCATGTTGCTTTTTCTGTATCTTTCAAGTGAAGCCTTTAGCTTCTTCTCTCTTTTCCCTATATCGAAAATATCCAAAACAAAACATGAGTAAAACAAAGATATGTTTTTGTGTCAGCAAATAAAAATGTGCAGAGCAATCCCAGTCATAAGATATTAAACAAAGTATTCTGTCAGAATAGAAGCAAAATTAGCTAATGCTAAAAGTATCTTACTTGCAGCTTTCTAAGGTTCTTTCCTGAAATAAATATATCCTTAAATTATAGCAGCTTTATTATAATAGCCTTGATAACTGGGATGTGTTTTCCTCAGTAGGATTATGCAGTTTCCCTCTTCTAATAAAATTGTGGAATATTTATGAATGGGAAGTATGTTCTTTTAACAGGTCAGCCAACCAGTATATTGACAGGTAGCCATAGTGATGGACTCTTACAGATTGCTTCAGGGCCTCAGCCAGGAACGCAGCAGAATGGGTTTACAGCTCAGCCAGCTACTTACCATCACAGTGAGTATACAGATCAATGCATTCTTTTTAGTTTTTTTAAAATCCATTAATAAATATTCAGGAGAAATTATAAAAAAAAAAAAAATAGAAATGACATGGGTAAGCTCCCTTAAATGCGAAGTAGCCCAGTCCTGTTTTTCTTCTTTTAGATAGTACAACAACTTGGACTGGAAGTCGAACGGCAGCCTACACACCTACTATACCTCACCACCAGAATGGACATCTTCAGCATCACCCACCTATGCCCCATCCTGGACATTACTGTAAGCATTTGTGGATTTTCAAATAGCTATACTTTTTATGCTGTCATTGTAGGATAATGGCAGAATCTCTCTCGTGAGCTTTCCCCCCACAAGTGTAAATTCTGTTAATTATAAAACTATAATTACTGTGTATTGTATTCTGACAATTAAATACAAAAGCTCCATGAGAGTTGGTGCACTGTACTTTGCGCTGCATCAAAACAGACGAGCAGATTAAAATTTTAGTTGTGTTTATAATGGCAGCATCCAGTTTTGCAGTTAAAAACCTGTCTGTATTTCCCTCTTCAGCCTCTGTTTATAGAACTTTATAATTTGGCTGTAAATACTTCATTTGACCTTAAGAGTGTTTGTCCAAAAGTAGATTTTGAAATAATATTTGGCCTTTTTTGGTTCAAGTTCCTGTTTCAGATCCTTTAGAAACATATTAGAGTAAAGTCTCATTTTCTTAACAACTTACAGTACTTAGACAGGCATTTCTTTTAAAGTGTAATTTATGTGCATTAAAATTTAAAAATATTGTAAAAGTTAAAAATAATTGCTGACTGGTCCCACTACAACCCAATTCATGGGAATATTTGGCACATACATTTGCACTTGCTACAAAACAAACCTGAAAATGGATATTTTTAAAGATTCCTCGTTAGCTCTTGGTCTCAAGGCAAAATAGATTGATTTTTGTTTTTCCATGTTGTAATCTAGGAGGTTTGAATGAGATCAGTGGAACCTAAAAGTATAGCAGATTAGATAGTTTATCTAAGAGCAAGGAGTGTGGTAAGAAAAGAACAAAAATTAAAATTAATTTTGCCTGTCCTTCTTTATTATGGAATTCAGTAATCTCTAAACACTGGGATCATTCTGGATTTCTTATTATTGTATTTATAAATTATTCTATTTGCAGTGGTTATGCTCTGCACTTTATTCCTGAGGGGGAGATAAAATCAATTATTGCAATAAATTACTTTGGCAGTTTTCCTGTATCAACAAAGCATATTTTAGACTCTGTTATTAAGTTTTATATTACTCCCTTCTACCTGGTTCCCACTCATTCTCCATCTTATTTATCTGAAGTACTGGAGTTCAAAAATACTTCGGGTGCTCAAGTTACTCATAAATGTTTTCAATATTTAGTTGGCTTTCTAATTTAATACTTTGACTTTTCTAAAAATGGATGGTGGTACTCCTGGGCTCTCTCCTTGGCCTCCTGCTCCTCTCACTTTGGGCAACATCATTCATTGACATATACCAACTTTGTCATCTTCTCCCAGAAGCCATTGTGCCTTTGTCCACGATGCATATCCCGAACTCATCTGTAAGACGGCACATTTAATCCCTTCTAAAAATGTACTTCTGCTGTGCTGCCTATGAGGAGCATAGCTAATTTATAATAAAAATTAAAACAAATTATTAAGTTAACTATGCTTTGTCAAGACTAAGCTCTCTGCTGACCTCTGTTTTTAGAATGAACTTCTCAGGGCTAGGACCATACCTTCTTCTCTTCTCTGTTTGGAAAGTGCCTAGCACATTGTGGACTCTACCAAAACAAAATACTCAGAAATCCAGAAATCTGTATTTTCATGTAAAATAAACTTCATGCTTTTTTTTTTTTTTTTTTTTTAAAAGGGCCAGTTCACAATGAACTTGCATTCCAGCCTCCTATATCAAATCATCCTGGTAAGTGCATGCTTCTGAAGAGTTGTTCAAAGTATAATGGAAAATTAAATTTATTCCATATGGGCCTGATCCAAAGCCGTGTATCACCTACTTCAAAAGCTGTGCCAAGCATATGTTAGGAAGAAATAATACATTTTGAGATATAAAAATCATTTTTTTTCTCTTTTAATTTTTCCTAAGTTTAAGCAATTGGTGGAATCTAAGCAGGTAAAGTTTTGGTGTGAAACCTAGAAAACTAGCCAACTTGCAGATGCAAGGTTGTATGCTAACGTTACAATAATACAGTTTGTTCCATCACACAGGTTACATCATTTGTATGATTTAAACAGTAATTTATTTTTTTTATTCATTGGCCTCTACCACTGAAAGGAAAACTGGCAATGACTGAAAGCTGAATTTAACTGGTGATAAGACAGCAATGTTAATTATAAAAATATGATTTTTTATATAATCTACACTCTTCATAATTAAGTATTGTTTCATAAACATAAGTCTGAAATACTTTTTTCCTTAAGGGTTTTTGTAAAAACTGGAAACCTTTGTGTCCTATTATGGTAAAAAACAGTATTTCTCCTAGTATTTGCAGTGATTCTGTCTTAGTACAGGTTGATTTTTAGGAAATTATCTAGCTGTATATAAAAAGTATAATTAATATGCAAATTCATTGATACTGATGTGCAGTTAGAATAATTAAGTGCAATTGCAAGCTTAAGTTACCATGACCTCATTCCTGCCCAGGTGTTCTGTTCCATCTCTAATGTGCAAAACCTTTACTAGTAAATGCTACATAAAAATTTGAAAGCTGGAGGCAATTTTGTGCTCATTTAAGCTCACTACTGACTTCTTACAGATATATAAAAAATACATGCACGCACTGTTGAAAATTAAATTCCAAGTACAAATGGCAAAAGTTCTAAACCGTTGTCTCTCAGGGTTTTGCTGGATTTTTACTGGCACATTTCAGTCAGTTCTTTGTCGTCTTCTCTAGCTCCGGAGTACTGGTGTTCAATTGCTTACTTTGAAATGGATGTGCAGGTTGGGGAGACATTTAAAGTCCCTTCAAGTTGTCCAGTTGTTACTGTTGATGGATATGTAGACCCTTCTGGAGGAGACCGCTTTTGCCTGGGCCAGCTTTCTAATGTACACAGAACAGAAGCCATTGAAAGAGCAAGGTATTTTGTATGTCTTCTGGAACGCCAGACTTCGGTTGTATTTTATATTTATTGTTCAAGCTTTTGGTATATACCTTCCTTTTGAAGGTATAAGTGCCGTTATGTACATTCTGATTAATAAGTTACTACAGCATGTATCTTCCTGGGCCTTTGGGTTCACACTTCAGGTATGTTCATGCATCTGAGCAGTGCATCAGTGGCCTAGGAGTGTGCCCCTGATGTGGCATATTGCATTTGTTGGTTTATATAATTGTGTTTGAAAGTTGTCATAATTTTAAGAACAGTTTGTGTCCTTGTGCTTGGGGAGAGAAAATTTAATTTATTGAGGGTAAGGGCAAAGATTAGACTAAGTGAAGCACACAGGTTCTTTAGAGCGTCATAGGCAAATTGAAAAAAGATATTTGTTTTTCATTCTCACCTCAAGTTTTGGTGAAGGAGCAGAAAAAGGACTTCAGGAACTCTTTTGATAGTGATTAAACTCCTTTTCCCACGAAACAAACAGGAATACAACAGGACTAAAATAATTCCAAGTGGTAATAGTTAATTATCTTAAAATATGGTGCATGTTTGTGACATCACCAAGAGGTCATGTTGCTGTTTTGGAGCATTGCTTTAAAAGATGTGTAGAATGCTATTCTCTAAAGCAGGACTGTACACTTGGATGACTTTAGAAGAGCTCTGTGTGGTCTCTTTCACCAACAGAAGGTGGGCCAGGAAAAGATTCTACCTCACTCATTTTGTTTCTCTCATGTTTTAATACCGCACAGCTACAGCAATGCTGCAAACAATTTAGGACACTTGTCAGTGTGGATTCTTATTCTGCTGAAATAGTAGGCCCAAGTGTTGTGTTTGCTCAGATACAGTTTTGGAATGCAGGATCTATGTCTCCAATTACTTTAAATGTTCCTTGACCTACATTGCCTATCCATGCTGCTACTCCCATAAAGTTAATGTTACATGTACAATGCAGTGTACTCATTATACAGTGATATACCTTCATGTTTTGTTGCATAGCTTGCAGTAAACTGCTGCTGCTAAGACTTCAACAATCCCAATTCTTTGAAAAATTAGTAAATTATTCACCTTCTAGGTAAACTATTTTGCAGCCTAGAATTTAGATTACGGTGTAGTGGACTGCTGAGAACTCTTAAGATTTGTGTATGGTTCATTTAACAAGGTTCTAATGTGTAGCTTGTCAACATAAGTACATTGGACCTTTTTCCCTTTTTAAGGTTGCACATAGGTAAAGGGGTGCAGTTGGAATGTAAAGGTGAAGGCGACGTGTGGGTTAGGTGCCTCAGTGACCATGCAGTCTTCGTCCAGAGTTACTACTTGGATAGAGAAGCAGGGCGTGCACCAGGAGATGCAGTTCACAAGATTTACCCAAGTGCATATATAAAGGTTGGTTTGAATATCCTGGATGACAATTGTAGAAAATAACAAATGAATTTGTTCCTTGTAACTGGCAAAGAAATTGTTTTATGAAGTGTTGAAAGAAATGTAAACCAAATAACCTAAATTATTTTTTTCCACTAAAACAAAAACTGTTTTAGCCTCTATTAGGCTAACTGGTGCCCAATGAAGTTTTGTTTATTTTATTGTTGATGAATGGCTTTTTAAATTGGCAGTGTTTATTTAGATGTTATGGAAGCAACCAGCCATTTCATAATTCTGTCACAAGCAATCTTAGCAGTGGTATTGCATTTTAACAGTTTTTGTTTAAATGAGTTAGTACAAAAAGTTGGTTACTCAAGCTTATAATATGGTCCAATTGTTTTTCTCATTTTGGAAAAAAAATATTTTGAAATGTAAATATTAAAATCTTGAAAAAATAGCTAACTTTTTAATAAAAGCATCGGCATGTAAATATTGAACCAATGAACCCACCAAAAGACAATATTTTTATACAAAATCATACATTTTTTTCTGACAGATTTCAGATTTAACCTACATTAAAACTATAATTTTCTTTACATACATCTCAGGGTAAAATGAGGTTTAAAACCAAACTACTTTGCTGGGCAACATACCAGGGCACTGGATTTCTTTTGCTCACTGTAAAAAACCCTCAGTCTCTGAGAGCAGAATTCTTGTGTATTTCAGTACCCTGTCTGATCATAAAAAAGCAGTGTGCCCACAAACTGAAACCTAGCTGTTCTAATTTGAGGCCTACCAGCTGTCAGTATTCTGCGTAAGTAAATTGCCATATTTCAACAAGGCTGTGACAAAAGCAGACAGGGACTCTCAAAGTTTAGGAGGACACATCTCTAATTTTTCATTTATATGCCTCGCTTTTTGAAATTAACTATTAAACTATGACCTTCTCCTGGATTTTGTCAATTTGTGACAGTCTTAGGCCCTGATCCTGCCATTTGATTCACACAAGTAGCCTATTTAGCGCACACAGATTCAATCAGGGCCTCAATGTGTCGGACTTTTTTGTATAGCTACTAGTGCTCAAATCTTAGAGTCTGTAAAAACAACGGATAGAATTTTTGACCCCTATGTGTTCTAGAAATAAAAAATCCGTTGGTAAAAGCTTGCCTGTGTCTAGGGAGACTAACTCTGGTGTTATGATTTTTAATTTCTCTTATACATAACAGCAATGATAGCATTGGCTCTTATGAACTCTTTCCCTCAGTGGTTAAGATAAATCTATGTAATGCAGGACTTATATTTTTTTTTAAGGTGTTTGATTTACGCCAATGTCATCGTCAGATGCAGCAGCAGGCTGCCACTGCACAAGCTGCAGCCGCTGCCCAGGCTGCAGCAGTAGCTGGAAACATCCCTGGACCAGGATCAGTAGGTGGAATAGCCCCAGCGATCAGTAAGTACATTAAGTAATTTCTTTGCTCTTTTTAAGGAAAAACACCCTAGAGTGAATGGGGACCATATTATCTCTCTGCTTATTCACACTTCAGACTTACTCTTATTTGTCAAGTAAATAAAGCACCTATTTCTGTAGCTTCTCTGCACGCGAAGCTCCCATTGCGAAGTCTGTGGGAATTCCGGATGTGAACGTGGCTGCAGAATTTGTCTCTATAAAAGGAGTGTGACAAAGTATGCTGCTTCTGAGGCACAAAGGTCAAACAGTACAACTACTTTCCTCAAAATGAAATTGTATCTCCACCTCCTAAAACAGAGCTTGAAAAATTTCCCAGAGAGAACTAAATGTACTAGTCAGCTGCAAAAAAATGGGGAAGGGGTGAGAGACTGGGGCCCATCAGTGAGGTCTAGGGGAAACCGCCATTTAAGAAGCTTGTTTTGGAGGAAGGTGCTGGGATCTGTCACTGAGCTTGCCCTGTATTTTGCTAAGAGGAAAGATTTTTATTTTAAAATAGGTGCCCAAGTTTAGGCTCCTAAGTCCATATTTAGGCACCTAAATAAGTAGCCAGACTTTGAAAATGCTGGACGCTTACTTAAGCACATCAGTCTTCTCTAGCTTCTGTCTTGCTGTTGGTAAGTAGATATTTCAAGCCATTTCACAGAACATTGAAAATGTTGTGGCCAAAATAATTTAACTTGTTAATATTAACAGAAAGCACCAGTCCTATTTAATGATCACTTGCCATATTCATCTTTTCTTCTGTTTCATTAAACATGAACAAAACAATATAAAAATAAACAGAATAATTTGGGTATGGTGTTTGTTGTTTGTTTTATTTAAATATGGAGTACATTTTTTGTCTTTTTTAAAACAGAAAAAATCTTCCTTGAGAAGGCAACCTGTAGTCTGTACCAGCTTTACGCTGTTGGGAAATGTTTATTGCGACGCTAAATTCACTGAAATAGAGGTTTAAAATGGAAATACAAACCGTTCTCATTAATAGCACATTTCAAATGACAATTATGGCTTTAGGCCCCTCTCTACAAATATTTTAAAGAAATCATGTTAGCAGCAAATAAACTGCAGTAGATGTTGGAGGCAACAGAGGGTCCTGTGGCACCTTTAAGACTAACAGAAGTAAAGCTTTTGTGGGTAAGAACCTCACTTCTTCAGATGCAAGTAATGGAAATCTCCAGAGGCAGGTATAAATCAGTATGGATTCACAGCCATTCAGTCTTTGTTTAATCCTGATCTGATGGTGTCAAATTTGCAAATGAACTGGAGCTCAGCAGTTTCTCAAGAGAAACTTGAGAAACTGAATGGCTATCCAACTACAGAAGCAGTTTCTCCTCCCTTGGTGTTCACACCTCAACTGCTAGCAGAGCACCTCACCCTCCCTGATTGAACTAACCTCGTTATCTCCATACTGATTTATACCTGCCTCTGGAGATTTCCATTACTTGCATCTGAAGAAGTGAGGTTCTTACCCACGAAAGCTTATGCTCCCAGTACTTCTGTTAGTCTCAAAGGTGCCACAGGACCCTCTGTTGCTTTTCATCTGAAGAAGTGAGGTTCTTACCCACGAAAGCTTCACTTCTGTTAGTCTTAAAGGTGCCACAGGACCCTCTGTTGCTTTTTACAGATTCAGACTAACACGGCTACCCCTCTGATAGATGTTGGTGGTTTCCCAACATCATTTGTACAGTCCTATTAGGTTATCACGTTGAAGTGGAAAACTGAGATTGGCTCCATACATATGCTTGTACATAGAAGCTTCATCTGGATAAATTACATATACAAAATTGGAAGTCCTTTTTGTTTAATTTGGATTCGTGTCTTTTGGGCCATTTTGAATCAAGATGGCACAGCTGTATATTGGATTGTCAGTACTTTCTCATAAGGCTGACCAGTCTACTGTTCACTTAATTCCAGACGTAAGTATTTCTAGCTGTACTTAACTTTCTGAAATAGGCTTTTAAGACTGGCTTGCATCACATAACTGTTTTCAGGCTAATTGGTTGTATCTGATCGCTTATACAGGTTTACAAGGATACATAGTCACATAAATCAAAAAGTAGAGTTGGAAAACCTATGTATCTGTAGCGCAAATCTATAAATGTTGATTGGCATGGTTTGTGGAGAGGGGAGAACTGTTCATGGTGGAACAGCTGAGCAAACGGGTTACTATGTAGAATTGGCTAGGTGTTGCGTAAAACTGGCATGTCTGAGGCAACTAAATACACATGAACACTTATTCAAAACCTCTTATTTAGGTTTGTCAGCTGCTGCTGGAATCGGTGTAGATGATCTTCGACGCTTATGCATACTCAGGATGAGTTTTGTGAAAGGTTGGGGACCTGATTACCCAAGACAGAGCATCAAAGAAACACCCTGTTGGATTGAAATTCATTTACACCGGGCCCTCCAGCTTCTAGATGAAGTACTTCATACCATGCCTATTGCAGACCCCCAACCTCTGGACTGAGATCCCTCTGCGCACTGCTGTGGGCCATTATATTGTCGGGATGGTGGATTGTAAAATACAATTCTGTTTATAACCTGAAGATATATTTTACCTTTGTTCTGCCTAATCTTTTAAAACCAGGTTTTAAAAATGTGTTTGCCTTCTTGCCCTTAGCAGAAAGAAACTGAACATGCAGAAATTGGATTTCAGGTTACTTTTTCAGAACTTTACTGTCACAACAGGTGGCTCAGGGTTTAAAGTAAAGCCCATATGGATACTTTCAAAGGGATTGAACACAGTACTGGTAACTTTGATCTGCTCTATTATGGCCACTTGCTGATAAGCCTCATGAGACCCTTTTGTATGCAGAATACATATATATTTATATCTGAAAATTCTTTCTAATCACCATAAACATTTACCTTAAAACAACTTCAAAGTTACTGAAATCTTGCATTTAATTCTTTTAGGGAACAAATCATTAGCAACAGAGATTGCTTTATCTTGATGAATATCTTGCTGTGATTTTCCAGATTGAAGGGTACAAACTGCCAAAAATGAGGAATATGTTGTTGGGAATAATTAAAAATAGCCTGGAAAAAGAAATGTTTCTTTTCCTTTACTATATTTTAAAAGGATGTCTTAGATTTTTATTTATATAGGCACACAATTTTTAAAACACTAACAGGAGTGGATACTTTCAGTGCTGGCACTCAGTTTAAATATAACATGAAATATCCAATCTGCAAAATTGCCAATTAAATGACATAATGAATATCCTAATGGCAGGAACATATTTTCATAACTACTGCTGACTTCTGTGATCTAAATACAAAGGAAAAAAAGTCAGACTTAGCATTTGTCTAAAATGGGTAGCTTGATTGTTTATACTTAATTTGAAAAGTGATAACTTGCATATGCCATTAAATCACGTATATTATGACATCAGTATTTAGGATCCAGTTTTTGTATCTGTTCACCATTTCCACTCAGGGCAAGATGACAAACTTGTTTTTATACCTCTTGGTTATTTTAAGTCTGATGCCATCAATGACCTCATCAATTGGCAACGACTTTGTATAGAGAATTTAAAGTAGAAAAACTTGCAAATGTATTGACTGTACGACAGTTACAATATGTATGCTTTCTCTCTAGTTAATAGTATAAATAAAATTCTGAAAACCCCAGTTTATACAATTGTATTTTGTTTGCTTATATTAAATATTTTTTCTTCTCTTTGAGTCCACTAATCTAGAGTGAGTGGTCACTTTCCCTTGAAAGATCATCAGCAGCCAATAGCATTAAGATTTATGGAACTTCCACCCTAAATTTAGATTTTTTTTCATGATGGCTCTTCTAGCTTTTCTTTCTTTTCTGTACTTGTTGAGATGTAGCAAGAGGAGTTGTTTCTTAGCGACTGGGCATGGCATTTGTGCGGGGAATTGGAACTTGAAGAAATGGCCCAGAACTACGGAGTGCAAATCCAGTGCTGCATTCAAACACTGTTAATTCAGTCTGCCTGCATTGTTGTGTTGAGCCAATCTAATAGAACAGTTCCAGCAGGTAACACAATAAGAAACAGTCTTGAAACAGATTATTCAAGGGTTTTTTTTTTTGGCTTGTTTTTTGCCAAATTCCTTGCATCAAATCAAGAATCTGCAGAGGACTGTGATAGCCTTTAGATAGAGCCCTTTTCATCCATAGATCTCACACTGCTTTAGAAAAGAGGTCAGCGGTTGTCATTCCCATTTTATAGATGAGCACACAAGTCAAATAACTTGCCCAAATTAGTGACAGCTGGGGTGTTTTTCTTAGGTGGTTGGATGTTTCTAACCACTTAGTCAAAGATCCTGACTCATCCAAAAAACAAACAAACAAAACTTTCTCCCAGAGACCTTTTTTTTTTTTTTTCTGTGGGTGGAACTAGTGAAGCCTGACCACAGGCTCTTCTTATCCATCTGGCTGTTGAATTATCTGCTGTGCTCTTAATCCTGGATTCTTGGTTCCTAACCACTTGGAAAATGTACCAACTTTTGACAAGTTAATTGTTGAGGGCAGTTTGCATGAACTGGATTCCGTGTGGCTTCCCTGTGAAGAATTATGCATCTCTTAAAGGCACTCCTCATTTCAGTTTATAATTGTTGATCTTTGCACAGCTACATTGAAGAAATCCTCCAGAACTTTGCATATACTTGAGTCCCCAAGCTTTTTGCCAGCTTGATGGTGCACTGCAAGATTCCCTCTACCTGATTTAAAATAAACCAAATCAAATACTTTATTGTGGCCTGAAAGGAATCAACAGATTAGGCTGTATATTCAGAGGCATCACAAACAGGAGCAATGATCTCTCCCTTCAATTCTTGTAAACAGCATCTGAAATACTGTGTTCAGATTCAGGCAAACCGGAGAGTATTCAGATTAGAGCAACAAATTCAGATGACTAAAGGATTAACCAAAAGTACAAATTCCAGGTTTATAATCGGGAAAAATTTCCTGCCAGGTGTGTTAGAGAGTGAAACTGTGGGTGGATGCCTCATCCTGGAGACACTTAAAACAAATAAGAACAGTCTTGAGCGGGGATGGACTAGAGCAGCAGTTCCCAAACTCTTTTGGCTGCAACTCCCTTTCAGATATTCATGTCCCATGTGTACTCTCCTCTTTCTAAAAGGCAGTATTTCTGTTGATGCCTGGAGTCTAGAAGCCCATCCCAGCTGGGGCACTCTGCAGCTCCTAGGCCAGTGAGCATCTTCTGTCCAGAATATGTGCCGGGGGGGGCAGTCTCAACAGGACACACAGCTGGGCTGCACCCCTCTCCTCATACCTCTATCCCTGCAATCCCCTAGAATCACTCTCAGGCTGCAGACTCTTCTGGTCGTGGCATGATTCCCAGTATGCATGTGGAAGAGCCTGAATGGGCAGGTGGAACTACCTCCCAAGGGGGTGCATGGACATGGTCTCTGGAGAGATGAGCAGGCTGAAATATGCCTCCACCTCCTGTGCAGGGAGAGGCCATGCCCCATTACTTCTCATCCCTCCCTCCCTCGTTCTTCCGGCCTCCGAGCAGGAGCTGCAGATAGTGAGAGGACAGTCAGGTCCTTGCATCCCCTGATAACTAGGACCCTACTAAATTCACGGCCATGAAAAAACACATCAGGGACAATGAAATCTGGTCTCCCCCTGTGAAATCTTGTCTTGTGTCCTTTTACCCTATACTATACAGATTTCACGGGGGGAGATCAACGTTTCTCAATTTGGGGGTCCTGACCCTAAAGGGAGTTGCGGGGGGGGGGAGGGGAGAGGGGAGTTGTCGCAGTATTGCCACCTTTCTGCACTGCCTTCAGACCTGGGTGGCTGGAGAGCAGCAGTTGTTGGCTCTTATCCTGGATTCTTTTCAGAAAAGCACCGATACTAGAAGGCTTGGCACTCAATTGCCTTTAAAGTAGAATGGTTGGGATTATTTCCACCATATTTGGACTGCTTCTCCATGAAGCTTAAAATTGAAGTTTAGTTTACTTCGGCCTCGTTCCCACTGGCATTAAAATGGTGGCATTTGGATGCCAAAGTTAGAGGATTTGGAGATAAACTGCCAATGAAATGATTTTTAAATGGTTCAAAAAACTGTTTAACAATTTTCTTTGCCAGTGTAAACTGGGGACACAATCCCCTTTGAACTCCTATTTAGGCTTTGTCTGCGCTGTGAACAAGGGGTGTGATTCCTTTGCTTGTGTACACATACGTTGGCTCCTGTTGAGGGAGCGTGAGTATAAATAGCAGCGTAGCCATTCGATAGCATAAGTAATGGCAGTGCAGGCCCAGCTGAGCCGTGTTGAGTACATACCCACCAGTTTCAGGCATGTTTATTCAGCATGACCAAACCATGCTTCTGCTGCCATGCTACACAGCTATTTAGAGTCGCACTAGCTTGATGAGAGCTAGCACAAGTGTGTGAGCATGAGAATCGCACCTCTTGCTCATAGTGTAGACATAACCTGCAAAACCATTTACTAGGCTTAGGCTTCAAATGATTCTTCTAGACTTGATTGGAAAAAGTTTCTAAGAATGATCTATCCATTTAGCTCCTTGCATGGCCCCCATCACGGCACTACCTCGTGGCTTTATCCTCTGAACACCCCTCTAAGGTTGGGAAGTACTATTTCCGTTTTTACAGATAGGGATATGAGGTACTGAGAGATGAAATGTCTGAGGTCACAAGGAAGTCTGTAGCAGAGGCAGGTATTGAACCTATGTCTGAGTTGTGCTCTTACTTTAACTGCAAGACTGTACTTCCTTAACAATTTATAAGATATCTATGCTTTGTCCACACTGGCTAGGCAAATATTATTTAAATTGTATTACCAGGACATTTTTAACTTTCAGTGCCAGTATGAATGGGATCTTTGCCTCTTCTTTGAACCCTTCAATTCTTATTGAATATGGAAAATGCTTTGTTTCTCCTGGCAAATTAGATGGCATGCCCTTTGGCATGGACTGGTCTCTTACGTGGCATTTCTACAGTATCACATACAGTGAGGTCCACTTTCTGAGTGGGACTTCTAGGCACTACTGTAATACAATTACTTAAAAAAAACCCAAGATAGTTCTTTCTTTAGATGGCATCCAGACTTTACTGGAGTCAAGAAATTTCCACTCCTTCTCCTGTGCTACTTAATTCCTATTCCTTCACACCGTGAGAGGGAGCACCTTGGGCGTAAAGTACTCTCAACATCCAAAGGAATTCTATTCATTTGGGTATGTTTTATTTTATAAACAAGACTTTGAAGAAAAACAGACGCTAAGAAGAGTTGTTTTGTTTGACCATGCTTGTTTCTGTGGTGTATGTATCTGGTGGTTTCTGTGTCCGGTGACAATTAAGGTCTCTTCTAGGAGATAGTCTCTGCCCCTAGAACAGTGGCATACAAGGTGGCCATCTGATCACTTTTGCATTCTTCTGAGGCACCATCTGCTGGATTCCTCTACCTCTGATGCAGCCAGTCAGCACATTGTCACTGAACATGGTACCTTCCTTGACATTCTCCATGAGACACCTCTACCCAGATGCTCCAAGATCTAGATTGGTGGACAGTGAGGTTGTAGAAAGAATACTTTGCCCTTTCATAGGGTGTTACCTTTTCAAAGCACTTTGCAAACACTATCAAAGAGTTTATCTACCCAACATTTCTGAAGATCCGATCTGAGATATCCCATTTTATTCTGTCAATATTTTTACTGTGCATGTTCCTGCTGAGTTTCACAGGGATTTTGACTCTGCTTTTGAGTTGTCTGAAAACTTAAGTTGCGGAGCCCTGCTAACAGTAGGAATATAGTCTGGAAAATGCTGAGAGACTGGATACGGTTGGCTGCTAGTTACCTTATGCACATGTGAGAGTGCTTCATCATTCTGGAATTACAGGACTCAACATTTTGATGGTTAATGAATTCATCTAGTACTTTCTGGCTCCAGTACCTTTATCCCTCGTGTTTGATGAGTTTGGGAGCTCTAGTAAGCCAAGACACAACTGGATTGATTACTGTAAAGCATACAGAGCCCAAAATGCACCATGGAAGTTTTCTTTTGAGCACGAAAGCCTACTCTCCCACAGTATTCTTGCCGCCAAGTTAAAGTAGTATGGGCTGGATGAATGGACTGTAAGGTGGATAGAAAGCTGGCTAGATCGTCGGGCTCAACGGGTAGTGATCAATGGCTCCATGTCTAGTTGGCAGCCGGTTTCAAGCAGAGTACCCCAAGGGTCGGTCCTGGGGCCAGTTTTGTTTAATATCTTTATTAATGATCTGGAGGATGGTGTGGACTGCACTCTCAGCAAGTTTGCAGATGACACTAAACTAGGAGGCGTGGTAGATACACTAGAGGGTAGGGATCGGATACAGAGGGACCTAGACAAATTAGAGGATTGGGCCGAAAAAAACCTGATGAGGTTCAACAAGGACAAGTGCAGAGTCCTGCACTTAGGACGGAAGAATCCCATGCACTGCTACAGACTAGGGACCGAATGGCTAGGTAGCAGTTCTGCAGAAAAGGACCTAGGGGTCACAGTGGACGAGAAGCTGGATATGAGTCAACAGTGTGCTCTTGTTGCCAAGAAGGCTAACGGCATTTTGGGCTGTATAAGTAGGGGCATTGCCAGCAGATCAAGGAACGTGATCATTCCCCTTTATTTGACATTGGTGAGGCCTCATCTGGAATACTGTGTCCAGTTTTGGGCCCCACACTACAAGAAGGATGTGGAAAAATTGGAAAGAGTCCAGCGGAGGGCAACAAAAATGATTAGGGGTCTGGAGCACATGACTTATGAGGAGAGGCTGAGGGAACTGGGATTGTTTAGTCTCCAGAAGAGAAGAGTGAGGGGGGATTTGATAGCAGCCTTCAACTACCTGAAGGGGGGTTCCAAAGAGGATGGAGCTCGGCTGTTCTCAGTGGTGGCAGACGACAGAACAAGGAGCGATGGTCTCAAGTTGCAGTGGGGGAGGTCCAGGTTGGATATCAGGAAAAACTATTTCACTAGGAGTGTGGTGAAACACTGGAATGCGTTACCTAGGGAGGTGGTGGAGTCTCCTTCCTTGGAGGTTTTTAAGGCCTGGCTTGACAAAGCCCTGGCTGGGATGATTTAGCTGGGAATTGGTCCTGCTTTGAGCAGGGGGTTGGACTAGATGACCTCTTGAGGTCCCTTCCAACTCTGATATTCTATGATTCTATGAACAGTAATACGTGTAGCCATTGCCTTTTTGATAAATGGTCAACAGAATTCCCAGTAGTTCCTTCGTAGCTTATTGTACATTTTTCGCTAGACAGTTTGTGGATAATACACTGTAGTTAATTTTCCTGAAAATTCTGTAACAGAGTATGTTTTTGATTTAAAAAAAGGTAAAGATTCAAATCTTGGCTTCTTCGTTATTTTGTTCAGTGGACAGCTTCTATGCATTTTTTTTAATTGGCTGTCAATACTGAAAATTGAAGCAATGAGGGAGCCACCATTTAGCTAAGGTAGCCATTTTAGGCTGCATCACATTAAAGAATCCTGGCTTGGAGTGCATGTAGTTTAGTAATATATTTCTGCGAACTATTCTGCATTCTAGTATGATTCACAGTGTGGTAGGCACTGTCTGTACATGAGGACAACTAGGGCCTGTATAAGCACAGAAGTTGGACCAGTTTAACTTAACTTAAACTACTGGGTCTCTTGTGTGTGTGGACACACTTATATTGGATTAGAACTTGTTTTATTGGTTTAGATTATGCCTATAAAGTTTCTGACACAAGCTGAATATACATAAATTGAGTGTAAACCAGCTTTAGAGTGTGTACACAAGTTGCACCAGTTTAAATTGGTATAAAATCACACCTTTAATTATATCAGTATAATTCTGCTGATATAGTTTTTTGTTAACATTGTACCTTGAGTCTGCACACAAGGTCAAGGATAATTCCATAATCTTAATCTAAAATCATGGCAGTTTCTGAATTATTTTGTGTGCGAGAAGAACTTTAAACTGTGTGCTCTTTTTATTCTCTTTGCAAAATGCTTTCCTGGCTTGCCATTCCTCCCTCATCTTTGGCTTGGTGTCCTCCATGAGGACTTCCATCCCTACAAAATTAAGGGGCATAATGTATATGTAACATTTAATAGGAGTATTTCCTGGGATGGAAAAGTTGTGTAGGGGACATCTCAGTTGTGGCATCATTTTTAAATGCCTAATTCTGGGGTAGATGACCTTCCTTTTGCTTGCAAAAGACAGTCATGGAAAAGGGTAATTGTTATGGCGATGAGATTAGATGCATTTTCAAAACCCGAATAAAAGTTTGGAAAGTTTAGAATTTTAAATGTTTGGAATTGAACTGAACAGATGTTTGAAGACTTAAAGCTATGGAACAGTTTAATGGGAAGGGCAAAGAACTTTCCCTGTAAAGTTTATATTCTAATAGTCAATGCTTTTAGCTTTAGTCCTCTCACTGTTGTTCTTTATATAACTCGAGAAAACACAACTACTTGCTTCCACACGCAGATTATAAATGGAAGGAATGTTTTTCTGTCAAGACTTATAGATGTGTACAAGTTCCAGAATAGCAGCAGTGGGGCTACCATACAACAGAATGGCAGACAGCAGTGTTATGTTTTAGATGTTGGGAACTTTTAAAAACACATCTAATACCACATAAGTGTAAGTATGTACAGTTTGGTGGTCAAAATAAATATTGTCCTATTAAGTTACCAGTAATAAGTCAACAGCATTTATATGGAATAAAGAATACTAGCATAGACTTGTCGCTCTTGAAGAAAGACCTGCATTAACTGAGGAAGCCAAATAAACTTTTAAAAATAAAGGTCATATTAATGCAAATACATTGTTCTCTAAAGAGATGCAAGGACGCTTCATGCGTAACGCAGTATGTTAGTGGATGACAGGCCAGAAAGCTAATGCAAGTTTGTAATCCATTTTACAACAATTAAGATGTCCTTTGGCTGTTTTGCTTGGAACTTATTTCCCCCAGTTCCAGCCAGTAAACTGTTTATCATTCCGATCTGAGGTACTTTTTCTATGGCTTGTCAGTATTGAAACACATCCAGACTGAAATCCATTGTAATGAATGATGTTTTCTTGAGTGACATAACTGATTGTCATCTGTGTATTCCCAAGACCACAGTGACAGCTTCACTCATTTAAGCAGCAATCGTTCTTATTAAGCAGATGAAATCCAGAAACGTATAATTCCATTCTCAGCTCTTATTGGGCTGGTAACACTTGAACTGATATGCTAATGATGTTAGCGCTCAACTGTTTTGACAATAAGAGGATAACAGATGGACAGAGTGTATTCAAGGCTGTAATTGATTTTAGGGCGCCACCGACATTTAAACAGTTCATGAACGGCAGCAGAGTCCCATGAGTATGTTCAACTTTGCCTTTACACATCTGCCTCAAGTCCTTTGCAACAATTCATTCTTTTCTTTTACCTACTAAAAGTCTATAGGACTCCGTTGTAAATATCCTTTATCTTTCCCCTCTGTGTACATACCATTAATATATAATCTGACTATCTAAACTGTGGTTTGTATGTGTATTTTTACTGTGTGTGTGTGTGTGTGTGTGTATACACACACATAATAAAGAAGCTTATATACAATGTATAAATAATATAAAACCTAATAAAAAACATCTCCTTTTTCTGTCTGTGCAGTGCATCTAGTTATCATTCCAGAACAAGTCATCCCTAACGTCTGCAATTGCCACAAGGTATTTTTCCTCCAGCATTTCTAGTTCTAATTTGTCCTTTATTACACAGGGAAAGGGATCCTTTTTCCATACATCCCATCTGTTGTCCCTTTTATCATTTATCTTGTGCTGTGAACTACCTAAAGGATCACCAATAACTATTCTCTTTCTATCCCCATGGGTCAGTGTTTAGCCCTTACTATAGGGCTTACTCCTTTGCAAGAAGTCACTCATCCCCTATTTCCTAGTCTGAAAGGGGCAAATTGAATGACATCATCCAGGTTGATTAGACTTCTTAGAACTGGTAATGGATTCTTCTTTTGCCACTGAAGGGGGACACTGAGCTCTTGCTTCCTATATCACTGCTTCAATCTCTGATTTACATATCCAAGCTGTATCAGTTATTTTTAATTCTGACTGGGTAGTAGGAAATTGGATTCTCTTAAAGCAGTCTGCATCACTTAATTTTAAAGGGATGGTGCATAATTTCAACTATTAATTTTGGACCGGTCTTTAACTAGCTGTTCACGTAGCCCTAGATCCAAAGCCAGTTGAAATGAATGGGAGTCTTTCCGTAGACTTTAATGGCTATTGTATTAGGTTTTTTAATTTCTAGTTATCTAAACTTAGCATATTCATGGCTCCTTCTGAGAAACGAAATTGCCAGCTGCCTTTTATTTTCAATAAAATCAGTTTATGATAGATACATACTGATGGTAATAGAAACCCAGTCTTTTTAGCCACGGTAAGAAATTAAATCCTATTTCTATAATAGCAGCAGCAGCAGGAAAAAAGTGATTAAAAATGGTGAAGTGGAAAATTGATATTTGGATTGACATTTGAAACTGGAGCTTTGTCCTTCTGTTGCACATTTGTTACTGTTTTAACCATGTGTTGCTGAATGCAACAGCAGCTGGAGGATCTTAATCGAGTACGTTATATACATTTACCCCCAATCCCTCTGTTTCCTTGTAAATACATGTGTATTTGGAAAGAATTCCCTACTAATTAGTGTACCCAAACATCAAGCAGAGAGCCCTAAAGCATTATGATCTGGAAGAATGGGACCTGGGCTAGGATCTGAGTTCTAATTCTGGTTTTATCACCAAATCACACTGTGGCTTTGTGCAAGTCCCCCCCTCCCCCACCGCCTCAGTTTTTTCATCCCCAAAATGGGAAACGTACCTACCTAGCTATCTCCCAAGGGTGTTGTACGGATTAATTGTGTAGTGGCTTGTATATGTAAATCATGAAACAAATGTGAAGTGTTATTACTCTCCTACTAATATCACTATACTGTTATTGCTATTAGTGTCTTTCTTGTGCCAGTTGGCTGCATTATTACATCTGATTGAATGGGCAAGGCATGCAGAATTAGGTTTATTTCCGATGTCACACTTCCACTTAATTATCTTTACTCCAGGGTATCCTAATCGTTGCTTCACAGGGAGTATCATTAACTAAAGACTAGGAGCTGTGCTCTTTCCTTTGCACTAGAATGATATGCTATTACATGAATCCACTCTTTGGAAGCACTAGTTGTTTAAGAAGAATTTGAGAGTTCCCATTCAGAAATGTAATACTTAATGACTTTTTAAAAAGTATTATCCAGATATGCATTTCCAATAACTTCACAAGTCTATGGTCCACTTGAAAAGTGACGATTGGCTTCTACGAGTGATTATCTAAAGTTTCACAAGTATCTAGAATGGACTGATAGAGAGGAGGAAAAATAGTGATAGAAGTAACTTTCCCACCTATCAGAACAAACCCCTGGTGCTTGACAGTGCTTTTCCAGGCTGAAAAAAAAAATTCCACTCATCAGTCTGACCCCCAGCCTTACCAACACAGAATAGTCTTGACTAACGAAGCATGTGGCATCATTCTGGGGTAAAGGGCAACATGCTCCATTGAGATCCGATATTGATGAAGGTTCCAAGAATAATTGTCAAACCTCTCAAATATCTGTTCCTGAATCAGTATGTGACTGACTGTCTTCTCTCCAGATCAGGACTGGTTTCTAAATATCTCTAGATCCATTTGACTGCAAACGGAGGGGTCTCAAGTAAATAGTATGTGCTGTACTTTTCTTCAGTAAGATGGCTCAGCACCATCTAGTCAAGATGGAATAGGAAGTGTTTAGGAGCAAGTCTTGCTATATTCTAGAGCAAACTGTTGGAGATCCAGTTTAGCTAATACTTCTTCTAGGAATTAATGCAACTAAATGTGTTGAACATTCATTGCTAGTCACGCTATCTCAGATCAATGAGCTGAAAGATGGCCCACTGATTAGAGCATTAACCTGGGGTATGGGAGACCCAGTTCAATTCCTGCTGTACCATGGATGTCCTCGGTGATCTTGGGCAAGTCAAGTAAGCTTTCTCTACCTCCATTCCCTGCGTATAAAATGGGGATAAAAACACTGGTTAACCTTGCAGGGGTGCACGTCAAAGACAGGTGCTCAGATACTGTAATGATCTGTAACAAGCCTGGTCTACATTTAAAAATTAGATTGACCTAGCTACATCGCTCAGAGCTGTGAAAAATGTTCTGCCCTGAGCAGAGCACCACGGTTAGGTCAACCTAACCCCCAGTGTAGATGCGGCTAGATCAACAGAATAATTCTTCCATCGACCTAGCTCAGGGCCGGCAAACTTTTTGGCCTGAGAACTGCATCGGGTTTCAAAAATTGTATGGAGGGCTGGTTAGGGGAGGCTGTGCCTCCCCAAACAGGCAGGTGTGGCCCAGTCCTCGCCTCCTATCTGACCCCGCCCCCCCGCCCCGTACTTCTCGCCCTTGATGGCCCCCCGGGACTCCTGCCCCATCCAACCCCCCCGTTCCCTGATGGCTCCCATGGACCCTTGCCCCATCCATACACACACACCCCGCTCCCTGTCCCCTGACCGCCACCGGAACCCCTGCCCCCATTCAACTCCCCTGTTCCCCGCCCTCTGACCGCCCTGATCCCTAGCCCCCGACCACCCCCCAAACTCCCCTGCCGTCTATCCAGCCCCCCTCCCCGCTCCCTGCCCCCTTACCGCACTGCCTGGAGCACCGGTGGCTGACGGCACGGCTGCACCATGACAGACAGCCGTGCCGCCCGGCTGGAGCCAGCCACACCACCGCACAGCACAGAGCACCAGGTCAGGCCCTGGCTCTGCAGCTGCGCTGCCCCAGTAGCTCGCTGCCCCACCAACCAGAGCATTGCGCTGGTGGTGCAGTGAGCTGAGGCTGCGGGGGAGGGGGAACAGCAGGGGAGGGTCTGGGGACTAGCATCCCGGGCCAGGAAAAACGGTCCCGCGGGCCGTAGTTTGCCCACCTCTGACCTAGCTACTGCCTCTTGCAGAGGTGGATTAAGTACAGCGATGGGAAAAACCCCTCTATCTGTGTAGGAAATGTACATATTACAGTAGCAGTGCCTTAGCTTTGCTGCTGTAGCAGCTGTAATGCAGACAAGGCCTAAGTATCTTAGCCAGTAGAAAATATTTCTTTTAAATAAGCATATGTTCAAATAGTGGGTGTTTTAATTACCATTTTTTAAAATAACATCATTTGCCAGGATTGAGTCTGTGGTGAGAGTATTCACCAATTAATTGATTTCATGGAAAAATTAGTGAGTTTCTCCTCCCCTTCGATTTTCTTTGTTTTTTCATTCATAGAGTTTAAGGCTGGAAGGGACCATTCCATCATCTAGTCTGACCTCTGTATCACAAGCCATTCAATTTCACCCACTGACTACAGCTTGTCTTTGGCTGATCACGATCCCCACATCATAACCCCTCAGGGGGTTGCGAGGTTAAGGCCCCCAGTTTGAGACCCCTGTACTAGAGCTCCTGTAGAGCTGTTTGTTCACTATGACCACTTTTGTGTTTGGTGCAGTGAGGTGGATGTGGGATTGGTGAAGAAGCAGGACTCACCCCTTTGAAAAGATCTATTAAGGAAACCCCTGTTGGGGAGATAATCAATTAAAGACATCCAGGTTGGTGATTTTTGGTCAATGTCTGGCCTGTCTGAATAAAGCTGATATAGTTGATGATTCTGTTGTGGTCTAACTCTGAGACCAGCATGGATGATTCTGCAGGCCCAGTTTTGGCATGGCTGGTTCTGAGTGATCCAGCAAACTCATGCAGGTTAATAGGAATGCAGTTGGCTATGTGTGGGTTTTTGTTGAACATAAGAACAGTCATACTGGGTCAGACCAAATGTCCATCCAGCCCAGTATTCTGTCTACCGACAGTGGCCAATGCCAGGTGCCCCAGAGGGAGTGAACCTAATAGGTAATGATCAAGTGATCTCTCTCTCCTGCCATCCATATTCACCCTCTGACAAACAGAGGCTAGAGACACCATTCCTTACCCATCCTGGCTAATAGCCATTAATGGACTTAACCTCCATGAATTTATCTAGTTCTCTTTTAAACCCTGTTATAGTCCTAGCCTTCACAATCTCCTCAAGCAATGAGTTCCACAGGTTGACTGTGCGCTGTGTGAAGAAGAACTTGCTTTTACTTGTTTAAAATCTGCTGCCCATTAATTACATTTGGTGGCCCCTAGTTCTTATATTATGGGAACAAGTAAATAACTTTTCCTTATTCACTTTCTCCACACCACTCATGATTTTATATACCTCTATCATATCCCCCCTTAGTCTCCTCTTTTCCAAGCTGAAAAGTCCTAGTCTCTTTAATCTCTCCTCAGTTGGGACCCGTTCCAAACCTCTAATCATTTTAGTTGCCCTTCTCTGAACCTTTTCTAATGCCAGTATATCTCTTTTCAGATGAGGAGACCACATCTGTACGCAGTATTCAAGATGTGGGCGTACCATGGATTTATATAAGGGCAATAAGATATTCTCCATCTTATTCTCTATCCTTTTTTTAATGATTCCTAACATCCTGTTTGCTTTTTTGACTGCCGCTGCACACTGCGTGGACATCTTCAGAGAGCTATCCACGATGACTCCAAGATCTCTTTCCAGATTAGTTGTAGCTAAATTAGCCCCCATCATATTGTATGTATAGTTGGGGTTATTTTTTTTTCCAATGTGCATTACTTTACATTTATCCACATTAAATTTCATTTGCCATTTTGTTGCCCAATCACTTAGTTTTGTGAGATCTTTTTGAAGTTCTTCACAGTCTGCTTTGGTCTTAACTATCTTGAGCAGTTTAGTATCGTCTGCAAACTTTGCCACCTCACTGTTTACCCCTTTCTCCAGATCATTTATGAATAAGTTGAATAGGATTGGTCCTAGGACTGGCCCTTGGGGAACGCCACTAGTTACCCCTCTCCATTCTGAAAATTTACCATTTATTCCTACCCTTTGTTCCCTGTCTTTTAACCAGTTCTCAATCCATGATAGGATCTTCCCTCTTATCCCATGACAACTTAATTTATGTAAGAGCCTTTAGTGAGGGACCTTGTCAAAAGCTTTCTGGAAATCTAAGTACACTATGTCCACTGGATCCCTTTTGTGCACATGTTTGTTGACCCCTTCAAAGAACTCTAATAGATTAGTAAGACATGATTTCCCTTTACAGAAACCATGTTGACTTTTGCCCAACAATTTATGTTCTTCTATGTGCCTGACAAGTTTATTCTTTACGATTGTTTCAACTAATTTGCCTGGTACTGATGTTAGACTTACTGGTCTGTAATTGCCGGAATCACCTCTAGAGCCCTTTTTAAATATTGGCGTTACATTAGCTATCTTCCAGTCATTGGGTACAGCAGCCGATTTAAAGGACAGGTTACAAACCATAGTTAATAGTTCTGCAACTTCACATTTGAGTTCTTTCAGAACTCTTGGGTGAATGCCATCCGGTCCTGGTGACTTGTTAATGTTAAGTTTATCAATTAATTCTAAAACCTCCTCTAGTGACACTTCAATCTGTGACAATTCCTCAGATTTGTCACCTACGAAAGATGGCTCAGGTTTGGGAATCTCCCTAACATCCTCAGCCATGAAGACTGAAGCAAAGAATTCATTTAGTTTCTCTGCAATGACTTTATTGTCTTTAAGCGCTCCTTTTGTATCTCAATCGTCCAGGGGCCCCACTTGTGGTTTAGCAGGCTTCCTGCTTCTGATGTACTTAAACATTTTGTTATTACCTTTGGAGTTTTTGGGTAGCTGTTCTTCAAACTCCTCTTTGGCTTTTATTATTACATTTTTACACTTAATTTGGCAGTGTTTATGCTCCTTTCTATTTACCTCACTAGGATTTGACTTCCACTTTTTAAAAGATGCCTATTTATCTCTCAATGCTTCTTTAACATGGTTGTTAAGCCACGGTGGCTCTTCTTTAGTTCTTTTATTGTGTTTTTTTTAATTTGGGGTGTACATTTAAGTTGGGCCTCTATGATGTTGTCTTTGAAAAGTGTCCATGCAGCTTGCAGGGATTTCTCTCTAGTCACTGTACCTTTTAATTTCTGTTTAACCTCATTTTTGCATAGTTCCCCTTTCTGAAATTAAATTAAAAATAAAATTAATGGAGATATCCTATCTCCTAGAACTGGAAGGGACTTTGCAAGGCCATTGAGTCCAGCCCCCTGCCTTCACTAGCAGGACCAAGTACTGATTTTGCCCCAGATCCCTAAGTGGCCCCCTCAAGGATTGAGCTCACAATCCTGGGTTTAGCAGGCCAATGCTCAAACCACTGAGCTATCCCTCCCACAGTGTTGGGCTGTTGAGGTGTTCTTCCCACCACAGGAATGTTAAATGTTGTTATATTATGGTCACTATTTCCAAGCGGTCATAGAATCATAGAATATCAGGGTTAGAAGGGACCTCAGGAGGTCATCTAGTCCAACCCCCTGCTCAAAGCAGGACCAATCCCCAGACAGATTTTTGCCCAAGATCCCTAAATGGCCCCCTCAAGGATTGAACTCGCAACCCTGGGTTTAGCAGGCAAATGCGCAAACCACTGAACTATCCCTTCCCCTGGTCCTGTTATAGTTACCTCTTGGTCCAGATCCTGCGCTCCATTCAGGACTAAATCAAGAGTTGCCTCTCCCCTTGTGGGTTCCTGTACAAGCTGCTCCAAGAAGCCGTCATTTAAAGTATCGAATTGTCCTCAGTTGCTTTGATTCTTTTCTGTTCATAAGATGAAGATGCGTTTATTTTCAGAATCATCCCATCACTTGTCCCTGGGTTCTGCTGGTGTGTAAAAAGTATACGAAATGTTACCTATGTTCAGCTACATATACCACAAGAAATGGTCCAGCTGAACTCTTCAGGATAATGTGCAGTATGGAGTCTCTGGACTCCTTGTCCTGTTGGTGGTTCTTTCATTTGGAACATCAACTCTGTGATGAGTTCATATGACATAGTGGATTTTGAGAGCTTACAGGTGAGGAGGGGGCTCCAGGCTGGCATCCCCAGCTCTCTTACAAGAGCTGTCTGCTGCCAGCAGTCTGTGATTCATTGTTTGAATCTGTCTGGTGCCTGAGGAGGACATCTATGGTTTTGGGTTCTCCAAGGCCCTTCGGTAGTGGCTCTTAACACCTGGGTTGTATTTAAGGCAAATTGGGTAGCTGTGGTGCTGTTGCTGGCAGGTATTATCCACACCTTGCTTATTGGCAGGAGGGTACAACTATCCTTTAATATACAATGGTTCATCCCCTTTCTCAAGAAACCATCTTTGGTATGGGCATGCTTGCTAATCCCTGCCCGGTCTCAAGTCACCCCTCCTTTAGGGAAGATGAGAGTGTGCTGTCTATTCAGATCCAGGGACATCTGGACCCTTCTGAGTATGTTCCAAGGGTTTCCTTCCTTTGGACTTGAGGAAGGGAATGAAAGACCTTCTGGAAATAATTCAGGGTCAACTGTCCATTCTGGACATGCTGGGCTATCTCAGCAGCTTTCAGGGTTAGTTACACCAGGAATTGCCCTCAGTTGTTGATGCATCTGGAATCGCCCACCAATGTATTTCAGCCATACCTAGAAATTAGGGATCAATTGGTGAGGATAAATAATTGTGCTGTTGCTGGTGGATTTGAAATGCAGTGTCCCTCAATGTTCTGTCCTGTTTCTTGTGCTGTTCAAAATACACGAGAAGATTCTTTGTGAGGAAGAATAATGTCTAAGTATGAGGGTATCATCCATGTTGAAAGGATACAGAGTACAGCTATGTATCTCTTGCTCTGTGGATGCCACCTTTGCCCCGGTGGCATGCTTGAATAACATGGGTATATCTACACTTTGATCAGAGATGTGATTGCAACACAGGTAGCTGTACCCCATGTTGTTCATTGTCAGGTGTGCAGTCTGAAAACTCTACCTGGTTAGAGGGGTTCTCAGTCAAGGGTTCTCAGTCATAGGTAAGGCAACGTTTTAGTCACGGGTATTTTTAGTAAAAGTCATGGACAGATTACGGACAGTAAACAAAAATTCAGTTCTGCTTATATACCCCTGACTAAAACTTGGGGATGCCACGGGTGCTCGGGGGTAGCGGTGGCCCCATGGGTGCTGGGGTGTGTGTGTGCTGGGAGTGCTGTGGGTGGGGGAGGGGTTGGCGGGGCTGGCAGGCTCCCTATCTGGCTCCGCGCCTCCCCGGAAGTGGCGACATCCCCCTCGCTCAGTTCCTAGGCGGAGGCTGCTGCTCAGGGCCAGGGGGACGGGAGGCATGGTGGCCCAAGACTGCCCCAGCAGTGACTGGTGCGCCTGGCCCGGCCCCCAGGCCAGGCACACTGACCGCTGCAGAAGTCACAGAGGTAATGGAAAGTCACAGAATCTGTGACCTCTGTGACAAACTCGCAGACTTAGTCATAGCGCCTGATTCTGGACTCATTTACATTGGTTCAAATTCGCTCACTCCAGTAGCATTCCTCCTGATTTACAATGGTGTAAAATGCATCAGATTTTGGCCCTTTGACGCTAGCCCATGTGTAGATCTCTGCCATATGGATTTGCTTGAATATTTTGTCTGCTTTTATTTTACATTGTGTTTTTAAATATTCAAACTATACATATTCAGGTATACATCTTCACCACTAGCTATTGCATTATCAATAAAATGATTATACAGAATTGTGGTTGATCAGCTGTTTGAGGGGGAGAAAAAACAGAGATTACAGACTGCAGGGAAGGATGTGACCTGCAATTCAATGAGAAAAATCTCTTCATGTGCACAGAAATGCCTTCAGTGGAGGAAGGAAGAACAGAAGAGTAACTTGGTTTAAAGGCGATGTAGGTGCTACGTTGACTAATTTGAGCTTGTGCTGAGATTGGTTTGTGTAACCTGTGCTGATTAAACCAGCCATTTATTTTGATCTTTTCCTGAGATGCCTGCATTTTTTCCTTGTTCACATCTCTGTACATAAAGGAGAAATTAAAAAGCCATCTGTACCACATCATATGTAAAAAAAGAAACAAAATACCTTTGATTATTTCATTTTATCAAGAACAAGCATAACATTCCTCAAGTTTGGATTACACCTCGTGCATTGATTATGCCACGTACTGAACCAGCGGCACCTAGGCGTTTCCTGGAGCTCTCTCATTCCAGCACCAACTCCACTTAGCTCGCTAGATCTGTGGGGAGCGCAGCATCAGGTAAGATGGCTGTAGAATGGCGCCACAAAAACTTGGCCCATCTTCTCAAGGCTGCCCCAGACCATCTTGTGTTAAGTAAGGGCAGTCTGAATTCTTTGCAAGTGTACAGAGCCCTTCCCCTGAGGACCCCAAAGGACTTAACAAATGTTAATTAGGACCCGCAACACCCCTTCATAGCAGCTAAGTCTCCCAGGCACAAAGCGGTTAAATGATGTGAGCGAGGTCACAGAGGGAGTCAGTTGCCGAGCTGAGAGCAGAATTCAGGACTCTAGACTCCTGCTCTAGCTTCTAAAAACGATCTTCTAGAAAAGTGTCTGTAAGAAAACAGGATGCTGGTTGTTTGGCTTTCTAGAACACAGGCCCTAGGTAGCTGTGTGTGCATTCTGTCACCCAGCAGGGCCGCATCACCATCTGCTTTCACAGGCCAGAGGCTCTGGCTACTAGGTGGTTCAAGTGAGATGAGGGGGTTTTTGTCCCCTGCTTTGTCCAAGTCCTGCTTCTGCCTCTTTTAGACCAGCCCCTCACTAGCTCTGTCAACAGCACTTGCCCTTTTCCCCCCTGTTGCAGTCAAGGGCCTAACAAAGTCTAATGTTGTTCATGCCCATCCTTTAAGGGATGTTCTGTCCCAGTACCGTCTGGCCTCCTTCCCTCAGACTCCCAAAAGGCGTGAATATCACCCCCTCCCCGCTTGCTCTACATCAGCACCAGTTGACCAAGGGTTCAAATCCTCTAGGGAGGAGCACAGTATGAGTCCGTGAATGTGTTCTGTGGATGCTGATATATTTTGAATGTTTAGGAACTTATTTCCCTGAAGCCTTTTACTTAAACTCTCTGCAATTCTTTAGTGAGCTTAGCCTGAAATGTTCATGTCCCTTAAAATTTTAAAACTCTCGCTGGCATGCTGGTAAGTCTTAGCATTTGGCAGCTGCTTTTACATCAAGACAATGATAGTGCAGCTGGTGCGAAAAAGCAAGTTAAACACTCTGAGTTAAATTCCTCCCTGGTGAGACTCCATTGGCTGCAGGGGATGAATATGGTCTTTTAGTCCCCAACAGTCTGACTCTAGCTTTCCCAGCAGTGCATTAAAATCACCAAATGGGCACAAAATGTCAAACGAGAGAGGGATTTGTTTAAATTTTATTAAGCTTTTGTGACTTACAAGTTTGGCAAATTAATAATTTACAGACCAAGCCAAACCATGTTAACGAGCATTGTTTTGCTTGCAAAGTCAAGTCCTCAAATGTTAGGAAACATTTGAATTAAGGCCCTCGTCATATACAGTATTAGTCCTCAATTCCATGACACCCCCCCCCCACACACACACCCCTCTTCTTCTCCCCCCCCCCCACCCCGGCCTGCCTCAGTGCACAGGAAAGTGCTCAGGGAATGAGGCAGTTGTTTAATTTCTTTTTATTTTCCTCTTTTGATGTATGGTCCCAGGCCTTTCTTTGTTGCCCACCACCCAAATTCTGAATATGGAATTGTTCATTTTGTGGTGGGCTTTCCCATAGTGTTCATTGCCAATATTGAAGGCCCCCAGAATATTGTTGAACATGACTTCCCTGTGAGGCACAAAGTATGTCTAGCTCCACTTTATAGATAGGGAAACAGTTTGTGGCCAAAATTTGCAAGTGTCCATTAACTTTGGCAGTTTCAATGCTGAAGTGACCTAGCTGAGGGCCTGATTTTTTCAGAGTATGAAGGCACGTACGATGCTACACTAGATACTAGTCACCAGACCCCAGGGCAGCAGTAGTAGTTTCTCTATTTTACATATAGGGAAACTGAGACTTGCCCAAGGAGTTTGATGGAACTGGGATTAGAATTCAGGATGTCCCAATTCCTCACCCTGTTCTTACTCTTCCTAATCATCCTTCCTGATTGCCATTGACTTTGGTTCCAGATGGGAGTGCTCTGCATTTCTGCAACTCAGTCCCCAGGGTCTCAAAATGAGGATCACAGTGGCCACCTATGAAAAGTCTGGTTGAAGTGACTGGCCCAGCATCCCATAGGAACTTTGGGGCAGAAGCAGGGATACAACTGAGTTCTCCGGGGTAGCAGTCACCTGCCTTAGCCATGAGACCACCCTTTCTCTTCTACCATTCCCTTCTTCTTTCACAACACAGCTTCCAGCTTCTTCAACAAATGACCCAGGGGTCCTATAGACAACAGCCTCCTTCACCACACAACCCTAATTCATCTCCAGAGCAGGTATAGCCTGGGCATTGAATGAGGCAGGGGTCCTGCGGATATACGTAGTTGGGATGATGTAATAAGATTGTATCATAATGCATACGCACAAGCAAGCCCAACTAAGGTTCCCCAGAGAATCTTAATGCTGGCATTTCCTAACTTCTGAGGACTTGACTTTGCAACCTTAGTAACCATCTTTTAACACAGTTTCTTTATATGTAATTATATTGCTGTAGTTCCCAAAGGCCCCAAGCAGGCCAGGCCCAGGTCCCATGGAGCTAGGTGCCACCTATGGGGCTAACTGTTGTACAAACCACACAGTAAGAGACAGTCTCTGCCCCAAGGATATCCCAGTCTTGTTACATTAAGATTCATTCACTTGGTCTGCCTGGTTATTTTTGTTTGCTTGTTTGGTTTTAAATGAGGCGGGGGGGGGGGGGGGAAGGTACCCAAGACCTCCCCCTCCCAATCTTTCTGCTGCTTTCATTGAGAGCTTCTCCACTGTGGAGCTCTGGAATGCCAGAGTTACAGACTGTGGCTGCGGGAGCTTTCACTTTGAATGATTCATGACCTGTGCTGTTTAATTAGTTTTGCATTAAGAGTTTTTGCAATGTCGTTATACACGTAGTGTCATTACACTGGGTGAGGCTTCAGCATGTTGTGGTAAGACTAGTGCTGGCTGCTTAGAGTGCTGCTGGAAAGGGTTAAGGCCAAATTATGGCCGCCTTCCCCATACTGGTGTGCCGTTAGTCAGTGGGATGACTCTTGTCTGTAACTTATCAGAGTGGAGGGGAGAGGGTGTCTCTTGTGATTTCCCCCACACACACCCCGAAGACACAAGAGGGTGGAGCCAGAGAAGCCTCCTTACTTGCTGATTTTTAGAAACAAGTTGCGTACGACTGACAATAAAAGTGTTTGAATGTCATACCAACTCACTGTGGTGTTGTGTGTGGTTTTTGACACTCAGAGATGCCACAAACCAGCACTTGCAGCCTTAGAGTTCTTTTTCAAAAGATCCTTTTGTGCCATTTGATCCATTTTGCTGTAGCTCTACCAAGGCTGAGCACAAGTCCTCCCTAGGTAGCTCCCCTTGGTCTGCAGCAGCTTCTGTGTTTGATGGCACCATAATAAAAAAGGCAGGCACTCTAATCACCTACTGGTTGAATACTGTGCTATCAAGCAGTACAACCCTCGGGAGAATGCAGTCATTGCTTCAAATGAAATGGCTCATTTCACTGCAGCGTTCCAGTCAGGATGGATGCAGCTCTGGGACAATATTACTGCTCAGCTTCTGCAAATATGGTAATGAAACAAAAATATCGGCCTTAAACAATGATCTCCAAACCAGGATGGCTGTTACCTTTTAGATTAAAAGAGAGTTTTATTTCACAGCTTCAACATGCTTTACGGACATTAACAATTGAATCCCCCCATGAGTGCTACATAGATGAAGAGCAGTATCCTTCACTGATCACAGTCTAGAAGTACCTACATGGGGAACAAAACTTTGATAATGGGCTCTGCAAACTAACACACACACGTAGAATGTGATCCAATGGCTGGAAGCCAGACAAATTCAGACAAGAAATAAGGTGCAAGTTTTCAACAGCGAGTAATGAAGATTGGAACAATTTACCAGGGGTTGTGGTGAAATCTCCATCAGTGGGAATTTATAAAAGATATGGGCCAGTTCTAACAGGAATTAATTCAAGGAGGGCATGTAGCCTGTGTTCTGCAAAAGGTTAGACTAGATGAACACAATGGTCCCTTCCAGCCGCATGATCTCTGAATCTATTTTACAGCTGGAGAAAACTAACAAACCTTGTCTTCAATAGGGTTTTGTTCTGACAACGTTCTCACAGGTAGTGGCAATAGTGAGCTCACCCATCTGAACAGAACTCTGTGTGTCAGCTGGTGTTAGTATCACTGTGTTGTGTAGATCTCCTCTGAGCAGGTGGATGGAGATGATCTAGTGGTTAAAGTGTTGGTGAGTGCCTGGACTGCTGTCTCACCTAACCTCACCTCATCATTGCTACCCCTAGAGCTACAATAATATGAAAGGTCTTAGCAAAAAGCCTAGCAGAGAGACAACCAGGAAGGTTTAAGTGACGTCAAGCCATGGATAAGTACCAGTTGAAGGAGTGGAAGCCAGATATCCTGTCTGTCAGTCACATAGCTATGATCTCCGAAACCAGGTAGGCTGATATTTCTCCTGTGTCTGAGCCGGAGCTAATGCCACCTTCCCTGCTCATCCTATCCCCTCTGTCTAATAAGACTTTTTTTTAAAAAGTCTCACCTTGTTGCAACCTCATGGAAACCAGAGATGGAACAGACTTAGCACCCCATTAGTTCTACTTCAGATTGTTTCTTACCATGTATGTTCTGCTGAGTTGCACATTCCAAGTATTACGTGGGTCTACCAAAGGAGCTTTCACCATTTCCCTTGAGCCATTTCCATAGTCAGGCAGGTCTCAGTGGGAGGAAATTTTTCCTGATGCTCAGATTATTCTGAGAATGGAACCCAATGCAAGGTTTTCTTACCATATCCATGAAGTCGCTAACCGTAGAGCCCAGAGAACGAGGAACGGCCTTGAGTTAGTTAAATAGGATGTTAATTTTGAAGTAAAAGCCTTTTAAAACAAAATATGATTCTATTCTGAAAAGTTGCTATATAAAAATGGCACCGTCCAACTCACCACGCTGCTGCTTGTTTGCTATAGGTTGATACACCTGTGGCCAAGGCAACAAGCCACTAGATGTCCCCATTGCGCCACTTTCTGCTGTGAGGAAAACAGCTGCTTCATGTTTAGCCAAGGGGAAAAACCCATCTATTTGGCAATTATCTAGCCTGACCTTTCAGCCAGCCCTTGCTGCTGCAGGCACAAGGGGCATTTTTCACTTCCAGGTCAAGCTGACAAGTGCCCGCGTCTGCCACAAAGTGAGAGGAGGCGCTGGGACAAAAGCGGTGCAAACTAGGCAGCGTAGAAACATTAAAGCTAAGGCAGTGTCTTTGCAGTAGCAGACCCAGGTGCCAGCGTTCCATGTGGCTCAGACATTAGCATGGGATGGGGGGTGTTAGTGAAGGGGTTTACAAGAGCTTCCTCGTAGGAAAAAAAATAAAGTCCATTCTGAAGCAGCAGCTGAAGAGGATAGGCCCCCTGCAAAGTTACATCTAGGAGAGTGGCAGGTTACGGACATCAGCATGCTGCCCGTGTGTATACATAGAATATCAGGGTTGGAAGGGACCTCAGGAGGTCATCTAGTCCAACCCCCTGCTCAAAGCAGGACCAATCCCCAACTAAATCATCCCAGCCAGGGCTTTGTCAAGCCTGACCGTAAAAACCTTTAAGGAAGGAGATCCCACCACCTCCCTAGGTAACCCATTCCAGTGCTTCACCACCCTCCTAGTGAAAAAGTTTGTCCTTATATCCAACCTAAACTTCCCCCACTGCAACTTCAGACCATTACTCCTTGTTCTGTCATCTGCCACCACTGCGAACAGACTAGATCCATCCTCTTTGGAACCCCCCCTTCAGGTAATTGAAGGCTGCTATCAAATTCCCCCTCACTCTTCGCTTCTGCAGACTAAATAACCCCAGTTCCCTCAGCCTCTCCTCATAAGTCATGTGCCCCAGCCCCCTAATCATTTTTGTTGCCCTCCGCTGGACTCTCTCCAGTTTATCCACACCCCTTCTGTAGTGGGGGGCCCAAAACTGGACACAGTACTCCAGATGAGGCCTCATCAATGTCGAATAGAGGGGAATGATCACGTCCCTCGATCTGCTGGCAATGCCCCTACTTATACAGCCCAAAATGCCGTTAGCCTTCTTGGCAACAAGGGCACACTGTTGACTTATATCCAGCTTCTTGTCCACTGTAACCCCTAGGTCCTTTTCTGCAGAACTGCTGCCTAGCCACTCGGTCCCCAGTCTCTAGCAGTGCATGGGATTCTTCTGTCCTAAGAGCAGAACTCTGCACTTGTCCTTGTTGAACCTCATCAGATTTCTTTTGGCCCAATCCTCTAATTTGTCTAGGTCCCTCTGTATGCTATCCCTACCCTCCAGCATATCTACCACTCCTCCCAGTTTAGTGTCATCTGCAAACTTGCTGAGGGTGCAATCCACGCCATCCTCCAGATCATTAATGAAGATATTGAACAAAACCGGCCCCAGGACCGACCCTTGGGGCACTCCACTTGATACCGGCTGCTAGCTAGACATCGAGCCATTGATCACTACCTAATGAGCCCAACAATCCAGCCAGCTTTCTATCCACCTTATAATCCAGTCATCCAGCCCATAGTTCTTTAACTTGCTGGTAAGAATACTGTGGGAGACCGTATCCAAAGCTTTGCTAAAGAGAAGGAATAACACATCCACTGCTTTCCCCTCATCCATTAGCCTTTTTCCAGTCATCTGGGACCTCCCTGGGTCGCCATGAGTTTTCAAAGATAACGGCCAATGGCTTTGCAATCACATCTGCCAACTCCTTTAGCACCCTTGGATGCAACATCCAGCCCCATGGACTTGTGCTCGTCCAGCTTTTCTAAATAGTCCCAAACCACTTCTTTCTCCACAGAGGGCTGGTCACCTCCTCCCCATGCTCAGCTGCCCGGTGCAGCAGTCTGGGAGCTGACTTTGTTCGTGAAGACAGAGGCAAAAAAAGCATTGAGTACATTAGCTTTTTCCACATCCTCTGTCACTAGGTTGCCTCTCTCATTCAGTAAGGGGCCCACACTTTCCTTGACTTTCTTCTTGTTGCTAGCATACCTGAAGAAACCCTTCTTGTTACTCTTAACATCCCTTGCTAGCTGCAATGCCAAGTGTGATTTGGCCTTCCTGATTTCACTCCTGCATGCCTGAGCAATATTTTTATACTCCTCCCTGGTCATTTGTCTAATCTTCCACTTCTTGTAAGCTTCCTTTTGTGTTTAAGATCAGCAAGGATTTCACTGTTAAGCCAAACTGGTTGCCTGCCATATTTACTATTCTTTCTACACATCGGGATGTTTTTTTCCTGCAACCGCCATAAGGATTCTTTAAAATACAGCCAGCTCTCCTGGACTCCTTTCCCCCTCATGTTATTCTCCCAGGGGATCCTGCCCATCAGTTCCCTGAGTGAGTCAAAGTCTGCTTTTCTGAAGTCCAGGGTCCATATTGTGCTGCTCTCCTTTCTTCCTTGTGTCAGGATCCTGAACTCGACCATCTCATGGTCACTGCCTCCCACGTTCCCATCCACTTTTGCTTCCCCTTCTAATTCTTCCCAGTTTGTAAGGAGCAGGTCAAGAAAAGTTCTGCCCCTAGTTTGTTCCTCCAGCACTTGCACCAAGAAATTGTCCCCTACACTTTCCAAAAACTTCCTGGATTGTCTGTGCACCACTGTATTGCTCTCCCAGCAGCTATCAGGGTGATTGAAGTCTCCCATGAGAATCAGGGCCTGTGATCTAGTAACTTCTGTTAGTTGCTGGAAGAAAGCCTCGTCCACCTCATCCCCCTGGTCTGATGGTCTATAGCAGACTCCCACCACGCCATCACCCTTGTTGCTCACAATTCTAAACTTAATTCAGAGACTCTCAGGTTTTTCTGCAGTTTCATACCGGAGCTCTGAGCAGTCATACTGCTCTCTTACATACAATGCAACAGCCCCACCTTTTCTGCCCTGCCTGTCCTTCCTGAACAGTTTATATCCATCCATCTGTTGAACCGATTGATCACCCACCTGGAGAAGGGCTTACTGCCAGAATCACAGTGTGGCTTCCACAAGGGACGTGGGACTATTGACATGATTTTCGCTGTGCGTCAGCTACAGGAGAAATGTCAAGAACAGAATCGTGAACTCTACACAACTTTTGTGGACCTCACGAAAGCATTTGACTCTGTCAGTCGCCAGGGTCTGTGGAGGATCATGTAGAAATTTGGCTGTCCAGACAGATTTATACGAATGATACGTAAACGGTATGATGGCTCATGTCCTGGATGACGGTGAAACATCTGAGGCCTTCCCAGTCACCAACGGCGTCAAGCAAGGGTGTGTTTTAGCACCCACTTTGTTCAGCATGATATTCTCTGCCACCTTGACTGATGTCTTTCAACACTGCACTGAAGGAGTAGGCCTGAAGTATAGAACTGACGGGAAACTATTCAATCTGAGTCGACTGCGTGCCATCACCAAGGTGAAGGAAACTGTACTTCGAGACTTTCTCTTTGCCGATGATTGTACTCTGAATGCTAGTACAGAGCCAGAAATGCAAGCCAGTATGGACAAGTTTTCAACTGCATGCAACAACTTCGGTCTCACCATTAACATCAAGAAGACTGAGGTCATGCACCAGCCAGCTCCCCACGCTCCGTACTCAGAACCATCCATCACTGTAAATGGACAGAGACTTCAGACAGTGGACCACTTCACGTACCTGGGCAGTACCCTTTCCCGAGCAGTGTCAATCGATGATGAAGTAAACTGCAGAATTGCTAAAGCCAGCTCTGCATTTGGCCGATTGCGTTCCAATGTTTGGGAACGTCGAGGGATCAGCCTACCAACGAAGCTGAAGGTCTACCGAGTAGTGGTGCTTCCAACTCTGCTGTACGCCTGCGAGACGTGGACTGTCTATCGGAGTCATGCACAAAGGCTCAATCACTTCCACATTTCCTGTCTGTGAAAGCTTCTAAAAATCAGATGGCAGGACAAAGTGCCCGATACTGATGTCCTTACTAGAGCCAGTCTGCCGTCAGTTTACACATTGCTGATGAGAGCCCAGACCAGGTGGGCCGGACATGTTGTGAGAATGTCAGATGAACGCATTCCTAAACAGCTCTTCTACGGAGAACTCACTCAGGGAAAGCACTCCCATGGAGGACAAAAGAAGCGGTTCAAGGACATGCTGAAGACCTCTTTGAAGTCCTTCGAGATCAACACCGCCACATGGGAAACCTTCGCACTGAACCGTTCAGCATGGTACAGCCTCATTCACACAGGCAGTAATACCTCTGAGGCGAGGCGTATTGCTGAGGCTGAAAAAAAGCGTGAACTGTGCAAGTCCAGAGCTGCTCCTACACCATCGGCAGTGCCCTTATATGTCTGCCTGACGTGTGACAGGACGTTCCACACCCGAATCGGACTGATCAGTCATCTCCGGACGCACAGAGCCCAGTCATCGAAAGAATGAGTTGTTGAGGTCTTCATCGATAACGATAGACGAACATCATATCCATCCATGACAGTACTCCAGTCATGTAAGTTATCCCACCAAGTCTGTTATTCCTATCACGTCATAGTTCCTTGACTGTGCCAGGACTTCCAGTTCTCCCTGCTTGTTTCCCAGGCTTCTTGCATTTGTGTATAGGCACTTAAAATAACTCGCTGATCGTCCCACTTTCTCAGTATCAGACAGGAGTCCTCCCCTCTTGCATTCTCCTGCTCGCGCTTCCTCCCAGTATCCCACATCCCCACTTATCTCAGGGCTTTGGTCTCCTTCCCCTGGTGAACCTAGTTTAAAGCACTAGCAAGGGGTCACCACAGGGGTATGGCTTGTGTGGAAAGCATGACACGGTGGATGAGGCAATAGCTTTTATTGGGCCATTTGTTGGTGAACGCGACAAGCTTTCCCGGCTCACACAAAGCTTGTCTTCAAGCAGCAGTTGTTGTACGAATGTCGTTGTGTTGGATGCTGAATATACATGTGGTCAGAGATGGGCCCTGTCGTGAGGAACTTACATGCAAAAAGCAAAACCAGATGAAGGTGGGACACTGAGGCACTGGAGGGTGGCAGTGACTCAGCTGAGTTCAGACAGGGCGCCTAATTAGATTGCTATTTGTAGCCTTGGGGCTGGCTTGCTAAAGCTTTGCCTGGCAGCTATTCTAGTTCCTGTTGTGTCACACTTTAGCATTAGGCAATGCCATGTTCCAGTGGTGCCAGCAGTCCCGCCGGCAGTGTTTATTTTAATGCCACTGCTGAGCCTGTCACAGCCCCGTCAGAAATGGGATGGGGAGTGGACGGAATCCAGTTGTTCTGGTATGAATCTCTAACCATCCCTCACGTGCCCCGCTTCCCAGTCCTCCTGAAGCCTTTATGGTCACATTGGGTTCAGAGGGGCTCCCCTCTGCACTCACCTTGCTCTTCAGCAAGAACTGGGGAAAGTTGGCAGGAGGGAGCAAAGCCAAAGGGCTGACCACCAAGAAATGAAAATGGTTTTTTTTTACAAAAAACCCTCAGCTTGCGTGTGCAGAAATACAGTAACTCCTTAAAGTCGTCCCGGTTAACATTGCTTCATTATTAGGCTGCTGCTCTATTAGGGAACATGTTTAAAGTCACGCAATGTTCCGTTATAAGGTTGTTTGGCTCACCCTGCTCCGCCGGCCCGGGGCTCCTGCCAGGGAGTGAGGGCTTGCATCACTCTGTCCACCCAGTGTTCCAGCCAGGGAGCGGGGCTGGGGCACCGGGCGCTTGCCCCTTTCCAGCCGGGGAGCGGGCAAGCTCCTGACCCCACTCCCTGGCAGGAGCACTGGGGGGGCAGATTGGGGCAAGCCCCCATGCCCCAACCTCACTACGCCCCTGCCTCAACCAAGCTTCACAATCGTCATTGGTGAGTACAATATTAAATTGTTTAAAATTATTTAACACTTATTGTCTGGAGAAAAAAATTGCCCTGGGACTTAACCCCCCTGCTGCATATTTACATTAATTCTTAAGGGGAAATTGGATTGGCTTAACATCATTTCGCTTAACGTAGCATTTTGCAGGAACATAAATACAACATTAAGTGAGGAGTTACTGTATTCAGCTAAGGTACCACCACCTGCCACCCGCTGCCCGTCACCCCACATCTCCACTGCACATTTGAAAGTAGTACTAGTGTAGCTTGCGCCTTCAGCGCATTTTAGCTCTGACAGTGAGCCACTGACGGAAGGGGGGCTGGCTTTTAACCCAGAGCAGGTGAGTTACTGCAGAAGCAAAAGCCGTTCATTCCACCACACTCATGTCACGTGCCAGAACAGGGTCTTGGCGCAAGTTCCCTTTCTTTGAATTCAGCAGAAAAGGCCTTTCGACTTTATTACATCTTTTTACCCAGCATGCCTGTGCCCGTATTACCACAGTCTGTGTCATCGCTACAGTCAGGGAAACTGCAAAGCTTTCCACCATAAGCACCTGTTAGGGGCCTAAATCCATTGCTAGGCACCTAATTTTCAAAGGTTGGAGACGGGAGGGTGGGGAATAGAACCAGGTCATGTATTTAGGCGCTTAACTGCAGAATTAGTTGCCTAACTTTAAAGCCACGTTTGAAAATTTTGGCCCAAGGATGAAACTGAATGTCGTGTGCACATGCGCTGGATGGCCTCAGAACAGCTTAGGTGTGTGTCAAAAGCTGTGTGGCTCAGCTTCTCAAAGGGATTTTAGGTGCCTAACACCCATTGAAATCAACAGGCTGTATACCACGCACGTGTCCCACCTTTGCCCTGATTTGTAAACTTGTCCCCTGCTCCCACAGTGCCAGTGGAACGTCCCACTCCAGCCATAGGCGACAACTTTCCCCAGCACTGATGGGTGCTCACGCCCTCCTGCCCCGCCCCAATTCCAATCCCTTCCCCAAAGTCCCTGCCCCCTATTGGACCTCTTCCCCAAATCCCGGCACCACCGCTTCCCCAAGCACGCCACATTCCCCCTCATCCCCCCTCCCTCCCAGCTGCGTGAAACAGCTGTTTCGCGGGGCAAGTGCTGGGAGCTAAGGGGGAAAAAGCGGGCATGCAACACGCTCAGGGGAGGAGGCGGAGGTGAGCTAGGTGGGGGGCGGGGAGCTGCTGGTGGGTGCAGCGCACCCACCAATTTTTTCCCATGGGTGCTCCAGGGCTGGAGCACCCACGGAATCGGCACCTATGGCTCCAGCATCCAGACACAATGACATCCAGTGGCACCAGCGGCTACCTGCACCTCCCCCTGCATGCGGCACCACCGCTGTGCTATTCCCTTCTGGGGCAGTGTGCAGAAAGTGCTCCAATGGCTGCAGGTGGGGGAGGGGGTGTGTGTTTAAACAGTGGTTGGATGGGGGAAAGGGTGGCTGGGGGGTCCCTGACATGGTCGGGGGAGGGAAGTGTGGGGCAGGGGCAGCATCTCTGACATGAAGAAGGGGAGGCTGGGGGAAATAACTGACATGGACTATGGGCAGGAGATCTATGACACAAAACACAGTCACTATGAGCATTAGCGTAAATTCATTTTTTAAATGTTATTGTAAATAGTGGCTTTCTCTATAAAGTCTGCTTTCAGGGCATGGACCCACATATTATAATAGGTGCCAGGCTAGTGCTATGCTTGTACATATATTTAATAAAACTGTCTGTTCCATAGGCGCTGACTCAATGGGTGTTCTGGGACTCAAGCCCCAAAGGAAAATGAATAGGGGGTGCTCAGCACCCTCCATCCACACAGATTCCAGCCCCAAGGCTAGCTGCTGATCAGCTGTTCGGCAGGTGGGAGGTGCTCCGGGGAGAAGGGGCAGAGAGGAGAGACTGGCAGGCCAGCCGCCCCGGGGGAAGGAGCTGGAGCGGGGGGACTGGAAGAGATGGAGGGGAAGAGGCGGGGCAAGGGCGGGGTCTCAGGGGAAGGGGCAGAATAGGGGGGTGGAGCACCCATCAGGAAAATACAAGTTAGCACCTGTGGGCTGTTCAATAAAAAAGTTGAGGTTCCTCATTTGAAGGCCTGTTGACCCTCACTGACCCTCATTTCAGCATCCAGAGGTTGACGTCTGATGGGACGTAAGCCCCTACCTACCTTTGCAAAATGGGGTTGTCTTGGTAACAACTAATGATATCTACTGTAGCCCAAGTAGTTGGAGTTTCTGCTGCTCCAGGAGGAGGCTGTGCCTTCTATGCTTATTGCTGCTGTGAAGACTGAGTTGGCCATGAAGTTACAGGCGACTATGACTTGGTGTAGATTTACTTCAAACAGTTTGCTATCAGAGAGTAGGGGGAAAAGAAGACAAACTCCTTGGGCCTGATTTCCAATGGTTTGTGTGTGTGTCAAGCTGCATCTAAGCCCTTCACGCCGGGAAAACACTACAGCCATTTGCAGTAGTTACTCTCAGGAATGTTTTTCCATTGCCCTATCAGTCCCTCAATGTAATATAACACACGGCATAAGTACAAGAGCATATCCATGAGTGCTTCATTCAGTCACTGATTAACGCAAGCCATCATTCAATGCCAGCACAGTGTCAGCAAAAAATAAAGTGGCTTTCCCCAAGATGGTGACAGGGTTTAGGCTGATATTAGACATAGATTCATGGCCTAGAGCAGGGGGCTCAAACATGCGGCCCCGTGGGGTTCTTTCATGTGGCCTGCCAAGCTCCCCCCGCCCCTCTGCTTACCCCGTGACCCCGCGAGCCCCGCACCACTTCCTGAAGCGGCTGGAACTATGTCCCTGCAGCCACGGGTGGGAAACGGGGGGCTCCATGCTCTCGCTTCCAGGAACTGCCCCCCGCAGCTCCCATTGGCTGGGAACGGGGAACTGCAGCCAATGGGAGCTTTGGAGGAGGTACCTGGAGGAGCAAGAGCAGCACATGGCACCATTTCCCCCTGCCCCCCGGGACACTGGCTGCTTGCTGGAGCGGAGCGGGGCCAGGGGGCAGGGCAGACAGGCAGGGAGCCTGCCCTGGCCAGGGTGCACAGTGCTGCCACCCCGGAGCTGCTCTAGGTAAGCAGTGCCGGGCCGGAGCCCGCACCCTGCACCCCAACCCCCTGTCCAGAGCCCCCCGCCACATCCCACACCCCAACTCACTGTCGCACCCCTCACCCCTCCTGCACCTACACCCCAATTCCCTGCCCTGAGCCCCCATCACACCCCGCACCCCTCCTGCACCCCAACCTCCTGCCACATCCCACACCCTCCTGCACCTCAACTCCCTGCCCTGAGCCCCCTGCCGCACCCCAACCCCCTCCTGCACCTCACACCGCAACTCCCTACCCTGAGCCCCCTGCCGCACTCTGCACATCTCCTGCACCTCAACTCCCTGCCCTGAGCCCCCATTGCAGCCCTCCTGCACCCCCTGGGAGCAGGGAGGGGCAGAGTTGGGGGTGAGGATTTCGGGGAAGGGGTTGGAATGGGGGCAGGGAAGAGGCAGGGCCTCATGGAAGGGGGTGGAGTGGGGGTGGGGCCGGGGGCAGCAAGGGGTGTGTGTCAGTGATGCGGCCATCGGGCCAATGCACTAGTCCTCATGCGGCCCTCGTGGTCATTTGAGTTTGAGACCTCTGGCCTAGAGGAAGTTACCAGTTCATTAATAAGAAAGGTAAAGATTTTGAATGAAATCAAAGAACAAAGGCCGGGATCCTCAAAGGTGTTTAATCCCATTGGGATTGATGAAAACAACTGGAGTCAGGCACCTAAACATCTTTGAGGAGTTGGGCAAAAGATGTCTGCAACAACCTGCATTTTTCTGACTTGGGACATATACAGTAAGCACTTATGTGTGTACACTGTGAGTGGCTCCATAGTGCTCATGTGAACAACAAGAACAGCTGCTTACGTTGCAATAAGAAGGCAGCACTGTTGTGTTTGTGTGTAGATACTGTCTGGAAGGGAACAGGCTGAGCTGAGAGGAGGGAAAGATCTTCGTATACTAAGGGTATGTCTACACTACGGGATTAATCCGAATTTAGATAATTCGGATTTGAGAAACAGGTTGTATAAAGTCAAAATGAGTGCGGCCACACTAGCACAGTAATTCGGTGGTGTGCGTCCAAGTACCGGGGCTAGCGTCGATTTCTGCACTGTTGCACTGTGGGTAGCAATTCCATAGCTATCCCATAGTTCCCGCAGTCTCCCGCGCCCATTGGGATTGTGGGTTAAGATCCCAGTGCCTGATGGGACAAAAAACATCGTCGCAGGTGGTTCTGGGTACAGCCTCACTTCCTCCCTCCCTCCCTCCCTGCATGAAAGCAACGGACGGCATACAACCATTTTCGCGCCTTTTTTCCTGGGTGGGTGAACACTGCAGACTCCATACCACGGCAAGCATGGAGCCCGCTGAGGTCAAGACAGCACTCATGAATATTGCAAACACCTCGCGCGTTCTCGTGGAGTTTATGCTCAGCCAGGACCAGAAAAACGAGGCGAGGAGGCAGCGGCGGCGGCAGCGCAGCGACAAGCATGATGAGGACATGGACACGGACACGGACACAGAATTCAGTGAAACCACAGGCCCCGGTGCTTTGGAGATCATGTTGTTAATGGGGCAGATTCTATCCATGGAACGCCGATTCTGGGCAAGGGAAACAAGCACAGACTGGTGGGACCGCATAGTGTTGCAGGTCTGGGACGATTCCCAGTGGCTGCGGAACTTTCGCATGCGTAAGGGCACTTTCATGGAACTTTGTGACTTGCTGTCTCCTGCCCTGAAACGCCAGAATACCAAGATGAGAGCAGCCCTCACAGTTGAGAAGCGCGTGGCGATAGCCCTGTGGAAGCTTGCAACGCCAGACAGCTACCGGTCAGTCGGGACTCAATTTGGAGTGGGCAAATCTACGGTGGGGGCTGCTGTGATGCAAGTAGCCAAAGCAATCACTCAGGTGCTGCTACGAAAGTTAGTGACTCTGGGAAATGTGCAGGCTATAGTGGATGGTTTTGCTGCAATGGGATTCCCTAACTGTGGTGGGGCAATAGACGGAACCCATATCCCTATCTTGGCACCAGAGCACCAAGCCACTGAGTACATAAACCGCAAGGGGTACTTTTCAATGGTGCTGCAAGCACTTGTGGATCACAAGGGACGTTTCACCAACATCAACGCGGGCTGGGCGGGAAGGGTTCATGACGCTCGCGTCTTCAGGAACACTACTCTGTTTAAAGGGCTGCAGCAAGGGACTTACTTTCCGGACCAGAAAATAACCGTTGGGGATGTTGAAATGCCCATAGTTATTCTTGGGGACCCAGCCTACCCCTTAATGCCATGGCTTATGAAGCCATACACAGGCAGCCTGGACAGGAGTCAGGAGCTGTTTAACTACAGGCTAAGCAAGTGCAGAATGGTGGTAGAATGTGCATTTGGCCGTTTAAAAGGTCGCTGGCGTTCATTATTGACTCGCTCTGACCTCAGCCAAAGAAATCTCCCCATTGTTATTTCTGCTTGCTGTGTGCTCCACAATCTCTGTGAAAGTAAGGGGGAGACCTTTATGGCGGGGTGGGAGGCTGAGGCAAATCGCCTGGCTGCTGATTACGCGCAGCCAGACACCAGGGCGATTAGAAGATCACACCATGAAGCGCTGTGCATCAGAGAAGCTTTGAAAACCAGTTTCATGGCTGGCCAGGCTACCGTGTGAAATATCTGTTTGTTTCTCCTTCATGAAAACCCTCCCCCTTTACTGACTGATTTTCTGTAAGGAACCCACCCTGCCCCTTCCCCCAGCTTTCTTTCAAACCAAATAAAGTCACTATCATTTAAAAATCATTTATTCTTTATTAATAGATTAGAAAAAGAGGGAGGGAACCCGGGTGGTATTTGGGAGGAGGATTGCTGGGAAGGAAAAAGCCACAAAGAAAAGGTTAAAAAAATGACAGCCTTTTGCTTGGGCTGTCTACTGGGGTGGAATGGGAAGGTGTACGGAGCCTCCCCCCCCGCGTTCTTACACGTCTGGGTGAGGAGGATACGGAACATGGGGAGGGGGGAGGGTGGAACAGGGGCTGAAGCGGCAGTCTGTTTTCCAGCAGCCGTTCCTGAACCTCCACCAGACGCCGGAGCAGCCCCAGCGTTGCATCCTTCATCCTCTGGTCTTCCTGCCGCCATCTCTCATCTCGATCGTCTCTCCTCTCCTCACGTTGGTCCCTCCTCTCCTCACGTTGGTCCCTCCTCTCCTCACGTTCACTGACTTCTTTCCTATACTTTGAAACTGTTTCCTTCCACTCATTCAGATGAGCTCTGTCACTCCTGCTGGATTGCATAATTTCAGAAAACATGTCCTCCCGCGTCTTCTTCTTACGACGCCTTATCTGTGATAACCTTCGGGATGGAGGAGGGAGGCTTGAGGAATTTGCAGCTGCTGTAGGGAGGGGAAAAAAGAGAGAATTGTTTTAAAAGCTACATTTTGCAGAACAATGCTTATACTCTTTCACGGTGACCAACACTGTTCACATTACATAGCACATGTGATTTCTGTGCAAGGTCGCATTTTGCCTCTTAATGCTGAGTGCTTGTGGCTTTGCTGCTAGAGATCACAGGTCTGGGCAACAGAATTCGGCTTGCATGCGGCCATGGTAAGCCATTGTTTTACAGCTTCTGCACCCTCCTTTCCCACATACCAAGCATAGCCTGTAGAGTGCTGCAGAAGCCTGGCCAATCTCAGCCAGTTGGGGGGGGGGGCAGTGTGGGGGGGCTTGTCTGGGCCCCTTCAGGCAAGTAGAGTGCTGCGGTTTTTCTGTTAACATTCAGCAGCACCAGAAAACAAACTAACCCCCCCCCCGCCATGAATTCTCTGGGATGATCACGGTACCCCTCCCCCCACCGCATGGCTGGTATCAGGGAAGATCCCTGCAGGCACCAAACTACCCCCCCCCCCCGCCGCCGACCCCCCCCCTCGCCATGAATTCTCTGGGATGATCACGGTACCCTCCCCCCACCGCGTGGCTGGTAACAGGGAAGATCCCTGCTAGCCAAACGCGAAAAACTCAGGGCCAATTTCCCATCTGCGCTTGGCTAACTGCAGGGAAGGATTTATTTTCCGCCACAGGCAAACAGCCCAGTAGGAACGGCCACCTCTGTCCCCTTAATTAAGTTCCCGTATTTCAACCAGGTTACCAGGAGTGATATCACTCTCCTGAGGATTACACAACAAGATAAAGAACGGATGTTGCTTGAATGCCAGCAAACACCGGGACCATACGCTGCCAGGCTTTGTCAGGCAATGATACCAGATTACTTGCTGCAAGCATGGCGTGGTCAAGTGTCCTACCATGGAGGAGGGAATAAGGATGCACTGCCCAGAAACCTTCTGGCAAGGCTTTCGGAGTACCTCCAGGAGAGCTTCATGGAGATGTCCCTGGAGGATTTCCGCTCCATCCCCAGACACGTTAACAGACTTTTCCAGTAGCTACAGACTTTTCCAGTAGCTGAACTGACCGCGAATGCAAAGTCAGGCAAAGTAATCATTAAAAACCGTTTGCTTTTAAAACAAGTTTTATATTTTAAAAGGTAAACTCACCTGAGGTCCCTTCCATGGGGTCAGAGTCTTGGGTACTGGCTTGGGAGGGTACTTCAGTCAAGGTGATAAAAAGATCCTGGCTGTTGGGGAGAATGGAGTGCTGTGTGCTCTCTGCAAGCTCATCCTCCTCCTCCTCCTCCTCCTCCTCTACCCCATCGGCAGAATCCTCAGGCGTCGAGACTATCCCCGACCCAGAATCCACGAACAAAGGTGGGGTAGTGGTGGCAGCCCCCCCTAGAATTGCATGCAGCTCGGCGTAGTAGCGGCATGTCCGCGGCTCTGACCCGGAGCGACCATTTGCCTCCTTTGTTTTTTGATAGGCTTGTCTGAGCTCCTTGACCTTCACGCGGCACTGCTCAGAGTCCCTATTGTGGCCTCTCTCCATCATGCCCTTGGAAATTTTTTCAAAAGTTTTTGCATTTCGTCTTTTAGAACGAAGTTCTGCAAGCACTGAATCCTCTCCCCATACAGCGATCAGATCCAGTACCTCCCTCACGGTCCATGCTGGTGCTCTTTTTCGTATATCAGCCTGCATGGTTACCTGTGCTGATGAGGTATCTGTGGTCACCTGTGCTCTCCACGCTGGGCAAACAGGAAATGAAGTTCAAATGTTCGCGGGGCTTTTCCTGTCTACCTGGCCAGTGCATCCGAGTTCGGATTGCTGTCCAGAGCGGTCACAATGATGCACTGTGGGATAGCTCCCGGAGGCCAATACCATCGAATTGCGGCCACACTAACCCTAATTCGAATTGCTAAAATCGATTTTGGCGCTACTCCGCTCGTTGGGGTGGAGTACAGAAATCGATTTAAAGGGCCCTTTACATCGAATTAAATGGCGTCGTTGTGTGGACGGTTACAGGGTTAATTCGAATTAAAGCTGATAAATCCGTATTAAAGTCGTAGTGTAGACCAGGCCTAATACTCCAGCTCAGAACACACTGAACTTTGGAACAGTTCCATGCCAGTCTCAACCTTCACCGCTCATAATAGCACATCTGCTACAAGTCAACCCATCTCAGGCTATTGCTAAGATTTCTATGAGCATCTTACTTAATCCTTCGGCTGCCAGATGTGTGGGTCTAGATCTGGGGATGGGACAGGGGCCCTTGTTTGATTATTATAGACCCATAGCTTCTCATGAATGCTGGGATGGAAGGGACCTCAAGGAGGTTAGGTAATCCATCCCCCCACGCTGAGGCAGACTACCTAGACCGTCCCTGATAGGTGGCTGTCTAACCTGGTCTTAAAAACTTCCAGTGACAGGGATTTCCCAGCATCCCTGTCCTGTTTTAGTTCTTAACTATCCTGAGAGTTAGAAAGATTTTTCCTAACACTCCAACCTAAAACTCCCTTGCTGCAAACTAAGTCAATTACATCTTGTCCTGCCGGCAGTGGACATGGAGAACAACTGAGCACCATCCTCTTTGTAACAGCCTCTTATATATTTGAAGATTGCTATCCGGTTCCCCTCTCAGCATGAGCAGCACATGACTACTCCATTTGGGGAGGCCACCTGTGCCTGGACTGTGGCCCCACTCCGTGGCCTGCTCCCCGCTCAGCCTCCTCCCCCCAAAGCCCCAACCATGCCCCACTCGACCCCCTCCCCTGGACCCCTGCCCACCTGCCAATCGCACCTCTTTGCTCCCTCCTCCAGAGCCCCCCCAACCTGCCTGTTGGCCAGCCAGCTGCTCACATGCCTCTTCCCCACTTCCCCCGGCCGCCCCCACAGCCGCTCACTGCTCGGTGTGCCTCCTCACCCCCTCCCGCAAGGCTCCCATGGGGGAGGACAGGCAGAGGCAGAGCCTCGGGCTGAAGAGGACAAGCGGGACGGGCCTCGGGGCGAAGCGTGGGCGTGGCCACAGCCAGGGGGCCCACCCTTTCGGCAGCGGCATGCTGCAAAGGCAGCAGGGAGGCTGTTTGAGGAGGCTTAGCCTCCCCTGGCCTCTTCTCCCTGCTGCCTCTGCCCCTCCGGCTTCTTGTCTCAAGACTAAACGTGCCAAAGTCTTTCAACTTTTCCTCGTGGGTCCTGTTTTCTAAAGCTCTTTTTCTTGCTCTCCTTTGGACTCTCCAGTTTGTTCACATCTTTCTCTGGCTGCCCAGCCACTGCTTAATTTGCACTGGGACTTAGCCCCAGCCCCTCTTTCAATACAAATTAAGCGCTGCAGGGGTGGGGGAGGCAGCAGGGCCCTGAGGGGTGCGTGGGAGCCCCTGGGAGCCAGGGGTGAGGGAGGGTGGTGAGCCCACAGGGGCTAGGGGTGATGGGGGGCACACACGAGGGTCAGGGCCAATGGGGGCCACTGTGGCCATGAGGGCTGGGGTACCAAAATACAAGTTTTCCCAGGGTACCATTTCCCCTAAGGCCGACCCTGGGTAGCTCTTAACATGGTCTGGCTCCAGCTTCCGGCCTGACTGAGGGTAGGGGCTCAGGGGATGCGGGGGTAGAGAAGGAGCAGGGCCCTGTGGCAAGGGATGTGGGGGTGGGTGCAAAAGTTCTTGGTGCCCAGGGCCCCGAAGAATCTTAATCTGCCTCTGACTGTAGATGCAGTTATATCCGTATAAATGTGCTTATACCAATATATTTCCCCAGCTCTGCTACTGATCTGCTGCGTGACCTTGGGCAAGTCATTTCCCCTCCTTGTGCCTCAGTTTTCCCCTCTGCAAAATGGGGATGATGATACTGACCTCTTTTGTAAACTGCTTGGAGATCTACTGATGAAAAGTGCTACATAAGCACTAGGTATCATCATCATCATACCAGTATAAGGTACCTTTATTCTGATACTACTGCAGCCATGCTACAGGTTGTACTTGCATAACTATATTGGTTAAAAAATCAGCCCCTCCTACCCACCAGTGCTATTAGTACAAAAACTGTGTGTAGGTCAGGCCTTCGGAGCACACATCCCACTGATTTTCCATGAGACTTGTGCTCCTAAGTCATTTTTAGACCCTTTGAAAAACATCTCTCCCGCTGTCTCTAATTTTACCTGCTCATAGTACACAGTCCCGGCTTTATCTGGCCTACAGGCAAATGCTACTTTCACATGAACTAATTCCAATTAGCAAACCCGAACCGGAGACCGGACAGTGAAGACCAACATTCTAAATCATACCCATGCTTTTCTTTGTTCCCACCGCACTACTCAGACATCCACACCCACACCCGGAATAAATAGTAACACTATTGCCGGTCACAAGTTAGAAAATGAGAGCAGCACTTTCAGCATGAACGCGCCTGCTTATAAATCTGGACTCGGGAAATGGAGAGGTTGCTAGGCTATGCTATTATTTAGACCTAATTAAACTCAAATGCTCAAGCCTGTGGCTAGGTCCAGCATGAGAATATAGACTTCACAGGGACTTGCTTACTGTAAACGCTAGCACACAGTGGCGAATGCAAAGTGGAATAAGTATTACTTCAATTACAGAGAGAGATTATGAAGCTGCTGCTTCTTCAGGAATACAATAATTTATAGGCATCTGAGGGCTAATCTGATTATCTTTATGGCTGCTGGAAATTCTAATTAACTCTAAATCAGTTTTTTTTTTTTTTTTTTTTTGGCAGCAGGCCCCATGCATCCATGTATGTGCTTATTTTATCTAAGATCCCTCTGTCCCATCATACTCCGCCAAGCTAGCAGTGGCTCCCACCACAGCACCTCATCTTGGACAACGGCTGCCGTTTCTCTGCCGTGATGTGGCACCGCTTTCCATTTGAGGACTGCAGCGTAGAGCTGGCTGACTACGGCAAGAAGTGTCCACAAAAATTCATGCATTGATTGTTGCCTGTTTTGTATGATTTTGCCCTTTCCCAAAGGTTTGGATTTCTACCTCAGCGCAGGACATCGGGACATTTTTGCCCCCACGTTCATACTTGTGATAGTTGAAGAATCAGGAGAAAGTGCTATTCAAAAATTATTGATCAGAAGATTAACTGGGAGAGGTCTAAGTCCCACCTGTCCCTGGCTGGCTTTACAACACACCTATGAAGTAAGTGAAATATCACTGTTTTCATTTATAGACAGGGAAACCCAGGCTAAAATTAAGGGATATGTTTATGATCAGACTGCAAGCCAATGTCACTACGAGGTTAGAACCCGTCTCGCCTCCCTGTCCCATACGTAGTCCTCTACGATAGCTAGGGAACCCAGGCTGAGTGATGTACCTGTGATCATAATGCAAGCCAATGTTGCAATCAGAGCTTGATAGAGAATGGAACTCCATTTCATGGAGGAGGTTGAGATTTGGTTTCATTCCAATGGAGATGTTGAAATCTTTGGTTAAATGGAAATACTGTCCTCCAGCCAGCTGTATGGTGAGTCCCTGCTCTGGGGCAGTCTGCTTAGGGAGGTGCTACCCCAGACTGGGGAACCCTGGGAGCCCAGGCTGCTAAGGAGCAATGATAAGGTAAGCCAGGACTCCCAGACCTTCAGGCTCTCAGCTCCATCAACCCATGATGCAGGCTTCTGAGAAGCTGGGCGGGCAAGCTGGCAACAAACCAGGCAGGGGTCCATTAGAAGCATCCCATCTTTGCATTGGAAGTGCGTTGAAATCGACAGTCCCAGGCATGTTTCAATTTTGACTCATCGGCAAATTCAGATGAAAAAAATGTTTAGTCCAAATTTTTCTGACTAGCTCCAGTCACAGCCAGGATTAGAACCTCTCTTGCTGCCCTATCCTGTAGCTAATCCGCTAGATGACAGACCCTGACTCCCTGGAGCCTGACGTTCCCTGTCTGGCCAATGGTAGCAAAGCCTAAATTAACTGAAGCTTGTGAAGTGCTGTATAAATGTGCAAAACAGCATCAAGGAATGGAAGTTGGGCTCTTCTGCATCGTATCCCTGTGCTGTATTTCCAAGTTTGAGCTTTTACCAACATCTAAGTAGTAAAAAATAGCATGTGTCAAGTTTCACAGAAATTTTCCCAATGTCTTACTATTGCTCCAGTTTCACAGAAGTTTTGTGAACTCAAGCAGGGACATTTAAAAAAACAGAAACAAAAAAAAACCCCCCCCCACACCCCCTCCCCTCCACCAAACCTAACAAAATAAAAACTTTCCATGCTGGACAGTCCACCCAGCTCACTCTATAAACATTAATTAAGTATTGCCCAGAGGTGAGATTTAACTCTTATTCCCATTTTACAGATGAGTAAACTGAGACAGAGAGGGATTCAATAACTTGCCCCAGCTCTCACAGGAAGACAGAGCCAGAAGCAAAATTCAGCAGTCCTTCTACTCCTATGATCTAATCACTAGACCAAGTCTCCTCTAGAAACCTATGCCTTGTATACCCATTGGCTGAAGAGCAGTGAACCCAAAACACCACTACTACAACCTGGGTACAAATTAACCACCTTGAATCTGAATAAAACTTCAGCTGCGTGGGGTAACAGAATTTATCAACTGTTCCTAGGCTCATTTTAAATATAGGCAAGTCATACAGGTCTGAAGCCAAATGGAACACAGAACTGCTAAAGATGCAGATGAAATTGCAGCAAACACTACAGCTGTCTTACTGGGTCCCCTGTAAACATTCAAAAGATGAGAGATTTAATGAATGTGGGTCAATGTTGCAGGTGCTTAAAACAAACAGGAGACCCACACATGTGAAGTGTCATTTGTGGTCCTTCACCTTAAGTTTGAGTCCATTTTGCAGGAGATCCCAGCCCTGCATATTTCAGATAATTATCTTATCTAAATTTTGTTCTTAAGTCCAGTGTTCTGCTAAGATTCTGGAAAGAAACAGTCCCTTACAGTGAAGAACAGCTGTCTTCATTAACCACTTGGGAGCTGCAGCCAGACATTACACTGGAGCTGGGTGAAACGTGAATTGATGTTTCTCGGCTGTGAGATTCGCATAACGTCCATGGCCTTGCAGCACCGTGTGAGCGTGCTCGTGTTTGTGAAAGATGGCTCCATTTTGCGGGTTGAGAGGACAAGGAGTTAGCTCGGAACAGATTGCCTGAGTAGACTGATTGCCAGAAGACGAAAATATGTTGACTTGAAAGCTCTGCAGATTCTCTGGCACTGAGCAGAGCAGACACCTGTATTCTATGGTGACAGCAAGAGTAGAATAAAGGTTTCTTTGTTACATAAAAAGCTGTGTGAACTGTCTGCCTGCTGCTTTTCATGTAGGTTAACCCCCACCTGGAGAGAGTTTTGTACCGGCACGTGCTGCACTGGGGTAAGCTGCACCAGTGGAAATCAGTTTGCATTGCAGTGCAGCTGTACTGGGATTTGTACCAGTGTAGCCAGACTGATGCAAGCCTCCCCCAGTGTAGACAAGGCCTACAGCACAACTTTACAGGTGCAGTCCTCTTGCCCGTAGGGAGCAAAGAATCTTCCCATGTTTAAGGAAATAGGTGATGTGTGCCTAGGTTCAGAGCTTCCAGACCAAGCGGCAGAGTATGCGTGTCATTACACTAAATATTACTGTCCATTAGCATATACTGGAGGTTACCACCGTAGCCATCCCTCCTTGCATGAAATAACTGTTGCAGCCCATCCCACACATAGCAGCATCTTAAAGACTGACATAGCCATGCACAACTCCTTCTCCCCAAGGAGGATACCACATTCTGCAGATACACCAGTGTGGGAATGTTCATAAAAACCTGGACCGTTAAGATTCCACTGTGGTCAGTCAACCAGCCATCCTGAACTGGAAGCTGTCCCCCTCCCCAGTCCAATAGTATTCACAGATGGGGTAGATCTCAATGTATTTTGCAGATGAAGCATTGTCTCTGTTTTACAGATGAGCAAAGGGGCACAGGGAGGAGAAGTGAAGTGACTTGTCCAGCAGGTGATCCCCGGGTCAGTGGCAGCGCCAAGGAATAGAAACCACGTCTCCTCAATCCAAGTCAAGTGCCTGACCATTGAAGCATGCTGCTTTTAAATAAGGAGTGTTCATCAGATAAAATACATTGAGGTAACAATCACGCCTGCATATGGTTTGGTCATGAATAAAACATTGTAACTGTTCCCTAAAAATGCCTTTTGCCCCATGTCCTTCCCCGGCCCAGTTATCCTTTATGTTTCCCATAAAGTTGTTCTTTGTCTGCCTGACACACAGATGAGTCACCTTACTCAGCACTGACCATCCTGTCACTTCCTTTATAGTTGCCATTAGGTGGTTGCTGCCCATTTTAGCAGTTGCGACAGAAACTCCTCCAGGTACTGCAATACAGCATCAACTACTTAGCAAAAAGCCTCTTTGGGCAATTGCTTATGCAGCATAGGTGAGTCACTGGTGAAACTGCTGACTCCAAAATGCTTCCCGCGCAGACACCCAGGTTTCAGTCTTCTGCCCAGCATATTGTCCTTTCTGAGGCTGCACCACGCCCTGGAATGTGTTAAAGCCCGTACAACAACTACTAAGGGAAGCCCCATGCTGGCTTATTTAAAAAAAAACAAAAACCAATTCGGTCCCGGACAGGAGTTTGACTAGCACTATCTTTGCTTGAAGTTATTTTTGATACAAGAAGTGATATAAACCAAATCTGAGATAGACGTTGATGAATATGCAAGGGATAAGAAGTTGCAATGTCTACGAACAGTTACCAGCAGGTTAGCAGCACATAATAGGATTCTGTTGGAAATACGTATTACACTTTCAGGAATTATTGGCAGTGTTGTCTAATGATTAGAACACAGGACTCCTAGGTCCTATTGTGTGATCTGCCACAGACTTACTGTATAATCTTGGATAAGTCACTTAGCTTTTCTGTGCTTCATTCACTGATCTAGGTACTTATACACACCCAGCACCAAAGTATCAGAACACCTCACAAGTATTATCTTCACAACATGCCTGTAAGACCAGGAAGCACTCTCTCTTTTACATACGAGGAACCACATCACAGAGATTGAGCAACCTGCCCAATGTTGTGTTGAATGTTAGGTTGAGTTATTTAGGCCTGCTGCCAAAGTTTTGCTGGGCAACACAAATGAGAGAGGGGGGAAAATGGCGATTTTTAACAGTTGGCTAAACTTTAATGAAGTTTCATTGGATTTCTTATCTCTGAGGGTTTTCTCCAGATTTCAAAAGCCTACTGCAAACCATGGAGATGTTAAAGCTTCACACAAAAAAAGGTTGAAAAACATAATGGAAGCATTGGGCAACCTTAATATAGGGGTGTCGCAGATCCATAAGATCTGTGCTGCATCCCAGTTTTTAAACAGTCTATTGGAGAAACACCTTCAGTGTGCCAGACCCCCGAGGGGGCTCCACTTTTCCTTAAGGATAGGCCACATGGCTACACTGCCTTCACGACTGAGTCTCTGGGCTGCAGCACTCGTTTCACACTGTGAACGCTGCCCAGCAAGTCCTGCTGGGATCGTCTCCTGTTCAGACACTTTTACATGCTCCAGGGACCAATGCACCTCAGTAAGTATTTGCAGTGACCCCAGGCAGCCTTTTCAAAACAGAGGAGGATTTATTAGTCAGCTGGAACAAGGCATCAGGCAGTTCTTAGCTTAGCACAGAGAAGCAAAAGCTAAGACATAGTCCATGTTGGCCAAGCCAGTTCTCTTGAGGCGTGCTGCTGAAGGAAACATCTTGGTTTCTTCTCTCTGTCTCTGTTCCTTTGTCTCCCAGTCCCACGGGAGATCTCGTGTCTCTACACAAGCCAGCTCTTATTCTAGCCTCCTGTCACCTCTTGGTCCCTTATCTTCCACCTGTAGCGTTGACATGTTCTACCCGCCGGAGTTTCCTGTTTGCAGGGGTCAGTTGTTCAGTCACTGGGGTTCCCATGATCTTTCTGGATCCCCCAATGATGCGGGTGGGCTTCAGCCAGTCGATTAACAACCCATTCAGACTACCCCAGACAGTTACATGACACAAACCCCTCATGCCTCTGGCTCTACCCTGAGCGCAGCTTTTTAACCCTTGGGCAGCAATCCTTCATCAAATAACTCACGGACGTGCATAGGACTCTCAAAAATAGTACAGAAAATTCCCACTTCAGCACAAGGAGTCTAACTACCAGCTCCCTTTCTAATTTACTCTGATGGACGTCTCTCACACACGAGCATCGGTTTAGTCCACATTGGCTGCTTGAGGTTTAACGTTCTATGCAGTTATTTGTATCGCCCCATTAGGGAAGATAATTCCCCTCACCCTACTGCCTGTACGTACTCGTTTTATTGCTTAGTTTGTCTTGAAAGCAAAGACAATTAGTTCATAGTCTCTTTATTATCTTCACATTAGAAGCAACACCCCGCCGGGTACCATAAGGTAAACTAATTTAGTCCAGTTTATTCAAGCATTAATGAGGAACTAGAAATACCCTACAATAAAACCTTGAAGATGAAATCTGCATTAAACCACATGCTTCCCCCACTCGGCAGGTTCAGGAGTCTCCTCATTGTAGCGAGAGGGCGAGTGTCATCAGAAACGTGGACCCTTTCCCCTGAGATTACTGAGCCAATAGGTCTCAAATCTAACCCAGGGCAGGAGACATAGATCACGCTGAACTACAGTTGCTTCCCTGCTGTTCTCTCTGAACTACAGGCAAAGCTTCATTCCTCTCTGGCACAAAGCCAAGGCTCAACTCACTCATTTTTTCCACTCACAAACCACCAATCACTCTTGAATGCCTTGACGTATGTATCCAATATGCACCCTGCAGCTACCGTGTGACCCCTGTCAGCTCTAACCTGCTTGGTGCTCACACTCACCAGGAAGATTCTCTACACAGGTTGTTGGGTAAAAACCTCTGATGTGTATTGACCCACTGCCTCCAAATTACTTATGCATCTTTGGCCCTGCTAATTTTATTCTTTTCTGCCCTAGCCCCTCCTCTCTGAGTGCAAAGGCACTTTATGAAGTCTCTTTTCACCTGCTGCTATTGGAGCAAGGGGTTTCCGTTGGCGAGCTGGTAAAGTGAGCTCCACTCAGAGACTGACTACACCCCCTTCTGCTAGGCGATTGTGCATGAATAATCCACAAAATACACTACACAACTGACCAGCTCCTCAGCTAGTGTCAATTCTTCAGAGCTCCTTTGCCCTTCAATTGAGCTAGGACAGTTGGCAGAAGTCAAAGGTCTGACCTATTATGTGTAGCATATTTAAGGCTGTTTATTTAGCCTCTGCAAGCAACAGAGAGCATCTACTGAATGGAAGCTCAGTCCGAGAAATCCTCCCTCCACCTACCTGACTAGAGTGACCGTCAGATGGATGATGCCGTCTAGAGTTCTTCTGAGGCCATTCCCTGGGAGAAACAGCTAGGTGGTTCTAATTCAGCCATGTTCAATCCCAGCATAATACTGCTTTGGGCTCCTACATGTTCAAAACGGGGAAGTTTTGGTGTCCCGTGCTCTTCCCTTCACAGGGGATGCGGAATAGAACCCAGGACAGGCAGTTAGTACATTAAACAAGAGCTGGTAGTGTACACAAAAACTGAAAACATTTTAAGTGCATCTTTGGAACAAACCCATTTTTTGTTTTTGCGGATGATACCAAACTGGGAGGGATTGCAACTGCTTTGGAGGACAGGGTCATAATTCAAAATGATCTGGATAAATTGGAGAAATGGTCTGAGTTAAACAGGATGAAGTTTAACACAGACAAATGCAAAGTGCTCCACTTAGGAAGGAACAATCAGTTTCACACATATAGAATGGGAAGAGACTGTCTGGGAAGGAGTACGGCAGAAAGGGATCTAGGGGTTATAGTGGACCACAAGCTAAATATGAGTCAACAGTGTGATGCTGTTGCAAAAAAAGCAAACATGATCCTGGGATGTATTAAGAGGTGTGTTGTGAGCAAGACACGGGAAGTCATTCTTCCGCTCTACTCTGGTTAGGCCTCAGCTGGAGTATTGTGTCCAGTTCTGGGCGCCGCATTTTAAAAAAGATGTGGAGAAATTGGAAAGGGTCCAGAGAAGAGCAACAAGAATGATTAAAGGTCTTGAGAACATGACCTATGAAGGAAGGCTGAAAGAATTGGGTTTGTTTAGTTTGGAAAAGAGAAGACTGAGAGGGGACATGATAGCAGTTTTCAGGTATCTAAAAGGGTGTCATGAGGAGGGAGAAAACTTGTTCACCTTAGCCTCTAAGGATAGAGCCAGAAGCAATGGGTTTAAACTGCAGCAAGGGAGGTCTAGTTTGGACATTCGGAAAAAGTTCCTAACTGTCAGGGTGGTTAAACACTGGAATAAATTGCCTAGGGAGGTTGTGGAATCTCCATCTCTGGAGATATTTAAGAGTAGGTTAGAGAAATGTCTATCAGGGATGGTCTAGACAGTATTTGGTCCTGCCATGCGGGCAGGGGACTTGACTCGATGACCTCTCGAGGTCCCTTCCAGTCCTAGAATCTATGAAAAATGTGAGCAGGTTTGTTTTGTTGTGTTTTTTTAAATAATGGGATATAAAAGGCATCAGGCTGAACCTACCTAAAGATTCTGGAAACACAGATTCATTTGCACGCAGGGTTAATACAACAGTGTGCTGTGGACTGGTTGGTTGCCAGATGCATTTCTGCAGCACTTGCTCTATCCTGTTTGTGTAGCACTTTGGAATGAAAAGGCAAATGTAACACTTTTACACCCTGCCCTGACACTTCAGAGCCCCATAAGCTGCTTTAATTTCCATCTTCACACCATGCCCCCAGCCCCCTTTGTTCATGCAGAGAGCTTTTAATTCTTAACCTACTTGAGATAAGGAGCTGGTTGAAAAGTTCTGAAATTCTTTGCAATTTTGTGTGTGAAAAATATGCCCATTTAAAGCCAATTCTACTTGGTACTTACAGACACTACAGATGAATGCTTTGAACAGTGGATAATTTTGCCACTTACCTGATTTTAAAAAAGGAATTACTGCCCTTGTGGAAGTAGATGCATCAGAAAATTAAGCTAGTAGGATATTAGCTCAGAGTTAGCTCTTGAAACTTAAACTCTGTTTGGTGTTGCTCTGTTTCTTTGCCAAAGAAGATCAGCCAGTGGTTTATTTGCTCCCAAACACTGTCTGAGATAGGAGATCCAGCAGCCTAGCTCAGGGTAATGAACTGGCATTTTGCCTTCTACGCCCCTCCCCAAATCTGTTCCCTGGGTGTTGAGAAAAAATATTTGGAATCGTGACTAAGCAGTGATTGACAGCACCTTGTAAAGGTGAAATGTACTAACCACTCAAACATCTTGGAGTCCAGCTAGTATTAACGATATCTCTCAATACTAGCAACCTCAAGCTACCACCCAAGGTCTACAGTCCCTAAATACCACAGTAATGGGCAAACTGCAGCCTCCGATCTTGCTACCTCCTCCAAGCTAAATGAAGCTTAGCCAAAACATCTCCAATGCTACCTGTCAATACCCAGGGCCTGGTAAATAACACTGGTGGATCACCTCCTCCTGTCCATAGACAATGGCCATATTTCCATATTCATCTTTGGACTCTGTCATAATAAGCCACCAAGCTCTATCATCTCCTCTGTATTAGTCAGCATCCGTATGAAGAGGATCAGGTGAGAGACCACCAATGGCAGAGCCATCAGTATTTACATGACACTTAGCTCTATATTACACCCACAGAGCTTTCTTGGGGGCCAGTCAAGGTCAACACCTGGAGGAAACGGAATCATATTAAAGAACTTGTCAGCACAGGGGGATGTTAGGGAAGGAGACAGTAGCTGCTTGCTGTTTCGGGGATCAATTGGACTTCTTACTATTGGATGACAGGATGGCCATGACAAATGCTCATTTCCACCCGCATCTGGCAAGAATACCATGCCTCAGCCTATCGGATTCAAACCTGGCCGTCGTGAGCCAAGTCTTCGAGACCTTGGGCTGAACATTGCAACTGGTCTCAGAGTGACTGTCTTCGATCGTAGGTAATGCTGACCGGTGGGGAATGTAGCAGCGTATCTACAAGCCACAACAGGATACCACAAGCACAAGTTCCTAAAGGATAGACTCCTGCCTGAGCAGCCTGATTTTCAGAAGTTCAGTGCACAAGCAGCCCCCTCTTGACTTAATTAAGAGTTGCTGAGTGCTTAGCACTTTTGGGAAAATCAGCCCACTTATTCAGAAGCCTAATTTTAGACTTTTTAAAAATCTTGATCGAAGTTACGTAGGAGCAAGATGCTCAGATGGGGGCTGGGCATGCTATAAGAATCTAGATGTATTGAGAGCAGTCCCGCTGCTGCCCCCCCACCCCGCAATGGAATGCTCCGTTCATCGAGTGCTCGTATTTGCTAAGCCTCCATGTTCTAACTGAAATCGTACTTAAGATCATCCCACTACCAGGCAGACTAAGTGTTCTTGCATATCAAGTCTTGGCTCTTTGTGTAAGTGAATTATAATCTTTACTATCACTTTTGCTTACCTCTGCCATAACCACCGAGTAGCCCGATATAATTCTTCATGTTTAGGGAGCAGCTTACATTATGGTTTTATGAAAGCTAAATGAAGACATATCAAACACTATCCCTTGCCCCTCCTCCCCACGTTTCCCTTTGCTATTTTCAGAAGGGAAAATAAAAGTGTCAATCCTAAAAGTTCTGATTATAAATCACTTTTATGTAAGTACAGAAACTCATTCAGGTCTTTCATTGGCGATTCATAAAAGAGGTTTGCTGACAGCGCTGAAATATATGTACTGATGGCACTTTAGATCACTTTAAAAACACTAAATTAATCCTCAATACCCCTGTGAGGCAGGTATTAGATCCATTATGCAGATGAGGAAAACGAGACCAGAGGTTTGAACTCTGGAACTTCTGGTTCTGAGTTCCGTGATACAGGATTCATTTTTTCTGCCTCAAATGATTTCCAGACCAGCAGATTTTTGAAAGGTTAATACTGCAGCTACCAGTGAGAGTTCAAAATTGAATGCATTTATCAAAACTTAAGACAAAACTATCCTTTTTCACCCCCTCTACCGCCCCCACGCAGAGGAATGGAAGTAACACGCTCACATGTAACTTGAGTAAACAACACACATGTTGCAGCTGGGCACATTTGTGGCATCCAAATGACATGACCAACTCAAATTTGGCTTAAAATTTGCATGACCTTAAAACAAACATCTACAAAACTTAGGACACATTTAAAATCTATTTTTTTTTTAAACTGACACTCCCTTAGTGTTTGCAATTTTATTATTTAACACCAAAATCTGAAAGTAAAATGGATTTGACTGTCTATTGCCCAAGCTGAACTAAGTAGATTAAAAAAAGTGTTCAGTTTTAATAACCATTTTATTACATCGGTAAACAAAAGCTATGGGATTTTTAAGAACTGTCAAACACTGACTTGCCAATGAATTAAAGATTCATGGAAATTGTTTTACCTCTATCTGAACAGAAGCTAAAATTCTGAACTTTAGTCACTGATCAGAAGTGTTTCTGATGCAGAGAAAATAAAGTGTAATACAATAATTATAAGAAAATCAAAATTAGTCTTAAGCTAATTCCAGCCTTGCGCAATCTAACATAGCTGGAACGCTAACTGGTTAAGAAACAGATTTTATTGGAAAAATCAGCTGTGTATTTGGATATTATAAAACATGCCTAATTGTGGCATCTTCTCAAAGCCTGAAAGGTAAATTATTCCCTTGCCATATGACACACTAAAAGAGAGCAGGGGGTGAAGTCAAGTTTTATTTGTCCTCTTCAGGGTTCTATCAAGAAAAAAAAAGTGAATGAGAAAAGAGGACTCTTTCATTCCAATCTGAAGGTGGACAGCAACATCTTCTGGGTGTTTCATAGCAGGGGGCCTACTGCACAAGAGGCTTGAGCATCTATAGAGACGCCGAGGAATACGGAAGTCAGGGTAGGCGATGATTAGAGAGTGGTAGGCTGTCTCTAAAATAATCAGGGCCCAGCATGTTTAGAGGCTTGAAGATAAATAGCATGACTTTTATTCAATACACTTGTTATTGCTGCTGGCAGAGAGCAATCACTTCAACAATGCCTACTGGATATTGATTACTATAAGAGCTACATTATCATTTCATAAGAGCTTGGACTGAAGTACATTGTGGTGCTCAAACAACCAAGTGCTGCAGATTCCAGTCCCTTCAAATGGAGAGGTCAACAGAGAACTCCTTTTCTTTACAGGGACATTTGTCTTCACTCTTCCCTTTTAATCCTAATGCAGCAGATGGATACCCTGAGCAGTGGCAGCCTGCACCAGAGGCATCAGAATCTGGCCGGGTGGTAGAAATCCTTTACTGCCCAGTTAGATTATACATATTTTTAACACACACACACACACACACACACCCACCCACCCACCCCCCTTCTAGTTCTGGACAGTTTCTGAAGGCAATTTAGAGCCAAGTTCTGCACTCTTACTCATGTTGAGTTACAGCTCACTGAAATCAGAGGAAGGGTGGCCCAGTGGTTAGAGCAGCAGCCTGGGTTTCAGGAGGCCTGGATCCAATAACTCACACTGCCTCAGGATTCCTGTGTGACCCTGGGCAAGTAGTTGAATTGCTCTGTGCCTCAGTCCCCATGTGTCAAACCAGGATCATAGCACTTCCCTACCTCTCAGGGGCGTTGAGAGGATAAATGCATTAAAGTTTGAGATGCTCAAACACTACAGTAATGGGAGCTATAAACTCCTAAAATGGATCAGAACTGGGTGGCTTGCAGAGCGAGTTATGGATCAAAATGAGGGTGAGCAACAGAATCTGACCCTTAGTAAGTAGAACAGATACCATGCTTGAGACCTCAACGCATCTGTGTTCACATTCAGTTTAACACCAAATCAATATCAGGTGCATTGCTTTAAAAATTTCAATTAAATGGGAAAGGCAAAAAAAATTATACCTGCAACTTGAAATCAGCAAGGAACGGACACTGCTGAAATAATGAAAAGTAAAACACTAGTTCAAACAAATATGTGATCATTCTCTTCTGCTGCATTTGTGTGTATCTAAGAAGGGAAATAAATTTATCTTAGATGGGCTTGGAATAGAAAATTTCTAAATTATTTTGACTATTTGCTCTCAGATATTACCAGTCCTACAACTAACTTTTCTGAAATGTGGTCAGTCATTGCTATTTTTTTTTTTTTTTTTAAGATTATGTGTAAAATTAAAAACTATTCACTTGCAAAGCACTTAAGCAATACAACCCCCAAGTTTTAAGGGAGGGAAAAGGAGCTAAGTCAGATTATAGTTTCCCAAACGTGGCTTGAAATGAGAACCATGAAGACAGCAAAAATCAGAAAACATTCAAGTTAATGGAAACAAGTCTTTATTAAGTAACTTTTAATATCAGAAAAATAAAACTCTTATAATTCTCTTTACAGCAAATATATAATATCAGTGCTTTGGCCATCATAAGTTAAAGGCCCTTTATCATAAAATATATGGTTTTTAAACTTTACTCAAATTGAATTTATAATCCCTATGACCTCCCTACATATACATAACAAAAAGAGTGTAGTAAAATTAGCAAATACTAAACTATATTGATAGTTTGTCATTGTTAGTTTGTGGTTTATAGAAATGGTACACGCACCTAATATCTGTCGATTCCTTGGCTTATTAGTTGCAGTGTACAATGCAATAAAATACAAAATACATGCTTGGTGAACATTTGTTCACATCTACAAGACTGCAGCTAAAGATTAGGTTTCAATACTGACATTTAACTATTCTACAAGCAATTAGCATTAAAGTTATGCATTACATAATATGCCATCAAGGCAACTCTTATACTGAAAAAATCGTCAAATAAAAACCATTATTTGTAAACTTTTATACGAAATGTAACTCTTCAAGTGGAAATAAAAAATAAAATTTCTGTATATTTACTAGTTCAATACATAGAATTTGTTTTGCTATACTGAGGAAAAAAGCTTGTGTGTGTCTTGGGAAAATAACGCTTAAAAAAATAATAGAAAATTCCACTTTGTGTGTGTGGGGGTTTCATTTTTTCATATGCCAGCACAGATTTTGGAACATACTGAGGATGAAGAAGCTAGAGACATCCACAGGTTGAAATGTAAGCAGCACATTCGAAAGACATTGTTTGTTGTGATTGGAAACAGTTTTGAAATGACGTAAAACGATTGAAGGGCCATGGTCACAGCTGCTTTCAGGAATTATACAAGAGCACATACACGCCTCCCCCATTTTCCTTTACCTTACTAAAATAAAATATATATATATTTATATAATGTGCAAGACAAGTATGGATTGAACATAAAAATGCTTCACATTTTGAACTATATAATCTCTAAAATGTAATTTAAGAACACCTTGATCAGACTAGTGAATGGAATGTTAGCATCCTCACTATTAGCCAAAGTATGTGCACCCCAAAGCCCTTACTGAAATGGGATCAAGCCACAGTCAGGCTACTCCACATTCCATTAAGAAAAGCAATGGGTAGGAATTCACAATGAAGGAGACCAAATCGTTCCTGATCCTCTGAACATACCATTGTTCACAAACTGGGTGAGATGAAGGTCAATTTGGCAGTCCGTCCCATTCTCTCCCCCCCCCCCCCCGCAATTAACAGTGATCTATTTAAAACTGCCAACAACCTTACCCATTCCAAAAAAAAAAAAAAAAAAAAAAATCAAACTGTGCATTAAAAAGTTATTTGCAATACTGAAGAATTAGGCGTAAGTTGCTGTAAAATAAAACTAAACAAAACCCAAAACCTATTTCAAAACTGGCAGTGTAAAGAAGGCAGCATTGGAAGTGTTTTTTGATACATCAATAATACCACGAACCCTCCCGCGCAGACAAATTCTCTGTTTAGGCTATGGGGTTCATTGCCTCCGGAACATAGACATTACCAACACTAATACAGATCACTAAGAAAACCTGTAAAATTCATTTGTTTTCTTGGTTATGAAATTGATCTAAAGTTTCCCCCCTACTGTGCCTTAGCCTTATACCAGATGTATCTCTGATAAACATGCCATCTGTTTAAACCAAACCGGACAGAGACCATCTAGGTTTAGTGTTACCGTAGCAGCCTTTTAGAAAGTATAAGTTTACTAACAACTTTAGCCTAATCCCAAGAAAGCCCAATAACAGTCAGAATTAATTAGGAAGTTTACTGGGGGGGGTACCATTACACCCATGCCTTTAAGAGTTTAAAAAGTCCATATATAATATCTATATATATTTAAGAGTGAATTTGGATTGCCTGAGTAACAGCGGTCTGGCAAACTGGACATGATGGAGTTTCTTTTTCACAGATCTTGTTGGCACATTCCATACAGAAGAGATTGTGGCCACAAGGAACTAGGGCAGCAATAACTTCATTCTCAAAGCATATCACACAGTCATGCTTTCGTCTAGACTCGGGTGGCGAACTGGATGTAGAACCGCCATTGGAAGAGGAGTAGCTGTTGGTACCATTAGAAAAAGCAGGGATGTATATTGGAAGGCCAACCTGGTTGCATGTACTGGGTGGGTCACTTCTCACTCTCCTAGCAAGCGGATGTTCCAAAGTTTCAGGAAATGTAGGTGACAGACGAGGAGTGGATGGCTGACTCCCTCGACGCTGAGTCTTCATGTTACCAGTAGGGTCGCTACCAAAGCCAGATAGCGGGTTTACTGGTTCAAAAGGGGTCCAGATAGTTTGGGAAGGCGTTGGTAAGGAGTCATATGCAGGAGAGTCAACTGCAAGATCTTCTGTGCCCACTGAAGGCAACGTTTCTCCAAACCAAAAGTTTCCTGTGCTGAATGGACTTGTTGGGCTGAAGTCAGCCAATCTATTGCTTCCAAAATAGGAATCAGTGGAGCCACTTCCTAAGGAGCTGGAGCTGTCATTTCTATAATTAGAAATCATTCTGGTGCGGCTAGGAGGGACAGGATTGGAAGTAAGCCAAGCAGATCCAAGAGTGCCGCCTTCAAAGCTCACATCTGTACCATTGTAATGGAAATCATTTTCTTCATTCAGTTCAATGTAGTTTCCAGTGCGCATGGCAATATGCATTTCTATTTCTTCACGTGCACGGTCTACATTTTCAGGCATCCCTGTAACCTCAAAGACTGGCTCCTTGTCTCTGCTGGGAGTAACAATGTATGTGTGTGTCTGCTGCTGAATTCTTTTGATTGTAGCTCCTTTGGGTCCAACCACTAGCCCAACTACACGGTAAGGCACCCTGACTTGGACTGTAGTCTGACCTGGCAGGTTGGGAGTACATGGCAACCCGCCCAGAGCAGGACCATTTTTGTTGCGTGATGCTCTGATCATGGAGAAGTGTTCAGCTGCTGAGAGAATTTCCCTTTTAGCCATGGCTACATCCTCTTTTCGTCCAGTGACGACAAAAATGGGTTCTTCTCCACGAACAGGGGTCTTAATGTAGGTATTCGTCTTGGCCCTTAATGCTTTTATTTTGCAACCTGTTTAGAGGAAAGAAACACATATTTAGTAAAGAATGATTTTAAAAAACCACAAGAAAACAATCTACTGTTTTAAAATGCTTGCAAGCTTCAAGGAACTGCAAGGGTGAAACCTGAAGCCATGTGGTCTTCTCACAAGTCACGTCAGTGAAAGCAGCAAAAACTTCTCTCTCAATTATTTCCACGCTGATCTGTGGTGACCACAAGGGTGAGACTAACACACTGTGCAGTAACATTATTCAATTGATTTTTCTTAATCACTTAAAAAAGTGTTTTTACATTATTCCTTAATACTACAATCTATTCTGAAGGCAATTCCCCTAGTGCTTGGCCTATTCGATGAGGCTGTGTTATTTTCTATAGTTTTTTTTTTTTATTAAAACAAACACATTATTAAAGATAGCACCTTTCCAATGTTTCCCAGAGAAGAAAGTGAAATTAAACTCACTGAGATATCAGAGTTGTAAGTGATGCAATAAAAGTTTTCATCTCCTTGAGCACAGCGTTTACCGCACCATCGAGAATTTTATGGAATGTCAGTTCTACTAACAAAAGCAATCTAACAAGGTGTCAACGTTTAAGATGAAAAGAAATTCACTTGCTTAGGTGCATGCTAAGGGTTTACCTGTGACAACGTTTGGGGGGGAGGGGGGGGGGGGGGAGAGGGGGTAGAAATTTTGCTACTCAGCTGTTCAATTCAACTCTTTTCAGCCCCGTCTACATCAGTTACTTTGTGATGAATCTTCAATGTTAGTACTGGTAGACCTCCACGAGTTGTAGTAACAGTGGGAACACCAGGCAAGATGCTGGCAGCCTTTCAACGCTGTGTCAATTAGGCCTACGTACCTGTAGCCTTGTCTACACTCGTGCTCCATGAGTTGTTAAAAACAAAAAAACAAAACAAAACAAAACACACACTCTGGATAAATGCCCTCACATTACAGAGCAAAAGTCAGGTATACATGGCTCTACCACCACCACATGGCACTTATTACATTTACTGGCACTGTGGAAATTAACTAGAATTCTGTGCGTTTCTGGGTTTGTGGGGTATATTTCCTCAATCATTTCAAGATGCATGCTGAACACCTACAGGAACAAGCTAAACCCTCAAAAAACAGAACAACAAAAACAAACAAGGCACACCAGCTTGCATTAACACACAGTCCACTGACTTCTCCTGCCCCCCCCACCACATCAGAAGTGTTCAGTACAGAGAAATCCAACACTGACAGGAGTTAGGGAACAGACAATGCACACACGTACTAGGTACTTAAATCAACATCCTCAAAACATGACATGACATTTCCCAAGAAGGGTCATTGTTACCAGTGAGTACTGGTCTCATTTATGCTTTACTCTTGCCTCATTTGATAAGTGGAGACTTCCCTCCCAGCCTGTTGAGTCTGCCAGTTTTCTCCTTATACATAATTTGGTATAATCTTTGTACATTAGGCGCCTGCTGGGATTTTCAGGCTGTATTTACACAATGAATGCTGAAGGAGTAGAAATGAATAGTTAAAGAAGCTTTACACTTGTATAATTCAAAGTCTGAGGACAAAATGGCAGGCAGGCCTCTTCCGAAAATACATGAGGATTTTTAGCATGTTGCACACACAAGCAACTTGAACTCCTGCTGTACATCATCAGGACCCAGAAGTAGCCAACAGACTCGGTCAGGGAGCTGCAGAAATTCTTTAGGACACAAGGTATGTCTACACTGAGCTGGGAGCAAGCCTCCTAGCCCAGGTAGACAGACTCCAGCTAGCAGATAAAAAATAGCGGTACGGATACTACTACTCAGGCTGCAGCTCCGATTCCCTAGGCTTGAAAGCCCAAGCCACAATGGTCACACTGCGCTAGTTTGAGCCCCACTCGTGTAAGTCTGTCTACCTCAGTTGGGAAACTTGCTTCCAGCTGCAGTGTAAACATACCCAAAGAAGCCAACTTTAACATTAGCCACTTAACGGCCGTAGGGGGGAAAAACAATTCAAAGGGCACTTCGGCAAGGGAAACGATCAATTTAAGCTCCCCAAACATTTCCGTCTCAAAACATTACCTACTACTGTTTCAAGTAACACTTCTGATGATTAGAATCAGGAGTGAGTGTGTGTATATGTTGGGAGGGGGGAGATCATTACCTCTTGGGGCTCCTCTGCAGATCCTTTCTAGGAGTTTAGAAGCCCAGGGGATGTCAGGTCAGCTGACTTAGGATTGTGGGTCTTGGGCCAAAAAATTGGTGTGCAGACGTTTGGGCTTAGGCTGCCTACAAGGGTGGAGGATCCCAGCCCAAGCCAGAACATCTACCCAGCAATGTTTAGCCCCAAATCCCGAACCAGCGGCTCACGCCCTGGAGCTTTTATCCTCACGTAGATGTGCCCTAAGAAGCCCTACATTGCAAAGCTGCTGTCAAGGCCAGAAAGCAGGCAGGTGAGAAGAAGAAACCGGTACAAATGGTGTGGGTGGCACTGGGTTTGTGCCCAACTGCTCTCCTTTGCTGAGCAGGCCCCTTAGTGTCAACCAGAAAACCTTAGAAAAGATTCTTTAAAAAAAAAAAAAAAAAAAAAAGGATTTTCTATCAAATATTCCAGGCTATACTATGTACAAGGATGCTTGCAGAAAGGGAAATTTTAAATTAATTTAGTAAAAAAACCAAACTCGCCAAAAAGCGATGATGTGTCCCTTTCATTTACTTTGTAAAGAAAGATTTTATGCAAGTGATTTGGGAGTGGAGTCTGCTAATATTCAAATCCATCTAGCAGGCCAACTGCCACACCAGCAATTGAATGGGAGGACTCAGAAAAAGTCAGATGTCACAAGCATTATGGGAGGTTGTAGGGATCAACTTTTGGAGAAAGGGTCAATTTCTCTGCTAACAACATTAATGGACAATATAGCTCCTAATTTAGGTAATTTCCTCTTCTCCCTGTACACCCTAGATTGTGTTGTGGGCTTCCCACTCTGAATAAGTGCCCAGCCTGCCCTTGGTTTTGGATGTCACCACAAACACTAAGTTGACAAAGCAACATGAAATTTGCCTCTGGGGATAAACTAACCCACTGGGAGTCCAATATGTTGCTGCTTAGCTTTTCAATCCAGTCAAGTCTTGTTTATCCAAATGCCCCCAAACTGAAGTCATACCCTCCTCATGTGCACCAACTATCCCCCCACACCAACACACACTAGCAAGAATTACTTTAATTTCCTTCATTCCACTTGGATAACTGATACTATGTCTTTATTTCATAGAGGGTATGAAACATGAACATGTAAAGAAAGCCTTAAACACTTTAGAGTAGATCTGGCACAAAATGTGATTTAAAAATAGCAGATTTAAGCCTATTGAATACTAGTTTCCATGGTGCTTTACCAATCTGAGTAAGTTACACATTCAAAACAAGTTTCCCTGGTAGCTAGTCTTCTGTCTCCAACACCCAATCCCCGCAACCTGCAGGGACTTGTCATGTCAGCTGAAAACTCATAAAAATGTTGCTTTTAATAAACTTCAGTCCCAGTACAATTCACATTGATAAGAAGGTTTCATAACATGTCAGCCTTCAGAATGGTGCACTGACCAAGAGGAGCATCGCTTTTTTTTTTTTTAAGATATGACTCATCAGCCTCGAAAAAGCAAAGCCCCAGATCTGAGTCTTGCCAAAAGGTGGCAGAACAATACCCCAGACATTTAAAAATTGGCTTCACAAGAAAGCGGGTTCCACCAAATCCAAGGTATACTCTTAAACTTTATCTAAAGGATAGAAAAAACTGCCATTGAAGGAAATCATTCATACCAAATTCATAGTCCATTTTGGCCAATTTCACAGTCATAGGATTTTAAAAATAATCAATTTTATGATTTCATGGGGGTGTAATTGGGGGATGGGGGGTCCTGACCCAAAGAGGGTCATGGGGGTTGCAAGATTGTTGTAGAGGGGTCATGGGATTGCTACCCTCACTTCTGCACTGCTGCTGGCAGGGGCGCTGCCTTCAGAGCTGGGTAGTTGGAGAGCAGTGGCTGCTGGCTGGCTACCATACATACATACAAGATTAGGTTTGGAAGAGACCTCAGGAGGTCATCTAGTCCAACTCCCCACTTAAAGCAGGACCAACTAAATCATCCCAGCCAGGGCTTAAAAACCTCTAAGGATGGAGATTCCACCACCTCCCTAGGTAACCCATTCCAGTGCTTCACCACCCCTCTAGTGAACCAGCTTCTAAAGCCAGTGCCACCACCAGCAGCAGCACAGAAGTGAGGTTCACAGAGTATGGGTGGGGTGGGTTACCATAGGTCCACGTTTTCCCAGAAGCCTCCCGCCTGGATCGGAGGCTGTCCCAGCCAGCAGCCGCAGAGCTTCTTGCAGCCGGGTGAAGTTAGAACATAAGAACAGCCATACTGGGTCAGACCAAAGGTCCATCTAGCCTAATACCCTGTCTTCCGACAGCGTCCAATACCAGGTGCCCCAGAGGGAATGAACAGAACAGGTAATCATCAAGTGATCCATCCCGTCGCCCATTCACAGCTTCTGGCAAACAGAGGCTAGGGACACCACCCCTGCCCATCCTGGCTCACAGCCACTGATTTTATCTAGTTCTAGGTTCCCAGAGGTGGGTCTGACCTGGCTCCTTGAGTGGCCCCTGCAGGGGAAGAGGAAGTCCCGTCTTTCCCTAGCCCTGGCCAGGACCACCCCGACTTTGTCCCTCCCCTACAATAACCAGATTTCACAGGGGAGATCAGATTTCATAGTCTGTGATGCGTTCATGGCTGTGAATTTGGTAGGGCCCTAAATCATCATGTACAACACCAGAGACCTATGAATGCATCAATCAATACCAACTCAGTTTAGTTTGCTAGGAAAGCTGGAAGACACCCATAATAGACTATTGTAAAAGGCAACTGTGTCATAACAAGGTCGTTAAACCTCATTATATAGTTCTATTAGAACGATTTTTCTATTTGTTTTTACTTGGCTGTTCTGGTTCCCTACCCTCCTCTATTAGTCACTGCAGAGGTGATGATGCACAGCTTGGCTGATTCCATTTCCTTGTACAGTATGCTGGATCTGAGCACGTTGCCTTCAGTCTGACATGGAATCATTAAGCTATTAAGAGTCATATGGCCACTGTACAAATCAAGAGGTTTCTCAGCCTGTTGAGTCAGGGACAAAAACGCATGCATATGAAGAAAAAATCCCCCAACGCTCCTCCGCCCTGGTGTCTCCTAATTCTTGAATTGAATAGAAATTCTGATGCAAGACAATGTAGAACAGGGGTCCCCAACGCGGTGCCTGTGGGAGCCATGACGCCCACTGGGGCATCTAAGTGCGCCCGCATACTGGCCGCCGGACGAGCACCTGCCAAAATGCCGCTGACAAGCAGCAACGTCAATAGGTGTTGCTGCCGAAATGCCACAGATTTTTGGCGGCATTTCGGCGGTGACGCCTCCGGAGGATGCTGCTTGTCGGCGGCATTTCAGCAGCGACGCCTATTGACGTTGCCGCTTGTCGGCGGCATTTCGGCGGATGCTCGTCTGCCACCACGGTCCTCCGTGGCTCGTTGTCTGGCACCTGCCAGACAAAAAAGGTTGTGGACCACTGATGTACAATATCCCAGTAACAAATGTAAACAGACATGAACAGTGAAGTCTGACAGCCAAGGAGTACTGTAGACTGAGGCCTGGTCTACACTTAGATTAACTTAGTTGCATCTTCAGGGCCATGAAAAATTTCTCATCCTGAGAACAGTAGTAAGTTTGACCTAACCCATGCAGTAGACACAGCTAGGTTGATGGAAGAATTCTTCCACTGACCTAGCCACCACCTCTTGGAGAGGTGGACTAACTGTACTGACCAAAAACATCCTTGTATTGATCCTGTAGTGTAAATATATCCGTAACTTGAGTAGTTCCACTGATTTTAAATGGGCCTACAACTGTGCTTAGTTTTATCATGCCTTACTCAGTGGTAAAGTTAAGTGTAGACTGGCATAGCTGTTGGCAAGGGGTGAGATTTTGTTTTGTTTAAACTGACATAGTTATGCCACTAAAAGCCTCTTGCAGATGTGGTTACACCAGATAAGGGGGTTTTATACTGGTATAGTTTATTTTGCTTTGCTGAACGTGAATAACATTATACCAGTACAGTAACACCTCACTTAATGTTGTTACATTGCTGATCTATTAGGGAACAAGCTCGTTTAAAGTTGTGCAATGTTCCCTTATAATGTTGTTTGGCAGCCGCCTGGTTTGTCCACTGTTTGGAGGATTCTCTGGAAGAGCAGCCCCTCCTTGTGGGGATTAGAAGCGGGGGGGGGCAGTCCCACCCCCCACTTAAGCTCCCCTAAATTCCCTGTAAGGTACATGGCTCGACAGCTGCCCAGCAGTAGTTCAGGTGGCCCTCCCACCACTGCCATGCTACTCCTGCCCTGCCCTCTGCCTTGGAGCTGCTCCCGGGAGCTTTCTGGGGAGGGGGAGAGAGGGGTGCTGATATCAGGATGTCCCCCTGCTCCTGTCCCCCCTCTCCACAAAGCAGAGGAGGGGGACAGGGCAGAGCAACAGAAAGGAGGGAAGCTGGAAGCTGTTGCTTCCTGTTTGAGCTGCTTAAAAGGGCAACATACTTGAAGTGGGGTCAGCGTACTTAAAGGGGCAATGCACCTCTCTCTCTCTCTCTCATGTACGCACCCCCCAGCACTTTGGAAAGTCAGCACTTGTGCAGGCATGCATGTGCTGTCAGGAAGAGGGAGTGGTGCGCTCCAGCTGGATGGCGTGGGTTCATCATCATGTTCAGTTTTTGCAGGGAAGTGTTTGCAGCTACTGCCTTGCGTCTATTGTGTTTCCTCCCTCCTGCCTCAGTCCATGCTGCCTTGTAGAGTGAGGCTACATTAACAACAATGTATTAACCTTTGAGGACTCAACGGAGTGCTAGTTCATCATTTAGCAGCAAGGCATTCCCTGGGAAATATCCCACCCTCTGACTCCACCACCTCAACCAAGCTTCAGTCATTCATTGCTGTGTACAATATTAAACGGTTTAAAATTATTTAAAACGTATACTGTATATGCAAATGTCTTGTGTGGTGAAAAATTTCCCCTGGAACTTAACCCCCCTATTTATATTAATTCTTATGGGGAAACTGAATTCACTTAACATTGTTTTGCATAAAAATCGCATTAAGTGAGGATCCGAAGAAGTGGGCTGTAGTCCACGAAAGCTTATGCTCTAATAAATTTGTTAGTCTCTAAGGTGCCACAAGTACTCCTGTTCTTCTTTTTATTAAGTGAGGAGTTACTGTATAAGACCTTTTTAAAAATTTTTATTTATATATATGTGTGTGTGTGTAAGTAACTGAAGGCTTGTCTACACGGTGGGATAATGCACATTATAAGGGTATGATTTCTAAAGTGCATGAACATGCTGCACATTAATTGGTCCATGTAGACCTGCTGGTGTGCACTTAATGTTCTGTAGTGCACCTCAACACAGTGCTGTTACGCTATGTTAAACTGCACTAGAAAACTTTTAGCGTGCACTAGCATGGTCAACACAGACTAATTAATTAATGGGCAACACGTTGATGCACTTTAGAAATCACACTCCAGTATGTGCATTATTATAAAGCATAGAGAAGCGCTAAGATTTCCCACCCCCTCCTTTTTGCTGTCATATTTAACAACACCTAAGTCTTTGAAGGATTGGGGCCTTAACTATTTGCTGGTTGCTTTGTGCTGGTCATATACAAAGAAGTATGTTAAGCCTGAAGTTGATACTCCAAGGAAAAGGAGAACACTTGGTTTGGCTCATCTTTCTCAAACCTCCTCCCCTTTTTCTTAAAAGACAGACTTGTCTGACCAGGAATTTTACAAGCTATAAATATTATACTTCCCCAAGAAACGCAATTTCCTCCTTTAGAGCAGGTCTTCTCTCTCAAATAAACACGTGTTTAGGCTCAAATAAATATCTAAAGGACAAAATAGGTCTTTGGCAACATAAACAGTCTTAAAGCCTAAAAACAGATTTGGCATGTGTGTTCATTAATCAGCTAGGGCTGGGTGGCTATTAAATCATGAGTTTAAGCAAAAAAGTGTTGGAAACATGGCTAACTCTAATGGCTTCAAGTGAGGTAGCATACTGCATTAGACAAATATTTATCATACAAGTGCTGATGGCATGCTCAGCCTTATACAATACACAGAGGCATTGGAGGGGTAATATTTTAGGAAAATATTGCCCAGGTAAAAGGCCTTAGCTAGCTGCCTGATCTAGTTAGTTTTTCCATGTACATATATTTACAATTCACAACCCAGGGCATTTGGGAAGAGAGCTCAGTTCATAAAGGGAAGGGAAGATAATTTGTGATAAATAAGCCTGTCAGGATTACACTAAGACTGTCCTTCTTTACCCCATGCAATCATTTATTAAGTCTTTTTAAAGGGCAAGAATTATTTTATAGTAATAGCTCCTTCCAAGACGTTCTGTGTTTGTTTCTACCAGGTTCTGCCACTGTAGATAGGGCAACTCCAGATTCAGAACGGATGTATGTACCTAGCGATTTTACTGAGCTTTTATTTGTTCAAATCGGAACCTCAAAATATGGGTGTGGAGTGGAGATGTCTCAACTGTCCTATAGCTAGAGTGATGCCTAGAAGGAGCACAGGAGCAGGGCTTTGGAGCTGTGCTCCAGCTCCAGGCAAAAACCTGCAGCTCCACTGCTCCGGAGCTGCTCCACACTCCAGCTCCGGGCTCCGCTCCAAAGCCCTGCAGGACAGCCAAACAAATTTTAAAAGACATATTAAATTTCAACTTTTGGTTTCAAGTATTTAAAAAAACAATAAAAAACAAAACAAAAAAAAATCAACACCAAATAGTTGAGGAGAAAACACTGATGTTCCTAAATGTAGCAGCTGAAATGGTAATACTAATGCCCTACCAGTGGCCCCCAAACTATGGGGTGTGCCCCCTGTAAGTGGGTGCAGAGGAACATTTGAGGACATGCACACAGCAGGGCCCAGGCCAGCCCCATGGGGGGCAGGGAGGGAGCACCACTTAGCCGAGTTCTGCCCTCTGCTTTGCCCCCAGCCCTGCCCTCATTCCCTCTCTACCTCTAGCCCCAGCTATTCCCCCAGCCCAAGCGCCTCTGCTGCCAACTGTGTGGCAATGGAAGGTGTGTGTGTGTGTGGACACATTCAATTACTGGTATGGGGGGCTGGGCAGGAAAAGCTTGGCACCACTGCTCTAGACAGTTCTTATCTTTTGTTAATAGGCAATAATAATCATGTTCTTATGGACTTCGACATCATAAACCAGATGAGACAAACTGTTAAGATAACAAGTTTCATGCACCAAGATTTGGAAGGGGAAACCTCAAAATGACTTGATAAAAGAACCATCTAGAAAAGCAACGACTACTGGAGCCTCTTCTCATGCAGCCCAACACTGAGGCCTGGTCTACACTTAAAAAGAAATTGACCTAGCTATGTTGCTCACAGCTGTGAAAAATGGATGTGCCCTCAGCTCTGTAATTGGGTCAACCTAAACCCTGGTGTAGACACAGCTAGGTTGACCTAGCTGCCGCCTATTGAAAAGGTGGATTAACTCTCCTGACAGAAAAACAGCTTCCTTCATTGTAGAATGTGTCTACACCAGTGGTCTCCAACCTTTTTACGCACAAGATCACTTTTTGAATTTAAGGGCAACCCAGGATCTATCCACCCATTCCCCAAGACCCCACCCCTTCCAGCCCTCCTCCCCCCACTCACTTGCTCTCCCCCACCCTCACTCACTTTCACCAGGCTGGGTCAGGGGTTGGGGTTCAGGAGGCGGTGTGGGCTCTGGGCTGAGGGGTTTGCATTGTGGTAGGGGGCTCCAGGCTAAGCCTGAGGCAGGGGGTTGGTGGTGCAGGAGGGGGCTCCGGGCTGGGACAGAATGTTGAGGTGCAGGAAGGGGTATGGGGTGCTGGGTTGGGGAGGGGGCTGAAGGGCTGGGGCAGAAGGTACGGGATGCTGGCTCACAGAGGGGCTCAGGGCAATGGGTGCAGGAGGGGGTATGGGGTGCTGGCTCTGGGAGAGGGGCTCAGGGCTGGGACAGGGGTTCAGGGTGCAGGCTTGGGGGGCCCTCAGGGCTGGGGTGCAGGAGGGGGTTCAGGGTGTAGACTCCAGGAGGGGGCTGAGGCTTGGGTGCTGGAGGGGGATCGGGGTGCTGGCTCTGTGAGGGGCAGGAGGTTGGGGTCCCGCCGGGCTGCAGTTACTTGAGGTGGCTCCTGGTTGGTGGTGCAGCGGGGCTAAAGAAGGCTCCTGCCTGTCCCGGCCCCACGCTGCTCACAGAAGGGGCCAATGCTCCCCTGAGGCCCCGGGGGGGGGGGGGGGGGGGGAGGGAAGGGGAGGGAGGAGGACAGACATGGCTCCACATGCTGGCCTCTCTACAGGCACCGTCCCTGCAGCTCCCATTGGCCAGAGTTCGCAGTTCCTGGCCAATGGGAACTGCATGGGTGGTGCTTGCAGGTAGGAGCAGTGCACGGAGACCCCTGCCTCCCCTCCCCCGGGGGCATGATGGCCGCTTCTGGGAGCAGCATGGGGCTGGGGCAGGCAGGGAGCCTGCCTTAGCGACAGACCCACTACACCACCAGACTTTTAGCGACCAGAGATCGTGATCGACTGGGAGAGTCTCCAGGATCAACCAGTTGGTGACCACAGGTCTACACTAGAGCACTGCAGTGCCATTGCTATAAACATTAAGGAAGGAACTCCAGTCCCAGTCTCCCTCAATTATTTCCTTCCACTAAAATTGAAGTGACTCCTCCGAAGTAATTCTTCAGAAGTGGGAAATCGGGCATGGATCTGCAGAGGCAATATAGTCAAAGAACACTTACTGTTAAGTAATCCTTCTCTCCTTCCAAACGGTCTCAGAACATCCCCAACGATTGGTGGTTAACAAGCAGTCACTACCCAGTTGTGAGGTGAACATAAAAATGGCCATACTGGGACAGACCAATGGTCCATCTAGGCCAATATCCTGTCTTCCAACAGTGGCCAATGCCAGCTGCTTCAGAGGGAATGAACAGAACAGGGCAATTATCAAGTGATCCATCCCCTGTTGTTCAATCCCAGTATCCGGCAGTCAGAAGCTTAGGGACACTCAGAACATGGGTTACATCCCTACCCATCCTTGCTAATAGTCATTGATTGACCTATCCTCCATGAAATTATCTAATTCTTTTCTGAACCCAGTTATACTTTTGGCCTTCACAACATCCTCTAGCAAGGAGTTCCACAGGTTGACTCTGCGTTGTGTGAAGAAGTACTTTCGTAGGTTTGTTTAAAACCTGATGCCTATTAATTTAATTGGGTGACCCCTGGTTCTTGTGTTATGTGAAGGGGTAAAACACTTCTTTATTCACTTTCGCCAGACCATTCATGATTTTATAGACCCCCCCTCCCTCCAACAGGGGATCTGACAGAAGTCTATAAAGCTGAACAGTCCTAGTATTTTTAATTTCTTCTCATATAGAAGCTGTTCCATATCCCTAATCATTCTTGTTGCCTTTCTTGTAACTTTCCCAATTTTAAAATATCTTTTCTGAGATGGGGCAACCAGAAATGCAAACAGTATCCAAGGTGTGGGCATATCATGGTTTTATATAGTGTCTTTATGATATTTTCTGTCTATACCCCTTTCCTAATGGTTCCCAATATTGTCATAGTTTTTGACTGATGCTGCACATTGAGTGGATTTTTTCAAAAACACACACTATCCACGGTGATTCAAAGATCTTTCTTGGGTTGTAATGGCTAATTTAGAACCTGTCATTGTATCTGTACAGTTGACATTATGTTTTCCAATGTGCATTACTTTGCATTTATCAACAATGAATTTCATCTGCTATTTCGTTGCCCAGTCATCCAGTTGTATGAAATCCCTCTAACTCCTCACAGTCTGCTTTGGCTTTAACTTTCTTGAGTAATTTTGTATCCTCAGCAAACTTTGCCACCCCAGTTTACACCTTTAACCAAATCACTGATGAATATGTTGAGCAGCATTGGCCTCACTACAGACCCCTAGGGGACCCTGCTATTTAACTCTCTCAATTATGAAAACTGAACATTTATTCCTACCCGTTGTTTCCTGTCTTTTAACCAGCTACTGATCCATGAGAGGATCTCCCCTCTTCTCCCATGACTGCTTACTTTGCATAAAAAGACTTTGGTGAAGGACCTTGTGAAAGGCTTTCTAAAAATCCAAATACTCTTATTATTCAAACCCAAGTACACTGATTGACTGGATCACCCTTGTCCACATGCTTGTTAACTCCCTCAAAAAATTCTAATAGATTAGTCAAGTATCAGAGGGGTAGCCCAGTTTAGTATTTAGACTTCTAGCATTTGTATACAAGCATTTATACAATTTGTCAACATTAAGTTGTGTGCCTTCATGTGATTTAATTGAATGAGACACTTTCATTTGACTGTTTCCCCTCAATTCCTACCTGTACTTTATCAACATCTACCCTCAGGGATGTCTCTGCCCAAACTGTGTGCTCCTCTGCATCTGTTGGCTTTCCCTTAGTTTAAAAAAAAAAAAAAAAAAAAAAATCCTCTACAATTTTTTTTAAATTTTACACGCCAGCAATCTGGTTCCATTTTGGCTTAGGTGGAGCCCATCCTTCCTGTATAGATTCCTTTTCCCCAAAAGGTTCTCCAGTTCCTAATAAGCCTAAAACCCTCCTTCCCTATACCATCATCTTTTCCATGCATTGAGACCCTGAAGTTCTGCCTGTCTAACTGGCCTCATGTGTGGAACTGGAAGCATTTCAAAGAATGCTACCATGTGGATCCAGGACTTTAATCTCTTACATAGCAGCCTAATTTTGGCCTTCAGGACCGCTCTCATATCTTTCCCTATATTACTGGTATCTGCACACCAGAACCATTGGTTCTTCCCCAGAACTTCACATAAATCTGTCTAGAGGTCTTGAGATCGGCGCAACCTAAGGTTATGTCTACACTATCACTTTTGTTAGCAAGCCTTTTGTTGGTCAGGGTTATGAAAACCAAACAAACCACCTCGACCAACAAAATCACTGGTGTGGACAGCGCTATGTCGGTGGGAGAGCGTTTCCCACCGACATAGTTACCGCTGCTCATTGGGGGTGGTTTAATTATGCTGGGGGAGAGCTCTCTCCCATCCGGCGGCATAGAGCAGCTACACACGAGACCTTACAGACGCATCGCTAGAGCGGTACAGTTGTGCTGCTGTAAGGTCCGTAGCGTAGACAGTTTAAATCTCCAATATTTTTTTTATAGTGAGAAAAATAAGATTAGAACCTTTTCCTCCTTCCCCTCCCCCCAGACTACTGAGGTTCTTCTACATTTCCCATTTAAAGAAACAGCTACCGTGACAGTTTGGTGGATGTATCTGTGTCAACTGAAATTCCATTTTTGCTTTGTGAAAGCCATGTTGTATTACAACTTCCATTTTCAATGGAACTGTACCGTGCCTGTGAGCATTCATTGTGCCGCAGGAACTTCCTACCCAATGTGTCTGGGAAACTGTTACAGTGCAATCAAGGGGCATCAACCTTGAATGGCTCTACCTCAGTGGAACAGCGAGAATGGCAGCAGGGCCATGGATGCTGAAGAACTCTGCCCAGAATCTGAGGGGGTTGCAGCCTGGAAATTCCCCAAACAGAAGCACAGAAAGGAGTCAGAGGCTGGAATGTTCTCTATGCAAAGCAGGCCATTTCACTGCCAGAAGGTTGGAAGAGTTGCAAGGTCTAAAGGATTCATGGAGGCAGTAAGGTCACAAAGGACTGCATTCAGGAGTGGTGTTGTTTTACCATACTCTGTACTCTTAAAGGAGTTTGTATGTATATTAAATTCTTTTGCTAAATGGTTTCTTGCTTTACTCTCCTGCCACACTGTGCCAGGGTGTTCCCAGAAAACCAGAGCTCCTGCAGCCAGGTGGACTCTGGAGGGGAACATGTCTAAGCAGCTAGGGGGAGAGGGGAGTCAGGACGGCAGATGTATTTGTTTCAGGATCCAGGCAGCTGGACTTCAGGGTCTCATTGCCATAGAAAGGAATCAGACAGGGAGTGTGTCCTTGAGACACCCTGAGGCAGAAAAGTGATCAGTCGCTTCAAGTCCCAGAAGACTTAGAAGCACACAGAGAGCAGGCTTGGCACTGGTTGTAGCAGCTACTTTTAAACAATTTTCCAAGTAAAGATAAGCAGCACAGAGTGAACTTTGTTTAGATGACAGTAGCACAGAGGTGGGCAAACTACGGCCCCCGGGACCCTCCTGCCCGGACCCTGAGCTCCCCAGGAGGCTAGTCCCCTGCCCCTCCCCCGCAGCCTCAGCTCACCCTGCTGCCGGCACAATGCTCTGGGCGGCTGGGCTGCGAGCTCCTGGGGCAGCGCTGTTGCAGAGCCAGGCCTGACCTGGTGCTTTGTGTTGTGCGGTGTGTGGCTGTAGCGCCGTCAGCCACTAATTGGTGCTCCAGGCAGCGCAGTAAAGGGGCAGGGAGTGGCGGCGGGGGGTTGGATAGAGGGCAGGGAAGTTCAGGGTGGTGGTCAGGGGACAAGGAAAAGGCATGGTTGGATGGGCTAGGGGTCCCAGGGATGGGCCATCAGGGGGTGAGAAGTGGGGGGGAGGCAGGCCACGCCCTCCCTCCCCTAACCAGCCCTCCATAGAATTTCTAAAACCCGATGCGGCCCTCAGGCCAAAAAGTTTGCCCGCTCCTGCAGTAGTGCCTACAGACCTCAAAAACTGGGGCTTCCATTGTACTAGGGACTATACAATCGCATAGTAAGGTTACTGAAAATCTCACAATCTAAATCAGACCAGACAAAAGGCAGGAAGGGAGAGAGGCACAGAGAGGTGAAGGGACGTGCTCAAGTTCACAGCAGTTTGTCCCAGAACTGAGACCAGATCCCAGGGTGCCTCCTGTGTCCCAGGCAGCGACCTCTTTCTGTACCATGCTGCCCCTTGATTGGACTGCACTGTCAGCCTCTAAATTCAAAACCTCAATGAGCCATAGCAATTGCACTTCATTCCATATGGATCAGACGGTACTCAAAAGAAGAGGGAAAAAGAGACGGACTCTCAGGCCGCCTCTCACATGTGATGCTTTAAAGATGGTGCAGAGGTTGACAAATTTGAAGGATCAGATATCTGCCTATCTTGTTTTCCTTTATGCTATCATCTACACTGCTGATTCCTCGTAGGTAGTGACTTAAGACGATGACACGGCAGACAAATGGTCAGTCCTTTTAACTTTGTCAGTGTCACACCATCACCCATGTCGGCAGTCTCTTTCATAACTTTCCTCTGAATGTTTGAGCCCACGGTCGCGACTCACACAGCCCCAACTGGCAGTGCTCTTCTAGATGGTTCCAAGCTTGTTGCAATGGGGGTTTTCACGACTCATGGAAGCAGTTCTTGAGTAATTTATTTTCAAAATGTGTGATGTCAAGGTAGACATATGGATCCCTTTGCCATCAAGTTTGAGGTGAAATTAGGTTCAGCCTGTTTTTGAGAGAGGTGGCTACAGAAACAGGAGATGCCTCCTCTTTTACTTCTAGTTGCAAATACAATAGTACCACAAAGTACAGCCCTGCAGGGGATTATTTTTTAATCCCGCTTCCATCTTGCCCTGCAATATCCACTCCCACCGGCTCCCACATTGTTTCTTGAATTTTTATCCTGCTCCCCATGGCAGTGGGTTCTACGATACCCCAGTCCCACTGCAGAGCTCTACCATAAAGGCAAACAATACTAGAGGAAAGTAAGTTATTGAAAGGTACAAAAAAAGAGGAAGTGGAGCTCTGGAGGGACTTTTCCAAGTGGGAGAAAGACAATGTGTGGGTCTCGCATGCTAAAAAAGTTAAAATAACTTGATAAAGATGACATTCTGGTCCCTCCACTCATTAAACACTTAATTCTGATTGCAGTGGTAACTTAATTACACTGCATTATCTGGAGTCCTTTTACTGACCTGTGGAACATTTCTATACTGATTCATTCTTTGCATAGCTATTTACAACACTTTCATTATAATTTAGTCATGCTTAGTTGTTTCCTTTTTATAACGCATCAATGTCCGCTCTTTTGGACTTTGGCCTTATATTTGAGTACTTTCAGTACGAGCCAAAAATGCATTGGGCCAAAGGGTTTTATCCAAGATTTTAGATTGTAAGCTCTTTGAGACAGGGCTTTTCCTTACGTGTGTATAGTGCCTACTGCCAGGAGTCCTGGCCTTAGTTGGGGCCTACAGATGCTACAAATAAATAAGGGATCTATAGTGCTGAACTCCCTATTGGTTTTGATGACAACTGAAAGCACTCTGCGTCTTGTAGGATCAGGGATCCTCTAACTCTTTAAGATGGACTTGTGAAGGCTCCTTGCAAAACATCCAAGTAAAAAAAATTTGGGGGGGGGACGGGGACAATGGAGAAATCACTTATTTACCATGGCAACGGTGGTTCTTAAAGAATTTTGCTTCTGTGGGTTCACAGTGGTGGGATATGGCCCCAACTCCACCCGTTAAACCTGTGGTGTCTGCACAAGTGCCCTCTCATAGCACTGAGCAGCTGGGGTAAGTTTATGTAATGGTTGTGTTGCCCCAATCACGCTAGCAAGACTAAAGAATACAGAAGACATGATGGGACTAGATAAAGGCCACACTCTCAGAGAGCCACTAATTACGAACAACAGATTCTTTGAAGGAGCCTCTACTTTCCCCATAGGAAGTGTAGCACAGAGTACAATTCTAGCAATTCAGGAACGTGTGCTGACAACTTCTAGTTTACACAAAGATAGTAGAACCGCTCTCTGAAAGTGGGCTCTAGGTGCCCACGTCAGGAGAGTAATGCTGTGTAAGTCTGTGTACAGAACAGGTAACAGCCCAGCAGACTGCTATGATAGACATGTTATGAGGTGAACATTCTGCCTTGCCCTAGAAGTGTAAATTCGAATGTCATGAAGTAGACACCCAAGCCCAAAGCATAAAGTCCTATACAGGCACTGATTGAATGAAGCAGTTTTCTTTACACTGTGCCCTTTATACACACCAAGTCTTGTGGATTTCCTAACTGACTTAATCAAATAAAAACTCAAAGACCTTTTGACATCTACGGCATACATAGAGTCATTTCCTTCACGTGAGAATGAAATTTTGGAAACAACTCCACATGATTAATGGTCTGATTCAGGTTATTTCATAAAGCAAGGATGGTCACTGAGGCACTAGCCTGGGACTATGAATTGAACTTGGCCTCCTCAGCTCTACCACAGACTGTGTGACCTTGAACAAGTCATTTAACCTGTGCTTCAGTTCATCATCAGTAAAATAGGGGTAATAGTACCTGACCACTTCAAAGGAGTGTTGTGAGGAGAACAATGAGTGCCTAGACAGAATTCAAACACCACATTTGGTATAACTCAGGGATGAGGAAAGTCTGCAACTCATTCTTCTCAGCTGTAAGTGCAAATAAAAATATAAGTAGAATGATAAATATTCACCTACAAGGTAAACACCTAAACTGGCACCCATCAACCTTGTCAGCACCAGCTGGGGTCCCATTGTATATCAGATTATTTGACCAGTGGGAAGACTAGACCTCTACAGTCATCCCACCACAGATGCTTGAAAACAGGGCTGTCCACTGGAAGACAATATGCTGAAGTAATAGATACCCTTGACGTAAGACTAGAAAAGGCTGAGACTTTCAAATCCACTAAGATGTCTATAATACAGTAACTCCTCACTTAACATTGTAGTTATGTTCCTGAAAAATGCGACTAAGTGAAACAATGTTAAGTGAATCCAATTTCCCCGTAAGAATTAATGTAAATGGGGGGTTAGGTTCCAGGGCAGCTTCCCCTACTCTGCAAACACTAGGGGCAGGGGCTCAACGCTCAGCCTGCCCACTCCACCACTTTCCCCAAGCCCCCACCCTTGACCCGCCTCCTCCCCCTTTACTTCACACGCTGCCTCCTGGCTCCTCCCTTCCCTTCTAAACGCCACAAACCAGCTGATTGCCGCATTCGGGAGGCAGGGGAGGGAGGAGGGAGGCACGCCAAGTCCTCGCTCCTTCCCTCTCCCTCCTGCCCAGGGCAATCAGTTGGCTTGCGGCATTTAGGAGGCAGGAGGGAGGAACGAGGACTTGGCGCAGACTCCCCCTCCGTCCCCCCCGCCTCCTGCCCAGGGCAATCAGCTGGCCTGCGGCGTTCAGGAGGCAGGGGAGGGAGTGGGAGCCTGCGCGCCAAGTCCTCACTCCTCCTCTCTCCCTCCTGGCTCCAAAACGCCGCAAACCAGCTGAGTGCCATGGGCAGGAGGCGGGGGAAGACGCTGATCCGCGGGGTCTGCCGGCGGGTGGCGCACGTAGGGAGGCTGCCAGCTGTGGAGAAAGCAGGCAGCCAAACAACGTAAGGGTGGAGCATTGCACAACTTTAAATGAGTATGTTCCCTAATTGATCAGCAACCTAACAACGAAACAATGTTAAGCGGGACAACTTTAAGTGAGGAGTTACTGTACAGGATATGGAGGTAGTATGTAGATATGGGCTATTTAGAAAAAGCCTTTTCCATTTCTGAAAGTAAAATTTCAATGAAGATTATTTTCTAAACTGCAGCAGAATTTTCTGCACTTATATAAGACATGTCAGGTCAAAAGTAATTAAATGTCTCATGATTCAAACAGCAAGACAAAGCAATTCCAGACTGGAATGGAAGGCAAGATAGCAGGTCTGAAGATAATGGCAAGAAATACTGAGGCTCCACAAAAATATTGTGTAATAATTACATTTGGCCTATGTTGCAGCAACCAGTATAACTCAGGCTCTGTCTCTCTTTATGACTAGTGGTGGAATAAATAGACAATCAGCTAAGGACATGCACGGAGGCTCATCACAAAGAGGGCTATGGATGCACGGCCCTACTTCTTGAACAGTAGACCCATCTGTTTAATCTATCAACTGTGATGTTCCTGAAGCCTATGAACTGATACTGTGTTCTCTTTGCCTTCCAGACTGAGAAATAGGGGATGCACTTGGGCAGTCAGCAATCCCACAAAGCCAATGTCTCCTGCCAGAATTGCACCTCCTTTTTTGTTGATGTAATATACAGCTGTAGTTCTGTCTATTTGTTAGCATTTGAACAATGCAGCCATTGATCTGTGGCAGAGATTTTAGAGCTCACTTTATAACTTTCAGCTCCTGAACACTTATACGGAACTTAGTCTCCCACACATTCCACCAACCCTATCTGGTCAGCCTCCGGTGATAGGATCGTCAACCAAGAAACATCTGTTACAATTACAATAGCTGGGAATGAAATACTGAAAAAAACCTCACTTCAACACATGGTGGCAGCTTGCAGACAAATTGAAGAATAATCAGCAGAGCTCCAATGTCATCCATATTTAGAGTGAAATTTGTTGCTAACTAACCTTGCTAACTTGAAATAAGTTTTTATAAAAGTGTCTCACATGAGGAGCGGCCATCTACTCCATTAGCCTGAGGTAAGAGCTCACTGATTTTAGATTAAGCTCTCAGAGGAAGACTGATTCAGGGACACTTAAGCTCTATTCTGGAAGAAATGGCCCTAGGGCAGTCCATGCTAGCCCTTCTGAAAAGTTATTTGGGTAGGTACAAGGCCCCATTCAACTATCAATACGTTATAAATCTGCAGACTGCAACAGTCTGCAAGTCTCATGAGAAGAATATGCTAATACCAGAGATGAGTGGCCACCAGTGCCAGGCACTCTGAAAACACCTTTGGCCCAACAGAAAAACCAGAGAGCGACACCTTTTATTATTTGTATTACTGTAGCACCACAGAGCCCTACTCACAGACCAGGACCCCACTGTACAGCGCCTAGCACCAACAGAACGAAGACAGTCCCTGCCCCAAAGAACTTGCAATCTATTTATAAAGGTCATCTTCCACATAAAAACTGAGGTATTTTCTGTGAGTCACTCCAATAACTATACAAAAGTAGGCACCTTTAAGCCAAGAGGCTTAATTCGGTCTGGAGGGAAAAGGTAGGAAACAATGGACGCGAGCCTGAACTGCCTAATGAAGTTCTCCAAGGTGCCACAAGTACTCCTATTCTTTTTTTCTAATGAAGTTGGTCAGTTTTGGGAGGCCAACTGTGGGAAGAAGGCAGTCTCAATATGCACCAGTTGACAGTTGGGCCTTCTGACCTCTCAACGGCCTTGACTAGTACGGATGTGTTTTCAATTCAAACCCCCATAGTGCACAACTTCCAAGTCATCAATGCCAAAAAAGGGATACTGCCCTCTTGCATTTGAGGGCAGTAGAGTTTCCTGGCAGTTTGCTGCCTAGGACACAGAGCCTCATATGAAACAGCAGTAGCATATGGTTTGTACCATCAACCTAGGAGATTTAAAGTATGCAGATATAATGTATTATGAATTCAGGAAAAGTGTGTGTGTGGGGAAAAATATGGACAGTTAAATACCTGGATAGACAGAGGGTATCTGGGGAGAGCTTCCTTTTAAAGAAATATCTGAAACTTGAAATGAAATAGAATTTTGAATTTCCTGGACTTTTTACCCTTTAAAAAACAAACAAACAACAAAAACCCTGAAGCTTCCAAGACCCAACAAGATTTTTTAAAAGCTACTGATAAACCTTTTAAACTGGCATTGGGTTGTAAACTTATGGGGTTCCCCCCAAATTATCATCTTTTTCATCTGCATATGAGAACTGGCCCTTGACCTTTCAGCTCAATTCTTACAAAATAGGTTTTAAAAAGAGGCACCGTACTGATCCCGCTGAAGCACTGCATCTAGAGGTACACTGGGGTCAGGGTCTTGCTCAGATTGTTGAGTCCATATGTAACATATGGGGAAACGTTCAAGATCCGGTAGATTTGATGATGCAGCTTGTGAAATAGTTTCCCCCAGGACCAGTTAGTCCAGTGTGGTTTAGAAGTACATTAGTCTGGACTTGTGGATTTTCATGTGTGAACATCTACGCAAGATCTTTGGCAAGCTATATAAATGGAAAATCTGTACACTTCAGGTGTGAGCTGGATGGGAAGGTCTAGATGTGAAAAAAATATTACAATATGTTAACTACTGCAGGTGGTAAAATGGTTCCCACTTTTAACAGTGACAACAGTTTGTTTGTTTTTAAGCACTAGCAGTTATATATGTTATTTACTCTGTCTACACTAGAGCTTTCACCAGGGGAAACGTATCCATGGTAGCAACAGTAGGAAGTTTTAGGAGGTAAATAAGTCTACTGTGGACAAAACTTCTGTAGTTTATTTTTCCTCCTCAAAATCCTGTATGTCTGGAACCTCTGGAAGGCTTCACCCAATCTCCTTCCACCACTGCCCCCTAAACCACATTTTTGCCCTGTTTTTGTTTTTTAAATCCCCACTTCTATTAGCAATGTTGGGGCCCAAGTAGGCAGCCCAAGTCAACAGTTTCCTGAGTTTGGCTACAGACTTATGTGACCTCGTGCAAGTTATTTAACCCATCCTTTGTCAAGCCAGCCAGCAGGTCGCTATCCTCCCCTCCTTTCTGCCAGTGCTCAATAGGCCTGTGGAAATCTTAGGGGTTTCAGAATTTATAAGGAAAACGTATTGTTTTGGGAAACAATGCATGAATTCATTGGAACAAATGGGTTATACCTTCCTCCACGTGTTTTCTAATGGGACGTGAATGCTCGCAGTATGAAGACTAGGACTGAAACGTATACGACTAGGTCACTAAGGCCACGTCTAAACTACGGGTGCTAGAGAGACATAATATGGTGCCATAGCTACGCTGCTATAACCCCGTAGTGTAGATACAAACTACAACAACTGGAGGGGTTTTTCTGTCACTGTACGAACACCAGCTCCCTGAGCTATGGTAGCTAGGTCGACTTAAATGTTCTTCCACCAACCAAGCTGCATCCACATCAGGGATTAGATTGGTTTAACGATGGTGCTATGGGGTGTTGATTTTTCACACACCAAGTGCAGTACCTATCTTGACCAGTTTTAAGTGTAGACCAGGCCTGAAGTAGGAGCCCTCAATGAAGCGTTGTCTACACAAGAGAAGTGCAGATTTGCAACTTACATCAACAGAACCTCTGTAATTTGCAGTAGTGCAGGGTGTCCACACTAGTGTAAACCTGCTGAATATATCGACACAACACAGCTCCTTCAGTTTGAACTACACTTTAAAATGAGGTCAACACAGCTACAGCACTCAGGGGTGTGAATGCACACCCGAGCGCCACTGCTATGCCAACCTAACCCCTGGTGTAAACCAAGCTAGGTTGACAGAAGAATGCTTCAGTTAACTTATAAAACTTAAAAAGTTATTTTTCCTCCCTTGGTATCCTGCTGTTAATTGAATTGTCTTGTTAGACTGACCTCACACTTGGTAAGGCAACTCCCATCCTTTCATGTATTTATACCTGCTCCTGTATTTTCCACTCCATGCATCTGATGAAGTGGGTTCCAGCCCACGAAAGCTTATGCCCAAAAAAATGTGTTAGTCTCTAAGGTGCCACAAGGCCTCCTCATTGTTTTTGCTGATACAAACTAACACAGCTACCACTCTGAAATCAGTAAAGTTGGCTCCTGTTGCTCAGGGAAGTGGAGTTCTTACAGTGATGAAAAAATCCCTCCCATTGCTGTAGTTATTTATCAGCGCTATGGAGTTACAGCAGCATCGCTATGGAGCTGTACTGATGCCGTTATACTGTTCGCAATGTAGACATGGCCTCCAATTGCTCCAGTATCTAGGCATTAAGGATATCTGTCAGTTCCCAGCACAAGTCCCCAAAGTGGGAGGGTTGTGGGAATAGCAATCCAGAAGGGTAAGTGCTGTATCAATATTTTAAAAGTACTGCATAAGTTAGCATTTTTAATATATAATACAAGTATTTTGTAAGTTTAAACTGACAAATAGAAGTCAGCTTACACCTTTTTTGCTTTGCTATGGTATATACAGAATGCTGGTAGTCCATTCCCCCGCCACCCATTAAAAATTCAGCTTGGCTAAAGAACATTTTTGTTAAGTTCCAATCACCCTAGTTCTTCCTTTTAAATACACACAATAAACATGCTCCTTAGACCCCTATGAGTCCTCCAGGAAAACGCACACCAGATTTGACATTCCTGATATTGCAGCGATTAAACAATCAGGAAACAAACACCTTCCAGGTTCTCTTTGTACAAAATAGAGCTATACACACACACACACACACACACGGACACAAATCCAATTGTAAGAGCATTCACAGGTCACCTTTAAATTGCATCAGCACTGCATGCAAATATTCTTTTTATTAAACAAAAGAATTATAAAAACAGGAGACCCCTGCATAGTATTATAGAAGCTGTATTAGTTCAAAATCAGAAAGCAACCAGATTTTCAGGAGATATGATGGGATAACCACATTCAACAGTGCAGTTGCAGTGTCCTTACTAATACTGGAATGGACACAAGGAAGGCAGAATGTAGCATCAAAAGCAGTGGTTCCAAACCGTTGTGTGTGAGCTTGATGTCCTATCCATTCACCTCAACACACTTTTTTAAGAAGGTGGTCCATGAACCAATCAAGTTCGGGATCACTGCTCTATCAATACAAGGGTAGACTGTGTCTGCGCATGAGAACAGTTCTATTTAATAAATAGAGATACTGGAAGAGTAACAGGTATTTCTAAATACAACTTTGAAAATTCCTTTGATAAGTATACCACTTTTAAACCAACTATTTGTTTAGCAATCTGAAGTACAGACTTCCTTTAATGAGTTGCCAATACATCTTTAAGAAAAGCAATGCTTTTATGACAGTGTTTTTGGAGAAAATAGTAACGAAAATCCTGAGTTCTCTCTTCTGCTACTTGTCCTCTTCTGAAGCCATCATTCAGTTTTTGGCATGATCTTCTCCACAGCAACTAAGTGTTTTATCACAAACTAAAAAGTATGATGTCAGCTGAGGAATAAAGGAGGCAGAGCAGATGAACACTTCAGGAACAAAGATCCTGTTTTCATTCAAACTCCCTTGTGAGAGACATTTAAAACAAGAAAAAAGTACTGAAGAATATACTACAAGGAACAATCTTAAACCGGTGTAGAATAGACTGGATACCTAATGAGTCTTTCACATCTAATTTCTATGATCCTCTGAAAGAGGAAGAGAAATACAGAAAACATTTTTCAATTCTGTTTTCCGTTATGCGTGACCAAGTCATCAGTCACTTGTGTTTATTTCCTGGAAAAGCATTTTCACTTCTGAATACTGAAATTATTTGTTGCTTTCATGGAGACGCTTTTAAAGAAAGGGTCTCAGATCTGTGTAGTCAACCCTGTCCCATGGGGAATCAAGGGGCATATTTCTACTCTAATAATCTGTAAACATTTGATTTTGAAGTTTGTTAAATGAACACTTCAACTACTTATACCACAGAAATGATTAAATAAAAAAGGGTATTTGTGTATAGGCTTTTCATGAACAAATAAAGAGAAAACCCTTGACCTGAGCAGCTTACAGTCCAAACAGATAACAGACAAAGGATAGGGAAAAGTACACCCAGTGAATGAACTGTGTTTAGAATGCATCTTGTTAGCGCCACTTATTTCGTATTAATTATTTTTACTATTTAGTTAACTTTGTTTTGAGGAAATACCATGGACTGTGTACCATTTGACTCAATCAGAAAATGTAAACAATGCAATACAAAAAAGGGAAGGGAACAGAGTGCTTTTGTCTAGGCACCTAACTTTAGGCAACCACGTTTGATCATTTAGGCCCTCCCCCTTTACAAATTAAAAAAATGCTTTTAATTTTCTCACCAGAAACACTTGTGCATGAACCACTGAGCTAGCTCAGTGGTTTGAGCATTGGCCTGCTAAACCCAGGGTTGTGAGTTCAATCCTTGAGGCGGCCACTTAGGGATCTGGGGCAAAATTTGTGCATGAAATGATCTTACCAACACCCCCATCTCTCTCTCCCACCTTGATACCACAAGAAAGTGACAATACTGAATCTGTGACATCACAAGCATGACCTTATCATGAAAGCATGATTTGAAAAACAAACATGTGACTTTGCAGTAAGATCAACAGGAAGCAAAAACTGGAGTGTGAGGGCAAGAACACTTAGTCAAACAAGCAACAGTTAAAAATAGCAACAAGGGAAATAACACACATTTATTCCCCGTTATGTTTGCTAACGGTGGAAGTCTCATCATCTTATTTGTCTGAATGAGCATGAATGGAAGTTTGTCATAATAAAGGACTAAGCATGCAATTCTGGAAACATTCAGGCAAGTGACTATCTTCATTCACATACCCACAGAAGCCAAAGAGACTACTCACATGCATGTGTTTGCAGAAACTGGCCTAAAGTTAGTAAATTTCAAACTCAATTTTACCACAAATTGTATTTTAAAAAACCACGACACTGAAAGTAAAAAGCTATTTGTACTCAAGCAGATTATATTGAAATTTCTGGTTTAAAGTTTAACACACACAAACAAGTAATCACCACTAAATGTATGAGCCTGAACTATTCTTGCACTCGGCTCTTTATGCAGGCTTCCCAGGCCATTCCAGTCTCATGTTTTATTACATGCAAAGTCCTGTTCCCACCAACCCCGAGCCCCAGGTATTGTATCCCCAAACAAAAAGATACTCATAGAATATCAGGGTTGGAAGGGACCTCAGGAGGTCATCTAGTCCACCCCCCCCCACCCCCCCGCTCAAAGCAGGACCAATCCCCAACTAAATCAAAGACTGGGGGAGTTAGTTTAAGGGACTGGTTGGAGAATTTACCCCACTGACTGAGAATGAAGAGAGGCATTCATTCAGCTCTTTCGTGCCATTATGCAAACCTGAATAGCTGCAGTTACTAAAACTGAAAAAAAAAAAAAAAAAACCCTTATCAAGTTTAACCAAGCAGTCTTTGATTCTAACAGCCTGCCCAGAAGAAGAGATTACAGCGCTACCCCTTCACAACCGTACCTCTGCCACCCTACCGTGGCTTGTGCTGGTTTATACTCCAGCAGTTGTCCAGCATCCCCTCTCCCTGGAATAAGCTATACTATACCCCTCCATGTCTAGTTAGTAACGCCAATCTGTTAAGCAGACTCCAGTTTCCCCATTTTACCAGAGCTGTTCTGTGCCAGCTCAGTTCTGCCATCCTGTCCCATTGGTGCACCCATACTTCAGGCCGCTTGACTGGTAAATTTCACCTCCCCACAGTCCTATTCCTTTTAGTATAAATGCTCACCACCACCTGGCCTGACAGTGATTGCAGTGGCTCTGGCATTCCTCAAGTTTCCCCACCCCAGGCACTACTGCCCATTGCCCTGGCAGAACTTGCCCTACCAACCTAGTGCTCACCCCTCAGAAAGCTCATCCCACCCAACTCCCGGCAGGAACTGTGGCCCGGTCCCCACAGAGCTCAGCTCACCCATCCGGCATGCTATTGCCTAATCACCTGGCAAGGCTCAACCCTCACCCTGCTTCTCCTCTGGGGATACCAAGTCTCCTGGCCAAGGTTCACAGCAACACACGTCTCCTCTTCAGGGACCGGTCGCCAGCCATCTTCCGTGGAAAGCCCCCCACACCCTAGCAGAGCCTCATATGGGCATCCACCTCGCTAGGGCGCCCCCTCCCGCAGGCCCAGAGTCCCCAACCCCCCTTATAACATCCTCCCACGGTCACCTGCCAGGCTGGCCACACCTCTACCCATGACTAACCCCCTCAGGGGGCTCCCCCGGGATTACCCCATCCCCAGGGAGCCTCCCCGAGCCCGCCCCAACGTCTCAGTCCCAGGCACCTCACCGGGGCCTCCTTGCTCCGGTCGAGCCCCAGCCTCACCTGCGAGGCTTGGCCAGGCCTGCTCTGGCACAGCCGGGCCCGGGGCCTCCCCGCCCGCACCAGGCTCTCTCCGCTCCCCCCAATCCTACCAAGCGGGAAGGCCTCAGCCCCGCACCTCCCCTCTCCCGCTGGCCTCGCCCAGGCCCCGTCCCCCTCTCCTCGGGCGCGACTCGCCGCAACGTCCCGACTCCCCTTTGCCCGGGCGGGACTCACCCTGACGGCCGACGATCTCGGCCACATGCTCGGAGCTGGGCACCGGGACGCACTCGGTGGTGTTGACGCTCTTCCTCCGCAGCAGCGCCGCCTGCTCGCCGTTCAGAGCCGGGGCTGCCGCCGCCGCCGGCCCCCCGCCTAGGCCGCCACCGTAGGCGTGGGACAGCATCGCCGCCATCATGCCCTGGGGATCGTCCGCCCCGTACAGCACCCCGGCCACCGCCGTCTCCTGGGCATCGAAGGCGGCGGCGGGGGAGAGCAGCACGGAGCCGAGCCCGGGCAGCAGCGGGTGAGGCGGCGGCGGCGGCCCCCCCGGCGGCAGCTGCGAGGGCGAGGAAGAGGAGGACGAGGAGAGCAGCAGCGAGGCCGGGTCCTCCTCCTCCTCCGCCGCCAGCAGCTCCTCCTCCAGGTCCCCTTCGTCCTCGACCTCCTCCGCCCCGTCGGGCCCCGGCTCCCGCGCCGGATCAGGCAGCGGGGGCAGCCCCGCCAGCCGCTCCCGGGCCTGCTGCCGGGCGGCCGCCTCCCCGCTGCCCGCTAGGCCGTGATCGTGGAGGCCCAGCCCGGCCAGGCACTCCCGCAGGAGCAGGGTGTCCGGCTGCTGGAGCAGCAGCAGCGGCGGCGGGGGCAGACGCTGGGCCTCGGGGGGCTCCTCCTGGGGGCAGGCGGCGGCGGCGGCACTGCCGCTCGGCATGGCCGGGGGCGGGGGGCTCGGCTAGGTCCGGGTCCTACTGCCGCCGCCGCGGAGCCTAGAGGGGCAGCGTCCCCTCCATGCCGCTGCCGGGGACACCGAGTGACGCGGGGCAGGGGGCACCGGGCGCGGCCTGGGCGCTGCTGCCGCCGCCGCGTTCAGCGCTTCTTTTGTTCCATCGCTTCCCACTCCAGAAAGAGCCGCAGGCGGCGGCGAAGGCAGCTGCAGCCCCGCCCCGCCCCGCTCTCCCCGCCGAGCGATTGGATGGTGGAGCCGGTGCCGGGGCAGGACTGGGAGAGGAGGGAAGCGTCTGTCCCCCCCCCCCGCCCTGGAGCATGAGCAGGCGCTGATTGTTGGGGCGGCCCAGCGCTTATTGTGACGGCGAGGAGGCCGTACTGGATCTCCCTTCCTCCGCCTCCTCCCCCGGCCTGGGTCAGGTCAGGGCGGCCGCGCAGGCGGCGGCGGCTCTGCTGCTAGGGGAGGAGGCATCGGGGCTGGCATGGAGAAAGCGCCCCGGCGGGGGGGAGCCGCCTGCGAACACGTGCGCGGGGAGCGGCCACAGAAGAGGTTCGGTCGCCTGAGCCTGTGTGTGGCTGGCTGGAGAGCGGCCCTTGGGGGCTGCCTGTGCCCGGAGTCCGCGTGTCCTTAGAGTGCGGTGCTGGGTGTCTCGTGTGTCCTGGGAGTCCGCCGGGGTGTGTGTCTGTGGTGCGTGTGCCTGGGGCATCGAGAGTAGTAGCTGTGAGTTTTCCCCGAGTATCCCAGCACCTTCGTATTTCAAATGCGGAATACCTGTAACAAGCTTTTCCAGTCTGTGTTCAGAAAGTCTGAGTCTCTGCCGATGCGGGCTGTGTGCTGAGGTACTGCATTGGGGTCTGGGTCTCATTGGGCTGCTTTTGTGCTCCACCATCATGAGGTTTACTCCTGCAACAGTAACAACACTAACTGTACACTTTGAGAGTGGTGTTGCCCCTTTTTGACACGAGCGGCTAGTAAAATTTCAGGACCCCGGGGATGCTCCACTTCAAAGCAGAAATTGATGAAGTCTGGTATTCGCTTTGATGCATCTGCATTTATTTACAAGGAATGCATAAAGTCCTGCTTCTCAGCGCACAGCAGGAACTAAGAACAAAAGGAGCACTTTTGTAGCTTATACAGACTCAAGCCCTTTAGCTAACTGCCTCCAAAGCTCACTTTCTCTTGCTTTTCTCAGGGTCACACTACCCATCAGCTACTGTTTGGCTTTCTTGCTGTCTACTTCTGCCTCTTGCTCTGTTCTTGTCTGTCATTGGTGTCTGGCTGTGTGTTCTCTTTCTCTCACTCAGGCACAACCTCCCTCCCCTCCACCCCACCTGTTTGAGGTATGGGCCTTTAACCTTCTCTTACTATCTTAAATGAAGGGCACATTCACGTATCAGTTTGAACAAGTTTTTAACTCAGCCTATAACAAGGCTTCACCCAGCTCATAACAACAAGGAGTCTGGTGGCACCTTAAAGACTAACAGATTTATTTGGGCATAAGCTTTTGTGGGTAAAACCCTCACTTCTTCAGATGCATAGAGTGAAAGTTACAGATGCAGGCATTATATACTGACACATGGAGAGCAGGGAGTTACTTCGCAAGTGGAGAACCAGTGTTGACAGGGCCAATTCAATCAGGGTGGATGTAGTCCACTCCCAATAATAGATGAGGAGGTAGGTGTCAATTCCAGGAGAGGAAAAGCTGCTTCTGTAATGAGCCAGCCCCTCCCAGTCCCTATTCAAGCCCAGATTAATGGTGTTAAATTTGCAAATGAATTATCTGGCTATTTGGACTCTCTCCTCAGACCCTAGGCTACCAGCACTCCCAGCTATCTTCGAGACACCACCGACTTCCTGAGGAAACTACAATGCATTGACGTTCTTCCTGAAAACACCATCCTGGCCACCATGGATGTAGAAGCACTTTACACCAATATTCCACATGAGGATGGACTACAAGCTGTCAGGAACAGTATCCCTGATGAGGCCACAGCATGCCTGGTGGGCTGAGCTTTGTGACTTTGCCCTCACCCACAACCACTTCAGATTTGGGGACAACTTATACCTTCAAGTCAGTGGCACTGCTATGGGTACCCGCATGGCCCCACAGTATGCCAAATTTTTTATGGCTGACTTAGAACAATGCTTCCTCAGCTCTCGTCCCCTAGTGCCCCTCCTCTACTTGCGCTACATTGATGACATCTTCATCATATGGACCCATGGAAAGGAGGCCCTTGAAGAATTCCACCTGGACTTCAACAATTTCCACCCCACCATCAACCTCAGCCTGGACCAGTCCACACAAGAGATCCACTTCCTGGACACTACAGTGCAAATAAGTGATGGTCACATAAACACCATCCTATACCAGAAACGTACTGACCGCTATACGTACCTACATGCCTCCAGCTTCCATCCAAGACACATCACATGATCCATTGTCTACAGCCAAGCCGTAAGATACAACCGAATTTGCTCCAACCCCTCAGACAGAGACAAACACCTACAAGATCTTTATCAAGCATTCTTAAAACTACAATACCGACCTGGGGAAGTGAGGAAACAGATTGACAGAGCAAGATGGGTACCCAGAAATCACCTACTACAGGACAGGCCCAACAAGGACAATAACAGAACACTACTGGCCATCACATACAGCCCCCAGCTAAAACCTCTCCAGCGCATTATCCACGATCTACAACCTATCCTGGAAAATGATCCCTCACTCTCACAGACCTTAGGAGGCAGGCCAGTCCTCGCTTACAGACAACCCCCCAACCTGAAGCAAATACCAGCAACTACATACCACACCACAGAAACACCAACCCAGGAACCAATCCCTGTAGCAAACCTCGTTGCCTACTCTGTCCCCATATCTACTCTGGCAACACTATCAGAGGACCCAACCACATCAGCCACACCATCAAGCCACACCACCTGCACATCTACTAATATGCCATCATGTGCCAGCAGTGCCCCTCTGCCATGTACATTGGCCAAACCTGACAGTCCCTCCGCAAAAGAATAAATGGACACAAATTGGACATCAGGAATGGTAACATACAAAAGCCAGTAAGAACACTTCAATCTCCCTGGTCATTCTATTACAGATTTAAAAGTCACAATCATTGAACAAAAAACCTTCAGAAACAGACTTCAAAGAGAAACAGCAGAACTAAAATTTATTTGCAAATTTAACACCATTAATCTGGGTTTGAATAGGGACTGGGAGGGGCTGGCTCATTACAGAAGCAGCTTTTCCTCTCCTGGAATTGACACCTACCTCCTCATCTATTATTGGGAGTGGACTACATCCACCCTGATTGAATTGGCCCTGTCAACACTGGTTCTCCACTTGCAAAGTAACTCCCTGTTCTCCATGTGTCAGTATATAATGCTTGCATCTGTAACTTTCACTCTATGCATCTGAAGAAGTGAGGTTTTTACCCACGAAAGCTTATGCCCAAATAAATCTGCTAGTCTTTAAGGTGCCACCAGACTCCTTGTTGTTTTTGTAGATACAGACTAACACGGCTACCCCGTGATACCAGCTTATAACAGTATTTTCAGCCTTTCATGTAAGCTGTGCGCCAACGTTCGTTCTAAACATACTTGTGGCCATTTTCCTTGAACCCTCCAACAAGTTTCACAACTCTGAAACAGTCCTCTCTCAAAAGTAAATGAAAGCCCCTGGCTAATATTCTGGAATTTTCCAGTGGCATTCCTCACCAAAGGGCATCTCCCGTGTAGCTGCTCTATTACCCACCCCCAATGAGCGGTGGTAGATATGTCAGTGGGAGAATGTCTTCTGCCAGCATAGCACTGTCCACACCACTGCTTTTGTCAGTGAAACTTACATTGGTCAGGGGTGTGTTTTTTTTGACACCCGTGACTGACAAATATTTTGCTGACAAAAGTCCTAGTGTAGACAAAGCCTAATGTGTATGAATGTTTACAGGATCAGGGCTATGATAAAAAAATAATCTCACATTAAAAAAAAAAGTTCTTACATTATTATTTTTCTTCTTCCTCATTCTGGGCCTTTGACCCGCATTGGGGATGTTTACTCAGTATAGAACCAGAGGAGGACCAATTGTTCTTTCCGCATGGGTGGAAAGAACAAGCATTTTCCCTGCACTTTTGTTGGGCTAGTATATGCACCCTCCTCAGTTTTTCCCTAGCACAAACAGTGTTTTTTGTTCATTCCCAGTACAAGAGCCTCGGTAAATCCACCCTATTTAAGGCATATTATTGAATACAGCAAAAAAGGAAAAAGTAAAGCTTATTATTACATTTCCTTTTGTTATAGTTTCTAATGCAATAATAGACAGTTGGCATACAAGTGTTGGTGGGTGTACAGTTTATCTGTCTCTCACATTTGTCCAAACATTTCAAGTGTTTGTCAGCCATTAAAGGGAACCGCAAGTCTGAGCTGGAGAACAGAACACACAATCGAGAGTGAAACACCTTCAGCAGGCGAGAGTCCCACATCTGAATAGCCCAGTGGCTAGAGCATTGTCCCAAGAGATAAGAGACCTTTGTTCAAATCCCTTCTCTCATTAGGTAGAGATGAGGAATTGAACTGAGGTCTCCTGTATCCTGGGTGAGTGCTTCAGCCATTGGGCTAAAGTTATAAAGGAGGTTTCTCCTCCAGCATTTCTTGTAAAAAACAACTTAAGTGCTTGACTCCAGGCAGGGCCAGCTCCAGGGTTTTGGCTGCCCTAAGCAGCCCAAAAAAATAAAATAAAATAAAATAAATAAATAAAGCCACGATTGCGATCTGCGGCGGCAATTCGGCAGGAGGTCCTTCGCTCCAAGTGGGAGTGAGGGACCGTCCGCCGAATTGCTGCCGAATACCTGGACGTGCCGCCCATCTCCGGGGCAGCTGCCCCAAGCACCTGCTTGCCAGGCTGGTGCCTGGAGCCGGCCCTGACTCCAGGAGAGGGTTCCCAAAACTCAACTCTGCCCCCACTCTGTAAAAGTTCTTAGTGTTGATTGCATTTCTTAGTTTTCTAAAGGGACCTTCCTAGCCTTCTCTGAAGTAATCTCATTAATTAACTCATCCCAGTCTATCTGTTTTGCTTCCAAGTTCTCTGTTGAAATAACTGCCAGATCATTTAACCTTTTTCTGTCCTGTGGATGCTCTTGCTTAGTTTTAGCTCACTGAAATTCCTTTCATTAGCAGCTACAGTTACAGGAAGACCACAACATTATACAGTGCTGTTTCTTGCATCTAAAGACCTTTTGTGAATGTAGCTAAGGAGACCAACGGGTGCCTTCATTTCCAAGTCATCCTTAACAATTTGCTTGCAAAGACTGGTGAAAAGCTCAATCTTGTTCTCAACACTCCAGAGTTTACATCCTCAGGATAGCTGCTTGGTGAGTTGTGTGTGCTTCTTTAGTCTTCACTCCTGATACTTTCAAGTTTCTTGCCCATGAAAAAAACCAAACCTTCCTCTGACTCCATCGTACTTAGGAATCCTATTCTCTAACTGTGTTGATATTGTGTCGGATGACCTTCCATCTTTTGCAAGTTTACCTGGCTTTACTCTCCTCCTTTGAGATAATTTCTCTTTGAACTGCATGGATATTGCTAAATGTTTCAAAACAATTATGAGCCAAACCAACTGGGAGGAAGAATTCAATCAGAAAAATGTGAATGGTAATTGGCAATTGTTTAAGAAAACTTTACTAGCTGTCCAGAAACACAATCCCACAATTGAGGAAAGCCACATATATATATATTTTTAAATCAATCTGGTTTAGAAGGGAAGTGAAGGCAGCTATAAAAATATAATGCAACAAATGGAAGAAAGGGGAAGTTGACAGTAATTAATATAATTCGGAAGCTATGAATTGTAGAAAATTGATAAATGAAGCAAAAGGACACAATGAGAAACCTATGGCTAACAGATTTAGAGGACAATATGAAGGAGTTTTTAAAGTATATTAGGAACAAAAAGCATCCTGACGATGGTATTGGTCCATTACGAGAGGGAAATGGTAGAATTATCAATAATAATGCAGAATAGACAGAAACTTTCAATAAATATTACTGTTCTGTATTTGGGGAAAAACAGATGATGTAGTCATATCATAATGCTCTTTCAATTCCACTAGTATTGCAGGAGAACGTTAAATAGCAGCTACTCAAGTTAGACATTTTAAAATCAGCAGCTCTGGATAACTTGCATCCAACAACTTTAAAAAAGCTGTCCGAGTTGTTCACTGGACCATTAATCACTGGACACCAGGCAAGTTCCAGTAGACTAGAAGAAAGATAATGTTGTGCCAATATTTTAAAAGGGTAAATGAGATGACCTGGGCAATTATGGGCCTGTTAGTCTGACATTGATCCTGGGCAAAATAATGGAGCAGCTGCTATGAGATTTGATTAATGAAAAGGAGGGTAACATAATTAATGTCAGTCAACGTGGGTTTATGGAAAATAGCTCAAAGTAACCTAATATCTTTTTTTATGAGATCACACATTTGATGCAATATTCTTAGTCTTCTGTACAGCATTTGACTTGGTACTGCATGATATTTTGATTTTAAAAAAAGCCTAGTAAGATATAAAATTAACAAGGCATATATTAAATGGATTAAAAGATGGCTAACTGGTAGGTCTCAAAATGTAATTGTAAATGGGGTGTCATCATCAAACAGGTGTGTTTCTAGTGGGGTCCTGCAAGGATGTGTTCTTGGCTCTATGCTATGTAGAATTTTTATTAATGACCTGGAAGAACATGTAAAATCATCACTGAAAGTTTTCAGATGACACAAAAATTGGGGTAGTGGTAAATAATGAAGAGATCAGGTCACTGATATAGAATGACCTGCCTAGTAAGTTGAGTGCAAGCAAACAATATGCATCTTAATGTGGCTAAATGCAATTGTATACCACTGGGAACAAAGAATATAGGCTATACTTACGGGATGGGGGAGTCTATCCTAGGAAGCAGTGACTCTGAAAAAGATTTGGGGGTTGTGGTAGGTAATCAGCTGAACATGAACTCTCAGCACAACTCTGTGGCCAAAAGGGCTAAAGCAATCCTTGGATACATAAATACAGGAGTCTTGTGTAGGAGTAGCGAGGTTATTTTACCTTTGCATTTGGCACTTGGTGCAACAGCTGCTGGAATTCTGTGTCCAGTTTTGGTGTCCAAAATTCAAAAAGGATGTTGAAAAACAGGACAAAGTTCACAAAAGAATCACGAGAATGATTAAAGGATTAGAAAATGTGCCTGATACATTGACCTCCTTGAGTCTCTAATTATTTAGCTTAAAAAAGAGACGGTTAAGGGGTGACTTGATCACAGTGTGGTGCTGGTAAACCAACTGTGAGCTCTGGCCAAGGCTGTAGGCGTTAGCTATGACAAAGTCATAGCTGGAAACCAAACCAGCTCACCTGTATGTTAGTTTTGTTCAAAATAGGTATTAGCTTTATAAGAACGCAGTTAGTGATTAGAGTTTATAAAATATTTATAAGTTACTGCATGCGTTAATCTCACCTGTAATGTCTGTATTCCATGCACTTGTGAACTCAGACAGGAAAGTGGTTTCCCCCACGCATCAAGAAGGACTATCAAGACTTAATGGGCCATCTAGCACAAAAAGCTTTGTTGATTGCTGCATCCACCCATGAAGAAGTTGCATGCAGGAGTCCTTGTACCATCAGTTGAACTCCAGGAGAAAGTGATATAAAGATGCTCACAAGAAGAAATGCTCACAGGGCCAGAGACACTAAACTAAGGCAGAGATCCCCAGGGGTTATCCCTGGGTCTGCCCTGAAAGATATTTTGAAATGACAGATTACTACATCTCTGTCATCGTTAGGAACCATAGATAGTAATTCATTTGTGTATATGCTTGCTTGAATCTGTAAATAACTCTTTTATTTGTTTTTCCTGGTTAATAAACCTTTAGTCAGTTTATTACAGGATTGGCTACACGCGTTATCTTTGGTGTGAGACCTAAGTTACAAATTGATCTGGGATAAGTGACTGGTCTCTTGAGACTGCAAGCCACCTGAATATTTTGTGATTTTTGGAGAAAGTTAGGCAGGGGACAGTGGGGAGAGGAAGGGGAAGAGACTGGGGCAGGGTCCCAATGGGGAGAGAAAGAGGGAGGGGATAGGGAAGAGAAGGAGATGGCAGGCAGGGGACGCAGGAGCCCAGCATGTGGCATCCCCTCAGCAGCAGCTGGGGCTGCCCCATTAAGCAGGCCCATTGAACCCCCACTCTGATGAGCCCCACCCCCCTGAACCTGGACCACTTCAATGAGCCCTCCCTCCCCCGCCCCCGACCCATCACTCCACTGAGTCCCAACCAGCTGCATTTGGCACCACCCCACCAAGGCCCACACCCCAGCACCCAGACCCCCGCTGCTGAGCCCCAATCTTCACCTGGACTCCCCTGCAGAGTCCCATTACCCCTGCACCTGGAACCCTGCAACGAGCCCCTGGGTATCCAGATCCCCCACGGAGCTGCCCACACCCATATTGCCCCACACAAAACCCTCTTACGCCACACCTGGATCCCCCCACACTAAGCCCCTCCACACTTGGATCCTGTTGGGCTGAGCCTGCTAAGACCTGGTGCCGAGGGCAGGGCCCCGGGGTGTTTCTGGGGCAGCCTCACCACCGAGTCCGTGTCCTTGAGGGTAGGGGATGGTGGCTGCAGGATGATCTCCCACCTCCATGCAGCAAGTGGCCTGTGCGCCCCACTGCCATGCTGGAGCCTCCACATTTATTTATTGACAAATTAATTTTGCAGAATTTTAAAATGTGTGCAGAATTTTTATTTTTTGGCACAGAATTTCCTCAGGAGTAAAAATGGGGTGTTTCACTAAAAGATGCTGTAGGAATCATTTTGGGGAAGTTTTGTGGCCTGTGTTGTACAGGAGGTCAGATGACCACAGTGGTCACTTCTGGCTTTGGAATCTATGAATCTCATTCTGTGAAGTAGCAGCTTCCTTACATGAAATGAACCCAGACGACCATAATTCCAACAAAGCATCTCAAAGGCCACCAAGTAAACTGCAGTAAATGTTTTAATATCACGGTCTGGACTCGGCAATTTTTTGCTCACAACGTTAACTTTTGGACCGAGAGTATACCATGTCTCAGCCAAAACAAGGAATGAAAACTCTGAAATGTTCGTTGGCAAGCTATCAACTTCCGACTTAATTCTGGCATAAGAGTGTGTGAAGCGTTGATCTTATCTAAAGCATCAAGAACACACTCAACCTGATTTTGAAGTGGATGGATTGCCACAAACCTTGTTAACCATCTTGTCATGATTTGGCATTTTAATGTAATGCTAATATGCTTGTTGGAATTATTAATATTTGAAATTATTAATATTGATATGGGAAACCACGAAACATTAATTTAATTTAAATTCCTTTATTAAATCCAAAGGCCAAATGGCATTTATACAATTGCTCTAAACATTCCTAAAAACCTAAATAAGAAGCAATTTACTACACCCAATAGATTAACAAAACATTTATAGGCATTTGATAAGATACTTACAGTGTGGTCAGACAAGTATTAGCAATGAACCCTTTAAGACTTTACGTTTTTTTATACCCCTTAACAAACAAGTGATGTCATTGCCAAGTACTGACTTTAGCTAAAAACCAAGTCTTAATTCAGATAAGATTTACAACCTCCTTTCTTCCCAAAGCCTTTCCTCCCCTCCTTTTTGCTTCCCCATAGGCTTTAAGACTGGTGCGTGGTTTGGTAAGGGCCATGTTGGCTTATTTTAAGACATATTCTCTTTGTTTTATTTAAAACAATCTGTAGTGGTCAGAGGCCTTCTTTTTAGAAATTTCCCTTCTCATTTAGTTACGCTTTCAATCAGATATTCTCCCTACTTTATTCCTTCTGGCTTTATAAGTTATTATTTTCAGGACCTCCTACTTTCTAGTCAGGGGCTGTCTTTACAACACATATATTTCGTTAATCAATCTTAAGGTAACTAACTCTAATTCTTTAAGTTCACATTTATCTAACAATGCTTTCTCAACACATCCCAAAAACTAGCAGAAAGCCAAAACCAGGATTTATAATCTTTGAACAATTCCAAAAAATAGAACAATTTGTGAATAGCCATTACAGCAGCGAGTGTTTGCCTCCACATGTTCTTTTGAATGTTCACATTGGCATACTCATGCGTTAAAGTGGAAAAAGTTTCTGAACCCGGTTTTATGGTTTGCAGAGGAAGATGAGGAATTTGACTGGAAAAGCAAATAAGTGAAACAGAACAAGGAAGCAAGAGTCAAACTGTGCTTCTACCAAGACTTCTGGAGTAACTCCCCACTAGGAGTTTTGACAAAGAACCATGCTTTAATACTTGCCTTTCTTTGTGTTTGCTAGGTGAAAAGCCTTTTTCTAAATTAACAACAGGTCCATTTTCTACCAAAAAAAAAAAAAAAAAGCAAACAGAATCTGTCACTTGTGGCAAAAATTCCACCCCACACTTTCAATAATCAAACCAGTTTCAGTGCCCCCATCCATAACAATTGCATTAGCAACCAACGGGCAACTTTCTGTCCCAGAATCAGAGACTCCAGGACCCAACAATTCAGTGCCAAGTTGTGTGTTGGAATCAGACTCCAGCACTCAACAAGCCTGAAAAACCCAACTCAACGTCCTCACTAGCTAAGGACGGCTCAGAAGTGCAAGTAGCAGAACCATCGTCAGACTGTTCACCGTGTACATGGCCAAACTTCACACGTTTCAAGAAACTTTGCAGATCAAGCCCACTTTTCTGATCTTCTTTTTCGTAGGCCTGCTGCAGCTTGTGTTTCTGAGCACCACTCTTGTGTTTGTAGGTATTCATGGAGGAAATTATGGTTGGCTGTAAGAATTCTCCAACAAATGAGTTACTAGGTTTGGAATGACTGTGGTAGCAAGTAGAAGGTGTAACCAAAATTCTGAGAGAAATCAGGTGAAAGGTCATAATATCGCTGTGAAACTCAGACTTATATCAAGTGAAACTAATGGCCCAGAGTCCAGGAATACAGATAAGGTCAATTGAGGTCAAGTGAAGGGAGCAGTTACAGAGAAGGCTAGCGACCCATGGCCGAAGAAAAGAGCAAGTAGTATAAAAACAGGGACCTTTATTGGTCCAGGCCTTGTTCCACTGGGGCTGTTTGAACCCTCCTTTGCATGGCCCTGTTTACTTCAGGACCTATCGCCCCCCTACCTGTCATCTCATTCAATATCAAAAGGTTGACTGTCACCTCTGATTGGCCCATGATGTCAGCCTCCATCATGCAGTTGTTAAATTTTTAAACACCCACCTTTGTGCTTCCTCCCGTGCTGACCCAGAACACTTGGGAGGAGCTCCCCATAAACATCTGCAAAACTAACTCATTCTCCTCCTTCAGATCAATCCTTTGAACTGAAACCTACAAACATTTTGACAATGATTAGGCTGATGGTGTGCTGAGACCATACAATCACACTGACCAGTATTGTCTCATTGTTTCTTTGTACTCCCCAGTTGGTCTGTTTGTTGTCTCCATCTGTTGTTTCTTGTCTTAGACATATATTGCAAGTTCTTTGGGGGCAGGGACTGTCTTTTTGATCTGTGTTTGTACAGCACCTAGCACAATGGGGTCCTGGTCTATGAACAGGACCCCTAAGCACTCCAATAATACAAATAATAATAAAAATAATGATCATTTCACATTCCCTTGTGCATCCATATTCTCACTATAGGAAACACTTCCAATGCCAAAGCTATCTAGCTACTAATATTTTGCATTTAAGTCCATTGTCAAGTTTAAGGGCTACCACCGTAATTACTTTAAAAATAATTCTTTTACTACAAACATGTTTTTAGCCATGCAGATAGATAATCATTACTTATAACAGATCAGAAGTAAATTTATAAAAAACGTGTACTACAATAGGTAGCTTTTCTTACTCTTCTCATTCAAATCTCCTCCCTCCACCCTTCAATACACGTCAGCAAGAACCATTTCAACACAAACTTTAGAGTTCTTTAGGTTACTTTTCAAGTGTACCTGATTAGCAAGGCCATCAATCATTTTTTTAAAAATACCTCTTGGCCACAGATCCCTGCTGAAATCTCCTTGTTTATAAAAGGGATGAACTTGAACATTACATACTGTACGGACTGGATTTGTAGAGTCGGTTGGGAACAGCACCTGTTCACACCAGTGTAACATTTCTTCTAATATATTAATGAATCTCACCTAAATTGAAGATTCTCCTTCGAATATTTTATTGTATGCTTCATTTGGTGTCTGTGGTATATATTTTATGTATATGGAACCACAGGTGTGTATTTTCAAAGCTAGAGAGGTGCTTTATGGGGGCTCTTCTATCTGGGTATTCATGGAGGTGAGTCCTGATTCAACAACAAAAAATACACAACCATGGCCCTGTAGAACAACATTTCGGTGCTTGGGTCCAGGGGCGGCTCTATGTGTTTTGCTGCCCCAAGCACGGCAGTCAGGCGGCTTTCGGCGGCGTTTCTGCGGGAGGTCCGCTCGTCCCGCACCTTCGGCGTACCCACCGCCGAATTGCCGCCGAAGCTGCGGGACTGGCAGACCTCCCGCAGGCATGCCGCCGAAGGCTCCCTGACTGCACCCCCACAGCGACTGGCAGGCCGCCCCCCGCGACTTGCCGCTCCAGGCACGCACTTAGTGCGCTGGTGCCTGGAGCGGCCCTGTTTGGGCCACAGTTGGTGACCTCCACAGAGCTTGATGCTGTACCTTTACCTGTGATAGGGTGACCAGACAGCAAGTGTGAAAAATCAGGATGGGGGGTGGGGGGGGGGTCATAGGAGCCTCTATAAGAAAAGACCTAAAAATCGGGACATCTGGTCACCATAACCCATGGTCACATACGGACAGCAGCCCAACTGATGATATCATATTCATAAAACAGAGTATGTTTGTATTTTTCAGAAGCTGAAACTGATCTCACTTAGTGGGGAACACTTGATATCCTATTATACACCTGCCTTAACCAGATCATATGTATTTACAAGCAGAGGATTATGAGATTTGCAAATGTCCTTCACCTTGGATGACCTGGAGTCCTGTTCAGATAGTTGCCACTGTAAGCTGGAATCCATGCACCATGTCACTTAAAATCACCAGAATTAGTATCATCACCCTTAGACCCTTTAACTTACTCAGGACTGATTCACTATGGCCTTACAGATAGTCATTTGTGAACTGGAGAAATAAGTAACTTATCTTTGGACTCCATTCTGTCCTTTGGGAGGGAAAACGTGTAGGGAGGGAAGACTTTAGGAGATGAAACTTGTGATGTTGTCTATGTGTGAGGATAGAAGGGTGGAATGGTTTCAAACGCACGTGAATGGAAGAAGCTGGCAGTTCTGCTTTCTTTCAACATCAGGTTGTATTGTGCTGTTTCCTCTGTGAGTTTTGGAGGGAGAGAAGCCTAACCAGCTACCAAAGGAGCCTGAGCCACTTTCATTTAAGCAAAAGACAGACCAGGCATAATACAAACATTTCAAAGGCTTTCATCAGTGCAGAGAGACAGTAACCAGGAGGCAGGTTTCATTTCCATCCAGGCTATGGGGACCATACGTCCTGTTTTGGCCAGGACAGTCCTCTTTTTAAGCTCTGTCCTGGATCTCACGACTTTTCTGGCAAAACTGGGCATTTGTCCCATTTGCTCTTGCCCTACGTTGGGCACGGAGGAATATTCGGGCAAGAGCAAATGGGACAAATGCCCAGTTTTGCCAAAAAAGTCATGATGTCAGCTTGGGCGAGTCACAACACCAGGTGGCTTGGGTTGTCAGCCGGGGGGGGGGGGGGGGTGGCTAGAATTGTCAGCCCCGCACAGTGGGGCTTGGGCAAGCGGCGACGCCAAGTGGCTCGGGCTGGCACAAGCCACCTGATGTCGCTGGTTACCCAGTGTCCCATTTTCACTTTAGTGAAATATGGTCACCCTAGTTCAGGCAGGTTTCTCACTTTTTTTTTTTTTTTTTTTTTTTGGCTACTTTCATTTTCTCCCCAGTTTTGCAGTTCTAGCCCTTTTTCTTTCTCCAAGTCATGTTCACATCCCTTTCCCTGTTCTTCTCACATGTTTACCCAGCTTCCTGTTAGTTTATCTTCCCTGACTGTTTGCCTGTCTCCTCAGGGGATCTCCTCTTGAAGACAACCTTTCTGAGACTGCTCTGCCAGGAATCTAACCCTGCAGGAGAGCCAATCTCTCTGGGCAACCTAATGAGCGCAGCTGGCCTGAAGTAGGCTGCCTGCTTGGCTATTATGTCTGATTGGTTGGCAGAGTCAGCAGACTGCCTCTTAAGCCCAGCAGTCATTCAAAGCATTTGCCCATGGCTGTGATAGCACCTGCTCTGGCCCCAGACTTGCCTCGCTGCAAATAACCTGATTCTGACCTTTGGCTCAGATCCTGATCACTGACTTTGGCTGGGACCCTTGGCTTTGGCATCTGGCCTCTGGCTCCCGACTCCGACTGTGACCTTTGGCCTCTGACTCTCACCTGGGCTCTGATTCCTGTTGTAACCACTAGGCCTGACTCCTGCACCAACCACTAGGCATGACCACCCACATCCTGATCACTTTCCTTAGCCCTATCCAACAACCCCACTCCCATATGGCATGTAACAATCCGTTTCTAATATTCTAATCTCCTGTTTAAAGGGATATTATCCAAAACATGAACTTGCTGTTTAAATACTGGGCAGAGTGGAGAAGAATATCATTCCAGCTGCACCCTGTTGGCTTTCACTGGAGAAAACGCATCTCTCTGTAGTGGAAACTAAACCTGTGCTGCTATTGTATTATAGTCATATTTTTTCTTTGTGAATTTAAATAAGTTTCTCATTCTCAATCATGTTCGCAAGTCAAGTAAGTTATTATCATAGTGCAACTCTCCACAGACTCCAGCACTTGGTCATAATTTGCATAATCCCCTAAAGAGAGCTGGTCAAAAATTGATGACAAATTTGTCTTTTTTTTAAAGTTTAACAGTGAGGGTGATTAACTATGGGAACAAACTTCTGAGGGACATGGTGGATTCTGCATATTTGAAGTCTTGAAATCAAGACTGGGTGCCTTTCTTGAAGATATGCTTTTAGTCAAACAAGTTTTTGGGCTGAAAAGAGGGGCATCGGGGTGAAATTTTATGGCCTGTGTTATACAGGAGCTCAGACTAGATGATCTTGCATTCAAGAGTTTTAAAAGAGCTGGATGAGGAACTCACTGGACCATTAATGTTGATTTTTCAGTAAGTCTTGGAACACTGAGGCAGTTCCAGAAGACTTGATGATAGTTAATGTTGTGCCAATTTTTAAAAAAGGTAAATGGGATGACCTGGGTAATTATAGACCTGTAAATCTGACCTTGATCCTGGGCAAGATAATGAAGCAACTGATATGGAACTCAGTTAATAAAGAACTAAAGGAGGGTAATGTAATTAATGCAAATCAACATGGATTTATGGAAAATAGATCATGTCAAATTAACTTGTTTTTTTTAAAGAGATTACAAGTTTGGTTGATAAAGGTAATAGTGTTGATGTAATAGACTTCTGTCATTTGACTTGGTACTGTATAACATTTTGATTAAAAAATAGAACAATCTAAAATTAACATGGCACCCATTGAATGGATTAAAACTGGCTAACTGATAGGTCTCAAAATGTAACTGCAAATGGGGAATTGTCATTGAGTAGATGTTTCCAGGTGGGGTTCTGCAGGGTTCGATTCTTGATCCTATGCTATTTAATATTTTTATTAATGACCTGGAAGAAAACAAAATCATCACTGATAAAGTTTACAGATGACACAAAGATTGGGGAATTGGTAAATAATGAAGAGGACAGGTCACTGATTCAGTGTGATCTGCATTGTTTGATAAACTGGGCAGAAGCAAACAATATGCACTTTAAGATAGCTAAATGTGAATGTAGCTCATAGTTAAATGATAGCAGTCATGAGATAAGAGGGAATGTTCTCTCATTGATTGGTAACTGGTTAAAAGATAGGAAACAAAGGGTAGGAATAAATGGTCAGTTTTCAGAATGGAGAGAGGTAAATAGTGGTGTCCCCCAGGGATCTGTACTGGGCCCAGTCCTATTTAACATATTCATAAACGATCTGGGAAAAGGGGTAAACAGTGAGGTGGCAAAATTTGCAGATGATACAAAACTACTCAAGATAGTTAAGTCCCGGGCAGACTGTGAAGAGTTACAAAAGGATCTTACAAAACTGGGTAACTAAGCAACAAAATGGCAGATGAAATTTAATGTTGATAAATGCAAAGTAATGTACATTGGAAAACATAATCCTAACTATACATATACAATGATGGGGTCTAAATTAGCTGTTACCACTCAAGAAAGAGATCTTGGAGTCATTGTGGATAGTTCTCTGAAATCATCCACTCAATGTGCAGCGGCAGTCAAAAAAACAAACAAACAATGTTGGGAATCATCAAGAAAAGGATAGATAATAAGACAGAAAAATATCATATTGCCTCTATATAAATCCATGGTATGCCTTGAATACTGTGTGCAGATGTGGGGGGTCTCCCCATCTCATAAAAGATATATTGGAATTGGAAAAGGTTCAGAAAAGGGCAACAAAAATGATTAGGGGTATAGAACAGCTTCCATATGAGGAGAGATTAATAAGACTGGGACTTTTCAGCTTGGAAAAGAGGCGACTAAGGGGGGATATGATAGAGAGGTCTATAAAATCATGAGTGATATAGAGAAAGTAAATAAGGAAGTGTTATATACTCCTTCTCATAATACAAGAACAAGGGGCCACCAAATGAAATTAATAGGTAGCAGGTTTAAAACAAACACAAGAAAGTATTTTTTCATGCAACGCACTGTCAACCTCTGGAACTCCTTGCCAGAGTGTGTTGTGAAGGCCAATACTATAACCGGGTTCAAAAGGGAGCTAGATAGATTCATGGAAGATAGGTCCATCAATGGCTATTAGCCAGGATGGGCAGAAATGGTGTCCCTAACCTCTGTCAGAAGCTGGGATTGGGTGACAGGGCATGGATCACCTGATGATAACCCTGTTCATTCCCTTTGGGGCATCTGCCATTGGCCACTGTCAGAGGACAGGATACTGGGCTTGATGGACCTTTGGTCTGACCCAGTATGGCCGTTCTTATGTTCTTATAGGAGAGTCTATCCTGGGAAGCAGTGACTCTGAAAAGATTGGAGGTCATGGTAGATAATCAGTGGAACATGAGCTCCCACTGTGACACTGTGGACAAAAGAGCTAATGTGATCCTGGGATGCATAAACAGGGGAATCTTGAGTAGGAATAACACGGTTATTTTATCTCTGTGTTTGGTATTGTTGCAACCACTGTTGGAATCCTGTGTCCAGTTCTAGGGGCCAGAATTCAAAAAGGATATTGATAAATTGGAGAGGGTTCAGAGAAGAGCTATGAGAATGATTAAAGGATTAGAAAACCAGCCTAATAATAGTAGACTCAAGGAGCTCCATCTATTTAGCTTAATAAAGAGAAGGTTAAGGGGTGATCTGATTACAGCCCATACATACCTACACAGGAAACAAATATTTAATAATGGGCTCTTTAATCTAACAAAGAAAGAAATAACATGATCCAATGGCTGGAAGTTGAAACTAGACAAAGTGAGACTGGAAATAAGGCATACATTTTAATGTAACCATTGGAACAATTTACCAACAGTCAGGGTGGATTCTTTATCCCTGACAATTTTTAAATGAAGATTGGATGTTTTTCTAAGTGATATTCTCTAGGAATTACTATGGGAAGTTCTATGTTCTGTATAACTCAGGAGGTCAGACTAGATGATCACAGTGGTCCCTTCTGGCCTTAGAATCTATGAATTTGTTGGAATTAATTTTCCTAGTCTTTATATGAAGTATCAACAATCCCTGGAAATGTTCATATCCCAGGGATATTAATTCCAAAGAGGAACATTGCGATGGGAAATAACACTGCTACATCCCTGATACACTATTCTCTTATTTCAGGCTAGGAAATATTCACAATGGTTAAAGTGTGTGACTACCATTGTGGCTGTGTTCTGCCAGTCACGTTGTGACCCTGGGAGCCCCTCAATACCAACTGGCAGAGGGCATACCCTACTGTGACTCACCTCAGGCCTGACACACTCATTGCTTCAATACACTGTTGTCATATCTGTATCTAAAAGGTGTCACGTAAAGTATGATATGCAAACGGGTAACACACTGGTCCCCAAAATAATTATGTGGTGTATGTACGGGGTGTATACAGAGAGTTATAGATGCATGCTGGAAATCTGTTCTCAAAGTGTGTTTGGCAGACAGCACATAAGCCCAACCTGCCCTAAACAAAATAATGTGTATTTACTTGTCTGACCAGCTTGATCACAGGCTGAGGACAATGTAAGTATATTTACATATAAGGCAGCGTGACCAGATGTCCCGATTTTATAGGGACAGTCCTGATTTTGGGGGCTTTTTCTTATATAGGCACCTATTACCCCCCACCCCTGTCCCGATTTTTTACACTTGCTATCTGGTCACCCTAATATAAGGTGAACAAAGACATCAAGCTAACAAGCAGGGGAGAAGAGCATTTAATCATCACGACGAGGGTTGGAATCTGTACCCGAGGAAGCCAATCTGGCTCTTGAGACAAACAATGAACTTTGGGGAATATAAAGACAAGCAAAAAACCATTTTGGTTATATATCACTGAGGGCACTTCGGGTTCAGCACCCTCTGAGGCTATGAAAGATGGATCCTTTTGGCCTGGAAGACAAGAGTAGCTAGAAATTGACTAGGTGAGATCCTGCTCAGACAAAGATAATAAATAACTTGCTGAAATTAAGGTTTAGTCACTAGAAAGTGGGTTTGGTTTTGTTTTACTTGTAACCTTACCTGTTTCTTTTATTCTTATTATCACTTAAACTTCTGTTCTTGTTAATAAACTTATTCTTGTTTTATTACAAAACCATCTCAGTGCTTTGTATTACAGTGACTCATAAGTCTTCAACTAAACTAACAGGCTACTGTGCATTTTGTCTCTTTGGAGGCAGAGAACTTAATGTCTGTGAATGTCCAGTTAGAGCAGTGGTTCTCAACCTATTTACCATTGTGGGCCGCATGTGGTGCCCACAATGTGTTATGTGGGCCGCATCCAATAATACCTGTATGACCCTGAGGATGTCACATGGGCCATAGGTCTGTGCTGACTGGGCCGCAGGTTGAGAACCACTGAGTTAGATCATAAAATTGGAAGGGACCTCAGGAGGTCATCTAGTCCAACCCCCTGCTTAAAGCAGGATCAATCCCCAGACAGATTTTTACCCTATTTCCCTAAATGGCCTCCTCAAGGATTGAACTCACAACCCTGGGGTTAGCAGGCCAATGCTCAAACCCTCCTCCCCCAAGGGACTGGACACTGCAGAGAGATGTCTCTGGGGGAAGTTGTGAATTGGGTTCACTGTCACCTGGAAGGCAAAGTTTGTATGACAGCGTCCTGAAGAGTCTGCTGTCAAGGAGGATGAGCTAGTGTATCAGGGAGATGATACATAGCTTTGCAGCTGCAAAGCTCACACTTGCTGAGGCTGAAAGGGGCAACATAGTGGCTCACAGTTCTCGGTATCCCAAGCAAGACGACATATGCACCAAGATGTGACTAAGCATGGATGACACCAGAGTCCTCTGATACTGGTAGCTGTGACCTTGAACCTCACAATGAATGACATAAAAGCCTCAGTTTGAGTGTGTGACTCCATGAGCCTGTTCACCCTTTCAGCAGAGCTGGCTAGATACAGTTTAAGGCTCCAAGCTTCCCCTACCCTGCATCCATGTGGAAGGAGCCTGTGCTTCTTTGTCTCCCACCAAGAACTGAAGGGACACATAGCCTGAGGCTATATTAAGTACTGCTGGCTCCACGCTAGTCCCCCATGTTGTGGGGAAGGACTCTGGCAACAGTTATTATAGTCAATGAGTCTCTGATAGCATGGCTCCAATGGGCCAACACTTCCTGGGAGCTAGGACTGAATGGGCAGAGGTTTCCAGAGATGGCACAGAGCCTCCAAATGACTGACCCTGTGTCTCTGGCAGCTCCCCTGAGATTTGCCCCAATTCCAGAGAATCTCCAGCCAGCACCCTGATGGAAGATTTCCTAGCAAACCATGTGAAGGGCAGCCTGGGGCCCTTAGTGATTAGAATTTGCTCACTGGAGAAAAAGAAGTTACCCTGTTTACACTTTATCGGGCATCATTTCAAACTTGTCCTATGCCAGAAGGGACTCTTGTTTTCAGGCAGTTTCTTGAGTCTGATTCTTTCTCTGTGCTCCCTTTCTTCCCTGACACTGTTCTTCACACCAACACTTTAGCCTGCTTCCTGCTAATGTTTCCTCCATACTTTCTTCAGACTTCCCTGTACCTCCCTGGCTGCCCAAACTCAGTTACTATTCCCCTCTGTGCGAGTCCAACAGTCATAGAACCTTGCAGCACTTTCTGATTCCAGCCTTCTGTCCCGTCTTTTTAAAGGGAATAGCATGAGTTGAGAAGCAATGGGCCAAATTCACCTCTCAGTTGCAGTCCAGTGACAGGGTGCACCGTCTGCCTGCGTCCCAAGGAGGGTGATAAGGTCAGGAAGCCCTAGAACGTCAGACCAGGAAGGGCAAGGTTTAGCAAGCAGGGCAAGGGAATGGAGTCCATTAGCCTTTCTAGAGACTATCAAAGGAAATAAGCCATCAGCAGGGGAGTGCTAGAAATGTCTGAGGAGCCAAGTGTGGCATTGATCATCAAGGACTTGGAAACATTAACCAAAATGGTTTTACAGTGAAATCTGTAAAGACTTTCATTTTCCCTTCAGGGAGTAGGGTTCAGGAACTGTGTTTGATTTCCCTCTCCTCGTCTCTCCCCCCTCCCCAAGGACTTTTTCAGTTCAACCTTAAAGAGGGAAGGAATTCCAAAGGCTGTGAACCAAATGCAGACTAAAGGGCTGAACTTTACTTCATTCAGAAAAGGCAAGAAATCCCAGAGACTGGGGCCTCACTCTTTAGGGGCAGAGATCCCAAAGAGTCTTTGGAAGTTAGTAGAGAGTTTTGTGAAGCTCATCTTTAATACTGCTTTTGTTCAGAGCCCAAGTTGGGAGCTCTCATGTTCATGGTGGGGGCCCCTCTTAACAATGAGGACAACTGCTGGCAATGTGATTAAAAATATTCCGGTATAAAGCCAGAGTCACTCCACTGACATAGGGGAGTAAGTCTAGCTGTATATTGGTGTAAAGTGAGCAGAATTTGGCCAAACACCTCTCCATATATATTCAGTGCTGCAGCCAGACTATTCTCTGACAGCGTTTAGATTGGGACTATGCCTTGGAGCCAGATGGTTTCTTCTGGCAATGAAATCGCGCCATATCCCTCAAGATGCTAATTCTCTGTTGTAGGGCACAAGTGCCTAAATCACATTTTTTTTTTAAATAAAATATGAGATATCAGAGCTTGACAGCTGATTTTACAGGAGAAATACAGATAAAATGTTGATAACATTTTATCTAAGTCAGCTGACTTCTTATCATGGTCTGACACATCAAAGGGATTTTGCTTTCTGGAAAAAAACACTGTAAATGCGCTCCCAGAACAGGCAAACATATATCACGGAATGTTCTTTGCAAGGTGGAACACCTGAGAGGTGTTCATGCTACAAACAACCAACAATTTTCTTGCACAAGGAAAAGCTGCTCCACCCTCTTTGCTTCAGAGGAAGCAACAAACCAGGCCGTTCACCTGAGCCTCTTGCATTTGAACTATTTCAACAGTATTTTTAACACTACTTGAGTCTCTTCATGGGTAGAACATAAACAACAGTGCAATACTTGCCTTTGTGTATTGTTCTCTGCCATGGGTTTTTCTTTGTTCAGGCCCTCTGCCTTCAAGACGACAAATATGCAAGAGCAAGTAGTCAGCAGTGTTTACACACCGTCTCCTGATGCAGGACAGACTACTTAGGGAGTGACATAAATCATCTCATAATTCAGTTTGTCATCCTCTATCACTGAATTTGGTTTAGCATCTAGGGTGCAAGTTCTCATGTGGGATTGGAGCTGGCCAAATTATTCATTCTGACCTGTTTCCCCCCTCCCACCCAACTAACGTATCCATAGTTGATTGTTTGAGGAACTACTTATACATTCACCAACCTATAGAATGTGACTAACAGAATCAGTTGCCACCCAAGCACCCTCTTGTGGCCAGAGGTCACTCTGCAGCACCCTGCCTCTGTCTCCCCTCTTGGTTACCCAGAAACACCACATCCACAGTCCAAAAGGTAGTTAAAACACTCCCCATTTGGGGATCCAATTTATTTAGTCTTTTCCATCCATCCAGGCCCCATTTGCAGGTCAGTGTCACTCTCTCCCCTTGGCAGGGGGCCCCAGCCTCCTTCCTACAGCAGGGTCTCAGTTCACCATCTCTCAGGCTTTACCTAGCTGTATCCTAGCCTTCAGGCTCCGACTTCAAAACTCCCATGGTAACATTTTTCAGTTCAACTTCCTCCTACTTTAGCAAGCTACTCCCAGTCCTCCTACAGAGGGCAACTCCCTTGGTCTCAGGATCTTCCCTGAAGGATCCTTTCCATATTCTCTACCACAGGAAGTAGTTCTTCACACAATACACAGTAAATCTGTGGAACTCTGCCAGAGGATGTTGTCAAGGCCAAGACTATAACAGGATTCAAAAAAGAACTAGATAAGTCATGGAGGATAGGTCCATCAATGACTATTAGCCAGGATGGGGAGGGATGGTGTCCGTAGCCTCTGTTTGCCAGAAGCTGGGAATGGGCAACAAGGAATCGATTACTTGATGATTACCTGTTCGGTTCATTCTCTCTGGGGCACCTGGCATTGGCCACTGTCAAAAGACAGGTTACTGGGCTAGATGGACATTTGGTCTGACCCAGTATGGCCATTCTTATGTTCTTACAGCTTCCTAATCTTCACTGTAACCTCCTGCTGCCTTTTATAGGGGAATGAGTTGTCCTCCATCAGGCCCCATCCAGGCTGTTAATGTGGCTCAGGTGGGCTGGAGCACTTTCTTCAGTAATCAGGGTTGGCTGGCCACAGGCCTCCAGCCCTTAAGGGGGAAGCCACCCTATTATAATGACCTAACTCACTTGCTTTTGCTTCTGCTCCCTGAGTGGATGACTGAGAGTGACACACAAAATAATAAATACCCTTGTTTGTCTGCAAATACAAGTCAGTTCATGCAAATTTTCATGAACAGTGAATTAAAAAGGGGCATGGACTCCCCACCAGCCTGAAAGCATGATGTGCACCTCTGTTACTAAAATGCCTGGCAGATGTTTGAAAGGGGAGTGCCATATCTTTAGGGATCTAAACAGTCAGTCCCTGCTGCTTCATTTTTCCCACTGGGTGACATAAGAAAAGTAGCTTTTTTTCAGAGGCTGATAGGGAACAAATTATGTTAGCTGGCTCCAGCAGATTGCATATCTGGCCATGCTTAGATACTATAGAGATGGATCCTGTAGACAAATCTATGAAATTCAGGACCAGATTCTAGTATGAAATGTCAGTATCCCATCTGTATGAAACTTTAAAAACTTACTGTCCAGAATTCTCCAAATCCCAGCTCTAGGCCAAGACCTAGAAGAACATCATGTGCTTTGGCTGTATGCTGTATGTACCAGTGAGAGGCGCATCATAGAATCACAGAAATAGACTTACTGGGTCATATTGCCCCTTATCTGCCAATGCATTGTTGTTTGCTGATCTGATTTTTTTTCCCCTTTGGAGCTTTAATGAAAAAAAAAAAGGGCTTTCATTTTTGTTGAAATTGTCCATGACAATTTTTGGGTTTTCCCCTGAAAACTCAAAAGCTGAAAGTCTTTTACTCTTTGGCCAAAATCTGTCAGTTTTCAGCTGAAATATTTTGGCAAAACCCCAAAAGTTTTATAGAGAGCAGACACTTCTCACAAAATATTTCATTAAATCAAAAATCAACTTTCTGTTGTAAAACAGCCTCAGTGAAAAATTTTCAACCAGCCCTATTCCCCACAGTATATTTTGTAGTGTTTTGTCCTATTTTAGGTGATTTGAGCAATGGGTCTCCCACCACTTTCCTTGGGAGACTGTAACAGCTTTATATGTCTCACCATTAGGAATGTTTTCCTAATAGCCTAGTTTTCCTTTGCTTTGTTCCAGGTAGGTGAGTGAGCAGACCCGCTAATATATTATAGAGATATTCGTATGTTTAAACCGGCATCAATGATTAAGGCACCTAATTTGGAAACTTCTTGTAGCCTGATAGAGATGGTCACGAACAACTCACATTGTACCCAGCAAGGGCAAACATTATAAAGCTTTAAGAATAAGAACTTCCAAGAAAGTAGGATGAATTCCCACAAACTCCGTTCTCTCTACAGAAAATAGCCTCATTCATTTTTCCCAGCCTAGCTCGTGTCACTGGGGCATGATGTTATCCTGACTATACCTGGTATAGAAATAGCAGTTATTTAAAGAAGTTCATAGACTTTGGGTATGTCTATACTACGAGAGTAGTTTGATTTTACTTAAAGCGAATTTGTGGAACCGATATTACAAAGTCGAACGTGTGTATCCACACTAAGGACAGTAATTCGACTTTGTGAGTCCACACTAATGGGGCAAGCGTCGACATTGGAAGCGGTGCACTGTGGGCAGCTATCCCACAGTTCCCGCAGTCCCCGCTGCCCACTGGAATCCTGGGTCGAGCCCCCAATGCCTGCTGGGGCAAAAAATGTGTCATGGGTGGTTTTGGGTAACTGTCGTCATTCAACCCTCCCTCCTGCCCTCCCTCCATGAAAGCGCCGTCGGGCAATCAGTTCGTGCACTTTTCTGTCGATTGACAGTGCGGACGCCACAGCACTGTGAGCATGGATCCCGCTGCGATCATCGCTGCAGTTATGGCCTTTGTCAACACCTCGCACCTTATCATCCACCTTTTTCAGAGGCAGATGCTGAGAAATTGGGCGAGGAGGCTACGGCAGCGCGGTCAGGACATTAAGTCTGAGAGGGGCACAGACCTCTCACAAAGCACGGGACCCCGCGCCATGGACATCCTGGTGGCAATGGGTCATGTTGATGCTGTGGAACGGCAATTCTGGGCCCGGGAAACAAGCACGGACTGGTGGGACCGCATAGTGCTGCAGGTCTGGGATGAATCACAGTGGCTGCGAAACTTTTGGATGCGTAAGGGAACTTTCCTGGAACTTTGTGAGTTGCTGTCCCCTGCCCTGAAGCGCAAGGACACCCAGATGCAAGCAGCCCTGATTGTCCAGAAGCGAGTGGCCATAGCCCTCTGGAAGCTTGCAACACCAGACAGCTACCGGTCAGTCGTGAACCAATTTGGAGCGGGCAAATCTACCGTGGGGATTGCTGTGATGCAAGTAGCCAACGCAATCGTTGAGCTACTGCTCTCAAAGGTAGTGACCTTGGGAAACGTGCATGTGATCATAGATGGCTTCGCTGCAATGGGATTCCCAAACTGCGGTGGGACTATAGATGGAACTCACATCCCTATCCTGGGACCGGACCACCAGGCCAGCCAGTACATTAACCAAAAGGGCTACTTTTCAATGGTGCTGCAAGCACTGGTGGACCATAGGGGACCTTTTACCAACATCAACGTCGGATAGCCGGGCAAGGTTCATGATGCTCGCGTTTTCAGGAACTCTGGTCTGTTTAGACGGTTGCAGGAAGGTGTTTACTTCCCGGACCACAAAATAACTGTTGGGGATGTGGAGATGCCTATAGTCATCCTCGGGGACCCACCTACCCACTAATGCCCTGGCTCATGAAGCCCTATACAGGCGCCCTGGACAGTGAAAAAGAACTCTTTAACTACCGGCTGAGCAAGTGCAGAATGGTGGTGGAGTGTGCTTTTGGACGTCTGAAGGGGAGATGGAGAAGCTTAATGACTCGCTCTGATCTCAGCGAAACCAATATCCCCATTGTTATTGCAGCTTGCTGTGTGCTCCACAATCTCTGTGAGAGCAAGGGGGAGATGTTTATGGCGGGGTGGGAGGTTGAGGCAAGTCGCCTGGCTGTTGATTATGCCCAGCCAGACAGCCGGGTGATTAGAAGAGCCGAGCGGGACGCGCTGTGCAACCAGGAAGCTTTGAAAGCTAGGTTCCAGAGTGAGCAGGGTAACCTGTGACTATTAAGTTTGTTTAAACAGAAGCTGAACCTGCCCCCGTTTCTTTACCCAGTTAATGTTGACTATCCTCTCCAGTTACCAACCCCCTTTCCCCCTTTCAACACACCTTTAAAAAATAAATAAAATAAATGAAACTTTGTTCATTAACACCGTTTTCTTTATTAAGGATTTCGTGGTAAAGTGTTGAAACTGGGACGCAGACTGTGGTGGGGAGCGGGTGTAGTCATGGAAAGGATGCTTCTAAACTCGAGGAATGACAGGCTCCTGCTCCTAGAGCGGTCCGCAGTGGTGGACTGGTTGTTTCAACGGAGCCTGCCACCCCTCCTTTTCGGGACTCTGTGTGTGGGGGCTATGTGACTTTGTGGCGGGGGAGGGCGGTTACAGATCCCCTGCTGCATGGCTCTGTCATCCAGGCTAAGGACCTTCCTCCCCCACCACAAACTCACATAGCCCCCCCACACAGAACAGGAAAACCACCTCCCAGACTGACCAGGGTGCCTAGTTACTGCAATGTGTGTGTGACCTTCTGCTGAACCTGCCCCCGTGTCTGTACCCTGGTAAAGATGACTGTCCTCTCCAATTACCAACCCCCTTTCCCCCCTTCAAACACACTCTCCTCTAAAAGAACATGAGGGAAACAGTAATTAACAGAAATGTATTTTTTATTAACAACTACACAGTTAGGGGATGAAACTGGGACGGGGGCTTGGGTGAGGTGCATTTGGAGGGAAGGAAAGGACGTATCAAATCTTTGGGAATGAGAGCCTTCTGCTACTTGAGCAGTCTGCAGGGGTGGAGTGACTGTTTTCATGGCCCCTGCCGCCCCTTCTTCTTGGGACTTTGTGGCGGGGGAGAGCAGTTAGAGATAGAATGCAGCGGGGCTCTGTCCTCCTGCCTCCGGTCCTGCAGAACATCTACAAGGCACTGGAGCGTGTCCGTTTGCTCCCTCATTAGTCCAAGCAGCGTTTGAGTCGCCTGCTGGTCTTCCTGCCGCCACCTGTCCTCCCGTTCACTGTGTGATCGCTGGTATTGCGACATGTTCTCCCTCCACTGGGTCTGCTGTGCTGCCTCGGCTCGGGAGCAGCCCATAAGTTCTGAGAACATCTCGTCCCGTGTCCTTCTCTTTCGTCGCCTGATCTGCGCCAGCCTCTGGGAGGGGGATGCCAGGGTAGCTCGAGAAACACTCACAGCTGTGGGATGGGAAAAAGGGAGTGAATTCCTCACAAAGATACAGTTTCTCTGTGAACAAGACCATGCACATTACCTATTACATGCGCACTCAGTACAAGGTTGAATTTTTGGCCTTCCCATTGAGTGCCTGGGGTCTTGCTGTACAGATCACACAAGTGGGGCTGGACAACGGAATTCGGCTAGCAGGCGGACATGGTAAGCCATAGACTTTTGGCGGCTTAAAGCTTAATTTATAGCAGTGCCCTCCTTTCACGTTCCAAGCAATGCTCCTAGCGTTGGCCAGTTCCTGCTGCCGGCAATCCGGTCAGCATGAACTCTGTCCCTGTCCCACCCCCCTCGCGGCTGTCCCCGGGAAAGATCCCTGCATGCTGCCCCTGTCACACCTCCACCGCGTGGCTGTAAACCGCCGGTTACAGTTATGTAAAGGAACAGGCAATCAGTCCCAATACTAACATTCCCCTAATTCAAAGCAGGTCACCATGAGTGATATCACTCTGATGAGGATTTCGGAAACAGAGAAAGACCGCATACTGCATGAATGCCATCAAGCACCAGGGCCGTATGCCGCCATGCTTTGCGAGGCAATGATCCCGGAGTACTTGTTGCTAGCCTGGCGCGGAAAAGTTTCCTAACATGGAGGACGCAATAAGGCCGCTCTCCCCAGGAACCTGATGCAAAGGCTTTCACAATACCTCCAGGAGACCTTCCTGGAGATGTTCCAGGAGGATTTCTGCTCTATCCCCGGACATATTGACAGAATTTTCCAGTAGCTGCACTGGCAAGGACTAAAAACTAAAGCGCCTAGGGCAAACTAATCATGAAAAACCCATTGTTAAGATACCATTCCTATTCTGTTCAAAATAAATGTTTACAACACTTACCTACTGATCCTTCCCCTGATTCACGGTCCGGGTTACGGCCTTGGGAGGGTTGGTAGGGGATCTCCGTGAGGGTGATGAAGAGATCCTGGCTGTTGGGGAAATCAGCGTTGAAAGCGCTGTCGACTGCCTCGTCCTCCTCATCTCCTTCCTCATCTGCCCCGTCCGCGAACAGCTCCGAGGAAGCGGCCGTCGAAAATACCCCATTGTCAGAGTCCACGGACAGTGGTGGGGTAGTGCTGGCGGCCGCACCTAGAATGGAATGCAGTGCCTCGTAGAAACGGCATGTCTGGGGCTGGGATCCGGAGCGTCCATTTGACTCTTTGGTCTTCTGGTACTCTTGTCTCAGCTCCTTGATTTTCACGCGGCACTGCGTTGCATCCCGGCTGTATCCCCACTCCGTCATGGCTTTTGAGATCTTCTCGTAGATCTTCGCATTCCGTTTTTTCGATCGCAGCTCCGAAAGCACGGACTCATCGCCTCACACTGTGCTCAGATTCAAGACTTCCCGATCAGTCCATGCTGGGGCCCTCTTTCTATTCTGCGATTGCATGATCACCTCTGCTGGAGAGCTCTGCATCATTGCCAGTGCTGCTGAGCTCGCCACGATGTCCAAACAGGAAATGAGATTCAAACTGGCCAGACAGGAAAAGGAATTCAAATTTTCCCGGGGCTTTTCCTGTGTGGCTGGTCAGAGCATCCGAGCTCGGACTGCTGTCCAGAGCATCAGAGTGGTGCACTGTGGGATAGCTCCTGGAGCTATTAGCGTCGAATTCCATCCACACCTACCCTAATTCAACAAGGCCATGTCGAATTTAGCGCTACTCCCCTCATCGGGGAGGAGTACAGAAATCGATTTAAAGAGACCTCTATGTCGAAATAAATAGCTTCGTTGTGTGGACGGGTGCAGGGTTAATTCGAGTTAATGCTGCTAAATTCGACATAACCTAGTGTAGACCAGACCTTTGAGACAGAAAGGACCACTACGATCATCTAGTCTGGCTTCCTGCATAACATAGGATTTACCTACAGGCATTTCTCTAGCACTCATCACTGTCATAGCTGAGTGCTTTAGTTATGCTGGCTCAAGCACATTTGAACAGGCAGAGTTATGTGGTATGTCAAAAGCAACCAAAGACGGGGAGAAACGACTATATCACCCTGAGCTGCTAGACTGGAGGTGCTGAATGGGTTGCCGTGAATATAAATAATTGAATCAACATAGATCACCACTATTTCATTAGGTGTGTATTACAAGCCTGCCAGCTACAGACAATGCATATTAAATTCTTACAATCCTTTCTTATAAAACAATCTGTCCAGCCCCTTAATCACTGCGTTGCATAAGGAGTGGAGCTTTTGGTGGGCATATACAAGGGAAAGCTTCCTCCAAGTCAGTGGCCATCAGAGGCTCCACTGAAGCTAGGGTGACCAGATGTCCTGATTTTATAGGGACAGTTCTGATATTTGGGGCTTTTTCTTATATAGGCCCTTATTACCCTCCACCCCCTGTCCTGATTTTTCACACTTTTATCTGGTTACCCTAACTGAAGCCCAAGGCAAGAAAGTGGAAAGCTCCTCCGTTCCACGTGGGCAGGAAAGCATTGCCACAGACCCCGACAAAAGCCCAAGATTTTGTCTTTCTCTGAATGGTGGTGAAATAGTGCCTTGTCCTTGACACTCCAGCTGCCATTTTCCACCTCAGTGGCTTTAAGCTGATGAATCAACAGTATACTAATTATTTCAGCTCTCAGAGCAATGGGGTTTGTGAGGCAGCTTAGTCATGCCTGGAATTTGTGTGTCTGTAATTCGCTCTCTGCTATGGATTACAGGCGTGTTGCTGTGTGGCTAGCTGAAGTATAGCACTTCCCTTGTCAGAAAGTATTCAGTGCAACACTAGAATCTGCCTCATCATTATGCTGTCCGTGCAGCTGTTAGAACATTCACTGTGTGAGGCTAGCCCAGAGGCAGCCCCATCACACACACCGTAACACAGAAGTCAGAGCTCCTTTTTATGTTTGGCTGAAGCATCTGCTACCATGACTCCAAGCTGGAGGCTATATCCGAGGCCCCTCTGGAATGTGGGAGTGTAGCGGAGGCAAAAGGGAGAGTCCTTCAGGTAGCTTTCAAAGAAACGCTTTCCAAACAAATCAAATGGCCATGTGTTGGATTGATGAGATATCTTTGCATCGCGTCAACTGAGGGAACCAGTTAGAAATAGACAAAATATTCCATTCTTAATTGTCTTTTGCTGTGTAGCCCAAAAGCAACAAGGGTGGTTCTTGGGATTGACACTACTATGATCTGCTAATAGTGGAGCAGAGAATGGGGGTAGGAGTATCAAGATAACATAAGAGAACCAGGAAGATTTGGCGGGATAATAGTAATTGAAATTAGGTAACGCTGATTATATATACAGCACCTGAGTGCTTTACAAACTGAAACAGAAAAGAGACGAAGGGACAATTTCAACCATCCCTAAAATGCAGCCACCTCTGCAACCCAGTGTCTGACACATGTATGGCACCAATTTAATAGCAAAGAACAGCACCGCAAAACAGATTGTGGCAAGGAGAAAGAAGAATAACGTATGCACTTGAAATTGTCTCTCCGTCTAGTCTGCATATAGATTTCCCCTGAATTTCCAAGGGGAAGTGAGTAGTTGTTAGACACCTCCCTGCTACCATTCTTCTCCTTCTTAGTATCGTGACAGATATGGCAATTTCCTGCAATATCCTGGACAAATCTTATTGAATTAAGTTAAACTTTATTGAATTCAGTTTCTGTAATTTAGGAGGCCATTACTTTAAAAATGCAAATATGTATGTATTATTGTAAGACTGTTGGTAACTTCTCTAGGAGACGTAGCCAATGTAAACCTTGGGAAGTGTTATGAGCTTCAAAGGACTCTGACACAAAGTGCTGGACAAACAACGTTAAGTGGGATTCCTGGAAAATACTTGGGAGGAAAGGAAGGCAACTTCTCACCTCCGCAGCAATCTTTTTGAAGCAGCACCCAGAGGAGGCATCCCTTGTCAGCTGATTGATCACTTGTTACATGAAGACAAGAGCAGAGGCCTAAACTGGATAAAAATGTGACTCACAAATTCATGTTGGTGCTTGTTCTGAGCCAAGGTGATTATGAACTTGGGACCTCAGAAAAACCTGCTGGTGGGATTTGAAGGACTGTTTACCTGCCAGAACTTTTGTTGGAGTCAGGGATGATCTCTGGTAACCTTAGCATGCATGTAGCTTCTTTTATTGTTTTTAATATATTTTCTCTGTAATGCTTTGCCCTTAAGAATAACCGTGCTTGCTTACAAAGAGTGTGTGATAACTTAACCGTGGGTAATTATGCTGTTTATAGCCTTAGAAGGGAAAGCACAGCAGAGTCACTGGCCTGCTTAGGCACTCTGTATGGCTTAGGAATAACACAGTGCCGGCAGGGAACTAGGCAGCCTGGAAATACCCTGGTCAAGAGGGAGAGAGACGTGTGTCTCCAGCCAAGAGAGGCAACATCTGGGGAGCTGTAAGTTTGAGACTGGGTGCTCTTGCTGGACCACAAAAGGGGGAATACAGGGGCAGCTGCCCTGAACTCTGACAAGTATCGCTTCCAACCATTTGATGTCGTCCCCTCTTCTTGTGAAAGCCCACTATCTTCTCCTTAGAACCTCCAGCTTTTGCTTTTGATCCAGACTTTTGTTTATTTGATTTGTGTAGTTTATTGCAGTTTTGCGCTAATCCTTCCCCATCACCTTAAAAGAGAAAGATTGCCTAGTAAGAATCTCCCCTCCCATTCACAATTGCATAACATCCCTATGGCAACTACAGTAATTGCTTGTGTGAAAAAGTAACATTAGTAATGCAGTTTAAACTGCCTTTAATGCAGTGTTGTCTCATCTTTGGAAAAAAAAAAATCAAACACGCTGTCTACTTTTGCTGTTCATTTCATCTCTTCCCACCCACCTGTTCTGTTCCTCTCCTTCCCCCAGCTGTCCTGCTCATGCTTTTGGGCCATCTGGTCCTTTCTTTCCTCAGTCTCTTGATGTGCTTTCCTGCTGTCTGCTTCTCTTCCTCTCTGGGTGTACTCAGAGACCCCAGCTCTCTCAATTTTTATTGCGAGTCTCTTGAGATGTGATGTTTTTCTTTATGCCCCAGCTCCTGGAGTCCTCTGATTCCACGACAATCTCAGCTTTCATTTAAAAAAAGAGAGCACATTTCTAGCTCTCATGGCCGCAGAGAAAACATGAGCTCTGAAGGCTTGAACACCAGGAAGGAAATAAGTAGAAGTCCACATTTATTATTTGAACATCTCATGATTTTTAAGTTGATCTGATGATTTTGGGGGACCTGACTCACAATTTTTGATTGCTTAGGGCTCACAATCCTGCCCACTGCCCACCTTCTCTCTCTGCTTCTTTAGACACATTGCCTTGGTCGTTCCTTCCTTTCCTGGTCCCTTGGACGTGCCTTTCCAAGTGCTTTCTGGCAGCTCCAGTCCCAATGGTATCCAGTCTTTGATGGATTTTCCTATTTCCTCTCCTCTTGTTATTTAGCAGTAACCCGTAGCAGGTTCGGCTGCCTCTGCCTCCAGCTGCTTTTATAGGTGATCAGCCTCGTTGCAATGGAAAGCCCGGACACCTGTAGAAACAGCTGGAAAGGAGGAGAGCCAGCACCAAATCACCAACTGGCTCTCCGTGGACTTCCACATAGCCAGCAGTGGTTCCCAAACCACAGTCTGAGAAACTTTGCTCCACAATAATCCCTTGGAGCCGTTTCTTTAACACTGGAATTCAGTGGCTCACAGCAACGTATTATAAAGTAGCTCTTGTGCTGGTAAATGTGTTTGTTTATTCAGTTTGGGAAATTTTCAGTCTAGAACTAATTGTGCTGGAGTTTTTAAGAAACCAGGCTGCTTATATGAATTCTGGGGTGGGGATGGAAGGTGAGGGAGTGCAAGAGCTGGACAAACACAGTGGAGCGGAGGGTTTGTCCTGTCAACTAGGAAAAACAATCTCTACCAAATATCCAGGCCAAGCAAGATGACTAGATCTTGAGGCCAAGGAAATAGATATTTTTGGCCAAGGAGTTAACACTTTTTTTTCCTGGGAATGTGATTAGCTCTTGGAAGGCTAATTCAAAGGGAGGCCATCACATCACATCCCCCCCGAAGGACAGCCGCCATCCCAAATCCTCCATATGGACATTTCATTTATGGATGTGATAACTTGTTTTTACAGATGGCTTGAATAGTTAAATCAACTCCACACAATCATGGCACAAGATTCCCCCTTCCTTCCCACTCCTGTGTGTGATCTCAGCCCATACTATCCATCAGACTTGTCAGTGCACAGACATGATTACAGTCAACTAACACAGAATGCTAGACTTAAAAGTGACCGCAGTATTAAAATGTCCATGTTTATGTAGCTGCTTCTTAAAAGAGTCTGCCACAGATCTACAGCATTACAAGTAACAGATTTGGAAACCTTTCAGATCTAAGTGTACTGGAAACTCGATTCCGAGCGGGTGTAAAACATTGCCATTCTGATATAGCAAGGTAGTGGAGAATCAGATTCACAGTCTTCTGTTGTGACCTGGCCTAAAATGAGAGAGAACATCACAGAATTGCACATCTCCTGGTGCAAGAAAATATTGGTCTCTTACATGGAAACCATGTGTATCTGTAGATAGTATATGATGGGCTGTGACTAGGGTGACCAGATGTCCCGATTTTATAAGGACAGTCCCGATTTTTGGGTCTTTTTCTTATATTGGCTCCTATTACCTCCCACCCCCTGTCCCGATTTTTCACACTTGCTGTCTGGACACCCTAGCTGTGACTGGGAGGTAGTGATTGGATTAGGAGCCAAAAAATGATTAATTTAGCTAAGGGTATTGCCAACCTGGGTCTAATGGAACGTGTATATTTGTGCCTTGTTATCTGTGTAAATAAATTTACTCTCTAACTTGGGGGGAGGTGAAAAGGTTAATTGGAAAACAGCTAATCAACAGCTGCACTGAAGCTTGCTGATAAAAGTTGATTACTTTGACACTTAATTGGGTCCTTTAAAATAGAGGTTCCAATTTAGAAACAGTTATAAAAAGGTATTTGAATATGATATTGATGGTGATATTGCAGGTGGGATGTGTATGAGGGACAGATGATGTGGAAAAAGCTGAAGTACTTAATGCTGTTCTTGCCTTGGTCTTCACAGACAAGGTCAGCTCCCACACTGCTGTCCTGGGCAACACAGTATGGGGAGGAGGTGAGCAGCCCTCAATGGTGAAAGAACAGGTTAAGGACTATTTAGAAAAGCTGGACATGCACAAGTCCATGGGTCCAGATCTAAGGCATCCAAGGGTGCTGAAGGAGTTGGCGGATGTGATTGAAAAGCCATTGGCCATTATCTTTGAAAATTCATGGCGATTGGGGGAGGTCCTAGATGATTGGAAAAAAGCAAATATAGTGCCCATCTTTAAAAAAAGGAAGAAGGAGAACCCGGGGAACTACAGACTCACCTCAGTCCCTGGAAAAATCATGGAGCAGGTCGTCAAGGAATCCATTTTGAAGCACTTGGAGGAGAGGAAGTTGATCAGGAACAGTCAACATGGATTCACCAAGGACAAGTCATGGCTGACCAACCTGATTGCCTTCTATGATGAGATAACTGGCTCTGTGGATATGGGAAAAGCAGTGGATGTGATATATCTTGACATTAGCAAAGTTTTTGATATGGTCTCCCACAGTATTCTTGCCAGCAAGTTAAAAAAGTATGGATTGGATGAATGGACTATAAGGGGATAGAAAGATGGCTAGATTGTCGGGCTCAATGGGTGGTGATCAACCGCTCGATGTCTAGTTGGCAGCTGGTATCAAGCGGAGTGCCCCAGGGGTCGGTCCTGGGGCCGGTTTTGTTCAACATCTTCATTAATGATCTGGCTGATGGGATGGATTGCATCCTCAGCAAGTTCGCAGATGACACTAAGCTCGGGGGAGAGGTAGATATGCTGGAGGGTAGGGATAGGGTCCAGAGTGACCTAGACAAATTAGAGGATTGGGCCAAAAGAAATCTGATGAGGTTCAACAAGGACGAGTGTAGAGTCCTGCTCTTAGGACAGAAGAATCCCATGCACTGCTAGAGGCTGGGGACCGACTGTCTAAGCAGCAGTTCTGCAGAAAAGGATCTGGGGATTATAGTGAATGAGAAGCTGGATATGAGTCAGCAGTGTGCCCTTGTTGCCAAGAAAGCTAATGGCATATTGGGCTGCATTAGTAGGAGCATTGCCAGCAGATCGAGGGGAGTGATTATTCTTCTCTATATAGCACTGGTGAGGCCACATCTGCAGTATTGTGTCCAGTTTTGGGCCCCCCCACTACAGAAAGGATGTGGACAAATTGGAGAGAGTCTAGCGGAGGGCAATGGAAATGATCAGGGTGCTGGGGCACATGACTTATGAGGAGAGGCTGAGGGAACTGGGGTTATTTAATCTGCAGAAGAGAAGAGAGAGGGGGGATTTGATAGCTGCTTTCAACTACCTGAAGGAGGGTTCCAAAGAGGATGAAGCTCGGCTCTTCTCAGTGGTGGCAGATGACAGAACAAGGAGCAATGGTCTCAAGTTGCAGTGGGGGAGGTCTAGGTTGGATATTAGGAAACACTATTTCACTAGGAGGGTGGTGAAGCACTGGAACGGGTTACCTAGGGAGGTGGTAGAATCTCCATCTTTAGAGGTTTTTAAGGCTCAGCTTGACAAAGCCCTGGCTGGGATGATTTAGTTGGTGTTGGTCTTGCTTTAAACACAGCCTCCCCGGGAAGGCATGAGACCCTCCACTACACACGGTGCTCCCAGCCCAAGCTGGGGCACAGCCCATCCACCCCAGGTGAGGCACAAAGGGGGGACTGTACCTCTCCCCGCGGCAAGTGGTCCCTGGGTGTCTTCCATCCCTCCCACAGCCCAGGGTGGCAGCGCTCTCCAGCTCTGCTCGTGCAAGTGAATGCAGCGTCGGCCACTCCCCTCCCTGACATGGGGCAGAGGCAGCGGGGCAGCCGAGATTGGGAAGGGGCTAGGATGCTCCCAGCACCTTCAACAGCTGCTGCACCTGGCCGCAGCTCACAGCACCCCCAGGCAGGCTGATTCGGAGGCTTACCCTGCTCCAGCCCCACACGCTGAGTGGCCACCAATCTGCACCAGGAGCCTGGCCACCCACAGGGTAACTTTTAACCCACTTTTAAGCACCTCTACAACGCCAGCACTCCTTGGAACGTGCCTACTGTGCCTAATTGGAAATCCGGCCCTGATTCCAGGTGAGTTTGAATAGCCTGTGATGCCATGTTTCCACTACTATTTTTAGCAAACTCGCTAGATTAAAGTTAGGCCTGGTCCACACTAAGCCCCCAGTTCGAACTAAGATACGCAACTTCAGCTACGTTGCTAACGCAGCTGAAGTCGAAGTATCTTAGTTCGAACTTAAAAGTACTTACTGCGGGTCCACACGCGGCAGGCAGGCTCCCCCGTCGACTCCGCCTACTCCTCTCGCAGAGCAGGATTATCGGTGTCGACGGCGAGCACTTCTGGTCTCGATTTATCATGTCTAGACAAGATGCGATAAATCGATCCCAGAAGATCGATTGCTGGCCGCCAAACCAGCGGGTAAGTATAGACGTACCCTTAGTGTGAGTAGGTCTTCATGAGTTGCAAATTACACCTCTAATTGCAGTGTAAATGCTTCAGCAAACTCTGGAAAATTTGGTAAACAGCAGCAAGCATTTGCTAAATATTTTTTTTATTGCAATATGAAGCCTCTTCATAAATATTTTGGCCACGACCAGTGTTATTTCTTCCCCTGTGAAATCACCAGAGCAGAGGATAGTGTATCTAACTAAATCTCCCACTAACAGCAACTCATGGCAATTATTTTCTTGTACCTGATCTGATGTGGAGGAGGCCTCTCTGTGTGGAGAAATGTTACCATCTTAAATGCTGGATTTTTAAAAGTGAAACCCCCCTCGCCAGTTACATGCATGAATAGTAACATATCCTCCCATAGGGCCAGTGACACTGCTGTAGGGCGGAAAGCACAAAAAGTTCTCTTTTCTTTGCATCCACCACTCAGAGGCTAGTCAGTTGCAGTCCTTGTGCAGACTAATCACTCCAAGGGGTCAGAGTGGATCAAGTGGGACATGGCCTCACCCTCTCCCTCAGGCAGCAGAGATGTCTGGGTACAGAGAGGTGTGCAAGTTGCATCCCTTTATGTGGTGTAGAAATGATGACATTCATCTTGTGTTGCTGGGAAGCTCAATGGCATTTGGAGCTCCAGCACTCTGGCCTGTGCCTTATAGGAATGACAGAGCTCTTATTGCAGAATCTATTTGGGTTGCATAGAAACATGATGGCAGCACTCAGCAATGCAGTGCTGTGTCCCTGAGTTGCTCATTATCTAAAGGGATTGAACCTGGGATTCTTAACACGCTGAGACTCCACTGCCGGAACTAAAACAGGTTTCAGAGTGGTAGCCGTGTTAGTCTTTATCAGCAAAAAGGAGTCCTTGTGGCACCTTAGAGACTAACGCATTTATTTGAGCATAAGCTTTCGTGGGCCAGGGCTGGCTCCAGGCACCAGCTTGCCAAGCAGGTGCTTGGGGCAGCCACTCCAGAGAGGGGCAGCACGTCCAGCTATTCGGTGGCAATTCGGCGGACGGTCCCTCACTCCCGCTTGGAGCGAAGGACCTCCTGCCGAATTACTGCCGCAGATTGCGACTTTTTTTTAAATTTTTTTGTGCCGCTTGGGGCGGCAAAAACCCTGGAGTCAGCCCTGTCGTGGGCACAGGCCCAACAAAGAAAGTAACAGAATGCCACTAGCCATCACCTTCTGCCCCCAACTAAAACCTCTCCAGCGCATCATCAAGGATCCACAATCTATCCTGAAGGACGATCCCTCACTCTCACAGATCTTGGGAGACAGGCCTGTCCTCGCTTACAGACAGCCCCCCAACCTGAAGCAAATACTCAGCAGCAACCACACACCACACAATGAAAACACTAACCTAGGAACCTAAAGCTTATGCTCAAATAAATTTTAGTCTCTAAGGTGCCACAAGTACTCCTCATTTTTTTCTTTGAACTAAAACAGCCACCTCTATTAGCTAAGGTTTCAGGAGGCTCTGCAGCCTTTCTCTATGTGTCCCAGCCAGAGTGGCACATTGAGTGGGTGTGGGTCACACACGCTGATAGGGGACTCTGGAACTTCTCCAATTTAGCATGTCAAAAAATCAGTATTTCTATCTGAAACCTCAAACATCTGCTACATCTCTTAAAGGAGGGAAGCTCTGCCTAAATGGGCCTTTTCCATCGGTAACTTCTAGGATGGGTATTGCACACTGATGGAGTAGGCCAAAGAATATACTGGGTCAAGCTCTAACTTTAGCAGCTTTCTTCTCGAGGCAGCAAAGCATGGAGAGGCTCAGTGGCATGACTGCAGAGATATACAATCCTTCTCAGAGCCCTGCGGCATGGACTGAAGAGAAGCTAACAGGAAGTGAGAGTGGGTGTGGGAGGGAAACTAAAATGGAATGAAAGAGTTTATGCTTCTATTGATTTCTTTTCCTTTTCTCCCTTTTTAAGGGAGTGCTTAAACAAACAAAACCCTGCATAAAAAAATAGACATTCAATAACGTTAAAGTTCCAGCTTTAGCTGCAAAACTCTGGAGAATCAGATTTAAAAATGTAACATCCCTTTTTCCAACTTCCTGTCAGACACCTGTCAGTCTGGAATATCCCCAGGATGGTGTTAGAGAAATGCCCCGATTTACTGAAATTAGCTACAGGTACGTACTTGTTTAAAAGCCTTGTGTCTGCAGTCAATAAACTTAGTTGAAAAAGAGAAATACCTGGTATAAAAATGTGGTTGACAAGACAATACATTAATCAAATACAAGCAAAAGGTCTTCTCATTTCACTTAAACAGCTGAAGTTTTTGAGTAAAGATGGATCATGTGGGAAGAACTAAGAAAAAATAATGGACATATATTTTATAATTATAAGTAGGGCTGGTAGCACATTCTTTATTGAAACAGTTTTTGATGGAAAATTGGGTTTTTGAGAAATTTTTTTTCAAAAAATGTGTGTGCTTTCTGTGAAATGTTTTTATTTTTGTTTAAAAACAAAACAAACAAACAAAAAACCAAACAACAACAAAAGAGAAAAATACCCTGCCACCCGCCCCTTTTGGATTTCAGCTGGACTATGACATATTGTGCATTGTAGTTTGAGTGCCTTATGCGCCCATAGGACAGGCTTCTGACTGGCCTACATCTCCCATCATGCATCATGGCCATGAGACTGCTGCATTCTGGCTTATAGAGGAGGATGAGAGCACGAGGCATCCACACTACAACTCCCACGGCACCACAGCACCATTTCAGAATCAAAATGTTTCAATTCTTTTGGCCCAAAAAAGTTTTTTTTCCCATGGGAATCTCCACTGCCCCCCAATTTTTCTGACCAGCTGTAATAATCGGCATCCTGGCTGTAACCGATTGCCTCGATTGCATCCGCTCTGCTGTATGCCACTACCCTCCCTTTCTTTTATTGCTTGTATAAAAAACAACAATCCCTGTACTGCCAACCTTTCTGTTGATCTAGGATTAAAAACCCCCTAACAACTAAACCGCCATGCTCTCCTCATGCTACTGCCATTGGATTTCATCATTTCTGCTCTGCTCACAGGGAAAGATGATATGTTGTAATATCTAAAGATAACAGCGTGCATAAGGGATGAGTTTAAAATAAAACATAAATTGCACACATTCCTTACGTCTCCATGGGCACAGCTGAGTGTAGCTTCCACCCTGATTTTATTTGCTCAGGCTGGGTTTATGCTCAGTTTGGGCTCATTATCTGAGCTTATTTATTTCTTTAGATGTAAAATACAGACTGTTCATTGTGGGGAGCAGGGCTTTCCCACAATTTATTTCATTTTCTGACACATTATAACCATCTTGTGACGTGTGTTGATGACATGCTGATATTATAGCTTACCACTTAACGTGTAAGTGTTTATGATATTCTGTACAATACAGTGCACCTTTGTATTGCACATCATGGAAAGCATCTCAATCCATTGTATAGACAACTAAACTAATAAAAATTACAAGGCTAATTTAATAATTGAACTGTAGCACTTTCCATAAGAGGATTTTACACCGTTTTAAGATGCTTGTGAGGACAACGTAGAAAACACTCTGGGTGAAACTGGAGTTAATGGCAAAACTTTCATTGATGTGAGTGGAACCAGGATTTCACTCTGGATCTAACCCTACAAGGTAGGGAATTCCAGAACTCAAGGAAACAGTTAAATAAGGTTCAGATGCTTCCTTTCTCTGGTCTGTATTGGGTATGAATGATTTTTAGGCTGAAGGAAAATGTGTGAGCTGGACTATCAAGATGGAAAAGCAATGAAGGACTTCTTAGGATAATAGAAGAATCTGCCGTCCCAATAGTGTGCCTAGACCTGAATCCAAACCACAATGTGTCAAAATGAGGGCGAAGATAGTCATAAAGCTAATGGCAACAGAGGGTCCTGTGGCACCTTTAAGACTAACAGATGTATTGGAGCATAAGCTTTCGTGGGTGATGCATCCGAACGAAGTGGGCATTCACCCACGAAAGCTTATGCTTCAATACATCTGTTAGTCTTAATGGTGCCACAGGACTCTGTTGCTTTTTACAGATCCAGACTAACACGGCTACCCCTCTGATATAAAGCTAATGGGACATTCTTGCAATAACCTTTCCCTATAATATCAGCAGTAGAATATAAAGATCTTCTTTTAAATGAAGGTGTCACAGACACTTAAGTACAGGTGATCACTCCAGGGATCAAAGCCCTGGTCTACACTATGAGGTTAGGTCGAATTTAGCTGTGTTAGGTTGATTTTATAAGCAATGCGTCTACACAACCAACCCCGTTCCGTCGACCTAAAGGGCTCTTAAAATCGACTGCTGTACTCTTCCCCGGCGAGGGGAGTAACGCTAAAATCGACCTTGCTGGGTTGAATTTGGGGTAGTGCACAGGAAAAGCCCTGGGAAATTTTGAATTTCATTTCCTGTCTGGTCAGCATGGCGAGCTCAGCAGCACAGGTGACCATGCAGTCCCAGAATCACAAATGAGCTCCAGCATGCACCGAACGGGAGACGCTGGATCTGATTGATGTATGGGGAGAAGAATCTGTGCAGGCTGAACTCCGATCAAATTGAAGAAACGCTAATATATATGCCAAAAATCGCACAGGGCATGGTGGAAAGAGGCAACAACAGGGACACACAGCAGCGCCGTGTGAAAGTTAAATAGCTCAGGGAAGCCTACCAAAGGAGGCAAACGGTCGCTCCGGATCAGAGCCCCATACATACTGCTTCTATGATCAGCTGCATGGCATTTTAGGGGGACCCTACCACTAACCCACCACTGTCTGTGGCCTGCAAGGGGGGAGTCTCACGCAACAGGGAGGAGGAGAAGAATGAGAATGCGCAGACAAGCGGAGAATCCATTCTTCCCTGGCAGCCAGGACCTTTTCATCACCCTGGAGCCAATACCCTCCCAAGGCAGGTTCCTGGACCCTGAAGCCAGAGAAGGCACCTCCGGTGAGTGCACATTTGTAACTAAACTATAGGGTTTAATAGCAATTGTGTTTAAAATTTGATTTGCCCTGAAGAATCGGTATGCATTCATGGCCAGTACAGCTACTGGAAAAGTCTGTTAACGCATCTGGGGATGGAACAGGAATCCTCCAGGGACATCTCCATGAAGCTCTCCTGGAGGTACTCTGAAAGCCTTTGAAGCAGGTTTCTGGGGAGGGCTGCCTTATTTCGTCCTCCATAGTAAGACACTTTACCACACCAAGGCAGTAGCAAGTAGTCTGGAATCATTGCAGTACAAAGCATGGCAGCGAATGGTCCTAGATTTTGGTCGCATTCAAGCAACATTTGGTCTTGATCTTTCTGTGTTAGCCTCAGGAGAGTGATATCATTCATGGTCACCTGGTTGAAATAGGGGAATTTTTGTAAGGGAACAGTAAAAGGACCCCATTCATGCTGGGCTGTTTGCACTTGGGTAAAAGGGATCATCCCTGAGAATAGCCACGCGGTGTGGGGAGGGGTGAAGGAATCATCTCAGAGAATAGCCACACTGTGAGATGGGGGGGAAGGGTATGCTGCTCATCCACCTGAAAACCGCAGCCCCTCCTTTTAAATGGCAAACCCTACCTATTGCTTGCTCTGGGAAAGTAGGGTACTGCAGTTTGAAACCATTCCCACATGTTATGAAGGCTGAAGAAGCCAACCCCGCGTACTCTTTGGCTTACCATGGCTGCCTGGAAACCGAATTCTGTTGCCTAGCCGTGTGTGATGTGTCACCATACTGGCAGGCGCTCAATATAAAAGGCAAAATGCGACCTTGTACCTAAAGCACAAGTGCTGTCTACTGTGAATTGCTTGATTCACTGTGAAAGAGTCTCCCTTTTGTTCTCAGAAATGTATCTTCTTATATTCTACTCTCCCTTTTTATCCCCCTGCAGGTGCAAATGTTTCTATGCTCCCCCTATCATCTCCGTCCCAGAGGTTATTGCAGATTAGAAGGTGAAAAAAACAGACACACTCGCGATGACACGTTTTCTGAGCTCATGCAGTCCTCCTGCACTGATAGGGCACAGCTGAATGCATGGAGGCATTCAGTGACAGAGGCCTGGAAAGCATTAAGTGGGCGTGATGAGAAGAGGCAGGAGGCGATGCTGAGGCTAATGGGGGAGCAAACGGACATGATCAGGCATCTGGTGGAGCTGCAAGAAAGGCAACAAGAGCACAGACCACCGCTGCGTCCACTGTATAACTGCCTCCCCTCCTCCCCATGTTCCATAGCTGCCTCACCCACACACCCAAGAATGCAGGGGGTGGGAGGCTCCAGGCACCCAGCCACTCCAGAGGATGGCCCAAGCAACAGAAGGCTGTCATTCAAACTCCTTTGATTTGCAGTGTGGCTACAATAAGCCATATGGCCTTGTCGTTCCCTCCTCCCTTACCCCACTTGAGCTACCTTGTCAGTTCTCACTTTTTTTTTTAAATTAATAAAGAAAGAATGCATGGTTTCAAAACAATAGTGACTTTATTTTCTTTGCCAGCTAGACAAAGAAAGGGGGGAGGGTGGTTGGCTTACAGGGAATTAAAATCAACAAAGGGGGCAGGTTTGCATCAAGGAAAAACACACACACACACCTGTCACACCGTAGCCTGGCCAGTCATGAAACTGGTTTTCAAAGCCTCTCTGATGCACAGCGCGCCTTGCTGTAATCTAATTGCCCTGGTGTCTGGCTGCTCAAAATCGGCCGCCAGTCCAGGCTGCCTGTGTACAGCTTCATGAGCCATGGGAGCAAGGGGTAGGCTGGGTCCTCAAGGATAACTATTGGCATTTCAAGACCCCCAATGGTAATTTTCTGGCCTGGGAAGTAAGTCCCTTCTTGCAGCTGCAAGAACAGCCTGGAGTTCCTAAAGATGCGAGCCTCATGCACCTTTCCCGGCCATCCCATGTTGATGTTGGTGAAATGTCCCTTGTGATCCACCAGTGCTTGCAGCACCATTGAGAAGTACCCCTTGCGGTTTACGTACTGGTTGGCAAGGTGGTCCGGTGCCAAGATAAAGATATGGGTTCCATCTATCGCCCCACCACAGTTAGGGAACTCCATTGCAGCAAAGCCATCCACTATGACCTGCACATTTCCCAGAGTCACTACCCTTGTTAGCAGAAGGTCAGTGATTGCATTGGCTACTTGGATCACAGCAGCCTCCACAGTAGATTTGCCCACTCCAAATTGATTCCCAACTGACTGGTAGCAGTCAGGCATTGCAAGCTACCACAGGGCTATTGCCACTTGCTTCTCAACTGTCAGGGCAGCTCTCATCTTGGTATTCCTGTGCTTCAGGGTGGGGGAAAGCAACTCAAAGTTCCAGGAAAGTGGCCTTACACATGTGAAAGTTTCGCAGCCATTGGGAATCATCCCATACCTGCAACACTATGCGGTCCTGCCAGTCTGTGCTTGTTTGCCAGGCCCAGAATTGGCGTTCCTCTGTATCAACCTGCCCCACTGCTGCCATGATGTCCCAATTGCCACATCCCATGCTTTCAGGATCATCTGTGTCCATGTCCTCATCACAATCGTCCTCGTGCTGCCGTCTCTTAGCGAGGTTCTGCTCATACTGCAGTATAATGCGCGAGATGTTTACAATGCTCGCAACAGCAGCGGTGAGTTGAGTGGGCTCCATGCTTGCCATGCTATGGTGTCTGCACGGGTAACCCAGGCAAAAAGGCATGAAATGATTGTCTGCCGTTGCTTTCACGGAGGGAGGGGAGACTGATGACATGTACCTAAAACCACCCGCGACAATGTATTTGTCCCATCAGGCACTCAGAGCTTAACCCAGACTTCTAATGGGCACTGGAGACTATGGGGATTGTGGGATAGCTACCTACAGTGCACCGCTCCTTGAGTCGATGCTAGCCACAGTGTCAAGGACACACTCCACCGACTTAATGTGCTTAGTAGGGACATACACAATCAAACTGTATAAAATCGCTTTCTAAAGATTGACTTCTATAAAATCGACCTAATTTTGTAGTGTAGACATACCCTAAGGCCTGGTCCACACTAATCCCCCACTTCAGACTAAGGTACGCAAATTCAGCTACGTTAATAACGTAGCTGAATTCGAAGTACCTTAGTCCGAACTTACCGGGGGTCCAGACGCAGCAGGGAGGCTCCCCCGTCGATGCCGCGTACTCCTCTCGCTGAGCTGGAGTACCGGCGTCGACGGCAAGCACTTTCGGGATCGATCCGGGATCGATTTATCGCGTCTAGACAAGATGCGATAAATCGATCCCAGAAGATCGATCGCTTACATCCGGACCAGGAAGTAAGTATAGACGTACCCTAAGAGAGGAGTTAATCACCGCTGTAGGGTAGGCACTCCATGTTAGCACCATTACTTAGTGGTCAAGAACTGATAAAGCAGGTAGTGGCCTGCAATTGCATAGCTAACACCATTACCACAGCTCCTATTCTGATTTATGTCTGCCTTTTAGTTTCCTCAGTGTATAAGAAACCTTAGCTGCCAGTAAGATCTGAGTAGGCTGTTGTCAACAACACATGAGCATTTATGTGCTGGAGATGTCTATAAGGGCCTGAGGGATAGACTCCCTTGTGGTTACTTTAGTACCCCAAGAGAATGCAGGAAGGAAGTGCCTTTAAGTGTGCCCCTGAGGCTTGGCTTTCCTGACTCATAATATTAAATCCAGAGCTACTGTTTGAACAAACAAGTCACCTGAGAGGAATAGGATCTCTACAACATCTCCTCTCCTGTGCCTTAGCCGCTGTGTCCAAGAAGTCATAAAATTAACTTACTGCACTAACACCTGCACCCTAGTCTCTAATAAAGTAATTAAGTGACATGTGTCCTCCAGACTGCAGAGACTTTGAATGATATTGGCTTCACCTTAAAATCAGACAACATGACATCCTTTGATGGTCTAAAATTAACCATCTGTACAGCTATCCACTTTACATGGCATTTATAAACAAAGAAGACAGACTTGTTGAATTTTATCTCAGAGGCTCCAGTCATTGGGGAAATTATAATCGCTGAGTTTGGAAAGAAATCAAAAGTACTTTAGGAACTCATTCACAGCTCATTCAGGCATTCCCCAGGTGGAATACAATAACTATTTTCACAGTGGCAAATTTTGGAGACAGAGTGAAGATATCAGATCTAGCAACAGTGTAAGGTCATTAGAATAATTGAAACAACAATATTACAAAATAGACATGGCAATGTTTACAGCTACAATAGCGATCCATAGTTTCTTTCACAAATAACTACTCCAAAGCAAGTAATTATATAATCAGGGGAAAAATACTAGCTTCTCTTAGAAAGAACAGGAGTACTTGTGGCACCTTAGAGACTAACAAATTTATTAGAGCATAAGCTTTCGTGGACTACAGCCCACTTCTTCGGATGCAGGCTGTAGTCCACGAAAGCTTATGCTCTAATAAATTTGTTAGTCTCTAAGGTGCCACAAGTACTCCTGTTCTTTTTGCGGATACAGACTAACATGGCTGCTACTCTGAAACCTAGCTTCTCTTAGATTATTCTTAACAGCTAGACTATCTTATACTTCAGTGTCAAGCTCTCTGGAGGACTTGAAAGACCAACTGGACGTACAGCTATCCTGAAGATGAAAAAATGTTCACATCTCAAAGAAGAATAATCTCTCCCTGTATTATCAAGCTCAGACTCTTTCTATTCCCCTCTAGTTAAAGCAGCTTTGTAGTAATTCGGACACATATTCGTGATGCAGAAGGATGAGGGCTCTGCAATCCAGCTCATTTGGCATTATCGTTAATGACATGATTTTGGGGACAGTATATCAAAGTCTGTAAGTGAAATGAGCAATGAAAAAAAAAAATCTAACAATTGATCCCTTTTGGGGCCTGTATTAAATCTCAGCCAGTCTGAGAAAGCACATGGAGTTAATGTAGCTTTTATTAGTATATGCAAGTGTAGGACAACGGGGTGGTCTTTGTCCCTCACTAATGGCTGTAGCTGAGTCTAGGACAATTGTCAGCTAATGGAGTTACTCCTTTGGCTCAAGAGGCTTTGGTGTTGGAAGTCCAGGGTTCAATACCAGCTGATAACAAATGATGGCTTTGGTGGGTGGGGAGTATTACTCAAGGAAACATATTGATGCCATTAGTGATCTAGCCCGGTCCACATTAGCTCTGTGTTATGTACTAGAAGATAAAACATAAGGGTCAAATACTCAGTCTTTACTCACTCCTGCAAGCTGTCAGGACAGTGGGAGTTTATTTGAGAAAGCACTGAGTAAACACTAAGATCTGGCCCTGTCTGAGACAAAAGAATCCCACGTCTTACTATTTTATTAGGAAATCCTTGACAATGTGTATGTAACTTTATGTGTATGTACCCTTCTGCATACCTGGGTAGGGAATCCCCTATAAGTAGAACAAAACCCAGCACATATACAAAAATTCTTTCTATGCCTTAATTTCCCCATTTGTAAAATGAAGATAATGATACTGACCTCCTTTGTAGAGTGCTTTGAGATCTACTGATAAAAAGTGCTCTATAAAAGGCAGATATTATTAACTAGTGGGCCTCTACGTTTCCATTAAGCAAAGCGCTTGCCAGTGTAAATACCACAACACTGAAGATGTATTACTATTTGCTGAAATGAATGGTGCTTTGTGAGGTTTCCTTTAGCATTCTCTTTTTCCAGGTTGCATAGTTATCTGTGCAATAATTTTTATTGCATTGTACTATGCTCTCAGTTACTGTGGGATGAGACACCTCTTGTCACTTCAGGGAGTAAGAAAACAAAAAAAAGCAGACAATTGTGTCTGATCCAGTAATGATGCTCAGGGAAAGAGTGGGCACTAAAACTAATTTCTAATACCAGAGTTTTCCCCTCAGTATACTCCAAATGACAAGCAGAGATAGAGAGCCAAATTCCACTCTGTATAAATGAGAGCAGAACTTGGTTTGCCACATTTATCTTTGCTGTCACAAGTAAGCACAGGGGTATCATAGAATCATAGGGCTAGAAGGGACCACAAGCGTCATCTGGTCAAATCCTGCGTCTTGGCAGGGGGTTAGTTGTGTCTGTACCATCCAAGACAGATCATAACTCTGAGGACATCATCCTACTGTTACAATAAGTGTAAAACATAATCATGGCCCTGCATAGTATATTTTCATTATACTATTTAATGGGCATCATATTCCCAGAACAATTCATTCCATAATCCCAATAATGATGAAATAAATAAATATTGGTTTACAAATGGCTTGACTATACAGTCTAAATCAGGGTCTAGAGATAAGGAAGAGGTGCTGTTTCAAAAAGCAGTTTGCTGCTATGTCAAAGTTTTCTTTTGACCTTATATATTGCCATTGACTAATTGTTGCACATAGTCTCCCTTTTCCAATTTTCAGACTAAAAATACAAAGGGAAGACTATATTAAAATGTATTTGTTTAATACGTCGGTTAGTTAGGAGGTATTTGCTCATGAAAGGTATATTTAATCAATAGCGATATACTCAGTTTGACTTGGAACCCTATACCTACCTTTCCTGATTTATAATATCAACTCACGCAGCAATAATCTATCTATGCTAGATCTACAGGGGTTTGTGTACTGCTGGTAGCTTCAATGTATATAATGCTAATTGAAATAGTCAAAGTCAGTCTGTTCTCAAGCACAGAAATTGAATGCAGAACTAAGGCCCCCAACCCTGGAACTGTTTATATACATGCATAATTTTCCTCCCTTGAGCCATCCCAGACCAGTCAATGGGATTGCTTGGGGTGGAGGGAGCACAGTAGTTACACATGTGTTTTCCAGATAGGGCCTTAGCTCATAGCAGATGCACTGTCTGCTCTTTTTTGTTAGCAAACTGCTTAACAGTTGGAGGCTTTTTGCACAGCCTCCACACTAGAAATGTAAATTGTGTGTGTTAATATAGTGAAATGCATCTCCTAATAGTGAAAAAACTCTCAGCTCCCCCAGAATGAGGGCATTAACAGTGCCGAAATCCCACTGTCAACCCCACCACAAAATTAGGTGGCTGAATCCAGTGACATCACAGATATTGTGTCACATAATCATGCATATCAGACTGTCACTCTGCTTGGCCTGCAGGCTCCCTCCTGGTCTTGAAATTTTCACGTTTCTTGCCTGACACAAGGTGAACTGGCCCTTTAAGAGGGCTGGGGACACAGTCCCACAGGACGTTTAGATTTTGACCTATCAGCACATTCTGACCAAGAAAAGCTTTGAATTTTTTCCGAACAGTTCTAAACCGCTGTAACATCACAGCGCAAACATGGCAAAGCAACGTCAGGATGTGATGAGCGCTCTGCTCACTCTGCCTGAAGCTTGACAAGCAGAGCATGTGGAGACTCAGGCCCCAATCCAGCAATGGATTTACACACATGCTTAACTTTAAACATGTGAGTAGTCCCATTGAAGCCAAAGTTAAGCACCTACTTAAGAGCTTTGCTAGATCAGGACCTTCAGTTGCTGACATGAGTTATCAGCTTTCAGATAAAATAGGCAAAAACTGCAGCTAAATAAACTTTGTGTCAGTTTCAAGAAATATTCAAAATATATGAATTGACTTTGTACAGAGTTAAAAGAAAATGTAATTGCCTCATTTTTTAACTTCCTTGGTGAGTAATGATGTTCCAGTTTTGCAATAAATTGGATAAAGGTGAGGAAGAAAAATAAGACTTTGACCTTTAATGTTTATAACCAGACATGTACATTTATTCATGAAGCTTTGCACAAGCATATTTTATGCTGGACCTGGAGTTCTGCATTTAGGGGAAATTTTTGTTGCCAGCTCCACGCGTCAGACTTGATTGACCCCAGTTATGCTCTTCTCCCCTGGGGTTCATAAGTCAAGTTGTTGTAAAGTGCTCCTATGACATTTGCTGGAAACTTTGTGACCCAAGAGTGGGAATTTATGCTGGATGCTTACCTTTAGAGAAAGGCTTTATTACAGTATGTGTGTGTGTGGGCGGGGGGAGGTTAACAGGTGACAGTGAGAATAAATTATTTCTACCCATAAACTTCAGATGGGGAAAGCAGTCATACAGTTTTGGTGATGAACATTTTCTAAAGCAGATACATGCACTTATAATTTGTTAGTATAATTACCACAGCTTTGCACAGTATTGCACCAGTAAGTCCTTTCTCAACAGATTAGAAGTCTTAAATAATTCTACTGTAAGATTAATTTCTCACTCAGGTTTTTGGACTCTTCTTTGTAATGTCTTTGCAGAATTCAGTTGGGTGCCATTAACTTCCCTGCATGATTACTATAGTTGCATTGTGATCTATAAATGTCTCTTTGGAATGGCTTCTGCATATCCATGTATGAAACATAAATCTTCCTTATGCAATTACATTTTTAGGATGGGAGAGAGTCTTCATTCTCTAAAAACAACCAACCACCAATACAAACTAGAAATGGGAGTGAGTTTCATGCAGTTATTGATTCATTTATCTTCTAAGAGGAAAACAATCTCATTCTTCCCAAATTACATTTCTAAAAAGCAGACAATGTAGCTATTATTAAACGTAATGTCCACACCAAAGCGCTGGTAACCTTGTTTGAAACTGTTCTCCAACACTGTTACAGCCAGACACTGCTGTTGTAAGTAGAGATGGCACCCACCCGTAAACTCAGGTCTGGACTATGGATCAAGAAGCCCAGTTGTGAACTTTCTGGGCCTAATTCTGTTCTTAAATTGGTCTTACATCAGTGTAGCTGCTATGCCTTCATTGGAGTGACTCCATTTATACCATATCTCTATGATGGGCCTACTCCAAAACCCTATATCTGTACAACTGTACTGGTCTCATTAGTTAGGGGTGTGGTGCTATGAGACTTAATCGTACAGGATGGTTATTAAAAACAAACAACCCTCCAGAGTGAACTGTATGCGGAGTCCAGAGGTATATTCCCCAAACTGGGGATTCTGCTTCCATTGTGGACAGGGCCTAACAGTGAACTGACAAGCACTCTATTAATCAAAGCAGAGTAGTTTCCCCAGATATTTTATGTAAGACATTAAGGGTGTGTGTGTGTGTGTGTATAAAATGGGCCAGATACTCAGCTGATGCAAATATGCATAGCTCCTTTAGATCTGGTGCCCAACATTTTACAGTACATCTGCTCTGCACAGCTTTGATCTTACTTCAGACTGACAGGATCCACCAGTATTGCCACTTCCCAATGAGGCCAGAAGGGACCAGTGTCAGCTTGGTAGCATGACATTTTACCTCCCTGCATTAAGAACAAAACAAAAAACTCACCTACCATTTAAAGGCAGAATTGATTTGTGCACCTTTGAGTCTCACAGGTCTTACCGTTTGTTGTTTCTTTAAAATATTCTCCCGAGTATCTCAGATCACCCTACACACCACCAGCTTGCTATGTTTTCAGCTCTCCAGATCATTTTTTTGGCAAATGGAAGAACTACAAAATAATGTACAGCCTTTGTAAGATGCTAAAAACCTCTTGGCTCTACAGTCATTGCAATACCCCAGGCTAGATGTGCTGTGCCAGCGTAACATGGATCTTGCACCAGGAGGTCTTACCCTTGTTTGAAACTATAGCGATGGAACCATACCACTGCCAAATCCCTCTGCTTAGCTAAGGCCAAAGGCTATTTTCTCTCCCTCCCCCCACCCCCCATGACAAAAGCAGGAAATATTAGAACTATAATCCTGTTTATACAACAAAACTCTGCCATAAAGGGGAACCTGGTAGTTTACACAGCTGTAATTGGGTTTCCTGAGTGGTAGATTTTAATTTTATAGGAGCCAGGTGCTTCAACCTTTTGTTTACAGAAAGACCTAGAAATTCCGATTCTCTTTTCATATCTTATAAAGATATCAAATGAGAAAAAGAAAAAGCATTAAGGACCCAGGAGAAATCTCCTTTATTCAGTCTGGGATCCTGGATATTCTGTCTTTTAGTGAAGATCAAGTTATCAATTCCTGGGGACGATGTTCTCCCCTTGCTAGGGGATGGACTTGGTGTAATTGAATATTTCCTATCTTTAACGGCTATGACCCTAAGAACCTTTCACAAGCTCAGCGGTGAAGCTTTGAGAATGACAGATCCTAAGTCGCTCTCCAACTTGTAAGACCGGTCTTTCCTTGAAAGAGAATCTTTCAAGAAGAGTAGTTAATATTATGACTTATGTTTTGGTGCCCTTTATATAAGCTTTTTCTCTTTTTACTGAATTGTATGCCAGTGACAGGTGTAAGAGTGACACCTGTGGCGAATGAATTCCTCCATTTAGGCACAGAACAGCAATACAAGCCTCCAAGCACTATCCCCCCAAACCCATGAAAGGGTCGCTTCTGATTTGTTATTTTTACAGCGTGGCTACTGGTCTACTAAGAATTGGTCTGAGGCCACCAAAATCTTAGCCCAATGCTCATCAATGCATGTCAACTTCCAGTCACTAGCAATCTGAGGTGGTGCTGCGGAGGTGAGAGGCTGGGTATCTAACTACTAGTCCTTCGACCTGTCCAGAACCCATTCTCATTTTAAAGCTGTCTGACTCCCTTTTGGTGACTGGTTAGGATTGTAGGCTCTTTGTGGCAGGGGCTGTTTTTTTGTTCTATGTTTGTACAGCACCTAGCACAATGGGCTCCTGGTTCATAACTAGGGCACATAGGCGCCACAATAATACAAATTAATAATGATAAATCCCTAAGCCAGAGATGAACGATTTAAGTAGACATTTAATAAGACCTTTTTGGGGGCTTTGGCTACATCAGTTAGAGATATGATCAGCTTTTACTGCAGTGTCAGCATCAGTGTGTTTTATTTTTAAACCATGTAACTGATTGCAGCTATTCCCTTTGAATGCAAGGTTGCACACTTTTTAGGTGCATTAGGAACAGGTTTCCTTTGTTTGCATCATCTATGTGCTTTCAGGCTTCTGCACTGACAGCGTCTTTGGTGTCAGAGGAAGCCTGACCATTCCATGAGACTGTAGCACAGCAGTGCTGGGAGTTATGTACTAATCTGCTCTTCGGTGAGTCCATATCGCAAGTTAAAGGGACGGGATCCAACCCCTGCTTGATTAGCGGGCATGGGTATCTCTGTTCATGCAGGCACAGCAGAGCAAGGAACAGAGGTTTCATTTTCTGGTGAGTTTTAGCCTTTTCAATTATGGCCTCCCTTCCTCGGTCTCTAGCAGAGCGAGCTATGTTAACTCCGAAGACCCAAGCCCAGTGCTGCTAGTAGTGAGTTAATGGGGACAATTGTGTGGGTTTTCTTCAGTTCAGTAATTCTGATATAACAACTAAAATCGCAAACTCACTGACAACACAAACCCGAATCTACACCTGTGCCTGAGACTCCCGCTGATGTTTTTATTTCACAAGCCAAATGCTGTTTTATGGCAGCATCCCCCACAGTAGAGAATCCACTCAGCCACCTCCAGCCTGATCCACCTGCCATCACAACAATGGAAAGCCCCTTGCTGCATGCTCCAGCTGATGCGCCCTATGGTGGCCCCGGCTCTTTCATCCAGCTCCTCACCCAGTACATTATGGTGTTGTGATCTTCACAAATGATACATAGCAACAGTTACTCCATTAACTCTCGGACTATGGCAGAATCCAGATTTAGAACATCCTAGTGGACAGCCAATCAACTTGACAGAAAAGGAGGCATTTCGGAAAAAAGCCCTAAAAGTGAATACAAAATACTGTGCAGAACTTGCATACAAAAACAACACCACTGACTGCATTTCATCATTATTTTTTTGATCTTTATTTTGCAGCTTCTGTGTTAATAGACTGGAACTCAGAATGTTGCACATAATAGATAGGTGAATTCCCTTTGATGTTACCTAAATGCATCAATATTAAGTGAAATTTTAGTTACTACCATCCCAGTTAGCCTGATAGCTAACTGCAATACTGTTGCCTAATTGGATCCCAATTAAGCATCTCCCGCGTTTAATATAATTATGATAATGATTCACGTTCTTTAAACAAAGCATCTAAGGTCTTCTGAGCACCTAATAGCAGTGGCAGATTTGGGTTCAACTACTGGCTTGGCCACTGACTTGCAGTACAAAGTTAGCAAGTCATTTAACTCTGTGCCTCAGTTTCTCCATTGGGAGAATAGAGACATCCCTGCTTATTCATCTTTGTAAATCTGCTTTCAGTCTCTAGATGAAGAATGCTGGGCAAATGGTATTTGTTAATAAATGAGATGATTGGTTTATTATGTTTTACAGACTATAACTAGAAACCTAATAGGATTATGTCAAAAAAGAAACATCACTTTATTCTTTCCTGAGCGTGTAGGAGGAAGAAAATGCCTTCGAATACTGAGAACCTCACATCTACTTGCTGCAGAGAGGTACGACTAAGGAGCACATTTTCTGAGGACCCTTCTCCAGGAAAAAACAAACAAAACAAAAACCAAACCAATCCTCTCTGGTTGCACCCATTTAGTCACACAAAATCCTCACTTGTGCATGCATGCTGGAGTTTGGGTACGAAAGATGGTGCAAGGTTAGCCAAGATGGTCAGGGATGCAACCCCATGCTCTAGGTGTCCCTAGCTACCAGAAGCTGGGAGTGGACAACAGGCAGGGCTGGCTCCAGGCACCAGCAAACCAAGCCCGTGCTTGGGGCGGCACATTTTCAGGGGCGGCATTCCAGCCAGCCTTTTTTTTTGGCGCTTGGGGCAGCAAAAGCCTAGAGCCGGCCCTGGCAGCCGCAGTGTGTCCTGACCAGGGAGCACCCTGGGGCCGCTGCAGTTCACGTCGGGGAGCAGCACCCGCACCTTATGGCCGGGTGGGCTCTGAGTGTGGGACACTTGGGCTGGGGGCTGTCCTGTGGGGCGCACGGAGCCGCCTGCGGGTGCCGCAGGGCAGTCGCCCCCTAGCGCCGCAGCTGGGGCTGGGCAAAGTGGCCCAAGCCTCCCAGGGACTGCGGCAGGGCAGCCAGGAGCAGCAGTGGGACCATAGTGGGGACCGGTGCCTGGGGCGCTGCCGTGTGGGGCCTGCGTCCCGCTCTCTGCTCCCTCTGGGGCTGCCCTGCCCTGGCTCCTCAGCTCCCTGCCGGGGCGGTCCCCCAGCTCTGCCCTCCCGGGTCCCGGCTGGTCCTGGAGGTGGGAGCCCCGGCTGGAGGGACCCTGGGCAGAGGCGGGGCCTGGGAGCCCCGCTGCTTACCCCTACCCTGCCAGTGCCGGACCGGCTAGAGGCAAGGGGGGAGTGGGCAGAGTTAGCACTGGTGGTGGGGGGGGGAAGCCCAGCGCTGGGGCAGCGGGGAGTGTGGGTGGGGGAGGGCACTGGGAGGGGGGAGAGCCCAGGGCTGGGGTGGGGGGCAGCCAAAAATATTTTTGCTTTGGGCAGCAAAAAAACCTAGAGCCGGCCCTGACAACAGGGGATGGATCACTTGATTATTGCCTGTTCTGTTCATTCCCTTTGAAAGGTCTGGCACTGGCCACTGTTGGAAAACAAAATACTGGGATAGATGGACCATTGGTCTACCCCATATGGCCCTTCTTAAGAACAGGGACACTTGGCTCTTTTTTTTGTAGACACAATTTAGCAGTCTTTGGCTGACAGTCTGCAATGTTTAAAATAAGGGCTTGTCTACACTTAAGCGCCACAGCTCCTGCAGTGTTCATTGAAGACACTACCTCCCATCAGTGTAGGTAATCCACCTCCCCGAGAGGCGGTAGCTAAGTCCACTGGACAATTCTCCCCTTGACCTAGTGCTGTCTACACTGAGTTAGGTCAGTTCAGCAGTGTGGATTTCTCACACACCTGAGTGACGTAGTTATAAGGACCTAGTTTCCTAGTGTAGACCTGGCCTAAGTAAAGAGCACCTTTCAGGGCCTTTTGTAGGACTTAGTGGAATGAGATCAGTAACGGGTGGTATCGATACGTAGAGATTATCACTGTGTCCTAGGTCATTTGTTCAGTACTGAGCCTAGTCCTGCGCTGGTAAGTCTCTCTCAAGCCCCTGCATGCCTGCTCACACATCTACAGGCTGGGCTACACTGAAAGCTTACATCAGCAGAGCTATGCCTGTCTGCCAGAGATGTGAAAAATCCATACCTCTGAGAGATGTAGCTATGCCAACCTAACCCCCAGCGTAGACGGCTCTTCATGTTGCCATTATCTGTGCACATGTGAGAGTGGGAGATGGTGAATGCAAACTAGAACTCTAAGCAATTAGTGTCAAGGGGTAGACTGGCTTTAGGCTCTGATCTCCTCAGGGTGTAGGGGGACCGGGTCTTCTCTTTGAAGAGTATCTGGAACATTATTGACTCACAAACCTAATAACTCTCTCTCTCTCTCCTGCATCTCTGTCAAGACGTTAGCAACTTTGAACCACAGAGCAAGCTGTATGTCTGCAGAGTGAGAGCCCAAACCTGTAGCTCTGACATGAGTAGCCCATCGAGTTCAGAGGGACTCCTCACATGAGGAGAGACTACAGGGTCCTTATTCCACATTAGCCATGTTCTGCTTTTAGGCTTCTGCTCTGTGCATGCTGGGAGACAGGCAATTGCTTCTTTTGACCTCAATTAAAAAAACCAAAACACTATAGGAGTCCCAAGAATTCATTGACTACCCTCTATCTGTCTGGGTGTGATTTGCCTTCCTCATATCAGTTACTCCAGCTCCTTAGGCTTGTTTAACTTGCGTGGGAGACATGTACTTCACAGATAATACCAAAAATTGGCCTTGGCAACGTAAGTGCAATATTCTCCCCCCAAGAATGAACTCAACATGCCCCCCCCCCCCCCCCCCCCCCCCCCCCCGAGTGGCTTAGTTACATACAGGCTGACCTTCGAGCATCAGTAATGCCACTTTCCTTTTAAAAGTGCAGTTTTCAAACCAATTGTGCATTAAGCTAGTATGGCACCGTTAGAGGGGTCACTCATTGGCCAGCATGCCCCCTCCTGGCCAAGCATGGTGTAACTTCTTTGGATTTGGCTCTCCCTGTGAATGGTCACACCAAGTCTTTTCATGACTCAGCCCTCTGGCCAGATACCCTGAAAGCAGTGGGACTATAAGCTAAGAGACAGTCCAATAAAGCAGAAATCTAATGACTCTGTCCCAGGCCTTTATCCCCATGCTGGGCTTGATAGTCCTCATCCCCATCTATGTCAGGTGTTTTTGCTTCCCCTTGGGGAATCCAGGCTATCCCTCTCCTCTGGGTTCCAGCCCAGGGACCCTGTAATTAAACAGCTAGGATATGCCTCTGTAGCCTTACTGCTATTTTCCTGGCCCACTTCCTGCCTTCAGCCTGACACGGAACCTCTTCAGGTTTGGTGGCAGCACGCAGCCACTTTCAGAGTGAGCCTCTTCCAGCTAGAGGGGAGGTCTCCTCCCTTGGACCTCCTCCTCGCCTCTGGAGTTCTCCTCTCTGGAAGGTTTCTCTTTCTAGGAGCAGCACTGTGTCTCCCAGCTAGGGAAAGAACTGTTCTGCCCATTAAACCACATAGTAGCAGCCATTAAGGGGTTATACACCCCATCACTGGCACACAGGTTTGAGTTCCCTTTAACAGTCCTTCTGTCAGCATTCCCAGGATACTGCAAGGCGGTTGCATGATTTGATAACGGGGTTACAATACAGTCCAGTCACATCTGTACTGCAAGGCTGAATCACATAGGGCAACTGAAGTCTGGGCAGCTTCCACTTTTCTTATATATTGCAGTTGCACCTGGGAGCCCCATTCCTGCACCAGCACCCTATTGTGCTAGGAACTGTACAAATACAAAACACCAAACAAAATGATAGTCCCTGACCCAGTGAGATTACAATCTAAGCATCAGACAAGAATAGGGTTACCATACTTAACAAATAAAAAAAGGACCCTCCACGGGGTCCTGGCCCCGCCCATTTCCCACCCAGCCCCGCCCCAACTCCGCCCCTTCTCTGCCCCAACCCCGCCCTCCCACTCCCAGCCATGCGGAAAGGGCTGCCCGAGCGCTACCGGCTTCACGGTTTGCCGGGCAGCCCCCAGACCCTGCGCCCCCGGCTGGCGCTTCCCCAGTGCAGCTGGAGCCTGGGAGGGGAAGCGCCCAGCCGGGGGCGCAGGGTCTGGAGGCTGCCCGGCAAACCGTGAAGCCGGTAGCGCTTGGGCTTCGGGCAGCCCCCTTGCCTCCGGACCCTGCGCCCCCAGCCGGGCACTTCCCCTCCCGGGCTCTGGTGGCACAGGGTCTGGAGGCATGGGGGCTGCCCGAAGCCGGTAGCGCTCGGGCAGCCCGGCTCTTAAACAGAGCCGAAGAGTCAGGGGAGGAGCAGAGCTGCCGTGGGAGGGGAAGTGCCTGGCCGGCATTTTCCTGGACATGTTCGGCTTTTTGGCAATTCCCCCCGGACGGGGGTTTGAGTGCCGAAAAGCCGGACATGTCCGGGAAAAACTGGACGTATGGTAACCCTAGACAAGAAACAACTGATAGGGCATATGTACAGGGGAGCACAGGGAAACAGTGAGACACTATTGGGCCTGCATGATAGGCTGTGGCCTCAGCACACTGGCTGGCTAACCTAACAGCAGCCACTGGAGTTAGTGGATACTGATCTCTGTCATGTGAGAGAGGTGCCAACCTTTTGTAACCCTGACCCAGGTCAAGTGGCCGGGGGCAGTAAACAGAGACAAGTCTTTATCAGTACTCCTGCCTGTCACACCTTCATTACAAGTCTGCACACATGCCAAACAAGTGATCTGGTCCCTGTGCAGAGAGCTGGTTTAAGGATTTAGGACAGGGTTAGTAAAACGGGACACCCTCCAAGCAAACATAGCAACTACTATAAGCCCAATAGTATGAGGTGTTGCATGCTCTCAGCTTCTGTTGTCTTTGCAGACCCCATGCAAGCAGAATAGCTCACACAAAGTCAGATTTTGATTTCAGTTACATGAGTGCAAATCTGGATTTTAATGCTATTCCGTTTAATGAAGTGACTCCAGATTTACTCCTATGTAACAGTTCTGAATTTGGATCTAAGGCATTAAAACTGAATTGTTACTGAAAGAAGGAATGTTGAGCAGGACAATGGCATTAACCCCTGTGCTCTTCCAAAGAGAGCTGGTTTAAGGATTTAGGACAGGGTTAGTAATGCTATTCCGTTTAATGAAGTGACTCCAGATTTACTCCTATGTAACAGTTCTGAATTTGGATCTAAGGTATTAAAACTGAATTGTTACTGAAAGAAGGAATGTTGAGCAGGACAATGGCATTAACCCCTGTGCTCTTCCAAAAATGGCACAGTCCAGCAAAAAACATGGATTTATATAATACCTAGTTATTGTACAGCACTCTTCAATGGAAGATCTCAAAGCACTTTATAAAGGAGGTCAGCATCACTATCCCCACTTTACAGATAGGAAAACTGAGGCACAGTGGTAAGCCAACTCATCCAGCAGGCCAATGGCAGAGCTGGGAATGGAATCCTGATTTCCTGAGTCCCAGTGCTGTGCTCTATCCACTAGGAAATGCTGCCTCCCCAACAAGTGTATCTGAATAACCTATTTCATACAAATTGTATTGTGAAATACAGAATAAAATAGAACCATGTTAAATAACAGATACTAGCAGAATGTAAATGAAATTAAGAGATAGTGGCAAGCTTGTGAAAAATACTCTTCTGTTGAAGTTTGGAATGAGATGGAAAGTCAATGAAGCAGAGAAATGTAAGCATGAGCAAGAGTGGCTAGTTTGTGTGACTAAACATGGAGGAGGCCAAGCTTTGGTGAGGGGGAGTAGAGAGAGAAGTCATACAGAGTGGCCAGGGCCATGAGAGAGGCTGGATCAGGCTGGTTATTGGTGCACTTTATAAACTGAAAAAAATAAAGTCATTTCCAATACTCTCCATGGAAAGAGCAATGTTAAACTGGATAATGCAATGCATAGGGAACCAGTGGAGTTGCCCGAGGATGGGGTGAGAGGTTTAACCTCTCACTTTAAGGGAGGTTACCTTTATTCAACATGGCAATGTCACCAATGGATACAATTCTGGGTCCGGGTGTGGGATTTGAACTCATGATCTTCGGGACCATGAAGATGGTACCAAAACAGTGGTATGAACTTTACTCTTGTGTGCAGGTACCTGGGTTCTACAGTAGGTTAATACTTGGAATGAGTATACTCCCTCAGTACATGAAGGCAAATATTCACCACCATTTATGGTCTGAAGGAATCAGTATCATGAAGCAGCTGGCAGAAACACCAAATGGAGGAGGGAAGGGATTAAACAGGATCAAGTATGTTGAGTTAGGACTTGCTCGACTCTTAATGGCCAGAAACCTGCCTTCCTACGCAGCTTAGCACCCACTACGAATTACAAAAATCCTAAAAAGAGTTAGCAAAATCCACTTGGATTATCCCAATGGAAGACTATATCCTATTTACACAGCTATACTTAATCCTGTCTCAGCGCACTGGGGTGGACTAGATGGCCTCTTGACGTCCCTTCCAGCCCCCTTCCATTTCTCTGATTATCCTTTTCCTATTGTCTTTTCTCCCCCCCTTCTTTTGACACCTAAGATCCTGTAAAAGCTGGTTGCCTTCCTCCTCTGCTTTAATTCCAGTCAGTTCCTCTTGGCCTGCAATGGTAAAATTAATATTTTCTGCCCCACGTGTGAGGCACGTTAGTTATCGGCAGTTAGCATATGCTTGAACTATTGCACCTGCTGCTAACAAAAAGATTCAGTGGGCTTAATTTGATGAACAAATGAAACATTTGTTAAAGATGGGGGGGGGGGGGGGAAGGGAAAGAATAACTGCAGAGTGGCTCTCCTCTCCACGGGGATGATTTATCCTTCTTGACTCAATATGAAAAAGCTCATTCAGAGCTAACAGGGAAAGCTAACACTTAACGAAAAGAGGGCAATAAAAGAAAAATACTTCACATCTGCACTCTGTCACTGGAAAGGGAACCACATGATGATGAACAGCCTCTAAAGGGGCATCAGAGGCCCTAACTGTATTAGGTCTTGCTACCGTGTTTTGAAAATAGCGGTAGTGCGGCTACAAGCTGTGCTCAACAACCGTGTTAACAAACCCTGCTGACTGTGACTGTCAGCGTATGATCAATTCCTGTGCTGCAGGGCCTAGTTCCAATGCTGCAGTGCCCCAGGGAGCCTGCAGGTGAGGGACCGAACGCCCCGGATCTGAGGGAACTAGGCATGTAGGACATAACCCAGCAGAGCATTTGAGCACCTGCTAGGGTTCCTTTGACGTTGGCTGTTGAATAGCGATAGGCTCCTGAATCAGGGCTGTGAAGAGGAATCACAGTTTTTATTTAAAATAATGAGTAGGCTTCTAGCCTCTTTGCCATGCTGGCCCTGAACATGTAGATGATCTCTAGGGAGGAAAGCAGCCAGGTTTCACTTCTGCCACAGGAGGATGGCTGGGAGCTAGAGTCTCCCCCACCCCACCGGTTTGTAAAATGTTTCCATTCAAGCGCTCTATTATTACATCCATTTCTATGTCGGCTATCACTGCAGCACCTGGGCACTTTTTAAATAAAGTAAAAGTGCCGAACTCATTGCTTTCTAAAGTGATTTCAGATACCTGGAGGATGAAAGATGCTAGAGAAAGCCAGGGTGTATTCTCCCTGCCCCCTGACAGCAGTGTCTCTTAAACTATGTGCAATATGTGTTTTAGGTTCATTTTGAGCCTATTAGAAAGTAGCCATGCAAAACAATTGCACATTTAAAAAGGTATTTTTCCCGAGGAATGTACAGCTCATGAGAGGTTAATTAATTGTACTAGAAAATGAAGTTCTCCATTTACTCATAGCAATAGTGCAGGTGTCCCTCCAACTCTCTCATCACCTTGCTTCAATCCTTAATCTGGAGGCCTCACCTTTAGGAGTTTGAGGAGTAGTTCAGTTTAGATAACTAGTCCATTTCTGGTGTGTCTGCTGACATCGCCAATAAGTGTCAAATTGTATCTTGTGAACAACCTAGGCCACCAAATGGCCACCCACTGAACAACACTGTTGGTCACTAATGACAGAGCTCTGTCTCCTTCACCAATGGAAGTTGGTCACCCACTTTGTGTCTAACAGTCACATGTAAATAATAAACATCACAAATCTGCAGCCACCCAGGACTTCATGATTATCACAATGGCACACACCACAGACACTCAGAATTGTGTGACAGAAGTAGGAACAGAATTTGCATTATCCTGTATCAAAGTAGAGGCCCCAAAAACCTGAGCTAATGGAGACTCTCCACCAGCTTTGAAAGGCCTGTGGGATTCAGAAATGCTCTGCTAGTCTATCTAGCAGGCAGCAGTGGAACACAGACACTTGCCAGTTCATTTATGTACTTCGCAATTTATATTTTCAAAGCCTTAACTAACTAATCCTTACCACACTCCTGCAAGGTAGGTCTGTAGGTAAATACTATGATCCCCATTTTCAGATAATATCTGAGAGGCAAACTGATTTCCTAAGGCTATTCAGTGGCTGAAACAGGATTATGAATCAGCAGTTCCCAAGTCCCAATTGCATGCTCATTTCTCGACACCACACACACACTTTCTCCTATTAGTTCCCTACAGTCTCACTTTAAAATGTGCCAACATCTGCAGCTGTAAAGAGAGCATATTATAGCTTGTTCAAGGATTTGACAGGATGTGTGTATGTCTTTCTAATGAGCATTTTGTTTTCCAGTTTTAGCACAGGAGCTCTGACCCAATGTTTATTTTGACAGCACCTCACAATACCTCTTGCATTTTTGACAGCTATGGTTCTACAATTCTTGCACCTAGCATAGGGGAGTAATTTTTTCCCTCTCCTGTACTTTCTGGCTAGATGAAGGACTTTGAAATGTGCTGGTAAGGCAAATCACTTATGGCTTCCTAGCTGTGCAGAGCAGGCATTACCCAGCAGTGCTTCAAGAGCTGTTTGGTAAATCAGATGATTTCAGGCAGAAGATTAAACCATAGGCGGGTCTAGGTGCCAAGGAACTAGTGCTCCACCCTGTCATGTAGAAGACTCTCTGAAGAAGGGATTTTTCCCTCTGTGATCCAGCCACCTAGAAGAGTGGGTGCTAAAGGGCTGCTCTACCTTCACAAGGAGGTGTCCTGGCATAGCAGGCACTCTGACAAGTGCAGAGCTCTGCAATGCCCACAGGAACCCCTGGGGCAAAGTATATTCTGGGTCAGGCCAGCACAGAGGGGACATGTCAATGATGAGACAACATATCAGGGCGGTCTTGTGTCTTGCCTTGGTGATTCACTGCTGCCACAAGAGCTATATGGGCTAAGGCAGGAGGAGACACAAGTTAGGACAGCCCACAGACTACTCTAAATTGCTCCAGGAGCTCAATCCAGGCCTGCCAACCCCAGGACAGAGGTGACACAAACACTTGTTCTTTGTCCCCGTGCCAGGCTCTGCAGCAGAGAAGGGATCAGTTCCCCCGGCAACCTGCTCTCTCTCCTTCTAGACCTGCACTGGGTGGGAAGCTAGGACCATGAGATTGTGTCCGAATGCTGTGCCCCACATCACACAAACAGTGACCCCACCCCTGAGAGAACGGAGCCTACGATTTTGTTGCCTGGAAGGAGTGAGGATAAAGGAGTGTGCTGGGTTGAAGCCAAGAAACTGATGCTGAAAGTTAAACATACTTGGGCATGCTAGCAGGGCCGGCTCTGGCTTTTTTGTTGCCCCAAGCATAAAAGCCTCCCGCCACCCGCCTGCCCCCCACCCCCGGCCGGGAGAGGGCGGAGATAGGGTGACCAGATAGCAAGTGTGAAAAATCGGGACGGGGGTGGGGGGGTAATAGGAGCCCATATAAAAATAAGCCCCAAATATCGGGACTGTCCCTATAAAATAGGGACATCTGGTCACCCTAGGCGGCGAGCCTGGCTGCGGCCCCGCTCTCCCCGGCCGGCCGCGGCCCCGCTCTCCCCGGCCGGCCGCGGCCCCGCTCTCCCCGGCCGGCCGCGGCCCCGCTCTCCCCGGCCGGCCGCAGCCCCGCTCTCCCCGGCCGGCCGCGGGAGGGCGGTGAGCCCGGCTGACCCCCTCCAGGTGTCGCCCCAAGCACACACACATATATGATAGAGGAGGACCTTTGTCACTATATATATATACACACACACACACACACAGCCGGCTCTAGCTTTTTTGCTGCCCCAAGCAGCAAAAAAAAAAGCGCTGTCCCCCGAGCCCCCCAGCCGAGCGCTGCCAGAACCCCACCCAGCCGAGCGCCGCCCACCCGCGCCACCCCCCCGCCAAGCGCTGGAGCCCACCCCCCCTACGCCGAGCGCCGCCGGAAACCCCCCCCCCGAGCACCGTCGGAACCCCCCCTCCAGCGCCACGCCCGTGCCGCCCCCCCCGCCGAGCGCCGCATGCAGGAGCCCGCCCCCCCCCGTGCCGAGCGCCACCAGAATCCCCCCCAGGGGCCGAGACCCGCGCTGCCCCCCCCGCCGAGCGCCGCAGGAGCCCGCCCCTGCCCCCTGCCAAGCGCCGCCGGAACGCCCCCTCGCGCCACCAGAGCCCGCCCCCCGCCGACTGCCGCGCTGCCGGAGTGCCCCCCCGTCCCCGTGGAATGCTGCACCGCGCTCCCCCCGCCGCCCCTTACCAGGTGCCGCCCCAAGCATGTGCTTGGTGCCTGGAGCCAGCCATATATATATATATATATATATATATAGTGACAAAGTTCCTCCTCTATCTTGGTGGGTCCTGCGCTTATTGGCGGATTTTCTTGCCTCAGACATTCACCATGTGGGTTGGGGAACAGCCCAGAGACCTTCCCCTCTGGAAGAACCCACAGTCCAGGTCAATTGGGAGGTTTGGGGGGAACCCGGGCCCACCCTCTACTTCGGGTTCCAGCCCAGGGCCCTGTGGACTGCAGCTGTCTATAATGCCTCCTGTAACAGCTGCATGACAGCTACATCTCCCTGGGCTACTTCCCCATGGCCTCCTCCAAACACCTTCCTTATTCTCACCACAGGACCTTCCTCCTGGTGTCTGATAACGCTTGTGCTCCTCAGACCTCCAGCAGCACAGCACACCCTCACCCTCTCAGCTCCTTGCGCCTCTTGCTCCCAGCTCCTCACACTCCCACAACAAACTGAAGTGAGCCCCTTTTTAAAACCCAGGTGCCCTGATTAGCCTGCCTTAATTGATTCTAGCAGCTTCTTAATTGGCTCCAGGTGTCCTAATTAGTCTGCCTGCCTTAACTGGTTCTAGCAGGTTCCTGATTACTCTAGTGCAGCCCCTGCTTTGGTCACTCAGGGAACAGAAAACTACTCATCCAGTGACCAGTATATTTGCCCTCTACCCTCCCCCCAGTAACTTTGGCAATGGTCCATCTAAGTCCCTTCCCACCAACTGTTGGGAATGCCCCTTGGCCACATCACCTAGCCCACTCATCCATTAGCCAGCTGTAAACCAAATGCCTCTTTGTAGGTCTATCTCCATTCCCAAGGGAGGTGCTTGGCCCTATCACCTATCCCAGCTTAGTTATTTAGCTTTAAAGTGCTGGGTAGGCAGGGTCCCATTAGAGTCCATTGAGCTCTGCAACTATCCTCTGCATTGCCTCTTGCTGCAAAATTTTTAGCCTGTGTGGTCTCTCCCTATTAAGGCCTCACATGTAAGATGCTTGAGAAAAGTCCCAAATGTTTGGAAAAAGCTTCTCCACCACACCTACTACCTCTCAAAATCCATAGTCATAACCAGTCATGGTGACTCCCAAGGGTCACTAAAGGAATAATGGATAGGTGGCTTGTGCAAATACAGCTCTGGCATCATTTTTCTTTTTTTCACCTCTAGATGGGAGTATAGAGCTGTTTCATCTCTGGAGCTTCTGGCCATAGGGCTTATTTGATATGAGACAGATGCATGATAACAGTGCTAAAGAACCACAGATGAATGTGAGAGTCCTTTCAGGCCTTAATCACAGACCACACCCACCCCAAATCTCCTGCACCCCAACATATTTAGTATATTCATTCAGCAGGCCTCAGCCTGTAGTGTTATTTTCATGTACTTACATTCTACAGCCAGATTCCCCACTTGCCTCTAGGGAAAGGGAACCCCAATACCAGCAGCAGGCAGTTCATCCTCTTCCTTCCTTCATGCTCCTTGCTGTCCCACCCTTCCTTCCTGTCAGTTTATATAATCCCACCTGCTGAGCTTGCTTCCCCTTCATTGAGCCCCGCAGCTATAGCTCTATTCAGCTAATTGATGCCCTCTGTCAACTACCTGTCTTCCAGCTAGGTCCCAATTAATATATACTGGCGGGTGCCGAGTTAGCTCCTGACTCAGCACACACTGTTACACAGCACAAGGCAAACAGTATTATCCCTAGCTGATAATAACTCCCTCTGTGTCTGCCTCATTGCGGAGCTTCTGCCTCAGACCTTCCCCAGCACCTCCGCTACAGAGTGAAGGAAACAGTATATATATTGGCACAGGATGCTCTAGTGTCGAAATAATCAGTGCTGTCCAGGGACCTTCAGAAGTAAATTAGCTGACAATCTAAGGGTGGTTCTTGTTTATAAGATAACATCCCAATCCTGGGATAAACACTCTCTCTGATGCTGAAGGTCTAGCTCAGAGGTAGGCAGCCTATGGCATGCATGCTGAAGGCGGCACGCGAGCTGATTTTCAGTGGCACTCACACTGCTCGGGTCCTGGCCACCGGTCAGGAGGGCTCTGCATTTTAATTTAATTTTTGAATGAAGCTTCTTAAACATTTTAAAAACCTTATTTACTTTACATACAACAATAGTTTAGTTCTATATTATAGACTTGTAGAAAGAGACCTTCTAAAAACATTAAAATGTATTACTGGCACGCGAAACCTTAAATTAGAGTGAATAAATGAAGACTTGGCACACCACTTCTGAAAGGTTGCCGACCCCTGGTCTAGCTGTTGGTTAGCTCCTAGGATAAGGTTATTATTACTGAGTTTAATGGGGAACATTGTCAAGTTACTGGTATAGTAAAATATTTTGGTTGCTTAGAGTCAGAATTTTTTCCTCAATGCATGAAATGAGTTGCTTAGGCAGACATGTTTGTTGTGGGCATACAGATGGTGAGATCTGAAAGCAGCAGTGAGTTACTATAATCAGATCTTGGGTAATAAATACCTTAGCCTTCAGTCTAGGAGTTTATTTAGAGTGGGATATGCTTTTTGTTTGTTTGTTTTACACCCCAGAGTTATAAAATGTAAATAATATCCAAAACACAATTGCTCTTCATTTAATACCTTTCCTCTTGCAAATGGACTTTGGGTACGATCATGATGCATGCTTCAGAAAAGCTATATTTATTGAGCTGTTACATAAAAGATTTTCCATATACCATCTCTTGTAGTTTGATCTCTATATACAGGGAACCTTTCCTTCCTACCACTGTAAACTTGCCTGCCCAGAACCCAACAGGACTGTAAGCTTGCCTGCAATTGTAGTCAGTTGTACCACGGATACTTTCCCTCTTTGTGGCTGTAGCAGTTATGAAAAGGCATTAAATATGATCCTACTTTGGCTTTGTAGTTGTCTTCTAAAAGCTTTAGGAAAGGACTTGCTTTGGAACAGTTCCTGTGCTTCAGATATTGCACCCATTCTATGATTATGAATTCTAATTAACTTTGGTAGTTTGCAGTTACTTGTTTTGAATGTTGCATTGATCTTAATGATGTGGCCTCAGGGGGATTTTGTCAAATTAATTGAGCAGGCAAAAATAGTGAAGGAGAAATGTATTTCTTTGTCACCCATGGGATGATTATAAATCTCTCCCTCAAGTGTAAAGGAGAAGTTAACCTGATTTAGCTCTAGAGAGGGTCTCTCACAGCAAGCTTACAAAAAAAAAGATGTTACTGGTTGCACCATCAGGCAGAGCCTTGAAGATTGAATGGTGTGAAGCTGCCCCACCCTGGAGGATGTGGCAAGGGTCTGTTCCATGTAATAGCCATCCAGCTTTGCTGGCCAATGTGGAAGACAATGGCCCTATCTTCACCTTGCTCCTTTTGGGAGGCTGGCCTCTCTTTCTGCTGTCTGCATCCCTTCCCTCTTGAACATCCATGCAAAGGCCTAAACTCTTGACCTAAATGTATTTGCCATGTTTCCTTTGCAACTATCCATCCCTCTCTTCTTGTTTTGCCCGGTATCTCCTTTCACTCACACTCTATGCATGGAGCAGACTCCTGCAACCCTATATGCCTCCTTCCAACCTCTTCTTTTGGCCATGATTGGCCTCTGCACCTATGCCACCTACTTCTGCCATTGTGCCTAGCATTATCATCCTACAAGGGAGTAGGGACAAAAATATTCAGAGCAAGACACATGCATGCTCAACCTGACACAACAAAGCCATGATCTTTATTTGTTCCGACCTCCCACCTGCCACCAGAAGAAAGAGGATGATCTTGTGGCTAAAGCACGTGGATGGACGTTTGGAGGTGTGGGTTCTACTCTCTGCACTGCAACAAACTACCCCGGGACCTGCATCAAACCACCTATGTTTTGCAACTTTTGGCATCTAACGAAAAATGGCCTGAAAGATGGCCAGAGCTCTGATCACTCAGCCCCTCTGACACTCAGGCCATTATATGTCTAGGTGCCCAAACGTAGTCTTATTTGACACCTTAGTTGGGAAAATACTGACCACAGTGACTTGATGAGATTGTCCCTTGCTGCACAGATGGCTCTGAATGGCATCACAAGGTGTCAAGCAGAGCTAAGGGGTGTTACATCGTCACCTGAACACATCTGATAAAAACAAGTCACATTCATTTTGTGCTCAGGTGATTTTCCTCCATCTTCCCTCATAACTATCTGCAAGTAGTAAGTGAAGGGTTCTTTTTCTTTTTTGGCTATTTACTGTTTTAATTAAGCCTGGGATGCCTTGCTGTGTGGTTTGTCACTATGTGTGAAGGGCACATTATACACTGGGGGCTTTCCCTGCTGTGACAGGCTTTTGCATCATAACAGAACACTCTTTTATATGGGACTCAGGAGACTTCACTTAAAATCTGTTCCAGGCTGGCATTTTCATCGTTGATGTATGGATAGTGGCTGCACTTTAGGACTTTTTATCTGGTGGCTGTTCTTTTCTTGCTTTTGATCCATCTACTATTGTTCATTTTTTAAAAAGTAATCCAATCCATTGCTTCTCTGTTTCTCTTTCCCATGACCCCCTCAAATCCTGTGAACTTTGTCTTCAGAAGTATCTTATAACCATGTTCATTGTTTCTTAGTATGCTAATATTAACTTACTGTATTAGGAGAAGATAGGTAAATTACCACAGGTTGCTGCATGCATTTTATATATATTTAATCCTCATCAGCATAGGCCCGAACTCTTCCCAGATATTTATCAATTTAACTTCCCATCACATGAGTGAAGTAGGGAAGTATTATCATTACCCCATTTTACAGATGGGGAACTCAAGCACAGAGATTGACGTATAGACCATTCAATCCTCGCTCAAGGGTGGTGAGCACTTGCTCAAGTTGGTGGAATTACATGTGTGAGTTAGGGTGCGTAATACAACCTTAAATGATTTACCCAAGGTCACAGGGGAAGTCAGAAGTGCAGCTAGTAATTGAGTCCAGGTCTCCTGAGTCCCAGTCTCTATGATAACCATGAGACCACCTAATACTGTGTGAGTTGCAGGTTTCTGGTCGGACTTTCCACCTCCCAAAGAGGCTACCTGCAAATAATATTTCCTGGTGTTTATACTGAGTCCAGTGCACGCTCAGATAGGATTTGGGGAGGGCAGTATGAATGATCTTGCAGACCTGCTCAATAAAGCTCATCATAGCTACTCTATGATCTTCATTGTTGAGTCTTGGTGCTTTAATTTAAGAAATGCCCAGTCACTGAAGTCACAGCAACAGAAAGTCCGGAGATCCTGTCTTTTTTTCTGGGGCTCAGAGCACACACCTAAGTCAACATCCTTGCATTGCTACGCTGCTCAGATGCTTTTCAAAATACAGGAAAGAATTGAGAGTTCCATAAAATACCACTTATGCTCCCGTTAAGCAAGGAAAAGCTGCTTATCTGCTTTGGGAAATAGGGACCTTAAGATGAAAAGCTTGTTTAGAAGAAACTGTCAAGCATGAAAGCTTTCAAACCCCATTTTCTTGTGAAATTTGTTATGATTTTTTTTTACATAGCTCTGTCATTAATTTCCAGCATTCATTTGGTACCATTTACTCAAAGCAGCCATCTTCTACAATATTAAATTCCCTCTATCACGGGAAACAACTTTCCTACTATACAAATGACATGAATACACAAGACCAAAAAAAATTCCCAATGGAGCATGCAATGTATTTCTTCTCTGGAAACCTGGGAGACTAAAGGTAAGGGTGCACATAAGATAGGTTTATACTAATTATACATAAATATAACTCAAGAACTGTGGTTTTGAAATTTCTCACATTTCAAGCTTGAAAAGTGAGCTGGTCACTTTGTGGGGTCTCTTTCTAAGGGTTTTAATCCCAAATTTATATATAATAATAAATGGAGATAGGTATATCTCCTAGAACTAGAAGGGACCCTAAAAGGTCATTGACTCTAGCCCCCTGTCTTCACTAGCAGGACCAAGTACTGATTTTTGCCCCAGATTCCTAAGTGGCCCCCTCAAGGGCTGAACTCACAACCCTGGGATTAGCAGGCCAATGGGCAAACCACTGACCTATATACAGTAACTCTCCAAGAGGTTAGCAGCTCTAGGGCAATATCGTACCTTAGTTCAACTCCCATTAACATCATTGGGCTGATGGACAGCAGAACAGACTGAATTCTGCTGTTCCATTTGAGGTGGGAGGGATAGCTCAGTGGTTTGAGCATTAGCCTGCTAAACCCAGTGTTGTGAGCTCAATCCTTGAGGGGGCAACTTAGGAATCTAGAGCAAAATCAGTACTTGGTCTTGCTAGGGAAGGCAGAGGGCTGGCATCAATGACCTTTCAGGGTCCCTTCCAGTTCTAGGAGATAGATATATCTTCATTAACTTAATTTAAAAAAGTCCCATTGGCTTCAGAGGCATCTCCTCTAGAGAGACTCATCTGCACAAGGGGCTGAACCTGTGGAAACCGGAGGTACTGTATGGTCTTGCATATATAAAATGTGGACAATGTAATGCAATAGGGTTGGCATCCTTCCTGGTCTATCCCAACCCTACTTATCGTCTCTTATACGCTATCGGGATGTCAATTCCCACTTCCACTCTCACATCAATGTTAGTCTCGATTGCCTATTTGTCATATGTTCCAACAAATACCATCCCTTTGCCATCTCCTACGGAAGGAAAGAGGTCCCTATAAACATCTGCACAGCCACCCCATTGTCCTCTTCAACTCCCTCGGCTTTGATGCCTACAAAAACCCCTCAACAATGGTGAGGCAGTGTATTGTGTTCACTGCTTCGTACTTTCTTTCTAATTGTCTCCTTGTCTCTTTGTGTTTCTTCCGTTTGTTACATCCACTTGTTGTCTCATTTCATGTAAACTCTGGAGCAGGGACTGTTTTTTTGTTCTGTGTTTGTACAGTACTTAGCATGTGTCTCTCATCCCTAATTTGGGCCCCTAAGTGCTGCTGTCTACAATTAATAAACCACCACCACAGCAGGGTTATATAGAAATTACTTCAAAAACCTCTACGTATTAAATACAATATTCTTTCTATATGTATTTTTAAAAGCATCCTATGGAATTCTATAACAGCAATAATAATGTCTATAGTGTATCAGAGGGGTAGCCGTGTTAGTCTGGATCCGTAAAAAGCAACAGAGTCCTGTGGCACCTTTAAGACTAACAGATAGAATGATTCAGAAAATCTATTAAAAAGTTTGTCTGTTAAATACAATGGGATTTTTTCCTTAAGGAAATGCTTAACTGAGCCCTCTAATGCATAGGCAGAAAGAGACACACATCTTGAAAAACAATTATGATACTTTGCACTTACATACTGCAGCATTTTAGATAGCTCTCAAACGAATTTAAAAGCTGGGTGAGCAAGGACTGCTATCTCCATTAGAGCTGAGTGAATATTTGATATTTTAGTTTGCTGGCTGAACTGAAAAATCTGAAACACATTGTTTTGAGCTGACCTCAAATGAAAAATGTTTCTCACTAAAACAAAAAATTGAAAAAAAAAATTCATTTCAGGTTGAATAAAATCTTTCACTAAACCCAACACTAAATGTTTTGTTTTTGTCTGATTTTTTTACTCTTAAAAATGTAAAGTTGGAAAAATAAGCCCTATTTAAAAAAATCAAACTGTTTTGTTTAGAAAATGTCAGAATGAAGTGTTTTGACTTTTTCTTCTTCCCCTCCTCCCAAATTTTTGTGAAATTATTTGCTGAATTCAGACTGAATTCACAAATAGTTTTGGTTGACCTGAAACTGCATTTTTGGCAAGAAAATTATTCATCTGAAAAATTATACCCACCTTTAATCTTGATGTCACAGATGAGTAACTGAGGGACATACAGTTTAAGGCCCAAATTTTCAGAAGTGGCCATTAATTTTGGATGCCTTGGTTGCTGAAGTCCAACTAGAGATACCTTACCATTTCTGACGCTGAGCTCTCAAAAATGAAGGAACTCACAAAGCACTGGTTACTTTTGAATATTTGTCATAAATCAAGTCACACGGCTAGTCACTGGCAGAGTTCAATCTAGAATCCAGGCTTCCTAATCTCAAGTTTAGTGCTTGGTTTATTGAATCACAGCTGCCTACGCAGTCCAACATACATGCATTGGAGGGCAGGAATGGACCGTAAACAGGGAAAATGGAGCGCTCTGAGTTATCTTTTAAAATCAATTAGTTCATGTTTGGAAAGAGAATTGCAAGTTTTAGTATTAAAGAGAAAAAGCGAGAGCAGTGTGATTATCGGTGAAGTGTTATCCAAAACTGTGACTATGCTATCTCTAGGGAAGGGGTTTGAAGCTGCTCTGTGACCTTATCACTGTACAAATTTAGTTCTCTGTTTTCTCTGTTAAAACTACACCCACACGCGAAAATGCTTTCCCTCAAGTATGCCACACAGATACATGCAGTAATTAAATAGTCTTATTATATAACTTTTTTCACATCTTCAAAACTGTAATGTATGAAACTGAGAAAACATGCTTTCAATTAGTCCATCTTTATGAGGCTGCTAACACTTGCATACTTCGGCAAGAGTAAAGAAAATAAGCAGACCTCCTTTGGATAGTAGATCCTTTCAGACAAATATCTCAAAGGCATCATTCTTTTGTACTGTGAAGTCATTAGAACAACTTTCAGTACAATCACATAGTAGCATACAGAAGAATAAGGCATGACGGTGTGGTGTGGGATGAAAGTTTCATTGGCATGAGCTTGGGAGATATATGCTATTCACAACTGGGGAAGCCACCAATCAGTTACCCAGGTCATCATAAGAGTTCCAGTGAAATCTTTTTTAGTTTATTAGAGAGACAAAGTGGGTGAGGTAATATCTTTTATTGGACCAACTTCAGTTGGCGAGAGAGACAAGCTTTTGAGCTACACAGAGCTCCTCTTCAGGTCTGGGAAAGGTACTCAGAGCATCACAGTTAAATACAAGGTGGAACAAATTGTATAGCATAAGTAATTAAGACCTATTGTACAAAACCATTCTAGGTGTAGTGGCCAGTTAACGCCTTTGCAGTAATAGGACCAAAAAAAAAAAAAAAAAGGGGTGGGGGTGGGGTGGGATTAGTGGGTTAGAAATTTTTTTAAATAAACCATAAATCCAGTGTCTTCATTAAGACCAGGATTTTTAGTATCTAGCAAAGTTATGAATTTAAGCTCCATTTGAAGGTATTGTGCAGGTTTCCTCAGAGGAATGAACAGTCACTCCATATCTGACCTCTCAGTCCTTGTGGAGGAGAAAGTCCAGGATTCACGCCTTATACCCGTGGTCCTCAACCTTTTTTGGACCATCAGTGTTTACAAATGGGTCTTGGCCAGTCCCGACCCAGTAAATAGCTTAAGTAGAAAACACACCAGTAAGTAGGGTTATACCTACGATTACTTTTCTTCTGAGGTTGTGATGAATTCTCCTATCACTGGTAGTTGCAGGTGCAACAGAACAGTTTAAAAATGTATCCATTTCACCAACTAAAGGCTCACTTAGTGTTCTGTGTAGAACTCCAGTGAAGAGTGTGCATATCAATCATTCTTTTCCAATAACTCTTCCTGCATTACATTCAATTGGCTAATCAATCAGGCTACAAGTGGGTGATGGATGTCAAGAATCCATGATTTTACATGACCTCCGTGACTTCAGCCCCCCCGCGGTGGGGCTTGGGTGGCTGCAACCATTTCATACATTCTTGTGACCCACTTTTGGGTCATGACCCATGGATTGAGAAACACTGCCTTACACATTTAAAACCATCTTCCTCTAACAATGACACTCCATTAGGGAAATAGATCATATCATGGAACGGGACACTGAAATAGCCAGAGAGAACCTGCTTCAGTATGGAAAAAAAGCAAAACCCTCTGACTACACACTCCTACTTGTCACCTACCATCCCACACTGAAACCAATAGGGGATATCTTCAAACAATTACAATCCACCACTGATGGGGACCACATCTTGAAAGAAGTCTTTCCTGAAGCCCCTTTTCTGGCCTTCAAACAACCCCCAGTATTGCCAAGCTCATCATCATAAGCAAGCTCCCCACCAACCAACTCAAAGTGGCACCACAGCCTGCCAGAACAACAGATGAAAAACCTGCAGACATATCTCCACTGCTATGATGATCAATATCCCCCACAACACACCTTTCAAGATCCACAGGTCCTACACATGCCCATCTCACCATGTGGTGTACCTCAGCCAGTGCACTAAATGCCCCAGCAACCACTATGCGGGTGAAACCAGACAATCACTACGCTCTCAAATGAACTCACACCAAAAAATGATAAAAGACCGTATCACCGGGGGCAAACACTCCAGTATCCTGGGGCCAACATGTCTACAACAGCACAGAAAACTTTAGTTTATTATGTGAGTTGCACTAGAGCCTAGAGGCTGCAGTCAGGGATTGGGGGCCCCTTGGGCTAGGCGCTGTACACAACTACTTTACTGATATTCTTCTTACTTCATTAGATTGATAATGATGTTAAAAAAGGCACATAACCTACTATCTTATATTCTGTATGCACCACATGATACAGATATGAAATAACATAGGGTAAGCTGAAAATGTCACCTCCTTTTTGCTAGCAGGGTATGAATGCATTTTTATTCTGGCCAATTTTGACTGGGATGAAAGGGGTTACAAGCTATTCTTGTATGCTATGGACTAGGGCCATTGGCTAACCCAGCAGAAAGGGGCCTAAAGCTTGGTCTATTGTCTTCAGTGGGGTCAGGCTTTCACTGAAAGTCCAGCTTGATCCAGATTTGGTTGGTAAACAGTGTAGCAATTGGAGCACAAGAGTAAAGAAATAAACTTGATTACCTGTGTCTGCCAGCAGCTGGGTGGCTGCGTTCTGCACTTGCAGGAGTTACTGTAGTGCCTGAGGAGTCACTCCCAACCAAAGTGCTTGGCAATGGTCAAGCCTGGAGGTTACAAACTGTTAATAATGGTATGCCTCTGAATGTTAGGCCTTCTCTGAATGCACTTCTGTATTGCCCAAGACCCAAGAAAAAAGCACGCTGGAAATATAATAAGAAGCTTAAGAGCTTGCCTGTACTTACGTGCTTTGGAATCAGTGCTTAGCTTACTGAAAGCCAGATTTAAACATGCAGTAACTGGACCTTTTAAGGAGGACTGCCTTTATTCCTACCATTAACAAGTGGAGTTTGAGTCATCACCACCTTGTGTTTCCCCACAGCTTCCATGGAAGTGTGGTTTCCACGGATACTGCTGTGAGATGATAAATAGCAGCACTGGGAGAAAAACGGTTTAGTACTTCAACTGGTGCATTTCCTTAATAGAAGACTTTTTGGGGAGAGGGAATTTTCAGTTTATTTGAAAGAGGACAAACTCTTCCAGGGGGTGGAGCTGTGTCAATTTTGTGTCTGCCCCACCTTCCCACATGGTCATCTCTTCATTTCAGTTATTCTGCTATCTCCACTTTCAGTGCTACTTATTGTGGTCCGGGATGTAGGCAGTCTGGCCTATTAGTCAGAGCAGAGTCAAGTCTAGTGGGTGGGGGCAGGCATCCAGACTGGGAAACCAAGCCACGGATCAGCACCAGAGTCAATTGCCAATTACCAGAGCCAGGACCAGGAATCAAAGCTGAGGGTCTGAGCTGCGGCCAGATTCCAAATGCCAGAAACAATGGTCAAGTCAGAGTCAGGGTCAGAAGTTGGATGCTGGGGTCAAAGCCAGGACTGGTCATTGATGATGGGAGGTCAGGCAAGGATCAGGCATGGAGCGGGAGCACAATGGGAACGGGAGTCAAGGCAGGGGTGAGGCAGGAGCGGAGCAGGAATCAAAAACAGGGTTGGCACAGGAGGTAGGCACAAGCAGGGTCCAATGCAGCAACAATAGGAAATCACCTTGTTGCTCAGACAGACTTCCTGTGCCTCCTTCTGGCTTAAATAGTGTGGTTGGACCAATTGGTGAAGCCAGGCGATCCTCCAATCAGGGTTCCTGTGGGTGGTGCCTTGGCTGATGCTATAGTCCTACTAGCTTCTCAGCCCACCAGGTTTCAGCAGATGTTGGGTGTGGTCCAGGATGCAGCAGCTGTTTAGGGACTCCCAGGCCTAGGTTCAAGACCTGGAACATCACCCTTCCCTTCTCTCTCTGTCACCGCTCCATGCATCTTGTCAATCCATACCCATCTGCTTCCTGGGCACCAGACACCTCTGAAGAAAGTCCAGGGACCATGTGGACTTCCTCCACCACACATTTGTTCTCTCTTATCTTTCAGTTTTGGCATCACCCTTGCCAAAGAACTTTCTATCTCTTCCCTAATTGGCTTCAGTGCCCATCACCTCTTCACTTTTCTTCCTCTCATTCCCTCTCCTCTCCCCTTCTTCCCCTGCCTTCCTCTGGGCACAAGAACTTGCCAAAATTTTCAGAGGCAGGGATGACACTATCAGTGGTGAGCTCCATCCCCCTCCTTGCCTCTATCCTCACTCAGCCTCATTCCCAGTTTCTCTCATCCAGCTCTGTTCCTGCTCTCAGTCGGCACCAGTCTGTAATGAATCCACATGCAGCAAACAACAGCCACAATGTCAGAGTGAATCTCTCTCCTCTGCTCTCTCACATATCCAGATCCTTCAGCTCCAAAAGCATAGGCTTGTACCACTTGGGCTAAAAGAGGTCTTCCACAGTTGGAATGCTTCCCTGCCAGACAGCCGCTAGAGGGCAGCATCTCACTAGCAAAGCTACATTGCCTCTGCAATGGCTTTTCTCCTTCCTTCTCCTACACTTGGGCCAGTATCTCTCCAAGTTCTGCCATTAGCCCCTCTTCTTCTTTTTGACTGTACCCCTGGGAGAACCCATCTTTCCCACGGCTTTACCACCTGCCCACCCCCATTACTACCAACCCCAAGTGTTTAAAAATAATGAGATTGCCTTTAAATCATGAGTATTTTTTAACATAAAAATGTTGTTCTCTTTATTTGCCTTCTGCTTTCTGAATCTCTAAGGTAGAGCTGGGCGGGAAACAGTTTTCCTGTCCCATAAGAATTTTTGAGATTTCAATCATTTTCACAAACCAATAATCTGAATTTTTTTTGATTGTGTCAAACTAAAACTTTTTTGTGTGATAATTCTGAAAAGTTTAATTTCAATTTAGCCCTTTTTAATTTTTGTAAACATTTTTTTAGAACAACTTAGCTAGAAATTCAAATGAGAAGTCATTTTGAATAAAAACCCAAACTGTTTGTTTTGAAAATGGGACATTTTTGCAATTTTGAAACTTTCTTCTTCATTTTTTTTCCAAAATGGGAAATTTGGCAAAACCAACCCTTTACCATGAACAGTGTAGGTTTTGATGAATTGGCATTTTCCAATGAAAAAACATGTCAGAAAATTCCTGACCAGTTCTACTTCAGGGTAGGTTTGCTTCACACTTTCAAGCTTTTCTCCCTAACCAGAGGGGCCTTTTTCTTTTAAATGAAAATGGAGATTCTCAGGCACTGTCATAGAATCATAGAAATGTAGGGCTAGAAAGTGCCTCAAGAGGTCCTCTAGGGTAGTGGCTTTCAACCTTTCCAGACTACTGTATCCCTTTCAGGAGTCTGAGTTGTCTTGTGTACCCCAAGTTTCACTTCACTTAAAAACGACTTGCTTACAAAATAAGACATAAAAATACAAAAGTGTCACACACACTATTACTGGAAAAGTGCTTACTTTCTCATTTTTACCATATAATTATAAAATAAATCAATTGGAATATAAATATTTTACTTACATTTCAGTGGATAGTATATAGAGCAGTATAAACAAGTCATTGTCTGTATGAAATTTTTGTTTGTACTGACTTTGCTAGTGCTTTTTACGCAGCCTGTTGTAAAACTAGGCAAATATCTAGATGAGATGATGGACCCCTTTGAAGACCTCTGTGTATCCCCAGGAGTACGCATATCCCTGGCTGAGAATCACTGCTCTAGTTCATTGCCCTGCTCTGAGTCAGGACTAAGTATACGAAGTGTACCTCATGATTCCAGCAGGTGGAACTTTAAGAACAAACACTAAAAATCATAAGAGCTGGCCACACTGTTCTCTCCTCCTCAGTCTCATGTCTCCAGTTGTCTCTCTAACAACTCCTCCTGCATGTCACCCTATGGTGTGATCTTGGGCACATCAGTGAACTTCTCTGTGCTTCAATTTCCCCACCTAAAATTAAGACACCCATCTCTGTAAAGATCCTTGAAATCCTTGGATGAAAAGTACTAAGTGCTTAGTATTTAATGTTATTATTATTTATTCTTTTCCCCACACAAATGCTCCTCATACTTCCCCTTCATCCTGGGGGATAATTCCATCATCTCCGGAGTCTGAAACCACCTCCCACAAACACCCCTAATACCTTCCCTTCTTGTGGTGGATGATTCCATCATCTCCCGAGCTTGCAACCCCCATGTCAGCCTCAGTTCTCTCTCTCTCTCTCTCTCTCTACTCTACTCCTCCTCATTTCTACATTAGGGCTAAACTCTATTTCTTCCTTTGTGCCATGTCCAAAATCCAGCCTTTCCTCTTCATCTCCACTGCCAAAGCTCTTCTGATGGTTTTGGAGCCCCGATATGCTCCTGCCTGGAACTTGACAGCCACTTCCTGCCCTTCCAGTCCATCCAAAACGTTGCCCGTGAACTCCTTCTCTTCCTCTTTCACCATGTCACCCTGTGATGTGGTGCGACTCACCACTGCATTGCCTTTTACTGGCTGTGTTGGGAATTAGCTCTGCACCCTCTTCTGGTGGTGTCTTGCCCACTGTCACCTCTGCTCCTGGACCCACGTCACTACCAGGACTGCGGCGTCCTGTTCATGACACTGCCCTCCAGCTGTGCCACACTCTGTGTTCTCCCCTTCTGGGGGACCTGCAATCTCTTTTCCAGCCACTACTTCAGTGGCAATTACAGTCCTTTGTCCTGGGGCCACTTCCTATGTGGCTCCAGCACCCTTTTCTGCCCTTACCTCAGGACCTCAGCCTGCAGGCCCTAGCTTTCTCTAACTCCCCTCGCCGGTCCCTGCATGCAGCACTGAATTGTCCCAGGTGCTGGGGCGTCTTCCTTCTGTTAGGAGCTTGATCTTCTCCCCTCAAGCTCTAGTCAGCTACTGAACTCTGCTCTGCCTGTAGCCTTTCTTATATGGGCCTGCAGGCCATGATTGGCTACTCCTCTCAACCACGTACTAATTGGCTGCCTCTGGCGCAGCATCCCTAGGGCTGCTTTTAACCCCTTTTCTGCCAGTGAGGGGCAGCCACCCCATCATGCACCCCCTTCTCAGATTTCTTCATTGGCTTCCAATCTGCATCCAAAAATCCCAAACTCCTGGCCCTCATATCAAAGCTCTATAGAGCTCCGCCCCTGCCCACATCTCCTCACCTGCCATTTCGCCACTCGGGCTTTGTGCTCTGCCTACTTCTTTAAACTTTCCACTCTTATCCTTCTCCACCAAGTACCTCGGTGCTTTCTTCCATTCTTCTCCCTATGCCTGGCGTGAACTCCCTGATCTTATATACCACGCAACCCACCTCCCCTTTTACTTCCTCCTAAAACTCCCACTTCTCCAGCCCTGACCACACTCTCTTACCAACTTTACAAAACTCAACCATAATAATAAAGGAACGCCTCCTGTGTACAGCAGGTAATCACATGGCCTTTTTATTGTGTAAACCTCCCTATCCTTTCCACCCCTCCTTGTCTAGTGGCCTCTCCCCCTAGACCATACCATGCCTCACATATTCTAGAAGACTGTAAGACCTTAAGCACAGGGACTCTGTCCTTTATGTGATGGAACATGCCATGGACACTTGTGGTGCTATATTCCTAAGTAATAATTCTAAGGAAGAGGCATTGCATTGGCTTTTAGGTGTATGACTGAGCGTGTAACATTGTCCTCCAGTGGTTGATCCATAGAAGGAAAAGAGGACCCACTAGCATTAGCAGCAAAGCTCTCCTTTAGTCCAGGTGGTAGAGGCCTATATATTTGGAGCTGAAGGACTAAGGTTCTAGCCCAAGCTATCTGTATATCTGTTTGCAGAACATGGATTCATTATAGCATGAGCCACATACACCTCATTAATCAGGTTCCCTCCATGATACAACAGGTAACTTCTCAGGCTTCCCTGGAGGGCAGATTATAATGTGTCAGTGCCTCAGGAATTCACTTCGTAATTATGCAAGTATGGCTCCCGAACATCCACTGCCATATACCATGGAATAAATTCACTTAGGTCTGCCTGAATAGCAAGCTGTTATCCAAGGAACTCTTCATTAGCTAAGTATTATCACACAGCTGACAACATTTCAGTTTTATAAGGTCGTTTAAGCTTTTGTTGATGGTGGTGGTAGTTAGAGAGAGATACACTAGAATCACAATATGGCAATACTGTATTTTACTCTTATTTTATATTCCCAAAGAGTCTTTCAAGTTATTAAAGATAAGGGTGACTGTCAAAGCAAAACCAATGCAACCTCTTTTTCCTGTTATTATTAGGAACACTGTGCTGACTACTTTCCTAATCTTCACCACATCTCCACATTTGTTTCATGTCTTATTGGAAAGGGGCTGGCAGAGAATCAGACTTCACCAAATCATTGGTAGGGGGACAATGCTATTAGAGTGAATGGCAGGGTAAGAAGCCTTCTGCAGTTGGTCACTTTGCCTCTTCTAGTTCAACTTAAAGAGCTCTACTAAGGATTGCTAAGGCCCTTCCCACCCAGGGGTATTTATCTACATTACTGGTAAAGTGCTTGTCAAGAGAACTTAGAAGCTCAGTCCTGTAGGGTGCTGAGTACTCTAGCCTGATCTAACAAAGCATCTAAGCATATCCTTAACATTAAGCATGTGAGTAGGTCCATTGACTTCAGTGCTTAGAGCATTTAGAGCAGTTGCTAGCACAGTTTCAACAGTAGCGTAGACTACTGCCATAGTGTAGAACGCCGTCATGAGTGTCATTTGAACCAGCGATATGTTGGAGGGATCCCCTTGTTAAAAATGTGCTGGCAAAGTGAAAGAAGAGTAGGTTGCTGATCCAGCCTCCTCCCTAGATACAAATGAACTGTCCCTGCCAGAGATGAATTATCCCTGGAACAGATTGCAACAAGAGTCTGGTATTTAAAAGAGCAGAATTCCAGATGGTGGATACTCCAGGAACATCCTGGAAGGACTAACAACCCTCTATCCAAATCCCATGTCAAATTGCACAAGTCAAACACTGTGCTGCACTAGCAAAATACTCCGTCCATTTCAGGACAGTATAAACAGTTCCAGTGCATTTAATATACAGTTACTTGTCATGTGTCATTGTCTTCCTCAATGGTTGTAGTTACAACAATTTGTTTGTATGTACCCAGCAAAGAGTAGTATTACCAGGTCTCACTCCTTATTGCGATCAAGTGACTAAACAAGAGAATTAGGCTCTGACATGAATAATGGGAACATTCAAAATTACATCAGATAGAATAAAACATAGATTTTTGTAAAAGGTCTATAAACTTTCATGCTTCAGGGAATAAACCAACCACTAGCGGCAGGGGTTAGGAATATGCTTCCCTTGTAGGCCGGTTGGTCCATATTTGACCACTTGGGGGTTTCTTGTACCTTCCTTTGAAGAGTCTGGTAGTGGCCATTGTCAGAGACAAGACCCTGGACTAGATGGACCATTGGTGTGAACTGATATGGAAATCTTTATGTTCTGCTTTTAGTACACATAGTTTATCACAGGCTGTTGGAGAAAGTATTTGTGTGTGAGCATCTCACTGGTATGTTGGTAGCACACTCATTGGACACATAATGGCCTCAAAGTGATACCAGAAATATGTGAAGCTTCTGCTTTATAGATCAAGACATATGGGTAAACTGGGAAGAGGGAAGCACAATTTGAGTAAGGCCCTATCCATGCTATGACTGAAGCTGTGCTATCATCAGGCATTCAGCTACATGGTGATAGTCATCACATGTGAACCTAGATAGAAATCATTCTTACCTTTTGGCAGCATTCCATGACCCTGGCAGGATCTTTAACTAGGACTCCAATTCTGCAGCAGGCCAGATTTGGTATAGCAGTATGTATGAAATCTTCTAATGTATATTTTTCCTGTCAGCAGCAGTCTGAAACATTTAGTATAAAGATAGCAAGTGTTTCATTGATAATTGCTCTTGCATTCTTACAGGAAGTTCACTTGAACTTCCAAAGTTGAACCCAGTCATAGATTGCCACATGTGCTACTCTCTCCAGAAGTACTTTGTTCAATTAGCTGCAACAAGTGGACCTTTCATGGAGAATTCATATCTATGTTTCCCCACATGGGGCAGGGTGTTTTAGGATGCATACCAATAGAGTTTTCTGCCCATCAAGTCAGCAGAATAACCTCTGGAGGGCAGTCTAGAACATGGATATGATAAACGGCAACAGAGCGGGTCAAGGAATGAAGAAAATTATTTGTAGCAGATCTGACTAGAGATGGAGAAATGTTTTGAATAATTTATTTGATGATATTATTTGACCATTTAGAAACTCAGTCAAATAATAAAAACATTAATTCATAAATATTTAATGAATCATAGACTTGTAGGTCTGGAAGGGGCCTTGAGAGGTCATCAAGTCCAGCCCCCTGCACTGAGGCAGGCCCAAGTAAACTTAGACCATCCCTGACAGGTGTGTGTCCAACCTGTTCTTAAAAACCTCCAAAGAAGGGGAGTCCACATCCTCCCTTGGAAGCCTATTTCAGACCTTAACTATTTGAGGCCTTGTCTACACTACAGAGGAAATTCGATCTAAGCTATGCAGTTTGAGTTACGTGAATAGTGTAACTCAAGTCGACATAGCTTAGACCTACTTACCGTGGGGTCCACACTACACTATGTCGACAGGAGACACTCTCCCGTCTACTCCCCCTACTCTTCTCGATCTGGTGGAGTACAGGAGTCGACGGGAGAACAAGCTGCGGTCGATTTAGTGGGTCTTCACTAGACCCGCTAAATCGACCGCCAATGTATCGATCACCGCTCGTCGATACCCCGGTAAGTGTAGATAAGCCCCTAGAAATGTTTTTCTGATATCTAACCTAAATCTCCTTTGCAGCAGATTAAGCCCATTACTTCTTGCCCTACCTTCAGTGGGCATGGAGAAAAATGTATGAATTTCATCAGGCCCTGCTGACTTGAATATATCTAACTTGTCTAAGTATTCATCAACCTGTTCTTTCCCGGTTTTGCTTTGCATTCCTTCCTCCTTGTTAATAATAACTGTGTCACCATTAACCTTTTTAGTGAAGACTGAAGTAAAATAGGCATTAAAATCCTCCACTGTCTTGATGTCAGCAGGTATTACCTCTCCTTCCCTGCTAAGTAGAGGACCTACACTTCCCTTTTTCTTTCTCTTGCTTCTAATGTATTTAAAGTGAGTGACCGGGAGACATCCATTTAGTATATTATTTGTGATTATTATTTGCTCAGCTCTAGAAATAAGCCCCTTCCTGTTTAATAAATTTGAATTCGGTCTAAAGCTTGAGAGCAGGCATTTTCTTGAATAAATTTGCCCTCCATCCGCCTTTAGGAATTCGTTTTTCATTTCCATTTTGTTATTATAGCACTTCTTATTACTTAGGGGATACACGATGATATGTGCCCGATTAGTTCGTTTGCGTTACTCCTCTGCAGAGGAGATAAAATATTCTGTTTCACTATGGGAAGATTTACACTTGAAAAGAAAAAGGCTTCTCACCAATGAGAATTTTGAGGCATTGCTGTTTTATTAAAAGCATTCTGCGGTGTAGCAACATGGCCGAGTTGAGTAAATAATGCACAGTGAATAACTGAGTCATTTAATTTGACCCCGTTTTCCTGTCTCTTGATTCTCCATAACCGGCTTTCAGTTTTTAAAATGTATTCACATCACAGGGTGACTGGCTCTTTAAGGAGAGTTGGGACCCCATCCTCCCCTGTGACTTCTTGGCTACCTCCAGCTGAGACTGATCAGCTGGGCATCAGGTGATTATAGAAGCAGAAAACAGGCCAGTGGGGGAAGAGCTGCAGGGATCAGCAAAGCTCCTGCAGGAGAACAAGCAGACTTGCTCGCTTTTGGAGCAGGGGGACCCCTAGGCAAGCAGCCGGAAGACTACTAGAAAAGAGCTGCCCAGAGCAGGGAGGGTCTGGCAGGAAGTTGCTGGGCCAGGTGGGAGAAGCACGATTTGTGGCTCTCTCTGAGACAGGTGGCCTGTACAGTGGAAAGCTGTAAGGAACAGACAGACCTTGGCTTAGAGCTAAGGAATGATTGACGGGCTGTACGAGTTTTTTATGGAAGAAATAAAGCTGAAGCTCCGAGAAAAGGGCCTGACTCAGACTCTGAGCGAGCCATGTCACTCCTTCCTGGGCTGAGGCACAGCACAGCAGCCTACAATTACACCTCTACCCCAATATAATGCTGTCCTCGGGAGCAGGGCCGGCTCCAGGGTTTTGGCCGCCCCAAGCAGCCAAAAACAAACAAACAAAAAAACCAAACAAAAAAAAGCCGCGATGGCGATCTGCGGCGGCAATTTGGCGGGAGGTCCTTCACTCCCAGGCAGAGTGAGGGACCATCCGCCGAATTGCCGCCGAATACCTGGACATGCCGCCCCTCTCCGGAGCGGCCGCCCCAAGCACCTGCTTGAGAAGCTGGTGCCTGGAGCCGGCCCTGCTCGGGAGCCAAAAAATCTTACCGCGTTATAGGTGAAACCGCGTTATATCGAACTTGCTTTAATCCGCCGGAGCGCACAGCCCCGCCTTCCCGGAGCACTGCTTTACCGCATTATATCCAAATTGTGTTATATCGGGTCACGTTATATCGGAATAGAGGTGTAGTTACTTCACATTTAAATTGCCAGGTAAGTTCAGCAAATAATTTGCAGCATGTAGGCTCTTCATAAACAATGTGTTGTGATTATGTCGCCAATAATCTGGAGGCCGAGGTCACTTGGCATTGTTTCTGGTCTTTGTCTGGAGGAGTAAAGTTTTAGAATCAGGTTTCTGGGTTGAACAATTGTGATTACAAAGTGAAAATGTGCTTCCCATGAATATTCTCCAGTAACAGTTGCCTAAAATGATCTGTTTCTGTAAATATGCCTAACACTAAATTCACTTGCTCAAATATTTATAGAAAGCAAACAGAAAAGGGACACAAACACGGCTGAAGCAAATTCTTTAGAAGCTTCTTCTGAATATTTGTCAGCCCTTTTTAAACAGTATTTGCTCAGCTTTGCAAGAAAGCAGTGTCCAAACAATATAATTGGAACCGTCGTCTTCTCTTTGCAAGCAAACCGTTGCAGGTTGAGAGGAGATAGTTACTCAGCCTCCAATTAATTTATGGCAATAAATGAAAGACGTAAAAGATATTGATGTCCATGGCCTAGACTGGTTATATGTTTTTAAAATTAAAATCTGAACAACATATGCAACCAAACACCGATATACACAAAAATCATATGCATTCCTTTTTATGCACAGAGCGGTGCTCTATTGGGAAACACAGCCCTCAGCCAGACCTCTCCTGTCAAAATCTCCCCAGACTCAGTCTTGCCCAAACCCCTTTCTGTCAGACCCTGCCTCAGGCCTTCTGGACTCAGTCAGAATTAGAGCCGGATGGGAATTTTTTTACAAAGTTTTTTCCTCAATACTGAAACTTTTCATGAGAATGTATCCGTTTGGAACAGCTTTTGGTGGGAAAGATTTCTCAGGTCCAGGGGGGAATTTCTGGCAAGAGGCCCTCCCCAGAATGGGCAGGAGGGTAGAGGACTCACATGGGATGTGGGAGACACAGGTGAGTGCCTGAACTCCCAGGCTCCAGAGTAAATATCTCATGATGGAGCTGCTCCACTTCATATAAATAAGTGTATGCCAGAGAAAGACTGACTTTATAGCTTGGTTGCTGGGGCACTGTCAATCAAGCAGAGTGGGGCCTTGAACCAGGGTCTCCCATATCAGCACCCTAACAACTAGGTTAGTGGGTGTTCTGGGGTTGGGGGAGGACAGTGTCTGTCTGTCTGTATCTCTAACTCATGTGTGTATGTATGTGTGAAAAACCTTGACCGCTGAGAGTCTTGTGTAATCACATGACCACGGGAATAGGTGCTTTAAGGCTACGTCTTCACTACCTGCCTGAATCAGCAGGTAGAAATCGATCTCTCGGGGATTGAATTATCGCGTCTCGTCAGGATGAGACAATCGATCCCCGAATCGACGCTTGTACTCCACCAGCGCAGGTAGGAGTAAGCGCCATCGATGGGGGAGCTGTGGAGGTCGATTTGCTGCCGTCCTCACAGCGGGGTAAGTCGGATCAGATACGTCGAATTCAGCTACGCTATTCGCATAGCTGAATTTGTGTATCTTAAATCGACCCCTCCCACCCCGTAGTGAGGACATAGCCTAAGAAAAACACCAGGTCTCACAAGACTCAAAATCATGAGACTGGGTAATGCAGACCTGCTCATAAAAATGAGCTTTTATTGCTTTCTGGTCCGAGGTGTGCTGAAAGAAGGGCTAAGACAACTAACGATGGATAGCCAATAGCTTGAATTCCCTGTGAATGTGCAGTACTTTACAGGTAAGAGGGAGCTACTTTCTCTCAGCGCTTTCGAGTCCTGAGTTGAATGGCTTTCTGCACCAGGCCCTGCCCTCTCCCCAGAGATTCTTTAGGGTGGTAGCTCGCAATAGTACCACCCAGGGTAGCACTGTCCCAAGAGCACACACTGAGTATTGGAGCCTTTGGTGCCTGTCTCATACCAAGAGCATTACTGTTGCAACAACACTTTATCAGTGGGGTCAAGCTAATTTGGCTCACAAGAGTTTAAACCCAGCTCACGTTCCCTATTAGTGAGGGAACAAGCAAATGGATGGGGAGTTCTGCTTTGTAAGGATAGGAAGGACTGAAACCAAAGGATCAAAGAGTGACATCGCTATGAATTCCTGGCAATTAGCTTTCATTTCTCTGGCTGCCTCTGCTCTTCTAGTTCCCAAATTGAAGTGGAAATGCCAAATATGCCACAAGCAGGACTGCTCTTGGGCTGTTTCTGGCCCAGCTGGAAGCAGGAAATATAGGATAGCTCATGAAAGAGTTGGATCTCACAAGATTTCTGCCTTAAAGCTGCAGCCCCAAACGGTTTGGATAATTCTGATAAGCAGTTGAATGTGTGTTCCTATCCAATATTTGCCTGCTGGGCTGAGGTTCACTCATCATTTCATGTAATTGATAACGGTTTCCCATCATCCAGTTGCATAATGCATCTCCTGTCCCTCTGAAAATAAATGGTCATCTAAGCAGCAGTCAGCTAATGAGATATAAGGTCAGAACCACCCCATTCACTTCATTAGCTGGAGATACAATCACAGAGATTGTTTTTCAAGCCTGTGTCTCCTAAAGAATTTAATGAAATGTTGATTTTAATTGGGAACTGTATGTACTGTTTAAATGGGCGGGGTAAATTCTGAAACCAACAGTAAGAAGCAAAGGCATATGATCAGAGTTAGCACCAGAATCCTCCCCTCTAAGGGCAATGAAGGTACAACCATCTTTCTAAGTCTTTAATGACCACATTAATCAAAGGAAATGAATTCAAAGAGAATGAAAACAGGGCATGTGGGGAAATCACATGCAGAACACAGAGGGTTAAAACACAGTCACTCTGACATGAGTTCTGAAGAACAGGTCCCAACAGGCCTTCACAGAAGTAATTCTTTCTTCCTCCTTTAATCTTCCATCTCAGTTGACAATTAAGCACATAATCCTTCATTCATTATTTCTCCATTCCTTTCCACGGCCCCCCTTCATTCTACGGGAGCAGAGAAAGACGAATGCTCCAGGACTGGCCTCCTGCTTTAATAGAACAAAACATGCAGGTGTGCACTGTTCTGGTTAGCGCCTGCTTCCTTTGGGCTTAGTCCTATTTTTTGCTGGAGTCAGTCGGAGTTTTGCCATTATTTTCAACGGGAACAAGATCAGCCCTAGAGTGCTGAAATGCTGAGAAAGTATAACCATAAGGAATAACTTCCAATGGCTTTCATTGGGACTTAGGTTCCTAAGTAATTTAGGTGCTTTTGAAAATGTTACCTGGCAGATCTCAGGAATGCTGGGCTTAGAGACATTTGCTTTGGAACCAATGAAAGACAATGCCTTTATTAAAGGGATTGCATTTTAGTAGAGAATAGATGGAAAAATCAGGATATGCCCCCCCTCCCCCATGAGTTAATTTATAGTCTAAAAATTTGCTAAATGTTTTCAGTACCATCCAAAAGGACCCCTAATCCTTTAGAATCACACAGGAGTAGTCCCATTGTAAAGTTACTCTTGTGAAGAACTGGGGCCTAAATTTGCTCTCTCATTCTGTAGCTCACAGAAATGAAGCTAAATTCACCACTGGCCTAACCAGGTATAGCTTCATGGATGTTCACTGAATCACACCTCTATCTACCAGCAGTGAAAGTGGCTACTATAGAATAAATCCTCCAAATATAAGGGAAATTTGTTTAATCCCAGTGGCTCCATGATGGTGGCAAATTATTAATATATTACATTATATTAAAAGAAAGAATAAAAGGCTAAAATAATATTGATCATTCTTTAAATGTCTTTGTTGATTGTAAAATAATTATACAAAACTATAATCCAAAGTATAATTAGAGGTATTATGGAGAGAACATGATACTCCTAAAGCATCCTTGAAAAAACAAACCAACCCCAAAACAATATTGAACTCTCATTTGTAGTGCAGAATATGGAATACAAAGCACTCATACCATCTACCTGAAACTGCATATATTGTGTCCCCTTTTATCCGCTGTAATGAAACACTGTTTTAACAAGGCAATTGACTTAATGAGATGACTCTTTCAAACACTTCATTGTGATTGTGTTTGGCTGTCCAGAGACACCTGGTTGTGCAATTTCCATAGCTTTTAGTACTGGGAAGTTTTATGCACTATGCTACAGATGGTAAGATCATGATTTTTGAAAAGTTCCCTTCCCACCCCAAGCCAGACAGCTCTTTCATGGCACCTTTCAAGAAAGCAATGCCTACAACAAATGCGGGGCTTCCTCCTGGATATTTGACTTGCTCTTTAGATCCTTTCATCTTAACCAACCCAAATGTATGACATTCAAAGACCTTGCCATGTCCTGTAGCTATTGGCTATCAGATTCAGTTCAGCAAAGCATTTAACCATGTGCATAAAACTATCCCTATTTAGCAAAGCACGTAGGCCAGATTTTTTTTAAAGGTATTTAGGTGCCTAAAGATGCAGATAGGCACCCAGTGGGCACTTCCAAAAATCCCACTAGGTGTTTATCTGCACCTTTAGGTGGCTAAATACCTTTAAAAATCTGTCTTTTAAACTCACCCTTAAATCTCATTGAAGTTAATGGGATTTAAACATACCCTTAAGGGCTTTGCTGAATAGGGATGGATTGCTGAATTGGAGCCATAATGTATATGCATATTTTGGACCCTATCCTGCAAACACTTATGCAGGTGAGTAACTTACCTCACTTGGATATTCTCACTGTCTTCAATGGCACTACTTGGGGGAGTAAAGCAACTCATGTGCATGAGTATTTGCAGGATCGGGCCCTTCAAACAGGGTTTTTTTTTTTGGTAATTAATTGCAAAGACTAAATTCGCACACTAAGATTTTAAAATGATTAATTCCTGTAGCATCTTTCCACATGTTGTTTCATGCTGATGGGCAATGTAGCGAGTGACTAGCACACATCAAAGCCTTCTGCTTTTAATAATGTACACTATCCACCTTTTCCTGTCATTACTAATGCTCTAACAACACTTTCTGTATACCACACCCAGAGAGACAATGGCCGTTCAGAACATGGGCATTGCTATACCCCATCTGATACAGTGTATCCTCTTACCTTGTATCCTATCTCAGATAGTGCTCAGGAAGCTACTGAGGGAGGTGTAAACCCACCACAATGAACATGAACATACCAGTGTATATATGGGGAAGTTTCATCTGAAGTCTAGGCACGTCGTAGTTAGCCTACACAATGAGGTTTTCTAGCCAAAACAGGAGGTGGTTGTGGATGCTGTTCATATAAATGCCCAATCCTCTCTTAAACCCTACTGTGCTCTTTGCCTCAATAATACCTAGTGGCGGTGAGTCCCACAGGATAATTATGTAATGTTAAAAGTAATTTCCTGTTGTCTCTTATAAACGCGTTGCCTCCTACTGAAGCTAAGTGTCCTCACTCTTGTGTCCTGAGAAAATTAACAGGAGCAACCAACTCAGTATCTAAATCCGTCATTATTTTATTTTATATTCGTTTATTCACCTCTTCACTCCACTAAGTTGTCCTAATCTTTTAAATATCTTTCCTCCTATGGAAGCCTTTCTATGCCTCTAATTATTTTGATTGTCCTTCTGTGGATCTTTTCTGCTGAGATGGGATAATCAGAGCAGAACGCAGTGTTCCAGGTGAGAGCAGACTCTCTGTTTATATTGATCATATATTATTCTTTATCCTTCACTTAATGCACCAGAGTATCTTTGCTTTTTCGGCCACTGCTGCACACTGAGCAGATGTTCTCATTGAGCCAGGTAGAGTCACATCTAAGCTATGTCTACACCATGCACCACTGGTGCAGCGTGTAGGGCATGTGTAGCCACATGCCACCATGAAAAACAACTGCATCCGACTGTGGTGTGTGGCTACACATGCCAGTGAAAGACTCTGGCAGTAAGGAGGCAGCAAGAAAAGACTCTGATAACAGGGAGTTGCTGGAGCCTTTCCCCACTGCCTTGCCCCACAGAACCTTTCCTCACTGCTGGAGGAGTTACTATAGCAGGGAAAGGCAGCGGGACACGACACTGCTCAAAATCGCAGTGTAGATGGGAGAGGCAATACGTGGGTATGTAAAAAGCGGTTTAGGTTATATACCCCAAGGGTTCAGATTTGTCTTTACTCACCTAAGCAGGGACTCATTGTCTACACTGCTATGTATACCCGTGTTAGGGATTTGTGCAATGGATGTACACTGCACTCCGCAGTCAGGAGTGTGCAGTGTGGACATACCCCTAGATCCTTCTCCTAATTACAGCAGTAGCTAGCAGCATTCCTTTGGTGGAGACTTGCTGTGACGGGATGCTCCTCTCACTGCTAGGATGGTGCCTCCTCCTGGTCACTCTGGGGAATAGCTTGCCAGGTCAACGCTCCTTCCCCTGGTTGAACACCATACTCAGCCTCTCTCTGTGGGTCTGCAGCCCCTCTCTTACTCAGTGGGCTGCTGCTGCCTCTTTGGGACTCAGCCCTCTGGCCAGGTCACTACACACATTTTCCCCTGCCAGGATACCAAAGGGTTTCTCCAGCAATCCTGGCCAGTCTTCCCGTTCACTGCCTCCTAGTGCCACTTTCTCAGTGTCTGGCAGGGGAACCTGTGCCTGCCCTCTACCCTGGGTTCCAGCCCAAGGACCCCCTAGTCAGGAATCAAGGTCTGTTCCCTTTTAGACCTTACCATCTTTCCGGGAGCCCTTTCCTTACCATCTGGCACTCCCCCTCTCTGGGTTTGCCAGCCTCCTAACTCCCTCCTCTCAGGGGAGTAACTGTAGGCTCCTTGTCTCTGCAGCTCCCAAACGCTCCTCCCTTCTCCCAGGAAGTGGCTGCAGAGTTGCCCAGCCCAGCCCAGCTCAGCTCATTCCTCCCCGGCTGGGCTCCCTCACTCTGTCAAGCCACCTGATTCCTGTCAGCTGTGGCCTGCTGGGTTATTAGCTCTCTTCTCTCTCTCTCCAATAGTTATTTCTTGCTTTATCTCCTTTTTCTTTAGCTGCGTTCCTTCCCCCTATGGATCCAAAGGTGACATGCAGCTCGAAGTCGGGTGAATGGCCATTGAGCATAAGCATAAGATTCTACAGCTGAATTGAACGGAAGAGAAATCCCAGCGCAGGAGATGTAGTTGGCCATGGGAAGAGCTCACATTAGGAGCCTGTGTGGGAGCAGGAAGGAAAGATGCATAGTTTATAAGCAAGCACCTGCCCCTTTGCCAACAGTCGTAGGTGTATCTTTGGGAGTATGAGTTGAGACATTGGCTCTCTTCCAGTACTCTGATATAGTTGCTAATTTTAATAAGAGAGTACATTTTCCCCACCAGCAGCTCAGACACTCAATTCTTCAGATCCTTCATCAATTGTTAGATAAATACCATCTGGTTTCAGTGATTGCAATTTAAATGATCAATTTGTTCCAACACTTCAGTCCCTGATCATGCCTCACATTTATTAGCAAAGAGTAGCTCTGGGGTAGGCCTCTCATCATCTTTCTTTGACTCAGACATTTTTGCCTTTGCACTTCTATCGCACCTCACAAACAATGAGCCATGTTGTCCTCTCCCAGGTGAAAAGCGACAGGAGGGGACTTCTGGGCAGGAAATCTCTAAGGATTCCTCCAGATTGTCCAGATGGGGGAGTGGCCTACAGGGACCATGGGGCTCAGGGGGAGGAGGATTATGCAGGAAAGATAATGCAGTTAGGGGCTGTTATCAGAGGCGACACAGAACTATTGATAGTGAGGGGCACAGTTTAAAGGTTATGGGGAGGGATGTGACTACCCCACGTGTCGCCTCTGGATCTAGAACAGCAATTTTCAAACGGTGGGGTGTGGAACATTCGAGAGGGGAGTGATGACACCCGCTGGTTTGGGCCAGCCCCGTGCAGTGTGCCTCAGGCTCAGGCTTGTGGTGAGTCAAGGGGGTGGAGGTGGCACTCTCTCCGTGAGTCCTGCCGTGCAGGGCTGGCCCAAGCCAAAGTTATTGCTAAATGGAAGGCAGAAATCTGAGACCCCCCCCTCCACATCACCTCTGGCTGTGATATTTCCTCTGTAAGGTCAGTGGTGATATACATTCCACCCTTCCTCCTCAAGCACAGACCTCAGACAAAGTAGAGAAGACTCCATTGGGTCCTGGGGGGAGGGGAAGATGGTGCCGTGATGGCGGTTGAGCCCGCCAGTCCCACGCAAGGGGTCATAGTCTAGCCCGATGAATTTAGCCTCCTGACACACCTATTTCATAGAAGAGGAAATGGAGGCAAAGAGAGACTAAGGCCAACATTTTAAACACGGACGCCTAGCCAGCCATCTAAATCCAGTTATTTCTTAGGCACCTAAATAGAGGGTGTGATTTTCAGGGTTGTTGAGTACTTGCAATGTTAGCCTAAGTGACTTGTGCAAGGACACACAGGAAGTGTGTGGTAGAGCTAGGAACAGAAACTACATCTACTGATGCTCCTGACCTTTCCTTAACCACAGGCGAGCCCTCCCTTTCTTTTTCTAGATTGCTTCCTGAAGATTCAAACAAATGTCTGAATTCCGGCTTCTTATTTCTGTGTAGAAATAACACATGGTGGTTGTTATATCAGAATGCTCTTGAAAAAACATCTATGAGAACAGAAAGAGACTACACTGCACAGATCACAGACCACAACATCTTGTGGTTAGAGTAGACAACTCCTGGGTTCTGTTCCCAACTTTCCAACAGACACATTCTGTGATCTGCTCTTTCTGCCTCAGTTTCTCCATTTCTAGAATGGGGATAATATTGTTACTCCTTAGGCACCGGTTTGTAATATGTGGAAAGAAAAATTGTGTTGTTATGGGAGACTTCAGTTTGGGGGACATATGCTGGAGTTCTCATGCAGCCAATAGAAAAACATCATTCGAGTTTCTAAAAATTATAGATGATAATTTTCTAACACAAAAGGTATTGCACCCAACATTAAGTAACTATTTTGGACCTCATTATGATGGATGAAGCTGAATTGATCATTGAGCTGGAAGTTGGTGGTTGCCTAGATCTGATCATGATCCGATTGCATTCAGTATAGTCAGAGGACAGTCCTAACACAATAAATATAATTGGTGGTTCGAAAGGGCTAATTATGCAAAGCTGAGGAAAACTATGAGTGAAATTGACTGGGAGAAACAATTTAGAAAGAAAAATGTGAATAAAAATTGGGAGTTTTTAAAGAACATTTTATTAAATGGCTGAAAAGTCATGATTTCATAATCAAGAAAGGGCAACTGGCTAAAAGCCCATCCTGTTTCAGTGCTGCAAGGGCAGCAATTAGAAATAAAAAAATCAATATATAACTAATTGTAAAAATGGGAACTAGACAGCAAATATAAATGATTAGTTTTGAAGTGAAGAAAATTGATAAGGGAAGCTAAAGATTGGGAAAAATCTATGGCTGGCAAAGCTAAGGATAATAAAAAGGAGTTGTGGAAGTACAGCAAGAACTGACAGGGATTTGAAGGGGATTTCAATGCAAACAGTCTCTTCTGTGAGCAAGAGTCAGGCTAGCTGTTAGCCTAATAACGCGAGATTTGTAGAAGTGAGGATTGTGTGAGGCGAATGGGAAAGAACTGTGTGAGAGTTTGTTGCGACCTTGTGTAGATAAGTATGGAATGTAGACTAGAGTCTAAATAGATGTGAAAAATAAGATATCAGGATGACCTATGTATAAACAAAATGCAGCTGTTGCTCATTATTGTATGTAACAAGAGGTATAAATGCTTGCTGTAATTGTTTACCTGTAGAGAGACCTGCCTACGAGGGGGAAACCCTGTGTCCTAGTGCACTCTCTCCCTCTATGCAATTGCTTGAGATAATAAAGTATCTGACTTCGCTGCACCCAACCAGAGAGTGAGAACTCTGTTTTTCTCCAACAGAGTTTTAAAAATATATTAGGAACAACAGAAATTCAAGCAATGGAATTGGCCCTTTACTAGATGGCAATGGTAAAACTATTAATGATACAGAAAAAAGTCAAGGCGTACAATAAATATTTCTGTTCTGTATTGGGAAAGAAGCAAGATGAAGTACTTGTAAAACATAAGGATGTTGAAGTACCTTCCAGTCCATTATTAATCAAAGAGGATGTTAAACAGTATCTATTATGGATAAAAAAGAGCTGCTGAGGACACCTCTAGACAACTGATGTTAATTTTAAATCTTGGAATACCAGGAAAATTCCAGAACACTGTAAGGGTGCTAATGTAGTGCCATTATTTAAAAAGGTCAAGTGAGAAGATCTGGTTAAATATAGGCTGGTTAACCTGACACCAGTCTCAGGGAAAATAATGGAAAAGCTGACATAAGCTCCAGTTGATAAAGAATTAAAGGACAGGGATAATATTAATGCCCGTCAACATAGTTTTATGGAAAATAGATCTTATCAAATAAATTTGATTTCATTCTTTAAAATTATAAATGTGGTTGATAAAGGTAATTGTGTAGCTGTAATATACTTAGACTTTTGCAAGTACTACATGACAGTCCAATAAAAAAAAGAACTACCAGTGTCAATAAAGCATACATTAAATGGATTAAGAACTGGCTAACACAAAAAGTAGTTGTCAATGGGGAACCATCATCAAATGGGGGTGGGATTCCACAGGGATTGGTACTAGACCTAACGCTAGTCAACATTGTCATCAATGACATGGAAGTAAATATAAAATCACTGCTGATAAAATTTGAGGATGACTCAAAGATTGGCAGAATGGTAAATAAAGATCAAGCTGGGGCAGTCATACACAGCGAACTAAATCACATAGTAAACTGGGCTCAGCCAAACACAATGCATTTAATACAGCCAAATGCAAAGTTGTACACCTAGGAACCAGGAATGCAGACCATTCCTACAGAATGGGGGACTGTATTGTGGAAAGCAGTAACTCGGAAAAGAATCTAGAGCTCACAGTGGACAAACAACTCAACCTGAGCTCCCAATGTGATGCTGTGGCAAAAAAGGGCTAATTGCAAACCTTGGCTATATAAACGGGAATAGTGAGTAGGAGCAGGGAGGTGATTTTACCATTGTCCACTATTGATGAGGTGGATAATGGAATACCATGTACAATTCTGGTGCCCATATTTTAAAAAAGATGTTGAAAAATTGGAGAAGGTGCAGAAAAGAGCCACAAGAACAACTGGAGGGCAGAGAAAATGCCTGACAGTGAGACTTAAGGAGCCTGATCTGTTTATCTTATCAAAAGGATTGCAAGATGACTTGTTTAGGGTGTATAAATACCTTCATGAGGAGAAGATACTGAGTGCTAAAAGACTCTTTAATCTAGCAGAGAATAGCATCGCAAGAACCAATGGCTGGAAGCTGATGCCGGATGCATTCAAATTAGAAATAAGGCACAAATGTTGAACAGAGAGGGTGATGAATCATTGGAACAAACTAGCAAGGGAAGTGATCTAATCTCCATGTTCAAATCAAAAGTGGATGCCTTTCTGGAAGATAGAGTTTTGTCCCACACAAGTTATTAGACTGAATAGGGGGTAGCTGGGTGAAATGGAACAGCCTATAATAAACAAGAGCTCAGACTAGACAATCTAATGGTCCCTTCTGGTCTTAAACTGTATAAATGTATGAATTGTTAACTGTTGTAGGGCTCACTCAGTGTTTGTAATACACTCTGAAATGTTGCTCAGGTTATTTTATGGTGCCTATTGGCTATACGAGACTTTTTTAAAAAGCAGCTACGTTATTTTCCATTCCTCAAACACTGCATCCTTAGCTGTTTCCTACCTGTGTTCCTTTTAGCACCTTCAATTACATGGTCACTCTGTAGGAAAGGAGACATCCCTATTTGCCAATGGAAGTACAGTAAGCCAAGGTCAGCGCATTCAGTTCCCGTGTACAGCTTTGAACTCCTGTCTAGCACAAAAGCTGCCAGAGCCTCTTTGCTCCAGGAACATTCTGCCTTTGAGTCACTGTTCAGAGACACTATGGCTCTTTTTCAGTGCCTCAAAGCTTTCTGCCTTTATTTTTTTCCATCTGTGCTGACTCTTTCATTGACAAATTTTGTTCCATCCCCAAAACCTTCTTTACCATTACCCACGGAAAGCCGAGCCATCCTTTTCCTTTAATTCTGCAGCACCACTGTCTGTGCTTCAGGAACACTGGAGTCCTTTGTGGTACCTGGTACCTTTCACCTGCTTTCACTGATGTCTCAACTCTAGTCTGTTTTTGATTCCTAAACTTGGACCAAAGTATTCACTGGGTGCTGGGTGCTTTGAATGTTGGAGCTTGTGATCTTCTAAAATTCTCTTCTTCTTGATTGTGCTCTGAAAGAAATGCCAGACAGCCATGTAAGATTACTTGGCATTGATATTGCATTTTATGCCTTAAGCGGTATATGATAAAGGGAGAATACTGAAGGCAAAGACTAAATACACACAGGAATGTGTGACGGCACTTTAGATCCATTCATTCCACGTGCTGAGAGAGATAAAATTGAGTTTGGGAGGGAGACTTTAGAGTTTGTAGCTCCAAAGTGTTGGTCATTCAATTGCAAGCCCTTTGGGGGAGAGACCTGTATTATATTTGGCACTGATCTTCCACTACACAGCACTGTGTCCAGCACACTTATAATACTACATATGTTAAGCAGATACCTGGCATCTCCAGACAAGCACCCATATTGCCCAGGTCTAAGACTTTTATAATCCCTTGTTATAGGAAACCTTGTCAGTGTAAAAGTGAGCAGATATTGTGGCAGCTCAGTGTCGCCTGCAGTTTCCGAGGGTTTGTCCTGTAGTGTATTGTTTGTATAGCAATGAATTATGGCTGGTGTAAGAGGCTTTCCTCACAAAACTGAGATGTGTATTTCCTGGGGGATAAACGTTTGCAAAACTTTTTTTTTTAGAATATCAAGGTTGGAAGGGACCTCAGGAGGTCATCTAGTCCAACCCCCTGCTCAAAGCAGGACCCATCCACAAACAGATTTTTGCCCCAGATACCTAAAGGACCCCCCCAAGGATTGAACTCACAACCGTGGGTTTAACAGGCCAATGCTCAACCCACTGAGCTATCCCTCCCACTACCTCATTGTCCTTCAAATCTCCCCTTATAACTCTCCTTTGCTGTGATGCCTACAAAAAACTTGACAACAGGTAGGCAAGTGCCTCTCATGCTGACGAGCATTGTCTCATTGCTCCCCTGTCTGTATCCACCTACTGTCTCTTGTCTTGTACTGAGATTGTAAGCCCTTTGGGGCAGGGGCCATGTTTTTGTTCTGTTTGCACAGTGCCTAGCACAATAGGGTCTTGGTGCTACTACAACACAAATAATTAATATTATTATTAAATAGAAATGATAATTTTGTAATTAAAAGGGGGCACTGATCTTGTAAACTCCCATCAAACTCAGTAGGACTCATGGGTACATAAGAAATTCATGATTGGATTCAAAGTGATCATTTTCAATAGGGACGTTTGCGTCTCCTTTGCATATGATGCATTGTTTTGGATTATAAAATATTTCCCTTCCTAAAAATGCCTAGTCTGGAGCAGCATTTGGGTGTGTTGATCACTCAGATAAGGAGTTACTCTGCGGTTGAAGTGATGTGCACAGACTGACTACACTACAGTTACCAGATGTATACACAAATTCCAACAACAACAAAAAAAAAAAAAACAAAGGAAAAGAGGATCAACTAAGACCAACTGGATAACTAATTTGTCTCACTATAATAGGACTACCTTTTACATGGAACTCGGACCTCAATGTGCTTACTTACAAGACTGAGGAGAGGCCCAAAAAGGCTTGCTCCCAGTATCCAGTTAGCCAGAGTACCTCCCACAGAGGTACTTGTCTTTGTCATCCAGAACAATGCCAAGAACTTCAATCCATGGCATCACCTGCACAAGGACTATGGGGCAGATCTTCAGCTGGGATAAATTATGATAGCTCCACAGACTTCAAATACGCTATCATAATTTACCCCAGCTGCGGATCAAACCATGAGCCTCCCAGTTTCCTCTATGAGAAAGGTAAAAGGGCTCCTTTATCTCTCTGGCTTGTGGTCTTGATGGCTGAGGCTCTACTCATGCCCACTGATCTGCTTAAAACAGCAAAAGGGCTCATTGGCCAGGAAGTAGGCAGTACAGAGGCTTGTGTGTTTTCCGCCCGCGGAGCCATATGATTGCTGCCCCACAGACACATCAATCTCTATTTGGTGTCTTTTTAGATTACTGATGTTTAGCACTGGAGAGCATCATAACATTATGAGATTCTCTCTCAGGAACTGAATGAAATTGGCTGAAACACTGTTGGCAAGTTGGTACTTTTTTCAGGTTTTACACTTAACATATCAAAAGAGAGCGGGGCATGACATGGATAGTTAATTGGCAACTTTTTAAAAAGCACCTAAGTTCTTGGCATCCTTTATGGGCAACGTTCTGTTACTGTCTTGAAGAGGGAACTGATGAAAGAAACTGGAGCAAGAACACATCAAGGACAAAGCCGGAATCCAGATTTTAATGATGCAAACATAACCTTTCACTGTGGCAAACTCACCCTGAGTTTGTCATAAACCTGATTAAAGCCCACACAGCTACTCAGTACATTGTTTAATTATAGCAGAGCCTGTGAGCTCCCTTGGAGTTACGGATATTCAGACTTTCTAATAAACTTCTCCTTTTCCCTCCCCAATTTTCAGCAGCTTATAACTTATTTATACAAATGAGCTTCAAGCTGAAACTTGGGAAATATCCAATTATAACGTGTTTGGTCTCTGCCTTTGGGTGACGTTTTGGAGGGATTTTTGTTTGGGGAAGGGGGAGAGCCACAAGTTTGAGAAAAATCCCTGGGAAGAGTGGAAAAAAATAGTTTCCCAGTTTGAAAACAATTCTAATCACAATCCCACTGTCAGGCCCCTAAGCAGGACAACAGCAAAGATGCATGAGCTTGTCAACTTGGTGTTTGTAGTCTTCATTCAGGACAAGTGTCTGCTGTGTTGGAAAAACATTAGTAAATGCCCCTCCAACTGCACCCTGTATTAATGCATTTCAGTTTTCACAGTTAAAATTGCAAACAAATTAGGCAAAAAGTTATGGTTCCAACTGACTACGTTGTATGGGGGCATTTTTAAACCTTTTTTTTTTCTGGTTCATTGTAGGGCTGTGTTTATTACTGTTGCGGTAATGTTGTTGTTAGAACTGTAACTTTGATATTTCCTGACTCATTGTGATTTTTGATTCTTCAGCCTTAATGTTTTGAGTGTGGGTGTATTTTATAGACACACAAGTTGTGTTTTTCCTGCAAACTATTGAACTACATACATCCTACAGCACAAAGTAATCTCTTTCAGATAAAAAGAGGTGTTTAGATGGCTGTTTTAACTTTGTCGCAATTGGCTGTATTTGTTTCAGTGCTTTATAATGTCAATAAATTACCTCGAGCATCTCTATGAAGTAACACTGGCTTCTTCACTTAACTTTTGTTTTAATGTGCTGGAAATTTTTCTTTTCTTTTTTGGAAAAGAAAAAAAGGATCCACTTTTGCAACTTTATCCTGTTTCCTCCTCCTGTCTTAACATTGATTCACTTTTAGTGCCTAGTTTGCTGGCTGCTGGCTCATGTCTCTTTTAGGGCATTTTTGATTGGATGGCAATTCATCAATTCAGTCACGCCCAAAGCCTCCTCTGTCTGCCCTTTCCAAGTCTTCCTAGGGTGCCCTCCTTCCACTGCTTCCTCCCACTTGATGTTACCAAGTCACCCTACTGAAATTCAGTCTTTAGTTTTCTCACTTGTCTCACCTACAATTCTCCTGTGTCATAGGACACAATACAGTGCTCTTCACAGTAAAAGCTTCCCCAAAAGAAGCAGATCACTTTCTGCAGGAAAGGATACAAGTAAAAGCTATTTTTCCTATAGACTTTATCAAAGCACTTGTGAGCTGTAGTGTGGTCAGTGTTCTCTTCCATAAGGGCCAGATTCTCAAAGGTTCTCAGCATCCAGCATAGAATCATAGAAGATTAGGGTTGGAAGGGACCTCAGGGGGTCATGTAGTCCAACCCCCTGCTCAAGGCAGAACCAACCCCAACTAAATCATCATTGTCAAGCTGGGCCTTAAAAACCTCTAAGGAAGGATATTCCACCACCTCCCTCGGTAACCCATTCCAGTGTTTCACCACCCTCCTAGTGAAATAGTGTTTCCTAATATCCAACCTAGACCTTCCCCCACTGCAACTTGAGACCATTGCTCCTTGTTCTGTCATCTGCCACCAGTGACGACAGCCTAGCTCCATCCTCTTTGGAACCCCGCTGCAGGTAGTTGAATCCCCCCTCACCCTTCTCTTCTGCAGACTAAATAAGCCCAGTTCCCTCAGCCTCCCCTCATAAGTCATGTGCCCCAGACCCCTAATCATTTTCGGCGCCGTCTCCTGGACTCTCTCCAATTTGTCCACATCCCTTCTGTAGTGGGGGGCCCAAAACTGGACGCAGTACTCCACATGTGGCCTCACCAGTGCCGAATAGAGGGGTATAATCACTTTCCTCGATCTGCTGGCAGTGCTCCTACTAATGCAGCCTAATATGCCATTAGCCTTCTTGGCAACAAGGGCACACTGCTGACTCATATCCAGCTTCTCATCCACTGTAATCCCTAGGTCCTTTTCTGCAGAACTGCTGCTTGGGCAGTCGGTCCCCAGCCTCTAGGCATGCATGAGATTCTTCTGTCCGAAGTGCAGGACTCTGCACTTGTCCTTGTTGAACCTCATCAGATTTCTTTTGGCCCAATCCTCCAATTTGTCTAGGTCACTCTGGACCCTATCCCTACCCTCCAGCCTATCTACCTCTCCCCCCAGCTTAGTGTCATCTGCAAACTTGCTGAGGGTGCAATCCATCCCATCAGCCAGATCATTAATGAAGACGTTGAACAAAACGGGCCCCAGGACCGACCCCTGGGACACTCCGCTTGATACCGGCTGCCAACTAGACATCGAGCCGTTGATCAGTACCTGTTGAGCCCGACGATCTAGCCAGCTTTCTATCCATTATATTCTATCCATTCTATCCATTTCTATCCTTATAGTCCATTCATCCAGCCCATACTTCTTTAACTTGCTGGCAAGAATACGGTTTCCCTTGAGAAACTGGAGCATCCCCGACCCACCTCCCCTTGAGAACAATAGAAATTGCTGAGTGCTGAGAGCACTTTTGAAAATCTGGCCCTAACTGCTTAGCCCAGGCCAGGAGTTAGAAAGACCCTAGGTGAAATCCTGCAGCTACTGAAGTTAACAGCAAAATTCCCACTGATTTCCAAAGGGCCAGGATTTTACTCCTGGAGCAGCAAGGGCTGTGTTTAGTCAGCTTGGAAGCTAGAGAGTCAGCAGGATCTAAAGAGTCTTGTCTGTGTCCAGTGGCCTCAATAAATAATCTCCGTTATATTCATTGCAACTGAATTCTCTCTTCTCTAGCACCGCAGGACACTGCACATTTTGGACACAATACACCCGTTAATCCTGGAGGGAGATTCCTGCATTTTTATGGAAGATGAGATCCCTCACACTCGTTCCATCTTGAATCCATTGGAAAAGAAGCAGGAGCTGCCAAAGAGCCATGGCACCTTTAAGAGAGTTCTGCGTCCCCTTGTTCATAGCAAAAATTCCTGGGTAGCACTCTGCACTCTCCTGCGCTTCAGGGCACGTGAGGGCATGAGGCTCATACAATCTGGACTCTAATGAAAATATCACAGCAATATCATGCCTACCAATTGTATGCTCTGCCTCCTTTGTAGAAGTGCTTGGACCCCAGCTAACAAAGGTTTTCTCATGAACCTCCCCGGCAGCTTCCAGCTAGCTCACCCGTGGCGAAATTCAGCCACAATTTCCTTGTGAATCAGGAGCTCAATGCATTCAGCTCTCCACCCAGTGGGAAAATATTTGCATTGTCCCCTCAAATATTTTATTATTACAGCTTGTTCTGAACTGGGCCCAGTGTCAATAGAAAGTCAAACTATCATATCCTGCTGGCCAAATATAGAATACATTTCTGCTTCTTTTGTAGGGAGAGGACGCTTATCGCTTCACACATAAATAATAAATTCCGAGTATTAATAAAGGGAAGAAAGCGAGCGGTTACATTAGGGACAGTTCTGCTGAGTGAGCTAGGAGACAATGTTTAAAGAGCATAATTACACTCATTCTTATTGTAATAGCCCAGCTCTGCAATTTGGTGGCTAACGCAATCAGTGTATTTTTTGGAAGATTTATTAGAGCCAGGAATAAAGGGAATGCTTTACCAGCCCCCAGCCGCTGTGCATAAGTAGCATGTTAATTACTGCAAACTCCCACTTAGCAAATAAATAATGATAAAATTAAAATGTGCAAGAGCCTTTTTTAATTAAAAAAGTGTCTGTTGCCTTGACACAATTTCAATAAACTTGAAGCAGGTGAATGGCTATGAAAGAAGGGCCCGATGTTGCAACCTTGACTCATGAGAAATGTAAAGGTGCAATTAAATGTATGTTCAGCAAATATTTGAAGAGTTCTGGTAATTTTCTCCCTCCCTCAATATAGAAGTCTAGGTAGGAGCAGAAGAGATGACATCTGGGAGGACTGGAAGATCCAGGATCTTGTCTACTCTGGGGATTTGCCCCAGTTATAGCCTTTGGTGCCTAGCTGCCAGTGTAACTGCACCAGTACAAACTGCTGTTTGTGGACCAGCAATGACCTATCTCTGGTTGTTTTTTTATTAGACATTTCCCTAATTGGGACAGACACTTTGTTTAGTTATTATAATTTATTAGTAATCATAATAATTAATTAATTATTGTTTTATTCTAGTTTATTATTTGTTATTAGTATTTATGAGTTGTTATTAGTATATATTTGCATACAGATAGCACCTAGAGGAATGATCAGGGTCGCAGTGTGATAGGGGTTGTAAGTACACATACTAAGGCCATGTCTACACTAGAGACCTTACAGTGGCACAGCTGTACCGATGCAGCAGGGACACTGTAAGATCTCCTGTGTAGCTGCTCTACAGAGCTTTCCCATTGACATAATTAAACCACCCCCAATGAGCAGCGGTAGCTCTGTCGGCGGGAGAGCGTCTCTCGCCGACATAGCACTGTCCACACTGACGCTTCTGTCAGTGTAACTTATGTCGCTCAGGGGTAGGGTGACCAGACGTCCATTTTTAAAGGGACAATCCCGTATTTAAGCTCTCCTGCAGGTGTCTCGACTTTTGCTTAAAAATGGGCAAATTGTCCTGTATTTTCTGGTCCCCCCCCCATTAGTACTGGCAGGTCCTGCTGCTGGCTGGATCCCTGCTTGCCAGCCACCCGCCCACCAGCGGTGAGTGGGAGGGTTCAGTGGCCGATGATGGGGGTGGGTGTGAAAAGCTGGTGGCAGGGCAAAGCTGCAGCATGCAGGGCTGATCGTTCCCCCGCTGGTCACTCAGTGCAGTCCCTGCTGCGTGCCAGGTCTCGGCCAGCAGGGCCTCGGCCTCTGTCCCATTTCCAGCCAGCACTGGCTGCGCACTGCGACGGGAGTGCAGGCAGGCACCAGGCAGCAGCCAGTTACGTGTCGCCTCTGCTGCCCACCCATCGGCCCTTTACGTGCTCCCCCTCTCGCTGTCCTCCCCCTGCTTTGCCCCTTCCCTCCCCCACCTCCAGGGCCCCACTGCTCCCCCATATCCTCCCCGGCAGAGTGCGTCCCACTCCCAGTGCTGTGCGGAGAACCAGCCCCTGGTCGGGCGCTTAGCTCACCAACACTCTGGCCGGCAGGCTCCTTCCTTCCCCCACTGCCTCTGGCTGGGCTGGTGCCCCGGGAAAGCCCAAGACCCTCCAGCCCAGGTCGCTGACCATGAGGAGCTGAGCCCTGCGTGTGCCAAAGACCTGCACAGCGCTGGCACGGGGAAGCCTCTCCACCCCTCAGCTAAGCTCTGGAGTGGTAGGAGGGGGGAAGTGATTTCCAGGCTGTTTGCATCCCAACCCTGCAGGCTCCATACCAGCCCCCCCCCCCAGCAGGGGTTTAGCACCCTGTTCACCCCCCCAATCTGGGTCCTGCCCCCTAGGGAGTGCGGGGCTGCTCCATCTCCTAGGCACCCTCTGCTGCTGAGCCACCTCTCTGGTCGGGATCGCTGAAGCCCCTGCAGTCAGGTTCCCTGGGCTCTGGTGCACAATGCATCCTTAGGGCTTAACCCCTTCCTGCCTGTGCTGTAGCTGTGGGACAGGAGGCAGCTGGGTTATGTCCATGGCCAGCAGCAGCCTGGAGGTGTTAGCTGCCTTTCGACCCTGGCGAGCAAGAAGGTACACGCTGCTTCCAGCCACAGGGGAGCCTGGATGGGGTGCGGGTAGGGAAGGATGAGCTCTGCAAAGACACAGTCTAGGTCATCCCTTCCCCCCCTCTCCCTGCGGCTGGAAGCAGCTCCCGTCCCCTCCCTCCCACATAGGGTGGAAAAGCTGCTGCTGGCCACATTCTGGTGTGAACCCTGGCAGAAATCTGGGGAGGGGGGGTCCTGTGACCCTGTGTGCCCCCCCCATGTGTTGCCTCGGGAAGACACGGCACCAGGTACCAGGAGAGGGTGGAGAGCGCCAGGCAGGGAGGGGTCAGGTCAGTCAGTCATCCCTCCGTGTGACAGAGGTGTACGGGAGTGTTTGTCACCTCTCCTCGTGTGAACCCTAAAGCCTTGATAAGAAGGTAAATAAAAATAATCCAACTACACAGTATTTCTTTTTAACAGGGGCTCAGCCAATTTGATGTTAATTTGAATGTTTGTACTGCACAGTTCTGATTGATTGCCATGAACTCGCTTGAATATGAGTTATTTTACCAGGTGTCCCATATTCAGCACAGGGAAATATGGTCACCCTACTCAGGGGTGTGGTTTTTTTCACACCCCGGAGCAACATAAGTTATACGAACAAAAGGGCTAGTGTAGACAGTCCCTGTCCTGATCAGCTTTTAATCCAGATGGGCAAAACATTTTACAGATGCACAGAGAGATTAAATGACATGCCCAATGTCCCGCAGGAAGTCAGCGGCCGACCCAGACATTCTGAGGCTTAGTCTAGCAAGACCACAAGACCATCCATTCTTTAATGGGCTGTCTGCTGGTCCCCCTCATTAAAGACAATTCTTTTATATTAGGTTTCTTATTCATTTGTTTATGTGCTGGTTTAAACAGTGTGAACTGAAGCCATTCAGATATATTGCTTCAATTACAAGGAGGTTAGGGGGTAGCAAACCACATGACACAGGCCACCTGCAAGTCAATAAAATCCTTTCAGAAATCAGATATTACAATATGCTCTCACTACTGTCTCACAAAAATATTTCAGCTCCACTACGCCCAAGTACATGGCGGTATTAAAATGTGTCTATTAATTATATTTAGATAATGTAATTAAATGATGCTTACAGAGAGTTAGAAAGTTAGTTTCAGGGTGACAGGCTTGTTTGAGTGCACATGAGAATTAAATCGACTACATTAGTGCCAAATAGCAAGAGAGAAACTGAATCCTTGTCACTTCTCATTTTAGTTATATTGAAACTGAGGGCAGCTGCAAAAGCTAAGGCATGAGATGGCTCAGTCCTATGGTAACAGGCGGCATCACTTCTGTTCAACGGCTCCAGAAAAAAAAGGCAGATACTTCATATTTCAGAGGGAACCCATGTTAATACTTATTTTTAAGCACCCCACAAACTTTGTTGTGTGGGCTAGTGGTGAAAGCAGATGACTGGAGTTGGGGCTTCTAGGTTCTATTGTTGACTCTGCCACTAACTCACTGGGAAAGTTAGTCAACCTCGGTGCCTCAGTTTCCCCATTGCAAAATTTAAGACCCTCTGCCTCCCATGTATTTTGAGACCCTTAATACTGTTATGCTGAAAGGTGCTAATGGCTGCCTGTACAGGGGTGGTCTTAGATCCAAAGACAATCACAGACCACATTACAGTCACTCCCTTTCAGGTTCAACCGAAGGAGAAATCAAGCCTGTTTATGTGGTGAAAGGAATTGCAGACATTGAAGGGCAGGGATGGCACAAAGCAATAGGCCACATGGCAGATCAGAGCGAGGCCATGCTGACAAAGGGGGTTTCCCTGGTTACAAACAGAGGGGCAAGGATATCAGTTGCAGGCTCTATGTGTTGGAGGCTGAAAAGCTGGGAAAAAGAGTTGTGAGTGTGACCTTGAGAGGAAGGAGAGGGACAGGGCTTCTGTGGCACGGAGCTCAGATGTGGGGATGTCAAAGTGAGGAAACGGCCTGCTGCTGTTTGTTTCTCCAATGTTCAGGGAAGCAGTAGTTTTTTACATTTTTTAATAAACAAACAAGATTACAGGAACAGACCTGGCTCATGTCACCAATTTCTCATCCTAATCGAAACAACCCTGCAAAGCCCACATTTTAGCTCACTGCTTGGGCCAGAACCGGCAACAATATTAGTAAGACTTAGCAGTTACATATGGCAATTTTCCTCTTCTAATCATTTTACAAACCTCAACATTTCATTCTTCCAGCCTCTATAAATTAACCAAGTATTATTCCCATGCTACAGCCGAGAAGGAGGAAACAGGTAAGTTATATGATTTGTCCCAGGCCATGCACTGATTCATTACCAGAGCCCAGGATCACAACTCAGGAACTCCTGTGCTCAGACTGAACAGACAGCACCTCTCACCCTAAATTCCAGATTGCACAAAATATTTTTTGACCAGTTCTACCTATGGTTATACCAACACCAATTCCCTTCTATAGCCACTAGGGGGTTCATTACACACCACCTTCAGTAGAAATGAGTGTAGTTCATGGAGAACAGCGTACCTCATATTGGGAGACTCTCCTGCTGGATTCAGAGTGGTAGCTGTGTTAGTCTGTATCAGCAAAAAGAACGAGGAGTACTTGTGGCACCTTAGAGACTAACACATTTATTTGAGTATAAGCTTTCGTGGGCTAGAACTCACTTCATCGGATGCATGCAGTGGAAAATACAGTAGGAAGCTATATATACACAGAGAACATGAAACAATGGGTGTTGCCATACCAACTACAATAAGAGTAACTAATTAAGGTGGGCTATTATCAACAGGAGAAGAAAAACTTTTGTAGTGATAATCAGGATGGCCCATTTCCAACAGTTGACAAGAAGGTGTGAGTAACAGTAGGGGAAAAATTAGCATGGGGAAATAGTTTTTACTTTGTGTAATGACCCATCCACTCCCAGTCTTTATTCAAGCCTAATTTAAAGGTGTCCAGTTTGCAAATTAATTCCAGTTTTGCAGTTTCTTGTTGGAGTCTGTTTTCCAAGTTTTTTTGTTGGAATATTCTGACTTTGAGGTCTGTAATTGAATGACCAGGGAGGTTGACTGACTACAAGCCTGATTATCACTACAAAAGTTTTTCTTCTCCTGCTGTTTTTCTTCTCCACTTTAATTGATTACTCTCGTTACAGTTGGTATGGCAACACCCATTTTATCATGTTCTCTGTGTATATATATCTTCCTACTGTATTTTTCACTGCATGCATCCGATGAAGTGGGTTTTAGCCCACGAAAGCTTATGCTCAAATAAATTTGTTAATCTCTAAGGTGCCACAAGTACTCCTCGCTCTTTCTCCTGCTAGAGAGCATCTAACCTCCTATCAGGATGCTCAAGCAAGTCCAGAGGAAACTAAAACACCAACTCAGCTCGCCCCTGGTTACTCTCTTCCACAAGTGACCCTGCAGCTTTTCCCATGCCCCTAGGCTGGCAATATCTCCCTGTGACCATATGCACTGCACAGCCTTGCTCTCCCTTCTCAAGAATCATTTCGCTCAGTTTCCCTTCCAGCACTGACCTCCACACTTGAGTCCTTACCTTTGGCTGGACTTCACTTCTCCAAGCCAACATACTGTATTGCCCTGCTGCAACGAACCAAGAAGATGTGCATGTAACTAAAACATCTCATTATCCGTTGCTGTTGTCACCATCTGTCTGGGTGGTGCTTGCACTCTCCCCTGCCAGCCATGGGAATGAAAGACTGAGTTCAGGCCCATTTTTCTTTTAAAGGGAAACAGGAAGCCTGCACCCCGTGCAGTCATTTACACTACTGCCCAGTGGGTGTGAAACACAACCATTGCACCAGTGCACATGACATAATAAAGTGCAGGGTGATGGAGAATCAGCTCTGAAACATTTAACCCTTAGAGAGCTAAGAGCTTGTCTCCACAAGTTTACCAGCAGAGGCTAGACCAGGATATTTATACCACTATGGTTGTACTGTTATACCTCCCCATGCAGATAGTCTTATTCCAGAATAAGAGTACCCTTTCCTGGTGTAGTTTATACTGCTTTCAAAGCAATATAGTCTACACTATAGGGAGTGATGGAGGTGGGCGGAACTTCCTTTTGGTTGTAGGATGGAGGTGGAAGCTGCGCTGGGCGACAGAGTCTAGTCGATGTATTGAAAATGAGTATATTCAGTGTACTCCATCTCTCCAGTGTCACCAGGAGAGCTAAGAGTTAATATGGACTCATCACAAAGTGTGCTACATAAACACATTGGCTGGCAAGTGCTATCAAATGGTAATTCTTTAGATTTGCATAAATATAGGTGAACTCATCTGTCACAGCAGCTTCCTTAGAGTCCGAGAGCCCCGGCACAGCATGTGTGTGAGTGAGAGAGAGTGTGTGTGCATGTTGCTGAATGGCAATGGAGGTAGGAGGATGATCACCAAAAGCTCCTGGATCCTGTAGCTCCAGATTTGTATCCCTAAAATATACTGGTGACATTGGGCAGACAAATATTTCACAAGCACTGAGAGCTGCAGAGCCCAACCATGTGCTCCATAAAAGGATAACAGAGAAGAGGATCTTAGCAGCATTGCTGCAACAACACATCAAAAAGACCACAGCAATGGCTTCTCAGCAAGAGATGTAATCGTTTCTAGAGGTCATGAGGGCTCTTACCCTCCCCATGCTGGCACTTAAAATAATTTGAGAGACAAACTAGCTTTACAGTGGTAGTTTGGCTGCTCTCAGATATGTCTGTGATTGACACATCTCCCATGTCTCTGCCACACCATCATGTATTCCCAGGGCATGTGTTACAAACAATAGTCCTTACACTGCTGAAGGCAAGTACATATTGTCTTCATTTTACAGATGAGGAAAACAGTCCCTGTCCAAGGCTACAATTCGAGGCATGTGAAAACATGCTTTTCAGGATCAGTTCTTGAAAACTGATCCTAGGAACAAGGTTGTGAGGCTTGTGTAGTTGGGACAAAACTTCGAAAAAGTACTGGTAGGAAACACTTCAAAGCTAGGTATGGAAGTGTTTGGCCCTGCCCACACAAGCTTGATGCACCTACATGATCTTTATTGGGAGAAGAGTGTTGTTGTTTTCCTGGACATTCCTTAATCCATTTTACACTCAAGGAAGGCTGATCTTATGGGTAAAGCATTGAGTTGGGACTCAGGAGTGTAGCTAGGCAAAATATTTTGGCTGAAACTCTTTTGGCAAATTTGGCTACATTGAAATATTTTGCAAATTTGTGTAGGTTTTGCCGAATTTTTTTTATCAGAAAACATGCAGTCTATTAATTTCATTGGGTGATTCCTGGTTTTTGAATTGTGTTTATTCACTTTTTCCACCAATTCATGATTTTATAGACCTCTATCGTATCTCCCCTTAGCTGTCTTCTTTTCTAACCCTTTTAGTCTCTCCTCATATGGAAGCCATTCCATACCCTTGATCATCTTTGTTGCCCTTCTCGGAAGCTTTTCCCGTTACACTACATCCTTTTTGAGATGGGGTGATCAGAACTGGACACAGTATTCAAGGTGTGGGCACACAATGGATTTACAATATTTTCTCTCTTATTTTCTATCCCTTTTCCAATAGTTCCTAGCATTCTGTTAGCTGCTGCTGTGCACTGAGTGGAAATTTTCAGAGAACTATCCACAGTGATTCCAAGATCTCTTTCTTGGGAGGTAATTTAAAACTGTCATTGTATATGTACAGTTGGGATTATTTTTTCTAATGTGCATTATTTTGCATTTATGAATGTTGAATTTCATCTGCCATTTTGTTGCCCAGTCACCCAGTTTAGTGAGATCTCTTTGTAACTCTTCACAGTTAGCTTTTGACTTAACTTTCTTGAATAATTTTCTATCATCGGCAACCTTTGTCATTTCACTGTTCATCCCCTTTTCCAGATCATTAATTAATATGTTGAGCAGATCTTCGACAGATTCCACTGTTCACTTATCTCCATTGTGAAAATTGACCATTTATTCCTACCCTTTGTTTCCTGTCTTTTAACCAGTTACTGATCCATGAGAGGCCCTTCCCTTTTATTGCTTGGCTACTTAGTTTCCTTAAGCACCTTTGGTGAGGGACAATGTCAAGGCTTTCTGAAAAATCCTAGTACACTAGATCGACTGGAGCACCCTCATCTACATGCTTGTTGACTTCCTCAAAGAAGTCTAATAGATTGGTGAGGCATGACTTCCCTTTACAAAGCCATGTTGACTCTTTCCCAACAAATCATGTTTATCTATGTGTCTGCTAATTCCATTCTTGCCAATAGATTTTACTAACTTGCCTAGTACTGAAGTTAGGCTTACCAGCCTGTAATTGACAGAATCGCCTTTGGAGCCCTTTTGAAAAATTGGTGTTACATTAACTACTTTCCAATAATCTGATACAGAGGTTGATTTCAGTGGCTGGATCTAGTTCTGCAATTTCATATTTGAATTCCTTCAGAATTCTTGGGTGACCTGAAACAATTTCCCCCCCCTATTTTTCAACTTGCTAGAAAACTGAAAAATCCATTATTTCCCCAGCTGTACTCTAAGAAATCTAGGTTCATTTCCGGACCTTAACACAGACATCCTGTGAGGCCTTGGATAAATCACCTAATCTCTCTGTGCTTCAGTTCCCCATCTTTGAGGACAGAAACATCAGTCCTTCCTGTGTCTGTCTTGCCTATTTGGGCTGTAAACTCCTTGGATTAAGCACTGACTCTTCTATGTGTATATGCAGCACCAAGCACAATTGGGCCTTGTGCTCAGTGGGGGTGTGCAAGGTTATATTAATACAAATTATAATAGGTACAATAACTACACTTCCTGACTTTTAACATCTTCAGGCAAATTTCAGACTCCTCTCCCTCTGCCATGCAGGGGGGCTAATTAGCATAACTCAGATTTGTTTTCCAATCCAGACCAGCTGGTGGACTTTCTACAGTCTAAGAATCTGATAAAACTATGAGTGATTCGTCCCCTGCTGAGCTGGTAGTAGAGCCGTTAATGGAATCTTAGATCAACATGTTTATTTATTTATTCATCAACCTTTAACTGAATGTACTCCTAGGTTTTGGCACTTGCTGGGACCATTCCTAATGGAGTGCTGTTGATGCTGTTTATTAGAAAGTTGTGTAAAGTTCATTCCTGACAGAACTTGGAGATTTTTCTTTTTGATGCATAGACCTGCCCTTCTAGCTCCTGGTGAGAGCAGGAGCCAGAGATTATGGCTGTCCATGTTTTTTTTTTTTTTTTAATTGTGTTAATTTTATGTGGAAAAAATTATAGAGTTAAAATATGATCGTTTGAGATCTAAAATAAAGAGAAAGGGAAACAAAAATTCGGCTAGTGGTGACATTCCACCCCATCCCATCTTCCTTTTTCAGACTGTAGCAAAAAGAAAAGCTGCACAATCTTAAAAATGAGACTATGGGTAGCATGATCATTTCCAACTCCGTCATCTCTCAGACCTTCCCCTAGTTTTTTAACAAGTGTACTGCACATATTCACACAAACACATTTTAGGGATCGTGCCAGCTCTTCACATTAACAATCCCCTTCCTTTGAGAAACAGTTATTTCATGATAGGGGGATTGGAGAGGGCGGAGGGTCCATTTCTCATAATAACAAAGGGGTAGAAAGGAGTTCTTGCTGAAATGATTATTTAATGCCTGCAGCGCTATATTATGCTGTTAATGAGGCTAGAGCCTTTGATAGGTGTCATATGATTATTTTCAATTTGAATAAAATAAATACATTTGTTATTTTGGCAAGTTGACTAAATACAGGACAGACTGTTCAGGAATTCCATACGGGATCTTTAGCAATCTCTGTCTCCTTGCCCACATCTCAGAACCACCCTCACTACTGGCACTAATTGGAACCCTTGTTGGCAGCCCCAGCCCAGAAGGAAAGGATGGAATGGGCATGGAGACCTATGGGTGGTGCCTGCAGGTTTAAGTGTATTGGCAGGGCAGTTTTGGGGGAAGTTTATGTCTATGCTGATGTCCATGCAATGGCTGGTTTCTGGACAGATATTTATTTTGATTTAAATAATAATTAAAAAGACACCTCGATGAGGCTCTAGGCGCCCTAACACTGCAGGCTGTAACGGCTTCTGTCTCTAAGTGTATGTCTACACTGCAATTACACACCTGCGGCTGGCCCATGTCTGCTGACTTGGGCTTGCAGGGCTCAGGCCTGTAAATTTGCAGTGTAGGCATTTGGGCTCAGGCTGGAGCTCGAGCTCTGCGCCCCCATGAGGCGGGAGGGTCCCAGAGCCCAGGTGCCAGCCCCAGCCCAAATGTCCACACTGCAATTTTACCATCCTGCAGCCTGAGCCCGGCACGCCCAAGTCAGCTGACATGGGCCAGCCACAGGTGTGTAATTGTAGTGTAGACATATCCTAAATGGTTTTAAGGGGTAGCCTCATGTTGAGCACAGTACCACATAGAAGGCTCCAGGCTCCTAGCTGTTCAGTCTGGCACCCTGATTACCAGGAAAAACATTTTTAAAGGTAATCACCACCACAACGTGTTTACTTCTCCTTGCTCTTTATTCCTTTGTTAGCTTGTGGCAGAATGCTACATTGTATTGCACCTGCATATTGGTTCCTTACCAGGAAAACCTGCGGCAAAACCAGGATGTTGTTAAAGTACCGAGTAAAGACAACACTGGACGTTTGATTGTATTTAACAAAATTACATAGAGAGATAAAGAGAATTTTCAAAGGTTTGTCAAAGGAGCCAGGCGGCAGCCAGTCCTTGGGATTGCTGTAACTCAGGCTATAACAAGCTTGTCATACTGATGGATTAAAAGTGATGTGCAATTGGAATCTCAGGACTGGGATATTGCTCCTTAGTGATTGCCATGACAATTCGGCTACACTCTAATGAGTTCAATCTGATTACACTCCATATTGGGCACATAGCTCCTGGAATAACTTCAAACTTACACAACAGATACTCACTTAGTAGATAACTCAACTCAAAGTTTTACTTGTTACCAAAATGGTGGGAAAACAGTAACAAAAACCCCAGACCCACACCAAACTCACCCGATTTCAGCTGTTATTAGGAACTCAAAACTCAACTCAGAGTTTGCCAGTTTGCACAAATCTTTCCAAACTGGCTTCCTGTTTTGTATTTTCCCATTATTTATGTAAAATTCATAATTGTGTAGGGGTTCAGCACGAATGAGAGTGAAATTCACCTTAGAGGTGGTTCCTGTAGGTGTAAGCGCATTGGCAGGACAGTTTGGGGGGAAGCTGGCACTACTGATGTCCATGCTATACCTGGCTTCTGGTTACATATTTATTTTATTTATTTTGATTTCAATAACCAAACAGACATCTATCCAAGGCTCTAGACACCCTATCACACCATTTACAACACCATTACATCTCAGCACCATTAAAACAATCCGTTTGTTCAGTTTGTTGGTTTTCATTACTTTTTGCTTTGAGATTTTAGGTTCCTTCCTACCCAAATTCTGAAGCAAAGTTCTGGGGATGGGAGTGAACCTTTCCTGAATGAAACGTAGGGAACTGTTTGCGGCAGCCCCTGACAAGAAAAATTGCTGAGTTTTGCACAGCTCAGCTTACTACAGACGAGTTGTGCGTCAAGTAGCTTTTGGCACATGATATTCAGTGAAAACATTCCTTCTAACAAGGAACAAGTTTTAGAGCAAAGGAATCTCCTGCTACTTCATCTGATAACATGGAAGGTCCTCACCTGTGTGTTGGGGTCTGTCCATGAAGACGGCAGCTGACAACTTCTGTTTGGGACATCTGGAAATATTAAGACTGATGTCACCTTTCTTTTTGTAAAGATTGATTTACATGTTCAAGGGTAGTGCTAGGGTTGAAAGTTAATCCTTGATTTTTCCATGCCTCCGTCTCAGCCACCCAGGATGGGCCTTTGGCATCCAAGAAACACAAGGCAAAAGGACCTTCAGATTGAAGGAGGATCCAAACGCAGTTTGGTGCTCCAGGTGAAAGTAGTGGCTACCTCTAATAGCACTAAAGCCACTTCAGACTCCCTCCAAGCCAACTGCTTGCCCCTCTACTGAGCAATGATTGCAAACTCTAGCCGTGAATAGTATGAGATGGAGCATAGTCTAGTGGTTTAAGTACTGACCCAATAGAAAGGGATTTCTGCATTCCAATCCCAGATTAATGCTGATGCCTTCTCTGGCATTAATCAAGCCATGTACTGCTTATTCCATAGGTCTACTTAGCTACCAGTGGGGATGACTAGTTTTATATACATAATTATTGTAGTGCCTAGGAATCGTAAACACAGATCAGTGCCCCATTGTTGTCAGATAAATAACAAAGAAGACAGTCCCTGTTCCAGAGATCTTGAAATGCTGTTAATTAAAATAATTAAATGGTAATTAAAGGGATTGTAATTAAAATAGTTAATGTAATAAAGTGTTGGCATCTAAGGCTATGTACACACTATAATCCAAGGTGTGATTGCAGTTTGGGTAGACATACCTGTGCTAAAAGAACAGGAGTACTTGTGGCACCTTAGAGACTAACAAATTTATTAGAGCATAAGCTTTCGTGGACCACAGCCCCCTTCTTCGGATGCATCCGAAGAAGTGGGCTGTAGTCCACGAAAGCTTATGCTCTAATATATTTGTTAGTCTCTAAGGTGCCACAAGTACTCCTGTTCTTTTTGCGGATACAGACTAACACGGCTGCTACTCTGATACCTGTGCTGGCATGCCTAAAACAGCGGTGGAGATGTAGTGACAAGGGTCTTAGCACAGGCTGGCCAAGCTTGCTGGGATCCTGGCTACCTACTGAAGCCTCTGCCACAGCAGCTACACTGCTGTTTTTAGATGTGGGAATGCAGGTAAAACTAGCATGGGTTTGTTTACCCGAGTTGCAATTGCATCTTGGATTGCAGGGTGGACACATCTGCAATGAGTCTCCAAATTCACCAGAATACATGCACAAGCCACCTGGATGGAGATGTATAGGCCACCCACTTATCTGACTAATTGTCCCATGCAAAACATTAAAAAAAATATGTTGGCAGCCAGGCATAGTCCCTGGCCCAAGGGGCTTGTGGGAGCACACACTTTTTATATAAATGAATCTGTTAATTCGGAGTATCTCCTAAGGAATCATCTGTTTCACCCACGTGCATAGTGATGTGCTCACAGTGGTCATGCTTGGAGGAGGGTCTGCCAAAAAGGCCTTTGCAAAAATGGCCAAGGTCTGCAACTAGCAGGGAGAACAGTGAAAGCAGATCACTTCCTGCCTCAGTTTCCCTTTCAATGTAAAATGGGGGTAATAGTTATCTACCCTTCAGATGTGTTGTGGCTATTAGTTAATGTATGCACAGAGCTTTGACAATATAAATCTCTCTCCACTGTTATTAACATCACCAGGCTGCATTTGGCAGAGGGCAATATAACATACCTGAAGGATCTCTGATGTTCCATCCCTTAGAGGACAGTGTTATCCAGATACACAAACACAGCATATTATTATAGGAATTACTGCAAGTATGTTTTGATTGCTGCCTTTGGAAGGAGTCATGGTTATCTTTATATGGAGATGGGTAAATTGTTCTCGAGCCATTTCTCCAAGCCATTAGGTACTATATAAAATCAGGAATAGGGAGAATAATCAGGCTGAAGATTGAAATATGGAAGATTCAAACCATGTCGCTCTTCTGGTTTTATGAATAATAAGGATGGTAGCTCCTCTTTGCCAGATCAAAAAGTGCATGACCATCATCTCCCCAAACGCTCCACGGTGCTGGACTTTCATATTCCCCATCTTGTGCATTGGGAGTATTAAACCCAGCATGAGCCCAGCGTGAAAATCCTTTTGCAAAAGGGAGTTATAAATATGTAACTATTTTTGAAAGGAATCAGACCCTTCATGTATATTTCATAAAGAGTCACTAGTATCTAATTTCTTCCATCTAAATAACCCTAATTACGCTTCAATGCAATCTAAATTAATACAGACTCATTTTCAGTTAATTTCCAGTGCCCCATTGTTGGTATGTAAGACATACCACCACATACAAGAGACAAATAGCCTAACAAAACAGTAAAAGTCTAGGTTACCTTTTTATAGTAATCCTTCCGTGCAAATAGACCAGTTGGAGGTTTTGCATTTTTGCTGTTATTTCCACCAAATATCACACTATAAATACCTTTGACATAAAGTACATTTGTCTATGAAGCAAACAAATGTGTAATCAAAGGCTGGTGTGATAGAAAGGACACACTATATTGTTTATAAAGAACACAATATATGAAGTAGAGCACCAACATTAGGATGGAAATATAACAATACCAGATACCATCTAGCTTCATGCAGTAGTTGCATCATCATGATATAGCTGCTCCATGTACAGAAATCTTAGAATCAGAGAAATGTAGATCTGGGAGGAATCTCAAGAGGTCCTCAAGTCCAGCTCCCTGTGCTGAGACTGGACCAAGTAAACCTAGACCATCCCTGACAGGTGTTTGTCCAACTTGTTCTTAAAAACCTCCAGTGATGGAGATTCCACAACCTCCTCTGGAAGCCTATTCTAGTGCTTAACTACCTTTATAGTTAGAAAAGTGTGCCTAATGTCTAACCCAGGGGTAGTCAACCTATGGCACGTGTGCCAAACGTGGCACATGAGCTGATTTTCAGTGGCACTCACACTGCCCGGGTCCTGGCCACCTGTCCGGGGGACTCTGCATTTTAATTTAATTGTAAATGAAGCTTCTTAAACATTTTAAAAACTTATTTACTTTACATACAACAATAGTTTAGTTATATATTATAGACTTATAGAAAGAGACCTTCTAAAAATGTTAAAATGTATTACTGGCACGCGAAACCTTAAATTAGAGTGAATAAATGAAGACTCGGCACACCACTTCTGAAAGATTGCCGACCCCTGGTCTAACCTAAATCTCCCTTGTTGCAAACTAAGCTGATTACTTCTTGTCCTATCTTCAGTGGACAAGGAGAACAATTGATCACCTGCCTCTTTATAATAGCCCTTAACATATTTGAAGACTGTCATCAGGTCCCCCATCAGTCTTCTTTTCACAGACTAAACATACCCAGTTTTTTAAACCTCTCCTTATAGGTCAGGTTTTCTGAACCTGTTATTGTTTTTGTTGCTCTCATCTGGACACTTTCCAATTTGACCACATTTTTCTTAAAGTGTGGCACCAAGAATTGGATGCAGTACTCCAGCTGAGGCCTCACCAGTCCAGAATTGAGAGGGACAATTACTTCCCATGTACAGGATGTCCTACGTATGACACTCTTGTTAATACACCCCAGAATGGTTTTAGCCTTTTTCATAACTGCATCACATTATTTAATTTGTGATCTATTATAACCCCCAGATCCTTTTCAGCAGTACTACACCTAGCTAATTATTTCCCATTTTGTAGTTGTGCATTTGAGTTTTCCTTCCTAAGTGAAGTACTTTGCACTTGTCTTTATTGAAATTCATCTTTTTTATTTCAGACCAATTCTCCAATTTGTCAAGGTCATTTTGAATTCTAATTCTGTCCTCCAACATGCTTGCAATCCTTCCAAGCTTGGTGTCACCTGCACATTTTAAAAGCATATTCTTCACTCCATTGTCCAAGTCATTAATGAAAATATTGAATAGTACTGGACTCGGGACTGACCCCTGGTGGGCCCTACCAAATATGCCCTTCCAGTTTCACAGAGAACTATTGATAACTGCCCTTTGAGTGTGGTCTTTCAACCAGTTATGAACCCACTTTAAAGTAATTTAATTTAGACTACGTTCCCCTAGTTTACTTATGAGAACATCACGTGGGACAGTGTCAAAAGCCTTACTCAAACCAAGATATATCGTCTACTTCTTACCCCCCTGTCCATTAGGCCAGTAATCCTGTCAATGAAGGAAATTTGGTTGGTTTGGCATAATTTATTCTTGACAAATTCCAGCTGGCTATTCATTATAACCCTATTATCTGCTAGGTACTTATAAACTGATTGTTTAATAATTTGTTCCAGTGTTTTTCCAGGTATCGAAGTTAGACTGACTGGGCTATAATTCCCCAGGTCCTCTTTGTTCCCCTTTTCAAAGACAGGTACTATGTTTGCCCATCTCCAGTCCTCTGGGACCTCTCCTGTCCTTCCCATATTCTGAAGAGAAATGTTAGTGGTTCCAAGATTGCTCTAGCTAATTCCTGAAGTACTCTAGGATGAATTTCGTCAGGCCCTGCCAACTTGAATTCATCTACCTTATCTAAATATTCTTTAACCTTTAACCTGTCAATCTTATTGACATCAACAGAGTTCCAACTGTGGAGTGGCTGTATTGGTTACAGAATTGAACTGTATACAATTTGGCTGCTACAGGGAGCATAATTAGATGTGGGGCTTCTAAACAAGAAGATACCAAAGCATAATTCAAAAGCACCCCGCATTTTGAAGAGTGCCAGTCTTTTAATCCCAAAGCTGCCTATGTCCCACACAAATTTGTTGTCTTCCTCTCTTACTGTTGAAAATTACCTACATGAGAAAAAAAGAATAATGAAACTGAGACTATAAAAAGAATGATTCCCACAACATTTCAAGTTTTTTTTCTGCATGAATAAATGTTTATGTCCCTCAGGGATTGGCAGGTTGAGAGCTATGTGCCAAGGCAAGTAGATGGCTAGAAACACATAAGCAAGATAGAAAGATTTATGATATGTTTAATTCACTTGACTCTCCTGAATTCTGATGTGTTCTTAAGACTAGTACCAGAACTGGAGATTTTTTCGGCAGAAAATGTCAGAGACTTAAACACAAACTACCTTTGTAGATATTGCCATGATAGGCAACGAAGAAAATTGAACTTGTTCATATGCAGTGAAGAAAAGTATTAAGAAAAACCATGGCCAAGCACAAGAACAAAAGGAATCAAACAGAAGATGGCAGAGTGGCTCTTAAAACCAAGAGATGAAAGTTGCAATCCACTGACTTTCCCTCCCCCAAAATCAACACCAATATGTTATTTCATTATCTGTTACTGAATTCTAATGTCTCCCATCTGCATAAGACAGAGATGGTAAAATAATGCAAACAAAATTCTGATACTATTGATAGAAATTTTGAAATGAATTTATTTCAGCCACGTTTCCACCTATTTTGTGTATGGTTTCTGCAAATATTCAAGTGATCGAAATTTGCACTCTGTGAACATTTGAATCCCTGAAACAGAGTCTCATGGGCAAGTATTCATACAAAAAATGAGTATATGCTCTTCTGATCAGAGTTCAGAAACAACACCATGTGATGTAAGTGACCAACCACAACTGATTAATAGAGCTCGTAAAAGCGCACTGAAACCTTTGGGCCTCCAATGAGTTTGTACATTCTCTGTCAGATGTGCACACAAAGGGAAACCACAAAACCTAGTGGATTTCTTGATTCCCCATACACAGAAAAATAGAGAATCATGTCCACCTCAAATTTACAGACATGTAGTCCCAAGTTCCAATACAATTGCAGAATCATGTCTTTTGATATGGGATTGTGAGGGAGCAGCAGCCTGCCAGCCAGTGCAGCCACTTGAGGAAAGTAAGGGCTCTCCTCCAAGGGGAGGCTGCAAATAAGCCCCAGCAGTTGGGGCTACTGGACTAGCAGGGCCATGCCCCAAACTGAAGAGTCTGGTAGGAAGCATCCCAGGGAAGTAGATCTTGACTCCCTGCCGGGAGGGAGACCCCATCTCCCCTGTTTTGGGGTTGATATACACAGTTGGGACCTGGTAGAGAGGGAGGGTCTAGGTCCCCCTACTACCCCTTCTGGCCTTACAGACACAAAGACCAGTGATCTAGCCATTAGGCTGCCTGGCCACAGAAGACCCTATCACAGGGATATTGTATGTGTTGTGCATTTTTTTTTGTTCTTTGGTACAAATCTTATTCAGTGTTCTATGTGATTGTTCCTTTCTCTTTGTTTGGTTGACATTTTTTCTTGCTTCTATATGAACAGTGCCTGTTCCTTTCCCCGCCATCTTTTTCAGTGTGAATTGCAGCTCTCATTAACTTTTCTTTTCTGTCCTTCTCTCCTCTAAATACCACCCTCTTTCTTCCTCTCTCCCTTAATTCCCCCTCTTCTTTGCTCCCCATCACTGACAAGCTTACTATTCTCCTTCTGGTATCACTCTATGCTATGGACTCCTCCATTTTTTTTTATGGCTTAGTTATTATTTGCCAATGACTCTTCCTCAACCTGATCAGTTTAGGGCTGGAGGGAGCAGCATTAGAGATGTAAGGGCAGGTCAGGCCTTGTCTACATTGAAGATCTCTCTGCTTAACTTGTCTTTGCAGTGTTGCTAAAGGCAGAAAACAAATATTTGTGCGTTTTTCCTCCTGCTTTTCTTTGATGAAAAATTACTTAGAGATGAGTAGAACATGCCCTATTTATTGATTTATCTAGAAAGAACAGCATCTTTGAATGCAAGCGAAACATCAGCTAAAAATATATGTCATTGATCAGATTTTCACAGTACAGCCAGGAGACATTGCAACAATGCTTTATTCACAAATATACAGGTGGGGAAATCATAAACTATTTTACAAGAGCAACTCATTAAAACTTCCAGTCTTCTTTATAGTAGATCAGTAATCATTTTAAATCATTCACCTTTTTATTAGCAAATTATATCACTATTATGATATAATCAATCTGGAATGGATTGTATTTATATAAAAACAGCTTTTAGAAAGTAAATTCATAGCTCCCCACAGTGTCTTTCTGTATGAAATTATTGTGAAATTAGTGGTATGAGCTTTCAGTTCCAATCCACATCATTAATCAAATGCTGCAAATGGGTCTCCTAAGGATGCCTTCTCAGGTTGTAAAAAGACACAAGAAATCCTGCTTACTTTTCTTCAGCAAGGGCTCACCGAAAACTAGGTAGAAATGAACGAACCTGGATAACATATGAGCCAAGCTGAATGTCTGTCCATAATCAAAGAAAACTTGTTTTTAGAAGAGGTCAGGGGACCTGGAAAAAGTTTGATTACCAACGTTCCTCCTATCATCATTTACCCAAACTCTCTACATTTCAAGATTTTGGCAGAAAAACATGACCTGAAATACCGCACAAAGCTCTATGTTCCAATAGCATTTCTAGACCAGCAGGAATTAGGAAATTACAGAAATTGTTATGAACTTGACTAGCAAGAGAGAAGGCTTTTCTACTCTCTGTAGGGTCTTGTACCCCCTTCATCACTGTAGTATCTCAGCACCTTCCAGTAGTGCTTTAAACAACGTGACAGACACCTGTCATAAGAACATAACATAACATAAGAATGGCCCTTCTCGGTCAGACCAAAGGTCCATCTAGCCCAGTATCCTGTCTTCTGACAATGGCCAGTGCCAGATGCCCCAGAGGGAATGAACAGAACAGGTAATCATCAAGTGATCCATCCCCTGTCGCTCATTTTCAATTTCTGGCAAACAGAGGCTAGGGACACCAATCCTGCCCATCCTGGCTAATAGCCATTGAGGGACCTATCCTCCATGAATTTATCTAGTTCTTTTTTGAACCCTGTTATGGTCTTGGCCTTCACAACATCCTCTGGCAAGGAGTTCCACAAGCTGACTGTGCGTTGTGTGAAGAAATACTTCCTTTTCTTTGTTTTAAACCTGCTGCCTATTAATTTTATTTGGTGACCCCTAGTTCTTGTGTTATGAGAAGTAGTAACAACACTTCCTTATCTACTTTCTCTACACCAGTCATGATTTTATAGACCTCAATCATATCAATCTCCCCTTAGTCATCTCTTTTTCCAAGCTGAAAAGTCCCAGTCTTATTAATCTCTCCTCATGCGGAAGCCATTTCATACCCCTAATAGTTTTAGTTGTCCTTTTCTGAACCTTTTCCAATTCCAATATATCTTTTTTGAGATCGGGCGACCACATCTGCACACGGTATTCAAAATGTGGGCATACCATGGATTTATAGAGAGGCCACATTATATTTTCTGTCCTATTATCTATCCCTTTCTTAATTATTCCCAGCATTCTGTTCGCTTTTTTGACTGCCGCTGCACATTGAGTGGATGTTTTCAGAGAACTATCCACAATGACTCCAAGATCTTTTTCTTGAGTGGTAACAGCTAATTTATACCCCATCATTGCATATGTATAGTTGGGATTAGGCTTTCCAATGTGCATTACTTTGCATTTATCAACATTAAATTTCATCTGCCATTTTGTTGACCAGTCACCCAGTTTTGAGAGATCTTTTTGTAGCTCTTTGCAGTCTGCCTGAGTCTTAAATATCTTTAGTAATTTTGTATCATCTGCAAATTTTGCCACCTCACTGTTTACCCCTTTTTCCAGATCATTTATGAATATGTTGAATAGGACTGGTCCCAGTACAGACTCCTGGGGGACACCACTATTTCCCTCTCACCATTCTGAAAACTGACCATTTATATTTACCCTTTGTTTCCTATCTTTTAACCAGTTACCAATTCATGAGAGAACCTTCCCTCTTATGCCATGGCAGCTTACTTTGCATAAGAGCCTTTGGTGAGGGATGTTGTCAAAGGCTTTCTGAAAATCGAAGTACACTATATTCACTGGATCCCCTTGGTCCACGTGCTTATTGACCCCCTCAAAGAATTCTAGTAAATTGGTGAGGCATGATTTCCCTTTACTAAAACCATGTTGACTCTTCCTCAACAAATTATGTTAATCTATGTGTGGTTTCTTTTCTTTTCTCTCTCATCCTATTTAATTATTTATTCACAGTAGAACAGCTTCAGAAGGAGAGACTGAGAGAGACCCTTATCGGAATGTCCCATGCAGTGGGTAGGGCAGTCTCCTGCAATGTGGGAGATCGAAGTGAGACTCGCTTCTCCACATCAGATGAGATAGGGTGCGGGAAGGGAAGGAGGGGAGAATTGGACTGGGGTCTCCCACTTCCCAGCTGAATACCCTAACAATGGGGCTTATAAGCAAGGCACCACCACCTTCTCCACGGAGCTGGAATACAGGAGCAGTTGCCCTGAACAGTGACAAGGATGATGTGCCCGCAATGGACTCTGTTGCTGAGAGGACGTATTATGGTGTTCTGTACTAGTTGCAGTTACCTACGGGCTGAGAGGGGGTGACGACCATGCTCCCTTTTTCAAGGGCTAGATGGGAGGAGTCTCTTGAACCCTTTTGCTACTATAACGTGAGGTTGTGGTAGGGAAAAGGTTGAGATCCACTGCCCTACTGCATGCAAGGCTTCTGTTATTTTCAGACAAAGCCATATTTCAGACCACACCCAGATTTAATCAGATCCACCTGCAGACCCAGATGAACAACTTTGTTCTTTTTCTGCCAAAAGCACTTCCAGACAGCAGGAACGTACTAGCTCCCACAGAACTTTCAGCCTCGCCTAGGTGCTACACTTTGAGATGTTTAATCTTTTAGCCTATGGAGTAACATCTAATTCTCTAGACAGCTCTGTTTCTGCTGAATCCTTAAATTATTTGTAAACAGGCTAGCAACAGTTCCAAGATTACAATTATCAATGGATAAGCTTGGTTAACAAGTCTGGTGCAGCTCCATGTATGACATTTTATGCAAACTATTCAATATACTAATTTTCAAGATCTGCATATAACTGGCTGCAAACAAATTGGGTGAATTTAGTCCTCATGCAGCATTGGCGAATGAGGTTTTTTTTAAATCTACAGAGGCGCAGTCGGCCAAGCTTCACACACTCACTGCCCAGCCAGCATGGCTGAACCCTGGTCTGTGGGAGAGCTTCCCAGAGGGAATTCACACAGGCAGGCAAAGCCTATACATTGTCACTGGCTGACAGAGCCATTCGTGAGCTAGCACTGGAATGATGGATTCTTGTGTTCTGTTCTTGGAGCAGATCATGGTCTCATGGTTAGAGACAGTCAGAGCCAAGGATAACCACAACCCTGTTTGGGTTATCTACAGGGATAAAACCTGGGATCTCTGGACCCAAAAACATGAATTTTTACCACTTGAGCTAAAGGACAGGGGGCCAGATTTGTAAAGGTATGTAGGCACTTAAAGATGCAGATGGTGCCTAACTCCTGTTGATTTCAGTGAGGCTAGGTCTTTAGGTGTTTTTGAAAATCCCACTAGGCACCTAAATTACTTTAAAATCTGGCCCAAGGCAAATTGCATGGAGATAGTAGCATATTTCTAAACCTCTATATGTGGTGTATATTTTCATCGATTCAAAGGCCAGAAGGGATCATTATGATCATGTAGTCTGAACTCCTGCATAACACAGGAAATTACAGCACTTCCATAGAACTTCCCCAAAATAATTCCTAGAGCATACAATGGGAGTTAGGCACCTAACCTGTTTAGGTGTTTTGTAAATCCTAGCCCCCATCTACATCTTTAGGCACCCACAGCCTTTGAAAACGTGGGCTTTAGCCATTAGAAGCAGACAAAGACACAGGGTCAGCATGGGTTAGACAAGAACTTAATTTGGCCTTTTTCGTCTAAAAGTCCATTTGGCAAAGCGGATGAGACCTGGGTCTATCGTATTAGCAACTTTAGTTCTATTTCCAACTCCGCCTACACTTACCTTGTCCAACCTCTCAGGCTTGGTTTATGCTTAAAAGTTAGGTTGACATAGATACAATGCTCAGGGGTGTTAAAAATTCACACCGCGAGTGCTGTAGCTATGCCAACCTAACCCCCAGTGTAGACGTGGCTAGTCTGACGGAAGAATGTTTGTCTCGACCTAGCTACCGCCACTTACCTACAGAGACAGACAAACCCCTCCCTGTCACTGTAGGATGCATTTACACTATAGTGCTACTGCAGCAGAACTATGGCTCCGTAGCTGTGCTGCTGTCATGTAGGTGTGACCTAAGTTACCTTATCTGTTGAATGATAGTTGCTTCTTCTGAGGTAGGGATAAGAGCTTGAGTTAATCATGATTGTGAAGTACCCAAAAAGGTTAAGAGGAGTTGGGATTAGAACTCTTGGGTTGTAGTTAAGTGCACCTTCCCCTAGGCCAGTGGTTCCCAAACTTGGGACACCGCTTGTGCAGGGAAAGCCCCTGGCAGGCTGGGCCAGTTTGTTTACCTGCCCCGTCCGCAGGTTCGTCCGATCGCGGCTCCCACTGGCCACGGTTCGCTACTCCAGGCCAAGGGGAGCTGCTGGAAGCGGCAGCCAGTACGTCCCTCGGCCTGCGCCGCTTCCAGCAGCCCCATTGGCCTGGAGCAGTGAACTGCGGCCAGTGGGAGCCGCGATCGGCCAGACCTGCGGACATGGTTGGTAAACAAACCGGCCCGGCCCGCCAGGGGCTTTCCCTACACAAGCGGCGACCCCAGTTTGAGAAACACTGCCCTAGGCTAACGGACCTTGTGTAGGGCCAAGTCTCTCTGATTGTCCCTATTATTGGAATTTAGTGTACAATTCTGTTGATGAACAGAATCCAGCTAATTTTTGCCACGGATGCCAGCAGGGAGGATTCTGAAACACATAGAGAATCACTATGTTGACTAAAAAGGTGCCATTTACACTTTTCAGAGTGAAATGTTTGTCTCTAAAAATTTGTTTAGCTGAAGTGCGTAACTGCCTTTAGATTACATTAGGCCACAGGCCAAGCAAGAGATACAAGGTATGTCTACACTGCAATGCAAGCCTAGGATTGGTAGAACTCAAGTCAGCTGATCGTATATTAGAGAACCGAAGGCTTGAGCGCCTACACTGATTGTTAACCCTACGTTAAGAATTTTCTAACCCAGGCCAGAAGCTAGGGCTCTGGCATCCACATAGAAGCACGGAGACCCAAGTCAAACCAACCATATCCCAGACTCCTTAGTGCCCTCCAGAATATAGCCAGTCCAGCCCTTTGACCATGGTGCACTGTGGAAAAACTTGACTGTCCACTCTACATGTTACAGGGAGTTTGAACAGCCTGCCAACAGAGCCTGCTGAGCACTCATTTTGGTCTGTGTGCTCCCAGCTATAAGTGAGCAACATGGAGGAGGCATCTTTTCACAAACTTCTCTTGTTGCTTTCGCTCCTGTCTCAGGAAATGGACAGAGCTTCCGTGAAACGCCGGTGGACATTTCAGCGTTGTTTTCTGACCCACCACAGACACCTGACAGAGCTTAGGATGGAGCAGCTTGTCCTGACACTCCTGCATAAAGACACACATACAGGAGGTCACCCCTGCCGGTTTAGAAGTGGATTGCTATATCAATCTGGAAGCTGACTATCCCAGATTGCTACAGGTCCGTTACCAACCATTTTGGTGCTGAAAAGTCAATTGTGGGTAAAATGGTGGTGGAGGTTTGAGGCAATCAGGTGTGTGGTTTATCTCATGGTGATGGGCATAAAAGATATTCTAGGCGTAATTGCTGTTTTGATAGAATGCAGTTTCCTAACTGCACCTGGGCTATTGCTGGGACTCATGTGCCTCTAGGATGCCCTCCTCAAGGAGCACGAGTACATAATCTGCAAAGGGTACCACTCCTTTGTTATGCAGGCCCTTGTGGACCACAGAGGGCAATTTATGAATGTCAGTGTGGGTTACTTTTTCACCACTGGGGAATTTATATTCCTGGACATACTGGGATGCTATTCCCACCACACAACAGTGTCATAAATGGTGTTACTGTCCCCACTGTTATTCTGGGGGACCCTGCATGCCCCCTTTTGCCTTGGTTTATGAAACTGTACCCTGATTTCAAAGACCCTGGTAAAAGGTAGTTTAATTACACTTTCAGCAAGTGTACAATGGTTGCTGAATGTGCTTTTGGCAATTTAAACCTGTTGGAGATGCTTAAAGACCCATTGGAATGCCAGTATCAGCAATGCTGCCTGCATTCCTGTGCTCTTCACAATCTTTGTGAAGCCAGAGGTGAGCCATTTCCCCCTGAATGAACCCCTGGCAGTGAGGGACCATTGAATCAGTACACTCAGCCAGAAAGTGCAGCTACCATGGCTGGAGGTGGATGCATCAGGCAGTAGAAGTCAGGGCTGCTTTGTGCTCCCACATCACATACTTGCATAGTCCAATGGAAGAGGGATTTTTATGAATATGCTTGTGTGGCGGCGGGGATGAGACTCATTGATTGTGGGGTGTTTCACTGCTTGGGGAAGAAATGAGGAGTTGATTGCCATGCAATGTTCTTATGAAGGACACAACCACTTATCAAATGGTGTGAGGGTTGACGCACAGTGTGGATTGATGTAAAGAAGTGATTGAAGTGTGGATCGATGAGGATACCTGTATTGAGGAATAGTGTTTGCATACTAATTCCTAATTGTCCTTGATCATGTGTTTACCTTCATTATTTTAAATACATATTGGATGATGTGATGCAATGATAGCAATAAACTTTCTTGATTAAAAAAAAAAAAGCATTATTTTATAAACATTAAACTTTTGCCTGGCAGGCCAGCTGCCATTACCACACCAACACGCCGGGAACAACAGAATGGTAACAACAACAAAACCAAAGCGCCTGAAGAATTGCAAACAGTGAAACCATGTATACGACAGAATCCCCTACCACTGCATGGCCCGTGATCCCTCTTTGTCCTTTCCCTTCTTTCTCTATATGCTGTGCACTTGGCGCTGGGGGAGGGGGCTGGAGGCATCCACAGGGGAGGAGGGTCAATAGGAGGGCTGTATGGGGCAAAGTTGCCTTACCCAGCCTGCTCCTGCTACCTTTTGAACATAAACCAGAAAATGAATCTGAATGTCAGTCTCATTTGCACAACTGAGGAAGTTGTGATACAAAGGTTTTGTCCTTTTACCTGTGATTCTCCATAGTTCAACAGTGAAAATGTATCGCATCTAAGGCTTGTGGTGCTAAAGTTTCCAATAATCATGTGTAACCCCCAAGGAGCTTACCTAGATTCCTGGGGCTCTGAGTACTGGCAGCAAAAGGATTTCTGAGCCAGGAGTGGTGGGGGAGGCAGCCACCCAGGTTTCTGGGTTCCCTAAGCTGGGAGCCAGGCGGGTGCAGCCCGGCTGGGAGCAGGAAGCCAGGTCACCTGGGCTCTGGCTGCCCGGCTTTCTTGTCAAGTTCAGGGCCAACAGCTGATGTAAATAACTCAGTGTCTACACAGACACTGCGTTGCCCTAACTACACTGACGCAAGCCCTATGCCACTCGTGGAAGTGGAGTTATTTTGTCGGTGTAGTAGGGCACTTACATTGTCAGGACAAGGCTATAGTGTGTACACTGACATAATTAGGTCCACGTAAGCTGTAGGTGCAGACCAGGCCTTAGCATCACTCTTCACTGTGGAGGATATGGGGGAGAGCTCCACATCTGAGCCATTCTTTCTAGGTGACAAATCTGAGGACCTGTCCCAAATTGAGGTGTCAATAGAGGAGATTTTGGAACAAACTGATTAATTAAACAGTATTAACTCACCAGGACCAGATGGTTTCCATCCAAGAGTCCCGAAGGAACTCAAATATGAAACTACAAAACTACTAACTGTGATATGTCAGCTATTGCTTAAATCAGACTCTGTACCAGACTGGAGGTTAATGCTGATTCTTAAAAAAGGCTCCAGAGGTGATCCCGGCAATTATAGGCTGTAAGCCTAACTTCAGCATCAGGCAAATTGCTTGAAACTGTAATAAAGAACAGAATTATCAGACACATTGATATGTGACGAAGACTCAACATGGCTTTTGTAGAGGGAAAACTTGTCTCAATCTATTAGAATTCTTTGAGGGAGTCAACAAGCATGTGGACAAGGATGATCCAGTTGATATAGTGTATTTGGATTTTCAGAAAGTCTTTGACAAGGTCCCTCACCAAAGGCTCTTAAACAAAGTAAGCTATTGTGGAATAAGAAGGAAGGTCCTCTCCTGGATCAGTAACTGGTTAAAAGGTAGGAAAGAAAGGGTAGGAATAAATGGTCATTTTTCACGCTGGAAAGAGGTAAATAGTGAGGTGCCCCAAGGGTCTGTACTGTGACCTGTGCTATTCAACATATTCATTAGTAATCTGGAAAAGGGGGTGAACACTGAGGTGGCAAAGCATGCTGATGATACTAAATTATTCAAAATAGTTAACTCCTTGCAGTCTGCTTTGGCCTTACAGAGGGATCTCACAAAACTTGGTGACTGGGCAACAAAATAACAATGTTGAATTTCATCTGCCAAATGCAAATTACTGTACATTGGAAAAAATAATCCAAACTATACATACAAAATGATGGAGTCTAGATCAGGTGTTACCAGTCAAGAAGGAAATCTTGGAGTCACCATGGATGGTTCTCTGAAACATCTGCTCAATGTGAAGCAGCAGCCAAAAAAAAAAAAAAAAATACCCGCTAACAAAATGTTAGAAACCATTAGGAAACGGATAGATAATAAAACAAAAAATATCATAATGCCACTATATAAATATCCATGGTACTCCCACACCTTGTGTACTGAATACAGTGCTGATCACTGTATCTCAAAAAAGATATATTAGTATTGGAAAAGGTGCAGTAAAGGACAATGAAAATGATTAGAGTTATGAAACAAATTTCATATGAGAAGAGATTAAAAAGACTGGGACTGTTTGGCTTAGAAAAGAGATGACTAAGTGGGGATATGATGGAGGTCTATAAAACCCTGAATGGTGTGGAGAAAGTGAATAGGGAAGTATTATTTACTTCTTCACATAACACAAAAACTGGGGTCACCCAATGAAATTAATAGGCAGCAGGATTAAAACAAAGTAAAATATTTCTTCATACAACGCACAGTCTACCTGTGGAACTTGTTACCCTGGGATGTTGTGAAGGCCAAAAGTATAACTGGGTTCCAAAAAAGAATTAGATAAGTTCATGGAGGATAGCTCCATCAACAGCTATTAACCAAAATGGTCAGGGACACAACCTCATGCTCTGGGTGTCCCTAAACTTCCAATTGCTGGAAGCTGGAACAGGATGACAAGGGATGGCTCATTTGAAATTGCCCTGTTCTATTCCTTCCCTGTGAAGCATCTGGCTCTGGCCACTATCAGAGACAGGATACTGGACTAGATGGAACATTGGCCTGACCCAGTATGACCATTCTTATGTGCTAAGCCCTGATTGCATTACTTAGCTGAGTAGTTCTACTGGACTATCCTCCTCCAAAATTTGACTTCTTCCACAGTGCTACAAGAGGCAATTAATAATTATAATAAGTAAAAAAATTATTGAGCCAATGTATTTTCTCCTCTGAGTATCCCACTTCTCCTTGTTTTCTCTATGTGTATCTTTCAGACTGTCTTTGAATGTCCTGTACAGGTACACTGATGGTCTTAATAAATAATTCAACAGATACTTATATGACTGCAAATCATAAATAATTCATAATTGATCAAGCCAGGCCTTAAAAACCTCTAAGGATGGAGATTGCACCACCTCCCTAGGTAACCCATTCCAGTGCTTCACCACCCTCCTAGTGAAATAGTTTTTCCTAATATCCAACCTAGACCTCCTCCACTGCAACTTCAGACCATTGCTCCTTGTTCTGTCATCTGCCACCACTGAGACCAGCCGAGTTCCATCCTCTTTGGAACCCTCCTTCAGGTAGTTGAACGCTGCTATCAAATCCCCCCTCATGCTTCTCTTCTGCAGACTAAACAAGTCCAGTTCCCTCAGCCTCTCGTCATAAGTCACATGCCCCAGCCCCCTAATAATTTTCGTTGCCCTCCACTGGACTCTCTCCAATTTGTCCACATCCTTTCTGTAGTGGGGGGAGGGCGCCCCAAAACTGGATGCAATACTCCAGATGTAGCCTCACTAGTGCCGAATAGAGGGGAATAATCACTTCCCTCGATCTTCTGGCAAGGCTCCTACTAATGCAGCCCAATATGCTGTTAGCCTTCTTGGCAACAAGGGCACACTGCTGACTCATATCCAGTTTCTCATCCACTTTAATCCCCAGGTCCTTTTCTGCAGAACTGCTGCTTAGCCAGTCAGTCTCCAGCCTGTAGTGGTGCATGGGATTCTTCCATCCTAAGTGCAGGACTCTGCACTTGTCCTTGTTGAACCTCATCAGATTTCTTTTGGCCCAATCCTCCAATTTGTCTAGGTCACTCTGGACCCGATCCCTACCCTCCAGCATATCTACCTCTCCCCACAGGTTAGTGTCATCTGTGAACTTGCTGAGGGTGCAATCCATCCCATCATCCAAATCATTAATGAAGACCCAGGACCGACCCCTGGGGCACTCCGCTTGATACTGACTGCCAACTAGGCATCGAGCCATTGATCACTACCCGTTGAGCCCGAAAATCTAGCCATCTTTCTATCCACCTTATAGTCCATTCATCCAATCCATACTTGTTTAACTTGCTGGCAAGAATACTGTGGGAGATCGTATCAAAAGCTTTGCTAAAATCAAGATATATCACATCCATTGCTTTCCCCATATCCACAGAGCCAGTTATCTCATCATAGAAGGCAATCAGGTTGGTCAGGCATGACTTGCCCTTGGTGAATCCATGTTGACCGTTTGTGATCACCTTCCTCTGCTCCAAGTGCTTTAAAATGGTTTCCTTGAGGATCTGCTCAACACAGGTCCATGCTGTGTTGATATTTTCCATGCTGTGTTGATATTTCCCCTTAATTTTCTGTTTAAACTTTTCATATCTACACTGCAATGTAATCCTTGGGTTAGTAGAACACGAGTTAGCAGATCCTGGATTTTTTAACCTAAGGCCTTAGCATGTACACTCATTTGTAACCTAGGTTAGGAAGTGTTGAACCCTGGGTCCAAACTTGGGCTTCAGCATCTATACTGCATTATATGGGCCTAAGCCCAACCTCTATATCCCAGACTTCCAAGTGCCCTCCCAAAATATGGCTGCTCTAGCCCTTTGTTCATGATGCAGGCTTGGAAAACTTGACTTTCCACCAAACTTGACTGTCTAGAAGACAAAGAAAGTTGGTCAGTGGGCTACTTTGGTGGCCTTTCAGAGCACGAGTCCAGTGCGGCTGCATCTACATTGCAAAGCAATTGGGCTTGAACTCTGGGTCCCAGCTTGACTCGGGTTCAGACCTTCCACCCTGTGGGGTCCTGGAACCCTGGGTTTAAGCCCAGGTTAGTCCAATTTGTGTATAGATGAAAGGTGGTTTAGGCTTAAACTTGAGTTTGAACTCTGGGCTTATGCTGCAGTGTAGACATACCCTTCATTTTCAGTATATATTTTTTGTAATTCTAGGATTGTGGTTTTTTAAAAGAAGTATTTAGATTGAAATGAACAAAAATGATCTAACAGTCTCCCTACTGCGTTTCCCCTTCCATCATCATTATAAACTCAATTGGTGAGAATTTCGTTCCATTGTAATATGAAGTTACAGCCTGTGACTGAGTTAAGTCAAGAACATATGAAGTTAAATTCCTCAGTCTCTCTAAAGGAAGCCAGGCAAGACAGCACAGTAATGGATCTATCACTATCCATCTGACACCTACGCTCCTGTTCTTTTTGCTTGCTCTTGTTCCCACACTGTGCCTCCTATAACCAGGCCATTGTTAGAGTGGTGCATGCAAATGCATTAGTCAGTCACCATTGTGCTATGTTCAATTATTCATTTAATGTGAAAAAGTGACACTGAGCAAAACCAGATCGCTTTTCTTCTCAACAGACAAGCCCTGCTACAAGAGTTAACAGGGCTTCAATTGATGCATTTGATAGGAGAGGGATTACAAAATGTGCTGAAATTCGGTACTCGTGTACCTGACATTCTGTACACACACGCCTATGGGGAGCCCCTACAAGTGAGCTGCTTTAATTGTAAACTCTCTGGGGCAGCGGCCATCTTTCTGTACAGCACCTAGCACAAGGGGTTTCTGTTCCATGACTGGGGCTCCTAGAAGCCACTCCAATACAAATAATGAATAGGCCTTATAAATATTCACTGATATATACGTACATGGAAAGGGGAAGGAGTAGCGGAGCCACATGTCGGCTATGCAGCATATCCCAAATGAGTACCAGTCTAGCCTTTACACCACACAGTCACATGCTCTGCATAAGCCACATATTATGTCAGAAAAATCTATTTAGAAGTGTTTTAGGGAGTTCTGAAAATCTAGCTTGACCTTATACAGCCAGATGCCTTAGTATCATGAGTCCAACTATATAGACCTTGGAAACAGAGAATATATTTAAGGTTGTAAAACCAGAAGGGGCACCCATCTTATGCTCTAGGCACCACTGACAGTTAGTTAAACAAATACAATTTGCATAAGCAGAAGAGAGCCTGCATCAGCGGCACAAGGTATAAGAAAAACGAAGTAAACCAAATATAACAACAACCCTTTAAACATTTCACTAACTATATTTCTCATACACAGTAATAATAGCTATTATATACTATTTGTATTACAGTTGCATCCCAAGATCCCAATCCACATTAGAATCCCATGGCAGTAATGCTAAGCACATACGTAAGTGGTTGCAGGATCGGAGCCTTATAGTCAGATCCAAAACGCATTCAAACTACTGGAAAGGCCCTTGGTTCAGGCACTAGATAGAGACAAGATGTGACAAGTACAAAGGGGAAGAGAGGAAAAAACAAGGGTGACACTAACAGGACATGAGGTTTCATATATTTTAAGCAAAGCCTTGATCTTGTAATTAATTATGCACAAGATCATCCCTGTGCCCATGTGAAGCCCAACTGAAGTTAATGGGGCTCCATATGGGCTCACCTCTGCCCCCACAATTGAAAACTGCAGTTTTCTCTAAGCACTGTCTCTAAACTAAAGAAACCACCACAAATCGATAGCAATATGGCAACTCCCTCTTTGGTGGAAAACCACCAGACTAGCTCCTATCTTAAAAATATTCCCAAGTCTCTCAGAAACACTGCACTGCAGGCTACAATGGGCCATATTCTCACAAGCACCAGTGTAGATTGAGAGTAACTCCAAAGACATCAGTGCAGTTGCTCTGGGTTTACATCAGCATAACCTGGAGCAGAATTTGAATCAGTAATTCAAATAGTGGGCCAGATTGGTGCAGCTATGTTGACTTCAACACACTTTGCCTTTTTACACCAGTAGAAAATTTGGCCCGGTATCTCACACACTGACAAAACTCAGTAACTCAGACACCATAGAATTCAGCTTTACCAAAACTATAGCAAATATGTCACAAATAAATTATACTTTAGACAAAATTCATCAATGTTCACGCAGCTTTTATACAGGAAAAAAATCACTACAGACTTCAAAAAATCTGTACCTTCCAGAAACCCTTAATGGAAATGTAATATGTACACCAAAATGTTTACTCTTTGAGTTTAAAAAAATTGCTTCTGTGATGCAGAAATCTTTAATGGAAATGTATATTATACACAGAACTATTTACTGTTTCATTTAAATAACTGTTTCTCCACTGCAGAACTCTTTAATGGAAATGTACTGTACACACAGAGCTATTTACTAGTTTATAGAAAAATATAAATCTTTTCTGTCCCATCCCCCTCAAGTTCCTATGTAATGAACAATGTTTGAGACATAGATTTTACAAGACCTTTCCTTATGCAGAATTTTTTAAGGAATACCACTTTGTGAAAAAAGTGTTAATAATGTTGACACAGAACAGCCCTATAACATTTCATTCCACAGGAAAACTGAAAGAAATTATAAAGGCTAGCAAAATCCTTCAGTCCAACCATACCAGTGTGCTGGTCTTGGGAGGGGGCGGGGTGTGTGCCACTGTCCGGTTGCAAAGCTCTGGCCAGCACCAACATCAGATGCCCAAGTGTCACATGACAGCAACCTGAAGGCAGCTGATCTGGAGACGGGAGAGCCAGGGTCCGGGGAAGGACCTTGAATGGGACTGTTTGTACCAGGTGGAAAATATATGCACGGAGCAGGAAGTAGCCACCTCAGTAGGAAGCAGCTTTAGAAAAGGCCAGGCTGTGGGACTTGGGTTTGAAAAGGAACTGAAAAGTGTGTGGGAAGATTTGTACTGAGCGGAACTGTTCTGTTTTGTTAATAAACCAGACTCCAAGAAGGGAATGTATCACAGAATCATAGAATATCAGGGTTGGAAGGGACCTCGGGAGGTCATCTAGTCCAACCCCCTGCTCAAAGCAGGACCAATCCCCAACTAAATCATCCCATGTACTTTAACTATGTGAGTCTATGTGCATTCTCTGGGGAGCTGAGAAGCAAAAACTGAGGCAGCAGTCACCGGACCAGCCAGGCTAAGCTCATCCCCTCCCACCATTCATATTCAGCAAAGCACTGTGGGACATAAGCACATGCCTAAGTCAATGGGACTGAAGCATGTGCTTAAAGTTAATTATGTGCATAATTGCTTTGCTGAACTGTGGCCTATATACTCGTACTCATACTGAATACTACCTTATTCTGCAAGGAGGTCCCCTGAAGTCTGAGACATCTTGAAGAGTAAGGTGCTATTCTCTGTGAGCAATGATATCAGGCTCTGGCCCAAGTTAAACGTTGACTGGCTCGGAGGCTATAGAACTAAAGCTAGGCCTCTCCAGGAAAACGTTTTTCTCATCAGATGTGTCAAAGTGAGCGTGATCTTCGATATTGTTGGAGAGAGTGGCGTCCCCACTTCCTGGCAGTGCTGGGGAAATCAACAGTTTTTTTATGTGCACTAGAAACAGCCAAACCACCGTTAACTTCTAAATTCAAAAGACTGTACAAACCAGTCTCAGCTGGTGCAGAATGCCTGGCTGCGACAGTGAGTTGCGGGATAAATTCATACACAAAAAAGGCTGATGTGAAACAGGTAAAGGTTGTTTCACACATAGCACACGCTTGACACAAAAACAAGGAAATGGAGTCAAGCCACCTCTACACAGTGTCACCGGCCACACACCATAACCGTTGTCTGCCCCCTAGGGCACCAGCTTCCCAGCATCCTTTTTACCAAGCTTTTTCCCAAACACCCCTGGCCTTGCCCTTTACCACACCATCCCTTCCCAACACTTTTGCGTATGAATGTTTGGCATAACATTAGGCCGTTTGTTAAAAGGGTGTCTGAAGGCTCCATAAAAGGAAGAAGGATGGTTTAATAGTAAGAGTGTTAGCTCGTGACTTTAGACAGTTCCCTGATTTGCTACAGACTTCCTGTAGGCCCTTCGACAAATCACTTAGTGTCTCTCTGCCTCAGTTCTCCATCTATAAATATGGATAATGGCACCTCCCTGCCTTACAGGGCTGTTGTGAAGATAACTCTATTAAAGACTGTGCTTGAATACTGAAATGGGTGGGGGCACCCTATAGGTAGGTACCTTAGATCAGGGGTTCCCAAACTTTATTGCATCACAACCCCCTTCTGTGAACAAAAATTACATGACCCCAGGATGGGGGAGCGAAGCCTGAGACCCTCCATCCCAGGTGAGAGAGCCAAAGCCAAACCCTGAACCTCACCGCTTTGGGTGAGGTGGGGTGGGGCAAAGCCGAAGCCCCAGGCAGGGGGCCTTTAACCTGAGCCCCACTGCCCAGGGCTGAAGCCCTCAGGGTTCAGCTTCAGCCCAGGGCAGTGGGGCTTGGGCTTTGGCCCCAGACCCCAGCAAGTCTAAGCCAGCCCTGGCGACCCCATTAAAACAGGGTCACGACCAATGTTCCCTCTAAGCTGCGCAGCCACGCAAGTCAATCAAGTGCTGCGCAGTTGATTAGTAGAGCTGCGCACATCCGGTGACTTGTGTTTAGGTGTCCCTCCCCCTCGCTGCTCTGCTGCTGCGCTGCTCCTGCTCTCTGCCTTTGAGTCCAGCTGCTCCCAGGACCCTCCTGCTTGCTGTGCAAGCACATACACGCTGTCTTTCCCCCTCCTGCCACAACTCCCCCACCCATGTATCCCATCTCGCAGAGCGGGGCAGGAGGGACAGGGCTCGGGAGTTCGATGTGGCTGCTGCAGTCTGAACAAGCCTTCAGACTGGTGAGTGCTGCTGTGGTTAAAGAGACAGCACATGGCCTCTCATAAACTTCCCCAGCAGCCAGCACACACACAATCTGTCTCTGTCTCTCACACACATACATACACACTGTCTCTGTCTCACACGCACACAGTCTCACACACCCATACTGTCTCTCACACACCTATACACAACACACACACACAATTTGTCTCTTTCACACTGTGATCTCCGAACACATACTTGTGTTTTGTTGTTGTTACTTCTTGAAATGCACATATATTCTCTGTAATTTTATTCTTTCAAAGTGTGTTATTTTAGTTTTTTGAATGGTCTCTGCATTTCGTAATTTTATTTCTCTCTTATGCTCAAATTTAATTCTTTGAGTAGTGAGTTCTAAAATGCCTAACCTGTCCTGGCTGGAGTAATTATCCCTATGGTAACTTTTTAAAAAAAAAAAAATATATTATATCTAGTTTTTTTTGTTTCTACTGGCGGTGCACATCCGCACATTACCTCGATATCGGTGCACATAACAAAATTCATTCCGCACATGGATGGAAAAAATTAGAGGGCACATTGGGCGCGACCCACTTTGGGGTCCTGACCCACAGTTTGAGAACCGTTGCCTTAGATAGCTAGCATTGTTAGGGAGGCTATTGTGTGGCTGATAGTATATTTTAGTTGGAGCAGTATTTGGGCGGAAGAAGTGCATTTTTAGTTGGCTTAGTTTTCATTGCCTTGTTTTGTGGCTTTGTGTCAAGTATGTTATGTGTGTAGCAACCATAACTGTTTCAAAATGGATCAGAATAGGGCCCTCTAATAGCAGGGAAGAGACATGGCAGAGGTGAGGGGAGCACGAGACAAAATGAAAGCAATCTGTATAACAGGATGTTTTCCCTGTCAGTAACTGTTGTAACTCTTACTCTATGGAAATGTACAGGAGGTGAAGGATTGAAAGCCTGTCCTCTTGAGTGATGGCCCTTGGAGCAGCAGGGTGAAGAGAAGGGCAGGATCGCCAGCTGAATCTTTATGACTGAAACATCATGATTGCTGCTGTTGCTGTGGTTGAAAGGGAAACTGGAAAAAGGAGGGTTTAAGCTTCTGTGGTGACTATAATAATGTTTCATTGAGTATGCTCAGTAACCTAAACCTCTCTTCAAAACCTTTCCTCAGCAAGCGTTACAGTAAAACAGAACTGTTTGGAATTGCTTTAGAGCACGGTGACAAATCCCAGCACCACAGATGTAATCGATTTGTCTTGGGTTTGAGGAGCATATTACTTGAGTCTAACTGGAAAAGCTTCATTTATAGTGCCAAGTACACAGCACAGCTATGTAAGAAACTAGCCAGTAGTAGGCAATTGCTGGTAGAATGATTTAGATAGCCTCTTTAGTTCGGTGAGAGTGAAGTACAAAATGAATGTGAGAGACTGGTCAGCATGTTAAATGTGTATTACATTGCAAGTAGTTTGTAGACAGGGTACTATTTTTTAGGGAGGGTGAGGGAGAATTTAATAAATACAAATAGAATACAAATATGTATTGTTTTTAAGTGGCTAGTTGAAATGGACAGCACTCTCCTGTCTAGTGAGTTTATGAAGCGCCATTTGTTTCGTTCTCACCTCACCAGCACCGTTCAAACTTCAGGTAATATTATTTCCACCAGTCTAAACTGAAACATACCATTGTTTGCCATCTGGACAGGTTTACTATGGAGACACCAGGTTTTTCTATATTCATCTAGGTTTGTGTTATAGACACAACACCAAAAAAAAAATAAAAAATAAAAAATAAAATTGGTACTGGACAGTGGAACCAGTCCATTTGTTTTTTAACCTGAAAGTTAAGAGGGAGCAAGAAGGGGGCCATTCTCATGGTTTTATCACGAGTCTTGTGATGACTGGTGTTTTCCTTCAAGCCCCAGCTCCAAGGAGCCATGTGAATATGTGAGAAACTCAACTTTTTTTTTTTTTAAATTAAGTTTATAACCTTTATGGTTGCAGAGGAAAACATAAAAATGTGAACTCGCGGCACCCTAAAGGCTCAAAAATATGAAACAAATAAAAAGACCCCAAAATGTAGTATTTAAAAAAAAAACTTGTGCTTTTTAAACTAGTCACATGATGGGGGGAACTCATAATTTTTGTCCATTCTCCAGCACTGTGTTCCCCCTCCTAGTGCTCTTTGTTATCTTGTCTCCCCTGCAATATGATCTGGGTCCCCCACCCTTTCCCAAATTTTGGCAGGGACACTGTTGCAGAGTGGGAGGAGGAAATATGGTAGGATCTGTGTCTCCTCTCCCAGTGTAGCTTTGTCAGCTGCAGCAACCAAGGAACAGTCAGGCCCAAAAGGAGCTGTGGGGTGGGGAAACAGAGAATGGTTTGGTCCAGAGGGTATTAAATGGAGATTAACAGCAGCAGTCAGACATAGTTGGGGGGAGGAGGGAGAACCCTTTTCATTTTTCCTCCCTGGCCATAGAATAAGGAAAGTTGAGAGGACATGACTGAGGGGAAAAAGGTGTGTGTTTGCATGTGGCTGCACTGATGGTATGTATCAGAACATGAGTGGAGAGAAAGGGCCTAATCCTGTACTCTGTGCACATACCAAGTCTTGTTGAAGTCAGTACTCTCAGATACCATGTTGATGGGGACATTAGAAATATCTGGCTCTCTTTTGATATATATAGATAAGAGTGGGCTCACAATGTTTAACTGAGCCCACAACACTCTGCCACCCTGTAGTAGCTACTAAACTGCCCTACAGTTGATCTGTAGAGGTAAGAAAAGGAAGTGATGTTCGCAGGGGGAGAAATCAATTAAACTGCATGAATGAATAATATTTTCCATACAAAATCTTAATTCAGAACAATATGTTTTCCTGAACAGATGTTCACACATTCAGTCAGCCAGCTTTTATGCAGATCACCTGATTTAAATATGAGTACTGTAATCATTTTGCACACTTTTTTATTGTCTTGTTAATTGTATCCGAGACATTTAGGGCGAGATTTCTATGGCAGACGTAGGTGCTTAAAGTGGCAGTTGGGTGCCTATGTCCAACATTTAGATACCACTGGCATTCGCAAAACCCCTGTTCAGCTGCCGCCTAAGTCCGCGGGTGCCTACATTTCTACTGTTAAAGTCCCCAAGGTGCCTACATTTCAGCAGCTGGGCATAAGCGGCTTAAATCCTATACCACGCAGAAGCTCAGTGCCTGACTCACAACTAAGCCCCAGTGGGATTCACAAACTAGGTGTTCTTCACTTCCTGTCTTGCCATGATCCAGTAGACATGCTCAGAGCACATCTAAACCTACACAAAGTGATGGGAACCATAGTCTCTTTCACCCCTGGTTAGAGACATTACCCAGCCTGTAGAAGCCCTAGGTTCAAATCCCTGATGTGAGGCTGAGATTTGAACTTAAGTCTCCTATCTCCCAAGAAAGTGCCCTCACCTATGGGGCAATACAGGGCAAGAATTTCTCCTATTGAGACTGTTCCATGTTGTATAAATACTTAAATAGTCATTGGGACAACCAGCATGGGCTATACTGACTCTCTAGCCTAGGGGTCAGAGCCCTCACCAGGGAGGCAGGAGACAGAGCTTCCAACCTCCCTGCTCTAATGAATATTTCATTCTTTATACCTTCCCTCCTCCTTGTTTTTCTTGGAAAAGGACTGACCTGATTAGGTGCCTGATTCCAGGAGAGGGTTCATGGCTGTGAATCTGGAATGGAGGTAGATGCCTTCCTCTGGCTGAGCTATGCAGTGCCTAAGCCCTACTCATGAATTCTCTCCTTAGGGCCTGATTTCCAGAGGTGCTGACCCCAGAGTGCCAGGTGAAGTCTGTAGGCGGTATAAGATTGGTACCGCTGAAAATTAAGTCTAAAGTTTATCTGCACACCAGGAAAGGTCACTTAATTTCTCTGTTCCTATCCAGTCTGATACATTTGTGCATTCAAACGTTAGTAACATCCCTAGAACTGCCTGCAAATAATTCCAAAGGGAAAGTTCTGCAGTCAAATTCTAATAGACGATTACCTGTAACAACATATTGTATATTTGTCACTTCTCCAAAATATAAGGCATATTTTTCTAGCTGGTAAAATGACTTCAGACTGTTACAGTGAAACAAAATGTTTGCAAACTTGACACTATGGATTTCTATTTTACTCTGGGAAACTGCATTATTATCACATCATATCAGAGCAAAGCAGGTTGTAAGCAACCACTCAGAGGAGCAACAACAATCAGATGTTTCAGGAAAGTGGTTTCTAATAAGGGTGAAGCAGGATTGTGTTGAATAGGTCCAATTGTGATTTCAATTAAGCTGGTTTTACACCAGTGTAACCTAATTATCTTCAAATGAGTTGCTCCTGATTTTCCATGGGTTTGAATTAGATCAGAATTAAGTTCAACCTATTTGCGGCTATTTAAGTCAGGAGGTTACTTAATACAGATATGGTCTTGTACAGGTTTCATTATACTCCAGTGTTTTGATAATCTGTATAATTTGTTAAACCATTGCCCTTGTTTATAACAGGTAGTGTCTCGTCACTGAAGAGATGTAAGCAGCAGAACTGATTGCAATTTTCATTTGAGCCTGTTCTCTGCTGTCTTGGGGCATCATTTACAGCGGTGCAAGTCAGTGGTAGCATTTTACACCCATTTTGCCCTGGTATAAATTAATACACAAAGTGCTAGGCAGTGGAGAATCAGGCCCATTGATTTTCTTGGCGCTGTTTCAGATTTATGCTGGTGCAAATGCGATCATAACAAATACCTATTGACTTTTGTGATCCAATAACATGATGTCTTTAGGCCTGAATCTCCTCTTACACTGGCTTTACACCACGGTGTCTCTACTGAGTTCAGGGTAGTTACTCCTGATTGAAGCCAGTGTAGAAAGAGAAGAATCATGCCTCTTGTCATGGCTAATGAGCCATTGCAAACTCTTCCTAGAAATTTACTAGCCCAGGCAAAAAAATCCATTTGCTCACCCTTCCCATAAAGATGATTGATAATGAAGATGATGATGTAAAGACTAATCATATTTTATAGCCCTTGTCACAAAAAATTACTCACTGGGGAATGGTAATGTAGGGGTCAGAGCCTCACCTGGGGTAAATTGGTGTAGGTACACTGAAGTGTTGAGGTTCGGGCCCATATAATTTAGTACAGCAAGGCTAATATCTTTCGGGAAAGACTCTTTTTCTGCCTAGGAGAAGGAAGATTTTATTCTTTCTCAATAAGAGTTCAAGGCAATTCACAGCTGATTCCATGATATTTTTCATGTGGTAATTAATAATAACAATATAATTGTTGTGAACATAGTGGCTTTTATCCTAAAGGACTTAAAACATACACATACAGCACCATCGGAGAGAGCGCTGTACCCACATAGCACACATCATGTTGCTAAAGAACAGGTCCATGGGAGGTTTAATATCTAGGCAGAGCAAACTTAGCCAGGTCTACATTACAGACTAAGTCGATATAACTTACACCACACAGAGGTATGAAAAGCCCCCCCCCCCAAAGAGACACAAGTTTTGCACTGTCCACACCAGTGCTGTCAGCAGGAGATGCTCTCCCACCGATATAGCTTCTGCTTCTTGCCGAGGTGGAGTAATTATGCTGATGGGAGAGTGCTCTCCCGTTGGCATAGCTCGTCTTCACCAGATGTGCTACAGTGCAGGTGCACAGATGTAGAACTGTAGTGTAGACTTGCCCAGAGTCTCAGTTTTAAGGTGTTATCTGGGGGCCTGTCTACATGGCAAATTAGAGCATGGCAAGCCAGGGTGCGAATCTACAGTGCACCAGCTTCCTGCATACTGACTTGCTTTGTAGACAAGCCCTTAAAGACCCTCATCCTAAACCATATGGGACTCTGTTTCTCTCTCTCAGATGCAAATAGAACAAATTGCAAGCACTATGATGGACCCCACAGCAAGTACAAAGGTTAAAACTTTTTGAAATGTAGATGTGTTGTTTCATTAGCATGTCTAGTGAAGAAGGGATCCTGTCTGCTGGGAGAATATTATTTTCTAATCTGAGTTTGTTTATTATCATTCCTTCCAATTATTAACAAGATTAGCTTAATTATTTAATGAAAGAGCTGATCCCTCAACCTTGTGAAACATGTGTGCAGTGCATTTTTTGGTGACTTCAGTGTGTATGATAAAGGGAAATAACTGTTCACTTAATGACCTTCCCATGTGAGTCTTAGGGTTGGTCTACACTTACAAGTTAGGTTGACATAGTTCCATTGATTGGGGTGTGAAAAGACCACACCCGTTGTGACATTGCACCCCATAATGCTTTATGGGAATATGCTTATGAATGTATATATGACATAACTGGAATATGTTTTATGCTACATATGCCATGTAACATATCTCTGTAAAGGTTATGATCTACTGAATATATTTATCCTATTTGTATGCATGTATCATTTTTGTATTCGAAGTTATGAATATTGCCTGTGTACTTGTTTGAGTTTAAGCAGCCTTAGTAAAGCATTTGGTCAGCTTCTCGAGAAAGGAATGTGCAAATTAAGTGCCCAATCAAGAAACATTTAGCTGACAATGGATCTTGGAAGACTCCAATCCACATAAGAAGTCTTCCTGGAGACATTCAAGATAGCATGTGGACAATGGCTGCTATCTGTAAGAACTGAGTCATGCATGGACATGTGACTTGCCCATGTGACTCCAAAACTACATTGTGGAGCTGGATTTTGCATAGGAGAGATGAGGGGGTCTCCACCTACAAGAGAAAGTCTATTTAGGCTAGGGTGACCAGATAGCAAGTGTAAAAAATCGGGACGGGGATGGGGGGTAATAGGTGCCTATATAAGAAAAAGCCCCCAAAATCGGGACTGTCCCTATAAAATCAGGACATCTGGTCACCCTAATTTAAGCCCATGAGAGACCCCTCCATTTTGTCTTTAGCTAGCTCAAGAGATAGCCTCTCCACCCCCAAAGGATACCTGAAAGAAACTGGAACAAAGGACAATAACCACGGGGGTGTGAGTGATTGCTGGACCCAGACTAGAGGGAGGCTAGTCTGTAAAAGAAGCCTCCTGGAACATCTCAGAGGGTGAGATCATCTGTAATCACTCTCTTACTGTATTAAGTTTAGACTTGCATGTTTTATTTTACTTTGTTTGGTAGTTTACTTTGTTCAGTCTGTTTTTACTTGGAACACTTAAATCCTACTATTTGTATTTAATAAAATCACTTTTTACTTATTAATTAACCCAGAGTATGTATTAATACCTGGGGGGTGGGGGAAACAGTTGTGCATATCTCTCTATCAGTGTTATAGAGGGCGAACAATTTATGAGTTTACCCTGTATAAGCTTTATACGGGGTAAAATGGATTTATTTGGGGTTTGGACCCCATTGGGAGCTGGGCATCTGAATATTAGGGACAGGAACACTTCATAAGCTGTTTTCAGTTTAGCCTGCAGCTTTTGTGGAACGTTGTTCAGATCTGGGTCTGGGTTTGTAGCAGGCAAACGTGTTGGATTCAAACCAGGCAGTGTTCTGAAGTCCCAAGCTGGCAGGGGAAATGGCTCAGAGGTAGTCTAAGCACATCAGTTGGCGGTGCCCAAGGAGTTTTCTGTGATGCAACCCGTCACACCCGTAACTGACATGGCTCTGCTGATCTAGCCCCCAGTGTAGATGCAGCTATGTCATGGAGGAATGTTTCTGTCAATGTACCTAACTTCGTTCAGGGAGGTGGCATTCCTACAAGGATGGAATAACCCCTTCTGTCAATGTAGGCTGCACCTACACTATTGAATTACATAAAATGGCATACCTATGCTGACTTAGCGATGCCGGTATAGTCTCTCTAATGTAGAGAGTATTTAATATTCATAAAATATTTCCAGGTGGAGATGCGCCCTTAAGAAGAGTGGTGTGTCATCCATAATGCAGAGAAAACTCTCAAGTGACTGATAATGGTACTATACACGTCAAAGCACTTTACAAGCATGAATTAATTAGGCCTTGTAACAATTCCATGAGGTAGGGATCATCATTCTCATATTACAGGTATGGAAACTGAGGCACAGAAAGATTCAATGGTCACAAATAACATTGATGGCAGCTCTGGGAATTCAGCTTAGATTGCCAAACTCTCAATCCCCTGCTTTGACTATAAACCAAACATTTACAGATGGTCAAATGAGTTTGGACACAATTTCTCATCTGTCACTTTTCTTTTTCACAAACCTCCACTCTCCCTGGTTTTAATACTCAAGGAGCTAATAGAGGAGGTATCTGAGCCTCTAGCTATTATCTTTGGAAAGTCATGGGAGACGGGAGAGATTCCAGAAGACTGGAAAAGGGCAAATATAGTGCCCATCTATAAAAAGGGAAATAAAAACAACCCAGGTAACTACAGACCAGTTAGTTTAACTTCTGTGCCAGGGAAGATAATGGAGCAAGTAATTAAGGAAATCATCTGCAAACACTTGGAAGGTGGTAAGGTGATAGGGAACAGCCAGCATGGATTTGTGAAGAACAAATCATGTCAAACCAATCTGATAGCTTTCTTTGATAGGATAACGAGCCTTGTGGATAAGGGTGAAGCGGTGGATGTGGTATACCTAGACTTTAGTAAGGCATTTGATTCGGTCTCGCATGATATTCTTATCGATAAACTAGGCAAATACAAATTAGATGGGGCTACTATAAGGTGGGTGCATAACTGGCTGGATAACCGTACTCAGAGAGTTGTTATTAATGGTTCCCAATCCTGCTGGAAAGGCGTAACGAGTGGGGTACCGCAGGGGTCTGTTTTGGGACCGGCTCTGTTCAATATCTTCATCAACGACTTAGATATTGGCATAGAAAGTACGCTTATTAAGTTTGCGGATGATACCAAACTGGGAGGGATTGCAACTACTTTGGAGGACAGGGTCATAATTCAAAATGATCTGGACAAATTGGAGAAATGGTCTGAGTTAAACAGGATGAAGTTTAACAAAGACAAATGCAAAGTGCTCCACTTAGGAAGGAAAAATCAATTTCACACATACAGAATGGGAAGAGACTGTCTAGGAAGGAGTACGGCAGAAAGGGATCTAGGGGTTATAGTGGACCACAAGCTAAATATGAGTCAACAGTGTGATGCTGTTGCAAAAAAAGCAAACATGATTCTGGGATGCATTAACAGGTGTGTTGTGAGCAAGACACGAGAAGTCATTCTTCCGCTCTACTCTGCTCTGGTTAGGCCTCAGCTGGAGTATTGTGTCCAGTTCTGGGCGCCACATTTTAAAAAAGATGTGGAGAAATTGGAAAGGGTCCAAAGAAGAGCAACAAGAATGATTAAAGGTCTTGAGAACATGACCTATGAAGGAAGGCTGAAAGAACTGGGTTTGTTTAGTTTGGAAAAGAGAAGACTGAGAGGGGACATGATAGCAGTTTTCAGGTATCTAAAAGGGTGTCATAAGGAGGAGGGAGAGAACTTGTTCACCTTAGCCTCTAAGGATAGAACCAGAAACAATGGGTTTAAACTGCAGCAAGGGAGGTCTAGGTTGGACATTAGGAAAAAGTTCCTAACTGTCAGGGTGGTTAAACACTGGAACAAATTGCCTAGGGAGGTTGTGGAATCTCCGTCTCTGGAGATATTTAAGAGTAGGTTAGATAAATGTCTATCAGGGATGGTCTAGACAGTATTTGGTCCTGCCATGCGGGCAGGGGACTGGACTCGATGACCTCTCGAGGTCCCTTCCAGTCCTATAATCTATGAATCTATGAAATCTATGAATCATGATTGGAAGCCCAAATCCCAAACTACCAGCCCTTAAAATTTGTAAGGCTTTGAGCAAAATCAAGGTCTGTTATCAAAGGGGACATGTATTCCCTATCAGAGGGTGTGTGAAGATAGGTGGGGCAGATTGAACAGTGAGCTACTTATTCCTCTGCTAGTCTCACAGCCAACAGACCAGTCTATGGATTGCTAAATTATGGCATAATCCAACTCCTGAAGAAGCCTATGGAAAGACTCCCATTGACTTCAATGGCAGTAGGAAGGGACCCTTACCTCGGATGCTGGGTTCCCCAATAATGGTTATTTGTAGTTCACATAGCTAGCTTTATGCCCAATCAGAGAAGTTGTTCTCCTGGTCTCTCCAGCCCAGCTGTAAGCAAGAGATACTGTAGATTTCCCGAGGAAGACAGTCTGTTCTTATGAGATTTCCAGAACAGTCTGGCAAACCCAAGCTGTGGAGATAAATTTCAGTTAAGCTTCTAACCTTCGGAGTGGCCAGCTGAACTGAAGTGACCTTCTGGGAGCTTCCTATGACTATGCCTAAAGTCAGAGTGTGATTTCACTTTCACAGGGTTGGAGGAACCTCAGTGGAGTGGTCCTGCTGGGATTCTGCAGCTGGGGAAGAAGATTCCTACTTCCTGCCTTCCCACATGGCTCCTGAGTATGCTGGCCTGGTTAGTTGGCACAGGGACTGGGCAGAGGATGTGCCCCAAATGCACAGGATATTCGTACTACAACTCACATTGTGTCTAAGAGCTTAGCAGGTTTGAAACAAGGGGCAAGCATTTATATAAATAATGAGAACACCCAGAGTTATACTAGACAGGCTAAATATTAATGTATAAGGGATCTAAACCCCCTTGCTTTAGGGAATAGAGTCAATCACTTACTGCTTGGGGTTAGTAAGAAACTTCACCTCTGAGCAGTTTATTTCATAATTGTGTATTACGGGTTTTCTTGCACCTTCCTCTGAAGTATCTAGTACTGACCACGGCCAGAGACAGGGCACTGGACCATTGATTTTATCTAGTTTTTGCCATTTTTCTGTTTACAGCTCATTATCTCAGCTGTACAATTTCTCCCCGTCCTCCCCACACCAAGACATCAACCCTCAAAAAAATCTCCAAATTGATGGCTGGATTTAAATAATCAGATTTTGAGTTGCCCAAGTGCCAAAAATAAAACAAAATGCAAAAGCCATGTGGGAAGCTTCTATGGGTGTTTTCTTTCAAATGAACTCAAAGAATATGGCCAAATTGTTATCTTCAAAAATACCTGTAAAAATAAAGACCTGGGTCAAAACGTGGCAGTCATCAGCCCAGAGCAAACATTTCACATCCAGCTGTTAAACCTTTCACACACAAAGACGGAGAAGACAGGGAGAGTTTTTAATGGATACGCTAACACAAGCTTATCTCCAGCATTGTGGATGTGCCACTGTAACATGAGCTACAAGCAGGAGGAACTGTCAATACAAGCCCCAGTGTAATGCATGAGCAGTTTCTGACAGAAGAAAGGGGAAGGTTGGTTGATCCCTACCCATTTCTTTTGAAGACCTATGTTTGATCCTGAGCAATATTCCTACTGCACCACACCTCCTCATTCCTCTCTAGGGATCCTTCTGGAGCTGCAGCACAGAGTGGAGGAGGATACTGCCACTTCATATCTATCTAAGGTCCTTCTATGTGTCCCCCCGCCCTCCATTATCATAGTATCCGAGTGCCTCTCAGTCATTAATGTAATTATCCTCAATGAGGTAGGGATGTATTATCTCTGTTTTCAGTGACAGGAACTGAGGCACAGATAGTGAGATTTTCAGAAGTGCCTAGATGCTCAACTCTCATTAGCACTGAAATGGGAGTTAGGTGCCTACGCATTTCTGAAAACCCCACCACCTGATGCCCAGATCCTCAAAGGTATTTAGGTACCTAACTCAATGGGAGCTAGGCATCGAAGTACCTTTAAGGATTTGTGCTGAAATGACTTGTCCATGGTCACACAGAAAGTCTGCAGGGGAGCAGGGAGTTGAATCTGGGTCCCCCACGTCCTACCCTAATTACTGGACCATCCTTCCTCCCAGTACTCATATAGCCTTTTTCCTCTCTCCTTCAGTGACCTTGTAGGGTGATGGCTCCTTTCAAATCTGGTTAAACAACCGTGAGTCACTGAGAATCTCAAGAAACAAGAGAGAACAGAATGAGGTAGGACAATGTAGGGCAGCAGAGGACATAGCAGAGTGGATCCTCACGTCCCATAGTCTACAAGGGGGAAGTGGGAAGGAATAAAACAGAAGGAGAGTTGGAGAACTAAAGGGAGGCCCTCCACGGCAGGAGCCCTGAGCCCTCTTGCCCCCCTCTCCTCACCGCAACCGGAGAAGCCCTGGGTTGACCCTAATCCCAGGCTGGCCCCAGCCGGCCGACCGACCTGAGCCCCGGCCTGAGCAGCCCCAGCCATGCCGGCTGGCCAACCCCAGCTCTGGGCCAGCCAGCCCAATCAACCCCAGCCGGGCCGGCCGGCTGACTCCAGCCCCAGGCTGGCTGGCCTGAGCAGGCCCAGCCCAGCGTCCTGCGGCAGCGGCTCCAGCCAGCGAAGGCAGATCTTTCACTCCCTGGCCTATTATACCTGACACCCATGAGGGAGACTATGCAGAGCAAGGGGAGTAGAATCTAAAAAGTACTCTCTGGGTTATACCTCTGCAAAACCCTTAATTGCTGTTATCTGAAGATATGTCAACACTACAGTCGATATAGTTAAGTTGATCTGTGATTTAGGCATAGACCAGGCCATAGTCTGAATCTGTTGCCATGCCCATTACCTTCCAGTGCTTAATCACCTGTATGTTCTTTGTGGCAAATTGATAGACACTTTGTATTGAACATTACTATTAATTATTACTATTATTTCTATTCTGGTAATGCCAACAACATGTTGGCAACAGGCATTGTCCAAATAGATCTGAAGACAAACGCTGCCCTGAAAGTCTCTGTAGCGGCACTGAAATAAAAGTGCTACTCATGTAACTAAATAGCTACTTCATCCTTGGAGAAGTTTAATTACTGCCTGGTGCACGAGAGGAGCAGTTTCCAAAATGTGATTCTGCTTCTTGTCTTGCTTGTGTGACAATGCAGTGGCAATATGCTGCCTTTTCCTCAGGCTGATGGTAGGGTTACAATCTGGCCTCAAGAGCTGGTAGAATACTATACGTTTACCTCGATATAATGCTGTCCTCGGGAGCCAAAAAAATCTTACCGCATTATAGGTGAAACCGTGTTATATCGAACTTGCTTTGATCCGCCGGAGTGCGCAGCCCTGCCCCTCCCGGAGCACTGCTTTATTGGTTTATATCCGAATGCGTGTTATAGCGGGTTGCGTTATATCAGGGTAGAGGTGTATATGTTAAATTAAATTATTTGACATATTTTGCCGTTTTTTGCTAGATAATTTATTTGAAGAATCCATATTTTTTATCCAACCAGTTTGAACAGAAAGACAAGAAGCAGTAGGAGACTTCGGGTTTGATTTTGCAAAACAAACAACTGCTGATGTTTTATGAAACCAGAAACAAGTATCCTCAGCCTCTCTCCAAACATGTTTTCTTTTCTTAAAGAAAGCTGGAGAGTGGATAGCAGTAGCTTGCATTGCTCTCCATGTTACTTGCCCCTCTCTGTGGATTTAGGAGCACGGGCTATGATTTTCAAAGCAGTGCAGAGTGTGTAGTCAAACATTACACATTAGCCTGAATAGAAGACATCTGGCTAAATCCCCTGAGCTACTTTGAAAATATCAACTGCAAAATTTTGCATACCAAATCTTTAGCCTATTTACCTTCCAGCAGAAGGCAATTCCTGATGATTTAGAGAAATATAACCTCTCCCACTCAGAATGCATCTAGCCAACAGCACTGTTGTAGAGGAGGTGGGAGGGAGTATAGGGATAGATTCCTTCCTGATTGTATGTGATTGATTTACACACTCAGACATGAGATTGGATTAGCTTTATTAAGTGATCTTGCAGAGCTGCAAACCTCGTTAGTGGTCATGAAATTATGTAGCTCCATTTTTAAAATCCAGTCATAATATTTGACTCCATGACCACCTGCGGCATTTCTTCCCATATTTAATGGAGCGGTTTCTGACAGCCGGCAAGCTTCTCAGAAATGTTTTATTTATAATGGATAAGGTTAGTAAATGAAAATCGCTGTTCGGCTTGACATACTGTCCTGTACATCTCTCCCATTCCCAAGGAGCAAATGCAGCCCTCAGCCAAGCTTTTCATACAGCTAACTGTTTAAAGGGATGAAGGCTGGATTTTCACTGAAAGTGTTTAGTTCTGTGTATGCCACCTCTTGGGTGAGGTGTTGTTAGAAAGCAATTTATGGAAGGTGGAAAGAACAGAGACAAATAAACACCCCCAAAAATGACGTCCGCTGCTATGGACCTATGTGCTGTGTTATATAAAGGTACTGTATGAATGTAAGATGTTGGGCCAGAACCTATGGGAGGGAGCCAAGGGGAAGGGAAGTCTGTGAGGGGCCCTTCATGGAATTCCCTCCAAATTCTTTAATTGTCGGGGCAGGTTTGCCCCTCCACGGCCCTTGGAAGAAGCAGGAGATTCAGCCCCCGAGCCATGAGGATCCATTGAAGTAAGGGATGCCTTTGGGAGGGTCTCTGAGATTCTTCACAGCCTCCTGGTACTGTGCCTTTCTCCTGGCCTTAGCCTGATCAGGATTCTCACAGCAGCAACTGCACCCTTCAAGAGCAGAAGGGGTTCTCCAGAGAACTGTACATACTTTTCAGAGCACTCTCTAAGGGGGGGGGGACTTTCAGAGGACCCCAAGGGAGTTAGCACCTAACTCCTCTTGAAATTCCCAGCCTAAACCTGCTAAAAATACCTCCACTGCCCCACCCTCCAAGAAAATGTTATCCGTTTCTCCTGTCCTTAGCTTGTCTGTAATTCTCAAGACTACTCCCTCCTCACATTTGTCCTTTCACTTATCCAAAAAAGCCAGATCTCCGAGGAGTTTTTTTTTTTTTTTTTTTAAACATTCCATCTGTAGAAAGTTTGTATTTGAGAACAAGTTTACGCCACAGGCAAATACTTACTCCGGTTCTACAACAACAGTATCTCTTGTACTATTTTACCTGGTGTGACAGATACAATTTGTGTCAGATGGAGGCTGCTTTCATGTTTCTGAGGTATGGCGAAATGTTAGAGGTTAAGGTATTTTTTTGAACCTAGTAGGCTTTGAAGAACCATACGCAAATAAACCAAATGGCAAATGTTTGGCCAAGTTTTCAGTGTACAGATTGGATGGTTTCAGTTTGAAAATTGAGACATGATGTTATATTATGACACATTGCATGGAAGCTGTGTACAACTATAAATGAAATACTGTGGTGTGTAATGTCTTTTGTCAACAGCACCTAGGAAGTATCCTGCTGTCTTCAGATCTTACAAGCAATAAAACCAGCCATGTAGCATTTACTAACTGTACTGCTAGATGGAGCTGTTGCACAGGTTTACAGCTAGGAATTAGCTAGCCTAGTCTTCAGCAGATGGCCCTCGGTGGAGAATTAACAATTATTCAATTAATGCCCACTGTATCAGCCAAAGCCAGAAGAAAATATTCTACTCCAGAAACTATAGAGAGCTGAAAAAGCTCAAAGCCCATCTGCTGCCAGCTTTCCCTATGACTTGCCAAAACCATAATCTGACGTGGGCCAAATCTGATCCTAAATTAGCCACTGAAACAGGAAGCATCACTAACAAGTGGAAATAATGTATATGGTCTCAAATGGTTGACACAGCTCACTTTAACAGCCAAGCAACATTTTAAAGCTTGCAGAATTAGAGCCACAAGAAAAAGAAAAAGCTGGGGGAATGTCAAGAGATTTGGAGAAGAAACTAATTCTGTTGTGCAGCCATTAAAATATTTTTTTTTTAGTCAAATTTAAAGAGTGACTTGGGAGATCTGTGAGGTGAAACTCTTCTTCTCTCTTACTTAAATATCGTTGGCCAATATCTGATCTGAATGTCTGCAATTTAAAACTGGAATCTTTTCATGGGAGTCAATTTACCTTTGTTTGACATTTACAGAACTCTTTTCTTTGAGATGGATCCCCAAGCAATTCCCATGATATAGATATAGAAAGTGCCAATGAAATGCAGCTACCTCTGGAGGTATAGTGAAGTAGCTAAGTGGCAGATTGAGCAAAAATGAAGCAGAGGGGAAATTTTGGTCTCGGGAATCGAGGCAAATTCCTACTTTTGCAAAAAATTTGTGAGATCTTTAATGCTCACACATAGAAAGCAAGGTCCTTTCTGCTAAGTTCTCATTATTTATTTGTATCTAAAAGAATCATCACATAGTAAAATATATGGAGCTCAATTAATGCTTCTTTGGAAGGATGGAGGCTGGAGCTCACCCTGGTGGGATTTAAACCAATGATTTAGGAAGATTGTAAACTCCAAGGAGGAGATCTTCAGATCATGTAAATTGTCAAAGCTTCACTGAAGTCAACGAAGCTATGAAAATTGATACCAGCTGAGGATCTGGCCCATTTTTTTCCAAAGGGATGCATTGTGGGATAATATTAGCGGATGCTGCTGTGTTTTGAATGATTATTATTATCATCATCATCATCATTTTTAATATGGGGACTGAGCACAGAAAGTTTAACACAAATGATAGAGAGAAACAGAATGCCAGGGTGAGCACCTGGCATAGTGAGAGTAATTGCTGCTTATGTTTTCCTAAATGGTTTTGTGGAAGAAGCTCAGTTCTAACCCACAACCCCACCTCCTGTTATTCCACCTCTGATTACGGCAATGAGGAGAAATAATAAGATCTGGCCCTTTTATAGACCGAATCTATTGTTGGGTCCAAGAGATGGGGATGGTGCTGTTTTTGACAGTGATAAAGACGACGTGAGGTATGGAAAAGATTTGGGAGGGAAGGTAAGAAGTACAATTTTGGCTGTATTAATGTAAGGTGATGATGAGACATCCAAGAGGAGATGTCAGAGAGACAGGTGGAGATGTGGGATTGGATGTAAGGAGACAAGTCAATGATAGAGAGATAGATTTGAGAGATTTATCAGCATAGAGATGACAGCCAGAGCTGCATAAGCAGATGAAACTGCCCAGAGTCAGGGTTTGAGAAGAGCAAAGGGCCAAGGACAGAAGCCTGAGGAACCAGCCATAGACAGTAAGAGAGGAAGACATATCAAAAAAGATGGTGAGGGAACCATCAATGATGTAGGAGGAGAACAGAGAAGACAGTATCTCAAAGTATCTCAGCGGTGATAAGATGTCAAGAAGGAAAGGGTTCTGAGCCTTACATACTGCTGAGCTTTTCAGTGCGTTTTAGTTACTGAGAAGAGTATGCATCTGTAAAGCGTCAAGGAGGCAATATGGAAGAACCCACCTGCAGTAGCAGAAAAGAAGCAAAGTCCTTTAAAGACAAGAATCTGTTGGGGTTTTTTTTGGCCGCCTCTCTCTGGAGACTAGCTTGCCTTGGCAGATGATGGACAGAGTTTCTGGAGCTGAATGTTTCCCTGGTTCCCTCTGTGATGGTGAGGTTGCGCAGCTTAAATGAGGGCTCTGATGTCTCCTTTATTATTATTTATAATGGACAGCAGCAAAGGTGTGCGTGATATTCTTCTTTACACCCACATAAAGGCAGTGTCCCTGATCTAATTAGAAATCTGGATGTGTGCAGCCATGGATTTGTTACAGTTGGCAGGTTTGTTGTTTACTAGGCCATTAACACATCACTAGATAGCTGTAGCTATCTGTAACCTGCTGTGTTAGTGATGAGATTGGGCTAAATTTTGTCCCAAGGTGTACTCACACACACACACACGATCTCACTGAAGTCAACAGGAACTGTGGATGCACATGTTAGGGTAAATTTAGCTTATTCTATCTAATGGCATCTTGATTTAGGGCTATGGCAAGACAAACTCTACCCTCAGCTATACCTGTGCTATCCTACTCAAGTCAACGTGGAATGGCACAAGAATAACTGAGGATGGAATGTGTTTAAGAGATAATGTATACCTAGGACTAGTTATCCTCCAACAGAGAGAAATTCCCTTTAAAGAGCCTGAAATGGAGATAGCCCCAAAGTTACATGATTTGCAGTCATGGCATTAAATAAATACATTCAGTCAGGCAACAGGACAGCTATTGTATAATGGTAGCACCCCGAGGTCCCCACCGAGTTCAAGGTTCCAATGTGTTGGTTGTTGTACTGGTACATACTAAGAGACTGTCCCTGCTGCACAGAACTTACATTGTAGACAAAACAGGACAGACAAAGGGTGTGGGAGAAGAAAATACTTCCGTTTCACAGGTGGGGAAGTCGGATACAGAGAGACGAGGGGACTTGTGCGGTGATACACAAGAAGTTGGTGGAAGCGCTGGAAATTGAACCCAGATATCCTGTGAGCTAGTTGCATGCCTTTACCTAAGACCATCCTTCCTCTCTCTCAGATGACCTGAAAAGAGAACTAAGTGTCGTGACACTCCCGCTCTCTTTATGCACTGCATTAGATAATAGCAAGGAGAAATCTAGGATTGCGAAAGTAGGACATTTTAAATATTGCTGCAGGGATATTGATGAATTTAGCATTTGGGAGACGTGTACGGTAAACCTGATTATTTCCAGAAGAGCAGCTGTCATATCCTCAAAAGCTAACTTTTCTAGCCACTTAGGAGCAACGCTGTCATCAGCCAGGTAACCTGAGCCATCAAGCATTTGAGCTATTAGACTGGAATGTGTAATTTAAAGGGGATATTTATAGCAAGATTAGCCACAGACTAGAACAGCTTCATATCAGGTCTCCTTATATAACACTGACTTCTCCTGGCAGTGAGTTACATTTAATTCCTTTCCTCCCCACCTAAAGGAAATGAGAGCAGCAGGTTGCAAATTCATTATTTTCTGAGAGAAACTGCAACAGCAGGAATCAGTGGAGAGGGTTAGCACTGAGGATGGTAGCCACTTAAAAACTTTCTCTGACTCTCCAGTGAATATTGTTATCATGCTGTCTGGAATGGCTCACGATCGTGAGTGCCAACCTCATGGCAGACTGTCAAAAAGCAGGGCAGAAACCCTAAACTGGAGATACGTTCTATAATTAGCGTTCACCAACCGAGTAACAGGTGTGAACTCCTAAAGCATTATAACAATCTTACCCTGGAGTCACAGGCAGTCCCCTTGTGCATTCTAGTCTATCTTGTCACCCAGGCAAGCTGGACTATGTGATAGATGGTCACTTTACACCCAAAACTGCAACAATATTCAGGTAACTCCCAGTCCCAAAGGGCCAGTCACTTACCCCAGGTCAATTGTACTCAGATCTCAAACCAAAGATAATGCCTGTAGCCAATACTATAATACACTAACTCAAGATTTATTAACAAAGAATAGAAATAAGAGTTATTTACAAGGTTAAAACAGGAAACACACACACACACAGTTACAGTCTTAGATTTAAAAAGGTAATATAAACTTCTAAAATAAGTAGCTCTATACATCCTGTACGGGTGACCCAGGCCAAGCAGCATGGGGATCTCTTGCTTATGTTTAGGAATCTTTGCCCCTCAGAGTGCAAACAGCATAGACCTTGTCAGGGATTTTTTATCCCCTTCACCCCAGATTTCAGGATGATGGGATAAGTTCTTGTGCAGGTTCCCCCTTCATGGAGGGAGTTAGGAATGCAATCAACAAGGCCTCCCTCCTTGTAGCATCCTTGGATGCTACACAATGCTTTTAATGGGCCGTCTTGTGTGCAGGATGAGCACCTTACCTTAATTAAACACTCAATATAATTTTATGCCATGGGATACAGATATTATAAGTAAGATTAATACATGCAGCATCCTACAAGCATTCCATAAAGTTTAAACACATTCTTATAACGCTAATATTTATTTTAACTATACTAATCCACAGGTAAGCCAGACTGGTTTCCAACTCCACATTTGTCAGTGTTCAGTGAGGCCTTGGACCTTGCATGAGTTGGCACCTGGGCTCCAGCGTCACAATTGTAATAATACTAAAGGCCCAGTTGCGTGGCTGAAATGGCTAAGAATGGACTATAAGGTGGATAGAAAGTTGGCTAGATAGTCGGGCTCAACGGCTCCATGTCTAGTTGGCAGCTGGTTTCAAGTGGAGTACCCCAGGGGTCGGTCCTGGGGCCGGTTTTATTCAATATCTTCATTAATGATCTGGAGGATGGCGTGGACTGCACTCTCAGCAAGTTTGCAGATGACACTAAACTGGGAGGAGTGGTAGATATGCTGGAGGGTAGGGATAGGATACAGAGGGACCTAGACAAATTAGAGGATTGGGCCAAAAGAAACCTGATGAGGTTCAACAAGGTGTGACAGACCCAGACCACTGGGGTACAGGAGTCTGGTAGAGGGCAAATATACTGGTCACTGAATGAGTAGTTTTCTGTTCCCTGAGTAACCAGAGCAGGGGCTGCACTAGAGTAATCAGGAACCTGCTAGAACCAGTTAAGGCAGGCAGGTTAATTAGGACACCTGGAGCCAATTAAGAAGAAGCTGCTAGAATCAATTAAGGCAGGCTAATCAGGGCATCTGGGTTTTAAAAAGGAGCTCACTTCAGTTTGTGGTGTGAGTATGAGGAGCTGGGAGCAAGAGGTGCGAGGAGCTGAGAGTGAGAGGGTGTGCTGCTGGAGGACTGAGGAGCACAAGTGTTATCAGACACCAGGAGGAAGGTCCTGTGCTGAGAATAAGGAAGGTGTTTGGAGGAGGCCATGGGGAAGTAGCCCAGGGAGTTGTAGCTGTCATGCAGCTGTTACAGGAGGCACTATAGACAGCTGCAGTCCACAGGGCCCTGGGCTGGAACCCGGAGTAGAGGGCAGGCCCAGGTTCCCCCCAAACCTCCCAATTGACCTGGACTGTGGGTTCCTCCAGAGGGGAAGGTCTCTGGGCTGTTCCCAACCCACATGGTGAATCTCTGAGGCAATAAAATCTGCCAATAAGCGCAGGACCCACCAAGATAGAGGAGGAACTTTGTCACAAAGGACAAGTGCAGAGTCCTGCACTTAGGACGGAAGAATCCCATGCACTGTTACAGACTAGGGACTGAATGGCTAGGAAGCAGTTCTGCAGAAAAGGACCTAGGGGTTACAGTGGACGTGAAGCTGGATATGAGTCAACAGTGTGCCCTTGTTGCCAAGAAGGCTAACGGCAATTTGGGCTGTATAAGTAGGGGCATTGCCAGCAGATCGAGGAACGTGATCGTTCCCCTCTATTCGACATTGGTGAGGCCTCATCGGGAGTACTGTGTCCAGTTTTGGGCCCCACACTACAAGAAGGATGTGGAGAAATTGGAAAGAGTCCAGCGGAGGGCAACAAAAATGATTAGGGGGCTGGAGCACATGACTTATGAGGAGAGGCTGAGGGAACTGGGATTGTTTAGTCTGCAGAAGAGAAGAATGAGGGGGGATTTGATAGCTGCTTTCAACTACCTGAAAGGGGGTTCCAAAGAGGATGGATTTAGACTGTTCTCAGTGGTACCTGATGACAGAACAAGGAGTAATGGTCTCAAGTTGCAGTTGGGGAGGTTTAGGTTGGATATTAGGAAAAACTTTTTCACTAGGAGGGTGGTGAAGCATTGGAATGGGTTACCTAGGGAGGTGGTGGAATCTCCTTCCTTAGAGGTTTTTAAGGTCAGGCTTGACAAAGCCCTGGCTGGGATGATTTAGTTGGGGATTGGTCCTGCTTTGAGCAGGGGGTTGGACTAGATGACCTCCTGAGGTCCCTTCCAACCCTGATATTCTATGATTCTAAGTAATCATAAAAAGTTACGTGTAACTGTTTGCGTTTGAAATTCCGATGAAGTTAGTGGCAAGGAAAAGTACTTGAGGAGTTCTAATGCCATGTCTAAATTATGTAAGCAGCCACACACTGAGGGCTTGTCTTCACTACCAGGGAAGTTGTCCTAAGTTATGCTACTCCAGCTACGTGAATACCCCGGTGTCTACACTGTGCTACACTGATGGGAGATGCTATCCGGTCGACTTCCCTTACTCTTCTCAGAGAGGTGGAGTACTGGGGTCGACCAGAGAGAGCTCTGCCATCAATTTAACGGGTCTTCACTAGACCTGCAAAATCGACACCCGCTGCATCGATTGGAGCAGCATCAATCTCCCCCGTAGTGAAGGCAAGCCCTGAGAGCAAATTCCAATGTCTTCATTTTTGGACCAACTGTTTAGCAAATATATTTACAGCGTACATTTTGAAATTGACATCCATTGTGAGCATTGAATTATTTCTGACATTCCCAGCAAGGAGGGAAACTTTACAAAGCTCTCAAAGCTACAGACCGAGGTAAGTACTATGGGTGCAATATATTTATCAAATGATCATGAACACCACAGAAAATATATGGTGGAGGATGAAATGTATTCCCTGCCTGAAGATTCAGAGCCAGGAAACTTATAATTTTGAAGGAGGGAGCGATTTCCCTGACTTTCCCCCCATGCAAATAAATCACCGTGAGGATGGTGAAACTATTCCATTTCAGGAAATAGTTTTTTGAGAATGGATGGGAAGGTGAGGAATAGGTGGAGCCTTTAAAAACAAAAAAGAAACAGGAAGCAGCATAGCTGGGTAGTGAGATGACAGAAGAAATCCACAGTCACCAGCAGTTAATACATATTTCTGTACTATTCATAGATGAATGATAGTCTTGTAGTTAAGATACTTGATGTTCTATCTACATTTCTGAGTCACTGTCATCTTCCTCCCTCCTAACTTTTGAAAACACCTTCCTATTCTGGAGAAAGAACTGATTATAAAGTAAATTAAACAAAATCAGAGGCAACAATACTTAAAGGTTTCCTTCCACAATTGTTTGCTAGGCAGCAAACCTTTTACTGGGATCACAAGCCTTTAATATCTAAGTAAATTTTAGTGCACCCACCATTTCATTAACTATGTACCAGTGCTTTTTGATAAAGCCCTGGCTGGGATGATTTAGTTGGGGAGTTAATATTCCCATAAATGTGGCCAATTTATACCATTAAACTGTACCTCTCCGCTTACTAATATCTAATAAGATGATGAAAATGAAAGTGCTTCAGATTTGTTTGTCTGAAAAAGTATACCACTTCCCTTGCACTGCTCAGGTTCAGGGTGGCTTTCACAGATCGTATAATAGAATCATAGAAATGTAGGATGGAAGGGACCTCAAGAGGTCATCTAGTCCATCCTACTGTGCCAAGGCAGCGCCAAGTAAACCTAGACCATCCATGACAGGTGTTTGTCTAACCTATCCTTAAAACCTCCAATGACTGGGATTCCACAATCCCTCTTGATAATCTATTCCAGTACAACCATCCTTATAGTTAGAAAGGTTTTCCTAATATTTAACTTACATCTCCCTTGCTGCAGATTATATCATTTACTTTTTGTTCTACCTTCAGTAGCCATGGAGAACAATTGATCTCCATCCTCTTTAACAGCCCTTAACATACTTGAAGACTGTTACTGGACCCCCCTCAGTCTTCTTTTGTCAAGTCTAAACATATGCAGGTTTTTTTAAACCTTTCCACATAGGTCAGGTTTTCCAAACCTTTTTTCATTTTTCTTTCTTTCCTTTTGACGTTCTCAGATTTGTCTACATCTTTCCTAACGTGTGTGGTGCCCCAAACCGTACAGAATCCTCACCAATGCTGAGTAGAGAGGGACAATTACTTCCTTTGTCTTACACCCGACAGAGCCTTCTTGTGAAATAATAGCCATCCAAAGAATAAATACAGAATCTACAAAACCTTCTTCCTTTCACAATCTCTCTGACAATGATCCATATCCCCCTGCCAATTGAAGGGCATCCAAATACACGAAATATGTAGGGAAGTAACCCAATGCAAACTGAAAACAAGCACCCTCTTACCAAGAGTGTAGTGAATAAATCACAATGAATATTTCATTGGACACCACCTTCTGCTCATTGAATTTCACCAAGAGATTGCAGCTTCCTTCAATTGTTATATGAAAGCATTTGACAAGTTTTGGGTGAACATTCTCACCCGTATGGATTGATTGCACAGAGTTGTATGTCTTCTGGGTTTCCAATAGTCCCAATGCTACAATATCATTAGCCTTTATCTTGTGATGAGCTCCATGTTGTACTCACCCTCTGCACATTAGGCAGGGTGTGGGTTTTGCATAGAAACTAGGAATCTTTGTGAGGGAGACCACAGTAGAAAAAATATTTTCAAAACTATAAAAAGACAAATCAAAGGTTTTATTACTAAAATATACACGGTAGTGAGAGATACAAAGTCAGCATGTTATGTTTAACACAAATGAGGACAACTCATGACTTCTAATGGGGAGTTGATTTGGTCTAATGCTCACGAAGGGTTCCCTACCTCCCTGGAGGAAGATCCAGTGGAAAGTTGCTAGGAGACTCCATACCCAGTGCAAAATGCAACAACCTATTCTCCAATCTGTTTGGAAGGTTGCTGAAACAAATGGACTCACAGCTCCATCTTCTTTATTTTGTCCTGAAATTAAAAATAAAAGTTCTGGCAACTAGTTCACTTACACTTGCAGCAAATCTTGACTAAAGACTTCCTATTTAGTACTCCCTTGGCTACGTTGTTGGGATGCCCACAAGAACATTGGACAACAAAGCAAAATTAATTATTAATGATCTTACTTGTAATACATCTTCTCCAAGCTACAATATGCTGTTCTTTTTTAAAAAAAGAAAAGCTTGTAATGAGGAATGGATCTGTAAAGTTCCAGAAATACATGACATTGCACAACCATCAGCTTGAACCTGTAAATGAAATCATTTAATACAGAGCCGTCACCTTATGATGTAGCCATCACATTACCAAAAAGTGACAGTTTGAACTGGCATTGATCCAAGGCCTATCATCAGCGATCTACCTGTTAATAACATTAATGGTCTATATCTTTGGAGATCTCTCAGGTGCCCTTTAAGCTAGTTTTATTCATATACGTGATCTAGGGGGTAAATTCTGGCTCCTCCTCCATGGCCAAAAAGGACCCCAGTTGCAATAATACCAATCTGTTTGAGCAGGTTTTTAATCATTGTTTCTGCACCAGTCCTGAATATGGTTTGTCACTGCCTATATTTATAGTTACACTGTGTCACGTGTTGACACCCATTGTTAGCAACGAATACTCTTTCTAATATAGAGAAGACTTTAAAAAGATGGTGGAGTATTTTGTTATTTAACATATTCATAAATGATCTGGAAAAAGGGGTAAACAGTGAGGTGGCAAAATTTGCAGATGATACAAAACTACTCAAGAAAGTTAAGTCCCAGGCAAACTGCGAAGAGCTACAAAAGGATCTGGGTGACTGGGCAATGAAGTGGCAGATGAAATTCAATGTTGATAAATGCAAAGTAATGCACATTGGAAAACATAATCCCAACTATACATATAAAATGATGGGGTCTAAATTAGCTGTTACCACTCAAGAAAGACCTTGGAGTCATTGTGGATAGTTCTCTGAAATCATCCACTCAATGTGCAGCGACAGTCAAAAAAGTGAACAGAATGTTGGGAATCATTAAGAAAGGGATAGATAATAAGACAGAAAATATCATATTGCCTCTATGTAAATCTATGGTACGCCCACATCTTGAATACTGCATGCCGACGTAGTCGCCCCATCTCAAAAAAGATATATTGGACTTGGAAAAGGTTCAGAAAAGGGCAACAAAAATTATTAGTGGTATGGAATGGCTGCTGTATGAGGAGAGATTAATAAGACTGGGACTATTCAGTGTGGAAAAGGGACAACTAAGGGGGGATATGATAGAGGTCTATAAAATCATGACGGGTGTGGAAAAAGTAAATAAGGAAGTGTTATTTCCTCCTCCTTATAACACAAGAATGAGGGGCCACCAAATGAAATTAATAGGCAGCAGGTTTAAAGTAAACAAAAGTAAGTATTTTTTCACACAATGCACAGTCAACCTGTGGAACTCTTTGCCAGAGGATGTTGTGAAGGCCAAGGCTATAACAGGGTTCAAAAAAGAACTAGGTAAATTCATGTAGGATAGGTCCATCAATGGCTATCATCCAGGATGGACTGGGATGGTGTCCCTAGCCTCTGTTTGCCAGAAGCTAGGAATGGGCGACAGGGGATGGATCACTTGATGATTACCTGTTCTGTTCATTCCCTCTGGAGCACCTGGCATTGGCCACTGTCAGAAGACCGGATACTGGGCTAGATGGACCTTTGGTCTGACCCAGTATGGCCATTCTTATGTTCTTATTTTAGTGTTAGCTTTCATTTGTTTCTAACCCCTCAAATTATCTGTATAGGCTTGGACATTTTAGCAGCTCGTATCTCAGCAGTTGCACTTCAGTCTAATTGTGTTGCAACAGATGAAGAAAACAGTTTAGTCATGTAGTCCCAGATCCACATGAGTATTCAGGTGCATAACTCCCATAGGTGCCTAAGTATCTTAAAGGATTTTGGCCTTACAGTCAGCAAATTGAGACAAAGAAACAATCTAGTTTATTAAAAGAAATATACAATTGAAAGGCTAAGTGGCACAGTGGGGTCACATTTGGTATTGTGACATTTAGTTTATACTGATCTCTACCATGCAAGTTTGGTGGTCTCCAATCAAACGCTGACAAATATTTATCTAAATCATTCACCTTACAAGATAAATGGCGGTCAATCATGCTATTTAATAGACAATAACTAGTATTCTGGTACAAAAAAGCTCCACTTCCTATTCAACACACACACTTATTGTTCTATTGACCTACATTTTAAAAAAATGACTAGTGATGTTGGGTTTTTCCATTCTTGAGATGCCTCCAAGGGGCATGATTTGGTGAGAGCACGTGCTCTGCATTTTCTCAAAATCTGGCCCTGTTAAGATGTCTCAAGTTGCGTGCACACGAAAAAAAAAAATCACTGGTTGCTTATGTCTAAATGTATAATATAAACCTTGCTTCCTGACACATTTCATTAACATTCAGAGACAGTAATTGCCTGCTAATTATTAGATCAGTAAGAGGTTTTGTATCGTCATCTATTACACCATGATTCCTAAAATGTATATTACTATTCATCCCCTGGAATTTATAGTGTTTAACACACATTAAGTGTCTATTTAAATCTCAGTAATATGTCCATTTAGGAATTTTAACTTATGCATTTAAATTAGATTTAATAGGAGAGGCTTTTTTGAAGCTGAAAGTTTGTCCATTAAGAATATCTCTCAGGCTACAGAAATGAAAGGTGTGGTACAGGCTTTCTTAGTTAAAACAAAGATGAACTTGCAGAACAGGACTGAAGAATGTAGATATCATATTCTAATGGACTGGCAGAACTGGTGAATTTTACCTGGATTAATTTTACCCAAGATCTTTTGTGCCCCAAATTGCACATTTCAGCCGGTCTGAATGATTTGTCCTTCTGGGTAGCTCACTCTCAACTGAAACATAACATGGAGAAAATGCTGTGTCCATGTTACCATTTATTGGTGCTATGCCCATTCCCCACACCACCCCTCACCATCTCCCTATATTTCCACTTGGAGAACGCCAGTGAAACCTACTTCTGTGGCAGGCAGGGAACATATAACTTAGTGTCCCTGAAGCAGAAACTCATTGTATCCACACTGAAATAAGCACTAGCTCTAGTTACTTTTATTGTCATTGTGCTCTTCATTTGTAATATCTAAGACCTTCAAAATACACAGCCACATTTTCAAAGCCCCGTACAGCTGCTGAGACATGTGACATCCTCATAGAATATCAGGGTTGGAAGGGACCTCAGGAGGTCATCTAGTCTAACCCCCTGCTCAAAGCAGGACCAATTCCCAACTAAATCATCCCAGCCAAGGCTTTGTCAAGCCGGGCCTTAAAAACCTCTAAGGAAGGAGATTTCACCATCTCCCTAGGTAACCCATTCCAGTGCTTCACCACCCTCCTAGTGAAAGTTTTTCCTAATATCCAACCTAAACCTCCCGAACTGCAACTTGAGACCATTACTCCTTGTTCTGTCATCAGGTACCACTGAGAACAGTCTAGATCCATCCTCTTTGGAACCCCCTTTCAGGTAGTTGAAAGCAGCTATCAAATCCCCCCTCATTCTTCTCTTCTGCAGACTAAACAATCCCAGTTCCCTCAGCCTCTCCTCATAAGTCATGTGCTCCAGCCCCCTAATCATTTTTGTTGCCCTCCGCTGGACTCTTTCCAATTTTTCCACATGCTTCTTTTAGTGTGGGGCCCAAAACTGGACACAGTACTCCAGATGAGGCCTCACCAATGTCGAATAGAGGGGAACGATCACGTCCCTTGATCTGCTGGCAATGTCCCTACTTATACAGCCCAAATTGCCGTTAGCCTTCTTGGCAATAAGGGCACACTGAGTCATATCCAGCTTCTCGTCCACTGTAACCCCTAGGTCCTTTTCTGCAGAACTGCTTCCTAGCCATTCGGTCCCTAGTCTGTAACAGTGCATGGGATTCTTCCGTCCTAAGTGCAGGACTCTGCACTTGTCCTTGTTGAACCTCATCAGGTTTTTTTCGGCCCAATCCTCTAATTTGTCTAGGTCCCTCTGTATCCTATCCCTACCCTCCAGCGTATATACCACTCCTCCCAGTTTAGTGTCATAGACCCATGGCATGAAGCAAAGCCTATTTTTTTTACATGGAGGCCTCCAGGTATGCCATTCCCAGTCAGAACATGAAAATACCAATTTGTAGGATTTTGCTTATGCAAGGTTACATCCTTCAATTTAGCACTGAACTTTGGCCTGAAAAATTTACCCCTGCAACAATTCCATCAGTTCCTCCATTTTAAAACACTGACTTCTCTTCTGCTTTCCTCCTCCTTGGTTTTTAATTATGTAGCACATGAAAAATAAAGACTATTTCCTGGTCTTTTAGGGTATGTCTACATGGCACTGTGAGCCCAGGGTTCATGGGACTTGAATCAGAATACCCATGTTACAGAACCCTGGGATTGAGTGTCTACACTGTTTCTTAACCCCAAGTTAGGATGTTTCTAACTTGGGCTTGAACTTGGGGCTCTGGCATCCACATTGCAGCACACAGACCTGAGTCAAAGCAACCATAAACACAGTTCCCCTAGTGTCCTGATGAAAAGGGGCTGCTTTAGCCCTTTGTCCATGGTGCACTGTGGGGAATCTTTACTGCTCACCCTGCACATTACAGGAAATTAGAGCAACCTGCCAATGCAGCCTGCCGTGGAGACCATTTGGTCTGTGCAAGCCCAGCTATTAGAGCCAGCAACATGGAGGAGGCAACTTTTTAAGTAATTCTCTTGCTTGTGCTTTCACTCCTGTATCAGGAAATGGGCAGAGCATGTGTGAGGTGTTTGTGGACATTTTGGCAGCATTTTCTGACCCACCAAAGGTACCTGACAGATTTCATAGAGGAGGAGAAGGAGTACCCTGGCATGGCAGACTCACACTGACAGATACTGCTCAGTACAACTGGCATAGCTGCTGATGCCCTTATGTAGGCTCGTGTTTCTGGTGCAGGACCATGAGACTGGGTGGGACCACATCTCCATGCAGATCTGGGATGCCCAACAGAAGGTCCAGAACTTTTGCATGAAGAAAGCTACATTTCTGGAGCTTTGTGAGCAGCTTGCTCTGATCCTCCAGCATAAAGACATGCATGAGGGCACACTTGCTGGTCCAGGAGCAAGTTACTCTAACTGTCTAGAAGCTGCCTACCCCAGACTACTACAGGTAGTTGCTAACATTTGGTGTTGGAAGATTGGCTGTGAGTAAAGTGGTGGGAGAGGTTGCTGAGGCAATTGAGTGTGTGGTTTAGCCCGTTAAAGATATACTGGAGGTAATTATTGGATTTGAGAAACTGCGGTTTCCTAATTGCACTGGGGCTATTGATTGGACTCATGTGCCCCTAGGTGGCCCTCCTTAAGGAGCACACAGGTACATAATCTGCAAAAGATACTATTCCATTGTTATGCAGGCCCTTGTGGATCACAGAGGCCAATTTATGAATGTCAGTGGCAGCTGCAGTGGGAAAGTGCATGATGCCAGAGTTTTTGTCTCTCAGGAGTCTACATTCTTGGACAGGCTGGGAAACTACTTCACCAAATGACATTTTCATAAACAGTGTTACTGTCCCCAATGTTATTCTGGGGGACCCTACATGTCCCCTTGGCTTATGAAACAAGACCCTGGCAAAAGACAGTTTAATTACACTCTCAGCAGGTGTAGAATGGTTGTTGAATGTGCTTTTGGCAGTCTGAAGTACCACTGGAGATGTCTACAGACCCATTTAGATGCTAGTGCCATCAATGCTTGCTGTGTTCTTCACAATCTTTGTAAAGCCAAAAGTGAGCCACTTCCCCTTGAATGGACCTACAACACCGAGCGGCCACTGAATCAGTGCCCTCAGTAGAAAAGTGCAGCTACCACTGCTGGTGTGGATGCACCTGGGCAACAGAAGTCAGGAATGCTTTGTGTTCTTACATTATGGACTTCATGGTCCAATGGAAGAGGGTGGAATAATACCGGTAAGAATGTAGTTGTGGAGGGGAAAGGCTAGTTAATTCTGGAGGGAGGTTCAGTGCTTAGGAGGGGTGTAGGCTTGACTGCCATGCAATAGACTTATGAATGACATGATGGATAAGGAAGCGGGGGTGGTTTATATAGGGAATTCATTGAAGTGTGAATTGCTGTACCTAAGTAAATAGAGGAATAGTGTTTGCTTAGTAACGCACAATTACTCCTGATTATGGTTTCAGCTTTATTGTCTCAAACCATGATTGTATCATGTAATGGAGTGATAGCAATAAACTTTCTTGATGACATGACAGGCTTCATTTGTAAACGTATTAAAACAGTGCAACAGTCACCCAGTGCCGGGCAGGCCAACTGCCATGACAGAACCCCAAAATGGGTAACAGAAGAATATTTGCCACAGGGAAAAAAGTGCAAGAAATATGGAAAACTTGACCCAACCCCCATCGCTCTATGTACCCACCCATTATTCTCCTTTCCCTTCTTTCCTAATTTTGAGCACACTTGGTGCTGGGGGAGGGGTGGAGGTATCCCCAGGAGTGGGTTCAAGAAGGAAAGCTGCACGGGGTTTAGTTGCCTTGCCCAGCTGCTCATGGGTCCAGAATGCATGGGTTGCCCCAACATGGAGCTGTATGTTGCAGGGGGAATCAGATTGGGGTGCGGGAGGGGGAGGCAGCAGGAGCAGGTGCTTTTCCAGCCATGGTGGAGAGGAGTTGTTCAAACAGTTCTCTCTGTTGAGCTCTGTCCTCCTCCTCCACCTGCAGTTCCTGTTCCAGGAACTGCTTTGCAAGAACCTGCTCCCTTCTGAAACCCTGCATTACAGCTCTTCTGTGAGCCTCAGTTTTTCCTCCTGACTCTCAACTCCTGCTATTGGACCTGCTGGTCTACCCTCTCATGAGCTCAGACCATAACTTCATCACAGAAATGCTTCCTTTGGAACAGTCTGTGAAGGTACATTGGACCGAGTACATGGGATCGAGTTCTGGATGTATAGCAGGCAGCAAAGAAATAGGCTATGAAACAGAGGGTTATTGTCTAAAGCAACTCAGCAGAGGAGCACAGAATTAATTCTTCTGGACTCTCAAGGTCATAAAAATGTTACATTTCAATACTGAACCAATATATACAGTGAAGAGGATGCTTCAGTCCACATACGCTGTCTGGACACAGGCTGGTTAATGGCGGTCACAGAAGTGCAGAGACAATGGTACAGTTACATTTTCAAGCTTTTTCTCTTTTACGAAAATTGCGTAACTATTTGTGATGTGGGGAGGGTGGCTAGTGGCTACAAAAGTTTTTTTCCATCATTTCAGGCCTTTCATATTTTGGAGGACATAACTGTTCTTGTGGTATGTGTCACAGGGTGAGTACACCCCGTTCTTTTGGGGCCAGGCAAGGGCATTGTAGACTCATGGCTCAGTCCTCCTGGCTGCTCTTGGCCTCAAGGTGGTCTGGCCTAGTGATCCAAGTCAATATGGTTGCCATTTCTCACAGGGTGGCATGGCCCAGTGGCCAAGGTCAATATAGCTGCCCACTCTTGCAGGGCTGTGTCACCTAGTGCCCAGAGTCAATATGGCTTCCCTCTTTGGCAGGACAGTGCAGCCTAGTGGCCAGAGGGTGTGGGCCACCACTGGGATGTGTGTGACCAGCATAGGGAGACCCAGGCCCTCCCTACTTCACTGGGTCCCAGCCCAGGGCCCTGTCAGCAGCAAGTGCATTTGTCACTGGGTCAACAGGGATCCAACTGAAACATACCGACTTGCTGCTCAGTTCTACAACCAGATCAATGTCTAGTTCCCCCAGACTACTTCCTACCATGTCTTCCAGTGGCACAGTCTGTGGCTAGGTCTATACTACCCGCCTGAATCGGCGGGTAGAAATCGACCTCTCGGGGATCGATTTATCGCGTCCCGTCGGGACGCGACAATCGATCCCCGAATCGGCGCTCTAACTCCACCAGCGGAGGTGGGAGTAAGCGCCGCCGACAAAAAGCCCCAGAAGTCGATTTTGCCGCCGTCCTCACAACGGGGTAAGTCGGCTGCAATACGTCGAATTCAGCTACGCTATTCACGTAGCTGAATTTGCGTATCTTAAATCGACTCCCCCCGGTAGTGTAGATGTACCCTGAGTCTCCTGGGGCTCCAGAGTATCTGTCCAGTGAATCTCCCAGCAGTTCTGCTGTCTCCTGGGTATCTGCAGGTAGCTGACTGTCTATCCAGATCCTAGTGGGCTTGGTCTCGGGCTCCAGCAGCTCCCAGGCAGGAGTCTACGGCATATATCTGCCCTCCTGGGCCATCGGCCCAGACTGAGCTGTGCTACTCCCTTTTATACTGCTAATCCAACTGGAGCATGCCCAGCAGAGGTGAGGGGGTGTGGCTTCCTCAGCCCACAGTGTGGTGTTAACCCCTCCTTGTCCAGTGTGGGGCCAGGACACCCGTCACAGCGCCCTTCTGACAAAGGGAGATGTTATTCCAAGCTGCTGGTAGGAAACCTGCAGTGTAGGCAGTGACTGAACAGCACATCTGTGAGTGGAGTGGCCTCATCAACTACCAAGCTGGCCCTGGAAAATACTCCCTTCCCTGCAGTGTGACTAACTATGCGGAGTTCCTTATTCAGGAAAAAATTTGCAGCCATCAGCAACCAGGATTGGGTCAGAATCCATGAGAGAATTAACAGGATGCTGCACTAGCTCACACATGGCTTACCCTGTTATTGCTGCATGCAAACAGGCAGAACTCCGCAGCCTCCCTCCCCTCCCCCAGCACATTTCTGGACAAAAGCGGACACCCAATTCGTACTTGGGAGCATAGACGCTGACTCCATGGGTGCTCTGGGGCTGGAGCACCCACAGGGAAAAATTAGTGGGAGCTCTGCACCCACTGGCAGCCAAGCTTCCCTCACCCCCACCCCACCTTCTCCTCCCCCACCCCAGAGCATGCCATATCCCCGCTCCTCCGCCTACCTCCCAAGTGTTTCCCGCCCGCACGGCTGCCGCCAAATAGCTGTTTGGTGGTGTTAGCATGCTCCGGGGGTAGGGGAGGAGTGGGAATGTGATGCGCTCAGGGGAGGAGGCGGGGAAGAGGTGGGGCCAGGATGGGGATTTGGGGAAGGAGTTGGAATAGGGTCAGGGAGGGGGTGGAGTTGGGGCAAGGACTTTGGGGAAGGGGTTGGAATGGGGGCGGGGCAGGGCCTCCTGGAAGGGGTGGAGTGGGGGTGGGGCCGGGGGCAGAAGGTGGGGTCGAGCACCCAGGGGAAAGAGGGGAAGTCGGCGCCTATGCTTGGGAGAAATGATGTTGTCACCTATGGACTGCATGGACTACCTCTAACTGAAATGGACTAGATTTGGAAATAGAACAGAGTTTCCCAAACACTCACACTAATGTCACTGTTTCCAGGCGGCTCCGTAGCCTATTGAGTGGTTACAGAGCAGCACAATTTAAGCCATTATTACTTAAAGGAAAACATGAATGACAATAGCAAACATCTGTGACTTTACAGTGAAAATGCTCTTCAAAGCTATTTCTTACTGTTTGCAATTCCCAGTCAGCATTTTGAACACCATGTGGTGGGGAAAAGGGGGGGTTGCCAAGGTGTAGTGATACAATCTGCCATTAGCGGATACACAGATGTTGGTAGCTGGGGCTTCTCATAACTTTTGCACTGGTTCTAAGAGCGGAAATCCCTACTACTACTGTAGTAATACATTTTAAATTGGAGTCAGAAACTTACTGGGCTCTGGGGTGGCTTCTGTCTCCTTCAGATTTGCTGTAGACTTGGCAGCGGGGTGTTCCTCAGGGCAGGGATCAAACAGCTTTTCCAAGTAGGGAGTTAGAATTTGATCCTGTTCCACTGGGACTGGTTTCAAAACCAGAGTTACTTTATGCTCCCCATTCAGCTCCTGCTCTGGCTCACATCAGCCCCCATGCTGGATTCAGGGGCCAGCAGCACACCATCCTGGCTGACCAGGTCATCATGCACCATAGTTGGCTGCTGTATGCTGGGTGTAGTGCCCAGCACCCGGTTAATCTCATAAAATGGGAATGAGGTTGGAGAGTTGCCTGAGGTGCAGTTTTAGTCCCTGGTTTTCCAGTACTCACTCTTCATTTTCTTAATGCGCTCTGTGCACTGGTCACTGGTCCGGAAAATTTGCAAAGCTGCCAGCTTTTTAGCCGTCTGCTGGCACATGTAGTCATTCCTGGTACTTTTGCTAAAGTCCAGTTTTACTGGCCTCACATCAGAGATTCACTAAAATTTGATTGTGCTTCCATGACCAGGAAGCAGCACGCTTTGCAAAAAGCTTGCTCTGTTCAGTCTCCATTGCAAACTCAGGAGGCTCTCTGATGGTGAGTTTGCAGCTTGGTGATCAGAAAACAATGGGTTAACACTGATTCACCAAGCAGCTGCTGTACATCAACAGGGCAGGGGTGGCTTCCTTTTTCAGTTGAGTTGATTGGAGATTGTTGGGATAGAGGACAAAGGAAGTCAGCCCATGGGATTGTGGGATACTTCTGGCAAACTCCCAGGACACAAGTCAGGCAGGGCTGCGTCTACACTGCAAAGCAATAGGGCTCGAACCCTCGCTCACAGCTTGACTTGGGCTTGGACCCTAGGTCTGAGCCCTGGGTCCGAGCCCTGGATTAGCACGATTTGTATGTAGATGGAAGGGGGTTAGGCTTTAGCCTGGGCTTACACTGCAGTGGAGATATACCATTATTGTTCTCCACTCAGTTTTAAGTTGAATCCAATGATCCTCTCTTTCGCTTCACATTGTTAACCCATTTATGGAGAACAACTGAGAATATTTAGATTGTAAGCCCCATCTTTTTGTTCTGTGTTTATATAGCGCCTAGCATAATGGGGTCCTGATCCATGACTAGGACATATAGGCAGTATGGTAATACAAATATTAATAAAGAATAATAATGAATAGCTAGTTCTATAAGGACTGCCAGCAAAAAAAAAAAAAAAAAAGGGGGGGGGGACAGGTTAACAGCTCAGTTGCAGGGTGTCCTACAGACAGGGCAAATACAGGGGTGCTTATCGACAGCAATGGATGGAATGACGTGGTGGTGTTGAAATTTGTAAATAATTTTTAAAATGTAAGGGTCCCAGGCTTCTTCAGAATTGCTTGTTATACCAGGGGTTGAGTGAAACCTCACTGAAGCTGGTGCGTATAATAGCTGTCCTTCATTCAGAAGGAGTGCAAGAAGCAATTAAACTCCTTTTTGGAGTAAAATAGTTGAAATGATAGAAGCCAAAACCCAGGCCACATGCAAGGCTGGTCAGCAACTGAGCTACGTGGTTGGAGGGGTTTCACTGGGGGCTGAATGCAAATGCAGAGGGCTGGGTATTGTTCTGGTGGAGGTGTGTGCACGTGTGCGTGCGCAGAGGCAGGTAGAAACACCCCAGAAGCACACAGAGAAGGCAGCAGAAAGCCAAAGAAGGACAGAAAAGTACTTGCGGTGTGACCCTGAGTGAAAGCTAACAGATTTTTGGGCCAGTGCTGGCTAGAGAAAGAGGTTTGGAGTTGTGAGCAAAAAACTGTCTCTTGTTTGACTGCTGCTGTGTTCAGGAAAACAGGACCTTGTGCATTCTGTGTAAATAAATAGGATTGCATGAAATACCTCACTCCATCATCAATTTCTCCCCCAATCAGAACAAACCCCAGAATATTGGCTAAACTGTTCAGATTAAAAAGGGGTAACAGCTTTCACAGTGCAGAGGAACTCCACAGCCTGCCTCAGCACTGTGGTTATGGAAGCTACCCCAAACCCTGAATGGGTTTGCTCACTTTAGGGCAGCTGCATACTTCGCCCAACCTATCCCTTCCTGTAGGGTAAGCCTAACTCCACACAGTCACCATATAGTATATGGTAGTCAGGAGCTGGAGACTGATGCTGCAGGAGGCATAGAGAATACGCATGTCTCTCCAAAATCCTAGGCTTACTCCCTGGTTTATTAACAGGCACAGAGAAAAGACTTCAAGTATCAGGTGTCCCGCAGGCATCACATAAGAACGGCTATAATGGGTGAGAGCAATGGCCCATCTAGCCTCGTATCCTGTCTTCCAACATTGGCCAATGTCAGATGCTTCAGAGAAAATAAGGCAATTTATTGAGTGATCCACTTCCTGTCATCCAGTCCCAGCTTCTAGCAGTCAGAGGTTTAGGGTTTGTGCCCTCACCATCTTGGCTAATAGCCATTGATGGTCCTATCCTCCATGAACTTACCTAATTCTTTTTTTGAACCCAGTTATACTTTTGGCCTTCACAACACCCCCTGGCAATGAGTTCCACAGGTTAATTGTGCGTTGTGTGAAAAAAGTACTTCCCTTATGTATTAATTTCATTGGTGACCGCTGGTTCTTGTGTTATGTAAAAGGGAGAAGTAACACTTCCTTATTCACTTTTTCCACACCATTCATGATTTTATAGACCTTTATCATATTCCTTCATAGTCACTTCTTTTCCAAGCTGAACAATCCCAGACTTTTTAAGCTCTCCTTATATAGAAGCTGTTCCATACCCTTAATCATTTTTGTTGCTTTTCTCTCTACTTTTTCCAATTCTAATATATCTGTTTTGAGATGGGGCGACCAGAACTGCACGAGTGTTCAAGGTGTGGGCACACCATGGATTTACATAGTGTCATCAAGATATTTTCTGCCTTATTATTAAGGTTACGATTGTCACAGAGGTCAGAGTAGTCACGGAATCTGTAACTTCCAGAGACCTCCGTGATATTTTCTGCTTCAGCTGCGGGCCTTGAGCTGTCAGCTAGCGGGGGTGCCAGAGCTCTCAGCTGCTAGCCCCCACAGGTGGTGGAGGCCCCACAGCTCCCAGCCGCCACGGGCAGTGGGGGGCCCTGCAGTTCCCAGGTGTCTGCCCGGAGCTCCAAGCTGCCGGAGTTCTGAGCCGCAGCAGGGCCTCCTACAGGTCTGAGCTGCCATGGGCAGCCCCTGGAGCTCACAGCCGTTGTGGCCAGCAGATGGCCTTGGAGATCCCAGCTGCAGGCAACCTTGAAGCTCCCAGCCCTTAGGAGCAGAAGGTGGCCCTGGAGCTTGGCAGGTGGCCCCCAGAGCTCCGAGCTGCCACTGGTGGTGGGGGCCCCTGGAGCTCCACAGGCAATGGGGCCCCACAGCTCCCAACCTCTGTGGCAGGGGACCCCACAGCTCCCAGCCGCCGTGAGAGGCAACAGGTGGATGCTGGACCCCCCCACACTCCTCATTTTGTCAGGGTTATTTTTAGTAAAAGTCACTGCAGGTCATAGGCTTCCGTGAATTTTTGTTTATTGCCCGTGACCCGTCTGTGACTTTTACTAAAAATTACCATTACAAAATCTTAGCTGTACTTATCTGTCTGTCTGTCTATCATGCTGCTTTAAAACTCCAAAATAGAGCTTAACTGATAAGACATGATGGGCACCTATAGAATTCCCACACTATTTTTATTTATGAATTATTTGTATTACTGTAGCAACTAAGTCCTTTCTTGCTTTGCTCCCAACTGCAGCCATGTAAGATAGTTATTGTTATCCAGTGAAGGGGAGAGAATGGATGAAGGAAGGATATGAGCACAATTAGTCAGAAGATAAGGACGGATCTTGTTTACCTAAGTTCTTTGCTCTCTCAGCAGCTCCAAACCCTTCCCTGCACAATAGATGCATTTCCCCTAGAGCTGGTGGGAAGTTTTCCATTGAAACTGGTTTTTGATGGAAAGTGGATTTTCAGTTAAACAAATATGTGCATGAAAAGTGGTGGCTTTATGCAGAAAATTTTGATATTTCATCAAAAAACTTAAATCTTTTGGCTGAAAACCAAAATATTTTGATTAAAAGTGGTGCCACTATGCCTCATGCTAGTTGTAGTTTTGCCAGAAAGACCGGCCTATGGAGGAAAACTGCATCTCCCATGATACTTCAAGGCCAGGGACTCCCCCTCCCCTTACCAACAGCAGGAAGCAATGCATCACAGGAGGTAAAAATATGGCCAGAAAGCTTAGTCAATAGAGGAGAACTACAACTCCTAGCAGGCAACATGGCACCAGCTTGAATCAAAATATTTCAGTGTCCAATCAAAATATTTTGCTTAAAAGTTTACATTTTTCCATGGGGAGAGGAAACCAAAACTATTTTCCAAACAGCTCTAATTTCCTTTTCTCCCCACAATTTAGTCTTAGCCCTGGTCTACACTACGAGTTTAGGTCGAATTTAGCAGCGTTACATCGATTTAACCCTGCACCCGTCCACACGATGAAGCCATTTTTGTCGACTTAAAGGGCTCTTAAAATCGATTTCTGTACTCCTCCCCGATGAGGGGATTAGCGCTGAAATCGACCCTGCTGGGTTGAATTTGGGTTTTTTTATAGATTCATAGATTCTAGGACTGGAAGGGAGCTCGAGAGGTCATAGAGTCCAGTTCCCTGCCCGCATGGGGTATGTGGAGGCAATTCGACGGTATTGGCCTCCGGGAGCTATCTCCGAGTGCTCCATTGTGACCGCTCTGGACAGCACTCTCAACTCAGATGCACTGGGCAGGTACACAGAAAAAGCACCGCAAACTTTTGAATTTCATTTCCTGTTTTGTCAGCATAGCGAGCTGATCAGCACAGGTGACCATGCAGAGCTCATCAGCACAGGTGATTATGGAGCTCCAGCATGGACCGAACGGGAGGTACTGCATCTGATTGCTGTATGGGGAGATGAATCCGTGCTATCCGAACTCCGTTCCAAAAGACTAAATGCCGGAATATTTGAAAAAATCTCCACTGGCATGAAGGACAGAGGTTATAACAGGGACCCGCAGCAGTGCTACATGAAGCCTATCAAAGAACCAGAGAGGCAAATGGTCGCTCCGGGTCAGAGCGGATGATGATGAGCTTCTATGATGAGCTGCATGCCATTCTAGGGGGTGCCGCTACAACTATCCCACCCCTGTGCTTCCCTCCTCCCCCTCCCCTCCCAGGCTACCTTGGCAGTTATCCCCCCATTTGTGTGACGAATTAATAAAGTATGCATGAATTTGAAACAACAATGACTTTATTGCCTCTGCAAGCGGAGATCAAAGTGGGGAGGGGAGGGCGGTTGGCTTTCAGAGAAGTAGAGTGAACCAAGGGGGCGGGGTTTCATCAAGGAGAAACAAACAGAACTTTCACACCATAGCCTGGCCAGTCATGGAACTGGTTTTCAAAGCTTCTCTGATGCACAGCGTGCCCTGCTGTGTTCTTCTAACCGCTCTGGTGTCTGGCTGCACGTAATTAGCAGCCAGGTGATTTGCCTCAACCTCCCACCCCACCATAAATGTCTCCCCCTTACTCTCACAGATATTGTGGAGCACACAGCAAGCAGTAATAACGATCGGAATATTGGTTTCGCTGAGGTCGAACTGAGTCAGTAAACTGTGCCAGCGAGCTCTTAAATGTCCAAAGGCACATTCTACCACCATTATGCACTTGCTCAGCCTATAGTTGAACTGCTCCTTACTACTGTTCAGGCTTCATGAGCCATGGGAGCAAGGGGTAGGCTGGGGTAGGTGCGACTGCGCAGTGCTGCTGACTGGGAGAGCAGCCTGAGGCAGAAGCCTCCAGCTGGCATGATATTCCAGGCAGGACTGAATCTCCATTAGACAAAACTTAAAGAAGAGAATAACCTGGAGTCGTTCCCATTTTTGTCCAGGCACTTCCGACTGATCTCACTGAGGCTGGCCAGGAGCACCCACAGGACGACAACGATGTCTAGCAGTTGTATTGTACCATTTGCAGTCGGCAAGGCAAGGCAAGGGGATGCTGCTGTGTAGCACTGCAGTACTGCGTCTGCCAGCCGCACCCAGGAGACATACGGTGACAGTGAGCTGAACGGGCTCCATGCTTGCCGTGGTATGTCGTCTGCACGGGTAACCCAGGAAAAAAGGCGAGAAATGATTTTTTGCCGTTGCTTTCACGGAGGGAGGGGGCCCTGACGACATGTACCCAGAACCACCTGAGACAATGTTTTTGCCCCATCAGGCATTGGGAGCTCAACCCAGAATTCCAATGGGCGGTGGAGACTGCGGGAACTGTGGGATAGCTACCACAGTGCAATGCTCCGAAAGTCAATGCTAGCCTTGGTACTGTGGACATACACCGCCGACTTAATGCGCTTAGTGGGGACACACACAATCGACTGTATCAAATCGATTTCTAAAAAAATCGACTTCTATTAAATCGACCTAATTTCATAGTGTAGACATACCCTTAGATATCAGCCTGTGCTTAGGCATCAGTCCAGTGTACAGAGGGCTACATAACTTACGATCCGCATCGGGCCCAGAATTTACTCTTTGGCTTGGCTTGTATGATGCAATTGCTGGGAATTATTACTGTCAACTGCAGCAAAACAACTAGTTAAAAATAGCTAAATTATGTAACAGATGCCCAGGAGCACCTTGGGATAATGCATTGTGAACTGTCATTCCACTCATCACAATCACATTTGTTTATCTGCCCATGTGGCGCACAGCTGTGGCTTTTTTGGCAGTGAGGGTTTTTGTTGTTGTTACAGCCTGGGAGACTCATAAGTTCAAAATCTTTCATCTTCATTCTCCAGCGCGATTCCCCCAGGTGCCCGTCCCCCAATGCTTTACATGTCTTTTGATTATTCTAATTATTTCAGTGCACTCTTTACAGACATGGCCTCAATGGGCCCGTAGGGCAGCCCAAAGCTTCCTGTTTGTTCCTAGAGAATACGTTACTGAATGGTGGTGAAATAACTATGCTGAGATGCTGGGTGCTGAGATGCAAATGAGCTCTCGTCGCTGTGATCTTCAATGAGCTAAAACTAATACAGGAGGTGAGGCAGATATTGGAAAACAAGGGCTTGGTGCTGCTCCCATCGAAGTCAACTGAAGTTTTGCTGCTGACTTTGTTGGGAATAGGATAAGACCTTAAGAGGCACAGTTGATCTGTGAAAGTCCAGCAAATAAAGAGGTTAGTGAGGGCTTCATTTGTTGGTTTGGTTTTACATTTTTGTGGCGTTAGCCCTCACTGAAGGAGTCAGACTGGCAGTTTTCCAGCATCCTCAGGAACAGGTACAGCATGGTTAGTGTAAATTTATCCACCCTGCCCCAGCAATATGGCTGAACCCTGACCTGGATGGACCACCTCTCAGAAGAAGAGAATATTTTTTTCCTATGGTGCATTCAAATCTTTGCCGTTTCCATAAGCCAGCCAGTTAGTGCTAATTGTGGTGGTGGGCTTATGATGTGGGCACATGCCCTCTGGCACTTGGACTGAAATCCTACCAACACATGTATGCAGATAGATATCAGATGGGAACAATTTTTGGTGACTACCAAGATGAGCGCGATTGACACCATTCTGTTATGTTCTTTGGGGAGGAAATCACTTTATTTTGCCTCCAGGTGGCTATTTCCTACATTATTGTTTTAAATAATTATATTTAAATCTAGATAAAATCAATCAATGTGGGCTCTTTTCAACAAAATCCCCTGAGCCATCTAGACCCTCATATTGAGTATACTCAGTACAAATGTGAAAAATTCTAAGATGTGAAATATGAGCTTTCTACAGTGAATCAGGAGTTACTGGCACAAAGGACTCGCATTCTGATGGCAAGGAAATTCATTGCACAAACAACTCACTCCCATGTGGGTGGCATTTTGATGCAGTGTTGACTTACTGCTACAGCCTCTCTCTGTCACAGCAGTTTGTTGTTTCTCTAGAGGTGTTTCTCTATACTCTAGTTATATTTACCCCAATATGCAAAAATGGCTTAAAAAGGAGATGGTTTCTTCTTTTTTGAAGATGTTAATGATGCAAGCGTAGGAACCCAGAGAAACCAGGCAAGCTCTGGGGAAACTACTGAGGAGAAAACCAAAATAACAGGCCACATCTGAATCTTGGATCTCCCTTCCTGGAGGTGGGGGAGAAGGGAAGCAATTACAATATTGTCAAGCAGTAGGGAACAAAAGCCAAACCTACCCCATAGTTTAAAGTGTGGTAACGAGTGTTCTTAAGTTGTGTAACCCACTACTAAGTTTATGTAACAGGTCCCCCTGTGTCCAATCCACAGGGGATATGAGACTGTTAAAGAGGTTCTGCTGGGTGCTACTTCCTGCAGAGTCCAGCCTCACAGGTCCTCTTACTGGAGCCCAGCTTAAGCCTCCAGTGGTGATGTAGAGGTATCATCAGCCCAGAACCTCCCAGGTTCTGTCCCTGCAGGTTCTTATACACATGTATTTATACTCCTGAACAGGTACCTGGCAAGAATCATAAGACTGGAAAGGACCTTGAGGAGTGATCTAGTCCTGTCCCCTGCATTCATGGCAGGACTAAGTATTATCTAGACTATCCCTGACAGGTGTTTGTAAAACCTGCTCTTAAAAAAAACTCCAATAAACAGAGATTTCACAACCTTCCGAGGCAATTTATTCCAGTGCTTAACTACCCTGACAGTTAGGAAGTTTTTCCTAATGCCCAAGTCTTCCATGACTTTTCGAAGATAATCGCTAATGTCTCAGATACCTCCTCACTCAGCTCCTTGAGTATTCTGGGATGTATTTCATCAGGCCCTGGTGCCTTGAAAGCTTCTTCATTCAGAGGGTTAGCTTCCCTATCAGCCCACTAGTGGCTCTCTCTGCTGTTTTTCTCAAAATACTCTTCCCAAATGGTTGTCTCTCACTTAGCTGAGCCCATAACACTTTAAAGAGTCAGTGTGTTAATTGTTTCTCAGTCACTACCCTAATCACCAGGGCCAGCAGAAACCAACTCAGTACAGGAATCAATGTGAGTTTCCATTTTTACATAAATGAAAAGGACCTCTGTTTTTGCAACAATATATGTCAAAAGTAACCCTCCATCTCTTCATTAAGGCAGTGGTCAGAGCTCTCCCATTTCCCAAGCAACAAGAAAGACCCATCATCCTAGTTCGACCATAAAGAATCTTAAATGTCAGTCCCCTGAAGGAGGGCTCTGTCCAGCTTGAAAGCTTGTCTCTCTCACCAACAAAAGCTGGTCCAGTAAAAGATATTACCTCCCCTGCCTTCTCTCTCTGATATCCTGGACAGACATGGCTACAAGATTGCAAACAAAGTCACTCACAAAGACTCTGACACGTTAGGTATGTCAGTTAATGCTCTACTGGAAGGCACCAAGAAACTACAGTAATGATGGCAGTGTTAGAACCTATATAGCTCAGAATAGAAAATTGCCAGCTAATGACATTGGGTTGGGAATATGGCAGAGTGGGATACATCTGTATCAAATGATGAACCCCATGTTGTATTACCTCTTGAACACATGACTAACCTTGCCTAAGGGCAGGCTTTGAACTGCATGTCAGACAGCCACTCTGCCTCAAAAAGGTGTTGCGGAACTATTACTGAGAGCCATTTGGGGCTATTGACTCTGAATGTCTCTCAGTTTTTAACTCTCTCCACCGACACCCCCCCCCAAAACAATGGATTTTCTACACAGGCCCTGTGGGTGGGACAAGAATGGCAAAGGAGAGAGTGGAATGCCCCATCTTGAGCACATGGGGCTGAAACAGAGACCATACTTAACAGCAGAGTTCTGCTCTGTGCAGGGGTCTGACCATTGCTAAATGTAAGATGGACGGGTTGGAGAGAGATGGCAGGTGGGACTCTGCTCACTCTGAAACACTAACAACCTCAGACGTGGGGAGGGTACCTCACAAGACTGTTGTTTTCAAAGATCTGTAACTCTCAAGTGCTGTCAGAGTAAGCTTCCATGGTTAAGAAATTCCTTTGCTAAGCTTGTGTGCCTTGCCTTCCTGCCACGTTATCTCTGAAGGGGTTAAACTAAAAGCCCAGCTTAGGTGGAGCTCTGGGGAGAGTGTGTGTGTAAGTGACTTGGGGGTGGGAGATCTCCAGTACTGATTTCATGCCTAGGGCAGCTGGGTAGTGGCACCTCATGTCCCAATGGAGGGCCTCAGATTAGAGGTCTGAGCTAGGGTCACCTCTTGTCTAGGTTCTCAGGATTGTCCCTTTCTTGAGGTAGTTGTCCTGGGAAATCTGCATGGGTGCTCAGTACACACTGCCAGCTGTCCAGTTTTATGGGCTCAGTAGTTTCCAGGATGTCTCCGTTCTTTTATCTCAAAGGTAGCAACACTAGTCTGAGCCCAGAAGTGTACCCTAAGGTTCCCAGAGCTAGGAACAGTGACTAGACCCTACCCAGAACCTGTTGGCTTGGAAGCATGTGGAATCCAGAAATGCGCTCCATTCAGAGATGACTGGTACCTGCTGATAGTGTGTGTGTGTGCACAATATAAAGGTTCACCCCCCAAACAGCTTTAGTCAGGTACCCCCAGGTGCACCCTCCCTCTGACCCTCAGCGGCCCCTCCCTACAATTTCCAGCAGTTTGCTGCTGCCTCTCCCCATGGCCACAGTTTGTAGCTTGCCAGTTCTAGGAGCTGCTGCAGAGAGAGGGGGCCCAGCCAGCAAACCCTGGCAGAAATCAGGGGGGGGAGGAGTATGCAGGTTCACATGGACCCCTCCCCCCACCCATCGCCTTTGGTTCTATTCGGAACAGATTGGTGACCATCCAGAGTGGCACTGGGCCAGGTTGTACCAGAGAGTATCTGCTGAGCTTGGCTGTTCCAATTTCAGCGACTTTATTTTAATAAAATGTTGCCAACTAAACACTTCCAGCTGATAACAGGCAGGGAGGTGGAGAGCTGAAACTACTCTTCATATGTAAAATATACTTGGTTTACTGTTAGCTTGTGCTTCTTTCCCCGCTACCCTCCATCCACTTTATCCATCTCTTGGGTCTGCTCTAGACTGAGAGTTCTTTGAGGCAGCGGCTATCTTCTTATTACTTGTCTGTGCCTAGCATAATGGGGCCATTGCTCCCCAATGGAGGCCCCTTCTACACTACTGTAAACTCCTAAACACCTGTCATAACAGTAATTTAGCATACCCAGCTGCCTGTGGGAAGCAGGTCATTTATGTTACACACAATTACTCCTGCAAACTCTTTGCTACAGTGAAGTATGTCATTGACCACCACAGAGCTTTAATGATAATCTGGCCACGAGGATAAAAAAAAAAATTACTTTCCATTTGCTGTGGGTGCTGATGTATTTGCCCATTACTTATACTGAGTAATAGGTCACTTGGGTGTTAGAATCCGCTTAATGTCTCTGACTGTGCTTTTCAAAAGGTAGTAAAAAGTGTCACACATTTTTTAATGCCACTCAGATGCAGGTAAAGAGCATTGCAGTTTGAGGGAGTGCTAATTAGAGTCAATTATTTCCTGACTGACCTGCCTTGGTATTAAAATGCCTAGGAGAACTCACTCTGTCACTGCAAGATCTAAAGCACCTATCACCTTGGTAGCTAAGCACTTCAATGTATGTGTCTAGTTTAAGTGGTACATGGCCTCTGCAGTACTGAGGGCCAAATTGGCAGCTTGCCAGGAACTTAAGGATTATGGCTAATTTTCATAAACATTGAAACCCATTTGCTTCGCCCTCCCCCGCCTCCAGCGAGGCACTTAGAATAGCTGATATATTTAAGAATAAGAAACATACATATTACTAACCTTAAAGCAGAATCTTTGCTCATTCTTTATTCTATTTCATAATCCCCTTTTCTTTCCTTTCACCTTCCACTAGGTTTTCTCTGCTTGTCTTCTCCCACCACTCTTTTCCTCTCCAACCTCCTCATCTCCCCCTTCCTTTACTCATGTATCTATCCCTTGCTTTCTCAATTCTGCTCTCATCTCTTCCTATTCCCCCACCACCGTGTTTCTTGTCTCTAAACCACTCTTATTTTTATTACTGTTGTCAGATGTTTGGCTGCGTGTTTGTGTTCTCTCTGTGTGCTGTCCTAGCTCTGTGCAAACAGCCAGCACAGCAGACTTCAAGTAAACCACCCAATGATCACAAGATCCGTTAAGGTACGAAGGCGCCCGGCCAGGTTTATTGTCAATGAAGCATGATCCTAGCTCCCTGGATCAATGTCTATAGTTACACTAGCACATATATGCCCGTGACAATGGATGCACCTCAGTGAATGGCAGGACTTTCCATTTCCCCCTCGGATGGCCAAAGACACTCCCTTTGAAATACATCTTTATACACAGATACAAAAACGTTATGTATTGCCCCTCTGATGTGTCTAGGTGCCACCTATCACCTTCTACATGTTGGTTGGATCAAAACATCTCCATCCATCATGCTGTCATCCTGACTTTATCTTTAAGATGGGTCAGCATGTTCCTGTTATCTTTGAGGTGGGTGTTTGTACTATACTTGGTGTCGGGGTGTTCTGGTACCATGCTTTTGGAATGTGTTTACGCGAGAGTCCTGTGCTTAATACTTCTCAGGAATGTGTGTGTTTTTTGCAATATTAGCCCTGTTCTTGCCAGGTTCTGTGAGCGTGTATGCCGTCAGGGCTTCACTCCTGATTACAGCCTGTTTCTTTCTGGCTTTGTTTTATATTAGCAAAGCTTTGACCGCTACCTCAGCCCAGGCCTAAGATACAAGGGCTTATGTCTCTGGCTCTCTTCCTACAACAACTGTTATTTAGGATTTGTATTACAATAGCACCCAAAAGACTTAATGAGGATTGAAGACCCCTTTGTGCTGGGCAGTGTGTAAATATCTAGGGTGAGACAATCTTTGGCCTGAGGAGCTTGCAAACTAATTTAAAAGACAAGACAAATGGGGGTACCAGTCAGTAGAAGGGAAGAGTGGCTGGATGAGGGAGCAGTTGTAATAGTGCCATGCTTACAAAGACTTCCCGTGCACACAACTTGATGGTTCCAAATCATTTGAAAGTATTGTTATAAAATAAATAGCAACTATCCCCAGCCACCAGCTCTGCATCTCAAGTCTCTCCCCACCGTCTTTGCTTAGGTTTTAAAGCTAAGGAAATAATGTGCTTTAGTGGATAATCACTTTATACAACTCTTGGATTGGGATGGAGGCCAAGTTTGATCAAATATTCATAAACTGAGCTGTACCTAAAAGAATAAAACTAATAAAAATGCATGGTTGCAAAATTTGCTTGTGTGAGGCTCAGTTTCAAATAGTGCTGACATAAGCCCAGCTGTGACCAAAGACACAACCGTCACTGAAGTCATGCATATGCGAGGGCAGAACTGGCCCTTTACTATATCCTTGTAGGAATTGCTCCACCTGTCACTGAAGTGCCGCTACCTCTGGGGTTGCAATACAATAGGTGTCCAACACCACATGGCAGTTTAGGACAGGGAGTGAGGAAGAATTCTCTATCCCATTGACATTGCATGCTTTGAAATTATGGTTAATTTTAACGAGGCTAAGGACATGTTTGAAAAGGAGTAAGTGCATAAAGTCAGTTTATTTGTTAGCTATGTGGCTATTTATTCTCCTGCTCGGTAGAACTCTCATGGTACCTTCTGAGAAAAAGCCAAACAAGTTCTCCAGGAACATCTGCCAACAGATTGTGCTACCACCTGCTGCAGTGCTCCTAGGTGTGTAAGTGCTTGCTTATTTCATTCCAGCTCCTGCTGTGTTGCCCGGGTTAGGGAGCCTCTCCTCTTTCCATAATGCACCCACTTAGCAGCAGTGTGGCATACCCAGCTGACACTCAGTAGCACTAGAAAACTAGCTCAGCGACTGCACCCCTAGTACTCAACTGTGGATGTGGAACAGGTCACGGTCAGGCCCCCAGGCCACATGTTGTGCTTCCCTGAGTGTGTGCCCTGCTAGTGTTTCTCTTAGATTTCCCTGAGCCATGCTGCCCTGTGTAGCTAGCACCACTCCATTGCTGCATTGTGCTCCAGCCGGTATGGACAGAATTTAGCTCTTTGTAAGCATTTTGTATTTAAATGCATAACAAAATTCTACATAGGAACTACACCAGGTGAGTAGTTGCCCCAGTGAAGTCACTGGGTCTGATTCTGATCTCACTCACATCCGTTTGATACTAGTGAAAGTCTATTAACTTCAGTGGAGCTGCTTCTGATTTAAACCAGTGCAGAAGAAATCAGACTCGGGCTCATTTACTTCAGTGCCCTGCTGAGTGAGGTTTGCAGATGGCGATCCATTAACTCGTTTTTTTAAAACTTTCCTTAACTTTTAAAGTATTAAATATTCATGAAAGTAGGCAACGTGAGAGGGGTTACTACATGGCAATGCTTCTCTCTCTCTCCTGTGCCACTTTTAAAATCGCTATTCTTGGTAACATACCAAAAAGCACATTAACAAAAACAACCCAACAATAAAACATGTAACAAACAAAACTGTGCCTGTCATCACCTGGTTCATTTGCCTATGTTACACTCCCATTCCCAATTCTTCCTCTGTTCATCTTTCTTTTGGATTGCAAGTACTTCAGAGGAGTATTGTCTCTGAGTGTGTACAGGGCCCAGCACAATGGGATCCTGATCCTTACTAGGGCCTTGAGAAGTTACTGTAAAATAAATGTTTAACGTTAATTATTGGGGCTGGGTGAAAATGTTGCAACAAAACTTGTTTTGATGGAAAATTGGGTTTTTGACAAAATGATTTTTTCCCCACAAAAAGGATCTACTTTCTGTAAGAAAAACTGATTTTTTTCATTGAAAAAGAAATACCAGAAAACCAAAATATTTTGATTTATCATGTTGCCGCAATGTCTGAGTTGTAGTTCAGTTGCCTCATGTCCCCATTCTCCTCTATGGCCTGGGCTCCCTAGCTGGACTACATCTCCCATGATGCACCCTGGCTTCCACTCTCCAAGACGGACCATCTCTATGCATCATGGGAAATATAATCCCATCAGGGAGAGTGACTCAGATGAGAAAGGAGACAGGAAGTAACTGAACTACACGTCCAATGAGGCACCTTAGCAACATTTCTGAATTGAAATATTTTGGGTTTTTTTGCTGAAATATTGTGAGTTGTGGTAAAAAAAATTGGTAGTGAATTTTAGCCAAGAAAATTCAAATTATTCACAGAACACCCACCTTCCTATTTTCTGACCAGCTCTCATAATAAATACATAGAGAATAATAAAGACAACTATCTTTTTTGAATAAAAAAATATAGAAAAATTCTAGCTATTGACTTTGGGTTCTGTCTTTCTAGTAACACTTTATATGAAGGTCCCCAAATATGCATTTAACCTGACATTTTATAACCTCAATTAGTGTCACATCTTGTCTTTGTTTATGCTATCTATCATACGCTAAAAGCCCTTACTCTTTGTCAATGAAGCACCATGCATTTTATGGCCCTATACAAAATTATTACTCATAATACAAAAGTTTTAAGTGAAAGTTATGTAGCCTATTAATCTCTATGCCTGTGTTTGAGCTCTGTGTTTAATTACTGCCACATGCGCTTATGTAAAATTCTGCCTACACACTGATAAGGTCCTATGTGATTCTTCAGTTTTTCTAGATGAAGTATTCATAGAATCCACACATTGACTTTCTTATTACCTCCCTGGCTTTGTTCTCATGCCTTTTTAATGTGGAAATGACAGAACAGTAGGGGGAAGGATAGCTCAGTGGTTTGAGCATTGGCCTACCAAACCCAGCGTTCTGAGTTCAATCCTTAAGAGGGCCATTTAGGGATCTAGGGCAAAATAATCTGTCAGGGATGGTACTTGGCCCTGCTGTGAAAGCAGGGGATTGGACTTGATAACCTTTCCAATTCTATGATTCTGTGTTAGAATTTGACTGTTCCATTCCTCAGTCCCTCATAAGCTCACTGCAAATTTAGAGTTTTACCTCTTATTATCTAGCAGGGTTTATATTTTGCTACTCAACCTAGCTGTTTCTGTGAGCCTCATGATGATACCCTCAATGTGTCCCAACAGCCATGCCTTTACAAAGTAGTCCCATTGACTTTCTGTGGGAATGCAGCAATCAATGTATGTTTGGAGCGCCATTCTGGCACTTATTGCTAAACAAACCCACAAAGAGTGTATTAAATGTTCAGAGGCTGGGGCTCATTTTGGTGCATTTACCTGATGCACCACAAAATCCCACCCTTAACTGCACAAAGGGACATTGGAATGAGCCCAAATGGGTAACTTAGTTCCTAAGTACTCACTTGCATGTGCAATTGTGTGTACATCTGTGCGGTATTTTTGTGTGTGTAGATACAATGGTTGGGCGTGCAAGCTTTGCAGACAAAATTAGGCACTTGTATAGAAAGTTATGTCCCAGTATATTCAGCCAACTGCAAGGTATGAAAACTCAGTATTGACTTTTCCTTTTTTTGGACTAAAACTACCAAACATATACTACACATGGACAACGTTGTGTTGAATGTTTGATATTTACATTTTGCAGGAAATGAGCATGAAATCATAAGAAAATATGCACTATTCCCATGGAGTTATTCTCCTGTTAATGACCACAATTCTCATTAGCAATAATAACCTTGTGTTTGAAAGGATGCATTTTTACTGAGCTATATAGAATATTTTATATGCAAACAGATCCAAAAGTAAGGGTGCATTGAAATGACAGGGTAGCTAATGGCCTGAGAGACAAAGTTCGGGCCTGGATATGAAGTTCCCCAAAGTTTAGTGGCGGTGAATGATAGTATTTTGTTTTAGGTGCATCTCTAATGAAAACATGCCAAGCAGAGCCAGCACACAGGAATAGCATACTGGACAAGATCAGTGTGGATTCATCTAGTCTGGTATGTTGTTTCCAATGCTGTATGCTTCAAAGGATATTATAAAACACCCACAATGCAATACTCTACAATGGAGGAAATTTCTTCTGGAACACAGCTGTGATTATCCTATGGCCTGAAATATGTAACTTGAAAGCTCTTTATATTCCATATCATTCATTAATAATTCCACATATTATTTATTTCCATATAAATATGTAGGGCCAAATAATAGTTTCCAAATGTAAAGATGGATCCCTCACTACTATTGTGATGGGTCAGAGCGGCCCCGCACTGGTACTGCAGGGGTTAACCCTTCCTTCCTAGCAGAGGAAGCCATGCCCCTGGGGCTCTGCTGGGCATGCTCCAACTGGATAACAGGTATAAAAGCTGCTCACTCTGGGCTGATCACTGGAGGGGAAAGAGGCTCACTGCCAGCTCCCAAGGAAGGACAGCCTGCGCTCCAGGATCTGGAAGCCAAGCCAAGCCAAGCCAAGCCAAGCCAAGCCAAGCCAAGCCAAGCCAAGCCAAGCCAAGCCAAGCCAAGCCGGGACGTGCCCCAATTCTCAGACGGAGTACATCACAGAAGGGGAACAGATCAGAGGAGTCCCCGAAGTGCAGGACCCAGAGGTTATGGTAGGAAGCAACCCAGGGGAACTTTAGAGGAAAACGGTGTTAAAGCTGCACAGAGACTCGGTGTGGTTTGGACAGATCCCTGCTGAACTGGTGGCAAGGGGAACTTGCCACTACCAGGACCCTTGGCACAGAAATCATATGGACCCTGGCCTTTGGGCCGCACTGCCTGGATGTTTGGGGTGAGTTACCTGGACTCTGGCTGCTAGGCTGCACTACCCTGCTTGTGAGGGGGATTGTATGGACTCTGGCCATTGGGCCGCACTGCTCTGGTGCAGTGGACTCTGACTAAGGGGTGATTGCGTGGAGGGAGGCTATTAGGTTGCATCGGGCCGCCCACAGAGAGGCGAGCACGTGAACTTGGGAGTGGTGAGGTTCTGATACCCCATCCCCCCCACCCCAAAGGGATGATGCAGTGTCAGGCCTGCCCCAACTATGCTGTGGCTGTGCAGTCCACAGGTTAATTGTATGTTGAGTAAAAGTGTTTTTTAAACTCTTAAAATTGCTGCCTTTTTAATTTCATTTAGAATCTCTCTAGTTCTCATATTATAGAAACGATTAAGCAGATCTCAATTCATTTTCTCAGTATCACTCATTTTAGTGGCAAATATCCTCCAGAGGCAAGTACTTAAAAAAACAAAATGATGGTGAAACTGCTCTATTTTCATTGTTGATGAAAAATATAGTGCTGCTAACTAGATCCAGCACTTACACCACACAAATGCTACTGAGTTTAGGGGTAGTAATTTAATTTTGAACTGTATCTAAGCAGAGAGGTCACATTTGAAATTGCTTTTTTCCAGGTGCTAATGCTTCAGGAGAGGAGGAAAGTGGAAGATAATACAGTGGCTTTGACATGGCTGCTGAGAAGAAGTGCAGCGACTGTAGCTGGCATGAACATTGGTAAATCAGTGCTAACCGTGAATGAGGAAATACAAAAGAATGGAGTTAGTGCAAGAGAAGGGACAGCAGAAAAATGGACGTGGGCTGCAATCTCACAGCAGGGTATTACAGTTTATTTCCTTTTCTTTTCCAGTGAATTTAGTGCTCATAAAAGGTGACAGATTGACAGCCTCAGAGACTGAAACCTTCTATTTATCCACAGATTAAATACAGCCCAGACAGTGACAGTGCAGCTTCTATGCTGACCTAGAGGGGTTACCATCAAGGGGATGAACACATTAATCTCCCCTTGGCATTTGCCACCTTGCCGGAGGCGTTCATCACTTTGCAGGATAAGGCATGTTGGCTCTGGTTCTCATTTACACTCTCTTTAAGGCACTGCCACTATCATGTAAGAGGACTTTGTGTAAACTAGAATTCAGGCCTTTGAACACTGACCACACAGTTTTTTCCTTGCCATGCCAGTTTTACTCACATGGAAACAGAGGGGTTTGTGCTGCTGGAATGTTGCTAAAACACGGCAGCTCAAACCCAATAGTTTACTTCCATATTTGCAGGGCTGAGCCAACATATCTCCGTGTCATTCACGATCATACACTCACCTTTTATAGCTATCTCAAGAAAGTAGACTCCAAAGCAAAGAGTTGCTTCAAGATTTTCCATAAGTGGGCGGGAACAAGCTGGGGATAGACTGTGCCAGTGCTACGAACATCGGCCTTGGCCCTTGTGTACTCAGTTGCACAGTACCGTGCACCAGTGAGGACAAGAAGCTGCCATACCCAACTTGTGGATATGTAGTTCAATCGTGCAAATCATCATTTAGTGGGGAATTTAGTGATTTTAGTTGGGAATTGGGCCTGCTTTGAGCAGGGGGGTGGACTAGATGACCTCCTGAGGTCCCTTCCAACCTTGATATTCTATGATTCCATGATTTTATGATCATGGGAACTTTAAAATCGACGCAGGGCTTTCTGTATTAGGTATCTGAGGTATTGCCACATGTAATGGGGTGGCACTCACCTCTCGCGAGCACCCCCTGTCGGAGTGTGTGTGCGCACTCTGTTTGTGGTAATTAGTCCTCCTGTCGAGTCCCACACAGTGTGTATGTTAGATAAAAATTAAGCCCCTTCTGGGATATAAGCCCAACAGGGGGCCTATCTCAGTGCCCTCTGTTAGGTCCCTTTATGTGCAGCCCTATGCCCGGGCTCACTCCTCAATCAGCCCAGCAGGGCCTATCACAGTACCCTGTTTCAAACTGTCTCTCAGCCCCTTCTGGGCTCCCTTGAATTATCCCTGCTCTTCAAGCAGTCCTGGCTCTGGTGACTGGAGACTGTTTGCCTCTCTGGGTCTTTCTGGCCCCAAATCTGCAGCAGGGTACTAAAAGTGTTCAGTTCCCCTTCTGGGATGTATCAAAGTCCAAGCCACTTTCCCAGTGGCTGGTGAAGGGGGACCCAGGCCCACCCTTTAATCCTGGTCTCAGCCCAGGGACCAGAAAAATAGCAGCTATCCACCATATCCCTTTAACTAAACTGCGTTGCTGCTATGATTTCCTGGGCCACTTTCCTGCAGGCCCGCTCATTCTTCACCCTCACCTTGGGGCCTTGTCCTGGTTGTGTCCCAACAGCCAGCCCGGAGCGCCTTTGCACTCAGTATCTGCCAGCACTGCGCTGTTCTGTAGGTCCGCCAGGCACACCACCCACACTCCTTCAGCTCCACTCTGGCCCAGCAGCTCTTCTTATATTAGCCAGCTGGGCCCTGATTGGCTGCTCCCTGCAGCCCCTTTCTGATTGGCGGAGTGTGGCAGGGGTGCAAGGCCTCCATCAGGGGGCCTCGGGGCCTGGTCCACCCCATCACACCACAGCACAAGTACTTAAACATGCTGAAGACTACCCAGAATATCCCACCTGGCAGGTTATGGACAACATTTCCCAATAGCATCCGAAATCACAAAAACCACTATGGACCACCTGCAACCAATCTAATGTCTCTGGATCCAGCCAGGCAATGGCAAAGTGCCTGGACCTCATCCACCATTCCAAACTGGCATATTATCACGAACCCAACTAGCTGTCCTCCTGATTTTGACTGGCCACACAGACTTTGGACCACACTGAACCACATCTGAACAAACCATGGAAGATGCAGCTACTTTATGCACAAGTGGAAAATCAAAGACTCCCCTTCATGCAACTGTGGTGAGAACATCCAAATCACTGAACACATCATAACAGTGCCCCAAACATAGATTTTAATGGTGAAATGGAGGACATCCACAATGTCACAGAGGAGGCCTTGAAACAGCTTGTGGACCTACAACCACAGGTGTGCGCAGCACATTTCATTAGGGTGTGCACCCAGGGAATTTTATTTTTTTTAAAGGCGAGCATCATAAAGGTTGGGGTGTGGGAGGGGGTGCTGTGTGCAGGAAGGGGCTCAGGGCAAGGGATTGGGGCAGAGGAGGGGTGTGGGGTGTATGAGGGGGCTCAGGGAAGGGGGTTGGGGTGCAGGAGGGGTGCGGAGTGCAGGAGGGGGCTCAGGGCAGGGTATTTGGGTGCAGGGTGGGGCAGGGGGCTCAGGATAGGGAGTTGGGGGGCAGGAGGGGTACAGGGTGCAGGCAGGGGGCTCAGGGCAGGGAGTTAGGGTGAGAGGTGCAGGCAGGGGGTTCAAGGCAGGGAGTTGTGGGGCAGGGGGTTGGGGTGCAAGGTGCAGGCAGGGGCTCAGGGCAGGGAGTTGGGGGGCAGGGGGATCAGGGCAGGGGGTTGGGGTGCAAGGTGCAGGCGGGGGCTCAGGGCAGAGGGTTGGGGTGCAAGGTACAGGCAGGGGCTCAGGGCAGGGAGTTGGGGTGCGAGGTGCAGGCAGGGGGCTCAGGGCAGAGACTTGGGGGGGCAGGAGGCTCAGGGCAGGGGGTTGGGGTGAGAGGTGCAGGCAGGGGGCTCATGACAGCTCCCAGGGCTAGACTCAAGGCCGAGGGTGCCGGGCCAGAGTCCCCGAACAGCGCCAGGGAGCTGAGCTTGCAGCCGGGTTGTGGAGGGGTCTGTGGGCTGGGCTTGCCCCTGTCCTGGGCCTGCTGGCTCCTGGGCCCCAGTTAAGGTAGGCTGGACTCAGGGGCAGCCTGACCCCCCCCCCGGGTGGTGCCTGGGCCCCCAGCCAGTGCGGGGAGCCACAGGTGGGTTTGGGGCCCTGGGCGCTGGAGGAGCAGCTGCCTTGGGGGTGGGGAGGGCCACAGCAGCACCCCTGCGGGCCACCTTAAGCGGCTGTGTTGGTGCTGCTGGGTGGGAGGCTGCCAGCGAGCACATGGGGCTGTTAAAGCAGCCAGCCCGGCCCTGGGGAAGGGGAGCCCGGCTCAACAGGGTGCAGGCTGGGGGCTCAGGGCAGGGAGGGGAGGTGCAGGAGGGGTTCAGGCTCTGGCCCGGCCCGGCCCCGCTTACCCGCAGCGGCACGTTCCCTGCCTGCCAGTGCCCCACGCCGCTCACTGCAGCCCCGAGGGGGGGGGGAGGGGGCGTGGCATAGGGCTCTGCACGCTGCCCTTGCCACGCCTCCAGGTACCTCCCCTGAAGCTCCCATTGGCCGCGGTTCCCCATTCCCGGCCAATGGGAGCTTCGTGAGGCAGTGCCTGGATCAACCGCCCCGGCCCCAGAAATATGGTGCCCTGATGGCTGCTTCTGAAAGCAGCGTGGGGCCTGCGGCGCCACGGGGGGCAAATCCCACGGGCCAGATCCAAAGCCCTGAGGTGCCAGAACCAGATCCGGTCCATGGGCATTATGGTGTGCCGGGGCACACCCGGCACACCCCGTGCACACGCCTATGCCTACAACTGTGTCTATAGAATGTTGCTCTGCAGATGCCATGCATGAAAAAGAGAGAGAGCAAGAGCAAACAAGCCCAGGAAGACTGGGTGGGGAGAATTCCTCCTGTGTTTGGAAACATTTTAAATGAATAATGAAATATTAAACCCCATGCTGATCTTTTAAAATTAAACCTAGAACCCTTAAAGGTACAAACAGTTCATGCCACATTGTTGTGAACCTCCTTGTTTAACATTTTTAAGGACTGTGGATATTTCTAACATTAACATAATTATCTATTTTAACATATTGTATTTGCCACCTGCTGGGGATGAAACATCGAAACTAACACTAGTACCTCATTAACAATAACACTACTTGCTCATTAACAATGTTGACCCAATTACATGTTGTGTATCCCAGAGATAAATAACTGTAATTGCAACTCAAAAGCAATTTCATAAACACTAAGATTCCTTTTGAAATGCAAAGGAGGGAGTATTATTCGAATTTTTGGTATAAATACAGGTTTAAATTAAATGGAGCCAGTCAGCCAAACAAAATAAAATTTCAATCTAAAAAGACGCCAGTTGGGATAAATTGGTGCAGGGCTCATTCAGTTCTGCGGGATCAAAACCATTTTCATTTTTGTGCAAAAATAATACACGTTATGGACAACAAAAGCCAGACATCTGGTAACTGGCAGCTACCATGACTATCAGCAGGTAGCAGTTTTCTTTGGAAATCATTCAGATTATCTAGTATATTCAGGACAATAGAAACCTGATGAAGCCTTTGATATAATCTGCTAAGATTTTTTTAAAAACCACATGGATGAAACAGAGACCTGAGGAGATTTGTGTGAAAGATACCCATGCAATCCATTCTTTGCACTCTTACAAACGGCTACTTATGCTCGTGATCAGAATGGCAGAAATATAACATGATGCAATATGATATATTGTTAATGGACCAGAATGGACCTAAATGAGGAAAATTACCATAATATAACATTAGCAGAGTCTATGGATCAGAGACGGAGAAGAATGGAAATGTCACCTGCCAAGAGTTAAGATGCTAAGATACAGTGCTTTTGAATGCTAAGTTAACCTGCATCTGTTCATCTGGGGAAGACAATGAGGGAGATGCTAGCTTGAGAAAGGCCTAATTCTATGGACCCACAGGAGCTGGGATCACTGCCAAAGTGATTCTCTCAGTCCTCTAGGGAGGCTTAGCTAATGCGAGGCATGGGGGTTATGCTAACTGATTCAAGGGTTTGCTGGGCTGAGTGTGTGAGGAAGAGCAGAGGCAAAAGGGGTGAATCATTGGAGACTGAACCTTTGTGAAGATGGGCAGTTCAGAATAAAAGGATGAATGTGACTTTCCTACAGTCCTTAAAGCTGGATCCCTGCCCTGGAGTGGTCAAAGGCCTTGTACAGAAATAATTCTAAAGCAGGACTGTCAAACTTATTCTATTCTGAAGTACCGCCTAGGGTACAAATTTAGTATTCCATACTCCCCTCAATCCATACGGGGTCTCCCATTGATGTCAATGGGAAGCGTGCACAAAGTTCAAAGGTAGAATCTGGCTTTTAGGTAGTTACTGGGCTTTCAGACCCAGATCCTCAAAGTATTTAGATGCCTAGATCAGTGGGAGTTAGGTACTTAAATACCTTACAGGATCAGGTCCTTAGTTATTATAAATTATTTACTATTCAGCATCGCTCACTGGGAAAGGTATGCTCATTATTCAAGGGCCACTGCTATTTCTGACCTTCATTTCTCTTCCTTCCCTACATTACTTTCTCTAAGGTAGGGTGACCATATTTCCCTATGCTGAATATGGGACATCTGGTAAAATAACTCGTATTCAAGTGAGTTCAATGGCAATCAATCAGAACTGTGCAGTACAAACGTTCAAATTAACATCAAATTGGCTGAGCCCTTGTTAAAAAGAAATACTGTGTAGTTGGATTCTTTTTATTTACCTTATCTTTAAGGCTTTAGGGTTCACACAGGGAGAGGTGACAAACAGTCCCGTACACCTCTGTCACATGGAGGGATGACTGACCGACCTGACCCTCCCTGCCTGGCAGTCTCCGCTCTCCATGCCTGGCTGGGCCCCCAGGATAGACCCGCCTCTCCTGGTACCTGGTGCCGCATCTTCCCGAGGCAACACATTGGGCGGGGGGGGGGGAGGGCACAGAGGGTCACAGCCCCCCTCCCTCCCCCGCAGATTTCTGCCAGGGTTCACACCAGAATGTGGCCAGCAGCAGCCTTTCGGCACTATGTGGGAGGGAAGGAAGGGGAGCTTCTTCCAGCTGCAAGGGCAGGGAGGAAGGGATAACCTGGCCCATGCCTTTGCAGAGCTCATCTCTTCCCCACCCCAACCCCCACTCCCCTGTGGCTGGAAGCAGCGTGTACCTTCCTGCCCGCTCAGTGTCGAAAGGCAGTTAACACCTCCAGGCTGCTGCTGGCCATGGACGTAACCCAGCTGCCTCCTGTCCCCCAGCTACAGCGTGGGCAGGAAGGGGTTAAGCCCTAAGGATGCATTGTGCACCAGAGCCCAGGGATCCTGACTGCACCGGCTTCAGTGATCCGGGCCAGAGAGGTGGCTCAGCAGCAGAGGGTGCCTAGGAGATGGAGCAGCCCCGCACTCCCTGGGGGCAGGACCCAGATTGTGGGGGTGAACAGGGTGCTAAACCCCTGCTCGGGGGTGGGGGGGGCTGGTATGGAGCCTGCAGGGTTGGGATGCAAACAGCCTGGAAATCACTTCCCCTTTCCCACCACTCCAGAGCTTAGCTGAGGGGTGGAGAGGCTTCCCCATGCCAGTGCTGTGCAGGTCTTTGGCACACGCAGGGCTCAGCTCCTCATGGTCAGCGACCTGGGCTGGAGGGTCTTGGGCTTTCCCGGGGCACCAGCCCAGCCAGAGGCAGTGGGGGAAGGAAGGAGCCTGCCGGCTAGAGTGTTGGTGAGCTGAGCACCCGACCAGGGGCTGGTTCTCTGCACAGCGCTGGGAGTGGGATGCACTCTGCCTGGGAGGATATGGGGGAGCAATGGGGCCCTGGAGGTGGGGGAGGGAAGGGGCAAAGCAGGGGGAGGACAGCAAGAGGGGGAGCACATAAAGGGCCGATGGGTGGGCAGCAGAGGCGACACGTAACTGGCTGCTGCCTGGTGCCTGCCTGCACTCCCGTCGCAGTGCGCAGCCAGTGCTGGCTGGAAACGGGACAGGGGCCGAGGCCCTGCTGGCTGAGACCTGGCACGCAGCAGGGGCTGCACTGACTGACCAGCGGGGGAACAACCGGCCCTGCATGCTGCAGCTTTGCCCTGCCACCAGCTTTGCACACCCACCCCCATCATCGGCCACTGGACCCTCCCACTCACCGCTGGTGGGCGGGTGGCTGGCGAGCAGGGATCCAGCCAGCAGCAGGACCTGCCAGTGCTAATGGGAGGGGGAGGGGAACAGAAAATATGGGGCAATTTGCCCATTTTTAAGCAAAAAGTCGGGACACCAGCAGTATATGAATACTGGGATAGTACAATCCCCCTGTTATTGGCTGGAAAGATATTAAGTCATCTAATTTGTCCCCTCTCTCTGCTCCAGACTAAGTCTAATTTTTAGTGATTAACACAGGAGCTCACTCCATTTCCTTTTTCTAATAGCTCTCGTTTTCAGATTTTTCCTTATATTCTGCTATATTTTCCTTTGCTTAATTTTATCCTGTTAGTCCCCTGTACTTTGCCTAAGACCACTCTAATAAATCCCTCTCTGGTGCTTACACTGTACAAATATGTGTAGGTGGTGGTGTAGGTAGCCAAGCGATACAGGTTTCGCTCCATTAATCTTTCTTAAGGCACTGCAGACACTCATTTTTGTTGCTATTCTCTCTATTCTCTTGAATTTGTTGACACCTTTCTAGTACCCAGAACTGAATAACACTATTCTAGATATGGTTTCAGAGCCATATATGTGAAGAGAGACAATTAACTTCATGGTGTAGAAAGAGATTACTTCTTTGAATGCTGCCCCAAACCATATTGGCTTTTCTTGTGCTGTGTTGCATTGTAAGGTCATATTTAATTTGCCACATCACATGAAGTCGCTCTCATTCCTGCTTTCCCTTTCAGTGACTCTCTGTGTTTCACATTATTTCCTCCTAGATATACTATTAGTCTGAATTTTTTCCAAGTTGCTTTTTTCGGGTTGCCTGTATTTCTAGCATATATACTGATTGGTTTGCAATCTCTGTAAATAGAAACAACATGCCATTCACCTCCACTGTTCCAGATCATTAGTAAATAAACATAACACTCAACCTTGATCCTTTGGGAACCCCACTAGAGACCTCCCTTGACTTAGTTCATCACTGATCATCACTATCCTTTGCTCACTGTCTTTTAATTGACAGATGCCTGACCGGAATATGATCAACCACATTGCTTAATAGACTGTGATACTGTCATACATTCCACGGTACCACGGTGATCATCTAGTCTGACCTCTCATATAACACAGGGCATAGAACTTCCCTAAAACAATTCCCAGAGCAGCTCATTTAGAAAAAAACATCCAAGCTTGATTTACAAATTGTCAGTGATTGCGAATTCACAACCACCCCTTGGTAATTTGTTCCAATGGTTAATTACTTTCCCTGTTAAAAAATTATGCCTTTTTTCTAGTCTGAATTTGTCTAGCTTCAACTTCCAGCCACTGGATCATGTTATACCTTCCTCTGATAGATTGAAGAGCCCATTATTAAATATTTGTTCCTCATGTAGATACCGTATATACTCGTTCATAAATCGAATATTTTTGGTAAAAAAGTGACGCATCAAAGAGCGGGGGTCGGCTTATAAACGGGTCTACACCAAAATTTGATGACTTTAAACTCTATGGAATCATTGAATTGAATATCTAATACATTGTCATTTTGTTTACCTGGAGCGTCTGCAGGCATGGAGCCCCTCAGCTCCCTCTAGCTGCGGTTAGCCATTCCCAGCCAATCGGAGCTGCGGGAAGTGGCATGCCACAGGGAGCTGAGGGGCTGCATGCCTGCAGATGCTCCAAGTAAACAAAATGTCCCAACCCATCAGTGGCTTACCCTGATGGGTCGTGAGCCAAAGTTTTCCAACCCCTGAAATATAGGGTCGGCTTATGAAAGGATCATACAGTTTTTGCTATTTTTACCTATCCATTTTGGGGGGTCGGCTTATAAATGAACGGGCTAATGAACGAGTATATACAGTACTTATAGACTATAATCAAGTCACCCCTTAACTTTTTCCTTGTTATGCTAAATAGATTGAGCTCCTTGAGTCTATCAATATAAGGCAGGTTTTCTAACCCTTTAATCATTCTTGTGGCTCTTCTCTGAATCCTGTCCACTTTCTCAACATCCTTCTTGAATTGTGGACACCAGAACTGGACACAGTATTTAAGCAGCAGTCGCACCAGTGCCAAATTCAGAGGTAAAATAACCTCTATATTCTTACTCAAGATTCCCCTGTTTATGCATCCAAGAACAACATTAGCCCTTTTGGCCAGAGCATCACACTGAGAATTCATGTTCCACTGATTATCCACTATGACCGTCAAATCTTTTTCAGGGCTTGTCATGCTACCACTTTTGTCGGTATAATTTATGTCGCTCACGGGTGTGAAAAGAACACCCCCGAGCGACATAAGTTACACTGACAGACACGCCGGTGTGGACCTGACGCTCGTGGAGGTGGTTTTGTTATGTCGAAGGGTGAGCTCTCTCCCGTCAGCATAAAGCGGCTACACAAGCGACCTTACAGTGGCGCAGCTGCATCGGGACAGCTGTGCCACTGCAAGTTAGCTAGTGTAGTGTAGAGTCACTGCTTCACCAGAATGGAGTCCTCCATTGTGCAAGTATGGCCTACATTCTTTGTTCCAACTGTATACATTTACATTTAGCCATATTAAAATGCCCATGTGTCTAAGGGTGTGTCTCCATATTAAGCTGGGGGTGTGAGTACCAACTGAAGGGAGACATACTCTGATTGAACTAGCGCACTAACATACAGTATGGCTGTTGCAGCATGAGTGGTGGGCGGGGTTAGCCACCCCGAGTACATGCCCAGAGTCTTGGATGTGCAGGTACTCAAGGAAGCTTTTTAAATGCTAAATATACTTTTCCTCGAGCTGGGAATTACAACCCTAGATTGAAATGTAGACATACCCGATCCTGCTCTTAGGGGTAAGTCATTGTACAGAACAATTTCATTGAGGAAAAGGTACCGTGGAAAAAAATTCTCTTTTGCTGAATTGGAAGCTAGAATCTTATTTCTTTTCATACAATTATAAAAGCCAACGGAATGAGCTGTTGCAAAATTGAAACATAATGTTCTGGAAGAGCAATTAATGTTCAGATCAGTGAGTAGGAATATGTGGAGCCATTTATCTGTAAGGATTTATATTGCTTCCACTAATGCATGCTTCCCCCCCTTCACCCCCGGAACAGTTTGCCTTTAAAAGGGACACACCCTATTAAACTACATTTCTACTCAGCGGATCTGATCCTGTATAAAAATACTTGCCTGAGAAAGGGCCCACTCTCAAGGCTGTAAGACTGGTGGTCCCATGGGGATGGCCTTCTACTAAAGATTGTAAGTTCCTCGCTGAAGCTGGGGATAGAAAAAACAACATAAATTCTAGAATTTCAGTGTTTCGTTACTGAGAGATTGATTTTTATAGGCTCACTCTCCTTTCACAGAGCCAGATTCTGACACTTTTTCTACATTATTTCACAAATAGTCCCAAAGAAGTCAATGGAACTATGCCTGAAGTAAGATGCCACCCAGCATGAATTAAGAGTACTGGAATCTAGTCCATAATGAGCATGCAGTGGTCTCTGTTTATGGGGAAAAAAATCACATAGAAAGATGGGCATTTCCTCCTTATTCCCCTCTTCCACCCTACTTTCAGCAGCAGCAAAGGTACTGGGTTTTTGCAATTTTTAAGACGAGAGTGGAACACATACGACTGGGCAGATCCTCAACTGGTGTAAATGGATGTAGCTATGTTCACTTGGGGGAGCTGTATTGATTCACACTGCTGAGGATCTGGCCTTCCATCTCTGTTTTCTAAGTGAGAGTGCATTGGCACATAAACAGCTGACTTGTTTGTTGAGACACAATTACTGCACAACCACAATCCTAAGTCATTCCTTTGCGGAGTGCTTCGTGATGCCTCTTGGAGTAGGCAACTCTCGCTACAACTCAATAGTGTCCTATCCTCCTATGCTTATTGGGCTTTTCCCCACTATTTACTGACAGAATGGGAGTTAGTTGAAAAATAAGAGTGGTTTCAAAACCTACAAAACAATATTTAGTGGCATTACCAAGCTGGTTAGAAATGGGTTTTTAAGCCTGAAGAGAGATGACAACCTCCTCACGTGAGATGCCAGCTGATGGGTAAATTGAAATGTCTCATCATTATTTATTGAAAACAGCAGCTAAAACCTACCCAGAATTTTCAGCCTGACAGGGTTCATTTATTTCATATTTTAAACATTAAAAAAACACAACGGGGGATGCTGTCACTAAGATATCAGTGAATCAACCCAATGGATGAGATAATTGTTCACTAAAGGGGCGGTAGCTGAATTTTTAATGCATTGTTACTGTGACTCAGGGGAAAAGTGGCTGGATTTGAAACGTATTGAACTGAGTCATCTTGTGAGATTATGACATTGTGTGGCACTGATAGGACTAGTGAACTATTTTTTAATAGGTAAAAAAACAGACAAAGTAAGTCCCCCTTTCCCTTTCAGTGCCAGGTACAGCTGGAATAATCTGCTCATGCTTATTTTTCTGTTCCAATCAAGCTGAAGAGCTGTTCGGAGTGGTCCATGGAAGTGGCTGTGTATGAGAGGAAACTGCTGTTTAAATGAAATAATCGAGGGCACTAGCGTGAGTGACAAAGCAAAACATTCTAATAAATATGCAAGTAGCTAATAAATAATACGCAGACATGAAAACAAAAACATAAAGGAGCAGCTGATGTGCCATGGCCAGCACTGATGAGCAAATGCAGCCTACGTAGCATAGTTCCTTTAGTTGTGTTTGTGTCCCCTGCGCGGCTAAGGATGCTTAGATGAAAACCTAGGTTGAGACTTTCAAAGCAGTCCCGGGAATTTAAACACATGGAACAGGGTTTTCAAAATTAATGTGTGTGTTGTGTTTCATGCAGGGCCAGACTCAGGAGGAGACTAAGGTGGCCTCTGAGAACAGGGCTAGAATTTTTTCCAGTGGTTCGCACCATCTATCCCTCTGAAGCCAACTCCGCTGCAGCTGCTGGCCCCAGCACTGAGCTCATGCCATGCTCAATTCTTGCTTTCCAGCCTGGCCTGTGTCCTCCCACGGCAATGTCTCTCCTCACCTCTGAGAGGAGATGTGGGCTGCTGGAAGTGGGGCAAAGCCGGGCAGGCCCCCAGAGGCAAGCCTTGCTACAGGAAATGGCCCAGTGGCAGTGGCCAGGAGGAGCAGTGCTGGCTGCTTCACTGCCCACTCAGGTCTGTCTCTGTGGCCCCTCCATCATGACAGAGGGACCATGGAGTCAAACTTGAGAGGGCAGTAGGGTGATCAGTGACACTCCTCCTTGGCACTGCCAATGATACGCATGGTGCATAACCTGCGTATGGCTGCAGGCGACACGGTCTGAGAATACCATACAGATTGGGTGCCGCAGGCCAGACAGGCAGGGGGAATGGTTAGTTTGAGGATCCCGCCATGGTTTAGGTCCCAAGCAGCTCAGTGAAGTCAGGAGTTAGGTGGTTTTGCTACTGGCAGACATGCAGGCACATAGGCAATTTAGGCATCTAGAGGGATAGGCGGTGGCTGAGCGAGGGTTTTGAGGATCTACATTTTGGATTTAGGCACCTAAAGTGGCAGTTCGGTGCCTAAATCCCTTTGTGGCTCTAGCCTAAGTCTTTAAGCTGTAGTACGTGCTTCATTTCAATTAACAATAGAGCTTCAAGAGGCCAGTCAGGCAGCAGATGTTAAACCAGCCCAAAAGCACTGGGCTGGCAAGGAACACAGAAACAATGCCAAACGCATATGCACCTTTCTCAAGCTCATGACTTTACATCTGTCTTGTGGCCTGTGGTACAGGAGAACGAGCTCCAATCTAGATCGTCTACAATGTAATGATCTGACTAGAGTGTATGTCTACAACAGCCCTCTCTACTGGATAGAATCCAGCTTCTTAACTATGTGTCATAGACCTTATACTGCAGACATGTCGCTAATGGACATTCGGCAGCTCTGAGGTCTGTTGATGCTGTTGCTATGGCTTCTGAGTGGCCCTAGCTTGCAGCATAGTGACAGCTGTGATGCCTGATGTGACCACAGATTTGTTTCCCCCAGTGCTAAGAAGGTAACTTAAATCCACCAAAGAATGCTCCTCTTCTAAATCATATTCTTAAGCACTAACATTTGGACTGGAACTTCTATATTGCTAGCTTTGGGAAAGATGTCTATTATCTCTCCCATCTCTCTCTCTAGTGGTTTCGCATCTAGGGAAGCTGCTGAGCATCAATTACTCAACCCAAAGGCAGGAATAACTTAATTTCATCTGGATGGATTTTCATTCAATTAATTCTCAGGGCAGAAAATTCAATTAATGATGCTTTGTCTTCAAAATGCCTATGTTAGCCAAACCAGAAGTTATGCCTCCCATTTTTGTCCTTTGGAGATCCTGTAGGCTCAATACAAAGGTAGCATGGAACTGAAAGTCCTTTGAAGTATGGAAAACCCTTGAGGATTGCTATTTACATATTACAGCAAAGTAGGGTGACCAGACAGCAAATGTGAAAAATTGGGATGGGGGTGGGGGGTAATAGGACTCTATATAAGAAAAAGACCCAAAAATCGGGACTGTCCCTATAAAATTGGGACATCTGGTCACCCTACAGCAAAGAAAATATTTCATTTAACTTGCTTCTCTGGGAGTTGTATGGTAGATCTGTGGGAGAATTTACCCCTTAGAAATATTCAGATCAGATATCTACTACAGTGGATCTGGAAAACTGCAAACATTAGTAGATCAATTATCTATTACAAGCCACAAATATTTTTGAATATTGTTATTCAGATAGTTTGCTCCAGCAAGTCTTTCAGTGCCCACACTAATTCTAAATTGTAATCAGAATAAACTCTGCTCTCTTTATTCTGTCCTTTGGTTAATGTTTCTATGTAATCTGACTTGCCCAACTGAAATAGAAACTGAGTAGAAACAGAATGGATTTAGCAACATTGTGTTCTGGATGTTTAGAAGAGAAAATTGCGAGTGGGGGAGGTCCAGGTTGGATATTAGGAAACACTATTTCACTAGGAGGGTGGTAAAGCACTGGAATGCGTTACCTAGGGAGGTGGTGGAGTCTCCTTCCTTGGAGGTTTTTAAGGCCCGGCTTGACAAAGCCCTGGCTGGGATGATTTAGCTGGGGATTGGTCCTGCTTTGAGCAGGGGTTTGGACTAGATGACCTCCTGAGGTCCCTTCCAACCCTGATATTCTATGATTCTATGAAAATAGAGGGAAAAACGTAATTAGTTATTTAAAAAAGAAATCTGATCATTTACATAATTTTGAGTGACTGTGTACTACATTTTGTCTCTTGTGTGTTCATATGCAAGATTTAGTGGGGTACCATCTCCTTTTTGGAGACAGATATGCAGGGCTGTTGAGAGCTAACAAAAAGGTCTTGTGAATGTCCTTCTCTACACACCTGACGTTTGTCACTTCCTTAAGACACCTGTGTTTGGTTTGGGAACAAGTGTTCTACAACCAAGGATGAATGCTTAATGTGAAATGGAATGCTGACAGATTGAAAAAGGCAGCTACTGACTTATTGATTTTTTCATTTGACATTACATCATAGCTAATAAGATCTAATCTGTGGCATATTAAGTTGTCTCAAACCCCAAAGGTCTGATGTTCACTGGATTTCCTTAACTTCTCTATTCCCTTCCTATTACGGGCAACTCTTTTTTAGCTTAGTCTCCACAACCTTATAATAAATAACAGGGAAGTGAAAATTGCTGCTATCCCAGCAGCCTTATGAAAACCAACTCACTGCGGAGAGTCAAGCTCCCATACAGCTCAATAGATTCACGCATCTGTAACATATCATTCCAGGACAGCCTCAGGCAACAAAAGTCAAGCTATGCTGGAAGGAAAATATCATAGCCAGATTGAATGTCTTCAATAATTTCCACTTGGGTTTTATCTGTGATTTTTGCAATTCATTTCCCTCCTTTTTTAGGGGATGATAAAATTGTTAGCAGAAGAACACATTACTTAAAATATATTTAGACTTTCTCCACCTTGGAGATACCTGAATAAGCAAATGAACTATATCAATACCACTCCTTGGGAACTTTCTGAAGAGTATTTGTCTGTCAGGAAACTGGACTACTCCACTGTAATTGGCAGCCATACAGAAGAGGTTACAATAATTAATGAACGGGGACCATGGGCATCATTCACATGAATCAAGAAGTAGGATTTATTTGGTTAGCTGTATCCAGCAGAGGAAGGGATAGGTGAATGCTATCAATATTTGTCATGTTCAGAACTGCATGTGTATTGTAAGAAGTCAGCAAAATTAGACTCTTGTCAATCACTATGGTTCCAATCAGAGGTTATTCTCTAGTGCAGGGGTCTCAAACTCAAAAGACCATGAGGGCCACATGAGGACTAGTACATTGGCTCGAGGGCCGCATTACTGACACCTCCCCCCCGCCGCCCTCAGCCCTGCCCCCACTCCACCCCTTCCATATGGCCCCGCCCCTGCCCTGCCTCTTCCCACCCCTTCCCTGCCCCCATTCCAACCCTTTCCCCGAAATCCCACCCCAACTCTGCCCCCTCCCTGCCCCCAGGGGGTGTAGGAGGGGTGTGGGGTGTGGCGGGGGCTCAGGGCAGGGAGTTAGGGTGTGGGGTGCAGGAGGAGTGAGGGGTACAGGAGGGGGTCAGGGTGCAGGGTGCGGCAGGGGGTTCGGCTGCAGGAGGAGTTCGGGGGGCAGGATCTGGCCCGGCGCGTACCGGGGGCAGGGCAGGCTCCCTGCCTGCCAACCTGTCTGCCCTGCCCCCGCGCTGCTCCGGGAAGAGGCTGGAACTTGGGGAAAAGGGGGGTGGAGAGGCTTTGTGTTGCTGTTGCTTCAGGTACCGCCCCCAGCAGCTCCCATTGGCCGCGGTTCCCCATTCCCGGCCAATGGGAGCTGCTGGGGGCGGTGCCTGAAGCAACAGCAACACACAGCCCCTCTGGCCCCCCTTCCCCACGTTCCAGCCTCTTCCTGGAGTGGTGCAGGGCAGGGCAGGCAGGCAGGGAGCCTGCCCTGCCCCCAGTGCACGTCCGGCTGGAGCCGCTCTAGGTAAACACTGGGGGAGGGTGGGGGGGGGGCTGTGAGGTGCTCGCGGGCAGCAGAAAATAGCCCCGCGGGCCGCGTGTTTGAGACCCCTGCTCTGGTGTAACAAATGATTATCTAGGCACAAAAGGGGAAGCCTCAATATTAACTCTTTTATTAATATACTATAGTGAAACCTGTATAAGAAACAAGCTATATTAGTCAACTCACTGTCTTAAGAGGACACCCAACATATGCCCAAATATTTTGAGCAGACTTCTGCTCCACCATTATTAAAAGGTGACTTCAGTTAAGCAATTGATTTGTCAGTCCCTTGGGTGGTCACTTAAAACAGTATATATGCCATTCATATAATGTCAGAGGTCTGCATGGTGCTTGATGGACATGCCCTAAGGTACTTTCTCCAGCAGAAGTTGGTCCCATAATAGATAAGAGACCCAGAAGGGGTCTCTAGCACGCTGGGACCAAGATAGCTATAGAAACACTGCAAACAAAGAATACTTATTACAGAATAAGTGCCTGATTTTTATTTACACAAAGGCACCTTTATATCCCTGTGGCTGTTTAAAGAGGCCTTAAAATGGGAGTAAATGATATTTACATTCACTTTAAGGTCTCTTTACATCAGTAATGTAATGTGAAGTGGATTTAGTGTAAATGAGAATTGGGCTCCATGTCCAGTGTGTTGCTAGGAGTTATGTGGGAAAATATCCACCCACATGCACTCAGAGCAGGAATTGGCACGTGGACATTGCCTGTTAGGCATTTAACTATGCATATGCAAATGACTGATTTGCATGAGCATTTTGGGTTTTTGCAGATGTAAGCCATGCACATGCTAATATATGTTTGCAATTCGGCATGGCCAACTTTACAAATCAGGCCCTGCGTCTTGAGGAGAAGAATATATTATGTAGGCAGGGTGCAAACCCACAGGAATTGGCACTATTTAAACTAACGTGTTTTATTTAGACTGTCTGAAATATGTTATTTAGATATCAGATGGTAGGGAGAGATTCACTGCTGAATAGACATCTGGAGGATGTAAGAGCTGAATTCCAGGCAAATTAAAGAGACTTAAATCTTCTTTGTATATCCTGCAAAATTTTCTCATTTTTTAAAATGTATGTGATATTTCTCAACTGCTGACAGAAACACCAAAAAAGCAGCACTAATGCTTTCTTAGGCCTGTCAAGCCTTATTCCATCTCGTTCTTTGATGTCTTAATGGGTGTCTCTAAAATGCATTGAAAGACATCCCAGGACTGAGGATAATCATTGTCTGAAGGAGGATTCTTTGATTGCACATGTCCTATCTGCAACATTTTGACTTGTACTATATGTTTTCTGATGTCTTCAACAATGCATATAAGATGTTAGTCTTAGAGGGGGGTAACGAATTTAAATGCCAACCATAGATTTCTTGCCTGATAATATAATTAGAGGTGTCAGTTCTTCTACAGGATCAGCTCTTATTTTTTTCTCCCCCTCCTTTACTTTTACAAAAGAAAGAAATCATCTATAAATTATAGGGCAACACTTCAGATAAACCTGTTCTATACAAAGAGATGATTCTTCATGCCATACTGCGCTTGATCACTTTAAACAACCCTTTGAAATATTTATAGGTTAAACAATGTGGTTTTCCTTAATATGACTGTTGGAATTAAACTAGCTATTATTGATAAACCTCACTTGAATAAGGTCCCTTTCAAAGTTTTGATGTTCAAGGAAACTGATGGAGAACACAGATGTTAGAGAGAGAGAGCGCATATATAATTCTCTTATTAGCAGCCTTCTTAATGGGGAATAAGGCATTGTTGATTCATGCCTCTAAAGCTTTTTATTGGCAGGTAATATACCCATGAAGACAGAAGATAAAAAAAGCATCTTTACAAGTTTATTCTGTGGAATCAGAGAATCAAGATAGTCTTTTCATCAACCAGTTAACTTACAGTAGAACCTCAGGGTAACAACACCAGAGTTATGAACTGACTGGTGAGCCACACACTTCATTTGGAACCGGAAGTATGCAATCAGGCAGCAGCAGATAAAAAAAAGCAAATACAGTATTGCGTTAAATGTAAACTACTAAAAAAAATGAAGGGAAAGTTTAAAAAAAAGATTTGACAAAGTAAGGAAACTGTTTCTTTGCTTGTTTCATTTAAATTAAATGATAAAAGTAGCATTTTTCTTCTGCATAGTAAAGTTTCAAAGCTGTATTAAGTCAATGTTCCGTTGTAAACTTTTGAAAGACCCACCATACGTTTTGTTCAGAGTTGTGAACAATTCAGAGTTACGAACAACCTCCATTCCCGAGCTGTTTGTAACTCTGAGATTCTACTGTAATTCTGTTAAAGTCGACTTCTGACAAGAGACCTCCCTGCCACTGGAGCTTTGTGGCAAGATTTAGATAATTATCTTCCATTAGGAAAAATGATCTGGCATGAGAATCTTCCTTCACTTCCACTAGCTCCCTTCTGTGAAAGGTTGCTTGAATACTAACTTCCAGAACATTCATGTACTGCCACACAAAACTGTGCCTTTGAGAAGAAACCTGGGATTTGTGACTGTAATACCAATACTAGATTTAGGGTTTATCTTCCCCATAATATGAATGGGTGGCTACAACAGTAACAGGAATTAGTTGTGTGCAATAGAGGAACATACAATACTTCCCAGATAGATGGCACTTTTTTCTGTAGATCTGAAGATGCTTCACTGAAGTAGGTGAGTGTCATCACCCCAATCTTACAAACAAAGAAACTGCAGCCCAGTGAAGTAAAGTGACTTGTCCAGGTTTACACAAGTTCATAGAAGAGGTAGGAACAAAATTCAGGCTTCCTGATTCCCAATCTTGTGCCTTATAGAGCTGGTTGAAACATTTTAATCTAACGTGCTGTTTTTCGAAGCTGAAATGTTTCATGGATACAGGTAGATTTTGATGTGGTTATCTGAAGTTCAAGGTGGATTCTCTGGTCACTTTCAGTGCAAATGGATGTTTCAACATAATACCATTTTCAAAAATGTTCCACTGTGGAACAAAACCTTGAAAGTTATCGGGAAACAGAACTGTTGCTCTCTAGTGCTTTACCTACTGGTCCACAGTTGCTTCTCATTGTGAGGTTCAGTTGGGACAGGATGAGAAGCTGGGTTTGTGGGACAGTTGACACCTCCACACCCCTACCCAGCTGCCATAGTAAGGCTGCACTCATTACAACATAGATGTTGTGGAGCTAAACATCACAGAAAGTATAATCTTGGAAGGCCAAATTAACATCGGCCTCTGTGGTTGCTGATTGGTCCAGGTGCCCTATTTAAGACCAGGAGGAATTCCAGGAAGTGTGCATGCAATGAGGTGGAGTCTCCTCCCAGCTGCAATGATGGAGCTGCCGCTTGACTTGCCCTTAGGCTGCTGACTCTGGGTCGGACCCCCATCTTCCGCCCTTTAACTCCAACCTGATCCCAACCCTTGGCTTGACTTTGGCCCTTGGGTTCAGCACTTGGACTCTGACACCAACTTTGACCCTTGGCCTTGATACTGGGAGGCCAACTCTAGCTTTTGACCCCTGGTTTTGGTACTTGAGCTCTGACATCAGTTTTGATCCTAGGCTTCAGTGTTTGAACACTAAGTGTGCTATGGACCCTGGCTTTGCCCCTGGAGCCCTGCTCCATTCCTGCCCCCTGGCCTTGGTACTATGACCCTGAGCCCAGTCCTAAATCCAGTCTATTGCTCTTAGACTCAGTCCTCCAAGCTTCCACCTTCTCTTTTAAAGGCTTTCTTACACACTTCTTCAGACAAGCTGACAGATATTGGTCCCTGACCTTAGGCAAGAGCTCATAACTACCTTCTAAACAATTATAAGATATACTTAATTATAAGAGGTAATGGGTGGGGTGGGGAGGAGAAGGACTCAAAAGATCTCTGCTGTACTTCATACTACTATTCCCCTTCCCCATTTTTGTGTGTTGTCTAACTACTTACATCCAAATCCTACATATTTCAACTTTCAAATCTGCCAATGTGACATCAGCCATCAAAAAGTGTGACAAACAACTGCAACGTGGGTCACCTGTATTTTGGTGCATGTTGCACCATATTTTATAATGATGATGATTTTTCACCAGAAAATTTGCTCTAAAGAATCTATACTCAGCATCTGAATTAAATAAACCAGTTTTCTAAAGAAAATTTGGAGAATGAACTCTATCATATCAGCAGGGTTTGACTCTTAGGCCTGGTCTACACTAACCCTCCAATTCGAACTAAGGTACGCAACTTCAGCTACGTGAATAACGTAGCTGAAGTCGATGTACCTTAGTTCGAACTTACCGCGGTCCAGACACGGCAGGCAGGCTCCCCCGTCGACTCCGCGTACTCCTCGCGGCAAGCAGGATTACCGGAGTCGACGGGGAGCACTTCTGGGTTCGATTTATCGCGTCCAGACAAGATGCGATAAATCGAAACCAGAAGTTCAATTGCCAGCCGCCGAACCAGCGCGTAAGTATAGACAAGCCCTTAGAGTCTGTGAGGGAGTTCCAGGAATAAGCCTAGCAGGAAAGAAGCCATAGAGAGGAAAGTGGGGAAATTATATCAAGGGGTGTCAAGTCAAGCAGCTTGGGCACAGTGAAATGGGTAAGGAGAGGGATTACAGGAGTGGGTGGGCAAAATTCTGTGGCCTGCACCGTGCAGGAGGTCAGACTAGATGACCATAATGGTTCCTTCTGGCCTTACGGTGTATGAGTAGGACCCAAGAATAGGGCAACAGGTATGTGCCAAATCATGCAGGTTCTTGAAGGAAGAGATGAAGAGAGTTAAGTTGATGCAGTAACGGGCAGCCAATAAAGGGAGCGGAAGAGGGCTGGATATGGACAGAGTAGGGGGTCAGTAAGAGGATTTTAGTTGTAGTATTTTGGGAGGATTGATGAGGGTGAGGAGATAGGTGGAGAATTCAGAGACGAGAAGGAGGCTATAGCTGCTGTGGTGAGAAATAATTGGAGTTTGGCAAAAAGTCTTGTCAGAGGGAATGAAGAGGCTTTTGGAGAAGCAGAGGGAAACCTGGCAAGGTTTAGTGGCAGCACCAGTTTGGGAAGAAGCTGTCAAATTGCTGTTTTGTAGCTTTGATGGCAATTCTTTCTTCTGGCTAAGAAACACCAAATTATTGGCATATACATGAAAAGGAGGGTGGGGAAGAAGGCTGAATATGGACTGATTTATCAGAGCATCTGTTGCATCTGAAGAAGTGGGTTTTTACCCACAAAAGCGCATGCTCTAATAAATCAGATAACTGGAAGTAGCAAATAAAGCACTGACTTTTCAAAAGGGTTCTGGAGACAATCCTGGCAATTATAGGCCAGTGAACCTAACTTCAGTACCATGGAAACTGTTGGAAACTATAGTAAAGAATTATCAGAGACACAGATAAATATGATTTATCGGAGAAGAGTCAACGCTGTGTTTGTAAACAAAAGTAATGCCTCACCAATGTATTAGAATTTTTTGACAGTGTCAACAAGAATGATATAGTGATATAGTGTACTTGGATTTTCAGAAAGCCTCTGACATAGTCCCTCACCACAGGCTCTTAAGCAAAGTAAGCAGTCATGGGATAAGAGGGAAGGTCCTTTCCTGAATCAGTATCTGGTTATAAGACAAGAAACAACGGGTAGGAATAAATGGTCGGTTTTGACAATGGAGAGGTAAACACCAGGGTCTCCCAAAGATATGTACTGGGACCTGTGTTGTTCAACATATTCATTAATGATCTGGAAAAGGGAGTGAAATGGAAGAGTTTGCAGATGATAATTACCTTGAACAATGTTGTAAGTCCAAAGCTGACTACAAGGAGTTATAGGGGGAAACTCACAAAACTGGGTGACTGGACAAAAAAATGGCAGTTGAAATTCAACATTGATAAATGCAAAGTAATACACATTGGAAAAAATAATCCCAAACATACACATATAATGAAGGGCTCTAAATTAGCTGCTACGACTCAAGAAAGATCTTGGAGTCACTGTGGATAGCTCTCTGAAAACATCAGCTCAGTGCACAGCAGTGATTAAGAGACTAACGGAATGTTAGGAACTACAAGGAAAGGGTTAGAAATAAGACAGAAAATATCATAATACCACTTTATAGAACCACCCACACCTTGAATACTGCATGAAATTCTGGTCACCCCATCTCCAAAGGTATATAGTGGAACTGGAAAAGGTTCAAAGAAGGGCAACAGAGATGATCTAGGTTTCAGAGTGATAGTTGTGTTCGTCTGTATCAGCAAAAAGGATGAGGAGTATTTGTGGCACCTTAGAGACTAACAAATTTATTTGGGCATAAGCTTTTGTGGGCTAAAACCCACTTCATCGGATGCATGCAGTGGAAAATACAGTAGGAAGATATATATACACAGAGAACATGAAAAAATGGGTGTTGCCATACCAACTCTAACGAGACTAATCAATGAAGGTGGGCTATTATCAGCAGGAGAAAAACACTTTTGTAGTGATAATCAGGATGGCCCATTTCCAACAGTTGACAAGAAGGTGTGAGTAACAGTAGGGGAAAAATAGCATGGGGAAATAGTAGATACTCAGAGATGGTCTAGGGTATGGAATATCTTCCATATGAGGAGAGATTAAAATTTTAGGGCTGTTCAGTTTAGGAAAGAGACAACTGAGGGGGGATATGATAGAGGTCCATAAAATCATGAAATGTGGAAAAAGTGAATAAAGGAGTGTTATTTATCCTTTCTCACTGTACAAAATCCAGGGTCATCCAATGAAATTAAATAGGTAGCAGGTTTAATACTAACTGAGGAAATACTTTTTCATACAATGCACAATTAGCCAGTGGAACTTCTTGCCAGGGGATGTTGTGATGTCCAAAAGCATAACTGGGTTCAAAAAAGAACTGGATACGTTCATGGAGGACAGATCTATTTTCTAAGATGGTCGGGGACACAACTCCATCCTCAGGGTGACCTTCTGACTGCCTGAAGCCAGAAGGGGAAGACAAAAGGTGGATCATTCCAACTGTCCTGTTCTGTACACACCTCCTAAAACTCCTGGTACTGGCCATTGTCAGAGACAGGATATTGGGCAATATGGACCATTCGTCTGACCAAGCATGGCCGTTCTTACGTTATTCCCGTGAATTGCAGAGTAAGACAAAGCTGATCAGCACAAGCAATAAAAACAACAAGCAATTTCTGGTCATTTGCTATGGAAGACAAGCAAATGATAAGACAATTGACCATTAAAGCAAATTAGGTGCAGTCCTTAGGCACCTGGAATCTGCCAATGTAACGTTCACTGTCCCACCTTGAATGCTGTGTCCTCATCACCAACCAATCTACATAATGAGCAGGACATTTAGAGGGCATCAGTGCAACTCCATCAGTGACTGGGTATGTCTGTGTAACTGTTGAGGGAGTTTCCCAACTGACTAAGAAAACGGCATCCTCTGTGTTACCCGCAGTTCTTTCAACCCAAAGCTCTTGGTAACTTTTACTCGGTGCGAGGTGGTGTCAGGAAATAAATCAGGGGAAACACGTCTGTCTGACATAGATGGCTGGCACAAACAGGACAACACAAGAGTGCTTTCACTTAAAGCTAAACTTTACTTAGTCTCAAGCACTTACACACGTCAGCAACAGGTTAGTAAAACACTCCCAACCCTCGATAATTATTGAAGCTGAGTGTGGTTCTCGAGTGGCACAGCGGCAGCCTGTCTGCTGGTGAGGAACACAAGATGCATCCAGAGGGAGAGTTCCTCTACCTCAAACTTTTCCCCCTTATTTATACATTAGTAACACAATGTCATGTCACTTAAAGAAAACTTGTTAAGCAAGCAGTTTCAACGGTCAAGCAAGAGGTTTCCTTCTGATTATTGATTAACCAGGTGTGTTTTTTCCCCCAGAGTTTGCAGCCTTGAGGCCCTGTCAGACACATTCCTGAGAGCATATCCTGCTTGTCTAAAATGCATGTATTAGCAACTTCAACACAATTCTTATCAGGAAGGACACGGGGTCAAGCTGCCCTTTCTGTGGCAACCAAAACCCCCTCCCCTCCTGCCTTGGTTAAGCTAAGGCTGCTGCATGGCCAATTTACGGCCTGCTGACTTGGCTGCTTTTAGCAATAAGCAATAGTAGTTTCAGGCACTTTACCGGTTTGCCAAAATATCCCCGTACAACTGAACCTTTGCAACCCGGTAGAAGAAACCAGGCTGAGAAGCCAAAGAGGAGACTCAAACCCAAGTCTCCCACATGTCAGTGCAAAGTTTTACCACCAGGCCAGTTTCAGAGCTGAAAAGGTTTATCACCATTCTCTTACAACAAATAAATAAATAAATAAATAAATAAATAAGAAGCTAGAGGGAAGGATTTAAAAATTGTCTAAGTGAGCTCTAGGCAATGTTTAGAGATTCAAGCTCAGATTCCAACTTTCACTCTGTTGCCAAGTTCATGGCATTTCTTCAGATTGACATCAGTGTCATTTAGGGTAGAATTGGTCCCAAATATTTCCCCAGTATCAGAGAAACCAGAGTTATATGCTCAGAAGTTTAGTAAAGGAAAATCATGGACATGCAGCTCCATTTTGCAGGGACTGCTAACCTTGTAAAAGGGACTTTTAACAAGCAATATGTCAGGCCTGAATCTCATATAGAAAGGCCCCCTTACAATGGAAGAAAGGTGAAAGGCCTTTGTGTATATGAGAATTAGGCCTGTATTATTTACTTCCATTTTCGCTCAGAACCATCTTTTGTTAGAATCATAGAAGATTAGGGTTGGAAGAGACCTCAGGAGGTCATCTAGTCCAATCCCCTGCTCAAAGTCGAACCAACCCCAACTAAATCATCCTAGCCAGGGCTTTGTCGAGCCAGGCCTTAAAAACCTCGAAGATGGAGATTCCACCACCTCCCTAGGTAATCCATTCCCAGTGCTTCACAACCCTCCTAGTGAAATAGTTTTTCCTAATATCCAACCTAGACCTTCCCCTCTGCAACTTGAGACCATTGCTCCTTGTTGGAACTCCCCTTCAGGTAGTTGAAGGCTGCTATCAAATCCTCCCTCACTCATCTCTTCTGCAGACTAAATAAGCCAAGCTCCCTCAGCCTCTCCTCATAAGTCATGTGCCCCAGCCCCCTAATCATTTTTGTTGCTCTCCGCTGGACTCTCTCCAATTTGTCCACATCCTTTCTGTAGTGGGGGGCCAAAAACTATATGCAATACTCCAGATGTGGCCTCACCAGTGCCGAATAGAGGGGAATAATCACTTCCCTCGATCTGCTGGCAAGGCTCCTACTAATACAGCCTAATATGTTGTTAGATTTCTTGGCAACAAGGGCACACTGTTGACTCATATCCAGCTTCTCATCCACTCTAATCCCCAGGTTCTTTTCTGAAGAACTGCTGCTTAGCCAGTCCGACCCCAGCTTGTAGTAGTGCATGGAATTCTTCTGTCCTAAGTGCAGGACTCTGCACTTGTCCTTGTTGAACCTCATCAGATTTCTTTTGGCCCAATCCTCCAACTTGTCTAGGTCACTCTGGACCTTATCCCTACCCTCCAGCCTATCTACCACTCCCCGCAGCTTGGTGTCATCTGCGAATTAGCTCAGAGTGCAATCCATCCCATCATCCAGATCATTAATAAAGATGTTGAACAAAACTGGCCTCAGGACTGACCCCCTGGGGCACTCTGCTTGATACTGGCTGCCAACTGGTCATCGAGCCGTTGGTCACTACCTGTTGAGCCTTACAAGCTAGCCAGCTTTCTATCCACCTCATCCAGTCCATACTTTAACTTGCTGGCAAGAATACTGCGGGATAGCGTATCAAAAGCTTTGCTAAAGTCAAGTTATATCATGTCCACCGCTTTCCCCATATCCACAGAGCCAGTTATCTCATCATAGAAGGCAATCAGGTTGGTCGGGCATGACTTGCCCTTGGTGAATCCATGTTGACTGTTCGTGATCAACTTCCTCTCCTCCAAGTGCTTCAAAATGGATTCCTTGAGGACCTGCTCCATGATTTTTCCAGGGACAGAAGTGAGGCTGTGTAGTTCCCCAGATTCTCCTTCTTCCTTTTTTTAAAGATGGGCACTATATTTGCCCTTTTCCAGTCATCTGGTACCTCCACCAATCGCCACGAGTTTAAAAAAATAATGACCAATGGCTCTGCAATTACATCAGCCAACTCCTTCAGCACCCTCGAATGCATTGCATCTGGCCCCATGGACTTGTGCACATCCAGCTTTTCGAAATAGTCCTTAACCTGTTCTTTCACCACTGAGGGCTGCTCACCTCCTCCCCAGACTGTGCTGCCCAGTGCAAGAGTTTGGGAGCTGCCCTTGTCTGTGCAGACGGAGGCAAAAAAAGCACTGAGTACTTCAGCTTTTTCCACATCATCTGTCGTAGAAATGGGGATGTCTCCCCCATTCAGTAAGGGTCCCACCCTTTCCCTGACCACCTTCTTGTTGCTAACATACCTTTAGAAACCCATCTTGTTTCCCTTCACATCCCTTGCTAGCTGCAACTCCAATTGTGCCTTGGCCTTCCTGATTACACCCCTGCATGCTCTAGCAATATTTTTATACTCCTCCCTGGTCATCTGTCCATATTTCCATTTCTTGTAAGCTTCCTTTATGTTTTTAAGCTCACCGAAGAGTTCTCTGTTAAGCCAAGCTGGTTGCCTGCCATATTTGCTATTCTTTCTGCACAACAGGATGGTTTGTTCCTGTGCCCTCAATAAGGCTTCTTTAAAATACAGCCAGCTCTCCTGGACTCCTTTCCCCCTCATATTAGCCTCCCAGGGGATCCTGCCCATCAGTTCCCTGAAGGAGTCAAAGGCTGCTTTTCTGAAGTCCAGGGTTCGTATTCTGTTGCTCTCCTTTCTTCCTTTTGTCAGGATCCTGAATTTGACCATCTCATGGTCACTACTGCCCAGTTTGCCACCCACTTCTACTTCCCCTACCAATTCTTCCCTGTTTGTGAGCAGCAGGTCAAGAGGAGCACGGCCTAGAGTTGGTTCTTTCAGCACTTGCACCAGGAAGTTGTCCTGAACACTCTCCAAAAACTTCCTGAATTGTCTGTGCATTGCTGTATTGCTCTCCCAGCAGATATCAGGGTGATTGAAGTCCCCCTTGAGAACCAGGGCCTGTGATCTCGAAACTTCTGTTAGTTGTCCAAAGAAAGCCTCATTTACCTCATGCTCCTGGTCTGGTGGTCTATAGCAGATGCTCACGACGACATCACGCTTGTTGCTCTTGTCTCTAAACTTAACCCAAAGACTCTCAACAGGCTTTTCTCCAGTTTCATACTAGAGCTCTGAGCAATCATACTGTTTTCTTACATACAGTGCAACTCCTCCACCTTTTTTCCTCTGCCTGTCTTTCCTGAACAGTTTATACTCCAGTCATGTGAGTTACCCCACCAAGTCTCTGTTATTCCAATCACATCATAGCTCCTTGACGGTGCCAGGACTTCCAATTCTTCCTGCTTGTTTCCCAGGCTTCTTGCATTAGTGTACAAGCACATAAGATAACTAACCGATTGCCCTACTTTCTCAGTATGAATCAGGAGACCTCCCCTGTTGCACCTTCCTCCTTGTGTTTCCTCCTGGTATCCCACTTCTCCACTTACCTCAGGACTTAGGTCTCCATCCCCCGGCAAACCTAGTTTAAAGCCCTCCTCACTAGGTTAGCAAGCCTGCCTGCGAAGATGCTCTTCCCTCTCTTCGTTAGGTGGATCCCATCTCTTCTAGCTATCCTTCTTCCTGGAACAACATCCCATGGTCGAAGAATCCAAAGCCCCTTCTCTGACACCACCTGCTCAACCACGCGTTTACCTCCACAATTCGATGGTCCCTATCTGGGCCTTTTCCTTCAACAGGGAGGATGGACGAGAACACGACTTGCCCCTCAGACTCCTTTATCCTTCATTCCCAGAGCCACATAGAGATTGAGGATCCACATTTGGAGAGGCACAGTCATTTCTTTAAGTTGTATTCTCAAAGGTGTTCAAAGGTGCCCGTGATTTTCCTTCAAAATCAAGGCAGACTCTTCCACAGGGGCCTAAGGGAATTAGGCTTCTTAGTCTGATTGAAAATCACTGAGAATTGGGCACCTCTCCGCCATTTGAAAACCCAGCCCAAGTTCCTAAACTTCAGACTGTTACAATCTCTTTACATAACACAGTTCTTTTGTTCTGTCCTTACAACTGAATCTGATACTTTAAGGATTACTTTTTTTGTAATTTATATGCAAAATTGATTCTTGCAATCAATATCCCTGAGGGCCAAGGACCCTGGGCTACGAGTATAGTTTGACTCCGGCTGTCTGAATTTTAATTGTTGCTGCTGAGGACTATTTGGGCTTAAGATGTAGCACTATTTTTTTGAAGCCTACATTTGGCGGTGTGTCAAAATCTATAGCAAACAGCAAAGTAATTTCTGTCCAAACCCCCAAAATAAAGTGAGATTAATCACATTTGGCTTCCCCTTGTTCACTACTCAGAATGAGGTTTTATTTTAAAAGCCGCTTCTAAACTTCTAGCAACTTGGAGAGCAATCTGATTCCACTAGAACGTTCCAGCTGAAAGGGTCACACCTATTGTCCACAATGATGACTTTACATGGTTGCGTGTGTGACCCCCTGCTTAGAATGTGTCCTCCCGTCGCAACGTCATGTTAAAAACAAACAAACAAACCTGAACCAGGACAAACTACAAGACATCATTCTGTATAAGCATCAATATAGGAGGGAACTTGTGCTAATGGTGAAAACCCAAGTCTAGAGCTTTGGGGTCATCTGGCTCTGCCACTAAAATAGGTTTTGAACTTGGACAAATCACATCACTTCCCTGGGTTGGATTCATGCTTGTAGATGCACATGTCCAATGTTTATTTAGCAATAGCTCCTTTCAGATGTACCTTGGCTTAATAGACACCGTACCTACTGCATCATTAAGGGCCTTTGCAGTGTAGGGGGATTCATGCTGAGGAAGAGGGAGGGGTGTTTCCTTTGGTGCCCCCTGTTCAAGTTAACTGCAGGGGAGGCATTAAGTTCCACTGTGAGTCCTGAAAACCCCAGGCAGCAAAGCTGGTGCTAAATCAGCACATACCTGGCTGCCTTGGCCACTCTATTTCTCTTGTTTTATACCTCACCCGTATCTGTGGTATTTGAGTTCCTGGATGTTTTCATTCACTTCGAGGGTGAGGAGAAATTGTGGCTGTTCCTTGATGGAATGCTGCTGGCTAAAAGCCCCGTGCCCTCGTTTATTTCAGCAGAGGACAGTATAAATCAGTTGTGAATGTCGCTCTGTGTCTCAGTTTCTCCATAAGCAAAAAAATAATGCAGGGGTGCAGGGAGACAATGTTCATAAAAAATATATGGAGTTCTTTTAATGAAAGGCATAAGTACATAGGCATAAAGATTACTCAGGTTAGAGCCTTAAGCACACTTATCCAGCATCATAAGGCATTAATCATGGGCAATTGTCCTTAATAATATTCCAAGGCAAACATCTGAGTCCACAAATTAAACCACAAAAATACTCCCTGTTCCTGAAAGCTGTAGCCATCTAACTGTTGCAAATAAAACACACAGTACTTGCCCCTAGGAGCTTACGATGCAGGTTCAGTTAGTGATTTTTCACAGCTTGAAAATATTTTCTCTCTCTCTCTTTCTTTTCTTTTCTTTTCTTTTCTTTTTTTTTTAACATGGCTGTCAAGTGCCTAGCACATTGTGGTTCCTGTGCACATAAATATAGATGATGAGAAACTTAGTTTTACTTGATTGATTAGCACCCTTCAGTTGGAATAAAGAAGCCAGATTTTTGTGCTCCTACAGCTGCCGCAATACTAAGACAAATGCTAAGTTCTGGGAAGTCTGCTCTCACTTTCAAGTTCACTCCATGTAAATTTGTGCTTTTTCTAAAGCTATTTGGGAGCACAGGAATGTCTCCAAGGGAATAAAAAAATGTGTGGCTGGCCCACAGTCAATTGACTCAGGCTTGCAAGGCTTGGGCTGCAAGGCTAAAAATTGCTGTGTGGACATTTGGGCTCAGGCTGGGGCCTGGGACCCCATGATGGGGGAGAGTCTCAGAGCCCAGGCGCCAGCCCGAGCCCAAATGTCTACACAGTAATTTTTCAGTCCTGCAAACCTGAGTCCTGCGAGCCTGAATCAGCTGACCCTGCCAGTTGTGGGTCTTCTCCCCATGTACACATACCCTTCGGAGACCTAGGTTTTAGTCCCAGCTCTGCTAGCCCGCTGGATAACTTGGGGTAAGTCATTTCACTTCTGTGCCTTCATTTCCCCATCTGTAAAATGGGGATAATGAATGCCCTCCTTTGTAAAGCACTTTGAGACCTACAGATGAAAAGTACTATAGAAGAGCTGGACATTATCATCATCATTCTGATCAGGCAGCCTTTTACACCCACTCTGCAGAGCTATAACTGACTCTACAAGGTGTAAGCTAGGGGAAAATCTGACTTCCGGTGCTGCAGGTGGTACAAGGACACCCCAGGTTGGTGCAAGGTATGTGGCCACCTGCACAATGTTTGCAATAATTAAGGAACAAGAATGCTGCCAAGGATCCTAGATATCATCCTGGAATTCGGGAAGCTGGATTCTGCCCCCTAAAGTTTGACACTTGGAATTCTAGTCCACAAAGATCCCTAATATAAATAATGTGATGTATAGTTTTTGCTTTTCTGTATTTAATCTTTGATATTTCTCGTTGTTGTTCAATCTCTACCAAGATACATTGATTTTATTGCTTCCATTATTTTCAATAATGGGACCATAATACAAGTGAGTAGAACATTAACATGCAGCCTTTTTATAGTGAACTTTCCTATAGATTTCTGGTCACTTTAATAAAAAGGGCAAGCCCTATTGGCACGAATGGGGAAACCGAATCCCAGAAAGGTGAGGTGAATTGCCCAAGGTCCCACAGAGTCAGTGGCAGAGTTGGGAATAGAAGAAATCTCTCTTAACTCCAACCTCCATTCACTAAACCACAGCTATGCCCTGTTTTCTTACAGAGTTTGCTATCAGACCCCCTATTCCTAAGGGAAACCAGAGATAAAGAGGGAAACAGACAGCACTGATTGACCCCATCCAGCTGAACTACAGAAAGTGCGAAGAGGAGTTTGCTATAAATTCCAAGCCCAGCAGTCAAGTGTGTTTCAAACTCCATTTGGCCTTTGTGAGGACACCGATCAGTGAGATAGACATCAATAGTCTGTACGCCAGTGTATGCGTATGCCGTTATTTAAGAAGCATGCAGGCATCGACACTTGTCTTCCATTGTTTTACTGTAAGTATTGTGTCCTTGAGATCAATCTCTGAGCTGTTTCCAGCCTTGCTCCTGTTAATTTAGCTCTGTACTTATTTAGACACAGCTCAGAAAGATAATGTAATGGCTTCAGGGTACAAATAAATGTTTGGTAACTAATGCACAGCATCATTTTATTGGTATTTGCAGGAAGAAGCTCAATTCCTCACCCTACTGATAAAGGATGCCAGAGAATTCTTGGGCTTGGTTAGCATTTGTTACCATAGTTTTCATGGTTGCTGGGATGAGAGATATCACTTCATTGACAAGAAATCTTTGATGGGGTGCAGATTCCAATGGGGGTATTCTCACTAAGAACAAAATGTTATAACAGGATAGTTGTTTCAATAGGATTTAAAAAGTAACAACCAAAATACTGATAGTGCATACTGAAAGAACAACAAGGAGTTCGATGGTACCTTAAACACTAACAGATTTATTTATCATAAGCTTTTGTGGGTAAAAAACTCACTTCTTCCTCAAAAGAACCCACAAACGCTTATGCCCAAATAAATCTGTTAGTCTTTAAGATGCCACTGGACTCCTTGTTGTTTTTGTGGATACAGACTAACACAGTACCCCCTCCTACTGAAAGAGGAATTATCTCCTCCTATTCCCTGAGTCCTAACCTGATCCTCAAAAACCCACTTTCTCTCCCTCCAGGTTCCTCATCAGAAAGTTAGCTACAGAAAAGACATAGAAGGGCACCAACTTCATCACTCTGCCAGCGCAGGATTGTCCCCTATGCCTGAAGTGACTTGCTCTATCAAGTTTTAAGTAAGATTATTCAAAAGCCTAAGAGTCCTCATTGCAAGGAAATCTCTCCTTAATTTTTCCTTGGTTAATTTTATCTACTTAGTTCTAGATATACCTTCTTCATGCACCCTAAACAATTCCTCTGATCACTCTGTGTTTGGGATGAGTAAGTAGTTGTAGGCAGTTCTATCCCACATTAGTTTTTGTTTTGGGTAAATGTGTGTGTATTTATTTATATGATTAGAACTTTAACCTTTTAATCAAAAAGCTGATCCCTACAGCCCCTTAATCCTTTTGGATTCTTTTTATTCGAATTACTTCAAATTTCATGCTGCTTTTCCTCTTATATATTAAGGTGTCCAGTGCTGTCATCTTTGTCATTTATGAATAGTAGGAACAGCACAAGGTGGATGTGTGATGAGATGCAACAGGTGGATGAAATGGGCAAATGGGGGAGGAAGCATGAAAACATAAAGTGAACAAGTTTTTGCATAATCACTAGTTTCAGATGACACCCCTCCCCGCAGACTGTCAGATGGCAATGTTGTGTAGGCATCAAACAGTGGTGAGGCTAAAGGAGGGTTCTGAAGGAGGATAAGTCAATGGATTTCCCCACCCACAAAGGGTATTATGGGAGAAACATGCTAATAATTTGTAATGTTGCTGGCACTCTTAGCAGAGTGAGAGTTGCTGACTCTATAAGATAATACAGTGGACAGATAAGATGACTGTTTCACCATGATGCATCAAACACTAGAGCTGATAAGTTCCTATTGCAATGTTCTCATTAGTCTGCTTAGTGTCACAACGTTAAAAAACAACTTTTTATATCCCTTACAGCCTGATCTGATACACGGAGAAGTGGAATAAAATGCTGAAGGTAATATATGAGGATGCATCAAATCACTGCGTAGCTACCTGGAGCTGTAGCTCTATGGTAATGGGTAGGGTTTAACGTGGCTGTGGGAATGGTGAGGAAACAGCAATGGCTATCGTGAAAGCTTTAGTAGGGAAATCTCTCTAAAAGATATCCTTTAGCTTGATTAGAAGTTCTGGGGCAGATGCAGAAATTACTGGGTGAGGTTCTTTAGTCTATGATATGCAGGAAGTCAGTCTAGATGATCACGCTGGTCCCTTCTGGCCTGCAGATCTATGACTCAGATATGATAACGTGAGTAATCCATGAAATTCAGAGATAATTATTATACTGGCAATGGAACAATCAGCAATATTATTTAGTATAATGTAACCCTGACTTCTACGCTATAAAGCTATACACAGTACGTAGAGCTTCTGGATATGGCCTGGGTGTGCTAAGTGATAAACACTGTATTGGTTTTGTTTCAGAATCTATTTTGCATATTTTACCCCCTCAATCCCAAGTTCATGGATTCTTGCGAGTGTTTACTGATGTTCTAGAATAGAGGCTGTACTTTTTATTTTAACGTGTAAAAAGGAATTGAGCAGAATGAAGGTGACAGAGAAATTATCTGGACCTAGCACATTAACTGACAATGAGCTGTAAAATAACCCCCCCTCCCTTTTGATTCTACATTCATTGACTGATTTTCCAAACACTGCATTGGGTCCTGAGAAAGAGGACCATATGGGTGTCTGGTTTGCAGTCAAGTTCCTGGATAAGTCTATTTTAATTCATGTTGTTAAATATTCATGCAAGCAGACTGCAAATAAATTCTAACCTGACAAACTTTGGAGAAAGGCTATAAAGTTAGAGATTTGTATGTCAAAACTAGAGCTTTAAGGTTTGATAGGTACAGTGATAAATGCCACAGTCTCTAATACCAACCAATTAGCTGATGTGAGAACTTTGATTGTGTTTTTGCTGTGGGAACTTGTTTTCATATTCAGGATGTCATAAAATGTAAAGGCCAGTTTTCTGCTTGCTTCCAATATGGGAATTGGGGAGCGGGTCACAAAAAGCACCTACTCCCCACTTCTAACAGATCTATGCGGCAGGTAGCCATCATTTGGCTTCCTGTGCTGGGGAGCATAGAGAAAGGTGAGTAGTCCTGCTTGGGGAGCTGGTGGCTTCAGAAAGGCAGGTGTGAGCTGGAGCAGAGAATGCTCAAGGGAGCTCAATCTAGAGCTGTTCTAAGGAGTAGCTAGACTCATTCACCATGTCCCCACAGCACCTCCATGCACTTTTTCATGTGGTGCTCTTCCTCCCACACAGCTCTGCTAGTTCTAAATTTATTTCCTGTTATGAAAGAAAGTTTCTTCATATGGAAAAAAATCCAGGCCACTGATCAGTGCCCTTGGCTGATGAAGAAGGGTCACAAACACCTGGGAGCCCTGCTACCAGAGACTGTCAGCACCTGAAGAAGGAAACCTAGCACTCACCAGATGGTCCAACTGGTATTATGGAAACCATTGACTGATGCAGCTGACCCTGCAAACTACCTCCCAGTGCCCATCTTCCGATTTCTGAGTAAGCCAGCGAAGAAGCTATTGAAGGCCTGTCTCCTCCTTTGTATACCAGCTGCCAATATCCTGAATCCCTCTCAGTCAGGTTTCCTGCCACGGTAGTACAGAGACAGCACTGACGGATGACATGCTCCTGTCCATAGACAAGGGTCATTTATATCCATTTTGCTACATCTCTCTGAAGCATTCATTACTGCTGATCATCAAATACTGCTCTCTCACCAATGGTAGCCCATACGGCCAGTTTGTTAGCTTGCTACATTGCATAATGTGTTTTCCTCATTGGCTTGATTCATATTATTTTATCATATCCTATTATTATTGAATCATCTTATTTTCTTGGGTTTTGTTGGGGTTCCATGTTGAATTCTAGTATATGTTATTCATATTCATAATAGTTGGCTATAACGCAAGCAACCTACAGGCCTGTATCCTGTATAATGAGCTAAAGCAGGTCAGTATGAGTGTTTGTAACCTTTGGCATAGATAAATGGCCTACCGGTTACCCCTCTCAACTTTGGGGAACTGTAGGGGGGAACCAAACAAAGAACTGAATATGTTTATCATAGCTCTGGAACAGACTGGTAATTGCACGGTACTCCGCAGAACATGGAAGTCATAAGTAAGGCCAAGGATAATGTTTTTGGGGATGAGATAATTGATATTACTACGTATGAACATATGTCATAACATGTTAACCTATAGATAAAGTGTACCCAAAGATTTATTTGGGTGAGGAAATAAGATCTGGGCATGGTAGGTTGGGCCTGGATTTAGGCAGTGTCAGGACCCTTTAAAAGGGCAAGCAGCCATACACGGTGGTCGCTTTTTCCTATTTTCTATCAAGCTATCAGCTCACCTTCGCAATACAGGCTAGCTACTCAACACTCAAACCTAATCCCTGCCAACTTGGGAAGCTTGGACCATCGCTTCCTCGGGCCTGCCAGAGACGAGGCTGGTCCTCGGTCTCCTACTACCAGGTCTTCAGGGAAGGGTGTGAGTATGCTAGCTTAAGTAGTCTTTTTGAATAGAGATGTTACCACCAGGGGGTCATAGAATTGTATTACTTCTTTGTGACTCTGTGTTTAATGTTGTGGAAGCAGAGAAAGAACTGTCATGCATTGCATCCCCTTCCTGTGAGTTCTTTCTCTGCTTCCACAATAGCATGTATTATTCTTTCATTTATATTAATAAAGATCTTATCAATTTGTTATTGTCCTCAGTGTAAGTGTCTTTGCCACACAACCTGAGAGTCCTCTCATGACTTTGAACTCTCTGTGTTCGCTAACCCTGTAGCCTGAATTGCGAAAAGAATCTAAATATCTTCTGATCAGATCAGTGGTGAGCCGTAATAAACTAGCCCATAAATTCAGGTCAACACAGAGGTGGATGGAAATGTCTAGAAATGGCTCCACTCCTTTCTCTATGTCTAAATCCAGAGGGCTGTTATGGAAAATACCCTCCAGACTCTTCCACAAGGCTCAGTCCTTTCCTCCATTTTATTCAATGTCTCTGTGAAGCCATCGTAGGGGACTATAAGTAAGCATGGGATACAGTTCCAGCAGAACGCAGCTGACACTAAGAACTACATTGCCTTTATGTTAAATGCAAATGGCACCTTCTCCCTCATCTCTCAGTGTCCATCAGAGCAAGAAGAGCAGCTGGCTATAACTGAGCCCAGAAAAGACAGAGGGGATGCTGGTGGGAAGAGTGCTAGAGAACGGCCATAGCGTCCTTCACTGTCCAGGGCATCTGCCCCAAGTTTGGGCAGCAGGATCAGTGAGGCAGGGCTGAGGCCCAGCTGCCATCCTGCCCAATTCCTCCCATCTGGGAGCTTATTCTGGAGGCAACCCAGCCTCCACAAGGCACTGGGATGCAAGGCTCTCCCTGGTTCCCCCAGCTCCATGAACTGAGGTGGGGCAAAGTGTGAGCTGCTGGGAGGAGACCCTGTCACCAGGACCAGACTGGCCCCAGACAGGAGATGAGCAACAGCAGGAGGAGAGGGGAGACGCAGCCAGGACTCTCTGCACCCCACAGCCTGCACCCCAATATTTTCTGTCTGCTGATTGGCTGTCCCCATCCCCCCAGAATTCCCCTCAGTCACAGGTCTTCACAGTCAGCCTCACTCTCCCTGCAAGTTTCCTTTCCCCACCCCGCACAATATTCCTCTTCCTTTGATCCTCTTAACTCAGTCCCTCATCCATCCATTTGCCTTCATGCCCCTTCTGCCCCATACGAAAAACAAACATCCTTTCCTAACCCCTCACATTGCCACCCTCTGGTGCCAGCATACTTTTTGCCTTCTTTCTAAACATAGACCTCTTCAGTATGGGAGCCTTGCTGTCTCACATATTCCTAAAACACCTTGCACACTTGTGCCTCTGTCTCTGTTAGAGTGCCACAGGACTCTTTGCTGCTTTTACAGATCCAGACTAACACGGCTACCCCTCTGATATGTGTCTTAAAATAGATAGTCTCTGGAATATTCAAAGGAAAGGGGATGGTGTGTAATTCTTCCAACTATTTATTATGAAACAAAAGGCAAAAAACTATTATGTGCATAGTTTAGTCCTATTCAGTGTCTACTCGGCACTTCTTGGCTTGTCTCTTGTATTCATTAAATGGAGCATCTCTTGTCACTGTCCAGCAATAGTCTGTAAACATTGATGGGCTCCATTTGCCCTGATAGCGTTTCTCCATTGTTGCAATGTCCTGGTGAAATTGCTGGCCGTGCTCGTCGCTCACTACTCCGCACTTGGGTGGAAAAAATCTAGATGAGAATGCAAAAAATTTATCTTTAGTGACATGTTGCAACCAAGGCTTTTGTATGCCTTGAGGAGGTTTTCCACCAACAACCTGTAGTTGTCTGCCTTGTTGTTTCCGAGAAAATTTATTGACACTAACTGGAAGGCTTTCCATGCCGTCTTTTCCTTGCCACACAGTGCATGGTCAAATGCATCATCTCAAAGAAGTTCACGAATCTGAGGACCAACAAAGACACCTTCCTTTATTTTAGCTTCACTTAACCTTGGAAATTTTCCAGGGAGGTACTTGAGAGCTGCTTGTGTTTTGTCAATGGCCTTGACAAAGTTCTTCATCAGACCCAGGTTGATGTGTAAGGGTGGTAACAAAATCTTCCTTGATTCAACAAGTGGTGGATGCTGAACACTTTTCCTCCCAGGCTCCAATGACTGTCGGAGTGGCCAATCTTTCTTGATGTAGTGGGAATCTCTTGCACGACTATCCCATTCGCAGAGAAAACAGCAGTACTTTGTGTATCCAGTCTGCAGACCAAGCAAGAGAGCAACAACCTTCAAATTGCCACAAAGCTGCCACTGATCTTGGTCATAGTTTATGCACCTCAAAAGTTGTTTCATGTTGTCATAGGTTTCCTTCATATGGACTGCATGACCAACTGGAATTGATGGCAAAACATTGCCATTATGCAGTAAAACAGCTTTAAGACTCGTCTTCGATGAATCAATGAACAGTCTCCACTCATCTGAATCGTGAACGATGTTGAGGGCTGCCATCACACCATTGATGTTGCAGGCTACAAGAACACCTTCCATGAAGAAGAATGGGACAAGATCCTTTTGATGGTCATGGAACATGGAAACCCTAATGTCACCTGCCAGGAGATTCCACTGCTGTAGTCTGGAGCCCAACAGCTCTGCCTTACTCTTGGGTAGTTCCAAATCCCTGACAAGGTCATTCAGTTCACCTTGTGTTATGTGGTGTGGTTCAGAGGAGGAGGATGGGAGAAAATGTGGGTCCTGTGACATTGATGATTCGGGACCAGAAGTTTCATCCTCTTCCTCGTCTGACTCAAGTGAGAATGATTCTGGTGCATCAGGAACCGGCAGACCTTCTCCGTGGGGTACTGGGCGTATAGCTGATGGAATGTTTGGATAATGCACAGTCCACTTTTTCTTCTTTGACACACCTTTCCCAACTGGAGGCACCATGCAGAAGTAACAATTGCTGGTATGATCTGTTGGCTCTCTCCAAATCATTGGCACTGCAAAAGGCATAGATTTCCTCTTCAACCACTGGTGAAGATTTGTTGCACAAGTGTTGCAGCATATGTGTGGGGCCCACCTCTTGTCCCGATCTCAAATTTTGCAGCCAAAATAAAGGTGATAGGCTTTCTTAACCATAGTGGTTATACTGCACTTTTGTGATTCAAAAGTCACTTCACCACAAACATAGCAGAAGTTATCTGCACTGTTCACACAAGTACGAGGCATCTCTGCTCACTTTGGCTAAACAGAAATGTGTCCCTTTGCAAAATCAAACACTGATAAATAAGAGAGCATGACACTGTGTGATTTCTAGAGCTGATATAGGGCAATTTGTTCAGCAGAGTGATGTAAGCTTCGTTATGATTGCATCATCCATGAGTTCTAGGAATAACATGATGCAATTCATATCATGTATGACGCAATACCAGCTTCAGATTGCATCATTCATTGTTTTGCCTAAAAAGCAAGTACTGTCCAAACCCAGTCACAGATTTATTCATAGATCCAGTCAAAGATGTATTTTAGTCACTTCTGGTTTAAAATGAGATCCCTTCCCTTTATAACTCACTTATCCTCCGCCATTCCCAAGTCAAGGGTCGTATATACTGACCCAATAGCATATCTTGAAAACTAGAGCCAATCAACAATTTTAAGCATCATTTTCGTTCTCAGTGACCCAGAATTAGTAAAGTTTGACTACATTGATTTCAGAAGCATTTTGGCTGTCGAGCAGTGTTACATGAGCAATGTTACATTCCACTGTTGGTCAGTTAACTGCTTGGGTAAAATAGAGAAACCTGCAATGAAGCCAAAGAGCTGTCAGAATTATTGCAGTTTGTGATTACCTGTCTGGTTCAGGGCAGCATCTCATAAAGATTTGACTAGTTAAAATCTGTCCTATCTGGAAAAAACACCTGCTAAATTTTAAGACAGATTTATTGTCTAGCTTGAAATAAAAGTAATGAGTCTCAGTTGACTGAAATTTGGTAGTATTAAAGATTAACAGGTCAAACCTGAATGCAGATTGGCTGAGCAAAAGAAAAGATTTATATAATTCCATCCAAATAAAGAGAAGCCACTTGAAATGAAAGTCAGCTGGCTGTCTCCTGGAGCTCTGCAAACCTTAATAAAGCCATGAAGCATTCCAGTGAAGTAGGTAAATAATTACAGATGCTTAAACATAAGCACAGAAAGGCTGTGACTTGCCTAGTGAATCAGTGACAGAGCTGGAAATAGGATCTTGGGTCCAGAACTTTGGCCTCACGCTGGCCCCCCTGTGCTACTCTAAGGGAATCGCTAGGTGGTGCAGAGCTGGCCTACAGCCAGGGTAGCTGACTCTTTTGTTGCTTGCTCTCAGTCTCCATTGAAGGGCATGTGACTAGGATAAAGGAGGTGTGGCCAGTGATCTCTTGTTGGTGTATCAACCCTTTGGGACCATAGCTAGCCAGTCTCATTTAGAGTAGCCTTGAGGCATCTCTAAAGTACATTGGGACTGGTGTAGAACCTGCTACTAGAATAGGGAGCTGCAAGTAGTTCTTTTGCAGCAATGCCCCTCAGCTAAAACCCTTTGCTGGTGGTTGCAGCTGAGGATTGAGCCTAGGAACTCCAAATGTGAGGGCTGGGCTCTAACCACTAGCCTACACTTCCCCTCCAAAGCAGCTGTGCATGGATGAACCAACCACCACACAGGAGGGGTAAATAAAGTAATTTTATAAAAAGGTATAGCTGCAATAGTAACAGTTTAGCACAGCTTGCAATGCAGAATTCAGCACTAGTTGTTACACGTGTTGTTTCAAACTCTGGGATAACCAGAAGAGGTGCTGAGCCCTTGTGGAAAGGGTGATGCACAAATGAGATGCAAACCCCCCCAAAAGCAGTAAGCCACACAGGGAAGCACAGCTGCAGGCAATAAAAACCTTAAATCAGCCCAATCTCTTTTGGTATTTAAGAAGCAAAGCCCTGTTCGTTTGCTGTGGTGATACCCAATCATGCAGTTTGCTATGACTCTAGGCCATTTTGAACAGAGTAAATAATGGTTTGTTTTTGCAATATGTCATGATGATGGTGTAATAGTCACTTTCAGACAGCTTTTACATGCAATTTTGGGCCCCTTCAGGGTTGTTGCTCAGAAACTAGATACCTGGGGATATGAGTCATTAATGGAAGGACCTCAAGACCTAAATAACAGCTCTAGAATGTAGAGTAGTTATGGTTCATAGCTTCCAAGACTGGTTTTGCAACTTTTTTTCACCCCACAGCTTCATTTATTCAAACAAGTATAAGGAAAAATAATGTCCGAAGGTCATTTCCCATATATTTTTATTTGATTTAGGAAAGCCATAATAGGGATGAATTTGTACCAGTGATTTTCTGCAGTGTTAGAACAAGTCAGAATTTTAGAAGTTTTATTCCATGTTCTTTACCTAAGCCTTTAAATCATATCTGGCAAGGCATAACAGTAGTGGGTCATCTCCTTCCCTTCCTTTTATGACAATTCTTTGCTGTTCTTTCAAAAGAAATATTACAAAATTATTAGTAACTCCAAACCTGCATTTGGAACCAGGAAGAAAGGCATTTTGAATTGACCAAGGTATAATGCCTCAGCTATGCACATCAGATGCAAACCAACTGAATTCAAGTGGTGAGGAAGAGTAAGACATAAATGGTGTTCTTGTGTTTGCAGCCACAAACTTAAGGGGGTTGTTTGAACCACCTGAAAGGGGTAGGGAAAAGTGCTACTTTAAGTCTGATCAACATTTGTTCTGTGGTTGTACAGCACCTAACACAATGGAGTCCTGGTCCCTGGCTGCAGTTCCTAGGTGCTACCACACTATAGTAAAGGAAGGAACCCCCTTTACCCCCTTTGTTAGAAGGATGAGGAAATTGTAAAGCTAGCCACAAGATATTGTGGGAAAGAGCAGGGCCGGTACTACCATTAAGGCGAACTAGGCGGTTGCCTAGGGCGCCAAGATTTGGGGGTGTCAAAAAGCAGTGCCCCCAATTTTTTTTTTTTTTACAGCATTCCCGGGCTGGGCTGCCGGCAGCACGCTGACACGTGCGGCTCAGACTCCCTCTCCCAGCGCAGTGGCAGCTCCATGCAATTATTGTCATTGCTGGGGGGGGGGAGGGGGGCGTAGCAGAGGTGAGCTGCCGCACGGCTCCCCGGGGGGAGAGGGGGAGCTGCCATGGGGGAGGGCGCGGGCGCCTCAGGGCAGAGGTGGGGGAGCTGCCGTGGGGGGGGGGGGGGGGAGAGGCACAAGGTGGAAGTTTCGCCTAGGGCGTGAAACTTCCTTGCACCGGCCCTGCGAGAGAGAAGCAGCCATCCATTACCTCTAAGGGGGTTAGGGCCAAATAGACTTGAACTGGCTCACTTATTCTGCAGCGTCTGTGACACAGGAAGTCCTGGTGTCTAGAAGTTTAGGGGAGAGTTGAGGACCCAAGGGCATCCCCCAAAATCAACTTGTGAAGGGCACCCTCCATCTGAGAGCTTCCCGTTCTGTGAAGGAGGGGGGCCAGCTGCCTCCATAACACTGACCCCTCCCCTTGCCGCAGACTGAGCTCTCTGCAGGTCCAGGGATCTATTTGGGCGAGTGGGTGGGGCAGGGCTATCCTGGCACCCAGCAGATATTCCCTCAGAAGATAATACAGGCCAAGGCTCTATTATACTTACATGGCCCATACTGTGCATTTAGGAATCCCCCCCCCCCCCCACATTTTAGATGGAGGTCCTGGCATCAGCTATTTCTGGAAATCCCAGTCAGCTGCTGTCAGGGAGAGGTCAGAGCACAGAGTCTGCATGTGGATGGCTCTGGACTCTTATTGGTCCCACCAGAATCCAGGTGGATCCCAGACCATCTTCAAGATTTTGGTCGCTGGTCCTCCGGCTTTTTCCATGGACGGGGAGGGAGCAAACCCCACATCCCTGGGAAAAAGCTACTGGGGAGAAAGCCTTGCAAAGGAAGCCTTTAGACCTTTCTTCCACTTATCTTCCATTTGGGGCGGGCTTCCCTAGGCAGAGGTGAGCAGACCCAGACTTTCTGGAATAGATTCTTATCCTTGTGCGTTTCAGGTTTTGTGATGAAAATGCTGCACAGGAGCTACTCACTTCTAGGGTCAAATTGGACTCCTTGAAGGAACATTATTATTAATAATTTAGCTCAGCCAAATTCACAGTGGAGGGCCAGAACTGAATTCAGACCACTGTGTTTATATATGTTCACTATTTTTCTTCTAAAACAAACAGTCATGGTACAGATTGTCAGAGGAGAAGAGTGATTTCTGGGTGCCTCAGTGTTGGGGGTCTGAAAGAGGCCTGGCTTTCAGAGGGGTGGGGTGTAATCCGGCATATCTAAAAATCATGACCCCTGAAAGTGTCTTGTTGGGCTCCCAAAAACAGAGACATCCAAAATTAGTTACATTGGAAAAATGTAGGGCTGTATTTTAAAGAAAAATATCCTAGAATAGCATCCTGGCTTCCAGGAGATGCAATTTAGTGAAACATTCCATAGCTAATAAGACAAATCCTGTGATTAATTATCCCTTTCCATGTTAAATAAACTCAAAAAACAGGTTTACCTTGTCTGTGCCAGGTCCTCCAGGTATTATTGATAAAATGGTAGTTGCCATTGAGAGGAAGTATGACTGGTTTGTACACAGATCTTTCAAGTGAGTCAGACTCGCAGCACACCAAGAGCAGCTTGGGTTTTCACACTGCTTTTCACATAATCAAAGATGTTCCAAAGTGCTTTAGGGAGCATTACATTATATACTGATAGATAGGGGATTGCACAGGCCTGGGGCACCCATTAGGTGCCAGACTGCTCTGAGCATTAATACCAGCTGGGCTGTAGTGGTCTAGGGAGAGACAGAGGGACTATCAGCCCATCAACACTAGGGGTATGTCTACACTACGGGATTAATCCGAATTTATATAATTCGGATTTGAAAAACAGGTTGTATAAAGTCGAAATGTATGCGGCCACACTAAGCACATTAATTCGGTGGTGTGTGTCCAAGTACCGGGGCTAGCGTCGATTTCTGCACCGTTGCACTGTGGGTAGCTATCCCATAGCTATCCCATAGTTCCCGCAGTCTCCCGCGCCCATTGGGATTGTGGGTTAAGATCCCAGTGCCTGATGGGACAAAAAACATCGTCGCAGGTGGTTCTGGGTACAGCCTCGCCTCCTCCCTCCCTCCTCCCTCCCTGCATGAAAGCAACGGACGGCAAACAACCATTTTCGCGCCTTTTTTCCTGGGTGGGTGAACACTGCAGACTCCATACCACGGCAAGCATGGAGCCCGCTGAGCTCAAGACAGCAGTCATGAACATTGTAAACACCTCGCACGTTCTCGTGGAGTTTATGCTCAGCCAGGACCAGAAAAACGAGGCAAGGAGGCAGCGGCGGCGGCAGCGCAGCGACAAGCATGATGAGGACATTGACATGGACATGGACACGGACACGGATACAGAATTCTGTGAAACCATGGGCCCCGGTGCTTTGGAGATCATGTTGTTAATGGGGCAGATTCTATCCATGGAACGCCGATTCTGGGCAAGGGAAACAAGCACAGACTGGTGGGACCGCATAGTGTTGCAGGTCTGGGACGATTCCCAGTGGCTGCGGAACTTTCGCATGCGTAAGGGCACTTTCATGGAACTTTGTGACTTGCTGTCCCCTGCCCTGAAACGCCAGAATACCAAGATGAGAGCAGCCCTCACAGTTGAGAAGCGCGTGGCGATAGCCCTGTGGAAGCTTGCAACGCCAGACAGCTACCGGTCAGTCGGGAATCAATTTGGAGTGGGCAAATCTACTGTGGGGGCTGCTGTGATGCAAGTAGCCAAAGCAATCACTCAAGTGCTGCTACGAAAGTTAGTGACTCTGGGAAATGTGCAGGCTATAGTGGATGGTTTTGCTGCAATGGGATTCCCTAACTGTGGTGGGGCGATAGACGGAACCCATATCCCTATCTTGGCACCGGAGCACCAAGCCACCGAGTACATAAACCGCAAGGGGTACTTTTCAATGGTGCTGCAAGCACTTGTGGATCACAAGGGACGTTTCACCAACATCAACGAGGGCTGGGCGGGAAGGGTTCATGACGCTCGCGTCTTCAGGAACACTACTCTGTTTAAAGGGCTGCAGCAAGGGACTTACTTTCCGGACCAGAAAATAACCGTTGGGGATGTTGAAATGCCAATAGTTATTCTTGGGGACCCAGCCTACCCCTTAATGCCATGGCTCATGAAGCCGTACACAGGCAGCCTGGACAGGAGTCAGGAGCTGTTTAACTACAGGCTAAGCAAGTGCAGAATGGTGGTAGAATGTGCATTTGGCTGTTTAAAAGGTCGCTGGCGATCATTATTGACTCGCTCTGACCTCAGCCAAAGAAATCTCCCCATTGTTATTTCTGCTTGCTGTGTGCTCCACAATCTCTGTGAAAGTAAGGGGGAGACCTTTATGGCGGGGTGGGAGGCTGAGGCAAATTGCCTGGCTGCTGATTACGCGCAGCCAGACACCAGGGCGATTAGAAGAGCACACCAGGAAGCGCTGTGCATCACAGAAGCTTTAAAAACCAGTTTCATGACTGGCCAGGCTACAGTGTGAAATATCTGTTTGTTTCTCCTTCATGAAAACCCGCCCCCTTTATTGACTGATTTTCTGTAAGGAACCCACCCTCCCCCTTCCCCCAGCTTTCTTTCAAACCAAATAAAGTCACTATCATTTAAAAATCATTTATTCTTTATTAATAGATTAGAAAAAGAGGGAGGGAACCCGGGTGGTATTTGGGAGGAGGATTGCTGGGAAGGAAAAAGCCACAAAGAAAAGGTTAAAAAAATGACAGCCTTTTACTTGGGCTGTCTACTGGGGTGGAATGGGAAGGTGTACGGAGCCTCCCCCCCCCCCGCGTTCTTACACGTCTGGGTGAGGAGGATACGGAACATGGGGAGGGGGGAGGGTGGAACAGGGGCTGAAGCGGCAGTCTGTTTTCCAGCAGCCGTTCCTGAAGCTCCACCAGACGCCGGAGCATGTCTGTTTGCTCACGCAGCAGCCCCAGCATTGCATCCTGCCTCCTCTGGTCTTCCTGCCGCCACCTCTCATCTCGAGTGTCCCTCCTGTCCTCACGTTGGTCCCTCCTGTCCTCACGTTGGTCCCTCCTGTCCTCACGTTGGTCCCTCCTGTCCTCACGTTCACTGGCTTCTTTCCTATACTTTGAAACTGTTTCCTTCCACTCATTCAGATGAGCTCTGTCACTGCGGCTGGATTCCATAATTTCAGAAAACATCTCGTCTCGCGTTCTCTTCTTACGATGCCTTATCTGTGATAACCTTCGGGATGGAGGAGGGAGGCTTGAGGAATTTGCAGCTGCTGTAGGGAGGGAAAAAAAAGAGAGAATTGTTTAAAAAGCTACATTTTGCAGAACAATGCTTATACTCTTTCACGGTGACCAACACTATTCACATTACAAAGCACATGTGATTTCTGTGCAAGGTCGCATTTTGCCTCTTAATGCTGAGTGCCTGTGGCTTTGCTGCTAGAGATCACAGGTCTGGGCAACAGAATTCGGCTTGCATGCGGCCATGGTAAGCCATTGTTTTACAGCTTCTGCGCCCTCCTTTCCCACATACCAAGCATAGCCTGTAGAGTGCTGCAGTTTTTCTGTTAACATTCAGCAGCAGCAGGAAACAAACTAACCACCCCCCCCCTCTCGCCATGAATTCTCTGGGATGATCGCTGTACCCCTCCCCCCCACCGCGTGGCTGGTATCAGGGAAGATCCCTGCAGGCACCAAACTAACCACCCCACCCCCGCCGCCGCCCCCCTCCCGCCATGAATTCTCTGGGATGATCACGGTACCCCTCCCCCCACCGCGTGGCTGGTAACAGGGAAGATCCCTGCTTGCCAAACGCGAAAAACTCAGGGCCAATTTCCCATCTGCGCTTGGCTAACTGCAGGGAAGGATTTATTTTCCGCCACAGGCAAACAGCCCAGTAGGAACGGCCACCTCTGTCCCTTTAATTAAGTTCCCGTATTTCAACCAGGTTGCCAGGAGTGATATCACTCTCCTGAGGATTACACAACAAGATAAAGAATGGATGTTGCTTGAATGCCAGCAAACACCGGGACCATACGCTGCCAGGCTTTGTCAGGCAATGATACCAGATTACTTGCTGCAAGCATGGCGTGGTCAAGTGTCCTACCATGGAGGAGGGAATAAGGATGCACTGCCCAGAAACCTTGTGGCAAGGCTTTTGGAGTACCTCCAGGAGAGCTTCATGGAGATGTCCCTGGAGGATTTCCGCTCCATCCCCAGACACGTTAACAGACTTTTCCAGTAGCTGAACTGACCGCGAATGCATCCCAAGTCCTCAGGGCAAAGTAATCATTAAAAACCGTTTGCTTTTAAAACAAGTTTTATATTTTAAAAGGTAAACTCACCTGAGGTCCCTTCCATGGGGTCAGAGTCTTGGGTACTGGCTTGGGAGGCTTGGGGGGTACTTCAGTCAGGGTGAGAAAAAGATCCTGGCTGTTGGGGAGAACGGAGTGCTGTATGCTCTCTGCAAGCTCATCCTCATCCTCCTCCTCTCCCCCATCGGCAGAATCCTCAGGCGTCGCTGATGAGACTATCCCCGACCCAGAATCCACGATCACAGGTGGGGTAGTGGTGGCAGCCCCCCCTAGAATTGCATGCAGCTCGGCGTAGAAGTGGCATGTCCGCGGCTCTGACCCGGAGCGACCGTTTGCCTCCTTTGTTTTTTGATAGGCTTGTCTGAGCTCCTTGACTTTCACGCGGCACTGCTCAGAGTCCCTATTGTGGCCTCTCTCCATCATGCCCTTGGAGATTTTTTCAAAAGTTTTTGCATTTCATCTTTTAGAACGAAGTTCTGCAAGCACTGAATCCTCTCCCCATACAGGGATCAGATCCAGTACCTCCCTCACGGTCCATGCTGGTGCTCTTTTTCGATTATCAGCCTGCATGGTTACCTGTGCTGATGAGCTATCTGTGGTCACCTGTGCTCTCCACGCTGGGCAAACAGGAAATGAAATTCAAATGTTCGCGGGGCTTTTCCTGTCTACCTGGCCAGTGCATCCGAGTTTAGATTGCTGTCCAGAGCGGTCACAATGATGCACTGTGGGATAGCTCCCGGAGGCCAATACCATCGAATTGCGGCCACACTATCCCTAATTCGAAATGTTAAAATCGATTTTGGCGCTACTCCGCTCGTCGGGGTGGAGTACAGAAATCGATTTAAAGGGCCCTTTACATCGAAATAAATAGCGTCGTTGTGTGGACGGTTGCAGGGTAAATTCGAATTAAAGCTGATAAATCCGAATTAAAGTCGTAGTGTAGACCAGGCCTAGGATTATCCAGCATTCTTTACAAATTGTGCTAAGGATCTTTTATCTTTCATATGATCCACCACTAGATCTGGCAGAAGGGACTTCAGTTCCAAGCCATTTTAGACTGCAGCTGCACAGGCTGCTGCCACTAGCACCCCGGTACAGTGATATCAAGTGGGTAGGTGACATGTCTTTGATCCTTAGCTGTGACTGGCATTTTCAGACTTAGAGCCAAGAATGGAACCTACTCAGCTACTAAGAAACACGATTCCACAGGCCACATTTTTGCAAGTCCATCTTCCCTTTTTTGCAGGGCACTATTGCATTATGGGCACAAATCTGAGCACTAACCCCTCTCCCTGGCTGCAGGCCTGGATAATTGTGCAAATATGCCCACAATTAAGTGGGCAGGTGCAATTTTTGCCTGCTACAAGTAAGGTTGCCACCCCTGAGGTACAAAAAAAAACCCAACAACCTGGGACTTCTATGCTCTCCTTCCTCAGCTCAGATGAGGGCAGAAATGGAGATGGCTCCTAGGAGGAAGGCCCCACAGATTAGGAACAGCTGCCACCATGATTTCATAGATTCCAAGGCCAGAAGGGAGCACCCATATCATATAAGCTGACCTGCTGTCTAACACAGGCCATAGAACTTCCCCAAAAGAATTCCTACAGTCTTTTTAAAGAAAAAATAAATAAATAAAATCTTGATTGAAAAATTGCCAGTGATGGATAATCCACCACAACTCTTGGGCAAATTGGTCCAATAGTAAATTACTCTCAAAGTTAAAAGTTCACCTTATTTCCAGCCTGAATTTGTCTAACTTAATCTTTCAGCCATTGGGTTGTGTTTATACCGTTCTCTGCTAGGCAGAAGAGACCATGAGCTAATATTTATTTCCCATGTAGATACTTAGGGCAGGTCTACACTACCACTTAGGTCAATCTAACTTGCGTCACGTCTTTTTGTGAAAGACCCTTGAGCAACGCAAGTTACAGCGACCTAACCTTCCACCTCTCACGGAGGTGGAATAATGCTGCTGATGGGAGAGCACCAACACAGATATACTACAGCCTACCTTCAGACTATGATCAAGTCATCCCTTGACCTTAACTTTGCCAAGCTAAAGAGCTAGACTCAAGGAACTAACTCACAGTATTTCACAATAATTCCTAGAGCATATCTTCAAATATAAACTTTAAAGAGGATGGTGAAGAGCATGACACGGTAGAGCTGCTGCCTGGAGCACTGGGAGGTGTTCAAACAGCTTGTTGGTCAGCTAGGAGGTAGCAGCAACCGCTTAACGCCTTCTGTTGGAGCCGTGGAACAGCCTGGAGGGAGTAGGAACAGCAGCACCAGGAAGAGAGGCTGAGTTCCCCAGCCCCACCCCAGCAGCAGCCCAAAAGGTGACTCAGCCAACAAAAAACAGGACACAGTGTCACAGGATGACCTACAGATTTCCCAGGACAGCTACCTCAAAAAGGGACAATCTTGGGAAATCTGGACAGGCAGCAACCCTACCTGAATGCTAGGCCTCAGCCATCCTGAAAATTGAACCCCTAAGACAGTGTGACAGGGCACTCTTCTCACCACTGGGTAGCACCTCCTCCTAGCAGTTCTGAGGAGTAGCTCTACCAAGCTGATGTCCCTTCCTGAGGTTGCACTCCAGCTCTGTCTCTCTCTCACACAGTCTGCAGCCCCTCAGTCACTCCAGGAACTGCTGCTTCCTTTTCCCAACTTAGCCTTCCAGCCAGGTCTCCCAGCAGTTTCCCATTCTCGGGTGATCTTTCAAGGTCTCTCCTCACAAGAAGCATAACTTAGTCCTCACACCTACTGCCCAGACTGTCACTTAGCAATATCACTCTACTGTGGGTGCCACTCCCAAGCCTTGTAGCAAACAGTACAGTGCATCTATACCACCTTACTGCTCTCACCCCAGATTCTTTCCCCTCCCACCTCAGGAAGCAGGCCTGCAAATTTCCTCCCATCTACTCCGTATGTAATGTCCAGCCTCTTGGCTTTATTGGAGGGCTCCCACCCACCCCTGTTCCCTCACAGGTGAGCTTCCTTCTCATTCGCTCCCTCCACACAGCCTAAATCTCCCCTGTTTGCAGCTTAATTGGGCCCACTTGGCCTAATTCAGCTCTGTCAGGGCTGGTGTGGGGAGTAAGCCCCACCATTGCAGGGAGACTTTTCTGCTTCAAGGAAATGAGAGCAACAAATTTGATCCAGATCAGGTATCAGGCCAGTGGAGCTGTGCTGATTTGAGGATCTGCCACATGGACTTTCCTTTTCAATTAACCAGTGTATGGCCAACTCTTTTCTTGATTGTGATCACCTGTACATTAGTGAGAAAGGTGCATTTAAGAAATTCTCTACCTGTTGCTGTAACAATGATGTAGAATTGCTTGTGAATAGGAGATCCCTGACAGATTGTTCCATTTGCAATGTGAGTGATAATTAATATGTCAAATATAAGGGAAATTGACTCAAATCTAATTTAAATGTCATCTCGTAGATGATGTACATCTATAACAGCTAGCATTTACCAACAGTTCCCACACAAGCATCTCTGAACTCTCACAGTTATTTTCTCTTAAGTATACTGTAGGGAAGTAGCTATGATATCTCTGACGCAGTGGGGGGAGAACAGGAATAAAAATTAGAAGCTGTGAATAAAATGGATTGCCTGGAAAGTAATTTCCTTTAATTAAGAAAAATGTTCTAGACTGCCACTGTTTGAAAATCCTCCATTAATCGTAGGCTAGTTACTCTGTGTGTGTGTGTGTGTGCGCATGTGCATACATACAGAATTTGAACGGGATCTCCTCTTTCCTACAGCGTGGTTTTAACTTAAGTCCCACAGTGGGACACCCATTTAATAATACCCAGCTTGTAAAAGGTTCTTAACCCTAACCTCTTTAATAGACATATGAAAATCTGAAAGTGTAACACATTTCAGTAACAAGGATTAATATATAATATAGGGCTTTGGCTAGGGAGGTAGGGGAAAGAAGGACTGTGGCTAAATTCCAGGAGCTTAAGCATTCTGGGTTCAATTCCCAGCTCTAAGCAGACTTCCAGTATGGCCTCAGGCAAGTCATTTAACTTCTCTGTGCTTCAGCTTCCCCATCTGCAAAATCTGTCTCACACTGGTGTAGTTATGCTAATTTAATTAGCATCTATAAAGTACATTCAGATCCCAGACAGAATGTAGAAATGCAAAGTGTTTGGTCACCGGTCTCTTTCTAACCTTCCTCCACTCACTTTTGAAAGTTATTACTTCACATTTCCTCCTCAACAGTCTTGGAAGCTGTAGAGTCTCCAGACAAGGTTCTGGGGTGCTCTTATTTTACGAAAAGCAGCTTATGCTGCACTCAGAACCACGGGGACAGACAACTGACTTCTGAGAATAGACTTTTACTTCTAGCGAAGTAGTCCACTATAGTAGGAAGGTTTTTCTTTTTAAAATGGCAGTTTGATTGGAATTATAACTAATACACCAAATTAAACTAGATAGGATTGAGTCTTTGTGATGGAAACTGTACCCTACAATACTTTATTATTCCTAGAAATAAATAGTATGATTAACGCGAGAAATAATGAATGCTAGCAGCAGGGCCGGCTCTGGTTTTTTTGCCACCCCAAGCAAAAAAAGAAATCGGGGTGGCCAGAACGGCAAAGCAAAAAAAAAACCTGCGGTGCAAGTTTTGCGACAAAGCAGGAAAAGAAAAAAAATAAAACCTGCAGGGTGGCTGGGGCCAGGGTGCAGGGGGACTCCCTGTGCTGCAGACGTGCCCCGGCTAGCGGGGAGAGGAAGCAGAGGGAAAGAGAGAAGGGGGGCGGCCAGGGCTTCAGCGGGGCGCTCACCACGCAGCCCCGACTGCCGCGCTGCCTGCCAGGAGGGCTCCACACCGCTCCGGTCGGCAGGGAGGGAAGGACGTGGGCTGCCCTGCCAGGCTTGCTACAGACCTGGCACCGGCTGGGGCAGACAGAGCGCGCAGCCCGCTCCCAGCAGGACGCTCCCCTCCTCTGCGCCACCGCCCCCTACAGGGCGGCCGGATCGGTGAACCAAAAAAAAAAAAAAGTGGCTGTGCTGTCCTAGGATTGGGCGGAATGCCGCCCCCTAGAATCTGTCGCCCCAAGCACGAGCTTGCTCGGCTGGTGCCTGGAGCTGGCACTGGCTAGCAGAGGGGAAAATAAACGTAGAGGTTTGGGCAAGGACAAAAAGGTATTTTCAGCTGAGATGTGAAATGAGTCCGACTGAACGAGGCTGCGAGATACCAGAAATCTGAAGTGGACTGAGGAGAAGGATCTTGCACTAATCATAGTGAGATTATGTGGAGTGACACAGAAGAGGCCCAAGTTACACGCTTTCAGGGTACCTCTCACATTTGAAGAGCACTGGAACTTTGCTCAGCAGTTCCATCTTCAAGATCACTTTCCTAATAATTACCCCAACAATCAAACATCAATTTATACAAGATGTTGAGGACATGCCAGGCACTGGTTATGTACCATTGAGCTTCAGTTTTAACTATAGAGAAGCAAATTATCTTCTAAATCATGTTGCTGTCTGGGCTTAACATAGAGAAATGAATGGTGTTTCTATTGGTAGATTAACAAAAAATTAATGGGGTTTACACAAGGCCCTTAAAATTAATGATGTTGCATTGTTAGCAAACAGAAAATTAAGCTTGGCTGGACAATACACAAAGAAAGAATGCATTTTCCCTGTACTTTTGCTTTTATCTCTTAGCCTGTTCCATATTTGGCTGCTTTCCAGGAGTGCCCACTTGGTTGTAGTAATACTTTGACACCACCAGCCATTGATGCAATCTGGTGTACTGGCTGCATGCACACACTGCAAGGTCACTCTCATTTTCTTCTCTCCTGTTACCCTAGGAGGCGAGTCTTTCAAGAAAAGGGATACACCGCTGGGTCCCATTAGATGTGGGAACAGGCTGGTAATTACTGTAGAACCCACTAATGGAGAGAGAATGGGATAAATCTATAATGCTCACAAATTGCAGATTTATTCTTGAGGCCTGAAAGGAAAGGAAAAGCTGAATGTACCCAAAAAGATACAATCTGATATTTTATTTCATTTTTGCTTGAAGTATCTTTTAAAAATCCCATGTTTTATTTCAGAAATTACAAAAACCCAAATTCCCTCCATCCAAATGTTGCATGTTGATCTTGCACCTGACAAGGTATATTTTTAAAGCATGCTCCAAATCTATGAACTTAGATCTGCTTTTCTTCCCCAGCCTTTTGCCTGCCTATATTCTTGGGCTAAGTAAAGTGTATAATCTGATTCCTAATAGGATTTAGATGTCATTGTTTATAGACTCTGAATATTAATTTGTAATGTGAAACTTTTGCTTGGTCTTGCAGAACGGGCAAATTTGGTTTGATCACCAGGCTGGTGATGTCTTGCAAAAATATAGGACTAGAGCACATAATCCTGACAATTTGTAGGAAAATTGCTTTTTTCAGTAGAAGTGAATTCAGACCAATCAGGGGATTGGCTTAGTCAAGCTTGACCTGCTAAATTAAAACAGACAGTTGTACAGCATCAGATGTTCATGGCATTGACCTTTCTAATGAGAAATAGGTCTATTAGATCTGTTTTACTCTCCTGTAAAATATTTTATGAATCTGAGTGGCGCTTTCCATCATTTAGGTACATATCAAGAGATGGAGGGTAGGTTACAATATGACCCACTAAAATTAACTTTTTGTTGGCTTGTCCAGGTGGAACATGTCTAATTTGTTAACTTGCTGACCTCCTTTCTCACTATGCCAAAAACCTCAAAAGACCAGTCATTAGTGAAAACCTTTTATGAGGAGAAGAATAAAACCAAAGCTATCCAGCAGAAGTTCTTTTGGCAAATCTCATGAAGTATGCATTCTCTCATGCTGTGCAGGACAATGGCAAAGGGCTGCTTAGCTTTCTTGTCACATCCACAATTCCAGTCTTCAGAGGCGGCTTCGAGGTTGACAGCTGAAACTGACTAGTTAAGGGCAAGAGGGTGGAGGGGAGTCCAGCTGTTCCCATCTTACACCCAGCTGGTGGATGGGGATTTGCCATTGCGACCGGGCAGCAGAAGACCGGAGACAGGTGCTTGGTTGTCTTTCAATCTCGGGAGAGCATGGCGGATGCTACCTTGTGTACGCCACCTGCTAGCTGTGTATCTGCCCTCTTCCCAAAGGAAGGTAGTTACATGGTGTCACTGGCAACCCAAAACACTTCATTCCTCGGAGAAAGTTAAAAGCACACGGATTTCGCTTTAAGTGTATCTGGAAGTTTTTAGCAAACAGTCAGAAAGCAAAGGGTCATCCCCCTCTTGCAGATCTGTTAGATCACCACGCTGGAGGGCAGAGGAGATTGTTCCCTCAAGGCGTATTGGCAGTGACTTGCTCACCTTCCTCTGGAACAGTGAGCAAAGTGGATTGTATGAGGGGGAGTTGTATATGACTCAGTTTCATGCCACTGTGAGGGTGGGGAGCAGGCAACGTTGGAACAGAGACCCTGTCATCCTTCTGTGTGTCCCAGGTGTATGTGAGAAAAGAAGAGAGTTTTCTTTTGGCTGCAGGCAGGATTTAATTAAAATCAAGTGGTGTCTCAGATGCTTCCTTTCTTCATTTTATCTTTCTTTCTGCCTTTCAAGTCGTGTCCCACTGTGATCCCAGCAGATGAACGGGGACCGAGACAGTTGTGCATTTCCAGAACAGCTGGCAAATGCCTACACCTGCCATGATTTTTGACAGTGAAAGTTCTTCGGCTTCTTCCATCCTCTCTGGGGATATAGGCCAATCATTTATCTCTGAAAAAAAGTATCGCCTAGCTGGAACTGCAATTTGGAAACGCAGCGAACAAGCCTTTCGTACTAGCTAGTGCCTTGTCTTTTTCGCCCTTTTGACTTCTTCTATCGCAGAGCTGCTGCTGAGGTTGGCAGTGAGAGCTGAGAGCTGGTTGTGATGTTGCACTCTATATGATTTTATGAAAATATGCTAATGAGAGTGGATATAATGTAACTGCAATATGCTTCATGCAAAAGGTCTCTTGTAAGGTATCATTACAAAGCTTATAATCTACTGAGTGTGTTTATCCGATTTGTATGAATGTATCAATCTTTTATCTGAAACTAGAAATACGAAATATAATTCTGAGGGCCTATTGTAATTATGCAAAGTGTGGGCCATTAATGGTGGTTTGGAATCTTGATGGCTCCCATTAACCAGGACAATTGTCTGTAGATGGCTCTGTTTTACTTGTGAAACTTCCTGTATACAAGTGTGCTGGCAAGTGAGTAATGAAGTCTTACAATGACATGTGATCATGTCACCTGGACTGGAATCCATCTTAAACCTCAGTGCTTTTACATTGAGAAGGGGTGGGTGGGAACCCAGAGGGACAAAGGATTCCCGCCTTATGCAAAAGATATATAAGTGGGTGGAACAGAGAAAAGGGGACTGCAATCATGAGAAATCCCCTAGCTACCACCTGAGCTGGAACAAGGGCTGTACCAGGGGAAAGGATTGTGCCCAGACTAGGAAGGCGTCCAGTCTGTGAAAGAAACTTATTGAAACATCTCTGAGGATGAGATTTTATCTGTATTCAGTTTTCTTACTGTATTAGGCATAGACTTGCGGGTTTTATTTTATTTTGCTTGATAATTCACTTTGTTTTGTCTGTTACTACTTGGAACCACTTAAATCGTACTTTCTGTATTTAATAAAATCACCTTTTACTCATTATTTAACCCAGAGTATGTATTAATACCCGGGGGGGAGGGGGCAAACAGCTGTGCATATCTCTCAATCAGTGTTATAGAGGGCAAACAATTTATGAATGGATTTATCTGGGGTATGGACCCCACTGGGAGTTGGGTATCTGAGTGTTAAAGACAGGAACACTTCTTAAGCTGCTTTCAGTTAAGTCTGCAGCTTCGGGGCACGTGGTTCAGACCCTGGGTCTGTGCTGGAGCAGGCTAGCGTGTCTGGCTCAACAAAACAGGGTGCTGGAGTCCCAAGCTGGCAGGGAAAGCAGGGGCAGAAGTAGTCTTGGCACATCAGTTGGCAGCACCAGGGGGTTTCTGTGATCCAACCCATCCCACTGGTCTCACAGTTCTCAGGCTGTGATGGTCAGCAAGACAGAATCATTTAAAGATGGTGCACAACCTGAATTGGGCAAGCTGTCTCAAGAGTGCAATAGCTAGGGCAAAGGAGGAGTGGGGGTTGGGTAATAAGGGCTCTATTCCCAGACCTCCCAGAGACTTTTTTTTTTTTTTTTTTTTTTTTTGCAGGCTGGGCAGATCTCTTAATCTCTGTATATCCATTTTACCACCTGGACAATGAGAATAATATTTTCCTCTCTCATGGAATTATTGTGAGATTAAATTAATTCAGTGTCAATGGCCCAGCATATCTAAAAGATCCCCTAAAGCTCAACAACTCCACTGCTCAGGCACCATGACATTTTCTACCACAAGGATAAAACTCATTTGTGCAGGAAACAGAACTTTCTTGGGGTTTGGTCTCAAACTGTGGAACAAACTCCCCTAGGATCTAAGGGCCATCACAGACCTCACCACCTTCCCCTCCACGGGCAAGACACACTTCTTTAACCTGCTTTCTCTAACATAACCACAGAGCAGTGTGTACATTTAACATAAACAACCCTCCCCCTACCAAACTGAAAAAACTCACTCCCCCTGGGGCGTGGCTGAGAGAGAATGACCCACACATGACAGAGGTTTGTCATGTCACTTAATGCACTACTGGCAGGTGATCAGCTGCTATGGGGAAAAGGGCAGTCCAGGTACCTATTGAGAATAAACTGGAATTTAGAACCTCAATAGAAATGCAAAATATCATCATCATGTCAGAGTGAAGTTTGCAGAGCCATGCCGAACTTCTGTCCATACTGAAGTAAATTAAACGTGCCTGCTTGGATTTGAAACCATGAAGTGAACCTAAGTCATGGGCCTTTTTAAAATATACATACTGTAAGAGGATCTTCTTACAGTAACCCCCACTTGTGTGAATATTTAGTTCTCTTCAATCAAGTTTAGTTATTAAAGTCTGAATGATACTTAGCTGGCATAAAAGAGTCATTTACAGCCACTGAATTCATTACATTTTAAATGTCTCTGAAATAGTAAAAAAACAAACAAACCCCAAACCAAACATACCCCCACAAAAAACCCAAACCCAGAAACTTACATACATTTACTTTCAAGCAAATGTTCTCAATCATTTCCAGTTACAAATCACTGCACAGGGTTTTTAAAGATTAGCTGTACTTTTCATTTCATACTTGCACTTTCATTTTAATAAAGACAACATTTCTATTCAAGTAATAGATTCAGTGATTTTCAACCTATAATAAAAATCAAAATAAAAAATCCACAGGAATTTGCTGATGATTTTCCAAGTCGGAAAATGTAGTCAAGGAAAGTCTCCTAAGTAAATATATTAAAAAAATAAATTAGCTTCACGTGACCTGAATACACTTATAAGAATTTGACCTTCTGTGTGGCCCTTTGAAATCAGGCAGATTAGAATTAGAATGTTAAGCAATACATAAACGAGCTGACTTTTTCCTAAAAGTGCAGTAGTTTAGGCCCTGGTCCTGTAAACACCTACACTCATCTTTAACTTTAAACCAGGGCTTAAAGTGCGACTGGTTGCAAGAGTCTCAGACCCAGCAGATAAATCATTACAACTCGAGAGGGGTTACTGTTGGGTTCACGTGTCAGCCCTAGCTGGGGGGAAATCCTCTTCTGATTGGCAGTTTTACACACTTCCCCACCTCCTCCAGTGTAAGCAGAGAGGGGGCTCTGTTCCCCCGTCCCTGTGAGCAATGGGGACAGCTCCTCCACTCCTCCCCCACCTCCCTGCAACACCCAGCTTGGAAAGGGCAAAGGGGACCTTGCTGCAGCCACCCTGCCAAGCCCTGAAAGAGGGGAATGAAGAACCCCTGGAGTTGCAGGAGGAGCAGAGATAAGCCTGAGGAGGGGAAGAATAGTTACGGGGGCAGAATTAATGTGGAGACTGGGGTCGAGTTAGTGGGGGTGGGGTGAAGTTAGATATTTTTTCATTTCTGTGGAATGATACCTCCACCTGACACTCTTCTTTCAGACTGCTTTATAGACTCATAGACTTTAAGGTCAGAAGGGACCATTATGATCATCTGGTCTGACCCCCTGCATGCTGCAGGCCACAAGACCCTTCCCTGGACTCTGCCGTTGAAGTCCCCAATCCTGTGTTTTAGTGACTTCAATCGGCAGAGACCCTCCTGCTGGTGATCCCTGCCCCATGCTGCGGAGGAAGGCGAAAAACCTCCAGAGGCTCAGCCAATCTACCCTGGAGGAAAATTCCTTCCCGATCCCAAATATGGCGATCAGTAATACCCCAAGCATGTAGGCAAGAGTCTCTAGCCTGACCCTTGTTGGCCATTATGCTATTTACGTACCATTGCTTGGTTTTCCTTGGCTACTGTGTTTTACCATTAAACCATTCCCTCCATAAACTTATCTAACTTAATCTTAAAACCAGACAGGTCCGTCGCCCCCACCGTTTCCCTTGGAAGGCCATTCCAATATTTCACCCCTCTGACGGTCAGAAACCTTCGTCTAATTTCAAGCCTGAACTTCCCCACGGCCAGTTTATATCCATTCGTTCTCATGTCCACATTAGTACTAAGCTGGAATAATTCCTCTCCCTCCCTTGTATTTATCCCTCTGATATATTTAAAGATAACAATCATATCCCCCCTCAGCCTTCGTTTTGTCAGACTAAACAACCCAAGCTCCTCTAATCTCTTTTCATACGACAGGTTTTCCATTCCTCTGATCATCCTGGTCGCCCTTCTCTGCACCCGTTCCAGTTTGAGTTCATCTTTTTTAAACATGGGAGACCAGAACTGCACACAGTACTCCAAATGAGGTCTCACCAGCGCCTTATACAACGGAAGCAGGACCTCCTTATCCCTACTAGATATACCTCGCCTAATACATCCCAAGACCGCATTGGCTTTTTTCACCGCCATGTCACATTGTCGACTCATAGTCATCCTGCGGTCTACAAGGACCTCTAGGTCCTTCTCCTCTTCCGTTACTTCTAACCAATGCGTCCCCATCTTGTAACTAAAATTGTTATTAGTCATCCCCAAGTGCATCACCTTACACTTTTCACTATTAAATTTCATCTTATTTCTGATACTCCAATTCACAAGCTCATTCAAGTCTCCCTGCAGAATATCCCTATCCTCCTCCGAATTTGCAACTCCTCCCACCTTCGTATCATCCGCAAACTTTATCAGCCCACTCTTGCAATCGGTTCCGAGGTCAGTTATAAATAGATTAAATAAAATGGGTCCCAAAACCGAACCCGACAGTTCACCCTTTAATACGACCCGCTGCATTCTCCCCATTAACCAATTCCTTATCCACCTATGGATTTTCATATCGATCCCCATGTTTTCCAGTTTAACCAATAATTCCTCATGGGGTACAGTATCAAACGCTTTACTGAAATCCAGGTATATTAGGTCCACCGCATTTCCCTTATCTAATAAGTCCGTTACTTTCTCAAAGAAGGAGATCAGATTCGTTTGGCACGATCTGCCCTTCGTAAAACCATGTTGTAATTTATCGCAATTGCCATTAACCTCTAGGTCCTCAACTAGTTTCTCTTTCAGAATCTTCTCCAGCACCTTGCACACTACAGATGTTAAACTAACAGGCCTGTAGTTACCCGGATCACTTTTTTTCCCTTTCTTGAAAATAGGAACCACGTTGGCTATTCTCCAGTCTAACGGGACCACCCCCGAGTTTACAGATTCATTAAATATTATCGCTAATGGGCCTGCTATTTCCCGTGCCAATTCCTTCAATATTCTCGGGTGAAGATCGTCCGGTCCTCCCGACTTAGCCCCATTAAGGCATTCAAGTTTTGTTTCTACCTCGGATGCGGTAATCCCCCATCGTGTATGCTCCTCTGTAACGGTGCTAGTATCCCTAATACCTTCATTGGCCTCACTAAACACCGATGCAAAATATTCATTGAGATATTGCGCCATGCCTAGATTATCTTTAATCTCCTCTCCGGCTATAGTCTTCAGCGGTCCCACTTCTTCTTTCTTTGCTTTCTTCCTATTTATATGGCTGTAAAACCTTTTACTATTGCTTTTAATTCCCCTCGCTAGGTCCAACTCTACACGGCCTTTGGCCTTTCTCACTCTATCTCTACATTCTCTGACTTCAGTAAGGTAAGTTTCCTTACTGATCCCTCCCCTCTTCCACTCTTTGTACGCTTTCTGTTTTTTCCTAATCGCCCCTTTGAGTCGGTCGGTCATCCAGCTCGGTCTAAATCTTTTGCTTAGTAATCTTTTTCCCTTTTTGGGGATACAGGCCTCTGACAGCTCATGCATCTTTAACTTAAAGTAATCCCAGGCTTCTTCTGCCTTTAGATCCCTTAATACGTTTGCCCAATCCACTTCCCTTACCAGTCCCCTTAATTTGTTAAAATTGGCCTTTTTAAAATTATAAACCCTAGTCTTTGACTTAATTCTGTTACTCCTTCCATTTAGTTTAAACCGAATTAGCTCATGATCACTGGAGCCTAAGTTGTCCCCCACTACCACTTCCTCAACGAGGTCCTCACTACTTACCAGAATCAAATCTAAAATGGCCTCCCCCCTCGTCGGTTCAACTACCACTTGATGAAGGAATTGATCAGCAAGCACATCTAGGAACATCTGAGCCCTATTATTGCTACTAGCTTTGTTCCCCAATCTATATCCGGGAAGTTAAAGTCCCCCATAATTACACAGTTTCTATTAGTATTTACTTCCCTTAATACATTAAATAGTTCCTTATCCATATCCTGGGTCGATCCCGGCGGTCTATAGCACACCCCAAGCACTATCCCCGGAGAGGCTCTAGTAGTCCTTTTACCCAGTGTGAGTATTGCCCAGGCGGACTCCGTGTTATCTATTCCATCCACTATTATTTCTTTACAGCTTATTTCACTATTGACATACAATGCCACCCCCCCCCACCTTTACCTTTGTCCCGGTCTTTCCTAAACAGCGCATACCCCTCCATACCTGCGTTCCAGTCGTGACTGCCATTCCACCACGTTTCAGTTATTCCTACGACATCTGGTTTCAATTCTCGGACCAAGAGCTCCAATTCCTCCATTTTATTACCTAGGCTTCTCGCATTGGTGTATAAACACCCTAATGTATGTCGTTTAGCCTGTCTCCCATTAGTAGCACTATATGTTGCGGGCCTCTTTGTGTCCGTCCCCCCTGTCCTTCCTATGTCCAATCTCATCTCCCCGGCTATGTCTCCTCTTAGTTCACTCAGCTTCTCAATACTGGAATCTGGCGTGGAGATTAACTGTGCATCTCCCAACCTTCTCCCCAAACTTCCTAGTTTAAAGCTCTTTTGATAAGATGAGCCAGCCTCCCTCCCAGAAGTCTATTTCCTTCCCTACTCAGGTGAAGCCCATCCCGCGAGAACAGGTGTCTGTCCCCGAAAGCCTCCCAGTGGCCATACATCCCAAAGCCCTCCTTATAGCACCACTCCCTTAGCCAACTATTTATTCTCACAATCCTATCAGCCCTTTGCTGCCCTTCCCTCGGAACAGGCAGAATCCCACTAAAGATAATCTGAGCCTCTATCTCCTTGAGCGTCTTCCCCAGCCTGGCATAATCTCCCTTGATTCTCTCTAACGAGAACCTAGCTGTGTCATTCGTTCCCACATGAAGGATTATCAAGGGGTTCTTACCTGCTCCTTTTAGGATCCTTTTCAACCGCAGGTCCACATCGCGTATCTTTGCGCCCGGTAGACAGCACACCCTTCTGTTCTCCGGGTCCACCCTGGTCACAGGCCTGTCCAATCTCCTCAGTAAAGAGTCTCCAATTACATACACCTGCCGTCGCCTGGCCACAGTGCGATCTAGTAATCTAGTCTCTGATCCCTCTAGTCCTGACCTGTGTCTGTTCCTATCTTCCCTTATGCTCCCCCTTATGCCTTCCTGTATCCTCTGGTGGCCCATAATTGGTGCTGTCTCCATCAACTCCTCCCCCCTCTCTCTCGGACTAGCCGCTCTTCTCTTCTTCCTCACCCTCCCACCTTCAGTCACCACCTGCTGCCCCTCCACTGCTTTAAACAGGTGAGTAGCCCAACTGACTTCAGCGGAACTATTCACATGCTAAAAATTAGACAAGTACATGTGCAGAATCAGGGACTTATATAAAACTGAAGTTTACTTAGTGTTCACTTGTGACTTTGATCACACACACACAACTTGCTAGATTCAGAAAGACAGTTGATCCTAATACTCTTATTTTTAACTTCATTTTTGCCTCCCGACTTAAATCAATATAAAACCCTTTAAATGCTTTAAACTTAAAGCATGCTGGAATAATAGATAACATTTGCAAGGTGTGATAAGAATCAATTGCTTCTTTCTGCCCCCAATTACCTTTTAAATAAAGATCATGTATAGCCTTTCCCTACAATTTGACAGGAGTCCCTGTTTGGAGGTATAGTTCCTAGATCTTCTGTGACAAATAAAAAATATTGTCTTATATAGAAAGTGAATAGTCAATAGTTCATTTTATAGTTGCCATATACAATTTCCCCCTGACATTTGAAGACAATTAAGAGGGAAGACTCAATTCATTATTGCATTTTAAAAAGGTATAGGAATTCTTGGTGTTATTATTTTAGGTTGACTCTTCTAATGTAGCTTTTTGTCAAGGATAGGTTAATTTTTTTGGTGAAAGATTAAACAATCGTTTAAGCTGTCATAACTGAAAACAGGTGTTCCAGCTGATTCATACCAGGGTTCCTATTAGAGTGTCTCCCTTGGAAATGCTTTGATTTTTGTGTTTTTGACACATCAGGCATCAAACATTTCTTCCTGCCTTCCAATGGCTGTCACAAACTGTCTTGTGCAAGCCTCAGTAGATCAACTTCATAAATACCCACTTTGTCCACTGTGATTTCCAGGGAAAGGAAAGATGGTCCAGTACTTAGGGCCAGACCCTGGGACTTGAGAGAGCTGGGTTCAATACCCAGTTCTGCCACAAATTTCCTATGTGACCTTGGGCAAGTCATTTAGGGAAAGATTTTAAAGATTTAGGTGCCCAAAGATGTAGATAGGCACCTGCTGGGATTTTCAAAAATACCCAAGGCCCAGACCCTCAAAGGTATGTAGGTGCTAAATTCCTCTTGAGAGTTAGGTGCCTAGGCACTTTGGAAAATCCCTCTAAAAATCTGGTGCTTAGCCTTTCTGTTCCTCAGTTTCTCATCTGTAAAATGGGGACAATAATACTTCTCTGCCTCATAGTGGTGTTGTGAGAGGGGACCAGACCATTAGAGGTGGTCAGATGCTATGTTGATGGAGATCACAATATTACCTAAAATAGGTTGTTTATTCTATGCAGGTGTGGCAGGAAGAAAAAAAAAATCAATCTCCACAAAGCCAATCTCCCTATCCCCACATGAAATGACCAGGAAATTCTAAGTGGTAATGATGTGAGGCAGACTGTGTCAGGATAATTCAAGCTTTACATGTTGTAGCCTTTGTAAGCTCTGTTTTACTGACATTTGTTTGGAATTTACTATTGTATGGGCTAAATTGAAAATTTAAAAACACACACACACCAACCCTTGTGCCTTTCAGTTTCACAATTGTAGAATTCCAGTTGTTAAAAGAATTAACTATAAATCCCAGCAACAGCCTCAGAATGGCTAATAGCCACTGTTTCTTAGCAACTTGCTTCAGGGGTATTTGACTTATTAGCTCTGTTACCCCTCCTTCCCTAAAAACCTAGTGAAAAGAGCTTCTCTCTCATCATCACTTTGTAAAATCTTTACTTTTGCCATTGTGATACTTTTAGACATTATGCTATAAAATGTACTGCATTTTTTCTCCAGCCATCAGGTAGTGACAGTCTTATGTAACATATTTTGAGAGTTTTTACCTTTTTTGTGTCTGGCCCAAAGGAACACATCTGTAGTAGAGTACATGAAATGGGAATGGTCCCAGGTAAAGGATATGAAATTTCAAGAGTGTCTGGATAAGCCATTTTACCTGGGCAATCTTTATAATGTTGATGCAAGTTGTGTGTTCGTTGCGGGGCGGGAATTGCTGCATCTTTACCCTCCTTTTCTACATCACTTTCTGCTCCTTATACTATGTTTAAACTGGCTGCTTTACTTCTCTGTTTCTTTTGTCCCTCCATACCTTATTCCACACTGTACCTACACCTAGAATAACTTCCCCTCTGCCACACCCCAGGGCTGCAATATCTTCCATTTCAATACCTATGTACAAAAAATCCCCTTCTGGGTTGTGTTCAGGCTGTAATGGCCAAACCCCACCCAGTCTACATTTGCCCTGTCATGCTCCTGTACCACGGATGGCCTGGCTCCAGAGTGCTTAGATACACCACGTGTGCTTATCATAAGATCCTTTCATGCTCAGAGTGATATGGTTGAGGTTCATTCAAATAAAGTATTTTGCACACTGAGCTACCTTGTGGCTTAACAGTGTAATATAGTTTGGGAGTCCATTAGTTTTTCCTGGCCAGCCTTTTTGCAGTGGCAACTGGTACTCAAAAGAATCATAGAAGATTAGGGTTGGAAGAGACCTCAGGAGGTCATATAGTCCAACCACCTGCCGGGGCCGGCTCCAGGCACCAGCACACCAAGCTTGTGCTTGGGGCGGCACCTGGAGGGGGACGGCGCGGTGCGGCGCTCCGGCTCTGGCTGCCGGGGAGAGCGGAGCCGCAGGGGGCTTGCCGCCCTCCCCCGGCGCTCTGGCCGCCGGGGAGAGCGGAGCCCCGGCCGGGCTCTCTGCCCTCCTCCCGGGGCTCCAGCCGCCAGCGGAGCCGCGGCGGGCTCGCCGCCCTCCCCCCGGCGCTCTGGCTGGTTGGGGAGAGCGGCCCGTGGCCGGGCTCGGCGCCCTCCCCTGCCGCGCGGGGGCGGAGAGGGACGGCGGGAGGCTTTTTTGTCTGGGGCGGCAAAAAAGCCAGAGCCGGCCCTGCCGCCTGCTCAAAGCAGGACCAACACCAACTAAATCATCCCAGCCAGGGCTTTGTCAAGCCAGGCCTGAAAAACCTCTAATGATGGAGATTCCACCACCTCCCTAGGTAACCCATTCTAGTGCTTCAATACCCTGTTAGTGAAATAGTTTTTCCTAATATCCAACCTTTACCTCCCCCACTGCAACTTGAGACCATTGTTCCTTGTTCTGTCATCTGCCACCACTGAGAACAGCCTAGCTCCATCCTCTTTGGAACCCCCCTTCAGGTAGTTGCAGGCTGCTATCAAATCCCCGCTCACTCTTCTCTTCTGCAGACTAAATAAGCCCAGTTCTCTCAACCTCTCCTCATAAGTCATGTACCCCAGCCCCCTAATCATTTTTGTTTCCCTCCACTGGACTCTCTCCAATTTGTCCACATCCTTTCTGTAGTGGGGGGACCAAAACTGGACGCAATACTTCAGATGTGGCCTCACCAGTGCCGATAGAGGGGAATAATCACTTCCCTCGATCTGCTGGCAATGCTCTTACTAATGCAGCCTAATATGCCGTTAGCCTTCTTGGCAACAAGGGCACACTGTTGACTCATTCCAGATTCTCGTCCACTGTAATCCCCAGGTCCTTTTCTGCAGAACTGCTGCTTAGCCAGTCAGTCCCCAGCCTGTAGAAGTGCATGGGATTCTTCCATCCAAAGTGCAGAACTCTGCACTTGTCCTTGCTGAACCTCATCAGATTTCTTTTGGCCCAATCCTCCAATTTGTCTAGGTCACTCTGGACCCGATCCCTACCCTCCAGCGTATCTACCTCTCCCCCCAGCTTAGTTTCATCTGCGAACTTTACAATCCATCCCATCATTCAGAAATGGTGGGGCTGCACATTCCCTGGCTCCCCACAGCTTCTTGCCCTTATTCCCTCTCCCTGCAGGTTGACTAAACACTTGGCCCCTGACCAGAGACGTTACGGGGAAGGGTTTTGGTGGAGGAGGAGCGTTATTGTCAGGGAAGTGGGCAGAAGAAGAGGTCCCCCCTTCCTTCTCACCACACCTGCCCCTTTTCCTAATGAAAAGCTGGAACACTTTACAGTAAATGGCAGGTGAGGAGGAAAGCGTAGTTATCCCTCTGCAACCTCTTTAATGTTTACTCCCAGTCAGGGCTTCTCTCCACACCCTTTCCCTACCTTCAGGGTCCAGCTTTTACCCTTCTGTCTTCCCCCCAGTCACAGACACTATTTCACATCTAGCTGTCTTAATGTTTTATACTGCCACCCATCACCATAGTATCTGCGCCCCTTCCACATAAAAATCAATAGCAAAATCTTTAAGAGACTGTGGAGCCTCTGGCCTCTCTTCCTTTGGGGGTCAAACTCTGCTTGGGGCAGGGGTATTTAAGATTGTGAGTATGGAGAATTAATGCAATCTTTATTTATTTCGTTTATGCACTGAGGCCTTCCCAGTCCAACCAATGCACCCCCCTGGCTCAGAACCCCTCCATGCCCAAATCCCCTTGCACTGCTCCAACCCATCATCCCCTCCTCAGATCTTTCCCTGCAGTCTCAGACCTTCCCAGACATCGGGGGTATAACTCAATCCCTCACACCAAACCCCTCCTTATCTCCCAACTAAATCCTCTCACCCAATCTCTCCCCTACTTCACCTGACCACCATCACCTAGAAGCTCATAAATTCCCCTTTCCTGTCAGGCCAGCAGCCCAGCTCAGTGGCTAGAACTGGGGTGAGGGTGCTAGGAACCTTAATCAAGGGTCCAAGCCAGAGCAAGGCAGGTGCTGATGCAGGATAGGGGCAAGGCAAACACAGCTGCAGGCCAAAGCACTGAGCAGCCCTACTGCTAATCTTAACTGCTGGCTGCCCTCAGCTAAGCAGACAGGCTGGCCAATCAAGCAGTCCTAGTACAACCCAGCTGAGCTCTTTAATCTGCCTGGAGGCTGGGTTGGCCAGTCCTCTAGCTCAGGTGAAGGTGCTTGTAATCTGCTATTACATTGTTGCCAGCCAGCCAGCTCTGTCATCCCAAGAGACGTGGTTTGCACCACACATCCCTTTCAGACTTCTCCAGCTGAGACAGTCAGATGAAAAGAACTTGTCCTCTAGGAAATCAGGCGAGGTCCTGGGTATGTTCCTCTGATGTAATGCCCAGGGACACTATTGCCATATATGTGGCAATTAGGCAAAATGGAGTGAGACTCCGCTCATTAGAATTTATCTCCACTTAAACAGGGAAAGTAATCTTAAAACAAAAAATAAAAGCATTTAATTTCATAAATATCCATAGCTATGTGTGATTCAAAATGTCCTATTTCAGGTTAATACCCAAATTGCAGGAAGCAGTGGAATTCCAGGAATCAGAATGTGTTATTTAAAATGGAGTTTGCAGGGGTAGAAATGGAAAACAAGAATAAAACCATTTTTACATTGTCATATATAATGGGAGGGTGCATTTATATGAGGTAATGACAATAACAACTTCCACGTGCCTTGGGATGTATGCGACTTTTGCACGCACGGGCTCAGGGGATGATGTGCATGTGGACCACTGTCCTGTGCTAGAAGAAATATCAAGGAGATGTGAGGATAAAACTGGGGCTGCTTTACAGAGGATATAATTCCTAGTACTACTACACCTAGTGAAGTGCTAGTTTAGTGTGAATGCTTATGGTGCAGAAAATGAGTTCTAAGCAGAGCATGAAGTCTGTAGGTGAAAAACCCGGCTTAATGAAAGCAATGGGACTTTTGCCTTTGACTTAAATGAGATTTTACTTCATGTGCAAAAGTATTCATAGGCCTGGAGTCATCACAATCTTTGACCAAACCCTGCTCTAAATGCAAGTATAATTTATTTTCATTTGAAATACAACCATTTGCCTCCAACAGGCTTCTGACTATCCCCTTGAAGACTATATCTCACAAGCTAGAGGTTTCCATTGGTGTGTCCTATTTTATTATAATGCTAGAAGACGGAAGAAACTAAACTACCAACCCTCCACAATCAATTGTGACTGCATATCGAAAACAACAAATTAAGTAAACAAAACCAATATGCAATGATATGAATCATACAACAGCATTTATAATCGAAACAACTTATCCATGTCTAATTCACTAATACATATTCATTCAGATAATAAAAAACATATTCTTGAACAGAAAGCTGCAGATTTGATTTATTTCTCCCAGTCCAAGCAATTTGACACTAAACTGTTACATTTGCCTTTATAAATCCTGACAATCTCATATTTTCACCAGCTGGCTTGGAGAGAAAACTGGAGATGAGAAAACATTTGACTTTGCCATTACTGTTATTTTTATTGTGGTAGCACCTATGAGCCCCAGTGATGGGCTCATAGCACCCCATTGTACTAGGTGCTGTACAAATATAGACTATATAGACATGGATTAGGTGTTCTAGGGGTTTTGAAGCCAAAGGGAGGATTTTCTTAAAGGTGATATTGAGTATTTGTCCTCCATTTTAAAGTATAAAAATTTGGTCTTAGTGTCATTAAAATGTGATGCCAATCTTGGTTACAAAGACCATTATGTCACTGAAGAATTTGACTGTGTGAAAATAGTGAATATTTTCCTAAAAGGAGATGAGAAAACATTGTCAGAGTTTTTTTTGTTCCAGGCCAATATGCAGCGTGTGTGTGTGTGTGTGTGTGTGTGTGTGTGTGCGCGTGTGTGTTGTGTGTGTGTAAAATAGAGAGAGAGAGGGAAATAAGCAGTTTTTATATCAAAGTATGCCAAATTTTGCATATTTCAAAAATCCAGATCTTCATTGAAACAAAATTTCCAAATTGAACATTTCTGAAATGTTGAGGCATCTGCTAAATAACAGGACCATTCTGGCTGAAAAACACTCACTTGTGTGAAAAATGGCAACATTTACACATTTTGTTTCATGAAAGTGGTCCAGTTTAAAGAAAACAAAATGTAAAATCCTCCAATTCTGGAGGTTTTGAAATTTCATTGCAAATTTTTTTTGTTGCAGATCCATAATGAGGCGGGGGAAGGAATTGTTAGAAGCAGAACTACAAACAAAATTCTGCAGTTTGAATTCCTAGGTGCTCACAGGGATATTTCCTCCCCCCCGCCCCCAGTCCCTGTCTCTTTGATTGCATCCTTGTCCCTAAGTTTTGTTTTCACTTTCATTTGACCCCCCCCCTCCAAAATGTCAATGTAAAATTCAGTCAAAGCTATTGAATTTCATCTGTGTTTCATACCAATTTCATATGTAACAAAGGTGGTTGAAAACTTTCAAATGTTGCTGAAAAATGAACAGGATGAAATATTCATATTTTTTTTTGCCATTTTTGTTAAAAATGTTCAAAAGTTGACCAATTCCCATTTTTAAAACCAGCTCTAATATGTAACTTAATTTAGTGTGATTTCAAAGGGAAACCAAGCTTTGCTCAGAATTGGGACTGGTTTTTCTTAAAGGCAGTGAATGTTGGTGAACTTCCAAACATGTTTTGAGGGCTTGTCTGTATCAGGGATTTCTGTACTAGTGCATCAGTTTAATCTCCCCCAGCATGGGTGAACTGCACTAAGACAAGTCATGAGTTTTGAGTTTGTAATGACACAGGCATGTTCTAGGAGTCTTCGGTTGTGCGTGAGAAAATTTCTGCACGGCTTTAGCAAGAAGCTTTTAACATGTTCTCTCATGAGCAATATGTAAGGTCCTGATTCAGCAAAGCACTTAAGCACATGCTTAACTTTCAGCATGTGCGCAAGTTCCATTGAAGTCAATACATTTAAGCACATGCTTAAAGGTATTCACTTGCTTAAATGCTTTGCTGAATTGGAGCCTGTGATAAAGTAACTCACCAGCCAGTTTCAGAGTAGCAGCCGTGTTAGTCTGTATCCGCAAAAAGAACAGGAGTACTTGTGGCACCTTAGAGACTAACAAATTTTCACCAGCCAGTGTGACACGACATGACATATCAGGGTTTCTTCCTCAAGCACAACTCCAGCTGACAGCAGTTCCAGTTCTGTGGTGGTTACTTCTCATGACTCAGCACCCTGCTTGGGTTACCTGTGGTCCCACACCTTCAGGAGTTAAACCAGGTCCTGTGTGGCTGTGGTCCTGTGTGGCTGTAGTCCAGTAGCTTCAGGCCAGGTCTTTAGCCTGACTTGAGACTTAACAGTGATTGCCAGGTCTTGTTTTGGGGGCCTTCCTGCTATCTTCATTAATGAGCTGGTAGGGGCTCCCTCTACTCTGGGTTCCAGCCAGGGACCCTGTAATAAACAGCTGGGGTCTGTCTATTTAGACACATTTTTATCCCTGGGCTACTTCCTACCATGATTCACCAGCCTCTTCCCAGGTGCACTCAACAGATCCCAAAAGGAAACCACAATAGTTCCAGGGAATAAGCACACATAAAACAGTCCTATATCAGGCCTTCCTGCCCTTAGAGAGGCTCTGGCATCTAGCAGTCTCTGTTATCCGTCAGGCCTTTCTTCAGGTAGTTCTAGGGTAGGTGCTGGCCCTAGCTAGGCCCTCTTTCATGGTGCTAGCATAAGAGATCCTCTCCTTTTCTCAGTTAGCCCCTACTGAGCTGGGCTTTTCCCCTTTAGCCCCTCTTGTCTCTTCTTGCAGAGGAAATGTGTGTGTGCGCTTGCGTTGGTCTGTATGCGCACACTGTTAGGCATTCAGTTGGGCAGCACAAATGCATTATTTTCAAGGTATGGCTACACTGCATTTGGGGTGTGTGACTGAAGCTTGTGTAGACACTACTGAGCTAGCCTCAGTCTAGCTAGTACAGGTACCAATGGCAGTGAAGACACGGCAACACAGACTTCAGTGTGGGCTACCTGCACAAGTAAGTACCCAGAGTCCTGGATGGGCTTGTGTAGCCCTTGCTGTTGTGGCTTCACTGCTATTGGGACTCATGATAGCTAGATTGAGGCTAGCTCAATAGCATCTACACATGCTGCTGTCACACCTCTGACTGCAGGGTAGACATACACTTAGTTGCACTTCTACTGCACTTCTGAAAATCAATCTTTCCTTCATAACTGAGCTTGTCATTCTGGTTTGTTAATAGTAATCATGGTAAGCAGTGTTGTGGTCGCCAGGTTGGTCCCAGGACCTTAGAGAGACAAGGGGGGTGAGCTAATGTCTTTTATTGGACCAACTTCTGTTGGTGAGAGAGACAACAAGCTTTTGAGCTTACACAGACCTGAAGAAGAGCTCTGTGTAAGCTCCAAAGCTTCTCTCTTATGCCAACAGAAGTTGGTCCGATAAAAGATATTATCTCACCCACCTTGTCTCAACAGTAATAACTGGAATTTCTGTAGTACCTTTTTTCTAAAGTTGACAAAGCACGTCATACGTCTTATGGAATTAAGCTCCACAATATCTCTGGGCGACAGATAAAAATCAATGTCCCCATTCTACAAATGAGGACACTGAGCACAAGGAGGCTAAGTGACGTACCTAAGGTCATACAGATAGTCACTGGTAGAGATGGGTATAAAATCCATCCTTCCTGATTACCAGCCCTGTGACATAACCACAGGATCGTCCTTCCTTTCTTATTAATGATTACAATTTAGAAATTAATCCTCTTGTTTCTCTTGTTTTCCTTTTTATTGTATTTCAAGATTTCACTGTTAAAGAAAGTTGGTTTTGTCACTTGAACATTTATCATAAAAATAGAAAAAAGGAATCATAGAAATTTAGGCCGAGATTCAGCACAGCATTGAAATGTGCTGAAGTTCCATTGATTGAGGCCCAGATGGTCCAAGGTATTTAGGTGCCTAACTCCCATTGGACTTCAAAGGCAGTTAGGTACCTACATACTTTGGAGGATCTGGCCCTCAGTCTTTTGCTAAACAGGAGCAAAATTACTCATGTTTAAAGTTAAGTATGTACTTAGGTGCTTTACTGAATTGGATGAAGTCTCATTTGGTCAGATAGGGTCTAATACAAAGGCAACAAAAGTCAACGGCAATCTAATTTGGTATGTAATCCTGCTCTATGAATTCCCCCCCCCCCCCTTGCTTGGGATACAGGCTTCAGCTAGGTTCTGCAACTTTGACTTAAAGTAATTCCAAGCCTCCTCCACATTCAGACCTTTGAGTTCTTCAGTCCAGTTCACTTCCCAAATTAATTTACTTAATTTTTTAAAGGTTGCCCTTTTGAAATCAAGGACCCTAGTTGTAGATCTGTTTTTGTTTAGCCTTCCATTTAGTTTAAACTGAATGATCATTCAAACCAAGGTTGTCCCCTGCAACCAGTTCTTCTATGAGGTCCTCTTTACTCATCAGTACTATATCTAAAATGGCATCACCTCTTCTTGGTTTGGTGACTATTTCATGAAGAAATCTGTTAGCTATTACATCCAGGAAAATCTGGACCCTACCATTATTAGTAACACTTGTCCTCCAATCTATATCTGGGAAGTTTCCCACAATCATACAATTCTCAATAGTATTTATTTAATTAAAATTATTAAAGAGGTCTCTATCCATATCTAAATCAGATCGAGGGGTTTGTAGCATACCCCAAGCACAATCCCCAGGGAGCTTCTGGTAGCTTTCTTCCCCAAAGTGATTTTGACCTAAAAAGATTCTGTTTCTTCTAACTTCTTTTCAGTCTACCTCATCATTAATATACAATGCTACTCTACCACGTTTGCCTTTTATTTCTGTTTTTCCTGAACTGCACATATCCTTTAATACTTGTACTTTAGTCATGACTACTATATCATGTTTCTTATCCCTATAATATCTGTTTTCATTTCCTGCACCAATAGTTCTAGTTCTTCCATTTTGTTACCCAGGCTCCTTGCATTGGTATACAGACCAGACATCTTAGTTGTTTCTGCTTGGGTTCATCCAGATTCCTCACCTGATTTAGGTACAGTCATTTTACTACCAGTATCACCTACCCGACTGTTAGTGTCATTGGTATTGGCACTATCTTTCCTCTTGATGTCCATTCCCCTACCCTCTGGGGTTCCTTTCTCCATTGGCATGTCCTCTCTTTCTTGATTTTCCTCCCATTCAATGTTAGCAGCAGGTATGGAGATTATACGAGCATCTCCCAACTATCTCCCCCGAATTCCTAGTTTAAAGCTCTTTTAATCAGTTGTGCCAACCTCCATCCCAGAAGTCTATTTCCCTCCCTGCTTAGGAGGAGTCTGTCCCATGAGAAAAGTCCTCTGTCTGTGCCTCCAAGTCAGTTGAAGATCCCAAAGCCCTCCTTATAGCACCACTGCCTGAACCATCTGCTGATCATCATCATGCCTCACCTTCATTCTCCTCCTCTAGGGCCAGGTAGAATCCCACTGAAGATCACCTGAGCCTCCATTTCTTTAAGCATTTCTCCCAGCCTGGCACAGTCTCCCTTGATACAGTCCAGCAAGAATCTAGCTGTATCATTTATTCTTATGTAAAAGACAATCAGTGGATTCTTTCCTACTTCCATGGGAATCCTCTTCTGCCTCAGGTCCACATCTTGTATCTTAGCTCCCAGAAGACCGCACACCCTTCTGTTCTCTGGATCAGCTCTGGTCCCTACTGAGAGGAATGGACAGGCCTGTCACCAGTTATGTAGACCTGCCTCTTCCTGATGTTGGTGTCATTCTTTGGCCTTCCTCCTGTTCTTTCTGGCTGAAAGTCCTCTTGTCTTTGTTTCTCCCTTGCAGTCTTCTGTGAATTATCCTCTATCCTCGTGGGGCTCCAAATGCTGGCTATCTCCGTTGACTCTTCCCCTCTTCTTTTAGGACTAGCCATTCTTCTTTTCTTCCGCGGACTCACCCTCTTACAAATTCCTGTTTCTATCACAAGAAATCTATATCTTTCCCATATGGCTTTTCTTTATTTGCCTGACCTCGCAAATGGCAGAATTACTTTAGCTGTAAAGTCTGATGTTACAGTGAACAGTAACAAAGAATAATGTGAAATTGTTGGAGGTGGGGTTTTTTTTTTTTTTTGGTTAAAGATTTAAATTCCATTGATTAGGTTTCCCTGAAGGGTTTAGGTGAGCATATCTATATTCTGATTCAAATTAAATCATGTCTTAAAGCCCTAAATCTATGAAAGGCTTTCTCCAGCCCTCTGTCTTGGAATGGTTGCCCCAGCAAATATGCTGAATTTAAAGCAACAATGATATCAATTCCATGTACTGTAAATAGTTGCTAAATATTCACCAATCTCAGATATCTCAGTTCAATAAGGCCCAAGACAAATTCAGATGGTGACATTTTCTTTCATAATCCTTCTATTTCTGTTCTCGTTTAAGTGATTTTTGAAGACTGCTAAATGTCATCTAAGTCACCTCAAGCCTGCAAAACTATTTAAAAGTTTTCTAAATGCAATTACATCCTGTTTGACAACACCATCTGGCACCAGTGCATCCATAAAAAATATCTGGTTTAAATATTAACTCTTTCGGTATTTGTACAGACCAACATAAGGAGGATACAAGCCACTTGTGAATGTTCAGATCCTTCACATCGTGCCCATGACCAGCCACTGGTCATAGTTGATTGCGGCAATAGTGGGATGACAGGATGACCCTTCCTCTCCATGTCATAGAACTTGGAGCTAGACCATCCATAATCACTGAGGCATGGAGAACAATGGCTGCTGGACTCATATATGGGGCTAGTGGTGTTACCCGGGATTTTCAGAACCCCTAACGGGCAACTTAACTATTTCACTCCAGGTGGTGTAAGGAATAAATCAACAGGAACTCAGTGATTCTACGAGATCAAGGATTAAATGCAAGTAAGCATGCTCTTATCTAACACCACAGTTAATCAGATTTAGCACACACAGACATAAGCAATAGGTTTAGCACATCCCAGATATTTATCTAACATCTGGAATGGTACTGAATAATTAACAGCAGGTTCGCAGTGGCCAGTTGCTCACCCACTGGGGAGAAAGGCTGTCAGGAAAAACATCTCTCAAAATGGCTTCAGAGGACTGCTCCAAAATACACTCTATTAGCTAACCTTTTGTAACTAACTTCTACAAAACACATCAATCGTAATGACCCCTACTATATCATCACTTTTCTAACTTTCAATACATTTTTAATATCAGAGGTATCTAGACTCAAGATTTTCCAACCACCAATGTTTTCAGTCTCAGTTGCTTATTTGTCTGTCCCCCTCCTCCCATTCTGATTAGCAGAAACTGTAGTTAGTTTTGACCTTGCTTCTGAAAGCTTGTCTCCAAATTAATCCTTTTAACTATGTGGTGTTCTATTTCATTAATTCAGAGTGGAAGAATGCACATAATATGGTTGCAATTAGCGTTGCTCACATTCTGGGGAATACACACCCCTCAAATCCAGAGCAACAGGGGGTGCCAACATTTAAAAAGGGTAAACAGGATGACCCAGATAACTATAGACCTGTCAGTCTGATATGGCTCCTGTCCAGGGCCGGCTCCAGGCACCAGCCGAGCAAGCTGGTGCTTGGGGCGGTAGCTTGTAGGAGGCGGAATTCTGCCCAATCCTAGGGCGGCACGGCCTCCTTTTTTGTTGTTGTTGTTGTTCCGCTCCGGCCGCCCTGTAGGGGGCAGCGGCATGGAGGACGGGAGCGCCCTGCAGCAAGCCTGGCAGGGCAGCCCGCGTCCTTCGCTCCCAGCCGACCTGAGTGGTGCGGAGCCCTCCCGGCAGGGGGCACAGTGGGAGGGGCCGCGTGGCAGCGCCCCACTGAAGCCTTGTCCGCCCCCCATCTCTCTCTCCCCCCGCTCCCTCCTCCTCCCCCCGCTAGCTGGGGCACATCTGCAGGGCAGGGAGTCCCCCTGCACCCTGGCTCCGGCAGTGCCGCAGGGTTTTTTTTTGTTTTTTTTGCGTGGGGCGGCCAGAAAGCCAGAGCCGGCCCTGCTCCTGTCCAAGATAATGGAAAAGCTATGCGGAACTTGATTAATAAAGGTATAAAGGACAGTAATATAATGAGTGCCTGTAAACAAGATTTATGAAAATAGGTCCCGTCAAACTAATTTGGTATAAATTTTGTTTATAACATTACAAGTTTGGTTGATAAAGGTAGTACTGTTGATGTAATATATTTATATTACATAATATATTATATATGTAATATATTTCAAGTGAGCGGGACTGTTATGGGTACCTGCATGGCCCCACAGTATGCCAACATTTTTATGGCTGACTTAGAACAATGCTTCCTCAGCTCTCGTTCCCTAACGCCCCTACTCTACTTGTGCTACATTGATGACATCTTTATCATCTGGACCCATGGGAAAGAGACCTTTGAGGAATTCCACAAGGATTTCAACAATTTCCACCCCACAATCAACCTCAGCCTGGACCAGTCCACACAAGAGATCCACTTCCTAGACACTACAGTGCAAATAAGTGATGGTCACATAAACACCACCCTATACTGGAAACCCACTGACCGCTATACTTACCTACATGCCTCCAGCTTTCATCCAGACCACATCACACAATCCATTGTCTACAGCCAAGCCCTAATACACAACCGCATTTTCTTCAATCCCTCAGACAGAGACAAACACCTATAGGATCTCTATCAAATGTTCTTAAAACTACAATATCCACCTGGGGAAGTGAGGAAATAGATTGACAGAGCCAGAAGTGTATCCAGAAGTCACCTACTACAGGACAGGCCCAACAAAGAAAGTAACAGAACGCCACTAGTCCCCAACTAAAACCTCTCCAGCACATCATCAAGGATCTACAACCTATCCCGAAGGACGATCCATCATTCTCACAGACCTTGGGAGACAAGCCAGTCCTCGATTACAGACAGCCCCCCAACCTGAAGCTAATACTCACCAGCAACTACACACCACACAACACTCAGTCTACCCTATGACCTAGGGGTGTGATTCCCCTGCCTGCATACACATAGCTGGGCTAACTCTCATTAAGCTAGTGCATGGCCACGGGGACATGGCTGAGCCGTACAAAGTACGTACCCGCCAGTTTCAGGCAGGTTTGTAGTCACCACAGCCCTGCGTAGGGAGTAGGGTGGAGCTGTCCAGGTGGTGCACTGGAGAGACTGGTCTGTCCCAGTGCTGCTTCTTCACACAGAGTGAGCGATCTGCTCCTTTCTTCCCCGGTCAAGGCAGCCTGCTCCCAAAAGGGAAGCAGGAATGAGTAGTCTCTCTGCTCCCCGGGGTGCAGAAAGCACAAGGACTGCTGTTGTGAGATACCTGCTTTTTGCTCACCTCTCCACCTCAGCATGCCCACACATGGACTGCTCACAATCCCTAGCCAACAGTGCAGCAGTCTTCCTTAGGTGCAGTTCAGAAGATGAGGCCATAAAGCTAAATTAACCTGGGCCTAAAATTAGTAGCTATTACTAAACATGTGGCTAACTTTAAGTATGTCAGCTTCCATGGGACTTTTCATATACGCAGAGGACTTTACTGTACAAATAGCTGTGCATATACTGTATTTGATGAGCTGTCTGGATACATATGTAGGATGCAACAACGTACATAACAAAACATTGCAGCAGCTATATGGATATTTCACATATTGCACTAATTTTATACATCAGCTAAACCATTATTTAAAGTGTGGTACTGTATATGCTTCCTACAAGGTTTCTATCCATTTAATAAATGTATCGATTATCTTTCCAAGCAGAAAGGTTACACATTTTTTAAAATGATGGTTTAGGTTCGGTAGAAAATAGGGAAATCTGCAGGCAGACCTTAAATTCTCCAAATTGTGGGGTTTTCATGCCCATGGAATGTCTGATATCTATAATTATCTATTTTAAAACTCTATTCAAATCAGATGCAGTGTACAAGTGTAGCAAGCACCATCTAGGCACCTAAATAATTATCTCAAAAGATTTCCCCACAAAAACCGCTACTACATTTTTCTACATGGTTAATAATAAAATGCAGACACATCTTGTAAACTTGAAAATGAGGTTGATTCTAACTTCCACCACTAGCTCCAGATAATGAAGCTGCCACCTTGCAGGCTGTGAAATGTGGCCTTCAAAAAAGGTGAAAACTCCCTGACCGGCTTGTTTCAATTTTGACTTTAATTTTATATTATAATTAGATCAAACTTCAAAACAGTCATTCATTACAAAAATATTTAAACGGGGTGTGTGACGGGGTGTACCAGCCCCGCATTGGCCTGCCAGGGGCGGACCAATCATTGTGGACCCAGGAGGCCACGCCCTCTCTTCCCTGCTGCACATGCTCCAAGTGGAGAACTCAGATAAAAGGAGGCAACCCAGGCCAGGCCAGGCCAGGGGGGGGGAGGGGCGCGAGAGGGAGGAAGGGAGTACGCTGCTGGCTCCTGCAGAGGTACCTGCAGCACCCCTGGCATTAAAACCTGGGGACCTGGGCTACCTGCCAGACGACCTGCCAGCTGCAGAGACCACCATGGAAGACAAGCTGCCGCCCATTGAGGAAGCGACCTAAACTACGCCCCAGCCCCGAGAGACGTGCGGACTATAGACTGAGTGTTAGCTTTTCCCCGCCCCAGTGTTATGGCCTGCTTGCTGCTTTGCCCTGAGCAGGGGGCTAATTCCACTGACTGTTTGATTGTTTTGCTGCTCAGAATCCATGGATTACCCGTTTAGGTGACCCCGTCCGGAGGCTGAGCCACACTTGGCAGAAATCACCCGCTTAATGGGGAAGCCCACGACCGAGTGGCGGAGCGGGCCACCCCCATACTGGACTGATGGGGGTGCCCCAGCTCGAGCAGCAAGGCCCCGCCTGTCTAGGGTGACCAGATGTCCCATTTTTATAGGGACAGTTCCCTTTTTGGGGACTTTTTCTTATATAGGCACCTATTACCCCCCACCCCCTGTCCTGTTTTTTTACAGTTGTTATCTGGTCACCCTATGCCTGTCACAGGGTGTTTCAATGGTCTTTGAAACTTTTTCCCCCAAAAATATTATGAAAACCAGGAATTCATTGGAAATGACCCTTTCCCACAATTTCAGTTTTCATGAATTGGCGTTTTTGGCTTAAAACAAGTTTTGTTGAAATATTCCCAACCTGTCCTACCTAACGTGCCTGGATGCAGGAATCCCTGAATGAAATTCTTTTAACTTTATGTCCAGTCTGTTTTTTGTACATTGCTTTGTAGTGCTTCAGTACGATACAAAAGCAAATATTGTACAAAATGTTTTATTCTATCCAATAGAAAAGTTGGTTTATTATGCATAGAAAAAGATCACTGCATATGTAAAATTTGATTTTTTTTCATGTTCATAACAATCATTTCTAGTTTTGAACCTATTTAGATTATGCTAAATTATCTTTTTTAATTGTTTAGAAATAGTCCAGGCTTATCAACAATATTTTCTAGTGTTATTACATTTTTGAGCATAACTGAATATATTGAATGAAACATTTCAACTATCGTATATGGAATCATAACACTGTAATCTTTGCAATATTTGTTTAGATTAATTCTTGAAGGACATCTGTTGATGCAGGAAACAATGAAGGTTTTTTCTAGTAGGTCTTTCATCACAAGAATAGGTAGACTGCTATTACTTGAAATGAAAGAATGTCTAAGCACTAAGTGCTAAATTCTGTTGTCAGTTACTCCCAGACAGCCCTACTTCAATCGATTCCGTTTGCACAGGTGTAACGGAAGGCAGAATGTAGTACTTTATATGTTTTGGAAGTGAAGATTGATTCATTTTCCCAGCAATAAACCGAAAAGATGTTATATATAATTAGCTGTGCTGATTTTGAAGTGAAAGTATTGTAACCCAGTCACGTGCCTAAACCACTGTCCATAGCTGGAATACCAGTTGTTGTGCTTATTGCTGAAAGCAGCTAGAAACGCTTTTCTGAAACCTTAGCACAACTAACAGGCTAGGAGGGAAAAGGGGAAGTGAGTGACCATAAGGAGTAAACATGACTCTGTGCCCTCCTGACTTGAGGTTTTCCCTGAAGCATGCGGTTTTTCAAGATGGAAAGTCTGGCAATAGTTAACATTGCTATGTGAAATACAGCTAGTTAACTGATAGAAAACTCCACACTTAATTTAGCTTCTGCCAAGCATTTGTTTTCTCTCTCCCCCCCCCCAAAAGCTAACAAATTGGGTATAAAAAGAGGAAGAAACCTGAGCTCAATGGACACTCAACACTTCTCAAGTTTCTCTGCAGACAGAAAGCTGGCCACTGGATGTCTACAGTTATCCACTGCAGACCGCCTCAAGACCCTGGGTAAATATGAATCTGGGGGTAATTTGGGGTGCTCTACTAACCTGTGGCAGGTGTGTGTAAGTGCTGGAGACTAAATAAAGTAGAAGCTTTGAGTGAAAGCACTTTTGGTTGCCTGCTCGCATCAACTATCGATTGGCCGGATGGCCATGTCCCCCATTGATTTATTTCCTGCCACCACCTCACAAAGAACCAAGTGACCAAGAGTTTGGGTCTCAGCAAAATCCCGGGTAACAGTATCACATCTTGGACATTTTACAAATAGGCCATGAGATGACAGAGAGGTGCTATCTATATGAGTATAATGCTATACATACTATAAATCTAAGATCTTTTTTGCGAATGGGATACTATATGAAGGATAGTCAGGAAACCTGCATTCCATTCCCAGTTATTGAGTACAATTGGACTTAAACATGTGCTTAAGTGATTTACAGAATCACCATTAATAATGAATGGTCGAATATGATATATCAGCACAGCTGCAACCACCGGCAGCTTTTGTACTACCAATCCCTGGTGGGTTTGTGAGAGGATCCTCCCCTTAGAGCTACCCCTGCTGTCGTCAACAGCCTAACATTGCTTTTTCCCTGAGGAGATCAGGGATTTAAAAGACCATCCCCCTGTAGGGTGCCCAGACAGCAAGTGTGAAAAATCGGGACAGGGAGTGGGGGGTAATAGGAGCCTATATAAGAAAAAGTCCCAAAACTCGGGACTGTCCCTATAAAATTGGGACATCTGGTCACCCTATCCCCCTGATACTACAAACTTGGAACATCATGTGGTCACACTGGCAATTGTCTTTGTCTGCAGTGGTTGTGTGCACCTTGAGTGACGTTTCAGTGAGTTTTGCTCAGGTTTGTTGGAAAGAGATTTGTTTTTCTTCATGACTTATTCCTTTATTTTATTCCTTCTTAAAAAAAAAAAAAAGAGCTTTCCCAGGAGATCGCCAGAGAAAACAGGTCTGACATAGGAGGTTGTTATGTCTGAAATTCCTGCGTGGGAAGGTATTAGAAGGAAACTGTGAGTCAGCAGATCTCCCCCCTCCTGCATTCATGCTCATTAGCTGCCACTACTCATCATGCTGTTCTTTCTATTGAAAAAACTTTATCTCCCTCTCAACTTTCCTTGAATAAGATTTCTGACACCCCACTTTGATGCAGCACTTTTCTGCAGTTCGTGCCTGTGAGCCATGGTATGACTTATTTGAGGCTAGGCTTGATTCATTAGCTATAAAATTGGTGTCTGGGGAGAGAGGGTGGATGATGTAGAGAAATTCACACCAAAATGGGTGATAAGATGTTGGTTTTGCAAGAGCAGGCTGAAAGCATGAAATCACTCACTGGAGTACTTAAAGGTAACACTTGAATCCAGCAAAAAGAAGGAAGAGTACTTGTGGCACCTTCTCAAACTCTCTCTCTCTCTTTTTTTTAATAAAGCAGACCACTTCTTAATCGGGAGATGTCTCATGGCCACTTCCCCTCTCATCCTCTGTCTCATGTTTTCTCCTATTTGTAATCACATAACATCCATATCAGAGCTATCCATTCAGTCACATAGAAACAATATAAGAAAAGTAGCTTTTATTTGGGGTTTAGCAACTGGAATGTAGTAAGAGAAACCACCAGCAAATGCTGTGCGTCTACAGACCACAGTCTAGGAAGCTCTCTCTGCTTTATAATGGAATAAAAACAATGCAAAATTATATATTTCATATAATATTGGAACAGCTAGGATGCAAGATGCAAGCATTGAGTCGTCTAATAACTTTTCTTCAGCCTTGGAAAATATTCCAGATCAAATTTTAGCCATCTTAGATGTTTTGAAATACTTCAAAATCAGTCTGACTTTTCACAGTTGAGTAGAATTCTCATTTGTTTTCTTTGTGTCCTTTATTGATAAAGGAAGGGTCACGAGGGAAACTGGAGTTCTAAAAAATGTAGCTCCTGTGTTAAAGTTCCTGCTCTTCCATAGATTTCCTATATGACCTTGGGCACATTACTTAACCTGTCCAGGGGCATACACAGGGATTTAAATGTGACTACTTTTTGGGAGGCGGCACTTTAAACATCAGCCTCCCCACCCAATGCCCCTGGGTCCTGGCCGCCCTTCCTGCAGCCCCCATTGGCCTGGAGCGGCAAACTGTGGCCAGTGGGAGCCGTGATCAGCCGAACCTGCAGACGTGGCAGGTAAACAAACTGGCCCGGCCTGCCAGAGGCTTTCCCTGAACAAGCTCCAGTTTGCTTATGATAATATTATGTGGGCTTGTATCAAAAGCCTTACTAAAATCAAGATCTATCCTGTTTACTGCTTCCCTCCTGTCCACTAGGCCAGTATGCCTGTTTCCTCTAATCTTGAAATATCTGCTCAGGCCCATTTGATGGTTACTGACCTGAAAAAAAAAAAGAAAAAACAACTACAACCATTTTCAGTGTTGCCAAAGCTAAGTGGATGAACTGATTTGAGATAATGTTGCTTCTGGTGACTTTTACATCCTATTCTTTCTGAATTGCATTAGGCTTTTTGTATATTAGCTGGTATATTGCCCCTATGGTAAAGCCTTATTGTTATATACCTGCAGGCAGCTTTTGCTTTATTTTGGAATGTCTGCAGCATCCCAGAAAAGGAATGCTTAGTTTTCCTTTGGGCTCCTGAATAATTTAGACAATCTGTTGGATGTATTAATGTTGATACAAGACCATACCGTACAGTCACCCAAAAGGAAACCAAGAAAGATGTTGCCTGTGAAATCTCCCAATTTCCATTTTCCAAATATCTCATAAGCCAGGGACTGTTAATATCCTAGGTGACTTGTTTAAAAACCTTTGCTAGACGTTGAAGCATCTGGTGATCTTTGACTTTGTATCGCATTGGACAATGTTAAATCTATGATGTCACCAGCCTCTTCTGACCGTGTCTGAAATATTATTGTAATTATATTATGTAGAAAAGCAGTTGCCATTCTTAAGAAAATGTAAAGTGAGCAATACAAACAGCTGAAAATTATTCCTTTTTGACATGTGGCTATATACATCCAGTGCTATTTAGAATAGGCTTTAGAATTACTTTTGTGACCCCTCCCCCACCCACTAGCAGGCCATTTGGGAATTTAAAAGCCTTAGGTCAATTCTTTCTTAAGTTTATGTATTGGCCAGGCATACATGCAGATGTCAAGACACAGGCTAAATCTTGCCTAGTTCGCCAACCAACAAAATCAGATCAGTTAAGCCCACAAGATTTATAATGCTAGACCTTCCAATTTTTCCATGGGAATTTGCTAGGCTTGGTCCTTTTCCCAAGATACAGAAGGGAGGCAGATTTATATCCTGGCTGGTTTTTAAATAAATAGGTGGAAATTTGCATTGTTAGAGAGGCCACAGCACAAGAAGTAGCAGATAAATTCAGTGCAGAGAGATTATTATTTATTTTTTTTTTGCACTCCCTGGAGCACTCAAACTGCTGGTTTTGCTCCTTACTATCTTGGACTTTAGAGAACTGACCATCAGATGACAATGGGGTATCATCTTGTGACACAATCCACCCCTGTATTCCCACCTAAGCACTATTGTAAAAATTGTTGTACAAATTATGCCTTGTGAGGTATTTGAAAGTTCATAATTTGCTGGTCATTATTGTCCTGGCAACATTGTATGTGAAGTTATAACATTCCACTGTACAGTGTATTAACACATGTTCCAAACAAATGTTGGCAAACAGGTCTGTCTCAAACAGAGGAATGTGTGCTCTGCTTAATTTGCATTTAAGCAGTAAAGAGAGTCATCAAGCAGGAAGGGAAACAAAAGAAGCTGAAACAGGCAAGGAAAAAGTGGCAGGGAACATCCTTCTTTATAGATTTATTTTGTCTTCTGGTATCCCGATGAAAATGTCCCTCAAAGCATTTTGATTTCAACAAATCAGCAAATTCTGAGAAAAATCACTGACATGTTTCCAAACAAGTAGGTTCTTCCAACAAATCTTCCCAACAAAGATTCACAGGTTCGTCAATGCACAGACAAAACATCACCTGTAATCAAATTCATATTAAAAAGTATAACATATACTAGAAAAATCAGAAAAGAAGAACCATAGAATCAGGATCGAGAGAAGTTTTCTCTGAGTAAATATGGGCAGGTTGGGATGGAGGAAAAGGGTGTATATAGACAAGGTAATGGAAGTACTATGTCTCACAGCATGTTGCTAAAGCTTTCAACAGATTTAATACCCACACTATGCTTGCTTATATTTTCCTCTTTGTGTATGCTACATGTCACTGACATCTCAGCCATCTGGCCCTCATCTTTCCCGACTATCACTCTATCAGAGTGCTATGAAAGAAAGGTTTTACATTTGTGCAAGGTTACAAATAGATTATGAGATAAATTGAATATGCTCAGACGAGGTAGGGATTCATGCGGGAAAAAAAATATAACCAATGTTCTTGAGAAAAAGGACTGGTGAGAGCTGGATGGGAAACAGAAAATTATATGCAAAGACCCTAAGTGAAAAAAACAACAACCCCAATGTTTGTGGTGCAAATCAGCAAAAGGAGAGAGGGAAGCATGTACTTCTTTGTTATAGAAGTAACATAGCTGATGATATCTCATATTAATGAGCATTTACAAGAAAGGAATTACATTCATAAACTGAGTATTAAAGTATCCCCAGAAATACTACTGCTAATGAAAGTGTTAAAATGAAGAACTGGTGGTATTTGTTCAAGGCAAACACTGTTATTGTGGACAAACTCAGAATTTAACAGGGAGATAATAACTGCTGGGGATTAATGACAAAAAAGCTTACAGGTGGCTTACATATGATCAGCTGGGACATTGGGGAAGTGAACTGGAAGTGGTGTATACATGTTCTAAGTTGAGACTGAATATTTTCCAGATAGTAAGAAGGTGATAAGAATTTGCTATAACAGTTGAGAAGAGAGAACACTGGAACCCTCACTGTCATTTATCCTAAGGCCCTTTTACCTTACTGGCAGGGTAAAGGGGCGTCAAAGTCTGTGTAAATGTCATTTCCTGACTCTAAGGCCTCTTTACACTGCCACTGGAGTGAAAATGGGCCTTTGAGAATCAAGCTCAGCTGGTGTAGATCAGCATTGCTCCATGGAAGCCTATGCTAGTTTACACCATCGAACGGTGAACATTTACACCATTATTAGATTAGAAATGTGTCCAAACTGAAAGCTAGAAAAGGATGTGGGAGTAATGGGAGGTTTTAGTGACTCAAGCACACCCAGAAGAGGGTGTGTATATTCAGTAGTGGATAAGGCTGGTGCTATATTTATGTCTCTAATATTAGATTATTACTTTGCAATGTGCATCAAATTGCAAATACTAATTTTGGTAATAAGGAGCAAATGACCCCACATTTAAAGGAGGGACTTCAAAAAGCAGGGCTCAGAGTTTCATTAAGTTGGGATTTGGTGAAAGGGGAAATGACAAACATTAAGGGGTATAATAGTGAAATATTGAAGGAAAAAAGCAGGGGTTTGCTGTAAAATCTTATGGCAAGTACAATAATGTATGCATTCCTGCAGGTGAATGAGTTACCAATTATGCAGAGATGGTACAGAACAGAAGCTTGATCTTACAAACTTTTACTCACATGACCAGTCCGATTGCACATAAATACTCCCATTGGAGTAAGGGTTTGCTGATCAGGTCCATCCTCATAAAAGAATGAGGAAGATGTCTACATTAGATCCTTCTCCAGTATGGACAGAGTACACAACACACAGAGAGCTAGAGCTTTCAACGCCCGCAGCCAGTTCTGGTTACTGTTTCTGTTTGCATTCAGCCAGAAAGTGGGGGGACAGGCAACTGTTGCTTGAACCAAGGAGTCCTTTGAATAGATTAGCACCTTGTTCCTGGAGTCAGATGCAAAGAAGCCCTTGAGGAATTCCACCATGATTTCAATAATTTCCATCCCACCATCAACTTCAGCCTAGATCAATCCACACAAGCAGTCCATTTCCTGGACACTACTGTGCTAATAAGCGATGGTCACATAAATACCACCCTATACCGGAAACCTACTGACCACTACACTTACCTACATGCCTCCAGCTTCCATCCAGGACACACCACACGATCAATTGTCTACAGCCAAGCTCTAAGATATAACCGCATTTGCTCCAATCCCTCAGACAGAGACAAGCACCTACAAGATCTCTATCAAGCATTCTTAAAACTACAGTACCCACCTGCTGAAGTGAAAAAACAGATTGACAGAGCCAGACAAGTACCCAGAAGTCACCTCCTACAAGACAGGCCCAACAAAGAAAATAACAGAACACCACTAGCTGTCACCTTCAGCCCCCAACTAAAACCTCTCCAGCGCATCATCAAAGATCTACAACCTATCCTGAAAGATGATCCCTCACTCTCACAGATCTTGGGAGACAGACCTGTCCTCGCTTACAGACAGTATTAAAGCAAATACTCACCAGCAACCACACATCACTGAACAAAAACACTGACCCAGGAACCTATCCTTGTAACAAAGCCCAATGCCAACTCTGTCCACATATCTATTCAAGTGACATCATCATAGGACCTAATCACATCAGCCATACCATCAGGGGCTCATTCACCTGCACATCTACCAATGTGATATATGCCATCGTGTGCCAGCAATGCCCCTCTGCCATGTACATTGGCCAAACCGGACAGTCTCCTCGCAAAAGAATTAATGGACACAAATCTGACATCAGGAATCATAATACTCAAAAACCAGTGGGAGAACACATTAACCTGTCTGGTCATTCAATGACAGACCTGCGGATGGCTATCTTACAACAGAAAAACTTCAAAAACAGACTCCAACGAGAGACTGCTGAGCTGGAATTGATATGCAAACTAGATACAATCAACTCAGGATTGAATAAGGACTGGGAATGGCTGAGCCATTACAAACATTGAATCTATCTCCCCTTGTAAGTATTCTCACACTTCTTATCAAACTGTCTGTACTGGACTAGCTTGATTATCACTTCAAAAGTTTTTTTTCACTTACTTAATTGGCCTCTCAGAGTTGGTAAGACAACTCCCACCTGTTCATCTCTCTGTATGTGTTTATATATATCTCCTCAATATATGTTCCATTCTATGCATCCGAAGAAGTGGGATGTAGCCCACGAAAGCTTATGCTCTAATAAATTTGTTAGTCTCTAAGGTGCCACAAGTACTCCTGTTCTTACTGCAAGGAGAATAACACTGACTGATTAGTTTAAAAGAAAGGGAAATGCTTCTAGCAACTACTCCTGTATGCTATCTCTCCCCGCTCACTCATAAGAGCTGGTAAGGATGGATAACTTCCTTGGAGCAGATTCCCTCCCTTAGCTCCCTTTAGGGGCAGAGTGATTCTGCTCTAACCTCTAGGGGATAGGCCAGTGTCTGCCAAAATTTGTCTCTTCCCCCCAATTCGAACTAAGGTACGCAACTTCAGCTACGTGAATAACGTAGCTGACGTCGACGTACCTTAGTTCGAACTTACGGCGGTCCAGACGCGGCAGGCAGGCTCCCTCGTCGACTCCGCGTACTCCTCTCGCCGAGCAGGAGCACTTCCAGGTTCGATTTATCGCGTCCAGACAAGACGCGATAAATCGAACCCAGAAGTTCGATTGCCTGCCGCCGAACCAGCGCGTAAGTATAGACCTACCCTTAAAGGCTAATGCAAGAAAAATGACTTAGGCCAGCTACATTCACTGCAGTCAGTGGAGTTATGCTAGGGACAGGGCTAGAAAAGAACCAAGTGTTAATGGACATTATTCTCTTTGGGACAGAGGGATACAAGAACACAGCAGCAGGTTGTACGTTGCCAGGGATGAGGTACTGCAGCCAACCTCAGCAAAATACCAGTTCCAGTAAACAACAACGCTGCATCAGATCCTCAGCGGGTCAGTGTAATTCAGCAGAGCCAATGGAACTATGCTGATTTACATCCACTAAGGCTCCGGCCCAAGCATTCGAAAGTATTTGAGTACCATTTCACTTTACCCGTGGGAGGGGAGGAGGAGGGATAGCTCAGTAGAGGGTGAGGCTCTGCAAAGAAAACAATTCCATTGTAACAGAACCGCTGCACATCTGAAGGAACTTAACCCTGGATAACCTTAAAGTTTGGGAGGACATCACAAGAGGAAACAGAATTGAGAGTATATACCTAGTTCCTGCATGGGCAAATGAGTTCAACAAAAGTGAGCTTTCTATTTTGATAAGAAACTGGACATTTCCCCCTGGACCATATACTTTACTTGACTGTACAATGAAGAATTCACCTGCTGAACGGGAATTACAAGTGGCCAGACTCGCTTACATAGAAATGGTGTGAACGGCTGACACCATGAAGGCTTTGGACTTGAATGACGTGGGACCAGTGGACTGTTGGAAGATACAGTGTTGGAAAAAGGAAGTGTTTATATTGTGGAGACATTCAGCTAACCAGCCCTTTGACTAATATGGACAAGCGGTGACAGAACAGTAGAAAAAACACAAAGACTTAGAATTGTTGAGTATTTGTGAAATTACATGGGTTTGGCTTCAGCTAAAAAAATAAAATAAAATTGGTTTAAAAAAAAGTTGTGCTGAGTAGCTTCATTGCTGTGTAGGCATGTAAAAGGTCATGATAGTAGACGGAAACGTTATTCTCCATTTTGAAGGTCAGATACACTCTCGCATCCTCTCTCGGGGCTAGATCCTGATAACCTGATTCATGATGAATAGTATTTTACTCCACAGACGGTCCCATTGAAATCAAGGGAGCAGTTGCTGAGTTAGGAGCTACTCAGCATGAATAAAGGAATCAGACTCTGGCCCAGAGTGAATGGGTCATTGAAGCTCAACAGTACCAGGGATTCTGCTCAGATCCTACAGGGAATGAGCACAGTAAAAACTCTTTGATTCTGTTTTATGCATTGATCCTAAAACACAGAATTGTTCACAGAACCCAGGGACTTTGCTCTGTTGGAGGGAACAACATGGTGGGTCACAAATTGCAGAGGATAAGGAATCTGCACCCTGGCAATCTAAACAGGTAAATGCTGAGAGAAAGAACAGGAAATGAGGAGATATAGCAAAAGCTTATTGAAATAGATGAAAAGGAGACAGACAGGTAGTGTCAGTGCGAGCTTTAAGAGACATGCATTAGTAAGAGATGAAACTGATATTGCTGGAAACCCAAATGAACGATTTCCTTGCTATTCGTGGAAGAGGAGGAGCAAGGTCACTTCCCACAGCTTTGGGATTCATTTTCCTTTTGGGAGGGGAGGGTGGTAGGAAAGGAAATGCTGAAATGAAAAGAAAAGCCTGTTTCTACTAGAGGAAAACAGCAATTCACTGGATTAAAAATTGGCAAAGCTCCTTGAGCTCTGATAAATGACATCTGCCAGATTTTGATGAAGGAAACAAGGGGCGGAGGAAAGCCTTCAGCCGAGAGCTTTGAAACAGCAGCTCACTGTGGAAAGGGGAAGCATTAAGTACCAGGGGTTTGATCCTGCAAGACGCTGAGTGCCTTCCACTTTTGTTTCCTTCACTGGGATTTGAAGGTGCTCAGAACCTCCAGGAGATGCTCAGTACCCTGCAGGATTGAGCTGTAGAGTCGCTAAGGTATTTTCTTCCATATTTAAATAAAGGATTAAGGATCAGGGGACTTTGAAGCAGCACAATGTATTAACACACATACACAACTTTATTAAAAGAATGTTATTAAGGTTGTAAGTCAAGGACTCAAAAGTTAGGAAATACGAGCATTAAGATAGCCTGCTGTCTGAATAGAGAATTTTTAATTTCCTTGTGGGATTTTCCATGGCACTCATCACTGTAGAATGCAAGTACTTCACAAATATGAATTTATCTGCTACAATGCCCAGGTGAGGAGTGGGGCCAGTATTATCCCTATTTTACAGATGAGTAGCTGTGGGACTGAAAGATTAAGGTAAAAGTGGGCACTAATTTTGCATGTCCAATTTGAGATAACTAGAACCTAATTTTTAAGGGTACCTAGAATCATAGCACTTGATATGTTCAAATCACAGATCTTTTGTTTCAGGTGCAGTTATGAGTACTCAGCTCCTCTGCAAATCAGACCCCAGCGCACAAGTTGGGCACACAGAAAAAGAGGTCAAGATGGTCAGTGTCCCTAAGTCTCTCCCTGCCAATAGCTGGGACTGGATGACAGGGGATGGATCTCGGAGCAGTGACTGACTACTGAAGTGAATAAAGGTTTGGTTCCTAACATTGGGTAACATTTTAATACATGGCCTCTTACCATGAGCGAGCTCACACCTGAAAAAGTTGCTTGCATTTTTGAAGCAGAAAGTGGATGGACAAAGGGGAAGCAGGCAGCATGATATAGTATTTTGAAACCCACCTTTCATATACCATCAAGTTGACGGCAGAGCCCACTGAGGAGGAGAATCCAATCCCAGGAATATTAGACCAAATGCTTAGTACTTTATCTCTGCACAAGAGAGGGGTATGACTTACAGAAGCCCTGAGAGACAAGGCTAACCTTGACATCTTCTATTGTACTGTCCTCTAGGGCCTAGGTTAGCAATTATTCTGTACCTTCTAGAACTTGACTGATTTAGTTTTTATGCGTAGGGTACCTGCACCCTTTTATTTTCTACCAGACCTTGTAAAGGCTGCTACTTTATTATTGGATGTATTCATGAGTGTTTAATGAGAACTCACAAGGACTATAGCATAGGCCCTAGTGTTTGAAAGGTCCTACCTTCTTCTCCTCTGACTTTATGGTACATTTAACACATACGAATCTGGAGGGTTTTGGTGTCCCAGAAGGCTTGCTGAAACACCCTGCAGGGTGTTGCAATATTGTACCTAGATTTTCTAATCTGCCCAGCTTCAAAAAATGGAACCAGTTCTTTGACAAGTGTTTGGAAATGTCCTGGTTCTCTAGGTCAGGCATGTGTGTGTTTGCATACACATACATGCCCCTCTTCCCCCCCATAACTCCCCAGTGGCTGACTATGATTAAACTTGGGCTCCTAAGCTTTGAACAGTTTTCCTCAGTTCTACTAAATTTGTTGATAGAAACTTGAAAACAGGAAAGCCAACACCTCTGATGAAGCAGTTAAAGTGACTGAAGGGTAAAAAAACCAGAGCCATTGTTGGCTAAGAATGACAAGGCTGGCAAGAGTCTATATTTGGATGCTTTTGAAGTAAATCAGTGCTGTGTGAAATCTGTCTGTCACTCCACTCCAGTCTCTCTGAGTCCTTCTCTTTTTCCTGAATTAGTGGTTGGTATTAAAAAGAATAAATATGTTCTACAAAAAGGACATAGGCTTCCACCCCCAGACCCTTTTTCTCCCCCAATAGCCAACCTAGCGTATTCCTCTATATTCCTTGTATAATGATCAGGTTAATAAAGGGGGTGTGGTTTGTGTTCCAAATGACCCTGAGAGCTATGCTGGCAGGAGTTTTAACTCTTGATAGTGCCATCCAAGCCAGACAGGTCAAAGAACAGGGACCAGATGAAGAGCAGTCCACTGGTTCTCCACCTTGAGGGTTGAGTGATAGGCCAACACACTAAAAAAAATAAGTTATAGAAACACAACCAAATACCATTCCAGCAAACAGCATGGTAGAATGGTAGACAGGGATGGCGGGAACCTTGCTTGTGCCCTCAGTGACATCTGACGGTGTGGATAAGTTCAGATTCAGACTAAAGCTTTAGCAGCACGGGCTGTGATCTTGTCAAATCACACAGATGAAGCAGGGTGATTAAGGAAGTGGTATTGGTGATTTGGCAGGTGGTAGCAACGTCCGAGTGTGGTCTAAAAAGTCATTCTGCTACTGGAGGATCTGTCAGCTGGGATATAAAACCAATGTCACAACCACTGGAGGCCGTTGAGGGTATGTCTACACTGCATCTGGAAGCCTCCCAGCCCAGGTCCACAGACTTGTGTGGTAGCGGGGCTCATGCTAATGTGCAAAAAATATCTGTGTAGACGTTGCTTTGACTTTGCGGTTCAGCTGCACCTTGTGCTTTCAAGGCCTTTCCTCACCCTCCAGGGCTTCACAGCACAAGATCCAGCCAGAGCTGCCACAGCAACATAGCTCTTGTTAGCATTCTAGCGGGAGCCCCACTAACACAGTGGGGGCAATATAGACCTATATGTCCTATCCCACGTCTCAGAATAGGGGTGTTAAGTCTGGTATCTAATTTGACTAATTAGCTTCTGCCTACCTTGAAATTCAATTAGGTACATTTTTTACATTCTGCAGTAAACAGCTGTGCAGTGTTGCCACGCACTGTTAAACACCTGCTAGGTTTAATCCCAGAGGTGGCTACATTGCACTGGTATCTGAAGTGAAGCCTGTACTCCTGGAAAAAAAACAATTTCTAAAAGACTCAGGGGTCTCTGGGATGAAAGGTGTTTTATAATTTATTTATTATTGCTTCCTCAGCATTCATTCTTCTGTGGAAATATATCATACAGTAATCAGATCTGGAATAACACGGACTATCGTGGACAAAATGGAACAAATTCCTCATCTAACTCCTAATCCCCTCTATATAATTAATAAAGCTGGAGAAGCTATCTATGGCAGTGGTTCTCAAACTTTTTTTTCTGCGGACCACTTAAATTGCTGAGGGTCTCGACGGACCACTTAATGATCTTTCCAAATGTTGTTTGTACCGTTAGCTAAGTATTGTAAAACACTTTGGATAAAAGCGCTATATATATAAAAAAATGTTTTTTTGTTCTAGAAATAAAAGCACACAACTCATATTTTAATATCAGTAGTCTTTCCTTTCTAATGCAATGGATGTGCCCTCTCTCCCCTGCCACAGCAGCCCCTGAGCTGGGGATGAGAAGGACAGGAGGGTGGGGGTGTCGTGTAGTAGTAGGATTTTATGTTTGTATTAATATTATTTAGAATGAAGGATAAAGAATAACAATGTAGCATTAAATGTACTGGTGTACGATTTGATCATATCCTTCCAGCCACCCTTTTTGAATAATTAACAAAGGAATGGCCTAATGGGCCATTGGTAGAGATACATCAGCCAGAATCTTTGTCTGGACTGATTTCAAGGCAGTGACAGATCTGTGAGGGTCACTAATGTAGGTTTAGCATTTTAAAATAAGTAAAAGAATGGAATGATTGTCTTTCTTTTGCATGTCAATTTGATGTTCCTGTTCAAAATGTTCTGTGTAAATTAAATCTGTTTTGTGTGTGAACGAGGACTGTATGTTAAGAGATAAGTGTGAAGGCCATCGCTGAACCAGATGTATGAGGGAGGAACCAGAGACAGACGCAAGGGCGCCAGGAGGCTGCAACACGCTCCTATTGAAATGTCAGAGGAGGACAGATTGACGACTCTAAAGATGAGACAGGCACCTATTAATGGGGACAAGATAGCTGTGATAAAGAATGAGAAGGACAATTTAAGAAAACAAACACTCATCAAACAACAATTGATTACAGCATGACAGAGCAAAACTCATTGCTCCCAATGAAGGAAAATCACTACATAAACAGGGTGCCTTGCCATGAAACTTTGGGTTCATCCTGCCAAGACTTCTCCAGAGCATCGTGTCACGAGCGACAGAACCCAGCTCCTCCCTACCGGTGATCAACTTAGGCTACATCTTCACTACCCGTCTGAATCGGCAGGTAGAAATCGATCTCTCGGGGATCAAATTATCGCGTCTCGTTGGGACGCGACAATCGATCCCCGAATCGACGCTTGTACTCCACCAGCGCAGGTAGGAGTAAGTGCCATCGACAGGGGAGCTGCGGAGGTCGATTTGCCGCCGTCCTCACAGCGGGGTAAGTCGGCTCGGATACGTCGAATTCAGCTATGCTATTCGCATAGCTGAATTTGCGTATCTTAAATCGACACCCTCCCCCCCTCTCCCTCCCGTAGTGAGGACGCAGCCTTAGCTGGCCATTAGGTTGAACTGGACTGGTAACTATAACATCGACAGGTGGGACAGTGTGCATGGTGTGTGTATGTGTGACTGAAAAGCATATGCTAATTGTTGTATCTTCAATAAATGTGGTGTGTTGCCTTCTCCCCTATAAAAGATCGGGTGCGCTTTGTATAAGCATAACAGTCTCTCCCCCATCACAGAGCTGAGGCGGGGAAGGAGGGTCGTCTCTTCCCAGCAGCCGTAGCCCTGGAGCTGAGGAAATTTGCTTCTTTCTCTGGCTGCCGCAGCCCCACACATCCCAAATTCCCCCCACTCCCTCTTCTCACCCCACTGCCCCCTCCCACCTACCCCTTATTCCCCCCAAGGCCACCACCTCACATGGGCGTCTTCTCCAGGGTCCAGGCATCTAATTAGTGGAGCCATGCCTGCGCGGCTCCACTAATTAGGTGCGTGGCTGTTCATTTTCTCGTATGCAGCTGCCCGGGCGTGCACCTTAGAGGGAGCTATCCACATACCACCTGAATGGAGCTTGCAGACCACTGGTGGTCTACGGACCACCGTTTGAGAACCTACGGTGTAACAGTTTACAATAAAACACCTACTGCCTCAATTAAATTTAAAATAATTTGATTATATTGCACAATAACAAATAGCTTTTACACAAACTGGTTTATCTATCTACACAAACTGCAGATCACAGTTCATATATGAAAGGTTGCTTATTGTGTATGTCTACTGTATTATCTACCAATCTAGCTTTCGGCCCACCAGTGCTTATTTCTGTACTCATTAGGCAAAGTGTTCATTTCTAATTTTTATTTCATAATGCAGAGAAGGATGGGGTGGGGGAAGGAGTACACTTAGAGGAAAGTGTGTGTGGGGGGAGAAGGGACAGACTCGAATGGAACTTTATTTTGGGAACAAATGAGAGAGAACATAGTATGAGAAATTAATAGCACTCACGCTACAGCACTTTGTCAGATCGATGCCAAGGGAATATATGGTCTCAAGCCAGGCAATCCAAGACTTGAAAGAGCAATGACAATGTATGCTCTTCTGTTTGCTGCTTTCCCGGAAGAGGCAGTTCAGGCAGAGTGTGATTTGTATGGAGTCCTATCCACAACTTGAAAAGGAGCAATTTAATCCAGGATCTGTTTGTTTTAGGAGCACGCCAACAGGTTTTGAAAGGGGCTAGTTGGGCAGTCAAACAGATGCTTTCCACTATTTATAGTGTCAAAAATGCTTCTGTCAATCAGGGTCTTCAAACATGTAGGGGGTGCAAATAGGAAACACTGGGTCAGAAGAGAATGTAACTCTTGTTCTACAGACACATCCAGTGACATATTATACAAAATTGGTATTAATCTCTTCTGATCTTGTTCTAAAGCCCTGGATAGTCAGGCTAAGAATGATGAAGTAAATAACCTTGTGATGGGGTATACAAACCCAACACTGGGCTGGAAAGGGTTAAAAGGCAATACTGAGCCCATCCAGCCCTGCAGAGCATGCTCCAACTGGAGACAGAGTTTAAAAGGGAGCAACCTCGCTCAGAATGAGGAGGCTGGGGGAGAAGTACAGAGCTATTCTGAAGGCTCCTGCCAAAAGGGGCTGGAGAAGCCTTCCTGAGGGAACAGGACTATATGCTAAGCCCGGTTGGGGCTGATGGTTTGGTTTCTTTTTCACCCTTATCTGGGACTGGACGCTGAGGGAGTGAAGCAGTAGTAGGAAGTGACCCAGGAAGGGTATCCCAGAGGGTCCCCCAGAGGCCAAATACTGCTCATCCTCCTATGGCCCAGGGTTGGAGCCTGGTGAAGTGGGTGGGCCTACCCACTGCCCCCATGACTGGGTGGGTGCTAATCATTAGGCCACCCAGTCCACCAAAGACCCTCATGGGCTTTTCACTAGTGGGACAGTTGTAATTTTTGGCTATAGGGAATCAGGCATGAGATCGGTTACAAAGAATGGTAAATGTAATACAAAAGTTTTCCTAGAACCCAATAAATGAATCAATATTCCTCCTTTGATGGGAATGAAGGAAAAGTTAATGTCCAAGTACAGACCAGTGATTTCACACTGTAGGAGCTGAGGTTTCTGATAAATGGCCTCGAGAAGGAGAAGAGTAAAGCTATCGTGCTAAAAGTTTAAAATAATTAAATTGATCAGTTATGTAGCACTTCAAAAGCAGTGCCCCTTGTGAGGGAGGAACAGACAATCTAACACCAGAGACTTAGGCACCGAATACTGAACTCTGTCATGGGACGTTCTGCAAATCTCTCCCACCCTGTTTCTCTGGGCAAAGCAATAAAGTTTACAGCCTCTGACCAGCACTCCTGTGTGTCAACCCCATATTACAGCATAGACACCATCTCTGTCATTGGCAAAGTCACTTAAATGCTATTCCTAGGTTTCTCCATATGTCCATTGGGGATAAGGTACCCTAAACAACTCTATTGACCCAAGAGAAAGGATCTTTATGGCTTGAGAAAGACAGTACAGAGTGACGTGAGGCAAACTGCATACCAGTTCGAGTCCTGCCTTAAGTCTGTCCTGAGATTCACATACATGTATGGATCCTGTCACCTACACATTTGGGTACAAGTATTAGAATAAGCAACAAGTCAATATTGTATTAGATCATAATTTGTAATGCCTTTAATAGCAGTTATCCTTTTTAGCAGACATATATTGCATGCCACTTTCCTTTATGCAATTCTGCAACCTGCTACGGGAAGTCTCCAGCCAATCTTTTACAAAACACAATAAACAAAAGCATGCAGTGCTTGAACCAGACTGCTTCAAGCACCAATCAATAGTGTTCTTAAATGCTCTTCATTTTCTTCTCACAGCTACTTGACAGGGTGATGGCAATAACTTTCCACTATACCAGGGTGTACTGCATGCTGTATACTAACTACAAGGTGCATGGAGTTTTCCCCCTTTGGCCCATTGGCATTCTGCTACCATGGTGATGACTGTGGAATAGATGACTAGATAGAGGTATTGGCACCGAACTCAGTATAAAAACTGTTTAATCAATGCTTTCCTATATATCTATTAGATGATGCCAGAGATTCGGGTCTGTATTTATATTGTTGCTAAGAAAACAGGATTTTTCTTTATATATATTTAACCTGCAAGTAGATTTTTTTTAACAATTAAAACAGTTGTACCAAAAAAAATCGCTTAATTTAAAACAGCATGAAATAGATATTTTAGAATCTTATTGGTACAAAATTTATGTACAGTGTGCCTTGTAACTATACATTAGCTTTGCAATGGAGGGGAAGAGGAGAGTGTTAGGGCTACACTCTATGGGCCAAGACCCATAGATCTTGCTTAGACTTTTAATTATATGCAAAATTCCTATTGGAACCAAAGTAGGGACTACAGAATTTGGCCATCTTGTGCATGGTACTGATGTCAGTACAAAGGCCTGTGAGATAAAGATCCATGTCCATTTAGCCTCCAGCTACCTAGGATCATGTTACATCTCACATAGGTAGGTGAGTCACCCGCAGTTAGAACTTTCTGGAGCTTATGTGGCGCATAGGCCTTGGGCATTAAATGGAGCTATTTGTAGATCTTCTGCACAAAGGTGAAATTCATTGTGTATTGTGTCCGTTTATAACTAAAAATCACCCCCAAATTCCACTTTCCAAAAATCTCTGTTGCCCAAGCCTGGAAAAGCCAGGCTTGCTCTGCATTTCATTTCCTTGCACCATCCAGCAGATTTGGATGCAACCACAGCAATGTCTCAAATTACTGCATACAACATTAACATGGCATTACCCTCATCTATTGTGCCTTGTCACATGTCTTCTTAAACATTGGCTAATGGAAGCTCTTATCATCATGACAATTCGGAAAATAACTCAAGTTTGCACAATGCTTTCAATAATGTTGATTTACTAGCATCTTTAATAAGGTATTGCTGAGGTCTCATTATGCCATAAAACATCTGTGATAGAGAGTGACTTCTGAATATTTCAGATTATTCATCCTAACTGACTCCACCATTAGAGATGTATTCAGATATGAATATAAAACTATAATTCCCCAGGGATATTTGGACAGCTAGTAATGCACACCTCTTGATCAATGTGAAAGGTATAGATCATAATAGTTTTATGTCTAAATGCCTCGTCAACTCCTAAATTGCCAGGAATAAATTCCTAGTAAAAGCAATCTCTTAACTGCTGTATTGTTGAATTCTTCACTAAGAGGGAAATGAAGATGAAAGACCAAACATCTAGGTTTTATACGTGTAACTCGGGATTTTTTCCCCCTTTCCCCCCCGTCCTTAAAATGCGGTTGTGTGTTTTTCTATACAATTGTTTCTATTGATTGTAAAAGACGAAAAATTTAGCTATATCTGTCAATTATTTCACGCAGGCATAGCTTGCACTGCTAGTGGGGAACTAAATGATCTGAAGTTGGTCAGATAACAATCCAACGTAAGGGTGTAGGAGAAAGCTTACAAGGAAAGGAATCTCTAAGCTCTTTGCCATTAGTCAATACATGGTGTGCAGCCTCTTATGTAGTCACTTTGAGCCAAATATGATCCTTTGGAAATGACTCAACATAGCTATTTTCCTGAATGTGTTGTCTTTGCTTATTTCTCATTGGAGAAGAGTATTAGGAGAACATAAGAGTGGCCATACTGGGTCAGACCAAAGGTTCATCTAGACCAGGATCCTGTCTCTCATAGTAGCTGGTGCCAGATGCTTCAGAGGGAATGAACAGAACAAGGCAATTACTGGGTGATTGATCCCCTGTCATTGAGTCCCAGCATTTGTCAGTCACAGATTTAGGGATGACCAGCCCATGGGGTAGCATTCCTGAGCATCTTCATTAATAGCTATTGATGGACCCGTCCTCCATGAACTTATCTCATTCTTTTGAGACCAGTTATAATTTGACCATCCTATTTCTTGCATTCGTATTCAATTTCCGGAGGTTGATAAACATAAGGAGTCTTTCTTCACACAATGCACTTCCTTATGTCTGTTTTAAATCTGCTGCTTATTTATTTAATTGGGTGACTCCTGGGTCTTGTGTTTATGTGAAGGGGTAAATAAAACTTTGTCTCCACATCATTCATGTTTTTATAGAAAATCATTCCCCCTTAATGGTCTCTTTTCCAAGCTGACCAGTCCATGTCTTTTAAATCTCTCTTCATATGCAAGCTGTTCCAAACCCCTAATCAATGGGATATGGTAATACCAGATTATAAAATATATAGGAATGACAGATTAGGTCGTGCTGGTAGAGAAAAGGAAGGGGGGGGGTGTGACACTAGATATGAAAGAAAGCATAGAGACAAATATAGTTAAAATCCTAAATGAATCAAACTGTACCATAGACTCTATGGATAGATTTCAGAATGGTAGCCGTGTTAGTGTGTATCAGCAAAAAGAATGAGGAGTACTTGTGGCACCTTAGAAACTAACAAATTTATTTGGGCATAAGCTTTCGTGGGCTAAAACTTACTTCATCGGATGCATGCAGTGGAAAATACAGTAAGAAGATATATATACACAGAGAACATGAAACAATGGGTGTTGCCATACCAACTCTAACGAGACTAACCAATGTCATATATGCCATCATGTGCCAGCAATGCCCCTCTGCCATGTACATTGGCCAAACTGGACAGTCTCTCCACAAAAGAAAAAATGGACACAAATCAGACATCAAGAATTATAACATTTAAAAAAGAGTCGGAGAACACTTCAACCTCCCTGGTCACTCAATTACAGACCTAAAAGTCGCAATTCTTCAACCAAAAAAAACTTCAAAAACAGACTCCAATGAGAAACTGCAGAATTGGAATTAACTTGCAAACTGGACACCATTAAATTAGGCTGGAATAAAGACTGGGAGTGGATGGGTCATTACACAAAGTAAAAACTATTTCCCCAGGCTAATTTTTCCCCCTACTGTTACTCACACCTTCTTGTCAACTGGTGGAAATGGGCCATCCTGATTATCACTACAAAAGATTTTTTTCTCCTGCTGATAATAGCCCACCTTAATTGATTAGTCTCATTAGAGTTGGTCTGGCAACACCCATTTTTTCATGTTCTCTGAGTATATATATCTTCCTACTGTATTTTCCACTGTATGCATCTGATGAAGTGGGTTTTAGCCGATGAAAGCTTATGCTCAAATAAATTTGTTAGTCTCTAAGGTGCCACAAGTACTCCTCGTTCTTTTTTCTATGGATAGAAATTCCATGCTTGAATAATAAGAGTATAGCAGTGGGAATATCTACAGATCACCTGACCAGGATGGTGACAGTGATTGCAAAATGCTCAGGGAGATTAGAGAGGCTACAAAAATAGGAAACTCAGTAAAAATGGGGGACTTCAACTATCCCCTTATTGACTGGGTACATGTCACCTCAGAATGGGACACAGAGATAAAATTTCTAGACACCATTAATGACTTCTTGGAGCAGCTAGTCCTGGAACCCACAAGGGGAGAGGAAATTCTTAATTTAGTCTTAAGTGGCACACGTGATCTGGTCCGAGAGGTGAAGATAGCCGAGCTGCTCCTTCTGCAGTTACAGGCTAGTAAGCCTCACTTCTGTACCACACAAATTGGTTAAAACTATAGTAAAGAACAGAATTACTAGATACATAGATGGACACAATATGTTTGGGAAAGAATCAACATGGCTATTGTAAAGGGAAATCATGCCTTAATCTATTAGAATTCTTTGAGGGGATCAACAAACGTGTACAAGGGGGATCCAGTGTACTTAGATTTTCAGAAAGACTTTGACAAGGTCCCTCCCCAAGGGTCTTAAGCAAACCAAGAAGTCATGGGATAAGAGGATCAGTAAATGGTTAGAAGCAGGGCCGGCTCCAGGCACCAGCACAGGAAGCAGGTGCTTGGAGCGGCCAATAGAAAGGGGCGGTATGGCCGGGTCTTCTGCGGCAATTTGGCAGCGGGTCCCTCAGTCCCTCTCGGCGCCACTGAATTGCTGCCGAAGAATGAAGCGGCACGGTAGAGCTGCCACTGAAGTGCCGCCGATCGTAGCTTTATCTTTTTTTTTTCCGCTTTGTCGCTTGGGGCGGCAAAAAAGCTGGAGCCGGCCCTGGTTAGAAGATAGGAAACAAAAGGCACTCAAGTTCACTTGTCTTAGTATTTAGCGTTCTTGCATTTATATATAAGCACCTACAACATTTGTCAAAATTTAGTTGTGTGCCTTCATGTGATGTAATTGAATGGGGCTTTTTTTCCATGTGACTGTTTCTCTTCCGTTCCTACTGTACTTTATCAACTTCTATACTCTCCTCTTTACTAGGATATAGAGGATCTCTGTTAATAGATCCTGCTCTAAGGAATGTCTCTATCTGAACCACGTGCTCCTCCACACCTGTTGGTTTTCACTTAGTCTTTAGTTTAAAAACTCATCTACGACCTTTTTAATTTCACATGCTCGCAATCGGGTTCAGTTTTGGTTTAGGGGGAGCCCATCCTTCCTGTAATCTCCTCCTTTCCCAAAAGGTTTCCCAGTTTCCAATAAACCTAAAACCTTCCTCCCTACACCATTGTCTCATCCATGCATTGAGACCCTGCAGTTCTGGTTATTTAACAGGCCCTCCTCATGGAGCTAGAAGCATTTCAGAGAATGCTATCATGAAGGTTCTGGACTTTAATCTCTTACCTAGCAGCCTAAATTTAGCCTCCAGCACCTCTCTCCTATCATTCCCTATGTCACTGGTACCTACAGGTACGACGACTGCTTGCTCCTCCCTAACACTGCACATAAGCCTGTCTAGATGTCTTAAGAGGGCTGCAACTTTCGCACCCGGCAGGCAATTCACCATGCGATTTTCCCGGTCACCACAAACCCAGCTGTCTATGTTTCTAATAATCTAATCCCCCATTGATGCAGAAGGTGGTAAGAGATTTGAGAAGGAGGAGAATTATATGGACCCACCAGCAGGCCAGGAAGGTTTTAACAATGGGAATGTGGATAGACAGAAAGGAAATGATATGGGAAGCCAGAGATGAGAAGATTGCAGTTATCCTGAAGGCAAGACATGGGATGTAAGCAGAGGACAGGAGAGGAAAAGGTGGATTTTAGAGACGTTGTAGAAGAACTACACAGAAGTTTGCAGTATGAAACAGGGAAAAGAGACTGACAGATGTGACTGTGAATTATTATTCTAAAAACATCCGTGGTATGGTTTTCTCATTGTCATTTGTTCTGTGTTCAATTAAATCAAGGCTACACACTTAGAGAAAAGATAACGTATTAGGTATTGGATGTGGAACAAGGAATATGCCACAACAGAATGTATGGTAAAACTATTATGAACCTGATGTTCAGCACCCTTCAAGATACCTATCCTGAAATTATGGCTAATTTCTCTCAATCAATGGTACAAACTGCAATCCCCTGTGCTAGAAGGACCTGCTTCACATGTAGAAAGATTCGGCTTTAGGGCAGGGTAGATGGTATTTACACCACTTTCGGGGTTTCTACCAGGGAGGGCAGCAGAATCATTCAGTCCCCCAAGTACCCAAACCATGCCCTCTCCCCTGCCAGCACCACCTATTTTGGGGGCTGTGCTGTCTATATCTTGTTGCCCCATTGGAGCTGAGGTCACTCATGGGCAATTTGTACTACTGCAACCCTCTCCAGGCTGACTTGTCATTCCTGGAAAATAAAGGGAGGCCTATGAATGTAGCCCTCTAAATGCATTCTGGCTATAGAGATATTACCATGATTTTGCTGAAAGAGATGATTTTATTGAATACATTCATTGTGTTGACAAGGATCTGACTACATCATGTTGATTAAATTTTTGCCACCCCAAGCAAAAAAATTTTTGGCCGTCCCCCCCTTTTTTTCGTGCCCCCTGCCCTGCCCCAACTCCACCCCTGCCCCAAATCCCCAGCCCTGCCTCCTCCCCCAGGTGTGCCGCATTTCCCCCCCCACCCCATTGCTTTAGCTTCTATGCTAAAGGAGGCATATAGAGTGTTTTATTTTTAGCCAGCCTCTGACTCATTAGGGGCAGTATCTTTATATACACTTGTATATCCAGATATGCAAAATAAGAATGGTTAGCTCACTGAATTGACAGATGCTCAGCACACTGTGTTAGAAGTGTGACCTTCACACATTTAATGATAGTAGAAGAAATTGCTGAGGGGGAAATGTAGGATTTTTTCAGCTTATCTAGAAAAAAATCATAAGGCAGCATGATATCTTTGCTCATCTGGGTCCAAATCAATTTGTATTGTTATCTGTAGGGGCTCATCTACACAGTAACACACACACATTGTTGGAGGCAGTGATTGTTCACGTTAATCACAGACTGGGGAAATGTTATGGGGTGTATCAGACCCTTTGAGGCCCTCTTCTGGGGGCCTTGCAGTCCTACCATGCCCCACCCCAGAAAAGGAGCAGTAAAGGTGGGTTCTTCAGATCTGCCTAGAAGGGCTGCAAGGAAGCAGCCAATCAGAGCACAGCAGGCCCAGTTAAAAGGAGCTGCAGGGCCTAAGCAGTTCCTGGCAGGGACCAGTGGAACAAGGAAGGTGCTCATAGATGGAACTCAAGGGAGAACCACAAGATGGGTTCTGGTGACACTGGCATTCCATTAGGAGGAACTTCAGCTTTGAGATAAGGGTGAAGAGGAAGGGGCTATGTGGGAAGTGGCCCATGGAATAGCAGTAGCAAGTATTAAAGGAAGCAGCACATGGCTGCTATTTGTAGGGTTCCTGGGTCAAAACCTGGAGTAGTGGGTGGGCCTGGGTCCCCCCACTGGCAGAGTGGCCAAAGCTCTGAGAAGGGGACAAGTGGTGTTTAGAAGCCCAAGAAAGGGGCTAGAATTTAAAGGGCTCAAGGATGGGTCTGAGGACCCTAGAGAGGGCCAACCATTTCAAAGGCAGTGGCAAGTGTGCTTGCCTCTGAGTCAACAGGAATCCAACCAAAACACACTGACGCCACCCAGCACAATGACTAGTTCCCCAGGGCTACTTCCTACCCTGTCCCTGATACAGTCGTTCAGGCATCTCCAGGGTCTCTGGGCTCCTTGGCCTGTGCAGCTCCCAGCAGCTCCAACCCTCCATGGGCTTCTGCCTGGGTCTCAGCACCTCTGGTTTCTGCATTCTGGGGCTTCAGCAGCTCCCAGGCTGGAGCCTGCAATGTACATCCTCCCTCCTTGGTGGTCAGCCCCAACTGAGCCCAGCTGCTTCCTTTTATACCTGGTTTCCAGCTGGAGCATGCCCAGCAGGGCTGAGGAGAGCGTGGCTCATAGGGTGAAGTTAACCCCTGCAGGATTCGTGCGGGGCAACCCCAGAAAGGGTTCATTCATGCGTTTGCATGTGTGACATAGCCGGAGGGCTCAGCCACTGAAGACCCACCTGACGAGGTTAACAGCTGACAGGGGACACAGTGAAAAAAGAGAGAGAGTGCAGATTTGCACCCACCTGACGGTTCATTCACGAGAGGTGAGTGGGCACCATCACAGGAAGTCACCATGTTTGTGGCTGTATGTGCTTGAGTTGTGTAGAGTAGTGGAGCTATGCAATCTCTAGTGGTAATTGTCCCATTTACCTTGCTTGTCCCATTTACCTTGTTATTACTTTGCAACCAATATATTATTCTCCTGTTGCATTATTGTTGCTCTTTGATTCACATTTATGCAGAAGCTTAGCTCAGGTGCTAGGCAAGGAATATATCAAGAGGGGTTGTCTCTCATCTCCTCAGGAAATTTTGTCTCATATTTAAGAGATTTACAGTAGCCACTTATTTTGAAATGCAGCTTTTTACTATTCCCTTCCTCATCTTCTATCAGGTGGAAATGGTTTTGCTGCATATTGGAACCCAATCCACACAGCAGTGAAGACTGTTCTTCTCCCTCCAGACTGTGGGTATGTCTACACTATGAAATTAGGTCGAATTTATAGAAGCCGGTTTTATAGAAATCGGTTGTATACAGCTGATTGTGTGTGTCCCCACATAAAATGCTCTAAGTGCATTAAGTCGGCGGACCGCGTCCACAGTACCGAGGCTAGCGTCGACTTCCGGAGCATTGCATTGTGGGTAGCTATCCCACAGTTCCCGCAGTCTCCGCCGCCCATTGGGATTCTGGGTTGAGATCTCATTGCCTGAATAATGCAAAACAGTGTCGCGGGGGGTTCTGGGTACATGTCGTCAGGCACCTCCCCCTCCGTCAGAGCAACGGCAGACAATCGATTCGCGCCTTTTTACCCGGGTTACCTGTGCAGACAACATACCACACCAAGCATGGAGCCCGCTCAGCTCAGCTCAGCTCACCGTCACCTTATGTCCTCTGAGTGCCGGCAGACATGATACTGCATTGCTACACAATAGCAGCTAATTGCCTTTTGGCAGTAGACGGTGCAGTATGACTAGTAGCCTTCATCAGTGATCTGGGTGCTGGCAGATGTGGGGCTGGCAGACGTGGGGCTGCATTGCACACAGCAGCAGCCCCTTGCCTTTTGGTAGAAGATGGTATATTACGACTGATATCTGTCATCGTCGTACTGCAGTGGCTGTCAATCATGGGCACCTGGGCAGTCTCGATGATGATGGCTATCAGTCGTAGTATGCTATTTTCTGCCAAGCGCCCAGTATTTTCTGCCAAGCACCCAGAAGATGCCGAGGGCTATCAGTCATGCTGCAACATCTTCTGCCAGCTTAAGATGTAAAAAATAGATTTGTTCTGTATTCATTTGCTTCCCCCTCCCTCTGTGAAATCAACGGCCTGCTAAACCCAGGGTTTTGAGTTCAATCTTTGGGGGGGGGCATTCTGTGTGACAGTTGTTTGTGTTTCTCCCTGATGCACAGCCACCTTTGTTGATTTTAATTCCCTGTACCTGTACGCCATGTCGTCACTCACCCCTCCCTCCCTCCCTCCGTCCGTCAGATACTAGTTTCGTGCCTTTTTTCAGACCAGACGCCATAACACTGGGATCATGGAGCCCGCTCAGATCACCGCGGCAATTATGAGCACTATGAACACCACGTGCATTGTCCTGGAGTATATGCAGAGCCAGGACATGCCAAGGCGAAACCCGGACCAGCCGAGGAGGCGATTGCAGCGCGGCGACGAGAGTGATGAGGAAATTAACATGGACATAGATCTCTCACAAGGCACAGGCCCCAGCAATGTGCAAATCATGGTGTTACTGGGGCAGGTTCATGCCGTGGAACTCCGATTCTGGGCCCGGGAAACAAGCACAGACTGGTGGGACCGCATCGTGCTGCAGGTGTGGGACGATTCCCAGTGGCTGCAAAACTTTTGCATGCGTAAGGGCTCTTTCATGGAACTTTGTGACTTGCTTTCCCCTGCCCTGAAGCGCCAGAATACCAGGATGAGAGCAGCCCTTACAGTTGAGAAGCGAGTGGCGATAGCCCTGTGGAAGCTTGCAACGCCAGACAGCTACCGGTCAGTTGGGAATCAATTTGGAGTGGGCAAATCTACTGTGGGGGCTGCTGTGATCCAAGTTGCCAGGGCAATCAAAGACCTGGTGATATCAAGGGTAGTGATTCTGGGAAACGTGCAGGCCATAGTGGATGGCTTTGCTGCAATGGGATTCCCAAACTGTGGTGGGGCGATAGACAGAACCCATATCTCTATCTTGGCACTGGAGCACCAAACCACTGAGTACATAAACCGCAAGGAGTACTTTTCAATGCTGCTGCAAGCCCTGGTGGATCACAAGGGACGTTTCACCAACATCAACGTGGGATGGCCGGGAAAGGTACATGATGCTCGTGTCTTCAGGCACTCTGGTCTGTTTCGAAAGCTGGAGGAAGAGACTTTCTTCCCGGACTAGAAAATAACCGTTGGGGATGTTGAAATGCCTATAGTTATCCTTGGGGACCCAGCCTACCCCTTAATGCCATGGCTCATGAAGCCGTACACAGGCAGCCTGGACAGTAGTCAGGACCTGTTCAACTACAGGCTGAGCAAGTGCCGAATGGTGGTGGAATGTGCATTTGGATGTTTAAAAGCGCGCTGGCTCAGCTTACTGACTCGCTCAGACCTCAGCGAAAAGAATATCCTCATTGTTATTGCTGCTTGCTGTGCACTCCACGATATCTGTGAGAGTAAGGGGGAGACATTTATGGCGGGGTGGGAGGTTGAGGCACATCGCCTGGCCGCTGATTACGCGCAGCCAGACACCACGGCGGTTAGAAGAGTACAGCAGGGCGCGGTGCGCATCAGAGAAGCTTTGAAAACGAGTTTTGTGACTGGCCAGGCTATGGTGTGAAACTTCTGTTTGTTTCTCCTTGATGAACCCTCCGCCCCACCCCCTGACCCGGTTCACTCTACTTCCCTGTAAACCAACCACCCCACCCTTCCCTCCCCCTTCGAGCACCACTTGCAGAGGCAATAAAGTCATTGTTACTTCACATTCATGCATTCTTTATTAATTCATCACACAACTAGGGGGATAATTGCCAAGGTACCCCGGGATGGGTGGGGGAGGAGGGAAGGAAAAGGACACACTGCAGTTTAAAACTTTAACTCTTATTGAAGGCCAGCCTTCTGATGCTCGGGCAACCATCTGGAGTGGAGTGACTGGGTGGATGGAGGCTCCCCTCACTGTGTTCTTGGGCGTCTGGGTGAGGAGGCAATGGGACTCGGGGAGGAGGGCTGTTGGTTACACAGGGGCCGTAGCGGCGGTCTCTGCTCCTGCTGCCTTTCCTGCACTCAACCATATGCTGGAGCATAACAGTTTGATGCACGCATCAGAATGCACGCATTCTGCTGTGCTCTTTCAGAGTGGGAGGACATCTGGAGCTCCGTGAACATGTCATCCCGAGTCCGCCGTTTTCTCCTTCTAATCTTCACTAGCCTCTGCGAAGGAGAAACATTTGCAGCTGGTGGAGGAGAAGGGAGAGGTGGTTAAAAAAGACACATTTTAGAGAACAATGGGTACACTCTTTCACGTTAAATTTTGCTGTTCATATTACACAGCACATGTGCTTTCGTTACAAGGTTGCATTTTTCCTCTTATATTGAGGGCCTGCCGGTTTGGTGTGAGAGATCACTCACACAGTGCCAGGCAACAGATTTCGGCTTGCAGGCAGCCATGGTTAGCCACAGTCTTTTGGCTTTTATAACCTTCTTAACATGAGGGAATGGTTTCAAACAGTAGCGCCCTCATTTCCCATACCAAGCACCCGTTGGGTTGGCCATTTAAAATGGGTTTGCAATGTAAAAGGAGGGGCTGCGGTTTCCTGGTTAACATGCAGCACAAACCCAACTAACCCCCCTCCACGCCACACCCAATTCTCTGGGATGATCACTTCACCCCTCCCCGCCACCGCGTGGCTAACAGCGGGGAACATTTCTGTTCAGCAGAGCGGGAAGGGGCACCTCTGAATGTCCCCTTAATAAAATTGCCCCATTTCAACCAGGTGACCGTGAATGATATGATATCACTCTCCTGAGGATAACAAAGAGCGATAAGAAATGGATGTTGTCTGCATGCCAGCAAACACCGGGACCATATGCTGCCATGCTTTGTTATGCAATGATTCCAGACTACTGGAGTACTGTCATGGATGGATATAAACTGTTCAGGAAGGACAGGCAGGGCAGAAAAGGTGGGGGAGTTGCGTTATATGTAAGAGAGGAGTATGACTGCTCAGAGCTCCGGTATGATACTGCAGAAAAACCTGAGAGTCTCTGGATAAAGTTGAGAAGTGTGAGCAACAAGGGTGATGTCGTGGTTGGAGTCTGCTATAGACCACCAGACCAGGGGGATGAGGTGGACGAGGCTTTCTTCTGGCAACTAGCAGAAGTTGCTAGATCACAGGCCCTGGTTCTCATGGGAGACTTTAATCACCCTGATATCTGCTGGGAGAGCAATACAGCGGTGCACAGGCAATCCAGGAAATTTTTGGAAAGTGTAGGGGACAATTTCCTGGTGCAAGTGCTGGAGGAACCAACTAGGGGCAAAGCTTTTCTTGACCTGCTGCTCACAAACAGGGAAGAACTAGTAGGGGAAGCAAAAGTGGATGGGAACCTGGGAGGCAGTGACCATGAGATGGTCGAGTTCAGGATCCTGACACAAGGAAGAAAGGAGAGCAGCAGAATACGGACCCTGGACTTCAGAAAAGCAGACTTTGACTCCCTCAGGGAACAGATGGGCAGGATCCCCTGGGAGAATAACATGAAGGGCAAAGGGGTCCAGGAGAGCTGGCTGTATTTTAAAGAATCCTTATTGAGGTTGCAGGAACAAACCATCCCGATGTGTAGAAAGAATAGTAAATATGGCAGGCGACCAGCTTGGCTAAACAGTGAAATCCTTGCTGATCTTAAACGCAAAAAAGAGGCTTATAAGGAGTGGAAGATTGGACAAATGACCAGGGAGGAGTATAAAAATATTGCTCAGGCGTGCAGGAGTGAAATCAGGAAGGCCAAATCACACTTGGAGTTGCAGTTAGCAAGAGATGTTAAGAGTAACAAGAAGGGTTTCTTCAGGTATGTTAGCAACAAGAAGAAAATCAAGGAAAGTGTGGGCCCCTTACTGAATGAGGGAGGCAACCTAGTGACCCAGGATGTGGAAAAAGCTAATGTACTCAATGATTTTTTTGCCTCTGTCTTCACGCACAAGGTCAGCTCCCAGATTGCTGCACTGGGCAGTACAGCATGGGGAGAAGGTGACCAACCCTCTGTGGAGAAAGAAGTGGTTCGGGACTATTTAGAAAAACTGGACGTGCACAAGTCCATGGGGCCGGATGCGCTGCATCCGAGGGTGCTAAAGGAGTTGGCGGGTGAGATTGCAGAGCCATTAGCCATTATTTTTGAAAACTCATGGCGATCGGGGGAGGTCCCAGATGACTGGAAAAAGGCTAATGTAGTGCCCATCTTTAAAAAAGGGAAGAAGGAGGATCCGGGGAACTACAGGCCAGTCAGCCTCACCTCAGTACCTGGAAAAATCATGGAGCAGGTCCTCAAGGAATCAATTATGAAACATTTAGAGGAGAGGAAAGTGATCAGGAACAGTCAGCATGGATTCACGAAGGGGAAGTCGTGCCTGACTAACCTAATTGCCTTCTATGATGAGATAACTGGCTCTGTGGATGAGGGGAAAGCAGTGGATGTGTTATTTCTTGACTTTAGCAAAGCTTTTGATACTGTCTCCCACAGTATTCTTGCCACCAAGTTAAAGAAGTATGGGCTGGATGAATGGACTGTAAGGTGGATAGAAAGCTGGCTAGATCGTCGGGCTCAACGGGTAGTGATCAATGGCTCCATGTCTAGTTGGCAGCCGGTTTCAAGTGGAGTGCCCCAAGGGTCGGTCCTGGGGCCGGTTTTGTTTAATATCTTTATTAATGATCTGGAGGATGGTGTGGACTGCACTCTCAGCAAGTTTGCAGATGACACTAAACTAGGAGGCGTGGTAGATACACTAGAGGGTAGGGATCGGATACAGAGGGACCTAGACAAATTAGAGGATTGGGCAGAAAAAAACCTGATGAGGTTCAACAAGGACAAGTGCAGAGTCCTGCACTTAGGACGGAAGAATCCCATGCACTGCTACAGACTAGGGACCGAATGGCTAGGTAGCAGTTCTGCTGAAAAGGACCTAGGGGTCACAGTGGACGAGAAGCTGGATATGAGTCAACAGTGTGCTCTTGTTGCCAAGAAGGCTAACGGCATTTTGGGCTGTATAAGTAGGGGCATTGCCAGCAGATCGAGGAACGTGATCGTTCCCCTTTATTCGACATTGGTGAGGCCTCATCTGGAATACTGTGTCCAGTTTTGGTCCCCACACTACAAGAAGGATGTGGAAAAATTGGAAAGAGTCCAGCGGAGGGCAACAAAAATGATTAGGGGTCTGGAGCACATGACTTATGAGGAGAGGCTGAGAGAACTGGGATTGTTTAGTCTCCAGAAGAGAAGAATGAGGGGGGATTTGATAGCAGCCTTCAACTACCTGAAGGGGGGTTCCAAAGAGGATGGAGCTCGGCTGTTCTCAGTGGTGGCAGATGACAGAACAAGGAGCAATGGTCTCAAGTTGCAGTGGGGGAGGTCCAGGTTGGATATCAGGAAAAACTATTTCACTAGGAGGGTGGTGAAACACTGGAATGCGTTACCTAGGGAGGTGGTGGAGTCTCCTTCCTTGGAGGTTTTTAAGGCCCGGCTTGACAAAGCCCTGGCTGGGATGATTTAGCTGGGAATTGGTCCTGCTTTGAGCAGGGGGTTGGACTAGATGACCTCTTGAGGTCCCTTCCAACTCTGATATTCTATGATTCTATGATTCTATGATTCTACTTGCTACTGGCCTGGCGTGGTAAAGTGTCCTACCATGGCAGACGGGATAAGGCAGCCTCCCCAGAAACCTTTTGCAAAGGCTTTGGGAGTACATGAAGGAGAGCTTTCTGGAGATGTCCCTGGAGGATTTCCGCTCCATCCCCATACACGTTAACAGACTTTTCCAGTAGCTGTACTGGCCGCGATTGCCAGGGCAAATTAATCATTAATCATTAAACACGCTTGCTTTTAAACCATGTGTAATATTTACAAAGGTACACTCACCAGAGGTCCCCTGTGTGCCCTCAGGGTCTGGGAGCATGCCTTGGGTGAGTTCGGGGGTTACTGGCTCCAGGTCCAGGGTGATAAACATATCCTGGCTGTTGGGGAAACCGGTTTCTCCGCTTCCTTGCTGCTGTGAGCTATCTACATTATCTTCATCCTTATCTTCCTCGTACCCCGAACCCGCTTCCCTGTGTGTTTCTCCAGTGACGGAGTCATAGCACACGGTTGGGGTAGTGGTGGCTGCACCCCCTAGCATGGCATGCAGCTCCGCGTAGAAGTGGCATGTTTGCGGCTCTGCCCCGGACCTTCCGTTTGCCTCTCTGGCTTTGTGGTAGGCTTGCCTTAGCTCCTTAATTTTCATGCAGCACTGCTGTGCGTCCCTGTTATGGCCTCTGTCCTTCATGGCCTTGGAGACCTTTTCTAATATTTTGCTATTTCGTTTACTGCTACGGAGTTCAGCTATCACTGATTCATCTCCCCATATGGCGAGCAGATCCCATACCTCCCGTTCGGTCCATGATGGAGCTCTTTTGCGATCCTGGGAGTCCATCATGGTTACCTGTGCTGATGAGCTCTGCGTGGTCACCTGTGCTCTCCACGCTGGGCAAACAGGAAATGAAATTCAAACGTTCGCAGGGCTTTTCCTGTCTACCTGGTCAGTGCATCTGAGTTGAGAGTGCTGTCTAGAGCAGTCACAATGAAGCACTGTGGGATAGCTCCCAGAGGCTAATAACGTTGAACTCCATCCACACTACCCCAATTCCGACCCGCTAAGGCCGATTATATTGCTAATCCCCTCGTCGGAGGTGGAGTAAAGAAACCGGTTTAAAGGGCCCTTTAAGTCGAAAGAAAGGGCTTCGTCGTGTGAACGTGTCCAGGCTTAATTCGATTTAATGCTGCTAAAGTCGACCTAAACTCGTAGTGTAGACCAGGCCTGTGACACCTGTTTAAGATGGCTGGTCAAGGACACTCAGAAGTGAGCAGTGCATTTGTTCCCGGCATGTATCAACTTGATGTTCAGGAGCCCAAGGTTAAGCTCAAACCTGGATCTCCCAGTGCAGCTGTAGCAGACATTTTTAAAACCAGAATGCTTCCCTATGCATTTGTTAGTTCCAATCCGTTGGCACTTAACTGATGCTCAAAGGAGTCTTGTGAGTGCTATTACCTGATTCAAGGTGACTGACTCAGAAGACATATCTCTTATTGCAGTCTCAGTTGGACAGGGGATGTGGTGTTTCTGCTTTACCAAGTTCAGCTGAAGTGGGGAGACACTGTCTCGCTAGTGATGTTTTCCAAGACATAGTCATGCAAATCCAATAAGATATTGTAAAATATTAACAAGGAACTCTACCCTACAACATCCTTGATCAAAGCTTTGGGAGAATGAATAACATGATTTTATTTCACAGCAGGAGAATCATGGTTTGTAGCTGTCACTTCCCTATTGAAACTGCACAAGCTATGAGAATTGCTCAATGTATGAAATGCATCCCACCTCTGATTCAGAAATGTTAGAACCATGAATAGCCTTTGCTCCATAGTCCCTATATTCCTATTTGTGAGGTTAGAGGTATTGAAATAAAAGCTTTTCCAAATGCTTTCAGGCGGGTAGCTATGGATGAGCCAACCTGTCCATATCTGGATATCTTAGTACATTGCTTGTAAATAATCAGACATTACTTTGAGGGGGCCACCGTATTTTTGCATTGATCCTGAAAATGCTGCCTTCAATACAGTGATTTTTTTTCAAATCATCATTGGGCAGTGTTTTGACGTTGCTAAGCATAGTAACATACTCAGCTTATTGTTTGACTGTGTTCTTTATATGATGTATATTGGTTGATAGCTAAACACACTGAACTGCATCTCTGGATAAGTTTGCTTTTCTTCTGTTAATGTATGCTGCAGAAAAATGGCCGGGAGATGCTTTGCAGACACAGAAGTTGATCTGACTTCTGTCCTGGTGCCTGTGGCATTATGTTATATAATAAGGATAAGTGAAATCACCGTCATTGAGAAGCCTGTTGACCTGTGGCTTACTATGGTGTGAGCTTCCTAAACCTGACATTCGTCTATAAATGGTGTTTCTTGAATGCCGTAATCTGGATTTATCCACATAAATTATGTATTAATGGCACAAATGGTTACTAATATATGGAGATAGATCTATCTCATAGAGCTGGCAGGGACCCTGAAAGGTCATCGAGTCCAGTTCCCTGCCGTCACTAGCAGGACCAAGTACTGATTTTGCCCCAGATGGCCCCCTCTAGGACTGAACTCACAACGCTGGGTTTAGCAGGCCAATGCTCAAACCACTGAGCTATCCCTTTTTTTTTTTTTTTTTTTTTTTAGTTTTTTAAATAGGTTTTGTGTAGCCTTACCAAGACTTGGCTCTATGGATCCTATATCCTGAGGTGTTGACTTTGAAGTGGTTATTTCAAATCTGACTTTGCGTTAACGGTGGAGATGGTGCAAACTTCTTCAGCAGCAACTTCATCTTCACATTAGAAGTAGGGAAACTTTGCTGTGTACAAGGGACTTGAAAAGCCAAGGTTTTCAAAGGTTACTGGTTTTTGTGTTCTCAACTTGAGATACCTCAAAGGGGTCTGATTTTTTTTTAGGGGGCCTATTGCTCAATAACAAAAAAATACAAGGCTTCCAAAATCACTAATCACATTTCAAAGGCCTAGTTGCCTTTGTACAACAGGCAACTTTCAAAGGCCTTAGTTGCCTGTTGTACAATCCCATTGCTAATTGTTATTAGGGTTACCTTACACTGCATCCTGTGTTTGTCAAGCCGACTACAGGGATGTGGAATTTTGTTTTCCATGTGATGTTTTGAGCAACCTTTTCCTTTACCACATCTAATAGAAACTGTCCTTATTAGTAGAATTGCAAAACTTTGAACAGAATCTGGATTTAGAATCGCATCAAAGTGTTTCAACGGATAGGACCAGCTGCAAAATTTGGTCCTGGATTCAAATTAAAAAACACAACACACACCCAAACTTTGGGTCTAGGACTTTGGTTCATCCCTTCCAGAGAAAGAATCAAGATAGGAAGGGTGTGATGTGAAAAAAGGATGGGGATGGATTCTTCATCAGTGGACATTTTTTAAAATCAAGATTGGATGTTTTTCTAAAAGATCTGCTCTAGGATTTATTCTGGGGAAGTTCTATGGCCCATGTTAGACAGGATGTCAGACAAAATGATCACAATGGTCCCATCTGGCCTTGGAACCCATATCATTTTGACTTTAATATTATACTATATTTATAATATAAAAGTCTAAATATTTTGATATTGGCACATATGAGGCTTATGCCCTCAGAACTTTGGCTTGGTCAGGTCTAAATGTACTATATAGTAAATATTTCTGAATGTTGAATGAAAAGGAAAAGTATAAAGAAGTTTCATCATTGAATTATAAATTCTAACTGGAAAAAGAGTAAACCATAGGAAAAACTGGTAGAGAACACTCTGTTGCAGAAATGAGACTATAATGCTCTTCGATAACAATATAGCTCTTGTCGTTGACAGATTATAGTCAATTATTTCAACCCTTTTAAGTAATTTAATTCCCCAAAGCTGCACCACCTCAGTCTGTAATCAATTCTTCTAGCCCAATAATTGGAGGTCAAATTATCGCAAAGTGACAGCAACGGACACAGCTGAAAAATAAGATGCTGCCTTTTACACACTCCTCGCTGGACTGGATACAGTACAGTACCTCGTCTTCGCTAGCATTACACAAATGGATTGGATAAGTGTTTTCAGAAATGATTTGGAGCAGCAGGAACATTCCATTCAGTTGCAGACAGGTGAAATGCACTGGTTTAAGAGGAGGAACGATGGTCTAGCAGATAGGGCACTGGACTAGAACTTCAGAGACCTACATTCAACTCAACCACAGATTTCCTCTGTGATCTTGGGCAAGTGACATGTCAACAATATTTTGACTTTTAAAACTTTTTTACAAAATGGGAAATGTATTGACACTCTTATTGAAAAGTTCCCCCAGTTTTGGCCGACTAGAGAGCTTGATGAAATGTCCCAAATTTAAAAATTGGGGAAAAAATTCAAACTCAAATTAAGAAATAAACAAAAGGAAAAAAATTAGAAAATTCCCCCCGGCCCAGTTTTTCAACCAGCTCTTGTTTGAACCGTGCCACAAGTCTGAATCTGAGTTGTAACATCATAAGAAAAGTACCCAATGATATGGCCCAAATGGCAAGAAACCACAGTTTTTTTCCCCCCATGAACTTGATGCAAACACTACAAGTTGTGGTGTTTTGCTCAGAACTAGGCTCGGATTTGCTTGATATTTGGCTGGGCTTTAGGCCTATGTATACGTCACACAGTTTTATCTGTGCATAGTTGCTGTCTGCCAACACCTGTCCCTGTTTATTAAATTGCTTCTCACAAAATCTACTGACATATCCTCAATAGAACCAGATCTCTCAGCCAGATTTATTCTATTCAGTCTATTCCTTGCTCCTCTTTCCAATTAGAGTTAATGGAACATCTTGAAGTTTAACTCTGTATTTCCCATAGCCCCTTTATACGGAAGTTGATGTTGGATTGAATTGAGATACACTTACTCAGCAGATGGGTCTCACAAATCTATATTAAGGCAAAACACTCAGCAAGTAATGATCAGTTACTCATGAGTGGGAAACGCATTAAGACTATCTCATCACAGTTGCCTCCGGCACTGGCCAATACAGCTTCAACCTCGCTCTGTTATGCAAACTTATTTATAATTTTTTTGTTATCTTTTTACTCATGTATTAGTCTCTCATTTCCATGTTAACCCTCCTCCCTGTCAGCATAGGTTTCCTGTTAGTTCAGACTGGTCTTTTCAAGCTTCTTTGTTACTTTATCTTTTCTTTTTCTCACAGGCATAATTATTTTGCAATTTCTTACACATGCACACTTCTACTTATCCTGTTAAACACCATCAGAACAAACTCTTAACATTAACAGCAGGATTCAATATGACTTTGCTCCCATCAGACTGAATTTTTGGTGTTTAAATGTTTACATGATACGGGGTTAAATTTATCCTGCGGCAGTGGGGTCTGGCCTCAGTGTAGTTCCATCAAGGATTAATTTGTCCCATGATGTCTCCATTTCTGTCTATTGCACTTTATTATTTCAATTAATAAAAAGCACCTGAAATTGTAGGTGTCTTACATGCCTTATAGTATGGACAGCTGCTCTATGGGATCAATATCTAGAAAAGGAACTCCATGTGAAAATCCTCCCTTGCGATGTCTGAGGGAAAAATTGTGACAACTACTAAGCCTTGCAGCAGGTCCTTAAGAACAACAAATCCAGTCTCCATCAAGCCACAGGGGGAAGAGAGTTCCAGAGTTGAGGGTCCTGCATTGAAAATGTACTGCTATAGCTTCCTCCCTTTTTAAACCAAGGTGTGGTAATATCAAACAATCCCCCCTCCTCCCCCAAATCTGGTCTGGGAAACTAATTGCATAAGCCCTAAAGGATAGGATTGCTGCTTCCTCTCAAGTATTCATGTTCAGCAGGAAAGGTTGGCTTAATGGTGATGACTGAGGGAAGCTGAGGTGTGAGGGGGAATGTCCCAGGGTGGCTTTGGCTCTTTAAGAGGGAAGAGGCCAGTACATCTGTGACAGGCATTGGGCTACAAGAGAAGGCACCTGTGCCCCAAGTGGGCCACCTGGGTGAATGATGCCTAAGAGTCAGTTAGGACAGGGAGAAATGTGGGGGCTCTCACTGCCTGTTCTCTGGGAGTAGGGAGACAGGCCTAGGTAGTGGGAGCAGGAGTAGCAGGACGTTCCCTGGGAGATGTTGTCAGAGTCCTCTGGGACGTGAGCAGTGGGAACAGGGATCTCCTCCTGGAGACTCTGGGAGGTGGTGCTCAATTAACTGACCCTGGGAGAATTCTGCAATAGGCACTGATGCAGGAGGGAGAGAGAGAGAGGAAAAGGGGAAAATCTGCTGGGAGCTGTAACCCAGGGTGGCTGAGGAACTGTCTGTGGGTTTTTTGTTCATATTGGAGAAATGAAACTGCCTGGAAAGGAGACTCTGGATGTGGCAGGGACTCCTTTGTGGGCTGGTGACATGCCAGCACCCTACAGGATGTATCCCCCATCGCCATTCAAAATAAAATCCCAGGCTCTTGTCCTCTGGATGAAAATACTGCATATATATTCATGAACACCTTCAACAGGCTGGGAAAGAGCTAATTCCCTCAGGCGACCAGCAGGAGGCACTGCAGGGGTGAGTCCCGCATGGTTACACGCACTTACAAAAAGTGTGTGGAAATAAGGTGAAATGCAAAAATAGCTGTGCTTAGGGGAAAATATTGGCTCATTTAAATAGTCTATTTTTGAGTAAATATACATTTGAGTTTAATGTAAAACTCTCCCAAAAAGCTATAGAAAGAGCATATTTACAATTAGATGCAGAGGTGGAGGGCTCTCCATAGGTCCGGTTGCAACCAGCTTCCATTATGAAGCCCTATTTTAGCCCCACTTCATAAATTGGGCTTGGAAAAATTGATCTGGACTGAAAAGTGCCTTATTGTAAAGACAAAGAAAAATGTTTCTGTAAAGTTTTGCACCATATAAAATTCTAGCACACTGACACTGTAGTCATGAAGGAGGCAAGTAAGGGTTTATTTGTCTCCACAATAATGTCTGCTATGGTTAAGTTTTAACTGATGGATTTGAGTAGCGGAAGCTGTTTTCAATCTGTGTCTGATAGGAGTTTCTCCCATTCTTGAAAATCTGTCATGTTACTATGCAGACAAAATCAAAGAGAGAGAGAGAGAGAGAGAGAGACAGAAGTGTCTGCTTCTGTGAGTGCAATGCAATAATCAAGAGGGAGAGAGAAGTCATCTCTGTTTGAGTTTAGGCCACCTTTGTTCACTGTGATATGTTGGGATATTTTATGTCACAACCTGTACTCTAGAAATGTGCCTTCTGGCTGGTGAAGGCTGGAGGAGAAGAAATGGGTCTGGTGCTGGTGGAGATTATTAGTGCCTCCTTTAAAAAAGACAGGTTGACAGCTTAAAGAAGCTGCTGTTTGGCCATCATTTTAAACAAAAAAACAAAAATCATGACACTAACAGTCTGGACAATGACCGTTCAGCCTCTAATTTTCCAGTCTTGGTTAGGATTATCCAAAAGATTATTGGTGAGACTACTCTCAAATTGTTAATCTAAGTGCAGATCTGGGAGTGTCACAGACACTATATTGTTTGCACCGTGTGTGATGTCCGTGTGCTGGACCAGGTGTCTACTATGCTGATACTGTTCGGTCTATCACCTGCCACTGATAATGAGATGTTGTTGACTCACAAAAAAAATCTAATGGGAGCAGACAGGGATTCCCTTCAGTGGCTCCTGTCTCTTGGCAGGATCTCAGAGGGAAGTTGCTCTGAAGGTTTTCTCATGTAAGGTTTGAAAGGGCTCTGTGTTGGTTCGCATTCTCTGGTTCACCATGTGTACAATGGAGCTGGTTGGGGTGGAAAATGGTACATAGGGTTCATGGAAAAATTGGGAACAACTTTTAAAAAATATTTTCCTAATTTTTCAATGAAAACATCAAATGAGGGGTTTCCCCATCCCTCTTTTCTCCCTCTTCCCAGCCCCTGTTTCAAGAAGCAAAAGGGCGGTTGAGGAAGGGTGGAGATTTTTTTTTTTTAATTTTTTTTTTGTGTGTGTCAAAGAATTCATTCTTCACCACGAAAGAATTTTGAATGAAAATTTTTCATCAGCATTGGTATATGGGGACTGTTGAGAGGCATGAATTTTAGCGTTTCAAGTAGGGTGATGACACCCAACTTCTGTGGGCCAGATTCAGTGCTGTGCCTTCAAGTGGTACAACATAGAAGCAGTGCTACCAACTCTTTTGTGTTTTTTGGCAAGTCTCACGATATTTGGTATTTTTCTTAAAGCCTCAGCTCCTTGATTCAAGTGATTACATGAAAATTTGCAAGTAAACTTGTTTTCATGCATTTCTAGGCAACCACCATGACCAGATGATCTGAATGCATCATAAAGGCTCAAAAACCAAAAGGCAAACAAAAAATACTTTAATTTTTTTTTTATGATTTTAAGCTAATCTTGTGCTTTTTGGGGCCCGACCCATGATTTTTAAGCAGTGGAGTTGATGGTATTATGAAAGGTGCAGACCATGGGAAACGGTGCACAGCTGACTTTAAGCCACGTTTCCCCCTTCCCGATTCTGGGCTGCTGCAGAGTTGAAATAGCATGAGGCGTAATTTAGGCAGCCCTTCAGTGCTGTCTGTGATGCAAGATGTAATGGCTGTAGTGGTGCACACTATGGCTCTGCTCTCTCTTGTCCCTAGCCCCACCCTGACTGCAGAGCTTGCAGAGGGAGGCCACTGTAGGCCTATTTATGGTGTCCCAAAGCAGTGCCTCTGCTGGGAGAGTTCGTGCTGGCTCCTTGCAGGTTGCTTATAGTCCTTCGATGTAGCCAAAGCAGCATCATAGATCTGGGGTGGAAGTCTGTATCTCGTCCAACCCAACCAATGCTGTGGAATGCCTTACCCAGTGGGTAAGTGTTTGAAAGAGACTGAAGCATGGATGCCTCTGGGTTTGGATAGCATCTAACACAAAGGGGCCCTGATTCTAATTGGGGCCTCTGAGTGTTACTGTAAAACAACCCAATACTAATGTTACAATTGTATGTTCGTGAGAATAATGTCGAATATTAGTTCAATGGGACAGTTCACTTGACTGAAATTACTCCCTTGCATTAGTGTTCACCTCATCCAGTCTTAAGATTGCAATATAATTGTAGTACTTTACCAAAAATATTCTGTCAATTGATAAATATAATTACTGATTGATTATTAACTGTTTTCATTGTTCAAAGCAACAGGGGGTCCTGTGGCACCTTTAAGACTAACAGATAAAGGTGCCACAGGACCCTCTGTTGCTTTTTACAGATCCAGACTAACACGGCTACCCCTCTGATACTTGTTTCCATTGTTGTAGCTGTGTTTAGTCCCAGGATCTGAGAATGATAAGATGATGCGGTAATATCTTTCATTGGATCAACTTCTGTTGGTGAAGATATCTGTGTAGATCAAAAGCTGCTCTGTTTCACCAACAGAAGTTGATCCAATGAAAAATATTACTTCATGGACCTCGTCTCCCTAATTAACTGATTATTTTCCATGTAACTGTACCCACTAAAAGAAAATATTTTAAGATTGAAATCCAAATATCTGTTATTTTGAAATCCATGGGTCAGAGAGAAGCTGGCTGAGCTGAGGTGAAATATGCATTTCTTTAGACTTGATAAAAGTACTGGGTTTCTATTTGTTGTGCAGGCAGCGTAAATGTTATGATATTCTGAACTACTCTTGTTATTTCTCTGTCTTTAAGTGCATGGGTTCTGTAAATGTTACTTAGCAACCTTAACTGCTTTTGGAAACAAAAGGTTTTCTTAATTTTGGAACTATATAGTCAGTATAAACATGAATGCTATGTTTTCCATAAACACAGAGCAAAACATGTTTCTCAGGTCAGATGACTTATTTTCGAATAAAGAAAACAGAGCGAGAAAAATTCTCCATGAACAAAAAAGATCACAGAACCTTAAAAATCTGAAACAAAACATGGGCTGTTGTATTGAAAGATGCAGCACATCAGGCAAAAATCTTTCTGTTGCATAACTACATGTCACAGTGAACTCTTCTGTTCACAAGGAAAAGAAAAGTACAGATGCACTTAATACATAATAACTGATTGGGAATTTCTGACAATGTTTTTCCATCAGAAAATGCTGATTAGTCAAAATCAAAAGGTTTCATGGAAATGTATCAGTTCCAATTAAACTTTAATCTGGGAGGTTTCTCCGGTCCAGAATGGAAATGTTAAAACCAGAGATTTCCCTCCCACACTAGACTATTCCTGTGTTTAGGACAGTTGAATCTGGGCATCCCACATCTCAGATGAGAGCCCTAACTGTCAGACAATTGGCTGTTCTGGGGTGTGGCTTTCTATCTTAGTCACTTTTTCTCTCTCTCCCCCCCTCCCCAATGAAGGTCACATTTTGTTGCAATGTGGAATGAAAACCAATTTCAAATGTTTTCTGGCCAGCCATATATATAACATAGCACGCCTCTCTCAGTTATGAATAATTGAAAAATCTCCAGGCTCAAAACTTGTTTTTTTAGGGGGGGGGATTCAGAATTGCCTGTATCCACTCCCCATAGGTGTAGCTTAAGTCTCCCCCTTTTTCTCTAGTCCAGTGGGCAGAACCCAGCTCAATAAGTTTACGTTCATGAGGGTTGCACAAAAGATACATTTTGGCCCGCAGTGTCCAAGAATAAGTTCATGGGATTGCTGCAGCTGATCAACATCTAAATTGGAAATGCTCTGAGTCGTACTGGCACAAGTTGCCAGGGCAGAATCAATTTAGGGCTTCAGAGATTAAAAGCTACCACTGACCTTAATGGAACTGTGTATACAGTTAAGTGTATGTACAAGTCTTTGCAGGATCATGGTCCTGAATACCAACAAGAAGCCAGAGCAGACTACAGAACGCAGGAGTAATGGGCTTTTGGTGTGAGGCACCCTTCAATCAGTGGGCAGCTATACTCTGTTTTGCATTATATTCCTGGGTGATGTCAAGATGTAGCCTCAGTGCATTACAGAAATTAATCTCCTCCAGTAGCAAAGGATAGATGCCTCAAAGTCCATATGGGAAAGAACAGATCATACCCTTCCCACCAGTTGCTGCTGGAAAATTGTAGCTTTGGTCACAGCTACTCCCACTGAAGTTTGAATAGACAAGAGTGATTAAATTAACACTCACCTGTTTTAAAAGAGTGGGTCAGATGTCAAGGAGGGGTATTTAACCACTGTAGTTGCCAGACCCTGAGTTTACCCTCATTCTAGTCCAGCAGCATCTTTTCTCATGTATATATGAGGAGGGGTTTGAATAGAAGATGGAGATGCTGACTGTGGAGGCTGTTGTTTTGTAGGGCAATTTGGGGGTGGGATTTTGCCCTGTCTAATGCAGTTATGGATAACGAGAACATTTCCACATATGTCTACTCCTTTTCTGAATCCTACTGAGCTTGTGGATTCAGTGACATCTGGTACAAAGTGAAGTCCAAAGGTTAATTATGTATTACACAATATTTTCTTATCACATCTTTGTCTGTCCTCTTGTTCTTGTATCGTCCTTAGACCATTCATTATTTATCTATCAAATCCCTGCTTATTTGTTTTTTGTCTATAAATGGTTCTAAGCTATCCAGCATCTCCTCCTAAGGAGGTCTGTCTTTGCCCATCTCCGAACCGATTCAGTTTCTGCCAAATCCCTTTAAAGATATGGTGAGCACATCTAAACACAATGTTCCAAGTGAGGTGCACCGTTGATTTATATGAAGACACTATACAATGACTGATTTATATAATGACTTCCAGTGTTGCTTTCTGTCCCATTCTTTATGCACCTTATTCTTTTGTTTTGCTTATTTGCCCACTGCTGATTTTTTAATAGAAGGTTTCTTTGAGATCCCCAGTGACACACAATTATTTTTTTTCTGAATGGTTATGGTTTAGTTTACAACCCAACCATGTGTGAATAGTTCAAATCCCTCCTTCCACTCTGCATTACCCAACATTTGTCATCAGTTGAACTTCACCTGCCATCAAGCTCCCCATTCATCCTCGTTTTGCTAGGTTCCTCTGAAGTTCCTCAGGGTCTTCTAATTCTGACTAACCTAAATATTTGTCATCTCTTCATTTTGCCACTGTACTGTTCATTCTCTTTCCTGAATAATAAACAAATATTACCAATCCTAGTACAGAAGCTTGGAGTGCTCCAAAGGTAACTGTTGATATAATACTTGGACTTCTGTAAAACATTTGACTTAGGCCTGGGTGACATTCTGATTTTTTTTTTAAATTAATTCTATACAAAATCAATGTAGCTAATGTTAAACTGATTAAAAATGGTTTAACTGATCAAAGTAATTCTAAGAGGAAATAGTCATCCTAAAGGTATGTTTCTAGTGGGATCCTGCAGGGATCTGTTCTTGGCCAAATTCTATTCAAATATCTTTATTGGTGGTCTGGAAGAAAAAAAAATATAAAATGCCAGTTTCCAGATGACAAAAAAATTGGTAGAATAGTAAGTAATGATGGGTTCACACAAGTTATAAAGACCCAGCTGGATTGCTTGGTAAAATAAGCTCATTTGAACAACATGTATGATATATTTAGCTGGGTTAAAATGCATCTAGGAATAAAGAATGTAGGCCATTTATAGTAGAAAAGTCCAGAGTCTCCTGAAAAGAAGACTCTGAAAAAGGAGTTAGGTGTCATGGTAGATATCCAGCTGACTCTGAGCTCCCACTGCACAGCTGCAGCTAAGAAGGCAACTCCAATTGCTGGATGTGTAAGCAGAGAAATATCAAATAGGAGTAGAAGTGGTGTTACTTCTGAATATTGCATTAGCGAGATCAGCTTGTGTCCTGTTCTCATGTTTACACTTCAAAACAAAATGTTGAAAAATTAGAAAGGTCAGAAAACAGCTACAACAACGATTTGAGGTCTGAAAGACATGCTTATAGCGATAGACTAAAAAAGCTTGATCTATTTGGTTTATTGAAGACCAGTTTAAGAGGTGATGGTCTCTGTCCACAACAACCTACATGGAGAAGAGATTTGTGATGATAGACAGCTCTTTAATTAGCAGAAAAAGGCATGATGAGATGCAGTGGTTGGAAGCTGAAGTTAGACAAACTGACACTAGAAATAAGGAACAAATTGTTAACAGCAAGATTATTAAATATTGGAACAATTTATCTAGGGACATCATGGATTCTCCATCTCTTTAAATCTTTTGGAAAGATATTCAGTCTTGATTTAAAGATTGATCTGTAGCTCAAACAGAAATTATGGGCTTTACATCACCCAGAAATGTCTGCATTTTCTGGCCAGTATTATACATGAGGTCAGACTATGATATTGATGGTCCCTTTTGGCCTTTAAAAAAAAAAAATCATTGCTAGCTAGAACTGAGCAAAACTTAGAATTTCTGTCCCGTGGGAAACTGACAATTCAACATGTTCTTTCATTGCAATTTCAGGTGAAAAATTGAAATTCTTCTCAAAACCAAAATTCTGAAAAACTTCAGCTCAGAAATGTCTCCATGTTTTGTTTTGACATTTTCAATCAAAATGAAACATTTGGATATTACCAAAAAAAAAAAAAAAAAAAAAAAAAATCAGTTTATTGAAATGACCTGAAATGCTTTTAATGTTGAAAAACCTCAAACCAACTGCATTGTCCCATTGTTATTTCCTACAGGAGTGGTCTGCTGCCCCCATTTGCCCATAGTCTGGCCAGGGAACCTGGTCAATATCTCCCATGAGGCACCCAGAATCATGTGATTCCCATGATATACATGCGGGGTTTGGTCAGAGGTAAATCCACATTGCATTGTGTGAGATGCATTCTCCCAGTAGCTCTATCCATAGGAGAGAATGGGGCCCTGATCTGCAATTCCAATAAGGCAATGCACTGATAAATAAAATAAAATATAAAAACTGCATTTCCCTAACTGATTTGAAACAAAGTTTGAGATCAGTTCAACAACAACAAAAATTGATTTGTCAAGCAACTCAAAACAAAGTACTTCACTTATTTTTCTTACAGAATTTTTTTGGGGAAAGTCTATATTTCCCCAGAGCAAGTGTTAATTTTGCAAAAATGAAATTTTCTGTCAAAGTTATTCTGATGGAAAATTTATGACCAACTCTACTGCTAACCTTTGGTAACACTGAAAATTGCCCATTTATTCTTTGTTTTTGGTCTTTTAGTCAGTTTCCATGACACTATTTTACCTTTTACCCCAAGACAACTTTTTTGTGATTAACTTTTTATTAAACAAAAATACAAAAAGGTAAATTACTCAGTTTGTATGTTACCAAATACTATACATTTCACAGGGCTGCCAATAAAATTATGCAACTTTATAACTTGTCATAGCTGCAAGACCTGACAATACAAAATCCGACAGTGTTACACAGACATAACATGTTAGGGTGGGGATAACACTGTTGGGGAGAATATACACAGGCAAAAAAGGGAAGGAGGAGACTAGGGGTGAGCTATCGCAGCATTCGATTTCCAAATGTATCAAGAAACAGGGTGGAAAATTCTCTGAATTTATATTTCTCTACATCAATAAGTGATTCTTTTGAGGCTAACTCAGAAAGGTCCAAATACTACTGCTCTATTCTGGGCACAAGTTTACTCAATTTTTCCAAAATCATACACTTGGAAATCCTTACGGCCTTCAAGAACCAAAGTCTTTGTGGTGGACCTAAACCCAGTGTACTAGGTATATAACCTAGGATGTAATTTTCAGCCGAAGTTTGATTGCTGAAGCTAAGCACTATTTTCACTTTTGCACAGCTGCTTGGGAGTCTGACAATCCCATAGCACATGCATCAGGGTTCCTTTTTCTTTACTACAATGCCAACATCCATCAGAGGACTAGGACTCCACCTTATACCACCTCTGTGGCATCCAATACATTTTGAATAGAATCTTTTGCTGTATTAGGCATAGCCTGAGATCTACAGAAGCATTTTTAACATTCCATAATATGCTCTGCCATTGGGGTTCTTTTAAGGGGCAAAGATTCCCAGTAGCTCTGGGGTCTCTGGCAGTCCTAGGGCAGCGAGACCAAATTGGTACATTAGCAAGTGTTTTAGTTATAAGTACTTCCACTCTGCTGAAGGTGACAGGTCACATCATTGCTTTAGTGTTAGAAAAGAGAGACAGCCCTCATTCTTGACTAATTGGGATATCCATATGATAACCTTGCTCAGCCAGTTCTTCCAAATTATAGGATTTTTCCCCTAGTTTGCAAGGCTGAATTACTCCAGATAGGTGTGTTTACGTGACCAAGAGGATGAAATTTAGCACCTCTTAGCTAGGAAAGCCTTTGTGCTGTTACCACTCTGACACCTCATTTTTCCCCACCATGCAAAAAGAGGGCTCAAAGAGACCCTCTGAGGGAATTGGATGCATTAATACCCATTCAGTTTCCACCCATGGTATGAAGGTGTTGTCAAGTATCATCTGTGACATGATAAAAGCATGTTTTTTTTATAGGTCTGGCAGTCCAAACTCCCCTTGGCTCTAGGGAGGTAGATTTTTTTTTTTAAGTGACAATCATGAATATTGACCAGGACCCCCACAGAAAAGCTCTGTTATTATTTTTTCTAAAATAAGATAGAGGGATATATTCAGGTAGGCTTCATAAAATATGAAGGACCCTAGGTACAATATAATTTTTCTTGTATTAAACCTTCCTGACAGGTTCAGGGAGTGAGGATGCCCTATATTTGTATCACTAGTTTTATATGACAGTGTACAGGATCCCAATTTGTCTTCACTAGTTTGTTAATGTTTCTTGATACTTTTACAGCTAAGTACTTAATTGCATCTGTTGCCCACTGACTACTTAGTTTCCTTAATAGCTTCTTGTAAGGGAGTTTGTCAAAGGCTTTTTGAAAGTCCCAAAATTATCTGCCATTTACAGGAAGATGTTTTAAAAGAATGAAGCACAGGAGATAAATTAGTTATCCAAAGTCAAACAGCAAGTCAATTACAGAGGGATACTTAGGAAAAGAACTCTGGAGTCCTAACTCCTAGTCTGCTGCTCTAAACACTAGACTTCACATCTCTATAGAAACATTAATTAAATAAATCAAACGTGGGTAAAAAATAAGAACCAAATGGGTGCTGAGTAAATAGACTCGTTAGTTCTTGCTGCTTCCAGTGACTGCAGGGATCAGCAGTCTCCAAGCTGATTTGGAACCCTCTTCCAGCTAACAAATCTGCTATTAATGAGGGACCCGCAGGTAGGTATATCATTAAAGTCAGATTAGGAGGAGTTAATGGTCCATGAGCTCTCAGTGTACTGCATATTGTATTATAGGGACGGAAATTGCAATCAGCAGCAAGAAGGAAGCATGGGATGTGACGGGAGCTGTAGGTGAGGAAATGAGATTGTAGTCAGGACACAGTGAAGAAAGCACAGCATAGCACAAGCAAAGAAGCAATGCAAACAAGGACAGATGCACAAGGAATTAAACAAATGAGATGCCTGGCTCATTGGTTAGTTACTTGACCATTATGTGAATAGTAGCAAATTGCATGAGACGTTCTGCTCATAGCGGTATGACAACCTTTCCATATGTGAACTGCACAACTGTCCCTGTACCCAGGGTTTGCACCAGACACCCTCTAGGCTGACACCCCAGGAATTGAACTGGAGAGCTCCAGCCCTAAAAATCCTGCACTTTTACAGCTGCAACTAAAGAGCCAAGCCTGCCTTGGTGGTGCTGTGATGTTCATTTTGTGCACAGAAGAGGATCTTTAACCCATTCACCAGTGGGTTATAGGTTTCATAGAGCTTAAGGCCAGAGGAGACCCTCAGATCATCCAGTCTGACCTCCTGTATATCACGGGCCATCAAATTTCACCCTGATAGTCCTGTATCAAACCCAAAGACTTTACTTAGATCCAAACATAGATTTCCTAACGACTGAAATCTGTGAGCCACGGGAAGGTAATGGGAGAGACTAAGTTGCCACTGTCTTGCTATCTGCTCACTACTTTGAGTGCCAACTTCAGGGCAGACTGTCAAACAGAGCACAAACTCCACTGGTTGTGTGGTCTATACTTAGATTTCACCAGCCAACTAACAAGTATGAGCTCCTCAGGCACTAACAGCCTTTATAGGGAGCTACAGACAGTCCCCTTGGGTATTCTGATCTATCTTGCCACTCAGGCATGTCTGCCTCTTGTGATTTTTTTTACACCAAAAAATCACATTATTCAGGTTACTGCCTGTCCCAAAGGACCAGTCACTTACCCCAGGTCAATTGTGTTCGGATCTTAAACCAGAGACAACGCTTGTTGTCAACCCTGTAACTAGAGATGGATTAGGGGTTTCTGGGGGCCTGGGCCAGGGCTAGTGGGGGGCCTCTCCCCACATGTTTTGCCTAGAGTCCCCCCGCCCTCTCCCCAGGCGCTCCTGCCTGGGAGCTGGGTTGGAGCATGGGGTCCTTCCCCCGCCTGGCACTCCTGCTGGGGAAATGGGGTCAGGGCGCGGGGGCTTGTCCTGCCCGGCCCCTCTGCCCGGCACTCCTGCTGGGGAGTGGGGAAAGCCTCCACGCTTTGACCCTGCTCCCTGGAAGGAGTGCCAGGTGGGCAGATGGAGAGGGTCAGGGCACAGAGATGCCCATTTTTCCAGGGCCCCCCCCAATTGGCTGGGACACCTGGGCATGGGCCCTGTTGGCCCAGTGGCTAATCCACCACTGCCTGTAACAAACAAACTAATCGTTTATTAGCTAGAAAAAAGAAATACGTTATTTACAAGGTTAAAGCAGATAAACATATACACAAATCAGGTACAATCTTAAATTCAAAAAGTAAAAAGATTCTATAATAAGCAAGCGTTTATGTCCTTTAGGGCTAACCCAAGCCCCGCAGTTTGGGGATCATAAGCAGGGGTTCGGAGGCTCTCTGTGGCACCCAAATGCTTTTGTGTATATGGGCCTATGTGCTGCATGGGAGAGGGTGGCTTTGGGTTCCCCATCTATAAAGCAGTGTTGCTAAATCTCTCAATTTTATGGTAAGTCTTATGAGATTTGGCTGAAAGCCTCAGCTCCTGGAGTCAGGTGTTGACATGAAAATCTCAGCTTCTTATTTAAAACAAAATAAGTTTCTCATTATGGTTGCGGAGAAAAGTATGAAAATGTGAACCCTGAAAGCTCAGACAGCAGAAGGCAAATAAAAAGAATCTCACATTATTTAAAAATAAATCTCATGATTATTTGGGGCGGAGGGGCTGACTCATCATTTCATAAAAATCCTGGGGCAAGATTGAAATGGGAATACCACCACCTACCTTGCAAAAGTGGCGTGAGAATTAATAAATGCTTGTCAAATGCTCTGAAGATAGAAAGAATTAAGTGCCTTATTATCAATATCACAATTATACCAACTTGTAAATATTTATCAAGGACAAAGATGTATCATTCTAATTCCTCAGCTCCAAGCTAATTGTTCAAAGCTTTTATTCTCACTTGAAGCGAGTGGGAGACAGAGAAATTGCAATCTGGCATTTCACCCTGGAGTTTCTGCTGACCTGAGAGGCCAAGCTGAGACTATCAATTGAAGCAGAAAAAACAAATATTGGAGCTCTGCCCTATAGCGGTTGTTACTCTAACTACCAGCCCTCCTTTACCCCTGGGTTGCTCTTAACAAAGAAAGAGGCGGATTATTTTCATTAAGCATGGCCTTCATTTTATGTGTGCTTATTCCCTCCCCCATCATATCCTTTAGAATTTGTTATTAGAATCAGCCAGTGCAATGCCATAGTTGTGGATTAGAGGCACAAGAAAAAGTAAAGGATAGAAAGGAGAAGGTTTAGCAGCTTATTGATGCAGGAGAGGAAAACTATATTATTAACTGGGAAGGGAAAAATTATCAAGCTTTGGTGAACTGTCATCTACTGCAAAGGTAACTTCACTTTATGGTCCACATCCTTTTTCCTACCCGCCACCACGCACACTCTGCAGACTCAGAAGGTAGCACGGAGACCTTTGCACATTGCAGAGCTATGGGTTGGCTGGGGGTGGTGCTCCTGCTGTGATAGTGTAGAGAGATTGTTTTTTTTTTTTTTCTTTTTGTGTGTGCATGACTAGTGGATCCGTGCCCCTGCCTAGAGCCGCTGCCCAAATGTGGAAGGTCCTGTAGCCCAATGGGTACAGTAGCAGTTAGAACAGCTAAGTTGGGGGGTGGGATCTATCCTTCTATCACAGGTTCCATTAACTCCCATTGCATTTAGTAGGAATCACTTATAGCTACTGGTAGTGTAGAATAGGGAGAACAATTCCATCCAAACTTCATGGAAAATCCTTGGACAGGACCTGTTCACTGATTAGGCTGTATTTGCCCAGTGGTCTGATATAAAGCCCACTGAAATCAATCAATGAATCTATTGACTTAAATGGGTTTTGGATGATCCCCTAATGTGGTTAAACACTAGTTGTTCAATGACCTGTTAGGTTGTTTTCTTTTTACCAGCTTTGGAACTTTTCTTTTGACGTTTTTATTTGTCTCCAAATGTTTTTTCCTCCCTCTGCAAAGTGCCCTCAATCTGACAGACTGGGCTGCTGACTCTGGATGTGGCATGGGTCCTGTGACAAAACCACCTCTGACACCTCCTCTACCTTCCTGTCACGTGAGTTTGTTTCAGTTGCTGGATGGTTTTTTTGGAATTGAGCCCTGAGGGAATTCTACAAACTACATTGAAATGAACATTCTTCAGTTTTGTATGCATCCTTTTTGTGCTCGCTTTCCTCACAGGGCTGAGTCATTAAGTTTAACTACCGCAAATGTTTGTGTGAAAGCAAATTTCAAAGTCGCATAGGAGGCCATTCCCATAAACCAAATGTGCAGACAGGTGTTGGTGCTGTAAGTGCCGGTGCACTCATCCAGTCAAGGGACAATATCACTTGCCTTATTTCACAAGTCATAACTAAGCAACTGAGCTCAAGATTCACACTCAATACATGCAGTGACAAGTTCAAGAAACCTTGTTAAATAAATCCCAGTCACAGATAAGGTGGGGCATTCCACAAGTGGGAAGAGAGGCTAAACTAAGGCACACTTTGTTGTGAATTATTTGCTCCAGCCTGATTATGAAGCTGAATTTATTGCTTGAGATTTTCAGGTCAAAGGGACATGCACACAATCCAGAAGACCCACTTTCCTTTAATTACCTAGCTTAGGTACTTACAGTCCCTATTACCTCAGTACCTCACAATCTTTAATGCATTTATCCTCACAACACCCTTGTGAAGAAAGCTACCGTTATCTTATTTTACATACAGGGAATTGAGGCAGAGTGAGTTGCTTAAGGTTATAGGAGAAATCTTGGGAAATCAAACCCAGCTTTACCTAAATCAGTCACCTAACCCCTGGATGACCCTTCCTGCCTCACTACTTATTCCCCCTGGGATAGGATTACCATGTGTCCCAGGGTCCACTTAACGCTAGGGCACCTCCTCCTGGTTGCTCTGGAGATTAGCTCTTCACAGGTCCAATATTCCCTTCTGTCAGTTCATCTCCCCATGGTCTCTCTTTCTCTGGGACTCAGGGTGCTCCTTCATAACTCAACTAGCTTGTTAGATCACTATAGTCCTCCCCTTCTGGGGTATCAAAGTCTCACTATACAAAATGGCAGCCTTCTCTTCACTGCCCTGACTATGCCACTCCTCTAGTAGCAGTGAGAGGAACCTGAGACTCATCTCTAGCAACGGTGCCCTGCTCACTCCCAGATCATGTTATTCTTCCCCTAGATGCCTTTCTATTTCTTAGCATTACTTTCTGGCTCCTCACCCTCTGGGTTTACCAGCCCAAACCCCAGGAAGTGACTATAGACTACTTCCCCTTCAGCCCCTTTTTGCTGCCAACTTCCTGTCTTTATCAACCCCACCCACTCCTCCTCAGATGGGCTCCATCTCCAATCAGACTTTCCACCCTGCCTCTACCTCAAGTCCAGCCTTTCACATTAATTGGCTCCCTTCTCAACCTCATTACCTTTTTAAGGCTGGTATGGGGTGAACAACACCCCATCACATCATGTTATAGGAACTTCTTTCCAACATGTATTTTTCACAGGGTAGGGAGGGGAACAGTGCTGGTTTTATAAATTTAGCAGACAGCTGTAATCCTAAAGTGACCATTTTGTAATGTGATGCTGTTTGCTTCAGCTTTCTCTCTTTCATCTGGTAAGTAAGCTTGAAATGCCTGTTTTCCCTCCTTTTTCCTGAAGAGCTGGTACATTATCTCACATCTATTTGATCATAGACTTAGAACAATCCTCACACCCCATGCAATAACCTGTCTTTCATATACTGCAATGGAGTACATGAATGAAATGTTGACACTGCATTTCATTACAGTATGGATGACTCTTGGGTGCAAAGGTTGGCTTGTTAAGGGCCTATTCTCCTTGGAAGTGTTTTTGATATAAAAGCAGTGATAATATGATGTGCTTTAAAGGCATTAGCTTTCCACAGATGCTCAACCCAGTTAATTATCTCTTCTTATTAATCCATTAACTGCTAATCAGAACTATTGTTCTACACAATTTCTTCCTTAACACACCTTTTCTCCATGCAGCCTTTCAATAGCAAACTGCTCAATTATGAGGTTTGTAAGGGGATTTTAAAGAAAAATGTTGGGCTTTGTCTTTTATAGGCCTTATATGATAAAAGTTCAGTTTTGCTGAAGTGAATCTGCAGCAATCCCACTCACTTCAGTAGATTTATTCCTGATCTAAACTCATAGGTGCTGACTGCGTGGATGCTCCAGGGCGGGAGCCCCCATGGAAAAAAAATTAGGTGCTTAGCACCCACTGGCAGCCCTGCTGATCAACTTCTCCCCCTCCTTCCCAGTGCCTCCTGCACACTGTGGAATAGCTGTTCAGTAGCATGTAGAAGGTGCGGGGAGGAGCAGGAACAGGGCATGCTCAGGGAGGGGGCATGAAGGGGTGGGAGTGGGGCCTTGGAGGAAGGGGTGGAGTGGAGGTGGGGCCAGGGGTGGAGTGGAGGTGGGAAGAGGCAGGGATGGGTGGGGTTTGGGGGAAGGGGTGAAGTGGAGGTAGAGGGGGAAATTGAACACCCCTAGATAAAGAGGAAATCAGTGTCTGTCCACACTGATGTAACTGAGAGTAGAATCTAGCTCCTCTAAACTTCAAGTTGTATTGGCTGGGTCTAGTTATGGATCATATTTTACTGTCCCCTCCCATACAACCCCACTGAATACAATAGGCTTGAACAAGATGCAGATGAGGAGAGAATGTGGCTCTTATATTTTAAGCTTTTCTGGGCCGTGTGGATATTTTCCTCTACAGACTAGTAAATGAAAGATGATGATGTTGGCAGCAGGAAGGGGCAGGTTCCCTAGCTAGGAGTTCTTCTTACCATTACAAGACAGAATCAGCCCAAGTCCCACTCAGAACTCTGGGAAAACTAAACTCTCCCCTGGCACCAAGAGGCAATGCTTCCCCACTTGCAAACGCTGAGTTTGTGTTTAACAAAAGAGAATTTTATTAAAAGGGAGAGAGGTCATAGCATTAATTTAGGAAAACATGGCAACAATGAATGAAAAATATGCAAGCCATACGTAAACACTACCCCCACCGTATCTAGGATAGTAGTCCTTTGCCTCAGTTTTCCACCATGTGGTATGAAAGTCTAATGGACAAATGTCCCTTTAACACACCACACCCCTATCCCGCCACTGCACCCCACTCATGCGGTGTTGTCCAAAATCAGCAAAGTCCCAGAATTCAGGGGTGCATTCACATAGGTTCACTTCCTGCTCTGGGGAGTGGGAAGTGTGGAGCAATATCTCCTCAGCTACTGCTGCTCACCTCTGTCTCTGCCACTTCTGCCTCTAGCTGCAATGCTGTGGTCTGAGGTTCCATCATTCAGTGCAGCTTTTCCTGAGTCGTGGGGAACCTCTCTGCATTGTCTTTCACCACAACGCTGTCCACGCACCTGGTCTAAGGCTCTCCCCACCACCACCTGCTTATCAGTGATTTCAGCTTTAGTGATCACTGAGCAGAAACAAGGACTCTATTAGTCTGAACAGCTTTCTTTTTAAAGGCTGTGGGGAGGATCAAATGGTACCTCTTTAAGTAGAGTTCCTACCACAAGGTAGGGTCCCCTGTTCCCACCCCTTCTGACTTTCACTTGGATTTGGCATCATTACCCCCTGCTTAGAGAGCGAGGTTAAAATTAGGGCCCCGCCTCAGGTCATATTAAGTACAGTTCTGTTGCCCTTTAGTCATACAGTAAGGATAATAATATTTAATTACCCTGCTGCATTCAAGATTAAAGTGAAATTTAACTTAAAACAGCCAAAATGGAACACTTGGGGAAAGCAAGTCTGTCTGCTGAGCACATAGGCAAAGTAGTTGTCTCTATGCAAACACATTCTGTTCCTAAGGCCTTTTCCCCTAAGTTCATTGATAGATGGCCAGGGACGCTCATTCAGACCTTGGTTTATAATAATATTATTACACCAACCTGGAACTCTTTAGGAGTAATTTCATTTATTACATTAGTTAAAGAGTTGTGATGAAGTTCCCTGCACCATCCATTTGAGGCATGATTCTGTTGTCTGAGCTACTCAGCACCTTCAGGTTTTTAATGGGAATCAAGGTTACTCAGCACTTCGGCAAGGTCAGGCCTTAAGATATATACAGGATTAAGAGGTGGTCAGTAAGGGGAGTTCCCCTCAGGCAGAACCCTGGAGACTGATTTACCCTGAGGACAAGCGTTAATATAATGACAGGTTTCAGAGTAGCAGCCGTGTTAGTCTGTATCCGCAAAAAGAAGAACAGGAGTACTTGTGGCACCTTAGAGACTAACAAATTTATTAGAGCATAAGCTTTCATAGTCCACCTTAGAGACTAACAAATTTATTAGAGCATAAGCTTTCGTAGTCCACGAAAGCTTATGCTCTAATAAATTTGTTAGTCTCTAAGGTGCCACAAGTACTCCTGTTCTTCTTTTCGTTAATATAATGTTTACCTACAAAGGCCAAAGGTGAAAACACAGACACCCATGAGCAGTAATGGAAAAAATGACAAGCCTGTTAGATAGGGTTGCCACCTTTGGTTGGACGAATTCCTGGAGACTTCATCACGTGACAATCTTTAATTAAAGATTAATCTTTAATTCTTGGAGAATCCAGGACAATCCTGGAGGGTTGGCAACCCTATGGTTAGATGTTAGCAAATCACATTCTGCTTCTGAAAGGGGCAGAGAGAAACTCAACCAGTCGTGGCCCATTCAGATTCTAAACAGGGGGTTGTTTAAGGGGGAAAGAGTTGAACAGAAATGTTTTCATGGTATCTTATAAACTTTGGTAAAAGCAATTTTGTTTTTAATTTAAGCATTAAAACAAAAATCTTCTAATTTGCCTGTTTTTTCAGTAATACCAACATCCAGAATTTCCACTGAAGTTAATGGAAAGTGTACAAACTCAGCACCTCTGAAAACTTGCCTCTAAAATTTAGGTGCATTCCATAAATCTGTATTTTAGGTGACTAATGTTAGACCAGATTTTTCAAATGTGGATGCCTGTTTTCCCATTTAAAGGGATACCCTCAGCTTTAAAACATCTATTGAAATGAGCTAGCGAGTAAATGAGTGCTGCTGCCCCATACTATATAGAATTGAAATTGCTCCATCCAGGACACACCACACGATCCATTGTCTACAGCCAAGCTCTAAGATATAACCGCATTTGCTCCAATCACTCGGATAGAGACAAGCACCTACAAGATCTCTATCAAGCATTCTTAAAACTACAATACCCACCTGCTGAAGTGAAAAAACAGATTGACAGAGCCAGACGAGTACCCAGAAGTCACCTCCTACAAGACAGGCCCAACAAAGAAAATAACAGAACACCACTAGCTGTCACCTTCAGCCCCCAACTAAAACCTCTCCAGCGCATCATCCGAGATCTACAACCTATCCTGAAAGATGATCCTTTACTCTCACAGATCTTGGGAGACAGACCTGTCCTCGCTTACAGACAACCCCCCAACCTAAAGCAAATACTCACCAGCAACCACACATCACTGAACAAAACCACTAACCCAGGAACCTATCCTTGTAACAAACCCCGATGCCAACTCTGTCCACATATCTATTCAAGTGACATCATCATAGGACCTAATCACATCAGCCATACCATCAGGGGCTCGTTCACCTGCACATCTACCAATGTGATATATGCCATCATGTGCCAGCAATGCCCCTCTGCCATGTACATTGGCCAAACCGGACAGTCTCTACACAAAAGAATTAATGGACACAAATCTGACATCAGGAATCAAAATACTCAAAAACCAGTGGGAGAACACTTTAACCTGTCTGGTCATTCAGTGACAGACCTGCGGGTGGCTATATTACAACAGAAAAACTTCAAAAACAGACTCCAAAGAGAGACTGCAGAGCTAGAATTGATATGCAAACTAGACACAATCCACTCCGGTTTGAATAAGGACTGGGAATGGCTGAGCCATTACAAACGTTGACTCTATCTCCCCTTGTAAGTATTCTCACACTTCTTATCACACTGTCTGTACTCGGCTAGCTTGATTATCACTTCAAAAGTTTTTTTTCTCTTAATTAATTGGCCTCTCAGAGTTGGTAAGACAACTCCCACCTGTTTATGCTCTCTGTATGTGTGTATATATATCTCCTCATTATATGTTCCATTCTATATGCATCCGAAGAAGTGGGCTGTAGTCCACGAAAGCTTATGCTCTAATAAATTTGTTAGTCTCTAAGGTGCCACAAGTACTCCTGTTCTTCTTTTTGCGGATACAGACTAACACGGCTGTTACTCTGAAACCTGCTCAGCTGAGTATCATAGATGTTATACTGCTAATGGCCAGCAAAGATTCTACTTTAGCTCAAGTGGTTAGTTTCATGCTGTCTGGAGTGACTCATAACTCTGAGTGCCTACCTCAGGGCAGACTGTGAGAAACAGGGCACATGCACCAAGCTGGTGGTGTACTCTTTAATTAGATTTCACCAAACCAGTAACAAATGTGAACTGGATCACTGTAACAGTCTTACATTGGAGTCACAGACTGTCCCCTTAGACTCTCTTGCCTATCTTGTTACCCAGACAAACTGAACTTTGTGATAATTGTCACTTAACCCAAAAATCACACCACAGTCCCAAGAGACCAGTCACTTACCCTAGATCAATTGATACTCCAGATCTTACACCAAAGACAATGTTGACAACCAATTCTATAGTAAACTAACTAAAGATTTATTGGCTTAAAAAAAAAGGAGTTATTGAGAGGTTAAAGCAGGTAAAATATGTACAGGTGAATCACAGTTTGTAACTCCAAATGATTTAGGAAACTGGCAGTTTATTACAAGTATTCAGGTTGTCTTTGGGGCTCTCCGCTTTGCATCTGATACACTTCCTTGTGAGAGTCCAAACAGTTCAGAGATGAAGGATCTTGCTTTGAATCCATTCTTATATCTTCTTCTCCCAGAAGGCAAGCTGACAGCCTCTCTCACATGGGCTTTTCCTTTGATGACCATGAGTGAGGAATGCACTTTGAGTATCTGTCCTCAGGTTATCACACACAATGACTATTTACTTTGGAACTAGCAACTTTTCTGATGAAATCCTTCATTAGCATTCCACAAGTCTTCTTTGATGTCTGAGTTATTTAGTTACAGGGGTATTTACAATGTAAATGTTTGCTATTACATTATGACAGGATACAGATAAGTAAAAATAATGCATGTAACATCCCATTAGTTTTATGATTTTTAAACACCAAAAAAACTTTTACACAGTTAACAATTACTTTGATCAATACTAATATGCAGGTGAATTGACCAGAATACATTCTGACATGACCTTGTTGAGTCTGAACTTTTGATGAGCTTAAACTTAACCCAGACTTGATGTCTCTGTCTGAACTTTTAATCAAAGCTCTGACCTGCGAACTACTCATGACACCCTCTCCCCTTAAGTAGTCATCTCCCCTTTTCTCTTTCTGAATTTACATTTTAACCTGTTTTATCCTGTAGAATCTTGATTGATTATACATGACCATTATGATCTGTTAATCACTTTGTTTACTTCTGTGTATAAATATTGATGCTCACCCCTAATAAACTTGCCACACTTACTCTGAAGCTTTTCAAGCTAAGGATAGTGTGAGCCCGTTGATCAACGAATTGGTGTCTGGTCTCTGACAGATTGTGAGCCCCATACCAACGCCGCACGAACTCGGGTGCTGGAGAGGTGAGTGAGGACTTGCTTTTTACCTAACAACCTGGTCTGCCAGCATCAGTTAGATCTGTATTTTTGGAAGAGGATGATCTGAATTCTATCCCCTTGATCCCTTCGATGTTCTGAGTGGCAGCACAGTGACAACTGAGAAGTTCTAGATGACTATGGATTTGTTAGTGCATATTTATCTCACTTACTGCTTCTGATACACGTATCAGAGAAATGTTTACTCCACATGAAAAACCTGCCTTCATTGAAATCCAAGAGAACACTTCTAGCAATGTCAGTTTTTTTAACTTCTTATTTTAACATAACCCTACTTTGGAGACGAAACTGTATGTCAAGATTTAATTAATAATTATGCCCATATACGATGCTAGAACCTTGTTTTTTTGTTGGCCTGGGACTGCTTGAGGTTGGTGGGGGTTAAAGTTTCTTTAAACCACTCGATTCTCAGGCTGCCAAGTGCTGGTCTGGTTCCAAAGTACAATTTAGAGCTGCCCAAGGGCTGCTCTAAATTATGCCAACTGCCTCAAATGGCCATTCTGGCAGCTGGGATCACCAGGGTAAATCAATCCCCTTCTCCCCAGCTACACCCAGCAGCCCAGGGAGGAGGGTAGCATGATTGCTGCTAGGGGAATCCTCCAGAGGTTATGGATCTGCTAGCTTTGTGCCGCCCAACTGGCACAAAGCTACTCTAACTCAGGACAGAATCTGTCCTCTGTGTGTGTGTGTGTGTGTGTGTGTGTGTGTGTGTGTGTGTGCTTTTTTTTTTTTTTTTTTCCCCCCTCTTACCTTGCCAGAGTCTTTTTGATGGACAGTTGTTTCCACTGGTCACTATTAATGAGCTTACAGAGAAAGTGAAAAAACAAGGAGACATACATGTTGGATGGTAGCCTATTCCTTCTGAACGCACTTAAAATTATATAGGAATGTTTCATCCTTGGGAAAATATTACCTTTGTAATGCTGCCAAGGTTGCTGTCTTGCAGGAATTATCTGTCATATCAGTGGTGATCATGGGGGAAGCATGAATTTATGCACCTGACTTCTGTGATAAACTCTAAATTTCGCTTTCATGATCAAGATGTGACTTGGCCTTTTATGCTACCTCTTCCACACTTTCCCATCACTGTCCATCACCTTTCAGAATTACACAATTTCCCCCACTGACCCTGTTGGTTTTGGATGAGCATTTAATCACTTGGCCAAGAATCTATGATGTGTCATACTGATACATGAAAAGTTACAGAGGTGAATGCATTCCAGCTGCTCGGGAAAGAAAGGGAGGGCCCCACAGTTAAGATAGTGGATTAAGACTCAGAAGATGTGGATCAATTTCTGGGTCTATCACAACTTCGCCTGTAGGACCCTGGGCAAGTCACTTAATCTCTCTGTGCCTTAGTCCCATCTTAAAATAGTGATAGCAATACTTTGTCTGTCTTGTCCAATTACTTTGTAAAATTCTCAGGGCCAGGACTGTCATCTTGTATGTTTCTAAGTCTCTGAGTTTGGGGCCTGTGGTGGGGTGTGTTCTCCTCTCTGGCCCTGCAAGAGCTGAATTAGGCCACATGGGCCCAATCAGCTAATGAGGCTGCAAAGGGGGGAGAACTTTAGGCTGGAGGCAGCTAATTAGAGAGAAGCTCACCTGCAAGAGATGGGTGGGGCTTCTATAAAAGACAGGAAAATGGAAACAGAAGGGGTTGCTGGGAAAGGCTGCAGTCACTCCCTAGGAAGACAGGATTGTTTGGAGGTGACTCTCTGGGAGGAGAGAGAGAAGAGACTGGCAAATCCAGAGGAGTGAGGCAGGCCAGGAGGTATAGCAGCAGTTCAGGGAAAGGCAGCAAGGTGCAGGGAACAGACCTTCTCTGGTTTGTAGGGGGTCCCTGAGCCAGAACCCTGAGTAGAGGGTGGGCCCAGGTTCACCTGCTGGCCACTGCAGGAATGACACTATGAGGCAATGAAGCAGAAGACTGCCTGATACACTACCCCCACTCCTAGAAGGGGAAACCACAATAGTGACCGAGCCAGAGGGCTGAGTCACAAAGACCATGCTGCAGTTCCTGGAGTAAGAGAAGGGCTGCAGAGGATAAACTTCTAAGGTGTAACAGCTGGAAGGGGCATCAGCTTGAGAGTGCTAATCCCCAGAACTGCTAGGAGGCAGCACTGTCCAGGGGTGAGTAAAATAACTTGTCATAGGACCCTGATCTTATCTGGGGCCTCCTTGTTCAACAGTAATCATAAATTGTGTGAATTCTGCAACTTAAATGGAAACTGGTCCCATGCAAGGGACAAATGGTTGGAAAATAGGGCTTGACATAAGACCTACTGTACCTTTGGATTATACTGAATTTTTTTTTTTTTTTTTGCAGAGGCAAGGAAAAATAATTCTTACATTTCAAATGATATTACAACTCTGTGACAAAGTTTTGGCGGAAGAGGTGATGTGGGAGCAACATGGAACATTCACTAGTTCTCACTATTCCATCTATTACTGGCACAAAGGCTAAAAAGATTGGACTCAGTCCTCAGCGACATTCTGCACAAAGCAGCCCTAAACCCCACTGGTCTGTATCATAGAATTGGTGAATCTCCAAGTTGCGCAGAACCAGTTTTATGCTCTTCTCCCCCCCCCCCAACCCCAGCGCCCCCCCCTCCCAGCACTGGGCATATTCAAGGTAAAAAGGGAATGTGGTTGGATTGCCCCTGAGTGCTGACAATCCCTGCCAACCTGAAAGGCCAAGTCAACTAGACTTAATTTAGAGCAACCCAAGGAGGAGTTAGTCACATTATCTTAAAGCTGCCTTTTCACCATCTATCTCTGCTCAGCTATGCCAAGCATATCTCAGTGACAGCTGTGTATCTGGCTCAGGAAACATTTTGAAGTAAAACATTAAAAAAAAAAAAAATGTTCCAGGTCTGTTTCTTTTTTCTTACCTTTTCATCAAGGCATAGCACAGTACTCCTGTACTGTAAATTACAAAACTGTATAAAATGTCTATTTTTTTCCACGTTGCTGCCTGAGCAGGATGTGGTGCTTTAAGGCCTGATCCTGCCAGATGGCAAGGACTTTCCCTTCTAGTTGTAGTCAACCAGTGTTGAGGGTCTTTGGCATTTTCTAGGATCTGGCCCTAATACTCCATGCCAGTTGGGCAGAGGCTCAAGCCCTAGCTCTTTGGATGAGTATTCCAAGTGTGATCAGGCAATCCGGGTCCTCTCGATGTTAGTAACTAGCCCTTACTCTATACATATACTTGCTTTTTAAAAGAACTTCTAGAAGAAGATGCAGGTGTTAAGGGGCAGTGGCAAGTTGTACCCTCCCTGGCAAACTTCATTCACTGTTCAAAGGATGTTAGCAGAAAACTTCCTCTACACCTGTATCCCCCAGAAGCTCCGTGGCTACGGAGTTGCAAATGCTTTTCTGTACTCGGCCTGGGTACTTCCCCTTCAGCAGTGATGGCCTCCTGCTGGTTTAGGCTTTACACTGCTCCCGGTCCCTCCCAGTGTGTGCAAGGCTTGGTAGCTCTGGGTGGCAATCAGGATTATCAGGGAGTGCATTTAAGTTGTTCTCATTAGGTGATGCACTGAGTATCAGCCAAGGAAGTGGGTAGGCACAATGGGGTGGTGTGGCACAAAGAGAACTACTGGCTGATCACAGCCAGGAGGAAAAGAGCTTGTGGAAGACAGATTTCTTGCTCTGCTTTTCCACCTCCAAAGCACATGGGGAGGGAGCATCTTAATTTTAAAAATGGGTAATCTACCACTGGCACACCCCACCAATCAATAAATCCCTCATGGAGGTAGGAAAGAAGGTTAGATTCATAGACTCTAGGACTGGAAGGGACCTCGAGCGGCAGGGCCGGCTCTGGCTTTTTTGCCACCCCAGGCAAAAAAGCCTCCGGCCGCCACCCCTGCCCAGTGCGGCAGGGGAGGGCACGGGGGGGGGGAGGGCAGCCGGAGCCCCGGGGGGAAGGCGGCGAGTCCCGGCCGGGGCTCCGCTCTCCCCAGCGGCCAGGGGGAGGGCGCCGGGGGGGAGGGCGGCGAGTCCCGGCCGGGGCTCCGCTCTCCCCGGTGGCCCGGGGGGAGGGCAGCCAGAGCCCTGGGAGGAGGGTGGAGTGCCCGGCCGGGGCTCCGCTCTCCCCGGCGGCGAGCCCCGGCCGTGGCCCTGCTCTCCCTGGCGGACGGAGCCGGAGCGCCGCGCCGCCCCCCTCCCGCTGCCTGGAGAAGGCCCTGTCGAGCGGTCATCGAGTCCAGTCCCCTGCCCTCATGGCAGGACCAAATACTGTCTAGACCATCCCTGACAGACATTTATCTATGAGGGTATGCAACTTCCCTAAGCAAGCTTCTTGCATCCTGCTTCTGCGGCAGAGTAGAACTTGAGCAATTCGGCTCTGCTGGGCTGGGAGCTCTCCAGGTAGTCTTTGGTAGCTTTCACTACCTGTCTGTCTCTTTCATTAGAGCGTAATTAAGTTGAAGTGACCAGTGAAGTATTCAGGAACCCCATGAAGTGTGTGGACAGAGTTAAATATTTTGCACTGTCACCTTTGTGCTCACCTATCCACAGTTAAGCTGCAGAACAGATTCAGCAGAGGGCGGGGAATGCATTTTCAAAGCTCCTTGCAGCTGAGGATCCCTCCATAAAATTACCCACCTTCTTATTACTGTGCAGCTGTAGGCAACTGCATCAATTAGCGCTGACCAGTCCTGTTAATGCAATTTCCCCACTACATACAGATGGAATGGTGGTTCCACCGTGCCCCCCGCCCCCTAAAAGTCAAAAGCAACTGAACAGGTATGATTTAAAAGAAAAATAACTCATGACAAAAAGACCTTCTGTCTATATGTGTTGATTCATTCCTAGACAAGGGGCAATAATATTATTCAGCTCACAAACTTCTGTTCAATTGTTATGTTATCTTTACTATGGCTATAACTAGAATAAAATAAAATAGACTTTACCAGTTATTATTAGAGGTGATAATTTGCAGCCTAAGTATGTTACCATGGATACTTAAGAAGCCCCCAAAGAGTCAGGCCTGAGAGTTCAGGCCTAATCCTGAGGTGATTTTCAATAGCACCAGCTGTCCTGGGTCTGAAAGGCATGGCAAATTACACCATTATCAGAGTGAAATGGTATGGCTAAGCTAATTATTCCTGGGCTTTAGACACAGGTGTTCATAAAATAGGGAAGTGCATCCTAATCAAGTCTGACTCCAGCAGAACAATAGCCCGGCGTGAAGCTATCAAAGAGTTGTTTGTAGTGTCCTTCATTTAAATCATAAAAGCCCTATTGTATGCCTTCTGTTAGTGGGAGTTTTTAATGTTGCCGTTAGTTTGTCATTACAGGTAATCACATTTGGGATAAGATTCTTACTCCATTTCAAGCTATTTTTCCCCCTCCTGGTAATATTTGGCTTGCCAGTCATATAATAATTTGGAGTGCCACTGATAGCATCAATGGCTTTATAAAAACCATAAGCTACTCTTCTGCAAACAGTACTTGGGATTTCTTTAAACCCTATATTTGCACATTCCTCTGAAATACTGTACAATAGCGATATTGTTACCTTCATGTTATAAATTATTCCTTTCATGTTCTAATCATAAGTATTCATTGCAAGTTGTAAGGCATCCTTTGTAATGAGAAAGTAGGCTACTGCGGTTGTGCCATCGGAATTTTGGGTTATAATTTAGGGAAGAACGTCTTTAATCTACATCAGTGGACAAAGCCACTGCCAGGTAGTGAATTTTGTGGCTTATGTATGGGCTGATCCACTTGTAGAGTTATGCCAATTTAGCTAAAGGTGTGATTTTTATACTGATGTAATTAAACTGGTGCAGCTTTTGTGTGTAAATGCTCAAATTGATATGACAAGCTGAAAACAATAGCTCTTGCATTTGTAAATGTACAGATGCAAGCAAAATAGATATAACAAGTTTTAAACCAGTATAAGGAAGTCCACATGCAAAAGTGGCAGTGGCTTAACTAAGGTGGCTCAAGCTAAACCAGTGCAACTTCCATGTATGGACAAGCGCTGTGTGGGAAAACACAATCGAATACACCTCCAGGGTGACGAACCAAGCTAATGTATTTTTGTTATAAAGCAGAATTTCCACACTTTAGACAGTCAAGGCATATCTACTTAAAATGTTTATATTGCCATAGTCATGGAGGTTAAAGCCAGAGGAGAGCATTAGATTATCTAGTCTGACTTTGTATTACAGGTCACTGAATTTCATCTAGTTACTCCTGTACTGAGCCCAGTAACTTGAAGGACGTTGCGCCTGAGTCTCCAAAGTCCTGGGCTAGTGCCCTAACCATTGGGCTACCCTTCTTCTTTATAGCTCTCAATAACATCCTACCACTATGCTGAAAAGGTGTAGGGATAGTGGATCCTGATGCAGGATCGGGGCCTAAAAATGTTATGTAGTGTATGAAAAATTGTTCCTGTATTAGAGAGCATTATCCTAATAATGGCTCTATTATTATTTGGAAGCCCATTATATGGCCATGCAAGTCGGGATGCTGATTATACTGTAAATTAATCAGTGAGATTATTTTATATTGCATCTTTAACTGGGTCTTAAAATGACACTACAGAATTGATGCAAGGTCAGATTTTTTTTTTTTTTTTTCAAGGGTAGATGTACTTATCTCCATGAGTCCGTGCTGTCGTCTAATGTATTTTTTTTGAGAGAGGAATATTAGATCAAGTTTGATAGATTATTCAAATTAACTATTCAGGACATGATTTCTTACATGTTGTATTTTTATAGACGTTAAAAAAGAAATGAAAAGGTTGCATAGTGCTAACTGTGACAGTACTGTAAAGGCGTTCACATTCAATAGCTTCTAATGTGCGAATGCAGAGTTACATGGCCAATTACTTGGCTTCCAAATAGGAATACCATAATGGATTCATTACTCTGATGCTGCACAGTAATGAAGAAGCAACTAGATTGTAGACTTTATGCACTGTATAATACAAATATATTCACAGTGCAATAAGCTTAGTACTGGTAAATGCGAGAACACAACACATACACACGCCCCTAGCATTTCATGACGAGCCCATAAAGCTCTGTTGCAAATGTATGCAACTTCATAAAAAAATTACAATATAGCTAACTTTTAGAGATGGTAGCCTGAGTTTATAATACAGTGGAGAGTTTTTTTTTTTTCCCTTCATTACTGATTTGTATTATTTTCGCAGTGCTTACATTCTGCAAAGTGCTGTCAACACCAAGAGGGAAAGTAAGTATCCCTACCCTGAAGAGTTGTCAATCTAAGAAGCAAAGCAACCTGCTAAAAATGAGGGAAGAGATAAAATATACAATACAAGAGAAGGAGGATGGTTGAATTTCTGGCTTTCTGAGAGACTTGTAGTGTAATGCTTAATCTCTTTCTCCCTGAGTTCCCTCATTTGTAAAATGAGGATGATAATGAATTTATTTCTAGTGTGGTAGCACCTAGGAGCCCCAGTCAGAGTGTTAGGTGCTGTACAAACTGAAAAAAAGACGGTTCCTGCCTCGAAGACTAACGCCTAAGTAATCCCTTCCGTCCGCCATGTCCTTCTGGTAAGAGCTTTGGGGTGGGGACTGTTTATTTTTTTGTCTGTACAATGGGGATCCCACCTTGATTGGGGACTTTTGGTATTAATGTAATACAAATAATACCCAACAATGAGATAAGCAATCCCCAAATGGCCCTCAACTGAGCCAATATTAGTCCACCAACCTGTAAATGTTGCTGTTGAGTTGGTCTTTAGGAGGGATTTGAAGGAGAGTACAGTGGTCTAGAGGTCAATTAAGGGAAGGTGCTTCATTCATAAGGGGTCACAAAGAGGGCTAATGGCATCTTTGGCAGCAATGGTATATTTTGCACACGGTTTTGTGTACAAAGATTACCAAAGGATATTCTCCACCCTTGTGCTTCTGGGTTTTTTGCATTTAATTTGATATAAACATATTTTTTTTCTCTGAGAAATACCTCCCAAAAAGTCACTGGAGACTGCAGGGACCAGGAGGCTAGGGTTCACTGACTCAAATGCAATACCAGCGTGCCACAGATGGATGCCCAAAGAAGCAAGTAAAAGGATGTTTAAGAGCCATATGATGGGCTAGAGCAGTCTTACATCTGCTCTACCGCATTCTAGCCCCTGTACCATCGTACAATGAAGTATTAATTACAGGCTCTTTCAGAAATACTGTGTCTACAGGTGACAATTGTCAGATAAAAGGCCATGTTTTAAAGGACAGGTGTGCCCCTCACAATGAGCAAAAATGAGCAGCCTCATAATGCATTAATTAAATGGCATGTTGCATTATTGAGGCAAAATGGTTGTTGCGTTGCATTGTGGGGGTGACTGTATTCCAATGATGTGCTACAAGGAAGTTGCAATATCGTAAAGGAGGTTATGCAGAAGCACATGACCCATGTGGGATCTTGCAGAGGGATTGACTGAGCCATATTCAGTTCTCTGCATCCACCCAGGGATGAAGGTAAATCGTGACATGAAAGCTAGATCTCTGGAAGACCCTCCCATCCAAGTTAAGGTGCACGTTTGACAAGGTGCAAGTCATGGCGTGCTGTGCTAAATTTGTGTGGCTCAGGGGTGAGTTACAAGTACTCTCTCCCCCAGTGTGCCAATCCACATGGTTCCCAGCGAGAGTCTTGGCTCTTTAGCTCATGTTGTTGCAGCTTGTGCTTTCAGGTCTGGAGGTCTCTGGTTCAGTCCTTGGTGATTGGCCAGGACAGTGATTGTTGCATTTTCAGAATACCCAGCATAGCCTCCTGCAGGGACTAATCCATCCAGTATTAACACTTGGGGAAGGTAGACAACCAAGGAAGGAGTAACTTAAGAAGACAAATGCACTGTTGCCCATTGAGCCCTGCCTTGCCCTGTCTGGGAGCCTTGCATAGTACACCAGCTATGCGTACTGTGTCCTGCTCCAACTGGCTGGTGCACACAGTCAGTAACCACCTCCTGCAGCAACCAGTGAATGAAGTTCCTGTAGCTTAAGAGGTAAAGGATTTTGCTTTGAGGAAAGTCCCTGCTGGTGATCCATAGTGATGTGGTGTTACATCAGCACAGCATAGCTCTTGGCATTGCAACTGAATTACTTGAATTCAATAGTATCAGGGTTGCCAGTTGTCTCCCCCTCCCTCCCCTCAACTGGAGCGCTTGGTCGAAAAGGTACCCTGGCAGCTTCGGTCAGAAACCCTGACTGGGCCACTAAAAGTCCAGTTGGCGATGCAGCAGGGCTAAGGCAGACTCCCTACCTGCCCTGGCTCCATGTAGCTCCTGGAAATGGCCGGCATTTCTGGCTCCAGGATCCGTGGCCTAGACGCTGGACATGCTGGCTGTTTCCAGAAGCTGCCTGAGGTAAGCGCCGCCCAGCCAAAGCACACAACTCGAACCCCTGAGCTGCCCTCCCGCACTTTAATTCCCTCCCAGAGTACACACCCTGCACCCCGTCCCACACCCCAATCCCCAGCCCTGAGCCCCCTCCTGCACCCGAACTCCTCATCCCCTGCCCCACCCCAGAGCCCATACCCCCAGAGCCCACACCCCCTCCAACTCCCCAACCCTCTTCCCAGGCTCTAAACCCCTTGGCCCCAGCCTGGAGTCTCCTCGTACGCTCCAAACACCTCATCCCTGGCCCCACCCCAGAGTTCCAGTTCCCAACTGGAACCCTCACCCTCTCCCATACCCCAAAACCCAGCCCTGTGAAAGTGAGTGAGGGTGGGAGGGGTGGTGGAGTGAATGGGGGTGGGGCAAGGGTGTACGGTTTTGTGCAATTACAAAGTGGGCAACCCTAAATCATAGTGAGTCTGTGCTGGGCTGATGTCTTGAGAAAAGAGCATTGTGCAAATGAAAAACTGTCCCTTATGCTACCGAATCCCAAGTGTTTCATCCCCGAAGGCCTGGGGCTAAGATGTGTTAGCCTCTTCCATGCTAAAGTTAAAACCACCAAATGCCACCCTGTCCCCAGCTGGCCTTCATCTGCAACCTCAGTGACGTAGGAATTATGAATGAAATCATGGCTTCCATTAAGAATAGCCTTGCAAAGACCAGATTGTGATTGTGACTAATTTGCCTTGTTAGTCAGTGCAGAACAAGACACCGCCTAGCTCAGTATGTTCAGTGTTTGGGGATTCTTTGAGATGAAAGGCCCTATTTAAATCTAATTCATTGTATTATTATTGTTTGTTGTTGGGCCCTTTGCTGGTTGCATTCAGTCCAAATAACAATTATTGTTAAAATGGGCCACAGGAAACACTGCATAAGTGCTGACCAGTGTTTGCATGTAGCCTGCAAGGCTGCAGTACTGGGCATTCTGTTAGTATTTTATGTGTCTTTCTTAAATGTGAATAGCTAATACTAACCATGAGACTGTTCTGCCTTTAGTCATGCTTTCAGTTCATTACTTCTCTTGGCGCAGTGCGGTCCTGTTCCTATTTCAAGGATGAATCAATCGACTAGTGCTGGTTTTTTGTTTCCTTTTAGTACATGAGCAGCTCCTAAGGACACTGTCTATTTAATTGTTATGTTGTAGGAAGATCTGAGAGGAGAAAACACTTAGGACCTGAACCTGCAAAGCCCTAGTGCTTTTTATTTAGTCATTTACACCTGGGCAAAGTGGATGTGTAATGCTACCCTTCTGATCATGTGCGTAGGTGTGTGAATGACAACACAAGGTGCAAGTGAGTGGAGAATCAAGCCTCTGCTCGTCTTTGGGGAGCGTTGCATAGGATTACCATATTTAAAAAAAACAGAGGACACTACACGGGGCCCTGGCCCCACCCCAACTCTGCCCCTTCCCCAAAGTCACTGCCCCAATTCCGCCCCCTCCCCTGAACGCTCCATCCCCGGCCCTGGCTGAGCGGTGCTGGCCAGTGGCTGAGCACAGCTGGCCCCAGCGGCTCCGGCTCCAGCCCGGATCCAAGCCCCACGACCCCTCCCTATTTTCCCGGACATGCCCAACTTTTTGGAATTTCCTCCCGGACAGGGATTTGAGGACCAAAAAGCCGGACATGTCTGGGAAAATCCGGATGTATGGTAACCCTAGAGTTGCACAGTCAGAGGGCTTGCATGATTTGGCCCTGAGATTAAATAATTTTCATCACTTATTAAACCGGTCGGGGGGGACACACGTAAAACCCTTGGAATTTTGTGCCCGACTAGTCAGATCAAAAGAACATGAATGAGGAGGATCTAGGCTACTGATCTTGGCCAAGCCACCAACTGTGCAAGTTGTTTGCCCTCCTTGTGCCTAGTGAATCCAGCTAGAAAATTTGGTAAAGAAGGAACCTCAGTGAAACCCAGATACTACATCTGAGCCGAGCTCTCCTTTGCAAAAACTGTGGAGATTGCATGTTTGTTCTTTAATCAAGGTACTTCCTCACACAGTAACGCATTCCTACTCACAGCTAGATATTATTCTTACAGTACAGAAAAGTACATGGGCATTTTAAAATAAACCTCTGTTCAGATTATATCGGAGTCACTCCCCAGTTTGAGTTGAGAAGGATATCCTTGCCTGCTTGAACTAGTTACCTTCTCTAGCTCAAAACCAAACCTAGGGGGATCTGCAACTGATTGAACCTACCACATGCATTTGTTGCAGTCCTATTTGACACAAGATTGATTATTTTCAAAGTTACATCAAGAAAACAGCCATTTTCTGTAATTCACTGTAAGCAAATGGGTATCAGCCCTGGGACTGGCTGCCACGGCCATTCGTCTAGGTCAATCTCTAAGCTTTTTGTGCACACGTATGCGTGTCCATAGGGAACTGAAAATAATGACAGCGAAACTATAGCCTGTTACAGCATTTAGCGGCTCTTTCTCACCCTCTTGCTTCGACCAACCCTTAATAATGGTGGCGCTTTATCTTAAACCATTTTACTTCACATCTAGTTTTAGATGGTAGCTAAAGCTATAGCTAATGACACAATGTTATCATTCCATGATAGTGAGTCCATGTTGGGCTCGTTTCCTGGAAATATTGAATCGTGTGCACAGAAAGCTATAGCTGCTGTTACTGAATCCCAAGTGGTACATCCCTAAAGGCCTGGGGCCATGGTTTGTTAATCTCTTCCCATGCTAATAGTAAAACAACGTAGCTCTGTCCCCAGCTGGCCTTCACCTGCAACCTCCCGGATGTTGGGGCTCAGAATGAAGTTGCGGCTGCCATTAAAAATTAAAAGGGCTCTCATAATAAATGAGGCGGATACAGCTTGGGTTATAAAATTTGTTTAAAGTAAGCTCCTAGGCAGGCTGAAATAATAGCAGTGAGCAGAAGACTCAGTGCAGGTCCCTTCCTTCATAATTTGCATAAAACAATGATGTTTGAATCCCAGCTAATGCTGGTATCTTAAAATTAAGTGACACCCTAATTTAAACTGTAGCCATTGGCATTAATACTCAAATACATCATAGAAGTTTAAAAAAAAAAAAAGGTACATTTTTACATGGTAGTGAAGAATACAGTTGTCCCTAGCTATTGATGGAAGTTATAAACTATTGTTTTAGTTAGCTTTATTTCCTCTGTTACTAAAACTTTACTATTTGTACTAAATTTCTGTGATTGCTAGGAGTAGTTTGTAGCCATACACCTTAACTCTTTTTCTTTTTAAGCAAATAGATTTCTAAATAGACAGATCCCAAGAGCCAGATTATTCTTGGGGACACGAACGAACACACACACACATGCATGCAGCAGGAATGTGGCAGAAGGATGCCCCTGCAGTTAGAGCACTAGTTTAGGATTTGGGAAACCTGGGTTTAATCTTCTGTTCTGCCGCGGATTCCCTGAGTGACCTTGGGTAAGTCTCCTGGGGCTTGCCTACATTTCTTCCTGATCAGGTCTTTCTGAATACTCTGGCTACGTCCTCACTATGGGGGGGAGGGGGGGCCAATTATCGGAGCCGACTTACCCCGCTGTGAGGACGGTGGCAAATCAACCACCGTGGCTCCCCCCTCGACGGCGCTTACTCCTACCTCCGCTGGTGGAGCAGAAGCGTCGATTCGGGGATTGATTGTCACGTCCCGACGAGACGTGATAATTCGCTTCCCGAGAGATCGATTTCTACCCGCCGATTCAGGTGGGTAGTGTCAGGGCCGGCTCCAGGCACCAGCTTCTCAAGCAGGTGCTTGGGGCGGCTGTTCTGGACAGGGGCGGCAGTTCCAGGTATTCCACGGCAATTCGGCGGACGGTCCCTCACTCCGCCTGGGAGTGAAGGACCTCCCGACGAATTGCCACCACAGATCGCGATCGCGGCTTTTTTTAGATCACGATTGCGGCTTTTTTTGTTTTTGTTTTTGGCTGCTTGGGGTGGCCAAAACCCTGGAGCCGGCCCTGGGTAGTGTAGACCTGCCCTCTGTGGGTTAGGCTAAACCAGAATTCTTATTCTGGAACAAGTGTCCACACATGGAGTTACTCAGGAGTAGCCTAGACAAGCCCTTAGTGTCTCTCTGCCTCTGTCCGCCATCTGAAAATTGGGGGGGGGGGGTGATGGCACTTCTACCTCAAAGGGGTTTTGTGAAGATAAATACTTTAAAACTTATGAGGTGCTCAATATCACAGTAATGGTATATATAAATGCCTAAGCTAGGTAGACAGCTTGTCCACAGGTTCCTACTCTGTCATGCCCCTTCCCAGGCTTTCAGCCCCCTTAAAACCACAGATATCAACATTGCAGAGTCCAGGGCCATCAACATGGAGATTCTGACCTAGATCTAGGCTGTGATGCAGCCTCTTTGCATTGCATTACTGGTGTAATGGCCCATATACTCCCCACAATCTTAGTGGCCAGATAAAAAGGAGGTGCTTGGTGGAGTCCTAATGCACCACTGATTCCTTGGGACTAGTGGCAGTCAGTGCTAGTTGGAATAGTCCTCATGCTTCTCTCATACTCCAGGCTTGGGCTGGTTGGTTAAGTGCAAAGGTGTTGTAAAGGCACTTTTGCGCCTGTCCCCCCCTTCAACTTTGGTGCAGCTAAAGATCTGTTTCTTGAGTCCCTGCACTGAGTCCCATCACTTGGCCTCATTGCTATTGCTATGGGCTGCTTATGGCTGTCCTTGCTCCTTGAAATGGGAGTGTGACCCACATATAATAATGCGGATCCAGTAGGGCTATCACACAGGAATTACTCCCATCTCTGGACTGGAGGTAACATACTGAAGAAGCACTACTTCATCCCTTCCATATAAACAGGAGCTCTTCTGGTTCATTTTGCTCCATTCCATATAGTAGAAGCAAGCGTGTGGCCCCTAGAGCTAAAACCTCAGTAGTGCTGAGCAACTGCAATGGGTTGTTGATTTTAAGATATGGCACACTGTTCATAGCAACACCCTAGTGCACAGTTTTGGGCTCCACCCTACAAGAAGGATGTGGAAAAATTGGAAAGAGTCCAGCGGAGGGCGACAAAACTGATTAGGGGTTTGGAGCACATGACTTATGAGGAGAGGCTGAGGGAACTGGGATTATTTAGTCAGCAGAAGAGAAGAAGTGGGGGTAGGGGGGAGGATTTGATAGCTTCTTTCAACTACTTGAATGGGGGTTCCAAAGAGGATGGATCTAGACTGTTCTCAGTGGTGGCAGATGACAAAACGAGGAGCAATGGTCTCAAGTTGCAGTGGGGGAGATCTAGGTTAGATATTAGGAAAAACATTTTCACTAGGAGGGCAGTGAAGCACTGGAATGGGTTACCTAGGGAGGTGGTGGAATCTCCTTCCTTAGAGGTTTTTAAAGTCAGGCTTGACAAAGCCCTGGCTGGGATGATTTAGTTGGGGGTTGGCCCTGCTTTGAGCAGGGGGTTGGACTAGATGACCTCCTGAGGTCCCTTCCAACCCTGATATTCTATTAATCTGTTTGTTTATGGTTGTAGGTAGAGATGGGTGAATAATTGATTCAATGAATTTTACCTCTTGTTTGAATGCATTTATTGTTGAGAATAATTCTTGGTCTGTATAGTTGTTTTGAATACTCAATATAATACATGAATATACATTGTTTAGGCTGTTTTGACTGGGCTCAGTGGTCAATGATATGTAGCAAACTAAAATGATCTTGTGGTTAAGATACTTGCATGCTTGGGGCCTCTAGGTCCTATCCTAATCCAAATAAATAATAGTTTTGTGAATGAGTCTCAATCTTGGAATCAAGTTTTCAGTTTGTATATTCAGAAATGCAAAAGTTTCTTTTTGTGACTGTTGTATTTGCTGTGTCTACTAACTTTCTGGTCTGTAACTTATTTGCAGGGCCAGCTCGAGGCACCAGCCGAGCAAGCTGGTGCTTGGGGCGGCAGATTGTTCGAGGCGGCATTCCGCCCAATCCTAGGGTGGCACGGCCATGTTTTTTTGTTTTTTGTTTTGTTTTGTTTTTGGTTCTGCTCTGGCCACCCTGTAGGGGGCGGCGGCACGGAGGACAGGAGCGCCGTGCAGCAAGCCCGGCAGGGCAGTCCGCGTCATTCCCTCCCAGCCAACCGGAGCGGCGCGGAGCCTCCCGGCAGGTGGCACAGCGGTCAGGGCCGCGTGGTAGCGCCCTGCTGAAGCCCTGGCCGTCCCCCTTCTCTCTCCATCCCCCCTGCTAGCCAGGGCACGTCTGCAGCGCAGGGAGTCCCCCTGCACCCTGGCTCCGGCCGCGCCGCAGGTTTTTTTTTTCGCTTGGGGCGGCCAAAAATCCAAAGCTGGCCCTGCTTATTTGAGAAACAAATGCAAAAAGGGCATAAACACCTCTGAAGAGAATTTCATGTACAAATGCAAACAAATATCCATAGAATTTCTTTGCAATATTCCCCCAGCTCTAGATATGGCTGACCCTTCAGTTCATAATATTGATTCTGCAGTCAGAATATGTTTATCTAATCCTGAACTCGTTCATGTCACTTGCTGAGTACGCTGGAATCCCTCAGAAAGGAAGTTCCCTATAACTGGAATTGCATTTTGCATGTTACAGTGCACTGTAATGATTCATGTTTTTCACTCTCTTCTCTCATGGAGTTTTATCACTATTTATTATTATTTTATTACAGTAGTGCGTAAGGACCAACCAAGAAGAGGTCCCCATTTTCCTAGGCACTATATAAACAGAGTAGTAAACATTGCTAGTCCATTCCCAGTAGACTTTACAATCTATCAGTCAAGACTGGGAAGGGGAGAGGGGCTCAGTATAATAGTGGCAAACATCACATTAAATCCAAGATGTGTGTGGTTTTTTAAAATTTTGGTTGGGTTCAGTTAGTCAGGGATATACTATATTCTAGTTCACTATCGGCTTGTTTCATGTTGCTAGCATTCATAAACTGACAGTGACCGTACAATTGGTAACAAACCGTTGTCACTTCTGCTGGTCAACACAGCTTTGCATAGCGAAATTTGGTGAAATTCTGGAGATATGACAACAGGTAGAAGTGACTTTGCTTCAAGAATGGGCTCAGTTTTCTGATTGCCAGGATTACTTTGTTTACGGGGGCGGGGGAACACACCCTCAGGCAAGTATGAAAAATGTTTTTATTAACCTATGATAGCTTGAATTTTTTTTTTTTGCTGGTAGTAAAGTTGTTGTTGTATTTTTGTTTTAAAATACCCTTTGGACAATATCTGTTGGGAGAGAAAAAATCTGTAAAATAGGTGGTGTTGGTAGCACTGCTGGTAGTTAAGGTTTCCCAATGCTGCCCATTATAAGACAGTTTTTGTTGCATCTTGTAACTTTGCTAAACTGTAACAGTTTGGGTAGAAAATTTTTGTGCTGTGTGTACACTTTGGCCTGAAATTTTCTGGAAAGTTTCAGCAAAAAATGGTTGTCATTTCCAAAAATGAGCTAAGAGGAAACTTGGTTTACCCATGTTAGAAAAAAATTGTACAACTGTTTCATTTAATTTTTCTTTTTTCTTCTTCTCTCCCCCTCCCCCCATATTAATTTTACCATTGTAGTTCCTAGGAGTCCCAGTTATAGATCAAGACCCCGGGGTGATAAGTTCTGTACAAACACAAAACAAAGACAGACCCTGCCCCAAAGAGCTTACAATCTAAGTAGAAGACAAGAGATGACAGATGGATACAGACAGATGGGGGAGGACAAGGAAACAATGACACAATGCATTCTAGGGACTGGTCTCAGCACCTAACCATTGTCTATTTTCTTTGTAGGCTTCATGGCCAAAGAGAATTTGAAGGAGAATAATGACTTAGTTGTGCTCCTCCCAGCCATGAGAGGCAGCATGGGAGAAAGCACGAAGGTGTTTTGTTTGAAAATATAAACAGTACGTGATGGAGGCTGGCATTTTGGGCTGATTGGAGGTGGGATTTGACCTTTCAATAGTTAATGAGAGGTGATAAGTAGAGTGGGGGTAGGTTGTGAAGCCATAGCACTCCCATTATTTGGAGCATGAATAGTGAATTATGAGATCTTAAGTGTTTCAAATTGGACACCCCAAATTAATGGACACTTTTGACCTTAATCTCTCTGCCCCTCAGCTCCCTGTCTGTAAAATGGGAATAATTATAGCCCGAACCTCATATGATGATGTGAAAACAAATTGTTTGTGTGAAGCACTCAGATACTATAGTCATGAGGAAATCATTATTCTGTCTTCAGAGCAGGGCTTGAAGAGTGTGCAGTAAATAAGGCCTGGGGCCACACACTGAGGGCAAAACAAAATATTCAATAGCTGCTCATTCAGTTCTGTCCATCCCATGCAATGAATCAGGTAGGGGTCCTGTGGAAAAAAATAGTACACCTCTACCTTGATAGAACGCTATCCTCGGGAGCCAAAAAATCTTACCGTGTTATAGGTGAAACCGTGATATAGCGAACTTGCTTTGATCCACTGGAGTGCGCAGCCCTGCCCCCACCGGAGCACTGCTTTACCATGTTGTATCCGAATTCGTGTTATATCGGGGTAGAGGTGTAGGGTCACATAACTAAAGACTGTATCATAATGCATATGCACAAAGGGTCTGAATTATTATGGTTGCACAAACAACCTTAACTCTGGCATTTCTGAACATTTGAGTTGTTGATTTGTGACCTTAATGTGTTGTGTGTAACTGATACTAAATCAGAGGTTTTTTGAAATACAGTAAATCATTTTTTGCCTTTTGCAAAATATTTATTTTGTTTCCACTAGAGCTGGTTGAAATATTTAGCAATTGGAAATTTCAAAATATCATGTTTCAATGGAGGAAAAAAATCCTCTGCACATTTGCATCGTCCCATGGGGTCTAGTTTCTCAGTATGCCCACAATGTGCTAGATACAGAACAAACCTACAGGAAGGCACAGTTACTCCCCCAAAGAGTTCACAATCTAAAAAGTCAGACAAATAAAGCAAATGGTAGGAGAAAAAAATGTTTAACACTTTCCTAGTGTGTTCCTAGATGTGTTGATATTTACAAAATAGGAAATATTAAATAAACCATGAAACTAGCCTAACGGGAATAGTATGAAAACTGGAATGCTTTGCAGTAGAAGCTGATTTTGTTTTTGTTTTTATGGCTTTTATTTGAATAAAATGTTTAGTAGTAATAAGCAAATGCTACAAAAGGCAGCACTGGAGCTAAAAAACCAGAGTACATTGCAATAAACAGTGGTAGATCTTTGTCGGGTACCTCCCTTTTTATTAATCAAATAACCACATGGAGCATGGGTAGCTTGTTCTTTCTTTAGCTTTACATACATTCCGTCCTCTTATCTTATGCAATCAATCAATGTTTAGATGTCTGAGTGCGCTGGTAAGGAGGGTGGTGAAAGGAGAGGCATTTTACATACATTTTTCAATATTTATTTTGAGAACTATAGCATTAGAAGGACAAATAATAAGCTGCCTGGATTCCACCCACAGACAGCTTTGTGACTGTCTCAGTCACAAATATATGTTGGGGGGGGGGGAGGGGGGCAGAGCGGGGGAAGACTACAATTAAAAAAAAATTGTAGGCAAATACGCACAGAATGGTAAGCAGGAGGGAGCCAGGACTGGATTAAATGAGAAGAATGACAAATGTATGGTATGTATTTGGGATTGTTCCATGTCAAAGATGTCTGACACTTCTCCTTTGACCTTTGCATGATGCTGTGCTGAAAGACAGCTTGTGGGTCTATTAGCCAATAAACAGGAAATGTGACACTCTTTTAAGCTTCATGCTATACAACGTGTAACAGAACAAGATTGTGGCAATTCATAACTCCCTGCACTGATGGTATGTGAGAGGTGAATGCTCACAGAGCTGGGGTGCTTGTGGGAGCACTGGGGAAGCTCACAATAGATCTGGTTTCAAAATTTTTCAGCAAGTCTGTTTGTCTATTAAACAAAATTCCTCATGAGAAGTGTCTGCTGCCTAAAGACAATGTTGAGTTTTTCATAGGAAAACCCAACACCTGATAACTGTGGAAAAAATTATGGTTGAAAACAAAGGCTTTTCTGTGGAGGAAAGGCATCAAAATCCAGTGCCAGGGTGGAATGAAAAGAAGGTATGTAATGAAAGGAGTCTGAAGGGAAATGGTACTTCATGGGATTGCTCAGGATGTAAACTGGAACTTAAAATAGGGTTGCTCCTTTGGTCCAAGTGGTTAGCCAAAATGTAGGGCCTTGCAGGATTTTCTGTTTGGATGAGATATTGCTAATACAAGTCAGATATATTCTTGGTGCAAACTTATCATAGAATTATAGGACTGGAAGGGACCTCGAAAGGTCATCTAGTCTAGTCCTCTGCACTCAAAGGACTGGAGATTCCACAACCTCCCTAGGAAATTTTATTCCAGTGCTTAACTACCCTGACAATTAGGAAGTTTTTTCGAATGTCCAACCTAAATTGCCCTTGCTGCAATTTAAGCCCATTGCTTCTTGTCCTATCCTCAGAGGTTAGAGAACAATTTTCTCTCTCATCTGCTTGTAACAATCTTTTATGTACTTGAAAACTGTTATGTCCCCCCTGCGTCTTCTCTTCTCCAAACTAAAAAAACCCCAATCTTCCCTCATAGGTCATGGTTTTTCTAGACCTTTAATAATTTTTGTTGGTTCTCAGGACTTTGTCCAAATCTTTCCTGAAATGTGGTGCCCAGAACTGGACACAATATTCCAGTTGAGCCCTAACCAGCATGGAGTAGAGTGGAAGAATTACTATTTCTGCTAATACATCCTAGAAGGATTTTTTTTTTCAATAGTGTTACACTGTTGATTCATATTTAGTTTGTGATCCACTATGACCCCACAGATCCCTTTCTGCAGTACTCCTTCCTAGGTAGTCATTTCCCATTTTGTATGTGTGCAACTGATTGATTGTTTCTTCCTAAGTGGAGTTCTTTGCATTTGTCCTTATTGAATATCATCCTATTTACTTCAGACCATTTCTCCAGTTTATCCAGATCATTTTGAATTTTAATTCTATCCTCCAAAGCACTTGTAACCCCTCCCAATTTGGTATCGTCCACAAACTTTATAAGAGTATTCTCTATGCCATTATGTAAAACATTGATGAAGATATTGAACAGAGCCAGACACAGAACTGATCCCTGCATGACCCCACTTGATATGCCCTTCCAGCTTGACTGTGAACCACTGATAACTACTCTCTGGGAACAGTTTTCCAACCAGTTATGCACCCACCTTCTAGTAGCTCCATTTAGGTTGTATTTCTCTAGTTTGTTTATGAGAAGGTCATGTAAGACAGTATCTAAAGCCTTACTAAAATCAAGATATACCACATCTACTGCTTTCCCCCCCATCCGCAAGGGTTATTACCCTGTCAAAAAAAGCTATTGAGTTGGTTTGACATGATTTTGTTCTTAACAAATACATGTTGACTGTTATTTATTACCTTCTAATCTTCTAGGTGTTTGCAAATTGATTGCTTCATTATTTGCTCCATTATCTTTCCGGGTACTGAGGTTAAGTTGACTGGTCTGTAATTTCCCAGGTTGTCCTTATTACCCTTTTTATAGATGGGCATTATATTTGCCCTTTTTCCTGTCTTTCATGACTTTTCAAAGATAATTGCTAATGACTCTTATCTCTTCAGTCAGCTCATTGAGGATTCTAGGATGTATTCCATCAGACCCTGGTGACTTGAAGACATCTCACTTGACTAAATCTTTAACTTGTTCTTTCCCTACTTTAGCCTCTGATCCTACCTCATTTTCACTGGCATTTAGTATGTTAGCTGCCCAATTGCTGCTATCCTTTTTGGTGAAAACTGAAACAAAAAGGTCATATAGCACTTCTACCATTTCCACCTTTTCTGTTACTCAATGAAGTGGGGGGAAATAGTAATGGGCCTACCCTGCTCTTGATCTTCATTTGCAAAACATACACATTAAGTCCTGTTTCCTTGAATACAGTGGAAACAAAAGCAGGAATTTGGTTGTTCAGAAATCCTCAAGACTGCCATTCCAGTGAGCTCTATGTCCAAGAACAGAGCTGGATGAAATTTTCTGAGCAAATAATTTTTGATGGAAAAATGCAGATGCAGGTCAATCAAAAGATTTTTGTGAAATCATGTTGAGTTCCCCAAATTATTTCACTCCAAAAAAAAAAAAAAAAATTTAAAAAAAGTTTCATTTCAATGTTTTCAAAATGAAACATTTCCATTTTTTACTTTGAAACTTCGTTTAGAATTATCTTTTCATTTAAAAAAAACAAAACCTGATTTAAAATGTATTAAATACTGGAAAGCAAAATGATTTTTTACTTTTCACTGCTGAAAATGTAAAAAAAAACAAAAAACCCCCAAACTTTTCAATAATTTTTTTTTTTTTTTTGAATTTCCAGTTAACTTAAAAACTAATTGTTCAAGCAGCTCTACCCAAGAAACTCTCTTCTCTCTTTCAGGATCATGCTCACACTTCCTTCTTCTGGTGTTCTTGCCTCCAACATACACAGGCTGCAACCCAATCTCCTAGCTCCTGTGTTTGCAACCAGGTGATTCCCCCCTCCCCCCCCCCCCAGTCTGTATGGGTTAGCTTTGATCTGCCATGCAGCCTAGTGTCTTGTGTAGTAGCCTCCGTTGTTTGCAGCTGTGTCTTTATTACATAGGGGGTTTTGATTGCTTCTTCTGTTGAGCATGAAGAAGGGTGCTTGACACACAGATTGTGCATAATGAGGTCTTTGGGTCCAAGGCTCCGTGGATGGCAGCCATTGGCAGCTTTCAGCTTAACAGTGTGAAAACCCTTTTTAGTTTCCTAGGGATCAGTACAGTTATTTTTAGTTATCTCTTACACTGATATTGATGCAACTAGGAAGTTATCTTATCATAATGACTTATTGGACTACATTCATCCCTGATGTACTCTCATTGATTTCCTTACTTTCTTTTTTTTTTTTTAGTGTATGTTTGTATGGATGGATCACCTGGCAGAATTGGGTTCCCAAAGTTTTAGACGCTTTTTCCAAAGCTTATTGAATCTGTCTGAACCTCTCCTTGAGCCTGAAAAAAGTGGTTTGGAAATGTCCCAAGAACAGGCTTTTGCATGAGATTATCAGCCCTTCTACATCTTGCCATGAGCCAGAAATTAGTAGTGCCAACTCTCATGTTTTTGGCAGTGATTGTAAAGCTCCAACTCCCATAGTCCAGTGATGGTGAGAATCTCGGGTTCTGTTTTAATATAATAATAATTAATAATAAAAAGCACTAGATGGATTATTTAACAGTAGATCTCAGTATTGCCAATCTCAAGAGATCAAAAATAAGTCAGTTCCCCAAAAATCATGAAATTAGCCCAGAAAATCATTAGGGTTTTTTTTTTTTTTTTTTAAAAACAAACACACACCATTGTGGGTTCTTGGTTTGTCTTTTGATTTTTTTTGACCTCCCCCCTACCTGTTCTGTTTGTGTGTATTAGTGCTGGCCACTTTCCTGAATACATTGGGTAAGGTGATTTTGGCCTCTGCTCCCAGATCTGCAAGTCCCCTGCCCACCCATTGATCCCGTCCCCCAGAACCTCCCCCCATAGCTTCACCTCTGCTGCTCCTCAGGTTGTTCATTCCCCTCTCCTCTTTCCCAGACTGGGGGATTGGAGCTCCAGGGACTCTTCACTCCCCTCAGCCCTTTCCCAGCCCAGGTGCTGCAGGGGGAGGAGCAGAGGTGCTGTCCTGCTCCTGCTCCTGTTTCTCACAGGAGGGGAGGAGGGAGAGGGCATGTGAGTGGAGTTGTTCTGGGCTGCTGAGTAATCTAATCCCCCTGCATGATGTTTTTACAGGAGTGGGGGAGGGAGGGGAGAGAGAGCAGGGCTGAACTTTGAAAGGGGGCTGAAGTGTCTTGCATCCTTGTGAGAGGAGCCCCAGGACTCTCTGAAATCCCTTTACTTGCAGAGGAAAAAATCAGGAGTTGGCAATACTGAGATCTCAAACAGCTTTGCTAAGGAGCCAAGTATCATTCAGTGTATACATTTTTAACGGTGAGGGTAATTACCCATTGGAACAGTTGGTCAATGGGTGGGGTGGATTCTCCTGGACTGACAATTTTTTTAAATCAAGATTGGATTTTTTAAAAAGGTATACTCTACTTCAAAAGAAATTATTTTTTTGGGAAGGTCTGTGACCAACCTTCCCTTTAATTTTTACATCCATGTGCAGAATAAATTTTGTTATGCGCATCAAGGGATGTGTGCCACCAGTAGAAACAAAAAACCCCCCGCACTGTGGAGATGGGATATGGGGGCAAGGGGACACCCTGACATCAGCACCCCCCCGCCTCTGCACAGCCAGTAGGAGGGTCCTGGGAGCAGCTGCAGAATTGAGCAATGTGGGGGGAGGGGCACCTGAACACATGCAGCCAGCTGTGTGTGTGTGTGTGCTCTGCTAATCAGCTGGGCAGTATTTGAATCTCTCCCAGGCAACTGCTCAAGCACACAGCTTACAGGGAACACAGGCTGACCTCCTGTATTACCCAGGTCACAGACTGTCTCCAGGGTAGGCAACCTATGGCACGCGTGCCGATTTTCAATGGCACTCACACTGCCCCGTCCTGGCCACTGGTCTGGGGGGCTCTGCATTTTAATTTAAATGAAGCTTCTTAGACATTTTAAAAACCTTATTTACTTTACATGCAACAATAGTTTAGTTATATATTATAGACTTAGAGAAAGAGACCTTCTAAAAACGTTAAAATGTATTACTGGCACGCGAAACCTTAAATTAGAGTGAATAAATGAAGACTCGGCACACCACTTCTGAAAGGTTGCCGACCCCTGGCCTATCTGATCACAATGGTCCCTTCCGGCCTTGGAATCGATGAATCATTCCCAAATTACAGATGTGGAAACTGAGTCACAGAGCTGAGCAATAGAACTAGGAATAGGACCCAGGTCTCTTGAGTCACAGTCAAGTACCCTATCCAGTAGGTAACACTGCCTTCCAAGCATATAGTTTCCTAGTGAAACTTATGACTGTGGAGAAAAGCTTGAAAATCAAAAGCTTAAAAACCAGAAGACAGACAAAAAAACTCATATTTTTTAAAAAGATTGATATGGGGCCTGACTCATGTTGTGGTGTGTTTTTTATGCTTGCAGTTGGCAATACCTAAAATACCATTAGGATGTTTTTTCTTGTGGAACTGACAAATTGCTGGTTGGAGGGGAAATATCTGAAACATTTCTGAAGCTTAAAGCAGGTCCTGCATGAGTCTAGTTCTGGAAAGTGGGGACAGTTAGGGAGTGGGCAAGTGGAAATAGTACTCAGTTGCCTTCTCAACCAGTTCACCATGCTTAATATTTATATTGAAAATAAATGGCAGATAGAAGACAGATGCTAATGGAGGGAAATCAGCCCAATGGGCCAAATTCATGCCTGGTGTAACTACATTGTAGCTCATCTGTCCAGTCCACTGTCTGTCATTCAACTTTGCAAGCACATGAGAAGTTAAAGATTCTAATAAGTTTTGGAAAAGCATCCAAACCTTTGGGACTCAATTCTAGCAGATGATCTGTACAAGAATAAGTGAGCCTGCCCTGTGTACAGTGGATAAAATCTGACAGAACTGTTACTGCATTGTGGAAATTAAGATGCCACATATTCAGCTGTTCCTAGAGTCAGAGAAAAATGGGACAGGATGGTGTAGATCTGGTTTGGTTAGCAATGGATGTGATCCGTTTACAAACCACCTTTCAAGGATCATGTTTGGGGCTGAAGGAGTAAGGGAAACTAAAGCTTTTTTTAATGCATTCATGCTCCATAATCTCTAGGTGCCATGTACGCTGATTAAAAGCATCAAATCTGAGTGAAAAGACCTTTAATCCTCTTGTCTCCATTATGTACCTGTGTTCAGTAGGATGCCCTTGTCTTTCTCTAGGATGGATGCTTCTGGCCACTCGACAGCAATCGCTACTGGGGGTCTTTTCCAGATCATCTGGCGTTCCATCCCAGGAAGAGGACCTCTCACTCACATCTGCTGCTCTTTATTCACTGCTCTGTATTGAAGTCAGGGGTCCTGGAACGCAGGGGCCAGGGGACCAGGACCCCCTCCGTTTTTTCCTGCCTTAATGGTGAGCGATGGGGGAGGGAGAAGGGCTGGAGATGAGTGAGTGGTGGGCAGGACCCCAGGGGAATAGGTGGGGCGGGAGGAGACGGAGCAAGGGTGGGGCCTGGGGAAGATGCAGAGTGGGGGCGAGGGATAGGGGTGGAGTGGGGGCAGAGGGTGGGGGGGTGGAGTACAGGCATGGCCTCGAGGGGAGGGGCAGAGCAGGGAGAGAGGCCCATGGTCCAGGTGCTGCTGCCCTCCCCAACTTCTAGGGAGCTTTCTAGCGCTCCTGACTGAAGTTTGATAAACCTTTAAACACCAGTACTAACCCATATACGTTGTTGTTTTTTAACACTTTGGCAAGGCTCTTCTTTTGTAGCAAAGCTTCTTAAGTGCTTTATTCTTTGTTCTGTTCCTTTGGTTTAAAACCTCTAACTTGCTTTCATAAACCCCAGGGTCCTGCTTTGCTGGTTTATTGCCTCAGCAGCTCTTTCACCAGGGAATCCTGACCCTTCTTCCTAGGATTCCAGTCCGATTTCTGCATCACTCAGGCAATATGATGGGAGGTTTAACATTTATGACCAAGCACCATCTTTTTACTGGAACAGACTCCTCCAAATGTTCCAGTGCTCTTCCCTCATAAAGTGGCCTTTAAAAGTAAAACTAGGTAAAAGGAAAAGAAGATCTCGTGGCAAAAGGTCGGCCTATTCCAGAGGCTCATTGTGATATTTTCCACAAGACCAAGAAAATAAACTGTAGTACTGAAGCTTTTAGGCCCCCCCCTTGGATGGGGATCTCTTTGAGCCCCAAAGATTCTGCATCATAGCTTGTTTGTCCTAGTGCAATACCTTACATTGGACAATCTGTTCCTTCTGAGGAACAAAGCTGGGAGATGGCAGGACGAAGTGGAAATAAAGCGGATGGAGGAGGAGGAGAAAAACAAATCAATGTTTGTTTGATTGTAACCAGAGATTTAAGATAGTTACAATAAAATAAATGAAGTGAATTAATGTGAGATCTTGGAAGTGCATTTCTGGTTCACAGTAAAGTCTGGCAGTTAAAAAAGCAGCTCACTATTAAATTAAATTTACTTTATCTATCACTGGCCAAATTCTGCTCTTGCTTAAGTCGCTGTGAATCTGGAGGAATTCTACTGAGGTCAATGGAGTCATTTCAGATTTACACTAGGGTAACAAGAATTGATTGTGTTTCTAACTGGCCTACAATGGTATCCCTATGGAGTTGGGTGGGAAACTCTTTTCCTGTCCTGCATGAATTTTTGAAGTTTAAATTTTTTTTTTCCTATCCTAAATCGTGATATAACTTTAAAATCTCAAATATTCATGCAACATTCATTCAAAAAACCCCACCCCTGATTGGGTCAATTACAGTGCTCCATTTAGATTTAGTCTGTTTTAATTTTAGAACTTTTGTAGTATAAATTAACTAAAATTTCAAAATAAAAACCTGCTTTAAACCAAATATGAAATGTTTTTGGTTTTGGAAATGTCAAAATGGAACATTCTGACAGCTGTAAAACTTTTTTTCAAAGGTTCTTTTTAAATTGGGAAATTTGAAACTGACCCTTTCCCATAAACAATTTCAGTTTCTACAGAAAATTCCCAACCAGCTTTATATCTCTATCTTTAACTGAATAGGTTAGTGTTTAGGAAGTCTTTATATGTCGAAGTTCCTTTTTGCACGATCTAGAATAGAAAATAAATGTATAGTTAATTTATTACCCATTTTAAGTCTCCACTAATTTGAATCAATTTGTTTGGGATTTGGGGAGGGTGAATGTGATGAGTATGTGGGGAATTATAGATATGAAATTAATTCAAGATTTTGACAGTATTAGCATTATAGTCTTGGGGTCTGAGTCCCTGGTACACAAAGTATACAAATATTCCATTTTGGCACTGTCAGAAATGTAACTAAACCACACCTAATGCTGGTACAGAAGGGCCTTAATGTGAAAGGGAATAGTGTTTCTCTCTAATCTATTTTAGTTGTTTCTAATGCATCCATCACTGTAGTACCTGCTGGCACAAACAAGGCGCAGAATAAGTAATTGGTGTTCCTGCTGCTAGGAGAAAACTAGATTTTTTTATTACTTTGAGCCATTTACTTTTTAAAAGTTTGTACTAAAGGGTCTTTGAATAGAACTTGAACAGCTGATACATAAATGGTATCACGGACTTTGATTGGATTTAAATTTCATTTAATGACCATTAATAAATTAGTGGCTATCCAAGTTAAGATGATAATTAAGGCAATGAAACCTCTTGTCTCGGGGCATAAACTCAGTCTAAAAAGACTTATTCCCATCTCCCCAATGTGCAGTTGGCTACATTTACTAGAGGGAGACTGTGGAAGGGATTAATTTTCCTCTGAAGGATCAATTATTGGCCACTGCAGGACAGTGATTTAGACAAAGCAATGATTTCATTTGGTGTGACAGGTCAGATCTTCCTACTTAACGTTCAGTGAAAATGTATATCTGTATGTGATGGGTTGGTGTGTGTGACAGCAGAGATGTGTCGGCATGTGACATTTTTTAGGAGACAATGGTCTGAAAACCCACATCTTTGTAAAGTCCAAGATTGCTGTGTGGAAAGAGCTGCATAAAGTCATAGGACTGGAAGGGACCTCAAGAGGTCGTCTAGTCCAGTCCCCTGCACTCATGGCAGGACTAGGTATTATCTAGAGTAGACCATTCCTGATGTGTGTTTGGAGATTTTTAAGAGCACGTTAAACAATGATAGAGATTCCATAACCTACCTAAGCAATTTATTCCAGTGCTTAACCAGCCTGATAGTTAGGAAATTTTTTATAATGTCCAACCTAAACTGCCCTTGCTGCAATTTAAGCCCATTGCTTCTTGTCCTATCCTCATAGATTAAGAATAACAATTTTTCTCCTTCCTCCTTGTGACAACCTTTTATGTACTTGAAAACTGTTATGTCCCCTGTCTTCTCTTCTCCAAACTAAACAAACCCAATATTTTCGTAGGTCATGTTTTCTAGACCTTTAATCATTTCTGATTAAAGTCCTTCAGATTCTTTAGTTTGTAAAACACCTGCTACTAAACTTTGACTCAAATCTTTTGACCAATTAAACAGGAACAGGCTTATGGCAACACACACAGGCATAAGTCTCTTACTAGTGTCAATGGTAGTTGCATGTGTATATACACATTGGCACAATGGGTTCCGGGTCTGTGACCGGGGCTTCTTGGTGTTACTGAAATACAAATAATAATAACGCATTAAAGATTACAGTTTGGCTGTTGGAGCCAATATAAACTGCTAACATTGCACACTTTTAGGCTCTGACTGGACTTCTTAGCATATTTACCTCATGGTGGAGCTTGTGCTTAGCCTTTTTTGCTAGACACATCATTCAAATAACTCTAGTACCATAAAGCTGTCTTTATTATAAAAGCTTTAAAATATGGGCATTATAACAAATGCTAAAATATCATGAGTCATAGCAATAGTGTCCCAGGGTAAAGTGCTCTAAGTTTACCTTCCATTTTGTCTCTTTGTGCATGTTGAATTTTGCATAGGAGGTGAAAACAGATGCTATTATTCACTATTAGCCTACTGATATTTTTGGTAGCTTACACTGTAACCATGTTATAAGTCCATATTATTCTTTAATGCTGCAGTAAAGCCATCGGTAATGAAGAATGATACCAAGTTTACAAAAATAGTCAAGCACGATATCATGATACAGATATGAAAAAAAGATACTAGAAACTTGTATCCTTAGAGCAGTTTTCAGTATCTGTAATAACCAAAAAAATAAGAGTAAAAACATTTTTCAAGACTCAAAGGATGGTAAAAAATATTCACTTATCTTGGATGCTGATGCTGCTTTAATTTTTAGAAGTGAGGGTAATTAACAATTGGATCACTTACCAAGGGTTGTGGTGGATTCTCCATCACTGACAAATGTCACTGGTCATCTGTAGACCCACGGTGCTTTATCATGGAGGTCAATATCATTATCCCCATTTTACAAATGGGGAAACTAAGTTTCAGAGGGGAAAAGGGATTTGCCCAGTGTCACCCAGTCAGAACAAATACACATAGCTGTGGTGTGCTAAAAACTGTGTTTAAAATTGTAAGCTATCAGTTTAAATTCTCCAGGGTTTTCTTGGCCCTGCTTGCATGCTAGGGGGCTCTGTATGGAATATGTGAGAGGAGTTTTTCAGCAGTCAGTCTGCAAAGAGCTAGCCTAGAGCAGGTCTGTTGAGTTGGGCCTCACTCCCTTGTGTGTTAAGTTGCTGGATTTTAAGAAATTAAGTAGTGTTACATTGCAATTTTCCAGAAAGATACAAACATAAAATACACTAACCTCACTGCAGGAGCAGCAGAAGGTCCCTAAAAGTGGGGGGCCACCAATGCCTGAACTGAGGTCCCACCCCCATGATGCCTCTTCTCCCCCCCCCAAAAAAAAACCCCTACCCCCCCCACACACTCTTCTCCACCCCTTACTCCTGTATTCCTTGTCCTTACGGCCAGTAAAAAGTAGGAGGGCATAGTCATGGTCCCCTGATTTCCCCCATGTTCTGGCACCCCTGCCTCACTGTGCGCTATGAACGTAACAGATGCTGCTGCACACTGAAGCCATGTCTCTGTGATGGATGCAACAGCAGCCCAGTTATGGCCCTGCAGCTGGACCACTGTAGGTAGTGTAGACGTTTCCTTCAGCAACAGAAGGGGTTTTTCCATTGCCGTAGGTAATCCACCTCTGAGTTGTGGTAGCTCAGTCTACAGAAGAACTTTGAAATGTAGAACAGGCCTTAGTCGTGATCTGCCAAGGTGCTGAAAACCTGTAGATTTCTTTGAATCGTCAGGCCTGGTTTACACTGAAAAGTTAGGTTGATATAACTATGGGGCTAAAGGGTGTGAAAAATTCTCCTCTTTGAGTGCCATTGGTATGTCAGCCTAACCCCTGGTGTAGACCTGGATAGTTAGATGGAAGAGTTCTTCCGTTGACCTACCTACTGCCATTTGAACAGGTGGATTACCTACAGTGACAGAAAAATCCCTTCCGTCGCTGTCGCACCCGCAGTGTAGACATGACCTCTGAAAACCCCTATAAACCCCTGGTGGAAATCGGGAACAGATGTGTCCCTCCAGGGGTCTGACTGCAGATCCAACTGAAATGAAATGTGTCCTCCTGAGCTTTGTCTTGGAAGTTTCTCATGTGCACAGCTGCGTTTTAGCTGGAACGTTGTCATTTGACTAAATGAAATATTGCTGAGCCCCACACGGCAGCGTCCAGTGCTCCTTTGTTATAATAACAGAAACATAAGCAACTGTGAACAATCCAATAATTTCAGCTGATCTACTCAATTGATATGCACAGCTGCTGCTACCTCCAGCTAACTGAAGTTCAATCTAGCAGCATTAAGGAGAGACCAGAGAGGATGGAACAGGATATGATCAGATGCTGATGCCAACAACCTGCAGCAAAAAGAGGCTTAACCAATGGAGCTAAAAGAACAGCTCTTTAAAGTGGCTCAGCAGCAAAACAATTTCTATGGATATGGACAGCAATTGTACCGTCTAGGAAAACAGTATAGAATAGTAAAAACAGCAAATATGTTACTTACAGTGGGCTGAATCACCACTATGTTGTGAGGGCTGGCTAAGTGTTTTCAGGATGCTATAATTTTTAATATATCCTACCGTTCATGGAGGTTAGATTCATCAATGGTTATTAGCCAAGATGGTCAAGGATGCAACTCCAAGCTCTCTCTGCCACAAGCTGGGACTAGACACCAGGGGATGGATCATTCGCTGATTGCCTTGTTCTGTCTATTCCCTCTGAAGTATCTGGTACCAGCCACTGTCAGAAGACAGAACAAGAAGCAATGGTCTCAAGTTGCGGTTGGGGAGGTCTAGGTTGGATATTAGGAAACACTATTTCACTAAGAGGGCGGTGAAGCACGGGCATGGGTTACCTAGGGTGGTGGTGGAATCTCCATCCTTGGAGGTTTTTAAGGCCCAGTTTGACAAAGCCCTGGCTGGGATGATTTAGTTGGTGTTGGTCCTGCTTTCAGCGGGGGTTGGACTAGATGACCTCCTGAGGTCTCTTCCAACCCTAATATTCTGTGATTCTATTAACAGTAATTTGGGTTCAGGGTTTTGATACCAAGCATTTGGTTTTGCCTGCATGCCAGAAAATCAAAATACATTTTTTAAAATGTTATTTTTTTTTAAACCATTTACTTGAAACTTAGTTTCAATTTTAACACTTCTCCTTTCCTCCCGCTCTTTACTTGTATAGTGCCTTTGAAAGAAAAAAGCCCTCGCTTGATCATCTCTCATTACATCCAACGGCCTTGTTCCATGGATCGGAAGCTCTTTGGGGCATGGACGGTCTCCCCCCTGCCCTCTCAGTACCTAGCACAAAGGAGGCCTGGTCCATGACTAGTGCTCCTAGGCACGACTGAAATATATCAACAATAGTTGGGGAGAATAAAAAAGGGTCAGTGCACATCATAATCTGGCCTGCAGTTTGATGGATGATTGTAGGAATCTGATTTTCTCAACACACAGCCATGAAGATGGCTGTGCTGGTGGTGGTTGGGTTTAGGCAGGATCAGGAAACAGTATTCGTGGTGGTGTGATGGCTAATTCCTCGGTCCCAGTATTCATTGGTGTTGATGATCACCATGGCGGTAATACTGGTTAATGCTCCCTACCACTCTGACAAATAGCCAAATGCTACCCAGAAAAACAGTGTCTGATGGGGTGCCAAATTCATCCTAATAAATTGGCCAAATCAAAACCAAGTTTTTGATGGTCCGTATGTGCAGACTTCCTCTCATCTTGAGAGAATCTACAGGAAAATCCCATGGATCTCAGAGCACCTGTGTTCTGTCACCTCTCTCGCCGTAGAGAAGAGACAGGACTTTGATGCAATGCATACTAAGAGGATGTTTATGGAGGCTGCTGGTGGTTACCTTTGGCTGTCTTCCTCCCAGATTGCAGCACAAGCTTTGTTAATTGTAGCGATGACCTGATGAAGAGCTCTGTGTAGCTTGAAAGCATGTCTCTTGGTCCAGGAAAAAATATTACCTCACCCACCATGTGTCTCATAGTGATACCACACAGATCTTTGTAAGATCTGGCTTGGACAGTAAAGCAATGGAAGGGACTCTGAAATACACTACAAAGCCAAATCCCTCTACATTGCTCCCTTCTCCACAGCACTGGCGTTGTCTCCTCCTATGCATTGCTCCGGTCTGAGGCAGAACAAAGCATAGGGCAAGATTTAACACTAAAAGAAACAGCATTAGCTTACTAAAGTGGAAATTTCCTTTGGAAGCTCTGAGTTTGCTGGGAATTGATGATGTACTCCAACGGACCCTTCCTCCACTCAACCCCTGCAGCTCCAGATGCACTGACTTGATTGCAGAAGAGCGATCTCAGATATAAGGGAAGGCGGGTTGCCGCCTCTTGAGTGCTGTTCTTTCCTTGCACGTGTACCAGACAGATTTGGCTAGTGTCTTCACTAGAGTTGTATGGAGAAGGGTAATTCTGGTGGAGGATTTTGATACTCTGAAATTTTGGTTTTGTTCCAATTCAGATCAGAAACCAAAAATTTCAAAATCCTCTGTGAAAGGGAAAGCTCCAGTATCCCTGGCCCTGGGACAGTCTGCCTGGCTGGCTGGCCCAGGCTTCAGGGGCTGGAAGCCCTGGGCAGAGGTGGTGCTAGCACATTTGGGGCCCTAAGAAGGAATATTTGTGGGATTTCCCCCCAATGCATAATAAAAAGCAATGAGGGGTCCCTCTGGTGCTGCTTGGGGCCCTAAGCAATTGCTTAATCTGCTTATGCTGAGTGCCAGCTCTGGGCCTGGGATCCCTGACTCACAGCCTGTCTGTGTGCCAGGGTTGCCCTGACCAGTGGATTCTGGAATCCTGGGCAGATCAGGATCTGGGTGGGCAAGCTGGTAAGAAACCAGGCAGGTTTCTTAGCTGCTTGGTTTCTGGAGAAACCTCATCAAAATGAAGCTAGCTTCAGGGAGCGTTTCAGGTTTGATGAATTGGCCAGTTCCAAAGAACACCTGTTTCATAGGAATTCATGCTTTCTGTCCCCTCCACTGGAGAGAGAGGACCTTATCTTCTAACTGTGATCAGATCCTCTCTGCCCCGTGCTTCCTTGCAAAGAGCGGCAGAGTGCAGGGTATGTGGATCTTCCCCCTTTGCTCAGAAAGGAGCCAGGCACAGTTGCAGATCTTGCACTCTCCTGCACAAGGACTGTTCCCTGCTAGCATTCACTGGAGCCTACATTAAAAGGGTGGGACACACAAGAGGCAAGGGGAGGGGCATTATGGGGAATAAGAGCAGGTGGCCTTCCGTTATACCTCTGGGTGCTTTCCAGTGTTCCTGCTAAGGGGGATGGAGGATGCTGTACAGGGCTCTTCAGAGAAGGCAGTGTATCTTAGCATAGACTCTATCCTGGGACTCTAGTCCCAGCTCTGTCACCAGCCTGCTGGGTGACCCTGGAAAAGTCACTACAACTCCCCAATTCTGTGCCCATATCTGTAAAAGGGGGAGATGATTGATTATCCTTGTAAAGTGCTTTGAGATCTATGGGTAAAAAGCACGATATCAGAGCTAGGTGTGGTATTATTCCCCTGGAAGATACTTGGATATTACACTGATGGGGTGGTGTACTAAAAACTTGCCCTGTGTTCATTCTGCTTGGCCAGGTGGAAGTGTCTTATTGCTAGGGAAGCTATTGCTTGAAAGAGAAGTGCTGGTTCTGGGCAGTAGCCCCCGCAACTGCAGAGGTTGCTATTTAGAGTGAAGGCTCCTAAAAAGTCAGTGCACAAATGAAAATATGTAAACACTGAATATTTCTCTTAGGTCCTGATGGGGCCAAGCAGGCATCATGCGATACCATTTACATTTTTAATAAATCCTCGTGGAATAAATACAAGCAGCTCACCCATGAAGGATTTGTTTTTCACCTATGAAGAGACCTTGATATATTATTGAGCAACACGATACTTACTCTTCAAGGGTGAAAGATCCCATATTGCCCCATACTGAACTTTGGATAACTTCCAGATATCTTCACTCCATTCCTAGATATGTTCCATTTCTGTTTGCCTGGTGTATGTTTGCATTTACACTATAAGGTAATAAATAACCGTGTCTGGAGGTTAAAGACTCCATAAGTGTTGCTGATGAATCAATTAATCAGCTACCATTGATTTACCAGTGTGTTCTATTAATTTCATTATGATGCCTAAAGGGTAATCCATAGTAATTAAATAAAATTAATCAGATAATTCATGGTAATTGAATTTGTAAATGTATTAGCTTACATTCATTTACTCCAAATACCAGCAATTAATATTTTATACTACTTTTTTGAAAATGAGAATTGTTGTGAATTATTGTAATTGAGGTAGACAGATGTCTTTCTGTTGGAACCCACAAAGCTGAGGAATGCTGATAATCAGTAAATATGAGTGCCTCTCTTCAAAGTTTCCAACTGCTTGTGTGTCTGGAAACAGAGCAATTAGTGATTTCCAAAGATTTTCAATTACTATAAACAGCTTAAAGCTTGTTTCTGATGAGTTGGTTTTGACATGCTGCTGAAGTAGTTAATAATCAAAAAGGTATCTGTTTTGTGGAAAACCGCTCTAGCACAATTGTTGTTGTACAATGTGAATTCTGTTGCAAAAAGAAAACTCCAAGTTGGATGTAAAATGCAGGAGTTTAGAGAAGGGACAATCAGATCTCTAGAAATTAGGTGCACTGTCCTTTAATAAATGCACAGTGAGATATATTTTCAGCAGCAACTGTGGCTTCAGACAGACACGCTGGTCCTGCCGAGAGATGCACTATCATTTGAAGTAATTATTCCTTAAGATTGTGTCATAAATATTACGCTTGCTAGGTGGGAAAGAGAGAGTGCTGTCTCCCTGAGAGTTTTCAAAGAATCGTTTCTAATTTTTTGTTTTCCTTCAGGAAGCTAACAGTATAGAGACAAATGCAGACATTATCAGACCAAATTGGGGTATAAATCACCCAAGGAAAGAATCTCTCGGTGTGTCTCTCTCAGCAGCAATCTGGGAAAATCTGATTTCACACTCAGCATTCTGTTTCATGTCTGTAATTCTGTCACAGACCATTTGTCTCCCATCCCCTGCACTCCATTCTTCTTTACTTGGGCATGCAGCTGATAAGGACAGAATATTTTTAGTGGTATCAGAGGCTGTGTCTACACTAGAAAATTGAACCATTGGTAATTGAACTGGTGGATTTTCTCTGGTGCAGGTACTGGCTATACAGTGTCCATGCTACTCATGCCATTTTGATTGCAGTTTTGCCTCACATCCATACTGGTATTCTGCTTTGCCTATTGAAGTTGCACTGTCCTCTGGGTATCTATCTATTGCAATTCTTGGGGAAGCTCTGTGAAGCAGTGGTTTCTGGGAGATTTTAAAATGACTTCTGGGTGCTCCCAAAAGTGTGGCAGAAGTCAGCAAGCTCCCATGCTTCCTTGGAATGGAACTCCTATAAATCCCTCTTTAGTGATGCCCTTCCCTATGGGTTCCTCAAAATGGAGACCAAGAGGAATGAGATCCCTCACTCTCCCAGATCTTGGGAGACAGACCTGTCCTCGCTTACAGACAACCCCCCAACCTGAAGCAAATAGTTACCAGCAACCACACATCACTGAACAAAAACAATGACCCAGGAACCTATACTTGCAACAAAGCCTGAAGCCAACTCTGTCCACATATCTATTCAAGTGACATCATCATAGGACCTAATCACATCAGCCATACCATCAGGGGCTTGTTCACCTGCCCATCTACCAATGTGATATATGCAATCATGTGCCAGCAATGTCCCTCTGCCATGTACATTGGCCAAACCGGATATGCTCTACGCAAAAGAATTAATGGACACAAATCTGACATCAGGAATCATAATACTCAAAAACAAGTGGGAGAACACTTTAACCTGTCTGGTCATTCAGTGACAGACCTGCGGGTGGCTATTTTACAACAGAAAAGCTTCAAAAACAGACTCCAACGAGAGACTGCTGAGCTGAAATTGATGTGCAAACTAGATATAATCAACTTAGGCTTGAATAAGGACTGGGAATGGCTGAGCCATTACAAACATTGAATCTATCTCCCCTTGTAAGTATTCTCACACTTCTTATCAAACTGTCTGTACTGGGCTAGCTTGATTATCACTTCAAAAGCTTTTTTTCTCTACTTAATTGGCCTCTCAAGAGTTGGTAAGACAACTCCCACCTGTTCATGCTGTGTGTGTGTGTGTGTGTGTGTGTGTATATATATATCTCCTCAATATATGTTTCATTCTATGCCTCTGAAGAAGTGGGCTGTAGCCCACGAAAGCTTATGCTCTAATAAATTTGTTAGTCTCTAAGGTGCCACAAGTACTCCTGTTCTTTTTGCGGATACAGACTAACACGGCTGCTACTCTGAAAGGAATGAGAGAGTGCTTCTACAGCTCTTGGAGGGAAGTAATGAGGCCTTTTGAGGCAGTGAAGGGTGTTCCAACAGCACCTGTGAAGAGGGAGACCAACCAGAAACTGAGGCTGTTACTGCTTCAATGGTCGGGTACATTCTCCTGCCCCGGAGTAGACCGTTCTTTGCAGTATTTGGTATGATCTTCTCCGAAGCTACATCTATGCTACAGCCAGGATCGACGCTCTGAGATCGATCCACTGGCAGTCGATTTAGCGGGTCGACAGCAGATCGCTCTCCAGTTGACCCCTGTACTCTACCCCCGACGAGAAGAGTAAGGTAAGTCGACGTGAGCATTTCTCCCATCAAGCCCCCGCGGTGTAGACCCCATGGTAACTTGACCTAAGGTACGTCGACTCCAGCTACATTATTCACATAGCTGGAGTTGCATAGCTTGACTTACCACGGTAGTGTAGACCTAGCCTGAGTGAAGAGCTGGTTTTGTGACCAGTCCACAACCACCAATTGATGGTATTGTGCTCGGGACCAAGGACATGTAGCAGTGGCGGCATGCCTCAATGAGAAAAATCACCAGAAAGACAAACTCTGCTCACAAGGGAAGAGTGGCCTGTGCCCTTTGGAAACTTCCTGTCCCAGACAGTTGACAGTTGTCAGTTGGGCACATAGGCAAGTCTGGGAAGTCCTTGGTGAGTGCCGTTGTGCTGGAGATTTACCTGGCTATACACTGTGAGTTGCAAGAACATGTGACCAAAGTGGCCAGTGTGTTACAGATTGTTTAAATCCCTTAATGTATAGTTTATAAAGCCAGAAGGGATCTTTGTGATCCTCTAGTCTGCCTGCTTTGGACTTGCCTCAATGATTTCCTGTTTGAAGTAGAGCATAGCTTTTAGAAAAACATCCAATGTTGATTTAAACATGCCCAGTGATGATCGTTTCTAGCCATTGGATCTTTTCTATACCTTTGCCTGCTATATTGAAGAGCCTGCTATTAAAATAAATAAATAAATAAATAAATAAAATAAAAAAATAATTGCAATTCCCCCTTATAGAATCAAGTCACCCCTTCACCTTAAGAACATAAGAATGGCCCTACTGGGTCAGACCAAAGGTCCATCTAGCCCAATATCCTGTCTTCTGACAGTGGCCAGTGCCAGGTGCCCCAGAGGGAATGAACAGAACAGGTAATCAAGTGATTCATCCCCTGTCGCTCATTCCCAGTTTCTGGAAAACAGAGGCTAGGGACACCATTCCTGCCCATCCTGGCTAATAGCCATTGAGGGACCTATCCTCTATGAATTTATCTAGTTCTTTTTTGAACCCTGTTATGGTCTTGGCCTTCACAACATCCTCTGGCAAGGAGTTCCACAGGTTGACTGTGCGTTGTATGAAATACTTCCTTTTATTTGTTTTAAACCTGCTGCCTATTAATTTCATTTGCTGACCCCTAGTTCTTGAGTTATAAGTAGTAAACATTTCCTTATCTACTTTCTCTACACCAGTGATGATTTTATGGACCTCAATCATATCTCCCCTTAGTTGTCTCTTTTTCCAAGTTGAAAAATCCCAGTCTTCTTAATCTCTCCTCATACGGAAGCCATTCCATACCTGTAATCATTTTTGTTGCCCTTTTCTGAAACTTTTCAAATTCCAATACATCTTTTTTGAGATGGGGCAACCATATCTGCACACAGTATTCAAAATGTGGGCGTACCATGGATTTATATAGAGGCAACATGATATTATCTATCCCTTTCTTAATTATTCCCAGCATTCTGTTTGCTTTTTTGATTGCCGCTGCACATTGAGTGGATGTTTTCAGAAAACTATCCACAATGACTCCAAGATCTTTCTTGAGTGGTAATAGCCAATTTAGACCCCATCATTTTATATGTATAGTTGGGATTATGCTTTACAATGTGCATTACTTTTTGCATTTATCAACATTACATTTCATCTGTCATTTTGTTGCCCAGACATCCAGTTTTGAGAGATCCTTTAAATAAATAAAAATCTGTTAGTCTTTAAGGTGCCACCAGACTCCTTTCCCTTTTTCTAGATCACTTATGAATATGTTGAATAGGACTGGTCCCAGAACAGACCCCTGTGGGACACCCTATTTACCTCTCTTCATTCCAAAAACTGATCATTTATATCTACCCTTTGTTTCCTATCTTTTAACCAGTTACCAATCCACGAGAGCACCTTTCCTCTTACCCCGTAGCAGCTTACTTTGCATCAGAGCGTTTGGTGAGAGACCTTGTCAAAGGCTTTCTGAAAATCTACGTACACTGTATCCCCTTGGTCCATATGCCTGTTGACCCCCTCAAAGAATTCTAGTAGATTGGTGAGGCATGATTTCCCTTTACAAAAACCATGTGGACTCTTTCCCAACAAACTCTGTTAATCTATATGTCTGACAATATTGTTCTTTATTATAGTTTCAACCAGTTTGCCCGGTACTGAAGACAGACTTACAGGCCTGTAATTGCTGGGATCACTTCTGGAGCCCTTTTTAAAAATTGGCGTCACATTAGCTATCCTCCAGTCATCTGGTACAGAAGTTGATTTAAATGATAGCTTACAGACTACAGTTAGTAGTTCCGCAATTTCACATTTGAGTTCATTCAGAACTGTTGAGTGAATACCATCTGGTCCTGGTGACTTATTGCCTTATCTTATTGTTTATCAATTTTATTCTAAAACTTCCACTAGTGATACCTCAATCTGGGACATTTCCTCAGATCCATCACCTAAAAAGAGTGGCTCAGGTTTTGGAATCTCCCTCACATCCTCAGCCGTGAAGACCGATGCAAAGAATTCACGTAGTTTCTCCACAATAGCCGTATTGTCCTTGAGTGCTCCTTTAGTACCTCAATCGTCCAGTGGCCCCATTGGTTGTTTAGCAGGCTTCCTGCTTCTGATGTACTTTTAAAAAAAAATTGCTATACTTTTTGAGTCTTTGGTTAACTGTTCCTCAAATTCTTTTTGGCCTTCCTAATTGTATTTTTACGCTTCATTTGCCAGTGTTTATGCTCCTTTCTATTTTCCTCAGTAGGATTTAACTTCCACTTTTTAAAGGATGCCTTTTTGCCTCTCACTGCTGCTTTTACTTTGTTTAGCCACGATAGTGCTTTTTTTGGTTCTCTTACTATGTTTTTTTTTAAGTTGAGCCTCTATTATGGTGTCTTTAAAAAGTTTTCACGCAGCTTGCAGAGATTTCACTTCTGGCACTGTATGCTTTAATTTCTGTTTAACCTCCTCATTTTTGTGTGGTTCCCCTTTCTGAAATTAAATGCTACAGTGTTGGGCCGCTGTGGTGGTTTTCCTGCCACAGGGATATTAAATTTTATATTATGGTCACTATTACCAAGCGGTCCAGCTATATTTATCTCTTGGACCTGATCCTGTTCTCCACTTAGGACTAAATGAAAAATTGCCTCTCCTCTGGTGGGTGCCAGGACCGACTGCTCCAAGAAGCAGTCATTTAAGGTGTCAAGAAACTTTCTCTCTGCATCCCATCCTGAGGTGACATGTACCCAGTCAATATGGGGATAATCTCCCTGAGCATTTCACAGTCACTATCACCATCCTGGTCAAGTGGTCAGAAATATATCCCTACTGCTGTATTCTTATTATTAGAGCATGGAATTTCTATCCATAGAGATTTTATGGTACAGTTTGATTCATTTACAAATTTTAACTTCATTTGATTCTACGCTTTTTCACATATAATGCCACTCCCCCACCAGCATGACCTGTTCTGTCCTTCTGATATATTTTGTACCCTGGTATTACTGTATCCCATTGATTATCCTCATTCCACCAAGTTTCTGTGATGCCTATTATATCAATATCCTCATTTAATACAAGGCACTCTAGTTTACCCATTTTATTATTTAGACTTCTAGCATTGGTATATAAGCACTTTAAAAACTTGTCTCCTTTTAGCTGCCTGCCATTACAACATGTAATTGAATGGGACTTTTTATTTTTTATTTTTTTTTATTTGACTGTTTCTGATCAGACCCTGCCTGTATTTTAGCATTTTACATCCTCTGGTCCTCACTAGGATATAGATTCTCTATTAATAGATCCTCCCCTAAGGGATGTCCAAATCACATGCTTCTCTGCACCTGTTGGCTTTCCACCAGGCCTTAGTTTAAAAACTGCTCTATTACCTTTTTAATGTTAAGTGCAAGTAATCTGGTTCCATTTTGGTTTAGGTGGAGCCCATCCTTCCTGTTTAGGCTCCCCTTTTCCCAAAAGTTTCCCTAGTTCCTAATAAATCTAAACCCCTGCTACCTACACCATCATCTCATCCACGCATTGAGAGTCTGCAGTTCTGCCTGTCTAACTGGCCCTGCATGTGGAACTCGGAGCATCTCCGAGAAGACCTCTCTCCTATCCTTCCCTATGTCATTGGTACCTACATGTACCACAATCACCGGCTCCTCCTCAGCACTACAGATAAGTCTATCTAGATGTCTCAAGAGATCCGCAACCTTTGCACCAGGCAGGCAAGTCACCATGCGGTTCTCCCGGTCATCGCAAACCCAGCTATCTATGTTTCTAATGATGGAATCGCCCATTACTAATACCCGTCTCTTTCTAATAGCTGGAGTTCCCTCCCCCGTTGAGGTATCCTCCGTGTGAGAGAATACCACATCATCATCTGGAAGGATGGTCCCAACTAGAAGATTTTCTCTGTCCTCCAATTAGATGCTGTCCTTCCATGGGACTTTCATCCTCCTCAACAGCACAGAGGTTGTCAGACTGGGGATGGGACCGTTCTACTGTGTCCCAGAAAGTCTTATCTATGGACCTCTGTGTCTCCCTCAGCTCCTCCGGTTCAGCCACTCTGGTCTCCAAAGCCCATACATGGTCTCCGAGGGCCAGGATCTCCTTGCACCGAATGCGCACACATGCCACCTGCCCATAGGGCAGGTAATCATACATGCTACAGTGGGTGCAATAAAATGGGTAGCTCCCACTCTGTTGCTGGTCTGCCTGCATTCTCTTTTTACTCCTGCAGCTGGTTCCTTTGTTTTTGTTTATATCAAGGGGTGTTTTTGGCTTTTAAGTTTAAAGAATGTTGAGTTTTAGCCCCTGCCCCTGCTCCCACTCCCCCTGGAGAATTCCCTCACAAAACTCCCCGGGTAGCCACTCCTGTTCGCTAGCTTCTCTTCCTTCTCTTGGATAACGTAAATAGATTTGTTTTCCCATCCTCTAATCATTCTTGTGGCTCTTCTTTGAACCCTCCCCATTTTTTTTTTGTTTTTTTTTTTCTTCAACATCCTTCTTAAATTGTGGAAACCAAAACTGGACACTATATTCCAGCTGTGGTCACACCAGTACCAAATACAGTGGTAATCTAACTCTGCTCATAACTGCTATTTTTCAGTTTATCTATCCCGGATCACATTAACATTTCTCGCGGCAGTGTCACACTGGGAGCTCATTTTCAACTGATTTTCCACCGGGATCCCCATGTCTTTTTCAGAGTCACTGCTTCCCCGGTAGAGTCCTCCTTCATGTATGTATGGCCCAGATCTTCGTTTCTAGATGTGACTTTGCACTTCACTTTGCTTGTATCCAGTTCACATTGTATCAGTGATACGTCCTCTTCATTATTTACCACCTCCCCAATCTTTGGCTCATTCACAAAACTTTGTCAGTAACAATTTTTATTTTCTTCCAGGTCATTGTGGGGGGGAAAATGTTAAATGGAATAGGGCCAAGAACCAATCCCTGTGGGATCTCACTGGAAACTCATTCGCTCAATGATGATTCCCCTTTACCATTACATTTTGAGATTTAATAGTTAGCTGGTTTTCAAGCCATGCAATGTGTGCCGTGTTGACTTTCTGGTGTTCCAGTTTCTTAATCAAAATGTCACATGATATCAAGTCAAATGTCTTACAGAAGTCTAAATATATTACATAGACTGGAAAGTATTTCATCAGCATAGATGAAATGAATACATCTGTCTCTTCCCAAATACAAATATTTATTGTACACTTCTGCTTTTTCTGCATTATTATTTGACAATTCTATAATTTCCATCCAATAGTGGACAATCCAATTGTTATGGTTGCTTTTCTATGCTAAGAGAAATTAACTCTGTCGGCCATAGATTTCTCCTTGTGTCCTTTTGCTTTGCTTATCAATTTTTTTAAAAAATAATTCCTAGCCTCTAATTTATATTCATTACTAGCAACTGCCCCTTTTTTTCCATTTGTTAAAATGTTATTTTGCTTATAACTGCTTTCTGTAAATGAGGTTGGTTTTCTCAAGCAGTGGAGCCTTCTTGCTCAATTGTGGCCTCTCATAAAATTCAGTTTAAATTTTCTTGCAGCAGATTTTGGCTCAAATTGTTTTCCGTTTTCTGAAATTGGCCCTTTTAAAGCACTCAAATGTATATAGTTCTGATTTGGACTTTCTTGTTTGAACGTAACAAATGTGATCATTTTATCCTTAAGATGCCACTAATTTTTAGTTCTGTGATCACTTCCTCTTTTGTGTCAAGGTGAGGTCTAAAATAGAATTCCCCTGTGTTTGTTGCAACAATTTTTAAGTTAGGAAACTGTCCTCTGTAATTTTTAGGAATTCTAAGAATGAGACCTGCATATGTCACTCAGCTTGAGTTCCCCCAGGATAATAGCCCCCCTCCTCCCCCCATACATTATAGATAGGTATTTAAGGAGCTGGTCATCCTGTTCTCTAGTGTGATTTGGGTGGTCTGTAGCAGACACCAAGTACCACCTCACCTTGTGCTTTATCTGTTAGGACACTTATCCATAAGCATTCAAGATCATGAGTTGTCAGAGACTGAAACAGGTAATACCATTTTTGACATACTGTGTTACACCTACTCCCTTCCCTTTTACCCGCACAGAACTTGCCAAATAAGTTATAACAATTGATTTTAACATTCCAGTCATGCAGGTCTTCCTGCCAGGTTTCAATAACAGGTAGGTTGGATTTATGTTCATAAATGAACAATTACAATTTCTCTTGTTTATTACCCCTTCTACTAGCACTAGTGTATAGGCAGTTAAAGCATTTCTTCTCTTCATGTTCCTTGGAGCCTAGATTAATTTTGTTCTTGACATCTTGATTTTGTCCTAAATGAGTGCTCATGTGAAGTGGGAGGAGGGTAGCTCCCTTTGATGGACACCCAGCCAGCCAGTTAGCTGTAACATCCCTCTTGGTAGCTGTTCTCTACTTGCTTTACCTGTAAAGGGTTAAAAGTCCCCCAGGTAAAGAAAAGGAAGTGAGCACCTGACCAAAAGAGCCAAAGGGAAGGTAGAACTTTTTAAAATTGGGAAAGAAACTTTCCTTTTGTCTGTTCTTCTCCGGAGAAGGAGACAGAGCAGCAATGCTATAAGCTGTGTAAGGAATGCTGTGTAAGGCTTGAACCAGGTATAAAAATTCATTGTCTATACCTAGAAGAAATCATTGGATGGGGCATGTTTAAATAGATGTGATTCGGTTTATTTTGGCTTGTGGATCTCCTCTGTGCTAATCCTAGATGCTTTTGTTTTGCTTGTAACCTTTTAAGCTGAACCTCAAGAAAGCTATCTTGATGCTTAACTTTTGTAATTTTCTTCTAAGTTCCGAATGTATTTCCTTTCTTTTTGTTTTTAATAAATCTTACCTTTTTTTAAGAACAGGATTGGATTTTTGGTGTCCAAAGAGGTTTATGCATGTTATTTGATTAGCTGGTTCTTCTTTGTTTTCTTTCTCAGCTCTTTCCTGGAGGATGTGTGTGAAAGGGCTTGAGGGTACCCCACAGGGAAGAATTCCTAAATGCTCCTTCCTGGGTCCAAGGGGGTTTTGCATTTGGGTGGTGGCATAATTTACCGAGCTAAGGTCAGAAAAGCTGTAAACCCCCAAGGCTACTACAAGCCTGAAGTGGCAAGTATTAATTTTTAGAATTCTTGCGGGTCTCCACTTTCTGCACTCAGAGTGACAGAGTGGGGATTCAGCCTTGACATCCCTTTTCACCTTCCTCTTTTGTTTTTAGTTTGTAGTCTAGCAAAATTGTAGCAAGCCTGTCCCTGGGAAGATTGGTTCCCCTTCTTCTGAGAGGGAGGCCATCCAAAAGTACAGCCCCCTCTACTTATAGTGGGACCAATGTTTCACTAAACCAAAACCCTATTCTTTACATCACTTACCTAGCCAGTGGTTCACTTCCAGAAGCTTCTGCCTTCTCTCTTCCTTTGCTTGCAGGACAGGAAGGATCTCAGAGATCACTTGGACTTTTTTCCTCCTTCATCACCCTTCCAAATTCACTGAAGTCATCTGTGAGGGATCCCACTAAGCAGTGTTTGTGCTGATATGCACCATCACCAGCAGATTGTTGCCGTCTGACTTCAGAAGATCATCTGATCCTGGAGTCAGATCTCATGTCTTGGCTGCAGGCAGAGAGGACATTGTCCTGTTGTTTGCTTGTTCTTGCAGAAGCTTCTTTCCATTTTTAATTAGTATGGAATCCGCAACTAGGATAGTCTGTCTTCCTTGGGCAGATTAAATTTCCTGAACTGTGCAGGAGCCCATGTGCTCATTCGGTGCCTGCCCGAACCAAACCCAGGAATGTTTCCAGGAAGGGGTACTAATTAATGCTGATTCAGGCCTCAATGGATCATCATGGCAAGTTCCTCTATGCATACATAGGGTAACCAAGCAAGATGCATGAATCCAAAATTTTCAAAACATCTGGACTTTTAAGAGCAGAGAGGGGGAGTGGGGGCTCTATTCTCACCCAATAACATAATCACTAGGGGGTGTTTCCATTTCCATGGCGATTCTGGGTGACCTTGCATATGCCTGCCTTTTGATAAGGCTCAACCATTCTGAGAGGACAGAAAGCTGAAGAGAAGTCGGTTCAGCTGTACACTCAGCAGGAGGTGAAGTGTATATTAAGGAAACTGTTCAACAACCTAAGGATTTGGCCCAATGATTTAAATCCTATATCAGCATGCAGTACCAGGCTCCCAAATCCATTTGCACATATGGCGTTTGTTCAAATGTGTATAAAACTGCCTATATATATATAAAAACTAACTTGCCATCTAAAAAAATAAAAGGTGAACTAAACTATCATAGCACTGGAAGGGACCTTGAGAGGTCATCTAGTCCAGTCCCCTGCACTAAGTATTATCTAGACTATACCTGACAGGTGTTTGTGTAACCTGCTCTTAAAAATCTCCAATGATGGAGATTCCACAACCTCCCCAGGCAATTTATTCCAGTGTTTAACCATGTTGAGAGTTAAGAAGTTTTTCCTAATGTCTAACCTAAACCACCCTTGCTGCCATTTAAGCCTATTGCTTCTTGTCCTATCCTCAGAGGTTAAGAAGAACAATTTTTCTCCCTTCTCCTTGTAGCAACCTTTTATGTACTTGAAAACTGTTATATCCCCTCTCCGTCTTCTCCAGACTAAACAAACCCAATTTTTTCAATCTTCCCTCATAGGTCATGTTTTCTAGACCTTTAACCATTTTTGTTGCTCTTCTCAGGATGCTCTCCAATTTGTCCACGTCTTTCCTGAAATGTGGCGCCCAGAACGGGACACAATACTCCAGTTGAGGCCTAATCAGCATGGAGCAGAGCAGAAGAATTACTTCTTGTCTTGCTTACAATACTCCCGCTGATACATCCCAGATTGACGTTTGCATTTTTTTTTTTTTTTTTTTTTTTTTTTGCAACAGCATTATACTGTTGACTCATATTTAGCTTGTGATCCACTATGACCCCCAGATTCCTTTCCATAGTACTCCTTCCTAGGCAGTCATTTCTCATTTTGTATGTGTGCAACTGATTGTTCCTTCCTAAGTGGAATACTTTACATTTGTCCTCCTTGAATTTCATCCTATTTACTTCAGACCATCTCTCCAGTTTGTCCAGATCATTTTGAATTTTAATCCTATCCTCCAAAGCACTTGCAACCCCTCCCAGCTTGGTATCATCCGCAAAATTTATAAGTATAGGCCCATACATCTTGATTGTGCCACTTGAATGATTAGATTGTTTTTTTACAAATGATGAAAAAAGGAAATTCAGGGGCATATTTTGGATCAGATGGCATATGGGTTTCATGGATAAAGCTGTGCAGGCCAGGAGGAATAAAGCGTGGTCTGCTCATTTTCACACTATAAATGAAAACTGCCATTTTTTTCTTTGAAGATTATATTCATTGAACATTTTTACCTTAAATGAAAGACAATAGGTTAAAGGTACAAAGATTACAATCTCCTGCCCCCATAATGTCCAGCCAAAACCTCATATCCAATATTGCAAATCTTTTTTTTTCTTTGCCAGAAAGATCAGACATGTCTAAAATTTCAAATGTGAAATATGTGCATGTTGGGATGGCAAGAGAGAAATACAAAACTTATCACAGACCAAATTTTCAGTTGCTCTTTGCTTGTCCCATATGTTGAACTGAAATTAATTCATACACGACAAGCCTGATCCTATGGAAATCAAATGGCAAAATTCTCATTGACTTCCATGGGAGCCTCGCTGGACCCTAATGCAAGACTGAACAACTGTTACCAATCCTTTAAGAATAAAATGTTTACACTAAAGATTTGGTCAGGAATTCATTTTTCACAGCTTAGGGGCATCTGGATAAGCTGCCACCTGTGGTCCATGCTGTCTTGGTCAAAAGACTTCAAAGCCGCATAGGGGGAGAATAACTTGCTTTTTGCATGTATGCATACAGAGACTGAGATTAGCCTATTTGCAAAATCCTTTTAAATTCACTTCCTCCCCCCCCCCTCTCCTTTAAAGACATCTGTTAGAAGCTCTGCTTTTAAGACACACAGGGGCATCTTGATTACACAAGCACCCTCATTGGCTCGCAAATATATTCAGCCAATTAAGGACTTGGATTGCTAACATTACCATTTTAATGCTATTTGTTGGACAGCATTATTTGCTGCACGTGAAGAATAGTGTTCATGCCTGAATATTCGCAAAGTGGCTTATTTGGCACATTTGTAATTGAGGAAATCTTTTAATTAATGTCGTTCTCAGCATTTATTTGCTATGCTAGGAAACAGAGCAAGAGCCTAAATGGAGTAAGGTCAAATTGCTTTTTCTATTCTCTATAGGTTCTTACACTGTGCTCATCACCAGAGTGTTTGAACTAGGTTGCTTTCTTTTCATGCCTTCCATGGGTTCTGTAAAAACACTGTCTGATTTCTCCAGAGTAAATCAGGATTACTCCTAAGAAGTCAATAGAATTATATTGCTGTGAAGCTGCTGTAAATAATGAGGATGCGCTCTATCATTCCTTTAATTTTGGTAAGAAAAATAAGTAGAATTCACTCATGTCTTAGACTTAGGAAGATAAATAAATATCTTATGGAGGTTAAATTCACAGCATATTGGAACTTAGAAGGACTGCAAGGAGTTCAGAGAAGAATGATGTGGCTGGAAGGAGAGGGTTATGAGGAAAGAAATATAAAAATTTAGTTTAATAGCTTGGCTAAACTCTCACTTGAGAGAGTAGAATAGCCTGCAATTGTATAAGGATGTAAATGCAAATAGGTATTCAAGGAGGTGTAACCACTGTAGGTGAAAAGAGCTAATCTCTTAAGAAAAGATTAAACTTGGGCTGGATAGTAGGAAAACTTCCTAAATGAAAACAAGGCAAAGGCAAAATGCTCAGGCTCCTGTGCTCTTAAAAGTAGGGTTCAGAAATTTTTCCTTTCTGGTTTCTTGCAAGGCTATGTTAAGCTTGTCACTAATCTAGTCCACAATGGAATGATACTGTATAACATTCAATCAAACTGGCTTCTTGATCTTACAAGTTTCCTCCGTGGGTTAATTTTTTTTTTTAAGCTGGTGCAAATAAGCACATCTCTAGTGGTGGAGCTATGTTGATTCACACCAGCTGGAAAACTGGGCCCATACTACGCATGGTGAGAGGAATGGAGAAGGAATGTCATATCCTTTTGTGCAGTGATGGAAGTTACTCAGCCCAGTAATGGATGTGCTACTAAGAACCTAAGTAGACTAGCGTGGAAAATGTCTTAAACTGTTGAATAATCTCCTAGTGGACGTGGTTTTAGAGTCCTACTGCCTAAAACTGAACTTCTAAATGCACTGGAGAAAATCTTAGGCCTTGTCTACACTACGAGAGTAGTTCGATTTTACTTAAATCGAATTTTTGGAATCGATATTGCAAAGTCGAACGTGTGTGTCCACACTAAGGACAGTAATTCGACTTTGTGAGTCCACACTAACGGGGAAAGCGTCGACATTGGAAGTGGTGCACTGTGGTCAGCTATCCCACAGTTCCCGGAGTCCCCTGCTGCCCATTGGAATTCTGGGTGGAGCCGCAAATGCCTTCTGGGTAAAAAAAAGGTGTCCAGGGTGCTTTTGGGTAACTGTCGTCATCCGTCCATCACTCCCGCCCTCCCTCCCTGAAAGCGCCGGCGGGAAATCAGTTCGCGCACTTTTCTAGTCAGTGACAGCGCGGACGCCACAGCACTGCGAGCATGGAGCCTGCTGCAACCATCACTGCAGTTGTGGCCGCTCTCAACGCCTCGCAACTTATCATACACCTTTCCCTGAGGCAGATGCAGAAAAGTCAGGCGAGGAGGCTACGTCAACGCGGTGATGGCCTGAAGTCTGAGAGTAGCACAGACCTCTCAGAAAGCAGGGGACCCAGCGCCGAGAACATCACGGTGGCAATGGGTCATGTTGATGCCGTGGAAAGGAGATTCTGGGCACGGGAAACAAGCACTGAGTGGTGGGACCGCATAGTGCTGCAGGTCTGGGATGAATCCCAGTGGCTGCGAAACTTTCGCATGCGGAAGGGAACTTTCCTGGAACTTTGTGAGTTGCTGTCCCCTGCCCTGAAGCGCAATGACACCCGGATGCGAGCAGCCCTGACTGTCCAGAAGCGAGTGGCCATAGCCCTGTGGAAGCTTGCAACGCCAGACAGCTACCGGTCAGTCGCGAACCAGTTTGGGGTGGGCAAATCTACCGTGGGGGTTGTTGTGATGCAAGTAGCCAAGGCAATCGTTGATGTACTGCTGCCAAAGGTAGTGACCCTGGGAAACGTGGAGGCGATCATAGATGGCTTCGCAGCGATGGGATTCCCAAACTGCGGTGGGGCCATAGATGGAACTCACATCCCTATCCTGGCACCGGAACACCAGGCCAGCCAGTACATTAACAGAAAGGGCTACTTTTCCATGGTGCTGCAAGCACTGGTGGACCACAGGGGACGTTTTACCAACATCTACGTGGGATGGCCGGGCAAGGTTCATGACGCTCGTGTTTTCAGGAACTCTGGTCTGTTTAGACGGCTGCAGCAAGGTATTTACTTCCCGGACCACAAAATAACTCTTGGGGATGTGGAGATGCCTATAGTCATCCTCGGGGACCCAGCCTACCCGCTAATGCCCTGGCTCATGAAGCCCTATACTGGCGCCCTGGACACTGAAAAAGAACTCTTCAACTACCGGCTGAGCAAGTGCAGAATGGTGGTGGAGTGTGCTTTTGGCCGTCTCAAGGGGAGATGGAGAAGCTTACTGACTCGCTGTGATCTCAGCGAAACCAATATCCCCATTGTTATTGCAGCTTGCTGTGTGCTCCACAATCTCTGTGAGAGCAAGGGGGAGACCTTTATGGCGGGGTGGGAGGTTGAGGAAAATAGCCTGGCTGCTGATTACTCACAGCCAGACAGCCGGGCGATTAGAAGAGACCAGCGGGAAGCGCTGTGCATCCGGGAGGCTTTGAAAGCAAAGTTCCTGAGTGAGCAGGGTAACCTGTGACTTTAAAGTTTGTGTATTGAGAAGCTAAACCTGCCCCCATTTCTTTGCCCAGTTAATGTTGACTATCCTATCCAGTTACATACCCCCTTCACCCCACTTCCAACACACATTTCAAAATAAAAATAGTTCTACTTTGTTAAAGCACACCGTTTTCTTTAATACTGTATTCGCGGGAATTTTTTAAAACTGGGACGCAGACTGTGGTGCGGAGCGGGTGTACTGTAGTGGCGCGAATGCAGCTTCTAAACTCAAGGATTGACAGGCTCCGCTGCGGTGGGATGGTTGTTTCAACGGAGCCTGTCACCCCTCCTGATAGGGACTGTGTGTATGGGGGGGTCTATGTGACTTTGTGGCAGGGGGAGGACGGTTACAGATCCCCTGCTGTGTGGCTCTGTGATCCTGCCTAAGGACCGCCGCTTAAGATCTGTAACTGCCCTCCCCTGCCACAAAGTCACAGAGCAACCCACCCCCCACCACATAACATGAAAACAACCTCCCAGACTAACCAGGGTAACTAGTCACTGCATCACTGCACTATGTATGTGCCCTGCTGCTGTGCCTGCCCCCGACTATATACCCTGCCAAAGGTGACTGTCCTGTCGAATTACCAACCCCCTATCCCCCCCTCCTGCAAAAGAACATGATGGAAACAGTAGTTAACAGAAACGTATTTTTTATTATCAACCAAACATGGAACTGGGAAAGTGAAACTTGGACGGGGGCTTGTGTCAGGCGGGAAGGAAAGAACTTGTCAAATTTTGGGGAATGAGAGCCTTCTGCTGCTCGAGCTCTCTGCAGGGGTGGAGTGAGAGTTAGCAGGGACTCTGCCGCCTCTCCTTCTGTGCACTTTGGGTGAGGGGAGTATGGGACTTGGTGGCGGGGGAGGGCGGTTAGAGATGGACTGCAGCGGGGCTCTGTCCTCCTGCCTCCGTTCCTGCAGAACATCCACAAGGCGCCGGAGCGTGTCCGTTTGCTCCCTCATTAGTCCAAGCAGGGTTTGAGTCGCCTGCTGGTCTTCCTGACGCCACCTCTCCTCCCGATCCATGTTGGCTTGGTGCATTCGGGTCAAGTTCTCCCGCCACTGGGTCTGCTGTGCTGCCTGGGCTCTGGAGCAGGCTATAAGCTCCGAGAACATGTCCTCCCGTGTCCTCTTCTTCTTATGCCTAATCCGCGCTAGCCTCTGGGAGTGTGATGACAGGCTAGGTTGTGAGACAGTCGCAGATGGGGCTGTGGGAATGGGAAAAAGGGAGTGAATTCCTCAGAAAGATAAATGTAGTTGTGAACAAAGAACATAGTCTTTCTCTGTTAACAAGACCATGCACAGCACCTCTCACATGCGCACTCAGCACAAGGTCGAATTCTCGGCCTTCGCATTCAGTGCCTGGGGTCTTGCACAGCACATTTGAGAACCGTGTCAGGACAACGGAATTTCTGTTGCAGGCAGACATGGTAAGCCGTAGACTTGTGGCAGCTTAAAACTTTAATATTAGCAATGGCCTCATTTCACATTGAAATCAATGTCAGTCCCTGCTGCCAGCAATTCGGCAAGCAGGAAGTCTGCTCCTGTCCCACACCCTCGCGGCTGTCCCCGGGAACGATCCCTTTCGGCTGCCCCTCTCCCGCCTCCACCGCGTGGCTGCAAACCAGCGGTTACAGTTCTGTAAAGGAACGGCAAAGCAGTCCCAACACTAACATTCCCCTACCTCATTCAAAGCAGGTCATCATGAGCGACATCACCCTCATGAGGATCTCTGACAGCGAGAAAGAGAGAATGCTCCGGGAAAGCCTGCAAAGACCAGGGCCGTATGCCGCCATGCTGTGCAGAGCAATGATTCCAGAGTACTTGATAGTCTCGTGGCGTGGCAACGTGTCCTACTACGGAGGACCCAATAAGGCCGCTCTCCCCAAGAACCTAATGCAGCGGATTTCCAATTACCTCCAGGAGAGCTTCCTCGAGATGTCACAGGAGGATTTCTGCTCCATCCCCGGACATATAGACCGCATTTTACTGTAGCTGCTGTAGCAGTGACTAACCAGTAGAGCGGCTTGGGCAGGACAATCATGCAAAACCGGACATTGCTAGATTTTTTTTCAATAGTTGCACTGCCCATGACTGAACCGTTAAGCTAATCAAACTAATCATGAGAAACCCATTTTTTAAATTGTTAATATTCCTGTTCTGTTACAAATAAATGTTTAGATTTTTACAACACTTACTGGCTGATCCTTCCCCAGATTCTGTGTCCGGGGTAACGGCTGGGGAGGGTTGGTAGGGGATCTCTGTAAGGGTGATGAAGAGATCCTGGCTGTCGGGGAAATCAGCGTTGTGAGCGCTGTCGACTGCCTCGTCCTCCTCATCTCCTTCCTCATCTTCCCCGTCCGCTAACATGTCCGAGGATCCAGCCGTGGACACTATCCCATCCTCAGAGTCCACGGTCACTGGTGGGGTAGTGGTGGCGGCCGCACCGAGGATGGAATGCAGTGCCTCGTAGAAACGGGATGTCTGGGGATGGGATCCGGAGCGTCCGTTTGCCTCTTTGGTCTTCTGGTAGCCTTGTCTCAGCTCCTTGATTTTCACGCGGCACTGCGTTACATCCCGGCTGTATCCTCTCTCTGCCATGTCTTTAGAGATCTTCTCGTAGATCTTTGCATTCCGTCTTTTGGATCGCAGCTCGGAAAGCACGGACTCATCGCCCCACACAGCGATGAGATCCAAGACTTCCCGATCAGTCCATGCTGGGGCCCTCTTTCTATTCTGAGATTGCACGGCCATCACTGCTGGAGAGCTCTGCATCGTTGCCAGTGCTGCTGAGCTCGCCACGATGTCCAGACAGGAAATGAGATTCAAACTGGCCAGACAGGAAAAGGAATTCAAATTCAAATTTTCCCGGGGCTTTTCCTGTGTGGCAGTTCAGAGCATCCGAGCTCGTACTGCTGTCCAGAGCGTCAACAGAGTGGTGCACTGTGGGATAGCTCCCGGAGCTATTAGCGTCGATTTCCATCCACACCTAGCGTAATTCGACATGGCCATGTCGAATTTAGCGCTACTCCCCTCGTCGGGGAGGAGTACAGAAGTCGAATTAAAGAGACCTCTATGTCGAACTAAATACCTTTGCGGTGTGGACGGGTGCAGGGTTAATTCGATGTAACGGCGCTAACTTCGACATAAACGCCTAGTGTAGACCAGGCCTTAGGCAGTCACTGTTACTGGCAGTAGGCTAAGCTAGATAAGTGAATACATTTTTACCCTCTTTAATTGCTATGATTTTAAAGGAACAATTCTTCCCATTAAAGGTGCTGGGTGTCAATCAGTAAAACTGCCACTTCATCCTCTTATTTTAATGACCAGTTTGATTGTTGAAAGAAAGCCAGGAAATCATAATTATTTATTCCCCTACTATCCCAAGTGGGTAGCCAAGATCTGGGGCTTTGCAGGGCTGTTTCCATTAAGATGAGAAATCAGGGCTCTGAAGCAGGTATATTCTTTGTATAATCTTCTTTATTTTCAAATAATGCACATTGTAGAAAGAGGCAGTTTTCTTACTCAAAAAAAACCCAAATCTGCCACTGCAATGAGCTCTACTCTGAAACCTGCTTTCTTTCAGTGTCACACTTACAACTCCTTCAGCTGGCTTCCTGCTGCTTTTAGCACCCACCATAGCCTATAACCAATCATTTTACCCCGCGCCCATGCACTGGCAATCAGGGAAACCCCTCAATCCACACAGTTTAGCTGTGACCTGCCATGTGGCCTATTGCCTGAGGCACTAGCCCCATTGTCTGCAGCTGTTTTTACTCCATAAAGGGGCTTGATTGCTCCTTCTTTTGAGCATATCCACTGGCTTTAATGAGGTCCCTGATTGTCTTTGAATACAAAACCCACCTGATGGCAGCCATTAGCACCTTTCAGCATAACATCATTAAACATTTATTCAGCACTAGATGTCTTAGAGTTCACAATACACATAATGGGTTCTTCCCCCAAAGGAGTTTTTATAATCTAAGAATAGACTAGTGGTGACAGACAATAGGCAGGATAAAGCAATGAAACAAGGGTCAGCTCAATAAGGTCATGTTGTTGCCGGGTGCAGAGGGGGAGTGTGCATACCTCATGGAAGTAATTTTTTTTTAGCTACTAGAGCAATGTGTGGGTCTCTTGGTTTAGGGGATTGGCTGTTGAAGGTGGTGTAATGGGTAAATAGGAAGAAATAGAGAGGATGAGATACCAAAGGAAAAAGAGAGGGGAGAGAAAATGGGGGAGGGATTATGAGGAAGGCTTGGAAGGAGAAAATGGAGGCTACAAGGAATATTATGGTACAAATTTTTACACAGAATACCTGTAATCCAGGTATGAACATGCAAATGCCATTGCAAATAAGGCTCAAGTTCCCTTAGTGTTCAGGCAGTAGCATATTTCTTAGCATATCATATTTACTGTTCTTTAGCTTAATTTCATTATAGAGTGGCTAGCAGAATGGTATGCACAATGCTGTTATGAAGTGTAAATCAAACTAAGGCCCAGTCCTTATACAAGTGAGTAGTTCCATGAAGGTCACTTTTCAAGATCCATGGGTCCTAAACATGCCTATCACAACATGTGGTGTACCTCATCCAGTGCACGAAATGCTCCAGTAACAACTATGTGGGTGAAAGTGGAGTTGAATGAACTCACACAGAAAAACGATAAAAGACCAAAATACCATATCACCCATGAGCAAACCCTTTTCACAAAACATTTTTCACTCTATATTTGACCTCTCAGTCCTCATCCTGGAAACCTGCACAACACCTTCAAAAGATGAGCCTTAGAGCTTAAATTCATAACTTTGCTATGCTCTAAAAATCATGGTTTTAATAAAGACAGTGGGTTTATGGTTTATTACAATGATCTCTAACCCACTAATCCCCCTTTTTGGTCATATGACTGCACAAGTATTAACTGGCCACTTCACTTTGAATGCTCTCTTACAATGTCTGTTAAGTATTTATGCCAAACAATCTGTTCTATCTCCATCTCGTATTTAACGGTGATACTCCAAGTATATTTCCCAGATTTGAAGAGCTCTGGATAGTTTGAAAGCTTTTATTTCACTGACAGAAGTTGGTCCAATAAAAGATATTAGCTCACCCATCTTGTCTCTCTAACATCCTGGACCAACAGAGGTACAACAATACTGCAAACATAAATAGAATTATGTCAGTTTACACCGGTTTAGTGTCTTGTCCTGTTTGTTCAACACTGCAAGACTCAAAAAGGCACTGCATAGTTCAGGTCTTAGTCTAACAAACAGAAATGTGGTTTTTGCTTTGAGTTGAAGACCTGTTGTGTGACCATAGTGCTGCTGTTGCTGTCAGTTCAGCTTACATAGGGTGACCAGATGTCCATGACATGGTTGTAATATGAAATCTCTGCTTAATGTGACCAAAGAGAACATTACAATTTGGAGAAAAAGTGAAATAGATCTAATGGAGGAAACTCCATAAATGCAAGAGCAATATGCAGTGGTGTGTTGTGACAGTTTTAGTAAGGCCTGCAACAACTGATTGCATGCCTTAAGCAATTCAAAATGGTGTCTCCATGTGGCGTGACCTCACACTGTATAGTGCATGTGAAATCATGCTGTGTAGAGGGCACCATTTTGTTCTACAAAATGGCGGTCTCTCTGGGGGCCTGATAGAATCATCTCACGAGCCAGATCCAACCCACGGACTACCAGTTGGATAACTAACAGTGAGTAGGGCATGCAGTGCATGCTTTGTCTAAGGGGGCTGCTGGCCCCTTACTAAAGCTTAGTGGTTCTTTGGTTGGCCATGTCCCAATACCAAGAGAAAAGGGAAGGGCTGACTGACAGGTCCCCAGGGCCAATAGCGTGAGACCAGGACTCCAAGTCATTGGATTGACAGGGTGGGCAGCCCAATGAGTACCCCTGAGGGCATTCTGTGCCAAAAAAAATTCTCTGCACAATATTTTAAAATTTGTGCAAGTTTTGTCAATAAATAAATGCAAAGGACCCAGCATGGCAGTGGGCAGCACAGGCCACTGGCTGCATGAAGGTGGAAGATCACCCTGAGCCTTCCTCCACCTACCCCCACCCTTAGGACGCGGACTCAGCGGTGACACGGCACCCGACCCTGACACAACACAAGGCCTGGGCCTGCCCTAGAAACACCCTGGGGCCCTGCCCCTCTGCACCAGATGCACCAGGTGTGGGGCAGGCAGGCTCAACCAGACAGGATCCAAGTGTGGAGGGGCTCAGTGTGGGAGGATTCAGGTGTGGGGCAAGCGGATTCTGTGTGGGACAATCTGGGTGCAGGCAGCTCATCGGGGGTGTGCGGGTGTGGGAGGATCTGGATGCACAGAGGCTCACTGTGGGGGTTCCAGGTGCAGGGGAATGGGACTCTGCAGGGGCTTCCAGGTGAAGGTTGTTGGGGCTCAGCTTAGGAGTGATGGGGGCAAGAAGCAGGGGAGGATGCTGAGCTTCCTGCAGCTGAGTGAGGTTTCTGGGGGTGAGTCTAACACAGCCCCAGCCACTCCTTGCAGGGGAAGAGGAAGTCCTGCCCTCTCCTGCCTCCAGCCCAGCCGGGACTAGCAGCTGATCCCAGCTCTGGGTTGGAGCCTGTCCTCCATGTGAGCTGGGGCTGCAAGAGCAGAGTAAGGCAGAGCTGGGGAGAATGCAGTAGGCCAGAGCATCAGCCCGGAGCTGGAGGAGCAGCAACCAGCTGCGCCAATGGTGAGCTAGGATAGAGTTACAGGGCAGAGCCATGGGACCTGAGCTGGGGTTGCAGAGATGCCCATTGTGCTGCAAGTAAACTGGAGCAAAGTACAGTGATAGGCTGGAGAGAACGACCCGGGTACCCTGCACAGAGAGGACCCAATGGAGGGAGACTTCTCCAGACAAGACAAGAGAGCCTTGAAGACCGGACTTGGAGGGTGGGGATGTGAACTCGATGGGAGGGCTGATACAGGGGTGCTGGAACAATTTGTACAGTGGGGGTGCTGAGAGCATTGAACCAAACTGTAAACCCTGTGTATAATGGAAAGCCCTTCAAACTGGGGGGGATGGGGTGCTGACGCACCCCCTGCACTCCTAGTTCCGGCACCTGTGGGCTGATATTGGGGAGAAGGGTTCCACTACCTAGAGCCTGAGGGTGTGTAGCCACCACCGGAGCAGGTGTCTTACCTGTGGTATCACATCAGTGCAGCCAGGGCCTGGGATGTGTGAGGAATAGGCTGTGAATTTCTTGAGTCCCAGAGCCTGTTGTTTATGGTGTTCCCTGTGCCCAAAGGGTAGGGTTCCTTCATCCTTTAATCTTCTCAATTTTTCCCTTCTGTTTTTACAATGGCTGTTTAATACATTTTGTATGTGATTTAAACTCAATGTGGTGATTACTGGGTCAGTGAAGAGGCTGGCGAGGAGATAGTACGCTGAAGTGCAGACACAGTAGCCCATGACCTGACCAACCCACAACGAGAATGCGGGTTAAGCCCCCCCCCCCAGGGATCCTTGGCCCAGCCTTATTGGGGTTATGAGGACTCTGCCCCGTGGGAGAGAGGAAGAGGAGTCCTCAAGGTCAGGCAGGCACCTGGATAAAGGGAGCTGGGGAGGGGGCTCAGATCCTTTTGCTATTCGATTCCACCACGGTAGTATAGAAACCAGGAAAATTCCCTGCGATACCATTCCATTGCTTACCCTTGCATACATAGATGTCAGGCCGCTGGCAATATGCTAGCTTGACTGAATTTTTTACTGTATCATTCCATTGTAGACTAGATTAGTGACAAGTGCTCATATAGCCACATGACTTCAGAACACCTATTTCTCAGGGCGAGGGAGACTAAGCATGTCAGATGTCTGGATTCGGTAGAGTTGAAGCTGTAGTTCTTTGGAGGGATTCTGTTCCTTCTGATTTATGGAATAATGTTGTCTAAACCTCTGTGCTCTGTCCTCCTAAGTGGAGTGAAATGTGCCATGCTTGCATTTAATGGGGGCTGAAGAATGACAAGGGCATATTCAAACACAAGTGATCCTAGAAAGCATATCTGGGCAATATGACAACATTGACAAGTAATCCATGGGACTTTAGTTTGACATGAGGCTAGTTAGACGCATGACAGGGGTATGTCAAAACATGTGGGAGCAGAGATGTCCCCTGAGAATACAAGGATAATATTGAATGGATTCTTCCACTGCAGATGATGGTAGTGGCTGGACACAGAACAGGAATATATTCATGGAGTCCTCCCTAAATGAATGTCTGTGTGTATGTGCCTCCAGGAGGAAAGGGCTGTGGTATTCAGTGATCACTCAGTACATAACATGCTTGCAAAAGCTCTGCTTTATTCGGTGTTTGGTTCCTTCCAACTGGCAGCCTGTGTATATAACAACAACAAGAGCTTCCCTTGTGCTCCACCCAGGCTCTCCTTCTGGGGAGCTCAGCCCTTAAAGCTACATTCCCCAACCACAGGAGCTTCTGTCAAACCACAAAGGATCTATAAAATGGCGGTGGATTAGCATGCTGAGTTCTAAAATGAATCTTTGAGAAGAAGGATGAAGTGGTGGTTCTTGCTTCACACGCTGTTTGTAATTAGTATTTCAGGCTCAGTCTACTTCACTTGAAACCACAACAAAAAATAGTGGGTGAAAGTACTCTCATAGCTGCATACGTAAGTTAGCAAGTAATGCTTCTACTGAAGAACGTGCTTAGATGTGAGCCTTTCAAAGAGGTGATCAAAATGCAGCTCACTTTTTTCCAGCAATTAATTTACCTTTTAAAGAGCCATTTCCAAAATGGTAGAGTGAATTATGAGAACAGCATTTTATGGCTACAAGCTAATGACTGAGAATCTGATTCACAAAATAATTACACTTACCCTTCCCTTGGGTTTATGTATCTTATTCAGAATACATTTCTCAGTAAATTATGACTAATTTGAATGCATTCACCTCATTTTCCCTGTGCACTGGCAGACAGCTGCCTGTTAAGTGTCTGAGGGGCTGCAGTCCAACTGATGTGAAGTCAGGCAAAAGGGAGTCAGATCCCGCTATAATCCTTTTCTCTTCATTGCTGTTTGGAATCCATTGTCCAGGAGTTAATTGCAACTAGGGCTGCCAAGCGATTAAAAAAATTAATTGTGCTGTTAAATAATAATAGAATACTATGTATATTAGGGTTGTCGATTAATCGCAGTTAACTCACGCAATTAACTCAAAAAAATTAATCGCAATTAAAAAAATTAATCCCGATTAATTGCCGTTTTAATTGCATTGTTAATAGTATACCAATTGAAATTTATTACATATTTTGGATCTTTTTCTATATTTTCAGATATATGGATTTCAATTACAACACAGAATACAAAGTGTACAGTGATCATTTTTTATTATTATATTCTATTACAAATATTTGCTCTGTAAAAATGATAAACAAAAGAAATAGTATTTTTCAATTCATGTCGTACAAGTCCTGTAGTGCAATCTCTTTATCGTGAAAGCGCAACTTACAAATGTAGATTGTTGTTGTTGTTGTTATATAAGTGCACTCAAAAACAAAACAATGTAAAACTTCAGCGCCTACAATCCACTCAGACCTACTTCTTGTTCAGCTAATCGCTAAGACAAACAAGTTAGTTTACATTTGTGAGAGATAATGCTGCTTGCTTCTTATTTATGTCACCCAAAAGTGAGAACAGGGGTTCACATGGCACTTTTGTAGCCGTATTGCAAGGCATTTACATGCCAGATATGCTAACCATTTGTATGCCCTTTCATGCTTCAGCCACCATTCCAGAGAACATGCTTCCGTGCTGATGATGCTAGTTAAAAAAGTAATGCGTTAATTAAATTTGTGAATGAACTCCTTGGGGAGAGAATTGTACGTCTCCCGCTCTGTTTTACCTGCATTCTGCCATATATTTCATGTTATAGCAGTCTCAGATGATGACACAGCACATGTTCGTATTGAGAACACTTTCACTGCAGATTTGACAAAACACACAGAGGATACCAATGTGAGATTTCTAAAGATAGCTACAGCACTCGATTCAAGGTTTAAAAATCTGAAGTGCCTTCCAAAATCTGAGAGGGACGAGGTGTGCAGCATGCTTTCAGAAGTCTTAAAAGCGCAACACTCTGATGCAGAAACTACACAACCCAAACCACCAAAAAAGAAAATCAACCTTCTCCTGGTGGCATTTGACTCAGATAATGAAAATGAACATGTCGGTCCACACTGCTTTGGATTGTTATCAAGCAGGACCTGTCATCAGCATGGAAGCATGTCCTCCGGAATGGTGGTTGAAGCATGAAGGGACATATGAATCTTTAGCGCATCTGGCACGTAAATATCTTGTGACACGGACTACAACGGTGCCATCCGAACGCCTGTTCTCACTTTCAGATGACATTATAAATAAGAAGAGGGCAGCATTACCTCCTGTAAATGTAAACAAACTTGTTTGTCTGAGCGATTGGCAGAAACAAGAACTAGGACTGATTGGACTTGTAGGCTCTAAAATTTTACATTATTTTATTTTCGAATGCAGGTTTTTTTTTGTACATAATACTACATTCGTAAGATCAACTTTCATGATAAAGAGCTTGCACTACACTACTTGTATTAGGTGAACTGAAAAATGCTATTTTATTTTTTACAGTGCGAATATTTGTAATAAAAATAAAGTGAGCACTGTGCACTTTGTATTCTGTGTTGTAATTGAAATCAATATATTTGAAAATGTAGAAAAACATCCAACATATTTAATAAATTTCAACTGGTATTCTATTGTTTAATAGTGTGATTCACACTACGATTAATTTTTGAATCGCGATTCATTTTTTTTAGTTAATCACGTGAATTAGCTGCGATTAATCGACAGCCGCAATGCCAATATTCACCTACACATAATGCCATTACTTGGATTCCAAAGGCATTTCATGGTATAAATGGATCTGATTCCTGATCATGCTAGGTCTTGTCCACATAGGCCAAAGTCTGAGAGCTACTACCCAGATAGCACCCATTTATCACAATGGGAGTTGAAGTTGCTCACTTCCGTGCAAGCCGTGCTTCCATCAAGCACTTTACCATATGACGCTTAGACACAGGATCTGGAATCAGTAAGATTTTTTCCCCCCGCGGTGAAGACTTTGAAGGGGTTTTTTTTACTTCTCTCCTCTTAAAAAAAAAATGAACAAGGATCACCTGTAGATTCAGGCCAAGGTATCTTTCACAATCAATTTCAGGAGGTGGGCACTGGTAGATGTTTCTATATAACTCAACAGAATCTACAGGGGAGGGTGAAGTAAATATTCATAAAACACAAACTTGTAAGCAAAAGCTACATTCAGGTACCTGCAATTTACAATGGTTTTACAAGACCTTTGTTTGTTAATACTTGCAACTTACAATGATGGGGGGGGGGGGGGGGGGGGAAATATGGTTCATGCACTCTTTCTGGCAGGAATGAAGATTTTGGCAAAGAAACATATCTCATGACTGAAATGGTTTAAAAACTGTAGTAGGCTTTCATGCTAGGGGAGCCACTCTCCCATCTTTCAGTACCAGCCATAGTTCTGCTCTATGGGATAAAATCGGACCCAGGTTTACACAGTAGTATGGGCCAAAAGTTCTATCAGGCTCTATGAAACAGCTGTGCCGTGGGCCAACCAACTGTGGTAGCAGTGGGGCTGTTGCCCAAAAGGGGGTTGTGATGCAGGTATCCTAAACCCACTCACGACCCGGAGAGTGGGGAAGCTCACGTGGAAATGCTCCTAACCTATCCCTGTCATCAAGAATTCCTGTGGACCCTAACCTTCCCCTAACTCCTCTGCTGGGACCTCAGTACCAAGTCTTCTCTAATACCTACAGGGGTCCAGTCTTCCATAGGCTTAATCTGTCTAGTCCCTATCACTCATTTGATGTCATGTCCATATATGCCAGTTGGGATGGGGTTTGTCAAACTCTACCCTTGTTGAAGAGCATTATAAGTATTAACTGGCTGGCTTAATCTGGGGGGACGGGTGTGTAAGGGCTACTTCCTTATTTCCCCTCACCTGCCCAACTGCGATGCGGCTGTAAAATCCTTGTAGGCAGCACAGCTCCTATAGACATCACAGGCAGACACAGGTTACGTCTAGGTTTAGTCCGCATCTGCTTGTCTTTTCATTTTCCCATCCCTTTCATTTTCACTGTGAAAAATCAGCTTGTTCCAAAGGCTGTAAAAGGGTTACACTTGAGTGAAGAGGGGAGTGATAGGAGCTCAGGGAGAACAGAGTGTGTCAATTCACTTCTGTGCCATGTTTCTGTTACTGCTCTGGGAATACAGCAAAAGATAAATGCTACCATACTGCGTAAAGACGGTTGTAAATTCAAACTACTAATGCAAAGATTAATCTTTATATGACAAAATAAGGCACCAGATAACCGTGTGTGTGTGTGTGTGTAACTACCTGACTACACTTATCTGTGTTCTGGCATAAATTCATGTGTAGGGAGATCGGTAGGAACAATGTTGGGTCTAATTTTCAGACTCCATTTGCATGTATGCACTTTTGTGAACTAACACATGCTTATGCACATAACAGCATTTTTTCCAAGCTAAATCCCATTTGGGCAAATGAGCTCGCATGGAAAAATTCTGCCAGGATCTAGCACATAAATATGCACGTATGGATGTATGCTTGTTGAAAGTTGCACATACTGTACACAAGTAAAGACTATTGAGGGCCCACTGAAAATCACCCATGATAAACTCATAGCACACTTGGGCCAGATTTTCAAAAGTATTTAGGCACCTAAAGAAGCAGATAGTCACGCAGTAGGATTGAAAGACATACGGGTCAGATGCCTAACTTGCTTAGGCATGTAGTGGGATTTTCAAAAATGCATATCTGCATCTTCGGGCACATAAATACCTTTTGAAAATCTGTCCTTTGTGCCTTTCAGTTTTGGTAACATGCAGAGTATTGTAAAAGAGTGACGTTAGATATTTACATTCCCTTTATTTCACATCAGACTAAATTAGCATTAGATTAAAACATTGCTTTTCCACCATAGTGAGGGGTGGAGAAAAGCTGTGGCACTTCTTGAGGAGCGGGGGCGGAAAAATTACTACAGGCCCATGCCAGTAGCAGATTACTTCCTCCCTTATGCTGGATGAAGCTGCTAGTTGTCATGTTGGAGGCAGACCCAGGGCTCTGACCATTCTCCTGCACATCTGCACACATAAGAGAGTAGCATCATATGGAGACTACTCTTCAACACATGTATAGACCAGTGATGCAGGTAGTTCATAGAGGGAAGCAAGTGGTGCCTTATGTCCGTTAGTATCCAGCTCAGATGTGTAGATCAAGTAACAATGTTGGCCATAATCAGATCATTCAACTAAACACCCAACTAAACTAATGAATGTTCCAAGTTTGAAGTCCATCTTAGCAACAGAAGATGCTTTGTAAATCGGGTAGTCTTTGCTGTTTGCCACTTTGTGTTTTAGCCTAATGTATTTGTAAGGCTTTTTTTCTCTGTAGGGAGAGGGGAATAAAAAGTAGTTGGTGTCCTTCAAAGTAAACAATGTACATTTCTCAATATTGCTAGCGGAAAGGATCATGCTATTCTAAAATTACTCAATTGAGCTAGAAATGACTTGATGCCAATGAACCGAAAATATCTCCTCCTTTTATGCACATGTAGCAATGCAAATTTTGGTGGAAACAAAATTCTCCCCTTTGGTTGTAATTTACTATCCCTGTAATAACTAGATTTGCTTTAATAGCCAGGCAAAAATAATAAGCCTTTTGATTAAGACATGCTGGATAAGGGCCAAATACTAATAAAATTAGAAAGAACGTGGCCTCTTCAAATTAAATGAATTGTCTTTATAATGAGGAAAAAAGGTTAAATTAGCTACTCAGGGCACCAAAATGAACCATTAGTAACCTTTATTACTGGAATCCTGCAGAATCTGAAAACAAATTGTTCTATTATTTTTCTTTAATGCTTAATTTAGCTGATAAACATAGAGTTGCAAAATAATTTCAGGGAAGGAGATACATTGAATCTGCCCCGTTAGCACTATACTTTTTAGTGTAGCACAAAATGGTGATCACTGATAGCAGTTCCCAAACAAATGCTCCTTAGGGAGTCATCTGAACAACCACAGCTCTGTTTCTTTAGTGGGACTTTCAGGGTGCTGAGTATTTCAGAGAATCAGACCGTCAATTAGTCTGGTCTATTCAGTAGGACAGTTGTCACATAAACTTCACTACCAGGCAAATTGGTTGAAACTATAGTAAAGAACAGAATTACCAGACACTGGTGAACACGATTTGTTGGGGAAGAGTCAACACAGCTTTTGTAAAGGGAGATCATGCCTCGCCAATCTATTAGAATTCTTTTGAGGGGGTCATCAAACATGGGGACGAGGCTGATCTATTGGATACAGTGTACTTGCATTTCCAGAAAGCCTTTGACAAAGTCCCTCATCAAAACCTTTTAAGCAAAGTAAGCAGTTGTGGGATAAGAGAAAAGGTCCTCTCATGGATCAGTGACTAGTTAAAAGATCAGAAACAAAGGGTAGGAATAAACAATCAGTTTTCACAGTGGAGACAGGTAAGTAGCAGGGTCCCTCAGAGATCTGTACTGGGACCAGTGCTGTTCAACATATTCATAAATAATCTGTCAGAAACTTGGCCTGGATGATTATGAAAATGGGGGGTCATGGTGGATAATCAGCTGAACATGAGCTTCTAATGTGATGGTGTAGCCAAAAGGCAATCCTTGGAATGTCTAAAAGGGGGAAAGTCAAGTAGAAGTAGAGTATCTTACCTCTGTGTTGGGCACTCATGTGACTGCTGCTGGAATACTGCGTCTAGTTCTGGTGTCCACAATTGAAGAACGATGTTGAGAATTTGGAGAGGGTTCAGGGAAGAGCCACAAGAATGATTAAAGAATGAGAAAACATGCCTTATAGTGAAAGATGCATGGAGCTCCATCTGGTTAGTTTAATAAAGAGAAGATTAAAGGGTGTGTTGATCAGTCTGTAAGTACTTACATGGGGAAAAGAAATTGGATAGGAGAGCTCTCCAATCTAGCAGGCAAAGGTATAAGAAGATCCAATGGCTGGATGTTGAAGCTAGATGAATTCAAACTATAAGCAGAATCATAGCGGTAGATGGAACCGCAAGGGTCATCTAGTGTAATCCCCTGCCAAGATGCAGGATTTATTTTGTCTAAACCATTCAAGACAGATGGCTATCCAGCCTACTTATGAAAACTGAAAGTAAGGTGAATATTTTTAACAGTGAGGATAATTAACCACTGGAACAATTTACCCAGGGTCGTGTTGGATTCTCCATCACTGGAAATTTTTAAATCAAACTTTGATGTTTTTCTAAAAGACCTGCTCTAGTTGAAACAAGAATTACTTTGGGGAAGTCTCATGGCCTGTTTTACACAGGTGGTCAGTCTAGATGGTCACAGTGGTCCCTTCTGGCCTTTATAATCTATGAATCTATAATAGTATTTTTGAGCTCCAGTGTTTTCCAAGTCTAGCCCATCCCCACTCAGTGTGGCAGGTTGTCCCCCGCTAGTGGGACATAAAGAGGTTGATGAGCCTGCTACAGGTATACTTAGCAGGTCCGCCACTTTTAGTTCAATCAGTAGCAGCTCATGCTTTTAGAACTATAGATTTTGATTTCAATTTCTGTTGCTGGTGATCCACGCAAAGGCACGTGTCACACACACACACACACACACACACACACACACACACACACACACACACACACACAGAGTTGTACTGGCACAGCTATTATACTTTTATTTTTCAAGGGGTGTGTAATTTGGGACTTGATCTTGCTGGAATGCATTGGTTTTGTGTGGGGGGGTGAGGGGTGGGGGTGTTATGTTACCCTCTAGTAACTGGCCAATGAAGAGGATAAAGGACCTACTGTTATGATCAGCTAAGAGAATAATCTCTTTTAGTTTCAGTGGCAGAGGCCTGTGTGTTTGGAGCTGGAGAACCAGGATTCTCATCCCTGATCCTTGAACTGTGATTTATATTGTAATGGTGCATTCTGCAGAAATAGATGATTACACTACAAGTGCTAAGTGCCCTTGACTCCAGATAACTTCAGTGGAAGTTGAGGGTGCTCAGTTCCTTGCAGAATGAGGCCCTTAGTGAATATCTATTAATAGATTGCACTTAGCTAGCGCCGTCCCATCCAAGGATTTTAAAGAGCTATATGTGTATTGAATTCAGTTTTGCAATGCCTCTATGAAGTATAACCATTTTATGAGTGGGAAAACTAAGGGCAGATCTACATTTAAAACACTGCACCGATGCAGCTGCACTGCTGTAGTACTTAAGTGGAGACCTTACCTACGGTGACAGATGAGCTTCTCCCATCGGCGTAGTTTCTCCACCTCCCTGAGAGGTGGTACATCAATGGGAGACGTTCTCCCATCAACATAGTGCTGTCTATATGGAGGAGTTAGGTTGGTATAACTATGTCACTCAGGAGTGTGGATTTGTAGTTATATAGGTCTGTAGTGTAGACCTGGCCTAAGGCACAAAGAGTGAGACCGTGATTTGCTGGTGGTCATGTTCAAGCCAGTGGCCTGGTGTGCACTTAAAACTTATACCAGCATAGCTGTGTCAGTCAGGGTGTGAAAGAAAATACACCCCTGTTGGACATAGATGCATCTACAGGTTTTGTCAACATAGATATGTCAAAAAAAAAAAAAAAAAAAAAAAAGAATGCTTCTGTTGGCATAGCTAATGCCTAGGTGGTGTTCCTACAGCAGAAAAACTCCTGTCAGTGTAGGCAGCATCTACACTAGGGGGTTATGCTGGCATAGCTATGCCGACATAGGCTGTACAGCATAGACATAGCCTGAGATAGAGGGAGTAATAGAACCTAGACCTCTGGTCGTGAGACTCTTTCCATAAGATTTTCTTTCGTCCTGGTTATGCGCTTATCACTATCTGCTCTCTGGACTTAGTCCAACATGCATTTGAAGTCAACGGGAGTCTTTCTTTAGTGTTTAGTGTGCTTTGGATCAGATCCTCTGTGTGTGTCGTGTGTGTGTATTCTGTATTGGTACAGTAGGTATTCATAGGCTATCGAGCCTTCCTTTGATTTCAAGCAGGGATGTGAATGGAGCCTAGAGTTTGTATTTCTGTTCATTTGTATTTGTGTCTGTTAAATAAACCTTTTACATTGTTTTTTTAAATTGGTACCGGGAGGTAAGGCAGAATGTTGTAATCCCAGGAAAAATTCAATTTAAGTAATTGAATATCTTTCTCTCAGGAGAGGGATGGATTGTTTCTTGCTTACACAACAAAATACATTTTAAAAGGTAATTTAAAGATAACCATGTTGAGTGTAATAACTGCCAATTTGATGATGATCTGCAAAAATCTACTAAATTCTAGTCTAGTGATAGAAGATTGGGCTTGATGAAAACAAGTTCCTTTAACATTTGGTTTCAAAATGCAGCTGTGTTGCTTTATGATATCACCTGCTGCAGGAAACCCACAGTGCCTAATTCAGCCCTGGTGTAACTCCACTGAAGAGATGAGATACAGCAGGGGTGCATTTGGCCCATGATATGTAGGGCTTGGAAAACATTCTGAATAAAATCCTGGCCCCATTGAAGTCAATGGGAGTATTGCCATTGACTTCAGTGCAATCAGGATTCCATCTTCTGTTTTGTGTCTACCCCGATATATTCCCTAAACAAATGATCCCCAATGTATTCCCACTAATGTTGTTGTCATTCTTACAGATCTGGCTAGTGGTTGGCTACAACTGAAGTGTGTTTCTTGCCTGAAAAGTGGCTATGTGAACATGGCACTTTCTCATTTAACAAATTTGCTCCCTGCTTGTGTTCAGAATTATATCTACTCCCATTACTGACAAAAATAAATCTATAATTTTTACTCCTGTTAGCCCTGCGGAGTGGCCTCAGCTAAGGGAGAGAGAGCTGGATTCTATTATTTTGCCGTGTGTTGATGTCACAGTCTTCTAAATTCCTGTCAATGATACCCATTAATGGCAGCATGTTTGCTCAAGTATTACTGATAGTATAATTGGCAACAGGATTCAGCCTCATGGGACAGTGGTTGCAGGCAACTGCTGAAGCCCTGAGGTAAGTCCCAGGTGTTATCTGTAAAAGGAAGGGGGGAGTATGGCAAGATAGGCTTAAGCATTTCCATCCCAAAATCCTGCATTAACTGGGGATGGGAGAAATGGGAGCTGGAATTCTCCTTTCCCCATCTACTTCCCATGTCCTGTCCCCCCCGACCTCCATAATACAAAATAAAGGGGCTTATTATCCACTGCCCTGCCTCTCTGGAATCATTTGCATCAGCGAGAGTACCCCATTCTTATTCAGCAGGGTTTTCCACCCTCTTTGCAGCAGTGTAAATAACCACATTACTGCAGGGGAATGGAGCATCTGGTTCAGGGCTAGGCAGCTGGTGTACTGTGGCCACAGATCTTTATGCTGGCTAGTACTTTCTCATTGTTTCCTTGTGTTCCTTGTAATAACGATCCATTCTGGCCTTGGAATCTATGTTGTCTCCACTAGTCATCGATGGTCTTATGCTTAGAGGTCAAGCTTTTCAGGGCAGGGACTATCTCTTTGTTGTATGTTTGTACAGTGCCTGGCACAATGGGATCCTGGCCTCCAGGTGCTAACTTAGTACACACATATAAGAAAACTCGAGTGGTCTGGGGGTTAGAGAGATCTATCTGTTTTTGGAGTGGGGCACTTGCTGGGCAAAACTGAGCTGCAGGTTTGCCTGGATATCAAACAAGTCTTTTATCACAGTCCAAGTCCACAAAAACTGTTATCAGAAACTAGCAGTGAATACTTGAATTCTGAAAACAATGGTATCAACAGCTAGGAGTGGAGTGAGATTTTGATTTAGCTTCCTGGCACCAGCATAGCCCTGTAACAAATTAAAATAAGATGTGATTGTCTGTGTTAAATTACAGTTTTGGGGTGGGGGGAGGGGGAATGTCCTTGCTATTGGATCTTAAGTCTTGATGAATATTACTTGATTGATATTTATTGATATAGTTCTACTGGGCTGGCAATATGCTTTGCTTGCCGTGTTGTTCACAATGCTGGTTTCAATTCTTCTGTGTCATTATATAGTTACACCTGTCACCAAACAGCACCTGAATCAGGGATGATGGTTCTGAGTAGGAGAAATTTCTATGTGGCAGAAAAACAGGCAAGAGTGACAGAGAATTAGACAAGTGAGTTCATTGTCTATTGTCCACAGCAGCACTTTTTTCTTCCTTAGATGTTCTGGGGGAATTCAAGTTCCAAATCCATCAAGCTCCATTTAGTTTTGCATGATGTATTTCCAGTGCATGCATGGAACAAACAAACAAACAAACAAAAAAAAACCCCAAACCTCACAGATCTGCAGCTGTTTGAAGTTCACTTCCAATGAAAGCTTTACAGATTATCATCAGAGTACTCTGTCAACTTCTGTTTAATTCATCTGTGACTTGATTTCCAGGTTGAGATTTTTTTTCTCTTTTTTTGGCATATACTTTTAAAATTACTTTTGTTTTGGCTGAGTTGCATTTTAAATGCATACACACAGTTAATTACATTTCTATTTCATCCCTTAAGTGTGGCAGCTGCTCTCCCTGAATGTATATGTGGTACCCACTGTGCTTCATTGAATATCCTGAATGACTAACACGTGCAGTTTACGGCCATAGCCGTACAAGCACCATTTGAATGGTTATAAAGCAGTGAAAGGGTTAATCGGCATCTCTGTTTTTCTTTCTCTCCCTGCTTCAGACTCTCCCCCATCGCACACACCGATTACATGCAGGGCTAAGTTGGATCTCTGATTTTATTTGTTGATTGATTGATTGTCAAAAGTTGGGGGCCTGATCTTGCTCCCATGAAAGTCAATGGGAAGTTTGTTACTGCCTTCAGTACCACCTCAGGAAGGAATGAGGGTGTAGTGCCTGCCAGTGAGAAAATTGTCCAGGTTGTTAGCTACTAGCAAGTTGCAGATGAACCAGAGAAAGACCCCACTCTAGGGAGCATAGGGAGATGTGCCCAGAGGGTGAAGGTATCTCAGAAACCACTGAGGTGGGTGAGGGTTCCTGTGACTCTGTAACACAGGGAAGCAGTGTGCTTCCAAGTATGGGAGGGACTGAGAGGGGCTCCTTTCCAGCAGAAGGCAACATGCCCTCAGGATCAGGGGCAGGAGAGATGTTGTCAGCGATTAAGGAAACTGTCCCAGTTGTTAGCTGGCAGGGTTTTGCAGATGACCAAGGCACAGACCCCTTCTCAGGGAGCACAGAGAAATGTGTCTTAGAGGGTGGCCCAGAGGAGGAAACTGGGGAAGGAATGTCTCCTCACTGGTCACTTGGGAGAGGATGCCCAGGACTGAATGGATGAGTCAGCATCTGATCAACCTGTGACCCAGGTTTTGAGAAGGAACTGTGTAACTGACTGCCTGGAGGGGAGTGGTCCCACAGCTGACTTCTCAGGGACAGAGAAAGGGGTGGCAGAGGGTACCCCAATCCAGGTCCCAGTTTTTCAGGATGCTATTTCTGATAAGTTTTTGTAAAGTAACTGTGTCTCTTTAAATCAAGATGCAGCTCCAATGCCTGCGATAACAGAGGAGTTGAGACCAGGAAATTGCCACATGGTAGTTTGTGAAAATGCAAATGACCCAACTAACAGAGGGAAGGGATGTCTTCCCCCAGGCCGGTGAGACTAGAAAGCTGCTGGGAAAAGGTGCATCTGATAAAAGAATAAACACACCTCGCCCAGAGAGCACAGCTCACAGCCCTCTAGGAAAAGCGGGCAGGGAAGGACTCAGTGCTGGGAGGGGGGAACACAGGGTAACCCCAAGAAGGGGGCTGGATTTTTTGCATATGTACAATCTGGGGTTGGGAGACAGCTCCCCAAAGGGCCAGCCAATATGCAGGATCCCCCTGGACCCGTACCATGCCAGACCCTGAGGTACTAAAATCCCAGAAACATGATTATATTAAGAACCTAGGCAGAAGGGAACACTGGAGGAGAAAAGAAAAGAAAAGCCAATGACTGATTACATGGGAGGGAGTCAAATGACACCATGGGTAATGAACAAATCAACCTCAAACCAGATTGTCTGAACAGAGGGTGTGGTATCATAAAGATACTATAATTGTGATATTTCATATAAAGCATGCCATTTGAGGTATCATGGGAAAGTTTATGATCTGCTGAAAGCCATTGTTCCATCTAAATAGGTGCATAATTAATGCATATAAAATTATAAGAATTGTGTTGTATGGTTTTCACTAACATATGCTGTGGGTTTGGGAGGTGCCCAGATACTGGCTCTCCAGAGACACTGACAAGGGAAGAAGTAAGCAACACCCGGGTGGGTGCTGAACAGACATCACCAGCTATTGTCTGGCAGAGGAGTTACAATTCAATGACTCACTCACAGGAGACACAAGGTACATTTACACTACAGGGGGGAGTCGATTTAAGATACGCAAATTCAGCTACGTGAATAGCGTAGCTGAATTCGACGTATCGCAGCCGACTTACCCGCTGTGAGGACGGCGGCAAAATCGACTTCTGCGGCTTCCTGTCGACGGCGCTTACTCCCACCTCCGCTGGTGGAGTAAGAGCGTCGATTCGGGGATCGATTGTCGCGTCCCGACGGGACGTGATAAATCGATCCCCGAGAGGTCGATTTCTACCCGCCGATTCAGGCGGGTAGTGTAGACCTAGCCACAGGGGTATTGCTTCACCTTGTGACTCAGCAATGCTCACCAGACATGCCTGGACTTGTTCTCCAAGCACACGGGACTAGTAATGACTGTCTTTGATACCATAGACTAGCAGGGTTGGAAGGGACCTCAGGAGGTCATCTAGTCCAACCTCCTGCTCAAAGCAGGACCAATCCCCAGGCAGATTTTTGCCCCAGATCCCTAAATGGCCCCCTCAAGGATTGAACTCACAGTCCTGGGGTTAGCAGGCCAATGCTCAAACCACTGAGCTATCCCTCCCCCCAAACTACTAAGGGTATAAAACAGAACACAGGGGCCCTGTGCTTGGCCTTTCTCCTTCCCCCACCTATGCTGCAAGCAACAAGGACACTCAGGGCTAGTCTACACTGGTAAGGCTAAAGCGCTGCCGTGGCAGATCTTTAACGTGGCTTGTGTGGTTGTGGTTGTGGTTGCATTCTAAAAAAAACACCTCCACGAGGGGCGTAGCTCCCAGCGCTGGTGCACTGTCTATACTGGCATGTGACAGCGCTGAAACTTGCAGCACTCAGGGGGGTGTTTTTTCACACCCCTGAGTGAGAAAGTTGCAGTGCTGTGAATTGCCAGTGTATTCATAGATTCATAGATTCTAGGTCTGGAAGGGACCTCGAGAGGTCATCGAGTCCAGTCCCCTGCCCGTATGTCAGGACCAAATACTGTCTAGACCATCCCTGATAGACATTTATCTAACCTACTCTTAAATATCTCCAGAGATGGAGATTCCACAACCTCCCTAGGCAGTTTATTCCAGTGTTTAACCACCCTGACCGTTAGGAACTTTTTCCTAATGTCCAACCTAGACCTCCTTTGCTGCAGTTTAAACCCATTGCTTCTTGTTCTATCCTTAGAGGCTAAGGTGAACAAGTTTTCTCCCTCCTCGTTATGACACCCTTTCAAATACCTGAAAACTGCTATCATGTCCCCTCTCAGTCTTCTCTTTTCCAAACTAAACAAACCCAATTCTTTCAGCCTTCCTTCATAGGTCATGTTCTCAAGACCTTTAATCATTCTTGTTGCTCTTCTCTGGACCCTTTCCAATTTCTCCACATCTTTTTTAAAATGCGGTGCCCAGAACTGGACACAATACTCCAGCTGAGGCCTAACCAGAGCAGAGTAGAGCGGAAGAATGACTTCTCGTATCTTGCTCACAACACACCTGTTAATACAGCCCAGAATCACGTTTGCTTTTTTTGCAACAGCATTACACTGTTGACTCATATTTAGCTTGTGGTCCACTATAACCCCTAGATTCCCTTCTGCCGTACTCCTTCCTAGACAGTCTCTTCCCATTCTGTATGTGTGAAACTGATTGTTCCTTCCTAAGTGGAGCACTTTGCATTTGTCTTTGTTAAACTTCATCCTGTTTAACTCAGATCATTTCTCCAATTTGTCCAGATCATTTTGAATTATGACCCTGTCCTCCAAAGCAGTTGCAATCCCTCCCAGTTTGATATCATCCGCAAACTTAATAAGCGTACTTTCTATGCCAATATCTAAGTCGTTGATGAAGATATTGAACAGAGCCGGTCCCAAAACAGACCCCTGCGGTACCCCACTCGTTATGCCTTTCCAGCAGGATTGGGAACCATTAATAACAACTCTCTGAGTACGGTTATCCATCCAGTTATGCACCCACCTTATAGTAGCCCCATCTAAATTGTATTTGCCTAGTTTTTCGATAAGAATATCATGCGAGACCGTATCAAATGCCTTACTAAAGTCTAGGTATACCACATCCACAGCTTCACCCTTATCCACAAGGCTCGTTATCCTATCAAAGAAAGCTATCAGATTGGTTTGACATGATTTGTTCTTCACAAATCCATGCTGGCTGTTCCCTATCACCTTAACACCTTCCAAGTGTTTGCAGATGATTTCCTTAATTACTTGCTCCATTATCTTCCCTGGCACAGAAGTTAAATTAACTGGTCTGTAGTTTCCTGGGTTGTTTTTATTTCCCTTTTTATAGCTGGGCACTATATTTGCCCTTTTCCAGTCTTCTGGAATCTCTCCCGTCTCCCATGATTTTCCAAAGATAATAGCTAGAGGCTCAGATACCTCCTCTATTAGCTCCTTGAGTATTCTAGGATGCATTTCATCAGGCCCTGGTGACTTGCAGGCATCTAACTTTTCTAAGTGATTTTTAACTTGTTCTTTTTTTATTTTATCTGCTAAACCTACCCCCTTCCCATTACCATTCACTATGTTAGGCATTCCTTCAGACTTCTCGGTGAAGACCGAAACAAAGAGGTCATTAAGCATCTCTGCCATTTCCAAGTTTCCTGTTACTGTTTCTCCCTCTTGACTAAGCAGTGGGCCTACCCTGTCTTTGGTCTTCCTCTTGCTTCTAATGTATTGATAAAAAGTCTTCTTGTTTCCCTTTATTCCTGAAGCTAGTTTGAGCTCATTTTGTGCTTTTGCCTTTCTAATCTTGCCCCTGCATTCCTGTGTTGTTTGCCTATATTCATCCTTTGTAATCTGTCCTAGTTTCCATTTTTTATATGACTCCTTTTTATTTTTTAGATCATGCAAGATCTCGTGGTTAAGCCAAAGTGGTCTTTTGCCACATTTTCTATCTTTCCTAACCAGCAGAATAGCTTGCTTTTGGGCCCTTAATAGTGTCCCTTTGAAAAACTGCCAACTCTCCTCAGTTGTTTTTCCCCTCAGTCTTGATTCCCATGGGACCTTACCTATCCTAGGACAGGCAGGGCAGAAAAGGTGGGGGAGTTGTGTTGTATGTAAGAGAGGAGTATGACTGCTCAGAGCTCCGGTATGAAACTGCAGAAAAACCTGAGAGTCTCTGGATAAAGTTGAGAAGTGTGAGCAACAAGGGTGATGTCGTGGTTGGAGTCTGCTATAGACCACCAGACCAGGGGGATGAGGTGGACGAGGCTTTCTTCTGGCAACTAGCAGAAGTTGCTAGATCGCAGGCCCTGGTTCTCATGGGAGACTTTAATCACCCTGATATCTGCTGGGAGAGCAATACAGCGGTGCACAGACAATCCAGGAAATTTTTGGAAAGTGTAGGGGACAATTTTCTGGTGCAAGTGCTGGAGGAACCAACTAGGGGCAGAGCTTTTCTTGACCTGCTACTCACAAACAGGGAAGAATTAGTAGGGGAAGCAAAAGTGGATGGGAACCTGGAAGGCAGTGACCATGAGATGGTCAAGTTCAGGATCCTGACACAAGGAAGAAAGGAGAGCAGCAGAATATGGACCCTGGACTTCAGAAAAGCAGACTTTGACTCCCTCAGGGAACAGATGGGCAGGATCCCCTGGGAGAACAACATGAAGGGCAAAGGGGTCCAGGAGAGCTGGCTGTATTTTAAAGAATCCTTATTGAGGTTGCAGGAACAAACCATCCTGATGTGTAGAAAGAATAGTAAATATGGCAGGCGACCAGCTTGGCTAAACAGTGAAATCCTTGCTGATCTTAAACGCAAAAAAGAAGCTTACAAGAAGTGGAAGATTGGACAAATGACCAGGGAGGCGTATAAAAATATTGCTCAGGCATGCAGGAGTGAAATCAGGAAGGCCAAATCACACTTGGAGTTGCAGTTAGCAAGAGATGTTAAGAGTAACAAAAAGGGTTTCTACAGGTATGTTAGCAAGAAGAAGAAAATCAAGGAAAGCGTGGGCCCCTTACTGAATGAGGGAGGCAACCTAGTGACCAAGGATGTGGAAAAAGCTAATGTACTCAATGATTTTTTTGCCTCTGTCTTCACGCACAAGGTCAGCTCCCAGATTGCTGCACTGGGCAGTACAGCATGGGGAGAAGGTGACCAGCCCTCTGTGGAGAAAGAAGTGGTTCGGGACTATTTAGAAAAACTGGAGTGCACAAGTCCATGGGGCCGGATGCGCTGCATCCGAGGGTGCTAAAGGAGTTGGCGGGTGAGATTGCAGAGCCATTAGCCATTATTTTTGAAAACTCATGGCGATCGGGGGAGGTCCCAGATGACTGGAAAAAGGCTAATGTAGTGCCCATCTTTAAAAAAGGGAAGAAGGAGGATCTGGGGAACTACAGGCCAGTCAGCCTCACCTCAGTCCCTGGAAAAATCATGGATCAGGTCCTCAAGGAATCAATTATGAAACATTTAGAGGAGAGGAAAGTGATCAGGAACAGTCAGCATGGATTCACGAAGGGGAAGTCGTGCCTGACTAACCTAATTGCTTTCTATGATGAGATAACTGGCTCTGTGGATGAGGGGAAAGCAGTGGATGTGTTATTCCTTGACTTTAGCAAAGCTTTTGATACGGTCTCCCACAGTATTCTTGCCGCCAAGTTAAAGAAGTATGGGCTGGATGAATGGACTGTAAGGTGGATAGAAGCTGGCTAGATCGTCGGGCTCAACGGGTAGTGATCAATGGCTCCATGTCTAGTTGGCAGCCGGTTTCAAGCAGAGTGCCCCAAGGGTCGGTCCTGGGGCCAGTTTTGTTTAATATCTTTATTAATGATCTGGAGGATGGTGTGGACTGCACTCTCAGCAAGTTTGCAGATGACACTAAACTAGGAGGCGTGGTAGATACACTAGAGGGTAGGGATCAGATACAGAGGGACCTAGACAAATTAGAGGATTGGGCCGAAAAAAACCTGATGAGGTTCAACAAGGACAAGTGCAGAGTCCTGCACTTAGGACAGAAGAATCCCATGCACTGCTACAGACTAGGGACCGAATGGCTAGGTAGCAGTTCTGCAGAAAAGGACCTAGGGGTCACAGTGGACGAGAAGCTGGATATGAGTCAACAGTGTGCTCTTGTTGCCAAGAAGGCTAATGGCATTTTGGGCTGTATAAGTAGGGGCATTGCCAGCAGATCGAGGAACGTGATCGTTCCCCTTTATTCGACATTGGTGAGGCCTCATCTGGAATACTGTGTCCAGTTTTGGTCCCCACACTACAGGAAGGATGTGGAAAAATTGGAAAGAGTCCAGCGGAGGGCAACAAAAATGATTAGGGGTCTGGAGCACATGACTTATGAGGAGAGGCTGAGGGAACTGGGATTGTTTAGTCTCCAGAAGAGAAGAATGAGGGGGGATTTGATAGCAGCCTTCAACTACCTGAAGGGGGGTTCCAAAGAGGATGGAGCTCGGCTGTTCTCAGTGGTGGCAGATGACAGAACAAGGAGCAATGGTCTCAAGTTGCAGTGGGGGAGGTCCAGGTTGGATATCAGGAAAAACTATTTCACTAGGAGGGTGGTGAAACACTGGAATGCGTTACCTAGGGAGGTGGTGGAGTCTCCTTCCTTGGAGGTTTTTAAGGCCCGGCTTGACAAAGCCCTGGCTGGGATGATTTAGCTGGGAATTGGTCCTGCTTTGAGCAGGGGGTTGGACTAGATGACCTCTTGAGGTCCCTTCCAACTCTGATATTCTATGATTCTATGATTCTATCAGCTCTCTGAGCTTACCAAAATCTGCCTTCCTGAAATCCATTGACTCTATTTTGCTGTTCTCCCTTCTATCCTTCCTTAGAATTGCAAACTCTATGATTTCATGATCACTTTCACCCAGGCTGCCTTCTACTTTCAAATTCTCAACGAGTTCCTCCCTATTTGTTAAAATCAAGTCTAGAACAGCTTCCCCCCTAGTAGCTTTTTCAACCTTCTGAAATAAAAAGTTGTCTGCAATGCAGTCCAAGAATTTGTTGGATAGTCTGTGCCCCGCTGTGTTATTTTCCCAACATATATCCAGTCCCCCATCACCACCAAATCTTGGGCTTTGGATGATTTTGTTAGTTGCTTAAAAAGAGGCTCATCCACCTCTTCCACCTGGTTAGGTGGCCTGTAGTAGACTCCTAGCATGACATCTTCCTTGTTTTTTACCCCTTTTAGCCTAACCCAGAGACTCTCAACACTTCCGTCTCCTATGTCCATCTCTACCTCAGTCCAAGTGTGTACATTTTTAATATATAAGGCAACACCTCCTCCCTTTTTCCCCTGTCTATCCTTCCTGAGCAAGCTGTACCCATCCACACCAACATTCCAATCATGTGTATCATCCCACCAAGTTTCAGTGATGCCAACAATGTCATAGTTGTATTTATGTGGACCAGCCCTCAGTGAGTTTACCTTAAGTGTTTGGTAAGGGTGTTTGCTCGGGTTTACAAACACTGGTGTATATCCACGTTCCATCGATGAAGTGGTGAACCAATAAATAAATTTGCACTGTTCATCTTGAGCAGTGCAAGATGGTATATTCCTGAGGTACAAGGCTAGTAGCTGGGGGGATTTGGCTGGTGGCTTTCTCTGTGTGATTCATGAGTGGCTCTGGGAGCATTCATGCAATCTAGCTGGGTGTGGGGCTCCACATGCAGTTGTGCTGAGTGATAACAGCACCTGGAGGGGTTAGCTGCTGGTCACTAGCAAGGCATTGTGAGAGACAGTCCAGGTTGGAGACTTAAGGGGGCACAGCAGTCCCAGGCTGCACCCCATCACAGGAAGTTTGTTACTGACTTCAATAGGAGTAGAATTTAGGTCCCTAATATGTGGTTCAGATAAAAAATGTGCAGAGCTCCCTTACACACTTACATTGTGTTTGTTGTAGCACAGTGAGTTAATGATGGTATCTGTAGCTGTGAAGTGCACAGAACATGTAAGAAGTTCTCAAACTGTCAAAATCTTAAGGGGAAAAGAGAGAAGCAATGGGCAAAGTACACAGTCATATTATGTGTGAGCCTCTACAAAAGATAGCAATCAGCAAGGTACTCATCTGTCAAATTGGCATAATCCTGTATTGCATCAAACCATTGGTACATCTAGTGTGGTAGCCTGCCTTGGGCAAATAACAACTACATTCCCTCCTGGGGATACTGCACTTCCCCACTCATGATGCACTAAGCTGATGCCCTGATCCAGACCAGCAGTTAGGTACATGCTTAAATCCATCCCTTTCAAGACAGTTCTTAAGTATGTGCTTAAGTCCCATTGAAGTCAATGCTTCAGGAATCGCCTGAAAGGGATGGTCGTCTAGCTCAGGCCCAGATATACAATTCTATACACTCTGAAAAAATTCTATCTTAGCTTCTGCCTTAACACATGCAGTGGAATTACCCCTTTGGCTTATTACAGGATGTTGGCTTTCTGTGTTACTTGGAAGTTGTTCCCCAGTTTCAGGAATTAATTTCTCTCCTCAATGCCCTTTTGAGCTTTGGGATTCCTCCCCGACTCTTCCCTTCTCTCCCTGCTTAGTCTCTTTCTCTCTCACATACCAAATTTTGCAAATTGGTGGCCATCTGTCCAATCAATGAGGCCTGGATGGAGTTTTCTAGTGAATGCATGGACTCTGCTCTTACACTGTTGAGAAAGATCACTGCAGCCAGAATGCAAGCTGCTCCATCTGTGCCTCCTGTGGATACTGCACTTCCCCACAGCTTTCCTATCCCACCCAAATGTGAGCATCCAACCTTGTGTCCCATTTTTGCCTCTCCCAAACACACACACGCTTTATGATAATTGCTAGAGGTTATCTAGTCTCTTTAGTTTTTACTCTAAGGAAGGGGGTACAGGGATTGCTTTGAACACACACCCACACACCTGGACTGTGTAAAATAACTTTGAAGGAATGAATAAAACATAGGAGTGGAAACATTTACCAGAGTATCTCCCAAGTCAGGCATTGCCAGGTGTGTGGGTGAGAAAGAGAAACCAACTTTTAATTTCCTCCCACCCTATTTTTTCACTTTTTGTTTGAAGGTTGACTTGTTTAAGCACATCTAGCACCTTTACAGAGAATTTTTTTTCTTTTCCTACCGGAGATAGAAATATTTAATCTGTATTGTCTTCTCATCTCATTGCTGCAGGGAGTTACGTGTAAATCCCCCACATCCACATGAGACCAGGCTCTAAAATGATGGGGGTCAAGCTGTGTGGAGTGTCTCACGAGCATGTGTGCCTACTTCAGGGCAGACTGTTCAGAAGCAGGACACAAACCCCAAATTGGCTGTGTACTCTATACTTAGATTTCACCAACCAAGTATCAAGTGTAAACTCCTCAAGCACGCTAACAGCCTTAACATGGAGTCACAGATAGTTCCTTGGGGTCCTTCAGTCTATCTTGCCACCTAGGCAAGCTTGCCTTTGTGATACACCAAAAATCACAACACTATTCAGGTTACTCTCAGTACCAAAAGACCAGTCACTTATCCTAGGTCAATTGCACTTAAGATATTACACCAAAGGTAATTCTTGTAGCCAATCCTATAATAAACTAAAGCTTTATTAATGAAGAAAAAGAAATAAGAGATTTATTTACAAGGTTAAAGCAGGTAAACATACATACACAAATGAATTTCACTCTTAGGTTCCTAAAGGTGGTAGAAACTTCTATAATAAGCAAGCTTTATATATCCTTTTGGGCTACCCAGGCCAAGCACTGGGGACCTTTTGCTTTTGCTTAGTAATCCTTGCCCCTCAAAGTCCAAGCAGTATAAAGATAATTTCTTCCTGGCAGGGATTTTTATTCCCTTCCCCCAGAGTTCAAGCTAATGGGATGAGTCCCGTTGCACATCTCTTCTTCATGCGTCTGGGGGGAGCAAGCAACACATTCTTTTGTCCTCTGATGTTCCACAATAGCTTGTCTGGTGTCTATGGGCCTTCTTCTGTTGGGCAGGAAATAGCACCTCCCATGGTTTACAGTTTCAGAGCCAACACTTAAATATCACCTTATAACCTGGGGGGAGGGATAGCTCAGTGGTTTGAGCATTGGCCTGCTAAACCCAGGGTTGTAAGTTCAATCTTTGAGGGGGCCATTTGGGGATTTAGTTGGGGACTGGTCCTGCTTTGAGCAGGTGGTTGGACTAGATGACCTCCTAAGGTCCTTTCCAACCCTAAGATTCTATGAACATGGGACAGAGAGATTATAAGTGAGATTCATTCATGCAGCAACTTGTAAACATTTTATAAATTCTAAACACATTTTTATAAATCTAATACCTATTTAACCAATACTAACACACAGGTGACCCAGACTGGTTTCTAGCTGTGTACTTGTCAATGTTCAGTTGAGGCTGCAGGGCCTTGGCATGAGTTGGCACCTGGTCTGCCAAGATCACAATGGGTTCAATAGCAAAAGGAATCTATTCACTTGTGAAACAGGTCTGTAAAGAGTGAGTGGGGGAAGGGTGGAAAGCAGCCCTTTCAGTGAGTGTCTACACTTAGAACTAGGGTTGCCAGTCCCAGTTCACACAGAAATACTTGTTCAAAAGTAGTTGCATAGCTACAGACAGTCGTGAGCAGCAGCATGGGCTTGCTGTGCAGAGTACGAACCTGCCTGAACCCCATGGGTACATACTTGGCATGGCTAGCCTGTGCTGCTGCTTGCCACTAGCTGGGATACACTGGCTACACTTCTACTTTTAGCACACTAGATCAATGAGCCAGCGCAAGTATGTCTATGGGATCTGGGAACTGCAGTGCTAGCTCCAAGTGTAGACCCAGCGTGCTCACCAACTCCTAAATACAAATCACATGTCAAACATTTTAGGAATGCGTTTTCCCATCCATGCTACTCACTGGCAGCCCTCCTGGATTTTATGTATAGATCTGAAAGCTTTTATAGACTATTCCATAATGAAGATAATATTTATCTATTCTTAAGGTTAAGATTCTGTCATGGGTATTTTTAGTAAAAGTCAGGGACAGGTTGCAGGCAAAAAACAAAATTCATGGAAGCACCGTGACCTGTCCCTGATTTTTACAAAAAATATTCTAGGGAAGAGGGGGACAAACAGAGCACAGTTGGGACTTGAAGCTGCTCCAGCCCCACTGCTGCTTCTGTAGCAGGGTCTGACAGCTGTTGATCCAGCCCCAAGGGGACTGACCCAAGCCCCCGGCTGGTCCAGCGGTGGGTCGGGGGCCACTGCTCTGGTGACAGCCCAGGGCTGACAGCTGTTCTGGCCCTGCCCCAGTAGTCATGAAGGTCCTTGAAAGTCATGGAATCCGTGCCAGAATCTTATCCTTATCTATTGTTATTTATATAGCGCCATTAAATGTGCACACATCATAATGAAGCTATTTCCTTTTTGAGTTGTAGATATACGTACCCTCTCCTGGAGGGCATAGCAGGTCCCTTAGTTGTATTTTTGAGGACACAGTGTCATGACTGTGGGCACAGTACTAGATGACAGAGATGTTGGTGGCAGATTGGCTGTGTCAATGTGTTTTCTAGTATTCCTCTCTGCTTTCAAGTGAGGCTTTGTGTACTTTGTTGCATTTTTATAGCATCTGCTTCTGAAGCTCCTGGTTATCATTACAGACTATAGGCATTGCCACATGGGATCAGACCCGTAAGATCCTCTAGCCTACTGTCCTATCTCTGAGAGTGGCTGGCTAGTACCAGCTGCTTCAAAAAACTCTTCAGGAGGCAGTTATTGAATGAAATGCCCACAGGGAAAATTACTTTCCAATCCCTAGGCAGATGTTAGTAAAAATGTCTGTGGTGGATTATGCCACCTGGGAACATATTATAACCACGCAAATAAAGGAACATTCTTAACAAACACTGTCATCCAGCTGGGAGAATCCTCATCACATGGCAAACCTGTCTCTCATCAGGCCTTTGGCAAGACATGGGAGCATCAGCAGCATTAGTAAGAAGAGTAAAACAGAACAAGGATGAAAGCAAAACAGATTTTGCTGGCTGGCTTTCCCACCTTTGTTTTCGAAACTTTATTTTCAACTTAATAGCACTTTTTGACAGTTGTTAATACCGACACACTAACAAAAGAGCTAAGTGTATTTTGAACAGCTTGAAAGGAAATTCAAAATAACTTAAAATCAAAGGAAAAAATATTAGCAGTATAGATTTTCATCCACAGCTCTAGACTGTGTTCATTGCATAGTCTGCCCCATGGCACAGTCAGCTCCGGTTGGCATTGTGTCACAATGGGAACGGCTGGGTACCACGCGATTCTGAAAATCCAGCCCATATTTAGGTGCCTACCTCGGAGCTGAGATCTTCCAAAAATCTGGCCCCAATTTGGGGTGCTGAGCACTTGAAAATATGGCTCTGAGTTCTCAGGGAGGCAGAATGTCTCCTGGAGTTCCCAGTTGTGCAGTGGGAGACCACGGTCCCTACCTTCCTTCATGTGGTGCCACATATTTCCCTTTAGTGGAAAAAGATCTTTGTTGGACAGCATGTAGATGGGTCTGTGCCATGCCTCTTCCTTCTCCATGCCCATTGGGGTGGTGTCGGATCCAAGAGCTTGAGGAAGGGAGCAGTCCCTCTGGGTGCAGGGACTGGAATCTTGCCTAGGCCTTATGGGGTAGGTCTACACTGCATTGTAAATTTGAGCTTGGACTCGGGTTTGAGCCCAAATGCCCCCTTCCCTCCACACACACATCCTTCTAACTTGGTGCAGCAAGCGCTCCGGAGCTGGGTCTTAGGACCCACCTGAGAGGAGGGTCTGAGCCAGAGTCCCCCTGTGCCTCAGGTTGAAGCATTGTCATTTTGAGGTGTGGAAGCAGCTCAAACTGCAGTCCCAAGTCAGGAGGTCTGCATAGTGCAGTATGGATGTGCTAGCATGGCTGTGAGACCCAGAGTCAGCAATTGTAAGCCCGGACTTACAATGCAGTGTGGATGCTCAAGCACTGGCTTGGAAATACTGAGTCCACAAGGCCAGGTCCCACAGACCTGAGTTTACAATACAGTGTAGACATACCCAAGCAGTCTTCACCAGGTGAGAAGGGGAGTCTCCTTACACTCTCCCCTCACTCACCATGTAAGAGCCAGGCAGGATCTGTTCCGTAGTGATTTTTACACTTTTAAAGACTGGTGGCCAAATTCTGCTCTCTATTGTACCAGCGTGTATCTGGAGTGACTCCCCTGAAACCAATGGGCTTTGTCAGGAATCAGGGCCTTCAGCAGAGCCAGTCTGCAGAGCTAGTCCCCAGGCTCCTTAACGAGCACAGCTGGCCTGCAATAGGCTACCTGATTGGTTGGAAAAGTCAGCAGGCTGGCTCTTATGCCCCCTGTCTTACCTCGCCCTAGGATAACCTAGTCCTCACCCTCAGCTCTGATTTCTGATTTCAGCTCTTACCTTTTGGCTCTGGCATCTGACCTCTGGCTCCTTGGCTCAGATTCCTGACTCCTGCTCCACCCACATTCCAGTCTCTGACAGGCTTACCCTGGATTTATGCTGGAGAATGGAATGTGGCCTCCACTAGTTCATCAGCAGGGCCAAGAACTGTCAATGTGGATCATGGTTAATCATGGTGAGGCGGTCGCCCGTGCCTTTTACTTCATTGTAAATCTGGTGATGATCGTAGGGTGGATTGATAGTACAGGCTAGAGCCAGGCGTAGGCTAAGGTGCCATTGTGCTAGTTTCCCCCAACATATGTTAACTGTATCCTGCAACATCACTGTTCTAAAATAGACTCCATATAATTTTCTGATGCAATAACTAGGCTGTCACCAACAAAACCCACTGGTCCAACATCATCCCTAGTTTAACTCCACTGAAGTAGTTGGAATTACACCATGGCCCATTTAGTATTTACTGTGACCTGCATAGGCTCCAACTCCATGGATCCCTGGGTCTCAAACACCCACCAAAAAAAAAAAAAAATAGGGGGTGCTCAGTACCCACAGGGCCGGGTTAATCTTTTGTGGGCCCTGGTGCCCGGACCATGTCCCTGCTCTGCCCTGAGTCCCTGCCCCTCCTTGGCCTCTTCCCCCCACAAGGTCCCGCTTGCTGCTTGCACGGGTGGGGGTGGCAGGCAGAGAGGATCATCCACCAGCAAAACAAAAGTCAGCACCCGTGGTGACCAGAATCGGTTACACATCCTTACACGCCTGCTCAACTAGTAGCCTGGGACCAGCTCCCATCATCAGTTCAGTGATTCAGTTCAGCAGATGCTTCTGAATCATAGAAAAGTCTATTGTTTAAGTAAAAGACAAATGTCTAGGTTATTTATTATTCTTGTTGATTGCAGAAGTACCTAAGGACCAACCAAGAATGGGGCCCCTGGTGGTAGGCATTGTACAGAGTAGTAGACTGTTCCTGCCCCCAAGAGCTTACAATCTAACCAGACAAGACAAGCATGGGGTGAGGGGTATTACACGCAAGCAAAATGAACAATGTCAGGTTAGTTCCATTATATTCGGGGGGGAAGGGAATGGATTTAGTTAAGATGGGATACGCTAAATGGGAAGAAAAGTGGAGAGGGAACAGTGGAGGGAAGGAGTGTGTGTGAGGGGCACAGATTGGGGAAGAAGGAAAAGAGGGACATGCGTGGGCTGAAACTGTGGTGGAGATCCCCTTCCAAACTGACTCTTCGCTGTAACAGAAACATGATTTTCCAGGTGACAATGTGGTGCTTAATCTATTTTTAGTGATATTATCCACTGACTGTTTTTAAACAGTTCTCATGCTAAATGTATTCTCAGCAATGATTTTGTAACACTTACTGCTAATCATGAAATGTAGGGCCCACTGCTCTAAACAGCTGATACTCTAACCACTCTCTCTTGTTAGCTGTAAATAAACTTGCTAGGCCACCTCGGGGTCTGTATCAACTGGTGTCTCCTTCCAAAATGTTATATACTTCTGCAGTTAAATAGAATGGGAGCATTCCTGCAAAGGTCAATTGACACGAATAAGAGTTAGCAGGGCAAGGTCCTTACATTGTAGAGCTCTTTCTTTACAGAATTTCTTGATGAGTGTTAACTCAGACATTCGTCGGAATTCAGTTTCAGAAGGGAGCTTTTGTTTTCAATAATGTAAATGCACTGGAAAAAAAGAACCTCCCCCCGGTTCATTGATTGTGTAGTTCTTACATGTATAATACTTATAATGGCATGTTACTACTGCCAACAAAATATGGCTTGAATATAACAATTAAGCCCCATCTCTTTTGTATAATTCTTTCTGCAGCAGCCTCCAGCTCATAACTATCATACAAACTAAACATGGAAGAAGGCACCTTGTCCATCCACTAACGATACAACATTTCTCCTATCATAATTTTTTTCAGTGCTTTCTCCAGCTTAGTTTGAGATGTCTCATGTGAGGAGGCTTTTGTCATTTCCCTTGGAAAATATAACACCTATTTGTGGTGGCTGTTTATTACTACTATAGCATCTAGGGCCCCGCTCCTGATAGGGGTCCCCCGTTGTATCTTTTATTAGTTAAGACAGATACTTTTGGAAATGGCTTGTGTTGACTTACAATTATGACAAATGCATATTACAGCTAGTGCAATTGTGAAGGGACCTGGGGGGAACACAGGGACTATCCACAATTCAGGAGAGGTACAAGGGGGATACCGGAAGCTGGTAGGACAGTGGAAGAAAACTCAAGTTAGAAGGAGTATGTATGTGATCCACGAAGGAAATCTGGCCATGAATAGCTGTAAGCACAAGAAAGGAGGCCTGAGTTAAATATCATTCTGTGGCCATGTCTTCATTAAAATGGTGTAATATTGTTAAAATCCCATGGATGAAAGGAAGCCCACCAATACTTACAGATATTTCATTCTTTTTAAAAGTAAAACAAGAAAGGAAGAGTTGCCTCTGATCAGTTCAGAGGCCTGACAGCTTAATTGTGCAGAACAAACAACAGTTACATTGCCAGTAAGCCAGTGTGCAAAATCCATTTGCATATATGAAGTTAGCTTTGTCTGTCTGTGGTAAGGGAACCACAAGAAAAGAATGATGAGAAATTAGGGTGTTAGAAAGGCCCAACACAAGGGTTTTTAGGCAAAAGCCCTCACCCAAAACCTCAAAGGGGAGGATTTACACTGGACAAATACTCCTTACCCAATGAGAGATTGTTCGGTTGTTACAAAAGTAAAAATAATATGGGAGAGAATAAAAACTCCAGAAGGCAAATAGAGACAAGGGAGAGTAAGAATTGGAGTGAAATGTTAGAAGACCAAGATGAACAAACTGTAAGTTGAGTTTGAAAACTGATAGAAAATAACTTACTTATCCTTTTGAATGGATGGATCAGATTTTAAGAGCTCAACTGTCAATAGATAAATGAAAAAGAAACATTATCTAAGTCAGATCATATTTTTAGGCTGTCTGGTCTCGGCTCAATTTTTCTTTGGGCTGCAAACTGTTTTGATAACATTTATTACGTCATCTGGTTCATAATAAAACTCTCTTTTTCATGAGGTTTTGAGAATGCAGATATATACCAAATACCAAAGCTTAAACTTGTTTTTTGATCTGCCAGAACATTTTGCAACTTCCTTGTTAACTTCATGCTTGGGTGCAAAATGGACTACCTTATTTGGGGCCAGACGCTGCTCTCAGTTACATTGGTTTAAATATGGAGTATTTCCATTGGTGTTAATGGAGCCAGATTTAAACCAGTGTAATTGAGATCAGAATCTGGCTAGCGATTTCATTTTTGTTGTTAGTGCTCCACATATAGTCTCCTTACCTTGAAAATGAATCCTGCAGTCCTTATCCAGGCTAAACGACTACCGCCGCCAGTGGGAGTTTTGCATGAGAAAGGATTTGAGTACCCTGCATGATTGGCCACAAAGGAGCCAGATTTGCTTATGGATACTGTGAGCTGTTTCCCATGTAGCTAGTCATTCCTTTGACCAATATTTGGACAAGATGTGGACACACATCATTGGCTGCTGCAAAGATGAGCCATGATCAGAACTCTCTCTGCCTCCAAGGAACAAGACCACCATACACTTATGCTCTGGCCCCAGAAGCTCATGAATACAACCGAATTATAAAACAAACTCAGTGAGAACAATAGCCTATAGTGATAGCAGCCGATCAAGGAGATGTAAAACTGGAGAGTCCTATGACCAGACACCTGCTACAGTGAGACACAACCTGTCCAAACTGTTGGACTCGTACTGATCACTGTTCATACAGATTTCCAGAGCTCTCAGGTAACCAGCCTCAAGAGGAGAGAAGGGTAGAAATAAGAATGTGAGCAGCAGAAAACTCATGGTGACATTAGAACCCAAAGAATGTCCAACATGTCTAGGCAGAGGCCATTTTGCATACTAAGAGATCCCCTTTTCTCCTTCTCAGTAGCAGCCTCCTGAACACACCCAAAAGAGTGAACTCTTCCACTGACACAAAGTGCCTGCCTTCCACAGTAGAACGCAGTACTCTGCTATGAGGAGCGTTTATCTAGGGACAGAGAAGATCATCCCCCTGGGGTTTGTCAGAACACTTCTCCCTGCCTCAGTGCTGCTCTCTCAGAACTTTTTATAAAAGTTGAGCACTGCTGTAGCATCCTGCTGACTAGCAAATCTTCTGAGGAAAAAAATAACCACTGAGAGGTGGCTCAGACTCATGGAATTGTGTTTAAAAAAGAAATCTAGCATGTAATAGATCTTTGCTTATGTCAAAAGGAGAGCTCTAATCCCACTAATATTTCACTTACTAAGGATAAAGGCTACACACCAGTGGGTTTGACTGACTCGCCATAAAAAATTCCCAGTAAAATGTTTTTTTCCCTAAATCATTTCTGTGGATTAGTCTTTTACCTGTGGTGTTTATTTCCTTTGAAGATGTGCTATGGTAGTTATCTTTTGAAATTTATTAAAATGGTTGCTTACCCATGAGTAGGTCTCTTTTTGATTGCTTCCGAGTTGTCTAGGTAAGAATATTTCCCCAGGAATAACCGGACCCATAGTGTTTCATTATTTCCACTTGTGACTAGGGACAAACCTGAGCTGCAAAGTTTTCATGAGATAGTGGGTGTTTAAAAATGGATTTTGATTGGCACCTGTCTCTTCTTCTGGCTTGAAGTAGGAAGCAGAGATGTGGGGAATTGATCCAAAAAAACCTAACTGAACTTTAAACTCAAAACAGAGTTTCTGGTTTAGTTGAGTTTGTTCTGAGTGAGATTTGAGTCTCTTCATACTTTATCCAACCCAGTTAGGTTTTTATGGGCCATATTCTGTTGCCCTTACACACCCTGAGTGGAAAAGTTCTATATGAAGAGTCCCATTGAAATCAGTGGGACTACATATGGAGTATGAGATATTAGTCAGCATGACTAAAAGGTGGCAGAATTTGGCTTCATGTTCTTATACTTGTACCTATGGGCATTCAACCCATAACAGGAATATTTTTCCAGTTTTGGGAAAAAAGAAAACTCCTTGTTACCCATAACAAGAATCCAATCCAAACTAAGCCACTTGAATGGCTCTGAAATATTCATTCATCCTTCCTATTTTTCATTCCCATGCATCTCTGAACTTCTTAGTTGCAGATGGTGTTGGAATCTGAAGTGGTGAAATATCCACAAGGCTGTTCTTTGAGGGCCTGCTGGCCTAACGGAGAGCTGGAATTACAGGAAAGCACTCGAGAGCCTGCAGTATCGTAACAGATCTTTGGTCACCTAGTATTCCTTGGTTTTCATTAAGCTGCACACTTTAGCTGGCCATACTGGACAGCATGGATAAAACCCAAATCTTCCTGCTCCAAAAGCACAAGAGTTAAAAAAGTCCTTGAGTTAAAGAAGAATCTTCATTAGGTTTAGCAGTTAGGGACTATGACACACAGCTGGGCTGTTCTCATTCTCTCTCTAGTAGAGAGGAATTCTGCACTATCCAGTTCATGGTCAACTCCTTCCCACAAAGCAGAATTCGAGTGTGCTGCAGTGTAGACCACTGATAAATACAATTCCTCCTCTCTTAGAGATGGAGTTTGTGATGATTCATTGCCAAGAATAAGGCTTTTGAGAGCCATGCTGAGAGCCAGAAGTAGTTATTTGGGAAGTGTTGAGCTAGATACAGTCTGGAGTTCATGCAGCTGGTTTTGAGGTATATAGCGTCCCCTTTCTTCTTTGGCGGGGAAGTAGGAACCCCAGATAGAATAAGAACTAAGAGAGACTAATGAGGGAGAGTAACTCCTTCAGAGTCTTTAAAAGAACTGGAAACTCCTACAGCTCTCTGCTCTGTGCTTGTGTGAACCACATTTTTTGTTTGTGTGATTGCTGTATTTCCCTTGACTGAGAAAACACTGCCATCCAACTGCCACTTTTCCAATTTGTTCCCTTCCCCCTCTCACAATGACTCCCTCTCTGGGGCATCATGGACTCCAATATATACCCCCTTTGGAGGTGAGCCTGAGCCACACAGTTCATGACAAGTTTCTGGTCTAAACAGGGGCTCTTCAGATGTCAGGTTTTGGTCTGGGCCTGACCATCCTATAAAACTGCAGAGACAAAAGCATAGTCTGGAAATGTTTAATAGTTGGCAAAAGTTCTCTTTTGATTTGCTCCAAACAAATGACATTTGTGCATTCACTCTCCCATTCATACTGCATATATTCCCTGTGTCAAAATCACTTATTGTAAGAAGTAGAGAAGTTAAAAGAAAAGAATATACTGTATAATGATACACCTACACACAGACACGCTTACAAACGCCAGCTCATTCCGTGTATCAGTGAAAACCTGCTTCCAATAAACATGTATTTGTGACACGTAACTATTAGGAAAGCTACATGTTGAAAACAAGATGTCAAAAAAGGGATGTGTCCGTTTTCAGGTCACCCACGCATACAAGGAGGAAGCATATAATGAAGTCTTTAAAGAAACCCACACTTGCAGTCTGACATCACATGATAGCTATTGTAAAATGCTTGAGCTCCAGTACCTCATGGTGCCACCTCCTCTCTTCCATAACGTCAAGAGGAATGTTGCACTGTAAACTAAAACCTTTGCATTGTCTGTTTCCCACCCCCCCTTCCCTTGCTTAACTCTGTTTGCTTTCCTTGTGTTTCAGCTCATAAATATTGAAGAGTTCCTAATATAAAGAGTGCCTCTTATATGAATTCCCAGAGCATATGAAGCATGTGTTATTGATACCTATTTTTTCCTTGATCAGTGCAGTGAGACAGAAGTGACAAAAGCCTAATTTTGCATCTTGACAGTCATTCACTGAGGCTGTATTATTTTAGTCTATAAGGTCATGATGCCTTTCTGGAAGATATGCTTTAGTGAAACACCAGTTATTGGGCTCATTACAGGACTAACTGGATGAAATTGTAAGGCTTATGTTATACAGGAGGTCAGACTAGATGATTTAATAGTCTCTTCTGCCCTTAAAATGTATGTATCTCTATGACAAGCGGATAGATCCCATCCATAGGGTGACTGGGAAGTGGTTAATTACCTGTTGAGTTCAGGGATTTGCAAGATAACAGAACTGGGCTGGGCCAGTGTGGGGAATTTATTTTCATACAGACACAGATGAACAATATGCTTTGGGGTGATCACACCTCAATGAGGATCAGGGACAAAGATCTAGAGCAGGGATCAGCAACCTTTGGCGCACAGCTCCTCAGGGAAATCCGCTGGCGGGCCGAGATGGTTTGTTTACCTGCAGTGTCCACAAGTTCAGCCGATCGTAGCTCTCACTGGCTGCGGTTCGCTATTCCAGGCCAATGGGGGCTATGGGAAGGAGCGGACAGCACATCCCTCGGCCCACCCGCTTTCCGCAGCTCCCATTGGCCTGGAATGGCGAACTGCGGCCAGTGGGAGCTGCAGTCGGCTGAACCTGCGGACGCTGCAGGTAAACAAACCAGCCTGGCCCGCCAACGGATTTCCCTGATGGGCTGCGTGCCAAAGGTTGCTGATCCCTGCTCTAGAGAGAAGTTCTACCTGAGTGGAAAACTAGATTGGCTTTTGTCTTGCAACTTGGCTAAATTAAACCATATTTTACACCATGATCTATCTTTGGCCCTTAAAGGGGTAGGGAATTATTGAGCTTTGGTTTTGTGTTTGATGATAAAGCACAGCACAAAGATGAATTGAACACAACCTTTGGGTACAGGCTCTTTTCTTGATCACAGGTAGAACTGACTGGAGGACAATTCAGTTTTGCAACAACTTTTGAGGCTTCTAAATCTGTTTTGGTTCCGCATTTGGAGTGAAGACCACCCCTTTCAAACTTTTTCTTAAGTGGAATTGTGACAAAACATCCATTTTTGGATTAAAAAAAGGTCCGGTTTTCAGTTGCGGGGAGGGGAGTCTGTCTCTCTCTTGGAGCAGACTTAACCAAGGCGACCTGGATCTCAGAAAGCTGCCTGTTGAAGACTTTTTGTTGAAGTTGATACATTTCCATAAAACATTTCAGCTTTGATGAAACAGCATCTTTCGACAAAAATGCTTTTAGTCAAAAATGTTCCAACCAGCTCTACTCCTGAGGGTTTATAGTTATTCTAAGATGCTTAATGAGTAGTCAGAAAAGCTTCTTCACTTCTGGTGTCTGCCTGTATCAGATTGTGGGAGAGCTGAAATGCTATCAGTAAACCATATTTACAATCTCAACTGAAAACCAGGTGGCACATGTCTACAACTCCCACTGGTGATCTCAGTGGTAGCCAGCTAGGCATCCTTTCACTGTGGTCCTGGCTTTGGGGAGGAAACAGAATATGGGTGGCATGACCGCCATCTTGAGCAACACTGGGGTTGAACTATGGCCCTACAGAATAAAAAACATAAGCTGCTACAGCTTGAGCTAAAGCTTTCTGTCGTCTGTGGCTCGGGCACAGACTCACCAGTGGGTTACACAGAATCTCTCTCCAGGGCTGACTGGCCTTCACAGAGGTGACTGCCATCCAGTTCACTGCCCTCAGAGCTTCAGAGACCTGAAGTGTGCAGCCCACATCCAGCCTTGGGGAAGCTGGCCATCAGATTTTACTGTGTTCCAAGCATTGAGGACCGATAGAGCAGAGTTCTCCAGATCGGATCACTCACGGACAAGCTGTTTGGCATCCCCTAAAAGCAAGGGAGCTGGCTGGCACACCTTGAAGTCTCCCGGATTGTGATTCAGAGCTGGGAGCTCTAGAACTGTGGTCCCCAAACTTTTAAGGGTCACAGCCCCTGTCTGCACACCCACCCCCGCTGCTCCCCAAGCTGGGTTAGGAGTGTAGCCACAGCTCCCGGGACTGAGGGGGAATGCAGACAGAGCAAGGGGGCCAAGGCTGGGGACACAGTTGGTGGTGGGTCTGGTGCCAGGAGCAAGGCCAGAGCAGGGAATGGAGCCGCAGCCAGGGAGGGGTTGAGGCTGGAGGCAGGAACGGAGCTGCAGCTGGGCCGCGGTGGGGGCTGGTGACTGGCTGTGGCTCCGCCCTGCCCCCAGCCTCAGCCCCGGCCCAGGAATGCAGCTGCCGTCAGGGGTTGAGGCTGGGGGTGGGGATGGGAGTGGAATCATAGTGGGGCCACAGTGGAGGCTGGGGTCAGCAGCGAGGGGCAGAGCCGAGCTGAGGCTGGGGACGGGGCCAGGAACCGGGGCCGCGGCTGGGGGTGGGGCCAAAGCAGACCTGGGGGCTGGGCGGTGCTCCCTCACTGCCCCCCATGAGGGCTGGCCCACCCTGAATGTTCCTCTACACTCCCCACAGTTTGGGGACCTCTGCTCTAGAGAGTTCTCTTCAAGGTCTACTGAAGTCTAATACAGCCAACTTATATACACTGCAGGATCTTCTGGGCATCTACATAGTTTTGTCTAAATTCTGCACGCTATCTCTCCCCCACCCACTTTAACCAGGATCCTACCAACCACAACATGGTGGTGGAAGTTCACCTTCCATTGCCATCACAGGGGAAGGTGGGTGTAATCTCCTAGACTGCCATCCCTCAGCACCGGCCTGGGATAACCCATTTTAGCTAATGGCACTGTATACAGACATTCAAAGATTACTGTAAAAGTCACCCACTAATACAAAACAGATACTCAGAAGAATCTGCAATTACCACCTCCCCATGCACCTGCATTTCATTTTTATTTTACATGACAAAATGTTCTTAACTGATCTAATTTAGATTGACAGCACATGGGCCGCAATTCTTCACAGACAGGAAAATAAATGAACACACATTTATTTATGTAGAATAAGCAATACGAGCACCTTGTTCGTATTGAGACATGTCAGAATTCTGAAAATAGGACAGCTATGTTGTCTTGGGGGACAGCCAAAACCCTCAAACTAGAAACCAGGCCTCCAACGCTTTGAATACTGCACTCTGGATCTCCAAACCCCTGCAACATGGGTTGTTCAAAGCCTGCTGGCCAACTCCCTGGATTGCAGTGAAGACAGGCTCTAGAGGAGAGTCCTGCTCTCCCGGTTTTCAAAGCCCAGAGTGCAGGGGGAAATGACAGCAATGACCATGTGTTAGGTCCTTGAAGCCCAAAGTGCAGTGAGGTGGATGCCAACTGTTTTTTCCCTAGGAGCAAGTTCTGCTTTCCCTAAGTCTGGATGGTTGGCCACAGCTGATGGCAGGCTGCACTCTGGATCCAAAAAGACCAGCACAAAGTGAGGGGGAGACCAGCTGATGAATAAGGCCAACCAGAACTGGAGAAGAAACTTCTGTTGGGGCAAGGGAAACAAAGAACACAGTGAAATGGATTCAGACTGGCTTCCTCCCAGTGGGCTACCACTGGAAGAAGCTGGATGGCTTTTCCAAAAGCAGATCATCACTGAGGACAAGTGGGGAGACATGGAGCATATCTCAAAGTAAATGCAGACTTTCTGGCTTGTGAAACCAAGTGAGAAGGTCCTAGACTGCCTAACATATGGGGTGACACAATTGGACTTTAGGTAATAGGCTGTTTTGGTTGATGGGCTTATACTGGTGGGTTTAACATGGTGCCAGTAGGGGAACTCATCACTTTGGAACAAAGAGGGTTTGTGGAAGAGCTGTTTCCCCAACCATCATCTTAGAATATCAGGGTTGGAAGGAACCTCAGGAGATTATCTAATCTAATCCATTGCTCAGAGCAGGACCAATCCCAGATTTTTGCCCCAGATCCCTAAATGGCCCCCTCAAGGACTGAATTTACAACCCTGGGTTTAGCAGGCTAATGCTCAAACCACTGAGCTATCCTTCTCCCCTTGGTCAGCCATAGAAATGCACAGATCCTGAACAATGTTTCAGTTATAGACTCATAGACTTTAAGGTCAGAAGGGACCATTATGATCATCTGGTCTGACCCCCTGCATGCTGCAGGCCACAAAACCGTCCCTACCCTTTCCTTGACTCTGCTGATGAAGTCCCCAAATCCTGTGTCTTAGTGACTTCAATTGGCAGAGAACCCTCCTGCTAGAGATCCCTGCCCCATGCTGCGGAGGAAGGCGAAAAACCTCCAGGGCCTCAGCCAATCTACCCTGGAGGAAAATTCCTTCCCGACCCCAAATATGGCGATCAGTAAGACCCCGAGCATGTAGGCAAGAGTCTCCAGCCTAACTCTTGTTAGCCATTATACTGTTTGCCTACCATTGCTTGGTATTCCTCAGCTAATATGTTTTACCATTAAACCATTCCCTCCATAAACTTGTCTAACTTAATCTTAAAACCAGACAGGTTGGTCATCTTTATTGTGATTATAACTAGCCAGGGCAAAGGGCCAGATTCTCAGCTCATGTAAATTGGTGTGGTTCCATTCAAGTCAATTGAGTTGTGCCGATATACACCAGCTAGTATCTAGCCCCAGAGGGCCTGCTTAAATTCCTTCCTACTGCTGAGTGTTTCCGCTCTCTATTTCTTCCAACTTTTATCTCCCTCAAATTCAGAAAGTTTGAGAAACATTACACAGTGGTCACAGATTATACTGGGATGGAATCACACATTTCTCTCCAGTTGTTCTTTAGATTGTTGGAACATTTGCATGAAAACAGGATCTTTGTTCCTTAAGGGTCCATCTGCTCCTGCCGCTTATTTTCTCCACCTGAAGTCATAATCCTTTGTTTTTGACATGACTTTGGTTGCTGGAGAGAAATGATAGTGATGGCACAGACAGAGGATTATGGTGCTTTCAGGTGCAGGAGCAGATGGACTCTGTATAAACAAGGATGCAAATGTCCTTAGTCATGGAAAGCGAAGGAAGAGGGGGGAGGCAAGAAAATATACATGTGCTGTCTGAGTGGATCTGTGAGTGGAATGCTTTTCAAAATGCTCAGGATACATTCTCAGAGCTTGAGACCTAGTGCTGACTAGCAGAGATAAGACTTGCCTCCTGCTTACCAAGCTGCTGTTTTACAGTATTCTCATTATTTATGTTACAGTAGCACTCAGGGGCCACGAGTGAGATCAGGGCCCCTTTGTATTAGGTACTATGCATATTCCTAGTAAGAGAAAGTTCCTGCCATGAAGAGCTTGCATCGAAATAGATGAGCCAGAGAGAGGCTTGCAGGAAGAGTGGTGTTTTGTTGTTTTTTTAACTAGGGAATTGAGGCACAAAGAGATTCTGTGGGAGCAGGGGAGGAGAGGGGATATTCAAGACTACCTAAAGCGTATGTCTACACTGCTTCTCAGAGCAACCCTCCTAGCCCAGGTCCACAGACTTGTGCTAGAGGGACTGGCACTAACACGCTAAAAATAGTTAAGTGGATGGTCCTTCGATGTTGTGTCTCAGGATCTCCACTCTCCATTCCCACCCCCGGCTTCAGAGGCTGAATTCTGGCTGAGCTGCAATGTCCACGTAGCTGTTTTAGTGCGCAAGGACGAGTCCCACTAGCACAAGTGTGTGGATCTGGGCTGCGGTGCAGATGCAGTGTAGACATACACAACGTGACTTATGAGCAGTAGTCATTTGGACTTATTCTTCCAGTTCACTTAAGTGCTTTTTAAAATCTCACCCCAAGCTACTTGCCTAGGCCACAGAGGAAGGCCGTGATCTGTATCCCATAGCTCCTAAGGCCAATCCAGTGCCTTGAGAACATGACCATCCTTTCTCTGTATAGTACTTCTCTCTCCCTATGTGTCTATGCTAGGGGTGGGCAAACTTTCTGGGGAACAGAAATTGTACGGCGGGCCATGAATGCTCACAAAATTGGGGTTGGGGTGTGGGAGGGAGTGAGGGCTCTGGGGGGTGCGGGCTCTGGGGTGGGGCTGGGGATGAGGAGTTTGGGGTGTAGGAGGGTGCTCTGGGCTGGGACCGAGAGGTTCAGAGGGGGGATCAGGGCTGGGGCAAGGCTGCGGGAAGGGGTGCAGGTTCCAGCTGTGGGGGTGGGCTCTGGGGTGGGGCTGGGGATGAGAGGTTTGGGGTGCAGGAGGGTGCTCTGTGCTGGGCTCGAGGGGTTTGGAGAGCAGGAGGGGGAATCAGGGCTGGGGCAGGGCGTTGGGAGAGGCTCAGGGGTGCAGGCTCCGAGTGGCGCTTACCTCAAGTGGCTTCCAGAAGCAGTGGCATGTCCCTTCTCCAGTTCCTAGGCGTGGAGCAGTCCGTGACCCTCAGAGCGGGGCCATGACGCGGCTTCTGGGAGCCGCGTGGTGGGGCCCCATCCTGGGGCCCCAGCTGGATAGTTGGAGTGGAGCCGAGCTGCGTGGTGGGGCCCCCAACCCAGTGCCTCAGATGGAGTGCCAGAGCGGGGCCGGCTTAAAACGGCTCGGGACGTACTTTGCCAACCCCTGGTCTATGCTGAGGCCAGGTCTCTTCTGACACAGATCAGAAGTAGATGGAGCAGTATAGTATCAGCTAAACTTCAATCCGAGTGCTTCAGGCTTTCCTTGGCCTTTTGTCACTGTTGATGCCAGCCGTTACTGGAAGGCATACATCTTTCTCCCCTCGGTCCTGATCTTTTGGAAATGTTCTTTTTATATTTATAGATGTCTTTCATTTGTTATTGCAGTGTGTCGCTTATGAACTAATTAGCCCCAGAGCAATATTTTTGACAAACACTTTTGACTTTGGTATTATCTGCTCTCAGTACAGAGGGAAGGAAGAGCCATTGCCTTCGATTTTGAAGGATAGTAGTTGTATTAATCCTGAAAGCACACAAAGGTGCTTGCTGTGTTCTAGACACTCCCTTTGGTCATGGTTACATTCTGAAATCAATGGGCCTCATTCATCCCTGGTGTAACTCAAATGATCTTATGCCTTGTTAATGTCTCAGTGGCATTATTTATCTGTCATATCCCCCACATTGCGACAGTAAACTCTCCTGCCTCTGTATCTCACAATCTTACATTTTTCTCATCAGTGGACCCCATGAAAGCATGTCCTTAATCCTCCCCATCTCCTGCCCAGTGTCTAGCCCACCACAATTTGCTCCCTTTTTCCTTAAAGTAAACAGAAGAGCAAAACTACACACACATTCAAAATAAGGAGGAAAAATTATATGAATAAAACTTGCAGCTGTAATGGACACTAGCTAGGATGAAACCCATAAGGGCTAGCATGCTTCAGGGCTTAAAATGGATTGTCAGGAATGGGTCAGGAAGAATTCTCATTCAGGAGATAGTGTTGCATAATTAGGTGCATTATGGAGGTTTACACCTTCCTGTGAAGCATTCAGGATTGGATAGTGTCATATGTAGGATACTCAGTTTATCATTAGGTAAGTCCTATGTTCTTTTTAATAGACTGTAAATTCATCTAGACATGCATCCGACAAAGTGGGCATTCACCCACGAAAGCTTATGCTCCAATACATCTGTTCGTCTTAAAGGTGCCACAGGACTCTCTGTTGCTTTTTACAGATCCAGACTAACACGGCTACCCCTCTGATACTTAAATTCATCTAATATCTAGTCTGATTTGTCCTTTTGATCCCATCACCATTCCTCTATCCAAGTCTGCATCACTGCTCATATGTTCTATGGGTACAATTCATGTTGGGAGATGACATCAGACAGCAGCTGAATTTACTTATCTACCTTCAGCACCCAATTCTCACATCCCATCATGTATGCAAAGATGAAATCTGTGCAACAGAGAATTTTGAAAAGCTGAACCAGGTGGAAAAGAGGATCTTCTTTCTTCTCCTATGCATAAATGCAGCAAAATGGTGAACTCTGGCAGTCCATCTCTGAGCATGGAGTGCATCTCACCTGGCTACATCTTATTACACTCTGCATTACAAAGGTGTATTCACTATGCAAAGGCAAAACTAGCTTTAGAGGGAAGCCATTTATTGTTCTTTACATTTTTGAAGAGAAGAGGAGAAATGGGGGACACTGTGTAAACCTAAAGAATATAGAATAGTTAGTGTGACAAAGCGCCGACCTTGTCTCAGTGGGTCCCGCGCTTCCAAGCGGATTTACACTAGCTTCAGAGGCTCCCTGTGGCTCCTCCATGTAGCCTTTCTCTCTCTAGAGGCAAGGGTCACAGCCTACTGAGTCATTTTCATCATAAGCCAGCAGGGGAGGTGGGAAGAAGCAACCCTTCCTCGCACAGACTCTGTTGTTTCACAGTCTCTGTGATTAATCAGGGAGAGTGCGGGAGCCTGGGCCCTCTACTCCAGGCTCCAGCCCAGGGACCCTAATAGTAGCAGCTATTGGTAGCTGCCTTTTTGAAACAGGACGAGAACAATTCACTGGGCCATTTCCCCACAGCAGCCCCCCACTACACTCTTATTTCAGGACCTCCTTCCTTGTGCCCAAAAGGGTTTGTACTACCCAGTTTCCCCAGCAGCACAGATTCCTCCTACAGCTCCTGACAAGCACCCCTAACTGACTAACTGGGAGGCTTTTAACTAGTTCCAGCCAGCCCTTAATTGGCTTCAGGTGTCCCAATCAACCTAGCTGTCTCCACTGCTTTCTAGAAGAATCTTAATTGGCCCCAGGTGTCTTGAATAACCTGAGCAACTGCCATTTGGTTACCATGGTAACAGGGATTTGCTTAACCTGGGGCTAACATACCTGTTTCTCACTACTTTCCTATAGCCATCTGGCCTTGCCCCGTCACATATCCCCCACACACTCTGCTCAACACAATGGAGTTGAGCAACTTGAGACGCCAGGCAGTGTACTCGTGACAGGCCATCAGTGTTGCCATGGTGGCTTCCAGCCCTGTGCCATATGCGGAACTGGAATGATTGTAGGGATAAGAACCACCTGATGACCCTTGTGTTCTTTTCCTTATTCCACTGCATCCACTGGGGGGTGCATGATCCGTCACAAGAGTAAATCACCGGCTTAAGAGGTAATAACGTAGTGTCTCCATGGCCCATTTGACAGCAAGTCATTCTTTCTCGACTACTGCATATTTCTGTTCTCTTGGGAGAAGCTTTCTGCTTAGGTAGAGGATTGGGTGTTCCTCTTCTCCCACCATTTGTGACAAAACAGCCCCCAACCCCACCTCGGAAGCGTCTGTTTGTAAAATAAATTCCTTGTTTCCTCTGGGGCTGTGAGTACGAGGTCATTACAGAGGGCTGTTCGAAGGTCTGTGAATGCCACCTCTGCTGCATTGGTCCACTTCACCATGTCTGGACCTCGGGCCTTTACCAGGACCATTCCCTAGTGGCGAAGTGGAGAATAAAATGTTGGTAATACCCTACTATGCCTAGGAATGCGTGGACCTGCTTCTTACGGGTCAGCCGGGGCCAGTTTTGAATCACTTCTAGCTTATTTATTTGGAGCTTCATTATGCCCCTTCCTACAATATACCCCAGGTACTTAGCCTCTGCTAGCCTTATGGCGCATTTAGCAGGATTAGCGGTGAGGCCAGCCTGCCTTAAGGTGCACAGTACTGCCTCAACTTTCTCCAAGTGGGTTTCCCAGTCTGGTATATGAATGATTACATCATCTAGGTATGTCCAATTCTAGAGGCTGGTGCATCATGGCTGTTTGCCATTGATAGTTGCGCAGCCATCCAATGAACTGTGGCACAGGATATCTCACAGGCTTGATATTTCCCAACTGGAAAGATACAACCTGTGAACAAGAGGCAAAGAAAAGTCAGTAGACAAGATGAAGGATGAAGAAGAAGGTCAAGGAAAGTGTGGGACGCTTACTGAATGAGGGAGGCAACAGATGATGTGGAAAAAGCTGAAATACTCAATGCTTTTTTTTGCCTCCATCTTCACAGACAAGATCAGCTCCCAGACTGCTGCACTGGGCAACACAGTATGGGGAGGAGGTGAGCAGCCTTCAGTAGCGAAAGAACAGGTTAAGGACTGTTTAGAAAATCTGGATATGCACAAGTCCACGGGTCCAGATCTAATGCATCTGAGGGTGCTGAGGGAGTTGGCTGATGTGATTGCAGAGCCATTGGCTATTGTCTTTGAAAATTCGTGGCAATCGGGGGAGCTCCTGGATGATTGGAAAAAGGCAAATATAATGTCCATATTTTAAAAAGGGAAGAAAGAGAACCCGGAGAACTACAGACCGGTCAGCCTCACTTCAGTCCCCGGCAAAATCATGGAGCAGGTTCTCAAAGAATCCATTTTGAAGCACTTGGAGGAGAGGAAGGTGATCAGGAACAGTCAATGTGGATTCACCAAGGGCAAGTCATGCCTGACCAACCTGATTGCCTTCTATGATGAGATAACTGGCTCTGTGGATATGGGGAAAGCGGTGGATGTGATATATCTTGACTTTAGCAAAGCTTTTGATATGGTCTTTCATAGTATTCTTGCCAGCAAGTTAAAGAAGTATGGATTGGATGAATGGACTATAAGGTGGATAGAAAGCTGGCTAGATCGTTGGGTTCAATGGGTAGTGATCAATGGCTCGATGTCCAGTTGGCAGCCAGTATCAAGCGGAGTGCCCCAGGGGTCGATCCTGAGGCCAGTTTTGTTAACGTCTTTATTAATTATCTGGATGATGGGACTGATTGCACCCTCAGCAAGTTCGCAGATGACACCAAGCTGGCGGTAGATATGTTGGAGGGTAGAGATAGGGTCCAGAGTGACCTAGACAAATTGGAGAATTGGGCCAAAAGAAATCTGATGAGGTTCAACAAGGACAAGTGCAGAGTTCTGCACTTAGGAAGAAAGAATCCCATGCACTGCTATAGGCTGGGGACCGACTGGCTAAGCAGCAGTTCTGCAGAAAAGGACCTGGGAATTACAGTGGACGAAAAGCTGGATATGAGTTGCCAAGAAGGCCAACAGCATATTTGGCTGTATTAGAGGAGCATTGCCAGCAGATCGAGGGAAGTGATTATTCCCCTCTAATTGACACTGGTGAGGCCACACCTGGAGTATTGCATCCAGTTTTGATCCCCCCACTACAGAAAGGATGTGGAAAAATTGGAGAGAGTCCAGTGGAGGGAAATGAAAATGATTAGGGGGCTGGGGCACATGACTTATGAGGAGAGGCTGAGGGAACTGGGCTTATTTAGTCTTCAGAAGAGAAGAGTGAGGGGGGATTTGATAGTAGCCTTCAATTCCCTGAAGGGGGGTTCCAAAGAGGATGGACCTAGGCTGTTCTCAGTGGTGGTAGATGACAGAACAAGAAGCAATGGTCTCAAGTTGCAGTGGGGAGGTTTAGGTTGGATATTAGGACACACTATTTTACTAGGAGGGTGGTGAAGCACTGGAATGGGTTACCTAGGGAGGCGGTGGAATCTCCTTCCTTAGAGGTTTTTAAGGCCCAGCTTGACAAAGCCCTGGCTGGGATGATTTAGTGGGTGTTGGTCCTGCTTTGAGCAGGGGATTGGACTAGATGACTTCCTGAGGTCTCTTCCAACCCTAATAGTCTATGATGGACTAAGCAGTTAGGGTGCTAGTCTGGGTCTTGCACGGTCAGTCGTAGGCCCAGGATCCGACGAACCCAAGCTGCAAGGACAGATATCACCATCAGCTACCTAATCCAGACCAAGGTCATCTGTCGTGACATAGTATAGTTTTGGGGTATTTTTGTTTAGGGTTTATTCTGTTGGAAGTTATTACCAAAGGGGGTGTGAGGGACCAGGCTTCACACCTACCATTCTGGGCAACCACAATTGCAGTTTATCACTTTTATCTAGATTGCTATTCTCCTTTTCCCTCCCTTAATCTTCTTTCTGTTTTTGAAGAATCGCTCTTTCTGTCTTTTCCTTATTAGAGTTAAGAGGGCAGTGGGAGGAACTGACATCTCTACTCCACAGGTGATAGATACTGTATGTTACCTGGGGTTCTTTCAACCCAAAGCTCTTGGTAACTTTTACTCGGTGCGAGGTGGTGTCAGGAAATAAATCAGAGGAGACACGGCCATCTGACCAATAGATGGCTGGCACAAACAGGACAACACAAGAGTGCTTTCACTTAAAGCTAAACTTTACTTAGTCTCAAGCACTTACACACGTCCGCAATAAGTTAGCAAAACACCCCCAGCCCTCGATAATTACCGAAGCTGAGTGTGGATCTCAAGTGGCACAGCGGCAGCCCATCTGCCGGTGAAGAACACAAGATGCATTCAGAGGGAGAGTCCAGTCCCAAAGAGTCCCACAACCTCAAAAATTTCCCCCTTATTTTACACATTAGTAACACAATGACATGTCCTTTAAAGAAAACTTGTTAACAAAACAGTTTCAATGGTCAAGCAAGAGGTTTTCTTCTGATCATTGCTTAACCAGGTGTGTTTTTTCCCCAGAGCTGGCAGCCTTGAGACCCTATTAGACACATTCCTGAGGGCACATCCTGCTCTTTTAAAATGCATGTATCAGAAACTTCAACACAATTCTTATCAGGAAGGACGCAAGGTCAAGCTGCCCTTTCTGTGGCACCCAAAAATCCCTCTCCTCCTACCTTGGTCAAGCTGAAGCTTCTGCATGGCCACTTTTACGGCCTGTTGACTTGTCTGCTTTTAGAAATAACCAATAGTCGTTTCAGGCACTTTACTGGTTTGCCAAAATCTCCCTGTACAAGTAGGCCAGCTCAAGTACCCGACCTGTGTCTACTAGTTTGAACGTAACACTTACGTGTCAGTGTTGTGTCTAGTACAACAGAGGTTGGGGACCACAGGCATTACTGTAATACAAATAATAATAAAGGACATAACTGAACTACTTTTGGGCACCATACAATAAAGGGGATACTAGGAGAGAACTAGCAGAGGTCAAAGAGAAGGCTAAGAGTGACGGGGGGCTATTGAAAGGCTAGGAAAACTGGGATCATAGTTGAAGGAGAAAAGCTGCAATCAACAACCACAGGAGACCTAAACTTTTTGAATTAACAACAATTCCCCAGAATTCATGGAACTTGTCGAAAAATAAAGGAAATACAAATTGAAAAAAGGTGAAGATTTAGTCTAACGGAGCTGGCTCTGGGATTCAGCAAAGCCATTTAAGCAAGTGTGTAGCTCCACTGATTTTTAATGGGACTATTCAAATGTTAAAGTTAAATGTATTTAAGTGCTCTGTTGAATCAGCACCTTAATGTAATGTAGTAGGTGATAAATGGTGGAGCACCCTCTGCAGGGCACCAATAGAATTGCTGTTACCGGCATGTCTTTGAACAAATTAGGTGACTACTTGGTTACAAACACTAAAGTTCTTGGTGGTTCTCCTCAAGCTTTCTCTTGGCCTGTATTATTTCTACTTTTCTAGTTGCAGAGGAAAATGGTCATGCCGTGTTCCTCTTCCATTAGTTCACCATAGTAGATACCACTTGTAAAGTAAATAACTCTAGTTTGAGTCGGAACATTCAATCTGATATTCTCTTTAAAAGAATATTTCAGCCTTTTCTGGAAAATATTCACTGAAATAGAACAGAAAAAAAAAGCATTTAAAAAACCACCCTTTCCTGGCAAAAATTCTGAATATTATGTGTCTGTTAAAGTGTTCTTTTCCCTGATGGTATAACACTACAGAGCGTGGCTTTTCAATGGTATGCTTTTCTTCCACATGCTTTAGAAAAATCTGTCTCTGGAGGACTTGATGTCTGTCACGCTTTGGGGGTTCGAAGCAAGAATGTACAAAAGTTTCTATATCTGCAATTATTGGCTAACTTTTTGTGTTTTGTTTCTTAAAATGCTAATGTCTTTATTCAGTGCAATGGAATGAAAGTGTTGAAAAATCCAGCAGGACTCTCTGCATAGTGAAGATCTCACTGCGGGGTACAGTGGAAAAGAGGGAAAATAGAGCTCTGTAAAGAAGATTAAAGGAAGCTTATTTTACCAACTGAGCCAACACAAAATCCCCTCTGTGTCTCACCAAGGAAAACAGGTGGTAAAAAAAGGGAAGTGAATATGATAGAGATGCTGCTCTGAAAGACCAAATAAGTTCTCTTACTTGCTTATTTATTAAACAAACAGTAATCTCTGTCTCCCAAGAAATCAGACACCAGAGGTAACAATTATGCATGTTCCTGGAAAAGTTTCCCCTCCCATCCCCTGCCCTTTAGCTTTATCTAATGAATTATTCCAAATACTAGGGACAAAGGGTAAAATTTTCAAAAGCCGTTAAGTGATTTAGGCTCCTAAATCCCATTTTTCAAAAGTAACTTAGGCACTTAAGGCTAGATTAGCTTTTAGGCATTGCAATGCCTAACTCCTAGGAGCCTGGCTGCCTAGTGAATTCTCGGCCCAGAGTTAGCACCTAAGAAAAGGATTCTCAAAACCAGCAAGCTGAGCAGGAAGTTGCCTAAACTAGCCAGGAGTGAAATGCAGAGGAAAGAGGCTGGGTTTAGTCCCAGATCCTCAAAGGTATTTAGGCGCCTAACTTCTCTTGATCTGGATCTTAGGCACCTGACTGATGGGCTGGAGACAGGTACCTGTCTCCACTTAAGGTTTTCAGTGTGAACCCTCTCCTGGAGTTAAGCACCTAAACCAGCTCAGTCCTTTCTCATAAGAGAGCACAAGAGCAGTGCATGACAGAGTAACCTATAGTCCATTGGTTTAGACATGCATCTGGGACACAGGAGAGCTAGATTCAAATCCCTGCTCTCCCTGACCTGAAGCAGGGACTTGAACCCAGGTCTTCCATATTTCAGGTGAGTGCACTAACCACTTGGATACTGGGTATTTTGGGGTAGAGCTTTCTAGGTCTCCCCTATTCAAGTTGTTCAACTTTGTATAAACAATTAAATATTCATTAGGCCAGAAAGCAAGAGGGTGACTCTATAGCCTGCTAGTGAGGGCACTCATCTAGGATGTGTGTGTCATGACCAGGATGTGGGTGATCTGACCTAGTGCTCAGAGAGGGAGTCAGACTGGGTCAGATATCAGGAGATCAGAGTCTGAGACAGGCCAGAGGGCAAACTGAGTGCCAGGTGCCAAACGGCAGGCAGGGTCAGGTTACCAGGAGATCAGAGTCAGGCAGCTGGAGCAGGTAGCGGAAGAGACGCAGCCCTAAGCAGGGGAAGCCCAGTTGCTTGGACAACTTCCTTTTCCTGTGCTTGGTTTAAATAGAAGCAGGGAACCAATCAGACCCCCAGTGTTCTGCCAATCAGATTCCAGGACTGGTGTCTGCTGTCAAGAGTTGAGTTTCTAGTTCTAGTGACTGTTAGCAGGCCACGGGCTGGCAGGTTGGAACTTAGTAGCACCTAAGAACCTTGTGGGCTGGCATTGAGATCTGAAGTCCCTGACAACGTGAGAATAAAAACATATCCTCCATGTTGACATGAAAAATCTCAGAGGACACTTAGGGAATGTCTACACTGCAATGAAAGACCCATGGCATGGCTGAGTTCACCTTGGGCTCAGGAACCCCATGAAGGGGGTGGGTGTCAGTGTCTGGTCTCCAGCCAGGAGTGAACATTTACACTGCAATTTTTAGTCCCACAACCCGAGCGCCATAAGCTTGAGTCAGTTGCCCTGGGCTCTGAGACTTAGTGCCGCGGGTTACTTATTGCAGTGAAGACATATCCTGAGGACCATTGGGCCTGATGCTGTGAGGTGTCAGCATGCCCTCCCAGCATCAGGGAACAGTAAGTACAGTAACACAGAAAAGAATAAAGGTATTTGAACCTAGATCCTCAAAGGTAGTTAGGCACCTAACTCCCATGGATTTCAGGAGATGGGTTTTAGTGCTTGATCCTGCTTGTTTTTAAGTTAATGGCAAAAATCCTATTGACTTCAGTAGAACAGGATCTGGCTGTTAATGGGTAAAGTATGACCCAATGAAAGATAAAGCAGGTTCTTGAGAGATGGCAGAGCAAATAAACTTCTCTCTCCAAATGTGTTCTCTTTAACAAATGTTCAATAAAGCATCAAATAATTGGTCCAACTATACCAATCTGCTACCTCTGACTGTAGCTCAGAAGATGCACTTTCCACCTACTTCCATAAAGGATCAGGTCAATGGTGCTTTAATGGGGACTAGTTAGGAGATGCAAGTGATCAATTTGTGCTTTTGAACAGAAAATTTGATTACCATTTTCATTATAATTTTTCTCAACACACAAGTGATGAGACATTAAGTTAAACTGAAAGGAAGCACATTTAAAAACTGATTAAAGGAAACAATTTTTCATGCTATAGAGCCTATGAAACTCTTTGCCACAATATATTATTGAGACTAAGAGCTCACCAAGGCAATGTTACTTAATGGATAGAGCTCTGGACTAGAATTTGGGACACTTGGTTTCTATTCCCAGGTCTGCCACTGGATTGAAAGATGGCCATGGGCAAGTCACTTCACCTCCCCCAGCCTCAGTTTCCTCATATGTAAAATGGGATAATGTTGTTGACCTCTTTTGCAAAGTGTTTTGAGATCTGTGGCTGAGAAGCACTATATTGGATATTTATATGGGTTATGAGAATATCCAGAATGAGAATAGTAAAGATTACAAAGGTGTTTTGGAAGGGGTATAAACTCTTCTGCTTCAGGGCATAAGCCTACCTCTTATCAAAACACGTTAGGAAGACGCTGTCGCTGGGGGCAGGTTATCCCTCAACTGTCTACTGCAATGTTTCTTATACTTTCATCTGTAGCACCTGGGGCTGACCACTACTGGAGACATGCTATTGGAGTAGATCCAGTATGGCAATTCCTCTGTTATTACCTTTAGTTTGTATAACTGTAGAGAGAAGAGGAGGGGAGAAGAAGTGATCAGTATGTCCCAGGGCTGAACAGGGTTTGCAGCAGATTAGCAAACAAATTGAACAGTCTGGTGCTGGATACTATGATTCTCCCAAGGATGTTACATTAACTAAGCAATGACATTCTCAGCACCTCCTGCATGTTTGCAGGTTGAAATCTGACAGAGGATTGAAGGAAATCTAGAGTATGTATTATTTAAAAAGGCAAAATGAGTTACCAACATCTAGTTTGACTCCGTTCAAGTACAGTAGTGGAGTCAGTTAGTGGGGAAGGGACTGTGCCATGCTTAGAGGAAAGTGGGATGCTGATGAGCAGGTTCTGTCCTGAAGTCCCTACAAATAAATCATGTTGTCTGACTAATCTGATGCAGTTTTTGGATGTAATAACCGCGTTCACAGATGACAGATGAGCAGTTGATGTAATCATTTACCAAACATGTTGCTGAAACTGAGATAAATCCTCTCAAGAAGCTAGTGGATAAAGTAAAAAATAAAATAAAATGCTGGGCTGGAGCAATATACTGACTATTGGCAAAGTGCAGAAGGTCATATTAATACTTTGCTCTCAAAGGAATGGATCCTGCCACCATTGAAGTTAATGAGAGTTTTTCTATTGACTAAAATGAGTGCAGGATCAGGCTCATAGACAGCAACATATTTCATCAGAGAATCTCCTAATGTGTTGCTGTTAATAATTGCTACCTTTGATCAACAGCTGGTAGAAAACTTTCCATTTGTCAATGGAAAATGACCTTTTTCTTGAAATGAAAGTTTTGGTTTCTTTAGAAATGTTAGAGTTTTTGACAAAAAAAAGGGAAAAAAAACTCCACCCCAAAGTTTGTGATGTTTCTTCAGACCGCTTTTGCCATCGGAAAATGGGTAGAAGTATGTGTAGGGAAATCAGATTTTTCCCCAGTAATTTTTGGTCTTAAATCTTGTTTTTTATCAAAACAAAAAGAGGTCATGGGAAATTTTGAAAATTCCAAAATATTTTGAAATTTGTCAGGAAAAAATTGGCATTTTTGGTTCAGCTGTACTTACAACCTTTGTCAGCAGTATTATTTGCACTGTACAGTTGGTGATACCGAGGCAGAGAGAAATTACGCTGTTTACTCAAGGCACCTCAAGGGCCATGCTGAGCAAGTGACTTTACATCCAGTAGGGCAGAAGATGCAGGGCTAACCACATCTGAGCTCCTAAAACTGAACAGCTGAGAGATGGGGAACTCCTGGAGTCTATGATTTTGTCAACTGTGCAATTTTTTTTTTCTTTGCCTCTCTTTGAGCCTTTGAGTGATCTTTAAACTATGTTTATTCTTCTATCCAAAGAGAAATCTGTGTTATTTTATTGGGATGCAAAAATAAGTCAGAAATTAGTGAGGAAGGAGAGATTAGAGAAGGGAGGAAGGAAGGAAAAATTGAGGATACGGAGTCAGAAGGAAGAAGACATGGAGAGCGGTACCCTAACAAAGTAAAAGCTAAAGGGATGAAGGAAAGTGTGAGAATAATTATTAAATAGGTGAATCTAGACAAATTCAAACAGGAAATGAGGCACCATATTTTTACAGTGAGGATAATTAACCACTGGAACAGTTTACCATGGGATGTGGTAGATTCTCCATCTCTTGGGGTGTTGAAATTAAGATCAGATGTCTTTCTAAAAGATGTACTCTAATTCAGCCAAAAGTTATTTGGCTTGACACCAGAATCATAGCGTGAAACTCTATGGTCTATTTTATACAGGGGATCAGACTGGATGATTATAATTGTCCCTTCTGGCATTAAACTCTATGAGCAATGATAATTTAAGCCCTTGTATTCTGTGTGAGCAAAGATAATTTAAGCCCTTGTATTCTTTGCCAATCTGAACCTAAATTGTGCAGCAAACTGGAAGGTCTGCATTAGCTTTAGTTAAATGTAAAACACAGATTTTTTAAAAACGAATTAAAGAGAAAACTGATTAATACAAACAGTGTATTTACTCGGTATATTACACTCTTGTCTCCCTCCATTTTCAATTTTCAATTTGCTAAAGGTTCTTGTATTGACAACTCATAACTGAATCCTGGCAGCTGAAAAGGGGGGAAAGCTGAAGGGTTAGGATGGTGGGTAAGGGAGAGCTGGGGCTTTTGGGCACCTAGGCAGGCAATTTGAGATTACGGGATAAGTATTTTAGTTGGATATTTCTGCTAAAATCCTCATAAGTGAAATAGTAAAAAATGTTGGCCCTTCAATTGTTGTCTTTAAGGTTCAGTGTTAACAACCCATTAGGATGACTGAGGCAGTCCAAACCCTGCTGAGCTATCATTTCAGAGAGTCTGCAAACTTAGGAAGACCACTCTCCATTGTTGAACTTGTTTTCAAGGTTCTTTTGCAACCATAAAGGCTTGAAACACTTTAAAAAAAAAAAAGAAGAAAACTTTGACTCTGGGGCACAGTTTTGTAGCAAGGGGTGGATTCCTCAGTAGATCCCACAGGCACAAATCACATAGTGCACAAGGCCCTATTCAAACCTACAGCAAAAACACTGGAAAAAATGGAAGAAAACATAAGGCACATACTGAGTAAAGGGAAGGGTAACAGGAATAACCTAGAAGAACAAAATATAGGGAAGCTTGTGATGGGGTGTCCACCCCACACAGGACTTAAGGTGGCCAGATAGGCCTATTAACTCCACAGGCTGAACCTGGAGGAAGAGCCAGGGAGCAGGAAATTGATTGCAGGCAGATTAAGCTGTGGAGGAACAGGTGGGGTCTATAAAGCTAGGAAGCTGGCAATAGCCAGGGCTTACCCCTGGGAAAGGGTCAGTTACTCACTGGAAGAGGGAGGAATGCTTGGAGCTTGTATACCCTGGGCAAGGAGGAGAACTGGGAATTTTAGGAAGCAGTCCAGAGAAGGTGCAGTGAGGGCTGGGAGAGGAAAGCCCAATACTGCTGGATTGAGGGTCCCTGGACTGGAACCTGGAGTAAAGAGCAGGTCTGGGCTCCCCCTACTCACCGCTGGGGAAGTGGCACTGGTGGGGCAGTGAACTGGAAGACTCCCGGGGTTTCTGTGGGAGTGATGGACAATTTGGAGGACTATACGCTGAAAGGGGGGAAAACACTAAGTGATCTAGCTCTAGGGCTGAATCACAAAGAGGATGCTGCGGTTCCTGGGACAAGAGAAGAGCTGCAGACCTGAGAGAGGGATGGCATGTGACCATGGGAAGGGGCATTGGCCTCAAGAGTTAAAGTGACCACGAGGAGGCACCAGACCAACAGTGAGTGGTGCACCCTATCACAGAGCCACACTAAGTCCCCTTTTAAAGCTATACTATGAATGCCAAAATGTGCTAAAACATGCACAATATTTGATTACCTATATTATACAGCATATGGTTCTGGTCAACTGAGGGAGTTAAAATTTAGCAGCCTGCTCAAAAGGGATAACTTGGGGCACTTGAGTCTACCAATCCAGTCTTATCACACAGAGAGTCCTGGCAGATACATTAATAGAGCCCAAAGCCCTGACCTGCAGTCCATAGAAACATAAGAGTTCTTATGTCTTGAGAGGACTCAGAGCTGCCAGACTGGGTCAGACCATGGTCCATCTTGCTGAGTATTCTGTCTCTGGCCTGTACCAAGGAGCCTCAGGGAACGAGTACAATCCCATTCAACTGCCTAGTACGTAGGTAGCTAGCCTGAGCCACCACCTGGCATACTGCTGTTTTTAGGCACTAGTTCAAGCAGAGCTAGTGAGTGTGTGACTGTACCTGTGCTGGGAAGCACACCTCCCAGCAGTGGTGTAGATGTACCCTTACTGTCTGTAACTGTAAGGTGAGGCACCTGCCGATGGCCAACACGAAGGCAAAATATACCCTGAATAATAGACTCAAGGAAACAGCCGAGAAAGGAGATTTAGGGATAAGAGTAGGATAATTAAAAAGTAAGATGCCCACTAGGTGGCCAGTGCAAAAAAGACTAATCAGGTCTTAGGGTGCATGAGCAAGAGGATTAGTTCTAAATCAAGAGAGATGACGATTCCATTATACAAAGCAATTGTGAAATGAAATATTTTGTCCAGTACGGAGCAATGAGTTTAAAACCGGATATTCAAATTTTCTAAAGAGTGCAAAGGAACAGCTACAAGGCTTATCAGGGAGTTAGATGGGTGATCTCCCAAAGAGAGATTTCAGGAGCAGCCTTAACAAAAGAGGAGGGAGAGGGGATTTGTTTAAATTGCTTAAGCATTTACAACTGCTCAGGATCCCGAGAAAGGGCTGCTCAAATTGCAGGGCAATGGCAAAATGAGAGGTCAGCCGGTAATGAATATTTTAGAACTGATAGGAGGACGAGTTTCTTCCCACTATCAAGTTTACATTCACAGTGGCAGAGCATGCAGAATGGATACATTTAAGAATGTACATGCACTTCTCCCAGTAATGTCACCAGTTATATCAGTCAGGCTTTCCTGGAAGGTAGTTGGGAGCTGGATTGGAGTTCTCTCCATCAATAAACTTCAGTGTGTCTATACATGATTGAGAATTGAAGCTAATTGCTTTAAAAATAGAATTAAAATGTGACTAACAATCATTGTATGCAGTGTTGTTGAAGCTGTGTTGGTCCCAGGATATTAGAGAGACAAGGTGGGTGAGGTAATATCTTTAATTGGACTGACTTTTGTTGGTGAAAGACACAAGCTTTTGAGCTTATGCCAAACTCTTCTTCAGGCCTGGGAAAGGTACTCTAATGATTCCGTTCCACCTTAGCCATGACATTCAGTGCATTTCCCAGACCTGAAGAAGAGCTCTCTGTAAGCTTGTCTCTCTCTCACCAACAGAAGTTGGTCCAATAAAAGATATTACCTCACCCACCTTGTCTAATAATTGTCTTTCATCTGAGGCCATTGACGTGTGAATGACCACAGGGCAGGGTGTTGGTGTGAAAGATAGTCTAACACTGACAGACCCTGGTCTTCGGAGGACAGGATGGGACCTTTGGAGCTTAGTGCATGAGCATCTACAGCATGAGCTAAAAGCCAACTGGCTCTTAGCTAAGGCTGTGGAGAAAACTCATTTTATCTCTCTCTCTAAGTGGTCTCAGTGCCACTAGATGGGACAGAACACCACACGCAGGAGGTGTGTGGGTTACAATAGCTCCTCTACCAGCCCATTGCATCCTAATATCAGGCAGGGTCATAAACTCACTGCACTAGAAAGACTCCGCAATCTGCCCTGTAGCTTTTACAGGTAAGCAGTAAGAGATGTAGCTTTCCTGTGTTTCCAGGGAAAGTGGCTTTGGCCTGACACTAAAGCCCCCTCCTCATTTCTAACCTAATGCAAGTGTGTTGGAGCTCTGATTGTTTGTGTGCTGTTCCTCGTGCCTCTCACACAACCTGACAAGCAAGCTTATTTATGAAGCTGCAGGAGGTGGGGGAAGAATCATTACCATCTCTGTGAAGTATTACAGTCCTTCTGATCAGCAGCCTGTTCAATTCTAAGTGGTAATCAAAATGTGTCTTTCATTCCTTCACTGTCTGCTTTTATCGTGCTCTATTGCTTGCATGGTTTGGGCATGTAAAACCGAGAATGAGGAATTAATAATTTACATTAACTTGGATGCCTGCAGTATTAAAGGAATCTTCACGTGCATGTTTGGAAGCGCCTATAATTGGGATATTTGGCAAAACACTCACCAATGGGATCCCTTCTTCTTTAAAACAAAAGCATTATTTTAGTGTTTCCTATAGGATCAGGCCAGCGGGAAAACCCCATCTGTCTAGAAAAGTCATCATAGTGAATAGCTTCACAACACCCAATTTTGCATGCGAAACATAGAAAAATACCAATGGTCGAAACACACCGGTAAATCAAACCTAATAGAAAGCCTTATAAAATGTCCTGTAATGCAGTATTGTCCTGTAATGCAGTATCAGTCCAAGCACTGCAATGACATTAAGTTATGCATTTTTGTACTATTACTGCAGAGCACAGTAGTAATTTTAGAAGAAACTCAGACAGGGCTGGTTCAAATTTAAATTTTGACCCCAAACTGTCCAGTTGGGACCCACGTCTTCAAGCCTCAGGCTCGTGTGTGACCCTCTTCTTCTGTCTTCCTCCCCAAGTCCCATGCCATGTAAACATAAGAACATAAGAATGGCCATACTGGGTCAGACCAAAGGTCCATCCAACCCAGTATCCTGTCTACCAACAGTGACCAATGCCAGGTGCCTCAGAGGGATTGAACCTAACAGGTAATGATCAAGTGATCTCTCTCCTGCCATCCATCTCCACCTTCTGACAAACAGAGGCTAGGGACACCAGTCCTTACCCATCCTGGCTAATAGCCATTAATGGACTTAACCTCCATGAATCTAGTACTCTTTTAAACCCTGTTATAATCCTAGCCTTCACAACCTCCTCAGGCAAGGAGTTCCACAGGTTGACTGTGCACTGTGTGAAGAAGAACTTCCTTTTATTTGTTTTAAACCTGCTGCCCGTCAATTTCATTTGGTGGCCCCTAGTTCTTATATTATGGGAACAAGTAAATAACTTTTCCTTATACACTTTCTCCACACCACTCATGGTTTTATATACCTCTATCCTATCCCCTCTTCGTCTCCTCTTTTCCAAGCTGAAAAGTCCTAGCCTCTTTAATCTCTCCTCATATGGGACCCATTCCAACCCCCCTAATCATTTTAGTTGCCCTTCTCTGAACCTTTTCCAATGCCGGTATATCTTTTTTGAGATGAGGAGACTACATCTGTACGCAGTATTCAAGATGTGGGCGTATCATGGATTTATATAGGGGCAATAAGATATTCTCCATCTTATTTCTATCCCTTTTTGAATGATTCCTAACATCCTGTTTGCTTTTTTGACTGCCGCTGCACACTGCGTGGACGTCTTCAGAGAACTATCAACGATGACTCCAAGATCTCTTTCCTGATTAGTTGTAGCTAAACTAGCCCCCATCATATTGTATGTATAGTTGGGGTTATTTTTTTCCAGTGTGCATTACTTTACATTTATCCACATTAAATTTCATTTGCCATTTTGTTGCCCAATCACTTAGTTTTGTGAGCTCTTTTTGAAGTTCTTCACAGTCTGCTTTGGTCTTAACTATCTTGAGCAGTTTAGTATCATCTGCAAACTTTGCCACCTCACTTTTTACCCCTTTCTCCAGATCATTTATGAATAAGTTTAATAGGATTGGTCCTAGGACTGACCCTTGGGGAACACCACTAGTTACCCCTCTCCATTCTGAAAATTTACCATTTATTCCTACCCTTTGTTCCCTAACTTTTAACCAGTTCTCAATCCATGAAAGGATCTTCCCTCTTATCCCATGACAACTTAATTTACGTAAGAGCCTTTGGTGAGGGACCTTGTCAAAGGCTTTCTGGAAATCTAAGTACACTATGTCCACTGGATCCTCCTTGTCCACATGTTTGTTGACCCCTTCAAAGAACTCTTAGATTAGTAAGACATGATTTCCCTTTACAGAAACCATGTTGACTTTTGCCCAACAATTTATGTTCTTCTATGTGTCTGACAATTTTATTCTTTACTATTGTTTCAACTAATTTGCCCAGTACTGACGTTAGACTTACCGGTCTGTAATTGCCAGGATCACCTCGATAGCCCTTTTTAAATATTGGCGTTACATTAGCTATCTTCTAGTCATTGGGTACAGAAGCTGATTTAAAGGACAGGTTACAAACCCTAGTTAATAGTTCTGCAACTTCACATTTGAGTTCTTTCAGAACTCTTGGGTGAATGCCATCTGGTCCCGGTGATTTATTATTGTTAAGTTTATCAATTAATTCCAAATCCTTCTCTAGTGACATTTCAATCTGTGACAATTCCTCAGATTTGTCAACTACAAAGGATGGCTCAGGTTTGGGAATCTCCCTAACATCCTCAGCCATGAAGACTGAAGCAAAGAATTCATTTAGTTTCTCCTCAATGACTTTATCGTCTTTAAGTGCTCCTTTTGTATCTCGGTTATCCAGGGGCTCCACTGGTTGTTTAGCAGGCTTCCTGCTTCTGATGTACTTAAAAAACATTTTATTACCTTTTGAGTTTTGGGTTAGCTGTTCTTCAAACTCCTTTTTGGCTTTTCTTATTACATTTTTACACTTAATTTGGCAGTGTTTATCCAAACACTCCTTTCTATTTACCTCACTTGGATTTGACTTCCACTTTTTAAAAGATGTCTTTTTATCTCTCACTGCTGCTTTAACATGGTTGTTAAGCCACGGTGGCTCTTTTTTAGTTCTTTTACTGTGTTTTTTAATTTGGGGTACATATTTAAGTTGGGCCTCTATCATGGTGTCTTTGAAAAGTGTCCATGCAGCTTGCAGGGATTTCACTCTAGTTACTGTACCTTTTAATTTCTGTTTAACCCCCTCATTTTTGCATAGTTCCCCTTTCTGAAATTAAATGCCACAGTGTTGGTCTGTTGAGGTGTTCTTCCCACCACAGGAATGTTAAATGTTATTATATTATGGTCAATATTTCAAAGCAGTCCTGTTATAGTTACCTCTTGGACCAGATCCTGCGCTCCACTCAGGACTAAATCAAGAGTTGCCTCTCCCCTTGTGGGTTCCTGTACCAGCTGCTCCATGAAGCAGTCATTCAAAGTATCGAGAAATTTTGTCTCTGCATTTCATCCTGAGGTGACATGTACCCAGTCAATATGGGGATAATTGAAATCCCCCACTATTATTGAGTTCTTAATTTTGATAGTCTCTCTAATTTCCCTTAGCATTTCATCATCACTATCACTATCCTGGTCAGGTGATCAATAATAGATCCCTACTGTTATATTCTTATTAGAGCATGGAATTACTATCCATAGAGATTCTATGGAACATGTGGATTCATTTAAGATTTTTACTTCATTTGATTCTACATTTTCTTTCACATATAGTGCCACTCCACTCCACCCCACCCAACCTGTTCTGTCCTTCCGATATATTTTGTACCTCAGAATGATTGTGTCCCATTGATTGTCCTCACTCCACCAGGTTTCTGTGATGCCTATTATATCAATATTCTCCTTTAACTCAAGGCACTCTAGTTCACCCATCTTATTTATTTAGACTTCTAGCATTTGTGTACAAGCACTTTAAAAACTTGTCACTGTTTATTTGTCTGCCCTTTTCTGAGGTGTCAGATTCTTTTTTATGTGAATGTTTCTCCTCTGATCTGGCCCTTACATTATCCTCTTCCATCCTCTCCTCCTGACTAAAACCTAGAGAATCTCTATCAGTAGATTCTCCTCTAAGAGAAGTCTCTGTCCAATCCACAAGCTCCTCTGCAGCAGCTTTCCCCCATCTCTTAGTTTAAAAACTGCTCTGCAACCTTTTTAATGTTAACAGCAGGGGATGAATCCCTCTGGGAATGAATGAAGGGGATAGGTGGTTATTATGTATTAATTATCTGTTAGGTGGTAGCACATGGGGCCCTGCAGCTATCATGGCCCCATTGTCCGAGGTACTGTACAAACCTAGAGTAAGAGACAATCCCTGCAATGAAGAGCTAAGACTAGAACTGGTTTGTGGAGGAAATTTAGAGTAAAAATGGACCGTGGTTTCCTGTTAAAAGGAGGACAGGAGAAACATGCAATGTGCCTGGTCTATGATAAAGCAGGAGATGTCTCGACTCGGAGTGGAAAGGTAGATGTTCCCATAAAGTGGGATTTTCAAAGGAACCTAAAGGAGGTAGGTGAATTATAATAACTCCCTGTGCACTGAAATTCAAGTCCTAACTCGTGAAGGCTTCTTTGCAAATGCCAGCCCTAGAGTTCTCAGCCAGCATGAAGTGTCTTGTATTCACCTCTGGCCAGTGGACCAAGCACAGTAAACCTCTCAGTAGCTCTTATGCACTCCTGTGACCTGCTACTGTAGGTTTGGCGGCTCTGTCTGAACTGATCCTCTTTGGAAACACTTATTCATGTCAGTCGTTTTTATGCATGTGAGTATTCTCACTGAAGTCATGGGTGAGTCAAGTCCGCTCAGATAAGAGATTGCAGTGCCAGCTCTGTAATTCAGCTGCAATACAAGTACCAATGTTTCCCATTTATAATTAAGTTTAATTTTCCCCTGTGCCTTTCTTGACCTTGCATGATGTATTTTCCAGCAAGAAAAGAATTTTCTCTTTTTATACTGAATCTTCCCCCTCGCGTGTGTGTGTGTGTGTGTGTGTAAAAAAACAAAAACAAAAAAACTCCACAACAAAAAACACTAGTAAGAAACAGTTTGCCAGAAATGAGGGGGACTTAAAATATTTCTTGTGTTGTTTTGTGGCCCTCAGAAGAAAATCACTGGGATTTTATTCATGCTGAAATACAAGGGTTTTTCACATTCATGTCTGAGACCTATTAAACCCTGATGATAGGTTTTGGGTAGGTGGCAAGGCAAACTACAAAGTACAGGCTAACTGACTGGCAGATAAATGCCAAGATCCCCCGCTGAACTAATCTTGGAGTAGTGTCGGTTGCTTCCTCTTTTGAATTGCTTGAGACTATACACACCATACTGACTGCTCTTCTATAGAAAGATAGCTGTTCAGATACACTAAAGAAGCTGTTTCTATCAGTTCCTTGGATTCATCTTTCTGGCGTTATTGGCTGTCTTCCAATGGAGATCCCCTGCCTCGGAGGGTACAATTACGCTGTAACTGGAACTGTACTTCCCAGCTCAAGTAGACAGACATGCGCTAGCTCTGCGTGAGATCCCAAGTACAGAGCTGAGCTGCTAGTCTGAGCCCGAGCCCAGGCTAGCCCTGTCTACACTGCTGGTTTTGGCATGCTAGCTCAAGCACAGCTAGTGCATCCGTCTACTTGAGCTGGGAAGCATGTTTCAGTTGCAGGCTTGGCTGTTTGGCACCTGTTTCTTCCTGCCAATCTGACTGCTAATATCTGTGATAGTGACAGTAGCAGCAGCAATGGTCCTATACATTGCTGCCTGTTATGGTTAGTTTTTACGTAATACATGTTACAGTTTTGTAATAAAAGCCAAAATGTTCTGTCATGCCTCCCTAAAGCCAGGCACTGAACTTCATGTTTAAGTATCTAAGTAACTAAGAACCTTCAGCTCCCATTGACTTTGATGTAAGCTGCGGTTTTGCATTATCTCTGAAAATCACGCCACTTATTTAGGTGTTTAAATATAGATTGAGGTGCCTAACTTTAGGTACCCAAGTCTGCAAATTTTGTTGTGAGCATCTAGTTGCCATAGTAACATGCACTGTAAATAAAATTAACCCATTTCTTCCTACCCAAGATATTTGTATGCCCCCACCCCGCCATTAGCACCTGAGCGTCTCACAGTCCTTAATGTATTTATCCTCTGTGAGGTAGGGAAGTGCTATTATCCTCTTGGTACAAATGGAGGACTGAGGCACACAGAGACTAAGTGACCTTGGACAAGGTCACTTAAGATGTCTGTAGGTCTCCCAGGTCCCAGGCTAGTGCCATGAACACAGGACTATCCTTCCTCCTCAACTCTTACACCTCCCCCAAGTATATATTACCACCTCTTATCTGTATCCTAACTTGTGGATCTACTGTGCCTTGTATTGTCAGATGTTGGTTGTGTGTGTGTGTGTGTTCTCTCTGTGTTCTGTCCCAACTCTGTGCAGACAGCTAACACAGCAGACCTTGATCAAACCACCCAATAAAACGACAGACCTGATTTAGTAGCTAAGGCACCCAGCCAGGTTTATTGTTACTGAAGCATGGTACTAGTATCCCATAGACTCTACAGGACCACTAACGCATATGTATGCCCATTACAATGGACCAGCTCAGTCAATGGTGGGACTTTCCACTGACCCCTAGGCCAGCCAAAGACACTCCCTCTGAGATACCTCTTTGTACACCAATACAAACAAGTATTAGCTATCACCCTCTACCTTGTGATTAGCTAACACCCCTCTATCTTGTACATGTTGGTTCTATTAAAACATCTCTATCTATCACAGTCATCCTGACCTTATTTTTGAGAGGTCAATGTATTCTTGTTATCCTTGGGGGTGGAGGGGTGGGGAGCAGAATCTGTTGGTATTGGGGTGTTCTGGTACCACCCTTCTGGAATGTGTTTTTGAGAGTGTCCTGTGCCTTGCACTTCTCAGGAATGTGTGTGTTTTTGCAGTACCAGCTCTGCTCTTGCCAGGTTTTGTGTGCCTGCATGCAGGCAGAGCCTGATTTCTGCTCACAGCCTGTCTCTTGCTAACTTTGATTTATATTAGGAAGGCTTGATCCCCTTTAGTTCAGGCCTCAGGCCAGACCTCTGATAAAGGGGTGATGTCTCAGGCTCCTTTCCTACTACATTCCCCCACATTTTTGTCTTTTTATAGGGAGGATGTTTACCCATCATCCCGGAAAAGCATAATGCATGGAAAAACATAATGCATGAAGATGACCCAGTGGGCTAAACTGGGGTGGTTCACCACTGCAGTCCCCCAGTGGTAGCTCCAAGAGACATTGGTGCACTCCAGTGCATACAGGAAGCATGGCCATTGGTTCACCCCTTCAGGTGGTGCAGCATGCACTCTCCTCTGGAGATGGCCATCTCCTCGGGCTGGTGAGGAGGAGGGTGAATTTATGACTCTGCCTTATCCTCTATCTCCCCACCCCCTTTGACATGATTGGTAGGGCAAGATGTGCTAGACCCACTCAGCGAGTGCAACAATGGTGATTGTGACTAATCCACAGCATTAGGAAATGGAATAAATATACAGCTCTGATAAAGATCACTGTCTACATTGGTGTCTGGAGGATATTGTTCCTAGTAAGTTTAACTTACTGTTTTAGTTATTGCAGTGTCTGATATTGTATTCCGTATATTACTTTATCTATTTTCTGGTCAGATGGGATAATACTCACTAGTATTAACCCCTACTGTTCCTGTGCGTGTTGGAAGGACTCAGTGGGCAGCAGGACAAAGATCTGGCGTGTGCTGAAAGTTTAAAGCTATTTCCAAACTGCTTGTAACACACTTTTTTATTTTGGGGGGGGGGGGGAGCGGAAAGGAGAAAATGTCATTGCTAGTTTTCCAGGCTGCTACTTTTAAACTTATCCTGCCAGTGTCACTCAAACATGCAAGTCTACCCTGCCACGGTCTATCAACTTCTCTTGGAGAGCTGTGTCAGTGCAACTGGCAATGAACTAGAATTTTCATCTTCCAGCTCGTGCAGATGAATTAAATAAGTTGTTTGAATGTTAAATTCACCTCTGGACCTCTAATTATCATCAGATCTAACATGATAGACACATTGTTTTGACACTTATTGGTTTAAAACAAAAATGTGCTATAATGATCAGGCACAGAAGTGGATCCAAGTTCTTGAGGAGGGTTGTATGGCTTAAATTCAGCAATGATGGCGCTGTAAGCAAGACTGGCTTTTATTGGAGTACATAGATGAGATGAGAGAGCCAATGTTTAAAATGCTCTTAGAGTTTGGAGGCACAGTAGTTTGTGGGTACTAAAATATCACACTGAGATTTTACTTTATCTGTTGGCTAAAAAAATAGTTTCTTTAGCGATGTGAAGAAAATAATCTCTTCTCACTAGTCATGGGTGAAAATGAATAACTGACTGGCAGCACATTATGTTAAGTGGTTCCTCCTAGTCTGATTGAAATACAGGTCAACCAGCAACTGATTCGAAAACAACACAAGCAAACCCTTCTTACCAACTTCCCTGAAATCTCCTATTCTTCAAACATAATCCTGGTATTCTTCAGGCTCCATGGTGGTAACATCTCGCATACAGACTCAGAGCGTTCTGTAGCTCTTACCCATGAAGGTTCCTCTGTTTTTCCTTTCTTTTTTTCTTTATTGAATGTACACTATATAAAAATACTCGCCGCCTGGAGTTTTGAAAGTTGGATCACAGAGACATAACATTGACCTTCTTTCCCTACATACTTCTACAGTCTGGCTATTTGAAGCCTTAACCACTCCATTTCCTGTATTGTTTAAGAAAAAATTGTCATGGAAACTTTTACAAAAGAAAATTTTCATTATCCTGGAACAATGTAGCTGGGGAAATAATCACTGGTAATTAGCACAGAAACCTTGCTAGGAAACATAATGCAGCAGTTTATTCTCTCCTACACATCATACATATCACATGATTCCTCATACTTACCTTAAAGCCAACACAACAGAGTAGCCTAAAAGAAAATAGGAAGTCTAAAAGGGCCAAACAGTGAAAGCTAGGAGACCTTCCAAATTGAATTGATGCCTGTTTCCTTTATACTAGCATAGAAAGACTTTGCGATTCTTATATGTATAATTTTTTTCAAAGCAAACCTTTCCATTCTCTTTTATTCTAAAATATCTGTGCCAGAAACCCTAGAGCACAAAGATGGTGCTGCCAATATTTTAACAAGGAGCTTCAAACAAAAGTGTCCCCCCCACAGCCTGTGATAAACCCCTGTGTGCTCCCATGGACAGGGAGTTTTTTCCCCCCCCATTTAAAAAAAAGCCCTTTCTCCTAGGGGGATGGTGACACCACTGGGCAAGCAGACATATGTTTAATAGACTTGCTGGAAATATTCCCACCTTGTTCTTGAAAAATACAGTGAGTGTATTGAGGATACCCCACAGTGTTTAGTTGTATCTCCGGGGGTCCCATAAATATCCACCCTGGGAAATCATTTGCAAATACCCGCCATTTGGTGCAATCTGTTCCATTCCAAAAGCAAAAGAAAATTTGCTCTTCAGAGAGAATCCTAGGAGCCTCAGGGATAAACCATCTCTGGCAGTGATGAGTTGGCAATATCCAGGCAGGGAGGATTAACTTCATCAGGAGCAGGGAAATCAACCCAACCTTCCTAATTTGGTGGTGGGAGTTGAATCAGGAGTTCCCAGGAGTCTCCTCCTCACATCACACCAGGAACAAGCTGGAGAAGAGGACATTGATCATACACAGCAAAGGGAAAAGAAAGGACTCTACGTTTAAAATAAAAAAAGCTTCTTGATGACGTCCTTTTAAGTGTTTTGCATAAACACAATGGAGATTATGGCAGACTATGGTGAGAATGACACTGTACCACTTTCACCTTCCCATTTGAAATTTGGTGCTCATCTTTGCTAGGAAAACACTTCTTTGCCATAGTTAGGGCTCTACCAAATTCATGGTCCATTTTGGTCAATTTCACGGTCATAGGATTTAAAAAAAACATAAATTTCATGATTTCAGCTATTTAAACCTGAAATTTCATGGTGTTGTAATTGTAGGGGTCCTCACCCAAAAAGGAGTTGTGGGAAGGGGTCACAGGGTTATTGTAGGGGATGTTGCGGTACTGCTACCCTTACTTCTGTGCCGCTGCTGGGGGCAGTGGTGGCTGCTGGCTGGGATCCCATCTCTGAAGGCAGAGCCGCCACCAGCAATAGCACAGAAGTAAGGGTGACATGGTATGGTATTGCCACCCTTACTTCTGCACTGCTGCTGGCGGGGCGCTGCCTTCAGAGCTGGGCGGCCAGCTAACAGCCGCTGCTGTCTGCCGCTCAGCTCTGAAAGCAGCACAGAAGTAAGGGTGGCAATCCCGCAAATCCCCTAAAATAACCTTGCGACCCCCCCTGGCAACTCCCTTTTGGGTCAGGACCCCAATTTGAGAAATTCTGGTCTTCCCCATGAAATCTATATAATATAGGGTAAAAGCACACAAAAGGCCAGATTTCACAGGAGGAGCCCAGATTTCTAGGTCCGTGATGTATTTTTCATGACTGTGAATTTGGTAGGGCCCTAGTAATAGTCAGTCTCAGATGTTTTCTGGTGATAATGCTGTACAAGCAGGAAAAAAAGGGCATAATAATGAAATCCATTGATTGGAAGATGAAGCTAGACAAATTCAGACTAGAAATAAGGTGCACATTTTTATTACTGAGTGTACTTTACCATTGGGACAACTTATCTATGGACACTGGATTCTCTTGAAGTCTCTAAATCAAGACTGTATGTCTTTCTGAAAGATGCTATAGCTCAAAGAGAAATTATGAGCTTAATGCAAAAATGACTGAGTGAGGTTTTATGGCGTGTGTCATGCTGGAAGTCAGACTACATGATCGTGGTCTCTTTTGCCCTTAAAAACTACATAACCAATGGACCACTCTATTGACACATTTGGATTTTGATGTAGTGGATCCAAACATGCTCTTCTTCTATTTCCTATTCACAAGACACTTTGGTATACCGACCACCCCAACAGAAGAAATGGATGGAGCAGAGGTTAGAGCACTTGTGTTGGAAATGCTCTTGTGAGTCAAATTTAGGGCTTGTCTATAGGGGGAAGTTATTCCAGAAGAAGGTAGTGTGTGAATTTAAAGCAAAATAGCTCTTCTGGAATACCTCCTGGTGGGAACACTTTTATCCCAGAATAACTGTGTCCACATGGAGAGCTATTACAGATTAGCTATTGTGGAATAGTTTATTCCACAATAGCTATTGTCAATTTCCCCATGTAGGCAAGCCCTGAGCATGACTGAGTTTTTGAATTTCACAGATCTCTTTAGTGAAGCAGATGTTCTTCTCTATGTTAAAATCTGCAAGGTCTTGCCAAGAGAAACTGTTTTGATTTTTGGACAGCTTCACAAATCTGGGCTGTCATTTCTTTGAAACAGAGCTGAATGGTTCTTGCTGCAAAAGGAATTTTCTATTTTTCCAGAAAGCCTTCCTTCTATTTTGATTGGATTGGCTGTTTCCACAGGGTGGACTTACATCTTGAGACAAACCCATAGCCAGCTCCATCTGCCAGTTTTGCTTACTGAGGTGCCAGAGGGAAAAATCCAGTCTGATACCTACAAGTAGGACTCCTGCTCTTCATAGTTATTGAAAATGAGTGCAGAGGTATTGGGTACAATTGGTTACAATGATTAATGTTTCCTTAAGGGAGGACAGGATGCTGATTTCAGACTAATAAGTAAATACAGTATTAGGGTTTTGCTCAAGAAACCCCCTTGACACGGTTATTCACACCAATATCAATTTCTTTATCCCTAGTCTGACTCTTTTTGGACAAGGCAGTTGTTACGGCAGCCAGTGCAGGCATCATCCTGAATCCTGAGGTTTTCTTGATCTTTTCTGGATGGGTTTAAGGTCTGGATATAGTAAAGACACTGAATTGGTCACTGAGGTTGATCTTCTAGTGATGGATGCAAATCAGAGGTCTATGCTGATTCTTTTAAATCTGTCAGCAACCTTAGATTTCACAGACCATGCAGGGGAGAACAGGGTTGCAGTTAAGGGATTCCATCCTCCCAGAGGATAAGGTTAGTTAATTATGCTCCATCTAAAGGGAGGTCTCATGCAGAGTCACCTCCTCAGTATGTTCAATGTATATTTGAGAGGGCTGGGAGAGAGTGAGCTGGCTGTAGACCAGTGTTTCTCAACCTGCGGCCCATGGGTTACTTGCAGCCCAATCAGCACACAGCTGTGGCCCATGTGACATCCCCAAAGCCATACAGGTAATATATATATATATTGTGTGGATGTGGTCCATGTAACACACAGAGAGCTGCCTATGCGGCCTACCATTGTCAGTCAGAATGAATGCACTGAATGCTGGAGGAAGGAGGGACAGTGTTGTCAAATCAATTACTTGTGGACCAATCAGTTCATTTTAAGCTTAACTGATGTATTCAGGTCAATGCCCAAGAAACTATGTTTCTGCCCCTACCTAGCACAGCTAGTCTTCATTGTATGTCATTTACCCTGATGGTGGCTTACTAAGAGCTCAGATACGGTCATTCAAATCAGCTCATAGAATAGAATAGGATAGAATAGAATGGAAGGGACCTCAGGAGGTCATCTAGTCCAACCCCCAAATACAGTTATTTTCTTTCTTTATTAGATCAAAGTCTTAATTAGTTAAGTTAACTAATAAATGCATTAATAAATGCACATGACTATTTATTAAAAAATCATTTCCACACAGAAAAAAAAAGCAGTTTCAACATTTCACATCTGCATGTAGTGGGTAGCCTTTGAAAAAATCTACAGTAGTTATTCTGAAAAAGGGAATGAAAATCAGTCTTCATTTTAAGTTATTGGTTGTTTTCATTTCAAACTATGGCCTGCAGACTTGCTACTAGAGCGGGGCAAAAAATGGGTTTTTCAGTTAATTGGCAATTATGAAAAGGCAAGAAAAAAAGAAAATTAGCTTCAAGTTTAAACTGAAAATGTTGAAATTTTTGGCAAATTGAAGTAAAAAAATGTTCATGTTGGGTTGAATGGAACTTTCATTTCAGCCTAACTTCAGTATCTGGGAAGATACTGGAACACATTATTAAACAATCCAATTGTAAGCACATAGAAGATAATAGGATAAGTAATAGCAAACATAGATTTGTCAAGAACAATTCATGCCAAACCAACCTAATTTCCTTCACTGACAGGTTTACAGGCCTAGTGGATGGGGGAAAGCAATAGATGTGATATATCTTGACTTTAGTAAGGCTTTTGACACAGTCCCATATGACACTCTAATAAACAAACTAGGGAAATGAGGTCTAGCTGAAATTACTATAAGATGGATTCACAACTGGCAGAAAAACTGTATTCAAAGCGTAGTTATCAATGGTTCATTGTCAAATTGGGAGGACCTATCTAGTGGGGTTCTATAGGGCCCTGTCCAGGGTCTGGTACTAGTCAATATTTTCATTAATGACTTGGAAAATGGAATAGAGAGTGGGCTTACAACATTTGTTGAGAGGGGTTGCAAGCACTTTGGAGGACAGGATTAGAAATTAAAATCTTCATAAATTGGGGAATTGGTCTGAAAGTAACACAATGAAATTCAATAAAGACAAGTGCAAAATACTGCATCTAGAAAGGAAAAATCAAATGCACATCTACAAAATGGGGAATAACTGGCTAGGCTGTAGAACCACTGAAAAGGATCTGGGGGTTATAGTGGATCACAAATTGAATATGAACCAACAAGGTGATACAGTTGCAAAAAAGTTATACTCTAGGGTGTATTAACAGGAATACTGTATGTAAGACATGGGAGGTAACTGTTCTGCTTTACTCAGCACTGGTAAGGCCTCCGCTGAAATATTGTGTCCAGATCTGGGTGCCATACTTCAAGAAAGATGTGGACAAATTGGAGAGAGTCCAAAGGAGAGCAACAAAAACAATAAAAGCTTTAGAAAACATGATCTATAAGAAAAGTTAAAAAAATAAAAAGGGCATGTTTAGTCTTGAGAAAAGAAGACTGAGGGCAGGGGGAGCAGATAACAGTATTCAAATATAGTACGAGCTGTTCTAAAGAGGATGGTTTCTCTATGTCCACCAAAGATAGGACAAGAAGTAATGGACTCAATCTGCAGCAAGGGAGATTTAGATTATATATTGGGGGGAAAACTTTCTAACTATAAGGATAATTAAATACTGGAGTAGTCTTTCAAGGAAAGATGTGGAATCCCCATCATTGGAGGTTTTTAAGAACAAGTTAGACAAACACCTGTAGGGGATGGTCTAAATATACCTGGTCTGGCCTCAGTAGAGAGGACTGGACTATATGACCTCTCATGGTCCCTTCCAGCCCAACATTTCCTACGAGTCTGTGGTTATAATAAATGTTTCATTTTCACAAAATCAAAACATTTTGTCTAAATTTTTACCATTTTCAAACATTTTTGATTTTTTTTTAATGAAATGTAAAGAAACATTAAAGGAAAAAGTCATTTCAAACTGAAAAATTGAAATATTTTTATTTAAAAAATGTAAAACCTTTTGGAATCAACATTTTCACCAAAAATCTTCAGTCTGAAAAATTTCAGCCAGCCTTTTATACCACCAGGTTTTGTGTCAGAATTCCCAAGTAAAGTAAGCCAGGGCTACCTGGCTTGGGTAGCAGGCCGCCATGGGGATTCCCAGGATTCTGCAGGAAGCAGTGTGGATAATTCTATGGATAGCATTCTTCTCTTCAAGTTGGAGTAGTGGCCCACCTAATGCTGCATCAAGTCTCTGACAGTAAACCGTATCAGATGCTTTGATAGTGTAGAGAAACCCAGTAGTGAGCAATCTGTCTATTTGGGAAGTTTTTTCCTATACCCTATTAAGGGATAGCTTATGCCCTGAAGCATGATGGTTTATATACCCATTATTTTTATGTTTTATCCTATCTAGCCAGATTTAGATAGGATAAAAGGGTAAGGTACCCACATGTTTGTCATTGGGACATTGAGTTCACTGGATGAGGTGCAACACAGGTTGTGATAGGCAGGCATAGGCTCCCTGGATCTTGAAAGGTGTGTTGTGGGGGGTGTTGACCGTCAGAGCAGTGGAGATATGTCTGCAGGGTTTGCATTTCTTGTTATGGCAGGGTGTGGTGCCACTTTGAGTTGGTGGGTCCTAGGCTGTGGGGAGCTTGCTCCTGGTGAGGTTGGGGGTTGTTTGATGACCAGACAAGGGGGTTCAGGACAGATTTCTTTCAGGATGGGGTCCCCATCGAATATGGGTTTTCATTGTTTAATGATATCCCATATGGATTCCAGTATGTTGTGATAGGTGACAACTAGGGGTGTGCAGTCAGGTTTTTTTTCTGTACTGAAGCAGGTTCTCTCAGGGTATTTGGGTGGCTCATTCCATAATGTGATCTACTTCTCTGGTGGAGAGTCCTTGTTTGGTGAAGGCTGTTTTAAATGTGTTAAGGTTAGGGTTGCCAATTTTGGTTGGATGTGTTCCTGGAGGTTTCATCACATGGCATAATCTTTAATTCCTGGAGACTCCAGGACAATCCTGGATGGTTGGCAACCCTAGTTAAGTTGTATACCCCGGGCTTTCTCATCGGAGCATATTCTGTGGCTGAAGATAACAGATTTTTTTGGTGTTTGAGATGGTTACTGGATGTGTTAAGGTAAGTGTGGTGATCTGAGGGTTTCTTGCATATAGTTGTCTGTAGGGTTCCATTGCTGAAGATTTGGTGTCCAGGAATTTGATGCTGGTGCAGGTGTGTTCTAGAGAGAATCTGATGGATGGTGATAATTGTTGCCGTTGTGGTTAAAACTGATGAGGGAGTTCAGGTCATTTGTCCAGAAGATGAAAATATCCTAGATTAATCTCAGGTCTATTATTAGTTTTTTGGTGCAGAAATTCTTCTTCAAGGTGGCCCATGAAGAGGTTGGCATATTGGGGACTGTAACAGGGTTGGGATTCACCACCGCGGTGCCTCCTACTGGTTACTCTGGGAATTAGCTCAGTCCAGTGGAGTGTCCCCTCTCGGTGGTATCCCGCCCGTTGTCTTGCCCTCGGTTGGCTTCTGAGCCCACGTCGCTCACCAACTCGCGGCGTCCTCTTCAGGACCACTGCCCTCCGGCAGTGCCCCTTTGTCCTTCCACACCCCCTTCCGGGGGTAGGGGGGAGTCAATCAGCAGTCTCTATGTTCAGCCACCGTGGTCAACCACACACCCCAAAGTCTAATCCCTCCTGTCAGGGATCTGGCGTGGTCTATAATGGCCACTCCCTACAGCCAATGGCTGGGTGTACTGCAAGGGGGGAAGAGGGGGACCCAGGCCCGCCCTCTACTCTGGGTCCCGGCCCAGGGACCCTCTGGCGGCAGCCTCGCTGTCCTCCTTCTCTCCCCTTCATCTGCCTACTTCCCCTGGGCCGCTTCCTCTATGGCCCCTTGCACCCGTTAGGCCCTTCTCTTCAGGGCCTGCAGCCTGGCAGGCCTCAGGCTAGAGCTGCTCTCTGCTCCCTGAGCCTGGCCAGCACTGCGCTGTCTGCGGTGCTAGTCGCCCTGCTCTGGAGATAGACCTTCCCCTCTCGAAGGCCTGGGACAAACTGGCTCTCCTCTCCCTGAGCAGCCTTCTTATAGGGCTGAGCCTGGCCCTGATTGGCTGTCTCCAACCTGGACCCTGATTGGCTCTCAATAAGCCCTTCTCCCATTGGCTCCCTGTCTGCGCAAGCCCACTGGCCTGCCGCAGCCCATACTCTCAGGGAGTGGGGCAGCCGCCCCACTACAGGGAGCCATCCTAGTACCCATTGCTTTCCCCATGGTTTGGACAAAGTGTTTGTGGTTGAATATAAAATAGTTACGGGTTAGAATGAAATGGATGAGTTTAGTGTGGATATCAGTGTGTTGTCCCTTGTCTTGTAGATATTTGAAGCAGGCAGCAATGCCATCATTATGAGGGATGTTGGTGCATAGGGAGGTAACATCCTTGATGGCAAAGATGGTTGTTAATGTTGCAGAGTTTCTGGAGGAAGTTGGTTGTATCCTGGACAAGCTGGCCCTTTGTGTGGTGAGTGGATTGAGGATGATTTCTGTGTGTCCTGATATTCCGTCAGTAAGAGTGCCATGACCAGATATGATAAGTCTGCCTGAGTTCTCTTGGGAAGCATTTAGGTGCTTGGGGTGGGTTTGTGGGGGGTGAGGTTGTAGAGTTTCCCTTGAAATTTTGGGGAAGGGTTTGATGATATCCTTAAATCCTCCTGGAGCAGGTGTTGTAGGTGGTTCCACTTTTTGATTTTTGTGTTGGATGGCTATCAAGTTTTTTTTTATATAGTTGTTTCAGGTTTCTTGCATACTTTCCAAATACAAAACCTGCAGACATATCTCCATTGCTACAATGACCAATACCCCTCATAACACAGCTTACAAGATCCATGGGTCCTATACATGCCTATCACAACATGTGGTGCACTAAATGCCCTAACAACTATGTGGGTAAAACCAGACAATCAGTACACTCCCCAATGAACTCTCTCAGAAAAATGATAAAAGCCAAAAACAACATAAGCCCTTTTGCTGAACACTTTTTACTCCATAACTGCCTTTCTCAGTCCCTGTCCTCAGAGGAAATCTGTACAACACCTTCAAAAGATCAGCCTGGGAGATCAAATTCATAACTTTGCTAGACTCTCAAAATCATGGTCTTAATAAAGACACTGGGTTTATAGCTTATTTTAACAACCTGTAACTCACTAATCCCTCTTTTTTTGTCCTATGACTATGGAGGTGTTAACTGAGCACTTGACCTTGAATGGTCCCTTAGAATACTTATGCTAAACAATCTGTTCCACCTTGTATTTAGTCGTGATGCTGTGAGTACCTTTCCAGACCCGAAGAAGACCTCTTTGTAGTTTGAAAGCTTGTCTCTCGCCAACAGAAATTGATCCAATAAAATATATTGCCTCACCCACCTTGTTTCTTTAATATCCTGGAACCAATTGAACTACAACAACACTGCAAACAACAAATATTTTGTAGTTTTAGTTTATGGCTGTAATTCATGCTGGGATCATTTGAACTGAAATGTTATTTTTATAGTTGGTTTGTTTCTTTGCATATCACAAGTGTTTATGTACCCAGTGTCTTTCAGGGAGACGTAGGTATGAACTGGCCCTAATGCTTTATCATTATTTATTAAGCACCCATCTGCTTGGGGCTCTTCAGGGCCAGAAGACACTTGGTGGAATACACAATGGTATTTAGGCACCTAACTCCAATTGAAATCAATAGGAGTTAAGCTCCTAAATACCTTTTAGAATCCCACCTTCTATTCCCACTGGAATGAATTTCTTATCTAATGGCCCCATTCATGTTTCCCTTACACTGGAACAACTAGCATAGGAAAGAGGCAGTTTGCAGTGATTCCTACTTGTCCTTTCACTAAGGATGGCAAGGCTTATCTTAAATATATGCAGGGAGCCAAGAACATTTTCATGTGTACCCTTTGCTTATGCTCTGCTGCTCGGTTCCACTGGCTCACTCTGTTCCCTAGACCAGAAGTTCTCATACCTTTTTGTTGATGAACCCTTTTTCAAACACAAGGTTAATCACAGATGCCCAGCTGAGAAACTGATTGACAAAAAAATATATTTCATTATAAACAGGTACTCCTTGTAATGCTTTAAGAAAAAAAAATTATAAGAGTGAGTACAGAGATCAGGGAGATGAGTGTACTTGTTTCTTATTGCAGTCTATCTATCCTTGGTGTGATGGTTGACAAGCAAACTCGTAAATCATTCTCCACTTCCAGTCTTCTTTTTCTGAACTTTGTCTTCATAGCTGTCATGGTAGAGAATGATGCTTCACATCTATATGTTGTTGGGAAATAGCAACACTTTCATTGCTTCTGTAACTAAAACTGGGTACTCTGCAGCAACAGTTGGCCCAAACTGGCAAGGTGTGTGCACCTGAAACTAAATTTTCAGTGTGTGGTCACAGGATAGTGGGAACATCTGCTTTTCCACTCAAGCAGCAAGATGACACAACAGAAGTTGAGAAAGGATCTCAAACCCAATCATTTCCCTCCATGTTTACTTAAGAGTTTACTTTAAAAATATACTCTGCCAAAGTTGAAAGGTAAGCGACGATCCTCTCTCCCTCACAGTCAATTGCCGTGCTGTTAGTATCCAGAAATTCTGTCAGTAGCAGACACATCTGAGATTCTGCTGCCCAGTCTAGTTTTCCAAATCTCTACTTTTTTCTGAAGAAAATACTTTCTTCTCAAGTATGTTGTTATCACCTCATTGGGTGGACAGGTGCAGTGCATTCAACAAGTTAAAAATGTCTGTGAGGTATGCAAGCTTCATGATCCATATTGAATCAGAAAAGTTTGTGCTGATCTTGGGATTATGTACAGAAAAAAAAAAAAACAGCAGCAATTTGCAAAGCTCAAAAACTCTTTCCAGCACTTTGCCGCAAGATAGCCAATGCACTTCCATATGAAACAATAACTTGTTGTGTCCTGTACCCATTTCCAAACACAGCTTTGCAAAATGGTGGGAGTTCAAAGGCCAGGACTTTACACAATTAACTGTCACAGCTGCATTTAGCACATCATGTAATTCAGGTTCCATTTTCTTTGATGCCAGGGCCTGGTGATGCAACATACATTACCTGTGGGTTTATGGCTTGTATTCCTGCTAAAACTGCACTCCTCCTATTGCCTGTCATAGCGGCAGCACTGTCCATGAAAATGGCAATACACGTCTCCCAATTCAGCTTTCATGAAATCATCCAGTAATTTGAATATTTCCGGCCTATTGTCCATTCTGGTAACTCCTGGGAAGAAAAAAAAAAAAAAAAAACTCTTCCAAAATTTCCCCCAGCAAAATATAATGAACAAAAACTAATAATTGTGCTGCATTTCCAACATCTGTTGTCTGATCAAGCTGAATTTCAAACTCTTCACACTGGTTGGCATTTTACATCATTTGAAAGCTCTTCAATTTTCTTACTGTCATTAGAAAGTGGTATGACCTTGTGTTTCTTCACTGCATCTTCACTTAACCATCTCTTTGCACATTTCTATAGTGGCTGGAAGAATCAGTTCTCCAATGGTATGGACTTTTTTACTCTTTGCAATCCGAAGCGCTGTTAAGAAAGATGCTTTCAGAGGCTTTCTGGAACCGATGTTACATTTGTTGTTTGAGTTTTCTGTTGATTACATTCTTTCTTTGGTTGAAAAAAGTCTCTGGATTTATCTTTATACTCCATGTGCCTTGATGTGAGATGTAGTTTCAACTTTGCAGGTTTCATTGCTTTGTTTGATAGGATTTGTAAGCATACAACACATTGCAGTCGTCCATCACTAAATTCCATAAAATCAATATAACTTTGGTCAAATTTTCTGTTCTTCAGTTGTTTCTTAGTACTTGACTCTGCATTGTCCATGGCTTCAGCACAACTAGCTATATGAATATGAGGACATTTAAAAAACGTAACAATTTTCAATACAAGTTGCTCACTCACTGTAAAAATATATTCCACTTCCACTCGCTAAAAACATCTCAGTCATCAAAAAAAAAAAAAAAGGACATCACTTTGATTTGCTGTCACAAAGCCGTGAGATTTTGTTATGTTGATACTTATGCAATATGAATATTATGGTGGTGTTCATGCACCATGGAATAGTTTGTGTAAACACAAATAGTAGATTTGTCGGTTTTAATCGTTAGGCAATACAGACACACAATAAGACTTTTTTTGTAATATTTTGTGGACCCTGTGTGCAGTCTTTAAGGATCGCCCTTGGGTCTGCAGACCCCAGTTTGAGAATTGTTGCCCTAGACAACATAGTTCATTGAGGTTGAAATCTGTCTGGTTTAATATAGTCTCAAACTGTATTAGCTTGTACAGGCTTTCCCTGTGGGTCTGAGGGGGGGAGTGCCTGGAGGAACCTTCCCAACCCCTCTCCAGGCCCTAGCACCAGAAGCCTCACAGAGGGGCTTCTGTGAGAGACAAAGTATTATAGTGACAGATTTAAGGAACTCAATCTATTTAGCTTAACAAAAATAAGGTTAAGGGGTGGCTTGATTACAGTCCATAAGTTATCTAGGTGGGGAACAAATATGTGATGATGTGCTCTTCAATCTAGCCAAGAAAGATATAACATCATCCAATAGCTGGAAGTTGAAGCTAGACAAATTGATTAGAAATAAGGTGTAAAATTTTAGTAGGGTGGGTAATTAACTATTGAAACAATTTACCAAGGTTCATGGTGGATTCTCCGTCGTGGGAAATTTTAAAATCAAAATTGGATATTTTTCTAAAAGGTGTTTGCTAGAAATTATTTTGGGGATACCTCTATGGCCTGTTAGACTAGATGACCACAGTGGTCCCATCTAGCCTTGGAATCTATAAATAGGTATGATTACAGCATTTTCTATCTGTATGTTTTATACACCCCTTCTTTGAACACAAGAACTTTGTGTGAACAAGGTATAAAACCCTGAAGAAATACCTGCTGTACATAGTTTTCTTTCCCTTAGAATGTCAGCATCATTTTTCTGACTCATCTGAACTTAATCTTAAAGAAAAGAAATGGCTCACCAGGTAAATGTAAAGAACATAGCACCAGACTGGGAGCAAGTGGGAATAATGTAGCTGTAATTCAAGTAACAGTGAATGAACAACAGCCTAAAACAAGATAAAGATAGGACAGATACAGGTGTTCACATTCTTCACTATCAAGATATCAATAACAATTTGTCTACTGTTGTGCTTGGCTCAGAGACTCATGAGAGATGAGTTATGACTCCTGTCTTAGGCTGCAGACAGAAGCTCTTCTCAATACTGTAGTTACTATTCGTATTCCTTATGATTACATTCCTTTAAAATAACAAGACATTTTGAGGGAACTGGCTGACTCAGAGAATTGATAGTGGAATGCACTTCACCTTGAGATTTAAAATCCCTCCCACAATAGTAGCGAACAAAAGTTGTTAATGAACTAGGGGACCCAGACCAGTCCCTACTGAACAGGTGTTGATATCTCCAAAGTCACTCTTGCAAATGGCTGTTTGGCCTCTGTTGGCAATATAGAGACTGGACCACTCAGTCATTTCTACAAATGGTTTCTGCAGGGCAGTATTGAGACACAAGGACATGGTATTATGTAGAAGCACGTGATGCCTGTTCTGACTCTGTTCTGTAGATAAATAAGAATCCCCTCTTTGGGGATGTCAGGGCTGTATTAAACTGACTGAGAGGAAAAGGCGTCCTGTGTTCTGAGGATTGCACTCATACTTTATTATTTAGCATCACCACTACCACACTGCAGCCTTTGCAAAAGACAGAATCAGCCTGCAAGAATGTAACACCCACTAGATCTTACTCTTATACCTTAGAGGCCGTCTGTCGCTCCTTTGGAATACATAATTGGTTCTGACGATTATTTTATAGAGATACAAAGAAAGGCATTTTCAGCTATAGTATTGAAGGCCAACAGAAAAATGTCACTGAACAAAAATCTTCTTTGTAGACTAGTGAGAGAAGCACCATCCTTGCTTCCGTCTGGAAGTAATTGCTTTAGTCTGCATGTTGGTGTCACGTAATCCTTTCAAACATAAATTAACTGCAATGACAAGGTGACTTGTGCAACGGTTTCCGGTGTTAAAAGATCATTCTCATAGTTCTGTGCAGAATCCAGAGCAAATAGCTGCAGTGCATGAATTTCAATAATGTGTAGTTGAAAATTATTACTTGCAACCATTACATTTTCTTTTTGTTGACCAAGGAGATAAATGTGGTCCACAGCTTGCATGACTAGAATGAAAAATTGTATTCTGATTTAACAGGCACTCATGATTATGCCTCTTCTGCGCTGTATTTGATATGGAATTCCAAACAGTGTTCTGCTTAGAATAGAAATTGCCCCTTATTTGAAACATACTCTTCCTTGCATTTTTCTGTGATTAATTTCCATTACTGATTAAAACACACTAGCCAATGCTGTGCTTTCACAATAGCTTTGGAAATGGCTTCAGAATATTCAGTTGCTTCTGAAGTAGCTAGCGTCAAACTACTTCCCTTTGAGACAAAGCGCAGTAGTGAGTCTTCAAAACATTCCAGACATATGCAAAATAAATAGATGTGGTTACTCGACTATCTGCAGAATTCCCTTCAACCTCTGAGTACTGATGGTAAGGAATACCATGAATGTTGTAACTACTGAGGTTATCTGATTGCAAATAGTTATTTAGGAGGAGACTTTTGAAAAGATTTTGGGATTGGCCTAGCTTTGCTCCGACTGAAATCAATAGGAGCTTTACACTTGACTTCAATCGGAGCAGGGTTAGGCCAATATTGAGTGCTTTGGAAAATGCCAGGCCTAGTAATGACAGGCAGTTGGTATTAGGGATAATAAAGGATGTTGCTCTTGGCACTTGTCTAGTGCCTTTTATCTAAGCATTACAGACAGCTTTGCAAAATAACCATGAATGACATTTCAGAACTAACCCAGGGAGTTAAGTGTTGCTGTTAAACATTTTCCCAATAGGCAAACTGTAGAACTGCTGGTCCAGCCAAGAATCCAGAAAGAAGAGCTCAGGAAAGGAAAGGCTCAGGAAAGGTCAGAGGATGAATAATGTTAAGGAGGAGAAGAACCTGGACCTTCAGAGTTTTCTTCCAGGTTCACCTCAGCCTGACATTTTGGGGGCCAAAACCTGAAATCACACAAGTTTTTGTTTTGGGCTTGGATGTTACTCAGCTCTATTAGCTGAAGCACAGAGAAACACAGAGCAAACTCCTTGCCTAAGTCATGAAAGGTGCCCAGGGGTGGTGCCAACAGAGCAGCAATAGGCTAGTAAAAAGTGGGGTTTCCTACTAGTGCAGGGAAGGGTGGTTCCGGGGCCCACGGGGCAATGCACTCTGCCACACTCCTTACTACTCCTCAACAAAGCAGCACTCGCCCTTTTCCACAAGCTCAGCTTGTGGAACAGGGAGCTTGGGTTCTGGCCACATCCTCAAACTAGCTTTGTCCCCCTGGAGCTCTACTTTGTAGGCAGGTGCACTAGGGTTGTTCAGATCTGGGACTGTGGCTCAACCCTGTCCTTAGTGTATGTATCTCACGCACAGCCCTGGTGGTCCTGGCTGGACGCTCACCAGGTAGCTGTGTTTGGGGCCTGTATGCTTTAGGTTTCCCTTGGTTGGAACGAGCTGCAGCGTTGTCTGGGAATTTTCCACTCTCCCCTGCAGAGAAGTTTGAGGAACTAATTCTGCTAGCTTCAGATAAGGCATTCTCCCTAGGTGTTTCCACCTGAATAGGTGACCTGTTAAGATTTAACGACCCACCAGTGTCCCTAGTCAGGGCGGGATGTGCTATAGCATCTATCAATTCGTGGCTAACTCACTACACATTGAGGCATTCTGTGATACAGCAATTTCATAACAACAAGAATTCATAAATTGTGCAGATTCCCATAATCATCATGCCAAGTGATTAGGAAAGCTGTCATTTCTAATAATATACCTTATTTAAAAAAAAATCTTTTTTTTAACCCATCTCAGGTTCTATACGGCTTGTTATAGGGTTGACAAATGAACTGGAAGTGGCTGAGCTGTGGCCCTTCCATTGTTCATTGACCTACCCTGTCTTCTCTCTGAAGAGATCCTAAATTACAAATTACAGACTTGCTAGGCTGCTATTTAGTTTAATTGGCATGTTCATTTAATATGAAGCAGGTTACAGAACCCTCAGCGTTGTTGTGTCAAAAATCTACAAGCTTCTGACACCCAAATGTCTTGGCACAAAATGAAAAGTATAATCCGCTCCTTACTGTGCTGCTAACATTTAGTGTCACTCGGGATTGCATAGCTCCTGAAACTCTTGAGTTAAAATGCTGAAATGGGGATGTTTACAGTTTTTAATGTTTGCTGCTATGTAAATTGCTATATCCTCTGTCACAGAAACAAATGATTTATAAGCACAATTGTGCACTTTCACTAGCCAAGTACCTCATTAGCACAGCAGACTGTAAACTGCTCCATCCCTTATTTATAAGCGCGTTCTAATAGTCTTCCTTCATCTCTCAGGGAAGCTCAGTTTTGCTTTGCAACCGTGAACTTAAAATACACTCATGTTAATCAGCAAAGTAAGTATTCCCTCTTGACAAATGAGAGGACACATGATTGGGAAAATGCTCTCAGGTTCACTTGTATTATGACCCTTTTCTCATTGCCAAAAGAAAACAGTTGATGGTAAATTTTGTATGCATCAGTTTGCTTTAATAGACCAAGGAGAAATCAGTTTTTATGTTGAAGACTACTTTGTAAAATAATTAACTGTGAGTAGATGGTCTTGTTATCTGGGTTAATAGTTAAGATTATTAAGAATGAGAAATGTTGCAGCTTTGACTGGCAGCATGGTCTGCTGGTGAGCATACAAGACTGGCAGTCAGGAAATCTGGAGTCTGTGCCTGAATATGTGGTTGCACTTTCTGCATGATCTTGAGGAAATCACTAAGGCCAAAAGTGGTCACTGATTTTTGGGTGCCTCATTTTTGGTTATCCTAGTTTAGACACTAGGAGCCTCATTTTGTTTATATCATCAGGGGCCACCATTTCTGAGGGCAACTGACTTCATTCCCACTGGGAACATTGGGAAGCCGTGGCCACTTTGAAAGAATGCATCTTAATTGAGGGCAGCCTAGTGGGCCCTCAGCACCATTGAGAATAATAAGAGACCACGGCCATTTTGGTACAACTTGGTGACTGAAACTCATTGAAAAGACTGAGTGCCAAAAACACACTGAAAGTAGCTTTCTGTGTTAAAAATGTGCAACATGATTCACTCCGAGATATGTTGTAGTGTAAACTCGACCGCACCCTCTCCTTCCATGATCATCTTGAGAAGGTAGCTGCAAAGATAAAAACAAGAGCCAACATAGTCCAGAAACTAGCAGGTACAATCTGAGGTGCATCAGCATCAATGTAGCAAACATCTGCAATAGCACCTGTATATTCAGTAGCTGAATATTGTGCACCCAGTATGGAGCAGATGCAGCCACACATGACTTGTGGATACCCCGCTGAATACAGTGATGCGGTGCATCATGGGAACCCTTAAGTCAACACCAACACCATGGCTACCCGTCCTGTCTAACGTCACTCCCCCACCGATATGACGAACTGCTGCAACATTCCGTGAAGCTCAGCGAATCCAGGAAAACAGATGCCTTCCTTTGACTTTGACAATGCTTCCCCCCTCGCAACATCTTAAGTCCTGCAAGCCTTTGTGGGAACATTCTTTTAGCCTCATGCAAACAGGCTTGGAAGAAGGCTTGAAAAGCACCATTGGGCTAAACAAGACTTCAAAAATAAGCACCTTGTGCCAGATCCCACGCAGAAGGTTCCCGGGTTTGACCTTCCATGGTCATCTTGGTCAATTCTGAACTGAATTCGATCCAACCATGATAGATGCAGACATCTAATGCACAAATGGAAAATCAAGGACTCGGTGTGCAATGTGGTTCCCCACGACAGACCATCAAACATGCCAAACACTACCTACTGCCCAATTTATAAATACGGAGGAGGCATTACTGCAATAAATTCTGCTACGCCTGATGTAGCCATTCGGCTCGATCAACTTCAGGTGAAATTGTAGATGCTGCTCTACACCAGCCATATGAAAGAAGAAGGATTTAAGACTTCTTACATGTGTTACATTTTAATGAACTTTAATAAATTCTTCTATAAGTTCTTCTTCTTAGGACTCATCCATCTTGCATGTGAGAGAACCATGTTTTATTTGCTCTTTGCTTAGAGGAGAAAGTCATTGCTATGTTCCATCCTCTGTCAGCTATTTCTCAGTCAGATTCCTAATCTCCTAATTATAGAACAAAGGCTACAGTACAGCAATTGAAGGAGAGGCTGTGATGGGGGTATGCAAACCAAACTGGGAAGCAAGGGGTTAAGGAGCAACTCAGGGCCCAGGCAGCCCTGCCCAGCCATATCTGCAGGACCTGGACAAGCAGGAGATAGGGTTTTAAAAAGGGGAGCAGCAACTTAGTGGAAGGTAGTGGAAGGGAACAGAAGGCTGCTCTGAGGTGAACGTACTGCCCAGGAGCTCCCTGACTGAGGCCTGGCGGCTCAGACTTATGCAACCTACGAAGGAGAGAAGTGACTGTGTGCAGGTCAGAGACTTGCTGGGAGTGATTTACTCTGGGAAGCTAAAGGAGACAGGATAGGAAGTGGTCTGGTGGGGGGGGGGCGCGAGCGACTCTGGCTGAGCACCCTGAGATGTCCAGTGGAGCTGTCCACCACAGGGCTATGGACCAGAGCTCAGTGGGGAGGGTGGGCCTGGGCTCCCCTACTCACTCCTAGAGGCCATTACAACACTGGGGCCTTCATCTATGGGGAGAGGACTGCGCAAGGACCCATTCCTGTGGACTGGAAACCCTTGGGGTGGGGGCACTCAAGGGCAGGACTGTTTTCTCTATGGGGAAATGACATGCCTGGCCACTAGGCCACATGGTGGGTGGTTGTGAAGCTTCTACAGAGACTTATGTATCTTTTAAAAGGGACAGGAAACAGGCTAATAAAAATATTTTTTAAAGCATTTTTATATTTAGTTCCTGAAAAATTCTTTGAGATCTATTTTGGGTAAATGTTCAGGTTGCAAGGGAAAGCCCTCTGTTTGGATGTATTCTGGGAGTAAATGTCCTGTCAAGGGCATTCACTGTTGGGTTGGGCATTTGGTCTCTTTGGCGCGGAGAAGAGGCTGCTGTTGATTAATCCCTGTGAACTAGTATTAGTTTGTGTTTCCTGAATATGTACTTGTGATAACCGATATTCTACCATAAAAGGCTAAGGCCAGACTTTCCAAACTAGAAGCCTAACATTAGGCTTTTAAATCTATGTTTAGGCTTCCAGGGTAAAATTATGAAAAGTTCCTTAGGCACCTAAATACGTCCCTTTGACTATCAGTGAGACTCCTAAGTCATTTAATAGCATTTGAAATTTTACCCCAGCCTTGTGTGTAAGTGCTTTGCTTGACTTAGATATGTGCTTAAACTTAAGCGTATGTTCAAGAGTTTTGCTGAATTGGGGCCCTTCACAGAAGGTGCTGAGCACTTGTGTCTCCCGTTGACTTCAGTGAGCATTCTCGCTGCTCAGCGCCTCTGCCTACATACAGATTTAGGAGCCTAATTTGAGAAATGCAAGCTTGGAAAATTTGGGCCCCATCTTTTATTGGTGAGTGACTGTATGCAGCTATGGAGTGTTTGTGCATATCCCTGTTTTCCTTTCCTAATCCAAAAATGACAGACAATGAAATGATGACTGAATATACAACAATTGAATTGTTTTGCCTTTACTCCGATCTTTCATCCTTTAGGTTCCCAGAGAGCTTCACAACTTGGGGGCCAAGTTTTGCACTTCCATATAGGAGTGCAATGTCAATGGAAGTCAATGGCAGTTGGACATGTGTGTCTGAGCTTGGCCCCATAGACTGGACATATGGTACCATTTAAATACAGCCATTTAGGATAGAGAACAGAAGGCAGATGGGTTAATGGTGCACAGCAGACGGCATAACTGCGCAAGGAGGGAAAATGTTGGCTGAAGACCCTGGAGCAAAACTACTGCTCTTACAAAAAGTGACAATCTTTTAAAATCCACAAATAGCAGAGGAGAGTCTCATTCGTTAATATTTCTCTTATGGATTCAGTGACCTCGAAGTATCTGCATCGTGGTTACAGAAGGGCTTGTCCATTCCTGTCTCCTGCACAGTACCTGACATGAGGCCCAATTACTTGCGCATTATGCAGAGTGTGGGTATCTGAATTTCACTCAGAGGGGCTGATTTCAGTGTTGCACTAATGTATCTGAGAGCAGAGTCTGGCCCAAAGGGTCTAGGTTTATAGGTTTCAGTCTGAAAGCTGGGCATGAGCATTTCACATTTCAGTGGTCAGCTCTGTATGCTCTCATTATTACAGAGCAAAGCATTGCTTAACAATATACTGCACATCAGAGAGATGTTAGCTTTGCATACAGTAAAGGCAACATCAGGACTTAACAAGTCCCCTCCACCTTATACATGAATTTATGATTTTCCAGCAATAATAAAACTGCCACTGCAAATGAAATGATGTGTTGAACCAGGAATAACTTGTGTATTTGACACTTGTTTAGGATTGTTAGCAAGGAGCAACAGAACACATAGGCCTTTCTACTAAAGCTGTCTCAGATGTTACTTTTTAAAAAAAGCAAGAGTCTTTGGGAAATTAAAGTTGCAAGGAATAAATGGTTTCATACATAAACATTTTAGTTTCCATTCCGAGTAGCTCAGAGATTTTGGAGGCTGGTTTGTGAATACCTAGGCACAGTCGTATTTATGATGCTGCCCAATCTTGTATCGGGCGAGACAGAGAGGCAGAAGTAACACGCGCTTTTCACTTCTGTGATTCTGAAAAGGTCACTGATGGCATTTGTCAAATACGCCAGGAGCTGCTACGGTGGCTCTGATTCTGTAGGACGCTCTGGATTAAAAGCATCTTTGCATTTGGGACCGTCACATCACCTCGGTACAGTGCCTAGCACGATGGGGCCCTGATCTCTGCTAGGAGATTTCTAGGTGCTGCGGTAATACAAAAAATACTTAACAGTACAAAGGGGCCCCTAACAGACTCTCAAACTGTATGTATTTAGTGCTCATTAAAGGGGCTAGACTGACAGCCCTGGAGAGTGAAATCCAGGGCTGTTCACTGTCCAGCATCACCTATGACTCTTGTTCATTTGACTGCTCCAGTGCCGTCTGTCCACAGCTTGAGTGTCATGTCATGGGGAGAGCTGTGAGCCATGTTTGCAGTTCTTCCTTCTGGCCACTAGATGCTGCCATGGAGCCCAGCTTCTTCTGCTAGTTGGCCCCGTGGCTCTCAAAGAAACCACAGGCAGATCCCCTTCTCTTAGAGTCCCCTTTGTCCAGACAGCTTCCCACCAGAGACACCTTAGCCAAATCCCAGATCTCTGCTCTCCAGAGACCCCACCACCAGTTCCCCAAACAGCACCCACCCACTTCTCAGCACTCCCAGGCACTCCAGTTCTCTACCAAGCCTGACATCAAGCACTTCTACCCCAGCCCCCCACCTTCCTACCCCAACCACTGCCAACAGCACTCAGACTCAAACCCCTGTCAACCCACCCAGCAAACTCAGACTCCCAGTAGCACTCCCTACCTCAAACCCCTATACAGCCACCCACCCTCTCCCAGGCTCAGAGGTACCAAATCTTCATGTCCTGTGTGCTCCACTGCTTGAGGATGGGTGTATTGACTGTAAGATGGTTATGATCACATGTCAATTATTTGAATTAATGCAAATTGCCCATTAAATAATTTGCATAAAATCTGTCACCTGGAGTTGTGCAAATCTTGGAAGTTCCCTGCTTGTACAGAACAGGTATGTATCCAGCAACATCAGTGAAAAATTCCCCAATGTAGCTCAAGCCAGACTTGGAGAGACTGTTAGGTTTGAAAATGCCTAGGTTTTGTGGGGACTCCAGCATGCCACAGTACCAACCCTTGTCTTGGCAGTCACTGGTCATGTGCCAGGTGCACCATTGTAGGCATGTTCGCTCTAGAACCATAGGGTTAGAAGGGTCATCTGGTCTAACCCTCCGCCGAGATGCAGGAGTTGTTGTGTCTAAACCATCCAAGACAGGTGGCTCTCCAGCCTCCTTTTGAAAACCTCCAGTGAAGGAGCTTCCATGACTTCCCTAAGTAGTTTGTTCCATTGTCCTACTGTTTTTAAAGTGAGGAAATTTTTCCTGAGATTTAATCTAAATCTGCTGTGCTGTAGTTAGAACCCATTACCTCTTGTCCTGCCCTCTGTGGCAAGAGAACAACTTTTCTCCATCTTTTTTTATGGCAGCCTTTCAAGTATTTGAACACCGCTATCATGTCCCCTCTTAATCTCCTCTTTTCCAAACTAAACATACCCAGTTCCTTCAGCCTTTGCTCATATGGTTTACATTCCATCCCTTTGATCGTGTTTGTTGCTCACCTCTGGATCTTTTTCAGTTTCTCTACATCCTTTCTCTACATTTCTCAGAATTGGACATAGTACACCAGCTGAGGCCGACTAGCACTAAGTAGAGCAGTACTATCGTCTCCCATGACTTGCATGTTATTCCTCTGTCAATGAACCCAAAATTGCATTTGTTTTTTTTCCCGCATTGTTGACTCACGTTGAGGCTGTGATCCACCACAACTCCCAGATCCTTCTCAGCAGTTTTATACATTGCTCTAGTAGCCTCCCAGGTATCAAGGTCAGGCTGACTGGTCTATAGTTCTCCGGCTCCTCCTTTTTCCTCTTTTTAAAGATGAGCACAACATTAGCGTCTTCTGGGAGCTCTCCTGTCATCCATGAGTTTGCAAATAATATTGTCAGTGGCTCCAAGATTTCTTCAGCTAATACCTGCAGCACGCTGGCGTGAATAGTATCTGGCCCTGCTGACTTGAATTCATTCAAATTAGTCAGAAGATCTCTGACGTGTTCTTTACTTATCCTGAACTGCATCCCTTCCCCTTTATTGTCTATGGTAACTTCACTAGTCATCCAGTCACATGTTGTTTTTTGTCAGAAGACTGAAGCCAAGTAGGCACTGAGCAGCTCTGCCTTTCTATCATCTTCCCTTACCAGCTCACCTTCTCCACTGAACAGCGGACCCACATTGTCCTTGATCTTTCTTTTTTGGCTGACATATTTGTAGAACCCCTTCTTCTTGAGTCTAATATTTCTTGCCAGCTGTAACTCATTCTTTGCCTTGGCTTTCCTGATTTTGTCCCTACACACTCATACTATGCCCATGTATACTTCCTTGGTGACATGCCCCTCCTTCCATTTCCTATATGTATCCTTTTTGGGTTAGATCAGTGGTTTTCAAACTGTGGGTCGTGACCCTAGACTGGGTCGTGGAATGTAAGGCACTGGGTCACGGCAGCTCTGGTCAGCACTGCCGACTGGGCTGTTAAAAGTCCCGTCGGCGGTGCTGACCAGCTAAGGGAGGCTAGTCCCTACCTGTTCCCACACCCCAAACCCCTCGTCTCGAGCTCTGTTGGGTTGCAGGCATCAACAATTTTCTTCATCTGGATCACCAGAAAAAAAGTTTGAAAACCACTAGGTTAGATAGTGTAAAAATTCTCCTTGTGTAGCCACAGTGGCTTCTGTGGCTCTTCTTATATTTCCTTTGCCTCGAAATAGCTTGATGTTGAGCCTCTACTATTACATCTTTTAAGAATTGCCAGTCCCTTTGACTCCTTTTCTTCCTAATTGGTCATTCCATGGGACCTTGCCTACTAACTCTCTGAGTTGGTTGAAATCCACTTTTCTGAAGTCCAGTGTCCTTGTTTTGCTGTTCTCATGTTCTCTTTTCCTTAGGATCTTGAATTCTGTCAGATCATGATCATCTAGTGAGTCCCATACCACTCTCCAACTGCTCTCACTGTCATGGTCCTCCCACACACCTGGCCTTTGTAACTTACTCCTCCTATTTTGTCCCAGAATGCCCAGGAATGGGGTGGAGAGGGAGAAGTGGGGAGAGAGAGAGCAGCATCAGAATTGCTCTTCTCTGATTTGCCACACAGCCCTCTGTTGCCAATCACAGCTTGACTGATTCATCACACGTGGCCTTTACTTGATTTCCAGCACCTGTCCCATAATGTGATGGTGCTGTTTGTGATGCTGACTTGTGTCTGCTGGGGGCTGAACTAAATTCACCAAACTCATTTGAAGTAGACTTCTGAACAGCCGTGGGGTGTGGAGAAGTTTAATTTACTACTGGCTTTGGACCTAAAAGTGAAGATTCATTCACACAGTTTCTCTTCTCCCCTTTAGACAGATTTTGTAACTCTTTTCTACCAAAAGGCACAGTACAACAACCAACAAAAATCCTACTTGCTCTCCCTGCTAAGCTCAGCAAAATCTATTTTGACAAATGAGCTTCACACATTTGTACCCTCTCTGGTCTTTCTCCTTCTCCAAACCCATATTTCCCCCTAGTTTTTCTGATTCTCTGGTCATCCTGTGTTGCTTCAATTCCTCCTCCCCAGGTATATGCAGCTGCAAAACTGAGCCCAGAGTGTGGAACGCTCTGAAGTACATGCTTAGTTTCCCCAGAGGAACTTTAGCACATGCCTAAAGTTAAAAGATCTCTTCTGAACAGGGACAGCAAAACAGGGACACTGGTGACCTTTTAAATGTATTTGTTAAAGGCAAACCTGATTGTCAGGTAGGTTTGCCAGTTCAGATTTGGATTAGACCAGCTTTATTTTATATTGCACTACAGACTGGGATTTAGTCCCAGAGAGAGAATATTATTCAATATTTGAAACCCTGCAGGTCAGGCTTCAGCCTTAAAGTAGGATTCCAAACCACATTTAAATACAGGGATATTTGTTCTCATTAGGTGCTTCAAGCATAGGTGGAAAAAACCTTTGCCACCGTCATTCTGCTCATTACAACAGGTATTAAAATGGTTTCCCATGGAAGAGAAGAAACTGTGAGCAAGGAAAGCTTAAGCAATAAAATCCAAAGAAAATGGATGTAAAAAACCCACATGGTTTATAAAATCAATACCTCTTGCCAAATTTCATGAGAAGTCTAATTAAGGCATACTTGTAATTGTTTACATGAGATCCTGCAAATAATCTGAATTAATACTGTGAAAGGAAAAATGAGGCAAAACAATGTGACTGAAAAAAGATGTGCGGCCTTGGTGGAGCGGTGAGCTCGAAAGACGTCAGCGCTGACTGAAATGAAAGGCCAATTCCTGCTGTGTCTGAAGTTGGCAAACCACTGAGCCAAGATGTCAGAGTTGCTCTTGCTCCCCTTGGAGAACCCACCGTGTTTGGAACTAAAAATTAATAAACTTTATGAATAATGAAACTACATGAGGGACCACAAAGCATGTTTAGAGAAGGGGAATGGGCCTTAGGCGCTGTTTTCTCTCCAGCTACCAGCTTAAGTTTAAGCCACTTGTAATATAATAAGGGGCCTTTTTGTAACTCCCTGTTCTAGATAATCTAATCTAACCTCAGGGCACAGTCTAGTGGTTAAAAAACAGGCCTGCAAGCCAGAAGAGTTCTAGTCTTGACTCTGAAGTCAGTGGAAAGCCAGTGCGTCATCTTAGGCAGGATATTTATTAGTGCCTCAGTTTCCCCCAAGGAATATTTATGCATACTTGCCTTACAGGAATGTTATTGAATGTATTAGTGAGTGTGTAAGTGCTCTGAAGACAGAGTTATTTTTAGCGACATTACATTCTCATCCCGATTTTGGACACTTAAAGTTATGGATCAGTCTGATTCAAGGTGCTGGTTTGATCCATCATACAGAGAATGTGCTGGGATAAAATTTAGATGCAGAATCAGGTGGGTTCTAAATCCCACCTATGTTTGATATGATATGGATCTGGAGATAGATTTGGTTTGGAACAGTTTCTTGTTAAAATCCTTGGTTTAGAAAGTTGTATTGTGCGTTCTCTATGGGGATATGATGGTCTATGGAATGCACTCACCTCATTATGTCTCCATACTTCTTTTCTGTCAGGCGTTTAGGGATGGGGCAGCTATGGGTAGAGGATAAAACTAGGGGTTTTTTATTTTGTATATATTTGACCTCGTATTATTATGACCATATTCTTCTTTAGTTGAACGATTGTGAATTTGTTATTGTCAGCATTCACAGGGCTCTTTTGTAATTTAGAAATCTGTGCAAATAAATACCTACTGCACTGGGAAATACTGATTCATGGTGCTAATGGGTTTATGGCTTTTAGCACGTCCCCAAATACCATTCTACTGATGTGGCAGGAACAAAGCTCATGGTCGTTTTTGTGAAGAAAACCACCTAACATCAGACCTAAAAGGTTCAGTAAATGACACTGCAGAAATAGAAAACCAGATTAACTGTCATATCTCATCATTGAGCCTGCTTTGGGTTATGGAGGCAGATTCGATCAGGCTTATGTTTCTCTACCCAAACCTAAACAGGCCTCATGGCCAAAATATTGCCTCTAATTTCATTTTCTATCCCTATTGTGTGTTTTACTAGTGTATAGTTGGATGCACCCCTAGTTCTGATGTCATTATGATGAAGTAATTGATATTGAATAGCCTACATTGACCATGACATGATTGCTATAATATTATGGGATAAAATGTCTCAAGGGACTATAATAGATTGTGGAGCTTTTCATCTCTCTGTCTTAGATAAAAATCCATCCTAGGTCAATAGTAACTGCATTTTTTTCTGCAGTTTGAGTCTCGTGCATAGATGCCCTTCATAAAAAACACCATTGCTATTGATTGCAATTTACACTTGTTGCAAACTCAATCCACAGTTCATGAACCTGAATGGACATGAAAACAGAAATTGAACTTCCAGCTCCTCCCGATAAGAGGTCCAAGCCAGTCACAAGCGAGTAACATTGATGGGACAGTGTAGGAAAACTTGTATCATTGCAACCCAGGCTGTAAATGCACTACAGCTATCAGTCTGACGCCTATCATAGCACTAAATGCTAACTAACTAATTTTTTATTATTTCTAATGTAATATAATATCTAGCTCTTACATAGCACTTTTCATCCACAGATCTCAAAGTGCTTTACAAAGGAGGTCGGTACCATTACCCGCATTTTACTGATGAGCAAATTTATTACAAAGGGAGATGAAGCAACTTGCCCAAGTTGATGTAGCAGGCTAGGGGCAGAACTGGGGATAGAGATGAGGTCTTGAATCCTAGCACAGTGCTCGATCCACTAGGCTACACTGCAAAACCAATGTTTAATTTGGCTGTGAATATTGAACAGAGAGAGACAAGGTGGGTGAGATGATATCTTTTATTGGGCCAACTTCTGTTGGTGAGAGAGACAAGCTTTCAAGCTTACCCAGAGCTCTTCTTCATGTCTGGGAAAAGTATTCAGAGTGTCACAGTTACATATTTCACAGTAATCTGAATAAATCAGATGTACCGTAAAACATCTTCTGACCCTGTCTTTTTTTAAAAGATATAAACTAATCCATTGTACTATGTAAGCGTCTTTAGATTTGTAGCTCTTTTGGGCAGAGTAGTGGGGTGATCACCCGCTCCAGCCCTGAAGGGGTTGGAAAAGCCCCGCAGAGGGCTGGGTAAAAAGTAGCAAAACCCCGGCTGATTGGGGAAGTGGCGGCAGCTGGGGCCACGCCCCAAACTGAGCCACTCAGCCTTATAAGAAGGCCAGGGTAGCCAGAACAGAGCAGTCTCCCTCTGACAGGAGAGACAGACAGACCGACGGACGGATGGAGCTGCAGGGAGCTCACCCGGGGACCTAGAGTGAGGCAGGGCTGGGGAAAGGCCTTGAGGGTAGGGAAGCCCTAAGCCAGCAACTCCCCAGGCTGCAGAGCTTGGTCCTAGGCCATATAGGTATTGGGGTTGCAGAGGGGCAGCTTGAGGGTGGGTAAAGGCAGCCAATCCAAACCCCTTGTTGCTGGTGATGATTGGTTGATAGACTGCAGTCTGCCCTAGGGTGCAGGGGCTAGATTGTGACTGGCAGTAGCCACGACTGAGGCAACATTTGGATAAGGGGTAGGGAGTTCCCCTGGATGGGGAGACCCAGAGAAAGAGTGGGGTATTGCTGCGGGGGCAGCACCTAAGTCAAGGGCACTGGGGTCTGGGAGGGACATGGGGGCCAAAGACATGTGGGACACCTGGCCTGCAGAGGGAGCTTCAGAGGCTGGTGAGCTAATTCCCTGGACGACCAGCAGGAGGTGCCGCAGGGGTGAGTCCACGCCTGATTACAGGCTGGGATTGTTTCGTACTATGTCTTTACGCAGTGCCTCGTACAACAAAGCCCTGACGTCAGTGTAGACCACTAGGCAATACAGCAGTATAAGTAACTGCATACTCATGGGCAGATTCCGTTCTTATTGCAGTCCTGTGGAGCAATAGGACTTCCTACTGAAGTCAATGGGAACAAGATCATTCCTCAACTGAACTTGAAGCAGGAATTAATACAGGACAGTGCTATCGCTTGTGGTAGGCAGAAGGTCAGACTAGATCATCATAATGGTTCCTTCTGGCTTTAAAATCTATGGATATCAACAACAGAACAGCTGATTTTACATTGTTTCATCAAAGCAGTTTTTGCAGATTTTCAATCGATTTTAAATTCGTAAGGGTTTGCAGGGTTTTATAGTCAAACCCACAATCTCAAAATCAGTGAAGATTACTGAATTTCTTCTCTTTGTGTGTCAAAATGCTGCAAACCCACAAATTTCACGTGTCCGTGCAGATTCCTAAACCAGCCCAGTTTGGCTTGAAAGTTTCGCTACAACCTGTTGCATCTTATTTGAGTTTCAAGTTGATACACAATCTAGAAGCAGGTGAATTGGAGATGACTTTAGTTTCAATAACTGCAATAATTTTCTAGTGCACTGATTCAGTGTCCAAAAAAATACTTTTTGTTTCTCTGAAAAGAGGAAAATAACAGGGAGCTTAAGTTTAGTTCAGGAGAGGGACTCCCTGTCAGCTAGTGGTTGGTGCATGGGAATGGGAATCAGTGGGATGTGATATATTGTGTCACCCATAGACAAGTCACTTGATCTCCCTGTGCTTCAGATTTCCCCCATCTGCAAAGTGGGGAGATAGAGGCAAGCATCAATTTGGTTGGGAAGTGCTTTGAGATCTGTAGATGAAAAGTAAAGAAGAAGGACTCAATAATATACATTATAATATGAACAAAAACTTTACCCACAATCAGCAATCTCCAGGTATTAACCCACCAAATTCTATCTTGGATATATTTTTATCTAAATAGAGGTGGCATGAAGTGTTAAAATCACAAACCACCCACCCCATCCAGAAACCACATTTCAATCTGAGCATGTCACCCGCAGGCCTTATGGAAAGTCAGTTGAGTAGCCAAAAGTGTGAATTAAATCTGTGAGGGGTAAAAGGTGACTTTATTATTAAATGACTATTCAAAGCAAATATCAATAACAGACAATCATGGAAGTGTAGTGCTGGAAAAGACCTCAAGCGGTCACCTAGTCCAGGCTCCAGCACTGAGGCAGGACCAAGTGAACTTAGACCAACCCTTAAAGGCGATTAGTCTCACCTGTTCTTAAAAAGCTCCAATGAACCACGACATCCAGTGGTAACCTATTCTAGTATTTAATTATCATTATAGTTAGTTTTTCCTAACATCTAACCTAACTCAACGATGCATCAGATTAAATTGATTTTTTTCTTGCTCTACCGTCAGTGGATGTAGAGAACAATGAATCCCCTCTTTGTAACAGCCCTTAACTAGGGCTGTTGATTCATCGCAGTTAACTCACGCGATTAACTAAAAAAAAATCATGATTTAAAAATTTAATTGTGATTAATCGCACTGTTAAACAATAGAATACCAATTGAAATTTGTTAAATATTTTTGGATGTTTTTCTACATTTTCAAATATATGTATTTTTGTTACAACACAGAATACAAAGTGTACAGTGCTCACTTTATAGTATTATTTTTTATTACAAATATTTGCACTGTAAAAATGGTAAACAAAAGAAATAGTATTTTTTCAATTCACTTCATACAAGTACTGCAGTGCAATCTCTTTATTGTGAAAGTGTGACTTACAAATGCATAACTGCACTCAAAAACAAAACCATGTAAAACTTTAGAGCCTACAAATGCACGTTGTCCTTCTTCTTGTTCAGCCAATCGCTAAGACAAACAAGTTTGTTTACATTTATGGGCGATAATGCTGCCTGGTTCTTATTTACAAAGTCACCTGAAAGTGTTAACAGGCATTCACATGGCACTTTTGTAGCCAGTGTCGCAAGGTATTTACGTGCCAGATATGCTAAACATTCATGTGCCCCGTCATGCTTCGGCCACCATTCCAGAGGACACACTTCCATGCTGATGACGCTCATTAAAAAAAATAATGTGTTAATTAAATTTGTGACTGTACTCCTTGGGGAAGAATTGTATGTCTCCTGTTCTGTTTTACCTGCATTCTGCCATATATTTAATGTTCTAGAAGTCTCGGATGATGACCCAGCACATGTTCATGTTATGAACACTTTCACGGAAGATTTGACAAAATGCAACGAAGGTACCAATGTGAGATTTCTAAAAATAGCTACAGCACTTGACCCAAGGTTTAAGAATCTGAAGTGCCTTCCAAAATCTGAGAGGGATGAGGTGTGGAGCATGCTTTCAGAAGTCTTAAAAAAAAAAATAACACTCAGATGTGGAAACTACAGAACCCAAACCACCAAAAAAGAAAATCAACCTCCTGCTGGTGGCATCTGACTCAGATGATGAAAGTGAACATGTGTCGGTCTGCACTGCTTTGAGTTGTGGTTGAAGCTTGAAGGGACAAAAAAATCTTTAGGGCATTTGGCACGTAAATATCTTGTGATGCTGACCACAACAGTACTACGTGAACGCCTGTTCTCACTTTCAGGTGACATTGTAAACAAGAAGCTGGCAACATTATTTCCTGCAAATTGTAACCTAACTTGTTTGTCTGAATGATTGGCTGAAGTAGGACTGAGTGGACTTGTCGGCTCTAAAGTTTGACATTGTTTTATTTTTGAATGCAGTTTTTTGTACAGAATTCTACATTTGTAAGTTCAACTTTAATGATAGAGATTGCACTGCAGTACTTGTATTAGGTGAATTGAAAAATACTATCTTTTGTTTTTTACAGTGCAAATATTTGTAATCAAATATAAATATAAAGTGAGCACTGTACGCTTTGTATTCTGTGTTGTCATTGAAATCAATATTTGAAAATGTAGAAAACATTCCAAAATGGCATTCTATTATTGTTTAACAGCACGATTCATCGCGATTCATTTTTTTAATCGCTTGAGAGCCCTATCCTTAACGTAGTAGACAGTTATCTGGCCCCTACTTTTCCCAACACTAAACATGCCCCATTTTTTTAAGCTTTCCTCACAGGTCATATTTTTTAAATCATTTTTTCTTGCTCTCTTCTGGACTCTCTCCAGTTAATCCACATCTTTTTTTAGTATGTGGCACTGAGATCTGGAACAAGTACTCCAGTGGAGGCCTCACCAGTGTCGAGTAGAGTGAGACAATTACGTACGATACTCCTGTCAGTACACCTCCCAGTGATATCAGCCTTTTTTCGCAACTGCATTTAAAAAATGAAAGTTGGAAGACAAGGGAAACTACTATGTAAATGACACACTTGGAGAGATGATTCATAAAAATTATGCAAATTATAATAGAAAAATGTCTATTATAAATGATACACTAATTTCCAGAAAAGCTACAAGATAGAAATAATTCCACCCCACCCATCCCTTCCAGGAGTTGACACAATGAAAAATGTATATTATCCATATTGGGCAAAGGGAGCCTCCTTGGAAAAGAAGTTATCTAAGAATGTTAATACCCCATCATTATGCCCTTGGAAGCGTAAGGGGGAGAATACTCCAAGGAGTAATTTGGTAGGAAGGGATTGTGTGATATCTCTGGATTGTGTATCCACTCCAGGACCTTGGACAGAGCTGTCCTTCTTCAGGGCTAGACACTAAAAATTGTAGTCTTAATAAAGACACTGGATTTAGGGTTTATTATAAGACTCTGTAACCCACTAACCCGCCTTTTTTTGTCCTATGACTGCAGAGGTGGTGTTGGGCCACTTCACGTTGAATGGTCTCTTAGCTGAAGTAAATAACATGTATTCTAAGCAATCTGCTCCACCTTGCATTTAGCTGTGGCAGTCTGAGTGCCTTTCCCAGACCTGAAGAAGAGCTTTGTGTAGCTCAAAATCTTCTCTCTTTCATCAACAGAAGTTGGTCCAATAAAAGATATTGCCTCACACACTGTGTCCCTTTTCAGGGCAGAAGGATATGCACAGAGAGGAAGTTACAAGGAGCTACAGGTGATGCATGTAGCTATTGTAAATTTGTAGAGCACTGGCTGATCCTTTGCCTGCTACCTGTCGTATACCCATAATCCCCCAAGGTATGCATGCCATTACACACTGGGATTATTACCGCAGCAGGTACAGTTAGACATAGATATCTAGCAGCACATTAATAACAGTCATGATAAAGTGTGAAATAAAATCTATCAGTTGCAATAAGAATTGTTGCCGCCTAGAAATGAAAATCTGTAGCTTATATAGCGTGTGCCTGTCTATCCCTATCCCCAAACTGATGTCATCTTTTTCTTTAGTCCGCGAGTGAACTGTACATAATGTGTCACAGTTTACACATTGCCCACAATGGGTGGATTGTAGCGTTAAGCCACTGGGGAGTGTGGGGTGAGGAGGAGCTGTGTGTGAAAGTCCGTAGGGAGCACATACTGGGGCTGGGACTCTCACAGGCGTCGAAGGGAGTTAGGCACCAAGAGTGAGATTTTTTTCAAATGTGCCCAGCATTGGCCTAACTCTGGTCCCATTTGATATTAACTTCAGCGGGAGCAAAGTTAGCTCAACAGGAAAGACTTTTGAAAGCCCCACCCCAATTCCCAAATCCATGGGATTTGTGTACCTAATTCCTTTAAACTCATTTGGAAATCCTGGCCTGGAAAAGGAGCTCCTCTCCCTTGTGAAAGGGATCAATGTGCCCTTCCCTGACCCCCCTTCTTCTAATGTTGGCCCAGCACTAACTGCCTCCTCCCTGGCACAGCTAGCAAGGTTTGTGCTCCACTCTGTGATTGACTGACCACTGCCCCGAGGGACAAGGGGAGAGAGGAAGGCTCTTTGCATTGCTTGTTCCTCTACCCCTGTGTGCCCACAGAGACAATCATTTCATAGGCGTGCATTACTCCCATTAGTACTGCTAAAAGCTATGATTCATATGATCTAACCTGATAAATCCCAACTTTCCCCAAAGCTTTATTGGTTTAGCAGCCTCAACAAATAGATGATCTTTGCCAAACCCTACTCCAAAAAGCCTTTACAAACTGGCTGCCACTTCAACAGAGAGTAGAGCTTGAGCATTGCCTGTGCACAATGTTGCAATCTATTATCTGGCTTAGAAAAAGAATTTGCACACTACAGCACTACTGATGTAATTCAGGTCCATGGCATAATAGCTGTGTTCATAACCCAGCATCACCATAACAGTTAGATCAGATCTTGAGTTAAATAAATGTTTACTGCAATTACCAGCTGACAAGTTGCTGGCAAATGGCACATAATATACAGAGGACAAGTAAGACTTTGTCCAAGGCATAAGAAATGTTAAAGTAAGTGTGTGTGTGTGTGTGTGTGTGTGTTTGGGAAGACCTTTTTCACGGGCCATCTATGTATCATTTTTATATCCTCTATAAACTTTCACTGTGCTCTGTAAACTCTATCTACAACCACATAGTTAGAGCAGAGCTTTTGCTAAGGGGAATGATTTGTATGCGATTATAGTGCTCCAAGCTTTGACAGAGACATTAAATGATTTTCCACAATGGGTGACTGTGGGGGAAAAAACTAGCCTTGATAACATGCATTGTAAGAGGGCTATACACGAACATAAACCACAAGGCTTGAGAGGACTCTGTTCTGAGAAGTATTGTGCACAATCATATTTAGGTGCAAATTGTTTCAAAGGAGAGTGTGTGCCAAGTGGATTTTAAGCCTGACATTTTAATAAAGCAAATATCTCATTTCAACTGTCTATAGATTATTTTTTCTTTCAGTGACAGAGTTAGTACAAGCAGGAGGTTGGTGTCCTTTTACAATAATGCATCATCTGAACAAAGATGATTCCTCAGATGACTAAGCCCTGTACCACCCCTCTTACTAATGGGGATAGTTGCACCTCTTTGTCTGCCTTATTCAAGTAAACTTGTGATTTAAACTTCACTTCCTATAGCTAAATATCCCCTCCTTAGAAGTGTCCCTTCTATGCCCCATTCTATCACCCAAGTCCAGTATAGGGTTGCCACCTTTGAGGTATAAAACACAAGGACATCCGGAATAATACAGAGCCCATACAAATGAACATATGACAGTGTATACTAAACCCTCTTATAGATTTTCCCAGGACAGTTACCTCAATAAAAGGGATGATCCTGGGAGAACCTGGACAGGTAGCACCCCTACTCCAGTTAGCAGATGCTTCAGAGGAAGGACTGGTGATTTAGCAGAACACTGCAATAACCAGTTGTGGGAAATATGACCCCCACATAGGTCTGAAATTGATCTCTAACTGAGATTATCTTAAGCCCTGAAGCTTGAGGTTGAGTATACTGTATCTCAGGAATCTTATTTCTTCTAAGGCTCATTCAGTGACTAGTCACAATTGCAGTTCCATGCTCAGGGAGAATAAGGGAGCTGCTTCAGGTTATTGCCAGACAATGCCAGCCTCTCCAAAGGAGGCATGGAAGAGAGGGACTCTAGATTCAAAGGCCATAGCAGGAGAAACTCTGTTCAAGGATATAACAGGACAATACTTCTCTATTCTTGTACCACCCCTTACTGAGCTCCATCCATTCTCAAATCTCATGTGAAAGTTTCTCTTCAACCTGGCCTATATCTTTAACCTTTGTCCCCATTATTAATTTTTTTGTTTGAACTCTGTAACTAGAGCTAGTCAAAATTCTGACAATTTCCAATGCAAAAAATTGTCAAATCTTTTTGGGTCCCTCCCCCCCCCCCCATCAAATCAAATTTTTGATGAAAAATTGCATCAAAAATTGAAATTTGGAAAACGTTGACCAGGCCTCTGTGTAACTGGCTGAAGTGTTTGTGGTTTGAACTTGCATGAAGGATGCTGTACATAATGATGTACCATGTTGTGGTTTGGTTTCTACATGCTAAAGGGTATATTCTGCGTCCGAGCACAAGCAGAACACTTATGGAAGTTCTGCACAGAAGTTGGAAGGCGAATATGTTTTGATACTGACCCAGACCTTCAGAGGTTAAAAAAAACCTTTGTACATTAATCCACTATTTCACTTTACTCCCTAACCATAGCTGTACATCTTTTCTGAGATATTAAAAAAAACCCTCTCAAATTTCAGTATGAAAGATGGATTTTATACTCCATTGGTTTTAGTTACTCAGATGGTATACTCAAATATTCAGTAAGTAATCTGTTACTTTACACTTTAATTTCCTTGAAAGAGCTACTGCTTTGTGATCTAGAGGATTTGCCAAGGTTTATATGTGATGGATATCACACAGGGGTGTGGGGTTTTTTGGGGTGTTTTTTTTTTTTGTTAGCCCCTGGTTTGCAGAATTGATTGTTGTACTGAACTGATTATTGGGCATTTGATAAACCTATTCAAGTGTTTGCCACATATTCTGAGCATTACAGAAAATAGTTTAAGCCTGCAATCATGAAATGATAAGCCTGTTTCTTAGAACGAGTCACTGGAATCGGCCTGTAAATTGAAGCTACAAGCTACTGAATGTACAAGCTACTGAAAAGACAGACTTCTCAAGCAGGCATGGCAGAAACCCATAACCACACAGCATGAATGAAAATGCTCAGAGACACTTTACTAGCCAATTTCCATAACCAGAACCTTAATTGAGATGATGATGATAATTTGCACTTCTGTAGCAGAACGTTCACCTCTGCTACACCACTTCTACCTTCTTGCTGGAGTTAGCGTTCTCAAACTATTATATTAATACAACATAAAAATGCCGAAAGTATGGGCCACATTCTCAGTTGGTGTAAGCTGACTTCAGTGGGGCTCTATTGTTTTACACCCATTGAGGATGTGATTCTAAATACACGCTAAAGAAAAAAGGGGACTAACCCATTTTATGTGCACATTATCTTTTCCTTGTCCTTCCCACCCCTGACATACTGGTTTTCATTCCTTCATATTCTGTGTCTCACTTAGATCGTAAGGGACCTGTCACTTTTAATTTTCTGTAAAGTGCTATGATGCTGCAGACATAAATAGTGTTATAGGTTGTATTAACCTTGTTGTTACGGGTGGGTGTAACTCCTACCTTACATTCAGGATAAATGTAAATAAGTGGCTGAAACAATAGCAGTAGCATACAAAACACAGACATGAAAAAACTTGAGTAGAAGCTGAATGATTTGGCCCAAGGGGTGTCATATGCAGGGTCTGGTTGAGATCCCCTGGGGCCCTCTTCCACTCAGTTCCCCAAAACTCAGTTCAACTTCGGAATTTGTCAGTCCGGTATCTTTGTTTGGCAGACACTAATAGTACCCTAAGCTGACCAGGCTCCAATCTGAGGTATGGGGGCACGAGTGCACCTGGAGTGGAGCATCCATTGGAGGACACATCTTGAAGCACTGCAGTTACTGCACAGGGTGAAAAACCTTCTCTTACATCCTGGAGAGAAACTGCATCTAGAGTGTTCTTCAGGTATCTAAAAGGGTGTCATAAGGAGGAGGGAGAAAACTTGTTCACCTTAGCCTCTAAGGATAGAACCAGAAGCAATGGGTTTAAACTGCAGCAAGGGAGGTCTAGGTTGGACATTAGGAAAAAGTTCCTAACTGTCAGGGTGGTTAAACACTGGAATAAATTGCCTAGGGAGGTTGTGGAATCTCCATCTCTGGAGATATTTAAGAATAGGTTAGATAAATGTCTATCAGGGATGGTCTAGACAGTATTTGGTCCTGCCATGCGGGCAGGGGACTGGACTCGATGACCTCTCGAGGTCCCTTCCAGTCCTAGAATCTATGAATCTATGAATCATTTTTGATAGTGAAGACCAAAGTATATTGTCTCCTGAAACTACTGTGAACTCAGTTTAATAGCTTATTAGATACTTTAAACTGTTTATGTCTGGGCAAAATAATTTGTTTAAGGGCAAGTGGATCATGTTGGTTTTTAATAAATAACCAGACAGTTTATAATCCGGGAAAGTAAGCAATTTTAACGAAATCCTATACAATTGGGGGGGAGGGAGGGAACCATTTAAATGAGTTACTTAGAAGAAGCCATTAAAGAAGCTGTCTCAAAACAGGCCAATTAACCAATATTAAGAATCTTTTAAACCCAATTAAATCTCACTATTTCTCTGTTTACCTATGTTTAGTCCCTGTCTCCTGTCCAGCAATATATGGGTTAACCTTCTGGAGATCAATAGTTGGCAATTTAAGTTACAACAGTATTTTCTATCCCAATAAAATCATTACAAGAGTATAAACCTAATCCGTTGGGAGTGTTTTAGCTAACATCCTCTCACTAATTCTTGTTGAAGTTTTGGGGAGGTTTTCCTTGAGCTGGTTTCTTATTTATCTGTGGCAACTTGCTTATAAGAGATGGATAGGACAAGTTGTGAAGTGCTTACTGTCTAAGCTGAGTATCTGAGGGTGTGTGTATGTATGCGGGATGCTCACATTAGAGTAATTTATAACCTTCTCCTTCCTATTTTCATGAAATGGTAGGAAAACATACTTCTTTCAGGCTTGTTTAGAGTCAAGTCGATTGCTTTCTCTCTTTTGCTGGCTCCATGACTTCATGGGTAGTCTTTAGGAGCATCTTCGTCTGTAATTTATTAATGATATGCAACATTTCTTGATTTGCCGTTGTTCTTCTTGTGGCAGGAAAACATCAGATAACTTTTGAAGCTCGTTTTAACTTTGTTTTTATTCAGTCTATTCTCTGAGATATTCTTTCAGATTTATTAGAGTTTGATAGGAAATAAAAATCTGTTTTGAAAAAGTCCAAGTACTTCTATTCCTCCTGCAAATACTATGTCGTCTTAAAAGTTTTTCGTTCTCAAAACTGACTTTCAAAATTCAATAACTTTTAGAAAGGCTTTAGCATAATTTGTTGATTCTACACAATAACTTTCAGAACAATCAGAGGGGTAGCCGTGTTAGTCTGAATCTGTAAAAAGCAACAGAGGGTCCTGTGGCACCTTTAGACTTCTGTTAGTCTTAAAGGTGCCAAAGGACCCTCTGTTGCTTTTTTCAGAACAATGTTTTTCTTGTCTTCCTGAATTGGGTGAGGGTTTTCTTGTGCACTGCCTGTAATTAATTAACCCTCAATTAATATAAATATTGTATACTTAAATTGCCCCTTACACTTGTCTAGTAAGAGAATTAGGTTCCTTGTTGGTACATAAAGAATTTTACCATTTACATAGCAATGATATTAGGAACTTTGCATTTAGCTAACATATTTGCAAGTATGCATTTCACAAAGATGGTTTGTCATTTCAGTATTTAAGAAATAAACAGAAGTTTCCATTTTAACTATATGTTTCCTCTCAAGTTTAAGAATATAAGCGGGTTTTCTTGCAAGAGGGTGAGGTTGGTAGGCCCCACTTTACCTAGGCTTATCACATTGATAATACACCCTACATTTCCTTCAAAATCAGGCCTCTTCCTTAAAACATGAATGTTTTACATGGATTGTAACTCTTAATATTTGCTTGTCCTAGAGAGATAGAAGCAGACACATTCTGGAATTTCTTTGATTGGCTTTAATATATTATAACTAATTAGGGCTGTCAAGCGATTAAAAATAATTAAGCATGATTAATTGCGTGAATAAAAAAATATTCGTGATTAATCATGCTGTTAAACAATAATAGAATACCATTTATTTAAATATTTTTGATGTTTTCTACATTTTCTACAATGTCAAAATTTAGAGCCTACAAGTCCAATCAGTCCTACTTTTTGTTCATCCAATCACTCAGTCAAAAAAGTTTGTTTACATTTGCAGGAGATAATGCTGCCTGCTTCTTGTTTACAATGTCATCTGAAAGTGAGAACAGGCATTTTCATGGCACTGTTATAGCCGGCGCTGCAAGATGTTTACATGCCAGATGCGTTAAATATTATGTCCCTTGATTCTTCAACTACCATTCCAGAGGACATGCGTCCATGCTGATGACGGATTCTGTTCGTTAATAACCAAAGCAGTGTGGACCTTATGCATGTTCATTTTCATTATCTGAATCAGATGCCACTTGCAGAAGGTTGATTTGCTTAATGGTGGTTAGGGTTCTGTAGTTTCCACATCGGAGTTGTGCTCTTTTAAGACTTCTGAAAGCATGCTCCACACCTCATCCATCTCAGATTTTGGAAGGCACTTCAGATTCTTAAACCTTGGGTTGAGTGCTGTAGTGCAGTTATGTAACAAAAAAAATCTACATGTCGTTGCTTCCGAGAGCTGCTTGAGGCAAGCACTGCCGTGAGCCAACTCCCCTGCGCCCCAACCCTCTGCCCCAGCCCTGATCCCCCTCCCAACCCCCGAACCCTCAGTCCCAGCCAGGAGCACCCTCCTACACCCCAAACCCCTCATACCCAGCCCCACCCCAGAGCCCACACCCCCAGCCAGAACCCTCATCCCCTCATGCACCCCAACCCCAATTTCGTGAGCATTCATGGCCCACCATACAATTTCTATACCCAGATGTGGCCTTCGGCCAAAAAGTTTGCCCACCCCTGAGCTAGAACTTTGAAATGCAAACCTGTATTGTTAGAAAAATACAGGTGATACTAACTGTATATGTTTACTTATAACTTGTTAGATGTTAGCCATGTCTATTACTATAGCTATTGATTCAGAGATCAAAAGGGAATACTAACATTTAGCTGAATCTTGGGTGAAATAATTGTCTACATGACTCTTTAAAGTCTATGGTAAACTGTATATGACCTGCTTAATAGATAAATTACCTTATGTTGATCCATGTAGTTAATTACCAGTGATGTTTGGGAAACAGAAAGTTACATCAAAAGCCTATTGTTCACCCAGGACTGTATAGTCAAGAAGCTACTAGAAAACTGTATAAAAGACTCGTGGGACCTGATCCTTTCATCTCAGATCTGCTTGATGCTTCATGCAGGGGAAACTTGAGTCATAAGACTGAAATCTCCCATCTGGATGACCCTGAATATGAACATTTGACTATAACCTATGGACTAATTCTGAAAGAACTTTTTGCAACTACAAAGCTCACCAGCACTGCTATGAAATCTGATCTCAGCACAGTACTCCTGTCTGTATGTATAATGATCTTTTAACCAATACTCTCTCTTTTCTTTTTTAATAAATTCTAGTTTAGTTAATGAGAATTGGCTGCAAGCATGTATTTGGGTAAGATTGGAAATATTCATTAACCTGGGAGGTAGTGTGTCCAATCCTTTGGGATTGGTAGACATTTCTTATGTGAATAAGATTTTCAATAATCCTCATCATATTTGACTTGGGTGTCTGGGTGGAAGCCTATGGCTGGGTTGCTTTAAGGGAACTGTGTTTTGGCTTCTGGGTAACCAGTAAGGTACTATAGAAGCTGTTTGAGGCTAGCTTGGTGGATCTAAGTACTAGAATGACCACCAGCTCTGGGGATTGTCTGCCCCGTTCTTTACAGTTTGCCCTAATTAAGTAACTTCAGTGTGGCTCCCCTGGGACCCCGGTCACAGAAACACTTTGGAGACGAGGCTTAGAATTCAAAGTGACCTTGAGAAATTGAAGAATTGGTCAGAAATCAACAAGGTGAAATTCAGTTAAGATGAGTGCAAAATACTACACTTGAAGGAAAACTCAAATGCACAAATGCAAAATGGGGAATAACTGGCTATGCAGTAGAACAGCTGAAAAGGAGCTGAGGGTTACAGTGGATCACAGATTGAATCTGACCCAACAATGTGATGCAATAGCAAAAAAGGCAAATATCATTTTGGGGTGTTGTGACACGTCCCTGGTATACCCAGGGCCATGAGGCACCTTACTACCACTTGCTGATAATGTGAGGAAGCCTTGTCTGTGCCTGCCATTGGTCAACTCCCCAACTCCATTAGCCAGGGGCAACACAAGCACTCCTCTGTAGGCCTTGCAGGCTCCACTGTCTCTCTACAGGTTAGTGATTGGCAAACTCCAACCCTCAAGCCCACCAAGTGTCTCCATGAAGTGTCCGTCCCCTGGTCTACTGCACACTTGCTGTATTCACAGATTTGTTGCTTCCAAAGAAGCTGTACACCCCAATTCTCCAGTTTTATCTCAGATCATTGCTGTGCTTAACACACAGCACTTAGACATGTTTATAGTGAAAACAAGTATAATTTTATTTACAAAAGCATGGCGATTCAAGTAGTAGCAAGTAGAAGTATTGGAAACAAATGGATACCTACAGAAATTTAGGGCTGGAAGGGACCTTGAGGAGTCATCAAGTCTAGCCCCCTACACTGAGACAAGACAGAGTAAAACTAAACCAACCCGGATGGGTGTTTGACCAACCTGATCTTAAAGCCTCCAATGATGGGGAATTTCACAACCTCTCTTGGAACCCTATTCCAGTGTTTAACTATTCTTATGGTTAGGAAGTTTTTCCTAATATCTAACCTAAATCACCCTTGCTGCAGATTAAATCCATTATACCTTGTCCCACCTTCACTGTGCATGGAGAACAATTGTTCAGAGTTCCCTTTATAGCAGTCTTAACATATCTGAAGACTGTAATCAGTTTTCTTTTCTCAAGTCTAAACATGCCCAATTTTTTAATCTTTCCTCATAAGTCAGGTTGTCTAAATCTTTTTGTTGTTGTTGTTCTCATCCAGTTTATCCACATCATTCCTAAAGTTTGGTGCCCAGAATTGAGCACAGTACTCCAGATGAGGCCTCACCAGGTATTACATACAATACTCCTCTTAACACACCCCAGAATGGTATTAGCCTCTTTCACAACTGCATCACATTGACTCATATTCACGTTGTGGTCCACTACAACCCCCAGTTCCTTTTCAGCAGTACTATTACCTAGCCAGTTATTCCCCATTTTGTAGTTGTGCATTTGATTTTTTCCTTCCTAATTGAAGAACTTTGCACTTGCCTTTATTAAATCTAATCATAACACACAGTCTAGAGCTTGGATTTCATTAACAAGATACTCTCATTTCTTGAAGAGTGCTGATCACCCAAAATCCTTGCAGCACATTTCAGCCAGGCTGGCTGTGACTCTCCTTTCATGAGACAAGCACTCTCGTGGTTGGTCTCATTGGTGAAGGATTTAGTGTGTCCCTTTGCACTCCAAGATATACCAGACCAATTATTTGTCTTTATTCATAAACACGACATGCCCCTGCTGTTAGTTCCTTCACATAGATTTCCCCTCTTGTAGATTTTGCAATCTCTTAAAGCAGACATTCAGTGTTAGGCATACAATACACAAATGGCCAAACAGGGAGATAGGTGTCTATTACACTTGTCTGAAAGGAACATTTCTGAGGTATGGCACCTCCTGGTGACCTGCCTTAACTCCAAGACCTTAAGAATATAATTTTCAGTATAGATACAGAACTCCTTAAATGTTACTTGTACATACATTTTGCAATGATTATGACAATCCAGGGGCTACTGACTCTTGGTAGAGACCTTACATACCACCATTTGGTGAACTATTTTATACAGTTATCTGACCCAGGGGATTTCTGTAAAACCCTATATAAGACCCTGTGTCCTCAGCCAGTTGTAATCAAGGGGTCCTTGGGTTACAGGTATATTAATAGAAGTGTCATATGTAAGAGACGGCACCAGTGAGGCCTCACCTGGACTATTGTGTCTAGTTTTGGGCACTACACTTTAAGAAAAATATGGACAAATTGGAGAGAGTCCAAAGGAGAGCAACAAAAATGATAAAAGGTTTAAAAAGCATGACCTATGGGGAAAGCTTTAAAAAAAAACTTGGCATGTTTAGTCTTGAGGAAAGAAGACTGAGGGGTGCCAGATCTCATATCAGTCTTGAAATATGTTAAGGGCTGTTACAAAGAGGTCATTAATTGTTCTCCGTGCCCATTGAAGATAGGACAAGAATAATCAGCTTAATGTGAAGCAAGGGAGATTTAGATTAGATGTTAGGAAAATTTTCTGACCATAAGGATAATTAATTACTGGAATAGGCTACCAAAGGAGGTTGTGTAATCCCTGTCACTGGAGGTGTTGAAGAACAGGTTGGAGAAACATCTGTCAGGGATGGTCTAGGTATACTTAGGGCTTGTTTTCACTACCTGCAGCGGGTGTCGATTTAGCAGGTCTAGTGAAGACCCACTAAATCGATGGCAGAGCGCTCTTCAGTCAACTCTGGTACTCCAGCCCCCCGAGAAGAGTAAGGTAAGTCGACTGAAAAGCGTCTCCCATCGATGTAGCGCAGTGAGGACACTGGGGTAAGTCAACCTAAGCTACGTTGACTCCAGTTATGTTGTTCATGTAGCTGGAATAGCGTAACTTAGGTCAATATACCCCGGTAGTGAAGACAAGCCCTCAGTCCTGTCTCAGTATGGAGGGCTGGACTAGATAACATCTCCAGGTCATTTCCTGTCCTACGGCTCTATGAGCTTGCATGGAACTGTTTTTGTTTAGGGCACTTGATATATTTTGGGATTGGGAATTAGGGCCTCAAGTCATGAAAGCAATTAAGCACATGCTTAATTTTAACCACATGTTTTAAGATCCACTGACATCAATGGGACTTAAGCACATGCTTAAAGCTGAGCTTTTGCTTAAATGGTTTGCCTAAGCAGGGGTAAGAAGGCCAAGGTGCCACAAGTACTCCTGTTCTTTTTGTGGATACAGACTAACACGGCTGCTACTCTGAAACGAGTAAAAATATATGAATTCTTAGAACTTACACTATCTAGTCTGTTGCATTTCAAAACACTTTACAAATATTAATTAACCCTTATCCTACAGGAATGTTGTGATGACTCCTGTACAAGTGTTGTTCCCGTTTTTCAGAAGGGGAAGCAGAGACCAAGGATAAGACCAAATTGTTTAAACTTGGGTGCTAAAAGCTAGGCACCTAAATCCATGTTGAGACATCAAAGTAAAGATCATTTAATTTTCAGAGGGGCTGAGGACACACACCTCTGATGTGAACTGAAGATACTCCGTACCTCTAAAATTCAGGCCATTTCTTTAGGTCCTTAAATAAGGATTTAAGTACCAAACACTTGGTACGCAAGTTTGAACAATTGCCTTACCTAACTTTCTTTAAACCACACAGAAAGTCAGTGGTGGAGCCAGAACTCTCCCTGTTGTCCAACTCCTGGTCCTGAGCTCTTGCTACAGTGTCTCCAATAGTGAGTTTCCAAAAGAAAATGTGAAAACAAGAATAGTCTCAGGGTGAAAAATGCTGTCTGGAGCACATGACATGTTTCAGTAATCACAGCTATCATACAGACTGTCAGACGTGTTATACCTAGGGATAAAAACATGACCATTCCTGCCAATGCGGATTGACCATCACTAAGTTGTCACATCCAGAACTATCAAAAATCATGGCAGCCCATAGTAACCAACAACTACAGGTATTGGATTTGGTCTGGAGGCATGGGAGAGGAAGTTGTAACTCTGGCCACCTGGATTGCTAATAAACATGTTTTGTTGTCAATCCAGTAATGACTCCAGTGAGACTAAATGATTTAATGATGTCCACCTGCAAGTATTGATTTAGTTTTCACTTAACAATAAGGCTATTTCAGCTCCTACAGAAGCTTTTAAAACTGAAACATGGTCCTGAAACCAACAGGGAGTGAATGTAAGTGATTGTAAACTGGCAAACAACTACTTACTAGTATTTGAACTAACATTCAACTATTCAGCAAAAAGAACGAGGAGTACTTGTGGCACCTTAGAGACTCACAAATTTATTTGGGCATAAGCTTTTGTGGGCTAAAACCCACTTCATCGGATGCATGCAGTGGAAAATACAATAGGAAGATATATATACACAGAGAACACGAAAAAATGGGTGTTGCCATGCCACCTCTAACGAGACTAATCAATTAAGGTGGGCTATTATCAGCAGGAGAAAAAAAAAACTTTTGTAGTGATAATCAGGATGGACCATTTCCAACAATTGACAAGAAGGTGTGAGTAACAGTAGGGGAAAAATTAGCCTGGGGAAATAGTTTTGACTTTGTGTAATGACCCATCTACTTCCAGTCTTTATTCCAGCCTAATTTAATGGTGTCCAGTTTGCAAATTAATTCCAATTCTGCAGTTTCTCATTGGAGACTGTTTTTGACGGTTTTTTTTGTTGGAGAATTGCGACTTTTAGGTCTGTAATTAAGTGACCGGGGAGGTTGAAGTGTTCTCCGACTGGTTTCTGAATGTTATAATTCTTGACGTCTGATTTGTGTCCATTTATTCTTTTGTGGAGAGATTGTCCGGTTCGGCTATTCATTCGCTTTCGAGTTGGAAACCATAGCTCAGCCGGAGAAGTAGACCACTGAGTGTTACTTTTTCGGTTTTAATGTAATTTTGTCTAATCTTGAACACAATACTTGAGAAAATTTTCTCAGATTTGAACAAATTGCCTTTCAGACAGCCTGGATAATCCAGGACAGGGGGAAAAAATGACCAGATGTTCCCGTCTTTCCCAGAGGGGCATAGTGGTCTAAGCATCAGGTCTGAAATAACCAAACTCCTAGAAAGCACCAGTACAAATCCCTGTAGAGTCAACCCAGCCTTTCATCATTCGGAGGCAGATAAAGCAGACTTGTTTCAGAGGCTGGGAAAAGGATGGTCTAATGAATTAGACATGGGTATAGTAAGCCACCTGGGGGAAGTAAGTGAGATGGAAATTTAATTTGCACACCAGTGTTATTCATTGCTCATGTAAGTGATCTAAATCCTTTCAGCTGGAATTGGGGCAGAGGTGCTCAGGCACCATAATGATGTGTGGTATAAATGCCTAGAAACACAAGAAAGAGGGCTTAGTTTATGCAAACATCCTTCCTACCAGTATTGCTCATTCAGAAGGGGTGTAAGGACAGCCAACCCTACCATAAACTAGTCCCCAACCCTGGCTTAAGTTTGACCGAATGCTGCCTTCCAGTATCTGTGTCTGTCCCAAATCAGTCACCTAGAATTTGCATCAGGCTCTGTAAGAGCACTGGTCTCTCAACAGTTATTACAGCATCATGAAAGCTTACCAAAGAGGTTTCTTAAAACAAGCTGGTAACATACCCAGTGACACACACCCACTGCAGCAGGCAGAGGGTGACCTCCAGATGTCCACTGTGGTGACCAATGGCTTGTCTGTCCTTAAAATGCCACAGTGGCACTGCTGTGGCACTTCAGTGAAGACATTACCTATGCCGATGGGAGTGTAGTTAGTCCACTTCCCTGAGAAGTGGTAGCTATGTTATGGGAGAAGTCTCCTGTCAACCTAGCACTGTCCACACTGGGAGCTAGGTCAGTTTAACTGTGTCACTCAAGGGTGTGGATTTTTCGCACCTCTGAGCGATGTAGTTATGCGGACCTAACTTCCTAGTGTAGACCAGGCCCAAGTCTTGGCTGTCTAAACTCCTTTTTGCTCCCACCATTGGCACAATAAGGGCCCTGATCCTGCCCCACTGAATTAAAAGGGAACGTTGCCCCTGACTTCCATAGGAGCAGGATCAAGACTTAAGTAAGTGTCTGTGGTCACCAGCTAAACTATGCACATGTGGCTTCAGGAAGAAAACCCTTGAACATAGGGCTAAGCACATAGGCTACTAATACTTGCACTAATAGAGGACTTTAAATAGTAACAGCAGTAAAGCTTTTATTCTTCTGGTAGGCCAGACATTAGAGGGCAACATGATCACACTAATTTGATCAGATTACACTACTCACTTAGATTGGATATCAAAGAACTGGATTTAATGTGCCATAAATCCGTGTCCGGAGCCACAGGAATTATGATGTGAACAAGTGCAACTGTGCATCAAAATGAGTAGTTGTGCTGAGCAAATGGGTCTTGGGGCCCTGTGAGCCCACATACATGAATGCTGAGGCCATCAAAGATCTGGTAGTGAAGGATTTCTATCATGTGAACTATAAAATAAAATCAACATGATCTAATGCAAGTCTCTTCTATCTCTAATGCATAGGAGCTCATGGACACTTCCTTCAAAAAATCTGTAAAATGTAACTTTAGTTAGAGTAAATACTTTTCACATAGTTCAACATTAGCTGTATTGAAATTCTCTTACATCTGCCATTCACTGAAGACCCTGATTCAGCAGAGTAGCTAAACTCACACTTCATTTTAATCATCTGAATAATCCTTTTTAAGTCATTGTAAAACCAATGGGACTACTCCTATGCTTAGCATTTAGCATACGCCTACATACATTAACAAAAAGGGATGGGATTGCTCATGCACTCAGGAGTTTTGCTGAATTGTCAGAAGAACTCTCGGAACAAAATTCACAGCTATACCTTGACCCAAAATCTATAAATGTTTGCTCATTTGAAGTGTGGGACGAGCAGGAGAAAGAGTCTTTACACTAGGATTTATGGGGACACAGGATTTGCCATATGATATTAGACCATAGGCCCATCAAGTTCAGTATCCTGCTTCTGACACCATTAATCCAACAAGCCCAATTCTGCCACAGAGGAAGTTTCAGAGAAAGGTGAAACCACAAACTCTTGTCTCCTCCCAAATATGTACTCTGGAAATTATGCAGTGTAAAATAGCTGCCTGTCCTATTGAAGCAGTCAGTTTACCCCCTGCAGCATCAGGTCTGATTATTCTTAGCTTATCTTATCTAACAAGTCAGCTAATTAGTACATTAATTAGTTAATGTTTGTACAGGGCTTTGAAAAGATAAAATGCTCTGTGAAAGATTATTATTTTGAGTTGACCAGATTCTGCTCTTACTTATGCTGGAGTAACCCTGTAGTAATTCTGTGTAAATCAATGTAGCTGCTTCAGATTTACAACAGTGTCACTGTGGGCAGAATATGGGCAAAGAACGAGTGAATGTCATTAATTGCCATAAAAAATGTCTAGCCCTTTTAAAAATGCAGCCATTATATCTGACTCCAGCTATAATAGATGAACTCCTGTGACAATACGTTCCACTGGCTGGCTCTCTGCAGAGTTTTGTTTTGTTTGTTCTGTATTAACCAGCCATTAATATAATTGTGGGAGTGTGACCTCTTCTTATATTACAAGACAGGGTGATAAGAAATCAGAGAGTTTAAGGCCAGAAGGGACTACCAGATTATCTAGTCTGACCTCCTGTCTATCACAGACTAGCAACAACACCCAGCATCTGCACATTAAACCCAACAGCCAAAATGAGACCAGGAGAATACCAAAGGATGGGGTAAATTCTCCATCACTCGGAGTCCTTAAGTCAAGATGGGAGGACTTTCTAAAAGAGATGCTCTCGTTCAACCATGAGCTGTTTGGGTAGATGCAGGAATCAGCTGGTGGAATCTATGGCCTGTATTATGCAAGGGATCAGACACGTGATTATACTGGTTTCTTCTGAGTTTAAAATCTGAGGGATTTACCATCTTTCACTATATTCTTCCTAAACCTGAATACTTTCAGTCCTCTTTACCTTTCCCGTTCCTCCCTCCTCCTTCTATATATACCCTGCCATAACGTCAATCATATTCATTTCCCTTCCCTGGGCCTTTTCAGTCTCAACTATCAGTAGGGGCTTCTACATGGCAGTCAGGCAGCTTCCCAGAGCTTCTCAGGATGACCTCTCAGGCCTTGTTTTTAAGAGTAATTGGCATGTTCCGTTAGTTGTCAGAATAACAGTAAGACTTTTTCCTCTTTATTATTATGTATTTTATTTGTTTGATTTGATTTTGTGATATTTACCACATTTCTGCATGTATCGATAACTGGTATGCCAGGAATATCAAACCGCTGCAACAAACACATTTGCACATTCTGGTTCTCTATTAATGCTAATCACTAGAAACTGTTGCACCTTTAACAAAGAAGCGCTAGGACCTATGATCACCCCTCCAAAAAGGAGAAGATCATATTGTAACTAAAGCTTTATCCTCACAAAACATGAAATATATTGATATCTGTAACATGAGATTGGGGCCCCATTATATTATGTGGCAAGAGCTGCACTGGTGAGTTCCAAGTCCCAGCTTTCATATTGCAATGCAGGGCTTTGTGAATGCTGACCAGACAGATCTGCAAGCTGCATCTGAAATCAGGCTATAGTTTCTGTGGAGTTACAATTACGCACAAACATTCCTTGTATTAATGTGAAGAACAACACAGGCACTGTACAAACACATAGGTAGAGGCAGTTCCCTTAGGTGCCGTAACTAGAGGTGCTGGGGGTGCTGCTGCACTCCCTGGCTTGAAGTGGTTTCCATCCTATTCAGGATTTCCAGTTTGGTTCAATGGCTCTCAGCACCCCCACTATAAACATGGTTCCAGCACCCTTGACAGTTCCTGTCCTGAGGAGCTTACAGTCAAAAGCCCAAGTCAACAAAGCACTTAAGTACATGCTTGATTATGAGCACTATTAAAATTAAGCACATGCTTTCCTAAATCAGTGCCCAGCATCCTCCTTCTGTAACTTTGCGGCTGGTGGATGGACTGCTGCAACTGTTCAGAGTCCCGGGGACTTAAATGTGGAGTCAGTGGGGTTCAATGTAGGTCTGTCCACACACGCGAATTGCAGATGCAGAGCCTCAGTAAACAAGACCGACAGAGCCCGGGAGAAAGAAACATGACACACAGAGTGAGTGCTATGATGGTTCACAAAGGTCACGTTGTTGCCATAACCTTTAAATGTTTGTCTCTTTTGGGTTTGCTTCCGTTTGTGTTGTGCCTTTCTATACAAAAACGGATTTGAACCAGTGAGTAATGTGGTGAGGGAGAAAGACAAGAGGAGATGGATTAACCAGAACAAGGGACTGGGAAAGACAAAAGAGAGGGAAGAGAAGAGGAAAGGGGCAGAGAGGGCTGGGCTAGTGAGACTGATAGGGAAGGACAGAGTTAATGGTGGAGTTGCAGTGGAACCTTGCACCTTTGGCATGATCCAGGCAAGAAGCCAGTGTCATCCTAGGGAACCACACAGGGTATCTCATCCGACAACGAGAATTGGTCAAAAACCAGGAAAAAAATGTTGGAAGTGTTTTCCTGTCATCTGTTAATATTTAAAACGGCAACATTAAAAATTTCCTTGCACTCCAACCAGCTTTATAGTTAGTGTGTATGTGTGTGTGTAATCCTCCCTCTCCTCCCATATTTTTCCCTTGAAATATAAAATTTGGATAATATTTTTCATTTACATTTTGACATTAGAAAATATTGACTAGCTCATCTGAAAGTGACAGGACTTCAGGGATCGCTGAAGGGATGGTGGAGCGATTAGGAGCCAGGGGGAGAACCTTGATGGAAGCAGGAGTGCGAATATAACCCACTGGTCAGTGTGTGTTATAGCTCAGGCTTCCAGCTGTGGAGATTCTCTGGTTCCATCCTGTGTGTGTCAGCCAAGAGGATGGTCATCACACACAGGCCTGGGAAAGCGAGCTAAGTGAAACCGCCATTGAGAAAACCCTCTGACCAGAAGTAATGGGATGTCAGGACCTGAAAGAACTGGACGAGAGATTAGAGGGAGCGCAGGCAGTTGTTAGTAGGTGAGGAAAAAAGAGAGATTGGCTTCAATGGAAAAAAACAGAATTGCATTGAATCTTAGTTTGACTTACCCAATTTTCTAATTATGTTTAAATGACATTTAAGCGAAGTGTAGTGAAATTAGATGTTCTGATCTACAGCATAGCTGGATGAATTCATGAAGGTGCATAAAATATTACTGGGAACAAATGAGAGGGGAGTGGTAATTCTGGAGAAAAAAATTACTTAAGAAGAAGGTAATTGCACATAATCCTAAAGTGTATAATGGAGTATTACATATGCTTTATTGGAATGTAAAAATGGGTGAAAGGAACCTTTGTGTTCTTAGAGGTCTGTTCAGGTAAAAGAAATTCGAATTCAGAAAAGTGCAGTAAAGTGTTTCTATGTGCATGCTGCAATTGTCGAACTAAGAAGGTCTAGTGAGCATTGAATAATGTCATGGAGGTCAAAAAAGGAAAAGGCCGACTTAGGTTTACTTAGGTATGTCGGCACTACCATGACGGTACGATTGTAGCATCAGTAGGCATATCTGTGCTAGCTTTAATCTAGCTAGCATGGGTAACACTAGTAATGGACACGTGGCAGCATGGGCTAGCAACCTGCATACAGACTCAGGGGGCCCACGGGGCTTGTACTCTGGTAACTAGCCTTCATGTTGCCATGTCAGTACTACTATTGTTACCTGTGCTAGCTAGGTTAAACCAGCACAGATAAGCCTACCTGTGCTACAGTCACACCTTCACTTGCAGTGTAGACATGCATGCCCTAAATCCATCCATGCTCCCCAGAAGCTGATGCAGGGCTGATTTCTAATCTCCAAGGCTTTGCCTTCTGCTGTTTTTAGGACCCAGTCTTGAGTTGAGGGCATGCAGCACATCTCAGGATTGGACCCTTAAGCACTCAGTTGCCTGGTGAGACTATTCTATAATCTAAGAAGAAGGAAAGCTTCCCTAATCTAAAGTATTTCGGAGCACCCGTAACTCCCACTGATTTCAGTCACTGGTTGCATGTAGCTGGCCAGGCACAACAGAGTGCTCCTCTTACTACTTATTCAACCTCAAGTGTGTGGTTTGCAAAATGAAAGGACTCACATTCACTAATATGTTTGTGCCATATGCTCCTTGCTTTAGGTCAGATTCACTAAAGAGAGATCATAGAATATCAGGGTTGGAAGGGACCTCAGGAGGTCATCTAGTCCAACCCCCTGCGGGCCAATCCCCAGACAGATTTTTACCCCAGTTCCCTAAGTGGCCCCTTCAAGGATTGAACTCACAACCCTGGGTTTAGCAGGCCAATGCTCAAACCACTGAGCTATCCCCCCACTCTTGTAGGGCAGCTGAGTATTTAGAGGGTCTTCATGTCAGCATGCAATGTCCCACTAGCAATCCAGAGAGCCAGAAATTTGATCTTTACATTATACTTGCTTCCTGAAAGCTAGAACATATTTGTTTCTATTGAGGTTGGTCTTTCAGGCATGCACCAGCCTTCCATCCCTCAGGATCTGTGTTCAGTCTGAAAACAGAGATGCATTTGGTGGTGAAAACCTGTTCATCCATTTGTGCAGCTCATAAACCTTCAACACACAGCACAATTGGCAATCGGTTTTCAAAGAGGCTCAAGGCAAAAATAAGAGAGATTTCATGTCAGGAGACAGCACAGCGCTTGTCTATTTTGTGCTTTGCTCACATCAGTTCTGTTAATTTTCCACTAAAATTCACTCACAATTTGAACAAGGTATTCAAGTGCCATATAATTCTATTCAGGAGCTTTGGAAAGAAGGGTCGATTCCATTATTCTATCTTTACTTAGTCTTGATATTTATTTTTGTAGGCAACTCAGCATGACTTATTATGTGTCCACTGTTAGAACAAATCCAAAATTAAAATCCCAAACCAACATATTAAATCTCCAGCTCCTTACACAAAAATATTTGAACTCTCACTAATATTCTGAAATAGTTTATGCTGTAATTTATTGGCAACACTTTTAAAATGATACTTACTTCAATACTCACCATCATATTTACTCTTTTAGCTTAAGAAGAATTGATCCACGTTTCAGATTGCCTTTGTATACATAGGAAAATGTACCTCCGTGAGCCCTGACTGAGAGACAGTCTTTGGGCTTCATAGAATCTACTAATAACATTTGATTAAGCCACATATTCAGGGCCAGATGGTGATATCCTTACTTACACTAACTAGTACTTTATTCCAACAAATAGCTTCATTGGCTTCAGTAGACTACTTATCCGATAAGGTACTATTCAGCACCCTCTAGTCATAAAAAGAAGAACAGGAGTACTTGTGGCACCTTAGAGACTAACAAATTTATTAGAGCATAAGCTTTCGTGGACTACAGCCCACTTCTTCGGCTGTAGTCCATGAAAGCTTATGCTCTAATAAATTTGTTAGTCTCTAAGGTGCCACAAGTACTCCTGTTCTTTTTGCGGATACAGACTAACACGGCTGTTACTCTGAAACTTGACTCTAGTCATAAAGAGGCCCATTGGCTATCTAATGCAAAAGACTTGTTTCTGTTTAAAACTGGAGGATTGGGTTTGAACTAGCCATTCCACTGCATTCAAACATCAAATCAAAGCAGCTTCAAGGGTAGAACTTTTATCTTGGTCCAGAAAACTCAATTTCACTTTATAATGTTTCATGCATTTGGAGCATATGCCCACAAAAAGGTTAATTTAGGAACGGCAGCTTCCAGGAGCTGTTGGAAACATTCACATCATGAAGATGTGATCCGCCAATGAGAGTTTAGTCTAAGCACGTAGTGCTTCTCATGAGTGTGAATATCTTCCTGGAGGGTTTTGGGAAGGGGAGTCTTTAAAAAAATCCACTAGAAATGTACAGCACGGCAATCTATTCTTATTAATCACAGCAGTTGGTCTTCTGGGGAATTAATTAGTGTGGGAACAGACACAAAAATTAATGCAGCTATCTCACAATGCGTAGCAGTTATTACAAATAGAAGGGACCGTAGGCAGAGACAGCAGGAAAGGTTGGTCAGAGACCTCCTCTGTGCATACATGGTAGTCCAGCTAGTCGACTCTTCTACCACCCAGAAGAAATTAGTCACTTTGAGAGCTATGTTGAACACATTGGGCGTAATTTTCAAATGTAGGCAAGAGCGAAAGCTCATAGGGCTAATGAGAGGAAAGAGACAGCAAAGATTAAGAAAGAAACAGATGACAGAAGTATGAGCAGAAAAAACAAAAGAGGAAAGATACAAAGAGTCAGTCAGTTGCAGCGTATAGGACTGGAAGGGTCCTCCTGTGTCACTGAGCCCAGTCCCCTGCTACCACAGGCAACCCCTTCATGTATTCCCATTCATAAACTTATCAAATTCCATCTTAAAACTAGTTAGGTTGTAGGCCCCCACATGCCTATTGGAAGGCTGTTCCAGAATCTCCATCCTGCCAGAAACAGCACCCTCTTCTCAGTTGCAGACCAGAAACGTTGCTTCCCACAAAGCCAATGCAGAGACCTGAAGGTTACTCTCAATGCAGTAAAACCCTTTGGAAGCTCTTTGGGACTGTTTGTGAGAGCAAGAAGTAGCAGGAACAATAGGAAAAGGCCCAAAGCATCCTAGGATATGAAAACTGGAGGAAGAGAACGGGATAGTGTCTTATCTCTCTGAATACTAAGGAGGCCTGATTCTCCACTACACTGGTGTGTTACTATAGTTGTACATCATTGTAGCTCCATTTAAGGCAATTGCATTCCATCAGTGCAGAACTGATGTAACACTGGGAAGAATCAGGGCCTAACGTTATTCCAAATTGTACTCATCTATATCGAATTTTCAAATCTTCTGTTCTCACCCATTACCAGCCTGGGATTTCCCCACCGTACAAGCAAACACTGATTTCTTTGGGCCTGATTTTTCTTTCTCACACTAGTGTAAATCAGGAGTAACTCCAGTGAACTGACTGGTATTACATCAATGTAAAACCAGGGTACGTGAGAGGAGAAACAAGCCCCTTGTAGCTGGCAAAGGCTGTCTTTCTTTGGTGCTGAACTTATTAGATACCACACAAAAAAAAACAGTAGCACCACAAGAATCACTTTAGTGCGGGACCCAATGCCACATGTCCCTTTCATAGCCATCAAACCATACCAAGTCAAATAAAAAAAAGATCTATACATTCTCCTACCTGTCTGTTTAGGTGAGGGGCCTCCAGTTTGGTTTCAGCAAGCTGTATGGGGACATGTATACTCTCGGGTTGCTTCACAGGGTAACAAGGCCTCCTGTCCAAACTCTTCCCTGAAGATAACCGATTCCAGAGCGGGGCAGTGGACTGTCTGGTTTCTACTGTAAAGAAGATCACCTGTCAGGTATCAGGGAGCCACTGGTAGTTGAAGGTGGTGGGTGTGTTGGGAGTTAGGAGGTTCGGGGACCCTGGTGTTTCAGGGTGTCCACAAACATTCAGATAATTTAGATCATCATCATTCTATTGAAACTAAGCCCAGCCTCTGGAGGTTCATTCAGAAGTAATTTAAAATAAACTGTTTCATGCAAATACAGTTGTCTTAGGTAATCAGCCTTCAGCTCCCTCCCCAACACATGCTTTTCCTGCAGCTAAAAATCTGCTTAAATGTATGTGGCGGGTCTTTGTGTTCCATTCCAGGCAAATCAAGCAGATGGCAGCCAAATAAGCAGCAAGGGGTTGCTGGGGTTTCTCCGCACCTGGTAATGTTTTCACCACTGTAGAGACCACAGTCTGACCTAAGCCATGACACACTCTACTTAAGACAAAAGAATGACTGCAGACAGAGCATGCTGGTTTACTGGTTATCTTGAATTACTCGCATGTAAGATGATATGAAATTAGAAAGTCAGAGTCCCACAGCAGAACAACATTTCCGTTAGTGTCATCTGCTGCCTTTTTCATATTTTGGCCAGAGCTACAAAGTTTGATTTGGGAACTGAGCAGGGCTGCCCAGAGGATTCAGGGGGCCTGGGGTCTTCCTGCCGCCGAATTGCCGTCGAAGACCCACGGCGGGTCTTCAGGGCACTTAGGCGGCAGGTCCCAGGGCGGAAGGACTCCCCCGCCGACGAAGAGCCGGAGCGGAAGAAGCTCCGGGGGCCCGGGCCCCATGAGAGTTTTCTGGGCTCCCCGGAGCGAGTGAAGGACCCCGCTCCAGGGGCCCCTAAAAACTCTCGTGGGGGTCCCTGCAAGGCCCGGGGCCTGGGGCAAATTGCCCCACTTGCCCCCCCTCTGGGCGGCCCTGGAACTGAGTCCAAACTTCCCTGAAGTTCAGAGAGGTTTAGATGGTGGAATGGTGGAGATCTGGCCATCATAGAGATAGGCTCACGTCATAAAGATCATGCCCATGCAAGTGACCTGGCTCTTTCGACCCCACTCTTGCTGAAATGGCTCCACTATTATTAACACCATCCACTGCTCTGCTGGCACCCGAGCCTCATGCTACCTTCCTGTGATGACACATCAAGGCACATAAGCAATATAGCAGCAGAGAATTCTGTTTGTGTCAGCTATATTAACCCATCTAGTAGCAGCACCTGCGCAAGGCCTCAGGGCCAGATTTTCAAGTTCTTAGCACTCAGAATTAGGACCAGATATTTAAAAGTGCTCAACACCCAATGTGCAACCCAAGTGCTGATTTCTTTTGAAAATCTGACCATTTGTTTGGATGCCTAACTGGGAGCTGAGCTGTCTCAGAAATCTGGCTCTAGTTGTAGGAGCTGAGCCCTTCTGAATAATACAGCCGAAATTTTTGGATTTTTGGAGCAACTTTCATCATTGTACCTCCCAACAGGCCTAGCATCCATCATAAAGTTTAATCTAGTCTGCGTGAGCCCCCTTTAAGTCCATAGCAACTGAGATTTCTTACTCTAAAGGTACTGGGGCAAATCCTCAGCGGGTGTAATTTATTATAGCTCCATTGACCCCAGTGCAGCTATGCTGATTTATACCAGCTGAAGCTCGGGCTCATTGTTGTCACTTGCAGTTTCTTTGAAAGAAGCAAGTGAACTTGGTGTATTTTGTATCCCAAAGTCCCTTATTTAGTTTTCATAAGGCCAAGGCAGTGTTATGAATAGTCCCATCCTTCTAATCCAGTGGTCCACAAACTTTTTACCTCACGTTCCCCCTTCCCGCTCCCTCCCCCAAGACGGGGCTGGGAGCAGAGCCGTGGCTCCAGGAGGGTGAGGGAAACGTGGACAGGGGTAAGAGGGCTGAGGCTGGGGCCACAGCTGTGGGCAGGTACGGGGCTGGCAACAGAGCTGGGTGGCATGCCTTCCGACCCTCCTGGGGGGATGGCCTGGGTCCCAGCTGTGCCCCTTCCAATGTTCCTCCATGCCCCTAGTGGGGTATGCCCCACATTTTGGGGACCTCTGTTCTAATCCAATAGTTTTTGTGCAGAAGTACAAACACAATTTGGCTTTTAGTTTTGCAAATTGTTCTGTACGGTGGTGGAATAGTCAAGGGGACATTTGGGAAGCTATATAATTGTATGAAAATGAGGCTGGAAAGAGGTAGACTTGTGAATCATCCACAGAAAGATTATATTGAAGTCCTGGGAATGGGAGAAGTCCCCAAGAAAGAGAGGGAAGAGGAGAGGGGGAAAAGGAAGGAGTTTTGAAGGATGCCAGCAGGTAAAGGGAGAGAGAAAAGTTATCACACAATGAAGGACTAGTCCGTAAGGTAGGAGGGGATCCAAGAGAGTATAGGGTCATGTAAGCCAAGAAAAAAGACAAAATAAGAAGGAATTTAGTGATCAACAGTGTCAAAGGCAGCAGACAGAGAAAGGAGAAAGAGAAGAGAGATATACCTCTTTGACTTGGCTAGTAGGAGGTCACCAGTGACTTTGGTTTCTGAGGAATAGATAGTGTGGAAAGTGGAAGGTGGAATGGGGAGGGTCAAGGGTAGAATGGGACATAAGGAAGTCCAGATGTAATTTTTGGTGAATTCCACAGTTTTATATTGGTTTGGAATTCATAATAATAAAATGTTAATCAATTTGTCATTTGGGAAATCTTCTGGGTCAAAGCTCCCACCCATATCCAATGCATAGAGTTTAAATATTGTAATATTGCTTGTAACAGATAAAGGACAGAGCTAGGGTGTAACAAATAGTAAATGGATTCTTTTTTGAGGCTGTTGGACACCCACAAACCCTGTGGCTCCTACCCTCCCCAGATTGCAGACTGAGAACTTCAGCATGGGCTACACAATATTACCACGCATGATCTACCTTTGTCCTGGCCTGGATTGGGTAATCATGGAATGGATTGCTAGATTAAAAAAAGACCAGTTTGGTATTGCCTTTCACCTTCCCAATAAATAGTTCAAACTAGGATCTAAGATCTGAAACCATGCCAACCACACCTCCCATGAAAAAGCTTGTGCAAAAGTTAACCCATTCAAGCCATCACTGACAAAGTTTAGTATTGCTGTGCCTGGGAGATGTTTAAGGTTGAATCTGAAGTTCCTGCCCCATCATATGAGACTTTAGACTTCCATGGGAATTTTGCACTGGTAAAGACTCCAGGATTGGAAATGTTGTGCAGGACACAAGAGTTACACCCTACTCTTCTCAGGAAGTGCTGTCCTGATCACCATCCCTTAAATGTACAGCCACCAGAAAGGGATGTGTGAATGTCAGACTGTAGGTAATGTTTCCTCTGAAGGACAACGCCTCTAACAATGTAACATCCTCCCTTGAGCTACTGCACATTGTCCATTGTAGTTCTTCTAATGGACATATCACATTCTGATGTGGGTCTCGAGCACAAGCCCTTATAATCCAGTAGTGAGAGTGCTGCCATCTGAACTAGGCTGCTAATAGTATTAGGGATCCCAGCATCTCAACTGATTGATGCATGTCATCATATAGCTGGTTCATTTGCTCTGCCCTGTTGTATTAATTTAGGTGTAATATATGGATCCAAAGAGTCAAAAGTGGACATGATTCTGTCACTGTCCAACATGGAAAAGTTTTAAGCAAGGGTTTGGTATGTAGAGACTTTAGCCTGTTCCGTCCCATGGCAAACACACCACTAGCAGTCTTTTAAATCTTTTAATAAAGATACAGAAAACGAAGGAAAGACAGTGAAAGCATTTTAACACCATTTCTTGTTCCTTTTCCTGGTAGCTCAAGAAAGTCTTTAGAAAGAGAAGGGGGGAAAAAAAAACTTATTTGACAGTCCTTTACACAGTAATAATTGTCCTTTTGGGGGATAAGAGACAATTGGAGGAGTTGTTGTTGTTAAAGTCCGATCCCGTTTTCTAGAAGACAAAACAAGACAAACACACACAAGAGGGTAGAAAAGAAAAGTAAAGGGAGGAAAGGCAGCTTCTTTTATGTTAATGCTGACTTGCAACTGGTACGGGGTTGTTTAGGCCATTGCTTTTACTTGCCTCTGTGTTCACAGGCGTACAGCAGTGTTGCAAAATATACAGTTTGGTCAGCTAAGTCACACTTCTATAAGGAGAGGGATAGGAAAAAGAAAAAAATAAGTGGAGAAGGAAAAGGATGCATGGGAGTGGGGATGACAGGGGCGGTGATACAGTTTCACGTTCCAGAGGATATTCGGCATTTAGCCAGAGCCCGGTGGTGATGTCAACTGGGTCCCTCTCTCTAGCCTGGTCTAGTCAGAACATCTCTCAGGATCAGGATGTTGAAGGTACAGGAGTGTCATGCCGCATCCCAGGGAGATAGTTGGTGGTGGTAGGGGGCAGCCATGATTCCCCTTCTTTCAGTCAGCCAGTGTTGCAGTAGCCAGTTTTCCCTCCCAAAATTTCTTTTTGAGGACCCTAAAAGGGAGTGATGGGGCAGACTAGCCCATCTTATTAGTCAATCCTCCAATTAGGCCTAATTCCTGAGACACAAATTTTGGCCCCACATTACTTTTGGTTACCAAGTGTGGTTTTAGCACAGTTCTTGAAATATAGTTGTGGGCCTTTTTGTTTGGACTAATTTATGGCATGTCTACACTACAGCGCTACATCGACACACATGCACCAATGCAACTGCGCTGCTGTAGTGCGTCTGGTGAAAACGTGCTATGCCAACGGGAGAGCGCTCTCCTGGTGGCATAATTACTCCACCTCGGCAAGAAGTGGAAGCGATGTTGGTGGGAAAGCATCTCCTGCCGACATAGCGCTAGTGTGGACCGTGCAAAAGTTAGATTGACTTAAGCACTAGTATAGACCTGTCCCTAGTCTTTTTGTTTTCTTTTTGCACCTTTTCCCATCAACATTTATTATTACATGTGATTGGAGCATTTTCTAAACTTTTATTCACTTTTTTACAATTGAGCTTACAATTAGGGTAAGTTTCTAGGCTCAATTACTACAACATCCCTTTTTCCTTAGTGTGTGAAAGGACAGAACCATGAGCAATACCAGTAGAAGGAGGGCAGAATAGCTCAGTGAGTTGAGCATTGGCCTGATAAAACCCAGGGTTGTGAGTTCAATCCTTGAGGAGGCCATTTAAGGATCTGGGGAAAAAATCTGTCTGAGGATTGGTCCTGCTTTAAGCAGGTGGTTGGACTAGATGACCTCCTGAGGTCCCTTCCAACCCTGATATTCTATAATTCTACTGGAAGCCTAGAGATGCTGGGAACTAGAGTGAACAAATTAGTTATTTGACCCATTCTATATGTCAGGGTGAATATTGCAAAATAAAAAGAATATGGTGAGGACAGTGTTGCCATCTCTTGTGATTTTATCATAAGTCTCCTCATATTTGGTGTTTACCTTAAAATCTAGCTCCCAAAGTCATGTTGTTTTGTAGAAATCTCAGCTTTCATTTTAAAAAGTAAGTTTCTTGTCCTCACAGTAGCTATGGAAATGTGGACCCTAAAATTTCAAACTTCAGAAGATAAATGAAAATAACTCACATTTTTTAAAAAATCCTATCCTTTTTAAAGACAAGTTTATACTGTAATTATCTGGGGTCTGACTCCTGGTTTTTGAATGCTTGGCGTTGGCAGTACCGTGAGATGGAAAAATCAAGGCTGATCCGCTTTAAAAAGCAGCATGCTTTTGTTAATGGTTTAAACTCCTGTCACTGCAGACCAGACTCCTAGGAGCAGATGAAACAAACCAATCAACCCCCATGCAAACCAAAACCGGGGAGCTTCACACTGACAGGAGGTGAGCTAGCTACATAAGCAGGGACATGCACATTATTAAATAGCTCCATTGAGGAAAAGTTACTTCCCACGCTTTACCTACAGAGGGCATCCCAGCTCATTCATATGTAGACTCAGTGAATGCAGCTGCTGGAAGCAGCAGGGCTCAGGCTTTTTTTTTTTTTTTTTTTTTTTTCCAGTGGAATCTTTTCTGTGATCCGGTTGGTTTCTCTCCACTCTCCACGTTTTCCCTTCCAGCCCTCCACTTCTTCGGATCAATGGATGTTACAGCTCTAACTCCCATCTCACATACTGCTGGTGGACAGCTCCAGTAACAAGTGAGAGCTTTACATCCCCCTTTTCATTCCCCTTCTTTTTTCCCCCACACCAACATCTGCCAAGAAGGAAGAAAACCACAAGCTTTCCCTTTTGTAGTCTTCTGATTTTTTTTTGATTTTTTTATAAATACATATATATTTTGTACTTTGCCCAGCTGTGGAAATGGAGCAACCCCCAATCTTTTGAGGCACCCTGGTTCGCTTTTTTGCAGTATTTTTCCATGTATGGTTTTCCAGCAGTGGGAGCACTGTTCCCCACCTTTCCCCCTTTTCCTTGAGTTAGTTTCCTAACATAATCTGGAGGCTTGGCGACTCTTGGACTGAATATAACTTTTTTCCCTCCACATCCCCTAACTCCCCCTTTGCTGAGCCTTGTCAGTGGGGACTGGAGAAAAAAAAAAAAACAGAAGAGGAGGAGGCAGAAGGGGCTGTGTGTGTGATTGTTGCTGGTGCTCAGGACCCAAATCTCTGTAGGTGTGTGTTGAAATATGGAGAATAGTCTTGCATGTGTTTGGGTACCAAAGCTGGCTTTTCTACTCTTCGGATTTTCTCTGATCAGCCTGAATCTTCAAGTCACTGGTAAGTGATTGCTGCCTTATTTGTCTTTTGCACTGCATGGAGAAGGGTGAATTTTGCAAAACCCTAAGGAATGTGCCTATCCCTTATGTGTTATCAGACTTTCCCCCCCTCTTTTGATTTTGTTGTTGTTGTGGATCGGTGTAGGCTTTTGCAGGTAGTTGACATAGATTGGGAAAGGAGTGAGACGAAATCTGGTTTAGAAGCATTCTGAGCAGCCTTTGAAAAAGGGAAACCAACTGAAAGGAAAGAAACCCATAAAAATAAAGGAGAAATGTGGAAGGAGGTGGTGATAGCATATGTGTGTGTATATACACTGGTTTGTATTCTCTTTTGCACCTGACCACTGTTGCAATTGGATTTATTTGCCTGTGGCTTTTTTTTTTGGATCTTCGGACTGAGATGGGAATCTATAGATTTATTTATATTTTTCAGATGGCAGAGGAAGGGTAAAGGATGAAAAGCAAAATATTAGTTTGCAAGATGGAAAATGTAGTTATTTGCAGAGCGGCTCCAAACTCCATTTGATTGATATTCTTTGGGGCTGCCTCTCTCTCTTTGCACTTGGCAGGCACATTTTCTGATTAAAAATGGCAAAGCTGGTTTGTGTATTGAATTAGGATAGAGAAGGAAAGAGGGGGTATTGATACTGTGATGCTCGGGAGCTGTCCGTGTTGGAGGCAGAGAAAAGCTGGAAATTAGAGATTTAAAAATAAATCAATCAGGAATTGGAGTATTACTGAGAAGTGTTAAGAACTAAGAAAGTGCAGCTTCAATTTGTAGGTGACTGTGTGTGTGTTTGTCTGTGTGTGTGTTTGTGTGTGTGTGTGGAGAATGTATGTGGGAAAATATTATTCTCCAGTGATCATTTTTTCTCCAGAAGAAAATGAGCTGTGTTTCATTAGGAGCAATCTTAGAAAGAGAGAGGCATGAAAAGCAAAATAAAATAAAATAAACACACACAAATTGCTTCCACACCAGCTGCTGCTGAACAATAGAAACCGATAACACCCCCCCTCCATACACACACACACACACACACACAGGCACACACACACACACACACACACGCCACTAAAGCAGCTTTTTTTTGTGATGGAGAAAGTGCTGCATATGAAAGCCTTTGCAAAAAAAGATCTTTACCCTAGACTAGTATCATTCAGAATATCAGCTGTATGCAAATAGAAATGCCTTAAATTGTTCCTATAGATGATGCTTCCTTTAAATATATATATATAATATATGTATATATGTATGTTTGGCTTGTTTTGGAGAGCTAGTAAGTGAATTGGGAAGATGCTTCTGTTAAATACAAGAAGGTTCATTGTGTGTGTCTGTGTCCCTCAGCAATGTCCTCTGCGATTACTTGCATGGAAGGTGGGACTTGGGCAATCAGAGCAGGATAATAGGTGTCTCTCTTGAATTTCCACCTTAAAGGCTAGTAGATGGGAGACATATCAGTGATCCTCCTTCTGGAACGATGATTGACTTGCAGACTTCTTGCGGGCATATGGCGAGTTGGGGTCGTGTGTGCGTGCAAGAGAGAGGAAGGGAGTGAAGATACACACTGCCTTAATGATGTGGGGGGGACGACAGAAATGATGTCTGATATTACGCAGAAAACTCATTACAGGAGCAGGTTTTTTCCTAGCTGTATAATTTTTTTTTGGTACATTTTGGTTGTGCATTTCACTCTCTATGTATAATGTGTATTTATTGCACTGCTTTTTGGAGGCATGCATCTCTGTGTTGGACCAAGTTCCCTAATCTGTCCTTTGCAAGCTAGAATTGTGCAAAGTTTTCCCTATGGTTAGCCTCCAGATCCTTCCTGAGATTGTTGTTTTGAGCCCCCTTTTCACAATCTCTTGATTCAGCTGACAAAATAAAAGAAAAGAAATCCTGCGTCTTTAAGGAAATGTTGTTCTAGTGGCTTTGGCCTCTGCTCATTAATCTCTGAGTTTCCACTACTCTTCTTAGTAGCTATTTTCTCTGTTCAGAAACCTAGCAGGGGACTGATAGCGAAGAAAGCATAATTCACTCTATGAAAGGACCAGTAGGAGGTGCCCTTAATAAGGCCAAGTAGCTGGTTTGCTGTTTGGCAAAATTCCCATTCGGCAGGGCATTTAAAGACTTTGTTGACTAGTAACAAAGGGCTTATAGAGATGCAACACAATGGGACTGTGTCCTTTCACACTTTCTAACTAAACCCCAAAGCTGGTTTGGAGATGTAAGAATTTGTTAAAAACTTTAATAACAAAGAGCAGCGTTGCACAGTGTCAACATATGAGGAGGAATATGCCACTTTTGTGCCTGAATGAAGTCATTCAAGTCCTTTCCATTCACACTTCCATTGTCTGTAAGATGCAAAACGTTATGTGATAGGCGATCAAAAGTAAAATCCAAGACAGAAAGGTTCTTTTCCCTGCACAAAATATGAATGCACAGAGGCATATGTTACTGAACAAGAATTGATGGGCAATGTTCACTGTTTTGGAAAAAGAACAGGAAAAGACATGATTAATTAGAATCAGATCTCTGACTATTTAGCACTTAATACTGGAAAGTAATCACATACGTGATACTATATAGTTTGCTTGCCGCTCATAATTAAGTAAATGCAAACTACTCTTTTGTCTGGAAGGGGAAACAAAAATCAACATGATTATTTATTACTTTACTCCCACATCTGGGTATGCTGTTTAGCATGGTACAACATGTCAGAACCTTGCGGTGCTTGGGCAAAATGGCAATCCCTTTCTCTGTGAGTGGTGCAGTATAAATCGACAGTGACTTGTCACAACGTCCATTTCACACGCAGCAGAGTTGCCCTCTGTGTTATGATGCGTGGGTTATACGAGTGTGTTAGGTTAGGCTTAGGGCATTTGGTTACAAAGTCTTAAAAGTTGTGATGGTTATGACTGAGGGCAAGCATTTCAGTCTATATATTTGCAGCTTCGTCTTTTTATAATTACTTGATTTATGTGTAAACAAATACTATTTGCCTTCTTGTGGCACCTTAGAGACTAACAAATTTATTAGAGCATAAGCTTTCGTGGACTACAGCCCACTTCTTCGGATAGTCCACGAAAGCTTATGCTCTAATAAATTTGTTAGTCTCTAAGGTGCCACAAGTACTCCTGTTTTTCTTTTTGCGGATATAGACTAACACGGCTGTTACTCTGAAACCTGTCATATTTGCCTTCTGTTTCTCTTTTTACTTCCTTTCCCCCCATCCCAGTTTGTGCAGAATTAAGGCCAAATCCTGCTCTTACTTACACGTGAGTAAATCTGGACTAATTCTTTCAATGGAGTGTCTCCAGATTTGAAGTCAGAATTTCATCCTCCGTTTATTTCTCATTCCTGAATTCCCCTCCAACGTACTTCCCAGCACATAACACAGCACCAGCTGTCTATTCTGGAATCCAAGCCATGACAGTGCCACCACAATATAGACAGCCATACTATTCAGACTTAAACCAAGTCTTCTGGAGTGAGTAACTCCAAATACCCACTTGAGGTCCATGTGGAGTTTTGTCTGAGTAAGACCTGCATAATTGGGTCATCAGTCTCAGACAGGAGCTAGTATACTGACAGTGTAGTCTGAATTTCCCCGTGGGTCCTTTATCTGTAACTGACCCCTCCCTCTGCCACCACACCAGCATCTTTTCCCTCTGCTAGGGGAAAATCTAGTTTTGTATCACCAGTCCTGCCTCATGAAGTGATCAGCATTAGATTTGTGCAGTGTGCACGTGATATGTCACTGTATTCTCTTTGGCTTCACTTTGCAATATTGCTTATCACTTGGGTTGTGCTTTTACCTAGTCTCCAAGATATGTATAGGCACGTGCGTGTATTCTTTATGCTGCCCAGTTTGGTTTCTTATAGCGCATAAGTGGCATTTCAGGAATTCCCTCAATGATATGCTGCCTTTAATAAAATGTTTTCTCTTTGATGATCTTTCAGAGTAACTCCTCACAGTCTCACAACGCACTTACTTTCATCCACACCTACTTTAGAGACCCACCATTGAAGCTCTGGCTCTTATTTTCTGCCTAGTAAAAAAGAAGTTATAAAATCAAAATAGTTTTCTATGTGACTGTTTGTACAGCAAAGGCAGCTACAAGGATACAGTTTCTAAACTGATTTTGCAACTGTACTTCTAATGGAAGAGATCATTGTGGAGGAGATCACTAAAAAAATGTTTACTACCATACTGTAATAAGTTTGTCCCATCGCAGTACTTCACAAACTTGCTAGACCGAGGTGTCCCTGATTTTCTTCTTACACTAGTTGTAAACCAGTGTTACTGTGTTGACTGCAATGGAGTTACTCCTGATTTATGATCATGCAAATAAGTGGAGAATCTGTCTTTTTACACTGGTAACTAAGGGTCAGGTTCTGGTCTTAATTACACCAATGTAAATAGGAATAATTTTATTTACATCAGCAGAGTAACTCCATATTTACAAGAGCAAAACTTGTAGGAGAATTTGACCCTCAAATGCAGATTATATTTCCCTGTTTATAACTTCATTTCTGATTGAAATGCAGAATTGTTATAGACGGATCCAATGCAGACAATCTCTTTGTTGTAATATAAATAGAAGTAAATTTCTGAAAATGTTGGCTTTGCCTGTGTAAAATGAATAATGACAACATTCCACAGAGGCCTTCAAGACTAATTATCTAAAGACAGAATTTCACATGGTTTTGTCAAAATAATCCCTAGGGTGAATTATTGACTTACATTTTATATCTCTAGTACAATCCAAGGTAAACATATGAGGCCTAATTCTGATTTCAGCTATACCATAATTATACTAATGTATCTTCACTGACTTGAGTGGAGTTGCTCCTGATTTGAACCACTGTGAGATCGGCATATGTAGGGTTCCATCTTGCAAGTTGTTGAATGCCTTTTACATTCATTGAGTCAGCACCCGACAGAAAGCATGTCACCTCTCTGAAGTCTGGGCTCTACACTTTCAAAAAATTGGGTAAATTATTGACTTTATCATTTTGGGAAGCTTTGCACACCCCAAATTCAGATTTGCACAAGCAACCTCTTTGATTTGCATATGCATACATGAGATTCTGGGTGCACAAAAATTAGGTGTCATTATCCCTACTTCTCAAGCCCAGGGGACAGAATGTTAGTGCAAATTTAAAGACTGAGTTGAGGCCATACTGTTATGTTGATTTTAGCAGCAGAATCATTGTACTATATTGTACCAGACCTCCTGTCAAATATTAAAGATTTCCTTCTCAAATGTTATGAGCATTTGTGGGGATTTCCCAAGTTGCGACTGGTTTTGATCCTCATGAAATAACCATTAGTGCGTTCATTGGATATGCACCCACTCTCTTCCTTTCTTTCCATAAAGTTTGCTGTCTTTTTAAGCACTCTTTCTGATGATAAGCAACTGTAATTGCTAACTAATGCTCAGAATGCTTGATGCTTGTGTATCCTAGTTTAATGTTGGTAGAATGTCTTTGTCTCAAACATTAAAGAGATTCTGGCCTTAGAGTCTATGAATTGCTTTAATATCTGCTCCATCCTCTCTTGAGGTTTTATATGCTGAACTTCCAGGAAGTTGGACTTATTGAAATAAATACTTCCCAATATCCTCTACTATGATCTTACAACTGGAAGCTGGGGAGAAGGGTACAATAATCACACAGGAACACACTTCAAAATGTCATAATCACTAAAATACCTGATTTATGCTCTCAATTTCCCAGACAATTAAAAGTAACCAGTAACAAATGAATACAATCAGGAATGTAATTGTTTTTAATATGAATACAGAAGAAGATTACTTGTCATCTAGGATTTCTGGTCATGAATTATAGAAGATGTCCAAAGTCCAAGGTACCCTGCAAGCAGAAAATATAGACTACACAGTGCAGTTGCTGCTGTCAGGTGTAATAATATACCCTGTAGAATAAATAGGAGATCACTCTGAATTGTCAGGCTATAATTCTACCATTGGGTTCTGGAGATTAGTTGAACTGAAGGTAAAACTCATCTGACCAGAAGAGCCCTAAAATGGAAATATAGTCTCAATTCATTTTTAATTTTTTTTTTACATAATACATGGTTCCATAGTCCTGTACACACCTGCCAATACCTGAAGGGTTCAGATACTATAGTGGTATGATTTATGTGTAGATATGGATGGGATGGATGGGTAGCTAATTTCTATGCTTCCAGATAGTACTTCCTTGCTGCTTTTCTCTCCTCCTCCTCTTCCTCAAACTACATTAGCTCCCATTGTTGCTTCCTGTTCCCCAAACTTCTTGATGTCTTCTGTTACAGCCATCCTTCCAACTCTGGGTTAATCTCCACCAGAGTAGTTTTGCCCACTGCTCCACTAGCTTTCGTTACACCACCACCACAGTGGCTATTTGATGGAATGGATGGATGGATTAAAGTGATTTTCTTAGACAAAAGACCAAGGAGAACAGAGAGAAACTGTGGCATGGTAAATTGGTTTGAGGCTAATTTTGCGCTCCCTACCTGGTGTTTTGATACAATAGAGGACAATACATTCTTTAAGAAAAAAATACTGGTACATTGGCTTTGTCTCCTTTCCCTGATTGGTTATGGATATGAGAGCTGAGTCTTAAATCTCCAACGGAAAATGCTTAGGGCCAAATCCTGGCTTGGGTTGTTCATGTCTAAAAAGCTGCAGCCAACAGGGGAACACTGAATCACAATTTATCTGTCCAATTCTATGCCCAATTCTGGTTTCCCACCAAACCTACAGATAATTAGATTAAGAAATTCATCCATTTTAATGCCAGAAGGGACCTTTAGGTAATTTAGTCTGATCTTCTGTATAACACGGGACATAGTATTTCACCCAGTTACACCTGTACTGAGTCCAGTAACTTGCCTGATTAAAGCATCTCTTCCAAAAAGGCATCCAGTCTTGATCTGAAAACCTCAAGAGATGGAGAATCCACCACTTGGTAGTTTGTTCCAATGGTTATTCACCCTCACTAGTGATTTTTTTTTTGGTCTTATATTTAATATGAATTTTGACTCTATCTCCACCCATTGGTTCTTGTTACATCTTTCTCTGCTGAATTAAAGAGCCCTTGGTATGTTCTTCGTCTGACACCATGATAAGTCATCTCTTGATGTTCTTTTGGGTAAGCTAAACAAATTGACCATAGAGGCACTGATAGTCTGTGTATGCAGCCTCACCTGTCCCATTCCATGTCATTTATGCTGCTACTGTCAGGAATATTCTGTGTGAGACAAGGGAGGGTGACCATGAGAGCAGCCAATAATTAGCCCCATAAATATTCTTTCAGGGGCTCAGTCCAACATTTTCCTATTGACATTGTTGTTTTCGTCTTTGAATATATTTTAAGGTGTAAGATAAAAGAAAAGTATCTGAAAGCCAAAAATGGTTCAGCAAATCTCAGGAATCTCTCTGCTAGGGATGTCTGAAGGCCCATGACTATATTAACTATCTGACTGACAGCTAAACTGGTAGGCATTTCCACCTGGCTATACAGCTCTAGAAAGCAGTAATTACAGGAGATGTTGCAGTCCAGGGCAAGGTCGATTGATATAATTATATAAAGCATTTCTTTCTAAGGGAAGGATTTCCAAAAGCATTGTAATTTTTTTTTTAAGTTGCTTCCTTATGAGTTGAACAGACTTCTAAGGAAGTAGTGGGGTACTTGCAGGATACCTGCAGGCATACCAAGTGGAGTTAGGTACTTTAGTCCCCAGCCATGCCTACTTAAAAGGGCTCATTTGGTGCTCAATTCACATGCTGACCTCCTTCTTCTTTGAGGTTCTCTCTGATCCTTTCCCTCTTGCTAGCTGAAGACTAAAAAGCATTTAAAAACTACTCTTTGGGGGTTCTATCTAGAATATCCACCCTTTCCCTCTCTATTACATGGGGAGGGGGGGAGTATTTTAAAGAACTCTGTTGGGCCTCAGTCTACATACTCTTCTTTTTCTCTTTGCCCTTTGCTACCTCTCTAATGCTCAGGGGAAAATGGCACTTAAAAATGCCCCCTCAGCTTTTCCCCTCCTTCCCTCTCTCAGCTTCTCCGAAGCTGATGACACACAACAGACCATCTTCAGAATGATATCCTGATGCAGTGACCTGGTTCTGAACTTTACCTTTGTATTACTCAAGCACTGTGGGCTCTTGTACAGGTTGAGGTTTTGTTTGACATTGTCTTGGTGGCAGGTGTTTTTGTAAAGCTCCTGATGGACAGCTAGAAAGCTCAGGTTTTTTTAATAGCATTTTTTTTTATTATGAGTCTCGTGGAGAAATGTTTGTGTGAGCTCGCCAAGGAAACCCTTGGGCTTCGTAGTGTGTGTGAAAGTAGGTTGGAATTATATGACATTTCTCAGTAGTTTGTTTGCTGGGATGTGTGGGGGTTTTCCCCCTGATTCATCAAATTTTGTAAATTTCATAGTCATTTGTAAATTTCACAGTATCTTTCACACAGTATTCCTGTTATCCAAAGTAAAAATCAGTTTATACCGGCTCACCTCCTTTTGTATACTGTGTATGCTTCTGAAACAACACTTGGGGAAGGAGACTTCCCTAACTCCCCATCCCTTATTCACCGCAGAGTCACCTCTTTTGCTTTAAGAATGAAACCTCCAACACAGTTCTCTGCTCACAAGATTGAAAAGCTTCAGCTGAATCAGTGAAGAACATTTTGTTATACACCTGAAAGTATTTCAAGGCCTTAGATTTAGACTTCATTTTAGAAAAAGGAGGTTGGGGAAATTTTTGGTGAAAGAAAACTTTTTTTGGATAAATTAAACATTTGAATGTAGTGTTGGAAACTCAAAATGAACATGATTGTCATATCACATAAGAATATCAGTGTGAAACTGGCTAGTTTCACTTCTGTTTCTAATCAGTCTCAATTTCCTACTTAGGATGAGTGAAATGTAAAATTGACACTATGATCTATGTAGCATTTTGCAATAATTGAAAGATGTCATTTTGTGGCCACCTACAAATGAGAATTTCCTTGCCTGCTACAGGAACAAGTATAAGGCAGCTGCTATTTTATAGTTCAAAAATACCCCTCAACTGGCCCAAATGTGGGAAGCAATATTTGACAGAGTTACAAATGAAGGAGACCAAAAATCATTCATGTGAGAAACTTTAAAGTGCTGTAGGAGTCATCCCATTAGTGCAAATTATTCCTTCTATAAAACACAATTTCATGATTCTTTCTGATGTAAATAACTTTTGGGAATAAAAGAGAAGGGGGGACCAAATTTTGGAACTAAAACAAGTGATTCCCATGGAATGATAGGTACATTTCAGAGGTATCTTCAGTTCTGATGCAGAATGTTACATTCTGACTCCCTATGCATTCTCTTTCTCTCTCTCATCAGGACTCTACATTTGTTCTTTCTTTGGTTTTCCTTAATCTGAAATAGAGATGATGTAGGCTGAAAAGCAGGGCCGGCTTTAAGCTGATTCGGCCAATTCCCCGGAATGGGGCCCCGTGCCTAAGAGGGCCCCGCAACGTCCGGGGCTGCTGGCGGAGCGGGGGGAGAAGGGGGGAAAAGAAAAGCCGTGTCCTGTTTCTCCCTCCTCCCTCCAGCGCTTGCGCCACCATACAGGTGATCAGCGCAAGCCTGGGAGGGAGGGGCGAGGAGGAGGAATGCGGCGTGCTTGGGGAAGAGGCGGGGCCAGCGTGGGGATTTGGGGAGGGATCCAATGGGGCAGGGAGAGGGCGGAGTCGGGGCGGGAGGGGAGCGCGAGACAATTTGTGTCCCGGCGTGGGGCCCTGCACCTGTTGAAAAGTGTTGGGGAACGTGACATAAACAAAACAGCTGTACTTCCACACTGTACCAGCAGCTTTCCTAAGCTCTAAGTATTAAAGAGTAAATTACATTTAAAAAAAAAGAAATCTGTCCATGTTAATGACCTAGAGGTTATAATGACAGAGAAAATGATTCACTTAATATCTGGGGCCAGATACACGTCTGATGTAAATGTTCATTGACATAAATGGAGTTACACCAATTTAGACCAGCTAATTTTTGTTTGAACAATAACCTTTTAATGCAATTTGCTGATGATGATTTTGCATGTTCCACATCATAACAAAGATATTAACTCTTTCTTCACAACCACAGTAGACTAATTAGGCTTTGCTAAACCATCTGTATTGATATTAAAAGTCTTATTAACATCACTGCTGAGGCTATTCTAGCATCAGTAACACAATCAGGTTTTCATCTTTGTGCAGGGAATTTGTTAGGACCTGGTATTCTATTATTAAAGTATTAGTTATATCTTGATTTGGGCATAATTGAATTGTATCATATTAATAAAACACAATTAAAATCAATGGCATATGATACCGCTGTGAGGATGTGGGCACTTGTGGTTGTTTATAATGCTCTACCAACAGGTCACATGAAACAAAAGCACGGATAGTTTTAAAATGAGCAAATTTTCCAGTACTGATGGGTTTTTTTTCCTGCTTAAATGTGTATGCTGACAAAGAGCCACCCAATCCCTTGGCACAGTTGCCTTGTTTTGGATTGTCTTTGTGAATCAAGAGTGAAATATTTTTAATCTCTAACAGTCAGTGAAATAATGCTGGGCTTTATACTCTTTCTCAAGCTTAAGCTTCATTTAATGCAAATTCTCAAAGTATTGCAAAGTGAGGCCATGAATTGAGAATGACTAGGCAGATTCCAATGTGCGGTGAGCCTTGTCTGTTAAACATGCAGCGCTTTAGCCACATTGTCCAGCTATTTTTATCATCAGCTCTCATAGTAGATCTTTAGAATGGGAGATGCAGCCATTAAACATAGCTATAAAACTAGCCAGCATCACAAAGTGCATTGAAACTGTGAGTCTTGGGATAATAAGTTCAAATCCTAACAGAAAAACTGGAGTGGAATCTGAAATAGAAGGATCATAGTGGTGTGCTCCCAGGTCTGTGCTGCGCCGGTGATATTGTTCTTATTGATGAAATCCAACATTGTCCCTCAGGGAAGTAAAAAGAGAGCTATAGATTCTTTGCTGGTTATTTCATTCACTACTCATCAGAGGTGGACACCAATGAGCACTGGTGGCACAGAGGCCTCCGGCTGTAACAGTAGTGCAAAGGAAAGATACTGCAGTGAAAATGCAGGATAAACAAGATTATCTGTCACTATGAGCTACGAGACTTAGAGAGCTGTAATGCTGGGAGTCTGTTATAGCAAAAGCCTGGTCAATGTTGTACCATTAATTATTTTTAAAGCAGTACTCCTCACTGTTTTTAATGGGAAATGCTGCTTAAAAATCGAGAGTGATTTGGTCCCATATTACTAAAGAATTCTCAGCCTGTGGATAAGTGGAACTACCTCATGCAATTCAAATGGCCTTTACATTTGATGGGTATTCAGTGTATTTTCTTGTTCACGTTGCGAAAGTCTGCCTCTGTAAACGAATTCTGTGTGTGATCATTAATATGCCAACTAACTGATAGGCACTATTTAGTTTTGATTATTACTAACATCTTCTCTCTTGTCAAAAATTGCAGTGGATTACTTTGTGCTGTGCTCTGTACAATGCCCTATATCAGTATATTCCTGTCTGATATGCAAATGTGATGTGTCAGAAGTAAGTAAACCTTTTATGCGGGCTTGGCCAGGGTCACTGCTTGACTGAGAAACTTCCAAAGAACACCCAGTTGCTGTGAGAAGAGAGGCTGATGTTTCAGTTGGTGGCATTTTTCTCAAAGATAAAACTGAATCAATGCTGCAGGTCATAGAGACATAAAGGTTAAGGTCAGAAGGAACCACCAAGTCATCTAGTATCACAGCACGCCAACACCATCAGGCATCCACACACTAAACCCAACAACCAAAATTTGATCAAAATGTCATAGCCCTGAGGAAACGAAACTATTATGAGCCACAAGCAGAGAATAGGAGGGACCAAGGGGCACTAGTGCCCAAAACCCTGCAACAGCAGGGAATTAAGTGAGATGTACCCAGATGATTCTGGAAAGTGACCCACATGATCCTGGCATGATCCCACAGTGGGCCACAGTGTTTCTGGAAATACTCATATTTTTGGCTGAAATGTAAAACCAAAATCCTAACCACTTGTGGTTTATTAATGATTCCATGTCTCTTTTCATGATTAGGGGTGTTACTACTTGTGTCTTGGCAAAATTCCAACTTGGTTAATTGCATTCTGCTTCCCTAATTTTCCCTTTCGTTTTTTCAATCAGATAAATTATTTTTCACTTCCTTTCCTAATATGCTGTGCAGTGGACTGTTACATTTCTCCTACCTTCCACTCCAGAGGCAGCTCCATTTTAGTCGTGGGACAACTCCACTGTGATGTCAGTGGTGAGACTTAATGCTTAATGTTAAGTAAGTGTGAAAATCTTTACAGAATTGGGGATTCAATTGGTAAAACACTTTCCTTTTAGAAGAAAAGTGCTATACAAATGTAATGTGTTACTATTATAAAAGCTAATCCTACTAATACTGGTACAACCCAAATGAACATGTGAGTTAGCTCAACAATAAATAAAACTTAAAAGGTAGTTCCACAAAAGTATAAATAAGGATTTATCCTCTCTTCATTTATCCCCAGCTAGCTGGATTTTGTTACTCATATTACCTGAACATGTGTTGCTTCGCATATAGGAGGAATGTAGCACATAAGAATATTAGTGGATACTTGTCTCCCCAAAAATCCTCGGAATGTGACTTCCATGAGGGAGTAATTGGTCTTTTCAAATTTTGTAAGAATAACAGGTAAACCTTCTCCTGAAGTCATTTGAAGACATCTGTCACAAACTATTACACTGAAGAAAAAAATGTTCTTGCTTTCGGTCCATTGGTCTTTGAATGGTAAGTGGAAAAACACTCCCTTGTAGCTAAAAGCTTTTTTCCCCCTCTCTGTCATCACTCCAGATAATTTTCTTTACATTCTCTGCCCTGGTGAACTGAAGAGCAGATGGAGAACGCCCCTCTGTACTCATATGAGCTATCATAGGTGACTTATCCACATTACCTCTAATGTCACCACTTTCTTCATTACACACCTTCTGGGCAGATGCACAGCAACCCCACACAGAAAATTAATGTCAACATTAAGGCAAAAGGTAAATAAGAAAATCAGGGGCATATGTATCCTGGCTCCATACTCTGTATTGCAGGAATGTCCACATTTTTCCCACAAGAGGGCTTCATTGCCAACTTTCTAGCAACATAAGGGTTACAACTAATGAGGCAGCCCATTCTGCTCTTTTTTGATATTGCAATGTATGGCTTTGTAGGTTTTTTGGTTCTGTTGTATTGTCGTGAACCCAAGCTGCAGGCTCCTTGTGGCAGAAAGTCCACTTGAACAGAGGAGTGGGGAGAGTGAGACAATGGAACATTAAATAAAATATATTTTAAATATAATAGGTGAGAAACATGTTAGTAGATATAGTTAATGAGACTGATCCAAAGCCCACTGAAGTCAATGAAAGACTGATCATTGAGTTCAATGGTCTTTGGATCAGTCCCAGTAACTATAAGTTCTGAACTAAGTGAGCAGATTTCATGTCCTTGGTTTCTTGTGGTTTAATTTGGTGTGTATCTTCAAATATGTAATAAATCTACCTCTAATCTCTGAGGAAGGAAATTGATGGGCTCCTCAATGGTATGAGAGCATCTGGTTCCTTATCCTTCCTGTGGCCTAGTCACTAGAGGGTGACATCATTCAGTTACCATATCACAGGTACTCTGTCTTTTCTCAGCTACAACATCACCGGCTCATTCACCTGCACATCCACCAATGTTATATATGCCATCATATGCCAGCAATGCCCCACTACTATATACATTGGCCAAACTGGACAGTCACTACGCAAGAGGATAAATGGACACAAGTCAGATATCAGGAATGGCAATATACAAAAACCTGTAGGAGAACACTTCAACCTCCCTGGCCACACAATAGCAGATGTAAAGATAGCCATCTTACAGCAAAAAAAACTTCAGGACCAGACTCCAAAGAGAAACTGCTGAGCTCCAGTTCATTTGCAAATTTGACACCATCAGATCAGGATTAAACAAAGACTGTGAATGGCTATCCAACTACAGAATCAGTTTCTCCTCCCTTAGGCCTGGTCCCCACTAACCCCCCACTTCGGACTAAGGTACGCAAATTCAGCTACGTTAATAACGTAGCTGAATTCGAAGTACCTTAGTCCGAACTTACCGTGGGTCCAGACGTGGCAAGGAGGCTCCCCCATCGATGCCGCATACTCCTCTCGCCGAGCTGGAGTACCGGCGTCGACGGCGAGCACTTCCGGGATCGATCCCAGAACATCTATTGCCTGCCGCCGGACCCGGAGGTAAGTGTAGACGTACCCTTGGTGTTCACACCTCAACTGCTAGCAGAGCACCTCACCCTCCCTGATTGAACTAACCTCGTTATCTCCATACTGATTTATACCTGCCTCTGGAGATTTCCATTACTGGCATCTGAAGAAGTGAGGTTCTTACCCATGAAAACTTATGCTCCCAATACTTCTGTTAGTCTTAAAGGTGCCACAGGACCCTCTGTTGTCTTTTCTTAGTGTGCTATGGGTATAAGAAAGAGTCTTCCTTCCCCACTCTTAGTGTTTTAATGTCACAGTAAACACCTAATTGTCTTTGTCACTTTGTGGGACAAATAGACATGTGGATGTCTGCACTCACTCAGATGAAAGGCTCCTTAGCGTACTGCACAGGTAGATACATAGTTGTTGCCCACACTCTAAAATAGTTTCCTGTATTTCAGTTATTATTTGATTAACTTAAAGCCCAAGTAGAATAGTGTCAGACCTGTTCCTCTCTGTTACACTAGTCTGAATCTGGCGTAACTCCACTGACTTCAGTCGCATTATATTAATCAGGTGTTACGCTGATGTAAGTGAGAATCATGGAATCTTGGCAGTAAGTGCTTTAATTTACTGGACAAAAATCATGCTATAATTTGCATCCTTCAGTATGGGCCTGCAAATCCCTCTAGAGTCTGTGGGCTAAATTCTGCCTTCTGTTATATTTAGTGATTTCAGTGGGAGTTGCACATGTGTGAATGAGAGTAAAATATAGCCCTATGTATATTCACTGTTTAACAGAAAGCGAGAGAGTTTGGTAGACTGGTAGTCAGGAAAACAATAGTAGCAACCTAAAATGCTGGAAATGCAATTAACTCTGATAGAAAAATTGCAGATAAACACCACAGTGGTAATTATTTCCCATCTTCTAAAGTGATATGTAACATTTGAGCAAACAAGCTGGAAGGATTTAGCTTTAACAGCAGATTTAGCTATTATTGGTAGGGACAAAATAGCCTTAAAATTATTTGGGTTTCTGAGAACCAGAAATTTGCTGCCAGATTAAGCACACCCTAGCAATCATTTGCCACTGTGTTGTGATGCTATTTTCATAACCTAAAATAATAATGTGCACTGTAAGTCATGTATATAGCAATTTCTCTTCCCATTATAGTATTAGGAAATTTCATATAGTTTTGATCTATAGTGTAAATTAGGCCAATGAAGAGCTGTGGTATGTCTTCATTAAAAGAAGAGACTGTAATAATGAAACCATGTAGTGTAGTGTTGCCGGGTTGTTTTTTTAATTATGAACATGCAGTACTGTTTCCATACTCGTGCTTAAATTGGCATTGAGCAACATATAGTCAATTAACCCATATGTCCACTTTCTCTTAAAGAGATGATGTTCCATTGAAAAAAATATGTATCTGTGATCAGTGCACCATTTGTTAAATAAGCACGTTCTAAATAGAAATTTAGTGACTCCTTCTATCAAGTATAATAGTTAATGCTATTTGGGATCATGGTTTTGAAGAGAATATTTATTTCTATTCTAGCATTTACTAGGTTATATCAAAAGTGAAATTTAATGTAATACAAACTCTCATTACCCTGGATTTTCCCACTTTTGCCTCCAAAAATGACAAACAGGGAATTTAACATAAGGAATGAATGTGCTTGTAACAAATGATTGGAGGTAAATCAAAATTGCTGTGCACTGAAATTTGGTGAACTATGACTTTTAAAGCCTCTGCAAAACCCCAAACTTAACCAAATGTCTTTAGAAGTTTGAAAAAGTTTTATTGACTTCGATTAGGATTAGGATTTGTTTTCCTTTGTTTGAATTTTCTTCCGGGTATCTGCATTTACAGGTGTCAGCAGAAGTTGACTTGCTTATTAGCCATGAAAAAGGCTGTTTTTGTGGTATTCCCTATCCGGCCAAACCCAGGAAACACTGCCAATGTCTTAAGAAAGCCTGTATGCAGTGTCGTTGTAGCTGTGTCAGTCCCAGGTTATTAGAGACACAAGGTGGGTGAGGTAATATCTTTTACTGAACCCAACTTCTTTTGCTGAGAGAGACAAGCTTTTGAGCTTACACGGATCTCTTATATTCTAAGGTTTCCAATGGTTCAGAGGACTTTAAATATATGTAGGAAAATAGTCTGAGATTAGATTCTATAAACCTGATTCTTTTCCCATGGTAGTGTGAATCAGTAGTGACTTAATTGAAGGTGATGGAGTTGCAATAATGCAAAACTGTTATTAGAAGAAAGTTAGGAGCTGCAGGGCTAAATTTTGCATTCAGTTACACTGATGTAAACGCAGTCACTCCAATGTTTTCTGCTTAAGTTGAACACTTAAGAACAGAACCTGTCCCTAAGGCTCTACAGGCTGTCATAGAGACATCAAGCTCTCTCTAGCAAGAATTTATTCCATTTGATTGGATTTGTTTCCAGCTGAGTTTTTCAGGAAACTGGAATAATTTTTATATATCTGTGTTTTGTGAAACAATTGGCTTGATATGTGCAAAGATGGTAAATGTAGAGACGGAGAGGGGAAATATTGATTTGTAATGCATTAAAGTTGAGTTTCCTACATATAATATATTTTTCATGGTTTCGATGGAAATGTTTACCCTGCAAGAATGTTGGGGCAGTTGGATTTCAGTATTTCCCAGTTTGAAATTTGTGATCCTTCATTGAAGTAGGTGTTTAATTTATGTGAGCAAGCTAGTTAAAATTGTATCCGACAGTGAAAATGAAATCAATTTAATATAAAAGTCCCCAAACACTGTACCTTAACTATAAGTGCTATAACCAAGTAACTGCTATTGCAACAGACTTCCATTGTCTTTTTATCTAGGTTTGCACACATGTGGGGACAGAGCATCATAAGCGTTTGGGCCAGATTTTCAAGGGCTCAGCAGTCACTTTTGTGGACAGATTTTTCAAAAAGACTCAGCACCCATTAGCTCTCATTGTGACACTTACAGGCAGTTTTTCCAAAGAGTTCACCCCACCGGGGTCTGATCTCCTTTGAAAATCTGGCCAATTATTTTTTGTGCACGAATGAGTACTGGGCTCTATCAAAAATCTGGCCTATAGTATAAAAGGGATATCATCAACCTGAAAGGGAGTCATTCAAAAATAAAAAGGGGTCTTCCTGCCAGTTTATCTGATGTTACATCTGTATTCTCCTGTTTTAAAAATGTTTCTGTCCTCTGTTGCTCTGTGAAGGACCCAAACTTCTCTCCCTCATAGGGGTGTTGGGAGGATAAATATAGTAAAGATCGTGAGGTGCTCAGATATCAGAGTAATGTACAAAATAAAATCAGCTCCTCCTTTCACTTTTTCCACTATACTATATCATTTCTTTATTTCCCTGCTAACATTCCCCTGAGCTGCTTTCTAATGTTGTGTGAGGAACACAGGACTACATCTGGCTGTGCTGACTTAGGTGTCGGGCTTCATTTGCTGTTGTAGGAAAAAAAAACACAACATCCTGAAAACAGGTCTTGTAATATTAAACAAACCGCCCCCCCCCCCCTCAGTCCATGATCAAATTGAAAGCTTGCTTTATGTTCTGCTCTCTTCAGGACAAATCCAGGGCCTAGGCACAAAGCCTGCATAAACAGCCTTTTTCAAGGGAACCTGAGCACAGAGCTTAGAGCCCAGGAGATGTGGCAGTAGCTGCAAACCCTCTACCGAGTGGGGTTGCTGAACATGTGTAGTGAGGAACTCAGGCCCTGATTCAACAGTCCATCCTTAAGCACGTGCTTAACTTTAGGCATGTATTTAAGACCCTTTGACTTCAAGGAGGCTGAAGCAAGTGCTTAAAGTTAAGCATGTGCTCGAGTGCTTTGTTGGATTCAGATGGGCTTGGGCACATGAGTAAATCTTTTGCTGAATTAGGGCCTGAATGTCTGTCCCACCAATCCTCAACTCTGTGTTGCGCTGCTGTGGAGTGTCTGCAGGAGTACAGTATTACAGCATGCAGGGGACACACGGTCCTGCCGCATGCATGGCTTTTCTGTACTCTGCCAGCAGCTGCTCAATGGAACTGACACATCAGCACTGTGTTTAGTACCTTCTTGGGATTTGGAAGCTCATGTTGAACTCTGCATTTAGCCATGTTTAATGTAACCCACACACCTCCTAGGTGTGGTGCTCTCTCCCATCTAGTGGCACCAAGACCACTTAGAGATTAATGAGTCCACTACAGCCTTAGTTAAGGGCCATGTGGCTTTTAGCTCATGCAGTAGAGGCTCATGCATTTAGTTCCAGAGGTCCTAGGTTTGATCCTGCCTGCCGGCAATCGGGGTTTGTCGGTGTTACATTAGCTTTGATTAATTTGGTGGATAGAATAATTGTTTGGTTATGTTTCTGTTTCTAGGTTAGTCATTACTTTAAAATGAGCCATCATCACCAGTGTAGAGGTACATGAGATCACCCTTTGCCACTGCTCATTTCCCTTCCTCTCATGATCCCTGGGAACAAATGTAGTAGTCTCTTCCTTTACGAAGTCAAAGGGTGGGAAGACTTGAGTCAAATATCTGTTGTGACCAATGGTTTGGAAAGCATTCTCCGATCACTTGATTTGAAGCAATACAGATATTTAGAAACTTACCAAATACAGTCAGAACTCTTTGAAAGCCCTTCGTAAAAGGACATTGTCAAGGTCAGTAAGGCCCTAATTCAGCCTGCTTCGGCGTTCTTTGGGCGAAACTCATCTCTGTGCAGATGGCCAGAGAAGGTCTGTGCACTGGGGCGTAAGTGGGACCTAAGTGGTACTTATGCCTGTGCTTAAAGGGAAACTTCACCTGTTCTAAAAAACAAACAAACAAAAACAAGTAAAACAGCATTTGGGCATTCTTGAGCCACCTTACAATAAAAATAATGCCTAGCTCTTATATAGCACTTTTTGTCAGAAGCTCTCAAAGTGCTTTACAAAGACGGTAAGTATTATTATCCACATTTTACAGCTAGGAAAACTACAAGCGTAACCCACATATCACTCAATGTGGTGCTCTGTCCCCTTCTAGTGGCAGCTGGGCCACCTAGGGAGGTTGATGAGCTTGGTACAGCCTGACAAACCGAACGGTCTCTTCTAGCTCAGGTAGTTGAGACTTATTCTTTAAAACCCAAAGGTCTTGGAGTCAATCCTTGCTACTGTTGACCCACACAGGGGCTCTGCATTACCCAAAATGACAACCCATCTTATTTGTATTAAAGAGGAGTGGCATAACAACAGTAAGATGTTTCAAGCTTCCAAGGATGTTCACTATAAAACAATATTATAGAAAAAACTATGGAAAATACCTTGACAAGAGTCCTTTAAAAATGTGTTGTCTTGTGCCAAAGCATAGTTAAAAATGTGTTGGCCTTTGCACTCTAAGATACCAATTCCTTCTGATCAAAATTATCCCCTCATGCAGTAGATTTACTACAGATTCTACTGTGCTGTTTGTGTAGTAAATTAAATACAGTCAGACCTTGTTAATCCATGTCTCATTTGGTCACCGATGCCTAGATGACCAAAAGCTCCATGTGGTAAACAATGTTAGAGTGTCCCCTGTGCATAAACTGTACCAGTGTCTCGTGTAGCCAAATAGGCATGAAGTTCACATTGATTTAGATTAATCAGGTTTGATGGAAATGTATCAATGGCTTCTCTAGTATACCACTTAATACACAGGAAGATTACAGGTATTCTGATGGTAAGGCCTCTCATTCTGCTGAGTGATTCAGGAAGTTTGATAGTTGAAAGGTCTTTGTTCTGTCTGCCTTTCTGATGAAGGGTATGCACTGATCCAGCTATCATGGCTGACGAGGAACAGGGAATGGGCAGTCATGGGTATTCTTTTCCTATGTAAGTCCAAGAATTTTCCAATAATTTTACCTGGGGAGTTGCAAAAGTAATTCAGTAGTTAGATGGTGCCTTCACTCAGGGCTTCAGCACTTACTCTTGACAGGAACAATCACATTTTCCTCAGCATTGTACCTGTACTAGTCAGGATTCTATGTATCTCCCTTATCAAAGGCTGGAGATAGATTTATTTTCCTCTTTGGTAAGTTACCACCAAACTGAAGCCCATCCTTGAAACTAATGTGCTGAAATCAAGTACTCAAAGAGCTTAACAAGTTTTGGGGAAAATAAATCTACTTCCATTTGCACAAACTACATGTACATTTCATTTTATTAATGTATGTAGCACTTTTTTCTCCAAAACATAAAGTAAAGGTCACAACAATAAGCATTCAATAATAAATATGATTCCTGCTTACTGTAAAACACTTCTTGTTTCACAAATTCATTTTTTTTAAGGCCAGAAGAAACCATTATGGTCATCTAATCTGACCACCTACATACCACAGGCCACACAGAACCTCCCCCAGTAATTCCTGCATCAAGCCCCTAATGTCTGTTTGAGCTACAGCAAATCCTTTTGAAAGACATCCTGTCTTAAGTCTGTGTTACTCCATCATCCTCTCCTTCTACATGTCTCATCTTTATGCCTTGACATAAAACTGAAAGTTCTTTGGAACAGGAATTGTGCATCTTTTTCTTAATGTTTGTACAATGGGGCTCTGATCCATGGATATGGCCTCTTTATGTATGTGCTTTAAAGAAAGTTCTCTACAGAAAGTGTAGCGAGACCATGCTTTCCGTGCAGTTGTTGATTCAGTCTTTTGGTTTTCATGGGAGGCACTGCATGCTGGGTAATGGAAACAACAACAGCGCACAGGACAGGCTTAGTGGCAGCCTACAGCTAGAGGGTAATAGGAAGTTTTGTAAACTCCGTTCTGAATATAGTTTCTTTCATATTAGAGGCTTTATCTTAAGCCTGGTCTGCTCGTCTGTAAGATGCTACAGGGGCTATGATAATGATGATTATTACCATCAACACAAACAAATGGCATAGCAATGGGTGTTCCTGAGGAAGAGAAGATACATCTCCAGGAGAGAGAGCAAAATGTGGTGAGATGGATTTTTAAATTACTAAAGATAAAAAAAAAACTAATAGGACAGAATACCAGACAAAAGCAGCATAGTTCAATGAGTAGGGCACTAAAGTAGGTGTCAAGAGACAGGGAGTCTGTTCCTGGGTCTGCCATTCACTTTATGCTTCACTTTCCTTTGCCTCTGTTTCCTCATCTGTAAAATGGGTATCATGATATTTACAATCCGTTGTAAAGCATCTTGGTATCTACTGATGAAAATTGCTATATAAAAGTTAAATATTATTAAAACAGAGCAGGGAAATTATCTCAGAAGAACTGACATTAGGAGAGATACTAGGGAGTGGTGGTAGAAAAATGAACCTGGGTTAGAAGAAGAAAGAATTGAGCAAACAGGAAATAAATGAAGAAAGCTGGATGCCAGCATGAAATGTAATAGTGAGAGTTTTATAATGAAAGCACTCATAAATAGGAAACAAGCAAGGTGAGAAAAGAGAAGGCGGCTTGAGAAACAAGGCTAAGTCCAAATTAGAGGGCTTGCATGGTCAGGACTACCTGAAATGGCTGATGAGTATGGAAGATAGCACTGTGTAAATGAGTGAGATGAAAGAATGTGTATATTATAGTGTTGCTAGAGCACAAGTGGACTATATATACACATGACCATATAAAATGTATGTATTGAACAAGACAAAATAGCTCATGTCACTCTGTTATTGACAATATTACCTTGCAAAAGAAACTCACAAATTATTAATTATTGTAACATTTTTCAAACCTTTCTATTGCCACTCTTTAAAAGCACCTGACATTTTGTTTAACTGATAGGTAAAGCACTTTCAGTCCTAGCGAATGATATAAAGGGTTCTATATGCATTATAGAACACAATAGAATATATAACAGCTCATTGCTATTATGACACTTACCTTTGCTCGTGAACTGACTTGGATACCTCATTTGTGACTTACACCACTCATGCTAAAGATAAATGTCACAATAGAGATAAGCCATCTGTGAACATGTGTATTTATATTCATAAAAATGGTTAATAGGCCTTTGTGGTAGCTCATATCCACACTGAACATAGTGCTGTATTTTCAAATATTCAGAACTTTATTTTCCCATAAAGAAAGTGCGTCCAGTCCTGAAGCCTTAACGTTCCACCTGTGAATGTTCTCTGCTGTAGATGACACAGAGTTCCCCTCTGCTACAGCACAGGCTCCAGTACTTGACCCTGAAAACTATTCATGCAGGTAGTTCTCACTCACATTACATTGAAGTCAGTGGGTTTATTCTGGTGAAGAAATATTGGCAAAGTTTGGCCTATACTCTTACTGAGGGCTTTTTACTTGCAAAGTTTGACTTCTACCTTTTTTTCCTAGTTGTCACCCAGTGGAAAATAAATTATCAGAACTTTTTTAAAGTGTAATTTTTTTCAAGCACCGATAACTACGAACTGGTGGAAGGGATTTTACTCCAACTTTGCTTAGAAAAAACAGTCATCTTAGGAAGAAGAGAAAATATGAAATGCTTCAGATAGAGGTTTATTATGGAAATTGTTTTACAGCTTTAACTGTATGTATCAAGGGCTGCCAGTGAATGTTGGTGATGGGAAAATTAGGAAATGTGTTTATGTTAAGATTCCAAAATAATGCCTAACAGATGTTTATCCAAACCTCTGGTGCCTAAGTCAATGTCAAGGGCCAACTAAACAGTGAAAAGTTATACATTTATGACATTGAAGACCATCAGCCCCATAGGAGAAAAGAGAAGTCGGAGTGTGAATTAATGATCGATTCCTTGTTCCATTTGAATCAAAGAAAACGCCAGAATGATTGATACACATCCACAGTACTCAGTATAGGGGAGTGCCAGATTTTGCAATAGAAAATTGGGACATCTTTCCTAGTAATGTTATCATTCGCAGTTAGCGATGGGAAGGTGTGCAAGGTAGAACAGCAAAGCAGGATTTTGGCGCTGTGCAGGTGATTTCTTTGTTGTGTAGTGGAAAGACAGCAGCATACATCGTGTATAGTATCAGATAGTGGGCCAGATTCAGCAAATTTGTCAAAGGAAGGTGTAAATAACTTTCATGGAAGGAGATTTATCCTAGGAGAGGGCTGGCTGTATTGGTAGACACTGTTTCAGCCTTCCCCCAGGGTCTCTGATACGGGGTCTATTCTCAGCAGAGTTTTTTCGGCACTTTGTCAGCAGAGTTACAGAACCAGTGGATTCCCAGTCCATGCTCATTTCATGGCCACACTGTCCCCTTATGCTCCCTGGCATATGGGAATTAGTCTCTATTTTGTGCTGCCACAATTTTGTACTTCCCACAGCAGATTTTCTGTCACCAGGGTCCCTGGGGAGGAATTGGCTGTGTATGAGAGAGAGTAGAAGTGGACTTACAGTACCTCTGTGGCCAAAGGGATAAATATAACACTCTCCTCTGTGCCTTCTAGGCCTTCTGAGAAGATGTGGAAGACAGAGTGCAGTAAAAATGGAAAAGGAACTGTATAGTATATGCATCAAGCTGCTTAAGATACTGAATGAAGGTGAAGAATGGGCTGTGTTGGCTTAGTGTGGATGGGAGGGATGGATTCATTGTACCTGTGCAGATGATGGTTTAAAAATGAGGGTCATAAATGAAACATTTTAAAACCACGTACTATTTTGTTTGCTTGACTGGGTATAACCTAGAGGCAGCAGCTCTACCTAAGAAAGTGATTTTGAGACAAACAGATGCAGACAGGGAACAAACTTTACTGGAGATATGTTCATTATCTTTAAAAAATGCACCACAGCTGACAATAAGCAGTCCTCTGAGAACTAGCGAGACCACCTTCAATAGCCCCAGCTGCTGAATCTCGCCAGTATTGAAACTGATACCACAGTCAGAACTAGAGTGCTCTCAAAGACAGTAAAATTGCAAGGCTGCAATTTCTTGACAAGTTTAAAAACTGACCAGAAGGTAGTAGGAGAGAGGAAGGCACAGGCTGCAGTAACAATACTGGAGACTAACAGAGGGCCTAACATTCCTCTCACTTATAATCAGCGTGAATTAGAAGTCAGAATGATGGGCCAGGAAAGTACAATAGTTGGATATGGTGGTACATGGTAGGCACTAGGTGAGGACCCCACCACTAGGAGCTAAAGTATGATCATCTGTGTTCTAACTTTTGAACCATCTCAGAAAAGACAGCTAATGCTTTTTTTTTTTCTTCTAGTCAGGAAACATAAGTTTTAAAAAACCCTAAAAGCTCATGGTGGCTTGGCAGATGTAATTAATGAGGACTGAATTCTGCCCTCAGTTATATTCATGGCAACTTGTTGAAGCCAATGAGTGTAACTAAGAGTAGAATGTGGCCCAAAATCTTTAAAACAAATACGCTGTGAAATTTATGGGCATTTCTCAGGTTAGGGCAGGCTCCAAGGGCATCCCACCAGTGCAAGAAAGTGAGTAGTATCTTGTTTACTGTTCATACTGGCACTAGCCCAGGAATTGAATTATCTGTCATTCTTGGGGGAGCTGCAGTGATTTTTTTTTTACCTCACTCCCTGCTGCAGTATAATCCCTCTCTTTCTTCTGCTCTTTCCTTGCCCACCTCTCCAATGTGAAAAACATATTTTCAGCACATGTACATGCCCTATTAATTGGCAATTAAATACTGAAGTCCCTTAGAAGTATCACTGATAGATAGTTATACAAAAAATACCTAAGAGTATAACCCTGCAGTGCTTGTGTGATGAAATAACTTTTTGGAATTTTTAACAAGAAGTTGCTTTGGGGTTGCTTCCAAGGATAGGCAAAGGTTCAGGGTTTCGAGAGGGTGAGTGGTGTTCATCTTATATCTGAACTCGCTAGATACAAGACTTGCCCTGTTTAATTTGCCTCTCCTGTTAGTTTGCACGAGCTTGCACTTCTTGAAGCTGCAAATATTCTCTGTTCTCCCAGCCTGTCTGGTATGTGTGAGCTGCATAGATTCACTGGCAGAATTTTCTGTTCTGAGTGAAGATGACAGAGGCACTTATACATTGCTCCCCTACCAGGTTTATTGTGATGTGTATTTTTTTAAAACCGAGATTGTACATATAGCCAGAGCATTGGTTGAGCGCATTTTAATACGTCAAGAGAAATAATAAATACATATATGTAATGCTTGTTACCCTCCTCTTCATACCATTATTTGTTGCACACACATATGAAGTCGTCTTAGATTACTTGGATGAGACATAGAATTCTCCCAGAACACAGAAATGCCATGTCTACCAATATACAGTATTCCACCAAAGTTTATACCTAGTGCTTTCTACTATATGCATCTGGGGAGAGCGGGAACATAGAAAAATAGATTGACGCTCCACATCTGAGAATTGCCTGTGTTTCCTGTTTTGCAAAATCAGGCAATAGCATCCAGCTTACAGTGCACGCTAATGAGTGTCAGGGTTAAAATATCCACAGGGCCTTTTAGCAGAGCACAATGGGGTATCATTACCAGGATAGAAGTGGTTCCATGGTAGCCAAGGACCAGTGGAGTGCATCCAGACAAAGACTGGCTGGGGTCAGATTTATTTTCTTTATATTAAATAAATAATGGAGATATCCCATCTCCTAGAACTGGAAGGGACCTTGAAAGGTCAGCGAGTCCAGCCCCCTGCCTTCACTAGCAGGACCAAGTACTGATTTTGCCCCAGATCCCCAAGTGGCCCCCTCAAGGATTGAACTCACAACCCTTGGTTTAGCAGGCCAATGCTCAAACCACTGAGCTATCCCTCCCCCCCGGTACATATTCTTGTGATGTACCATGCAAATTTATGGCCCTTTATAAACAATGATATAATCTCATATGAATCTATATATTGAGCTTCCTAGGAATGAAAAAACAGAGGAACAATTTAGCCAGCATTATGCAGGTGACAGCATTAGCTTTAACAGTAAGCACTGCCTACATCTTGAATTTGAGTTTTATGGGACAGGACAGTGTTGAAATCAGAGAGGACAAAAATGACAATACATGATGAAGAGTACATGAAGATCCTAAGTTTGAGTCACTTCTTTTGTGAGAGTTGAGCAATAAATTCCACTCTCCAGTGCCAGGCCTTGGTTATTGTGATGGACACACAGCATCGAGAGACTGAAAACCAATAACTAGGTTATAGAGTCAGACAAGTTTTCATTAGTAGAGACAAAATTTGCACGACAGAGTCAGTGAAAATGCCCATAAACTTGGCTTCTGTGGGAGTTTTTGCTGACTAAAAACTGCAGGATTTGGTCCAATATAATTTTTATAAGTAACTTAATTAAGAGGATTTACAAAGAAGCATTTGGCCCAATGTATTATTAATCACTGCATAATACACCAGCATATTGTGTATGAACATGTTTCCTAGTGGCTGGCCTCACTGAAAATAAAGGTACTTAATATCATCTAGGGTACATGAGTTATTTCTTTAGCTAAAATGGTAAGGACCTGTGCTTTTGATGCAGAAGGTCATGGATTCTATTCCTCTTGGATAACTATGGTGTCTTTGTGTATGTGTCCAGACCCATTCAGTAATGGGACTTGTGGATACTTCACATAGATATAAGCCAATCCTCACCAGAGCAGGACAAGAAAGGCCTGACATTTGTTTCAATCATCCCATAAGAATCACTTGACCAACACTGCACACAGCCGCAGTAAACCCAGAAGAGGAGAAAATTGTTAGCAGTCCAGAATCGGGGTTTACGTTTAGTATCTGAGTTTTTGTTTGGAATAATGGCCTCTAGGGGCTATTTCAGAGTTAGGAAAATAACAAATGCCTTCACTGAGAGTAAGAGATTAATCACCTGGTCTGAAATTAAACTGCACAAACAAGCAGGAGAGAGAGAGAGAATCCATTTCAGTCCAGTTCTGCAGACAGCCCTCCCTGTGCCCCAGCCCCACTCAAAGTATGCCAGCAGGCTCTCGGACTATACACATTATATCCTCAGAATGTACCTTCACTGGCTGATCATGGTTTGAGGGCAGGGCAATGCTGCCCGCAAGAGCCTTATATGTCTAAATTAACCCCTTCATAGGTGTTAAAAGTGTCCCACTCCACAAGGTTGGGAACAAGAACTGAGCCTGATTTTCAGCCATCCCTGTGGGTTACTGAGCTAGTGCTCTGTGTTTCAGCCTCTACGTGGGGAACACCATTTTTCTGTTACACACTCATAGCATTTCCATATGGCTTTGGAACTATTTTTATAAATTTGCAACATGTGTTACAACTTTGCCTTGCTTCTCAGTGGCCTCATTTCCAGCTAAAGTTACCCTTTTTTCTCAAGTATCACTGCCGTTCAAGAGTGAAAGAGACTCAACTACTGGGACAAAGCTGGAAGGATAGTCACTAAGGGACATATCTGAATACACTCACTCATGTTGAGTAGTACCTACCTACACAAGCAGTCCAATTGACATCGGTGGAATTATTTTAGGAGTAAGGTGCTACCCAACAGGGCAAAGGTGATCAGAACCTAGTCCTTAATTATTGGGTTAGGCTGTGAAATGGAGCCATCTGATTAGTCTATTTGAAGTGAGAAATATACAGTGGTTCTTGTCACACCCACTTCATTCAGCTTTGAGAAGAAACAGAGATGGGAAGATTGAAAAAAAAAAACCCACCCTAAAACCTACAGTTGAAAGTAGGTAGTAAAATAATATGGATAGAGCTTGACTCTTCCCAAGGGCATCTTTTGCTAGCTTCAATAAATTGTTTCGATCGACAGCTGTGGCTTCTTTTGACCCTGGAGAGTTCGAAGTCGGATCTGATTCTTTGATGTGGTTTGGAAGGATTAATCCAGAAAATGCCTTGTTACCTAAAAATGATAATTTTACACGGCACAGTGGAATGGGGGGAAGACTATTTCCCTCCCTTGTATATTGATTTTTCACTGAGTTAACAGAACTGTCTCTGTTTGCAAATGGTCATGCTCTGAATTATAACTCTGATATTTGTCTCAAAATGGTTGAAAGAGACCCATATGGCTTTTAGGTTATTAGTTTCATGAAGGTTAGGTTATAAAAAAAAACCCAATTCTTTTGGTGGCTTCACACTTAAAAATCCTCTAACAAGGGATAAGTGCTTGATTCAAATAAAGTGCACGGATACATCTAGATATTTGTTGATATCAGAGGGATACAGGCATCAAAGTCCAACTGATGTGAGTGAATATAGGCCAAATTCACTTAATGTGGACAGGCCAGAATACAAAACAGAAGCTAATGAAAATAAGTTAAAACAAAGGATTTCCAGAAAACAACAATTCCATTTTCTGAAAAAAATTGAGGTTTTGAAATTTGTTTTGATGTAGAACAAAAACGAGGCCCTTCTGAATTTTCATAAAAACCCTGAGAGTGAGAGGCCTAAGAATAACCAATAGCCTCGTGGTTAGAGCAGTCATCTGGGATGTGGGAGACTCAAGTTCTTCCCTGTGTCATTTTGACTTGAAATTCCATTCTGGACCTGAGAAACCTGCTCAACAAAAGTTTGGTCAAGAGAGATTCATTTCAATAAAATGGTGTTTTTCGAAATAAAAGTTTTGTGATTTTTTTCTTTCAACCAGCTCTAGTTAAAATGGTTTCCAGAGTGCCAGGCTATTTATTTCTTTAAGATGAGATGCAGCAATAATTAAACAAAAATATGTTGGACTTGAAATTGGCTCATCTTCCAAACTGTAGAGTCTAATTACTTATATATCATTTTATCTTCAAAGTGATGCATGAACACCAAGCAACAGTTCAGTGATTATGTCTATCTCTCTGATTGGTTATGAAAATCAAAATAAATTTTAGTACAACTACTGTTAAATAGATTTGGAGTATTAACTTTAGCAAGCACTTGCTGCCAAGCATAAATGCTGTGTCTAACTCCTTACAAAGGTAATTTTTAATAACAGTAATGTCTTCTATCACTTTTCTCTTCCTAGCTCTCAAACTGTACAGGAATCACTTTGGCTCTTCCTGAAATGCAGGCACCTCTAGGGTGAAAGACAGAAGATAAAAAACACAGAACACTACCAAACCATATGGGGTATAAAATTTAAAAACAACATGTACATCTGTGTGATATAGTGTTGATAAGTGGCATGTAGATATAACACCTTCATTAGTAATTGTCTGAACCTCGTTCACTATACTCTGTGCAAGGTTAATCTCTTATGGCAACTTTTTCCCCATATGCCTTTCTTGGAGATGGCCTTTTAAATCTGGAAGAAACAACCAACTTCAGCTCTAAAATGGTAGTTTTGCACCAGGCTGTTTCAGCACAGGTACCTCCATCTCCTTTTTTCTATTTAGTAAGTGTTTTACACTCCTTTTATGTTTTCCCCTAAGAAGATGCTGCACAGGATTTGGGTCAGCGGAATGTGATTACCCAAGGTAGAATGGGGACAGACACTTGGGTCAAAACTCCTACTCTGGCAAAAAGTGCCATGTGATCTCTTGATTCTCCATTCTCAATGTCATGTATGGGAGGGAGAGAGGAAGGAAACACAAAACTTGTTCAAGAGTCTTTTAGTTAAGTGCATGCATAGAAAAGCAATTGCTCATCCCATGAGTTTCTGTAATCCATTTTCTTCCAGCCCAGCAGTGATCCTAGATGCAATAATACAGTAATCAGCATTAAAAATGCAACATTTAGCAACTGTCACTAAGCTGCAATATCAGTTTTACCAGTTCTCAAGATTTTCTTGCCATTCTTATGACACTTGTTGTTTTTCTTAAAGCCACAGCTCCTGCAATCTAGTAATTATGTGAGAATCTCAGATTTCCTTTAAAAAAGTTTCTAGCCCTCATGGTTGTGGAGAAAAGCTTGAAAATGTGACCTGAATGTACCCTGAAGGTTCAGAAATCAGAAGGACAATAGAACCCAAAACTTATTTTTAAAAATATTGCATGGTTTCTAGGCCAATCTCATGATTTGTTGGGACCTGGCTCATGATTGTTTGAGTGCTTAGGGTGGCAATACTGCAGTATCTGAGATAACATAGTTAATCCAGTTCTAAATCACTTACCATAGTGTGGTTACCTATTGTAAATGTCCAACTTTTAAATGTAATCATTGTATCTTAGTTGCAGAATTTCCTCTGGTTTGTCAGAATCTTGGTTTTATATCTTATGGGAAATTGGATGTCTCCAGAATGCCTTGGCAACAGAATTTGCTTTCCATTAGTCAACAGACAAGTCTTTCCTGGATCTCTAGAAATTAAAGTATTACAGTAGAGCCTAAAGTCTCCATTGTGCTAGATGCTGTACAAACACATAGAGAATTGGGCCGGCAGTCCAATGTCAGACAAGATATAATGAGCGAGGAATTGGGAGAGAGACTTGATGATGGCTACAGTAATGAGAATGTATGTCTTTATAGGCTAGCTATGTGTGCAATTTAGCTAATTAATAGAGTGATTAACCTACCATATTCCCATCATTTAGGTTAGACTGACGCAAACTTACCTGTTTGGTTAGTTAAATTGAGTGGCCATTTTCATCCATACTTGATCTCCACATCCCTGACTTGCCCCAGAAAGCCATTCCATTTCCCTCCATCTTTCCCCTTCACATTTTTGAGGAGCTCTATTCATAGAGTCTAAGGCCAGAAGGGACAACTGTGATCATCTAGGCTGATTTTCTGCACTCTCTCACACAAGCCATAGAACTTCCCCAACATAATTCCTGCTTGAACTAGAGCTTAGCTTTATGGTTGTGCTTCATCCATTCTTCTGCCTTAGGTGAGGGCTGAATGGCAATCCCTTTAGAGTCTATCAGTTGTGCTTTTTAGTTGTGCAGATGTTGGTGCTGGGAGATTTTAGTTTAATTTAATTTTAATTAATGGAGATATCCTATCTCCTAGAACTGGAAGGGACCTTGAAAGGTCATCGAGTCCAGCCCCCTGCCTTCATTAGCAGGACCAAGTACTGATTTTGCCCCAGATCCCTAAGTGGCCCCCTCAAGGATTGAACTCACAATGAGCATAGGTCTCTGTTGGTCCAGGCAGCAAACCATTAGCACTGGTAGTTCAACCTGGGTCTCCTGCAGAACAAAACAGGGGTGCTCCAGTGGGCCGGAGACCTATCTTTTCCCCTACTGATGAAGAATTATGTGTTAGTACTGCTGACTCACAGTGTTTCCATGTCATTTGGGAACATTTTTACAAACAAGTACTTGACACCAGGATTTGTTAATTGCTCTAAATGCAAACCTTAATTAGCTGTTGAATATTTTTTGTGCATTTAAAATTATAATTATTCCAATACACTAAGAATGGAAACCTGGTATAATTTATGTTATACCATACAGCTGAAATAATAAAAAAAAAAATCACAAAGCAGCAGCAGCAGCAGCAAGAAAATAGGAGCTTAATGGGTAATATTAAAATAAGGCCTCTTTTTTGTTAAGTATTGCAGATATTGCAGATAAAATAATATAAATATGTTGCAAAGCACTTTTATGGAGCCTTCCATCCACGGATCTCAACTAGCTTTATAAATGTCAGTGAATTTAACCTCACAGCACCACAGTAAGCAAGTGGCCATATTATTATTGTCATCACATAGGTGGTGAAATGGAGGCATAAAGGACTAAGATTTTCAAAAGTGATAAGTGATTGTAGTTTAGGGTTACCATATTTTGAGTGTCCAAAAAGAGGACACTCCACGGGGCCCCGCCCCAGCCCCGCCCATGCCCCGCCCCAACTCCACCCCTTCCCCAAAGTCCCCGCCCCAACTCCGCCCCCTCCCCTGCTTCCCACGAACATTTGATTCGCTGGAAGCCTGAAGCAGGCAGCAGGTAAGCTGGGAGGGGGTGGGGGGAGGAGGCGCGGCCCAGTCTGGCCCCCCAACCGAGCGGCTCCCTCCAGCGGCCAGCCCCGGCCCCAGCGTCTCCAGCCTGGCTCGGCTCCTAAAGTGCCGGCCCCGGGCCAGCCCCCAGCCGAGCATCCCCGGCCCCCGACCCCGGCCCAGCACCCCTGGCCCAGCACTGCCAGGCCCGGCCCGGCCCCCGGGCCAGCCCCCGGCCGAGCACTCCCGGCCCTGGCCCAGCACCCCCGGCCACGGCCCGGCCCCCGGCCTGGCACCCCCGGCCTGGCACCCCCGGCTCCGCACTGCCGGGCCCGGCCCGGCCCTGCACCCAGCGGCGCCAGCCCCTCCCTATTTTCCCAGACATGTTCGGCTTTTTGGGATTTCCCCCCGGACGGGGATTTGAGGCCCCAAAAGCCGGACATGTCCGGGAAAATCCGGATGTATGGTAACCCTACTGTAGTTGCCCAGCTTGCGGCATCAGAAGATGGCCTGATTTCAGAAAGTGCTGAGCAGCCAAATCAAGCCCCTTTGTGGTGTGACAAAATGGGCACTGCAAATCCCTTGTCACTATTGCAAGTCTTGAGAGGAGAGTTTAACTTGCGTAAGGTTACACAGGAAGTGTGTGGCAGAATCAGAAATGAAACCCAGGTCTCCAAATTCTGAGTGCAGTGTGGAAGGTTCTGAGGAATGCTGTGCCTAGAGTTAAGGGAGCCCTGGCCTAGATTTCCCTAATGACAAGTTCCTACAGAATGCAATCGAAAACAACTAACTTGGGGCTGGTTGAAAACATTTTCATCACAACTGCTTTGAGGGAACATTAGGGGTTTTGACTAACTACAATGTTTTCCAAAAAGTTTCTGCGTTAGCCAGAACATTTCGATTTTTTGTTGAAAAACCCAATGGACAATAATCAACCAGAAACCAAAATATTTCAGTTCGGATATACTGCCCCTCCTGGGAGTTGAGTTCGGTTTCCCCATGTTCACATTCTCTTCTATGGACAGGGTTCCTGAGCCACACTAGGCTTCCCCTCCCTCCGCCCATGCTGCACCTGGGCCAGGGATACCTGTGATACAACCACCTCTCCTCAACATGAAGAGAGACCTTGGTGCATGATGAGAGAGAGAATCCAATCAGGTTTAAAGAGAAGAACAGGAGAACAAGGGACCATTCAAAAACAGAAATATTATGGTTTTGGGACTAAAAAATTCTCTTTGCCTTTTTTTTTTTTTTTTTTTACCAAAAAGCATTTTTTTTTTCATATGGGGAAAAGCCCATTTTCTTACTGCCTCAAATGATAACCTTTCAATAGAATTCCATGAGATGGATCAAAAAACTTAAAGGGAAGGCTTCATTCTCTATTACATTCTATAGTTTCCAAAGTCATGTCAGTAATCTCTCTATTCAATTCTGTAGGATTTCTCTGCAAGGGTTGTGAGATCTTGGGCTCAGTTTTGGCACAGTTTAGCACAGCTGGGCTGTGATAGGATTCCAATCAGAAACAATGTTAAACTCAATGTTTTTTTTAACGGTTTTGAGCTGACAGCAGGCTAAATTGTTCATTATTAATTGAATGCCTTGTTGGAATTTGGATTCTTTCATTCCCCACCTAAGGATATATAAACCCATATGACCTGATATACTTTAGAACATAAGCCTGGCCATACTGGGGCAAACCAAAAGTCCATCTAGCCCAGTATCCTGTCTTCCGACACTGGCCAATGCCAGGTGCCCCAGAGGGAATGAACAGAACAGGTAATCATCAAGTGATCCATCCCCTGTCGCCCATTCCCAGCTTCTAGCAAACAGAGGCTAGGGACACCATCCCTGTCCATCCTGGCTAATAGCCACTGATGGACCTATCCTCCATGAACTTACCTAGTTCTTTTTTGAACCCTGTTATAGTCTTGGCCTTCACAATATCCTCTAGCAAATAGTTTCATAGGTTGACTGTGTGTTGTGTGAAAAAATACTTCCTTTTGTTTATTTTAAACCTGCTGCCTATTAGTTAAAAAAAAAAAAACTTTAAAAAAAATTGCACAACCCACCTGCAAACTGAAACATGTTTCTACGCAATGGGTCAAATTCAGAACCAGTGTAAATGGGCCTAACGCCATTGTACTTGGTGGATTTGCTCTTATTTCCACCTGGAGTGAATTTGGACTGTTAAGATTTTTCCATTCTAAATTGCTTGGAGTGGTTGCTAAACACCACATTACAATATGCAGCAAAACAGTTCCCTGTGAGTAAAATATGAAACATAGTTAGGGGCCTTGGGGAAGATGGCAGCAGTATTTTCACAGCTAGAATATAGGCATTGTTGTAAAAGGTAGTTACATGTTTAAAGGTCTTGTATTTATATTTTAAGCCTTAGGGAGCTAACTTGGCTATTCACCTATCATTAAAATGTATATGAAATACAGAATTTATCTACTGATATAATATTCATGCCTTTCATTTTACAGGCTGAAATTTAAATGCTTAATTTGTTGTATCTAAAATGTATATAATTGAAAACAGAATATTTACATTTTCCTGTGAGCCACAGACAGCTTATCTGTCTCGAATTCTGTAGGGGTCACCTCCAACCGGATGATTTACAACTTTTTAAAATAATATCCTTCCATCACTCAGTGTTTATCCTCCTCTCCTTAGAAGCTTGAAACAAAAACTTTTTAATTTTTTTTCTTTTCTCCCATCATATGTGCACACACTTGTTTTAGTATCCTGATTTATAGATTTTTCAATGCTAGAAGGAGCCATTGTGATAATCTAACTTCCTGTATGACACAGGCCATAGGTTTCACCCAGTGACTCCTGGTTATAGCCCAGGGTGGGCAAACTACGGCCTGTGGGCCATATCTGGCCCGCCAGCTGTTCTAATCTGGCCCTTGAGCTCGCGCTGGGGAACGAGGTGTGGGGCTTGCCCTGCTCCGGCGTCCAGCCGGGGAGCAGGGTCAGGGGACCGCTCTCGGAAGCAGTGGCATGTCCCCCCTCTGGCTCCTATGTGTAGGGGCAGCCAGGGGGCTCCGCCCTGCATGCTGCCCCTGCCCCAAGTGCCACCCCTGCAGCTCCCATTGGTTGGGAACTGCGGCCAATGGGAGCTGCAGGGCGGCTTCTGCCTAGAATCCGGAGGGGGGATACGCCGTTGCTTCTGGGAGCTGCTTGAGTAAGTGCTGCCCTGAGCCTGCACCCCTGAGCCACCTCCCCGGGTGTTCCAACCCCTTGCCACAGCCCTGATCTCCCTCCCGCCCTCCGAACCCCTCAGTCCCAGCCTGGAGCACCCTCCTACACCCCAAACCTCTCATACCCAGCCCCACCCCAGAGCATGCACTCCTAGCTGGAGCCCTCACCTGCCCCCCACACTTCACCCTCCCTGCCCCAGCCCAGAGCCTGCTCCTGCACCCTGAACTCTTCATTTCTGGCCCTGACCCGGAGCCCGCACCCCCAGCCAGAGCCCTCACCCCCTTGCGTACCCCAAACCCAATTTGGTGAGCATTCATGGCCCGTCATACAATTTCTATTACCAGATGTGGTCCTCGAGGCAAAAAGGTTGCCCACCCCTGTTCTAGCCTAACAACTTGTGGTTGACTCTGACTACAGCATTTGTTTTAGCAACACAATATTTTAGTACCGATGCTCTAAAGTTCAGGGTTGTGTGTCCTGGCTTGTTCTTCAGTGCTAGGCTACGGATGCTAGTTTGTTTTTATAATAGCCTCCCTTATAACCTTTAGCACAGAGGTTAGGAAAACTCCCCTCGCATGGGGGGAGACCCTGGTTCAATTCCCCTCTCTACCTGATGTGAAGAAGGGATTTGAGCATTGGTCTCCTACCTCTCAGACAAGTGCTCTAACCACTGGACTATGGGACATTCTGATGTGGGTCTTGCCATTACCCCTGTTGAAGCTGTTCCACTTTTATAGTTAAACTATATTGGACCAGTAAGAAAGTCTTTATAGTCCAGTCATTGTGCCACTCACATGAGAGGTGTGAAACCTGTGTTCATATCCCTTCTCCACATCAAGCAGAGGATAGAATGCAACTGGGATCTCCTACATTCTAGGTGAGTTTCCTGATCACTGGACTAAAGGTTATACAGGGCCCTCCTCTGTCTATTTTGTGATTTTGGAGAAGTACTTTGAGCATGCTACTGGGCCCTACAGACGTGGGTCAGGTGCTATCCGTCAGGACTGAGGCAGCAGTGCGCAGGCCCAGAGACAGCAACTTGGCTACCTATGAGACTTTAACATGTAAATGCCAAGGGATGTTAGGCACCTTCAGATGGCAGCTAAGCAGGGGTTTTGAGGCTCTCAGTGGTACATAAATTTTGGACATATGCACCTAACGTGAGTTAAGCACTTAAGCCCTTTTGTGAATGTGGGCCTAGGCCCTTATTTACCATGGTGACATGAAACGATTGTAGTTAACAGCTTGTGCAAAGCCTGCTGGGTTGTGAATGGCAGAAAGCATTCCAATATTCAGGTGAAGAACTGTGACTATAGGTGGCAGAATAATGCCTGAATACCAACTTGGATTTACTTGGGTAAGTAGGGTACTTAGCTGCATCCTGCTTGACTTTACTGGGTAAGAAGAGTGAGGGTAAGGAGCTACCAAAGAGGTTAACACTCTGATCCGAGAAGCAATGGAATTTCACAGGAAGGTGGCTGAATCGGGAATGGAGGAGAAAGAAATGGAACATAACCTGATAGGATAAATATTAAAATGTGCTTGCTTGCTTTCATATTTATTTTTGTATTGGTTCCTCCAGGGGAGATCCCAAGCAGATATTATGGTGTCTACAAACCATAATTAAGGTTTCTAGGGAGTTATAGTTACAGGATCAAATATTGCTCTCTTAGACCTGTGCAAGCCACTGGTGTCAGTGGAGTTGTACAGGTCTAACTGAGAAATATTTAGCCTGCAGCACGCCTACAAATGAATGCACACCGCATATTTGATAGCCAAAGTCCATTTAGGGAATGCTTTAAAAGTGAAACTCTGTTCTGGCTGAACCAAAAGAGGTGAAGTAGGCAATTGCCTGGCCCCCACCCTGAATTATTGTACCCCTTGGAAACCCAGAAATGAAAATGCAGAGGGTTGACAAACCAGGATGCACCTGACTGACAGCAGGCTACTGATGTCTGTGAGATTGCAGATTCTGACTTCTAAAGAAGAGCTTAATTAGCTCCGCTCCAAGGGGTCTATTCTCCCCTTCGTACGCGTGCATAACTCCAATTGACATTAATGTGAGTTACATACCAAGAGGAGAATAGACCCCTCAGAATGTGGGGGAGGACAGGGGGCAGCTACAGAGAAAGAAGAAAGAGTGAGTGGGGGAGGTAGACTGAGAGAGAGACAATGAAAGGAGAATGGTCGGGGGGAGACCCCTCTGTCAAAAATGTTCCCAGCTTTTCATAAAAAAGTTTTGAAACCACAGGAAGCCCTAAGTTGCGGCTTTTACTTCTCCAGTTTATAGCACTTAAAAGCACCCGCCTATTCAGAGCTCTTTCCCAAGGTTCAAAATCCTTGGGAACCCCACTTCCCCCATCTGTTTTGTTTCCCAAGGATCCTGCTTCTATATGAAGTTGATGGCAAAATTCCCATTGACTTCAATAGCAGCTGCCTCTGGGATGTAAGCTTAGTTATTATGGGACATAGACGAGGATCCAATCTCTTCCGAGGAAAGCGAGAACTCTTTGTAAACGACAGCAAGGAGACTGGATTTGTGAACAAAAGCTCAGCTAAACTTAATTAAAATGAAACCAAACTAAACTTTAATAAGAACAAGGGAGAACTGAAACTGAATAGAATGTAAACTACAAAAATGATGAATGGCTGAGTTTGGTATAGCTATATATGGAAAGGTAGCTGCGGTGCATAATTAAATGGACAAATGGAAATGTACATGGTCATTACTAACAAAAGCAAGTGATAGATGAGTTATACTCCATCATGCTCATATATTGCCTGTTACTATTTATGCGTTCATACTATTTATTCTGTTTTCAGTCAGGCTACTTATGTGATAAGGCAAGCAGGAGTTGACCCATAATAACATCACATCCTAAAATTCCTGAATTAATGTTGCTGTTGCAGGCAGTATGGCTAGGATAAGAGAGTTGGGAGGTTGTCTACACTAGGAGGTTTTTTCACGGTAACTTTTGTGTTATTGTTTTTTTTCAAATTAAAATGCCCTACATCCACCAGACTCCATTCTTCTTTTGAATTAACTGACCAGTTATTGCAAATTAGAGAATCTACTTTGGAAGTAGATTAAGTTAGTTTTGGAACGAATTAGTACAAATAAAGAGGCGATACAAGGGTTTGAAAAGACAACCCAGGAGGTCTCTTCCAAATGTATCATCTGTGGCACCATAATTTCCCAGGTGGAGAAGGCCCTTGAGCTAAGGCCACAACAATCTTTACTGGGCCACGGTCCCACAAACTCTGGAGTGAAGTAGCCAAAAATAGTTTGTAACAACTGGAGATCAATTGAAATAGTTCTCTGTTCAATAGGTCTAAAAGTCAATGATCCTAGAAGGTTTCTCTCCCGATCTTTGTACCACTGAAACTCCCCCAGGAACCCAAAAGAAATGAAAGATTTTTCTTGAGTCTTTTTTTCCCTCTGTAGAATTGGATTGGCTTTGTGTGCCCAGACTTAAATGAACAGAGCTGATGATATAAACCTACCATTAGGGAACATACAGAGATCAATAAAAAATCACAAAGAGCAGCTTGCCATTGTAACCTTTGCCAGATGCCTGAAAACAGGGTACTAATTAGAAAAGCGAGAAAGGGTTCCTAATTATTTTTAAATGCCATTTTAGGGCTATAGAGTCCATAAGTTAGAGTTCCAGTTTAAAAAAAAAAAAGTCAGACTTAATGCTGTAACTGATATGCTATATGATGCAGAGGCTTCTATTTGGAACCACAGCAATCACCAAAGCAATGCCTATTATGCTCTATAATTGCTTGGCCAAATGATGATTAATGGGACACATAATAGCCATGTGCAGTATTTGAAAGGATGTAAACGTTATAGGCTAAGTTGTGCCAGACTGACACAGCCTTCAGTGGGTGAGGGCTTGGTGTTGGGCCCGCAACCCCAGGCGCATCCCATGGAAGGAATTGTGGTCCGGGGAGCTACAAGTCCCTCCCGGCTTCTCCCCATTTTTGCTCCAAGGCTGTATGTGATGTTTTGGGGATCACCCAGACCAGCAAGGGGTCCTGCCACTGTCGGCCTGGTCACTTTGGGTGCCTTAGTGATATGCTGCTATGGCTCAGAGTCCTGACCCCAATAGCCAGCCCACCAGCATTAAGGTCCTACCTAGGTTCCACCAGCCTAGTTACTCCTTGCAGGATGATCTCAACAGCCCTTCCGGGCCTGAGTCTCCCCAAATCTGTCTACCTAGATCTCTTAACTACCAGAAATTCAGACTTTTCCCCTCCAGTGCATAACCCCCTAAGATGTGAAAACAGCCCCCCCCAGTTCACTTTGAAACCCGCACAGTTTGCACACCAGAGTCCTGCTTGGGGTAAAACTAAACAAAAACGTATTTAATAGAAAAACCACAGATTCGGAGGTGAAATAGTAAGGGAAAGCAAACACATACAGCATCCCCAGAAAATTAACATAAAGACACGACTTTGGGCTTTGCATGTCTACATTAGATAAGTTTCCTTGGCTACTATAAGTTACCTATTGACTCTGAAGAGTTTTCCAGCGTGCCCTCTACCTCTAAGGGGGGGGGAGCCAGCATTCACAGACAGCCCTCTGTCTTTGAGACTATCCCTCAGTTTCCAGATAGCCTTCATTTAAACCCCTTCTTTTTTAAAGGTTTTCATTTCCCACCCCTTTTTCTCAGACTATGGTGATCCAAGGTTATTCAGAGCAAGGGAAATTCCCTTTCAACTCGGTAGCTGGGGTGTCTCAGTGTCGTTCCTTTAACTGTGATGGTCCATCGTTTGTCTTTTCCTGGGTTGTACCATGGGCTGTTGCTTGTGTCTGGTGTTAGGTTGACCAGACAGCAAATGTGAAAAATCAGGATGGGGGTGGGGGGTAATAGGAGCCTATATAAGACCCAAAAATCGGAACTGTCCCTATAAAATCGGGACATCTGGTCACCCTAGGTGTTGTGTAAACAACTGGCTGTGAAGTGTATTTAATGTTGTAGTACAGGTCATGTGCATAGTATTCTATATACATAAATACATAGATTCATAACCACAGTCTATACACATACCTCATAATGACCATCAAGTTCAGAACCCTACAGGCTTTCATAAAAGACCTTACTGGACATATTTCTGTACACAGTAACATATACAACCAGTTGATTCAACTGCTTACTCTTTGGAGTTCAGACCCCCCGTTCTCCTTTTGGGGTGTCTGCACCCTGATTGTCACAGAGTGAGAGGTGGTATTTGCAGCTGGCCTATACCAGCATCAGATTACAACACCCTTTGTGCCAGGTCAACTGGAAGCATTGTGGGGGCTGGCCAGAGTCTTCAAGGCTCCTCCCATTTCCCCAATGCTCCCTATACCCTTGATTCAGGATGTGGGGTAGTGGCACGTGCGCCATAACCAATTAATTCTGTGCACCAAAACCCAAGATGTGGCCAGTCTGTGCAGGGACACACTGACTCCCTCTTACGCTCTGGACATGCAGTCCAAGGAGCCCTTCATTGGGAAGAGGAATTTGAATAATAATAATAATAATAATAATTTGAGTAAGTAGATGAGGACATAGCTAGCCATAGTGGGATGAAATTAAACAAAATATACTTGAGTCTGCGTATCAGGGAAATGTTGAGATTGGTGGAATAATTCTTGAAAGGCCAGGATGGAAGGCTCACTGTTTGGATTTTTTAAAACTAGGTTAGATCAGATCTTTTACTGTGCATTTGTACAGCACCAAACACAACGGAGGCCTTACTCTGGGTCTCCAGAAGATAATGTAATACAAATAATCTCAGTATTAGATAGTAGGGAACAATCCCAGGCTGATGAATGGAGTCACTGACTGAATAGGTTCTTTCCATCTTCAAGGGCTGTGATTCTGTGGTAACGGTGCATTAGGAAAAGAAACATAACAAAACAAAGCTGATGACTGTGTTAAATCTATCACCAAAATTGAAAACATTGTCATTTGTTCCATATTTGTTTCCTTGTCAGTACAAATAGTACTGTGCATCAGACCTGCTCGTATTTTCAGTGGCTGTTCTGATGCACTTCAGACACCTCGAGAGATATATGAGAGTGTATCATGTTTCATTTGGTATGGCTCCCTCCCACAGGCTCCGTTCATTAACAATACTGAGGAGCGGCCAAGGGATTAAATCATGGCAGTAAAAAAATAAATCTATAGAATTAATAGCATTAATGAAGGTCAGGATGGTATTTGCTATGCTGAAGGAGAGTTGACTGTGTTATAGAAGCACTGAAATCTAAAATTCCTTTAAAGAAGAAAAATATAAAAGTCAGATATGTTTTTTCCCCCACATATTTTGCCTTAGCTGTTTTATGGTATCAATACAAAGTTTCCTAAGACCAACAGGAAAAACTATTTGAAATTCACAAAAAAAATAGATACAAATTCAGATGATCCTGACTGCAACTGCTCCCGCCCCTTATAGTCTGTTGCGGTTTCGCTGAATAATACAGCAAATAGAGAGAATGAATGGTCTCTTCAGAACATAATAGAAGATGGATTCATTTATAGAGGTAGATGTACCTTTGACAGTGGAGAATAGGCTCCAGAGAACTGAGTGGTGGACAGGGCATGCTTGGAAAGGAAAATGTCTGTGGAGGTTATGTGATTAAACATTTTCCTTTCCAAGCATGCCCTGTCCACCACTCAGTTCTCTGGAGCCTATTCTGCTCTTGATCCATATGCAACTTCCACTGCGGTAGTTTGCCTTAAAGGTTAGAACAAGCAATATACATTCCATTCCTGACTCTGCCCTCGTCAGTGAGCTTGGACAAATCATTCACATCTCTGTGTGCCTCATTTTATCCATCTGTATATTGGGTACAAAGGCAGTTAGAAGCATTTGTACTCTGACTTGAACCTGCAAAGTAGGCATGTCAGACTTTGGCCTGCCCGAAAATATCAGCATTAAGGCTGGAATATTCGAAGGAGACTAGGAGTTAGTTGCCTGAAATTTGTCATCTAACTCTTTCAGTGGAGAATGCTCCACTTTTCCAGACGAATGCTCAAGATATATATAAAGTTGATCATCTTGAGAATTCGTCTGGAAAAGTGGAGCATTCTCTACATCCAGAGAAAGCAGAAAGGACCTTTTCTTAATAGCCTGTCATCGTCTCAGAACCAAATAAACTAGATCTTGATTATTAAGGACCAACGAAGGTCACTCACCTGTTGAGGTAGCCTTACTCACTCACCAAAAGGTAGCCTTAACTAAAGGCCACCATATCTTCAAATGAATTTCAGACTTTTTTTAGCTATCAATAGCTATATATTTCTCTTATTTCAGTAGGAGCAGGGAATCTGAATTCCAGTCTATGACACTGTCTCCCCTCTGTGGCCAAGGGCACATCATTTAACCTCTCTTCCTTTGTTCATCCGTGATGTTAATAATAGTGACCCATCTCTTAGGGCTGGTATGAGGATTACTTAAACTTGTCGTGCAGTATTAATAGTACTTAATAAAATACACTTTTTGAAAACAGCTTGCCAGGGTGGGAGAGGGATAGCAAGTATTTACATATCACTTCATGCAGCAATCCTGTCCTTTATCCTTTGAGGCCCAGTGATGGAACACATTTATTAAAATTGTGCAGGCTAAATAAATAAATTAGGGAAGCTAGTCTCCCATTTGGAAGACACAATAACAAATGCAATGGGAAGCTGTGTTGGTGCACCAGATCTATGTCTACCTGTTGGCCATAGTGGAATGACGTTAGCATTGGGCTTTTACAGAGAGAGTCAAGCTAAGGAGAAAGCATTGCATTTGTGGTCTGTGGAGTTTATCACAAACACTTCATTGAAAGAGTGTAGCCCAGGAAAATCACTTGTGGCTCAACTTTCACCTATTGGGACTCATGGGAGTTTGCCATTGGCTTGAGTGGAAGCTTGCCCTTGATATTCACCATAGTAGAGCAGTGTTTCCCAAACTTGGGACGCCGTTTGTATAGGGAAAGCCCCTGGCGGGCCGGGCCAGTTTGTTTACCTGCCATGTCTGCAGGTCCGGCCAATCGCGGCTCCCACTGGCCACGGTTCGCTGCTCCAGGCCAATGGGAGCCGCTGGAAGCAGCGGCCAGCACGTCCCTCAGCCCGCGCTGCTTCCAGCAGCTCCCATTGGCCTGGAGCAGCGAACCGGGGCCAGTGGGAGCCGCGATTGGCCGAACCTGCGGACACTGCAGGTAAACAAACCCGCCTGGTCCGCCAGGGGCTTTCCCTACACAAGCGGCATCCCAAGTTTGGGAAACACTGTAGTAGAGTAATGAGTTGATTTTTTTCATATTTGCAAAACTGTCTTGCATCTTCAACTAGAAGCAGTGATGCTATGAACCAGGACCAATCCAGCTGTGATTAATGCACCCCTTGAAGTAAAAGATTTTCACTCATGAAAGATGAGACCTTATACATGGCCATCCTAAACCAAAGCTTACAAAAGCTGCTTAAATGCACTCCTATGGAGAAAAAAATAGGATTGTTAGGATAGGGATCCCAATGAGGTCTGGTTGTCTGTGTTTGCAGACAGAGCTTGCCTGTGCAAATAGGATAAACGACCTATGTTATGTACTTTACCCAGGCAAAGATTGTCTCTCAAAAGTGTCCCTAATACTTGAATCATCAATCTATGCAGCTACGCACCCACTTCGATGCTCCGGTTATAGCAGTGAACTATAAAAAATGCTGTTTATAACTGTTTTAAAGTGCCTTTTGTAATGATGCATCCATTTTAAGGCCACTGTGCGGCTGTTATCTAAGAACCACATCTCCAGACTGTTTGCCCAGGGACTAACTCCCACAAAACTGCAGACAATGAGGTTCAATGTAATGACAGCATTACAGCTTATATCCACAGCACTGTGGTACTCGACTAAGTTATTGTTTAAGGAGGGATATGATATTTGAAAAGTTTAAAAATCCAGGAGGAATGAAGAATTATTGGGAATGGTAAACTTGGGAGCACTTGGGATGAGATACCAAGGAGATTTTAAGCTAATTTCTGGAGAAATTTTCTCATGGTGCGATATATTGGATTGTGGAATCATTGTCCGAGAGAAATTGTGGAAGACCAGTTGCTTGGGTCATTTAAAACTGGGCTGGGTAATGGCAGTGCTTTAAAAAGGTTGAGTTTTGTACTAGATCAGTTGATAGTTATCTCAATATTTATTATTATTTTTATTATCATACCACCCTGGAATCCTAGTCATGGCCCAGGACCCCACTGTGCCAGGCGCAGCACACACACACACACACACCAAAAAGATGGCCCCTGCTCTGAAGAGTTTACACTCTAAACGGGGGGGAGGGATAGCTCAGTCGTTTGAGTATTGGCCTGCTAAACCTAGGATTGTGAGTTCAATCCTTGAGGGGGCCACTTAGGAATCTGGGGCAAAATCAGTACTTGATCCTGCTAGTGAAGGCAGGGGGCTGGACTCAATGACCTTTCAAGGTTCCTCCCAGTTCTAGGAGATAGGATATCTTTATTATTATTTAAATTGTGCTCTAGGATGTAACTGGAGATTATTGCAAACTCTGAGGTAGCATTATTTAGTTTCTGAAGGCAATTGAAAAGACTTGTATTCTGCATGTGCATGTCCAGTTACTCTCTCTGAGAACATGGACCAAATATCTGTATGCTTTTCATGGGCCAAATCTTGAAGCCCTTATTCAGTCAATGGGAGTTCTGTCTGAGCAAGGACTGAGTGAGGTCTTCAGGAGTTGGCCCTCTACATACAAACATATGAGGGGCCAAATCCTGAAGACTATATGTACTGAAGCTAAACTCTCATTGGTTTTGGTTGTCATAACAATGTTGATCATTGTTCACTATTATGGTAGTGCCTAGAGGCCCCAATCAGCGAACAGAGCTCTATTTTGCTAATGCTGTACACGCATTTAATGAAAAAGATATTCCCTGCCCCCCAAGAGTTTACAATCTTAGCATATATTAGAAGATGACATGGCTACAACAAACAGCCAGGGAAGAGGCTGAGGCACCAGTGAAATGAACAGGATCCACGCAGCAGGCTCATCATGCCAGTGGTTTAGCCATTGTCAAGTATTTTGTGGACATCATGGCAGGCATGACTTTAAAGAGAGCCTGGAATAAAGGCTGCAGAATTGGGTCCATTTCAAAGTTCCAGGTAAATGCATGTTCCGTAATGATGGATAGCAAGCTGTGGGGATCTATTTGTTAATTTCTCAATGCTTCCGATGTGTAATTTGGAGAATTGAAATGTGATATCGCCCCTCCTAATGACAGGAACTCCTACATTTCCACACTTGCAAATGTCTTAAGGTATGTAGTTAAATGAGTCACAATCATGTTAACAAAGCTAACTCCAACCATTAGGAAATCTGTATGCCACATCTCTGCATGCGGATGCTATTAAAGTGTCAACTCCGCATGAATACCAATATTAACAGTGCTGTCAAACTTTAATGATTTATAACTATAGGTCCTGTATCAGCACAGAGAGCAAACAATAAGAAGAAAAGCCAAGCCAAAATAAAGGGAAACAAATGGAGGGAGAGTGGATAATATAAATACGTCCCATTCAAATGTATATAAAACAAAATGCGAATTACTGAGATAACAGCGAGGTGCAGTTGTAATGTGATAGATGGTCTTTGGGCTGCATAATTTGTTCAATGTGATCAGGAGGTTGAGATTTTTTTGCTTGTTCATTTTACTCTGCAAACCTCTGGTACACATCCCCAGTGCTGCTGAGAGGCTGTGTCACGTGACATGTCAAATCTAAACTCAGCATCATTAGTATGATTATTACCTGCATAGTGCCAATAAGGCAATTTACATACAAAGTCCGTACTCCAAAAATCTTACTGTCTCCAGCCTGACCCAACAATCAGATCCAGGAACAAGCTCTTGTGCCCACACACAGCCCACATAGATCTGAATGAAGAATCAAGGCTTTGCTTGGCAATTTACAAATGAAGGAGGAGGAAATGGGATGAAATGAATAGCAGTGTGATGAATGGTTATGTCTTGTGTATGGTTTATTGGTTCCATGACTTTTTAAAATTTTTTGAGATTTACCATCTCACATTTAATAGTCAATGTCTCCTTCCAGCACCCAAACCTGGATCTCTAAACACCAGTCTACAACAACACAGTGAAAAGTGTGTGTCAGGGGAGATGGAAACCAATACCAGCAACAGCTCAGAGACTCTAAAGCCACACACTCACTTAAAAAAACATCAAATTCATACCTACTGCATCTCCCCTGACATCCCCCATATTACAGCAGAGGTGAGTTTGGTGCTTTGAGCATATTCACAAGCCCCTTGGCCATGTCTCTTTCAACTTCCTCACTGCCCTTTCCCATTATCTTCAACTTCATCTCCTATTTCTGCTATTCGGAGCAAAACCTCCCCTGCTTTTGTCTGAGCAACTACCTTCATTGCCTCACTCCATCCAAAAACTAGCCTGTCTCACTGCTTTCTCAGACACCATTGCTCCACTAGCTTGATTTGCATCTCCGATCCCTCTTTTGCTGATCCTTTGGCTGCCCCTTACGCTGATGCCTACCCTACATCTCTGTCTACTGCTTTTAACCAGTTTTCTTCCATCAAAAACACACTGTGCCTGAACTTCAGCTTTCCATAATATACAGGCCTCTTCTGTTACACAAGTCAATGCCTTGAAAACCAATGGCACACGTCCATCTCCATGTTCACTATGAAACCTTGCGATCTCATGAGGTAGTTTACAGAGATATCCTCAGGGCTGGTTAGTCTAATTGCTCACTGATTTCCATAAGCACTGGCAGTCCTTGTCCGATAGTCAGCAGTATCAACTCTCTTCTCTGCCCACATTTCTTCTTTGAGTGATTGCATGCAGTTACTAACCTGTTCTACTAGATGCATTGCGCATGTCTATTCCACTTTCGATGTGTGTGCCCTGCACACAGTTGTCGGAAATGTTTCCCTCAGTGGTACGTGTCAAGGCAGCTCAAGCGCCTTCTGCTGCCGCTCACGATTGTGTGCCATATAAAGGCGAGATGTGCTCCAACCCTCCTCAGTTCTTTCTTACCGCCCATGACAATTATAGGAGCCTGTTTGTCTTGCTTTAGCAAGTTCTTTCAGCATGTTATAATTTTATATAGTTACCTATTTCTATAGTTTTTAGTGTCAGTTAGTAGTAGACTTGATAAGTTTATGGAGGGGATGGTATGACGAGACTGCCTACAATGGCATGTTGCTGATCTATGACTACTAGTAGCAAATATCTCCAATGGCTACTGATGGGACATTCTTTCCCAGGTATCCAACTGGTGGATCTTGCTCACATGCTCCAGGCCTGATTGTCATATCTGGAGTTGGGAAGGAATTTCCCCCCTGAGTGTTTTTCACATTCCTCTGCAGCATGGGACACCTATCAATGAAGGTTTAAACTAGTGTCAATGGCAGATTCTCTGTAAGTTGAAGTCTTTAATTCATGATGTGAGGACTTCAGTAACTCAGAGGTTAGGGGTTTATTACAGGAGTGGGTGGGTGAGGTTCTGTGGCCTGCGATGTGCAGGTGGTCAGACTAGATGAGCACAATGGTCCTTTCTGATCTTAAAGTCTATGAATCTATGAGATAAGTTTTTGTTGGTAAAGTTATTTTTCTTGGTCCCCCAAGTTTGGGGTTCCATTGTTGGTACCAAGGAATGCTTCTGTCACTAGGCTTCAAGCCCTGTCTTACATCTTCTAAACCGAAGCCCACGAGTGACAGATACTCCAGTTATTTTAAGTGTCTGGGTGAGTCCCACATTAGGATTGGTGTCAAATCTGTAAAGACTTCAAGCCAAGGACCAAAAAAGACAGGGAGGCCAGGCTGAATGTTCTTTTGATTGGGGGCGGGGGGCCATGGAGGCTGCTCTAAGGCCACCTTCTGAGGTTTCCTGCTCATAGAGGATGCCGAGCACTGCAGCTTCTGTGAGAATTGCGCCTCCGATGTTGGTTGAGTCCCGGCACCATTCACCCTCTCCAGTGTCCAGGAAGAAACCTAAGCCTTCCAAGGATGCTGCCAGAAGAGAAACATCACCAGTTCCTAAGTTTACCTAAGGGAACAAACAATCTAGTAGCTTGCAGTCAAAATCAAAGCACTCCTTCTCTCATTCATTTGCTAAAGCGGCACTATTGATACTGGGGCAGGTACCGTCAAATCTGGGCCCAAAGCAGCACCTTCATCATCCGTGGTACCATCTTTGTCTCTCGCTCACCCATTTGTCTTCCTAACTGTGTGTGGCTATCACAGACAGGACGAAAGGGCTCTAATTCTCTTCTCAACTAATATCATCTTGGATAGCCTCCTATATTTGTTTTGCTATGACTTGGCTAATGTTATCCCGCCAGGCAGAGTGACAGCACATTTTACAAGATCGCAGGTGGCCTCTGCGACCTTCCTGGCTCAGATATCTATCCTAGACATTTGTAGGGAAGCAACTTGGTCTTTAGTGCACACATTTGCATCCCATTATGCCATCACTCAGCGCTTTAGAGACGATGCCAGATTTGGATCAGTTGTCCTTCAGTCCTTGTTCAGATAGACTCTGATCCCACCTCCTGATATCACAGCTTGTGAATCACCACAAGTGGAACGCACATGTTCAATCACTCAAAGAGGAAAAAATGGTTACTGACCTGTTCTGTAATTTGTTGTTTTTCGAGATGTATTGCACATATCTGTTCCATGACCTGCCCTCCTATCCCTCTGCATCAGTTTTCCAGCAAGGAGGAACAGAGGGGAGACAGGGGTGGCTGTGTTCTTTATTCCTGAACACAGTGGCACAGGGAAACAGAGGGTGCTCGAGCTGCACCCAATTTGAGGGAAAAACTTTCGACAACCGTGTGAGGAGCACTCACACACAGCAAGAGCAGAATGGACGTGTGCAGCACATCTTGAAGAGCAACTGTTACGGAACATTTTTTCCACTTTCTCCTCCAAGCCGTTCTTCAGCCAAGTGCAAGGAATTGGCTTTGATCTATCAATCGGCGCTTGCCCCAACTTAGAATACTGACTCCTCCATTCCTGTCCGTTAGAGTACCACCTTTCCCTTGTCCCTCAGGTACTTTCCTAACATAATAAATCAGCCACTTCCTCAAACCCCATTCCACACTTATTTTTTGATCCTATTATCCACATCTGTGCTCCCACCACTGTCAAAAACATTTTCCTGCAGATACATTTTCTCTACAATTTATTACTGTCCTCTTCCTTCTTAAAATCTTTTCCTAGATCCTCACCTTTCCTGTTAGTAATGGCACAACTCCTAACCTTTCCATTTATGGTAAATGCCAGAGAAAATAGCCATTTCTGGTCTCTCTGATCACATATCACATAGTAATCCTAGAGCTGGTCAAAAAAATGGGAAATCACTGAACATTTTCAAGTGGCTTCCATCTTGCAGGGTTTGAAATTGATGCATTTTTCATTTTTCGTGAAATTTAACTCAGCAGTTGTTCAATATTTTTATAAAAAGTCATAAAATCAAAATTGTTATTGAATTTTTTTTTGTTTACCAAAGACTGTTTTCTTACTGAAAACTGGTTGTTTAATCATTGGAAAATTTCATAAAGGATTTCAACACAGGTATTGTGATTTTTGTTTGGTCTGTCTCTCTCCCCATCACTTATGTCTGTTTTAGATATTTCTGAGGTGCCCATCACCTTGTTATCTGAACGCTTGACGAAACTGTGACAAAGTTTACAGAAAAGATGTTCAATCTTTTCTCTCTCCCCCCATTCCCACAATAGAGGCTTATGATTTATAACTGAAACCTTTCTGAGAAAACATAGGGATTACAGCGGAAGCCTAATCTTAAGTATGGATTTGAAGGGGGAAGAGATGGTGGCTTTATGGATTTTGATAAGAGTGCACTCATGCCATCATTTGAATTTTTTAAACCAAGACTGGATGTCTTTCTGAAAGAGATGGTATATCCCAAACAGAAGTTATGGGCTTGCTTCAGAAACTACTGGATGAGGATCTATGGCCTGTGTCATGCAGGAGTTCAGCCTAAATGATCATTCTGGTCCCTTCAGGCTTTAAAATCTATGGCTCTAAGAGAATCTGCTCTCCTTCACATGCATGACCTTTTCTGCAAATGATGACCTCCTTCTCTTCCCCCTCTGGCTCATTGCATCCTTCGGAGCTGTGGGTCACTTTACTGGCTCTCCACTCATTACAGAATCCAGTGAAAACTGCCCTATTGCTCTCTAAACCCTTCTTGACTACTTCCTCTCATCCAGCAACAGCCTCTCTAGACTTGCCATTGCTGGTGAAAGAGTTGCCTTTGATTTATCACTGCCTCAGAGTTTCTCTGTCTCATTTCAGAACTCTGCTGAAAACATATCTCTTCTCCCTCATGTCTCCCTCCTAAAGTCACTCTGCTATTATTTAACTCTCTAATTGTATTATTTAACAGCAGCTATATAAAGCATTTTATGATGCGGTCTGTGGGCAAGACAGCACACAAATAAAATTGTATTGTCTTGCAACCTCTGTATTTGTTTTCTGTGTTGCACTCTCAGTTTTAATGAGGGCTGACACTGCAATTAGAGCAGGGGAGAGTCTCTCAAACTCTGAGCAAGTCAGAGGCACAGAGAACACATTTTATTTAGACCTTCTATCAGTTCAGATAGGAAGATTTATCACATCTGACTATAGTAACGGCATTACTCATGCAGCTGCTAGATTCACAAAATAGTAAAAACAGCCAATTATTTCAAACACTCAGGGTGTCTGTGTATGTGGTGTGTTTTGGCATCAGTAATGGTAGCTTGTAGTCATAATTTCTGCATGTGATCATTGAAGCTACAACCAGCTTGGGCTGGAACTGTAGCTCGGTCTTTGTTTGCATTTTATGTGTTCTTATATGAGCAGCCATGCAAGACGCATTTTGATTTAAGTTGTATTTCACTTCCCCTCCCTGTAAGTGGTGTCTTGTGTTGCTGCCAGAGTGGCTGCCTAAACTCACCCTAGAGGTGGCTGCATATTAGTGACTACTGAGTTTCTTGCATAAACAAAGCCCAGTTTTCCACAGTGGCTTCCTGAATGCAAATGGAACTTTTGTGTGCAGTTTCTTGTATTTTGTGTACCTATGTTCCCATTCCAATACACATATGTGGATTTGCATGTGTAGTTGAGGCAGATACTTTGGGAAATTGAGCCCCCAGTATATAAATGATGGACTGGGAGGTATAACATATTAATAGAGATGGCCTGAACCAAAACCATGAAACTGAATGCAAGAAGTAGTAAAATTTTCAAAAGCTTCTACGTGACTTAAAAACCTTTGTCTCATTCTCAGAGAGCACTTAGAAACCTAGGGACTTGTTTACATGAACATTTCGTTCACAACAAGCTGGAGTGTGAATCTCCTCCTAACCCTAACCCTAACCCTAACCCTAACCCTAACCCTAACCCTCGCACTGGCCTGCTGTGCATTATGTGTCCAGGTGGACCCTTCTGCCATGATCTAAGTGTTTGTGGAGACAAGCCCACTGGTAGAGCCATGATGCTAGACTAGATGGGCTGCTGCTGTGGTGCAATATGACAATTCATATATTCTAATTCTGTTTGTTGTTGAAAACCAAATGTCAGAGCTGGTCAAAAATCAGGAAAACAATCATTAGGGTTACCATATTTCAGCGAGCAAAAAAGAGGACGGGAGAAGCTCCGCCCTAGCCCCGCCCCTGCCCCTCCCACTTCCCGCCCCCCCTGACCTCCCAACCTTCCCCCTGTTCCTTGTCCCCTGACTACCCCCTCCTGGGACCCCTGCCCCTAACTGCCCCCCAGGACTATCTAAGCCTCCCTGCCTCTTGTCCCCTGACTGCCCCAACCTTTATCCACACCCCCACCCCCAGACAGACCCCTGGGACTCCCACGCCCCATCCAACCACTCCCCACCCCCTGACAGCCCACCCCAGAACTCCCAACCCATCTAAACCCCTCTGCTCCCTGTCCCCTGACTGCTCCGATCCCTCTCCGCACTCCTGCCCCCTGACAGCCCCCCCCAGAACTCCCAACCCATCTAAACCCCTCTGCTCCCTGTCCCCTGACTGCTCCGATCCCTCTCCCCACTCCTGCCCCCTGACAGCTCCCCCCCAGAACTCCCAGCCCCCTACCCCCCCGCTCCTTGTCCCCTGACTGCCCTCTCCTGGGACCCCTGCTCCTAACTTCCCTCCAGAACCCCACCCCCTACCTAAGACTCCCTGTTCCTTGTCCCCTAACTGCCCCCTCCTAAGACCCCCCCCAACTGCCCACCAGGACCCTACCCCCTACCTGTACCCTGACTGCCCAAAACTTTCTCCACTCCCCCCAAAAAGCCCCCCCCCGTTTCTTGACTGCCCCCTCCAGAACCTCCCTGCCCCTTCTCCTGCCCCCCTTACCCTGCTGCTCAGAACAGGGTGTTGGGCTCTGTGCGAGCCGGACACGTGGCTAAGCTCCCCAGCACAACAAAACCCGGTCCCTGGCCCTGCACAACAAAACCCGGTCCCTGGACCGGACCGGGTTGCAGGGGAGAGCTGCCCTTGTATCAGCACAAAGTGCTCTCGCTCCCGTTTTGCTACGCTGCATGGCAGTAACCGCTCCCAGTTGCAAAAGGGGAGGGCTGCACTTTGTGCTGAGACACTTGCTCAGAATGCAGGGCGGATCCGGCTCCTCTCCAGCTGCTCCGGAGTCCAGCCCGGGACTTTCCTGCAGCCCTCCCAGCCGCTCCGGGGGAGGGGGAAATCCCGGACATTGTGAGTGCTTTACAAATTCCCCCCGGACGCTATTTTTAGCACAAAAAGGAGGACATGTCCGGGTAAATCCGGACGAATGGTAACCCTAACAATCATGCCAAAAAGTTTCAAACCTAATTTCCAGTTTACAGGGTTTGAAACAGACCCATTCCGGGTGAAAATTTTCATAGTATTTATTCTCAAAATTGTTGTCAAACTTTTCTGCTTAACAAAACTTGTCTTTACTTACTAACAGCGGAGTTTTCAGTAAACCAAAAACAAACAAACAAAAACAAACAAACAATGATTTTGATAAAATATGTTGCAGAAAACTTAGATGTCAACAGTTATTCGTGAATAGTTTTGTCCTACAAAAGTAATGGCCTTTTTTGAAGAGCGTTAACTTTTAACTCTGCAAAAAATGCTGACCAGGTCTCCTAAATATGCTAGTCCATGTTTTCAGTAATTACTGGCATATCCATTTGAATATGTTCATTTTACAGTTGAAAATGTTTGTGTGAGCAAATGGGGGAGGGGAGCGCGGGGGGATTATATCTCTGCTGAATCAAGAGAGGCTTTTCTCCTTTGCAAGTTTCTGTGTAATGCTTCTCAAACTAGGTGCAGAACAAGCACCGTCAGTCCTAGCTGTGGTCCAGAGAGTCAAAAGGGAAAACTAAAACAGCATTGGTTTGGAGTGGTAGTAATGGAAAGAGGGAGTGCTTTTTTTTTTTTTTTTGCCAGAAATGGATAAAAATGAATTACTTTTCCAGTGAGCTTAAATCAAATCGTAATAAATGAGGCTGCATTTTGGACAAACTAATCAATAGGCCAGGATATTCAAGGAACTTCATGTCATATAAACCTACTGGGTTGAACTTAATAATGTGAGCTGTAGTGCAGTTTCATGTAGCACCGTTTCTTCAAAGTGCCACTAAAACATAATTTTAAAAAAGTCTTCTGAAAAACAGTGAGTGTTACAGAATCATTAGGGCTTCAAGGGGCTCTGGCCCCTGCCTTTTTTAGGATTCTTTTTAAAGAGAAAAAAAATAAAGTGAACTCAGTGCTTGTGAAAGAGGCTGGATTGAAGTTTCACTGTGGAATAGCAGAAAACTTCTGCACAAAGTCCAACCTATATGTCCCATCCTGACCTCCAGAGGTAGTTAGTTCAGGTTACCCTGCCCCTGAATATGAAATCTTCAGCCTCTCTGTTGAGACTGCTAACCGCACTCTATCATTTCGCAGAAGGCTTTTGCATTTCTAGAGCAGCTTTCAGGGAATGAATTCAAAATATTTCAGGGGAGATTTTCAAAGTTACGAATGAGAGTCAGTGGAAGTTAGGCTCCTAATTGCTATTTGTGCCTTTCAAAATGTCAGTAAATGTTATGGTTCCCCTTCTGCAGATAAAGAAATTGAAGAACAGAGAGGCCAAATGGTGTACGCCACATCATTTGGCAAATGAGTAGTGGAGCTGAGAGCAGGATCACAAAAACCCTGATTTCTACTTTGCTACTTTAGCCACAAGCCCAAACTGCCTCTCCACTGCTAAAATGTCTATCTGCCATTTATGCTGAATTTAGCAATTATTTCATTTAAAATCTATCATCTCTAATGTTTTCTGGCTAATTAATGAGAACAATGTCACTCCCCTCACATTGCACTACTTCTCCTAGCAGTTTTTTATTTGCTGATCTTAATTATTGTTATTCTTACACTGTGCACGTACACAGGGATTTACAGTCAAATATTTCAAAGTGGTTGCTTGCCACCAATATACACGATGGGTGTATCTCCTCTCACTTAACAAGCAGCCATGTGGCCACCAATTCTGTGCCAGAATTGTTCACTCTGAGTCCCTCCTCTTCTGACAGCCAAGCATTGTGCTCTTGGTTGTACTCCCGAGTCTTCCTGGAGCAGCTGCCACTGGCACCCTTTCTCTGAGGCATCATCTTGTTTTCCAAGCCTTCCAGAGTCCCCCTTGAGTGGAAGAAACGTGAAGCTTCTTTTAGGAACCTGGAAAGTGATGGCAAGTGTGTCTTCTCCTTTCTGTTCTTCAACTGTGCCTATCACACCACACTTCAGCATCCTGCCTCTCTCCTCCCCCTCACAACAGAACTGGAGATTGGAGGCCTGCTCTGGAGACACAGGACATAACGGAAGTTCCAGGAGGGGCTCATATTTGGAGAGGGAAGGTAGAGTCATGGATGCCTGATGAGGCTGGGTATGGGGTGGGAGAGACAAAACAAGACACCAAAACAAACACCCATCGCCCAAACCCCAAACCCGGGAAATCCCCAAACTTAATGCTTCTTTGTTTCCTAAACCGGTTGTGGTTACTTGGTGATAACTATGGCCTCTAGCTTTCATATTGTCTAAAACACCCAAGCTCTTAAAAGCAATGAAATGAATAGGTGCTAACTTCTTCAAGGAATTCTCTGCTACTCTGTGTAAGGTGTTGAGCACAATGGAGCTCTGATCCACTTTGGGGCTTTTGGGCACTATCACAATAGTGAGGGCATCATAAATCTTTCCTTGTCCGCATACTGCAAATAAAGGCATTGGGACAGATCCTCAGCTGGTGCTAATGGGCACAACAGCTCCATTTAAATCAACAGAGCCACAGTGATTTACAACAAGAGGAAAATGTGGCCCATTCTTCTCATAAAACACAAAGACATGCACATTTCAGCAAAACACAACTGTCCTTCCCACTAACCCCAATTAAATCCTTTTCATTCGACAGTAGTTTCAAAATACGAAGCAGGAAACAAAGTTCTTCTGAAAAAGAAATATAAAGCAATTACATATTTTCTTGCATCCATATATACCTATGAGTTTCAAATCAGGTCCACATACATGAATAATTTGCTATATATTCACAATATTATACACTTTTCCTATTAGACTCCATATATTCCATTATTCTTAAGAAAGAGCAATTGTAAGTACTTGACCAAATATCTGTCAATTGATAAATATATTAGCTGATAAATCCTTCTTAACAGTGTCCCTTAAAAGGTAATATTTAGATATTGACCTCAAAATAGCAAAAAATGCTTTACAAAAGAAATCAATGGGTCAGCTTGATGAAATGTTCATTCCCTCATACAGGGTAAGAAAAATGTGTTTATGTGTATGTGGCAGAGTAAGACTTATGGAGTCATAAACTATTCATTGCCCTGGCTTTAAGTGCTTGGGTTTTTTAAATAATGTGATAGGCAAGTACATTGCTGCACTTTCTACCCTTAACAGGTTTGGGGTATTTTTTTAAATGGAGCTTTTGTCTGAATTTTAGGGAGGGAGCATCTGCCACTGAGGAAGGATAAGACACTTGTCTGAAGTCACACCCAAGGTTTCTTTTCTCTCAGACCTGCCCTTAAATGAGACTCTTTTGACCTCATTCTTACCCCACCTGCAATAACTTTCATTTTATCCCGTCTGTATATGTATCATTCTCTTTATCTTTCCTCTTAGTCCATTTTCTCCAAACCACCCTGGATCTCAGTTGTTCCTCTCCCTGGTTTTTCGGTGTCCTCTCTACTGCCTGGTGTGTCCCAAATTGTATTCAGCAGGTGATGAATGAATTTTTCACTGTGAAGATGGGCTGAAAGGAGGAGGGAGGGAAATGGTGTGGCTGTGTACGTTTTAAATGTTCAAAGCATAACTCACTGCTAATTCAATAACATATTTCACACCCCAGAAGTGCCTTTTTGTCAGTATGTAGGCTCAGCACCTGCTCTCCTAAAAGAAGGCCTCTTTAATGTATATTTTATGACTGTGTAGTGCAGCAAGGGAGAAGGCATAATTATTTGGAATTTCTCTGTGTCAATACACATTAAATTGGGATTTAGTCATGGGTAATTAGCAAGCATTGACCCACACTTGATTTATACCATATTTTATGAGCTAAAAATAGTCATTTTCTTTAAGAACAAAAGTGCCGTATATTTCAAGAGGGGCAGAGCTGGCAGGATGCTTGAACAGAGAGTGAGGAATTGAAAAGGAATGAAACCACAATTGTTCCCTGAGCCGCTAAGGAGTAGAAGGCAGTGCTTCCTCTGGTTAAGAGCCAAGATGCAGTCTATAAATTGCATAGCAAAACTCAACTTTGTTCTCCCAAACTTATAGATTACTAAAATCATTCCTCATATTTAAAAGAGGAGAATAATAATTACCTATTGCAGAGATTTAATGAATTGAAATGAAACAGGCGTCATTAAGCAACCAGCCTCTTGAGTGGGAGCAGCCTAGTTGTTGATTTCAGAATGCTCCTAAAGAAAAACAAGAGAAGAGAGCGCGTCACAACAAGCTGAGTAATAACTAAGGCCCATATTGTGCCATTGATTTTTTTTCTAAACGTCCCATTGGAATCAGTGAGGAGTTGGACTTAAAAATTGGTGACACGCTTTGACCCTAACACTTAGAAAGGCACTGGAGGGAAAAAATAAAGATGGCCTGTCTGTGCCAGTAAGATGCTTGCTGGTAACATGACTCAGTAAGGCAGTATTAATAAGCAAAGCCACACTTGGTAGCAGGATCGCTAGTAAACTTTTAAGGTGATATTTACATAACTGTGGGTGTTGGGAAGGAAGATGTAGTTACACGGTTTTTGCTTAATAGCTCATGCAATTTATATCTTTACTCACTGTACAAACCAAATGGGAAAGAAAATAATATGGACAAAATTCTGGCTCTCTTTTGCATTTGGCACCTTAGACACAATTTTGTGCACATATTGTAGCCAATATGGGCTCCCTCATGATTCCTGCATAGCTACCCATGCAGAAGTTATCCCTACAGAACTAGTGCATTGGGGGAGTGGCTAAAACAGTGGGGTAGATGCTAAAATGAGTGCCCTGCACACCCTCATGTTAGTCATATGTAGGTCCAGCTATGCCTCTACAGTTCAGCATGTCGCTTACATATGGAAGAACATAGCAGTTGCCATACTAGGTCACATCGATGATCTGGATTACTCAGTTGCCTGCCTTGGACAGTGGCCAGCACCAGATGCTTCAGAGGAAGATACAAGAAACCCCAGTGTAGGCAGGTGTGGGAAAATGTGCCCCCATGAAAGTCTTATCTTAATCCCTAATAGTTAGAGATTGCCTTAAACCCTGCACATGAGGTTTATATCCCTTCCATTTTTTTTAGCATTAACTATAAAAACGTTTGTTATCCATGCAAATAACCAGTCCCTATCTGAATCTGGCTAAATTCTTGGCATCAGTGGAGAGCCTCCAAAATATAAATTCTGTGAGTCTTGGGCAAGGAGGGGATAGGAAAGTGTAGCCACTGCACCCTACAGGTCTCCAGGTGGTGGCATTTTGGGCATATACATATCCTCTTGTTTGAATTCAACTCTTTGTGCTCATAGCTGCAAATCCAAAAAAATACATTTATCTCACCTTCCTTTTCCTGGTCAAAAATATCATTAATCGCATGTGTGTGTTAAATGAACAGATGCATTTATATTTGATAGATCATTACTGGAAGTCGAGTTTGAATGACTAGACAAAGATTTCTGTCTCGAGTATGTTAATTTTATTTTGGTTTTTAACATTGTTTTCTTTTTATTAACTCTTTGTATAGTTTGATTCATACAAGTCTGCATCATATTGAATTGTCTGAGCTTCCTGTATATCATATCATATATCCGTAAATCTCTCCCTCCCCCCCCCCCACTAGTTACAGTGCTGGATTACACATGCTAAATACGGGTCAATGACTCTGATTTTACTTGGTCTTTTCCCTATATCAGCATGTCCTTTGACATTGAGTTGTGCTTCTCAATGGCATACTTCATTGCACAGTATAAAATGCTGCAGCTGGGGGGTGATTGCTAACGAGCAATTACTTTTCCACGTTGTTTCTTTCATTTGGATTAGTTGGTATTTGATCTAACCAGTCCTAACTGTAAATGGTGCTTTATTGCCAGGTTTGAAAAGAATCTCTATGTTTTGAGTTATGGATGCAAAGAGCTTTTATTAACGAGTTTTTCAACTTGGTAACCCAGGAAATTGAAAATGGGGGGAGGGGAGGAAGAGTAGAGAATATATTCTTGTTATGAATCAAATGCACCTACGATTTAGACATTTCAGAGATTATAAACTAGATACTGTATATTTTATGGTCTGTATTTTTGACTTGTCTAGCTTCCAGTTTTCCATTGATGAAACTGTTTTATAAATTATATGTATATTATATATTATATATTCTTACAAATAATTGACACCAATGCTTTAAATATATGCAGCCAATATCTTTGGGGAGGGGAAATCTGAAGATTGTAGGTGGCAGATACTTGCCACTCTGTCCTCTTACCTTTTTATTTATTGGTTTAGTGCCTTGCACAATGGGGCCTCAATCCCTACGAGGGCAGATGGGCACTGTTGTAATACAAGTACACCTCTACCCCGATATAACGCTGTCCTGGGGAGCCAAAAAATCTGACCGCGTTATAGGTGAAACCGCGTTATATTGAACTTGCTTTGATCTGCCGGAGTGCGCAGCCCCGCCCCACCCAGAGCACTGCTTTACTGCGTTATATCCAAATTCATTTTATATCGGGTCGCGTTATATTGGGGTAGAGGTGTATATATATAAAAATAATAATTAATAATGTCCACTAGTGAACTGGCAAGTGTTGGCTGGAGAGTTTGTGGCACCTTATTTGAATGAGTTCTGATCCACTGGTTTAACCACACTGCTGAGAGTTGGTCAAGATTATTATTTAGGACTTCTTATGTAGCCTTGGGCAAGTCATTTAGGGCAGAAATGTCAAACCAGGGGACCTACAATTAGGCATTTAGGTCCATATTTAGGCTCTTAAATAAGTGGTTTGACTTTCAGAGGTGCTGAATGAGTTGCAGGAATTCATTCCTATAAAAATCTAATTGAAACTATCTTTTGGCATCCAAGGCTGAAAATTTTGGCCTTAACCTCCCTATCTCAGTATCCTCAGCTGTAACATGTAAATAATAATATTTTACACACCATAGAGATATTCCTAGGATTAATTATATAAGTTGATGCTTGAAGTTAAAGCCCATTGAGCATGAAAATGAAAAGTGCTAAAAAGTGTCCAGTATATTTTGAAATACACAAAATATTTTAAGCATTTCTGAACTTTAAATCTTATGTGCTGAGGAAAATAAAGTCCTTGCCTTTTCCCACTGCAGCCAATGGCAATCAGTGGGAGTTTTGAGTGGATAAGGAATACAGTATCAGGAAACTTGATTTATAATACCTGTCAGACATATAATGGTAATTAATAAGGAAATTAGTGGGATTTTATCATTTTTGGTAAGTAATGATTGTGTAGTATAATTGTAATTCTTTTTTTTATTTTTTTTTGTCAATTTGTACATGCACTGCCTATTTTAGCCTGAGCAGCTAACCAACATTTGGGACTTTGCAGGTTGTTTCTATTAGGAAAAGAAATTGATGGTGCACTTATTTCTTTGCTCTGCAATCCTGTTCATTTACAAAGAATATACACAAAGTTCTGTTTCCCTGAACATAGTAGGAATCAAACCGGAGACAGTTTACTTGCTCGCAGTTCCATGCCTCTTTCATCCAGCACTCAGTCCAAAAAGTAGGGTTACCATACGTCCGGTTTTTCCCAGACATGTTCGGCTTTTTGGCAATCAAACCCCCGTCCGGGGGGAATTGCCAAAAAAGCCGAACATGTCCGGGAAAATGCTGGCTGGGCACTTCCCGTCCCGCGGCGGCTCTGCTCCTCCCCGGACTCTTCGGCTCTGTTTAAGAGCCGAGCTGCCCGAGCGCTATGGGCTTCAGGCAGCCCCCTTGCCTCTGGACCCCAGCCACCGGCCGGGCACTTCCCCTCCCGGGCTCCGGTGGTGCAGGGTCCGGAGGCATGGGTGGCTCTGCTCCTCCCCTGACTCTTCGGCTCTGTTTAAGAGCTGAGCGCTATGGGCTTCAGCAGCCCCCATGCCTCCGGACCCTGCGCCGCCGGAGCCCGGGAGGGGAAGTGCCCGGCCGGGGGCGCAGGGTCCGGAGGCATGGGGGCTGCCCGAAGCCCGAGCGCTACTGGCTTCACGGTTTGCCGGGCAGCCTCCAGACCCTGCGCCCCCGGCTGGGCACTTCCCCTCCCGGGCTCCAGCTGCGCTGGGGAAGCGCCGGCCGGGGGCGCAGGGTCTGCGGGCTGCCTGGCAAACCGTGAAGCCGGTAGTGCTCGGGCAGCCCTTTCCGTGTGGCTGGGAGTGGGAGGGAGGAGGGGGCGGAGTTAGGGCGGTGTTGGGGTGCAGAAGGGGCGGGGTTAGGGCGGGGCTGGGGGAGGGGAAATGGGTGGGCCCAGGGCCCTTGGAGGGTCCTCTTTTTTTATTTGCTAAATATGGTAACCCTACCAAAAAGTACATATTGTTGGCTTTCTCTCAGGAACACCGAGCTGCCTCTCTTGTTGTTTCCTGATTGTCTGCTTCTTTCTCCCTGCAGGCTGCTTCTGCTTCTTTGCCTCTCACACACAAGCAGCTACAATCAAATCAATCCCCAGCCCTGTGTTTACATTTAGTCTAGTCTTTAGTTGGTGACTTCTATTGTTTCAGGTATACTGAATCATAGAATCATAGAATCATAGAATATCAGAGTTGGAAGGGACCTCAAGAGGTCATCTAGTCCAACCCCCTGCTCAAAGCAGGACCAATTCCCAGCTAAATCATCCCAGCCAGGGCTTTGTCAAGCCGGGCCTTAAAAACCTCCAAGGAAGGAGACTCCACCACCTCCCTAGGCACATTTAATTGTTCCCTCATTTAGCCTGAATGGAAAGCCGCTAGTGTGCCCAACAGCTTCCTTGAGGTTTGTGATTGCCCACAGATCAAAGAGAAGCTTTCTGGGAGTCATCTAACCTCCAGTATAAGAATATTTGCTATAGGAGGGAACTGGAAAATTTTGCTATAGCAGAAATAGAACTATAACTGTATAAGATAGTAATGCACAAAACGTAAGTCAGTACAGTTTGAAAGTTCTGTGTATAAAATAACTTTTATAGTTAAAATAATGGTAATAAGATCTCATGCTTCGGGGCAGAAGCTGATACCTGGGGAGAAAAGAAGGCAGGGGATAATTCATTCAAAATACTCAGTAGTTTTTGCCAAATACATAAGAGATTCACTTTTTAATTTTAAAATCATTAACTTTAAAATGTGCTCTGCTAAAATGTTCCTTTAAAGATTGGAGGTCTTTTCTCCTGTTGACTCCTGGAAGATTCTTATGGCTCATTTTGTGGGACAGTGTATACCTCGGTATGTAATACTATTAAAAGAGCATAGGAATTTGTTTAGAAAAGTATCGTCCAATAACTAAAATGCATCCACATTTTGGCTTGAAATGATTAAAATTAAAATACAAACTGAAGCACAACAAGGTCTATGTCTTCCAAAGAAAGTGCTTGAATGAGCATTTTTTATGTACTATTTCTGTAGAGATTCTAGTTTGCATCACCATTTTGATTGCTTTTCTATAGCTGTATGATGCTAAGAGTTCATGAGATTTGAAGTAACTACAATTTTTAGTATTGTTGCATACACTGTTTCGGTTTGAAGTTTGTTCTAGGCAGAAGATACCTAATCCATCTCTGACTCGGGGTTTGTCTACACTTACAGCACTGCAGCAGCGTACCTGCCCCGGTGCTTCTGTGCACTTGGTAGCACTTGGTAAAGAAGCTATCCAGGCCGAGAGGAGAGGTTGTCCCGTAAGAATGGGACTCCTCCCTGAGAGCTGGTAGCTGTGTCAACAGGAGAAGCCCTGCCGTCAACAGCACTGTCTCCACTGGGAGTTAGGTCAGCATAACTGCGTCGCTCAGAGATGTGGATTTTCAACACCTCTGAGCAACATAGTTATACCAACATAAGTTTGTAGAGTAGACCAGGGCTCAGTGTGGGATTACTAGGCTCTCATTTTATATATATAGTATATTATAATTGTACAGTAGCTAGAAATTGGTACAAACTTGGTCTTGCGAAGAAAATCTGCCTGATAGAGGAGTGGTTGAAGTGTAAATTAAGAAGTGTTGGGATATACTTCAGTGTATAGGTACTCTTACATAACTACAACTCCCATAGGTGGACAATTTATACTCTCTCTCCTAGGGAAGCATGAGAAACAGCAGAACTTTGTCCTTGGAAATAGCTGCTAATTTTCAGCCCTAATATACTTTGTGACTTCTATGCTCCTGTTTCTAGTCTCACGCCCAGCATAAAGCAGGAGTAACTCCACTGGAGTTATGCCACTGTAAAACCAGTGTAAGACTGTCTACACAACCAGTTATGTCAGTGTAACCTATGTCGCTCTGGGGTGTGAAAAAAAGCCACCCCTAGGCAACATAAATTAGACCAACATAAGCGTCGGTGTGGACAGTGCTAGGTCGGCGAGAGAGCTTCTCCCGCCGACATAGCTACTGCTGCTCCTTGGGGTTGGTTTAATAACGTAGACGGCAGACCTCTCTTCCATCAGCACAGAGCGGCTACACGAGAGATCTTACAGTGGCGCAGCTGCATCAGTACAGCTGTGCCACTGTAAACTCTCTAGTGTAGACATAGCCTAAGGGAGATCAGATTCAGGCCTTTTATTATTTCCCCTATATGTAATCACCCCGTGAATGAGATTAAGACAAATCAGCTTGTTTTATTCCACAGGGATGATCTGAGCTCTGCAAGTCACATGAGAGTAGAATTTACTTCTGGCCATCCTGCTAACCCATCCAGCTAATGTGTAACATCAGCGTGTTTATTCAAAAGATGAGTAATTCAAGGGCCCACTTTGAATCCAATTGAGATTTTTATCTCTGAATTAGAGTCATATGAAAAAAACTTCCCTTTACAAGGATGCTGCAGGCTGTGATCCTCAAAACCTTTTGAAAGCTCTCGCCTGTTCAATATTTTTATTAACAATTGTTAAAACAAACACACACAAAAAGGAATTAATAATAGATGTTGCAATGCAAACTGGTTTACTCATGTCTCTTGCTGGTAAAATATGCAGGAGCAGAGGCATGTGGTATTATGTATGTTGCTTTTAATACTGTCTGGACCAGTGTCATTTGATGGCATTCTACTTATGGAGCTGCTTCCATGTGGACTGCATCACGAATAAATAATCAAAGCACACTAAAAATAGATTTCTCTGCGTCTTTCTGTCTTCTTTTAATAACATTCTGATCCAGAGAACTGTCTAAACGTTGATAAACATTTTTCTACCTACTAACCTAATGAGAACAGGCTGTACACCATGTGTGAAAACTCATGATCAGCAGATATCCAAAATGGCTTTGGTTTTCAAATTGGCAAGCTGGTGACCACCCAGTATAACAGAGAGGTTGTATGGATTTCTTATTTGGTAGTTAGTGGGTTGAGTTAATCCCCGGTGTAATTCCACTGTTCCAGGGATTAATTTTGTTCAGTGGGATTACATGACATAATTCACCCGAGCAAGAGTTTTCTCAGCAAAGCCATGGATGGCATAGCAAATATGCTTAGCAAGTGGAGTTTTTGGCCATTTACTTCATGGTTCCGATCGTTTGGTGGAAATAGAAAGAATGCGACTTTCCTGCAATTATTGTGCACTGAGAATAACAAGGCTTAAAACAATGTTGAGGAGGAGGAAATGTACCATAACATAACCACTCACAGACTCTGTAACAGTCTGGACACTGAAATCTAAAGATATTACTTGACATGCAGAATTACTACAGCTGGCATATGGATTCTGAGTATTATGATCTCCCTGCCTTATAACAATTCTTTAGTATGCGTATGTCTATTCCTGTATATTACAGAGTTGTCTGAGGTGTAAAGTCTGTGTCAAGATCCAAACTTTCCCAAAGTTTGGAAGTGTTTGGCTCTGGATTTCTGTCTTGGGGACAAACATTCCCAAAGTTCAAGGGTATTAGGGATAGGGATTTGATTCAGACCCTACTCTAAAATACATACATAATGTGCATGTTTGAGTGCTTTTAAAAAATAATAAATCAGAGGAATTAGGAATTGAATATTGGGTTACCTGGCAACCCCATCCATCCTGCGATGTAGGATTGTTCCATGCAATATAATTTCTAATGTTTTCCCCACTGAGAGAGACTATATACTTATGTTGCACTTCCAAATGATCTCAAAGTGCTTTACAGCTATGAGGAGGTGAATTAGTGTACCTATATTAAGGAGATTAAATTGAGGTATATAAAGGTTAAGTGATGTGTCCAAGTTCACACAGTGAGTCAGTGTCCTATGTAGAACTGCATATTGAACCCAGGTAGATTACTGATTGTGAGGCCTCATCTCTAACTAATGAGGCCATACTTCTGTCTTAGAATCATAGAAGATTAGTGTTGGAAGAGACCTCAGGAGGTCATCTAGTCCAATCCCCTGCTCAAAGAAGGACCAACACCAACTTAATCATCCCAGCCAAGGCTTTGTCGAGCTGGGCTTTAAAAACCTCTAAAGATGGAGCTTCCTCCACCTCCCTAGGTAACCCATTCCAGTGCTTCTCCACCCTCCTAGTGAAATAGTGTTTCCTAATATCCAACCTAGACCTCCCCCACTGCAACTTGAGACCATTGCTTCTTGTTCTGTCCTTAACCAGTCGTATACTATGAACATAGAACAAAAACTTGCCTTGCTCCATATACCTTGCCACAGAATGCAGCCTTCTTATTGTCTCCTGCTCTTTGTCATTCATCTATCTCCTGAGCTTATCAACACAAGCCATGATAATGTTTTTTCACCTATGGTTCACTGCAATTACAGAACTAATAAAGGGTAATTCACTGATGAAGAGCAAACTACTTTTGCGCTGCATTAAACAGTTTCCAGTGTGACTCAAACAACACAATACAAAATCTTCATGAGATGCCAGGTATAGAGCAAGAGGTTCTCTGGTGCTTCATTGGATGTTGGAGTAACCATGCAGGGTGGCTAATACTGGTATTTTGTGATCAGATAAACTTCTATGATTTACAGGTCCTTGGGGCTTTGTGTATTCATTTTTATTAACTTTAATTATAGAAGCTCTATAAAACTTTCCCATTCTGTGCTGCATGAAAAATGCAGAAGTTAATTGCTCCTGACGTTTAATTGGTTTATGTTTCTCTCAAACACAGTCTTGCACTGCAAGAGACAGGGATACCAGTTGGCTTGCAGAGATTGCAGAAGATTTTAACACCAACAAATTAGCCTTTTTGTTACTTTTAGCAGCAAATTGCAAATGTGAGTTTAGAAGTGTGTATGGGCAGGTGGAATTCTGTTATTCAACATGCTACAGATGAGGGGTTTCCTTCACACTGTGGAATACTCACCCAGACGGGGGCACTTCGCTTTTTTCTTTCATTCTTCCCCTTTTTTTCTTTTTCCACAGTTCTGTCAGTTTTTCCTCCTTGTTGTAAGTTTCAAGCCATCTGGACTCATAGCTGTCTTTATTTTTCCCCTCCTCAAATGTCATCTCATCTGCTATAAAAAGGCATGAGGCCATCTGAATATTACCAATTATAATTTATGATGGTTAGATAATCTTGGAGTTCAATGTGGCAGCAGTTCCTCTGTTTTCTGTGGCAGTGAGACACTTTGGAATACATCCATCACCTCTGATGATGTCTTTGGAACTCGAAGAGAGAAAATGATATGCAAACCAAACGAACCTGATGGTGATTTAGAAAGACAGAACAATGCACAGTGTAGGGAACCAACACCACACATATCACTCTTTGAAATGTAAAGTCAATTTGGAAAAAAAAAAACCTTCAAACATTACTGAACCTTCTTACTGGTAATCATACTGAAGCCTCCTTTGGGCTGTAAGTACTGGATGGATACAATATTAATAATGTTGAGGGCAGCAGCAGTTGTGAAAGGATAAAACACTTTGGAAGGAAAATTCCTATATAATTTTATATTTTGCAGTGGGTTATTGTAATGGTGTACTGAACATAACCCATTCCAATAAAATATTTTTCTTAAAATCATATCCTCTGAAAATGGTCACCACTTCTGTGTTCTTAAAATAATAATTTCAAACATTATTACATTAATGACAAATTAAAGGTCAGATCAGCAAATATAGAATAAGATAAACAAAGGCATATCTTGAAGATTCTGATTATTCACAGAATGAGACCTCATTCTGACATTTTCTTTGTAATTTTTTAAAGTATGAAGATTAAGACCATACAACCAACAACAAAACAAATAATAAAACTACTATTAAATATCAGAGGGGTAGCCGTGTTAGTCTGAATCTGTAAAAAGCAACAGAGGGTCCTGTGGCACCTTTAAGACTAACAGAAGTATTGGGAGCATAAGCTTTCGTGGGTAAGAACCTCACTTTTTCAGATGCATCTGAAGAAGTGAGGTTCTTACCCACGAAAGCTTATGCTCCCAATACTTCTGTTAGTCTTAAAGGTGCCACAGGACCCTCTGTTACTATTAAATCTATCTCTATGCACAAAAGCAAAATTATCATGCAACCATTAATATCCTAGGTGAAAGGTCATGAAGATGTTTAGTGGGAGACAAGGTAAAATAAAACCACATACAAATGAACAATCTGGAATTAACCTAACATGCTTTGAATCCTGTCATAAATTCAAATAATTCCTTTGCATTTTTTTTAATTCCTGTGCAACTGAGGTGATCTAATAAGGTCGGGTTTTTTTTGTTCTAGGCTTCACATGAGAAAATGACTGCAGCTACTTTGTAGTACTGAGTCTAGCCAAACCTACATGTAATATTAGCACTGTATGATGTGAAATGAGAAGAAAAATACAATAGTTATTGGAAACTGCACTGTTTCTGCATTGTAAATTTAATGTTCTGTGGGTTACCTTCGCTTTTCATTTTAAGCTGCATGCTGAGGCAGATAGCCAGTTAAAAAAAATATAAAAAGGTTGACACTCATCTTATGAGCAACATGATATAGAATACCAAATGCTCAACGCAGCACACATAATCAAGATCAGAAATGTGACCAATTGTGGCTTGCCTGTGTGAGGGAGCTGTCAAAGATCAGTAGATTATAGGTTGGGTTACATTACCCACTGTGGCAGTGCTGCTTCTGGCGGCTGGCGAGCCTTGTGTTCATTTCACATCATTTAGAATCATATTAGCATATGTAGGAGTAACAAAGGTTGCCCTAGCTCAGAAAGCAATGGCACTTAGAATGGCTTTTTGCAAATATAGGCCCAGATTCTTCACTAAAGATTGAAACTCCACTGCAGTCTATGGAAGTGCACTGATTGACAGCAGCTGAGAATCCCGTGTCCTGTTTTGTTTTGCAATTTATTTATTTTCCTCAAATGTGTTTAATCTACAGTTTTCAGGTAATATTCAGCCAGTACAAATGAGGGCTGAATTTGAGCCAGCCACGTAAAGGGGAAAGGCTGTTCAGTATATTCTGATAGCAATACTGTCCTTTAGCCACCTAGTCCCCCAGACAACTTTGTTAGAAATTACAGTTTCTCGGTATTCTACAGACCTTTCAGTATCTTCTTGCAATTCAGGCTGCAGTTTTATTTTCCTTTTCTTGGTACAGGACCAAATCCTGAATTTCTGACTCAAGCAAAACTCTCGTTGGACTGGAGAGTTTGGTATATAGATAATATTACTTTTTATTGTTCAAAATTAGGGTGATTGAAAGTAGGGAATTTAGTTAAGAATATCTTTCAGTAACTTTCCTACTCTCTGTCTGAAGGATAGCAAGCAACTAATCCTGGTGGTTTTGCATTTTTTTTTAGACTCTAAGCAATTATTTCTGCAGTAAAAACTAAGCAGTTGGCAGCACTGCAAACTGCAGGGTTGTAGGCCAGTCATACTGCAGAGAGCTACAATGCAGGTTTCCCCTCATTGCTTTGTCAATGAACTCAGCAATATGTCAGTGAAGAGAGCTTATTCACTCACCGTAGTAACCTACTTGCAGACTCCTGAACTGATGCTGGTACTCTATCTATAGAAGGCTCTGCATAAGGGACATTTCATATATACTGGTATCTTGTTTGGGGTGGGGCATTTGAATGTGTGGGTTTTTTTTAAAAACCCATTTCAGTGTGTTTGCTTTTATATTTATAATGCAGTTCCCTAAAGATATTTTGCTGTATTTTGTTTGTATACATATGTAACTTATTGATTGATCTTTTTATAATCAATGAAACTGAACCAATTCAGGAAAGCCCTTGAGTTGATCAGATCCGCTAAGCAGTTTATGGAGTGTTGGTTTTCTGTATTCCATAGTTGCTTAGATGAATGATTTTATAGGCATTACACTTTGAGACCTGAAAAGTTTGCTTCCCATATGACACAAGGTTATACATAAAGGTAATCTATTTCAGAGATAAAGAGTACATGTTTTATCTACCAACCTACTTAGTTATGTTCATTTTAGGGCTGTCAAATTATTAAAAAATTAATGATTAATCATGAGATTAAAAACATCACAATCAGTTTTAATTACACTGTTAATAATAGAATACCATTTTATTTAAATATTTTGGATGTTTTCTGCTTTTTTCAAATAAATTGATTTCAATTACAACACAGAATACAAAGTGTACAGTGCTCACTTTATATTGTTTTTGATTACAAATGTACTGTAAAAAAGATAAACAAAAGAATTAGTAATTTTCAGTTCACCTCACACAAGTACTGTAGTGCAATCTCTTTATCATGAAAGTGAAACTTAACAACTGCAGATTTTTTTAACTGCACTCACTTTAACTGTAAAACTTTAGAGCCTATAAGTCTTTTCAGTCCTACTTCTTGTTCAGCCAATCACTAAGATAAGCAAGTTTGTTTACATTTATGGGAGATAATGCTACCCGCTTCTTATTTACAGTGTCACCTGAAAGTGTTATAGCCAGCATCGCAAGGTATTTATGTGCCAGATATGCTAAACATTTGTATGCCCTTTCATGCTTTGACCACCCTTTGAGAGGACATGCTTCTAAGCTGATAATGGGTTCTGACTGATAATAATCTAAAGCAGTGCGGAATAATGCACGTTCATTTTCATCATCTGAGTCAGATGCCACCGATGGAAGGTTGATTTTCTTTTTTGGTGGTTCGGGTTCTGTAGTTTCCGAATTGAAATATTGCTCTTTTAAGACTTCTTACAGCATTTTCCACACCTCGTCCCTCTCAGATTTTGGACTGCACTTCAGATTCTTAAACCTTGGGTTGAGTGCTGTAGCTATCTTTAGAAATCTCACATTGGTACCTTCCTTGCATTTTTGTCATATTTGCAATGAGAGTGTTCTTAAATTGAACAACATATGCTGGGTCATCATCCGAGACTGCCATAACACAAAATGTATGGCAGAATGTGGGCAAAAATCCAATTCTCCCACAAGGAGTTCAGTCACAAACTTAATGCATTTTTTTTAACGAGCGTCATCAGCATGGAAGCATGTGCACTGGAGTGGTGGGTGAAGCATGAAGAGGCATACGAATGTTTAGCATATCTGACACGTAAATACCTTGCAACGCCAGCTACAAAAGTACCATGCAAATGCCTCTTCTCACTTTCAGGTGACATTATAAATAAGCAGGCAGCATTTTCTCCAGTAAATGTAAACAAACTTGTTTCTCTTAGTGATTGGCTGAACAAGAAGTAGGACTGAGAGGACTTGTGGGGCTCTAAAGTTTTGCATTGTTTTGTTTTGGAGTGCAGTTATGTAACAAAAAAAATTCTACATTTGTAAGTCGCACTTTCATGATAAAGAGATTGAGCTACAGTTTTTGTATGAGGTGAATTGAAAAATACTATTTCTTTTGTTTATCTTTTTTACAGTGCAAATATTTGTAATAAAAATAATAATATAAAGTGAGCACTGTACACTTTGTATTCTGTGTTGTAATTTAAATCAATATATATATATTTGAAAAATGTGGAAAAACATCCACAAATATTTATGAATAATTTAAATTGGTATTCCATTATTGTTTAAAAGTGCAATTAAAACTGTGATTAATCACAATTAATTTTTTAATGGAGTTAATTTGTTTTGAGTTAATCGCTTGAGTTAACTGCAATTAATTGACAGCCCTAGTTACAACCAATTCTCTCAAAGGTCATTAGTTACAACAAAGCAAGCTGCACTGTTCTCCTAACCTTAGGAACAGAAAGGGTAATGCAGAGCACGTGATTTGCTCTTGCTCACATTTTAGGCTCTCTGCAGAAAAAATGGATGTAGCCCTTCTATATAAGAAGAGGGGGTCAGGATCAAATACTCCCCTCCAATATCAAGGCAAAAAGTGAGCAAGAAAAAACACTGAAAGCAAGACAGACGTACATGCTCCTATTCCCTTCCTCACATCTAGTTCTGGTGTCGGTTGGGGGATCATTGCTTTTTGTGGGGACAGTGGGTAGTTGCCTAATGGACCAGTAAAAAATTGAAATTTGCTTGTTTGTGACATCGTTATCCTAATGATCTCTCACTCAGCATGTGTTTTGTGCAATGTATGTACTTTGGGGATATGTGCTATTTATCGCTTGGTTTTGCATTACTATGGGGGGAGAGTGACCATAATATGTTTGATGTGGATATGATCCAGTGTGGATGTAAGTAGTTATAAAAAGGACTTACATATAAGTACCAAGCCCACCATTACTGAAGTACTTATAAGTAGAAATATACGTATGTTGTGGAAATAGTATTTATGTATTTATAAATACACGCATAAGCATAAGTACTTTCAATTCCCCTATTCCCTGTCATTGTCTGGTCAATATATATGAACAACTACCTAAATAATATAAGCACATAGTGAAAGAGAAGGGAAAAGAGCCACCGTGAAAGACAGAAGCAGACCAAGCAATTGCTTATGCTCTGATTTCTCAACAGCACCTTCAGCATGCCCAGTGGCCGGTAGGTGTTTCCTACCCCATCTTGCAGGGGATGCAGTTGCTGGGCTTGTTCCCTCAATGCAGGACACTGAGAGGTATGTCTGCCCACTTTCCTGTGACCGCAGTGGAGTTACTTGAAACTTCCTCTGAAGCATCTGGTGCTGGCCACTGTTAGAGACAAGATACTGGAATAGATGAACCATGGGTCCAATCCTGTATGTCAATTCCTATTGTGACAGACCCAGACCAGTGGGGTACAGGAGTCTGGTAGAGGGCAAATATACTGGTCACTGAATGAGTAGTTTTCTGTTCCCTGAGTGACCAGAGCAGGGGCTGCACTAAAGTAATCAGGAACCTGCTAGAACCAGTTAAGGCACGCAGGCTAACTAGGACACCTGGAGCCAATTAAGAAGAAGCTGCTAGAATCAATTAAGGCAGGCTAATCAGGGTACCTGGGTTTTAAAAGGAGCTCACTTCAGTTTGTGGTGTGAGTGTGAGGAGCTGGGAGCAAGAGGCACAAGGAGCTGAGAGTGAATGCTGCTGGAGGACTGAGGAGCACAAGTGTTATCAGACACCAGGAGGAAGGTCCTGTGGTGAGAATAAGGAAGGTGTTTGGAGGAGGCCATGGGGAAGTAGCCCAGGGAGTTGTAGCTGTCATGCAGCTGTTACAGGAGGCACTATAGACAGCTGCAGTCCACAGGGCCCTGGGCTGGAACCTGGAGTAGAGGGCGGGCCCTGGTTCCCCCCAAACCTCCCAATTGACTTGGGCTGTGGGCCCTTCCAAAGGGGAAGGTCCCTGGGCTGTTCCCAACCCACATGGTGAATCTCTGAGGCAAGAAAATCCGCCAATAAGCGCAGGACCCACCAAGATAGGGGAGGAACTTTGTCACACTATGTAGTATTTCCTGTTCCAATAATAGGGATATTTTAAGGAATACTGCAGATACAATGGTAATATTATCTAAACTGCAAAGGCAAAAGTAGCAAAACTTTAATGGAAGCCACTGTACTAACTATACTGGTAACCCGTCATTATTAGTTATACCTGTAAAACAGGTATACTGGGAAACTAGTATAGTATTTATAATAGAAAAGTTGTTCCACATGGCAATTGGTATAATGGGTTTATTGCGAACATATAATAGCTAGTACAATTATTTTCCTATCAAAGTAGTAAATACATTATATTGATTTCCCTGTAAACTAGTTTTTCAGCTAGTACAATCTGTTTCCCATTGTAACCAATAAAACCAGCAGAGCCTTATACTACTTCTGTGTTTAGTATAGTAGGGATTTCAAACAGAAGAGTTGATTTCTGTGGTTACTGGCAATCTGATGTGTTTTGGGTCCCAGGTGCCATAAATCCAAGTGCATTTGGGGTAAATGGTGCTTCTCCCTGATATGGCGCATTCCTTTGCTACCCTTGCTGATTGCTGTTCAGATATCGAACTCCCATGCTTTGATGAGAGAACAGGACACAATGAGCATTTTTCTATGATGAAGGAGTTTGAGGTCTAGCTTTTCCCCCAACCTAACCCCTTTTTCCCCTTTATACAACAGGAGAAAATTTGGATCTAAGAGTTTTATTTACTATGCGTCATCAGTGAAAAGCTGTGCTATCTGTGCACCATATATGGACCTTCATTTAGCCATTTGTTTTAAGGACACGATTGTCTCTGCTAAGGATGGATCTATAGCACCAGATGTTGTGAAGTAGTACTGGCTCTCGCTTCCTACGTATTTTGTTTCAGTTGTCAACTGGCACTTGAAACGAAGTGTCAGTACCATCATCGCTGCGGATGAAAACAAGTTGCAAAGTGTGTGTGTGTGAACTTTGATCAATTGCTAACATGTCCTTCTTTCCTTCCACCACAGCTATACGCAGTATAGTATTTTCCTTGACTGAGAGCTTTTTCCCCAATGTGGATCAAAGGGAGATCAAAGCCACTAACGTTACATAAAAAGAACTGAATGTAAACCCTCAGCTGGCATGCAAACCTGATCTGGCTGCATTATCAGTACGACTATAACACATCGAAGACAGTAGGCATAGAAAGGACATGGATCATACTCAAAGCAATTACCTGCTTTGAGTTGATAATTTATCTTGTGAAAGGAGGGATAATTCCACTTATTTGCAGACACTGATAACTCACTCAGTTGAATAATCACTACTTTTTCCCATATTTGAATATCCTTGCTGTTTTAATTCCTGATCTGCATCTAGTGTCCAGGAGCCCACTTGTCTTTCTCTCTCTCTCTCTCAATGAATAGTTTTTGTCAGGAGAAGTTGGTTGAAGGATTTCTTTAACATGTTATGAGACAAACAGACTAATCTTTCACACTACTGATCTGGAACCAGGAGAAAAACCCTCCACAAGTCTGCCTGCTGTTCATTCTTGTCACGTCCCTGAGACTCAATTGTCTTTCCTGGTGTCTTGGCACATGTCTTTACTACTTCCCTGGCCTTGCATTTTAAATGCTACCTTCCTTATCTTTTTTTTTATCCACTTTCACTTATCTTTTGTCCTCTATCCATGAACCATCATCCCTCCACAAGCTTTACTACCATCCAGCACACTTCCCTGCATAGTTATTAGCTGTCTAATTTTTCTGCCTGATAACACCCAGAACCTTATTAAGAATTGCCATTGTGTGAGTCTCATCTGGGCAGAAATTGCTTTAATTAAATAATGCTTGGCTACTTACTGTTTTTTGCTTCTTATTCCTTTTTTATTTTGTAAAAATCATTTAAAAAATAACCCCCCATACACTCTGAAGATATTTTGGTTTTTTTTTTAAGAATAAAGGGGTTTAAAATAATAAAGCTAAGAGAATTGTTGATTAGAACTAATATTTGCTTGGAATACTCAATGGACAAGATGTATAGGGGAAGGATACTGTACTTACCAAAGTGGGTGCACAGGATGGGAGGAATCAAACCATCTTCAGCCAGCTATTTGTAAGTTCCCATCTTTTTATCCAGCATATTGAATACATGTCAGCAGGTCATACTATAGTCAAATGCATTTTCCTAACTGTATGTGTGTACAGCATCATGTCCACCACACTGATCTTCATGTGACCTTCCATGCATATGTAACACTGACAGACCCCGGTCATTGGTGGGTGGGATCGAACCTGGGCCCGCCTCTGGAACTAAATGCATGAGCTAAAAGCCATATGGCCCTTAGCTAAGACTGTAGAGCAGACTCATTAATGTCTCTCTAAGTTGTCTTGGTGCCACTGGATGGACAGAACACCACACCCAGGAGGCGTGTGAGTTACACATAGATCTTGCCTCTCCTCAGCCGCCTTCACAACATCAGCCCTGTCCCTTTCTTCCACATGCACTGAGGGCATTCTAGAGACCTCATAGCGAGGGGCAAGGAGTGGAGGGGTTGAGGGAAGAATGAGTGGATTGGGAGTGTGGTTAGGAGGGTGCACATCCTGCAGTTTACAGACAAGAAAATGCATCTGTATTATCTTTCTTGCAGAGCCCCTCTACAGTGAGAGGCTCCCTCTTTTTAAGATATCTCCAGGGCAATTGCGACCAGGTGGAGTCTCTGGTAGGGAGCACATAACATGGTGCAGGGTGAGATCTTCAGTGGATGAACAGGACCATCTGCAGATGGCTCTGGCTTTCTGCAAATCCTCTGGGATCCAGTGAGTTTTTGAGGCATGGTATTCCATTAGCCTATTCTGTGATGAGAAAAACTCGCTTACCTTTTGGGATGATGGCACAGAAATTTTGAAGGGATCTCATTTCATCCCCCCCCCACAACCCTCCTGCTGCTTGTGCTTGGGAAGGGGGCAACCTCACTCATTGAAATTAGTTTTAAATGGCAGAGAAAGGAAAGTATGTAAACCTAGTACATTCTGCATTCATATATTACTATTAGTTTTCTTCTGGAGGGTGTGGTGGTGGTTGCCAAGATTTTTCTGGTCTTTGGGGTTTGGCCAAAATATGAATGTTAAACCTTCTGATGCAGCCCAGCAATCACCTCGTAGGGCTGAATGTGTTCACTGTCCCTAGCTCCTCAGGGGTGGCAGTGCTGGCTTTGGACTCTGATCTTCAGGAAACTGTAATTGCTGGACACTGGAACTCGGGTCTCTGCCTTCCCTCACCAAACAATGACTACACTGTTCCTCAGTGACAGATTTCCATCCAGTTTTTCTCCTATGTGTTTCTCTTCTGCAGAACCCCAGGAATCTATCATCTTTAGGTTGCTGGCCACCTTTGGGGTGGAGATTCGAATCAGAACCAGGGATGAATATTTTTGAGAGAATGACTCAACTCAGCAACGTGACCTTCACTCAACACAGGATGTTACATCTCAGTAATGGGGCCCAGCTGACAGACATCTTCTCTCTAAAGCTTCTCTCTTAATAGCCTGTGTTCCATGTCTATGCAGCTAATATGTTTGAAGTATCTCAGACAATGCTCCCCTCTGCTTCTGAGTTAGGTAGTGAATGCTCCCTCCGAGAGGCTATTGGGATCTCAGTAGTGACCCTTCGAATTGCTGCTGTCACTGCATTTGTTACAAGTCCAGCTCTTGGATTCTGCATCTGTAAAATTCTGCTATACTCTTGACTTTTCAGTCCTGGACAGCTACCTGCTTTTCTCTTGTGTTATGGCAACAGCAGCACACAATAATTTTGTGGTTAATATAGCAGCTTCTATCCTAGATCTTCAAAGAACTTCACTAATTATTGAGTTAGGCCTCCTATTGCTGCTGTGACGAGGTAAGGTCGAGCCCACTAATCATTCACTAGAATTTGTTTGTGTGCAGGTTGTGGTATCATGATCCTTTGAAGTGGCCCTGATTTGAAACATCCTTCATCACAGAAACATAGAGTGCAGTCTTATGCCTCAGTCCTCTAAAGTTTCTTTTTATCAGTTAGCTTCCTTCCCTGCTTCCCTCCCATAACAGAAAAAAATATACAGAAGTGGATCCCCCAGGGTGATTTACATTTCCTTATCCTAGGGGAGGGAACACAGCTTACATTAGGAGATATCCTCTCTCTCTCTGCCCCCAGTGGGGAACCCCGTGGTAGGTTGGTTGGACTCCAGATCTATGTGAAGATTCTGCTGTTTGGCCTTCAACTCATTCCTCCTGGGATTAGAGGAGTTGTCGTCAGTTGGTTTTGGACTTTAGTACCTATCATAGAAGATCAGGGTTGGAAGAGACCTCAGGACTCATCTAGTCCAACCCTGCTCAAAGCAGGGCCAACTAAATCATCCCAGCCAGGCCTTTGTCAAGCTGGGCTTTAAAAACCTCTAAAGATGGAGATTCCACCACCTTCCTAGGTAACCCATTCCAGTGCTTTACCACTCTCCTAATGAAATAGTTTTTCCTAATATCCAACCTAGACCTCCTGCACTGCAACTTGAGACCATTGCTCCTTGTTCTGTCATCTGCCACCACCGAGAATAGCCTAGATCCATCCTCTTTGGAACCACCCCCCTTATGGTAGTTGAAGGCTGCTATCAAATCCCCCCCCACATTCTTCTCTTCTGCAGACTAAATAAGTCCAGTTCCCTCAGCCTCTCCTCCACATAAGTCATGTGCCGCAGCCCCCTAATCATTTTTGTTGCCCTCTGCTGGACTCTCTCCAATTTGTCCACATCCTTTCTGATGGGGGTGTGGCAAAACTGGATGCAATATTCCAGATGTGGCCTCACGTGCCAAATAGAGGGGAATAATCACTTCCCTGGATCTGCTGGCAACGCTCCTACTAATGTAGCCTAATATGTTAGCCTTCTTGGTAACAAGGGCACACTGTTGACTCATATCCAGCTTTTCAATCACTATAATCCACAGGTCCTTTTCTGCAGAAAAGGTCAGTCACCAGTCTGTAGCAGGGCATGGGATTCTTCCATCCTAAGTGCAGGACTCTGTACTTGTCCTTGTTGAAAGTCATCAGATTTCTTTTGGCCCAATTCTCCAATTTGTCTAGGTCACTCTGGACCCTAGCCCTACCCTCCAGTGTATCTACCTCTCCCCCTCAGCTTAGTGTCATCCGTGAACTTGCTGAGGGTGCAATCCATCCCATCATCCACATCATTAATGAAGATATTGAACAAAATTGGCCTCAGGACTGACCCCCAGGGCACTCAGCTTGATACTGGCTGCCAACTAGACATCGAGCCATTGATCACTACCCATTAAACCCGACATCGAGCCATTGATCACTACCCATTAAACCCAACGATCTAGCCAGCTTTCTATCCACCTTATAGTCAATTCATCCAGTCCATACTTCTTTAACTTGCTGGCAAGAATACTGTGGGAGACCATCTCAAAAGCTTTGCTAAAGTCAAGGTATATCACGTCCACCGCTTTCCCCATATCCACAGAACCAGTTATTTCATCATAGAAGGCAATCAGGTTGGTCAGGCATGACTTTCTCTTGTTGACTGTTCCTGATCACCTTTCTCTCCTCCAAATGGATTCCTTGAGGACCTGGTCCATGATTTTTCTGGGGAATGAGGTGAGGCTGACTGGTCTATAGTTCCCCAGATTCTCATTCTTCCCTTTTTAAAAGATGGGCACTATGTCTTTTTACAGTCATCTGGGACCTCTCCTGATTGCCACGAGTTTTCAAAGATAATGCTGAATGGCTCTGCAGTCACATCAGCCAACTCCCTCAGCACCCTTGGATGCATTGCATCCGGCCCCATGGACTTTTGCATGTCCAGCTTTTCTAAATAGTCCTTAGCCTGTTGTTTCACCACCGAGGGCTGCTCACTTCCTCCCCATACTCTGCTGCTCAGTGCAGCAGTCTGGAAGCTCACCTTGTCTGTGAAGACTGAGGCAAAAAAAGCATTGAGTACTTCAGCTTTTTCCACATCATCTGTCACTAGGTTGCTTCCTCCAATCAGTAAGGGTCCCACACTTTCCCTGACCACCTTCTTGCTAAGTATATTGCTAAATATACTTGTAGAAACCCTTCTTGTTACCCTTTACATCCCTTGCTAGCTGCAACTCCAATTGTGCCTTGGCCTTCCTGATTACACCCCTGCATGCTCGAGCAATATTATTTTACTCCTCCCTGGTCATCTGTCCATATTTCCATTTCTTGTAAGCTTCCTTCTTGTGTTTTATGCTCATCGAAGAGTTCTCTGTTAAGCCAAGCTGGTCACCTGCCATATTTGCTATTCTTTCTGCACATTGGGATGGTTTGTTCCTGCACCCTCAATAAGGCTTCTTGGAAATACAGCCAGCTCTCCTGGACATATTAACCTCCAATGGGAGCCTGCCCATCAGTTCCCTGAGGGAATCAAAGTATGCTTTTTTTGAAGTCCAGGGTCTGTATTCTGCTGCTCTCCTATTTTCTGGGTATAAGGGGAGACATTATATTTTATCTGCATCATATGCAGCTCTTTGGAAGGAAAAATACCCTTCAGACCTAAGGTAGGGGCTTTGACTTCATTGCCACAGTCAGTCAGCTCTTGGCTAACATCCGTCATGAACCTGACTTGGGAAAAGATGGGAAAATTCCACCTCCACTAATGAAGGGCCAGTTTACCGGGAGTATTTCCACTTCCTAGGTTGAAAGCACTGAACTGGAAACTCGCATGGCTGCTTCATAGTCCTTGACTCACATGTTCATTACCCATTACCAAGTTGACATAGATGGCAGAGGCAAGTATAGCTAACAGAGTTAACCAATCAGCTTCCCCCTTACAGGATTTCTCACTCCAGCTGATGGGAGAAGGGAGGGAATGGAAAACAAGGAAAAATACTGAGCAGTAATTAAATTTGTCAGAGTCCCTCCTCGCTTCCCCTCTTGCATCTCTCCCATTGATGTTGTGGAGGATCCTATCTTGGCTGTGAGCTGTTAGCTAGAAAACTAACTGATCCACTGACTTTTATCTCCTTGCCTCCTGGCAGCAGGCAGTTGTCTGAGATTTTTCCATCACAGGAAGGGAAGAAAAAGGGAACGAAGGACAATCTAACTTACCAGGTAGTCATTTTCCCATCTCCAACATTAATAATATTAGTGGTGATACCCAATGGGATGGATGTACCGAGGCAATCCTGGAAGGATTTTGAAAATCAATGCATTAGCGCTGGGTTAGGAATTTTACACCAGTGTGAAAATCTGCAGCTTGAAATATCCCTGCAAAAGGTGGAGTGAAAACCATATTCTGTGGTCTCAAGAGATTCTATGTATTTCACCTTCCAAGCCAAAGGCTAAGTACTGTGAATGTTGCATTGAGTCAGCTGGGTAAGATCGCTCTGCAGAGGTTTAACCACTCTTGCCCTCTTGGTCTGTATCTCTTTTGGTCCCCTGCCAAGCCTATTGTTAGGTTCTGCCAGAATAATTTCTATGAAATGACCCGGCATCCCCTTCTCCTACTCCAACCAACAACAAATCTGTTCATACTCCCACCCACAGACCTCCATTGCCTTCTTTTGGAATTCAAAGCAGATGAATTCTACACTTTTTCCAGGATGGTAGAGGAGTGTTTCCCCAAATAGATTCCTTCTAGATTAGATAAAACCAACACATATTTATTTTAAGGTACAGGATAGAAAACACAGAAAAATGAGAATGGGTTAGATGAATTATTTAATGCATTGCCTCTAAAAAAGGGGTCTGTGAGCACCTTCTTAAGTTATTGAAAAGAGAGATCCTTTAAGGCATTCAGAAGGGCAGAGGTGGCTTGATGAGGGTCAGGGTGGGGAGGGGGCAGGGAAGTAGAAACAACCCCTACATAAAAATAATCCTCCTCTGGCCCATTAGAGGCCATGGTTATTTCTGACCCAGCCTCCAGACATTCATGGTGAGATCTTCAGGCCCCATTCCTCCAGCCCCTTACTCTGAGTAAAAGGGCCAGAATGGCACAAAGGGGTCCTAAAAGGCCACTACCTGCTGGGGGAAGATTTCCCTGGCTGCCTCCTTAGGAGAGAGGTGAAAGTAAGCCTGGATGGCCCGGTATGGTGTACCGGGAAGAGCCAGTACACCGTGCCGGACCAGACCGGTTGGTGATTTAAAAGGCTTGGGGCTCCCCACAGCGGCCTCCTGAGCCCCGCTGCCAGAGCCCTCGGCTAGCGCAGCAGGGCTCCGGTGGTGATTTAAAGGGCCCAGGGCTCCAGCCGCTGAGGGGCTCGGGCGGCGCTTTAAAGGGGCAGGGTCCCTTAAATCCCTGCCCAAGCCCTGCCGCCACTGCCCCTGGGCTCTGGCAGCAGGGCTCGGGCAGCACTTTAAAGAGCCAAGAGCACCAGCCCCTGCGGGGAGCCCCAGGCCCTTTAAAACAGCATCTGAGCCCCACTGGCAGAGCCCTGGGGTAGCGGTGGCAGGGCTCTCATGGTGATTTAAAGGGTCTGAAGCTCCGCTGTGGTAGCGGCAGGAGCTCCGGGCCCTTTAAATCGCCTCTGAGCCCCAGGGCTCCCAGCTGCCTCCTCAGCTGGGAGATCCGGGGGTGATTTAAAGGCCCTGGGGCTCACAGCCGGAGCCCCGGGGCCTTTAAAGGCCCTGCCTCTTCTGGTTGAGGCCACACCGCCTGCTCAGGACTCCGGAGTACTGGTAAGTCCTTTAAATTACTTTCACCCCTGTCTTAGGACCTTTTCACAAGCCCTGGTATGTGGGGGGTGTTGGGCCAGGCTGAAGCACACAATCCTATGGTCATTCTGGTCATCTCTGTGGCCCACAGAGGTTGCCATAATTTAGAGAGGTCCCCAGAGCTGAGTAAGGTACACCAGCGACCTTTTCAGTCCCTGGAAAGCCCAGGATTGAGAGAGCACAAAGGTGGTTTAACGCTACCATAAGCCCCCCTTCCACTTATGCTACAAATTCTGTGCTACATCTCTGAGAGACGGAGCATGGAATTTCACCCCACGTCAGATGCTACAGTGATACACTTCGTAGAACTGCATGAATTCATAAAACAAAAATATAAGCAGAAAGTGACAGCAAAAATAAAACCCAAAACTCGGAGACAGTTTATTTAATCACTAAAGAGGGGGGAATGTTGAAGAATTGGCTTTGTCCCATCTCTTCTAGCTCTCCTCATTTGAAAAGATTGTCATTGTGATGTCAAAACTTGATTATCTGAGGTACTTATAGGGCCCACATCACAGTAGTATCTAAGCACCTCAAAATCTTTAATGTATTTCTTCTCACACCACCACTGTGCCTTGGGGAAGTGCTTTTTGTGTCCATGTTACAGATGGGACACTGAGTCACAGAGAGATTAAGTGACTTGTCCTAGGTCATACAGAGCATGGTAGAGTCCTAACCACTGGACCATTCTTCTTTTCTTCTTTGTAGTTGCAAAATGAGAACTTACAGTCCAATAGATATTTGTGGAAATCTTAATTTTATATTCAAAATTGATATGCTTAATTCTATATTTCTGTAAAACAGCATACCATTTTTAAAGTTTCATTTTCCTCCATGATTGATTTAAGTTCACAATAAAGGGCCACTGCAACACGTATTGCACCAGGTTCTGATCTCAGAATCCAGTGTGATTCCATACTCAATAGCACTTGAGTTGTTATGTGAAGTTGTTGGTGCTAGTGCATCCTGTGAGGACAGCTCTTCAGGCTTGGGGAAATCTAGTTATTTTTATACCTCTAAGTAGTATACTTATAGCACGTCTCTGTTTTAATCTTGATAGTATATCTTTGATGTCAGTAGCAATCACTAACATGTTCAACTATAATGTGGTGTGTAGCCTATAGGTATATTTGCTAGGTGAAGTTTAGGTATAAGTTAAGTCAATAATGCAATGAGCCTGCAAGCCTCAACGCCTGTAAGACAATAGCTTAGTTAAACTAATTATGGCATGAGGTCCAAAAAGCCTTAGCATGAGTAGCTAACCAAGAGTAATCCTAGCTCATAAGAGATCACAAGATAGAATGACTAAATTGCTGGTAGTTAATTACAACATGCTAGTTTATAGCAGCTGGGATATTTTTAGTTAGGACTATCAGCAGATGCCTGACCACAAGAATGCCATGGTAACTAATTAATGTATATGCTAATAAGCTTGAGGGAAAAGGATTAATAACCTGTGGGAGAAGGGCATCCCAACATTAGTAAGGTGAGGCAATACAAACCATGTGCATCAGGGCTCCCAACTGAACACCGAGGGTGCTGGAACATTTTTTACAGTGGGGGTGCTGAAAACCAGTGGTCCCCACCCCAAACTTTTTACCTCACACCTCTTACTCCTATCCATGCCGCCCACACACACCTCCCAGAGCTGGAGCCAGGAGCAGGGTCATGGCTCGGGGTGGGGACGTGGACAGGGGTAAGGGATCCAAGGCTGGGACCCCACGTATGGGGTCAGGAGCAGAGCCTCCGGTGCGGGGCTGATGGCAGCTGGACCCCGCATGTGAACTCCAGGTGCGGGGCCACGAACAGAGCCCTGGGTGCAGGGCTGGCGGCAACCAGGAGTTGAGCCCCCGAATGCGGGGGCGAAAACAGGGACCCTGTGTGCAGAGCCCTGGGTATGGGGCCAGCGGCAGCTGGGACCGCACATGCAGGGCTGGGAACACAGCCCCGGGCGTGGCTTCTGCAGCCGGGAGTCGAGACCCCATGTGCGGGGCCAGGAGCAAAGCCCCGGGCACCAGGCTGGCACCCCCACCTTCTTGGCAACAAGGGCACACTGTTGATTCACCTTATCTTCCAAAGCTGAAGATTTTTCTGATTTATTTCTGGTCGTCCTCAATAAATCCCAGACCTTCCATGTGCATGTATGCCCTTTCTGACCTTCCCAAGGCCTTTCAAACTCACTGTGAATGATATGGCAAAGTTCCTTGTCTCGTTTCTCAACCTTCTTGGTTTGAACCAGGCTCAAGCTCATATCCTGCAGCACTAGAAAGCTGCATTCCATTATATTCTTAATCAATTACTTCAGAGAGGGGTTTGGATGTAGCACAAAGGATCTTAAACGTTGGAAGACTTAATTAGATCTGAAATAACAAAAGTAACATCTCAGTTTAGTTGGGGGTGGCTGAAAATGCTGCAGTCGCAGCTGGCATTGTGTGAGGAAGACTGTTGGGTGGAATACATTTGCTTTTCTTTACACTCTTTTTGTTTGCCAAATCCTGTAGTTCCTACTGAAGTGTAACTCCCATTGGAGAAAATGGCAATGTTGACTGTTGACTGAAGTGGGTAGGCAAAACTGACATGTAAAGATGCAATAAGGACTGATTTACAGCAGTAGATAAATATGCTGGTGTATCTGATTCAGGTTTACAATGGCTGCCGTGAGCCTCCAGTGGGCCTCTGCTAGAAACTAGTAAAATCTGCAGGGTTTAGGATGGTACTCTCCTACTCAGCATGAATGGTACTGTTAAAAATACTCACATGAGCAAGGTTTGAGTCCTGTATTAAAAAGACTTGATGTAAACTAGTGTTAGTAAAGCAGATGGAAAAAGTTTCAGAATTACAGTATTTCAGAACAAAAGAACTATTCTTAGCAATGCAGATCTGATTTGACTGTTATGGTGTTTATCAGTTATTGTAGTGCTTTATGTTCTTGTCTATCGTTGTTTTGGTAACATTTATGACCCTTCTATTTCATGACATGGAGAGGCTTTGCTTGAGTTCTTAGGATATCATTATCCTAATTAAATGCATGGAGAACATTTTCATATGAAATATTAACATACAAAAGTGAGAAGGGGGTAGGGCCTTAGACTCTATCTTAACTGGGCAGATTTCCTCTCCATCTGAAGTTTCTTCCCAGATGGCCATGCATCTGAATATCCGGAATCATTTGATGAATCTTTTATTTGGCAAAACATTTGAAGGTGAGATAGAATTCAGCCTTCTTTCTCTCACGGCATGATCCTTTTAAGCTTTGCTGTGGAAAATATCTTTAGCCCTTGACATCCTGGAAACCTAAGTGCATTGCAGCAGAACGTCAGAAATGTCAGAACTGCCTTTGTTGATTTCCCCTTTTCCCTATTTTATCTGTGGTTCACCTTTGCTGCACTGTTTACCACTTTTATCTTTCTCTACTTGACAGGCTGCTTTCTCCACTGCTGTCCGAGCTTTAAAAGCATTGTATCTCCTTTTAGCTGATCCTTGTACCCTTCTCAGGATTTCATTGACCACCGCTTATCTTCAACATGTTGCATGATTGTTGTTATTGTTTCTTTAATAATGCATTTGCTCTCATGATCTGCTATAGAGATGTCCGTGTTGCTACACTAAGACAGTGGTTTACCCTATTGGTTCTGTCTCCTTTGATATAGTAACACATTTGCTGTTCATCAGCAGGCTTTAGATACTTGATGCACGTTATTATTCTGATGTGTATGTGCTATTTTCCTTTGAAGTAGAAAGAGGAACAAAATAAAGAAATGTTTCCCCTCCACTTGCATCTAATTTATGTTATCTAAGTGCTCTCTAAGGGCATTAATAAAACTATCCTCTTATTGGAAGGTGTATGATATAATTTGGCAAAGGCAAGAATGCAATACTGCAAAGACGGAATATTATTGTCTGTAGGATCTACAGGAAGTGCTCTGTGTGTCTCACCTTTTGTGACACTGGAATAAATTATTTCTTCACTACAGGAGAACACAAGGAGAAAAATGAACAAATCCTCAGGACTTCTTTTTTTATTTCTTGAGAGAGTCTCCTCCTGACCTTTTTGTTGTAATCTGTTTTTATTCTTTGTTTCATTTTTTAAAAATTTTATGTGAGATGCCCCATCTTTTCTTGATCCAGAGCATAGCATGTACAGAACAGGACTCTGCAAAGGGCTGAATGCTGAGTGTTTTTCCCCATCCTTTACTCCCATTGATTTTAGAGCTCTCACTGATTTCAGTGGGAGGTTTCCCTGAGTAAAGGTGTAAGCATTCGGCTCTAAATGCAGGTATGGAGGGAGCCAGAGATGGTGTATAAATCTAAATCTATACTGACAGCTATTTGTAGTTAGCAGAGAGTGGTCAGAATTGAAATGTCCTCTCCCAACCCTTTCAGATGGTGCAGAGGTTCAGATTTGTATCTCAGGATCTGAATCTGCCCGTGTAATTGTTCTACTTCCTGTTCCTTGGTGAACAAGGGGTTACAACCAGCTCATCTTTCCTTCTCCTCTCACATAGGTGTTTACCCTGCTCTTTTTTTTTCATTGTTATCATCACCCAAGGCTCAATATTAGTGATGATGCTTTTTTCAGTCCTTTCTGTAATCTGCTAACCTAGTTGCTGGCTGACCCTACTTGGCCTTCCCATTTATAACATTGTTCCTCCAACAGTTGTCTCAACTCACCTGCTGATTGCTTTTCTGTACTTGGCCCTGCAGAAACTCCCACTCCAGATTGCCAGTAGAAGTGTGTGTGTGTGTGTGTGTGTGAGAAAAATGCCTCTGCTTCATCTGCTGTATTCTCCAAAGAGCATACATTGCACACCCAGCAGTTGAAATGTTTGTTTGGTTTCCATGCTGTCTTTTTCACCGGTGGCAAAGATGATGAAAGCACTTAATCATCAACTCTCTGTTGAAGTCCGCAGTTAGATAGGGCCGTGGAAACTGGCTGGAGCATCTTCACAGACTTCTCAGTGTTAAGCTCCATGCAGAGCTTTACCTGGGATGCTAGAAATGAGCGAGCTGATTCCCATTCTCCACTTGTAGAGTTGAAGAGAATTTCCCATTCATCAACATAATGATAGCAATCCACTTTACTAACCTCCTCCTCCTAGGCTATGCTTTCATTGTAACTGTTGCTTAGATTGATACGTACCTTTCCCTGTGACACAGATTATTTTGGCATCTATAGACACAGTATCTAAAATGGATGTTACCCTCTCTGCACTAGAGATGAGAGCAATATCATTTGCCCACCTTTGATTCCCATCCTGCCCTCAGTACACCCTTTGTCTTGTATCTTTCAATAAGCTATTCACATTACCATCTAAGGAACACTGTCAAAAAGAGATACTGGGATAATAAAAATCAGTTGTGCTTGCCGTTTTCAACAACAAAGGAAACCCATCTTTTGCTGGGATAGGAATTTGGACTGTTCTTGATAGTGAGAGAACAATATAAATTAGAGATGCGAAAAATATTTTGAGCATCCGCCCCACCTACAATGCAGATTTCTTGCCACTTAGAGAACATTTTTAGTGCTTTGTTTCATTCAGTTTTAAGTGTCCCAAATGATGGGGTTTCTACCACTTCCACTTCCCTTGTTACAGATTCCAGGTAGATTAACTATCCTAGAACCTCCACTTGCTTTGGTAAAACATTACCATTTATACCTGCAAGAAATTATGTCTTTCAGGAAGACAATTTAGCACATGAAATAGAGTATTAAAATGCACGGTTTCTTCCATCAAGATTACCCAGTTAGAGAAAACTAATCACAAATCCTTCTGTTACTTCATCCTACTGTTTCTTCACTGCCTCCTGTTCCACTGCGCACAAAATGCAGTCTGCATGAGGTGCAATCACACCTTGACTGCATTCATTTTGCATGCAGTCATCATCCTGAAATTCTAGTCTTCCATTTGATCTCTCCGCTTTAATCAACAGAACCCTAAAACGTTTCGTATGCACATAGTGTTCAAACAGATGTTAGCTAGGGTTACTTGGAGTGTTGTAAAAGGGTAGTTTAGGTACTATGTGCCCTTCAGGACCTATGAAGGAGAACTTTATTAATTTTGCACATTAACGCAATCTTACTTAGCTCATGTAGCCTCTCCCCATCTGGGAAATCTGCAACATTTAGTCATATGGTGCAGTCAAACATATACTACAACACATAAATCCCTTTAAACAAAAGATTGTTTTTTTTCAATGTCATGCTGAAATAAACAAAATCTGAGCTTTCCAATGACATGGGTGTTCAGATTAAAGCAACACAGGAACTAGGTCACTTTAAAAATAAGGACTATTACCCTGGCAAGCATGGACTAGGTGAAAACTGAGGGACCAGATCATGAGTTAGGCTCAAATAAGTTAGGCTAAAATGCCGAGACACTTTAGTCAAGGCCATTTCATACTAGTGATTGATGACATGATCCGGTCCCTCAGTTTTCACATAGTCCTCACTTGCCAGAGTAATAGACTTAATTCATCTTTCATTCCTGGACACTTCTGGTCAATCCTGGAGGATTGGCAACCCTGAGCACAAGCCCCACTGAAAGTCAATGGGACTTGTGCTCCTAAGTGATTTAGGACTGGAGCCTTTGAAAATCGCAGCCTAAATCTTAAAGCAAGCAACTAAATTTTCTGGCTTGTCCTGATTTACTGTCCTTATAGTAAAGACACTTCATCCTAAACTGTCAGACATGATGCATTAGTCACTAGTGCCAGATTTTATAAACACTGTAGGATGCACCAAGAGGTTCTTCTAAATGGGTGAGTCCAAGAGACTGGCAAGATTCATAATCATTATATGTGTCCATGTTAAGCAGACCTGTAAGTAGGGCAGTTTGCCTGCATTTTAAATTTGAATTATAGTGCTGACATTTAATGGTGTAGTTCCTCTGCCAGCTGCTTCTTCTGTGCACATTGGGGAGAAGAGATTGAAGAAAGGGATAGTGTATTGTTAATGTTTCACAGAATGGGGAGAGATTTTTGTTTTTGTTTTTTAAATAGCTGATATATTAGTAGGATTCTAACTTGCAGGGTTGAAGTGTTCATTTTACTTAAGCACTGTTGCTTTATGGGAAAATCAGCCTTTGCTAGCTGTTGGGGCAATCCATGATAGATTTGTGGTGATGGTAGTGCAGAATGATTTTGATGACACCTGTATTTTTACTGGCGCTGCTACTTACGGTGTGTATTTTGGGTAGCATGAAAGAGGAGTAATGAAACTTGAAACCAGGTTACAAACCCAAAAACTGAGTTCACCAACAATTTGATAGGACTCACAAATCTTTAGTGATTCTGGACAGAGAGCCCCTGGCCGAGGCATGGTTTTGGGTGGAATCTAGAGAATACTCAGTGATTTTTGCATAGTTTCAGACAACCCAGGCAAAACGTTCTGATTTCAGTTGAGTTTTGTTTTGAATGTTTGGGTTTATTCAAATGCAGAGAAATGGTTGCATGAACCCCTCTGAGCCAAACTCACAGATGCTCTGTATTGAATGACCACAGGGCAGAATCAAAATAATTTAAAATATGCTGCTGCTATTACAAACTACCAAAAAAGTATCTTCAGGTAGAAAATACTTCAGAGGCTGTTATTTGTAAATCAGTGAAAGGTTTGTTAGTGTATTAACCAGCCTTGGCTTTGCTTGATCTGCTGATTTTAGCAAACAGCTAATAACTTCTCCTTACGATTAATTTCTTAGGAATATCAGTGAGCTATTAGAGGCACTCCCTCTTATCACTGGAATTTTGAACCTATGGAACTGAGCAGGAGATGCACATGTTTGTCCAAGGCTATTTGTTAGAGGATCAGGAATGCTTAACAGTATGATATGGAATCCAAAATGAGGATGACATAATGTAGGAGGGCTGTGAAAATGGGACATGAAGCAAATGGATTAGAGTTGAGGGATGTTTCTATTGATCCAACAATTCAAAATGCATTGCTGTGTAAGTTTTCCCCATCTTGACTTCTTCCCTCTGCTCAATTAATTGTTGCTACAATTCCCTTTTGTTTATTAGAAACACTTAAATCTCCACATTGTGGTGATTGTTTGTGTTTTACCATAATCTGAGAGAGGGAGAGAGATCTCAAGGACCAATTATCTATGCATGTTTACATCTTGTTTTTCCTAAGCAAGTATACTTGATGCTGATATCTTTTGCTAGCAGAATATTTTTCATCTGCTTTACACTGACATAATCAATGCAGCTAAGTTTGTTTCTGAGTGCGTATTTCTCAGCCAAGTCTGAGTTTCCTCGTCCTTCCTTAACCTTAAAAATGTAAAATGAAATACTTCAAACATCCTCGTGGGTTTGCAACCTCTAACTGAAGCTGGTGGCTAATAGGAAACAAAAGTTCAAATTGGGTCAGGTCCCACAGAGAAAAATTGAATTTATTTTCTGACACAACAAGATTAGTGGATACTTCAGAAATCCCAGCCCACCGTCTCCTTCCGTTCACTCTAATGAGTTTAGCATGCGATAATGATGCTGTGGGCTTCATCAGAATTCTGCCCGTGAAGGAGAATTTCCAAACTGTGCCTGCAAATGACAGTTATGCCATAAACTGTAGCCATCCATCATAAAGAAGTAGCTTGTGCCTGATAAAAGGCTGTTTGGGCAGAGTCAATCGAATGAGCAGTCTTAGAGCTTGGTATTAGTCTGTCCTTTGGGTGGGGTGGGGGGGTGGAAAGAGAACATGGTAACAATATGTGATATTTATTCATGGCATTGCCCTTTCTGAAGACTAACCTATAATGCAAAAATGACATGTCAGATGTAATGTTAATAATCTTAGTTATAAAAGGAGACCTCATCCTGATTTTAGCCTGTCAAGAAGAGTTATTAATGCTTCTGGCATTCTTTAAATGGCAAGCATTGCTACTAAATGGTGCTGTATTAAAATCAGGGTTCATGGTCTGTTTGCTATTAATGAAACATGAGCCAGTGTTTCCACTTTTAGAAGAACTCTGAGAGCACAGAGAATACTTCTGTGTATGCTCAGGATCTGGCAAAGCCCAGATCATACTGGTCAAATCATCATTTTGTACCTGAGCCACATTAGTGTAGAAGAAGGTGAATTTATACCTGCCCTCAGACAGTGCTAATCAGTCCAATCCTATATTACTTCTTCCAGAATGCTCTACCAGAGCCAGAGTCTAATCTGACATTGCTATAAATACAGAGTATAACAGAGTGGCATTAGTCCAGATTTATGCTGAGATATAAATCTAGTCCATTGACTTGAGTGGGTGTTTTGTTGTGTTGAGATACAGAAATATTGGTCTTTTAGATTCCATTAAAAATAAGGCTTTTTCAAATATCTAAATCTTGATCCATCTCAGACATTTATTTTAATGAGCGCATCCTCCAAGGGGATTAGCAATGGTGAGTTTTCAGTTGATGCCTCACGGGGAGCTGTTCAAAATGATTGGCAAATCTTACTCTTCTCTCTTCAGAAACTGCCAAATGACTTTGCAAACTAAAGTCTGCAAGGATGAGAAGTTAAAAGTCAAAACAAGAAAGGAGCCTCTCCAAAATTTAGTTTTGCAATGATGAGCATTTGACTCACACTGAGGAAAGGCAGCTGGATAGTTGCTAAACATTGTCAGTAGCATTTCTTTGCCTTAAATTGCCTTTGCCTTAAATAAAATTGATGAGATAAAAGAACCATCTTTCTCCAAGACCTGCTAATCTGATGGGTTTTTTGTATTTTCTTTTACCTCTGAGATTAGAACAACTAAATTTATGATTATTAACCGCATGACACAAAGGTTAAAAGATTTTTGTTACCTGTTCTAGTGTCATAGTAGTTGTGGATTATTTATTTTTCGTATGGCTTACTTGTTCCTTAAACCTGGAATCCGTATGTGACATCTTGCAGAATTGCTGTTGAAGAGACCTTCATGCTCTTGAGTTTGAACTCCTGGTCTGTCTTTTATGCAGGTATTAAAAGCTATTTGAGATCTTTGTTTGATTTGTGTGTTAAGTTGAAAGCTAAATGGTGATCAATTCCAACAAAATCTGCAATTTTTTTTTTTTTAGTTCAACAGAAAACCTCCCACCATTCTGTATAGTACAGTAGAATCTTTTCAACATACCCCATCCATTCGGAAACAACATATAATAAACTATGCCCTGTGAAGTATGAAAAAAAATCTCCGCTATAGACATCAAAAGTTACTAGATGTTATTAGTGCCTAATCCCACCAATGCATCAGATTTTTTTCTTCTGACGATTCAGATAAAAATATCAGGTTTTTAGAACAGCATGATTTTTTTTCCTAATAAAAGGAGAGGGACTTCCGTCAATGCATAATCTTACATCCAATATGTATTTACTTGCTTTCCCCTTTACAAGGAAATAATGAATACAGTAGTAGAGAGAAACCAACAGTAGAAAACTTGATGTATACATATTTGGAGAGCTGGCCGGAATCTGGAATTCTCATTCTGTGGGAAATAAAAAAATTGTTCGGAAATAGAACACATATTCAATTTTGAAATTTACCATGGGGTGAGAATTTCAAAATGTCCCTGAGGTTCTCCAGGGAGCTCTGGGAGCTGGACAGCACATGGAGCCAAGTCTTCTAGGCTGCAGAGGAGCTGGGAGGCTGGAAGCCCAGGCAACTAAGGAGTAATAAGCCTTGGACCAAGGCAGGGTGCTAGGGAGCTGGGCAGGTGAGTTCTCAGGAATGGAGTCCTGTCTGGTTTTCATCAGAATTTTGGCAAAATGGATATGGTTCTGAAGTCGGTAAGATATCGATAAATTGACATTTTCTGATGAGATAAATGATCTGTTGGAAAATTTCCAAGCAGCTCTGTATATTTGTGTATGTTATGCACTACAAATATAAACTGGAAACAAAGTTCAGATGCTGAGATGTTTTTAAATAGTATTTTCTGCTCAAGCTCCAAACTGGAAGCATTTGTTGGCTTCTTCTATGTATTTTTGCATAGTAGGTGATATTTGCATTTTTCGATCGATTCACACAAGGGCTTGTGTGCTGTGAATGTAAGGGGACATTGAAAGGGATGGCAGTTCATACAGAAAAGTATATCCCTAAATGGAATGTTCTTGTGATCACAGAGCTAACACATTCTTATGCTTTTGGATATATCTAGCTATTTTATCATTTGTAATGCCGCCCTACGAGAATGGAGACATTTCAATTCTTCCTACCATTAGACTTCTTTTGGAGTATCTAAAGCTACTTGGATTTTACTGATCCCACATTGGCATGAGTAAGTTCATTTCCTGGTGAGCAATAATAATTCCCTAGAACTTGTTTGTAATTGTCCGGTCCTTGGTACTAAGCCACTTCATATTATTCCCTCATTATTATTATTTAGTATTTTAACAGCATCTGAGTGAAAATCAGGTGTCTCTCTATACAAATAAGATATGATCCCTGTCCTGAAGAGTTTATAAACTGAGTAACAATGCATGGATAACAAGGACAGTAAGGGTTGGGAGTAAAGACATGGGCATAATCACAAAGATTAAGGAGACTAAGCAAAAGCTAGCACACCGCATGAAGATATAGGAGGTGTTGGGATTTTTCTTCAGAAAATAACACACAGCCAGCTTAGTCAGCTAGTTTCTTGTGGTGTGAAGAAACATATGTGCTGGAGAGATGTAAATGGGGACAGTGTACTTATTTTATAGACCAGGCCCAATGTTTTAGCTGAAGAACATTAACACGCCGAACCTTATGTCACCCAGTTTCCCCAATGCAGCTTAATCCCTTCAAAGGTCCTTAGAAGAGGATCAGAAATGTTAATGGGATTCCTTTTTCAACCCATAGCATGTGATGTTCTCAGCATTTCTTTTCACTTTTTGAAGCAAACATACTGTTTTAAGTGCAGTAAGCCTACTGAGGAAACCACTTAGCTAAATGGTGGGGAAACATGGGCAGGCTGTAAGTAAAATGTTGCTTTAGATTAATCCCTGGTGCAATAGAGTATACATATTTTGACATGATAGCTATCAATTTAGAATTAAATGCTGGGACTTGGAACATGAATGAAATCTTCACTGTATTGTGCTGATTTAATGAAGTTGGCTGTGGTGACGTGCCTGCAGGAGAGCCAATGTACTGAAATGGAGAACTTCATTGAGTTTCTCTGATGCACTTGTAACCTGTAAACAACCTTAATGATAGGCTCCACTATGAGGTGTAGGCCCAAAATCAAGGTAATGCCATGCAGCTTTGGAAAATGGAATGTTCTCCAATGGTTATTTTGTACACATACCTTTTCAGTTGTTACCGAAGTGGTATAGAACCAAATCCTGGAGTCCTCATTGATGAATTACTCAGGCTGAATTTCCATTAACATCAGTGAGAGCTTTAGCTTAGTAAATCTTGAGCAAAGAATGCAGGATTTGGCCCCGAGGAAGTACTGGTGAGATCTGGGATTACAGTGACTCTGCTTCAATTGACTCCTTGTTGTGCAAATAGAACTTTGGAAGTAGATACTGAAGGTAGCTTGCACTCGGGCTTCTGAGGTTTTGATGATGAAAGCTGGGGGAAAATGGCTCATTTGCTTTTACGGATAGCACAAATCTCTTTCTTTTGGTTTGAAAGGAGGCATTTTTAATAAATAAGAGACTTTCAAGTGACTTTCCCCTCTCTCCCCCAATCAACTGTTAGGAGACTAAAGAAGACTTGACAAGTGCACAGGGTATGAAAAATATAGATTGTCTTGATTATTATAATGTTCTTTACAGTTTTCTTTACTTCTCATGGCATGGTACAAACATGGTTCTTTCTGCAGAGCCAGACTGCAATAATCTTTTTTGCACTTCTGATTGCATTTGCAAAGGAACAACACACATGCCATGTGTCAGCTCTTCAAATGCAGCTGTTTGTTATGCATTTGCCACAGTGGCTTTCCCCTTTGTAATCAACACACTTTTTTAAAAGACATTCGTAATGCATCATGGTTAAAGGGACACAGTCGCGGCTGATGCAGCCAAAAGCTAAAATATCTTAAAATATATATTGTATTATTTAACTATTTGAATTGTTTCATGGAGGCCTAATCCTGTAAAATGCTGAGATTCCCTCCACTCCCATGGAAGTCAATGAGAGTTGAAGGTACTCAGTTGGTTACATGAGACAGTCTACACCAGTGGTTCCCAAATTTGTTCCGCTGCTTGTGCAGGGAAAGCCCCTGGTGGGCCGGGCCGGTTTGTGTACCTGCCGCGTCCGCAGGTTCGGCCGATCGCGGCTCCCAGTGGCTGTGGTTCGCTGCTCCAGGCCAATGGGAGCTGCTGGAAGCGGTGGCCAGTACGTCCCTCGTCCCACGCTGCTTCCAGCAGCTCCCATTGGCCTGGAGCAGCGAACCGCAGCCACTGGGAGCCGCGATCGGCCGAACCTGCGGACGCGGCAGGTACACAAACCGGCCCGGCCCTCCAGGGGCTTTCCCTGCACAAGTGGCAGAACAAGTTTGGGAACCCAGTGGTCTACACCTTGCAAGACTAGACCTTTAAGAAAATATTCCAACTTTGTTTTTTAATTAATAAAAACATATCTCTACCTGTGGCTGAACTGAGTGAGAAGTAGCAACAGGGAAGGGTGGCCTAGTCTTGATTGTTTATAGTGGTCATTTTATTTGCTTACTGACAGTGCCCTTGATATGCTAGGGACTAACATTATAGAGAGTATGGTCCCTGTTCTACAGAGTTTACAATCTAAAAATACAATACATACAATGGTTAGGATTAAGGGGTACCACATACAAATGAAGTGTTGAAGCTGGTGATAGGTCATGTCTTGGTAATATACTTCATCTTTTTCTTTAAAAATACATACAGACTGTTCGCAGTTACCTTTAACCTTTATCCTTTGCCATTATCAGTCAGTCAATTTCAGTAGTAGATGTGGGTCTTTAGGATAGATTTGAATGGAGAATGGTAGTTGATCAGTAGAATTGCTCACTAAGGGTGTTCCAGGCATGGCACTGCAGAGAAGTAGGCATAAAGATAACTGTGGGAGAAGCAGACAAATGGGACATCAAGGCTGGCCTCATTAACCAAGGGGCCGTGTCAATGTGCTAAAAGACTAGTTCAGATGGTGGAGGTGTGGAGTTTTGTAAAGCCTTAAGAGAGATAAGAATCATAGGACTGGAAGGAACCTTGAGAGGTCATCTAGTCCAGTTCCCTGCACTCATGGCAGGACTAAATATTATCTAGATCATCCCTGACAGGCATTTGTTTAACCTGTTCTTAAAAATCTCCAATGATGGAGATTCCACAACCTCCCTAGTCAATTTATTACAGTGCTTAGCCACCTTGACAGTTAGGAAGTTTTTTCTAATGTCCAATCTAAACCTCCCTTGCTGCAATTTAAGCCCATTGCTTCTTGCCCTATCGTTAGAGGTTAAGAAGAACAATTTTCCTCCCTCCTACTTGTAACAGCCTTTTATATACTTGAAAACTGTTACCATGTTGCTCTCTTCCACACACTAAACAAACCCAATTTTTTCAATCTTCCCTCATAGATCACATTTTCTAGATTTTTAATAATTTTTGTTGCTCTTCTCTGGACTTTCTCCAATTTGTCCACCTCTTTCCTGAAATGTGGTGACCAGAACTGGACACAATACTCCAGTTGAGGCCTAACCATCATGGAGTAGAGCGGAAGAATTACTCCTAATGTCTTGCTTACAACACTTGTGCTAATACATCCCAGAATGATGTTTGCTTTTTTTGCAACAGTGTTACACTGTTGACTCATATGTAGCTTGTGATCCACTCTGACCCCCAGATATCTTTCTGCAGTACTCCTTCCTAGGCAGTCATTTCCCATTTTGTATGTGTGCAACTGATTGTTCCTTCCTAAGTGGAGTACTTTACAATTGTCCTTATTGAATTTCATCTTATTTACTTTAGGCCATTTCTCCAGTTTTTCCAGATCATTTTAAATGTTAATCCTATAGTCCAAAGCACTTGCAACTCCTCCCAGTGTGGTATCATCCGCAAACTTTATAAGTGTACTCTCTATGCTATTATCTAAATCATTGATGAAGATATTGAACAGAACTGGACCCAGAACTGACCCAGTGGGACCCCACTCGTTATGCCCTTCCAGCTTGACTGTGAACCACTGATAACTACTCTCTGGGAATGGTTTTCCAATCAGTCATGCACCCACCTTATAGGAGCTCCATCTAGGTTGTATGTCCCTTGTTTGTTTATGAGAAGGTCATGTGAGACAGTATCAAAAACCTTACTAAAGTCAATATATACCACATCTACCACTTCCCCGATCTACAAGGCTGGTTATCCTGAAAAAGAAAGCTGTTAGATTGGTTTGACATTATTTGTTTTTGACAAATCCATGCTGACTGTTACTCATCACCTTATTATCTTCCATTGTTTGCAAATGGTTTGCTTAATTATTTGCTCCATTTTCTTTCTGAAGTTAAGCAGACTGGTCTGTAATTTCCGAGTTGGCCTTATTTCCCTTTTTATAGATTGGCACTATATTTCCTCTTTTTCAGTCCTGTCTCCCATTTTCCATGACTTTTCGAAGATAATCACTAATGGCTCAGATATCTCTTCAGTCAGCTCCTTGAGTATTCTGGGATGTATTTCACCAGGCCCTGGTGACTTGACTTGTCTAAGTAATTTTTAATTTGTTCTTTCCCTATTTTAGCTTCTGATAAGAAGATTGAATCTAATGTTATAGATGAGGTCCTTGGAGAGAATCAAGGAGATGGTAATGTAAAAAAGCTGTAGTTCTTTGGATTTGGGAGACAAAGGCAAAGAAAATGTACAAAGGGAACTGACCATATTCTTTTAGGTCTACATAGGTGTATGATATCACTGTATTAGTACAAGTACATCAGCAAGTAGCAGTAAAACAAAATGGTGGAACTTAAGTGACAGATTGGCCTGGTGCTGTTCCCTCTGCACTGGGATGAGGTTAATTCAGTGTGCATACTGGATGAGTGGGGTCTGACTGTGTCAGTGTGCAAAATTCCAAATGGTCACAATACCCCTGGGCAGTCTCATTATGCACAAGTTAGGCTTAAATCTACCCTATGTTTGGTATAAAAAATAACCTATCCTGAAAGATGATCCCTCACTCTCTCAGATCTTGGGAGACAGACTTGTCCTTGCTTACAGACAACCCCCCAATCTGAACCAAATACTCTCCAGCAACCGCACACCACTGAACAAAAACACTGACCCAGGAACCTATCCTTGCAACAAAGCCCAATGCCAACTCTGTCCACATATCTATTAAAGTGACATCATCATAGGACTTAATCACATCAGCCATGCCATCAGGGGCTCATTCACCTGCACATCTACCAATGTGATATATGCCATCATGTGCCAGCAATGCTCCTCTGCCATGTACATTGGCCAAACCGGACAGTCTCTACGCAAAAGAATAAATGGACACAAATCTGACATCAGGAATCATAACATTCAAAAACCAGTAGGAGAACACTTTACTGTCTGAGGGTGGCAATTTTGCAACAAAAAAGCTTCAAAAACAGACTCCAACGAGAAACTGCTGAACTTGAATTGATATGCAAACTAGATACAATCAACTTAGGCTTGAATAGAGACTGGGAATGGCTGAGCCATTACAAACATTGAATCTATCTCCCCTTGTAAGTATTCTCACACTTCTTATCAAACTGTCCATACTGGGCTATCTTGATTATCACTTCAAAAGTTTTTTCTCTTACTTAATTGGCCTCTCAGAGTTGGTAAGACAACTCCCACCTTTTCATGCTCTCTATATGTGTATATATATATATATCCTCAATGTATGTTCCATTCTATGCATCCGAAGAAGTGGGCTGTAGCCCACAAAAGCTTATGCTCTATTAAATTTGTTAGTCTCTAAGGTGCCGCAAGTACTCCTGTTCTTTTGATTAAAAAATAATGAACCTCTTGGTTCCTAATGTTTGCAAGATTGCAATACTTCATGGTGGGACTCACCCTTTAAAATTGATTAATAAGGAGTAAGACTTAAGTCACATTGAAAATTTTCTGTTGGGATAAAAAAATGAAAGAAGATGAGAAACATTCTAAAAATTTGTATTAATATAAGAAGAATCCCTTCATTATTTAAAGTTATTATCTATGATTAACAATAATTATGTGAAATCAAAGCTAGAGTAAGAAGATTAACACAAGCATGCATTCTATTCTTTTGAGAATGAAGGAGTCTGCTTACTCATATAGAATATTAAGACACAATGAAATAGAATAACTTTTTATAGATTTTCTGTTAACTTTCCTTCAAATTAAATACAACAAAATTATTCAAATAGGAATGAAAATTATAGGCATGATATAGATGAGCCAAAGAAGCAAAGTTCAGATTTAGATCCTGGTTAGTGGGAGGGTTGGGATTCTGGATTCTAACCAAATCAGGCACATAATGGCCTTTCAATTCCAAGTAGTGAAACTCTCATGGTATCCATAGTTGTGATGAATTTCCTACAATGTTGAATGGTGAAAAGCTTACAAGATACCCTAACCATTGGGCTAAGGCTTATAAGTGGGGTTATACTGCTTCTCCTCCTCAGACCTTCCCCTGTGTTTTGTGAATCTAGTCCTCTTTGCTTTTGCTAAAATGCCTAAAATCAAAACAGACAAAAAGTCTGGTTGAAACAAAATATTTTGATTTGACCCAGATTGAAATATTTTTGACTTTTCAATTAGCTGAAATTTGTTTTTAAAGAATTGTTTTTGGTAGAGCCTGAAATAATTTTTTAAACTATTATTTTGGAATTGCCAGAAAACAAAAAAAATAAATTATTTACCCAGCTCTGCTCATGACACCTATTTCAGTAGGCGGAGTCCCCACTTAGAGATAAGGAAGCACAGGCCCAGGGTCAGATTCTCCAGAGTGCCCAAGTTTCACTATATTCAGTTTACAGGCCTTCCCTGCAAAGGTAGCATTGCAGCTCTTTGACGCTGAGGCCAATTTTATGCAGGTCCTAATGTCATTTAGAGCAGCATAAAGGCTGCTCTAACCTATTCCAGCTGACCATGGGCCATTACATCTGCTGATATTAACTGGATTACAGGTGTGTTTCAGCCATACTGCATCCATTTATGACACAGCCCTTAAAATGGGGCTGTAAAGAGGTGTACAAAATGGTTGCATTGCACTAAAGAGTCTGGCCCACACAGCAATTAAGTGACTTCCTCAGTGTCACACAGAATATCTATAGAAGAGCTGAAAATGTAACCTTGGCTTCCTGACTCCTACTCCTGTACTTTCACCATACAACCATCCTCCTGCATCTAACATCCCCCCAAAAAGCTTGCCACTTATTGAAAGAGTGACTAAGAGATTCTGATGACCTAATAATTCCTAGCCAGGAGAAATTCTGAGTTCTGAACAGATTCTACCAAAATCTGCTACATATTCCACTGACGTTGTCTGTAATACATGGACATAAATAATAAATAAATTCATTGTTAAGTGGACATTTTGTTGTAACCCCTTTCCCACGCCACAAAGGGAAGAGGTGCTGGAGGAAAAGAGCTAGTATCAACAAGGAGGTCATTTAGAAAACTGTTAAATTCAAAGGCAGTAGATGGTATGATGCGACATCTCTTCTAGGCAGAGCTTCCCTCAAGAGGTACAACATTTCATCTCATTGGCATAACTGTTGCTTCTCACTGCCACCTGTCCCCCTAGCTTTCAGATTAGGCTTTGTTGTTGTTCCGCAGTAGTAGTCCCAGAAAGATGTCATTGATAAGGAAGAGAGAGCAGTCTGGCTAGTTGCACAACCATGGTATAGCTGAACTGTTGGTTTTCATTCACTTGCAGTACTTAGCTACAATTTCAATTAAATGGCTGCAGGTTTTCAATGTACCAAAGAGACAGGTGGGCCCTTTCTCTGAACCATTAAGAGATTGGAGTAAAAAGCTACTGCCCTTTTGGTTAAATTATTCAGGGCTACAAATATGCTTGCCTAATTAATAAATCAAGGCCATAATAGTCTATCTTGTAATGAAAAGCTTTTACATGTAGCCATTAATGAAGATAAGACTTTGCTTTCCAGTTGAATCCATCATCATGAACAGTGAAAACCTGCATGATGATGGAGAGATGTATTGATGTTCTATGCTGTATCATTTGGAATTGTCATTAAACTTTCATAGATAAATTATGCTTCACCAGGTTTTATTAATGATCCCTTTATCTAATATTAATTCCATGGCACTAACATTCAAGGAATATGTTCCAATGAACATAATAGAGCTTTGCCTGGATAATTTTGTGAATGATCCAAGGAACAATCTGGAATTCTGTAGTTGATACAATATGACAAGTTCTACATGACATGAGCTGTCCTTTGAGGCCAAATTTTCAATTGGGGCCTCCATCAGACAACTGTGTGTGCGCGCATAAAATTGTGGACATGCAAATGCTTGAGTATTCATTTTACAGCATTATCCATGTGTATATGCAGTTGATAGAACATACAAAATCCACCTGTAGACACTATCACCTGTGTTTGCTATCCCCATTGCATGCAGGAGGGCCAGTTATTATTTCTGTATGATTTATTTATAGTTTATATTGCAATAGAGCCCACAGGTCCTAATCAAGGCCCCATTGCTCTATTCTAGCCTATACGAGCTTTATATTGTGTTCATTGCTGTAGTATCTGCTCACCTTCTAGCATTGCATTAAACAATGTCACCATATATCTGCAGCTGTTTGTTCTAGGGAATGTACAAATGTAACCACTGCTGAGTGGGTGTTACGGGTCCCATCTGTGCCCAATCCGGAGAGAATATAAGCGTGTTGTAGCCCCAGATAAGAGCCTCGGTGCTGGAGGAGAAAGCTCTGTGTTTAACCCAGATGGTGCAGTATTCTGTCTTTTACAACCAGTACAACGTGGGTGGATGAAACAGTTACCTAGTCTCCCAGCTCTCTGGTTGCCATCACTTCAGTCCCTGGGAGAAAGAGAGGCTGAGAAGGATAGAAGGGGAAAAAAGATCTAAAGCTCAACTCAGTTCTTTCTCACTCGTATCAGAGCTGTGACTCCCCAGGCTTTTCCCTGCCGGGAGTCCAAATCCAACATAAACGGGTGCTCTGCCCCTGCCGGACCTTTCTTCTATCCCCTGTTTTAGAACTAGTTCAGGGCTTCCCCTCGGGAGCCTACCCTGCGAGTCTCTTCTATTCCCTGTCCCCCTCTCTCAACACCTGGCCTCTTGCTCCTGGGGTCCACGATAGAAATTAATGCTACTCCTGTGACTCAGTTCTCCTGCTACAGCCTAACTGCCGGGCCGCTTCAAATAGGGTTACCATTCGTCCGGATTCTCCTGGACATGTCCGGCTTGTTGAGTTTAAAAATAGCATCTGGGGGGAATTTGTAAATGTCCGGATTTCTCCCCCGCCATGCAGAGCGCGGCACGGCTGACAGGGCAGCCAGCCAGATCGAGCCACTCGCACGGGGCTCCGGCAGCCAGAGCCCCTCCTCCGCTTCCCCCCTCCTCTCCCCTGCAGCTTCAGATCACTCCCCTCCTCTCTCCCCCCCCCCCCCCCCCTGCATTTGCAGATCGTCGGCCATTCACATCGGGCCTCCAGCAGTCTGGAGCTCCTCCCCTGCTCCCCCTCCCCTGCTGCCCAGTGCGCCGCTCTGCAGCACTCCGCGAGAGCGGGAACCAGGCTATGCGCTCCGTGGGGAGTGCGGCAGCATGTCGGGCTCCACGTGGAGCCCAACACGCTGTTCTGAGCGGCACGGTAAGGAGGCCAGGGGGTCGGAGAAGGGGCAGGGGGGTTCTGGAGGGGGCAGTCAAGAGACAGGGAGCAGGGGGAGGGTTGGATGGGTCAGGAGTTCTGGGGAGGGGGTGGCTGTCAGGGGGCGGGGTGTAGTTGGATGGGGTGTGGGAGTCCTGGGGGTCTGTCGGGGTGGGGGTGTGGATAAGGTTTTGGGCAGTCAGGGGACAGGTAGGGGGTAGAGTCCTAGGGAGGCAGTTAGGATGGGGGGGTCTCAGAATGGGGCAGTCAGTGGACAAGAAGCAGGGAGGCTTAGGTAGGGGGTGGGGTCCTGGGGGACAGTTAGGGGCAGAGGTTCCTGGAGGGGGCAGTCAGGGGACAAGGAGCGGGGGAAGGGGTTGGGGGCTCTGAGGGGGGCAGTCAGGGGGCGGGAAGTGGTAGGGGCAGGGGCAGGGCTAGGGCGGGGCTCCTCCTCCTAGCCTGCAGTCCCAGACCTTCCCCAGGGAGAGAACTCTTCTTCCTCTCACCTAGGATCATCCTTCCTACCTGAGCAGCTTCCTGCTTGTACTGCTCAGGCAGTCTTATAGAACTCAGCTGCTCCCTTGCTAATTGGCTAACGAGCCACCATCTGCTCCCAGGTGTAGTTGACAATAGTGGTTCTCAAACTTGGGCCGCCGCTTGTTCAGGGAAAGCCCCTGGCAGGCCGGGCAGGCTTGTTTACCTGCCGCGTCCGCAGGTTCGGCAGATTGCGGCTCTCACTGGCCGCAGTTCGCCGCTCCAGGCCAATGGGGGCTGCAGGAAGGGTGGCCAGCACGTTCCTTGGCCCAATTTGAGAACCACTGGTTTACAGGGTCATCATGGGTCAGCTAGGCCCTGATTCTCCCTGAAAGGCCACTGGCTCCATGACAGGACCCTACATAATAATAAGCTCTCAACATAGTGTTTTTCACCTATAGCTCTCACAGCCTTTTATAAGCATAGTATAGTAAGTATCAGAAGGCAAGTATTTTAGATGGACAAACTGAGGCACAGGGAGGTGAAAGAACTTGCCCAAGGTGACCCAGTAGGTCAGTAGTAGAGGCAAGTACTGACTTCAAGTCTCCAAACTGCACAACACTGTCTTGCACACATTTTCATTTGGACATGTTTAAAGATAAATCTTTGGCTGCTTCATATTATTGTGCCTTTAGGACTTGATTTTCCTACTTGGTAGCAAGAAGTCCCTATTACGTTTGAATATATAGACACTGCAGTTTTGTATCTTAACATTTTATTTATAATTTAATTCACTTGGATTTCATTTAATGGAGACAATTAATAGAAGATCTGTGCTTTTAAGCTTTTCTCTTTTCAATAGCTTACACACAGTATACTGTAACTTTGGTATGTCTGAAATTAAATGAACCAAATAATGCAATTTATTACCTAGAATGCAAATTATGTGACAGCACTGAAAATGGACTATTGGTATAACCATTTTTTTCTTCCTGTTTGCAGCAGGGTTGTGAGCCAAACTGTTCAAAATGTCAGATGAACTCCCAAACAAGCTTATAAATTCCCTAGACACACCGGGTCCTTCATGTTGTAGGTATATGTGTGACAACGTAAAATTGGAGTGTTATATCAGACTCTATCGTCTCAGAGTATCTCACAGCACATATCACAAATAGAAAAATGTAGTGTTCGAGCACTTAAAAATGTACTATAGAATTTAATAGCAAAAGATTTTTAAAAAGATAACCATCCTACACAATTTAACAGGGAATTATATTCCTGCTGTGCAAGCCTATAGGATTGTTACAAAAAAAAAAAAAAACTATGGAAGAGATCATTCTCTGTTCAGTTCTATAGGAGTTTAGAGTGTTTTCTATAGAATCTTATTAGTTTCATCCCTTTTAAGCCTATAAACCTTCTTTCTAAAGGTAATTTTTGTTTCATCCTTTTATTTTATGGACCAAGCTGTGTCTATCAGATTCTTATGTTTGCTTATTATGGTAGTGCCAATAGATTGACTGTGGATGGGGCCCATTGTGCTAGGCATTGTACAAATATACAATGAGAGACAGTGTCTCCTCCAAAGAACTTACAATCTAAGTACACAAGACAGACAATTTATTATATATAAGAAATATGGATATAAACATTATAATTTTCATCGTTTGTTAGGAAAATGACAAGAAATAGACTTTCATAAGCCAACTCCTCTTCCCACTCAAATGTTTTCCTATTGTGTGAAAAATAGATGCAGATGCCAGTGGCAGAAGTGACTGGTGATTAAAAAAAAAATTGGTATCATTTATAGAGCGTACACAGAGTGGAATCCTTGGTACCATTTCCTCCACAGAAAATTTATATTGCATTTTACTTTTTCAAAGTATGTGTCAGTATGTTTCCCCTTTATTTAGTGCTTGATTTTATGTGAAAGTGTGCAGAGTTCATTCTGTTACATGGAAATGAAACCTCCTGCACAGTATGAAAAAGGAAGTTTACTGTTTGTTGCTGGTATTTTTTTCATTGAGATCTAACCTCAAGTAGTTGTTTTGAGTTATGAATTACAATTCATAACAGGCATCAATGAAATGTTTAATTAAAATAACTAGGACACAATCATACCAGGGAGAGTGAAAGCGTATGGTATGATGAGGCTGCCTACAATGGCATATAGCCGATCTGCTACTGCTAGCAGCAGATATCTCCAATGGAGAAACATGAGATGGGGAGGGCTCTGATTTACTACACAGAATTATTTTGCAGGTGTCTGGCTGGTGGGTCTTACCTACATGTTCAGGGTCTAACTGGTTGCCATATTTGGGGTCAGGAAGGAATTTTCCTTGGGTCAGATTGGCAGAGACCCTGTTGGGGTTTCACCTTCCTCTGCAGCATGGGTGCACAGGTCACTTGCAGGTTTAAACTAGTGTAAATGGTGGATTCTCAGTAATTTGAAGTCTTTATAGCATGCTATGAGGACTTCAGTTATTCAGCCAGAGTTTAAGGGTCTATTACAGGAGTAGGGGTGAGGTTCTGTGGCCTGCAATGTGCAGGAGGTCAGACTAGACGATCATGATGGTCCCTTTTGACCTTAAAGTCTATGAGAAAGCATTGGAATGCCAGGGTATGGGTTATAGAACAAACATTAAAGGAGTAAGCTGTGGGGCCTGCTTCATCTTGATAAATAAATGGATCACACTCATAATTCCAGACTCAGTGAGCAGTGCTCAGGGTTTTACACCTGGATGCTGTGTTCACTTTAAACACACTGGATCAAATTCATGTAACTCCATTAACTTAATCACTATTACATCATCAGTGAATTTGGCTTCTGGTATGTGATATGCTAACCCTCACATTTCTCCACAAGCACAGATAACAAGCTGAGGTAAATACAAAAGGTGCTACACGGTGAAGAAGAATCAGCTTGTTAAAATTCAGGCATTTTTATTGTTATTAAATGGAATTCTGATCCATTAAGCTGAGGGTTTTAATTGAGTGATACTATTTCACAAATATTTATGAATAATATCTATCTTCAGTACATCTATTGTCTGGCAGAGTGATTAAGGAACAAAGCTACAGAGAAAAAGTATAAAATGAGAAATCTTTTGTTTCAAATCTGCTGGCTTGTTTTAATCTTTTATCACAAGATCTTTTCATGTAATTAAAAACAAATACAGGTTATTAGAATAAAAGTCCTACTAGCATAATTTTTAAGGGGAAGAACTAGTATTATACAGCTTTACTGTAAGGTTTGGTAAAATTAGTGGAACTTTATAAAAAAAATGTTCAGGTAGAAATATTTTTTTCCAGAAAACTGGACAATTCCTGTTCCTTTATAACCTACCAAAGTGAAAGGCAGATATAAGAACTCCTGTCCAAACTCTCTATCTCCTCCTGTGGAAGAAATAGGATATAGAAACATGTTGTATTTAAGTAATTAATATGTGTAATTTATCCCTAGATTATTCAACTACTTTTTTCGCATGTCTCCATTCTTTATACAAACATCTTCGCTAGCTCTAACAGTAGGGGTATGTTCCTGTTCCCATTGAAGTTAATTGGAATATTACTATGGACCTAAATGGGAGCAGGAATGGCGCTCTGGCGAGCAATTATTAATACATTACTTTATAATTTACAAGAATAGATGGGTTATTGCAGTGGTGGGCAACCTGGGGCTCACGGGCCACATGCGTCCCGTCAGGGTAATCCGCTGGCGGACCGCGAGACAGTTTATTTACATTGACCGTCTGCAGACACGGCCGCCCGCGGCTCCCAGTGGCTGCGGTTCGCTGTTCCCGGCCAATGGGAGCTGTGTGAATGGCGAACTGCGGCCACTGGGAGCTGCGGGTGGCCATGCCTGAGGACGGTCAATGTAAACAAACTGTCTTGCGGCCTGCCTGCGGATTACTCTGACAGGCCACGGGTTGCCCACCGCCGGGTTATTGTTTTGCATGGAAGAATTTACTTGTTTGCTAGAATGTATCCTGTGCAGGATACAGGAACTTGTGATGATAGTGTAGCAATCATTCTTCTTTGGAGACTTGAGCTGTAGAGTTATAGAGTCTTGCAAGAGACAGAGCACTGTGGCTTACTCTAGCAAAACACTTAAGTGCACAGACAGTCTCACTGAAGTGATATTAGAACTGTGCAGATGTGGAAACGAATTTGGTGCTCTTATTCTTCTCCCTGGGCTAAACCATCTCCCATGTGATGGTAAAATGTATTCAGGAATTATGTATGGGCACAATATCCCTCTGAGAGGGGGCGGTGTTTGTGTGTCTGCAGAGGGAGTAGGAGGGCAGATGTCCTTTGATTAATGGGAAATCCCATGTATTTTTGGGCATCTGGCAGACAGACAGCTCCTCAATGCTGCTCCTCAGTATCTCTGCCCACTCGTTCACTCAGTAATTGTTCTACCATTAGGTCACCACCTATTCACTTTGCCCTTCTCTGAGAGGGAAAGAAGGAGCAGAACTGGAGGTAAAGCTGCAAGAAGCAGCATTAAATCTTATATTTCCCAACCGAAATTCTCTGGATTTTCCAGGGATTTATACCTTGCCTTCTCCTTCCTCTGTCTGGCAAAGCACACTAATCCTAGAGATCCCTAGAGGGACTTTTGTAGGCTCAAAGGGATGGTGAAAAATACTAACTCCCCTCCGCTCCCCTCTCCTCCTTCAGACAGTTTTTAAGGTACTGGAAGAGAATGTCTGCCCTTGTCAATGAGTATTGTGGCTGAGTAAGCACTGAGCGTTTATAGGCTGAAGGCCAACACTTCGAAGAGCGCACAACAGTGACCCTCAACGAGTGCACATTCACATGCTTGTACATGCGATTGTCTGTTTTGCCTGTGCATTTATCCTTTTGTATGCACAGTTGTTGGGTTGCATGCAGAAAGGTGGGTTTAGCAGGTTCAAATAGATACACAACTTGCACATGCAAAATTTGTGTACAGCTTCCATTTATGTATTTTATTTTTTGGTTATAAAATGAACCTTTTCAGTTGCCTCTTTTGATGCATATACCATTGTTTTATTGCCAAACAAAAGGTGTTAATCAATGTTAACTGAAAACCGAGACTCCACCCTGAAAATCAAAACTAAACATCAGCACTCTCTTTTGCCTTCCAACCCCTCAATCAAAAGCCCTGTAAGACAGATTAGTCATTGTATATGCAAAATTAGCTGCAGAATGACCCATTTTATAATTCTACTGTTACAGCAAAATATACATGAAAAAGCTGGGTCAACTTGCAAGCCCATATAATTATATTTTACTATGAAGCTGAACATTAACAGATATTTTCAAACTTTAGCAGTGGCGCATTAACAGCATTGTGTATATGGAATTATCTATGTCATCCCCATTAGCTTTTGTTAGTAAAATTTGCATAGCTAATAGTCAGCTATTTACATAATGAACATGTCCATTTAAATAATAAAGTGATATTTAACTTTTTGTGGTTTAATCAAGATTTTTACACCTTTGCTTATTCAGGGGATTCATTTTTTTTATATTTAAACATGAAGAAATACATTTTCATAAGTCCTAAGAAATGGGTTTATTTTCTTAATTTCCGAAAAGCTATCAGTTAAACCCCAGCAGATTGTCCAGTGTGCTTTTATAATTCATGCCCTGCAGGCAGGAGAAACCCCAAGCCACAGCAGTGGGTAAAATAAATTACCAGGAATACGTTTGTCTGTTGGGAGGGCTAAACTATATTCCAACAGGGGACTTAACCGTCTCTGTGTAGTTGTACCAAGCTGAGGGCCTCCCGGCTTGGGAATAGACATCTGTTACTAAATCATTTGGTCACCAAACTCCCTCCCCATGATTCCTTGCTGCAAGGAAGGCAGGACTCCAGGTGCGCTGCTTTTTTCCTCCTCATTTCCACACTGAGGCCTCCACTGCACAGTTATTAAGACACAATGGGCACATCATGTCAATGTGAGCACATACTTTTTAAAGATCCCACCCCAAGGGAACTTGGCACAACAATAGCTATCTAAAGAAGGCATAGGGCCCTTTATCTTACCAAAAGAAGCATCTGTTTAAGGTCTAGTGCTTGAAGTGGCTCTATTCAGCACACTGTAGCTAGGCTTGTCCTGTTTAATTGCCACTTTCATTGTTTAGTAGAAATGTAACACTTTGAGAAAGGAAAATCAAATAAAGTTGATTCTTTGTTTAGCAAATATTATGTCTCTTGCTGAATCTGTTTTTATGAGTTTTCTGTTTCCTAACTGTATGTCTCTGTCTGTGATGTCTGTCTAATTTATAATAAGGCACTCAGATACTAGGGTCATGAGCACAATATAAATATCTTAGAGTAGATAAACACCTCATCTCTCTATCTCAATACTGTGTGGGGAAAACTCTGATCTCAATTATACAGTGTAAATCTGGAATGATTCCATAATTGCTCTACTACGAGCCTTACATCGAGCCCGTGACTTCAGTGGAAGCTTTGCCATTGACCTTAGTGGGAGCAGGATCTGGTTCTAAATACTTAGGTTGCAACCTTATAATCACTTTGGATTTACTCCAATACAAGTGAGATCAGAATCTGGCCCAGATTCTTTAGACATTCTATCTTTACATAGACTGTAAAATTTCTGAAAATTGCTTAATATATGTCTCAACAGCAATATTAAAATTGTTCTTCCTGAATACTGGCTGCTCTTAATGAGTGTAAAATATACAGTAATACAAGACAGCTGACCTTTATTTAACACATTTCTTATGAAGACAATGACTTTGATCCTGAACTAATTACAGACAAAATTCCTATTGAATTCAGAGATTTTTCCTGAGTAAAAAGGGCAATATCAGGGCCAAAGTATCCCAAGTAGTTCTTCCCAAGTCTTCTGCAACTTTAGATATCATACATGGGCATAGGGATTTACTGCAAAGCTAAACAAAGACATGTCCTGGTTTTCCCTGAAGAGGGAGCTGAGATCCTCTTCATTGTACTTTATAATTACCAGTCATTTCAATCTCAGACGGTGAAGATTTCCCCAGAAAATGAAAATAAAATGCTTAAACTCTGGCCCCTCGGTAGCTTGACCTCTTCTGAAAGATGTTTGCTGGGTCCTTGAAAATCCTCTACAGCCTGTGGTTAGTGAACTTGTTCCTTACTAGTTTTACAAAATAATTTCATTGGTGAAGCCTTGACTGATGCCTTCAAGCAAAAGTTCTGGTTGTTAATATGAAGCATTTACTTGTAACGTATTAGTGCTTTGCTTTCTATGGTCAGTTTCAGTTGTTATTAATAGTTAATGTCTTCATAATTCAAGGCATTTACAGTTGCAGTACAAATGAAATAATATCACACCAATGAATGCCATAGTAAATAACTCGTTTTATAGGGAGTGAACTTAAAAATAACAAAAGGCAGGTAGGAGCCTGATCGCCAGTGAAAGTCAGTAGCAGTTACACAGTGTTCCTTTGGAAAAAAAAATCTCTCTCGCTGATCATAAGGTAGCAGAGAACAAAAGTTAACACATCATCTATGGAAAATGCATTGTACCTAGTGAGATGGCTGCTCTGGTGCATTAAACACATGTGGATGGGGAGAATATTTAAAAGCATCTAAGGGAATTATACACCTAACTCCCATTAGTTTTCAATGGGAATTGGGTGCTTAACCCTCTTAAGTGCTTTTGAAAGTCCCACCACTAGGCTTTAGTACCTCAGTGGGCCTCTCATATGCTGCATGTGACTTGCCTGGGTAAAGCACTGGCAAATAAAATGCAGGGCTCTTTCATAGGCTAGGGATGGGAAAAGTGATCGAACAGGTCCATTGAAATCAATGGGATTTTTGTTCCATTGACTTCAGACAGGCCAGGATTTCGCTCATAATCTCTGCAATTACATGATAAACCCTTTTTTGTGCACCTTCTTGGCACATAAGGTTTTGGGTTGGGCATAGTATTTTTCTGAAAGTTTGAAAAAAAATGGAGCTTCAATATTCCCCCAAGTCAGCAACTATTCAAATGGCCTCCTCTGTTGTGTATGAAACCTGAAACTATCAGTGTTTTAAAATCATTGTGCGCCAGTGTTTGATGCCCATTATTTATTTGTGTTATAATAGCACTTAGAGGACCCAATGTGATCGGCATCATAAAAACTCATAATGAGAGAAAGTTTATGCCTTGATGAGCCGACAGCTATTTAGACTGACACAGAGAAAGGGGAAACAGAGGCACAGCGACATGCTCAAAGTCACACAGCAGGTCAGAGGAAGAGCCAGGAACAAAACTCAAGTATCTTGAGTTTCCATCCATGTCTTGTCCCCTTGATCACACTCTTTCATTTGTGTTTAGCACTGAGATTAGCATATTCCTGAAGTGCTTTATTAAAGAAACTTTTTGTTCTACATATTTGAAGTGATGTACACATTCAGGCCCCTTTGTGAACAAGCTCTGTTGCCGTATTTATTTACTGAGATCCCTCCAACACTCCTGTTTAATATATATGTGTGTGTGTGTGTGTGTGTGTGTTTGTATTCAACTTACTTGAAGATAAGAGCATCCTTCTCCAGTATATGCTGAAGAAGAGCTTTTTTTTTAAAAGGTTTAATTTGCATTCTTGTTTCAGGCCTAATAGGAGGGAGAGCACCTTTTTCTTTTTTTTTTGGCAAAAAAGGCCCAGCAACAAAGGAGATGTTTGAAAATGAGACTGTTTTTCTAGGTTAAAGTAGTGTATGAAATTTGTGAAAATCTAGAGCGTGTGTATCACTCATGAAGTAAAACAGGAACTTAGCACACAGCATGTGTTGAATTTTTCTGTTGACCTTAAGAACTGTGTTTTGGAGCACTGCAGTGGTTTTTAGGTCATTCTAGTGCCTTGTCTCTCTCTGTTCGCGTCTACAACTTGAAAAAGAAGCTCTGGGGAATAGTAAAATATATATTTTTTTTAGTGCTAAGTACTGACCAAATGGCTTAGTGGTTATTATTAAATGAGACAGGATTAGGTAGTCACGCACACAATTCTACAACAGGCTTTATATTCTCTTCACTCATTGCCTAAGATAAGTGCTGTTTCCTTGATGGTGCTGTTTAACTCTTTAGATTGAGAAAGGAAATCCTCTGGGTAACTTGACACAGTCAACTGAATGGGGTCCCAATCCTCTTCCTTACACACAGGTTCACATGCACAGTGCTATCATGCCTGAAACTGAAGAAGCCCTTTTGACATGCCTGGGCGACATATGGGAATATGCACTCTTTTGCAATCAAACTTATGATTTTTAATGAGCTTGAGTGGTAGGATCTTTTTTGGATTGCAAGATTGAAAACCAAAGTCTATGTGCATATGGGAAAGCCAAGGCAGGGTAAATGGTCAAAGAATGGGTATGGGACTTCTGAGTTCTAGTGCTGTCTCTGCCACTTTTTCCTGTGACTTTAGGGAAGATACTTGACCTTTCCATGCCTCAGTTCCTTCATCTGTAAAATGGGAATAATAATGTTTGCCTACCTCACCGGGGTACTATGGCATTTAAGATAAATTTGTATTATACTTTCGGATCCTTTGATTAACAGTAATATAGAAGTGCAAATTACTGTGTCTAATCAGTGCTTTAGGTCCACTTGCACATGTTCACTAACTCCTAAAAGATAAAGAACACGTCAACAGCGAGGTGGTGGACTTCATTCAGAGTCAGCACTTTATAAATCTGTGTTCCCCTCATGCTCCCTGTCAGTACCTGTCCTGGGCCAGGGAAGCCAGTGGACCAGATTTGGTGATGAACCCTGGTCATGTGCTACCTGAGGTATGTTGCGCATATGCTAAGAAGTGTGATTCCATTGATGTCAGTGGAATTACTCCTGATTTATGCCAGCATAATGTCAGAATCAGGCCTCATGTTCACTGGCATTTGAAATAACTTTATACCCCATGGACCTGACTCTATTGTTTATACCAGCATACTTCAGGAGTAAGTCCAATGTAGTCAGCACCAGTTGAAAGAGGGACTCACTCAGAGCCAGTTGATTCAATTTTGCAAAAGCTGAAGTGTGTCATTCAGGAAGGATTCACTTGCCTTCAGTGCTTCATGTGTCTCCCAACTGCCTATATTCAGCTCTGACCCCACACTTGACTGACGGGATGCAATAAAACAGTTTTCTCTGAAGAAGCAGGGTTGTTACAGCCTTTGGAATGACTCTAAGGTCTGGTCTATACTACCCGCCTGAATCGGCGGGTAGAAATCAACCTCTCGGGGATCGATTTATCGCGTCCCGTCGGGACGCGACAATCGATCCCCAAATCGGCGCTCTAACTCCACCAGCGGAGGTGGTAGTAAGCGCCGCCGACAAAAAGCGGCAGAAGTCGATTTTGCTGCCGTCCTCACAACGGGGTAAGTCGGCTGCAATATGTCGAATTCAGCTACGCTATTCACGTAGCTGAATTTGCGTATCTTAAATCGACTCCCCGCTGTAGTGTAGATGTACCCTAAGATATTTTAGGATTAATCTTATTGAACCTCTGGGGGGCCTGACAGCTGGAGCCCAGCCTTTCACTACCAAGACAACTTAAGCAGGAAAAAAATTACTTAAACTTTCTATAGTTAAATCCAAATAGGCTTAGTAGGGGGAAATAAAAGCAGTTAATTTAATGTTATATTAGTTTGAAAGAAAAATGAAACAAGTGGGGAGAGGGAGAAAAGAAGATTCAGGCTATAAAATTAGCCAAGTTTTCATGCCTTTTTTTCCTTCCCATCCTCATTTGCTGATTTCAGGCTTGTCAAAAGCATCAGTTTAGGCCTTCAATCTTGTGCTGGTAATGAATTTTAATGGCAGTCCATGTGGCCTCTTGACACACAGCATTAGCTGTGCCTCATTCACTGACAGGGGGCTGAGCTGTCGTAGCTCTGGCTTGGTAGCTGTCAGTGCCATGGCTGTAGCTGGAAAGGCAGCAAGGCTGTGACCACCTCCTGCCCCTCACTGACATGGCAGAAGCCAAATTAAATCTCAGACAATAAAAATGAGCGGAAAATTTAACCCGTCTGGGAGGTGTGGGGGAAGATGGCTTGTTGCCGAGCTTGTCAACTCTAAAGCTCTGAGAGCTCCTATTGATTGGTTTCAGCTTCTGTCATTATAACCTGACTCAGCTCCCTTAATTTGCCTGTGGAAAAAAATTGTTATGCAAAATAATAATGGCTTTGCCCTTAATTAATCTGCAGCACACACAGCTCTGCACTGAACTGGATGAGTTTGAATTCAGACTCAGGACTCGGTTTGTCACACGGCTTGGGATGATGTCATCATTTTAAAAGAAATTAAAAGAAAATTGGACGGCATTTTCCTTTGTGAGAATTGAAAAGCAAATAAGAACAAAATACGAACAGTTTTAGTAATAACTATGGCATTTCTATATTGATAGGAAACCAGCAGAGGTTTTATCTTGTTTCAGAAAATAAAAGGCACTATATAGAACAGTGGTTATTGTTTAAAAGCATTGACTGCAAGTAAATACAAGTGTAGTTGGTGCTAACAAAAACTGGCCAGTGTTCTTTTAGGTATAGATAATATACATTTCCTGTTTGCAGTATTCCCTATATTCCCCTGTACTTACTATGGGGAATACTGCATTTGCTGAGGTAACATTGTTTAAATATCTAAAAGTCAGCTGGCATGTTCTTAAAGGTGTCCACTTTATCCCTGAGAGATTAGTTTTTCTCTGGTTACTTGGAATAGGAAAATAAACAGATAGCTTTGTGGGGTCAGAGGGTGTTGTTGGCAAATGTTGACTTTTTCATTTGGAGCACTGTGTCTAGGTACACCTCTACCCCGATATAATGTGACCCAATATAACACGAAGTTGGATATAACGTGTTAAAGCAACGCTCCGGGGGGTAGGGGGGGCTTCGCACTCCGGTGGGTCAAAGCAAGTTCGATATAACGCGGTTTCACCTATAACTCGATAAGATTTTTTGGCTCCCTAGGACAGCGTTATATCGGGGTAGAGGTGTAATACCACAGTTGGATAGTTCTGAATTGATGCTTTTCTGGTTGCATAGAAATTTGGGGTAAAATCCTGGATCCTTTGAAGTTAGTGGAAGTTTTATGTTGACTCAATGGGGCCAATATTTCACTCAGTCAATTCATTCTTTCTCTGTTTTCACATTGTAATTAAGAAGGATGACTCTTACAAAAACTGGTTCCCTAATATTTCACTTATCCTGAAAGAAGAGAATATGTATTTTTAACAAGAGCTCAGTGCATAAAATCTCCTATAGCCAAAGTGGAATTTTTAAGACTACAGAATATTACAATTCAGAAAAACTTTGCACTATATCTATTTGTTTGTTGTCTCTGTGTCTATTGGCTGCTGTTTAATGTTGAAACATGATATGAATTTTAAACCCTTAAAAACAAGATTGAAGAAGAGATGTTTACTGATAGTCATCTATCAGTATGCCCAGTCCTTCCTTTGCTTTCTAGTTCATAGCCCTTTAGTTTTCTGTGCAGAAATAAAGCAATTTTTCTGCCTTTAACTGGTATAATAGACAGGCCTCACCAGTGACCACATTGTGAAACATTTCCACTTTCAGGACAGACATCACACATTGTATGGCACCTCTACTCACCCTATTACAGTTGTGGAACTGTCCTGCTACCATTAGCAAGAGTTCCACAATGCATTGCACAGAAATTGAGTGGGTGTTATGAATAGGTGAAAAACTGCAAACTCCATATCCCATCTGGGAAGGAAATACTTAATCATGTTCATGTGAACCTCCTGTCACAATAGCACTTTGAGCTGTGATCTTATCTTATAAGTAAGGCTACGATTTAATCATGGGTATTTTTAGTAACAGTCATGGGCAGGTCATGGGCAAGAAAGAAAAAATCACATCCCGTGACCTGTCCATGACTCATACCATAAATACCCCTGATTGAATTTTGTGGGGGGGAGCCTGCAGCACCAGCTGCAGGGGAATCCCCAAAGGGGCCCCCTGTGGGGGTGGGGAGGCTCTGGACGTTGCCGTGGGGGAGGAGCCCCGGGGGACCAGCGGCGGCTCCGGCCGCTGCCGGGTGGGGAGCCACAGTGGGGTCAGCCACACTGGCTGCTGCAGAAGTCGCGGAGGTCTCAGAAAGTCACGGAATCCATGACTTCTGCAACCTCTGTGACAAACACGGAGCCCTACTTATAAGCTAAGCATGATTGTGCCTGGTCACTGTTGGAATGGAAACTATTCCATGAATACCCAAAAGGAGGCGGTGTGGTAGGGGGTACTTTCCCCTTGAGTTATTACTGAATTGATGTGAGGAGGTAGTGTGCTCTTTCAAGTGAGATTTAAAACCAAGGTACTAATGACTTGGGATTGTTAAAGATTCTATGGTACTTTACCCCCCCCAAAATGGTGATTTTTAGCCCTGAATTTCCCTTAAAGTTTCAACTGTATATAGTAGTATTTATTTCCTGTCCTAAAATGTTGTGTAACATTGCTGCTATGTTCCACTTTAGAATATGCTGTACTACCATATGGTGTATATACATATGATCTCCTGTGTATGGTTCTAAAACTATTGCTGATCAGGTGCTATAAAACCACAAGAGAGAATTAGCCAGGTTGTCTCTCTAATTCTAGAAAGTTGATGGATGAAATTGTTACAGAGCATTATTTATAAAGAAGACGTTATTGTGTTTGTGTAGAGTTATTTCAGAGGCCTGAAATGGGAAAAAGCTACCTCTGCCGTGTACATTGGCCAAACCGGATAGTTTCTACGCAAAAGAATAAATGGACACAAATCTGACATCAGGAATTATAACATTCAAAAACCAGTAGGAGAGCACTTCAACCTCCCTGGTCACTGAATAACAGACTTAAAAGTGGCAATTCTTCAACAAAAAAACTTCAGAAACAGACTCCAATGTGAAACTGCAGAACTGGAATTAATTTGCAAACCGGACACCATCAAATTAAGCCTGAATAAAGACTGGGAGGGGATGGGTCATTACAAAAATTAATTTCCCCATACTGTGACTCACACCTTCTTGTCAACTGTTTGAAATGGGCCACTCTCATTACCACTTCAAAAGCAATTTTTCCTCCCTTGGTATTCTACTGTTAATTGATACTGATACAGACTAACACGGCTGTTACTCTGAAACCTACTGTTAATTGAATTGTCTCATTAGACTGACATCCCCCCCCCAACATGGTAAGGCAACTCCCATCTTTTCATGTACTATGCATGTATACCTGCTACTGTATTTTCCACTCCATGCATCTGATGAAGTAGGTTCTAGCCCACGAAAGCTTATGCCCAAATACATTTGTTAGTCTCTAAGGTGCCACAAGGACTCCTCGTTGTTCTTATCCTTTAAGTGGTTAAAGAGAGTCTGTCTCATCCCAATTTGATTCTTGAATAGTTCTACAGGGACTTTAATTTCACGGATTTCACAGTTTTGTCAAGACCGTTCCTCCCCTCCCCTCCAAAGTAATCCACATATGCATTTACTTGCATTTCAATAAAACTTTCAAAGACATAAATGTCCTTCGGAAAGCCCTTAAAAATGCATTACTAGACTACACCCTGAAGGAAGAGGAGAACAAGTAAAAGTACCTAAAAATCAAATTTGTTAACTACAAAAGGGACCTAGATGAGTTTTCAGAAGTAATTTATTTTAAAGTTAAAATATGTTGTAAATGTAGCATTTTAAATTCATAGAATGGGTGTTTCTTTACTCACTTTTTTGGTTTGATATGTTGTTTGAATGTGGTTCTACTCTGACTGAAAAAATGGCATTTTGCTGTTCTATGTTTATTGCCTGTCATAGATTTCATAAACTTTTGGCTTGAAGCATCTTTATTGCTGCTGTAGGTTTTGGTTTGTGCAATCTGCAGGGCCAAATCCTGCAGTCCTCCCCTTGGCCAATCCCACTGAAGGAAGTGAAGTTACAGGTAAGGACTGCAGAATGGGGAAATGAGAGTATGAAAGTGTATCTAGTTAGTAACTGTACTCCTAATGCTCCCCCCTATGCACACAGGCAGAAGGGAGCCCCGGGGCAAAGCATGCAATTGCAGGGGCCAAAGCATTTGCAGTCAAGGGGGAATGAACTTCTAGAGGAATTTATTCAGATCCAGCCTGATCGTCTTTAAGAGACACTGAGAAACCTTAGCAAGAATGTCACTGACCACATTGATGCCGCCTGTGTGGTAGGCGCTCTGATAATGTGATAATGAATTGCAATATAACACTCTAAGATCTATAGATAGATAGATACTATGTGCTGAACTGGCGAGGGTTGGGACCATGGAAGAGTGAGCTGCATCTCTGTAAGATGCTTCTCCCTCCCATAGAGGCCATAGAAGCTATTCCACAGGCATACCACATGGTGGGGAATCTGTGGGTCAAGAAGGATCAGGGATAGTGAGAAGATACACTCTGTGGCATCCATCCCAGAAAAACCGCTGCCCTATTCTACCCAGTTTTCCTGATGATCCTTTAATTTCACTTCAGTTTGTTACTTCTCCTGCTGCTAATTCCAAAATTATGTTTACAAAGATTTTTTTCCCTTAACTAATCCATTAAATTCTAGTTCAAGGATAAATGCCAACAACATGCTCTGTTAACTTAACTTTGATCTTTACTGTACCAACATGCCTACAGTATAAAATCAATAAGCGAGAGAGAGACCTTCAGTGTTGTACAAAATGGCTATAGAGCTGCGATCCTTTTCAGTTCCAAACTGCCCATCAACTATATGGCACAGAAATATTTCTTCTAGAATATTATAATAGCTCCTTATCCATGCAATCCATAGAATAGAAAGATCATATTTCTTAATTCAACTGGGGTAATTCCAGCATGATAGCATGGAGCTACGTCCTATTGCCCGTTAGTTTTATGAATACAATGGAGAATGGTAACTTTTCTTGGCTGTCCTATAGAATTTAATAGAAAATTAAATCTCTGGCATAGAATTCTATATGTTTGTTCAAAAAGCAATAGACATGATATTCTACATTAAATTCTCCAGGTTTTTTTTTTTTTTTTTTTTTTTTTTTTTAGGAATAATATCTGTAAAAATCTGATAAGTTTCCATAGAATCCTATTGGCTTCAGCCCCATTACATTTTGTAAGAGTTCCCCAATAGAATAGTTAAGTATCAGAGGGGTAGCTGTGTTAGTCTGGATCTGTAAAAAGCAACAAAGAGTACTGTGGCACCTTAAAGACTAACAGATGTATTGGAACATAAGCTTTCGTGGGTGAATACCCACTTCGTCAGACGCATGACAATAGGGTAGTTGTATCAATAAAGTTATTCCTGATTCAGCTTTTTTTTTCTTTTTCTTTTTTTGGAACAAAAGAAGGACTGATCTCTCAATATTTTTAAGTGCATATGCTATAATGGAAATTAGTACAGCAATAGCCACAACAGGGTATGCATTACAGAGCTATTGGGGTAGGCTGGCCTTGCATTCAGCCATCCAAAAGGTGAATCAGTTTGCCCACTAGTGCATACCCTGAAGTAGCTTATTGCTATTAGAATAGAGCTCATAAATTTCACACATTGTAAACTACCGTATATACTCGTTCATTAGCCTATTTGTTTATAAGCCGACCCCCCAAGATGGATAAGTAAAAATAGCAAAAACTGTATGACCCTTTCATAAGCCGACCCTATATTTCAGGGGTTGGAAAACTTTGGCTCCCAGCCCATCAGGGTAAGCTGCTGGTGGGTCAGGATCTTTTGTTTACCTGGAGTGCCTGCAGGCATGGAGCCCCTCAGCTCCCTGTGGTCGCGGTTCGCCGTTCCCAGCCAATGGGACTTAATGGGCATAGGGATTTTTTATTTTGGGCTACATGTAACTTTGAGAGTTATGATGAAAAGGGTGCAGGTAGCTAGCCAATGAGAACGTGACTTTGGACAATTAGCATCCTCATTCCTACTGTAATAAACATGCACTTCAGTGTGCAAGGCTTTAAAAACCAAATTGGGGGCTAAGTTCAGACCTGGAGTAACTGCGTGCAACTCCACTGAAGTCACCAGTCTGGAATTTGACCATGTGATGGGGTCTACAGGCCCCACACTGAACCAGGCTGATAAGCAGAACAATATTGGGCTAGAGAGGCCCTGCCCCGCAACAGTTGCAAGGCATGTTTCCAGTGGAGGAACAGTTTACAAGGACACTGCTTGCCCAGGAGAAGGGGGGAATGAGCTGCATGTGGCACCAGGGAGAAAGGTGGAGGTGGAGACTGAGCCAGGAGTGACAACAGCTTTGTAAAGGCTGCTTTAGCAGCAGGGACTTGGATTCCCACCCCACTCCCTTCTTTTCACGTTGAAAGCTCTAAGAGAGGTTGACTGACTGAACAGGACACAAAGAGACTGAGAAGAGTCTGCTAAGCCAATGACTATGCCCCAAATTGAGGAGCTCCAGACTGGTGGGAAGTGAACCAGGGGAAATATAATTTGGGGTAGCTCAGTAACTGGACTGGAAACGTTAATTAACCTCTAACCCCTAGGTTGTGATCCGATGGAGTAGGTGGGCCTGGGTCCCCCTACCTTGCCTCCTCCCCACAGCTGCTTTGTAGTGACTGAGCTCTGGGGGAGTAGTTGGCACACAAAAGGGTTGATGGAGGCCACAGCTGGGGCCCCTTCTGGGATGACTACACTGGCAGAAACCATAAGGCCATTAGCTGACCACTAGGCAAAGTGATCATCTGACCTTCCTGCTACAGATCATTATATGGTATGTGCAATAATGTGAACACATGAGATCACATGGCATGGCATGTTCCTCTTGGGGCTGGATTTGCTGGCTTCAGGGATGCTTATACAATGTGCCCACCTCAGGATGAGCTACATCGGCATAATCATCTGCATAAGTATTGAACTTGCAAACTTTGCCATGAAGTTGCCCAGCCAGCTAACCAGCTCTAATTGTGCAGTTCTGAAATAGGATCAAGTGGCTTTCAAGACTTAGTTCTCCATCCTAAGAGATAGCAGCTTATCCTTCTCATTAAGGAAAAATAGAGGAAACAAAATCCCTTGAGTTTCTGCATGTCAAAAATTCAAGCAGTCACTCCTTTCATAGGTGGTTTTTGTTTTGTTGCTGCAGAGAAAGTACCTGAGATTGTAACTAGGGATGATCAAACTGGTTTTAAAAAATCCTCTCTTCTGCTATCTCCAAAACTTCTGGCCATTCCTAGAACCCTCAAAGTACTGAAATGATCAATTAAATTTGTTTTTCCCCCTTTCCATTGACCTTTGTACTTTCTGTAAAAGCCAGAAAGAAGAAGAAAACATTATTTCTCACATTATTTCTGATCTGACTGGAAGAAAGATATCTTCTGAGAAACCTGTTGTGAGTCTTCTGGCCAAATATTACAGGCTCTGAAGATTTGTATAGTTCAGATAAGCAGCCAAAATGTTTGTGTGATTAGCAGCGGGGATCCAATCCTGTAAAATACTGAGGGATGCTGAGCACTTACAACTGTGAAGATATAAAGATGGGAGAGCTCACCACCCCTGCAAACCAGGCAACTGGTTTAGGAGCCTAAATTGATTTAGGAGCCTAAACTAGGAATTCTAGTTTAAAAATGTTGATGATTGTGCATTGAACTTCTTCAAAAGATGGATATTTTGTCAAATGAATATCATACTTGCTAAGAATACACTTCCCTGTGTACGAGGATGAAAGTAGGCATGATGTACAACAGTCATGGTTTTAATGCTCTCATCAGGCCTTGTCTGAGTTGAAAATCAGTTGGATAAGAATGAAGAAGTTACCTAATGAAATCAGAAACATATTATGCTGAAAAAGTAGGCTCAGGTTTATGTTGGAAATGGACTCCCACATGACAACATTCCATAATACCAGTGTTAGCTATAAAATAATAATGAATAGAAAATTAGAAAAATGTCTAATTTATTCTCTAAAGGATATAACAGTTGACCTCATGATATAGAGTATTTAGCAGCTATAGCTCTAAACTGTATTAAATACAAATCATAATGCATAATATCGCAGAAAAAAATCATTCTCATTTTCAAAATTTTGTACTTTATCATTTTGTAAGAGTTCTTGACCCCAATGTCCTGGATCTTAAATCACTACTTGGTTATTAGTATTTCAAGATTACACAGGGATTTAAAAAGGGGTTGTGCTAAAATCTTCTTTTCCTATTCAGCAGTGCAACAGCCCTCTATTTATAATCAGAAGAGCAGGCTTCCAATATGCATTTCACTATGGCCAAAAGTAAAGTGGAACTCTATCCTGGGCTACAGGGGCACTGAAAAAGACATGGGAGTCGTGGTAGATAATGAGCTGAATCTGAGCTCCCAGTGCAATACTGTGGCCAAAAGGCTAATGTGATGCTTAGATGTATAAACAAGGGGATACTAAGAGGGAGCAGAGAGGTCATATTACTTCTGTATTGATCACTGGTGTGACCACTACCGGAATACTGCATTCAATTCTGGTGTCCACAATTCAAGAAGGATGCTAAAAAATTGGAGAGAGTGCAGAGAAGAGCCATGAGAAGGATTAAAGCAGGGATGGGCGGCCAGTTTGATCATTTAATTTGGCCCACCCAAGGCCGCTGAAAATATTATTTTGGGGAGGGAGAAGCGGTGGCTGAGCAGGGGCATAACCATGAGTGGATCTGGGTTGGCCACAGCCCACCCAATTAGCACCCAGTCCATAGCCCACCCAAATCTGAGCATCAGGCATAGTGTTGAGAGTGAGGAGGCTTGCAGGAGGAGCAGGAACTCACGTACCAGGTCACAATGCCACCCATTGGCCCAGCCACCTCTCCATCACTCATGCCACCTTGCACTTGTTACTGTCTTCCCATTGACTGTGGGAGCTGGGAGACAATCTGATTGCAGTCATCCCCCTGCTCCCAGCCATGGGTGTGTCAGGGAATGGGGAGGCAGCAACCAGAGCTGGGTGGCATAACAGCTCTCTGTATTAACCGAACAACCAGAGCATGCAGGTGATCTCTCCTGTGGCTGCTAGATGGTGCTGCAGCCTCGCACTTTCTCATTCTCTGGATTATCTGAATTTTTAATGATCCAATCTGGATCCAGTCCCAGTTAGACTGAATAAACGGAGTTCTGCTGTAGTCCCTTCTGGCTTTATATAGCTATGAGTCAACGAATCTCTATAACTCCTTTCAACTGTGTTTAGAAAGTAAGTTCTAAACCTTCTCTAGGTCTTCTCTACTAGAAACCAATTCTGTTGTATTTCTGAGAATTGGTAACAATAGGCCTGACCTAGTAAACAAACATGCATCAAAACCCAGACTCCTCACACGACTTCCCATTTTGTGAAAACTGGTCTTGTTTGGCACAGTATTGCCCCACTGTCTTAGTGGAGTTATCCAAATCGCCACAGTGTAGATGAGTCCATAATAAGGCCCAAAGACATTTTTAAGTACCCTCACTTTAGAGCCTGTCTGTGTTGTACAACCAATTATTGCAGGACACCGAGTTATAACACATTCAAAATTTGTAGCCTGGGTGAAATTTAGCCATATTGTAACTTGGACATGATTGAAAGCGTTAGATCAGTTAATAGCATGTTTGGGGGCAAGACTACAACACTACACACTTTAAGCTATACTTGCATTGGAGTTGTGTCCTTAAGTCATCCAATTTTTATTTATAATTATTGACTGATAAATAACCTAGAAGTTAGACTTCAGGTTAAAAGTTTAGTTCTACTCTGAATATTGAATCTGGAATCATGTTTATTGTGGCTCACTGATTCCAGATCAAATTTGCTCTCTTTATGAAAGGAAAATATTGTTGTTGTTTTTTCTAACAGTCTGCTCTACAAACTCACTTTGGGGACTGAAAGTCAAGCAATGTTCTTTCCTGTTCATGTGTCATTACCAATAACTCTAACCCAATTGAAGTGTATTGTGGGCACAGTTAAAATAGTTGATTTTTTTCAAGCTTTTTGGACGCTAAATGTATAATTCAGAAAAAGTCAGGCAGTTAGGGACCCTTGCATACAATTGCACACTTAATCGATGCATGGATTTGTCATAACTGCACATATTATTTGTGTATTTGTTAACTAATGTCATCTAGACTCTTTACTAGCCAGTTACATGCACAAATATCCAGTTGACACATGTTGCTGCACTTTGCACATATACAATTTCAAACTTACCTGTGCAGACATTGTATGCATGCAAATCAGGCACTTAGTTGTCTAACCACCAAACGTGTGCCCAGAAATGAGATTTGCGCACTCAAAGATAAGTTTTTAGGTGCAAAGAAAATCAGTTTTAGACACTGTTTTTTGAAAAGTTGGCCTTAAAGATTTTATTTCTTCAGAATTTGTGTAGCTTCAGAATCCAAGAGTACCAAAGCCAGGATCAAACTGCCAAGACATAATCACATAATTTGAGATATTCAAAGTTCATACACCATGTGTCACAGACAATTTAGGAATATTCTGCCATTATGCCAGAAGATAGATTTATTGCTCACCAGAAGTTCCTCCCAACCTGAATAATCTGTGACACTATCATCACATTATATAAAGATGCTTTGTTTCCCATTTCCACAAGCATGACTACTAAGTTTCAGATCTTTATTGTTTTGTAGTGAGATTCTTGGTGCTGCCAGGAATAGTGTAACTTTACCTGTCAGCCATTATATTTTTCATGAGCGCTGATGGTTAGATGCGGCACTGATATGCATTTTAGAATACCTAGAATTGAGGAGAGTGCCTACCTGGACAATTCCTTTTCTCCTTGACTTGCATATTGAATTATAAAAAACATTTCTTCTTGTCCTTGCGATATTTACTGCAATTCCTTTAATAAACCAATAACCTTAATTCTGGCAGAGCGAGGTGCGGGATTTCAGACTTATGACTCCAATTAAATTCAAGGGAAATTTTTTAATAATTAAAACCTGTGCTTTATTGAAGCAGCACCTCCAGAGCAGAGGGAGCAAGAAAACTAATTAAGAACAATTCTGAATCACTAAGCTCCTGTATACCATTAGACCAGGGGTTCTCAAACTTCATTGCTCCGCAACCCCCTTCTGACAACAAAAATTATACAAGACTGCAGGAGGGGACACCGAAGTCTGAGCCCCATTGCCCCGGACCAGGGGCCAAAGCTGAACCCCAAGGGCTTCAGCCCTAGGCAGAGGGGATGTAACCTGATCCCTGCTGCCCAGGGCCCCAGCAAGTCGAGCGCCAGCCCTGGCAACCCGAGGTTGTAACCAACTTTGGGGTCCCGCTATATTAGACCATTGACTAATAGAAATATAGTAATATGGGAAAGGAAAAGCCCATATTTTGTATTGCTATATACATGGATGAAAGGCTAAAAAGGAAAGGGCAACTATTAATTGCACTAGCATTTATGTGGTTGTATAGCATGTATACAATTATTTTGATTGCTATTAGTGAATATTCATCTGAAAAAGCCTTGTTAATAGGAATTGAGAGTTAAAAGGTAACTTTGGCCTATGTATATTCAAAATTTACTCTGAATTGCTGTCAAAGGGTAAAAATGAAGACCCTGAAATATAACTGAAAAAATCCAAGCTGTGATCAAGGTCTCTAGTCTTAATATATTATTTCTTATTTGTAGAAGATATGGGAGTAGAATGGATCTGTGTAGACTATCTGTGATGGTGGGCAGTGGAAGAATCATTTTATCCTTGTTATACTATATGAGTATGTGTAGCATAATTCATGCAAGGGGTGATATTTTCACTATCAATATAAATGGCTTGTTTTACATTTATATGAATGCAACATGAGGTGTGTGCTTGTATAACCTCATTAACCTCATATGAAGGGGCACATTTATGTTCACTCCAGTCACTTTAGACACAATCTGGATGTTTCAGAACAATAATAGTTTGGGTTTTTTTTGTAGTGTGATAGCTCCTAAAAACACCACTGAAGGATCAGGGCCCCATTCCGCTAAGCACTTATAACAAAAAGATTGTCCCTGCCCCAAAGAGAGAACAGTCAAAGTATACAATGAGAGACAACATATGGATACAAGAAATAGACTTGGGGAAAACAGCATAACAATGCGGCCATGGGAGCCGGGGGGCATAACAAGGGACACATCCTATAGCTCTTGCTCTGGTAAAGCTCTCAAACTCTCATCGACTTTAACAGAAATTTTTCCTGAGTAAGGACTTCAAAAGACTGAAGTTTCTCAGATTTCTTTCCCCATGAAATAAAGTCAGGTATATTTACCTGCTTGACATAGTGATAGCTTTTAGATTGAAAATTATTTCCCACCTTCACCTTGAAAGTAGAAGAAGGCAGTAGTGTTGAGTATTTTATGCCGCTTGCCCTGCTATGATTAATCTGCAGCTCTCTTCTGGGCTACTGAAGACAGGGCTGTGAGGTGGAGTCAGCACTGAGAGCAGAAGGTGTGAACAAAGGAGAAGTTGTGTCAGAGCCAGGCATCCTTTCACTTTTGTGGCTGATTTTCAAAAGTGCTGAGCACCCACCCAAAAGCTTCCACGGAAGCTACTGTGTGCTCGGCACTTCCGAAGATGAGGCTAGTGGAGTTCTTTTAAAGGGACAATGAAGCTATTTTATGCTAGCCAGTGTAAAAGTGTACCGTTCGCTGACTGGTACCCAAAGTCTTCAGGGTTCTGTACCTTTGTTCTTAAACCTTTCTTTAATTAAACGAATAGGATTCTTGCTACACAGAGCCCAATTCTCCCACCTACACTTGGTTTGAGCAGTACTTGTTCATGCCACTCAATGGATTATATGTACAGAAAAGCATTATCAGTGTTTGCAACAGTGATTGAATCTGGACCCCTAGGGAGCTGAATGAAAGGAATAGTCTATTTTATACCATTGAATCTAGTCAAGGATTCCCCCCCCTGCCTTTTTCCCCCCTAAGTCTTGCTATTCGAAACCACTTTATCATTGATGATGAAGCAAGTTCAGTCATGTATCTTTCACTATCTTTTCTAATTTTAATTACTGAGTGATACATACAATTGGACAAAAATAGCATGTCTGCATGGTGGTGTGTGCCTTGATGGGAAAACCCAGCTTTGATTGCATCTGTGATGGCAAGTATATTTTGTAGTCAGAGCATTGCAACTTCTAACATGGCACGGTTGTCACTTTTGTAATATTAAATTTAAAGGAATATATGCTCTAATGACCATATCTGTCATCTTTGCACTGTTTGCAAAGACCATAAGAGTATTTGAATCTGCTTTATTTTCTTCTGAATGGTTCTGTCTGACAAGCCTAAAATCTAGTGATCAATTTCCCTGTGTAACCTCATCACAGTCCATTTTTTTTACCTTTGTTTTACTCCTATAATAAATTTGAGCCATTAATGATGCTCTTTACACATACATTTATTCTGAACACTGCAAATATTTTGACAAGTTATTTATTCTTTTGGAAGGTTTCTGTAAATACAATTAGACCAGCTATAACTCAAAATGATGGTGAATCTTCCAAGCTTTTCTGAACTTCCCAGGGGTGCTGTTCAGTTCTTTAATTGCTTACTAATGTAAAAATATCATTGTTAGTATAGTATAAATCATGACAATTGTGCCTCACAAGAGGCTAAGAGTAGCACAAGATGCAGTAATTGAGATATACTAATAGATCTAGCAATTTATATAACAGCAGCTTTTAACAAGGTTGAAAAATGGCATGTCATAGTCCAGTGGAGACAAAAACGGGAGGGGGAAGAAAGAGTAGAGAGCAAAGCTGCTTCTTGGTCTAAAATGTTTATCTGTGGTCCAGTGACCCACAGGGTGGGACATAATATAAGGATGTGGTCTCTAATGAAACCATCAATCCTTAAAATTGAGGATGTGGTCTCTAATGAAACCATCCAAGTTTAGTTGACTTTTTTAAAGCGCAACAGTTCGTTAATAGCCCCTTCAAAGACTTTGAACTCAGCCAGTCCTCTTGATTTCGTCAGAAGTATTGTGGATGTCTCTTTGCAGTAGTAAGGAAATCAGGGATTGTCCCTGGCCTTTGGAATGTTCAGTGTCCCAACCCAATATCTGACAATTCTGACCATTGAATAAAGTGGCAACAAGTAAATCTCTTGGTTCAAGAATGAAGAAAAATGGCCCTGATTCTGCTCTGCTACATCTGTGAAAATCCAGTGCAGTCACTCCAGATTTACAGCAGCATAATTGACAGCAGAATCTGACCAATTTCCCAGACCTTTACTAACAGTAGATCTTTTTCTTCGCTTCAAAAGAAGAACAAGGGACTTTGTTAAAATGAGCATGGATTCCTCTGGGAAAGCAAACATTCAAAAAGACGTCCATTTGCCTAGGGCAGTAGAATCCCTTGAACTAGCACTATTTATTGTTTCTGTCTGTTGCTCTTGGATCTTTGTTCCATATCTAATCTTCGGTAGGCTGCGCAGTATGCAAGGAGATCATAAGATAAATGTAAATGTAAGTCTGTTTGGGATGGAGTAGGCACCATGAGCTGCTCTACTCTGAGTACTGCCACTAACTTTCTGTATGACCTTTGGCAAATCAAACTTCTCTGTCTAAATTTCCCCTTCTACGGTATGGAGATCAGAATGTCTGTTGGTATGTCACATGGGTGTTGTTTGAATCTTAGTCTACTTAATTTTTGTAAAATGCTTTGTCAGACTTAGGAACCTAAACCAGGCAACTAAGTCAACAATTAGGCACTTGAATAAATGGCTGAAGTAGTGGTGAAGATCCACAGTTCTTGCTGAAGTCAAAGGGATCTGCAGATGTGTCCTGACACTTATTTTTTTCAGGTGGCTCACTATGGACTTGATAATGTTGACCTTTGATATCACTGAGGTAAGAGGATATATAGCTCAAAAAGAAGTCATGGATTTGATGCAGAAATTATGTGGTGAGATTCTATGGCCTGTGTTATGCGGAATGTCAGACTAGATGATCATAAATGTCCCTTCTGTCTTTAAAACAAAAATCTATGAATCTATAATCATAGAATCATAGGACTGGAAGGGACCTTGAGAGGTCATCTAGTCCAGTCCCCTGCACTCATGGCAGGACTAAGTATTATCTAGACCATCCCTGACAGGGTGTTTGTCTAACCTGCTCTTAAAAATCTCCAGTGATGTCAATTATTATTTTTGACCAGTGAAAGTGCTTTTCTCTGCAGCATACTCTCCCCACGTGGTTTTCTTTCAAGCTCAGGGGCACTGAAGGGCTGGTCCTGCTCAACTGAAGTCTGTGGGGAATGTTGCCACTGATCTACATGGGAGCAGGGACATTGAGGGAGAACTAGACCCTTAGAGCTTTTTTGAGTGATGAAGCTATTTATATTTGGTAGGTCTTAGAGCACAGTCACTCACACTCAGCATTTTGAGCTCCCTAATGGTTTGATGGCCTCTATGGTCAAATACTCTGCCCAGACAGTAGAACTGGCTTGAATGATTTAAATAATTGATTATTCATTTTGGTAGCCAACTTAACACTTTCTGTAGTCCATTTTGTGGTCCTGTATTTATAATAATTTACCATAATAAATGTGGTGAAACTAGCACAGTTGTGTGGGAGAACAGCAAATTTGGGTTCCTGTGAGTTTTGGACTTTCATAGATACCTCTCAGGGTGCTGTTCCAAGTTTGTCTAACCCATAAGAAAAAATGTATGACTTAGTAGTAACATTGGTAATTGTGCAAGTGAAGTGGATGCAAATCTTTTGTTTCAGGGTGTGTACTGCCTTGTGGATAGAGCTCATTGAAAAATGTTATATAGTTTCGGGGGTGGGGGGAGGTTAAAAGAAAATGGAAGATTTTAATGTTGTCAGTGTTTTTTGGTGGAATCTTTCAGTTTTTTTTTGTCTAAATGAAAATTGAAAAAAATTCTCAGTTTCCAGTTTACAAAAAACCTCCCTCACCCCCGGTCCCCAATATTCAGGTTTTAAAAACATTTTTCTCTTTTTGTTATTTTCTTGCCTTCCCCTCCCCCTTTTCCATTGGAAAAGGAGAGAAAAGGGACTAAAACCATGTAAGGGCTAAGGGCAGGGGAACAGAATAGTTTTCACTTTTCAAAAAGCACATTTTTTTGCTTTTCATTAAAAAGTACAAAAAGTTTAACTTCAATGAATAATTTCTGCAAAAATTCTCATTTGAGTTGAAAAGCCATTTTTTAATTTAAAAAAAAAGTTGTAAAAAAAATTAGCCAGCTCTTCTCACATGTCAGTAAGAATCAGCCTCCTACCTCTGTGTCCAGGATTGCCCAGAAAGCTAGAGACATTGGTAGGGCTTTTTTCCCCATTCCTCTCAAGTATCAGACAGTGGCTACTGCCCAAGGCAGGATACCACACAAGGTGCACCATAGCCCGGATCTGGCAAGTCCTATGTTCTATCATAAGTACTTGTATGGCCCCAATCACTATATTATCCAAGCACCTCACTATGTTGAATGTATTTATCTTTACAACATTAGGGAGACGTAGATAAATTATATTACCCCCATTTTTACAGCTTGGGAACTGAGGCACAGAGAGATCATGTGACTTGCCCAAAGTCACACAGGAAGTCTGCAGTGGAGTAAAGAACTGAACCTGCATATCCCAAGTCCTAGGATAATGTACTAGCCACCATTCTTCCTCTCTAATGTTAATACTGTTGATGTTTTAAAGGGACACCACCTTGAAACAGTCAATTTCAATATCAGAGTTAAAATTCAATTAAAGAAACAATTACATTTAATAAAGTAGTTTTGGGTCCTGCACTTTCCCCTATCAATTGTTGTGGTTTTACAATCTCATTGTCCAATATTATAAAATGATTTTTCTATCCCCTGTTGCTGTGTGAAAGATCCACAAACAAGGAAAAATTACTGAGTGATCATAGAGTGGGGCACTCAGGGGCGGGGAGTGGGTGGGACACAAAGGGAACAGTGAAACTGACTACATAGTAATTGCTCTCAAATGCACAAAAATAACCACATGGACAAGAGAAGGATTTTTCCACCTCTCTATTGGCTTTCCATTATGGTAATCCTTGGTGCTACTTGTAACATTACTAAAATGGTTTTAGACAGAAATATGGTTGAATTTGAAGTTGATGGCATTCCTTTAAAAAACAGAATGAAGCAAAGTAGCCTAAAAAAAGAACAACCATTTTGACATTCTACTACAAAAAGAAGTCAAATTATACTAGAAACCAAGTCTAGAGCCAGATTCTCAGCTCGTCTGAATGAGCAGATCTCCATTGACTTCAATGAAGTGATGTTGATTTATACCAGCAGAGAATTTGGCCCATAGCACAGAAATTGATATGAGTGATGAAACACACGAGGAGGACACAAATGCAGGGCTGCCCCGGGGGGGGGGGGGAGAAGTGGGGCAATTTGCCTTGGGCCCCACGAGAATATAGTATTCTATAGTATTGCAACTTTTTTTTATGGAAGGGGCCTCCGAAATTGCTTTGCCCCAGACCCCTTGAATCCTCTGGGCGGCCCTGCACAAAAGTCATTTTAAAACAGAGTGAAAGCAGAGAGTAAGAAGCCAAAGGTCACACAAATGGTTCAGACGCACTGTGAATATTCTCATACAGTTTAAACATCTTAGATGGCAGGACACAATCTTGTCTGGGGCTCAGCACTGATTTTAGATACAAAATTGAATAACTTAATTATCCTTTTTGTATCCCTTATTGAATGAGAGCTTCCTGATTTTTGAGATGTCATAGCAAAAAGAATCCTAGAATTTTAAGTCCCCATATACACATATCTACAAATTGATAGACCCTCTGTAACATGTGACAGTCCCATTTCTGAATGTCTTAGTATGAGTTTATAGCTAATGTAAATCAGGGTGGACATTCAAATGTATCGGAGCAGTTTCTGTCTATCGATGATTCCATGCAGTTCATGCACGAAAGGAAGAGTCCTGTAAGTACTAACTGTAGTGTAGGAACAAACATGCCTTTGTAATGGGATATAGTAAGGGTAACATTTTCAAAAGCATCTAGGTGATTTAAGAATCTAATGCCCATTGAAAGTCAGTAGGACTTAAGTTTCTAATTCAATGTTGAAAATTTTGCTCTAAATAACCATATAGTTCTCTTGCCATATCTAATTTCTAGCATTCTGTGAATGGCCCATTGCTTTTCCAAGTTACATTATGGGTACACTTCTCTATGGGTCTGACGACACAGGGGCACAGGGAAACAGGATGCTTCTTTTGCCCCCTCATGCCTAATTGCCTCTTCCTGAATGGTGCCTCAAACACTCAAGAGGGAATTTTATGGCTGCGGTTGCAGAGCAGACACACTGGCATGAACCGATGTTCATTTCTGTGCCTCCACTAGCTTCCCTCTTGATTTTCAGTGGTATTTGCACTTCATTTCACTGAACATGTATATCTGATTCATTGACATCTGTTAAGGAGGCAGTGGAGAATAAGCCGTGCAAATGAAATTTCGGTGAATAATGTCTGCATTTCAATGAGCTGGAGCTGTTGTTACCTAGCCATTTATTATGTGGCCTTTGGGGCTCTGACAGGCAACACCCAATCTGTTTCTCATCAGTTTAAATCCCAATATTTACTTGCAAACGGTTCACTATAAAGGCTTTTCTTAAGGTTGTACATGTCAGCTCCATGATGAAAATGTCGTCTTACCAAACCCAGCTTGCAATTGCTTAGACATTTTGATATTAAAAAGGAGAGAAGACAGATAATTTCTGCCAGAAGAACAAGGGGAAGGAGAGAGTGGAAGCTGATGCTGAGACTGTTGAGTACTTATATGCAATGGGCTTCCACTGAAGTCAACAGCAAAGTTCCCAGAGGCTTCCATGATTGGGTCCATGAAAGTGCGTCAGAGTTTCCAGCTGCTTAGCACACTTTCAGAGTCAATCAATATAAAAATAATAAGGGGCCAGAATCGGTGCTGCATCTCCTGAGCCAGACAGCATAGACGTGCCTGACTAGGATTCCAGGTTGCTGTAGGGGCCAAAACAACCCCTGGTGGACGGGACAGCACCCCTATGGGGGTGTAAAGGACAGCAACCTTCTCCCTTGAATCAGCCTTGCTGAGGCTTCCTCATAGCGCTGGTGTAACCCCGCTAAAAATACAGGGTAACAGTGCAACATGTTTGGAGCACATTTGTAGCCCACATACGTTTTGAAACAGAAATAAAAAGTTTTTTTATTCTAAAATATTTTTTACACCTCATTGTGTACATGTGGCTAGGTGACAATGTCCTATAACAGCACAACTGGAAGGGCACTAGTTCATGAGTTATCGTAACATATGCTGTATGCTCACAGGATACAACACTACCTCAAAACATGGGTAAATTAAACAGATTGAGCTCCTGGAGTCTGTAACTATAAGGTATGCTTTCTAATCCTTTAATCTCTGAGCCCTCTCCAATTTATCAACATCCGTCTTGAATTATGGACACCAGAACTGGATGCAGTATTCCAGCAGTGGTCGCACCAGGGCCATATACAGAATATGAATGGGACTTTTTAGATATTGAATCAGATCAAACTTGAACTCGATCTCTTTTGAGGTTTACTTTGAATAACCATTAGCCAAAACCATGCAAAAAATTGAAAAGTGTGATGCTATAAACATACACAGTTTGGTGACTTGATTTTGCAGAGGTTTGTGCATTTTGGTTAGTTACCATCCTCTTGGCTTCTTACGCCCTAAGGGCTAGTCTACACTGGCAATGCTAAAGCACTGCTGTGGCAGTGCTTAAATGTGCCTTTTGTGGTCACAGTGCAGCGCTGGGAGAGAGCTCTCCTACTGCTCTAAAAAACGCACCTCCACAAGGGGTGTAGCTCCCAGCGTTGGTGCACTGTCTACATTGGCACTGTACAGCGCTGAAACGTGCTGCGCTCAGGGGTGTGTTTTTTCACAACCCTGAGCGAGAAAGTTGCAGTGTTGTAAATTGCCAGTGTAGACAAGCCCTAAGTTTTTATTTCAGATTAGCATTCAAATGATTTCGAAATCTAAGAGAGAGACTCCCTGAAACCTAAGATGAGCTCAGGCAACATTTTGGATTTGATTTTGGATTTTTGAATGCCCAGAAGTTGAAAGATGCTAATCTCCAGAGGTTTCATGTGGGCTCCCCTCCAGTTGAAACCACTGAGTGTCACCTAGCTTCACAATGACAATATAAAAGCATGATTCTGACACAAACTGTAGTGGTCTCAGATGATCCCAAGTCTTTTATTTCTTTGAAATGTTCACAAACCTCTGTAAGCTTTGTCCGAGTTTTAAGTTTGTGATGAAGATTTCCATGTTTTGGGTCTTCAGTGCAAACATTTCATGATGCTTGTGGAATACAGAATCTCCCCCAGTATCCTAATATTCACTCTGCATAGTGTGGCTTCTAATTATTAAAGTGCTGCATAAAAAGAAGTGGGGGAGGGATAGCTCCACAACAGCTCAGTGGTTTGAGCATTAGCCTACTAAATCCAGGGTTATGAGTTCAATCCCTGAGGGGTAGGTAGCTGAGCAATACCACGAGAGGAGTAGAACAGGAAGAAGGCAGAATTGAAATCTTTCAAAGTTTTGGCCCAAGGGAGGGGGCATGGGGGTGTCATTTGAGCTCCCCGCCTCAGGTGCCAAAATGTTGTGGGCCGGCCTTGTGTAACCTACACACCTGCTGGGTGTGGTGTTCTGTCCCATCTAGTGGCACTGAGACCACTTAGAGAGAGATAAAATGAGTTTTCTCCACAACCTTAGCTAAGAGCCAGGTGTTTTTTTAGCTCATGCAATAGAGGCTCATGCACTAAGTTCCAGAGGTCCCCAGTTCGATCCTGCCCTCCAATGACTGGGGTCTGTCAGCGTTACACTGACCCCAAGGCATTTTAATAATTAGTTTTAAATATCTGCTCTTGATGGTGTTAGTAACAACTGCCCTTGAATCAGCCATCTAGTTTTTTATTCCTCCATGGCATGTGTGCAGTGTGGCTTGTTATCGCACGGCTGCTCCTGAGTGCAGAGCTGCAGGCGCTATTGGTTTTTTATTAGCCAAAAGAGCATCAAAACAATCACTTGGAGCAGGAGAAGAAAAAGTACATGGAGCTTCCAAACAGGAATATGTGTATATGGAATACACATATAGACAATAAATTGTGGGCCAGATTAACTCCCAGAGGCAGGCTGGCTGGCTGGCGCGCACGTGTGTGTGTGTGTAGCTGCCAAACCCCTTTACACCCAGGGAGACACCTACATTGGAAGGGGAATTCGCCGTGAATAATTATTATAGGTGGCAGTGGGTTGACTCTTGGTCTCATTTGGGGGGGTTCTCCTGGACAGCTTATTTTATAACTATTCCTCAAGGAGCAGTTTGAACCTTCCTCTGAAGCATCTGGCCACTATTTGAGATAGGATAGCGAACTAGATGGACAATTGGCCTGATCTAGTATGGTCAGTATTAAGTTCATATGTTCCATGTTTCACTAAAATGAGAGCAAGATCAAAGTGATGCTGTGAGTTAGTGGCTAGACTTTGATCTCTGAAAATCTAAATTCTGATGCTAACTTGGATCACAAGTGAAAATAATTCATGGTGGTTTCATTCTAGTCCCCTTTTACTCATTCCAAGCTCCTTAATGCTAGCTTTCCCAAGCAAAGTGGCGAATGCCACATTGCTTGAAATATTTACAAGTGAGTTAGACAAAAATCTGAAGAATATATTGCAGGGAACAATATTGCCCTGGCAGAGGGATGATCCAGGTGATGCAGATTGCCTAAAAGCATGTGGTGATTTTCCCAGTGGTCTCTGGTACTTTTCAGCAGGAGGTCTTCTACTTACAGTATGTGCTCTCACCCATGGGAGCAGTACACTACTAACATAATTGCCATACATTTCCCCCTCTCTGTATGCTGAAGAGCCTCATCACAGGTGACAGAGTGAAGGTGTTCCAACTCAGCAGAATGGTAAAACACCTTTTATTTTCTCCTTTGTATAAGCAATGATGTCTGTGAAATTTCTGCAAAACAATGCTATGCAGAGCTCCTTCCGCAGTGCATGTGTGCATGTGAAATAGGCATGAATTACAAATGGTTGAGAACAGAGATCCTCTGACTGGTAGTCATGTGTTAGGAATTTAGGATGTAGTTTTTACATAGGAATTTCCCTTTTGCTATCCATTTGTAGGATTTATCATTTTGGGAAGGAAGTACAGGCCCTTAAGGCTTAATGTAAAATAAAGTGAAACAGTTTTACAGATGTCATAGATGATACCATAATGGATCTTGCTGGAGAAAAATGTTGGTCTGTTTATTCTTCATACAATGAAAATAAATAAGATAAGGTGGTTCTTTCAAACTGGGAACAAGCAGGTTGCACAATACAACAGCATTGGCCTGTTAAACCCAGGGTTGTGAGTTCAATCCTTGAAGGGGCCACTTAGGGATCAGGGCAAAAATCAGTACTTGGTCCTGCTAGTGAAGGCAGGGGGCTGGACTTGATGACCTTTCAAGGTCCCTTCCAGTTCTATGAGATAGGTATATCTCCATATATTAATACTCCAGTCCTCTACCAAACCGTGATCCTTTGTGTGGTACCTAGCTGTTTTACCATTAGAACAGCCTACCGTGTCCTGTAATCACATCCAATTACTGCTAAACTAAGGTGTCTCTGATCCCTAATTTGCAAGAATTTTATATTGTCACCACCACCATAATGTCTGAGTGCAATAGTATCTGATCTATCTGGATCACAGCAGATCTTATGGCGCTCTGGACTTCATCACATTACTACTTTCCTTTTTAAAACAAACAACATGGCATTTCCTATTGGACTTTTCATAATGCCCCTAGTGCAATGAAGGAATACTGTCTAAGGGAGAGGAAGGGAAAATGAGCTACGAGCATGAAAGAATATTTAATTGATGTTTGGTGCCATGACATAGCTAGTAGGTGAAGCTCAAGTCTCCTTGAGAAAAAATAATAGACACTTTCAATCATATTTGTTTTATGTGTGTTTTTTTTTTTTAACTGAAGGTACCTCAAATGGTGAGATCTCCTGTTCTAGCAGAGAGCTTGGAATCCAGAATTCATTAACTTTACTTCCACCTCTGACATTGACTGCATATAATACCCACTTCTCAGAAGTGTTCTCAGCACTTCAGAAATGTTAAATGCTCTTCTAAGGGCACATTCCTATATATGAAACCCAAAGGAATGTTTTCCTTTGAATGTGGTTACTTTAGAGCAGTGGTTTTCAACCTTTTTTCTTTTGCGGACCCCTACAAATATTTCAAATGGAGGTGTGTACTCCTTTGGAAATCTTAGACATAGTCTGCGGACTCCCCAGGGGGCTGCAGTCCATAGGTTGAAAACCACTGCTTTAGAGGATCATATTTTAAGCACTGTTATCACAATATAGGATTCCCATTTAGTGATGAGGAATTCCATTCCATTGTACAGTGAGAACTGAACATTCTGCCTATTTTATAGCATAGTAAAATATTTGTGCATTATGCTTATAACAGTAGAAGCATTGCCAATAGTCAGTGCATTGATTGTTCCAATGTGGAACCTGACAAATACTTTATTACACTGCCATGGAATTGCCTGAAGTTTTGCATACTCAGCCCAACTCAATAACTCACATAATCTTATTGAGATGCTCCAGAAGCCCTGAAGCAAGAGTTCATTCACATTCCAAATGTGATGTCCATTTTAACCACAGCCTGGGAAAAGTTCCACATACTCTGAAAAATTATTTCTTCTAGGGGGTCCACCTACTATAGCTCCTAATTTATCACCCACAACATTAATATTTCCCCACATTATACAGCAGAGTTCGGCTTCATCTCTGTGGACCAAATTGATCCCTACTATAAGACCACTGACTTGGATGGATGTACAGCAGGATGACTTTTGCCCTGGGTGTAAAGCAAAGTCAGGGAAGTTTAAGTTATTGCCATTTTCCCTAAAACTGGTGAAAGTAGTTCACTTTTCTTTCTGTTAAGAAAATTTCTTTGCTATTAATAAAGCTTGAATAACATTCATGTTTAAATTATATAACTTTTCCTCAACACACAGGTAGAGTGTCTTTTTGCATGTGCTGAGCAATTCCCTTGTGGTTGAGAACCTGTCACTTAACTAAATCCTATTTTCCATGTAATTTCTAACTTAAGTGGAGATACTGCCTGCCTCCCAGAATCTGTACCCAAGAGCCCATCTGAGCAAAGATTGGGTATAGAAGGGGCACTGTCACCTCCCAACTACTCCCTTGTGGCTCTTTAGTAGGGGCTAATCAGGCCTAAGTCTCCTCAGCCCCTTTCTGTTCCCTGAGCTAATTCCTATCTCTGTGGTTTTCTCTAGCCTCCTCCTCCATTTCTCCCTCTTTGGTGTGTTGGTTTTGCCTAGCAGCTTCTCACCAGTCTTCTGGAGGGATCCTCTCTCTGCAAACCCTCTCTCTCTCTAGTAGCTATCTTTCTCCTCAGGAGTTTCTCTAACAGCCGTCCTTAAACTTCCATCCAGGTGCTTCCTTGCCTAATTAACTGCCTCCCAGCTACCCAGTGAATTAACTACTCCCAGGTGAATCTGAGTTACCTCATTCCCTCTTGTGGAGGCTGCCAAAGATAGGCAGGGCCCTTGATCCCTTCAGAAGGCCAGTTACCTTCTGACAGGTGGCGTGTATGCAAGGGAATTCCTTCACTAACATCTTTTCTCTGTGCTCTTCACCAGAGCTGCTTCATGCAGGTACGGTAAACTTTCTCTCATTTCTAGGTAATGCTGTCAAATTCTAGAGAAAGGGGCCTGGATCCTGGGTCTCCAGGGTGGTATGTGCTCTAACCACCAGGGTACAGTCATTCTCATGCTTGCTCTCCCTCTCTCTGACCCAATGGCTTTTAAAATTATTTATCCATAGTAGAACATCTTCAACAGGCGGGGCTGTGGGAACTCCTGTATCAGAATATCCCATAGGCCAGTTGTTAGAGCAGTCACATGAGAGATGGCAGATCCCTGTCCAAATCCATTCTCCCTCTGAGGCAATCTGAAGTGGGGGTCTCCCACATCTTAGGTGAGTACCGTAACCACTGGGCTAAAAGTTATGAGGGAAGTCCTCCTCCTCCTCCTCCACCCCCTCCCCCTAGCTGTTTTGTACAAGTTTGCTTTCAGGGCCCAATCTGGTAGGTAAGCTCTGAGCACATTTACTGCCTTGGGCTCCACGTGAGAGTTAGGCAGCGGAACACTTTTGCTTCCTGCATCATTCTGGGGCATGTGCAGAGGTAGAAACGTAAGTACCATGGGAACTTTCACTGCAAAAATGGAAGCGCTGAGTTTGTTTAGAGACCTATGTGATTTGGTGGCAGCCGAGCGTGAATTTTGTGAATCTGAGTGGGGTCAGATTCTGAGATTTAGGCACCTAAAGGGGTAGTTAAGTGCTTATGTCCTTTGTAAATCTAGCCCTCAGCGCTCAACTATTGAAATTCAATAGACATTAGGTGCCTGTCTGGTGCCCAACTTGTAAAGCAACTTAGAAAAAATCCCAGCTTTAGTGCGTTGTGCTAACACTTTCTTTTTGATCTAGAGCACTGAACAGAGACTCAGGAGATCTGGGTTCTGTTCTTGGCTCTGCTATTGACCTACTGGGTTACCTTGGGCAAGTTGCTTTTGTTCCGTGACTCAGTTTCCCCATCTTTAAAATGTGGATCATGATACTGAACTCCTTTGGAAAGTGTTTTGAGGTGTATGTTTAAAAAAGTGCTATATAAGAGCTAGGTGTATTATTTCTTTAAAGATCTGAAAAGATTGCATGGTCAGTACAAGAAGTCTGTGAACTCTCTTAGGCATAACAGAAAATAACAAATTGTCATCCCCCGGGGGGGGGGGGGGGAGGGGAGAGAAATTCTATGAAGCAGCTGTGATACTTTCTTTGAATGACTTGCTAATGACCTCTTTAACAGAACTGGAGTATAGATTAAATGGTGTGGTGTAAAGGGTCCCTGTTCACACCTTCTGCCAGGGTTATAAGAACTATAGATGTATTAATGTGATCACAGCATCTTGGCTTTTGTGTGTGTTTTGCAATCCTCCACTCCCATAGGATGACATGAAGCCAACAGTCATAGCCTCTCTGTGTTTGAGTCAGGTGGTGTGTTTGGTGGAATTACAAGTGCGTGGATAAATAGATCTGAAAAAGTGTGCGGTCACAACAGTTTTCAATATATTTGGGTTACGTTTCTCCATGTCCACTGTTTCTTTCTGTACAACATCCATCTCAAATCTATCAATTTGCTTTGTCCCCATGGCAATGCCAAATCCTCTGTAGTTATTACTCAAGCAAAATTCCCATTGATAATAAGAGTTAAGTAAAGAGATTCAGGATTTGTTCCTAGAAGAGGATTCTACTACCTATATAAAACCAAATTCAGTGTGAGTGATGTCTTCTGCATCCAAAATAATCGGAGATGGCATTTGTAGCAAGCACTCATTTCACTGAGTGTGCTCAGCATATTTTCAGCAAAGGTTGGGCTTCTGCATTCTTAGGACTAATATCATTTCCTTATGGAATAATTAATAACAAACTTAACTCACCTTAAATCAAACACGGACAGAAATATCACAGTATCAGAGGGGTAGCCGTGTTAGTCTGGATCTGTAAAAAGCAACAGAGAGTCCTATGGCACCTTTAAGACTAACAGATGTATTGGAGCATAAGCTTTTGTGGGTGAATGCCCACTTCGTCGGATGCATGTAATGGAAATTTCCAGGGGCAGGTATAAATATACTGGCAAGAATCAGTCTGCAGAAATATCACATGCAGAAAAACATGTACCACAGACCAGCCTTTTTGTATCGCATCCTGCCTTAACGCCTACCCCAAAGTGTCAAACTGGGCTTGATTTTTCTGCTCACTTGCATCACTAGGGTTACCATACGTCCGGATTTTCCCGGACATGTCCGGTTTTTTGGGCTCCAAATCCCTGTCCGGGGGGAAATTCCAAAAAGCCGGACATGTCTGGGAAAATCGGAACATGCGGGGCCGGCGGGGCCGAGCCGGGGGCCAGCGGGGCCGGCGGGGCCGAGCCGGGGGCCAGCGGGGCCGGGGGCCGGGGGGTGCCGGGCCGGGGGCCGGGGACCCGCAGTGCTGGGCGGGCCGGGGGTGCTTGGCCGGGGGCCGGGCCCAGGGCCGGCACCCCAGGGCCGACCCAGGCTGGAGACGCCGGGGGGGCCAGACTGGGCCGCGCCTCCTCCCCCCACACCTCCCTTACCTGCTTCAGGCTTCCCGCGAATCAAATGTTTGCGGGAAGCAGGGGAGGGGGCGGAGTTGGGGCGGGGACTTTGGGGAAGGGGCGGAGTTGGGGTGGGGGGGCGTGGGCGGGGCTGGGGCGGGGCCGGGGCCCCGTGGAGTGTCCTCCTTTTGGAGGCTCAAAATATGGTAACCCTATGCATCACTGTAAATTCACAGAAGTAAAACCATTGTGAGTGAGAGGGGCCAGATTCCAGGGTGCTGCCAGACCATACAGAACGGAAATTGGAGTGAGCAGGCAACAGTGGCTGAAAGTTCACTTCTCTGATCTTTGGGGCCTGCAGAGGCCTATTCTGGTGGTTCTGCTGCTCCCATCAACCACTGTAGTATCTCAGCACCTAGACATTATTATCCCTCTGCCTTTTTTTCTCTAGCTAGGAAAAGAGGTTAAGTGACTTGGCCAAGGGCATATGGTGAATCAATGGCAAATCTGGGAATAGAACCTAGCTCTCCTGACCCCAATTCCAATGTTCTCTCTGCTGTACCACGCTGTCTCTTCTGCTGTGTTCTGTTAGGCTAAGGGCTGAACTAATATTTGCTGTACAGCAGTGACCATAGAATAATAATATATGGAGATATCCTATCTTCTAGAACTGGAAGGGACCCTGAAAGGTCATCGAGTCCAGCCCCCTGCCTTCACTAGCAGGACCTAGCTAAAAACACAACTGAGGATCCACAAAGTAGAGGGGATCCTGCCACATGACCCCCTTTCCCCCCAAGCAAGGATGACAAGGGAGTGGTGTAAGAGTTTCTGTGTGCTACTGGAGAATTCCTCATATAGTGGATGATATTCCTCAGGGCATTTAAGATGGCATCGGTGCCAGGTTTTGCCAGTGGTATGGTGCAAAGCATCCGCACTCCACTGGAAGACCTGGCCCACTGAGTTCAGCTTTGCTCCTCCCTTTATGAGAAGGCCCTCGCCGTTAAGCATCTGAGTTTTGTCGCTCACTTGAGTGGTTGCACAGGATTGGATTGATCGTGTGTAAGTCTCTGTGACATATTTTCAGTAAATATGTTCATGAGCAAACAAGACCACCTTTTCCCTTTACGCTTTAAAAATGTCAGCAGGAAAGAACCTAGGCACTACTTGTTGATGCTGCCATCATTAACGGCTGGGCTAATTTGTCATCTTGTCTTGCTCTTTGTAGCCATCAGAATAACTTTTCCCTCCACCCTGCATTTCAGTGAAATATTTAAAGAACAATCATTAACAATACACTAGATAGATGATCTGAAGTGACAGTTGTAGGTGAATCATTGATCGTTTAGATCATTGCATTTAAAGTTTAGGCTCACAGTGATTTGTATTGATCTAGGGTGAGAAGCCAGATGTATTGTGGGGCTCCATGCACAGCTGGATTCCAGATATCAGGAGAGGCTTTCCATCTAGGGGACCTAAAGGTTTGACCTCATGAGGGCTGGTGGTAGGTCCCCAGCTCTGCTTGTTCTCTCTCCCAATCTAGCTGAGTAGGAATTTGGTGGTCTTCAGGGCATTTTTGCAAATTTTTACTTTATTTTAAGCTTTTTCTGACTGCTGGCCATGCAGCTGCAGTTGGTGAAATGTGTTCCCTGGTGGGTCAGAGTGGCCGCTGGTGGGATTAGTTTAACTTGTCGTATGTTGTGAGCATCACTTGTTTTTAAATGCTGTAATGAACCCAGCTGCCTAGGCAATGTGCATAATACAGATTCTCATATAATAGACAGACAGACACACACGATGTATATACTTAGAGGTTAAGTACTTGGAAGCAGTGAAAAAATAGTTTGCATTTCTTTAGTGTTTTTCATCCCCAGGATCTGAAGCTGCTTCAGAAACATTAAGACAATATAAATAAATGGAGGCGACAGAAAGATGAAGAGACATGGTCAAGGTCATACTATTTGTCAGTGGCTGACTCCAGAATGCCTGATGCCTACTCCCCTATCTAAGCACAAGAGTACGCTGCTTGCTCAGCATAAGAAAAAGCTTGACCAAAAAATGTCCATGGCTCAGGTATCTGAAGAAAGCAACTGACTTGTTTAATAACATCATTAGTTAGGGTTTAGCTATCTTCCTTTCTAATACAAACCAATCGGGTTTAACTAATTACTTGTATCAAATGATGTCAGATCTACTAAGCAAGAGCACAGGAAATGGGATGTCATTTTTCCAGTCACTTTCTAAATTCCCAAATACACTGACCTAGATTAATGTAGTATTCGTAAATATTGTGCTATCGGGAGCATGGTAAACAGGTTCAAATGCAAAATATCTGACTAGTGTCATGTGATATTGGAAGGTTTAACATATGTATATCACAGCTGAACTTGGGTATATTTTAGAGGCAGTCTACACAGAATGTATTTGCCATGTTTTATTTTTAATAACATGTAAAACATGTTAATATTTTGTAAGCTATTCGCTCTCCAATTTTGTGATATTTTAAAAAAATAATTATAATGGCTTAATGAAACTGGCTTAAAAAAATCAAGAGCCAAATCATGGAAACATCCACAAGAGGAAACAATTGGCCTATGAAACTCCACAAGGTTAAACTCACAAAATTTCCTTCTTCTAATCCTCTCAACGGGGAGGGCTTGTCTAGACGCGATAAATCGATCCCGGAAGTGCTCGCAGTCGGCGCCGGTACTCCAGCTCGGCGAGAGGAGTACGCGGCATCGACTGGGGAGCCTGCCTGCCGCGTCTGGACCCGCGGTAAGTTCAGACTAAGGTACTTCGAATTCAGCTACGTTATTAACGTAGCTGAATTTGAGTACCTGAGTCCGAAGTGGGGGGTTAGTGTGGACCAGGCCTAAGATTTTCTTCAGGAGCAAAGAGAATCAGCCTGGAGCAGCAACAGCAGCCTAAGGAGCTACAGACGAAGCAGTTCCCAGGCAGGGAATGGTAGCACCGCTCAGAGTACTGCAGTGTGCAGCTCCTCTATTGTGGGACCTGTAGTTCTCTGCAGTCGCTCACTGGGCTTTAGCCTCAGCCAGGCTGAGGAATGCACCATGCCTCGGGACCCTGCCAAAGGTCCTCCAGCTTTGGTCTGGGACTGCCCTCTCCTTGTCTAATCCTTATGGGGCAAGATCCTAAATGCTTAGCCTCCTTCCTTGCCCACCCCACCCCCCATCCACTTGGAGGCCCTTATTTATATATGTTCCCTCTGTGAAGTGGGTGTATCTGGTATCATGGACCAGCTATTGAAGATTTCCCTTGGGGGTCAGAGGGCCTCCTGATTTTTTTTTCTGCAGGGAGTTTGTTGGAAAAGGCCCTGCTAGTCCACCCCTCTGATAGAGAAATGGTATTGACCTGAGTGGCTAACCCTGCAGGGGTTCCAGTTGGGAGTAGGAATTGATGAGGGAGTCAGATATTTGGTTTTGACGCAGTCTTGTTTATTCACAAGGAACATACCAAATCCTGCTTCTCTGAACATAAGAGGACTCCAATAGCAGGAGGCAGTTCCTTTGTCCACTGTTCCAAGTCCGCTTTCCCAGCCAACACTGTGTACTCAAAACACTTTTTCCCCCCTCCTTGCTTTATCTCAAGACTACATGACTGTGCTTCCAGGCTATGTTTGCTTGGCTTTCTTTCTCTGCTCCTGTGTAGCTTCTCCTTGCCTTGTTGTGCATCAGCTTGTTTGGGGTGTGTCTCTCTCACACATGCGCGCACACACAAACAGGTCCACCAATCAAATCCCTAGCCCCATGCACTTGAAACACTGTGGGCCACTTGATTCAGCTTTTCTGTTTCTGTTCAGCTTTTCCATGTGCCTTTGGTTTTTGGGTGCTAACTGCTATTGTTTCAGCCACCTGAATACAACCTTATTGTCGCATTTATTCCGAATGGAAGATGGCAGCCATGTCTGACCCCATCACAAGGTTTAGCCCAATCCAGAAGCTCCTAAAAGTCCTCAGATTGGACCCTATAGAACATTCCACAAAGCTTGGAATTCTCAGCCTAAAGTGGGCTCGGCTGTTGACCTTGCCCTCAGAAGCCAATAGTTCCCTTAGAGAACCTGTGAATCTCAAAATAGATGAGGCAGTCAAATGAGCTTTTGACCCAAAGGGGCACACACAAGTATATGCATCTATACTTTCTATAAGTCTACATCAGTCATCCAGTAGCTGCCACAGATCCAAGTAAACAAAAAACCACCTGTGCCAAGTTCACAGTGCTACTTTGCAAAAAAAACTCCACATTCCTGTTCAGAGTAAAACCAGTGTGAATGGTACAGTCCCGGAGGAGGGTGCCACTGTCCTACCCTGCAGAACCCACATTAATTAGAAGTCCTGTCATCAGAAAGGAGACTGCCTTCACTCTCTTTGAAGAGTTGTAGTTGCCCTGGACTCAGTGCAGAATGAAATCTTGGAGAAAAAGAGTAACCTACACATGACAGCCACTCAAAGTATGCCTACACTGCAATAAAACACCCCCAGTTGGACCGTGTCAGCTAACGTGGGATTGGGTTGCAGGGCTATAAAATTGCAGTGTAGATGCTCGGGCTTGGAGCCTCCCTCCTCGCGGGATCCTAGAGCCTGGGCTTCAGCCCAAGCTTGAATGTCTCCTCTACAGTTTTATAGCTCTTCAGCCTGAGCCCACGTCAGCTGACATGGGCCAACCATGGGTGTTCTATCGCAGTGTACCCTCAGTCTCATCAACCAACATCCCTTTACAATTCTGTTTAGGACTTCTAAATTCTTCTAGCAGCAGTCGGGGCATAGCTACTCCTGGCTTCTTCCTCTCCTTCCTTGGTCACAGAGGGACCACTTATATTTGAGTTTCAGCAAAGCATTTAATGTCTCTGTGCCTTGGTTTCTCCATCTGTAAAATGGGATAGTAATAAAACCTACATACTTCACAGGAGTGTTGTGAGGCTTAGTTCATGAAGGTTTCTGAAATACTTTGAATTCCTCAGCCGGGAGATGCTATGAAAGTGCAAAATGTAAAAATGCAAGAAGTGGAAAGAAGGCATCTTTATTTTCAGCCTTTGGTAGTGTTTAGGTTATTGGTGGTTTAGAAAAAGATCTTTTGATTCTAATCTGTAGGCAAGCAAAGAATAAATATGGACCCTTGCAATGTCACTTTTACAGAGTCTCTTTTCAAACATTAACCACACTTTAAGTATTTACCAAGACTTGTTGTCATGTTTGCTTTTCATCCATGGTTTATCTTTCTCTCAGGCCACTGATTAATCGCCTGTCTGGGCATCTGAAGTGCTGATTAATTGATGACCCTGTATAATTACCCAGAAACACTAACGAGCATGCCCCTCAGTTTGAAACACTTTTTTTTAAAAGCAAAGGCATATTGGTAGGTTAAAACTAAAAGTTTTTCCCAAGGTTTCACAATTATTACATCTTTGTGTCATTTCTGCCTCTCCCCCCTTACAATATAAAGGGATGGAAAATAATAACCCTTCAGGTGTTGGACTCAAATAAACAAGTTTGATATTTTGTTTTATGTAAAACATAGTTTCCTCTAGTCTGCCACCAAAGAGACACCTTTTCCCTCTCGTAAAATAAAACATGAGACACATTCCATCTGGTATCATGGACCAACTATTGAAAATTTTCCTTGAGGGTCAGAGGGCCTCCTGATTTTTTTTCTGCAGGGAGTCTGTTGGAAAAGGCGCTGCTAGTCTACCCCTCTGATAGAGGCGCTGCTAGTCCACCACCTGTTTCTTTGCTGTGTGTGTATGGCAGCCCCCATATTTTCAGATGTTAGAAGCCAGTGCTTTGGAGAAAATGGATAACTTATGTACAGAATTTTGCTGATGTGTGCCAAGTAAAAAGAACTCTGCAATATTGTCATACTCTACGTGGCCCAGAGGGGCCTGTTCTCTCTTCCAGCAAAGAGTTAAAGGTGAGAAAAACAACAGTAATCACAACAGAAAAAGAGACAGCATGCTTAGCTACTTTTGCCTCACTTTGGCATTTCTTCTGGCCCTCCTTCAGGTTCCTTGCGGGATTCTAAAGTGGAGTCCTGGTGGGACTCTCTCCTGTAATTCTCTCTTTTCTTGCTGTTATCCTGCAGTGACTAAATAATGTAGAACTGAGCAATGGAGATAATAGGACTGCTGACATCTGGCTAATTGCCATTCCGGCTGGGGGTTGCCTGGCAGCTGAGTGGGGCCTGATTTGGAGATGAAGAACTTCTAGTGAACCGTGATGGACAGAAACCATCAGCGAGAGACAGAGAAAATTCATGTTTTATCCCTAAATGGGTCTCAGTGGTAATGCCATCACCTCTGGTATCATGTGGCTCCGAACCATAAAATGTAAGTGCTGTATGGGTAGGGAGGTGTGCATGCTGTTTAATAGTTGTGATATAGTTTCTCACAGCTGCTGCAGCTAAATTTCAGTATACAGCCAGGTTTGCTGTCTATTTTCATCTTAAAATTTTGTATGTAATTGATGGTGGAAAAATTCAGAGCAGTCCCAGGGCTTATTTTTCTTGTACTTTCCATGAGGAGCTGATTTTCTCTCCTCTCCCCCTCACCCCCTTTGCCCCCACCTTGTTTTTTTAATTTTTGACATATCTTCAGATAGAAGTTATTGCATTGATAAGCTAGTGAACACAGTTGTCCATTTCCTTTCTATTTGATTGCCTCTCCCTCCTTGTCTTGTGAGACTGTAAGTTCTCCAGGCAAGGACTGTGTCATTGTAAGCCTTTGGCCTGATTGGGCCCTGTGGGTACTACTATACTGTAAGTCTGAATAATCCTCCATTCTAGGCTTCATTCATATTCCTTGTCGATGTGTCTTTAAAAATATGCAGCCCATCTCCACTGTCCCATAAATAAAATGAAAAGATACTTTGCAGTCACCTGTGGCTCCAAATTCAGTAAGGGAGTTTTATTAGGGACTCAGTTTTGCAAAGACCAAATCAAACAGGATGTGTTTAGACAAATTTAACTTTATTTAGAGCACAAATTTAGAGTTGATGAGCGCAAATATTTGTGATGTCAGTGAAAACGTAGAGGGGAATCTTCAATGTGAACAGGATGCTTGGAGTGGAGATGAGTAATCTTTGGAAAGATTCCAAACTCTCTTTTGTATCAATCGTTGAGTGAGGTCAATTCAAATGCAATCAAAACTTTCAATTCTAAACAATGAAGTTATTTCAAATTAGTTTACAAGGAGTCTTTAAAATATTGCAATAAGTACATAATCCTGGAAATTAGACAACACTTCAATTTCTAGTGGAATATATTGAGCGCAATCCATTTTCTGAGGGGAATGCTGCAGGGCTATTCTAAAAATAGAATAAATTGATCAGTTTTGCAGTTGTATGACTATGCAAAAAAGACACTGTCTTTCTTGTTCTGATGATAAATTTGAAATGAAAAAGGCATCCATGTCCTCATGTGTTGATAGTGTGTTGAATGAACTCCAAGGCAGGTGCCTAAGGACAGCTTTTCTGTTGAGGTTTGAATAACTGTTCTGTTTTTACAACACCTCTTTTGTTTTCATTCCCTACCCTTAAAGAAATAGCGTTAACCAGCATGTATATAGCATGCTTCATTTGCGCACACGTTTCTCTTGTGAACACTGGGTGTGGCATAAATGCTGCATGTTGTGCTTGTATTTATATCTGTATTTGTATAAGAGAGTCCTCACCAAAATATATTAAATCCAAGTAGATAGAGGACCACTTCGCCAATCCAAATCTCTCAATCTATTCCTTATTCTCCTATGACCACATTATCTAGGTTTCATAAAATATCCGTGGCAGACAGCATTCGTGTATTTATTTTTATATATATATATATAAACACACACACACACACACACACACACACCATACATATGTGTGCTAATATATTTGTTAGAGCTGGCAGTAAATGATTTTTCCCCATGCAGAAAATTTGACTTTTTGGTTTTTCAAAAAAGTTTTTGTTTTTTCACTGAAAAGTTTTTTGCCTTTGTCAAAAACTGATGACAAAACAACATTTTCTGTGGGAAGCAGATATTTTCTGTTAAATATTTGTCTCATCAAAAATCCAGATTTCCATTTAAAAACACTAGACACACAATTTCTCTCCAGCCCCAATATTTGCATATTGTATACAGTCAGTACACTTAACTTTTTCAGAACAATAGAATACTTTATCATTTCTAGCAAAATTCCTCATTAGAAATGGAGAATGTCCCTGAAAACAGAAGAATGTTTTGAAACAGTAGAAATGTTTAACACACACACACACCTCTTATTTATATATACACACAATACATTGTATACATAATCTGTGTTTGAGAGTCTAACATACACATTTAAAATATGCATATGGCAACTCTAAACTGTTACCTTTTATGTTATGAATGCCACTGGCTACATGCTTCCTTTCATGAATTTTCATCAATTTTTCAACAAAGCCATGTTGCAAATGGTGAATTATGTATTAACATATGTTCATGCTAATTTATACACCTCTGACAACTTTTTGGCATTGGATCAGTAACATTTATATTTCGAAGTTTGTTTATTGATAATATCAAGGAATTGGGAGAACCATTTTAACAAGAGATAAATACATCTCTCTCTTTTTATAAAATATATATAAATTTTTTTAAGACAGAGTAATAATCTGTGGAAGTTTCCATAGCCTTTACTGGTTGAACTATTAAACTCCTATAGATCTAACACATAGCAAATGCTTCATTTTTGTATTTCAAGGAATAGATGATGTTTTAGCATAGTTAAACAAAAATACCAATGTTGTATACATTATCAAAGAAGAGTAAAATGTGCCGTCAATATAAATAATTTTGGCAGTCAAGAGTTCTAACTAAAGCCCCACATACCACACCTGATAATATAGCATTTATGGGATTTAGCTGACCTGTGTGGAGGTTTTTCTGTCTCCTCCTTTAGCTACGGAGCCAATTACACTTCTGTGCAACTTTGGGCAGCATACACACAACTGATTGCTTTTAAGAGTGCCGAATCATTACACCGTAAGTTAATGGCGCATCCTGGAGGCACAACTGGCAGACCATGAGGAGGGGATATTGACCTTTTTAGAAAAAAATACTCTCGATTTCTCCCATGTAAGAAACATTTACTAATAATTGGTTGTTAGCAAATACAAATTAAACCAAGCATTTGTCATTTTCAGGGAGAAGAGCTAGAAAACTTCAAATTATCTAGTAAAATAAAAGACTATATATTAAACTCACAAGGCCCAGTTCTGCAATTCTTTCTCAAACAAAACTCCCGTTGATCTCAAAACATGCTAGATTCAGGCCCCAAGGCTGAATATAATTAGTATAAACTGAGTATACTATATATAATGATGATAATTTAGTTAATCTAATATCAGTAGCTACCACTATAATGAAATGAGTTTAGATACTATAGTGATAGGCACATTTATAAATGTGCCTGTTATATTAGGATTGACAGGCATGAATACCACTGAGATATATTTATGACCAATTATATAGACTCCATTAGAATCCTTCAGCTGGCTGGTTTCTACTAGAAGACCTGTATCCAAGAACCAGTTGAACAACAGATTTGCTGTTCTGTTCATAACTTTTTTTTTTTTTTTTTGCAAGCAGAACCTTTTTAAATTTTTGAACTGAGATTACTTGAGAAGTCATCAATTGCATTGCTGCACACACCTTTCACCACTTTATCTGCCAATCCATCCCCACCTGGGAGTATTACTCATGTTCTGAACCTCTGAGTATCTTCAAACAACTACCCTTTCTTTTTTTTTAATTTTTCTTATTTAAAAAAAAAGTATAATCTGAGATGAAGCAGTACTCAGTCCTGGATCAGCAACAAGTTTAAGGCTGAATACCAGAAGGAGATTGGTATATTTAACTCAGACCTTGAAATACTATCTGGCTAGGATTTTCAAAGGTGCAAAAGTAGGAATTAGATGCTCAAATCCCATTAATTTTCAATGGCATTTGGGTGCCTAATTTCCTTAGAAATTTTGAAAATGAAAATCTTTGAAAATCTCAGCCCCTGACTCTTAACTGTGACATTAAGTTTTTTGGGGGCAGGAACCACCTTTTTGGATATCTTGTATAGCCCTTAGTATAATGGGGTTCTGGGGCCCCTAGCCACTTCCACAATACAATTAATTACATCAATTAATAATATGTATCAAATTTAAATTTTAGGAGTTTTGTTGTTGTTGTTGTTTCTAAACATTTATTATAATTTTTCCTTTCAGCTTTGACTAGATCAGTTAGTTAGACTTATGCTGCTTCACAGGTGCCTGAGTTTGACATAAACAGAATATAGAATAGGTGTGGTGTTGTATAAAGATTTTATGGGTACTCATCTGGTCTGACCTCACTCATGGCTTCACCACTCATGAGTAATATAATCACCCCAAACTCATGCTTATTAATTTTTTGTATCGTATCATCACTATGTATTTTATAAATACTCTATAAATAAACATATCTAATGATGCCACCAGTGATTAATTCGTTCCTAATGGTTTGCTGGTCATGATTTATGGATGACAAGTTTAAACAATTATTAAGCTTAATTATACTTAATTGATGAGGTATTATTCTATTGTTTGTGGCAGAGTTTGTTAGAAGTGTGAATGAAAATAAATATGATAGGAAAATCTGGAGTGCCGTAGTTGCTAACTCAGCGTATTCATGTTTACATATGTAGCAATTTAAATGTATTAATATGCACACAACACATGGGTGAAGGGGTACCCAGATCAAGCCTTTGAGACCCTGGGTTTGGAAAAGAACAGGAAATGTAGCGTTAGATTATTATTATTTATTATTACTTTTTTTTTTTTTTTAAACAAATCATCTTGAGTCAACATAAGTGGAAAATATTTTGCCTCAGGCAGTTTTCCTGAGATTAATTTTTAATCACTAAACCTGATTAGTATCAGCAGTGTTTACAAAAATGTACCATCTTCCTAGGGTTTGCTGTGTGAGTGTTTTGCAGAAACTTTGCTCAACCAAAAATCGTTGGTAACCCAAGGCCCACTTCTTACATAAATGGAATAGACTGCAGTTGCCCTCATGGTTTAGGGCTGGATCTAAGAGCCCACTGAAGACAAGACCAAGAAGTCAATACTGAGGTATGTTCCATGGAGGCTATATGTCCCAGCATGCAGTGCTCTGTTGACCTAAGCAACTATATGGGCTCATGATGGATACCCAACAAGAGACACCATAAAGCTTCATTTTGCTCCATTTGGATTAAAATTTTATACTGGGATCAGCATGAAGGCTTATTGTGTATAATGCTCAGAGTGTTAAATCACTTAGACACTTTTTAAAAACTAAAATCCTTGCGACTATTGCCTTTTTAGGGTCTACAGAAAAATGCCTTGTGCTCTCTGTGGGTATGTCTACAGTGCAAGTGAAGGTGTGACTGTAGCATGGGTAGGCTTATCTGTGCTAGCTTCTGTCTAGCTGTCACGGCTCACAACAGAAGTGAAGGCCTGTGGTATGGGCTTTAATGCAGGCTAGCAACCTGAGTACATACCCAGACTCCCCAGTGGGCTTGTACTGGGATTGTTAGCTCATGATAAAGCCCATGCTGCCATGTCTTCACTATGATTGTTGCCCGTTCTAGCTAGATTAAAGTTACAACCACAGTTGCCCTTGTAGGCTATGTCTACACTTGCAGCTAGGCCTGCGATTCAAGTAGACGTACTAGTGCTAGCTCTCATTGAGATATCACCCTAAAAATAGTTGAGCTGTCCCTGCTTCTGTGGCTACACTATTATTTTTAGTGCTCTGGCTTGATGAGCATTAACGTGAGTATGTCTATGTGAGCTGAGAATCACACCCCAAGCTCCAAGTGTAGATGTAGCTGTAGTATAAACATAGCCTTATCTGTTGCCTCTTCTTTAATGTCCACACTGCTATTTTAAAGTGGCAGTAGCGCGGGTGATCTGTCTACATCAGCTGGGAGGTACACTGTCAGCTGCAGTGTAGACCTATCCTATGTTGTTTCGCAGTCAGCTAATAAAGATTCCTAGCTGATAGTGGTGCTAGACAAAGGGGTGTGTGTGTGTGTTTGTGTGTAAAATACACACACACACACAAAATAACCCTTAAAAGTTGAAGTTCAGTCAAACAGCCATGTTCATTTCAGTTCCATGCATGGTAAAATGAGAAGAGAGAGGAAAAAAATGATTTCTAGACTTTGGGAAGAATATCGCAACGAACGGAGAGAATGACAAAATAAGTGCTATATGAAAGTGCCCTTTAGTCAGTGAAAATCAAAGTTTATAACTGAAATTTCATTGCAGTCTTGTCTTGAGTTGTTTTACGAAGTCCCTGAGAGAAATGTCTGACACTTGGTATTTATATTTAGCCTGATGGTGAAAGTTGCTCTTGTAGCTCTGAAATACAAAGCACTGAGTGAATTTGAGATCCCTCTTCAAGAATAGTCTAAATGCATCACTGTGTATTTTACTTAAACAGACATGTTCCCAGGGCCAGCGCAACCCATTAGGCGACCTAGGCGGTCGCCTAGGGCACTACAATTTGGGGAGCAGCAACCGCGGTGGTATTTCGGTGGCAGGACTTTCCGCTGCCTCTGTGGGGGGCGGCATTTCGGGACAGGACATTCCGCCGCCTAGGGCAGCAGAAAAGCTGGCGGCACTCCTGCATGTTCCTTTTAACTGGAGTCAGACCAGCCTCCTAGTCTGAATTAGACGCCCAAACGAGAAGAGACTGCTGGCTTTGCTGGTCAGCAGGAGCAATTGCAACTGGAGGGAGGCACCTATATAAACTATTAGCACTTTGTCTAGTTGTGTGGTTTTTTTTTAAGTCACAGCACTTTAATTTTTTAGTAGAAAAACAGTGTTTCTGTGCTTGTTACACCATGTTAATCCTGTGAGCTATCTGATGCAATATCATGGCATGACAAAACACTGACTCCTTGCAAGTGCATAGTTGAGGTGTGAAGCCCCATATTTTTTAATATCAGTTCCTATGAAGGCAGTTGTGGTCCAAGAGATTAAACCCCACTTAGATGCCACCAGCCTTCTGAGTTCTATCCCCAGCTCTTCTACTTACTTGATGATCTCATGCAACTTACGTCAAAATATTCTCTGTTGAGATATTAAAATAAGTGATCTCATTTGCAGAGATGAGCACCTCCAACTCTCATTGTGAACATCCAGAGATTCTAAAACCCAGTCTACTCATACAGGTGCGTTCATGCACCCAAGTTTCATCTTCTGTACCTCAGTTTCCTCTGCTGTAAAATGAGTGTATTAATGTTTTATACTTTCCTATCTCCTGGAGGAGGAGTAGGGAGTTGTAAGGGTTAATTTAATTAGTTGTTTCTTAAGCATTTTGAGATCAACTAATGGAAAGTAGTAATGAAGTGCAAAACATTATTATTATTATTTATAAGTAATTTTAGTACAGCAAAGAAATGAGAAGTTAAGAGGTAGGAAAAACACAAACAATAGAAATCTGTTTTTAGAGGTGTTCATATCACCATAACCTCTGCACATCTGGCTAGGAAGTAGCTGAACATCTTTGTCACTATTTTCACATGGGTAGAACATTTTGGTTCCTTGAAGCCAGTTAGTGACTGCTTCTTAAATGGGTGGGAAAGTGAGAAGATAAGAACAAAGGAACCTCAACCTACCTTGTGTACTCTTCTTAAGGGCCTGTCACAATTGATGGGAGTTGTACTCATGGTAAAGCAGGAACTGCACTCAGTGCATATTGTGGGGATCCTACCCTTTCTCTGCTCCACCTTGCAGTGTGAATCTAGTGCCCTGAAGGAAATCTATCCAGAAGGGTGGATCAGCAAGAGGCCTCCTCCAGCCCTGGACCATGCTGAAGAATTTTGGCCACAGTGACCCCAACACAGGTCTGGGTCTACATGGCATGACTGAGGACCGAGTAACCAAGCTGGAAATAACTTTTTGAATATGCTATACAGTGCAAGTCATTCTTCAAGGATGATTTTACAGTAAGGGCTAGCATTTTGTCCTTCCATTTACAGGTTTTCCAAAACCAATGGGTCAGATCCTGCCTTGAGTTACACCATGCAAAACAGTGCCTGATGCTTTACAGAAAAACGAAAGCCTTTCCCTACAGAGTAATGCCTTCAGGACACAATATTGAGAGCAGAATTTAGCCCATAGGGACTTTCAGTTGAATTCCATAGGCCTTTTGTGTACTACGTCACTGTGCCTCTAATAAACCTTAGCTGCTGTCTTACAATGGGTGGGTGGTTTTTTCCCCAACCCTGCATTGAGTGATTTATCATGTGCAGAATGCATATGTTGCCTTTGAATAGGAGGGACACAGCGTTATCAGTAGCTGCATAAGGAGTTATAGCCAATTTCATCATGGAAAGGAGTAGATGATTGCAATCAATAATCAATCGGACCATTCGTGACAGTAATCGTACATCACCTTTCAATATGGATACTCTGTTCTGCTGTTTAAAATTATAGGCACTTTTAAAAGGCATATTTAGCTCCCTGTACAGTTCTTTGGGTTTTGGAAAATGAAAGCAGTCGTAAACTTTTAGGCAATGTTGTCAGAATTTTGGAACAGCAATTAAGAAAGTGACAACAAAGTAATTGAGCTGAATATGGCGTATCAGGACTGGCCTTACTCTTCCTTTGAATTGTGCTGGAGGATAATAATATACTAAGTGTCAAAGCCAACGTTAGCACTTTTGAGCAGGCCTGAATAACAATGGTTTGCTGCCCCCACATGCATGGCTCCTGTCTGCTGCTGTTACATTGCTATTCACAGGGCAGGCATAAAGATTTGTGGGAGGGACAATGTGATGATTCTTTATAATACACCACTGACACAACCGATTCTCCTACATGTATATGTGGTGATCTTGAGATCTTTTCAAGATCAGTGATCGGTTTATGTTTTCAAGGAAAATAGCCACATATTTTGTAGATCCTATAAAATACAGTGCCTTATACTCTTCAGTTGCTGTTAGTTAATCAAGATTTTCAGAATTGTTCTTGTTGTGATGGTGATGGACAAATAAAAATGTCTGTTTCCTCAGGAAAAGGGTGAGGCAAACAAACTTACTCTCAGCTCTAATTTTTCTTTTAAGGTAGTGTCATATTCTCATTCTCCCAACTCAGGGGGCCTTTAGCCACAGGTTTCACAGTGCCCCCACAACCTCTCTTGTGTGTGTGTGTGTGTGTGTGTGTGTGTGTGTGTGTGTGTGTGTGTAGATCTATTTCTGCCTTGTAGTTGGCACTTGGCCATGTATATCAATCTTAAGGTTTCGCGCTGGAATAACTGAGTGCATATACTTACTGTTACAAAACCATTTGTATTACAAATCAGAACTGTTTCAAGACAGGCACTCCTGAGCAATCCAACAATATCATAATTCCTGTCTAATCTGAAGAAGAACCAAGATCTGGAATTTTCAGTATTGTCCTGGGAACAAAATAGCTGAACCAAGTAAAAGTTTCATGATTTCCCCCTGCCTCAGTTTCTCCATCTGCCAAATGGTGATTAATATTTTACCTGCTTCACCAGGGTGCTGTCAGAATTATTTGGTTATGGTGGGATTTTCAAACATGTCTAAGAATGTAGGAATTATCGGGATCTGTGAAGCTTTGGAAATTTCTGCCTTAATGTCTATACAGCACTTTGAAAATGAGAGCTTGATAGATCTGCTAAAGATTATGATAGTGTCACATTTTGGTTCCTCAGGGATAATTCACAAATCTTGTTATAGACTTGTGCTTATTTTTGTTTGTTTTGCTTTTGGCTGGCCGGGTTAGCAGGAACCTAGTTAACATAGTGCTTGTGCTGACTGAGTTTCAGTCTACATAATTGCCAGTACAACAGAGAGTTTTCTCTTTATGGTGTTGGTTCTCTGTACTGTCCAGTGATTCTCCAGTCCTGGTCTTCATCTGTCAGAGGTCCTTCATAGTAAAGCTAGACTATGTTCAGCACATTAGAGAAAACCACTTGATGCTAAGGTACTTAGAATAAACAAGACCATCTTCTTGAGCTCTCCATTCTGAAGCAGCAGACTTTTGTTCTGAGAATCTTTTTTTCACAGTATATAGGTCCCATTTATGGTATATATATGCATGGAAATGCTGTATTAAGGTCATTAGAGTCTATGCTAGATTCTGATATATTGCAATTAGTCTTTTCAACATGAACTTTCCCTGATGTTATAATAAGGTAAACAGGGCTGTTCGTAGTGTCTGCTGCCTATGGGCAAATGCATGATTAGAAGAAATCTTTTCTGCTGAGAGTTGCAGCTCCAGGGCTTCTAATAATGCAATGCTTGAGACTAAAGCAGGGGTAGGCAACCTATGGCACATGTGCCGAAGGCGGCACGCAAGCTGATTTTCAGTGGCACTCACACTGACCACCGGTCCGGGGGGCTCTGCATTTTAATTTAATTTTAAATGAAGCTTCTTAAACATTTTTAAAACCTTATTTATTTTACATACAACAATAGTTTAGTTATATATTATAGACTTATAGAAAGAGACCTTCTAAAAACGTTAAAATGTATTACCGGCACGCGAAACCTTAAATTAGAGTGAATAAATGAAGACTCGGCACACCACTTCTGAAAGGTTGCCGACTCCTGGACTAAAGCATTCTTGTTTTCTTGCTGTGTCTTTCTCTGTGTTTCTCTTCTGCAGAGTCCCATCCCAAAAACAAACAATGAAAAAGACAGGGGAGAAGGAAGGAAGGACTGACTGTCTAAGAAAATAATGAGTAGTTCATGATAAACTAGGTCTGCACCTTGGAAAACTGTTCCTTTAACTGCCTAATGAAAGGGTAAAACGGTTGAGTTTTGTACTGATTTACGAAGCCATAGGGTGCAAGTCCCAATATATCCCAATAGTTTGACCCAATATATCTACCTGGCTGTGTGCTTCTAATACACTTTATTTTTATTTGTAAATTATTAGAAGTTCTGTGTCGTGTGTGTGTGTGTGTGTGTGTGTGTGAGAGAGAGAGATGTAGCCTCCAGCAATATGGCTGATGCTAGTTTGATAGATACAATGCCACTGGCCAGTGATTAAAACTAGGGTAGTTTCTTGCAGTCATTGTAAATTACAACTAGCTGTACAATACATAGCCTGAGGAAACTACCTTTTATCCGGAAAGTGTATGTGGTGTTTGGAGCAGTCAGGACCTCCTGGGTTCCATTCCTGGCTTTCCCACTGACTTGTGTGTGATTAACTTTAAGCATCTTGTATCTATATGTAGAGGACTTTGACATTTAAAAACTAAAAAGCAATTTGCCTGAAGCTGTGCAGCAAATCAGTGGCAGAACCAGGAAATAAAACCAAGAAGGCCAGGAGCTGAGAGAGGATGATCCACTGGTTAGGACTAGGGTTGCCAACATTCTACTTGCACAAAACTGAACAACCTTTCCCTGCCTCTTCTCCGAGGCCCGAGGCCCTGCCCCTCGCTTACTCTATCCTCCCCCTCCCTCTGTTGCTCATTTTACCCACACTCGCTCATTTTCACCGGCTGGGTCAGAGGGTTGGGGTGCGAGCTCTGGGGTGGGGCCAGAAATGAGGATTTCAGGATGTGGGAGGGGGCTCCGGACTGAGGCAGTGGGTTGGAATGTGAGAAGGGGTGAGAGCTCTGGCTGGAGGTGTGGGCTCTGGGGTGGAGCTGGGGATGAGGGGTTTTGAGTACAGGGAGTGTGTAGGGGGGTGCTCCAGATTTGGAGAACAGGAGGGGGATCAGGGCTGGGGCAGGGGGTTGGGGCACGGGAGGGAGTTGGGCTCTGGGCGGCGTTTACCTCAGGCAGCTCCCGGAAGCAACACCATGTCCCCCCTCTAGTTCTTATGCGGAGCTGCAGCCAGGCAGCTCTGCGCGCTGCTCCTTCCACTGGTGCTTGGGGTGGGGACAGCGCACGGAGCCTTCCTATGCATAGGAACTGGAGAGGGGACATGCCGCTGCTTCTGGGAGCCTTGGCAAGCAGGGAGCCTGCGTTAGCCCTGCTGCGCTGCCCACCGGACTTCTAATGGCTAGGGTCCCTTTTCTACCAGGCATTCTGGTCGAAAACCAGAGACCTGGCAACCCTAGTTAGGACTCTAGTTTGGGTCTCGGGGGAGAAAACAAGTTCAAGTTCCTGCTCCACCATAAACTCCCTATGTGACTCTTGGCATGTCACTTAGGGCCGGAATTGTAAAAGTATTTAGAATTGGGGTTCTCAGGACAATTTTTTTTTTTTTTTTTTTTTTTGGTGGCCTCATAGTGCGGCCACCAACTCTTATTGGTGCCTTCTCACGTTTTTTCCTAAAATACTTAATTAGCTTTAGGAAAACTAAATAAATATGTGCACATACACATCCAAATCGTTGTAATTTATTTACTGCTAGTGAGTAAGTCTGTTGTGAAAAGTGATAGTAACAAACATACAAGTATCACTTTTCACAGCAGACTTACTCAGCCCTGGCAAGCCTGGGGACAAATTAAGCCCTGGATGGAGGGTCAGGGGAGGCAGTGGGAGGCCGGGGAAGATGGGAGTGAAGGAGTCAGCAGGGGGCTGGACCCTGAAGCCCTGTGACCAGAGTCTGGAGCCTTCTGCTGTGCAGCCAGAGCCCAGGGCTGGAGCCCAGAGCCCCTCAGCCAGAGCCTGCCACTCCAGGGCTGAAGCCCCAACGCCTCTGGGAAGGTGGGGAATTCCTCATAGCATTCTCCTCCAGCATTGTGCCCTGGGGGGCTCCAGAGGGGGGGCGGGGCCCAACCACTGCTGGGGCACCAAGGCGGTGCATCCAGGAGCAACAGGGAGGGGCCGCTGCTTTGCCTCCCCTCCTCTAGTCACAGCCCAGGAGGCTACATTTAAGAAACATTGATTTAGGTGCCTGAAGAAGCAGATAGGTGCCTACTGGGGTTTCCAGAAGGGCCTAGCCACCTAAATCTCATTTAAATCAATAGGAGTTCTTCACCTAAGTGCTTTGCGTACCACAGCACCTTCCTGCCTCACAGGGCAGTTCTGAGCCGAAGTGTATCAAAGATTGTGAGTTGCTCAGCTATTACCTGTGGGGGGCCAGAGAAGTGCTCTAGAGAGACTAAATCTGCATGCAAATAAAAAAATGTGGCTCTTTGGCCTGAATCTTTCTGGGCCCCAATGTGCTCATTTGTCAACTGGCCTCGTAACACTTACTTGGCCCTGGAGCAATGTGTGATTTTTAATTAATTAATATTCGTAATGCACATTGAGATCCTTGGGTGAAAGGCACCACACGCAGCAATTTGCCAGCCTCTGCCCCGTCCTCTTGGCTTACACGCAAGAATGATTGCTGGCATCAGAACTTTTTATAAAGATTCTTTATCTTCTATTTTTGAGATAGCAGCAGCGATGGCTTTACAGCCGCACAGGTTTTTATAATCCAGTGAGACACTAGTCACACGTTAGTAATAATGAGGGAGAATCATTGACAGAATCATTGATGTTTATCACCAGTATCCTAACAGCAATAAGAATATATGCACTGACAATGGAGTCTGGTTTCCCCCCACCCCCTTTGTACATTGAAATCCTTTATCCCACATTCAAGATTTATAAGGGCTTGAGACTATTAGCAGCAGAATCTCAGCTGGCCTGAGGTATACAGTATTCATTTAAGCTATGCACCTGGCTATGATATGTTAACATCCTGCATCACGATCTCCTTATTATCACCAAAATGCCGTAGGAAAGAAATTGAGGCATTTACCTTGATTATCAATCCTTTTCAGATTTCTTAAACATTTCCTTTTTTTATTCTCCCTTCCACCCTTAGCAGCTGTTGTTTATTTATTCAGGTGTGAACTCTTCTCTGTGATTTATTATTTGTCATTTGATTCGATCTTGATTAAAACTATCAGATCACTATTTAAAGGAAATCAAATCAGTATCGCATTTCTGCAATCAATCACAAGTCTCCATGGAATTTTTAGCTGGCCTGTCCCTTCTCCCCACCACCTGGTTGTCAAGGAAACTTTCGATGGTGTTTAAAATAATTAATTGATCTTCTGTCTTGGGACTTGACATGAAAGTGTTTTGTTTCCCCACCTCACCTATATTGGTCAATAAAGAAGGCATTTTTAGAAAAATAAGAATATTTTGCAGTTCTCTAGCAACTTCCATCCAAAGGGTTCCGAGCGCTTTCCAAACATTAAAGAATTTAGCCTCACAATATTCCCGCACTGAGAAGGACATTTTCCTCTAGGTATTCCAGAATAATTCTAGTGACCAGACAGGGAATTATTCCCCAATTGTCATAGTGCTTTACATTCACACCCTATTTTACTTGGGAATAATTTGCCCATGTAGACCAGCCCTTATCCGATTTGTTCAGTGTCAAAGCAGGAGTCAGTGGCCAAACTGGGGACAGATGAACCAGGTGTCCTAATTGCTAGTCCAACTAGACCACGTTTATTTTTTTCAAAAATTCTATATGCCCTTCTTATCACTCGGCAAATATGAGGTTACTTGTATTACTTCTAACTGTTTATAAGGATTAGTCCTGCAACCTATTTGATTTACAGACTTCTTTGTAAAGAAGCTTTGGGCCACATTTTCTATATTTAACAGGAGACTGTAAACAATCCCTACCTTTCAACTAATGTTTTGTCTGAGTGCAGCAGTTTAAAAAACCCTTCCTTTTTACAGTACTTTGGGTAGTAAGTGAGTGACCATGGGCAGGTCCCTAAGGATGAAGTAACAGATGGGGCGGGGGTTAGAGGAGAAGTTTCATTTTGCACATGTGAACAGAGGCCAGGTTTGCAAAAATGACAGTACTGTATGGAAATTTCATTACTGTGATCCCACTGAGCAATATGTGAAAGTTCATGGAATTGGGCACTGAAGCAGAGCTCAGAGACAGAGCACGTGTGGTTTATTGCTGGCTACTGTGCACCAGGGGAGCGAAATTAAAGCAGCAGGGGGAAGGATAGTAACAGGACCTCCACAAAAATTTCTGGGCCTATTAGTAAGCTCAGGGATTCCTTAACTCCTTCATTCATCCGTCCATCCTACGCAGTGCCTCTCACTCCTCCTAAAGCAAGCAAATAGAAAAAGGCCTCCCATCATGAATCATTTAGGAGTGCTTCGAATTAGGTAGTGTGTCATTCAACCCTGCCCCTCATCTCTGTCTGATACAAGCTGTGCTTTTGGTTGGTAATGCTCCATCCTCTTAAAGCTTTCCTGAGTCCGTCTCCTCTCCAGACGGATACACACAGCAGAACCGGCAGATCAGAAAGACAAATGTAAATCAAAGCAATAGGCCTAGTGATAGCATCAGGGGAGGGGTTATTATCATAGGGATCTATAAACCTGGAATAATGTTCCAGTGAGGTCAAAACACCATCATTAACGTAATTTTAGAACTAGAATGTACAAAGGGCTAGAAAATATATTCTAGCCAACAATCCTGAAAGGGGAATGGTCTGGAAAATCTAAATAAAGGGCCAGATTTTAAAACCCACAGAGGGACAAAACTAATCCAAACTCTGCAAGTTTCTTCCCCTGGCCCCTCAACTTTAGAATAGAATCTCATTTTGGGGGTTGGTTTATTACAGAACAATAGGTTCTGTAGCTGAATCTGCCACAAGGAGAAATGAAAATTAATGGAGCTTGGGAATCAGTGGAAATTACTGGATCCACATAATCACAGATCCAGTTACTAGGTACAGCCTCTCCCTTGGTCTGCTGAAACTCCCACCTCCTGCACCCTAAGCCATCCAGAGTAGGAGTAAATCCCAGGTCCATAACACAGAGGGAGTGGAGAGTTACCCTGGAGCCTACTTTGCATCCGGTGTCCCCCAGCACACTGTATTATTAGTGTTAACGATTTCTATTATGTAGCAATTAGAGGCTTTAATTCAGATTGGGGCCCCATTCTCCAAGGTGTTGTATATGCACATGGTAAGAGACTGCCCCTGTCCTGAAAAGTTTGCAATCTAAACAGACAAAGACATTATTATACCCATTTTACAGCGGGAGAACCCAGGGCACAGAGACATCAAGTGATTAGCACAAGGTCCCAGAATCAGAAATTAAACCTAGATCTCCTAAGTCCTAGTCTGCTTCCTTAACCATGAGATCTTTCCACAAGGTGGAAACATTGTATGGTTCTCTTGGCTTTCTGCAGCACTAAAATCCCAAACTGAATTTCATCCATATTACAGTCTAGAAAAATCCCATTAATTATCAAACAGAAAGTAAGTCTCAAATTGATCTAGGTCACTGAAGTGTGTGAATTCCATTTCACTTCAACTCAAGTGAATTTGCTATGAAAAACATTGATATTGCTAGGAGGCAGCATAACCTGGTGGCTAGAGCACTGCACTGGGACTCAGAAGACTGTGTTACATTCCTGGCCCTGCCACTGGGCTGCTGGATGACCTTGGGCAAGTCACTCTGCCTCAGTTTCCCTATCTGTAAAATTGGGATAATGATACTGATTTCCCTTTGCTAAGTGCTTTGAGACCTACAGATGAGAAGTGTTAGGTTACTTCTCTAGAGTTACAAACAGTAACCTGTTTCATGGTCATAGTTTTTGCTGTGTAAGTTAGGAGCACGCGATGGCTATAGTACTCCCCTTTTGTTTACAACTAATACCCAAACTACAGGCATTTTTAGGATGTCAGAGCCTGGAGGAGGGGCACAAGTCTTTTTCCAGACACAGAATCATATGGTCAGAATGGACTGCGAGGGTCCTCTAACAGTCTGTTCTGTGGCCCTACTGTTCTTACAGTTAGAAAGTTTTTCCTGAGATTTAATCTAAATCTGCTATGCTGTAGTTTGAGATCATGGTGTGCTGACATCATTGTAGTTTGGTGGCCTCTAAGAAGATACAGCTGAGAATGAACGTGAACTGTTGTACCACAAATGTAACCAAACATCTGGAGGACATTTAGCACTCTAATGAGGCTGGCATAGGATGGGCTCTCAGCAAAGGAAGGAGATGCTGTCTGTGCTCTTTATATGGTGCCAATGACTGTGGCATCTAGGTGTATAATGTATTTCCTCTTCTACCCCTTTTTCTTCTTTTCATTTTTGTTTTGGAAACTGCTGTCACCATTCACTGCCTATCACCCATATGGCTCAGCCCTTTCTTTTCCTGCTTCTGTCCTCATTTGCATCCTTTGCTTTTTTTCTGTCACTTACTGTCCCATGAGTCTCTTGTGACCACCTAGGTTCTCTCAGAAAAGAGAGCTTTCTGACAGTTAATCTGAGTTCTTCTCAATGCGTGACGCAAGAAAGAAGCTTTAACAAGTTTTCATCCACTTCCAATTCATTTTTCTAGCGTTTTTCTTCCTTTTTTCTCTTTCATTCTAAGATGTTTACCTCCACACAAGTAATCCCCCCCCCCCCACACACACACACTGTGATAAGCTCTGTTTCAGCTCTGACACTTCTCCTCTTTCTACTCTCAGAATTTTATTTAAGCCAAAAATATGCTAGTTTTTATTTTTCCTACAGGAGGATTTCCCTTAGGAAGAAACCAGCAAAGTAAAGAATCCACTAACCCAGAAATACAAAAGGCAGATTCAGTAGTTTTGCAATAGGTGCAATTTTTTTTATGCAGCACTCTAATAATTAGAAAACACACTATGCAGAGTGAATATTAGGATACTGGTGGAGATTTTGTATTCCACAGGCGTCGTGAAATGTTTGCACTGAAGTGCCAAAACATGGAAATCTCACCCATGTCTTTGAGGTTCATCACAAACTTAAAACTCAGACAAAGTTTACAGAGGTTTGTGAACATTTCAAAGAAATAAAAGACCTAGGATCATCTGAGACCACTGAGTTTGTGTCAGAATTATGCTTTTATATTGTCATTGTGAAGCTAGGTGACACTCAGTGGTTTCAACTGGAGGTGAGCCCACATGAAACCTCTGGAGATTAGCATCTTTCAACTTCTGGGCATTCAAAAATCCAAAATCAAATCCAAAATGTTGCCTGAGCTCATCTTAGGTTTCAGGGAGTCTCTCTCTTAGATTTTGAAATCATTTGAATGCTAATCTGAAATAAAAACGTAGGGCTTGTCTACACTGGCAATTTATAGTGCTGCAACTTTGAGTGCAGCAAATTTCAGTGCCGTAAAGTGCCAGTGTAGACAGTGCACCAGCGCTGGGAGCTACATCCCTGGTGGAGGTGTGTGTTTTTTTTTTTTTAAAGAGCGCTGCACCACGGCCACACAAGGCATGTTAAAGCACTGCCACAGCAGCACTTTAGCCTTGTCAGTATAGACTAGCCTTAGGGTGTAAGAAGCCAAGTGGATGGCTACTAACCAAAATGCACAAACGTCTGCAAAATCAAGTCACCAAACTGTGTATGGTTGTAGCATCACCCTTTTCAAATTTTTTGCATGGTTTTTGCAAGTGGTTATTCACTGTAAACTTCAAAAGAGATCGAGTTTGATCTACTTCAACATCTAAGAAGTCCCATTCGTATTCTGTATATGGCCCTGGTGCGACCACTGCTGGAATACTGCATCCAGTTCTGGTGTCCATAATTCAAGAAGGATGTTGATAAATTGGAGAGGACTCAGAGAAGAGCCACGACAATGATTAAAGGATTAGAAAACATATAGTTATGGACTCCAGGAGCTCAGTCTGTTTAACTTACCCATGTTTGTGAGGTGGTAATGTATCGTAACATATATGCTCACAGGATAACTCATGAACTAGTGGCCTTCTAGTTCTGCTGTTTTAGGACATTGTCACCTGGCCACATGTACACAATGAGCTCAAAAATATGTAGAATAAAAAAACATTTTTTTTTTCTGTTTCAAAAAGTATATGGGCTACAAATGTTCTCCAAACATGTTGCACTGTTACCCTGTATTTTTAGCAGTTCTATATACACGTTTTCTTCTAGGGAGAGGATCTTGTATTGTAATAGTGATAACTACATCTCCTCACTAATCACATTTGCTTTCTTTTCATAAATGTAATTTACATATGCTATAATGCTTTTGTGGAGCAATGTTGTACCCCACAACCATATAAGTTACGCTAACTCATGAACTTGTGGCCATCAAATACGCTGCTTTAGGACATTGCATATGCTAATTGATGATGCATTGCAGTGACAGTGGTTGCTGCAGATGGTCATTCCAAGGTACTCCTTGTAGGTTCATCCTTCAAGTCCGGGCTTGTTAGGTATCCTCATGCCAGAATAGTCTGATGCTGGCTCTCTTATGACTGAGGAGCATGTCCATATTAGTAGCTCTTGCAATGCTACAGGGAGCAGTATATTGTGGTAGCTATCTCAGTGTGCAAGTGGCTGCAGCGTGCTTTGGAAAAGGTTTGCAGTGCCTAATGCGGCGGGGTACAGCATCACGTGATGTAGTTTTCCCAATCCCATTGTTCCATGGGCATCCTACTAGATTGCCACCTGCTTTTCAAATGAGGGGGTAGGGAGTGCGACAGGGAGTGTGTTCTGTGTATGTGTGGGGAGAGACAGTGTGTTTTGGGGGGCAGAGTGTGTCAGCATGCTATCTTGTAAGTTCAGGCAGTGGCAGATAAGCATGTGTGCTGTCAGAAACAGAGCTTTGAAAGGGGATATGCCTGCAGCTGAGTTCAAAACAATGACCAGAGTGGCCACTTGACTTCAGGGGATTATGGGAGGTTTCTGGAGGCCAATCACAGCGCAGTAATGGAACACATCATCCACACTGACACCCCAGCATTTCAGCCCGGGCTGAAAAGCTCTCTGCTTCTTGTGGAGGTGGATTACCAGGCGCACTCCTGCCGTGGGGTCCGGGCACTCTAAGTGCCTTGCTAGTGTGGACATTTCAGGAGTTATGGCTCCCGGGGCTGATTTAATGAGCTCTAACTTGCAAGTGTAGACAAGGCTTTAGATTGTTCTGAAAGATCTGCTCTAGGAATTATTTTGGGGAAGTTCTCTGGCCTGTGTGATACAGGAGATCAGACCAGATGATCACAATGGTCCCTTCTGGCCTTGAATCTGTGAAATCCTATCTGAAACTTTTAATGATCTGCAAAACTGGATTGGAAATCTCTCAAACTCAAGTTTTGTGAAGAAATATCTGGCACTCTGCTTCTGGTCCCAGCTGGAAATGCTGTGAGTACAGGCTCTTTCACATTGTCACCCTTCCAAGTCTTGTTCCAAGAAGAGATTGGAAGGATGCAATACAAAGCCAAACATTTCAGAATGTGAAGAATGGTTCATTCAGAGGTCAGTGTTAAAAATAGGTAATCATTTGAATAGATTTGTATAGGAGGTTCCGATGTATTTTGGAAGTGGTCATTCAATCTTATTTAAGATAGAACAGTTCCAAAATGAAGCAAGAAATTCCAGGGCATTCCGTTCTGGGAGATGCTGGTGAAAATAAATGCCTAGGATTCTTATAGATGATCAGCAAGGAAGATAATGAGCTCAATTAAATTTAGCAAGCAAGATTACTCTTTCACTGAGAATAACTTTACTTCTCCAGGAAGTATTTGTTCTCTGTGTTTTAGTTTATCATATTATGCAAGATGATTGGCTAAAATTGGAGTTGTCTCCTGTGGAGTAGAATCCCAAATAACAATTCCTACAAATGCAAAGAAAGAATTAAAATGTATTCCCAGAAAGAATATAGAATACATTCCTGTTAAGACATGAGCATTAGAATAAAATATAATTTTCCTGCTATTGAAATGGACTGTTGCATTGTGCACAAATTCAGATGTGTGGCTTCCACTATTTTCTCTCAACGCAGTCAGCTTGAACTTAAAAGGATCGTTGAAGGACAAAAGAAGGTGGAAATATGTATATTTGTCTTTTGTTATTTCTAATTTCCAGATTATAGTGAATGTTAATTGAAGTAAAAATATTGGCCACCAATATAGTCATGTCATTCAAATTTTTCTCCCTACACTAATACTGAAATCATAAGGCAGCAAACCTTCCTAAACCTTCAAGTTGTCAGAATCAATAAATGAGGAAACTTGTTTTCTGTCTGTAAAAATTAGCTGACAATGAAGATAAAAGTGCAGTGTTCCTGCTGCTCATGTTTCATTCAAATCTGAAGACAGATTGTGCTGGAATATCACTACCATGTACCCGTGAAAGCCATCGAACAAATACGACATTTTAGCTTTGACTGATTGCTAAAGAAATAATTCCAAGCTGAATGTCTATTGGTAAATTTGACAAACCCTTCTGTTACGCTGTCTGGAATGGCTTTCGACCATGACTGCCAACTTCAGTGCAGACTGTTGGGAAGCAGGGCAGAGACCCCAAACTGTTGCATGTTCTGTTATTAGATTTCAACAACCAGGAACAAATGTGAACTCCTAAAGCACTGACGGTATTACCATGGAATCCCTGGGACATTCCAGTCTATCTAGCCATCCAGGCAAGCTGGACTTAGTGATAGATGGTTGCTACACACCAAAGATCACAAAATACTCAGGTTACTCCCAGTTCCAAGAGACCAGTCACTTACTGCAGGTGAATTGGTACCTTAGATCTCACACCAAAGACGATGCTTATAGCCAATCCCTATATTCAATTGTTAAGGATTTATTAACTAAGAAAGGTAATTAGAGTTATTGCGAAGTTAAAGCAGGCAAACAAATATACATAAAATGAGTTAGTCTATGGTTTCAAAAGGTGACAGAGTTGTAGTAATCTGTCATGTCTGAAAGTCTTTTAGAGCTAACCCAGGTTGACCCTGGGGAATCTTTGCTTCTGTTTCGTAGCTCCAGCCCTGTGAGAGTCCAAACAGCAAAAGAAGACACATTTTCTCATCAGTTACTTTTATTTTCTTCTTCCAATTCAAGCTGATGGGATGAGCCCTTTTGCACATAGCCTTTTCCTGAGTGTATGGGACAATTAACGAAGTCTTTGTATTGTGGTATCCCACAATGGCCCATTGAGTTTGGACAGTCCTTCTTTCATGAAAAGGAGCTGATCCCTCCTGACTTGGTTCACAGTTTCGGAACAAACTTGTATTTTACACTTACAAAGAGAAAACGTATATATTACCTTTTATAGCATGTGATAAAGAAAAAGTGACCTCAAAGCATGCAGCAACTTACAAGCATTTCATAAAGTCCAAACATTAAACACATTGTTATAAGTCCAATAACCATACTAACACACAGGTGAAAGAGATTGGTTTCCAGCAATGAATTTGTCATGGCTTGACTGAGGTAAGAGCTGTCACCTGATATGCCAGCATCACAGCTTCTACTGGTTCAGATCACTGAATTCTTATCGAAATACTAGGAGTGCCTCCTGATGATTTCCAAATGAACAGCCTTCTAGCACAGTTAGTTAAGAGGGATGGTCATCATTAAACAGATCAAGTCAAACTCTATCAGGTTCAGTTTGAATATTTAATTTGGGATTATTATAAGTAATGCATCTGAAGAAGTAGGTTTTTTACCCAGAAAAGCTTATGCCCAAATTAATCTGTTAGACTTTAAGGTGCCACTGGACTCCTTGTTGTTTTTATAAGTAATGAGTTTGTATTCTTTCCTATACACCTTTCCACTTAGTGGACTTTCCGTTCTTTGATTCTCCCCCCCCCCCCATTTCTCTGCTCACTCATCCCAAATGATGATATTTGTTTATCATCACCTATGATGATAAACAAATAAAAGCAAAATATAGGATCTAATGTAATTCCAGAGGTAGTGGTCCAGAATGAGGATGACCCATTGGTTATTCATTTCTCAGAAACATAGAAACAGAAGGATCATTTATGCGTCTGAAATCGTCCATTTTTCTGTGTGTCCGGTGTTTAAGGAGCCCCACCTGCCACCCCTCTCCCCCCCCCCAATGGCACATTGGGTACCATCAGACACAAATGATGATGATGATGATTAATAATATTAATCATCAGAAACCAAAAGTGTGAGAATTTCTCACACCCAAAGTTCTTATTGTATCAGTTGATCCTGACCGATGCTCAAGGGGGAGGTGAAGACTCGTGAAGGTTCTTATCGATGTGCTGTTCTTTCCTGATGCTTCAATACAGGTTCAGTGCCATGCACTTCAGCAGGATGTTCGTGGGACTTATTGATATGGAGTTGCATTTTTATAACACAAATACTTTCTGTAAAGTTGGGCAAAATGAAGGGTGGCCCACTCCTTACTTTGCAAAATGTTGGTTAGGTTTCAGTTTTTCAGAACAAAAAACAAGGATGGTTCAGATCTAATTTAATCTGAGTCCCGAAATACCATGTAGGATTGAAGTTTGAGAAGAATATAAATGGTTCTGGATTTAGTCCCTCTCTACACTTGTGTATGCATGATGTGTTGTTGTCCTCTTGCTGTTTACAGTGCGCTAGAGTCTCTTAACAGATCCCAATATCCACATCTTACAAAATGTATTGAGAAGTTGAAGAAAACTGAAGTGTGCATGCAATTATCAATAGCCATAGCTTGGTGCAAGCGAAAATTAGACAATGTTATGGGTTTCAGAGTGGTAGCCGTGTTAGTCTGTATCCGCAAAAACAACAAGGAGTCCTTGTGGCACCTTAGAAATTAACACATTTATTTGGGCATAAGCTTTCGTGGGCTAGAACCCACTCCATTAGATGCATAGAGTGGAAAATACAGGAGCAGGAAAAGATGTAATATGCCTTACCAAGTGTGAGGTCAGTCTAACGAGACAATTCAATTGACAGCAGATACCAAGGGAGGAAAAATGATTTTTGAAGTGGTAATGAGAGTGGCCCATTTCAGACCATAGACAAAATGGTGTGAGTAACAGTAGGGGGAAATTAGTATTAGGGAAATTAAGTTTAGGTTTTGTAATGACCCAACCACTCCCAGTCTTTATTCAGACCTAATCTGATGATGTCCAGTTTGTAAATTAATTCCAGTTATGACTTTCAAAAGTTGTTCCCAATTAAGTCAGTTTGAGCAGTGTGTGGTTTTGTTTTTGTTTTTCTTAAGTAAACTCAGCCCGGTGGACTACCTTGGGACAAGCACATTTATTTAAATAATTGAGTCCATAAAATATTCTTGGTATTGAGCTTCCAACAGCATACTGGGTAATTCAAGGGAGTCATTATTATATATATCCTAACTATTCGATTAACTGTTCTTTTCTGATGGCCTGTCCTGATGACCTGCAAAAGGGTACTTACATACTCTGTAGTGTGTTGGGTGGCACCGAGTACCATTTGTGTATAAAATAGGAATGTTATTGTACCAAAGGTAAAAAGAAATGCAACACTAAGGGCAGGTCTACACTACCCGCCTGAATCGGCGGGTAGAAATCGATCTCTCGGAGATTGAATTATCGCGTCTTGTCGGGACGCAACAATCGATCCCCGAATCAACGCTTCTACTCCACCAGCAGAGGTAGGAGTAAGTGTCGTCGACGGGGGAGCTGCGGAAGTCTATTTGCCGCCGTCCTCACAGCGGGGTACGTCAGCTCCGATACATCGAATTCAGCTACGCTATTCGTGTAGCTGAATTTGCGTATCTTAAATCGACTAAGGACATAGCCTTAGTGTCAAATTGATTTCAAATGTTATCATAGGTTGCTACGTCTGCATGAAATTCTAATGTTAAATAAGCTTGATATTTCTGAGTAAAATATCCCTTGAGTACACTGCTTCTTTGCAGTACGATGATGCAGAAGTTACTTTCAGAATGCCAATTTGGCTGCCATCTGGCTAGATTTCATGATATTTTTCATGTGGATCTTTAAATGCTCATTAAAGATGTTATCAAAGACCTGGACCTACATTTTACTCCTCTATTTTTAAATAGATGACACACTGGGCCAAATTCATATCTGCGGTAGCTGTTTTGAAGTCAGTGGTGCTACTCCAGGGATGAAGGTAGCCCTCTAAGTTCATCTTTACCCTATGTTGCTTTTCACAGTATAAAACTTCCTTTCAAGCTTAGGAGAAGTTTTTTTGGAGACATCCTTCTGCTTGTGGGGAAGGTGGGCAGTAAACATCTCTTCCAAGGGATGTTCGCAATAACTGGGCTACAGATGCCAGCTGCCCTTCCCTACCCTGGTTGCTGAGCTTTTGGCAGTTGGGGACCTGAAAACTTTGATTAATCCCAAATTTCGAAATGTAGCAAAGTGAATTTGGTGCCTGGAGGCTGTTAATGTTGTTGCCAATCAGAAATCACATAATGTATTTGCATAGTAGTCCAGAAATAATTGTCTGCCTCTTGGGTGAGCTTATAAATACACATGAGTGTAGTTCTGTGGTTAAAGCAGAGGACCAAAAGCAAAATCTCTGTTCTGTTCTGGTTGTACAACAGACTTCCTGTGTAACTTCTGGACCTCAAACTTTCTGCAGTTGAATTTTCTAATGTGCAATAATGGAGTTGATAGTTTCCTAACTCACAGGGGTGAGTTTAGACAAAATTCATTGCCGTTAATACAAGATGCAAGGTTATGTAGAGGTGCAAAGTGTTATTCAAATGTATAAATTATCTGCAAAAGTTGGTTAGCCTGGTACTGGTGATCATTATACAAATGTAGAAAAAGACGATAGGTTAAAATGGCATTACAACAATGCAGGACTATTTCAGTGGGAATGACTCTGTTTATATTTTATAGGTTATGACAGAAAGGCTAAATATATACAGCATGCATTATCAATTAGCAGATAGTTAGGGAAGATCAATTGAAGGAGTACGATCTCTTCCAGGAAGGCATGTGAGGGGTCATGCTCCCATAGGGAGAATGCTGCATACCATAATCTAAAGATTAATCCTTTTGCCCCAGGGTATAATTTAATAATATATGTCACTGATCCACTTAATGCTTGCATGTTTCTGGCCAGTACATTGTCTACCCCTTCTGTTAATAAATCCATAGGAAAACATGTTCCTGATTAGAAGCCTTTAAAATGTACTTAGTCTGTTGCCAGTACCCCATCACAAGCTACAGTCTAGTTAAGACCATAGCTCCTGTGTGTGTGTGTGTGTGTGTGTGATATATAATATTAAATAGAAATGTGTATTTAATTTGGGGCATTTAAGGACTCATTTTCACTACAGGCTTATTTGTGTGTGTGTGTGTGTGTGTGTGTGTGTGATGTGTAAGTCTACCTGCACATTTTAGTGCCTGCGATTTCTATTGTGAGGATAATGTTAATTATCCATTTGTACCTACAAATGTAACTACTGCACTTTTTGTCCATAGTTAACTGCAGGCACTTAAATGTGGTCTAGTTAAATGTGGTCTAGTTATTTGTGGGGACAAAACCAAGCAAGGCTGAATTGAGGCATAGATGAAAATCAAGCCCTTCAAATGAAACCATGTTGGCTGCAATAGAATTCATAACATCTGTAACGTTTCCAAGTCACTTCGTTTTTTTAGCTACTAATTCTTTTCAGCTACACTTCCTTTCCCTTAACATCATTTGAACATACTATAACCTTCTTCATAAATTGTTAGGCAGAGCTGTGGTTACTAAGATTCAAAATGTAGGAGAGTTCAAGAATTTCTGGGAGTGAATTATAAAACTGGACAGATTTAGGTATTACAAGAAATCTCCTGGAAATAAATTCAGTCCACCAAGTCAATGCTTTCTCAGATTTAGAATATTTCAACGCTATAAAACTTTCAAAACTCTAAAGGCCTGAGAGTAGGGGATGAATTCACCTAAACAACTCTCTAGCTTTTTTTTCTGTCATGATTCACGGTGTTTAAATATACAAACCGATAGTTAGTCACCTTGTCCTTTGCTGTCGAGGAGGTAGACTAACATTTTTTCCTCCACGGTGCAGCTCATAATAGGATAGACAATACATCATTGAAGGGCTGTTATCTCCTGACACTGTACCTCCCATATTTGAATAGCATTACTAGCAAATATGCCAACTTTTCATTGAGTAAATCAAGGTGAACCCCTCTACTCTAGTAATGGACTTACTTCGGTAACAGCAAATAGTTGTGTTGATACAGTATGTTATCTGTTACAATCTCTGAGTTTTCCACTATCACAATTCTTTATCAACACAATCTATTCTATTAATCTGATGCTATGAGTGTTGGTTGTGGAAAATCATGTGCTTTGCTTTTTAATGTCTGTCTTTTTCATATTTTCTTCAGACATTTTTATTCAGGACTTAAACATTTGTTTGAGAGGAGGATGAAGACACTGTGGAAAAAATAAGAAACTGCAGTTACACAAATAGGGCTAGAATATCAAATGGTGTAAACCAATGTAGCTGCACTGAATTCACTCGCTGGTTTGGTGGCTAGGGTGCTGGTCCAGTGATGAAAGTGATGAACTCCAGTCTCCCACGTCCTAGGCGAACTCCCTATTCCACCAGAGACTTTTCAGTGACCTTGGATGAGTCACTTAATCTCTGAGTGCCTCAGTTCTGCATTTGCAGAGTGAAGATACCAGTACTCCTCTACCTCACAAAGGTGTTTGGGAGGAAAAATACATTGGAAAGTTTGTGAACTACACAGATGCTATGGTATTGGGGGGGTACCTTATAAGATAGGGATCCGCATTTGTCACGGTCACAGAAGTAACGGATTCCGTGACTTCCTACGACCGCCGTGACTTCTGCAGCGGCCCGTGTGGCTGACCCCAGGACCACCCAAGCAGCTGGCTCTGGGGATCACCTGAGCAGGGTCCCAGGGGCGAGCAGAGCAGCTGTTGGCCCAGGGCTCCCTCCCCCAGTTGCTACCCCCCCCTCAGGTTTATCCCCCCCCCACTCTGGTGGTGGCTGGAGCAGCCGCTGGTCCCCTGGGGTGCCCCCTCCAGCAGGGGACAGAGCTGTGGGCCTCTCAGGGCTCCCACACACACACCTGGTGCCTGGGCCCCTGGGGCTCCCCATCCCCAACAGCTGATGCCACTGGCTCCCCCCAAACTGCTGCCCCTCCCCCGAGATTCAATCAGGGGTATTTATGGTATAAGTCATGGACAGGTCACAGCTGTTGTTTTTTGTTTCCTGCCCATGACTTTTACTTAAAATACCCTTGATTAAATCCTGGCCTTACTTATAAATACCTGACCTAGAGTTATATCTGCTGACGATGTAGCCCATGCTTTTCTTTGCCTTGTTTACATTGCAGGATGGGATGGATCAGCAAATTACTAATAGTATACAATGCAATTTTGCTCTTTGTAGTGTCTTTGACAGTAAGATCTATTCCTCTCTCTAGAAAGTGATGAAGCTTAGTTTTTATGAGACACTTAGAACTATGGTGTGGAGGGGAAAAAAGAAACCTAGAATATAGAGAGAAGTAGCAATAATTCTGCAGTTGCAAGGAAATGAACTAGATGCCCTGTTAGGTCTTCCCCCTATCTCTCGCTTCCATGGTTTTGTGATTCACACAGACTGTCCCCAAATGCTTTAGAGTTTAATAATATACATACACAGTTAAGCAATAAATAATAGAAAAATAAATTAAAAGCTCTAACAAAAATAGTGAATGATATATTTCAGATCTAATTTATAGGAGATGGACAGTCAGTGAAGCAGAGAGATACAGGAATAGATGATGGAGACTTTTACTGCTAAGACACTATTTCAGATATAATCCATATCAGTAGCTTATGTGGCATAAATTCACAACTCCAGTCCAGTTTCATGCTGACAAGTCCATATGTCAAAAAATCCACCATCAGCAGGGCCTTGGGGTCCATGAAGCCCATGGAAAAAGACTTGCATGTAATTTTGGTTCTACCACCACCACCAAATTCTGTCTGTGGGGAGGCTACCAAGCTTCTGCTGTTGGGAACTAGGGCCACTAGCACAGTGCTTAGAAAGGTGAACTAGCCTGTGTGAGATGAAAATGATTTTCCTGATCTGTCTGTCAGACCATAGATTCAGGGGACCGTTAGATCATCTAGTCTGATCTCAGGCATAACAAAGGCTGGAAAATTTCATTCAGTTACACCAGGGGGAATTCTGCACCACTGCGCATGCATGGAATTTATGTCCCCTGCAGATTTCTTTGCTTCCCTGCAGAAAAATGACTTTCTGATGGGGAAGCAAAGGGAGACACACGAGCAGTCATGCAGCCATCCCCAGCAGTATGTTTTGGGAGACCAGGGTAGCCGACAGAGAAGTAAATAACTGTGGGGCAGGAAGTGGGAATGAGGAGGACCCTGCTGGTGGCTCCTCCTTGCACTGGGCTCAGCTGCTAATCCTGACTGGGCTGCAGAGGACAGGACTTCCTCTTCACCTGCACGGCGTCCGGGTCAGACCCACCTCCCGATTTCTCCCCTAGCTGCAGGAAGCTCTGAAAACTCCTCCTCCTCCCCCCCCCATTTCCTGCACCCATCACTCCTCAGCTGCAGGGGGAAGGTTCCCTGTACAGGGAGCTGCTCCCCCCATCCTCCCAACCACTGTGCATCCAGACACTCTCATACCCAGATCCTCTCACCAAACCCCCCCCCGCCCCGATGAGCCCCACTACCCCTGAACTTGGACTACCCTGGTGAGTCACCCACACCTGGATTCCTACCCCACCAATCCCCAACATCTGGATCCCCACCCCACTGAGCCCCCTCTCCCCCAGCATCTGGACCTCCCACTGAGTCCCCCCCACATCCCCTGCTGAACACTATCCCACACACACTGAGCCCCAAACACCTTCACCTGGACTCTTCTGCCGAGTCCCATTACTGTTACACCCAGAACCTCCCCCTCCCCACAACTCCCTGTGCATCCGGATTCCCCACTGAACCACCTACACACACATTGCCCCACACAGAACCCTCTCAACCCACACCTGGATCCCCCCACACTAAGCCCCTCCACACTTGGTTCCTGCCGGCCTGCACCTGGCATGGAGGGACAAGGCACTGGGGTGTTTCTGGGGCAGGGCTGGTCCTTGCACTGTGTCAAGGTTGGGTGTAGCCGCACCGCTCAGTCTGTGTCCTTGCGGGGAGCTGCACAGTGATCTCCCACCTCTGTGCAACCAGTGGCCTATGCACCCCAATGTCATGCTGGAACTTCTATGTTTATTTGACAAATAAAATTTGCAGAATTTTAAAATATTGTGCAGAGAATTGTAAATTTTTGTGCAGAATGCCCTCGGGAGTAATTCAGTTTCCCCTGCATTCAGTCCAGTAATTTGTATTTGATAAAACCTTGTCACCCGCCCTCTTTTGAATCCATCCAATGCTCTCCCTTGCATTATAGTTAAACTTCAAGGCTCCTCACAGCTCTGCCCTGGCCTGCCTCTTTCAACTTGGCTCTTATTGTATCTTACCCACCGCCAATCTCAAGGTTCCATTGTTCATCACTAACTAGTTCTCGGTGCATGATATGAGCACCTCATAATGCTTCATAAAGTTCCTCCTAAAGACTTGCTCCTTCTGGGATGCTCAGTGAGACTTTCTTTAAAAATACAGGACCCATGGTAATTCTATTGAGTTATAGTCCAAAGGAAGTTATTGATGCAAGGAAGGACCCATTGAAAATTGAATTACTCCTAGCAACCAGATATGTTATAGTTTTGTTTTTGGAAAAGGAAAGTTTCCCCCAACATTAGTTGTGAGTAGAAATAAAGTTTGGGAAATTCTTTCAATAGAAAAAGTCCTGCCAGCTTTATACTAGGATCAGGTGCAGCTCATACTGTACGGTTACTATTTTGGGGAAATGAACAAAATAAATACACAGATAGCAATAAGAGGTTGGCTGAACACAAATGGATCTTTTAAAGGTAACAAATACATCTATGGGAAATGTATAGATGTCAATAGCGATGCCATACAAAATTAAAATAGATCAATAAAAGTGTCGGAAGTTAATCCTTTCCCTGGGCTCCTCAGTTGGTGCCCATTTCTCCATTTTACCCCTTTAATAAGCTCTCTGGGGATACAATTTCAAAGGCACAAAGACCATTTTCACATTCAGCTCCCTTTGAACGTCCATGGCAGTTAGGTGTTCCATTCCCATTTGTGCATTAGGTCCTCCCTGCCCTCATACTCTCTTTATTTATCTATCTTGTGGAGAACTGAGCATGCTGGTGGTGCTTAGTTGATAATAACTAATCACCTTTTCATAAGAATCAGAAAATGAAACTTACGCTAACAATGAAGGATTTTACTGACCAGTTTGAGGGTGACAAAAGTGGTGAGAAGTAAATTAGATTTCCCCTCTGTTTTCCTTTTCATTTTCCATTTCAATATTCTAAAGTGGTTTAGAAATGCCAATACGTATTTTAAGTGAGTAAGTTTGCCTTCAATAATTACCCATTAGCGTTACTGAACCAAGGCTAAGACTTCCATGATTTTTCTTGCATTATCTTCTGATACAGTAAAAGACAAGTGGCTTCTAGTTCTGGAGAGTTACTGTCAGTATTGTATTAGCAACTTTTTTCCCCCTACAGCTTTATATATAACGTACTGTACAATAAGGAATACATTTTCCAACATAGCTGCTGCCTAGGGTAACATTAAAGGTACAATTCAACAAGATAACTCTGAAGCGCTGCTTTAATGTTTCCATAGGTGTTGGACAGCTTGGAAGAGATACCTCCTCTTTACAAAGACCTGTCTGTTTGTGATTGTGCTCACAACATATGAGTGAAATTTGCGAGTGCCAAATAAAACAAGTATTTGGTCTTTTTTTCAACAATTCTGCACTGAGACTGCAGGGAGGATGAAATCCACCTCCCAGCTTTAGGAACAGGCAACTTGAGAAGAACTACTCCAGTCCATAGGCTACAATAGTAGCTGTAGCCCTCCTCAGGGTGTTCTCAGCTACAGGATGTATATAGCTGTACACAGAATCATAGGACTGGAAGGGACTTCAAGAGGTCATCTAGTCCAGTCCCCGGCACTCATGGCAGGACTAAGTATTGGCAAGACCAGAGGTAGGCAACCTGTGGCCCCTCAGCGTAATCCACTGGTGAGGCGCGAGACAGTTTGTTTTCATCGACTGTCCGCAGGCACGGCTGCCCACAGCTCCCAGTGGCTGTGGTTTGCCATTCCCAGCCAATGGGAGCTGTGGGTGGCCGTGCGGATGGTCAATGTAAACAAACTGTCTCGCGGGCCGCAGGTTGCCCACCACTGATCTAGACCATCCCTGACAGGCGTTTGTCTATCCTGCTCTTAAAAATCTCCAATGATGGAGATTCCACAACCTCCCTAGGCAATTTATTATAGTGCTTAACCACCTTGACAATTAGGAAGTTTTTCCTAATGTCCAACCTGAACCGCCCTTGCTGCAATTTAAGCCCATTGTTTCTTGTCCTATCCTCAGAGGTTAAGAACAACAATTTTTCTCCCTCATCCTTGTAACAGCCTTTTATGTACTTGAAAACTGTTATCATGTCCCCTCTCAGTCTTCTCTTTTCCAGACTAAACAAACCCAATTTTTTCTATCTTCCCTCATAGGTCATGTTTTCTAGACCTTTAATCCTTTTTGTTGCTCTTCTCTGGACTTTCTCCAATTTGTCCACATCTTTGCTGAAATGTGGCACCCAGAATTGGACACAATACTCCAGTTCAGGCCTAATCAGCACGGAGTAGAACAGAAAAATTACTTCTCATGTCTTGCTTACAACACTCCTGCTAATACATCCCAGATGATGTTCACTTTTTTTGAAACAGTGTTACACTGGTGACTCATATTTTGCTTGTGATCCACTATGACCCCCAGATCCCTTTCTGCAGTACTCCTTCCTAGGCAGTCATTTCCCATTTTGTATGCGTACAACTGATTTGTTCCTTCCTAAGTGGAGTACTTTGCATTTGTCTTTACTGAATTTCATCCTACTTACTTCAGACCGTTTCTCCAGATCATTTTAAATTTTAATCCTATCTTCATGAGGCAACCCCTCCCAGTGTGGTATCGCCTGCAAACTTTATATAAGTGTACACTCTATGCCAATATCTAAATCATTGATGAAGATATTGAACAGAACTGGACCCAGAACTGATCTCTGGACGAACAGCCATTGTTCTATCCGTTCTCTGCTTTAGTCTACTGGATGTTGTTGCAGAGTCCATCTATGTGACGTACAGGGATTGCAGAGGACTGCCTTCATGGCTAGTCTGCCTCCCAGCCAGGCTACAGGACTTAGTGTTGCAGAGGGCTTTGTTCCATCCTTCTGCAGCAGATGTTACTCTCTATACATATGCAGTTACAATTTATACTTACAGGCATGTATTTTTCAGGGGCAATTTTAGAGTGCGGGTGCAAGCAGCTTCAAATCCTTTCTCTACATTTGCATGGCCAAAATAACACACCCACATAGCACAAAAGCTTATGCCAAAATAAATTTGTTAGTCTCTAAGGTGCCACAAGGACTCCTCATTCTTTTTGCTGATACAGACTAACACGGCTGCCCCTCTGAAATCTGACACCCACATTTGAGACGACAATTTTGGCTTATCCAGTATTTGCAAATTCCATGATTTTTATTCATGCTAATCAGGTGTTCTAACTGACTTTTTTAGGAGAAACAAAAAGTGTATTGCACAGAAGTTGGCACTCAAATTAAGATGCACAGCTTTAAAGGTGCAAAATAGAAAGATGTGTTTCAGTAGCATGACCCTAAGTATGTTAGGGAAAATCCTTCTTATGTGATTTCTCTTTTTCATATTCATTCACATATTAATTTATTTTTTTAAAAAGAAACTGAGCCAAAGGTTAGCTGATAGAGTTATTTTAAATCCCTGGCATATATTTAGTACTTTTGTAGCATTTTTTTCTCTTAACATCACAGAGTACTTTATATGCATTAATAAATGAACCCGCGAACCTAATTTATGAACACTGATGTAGAGAGATATCCCCATTTTTATTAGTAAGGAAAAAGTGACCCATTTAGTTAGGTAACTTAGTGACTTGCCAAAGATCACACAGGAAGTCTGTGGTAGAATCAGAAATAGAACTCAGGCATCCAGGTTACCAGTCCTGTGCCTTAGCCAGAAGACAATCTCTTCGACACTCTGTTCTCCTCACACAGTGCTTTCTATCTTCAAAGCGCTGAGAAAACAAAGGACAGAGAAAATGACAATCTGTTCAGTGGCACAGATACTGCTTTGACAAGGTAACATTATAGTAAGGCTTCCCAGCTTCACATTTTCCATAGGTAGTTGGATTGTCTGTGTTCCTGCCTTTTACGTGCATTGTCTTTGTCTTTACAAAGACCTGTCTTTTATTTAGTGTTCACTGTCTAAACTAAACCTGTTTGTAGCCCTTTAAAGCAGCCTGTAGTCTTCAGTTCAAAGAGGACTACACACAGCAGCAGTAGTCTTCTTTGTGGTGGACAGGTTCTGTGCTATCAAAAGCAGGTATGGACAATCAATTACAACTTATCAGACTCGTTACTGATGTACAAACAAATGAATAATTGTGGCTCAGATTTCACTTATGGTATGAACAATGAAACAAGAATGCCGAACTGTGGCTCAGCACAGAAAGGAACTGGATTTCTTTTCTTTTTCTTTCCCCCCCTCGCTATTGGAAGGTTGCCTAGCTCTGTAACAAATTTTGCTGTCAGTTGTGGGAAAGTTACCAGCAGGCATTACATTAGGAACTTCCTTTACAAAGAGAAATGAGTATCGGAGCATCTGCAGAGACTAACAGTGTTGCTAACCATCGTAATGGGGAGGCAGTCAACCTTATAGTAATGAGCAGCAGTTGACCTGATGGTTGGAACACAACTGTCATGTAAATGGAAACCTGTGGGCTCTTCCTGCAGCTTCACAATATTGCCAATTTCACTCTGCCCTCAGGTGCAAATTCTCTTCCAGGAAAAAGGCCTGAATCTTACAATAAGCCTGCCTTCCAGCTGTTTTCCCAGGGGACAGTTTGTGACTTGGAATAATATTTTTAGACTATCCCTGCACAGGTAAAAACAGAAGACCAAATCCTTGAAAAATAAAAATGAGAATGATCACTTACCAGAGTGTGTCTACCAAACTTTCCTAGTCTCAATAAATTAATAACATAGACCCTTCCAGAGCTGTAAAAGTTTGAAAAGGAATGTGGTCTAGTTCGGCTGAACATAAGGATTGATAGTGAAGACATTTTGCTCCTAGCTATCCTGCTTACACCTCATATGGCATTGCATAGGTCAGTATCTCTCTATTTCAATGTTCTCATCTTTCAAGTGGATGTGGATATAATATTTACATACATTGCAGGTGTGGTGTTTAGAGCTATTAAACTAATATGTCTGTTTTTTTTTTTTTTTGTGTTCTCTGCACCTTTGTTTCTAAGCATTCACATTCTTCCTTTGCACAAAGCTAAGCAGCCATTTTGTTTTCAGAGGTGCTTCTGGTTTGCAACAAAAGAGTCACACTTTGTGCTCTTTCATAGACTTTATATTTTTTGTAGTTTTCCATAATCTAGAAATCATCTTTTGAAAAACAATACATTGTGCGCTCTGTATGTGAAATCAGAACAAGACTTGGGATACAGATGTAAAACAGCAATGGGCTAAAAACAAAGTGAAGAATCAGTAAAGAGGTTTCCTGGTTAAAAAGACACATAGGAAAGGTAAAACGGCCACTTAGGGAAATCTGGACAAAGAAGAACAATTTAAAATCTATGGATAAATGCTTTAACAATATGTTATACATATGTTATTGATAAAAGAAGGAAGAAAGGTTTCCAGCTAGTGCCCTGCCCACTGGGCCGGAGTGTAATTCCTTGTTCTGTAACAGGCTTCATGCATGACCTTGGATAAGTCCCTTATTCTCTCTGCCTCAGTTGTCCATCTGTAAAATGGGGATAATCGTTACTTCCCTAGTTAGCAGAGCATTGTGAAGATACATACACTATAGATAGATAGTGAGGTGCTCAGATACTTCAATAAAGAGAGCCATAATTACCTTGTGCTATTATGGGGGGGGTCTTTTGAAGTGTAATGAGTTAATGTTTGTAAAATATTTTGATACCTGGCTTGAAAGGCAAAAATGGAAAATATTATTATACTGAAGTTCTTTTTCCCCATAGGCTGTAGGTCACAAAGAGCCTCATCCCCTTGTGAATTTGTGCAAGAGCCAGGGACAATCGCAGTCCCTGAGGTGAGGGGTTGTCATGGTTCCTTTCCCACTCTGAACTTTAGAGTACAGATATGGGGACCTGCATGTGAACCCCTAAACTGAATTACCAGCTTAGATCTGGTTTTGCTGTCACTACTCCCAAGTACTAACTCCCTTCCCTAGGTAGCCTTGAGAGACTTCTCCACCAATTTCCTGGTGAACACCGATCCAAACCCTTGGATCTTAAAACAAGGAGAAATTAACCATTCCCCCTCCTTTCCCTCACCAGTTCCTGGTGAGTCCAGATCCAACCCCCTTGAATCTTAAAACAAGGAAAAATCAATCAGGTTCTTAAAAAGAAGGCTTTTAATTAAAGAAAGAAAGGTAAAAATCATCTCTGTAAAATCAGGATGGAAAATAACTTTACAGGGTAATCAGATTCAAAGAGCCCAGAGGAACCCCCTCTAGCCTTAAGTTCAAAGTTACAGCAAACAGAGGTAAACCCTCTAGCAAAGGGAACATTTACAAGTTTAGAAAACAAAGATAAACCTAACACACCTTCACACCTTGCCTGGCTGTTACTTACAAGTCTGAAATATGAGAGACTTGTTCAGAAGATTTGGAGAGCATAGATTGATGTCTGGTCCCTCTTAGTCCCAAGAGCAAACAACCCCCAAAACAAAGAGCACAAACAAAAGCCTTTCCCCTCCCCCCCAAGATTTGAAAGTATCTTCTCCCCTTATTGGTCCTTTGGGTCAGGTGTCAGCCAGGTTACCTGAGCTTCTTAACCCTTTACAGGTAAAAGGATTTTGGAGTCTCTGGCCAGGAGGGATTTTATACACAGGAGAGCTGTTACCCTTCCCTTTATAGTTATGACAGGGGTGCACTAGGACTGATTGCTTTGTGCCCCTTGGGAATGACACGTAGCCAGGGCCGGCTCTAGCTTTTTTGCTGCTGAAGCAAAAAAAAAAAAAAAAAACGCAGCCGCAGGGAGCGCGTGGAGGGCGGTCAAAGTGGCTTGCAGGATGGTGAAGGGTGGTGCCCGCCCGCTCCCTCCACCCATGGGCAGCCAGGCACTGCAGCCCGTTCGCAGCTGGGCAAGAGGGGCTCCCTGCTCCGGCCTTGGGGTGTATCTCCCAGCCGGGCAGGCGGAGCCCCTGGGGACTGCAGGAGGTGCTGGCTGAGCCGCTCCTTTAAAGGTGGCTCGGCCGGGCTGGGCTCAGAGCAGCGTGGGAGCGGGAGGCCAGTGCAGGCGGCGGGGAATGGCGCATCCCGGGGAGCCCGGCGGCACAGTGAGCGGCAGGGATCGCTAGTTCCTGCCCTCCCCAGGCCGGGGTCGGTGCCCCTGCAGGGCTGGGACTGGCAGAGTGTGGGGAGCCGGGCTGCAGACCGGGCTGCCAAAACAACAAAAAAAAGAACCACGGCAGGGCAGCTGGAATGTGTCGCCCCAAGATTGGCCAAAATGCTGCCCCTTACAATGTGCCGCCCCAGGCACGTGCTTTCTTGTCTGGTCCCTGGAGCCAGCCCTGCACATAGCTTCCAAAAATGGCAGGAAGAATGCAGTGCTGTGACCTCCAACCACTTATATATCAATTCCTGTAGCCCATGAGGCACACGAAGGGGTGTTACTATCACAGCATATTCAGGCCTGTCGTAAAATGCCATGATCTAGCTGTAATTGAGCATCACAACACCACTGTAAGGTAAATATTAAATAGTATTCTTATTTGACAGATGGGGAAACTGAGGCAAAGAACGGCTAAGTGACTTAACTAGAGTTAGACAGGAATTCTGAGCTGTGAAGAGAATCCAGATCTCCCAAGTCCCAGTCCTGCGCTTTAACCACAGGACCGTATTTTATCATAAAGCCTTCAAGCAATTAGCTATAATAGCCCTGTTTCAGCTTGAGTTGAAGTGACACCACTTTCCTCCTTTTGTATTTATCAAATTGACCTTCCATTTTTTTTTTAATCTCCATTATCATTACAACTATCTGGGGGATGACTTCATTACAGGGGGTATATCTAGATGCTTGCCATTATCGGAAAGTGTCTGTCATATTGTGAAAATGGTTCCTTGGGTACAATAGGTGGAAGAAATTATGAAAATGTATTTAGGAAATCAAACTTGCCTCTTAAGGGTAAAGCATAATGTCATTTTGTCTCTACATCAGGAGAATTCATTTGATTGATCAGTCTCCAAAATTTAGCCTGTTCTGTTAACTTACCATTTTAAAAAACCACAACCCAATCATGGTCATTGTTTCCTAAATATTTTAAATGTAATTGAAATTCCACAGCCTAATATCCCTAATGCCATGCTGTACCATGACTCAGAGAAAAACTCCAAAGATAGATGATTAATAAACAATGATTTTTAATGCTAGCCAATTAATACTGTTTGTGTTTTCATACAATACAAGAAAACCTCTAATTAAGGGAAATTTCCTTGAAAAAGGCTCTCTGGGGCTTCTCTGTAATGTGGACTTATCTCTCAGTCGAGGGCTGGACTTAACTTGCTTAAGGAAACCACAGTAACCCGCAGCTTGTTGTGTTTAACGACATTCACAATTTAATCTCTGGACACAATTACTCCTGTAATTTTGCAAGGCGGTTTTCTATCAAATATTCCATCAAAATTTTACAGCAGCCTGATTCATATCTGAAAATCCAATGAGTTAATGCATCCATATTTATTATTGACATGTCATCTAGATGTCTGGCACGAGCCAGCCTTCTCATGCATGGCTTCAAATCAGTGTAAGAGGCTTTTCTTCATATCAGAGATGGTTCTCGTTTGCATTTTTACTGTATAAATATAACAAATGCTATGTGAGATTATCTGGATAAACAATGACCCGGGACCAGCCGTTACCTTCAGTGATGCTGTCCACATATCAAAATAGCACATGATAGCATATGAAGTTCTTAGAACAGGAATGCTTTTCCTGTCTAACCAGCATCTGTGAAAAAGAGATTAGCCAGTAAATAAGTGGGACAATTTTTTTCTGAAGACAAAATCTAAAAGGTCCATCTAGGTTTAGTTCCTCTATCTACCACAGTGGAACACGTGAGGCATGCCCATGTTGTATAGCGATGGGGCCATTAGGAATATGTGTAATTAATAAATGTAGAACTAAACAAATATCGAGTCAGATCCTCTGCTCCTGTAAATTGGGTGTAGCTCTATTGAAGTCAGTGAAGTCAATGGAGCTATGCTGATTTCCATCCTCTGAAAATCTGTGTGTGTGTGTGTGTGTGTGTGTGTGTGTGAGAGAGAGAGAGAGAGAGAGAGAATATGAATGTGTACTATATATATATAATATAGTATATCCATTTGAAAGCTAGTGAATTTCATTTTCTGGTTTCTTCAGATCTTCAGTACAGTTTACTCCTCATTACTTTAGTAAAGCATGCTCCAAAAATGCCTACTGTAACTCAATAGATTAGATCAACCTGCACAGAAACATCAGTTGAGCAAGACACTCAGATAGTATTAAGTGATGTAGAGCCACTGAATTAGTGTAGTCATGCCAATTTACACTAATTATTGATCTAGCCCAATGTGTCTACATTTATTAATATACTTTATGCTTCTCACTGCTGCCAAGGTTTTTTTTTTTAATTAGCTGCTCCAAAAAGTCTTATTTTAGCTGTGGTTTCTATTTTAAAGATGCATTCATGACCAGTTAGTATATGGCTTTGTATGAGACATAACGGTATTTTCCTTCAATTACAATACAATGTTGTTGTGATTTCTAATGCACCACCAAGTGGGAACGGTTAGTAAATGTTTCTCCTTTTAATGGTGATCACTGTATAATAATAAACTTGGGAGAAATAGAACATTTCTGGGTAGAGCTAAATCAAACCATGGGTCTTACTTGGTTCCATTAGCAAACACATAAAATGAACTATTAGAAATGGTTATACATTATTCTTGATACATGTATCTAATCTATCTATAAAGTGACCGTATATGTCATTGTGACTACCAGGAGCCAGTTTTAACAATTTAGCTCTTCTTTGACTCATTCTTATTCATAAATGGGTTTGAGTTGGGATTGAAGCTTAATTACTTGCTAATCAGTACTTGAGCAAAGTAAACTTCCTGAAAGTGTTGGTTCAGTGCTAGGCTGAAGAGCTGGACTAACAGCAGATGCAAGACTGATGCCTTTAAAACAGTGAACTTGAATTTAGCTTAACTGGTGTGGCTATGGGGAATTAAGACATAGCGTACATCTACATAGCAATTAAACACTTTAAATTATTGCATAGACATTTGAGTGGGAGCTGGAGCTGAAGCTCTGGGAGCGCCATGAGTGGGGAATGTTCCAGAGCCCAGCCTTCAGCCCGAGTCCTAACATCTACACAGCAATTTTTAGCCCCACAGCGTGAGTCCGCATCAGCTGACGCAGGCCAGCCATGGCTATTCCATGGGTCTTCTATTCCAGTGTAGAGACTAAGATTGTAGCAGTTCTCCTTTGCAGGAAATATGCTGTGTATCAGAAATGCTGTCAGTGGGATTCTGATCCAGGATTCATGGGCGTGCACCAGAAATATAGATGTTGCTGCAGTTTTTTGAGACTTTCCAGTTTTGTTCCAGTTCCAGGTGCTTTTTAAATGTTTTGAGAATATCTGGTGAGCAGATCTAGGGTGTTAAAACTCCCACCTACCTAGCTGTTTTCCTTTGTTCAGATAAGAGCCCGGGTGCATTCTGATGGTCAAAAAAATGGGTTGATTATGGCTGTTTTAGTCAGGGAAGACTTTAGAATCCAGCTGGTCTGGCCAAAAAAATGTAATCTTCAGTTTATTTGGGGTTCTGTCAGATGAGGCATGTTAGAGAGCAAAACCTTAGTTGTTACGAGCCAGTTTGCTTTGAATAATTTAATTAGAAAACACTTATCAGCTGGGACGTTCACAGGAAAATATCAAAGTGGGGTTTCTGATTTACTCTTAAAAATGTCTAGCTACTCTTCTGTCCCTAGTACTTTTGAAATACTAACATAAACAGAGCAACAGTGGGCATTTTATTGTATTGCTAATCATTAGTTTGGAGTGAATTTCAGTGTTTGTGAAAAGTGTCCCAACTGACAGCCTTGGAAACTGAAGTGCTATACTTATTCACAGACCTGCTACAATCTGGGTAGCAGCAAACACAAGTTTTAGCCTCATTGTGCCTGGAGAAGAGACCACCACTGAAAGAGTAAATTAGTGTCCATGCCCATTCTTTCTGTGGTCTGCCTGCTGACAAATTGCCATCTGGGGGGCTTATGGTTTCATTATAGGAATGCCCATCCACTAGGAACTGTGGTGCCACCCAGCACCAACTCATTTCAAACAGGCTACCAAGTAGCCATCATGTGAAAATGTCTTTTGGTCACTATTGCCCTGGTCTGGACTTGAATTGATAGCCATAAAAGACATTTTCCCCATTACCTATACAGTAACTCCTCACTTAATGTTGTAGTTATGTTCCTGAAAAATGCGACTTTAAGTGAAACGATGTTAAGCGAATCCAATTTCCCCATAAGAATTAATGTAAATGGAGGGGGGGGGTAGGTTCCAGGGAAATTTTTTTCACCAGACAAAAAACCACACACACACACACACACACACACACACACACTCTATACGTTTTAAACAAACAATTTAATACTGTTCACAGCTATGATGATTGTGAAGCTTGGTTGAGGTGGCGAAGTAAAAGGGTTGGATATTTCCCAGGGAATGTCTTGCTGCTAAATGATGAACTAGCACTCGGCTGAGGCCTCAAGGGTTAACCCATTGTTGTTAATGTAGCCTCTCACACGCTACAAGGCAGCAGGAATGGAGGGGAGGGGAGGGTAGAAGCATAGCAGACAGAGACAGACACGCACCTTGTGTGGGGAGGGGGGAGAAAGAGAGAAATGCACACTGCCCCTTTAAGTAAGCTGACCCACTCTTAAGTGCATTGTCTTTTTAAGTGGATCAGGAAGTTGAGACAGCAGCTGCCGCCCCAAGCTCTCTCTGTCCATGTCCCCACTCTGCTCTATATGGAGAAGGAGTAAACAGGGTGTAGGAGCAGGAGGGAGGGGGACACCCTGACAGCCCCTTACCACCACCCCCTCTTCCCCTCTCCGCCCCCCCGCACAGCAAGCAGGAGGCTCAGGGTGCAGCTCCATGGCAGAGGGCAGGAGCAGCACATGGCAGTGTGGGGAGGGCAGCTGAACTGCCCGGCAATTGATAGCCTGCTGGGCAGCTGCTGCACAAGGAATTTAGGGGAGCGGGGAGCTGATGGGGGGCTGCCAGTGCACCCTGGTTACAAGCCCCCACCAGCTAGCTCCAACGGGCTGCTCTTCCTGCAAGCAGTGGACAAAGCAGGAGGCTGCCTAATGATGTTAGAAGGGCGCATTGCACAACTTTAAACGAGCATGTTCAACAACGTAACAATGAAACAACGTTAACCAGGATGACTAAGTGAGGAGTTACTGTACCTTGAAACATGCATTTCCCTGTTTTGACACTTTTTCTTCCCACTGTTTTTTTTTTTTCCCTTCCCACTAATAACTTCAACTCCAATGCTCTAGAACAGGGCAGAACTATTTGAGAACTGAGCCCGGAGACAGGGCTGAAGACACTAACAAGGTCACAGTGATAGTCCTTGTTGGACCTCTGTTATCCCAGAAGGGGTTTATTCATGCAGATTGACTGTGTGAGTTGGCCGGAGGGCTTTTGGTCCTCTAACCAAGGCTGCAGGGTTTGGTCTTAGCTATTTACTTGGTTCAAATCTAAAATTGACCCAGGTACAAATATTTTTATGCAGAGGTGTGGGAAATAAGTATCCAAATCTTTCCTTCTGCTTACAGTGAATCACCCACCTCATGAATATATAATTTGTGTTGGTGTTCAGCATGATCTTAGTGTTTAAAGGGGTTGCGCTACATTTGTTGTCAATGACTAGCGTTAAGATTTTTCAGACACTACATACAGTTTCTCAAAAGCAGGCCAAAAAAAAAAGTGTAGCTTTGGGAAATGGATGTGGGCTGACATCTCAAGAAATACCAGCCTACAATGTATTTCATTAGACCCTGACAACGGATGAATGAAATCCACAGAAGCACAGATTAAACCTATTTCTGCCTTTATAAAATGAACACATAGCATTCTGGAGCTAAAGAAAGCATAAATCTCACCAGAAATGACATCAAAAACCTGCTGAGCTTTTACAGCTGTTTGTCAAATTCCCCTGATGTGAGAGGGTATTTCTAAGCAAGACAATGCAGAATATAGTATTTTGATGTCTTCTAGAACTGCACATGCATAATCCTCATTTTATTTCTTGTCACTGGCCTAATCTGAAAAGTAAAGCAGGATCGTGTGGTGTTTAGTCATGCTTCTTAAATGTGCTTTATAGGCTGCTTTTGCTCTGTTCTGCTTAATGATATGCTGCTAACATTTTACTAAACCTTAAATACAGCTCTGAAATAAAAGGACCATTTTCATTTTCCTGTGTTTATAATGCCAATCAATTGGAGCCTTCAAGCAATTATTGACTAATTAAAGACTATCTTAGAGAAGACAGAGAAAGCATTAGGAGCTCACATGTTGAGTTAAACTCTCTCATAATATTTGCATAGCGCCATATATGGAAGAACAAATAGAAGACTCGTGAATCTTTGAGTGGGGGAATTGGAGCCCTGGCAACCTGGTAGTGCAATTCAGTTACCAAAATTGGAGTCCTTTTCCTGGTTCTCATTCCTTGTGTGTGTCATATAAAGCAGCATTGGGGAGGTGGGGGGTGTCAAGTTGAGCTGTGCAAAAAGTATGCCCAGTTTTGATATTGAACTTCCCTGCTTTCATCTCCCCATTTCCAGAGGGGTTCAAAATTTAGATCTAGAGTTTGACTAGTCCATGGTTCAGGGATACTCAGATCTAGACTAGAGCATGTGATATGATTCATTTATAATGAGAAGGGCCATGTACCAAAATCACCCAGGGACATTACGTATTCGTTCTGAGACTTGGTCCAGGTTTCACCCCCCTCCCCCAAGTTTGAACAGGTTTGAGTCCATGATCTTGATTCAGTCTCTAGTTTTGTTACAAACTGGTAGTGAAGACTGAGTTAATCAAAAGATTCTTTAAAGCTCACAAACCTTTTGGACAAACCTGTGCCATGCTTCAAACCAGCCCCAGTTGATGTGGTATTTTGCTCAAAAGTCGCACACACTGCTTGTCTTTACAAGGTTTCAAAACTGAACTCAGGAGAAATTCAGACGTTTCATCTCCGTTTCTCTTGCAAAACTCTGACATTTGACCCGTGACCTGAGCTCAAGTGATCTGGTAAACAATCATTTATATCTTAGAGTTAAGAAGATACTTGTAAAGTTAGTGCAAGTGAAACTAAAATGATAATGTTGCCGGCACAGGGGCCCGAGGACAGCAACAGTGAGGTTCGTTGCCCGGAGTGCTTCACGCCAATAAACATACGGGGTGGAGAAACAATCAAAGTTTATTTGAGATCTCAAAGTGGTGCAAGGAGACAGGCAAGTCTCAAATCGAGCACACCAGCAGAAACAGTTTCTCTCTTCTTTATACATTTTACAACTAAGCCCCCCCTCTACTCCCCCTCCCCTCTCTACCGAAGGCCTGTTCATACATTTAAGCAACTAAATCATTCTAGGGCTATAAATCTAGCTTGTTAGTAACTTCTCTCTAAACAGTTATTTGGTCCTGTTTACCCTTAGTTTATTACCCCTTCCCCAGCTAGAAACATGCCAACCTCATCATTATTGTTTGGTACCTGAAATGAGCAAGGTCGTAATTGCTAACTAGCTGTTTACACATTCCAATTCCTGTCCTTGGCTGTTAAGGTTGATCAGAGTTAAACAAGGAAGGACAGAGTTAAAACATGGAAGAACTCTGGCTCAGGCAGGCCTAGTAACCCCAACAATAATGCAAATAGGAATAAACAAAGACGCTTAAACATTTTGTTTAAAATGAGCTTTGCAGTTAGCCTGAAGGCTGGTATTTAGTTCAAGGCCTATTGGTGTGGTAATAGCACAAGGCCACATTAGGCCTACTAAAAGTTAGTGTGAGTGAGTAACCTTGGGTTAGAAGATTTAGTAATATATATCTTGTGAGAAACTGTATAGACTGCAGAGGCTTTATTTAGCCAGACTTCCTTAACCACATTGTACAGAGAACTTCCCAGCTGTGTCAGAACCCCCAAAATGGGTAGCAGGAATGAGACACGTGAACCAGAGGCCAAGACTTAACCATATATGGTCTTGGAAATACATAGGTATAAGGAAGGGGCGCATTAAAACTGACTCAAACCCAACCCTCAGCAGGATCTTGGGAAAGCAGAATGGTGACTATCTGAATGCTTAATCTCACCTTAAGGTGAACCCAGAGTCCCATGATTCATGAGTATATGTGATGTAGACTCTTCTGCTTTATTTCCTCCCCCCCCCTCCCCCCGGTCTGATGTATTGCTTACATTGATTGTAGTATAATAAAACTCAAAGTCTGTGTGTCTCAACAATCATCTTCTTAATTTAATTGCTTCATGTCACTAATAATAGGTTCATTCTTTGGTGGCTAAGTGCATTTTGCACCCAAATTAATCATAAGGCTGCAACTCAAAGCAAAAACAGAGCAGCACTAACCCTGCTGTACTGAAATCATAGAATGTAATGACAATATTAATAATAGTTTGCAGTCCTTTTGGTCCTTCCCTCTGAGGATCTCAAAGCTCTTTACAAACACTAAAAGTTAAATCCTCACAATAGCCTTGTAAAATAAGGAAGTGTATTATTATAGTATAATTAATGTAATTATTACTTGTATTATGATAGTACCTAGAGACTTAAATTGAGATTGAGAGTCCATTATGCTAGGTTCACTACAATACACCATAAGAGACACTCCCTCCTATGAAGAGTTTACAATCTAAATAGATAAAGATAGGAAACTCAGCCATAGACCAGTAAAGTGTGTTACTCAGTGAGTCTGTGGCAAAGCTGAGACTCAAACCCAGATCTCCATTTTCACATCAGAGAAACTCCAATGGCTACAATGGATCTGTTCAGGATTTACCCTTGATTAAAATGGGAAGAAGTCAGACAGTTTAATTGATTCTGGACAAGCGAAGACAGAGCGGGCCTATCGAATGTCTTAACTGTTTGTTTTAATTTTATGTTTGAGGCTAACAGTTACTGGGCTACTGTGCAGTCTTTAGTTAGGAAAGTCTTTGTTCATTGGACGCTCAAGCTCCAGTTTTGCTGTATTATTACATAGTCTATTTCTTTCTTTGTTATGCCATTGTGTGACCGCTATGTATATAAACATAGGACGTTGGTGAAAAAGCTGTTGGTAATGACCAGGTGACTCTCCCATTATGTGAACCCAAACCATTGTTTCTGATTACTTCTTTATACGAGCGTACACATCCAATTTCACATTCAAGTCCCCAATTACAAAGGTGATATCTTTTCTCGATATTTAATGAGTGTCTCTTCAAGCCATTTGTAGAACTCTTCACACAATGCACAGTCAACCTGTGGAACTCATTGCCAGGGGATATTGTGGAGGCCAAAACTATAACAGGGTTAAAAAAAATGAAATAAGTTCATGCAGGATAGATCCACCAATGGCTCTTATCCATGATGGTCAGGGATGCAACCCCATACTTAGGGGAACCCTAGTCTGACTGCCAGAAACTAGGAGTGGACGATGGAATGGCTCACTCAATAGTTGCCCATCCTGTTCATTCCCTCTGAAGCACCTGGCATTGGCCACTGTCACAAGACAGGGTACAGTAGAACCTCAGAGTTATGAACACCAGAATTATGAACTGACCAATGAACCACACACCTCATTTGGAACTGGAAGTATGCAATCAAGCAGCAGCAGAGATCCCCTCCCCGCAAAAGGCAAATACAGTACTGTGTTAAACATAAACTACTAAAAAAAGGGAATGTTTAAAAAAAAAAGAAAAAAAAGAAAAATTTGACAAGGTAAGGAAACTGTTTCTGTGCTTGCTTCATTTAAATTAAGATGGTTAAAAGCAGCATTTTTCTTCTGCCTAGTAAAGTTTCAAAGCTGTATTAAGTCAATGTTCAATTGTAAACTTTTGAAAGAACAACCAAAATATTTTGTTCAGAGTTACGAACAACCTCCATTCCTGAGGTGTTCGTAACTCTGAGGTTCTACTGTAGTGGGTTAGATGGACCATTGATTTGACCCAGTACGCACTTTTTTTTGTTTCTTATCAATCACATCACTATCCGCTGTAGGAGCTGTCAAAGTTAGACTCAGGACTCACAGTTTGTCAGACCACTCTGTTTTATTAGCACAGCGCTCTGCTAATACATTCAGATGAGGTGAGCACCATCCAAGACCCACACTACCTTATTTTATACAGATAAAAAGGGCGCGAACTTAACAAGAGGACAAAGAAAGCAGAACTGACAAGTTTACCCGAGGCTAGACATACATATTCAATTTTTTTTACTAACTTTTACAGATCTCCGGCTGATGTTCCACCATTAGCTTAAGCGGACTCATTGTTTATGCCTTAATGTTCCTTTTCCTGACACCTGTATTTCAGCATTCCTTATTTCTGCTTAAAGGTACATACTGCATTTCTTTAATCCATTCTATTTTTACAATATAATTCATTCTACTTTCACAGAGCTTAAACCTGACGATGGACATATCAACTGGCTTTGCTGAAAGGCAAATAGTTATGGTTCCATTGCTGATTGGGTTATATCCAAACACGCATTTTGATGTTTTCTTGGATAAGATAAATAAGACCCCCCTCATATTTTCTCATTTACTTGGATCATGAGTAGCACACTGCATGTCCATCCATGACCCTTATCATTCCATCACAGCTCTGAGATTCCACATATTTCTCTCCTACACATTTCCAATTCTTTGGTCACAATGGCACACTTCCTTTCTTATATACTCTTCACATTCCACGTTCCTACTCTAATGATTTGTTTATGAAGGTTCAAGTCATTCTTTTCCTTGGTACAAATATGTACTGTACTTCCCATAAGATTTGGTATAGCACCATCATAACTTCAATCAACACTCTTAATGGCTAGAACCTCCTTTCCAGTGTAATTTGTCATGATTTCCATCCAGAATATGTTTGAGACATTTGTCACAGGTAAAAGAGGAGAACAGCCTGAATGAACTTTGGAATAACATGAAAATTGAACTATCATGCTTAAACTTCAAAAGCACACATTGTGAAAGGTCTGCGTGGGACTGCACCATGGTTAGCCAAGAAAGTGTTTGAACTGGCAAAAAAAAGATGCAAAATGCCTTGGAGATGGAAGAATATAGTACACTGAACTGAGCAGACAGACTCAAAGGCAGACAAGAGAGGCAAGAGTGAACGCATCGGGACATAAGGAGAGGAATTTGAGAATTATAAAGAGTCGAGAGTCCTAATACAAAACATATGTTCACAGTGGTCTGGCCTCTTACAAAAAGTTTTCCCCATGATCAAGCATAATAAAAAATCATGATGGCAGAGTTCTCACTCAAGGTGACAATATCAAATAGTAATAGAGAAATTGATACCGAAATCTATATGCCTCATCAGAGCCACTTACAATACTGGACAATAGAAAGGTGAATATAGTATGGAATTGAAGCCATCAATCTTGTGAGAGGAAGTGGTGTGAACTATTGTGAAAATGGAGCCTAGGAAAGCACCAGGAGCAGATAACATACTGGCAGAACTGCTGAAAGTGATTGGTGACTGTGTGGTATAGATCACATGTGGAAAATTTGTAGTGATGGATGGATGACTAGAAATTGGCCAGATGACTGGATAAAAGGAATCTTTCTGTCTTTATCAAAGAAAGGAAACACGAGTGTAGTACCAATCATATTATCTCCCTGATATTGCACACAAGCAAAGTTCTGCTCTGTGTAATCCAGGATCTCATGCAGCGAATATTTAGAAGCAGAACTACCACCACAGCAAACTGGTTTCAGAGAGGGGGGAGGTGTGATGGTTCTTGGGGTACTCAGGACTGAGAGTCATCTTATTACCCCCCCTGCCTCCAGCATGAGGGAGACTTATTTATGCTTGTGAGTATCAACTCCCTGATGCCATCTGCCTATTTAGACATGTAATCACTCGTCTCTGGGCTATGCCAGCCCTTATTTTGCTTTGCAAGCTAACAATTTGTGTACCCCAGTCCCTGGTTCTCTTCAAAGCATTTCCCTGTAGTGTCTAGCCCCTTCTCCACTGAACACTCACAAAAATACCGGGTCTGTAGTCCCAAGGAAACCATTTTGAAGCACTTGACACATGAAAGGAATGATGTCAGGTCTTTGTAACGGGATGACCGGTGAGGAGGTGGATAAATGGTGAGCAGCAAATATCTGGGAGGTTATCTGATGAATATTCAAAGTTAGCAATGGATCAAGAAGGCTTCTAAAATTCTTTTGTGATGTCACCTATACTCAGTCATGAATAAATGTTTTTTACTTAAGTGGGAAGAGAATCAAACCCTTTCCAGTGCCTTAACCGTTAGATCATCCTATTGTTAATAAATTAAGTGAACATTTTTCTTCCCTAATCCTTACTACCAATTAGTTAATCCTGGTGTCTTAACCAAAGTACTTATCACTTAATTTCATTCATTCTGGTGGACCCAATATTTCTCCAATAATTCAGTTGGGCAGGTTGAGTCTGATTCTTCATTCTGATACAATCAGAATCAGGCCAGTTATTTTTCACTTCTTATCAGCAAAAACACTAACCCAGGAACCTATCCTTGCAACAAAGCCCGTTGCCAATTCTGTCCACATATCTATTCAGGGGACACCATCATAGGACCTAATCGCATTAGCCACGCCATCAGGGGCTCATTCTCTTGCACATCTATCAAGGTGTGATATATGCCATCATGTGCCAGTAATGCCCCTCTGCCATGTACATTGGCCAAACCAGACAGTCTCTATGCAAAAGAATAAATAGACACAAATCGGACATCAAGAATTATAACATTCAAAAACCAATCGAAGAACACTTCAACCTCCCTGGTCACTCAATTACAGAGCTCAAAGTCTCAATACTCCAACACAAAAAACTTCAAAAACAGACTCCCAATGAGAAACTGCAGAATTGGAATTAATTTGCAAACAGGACACCATTAAATTAAGCTTGAATAAAGACTGGGAGTGGATGAGTCATTACACAAAGTAAAAACTATTTCCCCATGCTAATTTTTCCCCCTACTGTTACTCACACCTGCTTGTCAACTGTTGGAAATGGGCCATCCTGATTATAACTACAAAAGTTTTTTTTCTCCTGTTGAGAATATCCCACCTTCATTGATTACTCTTGTTACAGTTGGTATGGCAACACCCATTTTTTCATGTTCTCCATGTATATATATCTTCCTACTGTATTTTCCACTGCATGCATCCAATGAAGTGGATTTTAGCCCATGAAAGCTTATGCTCAAATACATTTGTTAGTCTCTAAGGTGCCACAAGTACTCCTCGTTCTTTTTGCTGATACAGACTAACACGGCTACCACTCTGAAACCAGTCTTCCCTATAACTGCATTCCAGTGGTGGGTGAATTGATCCTAGCATACCTACAATGAGCCTGATGCATTTACACAGGTTTTACATCAGTGTCACTCTACTGACTGCAGAACAGCTACTCCCAATTTACATCCATATAATTTTAATCAAACCTGAAATCTGCAGAGCAGAATTCTTTCTGATGGAAGGTAGTATGAGTTGTTGTTGTTGTTCTGATAAATCAGAGAAACCATTTTATATAAGGAGTCATTTACAAGTTGTTCTCTGATCAGATGTTTTTTCCCTGTTACAACAAAATGAATATCTTCCTACCCTTCTCAGATACTCTTGACAGGCTCATAAGAGCAAACAAGCTTCTAGTTTTATAGTTGCCAGCATTTGGATGTAAAAATCAGCTTTGGGATCTAAGCTGTTGCTCTCAAGAGATGTATTTCTTTACAGAGCTACCGGCTTTATTCCTAAAGAGTTTTTGTGCAGCTGCATGTCTGTTTTTTATTAAGAACTATAGTTATGCAGAAACTAACATCAGGATACATGTCTCTCAGGAGGACACTAGAGTCACTGTCTATTACTATTACATCTGGAACTGTATGTTTTCTTATTGACACCTGTGCTGGTTACTCTTTTTATTGTTGCTGGTGCATTGTGCTGTTTATTATATGTTGTAATAAGTAGAGGATACCCAGTTGTCTAGGCCAGTCATCTCTGAAAGTTATTTACCATAATCCTCAAAATACATTATGTGACAAGATGGTCAATATAGCATGGTGGGTCCTGTGCTTTTCTTGGGGGGGGGGGGGGGCTAAAATACCACCCCTTACTCCTGCTCTTGAGGCACCGAGGGCCCCACTAGTGGCCCAGGAAGGTGGTAAAGGAGGGAAGCAGGGGAGGGGTCTGGGTTTGCTCCTCACTGAGACCCAGCCCCTCTCAATCCCTGCAGGTTCTTACCCTCTTCCCCCTTGGGTGGGGTACCTTCAGTTCTTAAATGCTGGGGGAGGGAATGTCCCTCCCCTGCTGGGGCAGGGTCTCCCTTACTCCAGTTTTCTGTTCCTACAAGTCTCACAGCACACCTCCACACTCCACTCCTCTCTCCTTCCCCCTGACTGCTTGAAGCAGGGGGTTTTATTAGATTTCTAACAGGGCCTTAATTGATTACAGGTGCTCCAATTAACCTGTAGCAACCCTCCCTAGTCTACAGGGAACCACACCTTAATTAACCTAGGGTTTATATACTTCCCTTCTACCACTTCCCACTGCTCCCTGGTCCTCCTGTATCACAATTACTGGACTTTTGTTTCACCTACTGAAAAGCCAGCATGTGCACGCGCGCGCCCACACACACTCACTCCCTCCCTCCCCTCTTCTACTTCTTCATTATCCATTCCAAGACCTAACTCAGCCCCGGCACAATGCTTTCTGGTTGACAGACATATTAGAGCAGTGGTTTTCAAACTTTTTGTATTGGTGACTCCTTTCACACAGCAGGCCTCTGAGTGTGTCCTCTCCCCTTATAAATTTAAAATGGGAGGGGGAGTTATGATCCCCATGTAACCACCTTGTAACCCCTTGAGGGGTCATGGCTCCCAGTTTGAAAACCTCTGCATTAGAGCCTAATGAGAAAACATACATTTTATGGGAAGTTTCACTATTTTTTGTTTATTAGCTGGCAGTATGGGTTTGTTTTTTGTATTTTTTACAATAGAGCATAGGTGGCGAATATGTGACCTGGGATAGAAAAGTCTCCAACTATCTATTTCTTTGCACCTTGTATAATCATCCATACGTTTGCAAAGTGAAGGGGAAGTTGGGTATAAAAATTCTTCACTCTGCAGGTGTACATGACCATACAAGGTGCAAGACAGTGGAGAATCAGGCCCATCCTGATGGTTCAAACTTCACAGAAACCAGCAACCCAATTGGCAATAACTGGCGACCTTCTTGGCATCTTCACTAGACAGGACTGTACCTGAATGGGCCTGGAAACTGAACTACCCCTTGTGGTAAATGCATTTGGCTAGATTGTAGCTCGGACTAGAGAATGCATGCAAGTGGGTAAGAGAAAGTGTATGCATATGTGTGTCGCTTGGACTTTAGGCTCAGATATGTGGTCATAAATAAGGCTACTTACTCACCTACCTACCTCCCTTGTGCAGACGAGTAGGGAATAGATGGAGTCTTGGCTCCAAACTCCCCCTACTCAGTGGCCAGAGTAGCTTTATCCATCTTCCTTGGGAGTCTTTTCCAGTAATTGTTTTTGCCTTTAAGAACTTCTCTGATCTCAGGTATTGAACTCTTAGTTCCAGGCCATTGTTCTTTGTTCTTCTTTCTTAAGATATATTACCTTAAAGATCACATATAATCTGTGATCATGGCACCCCTGGAGCTGTCATTGTCTTTCATATATTCTGAATTTTGGTAATCCTCACCCCTGAATGATCCAATACTTTAGAAAAAGACATATTGTACATGTCTTCACTAGCCACGCTAAGCAGCGCTTTAATGTGGCTGTGTAGTCACGGCACTATAAAAAACTCACCTCCATGAGGGGAGTGGCTATTAGTGCTGGGAGCGCGGCTCCCAATGCTGGTGCACTGTTGACACTGCTACTTCGCAGCGCTGAAACTTGCAGCGCTCAGGGGGGTGTATTTTCACATCCCTGAGCGAGAAAGTTGCAGTGCTGTAAAGTGCCAGTATAGACAAGGCCTTAGAGAGAATAAACCATAATTCTCTCTCCTGCAGAATCAGTGTGTTTATGGAGGAGAAGAAACTGCAAAATGTAAGTAATAGCCACTTCATGGGCTATTAGTGGAGATTGAACCTGGGACCTCTAGGTGAATGTCTCTTAACCTTTCCAGACTGTTGTACCCCTTTCAGGAATCTGATTTGTCTTGCGTACCCCCAAGTTTCACCTCACTTAATAACGACTTGCTTACAAAATCAGATATAAAAACACAAAAGTGTCACAGCACACTATTGCTGAAAAATTGCTTACTTTCTGATTTTTACTACATGATTATAAAATGAAGCAATTGAAATATAAATATTGTACTTACATGTCAGTGGATAGTATATAGAGCACTATACGCAAGTCATTGTTTGAAATTTTAGTTTGTACTGACTTCACTAGTACTTTTTATGTAGCCTGTTGTCAAACTAGTTGATGTACCCCCTGGAAGACCTCTGTGTACTCCCAGGAGTACACATACCCCTAGTTGAGAACCACTCCTCTAGATCTTAATACAAGAGCTTCTACTGTCTGAACTGAAAGACCCACCTCTCTTATCCAAGACGGTAGTAGACTCCACAATAGCTATGTGGCCTAGCCACCACTAGATGGGGACAGTACAACTCCAAGTAGGCATATGTTAGACCAGTGTTTTTCAAACCCTGGGTCGCGACCAGTATGCACTGGGTCGCCTTGCTCTGGTCAGCACTGCTGACCAGGACATGAAAAGTCCCGTCAGCAGTGCTGCCCAGCTAAGGCTGGCTAGTGCCTGCCTGTTCCGACACCGCGCTGTGCCCCGGAAGCAGCCAGCAGTGGGTCTGGCTTCTAGGCAGGGGAGCCACCGGGCTCCGCATGCTGCCCCCGCCCCGAGCCCTAGCTCTGTACTCCCATTGGCCAGAAACCAGTCAATGGGAGCTGGGGAGTGGTGGCGGTGCCTGCGGGTGACAGTCACGTGAAGCTACTTGCGTGCACCTCTGCCTAGGAGCCGGACCTGTTGCTGGCTGCTTCCGGGGCACAGTGTGGCCCGTGGTGCCAGGACAGGCGGGTAGCCTGCCTCTGCACCCCAGCTGCACCGCTGACCGGAAGCCGCCGGAGATAAGTCCACGCTCCTGCTCCAGCCCTGAGCCTCCCCAAACCTGGAACCCCCTCCTGCAACCCAAACCCCTTATCTACGTCCTCACCCTTGCACCCCAACCCTCTGCCCCATCCCTGAGTCCCTCCCACACCTCAAACCCCTCATCCCCAGCTCCGTTGGGTCATGGGCATCAACAATTTTCTTCACTAGGTCTCCAGATAAATGTGAAAACCACTGCCTTAGACAACTAATGTAAGCTATCTTTCACAGAGAAACCTTATTGCCCGTGTGCTAGTCTAGTGTAAAGTGCAAGTGTTTGGAGCTAGGGCCCTGATTCTGTAATCACATGTACCGCTTTTGGGCCAGATCCCCCACTGGTGTAAATCAGCATAGATTGCTTGAAATCAATGGAGCCATGTTAATTTACGCCAGCTGAAGAACTGGCTCAGTGAGTTTAGTTGGACTAATTAAATATATAATATGATCGTGTGTGTTTCCAGGATCAGGACCTTGGAACTGGTCTTGTGACATGCTGAACACCCTCAACCTCTATTAAAGTTAGTTCAGGGTAATCAGGACTTTGTAATTGGTGGTGGTATTTTGGTCCATGACTAAGAGCTGTAGTCATGGATTGGACCATTTGTACTTGGTGCAGTACAAACAGAATAAAAAGACCTTACAGTCTAAGGCAAGAAAAAAAAAAAAAGATGGTTAGAGAGACAGAGATAAGGAGTACAATGAAACTATGAGACAACATTGGTCAGCATGAGAAGCTGTGGTAAGAGGTAGTCAGCATCTCAGAATCAGATCTAGAATATTTGTATAGGAAAATATGTAAATGTTGTAGCCTTTGGCTAACACGCAGGACATTTCAATTTGAGTGAAATTTTGAATTAATTGAAGTCAGTGGCTATACTTCTGTTGCCCTTCAGTAGAGCCTGATTTAATATTATATTGGTCCTGCACTTGGAGGTAGGTGTGTAGTTCCCACATTTTTCATAACCTCTTTACAAAGAAACATTCATTCTTTCTTAAATGTATTTTGATTTATATATAAATATACAAAATCTTTGAGTTATCTCCGGAGTGGTGAAACTAAACAGAACTACAGTGCTAGAACGTTGAAGAGAAACCAGAGCTTAATATTGGGGCTTAAAATGAAATCTTGATAAAGCAATTTCAAAGTGCCATGCAAATAGGTATAATAGTTCTGAGGTTAGACAATGAAGCTTAAATGCCTTTTAATGTTCTTTAACTAGCCTCTACTTATTACTGAAGATCCTGTTTGAAAATACCTTTTGTTGTCTAACTATTTTTGAACCAAGCTACAATGTCATGCAGCATTCAACAATTACATTGTTTTCTTGTTGTAGTGTAAGATCTTTATCAGCTTTCATGGCACTCTGATGAGAGCCTAATAAAAGCACGCATGGCCACTCATTCAGGAACCAGATTTACAGACTTGTATGGGGTTTTTTGTTACTGTTGTTTTGAAGGTGTTTGGGCAGCTGTAACTCACGTCTGCTTTGCTGGTCAAAGATCATCTTGATAAAATACTCTTTTTTTTTTTTTTTTTAATTCTTTTTTGCCAGAGAATCAGAGCTAAATACAATTCCATCTACTAACATCAATTTGCAGTAGATCTCCACGAAACAGCCTATGAAATTGTGAGCAAATGAGGTTTCATCTTGCTATTAACAAGGTTGCATTGCCAAGCTTGTCACCAGCGTAGCTGACCCTTTTGCTCTAGGAGGTCTGTTGTATTGTCTGTTCCAGCTGGTGCTATTGGCTGTTAATCAGAAGTGTTTATACTTTTTCATTCTCACTTAATTTCTGCTCTCCGTGCTCGACTTTGTATTCAGAACTGGTTCATTACAAAGTATATTGTTGCAACCCTGTCTTGACATTTCGCCATCAGCTGGCAGTGATTGGTCAATATTACTTCTGCTACTCTTCACAACGCAGAAAATATACGATCACACCAATTAGGATGTTTACTCAATCTTTTCTCTGCAGTCTTTCTTCTAGCTGGCAAACCTGGCCAAAGATTTTAAAACAGAGAAAATAAGAAAAAAAGCTGGACCCGCTGAAATAACAGTCATGGCAACAGCATTGAAAGCTTTTGTGAAGTGTAAAACTATAACGTGACCAAATTCTGCTCTGTTACACCATTGTATGTTGTATATTCAGTTACATTTTTCCCCTTACTTACACCATTTACTACCCATTTGAATGGAGCTGCATGTGATTTAAGTAAAAGGATAGAATTTGGCCCATTGATTTGGAATTACTGCAGATCTACAATGATGTAGCTCAGAGCCAAATTTGAGCTACTTAACTATAAAACAGGATCTTTCCCTGCTATTCAATATAATGTTTTTTTTAAGGATATAGGTGCAGACTGAAGTCAATGGCAGTATGCTGAATTACAGCTGATGACAATATATCTAGCTAATTAAATTGACATGTCTGATTTTTAATAAAGCTAGTTAAAATTTGGAAAACAATTTCATGAAAAAAGCGGTCTCAATTTTGCAGAATTCAAAAGAGACCCATCTTTCATTTTGTACTAATACTTTTTGTGACTTTTCTTTTAATAGACGTTTCCTCTAAATTTTTATATTGAAATCATCATTAAAATGTAGTTTGTGGCAACTGAAAATTGTAAAATCATTTTAATAAACATATTTCAATAAGTTACCAATAAAAATAACATTTAGGAAAAAAACTGATAGTTTTTGGTAATTTTTTTCCCACACTTTTTTTCGAAAATGGTTTTCTTTACCCTTCCCCCCCCCCCTCAAAAAAAAGGGTGAAATTTCAACCCACTACTCAAAAATAGTAACTGGAAAGATCCTGTAAGACAGCGTGTCACTGTCTTTCATTTTTGCCTTAAAATTTCAGCACACTGACTTTTATTGACTAGTAACAGTGCAAGATAGAGGGCCAGGTTTACTGTTTGACTGCAGTTGTACCCACTTATGCTGATGGTATTTCACCCATAAATTTTGTTTAAGACGTACATTGGTACCAGTGTAGAAAAGGGACATTGCCTGGGGTTAAGCCCACTTTTGTGATCCCAATGGAATGCTTTTCCATTGTTCGGGGCAAGGGGGAAAATATATATATAGTCCCGCCGGCGGAACAAAACAAAACAAAACCAGGAGTGCAAAATATCGGGACGTGGGACAAACGCCTAAAAATCGGGTCAGTCCCGATTTTATCGGGATGTCTGGTCACCCTACTTTAACTTGTCTGCTATGCCGACCTAATAAATCTACCTTGGTGAGAGGCATAGCGCATAAGTCAATGTAGTTAGGGTGACGCAGTGTCAGTGTAAACATTGCGTCGCTTACGTCAACAAAGCCTCACTGTGACCACTCTGATCACCGTTTTGGACTCCACTGCCTGTAAGCCAAGTACACTGCTATATGCTCCTCCCCTTTTAAAGCCCCAGGAATTTTGAAGTTCCATTTCCTGTTTGCTCAGCGTGGAGTGCTAACATAGCAGTTGACATGCTGGATCCATGCAGCAAACATGCTCCTGCATGGAGTTCACTTGAGGTGGTGGCTCTCCTGAGTCTGGGGGGAGAGAAGACTATGCAGTCACAGTTCCAATTCAGCCATAGGAACTTAGACATCTATGGCTGATCGCTTGGGGCATGGTGGAGAAGGGTTAGGACAGGTACACACAGAAGTGCTGCATGAAAATCAAGTAGCTGTGGCAGGCATACTAGAAGGCAAGGGAGGCAAACAGTCATTGTGGAGCAGAGCTGCATGCCATCCTTGGCGGTGACCCCACCTTGATCACCAAGCACCCTGTGGATACTTCGGGGGAGCTGGAATCACAAGGCACCACAGTAAAACCTCAGAATGAGGTGCTGGATGAAGAGGAGGAGGAGTATGGGGGACAGGCGACCAGGGGATTCAGTGGCATGGCGAGCCAGGATCTGTTTTTGACTCCCGAGCAGTAAAGCCACTGCCCGCAGTCCAGTACTGGTGAGCCTGGTGCAGCAGAGGGTGACAATCAATGACAAAATGCAGAGAGATAGCGAGGACAGGAGAAATGGGCAGCAAGAGATGACACTGTTGCTCAGGGAGCAAACAGACATGCTGCAGTCCCTAATTGAACTTCTGTGCTCACCTCCCCCTGCATCCCATAGAGAACTACACTGCAGGACCTCCCTTCACTCCCCTCACCCCCACAATCCACATTTCTTCTGGGGCCACCGTAGTATGCCAACCATTCCGCCCTGCAGGACACCGCACACAATGATAGCTGCACGTACCCCTAGCTGTGACAGACTAGGTTGGTGTATATGTTTGTGAATTTCCTGTTCCTTCCCCTTTAAAGATACTTTTACCTGTATGTAAGTTTATTTCAGCTTGAAGTAGGTATGTTTGCAAGGGTGTGGAATAAAAGTCTGTCTTGGGAAACCGATATTAATAAAGATGAATTCAAACATATGGTGGCTGTGGCCACCATTCAAAGATAACCGCAATAATTGTTTTTGCATTGTTATATTAGCACACGCATCACTCATTACAAGGTTCATAGCACAGTGCAAAAAAACAAAAACCAAGCATAACACACTTCAGCAACTCGCATTACTGTGGCTCACTATCAAAATGCTCCTTCAAAGCCTTCCTGAGCTGAATAGCTCCTCATTGAACTCTTCTTATAACCCTGGTATCTGGCTGCTCAAAATCAGCAGACAGCCAATCCGCCCCTGCAGAAACATCTCCCCCTTTGCTTCACAGATATTATGAAGTGCACAGCAGGCATCAATGCCATAGGGGCATTTTCTTTACTGAGGTCTAATCTCATGAGCACACCGTGCCAGCAGCTCTTCAAAGGCCAAAGGCACATTCAACAATCATTCTGCACCTGCTGAGCCTGTTGTTAAAGCATTCCTTAGTGCTGTTGGTGGCCGGTATATGGCTTCATGAGCCACGAGAATAAGGGGTAAGCAGAGTCTCCCAGGATCACTACTGGCATTTCAACATCCACAATGGTAATCCTCTGATCTGGAAAGAAATTTCCTGCTTGCAGGTTTCTGTACAGGCCTGTGTTCCTAAAGATGTGTGTGTCATGCACTTTCCTTGATCAGCCAGTGTTGAGGTCAGTGAAATAACCATGGTGAGCCACCAGAGCTTGCAACGCTATAGAAAACATCAGAACGGCCATACTGGGTCAGACCAAAGGTCCTTCTAGCCCAGTATCCTGTCTTCTGACAGTGGCCAGTGCCAGGTGCCCCAAAGGGAATGAGCAGAACAAGGAATCATCAAGTGATTCATCCCCTGTCGTCCATTCCCAGATTCTGGCAAACAGAGGCTAGGGACACCATCCCTGCCAATCCTGGCTAATAGCCATTGATGGACCTATCCTCCCTGAACTTATTTAGTTCTTCTTTTTTTTAACCCTGTTATAGTCTTGGCCTTCACAACATCCTCTGGCAAGGAGTTCCACAGGTTGACTGTGCATTGTGTGAAAAATGCTTCCTTTTGTTTGTTTTTAAACCTGCTGTCTATTAATTTCATTTGGTGACTCCTAGCTCTTGTGTTATGAGGAGTAAATAATACTTCCTTATTTACTTTCTCCACACCAGTCATGATTTTATAGACCTCTATCATATTCCCCCCTTAGTCATATCTTTTCCAAGCTGAAAAGTCCCAGTCTTATTAATCTCTTCTCATATGGCAGCTGTTCCCCTAATCATTATTTGTTGCCTTTTTCTGAACCTTTTCCATTCCAATATATCTTTTTTTGAGATGTTTGTTGGCCAGTCACCCAGTTTCGTGAAATCCTTTTGTAGCTCTTCGCAATCTGCTTGGGACTTAACTATCGTGAGTAGTTTTGTATCACCTGCAAATTTTGCCACCTCACTGTTTACCCTTTTCCAGATCATTTATGAATATGTTGAATAGGACTGGTCCCATTACAGACCCCTGGGGGACACCACTATTTATCTCTCTCCATTTTGAAAACTAACCATTTATACCTACCCTTTGTTTCCTATCTTTTAACCAGTTACCAATCCATGAGAGGAGGATCTTCCCTCTTATCCCATGACTGCTTACTTTGCTTAAGAGCCTTTGGTGAGGGACCTAGTCAAAGGCTTTCTGAAAATCTAAGTACACTAGTTCTTCAAATTCTTTTTTGGCCTTCCTAAATATATTTTTACACTTCATTTGCCAGAGTTTTTGCTCCTTTCTATTTTCCTCTTTAGGATTTAACTTCCACTTTCTTAAAGGATACCTTTTTGTCTCTCACTGCTTCTTTTACTTTGTTGTTCAGCCACATCTGCACTTTTTTGGTTCTCTTACTATGTTTTTTAATTTGGGGGTATACATTTAAGTTGAGCCTCTGTTATGATGTCTTTAAAAAGTTTCCATGCAGCTTGCAGGGATTTCACTTTTGGTCATGTACCTTTTAATTTCTGTTTCTCTAACTTCCTCATTTTTGTCTAGTCCCTGTTTCTGAAATTAAGGTCTATGGTGTTGGGCTGCTGTGGTGTTTTCCACGCCACAGGGATATTAAATTTAAAAGTAGCCCTTTCCATTGATGTACTCTGTTGCAAGGTGATCTACTGCCAAAATAGGGATATGTGTGCCCTCTGTCGACCCACTGCAGTTCAGGAACCCCATAGCTGCAAAACCATCTACTGTTTCTTGCACATTGCCCAGAGTCACAGTCCTTCGTAACAGGACGCAATTAATGGCCCTGCACACTTGCATCACAGCAACCCACACGGTGGATTTACCAACTCCAAATTGATTCCTGACTGATTGGTAGCAGTCTGGCATTGCAAGCTTCCACACAGCGATCACCACTTCCTTGTCCATCATGCATGCAGCTCTCCTATTGTTGTCGCTGTGCTGGAGGGCTGGGGAGAGCTCCTCCAGGAATGTGGCCTTGCGCAGCTGAAAGTTCTGCAGCTCCTACTCATCATCCCATACCTCCATAATGATGTGATCCACCAGTCCGTGCTTGTTCTTGGGCCCAGAACCAGTGGTCCACTGTGTGCAACTACTCATGAATGCCAACACCAATCTTGAATTGTTTGTTTCCATGGCACATCCACCAAGGCATCATCAGACTCTCAGCTCAGGAAATACTGCAGGATCAGGTGCCTTGTGTTCGTAACGCCCAGCGCAATACCAAAGAGCAGTACAAGGATCCATGCGTCTCACAGAGATGGCAAATGCACAGATTAATGGGGTTTTTGAAAGGGGGATCGAGAAAACTGCACCATAGGACGCTGAACTCATGTCCCCAGCCACTCCTGCGGGATTCGTTTGTGCCTATGAGGCATTGCAAATCTTTCTCAAAAAAACCCTGTGCTAGTTGGTGGCAAGTTGCACAGTGTGGTAGCTACCTATGGTGCACTGTTCTGTGTGTTGATACAAACTCTGCTATTGTGGATGCACACTGGTGACACAAGGAGTGTAGTGTGGACATGCAGCTGCAATTTAGTTACTATGGTGCCTATACATCAACGTTATTTAAGTCAACTTAATTTTGTAGTGTAGACAAGCCGTTAGCCTCCTTGCAAATTGAGTGCCACCCAGATCATTCTCTACCTAGATCCTTAACATAGTCAGTCTGGCTACTCAGTTTGTGTGTCACGGGTGATCCACTATCATGACACCAAAGCTTTTGGCCACCATGTTATCACTGGCCTTGTAGCAGCATTTGTTGGTAAGCATGTTTCATAATCCATTGGTCTTCCAGCCCAATAATATATCTACCGAGATATTTGCCGAAACTGAACCAGTGCTGATGAAGGTAATTACTGGGTTTGGCTACAAATATCCTCATTTGTTATCTTGTCCTGCCACTTAATATGGAATAACTGTTAAAGATGACTAAATTCCAGAACACCAATTCACTACTCTTCAGCTTTCCTCAGTGCCCATGTATCATGGCCATACAGTAGCATTGGTATAACAATAGTTCTATAGAGCCACAGCTTTGTAGCAAACTTGATGTCACAACGTCCTCACAGAGGCTTCTGAAGGGCCCAAAACATGGCAGCAGCTGCTGCTATACAAGTGTCCACATCTATCCACCAAACTCCAGCACTGCCCCAAGTATCTGAGCAGGTGGCAACTGTCATTGTCCCATCTGGACAGGTTAATACTGAGCTAGAGGCTGCTTGATGGTAATGGACATAGATTTAGTTTTATCTGGATTCATAACCTGACCATGCACACTGCTTTTTACCCAACCAGGTCAGCCATCAGCTGCAGCAGTTCACCAAACTGAGCCAATACGACAATGCCAGCAGCGTATTCGAGATCTTGAAGCAGAATAGTGAATTACATATGGATTAAAAAACAGTTAAAAATCATGAGAACTACAGTGCTATATCTTGATATGGCATCGGAAAGACAGGAACATCTGTGTGCACAAAACCTCTCTTTGAATTGAACAACACTGCAAAGATACAAAATAAAGCAGCTAAACCTTCTTGCATGAAGCAGAGTAATTTTTTCTATGTAAGATTTCTACAACAAGCTTGTCTCATTCTTCATGTTTACCCATCAGGTTATGAATATCTTCTCTGGAATGAAAAGCTTGTTTTCTGTTGAATTTTTAATTCAGCCACTGTTTGTAGCTAAGCTAAACTGAAGCCTAACCTGTCACTGCTCAAGAGGGAAATATAGTGGTGGTTAAAGCTCTGTTTGTATGATCAAATGCAGCTGACCAGGTTGATGGAAACCCTCTTCCCCACAAAATAATGAGTTTAATTTATTTGATAAAAAAATCAGTTTCAGAATTTAAGCTGCTTAGTACATCATCTCAGATTGTCACTGAGGTGAAACTAGTATTAATGACAGATTTGTAAAAGCAATGGTAGATTTCATCTTAAATTTACGACACTAATTTAATGTGGAACAACTGAAACTAGGAGAAAAACAGCAATTATAACTAATACGCTATTGTACTCCATTAGTTAGGCTCTTACATCTGCTGCTATGCAGCTACTAAGATGAACCTGCTACTTGTTCCGGTATTGCCGCTGTGAGCAGTGTAAAAAATGGTACTGTATAATAAATGTAGAACACAAGTAAATTGCAGGTAATCATAACGCAAACTCAATAGAGAATGGATAAAATGCCATACCGCAAATTCAAAATTGTCTGGAGCCAGCAGCCTGAAGTGATGTATTGGCATTTCTGCAATATACACTTTCTTCATAATTCCTATACTTGTTACTAAATGCCATCTGACTGTACTTTGTCAGATTCTAGTTTGTAGCCTCACTGCAACTTTTTCATCATTGTGTCTGGACTTGATTTTGAATGTCATACAGTGAGTATTACATAAGCAAAGACATAATTGATTAAGGATAATGGGAGTAGTTAAATTTGGATCCAGCAGTCCATCCTGCTTCTGAAATCCAATCAATACATTCGGTCAGGTCTTCTCTGTGGTATTGCTATAGGTTGCTGGCTGGGGTCAGGGTTACTGTCTTGTAGCAATTAAAGAAAGGCAAGCTATCTGGGAGTCATACAGCAGAGTTTGTCACAGTTTTTAATACTGGAAAAATAAATGAGTCATGTTTCAAGGAAATTAATTAAAATGCCCTCTGAAATGTGTTTTATATTGATTATTATGAGTCTCCTCAGCAGCTTTTATCTGTGTTGCATGGTTTTCAGGCACAATGTTAAAAAGCCCCAAGTGGTTTATATCTATTTTAAGTAATAGCAAAGCTGTCTGGCAGTTGTTTCACTTACAGAAGTCCAGAGCAAAGAGAGGAGTGTGTGCGTCCGTGACTGGGAACGGAAGTGGAGAGATAAGTGATATTCAATTTATCTCCTTTAAAATCATATTTTTCCTGCTTTCATGTCAACCACATTCTCCCCATCCCTGCCAAAAGAAAACAATATATGGTCTCCTTTGACAGGACACTAATTCAGCCACCACTATTTCTTTTCACATAATTTTCCCCACCACTGGGGAATTTGTTGTCTTGTTTCTTTATCAATTCAGCTATGTTTATATAGGTGTCATAAGTTCTCTTTACAGTAGCTTGTTTTCTGTAGCCTTTTTTCCAAGCCTGCTTAATGCTGTTGACAGTGTGAGTGTTACCTGCTCTTGAAACATTTAATTATGGCAATGCACAGCGCACACATTGTATTCAGGTCATTTGCATGTTTCAAATCCTTCTAGCTAAACAGATTTCAAATACTGAACTGGCCAATTTCCATCATTTCAGAAATATAGTTTGACACACTGAGCCAAATTTTCTCCTCCTTTCTTTGGAATCCCTTAAGAAAAGTGCCAGATTGACAGCCCTTGGAAACTTTACTCCTCTGTTTATTCACCGACTGGGTACAGGATGGACAGCAGCAATGTAAGCCTCTCCATGCTGTTCCTCCAGTGATCCTCTGAACTGGTCAGAAGAGATCACCTTTAGTAAGGAGATGGCATTTCAGTTTTTATGATTATTCAGTCCTTGGCCCCTTTTCTATTGCCACCAATGAAAACATTAATTGTGGTGGTGCTTCTCAGGATGTCCATTAAGACAAATGAGTGAATTTAGGTCACTACTGCACTGGGGTGGATTTGAACCAGCAACCTAGATCTGCATGTCTGAATATCCCTTTGGACATATTCTCAAAGTAGAGCACAAATGGTGTACACTTCAATAGAATGCTTCACCTGTCGCAATTCTGCATGTACACTAATGAATGCCAGTTACCATATGCAGGTGGCTATTTTATATGAATAAATGTGGAATTTTGCAGTCACTGTGAGGGCGCACACATTTTTACCTGTGTATTGTTAAGTTTGCCTCTCAAAAGTTGGTCCAGTGTGTTTTGTTTTAGTTTATCATTTGTTAAACACTGACAAAGTATTCAAAGCAAAAGCTTATAGTGCTTTTCATCAACAGGCTCAAAGGGCTTTACAGAGGAGGTGAGTATCAGTATCTCTGTTTCTCAGATTGGGAAACTGAGGCATAAAGAGGTGAAATAACTTGCCCAAGGTCACACCGTAGAGAGAGGCAGGAATAGAACGCACATCTCCTGAGTCCTGGTCCAGTGCTCTCTCCCTTAGGCTAACCCACATAACATGAATGATAACCCCTGCCCAAAAGAGTTTCTAATTCCTGAGGTTATAGGAACTACCCGGGGCAAGAATATGGAGGGTGTTTAATGGTGTCCACTGTGTTGTAGCCTTATCAGTCCATGATGAAATATTATCAAATAGTCACAACCAAACTGCATCCAAAAAAATATGGGCCTCATCCAGAGAGTTGCTGAGCGTCTGAACCCCCTTTGAAATTAATCAACATTCAGCATCTCGCCCTAATCCTGTAGGTGGCTGAGCAGCCTCGGCTCCCACTGGAGACACCTTGCAGGGTTAGGCCTTCAGGCTGGGGCTAGGCGCCCAACCCCCCCAGGTGCCTAACTCCTTTTAGGCCGCTTTTGCAAATCGCAGCCTTAGGAAACAAAGTCAATTTTGTAATACATGCCCCATTCTCTTGTTTGCTTGTTCGCTTACTGTCTGGCAAAATTCAGCAATTTGCAATGGGACTTGGTCCTTGATGCAAATAAGTGAGTTTCTACTAAACAGAAATATTTTGTAGGCATGAGTTTTTAATATAACATTAAGCCCATAAATCAAACAGATTACATATAAAACATAACTATATAGTTAATTCTAAAATATCTCATATACGTGAAATCTGTTTGATTTATGGGCTTCATATTTTTCCTAATCTTTTACTATTGTAGGCAACTATCTAATACTCCTAACGTAAAGCTCGTGTCACCTGAGTATCTCAAAGCAATTTACAAACATTATGGGGCCATTTGTGCAACTTTTCCTCACATTAAGCACCTATTCATCTGAGCAGTCAAACTACAAACCAGTGGGTGCCTAACTCCCTTAGGTTCAATGGAAAATCCCAGGATAAAAGACTTGAGAGCAACTGAATTTACCTGAAGTTCCTGAAAGGAATTACTGATTTTATGCTGAAACTGTTTATCAGGACTTGGCAGAAAACATAAAATTGGCCAGAAAAAGAGAGAGGTATAAGGGCAAAGAATTCAAAGCTCAACATTACCAGTCAGATACAAAGTTGGACTCTGATTTTATTTTCACTGGTGTAAACTCCATATTCTCCATTACAGACCATTTGTTTTTAATAATGTTGGGAAGACTCTTTTTAAACATTTTCAGAACAAAACAGTATTCCCTTTGGGGAGCTTCAGCTAAGTTAAGAGACTTTTATTCTTTTAATCTTCCAAGGAACTCAAGGCAACTGGGATCCTGTCTTAGTGTTCTAAAGTGCCTGATCCTGTGCGATCCTGACCAGTTTGTGGAAGGTTCTGAGTGGCTTCCTTTCCAGTTGACTTAACTGGGAGTTGAGGACACTGAGCACCTGGCAGAAGGGCTCAGTATCTTGAAGGATAGTCCTTTAAAAGTTACATCTTCCTATCCAAACAGCAGGGTGGATTTCAGATAAGCAGCTCCAGTGAAGGATTATTTTGGCTGCAGTGAAGAAATGTTGATCAGCAGGATGCATCTATGCTCCAAATAAGCATTTTATGCTGCCTATGCACCATTTCCATGTTGGAATGACTGTGGATTTACACCTGAATCTGGCCCATAAGTTACTAGACTGTTTCATTTGGTAGAGTTTCATATGAAAGTTGGGCTGATTCTGAACTCATGTTGTTTTTACACCAGTATAGTATGAGATCAGAGTTGGGTCACATTTGGCATGTGTTTTTGCTTGTCGTTCTGGGTCATAAGAAGTGCTATCCTCCCCCCATTCTGAGTTTTGTTTGAATTTTAGGTTCTGGTGGCCCCATAACCACTGTCTTTTCCTAAGTGTTTCAGATTGGAGAGCACATGGGTTCCTCACTGAGTCTGGCAAGTGTTCCACACAAAACCAGAAACCAGCTCAGGTTCCCTTGAAGTGAACTGAGGTTCAGTGAAAGGGTTACAGCTTCAGTAAACCTGCCCCAAGACTTGGCTCTGAAATTAACAGAGACTGGTCTGGGGTTTCATTATGACAATTTGGCATGGCTCCAGATTGTGGTTAGCCTTCGTATGGAGGACGGTGGGAGGAAGGCAGCTGAACAAGAGGCCCTCAACCAGTGTGTACTTAGTTTGCTCAGTTACTTGGCTTTCCTTGCTATTTCAAGGTTGGTAGATGGAAGTGAGCCACTGTCAGCATTGTTGGAAAATTAACCTGTGCTGTAATAAAACAGAGACTGGCTTATGCCATCCAACTTCTTACTTAAAGTAATCTGAGGATGCTTGGCTAGAATACATTTTCTGCTGGTATTTTATTAAGTACAAAATGATATGTTTTAGAGTATTTTGCATATAATTTCCAAAGAGACGGCGAGGGCAGTTGGAGGGCAACACTCAGCAGGTGAAGAAGTATTCACACAATACTGAATTATCAGTCTGATGCAGCACAGCGTTGTAGCTTTCCAGCGACTGTTGGCAAAACGATTGTGCTGCTATGAATAAGGGGCTAAGGCAGGGCAGATGAGATGTGCCCATACAACTTGACTTTCTAAAACCATAGCTCTTTACAAAACATAGTTCCAAGTAATGTTGCTAAACTACTGTTGAAGTAATTTTTATTGAGTTGGTTAAAGGCTACTTTGCTTAGGTGAGAATGATGCACTATTGCATCATTGATGCTTCTGTAGCAAATGACTGGAGGATAGCTAATGTGACACAAATTTTTAAAAAGGGCTCCAGAGGTGACCCCGGCAATTACAGGCCAGTAAGCCTGATTTCAGTATCAGGCAAACTGGTTGAAACTATAGGAAAGAACAAAATTGTCAGACACATAGATGAACGTAATTTGTTCGGGAATAGTCAACATGTTTTTTGTAAAGGGAAATCATGCCTCACCAATCTACTAGGATTCTTTGAGGGGGTCAACAAGCATGCGGACAAAGGAGATCCAGTGGATATAGTGTATTTAGATTTTCAGAGAGCCTTTGACAAGGTCCCTCAACAAAGGTTCTTAAGCAAAGTAAGCAGTCATGGGAAGGTGCTCTCATGGATTGGTAATTGGTTAAAAGATGGGAAACAAAGGGTAGGAATAAATGGTCAGTTTTCAGAATGGAGAGAGGTAAACAGTGGTGTCCCCCTGGGGTCTGTACTGGGCCCAGTCCTATTCAACATATGCATTCGTGATCTGGAAACGTTTTTTGCCCAAAGCAAAAACAATTTTGGCCACCCCCTCCCCCGTTTTTTAATTACCCCGGCCCCGGCTCAACTCCACCCCTTCCCCAAATCCCCAGCCCTGCCTCCTCCCCCCCCAGGCTCTCAAGCCTGGGAGGGAGGGAGGAAGGGGGAGAAGTGGCGCCCGCGCCGCGGCCACTCGGGATCTCCCCCTCCCTCCCAGGCTCTCAAACCTGGGAGGGAGGGGGAGACTCTGAGTGGCCGCGGCGCGGGCGCTGCGGGAGGCCCCGAACGGCCGCGGCGCGCGAAACAGCGTGCCGCTGCTCCCCCCTCCCAGGTTCTCCCAGGGAGGGAGGGCGAGTAGCGGCGCGCGAATCAGCTGTTTCGCGAGCTAGGGCGGCAGGGGCACATTTTTAGGGGCGGCATTCTGGCGCCGGCCATGCCGCCCCTAAAAATGTGCCGCCCCAAGCACCAGCTTGTTTTGCTGGTGCCTAGAACCGGCCCTGTCTGGAAAAAGGGATAAACAGTGAGGTGGCAAAATTTGCAGATGTTAAGTCCCAGGCAGACACAAAGAGCTACAAAAGGATCTCTCAAAACTGGGTGACTGGGCAACTGAATTTCATCTGAAATTCAATGTCGATAAATGCAAAGTAATGCACATTGGAAAACATAATCCCAACTACACATATAAAATGATGGGGTCTAAATTTGCTGTTACCACTCAAGAAAGAGATCTTAGGAGTCACTGTGGATAGTTCTTTGAAAACTTCCACTCAATGTGCAGCAGTAGTCAAAAAAGTGAACAGAATGTTGGGAATGATTAAGAAAGGGATAGATAATAAGACAGAAAATATCATAGTGCTTCTATATAAATCCATGGTATGTCCACATTGGGAATACTGTGTGCAGATGTGGTCATCACATCTCAAAAAACATATATTGGACTTGGAAAAGGTTCAGAAAAGGGCAACAAAAATGATTAGGGGGTATGGAACGGCTGCCGTATGAGGAGAAATTAATGAGACTGGGACTTTTCAGCTTGGAAAAGAGACAACCGAGGGAGGATATGATAGAAAACCTGTATCGGGGAGGATCCAGGACTAAAATGATAGAGAGATTAAATTATCCACTACATGACTATTCACTAAAGTTCAAGCTAATGAGGGTAATTGAGAATGAAGCAAGCACTGGGAAATTTAAGGGCCCAATCCAGTGATCACTGGAGTTAGAAAACTTCAGTTTCCATTCCTACCAGATTCTTAGATTTTAAACATGGTTGTTGTAATGGATTTGGAGTTGCTCTGTAATTGTACACTTCTACCTCGATATAACGCGACCCAATATAACACGAATTCAGATATAATGCGGTAAAGCAGTGCTCTGGGGGGGCAGGGCTGCGTACTCCGGTGGATCAAAGCAAGTTCGATATAACGCGGTTTCACCTATAACGCGGTAAGATTTTTTGGCTCCCGAGGACAGCGTTCTATCGAGGTAGAGGTGCATTAATATTGTGTGTTGGTGTTTGATATTTACTGTGGGAATATATTGGTTGTCAGGATAAACAAGGAGGAAGGGAAAAGATTGGCTGAAGATAATCCGCAAACATCAAGAGTTGTTCAGGGATAATGCCAGATCTGTTCACTTTGATGATTTTACTGTTGACTCCAGCCAACCTACAAAACTGCTTTTGACAAGAGGAGCCAAAGCCTGGGAATGTAGAAGAACAAAAGAATATAGCAACTTGAAAAGGGACTCTCTCTCAAGAGGCAGCTAGTTGTTCAGGGGAACGAGACTGAAAAATAGACACCAACTGGGGCATCTGAAGAAGTTAGACCGCTCTAGGTTGCCATCAGGGATAGTAAGCCACTAGGTATAATAGTATTAATGTAGACGGTTGTTTTTAATATCCTTTTTTTCTCAAAAAGCTTTGTTTCCCTATTAAAATAAATAGTACTTTCATTTTAAGAAGGCAGTCTGGTCACTGCACACCACTGGTCACAGGCTCCCAAACAGGTGCTCAAGCCCAATTGATAATCAGCTGAACATTAGCTCCCATGTGACTAAAAGGGCTAATGCAAACCTTGGATGCATAAACATGGGAATCTTGAGTCGAGAGGTTATTTTACCTCTATATCTGGCACTGGTGCAACCATTGCTGGAATATTGTGTCCAGCTCTCATGCCCCCAATGCAAGAAGGATGTTCATAAATTGAAGAGGGTTTACAGAAGAGCCACCAGAATGATTAAAGGATTTAAAAATGTGCCTTTATAGCAATAAACTCAAGGAGCTCAACCTATTTATCTTAACAAAGAGAGGTTTAAGGTGACTTGATTACAGTCTAAAATTACCTACTTGGGGAACAAATATTTGATAATGGGCTCTTCAATCTAGCAGAGAAACATAACCCAATGGCTGGAAGCTGAAGCTAGATAAATAGGGAAATACATTTTTAACAGTGAGGGTAATTAACCATTGGAACAATGTACCAAGATTGGTGGAGGATTCTCCATCACTAGCAATTTTTAAATTAAGATGAGGGAAGGTCAGATGGCCGATGTTCTACATGTGGTCAGACTAGATGATCACAATGATTCCTCTGGCCTTGGAATCTATTAATTACATCTGATAGATTAAGGATGGATAATGCACAGGTTGCTGAAGCCCAGGGCCTATCTAAGAGTGGGAGAATTACAAAATTCTACCCCAAGATAGGTAAAGGCATATGACCAGACACCTGAAGAGAGAGACTCAAAGCCCAGAAAGGGGACAGAGATGCAGCTAACCCTGTAACCATGACAAGTTGTATTAATAACAGTTATTTTAATATTACTTACAAAAGCTATATTAAAAGAAGAATGCTTGTTGCAGAGTTAAGCACTCAAAAGTTCAGAAATGTCAGATGTAGAGTTGCCCGTGCAAGCAACATTCTGTTCCTTTGTGCATCTAGTCTCTGCACTGAATGATGCAAGGGTCTTGTGGAAAAATAGTGAATGATTATACTGTATAATTACAGGCTGAATCATAATGCACATGCAGTTCTCAGGCATTCCCAGTACAGCAGGTACTGTTGCTGCCACTTTCCCAGCAGCACAGGCCCAGCCTTAGTATGCGAATGTTCATTTATTTTGGCTGCCTGCCAAAATGTGCACCACCCAAGTGAAAGCAGGGAATTGGCAATTTTTAGCAGTTTATATCCCAGCCAAACCTGAGGTGGAATTGTATGGGACAAAGACAAGGCACTTCTCTATCCATAGGGCTTTCTCCTTGGTGAAATTCAAACATCTGCTGCAAACAATAAAGGTGTTAGATCTTTTCAAAAATAGTCACAAGAATCTTTACTATGGGAAATAATTAGGCAATGCAAATAGAGGGGCCACTACCAGTCCTCCCTATTGTAACCTAAGATCTAAGCTGCTTGAGTAATTTGTGAATTTTAGCTTTTTTAATTATTATTTTTATATCTTATTATTTGACCAACTCTATTCAAGATAGAATGGACTGCTGCCAGTTTAATAAATTCTTCATTCCGGTCTCATTTGTTCCTTCCTTTCGAGACCCTTGACGCATCCCTTCTTTCTTGTGCTTAAAATAACAGTAACTTTGTTCTTCATCAGGAAAAACTGTAACAGCTGTAGGAATGGTTTGTGTCTTTTATAGGATACATTTTTTAAGAAATCTAAAGTATTTACACTTGAAAAATGAACAATGACAAGATCAAAAATTTTCCGGTTCCTTGGAAGGGGAGAGGAAAAAATACAACACAGTGTCTATCATAGAACAAAGATAAATTCAAACTGAACCTCATGGTTATTCTTCTGGGCAAGGAAATATGGATGCCTTAGCAATTATATTCCCCACCTCTACCAACTGTCTGTTTTTACTGTATAAATGGTAGCCTTTTACTGTGATCTGTCTTCCAGAGTGATATAAATATAATTACTTTAATCATTAATTACTAGCTGATGTCTTGTCTTTCTAATGAGACGTTAGAAAATTGTATAGGTGGAATTGTTCAGATTTGTGGCAGATGTAAATTTCATCTTAAAACAAGGAGGCTAGGCCATGAGATGGTTAAAAATATACTAATTATAACAACATATATCTATATCTATATAGCAGTGATACCTAGAGCAGTACGTATGTTACACATTGTGCATACCCCTGGCCGGGGCAGAGCTGGCCCCATGGCAGTGGCAAGGAACAGCAGCACTGGCTGCCCCACTGCTCACTCAGGTGTGGCCCTGTGGCCCTTCATCATCACCGAGGGTGGCAGAGCTAAAAGTGAACGAGTAGCATTGTGATCTGGTATATGGGGATGGCTTCACCATTCAGGTCATGATGGAGGGGCCACAGGGCCTAATCTGAGTGACTGCAAACCCTTGCAATGTCATTCAAGTTTGGCCCCGTCCTCCCCGCAGCATGAGAGGCCAAATTAGAGATGCCCTGTGACTCCTGTTCACAGGTTGCAATGCTATTCACTAAGTTTTGGTCCCGATGACTTCCTGTCATGATAGAGGTCCATAGGGCCAAACCTGAGGGGCCAGCACGGTTCCTTTTTGTGGCTGCATTGGGACAGCTCATGCCCCAGGGCTTCCCCCTGGGGACCTGCCCAGTCTCACCTCTCTTTCAGCAACCAGTGTTCCCTCTGCTCAGCTTCAGGACCTGCAACAAGTATTGGCACTGTGGTAAGCACCATGGGAGGTGGGATGATGGAGAGCCCTATGGAGGGTGGACATGAGAGGGTTTTACCAAAGGCCCACTGATGGGATTCGGTGGGTGGCTCAATTTTATTTCCTTGTTCCCGATAGGAATTTTGTTGGAGAAGACCAGCACCCCTGGAGCTATTATGCATTGTGCAACCCATGAGAAAAATTTGGGGTGGCATCCCTGATATAGCACTTTGTTATTGGCATATCACAAATACATGAAAGATGCAGCTTTGTGGTGTTGAGGAAAGTGTTACCTATTTAGTACTGCCATGGACTGTGAAACTTATTTTGTGGATAATATCCCATCTCATCACTCTTTATAAAGTGACTGTGCCAGAGATCTCCACCTGCATGACAACAGCTTTCATGGAAATGTAAGGTAGCCCAAACATCTTTGAAACATCAAGTAGCAGTCTCAAGGCTGGGCGGGGAGAACCTAGTATATATTTGGTGTGAACACTTTGCATTGTAAGGGGACTATCCCAGTCTCCTGGTAGCCTTCAGTTCTTTGGAAGGTCTTAATAAGGTAAATCAGTCCTTCACCTCCGCTTCACTCATTTAGTTTCAAGCCTTTATGGTCAAAGTAGCTGTACATTGGGAGCAGATTTTTGGGCCAGGAAATTCACTTGGAAAACAGACCTTAACCCCAATTCATCTATTTCTACCCTAGGCACTGGCTCTGGTCTATTTTAGCCTTGTAGACAAGCATTGAGCCGTGCCTTCTAGACTAGTGTAGAGCCGTACCATTTTCAGTAGTAAAAGAAGGAAACAAGAATGTCAGCAAGGGAGTATAGGAATAAAAGTTTGAGCTAATGTGGAAGGTTGCATAACCTAAGGAAATATGATGCTGAACCTAGAGTCCAGAGACCTGGAACCTGATCCAATGCCCATTGAAATCAAAGGAAAGATTCCAATTGACTTCAGAGGGTGCTGGATCCTATGCCAGGATCAGCGGCTGACTCGTGCATGACCTTAGACCAGTCATTTCCTCTCTGTGCCTCTGCATCCCCTCCCACCTTTTGTCTGTTTGCTGTATACAGATTGTTTTGTTCAACGTCTTCATTAATGATGTGGATGATGGGATGGATTTCACCCTCAGCAAGTTCGCGGATTACACTAAGCTGGGGGGAAGGTAGGTACACTGGAGGGTAAGGTTAGGGTCCAGAGTGAGCTAGACACAGGGCCGGCTGCAGACACCAGCGGAGGAAGCACATGCTAAGGGGCGGCATTCTGTCCATTCTTGGGGCAGCAGTTTTTTTTTTTTTTTTTTTTTTTTTTTTTTTGCTTGAGGTGGCAAAAATGGTAGAGCTGGCCCTGCCTAAACAATTAGAGGATTGGGCCATAAGAAATCTGATGAGGTTCAACAAGGACAAGTGCAGAGTCCTGCACTTAGGACGGAAGAATCCCATGCACCGCTACAGGCTGGGGACTGACTGGCTAAGCGGCAGCTCTGCATAAAAGGACCTGGGGATTATAGTGAACAAGAAGCTGGATATGAATCCACAGTGTGCCCTTGTTGCCAAGAAAGCTAATGGCATATTGGGATGCATTAGTAGGAACATTGCCAGCAGATTGAAGGAAGTGATTATTCCCCTCTATTCGGCACTGGTGAGACCACATCTGGAGTATTGCGTCCAGTTTTGGGCCCTCCCTTTCCCCCACTACCAAAAGGATGTGGGCAAATTGGAGAGAGTCCAGCAGAGGGCAACAAAAATGATTAGGGGGCTACTGCACAAGACTTATGAAGAGAGGCTGAGGGAACTGGGTTTGTTTAGTCTGCAGACAGGGCCGGCTCTAGCTTCTTTGCTGCCCCAAGCAGCAAAAAAAAGCGCTGCCCCCCGAGCCCCCCCAGCCGAGAGCCGCGCCCCCCCCGCCGAGCGCTGCCGGAACCCCCCCCTGCCGCCCCCCCGCCGCCGAGCGCCGCGCGCCGGAGCCAGACCCCCCCTGCGCCGAGCGCCGCTGCCGGACCCCCCCTCCACCGCTGAGCCCCGCGCTGCCGGAGCTCGCCCCCGCCCCCCGCCGAGTGCTGTCGGAGCCCCCCCCCGCGCTGCCCCCCCGCCGAGCGCCGCGCACCGGAGCCCCTGGACCCCCCCCCCGCCGAGCGCCGCGCACCGGAGCCCCTGGACCCCCCCCACCGAGCCCCACCGTGCGCCGGAGCCCGCCCCCAGTGCCGAGCGCCGCCGGAACCGCCTCCCCGAGCGCCAAGCCCCGCGCTGCCCCCCACCTGCCGAGCACTGCGTCGCCGGAGCCCGCCCCGCCCCCCGCCGAGCGCCTCCGGAATCCCCCTCCAGAGCGCCGCCCCCCCGCCGAACGCCGCTGGAACCCACCCCCCCGTACAGCGCCGCCCCCCCGCCGAGCGCCGCCGTGCCGCCGGAGCGCCCCCCGCCCACGGAATGCCGCGCCGCGCTGCGCTCCCCCCGCTGCCCCTTACCAGGTGCCGCCCCAAGCACGTGCTTGGGTGCCTGGTGCCTGGAGCCGGCCCTGTCTGCAGAAGAGAAGAGTGAGGGGGGATTTGATAGCAAACTACCTGAAGGTAGTTGAAAGCTGTATACCCCAAATTAAGAAACACAGTAAAAGAACTAAAAAAGAACCATCGTGGCTTAACAGCCATGTAAAAGAAGCAGTGAGAGATAAAAAGACTTCCTTTAAAAAGTGGAAGTCAAATCCTAGTGAGGCAAATAGAAAGGAGCATAAACGCTGCCAAATTAAGTGCAAGAATGTAATAAGAAAAGCCAAAGAGGAGTTTGAAGAACGGCTAGCCAAAAATTCCAAAGGTAATAACAAAATGTTTTTTAAATACATCAGAAGCAGGAAGCCTGCTAAACAACCAGTGGGGCCCCTTGATGATCGAGATACAAAAGGAGTGCTTAAAGATGATAAAGTCATTGCGGAGAAACTAAATGGATTCGTTGCTTCAGTCTTCACGGCTGAGGATGTTAGGGAGATTCCCAAACCTGAGCTGGCTTTTGTAGGTGACAAATCTGAGGAACTGTCATGGATTGAAGTGTCATGAGAGGAGGTTTTAGAATTAATTGATAAACTTAACATTAACAAGTCACCGGAACCAGATGGCTTTCACCCAAGAGTTCTGAAAGAACTCAAATGTGAAATTGCGGAACAGTTAACTAAGGTTTGTAACCTGTCCTTTAAATTGGCTTCTGTACCCAATGACTGGAAATGTAACGCCAATATTTAAAAAGGGCTCTAGAGGTGATCCCGGCAATTACAGACCGGTAAGTCTAATGTCTGTACCAGGCAAATTAGTCGAAACAATAGTTAAGAATAAAATTGTCAGACACATAGAAAAACATAAACTGTTGAGCAATAGTCAACATGGTTTCTGTAAAGGGAAATCGTGTCTTACTAATCTATTAGAATTCTTTTGAAGGAGCCAACAAACATGTGGACAAGGGGGATCCAGTGGACATAATGTACTTAGATTTCCAGAAAGCCTTTGACAAGGTCCCTCACCAAAGGCTCTTATGTAAATTAAGCTGCCATGGGACAAAAGGGAAGGTCCTTTCATGGATTGAGAACTGGTTAAAAGACAGGGAACAAAGGGTAGGAATTAATAGTAAATTCTCAGAATGGAGAGGGGTAACTAGTGGTGTTCCCCAAGGGTCAGTGCTTGGACCGATCCTATTCAACTTATTCATAAATGATCTGGAGAAAGGGGTAAACAGTGGGGTGGCAAAGTTTGCAGATGATACTAAACTGCTAAAGATAGTTAATTCATAGATTCATAGATTCATAGATTCTAGGACTGGAAGGGACCTCGAGAGGTCATCGATTCCAGTCCCCTGCCCGCATGGCAGGACCAAATACTGCCTAGACCATCCCTAATAGACATTTATCTAACCTACTCTTAAATATCTCCAGAGACGGAGATTCCACAACCTCCCTAGGCAATTTGTTCCAGTGTTTAACCACCCTGACAGTTAGGAACTTTTTCCTAATGTCCAATCTAGACCTCCCTTGCTGCAGTTTAAACCCATTGTTTCTGGTTCTATCCTTAGAGGCTAAGGTGAACAAGTTCTCTCCCTCCTCCTTATGACACCCTTTTATATACCTGAAAACTGCTATCATGTCCCCTCTCAGTCTTCTCTTTTCCAAACTAAACAAACCCAATTCTTTCAGCCTTCCTTCATAGGTCATGTTCTCAAGACCTTTAATCATTCTTGTTGCTCTTCTTTGGACCCTTTCCAGTTTCTCCACATCTTTTTTAAAATGCGGCGCCCAGAACTGGACACAATACTCCAGCTGAGGCCTAACCAGAGCAGAGTAGAGCGGAAGAATGACTTCTCGTGTCTTGCTCACAACACACCTGTTAATGCATCCCAGAATCATGTTTGCTTTTTTTGCAACAGCATCACACTGTTGACTCATATTTAGCTTGTGGTCCACTATAACCCCTAGATCCCTTTCTGCCGTACTCCTTCCTAGACAGTCTTTTCCCATTCTGTATGTGTGAAATTGATTTTTCCTTCCTAAGTGGAGCACTTTGCATTTGTCTTTGTTAAACTTCATCCTGTTTAACTCAGACCATTTCTCCAATTTGTCCAGATCATTTTGAATTATGACCCTGTCCTCCAAAGCAGTTGCAATCCCTCCCAGTTTGATATCATCCGCAAACTTAATAAGCGTACTTTCTATGCCAATATCTAAGTCGTTGATGAAGATATTGAACAGAGCCGGTCCCAAAACAGACCCCTGCGGTACCCCACTCGTTACGCCTTTCCAGCAGGATTGGGAACCATTAATAACAACTCTCTGAGTACGATTATCCAGCCAGTTATGCACCCACCTTATAGTAGCCCCATCTAATTTGTATTTGCCTAGTTTATCGATAAGAATATCATGCGAGACCGTATCAAATGCCTTACTAAAGTCTAGGTATACCACATCCACCGCTTCACCCTTATCCACAAGGCTCGTTATCCTATCAAAGAAAGCTATCAGATTGGTTTGACATGATTTGTTCTTCACAAATCCATGCTGGCTATTCCCTATCACCTTACCACCTTCCAAGTGTTGGCAGATGATTTCCTTAATTACTTGCTCCATTATCTTCCCTGGCACAGAAGTTAAACTAACTGGTCTGTAGTTACCTGGGTTGTTTTTAGTTCCCTTTTTATAGATGGGCACTATATTTGCCCTTTTCCAGTCTTCTGGAATCTCTCCCGTCTCCCATGAAAGACCAAAGCAGACTGTGAAGAACTTCAAAAAGATCTCACAAAACTAATTGATTGGGCAACAAAATGGCAAATGAAATTTAATGTGGATAAATGTAAAGTAATGCACATTGGAAAAAATACCCCAACTATACATACAATATGATGGGGATTAATTTAGCTACAACAAGTCAGGAAAAAGATCTTGGAGTCATCGTGGATAGTTCTCTGAAAATGTCCACGCAGTGTGCAGAGGCAGTCAAACAAGCAAACAGGATGTTAAGAATCATTAAAAAGGGAATAGAGAATAAGCCTGAGAATATATTATTGCCTTATATAAATCGATGGTACGCCCTCATCTCGAATACTGCATACAGATGTGGTCTCCTCATCTCAAAAAAGATATACTGGTACTAGAAAAGGTTCGGAAAAGGGCAACTAAAATGATTAGGGGTTTGGAACGGGTCCCATATGAGGAGAGATTAAAGAGGCTAGGACTCTTCAGCTTGGAAAAGAGGAGACTAAGGGGGGATATGATAGAGGTATATAAAAGGGAAGGGGAGGAATAGCTCAGTGGTTTGAGCATTGGTCTACTAAACCCAGGGTTGTGAGTTAAAACCTTGAAGGGGCCACTTAGGGATCTGGGGCAAATATCAGTACTTGATCCTGCCTACTGAAGGCAGTGGGCTGGACTTGATGACCTTTCAAGGTCCCTTCCAGCTCTAGGAGATAGGCTATCTCCATTAATTCAAATTCAAATAATTAAAAATCATGATGTGGAGAAAGTGGATAAGGAAAAGTTATTTACTTATTCCCATAATACAAGAACTAGGGGTCATCAAATTAAATTAATAGGCAGCGTGTTTAAAACAAATACAAGGAAGAAGTTCTTCATGCAGCACACAGTCAACTTGTGGAACTCCTTACCTGAGGAGGTTGTGAAGGCTAGGACTATAACAGAGTTTAAAAGAGAACTGGATAAATTAATGGTGGTTAAGTCCATTAATGGCTATTAGCCAGGGTGGGAATGGTGTCCCTAGCCTCTGTCTGTCAGATGGTGGAGATGGATGGCAGGAGAGAGATCACTTGATCATTGCCTGTTAGGTTCACTCTCTCTGGGGCACCTGGTATTGGTCACTGTCGGTAGACAGGATATTGGGCTAGATGGACCTTTGGTCTGACCTGGACCCGGTACAGCCTTTCTTATGTTCTTATAGGGGTTCCAAAGAGAATGGAGCTAGGCTGTAGTCAGTGGTGGCAGGTGACAGAACAAGGAGCAATGGTCTCCAATTGCAGTGGGGGAGGTCTAGGTGGGATATTAGGAAACACTATTTCACTAAGAGGGTGGTGAAGCACGGGAATGGGTTACCTAGGGAGGTGGTGGAATCTCCATCCTTAGAGATTTTTAAGGCCTGGCGTGACAAAGCCTTGGCTGGGATGATTTAGTTGGGAATTGGTCCTGCTTTGAATAGTGGGTTGGACTAGATGACATCCTGAGGTTGCTTCCGACCCTGATATTCTATGATTCTGTAATTCTATGACTGTCAGCTGTTCATGGTAGAGAATCTCTCTTCCTATGTATTTTTACAGTGCCTAGCACAGTGAGGCACTGATTCAGTCAGAGCTTCTAGGTATTACTGCCCTGTGGCATTAACAATTCTATATGAAGGAGAAATCTGACATCACTGTTACTCTAGGCTTTTAAAGGTGTATTCTTATTTGGAGTCATGAAACATTTTCTATGTAGCTGGAGGATTACAGTGCTGCAAGCAACCTACATTCTAGGAGGGATTTATTGAAGGCCTGTGGCCTTTAGATGGAAAATTCTGAATGTGGTAGTTTCCAGACACTGTTTCTTCACTCTCTCTCCTTAGAGGTTGTTTCACCTCTTCAGGGAGGTTTGAGTGACATTTCCAAATCCTCTACAATCACTGGAGTTGTAAAATAAGATTTCTCAAGAACACAAAGTCAAAATTCTGGTAAAAGAAAAGAATGCTTAAGGTATCTAGCTATTCATAGATCGAGGTCCTCTTTTCGGTTAATTACAGGAAAATAAACAATCCTTGCTTCCTAGCTTGTCCTCTAATCATTGATCCTTTTGCTCTGCTGCATACCTGGGATATGGCCTGTAGCCTCAGGTGTCTCTTGCTGTCCTCCTCCTCCCTTCTCCTCTGCACCTTGGGATCCCAGTAGCATGTGACCATTTTTTATATGGAAGGTGAGATGAAGTGCATCAGCATACTAGGTCAACATCAGCCTCTCAATAATGGAACATCTGATGACATGCGCTATCTGGGGGGAATGGAATTGCCTCTGTGATATGGCTATTGTCTTCAGTACCTACTAGCAGCAACACTATTTAGTTCTGAGGGTATTTCCTCGAATCTCCTCTCTAAAATGGTGGCATTTCAGATACCACTTTAGTCAACCTAAATAGCCGAGGTGATTGGATCCTGGTGTGCAAGTCATTTGTCCCTGGCTGCAGGTGTAAAACTGTATCTAGCTAATTCGACCTTTAAAGAGACAGAACTTATAATCTATGTTCCCTTCAAACATGTTCTTCTTTACACAAATATATGCTACAGAAAGATTAATGATGTTCTTTCACAAAGGGCACAAAGTTTGAGTTAAACAAAGCATAAATATTATTAAGACAATAGCCCTTATAAACTAATAGTTTTCTTTGTGTAGGAATTTGCTACTTTTGAGGATGGACAACTCATAATTTTCTTAAACTGTGAAATTATTATTTAGTACTTGTGTGAGAAGACGGTCTCTAAAAGAAACCACTTGTTTTGTAAGTCAATAGCACTGTGTGAAAATCAGCAAGGTTGATTCACGGGTGCTGAACTTTTGAGTGAATCCTTTTTTTTTCTGATTTTTCATAAAATCATAGCATAGGATTGGAAGGGATCTTCAGAGGTCATCTAGTCCAGCCCCTTGCACTCATGGCTGGGCTAAGTATTATCTAGACCAGTGGTTCCCAAACTTGTTCCGCCGCTTGTGCAGGGAAAGCCCCTGGTGGGCCGGGCCGATACGTCCCTCAGCCTGCGCCACTTCCAGCAGCTCCCATTGGCCTGGAGCAGCGAACCGCGGCCACTGGGAGCCGCGATCGGCCGAACCTGCGGACATGTCAGGTAAACAAATCAGCCCGGCCCGCCAGGGGCTTTCCCTGCACAAGCGGCGGAACAAGTTTGGGAACCACTGATCTAGACCATTCCTGACAGGTGTTTGTTGGAGATTTTTAAGAGCAGGTTAGACAATGGGGATTCCACAACCTCCCTAGGCAATTTATTCCAGTGCTTAACCACCCTGACAGTTAGGAATTTTTTCCTAATGTCCAACCAAAGCCTCCCTTGCTGCAACTTAAGTCCATTGCTTCTTGTCCTATCCTCAGAGGTTAAGAACAACAATTTTTCTCCCTCCTCCTTGTAACAGCTTTTTACGTACTTGAAAACTGTTATCATGTCCCCTCTGTCTTCTCTTTTCCAGACTAAACAAACCCAATTTTTTCAATCTTTCCTCATAGGTCATGTTTTCTAGACCTTTAATAATTTTTGTTGCTCTTCCCTGGACTTTCTCCAATTTGTCCACATCCTTCCTGAAATGTAGCACCCAGAATTGGACACAATACTTCAGTTGAGGCCTAATCAGAGCAGAGAAGAGCAGAAGAATTACTTCTCATGTCTTGCTTATAACACTCCTACTAATACATCCCAGAATGATGTTCGCTTTTTTTTTGCAACAGTGTTACACTGTTGACTCATATTTAACTTGTGGTCCACTATAACCCCCAGATCCCTTTCCTCAGTACTCCTTCCTAGGCAGTCATTTCCTATGTTGTATGTGTATTGTTCATGCTTGAATTCATCTTGAATGGGAAATGAACAAACCTCAAAACTCATCCCAAAGAACCAAATTATTCCTGGTTTGAGGTTCAAAGCCATGCAAATCCACCTGATTTCTTATGGTTTCCAGTAAAAAAAATATAACTTGAATCACGTTCTCCAAAATTCAGGTTCACTAGGGTTACCATACATCCTCTTTTTCCCGGACATGTCCGGCTTTTTGGCAGTCAAACCCCCGTCCGGGGGGAATTGCCAAAAAGCTGAACATGTCCGGGAAAATGGCGGCTCTGCTCCTCCCCTGACTCTTCGGCTCTGTTTAAGTGCCAAGCTGTCCGGGCGCTATGGGCTTCAGGCAGCCCCCTTGCCTCCGGACCCCAGCCACCGGCCGGGCACTTCCCCTCCCGGGGCTCCGGCGGTGCAGGGTCCGGAGGCACAGGGGCTGCCCGAAGCCGGTAGCGCTCGGGCAGCCCGGCTCTTAAACAGAGCCAAAGAGTCGGGGAGGAGTAGAGCATCCGCGGCTGGAGGCTCTGCTCCTCTTCGGCTCTGTTTAAGAGCCGGGCTGCCTGAGCGCTACCGGCTTCGGGCAGCCCCCGTGCCTCCGGACCCTGCACCGCCGGAGCCCAGGAGGGGATATGCCCGGCTGGGGGCGCAGGGTCCGGAGGCATCGGGGCTGCCCAAAGCCCGAACGCTACCGGCTTCACGGTTTGCCGGGCAGCCTCCAGACCCTGCGCCCCCGGCTGGGCGCTTCCCCTCCCGGGCTCCAGCTGCGCTGGGGAAGCGCTGGCCGGGGCGCAGGATCTGGGGGCTGCCCGGCAAACCCTGAAGCCGGTAGGGCTGGGGCAGCCCTTTCCGCGTGGCTGGGAGTGGGAGGGAGGAGGGGGCGGAGTTAGGGCGGGGGAAGGGGCAGAGTTGGGGCAGGGCTAGGGGTGGGGAAATGGGTGGGGGTGGGGCCAGGGCCTATGGAGGGTCCTCTTTTTTTATTTATTAGATATGGTAACCCTAAGGTTCACCAAAAGCTTGGTGAACCTTTTAATGAATATGAGCCGAGCTTCAAATTTGCAACCAATCTCCAAGCCTCTAGTTTGTGATTTCCTTAATAAAATGTCTTATGGCATCATTTAAATCCCACTGTTCCAAGAACAGAAGTCCAAGAAAAGAACTATAAATTATGCTGTTTTAAGGCTTCTATTGAAGTTTGAGAAATCTCAATATGAGGTTTCTTTGAACTCCTCTCCAAGATAAAATTTCTCCAGGTTCTACTTGTCTCAATGTCCCCCTCCCCCCCAGAAAGTATGTTTTCTTTTATATGTCCCTTAGGACAGGAAGAACAGCAGTGTGATATGGACGCATAGTCACTTAGGAGTAGGTCTGTCTGAAGCACAGTTCTAAGGGAAATTACAAAAGGGACATGTGGGACAATCCCTTCTGTCTGATCATATCTGCTACTGGAAGTTGCCTAGAACACTATCTGTTAGCTCAGGGACAGAGATTGCTGTTGTACTCCCAAAGCAAAATGCTGATTACATATGGCAGCAGCGTAGAGAACTGCAACATAAATCATTTTCTAACTTTGTTTTGCATGCATTGCTTCCTTCTGTGGGCAGTAGGTCAGGTGTGGGGGTGGTAGGGTGACCAGATAGCAAGTGTAAAAAATCAGGACAGGGGGTGGAGGGTAATAGGTGCCTATATAAGAAAAATCCCCCCAAATTGGGACTGTCCCTATAAAATCGGGACATCTGGTCACCCCAAGGGGTGGGGTGAAATGCTTGAGGTATGACCTTGAATGAATTGAAGGGAGAGTTTTCAGCTGCCTCTCAATCTGTTTGGATGCATCTTGGACGGAACGGATTTCTTTCCCACTAAAGGAGGTTTTTCATGTAGTCACCGAGCTCTAAGGCTAAAGACATTTCACCTTGGTCAGCTAAATCCATATTCAGATACTTGAATAAGTGTTCTGATTTTCAAGGACTGATAAGCTTCCACCATTCCTACTGAGGTCAGAGGGAGTGTTTGCCATTGACTAGTATGACAGCAGGACTAGGTCTCCTGGGAGCAGTAGGACTATGTGTGGGGGAAATTCAGCAGAGATGCTCCTAGGGTTTGATCCTATAGGAGTTTTACCCTTGACTTCAGTGGGAGTAGGTTCAGGCACCTACAGTGCCTATGAACTAGTCATGGTAAGAGGTATGTAATGTATAGGACAAAGACATTGAAAGTGATGTGCAAAAGCGGGGGAAACATTTCTACCCTTTTCCTTTCCATTGGGCCACATTGTGCTGAATAGGAGCTCCAAGGCTCGGCCTCCTCATTCTCCTGTGGTGAGAAGGGAAGCAGCTGCTGCCTCCTCTCTGACTCTTTGGGAATGGAACATTGTAGCAACTGCAATTGTCTAGCCCCTTAAGCAAGGCTCCTTGCTCCTTCCGCTTTTAAATTAGAAATTCAAGTCTCCCTGCCCTGTTATTTCAGGAAGACTCTGTGGATGGCTAAAGAGGCCATAGCTGTTATGACTTCACAAGTAAGAAGAGTGAAACACGAACTATTGTGGAAGGAAGAGATTGAGTGTAATTTCACACATACACCTTTGCAGGTCACCTCAATGCATAAAACAGTGATCCAAAAGATCAAGTTATTAGGGGGAATTCTCTGCCCTCTTGGATATGTCCCATTCATAACCCTCTCTTTGATTGCATATGAGTATCAGACTCCCCATCTAGGCACACTGTATCTCTGAATCTGCGAAGGCCCAGCGTTGGGAATGACCCAGAATGAGGTACACCTAAACACTATTCTGCCCAACACTTAACATGCTGTGGGATTCTTTCCTTTGGAACAAGTTTCTCTTTCTATATTTTTAATTTCATGGTTAATTTCTAATGTAAATAATGTTTAACAATAAAGGTGAGGGACACCACATTTGTGTGGTGCAGGTGTCCTCAGATAAGGACGTGTGGTTGTGCAGACCAACGATCACCCCCCATTTTGGAAGGTGGGGCTCTAGACTGCAAAAGGCATTGCTGACAATGGCACACTCCAGCATCCAGCAGGCTCTGGTTTCTGTAGTCTGACTAATAATGTGTTAAATTGCACGCTCTTGATTCCTTTAGAAGACCGAACACAACACTTGTGTAGAACATAGATAGTTATAGTACTAAAAGGAGTAATATCCCTCCAATTAAGGGACATGGGAGAGGTGTGACATATACCGATACCAATTGTTCAACTAGAAAACAAGGGAAAATCTACAATTTTGTTTTTAAACAATCATTTGGAAATGCATTTCTGCTCAAAAACAATAAAAGTGAGGCTGAAAGTATTTTGGCTTCAAACCTTCTCTGACAGCAGAGGAAACATGAAGATTCATCAGGCACAATAAGCCGTCTCTCTTTGAAAACCAAGTAACTTTTACATATAATAAAAGACATTGAGAAATGAATGTTGATATAATGAAGCCAGTACAATTATTCTCTGCAGGGATGTGCAGTGGAGTGAGGCTGCATTCTTATTACCTCACAAGCTTCCTTCCTAATTGTTTTGCTTTAAAAAAGACCACATTATATTTGTCCTCTTAGTGCTTTCTTTATTTTGGATTTTTGTCTTCTGATCCAGTAAGCTACTGCCAGGCATGTTTACTTGTGTGGCTTAATCTCATTACACAGTTTCTCTGTGAATAAAGCCCATAAGATAACAGTTCGTAACTGGATTACATAGATTGACTTATTGTATGCAATTTTCTAAACAAGGTTATTCAAGGATACCCTACTTCGTATAATTTTTTTTCTGGTGACATTTATCTTCCTCCATAGTCAAGCTTCCACTTTCACACTTTCAAGTTTCTGTCTCTCTTGTTTCCCTCACCTCCCCAACCTTCACATTTTTCTTTTTTAGCTTGCTGGCAGTAAGAAGCAGCACCTCTTCATGGCAAGACCGCTTTCAGGCTTATCATAATGTCAGCAAGGACAGTGGAATAACTCAGTGATGCACAAGTGTGTGCTAGGCACATCGAGAGATTTTTTTTTCCCTGACTAATAAATAAACAAACAAACAAAAAAGCAGCTTTGCTCCAGTAACCCCGTTTTCTCTTGTTGCTGTTGAATTTCCTGTTTTTCATTCAGATTGGGTGGCAAGTGCATTGGATCCTCCCAGAGCCCCCAACCATGAATTCCACTTCAAGGGCAAGGATTCATTTCTTCCACAATGAAAGTGGTGGGGGCTGGAGGAGGGGGGGGGGAGTAAGAAGTCTAAATCTGTGCAGTAAATGATGAAGATGAAATTCTCTCAATAAAGCATTTTTAAATGCTCCAGTGCAAACTCTGTTAAGCGAGGGCTTCCTCATAAATCTCCGCAAAAATTAAATGACTCTCAATTGAGACTTGCATCCTGTAATTAAAACTGTGCAGGTTCCTCTAGACCTAAATATAAATTAACATTTCTATTTCCCTTTTTATGTGCTCATATTTTTAAAGATGAAAAATGCAAGTGTGTGTTCGGGGGAGGGGGAGGAAGGCTCACGTGTTCTGAATGAGGGAACAAAAAGATCTTTATTACCTTGCAGTCCTGATAGCAGTGACTTGAGATGTAAATAGTTTTTATAACAAAGGATATGGTTGACGTATGAACATGAAAATCTCTAAGGGAAGTGGAACCTCAGCTCTTTAAAGAGACCCTGAAATTCACTGGTCCAGATGGGGCCTAATCTGCAGCCCACTGAAGTCCACGGGAGTCTTTCCGCTGACTTCAATGCTCTTTGGATCAGGCCCATAAAGGAATATGGTTGTATGGTAACAGGTTGCTGGGCAGAAAGTGGGATTCTACAGGCAGATTAGTAGCCCTAAAATCAGTAGTCCACCTCATCCATTGTTCTTATTCAAAGCCAGGGTGTCAAGCAGAGCCAATAGGAACCCACTGAAAATCCACCTAGTGGAACAAACTTGGTATCTTTTTCTGAATGGATTATCAGCCATAGAGACTGGCTGGATACTGGGGAAAGAGGTGATTTCAATCAGCTGTCTCCATGCTGCCAAGTGAGTGTCTCGTTCTTGATCTGTAGGGAAGCACAGGGTGAAAGGGTATCTCTCTCTCTCCATACACATTGTGTCCTTGACTCTTCTGCTGGAACTTCCATAAGAATGCCAGTCAGCATAGGTTGGGTTTTTATGATGTCCGTCAAGAACAGGAGTAAGACTGATCACTAACTTCTGTTGCACAGGCTACCAAACAGCCATTAGGGTTGAAAAAAGTTCTGATGTCAGCCTCAGACACATTCTACCTAGCAGCTTAAAGGTGCAAGGGTCTCTCTATCCTGTTACCAGTTTCCTAATTCATTTTACTCTCTTTAAACTGATCCTAGCTTCTTGTTTTGTCAATAGATTCTTCAAAGCTTCTTTTTGTGGGAGATGAGAAAGTAACTTATGCATCTTCAGAAAGCATGAAAATGCCTTCCTACTGGGAAGTTGTCTCACTCTGGGGTGCAGTCCAAACCAGTGTGAGGTTATGTCACCACTTGCCCCACAACCTTAGGTGCTTCACAATGCTTTTCTCTTGTAGCTTCCGATCTGGACTACTCTCAAACAACCTACCAGCGTGTAAGTCACACCCTGATTGTCTGTGTATAACTGCAGCCCTGGTCCAGAAGCTCTGATCCCAACAGCCTGTCAGCAACACACCAATCACACTCTGGCTTCCAAAAGTTTTGGTTATTAGTCGCAGGGAGACCTCAAGACACTCCCAGTCTCCCCAATTTCCCCAAAAACATGTGTTCTGCGCTGTCAAGCCCTCTTCTGAGCGGTATAGATATTAAGATCCATTGCCCCTATATGGAATCAATATTGCACACTTTGCTACTTTAACTGGCGTTACCAACAAGTTCAATTTAAACCTAGCACTGGATTGGTTTAGATTAAAAAAAAAAAGTTTTATTAACAACTTTAGGTTTAGCAGATAAAATAAAAAAAGAACAAGTTAAAAATCACTTAGAAAAGTTAGACGCCTTCAAGTCACCAAGGCCTGATGAAATGCATCCTAGAATACTCAAGGAGCTAATAGAGGAGGTATCCGAGCCTCTAGCTATTATCTTTGGAAAATCATGGGAGACGGGAGAGATTCCAGAAGACTGGAAAAGGGCAAATATAGTGCCCATCTATAAAAAGGGAAATAAAAAACAACCCAGGAAACTACAGACCAGTTAGTTTAACTTCTGTGCCAGGGAAGATAATGGAGCAAGTAATTAAGGAAATCATCTGCAAACACTTGGAAGGTGGTAAGGTGATAGTGAATAGCCAGCATGGATTTGTAAAGAACAAATCATGTCAAACCAATCTGATAGCTTTCTTTGATAGGATAACGAGCCTTGTGGATAAGGGAGAAGCTGTGGATGTGGTATACCTAGACTTTAGTAAGGCATTTGATACAGTCTTGCATGATATTCTTATCGATAAACTAGGCAAATACAATTTAGATGGGGCTACTATAAGGTGGGTGCATAACTGGCTGGATAACCGTTCTCAGAGAGTTGTTGTTAATGGTTCCCAATCCTGCTGGAAAGGCATAACAAGTGGGGTTCCGCAGGGGTCTGTTTTGGGACCGGCTCTGTTCAATATCTTCATTAACGACTTAGATATTGGCATAGAAAGTACGCTTATTAAGTTTGCAGATGATACCAAACTGGGAGGGATTGCAACTAGTTTGGAGGACAGGGTCATAATTCAAAATGATCTGGACAAATTGGAGAAATGGTCTGAGGTAAACAGGATGAAGTTTAACAAAGACAAATGCAAAGTGCTCCACTTAGGAAGGAACAATCAGTTTCACATATACAGAATGGGAAGAGACTGTCTAGGAAGGAGTATGGCAGAAAGGGATCTAGGGGTTATAGTGGACCACAAGCTAAATATGAGTCAACAGTGTGATGCTGTTGCAAAAAAAGCAAACGTGATTCTGGGATTTATTAACAGGTGTGTTGTGAGCAAGACACGAGAAGTCATTCTTCCGCTCTACTCTGTGCTGGTTAGGCCTCAACTGGAGTATTGTGTCCTGTTCTGGGCACCACATTTCAAGAAAGATGTGAAGACATTGGAGAGGGTCCAGAGAAGAGCAACAAGAATGATTAAAGGTCTTGAGAACATGATCTATGAAGGAAGGCTGAAAGAATTGGGTTTGTTTAGTTTGGAAAAGAGAAGACTGAGAGGGGACATGATAGCAGTTTTCAGGTATCTAAAAGGGTGTCATAAGGAGGAGGGAGAAAACTTGTTCACCTTAGCCTCTAAGTGTGGTGACGACGCAGGAAACAGAACGCCAGGTTTGTTGGTAGCCAGAGAGCTTTACAAGCCTCTTGCAAAAAGCCTCTCAGGAAAACTTTTCCTGGGGTTTTTATTTCTCTCCTTACTTTGTTTACAACTCTTCTTAGTGGTTACATTCTTGCGCATAGAAAAGCCAGGCAGTATACATGCACATAAGATAACGAACCCATCTCTTGAGCGCGTGAACACCAGCTGCGAGGAAACAATCAAATCAGCCAAATAAGTTTCCCAAACACAAACGCTGGATTGAAGGTCACTCCTGCCTCGTAGCCATGGGAGCAGTTTGCCGCGCCTGTGGGCTGGTGATTCGGGAGCTATGCGTCCCTACATCTAAGGATAGAACAAGAAGCAGTGGGCTTAAACTGCAACAAGGGAGGTTTAGGTTGGACATTAGGAAAACATTCCTAACTGTCAGGGAGGTTACACACTGGAATAAATTGCCTAGGGAGGTTATGGAATCTCCATCTCTGGAGATATTTAAGAGTAGGTTAGATAAATGTCTATCAGGGATGGTCTAGACAGTATTTGGTCCTGCCATGAGGGCAGGGGACTGGACTCGATGACCTCTCGAGGTCCCTTCCAGTCCTAGAATCTATGAATCCTAGAATCTATGAAAAGAAAATAGGATTTTAAATTAATTCAAGTATAAGATAAAAAGTTAGAAAGGATTACAAGCAAATGAAAGAGAAAACATGCATCTAAAAGTCTAGAAATTAATCTAGCAAGTTTTGGTTCAAGGCCTTGTTTAAGATGGCCTTTCTTACCCACAGTCTTCCAACAAAATGATGACTGATCCTTTCCTTGGTCAGGATCTCTCACAGAGGCCAAAGCTGCTGGTGCTCTTGTCATTTTAAGTAGAAGAGAGAGAACTTGGGGTTCTTTGCCCTTTTATTATCCAGTGAATGTCTGAAGTGGATTTTTCTGAGGGTTATCCTTCAAAGTAAAGTTTATTCAAGCAGTAAATAAGGCAACATGAAGTCTGGTGGTGAAGGAGGCTCCATGCTCTTTCTTTCGCTATGTGTCTTTGCTGAAATCCAATTGTTCTGTCTCTTGCCATCTCCTTCTCTGCTGTCTCAAGGACCCACCTTACTACTTATATGTAAATTGAGGTAAACACACGTTCCTTTGTTTAGGATAGGCCTGTTGAACAACTTTTGCCTCGGCAGGCTGAGTGGTTTTGAACATGTGCTATCATCATCACATGGGGATTTCATAACTTTACATACAATACTGCTACGTACATTTTACTATGATATTATTTCCCAGCAAGTTGTTAGTTTTCAAATGATAGCTCACAAGGTATATTTTGTACAAAGAGTATTACAGTAGTGTGTTGGGTGTGAATATAGGGGTATGTTTCGTCATAGAAGTCAATCACCATATTAAGTCTCCCATACAACCTGTCTTGATCCTTTCTGAAAACTGGAAGACCAATAATTCTGAGTTTAACTTATGCCCTCATTCCCCTTTCTTTAGAGCTTTAAACCTTTTTCTGCTTAAGCATCTAAACAATTAAACAGCAGATCTAGATAAAATTCAGATTTTTCAATTGGAACTAAATCTTTTGTAATCCACTTTTCCCCGCCCCACCTCTCTCTCAACCAATTCAGCAAACTGTCGCTCTTCAGCGAACTGCTCGAGCACATGCTTAGTTTAAGCACATGCTCAAATCCCGTTGACTTTAACTTAAGCATGTGCTTAAATGTTTTGCTGAATCGGGGTCGCCTTTTCTCTAGGGTTACCATACGTCCGCATTTTCCCAGACATGTCCAGCTTTTTGGGCCTCAAATCCCCGTCTGGGGGGAAATCCCAAAAAGCCGAACATATCCGGGAAAATCAGGACATGCAGGGCCGGCGGTGCTGAGCCGGGGGCCGGGGGGCCGGGGGGCCGGGCCGGCGGTGCTGAGCCGGGGGCCGGGGGGCCGGGCCGGCGGTGCTGAGCCGGGGGCTGGGCCGGCGGTGCTGGGCCGGGGCCGGGCCGACCCAGGCTGGAGACACCGGGGGGGGTGCAGACTGGGCCGTGCCTCCTCCCCCCACCCCACCCCTTACCTGCTTCCTGCTTCAGGCTTCCCGCGAATCAAATTTTCGCGGGAAGCAGGGGAGGGGCAGAGTTGGGGCAGGGACTTTGGGGAAGGGGTGGAGTTGGGGCGTGGGCGGGGGCGTGGGCGGGGCCGGGACCCCGTGGAGTGTCCTCTTTTTGGACACTCAAAATATGGTAACCCTATTTTCTCCTCATCTTTTGTTGATATGCTTTTATAATCAACCTTGACAAGTTAATCCCATATGATTTAGCTTGAGTTCCTTCCTCCCTTTTAATTTTCTACTTCTTAAATGATAATTCCCCAGGATTCTGAGTCCCGCTTTTGGCCACATGAACAATTTCTCATTCCCCACTTTAGAAGACTCCTTCTTAATTTTAACTTCTCTGAGGTGACCTCTGTATCTTTGCTTCTTCAGGGAGAATACACAACCTCTTTTGATTTTTCACTCACAAACAAATATCTAAAACAACAGCAAAAAAAAAAAAAAAAATCAACCTCCAAAACTTTCTGCTTATCCTTCATTGAATCTTCCTCAGGGCCATAAAAAACCTTCCCAGGGAATGAAAGTGACCAAAACTGAATAAATGGAGTGATTCAAATCAAACCAAAGAAGCCCCTTGCACGATAATTGCATCACATCATTATTTCGCTAGTATTTTGTAACTGGTCACCCTGGTATCTTTGGAGCTTTTTCAATTAAGTGCTAGATTGATGATATCAAATAGCTTATTGACAATAACTCTTAAAACAGTGACCAGGAATGGACTTTATAAACCTGCTCCATTTAAAAATGCTCTCTCTTAGTGTTGATTTTTGAGGCATTATTATATTTAACTGAATAGCATGTTCTATATTTTAGAACTTTCACAAAAACAACCCAGCTATCGCTCTAATTGTATTGGCATTGTTTACTACTGTTCTACCTAACTGCCTACTTGTATGCTAAGCATCACCATACAGTATTAAAGCTGTGGGTGCCCATAAGTGCAATGTACTTTACACTTTCACCCCAAAATCTCATAGTGCTCTGTGAATGAGTTTTGTAATCCCAGTTTTATAAATGCAGGATGTATGTAGGTGTGTCGTCTAGTGCATGCATTTGATAAACTCATTCTCTTGCACTTGCAGCTGTTTTCGTGTGTGCACATATTGGCCACTTCTTGCAAAATCTGGCCCTATTAGTTGCCCTGATCACACAGGAAGTCCAAGGCAGAAATGGGAAAAGAATCCAGCTCTTAATTCTAAATCTTGTACTTTAACCACACGCTTATGTTATCAGAGCTGTGCAAAATTCAGATGCTTTTGTCCATATGTGGATCAGTGAACCCTGGAGTTCACTTCAGGTAAATCTTTTCTTTCTGTGTTTCTCTTTGAGTTTCAAGCAGAAAGGAATCTAAAAAAAATCAAAGCAAAATCTGCCAAAACCACTGTGTTTCACTTTCTTTGGGTGGCATCGCATCTCATTACCTTTTGATGATGGGAGGAGGTTTATAATTCTCAGGGAGCCTAAACTGTAATGTGAGCACTTTAAAAAGAAACCTTTAAAGAAGGCTTTACTATCTGTAGCTTCACTTCCTTTAACATTCAGGAATAATTATAACCTTCTCCCTTCACTACACAATTCCCACCAGAATCTCATGCTACCCTTACCAGCCCAACCCTCTGTGCATGTCCTTCTGGGAAATTCACCTGAAGATGAAAGCAAAAGAACTATTGAACAAATTGGTAATTTTTGAATTTACTGTAATTCACCCTCTACCCTTTAATTCCCCCGCCCCCATTTTATTGCATGTCCTACTTCAGGGGGTGGTCTTCCCTGTCCATGTGAGCCTCAGCTCCAAGTGACTCCAGTTGGTAGCACCCGACAAGACCCCTGCTCAGGGTAATGAGCGAAGGCCAATGACCAATTTCCTCAATGGTGGTGATGGTGGATAAGCTATGGCCATGGGTACATGGACCACCCAGGGGAAGAAGAGGAGCTAGATCTTTAAAATCGTCATCCATGCCCTTGGGAGCCAACAGCATCTGGCTGAAGAGTTCCTAGGAAAAGGAACAATCTTCCCCCACACACACCTCCAAAAAGCACACCTCTGTATCTCCCTGGTCCCAAGGAGGCAGAGCAAAATGAAGGGACAGCCAGCGATGAGAGACTGCAACAACAGCCCCAGGGTTAAAACCCCTGTTATTAGTGTCTCCAGGAGGAGGGGTCTGTTTCACACATATATAAAAGGTACAACTCAAACTCTGCTCAGAGAAGGTGCAGGACTTATGGCCCCAACTCCACAGATGTCCAAACCAGACCTCAGAGGTGTATTGCTGTTGCTGTATGGAATGTGTTAACATTGAACAGTAGGAGGTGTTAGAGAGTCCTTGTCAAAGAACTCACCTGCTACAAGATTGTAATCACTGGCATCAGAGGGTCTCCTGCCACAAAGCTCTCAAGTCACTATGGAAGGAGCAGCCTTCCTCCACTCCAATGATCCACACCATAATCAAGGAGTGGCACTGGCTATTAGGCAACCTCTAGCACAGACCTTAACCAAGTGGAACCCGTTCTCCCCACACTTTCTTTATTCTTGTCTTCAACACCATCATGGACGCTTATGTGTCATTGTATCCTATGCACTAATGAAAGATGCATCAGCTGCAGAAAAGGATGCATTCTATGATCACAGCTACAGCAGCAACAATCCCATCAGCTCAGCCATGTGGCATACTGTTAGTGCTTGAAGATTTCAGTGCTATGACTGGCTGTGATCAAACTGGATGTGAAACCGCGATAGGTCCCTTTTGGTTTGGGATCTCCAAATGACACCATTTGGCTTCTAAATTGTGTGCCGCCGAGGTTTGTCTGTTATGAGATCCTGGTATAGGCACCTCAATAACAAGATGGACCTGGAATTCAAACAGTTGATGTGCCATGAAAGAAACTGACTGCATCCTCTCAGAAATCACTCCATAGTGAAATGTCACCAGGTCTTCAGCAGTGCAGAAGCACCAGCAAACTCAGACCCAAGACTAGTTGTTGCTCAGCTCTCACTACATCTTCCAACTCTTCTCAAGCCACATGTCCATCACCAGCAAAATGTCCAGTGTCTTTCCAAGGATCCTTTAGAAGCTGTGAAATACACATAGGCCATTGAAGATGGCATATGTAATACTGGTACCTTCTCAGATGGTATGGATATAACCTGGCTTGGTGTGTATATATAATGCTATATCACGGTGCTGAAATCATCTGCACAATAGTCTCACAAGAAACCTTGGCTTTTCTAGAATCCTTTGATATATTAGTGAAAAAGGCAGACGCGCACAAGCAGGGAGATGGCCAAGAACATAAAGGGTTGAAAGGCATTTTCAGGGCTACGGCAAAACATAACCATGAGATCTACACCAGCTCTCTGGTTGACAAAAACAGAGGACAGTCTAAAGCACAACAATGTGTCCTGCCTACGGGGCACTTACATATGTGTCTGGCATTCATAATTAGCTTTCTAACATTCCCATCACGAAACCAAATGGCTTTCCCTGCTCATCAATGGACAAGGTCCTGGATAGATGGAAAACACATTATTAAAGCAATGCTGAATAATGCATGTGCTGCTGATTGTCCAGAGCTGTGTGACCTAGCAAACCATACAGCAGACCCAATGATGAACATTGATCCTCTATCACTTAAGGAAGTACAGGAGAACTTCAGAGTTATGAACACCAGAGTTATGAACTGACTGGCCAACCACACACCTCATTTGGAACTGGAAGTATTCAATCAGGCAGCAAAGACAAATAAAAAAGAGGAAATATTGTATGGCACAGTACTATGTTAAACATAAACTACAAAAAAAGGGAAAGCTTTAAAAAAGATTTAACAAGATAAAGAAACTGTTTCTGTGCTTGTTTCATTTAATTTAAGATTGTTAAAAACAGCATTTTTCTTCTGGGTAGTAAAGTTTCAAAGCTGTATTAAGACAATGTTCAATGTAAACTTTTGAAAGATAAATTAAATTGCAAGCCCATTAGCAAACATTTTTAATGAATCTGTAAACGCAGGGGTTGTACTGTATGACTGGAGAATTGCTAATATAGTTCTTATTTTTAAGAAAGGGAAAAAAATGTGATCTGGGTAACTACAGGCCTGTTAGTTTGACATCTGTAGTATGCAAGGTGTTGGAAAAAATTTTGAAGGAGAAAGTAGTTAAGGACATTGAGGTCAATGGTAATTGAGACAAAATTCAACATGGTTTTACAAAAGGTAGATCGTGCCAAACCAACCTGATCTCCTTTGAGAAGGTAACAGATCTTTTAGACAAAGGCAGCACAGTGGATCTAATTTACCTCGATTTCAGTAAGGCATTTGATACGGTTCCACATGGGGATTATTAGCTAAATTGGAAAAGATGGGGATCAATATGAAAATTGAAAGGTGGATAAGGAACTGGTTAAAGGGAAGACTATAACGGGTCATACTGAAAGATGAACTGTCAGGCTGGAGGGAGGTTACTAGTGGAGTTCCTCAGGGATCGGTTTGGGGACCAATCTTTTATTTAATCTTTTTATTACTGAAGTTTGCACAAAAAGTGGGAATGTGCTAATAAAGTTTGCAGATGACACAAAGCTGGGAGGTATTTCCAATACAGAGAAGGACTGGGATATCATACAGGAAGATCTGGATGACCTTATAAACTGGAATAACAGTAATAGGATGAAATTTAATAGTGAAAAATGCAAGGTCATGCATTTAAGGATTAATAACAAAAATGTTTGTTATAAGCTGGGGACGCATCAGTTGGAAGCAACAGAGGAGGAAAAGAACCTTGGAGTATTGGTTGATCACAGGATGACTATGAGCCGCCAATGTGATATGGCCCTGAAAAAAGCTAATGCGGTCTTGGGATGCATCAGGCGAGGTATTTCCAGGAGAGATAAGGAGGTGTTAGTACCGTTACACAAGGCATTGGTGAGACCTCATCTGGAATACTGTGTGCAGTGTCCCATGTTTAAGAAGGATGAATTCAAACTGGAACAGGTACAGAGAAGGGCTACTAGGATGATCCGAGGAATGGAAAACCTGTCTTATGAAAGGAGACTCAAAGCTTGGCTTGTTTAGCCTAACCAAAAAAAGGCTGAGGGGAGATATGATTGCTCTCTATAAATATATTAGAGGGGTAAATACCAGGGCGGGAGAGGAGGAATTTAAACTCAGTACCAATGTGGACACATGAACAAATGGATATAAATTGGCCATCAGGAAGTTTAGACTTGAAATTAGACGAAGGTTTCTAACCATCAGAGGAGCGAAGTTCTGGAACAGCCTTCCCAGGGGAGCACTGGCGGCTTGATAAGTTTATGGAGGGGATGGTATGATGGGATAGCATAATTTTGGCAATTAATTGATCTTTGATTATTAGTGGAAAATATGCCCAATGGTCTGTGATGGGATGTTAGATGGGGTGGGATCTGAGTTTTTACAGAGAATTCTTTCCTGGGTGTCTGGCTGGTGAGTCTTGCCCACATGCTCAGGGTTTAGCTGATCGCCATCTTTGGGGTTGGGAAGGAATTTTCCTCCAGGACAGATTAGCAGAGGCCCTGGGGGTTTTTCGCCTTCCTCTGCAGCGTGGGGCACGGGTCACTTGCTGGAGGATTCTCTGCACCTTGAAGTCTTTAAACCACAATTTGAGGACTTCAGTGGCTCAGACATAGGTTAGGGGTTTGTTACAGGAGTGGGTGGGTGAGATTCTGTGGCCTGCGTTGTGCAGGAGGTCAGACTAGACCGGGGTCGGCAACGTTCGGCACGCGGCTCGCCAGGGTAAGCACCCTGGCGGGCCGGGCCAGTTTTATTTACCTGATGATGCAGCAGGTTCGGCCGATTGCAGCCCCCACAGGCCGCGGTTCACTGTCCCAGGCCAATGGGGGCGGCGAGAAGCCGCGGCCCGCACATCACTAACCCGCGCCGCTTCTCGCCGCCCCCATTGGCCTGGGACGGCGAACCGCGGCCAGTGGGGGCCGTGATCGGCCAAACCTGGCGCATCAGCAGGTAAATAAAACTGGCCCGGCCCGCCAGGGTGCTTACCCTGGTGAGCCGCGTGCCGAACGTTGCCGACCCCTGGTCTAGACGATCATAATGGTCCCTTCTGACCTTAAAGACTGTGATTCTATGATAACGTTTTGTTCAGAGTTACAAATAACGTCTATTACCAAGGTATTCCTAACTCTGAGGTTCTACTGTACCATCCTAAAGTAATGCAATGGATGTGCTTCTGGACCTGATGGTATTCCACCCTGGCTGCTCAACAGTTCTTTGGAACCAGTGAGCATTGGCCAGCTCTCCCTGGGCATCAGGGAGAGTATCAGCAGATTGGCATCATAGGTTCACTGTACAAGTGTAAAGGATTTCACACTGAGTGTGGCAACTACAGGCGAGTCTCATTGCTACTGGTCCCTGGAAAAGTTTTAGCTCATGTTCTGCTTAGTAGAATGCAGCCGCTGCTTAACAGACAACATCATCCACAGCAATTGGGTTTCAATGCTGGGAGGTTGACAATGGACACTGACCTTTCCCTCTGGCTTCTGCAGAAGGCTTGATTAGTTCACTCTCCGTTGCAAACCTAGGGGGTTCTTTGATAGTATGCATGCAGACAGAAGAGAATGCGTTAACGTTCACAAAGAAGAGGGGGCTTTCATTTTCAATAGAGCGGATTGCAGATTGTGAGGCTAGAGAGAACTGAGGAAGTTGTCCTATGGAATTGTGGGATGCTTCCAGTTGTGTTCCAGGACCCATGTCAAGAGGGGCTGTGTGACAGGGTGCTGGGCAGAAGGACTGCAGAATCAGCCCCCTGCCACGCCAGCCACATTTAAGTGAATAAAGTGGAGCTGGCTGGACAGAACCTGCCCTAATTGGGGAATGAGAGCCAGCTACCAACCCAACTAGCCCACGGCTATATAAGAGGCTGGGAAGAAGGAAGTGGGGGTAGTGGGATGGAGGAGAGTGAGGGAGTGCAGGCAGGGAGAAAGCCCTTCCCTCCTGGGTTCAGACACAAGGAACCCAGAGCTGTGTATGGTGAAAAGGTGGTGGGAGCACGAACTTGTTAATAAAAGCACCAGTGGTTTCAGAACCCGAGGGTCTCTGAGTGACTTCATCTGAGCCTAGCAGAGGTAGGAGCCAGGAGGACCAGCTGCGCCCTGCTAAAGGTTGCGTCTACACTGCAAAATAATAGGGCTCAGACCATGGGTACCAGCTTAACTCGAGCTCAGATCCTCCAGGCCTGCAGGGTCCTAGTACCCTGGGTTAGTGCAATTGCAGTGCAAATGCAAGGGGTGTTAGGCTTGAGCCAGGGCTCAAGCATGGGTTACGTTGCAGAACAAACTTACCCACAGAGGCCTCAGGGAAGGGACACTTCTGTTCCCCCCAGCAAGTCCTGATGAGAGGGCCAAAGCACAGAAGATATTGTAAATAGATTGTTGCATGAGAACTGTAGTGGTATTGGTGGAGGGACTGCAAAATAAATGGCACTGTGAATGCACAGCTAAGGGCGACTTCACCGTTTCCGCAGGGCAAGAGAACTGGAGTGGAGTGCGCCCTTTAACAACATGAAAATATCTCTATGCTGAGATGAAGTTCAGAATCTAACAAACCTGAACCCTCTTACAGGCAGCCTTGGAGTGCCTAGAGGCATTCCATATGTGCTGTCAGTGCCAAATCCTGAGCATAGAGTGGTTTGACTTTGTGTGAAATGCCATAATCTTACAGAGATCTAGCCTTCTTCCATTCACTCACCACATTCAAAAGTGGCGTTACATGTTCTTTGGCCATTTCGCCAGGATGGACAAAAACACCCCAGCACCGAGTCCTCTTAGACTCTCCTTCGACACATCAAGGGGTGCATGCTTTGACCCTACCTGCCGTCACCTGCAGGGCTCCCCAAAGATTCATGTATTCACAGGACTGAGCCAGATCTGAGAACTTCACTCTACAATGCCTGGTATGATACCATGGTCACTCTGGGTAGCACAACAGTCCTCAGTACACTGCATATATTTGATGATGATGATGATGCATGTCTGCTACAATAAATATTTCAAAATTGTTTGTCTTTTTCACAATGCAGTTCTATGGTCAGTGTCTTTTTGTTCTGCTAATGATCCTTTAGCTTGTTTCTACTTATTGCATGATAGGTCTCCCATTCCGTGCCCCCGCCCCCAGAACCAAGCTTGTTAATATTTTTTTAAAAGCCTTCTGATTGATTATACTAATCTTTACAGCCCTGCTTAACCACACTGGTCTCTGTTGCTCTTTTCATTTCCTGGGCTTAACTACAATGAATTTTCATTGTGCTTGTCAAAAGGATTTCTTAAATACAGCATTTTCCATTTTCAAGCCATAGATTTTCTGTATAGTCAATCCCTCAAGGCAGAGATGTCCAAACAATCATATATTTGGAATTTGAGTTCCATATAAACATCCATAAGATATGAATGCTTATCCAAAGTTTATTTGAAGTCAGTGGAGTTACTTTAGATTTACACTGGGGTGTTTTCGAGCAGAATTTATCCCATTAAGTATGCAAAATTGGGTTGGAAATCATTCTTGTGAGATTTCCAGACATCGATACTATGGGAATAGCCTTTCCAGAAATGTCATGTGAAAATGAAGGGAAAAGGGGTGTGGGTGGGTGTAATTTAAATAGATCTTTCTCAAAACCTCAAAAATGGCTTTGTTCTCAAAATGTGCAAAGGTTTGGGAAGCAGTAAACAGATTTTTTTTATCCCGCCATTCATGTCCATTCCTACACTGTATCAGTCTTTTATTTTCTTAAAAGTAACATCCCTCAAGTCAAAAATGTGCTGATTCCCATAATATTTCATCTCTTGATAATTTGATTTACCTCCATATAGTTAGTTTTCCCTTCATGTTTATCACTCCTCTTTATGGAGAAAAAAAATAGTCTTTCAGGTAAGGCACTAGACTGGGACTTGGGAAACCTATGTTCAATTCTTGGCTTTGCTATAGACTTCCTCTGTGAGCAGTTAATCTCTCTGTACCTCAGTGATTCATCTGTAAACCGAGGATAGTAATATTCCTTCCTTCCATCCTTGTTTTTCTTGTCTATTTCCACTGAAAACTCTTTAGGTCAAGGATTCTATTACTATGTTTACGTACAACGACTAGCACAGCAGTACCCAATCTTAGCTGGGGCCTCTCCTGTAATACAAATAATAATATTCATGTTTGTATGACTTCCTACCACAGCTATAAGACCAGAATAGACTTTGATCGTATGAGCTATTGAGAAAATACTGCAGAAGAAATCCTGCTTGTCCTTCGTAAATGCGTTCTCCCTCTTTGGGTGTGATACCCTGTCTATTTATGACTACTTACAGTTTCTCTGTCAACATTTTGACCATTTACAGGCCTTTCATCTGTGCTAACAAGACAAATGCCTCCCAGCCCCATTTTCCTCTTGGGTTCTTTTAGACAAGTAACTTTTCCCATGAAAAGTTATAGACAGCACAAATAATTTTTAAATCCTTAGTTGTAAAGATTTCCTGAAGCCTGGAAAGATACTCTGCATAGTCAGTGAACTGGTATGTCTGTCAGTGCATGAATAGCATAGATTGTTTAGTGTTTGCAGTGGCTCTATCGCCAGCTATAAATTTTAATCAGATAGCTGCTTTTCACATTTATTACTGTTTGCCAAACACTGCTTCTGGAAGCCTTTTGTCACAAAAGCTAATGAATTATGTATAATGTTTCCACAGTTTTTCATTGTATTAGCCTATGTAGTATTTGTGTGGACATTTTGCAAATTCATTACCAAAGTATTATCATATTAATGGATTTGGTAAGAAAAGTATTAGTGTGCGGGGGAGGGGAAATATGAATATTAATATCACACATGGCTTATGTCTTGTGGTAGGGGAAATGGTAATAGCCTATTTCAGAATGTGAATTTCAAACAATATTAGCAACTGTATTAGAAGGTACAATTATTGAGGAAGTATATTGCAGGCATGAAAAATTCATGATATTCTATGTCCTGGCTCCTTGAAGAATTGATGTTAATTTTCAGAACCCTGGGACCAGTCATCACTGTAGATCAACTGATACTTTTGAGGATGTTTCCTTTTCGTTTTGCACGTTCTTCAAAAGCAACATGGGAGAGATTCTAATTTCACATATAGAGGGTCATGTTCTCTTGCCTGTTACACCACTGTAATTTCGCATCATTCCATTGACCTAAGATACCATTGCAACTGAGTGTCTCTGGGTCTGATTCTCCTCTCACTCTGCAAAGCTGTATCTCCATTGCCTTTAATAGTATTACTCCTTATGTGATTTAATGCTGAATCCGAGTGGTTACAATCCATGATTTTACCTCTCTGAAAATCCTGCTGCACTGCTGGTGACTTGAGAAATGTTTAATGGAAGGCTGTACAGCTTCATAGCTGCATGTGTGCTCCTTGATAAGGGGCTCTTTTAAAAGCACTCTTCAGCCCTATGCTGTGGCTGCTACGCTGTTCACTGAAATGCAAGTGCTTTTCCAGGATCCTTGCTGCTTTTTGGTAGCCTCTGAGTCTCTCCTGTTCTCTGTGCGTGGCACACAACAGTTTAATCTCCTGCGGACTAAATCCTTTAGTCAAACACAAGTTACTAGGCTCAATATAGAGAAGGGGTATCTGGGTGAAATTTAATGGCTTGTGATATTCAGGTCAGACTAGTTGATCTAATGATCCCTTCTGGTCTTGCACTGTGAACAGGGCCGGCTCCAGACACCAGCTAAGGAAGCAGGTGCTTGGGGCGGCCAATACAAAGGGGCGGCACTCCGTCCACTATTGCAGCGGTCTGTCTGGGTCTTTAGCGGAATTCTGCGGTGGGTCCCTCAGTCCCTCTTTTCCTCTTTGAGCTGCCGCTGAAGTGCCGCTGAAGAGGAAGAGAGGGAGTGAAGGACCCGCCACCGAACTGCTGCCGAAGAATGGAGCGGCGTGATTGAGTTGCCGCCAAAGTGCCACTGATCGGCCTTTTTTTTTTTTTTTTTTTCCCCCCCACCGCTTGGGGCGGCAGAAAAGCTGGAGCCGGCCCTGACTGTGAAACTATTAACTTGTGCAATCCACTGGTGAAAGTGTGTGTTACAGGTCCCCTCGCCTCATCCCAGGAGGCTCAGTTTGTTATAGCCTCAGTTAGGGAGCCCTGGCACGTTAGCTGGGGCTGTCACAGACTCCTAAACTTGGTGGATTGGGCACAGAGAGGGAACTGTTAACACACTGTCACCTAGGGTGACCAGACAACAAATGTGAAAAATCAGGACAGTGGGTAATTGGAGCCTATATAAGAAAAAGACCCAAAATCGGGACTGTCTCTATAAAATCAGGACATCTGGTCACCCTACTGACTCACCAGTGGGATAGATATACACTCTCTACTTTGGGATACAAAGGTATCTGCCTCCACCTGGAAATGGAAGATCTATGTTACTAATTCAGCAAACGGCACAGGGCAATAGCATTGTATTATTTGTTTCAACATAATAAGAAATTGTCCTGTATTAAAATATTCTGGTAGGTGATGCCTCCACATTATTGCTGCCACCCAGTGAGAACTGAGTCTATTTTCCATGTAGTATTAGCTTATGAACTAATAAAGTTGCTGCTCCGATGCTCGAAGTGTGAATGGTGATGTAAAGAGCTGCAAGAGGATGCTGTTGGTAGTACTCAAAAAGAAGTTTTATTGGTACTACAAAACCCAGGACTTATACTATATATTCTGGAGTGCCATCTACGGACCTGTTATCCACTAACTAGCTATTTACATATATGGAGCACTTCTATAACAATGGCTTTCTACTTCTTTCAAACACCTATTTCTCCAAAGAGACACTAGCAAGGAAAGCAAAATGACTGTATTTTATTTTCTCCGTTTTTCTGAGTGAAGCAATGAATGATTTCTGCTGTTAGGTCACGTCGTCCATCCCTCTCAGTCAATGCAGGATTATCCCTATGATCTATTCTCTAGTGACATTCAGCTCAGTTTGGAAAGACTCAAGAGAGGACTTCCATCAGAGTAGGGACAAATATTTGTTGAAAATATTGGTTTTTGACCAATTTCCCCTGTTTTGGGGGTTCAGAAATGGCCACGTTTTTAGTATTTTCTGGGATAAAATGCTTTAGAACTGATGTGAGACTCTTCTGCATCAATATGGAGAAAGCAGTTGTTGTGCCTGGCTAGCCCATCACCCCTAATATCACTGTCATGTAGCAAACTAAGTGTCCCTGTCCCCTAAATGGGAAAACGGAGATACAGGGAAATTTGAGATGTGGGGGTGCACTACTGGTCAGTTGAATGGTGGCCGGCACTAAGAGTCTTAAAGAGCTTGGTCTGATACTCATTTTGTGTGTGACTTTGGGAAAGACACCCCTCTCGGGGCCAATAATATTTACCTGTTTTGTAGTGGTATTATGTGGCATAACTCAATCACCCATGTAAATTGCCATGTAAGTGCAAAACATAGTCACTGGCAGAAGAGGAAGGTTATTAGCTCCCGGTCCTATGTTCAGTCTATTAGTTCATGTGGCCTCTAGGGACAATTTTCTTCTCCACTTCAGATCAGAAACCGTTTTTTGATTGTTCACATGATTTAATGTGAAAAATGCCCATTTTTCCACAGAAAATCAGCTATTTGGGGTGGGGCAAAATGACATTAAATTCAATAATGGAAAATTATGCACAAACTTTTGTGAAAATTGTTTGCCAATTTTGCCCAGCTTTAGTCTGCTAGAACCCACCACAGGCTATTTCTGGTGAGAGTGGTAATGGCTCTTATGTAGTTGTTTTGGGGTTTTTTTTTTGTTTTGTTTTGTTTCGTGTCTCTGGATAATTTATTTCTGTGTGGTTTTGGTGCTTGCATATCTTTATACAGTGCAGGTGTGGAGAGGGAAGAGGGAAATATGACAAAACATCAGATGTGCTTTTTGGTTTTAGTATGTTTACACTGAGACATGATGAAGCCTGAACTCCCTGGTCCTCATCACAGTCTCTTATTTTGCAAAAAATATATGTATAGCACTTTTGAGTGACTTGTTGTGAGCAATGCGAAAAGGTATAGTCTGTGTTTTGGGGCAAGCTGCAGAACTCAGTTTGGGTCATTCTGCCTTTATGCCTCAGCAGTTAAACTGGAAGGACAAAAGTCTTCTAAAGTGCACATTGGCGTAATTTCTTTTGAACGGATTTTGCTTTGGCCCAACTGTGGTTCTATCGATCACATGATACAGCAATTTATTTGAGTGATGTTGGGCACCTCGAAAGATAAACTGCTATTGAAGTGTAAATAATAAGTAAACCACTGGCTTTTGTTTTGCAAGGAGCAGGAGGGATAAGGCAGCAATTGGAATTTCAATAGGCAGCCTCTGCGTACTCTGCAGCAGCCAGGAATTCTGCAGCACCCTGAGGTGGCAGACTTGACTTTTTCATCACTGGGAACCTTTGATGTTTTGCAAGTTACATGTATTCAGATACCATCCTTTGCAAAATCCAAGATGATTATCTGCAAAGGTCAGGAAGTATAGTTTTCTACCATGCACAACACTGGGCTAGATTTGTGGTGGTGGGGATTATTTGTTTGTTTTCCCCATCCCTCGAAATATCAGTCATTGTGCACTGCTGGAGGAAGATGGACCAGTAGTCTGGCAAAAATCCAATTCAGGTTTTCAAAGGGTGAGATGCTCTGTGATGTAGCTAGCTGCTGCAAAGCCTTATGTACCAGCTGACTCCATGTTAAGTGTAGGGTTTTCAAAAGCACTCAATGTTAGCCTAACATTACTCCCACTGAAGTCAGAGGTAGGACTCCCACTGACTTCAGTGGGAGCTGACTTTGGCCACTGCTGAGTACTTGTCAAAAATCCCACCCTGAGGGCCTGATTGGGGCTGAAATGACATTAGGGTAAATGTTACTCCAAAGGAATAATGACATTTTCATTATTTATGGCTTGATAGTGATTAGAAATAAAAATAAAATATTTCTAGTCAAACTTTTAGGGAATGGACACTTCATAAATGTGCGGCAGTAGATTTGTCCTATTTATCTATATATGTATCTGTTGTATCTGTTTATGGAAATTCTATAATTATTCAAACTAAGCAGTATTTTTCAGTATCATCTTTGTATTTCTTTATTCAAAGTTATTTTTAAATAAATCCGTATTTCGAGTATGACCCTTATTACATTTGTCCAAAATACCCAAAAAAGAGAGAGGTTCTTCAGAATAGAGAGCTCAAAGACAACAAATCCCTTCAAACCTCTCAAATCAGAGTGTTTTCTAATAGCCTAAAAAAGGATACAAGAAAGCTGCCAGTCTCTGAGCAATGAAGGGTTTTCTCTTTTGTTCAGAGACATTGAAAATCACTCAAAAGAAGAAGAAAATCAATGTATCCAGCCAGTATTGGAGACTTGACACATTTGGATTGCATTGGTCTTAATCTATAGGGTAAAGGTAATGATGAAGGTAAAGAAAAGAGTGTCTGCTCCTTCCTATAGAACACTACTTCCCATTACCTACTGCATTTTCTTTATTCCATCTTATTTTGCTTCATTATTCTTAGACCTGTTATCAATCTCTTGTCTTTTGCACTGGAAAATAAGACCAACTCAACATTAAACAAACTACTAGGTAACTGAGTTGGGTGAGGTAACAGTATTATTAGCTAACCCACATTCTCTCTCTCTCTAATATCCTGGGACCAACATGGCTACAACAACACTGCATACAAGTAACCAAGGTGTCCATCTAAATGCCAAATCCCATGCTAAATACTCTTTGGCAAATGCCAGTGGCAACCTCTTTCTACAGGCGTCCCTGCTGGGTTCTCTGAAGTGGAAAGAGCAGAAAGACATACAGGATACTATATAGCTGTAGGCTAAATAATGTCAATTCCAAAAGTTGCCATCGTACAGTCAGATGCACTTAAGAAGATAAGTGACCATGTTTACTGAAAATCATGGAATTTGAATATTATCAATTTTTTGTCTAGTAGCTTATTTCTGAAAACATAAGGCACAAAGAAACCTTATTTTAATGCATATACATACAGTTAAGTTTACATTTACAGCAATAATTTTTTAACATAACTTTTTAGTTTCCTCTGTAGATGCTGCTAGCCAGATTTTTTTAAAATTAAGTATAGTACTAGCTTTTGAAAGCTTGGAAAAACAATTCAGAAATTTAACTATGAAACATGTCTGCCTTTTAACATAACTCATAGGAAACCAGAAATCCATTGTCTTGAACTAGGATACCTTAGAAAGAAATTATATTTAAAGAGATTTTTCAGTATAAGTTTTACACTCTCCTCTAACTATTGTCTAAAAACATTTTATTAAACATTTAAAATCTATTTAATGTAAGAAACACAACAGAAATAATATGCCAGTAATGTAATTTGGTGCATGACTGGAAAAATCCTACACATATGATCATTTTTATTAACATAAGAATGGGTAACTTCATTTTTGTTGAATTTTAAGGGCATACCTGTTGTTAGATTTTGTCCATTGACTATAGCTTGTTGACCAGAGAATGGTAGCACATTGAGCTAATCCTGCCCATTAATATCTGAATGTTCTCATATCAAAGGGCTTATCTGGTACCTCAAAAGATGTGGATTGTGTTCAATACCATTCAAATGACTGTCTGAAATGTCATTATGTTGTATCCGATAACGTGTTTCATGCCATTGCTATAGTATGGACTAGAAATAAAAGAAGCATAGTGGAAAGAGAGAATGAGGAAGAAATGGAAAGAAAATGAGTCACTGGAATAGTGCTATAGATTTATTCTCCTTCTAGTAGAACCACTTCTCAACCCACAATAAATCAAACCACAATGTGACTTACTCCGCAGAGGAATCAGCCTTTGACAGCTGTGCATATCCAGCTTCCAGGTGTTTCATCCTGAATTTGCAATCAGACATTGTTTTCAGAGGTGGGAGTTACTCGCAGATTTTTTTTCAGGGACTGGGAGAAAGACAGAGAAATCCACTCATGAGTCTTTACATATACATTTATTCCTCTTGCTACAGTTCCTCTCACTATGCAGTTTCATCTAATTCATGCTACATTAAAAGGAAAGACAGATAAACACATTCATCCTTTAAAAAGTTAGGTGCCCGTTGCCTATGGCTCCAAGCTTGGTGCCGCTATTGTCTGTTGCAATGCTATCAGCATTATCACAGTTGAATGTATGTTACAGTGGGGAATTTCAGTAAAAGCCACAGTTTAACATAATCAATTTGTATAACGCACTAGTGGGAAAATATTCTACCTCCAACAAGGAGGAAGGTTGACTTTGTCATGCACATAAGAAAAACTCCAAACTAGCCACTTGCTCTCTATTGTTAGGACAAAGCATAGGTGTAACAGAATTTTTCAGCTACTGCTAATGATTATGCCACTGGCTTGTTACTTTTTCACAGGATTAGACCACTATTGTATCAGCAGCCTGGCTCTAGCAAGTGGTCCAAACTTCAGAGGACGACAAAGACATTTTTGAACAGTGGACCTGGACAATTGTTCTATGGAAGGATAAGAGGGTTCCTTACTGACTTTGGGGATGATAATGTTGCACCATGAGGCATGAGATTTGATTACCACCATCTTTTCTTTCTGAAGAATTTTTTGTTGAGATTATGGAAAGAGGAAAAGGGAGACCTGCAGGTTCTAGTTATGTTAGCAATAGATTTTGCTCTGTTTTTCCCCTGAGATTGGGGGTAGAGAAGAATGGTGAAAGAATTCTAGTATTATCCCAATAGCTGGACTGTGTCATAGAATCATAGAAGTTAGTGAGGGAAAACTGTCATCTGTGGGCCACAGCAGGATTGTTCCTTATGGTACGTTATCAAGTTCTTTGAAATGTGGTGTTTGGTATGAAACATCTCAAGTGATGGAACTTATACCACTCTTCACCCATATAAAGAATAAGTGAAAGTAGTGGTAGCAAGATGCATGCTGAAAATCTTTTCTAACAAATTTGCTTGCTGCATCGAGGGGAAAAAATCCAGAGACTTTGAGAGAAGAACGTATAGGACTGGCTTTGGAAAATTCTTCCCCTCCTGTGATCTTGTTTCTCTTTCCTTATATTTGACATTACGGGGGCCCAGTTTTCCTTCCATATTAAAAGCCAATGGGAGTCGATTAAGGAGAATAGGTTTCTTTGAGAGATATTGAGCACCCATGCTATAGAGGGAATGTGTGAAATATTACAATGACGAGGACGCATTGATAGTTTGTTGTTGAGATGGTTGAAGCAGCTCGCTGTGTCGTGATGCCAGCAAATGAAATATGCCTGCGTTGTGCTTAGACAGATAAGGATATTTGACTTATGTGCTGTCAGTGTGGCTTGTGCTTTGGGAGGAAAATGAAATTTGTGTCCAATGTAGCTAGACAGAACTTTCAAAAAACAATAACAAATTTATATTTAGTCTATTTATTCCTGTTTACTTTGTTTAAGGGACTATATGCTTTTTGGCTCCCAGTTCAGCCTGTGATGTGCTAGTGAAATGAAACAAGTACTCAATGTGACTAGACAGGACTTTAACAAAAACAACAAATATGCCATCTGTACTTTGAGTTATGAATATGTGACTTCGTTGCTGTCACTGCAGCTTGAGCTGTAGCAGTGCATTGAAATCCGTGCCCAACACAGCCAACTTCTGCCAGGGGAAACAAATTACTATCATGCTCTTCCTTTTCTTCTTCATCTCAATAGGCACTGACATTGTGGAATCATAGCAGAAAGATACTGAGCAATTGCGGCTCTTTGATATGATTGGCAAACTGTGTAATAGTCTCTTTAGAAAGGCCAAGAATCCACCCCCTGATGAGAGCAGACAAAGACAAAAGGAAAAAAACAAACAAACAGGAAAGGTAGCATCATGTTTTTTCTCTAAGGGCCTTTCCTAGTGTAACATTCTGATAGCAACAACTGGAAGTGAAACAGTTCAATGTGGGACTTGAATATAGGGACAGATGCTCAAGTCTGGCCAAACTGGGTTCAATGCAGGGCCAGGGGAAAGAAAGTTTGGCCCTGAGCCACCTCTATGCTCCCTTGATTTTGTGACTGACCAAGGACTGAACTGACTTTTTAGAGCAGCTTAACTGGTACACACTTGGGGCCACTTTTGCCAGCCCTAGGATCATCAGGGTTCATCACTGGTCCATCTAGGAATGCCCCGTGTGCTTGCATAAGAGCATGTAGTGAAGAGCTGGCTAGAGCTGGGTGAAATATTTTGATAAATTTGGGGGCGGAGCGGGGGGGAAATGAATATTTGGTGACACCAAAATGTTTTTCCAATTGTGTGTTGGTTTTGCTGAATTGTTTATTCTGAAAAAAAAATCTAAATGTTCATTTTGATATTTTCAAAGTGAAATGCTCTGATTTTTCCATTGAAAATGACTTTTTGTTTAGAAATTTCCTTTAATATCATTTTTTTAAAAATTCAAAAACATTAAAAAAAATCTGTAATGAAAACAAAACATTTCAGTTTATCAAACAAAGCATTTCATTTGAGCCAAAATAAACGGTTTCCAACTTTTCAATTCATCAGCAATTTAAAACATTTTGGGTTCTGCTCTGACCTCCGACTATGTTTTCCAGATTTTCTAAATTGCCAAAGAATCCGTTATTTGCCCAGCTCTAGACTCCATGCCACTCAGGATTTGTCCTACTCTCTGTCCCCTTTGTGTCATCAGAGTGGTGCGAAGGAGATAGAGACAGGGCCTGGATCCAGCTCAGAAACTGTACCTAAATACCCTGGTAGCAGGTAAAAATGATGGAAAAGGGCCCTAGATGATAATACATAGCACTTCATAGAGGCATTTACATCTTCAAAGCACAGAAGTGTTGCAAGGGGTTATTAGTGATTCTCTCCATTTCAGTGATGATGGAATTGACACTCAGAGGTTGAGTGACTTGGCTGTAATCACAGAATAAGTCAGTGACAGAACCCAGGAATTCCTGAGCTCAGTCATCTAGGCGCTGGTGCTTCAAAACTGAAAGCAGATGGTTAGTAAAGACAGCAGATGTCTCTGTGACTAGATTTTGCAGCTAAAAGGATCTTGAACCCAGGCTTGCAGGGTTCACAGGAGCAGCCAAGCTCAGACCCTCCACCCAGCTGTCTGCTGCCAATAACTTACCTGGGACCCTTGCAGCTCAGCCTGAGTGCGAGGCTCCGCTCCTGAGGTCTGATTGGCAGAGTCCCAGTGTGGCTGATCTGTCCACTGGCCCTATTTAAGCCAGCAGCACTAACAGGAAGCTATCTGAACAATTGGGCTACACCTTGCTCTGGCCTGTGTGCCTTTGTTCCCCTAGCTTGATTTCATGGCATCCTGACCCAGTTTGACTCCTGGCTTCTGACCTGTGGTTCCTGATTTCCATTTTGTCTCCTGCCTCTGGTATCCTGATCTGGCCTGACTCTGGTGCCTGACTCATGGTTCTGCCTTTGACCTCTCACTATTCTGATCCAGCTGACTCTTGACTTCTGTCCCATGACTGCAGACTCTGGCTCCGACTACTATATCCGGCCATCACAAACATGAACCAATGGCTGGAAGCTGAAGCCAAACAAATTCAAATTAGAAATAAGGTATACACTTTTGACAGTGAAGGTGATTAAATGTTGGACCAAACTACCAAGGGAGCTGGTGGATTATTCATCTCTTGATGTCTTGAAATCAAGTCTAGATGCCCTTCTGTAAGATATGGGCTTGCCAAACACAAGGTATTAGACTCAGTACAAGAGTAGCTGAATGAAATTCAGCTGTACAGGAGGTCAGGCTAGAGATGATGAAATGACCTTAAAATCTATGAATGTTTCACTGCTGTTAATCAGCTTTTCTTATAAAAATATAAGAAGCCACCTTCTCCTCTACTGCTCAATAAACCAACATACCTGGACTTTTGCTAGGTATTTCTCAGTGTTCATTCCTAATGTAGCTGAAAATGGGAAGAGAAGAGCATGCTGGACACTTGGAGTAAAATTCTTCTCATTGACGTCACTGGGATTTTGCCATTGATTTCAGTGGGTCAGGATTTCACTCGACGTTTCCAGCTGAGTCAAAATAAATTGACAAATAAATGCTCGCAGGTCCCAAACTGAAATTTTTCAGAATTCCTGGGAAATTTTACAAATGGGGACTTTTCATTCTGAATTGGAATTTCCAGTTCCTGACCAGCTCTCCTTATGTCACCCTGTATTTCCCAACAAAGCACTCTCACCATCTGTGTCAGGAAAATGCTTGTATTGTTTATCTGCAACATGCCATAAATACAAGCCAGCCACCCTTAAATCCTCCATGCATGACTGCAGGAATAAATTTCTCTGTGCTGTGTAGTGGAATTGAAGCATTCATAAAGGGTGAATACATCATGTTGAGCAGCTGAACCTTTGCCTTTTTTTCATTAACCCATGTACTTCCTTTGCGTTTCAACAAGTACCTTGGTATTTTCTCTAGGTATGGAGGAAGGACAGTGTATTCTGCACTATAAATTAAAGAGCTCATTCAGTAGAGTTATAAGTGGTGAAAATATGAATGTTTTTTCCCCCCTTACTGGAAAGAAGCTTTTAGACATAAAATGACTCAGTGAGATTCAGATGTTATTATAAACTGTTAAGTATGTAGCAAAAAAGAGGAGTTCTCTACTGTTTAGCACAGGGGTTCTCAAACTGGGGGTCGGGACCTCTCAGGGGGTCACGAGGCTATTACGTGGGGGGGTCGCAAGCTGTCAGCCTCCACTCCAAACCCCACTTTGCCTCCAGCATTTATAATGGTGTTAAATATATAAAAACATGTTTTTAATTTATAAGGAGGATCACACTCAGAGGCTTGCTATGTGAAAGGGGCCACCTGTAAAAAAAAAAAAAAAAAAAAAAAAAAAAGTTTGAGAACCAATGGTTTAGCATGTCTCAGCTTAAATTAAAAAAGCACGAATCATAAGTTGTTCAGCATGGCGACATCTCCACCATGAGTACTCATATAGTATATAAAAAGAACTATAGTCGCAATGCAAACTCCATCAGCCACACAACTACTGCCCTTATAAAAACATACTGCAGTTAGAAAAATGATCAGAGTAGCCATCATCTGAAGTTGAACCTGGGACCTCCAGAATCAAAGCATTACCTTCTACCATTAAAGAGTAATTCCTTTAGCTCAGTGGTCCCCAAACTGTGGGGCATACCCCCCACCTAGGGGGGCATGGAGGAATGATTGGGTGTGCAGGGCCAGGGCCAGTTCCCACAGTGGGCGGGAAGGGAGCACCATGCTTCCAGCACTGCTCCCTCCCAAGATCAGCTCTGCCCCCAGCCTCACTCCTCCCTCAACTCCATTCAGTCCCCAGTCCTGCTCTTCATCCAAGCCCAGATCCACCCTCTCTCTCTCTCTCTGCCCCTAGACCAGCTCTGACCCAAGCTGCAGCTCCACTTCTCCCTCTGCTCTGTCCCCAGACCAGGTCAGCCTCTTACCCCAGCTCCGCGCTCATCCCCTGTTCCACCCCAGCTCTGCCTTCAGCCTAAACTCTGTTGCTGAGGAAGCCTTGGCTGTACAGTAATGGAGGTGGGCATGGACAGATTCCATTATTGGTCCAGGTGAGGTGTCACTGTGCCTCAGTGGCTGAGGATACCAGATTCAGGACAAACCTCTGAGAAATAGGGCAGATCCACCCTACACTGGTGGTTATTCTTCCATAAAATATACCAAGACAGTAACAAAAGTAAACTTCTGTCTCACCACCCTGGTTAACAAGAAGTCCAAACTGCAACCTCCTTAGGTATCCCAGCCCTTGTTTCACCATCCAGATACTGGACTTTATGATGAGTGGTTATTTAAAACCAATTTCATCAAAGGATCCTTCTAACCCCAAGAGATCAGCCACATAGCCTGGTCAATATATAACTCAGATCTTACCCAATAATCATGCTGTTGCCAATCTTTTAGTATCTAATATCTAAGGGTTTATTTAGAAGAGGAAAAAAAAGGAGGAGCGAGTTAAAATAGTTACGGAAATCAAATACAAGAACTTTGCAATCAGTGTATGTATCAGGTTTTTAGCAGTGATGTTACAGACTGCTGCCTTGTGAAGTCTCTGGTGACTTCTAAAAGATTGGAAGGTCCTCAGTCCATTGGTTATAATGCTCCTTTTAGGGTAAGTCCATAGTCCAGAGATCAGAGCAGGAAAGAGGCAAAATGGAGATGCTTCCAGGATCTTTTATATCTTCACCCATGTGGAGGGGATATTCTTAGTCTTAGTTTGAGGAAAGTTACAGGCACAAGATGCAGTCCAGGATCACATAAGCATGTGCTTGCATGATTTGATGACTTAGAGGAGCAGCCATTACCCATACTTTGGCTAAGGCGTCCACAGGAAGGCGGCCATTTTGGCCCAATTCTTTGATTGGTCCATCAACGTGAATAGTCCATTCACAATGTGCAGTCTGGCTTCAATGTAGATTTTACCTCACGGGTGTTAATCAGGAACACAGCACATATGTAGGATGCCAGTACATAGTCAATATCTATTACTTCAGGTACAAAAACGATACATGCATCCAAACAGGATAATCATATTTGATAGATTGTGACTTTTCCATTGATACCTTACATGGCATACTTTGTATAAGATTTGTTGCAATTTTCTGACAGTGGCAATATTAATGATTTAAATGGGCATGTTTCAATCATGCAGCATCTCAGGGAGCACGACTGAAAAAGTTTGAGCACCACTGCGCTAGGTGGAAGCTGTAGTACAGCTGTATTCTCTGGATCAGGTGCAGAGAGGAACATGTCACTTACTGAACATTGAGCCAGATAATTTAGAATTTATTGATTTAGGATTTACATCATCAGAAGATCTGGCCCTGAATATTGAATTCAGTATCTGATACAACATTGATATCTTTGTTCATTATCAGTTAAGCATGTTAATTGCAGAACATTTCTTATTTAAAATGGGGGAAAAAATACCTTCCTGATGCTATGATCTCCTGGCAACAAATGACCCTTGCTAAATTGGAAAGTTTTTGTTCAGAATGATTTAAATAATCTTTATTCTCAAGATAGTTTCTCAAACTTCTATCAAGAAAATATTGATTAAATTTGATTGCCTGTGCAAAAGGTATGTGCTATTTCCTCAGTTTCTTAGAAAGATAAAGTTAAAACATGTTCACATTAAACCTTCATTCTATATTTTAATGTAAATCAGATCCCAGAAAGGGAAGGTACTGCTTCAGAAAGACAACAGGGGTTTGTGGTTAACAAGGTAGTTGTTTGAGTTTGAAAACTAGTCTTCTGTAGAGCACAGAAAATAGCTCTGTCTGTTGTACCAGAGATTGTTTTGTTTTGGCTGGTTTTGTTCAACATCTTTATTAATGATCTTGATGATGGGATGAATTGCACTCGCAGATGACACTAAGATGGGGGGAGAGGTAGATACGCTGGAGGGTAGGGATAGGATACAGAGGGACTAGACAAATTGGAGGATTGGGCCAAAAGAAATCTGATGACGTTCAACAAGGACAAGTGCAGAGTCCTGCACTTAGGAAGGAAGAATCCCATGCACCGCTACAGGCTGGGGACCGACTGGCTAAGCAGCAGTTCTGCAGAAAAGGACCTGGGGATTACAGTGGACAAGAAGCTGGATATGAGTCAGCAGTGTGCCCTTGTTGCCAAGAAGGCCAACTGCATATTGGGCTGCATTAGTAGGAGCATTGCCAGCAGATCGAAGGAAGTGATTATTCCCCTCTATTCGGCACTGGTTAGGGCATATCTGGAGAATTGTGTCCAGTTTTGGTCCCCCCACTACAGCAGGGATGTGGACAAATTAGAGAGAGTCCAGTGGAAGGCAACAAAAATGATTAGGGGGCTGGGGCACATGATTTACGAGGAGAGGCTGAGGGAACTGGGGTTATTTAATCTGCAAAAGAGAAGAGTGAGGGGGGATTTGATAGCAGCTTTCAACTACCTGAAGTGGGGTTCCAAAGAGGATGGAGCTCGGCTGTTCTCAGTGGTGGCAGATCACAGAACAAGAAGCAATGGTCTCAAGTTGTAGTGGGGGAGGTCTAGGTTGGATATTAGGAAACACTATTTCACTAGGAGGGTGGTGAAGCACTGGAATGGGTTACCTAGGGAGCTGGTGGAATCTCCATCCTTAGAGGTTTTTAAGGCCTGGCGTGACAAAGCCCTGGCTGGGATGATTTAGTTGGTCTTGGTCCTGCTTTGAGCAGGGGATTGGACTAGATGACCTCCTGAGGTCTCTTCCAACCCTAATATTCCTAGATTCTATTATAATAGGCAAAGCTGGTAGTGCAGTCTATAATTAAGATTGCCTGACATTTCCCATTAAAAGACCCTGTTTCAGTTGCTTATAACTTTTGCCACACTATATCCTTTCAGGTTGAAATTTTCAAAGCTAGTTGTCTGCCACAGACTGATTATTTTTTATTTCTTTTAAATATAGGGTTTTTTTGTGTGTAATAGATACATATAATCCATAGTTTAGGAAAGCCATCATCACAGCATACAGACAAATATGCCTAACTTTTAAATCTGGACAAATCTTTTTTAAAAATACAACTTTTTTTTTGTTTGTTTTTACTATTTTGGCACCCAAAAGGGGTCTGTGATTTTGTTCCTAAAAGCTTCTGAGCACCTGTGCAAAATTCTGAGCATTCACTGATCAAACCCCAAAATGCTCCTTTCTGTTTGTTTTTTTGTTTTTGTTTTTTTTTGGGGGGGGGGGTGTTTCAGCATGATGTGCTTGGAAACACTGAAATCATAACCCCTATGTGATAGATTTTATAAGGGAAAGCTGACAAAGGGATAGATTCTGATCTGATTTTTAACTGATGTAAAACCTGTAATAACCCTGTTGAAGTAAACCGAGTGAGATCAAAATCAGGTTTAGGACCTTTGTATGGGATAGGGCCAAATTTGGGTGCTGTGGTAGCAAGAAAAAAAAAACAGTATGATAATAGACACAATGTTATGGACAAAATTGGACTAAAAACTAAACTAGTGTGTCTTTTGTGGTAAGGTTTCCTTTCTAAAGTTAAATTCTGTTGGAAAGAAGGATTCAAGATGCACTACATTAGTAAATGAATTCCAGTTAAAAATTACTCAGAATGAAAGACCAAGCAAGAACATCAACCAATTTCATGTCATAGAATGAGGCAAATCATAGTCCAAAATCCAGAGCCTGCAAAAGAAACTCTCCTTGACATTTATCAAACTGTGCAAGTACCCAGTGCTGCAGTCTAAGTGTGTGCCTCATTTTAAAACTGACTGCAAATGTGTCTCAGAGAAACCAACAGGTCATCCTTCAGGGTAGTCTGGAAAAATATTGCAGTTATCTAGGTAAAGAGAAGACTCCAGCATTGCCAGTAATTTTTCCTTAAAAAACACATTATGAACTGAATTCTGCTCTTGTTTCACCTGACCAATCTCACTGAAATCAGTGGAGTTGCTTGGGTGAACTGAGAACAGGTGTCTGTATCAACATATCAATATATTGGGATTGCTATGAGAACAGGTGTCTATATCAATGTATTGGGATTGCTATGAAAAAACAACATTTATGTCACAGTATCTGAGATGCCAGAGTTATCTCCCATTCTATGTACAGGGGAGTTGCATCTTACGCGGGGGTTAGGTTCTGAAGTCAGCGCGTAAGGCAAAAATCGCGTATAGTCAAACGCTCATTGAGTGGAATGGCGGGCAGAATCGCCGCATTACAGGTACAGTATTTAAATTGTTATTTTTCTCTTTTTTGTTTTGTTTTGCCGAGTGCGTATAGTTAAAATCGCGTAAGTTAAATGCGCCTTTGATGTCACTCCACTGTACAGGGAAAGGTTGCAGTGAATCAGATCTGATGATGTCATAAATACTGATTTGTTTGTTTTATTTTTTAAGTGGTGGCTGCTCTAAATAAAGATGCATATTAGCATGAAATCCCAGGGCTTACTCTGAAAGGAAATGGTCTGGGCTATAATACGGAATTGATGGTTATTACTTGTATTACCATAGCATTTAAAGACCCCAGCTGAGACTGGGGTCCCATTGTGCTAGGCACTGTATATACACATAGTGTGAGACAGCTCCTGCCCTGAAGTTTCTAATCTTAATAGACAAGACAAAGGGTGGGAACATAGAGAGAGATGAAGAGACTTGCCCAAGGTCACCCAGAAGGCCAGATGCAGAGTTCGGCATAGAACCTCTTCATTGCTATATTAGTTGGTATATGACATGGGCCATTAGTTTTAAGTACTGTAAGACTTCTGAAATGGCCCTGGTGATGTTACGCTGGCCACGTCCACATCATGGAAATCTAGTTTAAAATGCCCCCACAAAATTGCCACTATAAATAAATTTAAAGAGAACAATTAAACAGATGTTTTTCTCCACACTCCATAGTCTAATTAAATTCCTGACCCATGAAAGTGTGACAGGTAGACAGACATAGCTTTATTGGCCAGGCTGACACATCATAGAGTGAGGATGGTATGCTTGCTGTCTCTGTTGATCTCCTGGCAAGCTGTCCATTCTTGCAGAAAAAAGCAGAGGAGGAAAGTGTCTGACCTCTGAACTCGAAGCCAGGGCTGCATGGAAAGTTATTAATATTTGTGGTGACATGCCACTGAGCTTGTGACAGGCCTGTGTTACTAAGGAGCATAATCAGAAAATGGAGGTTGATGAGTTGGAATCTTCCTTTTTTGGTTGGTTCTTTATTGGTTGTGGTTATTTCACAAATATCACCGATGTACGGGATGTCTCCATTCTCTGAGCTGCTTTTCAAACTGAAAGAAAAAAGTCATTTGTTGATGGCACACTAATTATAAAGTAGTTACCTCAGACAATGCAAATGTAATTGTATTACGTTGAATTACATATAATTAATTATACAAAATATTTAAATTGTTATGTTGAATTTTGCAGCACTGGGTGCTGTACATTTTGTTGGTGTATAGAGCAGATGTGCATGAAAGAGATTGGAAGTCATCCAGAAGTTGCCAATTTGCAACTAGATAATCTGTTCTTGATTTACAATAATGCTGGAAAACATATATATCTATATAGGAGATTCAACAGTGTTATGCATAATGATGTTTAATTGTTAGACAGTGTTTCTGTAATTATCATCAGAGTCTAAGTCCACATGCAGATATATAAGGAGGACTAGGACTACTTTTCTCCTAGCTCCTTCGTCAAGGCCTCACACTACATTGGCCCAGAATTGCCCAAATTCTAGTATCTTAACTACAGGCCAGCCTTCTAATATAGATAGATTAGCTATGCTGCCAGTTAATAAACAGTAAGTCTTGATCAGGACATGCAGGCGAATGACAAGAGATGGGTGAATGGATTTAAAGTGGCAGGACACAAGTTTATGAAATATGTCTATGGGGATAGGGGAAGGAGGAGACAGCAGGGAGGAGAGGTGATCTCCCACCCCCCTGTATCCTTCACCAAATTACCAGGCAATAATTGGGTCCAGTGAAGGGTTGAATGGCTCCTTGTCATATGACCAAAGAATGAATGTTGGCTCCCTTAACCAAAGCCCCAATCTTCAATTCCTGATTCAACCCAAACCTGAGTCCCACCACCTTCCACTTACAAGGGGAAATGAGGGGACAGACAGCAGAGAGCTGAGATTTAAGACCTCTTCTCTCCTCACAGGCTAACAGGGGGCAACAATCCCTCTTAGTTCTGTGCTCAGATTTACCCCAAAACCTGGCCCCTTGATGTCTCTAACTGCCTGGCCACTGGCCACAAGTTGTGCCAATATTTATTACTCTTTTCTTGCTTTTTTTTTTTTTTTTTTTTTTTTTTTTTTGTACTCTCTCATATTTATTATCTCTACTTACCAGGCCTCCGGGATACTGTGGAGACCATGAAAAATCTCACTTTGCCAGTCTTGCCTAGAAGGGAAATTCCTTCCTGACCCCAAAAGAGATTGGTTTAGACCCACAGCAATCCTGGAAGCCCAGCTTTGATAGTTATATCTGGGTTTTCAGGATTGCTGTGGTCCACTGCTGCACTCTTTCCACCTTCAGCTTCCATCCACCCACAAGCCATCTGGGTAGGGAGAGAGGAAAGGAAGGAGACCTGGTCCAGAGGGCTCTTCAGCTCCAACCAGGACCCGAAGGATTGGTCATTCTCCTGCCAGTCCAACCAAACATCCTTCCCCCACCCCAAAAAGACAGAATGCCTCTTCCTATCAGGATAATATACCCTTATTTAGCAAGGAAATTGACTCAGTCTAATGGCTTGTTTACAGGAACATTTAGTTCACAGCAAGCTGGGGTGTGCTAGCCTGCTGTACCCTAACTGTCTTTGTGGACACTGGTGACAAGCACTAACAGTCTCTTACTATGCTCTGATCTAGTCCCATTTCAGGCTAATGCAGAGTAGATTAGGGTTACCATACGTCCTCTTTTTCCCGGACATGTCCGGCTTTTCGGCAGTCAAACCCCCGTCCGGGGGGAATTGCCAAAAAGCCGAACATGTCCGGGGAAAAAGGCGGCTCTGCTCCTCCCCGACTCTTCGGCTCTGTTTAAGAGCCGGGCTGCCCGAGTGCTACCGGCTTCGGGCAGCCCCCGTGCCTCTGGACCCTGCGCCGCCGGAGCCCGGGAGGGGAAGTGCCCGGCTGGGGGTGCAGGGTCCGGAGGCATAGGGGCTGCCCAAAGCCCGAGCACTACCAGATTCATGGTTTGCCGGGCAGCCTCCAGACCCTGCGCCCCCGGCTGGGCGCTTCCCCTCCCGGGCTCCAGCTGCGCTGGGGAAGTGCCGGCTGGGGGCGCAGGGTCTCGGGGCTGCCCGGCAAACCCTGAAGCCGGTAGCACTGGGGCAGCCCTTTCCCCCTGTCTGGGAGTGGGAGGGAGGAGGGGGCGGAGTTAGAGTGGGGAAGGGGCAGAGTTGGGGCGGGGCTAGGGGTGGGGAAATGGTCGGGGCCAGGGCCCGTGGAGGGTCCTCTTTTTTTATTTATGAGATATGGTAACCCCTAGGGTTACCATTCGTCCGGATTTACCCGGACATGTCCTCCTTTTTGTTCTAAAAATAGCGTCCGGGGGGAATTTGTAAAACACTCAAAATGTCCGGGATTCCCCCCCTCCCCCGGCAGAGCAGAGCGAGCAGCTGGGAGGGCTGCAGGAAAGTCCCGGGCTGGACTCTGGAGCAGCTGGAGAGGAGCCGGATCCGCCCTGCATTCTGAGCCGGCAGCTCTCCCCGGCAGCCCGGTCCAGCAGCACTGTGCAGGGCCAGGGACCGGGTTTTGTTGTGCTGGGAAGCGCAGCCATGTGTCCAGCTCGGCTCGCACAGAGCCCAACACCCTGTTCTGAGCAGCAGGGTAAGGGGGCCAGGGAGGTTCTGGAGGGGGCAGTCAAGAAACGGGGGGGGGTGCTTTTTGGGGGGAGTGGAGAAAGTTTTGGGCAGTCAGGGTACAGGTAGGGGGTAGGGTCCTGGGGGGCAGTTGAGGGGGGGTCTTAGGAGGGGGCAGTTAGGGGACAAGGAACAGGGAGGCTTAGGTAGGGGGTGGGGTTCTGGAGGGCAGTTAGGAGCAGGGGTCCCAGGAGGGGGCAGTCAGGGGACAAGGAGCGGGGGGGTGGGGAGCTGGGAGTTCTGGGGGGGGGCTGTCAGGGGGCAGGAGTGGGGAGAGGGATCGGAGCAGTCAGGGGACAGGGAGCAGAGGGGTTTAGATGGGTTGGGAGTTCTCGGGGGGGCTGTCAGGGGGCAGGAGTGCGGAGAGGGATCGGAGCAGTCAGGGGACAGGGAGCAGAGGGGTTTAGATGGGTTGGGAGTTCTGGGGAGGATCTGTCAGGGGGTGGGGAGTGGTTGGATGGGGCGTGGGAGTCCCAGGGGTATGTCTGGGGGTGGGGGTGTGGATAAGGGTTGGGGCAGTCAGGGGACAAGAGGCAGGGAGGCTTAGATAGGGAGTGGAGTCCTGGGGGGCAGTTAGGGGCAGGGGTCCCAGGAGGGGGCAGTCAGGGGACAAGGAACGGGGGGAGGGTTGGGGGTTCTGGGGGGGCGGGAAGTGGGAGGGGCAGGGGCGGGGCTAGGGCGGGGCTCCTCCCGTCCTCTTTTTTGCTTGCTGAAATATGGTAACCCTATCCTTGCTCACTGTCTTCTTCTCCAGGGGCGGCCTAGGTGGTTAACTGGCCTGCCTCGCTACCTTAACCCCTTCAGGCCTTGTATTGGGTTGACACCCCATCACTTCAGAAAGATCCAGAATGTGATCACTTGTACTTAAAATGTTGCATAAGAATATGCCACCAGAGACAATCTGTGGATCAGTTTGCATCTTGTTCTTGATTCAAAGCAGTTGCAATGTACTTAATAGCAAAGTCATATAAGGTATTGTTTATTTTTTGTGCTGTAGGCAAGAAGCAGAGAATTAACAACCTTTCTGTCTGGTTATTAGTTTTGTGTCTGGCTGAAAACCTACACCAACATATATCTATATGTTTTTTGTTTGTTTTGTTTTGTTTTACTGGAACATGTTCCTTTCACTAGGTTTGGAAGATATAATGACAGTGGCTAGGAAGGTGGTAATATACTGAGCTTGCTGCTGGAAATGGGTGTGGAGGAGGAAGAAAAAGGGGGGAATAAAAATTGAAACTATTGTTGGGTTTTGAAACCTGAAGAAGTTGGGTAGGTTGGTTTTATGTAGAAATATGTTTCCAAGAAACTTCTAGAAAAAATAAATGGCTTTCAAAATTTCCTGTGACCAACATTGGCTTTATTTGATGTTCTATTACTTTGTTCTCTTCCTGTCTATCTGTTGCATCACCTGTTGTCTCTGATTTAAAGCTAATATAAGTTATTTGGTACAGGGACTGTCTTTTTTTTATTGGATGTCTGTGCAGCACCTAGCAAAATAGAAACCAGATCCCTGAATGGGGCCTCTAGGTTCTGCCACCAATCACAAAATAATACAAGATGAAAGTCCTTGGAGCTGCTTTACCCCCTGCTTGCACTTGTCTGAATCAGAAGTAACTCCTCACCAGCAACTAGTATTACCAGACATAAAACCATTATATAGTGAGAACAAAGCCTTCTTCAGTTTATTTGGATGAAGGTAGAGAAAGCAGTTGTTCGCGTATGTAAATCCATTGACTGTAGAGGAGTGACTTCTGGCTTACACCGGTGTAAGTGTAAGGATAGGCAGGCCCAGTGTCTCACATCTGTGAGAAGAGTGCACAGTCCAAGTTCCTTCTCTAGGGTTACCATATGTCCGGTTTTTCCCGGACATGTCCAGCTTTTTGGTAATCAAACCCCCGTCCGGGGGGAATTGCCAAAAAGCCGAACATGTCCAGGAAAATACTGGCCGGGCACTTCCCCTCCCGCAGCTGCTCTGCTCCTCCCCTGACTCTTCGGCTCTGTTTAAGAGCCGAGCTGCCCAAGCGCTACCGGCTTCGGGCAGCCCCCTTGCCTCCGGACCCCAGCCGTCGGCCGGGCACTTCCCCTCCCGGGCTCCAGCTGCTCTGCTCCGGCAGCGCAGGGTCCGGAGGCAAGGGGGCTGCCTGAAGCCGGTAGCACTCAGGCAGCTTGGCTCTTAAACAGAGCCGAAGAGTCAGGGGAGGAGCACAGCAGCCGGAGCCCGGGAGGGGAAGTGCCCAGCTGGGGGCACAGGGTCCGGAGGCATGGGGGCTGCCCGAAGCCCGAGCACTACCGGCTTCATGGTTTGCCGGGCAGCCTCCAGACCCTGCGCCCCTGGCTGGGCGCTTCCCCTCCTGGGCTCCAGCTGCGCTGGGGAAGCGCCGGCCAGGGGCGCAGGGTCTGGGGGCTGCCCAGCAAAACGTGAAGCCGGTAGCACTTGGGCAGCCCTTTTCTCATGGCTCGGAGGGAGGAGGAGGAGTTAGGGCGGGGACTTTGGGGAAGGGGCGGGGAATGGGCAGAATTGGGGTGGGGAAGGGGCGGAGTTGGGGGCGGGGTGGGAAAGGGGCGGGGCCAGGGCCCCGTGGAGTGTCCTCTTTTTTATTTTTTTAAATATGGTAACCCTACCTTATCCTCTGGTGCTCCTATGTAGTTATTGACACCAGTGAAAAGTAGGTGCAAACCACTACTGCCAGCATAAGTGAGAGACGTATTTGAATTGGTGGGTGTTTTACACCCATTTTGCATTCACTTTTCACTGGTGTGAACAATGAGATAAAGTATGAGGCCATAGAGAATTGGGTCCAAAGTCTTTCAGAATGAATGAATACTCTCAGGTGGAGTAAAAACAACATTAGATACGTTTTTGCTCCCACTTTGTAAATTACCATAAAGGCAAAATACTGATCCCATCTACGTCAAGAGCAAAATTCTCATTGACTGTCATGGGAGTAGGATTGGGCCCTCTGTTCCTAAATTCTGCCTTTTAGGCTATGGGCTTGTCTTCACATACAGCGCTGCAGCATTGCAACTCCTGTTGGCATAGTTAATCTACCTCCCTGAGAGGTGATAGCTATGTCGGTGGGAGAAGGTCTCCCATTGACATAACACTGTCTACACAGGCGGGGGAGGGGAGGAGGGTTAGGTCAGTATAACTGTCGCTTGGGGGTGTGGATTTTTCACACCCCTGAGCGATGTAGTTATATCAATATAGGTCTTCAGTATAGACATGGCCTAAGGCTACACTTAGAATGCCACAGCAGCACTGCTTCAGCTGTAGTGCTTCAGTGTTGACACTCACTACAGTGACAGGAGTTCTCTCTTCACTGTAGTTAATTCACCTTCCTGAGAGGCAGTAGCTAGGTTGACCTAGTTCTGTCTACACTGTTTTTTTCACACTTCTGAGAGATGTAGCTAAGCCGATATAAGTTTCCATTATAGGCAAAATTTGGGAATGAAAATGGGAAAGCGCTGTCCTGTTCTGTTGTTGCTTTTCCTTACTCAAGAAGGCAATGACTCTTTGGCATATATACAGGTGGCAATTTTGCAACAGAAAAGCTTCAAAAACAGACTCCAACGAGAAACTGCTGAGCTTGAATTAATATACAAACTGGATACCATTAACTTGGGTTTGAATAGCGACTGGGAGTGGCTGGGTCATTACACATATTGCATCTATTTCTCCATCTTCCTCACACGTTCTTGTCAACTGTCTAAAATGGGCCATCTTGATTATCACTACAAAAGTTTTTTTTTTTCTCCTGCTGATAATAGCTCATCTTAATTAATTAGCCTCTAACAGTTGGTATGGCTACTTCCACTTTTTCATGTTCTCTGTATGTATAAATATCTTCTTACTATATGTTCCATTCTATGCATCTGATGAAGTGGGCTGTAGCCCACGAAAGCTTATGCTCAAATAAATGTTAGTCTCTAAGGTGCCACAAGTACTCCTGTTCTTTTTGCGGATACAGACTAACACGGCTGCTACTCTGAAACCATACAGAAACCTGATATTCTTAATATGGCTGTTGCTTTAAAAATAATAATAATAATAAAAAAAAAAAAAATCTCCCAAGCGTGGCTGGAGTCGTCAGGACAACACCCTGGCATGAGGTAGCATTTGCATCTCTGCCTTTGAGCAACAGTGCTATGTCAAAGCTCATCTGGGAACCCCCTCTCCCCCCTCCATTTGACAGTTGTGGCAAATAAGAACAATTTATTCCTGACAGCTTTAGTAACAATATCTGCTAATTTATGCAGAACTTCTCCTGGGATAATTGGGATGCAGACATGCTCTGCATAAAAGCCAATGGGTACATGGAGACTCCTGGCTTACCAACTGCTACTCCTAGAGGAAGAGGCAGTAGGCCAAGCAGATTGTCCCTTTTCAGTAAAAATTAAGGGTGATAAGGAGGTTGGATGACAAAGGAACAAGCCTTTGACAGGTCATCTGTCAGAAGTCCTTGATAAGGCTGCTAGGGAAACAATGGAAACTACTTCAAAGTGAACAATGCAACTTTGAGAATGTACCAGCTTAAAAAAATTAAAAAGAGAAACAGACATGTCAACACTTTAAACATATTCATCGAGCAACATATTTTTTCAAGATTTTTCACTTTCATTTATACGTAAGAAACAAAGAAGCTCCAATGAGGGGAAAACAAACACTTCCATACTTTATTTTTTATAAAGATCAGTAAATGAGGAATTTAATCCAGTCAGTGAACTGAAGTGTGTGGAAAGAGGAGACAGAATGAAGATTAAAGAAAGTACAATTTGTGCAAAGATGGTGATAGTAAGGGGGAAGAAAAGCTGTTGTTTTTCTAATCTTGTCTGTGTTTCTTTGAAAGTTAAGGGAACACATCTTATTAGAATGTCATTATTTACCAGAAATTTTCCTGAAGTCTGGGAATATTTAAAGTTATACTTAGTGCTATAGAGAAAAATGATGTGAGAACTTTGCAATTAATTATCTAGAGGAGGGGCCAGAACCTTGGCTGTTGGAAATCAGAATTGAGTAGGCCAGATTCTGCGGTTGAAATGGTTTACGCCAACTGAAGTTCTGCCCAAGGGTTTTTAAGTATCATCCTAAAGATATAAAATATTAAGATTGATTGTTCTGAAGATCAAAGATAGATTTAGTATATAATAGTAGAAGCCCACAGGCTGAAGATGTATATATACATTTGTAGTTCTACTAACTTTGTTTATTACTGAGCCTCATAAAACTGAATCATCAGTTTTGCTTTCTTCGTAACCATTTTATAGAGAAAGAGTTTTTAGATTTCAAAATAAACCTCTGCAGAAAGAAGTCCTGCTGCATTTTTATGTTGGCAAAATATATATTTCCATTTGTAGAGCCTATATTATATTTATCATTAATTTAGTGACCCCTGCTGGGGAGGATTAAGATGATCGGATTCAGGTATCTCTGCAGTTTGATTTTATGAGAAACAAACTTCTCCAGGCTGCATTATATACTTCTGAAAAGCAAGGTGAATTGGCTAGACACTGACTGTTTGATAAAAAAATAATCTGATCATAGGCAGCTGATCACTAATCTTTGGGGAGAATGAGTGACTGAAATGAGTGATTAAAACTGTGAACAATTTAAAAATAAGACATTTATCATAAACATTGCCTTTTGCTTGTTCCTCTCAGTTCCTTCTGTTACATTAGTTATCTTGTTTCATATGAAAAGCAAAGTTCTGCTTTTTGATCTTCTTCCAATATGTTTTTTATAACATCAAAGGGACCAGATGATGCCATTTTCCCTCTCAATCTGATTTACCATCACAATGGCATCGTTTGGTTGCATGTGCCAGCATGTTTTCTCTTTTTACTATTGAGTTTCTGGAATTAAAATTTGTGATAATGGCATGAACAACCCCAGTGATTGGATATTTTTAGCTCATTTTCATCACTATTTAAATTGCTAAATATATTTTTTTATTAAACTTTTCTTCTTAGGTGCTCTGCGATTCCTCTCCTGCATTTCTCCCTCACCACCAAAGGTACAATAAAGACATTCTCTGCATCAAACTGGCTTCTTGTATTAGACCCTCAACATTTGACCATGCACCTGTCAGCAAACAGATATTTGAACAAACAAAACAGCCAGTGGTCTGCATGATTGACAGACCACATGTACACTTGGCTGTTTTGTTTTCTGCTGCATTATATAGGTTTTGCTTGTGCAGTGGGTGCAGATATCAATTAAAATAACAATCTATAATCTTTTAGGGTCTCTTCTCTGTTCAGTGTGTTCATATAACAGCCAACAACATTAAAGGAACTACAGATGAACAAGAGATCAGTGTGAGGTGGATCCCAGCTCATGATCTCAATTTTTCATCCTCTCATAAGAACATAAGAATGGACATACTGGGTAAAACCAATGGTTCAGCTAGCCCAGGACACTGTCCTCTGACAGTGGCCGGTGCCAGATGCTTCAGAGGAAATGAACAGAACAGAGACATTTATTAAGTGAAGCTGTTGTCCAGTCCCAGGTTCTGGCAGTCAGAGGTTTAGGGACACCCAGAGTGTGGGGTTGCATCCCTTACCATCTTGGCTAATAGCCTCTCATAGACCTAAACTCCATAAATCTTTTTTTAACCCAGTTATACTTATGGCCTTCTCAACATTCCCTGACAAGTTCCACAGGTTGTGCATTGTGTGAAGAAGTACTTACTTTTGTTTGTTTGTTTTAAACCTGCTGCCTATTAATTTCATGGGGTGACCCCTGGTTCTTGTGTTATGTGAAGGGATAAATAATCCTTCCGTATTCACTTCCCTCAGACCATTCATGATTGTATAGATGTCTATTGTAGCCCCCTCAGTTGTCTCTTTTCTAAAATGAACAGTCCCAGTCTTTTTAATCTCTCCTCATATGGAAATTCGTTGCCTTTCTCTGCACTTTTTCTAATTCTAAAATCTCTTTTTTGATATGGGGTGATCAGAACTGCACACGCAGTCAGAGTGTGGGTGTACCATGGATTTATATAGTGGCATTATAATAGTTTTGTCTTATCATATATCCCTTTCCTAATGGTGCCTAACATTCTGTTAGGTTTTTTTGACTGTTGCTGCACATTGACCAGATGTTTTCATCCACAATGACTTCAACATCTCTTTCTCGAGTTTAAACAGCTAATTCAGGCCCCATCATTTTGTATGTATAGTTGGGATTATATTTTCCAATGTGCATTACTTTGCATTTATCAACCTTGAATTTCATCTGCCATTCTGTTGCTCCATATCCTAAATTTGTGAGATCCTTTTGTAACTCTTAGTTAAGTCCAAAGCAGACTGCAATCTTGATGAATTTTGTATCATCTGCAAACTTTGCCACCTCACTATTTACCCCGTTTTCCAAGTCATTTATGAGTATGTTGAACAGCACTGATCCCAGTACATATCCTTGGGGGGACCCTGCTATTTATCTCTCTCCACTGTGAAAACTGATCATTTATTGATATAGTTTGTTTTCTATCTTTTAAACAATTTCTGATGCTTGAAAGGACTTTCCCTCTTATCCCATAGCTGCCTAATTTGCTTAAAAGCCTTTGGTGAGGGACCTTGTCAAAGTGTGTCTCAAAGTCCAAGTATTCTATATACACTGGATCACCCTTGTCCACATGTCTTTTGGCCCCCTCAAGAAATTCTAATGTATCGGTGAGGCATGATTTCTCTCTACAAAAGCCCTGTTGTCTCTTCCTCAACATATTGTGTTCATCTGTGTGTCTGATAAAGATGTTCTTGATTATAGTTTCAACCAATTTGCCTCCTTCATCAAATTTTGGTGTTTGGGTTACGCCTGTTATTAGCAAAGCCTTATCCTGGTTAAAGGCTAGATTTGAATACTCTAAAAATTGAGGGTGTTTGTAATTTTGGGGTCTGATCTGGACACACCAAAAGGTGACTTAGACCAGCTGCAATTATAGGATGTTTTATGCATAAAGAAAGCAGTTGGTTGAGTCTGGGGCGCTTTGGGAAACTTTACCTATTCTTACCCTGAATATAAAGACAACAGATTCTGGACCTTGATATTGCATAATCACATATTTCATGGCTGTCATTTTCCTTTCTGTAGAAAACACGCCTTTCTCCTCCCCCCCACCCTGATAGTTGAGATACAGTGGGACCTTGAGCTTAGTTTCTGGATATTTTTGTCTGGGGGATAGGAGTTAGGTGGTCCTTATTAGGAGCTCATAGCATCTGGAGGTTTTTCCTTTCCTTGGTCCAACAAAGCCCAGATTTGGTAACCTTCAGAGCAGGCTGCAAAGCCTATTTTCCCAGGCTGTTCCCGAGGGGCTGGGATGAAAGTACTGCCTAGGCATTCTGAGAAGGTTGTAATGGTGGCATATGGTCAGCCTGACATGTTTAAGGACTGAGCTGAAGACAGGTCTAGAGCCTTGGATAGAAGCAGGTTTTAAAAAGCAGAATAAGTACATTTGGGGCTGTATTGTGGAATACCTTTAGGCAGACACATGGGGAGGGGAATTAACAAGGAGCCTATCAGTCCACCTCTGTGCAGACTGCACGAAAGCCTGTCATTACATTCAGGAACCCCTGATGCTGCAGCCTCTGGCTGCATGGTGTTCCAGAGAGGGGGCCTTGGCTGCATCAGCACCAGACTTGGTGCAGCCGATGCAGTCCTCTTTCACAGTGGTCTGCTTGAGAAGGTGTTACACCTTCCTGAGTTTCCCATAGGTGGGGGGCATTGCCACTTCAATCCCAACAGAGGACAGTGGCTAAATGCCCAAATTTGGCCTCATGTCATCTTTGCTAATTTGAATACATTTTCTCTGGTCAGTCCTCTGTAGCTACTAAATGATTTCTCTCTGTAAGGGTAAGACAAAGCCTCTCTTTAGAAACCACTGTTACATTGTAGATCATCTTGCAGTCTGTGTGACTACCCTATGATACTGTAGTAGAGAGTATTATAAGACTGCATTCTGGCAAAAAGAGAAAAACTATCAGCTCCCAGAAGAAACTGCATCCCTCAGTTTTTGATTTTACACATGAGAGGTTTCTATTCAAGCATATGAGAATCTATGAATGTTGGCATGTTGGTAAGAAAGTATGGCAATAATTCCTCCCCCCTCCCACCTCCAGCTCTATCAAATGCAATTATTTTGGTAACATGGATACTCTATAATTTTCAAAACACACAAATCAAGAAGAGCTTTGTAAGTTGGTCTCCGTTACCGAATGTAGCGTCAAAATGCACTGGAGGCCAGATTCAGTTTAAAAAAAAAAAATTGTCCAGCTTCTCTGCGGGGGGAAACTTAAAAATAATTAGTTTGCTGCCTTTTATGGGTGCTGCTGTTATTTCTATCGATTCTTGATATTAACTGCATCCCAGCGCTTGCATTAAACAATTCTCATGCAACTTGAACTTTTTTCATCAGCTATAATGATAGTCAGGGTGACAAAGCGAGGTTGAGAGTGAGAGAAAAATATTGCTGTTGTGGTGTTACCGGTGTGACCTTCAATGAAAATACAGTGAAGGTTCAGTGACAATTTCTTCTGCTTATAAAATACTCTGTTCCTTGAGCTTTGGAGAAGCGACTTGACTGCCCTAGCCAAACAGATTTATGCATGCTGGTCTGCACATACTGGTCTGCACAGGTCTATTGTAATAGTGTATTCCTATACTCTGAGCTGCTGGTGGTTATTGTTTAAAGAGAAAAAAAAAAGCCTGCTGGTAGTTAATGCACCAGGCAACAATAGACATGTCTGGCTAGTAAGATTTATTTGCAGGTCAACAGCTATACATTTGCACCACTCTACCTTTCAGAAAGTAAAGTGATTTATTGTGAGCTTTTTTTTTTTATGCACCAACTATTTGTGTAAATGGAGGCTCGGAAAAGGGCACTTTATATATTTACATTAGGAAAAGTGAGTCCCAAAGTACAAGCCAGCAAAAGATTTAATTAACCTTTTCACTAGAATGTAATTCCATTGATCGTCTCCATTTTCCTCCTCCCTGTTCAGTCTTTCTCGCTCCCTTTGTAATGGACCCACGTTAGCCTTACATTTGGATATTGCATGCATCAACTGCTCTTCGAAGCTTGGGTCCTTTTCAGTCCCTCAAAGCATCCATCTTTCCCTACCGGCCCACCTCCCCCAATCCCTCGGACCTCTCTCTCTGATCTTGGCTGTTTTATTACTTTCTCAAGTCCTGGTAAATTTTTAATTGAAAAATCAATATGGACCCATGGGGGCAGGGTCAGCAGGGAAGTTTTGTAGCCTACAAGGGATAGAGCTTTAAAATATTAGTTTTACCTCAGGGCTTCATCATTTCGTTTGAAAGAATATTATTTATGGGATTCTGAGATGAGAGCAGCTGTGTTAGACAGACTGCACGTAAGTAAATGGAGCCATGTTTTGGAACTATGATTAGAGGCTCTGTTTTTACCTTTGAGGATTTGGTTACCTTCTTACCTTAAGCACAAGTCTGTTTATAGGTTTAAAGGAGGTACAAAAACCTATCAAGTCGATCTGAGCAAGCTAGATAGTGGGTACATCCTCAAATTACTGGGATGGGCCAAAGCATCACTATTAGGATCACTATTTATTCAAACCTCAAATTCAACCCAAACCAAAAACTTTTTGAGACTGAAACAATATTCAGTTTATTTTCTACTACCATTTTTACTTGCCTCTGCCCTTTCTGTATCTGGCACTGGAAACAGAAGTGTTGAGAAACCATGAAGATGGTGATTTCCATGGTCTTTCCAACCTGATAGGAATTAGGAAGCACCAGAGGTCTTGTGAGACTGTTGTGAGACTTACAGACTGATTTCTATACTAAAGAACTTCAAATGGATCTGATCGATGTTCTAATATAACATGTAAACGTTTGGATATCAAAGCTGGATTCCCCATGAAACATGAAGTCAGGCAAAATTTGGGTGGTTCAGGAGTTTCATTACTTAGATTGTAAACTCATTAGGAATAACAGTCCTTTTGTTCTGTGTTTGTACAGCACCTAGCACAAGGGGGTCCTGGTCTATGACTTGCGCTTGTCAGTGCTACCACAATACAAATAATAATAAAATAATAATTACAAGAGTCAGTTCAGTTTAACCAACAATAATTTGCTCACCTGAAAACTCAGCTCAGCTGGAAACTCAAGTTAGCTCATCCCTAAATTCATCTCAGGATGACCAGGTTTAGTAAGAGTCACAAAGGTGGGTTGATTAATGGTTTCATATAAAAATCAGGTGAAAGTTGCCTTTTAGCCTAAATTTTTTGGTTTGCTGCAGTCCAAAGCACAAGAGGATCGCAACCCATATAATGGAACCAGGGTAAAGTTACACATGGCTTGTAAATACTGTCCTAGAAGTTATCACCTTTCCTTGTAATATCATAGTAGGAAGGTGTTGTGTAATTCACTATCTCTGGCTTTGCACTATGTTGGATGCATTGCAGCTTTAGCATTGTCCTGGACTCATGAGGGGAAAAAAAGGACAAGATGCAAGGGATGTGGTTTAATTAGGTGGCAATTTTATTAACTTAACTCATCTGGGAAGTACCAGGCAATAATTGGTACAGTGCACGTCATGATTCCCTCTTTAATCTTCTCCAGGAGCGGGCTGCTCTCAGGCACCCCACCCTTCCACAGCTGTTCTCCAGCCTGTTGTTGGGTCACCATTGCCCTCCTCTCATGTAAATGTTAAGGAGCTGGGGGAAAGGGGTTGTCTCCTCACTGTACCAGACATTAAGAGCTCCAACCCCACTCCCCGACTTCTTTAGGAGATGCCTGCCCCTAAGTCCTCTTCCACGTCTGGCTTATCAGGGAACTGGACCTCCTGTGGAATATGGAGTAACTTCACTGGGCACCTCCTAAGTTGTAACAACTTGAACCTGACCTGCCCCACTTGGTCTCTGAGCTGCTGTGGGGAAAGTGAAAAACCCATCCCAGGGGCCCAGGGGAGCGCCCAAGCAGCAGTCCCAGGGGTGGTCCCGGGGAGTGCCCGAGCAGCGGTCCCCGGGACCTCGGAACAGCGGGGGGTTGGGGTCAGTCAGCCCCCCGTGGCCAGTGCAGAGGCTAGCCATTGCCCCCCTCCCCCCAGACTCCTTAGAGGAGCAGCGCCCAGAGACCCCAGGAGTTGCTAGGTTTTAGTCGGGTATTTATATAGTAAAAGTCATGGGCAGGTCATGGGCTGTGAATTTTTGTTTATTGCCCATGACCTCTCCATGACTTTTACTAAAAATACCTGTGACTAAATCTTAGTCTTAATCATGTTGCCTTCCTCTCCCCACCCCATCCCCATATCCCAACCTCCCTCATTACTCCCAAACTGGGGGTGGGGGACCCTTAAAGAAGACACTACTCTTTTTTCCCCCTCCAGTCCAGACAAAGCCCCCCAACTTTGAGGCTGTGGGAGTTGCATTTAGTGCAGCAGGCTGTCATCAAGAATAAAGAAATGAATATGTTTACACTGTTGTTGTTTTTTTTCCTATAAATTATGGGCCAGATCTTGAAGGCTGTACACAGTTTTTACTCTGGGACATTTCCCACTGACCTGCTATGAAGTGCTTTGCAAAGCCCTTCAGATCAGTTTCCCTTGTTTTATTATGTTTAAATCCAATTATGTCGATTATGGTACTACTGCTGATCCAGCTTTCCTGCTGCAGAGAGGCCAAATGCAAGCAAACCTACTTTGCTGATTTGGAATGAAGTTACAGTTCTTTGAGCCAGCTCATTCTGTAATGTGATTAGCCAACATGCAAGGGAGACTTAGTGCTCCATTCACAACGGCAAGGAGGGTAAAGTACTGTCTTTGTATCACCAATACAACTCTCTTCTCAGTGCTTCTAATTAGGAACCTTCCCCTTCTTAGAAACCCACATAATCATATAGGAAGTTAAACTACATCCAGCCCCATTTGCTCTCAGTTAGTGATGGGTGTTCATTAAGCATGCTGTCAACTTGTTTTGTGTTGGAGGCTTTGGTGCAAATTGTAACGCAATTTGTACTGGAAACATTTAGCTTTGTAGGAACACTACCAAACTTGCAGTTAGTAAATACGGTATATAAGCAGAAAGAGCAACTTGCCACTAATGGGGCTACATATTCCATGTCTTATTGACTGCCTGAGTTTTGTCCATTACAGTACCTTGAATATGAACTTCTCAATAGTAAATGGTGCAATTGAGTTTAATTTGTTAAAAAGAAAAAAAAATAGTTCATTTGTTTAAAACTGTCAGAGCATCTCGGAGTCCCATAATTGGTGCCACAACTTCCCTGCAAAAGCTTCTGTGCCTTATTCTATGCTAGTTAGGGTAACAAGTTGCAGACGATAAATCTTATTTATTTATAGGAGTAGAAATGCTCCCTTTCAGCACCGGGCTGCAAACTGCTATTCAACCAATTATTGGGTGTTTTTTGTTCTGTTTGAGAGAGAGAGACCAAATCCTTTGCAGCTATGTGATTCCTTTTGAAATTTTGCAGTTTGAGTCTTGCTTGACTGGAACTTGCTCTGATGTATGCATTTTGAAACAATCAGTAAATATTGGCTTTCACTTATTGATCTGGCAACATGCAGTTTCTCCATCACCCGCAAATATGAATTCAGACTAAGAATTTTGATGCACTTTTTAGACATCAAAACAAAGATGCTTCTTACACGCATTTGACCGTTGTAAAATAATGCTGCGATTTAAGACAAAAAAAAGTATGGAAGTCCAAGTGACAAAGATATTTGGATAGCGTATGTTTGATGGCACCATAACCAGTAATTTAAAAAAGTGACTGATTTCTTCCATAATTAAAATCTTCCATTATGCTACTTCAAAGCTAATTTCTTTCATATTTTCCTGAATAGTTCCGTCCATTAATTTCACTCTAGGTAATGATACAATTATATGTAATCATTGTCAGAATTCAATATGCAACACATCAGTTCCTTTGTGTAGTGATTGTGCAGCCCCTTCAGCTGCTTGAATTTGGATTGTTTCCATCCTGTGTATTGCCAAGAGCAGTTCTGGAGTCTCTGACGTTTTGTCTGACATGAGTCAAGACTAGTAAAGCAAGGGTCCCTGACAGTTGTTCCAGGAGCTCCTCCATCTTGTCGATGTTGATTTAAAGCTCTGAGAAAAAGGGATGAGCCAACTTTTCCCTGTTGAATGCAATGGTTAAAATGTTAATTTAAGATAAGACCTTGTTTTGAAAGAAGTCTCTTAAATATGCAGGGGGTGTATCTGTTTAAAATGCAAATGAAAAAAAAATCATGTGCGTTCCCCTCCGGTATGATTTTTGAAAATAGAAACTGAATATTTATCAGACAAATCAAAAACATTTTTTATTTTACTGCTAACTGAAAGCTCAGTCCTGCTGGCCTTATTCAGACACGCAGGGAGTAAGGATTGGGTCCTTATTTTGTTTCCTATCTCTTTACTATTTTTGGGCCAAACTCTACTCCCCTTACTTGCATGAATAGTCTCATTTAAGTCAGTGGGGCTGCTTGGTTGGGTGGACAAGACAAACAGGATTTCATCTGCTTTTTACTCAGTACAGACCAAGAACTTCATTCTGCAAAACTTTACTCATGTGAATAGTCCTTAACCAAAAGAAGACCCAATGAAGTCCCCACATTTGCCTTTGTTTACATGAGAACAACAGCCTGAAGTCATTGGTGTGGCATGTGTGTAAGTGAGAACAGATCTCCCTCTCGTCGGTTCTAACAGTGCATATATAATATTGGTTGGACCAACAATGAGGTCAGGGTATTGCTAAATGGAAGGTAGTAAACAAACAATTGCCTTGAACTTCTGAAGGAATGTGGGAATGAGGAATCACCCAGCATTCTGAGACCCTGATAAAGTGACAGTTTTAGCAATACACAAGCGCTTCAGAACACTGGGGAATCCTAGCCCCTGTCTGACAAGTAAGGCAATAATGATTTCCAGCACTACAGGAATGGAGGAAACCATAAAATCCACCCTTATCTTTCCCTGTGTCCTCAGGTGTCTTTGATCATTAGATTTAGTGCATTCTTCCTATAAAGTTTGCTCCTTGAAAAGTTATCCTTTGATATAAGGCTGTTATATACTTCACTGAAGTCCCTTGTAAAGTACAGATGTGCCAGAACTAAATTATCTGCTACCTGCCTCAACCCATGGGCTGGACAGCTCTGGCTTGAATCTTTTCAAAGGTACTTAGATCTTTGTTTTATAAAGAAGTTCTTTGAACACGGTTTGTCATTGAGTTTTCTTTTTCACACTTGCCAGCTGATCAATGCTGATTCTTCATATCAGGTTTAGTAGGGTGAGAGAGAGCCTGTTGGGAGGTTAGAGAGAGCAAGGGAGTTTAAAACCTAAGTAGTGTTATGCACAGAGACTCAGGGAGGCTGTTCTCTTTGTAGGTCATTAAAAAAATTAGGTAACAAAGGGCATGTTTACACTTACCTCTGGAGCCATCAATCCAGCGGAGGTCGATTTATCGTGACTAGTGAAGATGCGATAAATCGACTGCTGAGCGCTCTCCAGTCGACTCCGGTACTCCACCGGAGTGAGAAGCATAGGCGGAGTCGACGGGGGAGAATCAGCAGTCGACCTACTGCAGTGAAGATACTGCGGTAAGTAGGTCTAAGTACGTCGACTTCAGCTATGTTATTCACGTAGCAAAAGTTGCGTAACTTAGCTCGATCCCCCCCTAGTATAGACCAGGCCAAAGTGGTTACTTATCTGAGCAAGAGAGCAAGCGCTAGCCCAGGAGTGCCCAAAGAGTAGCCCAATGACTAAATGCAACAGAAGCCCACAGCTTTCCTTGTAATTATATTCTTGTGGTAAAAATCTTACAGAATCTAAATATGTATAGAAAGGATCTCATTCTCAATTAATCATCCCATAAAATGTTGTTGTTATTATAGACCTTTTATAGGATGGCTCAAAAACAAGAGCACAAAACAAAACACCCCCAACCCAAGCCTACAGGAAAGACCTCAGTTTCCATTGAATTCTATAGATTGTCAGAATAATTTCTATAGCACCTTAATAGTTTTCATACCTATAAAATTCTGTAGGACGTTTCCATCTGGGCGGGGCGATCAGTTGTAATTTTTTTTTATTGCTGGTGAACTCATACAGTAAGCAATTTCTATGCGTCAAGGACAGAACAACCACTGTACAAGCATCCATTATGACTTTCTGCATTTGTTTATTAAAAAAAGATGGACATTTGTATGGAGATTAGCTGCAGCCTTCAGATTCCTGCCAAAATTCTATCACAGCCATCTACTGTACTTCACAGAGTCTGAACTGGGCATTCCCAGATGAACCCCCACATTTGGAATTTGCTATCTGTTAGTGAGTAATTTGGTAGGTGCTGCTTGAGTGTTCTTAACCATCAGGTAGTTGAGGCATTAACTATATCAGGGGTTGGCAACCTTTCAGAAGTGGTGTGCTGAGTCTTCATTTATTCACTTTAATTTAAGGTTTTGCATGCCAGTAATACATTTTAATGTTTTTAGAAGGTCTCTTTCTATAAGTCTATAATATAGAGCTAAACTATTGTTGTATGTAAAGTAAATAAGGTTTTGAAAATGTTTAAGAAGCTTCATTTAAAATGCAGAGGCCCCCAGACTGGTGGCCAGGACCCAGGCAGTGTGAGTGCCACTGAAAATCAGCTTGTGTGCTTCCTTTGGCACATGTGCCATAGGTTGCCTACCCCTGAACTATACATATATGCATAGAGCTGGAAGAGACCCTGAAAGGTCAAGTCTAGCTTCCTGCCTTCACTAGCAGGACCAAGTACAGATTTTTTGCCCCAGATCCTTAAGTGGCCCCCTTAAGGATTGAACTCAGAACCCTGGGTTTAGCAGACCAATGCTCAAACCACTGAGCTATCCCTCCATTCCTGCCCCTAACATGGAATTTCCTTTGCACAGCAACTGAGTCCTGTGTTCTCCTCCCGCTGGTAAAGATCAGCTATGGTTTAATTCAGTGCCATGATCATCTGAAGTGTTTGCAGAAGGAACTAAATCCTTTCATTACACTATGCAGTAATTAGCCTTTCTGAAGTAATGCTGCATCCTGTTCCTTTTGCATGCACCATGAGCTCTGACAGAAGTGAGGCCTCCTGTTGCTTTCCCGAATGACAAAAAGCTAAAATGCTGATTACAGAATATAAAATAGATTCCTATCACTTTAAAATTAGGCCTGGTCTACACTAGGCGTTTATGTCGAAGTTAGCGCCGTTACATCGAATTAACCCTGCACCCGTCCACACCGCGAAGGTATTTAGTTCGACATAGAGGTCTCTTTAATTCGACTTCTGTACTCCTCCCCGACGAGGGGAGTAGCGCTAAATTCGACATGGCCATGTCGAATTAGGCTAGGTGTGGATGGAAATCGACGCTAATAGCTCCGGGAGCTATCCCACAGTGCACCACTCTGTTGACGCTCTGGACAGCAGTACGAGCTCGGATGCTCTGAACTGCCACACAGGAAAAGCCCCGGGAAAATTTGAATTTGAATTCCTTTTCCTGTCTGGCCAGTTTGAATCTCATTTCCTGTCTGGACATCGTGGCGAGCTCAGCAGCACTGGCAACGATGCAGAGCTCTCCAGCAGTGATGGCCGTGCAATCTCAGAATAGAAAGAGGGCCCCAGCATGGACTGATCGGGAAGTCTTGGATCTCATCGCTGTGTGGGGCGATGAGTCCGTGCTTTCCGAGCTGCGATCCAAAAGACGGAATGCAAAGATCTACGAGAAGATCTCTAAAGACATGGCAGAGAGAGGATACAGCCGGGATGTAACGCAGTGCCGCGTGAAAATCAAGGAGCTGAGACAAGGCTACCAGAAGACCAAAGAGGCAAACGGACGCTCCGGATCCCATCCCCAGACATCCCGTTTCTACGAGGCACTGCATTCCATCCTCGGTGCGGCCGCCACCACTACCCCACCAGTGACCGTGGACTCTGAGGATGGGATAGTGTCCACGGCTGGATCCTCGGACATGTTAGCGGACGGGGAAGATGAGGAAGGAGATGAGGAGGACGAGGCAGTCGACAGCGCTCACAACGCTGATTTCCCCGACAGCCAGGATCTCTTCATCACCCTTACAGAGATCCCCTACCAACCCTCCCCAGCCGTTACCCCGGACACAGAATCTGGGGAAGGATCAGCCAGTAAGTGTTGTAAAAATCTAAACATTTATTTGTAACAGAACAGGAATATTAACAATTTAAAAAATGGGTTTCTCATGATTAGTTTGATTAGCTTAACGGTTCAGTCATGGGCAGTGCAACTATTGAAAAAAAATCTAGCAATGTCCGGTTTTGCATGATTGTCCTGCCCAAGCCGCTCTACTGGTTAGTCACTGCTACAGCAGCTACAGTAAAATGCGGTCTATATGTCCGGGGATGGAGCAGAAATCCTCCTGTGACATCTCGAGGAAGCTCTCCTGGAGGTAATTGGAAATCCGCTGCATTAGGTTCTTGGGGAGAGCGGCCTTATTGGGTCCTCCGTAGTAGGACACGTTGCCACGCCACGAGACAAGCAAGTACTCTGGAATCATTGCTCTGCACAGCATGGCGGCATACGGCCCTGGTCTTTGCAGGCTTTCCCGGAGCATTCGCTCTTTCTCGCTGTCAGAGATCCTCATGAGGGTGATGTCGCTCATGATGACCTGCTTTGAATGAGGTAGGGGAATGTTAGTGTTGGGACTGCTTTGCCGTTCCTTTACAGAACTGTAACCGCTGGTTTGCAGCCACGCGGTGGAGGCGGGAGAGGGGCAGCCGAAAGGGATCGTTCCCGGGGACAGCCGCGAGGGTGTGGGACAGGAGCAGACTTCCTGCTTGCCGAATTGCTGGCAGCAGGGACCGACATTGATTTCAATGTGAAATGAGGCCATTGCTAATATTAAAGTTTTAAGCTGCCACAAGTCTACAGCTTACCATGTCTGCCTGCAACAGAAATTCCGTTCTCCTGAGAGGCTTCTCAAATGTGCTGTAGAAGACCCCAGGCACTGAATGCGAAGGCCGAGAATTCGACCTTGTGCTGAGTGCGCATGTGATAGGTGCTGTGCATGGTCTTGTTCACAGAGAAAGACTATGTTCTTTGTTCACAACTACATTTATCTTTCTGAGGAATTCACTCCCTTTTTCCCATTCCCACAGCCCCATCTGCGACTGTCTCACAACCTAGCCTGTCATCACACTCCCAGAGGCTAGCGCGGATTAGGCATAAGAAGAAGAGGACACGGGAGGACATGTTCTCGGAGCTTATAGCCTGCTCCAGAGCCCAGGCAGCACAGCAGACCCAGTGGCGGGAGAACTTGACCCGAATGCACCAAGCCAACATGGATCGGGAGGAGAGGTGGCGTCAGGAAGACCAGCAGGCGACTCAAACCCTGCTTGGACTAATGAGGGAGCAAACGGACACGCTCCGGCGCCTTGTGGATGTTCTGCAGGAACGGAGGCAGGAGGACAGAGCCCCGCTGCAGTCCATCTCTAACCGCCCTCCCCCGCCACCAAGTCCCATACTCCCCTCACCCAAAGTGCACAGAAGGAGAGGCGGCAGAGTCCCTGCTAACTCTCACTCCACCCCTGCAGAGAGCTCGAGCAGCAGAAGGCTCTCATTCCCCAAAATTTGACAAGTTCTTTCCTTCCCGCCTGACACAAGCCCCCGTCCAAGTTTCACTTTCCCAGTTCCATGTTTGGTTGATAATAAAAAATACGTTTCTGTTAACTACTGTTTCCATCATGTTCTTTTGGAGGAGGGGGGGATAGGGGGTTGGTAATTCGACAGGACAGTCACCTTTGGCAGGGTATATAGTCGGGGGCAGGCACAGCAGCAGGGCACATACATAGTGCAGTGATGCAGTGACTAGTTACCCTGGTTAGTCTGGGAGGTTGTTTTCATGTTATGTGGTGGGGGGTGGGTTGCTCTGTGACTTTGTGGCAGGGGAGGGCAGTTACAGATCTTAAGCGGCGGTCCTTAGGCAGGATCACAGAGCCACACAGCAGGGGATCTGTAACCGTCCTCCCCCTGCCACAAAGTCACATAGACCCCCCCATACACACAGTCCCTATCAGGAGGGGTGACAGGCTCCATTGAAACAACCATCCCACCGCAGCGGAGCCTGTCAATCCTTGAGTTTAGAAGCTGCATTCGCGCCACTACAGTACACCCGCTCCGCACCACAGTCTGCGTCCTAGTTTTAAAAAATTCCCGCGAATACAGTATTAAAGAAAACGGTGTGCTTTAACAAAGTAGAACTATTTTTATTTTGAAACGTGTGTTGGAAATGGGGTGAAGGGGGTATGTAACTGGATAGGATAGTCAACATTAACTGGGTAAAGAAACGGGGGCAGGTTTAGCTTCTCAATACACAAACTTTAAAGTCACAGGTTACCCTGCTCACTCAGGAACTTTGCTTTCAAAGCCTTCCGGATGCACAGCGCTTCCCGCTGGTCTCTTCTAATCGCCCGGCTGTCTGGCTGTGAGTAATCAGCAGCCAGGCTATTTTCCTCAACCTCCCACCCCGCCATAAAGGTCTCCCCCTTGCTCTCACAGAGATTGTGGAGCACACAGCAAGCTGCAATAACAATGGGGATATTGGTTTCGCTGAGATCACAGCGAGTCAGTAAGCTTCTCCATCTCCCCTTGAGACGGCCAAAAGCACACTCCACCACCATTCTGCACTTGCTCAGCCGGTAGTTGAAGAGTTCTTTTTCAGTGTCCAGGGCGCCAGTATAGGGCTTCATGAGCCAGGGCATTAGCGGGTAGGCTGGGTCCCCAAGGATGACTATAGGCATCTCCACATCCCCAAGAGTTATTTTGTGGTCCGGGAAGTAAATACCTTGCTGCAGCCGTCTAAACAGACCAGAGTTCCTGAAAACACGAGCGTCATGAACCTTGCCCGGCCATCCCACGTAGATGTTGGTAAAACGTCCCCTGTGGTCCACCAGTGCTTGCAGCACCATGGAAAAGTAGCCCTTTCTGTTAATGTACTGGCTGGCCTGGTGTTCCGGTGCCAGGATAGGGATGTGAGTTCCATCTATGGCCCCACCGCAGTTTGGGAATCCCATCGCTGCGAAGCCATCTATGATCGCCTCCACGTTTCCCAGGGTCACTACCTTTGGCAGCAGTACATCAACGATTGCCTTGGCTACTTGCATCACAACAACCCCCACGGTAGATTTGCCCACCCCAAACTGGTTCGCGACTGACCGGTAGCTGTCTGGCGTTGCAAGCTTCCACAGGGCTATGGCCACTCGCTTCTGGACAGTCAGGGCTGCTCGCATCCGGGTGTCATTGCGCTTCAGGGCAGGGGACAGCAACTCACAAAGTTCCAGGAAAGTTCCCTTCCGCATGCGAAAGTTTCGCAGCCACTGGGATTCATCCCAGACCTGCAGCACTATGCGGTCCCACCACTCAGTGCTTGTTTCCCGTGCCCAGAATCTCCTTTCCACGGCATCAACATGACCCATTGCCACCGTGATGTTCTCGGCGCTGGGTCCCCTGCTTTCTGAGAGGTCTGTGCTACTCTCAGACTTCAGGACATCACCGCGTTGACGTAGCCTCCTCGCCTGACTTTTCTGCATCTGCCTCAGGGAAAGGTGTATGATAAGTTGCGAGGCGTTGAGAGCGGCCACAACTGCAGTGATGGTTGCAGCAGGCTCCATGCTCGCAGTGCTGTGGCGTCCGCGCTGTCACTGACTAGAAAAGTGCGCGAACTGATTTCCCGCCGGCGCTTTCAGGGAGGGAGGGCGGGAGTGATGGACGGATGACGACAGTTACCCAAAAGCACCCTGGACACATTTTTTTTACCCAGAAGGCATTTGCGGCTCCACCCAGAATTCCAATGGGCAGCGGGGACTCCGGGAACTGTGGGATAGCTGACCACAGTGCACCACTTCCAATGTCGACGCTTTCCCCGTTAGTGTGGACTCACAAAGTCGAATTACTGTCCTTAGTGTGGACACACACGTTCGACTTTGCAATATCGATTCCAAAAATTCGATTTAAGTAAAATCGAACTACTCTCGTAGTGTAGACAAGGCCTTAGTGTCTAACCGACATGATTCTAAAGATCTTAGAGAATTTACTAAGGATGGAACCCAATAGGATTTTGTAACAAGTTTCTATAAAAATAATTCTCAAACCCTATAGAATTGAACAGAAAATGCTAACCTTCTTATAGATTTTTTTTTTTTTTTTGGTAATCCTATAAAATTCTCTAGTAGGGATATAATTTTCTAGTGATTCTCATAGAAATGACTAAAAATGTACAGAAAGGTCAGGGTTTCCTATCCACTATAGGACTTTTCCAGTTGTGCAACATTACAAATCCACATGCATTTATTTTGTAGGCTTTGTAGCAAATGGACTACTACTGTTGCCTCTTTTGCAATTCATTTATTTTATGCCTAGGTTTGAAAGAGTTTTATTTACATTAGGGATGCTGCCGAAAACATATATGGCTTCCTTCTTAGGAGGTGGAAGTAGGAACAAGTATAATACCAGATGAGATTTGTTTCCCCATCTCACACACTCTTTGTATGCACCTTTTTAATGGGTTTACTGCTTAAGTTAACATAAGGAAGGATGACTTTGCTCCCTGAGGCTATGAAGTGTGATTACAGTAATCAGGTGGGTAAGTGATTGGGAGGAACAAATGGGGCTTGCTGTATGTGAGGAACCACCACCAAGAATATCTTGGCTAGTAGTGAGTCACTGCAGTTTCATGGTGATGTGCTTCCTCGTGCCACAGTGACACCTGCTGGGAGATTAGATTATGATATAATATTCCGAATGAAAGCTTTGGGCTCAATTTTTCTCTGTCACACAAGGATACACACCCACTTATGGGTTTACATCCATGGAATGGAAAGATGAATTTTGTTCTCTGTCTGTCGTGCAGTGAGTATGCTGAGGTTTCCAAGGCTGCTGTCTGTGTATCGAATTAGAGCTCATCTGCTAAAGTTTTAAGAAGAATAGGAGTACTTGTGGCACCTTAGAGACTAAGGTCTCTATTCTTCTTTTTGCGGATACAGACTAACACGGCTGTTACTCTGAAACCTGCTAAAGTTTTAGTCATGCTAGTAAGAAAATGGCTGCTAGTCTGAACTCTTAGAATGCTAACCACTCTTTTGAAAAGGAGCTGTCAACATTTGGAAGAACCCTGAAAGCCAGATGGTGAGGGCCTTTAATTTATCCTTTCCTTGCCACATATTTTTTGCCATATTGCTGTTTCTGATAGAGAGGATCATTGGTTTAAAACAAGGCTGCTGGCTGCAGCTCAGGTGGGGGCATAAACATCATTTAAATGCTTAATGTTTTAGCATGTGCCCAAACACTCACCCACTCTCCTACTATTGGACTCAGGTGCGAGCATTTATAGTGCAGACCCAAATCATTGTGAGAACATGAGGCACTTTGGTACCTCAAAAGCTCTTTATAGCTGGAATCTTTTGGAGGTGAGTGTTGAACTGTGGCTGTGTTTGTGATATGGCTGTGTTTGTCAATCAGCAGTGTGCAATAACTTTTAATGTCTCACTCAAATATGGGAGTTAAGAAGGTGGGAAGGGATAGTATTCCAAGATACTTGCCCTCTAAAAATAGGTAGCATTTTAGTGTCTGCTATGGATACTGCACACCTATAGTTCTCCTGGAGGCATTGCTCTTGTCTGGGGACTTATTCTGGCATATTGTTATTGCCTCCGTTTATTGTATACTATACATTTTCTTTATATTTTGCTTAGGTTCTGTTGGGGACAATTAAATACCTAGGCCTTAAAATTGAATAAAGCACTTCAAAGTGCAACAGGCAAAATTACTGACAAGGCGTTTTCGTGATTTACAAACATGGTGCTAGACTTTAAGCAAAAAAATCTTCTGAAAACCCATGTCTGGAAAAGATAAGTAAATGCTGACATTAAGGTCATCTTGTTCTCCATAACTCTCCTACTCAAATAAAAAAATCAAGGTTAATGAATAATTTAGGATGATACATGTATTTTGAATTATAATATTCAAAGATGAAGAATTTCTGAATGGTAAAAAGAAGGGTTACAATTTTAATTTAATGTTAATAGTTTATGCTTTTGTACAGTGAATGAGTTTGGATAAGCCAAGATAGTACTTATGCCAAGGCTTTGGCATAGCTTTGCATGACATGAGTGTTGTCTTGACAATTTCTCTCTTACCTAGGTGTGCTTAAGTAATGCTCACAGCTGACAGGATAAAGGTGATGTTTTGTTAGTGGAATGTATTCTGTTGGAGAGCATCAATAAGACTAAATTAATCATTACAATAAAACACACAAAACGCAATGGTAAAAAGTCCCTTCATTGGGAAAAAAAGGAGTAAGGTGACATGAAGACACAATGACAGGAAAATTAGTGTAGACTGCAAAAATTATGTAAATTGAACCTGTGCATGTGTATTGTATGTGTTATGTAAAACATAATCCTAACATTGATTGGAAGAGAACTAATGAATATGTAATGTGAGATGATTCATGATTTAGACATAGATGCACAAATTAACATACAAAAAACAAATGAACAAGGGCCCAAGTCGGAGAGTTCTGGACAAGAGACTGAGACAACCATCATGAGAAGGACAGTTTCCCAATTCCCCAGAACCATGGTAACTTGGGGCCCTACCTGTTCCATCTTATTTGTTTGTTCTCTGTCACAAATATATGATCAGAAATTATAAGTGACAATGATTGTGTCTAAAAAATTATAAATTATGGCTCAAATCAATTAAGCCTAAATAGGGTGGACTTGTGCCTCAGTTTCCCACCTTTCAGTTCAATAAGGGGTCTTCAAGTACCTCTTCTTTTAAAAAATAAATTAATTAGTTAAATAAAAACCTCACAATTCTATTGTTCTGTAGTCATGGTCTTGTATAGTAATGAGCCTCAAATAGTGTAGTAAGAGTTATAATGTTTGGGCCATTACCGTGGAATAGTGGACTATTTCTGTTTTTATAATTTATGCACACCCACAACTTAAATTGTTCATAAGTGGCCTATAATTTTGTTGCATCAATTTTTGAGTGTCTCTCTCTCTCTAGATTACAAGGCCCTATGCCAGGGTTGCTGGAGAGGTTGTTTTGTTCGATGCAACAAAATTATAGGTTAGTTGAACCTCGGATCCAGGAGGAACAATGCAGATTCTGGCCATGGAACAATGGACCAGTTTTTTGCTTTCTCGCAGATACTCGAGCAGTCGCGGTAGTTTGCTAATCCAGTCTAACTTTGTTTTGTAGACCTGAAGAAGGCATATGAGGGTGTTCCCCGAGATGTCTTGTGGGAAGTGCTGTGGGAGTATGAGGTGCCGGGGCCACTTTTGCATGCTATCTGGTCCCTCTATTCCCAGAGTGAGAGTTGTGTTCAGATTCTTGGTATTAAGTCAAGTTCATTCAAGGTGGGTGTTGGACTCCACCAAGGGTGCATCTTGTCCCCACTCCTGTTCGTGATTATCATGGACTGGATATTAAGGCGCAGACGAGCTGTTGAATGCATCCGATATGGGGACTTGGAGGTGGCATCTCTGCTGTTTGCAGATGATGTTGTCCTCCTTGCTTCTTTAGCCTACAATCTCCGATGTGCACTCAAACCTTTCACTGCAGAGTGTGAAGTGGCTGGGATGAGAATTTGCACCTCCAAATCAGAGATCCTCTCCTGGAAGAAAGTGGATTGCTCTCTCGCGGTGAGGTGGGAGCAGCTGCCCTTAGTGGAAGAGTTCAAATATCTAGTGGGTCTTGTTCTGGTGTGGTGACAGCAGTGATGCAGGTGCTGTACTCATCCGTGGTGGTGAAGTGGGAGCTGAGTTCTCAGACAAAGCTCTCGATTTACAGGTTGCTCTACGTCCCCACTTATGGTCCTGAACTTTGCAAAATGATCGAAAGAACAAGATTGTGGGTACAAGTGCTGGAGATGAGGTTTCTCCGTAGGGTGGCTGGGCTTATTCTATGAGATAGGGTGAGGGGCTTAGCTATTCAGGAAGGCCTCGGAATAGAGCTGCTATTCTTCCCGATCGAGAGGAGCCAGTTGAGGTGGTTCGGGTACCTGATAAGGATGCCCCCTGGGGGGCTTCCGTTGGAACTATACTAGGCACGTCCCATAGGGCGGAGGCCCTGAGGCCGACCAGGACACACTGGAGGGATTATATCTCCTGGCTGGCCTGGGAACACTGGGGGATCCCCCAGGAAGAGCTGGAACCTGTTGCAGAGGAAAAGAAGGTCTGGTCCTCCCTACTCTACATGCTGCCGCCATGACCCTCACCAAGAAAAGCAGCATAAAGGAAAAAGTAGAATAAAAATATTATCTTACTTTTCCAAACTTTCAGAGTCTCTTCTTTCCTCTGTGAGTTACCGAACAAACCCGATTCATCAAATAATGGTCATGATCTTTCATCTGTTATTCCATTTTATCTGCTGTTATTTGCTTACAAGGGAAAAGAAAAATCCTGAAACTCAGGTAGCAGGAAGTGGTTAACTGTGTTAGTATTTGTCTGATGGAATGGGACTAATACCTGATATTTTTCAGCAGGCCTCTTTAATTAGACCTGCCAAATTTGGCAAACTGATTATGCAAGAACCTAGTGAGTGAGCCTACAAATGTCGCTAGTGTTTATAAGGTGCCGTTTTATGATAATATCAAATCATTCATTTAAAAATATTTCACTTTAAAAAATCTTGAAGAATTGTTTTACCTGACAACTTCTGATTTGTCAAGTGAACTTTTGTGGCACTGAATTTTATATTCCTTCTCTAAAGATTTCTTTCATCTGTCATTTCCTGAATGTACTGGGCTTATGGGTTCAAGCTTCTCTCCTCTCTCTTCCTTAAGCAAAATATCAGCATCAGAGAGATCAAGAAGCTCACTTGTCAACGCACCTGACAGAGTACTTAGTTGATTGTGACGTCTGGAGCTTGTCTCAAAAGCAGATTCATATCGTGTCATCTCTATCAATGAGTGATTGCGTTATCTTGAAAAGCCTTTGTTTCTTTCCTTACTGTAGAAACAGCACTCATAATCTATTTCTATAGCTAGTGGCAGACTTCGATCTCTATATTTTATGAGCGTGTGTGTCTCGGAGCATAATACCTACATTGAGTAATATCTGAGTGGTTTTAAACACAGTAGATTGGCCTTTCTTTGTTGAGTGCTGAAGACTATTGCTGAATGTGCTTTTCGCCAGCTGGTTTTTAAGATCCATCCATTTTTCAAACTCTGCCATAAATTCTTCTTTACCATTGTTCTACAGTTTGCTTCACTAAATAGTAGCTGACATATCAAGCGTGATTCTCCAGTCTCTCATCCCTTGTGTAATCAATTCCACCTGTGTAAGATGGCTGTAAAGCACTGCCAGATGGTAGAATTTTGCCATCACTGAGACAAAATTACCATTGTAAATAGATCTTTTGTAGTCATTTATAAAAGTGCAAAGTGCATATAAAACATTACTGGTCATATGTTAAATTAAAGGTACATTTCTAAATAGTTTATGAAGTGTTAATAAACTGAAATAATAGATATCTTAATTAAATGTTAATCAATTGTTATATGAAAATATTGACTTGCTGGACTGTATAAGAATGGCTTATAACGACCTATAATACTTATAATACCCCTATCGATATATGTTTAGCCATCTGTAAAGTATATTACACGTCTGTAACATGGTTATAACACTTACTAATCATTTCTGAATCCTAAATAAGCTGTTCGGAAATGCCATTTTCATAAATATATGACTGTTACCATTCTGATTTGGTAACATTTTACACTCACTTTGAAATTGCTTGTTCTGAAATATTTGACTATGTTAGTGGCAAAGCAGTGAAGAATCTTACAGTTCAACTTTATTTAAGTTAGAGCACTAGACTCTTTGACCCAACCAACTATGATGATTCCTTTTGAACAATACAATGTTGTGCTAAAAGAGCGTCTAAGAGTTGACTTGGGAAAATGGCTAGCAATGACCAGAGAACAATACTTATTTATACCGTTTTTCAATGACAGCACATTGAAACTTTTAATTCAAAGGTGCAAATCCCCTGGCTGTGCTTTGGACAGGGCTGGTTTTGTTTGATCACACAATTGCAATTACTGCCAACTAACTACATATTTAAAAGAGACTTAATTTGCAATCAAGATGGGAAGAAAGAGTTTGAGTCAATTTTGAACCATCTCAATATGTGTAGGTTCAAAATGTATATAGGGAAACACAAGTGTCCTTTTTCTTATATCACATACAACACTTTTAATTCAGGAGAAAGTCCAGTGACGTCGTTGGAGTTACACCAGTGAAAAAATGGTGTGAAATCATAATTGGGCCTACTGAGTCATAAGAAGTTGATATTTGTACTATTCCAGTGCTCTACAATGAGATGGTATGGACAAGCTGATACCTACATGCTATTCATCTAAGGTTGGGTGGCGTTTTGGGTAAGAAGCATGTCAATCAGTGATTGTAACAACAGTGGTGAGATCAGGACTGGTATCAAGGGCTTTGATTTCGTAGCCTTACTGTACCTGATTTGAATGTTTTCTTTGACTCAAGTGTGTAAGCCTGCTGAACTGAGCTACGATCTCTGCTCATATTACTGCTATCCATTTTTAGATCAAAAATAGTGGGCTAAGCATTGTAAAGTGAGCACAAATAGACACTGCCTGCCTCAACGAGCTTACAGGCCAATAGATAAAAGACAAAATACACTGGGAAATCTAAAGAGGTGGGGTAACAGATTTGTTTTTGATCCTTTCCATAATTATAAATTTATAACTTTGGATTATCATAAAAGGAGGAGGATTGTAGGAGGGCTCTGAAGGAGAGGAGACACTGATGACTTGTTGTTCAAAGGTACAGCAGACATAGCAGGTGGCATGGGAAAAAGGTACGAAGATAGGGGTGACTGAAATAGTCAAATAAGACATCAAGGATGGCATCACCAGCAGAATTTTTGAAGAGAAATATGATAGGAGAAAAGTGTGAGATGTAGGCCAGAGTGAGTTGTTTAGGTCTGAGAAGGTGAGCACAAGATTTTTACACTTCATGATATGTGCGAGAGGGAGTCAACTGAAGTACACATGAGAGATGGGGACCATAGTCAGATTAATGGGCAAAGAAAATCAGTTACATGGTGAGTTATAAAACTCTTTCAGTACTTGGATGTGCCATATTCTGCCCCCTGTTAATCACGTTGAGTAGAACCACAAAATCAATGAGAGTATTGGAATACGTGGAGGTAAGATTCTACTTAAAATCCTAAATGACTGGTAGACTATACCCTTGTATTAATTAATTGTAATGCAGTGTCTAGGATATTTGAGAGCACTGTATTGTTAGAATTATTATTAGAGTATTCCTCCCACCCAAAACTGCAGTGGATTTGGTAAAAGAAAAGTCTTCAAAATATGTCGTCTCTCTTTATGAAATATAGTGTAATTATATTGTGTTGGCAGAGGGTCATTATTAAAGTTGCAGATGTCAAAGCAGCAACAGAAATGTGCCATTCACAATTTGAACTGTATTAAACATATGTAATTGCATATTGGTATCCGATAGAAGTTAAATAATTAAACGTATATAGGACTCTTTGCAACAAACACATACTAATAGTTAATGTCATCACTGGCAGCATATTATAGCTGTAATAAGATCTGATCAAAGGCTAATTGAGTTTCTGAGATATTTCTGGTAAATAAAACATGGTGATTTCTAATAATAACAAATAATAATAGGATAGATGGTTGGCTATTTTAAAATGTTGTTTTTACAATTGAATTACAAAAATCTCATTATGGGTTTTATTGCCATCAATTTCATTGCTCTAGTTGAAACTGTGTTTTCTGTGCTCAGACATTCAGCTTCATCATGCTAACAGTAGCTGTGATAAACTTGCTTTGATCTGCCGGAGTGCGCAGCCTTGGATCACTGCTTTACCGCGTTATATCCGGATTCGTGTTATATCGGGTCGCGTTATATCGAGGTAGAGGTGTATTGAGGACTGAATCACTTGGAGTAGATGATGGGGCAGGGGAGAGAAAGATAACATTCAGCCACATTTTTGATCTTCTGATCCTAAATCAGCAAGTGGCCAAAATAGTCCCAGGTGCAAGGGCACATCAGCATGAAACATTACTGTGTGCAAGCCAAGGTGTGATTCTACAGCGCACTAGCTTGCGGCTCAGTAATGTCCCATGTGAACAGTGCACTAAAAGTTCTGGAGTTCTTTGAAATTGGAGTACATCAAAGCACACTATGGAACTTTTACTGCACTGTAGCAGGTTCCACACTGGATGTTACTGTCCAGCAAGCTAGTGTGCTGTAGCTTCACACCTTAGCTTGCTGTGCAGTAATGACCCTTGTAGACAAGCCCTAAGAGCACCCTGAGGGCTGCTCTAACTCATGCCAGCTGCAGCCAGCCACTGTGCCAGGTGGCAAAATGATGTGTGCTGAGCACTGCATTTCTCTTCCCCACCCCCAACATATGGTGGATGTGAAGAACTGGTGCCATAAAGCTAGGTCTGCTGGCTTTGTACCATCCGAGGATTTCCCTCGGTCAGCCTGCCAACGGAACAGGATCCAGTCATCAGTCTCCAGGAACAGAGAATCAGATATAGCTACATTGAGCTTCCTCTGGCACCTATTGAGGTTAATGGCAAAATTCCTATTGATTTCACTGGTAGAAGTATCCGACTTATTGTAATCACCTGTATTAAAAGAGGAGGGCCTGAAATTTATGATTTCTGGGTTTTGGTTAGACTAGTGAGATGGGAGAGCTGGACTGGCTAGGAACACAATTAGTTACATAGAAACGGACATACTATCTGGACCTTTTAGTTTAGTACCCTACCTCTAAAAGCAGCCCCCATGTGATGTTTGGGAGGAACGCAAAAATAAATCGGTACAAAAATGTAAAACTATATTTTCAGTTTTCAGCATTTTCCATCTGGCATCTTTTATGAGAACTAAAATCACAATAATAAAAGTAAGAAAAGTTGCAAACCTTTAAGTTTTTTAAGATACAGCAAAATTGGATAATAAATGGGTAGTTTATTTTTATATTAGTATTACTTTACAAAAAATACTTTGGCATTTGATGCATCCACAGCAGTGGTTAAGTTTTTGCTGAAGGAAAACCTGATATTGAATGAGTAGGGGGAATAATTGTTTAATTGCTTTAATAAAAACATTTGGCAGACAGAAATGCAAAGTCAAGCCTTATTCCACTAGGATATGCACTCACACTATTATTTATATATTAAAAACTGGAGTCAACAACAGGCTGAGGCATGGCCAAAAATCAGTTCCATATAATCACAGCAAAGTCTACTTTCCAAGTTGATGGAAACTCTAAAATGAAATATTCTGATATATTTTATTTATGTGCTGTATTAAAAGCCCAAAACTATGGTGTAGAATTACATGCTGAAATTCTAACAAACTTGTCTCAGCCCTTTTAGCTATGCAAAGTAGATAATAAATTATTAGTGGTTTATTCTATGAGGGGTTTCAGAGTAGCAGCCGTGTTAGTCTGTATCCGCCAAAAGAACAGGAGTACTTGTGGCACCTTAGAGACTAACAAATTTATTAGAGCATAAGCTTTCGTGGACTACAGCCCACTTTTACAGCCTACTGTTGCATCCGAAGAAGTGGGCTGTAGTCCACGAAAGCTTATGCTCTAATAAATTTGTTAGTCTCTAAGGTGCCACAAGTACTCCTGTTCTTTATTCTATGAGGGTGTTTCAAATGACACCTGAAAAAAAATTCTTCTCTCTGCACCCCAAAGGTCGTCTTTTTTTAAAAAAAAGGATGCCCATGTATGCCTGATTTTTTGTAGGCAACTGCCAGTTTTTGCACATGGAAATTGCCATAAGTGCATGCACAAATAAGCCATATAATTACATGAGCCTGATTTTAAAAACTCAGCTCTATAGTTCTCATGATACTTTTCATAAGAGTAGAGGCAGATTTTCTTCTATGCCAGAGCTCTGTTTAAAAGAGACAATTATAGCTTTTGATTCCCAAGGCCTGACCCCGATGGGACTTATTGCTGCTCTGAACAGCATTAACTTGCACCGTTGATATCAGGTCCTTAATGGACACTAAACCACTGAGGATAGAAAAAGTGGAGCAGAACTCCATTATGCCCTCCCCCTTCCCCAACATGCCACCTAGACCATGTAGAGGGAAATGAAGGTACAGAGTCCAGTTGCAGTGTAAACGCACCAACAAGACATTACGCTACGAAAGGCAAATTCTCTGCTAGGTCCTTCTCTTTGTGCCACAAAACAGTCTGAAAATCTTGTCCTAGGAGTTTTCCCCTTAACCCCTGGGCAAAAGTTCCATTCCCCACCCTGTTAGGCTGAGAGCTATGTTTGGGGTCTTCCTGCATGCTGTCCTCCACTCCAAAGATGGCTACATTTGGTGTTACTGAATGTGTATAATTTGTGAACTACTTCTGGGGAAAGATAAAATATTGTTTTTGGTGGTAGCATGTTCATTGTATTGTTAAGGAATGGCACAAAAGAAATTCTGATCTTAAATTTACTCACAAAGCTATTTTTAAGGGGAGATTTCGCCTTAAATACAGTAAGAAACATCTGTTCATAAGTGATGTATGTTTTTTCCTGATGTTACCATTAAATGTGTTAAAATATGAGAGACAGTATCTCCTGGCTTGGAAGTGAATACTGTTTTTACAGTGGAGGCAATGTCAGAATTGGAAACAGTTATAGATGTTCTATTTGAAAAGTCACATCTACATCTTTGTATGTTCTATTTTTTTAACATGAAAATGACAATTATTTCATGTTTTAGAGGAGCTGTTTACAGACATGTTTCTTTAGAGTGTGCAGAACAGATACAATGAGCAACCAGTTATAAACCATATGTGCCGTAAATGCACCATTACATTGATTGTCAGAGTATTTTGACGCTACTTATTAATCTAAATGGTTTTCCATTCTTCCTATTTTTGTTTCTACAGAAACCAAAGCACCACTATTCCATCTTTTTTTGCTAATTAATTGGCATAATTGGTAGAAATGGGCCATTTGGGAGCTAAAACCTCTTTAGCACCTAACTGAAATTACTGAATGCTGTTTATTTGCAGAAGTGTCAGTAATTTAAAGGAAAATGCTTGAATCCTAACCTTTAGTCTTTTCACACTGAGTGTTTTATTCCTATTTTCTCTCCAATATAGTCCCCTTTATTTATTGCATTAGATACAGAAAAAGACAGATCCAAGCAAACCAAGCACCCTCATTGTTTACACATGCATATGACTTAGTTATTGCTTATTACTGGCTTACAAGACACAATGGAATCCCAGAGTCTCCAAGAACAGTGAAAGATTAACAAAATATACTGCAATATCAGGAAGTTGTTAGAGAGCCATGTAGACTAAAGATAACTGCTCCCTTTCCAAAGGAAAAACAATCATCTGTTAAATTGTAAGTACATCATGTAAAATAATATTTGCATTACGGTAGTATCTAGGGACCCTGTTATGCAAAGCATTGTCTATGAAGACATGGTCTCTATCCTGAAGAGTTTACTCTAAGACCTGAGCACAATGTTATGCATGCAGTGTTATGTGTTGTACCTTTTAGAGGTAAAGTGTTTGCCAACAAGTCTGCTAAAGGGCAGTGCGAGGAGGCATTTCAAGACAAAAGGATTTTACAGAGTGAGAAATATGTTCTACTTTCTCTCCCTTGGGGATTTTATATTTGTTCGTTCTTTCTTTTTCTTAATCCTAAATAAAAACCATCTAGACTGAAAGTGCCTGTCTTGCTACTTGTGTATGGGAAACATAGTGTAACACCCTTGTAATACATGCATCATGCCTCCATCTTCTGGGGGCTAGTCTAGGGGTTAACTACTTCTGCTAGCTAAGAGAGCAACCTTTTTAGCTGAAGTAGCAGAAGTCAGTTCCTTTGGGAGTGAAAGTTTTGGATTCTAATAATTTGTGGTGTGGAGTCTGTTCCATTGCACAGAAACTACCATGGATACCAGCAGTGAAGAGGTTAACTGTGTGTATTTAAGAGTCTGTTGGCATCTCTCTTGTAACACCCATCATCCTTTAGTGGACAAATAACAGCCATCATAAACATCTGCTTTTAAAGCTGGGACTTTATGTAGCAACCGAGTTTCCACATGGAGCCAACTTTATGGCTGAGTTGCAATCCTTTGAAAAATGGGGATTTTAAAGAAAAGGCTGACACAGCCTTACCAGACACCAGTACAATTGCTGCTTTTTCTCCAGGAAAAAGTCAACAGTTGGAGAGTGACTGACTCAATAAATTGTTTACATTTATAGCATAATTGCTGCCAATGAGACAAGCCATTTTCTAGAATCTGGATTCACGCAGGTTCTCGGATACATCAGTATATATCTGGAGTCACTTCAGTGGATTGAGAGGAGAATTTGGCCTACGGTGTGTCTTCTTTCAATGGGATTGTTGTATGACTGAACTGAGCACTCAGCTAGTCTGATGTAAATCCACTATATGCAATAGAATTACTGCAGATTTAATCCGATATAACCAAGAACAGAATTTTCAAGTCTAGAAATAAGCTGTATGTTGGGAGACCGAGAAGCTATATCACAGAATGAAAAAGTGGAATGAAATCACCGAGCTCTTTCACATTGAAGGGGTTGACTTGTCTCTTGGTTCACAGATGAGGAAAAAGGTGGAGATTCTAGTTTCCAACATGTTTTTAATGCACTTTATTCTTCCACATGAGAGAATAAGGAGAATCAAGTCAGTCTGTGCAGAAGAGTTTGTCCCCTGTAGCCTCCATAGAATCCCTTTGCACCAACCTCTTATTGCACCATAATTTGCTATCTCACAAAGTTCTCCATTCTATCACTCCAATTTTGATGGTCATTGCAACCCCTTATAATTTTCCATGATCATCTCCCATCATGCTGCCTGACCCTGATTCAGGAGCCAGGTACCACTTGCACTAGCTCTGTGGCACTCAGACTCACAACTTGGGCAATATCTCCCTGATCATTCCAGACCTGTCCTACTTAAGTTGCATCTCTTTACATGCCCATGTGTTAACAACATCAGCCTGAGTCACGTAGGTGTGCGTGGATAGCACAATGACAGAATTAGACTAACCCAGTGTGTTTCTGCAACCACCTTAATCCAGATGCCTGTTAGCAAGAGAGATGCAGACATGCATAAAGAAGAACCCTATGGTTCCCTTTAGTGTTAATATGCTGTAAGAGGTTCCTTTGGAGCCCACATAGACTTCGAATGCTCTCCTAGCTAGTGTCTTGTAAGCAGGAACACATTTATATTTTCTATGCTTTCTGATCTTATGCACGTCCATGCTGTCTGCGCAATCAGAGGTGTCTGTCGCAGTGTGAGCAAAATCTCCTCTTTTCTACAGGCCCACTGAACAAATGAACATACTGTAAACCCTGTGGTTGACCAGTCAGGCTTATGACTATTCATCTGGTCACACATTAACACAGAATCCAGGATATGCAGTCTGCTGGAGTCATTCCTTTGTGGTTCAGTTTCTTCCCAGGTGAATTTTCCAGACGTCGGTTAGCCTGTAGAGTGCCTGCAGGCTGTACGTCTCATGTTACTTAATTTTGACACCCCAAGTGATCTTAATGGGCTTCTTTGTGAATATGTGCTATGCAATCTGTCATGCTGGCATCCAGAAATGCCTTTGTATGAACTCTGTGCTTTCTTTTCCTCCCACTGTTCGGTGATTCTTCTTTTGACATATGTATCACTATAAGGGAACAACCACATGGAGGAAGGAAGCACTAATAATTCAGCAAAGGAAAAGGATGATGGGGCATGAAAATTTGTTAATGGCATGACTCCAAAAAAGTATCAATCTAAACCTCTCGTTGCCTAGCAGCTAGACAACGAACCAAGGTCAAAACAACTTCTCAAGAAAGAATATGCTACCATTAAGAGGAAGTAACATCTAGAGAGTGAGGGTACGTCTATACTTACCTCTGGGTCCGGCGGTAAGCAATCGATCTTCTGGGATCGATTTATCGCGTCTTGTCTAGATCTGGGAAGTGCTCGCCGAAAGGAGTATGTCGAGTCGACAGGGGAGCCTGCCTGCCGCGTGTGGACCCGCGGTAAGTTCGAACTAAGATAGTTTGACTTCAGCTATGTGAATAACGTATCTTAGTTCGAAGTGGGGGGTTAGTGTGGACCAGCCCTTAGTCTAGTGAGTAAAATAGAATGAGGAGCAAGGAACTGTTGGGTTCTAATCCTGGCCTTGCCTCTGATCCAGTATGTGAATTTGGGCCAAGTGCCTTAACTTACATGTGACTCTTTCTCTCCATCTGCTAAATGGGGCTATTTCCTCTCTGGTGTTGAGGATTAACTAGATGTCTGTATAGTCCTTTGATCATATAAAGTACTACACCTCTACCTCGATATAACGCTGTCCTCGGGAGCCAAAGAATCTTACCGCGTTATAGGTGAAACCGAGTTATATTGAACTTGCTTTGATCCACCGGAGTGCGCCCCCCCAACCCCCAGGAGCACGGTTTTACCGCGTTATATCCGAATTTGTGTTATATCGGGTTGCGTTATATTGAGATAGGGTTGTAATTATATTTTAACAGATTAGCATGAGCTGGAATAGGCATGTGATTACATATGTGAATCAGATGTGCACAGAATCCCATCTAAAATGATTGTAATAATTGCCCATGCTGATGAATCCATAGCTAGAGGTTCCAATGTCCCATCTCTAAGGATATGTTTTTACCATGGATGTCATATGAGTCATGGGGTTACAGTCTTCACAATGGCAAAGTGAAAGGCTGTTCTACGTGGCAGGTGGTTGTATTATATGCATATGTGGTGACACAAGAAACCAGATTGGCAGGTTCTCAGTAAGAGCTTTAATTCCAAAGTGATCATGTGGGTTCTGAGCTGAAAAAAAAATTGAAGTTAGCTTGGGTTCACAACAGGTGGCTCCAATAGTGATTTGTGCTCAAAACTGTTTCAACACACTGTGCTGATGGTGCAGTGTGTTTTCATGTCCTGGGCACTGAGCAGTTAGGCAACCTGGCTTCTAGTCCTGGCTCTGTCATCTGCCGTGTGACAGTGGCCCAGTCTCTGTGCTTCTGTTTGGTGCCCTTGGCCTATTTTGTGTAGATTGTAAGATCTTTAGGCTAGGGGCTGTCTCTCATTGTGAGTTAGTATAGTGCCTAGTGGGGCCCCGGTATCAGCTGGTATGACTGTAATACAAAAAAATAATAATTGCATTTAAAAGAAACCATTAGACATTTTTACGGTGTCTCAGGGTGACGCTGGCCCTGTAAGAGGGAGCAGGGCCAGAGCACTTTTGCTTTATCAGCTGACACAGATTAGGCTTTAAAAGAGGGTACCCGGGCCACGGGAAGAGTGGGAGTGAGTGAGTGGGTGGGTCTGTAACCAACCTAGCGGATTGGAGCTAGGAAGCTGCAGGAATCAGGAGCAGAAATAGCAGGACTAGAGGAGGAGGCTGTGAGAGCCCGAGAGGCCAAGGGGGGGCAGAAATCCCCTGGGAGTTATAGCCCAGCTGCCTAGGGTGTGCTGAAGAACTGTGTTTGTTTGTGTTATGTTGACATTTGGGACAGTCAAACTGCCTACAAATGACAGGCTATGGCAGTGGGTCATGTGACAAGCTCTGCCTTGTTACCAGTGGGTACAGAACTGGGAGTCTTGGTAGTTTCCTTTTATTTAACTGTCTCTAAGCTCTTACCTGTCTTCTTCCTCGGAAGCTGCTACCATAGGTGCTTGCCTTCTCTCATTTTCTGCCCCTCATCTGGCTCAGAGACCGATTAGGTTCTGACTATTTTCTGAAATTGTCTGCATTGAGCCTTTGCCCAGTCTGAATCAGGTGGGATGCTGAGGGGCAGTGGAGAGAAGCATTAAATAAAGTCTGGCTCTTTTTGGCTCACTCTGGGAGTTTTCTGTAGAATGAGCCAAAATGAGTGTCTGTCATCGGGCCAAGATTTGTCTGCACAGACAAGCAGGGTGCAGAAACCTATTACATAGCCTCAAGGGCAGAGGGGTCTGTGTAAGTTTTTATGTAACTAAACGAAATGGGTGGTGAGGCAGAGACTGTTTGACAGTCTTCTGTGAAACACCCGACACACTTTTGGTAGCTGTAAATAATTATAGTTCTATTTCAAGCATGAAACCATTCTATGATATAACATTTTAAATGGACTGCTTACTAAGATGGAAAGCCAGGTTTGTCATCTCTAGTACTCTTTGAAGCAATATTATATTTTTTTTAGCTTTTGGGTATATTTTGAGAAATTTCAGTAGTTGTGAAAGGAAAAAACATTGATAGCTGTGGTTAGAGCCAAGCATCATGTGGGCAGGCACTGCCTACCTTCTGCGGACTGCTGATACCGGGAAAAACTGTATGGTGTTTTGTTCTTTAGATGGTCATCTGTGATGACCATCAAACTCATTTCAGTGTTTTACCTAAGCCATTCTGAGTTTAAAAGGCTGCTAATTAATTTCCCATAGTAGCCAGAGTGTTCCTCAGCCAAAATAATGCAACCTTTGGCATGGTGATTCAGGCCTCGACCTCCAGGTTGGATTATTGGAAAGTACATACTTAAGGAATGAAAACACAGGCATTAGAAAAAGCTTCTGCTGGTTCAGCATGTAGTAGCCCACCTACTCAGCAGCCCAGAATGATATCAACTCATCTTTTGATTCACTAATGCCTTTCCTTGCTCTCCATTTCATACTGGATTATATTCAGGGTCCTGATCTTCTAAGTGCTCAATAGGCAGAGTTGGGGCTATTTTATGAGAGGAGAAATGGAAGTACAAAGTGATTAAATGACTTGCCCAGGGCCATACAACAGGTCAGTGGCAGATTTGGGAAGAGAACTCAGGTTTTCTGACTCCTAGTCTTGTGCTCAACCATTGGAGTTATTCACACAGCGTATAGAATTTATATGCACAAAACTCATTTGCTAACTGCATTTGCAGCTGCAAATTCTATTATTTGATTGATCAAACACTATATATGCAAGTAACCGCACAAGCAAAATGGCTTGCAAACAAATGGAGGTCAAGTTATTGGCCACTTTGAAAATTTGGCTCAAATGTACAAACTGGTTACAGTCTATAATATTCAAGGTATATTTGGGAGAGGGGGAAAACCGTTAATGCCTACATTTCATGCACTGTGTGAATCAAGGGGAATGCTGAATATTTCTGCAAGGTTGTGGGTTTTTCCCCCTCTTCTGTTCATACCTGTACAACCATTAGGTTTTCACATTTTCCAGAAGTTTCGCTTTCAACGAGCATTGAGTCTAGAGCATTGTAGTGTGGAGTACTGCATGAAGCAGGTCAGCCATATGGCTACAACAGCAGTATTAATCCTAACTGAGGGATAATAAATATTTTGCTATACAATTTTTCTTTCATAAGATTTGTGAGCCATACGGATTTTAATCAAAAAGCATTTGGCTGCAGGGGTGGCCAGGAGCGTACAAGGCCTTGGCAAAAGGCCCCAAAGCCACTGTCCCATCTGCATAGTATTATCCACATGAGTAGGTTTTCTCTATTGAAATCAACAGGACCGTATGGCGATATTCAGATCTGAAATTATTTCAAATGGATTCCCGTGTAGTTACAACTCTGTACTTGCAATCTTGGTGATTTCAATTTGGAAACTCATTCAAGCGGATAATTTAATGTAGGACTGTTCCTTCTGTTTTCCCTTGAAGCTGGCAAACTTCTAAAAATAATTTTATTATGAGCAAACTTATACAGTTCATAATAGCACTGTGCGGGGTTTCAGATTTATTTGCTCCAAACATAAAATTGACCGCGAGTTATTGTTGTGGCATAATGTTTTAATATGAGTGACTAAATTGTTTGAACTGACCTCTGAGGTTTCTCTACAGTCTAATCTCAAAGGGCACCTTTAACAACTGAGCTTTTCACATTGCTTAGCCTCATCTCTTTATATGGACTGCAGACTCTTTTTTCCTGCATATGCCACTGCTGTGTTATTTACTTGTTTATTTTTGTAGGGAGCTTTGTCAGAGTAAGAAGTAAAAACTCCACAGCATATAATATATAAGGCATACATGGCCTTTGTATCTAAGGATCTCAAAAAGCTCAAAGCATTCATTAATGAACTGTCCACTACACCTGTGTGAGGTAGGTGTAGTCATTACGGTCTTAATTTTATGGGTAGGTAAACTGAGGCACAAAGAAGTTAACTCCTGAATGCACAAAAAGAGTTAGGTGCCTAAACCTCTGTATAGGTGCTGGTGTGGTAATTGGACCTACATATTTACCTTAATTATGAGCTCAATTATAGAAAGTATGTGAAAGTTCATACGATGTTCATACTATAATAACTAATGTTGATGGGAAAAAGTATGAAAGGGAAACAGACTGAATTAGTCCAAAAGAAAAGGCCTACTGTTATAACTCAAGGACTGTGTTAAGATCATGCTTGGTAAACAAGGAAATGTAGGTCTGGAAGTTAATGAACCAAAATTGGTGTACTGGATATTAAGCCTAACTGTTGGACAAAATAATGAGGGGATGGGCTATTCCATCCATCAGGCCCTTTTAGGGTCCTTAAAAAAAAAAAAAGAGAGACTTAGGGGGAAAATATGGATGAACAGATGGAGACTGCTGGAGCAAGTTGCACTATCATGGCTACCATGCCCGCCATTTCTTGGGACCCCAGGCCTTCATCATCCTGTTCCTGAGAGATATCCTGACCTGACCATGCCAGAGAGAGGGATCCAGATGATAGCACCACCCCTGCCAGCTCCAGAGGAATTCCAAATGCCACCGGAGATGAAATGGAATCAGACTTTAACAATAGGGTTGCCAGGTATCCGGTTTTCGACCAAAATGCCCGGTCGAAAAGGGACCCTGGCACCTCTTACTGACCGGACCGTTAAAATCTGGTCATTGGTGCAGCGGGGCTAAGGCAGGCTCCCTGCCTGCCGTGGCTCTGCGTGGCTCCCGGAAGCAGTGGCATGTCCCCCCTCTGGCTTCTACATGTAGGGGCAGCCAGTGGGCTTCACACACTGCCCCCGCCCCAAGTGCTGGCTCTGCAACTCCCATTGGCCAGGAACCACAGCCAATGGGAGCTGCGGAGGTGGCACCTGTGGATGGGTCAGCACGCAGAGCTGCCTGGCCATGCCTCTGTCTAGGAGCCGGAGCAGGGACATGCTGCTGCTTCCGGAAGCTGCTTGAGGTAAACACCACCTGGAGCCTGCACCCTTGACACCCTTCCGCACCCCAGCTCTGATTCCCCCTCTCATCCTCCAAACCCCTCAATCCAAGCCCAGAGCATCCTCCTGCACCCCAAGCCCCTTATCCCCAGCCCCACCCCAGAGCCGACACTCCCAGCCAGAGCCCTTACCCCCGCCCCCCCCATTCCCCAACCTCCTGCCCCAGCCCTGATACGCCTCCCATGCTCCAAACTCTGGGTCCCAGCTTGGAACACCCTCCTGCACCCAAAACCCCTCACCCCCAGCCCCACTCCAGAGTCTGCATCCCCAGCCGGAGCCCTCACCTCCCCCAACCCCCTGCCCCAGCCTGGAGCCCCCTCCTGCAACCCAAATCCCTTAGCCTCAGCCCCACACAACACCACACCCCCATCCAGAGCCCTCATCCCCTCCCACATCCGAAGAAGTGGGCTGTAGTCCACGAAAAGCTTATGCTCTAATAAATTTGTTAGTCTCTAAGGTGCCACAAGTACTCCTGTTCTTCTTTCTCCCATACTCTGAACCCCTTGGCTCAACCCCCCAGCCCAGAGCCACCTCCTGCACCCTAAACCCCTCATCCCTGGCCCCACTTCAGAGCCCTCACCCCCTCACACATCCCATCCTACTGCCTCAGTCCGGAGCTCCCTCCTGCACCCTCAACTCCTCATTTCTTGCCCCACCCCGGAGCCAGCACCCCCAGCCAGAGCTATCTTTGATATCATCTAAGAGACTGTCAAACAAAAGGCTTTTCCTTCTAAAAACTCTCTCCAGCTAAAAGGAAAGGGAATAAGGGCTATGGTTAAAATTAAAGTTAATACTTTACATTTTAAATGCTTTACCTCTTTTTCCTTCTTTCCTTTATTTTTAATAGAAGGCTACACTATTAAAAATTATTTTATTTGCCATGGTACTAAGCAGACTAAGAGCTGTGCAAACAAAACCCTGAACCTTGTTTAATCCTGTTTAATTTTAGACAGTAACTGAGTTATATTAAAATCTTTGGGCTCCTATATTACATCTAAAATAATACAACAGTGCCTAAGTCACAGTTTTAGGACCACTGCAATGGACAGAAGTCTCATGGAACCCTGTAAGCACCTAAACTCACTCAGCACCTGAGTTTTTGCAGTAAAAGTTCCTTAGGTGCCTATGTTTCTGCCTCTGACACTGCGCACTTCTGCTCCCCCATGGGTGTCTGGACGCCTATCTCCCATCTAAGTCTCATAGTGATTCACAAACCAGGGGAAGTGATCAGTTGTCTAATTCACCTGAGGCAAACTTGCATAAAATGACTCAGATTGAGCGACGGTGCCCAGTTGGTGGTTAGTACACCGTCCCAGAATACGGGAGACTCAGGTTTTAGTTGCTCTGTACCAATGGCTCTTTCATTATTTAGCCAAAGTGAAACAGCTTCAGCAGGAGAGATTGATGGGGTTCTCCACCTCAGGATATCCCAGAGCCCAGTGATTAAAGCACTTGCCTGAGAGATGTCAGTGCCCAGTTCAAATCCCTTCTCCCCCTCTGGCTGAGGAGGGACTTGAACTCAGAGGTCTCTCACATCCCAAGCGAGTACCCTAGCCACTGTGTTAAAACTTATGAGGCACGTCCTCCTCCTCTTTAAAACTTTTAATTCAGTCCAATTAGCTTACATTTTGAAATGAAAAGTCATTTTGACCTGGAAAACCAGACAGTTTTTGTTTTGAAAATGTCAAAACATTTACTTTTAACAATTTCAAAACTTTTTCCCTGACATTTTTTGAGTTGAAAAAGTTGTTGATTCTGACCCTGGTTTTGGTCGCGTGTGTGTGTGTGTGTGTGAGAGAGAGAGAGAGAGAGAGAGAGAGAGAGGGTCAGGAAGGGTTTCCCCATGAAAGACATGAATAACTCCCACTGAAATTCATGAGAGTTACACAGATCCTATGGGGAAAGAATCAGCCCCTTAGTTTTGGTGCAAAGAATATAGTATATATACTTAGAACAGGCAGCAGGTTTAAAACAAATAAAAGGAAGTTCTTCTTCACACAGCGCACAGTCAACTTGTGGAACTCCTTACCTGAGGAGGTTGTGAAGGCTAGGACTATAACAGCGTTTAAAAGAGAACTGGATAAATTCATGGCGGTTAAGTCCATTAATGGCTATTAGCCAGGATGGGTAAGGAATGGTGTCCCTAGACTCTGTTTGTCAGAGGGTGGAGATGGATGGCAGGAGAGAGATCACTTGATCATTACCTGTTAGGTTCACTCCCTCTGGGGCACCTGGCATTGGCCACTGTTGGTAGACAGGATACTGGGCTAGATGGACCTTTGGTCTGACCCAGTATGGCCGTTCTTATGTTCTAACAAAAAGGTGGTTTCTGAACCAAAGAGTTTTAAAATCTGGTTCTACAGCTCAATGGGGTCTTGCTCCATCCCTGGTCTCCTAGGTGCTACAGTAATTCACATAATAAAGGTGCTGTTATGTTTCAGGGTAGCAAATAATCTATTTCTGTAATATCACCTAATCGTGAAGATGCTAATATTGCTAATATTGTGGTTTGCCCCAATTTGTGTATTGCAGGTTTTCCTTATATATTTCTAATTGTAGAAATGTAGGACTGGAAGGGACCTTGATAGGTATCTAGTCCACTCCCTTACACTGAGGCAGGACTAAGTTACCTAGAACATCCCTGACGGGTGTTTGTCTACACTATTCTTATAAACCTCCAATGACAGTGATTCCACAACCTGCCCCAGTAATTTGTTCCACTGCTTAACTACACTTACAGCTAGGAAGTTTTTCCTGATGCCTAACCTAAATCTCCCTTGCTGCAATTTAAAGCCGTTATTTCTTGTCCTGTCCTCAGTTCTAAGGAGAACAATTTATCACCCTCCACTTTATAATAACCCTTTTACCTACTTGCACACTGTTATCATGTCCCCTCTCAGTTTCCTCTTCTCTGGATAAAACAAACCCAGTTTTTTTCAATCTTTCCTCATTGGTCATGTTTTCTAGACCTGTAATCATTTTTGTTGCTCTCTTTTGGACTTTCTGCAATTTGGCCATATCTTTCCCAAAGCATAGTGCCCAGAATTGGACACAGTACTCCAGTTGAGATCTTATCAGTGTGCAGTAGAGCAGAAGAATTACTTCTCATGTCTTGCTTACAACACTCCTGCTGATACATCCCAGAATGATGTTTGCTTTTTTTGCAACAGTATTACATTGACTCATATTTAGTTTGTGATCCACTATAACCCCCAGATCCTTTTCTGCAGTACTCCTTCCTAGGCAGTCATTTCCCATTTTGTGCTTCTGCAACTGATTATTCCTTCATAAGTGGAGTACTTTGCATTTGTCCTTATTTGATATAATCCTATTTATTTCAGACCATTTCTCCAGTTTGTCAACATCATTTTGAATTCTAATCCTGTCCTTCAAAGTGCTCTCAACCCCTCCCAGCTTGGTAGTGTACTCTCTATGCCTTTATCCAAATCATTTATGGAAATAGTGAATAGAACTGGACCCAGGACATATCCTTGTGGCACCCCAATCAATATGCCCTTCCATTTAATTGTGAACCACTGACAACTACTGATTATACTTTTCAAACCAGTTGTGTGATTCGCTTTATAGTAGGTTCGTCTAGGCTATATTTCCCTAGGCTATAATAATTTTTTAAAATTGAAATTGTGGGATTAATTGAGTTAAAAGGAAAGCGAGACATGGAAGCAGTGATTGATTATGAAACCAAATCTTTCCCTTTTGGAAGGGCCGATGCACTGAGGAGCATGAAGGTAACGGCTTGCTGATATTCACTTGGTTATCCCCCAATCCAGCAGTCTCTTTTGCTGTTGGATGTCTTACAATTTGGATTATGTTCAGGTTATGCTCTTTTTTAAAAAAAGAAAACTTCTTTGAGGTTTTTTCAAAAGCTGTAACAATTCATTACAATGTGAAAATGCACTGTGTCAAGAGGGAAAGGCTCTGCATCTGCAGAGAATACACCATTTATTTCCTTAGCACTCCCATTCATTATTGTAGCAGTGCATTTTGTTTTGTTAATGAAGACCATTTTGCTATTCTCCCAGAAGCCGTTTACTAAAAATGGGAGCACTTTAATTTCAGGGATGAAAGTGAGAGCCGCTCTGTCCCTCTCCATTTATAAATTTAGAGCGGATAAAGTGGGAGAATGGAGACAATGTACACGCAGACACAAAGAGGGAACAGCTATTTTTATTTGTAATTCTACTGTCTGAGGTAAATCCAGTTCTATTTTGTAGTGGGCTGGGTATCTATATGAAGCCGTAAAATAGGTGGGCGCTAACTTCCATGGATACTTCTAGTGTGCCGGCGATGAGTGGAACTTTGTCATGGGTGGGCAGGAGAGCCAGGGAATTCTGTACGACCTGTATCCTCTCCGCTGCAAGGGGAAGATGGACGCCATTATTCTTCCCTGCCCAAATTATTGGACTCAATGCAGAAAATTCCGTGGCTTGTGTTATGCAGACGGTCAGACTAGATAATCATAATGGTCCCTTCCGACCTGACTCATTTCCAGTTGAACTCATCAAGGTTTATTTTGGAGGCACTTCACAAGCTATTGCTAGTGGCTGAAGCAGGTGGTATGCTGGGAAGTAGGTAAACCCTATGCTGTTGGGGATGTGCCAGCTCATCCCTTGTCATCCCCCAACGCAAACACAGCCCTAGAATCTAACATAAACAGAATACAATTTGTCTGTGTATCATTAAGATAATTGATATTTATTAGCCTCTTTGTAATTTTCTGCTTTTTGTTTTCCAATGGTGCATATAAATCACACCCACAACAGCCGCTGTGGATGTGTTTGTGTCTATTATGTTGTCCTGATAAGACTGGCCAGTTTCACCTTCCTGATGCAAGTTATTGAGATTGATTGAAGCGCTGTGCTTGTCCTATCCGGAATACTATGTAATTAATGTTTCATTATGCTAATGTATGCAAATTTACGAGTGTGCATTTGATTGGGAGGGGAGAGAACAAAAAGGATTAAAGAGTTCACTCTAAAGTACAAATTAATTTATTGCATTACTAAATAGCCTTAGAGGAAGGAGGGAACACATTTAGAGAATGAACAAAAATGGAAACAAGAAAAAATACTGCCTAAATATATTGTCTCTCTGAGAAGTGGTTTAACTGTGGAAGTTCAGTGTGGGTTCACATGGTGTTATGCTGTAGTATTGCATAAGGGCTATGGTGTTTCTATATTAAATTGGATTTGGTTCTTACTACACAGATCTTCTCATTGGTGGAGATGGTTTCTACAACAATTCTCTGTCTCTTTGTCTGTACACGTGTGCACCGCAACGTTCCATGCTCCGAGTCCCCCTTCAAAGCTATTCTCAGCTCCAAGTTCTCCCTCGGGCTCTCCTTTTTCAACCCATTCATATGTTCTCTTCACCCTGTACCCTCCTGACACCTCTCACTCTTACCCATCCTTCCATCCTGCTTCCTTATTTGGCACCTTTCCCTCTGTTTTCAAGCAAGATACCGGGCCTCTAATCCTAAAAATCCCTAGCTTTCCCTCACCCCTTTCACCAGCAATGCCTCTGTCTGTTCCCATTGCCTCTTTTCTCTCTCTTGCAATCTGACTTTTGTCTTTTCCCTTTCGTTGAGACCGCTCTCACTGAGTTCACCAATGGTCTGTTTCTGGCCAGGAGTGAGGACCTCTTTTCTATCCTCATCCTTTTTGATCCATCTGTTGCCTTTAACACATTCACATTAATTCTCCTCCTTGAATTGCTTTCCTCCTTGGCCTTGATTCTGTCCTGCATTAGCTTTCTTCCTACTTTTTGAATACTCTTTCAACATTTCCCTCAGTGGCTCCCCGCTCCCTGTTCTATTCAACACTGGTGTCCCTTTTTGCTCTGCCCTTGTCCCCCCTCCTCCTCTCCTTGTACAATCTATCTCTGGGTGACTTCATCTTTTCTCTTTGCTTCAATTACCACCTCCTACAATGATGAAACCCTAAATATCTCTGTCATCCTCCTCCCCCCCAGCTCTGTTTAGTCCCACCTCTATGACTACCTCGCAGATATCTCTTCTGGATGCCCTACTGCCTGCCCAAAATGAACACAGTGAAAACAGGCCTGACCCCTCCTTGGGTTCTGCTGGCACATCATGTGCAAATGACGACATGGCACCGGGTAATGGAAAGTTTGCCTTGAGTGGGGGGTGCAATGGAGTTAGCTCCCCAAACCCCTATTTTGCCCTGGAGCCAGCCAATGTAGTTACGGAATGGGCGGGATTGACCCAGGAGACCAAATTTACATCTCCATGGTCCAAGGAGGCATCTGCATTTAACAGGGGAACAAATTCTTGCATGGCATTGTGGGCTTTCTCTTTGCCTTCCCATTCCATGTGTAAACCAGACAATTAGAGATGTGCAGACAGAGGAATATAATGATACAATACAGTAGGGCACATTTACAAATTCCAGAAAATGCTTCAATCTAAGTTCTACTGAAAGTTCTGGGGGGAAAATTTTATCTAAACCAGTTCTATATCCCTCCCAACATCCACAACAGTTTCAAATAATAGAGAAATTCTCAAATTACAGTCTATGAACCATCAGCTATCCACAAAAACTCATTTTTGCGGTTCCACAGGATGATCTATTCTGAGAGCAAGAGGTGAGGGGCACCTGGGTTGGATAGGGAAGTGACCTGTAGGAGGTAGCTTTCTTTTTCATACTGTTTTACCAAATGAAAGAGTTCAGCGGCAGCACTCCTGAAGGCCAAAGAAAGGGGAAGGATAGGAGGCTTTCCCATTGCCTTTTGCATGAGAGGTGCAACTCTGCTGCCCCTTACTTTAACCTCAAGCTTTGCCATTCCTAGGGCAAAAGTGAAGACCCTTTGGAGGAAGAAGGAAGGCTGCTTGTTCTCCCAGAAGACAAAGATCAGATCAAGACCCCAAGGGCTGAGCATCAGATGCAGCTATCTGAGGGGGAGGAGCAGGAGCAGTAAGACCCAGATGTAAAGGTCATTGAAGTCGGTGGGAATCTTCACTGGGATTTGAATTAAGCCCTAGTAGCAAGAATGGGGGAGCTACAATGATTCTCAGATATCAGTTTATAGGTGCCTTAGAAATACTCCAGCCAGATTAGATAGGTGGAGGTGAGGGGGAAGTTACAGCAGACTGTTGTGGCGAGGGCTTCCATCTGTTCCAAACTCCCATCTCTTGCCTCACTGCGGAGAACCCTCCTTCAGCATTTGGCCAGAAATCACTCCACCACCTTTATCAGCAAACACTCAAAGTGCCCTCTAACATTGATCCCTTAGTCCCTGCTCACTGCACCTCTTTCTCTTTGCACTCAGACTGGCTCTCACCTGCAGTGATGCTCCCTGGACCTGTCCCCCATCCCTGGGCTCACACTCTGCCTGCTATGTCCCTGCAGCAGAAGCACCATTTGCAAGGTCTCTTCTCAAATGGCATCCCCATCCTCCAACCAAACAAAAGCTAGCAGCAGGAATTAGGGACGGGATTTCCTACCAGCTGTCTAACAAGCAAGGGTTCTCTGAAGGCAGAGGGCTGGACTTTTCATACATCAATTATATGTTTTTTTTCCCCATAGAATATCAGGGTTGTAAGGGACCTCAGGAGGTCATCTAGCTCAAAGCAGGACCAATCCTCAACTAAATCATCCCAGCCAGGGCTTCATAAAGCCTGACCTTAAAAACCGCTAAGGAAGGAGATTTCACCACCTTCCTAGGTAACCCATTCCAGTGTTTCACCACCTCCTAGTGAAAAAGTTTGTCCTAATATCCAACCTAAACCTCCCCCACTGCAACTTGAGACCATTACTCCTTGTTTTGTCACGTGGTACCACTGAGAACAGTCTAGATCCATCCTCTTTGGAACCCTCTTTCAAGCAGTTGAAAGCAGCTATCAAATCCCTCCTCATTCTTCTCTTCTGCAGACTAAACAATCCCAGTTCCCTCAGCCTCTCCTCATAAGTCATGTGTTCCAGCCCTCTAATCATTTTTGTTGCCCTCCACTGGATTCTTTCCAATTTTTCCGTATCCTCCAAAACTGGACACAGTACTCCAGATGAAGCTTCACCAATTCCGAATAGAGGGGAATGATCACTTCCCTTGATCTTAGGGTGACCAGATAGCAAGTATAAAAAATCGGGATGGGGGTGGAGGGTAATAGGTGCCTATATAAGAAAAAAGCCCCCAAAATCGGGACTGTCCCTATAAAATCGGGACATCTGGTCATCCTAATCGATCTGCTGGCAATGCCTCTACTTATACAGCCCCAAATGGCATTAGTCTTCTTGGCAACAAGGGCACACTGTTGACTCATATCCAGCTTCTCGTCCACTGTAACCCCTAGGTCCTTTTCTGCAGAACTGCTGCCTGGCCATTCGGTCCCTAGTCTGTAACAGTGCATGGGATTCTTCCACCCTAAGTGCAGGACTCTGCACTTGTCCTTGTTGAACCTCATCAGATTTCTTTTGGCCCAATCTTCTAATTTGTCTAGGTCCCTCTGTATCCTATCCCTACCCTCCAGCTTATCTATCTCTCCTCCCAGTTTAGTATCATCTGCAAACTTGCTGAGGGTGCAGTCCACACCATCCTCCAGATTATTAATGAAGATGTTGAACAAAACCGGCCCCAGGACCGACCCTTGGGGCTCTCCGCTTCATACCGGCTGCCAACTAGACATGGAGCCATTGATCACTACCCATTGAGCCCGATGATCTAGCCAGCTTTCTATTCACCTTATAGTCCATTCATCCAGCCCATACTTCCTTAACTTGCCGGTAAGAATACTGTGGGAGACAGTATCAAAAGCTTTGCTAAAGTCAAGGAATAACATGTTCATTGCTTTCCCCTCATCCACAGCTCCAGTTATTTCATCATAGAAGACAATTAGGTTAGTCAGGCATGACTTGCCCTTGGCGAATCCATGCTGACTGTTCCTGATCACTTTCCTCTAAGTGCATCAGAATTGATTCCTTGACGACCTGCTTCATGATTTTTCCAGGGACTGAGGTGAGGCTGACTGGCCTGTAGTTCCCTGGATCCTCCTCCTTCCCTTTTTTAAAGATGGGCACTACATTAGCCTTTTTCCAGTCATCTGGGACCTCCCCCGATCGCTATGAGTTTTAGAAGATAATGGCCAATGGCTCTGCAATCACATCCGTGTTGCAGCACTAGGAGCTTGAGGGAAGTAGCAACACATGCAGGCCATGAACTTGGGGGTGGGGAGTGGGGTGGGGTGGGGTACTGGGGTATTCAAATAAATGTACTGTATCATATTACATTAAAAATACAAAACTACAATTACAAATTGGCTGTACTAGAATTTTATCTTGATGTTCTACGTAAAGTAGAAGAGTGAATGGCTCATGGTGTCATCACATGCCTCAGTGGAGTCAGTGGAGACAATCCTATTGTTTACCTGACTCCAAAAGGAAGTTACCAAGAAACCATAGTAGCAGAAACTTCAACAACATACAAAATATCCATTGCAAAATAAGATAATATCATAAACATTCAGGCTTTTGTACATTGAGGATGTCTTCATAAAGCCAGCAACAAGCTCCACTGTGTGGCTCTATCAGGAAAGAACAGGCAGACTGATACAGAAAAATGACTTTGTTTCGGTTTGGTTTCTCTGTGTATCGTTTACAACAAAGGACACCCAACTGTACACAATTTAAAGCTGTATTTCTGGCCTTGGTTTCTTTCTGTTGACATGTTCATACCACTTGAGTATTGATCTGATGGTTTATGTTGTTGTCAATAAAAATATAGCCTTACATTGTAGAGTTGGGTGTAGTTTATTGTCTTAAAGAGTCTTTTAAATGGGTAATAATTCATTAAAGCTTTGAACTGTGCTACTTTCTTACCTGGAGGCACCAGGACATACAGGAAGTGTGCATGTAAGCATGTGGTAGAGATAAGCAGATTAATATTTGTTGTGTTTCTAAACCTTTCAGCTGTTTTAGGAAAAGTACATGGTATAATAGCTGAGTAGATTGCGGTGTGACGACAAGGACATGGGGGTGGGTAGTCTTGGTTGCTGTAAGCCATGACTTCCTGGTGACCTTGCTGCAGTGGGAACCTCAGATTCCGACGCAGCTAGAATTCTTCCAGGGGTTTTGGAGTGACAATTCTGCCACCTTTTGAAAAAGTGCCAGCTGTGCTGAGTGCTCCTTTGGCCAATGTGGGAGGATAACGGGGCTAGGTCCTGCACTCGTCCTGCCAATTTGAGGGTAGCTTGTCCCACAGGTATTGTTAGGCTGAATCTGTCCTTGTGCCTTGCCCTGATAGGAGGATAAGAAGGGGAAAAACTCAATCTGATCCTGCAATGCAGGAGTGAGCAGTTCTGCTGTAAATCCCAAGCAACCGAATATGCCAGAGTCTAGCCCAGTCAGAGGCAATTAAACCAATCTCCTTGTCTCTGCACCCAGCTCCCAGGCTGCTCTCTCCAGCCCGCTTTATCTTTTCCTCTGAGCTTGATCCCAGTGGATCCTTTTCTGGTTCAGTAAGTATCACAGACTGGCTGGATGCCTGGTGAACTGGGTCCTTGTACCTCCCACAACACACTGTGGACAAATCCTGGTGGCTCATCCTCTCCCACCCATCTTCTGAAAATAGAATCATTAGATTATTTCATAGTTAGCAAACAAACAATTCATCTCTCCCATCCCCCCAAATTCCCCCTTCATTCCCCCTTTCTTCTCTTATATTACAGGCCAGGTTTCTCCTCTCTGAGCCATTTACATGTTATTATACCTCCCAAATGTTTCATACATTGGTGCTTCCCCTCTTTGCGGATTCTCCTCATTCACATTTACCACCAGTGACATCACACTGTTCTAGAGGTTTCAAGCCATGGTCAGTACATTTTTGGATGCAGCAAACTGGATGGGATTGACCACACAGCAGTGCTCCTTAAAAGGAAGACACTCCGCTTATTTTTTTTTAATTACTAACTAAAAAGAGAGAGAAAGAAAAGAGAGCAGTTTCTGACAGAGAACGCCTTAAATAGCATGTCCTGAGCTTTTTTTAAAAAATGCTTTAAAACATTTTGATAAGGGATTTTCTGCTTTCCTGTTGGTGGAGAAAATGAGATGGCTATACAGGAGAACAATGAAAGAGACTGCATGCTGAGTGCTGTCAAATAGAGTAAGCACAGTGGGGAAAAATCTTTCTCCTACCTTCTTTCTGCGACATAGATGGCACCTGTAATTATAGTAGGTACAACATTTTCAGACAGAAATGGTGTTTTATTTTTTCATGTTGATGGTGTCTCTTTAATTGGAAGTCTAGCTTTTAAATGCCTTAAAGCACGGCTGTTCACCAGGCCTGAGTATTTTGCCTATATTGCTAACTCCCTTTAACCTTGAGAAGCAAACTAAATTAGCACATCTAGACCCTTGAAAAGGAGAAGACCAAAAATGTTGCGGTACTTTTACAAGACCTAAAGCAGGATTTTTTCTCACAGAACTTTTATGTGCAAATTAGCATGCATGGTACATAGGTGGGATAAGGAAACTGGTATATTCGAACTTCACATTAATACCTGCAATTGCTTGGGGCTTGGATTAGCTAGCTATTGTGCACAGCATTAAATATGATCGTAAAAACAACAACAACAACAACATCCTTTTGGCTCATGCCATAAAAAGTCTGACAACAACCTGAGAATAGGTGATAACACAAAATCGCACCAACAAATCACATTGAGCAGCCGCCAGTGGATGAGTTGAAATAAGAACTGGCCTGAACTTAACTGCATCTAAGACTAACTCAAAATTTATTAAATTTCAAAATAGTTGGTAGGATAACTTTTATGCTAAAGTTGTAGGGCCGGGCCCAAAGTTGTGGTAGCTCCTTTGCTGGTCTCTGGGGAACCACTCTATCTGAAAATCACTCACCTCCTGTGTATAAAGTATTTTGGGGTCCCTTTCACAGCTGGAACCCTACACTGCACAAAATTTTAATGCAGAGACCCCAGAGTCCCAGCAGAGAGCCAGATACAATTGCTGGACTCCACAGATGGGTCAAGAAAGGCAGGGCTGGCTCCAGCTTTTCTGCCGCCCCAAGCGGCAAAAAAAAAAAGAAAAAGCTAATCGGTGGCACTTCGGCAGCAGCTCAATAGCACCTCTCCATTCTTTGGCGGCAGCTCAAAGAGGAAGAGAGGGACTGAGGGACCCGCTGCCGAATTCCCGCCGAAGACCCGGAGTTGCCGCCCTGATACCGGATGGAGTGCCACCCCTTTGTATTGGCTGCCCCAAGCACCTGCTTCCTTCACTGGTGCCTGGAGTTGGCCCTGAAGAAAGGCAGTGGGCCAGTGGATGAGAGGCCTGGGAGCCTATAGGGAATAGGAAATCAGCCACAGACAGAATCTTACAAGACAGTCATTGTTTGTGAGGAGACTGAGATTCTGTAGCTTCTAGCAGTGATTGCAGGACATAGTGTTCCTTTAATGAGAGTTTCTTTTAAGTAGAGAGTACTTTATTCTTGATCTGACTTTGAGCTTTCTGCAGAAGATAGAAAGAAGTGGCTGACTTTAAAAAAAATTAAAGTCTGGTCCCTTCCAGTTCTATCTCCTAGAACTGGAAGGGACCTTGAAAGGTCATCGAGTCCAGCCCCCTGCCTTCACTAGCAGGACCAAGTACAGATTTTGCCCCAGATCCCTAAGTGGCCCCCTCTAGGATTGAACTCACAACCTGGGTTTAGCAGGCCAATGCTCAAACCACTGAGCTATCCCTCCCCCCTCTTATAACAACTGTCTATAAGAGAAGAGCTGACTTTTGTACTCCTACAATGAGCAAAACATTAAAAACAAATTTAAGACAGGATTATGCAGTGTGTGTTCCAGTTATAGGACTGTCGGGTTTTTTTAATTCAGTGTCCATAAAAAGTCTAAAAAAAAAATATCCAGCAGTGAAGGAACTAGCAGCAAGTTCTTCTCTGCAATTACTCTGGCTCTGAACATTTTACCTCTTTGTCTAGATTTTGCAACAAACCTGTCAAATTATTACAGAATTAATCCTTGATGTTTTCCTTTTGAATCCCAAAAAAGATGAACACTTAATTTCTCGTGAACTATATTAAGCAGCCCTACAAAATTGGTCAAGTCTGTGGCATGACCTCGACAGTGTGTAATCTAATATTTTTTTAATGAAAAGATAAGACAGCCTGTCTCTGTTAGGGGTGAGAGGAGTTGTTCTGCTTCTGATACTTTTTGAAATGGCAACACTCTTTATGATTGAATTTATATCTTCCTCACTAGGCCACGTATAAGCAGGGTCAGGATGGGGCAGTTCTAAGATGGGAGAAACCTAAGAAAAATGTAGGCCCTGGGTGAAGTGATGAGGCACCTTCTGAGTCAGTGCGGAAGCAATGCCCCCTTATGGTGCCAGGGGATCATGTGCTATTACAATTAATGTCTTTTGGGTGAAATATAACACCAACATCATAACTAGTGGTGGGTCACTAAAGGTCCAGGGGCATTTTTTTTATCAAAGTAGTTCACACTAGTGTGTTGGTCACAGTAGATTCCAACTCTTTGCTACTCAGAATTTCCAAGTGGCAAATTCTGTCATGATGTGTCATGTGGTGTTTCTGTAGACTGCTAAAGCGTGGCCATATTTTGTCATAAGAGCAGCTGAGCGTCAGTGCTGACTTACAGATTTGTTCTTCTGAATTTGTACATTGTTGACTTTGCAGTTCCCTTTGAAGAGCAAAGTGTCATGCAATATTTAATAGGCAAGCAGTCCTTGGATTCTGTTAACCAGATTGGCTTAATATTAGTCAAGTGACAAGAATTAGATTTGCGCTATTGCTCTTTGAAGTAGATAATAGTGCATATTAGGGGAAACAGTCTACACCTGATATCATCGATGGCATCAACTCAAATAGTCTCAAACAGGCTGGCCAGTGTGGCATCTCTGTCTTCCGCAAGAGCGGCTAGCCAGTTTTCCGAGTGACTCCTGCTGGGATGCAAAGGCTGCTGCCTCCAACCTTTCCCACTAGGTATAGGTTCTTGTACCACCTTCGTCAGTATAGTATCTGGGCACCTTCCATGATGTGACTAACATCAGTTGTATGAGGCCTATTCTTCTCTCATTCCCTCCCCAGGGGAGAATTGTGTCTGTAGTGGGGTGTTTTAGTTTGGTAGGGTTTTTCTTTTAGTTTACATACGTGCTGCTATGTATTTATTAGTGAAATCAAGGTAAAAAAAGTGCTGCTTTCACAGGGAACTGTGGATTGTGAAATTTGTGATGGTTCTTGGTTCCTGTGGGAGTTCATTCCACAGTCTTGGACTGGCACTACAGAGCTCTGCTTCCTGCATGGATAAACTGTCTTCTCATGGTAGGATCAGGCAGAGCAGGGATTGAACCTGGGTATGTTTTGTTAAAACCAATATGATCCTATGAGAAATTCTGGTTTAAACAAATCGTCATTTTCCAATTAAACAAAATTTCATCAAAAAATTCCCGACCAGCTCTAAGGTCAACTAAATACGTAAATGAAAAATCTGAATTATGAACCTCAAAACGAAATGTTTAAACTGAAAACCTACTCTTTATATGTGCTCAGTAACCACCAGGATTCTTGGGAGTTAGTGACACAATTTTCCTAATAAAAATTACTGCAGTATCAGTCCAAAACTCTACAATAGAACTATTTTAAAATGTAATGAGTTGATGCATCACTATAGAGTACTGCAGAATTGTACGTAATGCCTGAAGAGTTGTTCTATGTACCGTACTCCTTTGAATCAGATTGTAAATTCCTTGGGGGTAGCAGATTTGTCTTTCTACATGTAACATGTTATATTAATGCACATGTTCGGCCAGATATTCAAAAGTGCGTAGGACTAGAATTTAAAGTGCTCAGCACCAACAATCAGCGCTACATGAGTTATAATAAAATTATTAAAAGGAACAACCCCATTTTAATCTATTTCAGTTTTAGTTGATTTGGAGCAAATAAAAAATAGAAAGTTGTGACAAGTTTTGCTGTATTGTATGCTACCTGAAATTGTAAATAAGTGTTTACTAGTCTGAGCACTAAGCTAATTTAACGCAGGATCTGTAGACGAAGTCAAAATGGCCTCTGAGAAAAATACTCAGGGCTTCCATAAATACATTTTATTATAGTAGATTTAGTTCAGCTAGTATACTATGCTACCACATTTCAGATAGATGGAGGTACCCTTACATTTGCAGATTTCAAATAATTTGTGTGCAAAACGTTTTATTTCTTAATATGTGTTTGAAAAATAAAAAAAGCCCCCAGGGTGGCCTGGTCAAATACTGTTGCAACTGTGAAATCTCTTCTGTCTCTGCAATGGAAGTAGCTGATGCAGAACATTCAGAAAGAGCGGATTACGTTTCACAATGCCAGACCAGGAAGTCGAAGGATTCAGAGATGGGGTCTGATTTAAGAGCACATCAACGTTTATTTTTTAAATGTTAATTTCATATGTGGCTTGGAGAATGATAACTCTGAAGTCACTCTGATGTTACCTGTCAGGGAGAAAGCTAATGGGTTTCCAAACCTGTATCACATAGCAGGCCATCATACATGTTAATGGTTTGGTTGCTGAAGCAGCAAGGGACCAAGGACTGGGTTTTTCAGCCTTTAGTTGTTCCTTTATTTGTCTAGATGACTCTTGGGCTGTTGCCTGGAGTGTTCTCTCCTTTACCTCAGAGATTCAGATCTTGACAGAAGCAGTGCCATAGTTTTTTGTTTATGACCAGGCGTGTGCTCAGAATAGCTGAAATGGGCCTTAAATAGCTGGAGCTATTTAATCTTTACAACACTTCTGTTCAAGTTCAGGTTTGTAATTGAGCCACGGATCTAATAAATCTGTATTCATAGCCTCTCTGTGAATGTACTAATAAGAAAAAAAAGAAAAGAAAAATATGGTTTGGATTGATCAATTTCAGTCTGTGTTGTAGAACTCAATCCCCTGGAAGTCTCAGCCTCTTAGGGTATGTCTACACTACGGGATTAATCCGAATTTATATAATTCGGATTTGAAAAACAGGTTGTATAAAGTCGAAATGAATGCGGCCACACTAAGCACATTAATTCGGTGGTATGCATCCAAGTACCGGGGCTAGCGTCGATTTCTGCACCGTTGCACTGTGGGTAGCTATCCCATAGCTATCCCATAGTTCCCGCAGTCTCCCGCGCCCATTGGAATTCTGGGTTGAGATCCCAGTGCCTGATGGGACAAAAAACATCGTCGCAGGTGGTTCTGGGTACAGCCTCACCTCCTCCCTCCCTCCCTCCCTGCATGAAAGCAACGGACGGCAGACTACCATTTTCGCGCCTTTTTTCCTGGGTGGGTGAACACTGCAGACTCCATACCACGGCAAGGATGGAGCCCGCTGAGCTCAAGACAGCAGTCATGAACATTGTAAACACCTTGCGCGTTCTCGTGGAGTTTATGCTCAGCCAGGACCAGAAAAACGAGGCGAGGAGGCAGCGGCGGCGGCAGCGCAGCGACAAGCATGATGAGGACATTGACATGGACATGGACACGGACACGGATACAGAATTCTGTGAAACCACGGGCCCCGGTGCTTTGGAGATCATGTTGTTAATGGGGCAGATTCTATCCATGGAACGCCGATTCTGGGCAAGGGAAACAAGCACAGACTGGTGGGACCGCATAGTGTTGCAGGTGTGGGACGATTCCCAGTGGCTGCGGAACTTTCGCATGCGTAAGGGCACTTTCATGGAACTTTGTGACTTGCTGTCCCCTGCCCTAAAACGCCAGAATACCAAGATGAGGGCAGCCCTCACAGTCGAGAAGCGCGTGGCGATAGCCCTGTGGAAGCTTGCAACGCCAGACAGCTACCGGTCAGTCGGGAATCAATTTGGAGTGGGCAAATCTACTGTGGGGGCTGCTGTGATGCAAGTAGCCAAAGCAATCACTCAAGTGCTGCTACGAAAGTTAGTGACTCTGGGAAATGTGCAGGCTATAGTGGATGGTTTTGCTGCAATGGGATTCCCTAACTGTGGTGGGGCGATAGACGGAACCCATATCCCTATCTTGGCACCGGAGCACCAAGCCACCGAGTACATAAACCGCAAGGGGTACTTTTCAATGGTGCTGCAAGCACTTGTGGATCACAAGGGACGTTTCACCAACATCAACGCGGGCTGGGCGGGAAGGGTTCATGACGCTCGCGTCTTCAGGAACACTACTCTGTTTAAAGGGCTGCAGCAAGGGACTTACTTTCCGGACCAGAAAATAACCGTTGGGGATGTTGAAATGCCAATAGTTATTCTTGGGGACCCAGCCTACCCCTTAATGCCATGGCTTATGAAGCCGTACACAGGCAGCCTGGACAGGAGTCAGGAGCTGTTTAACTACAGGCTAAGCAAGTGCAGAATGGTTGTAGAATGTGCATTTGGCCGTTTAAAAGGTCGCTGGCGATCATTATTGACTCGCTCTGATCTCAGCCAAAGAAATCTCCCCATTGTTATTTCTGCTTGCTCTGTGCTCCACAATCTCTGTGAAAGTAAGGGGGAGACCTTTATGGCAGGGTGGGAGGCTGAGGCAAATCGCCTGGCTGCTGATTACGCGCAGCCAGACACCAGGGCGATTAGAAGAGCACACCAGGAAGCGCTGTGCATCAGAGAAGCTTTAAAAACCAGTTTCATGACTGGCCAGGCTACAGTGTGAAATATCTGTTTGTTTCTCCTTCATGAAAACCCGCCCCCTTTATTGACTGATTTTCTGTAAGGAACCCACCCTCCCCCTTCCCCCAGCTTTCTTTCAAACCAAATAAAGTCACTATCATTTAAAAATCATTTATTCTTTATTAATAGATTAGAAAAAGAGGGAGGGAACCCGGGTGGTATTTGGGAGGAGGATTGCTGGGAAGGAAAAAGCCACAAAGAAAAGGTTAAAAAAATGACAGCCTTTTGCTTGGGCTGTCTACTGGGGTGGAATGGGAAGGTGTACGGAGCCTCCCCCTCCGCGTTCTTACACGTCTAGGTGAGGAGGATACGGAACATGGGGAGGGGGGAGGGTGGAACAGGGGCTGAAGCGGCAGTCTGTTTTCCAGCAGCCGTTCCTGAAGCTCCACCAGACGCCGGAGCATGTCTGTTTGCTCACGCAGCAGCCCCAGTGTTGCATCCTGCCTCCTCTGGTCTTCCTGCTGCCACCTCTCATCTCGAGCGTCTCTCCTCTCCTCATGTTGGTCCTTCCTGTCCTCACGTTGGTCCCTCATGTCCTCACGTTCACTGGCTTCTTTCCTATACTTGGAAACTGTTTCCTTCCACTCATTCAGATGAGCTCTGTCACTGCGGCTGGATTCCATAATTTCAGAAAACATCTCGTCTCGCGTTCTCTTCTTACGACGCCTTATCTGTGATAACCTTCGGGATGGAGGAGGGAGGCTTGAGGAATTTGCAGCTGCTGTAGGGAGGGGAAAAAAGAGAGAATTGTTTTAAAAGCTACATTTTGCAGAACAATGCTTATACTCTTTCACGGTGACCAACACTATTCACATTACATAGCACATGTGATTTCTGTGCAAGGTCGCATTTTGCCTCTTAATGCTGAGTGCCTGTGGCTTTGCTGCTAGAGATCACAGGTCTGGGCAACAGAATTCGGCTTGCATGCGGCCATGGTAAGCCATTGTTTTACAGCTTCTGCGCCCTCCTTTCCCACATACCAAGCATAGCCTGTAGAGTGCTGCGGTTTTTCTGTTAACATTCAGCAGCAGCAGAAAACAAACTAACCCCCCCCCCCTCTCGCCATGAATTCTCTGGGATGATCGCTGTACCCCTCCCCCCCCACCGCGTGGCTGGTATCAGGGAAGATCCCTGCAGGCACCAAAGTAACCACCACCCCCCGCCGCCGCCCCCCTCCCGCCATGAATTATCTGGGATGATCACGGTACCCCTCCCCCCACCGCGTGGCTGGTAACAGGGAAGATCCCTGCTAGCCAAACGCGAAAAGCTCAGGGCCAATTTCCCATCTGCGCTTGGCTAACTGCAGGGAAGGATTTATTTTCCGCCACAGGCAAACAGCCCAGTAGGAACGGCCACCTCTGTCCCCTTAATTAAGTTCCCGTATTTCAACCAGGTTACCAGGAGTGATATCACTCTCCTGAGGATTACACAACAAGATAAAGAACGGATGTTGCTTGAATGCCAGCAAACACCGGGACCATAAGCAGGCCAGGCTTTGTCAGGCAATGATACCAGATTACTTGCTGCAAGCATGGCGTGGTCAAGTGTCCTACCATGGAGGAGGGAATAAGGATGCACTGCCCAGAAACCTTCTGGCAAGGCTTTCGGAGTACCTCCAGGAGAGCTTCATGGAGATGTCCCTGGAGGATTTCCGCTCCATCCCCAGACACGTTAACAGACTTTTCCAGTAGCTGAACTGACCGCGAATGCATCCCAAGTCCTCAGGGCAAAGTAATCATTAAAAACCGTTTGCTTTTAAAACAAGTTTTATATTTTAAAAGGTAAACTCACCTGAGGTCCCTTCCATGGGGTCAGAGTCTTGGGTACTGGCTTGGGAGGCTTGGGAGGGTACTTCAGTCAGGGTGAGAAAAAGATCCTGGCTGTTGGGGAGAACGGAGTGCTGTGTGCTCTCTGCAAGCTCATCCTCATCCTCCTCCTCCTCCTCTCCCCCATCGGCAGAATCCTCAGGCGTCGCTGATGAGACTATCCCCGACCCAGAATCCACGATCACAGGTGGGGTAGTGGTGGCAGCCCCCCCTAGAATTGCATGCAGCTCGGCGTAGAAGCGGCATGTCCGCGGCTCTGACCCGGAGCGACCGTTTGCCTCCTTTGTTTTTTGATAGGCTTGTCTGAGCTCCTTGACTTTCACGCGGCACTGCTCAGAGTCCCTATTGTGGCCTCTCTCCATCATGCCCTTGGAGATTTTTTCAAAAGTTTTTGCATTTCGTCTTTTAGAACGAAGTTCTGCAAGCACTGAATCCTCTCCCCATACAGCGATCAGATCCAGTACCTCCCTCACGGTCCATGCTGGTGCTCTTTTTCGATTATCAGCCTGCATGGTTACCTGTGCTGATGAGCTATCTGTGGTCACCTGTGCTCTCCACGCTGGGCAAACAGGAAATGAAATTCAAATGTTCGCGGGGCTTTTCCTGTCTACCTGGCCAGTGCATCCGAGTTTAGATTGCTGTCCAGAGCGGTCACAATGATGCACTGTGGGATAGCTCCCGGAGGCCAATACCATCGAATTACGGCCACACTATCCCTAATTTGAAATGTTAAAATCGATTTTGGCGCTACTCCGCTCGTCGGGGTGGAGTACAGAAATCGATTTAAAGGGCCCTTTACGTCGAAATAACTAGCGTAGTTGTGTGGACGGTTGCAGGGTTAATTCGAATTAAAGCTGATAAATCCGAATTAAAGTCGTAGTGTAGACCAGGCCTTAGTACTGAAACTGAGACGGTAGATGTGTGTGCACATGTTAATGGTGGAACAGGCATTTGCTATGTTATAACACTTAAAACAATTAGAAAAGCACACGCATCTACTGCTCTGATTGTAGATGTCTTTGAGGGGCATAGAACCTGAAACAACTTGCTGGGGAAAAGTCACAAGGGTGGTAAACTTTTGTGACAGAAGTGCAGCATCTTTCCAGGCCTGGACTCAATCGTGCAAATTTTACTCATGTTGGTTAGCATTTACCTATGCAGACAGTCCCATAGAAGTAATTAAAGCTCTCTGCAAGTAACCTCAGTCTGTATTCACCAAACTTTCGTAAGCATAGGGTTTCCAAACACACTGATGAACATCAAACCCAAGACTCAGTTTCATTGGGTTTGATGTTGAATGCTTGGGAGTATTAATACTCAAACTTTTTTTTTTTTTTAGTGTTTAGCTTTTTGCAAATCTGAGGGATTGCAAGGGAAATATCATTAAAGATGGGGGGGAGGGGTGGAATTAAGGAGGTGATCAAAGGTGCCAGATAAAGACAGTGGGTTCCTCTCACCACAAAGCACTGAACCTGTAGAAGAGACATTTTGTATTGCAGTATGCTTTAAAAGAGCTCCCACATTTCCTCTACAGATACCTTTTTAGTTTACCCCTGCTCCCCACCCCTTAATTTGAGCTATTGACATACATTTTAGTAGTCTAGAGGTTTAAAAATAGTTGGAAAATATCAGTCTGGTTCTTAGAAATAAAATGAACCCATTGTCCATCTCTGATGGAAAAACAACCCCAATGCTAGGGGTGAAGAGCTTAATGGCTTGTTGTAAATTCTGCTGTATTTAGGTGCCTCCATTGCACTGTTAACTCACCTTGGATTTCATGAGATATTTAAGGTAAAGCACAGCTGGGAAGAGTCTGCTCAATGACTAGGACAAATACTAAAGAAGTTTTACAGCATTTTCACGTCTTCCAATAGCACAAGATTAAAAACCTCCGCTGGCTGTAGCTGGAGAGATAAGCATCCGGGACAGTGCTTTGCCAGGCAAGGATTTGACTTCAGATCTAGTTCCCAACAGCCCACTCTTCCTTCCATTGATGCCAGCAGGCGTTTTGCCATTGGCTTCAATAGATGTCCTTGTGCTGGGCATTAGGAACATTTCAGAGGTGGCATTTCAGCTTTTGGCAGAATAAGGGAAAACACTGTGGGAGTTTCCCTGCCCCTTCTTGTGCCCTTAAGTAGCTATTTCCAGTTCTGCTCACTGGAGGAAAGGTCACCATGAGTTGCAATGCTGTGAGAAAGTGGTGCAGAACAATGATTTCTAAGTGGAATTTATTTAGGCCTCAACAAAAAATCAGTTTGAAGATCATAATTTGGGAAGCTAAACTCAATTTTGGAATTTCTAAAATATATTCATAAATTCATTTTTTCTCCCTGTTTTGATTTCAACTCTTGATGCACTAATTAATCACTCACTAGGGAAAAATATTATTCTCCATCAATAAATTATATTCTCTCCCAGAGGAGCTGGAGTCCAACTATACAACCACATTTTCTCCAATCCCTGAGACAGAGACAAACACCTACAAGATCTTTATCGAGCATTCTTAAAACTACAGTACCCACCTGCTGAAGTGAAGAAACAGATTGCCAGAGCCAGAAGAGTAACCAGAAGTCACCTACTACAAGACAGGCCCAACAAAGAAAGTAACAGAACGCCACTAGCCATCACCTTCAGCCCCCAACTAAAACCTCTCCAGCGCATCATCAAGGATCTACAACCTATCTTCAAGGACGATCCCTCACTCTCACAGATCTTGGGAGACAGGCCTGTCCTCACTTATAGACAGCTCCCCAACCTGAAGCAAATACTCACCAGCAATCACACACCACACAACAAAAACACTAACCCAGGAACCTATCATTGCAACAAAGGCCATTGCCAACTCTGTCTACATATCTATTCAAGGGACACCATCGTAGGACCTAACCACATCAGCCACACTATCAAGGGTTCATTCACCTGCACATCTACCAATGTGATATATGTCATCCTGTGCCAGCAGTGTCCCTCTGCCATGTACATTGGCAAACTGGACAATCTCTATGCAAAAGAATAAATGGACACAAATCAGATGTCAAGAATTATAACATTCAAAAACCAGTCTGAGAACACTTCAAGCTCCCTGGTCACTCAATTACAGACCTAAAAGTCGCAATTCTTCAACAAAAAAAACCTTCAAAAACAGACTCCAACGAGAAACTGCAGAACTGGAATTAATTTGCAAACTGGACACCATTAAATTAGGCTGGAATAAAGACTGGGAGTGGATGGGTCATTACACAAATTAAAAACTATTTCCCCAGGCTAATTTTTCCCCTATTGTTACTCGCACCTTTTTGTCAACTGTTGGAAATGGGCCATCCTGATTATCACTACAAAAGTTTTTTTTTTCTCCTGCTGATAATAGCCCACCTTCATTGATTAGTCTCGTTAGAGTTGGTATGGCAACCACCATTATCTTCCCTACTGTATTTTCCACTGCATGCAACTGATGAAGTGGGTTTTAGCCCACAAAAGCTTATGCCCAAATAAATTTGTTAGTCTCTAAGGTGCCACTCCTCAGTCTTTTTGCTGATACAGACCAACACGGCTACCATTCTGAAACCTATACAAAGTGTGTGTGAAGAAAAAGAAAACTGGATTACTGCAATCCACTGGAAATAGGGCCACACATGTTGACTGCTTAAACACTTTAACAGTGCAAAATATCGCTGCCTGGTTACTTAGAATGTGTTTAATATGTGCTTCATAAACTGCACTGCCCTCATATTGGTTTCTCAGTGCAATTTTCATTGTGAGTTTACACCTTAAAACTTTCCATGATTGGGCTTCTGAGTACCAAGGTGTTCCAGTTGACAGGCTCTATAGTTGTATTTCCAGCTCTGGTCTGTCTGGAATCTTGTTCCCTATTAATCTAACAAAAACTAAATCTGTGTAATCTTTGGACATTTCATAAACATTTTGAACAATCTTCAGTCCCTCAGCCTTCCCGTCAGCAGGTGCATGCACTCTGGTACCTGGGGTTTACTACAGGTTAGGGAGGAAAAGGTTTGTGGAAGTCCCTTGTTAAAATAATGATGATACATGATTTGTAACGTTCCCAAAGATTGGTTGGCATTCAAGATCTAATATTTTGGTTGAGGGCTGCTTGAGCTAATTCCTAGGTATCTAGCCAGATAGAAGCCTAGTGGGATTTTCAAAAGCATCTAGGCACTTTTCTGCCATTGATTTCAATAGGGATTAGGCACTTCGGCAGTTCTGAAAATCCCAGTAGGTGGCTATCTGTATCATTAGGCACCTAGATACCTTTAAAAACCTGTCTCTTAATCCCTTCTCCTTCCTGAACTTCCAAGAAATCTTTGAAAGCATATGATCATTTCTTCAACCTCTCACCACTTCAGCCTCCAGGAGCAATTCAGAGAAGGGTTTGAACTATACTCACATTCCAAAAGCATTACAGGTTATTCAAGCTGTTAGGTACCATGTACTAAAGCAATTTAAGTCAACTATGGCTTCTGCAAAGGATATGAATAGCTGAAATTGTGACTGAACTGCAAGGGTAATTGCATGAAAAGAAAGTTAATCTTTGTTTAACTTCTGTAATTTATGAACTCCCTGAATTGAAATCTGTCATAACCCCACTGTTTCAGAAGAAGTGGATTATTTACTTCTGATAATAGTCACATAAGTTCATTAACATATTGTCATAAACAGCTGGGTGTTAAAATGTGTTGTGTTTTGGTGGCATACATAAAAATGTCCAACAAGAAGCTGTGGTTTAAAAACAAAACACCAGAGGCCTATGGAAGAATAAAAAGCAATAAATGTTTTTAAGATAACAATACTTGCCTAAATTGTAAATGGGCCTGTTTGCTATTAACAGCAGTTTCATGACAAAAGTGTATCTTCCACCAGTATGCAACCTTAGGTTACTGAAACCAGTGTAGCTCCATTGACTTCAGGTGGGATTAAACCAATGTGAGCGAGATCAGGATCAGGCCTTGGATACATCTTTTCCAGTCAATTAATTTTGTTCTTCCTTTAGAACGTGGCCAGAGAGAAGGTAATGTGAAGAGGAGGATGGTAGCTGGGAAGGGGCTTGAAATATCATATGCTGGAGGCAAGCTGTTTAAGGTGATGCTGTCAACCCAGCCCTTAACAGTTAGGAGTGCTATATATAGCATATCCATGGAAGAAAGGTTGAGGACAAGGTTTGCTTAACAGAAAATATCAGCCTCCTTTCCATTCACAGACAGCAGCTTTAAAGACATGCAAGGTCCTGTAAGTTTTGACTCTCTGATATCATTTAGTAATCAATGGAAGTTATAGGGCCTGATTCTCCACAGCCTGGACCATAGTCTAGTAATTTACATTTGTGGAAAGTGCATATAAAATGCTACCAAATCAGAATCCAATTTGCATGCACTTTGCACAGGTGTAAATGACTGGAAAAGGGGCAATCCAATAGAAAATCAGAATTGGGCCCATTTCCTTTCCTTTTTATTGTGCTATTAGAGTATGTAATAAAATCCACTAGTTCTTAAGCATCTTAACAGTTTTCTAGTCTTTAGCAGTGAAGGTTTATATTCATATCATGGGCCCTCCATGGAAGTCTCTCACTCCACCTTCTTCTCCATTGCCTCCTAACTGTGTAGGGCTGCAAAGGGGCCTAGACTCTGCATTTTGCAGCCCTGTTATGCATTCTTGATGCCCTACTGTGATGTGACACATTTATGCTATAAGAATAGTCTGTCATGGCTGCTGCTGTGACACCTGCTCAGCTGGCACCCAAGGGACTTCAGTATCTCATCCATTTCTCTCTATATTGCAGAGGAATGGAAAAGAAGTTAAGAGGAGGTGCTTTTGAGAATGATGTGGTTAGATGTTGATAGCTGTTTGGCTCTGTGTGTGTGTGTGTGTGTGTGCCGCCCCAGCCTGTGCAGACAGCTGGCATTGCAGACCTCGAGCGAACCACCCAATGACCACAAGATCCATTAAGGGATGAGGGCACCCAGCCAGGTGTATTGTTGACAAAGCATGGTACTAGTATCCCGCAGACTCTACCAGACCACTAATACACGTATGCCATAACAATGGACCAGCTCTGTGAACGGCGGGACTTTCCCTTCCTCCCTATGGCCAGACAAAGACACTCCCTCTGAGATGCATCTTTATACCCCGATACAAACAAGTTAGTACTGCCCCTTTGACATAGTTAGTTACTGCCCCCTTACGTTGCTAGTTATCACCCATCTTGTACATGTTGGTTTGATCAAAACATCTCTATTACATACTATCATCCTGACCTTATCTTTTAGGATGGGTCAGTGTGTTCCTGTTATCCTAGGGTAATGTTTGTGTACCATCCTTGATATCGGGATGTTCTGGTACCACTGGATATTGGCATGTGTTTGCATGAGCACTCTGTGACGAGCACTTGTTAGGAATGTGTTTTTTCTGCAATATCAGCCCTGCTCTTGGCAAATTCTGTGAGCAGGTCCGGCCTCAAACCAGGCCTCTGATATAAGGGCTTATGTCTCAGGCTCTCTTCCTACTACAGATGTGAGTGTCATTCTGGTTCAGGGCGAAAAGCTTCATCATATACAAAGATTTGGCAGCACTTCCAAAAGGTGGCTAGACTATGGATTTGTCTAATCTCCTCTCAAAGTTGCTCATAAATACAAAGCCACCCAATAGCCACCTATTTGCAAACTTCTCATGGTGAAATTCAGCTCTGTGCAGGGGTCCAGCACAAGCCCTATGAGCCAATTAGAGTAAATTCCACTTATACCCTCAAAATGGTACTGAAACAATGCATAGGCTTTGTACTGATCCACTGCACTAGAGAAAATTGAACACATTGGGGCTTATTTCTTGAAGTAATGAGGGGAGAGGGAGCGCAGTTAGAGGTATTTTGCTTTGTTTACATATTTGTCTCCCTTTTGTAAATATTGTATTTGAATTGATGGCACCAAAATATTCATCTTGGTTTTCCTTCAGTCAATTTGCTGAGACATGCTATTTTTAATTAAATTAATTCTCAGAATGTTCACCGGGCACCCAAAGTGTCTTCTGGGATTTTGTGTTCGTGCTCTTCAATGAGTTAATGCACCAGAACTGGCATCTATCTTCCTGTACGTGAATGAATAACCAAGCTTTTCTTATTCTAGGTTCACAAGTTAAGGGTTTTACATCATTGCGGTTCCTGACTGAGCCTTCAGATGCTGTCACCATGCGCGGAAGTAATGTGCTGCTGAATTGCACAGTGGAGTCTGATCAAGGAATTCCTGTCATCAAGTGGAAGAAAGATGCAGTCTTCTTAAACCTGGCAGTGGATGAAAGGAGACAGCAGATGGCCAATGGTTCCCTCTTGATACAAAGTATAGTCCATTCCAGGCACCATAAGCCAGATGAGGGTCTCTACCAGTGTGAGGCCTCTTTAGAAGGCATTGGGGCTATCATCAGTCGGACAGCTAAAGTCACTGTAGCAGGTAGGAATAACTCTTCTGTCCTTTGAACTGCTGGAAACATTGTCTTGTGAGAACAATTTTAAAGAAGCATTAAAATACAGGGAAATATTCTTCTGGCAGAAATGTGTGGTCTGGTTCCTGCCCCCCACCCCCAACAAATAAAATAAAGCCAGACATGACATTCTGCTACAGTAATTTATTTCTGACAAGCGACTATTCTTGTTTAAATATGTCTAATCAGCTCGTTGTTGCTGTGAGATATTTGCTGCATATTTGTTGTCTTCAAAACAAGAAAAAAATCTTTGAAGTTGGAAATTAACTGCTTTCTGAGTTAATTCAGCCTTAGAAAAAATAAAATGCTGAACCTCTGTGGGATGTAAAATGTGCATAATTTGTTTTTCAGTTTAGGTCTTTTTTTTCCCACTGACAAGAATCCATTATAGAATTTATTGGAATTTGTAGCCTTAATTTCTGTAGCTCTTTTTTGAAATACCTGGGAGGAAGTATAATATGGTGGTGAGAACAGGATATTGGTCATCAAGAGACCTGGATTTGGTTATGGCTCTACCACTGAGTTTCTATATAGCCATTTAGGCCTAAATTATCACAGGTGGTCAATAATTTTGGGTGGCCTGAGCTAGTGCTCCTAGATATGATTTTCAGAAGTGCTGAGCATCCACAATGCCAACTGAAGACACTAGGGATTGGTAGGTACTCAGCCTTTGTAAATGCTTTGTGTGTGTCAAAAATGTCATCACCTCAAATTAGTGGGCATTTAAAAGGATAGGCAATGGCCTCTCCAGGTCTGTTTCCCCATTTGTATAATGGGAATAACTGTACTCCGCTTTACAGGATGGCATAAGGCCTGAATCAGCTAACCATTGCAAACTGCTTTGAGATCCTTAAATGAACGGTTAAAGAATGAAGTGTCGTTATATTTAGTATCCCATGGTATCTAGCTTTCAGACGATTTCTGTAGGATCATTGTAAACCATTATTAAAATATTTCACAGGGCAGTAGGTTTTCTTTTGATCTGGAGCAGTGTGTTACTAGATCTAGCTCTGACTGAAATAATATTTTGGCTGCCTAGAATGGTCAGAACTTGAACTGGACTTCCTGCAAGTAGATATCCAGAGCTGCACTATATTCCCCTGTCTCACTTTATTTTCTATGGGAGACTTGCAGGCACAGGATCCTTGGTCTTATGTTGGTTGAAAGCAGGCAAGTCTCTAATCAGACAGACTAAATCTCCTTGGAGGAAAGAGAGTCTAGATAAGTATTTTTTACAGTTATGCTAAGAATCAGAGTTGATGGTACTTGAAGCACAGAAGAGCTGGAGAGCTCCCTTGTTAACGGAGCTATTCTTTGGGCCATGTGAAAGGAATCTTTTCTTGAAGAAGAAAAATAAATTTGTAGCCACTCTTGTTCCAAAGATAGACCTAGAAAATGCAACTTGATTGCTAGACTTGAACACAGATGGGATCCATTCCTTCAGCAGCAGACTGGGGGAGGTGGGCTAAAAATTCTTCATTGAGTAATGTCCCTATGGGTGATCCACTTCAGGTGCACCTGCGCATCTTGAGTCCTTGATCAGAGATTTCCTGTTTGCAGTGTCCGTTTGACCTGCCTATATGTCCTATACATCCTCGTGCCATGCACTGAGGCTACATCGGGCTGCCACGGTCGATTTGCCCTCAGTTCCCTCTCAGCCACCTTGGCCTAAGACAGAGCGCTAGCGTGTCTGCCTTGAGTGTGCCTGAGCTAACTTTTTCTTTATAGTTTAGTGTTAGTTGGATTTAGATAGTTGTTACATAGTTAGTAGATAAGTAGTGTGAGGATTAACTTCGGTCTTCTCCCTCACTTCAGGGAGCCTTTCTCTCCTGGCAGCGCATGCCCAACTCTCCAGGATTCAAACATTGCCTCTCTTGTCGGGAGCCTATCCCAGTCAATGATGGCCACTCTAAGTGTGTCAGCTGCCTGGGAGAGTCATATGTCTCCAGAAGTGTAACTTTTGCCTGGCTCTTAAATCCAAAGCAAGGAAGAACTGTGAGGTCAAGCTGCTGCTGGAGTGCTCTCTTTGACCCATTTCAGAGTCAGGTCAGAAGATCTTCCCACAGACATCTGTCTCTGGGCAGATCAAGTTCCCCTTTGACCTCAGCACAGATCTCCCCTAAGAGGGGCAAAACTCTTGAGGCCTCAAAGAAGGGTCCCAAAAGAGAAGTGCTGACTGTTATCAAAAGGAACCTGCTCCCAAGAGACCCCCCTACCCTGCTGAGTCCATGGTATCAGAAGCCTCAACCTCTCAGCTCAGCAGTGTAGAGGCAAAAGACTCCTCCTCCAGTACTGATGAATCTGGAAAATCCCAGAACTCTTAAGAGAAATACATTTCCAACAGAGCCCTGTCTACAAGGGACAAGGAGGATAAGCACTCCTCAAACCAATACCACTGAACACATCTCCATTATTGGTACCTCCCCAGACAGGATCCTCAGTACAACCATGCAAACCAAAGTGTCAGACACCATTGGCGCATACTTTGGTATGCTCAAAATCTACAGTACGTCTGCTTCAACTGCTAAACACGCTGTTATGTCAGAACCAATCCTCCATTCAATACCACAGGAATTCAGAATCTCAAAAGACTTTTATCAGTGGCAGATGAACTGGAATCTCCGCTACTCATGGCTACCACATACCTCTCAGTACTGAGACCCCATGCTCCAGTACCACTGGACTCTCCACCCTTTTTCTGCTGGTCCCCCTCCCGTTGGAAGATGCCAAGGAGGAGGAAGATCTTCCTTCAGTCTCATCCATCTCAGTGCAGGGTTCTCCTACACATCCATACAGGAACCTGTTCTTTGACTCCCATAGGGAAAATCCTCGTGCTCAACACCACAGATGCCACCCTCTCTCCTGTATGGAGCCCCTTCAGTGGCTACACTGGGATCCTTGGGCTGTGTACTAACAGCAATTTGCCAGACCACTAGTTCCAAGGAATTAGAAATGTTCAAGTCTCTCCTCCCTAACTGGCTCCCCAACACAAGGAGATGTTTGAGGAATAAGCCACCCCTCAAACTGCTATCTCTTCACCATCTCTAGTCATGACTGATACTTTTCAGCAACCTCGGGACCTTATAAAGCAGGTAGCTGATGCTCTTCAAATACCACTTTAAGAGGTCAAGGATTCACATCACAAACTGTTTGACATTTTGCAGTCAATCAGCAACACCCACTAGACTTGTGCTACCCATTAAGCAGGCACTCCTGGACCCAATAAAAGGTAGTTTGCCAAACACCCGATAACATTCCACCAACTTGCAAATGGAAAGATAAATTATTACATCCCATCCAAGAAATCCACAATTTTATTCTCCTTCTGCCCTACCTAATTCTGGTGGCAGATGAAGTGAATGAGTAGGGAAGCAACACTAATCCAAGTCTACCCTGTATGATAAGGACCAAAAGCATCTAGACCTCTTTGGATGAAAAACTTATGCTTTTGCAATCCTGTAATTTTAGATGGCAAACTCTCAGGCAATCATGGCCAAATATAATTTGACAGTCTTTATTGATCTTCTTCCACATGAACAGAGGGAACAGCTTCAGGCCATCATGGAGGGTCAAATATTAATCAGGATGTCTCTTTAAGCATCCTTGGATGCCACAGACACTGCTGCCAGGTCCATCTCTGCAGCAGTAGTTGTGTGCAGAGCATTATGGCTCCAACTCTCAGAGTTCCTGAGAGAGGTTCAGAACACCATTGAACACCTCCCTTTTGATGGTTGAAAGCTGTTTGCAGAAACTATGGACGTGTCTCTTCACACACTGAAAGACTCTAGGGCTGTGTTAAGATCTCTGGGTATATATACTCCTATGAATAAAAGATTTAGTAGGTCACAAATGGTCCACAGATCTTGCCTGGCTCAGTTCTCTGGGTTTCACAGATCTTTGCTCAAGAGGAGCAGGGCCAACCTATTACACCCATGAGTGAGAATCCAGAAGCTTTTGAGCCTGTCTCTCTCCTCACCATTTGTCTGCTTGCCCAGTGGCAGCCCAGAGTCTGAAGAATAAATAGTGGGATAGAGCCTGGAACCCTACTATCCTCAGCCAGTCCCTCCAATGCCCAGGGAAAGTAATAAAAGATGAGGAGCAGGTCTCCTAACTCCTATGACCCCTTCTACCATCTAGGGCAGTGGTTCTCAACCAGGGGTATGTGCACATCAGTGGGTATGCAGAGGTCTGCACGGGGTACATCAATTCATCTAGATATTTGCCTAGTTTTACAACAAGCTACATAAAAAGCACTAGTGAAATCAGTACTAACTAAAATTTCGTACAGACAATGACTTGTTTATACTGCTCTATATACTAAACACTGAAATGTGAGTACAATATTTATATTCCAATTGATTTATGTTATAATTATACAGTAAAAATGAGAAAGTCAGCAATTTTTCAGTAATAATGCAATTTTATGTCTGATTTTGTAAGCAAGTCGTTTTTAAATTAGGTGGAACTTGGGTGTACCCAAGACAAATCAGATTCCTGAAAAGATACAGTAGTCTGGAAAGGTTGAGAGCCACTGGTCTAGGGGACACCCACTCCCCAACCTGACCACTATACCAGTCAGTGTAGACTCACTTGCCCACACCAGCTGGAGAAACCCACTTTCCTGGTGACTCCTCATATCAGCCAGCAGAGGCCTGTTTACTTACTGGACCCTCCACATCATCCTGGGAGAGCTACCCCCCAACCTAATATCCTTAATAGCAATGCAAGATCTACTTCCCCTACTTGATCCTCATACCAGGTGAGGTAGACCCCTCACAATCAGACAAAACTTCCCACTTCAAGAACCAAGGGCGTACATCCCCAACCTACCAGCAAACACCCATTCCGCCATCAGAGGGGACCCACTCTCTACCTGACCAATCACCTGCAAGCCAAAGGCTTTAGGACAGCTGCCTGCTACAATCATCTCTGTTTTGAGGAACGGCTGCCTAATAGGGGAGCCTCTGAGATGCTGTTTGGCTTTGGTTGGACTTTTGCTGATTACTAATTTAAGTAAATGCACCTGTCTCTACTGTTCGCTGTCAACTTATTCATGGGTTGTGTGTTGCCTAAATCCCTGACGGTGAGATCTCTGGGGCAGGGATTGTCCTTGCGGTGTTTGTACAGTGATGAGGCCAAAGCCCTGTTTGGGGTCCCTAGATGCTATTATAAAAGAAAGAAAGAAATGCAGGGGAGAGGGAAGCATGGCATGTTAAAGGGACTGATTGATGTGGGTGAGAGTGAAAGCACTGAGGCAGCTGTTTGGTGGGGGAAGAGTGAAGAATTGCTACATTTTGTGGGATAGAGGATAAATTTGAGGTGCGGGAAGAGTATTTTGGTGACGGAAGGTCAGATGTATTTGTGAGGGAGCTGGAAAATATTTGAAGAAGTCCTTGTTAAAATTTTAGCAGCACAGCGCTGACTTAAGACACAGGCAAATGGAAGATACGACAGGGTAGGGAAGAAGGGTAAGAGGAGAAATAAAGGTCTAAGACTACAGTATGTTGCACTAATCACTGCATGAAGCTGCTTTTGCAGGGCTGTGTTGTGCAAGGTACTTTAAGCTGTCCAAAGTAACAGAAGATCAACTCAGATTGTTATATAAAATTATTTGGAAAAAAGTACAGAAGGGTGACAGTCTGAATTAACTCCTTGACCTCTATGTGCATTTAATTCCATCAAAATTAATACGGCAGACATCAAGGATGCAGGAGAAGTGCTGGATAGATCTTAGGTTAATATATCAGTTGAGATTTGAACAGTTATGATACCATAGACATGGTTGCTAAACAGATCCTTTTGCACAGCCTTAAGCTTTCATCAAAATAGAAATGATGACGGTGTATTACAGTGGAATTGCCTGATGTGGGTGATCTGCTTTCATGTTGCCGACAGTGCATATCCCCACTCTATGCTTTCTTGTTTCTATGGCAAAAAGAAAAAAAAATTCATTCCTTCAAGATATTAGAGTAAATGGCCTGAGCTTTAATATTCTATGCAGGATTTGGGAAAGGATTCAGTCACTGAGTTACAATCTAATCTTAGATTGTATCATGTGGAGGCAATAGGGCTGTTCACAGCATTTTAAACACTCACTGTGCTGTTTGGCAACATAACATACATCAACGTTATGTCTTTGGAGATTAAGATTGCCAAACCACTGCTATACACGGAGGCATATATCTTTCTTGCAGTAAAAACTATACACCTGATTTCATCTTATTTTTAAAGCATTAACAATCAGTAAACCAGTCACCACTAAAAGGTAACAGTCAACTTTGCTTAGAACAAACTGCTCAAGAGTATTGAAAGTATATTGCCCTTTTAAAGCCCTCCCCCCTTCTATTTTCACTTCTTGAAGTGCTATTTGATGAAGAAAATGTGTCAAATGAAAGCTGTCTGTAATCAGTCAAGAAATTTTATGCATGGAACCTGCCATGTACCACAAATCATATTTTCCAGGAACTTCTCAAGGGCTCTTGAGGCCTTGACACTCACCAATCGTAAAAGTGTTCTTGGCTGAGGTCGGAATGAGAGCAGCGAAGAGAAACTAAGAGCTGCCTCCTAGTCTAACATCTTATTAAAAGTCCCAATTTAACAGGCTACTGATTATTGGTATTTCTAGTAATGGGTAGGTCTTCAGATATAGACATTACATTGAGCAATTTGATTTCTATTCATATACCATTCTTGGGTCAGTGATACAAAGTCTCTGGCTTTAACACTAGCCTAACCAACCCAAAACATTTTATTTTATTTCTTTTATTGAGGGCGGTTGAGGGAAGAGCCTATTGGTCTTAATGCAGCAATTGGCTTTTGAATGAGGCAACCAAATAGATTAATCTGAGAGGGGTAAACTTTTCCATTTAGGTGTAAAGGGACATTCACCTCCTGAGCATCTCCAAGCTGCTGGATGTGGACCACAGGCCTTTACACATCCCTGGTGCCACCCGTGGGCTGCTGACTGACCTTGATGGGTCTTCAGCAGCTTGGGCCTCTGGTCAAATTATAAAGTCAGAATGAACCCCTTTCAGGGTATTAAAGACTCTAGTAAATAAAAGTCTCTTTGTCCTTGATAGGGTCTTCAGCCCAACTCTGGGCCCTTTAAATTCAGCCCTTTTTTCTGGCTTCCAAATAAGCTTTGCCACCTTCTTGGGTTTATGCCACTTTATCTGCAGTAGCAGAGGAACCCAGGCCAGCCCACTACTTCGGGTTAAACCCAAGGACCCTATAAACAGCACCCATCTCTTGCTTGATTCAATTAGTTGCTGCTGCTTCTCTGGGCCTCTTCCATTCTAGCCCCTTTAGCATCACCCTTACCTCAGGGTTAAGGTTCTTCAGCTATCTCTCTCTCCCAAACTCAGCAATTCAAAATTCAATCGGGGAAAAAAACGAACAAACAAAACCTCTTGTTATCTCTCAAACTCCTTTGGCCAGACAGGAGCATCCTTCCTTGCCCCTCTGGTCCCAGCAAGGAACTGACCTGCTAAGGCCCTGCAGCTCTTTTTAGCTGAGCCTTCTGGGCTCTGATGGGCTGCTTCCCTGAGGCCTCTCTAGGCAGACCTGGAGGATCCATCTTCGTTGCTCCTTTCCTGTCACTTTGCCGGAATGGGATGTACTAGGATGCCGGGACTTCCAGCAGTGTCCACAAAGGCCGGGTACACCCTCTCACAATGGGGCATGCTTTTTTCTTGTAATGGTGAAAAATAAGGTAGGATTCAGATTTATACAGATTTGTTAATTAGACTGAAGAAGGAAGGGCAGGAATTTGAGGGTCAAACTAGGGTTCCGAACTAGACAGTTTCTGAAGTAGTTGGACCCAGTATCCGTATTTTATTAAAAGACAAGCCAAAAGATTAGATTGTACAGAATTCCTGCACTTCAGCTTCCTGCTTCTCGAGCAGTCTGCATGTTTGTCATGCCAAAAAAATTGATTACGTTGTTTGTTGTGGCAAATTATGACTAAAGCGATAACTGTTAAAAATCATTTATAAAAATAAAATAAATAAATAAATGGAGATATCCCATCTCCTAGAACTGGAAGGGACCTTGAAAGGTCATTGAGTCCAGCCCCCTGCCTTCACTAGCAGGACCAAGTACTGATTTTGCCCTAGATCCCTAAGTGGCCCCCTCAAGGATTGAACTCACAACCCTGGGTTTAGTAGGCCAATGCTCAAACTACTGAGCTATCCCTCCCTAAACACATTCTGTCACCTCGCTCACCCTGAATAATATCTTACTGTATTCCTGTTCATTCAGTCCCAATTGCAATTGGTTGGGCTACTTGTGCAGTCCAAAGTGTTTTGCCAAAAAAATTGCTGGTTCAATGAACTTTAGCAAATCCAAGACAGGGTTCCCAGGGAATCCTGCCTGGATTCATGGTGGGCAGCTGGGACCCCAGTGCTCCCCAGAGTCCGTGGTTATGGGGCATACATTCCTGGGAACTGTTCCACATTGTAATTTCTCTAACAGTATTGCCAAATTCAGAATAATACAAAGCTGGTGCATAGGATCATGGCTGAACCTGAGATGAAAATCTTATAGATGTGAAGAAAGAGAAATCTGAATCCCAGTTCAAAGCTCTCCAACAGGGAGAGAAATGTTGCTAAATTTTAAAACTTTTAAACCCACTAATAATTTTAAAAGAACTATTTATGTGTGGCGCGGCATGTTTAATTAACAACTAAGAAGACTAAGGGGCATTACTATTTACAAGTATTTTAGGGCGTTAATAAACTAAGGTTAAAAATGAATTATTTAGAGGGTCACAAGGGCTATCCATTACCTAGGGGGTAATGGGATGAAATAAAGTAAATGTCAACTGAATATTAGCAAATGCTAGACTGGAGTCAGCACTAGAAAATGTAACAGAGAGCACTAGGCTGTTACTTTTTGAATTTCTATGATTCTAGGATACTCACTTTTATAGAAGAGGCCAGCATCCTTTATCATATGTCCACCTCCTAAGCTGTCAAATATTAATTTTATTCATTCTTCCTCTCATCCCAAAGCATCTTTATAGGTAAAATGCAGCATTGCCATTCACTCCTGCCCATGGCTGTTCCTATCTTAATCTCAGACTGGTCATGTCCCTGCATAAAATGCCTAGCCAACTAGTCAGTGGTAGGCCTCTAGACCTGTCTGACCTTGACTCTGTTGTTGTTATTTTCTTTGGCATCCTATTTGTCTGGTATAGTGTCCCCCAACAAAGTAATCTTTTTGCTTGCAGCCAATCCCATACCCTGATTTCACTTTTGTCGTAAAAAATGTTATTTAAGTGAGCCATACTGCAGAGGAATTAATAAGCCACAATCAAATCTAGGTAGTAACTTTTTCAAATAATTTTGTTGAAAAAATTAAAACCAATTTCTTTCCAAAAATCCCCTGTGGATCTCTAAAAATTGAGTTTCTTGATAAATGCTAAAATTACAAAGGTCTAAATCTTAGTAACTCGGTAGAAGAGACAACACTGCTGGAAAACTCCGATAAAAATATGGCCATCTGATAGTAAATTCAGTAGTGTGATTGGACTTTTATGAACTGTTTATCAGTGATGTTTCCCTATTTTTCTTTTTATATTCAAGGCATGATTCTTATGTTATAGAGGCCTGCGAGTTGATGTGGTTCTATTATGTATTGAGTTTGTGAATAATTTAAGGCTAAACTTAGGCAGCGTACTGTACCTCGGCAGCACACTGAGTACTGGTGTGTAGAACCACTTAGAAATCATTCGGGAATTTGTTAATTTTGTTGTGCTGAAGGATGATCTTGAAGTTTTGTTTTTCTTCTTTTTCTCTCCTCTCACCCCCTCTTTTATTTAAAGCTACATGGCTCAATAGTGTGTGCATGCGGGAGTGATTCCTATATCACTTGATGACCAATACTACTTAATTGTGTTTTTGCTTAATGAAATGGACTGTTCCTGAGTGTACACTTTGTGCTATTACTGTTTACTGTCCTATTGTTATCACTGTAAGATTTACGTGTACGTGTGCATACACATACAAATGTCCATTCTATCACACTGTTAAAGCAGATTAAGCACCGTTCTAATAAAACTGAAAAATTAATTAGGCCGTGATCTGAAAATTAGAAGGACATATTAGGAAATCAAATAATATGCCTGACTGTTCACTTGCACCCTGATGTGGGGCCTGATTCTCCACGGTGTTTACAACTGTGCAAAGTGTAAAAAACCACTACCATTCTAATGTGGTAGTGTTTAATATGCTCCTTGCACTTAATTTGCACCATTGTTATTTATTTGACTACCCAAGGTGGGAAACTGAAATGCCTTTTGTTCATGACATCTTTGATCTTGAATAATCATAAAGCACTTTATGAACCATGTCCCAATTCTTCTCTCATTTACCCCAATTCTACACCTGTGAAACTCTGACTTCCTCACCAGTTTTGCATCCAAAACTGGCCTACCCTGATCTTGCTCAATTTATGAGATCTGAGAAGATCTTAACCCAGAATGGAATAATGGCATATAATAAGGATACTTAATTTTTTAGTGTGTGACTTCTAAAATATGAGGGAAGATATCATATTTATCCTCACTTGTACAATTTATATCCTTAGTTGATAATTTGAGTGTAAAAATATAGATCCATTTCAGTGAAGCAACAGGCATGAGCACGTGAATCAGGCTTTGATGATGATTTTCTATACCTCACTTACATTTAGTGTTGCCTCCAGGCACCAATTGGTTTCCAGAGAACTAGCAGATTTGGTGAATCATAATCTACTAGTTATTAGATCAGCCAGCCCGTCAGCCTACCAGAGAAGAAGTGTTCTCTACAGTGCATTTTCTCATGCTATGTCCACTCTGGTTTTAAAAGTCCCAAGTGGTGTGATTTCCTAGGGAGTCTGTTGTACAAATCTCTTGGGAAGTTATCCTGGATATTAAGCCTCAATTGTCCCTTTATTAATTTCATCCCACTTGTCCTTTATTGCACCAAATTAAATAAGTGCTATGGTCATACTGCTTTTAAGCTTGAAAATAAATGGGTGTACTGATCATTACTGATGTCACTCTTCCGTTTTCTTTTAAAGCATAAATTAACATTTGTAAATGATGCTTAGAATTGATGGTCTCATTTTCCTAAATTGGGTATCTCCGCAAGTGCTCCCATGGTAGATAGAATAAGCAAGGAATCTATTAGTATGCACCTATCTTGGTGAGAAACATCCATTATGACTCAGGCAACTTCTCTAAACCTATGGTTATCAGCAAACTATTTGAATCATTATGGTTTTTTTTGTTCTTCCCATCCTATCTCCTCCCTATTTCCAGATTGACCAGTCATTCAGGCACCGAGGAAAGGCCAGGCCTGGTCCTGCTCTTAGTTCCTAGCATGTCATGCTTCACATGCAGTTTGTTGTAGGGGCTTTTCCATTTGGAACATTTTCTCTTGCTCATAGCTTGGTCCCTTTTTGCTTTCCTTTGCTGTTCATCTGAACAAATCCACTGCTCAGAATCAGTCTTATACTTGTTCAGCTATAATCTTCCAGATGGGAGGCCAGACTGTGAGTTGCTGAGTTACTGTACAACTACCGGGGCCAACCGGTCACTTGTGTTGCTTTTGCCTAAGGCTGACCTTGACCCTAGTTATGTAATCTAAGTCCCCAACAGCTTTAGAATTATTTATTTTGCAACCCAGATAAATTTGTTCTTTCTTTCTTCTGCAGTCTATAATTTCTCTTAATCTTGCTTTCAGTCTTGCCGTGACTTTTTCCCCTCTGGGCCTAATAGTGATGCAACAGACAATTAAAAAGTAGGAGTATCAAAGTAAGCCCTGCTATTTATTGGATCTTCATTCAGTGTTGATATGTGATGCTAGTACTAGTACTTGAGATGAGGCACTGGTGAGGCCGTATCTAGAGTACTGTGTTCAGTTCTGGGCACCTCATTTTTGGAAAGATGACAAATTGGAGTCCAGAGGAGACTAACAAAAATGATAAAAGGTTTAGAAAACCCAACCTCTGAGGAAAGGTTAAAATAAATGGTTTAGTCTTGGGAAAAGAAGACAGGGGGCCATAAGTCTTCTAATATATTAAGGGCGGTTACAAAGAGGACTGTGATCAATTGTTCTCCATGTCCATTAGAGTTAGGACAAGAAGTAATGGGCTTAATCTGCAGCAAGGGAGATTTAGATTAGATATTAGAAAAAACTTTCTAACTTTAAGGGTAATTAAATTCTGGAATTGGTTTCCAAAGGACATTGTGGAATCCCCAGCATTGGAGATTTTTAAGAAGGGTTTAGACAAACACCAATCAGGGATGGTTTAGGTTTACTTGGGCTTGCTTCAGTGCAAGGGGTTGGACTTGATGACCTCTTGAGGTCTCTGCCCTGGGACCTGTAGTGTGTATAATATTCATAAATGATCTGGAAAAAAGGGTAAACTGTGAGGTGGGAAAAATTGAAGACTATACAAAATAATTCAAGATAGTTAAGTCCAAAGCTGAATGAAAATTGTTACAAAGGGATCGCACTAAAATGGGTGACTAGGCAACAAAATGGCAGATGAAATTCAATGTTGATAAGTGCAAAATAAAGCATTTTGGAATACATAATCCCAACTATACATACTAAATTCTGGGGTGTAAATTAGCTGTTACCACTCAAGAAAGAGATCTTGGAGTCATTGTGGATAGTTCTCTGAAAACATCCACTCAATGTGAAGCAGTAGTCAAAAATGTTAACAGAATGTTAGGAACCATTAGGAAATGGATTGATAATAAAACAGAAATAGCATAATGCCTACATAAATCCATAGTATGCCCAAACCTTGAGTACGGAGTGCAGCTGAGGTCACCCCATCTCAAAAAAGGTATATTAAAATTGGAAGAGATGCAAAGAATGGCAACAAAAGGGACTAGGGGTATCGAACAGCTTCCATATCAGGAGAGATTAAAAAGATTGGGACGGTTCATCTTAGAAAAGAGATCAGTAAGGCGGGGGGGGGGGTATGGTAGAGGTCTATAAAATCATGAATGGTGTGGAGAAAGTGAATAAGGAAGTGTTATTTACCTCTTCACAGTACCAGAACCAGGGATCACCCAAGGAAATTAATGGGCAGTAGGGCTAAAACAAACAAAAGGAAGTACTTCTTCACATCACGCACAGTCAACACATGAAACTCATTACCAGGGGATATTATGAAGGCCAAAAGAATAATTGGGTTCAGAAAATAATTAGATTAGTTTATGGAGGATAGGTCCATCAATGGCTATTAGCCAAGATGATCATGGATGCAACTCCATGCTCCAAGTGTCCCTAAACCTCCAGGTACCAGAAGTTGGGACAGGGCAACTCAAAATTGCCCTGTTCTGTTCATTCCCTCTGAAGTATCTGACACTGGCCACTGTCAGAGACAGGATAGTGAGTTAGATGGACCATTGGTCTGACCAAGTATGGCCATTCTTATATTTGGGTAGCAAATAAACTTTCATTTGACTATTTTTTTTCCAATTCACTGAAATTTTTCAGATTCAGTTTGGGTCAAACTGTTTTTTGTTTTTTTTTAAGAACTGCCAGTGAATTGCAAAATCAGTTATTTGCCCAGATCAAATAGAAACCTATTTATATTCTTTCCCCCTGGTTCATGTTAAAGTGTCAGCTAGGATAGATGTCATAGGATAGCCCTGCCTGGAGCATCCTCCTGTGGCACAACATCCACACCTACCTCAGTTTCCCTCCTTCAGAGTCCCCCATAAGTCTATGCCATGCTTTATTACCTCAATAATACCCTTGCCTGAGGCTAGTTTATTACACAATCATTGTGTGAATAGTCCAAATTCTAAATCCCCAAACATAGTCCATTTATCACCCCAGTACAAATAGTCCTTAAAATCCCCAGACAGCATATCCATTGACATAACACATTACAGCATCTTCCATCACACCTGGATGGTGTCTGTCCTTTTCTATCCCTCTGGCAGGACAGCCTCCCAGCCCTTCCAGCAGGAGTATATGCCCACTCTTTTCAGTGGGAACTCCCCTAGTCTCTCTGCTCGGAAATTATCATTCCAAAAGAGCAGCTCTCACTCCCCCTGACTGGTCTAAGGCACCCTTTACTCACCAGGTCTCCCCCCCTCTATGGCCCAGGTGCCCTCTTTTAAGCCCAATTAGGAGGCGGTTGATGAGTCACAGCTTCATTTACTCTGATCCCTCTTAGAGGGCCAGTGTCACTCTGTGATACTAGCTTAGTGATCTAAGTTTTTTGTTCTGAAACTTCTAGAATCTCAGGTTCAAATCCCATGATTCAACTCAACACATCATCCTTCTGAGGTAGATAAACTGATTACCACTTTATTTGCAGGTCTTTCAGGCCAGATATTAAAGGCCTATCTGCTCTGCATTCATAATGAAGATCTCAAGAAGTTTTCATGAGAGTAGGGATTTTCACTGATATTTTTGGGAAAACGTCTCCATCTTTCTACAGATGTGGAACACTATATGTGTTTGTTGGTTGCTTGACACCCTTCACAGAGGATGTGTCTGCATTTCAGAAGTGCTTTATTAATATGGTTTCCATAGCATGGTGAGATCCTTTGGGGTGAAGGATTCCATACACATGTGAAATATTAATAATAATCCCTTTTGGGATTATTCCTCACCCATTCATTTTGTAATCTGCATTGCAATTTATAGCACAGAGAGAGGCAAAAATACTGAAATCTTAAATCCTTACTTGTGACATAGAGTAGATAATAAGGATTTCCTGACGAAATACATATAGCTGAGCAAATAATTCACAATGAATAATTTATTAGACAAAACTAGCATAAAAATTATCAAGAGCAGATCACAGTTTCTTTGGATATATTTGTTTTTTAATTATATTTGCTGAAGCATGTGATATTTTTTTTCAAAATTGTGAACAGTTCAGTACAAGAATTGTATACTTACATTTGAGCGGTGTTGTTTTGTTTTGGTTAGTCAGATAATTCACACTACATTTTTTCAGATCCCTAATTGGATGACCATGCAGGCCATTTGGAATAAATACCTTGTGAAGCATGGATTTAAAATTTAGTTTCCACATAGCTTTGAGATTTGCTTTCCACATGCATTCATGCTAGTAAAAGTCAATAAACTAAATGTTCACATAAAGTGAGTACAAAAGGTTGAACGATCCCAGCTAAAGTAAATTTGATTTTTTAAAATAGGAATATTTGTAGACAATGCTTTGTGGAATTTGCTCATCTCTAGAAGTCAGTTTCCTTTTTGACAATTCCTCCCCACATTTCTGGATTTCACTCTCCTGTCCCAGATAAGTAATATAAATGTAGCCACCTGCACAGATTTGTATAGGTTAATTTAATTGTGTAGCTTGAAATGATCTTGTGACCACCTTGCATGCTTTCTTGTTTCCAGTTTAACCTCTCTAATGGTATCATGACCTCCCATACTTGAAATCTATACACATTTCAAAGGTGGTGTTTAATAAGATGAGGGGAGCTGTTTACAACCCTTCTAGTTGTCCTTAGTGACCTCAGGTGGGCAAATGAGAAGCAGGTCATTTTAGGTGCCACAGAATGTCACTGCAGGAAGGAGACGTTTAAATGAGCTCAGTCAATCTCCAAGTTTCAGAAAGCACAATATCAAAGCATATTAATTAAAGCATGGCAGCTTTCTCTACTCCCAGCTGCTGCCTGCATTTGAACAATAGAATTATTTAGTGTGCACTTTACAGTTTGGGGATCTGATTGACAAGCTAGGTGTGGGGAAACTTATGTCTCCAGAATTCACTGCATGCCATAATTAATGTTGGATGATCACCGATTTACAGGGGGAAATGTATAATTCTTAAACCCTCTCATTCCCTATTCACCTCTAGATGAGACAATTCTTCATTGACAGGAGATTGACTGGATGACGCAAAGGTCTCTTCCAGTTCTAATGTCTATGATTCCATGCAAGCCTTAAGAATGGAAATAGAAAGCCTGGCTTATATTCTCAAGTGCAAAAATGCTCTTGAAAAGCTTTCAATTTGAAAAGATTGAAATGATTAAAATTTATTAGGCTGTTGTTTCAATGCAAAACAAACAGTCAGACAAAAGAAAATGGTCTTGATTTTACTTAAATTGAACCTTTGCACCTTCCATAATAACCCTGCTTTAATTTGAGTAAGATTCAGAGTAAAATTGGCCTGATATGAAATTAAGTGCTATAGAGAAGAGAATGCTAATGCAAGCTGTTAAATGCATTTGTTTGAATATGGAGACAAAAATTACGATGTTTACAAGTAAGTGGTAACACAAAGGGCACACCAAAAAGTCTGGGGGAAAAATGCAATTTAGTGGAGTGCAAGATGTTAAGTTTCTTAATCTTCTCCATAGCAATCAAATCTGGTAAAATGAGATGAGTGATTGCATTCATTTTATTACAGTGATCCCCATTAGGGTAGCTATAGTTAAATCTGTCAGCATTCCATTATAAACTCTATTTTTATGTGTTTATAACTCCGCTCTAAGAACTTACCTAGGCTGAAGTCTGGCATATAAGATTTTAGCTCAGGAGTAAATAGTTCACACGTTTTGAAAATAATGTGTTTGGCCATAGCTAAATTAAACAGGGCCCTGAACATGAACATGACCTTGGTTACTAAATAATGACAATACTAGAGTACTTATATAGAACTTTTCATCCAGAGATCACAAATCTCTTTTGTGATGTTAATAAGTCTCAATAGTCTCCCCTTTTTACTGAAGGGGAAATCCAAGCACAGAGAGGTTACATTACTTGGCTAAGGTTACACAGGAAGTCAGTAGCAAAGCAAAGGATAGAGTTGAGGTACCTCAGTTCCTAATCTGGTGCTTGTCTTCTACACCATGTTGTATCTCAAGTTTGTGACTTGGTTTGACATCCCCAGCTAGAGACTTGTAAGTGACTGGAGCAGAGAGGTTTGAAGAGCAAAGAAAGGAGATTGGGAGTAGAGTCAGAGGAGGATGAATGTAGAGAGAAGGAGACTGAGGAGTTTGGAGAGAAAAAAGGGAAGCCTGAGAGCAGTGTGTGTTGTAGGAGAAAGATGAGTCTTCAAACGGGGAGGGAGGACATTTATCTTAAATATTTTTTTAATAGATACCATTGTCTTACCAGGGCTCTGTCATTGGCATGCCATCATGATTTCCTGATGATTGGGAGTATGGTTTTTATATCTGACAGCAAAATTCCATGTTACTATCCTGCTTTCCATTCTGATGGCATATGGTCAGTGGTGGCAGGGAGGAAGAGGAGAATATTGCATCTTCTACCACTATTTCAATTTTTCTGCCAGGAATATGTAGGAATGCTGGTGCTGTAATCCTACATTACCATTGCCATGCTACTGCTCCCAGGACTTGCAAATAAAAATACTATTTTGTGGTATGTAAACTATCATTTAAATCAGCATCCATACCAGATGACTGGAGGATAGCTAATGTGATGCCTATCCAGAGGTGATCCTGGCAATTACAGGCCGGTAAGCCTAACTTCAGTACCAGGCAAATTGGTTGAAAATATAGTAAAGAACAGAATGATCAGACACCTAGATGAACATGATTTGTTGGGGACGAGTCAACATGGCATTTGTAAAGGGAAATCATGCCTCACCAATCTATTAGAATTCTTTGAGGGGGGTCAACAAACATGTATACAAGGGTGATCCAGTGGATATAGTGTGCTTAGACTTTCAGAAAGCTTTTGACAAGGTCCCTCACCAAGGGCTCTTAAGTAAAATAAACAAGCAGTCATGAGATAAGAGGAAAGGTCTTGTCATGGATCAGTAACTAGTTAAAGACTGGAAACAAAGGGTAGAAATAAATGGTCAGTTTTCAGAATAGAGAGAGGTAAAGAGTGGTGTCCCCCAGTGATTAGTACTGGGACCAGTCTTATTCGACATATTCATAAATGATTTGAAAAAATAGGTAAACAGTGAGGTGATAAAATTTGAAGAAAATGCAAAATTACTCAAGATAGTTAAGTCCAAAGCAGCTGCAAAGAGTTACAAAGGGATCTCACAAAACTGGGTTACAGGGCAACAAAATGGCAGATGAAATTCAATGTTGATAAATGCAAAGTAATGCACATTGGAAAACCTAACCCAAACTATACATTAAAAATGCTAGGGTCTAAATTAGCTGTTATCACTCAAGAAAGAGAACTTGGAGTCATTGTGGATAGCTTTCTGAAAACATTCGCTCAGTGTGCAGCAGCAGTCAAAAAAGCTAACAGAATGTTAGGAATGGGATAGATAACAAGACAGAAAATATCATATTGCCTCTATATAAATCTTTGGTATGCCCACATCTTGAATACTGTACACAGATCTGGTCGCACCCATCTCTCAAAAAGATATATTGGAATTCAAAACGATACAGAGAAGGGCCCAATAAAAAAAGTTATTAGGGGCATGGAATAGCTTCCATATGAAAAGAGATTTAAAAGACTGGGACTTTTCAGCTTGGAAAAGAGACAACTAAGTGAGAATGTGATAGAGCTGTATAAAATCTTGACTGTTGTGGAGAAAGTGAATAAGGAAATGTGATTTAATCCTTCATATAGCACAAGAACTTGGCGTCACCCAATGAAATTAATAGGCAGCAGGTTTAAAACAAACCAAAGGAAGTATGTCTTCACATAACACACAGTTAACCTGTGGAACTCTTTGCCAGGGGATGTTGTGAAGGCCAAAACTATAATAGGGTTCAAAAAAGAACTAGATAAGTTCATCGAGGATAGGTCCATCAATGGCTGTTAGCCAGGATGGGCAGGGATGAAACATCATCCTCTGAGTGTCCCTAGCATCTGTTTGCCAGAAGCTGGGAGTAGACAACAGGGGATTGATCGCTTGATTATTGCCTGGTCTGTTCATTCACTCTGAAGCACCTGGCATTGGCCTCTGTTGGAAGACAGGGTACTGGGCTAGATGGAACATTGGTCTGACCCACTATGGCCGTTCTTATTTTCTTATATTACTAGTATGCCACCATTTGATACCATTGTGATAAAACCAAGCTACGATCCTTCCTATGACCTTTGATTCATGCTAAGTGTAGTGCATAGGAATAGGGTAGTATTCATGTAAATAGTTTATGCACTCTCTTCTTGCACATATAGTAGACCTTGGATGTTTGTGTATATTTAGTGAACACAGTAATTTGGGACTCATGATTTGTTATGTTAAGAGCGAAAGACACAACAGTAGGAAAAGCAGGGCCCTGAAATCTGGTGTGAAAGAAGCAGAAATTTGAGACCGAGAAAATGGGTCCGTATGTGTAAACGAATGTGGTTATCACACAATCTCTGACTGACTTCCAATCCTCTTCAGGTGCAAAAAGCTTTAGCCACCCCTTATTCAGTTGCCAAAAACTCCATTTTCACTCTTAGCCCTGGTCTATACTACACAGTTATGTCGAGGTAAGGCAGCTTATGTTACTTACATTGGCTGTTAGCTATCTTTTTTGTCAATTTCATGACCCTGGAGCCATGAAATTGACATGAACGCCTCTCCACTCCCAGCAGGGCTGCTGCCGGGGCTCCCTGCTCCCAAGCCAGGCTGTCCCCAGTACTCCTGGCTCCCCGCTCCCTGCTGGGAGCTTGGATGGCTGCCCTGCTCCTGGTGGGGAGGCGAGACCCTGGGCTCTCAGCTTCCCACACTGCCCCTCCAAGGTCAGTGAAAGCCCTCCTGCTGAGGATGCACACCACCAACTGAAGGAGGGTAGTGTGGACATGAACCACCGCAAATTACTGCGGTGGCTGTAAGTTGGCCTAATAGATTAGTCGACTTAAGTTTTTAGTGTAGACATGCCCTTAGCAATTTCTACAATGTGGTTCTGCATTGTCAATACAAAAAACATTGGCATTCTGAAAACTGAAAATGTAGGGATGATGGAAAATACTTTTAATTTAAAATACTTTAAAATAACACAGGACCTAAGGCACTGATTGTGTTATTCAGTACTCCATTGAATTCACTGAACAAACACGTTATTAAAATTTAAATGAAGCCCTCACAGAATTTCCAACCTGCCACATAAGAGTGCTACAGAATGCAGGAATCTTGCCAGAGAATTTAGGTCTAGCTCACTGCGGATTGCATTGGCCTTCAGTATTGCCAACCTCAGGCTTTCAAAAATCATGACTCAGACCCAAAAATAAAGAAACGGGCTGAGGAGCTGCAGGGATACAGTGGCTTCACATTTTCAAGCTTTTCTCCACACCATAAGGGCTAGAAACTTATTTTTCTTTTCTTTTTAATAACAGCTGATATTCTGATTTAAGCTCTTGATTTCAGAAGTTACATTATTAAGAACTATAGCAAAATCATGATACTTAAAGTACAATTCCAAGAATTGAAAACACAGTTGGTTTTGGTCTTTTGTTTGGGCATACAGTTGGTTTGCATATTGCTAGAGTTATTGAAAACGTAGCTATTTACATGTTCTAAAACATGATAAGCAAAATTCTCAGCTGATATAATTCAACAGGGGTTCACTGAAGTCCATAAATTCTACTGCAAGATTCCTGCATTCTGCAGAGTCAATATCACTATGCTTATTCACACCAGCTGAGAATCTGGCCATATATATATATATATATGGAATATATATATGGAAAAGGTTCTCCTTTTCTCCTCTCTCTAGCTGAAATGCCCCTTCTAATCCTCTGAACATTTAGCATCTACTTTATTAACCCTTTTATAGTTCTGCAGCTTTCAGCATACGTGGATGGTTCAAGCAACATCTTCTGGAATCAATAGCACCCATGGGAATTTTTCAATAAACCTTTTTTAGTCCTCATCAATTACTGAGTTTCCCTTGCAAGCTATTAGATATCCCATATTTATTGAGGAGATATTACAGTGAAGAAATTTTAGGCAAATAATTACGTCTAGCAGTACTGAACGCTTCACAGCTTAGCATTTTCATGTTCATGGTTATTCTTTCAACAGGGTTTCATTGTACCATGATTAAAAACAACCAGTAAACCATGAATATCAGGAGGATAATAACAGCAGGTCTGAGAGTACATTGTGAGGAGCAATTGATTTCTGAGAGAACCTGATTAAAGCCATCTCAGTGGACTGCTTAACTTTATGGTAGAAATGACACAATGATTGGTGTTGCAGTTTAATAGTCTTATAGTGTAAAATTTGTTTTATGGAATATGGATCAGCAAAATATCTCTTTAGGCTGAATAGATGATGTGTGGGTTAACAATCAAAGATAACCAGTCAGGTGTAGTGTCTAATGAGAATACTCTAGTAAGGGTGAATGGAAGCCGTTCCATCTCAGGATTAGATGAATATGATTCATACCAGAGAATTTGTTCTCAAACACACTGCAGAAAGACCACTCTGGCAGCCAAACTACCCTGAAACTTTTCCAATTCTTTGGTCTGATTCATGTCTTTGGGGTTAAGTCCTAGTCGTGTATACTTCTCCCTTCCCTCCCAGGAGACCACCAGCTTTAACAAGAATCCCTGCTAGATAATCACTTGTTACCATTTCTGAGGTCAAGTATTACTGTAGTTCCTACCATTGTTTTTTGCCATTTTTTTTAGATGAGTTTTCCAGTGAAAGGGCAAAGGATATATGCCCCATTCTCCTCAGTCAGACTCTTGTGCGGGCTGTAGAGATGGTAGACATGGTAGGAGCTACTCCAGGGGTTCTAGGCCACCTGAGGAGCCCCCTATGCAAGAGAAGTCCTTTGAGTTCAGGACTGCTTTGTTCCAGTGGAGCACTGCCTAGGACTGGAGCCTAGATGTTTGAAATGTTCATTCCTAAAATGGGAGAAGAGGAAAGTGATGAAAGGAATTACTGGGGAGTAATTTTCCTTTCTTTCAGACTAGCCAGAGACCCAATGAAATAATCCCTGATAAGAACCAACCTGCTAAAAGAAGCATTTTCTTTATTCTGACTCAGACACAGAAACCACCTCATAATGAAAACCTTTCTGATGAAGACCTGATAAAGGAATAAATCTGATGTATGGATAAGTTTCCAGTTCCAAAAGACAAAATGCAATGCAAAAGAGAGCTGTCAAGGGAAGAGATTTGTTCATTTATTGCATTTTCTGTGCACCAACCAAAAAAATATTTTGTCAACAAAGGGGACCTTCTCCTATGAATACTTGTTAAGAGAATAGACTGCTTAAAGTGTGGTTTTATTCTAAGAACACCAATTCCTTGCTAAACAGCTCTATTCTTTATATATATCCAGAGTCATATCTTCTGACTTTGGTGAGAAAGATAAGCGTTTGCTGCGTTTTACTCTTGTTAAAAATGTAGAACTAAGAGAGAGGGAGCTGGGTTTTATTTCCTTCATGTGCATCTTTTAACAGAATTTTACTAAGTCCCTATCAGTTACACCCGTGTGAACTGCTGAAGGCAATGAGGTTACACAAGAATCATTAGGGACAGGATTTGGATACAGTAGGGTATCGCAAGTGTAAGTGAGGATTCAATAGGGCCTAGAGAATTTTTATTGTTGAAGATTGTGGCATGAGTGGAACTGGAGAAAGAGGGTCAGATTCTAAGAGGAGACCTAGTTTGATGTGGTACCTTCAGCAGAATGGTGCAAGTTGGGCAGGCTGGTGGTGGACAAACACAGCTCTCTTAGCATGGCCTCTCTGTATGCGCAATAAAGATCTCTTTGCTAGAACTCTGCCTGATTTCTGCATGATATGTTGCTAATGAAATAGAGATCAGATGTCAGAGCTGTACCTGAGAGCTGAGGCATGGCCATAGTTGTACTTGGGAATTCATGACTAGTGGGACTTGAAAGAGGAATGTATCAGAGGGAAATCTGGATTATAGTTGTGGGATTTTTCGAATAAATTAACCCCTCAAAGGGCTATCTGTATTTTAGAGAGCTTGTGTGGAGTTACTGCTACCACTGGAATAGGGAAACTGAGACAGAGAGCTGGGTTGCAGGGACACACTGAGCCAGGCACCCCGTGAGCGGTCCCTTTACAAAAGTGAAGGTATGAAAAGGTGTGCAAACTTTTATGCGAGGGAGGAGATTGTGGATACAGCACAGGACAGGAGGACAGACTATCTAAAGATTGGGGGATACTTTACCTTACACACACAACAGAGCTGACAACCATATTCTGTATGCACAGGGTGTGAAAGGAGGATAGCTATGGTCTTGAACCATGTATAGTCTTGAACCAAAGCAATGAGGATGCACCTCAAAAGCACCAACAAAATGGTATATTTGGCCTTGCACATGGGTGTCTAATGCAAGGATAGGGAGGGAAGAGCACCATTGTAAAACATCTTTGGGCTAGAACAGACTGGACTTTCCAGCCTGAGACCCAACCAAGAGACCTGCTCTCTCTTTTTCTTTTTTTAAATAAGTAACCAGAGCATTACTGTGCAAGTCATTCACTCACAGTTACAAAACTGAAAATTAGGAAATTGAATTTGATTTGTAGTTGAATATGTAAGACCATGCTTAAGTGCAAACTTGTGAAATTCCAAATGTGACCACTTATTGGTTGAAGTGCTGCTCAACCTTGGCAATGTCTTAAAAACTTCTGGACTCTTTTGAAGTATCTTTAACTTTTTACCTTTTGAATGAGTTGTAACATTATAGCAGCATGAAACAGGTGAGTACAACTTTCACCTGCTGTAAAGCTAAATGTGCGATATGAAATCCAATACTTTGCTTGCTTTAGGAGATCACAGGCTGTGGAGTACCACTGTAAGCAAGGATATCAACAACAGATGAACTGCGTTTACTCTGAGAGTCTCAGTTGGTGCCATACTCTTTTTTTTTCTTTTTGCAACATTTCCTCGTGATAGCAATAATACACTTTCTCTTGACCTGGTAAGTGCACCAACGGTAGTCAATGGAACTACTTCTGTCACAGTGAGCAGACTTCAAGCAGTGTTTCCTGCTAATTGTAACCATCCTCTTTTTAGGGTTTCCAGAGTCTTTTGCCCAGTAAATTGAAAACAACCAAACACCCTGTGTGGCTGCTTCATAATCTTCTTTGTTGGGTGTTTTGTTCTAACACAGGAAAACAGAACCAAACTCCAGAGTGACCTGGAGAGATTAGAGTTGGAAGCAATCAAGGGAGATTTGTCCCTCATAAATATAAAGTCAGGAAAATGAAATAGAGAATGAATACAGAATGGATGAACCTAACCAGCTGTACCTATAACATTAAAGCAAGTTCACTTCCTTATCTGTTTAATTTTGTCCTGATATTATTTTTGCTAATAACTAAACAGTATGGTTGACAAAACTGAATCAAAATTAGGAAGTGATGGGTCCATGGGAGGATCCCTGTCTTAAGACGTGATCCATAGCATGTAAAACACCAGTCAGTTTAAAACAAATAGATGTACAGTCACACTCCAGAAACAGAGAGCTTCTTAGTTAGTACCTTTGAAATGAGCTCAAATTTTGGGTCTACAAAAGTCTGACAGTGATCCTGTGATTAACTCCAGTGAAAGGACAAAGAAAAATGGTTTACATTTATGCATTTACATTTACAATATTATTTCCTTGTACTCCGCTTTCTGTCTCTCTGTATCCACCTGGTGGCTCTTATTCTGTTTATAGATTATCGTATGCTCATTGTGACAAGGACCATCTTTTTGGTCTGTGTTTGTACAACACCTAGCACAATGTGGTCATAGCCTATGATTGGGTTTCCTATGTGCTATAATTAATAAATAAGAGTAATAGCACATTTAAAAAAAAACACCTCAAACAGGAAAATTGAATGTAGAGCTAGTACATTCTAAGGTGTCCCTTGGTACATGCTGAGATCTACATGCATACAACATTTAATTTCAGGAAAATTAAACTTAATACTGAACAGTATATTATGTTTTGTTTCTCAAACAAAAAGTTGTTAAAATAGTATCATTAAATTCAGAGGATTTTTTATTTATATAGATAATTGAGTAGGAAGAGTAGTGATCCATCCTGTAGTGAGAGAAGAAAAGATGTGAAGAATTTCTCATTAAAAATCTCAATCCCCACAGGATTTGAACATTTGCCATATAGGATACATGTACTCTAGATAATGATTTTTTAACTTTAGTTCAGGACCATTTACAAATGGAACATACAGGAGAGGTATCCTCTCTTCTTGCACCATCCTAGAAACAAACTAAAAATTATAAGGAAAATAGTTAATAATAAATTGAGATATAGGTTTCAGAGTTCTGACAAAGTCTGTTTCCTAATTCATAGCAGAGCTCCATGCAGGCAGAATATTATGAAAGTAGGCAGGGTTTGCAGCACCTATTGCTTCTTTGATTAAACTGAGAAGGTAAATAAAAAAGGAGTTTGTGGTTTAATGGTTAGGTCAAGGGATTGGATTGGATACACAAGGAATGAAATCTTGGCTCCTTTTGAGTGACTGGGACTTGATTTCAGTGGTGCCAAGATTTCACACCAGGACTTCTGGGTTCTAATCAGCTTCTGCAACTGACACCCTGCGTTTAATTTGAAGAAGTCAGCCTCTATATGGCCCAGTTTATAAACAACTTTGACAAGTAGCAAAGTTAAAGTGTTTTTTTTTTTAAAGCAAATGATAAATATAGCATAATCTCACTAATTCTTACATGTTGGTCCTGATTCTCCACTCCCGTAAACAGGTTTTATGATGGTGTAACTCCATTAAAGTCAATATTTTTTATGAACACAAGCTCATTTCTTTACAAAAGAATTTAGTTTGTTTCAATTACTAGTGGTTAGGTTGCTCAGTATAGCAGTATAAACTACACCGAGTCATAAAAATAATTAGACATTTGTTCCTCATCTTGACATCTAATACATCTATGTTAACTGGATATCTACAGAGAACATACCTAATGGTTACAGTGTTCAACATTGGTAATTTTACAATAAGAGTCTGTGTCCTACAGGATGTAATGGATTAAGTACAAGCTACTTCTTTTTCTCAGACAGATGTGACAGCATGGTGCTTTGATCTGTGTCTGACACAATAGAGTTATATTGGTGTGTTGGAAACCATATGTTTTCCAGAAAGGGATGTGCAGGGAGAACATGCTTTGGCAAAAAAAAGAACATCAAAGTGTGATACCAGCTTAGTAACAGACAAGCGGCAGAAAAAAAAAAAGTGCTTCAGGCTGTGGAGAGAAGTGGAAACGTTATTATAACGTTGTCTCAGAAATCTGACTTTTCATTAAAATCAGTCAGAGGAAGTCAATTCCACCATAATCCTCCCCTTCTGCCTCTGGAGTAGTTTTGACAAGATCCATAATAATCCTGGAACACTGTGTAATTTTACAAACTCTGACACAAACAAGTGCTTAGCCCCATCCTTGCTAGACGCTGCCAGTTTTAACATAGGTGCAAGTTTAAGATTTTAATATGATTTTGTATTTTTTCCATTAGTAGCTCAGGGCTCATCCTGTTGTATAAGAACTATTTCTAATCTTCCTTAAGACAGTATGAAAAAATATTATACTCTTAGATTATTCTTCTAGGTCATTGTGGGACTGTCCCAGTTTTGCTTTGATGCAGTAATATTGATTGATGCCATAATAAAATGGCCAGAAGGTCACTGCATTATGGTTGCTATGGCCACTAATGCTTTGTGTTGCTAAAACTCTGTCCTACACTTTGGATTGTTGCTAGACTGTGACATGCTTTCCTTTGTTATGCTGGGGAAGTTCAGTATATAAAGAGAAATTAGGACACATGATACCACTTAATTAAAAGGAGAGTAGTCCAGAATTGTAATTGTTACACAGATGATTTGATAACATAATACCCTGTAAAAGGATCTGAAGATTGAAAAGTTGGAGCATTACTCAGGTTAACATATGATACCTGGAAACAGACTTGAAGTGAAACCTGCTACAGAACAAAAACACGTGCTGTCCAGTATTAATCTAATTCAACAGAATCCTGTTCACTGAGCTAGTCCACTGGTGTGTCCCTCATTGTGAATGGGCAAAGAGGATATTTCATCAAAAGAAAAGCCTGAGAACACACAGAATAGTGTAAATTGTTCTACTGAATAAAAGTAGTAGAATAATCACAATACTCTCCGCTTTTCGGTGGGTCAGTTCCAACAAATGTGTTCTAATACAGCCAAGTGCAAAGTTGTATGTCTAGAAACAAGGACTTCAGCCCATACCTATAGAATGGGGGACTATGTCCTGGAAAGCAGTGATTCTGAAAAGGACAGTAGGAGTCATAGGGGGCAAGCAACTGAACTCCCAGTAGGATGCTGTGACAAAAAGGGCTAATGCAATCCTTGGATGTGTAAACAAGAGAGTAGGAAGGTGATTTTACCTCTGTATGTGGCTTTGGTGAGACCAGCAATGGAATGCTGTGTCCCGTTCTGGTGTCCACATTTAAAAAAGAAGTTGAAAAATTGCAGAGGGTGCAGAAAAGAGCCATACAAATTACTTGAGGGCTGGAGAAAATGTCTTACAGCGAGAGACTTAGTGAGCTCAATCTGTTTAGCTTATCCAAAAGAAAATTTGAGATAACTTGATTACAGTGAATAAGTACCTTCACAGAGAGAAAATACTGGGTACTAAATGGTTCTTTACCCTAGCAGAGAAAAGTGTAACAAGAGCCTATAACTGAAAGCTGAAGCCAGATAAATTCAATTTGGAAACTGGACACACATTTTTTAACAGTGAGAGTGGTTAACTATTGGATCAAACTACCAAAGGAAGTGGTAGATTGTCCATCTCTTGATGTCTTCAAATCAAGACCAGATGAGTCTTTTGGAAGATACATTTTTAGCTCAATATAAGTTTGGCTTTACTCAAACCCAAGTTATTGCTCTCAATACCAGGATAACAGAGTGAAATTTAATGGTCTGTGATATACAGAAGGCCAGACTAGATCAGTGTTTCTCAGCGACCAGTCAGTGAACCGGCACTGGTCTCTGAGATCTCTCTCAATTTAGAAAGGCAGCAAGCCGGTCCCTGGTATTAAAAAAGATTGAAAACACTGGACTAGATGATCTATGATCCCTTCTGACCTAATAAATGCTATGGATTCAGCATCTGGTTAACCCTTAGGAACTTAACTGTAGCCTGATGGATGCCACTAGGTTCTCCCAAGGGGCATCAGGAAAGAGTAGAGTTTTCAGGCTGCCTGAAAGTAGGGCCAGGTCAGAACTCTTGGGAGAAACTAGTTTCTTCCAACTCCACTCTCACTTCCTGGGAAATTCTCTCTGCCTCAGCTTGCAATCCCAATATGACCCGCCTGTCCTTTTTTGCCTGTTGTCTACCTGTTTCTCATTCTAGGAACTAGCGGAGTAGTGAAGTAGACCGGTTAGGTTGAGCATCAGGGAAAGAAGAGACATAATGTTAGCAATGGGGAGCAGAATGTAGATGGAACCTACAGTCTGCATGACAGATAGATCATATGTCTCTTAGTCTGTTGGTGGTAGGAACAGGTGTTTGTTGGGAGATGTTAGGGTTAAGTAAATACCTGGGAAGCTGCTGGTATGCTGACATGGCATTAGGGAAGAAAGGCACAGACAAATAATTATTATTTGTTTAATAAATATGTTGCCATATTTTTCCCTTCCCTGTTACTTGTTCAGAAATTAATAAGCCTTGCAGCTGCATAAAAAATGTAGTTGTCTAAAGAATACCCTTTGTGTAAAAAAAAAAAAAAAAAAAAAAAAAGTGTTATCTCTTCCTCCCTTCTTGCCCAGCTACATAAGCGAGCCCTGGGTCATGGCCCCTCCTACCTCCCCTGAGAACTGCTGATTAAGGAAACTTGTAGCAACAAATTATTGCAAAGAAAAGTATTTTCAAGGTAAAAATGCCTGTATAACATGTGTAATGTTGTGAACAATAGAGGGGGGTGGGTATACTAATTGTATGGGTGTTTCTATTACTTAATAAGGGTTTTTGGAGTGTTGTATCGGATGTAGGCGTTTACATACTAACTTAAATAAAAAGAGTGTGCTGTAACTAATCCATGCTTACTTGACAATTGGGTTGAGGGGAACAAATATTGCAATAAAGAAGCCTGTACTCAAATCTGCCTCTGGGTCAACCTGCTCCTTCTTAACAGTGTTCTGTCATTTGGAATCAAGGAGAGAGAGAGAGTGAGTGTGTGGGGGATGTGTAAGAAAGTGGCAAATTTCCTCTTTGCTTTGGGAAAGTGAGTAGCCAATAGTACTGAAGAAGGTGGAGCTCCAGTTTGGGGCTTAGGGAGAAAATGAGTGGAGGCACCACCATATCAGTTCTCTAGGAACTCTAAACCTTCTCAGAGTGAACAAACACTAAATGCAATTCTTTGCATTTCTCTCTCTGCTTCTCCTGTAATATTTGAGCTGAAACCACTGTTGATCTTCCTTGCTTGATGTTTTAGTTCCTTACAAAGTCTTTTTTGATAATTCTTTCCAGCCTGTTACTCACTAACTTGGTGGGTCATTAATTACTACATTCCAGCACATCCCCTTTACACTTGAATAGCACATTGGTCCTATCTTTGTCACTTGTCTGGCATTTTTCCAGTATGGAGAATGCAGTTGAATTTCATTATCGTCACCATTCCACCATGGCCTAATGCTTGAAATGCAACACTCCTAGACTGTCCGGTCCCACAGCCTTCTAACATTTCATTTCTAGTGCTGTCTGAGTCTCCACCAGAATTATATGTCTTGTGCAGTTGTTGAACAGCTAAGTTAATTACAATTATAGCAGAGTGGTGAACTGTAAAACCAACTATGTCCTGGACACTACAAATATGCAAGTGCTTAAATTTACTCATGTAAGTAGTCACACTGAAGTGCATGAGACTATTATCACCATGGGTGAAGTAAAGTACATGCATCAGTGTTTGCAGGATTGGGGTTTTAGAGTGCAATTCCGTATGGAGGTCTATATAGTGAACTTCACTGTAGACTTTGCAGAAAATCTTAATTGGAGACTACAATGGTAAGCAGATGATCTAAATGCTCATCTTTTCTCTATTTTTAAAATGTAGTTTATACTGTTTTAATTACAAAAACAAAACAGTTCATTTTAGTAAACCGAATGGAATAAATCTCTACATTTAAACTTAGTATTTTAGAGAGTGCCCCAAACAAAAATTTAATTAAATGGCTAGAATAATTTGTCACTAGTCTATGCCCTGTAGCACTGATCTTCTGCTGCATGCATGACCGTAGGACAATGTTCATTAAAATTCAAAAGACTACAACAACAACTGAGGGGGAAAAACATCTTTGGCTAAAGATATGATCATGCATCTGTCACAGTGCACAAGCCTGTGGCCATTGAGAAGCAAAACATGACTGTATTTGTGTTTTTTAGGCAGTGGTATCTTAGTCTCTGAGACCTCCAACCTGACAGAATATACATGGCTATAAAGTGGAACATCTGTTAAGTTGTTTTTGTTTAGAGTGTGCGGTCTAGGGGTTAGCACATGAGGAATGAAAATCAGGATGCAATCCTAAATTTTTTCTTGCTTAAGACATTGAAAATGTTACTTAACCACCTTGCACTTAGTTTACTCACCTATGAGATACCTGTAATAATGTTTGCCTGGTTCACAGGAACACACTGAGGCATAATTAATGTTTATAAAATGTTTTAGAGATGCTCTAATGAAAAGGTGTGATATGCAGACAAAAGCTTTTCATTACCTGAATTGTTTAGGGTTGTATAGTCAGGGGGGGTCTATAATTAAACCTTTGCACATGGACAGCACTTTATTATAGTGCTCGGTTATAGTTCCATCTGGTATGAGTAGGAAAATTCTATTAGGAATTTATTCCAGGTCCCAGTCTTTTGCTTCCTGAGGAGCACTGTCCAAGGGCCTGAGCCAAACCATTTATATTAATAGAAAGACTCCCACTGACTTCAGTTGGCGGTGGATCAGCCTCTAAGCCCCTGGGGTTTGGGAAGGGAGATGGTGTGCTATTGCTTCAAAGACCAGTGACAGGGTGAGAGAGATCTGGTGGATGACAGGAAGAAATCAGAGCCTCCATTATGACTTTTTAATGTCTCACTCATTTCTGTGACCTTTAGAGGAATCCGTTTGATGAATGTGTGGTTCTAAATGGACTGTCTGCTATATGGAGCTAGTTGAAAAACAAGAATTCAATTCTGTGGGGAAACAAATTGAAGTTTTAAAATTTGTTTTTGTTCTGCATGAGAAGGAAACTGAGACCTTTTGAAACTCGGGGGCAGGCAGGTGGGGGAGAGTGAGAAAAGGAACTAGCTACTAGTTCCAGGGCCGGCTCTAGGCACCAGCTTACCAAGCAGGTGCTTGGGGCGGCCACACCAGAGAGGGGCGGCACGTCCGGCTCTTCGGGGCAATTCGGCAGTGGGTCCCTCACTCCAGCTCGGAGCGAAGGACCTCCTGCTGAAGTGCCGCAGATCGCGATCGCGGCTTTTTTCTTTGTTTGTTTTTTGTTTTTTTTTGGGGGGGGGTGGCCGCTTGGGGTGGCAAAAACCCTGGAGCCAGCCCTGACTAGTTCAGTGGCTATGGCATGACACCCTCCACCCCCCTGCTGGAATGTAGGAGACCGAAGGTCAAATCCCTGCTCTGGCTCTGTATAATATGATGTTTGAAACTCACCCCACATTTGAAGTTGCTGTGGGATAATATTGTAAGAAACTGTGGCTGCATGCAGGGAGGCAGGAAGGTCCTCACAGAGGCACAAACCTTGGACCCAAAGCCTATGGGAAATTGGATTGGATGCAGAATCAAAGCTCATTGTGAGTAAGGAGCTTCTAGGAGAATGGGGGTAGGAAAAGCTTGTTGTTTCACTTGAACAGGGAAAAAAGTTGTGAAAAGATTGACAGATTAAGAAAAGACCAGCAGGCACCATTGTGTTTCAACGATGTTTAGACTTTCAGGCACCTTGCTGGAGAACTTACTTTAAGTGGGGCTCTTATTATCTCCAAGCTCTGGTCAAGTGAAAAAATTCTTTAAGGTTGCTGATATTTCCCATTACAAAATCCTGTTTTGAGTTGCTTGTGAAATTGCTGAAGTCTAACCATGGAGGCTGAAATTTTCCTTACCAGGCTGATTTATTTTTTCTAGCCCAAATCGTTCCACCATTTCCAAGGATGAGACTACGGAAAAAATGCATGGTTTTGCTTATGTTTAAAAAATTCGGACAACCTTTGCTTTGGAAAGCTCAAGTACCCCATGGTTTGGAGCAGGGACTTGAAATTTGCTAGAGAATGACCTTTGTGTAAGGGATATGCCTTTTGCTTTTGCCATGAAAATCTATCAAAAATTGACCAAATTATAAGCTTTTGAAAAATCTCAAAATCGTAGATTATATTTTAGCAGCTAAACTCTCTGAAGATTCCATCCACACTGGGCATGTGCTAGCCCAGAACTGAGCAGGTCTTTCCCTGCAACTGTCACTCTGGGACGCTGTGGGTCATGCCAGGTCCAGGTTCAAGCACCTGAACTGACAACAAGGAGACTGTATCTCCTATGTTGTTAATGCCTCCTCCTCCCACTGGGCCCAGATCGCATGGAGCAGGAGGATAGAATGCATGCCCCTGGAATGGAACCCAAGATTCTTGTATTTCACTATTCCTCTGCTGTCAGCAAATATCTGTGAAACCCACTGGCAAAATGTCCTATGCCCCATTAATGCTAGTCCACAAGTGAGGAGAACAACCTACTACTGCTATTTACTACTCTGTTACCTCAAAAGGCAGAATTCGGTGTGATAGATCCAAGGGTTCTAACCCTGATGACTCACGTGGGTATTAATACGATACTACATGACTGAGTTCGCTTTCTTAAAAACCTATGAAATTACACATTATTAGGATTACAAAGTCAAGCACTCAAAATTTGGGAAATTCCAGAATTCAGGTTACCTGTGCAACCTTAATTCTCTTTGTGCACATGCATTCGGATAGTAATTAATTACATGATCACATAGTCTTTTTTCCCCACAGGACACCTCCCTCATTCAATGCACAGCATGGACCTGTTCTGGGGATAAATCATGAATGGTATAAGTGCTTGACTTTGTAACCATAATGTATTTTTTTAATGCAGGGTATTTGTGTGCATGTACATTTTTAAGATCAGATGACGTTAGGGCTATAAATTTCTTCTTTCCTTACAGTTGGAAACACTGATCTTTTGAACTAAAGTTCCCATAATAAAATGTAAGTGGAGCAATCTAAGTCACTTTGAACTAAAAGTTTGTTTAACCATGGAGTTCTCTTTTACTTTGATTACCTGGTTACCAGCTTAGAGGGAGTAGCGAGCTCAGCACAACTCTGAGGGTTCTGTGACAGTAGTTAATAACACTTACAAGTCTACTTCCTTCCTTGCCCCCAAAACACCTGGGATTAAATTCACCTATGGCCTAAGCAAGGTATAACTGCCATTTATTTTAACATGGAAATTACTGCTGAAATCTTCAAAACTGAGAAGAGGATTTGGATGTTCAGTTCCCATCTATTTTTATGGGACCTGGGAATCCAAATTCCTTTAAAATCTTCTCCTGCAAGCCTTAGTAATAAATGTGGTGCCTAGACACTGATTCATTTCTTATAAATAAAGAGAATTCCCCAAACACAAAGTTTTTGGCTGTATTTTCCCACCTTCCCATTTACCTAAATAGCCCTGATTGTGACAACCAAACCTATTCTTGCTCATAAGTGAGGCCTATTTCATATGTATTTTTCAAGACTGAAGCAATGAACGAGAAGGCTATAAAGAAAAAAGAATCTGAAAGGGGAGAAAGAAACAAAGTGATGAGGCAACATGAACAGTCATATTCCGCAGTGGCTCATTCCCATATACTACTTGTGCTCCACTTCTCAGCTCAACTTGAGCCTGTGACTGCATGTATGCCTCCCTCACATCAACACACAGCTTTGTGCACTGGATATAGTTAGAGCTGGTTGGACAATCAGCTTTTTTTCAGTGGAAAATTTAAGGGAGAGAAAAAAATCATTCTCTTTGACATTTTCCACAACAAACATTTTCAATGAAAAAACGAAAAACCAAAATATTTCAGCCGACAACGCAAATATTTTGATTTGGAAATGCTGCCATGGTGCCTCGAGTTATATTTTGGGTGGCTCATACTTCCATTTTCCTCCACAGCCTGGGTTCCCATGAACAGTCTCCCATTATGTTGAGGGCAGGGTCATGAAAGTATCTGGTCATTGCACATCATGGGAGATGTGGTCTGTCTAGGAAGCCCAGCCAACTGAGGAGAATGTGTATGTGCAGAAAGTGAAATGTAACTCCTATCATGTACCGTGGTAGGCTATTTAAATAAAAATATTCTGATTTTTAGCTGAAATATTTTGGGTTTTGGATAAAGTATTTCAATTTTCAGGTGTTTGGCTTTTCAACCTAAATACATAAGTACATAATTTAAAACTTTTTTGGTAGAAAGGAGGCACTTTTCATGAAAATTTTTAGTCAAAATCCAATTTTCCATCAAAAGGCAGTTTTGATGGAAAACTTTTGTTGAAACCTAGTTATTCTTAACACTTCTAAAAAGATATTGTTTTCCCTTAAATTTTATGCACCATTGAAAGTGGACAGTGTGTTGTTACTAAGAAAATATTAAAAACTAAAAAGAGATTAATTATACTGACATGGTCACATATGGTTGGTGTCTGGGAGGGACACTTGTTTTTACATGATAAGTTTAACATCTCTGAAAACTTGGTTTCTTCATTTGCCCTGTGCAAGCCTTATTTTTCCCCTGATTAACAGTTTTGAGAAAGGAGAAATGACATCATCAAACACCCATGATTTCACTGAGTGATGAAAGTATAAATACAAAGCCATGCTGCTTTGCTGGCAGGGCCGGCTCCAGGTATCAGCCGAGCAAGCTTGTGCTTGGGGCGGCAGATTCTACAGGGCGGCATTCCGCCCAATCCTAGGGCGGCACGGCCACTTTTTTGTTCACCGATCCATCTGCACGCTCCGTCTGTCCAAGCCGGTGGCAGGTCGGTAGCAAGCCCGGCAGGGCAGCCTGTGTCCTTCCCTCCCCGCTGACCGGAGCAGCGCGGAGACTTCCCGGCAGGCGGCGCAGCAGTCAGGGCCGTGTGGCGAGCGCCCCGCTGAAGCCCTGGTCGCCCCTCTTCTCTCTCTCCCCCTGCTCCCTCCACCTCCCCCGCACTAGCCGGGGTACGTCTGCAGCGCAGGGAGTCCCCCTGCACCCTGGCTCCGGCCGCCCCGCAGGTTTTTTTGTTTTGTTTCCTGCTTTGCCGCTCCGGCCGCGCCAGAGGTATTTTTTTTTTTTTTTTTTGCTTGGCCCGACAAAACAGCCAAAGCCGGCCCTGTTTGCTGGAGTGAGAGGAAAGTGGGTTTTAGCCCACGAAAGCTTATACCCAAGTAAATGTGTTAGTCTCTAAGGTGCCACAAGTACTCCTCATTCTTTTTGCTGATACAGACTAACACAGCTACCACTCTGAAACAATACATATGGTGAAAGCTGTGAGGTTTCATTTTAATGCTCTGTTGGAGAGAAATGTTAAAGATAAAAGGAAACCCAAGCTGTGGGCAGGACATAGATCAGTCTTGGGGTGTGAATGAGTGTGATACTTTGAGAATACTAATTTTTCTCCCATTTCTTCTCAAAGTAAAAATGTGGAGCTTTTTCTACTTAATATAGTTGCCATATACGCATAACTAATAGTGTAGTTTTCAGACTCTATGAGCAAGTTCTAGTTGATAAAAATGTTTTACCTTCAGAGCAATTAGAAGTTATCATTCTACCTACGAAAATGGGAAGGGGATGGGGGGATCTTGATCACAAAATATCCTCTAAACAGAAAAATCATAAGGAAATAATGGTATAGTGTTCTCATCTAATGATAACAAGCAGAATTATTATGATATGAGAGATATACTATATCAACTTTTCTTCATTCTAATTTTTTACAGTGGATCTTCTACTAAACTCATCAATATAATCATGATTTCAGAAATAATTTCACAGTGGTCGAAGATGTTTTAAACCTTTACATTGATAAATGTTCCTTTCTCACCGCAGCATGTGCTCTCGTGCTCTCATGTTCAATAAGTTTTAAAATGTTCATTATTCTCATCCAGGTCAAATTAGAAGATTAATTTTCTCTATTTTCCACAGGATATTGTTTAAATTAGAAGATCCTTAATACCCCCAAAGAAATTATGATGTATTTTCTTGCCAAAATGGTTTAAAGTTAAACACAATTTCTATTAATCCTAATGGTGTTTGGTTTACAAAATCCTAAATGTTTCAAAATAAAAATGAGCGAGTCAAATTAGGTAAGGTAAAATCTTTTTATTCGGCCAACTTCTGTTGGTGGAAGCGACAACCTTTCCAGCTTCACAGAGCTCTTCCACAGATCTGGAGGAAGGTAACCAGAGTGTCCAATATTCTATTGTTACAGACAAGAGAAAAATCCTGGCCCATGATTGGTTGACCACAGTCATATGTAAGTCAGTATGTTTCTATTTACTGCAAAAGAAGTGAATAATGCTGACATCTGGAAAAATGTGAAGCAATCAGTTAATTTATTTATGTAAGTGCTTACTAATGAGCTACAGTTCAGTTAAAGGAAAGTAGAAGTGGGTCTAAAGTAAAATCTCAAATCCAATCTCCTTACCCTAAAGATTTGGTGTTTAGTTTCCAATCTCAGTACAGCTGGATGAAACCCATAGTGTTGATTCCTAATCATATTTTTTAAAGGAAGCTATTTTACTGATCTGGTTCAGTACAGTCTAACATGTCAGAAATCTCACAAGAACAACTTGATGTAGCTATTTCCCTAATTCAAGATATCTTAAATATGGTAAGACAAGCACTTTTTGTGAAATGTGCACCCTTTGGGATCAAAATATCATGAAAACAGCTCATGAGATATCAGCATTCAACTGAAAACTTAACACACTTCAGCTTCAAAATCCAAACCCTCATCCTAAACCTAGTCTGAGGATATGTCTACACTAGAAATGTAAGTCATAGAACGGGTGGGCAAACTTTTTGGCTTGAGGGCCACATCTCGATATGGAAATCGTATGGTGGGCCATGAATGCTCACGAAACTGGGGGTTGGGGTGTGGGAGGGGGTGAGGGCTCTGGCTGGGGGTGTGGGCTTTGGGTTGGGGCCAGAAATGAGGAGTTGAGGGTGCGGGAGGGGGTTCCGGGCTGGGGCAGAGGGTTGGGGTGTGGAGCGGGTTGAGGGCTCCAGCTGGGGATGCGGGCTCTCGGGTGGGGCTAGGGATGAGGGGTTTGGTGTGCAGGAGGGTGCTCCAAGCTGGGACAGAGGGGTTCAACAAGTGGGAGGGGGATCAGCCCTTTTAGCCAGCACTGCACCTCCGCGTAGGAGCTGAGGCGGGGGGGGGGAATGTTGCTGCTTCTGGGAGCCACGCAGAGCCAGGAAAGCACCCAACCCCACGCCCCAGCTGGAGCACTGGAACGGGGCAACCCCCCTACCACCCCTCCCGGTGGAAGCTCAAGTGCCAGATTAAAAGGTCTGAAGAGTCAGTTGTGGCCCACGGGCCATAGTTTGCCCACCCCGTCATAGAATCATAGGACTGTAAGGGACCTCGATAGGTCATCTAGTCCAGTCCCTTGCACTCATGGCAGGACTACATATTATCTAGACCATCCCTGACAGGTGTTTGTCTAACCTGCTCTTAAAAATCTCCAATGATGGAAATTCCACCACCTCCCTAGGCAATATATTAGGTCAACTTCCAGTCACCTCAGTAATTACTGCAGTGGTGCATGTCCACACTGCCCTGCTTGCATCGGTGATGTGCGTCCTCACCAGGACAGTGTGGGTAGGTGAGAGCCCGGTCTCTCTACTCTGCTGGCAACTCCCTGCTGGGAGCCCAGCTGCCCCAGAAGCTCCCAGCCAACATAAGAAGAGGCAGTACTCCAGTGGGGGTTAGGAAATGTACTTTTTTGTTTCCTGGGGTCAACCCTGAGATCTACCGTGTAAATCTTGTAAATAACCCAATGACGAATGAAACCTCTGGATTGGGACTGATTTACCCCAGCTCCCTCTCCCCCAATGCTGAGAAGTGCTGAGCCCTGATGTGATGAAAGAGGTGTGTGTCACACTATTCATATGATGGCTCAATATTTTGGTGGACATCAAGATTTATTGTCCTTTCAGGTAAGAAACTGACCTCATCGTTCCCTTGATCAATATTTAACTATTGGATCAATATGTCTTGCTATTCTTGTCAACGTAAGGCAGCAATGTATATAATATATGCAATGGCCACGATTAGACACTTTCAAGTTCCATACTTGACATATGACAGCACAGCTCGGTACAAGGGCATCACGGTATTCCAAGGGAGAGCATGTACAGACTACAATTCTTTATACTCTAGTTGCCAGAGCCTATGAGCCTGCATGGACTGTGTGCATGAATTAACTCACAAAGAGAGGCATATGCTCCTCCTCTTATATTTACAGTCCTTGATGAGAATGAAATCAAATAAGCATGAGTAGTTTCCCTATATAAATCTAAGATAAAAGTTGTATTGTTGTGGTGATTTTCCCATTCTGCTATTACTGCTATAGACTGTAAGCCCTAGCAATGGCAATCTGAAAGGTATATGGATATGAATATTTCATGGTGTGTTATCTTGAAAACCTAGATAACAATATCACATAACATTGGTAACTTGATGAAATCTTGCTGATTTAGCATTGCAAAGTTGGCATGAACATTTAATAGCCCAGTCACTGTCACAGTTCAGGGCAAATGCACCTGTATTACCTTTCTGTGGTCAAGCAAGGGGCACCCATTTTTAGGCTTCTGTCCCCTCAGCCATCACCTCCCTTGATTGGAGATCTGCGTCTCTCTCCCTCCTGATCAGGATTTTTCCAGGCTGCACAGTTCCCTGACTCTTCTGTATTATTCCCTGAAAGCCAGACTGCCCAAAGCGTCAGCATCTGCACTTTGCTTCCTCTCTGGAGGCTATAAACAGCATAACTGTGCAAAGTTATAAGGTATCACACGGCCCTTTCAAAGCAAACATTTATTCTTAAGATGAAAGCATTATAGAGAAAGCACATTTAAAAACAAATAAAATAACCTATATGCATGCTACTAAGCTTACCAGAGATCACCCCTAAATCAAACCTCAGGCTTCAGGTATCAGTCCTTCAAACTACACACACAGATTTTTCTGTGGTTACAAGTTCATAACAGCTTTTGCTCAGAACAAGAACAACTGTGAATAGTTTATTCTTTCCTTTATACAGCTTAGGCCTTTGGTCTGGGCCTCGTATAACAGGTGATCAGCACACAAAAAGTCCCCTTCTCAGGCTGTAACTTGAAAAGGCTGAGTTTTTGCATAACTGGTACATTCACATTCATTTCCTCCAGGAGGTTACCTAGGAAATCCATTTAACTTTGTCCCAAAGGTTTATTCTTTTCTGGCGCATTGTTTCAAATAGTCCTTTGAAAATTATAACTTCCCACGGTTTACACTGGTCATGGCTTCCTGCTATAGAAATTGCATACAATTCCATAATAATACATAAACTTTGTATTTCTAATACATTGGACTCCAAAGCTATTTAAACTTAATTCAATAAGGTTTTCCCAGGAAATTGCTGTATCTGTCACAGCCACAGAATCTACTTGTCTGCTTTTTGCCATGATGATTGATGAGAATGGAAAAAAAGCTAAAGAATATTTTACTTGTCTGCCCAAAAGAATTTAGTTGCCCCAGATGAATGGGTAGATAGAATTTTGCAAGGTGTGATAATATTCCAAACATTGATTTTTAGAGTATTCCTGCTATGAGGTTCACTTTCAACCATGATCAAAATGAATGACAAGGCCATGGTTCATAAGTCAGTGCCTAGCATAGAGCGGGTACCACATAAGTATGATATAATGCAATACAAATAATGAATAACAGTAGACCTGTCGGTGGATATTCATGTCACTATTGTAAGCTCCTTTGCTGTAGCCAGACTGCATACTGCCATTTTTAAGGCCCTGATCCTTGAAAGACTTTCACACATCCTTAACTTTTACATATGTGAGTAGTTCTATTGGCTTAAATGGGACTACTCGTGTACATAAAGTTAAGCATATGCAGGATTGGGACAGTAGTTTAATTTATGTCATGATTTTATGTAGAAACTACATTCCCATTTTAAGGGACCCTTTGATGGATGACTGGCGCTCTGTGACAGCACACTGTAGAAGGTTTTTCTGCTTGTTTGTAGCTGAATACACTCCTACTTTTTTTTTTTACACTGCTGTCTTTTGTACATTTTCAATATGAAGGTTAAGACTAGAGATGACCCTATATCAGAGTAATTTAGACACAGATTTTGAACACTTTGTCATTATGGGGAGATTCACCTCTGGTGGGGTTTGGTTCAATATGTTATAAATATAGGTACCGGTGGCAAAATATAGATTTAGCTATCTAAAGTTTGTATTTGAGATTTTGCTTGAGGCTCATATCTAGTAAATGTGAGTATGTACAAATGTCTTGCTACTCCAGCAAATGTGCCACAGTAAAGATGACAGAGACAACTATTTTTATTTGAAGCACCATCATTATGCATTTTATATAATGAAAATCTGTTAAAGGCAATTTAGATGGTCCTATTCAACACTTCCGGAAGAGTACAGAATAGGAGTAGATATCTGAGAAATTAAAAAAAAAATCTGAGTAATATTTTTTGTTTACCCCTGAAGCCTGTAGCAATGAGGCCCTCCATATGGTTAGTTAAGATACTGACTTGTGATAATCCAAAGCTTTTCCTAACATCACAAGGGCTTTCAAGACCTGCAGAACTTGAAAACGGCTACACTGGAAAACATCAATTATATAACTGGCTGCTTCTTAGTATAATTTAATACATAATTAACTCAATGTTTTTCTTTGATGATTTCACACAGTTATGCCATATTTTCTGTCATAGTCATATGGCTTGCAAGGAATGTTTAGAACATCCTCTATAAGGCCCTTATCCTGAAAAGCACTTGAACGCTTGCTACAATTTAAGCACATTAGCCCTCCCACTGACTTCAGTGGGACGGCTCACATGCTTAAAGTCAAATGTCTGCTTTAATGCATGGCATGGTGTGAGCCACAGTGCTTAGGGCAGGATAATGGTCATTCTAATAACTGAACAGGGACAAAGAGTTCCCCACTTCCTGAACCAATTGTATTTTGATTTTGAGCATGTGGCTCCCAAGTAAACATGACTTATTTAAATGTTTTAAAATGTTGACGTTGTTTATCTATATAATAAAATTGGAGCAGTGCTTTGCACAATATCACTATACTAATGATCTGAGTAGAACTGTCCTTTTCTAATCAATTCCAGGGAAAGCATTGAGGGGAAAATATAATATAATATGATGAAAATATTCTTATTCAAATCACTACAAAACAAACAAACAAAACCCAAATCTGATTTGAAGCATTAAGAAATGGTATACAGAACACTTTGAAACCATATTTGAGTAATCTGCAATTCAAAGTAATTTAAAAAAATGAATTTTTTTTTAGGCTTATGCAATCGCGGATCCTACAAATGGCTCTGCATGTCAGTGTGTCTCCGAACAGATATTGAGGGTCAATCTGTGTGGAATAACTTGCAGCATCAGAACCTTTTTTTTTTTTAACGCAGCCCCTCCACAGGCAAATTCACATTTAAATCAAGGAGGACTGAGGAATAGCTGTAGAGGACTAAGCATTTTGGCCTACAGCTAGGTTTCTCTCAATATGCTGTCATATTGGTGTCTCTCACATTATTGTCTCATTCACAAACTAGGTAGCTTATAAAGTTGCATCTGTCCATTGGTTAGCGCTAATGCTGCAACTTAAAAATACTTTCACTAACCACTTTGAATGTAAAATGGTGGATTTATTTTTATGGGTGGGCCTTAGTGACTTTGAAAGTCAATAAGACCTGTGCTCTTAAATTGCTGGCACCTTTTTGAAAATCCCATCTTGCTTTTGTAATTCTGGCTTTGGAACTGACCATTTAAAGGGAGTCTATCAATCTGATTTTTTAAAATGAACTAATTATAATCAAGTACAGATTTTTGATAATATGTGAAATAAAATAACGTCTTGAATCATGTCCTTTAAATAATGTCTTGAATCTAAAAAAAGAAAGTCCTTCTTAGAAAAACAAAGATTTTCTAATGCTTTTCTGCTCCCCTGGTTATCATGGTCTTTTTATAAAAAGCGAAATTAACATTTCAGTCCTGCAAAGACTAATGCACATGCTTAACTTTACACAGGTAAGTACAGTTAAGCATGTGTGTAAGTGTTCAGAGGATCAGAGCCTAACTGCCCTATAAAAAGAAAATAATGAAAATGATTGTAACAAAAGCTCTGTCAAATGCAAAAGTGAACAAGCTGAAAAAGAAAACACTTTTTTTAGTTACAAATAATCCCTAAAATTACAGTAAATTCAGAATTTTCAGACATCAGTGTGATTTTTGTCTCTTTAAAAAAATTGAAACTATATATTTAAGAATGAAATCTTACACAGACACTAATTGTAAAAAGCTCCAAGTAATATATTACAGTATAAGAGTGAACAGTCTATTTTTTCTGTCTTTATGCCTGTAGTTGAATGGAGTAGGACATATATTTTTACCTGGAAATAGCCATGGACTGTTTTTAACTGAAAACAACACTATAGATTGTTTGGAGGATATGTAGGCAAGAAAAGATAAAAATCCATCCAGCATTCATCCAAAAGCATTAGCTGTTTTCTCAAACTAGTGCCATTGCGTCAGAACTGAGGAATGACCTGCGTTTTGTGATTATATCTTCTTTTTAGAAGAAAATCATGCTTTATTTTAAAATTCTCATTTTAAATTTTTTCAGATTAAGTCAAAACAAATCAGATAAAGAGATTAATTTTAGGCCACATTATGAAGTCACTGGGCTTACTTTGTGGAAACACATATGTACAGTCATTGTACATGTGGAAAGATAAAACAGATTTCTGCAGAGTGAGCTTTTTTAATTGAAGCAGAAATAATTCCCTAATTGGGGGTGATTTTTTTGTTGTGAGCGTGTGCTAGACTTTACCAGCAATAAATAGCAAACCTAAGAGCTTCACAATCAGTTAGAACATGTGAAAGGCAAAAGACTTTTCACAACAACAAGGGAAGATGAACTTTGGGAGCAGCAGGTTACAGAGATGTTTCTCTCCAGTACTAATCAGCAAGGATGTGTAAAGTCATCATGAGTGACAATTACAAACCTCTCATTAGAGGAAATGATTGTGCAACTAGGCAGAATGATTAGCTGATTGATGTTTGGTGAAGGACTTGGCTCCTCCCTGCCCCACTGCCTTCTGAAAACATAGCTGATATTATGAAATACATATTTCAAGTAGCTCAAGCATGGCTTCTTCATTTGGTTTATGATTGTTTAAAGATTTATTCTAAATAGTTAGATTTATACACAACCATTAGCTGATGCCAAGAAAGCCTTTTCTGATGGTTTTTAAAACATTTTTTCCCTTGCTGCTGTTTATACATATATCTTTGGATGCGTGAAACTGAAATACGTTTCCTTCCTAAAATTGTTTTGTTCTCACACTGTGGAGTATTATTGTAGGGTTGCTCATGCATGCTGGGCTGCTAGTAGCATCATTTTCTTCATTTGTGTGTGTGGGGGGAGGTGGAAGATAACATAAGCTAATGGAGTGGCCCAAGTTGTTTCAATAGCAAGAAAACAGCTCTTTGCCAAGAAAGTTTCTTCCCTTTTATTCACAGGTTTTAAGGTTCCTGGGTTGTAACAAGGAAACACTTTTTAATAACAAAAACAAAAGGCAACATGAAAAGGCTCCTCAGGAGCTAAAAGGTCAGTATTCCAGCACTTCAGCTGGTGGTACCAGAACTCCACCTCCCTTCTTAGTTCCTTCTGGCTTTCTTCTTTCTAGCTAACAGGGAACTGGTTTTAGTGAGCCTTGGTGGGTTAGTACTAAGCTCCCTAGTGGGCCTTCAGCTCTGCCTGATTACCCTGCCCCCTGTGTCTCCTGGTAGCTTGTGATTCTAGTCCTCCTTGGCCTCTGTCAAAATCTCCCAAAACTGAAATGAAATATGCAGGCGAGTACAGCAGGGGAGGTAACCCTCTATTTGCAAGTACTGAGGTGGTGACTTTGTACTGTCATAAGACAGCACTGAAATACTCATTTGGAAGAAAGGAATAACGTGGGTTTCCGGGGTTGACACAGATAGAAAAGTGTGAGTAGTATGGTTTATTCATTGAAAAATGCAGTTTCAGTCGACACCAAAACTATTTACAGAGACAAGGTGGATGGGATGGACACGGCTACAGCTACACTACATATATATACACCAAAGCTGTTTGCCAATTTGGACCAAGTTTGCCAACTAATTGCAAGTGAACCGAAAAAAAATCAAAATGACTATGAACAGTCATTATGCTGGGAGAAAACGGGAAGAATGATTCTAAATCAGCATTTCTCAAATGCGGCCACCAGGGACTTTTCTTGTGGCCACAGCCTCCTGGGCTGTCATGGGGGGAGCAGTGCCCCCCAGCCCCCGTGTTGATCCTGGATGCTCCGCCTTGATGTTGGCTGCTAGGGCTGCAAGCAGGGGTCAGGCCCTGCTCCCCCTAGAGACAGCTGGGGCACAACGCTGGAGGAGCAGGCAGCTAGTGAGTTCCCCAACTTCCCAGGGGCAGGGGGGGTTCAGGCTTTGGGCTTCACCCCTGGGGTGGTGGCATGGCAGGCTCCAGCCATGCAGCTTCGGGCTCCAGCCATGGGCTCTGGCTGCGTGGTGGCAGGCCCCAGTGTCTGGCCATGCAGCTTCGGGCTTCTTCCCCAAACCATGGGGCTTTGACTCTGGCTACGAGGCATCGGACTCTGCCCCCCCAGAACCGCACCCCAGTCACTCCTGGCTTCTGCTGTCTCCCCCCAATCTCCCATCCAGGACTTAATTTATCCCCAGGTTTGCCAGAGCTGAGTAAGTCTGCTGTGAAAAGTGATATTTGTATGTTTGTTAATATCACTTTTCACAACAGACTTACTAGCTATCAATAAATAAATTACAATGATTTGGACATGTCTGTGTGCATTTTTATTTGTTTTTTTTCCTAAAGCTAATTATGTATTTTTGGAAGAAGCGTGAGAGTGGCCACCAGCAAGAGTTGGTGGCCGCATTCTGAGGCCACCAAAAAATTTGTCCGGAGAACCCCATAACCTGGGGGTTAGGGCACTCACCTAGTGAGTGTAGGGAGATCCAAATTGCTCCAAGGACTATTTTTAATTATTTAGGAAAAGTGGAACAGCTTCCACAAGAGAGGTTGAGAACTCCCCCAATAGCCCAATGGCTTAGGGCATTTTCCTGCAATGTATAAGACCCAAGTTCACATCCTTTTTCCACATTAGCCCGTGGTGGGAATTGAACTTGGGTATCTTCACATCCCAAGAAAGCACTCTAGTCATTGGGCTAAAGGTTATAAAGGAGGTTGTCTTCCCCTGCTGTCTCTGAGTATTTTGTGGATCTAGTCCTCCTTGGCCGTCTCTGTCAAAATGACCAAAATGTAAATGAAATTTGACAGGTCAAAAGGATTCACTGAAGAATTTCATTTCTGGTTCAACCCAAAACTAATTTTTTTTTTTTTTGAATTGCCAGTGAATGGAAAAAATCATTATTTGTGCAGTTCTTAAGGGTCTGGGGGTTGCTAGGGAGGGGAAAGTAAATTAAATTTTGGAATTACCAACCTCTACAATATCTGTTTAAATACTGAGTTGTAAATCCCCATCACTGCTCTGGCAAAGAGGCCAGCTTTTATCACTCGTCAGTCCAATTTCCCCCCCAAACACCTTCCTGCTTTTTCCCATGCTGCCCCTTATGTTTGGGAGGATCCCCTGAAAAACCCACTGCGTTGTCCTCCTTAAGACTCACCTCTGTTATGCCTACCCAACACTTAACAATGGCCAGGCAATTGGTAAGCTGTGACTGCTACTTATCCTGCTGCTTATAATCACCTCAATGGCACCTGATGCTTCCTGGTCTGTTTGTTGATGCCACCTGTTGTGCCTTTTCAAATACTTGTATTGTAATCTCTTTGTAGCAGAGACTGTGTACAATACTTACCACAACAAGGTGACAGCTCCCTGCATGGAGTCTGGAGGAGCTGCTCTAATATAAACCATAGTAACATTAATATTTGAAATGAATGTTACAGTGTAAAACAAAGACTTTTTCCTTTGTAGGCCTGATACTTTGTGAGCAGGGATACAGGATATATTAGTAGAGTTCCCCATCACAAACCTGAAATACTGAAGCCAATGAGGCTGAGAGCAGAATTTGGTCCTTCACCGTTGCCTGTCAAAAGAGGGTGTAATTCTGTCCAACCCCCTGGTTCTTCCTAAAAAGTAAAATGTCTGTAGGAAACTCTGTGATATTGACATCTAGAAGCACAGTTGATCCTGTGTCTTTTTTTCACCCCAGATGAGAAAGGTGGGGCTTAAGTATGAAGGTAGAATGTATGAATCTGCCCTGCACTGATCACGGGTTTTGAAGTAAAGCTAGATGCAGAGAAAAGAAAAATAGGCAGGATGGTGGAGGGAAGCCTTGTGTGCTTAATACATTGGAAAAATAGTTCAAAACCTGTTCATCCGTGTGACCTCTTTAATGCTGCCAAGGTCAGTGAGACCTAGCATGATGCTAAGTGCTGGTGATGAAAGTTTTAAGCTCCTCAGGGGCAAAAATGTTGAGCGAAAAGTGGGCTCTTAATGGTAGCATCTAATGGTACTTGCTCAAATTAATTCCCCATGTGCCAATGACAGTACCCCAAAATAATTGTCAATAAATATCAATTGTCCATTTGGGTTGTATTTATTCTCCACACACCCATCCCATCTTTCCATTTGCCTTTACACATTTGCTGTTGACCTGTTTCCCAGAATGTGTGCAGAAATCCAGGGGAGATAAACATTTGTCATTTACTTGGAAACAGTCTCTTGTATTGCCACCCTTTTTTGTTTGAAGTATGAGAAAATCCAAGTTATTGGCATCTGACACCAAGGGTGGAATAGATGTCTATGTAATTATCTCTGTGCAGCAAATCAGGTAAACCATAGGTACATTAGAACTGTCATGCCAGAACAGACTAATAGTCCATCTAGATAGGTATCCTATCTCCGACGATGTGGGTATTCACCCACAAAAGCTTATGCTCCAATACGTCTGTTAGTCTATAAGGTGCCACAGGACTCTGTCGCTTTTTACAGATCCAGACTCACACGGCTATCCCTCTGATACTATCTCCAACAGTGGTGCATGTATCATAGAAAGGCATAAAACCCCTAGAATACAATTCATTAATTGTTCCATACTATAAAGTAACAAACTAAGGAAAAAAATCAGGTGCCATTTTATATTTAGGTTTCATTTATAAATAGTTCATATAAGGTTAATAATTGGTTAACAGTTTAACAAACAGCTCATCAATTGTTATTGATTATTAAAGAGGTCAGTTGGTTGCTTATTATCTTCTATAACATCTTTGACTGATGATACTGACATACTTTGTAAAGTGCTTTGAGATCTATTCATGAAAAGTGCTATATAAGTGCTAAGCGGTATTATTTATTATGATGATCTTAGAATCTGCTGTAACATCTGATTTTCATATTTGTAATATGCTTAAAATGTCTTTTAATCTTTTATTACCTTTAATAAACCATTTATAAATGGAACCTTATTATAAACTCTGATATACCACCGCTAAAGCATCACTTTGTGAAAAGATCACTGTGGTACAAGTTTATACACTAAAATAGCATGAAGTGTTGAATATGTACCATACAGTGAAAAATATAACCATGTAATTAAAGCCTTTTTAATATTACAAATTAAACTGCCTGAGTAATTTATTTTGTGATCCAGATGAGATGGAAAGTATTCCAATGTGAAATATATGTCACTTAAACATTATCCGCTAAGGTTTGTAATATAAAAATTAAAAGTCAACCCTCTCCCTGTCCCCATTCTCTGTCATTGCTGATATACCATCTGTCAGAGGATTGGGATGGCCCTATAAAGGAGCTGGAATTACCTCCACCAGTGACTGATTAGCTGCCTCTCAAGTGATGGGACTTAGGCCAGGGATCAGTTGATAGTCTGGAAGGCCACATGGTCCTCTGATAAAAGGCCAACAAACAGCTCAGTGGATAGTTGTATCAGCAGGGACAAGGTAGGCTCTTGCAAGAGACCCCTCATTTATCTTTTGGATTTATGCTGAACTGTCTTGATTTGGAAAGAACCCTGAAGAAAAGGGATTGAAATCCTGTCATAGTTGGGACTGTTTCATACACTGGCTAGTCAGTTGACCCACCAGTTTACACCATCGTCATGATAGTTCTCAGGGCTTTCAGGACTGAGTCACCTTGTTACTGCTGCCTTCAGTGTGAAGAAGTCTTGTTTATGTCTGGCTGAGTCTCAACACCCTAACACCACCAGCCTTTCAGCCACTCAAGCATGTTTCCCCCCCCACCCCTCATGCAGGTTTCCAGCTCCCTTGACCCCTCTCCCTGCAAGCCAGGCCCAGGAGGGGGTGGGACAGCTCTGCAGCTGGATGCAACTTCCTGGGTCCTAGAGTGCTAGTTGTTTTCCCCTTCTGATGTGTGCTGGGTGACCTGCTGGCCACCATCCAGTGTCCTGTAGAACTGTGAGTGCCCACGGTGAGGCTGGGCAAGGGCTCAGGGTGTGGTAGGAGAAATGGAGGTAGGAGGATGAGGTGGGAGAAGAGGCAGTGGGGAAGAAAGGGGGATAGGATAGGGTGGGGGAAGTGAAGGGGGTATGGGAATGGGGCAGGAGGAGAGGGATGTGGGAGTGGGTGGAGGAGAATAGAGGCAGGGGACTGTGGGAAAAGGAAGGGGGATGGGATGGGGAAGAGGCAGTGGGGAAGGGAGATGAGGGGAGCAGGAGCTCAGCATGTGTCATCCCCTTGGCAGCAGCTGGGGCTCCCCCATTAAGCTGGCCCGTGCTCCCCACCAGCACTGGCAGCCCAGGTGCCACTCCAGGTGGAGGGAGAGAACCAGTGAGGCAGGAGAGAATGTCAAGAAGATCCCACACATGCAAGCAGAAGAGCGCTTCCAATGCCTGTCTTCAGTGGCTTGAACAATAGCCTGAAGCACACCAATGAACATAATGATGCTTCAAGAGTTATGCATCTTGGCAGCAAAAAAGCATGTTAGCAATCTCAAGCAGAGTATCATAGATTTTTTTTTTCAAGTTTACATAGTTTATCCTATAGTACTTAAGCAGGAGAGTGAAGTTTGGATACTTTTTCTTTTTTAATGTCATTATAAAGACTAGTGCCAGTATGTTTTGGTGCAGCATTTTCTTTTAGTGCTATTTGAATGAACATTTAAATCAGTGGGCTTTTGTGTTGGGTATTTTTTTTTTTCATGGATAATGAACACTAAAAAAGAAGCAAGAGAAATTAGTTAAAATTGAAATACAGTACTGTGTTAAACGTAAATTGCTAAAAATAAAGGGATTTTTTTTTAAAAAGAGTTGACAAGGTAAGGAAACTGTTTCTGTGCCTGTTTCTTTTAAATTAGGGTTGTCAAGCGATTAAAAAAATAATTGCAATTAATCGGGCTCTTAATAATAGAATACCATTTAAATATTTTTGGATGTTTTCTACATTTTCAAATATATTGATTTCAGTTACAACACAGAATACAAAGTGTACAGTGCTCACTTTATATTTTTTTATTACAAATATGTTCACAGTAAAAAAGAAATAGAAGTACTGTAGTGCAATCTCTTTATCATGAAAGTTGAACTTACAAATGTAGAATTATGTTAAAAAAAACGCATTCATAGATGAAACAATGTATAACTTTTGCGCCTAGAAGTCCACTGAGTCCTACTTCAGCCAATTGCTCAGACAAACTAGTTTGGTTACAATTTGCAGGAGATAATGTTGCCCGCTTCTTATTTACAATGTCACCTGAAAGTGAGAACAGGAGTTCACATGGCAGTGTTGTAGCCGGTATCACAAAATATTTATGTGCCAGATGCGCTAAAGATTCATATGTCCCTTCATGCTTCAACCACCATTCCAGAGGACATGTGTCCATGCTGATGATGGGTTTTGATCCAAAGCAGAGCGGACCGACGAATGTTCATTTTCATCATCTGAGTCAGATGCCACCAGCATGTTGATTTTCTTTTTTTGGTGGTTCGGGTTCTGTAGTTTCCTCATTGGAGTGTTGTTCTTTTAAGACTTCTGAAAGCATGCTCCCCACCCCAAGGAGTTCAGTCACAAATTTAATTAATGTACTATTTTTTTAATGAGCATCATCAGCATGGAAGCATGTCCTCTGAAATGGTGGCCGAAACATGAAGGGGCATACAAATGTTTAGCATATCTGGCACGTAAATATCTTGCAACGCAGGCTACAAAAGTGCCATGCAAACACCTGTTCTCACTTTCAGGTAATGTTGTAAATAAGAAGCAGGCAGCATTATCTCCCGTAAATGTAAACAAACTTGTTTGTCTTAGCGATTGGCTGAATAGAAAGTAGGAGTGAGTGGACTTGTCGGCTCTAAAGTTTTAGATTGTTTTGTTTTTGAGTGCCTTTATGTAACCAAAAAAAAAAAAAAATCTACATTTGTAAGTTACATTTTCACAATAAAGAAATTGCACTCCAGTACTTGCATGAGGTGAATTGAAAAATACTATTCTTTAATAATTTTTTAATCGTGATTAATTTTTTGGAGTTAATCGCCTGAGTTAACTGTGACTAATCAACAGCCCTAATTTAAATTAACATGGTTAAAAGCAGCATTTTTCTTCTGCAGAGTAAAGTTTCAAAGCTGTATTAAGTCAATGTTCAGTTGTAAACTTTTGAAAGAACAATCATAACATTTTGTTCAGAGTTACGAAATTTCAGTTACGAACAACCTCCATTCCTCAAATGTTTGCAACTCTGAGGTTCTATTGTAAATACGTTATCCTTACATATTACCCATGAGAAATGCCATGAGAACAGTCATGGAATGTTACTGATTCTAATTCAAACTGTACCCAGCAATGCAGAGAGCAATTCTAAAATGAAAATTAAATGGGATAAGGAGAAACACAAATTCACTAAATTTATTCAAGTTCACCATAAAATGCTTGGCTTGCGTTGGAGTTTTGGACATATCTTTAGGGGGTTCTTAATCTGACCTTGTTAGTGAATTCCAGGCTTCCTTGACGAATACATACTGTAAATAATAACTATAGAGAATCTTCAGTCTCAGAAATTTTATGGTAAATTTTATTTCTATTTTTAAAGAATGTGTGATGTTTAGGTCAGGTACAAAGTATCATATTATTAGCCTGGGAGACTGACATCCTTTCTGTACCTATAAAATAAAAACAGTACAGGTAAGCTTTTTCCCACTGCTCCTTCCATGTGCTTTATTCTTGACTGAGAATAACCCACTCTAGACGATAAATCAAGCTCCACTCCCATTTAGTTCCTAGACTCTCCTCTGGGATGGACAAGAAGTGTTTTGTTTTGTTTTTAATGTGGACAGGTGTTTGGGGAACTTGGATGCGACAGCACAAATAATGCACAGAAATGGGACTAATTTTTTTTTTTTTATAAAATGGGCAGGAATGAAGGAAAAATCTTACTGGGGGCCAAGTTTCTAAATCATTCAGGTGGTAGTGTTCTGTTTCCTTGTCTGCCAGTTATGGTTAGCTGGGGCTAATTTGCTCTTGGTTCAACCTGGATTAAGCCAAGAGCAGGTCTGTCTGTCTTTTCTTTTTTTCTTTTTCTTGTTTTTTAGTTTAGGATCTTTGGTTGTGGAACTTACTCCTAAGAAAAAGTCCACAGCGGTCATTCATTGACTGTCTTTGGGAGATGGCAGAGGTTTTCACTAGGCCACACTTTCTCCCAGGAGGCAATTGTACATGTTGGAATCTATGCAGTAGACTCCAATCGTAATCAGGTGGTTTCATTCCCATATATTTTAAAACCTTATTTTCAGCTTTTCTGTTATTTTGAAATATATAGTCTGTTGCTTTCCTTCATCAGGGGAGCCTTATTTATTCTAGGCAATATTTCCTGATCATGCAGCCATTGGCATCTGACCCAGGTCATGTCTCTTTAGGTCAGTTATGCATGTACATTCCCTACCTACTCTTCAGATTACAAATATAGCTCTTGCCAGTTTTGTTTTCACAATCATTCTAGTGTCTTACTGAATTGTCCAGTTCTGCCTTCCTTCTCTTTACCTCTGCAGGGAAAACATTATAACTAATCATTGCTGCTAGCTGAGATACAGATGCTAAATCCAATAACCATGAGCATCAAGCAGCATGCACAAAACATTTCCTAATGATCAAACAAAACATACGCTGAGATATAAATGAGGTGAATGCTGTGAATGGCATTCAAAATATCAAAAACAGTACAGGCAATACAATGTGTTCCTTTGTGGATTGACTCATAAGTGTTGCTATTATAATTTGATTATTTATTGGAAAGTTCTCTGTCCCATTTCTAGTATAATACTTTCATTACAGAATTTTATATCTGAAGGTGGACTACACGCTGTATGCCTGACAGTAGAAGAGCTGTTTCAAGTTAAGCAAAAGGATAACATGGGCGCTTCTTTTGTCTGATCTTTTCTTAAAACCTGTGGAACTATTGTGGAATACTCATGGACAATAAACATCACAGAAAACAGAACATGATTGTGTCTAAATTCAGACGAAGACAAGCAGAAGGTTCGTCTTGTGATTTAGGCCCTAGACAGGGAATCGGGGTAGAGCATGAGTAACTGATTTTTCAGTTTGTTGGAAAAAAAAAAAAAAAATCATTTTGGGTCAACCCAAAACATTTTGTTAGACCTGAAATAAGACATTTTTATTTTTGAGTTTAAATTTTAAAGAAAGTTGAAGCAAATTTCAAAATGAAATGTTTCAATGTTTCAATTTGAAACAATTTTCATTTTGAAAATGCCAAAACAAATATTTTGATTTTTTGGATTTTTTGCAGAGCGTGGGCGGTGGGCGGAAGGGGGGAGTTTCAACTAAAACAATTGGACAAATTCAGTATGAATTCATGACATTTTTGGCCCACCCAAATCTGCATTTTTCAGCAAAAAAGAGTTTGGGATGAAAAATTTCTCCCAGCTCTACTCAGGACATCAAAGTTCAGTTCCCAGCTCTGTCCCAGCCTTACTTTGAGACCTTGCGCAAGTCACTTAATCTCTCTGTGCCCGAATTCCCAATGCTCTTCTGGTAGGTTCTGTCTTGTTCCCTTCCACCTTTGACTGCCTTGTCTATATAGAATATAAGCTGTTTATCACAGGGACTCTTACTATGGGTTCGTACAGTGCTTAGCTCAATGGGGCCCTGATGCTGAGTGTGGCCTCTAAACACTACTATCTTACTAACAATGTGTTTTTACTCCAGTTAGGTTAGTCCCAATAGCATTCAATTGAGGAGCCCTAATCAGACAGATACACGGTGTTGGATTCTATGAATCCATACTGGAGATTTATTTCTGTGTTTAAATTTAAATTACATAAGGGCATTTCTGACATCATTTAACCAAGGCAGGGTTTTAGGTAACATTTTGCATGGAAGTATAGTAATCATACTAGTCGAAATTTGGAAGTACTCCCAGTTCTTAGGAAGTAAAGTTAATTAATCTGGGTGCATTCCATTCCTGTAAAGAAATTTCAGAGAACTATAGTTAGTCTTTAACTTTAAAAATTTGGTTTTTAAAACCTATTTCTAAAAATACTATAGCTGGTTATTTACAATGAAACTATTCAACAAAAAATCTCTGATTTTAATAGTACATTGGTGGAAAAACCCTTATTTTCCTCATCTCTTTTCATGAAAAATCTTAAGTCCACTAGCAAGATTTCAGAAAAGGGCTAGATATTTTTATTTTATTTAACCCAACACCAGCCAATATCGATGATTTTGGCAAAGCAGTCCTCCTGCTGAATACCTAGGTACAGTAGGTATGTTTATACAAATATGTCAAGTATCAGAGGGGTAGCCGTGTTAGTCTGGATCTGTAAAAGCAGCAAAGAGTCCTGTGGCACCTTATAGACTAACAGACGTATTGGAGCATAAGCTTTCGTGGGTGAATACCCACTTCATGCATCTGACGAAGTGGGTATTCACCCACGAAAGCTCATGCTCCAATACATCTGTTAGTCTATAAGGTGCCACAGGACTCTTTGCTGCTTATACAAATATGGACTGTTCCTAACATCTTTTTCTGCCCACTCATCACTGGATGTGAGGGGATAGCTCATTCAGACTCTGCTTACACTAATGATGTGTACTTTGCCATACTCCAGAAAACAAACAAATACCCCACACGAAAATGATGACAAACCTCTCAAAAACATATACAGCTCCAAAACTTGATAGCACCAGTTGATGTGTACATAAACATAGGGCCTGATCCAATGTCTTTTAAAATCTGTGGAAAGACTCTCTCTGACTTCAATAGGCATTGGATTGGGCCCTTAGCTAAATGTGTTTTTAATACTAGACTCTTGGTTATCAAGATTCAGAGTAGCTATCAAGTAGTTATCAAGAGTTTCTCCTGAGAAGACCAAGTTTAATTATCCCTTCACTGTCATGCATGTCTGTATAATATTGAGCAACCTGAAAATATCCTCCTATAAGAAGATGATTCTTCTGTAAAGAACTTAGCACTCCTCTGAATAAAAGTGAGAGCTGGTCAGAACATTTTTGGCAAAATTAAATTTCACTATATATGTTGTTTCATTGAAGCCAAAATGTTTTTCAGAGACTTGTCAGTTTCCGTGATGTTTTCATTGGGGAGGGAGAGAGATAAAGAGAGACTTTATATAGCCCGGTGGCCTGATTTAGAATGACCTGGGATGAAAAACTCTGCTCTGAATCAGGAAGAGCAGGGACCTTAAAATGGGTCTCCCACCAGGTTACATATGCTCACATGCATGTGGTTTTGTTTCTGTTCCAATACAGAATGAACACAAATTTTGAAACCTTTGAAAGTTGCTTCAAAATAGAGTTATCCTCAGGTCAGCTCTAGTAAAATAATTGATGATGATAATGAATTCTCTACTCTTGCTTTCTGAAGGGTCTCAAGAAAATATTCAACAGCCTGTAATATTTATTTTAATTCACTAATTTATAAGCAAGTCAATCTAATATATCCTGAAATATGGAGGTCCAGTGACAGGGGTACAATGCCTCTAAATTGCATGGAACATATCTATTTTTTTTTATTAGCAGTTGAAATTTCAAGTAAAGTAAATCAAGATGAAGGCTATTGTTCATATTGATTCCGCCCCACCTCCCTTCTCTCTTTGTGGGCTTCCAAAGGACTAATTTCAAGAGAATCCTTTTTATTGGAGGATTCAGTGTGATTTTTCCACATATACTGTAGGAAGATATTGAGTGAGTTCTAAAACTGTCAGCCAGAAATTCCAGTACCTGTCTATTCTCAGAGAAGTCAAAGTATTGACCAACAGAACCTTCTTGCAGTGTTTTTAGAAGATAGATTTGCTTCCAGGCTTAATGAGGTTATAGACCTATTTAGAGGTAGAAAATAGTGCTTTGATTTGCACAATGATTTCATTCATGTATTTTTGATGCCAGAATATCTTTCTAATTTGGTGTTGGTCTGGATTGGCGTTAAAGGATTAAGAGAAAATAGTTGGTATTGCCTATGTAAGAAAACGAGGAAAGCAAAACTAATATCATTGCTTTAAGAAATGTATATGTGGAATGTGACAATGTGGAGTAAAATAAAGTACAATGAGAAATCCCGGTTGGAGAACATCATGCAGCCAGCATAGGCATTTTACTGGGTCAGAGGCTTAGTGCTAGTCTACACTGGCAACACTAAAGCGCTGCAGCGGCAGTGCTTTAACGTGGCTTGTGTGGTCGCAGCACAGCGCTAGGAGAGCGGCTCTAAAAAACCCACTTCCACAAGGGGCGTAGCTTCCAGCGCTGGTGCACTGTCTACACTGGTGCTTTACAGCACTGAAACTTGCAGCGCTCAAGGGTGTGTGTTTTTCACACCCCTGAGCGAGAAAGTTGCAGCGCTGTAAATTGCCAGTGTAGACAAGCCCTTAGTGGATGAGCATATAAACAAAACAAGGAAAGGTTCTGGGTCAAGCATTAAGTTTTCAGAATACCAGTTACATTAAAAGGCCCATGTCCACTAGCCACAGTTTGGAGTGGGTGTTTGAGCAAGCTACGGAGGAACAGAGTTATGGCTCCCTGATTCTGGGGCTGGTTTAAAACTGGTCCTGGCAGTTTAGAGCAGATTTAGGGCTGCTGGAACTAAACTCACAATCTCTGTCCCCCACAATCTAGCCATATCTACTCCTACCTCTGAAATACACAGGGTAGGGAAGACATGGCTGCACCAGGTGTGCATTACCCCACAGGGGGCAATGATCTACCTACTTTTTGGTCCCTTTGTATGTCTCTAGTGGTACAAAGAGGCCAGTTCACAGCTGAGAATCTGTCCACAAATGTCAGATGTTCGTACATAATGTAAATTTAACACAGAATCATTTTAGACCTCTCTCTCTTTCATCACTGCTCAGGACCTTCCACATAAATTCCATCGAGCGTTGCTTGTCTTGGATTAAACTCTTGTCTCTGCCTTCATTGAGATAGTGCAGATTAGTTTGAAAGGACACTGGCTGGCAGTTTGATTATTTGGGAGATAGCAAGGGAGTTTCCATGTTAATTAGTTTGGAAGAGTTATTGGTGCGAATACTGCAGTCACTTTTTCTGAAATAATCATAGTTGATTAAATTCCATGATAAGGAAAAAATGTAAAAGCTGCAAGTGGACTATTAGTCTCAGGACTAATTTAAGATAATTCCTTTGTACTAAATATATTAAACTATGAAATAAAAAGAGGTAAATATGCCCCATTTATGAGATGGAATAAGAGCACTTTTACCTATATTTGCTTTATTTGAATAACCGAATATGAAGATACTGTGAAATTCTCTTATGCAGGGTAGGGAGGGAAACAACAACAACAAAATCTTATTTCCTTAAGTAAATAGTCTTCATACCTGTAAAAATTATAGGTGATTTTCATCTTTTCTGAAGTGTTACTTTTAAAACCTTTAAAATATTTCAGAATAAAGGGTCTGCTTCTATTTAAATTGAAGTCAGTGGCAAGACTCTGTGTCTTCAAAGGGAGGTGGATGATGCCCCCAAAGCCTGTTGGGGACAATGATGGTAGCTAGTGATAGGGTGACCATATTTCCCAGAGTAAAAACAGGACACCGCGCAGGGCTGGCCTGAACCACTTGGTGTTGCCACTCGCCTGAGCCCCCCGCACCTGCCCCTCCCCCATGCAGGACTGGCTTGAGCTACTTGGCATTGCCCCGGCCTGAGCCCCGCACTGCTGGAGCCCTGTGCCACCCAGGGCTGGAGCTGGCACCTGAGCCCTGTACTGCCCGGGAGCTGGCCACCTGAATCCTGCCACCTAGTGCCTTGCATAGGGTGGCCAGATAGCAAGTGTGAAAAATTAGGATGGGGATGGAGGGTGGGGGGTAATAGGTGCCTATATAAGAAAAAGCCCCAAATATTGGGACTGTCCTTATAAAATTGGGACATCTGGTCACCCTAGCCTCGCATCACCACTCGCCCCTTCCCAAGAAAGTCCCTCTATGCTCCCCTAGAGGGGCACACCCCACTTCTTTGACACAACTGATTTGTGAGTTGGCAAGAGCAAACAATTGTCTTGTAATGTCCTCTAACAACATTGGTGCAGTACGTAATTATCCTATAAAACGGCCTAGCAATCAAAGTGGTGACCAGTCTTGCTTCCTGTAGGTGACTATTACAATCTTTGTAACTCTTCAGAGTGTTTCTTCTGATGGAAGGATGTTAAATGTTTTTGAAATTTCTTTTATTCTATTGTGTATTTTTTCTCCAGCTGATAAAAGCAAATGATAGTTGCTAGCAAGACAAGGTTAACAAGTTTTTTTTAATGCCTATATTTTTCCACACTCTAGAGATGTCTTATATGTTATGATTTACTAATGCATTATAAGACAAATAAAAGATAGCCTCTCTCAATACGCAATAAACCTGTTTTCATTATTTGATGGGATACATATTATAAATCAAGCTTTCTTGATCAATGGTCATTAAATGGGCCCATGGGACTTATACAACATACATTCCTTTCAAACAAATATTCTACTCGGCATAAAGCTATTACTTTAAAGCAAATCTATAGATCTGTACTATGCTAATACTTAAAACTGCAAGTACTCTATTGTTGAAAATAGTTTGTATTGGTTTATGGAAAATAAACAGAAAATTAACATCCACTTCCCATCATCTCTAGAACTGCTATTTATGGGGGGGGGGGGTTTACACATATTTAGGGCCAGATTCTACTTCCTTTACTCATCAGTGGGGCTATTGGGGAGTAAGGTACTATTCAGAGTAAGACAAGGCTATCAAAATCAGATGCTCTGTGAATAATCTCATAGGTTTCAACAGAGCTACTGATAGATGTAAGATACATTGTTATTAAGGGTGCCCAAATCTGAACCCTTAAAGAGGTTAGAGTTTTGAAATGTATTACATTCTTAAAATGTCATCTTGCAAAGAACATTGATTTAATTATATAGTGTATATTGAGCTTAGAGAGTGAATTCTAATTGCTGTAGTCTGGTAGAAAAGATGAGAAAAGTGCGTTCTGCTGAAAATAGCTCTGGGACTATCGGGTAAATATAAGCATAGATTTTGGCCAGAAAATTGGTAAACTGAGGTGGTAATTTGAAGCTGTATTGTAGGGGTGTGTGGGGGAGGAGGTTAGAATCTTAGTTATTTCTTTCCACGCTATTCAAGTGATAACACTGCAGAGTAACTCTGTTTCAGTAGTTATGTCTCCATATCTATTTTTTTTAAAGAAAAGTAGTTGTTCCATTAGTGTCTGATCTTGCTAAGACTTCTGTGCATGATTCATGTGCCTTTTAAAAATGTCAAACCATGAAGACAGAGTTTTATAAATGTCCCAGTGGTTAAATGGTTGGAAGTATTAGGAAAATATGAGCTGGTTGTTATTTGAATTCTGCTGGCTAGACACTTCTGTGATATACTGTGTAATTAGAATCAAACATCTCATCCTTAAGAGGCCACAAAGATGAAACAGTGCAAGTATCTTGAGTGATCACCAAGCATTAAACATGCACCTAATATGAGGAACAATTTGTTGCTAGCTCACTGTTTTTATTTGGATGAATGTTACACTAGTCATTGCCTCACTGTGCAGTTATATTCTCTAGAAAGACCTGATTGTAGGAGGTGCTGAGTGCCCTGGACGTTATTGTTAGTCCACAGATGTTTAAGGTGCTGTGAACCCCCCCCAGGAAATGCTCAGCAGCTAACAGGATCAGGCCCTAAGTGGGTAATTTTACTATCAAAGTCACCAGAAAGGTTACAGCAGTCTGTAAAATGAAGGAAAGGGATTAGAATTCTAATGAGCCAAATCATTACCAATGAGAAAATAATAATCTTGTAATTAAAGCATCCTCTTTTAGTCTAAACATTGACCATAAATAACGAAATCGTTTTTCAGTAATTGTTTAAAAAGGATTCCTAATTAAATATCCCCTGACACAGCTGTTTGGAGGAAATAATTTTTAAAAAAGTCTTCAGAGTCTGATTTTCAGAATTAGTTTCTTTAACCAAAAAGGAAAAGCTAATGCACTATAGTTTTCTTCTAGTGCAATTCAGGATGCAGATATCAACCTTGGGTCTAGTCCTGTAAACTTATTGTAGTGCTGCTGAAGTCAAAAGGACTGCATCTGATATGTCTGTAGGGTTGGGATCCATGATACTATTCATTGACCCGTCTTGGTGATTATTGAACTGCGTATGTTCTTCATTTTTCATTTGCGGTCGTCCTGGTAACTTCAGAGCTAAAACTTTACATAGACATACTCTGGATGAGAGGTGTATTGAAACCACTGGACAGAAAAGGTTCTACTGCTCTTTCTAAGTCAGCATTCAAAGCCAATTGAGAGAGCCTTCAGACCGCTCTGATTCTGTCACTGTTCAAGGATTTACCACAGGATTTGGAGAATTCTCTCTAGCAATATGAATTATTGTTTTTATAGTACTAGAGACATACATTGTGCTTTACAGAGAGATGCATGGTGGAAGAGCTATTCTTGGAAGGGTTAGTTTAAAATTAGGTTAAAACAAAAGGACTAGAGACACTGAGGGTGATGGGAGGCGATGTTAAATGGGGAAGGGAATTGTAGTGCAATGTTAGTAAACTTTAAGCACAGAAAATAGCTGATATCCACAACTCACCTAGGTTTTTTTTTTTTTTTTATAGTAGCAAAGGAAACCAAAAACCATATAAGTGTTTTGTCGGGTGGCTTTTGCACAGATCCCTGTCACTCAGGAAGGGGAAAATGCAACTTCTTCCCTAAAAACTATTCCCTCTCAGATTGCCTTTCGAGAGCTTATCTAAATTTAAAACACTACAGCGGCACAGTTATGCCCCTGCAGCTGTGCTGCTGTTGCACTGTAGTGTAGACACTACCTACCCTGATGGGAGGGATTCTCCCATTTGTGTAGGTAATCCACCTCCTCGAGAGGTGGTATAACTAGATTGATGGAAGAATTCTTCCTTTGACCCAGTGCTGTCTACATGGAGTCTTAGGTCAGCTTATCTACACCACTCAAGGGTGTGGATTTTTCACACCCTTGAGTGACATATTTATGTCAATCTAATTTTCTAGTGTACGCAAGGCCTTAGATTCACTCTTTTATAGACACCTTTCTCATCATGCTTTTCTGGAAGCTAGTCCTTTAGGCCTCGTGTACACTACAAAGTTTTGTTGGCTAAAGTTACCTTTGGCTGATAAAACAGTGGAGATGCACACACACACACTTGGTGGCAAAGCTCTGATGTTTTGCTGACACAATAAAACCACCTCAACGAGGTGCATAACGCTTTTTGCAGCAAAGTTAAAGAGACAAAGATCAGAATATAGACATTGCTGTTTGTTATGTCGACATAACTGGCTTCCTCCAGTATCCCACAATGCCTGCCGTCATAGGTTCCTACTCTGTGGGTGCTCCGGGGAAAAATTTGCGGGTACTCCTCACCCACCAGTAGCCAAGCTCCCCCCTCCTCACCTCCTTCTCTCCCCCAAGTGCACCACGTCCCCGCTCCTCTCCTTCTCTCCCAATGCTTCCCCCCCGCCACCTAACAGCTGTTTGGCGGTGCTTAGGACTTTCCAGGAGGGATGGAGAGAAGTCTGGATGCGGCACGCTCAGGGGAGGAGGCGGAGAAAAGGCAGGGCAGGAGTGGGGATGTGGGGGAAGGGGGGCAATGGGGGCAGGAAGGGGACGGGCCTGGGGTGGGAAAAGGCAGGGTGGCATGGGGATTTTGGGGAAGGGGTGGAATTGGGGTGAGGCCAGGACGGTGCAAGAGTGGGAAGCAGCACAGCAGGGGCGGGGCCAAGGGCGGGGGGCGGGTCGAGCGCCCACCTGGCAGAGGGGAAGTCAGCGCCTATGCCTGCCGTGACTGCTCTGCTCACTGTTTTGATCTCTGCTGCCCTGCAGGCATGCGCCTCTCTTTCAAAGCTCCAGGAAGTATCCGACAGCTGAGCCTGCTGCTCCCTTTGGGGAACATAGAGCAAATCGTTAACGTGGCAGGCTGCTGTTCTCCCCTGCACTAGGAGCACAGAAACAGGCAGGCTGCTGCGGAGAGTGGGGGGCGGATGGGGGAGGAATTGCTATGCTGCTTTCACATTCCTCAGCAGGGAGAGCTCACAGAGCTGCTAACGATGTGGCTCCTGGCATCTGAGAGGATGAGAGAGAACTCGGATGGAATCACAGAACCATAGGCAGGCAAGCCGAGTGGGCTGCTTCTGCCAGGAAGGGGAGCGGGGGGGAGACTGCTGTACGGAGCAGAGCCGGGGGCTGATGTGGGATACATCAGGATAGATCAGTCAGTCTGCTGTCTTCCCCTTTCCCCCACCCCCTGCTCTCCTCTCCCCTCTGACACATTTCAGTTGAAAAGCGGCTGACAATCTACTAGGATGCCCCTGGAATGATGGGATTGAGAAATCTGCATCATGTGATGCTGTATCTGCCCTCTGAGGCATTGCAAACCCTTCCCAAAGCACCCAAAGCGGCCAGTTGCACAGTGGATTAGCTACCACAGTGCACTGCTCTCTGTGTCGATGCAAGAGCTGTTAGTGTGGATGCGCTCTGCCGACACAAGGAGCTAGTGTGGACATGTAACAGCAGTTTAATTAAAGTTATTTTAATTAAAGTGGCATAACTTTTGCTGACAAAAACTTTGTAGAGTAGACAAGGCCTTACATTCAAGAGGCAGAAGCAGCTGTAGTCCTGTTTTACACCTTCCTGCTCCTTCCCTGTTAGTTGTTAACTACTATTAGCACTATTATGTTGTCAACCTCCACCCCAACCTTCTCTTTCTTTGATAGGATAACGAGCCTTGTGGATAAGGGTGAAGCGGTGGATGTGGTATACCTAGACTTTAGTAAGGCATTTGATACGGTCTCGCATGATATTCTTATCGATAAACTAGGCAAATACAAATTAGATGGGGCTACTATAAGGTGGGTGCATAACTGGCTGGATAACCGTACTCAGAGAGTTGTTATTAATGGTTCCCAATCCTGCTGGAAAGGCGTAACGAGTGGGGTTCCGCAGGGGTCTGTTTTGGGACCGGCTCTGTTCAATATCTTCATCAACGACTTAGATATTGGCATAGAAAGTACGCTTATTAAGTTTGCGGATGATACCAAACTGGGAGGGATTGCAACTACTTTGGAGGACAGGGTCATAATTCAAAATGATCTGGACAAATTGGAGAAATGGGCTGAGGTAAACAGGATGAAGTTTAACAAAGACAAATGCAAAGTGCTCCACTTAGGAAGGAAAAATCAATTTCACACATACAGAATGGGAAAAGACTGTCTAGGAAGGAGTACGGCAGAAAGGGATCTAGGGGTTATAGTGGACCACAAGTTAAATATGAGTCAACAGTGTGATGCTGTTGCAAAAAAAGCAAACATGATTCTGGGATGCATTAACAGGTGTGTTGTGAGCAAGACACGAGAAGTCATTCTTCCGCTCTACTCTGCTCTGGTTAGGCCTCAGCTGGAGTATTGTGTCCAGTTCTGGGCGCCGCATTTTAAAAAAGATGTGGAGAAATTGGAAAGGGTCCAAAGAAGAGCAACAAGAATGATTAAAGGTCTTGAGAACATGACCTATGAAGGAAGGCTGAAAGAACTGGGTTTGTTTAGTTTGGAAAAGAGAAGACTGAGAGGGGACATGATAGCAGTTTTCAGGTATCTAAAAGGGTGTCATAAGGAGGAGGGAGAGAACTTGTTCACCTTAGCCTCTAAGGATAGAACCAGAAACAATGGGTTTAAACTGCAGCAAGGGAGGTCTAGGTTGGACATTAGGAAAAAGTTCCTAACTGTCAGGGTGGTTAAACACTGGAACAAATTGCCTAGGGAGGTTGTGGAATCTCCGTCTCTGGAGATATTTAAGAGTAGGTTAGATAAATGTCTATCAGGGATGGTCTAGACAGTATTTGGTCCTGCCATGCGGGCAGGGGACTGGACTCGATGACCTCTCGAGGTCCCTTCCAGTCCTATAATCTATGAATCTATGAATTTCCTGAAAAGGTGAGACATCATCACAAGGATTGAGAGGTAGTAAAAGCTAGTTGCATTGTGAACTTTCCCAGTAGTCACTGTGATAGGTTCGGTCACAGAGACCCCCTTGGGACTGTCACCTGACGTGCTGACTTTACCTCTGAGCCCATTTTCCCTGCCAGCTTGGGACTCCAGAATCCTGCCTTGTTGAGCCAGATACGCAGCCTGCTGCAACACAGACCCAGGTCTGGTCCACACCCCCAAAGCTGCAGACCTTAACCAAAAACTGCTCAGCAGGTTTCTTATCTCCAGCACCAGACACCCAGCTCCCAATGGTATCCAAACCCCAAATAAATCCGTTTTACTCTGTATAAAGCTTATACAGAGTAAACTCATAAATTGTCTACCCTCTGATAGTAGACACTGATAGAGAGATACGCACAGCTGTTTGCTCCCCCTGGTATTAATCACTTATTCTGGGTTAATTAATAAACAAAAGTGATTTTATTAAGTATAAAAAGTAGAATTTAAGTGGTTTCAAGTAATAACAGACAGAACAAAGTAAGTCACCAAGCAAAATAAAGCAAAAACACGCAAGTCTAAGCCTAATACATTAAGAATCTGTTTACAGATAAAATCTCACCCTCAGAGATGTTCCTATAAACTTCTTTCTCAGACTAAACTCCTTCCTAGTCTGGGCCCAATCCTTTCCCCGGTACAGTCCTTGTTAGTTCCAGCTCAGGTGGTAACTAGGGGATTTCTCATGACTGGCCACCCTTTGTTCTGTTCCACCCCCTTTTATAGGTTTGGCCCAAGGCGGGAATCTTTTGTCTCTCTGGGTCCCCACCCCTCCTTCTAAATGGAAAAGTATCAGATTTAAGATGGATTTCAGCATCATGTGACATGGTCACATGTCCTATGAGACCCCCCAGCCTCCATTCTCCCTGGGCTGGCTTACAGGAAAACAGGAAGGCTTGCAAATAAACAGAGCCATTTACAACCAATTGTCCTAGTCAATGGGAGCCATCAAGATTCTAAACCATCATCAATGACCCACACTTTGCATATTACAATAGTACCTCAGAGTTATACTTTATATTTCTAGCTTCAGATACAAGAATGATACATACATACAAATAAGATGAACACTCAGTAGATTATAACCTTTGTAATGATACCTTACAAGAGATCTTTTGATGAAGCATATTCCAGCTACATTATATTCACACTCATTAGCATATTTCCATAAAACATATGGAGTGCAACATCACAGTTACTTCTTCGTATTATTCTATAAATATTTGCATGGGTACATACATTAATTTTTCGATGGACTTGGTGGTTTTGAGGAAAACACAGGTTTTCAGGAGAGGCTTCAGTAGTGGAATGCTGGTTGTTTGGTGCACAAGATCAAGGAAAAATGTTCCAGATATAAGGGGAGAAGGCACAAATGGGAGAATGAGTTGAAGGAAGCAGTCAAGTGGAGGCTTTGGCAAAATGAATCATGCAAGAAAGGATTTAGGAAGGTGTCTGATGAGATATAGGCAAGAGGGCAGTGTGCAGAGTCCTGAAAATCAAGAGCTTGAAAATGGTGCAGAAGGCCAGGAGAAGTCACTGAAGGGATTGAATCACTTTCTCTCAGTGTCCTCCAAGGCAAAGACAGACAGTTGTCATATCTACTGCTGCTTATGAGAAGGATTAAGTAAGAAGTCTGGCTCAAGAAAAATTATGGTGTGAGAACAACAACTCAAATAAAGATATCAGGACAATATAGTATTGTGTTCCATTTGTTCTGTTTGCCCAAACTAGGTTTTTAGGTTGCATATTAGCTAGGACTAGGAAGAGTACTTCTTTTTTGCATGAATGCTTCTAAAAAGAGAACCTTAGAAGTTCCTTGGTGGAATACTTAAGATAAGGATTGCCTGTTGTGTGGCCCAGATGCATAAAACACAGCTCCTGCAAGGTATCTGCAAGGTGAGGATAAAGCCAATCAACTGCAGATTTTTATTGCTGGAGACAGCAAACACGTTCCTAGTGATTAACAGAAGTAGAGTTGTGTGCATTTATTTTTGATTACCTGAAGGCTAATGCAAAATAAATTCAGCTGTTCTGTCCTCTCAAGTCATCAGCTGTGTTAGACTGTGTAAATCAAGGCCCCTGTGAAGAGGCCTTGAAGATGCACCACTTAAATCCTCAGGTTCAAGTAAAACTGAAGTGGTGCATGGCTCTCAGGAGGGGGGCGAATCCTTCCCAGAGTGCAACAGGGAAAGTCTTCATATTTCAAAATCCACTGCAGATAGGTCTAAGGAGAATCCATATCCATTCCAAGAATGGATCTGCTCTGTTGGAGCTATGCCTGCCTCCAGAACAAGGCTTAAAGGGGCCTAGGTTGCATGGGATGACAGACATAGTTAAAAAAAAAAAAGGAAAAGCAAAATTTGAAGATAGGTTATGGGACAGAGGTTGGTTACTGGAGACAGGTCATGTAAAATAGTAACATATTTGAAACAAGCCCTCGGTTTTGGTACAAACTAGTGAAGGGTCATTATTGGACAATACAGACCTAGCATGTCTTGAGACTTTAAGACTTACTGATGGGTTTGATAGGGAGACTTTAGTAAACAGCAGACCTAAGCACTGCTGGTCAGATGAACCATCTTTTGCTACTGCTGCTTTCCACTGAAAGATTCTTGCTAATAGCAAATTGGAAATAGACCTCTTTTTTGTTTCTCTGTGCCCATTGCTAGTGTTTTCTTGGAAGATGGGGAATTCTGCATCTCTGCTGATACCAGATACACTGTGATGGTCTAAAGCAACTTGCTTTTAGGAGGGTTATTAATTAATAGTAATAATTTTATGACTAAAATATTAATAATAAAGGGTAGCACCAGCTCCCCTATAGTTGTTTGAAAAATGCCATTCCATTTAAAGTTTTACTTTTCTAAGTGCTGTAAAATTTGCACAGTTACTCAGATTGCCTTGAAATTTGCTGTGCTTCATGTAGGTGTGGGGTGTGGTTAGTGAACCAAATGTGGAGTCATTTGAGCAAGAGGTTCCTGAAATACAGCCCCCCAAAATGAACAGCTTTTCTAAAGGTTGGCATATTCTTGCAATGTTTTGTTTCCCCCGCCCCCACACACAAACCTAGAGATCAAACCAAGGATCTGATCTCAGTACAAGGGTCTCAATGACTTGAGGGTTATCCTCAGAGAGTGCATGGCACCCACTAGCCCTTTGGGTGAGCAAAATTTAGAAAATTATTAGCAAGAGCTTAGTTTTCCAGTTTGGTGCTTGACCTTTACTTGAGAACCTAGCAGATCACACTGAGTGCATGTAGAGAGGTGTAGCTAAGAGGATCTGTAGGTGGAACGCTTTATGGGACAGAGGTAGGTAACTCAAGAGGCTAAGCCCTTGATCCTGAGCCCTCCTCATTCAGGGATAGTTTGAGTTCCCTTGGGGCAGAAATCTGCAAAAGATCAGAAAGCATATTGCTAAAATGTGTCTCTGTATGGCGTGGGAATTTTTTTAAAAATAAGACAGGGAAATGCTGGCAGGGGAAGGGGATTTTATGGGGTGGAGGAGTGGGGAGTAGTAGGGGGTTGGGGCTGCATTGAGGGAAAAGGGTATGACATTCTGGGCTGTAAGCCAGACCAATGAGAGGCTGTGCCACCACTTGCCCTTATAGCTGGCAACCTGGGCTCCTCATAAACATCCAAACAGCATGCAGGTCATACCCTGAGTATCTGTGTATAGCACAGCTCTGGTCCAGCAGGTGTAACCCCAGCAGCCTATCAGCAAACACCAGCCACACTCTGGCTTCCAGCAGCCTTGCAGGATGACCCCAACACACTCCCAGTCCCGGATTTTCCCCCAGAAATGTGTGCGTTTCACTGTCCAACCCTCTCCTAGACAGTCCAGAGGTATTAGGTCCATTGCCCCATGAGGCAATCAATATTCAACAGTCTGCTATGTTAAATGGAGTTACCCAAACAATCCACAACACTGGCTTAGATTTAATTAAAGAATAAACGGAGTTTTTTTAACTACAAAGAGAGAGATTTTAAGTGAGTACAAGTAATGAGGCATTAAAGTCAGAAATGGTTACAAGACAAATACAGATAAAACACTGTCTAATCTTAAAAAACTAGCTTTGGTTCAAGGTGACATTCTTACCATGTTTTCAGTACCTTACTGACCAAACTCTCGAGCCAGGATCTGCTCCTGAAGTCTACAGGCTGTTTCTTTTGTCTTGTTAGATAGAAAAAGAGGGATGGATAGGTAGAAAGAGATTGGGGAGTTTTTACCCTTATTTTTATAGTTCAGTCATCCTTTGAAAAACATTTTCCTCAGTGTAACCCTGTAGTTAAAGTGCTTTCCAGCTGAGAGTAAGAAGACATAGTCTGGTGGATGTAGGAGGATTCATGATGTTTCTTTTCACCTGCGTATGCTGAAATGCAGATTCTTTTTGTCTTCTTTCTTCCCCCTCTTGCTGTCTGAGAACTCTGTTTACAGCTTATTCATAAATTGAGATAAACATACATGCCCTTGTTTAAGACAGGCCTGCTTGACCAATTCTACCTAATTGGGGCTATATGAGTTTGAACATGTGCCTTTAACATCATCGGGGGGATTTCCTAACTTTACACATATTACTACTACATTTCACCATGATAGTGAGTTATTAGTTTTCAAATGATACTTCACATGGCATATTTTATTCAAAGATTATTACAATAGCGGGTAGGGTGTGAATACAGGGAGGCATCGGTCACAGGGGAATAAATGCATATGGGTGGTAGGGGAGGTGAGAGGGGTTGTGGGGCTCAGGTGATGGGGAAGGACCTTGGGAAGGGGACATAAGAGTGAGTGGAGGGACTGTCAGCCTCACATTCTCCCTTTGTATGTGTATACCAGGTACTGGGGCCTCCCTGCCCATCTAAAGGGGGGCTGACCTTTTCCCTTACGTGAGACAGGTTTGGTGTGGGAGAGGGGGGAATTTTTCTGGGTTTGGGTCTGAGTCCCACTCCTTCCCTCCCTCATTTGGTTTGGGATATAGAGTCCCTGCCCCCAGGGGCACATGAGCCCCTCTCCCTTCCTCCCATGTGTGTTTCAGGATCTAGGGGTTGCTACCCATCTTTGGGGGTCTGACCCCCTCTACTGCCCCCCATGTGAACCAGGTTCTGGAGGAGGCTTACCTTGCCTTTCTGGGGGCATCTGAGCCCCTCACCATACACCCTCATGTGAGCCAGGATCTGGGAAGCCCAGCCCCAGGTTGGGAGCTTAGAATAGGCATGCTTGGAAAATGTACCCAAAATAATCAGGTGAGAAAAGGAGTGAGGAGTTGAGAATGGGTATGCTTGACACATATCAGAACCTCCCCAGCACTGGACAGGGGGGATGACAACCCCCCGTGATATGAATGGAGCAGTTCACCCTTCTCAGAGTTATTGTTTCAGGCTGTATTCGTCTCCATTGTGCATTCTCTCTCAGATGAGAACATCTCATTGAGATGAATGGGCCACATTACACCTCTGTGAGCTGATGTTGCTGATGGATGCGTACAGCCCCGCTCCTCCATTTCCTCTCTAATTTTGTACAGTCTTGTAGTGCAGTGCTAGCTCTGATTTAGCTGAGGTTAGGAAGCCCTTTCTGTTAAAGGATGACTCTTCTAAGTGCTCTAAAATCCACATGTTTAAACCTATTGTTGTGAAATTTGTTATGCTTCAGGAGCGTGTAGGGTAGGGTGAGGTCCTTTGAGCAAGGAGGTCCCAAGGTACAGCCTCAGGGTAGTGGGGAATCAGCATTTTCATTACGTTCACTGATTTTTGCGACTTTGAAGTTTGAAATCCACTCCAGGCAGAACTGAGAAGGAGCTGTAAACATTTTGGGAAAAATCTGCCTCTGTCAAGGTTATTTTATATTTTATTTTATATTGGAGAAATGTAATCTGAGGACAGCCGATAAATAAGGTGCTCAAACTGTTTTTGAAAAGAAAATAAATGAGATAGGTGAATGCTCACTGGGAAGGGATGCTTAGGGGTGCAAGAGGAGGTGGGAATGAGGGAGAGGGGTTTGTGTCTGTAGTGAGGGATGGGGTATTATAGGATTGGGGAAAAGGAAGAGGGCTTGGGGCTCAAGTAAAGAGGGTGGGGAATTAGGAGGAGTGGGAGGGTCTCAAGATAGCAGATGAAGTTATGGATTCTCCCCCTCAGTGTATGTGCTGGGATCTGGGGGAGTCTACCCCACAGCAGGGATCTGAGCCCCCAAGCTGTCTGCTGTGTGTGCTGGAATCTGGGAGATCCTGCTCCTCTTGGGGGGGGGGGGGGGGAGTTGAGGCCCTCTCCTTCCCCATCCATGTAAGCTGGGTTCTGCGGGGGTAGGAGCTGTGCTTTTTCACTTTAATGGACAGGCGTTACCTGCACTTTCCCTACATTAAAACAATGAGCTTATTCCCCCAAAGAATACCACAATTGTGAAATTTAACGAGCACTCATAACCTTTTGCAACCCTTTACACTTGCACTCAGGATACCACTTTAACCTATGCATTCCCCTGGCTACCATTAAATCCACAGACCGCTCTCCTATCCCACCTCATTACTGACCATATCAATAGCAAAAAGACCACAGTTCCTGTGCTACTGACCCAACCTACACAATTCTGTAGTGAAAGGGTGCAGTCTGGAACCTCAAAGTACATATTCATCTCTTTCCTTTGATCACTCTTGGGGGGGACGCAGACCCAAATCTACTCATTTCACAATCACAGCTCAGTGACACTCCTCAGATTAATCCCCTGATCTCCTCAGATCACAAACCTCTAACAACTTACTGGCTCCACCATTCAGTACAACTACACCTAAAACACTGAAAACAACCTGAGTGCGTGCAGATAATTCTCAGCGGCTCAAGCCAGCTCCAGGAGGGCAGAGTTAAGATTGCATGGCCTTCCTGGTTTTTAGAAATTATCTCAGCTGTTCCAAATGATTGTGGTGAGCAGCCCAGGAACTACCATAAAGTGCTATGTAGCTACAGTTTTGTTACAATAATGGAACGTAGTAAAGCAAACAAACCTCCCATGGCAGATTTTAGTCATGTCAGTTAACACTTTACTGGAGGGCACTCAGCTCCTACGGTGATTATGGCAGTATAAGAGCCTATAACGAGTAGAAATAATAACACCTAGCTCTTATATAGTGACAGGTTTCAGAGTGGTAGCTGTGTTAGTCTGTATCAGCAAAAAGAACGAGGAGTACTTGTGGCACCTTAGAGACCAACAATTACAGCCCTAAAAGTCACAATTCTCCAGCAAAAAAACTTCAAAAACAGACTCCAACGAGAAACTGCAGAATTGGAATTAATTTGCAAACTGGACACCATTAAATTAGGCTGGAATAAAGACTGGGAGTGGATGGGTCATTACACAAACTAAAAACTATTTCCCCAGGCTAATTTTTGCCCTGCTGTTACTCACACCTTCTTGTCAACTGTTTGAAATCGGCCATCCTGATTATCACTACAAATTTTTTTTTCTCCTGCTGATTATAGCCCACTTTAATTGATTAGTCTCGTTAGAGTTGGTATGGCAACCCCCATTTTTTTCATGTTCTCTGAGTGTGTATGTATATCTTCCTATTGTATTTTCCACTGCATGTTTAGCCCATGAAAGCTTATGTCCAAATAAATTTGTTAGTCTCTAAGGTGCCACAAGTACTCCTTGTTCTTTTAGCTCTTATATAGTGATTTTATCGCTAAATCTCAAAGTGATTTATAAAGGAGATAAGTGTCATGATCCCCATTTTACAGTTGGGGAAACTAAGTGACAGAAAGGTGAAATGACTTGCCCAAGGCCACCCAGAGGCAGAGCTGGGACTAGAACTCTGGCCTCAAGGCTCTCACCACTAGAGGAATGGCCTCCCCTAGCATCCTTTTCCTTTAAAATGTTGTGTTGTGGCTAGAGCAGAGGCCTGGGAGACGGCACTCCTGTGTTCTACTTCCAGCTTTTCCATTGGCTCCCTGTATAGCCTTGGGAAGTGACTTTACCTTTCTATAGGTTTTTCCATCAGTAAAATGTGTCTCTGACAAAATGACGCTTGCTTACCTGACAAAAGAACTGAAAGGCTTTGTGAATGGATGAACATGTATACCTCATTTTGAGCTCACTGGTTAAACAGCATTATGTAAGTGCAAAATCTATGACTGTGTGATTATTAGAGGCTAATAGATGACCACAACTTTTATCTGCTCTCATCCTACTTTCCCTGTTGCTCTTGATTACTGCTGCCTACTATCCTTCTGCCTGCTGAAAGGGTGAGATGAGTAACTGCTTCCAAACCCACTGAGACTCCTGGCATGGGATGGAGGGCAGGGGAAGGTGCCAGGGTGGAAGGAGAGAGGTGCATCGTAAAATTGGATTATTTTCTGCTTTCATGAAGTGTCAAGGCCACCTAAGATGCACCGTAATGTAACTTCTTTATTTTTCACTGAACAAATTTAGTACTGCTACAATATATCCCCATCTAACCCTGATATACAGAGCAGTGAAATGCAAACATTGAGCATAATATCCTCTGTGCAGTCATAAACCAGTGTGTGAGGGGGGAGGGAGAGGGGCAGTAAGCATACGGAAAACATAATACTGAAGAATTCACTGGGGCTATTCAGTTTCATGTAACCCATCCTCAGCTATGGATAAAAAATAAAGCTGAGGTCAGATATGATACAGCATAAAATATTCATGTTACTTATTGGTGCTGAAGGCTACTGTTGATTTACTTTGGATTTGTGGTAAAGCGTAACCATGCTACAGTACTCAACCCAAATAACCCTAGCAGGTTGCTGCATTTGGCTTCCATTCTTATGGAATAATAAATGGAATGCCTTTATTATCGTGGTTCTTATTTTAAAGAAGACGAGCTAAGCCCCGGCAGAAGAGGCTGTTGTATCTTCAGAAGCTTTCCCTCTCCACTTTGGTGCTATGGCAGAAAGGAATGTCCCATTCAAGTCAATGGGAATTTGTTAATGAGTAAAGCAGGGTTCGACCCTCCATGTGTACTTTATTTATCAGTAGCCAATGGATTTTTCTGTATGCTAGAACATGCTTCTGTCCTTTTAGGCAGACAAATGGATTTACTGAACCAATGGACATACAAGACTCATTCCTTTTTGTCAGGACCCAATTCCTTTGTCCCTACACTCTGGAGAGGGAAAGTTTAGAAAATATCGCCTCCTGGCCAGTATCTGTGATTTCTGTTCTTCATTAAAGTAAAATGGCATATACAGTGAAGTTTTAACCTACCCTGCAAGACACTGCATGATATCCAGCGAGGACAGCAAAGGTGTTGTGCTTTAGCAAAAGTGCCAGTTTAGGGTAAACATGGGTGAAAGTAAGGTGAAGAACTGGAGCCAGATTGTGCTCTGAATCTCCTCACTCTGTGCTTTGGAGTTAGCGGGTTTCCTCTGGATTTACACAGGGTAGTTTCAAGCAGATGTTTTGCCTAGATGCAGAGTGTTTCAAGACCCTTGTCAGCCCACTGCCTTACTCATAGAACAGAGTAAAATGGGGAGGAGTGTGGACATGTAACGGTCAAATCTGAAGAGACATGGACTTAAATAGGATCTTTAACATACAACAACACTCCAAACCTTGGAGTGTGTGTACAGCACCTAGCACAACAGCTATGATAGTGATCAGAGCCTTTGGGAGATGCTGCAGTACAAACAATAGTAGTGATAACTGGTTTCTTATGCACATCCAATGATTTAGTTTTGCCAGCTAATATTCAATAAAATACCAATCTGTTTCTCAAATTGGCATTTGACTCTGCCTGTGTTTCTTCCTGTGTAGGGGCCATATAAAGAACACTCATTTCATTGTGCTATATTTCAGGGCAGAATTTAGAGATGCTTTTACCAAATTTGTCTTATAAAAAGTTAAGTTACGTGATCTGATCACTCCAGGGGCCTACAGATCTGTAAGTAAATCTGTGTAAGAATCCAGGAACTACAACTCAGGTCTTCTGAGCCTGATAAAGCTGATATTCCTACAGAGTCACAGCTAAGGAGCAGTGCAGAGATTAGGCGCAGCAGGAAGGACTGCCCAAAAGACCCAGAGTCGCAATACACTCATTGGCCAAGCACCCTCTTTAACCCTCAAGTCAAGGAAGTTGTCGGGCAACCACACAAACTTTGGGCCTGCTGTAACTCCAGACCTCACCTCATCTCCTGATCTCCGGCGTCCAATCCCAGCCTGACTCTTGTCTCCTGATTCCAGCCTGGTATTACCTCTGATCGCCAGTCTCCAATCCTGGCCTGGCTTTGACCCCAACTCTTGCTTTTTGAACCTGGCTCTAGCAATTCCTCCAATCCCTGCTCACTGACTACCATCCCTGATGTACCGACTAGGCAAGGCTATCTATACCCTAATCCCTTATAGTTTGCAAGAGCCACTTCCAATCTGCAGGAGCCCCTTAACAGGAATATGGAAGGGGTGGGTCTACCATCACCCACTAGATCCATGGGGTACCAGATTTGCAGGAGCAGGTTGTACAACTCCAAACCAAGAATTATTTGCAGTGGTCCCAAGTGGCACAGCTCGTAACAGAAAATCAGACACTCTGTAAGCAGGTAGCACAGACCCAGGGAAAGAATTCTGATCTCCAAACTTGGGTTGGACCACTGCCCTCTGAACAGGACCCTGAGCACCGCTACCCTTGAACATTTTGATGGGAACCGCCAGAAGTAATGCCATCTGATTTTCCTGCTCTGCCCTCAAGTGCATCCCACCAACCACAGCCCAAGGTGAGACTAGTGATCAGTTTGTTTGCTAGAGAAGTGCTGGTTTGGGACCACCCTCTGCTGCTGGAGCAGGATGGCCGGGTGTTAACAGACTGGAATGCCTTCTTTTGAGCATAAGTCCTGGAACTAGGGGCGTTGCACCCCCCAGGCTTGAAGTGGTTTCCATCATATACAGGGTTAACAGTTTGGTCCAATGTCTCTCAGCATGCCCACTATATAAATGGTTCCAGCACCCTTGCCTGTGAGCATTTTCCACATTTTAATGACCTTCATTGCGCTCACTCAGCAGAAGCTTCCCTGAAAAGACTCCAGCAAGGGCAAAGGCCAGCTGCCTTGTATGTTCCAGACCATATCACCTCAGACCTAGGCCCACAGTTTGTCTCACACTTTTGGCATGAAGCACTCTGACTAATGGATGTTTGCACTTTTACTTCCTTTGTGTATCATCCCCAGACAGGTGGGCAGATGAAGAAGGCCAACCAAGTATTAGAGTGATACCTAAGGTGCTTTGTCAACTACCATCAAGACAACTGGTTCTCCCTCCTTCCTTATGCTTAGTTCTCATACCACAATGCCAACTATGCCTCCATGGAGCAGAGTCCCTTCTTTTCCAATTATGGGTTCCACCCTTCCTCCCACCTGGCCTTGCCAGCAGCCTCTCCAAACCTAACAGCTGCTACTGGATCCAACAAATTCCCCATATCTATGAGGAGATTAAAGATAATCTCAAAGATGTGACAAGGAACTACAAGCATTACTCAGACCATCAATGCCAGGAAGGCCCAGCTGTCATGGTGGATCAAAAGGTCTGGCTTGCAGCAAGACACCGCTGTATGCACAGGCTGTCCTGCAAGCTAGACCGCCAGGTCCTCGTATCCTTCCGGATTTGTCAGCAAAACCCCCATCACCTTCAAATTGCACCTCCCTTGATTTCTTAAGGTACATCCTGTTTTTCATGTATCCCTTCTGAAGACTTACACAGAGGAACCCTTTCCACAGTATTCTTGCTGGCAAGTTAAAGAAGTATGGGCTGGATGAGTGGACTATAAGGTGGATAGAAAGCTGGCTAGTTCGTTGGGCTCAACGGGTAGTGATCAATGGCTCCATGTCTAGTTGGCAGCCGGTATCAAGTGGAGTGCCCCCAAGGGTCGATCCTGGGGCCGGTTTTGTTCAATATCTTCATTAATGATCTAGAGGATGGCATGGATTGCACCCTCAGCGAGTTTGCAGATGTCCCTAAACTGTGAGGAGTGGTAGATATGCTGGAGGGTAGGGATAGGATACAGAGGGACCTAGACAAATTAGACGATTGGGCCAAAAGTTATCTGATGAAGTTCAACAAGGACAAGTGCAGAGTCCTACACTTAGGACGGATGAATTCCATGCACTGCTACAGACTAGGGACCGAGTGGCTAGGCAGCAGTTCTGCAGAAAAGGACCTAGGGGTTACAGTGGACAAGAAGTGGGATATGAGTCAACAGTGTGCCCGTGTTGCCAAGAAGGCTAACGGCATTTTAGGCTGTATAAGTAGGACTATTCAGCATTGGTGAAGCCTCATCTGGAGTACTGTGTCCAGTTTTGGGCCCCACACTACAAGAAGAATGTGGAAAAATTGGAAAGAGTCCAGCGGAGGGCAACAAAAATGATTAGGGGCTGAAGCACATGACTTATGAAGAGAGGGTGAGGGAACTGGGATTATTTAGTCTGCAGAAGAGAAGAATGAGGGGGGATTTGATAGCTGCTTTCAACTACCTGAAAGGGGGTTCTAAAAAAAGCCGCGATCGGCGGCAGCAGTTCAGCGGCAGGTCCTTCACTCCTAGAGGGAGTGAGGGACCTGCCGCCCCCGAATTGCCACAGGTGCCACCCCTCTCCCCTGGCTGCCCAAGCACCTGCTTGTTAAGCTGGTGCCTGGAGCCGGTCCTGCTCAGGGTTCTACAACATCCTGCCCCAGGCAAGGAGCTGTGAAGGTTTGTCCTCCAGGGCCCTACCACCATTCCATCACCCTTGAAGAATCACAATTAGCATTTACAGGCTTGGTGGCCTGCAAAGTTTCCTCGGGCAGCAGTTGTGAACGGTGGAACTATGCTGAACCAAAGTGCTAAAAGCATTACCTGATAGTAATTCAGTTATAATCGGCATTACTGGGCAGGAATTCTCACTTGTCAAGATTTGTATTATCTCCTTTCCCCTCTGCTACATCAGTGTTCCCAGCCTTATTTACTTGTTTGTCAGCTTCGTGCACAATCATCTCTGTACCTTCTTCCACATGGCCCCCTGTGCTTGGTGTCACCTCCCTGATCTCATCCACATGACTTTTACCCTGTCCATCTTAAAGTCCCTCTTAAAGACCCATTTCTATCATGCTGCTTACCGTGAAGCAAGGAGACCTATATAAATTGCCCATGGCTGTTCCCCTTAACCTGATATCTGCCAGCTTGTCTGTCTGCTTAGACTGTGAGCTCTGAGCTATCCATCTTGAATGTTTGGAAAGCACTGAGCTTTGTACCCTGCTGTAAATAAACAAACAATGGGTCCAAAGCTGCAAAGCATTGCCATCCTTAATGTCTATTGAAGTTAGTGCCCATTGAAGTAAGTGGGAGCCCATTGAAGTAAGGAAGGGTGCTCAGCACAGAATTGGGCTTAAAATGAAGGTAGTAATAATTGGTTAAACTAACATCGTAATTATGACGGTCACCGCTTGTTCAAATTCAGCTCAGTTTGGTGGAAAAGTGTTTTCTAATTTATATAGTTGATTATGTCACCCTCATCACTGTAGCATCTGAGCACCCTTCCAGCAGTTGAAGCAACATCGCGGACATCTGTCGCATGTGGTTTGTTTTCTCTCTTATCCTCTCCCCATGAGAAGAATCATGTTTGTAGTGGAGAGTGTTCTGGAAGGGTCTCTTGTTGCTGTTGTGTGTTTTTTGGTTTTGTTTTAATATGTACCCGCAGCTCTGCGTTTGTTAGAGAAGGCAGATCAAAGAAATGCATCTTGCACTTGGAGAGAAAGGTGGTGAGATTTGAGACGGTCCTTAATTCTTGTGGAATTTTATTCCACAGTCTGGGAGAAGCCCCTAAGAATGTTCTATATCCTGAAGGTCCCAGAGCCTGGGCTCCAGCTGCAGCCTGAAAGTCTACACTACAATTAAACATCCTTGTATCCCGAGCCCTGCAAGCCCAGATGACTCGTGCCGGCTGCGGGTGTTTAATTGCCGCCTAGACAAACCCTATGTGGCTTGAAATAAGGGCGGAGGCCTTGAACTTGACTCAATAACAATAGAAAGCCACTGTAGAGAGTGGAGGATATGCGGCATGCTATAATTTTTTTATTTTTGGTGTGTTCTGAATCTAAGTATTTTCCAGACACTAAAGATGGATGGTTCCTGCTTCACGCTAGAGGTTGAAAGGGACCGTACATAAGCATTTTCTGTCCTGTAGTCTAGTCCAGGTGCAACATGTTAGTTATGACAGCAGTCAATCCTCTGACTGAACAGTTTGACCTTCAGCATGTCAGAACTGGTCTGTCATATTGAGAATACATTTATATCATTACTTAGGAATAAACCCACTGGTCATGTCACATTAGACAGCTGTTGAGATTTCTAAAAGCTTCAACTCCAAAATATGGAGCTGGATTCATAAGCCTTGATGAACAGGATTTGCTGATACAGATGTGTTAGTTTTACACAAATCACATTGACCTTTGTTACATTTGCTGGGCTCACTATCACTGTCTCACAATGAAGAATCCGTTTGGGTAGTAGGTTGCCCAAGCTTTGAGCCCTTGATTCAACAGGGTTTTGTTTGTGCCCCCATGGAAATGCTGTAGGTCTCCTGTGCAGCAGAATACAGTTATGAGGGTCTAGGAGCAACTGCTCATCCTCAGAGGACAAGACATGCCACGTTATACACCATCTCTTTACCCAGAGCATGATATCACTCTGTTTCCATAACAGAGCATTAGGGATTTCCTTCAGCATTGCTCAAGGAATCTCTCAGGCATCCTAATGGCAGACAATTGTGAGCCATTCAACTCAAGCAGAGGTCAAGATGTCGGTGATCTAGAAAAAAGCTTTCATGCCAAAGGAATTTTAATTTCTCCAAAGGTCTATTCCAAGTGATTGAGAAACTAAATAGTTTGAATATGGGGAAGAATAAATATATGCATTATTAATTATTTCTTTTGTAATAGCACTGAGAGATCCCACTCCATTGTGCTGGTCACTGTACAAACACTTATAAAAACAAGGTCCCTGCTCCAAACAGCTGAGTTTTGAAATTAATAAACTATATTGTTTATGACCAGTGTACTACCAATGCATGGCATGTGGATGACAAAAGCTCTATTTTTTTTGTTTTTAATTCGGGATTTTGAAATATGGCTCGTTCTAGCTCCTACAGAAGTGAAAGGCCTTTTACTTTTTCTTGCTGACTTCCTGTTTTGAGAAGCAGATGAAATAGTTTAATTGGTGATTGGCAGGAAGCCTACTCCATTTACTGGCTGCAAGCCACTAGCACCTTGGCAAGAAGTGCTGAAAGGAAGATGAAGAGATTTGTACCCTCTGATTTCTGTCTGAGCAGGGACAAAGCAGTATGTGCGTTTGTCAGTGGATTAAAAAAAAAATAAGGGTAGTATTTCCTGTTTCCCCACAGGTGTATTGTCACTGAAAATTAACAGTTCAGCTGGTGTGAATGACAGATAGCTATGCTCACACTGATTCAAACCCAGGTGGAACTCTTAATAAATATTAAAAGCTACATCACTTTGCACATTCAGTGGGTTTTTTTCTCCATTTAGAGACATTGCTAAGACATGTTAAGCCCAAAATTTAGGTTGTTTCAAAGAATATATATAAATTTACTGTGAATTAGAGATGGAATGAGGTCAAACCCCACAGACCTGAACAAACTTCAGGGGAGTTGACATCTGAATCAGAACTTCATGTAATGCATCTATTTCTACTGGGCAAGAACGAACAAAGCCCTGGATCTGAGCAACCTCTGACTTTTTTTTAAGGTCGATGAAATTTAAACCTGGTTATGGACTTTGGACCTCTGAGAAATCTATTATATAAACAACCACAGTCAGGATTGCATTTAAATCGTTAAATCAAAACTGTTTTTGTGTTCCTGTGTTTTATTTTGAATATCTCCCCAGAGTGTTGGCAACTCAGATACAACAGCTTTATGCTAGTGCAGGGGTTCTCAGGACAATTTTTTTGGTGGCCTTAGAGTGCGCCCACCAACTCTTGCTGTTGGCCGCACTGACACTTTCTCCTAAAATACTTAATTTGTTTTAGGAAAAACAAATACGCACAGATACACGTCCCAATCATTGTAATTTATTTATCGCTAGCTAGTAAGTCCATTGTGAAAAGTTATATTAACAAACATACAAGTATCACTTTTCACAGCAGATTTACTCAGCCCTGCCAATCCTGGGGACAAATTAAGCCCTGGATGGCAGGCCAGGGGAGGCAGTGGGGGGGCTAGAGCCTGAAGCCCCGCCTCCAGAGCCTGGGGCCTACTGCCACGCAGTCAGAGCCTGCCACCCCAGAGAAGGTGAGGAACTCACCGGCTGCCTGCTCCTCCAGCGTTGTGACCCAGCTGTCTCCAGAGGGGCATGGCCCAACCCCTGCTGGCAGCCCCAGCAACCAACACCAAGGCAGGACATCCAGGAGCAATAGGGAGGGGGAGTGGCTGCTACTTTGCTCCCCCTCCAGCCCAGGAGACTGTGGCAGCAAGAAAAGCCCCTGGTGGCCACATGCGGCCACCTTGGCTGCATTTGAGAAACACTGTGCTAGTGCATTGAATCAGAAAGCAAAACTCACTAAGGCAAAGTGAAACTGACCATAAAGACATCGGACTCTCACAGAACATTTTCCTGCAGTATTAGTATCTAGATGGGAAAATAGAATCAATCTTCACTGATCACGCTGAGTAAAGTTCAAGAAGTAAATCATCAATGTAAAGGATGGCAAGGAAATTAGATTTTTTAATTCTTTATTTTGATAATGTGAGCTGAGCTTAATGTCAGTAACTGGTTTGGGGAAAGCCATTTTGGAAATAATAGGCTAGATTGTTTCCCATGGCAGGTGGGACAAGTCAGGAGGTTGGTTCTGGCTCCCTGAGTAGTACCGGCTGTGACTCAACCTGATTGCTGCCAGTCAGCTTTAAATTGCATGACTGGTTTAGACTCCTTAATGGGACTAAGCCAGTGGAGGATTGTTGTGCTGAAGTGGAACTTTGCGTTGTCCCTGTGCTGGAAAGGGATGAGGATGTGCCAGCAGGATGTCTTTCTGCTGAGCAGTTGCACTTGGGTTATGGCCAACATTGTGCCACTTGAGTGTGTCACAAAGGGACCATTAACCAGTCTGTGAATCTGGCCTCAAACCTGGACAGTCCCTTCGAGACCTATTTGTTTAGGTCATATATAGGTCATATAAGACTTTGTGATGGCTGAAAAATCTCTAGTACATACACTTTCTGCATGACTAGGTTTTAAAAATAACACTTCAGGCAAATTTGAAAATGGGAACTGGGGGCAGAGCAGTAAACCCACCGTAATTGTTGAGCATTGACTACAGATGACTTAATGGATCACAATAAAACTTTCTTTGCAGGGAATATTTCTGTGAGAATTGTCTGAATTCTTCAGATTGGGGTAGGGGGGCTAACACTTTTTTCATCATTATGCATTTTTAAAAAACTATCATTTTGTTATGATCTCTGTCGGTTCCCTTTCACCCTCGTCTCTTACAAAGCTACGCAATTGACTGTTCTCTTCATGTCACACACTCTTGGTGCCAGGCCTCTTCCTATGCAGCCCCCTATGCTAGTAACCACACGTTTCCCCTCTTCTTCTCCATGTCCGTCCTTAATCAGTATATTTAGCTTTTATAATGCTGTTTCTATCCTGTGCCGCCTGAGAACTTTTCACCTTGGCTCTCTCCATAAACTAACCTTAAATAAAACAGATTTCCCCATTTGTTTTGCATTGACAGTTTTTAACCTAGATCCTGCAAGTGTTTATACAGGTGTTTAACCTCACACCTGTGAGTAGTCACAATTTGATTGGAGTCTGAGGGTATGTCTTCACTACCCGCCGGATCGGCGGGCAGCGATCAATCCAGCGGGGATCGATTTATCGCGTCTAGTCTAAATGCGATAAATCGACCCCCGAGCACTCTCCTGTCGACTCCTGTACTCCAGCGCTGCGAGAGGCGTAGGCAGAGTCAACGGGGGAGCGGCAGCAGTCGGTTCGCCACGGTGAAGACACCATAGTAAGTCGATCTAAGTATGACGACTTCAGCTATGTTATTCATCCCCCCCACCCCCCCCCCCCACACACACAGTGTAGACCAGGGCTCAGATAATAACTTCTCCAGAGAAAGGACCTGGGGTACAATTTCCTAAAGTACCTAAGTGACTTAGGAGCCTAAGCCTCACTGAAAGTTATGGTAATATAGGCTTCTAATTCGCTTAGGTACTTAGAAAATGTCCCCTCCGGTCTTTACAGGGTAGTTGTCTGTAAAGCATCTGGCATGTTGTTTCCACTTTATAAAAAACAATAACAGATATTATTGAGACTAATTCTAATAGAAATATACTATGATATACAGGAAAATGTTTTCAATACAACCCCAGGCATGTAGAGTAGTACTTTAGCTAGTTGAACATTGCTAAGAAAATGCAAAATCTTTTTATAATATTTTACATTAAATATAACTGTAGAGATGTCATGTGGGCTTATGATATATAATATGCAAACCTTATGGCATTTTGACCCCTAAATCTCCAAGGTGAAATTCTACTGAAAGAATCTACTAAAAAAGATTTAGTGGCACTATAGCAGAGATGAAGTAATAGGCTCCTAATTCAGTAACAGACTGCTAAATGCAAATTGCAGAAATGACATCTCACTTTAACCTCAGATGCCTGGACTGAAAACAGTTTGATTCCTCTGAAGTGAATCCAAATGCTTTGTTTTTTTGGGATGAATCTGGTTGAAAACATTTAAGCTTCTTTTGCTCTCTTGGCAGAAAGCGATATTACTCACTCTGGGATGGCAAAACAAAGAGGCACTAGCTAAGGGAACATTAGAATAGCATAATAAAAGGAGGCTTTTTGGCAGGTGAATATTGAACATAAAGAGCATCTGTTTAAATATTTTTTTTAAATGGGGGAAAAAATTGAGTGTCTGAAAGTAATTGATGTCCATAGACTGATAGATCCAGGGTTTGTTTCCAAATGGTAACTTCCCACAGCAGTCTGTGTGAACTAGTTAAATGCCCACCCCATTCTCAGCAGAGTGCATAGACCTGAATTGGAGTCCAAAATTATCTCCTTCCGGGTTCTTTTTTATAAATTTAAAAAAAGGTATAAATTTATTATCTATAGCTGAAAACTAACACCACCACATGAACCTAAGCTTCCTTTCCACCTGTAAAGTTTCTGTCAGGATTTCTGCACCCCCCCAAAAGACATTCCCATCTATTTTATCTAAAAAGAAAGGATGGTCTTGGGGAAACCCAAGTTTTGTTCCCTGATCTGCTACAAACTGTCTGAGAGACCTGGGGTAAGTCATTTAAGATACATTTTTTCGAAAGCACCTAAATAACTTAGGAGCTTAAGTCCTGTTTTTAAAACAAACTTAGGTATGTAGGAGGCTAAGTCTCACTGAAAGTTAGGCTATGTCTACACTACAAAGTTAAGCTGACTTAAGTTACATTGATGTACAGCCACTGCTGTAATTAAGTTGCTCTTGCATGTTCACACTACGCTCCTTGTGTTGGCACAGCGCATCCACAATAGCGGCTCTTGCATCAATCCAGAGAGCAGTGCACTGTGGGTAGCTACTGGCTACAGGATGTCTTGGGAAGGATTTGCAATGCCTTATGGGGTCAGGTTCAGCATCACATGATGCAGGTTTCTCAGTCCCATTCCAGCTGCTTTTCAACTGCACTGGTAACCTGCGAGCTGGCCAGCTCTTGTCAGAAAGCATGAGTCCTGCACTGCTCTTCTGTACTGTGCTGTGTGTTCTGAAACAAGGCTATCAGAGGAGCTCAGTGGGAGGAGGAGGGGACCTGTTGGGCTGATGGAGGCCTTAAAGGAACATGTTAACACTGGGCCACAGTAATGTGTGTTGCTGTAGTGTGCTGTCTCACATAGTTTGTTTGCACTGTGCTATGAATCTTGTAACGTAACGATTGCTGTGTGTGCCTGACTATAACAATGCACATGCACCTATTACTATTGTCTTGAATTTTAGCAGCAGCCATCATGTGATAGAGAATAACAAAGATAAATTCAATTTCCATAAGTAGATTTTTATTCCAGACCCATGCAAACATACCTATGTAATACTGAGGTAAACTTCATACATACAGGGAAAAGTATCTTTAAAGGGGAGGGAACAGGGAATTCACAAGCACATATCCATAAGTATGTGTGGCTGTCATTGTGTTTACTCTGCCGGGGGTGGGGGATGGGAAGTGCCTTGGGTACTGCTGTGGCCCCGGAAGATGCATGGAATGGGGAGGGGGAGGGAGTGTAGGGAGGTCCTTGTGATTCTTTTCCCCTGCTTCCCTACAATAATTTCTCCCCACAGACCATTAGCTTCCTCTCCACTCAGACTCAGGAGATCCACCACCTCCTGTGTACTCCAGGCCGGAGCACGTTTGTTGCGTGAAGCTGGCATGTTCAGCTGGGCAGTAGCTATGTGAGCTCTCCATGACAATGAAATGAAAACCTGGGCTCCCCCTCTCACACTGTGCTTCTGTAGGGTTACCATATTTGAAGTGTCCAAAAAGAGGACACTCCACGGGGCCCCGGCCCCGCCCCAACTCCGCCCCCAACCCTACCCTGCCCCGCCCCTTCCCAGCCCCGCCCCAACTCCGCTGCTTCCTGCGAACATTTGATTCGCGGGAAGCCTGAAGCAGGCAGGCAGCAGGTAAACTGGGGCTGGGGTGGGAGGGTGCGAGGAGGCGTGGCCCAGTCTGGACCCCCAGCCGAGCGGCTCCCTCCGGTGGCCGGCCCAGGCCAAGAGGCTCTGGCCTCGGTGTCTCCCGCCCGGCTCGGGCCCTGGGGCGCCGGCCCCCGGCCAAGCACCACCAGCTCCGGCCGGGCCCTGGCCCCGCGCTGCTGGCCCCTGGTCCAGCGCCGCCGGCTCCACACCCCCGGCCCTGCACCGCCGGCCCCGGCCCCGGCCCCTGCCTGGCCCCAGTCCTTGGCCGAGCACCGCTGGCCCCAGCCCCCGGCCAAGCACCGCCGGCCCCAGCGGCTCCGGCCCCCAACCGAGCACCGCCGGCCCCTCCCTCCCTATTTTCCCGGACATGTCCGGCTTTTTGGGATTTCCTCCCGGACGGGGATTTGAGGCCCCAAAAGCCGGACATGTCCGGGAAAATCCGGACGTATGGAAACCCTAGCTTCTGTGACAAGCTGCAGACCGCTCCCGGTCCTGTGCTCACACAAACCTTTACACAGGCGGGGACACACCCAGCTGCAGTTACCTGAAGGCTTCTCCCCAGCTCCACAGCCTAGGACCCCAGAGCTGTACCATCTTGTCCCGGTTAAAAGCCTGACTGGTATAAATTTATTACCCAATCTGCCCCTCCCTCAAAGTGGAGAGGACCTTGCACCAGTTGTTGTTACTGAGCAGATGTCCTAAGCACTTCTATGAAAATACACTCTTTTAGGTAAAAAATATAAAACAAATTTATTAAGTACAGAAAGATAGATTTTAAGTGAATATAAGTAATAGCGTGCAGATCAAAGAAGATTACAATAAGAAATAAAACAAAAACGCAATGTAAGTTCTCTAAACTGGATAGGATTTGAATCAAGCAGTTTCTCACCCTGTTAGAAACAGTCCACCACGCTTCCATATTCAGGCAAGCTTTCTTCTTTCCCACCTGGGATCCCCTTCCCCCCTTCAATCTTTATTCCTTAGGTGTTTTCAGGTGCTGTGTTTTAGGGGGAGTGAGGCCAAGCGAGGATGTCACTTCCCCCTTTATATCTTCTTCCAACTTGCTAGAAACATCTTTTGCTGTGACCTGAGTCAACCAGTCTCCTTTGGGTATGTCCTATATCTGAGAGGTTTCCATTGTTCACAGTTTCTGGGGTAAACTTTGTGAGTGTTTGTATTCTCCTCAATGAGCCATCAAAATTGTTTGGCCTTTTTATTGTTGTACCTGAAAGGCCGCTTGTGGGTGTTTCCAGCCTCATAACATATTTCAGCAACACATATATAGCAACTTAATAACTTCACATACAATGATAGCACATACAATCCAACAGGATATTAATGTTCAGTAGATCAAGACTTTTAAATTGCCTCACAAGGCATATGTAATGCTGATAGACTCCGGTTGTCGGCAGTCAGGATCGAACAGGGGACCTCTGGGAGCTTAGTGCATGAGCCGCTATAGCATGAGCTAAAAGTCAACTGCCTGTTAGCTAATGCTGTAGAGCAGACTCATTTTTTCTCTCTCTCTAAGTGGTCTCGGTGCCACTAGATGGGACACAACACCACACCCCGAAGGTGTGTGGGTTACACAAACTTTGTACAAAACATATAATTATATCACCATGGTGAATATGAGGTGCAGAGTGTCACTTTGAGACACAGAGTATCACGATATTCTCACTGGAGTTGCATGGAGACGCCTGCCAGCAGGCTTTAGCAGCAGTTACCTTGATTCCTAATGCAGGATTTTAATATCACTGCGTCGAAAAACCTTATTTCCTATATATATGGCCTTGGAGTCTGCCACCATCTTACAGTCTGATTTCTGAGTTTAGAAGTCTAGGCTCCTATCTACCTGTAGTAGTATCTGTGGCTGCTGTTAGCCACCTCTACAACTGGCTTCTTTCTATGATAAGGGGATAGCCACTTAGTAGGCTCTCTGGAATTCCAAAGATTGCCTTTTCCCTAGCAGTGGAGTCATAGGTACCACTCAGCCCAACTGCTAAAAATAACAATCAAGCTCATGGAAAAATATGTTCAGGTAAAACCAGTGTGTCACTGGATACTGTAAAGCAGCGGGTGGGGTCTTCCTAGGATGGCGGACATTGTCTCAGCTAAGGAAGCATTTAAAAGTGGACCTCAGAAAACAACAGTTGGTTCATTTCATCTACTGCGGCCATATATGGGGAGAATGCTTTTCAATTCTATACTATGTAGGTTCTTGTACCACTCTCATTGTAGTATCTGGATGCCTTCCATAGTACATTAAATGGTGTGGCTGATATCTGTCATGTGTAGTTTTTTCTCTCTCTCATCCTATCCCCAGGGAGAGAATTGTGTGTGCAACCTATGTAGTATTTTTTGTTTCTTTTATGCACAAAATGCTATGTTTTTATGTTAAAGAGCACTAAATTGAAGAAGAGTACCTTGCATTTGGAGCGGCAGGAAGTGAGGTCCTTATGTGATGGTCCTTATGGGAGTTTGTTCCACAGTCTGGGACCATCCCCTGAGAAAACTACATAGATGTGGGATGTATTGTAGAGTTCCATTGTGCCATAGGAGAAAAGCTGTTGATCACAGCCCTTGCCATAGTGTTTTAGGTGATCTTTTAGATATGTTGGGTCCAGGCCATTGAATGCCTTGAAAATAAGGACCAAGACTGAGTTAATCCAGCCCTAGGAAATGCATTTTATGTGAGCCGCACAGATACAGCACAAGGGAGAAAAAGGATTGGTGAATCATAATGCTTTTAGGAGCTTCTGTACAAGCATTCTCCTCTTCCCTCTTAGTATCTCTGCAATTCTCATCAGCTGTTATTTTTCATTTTAGCTGAGCATAATTTTTAATGGTTTACATTTTTGCAGGCACAGTTTTGGGTCCAATTAATTGTGAAGGCAAATACTAGATTTAGACATCTGATTACTTGACTTTGCCCACAAATCAGGTAGCTAGATGGGTTACTGCTTGAAATTGGCACATACATTTGATTGCACATGCAAACATTGCGGCTGTTTTTATGATCACTTTCAAAATTTGGTCCTATAAGTCAGCCTGCTGTACAGCAAGCATCTGCAGCCTCGCTAGGCATGTGTTGGGCTAGTTGGCCATGGCATTCTATTGGCTTTGATCCTTCTATTTATTTATCTTCATGCTTAAGTTGTGGCTCCCTTGCCAACAATGCTGTTAAATTAGAGCTAAGTTTGCTTATGTGTTGTTCCACGCAACACCATCACAAAGCAAGGGGATCATGCTTAGGTAGAGCTGGGAGAAATTTTTTGACCAAAATATTTCACAGCAGTGTCTGTCAAACTGAAGAGTCAGTTATTTGCATAGCTCTATGTTCAAGTGAACATTCACATCCAGCAGAATGTTCATCTCCAAGTATTAACCCATTGTTGTCATGATACCCTCTCTAACATACTCACTTTCAATTCAGCAATTCTATTAAACTTCAAAGTACACTTCAAAAGATCTAAGAATCACACTGCAGTGGGCTACAGTAGCTTTGACCTTCCAATGATACATAATGAATAAGGTAGCAATCATTATAAAATTACAGTTTTATCTTATAAATTATTATTATTATTGTCCCAGTCATGGACTATGATCCCAGTTTCCTAAGTACAGTTCAAACACACAAAAATGATGGTTCCTGCCACAAAAGGACTTACAAACTAAGTATGAGACGAGACAATAGGTAGATATGGACAGAAAGGGAATACAAGGAAACTTATCTACATACCATACCTCCAGAGAAAGAATTTAAAGTTGTTTTTGAAAACAAGTCATTTTCCACAAACAATCAATCTTCTACTTTATGTTTACATTCTGATTTTCAAAAATTGGATTTTAGGCCGCACACATTCTTAAGGAAAGCCAGTCAATTAGTACTGAAAAGTATGCATATTCACCACTTCATGTATATAGTAATATGTTATAGAACACATTAACAAGAGAGCTAAAGCTGTGTATAACAGTGTGATTTTTCATGTGCGCATTCAGCATGCTATACTCCGTATAGAATGTGTGTTGGAGAGGGTGTCAGTCTGTTGGTGTAGATCAGGGGTTCTCAAAATGGGGGTCGGGAGCCCTCAGGGGGTTGCCAGGTTATTACATAGGGGGCTGCGAGCTGCCAGCTTTCACCCCAAACCCTGTTTTGCCTCCAGCATTTATAATGGTGTTAAATATATAAACAAGTGTTGTTAGTTCATAAAGGCTGTCGCAATTGGAGGCTTGCTATGTGAAAGGGGTCACCAGTACAAAAGTTTGAGAACCACTGGTGTAGATGCAAAGACTTGAGACTGAAGAACAGTGTTGGGTGTAAAAAGGTACCTTACCTTGTGATTTCCATGTGTTTTCGTGCTAATGCGTGGAAATATACTTAACCAATCTTAACTCTAGGAAATTCCACACACACTTTATTAATGTAGAGTGTTTATTTTGGTTTGGTTTTATCAATATGGCTGAGGACTTAGGGTTAGCCTAGCTGAGAAGCTGGAAAGATACTCCCTGATCCCCTGAATAGCATGGTGATGGGGGTGATACAAGGACCTGAATAGAATACGATAGAAAGAAAAGGGGCTAGCTGAGAAGTGAGGTTGCGGAGCTAGTTGAAGAATCGTATCTCCTCTGCTTTTCATTTGCACACCTGGTTTAGACAGCTTTACGGGCTGCTGCAGGGGCCTTTCCAAACATATTACTTGAAACATCAGGAACCTGTCAGAATGCAAGGCTTTGAATGTCATTGAGCAAAAGCTTGAGCATTGGTTCAATTTTTCCTCCCCTGGGGGTGTAGTTTCAAACAGAGCAGAGGTGAGTGTTTCACCAGCTTCCTTTGTTTCTCCTAGCCCTGTCCCCTAGCCAGCTCCGCTCCTGAGACATTCAGGGTACATTTGCACCACAAATTAAGGTATAATTGTAGCAGGGGTAGGCACATCTGCACTATTTTTAATCTAGTTAGCATGTTTAACAATAATAGTGAAGACATGATGGCATGGGTTTCAGTATGGACAAGCAACCCAAGTATGTACCCAGGGTTCCTGGGTGTGCCCATCTGCGCTACAATTACACCTTAACCTGCAGTGTAGATGTACCCTCACTTTCCAGCCTCTGCTGTTTTTCCCATCCATTGCCCTTTGTCACTGTCTGGTCAAGCTTTCTTTTTTGAAAACTATAAGTGTTTTAATTTTAGGTGTAATTGCATATGCATAAAATATCCTATTAAGATGCATTATGTTGAACAACTTAAAAGCTTGGTGAATCTTTCTAATTAGGTTGACAAAAGGGACTCAGAATAGCTCTATTGTAGAGGTTGAGGCATCTTCTCTGGTTAGCTTTCCATTATAAAAGTATTTTTAAATGTATATCATTAACTTCAATTTTCTCCCAGTAGGTTCTCCTAAATCAGAAATCTAAATTATATAGCTTTACCAGAAGCTTTTCATCAATGTTATTACCTCTACTGTGGTTTACTGCCTCCAATTTCCCAAGATGGGATTTGTAACAAGAAAGGAACCATTTAGATGATATTATTACAAATTAACCCGAGCACAAAATTACCTTTATTTAACCATATACTAAAATGCGTGTTCTGTTCTAACATTTCTGCTGCATACTGCCTCAGCAAACCGAAGTGCCACTCCAGCAAATGTTTTCATTCATTCACCCCAAGCTAGAATTTCACCGACGCATTTAGGGTCCTTCTCTTCCCCAACCGCTAAAATGCAGCAACTTTTTGCAAGGAACACACCGGTTATTTAATGGTGCACAGCAATACTTCACAACCCTTTAAGAGAGGAAGGAAAAAGGAATCCTGTAGCCCAGTGGTCGGCAACCTTTCAGAAGTGGTGTGCCGAGTCTTCATTTATTTACTTTAATTTAAGGTTACGCGTGCCACTAATACATTTTAACGTTTTTAGAAGGTCTCTTTCTATAACTAAACTATTATTGTATGTAAAGTAAATAAGGTTTTTAAAATGATTTAGAAGCTTCATTTAAAATGAAATTAAAATGCAGAGTCCCCCGGACCGGTGGCCAGGACACGGGCAGTGTGACTGCCACTGAAAATCAGCTCGTGTGCTGCCTTCAGCATGTGTGCCATAGGTTGCCTACCCCTGCTGTAGTCCTTTGAAACTGCAGAGATGAGAGGGTATTTTAGTTGGATAGAAAGAAATTGCCCTAAGGGGAATTAGGACCTTACCTTTAGTATCTGAGCCAAAAACAGCCACTGTGGATGGTGGGGAACCCCGTCATTGGTTCTGTGATGAACATAAATGACCAAAACCTCATTTTTACATCTCTTCTAAAAAGACAGCATCTCCAGCAATGCAGTGCCACCAAATGCTACTCTGTCACCCTGATTCAGCACAATCTCAATAGGAAAAGTTCCACTTACAGACATCACACCAATTCACGAATGACCATGAGTGATCCTTTAAGGTGCATGTACAAGTACTGTCCAATCCTGACCCAGCTTAGTGTGTGAGATTGATATAGTATTACAGCCTAGACAACTCTGGCTACAAGCCATGAATACTGAATACGTGATGGGTTATTACACAAAGTAAAACTATTTCCCCAGGCTAATTTTTCCCCCTACTGTTACTCACACCTTCTTGTCAACTTTTGGAAATGGGCCATCCTGATTATCACTACAAAAGTTTTTTTTTCTCCTTCTGATAATAGCCCACCTTAATTGATTACTCTTTTTATAGTTTTCAGAGTAGCAGCCGTGTTAGTCTGTATCTGCAAAAAGAACAGGAGTACTTGTGGCACCTTAGAGACTAACAGATTTATTAGAGCATAAGCTTTCGTGGACTACAGCCCACTTATGCATCCGAAGAAGTGGGCTGTAGTCCACGAAAGCTTATGCTCTAATAAATTTGTTAGTCTCTAAGGTGCCACAAGTACTCCTGTTCTTTTTATAGTTGGTATGGCAACACCCATTTTTTCATGTCCTCTGTGTATATATATCTTCCTACTGTATTTTCCACTGCATGCATCTGATGAAGTGGGTTTTAGCCTATGAAAGCTTATGCTCAAATAAATGTGTTAGTCTCTAAGGTGCCACAAGTATTCCTCGTTCTTTTTGCTGATGCAGACTAACACAGCTACCACTCTGAAACCTGAATCCATGCTGATACTTTTCCCCTCCTCTCTTTGCTGTTGACTCCCTGGCTCAGATAATGTGGAGAGTTTTTCTAATGAAGATGAAGTAGAATAAAAATATGGGAAAGGAAAGATTAAAAAAATAAATAAATAAAATAAGGGAGAGCTAATTGCAAAGAAGTTTATGGAAGGTTTTCTCTTCCAGACTCATTGCTGCTCTTTCTTTGGTGCTGCCTGAACCTAACAGAAGCATATAGCTCCTTTTCATTAACTTGGTTCCCCGCCCTTCGGCTATTGTGTGCATTGAAAGTGGGGAAAAAAAGGTCTTGCCTTGATGTTATGTAACCTTGCAGACATTAATTTGAAACAAACAAAGCACTTAAAGCAGCTCTCATTCAGGGGATTTTACTGAGTGTTACTTAATTGCTGAATATTTAATAGCTAATCATGCTCCAGACCCCAAGGTCTGTTCCCCAAATGATAAGCCTTTTTATTAAATGAACTTTAATTACTTAATAATTAGACCTTCTGTAGGGAAAGATGGGGATCCAACCAGGCTGCAGGGCAAATCAGACTTGTGTGCCATTTTCAGATTAGAATTTAAAAGCAGGTCTGGGTGTAATGCTCTGAGACAGTAGGGGAAAGGCAGCCAGCCCAGTGCGTGAAAAGCCATGGATGGCATGAACCTGAACTGTAAAGTGGTTTATTTTTATGGTTGTCTTAAAACTAGTATAGCTATGCAAGGGAATCAACGCCAGACTGTTAGACTAAACCAATTGAACCAGATGTCAATACTGTAATGAGGATTGTGTCTGGGGCTACTAATATTTAAAATACTTTAGGTGTGATGGGGAAAACACTGTGATAACATGCTGACCATGTGAGAAATGTTTTGACTGTCTCCGTATCTACTCATTAGTCCTCTTCCCCGAAACAAGCTTACAACATTCCAGGCTTCTGAACAGCTTCAAAAGAACTATCTTAAAAAAAAGAGATAATGTTGTGGAATTTCACCATAAAAACTATACAGGCTTGAGGCCTTTGCGAGACAATATATAGTCCTGGACCAGTAACAGCCCTGGGATCTGCTGTAGTAGGATCCTGGAGACCTATAAACAGGAGCATTGTACATAACCACTGGAAAAGGGAAGGTCCCTGCTTTCCAATGAAACAGTACATGCTTCTAGCCCTGCAAGAACCCAAGAGATCAGAATGTAAAACCATGATATTTATATATATACAGAAAGCCTATGGTAGGTTATTTTTAAACTTTTGTTGTTGTTGTTATGGCTCTCTCTGTGTTCTGAATGCTTGGGCTGAGAATGAAGGTACCTGATCTTACAGATGGAGAAAAATGCAAAGTCCCAATCATGTTTTTAAACTCTCTAAAACATGTCTTTTCTGTAACAGACATATATAGAATGTATGGTTGTGTCGAGTGGTGGTGCTTTGGACTGAGTGCATAACTTGTGACTTTGCCTCGCATATGTAACATGGCCATCCAATCACTGACTGATAAAATCCTTATACCACACTGCACCAATCTGTAGTCGTGTACAGGGTAGAATTTCAAAAACACCAATGTAGCTTAGGAGCATAAGACCCTTTGGGGGTCACAAAGTCTTGTGTTTTTTAAATCACTTAGGCACTCTTGAAAATCCCAACTGTAGTGTTTTTCTCCATCTTTCCCATGTGTTGTAACAATATGTGTGTTATATACAGTAGACCCAAATTCACCACTGAAATAGGCATATCTCTCTCAGCCACCACCACCACTGTCCCCAGTACACCCTTGTTTAAAAGGGCTTTTTCCACAGCAAGAGTGGAAAGTCTGCAGTCACTTGCACTGCTTTGCATATGGGCTTGGAAGGAAGACCTCCGACCCGCCTCTCTCTCTAACCCCACCCCAAACTTGTGGGTCTGGATTCCCCCAAAGAACCCATGAAGGGGTTTGTGCAGTGTCTGGGGAAAGGTGCATGTGCCACTAGGGTTCCTGGTGAAGTGAAGCATGTTCCCCCTTTCCTACAATAAATGAATCTGTGACATATGGAGGGTGATGGTGGTTTGTACTATGCCTAAAATTCTTAAGGAGTTCTGGAGTTACTACTTAGGGTGGCCAGGTTTAAGTGATTGTGAGAATCAGCAGTTGGTCCCGCAGTTATTTTATTTATTTTATTTGCCTAACATGGAGATTCTTGGGATTGCTGCATGGACTCTTGAGGACAACCAGCTGTTTGTGACAAAAGCCTCGTTCATATGTGATCTTGATGGACAGGTTTTTTTGTTTGTTTGTTTGTTTTGCTTAAACTTTCATGAACCTTCTTTTCTGCTGACATGGATGTAGCGGTGGCTTTTAACAGCTTTCCGTCCACACTCATGTTGCTTTTAACTTTTTAATTATTTATTTATTTATTTAAAGCAAAGCTAAAATGAAAAGCGTTCAATGCTTCTGCTTTTTGAGTTTACATCAGCTTTGCTTCATGTGAAAAGCTGTTACATCCTGTGTCTGTGCCAACAGCTTCATTTGAAATGTAGCATTTTTGCTCTTTCTGTAGATTATGGAAGGGTGCAGCTGATGGTTGTTCACCTGTGGTGTGGAATTCCAAACTACCACGTAGAGTTGAGTTGTTCTTTCTCTTTTCAGAGCAAGGTACTCTTTAAATATGTATTAACTCTGATCATTATGATTACAAAGTACTAAATATGTAGGACAATGTGCAGTATGACTTTTTTTTAACATGCAGGAATCTTTTCACAAGTTGCAGTTAATGTCATTACAATTCATTATTGAGTTAAAGGAGACATGAGTTCCTCTCCTCCAACTGCATCCTTGACTGTTTAGCTAAAGGCGCGTATATTATATGTGTGTTTGTACAGCACCTAGAACAGCAGGATCCTAGACCGTGACTGGGGTTCCTAGGCACTATGGAAATATAAATAATAATAATATATAGTTCTTGCTACCATTCTGTCTGAGCACCTTACAGTTGTTAATGGATTTTATCCTCACATCCCTGCCCTCCCGCCTCATGTGAAGTATCTCAGGTTTAGAGCTGAGACAACGGGTAGATTACATGACTTGACCCCAATCACACAGGAAATGTGGTTGAGCCAGGAATTGAACCCAGGTTTCCTGAATCCCACTCTAACAATACATTTATTAGACTATACTAGTTTCTGCCCTACTCACTCAGTGAAATTTTGACTGAGTTTTTACTGGTCAAAATGCCAGAGCCCTTATTTTCTTTCTCCTCGAACTCTTGGTGGCCTCTGACACCAGCGACCACTCCCCTACTTTTTGAAATATTGCACTCCGTTGACTTTTGAGGCTCTTGCTGCTTCCTGGTCTCTTTCTACTCCTCTAATTAACTTTTGATGGGTTCTTTTCTTCACTCTCTCCCTTTGTCGATAGGCCTCTCCAAAAAGCTCTGTGCTTGTCCACCTGCTCTTCTCTCTCTACCTCCTATTTCTAAATGATCTTATCCATAAGGGTGGCTTCAAATACCATCTTTATACCGATGGTTTACAAATCTATCTCTCTGCTAAAGACCTATCTCCCTTTATCCAAACCCTAACTTCAACCTGTTTCTCTGACGACATCTGGTCATCATTTGGCAACTGAGCATTTCCTCTCCCCTTCTCCGTTGGTGTTCTGTTACCATTGATAACCTCACCATAGAGGTCTATAATCTGGGCATTATCTTTGATTCACTCAGGCAAGGTCCAATTCTTGTAGCTTCTACCTACTTGACATTTCACAGATCTGGCTTTTTAGTTTTGGTATCCTGGTGTATGTGGGGTGCGTTGGAATGGTTTGATAGTATCATTAAAGACAGTATCAGGCTCATATGCCCGAGGGGGCAGAATTATTGGTTCATTGGCAACCATAAATCTGGCATTTCCTAATGCCAGATTAGGCATTGGGTGGGGGGTGTTTTGGTTGTTAACATGCATTTTTGTAGGTAATTTCTTTTTAAGGAAAAGATTAAAAACAATTTCTAGTATCTACACCTGTAATAACCCTGTCATCATGCATCAGCAGAATTTGAACCCTGAGCCAGAGAGTGCTACCACTTCAGATATTGGACTAACTACATTAGTTGCTACCAAGAGAATGCAATTATCCCAGAAGGGGTGGAATGAGCTACTGGTGCCATGTGTCGGGTCTAGGGAGTGGGTCACATCTGATAGCTCCCATATGTTCCCAGTGGCATTGCCACTGTTGCTTTGAAAGATACTTACATCTTTCATTTGCATTACTTGTGGGAAATGGTGATTTTTTTTTAACAATCTATGTCTCAGCCAAAACTCAGTGGAATTTCATGGTACAAGTAAAAGACCCATGTCTAGCTCAAAGGCTTGGGCCCCATTGAATTTTGAAGACCTGCTGCAAACAACAGCAGTCTTAGAGCCTCTCAGAAAATAGGTTGCAAGAATCTTTCATAATGAAAAGTGATAGGCAGTCTAAATATAGGAGTTGCTACCTCCCCCTGCAATAACATGGACATAGACTTCCCTTGTTTCAATACAATGAACAGTATCCTTTCAGAAGACATGTCAGTCATACAGTTTGATGTGCAGCATAGAAGAAAGATTCCATTAGGTGGAAAGATGTGAAAATAACAAAGTTTCTTAATCTTACCTAATTTCAGTACATCTTTCTTTAAAGTTCATCCTGTTCTGAATAGTGTGTATTGCATAACACTGTGTTTGTACTTTGATAAAGTTATTCTTGAAGTAGTTTGTAAGTAAAGGGTTGCTATTTGGTACTCTCTTATGTCAATAACACATCTATTATTTTCTTCTTTAAATTACACTCATTAGTGGCATACTGATAGTCATTCAGCAATCATGGAAGACTCAAAGTACTTGTCTGAACATCACTTATTCTTCAGATTGGATGATTAACCAAATCCAGATCAACATAGAAACAGCATGCAATTTATATTTTCAGTGACTATATAATTGCTTCTTTTCCTTGTGCTTGCAGGACCATTGAGGTTTCTTTCCCAGACAGAATCTGTCACAGCTTTTGCAGGAGACACAGTTTTGTTAAAGTGTGAAGTAGTTGGAGAGCCTATGCCGATGGTACACTGGCAAAAAAACCTGGAGGACCTGATCCTGAGCCCCAGTGACACCCGCGTGGCTGTCTTGCCCTCTGGAGCTTTACAGATTAGCAGAATCCAAGCGGGAGACAGTGGGATCTATAGATGCCTTGCAAAAAATCCTGCGAGTTCCAGAACTGGAAATGAAGCAGAAGTCAGAGTTTTGACAGGTAAGAACCATATAATTTTACATTCTCCTTATGCTTCCCCAATTATATGTGGCTCAAAAGCTTGTCTTTCACCAACTGAAGTTGGGCCAATAAAATATATTACTTCACCCACCTTGTCACTCCTGATGGGGGCAGATAAGTTTTCTTGCCAGCTGCTTCTGTAGGCTTCCAAGTTCTTTATTTTGAAGAGCCTGGAGACATTTAGAAGCTTCTGGGTATGAAGGTGAGTAGCTGGCCTTGTGTGACTAGCCAAATTTCCATAGGCCTTGGTTTGAGAGCTGATGCAATTTTAGTTAAAGGTTTATGTTCCTGTATCTATATCCATATTCATTCCTGTATCCACATCTTGTTCTATGTACCTTTTGGCCTGCCAGGCTTTCCACCGCTCCAATAGTCTTCCGTCTAGCTCCAGCTTCTTTATTTCTAGAAATATTATCATGAATATAATTGAGCAGCAGAAGATTGCTCTGTAGCATGATTCTGTGCCTTGCCTTCTAGCCCTGTGTGTCTAAAGGCAAACACCAGGGAAATTCTATAAGGACATTAACCATCATATTTTTAGAATCTGCTCAGAAAGGCTCTTCTACTGGATGATCAAGTCTACGGAGAAAAACAATTGAAGACAGTTGGCAGTTTTTCAAAGAGACATTATTAAGGGCACAAGAGCAAACTATCCTACTGAGTAGGAAAGATAGGAAGTATGGCAAGAGACCACTCTGGCTTAACCAGGAGATCTTCAATGATCTAAAACTCAAAAAAGAGTCCTACAAAAAGTGGGAACTCGGTCAAATTATAAAGGATGAATATAAACAAATAACACAAATATGTAGGGACAAAATTAGAAAAGCCAAGGCACAAAACGAGATCAAACTAGCTAGGAACATAAAAGGAAACAAAAAAACATTCTACAAATACATTAGAAGCAAGAAGACAACCAAGGACAGAGTAGGTCCATTACTCAGTGAGGGGGGAAAGACAATAACAGAAAATGTGGAAATGGCAGAGGTGCTTAATGACTTCTTTGTTTCGGTTTTCACCAAGAAGGTTGGTGGTGATTGGACGTCTAACATAGTGAATGCCAGTGAAAATGAGGTAGGATCAGAGTCTAAAATAGGGAAAGAACAAATCAAAAATTACTTAGACAAGTTAAATGTCTTCAAATCACCAGGGCCTGATTAAATGCATCCTAGAATACTCAAGGAGCTGACTGAGGAGATATCTGAGCCATTAGCAATTATCTTTGAAAAGTCGTGGAAGATGGGAGACAGGAAATAAGGACAACTCGGTGAATTACAGACCAGTCAGCTTAACTTCTGTATCCAGAAAGATAATGGAGCAAATAATTAAGCAATCAATTTGCAAACACCTAGAAGATGATAAGGTGATAAATAACAGTCAGCATGGATTTGTCAAGAACAAATCACGTCAAACCAACCTGATAGCTTTCTTTGACAGGGTAACAAGCCTTGTGGATAGGGGGGAAGCGGTAGATATGGTATATCTTGACTTTAGTAAGGCTTTTGATACTGTCTCGCATGACCTTCTCATAAACAAACTAGGGAAATGCAACCTAGATGGAGCTTCTATAAGGTGGGTGCATAACTGGTTGGAAAATCGTTCCCAGAGAGTAGTTATCAGTGGGTCACAGTCGTGCTGGAAGGGGTCCCACAGAGATCGGTTCTGGGTCTGGTTCTGTTCAATATCTTCATCAAATGATTTAGATAATGGCATAGAGAGTATAGTAATAAAGTTTGCAGATGATACCAAGCTGGGAAGGGTTGCAAGTGTTTTGGAGGATAGTATTAAAATTCAAAATGATCTGGACAAACTGGAGAAATGGTCTGAAGTAAACAGGATGAAATTCAATAAGGACAAATGCAAAGTATTCAACTTAGGAAGAAACAATCAGTTGCACACATACAAAATGGGAAATGACTGCCTAGGAAGGAGTACTATGGAAAGGGATCTGGGGGTCATAGTGTATCACAAGCTAAATATGAGTCAACAGTGTAACGCTGTTGCAAAAAAAAGGAAACCTCATTAGGATGTTAGTAGGAGTGCTGTAAGTAAGACACAAGTATTTCTTCCACTCTAGTCTGCGCTGATTAGGCCTCAACTGGAGTATTTTGTCCCATTCTGGGCACCACATTTCAGGAAAGATGTGGACAAATTGGAGAGAGTCCAGAGAAGAGCAACAAAAATGATTAAAAGTCTAGAAAACATGACCTATGAGGGAAGATTGAAAAAAACTGGGTTTGTTTAGTCTGGAGAAGAGAAGACTGAGAGGGGACATAATAACTGTTTTCAACTAATAAAAGGTTGTTACAAGGAGGAGGGAGAAAAATTGCTGTTCTTAACCTCTGAGGATAGGACAAGAAGCAGTGGGCTTAAATTGCAGCAAGGGAGGTTTAGGTTGGACATTAGGAAAAACTTCCTAACTGTCAGAGAGGTTAAGCGCTGGAATAAATTGCCTAGGGAGGGGGATTTTTAAGAGCACGTTGGACAAACACCTGTCATGGATAGTCTAGATAATATTTAGTCCTGCCTTGAGTGCAGGGGACTGGACTAGATGACCGCTCAAGGTCCCTTCCAGTTCTATGAATCTATGATTCTATCATAAGCATATGTGACTTCTAGTTAAGCCAAAGGGCACAGTGCAGGTCTCTCGGACTGCTGGGGTGAAATCCAGACCCCACTGAAGCCACTTGGAGTATTGCAACTGAGTTCAGCAGAGCCAGGATTTTACCCCTGAACTATTAGAATGAACCTGTCCATGTGGGGATCTCTTATAGGGACATGACTCACAGACATGGCTTCTGTTTAGTCTCCCTTTTGGGGAGTGGTAGATGGCTCTGGGAACCACTGATTTGATGGCCAGAGCCAATGGGATTTGTGAGATTAAAACATTCTCTGTATTTTAGATTCTGATGCCAGGGCAAAACCCAGGGGACAGACTGGGATTATAGCTCCCAAATTCAACTCCTCTGGATGCATTACAGACTGCATGCAGCTTGGGGGCAGAACTAAACCCATCATTTGCTGGTAGCAAGGTAATACCCCACCTCCTAAAGTTTTTTTCTGCCTCCTCAGTGGTTGCAGCCCTCCCAGCGGCTGAGCTTTTCATAGGGAAATTCCAAACTCCATTTCAAATTCTTAGACGAACAATTCTTCTCAATAATTTGCCTTTTGGGGAGATTGTATCCTCAGCTCTGCTTCCTCTTCTGAGGCATGGGCAGTCGCTGGTGCTCTGAAGGCTTCAGGGAGAGAGCTAGGCTGAGAGAAGTAAGAGGCAAAAGGAGGGGATTGTGTCCCCTCCCCTCTACTCCCTCCCCATGAGCGTCTTGTTGAGACATTGGGCCAATTCTGTGGGCAGTCTCTCTCCCAACTCACACCTGATGGGGTTACCTAGATACCCTTCCCCCTGGCAGGAAAGGGGGCAGGCAGGATTGGGAAAGAACAGACTCCAGAGCAAGCAGCCCCACAATCTCCACAATGGGAGTGAAGCCAAAATGGCAGCACCCCGGTGTGGTTGCACCTGGGTCCCAGCCATGCTTCACAATATGGAGCACAGCCACCTCCTCCCCGTCCGCTTCCCCACGAGTTGTGAATGGAGGGCACTGGGCACAGTACGGACACTGCAAATGGCAGTAAGGAGTCTTCATGTCCAGCTCCCTTCCCTTGCTGTGACCTCAGCCCCCTACTGATATACCAGGATTAGGAACTTCAGGAAAGAAAAATACCTATCTGGCTCTTGTGAATCCCATGCAACAAAGGGTTGTGATTCTGGGGACTTGAGACCCAGAATCCCAGACCCATACTTGAGACCCAGAAAGGGCCTATGTGGGAGAGGGACACAAATAGTTCCAGCCTGTTTTAGGACAGGGAGAGGGCTCTGAAAATATTTCAAGTGGCTTACAATCTCTGAACCCAATTTCATTTCCACATCTAAAGGAGGATTATGGGGACAAGCTCCCATAAATAACTGAATAATAAAACTAGCTCTGTTTCCTCTGCTCTCCTCCCTGGAATGCAGCAGGGCAACTGATTCTCAGCACCTGGTTCCCTGGCTCAGGAGAAGAGTGCAGCATGGTGGATCAATACGGAAAAGAATAGGCCATAAACATACTGATTCCTCTAGGCATGCATGCATGCCTCTCACCACAAATAGAATTGTTCCTCCTTAGGGAAGGAAGGCCAGTGGTCAAAATCAGCGTTAGATAATCAAATATTTACAATATATCTAAAATACTCTACACATAGTGGCATTAGGGAAGAAGGAAATTTACCTTTTTCTGAACAATTTTTCTGATCACGGTTCTCTACAGAGAAAGCTGAAGCAAACACACAGTTACATATTTCCTGGAATATCTTGGATTTAGGACAGACACAGACATATGATACCTGGGAAGTCAATTATAGGCCTGAGTTGAGAATGAATACTATCAGATATAAGGTTTTATCTCAGAAGAATGTGCACAAATATGAAGATGGCCATAATGTAATACAAGTAGTATCACTGAGATGGAAATCCAGTTCATATTGGAGCCTATTGGGAATTCTAAACTCATATACAGGCATGATTCAATGATCCAGATTTTATATGATACCTATTCAGTAATTCCATATAATCCATCTACATCTCTCCCTATTTCATCTGTTGGCAGAGATCTAGCTTCAGTTATATATTCTCTGCTTCTACAACAGCTAATTTTGTGCCAATATTTAAAAAGGGTAAACAGAGTGACCAGGTAATTATAGACCTGTCAGTCTGACATAGATCCCAGGCAAGATAATGGAGTGGCTGATATGGAACATGATGAATAAAGGGGTAGTAATTAGTGCCAATCCATATGGGATTTTGGAAAATAGATCCTCTCAAACGAACTTGATTTCCTTTTTTTTTTATTAGATTACCAATTTGGCTGATAAAAGTTAATAGTGTTGATATAATATATTTAGACCTCTTTAAGGCATTTGACTGGGATACTGCACAATATTTTGATTTTAAAAAGTAGCATGATATAAAATTAACATGGCACACTTTAAATAGATTTAAAACTGGCTAACTGATAGGTCTCAAAATATAATTGTAAACAGGGAATAGTCATTGAGCCGGTGTGTTTCTGGTGGGGTCCTGCAGGGGTGTGCTCCTGGCCCTATGCTATTTACTATTTTTATCAAGGTCTGGAAGAAAACATAAAATTATCCTAGATAAAATTAACAGATGACTCAAAAAATGGGTCAATGATAAATAATGATAAATAATGAAGAGGACAGGTCTTGTGGATACAGAGCAATCTGAAGTGGGTAGTAAGTGGGGTGTAAGCAAACAATATACATTTTAATATAGTATATGTATAGATCTACAAAGGAAGTAGACCCTACTTACAGGATGGGGGAATTCTATCCTGGGAAGCAGAGAGTCTGAAAAAGATTTGCAGATGATAGTGCATAGGCAGCTGAACCTGAGCCAGTGGGGCCAAAAGGGCTAATGTAATCCTGGGATGCATAAACAGGGGAATCTCAAGTAGGAGTAGGGAGGTTATTTTATCTCTGTGTTTGGCACTGGTGGACTGCTGCTGGAATACTGTTCCCAGTTCTGATGCCCACAGTTTAAGAAGGGTGTTGATAAATTGGAGAAGGTTCAGAGAGGAGCCACAAGAATAGTTAAAAGATTAGAAAACGTGGCTTATTGTGCTAGACACAAATAGGTAACCTTCTTTTTGTTCAATCTATTTTGTTTAAGGGGTGATGTGATTCATGTCTATCAGTGTCTACATGGGGAGAAAATATTGGATAATGGGCTCTTCAGTCTAGCCGTGAAAGGTATGACATGATGCAATGGCTGGAAGTTAAAGCTAGACAAATTTGGACTGGAAATAAGATTTACATTTTTAACAGTGAGGATAATTAGCCATTGTAACGACTTATCCAGCGTCATAGAGGATTCTCCATCAGTGGCAAATTTAAATTCAAGATTGGATGTTTATCTAAAAGATATACTCCTGGGCCACCGAGGAAGCAGCATCCAACAATTTCTTGGAGTGTTAGGCACTGCGGGAAATACTACCCGAAGAGGCCAGAGAGACGGAATCCTGCAGCCCCCTGATTAGTCCACACCAACTATTTAAATTAGGACATTGTCCCACAGAGTTGTCCAAGCAGGAATGAAGACTCTGGCTTGCTACAGATCTTGTCTTCGCCCCATCTCGCTCCTGACATTGATTCCAGCTTGGATTGACGTTGGTATTCATCTCCTGCCTCAGCTTAGTAACTAGTCTTGACTCCTGCCTTTGACCCCAGCCCAATGAAGAGTACCGGCCCAGCTGCCTCTGCCCCAGCCAGCTGGACCGGTACTCTTCACAAGCGGGAGACAAACAGCATCAAGATCTACATGGCTCAGGTTGGATTAACAGGGTGGCTTCTGCACCCAGAAATATCTCACTCATCATAAGTAATTTGGTGGGCTGGTGATCAACTTCTTTGCAACTAGAAACAGAAAATAAAATGCCCTGTGGCCTTTCTGTGTGTCAGGGCTCAGGATCTTAGGCAGTGAATGGCATCTTGTGAAGCTGGGCAAAGTCCCTGCTACATCTTCTAATCTTTTCCACTGCTCCACAGGACAATACAAAACATCGGCATGAGATGCATCATATGCCTTTTTGGATGTAGCGTCCATGATACTCAGGCTTGATTAGCTTGGCCCTGGATCTTCAGATGCCTCTGTCTTACAGAGCTTGGCTATTGCAAAACCAGTCTTCCACCCAGTAGCAGGGAGGTTTACAGTGAATACTTGCATGAAGTGGTGATTACTCTCATAGAGCCTAACAGAGAAGTCAACATATAGAACTTATTCTATTGGCTGGTTAAGCCAGTGAAACATATCCTTGAGTGGCCATAGCCCAGGAAGGCTTGGTTGTGGGTATATAATAGTGTCCAAGTGAAAAGATCAAGCCTTTATAGTATAAAGTTCTCAGCATGTTCAAGAAAAGGAAGTTTTTTGTACAAATGTCAATATCAAATGCTTTCTTGGTCATCAACCTTATTCCAGCCCTAGGGAATAGAACATGTCCTTGGAACCTCATTCTGCTCTTTACAGCACTACCTAGGTTGAACCCCTGCAGGGGCTGTTATGTTCTCTATCCATTGGAGTAGGCCTTTCATGGGCTACAATTTTCATTCCGTTTTTTTTTTTATTTGAAGTTGGGAGCTTTCTCTAATGAGGCCCTGTATTGGACTTTTAATTCAGATAGGTAGTCCTCACAACTTTCATAACATATATTCCTTAAATAAATGCAAGAAATATTCCTTCTATTCAGCATTGAAGTCCAGTCTTTAGTAGCACATTGACAATCTCAGGGCAGAGTAGTAGTTTCTCCAGTATTGAGATCTGCTAGATGGCCATTTGTTCACCAAATTCTGAAAATTGGTCATCCAGTCTTAGCCAACATCATTCCCCCCCCTTTTGGCAGAGTTTTTCTCCATGCATGGTAACCATATTTAAAAGATGATTTTGCTTCCCACTCTTGAGGCACATTGGCACAAAAATTAATGTTAATGGCTCAAAGATAGGAAAACTTATCCATGCTTATCTGAAAATTGCCTTTTTTCAGGTAATAAAGGTCCACAGATCTGGCCAACCCTGGAGACCAGTGGATTATGCAGAATAGAGATGAAAACTGGCATCCGAAGATTAGGGTTAGTTGTCATTTGGTGGAATTTACCATGTTCTGCAGTAGGAGAAATTTTTGTGGTTTTCCTCAAAGTATATGTAACACACTTTCTTAAGTTACAGATTTTATTTGAATTATTCTGATTGTAGAAACTTTCTCAACGGGAAGATACATTGGGGGCAGGGCATTCCCCTGCTGCCAGTTACTGACAGGTCTGACTGGCCCCAAGCTGCAAGCAGGTGGAAGTTCCCATTGAAATGGATCTATAAGCCTCATTGCTTGAAGAAAGGGAATTTTTAGTTAAGCATGGATAAATACTCTTATTCTTTTGCTTTGAAAGTGGGGATGGGAAGCAAAACAAAATTTAACACCTTTAATCCACTTATCCACCAAAGAGCACAAATTAATTTAACAGAGGGTCCTGTGGCACCTTTGAGACTAACAGAAGTATAGGGAGCATAAGCTTTCGTGGGTAAGAACCTCACTTCTTCAGATGTCTTGCATCTGAAGAAGTGAGGTTCTTACCCACGAAAGCTTATGCTCCCTATACTTCTGTTAGTCTCAAAGGTGCCACAGGACCCTCTGTTGCTTTTTACAGATTCAGACTAACACGGCTACCCCTCTGATACTTGACAAATTAATTTATATCATTAAACCTATAACTCAAATTATTCTTGTGGCATGATCAGTAATCCTCTAAATAAACAAGACACTACTGAAAAAAATAGGTAGAAACAAGGTGTGTTCCTCTAAAATCAGAATGGGGGGGGGGAATTCAAAAGAAGAAACATTTTGTTTTGGAAAGGTCTTCCCTTTAGTCTTCTAAGAGAGTACTAAAAACTTGGCGAGAGAGACTCTCGGTCAAATTCAGCCTGTAGATATGTGCTTCCAGCCCTCATTGATTTCAGTGCAGGCACAACTCGGAGAGCAGTATCTGGCCATAGAAAGATAGGTCTTCCTTTACACTTTTGAATTCCACCTTCTAAAACAATGTTCCTGATCCTCACTAGCAATATGGGAAATGGATAGTTTGGATAAAATGCGAGCTGTCTCAGGCCATCATCCAAAACCCAAACTGAAGCCAGATATTTTCTGATGTCTGGAAAATTCAGTTTACTTTGAGCTCTTGCACTTCCTGATTCCATGTGGGACCAGAAGCAGTAGTGCCAAAATCCTTGGAGAATGGGTATTCTCACGGAATTTCCAACCTCACTGAAGCTAAGGAGAAGTGGAAATTTCACAACAAATCCTGTTCTCAGTATTTTCAGTGCTGGGTCAACATGGCTGAATTTGGGATAAACATCAATAAATTCAGTGATGGTGTTGCCCAGGGTTTAGCAAGGGGAATCCTGTAAATATCCCTCTGAACCTATGGTAAATCCCATGTACCTGATGTGTTTGTGATGGCAGAGAGGAGAGCGGAGGGACGGGAGAATCTATTCATTTATTTTCCCATTTAAACTCAAAATGTGCTGTCATTACCGTGACCAAAGACAGAGACACCAAGTTCAACTCTTATTCATGATACCAAATAGATAAGGATGTCTGGGAGTGTCCTCCCATGAGAATATTTTTGACAATACCTGCCAGTTGGTGCAATCTGGTTTATTCCAAAGGCAAAACATTTTCTCTTGCAACGTATTATTATGAGCATCTGGGGTAAGTCATCTTTGGCAGGTATGGGATGATGTAGTAGTAGCCAACCTTGCCTTCAGTTTGGAGGCAGGATTTCAAAAAGAGAGCCACTAGCCTCTGCTATCAGACTCCAAGACATCACTGGATTAAATTTGGGATGAACTTTGGAACTACTATTTGCTTATCTGAGCAAAGGCTTTTTAACCAAACTAACACCCTTTCATTATCTCACTTCTTCCTTTGTTTTACGAATAGTCAACACACATTTCCCCCAAAGAATGCTTATTCCCGATGTACAGACCTAACCTTTAATTAAAATGCACCCCTTTACTTCAGATTCCACAAACATAACCTCAACCAGACACTTTGGACAGACACTACAAGACTGCAAAAAACAAGAGAGATGCTCACATCACCAGATATACTCCTCTAATCAATATAGAGAAAAGAATCTTCTTGTACACAGAAAAGAATCATATGATACAAAATCATTCCCAAACTCATCCCTGGTGTAAATTGATTGGTCCAGTTGGTTTTTTGAGAAGCCCGAACCCTGCTGAAGTGCAATGATTTTTTTCCCCAGTGCATAAGTTGTGTAGTTAATTGTCTGAAAGCATTAGTTTTCCTTTTGTAAATAATAACCCTGCATTGTCCTTAGGGGCAGATGACATTGATGGGTCTAGTGTTACCTATCCTGGAGTCTTCTCTTTTGTCTCACACAGCTTACCTCTGCTGAATTACAGTGCAGAATTCCCCCCCCTTCCCTCCCCCCAAAATCACACACAATGTGCTGCACCAAGGATGAAAAAAACTTGCAACCTGTTCTTATTTAATGAAAAATAGTGTTAATTTGCCTTTGGGTGATCAGCTCCATGTGCACACTTGTACCTATGGGGGGGATGGGGGAGGAGGGTGAATGCACCATAAATGTAAGGGCAATATGAGAGAGATTTTTTTTAAAAAGTTGCTGTTCCTGTTGAAGTAATAAGACACACTCTGAATTGCACGAAGGGCTAAGATATGCTTTGATGGTTGTTAAGTAACTTCTGCATTAAAAGACCGGAGATTAGAACTTCACATCTGCTTAAGCACCACTTAACCCCACAGCACTGGCAGAAGGTATTCTCATAAAAGTGGAATTACTGTCCCAGTTGAACAAAAGTCATCGCTATTAGGCTAAATTGGTCCCCTGGGGTGCTACAGGAATCTGTTCTTGGCCTAGTTCTATTCAATATGTTTATCAATGATCTGGAAGAAAATATAAAATCATTGTTGGTAGAGTTTGCAAATGACACCAAAATTGGTGGAGTGGTAAATAATGATGGCGAGTGGTCTGGGCTCACTTGAACAACATGCATTTTAATACAGCTAAATAGAACTAGAAGCCAAGATATAGGATAAGGGACTTAAAAAAAAAAAAGACTCAGCGTAAGACTGAAGATAGGGGAGATGCCAGCCTCAGCCCAAACAACATACTGATATGGAAATGATTGCTTTGGACTTTTTTTCAATGCTGTATTTTGCATTCCTATCATTGGAGCATTAATATTTTGTAATGGAACAGTTAGGTCAACTCAGCTGAATTATTCTCAGCATAGAATCATAGAATATCAGGGTTGGAAGGGACCTCAGGAGGTCATCTAGTCCAACCCCCTGCTCAAAGCAGGACCAACCCCAACTAAATCATCCCAGCCAGGGCTTTTGTCAAACAGGGCCTTAAAAACCTCAAAGGATGAAGATTCCACCACCTCCCTAGGTAACACATTCCAGTGCTTCACCACCCTCCTAGTGAAATAGTGTTTCCTAATATCCAACCTAGACCTCCCCCACTGCAACTTGAGACCATTGTTCCTTGTTCTGTCATCTGCCACCACTGAGAACAGTTGAGCTCCATCCTCTTTGGAACCCCCCTTCAGGTAATTGAAGGCTGCTATCAAATCCCCCCTCACTCTTCTCTTCTGTAGACAAAATAACCCCAGTTCTCTCAACCTCTCCTTGTAAGTCATGTGCCCCAACCCCCTAAGCATTTTCATTGCCCTTTGCTGGACTCGTTCCAATTTGTCCAAATCCTTTCTGTAGTGGGGGGACCAAAACTGGATGCAATACTCCAGTGTGATTATTCCCCGAATAGAGGGGAATAATCACTTCCCTCGATCTGCATACTGTCTCTATATTGCTCTTCATCTCAATACAATGTTAGAAAGCAATTTCCCACTCTCCCTTGCCTCCCAAGCATGTTGGGGTTTGTGAAGTTTGCAAATACAAAAAATCTTATTTTTTATGGCCTGGTCCAATTGCCAAACTCTTTTCTTCACTACACATGAGGGATTTTGCACTTTTTAAACTTAGCTGTCACTAATGATGTGTTTGAAATTTACTGTGTGTAAATATTTAATGTTCAGTCCAGTGTAGCCAAGTCTTGCAATTTGATTACCGGGTTTGCAATATTTGGTGTTTTACTTAAATCCCCAGCTTCTGGATTCAAGTAACTGTTAGTTTATGTTGGAGGAAGCGATGAGATTCTAGCCCTCATGGTTGAGGAGTCTAAGTGCACCTCACTGGCTCAGAAACCAGACAACAAATAAAAAGAACCCAAGTTTTATTATTTGGCTTAAAATCATCAGATTATTTTTTTTAATCTCATGATTTTGGGGGCCTCGCTGTAACGAAGTGGGAATTTTCTGTAATATATTGACACCAATCTGTGTGTCAGTTTCCCTCAAATTTTGCAAGGCTTTGATGTGGGGAGGGTAAAAAGATAGTTATGTTCTCAGGGTAGGCAAGAGATACAGGTATGAATGCCACCTTGGTGTCTGAGCCTGAATGGGTTATTGAAAAAAGACTGGTTGAGGCTGACCCCATAGCAACAGAGAATCTGGGACAACAATGACAAATCCAGTCACCAGGACACTGACGCCAAGCAACCATAGAGAGATGGATTTCCCCCCTCTCTTAGCAGGAAGGTGGAGCAACATCCCCCAGCTAGAGAACAAAGGACAGAGGTGTGAGATAGGGAGGATAAGGGTTGGCTACTGGAAAGAGTCAGGACTCTCACATGGAATTTGATGAAGTAGGTCAGACTGAGAGACAATGAACATGTGGGTTCACTACAGCTTGGCACGGCTCTGGACTAACCAGAATGGTTTATGTGCTTATACCGTCTATCCTCTATGCTAACCTCAGGACTTCCTATGCTGTGTTCCAGTTGATTAATAAATCCTACAATTTTGACAATGCTATTTGAGTGTCATTGAAAAGGCTTGGTGAGGTGCATTAATCCCTGATGAGTATACAAGTCTACTACCAGGAGCCTGTCTCATTCGGACTAGCTGGGCAAGGTTTGAAGCAGGGGTGCTCAAGGTATGAAGCAGAAGGTGGCGAGGCCATGTGGCGAGGCCATGTGGCTCCCTGGGGAAAGAGAGAGACCCCTTAGGGATCTAGTACACTGGAAAAGTTCCTCCTAGAGACTGTTCCAAAACTAGGGCCTGTCACTGATCCTTGTGATACTTGCACATAATTTTTAAACTCTGTGTTTGCAGTCATGTAATTTGTACTGTAATTTGTCAGTCATGGCATTCTTTACTAAGTATACAGAAATACTGCAAGTATTGTGGTATTACTTAGAGTAATAAAATAAAATGTCAACAGTTCAATGGACAACTGTGATTTTAGTTCATGGAGAAAAAATGAAAGCAGCAAGACCCAAGAAATAAATACTAAAAATAAAATTATTGACCCTAAACATTTTATTCACATTTGGTTATACCTTAAGCAGGAAACATAATACAAAGAGTGAAGAGGAATTCTGCTCTGTTTCACTCTGTGTGTATAGCACACAATGATGAGTATATTGGCAATGTATACCATGGTAAACAATGCAGTATAAGAATTTGAAAGGACAGGTTTGCACGTATTTGAATGCTCAAGAATGCCGAGAACTGTTCAAGAGAAGCTTTTTGAATAAAGAGCAGCAAAGTCGCAAGGTGCAGAGTGATAATTCAGTGCCTCACACACATTTTGTGAAGCTTAACGTGTGTTTTTAATGTGCTAGACAAGTGAGAAGTGTTTTATTGAGGCCAATAAGTGGAAAAAGTAGGAATAGAATTCTGGAGTTATTGCTCATTCTCCTAGGCCATATGGGTGAGCTGGTTAGGAGGAGGTATTAGATTTCAAAAATACCAATCTTCTTCTCATAAGTCATGCTTTTGCTCAAATTTTCTAGGAAAATTCACCTTTATGGAAGAGGCCAAACAGGGATAATTTCAACCCAAAAGCTGATTGTTTCAGAAAGGTTTAAGTGTGTGTGAAAATGGGATTGTAATGATCATAGATACTGTTATCTTAACAGGTGTCTGACAGTAGCTGCTTTATTTATGTGCCTTGTTTTGGAACCTAATCCTCCAACTCACATACTCAATAAGCAATTTTTACTCATATGAGTAAGCCAAGATCTGAGTGCAGGGTACAGAATCCTCATCAGGGTTCTGGTATGTTGATTTTTTTTTAGTGTTGCTAGTAGAAAATTTGACTAAATACTTTAAATTATAAAAAAGTAAAATCAGGATTTTGACTTCACTGAAGGATCATTTAGGAGAGGCTGTCTGTTATCCCAGGGGGAGACAGGCTTTTTTGCTCTTTACCCATAGTGGACTGAAATTTATGGAAGCACAACACAGAACAATAAATCCATATTATTAGCATGATGTAGTTTCATTTTTTTTCCAGTATGAAAGTCTCTTTTATGTGACATACCCATTAATTGTATAAAGGTTTTGTATTTCCAAGCTAGCTTTAAGCTAAGCTTTAACAAAACAGTGTCCTGAATTTCAGTCCTGGCTGTAAATAACCATCCATTCATAAATGTATATTTTTTTCCAGACATGGTATAAAATTTTATAGGTAGAAAAGTAGTCTGTGATACTTAGAGAATATAATGGGATGCTGTTCTCAATAGGCCAATATATTGGCTACACAACATGTAACATACCAATATCACTGTGTATAGCATATATGCAGATGGATGGGGAAATAAATACAGATACAGGCATATATACCTAGTCAATGTGTCACTTTCCACATAGAACTGGTATAAGTAAAATAACAGGAGTAATAGAGCTGTAAGAGCAATAACAAATAGCTACCAAGAAACTTCTGATTTTTCCTTGTCTGCTCAAAACCCCTTGGCTTATTGCCAGATTAAGGTTTTTCTTCTTTATTAAATAAATTCAGTTTCCTGTGATCAGTTTGGATAGGATTGATTTTTGTGTTTAAGGTATTCGATGCACAGATTTAGGTCAGAAGAAGGGCAATAATAGTATCATGTAATTTGCCTCTGAATGTATTTGAAATGCAATTTGTTATTTGAAGACCCATTGTACAGGATGAACTTCATGAGATCTAACTAGATTGAGGATGATCTCACTAGATTGAAGATTGTCAGTAGGTGGGGAATAGATTAGTTTACAGATCTGGGAATAGAGACAAGAGTGGACTAGTTCTTTTCACTTTAAATCAATTTGGGACAATATGCTTGGAAAGCAGTCAAAAAGAATACCTGCTGTATTAGAGTGGCCTTTGCTTTCCAATGGCAAAGCTATTTTACACCACAATGACACTACAGATTTAATAATGAAAATTGTTGGGTGCTAAAAGATAAAAAAAATATTTCTTCTGTCATAGGAGAGCTAAAAAATCAGAAATACCAGGTTAGATGCTGAGAAGTGCACAGGTGAGGCATGTAAAGAGGTGTGAAAAGATTGCATAAAGCTCATCTTCACCCTTCTCCAATCCTGGACCCTGGATTCTGTTGTACAGATGGGATCTTCTGGGTATAAAGAAGCCCATGCACCTTTGTTTGTCATACATTCACTGAAGGTGGAGGGAGGAGGAGTGGTATTGGAGCTGTTACTTCAGCTGTTCAAGACTCATAGCCACTTGTGCCAGATTCGGGGCTAGGTTGTGTCAGGGAGGCAGCGCACAGTGTTTACCTGCAACATGTAATGTGGGCAAGTAGCTGTCCAACAATTGTCCAGAATTAGGCAGGATTGCCAGATGTTTAGAAAAGGGGACTGTGTGTAAGGGTTTCTGAGGATGTCCTCTCCCTCCTGTTATGGACTCTTTATTTTGCAGTGTAAAGGAGCCAGAAAAACCCAGGGTCCAGCTCGGAGCAAATTCTCCCTGTGCAGGGAGACAGCTATAGGCAGTTTTAGAAGGCTCCCTACACAAGTTCTATTGTAAGGGGCAGGACCAGGGATAGGAGGGGCAAAGTCATAGTGGACACAGCTATAGCTACGAAAGGTGCAACAGAAACAATTGTGAGCCAGATCAGCTGGATGAAAGAATTAAATAGAATAATGCAAGTGATAACTGGGAACAGTTTAAATATATTTTACTAGATGCTCAAAAAGCCAAAATTGAGAGAGATTACATTGGTTAGAAAACAAGTCTGGCTGGGACGGGAAGTAGAAACTGTGTGTGTGTGTGTGTGTGTGTGTGTGTGTGTTTGATATATATTGAATACAAAAAAGGGAAATTTTATAGTGATTAATATAAATTAGATGCTAGGAATTGCAGAAAAATGATAAGAGAAGCATAAGACAAAACCAGTGGCCAGCAGGGTTAAGGACAATGATTGTTTCAAGTATATTAGGAACAAAAGAGATCCCAACAACAGTACTTTTCCATTGCTACCTAAAAATGGTACAATTTTCAATATTAATGCAGAGAAGGTAGAAGTGTTCAACAAATATTTCTGTTCTGTGTTTGGGGAAAATAGTCTTAAAGTCGCAATTCGGCAACAAAAAACCTTCCAAAACAGACTCCAATGAGAAACTACAGAACTGGAATTAATTTGCAAACTGGACACCATTAAATTAGGCTTGAATAAAGACTGAGAGTGGATGGGTCATTACACAAAATAAAAACTATTTCCCCATGCTAATTTCCCCTCTACTGTTACTCTCACAATCTTGTCAGCTGTTGGAAATGGGCCATCCTGATTATCACTACAAAAGTTTTTTTTTCTCCTGCTGATAATAGCCCACCGTCATTGATTAGTCTCCTTAGAGTTGGTATGGCAACACCCATTTTTTCAAGTTTCTATCTATCTATCTGTCTATCTATCTATCTCTTCCTACTGTATTTTCCACTGCATGCATCTGAAGTGGGCTTTAGCCCATGAAAGCTTATGCCCAAATACATTTGTTAGTCTCTAAGGTGCCACAAGTACTCCTCGTTCTTAATGTTGTGTCAGTATTTTTAAAAGATAGAGGATTAGGTAGGTAATTATAGACCCGTCAGCCTGACACTGAACTTGGGAAAAATAAGGAATAGTTCATACAGGGGTCAATCAAGAATTAAAGGAGGGTAATGTTATTAATGCCAATCAACATGGATTTATAGAAGACAGAAGTTGTCAAACTAACTTTATCTTTTTGATGTGATTTCTTTGCTTGATCAAGGTAATGGTGTTGATGTAATATACTTAGTCTTCTGCAAACCGTTTGATTTGGTACCACATGACAGTTGGATTACGAAACTAGAACAATACAAAATCAATATGGCACACATTAAATGGATTAAGAACTGGCTAACTGATAGGTCTCAAAATGTAATTGTAAATGGGGAATCATCATTGAGCAGATGTGTTCTAGTGGAGTCCAGCAGGGATGGGTTTTGGCCCTGTGCTATTTAACATTTTTTGTTAATGGAATCAAACATAAAATCATACTGATAAAGCTTCCAGATGGAGGTAAGGTGGGTCTGAGCAAACAATACATATTTCAAAATGGCCAAATGTAGAGTCATACATTTAGGAACAAAGAATGCAGACTATTCTTACAGGATGAGGGGACTCCTTGGAAGCAGTGACTATGAAAAAGACTTGGGGGTAATGGTAATCATGAACTTCCAGTGTGGGCCTGTGGCCAAAAGAGCTAATGCAATCCCTGAATGTATAAACAGAGCAATATTGAGTGGGCTTAAAGGAATTATGTAGGGTTACATTAATATTTTCTTGACTATGTGGATTCATAATTTATTAAGGATATGGGCTAATTTAGCTATATTACAGTTCCTCATTCTGTAACATTTTGCCACTGACAATTAAATCACAGCGGAAAAAGCTTTTCCAAAACAACAGTTTTCTTGACAAAATTCTGGTACATTTAATTAAAAAAAAAAACCCTCCATCTAAATAGCTAAAAGTAATAACCCCAATAATAAAATGTTCATTATTTCAAAGGCTTGTAAATATTTTTATTCCCATCAAAAGTCAGGAAAACTGAAGGTGCAAGGTCACACAGCAAGGCAGCCGCAAAGCTAACTCCTAATCCTATATTCCAACCATTAGTTGACTGCCTCGCTTGCAAACTGTAAATGTATTTTGCAAATATTGTAGCAAGAAGAATGTCTTGATGGGTGTCAGTACAAATGTTACAATACAAATCTTTTTACCTCTTTATTGCTTATCCACATAGGCTCATATGACGTTCTATAGCTCTGCTAAGCCAGGCCTGAGTTTCCTTTGGGGGGAGAGGGGGAAGCAAAATCCCAAACACATTACTACATTGTGGTTATACACTTTAATGCATTCTGTATATTGACAGATCAGTATCATTTTAATGACAGATTTCTCTATCGTTGTTCACACATAACCTTTGCTTTTTCGGTAGGATTAACTATGCAGCCTCTAGGCGTGATGGTAAGATCAGGTCAGGGAATTGGTTTGTCCTTGTCTCTGTAACAGGAGAGAGCAAAATTGGGTTTTAGTAAGTATGAATCTTTATCTCTTCTAATCAAATTTAGAAATGTGACTATGAGCACTTATAGACATTAATGTCATATTAAAGGAATCTGTTCTGCAGTTTGCAATAGAAAAACTGCTGCAATAATAAAATAACATTATACTGGCCTGATATACAGTATTAGCAAATATGTTCAGCAAAATTCATATATATGATATGATAGTTTTCTTTCAGCTGAACAACTCTTACTAATGGACTGTAGTGGAAAAGTAATTGAGTACAAGAAGAGACTGTGTATTGCAGGCCAGCAAAATAGGTCATCGTATGGAACCAGTCCGCATTTTCATAGTAATCTACAGCATAGCTCAAATGCAGTAATGACAGTCTCTATCTCCTGCCAGGCACTCTCCATTTCTGTAATGCTGAATGAGCCAAATTCCCTGTAACTTCCCTTTGTTATTCCTTCTTGGGGAGGCTCACGGGGTGGGATATTAAACAGAATTTGAATTATTCTTGTCTGAATTACAATTGATATGAGATTAAATGCATCACAACCCTTATTTATAAGATATGATACAGACATAATATATACCCCTGGTTTGATTAAAGGACTAATCAGTAAACAATAATGAATAATAACAATAAATTATGATGAGGGGCACTAGCCTGAGAGTGGGGAGACCAGAGTTTAATTCCCTGCCAGATTTCCTGTTTGACTTTGGATAAGTCACTTAATCTCTCTGGGTCTCAGGTCCTCATCTGTGAAATGGGGATAAAAGTACTTCCTAAATTAATCTTTGTATCCATCTCCAATGCAGAGGATGTGAGGGAGATTCCCATACATGAGCCATTCTTTTTAGGTGACAAATCTGAGGAACTGTCCCAGTCTGAGGTGTCAGTAGAGATTTTGGAAGAAATTGATAAATTAAACAGTAAGAAGTCAGCAGGACCAGATGGTATTCATCCGAGAGTTCTGAAGGAACTGAAATATGAAATTGCAAACTACTAGCTGTGGTATGTAACTTATCACTTAAATCAGCTTCTGTACCAGCTGACTGAAGGGTAGCTAATATGATACGAATTTTAAAAAAAGGCTCCAGAGGTGATCCTGGCAAGTACATGTCAGTAGCCTATCTTCAGTACTAGGCAAATTGGTTAAAACTATATTAAAGAATAGAATTATCAGGCACATAGATGAACACAATATGTTGGGGGAGAGTCCACAGGGCTTTTCTAAAGGGAAATCATGCCTCACGAATCTAGTAGAATTCTTTGAGGAGGTCAACAAGTGTGTGGACAAGGATGATCCAGTGGATATAGTGTACTTGGACTTTTCAGAAAGCCTTTGACAAGGTCCCTCACCAAAGGCTCTTAATCAAAGTAAGCAGTCATGGGATAAGAGGGAAGGTCCTCTGATGGATCAGTAACTGATTAAAAGACAGGAAACAAAGGGTAGGAATAAATGGTCAGTTTTCAGAATGGAGAGAGGTAAATAGTGGTGTCCCCCAGGGATCTGTACTAGGACCAGTGATATTCAACATATTCATAAAAGATCTGGAAAAAGGGGTCAACAGTGAGATGGCAAAATGTACAGATGATACAAAATTACTCAGAATAACTGAGTCCAAAGCAGACTGTGAGGAGTTATAATGGGATCTCACAAAACTGAGTGACTGGGCAACAAAATGGCAGATGAAATTCAATGTTGATAAATGCAAAATAATGTACATTTGAATACATAATCCAAGCTATACATTCAAAATGATGGGGGTCTAAATTAGCCATTACCACTCAAGAAAGAGACCTTGGAGTCATTGTGGATAGCTCTCTGAAAACACCTGGTTTATGTGCAGTGCCAGTCAAAAAAGTTAACAAAAAGTTAGGAACTGTTAGGAAATTGATAGATAGTATGACAGTAAATATCATTATGCCTTTATATAAATCCATGGTATGAGTACAAATTGAAATTCTAGTGCAATTCTAGTCGCTGCAACTCAAAAAAGATATATTAGAATTGGAAAATGTACAGAGAAGGGCAACAAAAATGATTAAGGTTTTGAAACAGCTTCCATTTGAGGAGAGATTAAAGAAGACTGGGACTTTTCAGCTTGGAATAGAGAGACCACTAAGGGGGGATATGATAAAGGTCTATAAAATCATGAATTGTCTGGGGAAGTGAATAAGGAAGTGTTATTTACCCCTTCACATAACACAAGACCCAGGGGTCACCCAATTAAGTGAATTGGCAGCAGGTTTAAAACAAACCAAAGGAAGTTCTTGTTCACACAACACACAGTCAACCTGTGGAACTCATTGCCAGGGGATGTTGTGAAGGCCAAAAGTGTAACTGGGTTCAAAAAAGAATTGGATAAGTCCATGGAGGATAGGTCTATCAATGGCTATTAGCCAAGATGCTACCCTCTCCTTTGTGTATACCTAAACTTCCAATTGCCAGAAGCTGGGAGTGGATGACAGGATGGATCACTCAATAATTGCCCTGTTCTGTTTATTCCCTCTGAAGCATTTGGCATTGACCTCTGTCAAAGACAGGATACAGGGCAAGATGGACCATTGGCCTGTATGGCCATTCTTATGTAAGGACAGAATCAAGCTATTGGTGTTTAAGCCTGGGGCCTCCAGATTCACTGATAGAACATGCCTAATTGCTCCCTGCCATAATATTTGCTATCCCAGCTCTACTAACTGGTTGAGGCAGAACAGGACTATGGGTTGTCTGTACTAGGTTCTCAAGAACCTTGTGTGTCAGAGTACAATGTCTGTAAAGGATGCTGAAGGGGCAGGGTGAATTATTTTTTGACCACTTCCCTTCTCCTTTAGGCATAGTTGAGTGTTATTACAGTATTTAGTTTCTATTTCTTTTATTATGACGTTTTCTTTTTCTTACCTTTTTTCTTCTCTCTTCATGTATAGAGTGTGAATATGACAAGTACAAGTGACAAATTGCATACAGTTTGGGCAAAAATATGGGAAATGAATTTGTAATATTTTTATTGCTATTTTACTTTCTTATGGCTAAGCAAAAATGTAATCCAGTAAACTTTCATAATCAATATTTTTTTCACTAAATATCACTAATAAAATCATATTGGACCATAATCTCAGCTGGTGAAATTGACGTAGTTCTTCTGACTTCATTGGACCTTTTATATCAGCTGAGGATCTGTCCAATCAAACATAAAAAAGTAACAGTAATAAATACGCTAATTGTTAAGTAATCAGTGTGTGTTAAAAACTGTTCTTCCTTTCACGGCACAGAAAAAGTTTGTATAACACCCTGATGTGTGTGATTTTCAGAAGCCTGTAGTTGCATTATTTTAGGTTAAAATTGACATTCTTTTTCACATTCCAGTTAACCAGCATATGTGAGTTTTGACAGTGGTTTTTGGGGATTATATGTCAGGTTTGATACCCTGAGATAGCAGATCAATTCTTTTTTCCAAATATTGATGGTGGGACTAGCATTCAATACCCAAAATGACAGATTTGCTCAGCAATTAACAAAATGTATCCCTCTTGTCTTAAAATTTATTATAGCCTTTATACAGCTGGCATTAGGAAGGGCTAAGATCCTGATTCTGTGAAGTGCTGATCACCTTTGGGGAAACATTGAACACATTCAACTCCTAATGATGTATACGGGAGATGAGAGCACAGTCATCAACTTCCAGGAGGTCCTCAGCACCTTACAGGGTCTTGCCCCACTTTTTGCTGGAGTTCCTACCATTTCTAAGTAGACCAGAGATTCTGTTCTTCCCTTTGCTTTTCAGAAAATTGCAGGTGATTTCCTCATCCTTTCTTTTTGTAACTGATTTTCTATTAAGATCTTTATGTACCATTCTGCTACAGTCTCTGATCATGCTCTGCACTCCCTCACTCAGGTAGAGCTTTCATTCAATTCTGCTGATGTTTCAAGAATGACTCATTTAGAATTTGTATCTGCTTTTGAAGTGGACTTCCAAATGAAATACGGGCATGTAGATAATGCTGCCTTTCCAACTAGCATTTCTGTGGCTCAGCAGGAAAGAAAAGTTCAGATAGAGGTCTGGCCTTGCACTTGTAAGGTCTAAGTGGGGCAATGTATTGTAATGGTGTTTGTTACCATACAGCACAGTACCTCCTCCTTGTGCCAGGCAATTTGTGCATTAATAAGTAGAAGCAGCTAAGGGTACATCTACACTACAGGGGGGAGTCGATTTAAGATACGCAAATTCAGCTACGTGAATAGCGTAGCTGAATTCGACGTATCGCAGCCGACTTACCCTGTTGTGAGGACGGTGGCAAAATCGACTTCTGCGGCTTTCTGTCGGCGGCGCTTACTACCACCTCCGCTGGTGGAGTAAGAGCGCCGATTCGGGGATCGATTGTCGCGTCCCAACGGGACGCGATAAATCGATCCCCGAGAGGTCGATTTCTACCCGCCGATTCAGGCGGGTAGTATAGACCTAGCCTAAGTGACAGAGAGAAAGAGAGGGAGCTGGGCTGAGTCTGAGGCACCACACTGCAAATTTAGAAACTACTGGAGATTTTAAAAAAAGCAGTCCTGCTAGGAAATAGGTGATCAGAGGGTGAGGGAAGTCAGACAAATGAGGCTTGGATGAATGTAAAGAGCAAATTTTGGAGGGAAAAAAAGCAGAAGCATGATTATGCAACAGTATTATACATATGTGTACTGAGAAACTGCGTGATTGCCTGTGCTGGTTGCCATTTGCCCATACAGTTATGTTGTTTACATGTGCTAATGCAGGTGGGCACATGTGCTCAAGCATCAAGCCTCCTTTTTTAAAATTCTGGTCTAAAGAAGATTTGAAAAAATAAGTAAGTTTCCTTGCAACTTAGATTTTCGTGTCTATCTTAATTATTTCATCTAAATAGTTTAAGCTATGATTTGAAATTATCATCAAAGAAAGGCTCAATCCATTTCAGATTTAGATGAAATTTGGCAAATTCACATTCAGATAAGCATTTTCAAATTTAAAAAGTCACTAATCTAGCTGTATCATTTTTATTAGGGTTTCCATTAAAGTATGTGTATCTGATACACTTCAGCTGTATCAAAAATTTGGCCAGGCAAAACTGAAGCAATAGAGAAACAGGTGAAATAACTAGGGCTGTTGATTAACCACGGTTAACTAACGTGATTAACTAAAAAAAATTAATTGTGATTAAAAATATTGATTGTGATTAATCACAGTTTTAATCACACTGTTAAACAATAGAATAATAATTGAAATGTATTAAATATTTTTGGATGATTTCCTACATTTTCAAATATTTTGATTTAATTACACAGACTACAAAGTGTACAGTGCTTACGTTATATTATTATTTTTATTACAAATATTTGCTTTGTAAAAATGATAAAAGAAATAGTATTTTTCAATTTACCTCATATAGGTACTGTAGTGAAATCTCTTTATTGTGAAAGTGCAATTTACAAATGTAGATTTTTTTTTTGTTACATAACTGCAATCCAAAACAAAAATAATGTAAAACTTTAGAGCCTACAAGTCTACTTAGTCCTACTTCTTGTTCAGCCAATCACTCGACAAACAAGTTAGTTTACATTTACAGGAGATAATGCTGCCTGCTTCTTATTTACATCACCTGAAAGTGAGAACAGGTGTTTGCATGGCACTTTTGTAGCCGGCATTACGTGCTGGATATGCTAAACCAGGGGCATATCGTTTGGTACGGCAACGTTTGGCACGCGGCTCGCCAGGGTAAGCACCCTGGTGGGCCGAGCCAGTTTATTTACCTGCTGTCGCGGCAGGTTCGGCCGATCACGGCCCCCACTCACCGCGGTTTGCCGTCCCGGGCCAAGGGGGGCGGCGAGAAGCGGCGCAGGCGAGGGATGTGCTGGCCGTGGCTTCCCGCCACCCCTATTGGCCCGGGACGGTGAACTGTGGCCAGTGGGGGCTGCGATCGGCCAAACCTGCCATGTCAGCAAGTAAATAAACTGGCCCGGCCCACCAGGGTGCTTACCCTGGCGAGCCGTGTGCCAAACGTTGCCAACCCCTGTGCTAAACATTCGTATGCCTCTGCATGCTTCAGCCACCATTCCAGAGGACATGTTTCCATGCTGACTATGCTTGTTAAAAAAATAATGCATTAATTAAATTTATGACTGAACTCCTTGGGGGAGAATTGTATGTTTCCTGCTGTTTTACCTATATTCTACCACTTATTTCATGTTATAACAGTCTCAGATGATGACCCAGCACATGTTGTTCATTTTAAGAACACTTTCACAGCAGATTTGACAAAATGCAAAGAAGGTACCAATGTGATATTTCTAAAGATAGCTACAGCACTTGACCCAAGGTTTAAGAATCTGAAGTGCCTTCCAAAATTTGAGAGGGACAAAGTGTGGAGCATGCTTTCAGAAGTCTTAAAAGCACAACACTCTGATGTGGAAACTACAGAACCTGAACCACCAAAAAGGAAAATCAACCTTCTGCTGGTGGCATCTGACTCAGATGATGAAAATGCATCAGTCCACACTGCTTTCGATCGTTACCTAGAAGAACCCATCATCAGCATGGATGTATTCGTGTGGAGCCCCGGGCCCTTTAAATCCCCACCCGAGCCACGCTGCCAGAGCTCCAGCGGTGATTTAAAGGGACCAGGGCTCCCCACAGCAGCTGGAACCCCGGGCCCTTTAAATCCCTCTTGGGCCTCTGGCAGCTGGGCTCGGACGGTGATTTAAAGGGCCAGAGGCTCCAGCCACTGTGGGGAGCCACAGGCCCTTTAAAACCCCGCCTGAGCCCCGCTGCCAGAGCTCCAGTGATGATTGAAAGGGCCTGGAGCTCCCTGCAGCAGCTGGAGCACCGGGCCCTTTAAATCACCGCTGAGGAAGCCGGTCCAATCCGGCACAGTGAGAAGGTGAGATTTTTTTGGTTCCCGAGGACTGCGTTATATCGGGCTAGAGGTGTATTTCTTTTGTTTTTTTACAGTGCAAATATTCGTAATAAAAAATAAATTGAGCAATGTACACTTCATATTCTCTATTGTAATTGAAATAAAAATATTTGTAAATGTAAAAAGCATCCAAAAATATTTAAATAAGTGGTTTTCTATAATTGTTTAACAGCATGATTAATCGTGTGATAAATCATGATAATTTTTTTTAATTGCTTGACAGCCCGAGAAATAACAGATTATAAAATTTCACTATGGTTTTTTGTTTTGTTTTTTTTTTTACATAAAACTATGTCCTGCTTCATTGATTACCTCCAGTTGATAATGTCTTGATCTGAAAAAGGAGGATGCTGTTATCTGGATACATTTTTTTAAGACTGGCTAAACAAGAAGTTAAATAGCCATTATTACATTTAACATTGTCCCTAGATTCTGATGGAATAAAAGATATTTAATTATCACTGTAATATAGGAATATATCAAACAGCTTCTTTCCAAATATACAGGAGAAATATTTATTGAATACTTCTGCCTTTTCTGCATCATGATGCATAATTTTATCATCCTTGAGTGTTATTCAGACCTGTAATAATGCTAGGCTTTAATTTATTCTTGATCTATTTAAAGAATTATTTCTTATTGTCCTTAACCTTACTGGCTGAAAAAAAATATATTGACACCTTCAGTGTCATTTTTGCATTTCCTAACTCCTAGTTTGTATTCATTGCTATCAGCTTCCCCACTTTTTAATTTGTTTTCTGTATATTAGTTTTTACTGCTGCCTTTATCTCCGCTCTTAATCAGGACTTTTTTAACCAAAGAAACCCTCTTTCATGGTAGCAGAATAGTGGGTTTTTCTGAGCATCTAATAAAGAAGTCACAATTCCCAATTGGCATGCAAATTTTTATGTTCAAATATTGTCTCTTATTCAATTCTGTTCACAATTGTTTTTAGCTTTGGAAAATTGGCCTTTTTAAAGCAGCATATAGATTTTTACTTCTGTATAGCCACTGTATATTTGTTACGCCTTCTAAGGTAGTGATCTTATAGGCCATTTTGCTCATCTAATCCAACTTCCAGCATAATGCAGCTCATAGAATTTCACAAAGTAAATCCTGTGCTGTGTACCTTGGAAGGCTGGGTATATGGTAGACATGGAGCAACAGATCAGCCAGTGCATACAAATAAATAAAATTTCTAGCTATATGTTTGGTAAAACAGAGCCATTACTTTGGACCTGATCGTGAGAGATGCTAAGTACTATGGCTTCCTGCTAACTTAAGTGAGATTTGCAGGTGTCAGTGTTTGTCAGGTGATATGGAAGTATATGTAATGGTAGTTACTCTGTGTGTGTGTGTGTGTGTGTGTGTGTGTGTGTGTGTGTGTGTGTGTGTGTGTGTTCAGAAATCATTTTAAATAGAGTTGGAACAGACTTAAGACATCTCATCCCCATGGCATATCAGGAATTTCCACAGTTCTGTTCTCAAGTGTTTTATCTGCCCTGTAAACTAAAGTGATAACTTAGTTAAACTTCTCGATGCTTGCTATTATATATATAATATATATACAGTAAACAAATATAGGGCTGTCTGTCTGTCTTTGTCCAAACTTTTCACTTTGACTCTTTCCTGGTCACCCTTTCTGTCTATTTTCTGCCTGCCTTACTACGAACTAAATTTGAAGCTGTGTCTCAACATCTCCCCAGTAAATTTGAGACAAAGGAGCTTTTTGGACACTACTCTTTCTCCTAGCTTCCTTCTTAACTCAGACTTTCCGTTTCTGTCCATGCTTCGTAATGTTGATGACTTCCTTGATTTACTAGCGCTTCCCTTTTCCTCTCTCTCACCTCTCATATTTGTAAATCTCCTTATCACCACTTTCAAAATACTGTGACTACCTTGACCCCAGCTTTTCTGACATCCTTATACATGCCTTTGTCTCTTTTTGCCTCAAGTGCAACTTTTTCTGTGGCCTTCCCAAGACTCAACTCTGATTCCAATCTCTAAAGAATGCTTCTACAGCATCTTTCAAAAAGATAGCATCGCCCCAGAATCAAATAGCTCCATTGGCTTCCATCCACAAACAGCTCCATCAGATCTCCATTCCATAGCCCTTTCTATAGTTCTTTATTCCTGGTTTTTTTCCCTCTTCAGAGATAAGACTTGAAGACCTGAATTCCTTGGGTCCATTATTGATAGGCTGTTTTGATTCCCTGTTCTGAACACAAACAGCATTTTATGATAACTCTCTCTTTTTCCTTCATAGATCCAGGTTTGCACAGACAGCAATTTTTCCTGCAGAGACCATCAAATGTGGTAGCCCTTGAGGGAAAAGATGCCGTTCTTGAGTGTTGTGTTTCTGGGTTTCCCACACCCACCTTCACATGGATGCGAGGAGATGAAATTATTCCTGTCAGGTATGTCATACACATGTCTCTTATGTAATGAAAGTTCGTTTCCCAGGGTGAAGTAAGGGTAAAACATTAACTACCATGTTAAGTCTTGTCAGTTTGGTTCAGCTTTGAGGAGATCAGGCTTTCATTTTAAGTGATAATAAGACTGCAAGTGCACATGAAACTCCTGTTTTCTTTATTTGCAGCTGTGCCATGCACATCTGAGGGCAGAATTTGGCCATAAATGCCTTCTTTTATGAAATGCTATTTAAATCAGGTAGAGCAGCATTCAAAAGTTAATTATCACATTTAATAACAACATTATAAGATCAGAACTAGCCAGCTGAGAAGGCTCTATGCAGTACCTTAGATCTTGAGTACTTTTCATTGGAGATGAATGTGAACATGGATTTTTTTTTTTTTTTGGTCAATGTTACAGATCCAAAAAATATTCATTATTGGCTGGCAGTAACTTACTTATTTTTAATGTGACTGATGACGATTCCGGGACATACACTTGCATTGTCAGCTACAAGAATGAGAACAGTAGTGCCTCTGCAGAGCTCACAGTTATGGGTGAGTACAGATTTCCAAACTCTGTGCAAGAGGAGTCCTTTGCTTTCCCAAGAATGTTGATAACCATTAGCGCTTATATAACTCCTTCCTCTGAGGGTCTCCATGTACTTATCTGTAAACTGGTGGGGTTCCCACCTTACTTTGAACAGGATTTTCACCCACCGATAAATGGTATATACACATAAGCAATATACCTCATGGAAGGACATCGAACAGCAGAGTAAAACGTCTTACGATGTCTCTGGTTTATAATCTAATTGCTAGTAGAATATTTGTTGGTGTCAAATCCCAATTTGCTCAATTCAGTTAACTGTTTTTTCTTATTTATGGCATCACAAATGGATACAATGGTGATCTGCAATCTTATTTTAGCAAGTTGTGCATAACTATAGTATTGCTTACTGAAATTGTTTTACTGTTTTCTCTTTATCTTATGACTCCATGGCCTTGCTTTCGCATCAGGTATTATGTGCCTATGTTCTTGCTTTTAGTGGAAAACATGAATAGGCAATGATGCAGTGAGGATTTCCTGTGTTACCTAGGGTGACCAGATAGAAAGTGAAAAATCAGGATAGGGAGTGGGGCGTAATAGGTCAATATAAGAACCCCCCTCCCCCACGAATATCAGGGCTTTCCCTATAAAATCAGGACATCTGGTCACCCTGGTATTACCTTCTACATAAAAATGTTTTCTCCTTTGTTTCAGATGATAGGTTTACTGGCAAACTAACAAAATATGTTGTCTGAGAAACATGTGGAACGATGTCTTAGAAATTTTGAAACAGGCTTTTTTCCCCTATTGTGTCAAATTTTAATAGAACCAGAATTACATTAAATTCTGAGAGGTGGGTTTTTTTTAATCGGAGAATAATACCAAGCAACATTAGCATTATTCAATAAGATTTAAGAAACTACATAGATAATACTTTGTCAAACAATAGCATAATTTCAATGTGCTGTTCATTTTGCATTCTGGTTTTAAAGCTTATGCATAAAAATACTTCCATTAGAGAACAGAGCCCAAAGTTGGATTATAGGATATTCAATGCTTGTATAACAATATCCTTTTATCAAGTCATAATGCAATGTTATAGTAATTGCACATGATGGAAACTTTCATTCTATTGCTTTAGGAACATTAATACAATACAATGTTTTATTGGCTACATTTTGAAAATTAAAAAATGACTTTATAATTGCAAAAGTTCACTTTAACTATTTATTGTAAACCTATGTTTCCAATCTGCAAAGAATCAAATGCAGAAATGGAAGATAACTTCTGAGATAAAATGCTTATTTAGCTTTGCTGAAAGATGCTCATTGGAAACCAACAATGAAATTATACAGAACTGTAGCTATTTGTGGATTGAGAAACACCTATCGATTATGTAAATCTTATTTTTTTTCTCACCTATAGTAGATTATAGGATCCTGTGGCATGGGCCAAGGCTGAAATTTCAATGCTCTGTAGAGGATTTGGCTAGCCAGTGTCCATGAAAATTAATAGAAATTTCACATCCAAATCCTTTCGGGACTTGAAAATCTCAGCCCATATCTTTATTCTCTGTAATGCACTTAACTATGGCTTGACTATGACTCTATATAAATATATAATAACGTTATGCTAAAAATGAATTATATAGAAATTATCAGAGGGGTAGCCGTGTTAGTCTGGATCTGTAAAAAGCAACAGAGAGTCCTGTGGCACCTTTAAGACTAACAGATGTATTGGAGCATAAGCCTTCGTGGGTGAATACCCACTTCATCATTCAGACACTGATCAAGAGGGTATTCACCCACGAAAGCTTATGCTCCAATACATCTGTTAGTCTTAAAGGTGCCACAGGACTCTCTGTTGCTTTATATAGAAATTAAGTTTGTATTTATTTTCATGCTTATACAGAGAGAAATATGTAACAGAGAGTGTAATACAATTTTGGGGACAAACTTAGATTCAGATACTTCAGTGATAATGGTCATATATGAATGGTAGAAGAGAGGTTTCAAAAGGTGGCACTTGTTACTTATTGAGCACCACAGTTTGATTGGGGCTGTACCAACATAAAGGATAGCACAAGGGCTGACACAGTGAAAATGAAATCTAAATTTGAGAAAGAAACGGGCAAGTGCATACAAAATACGTAATAAAAATGCATAATACAAACATTGTGCATGCAAAACAATCAATTGTATATACAAAGTAAAGTGTTTTTTTGTTTTGCATAAGTGTCTAATCACATAAGCTAATGAAATATGGGTGTAAGTTCTGGAGGTACAATTTTGATAACCTTTAAAAGTTTGGTCATTTATTTTCATAAGCATGTAGGGCGGCAAATTTAAATTAACACTATGTATCATATCGCTTAGCAACAGGTATTATGTTTGTATTGCTATAGTGAATATGTAAAAGATCCAACAAAAACTACACACCTACTAATGGAGGGCAATAGAAATCCCCATATATCTTTATTTTCATAAAAATTGGACATATATATTTGTTAAATTCATCTCCATAAGTAGGAAACTCTCTGAGATGTTTCCTGGAGTTACTCATACCATTAGTCTAATTTATAGACATGTAATAATTAATTGATGGTTTTATTCATTTCCCATTGGTAGGGTATAAATCCGTATATTTTCTTCAAAAAAAAATTGGGTTATTTATCAAACAAAACTTGTGAATTGCAAATGCATATTTAGTTGTAAAGCATCCATTGTTTATTAGAAAGATAATTGCTTTCATGTAAACAGTTTGTGTAAGAGTATGTTCTGGAGAGAAGGGCAGGCAAAGCATTTTACATGTGTCAGCTAAAAAATTAAACACTCCAATAATTAAATCTTTCCTGACGGCTATGTAAGTGGGCCAATACTACATCAAAGTTAGTTGCATCACATGATAGGGTGATAGCTTCATTATTTAAAAGATAAGACTATCTGGCAGGAAAACAAATGTCTTTCACTGGGAAGATCCTATGTATCATTTCTTTTGTGGATCTTAAAACATCCCTTCACCTGTACTGGCCATAATGCTAAAAATGAGGAGAGGAATGGAGTTGCTGGAAAGGCTAAATAATATCTGTTGCTAAATTTTTAACTTCGAGTATTTCATGTACAAATCCTTTTTGGCAGGATGTTAGTCGTGTCTCCTTGTGCAGTAGAAAGTTTAAAAGTCCAGTAAATATTGCCTTCTCGATTTATAAATCAGCTGCATGCTTGGCAATGATTTTAAAGGACTAGGCTAAGTAAAAACAAACGTTTAATGATGACAATCACTGGCAAGATGACTGCTATGGTTAGGTATGCTAATGAGTGTCCATTATAACTCCTTCTTTCTAGATCTTCTTAAGCTTTCAGAAGCATTCATCTTTTGGGGTTGGAATTTTTCCTGTTTGGTCTTTGGGATGTGAATTTAAAGTTTGAACAAAATCTCTTTAGCCATTTCTGTATGGAAGATCGGGCCTGAGATGCATTGGATTATAGCACTGATCAAGCAAAGTTCTTTACTCCTGCATGGAATCCCACTGATTTCAGCACAGTGTTATGATGGAGTGAGAGTCAGGGTTTCCAGATCCAGTCACTGGATTGGAGCTTAATTTTGCAAAACTGACTTTTGCAAGCATTTATTGTAATGAATGCATATCCCCGACAGTCTCTAAATTCTATCAATTCCAATGGGCAAACGTAATGTGACTGCCAGATTTCAAATAACATAGAGTTAGAATTGTGCCTGTCAAGTCCAAGAAGATGTACATAGCCTTTTGAGGATAAAGAAGAGTTTTCATCAAATAAACAATTGCAAATAAATGTGACACATTTTCAGGTTCATAATAAAATTGCACTTGGATCTCAAAGCTACTTTTAATTTGGTTGAGATTACTGTACATAACATAATTGTTGTTCTCTCTTTCTGTGATTTAAAGATCCTGTAAATGTCCCCTGAGGAGCAATACAGAAGTGAATAGTTTCATAGCACTGCTAGGTCAGCAGACTGGGTTTGCATGGTTTCAGGTCACCGACTAGAGAGAGACTGCCAACAAAAGCAGAAGACTGGGTCCAAAAGGTGGTGTTGGCAGAAAAACATTGTTCCTAGCTTTTACAAAGCAAGTTATATGTAATCTATAAAGAGACAACTTAGAAAATGCTTCCAAACTGCAGCTAAGGAAACAAGCACCTTTTACTATTGAGTTTTTAGGATCAACTGTTTTTTGCATCAGTTTTATTTTCCAGCAAGAAAGATGAGCCTCCATGGTATTATGAGCCAGGTCTCCAACAAGTCTAGTTTAGTTTGCCAAGACCAACAGGTCAATCCAATCTTTCTTGTTTGGTTTTATTTCCACTCCACAACATCCATTGCCAGAATATGTGTGCACAGATCAAATGAATGAAAAATACTGACTGATGGACGCCTGGAGCATGTTCCTGTGTGTGAATAATTTAGAAACAGAGTAAATGCTAGGGGAAAAGCCCTATGTTGAAAAAACATTGTTTGACATGCCTAGGAACACAAGCTAGACAATTATATATTAAGGCTATAGAAGCATCTTTTAAACTTACTCTGCTGGGCACAAATCTTGAACCATCTATATAAGAAGGATTCAGTCTACTTTGGATGTGAAAAATATGTCCAAGGATATACTATATTACTAACATCAATGGTAAAATAGTTCCCACAATGTAAAAGATCATTCACTGTTCTTAAATCCCCGACACAGAAACATTCTGGGGTAGATCCTCAACTGGTAGAAATTGTAATAATTCCATTGAAGTTGCTGGACTGATGACAATTTACACCAGTTGAGGATCTGTCCCTCTTTACCTATGCTTGATACGGGGGAGTGAAGGATCCCTCGTCAGTCTGTTCTGCTAATATCTTTGAATGGTCTGTGTGTGGCCAATAGCTAACCCCACAGCAGCTAGCTGAAGTAGATTGTTCAGTCAGCTGTTTTATTCTAATGTCAAACAAGGTTGAAGCTAACTGAATCTATCACTCTATCTGGAACATTTTATGTTTATGTATATGATGGAAAGCTAAAGTGGAAACAGATAATCCAAAAGATTGTTCCACGATGGATTATCCCAGGCAATTCTTAAAAAAAAAAAAAAAAAAAACCTCAGGTCACAAAAAGGCTGTAAAAACTCCCTTCAAGTCATTTTTACCATCGCTATAAGGTTAAGGTCCAAAAATAGAATACAGGATATCAGATTCTCTCCCCCCACCACCCCATTTCTTCTGTATATATCTGAAGTGAATGCAGAATCAAACTAAGGACACAAGAGGATAACTCATCCACCCTGTCATTTCCTCTTACCATTATTGGAGTCCCTCCTCTTTTGATTCCTCATGCCCCAGCTCTTCAGACCGAAGAATGGGCAAAGTGCTGCTGAGAGGCTTGTCAGTTTCATCATGCTGCGTTGTCCATTTTCTTCTAATTCTTTTTAGGATTTCTCTCTTGATGGCATTAGTGGGAATTGTGTGGTTAAATTCCATGAACTTTGAAACTGAAAGGGCATGCTTTACATTGATGTCTTTTGTTTCCAGGTGTTTTCACGGTAATATTAACTATCAATAATATGTTTGAGATTTGACATGAATGAGGTAAAAATAATGTATTTAGCTTGGGCATTGGGAAAATATTTTGCATTCTGCTGTTGGGAAATGGGATAGACTGCCCATGCTCAAAGAAGTAGCAAGAGCGGCAAACATAAAAAAGAATGGCTGAATCTATGGCACTTCAATGGTATAAAAATGCAGCTAGTCCTTCCAAAAGACAGGGGCTGAACTGGATAGATCAATAGTTCCTTTCATCTTTATTTTCTCTTATTTAGAAAATTTTTAAAATACATATTATGCAATCAATAGACTTTAAGGGCTCCACAGGAGCAGTTATTTTCTATCCAGTAAACACCCATTTAGACAATGTTCAGAATGTGTTTTATGCAATTGATTGAGAGGCTGTAATGTTTCCTTGGGAATCACTCCATCTACTGTTGCATCATGCTTATGGAGAAAATGGAAGGATTGTGATGATGTTGATACAGATGCAGGTACTAAAAATGTTATGAAAAGCAATGCTTTTGGGGATATACCCTGTATTTATCTTAAAATCTTATGAAGTCTTTTGCTAGCATTTTTTTAAAGTAATTGAAAATTGTAGACTTTGTGTCAGACAGAATATGTTATATTTGTTGACTCTCTGTTTTTATTAAGACTGTGATGGAAGTTTTACCTTACCTCATAAGTTGGGTGCCTGCATGCAAAACAGATCACCTAGGGTGGAGAAATCTGAGTTCCTTCTTGTGATTTGCATCCCAGGTGAATTTTGCTTTTGGTGAGAAACAGAAATAAAAAGAGAGAGAGAAAAGCAGAAATGTGGGGAGAAATGGAGGGAATCAGAGGTGTGATGAAGATTTGTCTGCTTAGAGTTTCTGGTTCAAGTTTGCCTCGAGGAAAGAAAACTTTATTGCTAGAATATAGAAGATATTGAAGGTAGCATTGAAACCAAGAGTTTAGTAGGATTATAAAAAGAATGGACATTTTATATGGATAATAAAAACATCCAGAGTTGTTATAAACAAGGATTTTAAAAATAGAGTTTTGGTAGGGATATAAACCAGTATGTTTCCACGCATTAGTCAACATCTAACTAATGAAGGGTACAGAAGAAACTTTCTCTTTTGAGGTGGTGTTCCATAACTTTACTTTGCTTTACTCTGAACCTGCTGGAACTGGTCGATGTCAGAGACGGGATCCTGGACTAAGATGAGCTCTGCTCGATCCAGTATAGCATTTCCTTTGTTGCTATGTTTCTTGCTTTCTTGAACCTGTTGGTGCAGATATGAGCAGTTAGGTCTGCAGTAGCATGATGGAAAAATTATGCTAGTGTCTTGCCTTTAATGGGCTCTCACAAGAGTGAATTGAAAATGAACCCAGATCAAGAATGTCTGGGATGGTGTTTGGTAATCTAAGAATAGGCACCTAATTGACATTGAATTTCAATGGGAGCTGAGCCCCGAACTCATTCAGACACTTCTGAAAATGTAGTCCTTGTCAATACATCTGTGGGCTAGCATCTTACAAACGTACAGGCCACACCTCTCTTGTGCTACTTATTTATGGGAAAGGCTTGAACAAAACTCCGCTTGTTGCCAGTTTCAGCTAATATGCATATTCATGTTCAATCCAACAGCGGAATATGTATGTAGGAAGGAGCTATTTGTTGTTGGTGCTCTCTCAAATGACCTAGGGGAAATTGTTGGAGATACTGAATTTGAGGATGATTTCCCCAGATCTTTGTTGTGGCAATGGAAATGCATCAGTCCATGGGAAAACCTGTTCGAATCCATCTGCACAGGAAGATCAGGATTGGCATGATGCCTTTGCTACTTCTATGCATAACTCTCTAATTTAGGAAATATCTCATTTTGTAGATCTGGCTGTAGTGATCAGTCAGATACAATCAGAATGGAAATTGCTCAAATTGAGCCGTATAAAAAGATTCAACTGTACTGCATAATAACAAGTGAGATCTATTCTGCGTAAAGGACAGATTATCACAATAGCAGGTAGTAATCTATTGTTCTGTATGGATAGTTTAATGATCTACTGCACATCTGTCCCCAAACCTGCAGAATGACAATTATACTGATAACTAGAATGCTCTGGTTTTATTGAAATCTCAATATTCTGTAGTGACACCTATACACTTCCTCCTTATGGCCAACACTAATGATTCTTCTGTTATAGGCAAACCAGCAAATGCCAATTCGTACTGCTCTACCGCAGCAGCTTGCTGCCACCCACACAAACAGTTACTGGATGCTTTGCTGCTCTAGTCAACCACTTATGGCATCTGTATTGTGTAGCTGCCTATGCGTTCTGCTTGAGAAACTGTCAAAGATCATCACTTTTTAGGCTTTGGGAAAAATTTTCTGAACCGACTAAGTGATTTAGGAGCCTAAGGGCCATTTTCAAAAGGGACTCAGGGCTGGGTGTACAAAGGTGCTTAAAGATGCAGATAGGTACCTAATGGGATTTTCAAAAGGTTAGGTAGGCACCTAACTCCCACAGGATTCAAGTTAATCTTCTGGAAATCCCATAAGGTACCTATTTGTATCTTTAGGCACCTAAATACCTCTGTAAATCTGGCTTTTAGGCACTTAGGAACCTTATTCTAATTGAAAGTCATTGGTGTTAGGGTCCTAGGCACCTAAGTCACTTTTGAAAATGGTACAGTGGGAGATTTTCAAAGGCACAAAAGGAGAATGGCTGCCTAACTCCACATGACTTTCTGTGAGAGAAAGGAGTCTAACTGCTCCTTGTGCCTTTGAAAATCTCCCCCTTAGGTTCTTAAATTACTTAAATATTAGAAGAAGGTAAAATTTTGAAGAAAGCTTAAGGCCATGCCTTATGTCCATGCTGGAAAACAAAGCTGTAGACTGTACTTTTTTTTGGTACTACATTGATGTTTGGCTCATGAGGGTCAAAATTTAGGGCCGTATTCTGATACCACTGGAGTCAAAGTGGACTTTCCCCACTATTTCAGAGGCAGGATTGGGCCATATATGAACACGGCAGGCACATAGCTTCATTTGCTGTCTCCCACTCATGCTGACCATCCTGATGTCCCTGACTATGTATGCAGATGTACAAATCTCTCTTTTAATTGAATCTCTTATTCTTCAGAAGCACTAATATTATTCATTAATTTTTCAATGTAGTGTAATTAAAAAGCAAAAACAGTTATTAAATTCCAATTTAAATATTTGTCTTTTTTCCCCCACTGAGAAATAAGCAACAGGAGAGAGGAACAAACAAACAAAAATCATGCATTCTTTTAATGCTGTTGCTTAGCAACTACACCATCTTGACTCAGACTGATTTTCAAAACTGGTTTGTATGCTGTTTCATAACTAATTTGCCCATACAAATGGTTGTCTGCTCTCAGATGCAGGGCTTGCAGTTGAGCACACATTTTTGAAAATCAGGCCAAAATGTCAATTAATTAAAGTCCAAGATCTTCTACATTGCTCCAATTTACGGTTGTGACTGCATGATGGATTTTGGTAAGTTTTATTGTTGCTGCTTCTGACTCAGAATAGTTATGAGTATGTAAAGCATGTGTTGACATCCATGGTGTAAAAGAATAAAATGTAATAAATTCTAATAGAACACAGTATAGTTGTTAGCAAGCTACCTAATAAATTAAAACTAATTGTTACCACTGTGTTACGTATGTTGATTCTATGCCTTCTTGGCATTCCCAGCACTATTCCACATTGTGCAGGAGAAAACGTCAATTTTAATGGCACCCCAATTTTCTTTCTTCCTCCAGTAATGAATCTGGTATTTATAACACACTTCTCCTTATTCTTCAAAAGGTCAGAAAAGAAAACAATTTCATGATTTGAGCCTGGGTCTTGCAATTCATTGCATGTGGGCAAAACAGACTCTGCTTGTGCAGCAAATTACAGGAAATGGGCCTAAATTACCAAATTCTGTTTTCTTATGGTGTATTACTATTGGCAAGACCTTATCAGTGGAACTATAAATACCTATTGTCCTTCAAAAGAGGGAGGATAATTTTGTGTTTAAGGCTGTGGACTGGTAAGAACTACATTTTCTGAATGACTCTGCAAATTAGCGGAATGGACAGTTCATCATGCCTGAGAGATCAGTCCCTGAACAATACTGTGGCAGTTTCCCAGCAGATGTAAATCAAGACAACTCTGACCCTAAGTGCCTAACTTTCTCCAGCTGTAATATAGGAAGAATAATGTCTGTCTATCTCATTGTTCTGAAGATTAATCACTACAGGTGTCTTAGAAAACTCCTAGCCCTTTAAAATTTCTCCTAACCCACAGGAAAGGAGTGTCATTTATGGGAATTTAGGCTATGTCTAACCTTATGGTAATGTGTAGAGTACATATTCTGCATGCACTATTCTGCTTATAGTGAATTCCACACCCCCAGTACAGCAAGCCCACCCACAGGAGGTTGTGGGACCAGATTTTCAAAAGAGCTTAGGGTCATATTTTCAAGTGCTCAATACCCACATCGGGGCCAATTTTTAGAAAGAGTTCATTCCCCCTGAGGCACCTGAATAAGGGCTAGCTTTTCAAAAGAACCCAGACACTGAGATTTCTTGAAACCTGGCCCCAGTTATGGATACTGAACCTTCCGGAGAGTTCTAGCCTTAAGGGTAATTTCAAAAATACACTGCGAAAGGCTCTTAAATATTGCATTGCATGTGCTGGGCTTGTATCACCCAGCATCTTCTCCTGCGACTGTTGGATAATAAAGCTAGAAACCTCTGTGTCATAGTACTGTCTTGTCATTAATATATTATGAATGTTAACATATTATTTATTTATTTGCGGTAGCATCGCCGGTGTGCTAGGCACATTCCAAAGATAGAAGACGACAAGCTAGGAAAACACAAAATGAAAGGGGACTGTCCCTATAGAGCTGACTGGTTTTGTGGAGTAAAAGTGACCGATCACCCTGCCACACACACACACACACACACACACACACACTCCAAACAGCTTGTAAAAAACAAACACAAAACCAGGAGTGATTATACTGCTGAAGTCCTAAGAGAACTAGGCCTCTTTCAGCCCAAAGCTTTCCTGTGGATGAGCTGTCTCATTTTTCTGGTAGGAGTTTTTTCCTGATTCATACCTTGACCTTAATATGTTCAAATTTCCTGTTGGATTTTCACCATCTTGTTTTGTTACTTAGCAGAATGGACAGAAGTGCTTGTGGCTGCGTGCTTCTGAACATGATCTTTTAACTTTTAAGCTATAAGATCAAGACTGCATAAACATATACAATAGTGGGATAAGTGGTTTCTTGTTTCTGTCAAAGTGTTTTGCACTACAGTTCTGGGTGAACATTTATTGAAGCACTCAGGAGCACTTTCGGAAGCAAAGAGCTTGACAAAAATATCTTAGGCTGGTACATTTATAAATCTGTAAAATGTTGTCTAGTTTCATTATTATCATTTGAAAAAATTGAATTGATAATATATCGGGTTTGTTTGTTGTTGTTTTTTGTTGGTCGAGGAAAACTTGAGGAAGTGGAATTCTGTCCCTGAAATGGAACATATAAAGCACCACATTTGGTGTGTACAGTTTCATAGACTACAGGAAAACGAGAAGCGTGACACTTAAAAGATTTTGTGGAACGCCTGAATATTCCATTATTATAACTTGACATTCCTGACAATGTTCATTGGATCAGTCTCTACCCTTTTGCCTCAAAGTTCCAGTTTGATTCAACCTCTGACAAGAGTGATTGAACCTCAGCTTGACTAATGGTTTTAGTAGATCCTAAGTGAAGTGAATGGTGAACTCCACTCAATCAGATATGGATTATACAGTAGTCCACATAAAATGAGCACGTTTAACACAAATCGGTGCAGCTGCTAACCTTCAATTTAAAAAAAAGAGAAAAGAAAAAAAGGCGGAGGAGAAGGGAAGGAAAAAAGGCTCCAGAGTATAGTCTATATCAGGGGTCAGCAACCTTTCAGAAGTGGTGTGACGAGTCTTCATTTATTCACTCTAATTTAAGGTTTTGCATGCCAGTAATACATTTTAACATTTATAGAAGGTCTCTTTCTATAAGTCTATAATATATAACTAAACTATTGTCATATGTAAAGTAAATAAGGTTTTTAAAATATTTAAGAAGCTTCATTTAAAATTAAATTAAAATGCAGAGCCCCCCGGACCAGTGGCCAGGACCCGGGCTGTGTGAGTGCCACTGAAAATCAGCTCACGTGCTGCCTTTAGCACACGTGCCATAGCTTGCCTACCCCTGGTCTATAATATCCTCTAACAGTTATTCACCCTATGGATGGCTAGATAGAAGACTTCCAGTGTCAGAATTGTTCCAATTACTGCATCTCAATCCATATTATGATGCACACAGAAGCCTTCAATCCCTTGTTTTTTAGATTCTGAGAAGAAATGCCTCATGTTAGCTTTACTGAGCATAGTCACCACTTGCTGGGAGAGAGTGATACTGAAGTCATTTACAGCTCCCATAGTGGTGATCTGCTAGTGCCCATTGGGGAAGTCAGACACTACTTGTATTCAGTGTACAGTCAATCCGTGTGCAGTATGGGTATTCCATTTGTGACAGACAGATTTTCAAAGGTGTTGGAACAAATGGTTCAGGTGAGGTTAACTAAAATATGTTGTATGGAGAATAGCAAAGGCTTCCTAAAAAGTTGCTGTATTTATTTATTAGCTCAGGCACACATTTCAGATATGCCTGAGGGGAATGCCTGAATTGTATCTATGTGATGGATACATCATTGTTCATATAAACTGCATAAGTAAATCTACATGAATCTCAAATGATTGCTAAATAAATGTGGATTTTTGGATGAGGTGTACTACTTTTTTCTCCCACCTAAAATCGAAGCTGGAAAGTAAACTAAAAATCTTCCTAGTAAATGTATTTAAATGTATGATAATTATACAATCAACAGTAACCCATCCTTGCTATGACTTTTTCCATAATTACATATTACAGTATAAATTCCTTGCAAGAGTGGTCTGTGTAAACTGTGAAAGCTGCTAGAGTCCCTGAAATTCTCCATCATAGATTCATAGAATACTAGAATATCAGGGTTGGAAGGGACCTCAGGAGGTCATCTTCTAGTCCACAGACTGCATATGGCACAAGCAGTAGCAGTACATGCTTTAATGTTGTCAAATTAGTGCCAGTTATGGTACTGGTTTTTATTACATGGGCACGGGATTTCTACCCTGTAGCATCTACGTAGTGCTCAAAACAATCCCAAAGTGAAGTGAGAGTTTGACTGAATTAAAAAAAAAAAAAAAAAAAAGCACACGTGTGATCAGTCGGAAACCAATGTTTAAATATGCAGCATTTTAGAATGCTCCAAATAACTTTAGTTGTATGTAACTGGAAAAGACCAATATAGTTAGGATTTACTTTCTGGTTCCCTTTTAAGTCTATTATAAGCATATTAGTTAAGCCTGGCATGGGATTTGTGAACAACGTTTTATTTCAATTTATCTAATTAAACCATAGCTGTCGGCCAATTAGACTTAATCAGGAGTGTTTTAACCACCTTTTATTTATAAGAAGAAATCATAAAATGAGGTATCTTTTTCTCATATAAAGGAAAGAGCTGCTGTTTATGCATAGTTAGAAAACTAGCAGACTAGTCAGAAGCTCTAGCTAGAACAGAGAATAAGGCATCAGCAGACTGCAGCATGCTTACTCTCGCTGAACTTTAGCTAGGCTATAGAAGGGAAAGTCACATGCAGCTTCCTGTTATCCTAACCTTCAGCCGTAAGGTTCCCCCCTTGGCAATATTATCATTTTTACATTGATGGTTTCATTGAAAGGATGAGAATAACGAGTGGAGCAATTTTTAATGAACTATGTTTTTTTTTTTTTTTTTAGTGGGAGAGGAAATAGTCTTGATAAAGTGGTGGGAAGTAACAGAAGATTATTTCTACATTTTTTTGCGACAAGATACATTTCTGTAAAGGAGCCATCTGGGAAAAAAAGATACATTATGCAAATATTTATGAGGTCTAAACATTCTAAAATATCCAGAAAAAAGAGTACACAGTCCCAGAAATGCAGTATGTTTTGTGCTGACAATATACATTTCATGGTTTTCATGTTCCTATTTACTATCAGTGTTCCTGCAATAATGTATGCATCTCCCATAGTTGGGTTGTTTGTTAGCTTTTTTTTTTAAACACTCACACTGCAAACTCTATAAACTGTGGATAGACATACAAGCTTGTACACAAGAAGCACCTTTCAGCACCTTCAACCATCCCTCTAACCAAGAGTGAATCTTGGTTCAGGTTTTGAAAAGCCCTCTCCCCATAACCACAAAGCCCACCTGTTCTTTTTACTTTAGTTCACTTCGTTGCTCTAACTGCTAACCCTATCTAACCCCATATCTATCCCCTCCTCCCTGTCACCCAGCTGAGTCCAAACCAATCCCTCCGTTTTTCCATAGACAGAGGATACTAATGGATCTGCTCTCTGACTTGTTTTCCATCTGACCAAACCCTCTCTCTTTTTCACTGCTCTTTTCACTGCTACTCTTTTTCCTTCCCTGCATTTCCCCCCATACAATGTGCCTAAAAGGTCTATGAACCTCTCTGATTGTTCCAACATTAATGTTTGCTTCAGAGTTCTGGGAGTTTCACCCACCCCAAGTATGCACAGAGAATGCAATATTGAGCTCATGAATTTTAGTAAAAGCAGTATTTTCATGGCCTGTAATAGCTACCTATTAGCCAACTTGACAAGGAAGTTTGTTGGACTTTCTTTCATCCAGTTTAATGAAAACAAAAACAACCTCCCCCAAACCCAAAGGATCCTAATGTCACTGCCACCAAAGTAACCCTTATTTTTCTCATAATAGTTTCAGAGCTAATGGTTAATTTCCTTTGTTTCATCCCATATATTTATTATTGTATTTTAGAAGCAGTCAAGTTAGATATCTTCTCATATTTGCAATTTAAGAGATTAAGCGCAGCAATGCAAGGAAAAACTCTTTGTTCACAGTTTGTGTGGATTGGCTCACTTTGAACTTTGGATTCAAATGAACTCAAAGCAAACTTGTCAAAACTGTCTTAGTTCGCTGGTTTTGTTGTGAAATTAAATTAGCTCACGTTTCTTTGCAAAGTTTGTGATGAGATTGGGCTAGGAATCAAATTTGTAAAGAAACTCATGTGATTTGGGGTTGTCTAATGAGATTCACAAAACTATAAATGTTGTTAGTCAAGTTGGAGCAAAAAGTCCATTTTTCTGAAAATAAGCTTGGGTTCTTTAATGACTTCGGTGGTCAAATCCCTGATTATTTTTGCAGCATGCAGCTTCTCTTTTGGTGAGGGTTTCCTGAATGTGGTTAAAGTCCACAAATCTATAGTTCATTAGTTGTTACAGGGGAACATTTTACTAATTTAGGTATATATATATTTGCTTCAAAAATAATCAATCTTTGAGACTGCTACTTGAGTGACTTAGTATGGGAGTGAATTGAAGTATCTATTTTGGCCATTATCTAGAAAAACTGAATTTGAAAAGTATGTGTATTGATAGTGCATACGTTTTTGATATTTACAAAGCAAAGTATTACATGTAATTAAACTACATTGTGAAGTGTTGTTGAACTGCATACAGTACCTTTAGAATTAGAGTTTAAAATATTTTTCAAATGGCTTTTGAATTTATTGGTTCATGGGGCTGAGATTCATCTTTGTTCAATCTGTGTTAATTTTTAACACTCTTACAAATATATTATTTGTCTCACTGCCAGAGTCTTTAATTCACAATAATTTGCAGTGTGGCAGCTTTTCTCAGTCATCTGTTTATGCTAGCACACTAGCAATTGGTAAATATATACTTTTTAATGGGTAGCAAATCATTTTCAAACTTTTTTTTTTTTGAATGGTTGGGGGAAGCTTTTAAATCTGCAGTTTTTGCTACCAGACTGAAATTCAAGAATTTGTCCTTACAACCAGGGCCAACGTGGGGGGGGGGTGGGGGGAAGAGAGGGAAAGAAGCCAGGACAAATTACCGGGGCCCGGCTGTTGGCCCGGCTTCCCCCCACCTCATCATCGGCCCTGTTTAGCCAGTCCACCCTCGCTTGGGGGCCTGAAATTTTTCTTTCCCACACCAGGGCCCGAACCTGCTCTCGGCAGCCCTGCTTTAGGGTGACCAGATCACCCAAGTCAAATATCGGGACGCGCGGGGGGGGGCGTGGCGGGGGCGCGGCCAAAAAAAACACCAAAAAAACCCACCTTCCTCCGCAAGCGCTGGAGGGAGGCCCAGGAGACTCAGGGGAAGCCCAACCCCTGGCCAGTCGCGTCTGGGCTGCTGCCCAGCTGGTGCTATCGCGCAGCGGCCCCGGAGTGGGGGCAGCAGGCCCCAGCCCCCCCCGTCCCGCAGGGGGGCGTGAGCACTTCCGGGCTCCAGGCTCTGGCGCATTTCCTTGTTTGTCCAGTGTCCCGACCGCACAAGGAAATATCGGGACAGTCCCGATAAAATCGGGACGTCTGGTCACCCTACCCTGCTTACAACATCTCTGTGAGACTAGCACCCTAACCACTAAGCTATCTATCCGCTCAAGGTACAAAACCTCTCTCTGGGGATTTTAGTGCTGTTTGTGAGGGATTCAGGGCTGGCTCCAGCGGCACAGGCTAAGGGGTGGCTTCCGTCCATTCTTCGGGCAGCACAGTCCGAGCAGTTTTTTTTTTTTTTTTTTTTTTGCTTGGAGTGGCAAAAATGGTAGAGCTGGCCCTGGAGGGATTAATGTTAGATTCTTGTAATGTGACTGGCTGAAATTCCTCTCTGATTGTATAATAGAAGCTTGTAATTAAACTCTTGTCAAATTGGTGCTTTCCGAGAAATGTTGCACAATTCACAGATTTTGGGTGGGCTACAAAAATATCTTTTGAAATCTGCTTTTTTAATGGCAGGAATCTCCAAGCTCCAAGCAGGAATATTAAGATTGGTTGCCTTTTGGATCTACCTCACTCCCCATGTTTCGTCCCAATATAGAGACTTATCGCAAGTAGCTTATCTCAGCACATATGCATTAAGCGCCACATGGAAATGGATGTGAAGACCAGAAGTTGTTCTTGAATTCAGTCCAGTAGCAAAAACTGCAGATTTAAATCTTTCTCACCCGTTCTCTCACCCCCAACCACTCAAAAAAAAAAAAAAAAAGATAGTTTATCACAAACCATTTTTCTCTGTCATTTTCTAATTTCCCATAAATAATGTCTGTAGAAAGAGACAGAAAAGAAAAATGACCCCTTTAGATAGAGGAGTAAATCTGAAATGTTCCATACAAATGTGGTCTATTCTTCAGTGCAGCAGTTCTTTCCTATGTGAGTGTGTTACAGCTTCTGCAGTATACTCCAGAACAATTTTATACAACTTCTCTTAAAATGAAGAGCATATTCCTGATAATTCACGGTTTAAACAATCCCTGACCAGAAACTCATTAACAAGTGTTTAACAGGGGGAACTTGTCCTCTCCTCATGCTTCTGAGGACCAAAGGGAATTTTTTTAAAATGTGAATGCTGGATGAAAAATCTAATTCAGTATTGTGCTTCATAAAGATGGTACCCAATGCAAAGGGTATTTTTTGTGGGGGAGGAAAAGATACAAATCTTCTTTTGACTTTCTGTAGCCCGTGCAAACTCCACAAAACACAGCACAGTGTGCACAAGAGTTTCATATACATCTCTACCCCAATATAACGCTGTCCTCGGGAGCCAAAAAATCTTACCACATTATAGGTGAAACCGCGTTATATCGAACTTGCTTTGATCCGCTGGAGTGCGCAGCCCTGGCCCCCCCGGAGTGCTGCTTTACCTCGCTATAGCTGAATTTGTGTTATATCGGGCCACGTTATATTGGGGTAGAGGTGTATAGGAAGGCAAATTATTTTGTTCTATTTAGTAAATAAATTAATCATATCATACAAAGTTGCCCTGACCTCTGAATTAATATGGCAAATTTTTGCTTGATCTTCCAATTCATATTTATGAATGGATTTAGAAGATGGAAATGGGATGGAGAAATTCTCATCTCTCATTAATGTGTACATTCCTCATGGCATGCTATAACTCAGTAATACTATGTTGGAATACAGCCTCAAATTCTCTATGTTTTCCAGTTATTATTTGGTATCAGCTTAGAGCTATTTGAAGTGGTTCTACTTGATTTTTTTTCAATGAAAATTGTAGTTTCATCAAAATTAAAGTGTTTCACAAAACATTTGATTTAGGTAAACATGTTTATTTTTTTTTACAATAGAGAATTCAAAATGAAACAGAATGACCTTTTAGGCTTCAAAATGACACATTTGTTTAATTTTGGCTTTCAAAAAACAAAATGAAATGAAAATTCAAAGGGAACCAAACATATCAATAGAAATTAAATACACATGTTTTTCCTTTCAAATATTTTCATCAAAAAATCAAAATGTTCTGCAAAAAAATTGAACAAAATAAATTAGAAATTCTTCACAGAGATAAAATGGGATTTTTTTATCCAACTCTAGTATCAACAATATTAAGAATTGTGGATGTCAGCTGGAAAATGAAGAGATGTAGCATCCTCACAACAAGAGAGTTGGAATTTTTTTTTAGAGTATAATACATGAGAAGTCTTCCTAAAACAAAAATCATGTGACTTTAGCAGTAATAGAGAGAAGAGAGTGAATGGCTCATACAATTAGAAATAGAACCATTCATCTTTAATCTTTCACCTTCAGCTATGATCTCCCTTAGTTAAAAAATTAAGTGGGTTAGTGGAAAATAAACATTATTACTAACTATGGTGTCAGGTGCCCATACGTGAAATGATTTTTGTGGTTTTGCAGAGGACAGAAGTCTGCATTACAAACATTCGCGATCACAATTGGCATTGATCTCGTTTTGTTTCAGCAATGTAAGCAGAAATGCCAAGAACTGAATTCACATGGAGACTGAACTACCCTTTCAGATTGTCTCTTTATAGTATGGTTTGTGGGGTACTATGAGGAAGTCACTGTTGCTGTGTATATTGTGTATAGAAGACTTCATCTGGCACCTTTTAGAAACACTAAAATTCACACTTGGTGGGGGGATCTTGACTTGAGCATCTGTGTATAAAACATCTCAGTTTGAACCTTAATATGTTATCGATGCAATATTTAGTCAGTGGCATGTCACTAATTTTTTCCCAAAGAAATTCCTGCAATATGCTAATATGGTTTCTACTTAGAAACACAATTTCCAACAGGAGACTTGTGGGTTATTACTGGTGCAGACTCAAGTCTTTTTTCATCCTTCCTTTTCATTTTCATAAGCACTGTTTCATTTACCCAGAGTTCTCCATTTAAGAGCTTTCACATTCTGACTGATTAGTCATCTTATCAAATCTTACTGTTTTGTGGCTCCCATGCTACCAATTGAGAATTATTAACTGGACCTAAGAATTTAGCTGGCTTGGCACAATTTGAATTGTGGCCTGTTTAGCGAGTGATGTCTAATTTCCTGTGATTCCTAGTGATTAGAATGGCTACAGAACGGTGGCATGACTGACTTTTGTGACTGTAGAAAATAAGAGTATTCCAAGGAGAACATCTTCAATAGATCATCCATACGCTTCGGGTCAAATCCTGCTTGCCATTCGCAATCAGAGCTCCGATTGAAATCCGTGGACATTTTGCTTGAGTAAGGACAGCAATTGAACCTTTATATCCAAGAGATCACATATAAAATTCTTAATACTCCTAAATACTATAGTATAAGATTTGGGGAAGGGCTATCATGGTTAAAAGAATAAAGTTCTCCTTCAGTGGAGACCAAAATCTTCCACTTGGTTGCCTTTTGCCCCTTTTTCCTAAATCACTGTTTTCTCTCTCCTTCTTCCTAAAGCATACACAATATTACATCTGTCACTGGTGCTGGTAGATCTGGTTTAGAGCAGAAACTATAGTTATTCAGTGTTTGTAGTTAAGTCTGCATTGTATCTTTGCTGCGCCACATTATCTTCAAATGCATCATTGAATACAATTCTGAACATCTCTTTGGCTATATATCTTCTTTATGTGGGGCAGCAGACTGTTGAATGTGCTGCATCTGCATTCATAATAATAAAAAAAAAAAAGGAAAGAAGGAATAGTTCAACCAGTGGGAATAGAAGGATATTCAATCAGGGCAATGTTAACTGCACTGGATTGTACTTGTTCACTTGGGTAAATTGCTGTCCACCTTTCCTGTGCATACACACTGATCCTACCACTCGCAGCAATATTTTCAATACTTCTTCAGTTCATGATATTAATCATCTAGCACAGGGGAACATGGTTTAAAATGTTACAGGCTAGGTGCTGTACTTGGCTAGTGCTCTCTCACTGAAATAGTGGGTGTCAGTTCCTGAAACCAAAAGCAACACAAATGCTTTCTTTGCCAGCTGGGGTGTGGCTTCTATGGGGCTGGGAGCAGAGGAGATGTCCTCAGGATGGGGGGAGATGAGATCATCTCCAGGACCAACTACAGAAGTGATCCATGTGCTCCCTCTGCTTCCCCCTTCTCCTCCCTCTTGCTTTCAGCATGGTGGGCTGCTTGGCATGCGTCGGTCCACACTGCTTTTGACTGTTATTGAGCAGAACCCATCATCAGCATAGACGCATGTCCCCTGGAATGGTGGTTGGAACATGAAGGGACATATGAATCTTTAGCACATCTGGCAAGTACATATATTTTGACGCCGGCTACAACAGTGCTATGAGAATGCCTGTTCTCACTTTCAGGTGATTTTGTAAACAAGAAGCAAACGCAAACAAACTTGTTTGTCTGAGTGATTGGCTGAACAAGAAGTAGGACTGAGTGGACTTGCAGGCTCTAAAATTTTAAATTGTTTTATTTTTGAATGCAGGTTTTTTTGTACATAATTCTACATGTGGAAGTTCAACTTTCATGATAAAGAGATTGCGCTACAGTACTTGTATTAGGTGAATTGAAAAATACTATTTCTTTTGTTTTTCTTACAGTGCAAATACTTGTAATCAAAAATAAATAAGTGATCACTGTACACTTTGTATTCTGTGTTGTAATTGAAATCAATATATTTGAAAACGTAGAAAAGATCCACAAATATTTAAATAAATGGTATTCTATTATTGTTTAACAGTGCGATTAATCGCGCGATTAAAAAAAATTTTTTTAATCGCTTGATAGCCCTATTTTACATTTGAAGATATGTTTCTGAGATACTTTGATATTTTGAGTTAAGGGCATATTGAGCTATGGAATGCCTTTACAACTCTGTACTCAGTTGGTCTCAGCTTTTCATTGCTACTAACTGAAATGGTTTTGTTGCCTCAGGAAACAAACAGAAAGGACTTCCGCAAGTCAGTTCTCATTTTATTTGAAACATTTTTATTTCTAAGCAGAACACATGCCTCTATATGAATGAGCTGTTAAGTAGTTCTGCACTATTCTGAACACTGTACCTAGAGCTTATTACACACAAAAATTGTTACACAATTCACAAATCAAAGTTGTTTCAATTCATTCCCAAGAAGAAATGAACACTTTGGATCTAATTCTGCTCATGATTCCATCAGAGTAAATCTGGAGTGACTCCAGCTAAGCTGATAGAATTACTACATTTTTACTTTGGGAGAATGTATCCCTTTCACTAGTAATGCTCAGGAAAATCTTTAGAAACCAGATATGATGTCAGAATTTTCAGAAACTGAATTTGAAAAATTGATACAGACACCACACTACTTTGCGTTCTCTGCCTTTTGAGATGGTTCAGATTCTCCAGGCTTTAAAAGAAAATTAAAGCTATTCAGCAAGACCTTTACATTTTAAAAAGAAAATTGACCTTTTATAATATCATACTTAAGTTATAGTGCCACGCAAATTATTTGTTTGTTTATTACAGTACTAGAAAATAATGCTTTTGTAATAAAAAAAAATTACAAAAGTTATTGTACTTTCCTAAGGGGAATTTTATCACACTTTTTTGTGTGAAGCCTAATGGGTAGAAATGTTTGACAGATCTTTTTCTTCACCCTATCTCAGACCTTGGAAAGGACTCTGAAGTACCAGTTGCATGGGGTATGTGATAGCCAATACATCTCTGATTGTGATGCGTAATGTTAAAATTTAGTACTATAATGACATGCATGCAGAATTGCTTGACTCTTACCACACCAATAGGACTGTCCTGCTTTTATGAGGCCCTGGTGCTATTGCTTCTTTTTTTATTGCTTTGTTTAGTACTCGGGGCAGCTGTTTTGTATAATAAGGCAGAGGGAAAATATGTTGTAAGTCCCTATGTGCTATAGTAGCTTAAAAAAAAAAAAGGCTTACTGAAGTCTTAAATTTTCATCCCCGAGAAACAGGAAGTATTTCAATGAGAAGGAGAATGTTGATATTTGTCAGATATTGTGTTTGTATTTATAATGTTGTATCATTTTTTCCCTTGATTCATAAGTAAGAGATTCTAGAGCATGCAATGCCATTGCAAGTGGTATGTGTGAGGCAGTATATACTACTCTCAAGAGTAATGTATATAGTATAATATATATATATACACATTACTTATTACAGTTCATACAAAGAAAGAGCATCAGCCCCCTCCTCTCCTGATTTTTGAATATCTACATAGAACTTAAATATTGCAAAAAACAAACCCGAAAAAGCAGAAGCCCTAACTAGCTGACTTTGAATGTCCATCTATCAAAGTGAGTATCTTCTTTGTCTTCTGCATGGAGTGAAATCTAAAATGTATTATATGAGAACAGATATAAAGATAAAGGTAGATCGTGCAACACAATTGATGGCTAATTAGGTACAATTGCTTATATGATCTTAATTGTGTGCACAAATTAGGTGCAAAACTTCACAGACATTTTGAGCTTCCAGCTGGCCTAGTAATTGGGCACAACATTTTATGTATTTGGATTTGTAAAATGATAAAAAGGAGGTGCACACACAAAGATTCTGGGAGCCCTGTAATTAAAAAAAAGCACACACACAAATAATACTATACTCAGAAGCCCTACCTTAAACAAAATCCAACCACCGTCAAATCAGAGAAATCAGAGTAGAAGCCAGGACCTCATTTCATCTCTATCTACTACCCTGTTGTTATACGGTTTCCCCCAAACAACCAAAGAACTCAGATGCTTGCAGAATGCCAATTATCTTTAAAATGCTCTGAGTGATCAGCACCTTATAGATTATATCAGGTAGAGAAAGATTTCACATTTTTCCTCTGTAATTGAAAATACTTTGACCTACAGGAATGTATACTAATGTCTGCATTGCCTTAATAAAGTAAGGAGAAATACTACTTTGAATATGAAAGCCAGTGTTGCCTTTGAATGTGATGTGGTATAGAGATGGTGTCGAGTAGTTATTTTTGGTTTGCTTTAAAAAAAGGACTTAGCAAGTGGGGTCCTGCAGGGGTTTGTCCTGGATCAGGTGCTATTCAATATATTCAAAATGACTTGGAGTGGACAGTATAATTATAAAATTTGCAGATGACACCAAGCTGGGAGGAGTCCGGTGGCACCTTAAAGACTAGCAGGTTTATTTGGGCATAAGCTTTTGTGGGTAAAAACCCACTTCTTCAGATCCATGCATCTGAAGAAGTGGGTTTTTTACCCACAAAAGCTTATGCCCAAATAAACCTGTTAGTCTTTAAGGTGCCACCGGACTCCTCGTTGATTTGTGGATACAGACTAACACAGCTCCCCTCTGATATTTGGTACCAGGCTGGGAGTGGTTGCGAGCACTTTGAAGAACACGATTAGAGTTCAAAATGACCTTGACAAATTGGCCAGAAATCAACAAAATTAAATTCAATAAAGATAAGTCCAAAGAACTAAACTTAGGAAGGAAAAATCAAATGCACATTTAAAAATGGGGAATACCTGACTAGGCAGTGGTACTGCAGATGATGACCTGGAGGTCATAGTGGATTACAAGTTGAATGAGTCAATAATGTGATGCAGTTTCAAAAAAGGCGTATATCATTTTGGGGTATATTAACAGGTGTGTTAAATTTAAGACACAAGACAGGAGGTACTTGGTCAGTTCTGCTCAGCATTGGTGGGGCCTTAGCTGGAGTCCTATGTCCAGTTTTGGGAACCACACTGTAAAAAGATATGGACAAATTAGAGAGTCTAAAGGAGAGCAACAAAAATAAAAAGTTTAGAAAACATGACCTCTAAAGAAGGTTGACAAACTGGGTATGTTTAATCTTGAGAAGAGAAGGCTGAGAGGGGACATAACAGTCTTCAAATGTGTAAAGAAGTTGTTGTTATAAAGAGGAAAATGATCAATTGTTCTCCATGGTCACTGAGGGTAGGATAAGAAATGTTTGGCTTAGTTTGCAGCAAGAGAGATTTAGGTTTGATATTAGAAAGTTTTCCCTAACTATAAAGATAGATAAGGCACTGGAATATGTTACCTAGGAAGACTGTAATCCTCTTCATTGTGAACCTGTAAGAATAAGTTAAACAAATGTTTGCTGGGGATGGTGTAGCTATACTTAATTGTGCCTTAGTGCAAGGGAGTGGACTAGGTGACCTGTTGAGATTCCTTCCAGCCCTACATTTCTTAAAACACTAAAATGGGGGAAAGGAGAGGAAGAAAAAAGAAATCTAGAAGAGAGATACAGCCAAAAGACAGCTGCCTCGCTCAAGATAGTATTAAATTGCCCGGGGTGCTTTCATGTTTGGTATCAAGGTGTCTCAAACCTGACTATATGTTGATTGGTCTCTCTTTCTGAATAATGCATTGCTGGACAGCAAGCTTCCCATGGCTTTTGGAATGAAGATTGTATGGTCATCTGGCTCCTGCTACAATGGAAAGCTATGGAAAACAAGCGCCTGTTGAAATTGATATTTGTGAATAACATTTCAAGAGGTGAACAAAGTAATTCAGTAGGAAACTTTGTCTTTCCCTTTTCAGATTTTGATATTGCAGAACTCACTGTGTGGAAGGACGTAAGTATAATTTACTAAAATGAGACTGTACTCAGTAAGTCAGAAGTAAAAGGATACCTAACCCAGGCAGGAGAGAGAAGTCTGATGACTCCAGTATATAACTGATGAAGTCAACAACTCATTGCATTGAGAGGCAGATTAAACTCTTGCACATCTTGTTGAGTGGAGCTGACTTCTTCTTTCATGAGTTCCCCAACAAAGAGAAACTAGATTGTGCAAGGCAGAGCAGAAACATTTCTCAGTCACACTTCAGAGAGAGACAGGGTCCCATATATTGCTTGTCTGAAGATGTCTCAGAGAACTTTACGATTGATTTTCAGAAGGCTGCCCCATTTCAGCATGCCATTTAGGGAAGCAACAGCCTGTAAATAATCAGATAAGATTGACAGTGACCACTGGGCTTGCATTGAAAAGATGTTTGTAGGATTAGGGAAAGGCTTAAATTTAACCAAACAAACAAAACAGGGAGGTGTGTGTGTGTGTGTGTGTGTGTGTGTGTTTGTGTGTAGGGGAATACCCTTCTTCAGATCCATAGGGAGGTGTTTTCAACTGAAAAGACCTACTTGGTGGAAGTTGTCACAGTGGATGACATTCATCCAGCTAGTATTGTTGTATCAGGGTCTGTTTGTTTTTCCCCTTCAGAGAGAGAGGATTTTCTGATTGTCCCACCTCCAGGGCTGGCTCCAGCATTTCTGCCGCCCAAAAAAAAGCCGCGATCACGATCGGCTGCTGCAATTGGGAAAAAAAAAAAAAAGCCACGATCGGCGGCGGCAGTTCAGCGGCAGGTCCTTCGCTCCTAGAGGGAGTGAGGGACCTGCGGCCCCTGAATTGCTGCAGGTGCCGCCCCTCTCCCTTGGCCGCCCCAAGCACTTGCTTGTTAAGCTGGTGCCTGGAGCCAGCCCTGCCCACCTCAAGTTATTTCCCTGGACACATGCAGCACTTTTCTTTTCTAAACTGGAGACAGTGACAAGAAGTTGGGATGAGATCATGAGAAAATGTTCCCGAGGCTGTGAAATTAGTCATGTCATAGAAAATTGTGACAAAAGGCTATTCTTAGTGAGGATTATGCTGAGCCAGTAGACAATATAACAACTTATCTATTGCAGGTGTTCACAAATTTCACTAATTATCTCAATTAACTAATTAAATTGTAGAGACTTAGGAAAACTTCTGAGATGAAAACTTCCTAGGACAGAACCCCATTGTGTTAATTAGTATATAAACGCACAACAACAAAAAAAGTCTGAAAGAGCTTCAAACAGTTTACAAGCCAAAAGATGCAATAGGTTTGGTAACATTAAAAGATTTGAAAAGAAGCTTAAAGGTTTCCAACAAGACACAAAGAGAAGAGACCTAAAGATTGCAGTAGATTGTCCTTGAGCAGATATGTTGGAAACTCTAGTCATTTATGAGGCAAGCCTGATAATTAACATAGAGTACGCTCACAGGCATCTTTCTGAAGTTGCTGCATGTTCTTAGGAATGTGGTCTTGGTTCATAAATTTTACAGAAGTTATCCACCCTGTGTTGCATGAACAGACTTAATAAAAACCCATTTGAGAAGTCATGTTTATCATTTTTTCTCTCATTTTAAGGTCCATAGAATATGGCTTTTGGTTCCCCAATATATTGATCTAACTAGTAGTGACTGGGAATAAATCACTGAATTTCAGGAATGAAAATCAATAACCTGAAGAAACTTAAGTTCAAAATCTTGTGGTGTCACAATCAAACTGAAACAGATTAAAGATGAACGCCTGGAAAGCAAATAGACCTGTGAGAAATGTCCTCACCGCTTGGGTAAAAAGCTTGTGTTTTTTCTGCTTTCACAATATGTTTAACTTTTTTATTGTTGCATATCAATAGTGTGTGCAGGCTGGAAACCACAACTTGTTTTTATGGATGAAATATTTGCCAGTTTGTTGCCCTTTGAGGATAATTTGTTTTTAAATAAACAAATTACGGTGTTGAAATTTCACCACTGGCCAAAGTGGCAAATGCGAATGCCTGTGCTCTCCCCTCTCCCCCCACAAAAACAATTAAAAGTTTGGTTCCTCTTATAAATTTTGGAGTGTCTTTATAAACTCAGTCTGTTCCTTCATTGCCCCATGTTTTGAAGCAGTTTAGCTCTGGTTTGACTACCAAGACAGTTGTTCAAAAGCGATAAGCTACTGACAAGACCATTTCATGTATCTATTTAAAAATGTCAGACTGTGATTCAAGGGCTGAACAAAATTCAAGAGAAATTCAGCAGTAGAAGGATCTATTAACACCAGCCCCACAACTAATTTTTAAATAAAATACTTGGAATTTTTGATGCCCATGTTCAAAAAGTCCATCTTGACTGTTGAGATTATTTTCATGGAAAAATATTGTGTGAATTCATGCTCAACAAATTCTCTCTCAATTTGAGATTGATTGAGAACCTGATTTATGTATTGCTTTTGTTTTATTTCCTCTCTTAATTTATACATACAGAATGCTGGTGATGTCTAATGTACCTTTTCCTTGACTGAGAATGCAGATGAATATTTCCTTCCAAATTTGTTGCTAATAATACTTCTGGAATGGTTGGGAAGGGGCACCAGGAGATCTACAGATGCTCCTTATCCCAATGGATGGGAGCTGAAAGTACCACCTCAATTATGAGCTCTATTTTCTCTGGTTTGGCATTTCAGAGCCTGAATCCCCAGTGGAAATCAGGTTTCCCAATTGGCAGTGTAGCCTGCTGCTAGGCTGGTTATAGTTCTTTGTTGTTGTTTTTCTTGGCATTAGCCCAGGAAAGAGCTAGTGATAGGGCAACAGTAGCAACAGAACTTATATTTATAGCAGGTGGCATGCAAATAAAAACTATGAAAATGATTAAAAAGTTCCATATTGACATGAAATGCACAAATGGCTCCTTTGCCATAAGTGTCTTGGGAGAAAAAGAACATGCATTTTCAAAGAGTGCTGATCTTGCGGTTAAGGCACAAAACTGGGACTCAAAATTCCCATACCTGGCTCTGATTTCTGGGAAGAGAGTTAATTTCTGTGTGCCAAATTATCGCCTGCTGTAAATCAGTGCAGCTTGATTGAATACAGCAAAGCTACCCTGGGGTTTTATACCACCTGAGAATCTAGCCCTCTGTATCTTCACCTACACATTGGGAAGAGTAACATTTCCTTGTCTCCACAGGGGTGTTATGAGGATTAATTCATTAAATTTTGTCAGATGCTCAGATATCACATTGATGAACTCAATGGAAACACAAATGCATTCAAAACACTCACCTCACCATGTTGCTGTATACATTTAAAAAAGAATAATGAAAATGTTGATCCACAAATCTCTGCCCTTTGTTCTATTTCAGTTTTCCTATGATGATTGACTGCAAATATAGGGTGACACATATGGACTACAGAACTGGAGTTTTAAATGGCTTTTTATAGAAGCTGGTAATAATTAACCCGGGTCTGGTGTATGAGCTTAACAGTAGTTACACTAACAATGAAAGGTTCAGGACTGTGTATTTTGGAATTGAGTAAGACTAGTTCAACTTCCAGAGAAGCAAAGCAGTCCCTCTATGTTTAGAATTCCATGTTGTCGGTCCTCTTCTGTCATTAAATATTCTCAGCTAATCTGTCTGCTATATGTTCCCCTTAGATGGCACATGAAGCCCCTTTCATACATCTCCTTAAAAATAAAATTCACTGATTGCTATTAAAAACTCAATGTTGGCCTACAGTTACTACACACTTACCAATGGATATCTCCTGTTCCAATTATAGGGGAAACTTTGGTATCTCAGACACTACTGTGTGGTAACTTTTATAAATGGTTTTAATTATTTCAGCTTTAAATGTTTGTGAGTTTTTCAGTTTGATTTTACAGTGCCATTTGAGATAACACATTTCTTCAGTCCCTATAAATAGTATAGATTTCATGTCAATGAGTATGTTCAACTATGATCCACAAATGTGTGTGTTTGTATGTGGAGGGAGAGAGCAAGAATGAAGACTGTTCTATGGTGATTAAATAAATTAATGTTTCTATGAGGAGTTCCTGCCTCATTTTGATCTCATTGTTTCTCAGTGTCCATGGAGCCCTGTGTATAATTACATAGTTGTCATCTTGGGTGCCTTGTTGATCTTCTCTTTTTGTGTGCAGGTGGGGTTTAGTGGTATCTAACTGCTTGCTTCTGGCTCCTTATTACAATTGTCTTTCCTGAAACATTTAATGAATTACACAGATTTTTTGGCTTTACTGTGGGAACGGGGTATGCTTTGTCAGGTCAAGAAGAGGGATCAATATGCCTCGGCTTCAGAATTCAATTTTTTTTTAAAGGTGGCTGTTTTAGTGTCCAGCAAAACTACAATCCCAACCATGATTTCCAAACTTGTCTGCTCAAATGAAGTAATAGGACACCTTTCTAGTTGTGTGATTTCAGAGGAAGTAGCAGTGGGTTGATGGGCTCCTCTGACAATTCTTTCCATCTACACTGGTTGCATTGATCCTCTTCCAATGCATGTGTGTTGCTTCTTGCATCTATAAATCTCCTTACTCTGCCTTTCCTTACATGATTGCTTCATGTGTTTTTCATTTTAATTAGTTTGAACCCAGTCATCCCCATGCTCAATGACAAACTCAATGGGGGTGGGAACATGCCTTCTGTCTATACCTGCCCCTTCACATTGACTTTTCTTCTTTCTTTTTTCAGCTACTTAGTGTCATTTCCTTCTTTAGCCCTGAAAACTCTGAGAAGAGCCCAGTCCACTTATGTTTCTTTCTCCCTCTAATGAGCAGCCAACAGACCCTGGACTGCACTTGTGCACTCCGTTTCCAACTGGCACCAAGATCTCCACTGCAGTTGCCATGGTGTCTCTGGTTGGAAGATCAGCAAGGGTGTTGTCAGCCACACCATATGCATCATGTTTTTAAGTGGCTATTTTTATAATCTTTTTATAATTTTATAATATAATTTTTATCTGTTATACTATAAATAGTGGACCTTTACAAACTACTTTGGTCTAGTGGGCTAAACATGGGAATAGAAGATGGGAAGTCCTGGCTTCTAATGCAGCCTCTTCCATTAACTCACTTTGGGGTCTAGGTGACTCACTAATAAATTGGAAGCAAACTGTATGAATGGACTTTGGTGTAACACTGTGGACATTGAGTTTAATATTTAAACTTGGATGTCTAAATTTTGGCAATAGGCACCTAAATCAAAGTGGCCTGATTTTCTTGAATTGGAGATGACCATGAATTGGTGCCTTACAGAATTGGTTGATTGGTTTTGTTCTCTCCGTGCTGAGATATTGTCAGAACAGTAGGTGAAAGCAAATTCAAAGCAGAAATGAATAAATATTTGTAACACAGACATTTTCCATTTCCTTTTCTTAAAACTTCCAAAAATCTGTAGATGCTGTAAGGTCAGCTGTACTCTACAGAGATCTTCCAAAGACTTCTCAAGCCCTCAGACCTGTCCATGGTAGAATTCAGTGGCATGAGATCCGCTGGAGCTAATGCATACAAAATGTTAATGGAATGGAAAGAAGATGACAAATATACATTTGAAGAGGCATTAGAGTGATCAAATGTAATGATTGTTTCACAGACTGTCTATGAATTAGGCCAATAGGGAAGGTTGACAGTGCCGAATGGTCACAGTGTGTTGGACACTCAAACATTCAGTTAAAGGATTGCAAAAGTATACTCCTTTTTATATCAAAGCTGATGTGAACTGTCAGAGCGTCATACAAATAATCTGTTTTTTTTTTTTAAAGGGGAATGAAAGAGGAAGTGAGAGGAGAGACATTCACATTTCACGATGTACGTCAAAACCCACAAATACTCATTTAGATATTTTTATGCAACTGGTCAGGGATTGTGGGGATGAAAAGCCCCCTCTCCAAAGTGTTGGCAGGTTGTGGAATACCGGTGTTGGTGCTCCACGCTCACTACAACTGCCATGTGTTATACAGAGCTTTGAAATGTAGAGCACGGTGCATGGGTTATTATTATGTGTAAGTTTGTGTGGTAAATTAGTTCAGTTACCAGAGCGTTCTTGGACTGTAGTGGAATTTTGTGCAGTGCATCCATGTAGTCAGTTCCCCATCCTGTGTATGGGTGGATTCTAATCCTCACCTTGGGACTCTGTTACTACAGAGTGCCCTGTTCTTTGGTATGCAGGAGTTTTGGAGACCACTGCATCTCTTGTTCATGGCCTTCTCCCCCTGCACAGGAGAACTTGGTATTTTCTCTGTTTCTTGTGTGCCAGCAAAGGTGGGGGAAGGGGAAGAGTCAAGATTTGTCCACACAAGAATTTACTGACAGCAGTGTGGTGGACAGGAGTTAATTCTGAATCCTCACTTTGGATTTCAGCCCTTCCTGGAGTTAGCTGAGTAGATTTCCTTTAAGCCTCCATAATTAAAAATACACCCATCAGGACTGCTTCACATAACATACTTCTAAATGTGACAGTGACATTTACCTTCTGAGTCATTAGCTCAGCATCATAGAACTCAGAGAAGAGGGGAAAGAAAAGGATAAAGTTAGAGTCCATTTCCCTGCCAATGCAGGATTGTTAATTACTGATTGAAAACTTAATTTGGTAAAGATTAGTTATAGATCCTGGCTTGTGAAAAGGTTTTGAGAACGTTGAAGATGCAGAGCACAACCCTAAGTGTGTTAATTTCATTATGATTTTTTATAGGTATAAAAAGGAGCAATTGCCATAAGTAATTGTTGAAGGAGTGGTGTGTGCATGTTTGTATGGAGTTCTGCCAGTGCTTATCTACAATGCATAGTTCTTCAGATACTGCTTTTATGGGAAAGTTCATAGCAATGACATAACTGTGTAACACAGAGAATACCATTAAAAATATAGATTTCAAACAGTCTGAAAGGAATCTTATTGCAGCATCTGTAGTTGGTTTTATTAAGAGCAGTTTAAATTCCCCAGCCTGGAGCAGTTTGGAATTAGAGATGGGCCGCAGAAATTTACATTTTAATTGAGGTGGAAGACAAAATAGGGCATGGCACAGCATTCACACATTACAAGGAAGAATAAATAAGATATGTATCAGCTGGGAGAAAAGAAATGACTGGTCGTTTTTCATTGCCTCCTGTGCTTTATTTTCTAACATTGCAATGAGCAGTACTAGGCTAATTTTTTTGTTCCCCATCAAATTGCAACAACCAAAAGCTACTGTGTTTCAGCAGGTTGTTTAATTAAAATCTGCTTTAAGACACATAAAAATGTTTTTTTTTAGAAAAACAACACAAAGGACCTCACATAAAAGTTGTGTATGTGTGTGTGTAATGCACTGCTATATTTGAAAGCAGATTTTTAGAACTAGCATCTTGTCCAGACCCACACAATCTAGGCAGCTGTCTGCAAGTATAATGGGCCAAATCCCTCTTACCCAATCAAAAGCCACCCTGACTTCAATGGGGGTTTTGCCTGAGTAAGGACTTTTGGATTTCAACTTTAATGAAGATTTTTTAAGTAATAATTCAGTGTGGAATGGAGTAAGGGTCTATAATGCTCAGATTGTTTTGGAAAGGACTGGCATGCTCAGGGTCAATTCCTGCTTGCCTTATCTCAGTAGATGCTTTGAATTGAAAAGAATTATTCATCTCATGACCAGAGTGACTTAGTGTTTTTGTTGTTTTATTGTAATCTTTGAGGAATGTGTTCATAGATTCTAAGGCCAGAAGGGACCATTGTGATCATCTAGTCTGACCTCCTGTGTAACACAGGCCATAGAATTTACCCAAAATCATTCCTAGAGCAGATCTTTTAGAAGAACATCCAGTCGTGATTTTAAAATGGTCAGTGATGGAGAATTCGCCATGGTCCTTGGTAAATTGTTGCAATGGTAAATTACTCTTAGTGTTAAAAGTGTACATGTTATTTCCAGTCTCAATTTGCCTAGCTTCAACTTCCAGATTTTGGATTACCTTTATTATTACTATTTATATGACAGCAACACCTTATGACCCCAACCAAGATTAAAGCCCCATTTTGTGAAGCGCTGTACAAATGTGCAGATAATAGAACAGAGAGTTCACTTAAGCAGCTAAACTTTTGTATATTTATCCCATGATTCACCCATTGCTAATTATGAGCAATGACCTTAAAGATCCATCGGGATCATTTTAATATCAAACAAAATAAAAGGAAGTTCTTCTTCATACAGCGCACAGTCAACTTGTGGAACTCCTTACCTGAGGAGGTTGTGAAGGCTAGGACTATAACAGTGTTAAAAGAGAACTGGATAAATTCATGGAGGTTAAGTCCATTAATGGCTATTAGCCAGGATGGGTAAGGAATGGTGTCCCTAGCCTGTTTGTCAGAGGATGGAGATGGATGGCAGGAGAGAGATCACTTGATCATTACCTGTTAGGTTCACTCCCTCTGGGGCACCTGGCATTGGCCACTGTCGGTAGACAGGATACTGGGCTAGATGGAACTTTGGTCTGACCCAGTACGGCCGTTCTGATGTTCTTATGTTCTAACAACAAAACATTTAGAATATGGTTCAAAAATAAGTATTTCACAGCTTTGAAATGATACTTTTTAGTACCAGCTGTCAATACAGTATCTACTATTTTACTAGTACTATACTATACTTACTATTTTAGTATTGGGTTCTAATAGTATAGTGTACACCTGGTAGCAACTGCTGTGGTGAAGATTTCTGTACTGTGTGTTTGATGCTTCCTGTTTAGAGTGATATGTATCCTAAATAAGTATTAAGGTGTTGTGATTTGAACAAAAAAATGTTCTCATTGAATGACGCTTTATTAAATGCCATTTGCTCTGGGGATGGGATTCCTGGTTTCCTCTCTGAAATAGAAGATCCCCGATCAGTAATAGCTCTGTTGGTACTGTGCTGCTAAGGAGGTGGAAGGTAGGTCTTTGTACCCACAGCTGTGGCCTCAGCAGCTCCTCCAAAGTTTGGGAGGTGAACTCTTTGTCATTTCCACAGGGGACAAGTGAGGTAAATCCTGCCCACCAATTCAAGAATTAGGAGTTAACTCTCAGTAAAACTGGAGAGTTTCTTATTCCCTGTACATATGTTATTGTCCTGTAGAGGAACATGGCACCTAAACACAAAGCTACATCCTGTAGACTACCCAATAAATGCTTGTCAGTCACTTTACTGAGATATTGAATGCCAGAAACTTGGTGGTCAGGTTGAAAAAAAAATAGCATAAACAGACTGGAGGAACCAACATAAACCCAACCTATATTTTCAACTGACTTTCTTTTTTTCTTCCCAGCAGAGAAAGGAAGTGTGTGAATGGCAATGTGTTGTCATTCTGAATTAAACTTGTAAATGTGTTAAACAATAGTCCTTTACTACGTATGTCCATGACACAGTATGTGCATTTTCTAGGCCGCTAGAGAAATCAAGTGACAGGGCTGGAAAGCTGGCAAATACGTTCCAACGTGTGTCATCTTTATGGCCGCCCTAGAAATGCTTAGATCTTACTCATTCAGATCAGAGGAAGTACTAAAAAAGCATCTTTGCTCTGACAATCCTAGAGATAATTCTTTTCTGTAATCCTCCCCGTAATTTATTTTTCTTCTCCTTTTCTAAAAACATATGGGAAAAAAATCTCCCATATATTTGTCTTGAAGGGATTAGCCTTTGTGTGATAAAGAAGTAATAATTTTTGTTCTTTAATCCCTTGAGTTCTGACCTTCGTTGTCTTTGATCTAAATAGCTAATCGAACGAGAATTTATTTTTGATGTTATTTCAGAATTTGGCTTCCTGCTGGGTTTTGAAGTTGTTACTGGGAAACGACCCAGGCCCCGGCACAGTGATGCCTATTAACATAATCAGGAGAGCATGATTTCCCCCTCCAGTCCATCCTAAAGGCAGCAGCCAAAACAATCTTCCTGGCCCGTCATTTGGACCATATCATTCCCATGCTCAAATCACTCCAGTGGTTCCCCTTCATCATCCATATTAAATTCAAGATTATTTTCTTTGCCTCCAAGGCTCTGCACAATGATGCCTCCCTCTCTGATCATCTTCCTTGAAACATCCTACCTATTTTCCTTTTCACTCTGTCAAAGACTCCACGCTCCTCGGCTTGTTTCTCAATCCTCCAACTTTCACCTTCTTTACAGGTATTCTAGAACAATTCTAGTCTCCCTTTATTCAAATCCCTTCTGCAAATGCACTTCCTTGAGAGACCTACAAAAGCTATCTCCTGTGATGCCATAACTAACTCCATTTTTTGAATAAAATAGATATTTTATTTACGCATCACCTTCCTCTGAGTCATAGGCATTCTTGTCTGATCGTTCTGTTTTAAAAATGATGAGTCCTCAAGGCAGCAATATATTTAGGAATAAAAGTGGGCTAACCACGTGGTGAATCTGACCCTGGATCTGTATTTGAGTCTTGTCCAGTTCTCTCTCTAATCTTATCTATTGACTTAACTGGACACTGGATCAGAATCTAAGCACACATTTTTGGTGCATAATAAATAATAATCACATGACTTTCAGACCATGTCTATCAAGAAAGTAAGTATCACTAGCAACATTTATCCCCCAAACAACTTTGATTGGTTTGGTAAAGGTGGACTGCTTTCATTCTCCCTTTTCTCTAGAGGCATATATTTCCCCTTTTGGTGCCATTGTGTGCATATAGTCTAATTGAGTAGAATCGGGTATCATGAAAACTATTGGCTGGATTCTGCTCTTAATACTCACAGCTACCACTAAATGAATAGGAGCTGCTCCTCAGTATCTGAGGGAAGAGTTTCTTGAAGGGAGCTCAGTTTTGAGTTTTTCAGATGTTTTACTATAGTGTCTTTCATGGGGTATTTTCATCCATCTACATGATAGATGTTATTTTCAAAACTCAGCAAAAGGTAAAATTTGGTTAATACAATGAACCAAAATGTTTTTTATTTCCTCAGTGATGGGTTTCTTTTTTCATTTGGGCTGGCTAAGTAAAGATAGAGATTATAAAATAAAAAATATCCCCTGGAGACAAATGCAATTATTTTGTGATATCTACTGGGGAACATAAACATTTAAAATAATAGAAAGCAGAAGCTCGAGGTTGAATGGAGAACATAACTATGAAGATAGTGCATATATGATAATTTTTTTCTTCTTGGAGGGATTTTGTTTTTTCTTTGGGAGATTTTTCAATTGGATTTGTATCACAGAAGATCACTTGTTGAAAGGTGCTGGAGTACTAGATTTTTCTCATTAGAGTGGGCACAATTTCAGTCTCTGGATTAAAATGAACCAAACCCTATATTTGGTCAGTAGTTCGGGATTTGCTACATAACCAGGATGAATTTAGTAGTTCTCTTGTGCTTTCTGTGTGCATGTTGAACCCAGTGTTACAATCCCCCTCTGTGCCCAATCCACACAGGATATGAGTCTGCTACAGTCCTACCTAACAAAACCTTGACCTTTTAGCTTAAGTTTTAGAAATTCATGCTTTTAGCTCTGGAGGGTCCTTTGTTCAATCCCCATTATGTCATCAGAGATGGTGACCATTGTATGTTTCATTTGAAGATTCCACTTGAATCTTATGACTATAGTTTCAGGTTGCAGTGTGGGAGCCACACTGAGTCATATCACCCTATGGAAACTGAGGCAGGTACAATCTTTCCTGGAATTCATAGGTGTTCGGAAGCACAAGCACATCCACTGAACCCAACCTGCAAATCTGGCAAGCTCTGCGGACTGGTGCAGAATGAGACATGGCTTGGAACCTGTCTCCTCTCTGGGTCTTGTGGAACTGGTAGTAGTCCCTGTTTCCAGGCAAACAAAGCGATTGCAGCTGTGCCTGGCTCTACACAGAGGGTCACAAGCACAGGATACTCTCCTGTGTAGATGCCCCTGCATCCCACACTGTGCACTCCACCCAGTGGCTAAGTACAACATGTTTGTATGGTCAATATATTGAACACCATCAGTTTGAGTGATCCACGTATAGGTGATTTATTACACGGTCACAAATTGGACTTCTGCCTACATGTATTCAGTGCTTAACTAGCTTTGTTGAAGGTATCAGAGGAAAATCTTTTGCTGATTCAGGACCAAGACCCTGCCCTCACTCCAGAAGTCATAGTAAAATCAATGGGAGGTTTTTAGAAAAAAAATTAATCATTAACAAGACATGTTTTGTTCTCTTTATTCTGTTGATACACTCCTCTGTGCTCTCAAGTGGTGGAAGCAATGCAATAGGAATAGATGCAAACAAGGACTTTGAGAATCTATTGCTAAAATTAAAATCTACCTAAAAATTCTTATCTAAATTAGTTTTGTAGTTGTGGATTATGGGAAGGTTTGTCCTCTTAGATGGAGGTTTACGAATGAAGGTAATAGGAACAGATGGGTTATAAGTCATTTTGGATCGTTATAAGAAAGGAATTATAACTTCAATGTAATATTTATTTTTGGATATTTGGTATTACAAACTGAGATATTGGGTCTGACCCGCAAAGACCAGAATCAGGTCCACACTTCCAAAAATGTTTAGCGTTTTTTGGAGCTGATTTTTTCCCCCCTCTCAGCTTTTTAAAAAGTGTGTAGCTAGCTGCAAAGTGCTCCAGAGTTTGGAGGGAGTTGAGATCTGGGGCCTATGATTTGCTCCCATAACCAAACACTGTATATCTGAGCTGTTTGGAGCCTATTCCATGCAATATGAATTTTTTTCCTGATAGAAAATAAATCCACTTGGCCATTTAAAAAATAATATTTTGTTTTTTCTCCCTAAGTGTGTCTTTTTTTCTAGTTTATATGTTCTGTTTCCTGGTATTATCAATGCAAATAGTCCAATTATATTTTTCTCTCATTGTTTTGCTTTTTATTTTCTCCTTCATTGTTAGGTTTTCTGCAGGTAACATTCACATCATACTGCTGCATTTTATCACACAGCAATGTGTCAGTCTTAGCATCATTGACTCACTATTCTTATATACTGGAATTGCTTTTCCTTTTAAACTAAATCCATCATTTATTAGGCTGCTTTCTCTAATTAACTACTAGACATTGACACAATTGAGAGTGAAAGGGGAGGTCACTCACAAGCTTGCAAACATTTTCACTGTCTTTCATATTTTGGAAGCATTGTGTTGTAGCATGTTCAATGAGGTAACACATGCCCTATTCTTGTCTGACACTGTCTCGAGAGCAGTGGTTTTGGATCTTTTTCATTAGCAGACCCCTAAAAAATTTTAAATGGAGGTACAGACCATTGGGAAATCTTAGGCATAGTTTGAAAACCACTGCTCCTTATGTAAGCAGATGGTACCAAAGGATCTAGTAGAGAGATGCAGGATTTTCGAGGTGGTGGGCGGGGGAGGAACAGAGGAATTCTTATCTTTGAAAATCTGAGCCCGTGGACAATTTAAGTGGAACTCATGTTTTATAACAGGTACAGTGATGAGTTACAACATGTGATCCAAACTGTCACTGTTGGTTTAGACCAGGGATGGGCAAATTACGGCCCGCGGGCCGGATCCAGCCCCTCAGGCCTGCAGGATTGCTACCCCCGTGGTGCTGCGGGCCCCACACCGCCCCCAGAAGCGGACGACACCACGTTCCTGCGGCCCCTGGGGGAGGGGGGAACAGAGGGCTCCGTGTGCTGCCCTCGCCTGCGGATTCCACACCTGAAGCTCCCATTGGCTGCGGTTTCCCGTTCCCGGCCAATGGGAGCTTCGAGTGTGGAATCCGCAGGAGAGGGCAGCACGCGGAAACCTCTGCCCCCCCTTCCCCTGGGGCCACAGGAACATGGTGCTGGCTGCTTCTGGGAGTGGCGCGGGGCCCGGGCAGGCAGGGAGCCTAGCGGTGTGGCACTGCTGCCACCCTGAAGCTGCTCCAGGTAAGCGGCGCCAGGCCAGAGCCCGCACCCCGAACCTCTCCTGCAGCCTGCACCTCAACTCCCTGCCCTGAGCCCCCTGCTGCACCCCTCCCTGCACCCCAACCCTGTGCCCTGAGTCCCTCATACACCCAATCCATGATCTATAAAAATTTCTACTGTTACTTTATTTGAATCTGCACTCCAACATCAGCTGCCCAGTTCTCTTGCCTCCCTGCATGCTCCTGGAAAACTACGTGCCAGCAACATGAGCCCAGCTCTACAATCTTGTCTACTTGTGAATCAAAACATTTCAATTTCAGACTGCGTCCACGTCAGGGAATGGTTTTTTTTTTTATGCTATAAACCTGTGCTATGCATTACTAGCTTCGTCACAACTGACAGTTATTTATCTGTTTTGGGAATAAAAGGCAGCTGATCCAAGCTGTATGTGTATTTTTAATATAGTTGATTTTAGTGTGTTTATAAAGACAAGGTCTACTGGGAGAGGGAATCACCACTGTTGTTCTTCTTTACACCTCTTCCCATCATCAGATGCTGCTGTCTTCTATCTCCCATCTCTTCCTTTTCCTTTGGAAGTGATTTAAATTTACTGTTAATAGTTGAGTTACATTTGAAATTTTGGCTTTCAGTGACTGCATATTAGACTTTTATGCTTCAGTTTTGGGTCTGCTTTAATACATATAAACTTTAATGATGCTGCTAAAATGAACATTGTATCATTATAATTTTAAAAAATAGCAAGCATTTAATTTACTAATAATACTTAACTATTTAGGGGGTGATTTTTAAAGGCACAAAGTTAAGTTAGGTACCCAACGCCCATGTAAATTCCCATTAAATTCTCTTAAATTCCCCACCACCGACGACAACGTTAGATAATAAGTTTGCATTTGTAGGACTCAAACTGGTTTCAGAGGTGGGAACCAAACATCTACATTTTATTGCTGCACAGAGAGAGATTACACAACACATTAGTATAAGAACTAGGAATAGAGTCCAATAGTTTTGAATGCAGTCCGTGGCTCTAACCACGGGACCACATTATCTTCTTGCATAAGGAGCATTTTCACTGACTTCCAGCAGGTAGTGTGGATGACGTTGAGCTGGTCATGAGTCTCTGCTGTTTGCTATTCATGAGATACAATAATATATAGGAAATGCAGTCCTTATTTGCTAAATATATATAGTTTTCACACACTTTCCCAGGTACCCTTGAGAAATACACACTTCCCCAAAATCCTCATGTGGCAAGCAAATGATGCAAACTGCTGTTTTCAGTCCCTTCTTATATTCTCTCAAATGTTTGTTTTTATAATGCTTATATCATGTTTGTAAACTAACATCGGGGAGATCAATAGGAGACACTGGAAGCCTTTGTCTTGGCTGATGTCTATTAAAACTTCCTCCTTGTTCGGTTATATGGAGGAGGCAAGCTTAAGCTGATTGGGACAATTCTGGTTCCAATTGCTTCCTTCCCTCTTCTTCACTAAGGAGAAAGACCTGATGTCAAGGGAAATGGAGTCCCCAAGTCCACTGCTGTCTTATTGTGAATTTGAGATTCCATTTGGGACTTGAACTTACGGCACCAAAGAGTATAAAGGTTCAGTGCACTGCAGAAGGGAGCAATTAATGGTGACTTGTGTCACAAAGCCAGTCAGATATTATGAGTATGAGAAGGGGTGTTTAGCTGGAGAAATGACAGCCGTTAAATGATTTAAGCACTGTTTCGAAGATTTTGCTCTCATCAAATATGCAAAATCCATGTAGTAGCCTTAAAGGTGTGAGTACCATGGTATAGTTATTAAAAGATGTTTTTCAATGGGGTGAGATTTTTTTTTATTGAATATTGGCTTTTTAGAACTCGGTATGAAACAAGCAATATATTTTAAGCTATTTCTTGCAACAACAGCATATCATGCATGCTCATGGGAAATAACTTCCCATGTATTGTATTTTTTTAATTTAGATACTGTTAATAAGACACTGCTGATATTTTACAGAAATAGAAGTCTTACTCCAATGTAGCTTCTGTGGATAGGGCTTTACTGTTGCTGCTTTTTGCAGTATTCACTGTGGTAATTGTTTTCAATAAACTATGGAAAAAAGAAAAAAAATCTCTTGAGTATCATAACATTATATGGAGATATAACTTAGCTATACACACAGCACCAGTCAAAAAGTCAATCTGATGGTCACATTTTGATCAGCTTTTCGAATATAAATTATTACGTTGTCTAAAAATGTGCTGGACTTTCTGTAATAAAACAAAACAAAAAAGAATTTAGGACCTGATGGCTTGAGTTTTTCCCATTAACTTGAATGGAAACGGGATGAAGCCCTGAATCTCATACCACATACAGTGCTATGTGCTCTGCTGGGGTATGTACATTGCTATGAGCACTTGCAATGGTGTGAGCTCGGGTGTAACTCTGCTGATCAGAACTGGGACAATGAGCCACAATGTGTATGCAATCTAGGGACCTGATCATACGAGACTCCTGTTCAAGCACAGAAACCCACCCAGGAGGAACATTGCAGGATGGGGTTCTTATTTAGATGTGGAATGAGAAGTTGGGTAACAAGCAATGGGGAGATAAAGAATAGTGTTATAGCAGTAATATCACATGGCTACTTAGTTTAGATGTCTCAGGTGAAAGTATATATATTTCATTCACTTCATAATTCTGCTGGGTGTATGTGAACGTGTATATTTTATTATACATGCACATGTGTGTACCTATACCCACTAATTATTATGGTTGACTCACTTCCTATGTGCATCATGGTTACTGAAGCTAATGACCTAATATTATATTTGAGGAATGCTGATTCCACCTTACATTTGAGTAACGCAGATTTCAAAATGAAATTCTAGGTATTCATTTTTTCCCAAAAGGGTTGGACTCCCTTCACATCTTAATGTACTCTGATGTGGCTGTTCTACTTTCATATGTTTTTTAGATGCATCTGAGTGCATTATTCTTTAATACAGTAGGTCTGCTTATGATTTCTAATAGAACCTTTGTCCTCATCATGTGACCGGGGCCTCATACTGTTGCATAAAACCACCAAATGTCCATCATGCCCAGCACCTGAAGTTTTATAGTAGATTTTGATATGTTTCTTTAAGCTATTTCTTCCAATTATTATAATACCTATGCTAATTAAATTAAAACTATAGGGACTCTTTGCTATCATTCTAGAGAGGTACTTTGTATGTATATTCTGTGTCTGTCCCAGAATCACACACATCATACTGACTAGTCTCTCTTAGGTTTCCATTTTAAGCTGTTTTTTTTTCCTAGTGCCAACTTCATTGTTACATCAGGATTTCTGTTTAATTAAATAGTTCTGTGACTAATGTACAAGTTGTTTCACTGAGTGATTTTTTTTTTGAATGCAGAAATTTGAGCTATCATGCCATCCATTATTTTAACTAATAGCATAGCACTATTTTATTTCAGAATCAATAACAATTGCTAAAGGGGAACCAAAAGAAGTTGATGAACTGTTAACCTAGTTTAAAGATTTATTTTAAATTTTTTGTCAATATTCTTGCATGTGAAAACATCAAGTAAGGTCACTTAAAATAACCAGAATTTTCACATTTCCCCCCTTTTAAATCCAAACCAATGTAACCCACACACCTCCTGGGTGTGGTGCTCTGTCCCCTTCTACTGGCACTGAGACCACTTAGAGATGAATGAGTCTGCTACCACTTTAGCTAAGAGCCATGTGGCTTTTAGCTCATGCTGTAGACACTCATGTATTAAGCTTCAGAAATCCCAGGTTTGATCCCGCCTGCCCGCAGAGGACCAGGGTCTGTTGGTGTTACACCAGTACCTTATTGACTGAAAACACTCTTTCGATTATAAAGCCATGACACTCACTGATTTTTATGAAGCTCAAACATTCACACCTGCATTCCTATAGGTTGTCAGAGTGGGCATTGGCAGTTCATCTCAATGGTTAGAACTGGGCTGATGGAGCCAGGAACCAGAGTTGGGGGCAAAGGGTCAGAGCCGAAGTCGGAAACCAGAGCCAGGGGTTGGAGATGGAGCCAGGGAGCAGAGCCGGAATAGGAACTGGGGTCAGTGCCAGAGACAGAAACCATAACTAGAAGTTGAACCCAAAATCAGGAACTGGGAGCTGGAGCTAGGAACCAGGAAGGGAACATAGGGCTGGAGCAGGACAGGAACAAGGCAGGCGCAGAACCAGGGCAGGACTGGAGCAGGGCAGGAGCAGGCAGAGGTAAGAATGATTGCATCTGCAGGCAGAAACACTGAGCAGCTGGTCAAACATTGAACAGCCAGTGACCAGCTGCTGCTGTTGGGCTTAAAAGCAGGCCTGCTGGCTCCCTTCAGCCAATCAGGCAGGCTAGCCAATCGGAAGATCCTACAGCAACCCAGCTGGGCTCATTAATCAGCCTGGAGGCTGGCCTGGCTAGTGCTTAGGCTCAACTGAAGGTGCACAGCCCTGACATAGATAATTTATTTTACATCGGGGATTGTGAAGAGCTGGGAGAATTGCACACTGTGCCTGGAGAGCAAGCTAAAGACTGCTGCTAGGAAAATTTGTACCCTCAAACAAACTTTAAGTACTTATTTAATATATATCACAGTTGTAAAATCAATGAACGGTCTAATATTCCAGTCTGATTAATGGGGAAGGTGCTCAGATGTTACAGTGGTGGGCAGCAGTACAAACCCCTAAGATACATAGAAAGTATTGGGTAAGGCAGGACAGCCAGTGTTCTGTCTTCCTCGATGATGAAGAGTAGGGGAGACGGTCTTATTCTGTCAGTGCAGGGACTCTGATTAAAAACTTCATCAAGTTTCCATGTGGCTTGCAGGGATTTTACTTTTGGTGCTGTACCTTTTAATTTCTGTTTAACTAACCTCATTTTTGTATAGTTCCCCTTTCTGAAATTAAATGTTTCAGTGTTGGGCCACTGTAATGTTTTCCCCGCCACAGGGATGTTAAATTTAATTATATTATGGTCACTATTACCAAATGGTCCAGCTATAATCACCTCTTGGACGTGATCCTGTGCTCCACTTAGGAATTCTATGGTCCAGTTTGGTTTATTTAAAATTTTTACTTCATTTTATCCTACGCTTTCTTTCACATATAGTGCCACTCCCTCACCAGCATGACCTGTTCTATCCTTCCGATATATTTTGTACCCTGGTATTACTGTGTCCAATTGATTATCCTTATTCCACCAAATTTCTGTGAAATAGGTATAAATATTTGTTTAAATTGAACTATAGAAGAAATGAGGCAACCTGAACTATGATTTCAAATGATAGAGAATTCCACCAGAGTAGGGACTAGATTCTTATTTCATTTATACTAACATGAATCCAAAGCAAATCTACTAGCTTCAGAGGCTAATTCCATTGTCTTAGTGGATTTATATTAGTAAACCAAAGTAACCCAGACTCATGTGCTAAAGTCACATAATTAGATGCTGCAAAGAAAGCACGAGAAGTCAGATCAGAAGGTGAACGTGCAAGAAAACTGCTCCACAGATAAGCAGAAGTAAACAGGACCTAACTTTCAGCCAAACTTCAAACCAGCTTCTGATTTTTCACCCAGTGTTTGGTGCCGGCAACAAATTGTAGGTACAAATGAAAGTGACTGGACACTTTAACTACTTATATGTTCCCAAAATCATTTAATTGGATGTTTAATTACTACCATTTGGGGCCATGGCTTGTTGTAAGTGCAAACTTGTAGGTTCCAAACTTTTAGGTATAATGTTGTGGGTATAACATAATATTGTGTGTATAAAATTACAAGTCATTTCTGAATGTTTATACCAAAGAGTCTACTATGATGGAAAGATTTTGTATTCCTTGTGAAATTTGAAATTTGAAATATCTCCGTCTCTGGAGATATTTAAGAGTAGGTTAGATAAATGTCTATCAGGGATGGTCTAGACAGTATTTGGTCCTGCCATGCGGGCAGGGGACTGGACTCGATGACCTCTCGAGGTCCCTTCCAGTCCTATAATCTATGAATCTATGAATCTATGAATAAGCTAGCCTGAATAAAATACTTGCATGCTACTGATGCAAGTAAACAACAGAGTCAAGTGAACCACACAATTTGGTCACACTTTATATATACACTATATCTAAGGTTCCATTTCTATAGTTTATGAATAGTTAATAATTGTTTAATAGATATGTTATTAAATGGTTAATCAGTTATTGAGACTAAAAGGTCAATATGTTGCTTATAACTATGTTGTATAATCATCCATAACACCTACTTCTGTGCTTAGAACTATCTATAGCGCACATAAATCATGTCAGTAACATGCTTATGGCATCCATTTATCATTTATTAACCATTTATAAAGTATTTGTAAATGGAACACACACATAATTATATAAAGTGTGACCTTTGTTTTGATTAATGTTGTTTCTGTTACATAATGAATTTGGGATACGTGACTTGATTTATTTCCCCCCTCCGTTCTGCATGTGTCTCTCCTTTTGACATTAGTGTGTGGCTCAAGAGGAGGATAATAAGCGTTGATGTTAAAAGACCATATTTGTTAGAATATGTATTCCATTAAACTTTTACAGGAGTTGAGAGGATATAGCCTATTAAGTGATCAGTTAAGCTATTGTGACAATGCATGATAGCAGTGTAGCACTGAAGGAATGCCGTGCCAGAGATTTCCAATTTGGTATCATGCTCACCCCAGAGGGGCCTTGACTTAGAATGGTCACCAAGGTTGCCTTTGATTCAGAGGTCCTATTAAATAACATGAACAGAGAAGGCAGGTATCTCCCGAGAAACTATTTTCTCCATGTGGATGGTACTCTTTGGAGGCATTGAATGTATCTTTAACCAACTTGTATTTCTTCTTCGTGATCTATTTAATTATGCTTGAAATATCAAATGTTAAAAAGCAGCACACAGACATTAGCTGCAAGCATGAAACTTCTCCTCCGGAGTAAATAAGCAATGGGAGGATGCCACAGAATGAGATAAGGACAGCTTCTGATATTCAAATTTCCTTATTTGTTGTTCCTCTCCACTAAATACTGTGTAATTGTCTGCCCATCCTTAAATTTTGAACATTTGTGGGCAGGGAATGTCCTGTTTTGAGTATCTGAAAGCATATTTTGGGAACTACTAACAACAATTAGCATTAACAATAACAACAAACATCAAGCTGCTTTTATGAAAAATAATACTGATTTACTGAGTGTGTGATTTCAGGGGAACTCTAAATTCACATTTGTGTTCTCATCTCAGGTTCTTTCTCATATCAACCCTTTGCTGGATGTGTCATTTTCTTTTTCCTGATGTCCAGGATGGCATGTTCAGTAACTTTAGGCCTAATCTGTTTATATGCAAGAAAAAGCTGTGCACTTCCTCTCTGCACCTTCGAAGCACAATTTTGCTTGTGTAGCTGATGCTGTCATGGTACCTTACCTCTGGTTGGGAAGATAGACATATGGTTCCTTTCAACAATGAGACTAATACTATTTTCTGAATCTGTATAGCCAGAAGTGCTGATCCAATAAGACAGCCAACATCTTTCTCACAGCAATGTGTATATGCTACAATACCTGTGGTTATTCTGCAGTATGATTTAATATCCTTCACTACATGGCAAGAGAGGGGTTAGAGCGCCCACTGCTGCACAGAATTATCAGAGTACAGCAGTGAAGCTGGAGCCCTTATTGACAATGCACATGCATTGTTCCTTTCCTACACAGGGCTCTCTCTTTCTCTAACACTTTTAAGCCACCTTCATCTAACCCAAGAAAGAAGTGGCATATAGCCTTCAAACTCACCAAAAGAGAAGGAATTCCATTTTTATTTGTTTATTTTAGAAATGTTGTTGGCATAGGCATGTTGTGGTTTGTGGTGCTTGTGTATGTGTGTGAGGGTTGGTAGGGGGGTCACAAGATCCTCTGACATGACTCTATAATCTACCAGCATGGGGCTTCTTTAAGGCAGTCAGAAAACTGATTTTACTGTCACTATACAGTCAGGCTACCTGTTGGTGAGAGGGTGAGAGCTCTACTCTGGAAGTGTGTGAATGGTGCAGTTGGAGTCTGTATGAGGAAACCTACACATGTGAAGCAACAGGGCACAGTATGAATTTGTAATATCTTGAAGCCAGAACCACTATAAGCTACCTAGAAAATGCTAAATCAGTGTTTCCACAAGATATTTCCAGCAAGCCCAGTCCTACCTAGCAAGTTTACCTAGCATGTTTGCTTTCCATCAGCTCAAATGTTCCTTGGGTACTTGAGACATCCTACATGGTCATTTACTTAGTACTTAAAATGCTGGAAAGAATCCTTACATTTTAAAATATTTTTTTAAAAAAAGGATTATTGAAAGCAAACCATCAATAAATGATTGAAAAGGTTTTTAAATGAAGAGTTTCTAAGCAAAGAGATCTATATTGTGCATTATTATGAAGCATCATGTAATACCTAACACATGGGCTACAAAGATAACAAGATTACTAACATTTTGCCTTTTCACCTTTTACACAAAGTGAGTCCAGGACTGGGGGAGGAGACATACTTTCTAATAGAAACCATTTTGACTTTCACCTACTGTAGGGGAGAGATAGTATTAAAATTCAGCGTTCTACATCTCTCTGTTTTTAAAAGAATTCTATTGCACATCGCCTTTGTGATGAGTCCTGAAAAAATGTTCAGTTTGGATAAGCAGCCCAAGTCCTGACACTTACCTCCTACACAAACTTAGCAAACTCCTCAACAAAATCTGGACCTGCGAAGAAATTCCACCTGACTTTAAGAACGCCAACATTGTTACAATATTCAAGAAAGGGGAAAAATCTTTGTGTGGGAACTACAGAGGTATTGCCCTCCTCTCCATCGCAGGGAAGATCCTTGCCCGGATCCTACTAAACTACCTTCTCCCCCTTGCTGAGGAACTCCTCTCTGAATCACAGTGTGGCTTCAGGCCATCCCGAGGCACAACGAACATGATCTTCGTGGCACGACAGATTCAGAAGAAATGCAGAGAGCAACATCAGGAACTGCTCCTGGCATTCATCAATCTAACCAAGGCCTTTGACTCTATCAATCTTGATGCTCTATGGAAGATGCTGTGCAGGTTTAGCTGTCCACAGAAATTCATTTCCATTATCTGACTACTCTATGATGGGATGACTGCCATCATTCTATGCAGCGGGTCAGAGACTGAACCATTCTTCTTTCACACTGATGTCAAGCAGGGCTGTGTCATAACTCCAACACTCTTCTCAATTTACCTTGCTGTGATCCTGATTCTCATCCGCGATCGCCTTCCTGACGGAATCAGGATTGAGTATCGTATGGATGGCCAACTCCTCAATCTCCAACATCTCCAAACAAAATCTAAGATCAGGAGAATTTGCATCACTGACCTTCAGTATGCAGATGACTGTGTCATCCTCGCGCACACACAGGCCAACCTGCAAAGCACCCTAAATCTTTTTGCAGATTCCTATCACAGCCTGGGTCTCTCTCTCAACATCGGGAAAACCAACGTACTCTACCAGCCCTCACCTGCACAAACTACTCTTCGTACTCCACAAATCACCATCAGCGGACAACCCCTGGAAACAGTGGACCATTTTCCATATGTTGGCAGCCATCCCTCCCAAACAGCCAGCATTGACACAGAAATCAAATACAGGATCCGCTGTGCCAGCGCATCCTTTGGAAGACTACTCAAATGAATCTTCAGTGATAGGGATCTGCAAACAGGCACCAAGATCTTGGTTTACAAGGCAGTTGTCATCCCCACCCTTCTCTATGGGTGTGAGACCTGGGTAACCTACAGACGACATCTCAAGTGGCTGGAGTGGTTCCAGCAGTGCTGCCTCTGGAGGATTCTCGGGATCAGCTGGGAAGACTTACACACTAACATCAGTGCGCTCTCTGCAGCCAACATCAGCAGTGTAGACGCGCAGGTCATGAAACACCAACTCCGCTGGGCTGGCCTCTGTGTATGTATGCCTGACACTCGCCTCCCGAAGCAAATAATCTTCTCAGTTAAGTCAGGGAAGATGGGCTCACGGAGGGCAGCAGAAACAGTTCAAAGACCTACTGAAAGTACACCTTAAAAAGGGAGGCATCAACCCAACAAACTGGGAGGACTTGGCACGGAACAGAACACGGTGCCACACTATACACCAAGCCACAGCCCACTTTGAGGAGAACAGACGTGCTCACGAGACAGAGAAACGATAAAGGAGGAAAGAAAGGGCATAACACTCCAGCTAACGACTACGTCTCCCCCAAAATTACCCCTGTCACCTCTGTGGTAAAATCTGCAGGGAACGAATTGGGATCCTCAGTCACTTAAAAACCCATCAATGAACCCCCTTGGCAGACATCATCCTTGCATCAAGGGATAGCCAAAGACCTCTTAGATATTAAAGCTAGAAGGGAACATTATGATGGTCTGACTCTTACATAACACAGGCCGTAGACTTTCCCCAAATGACTCCTGCATCAAGCCCATCGCTGCTGGTTGAGTTAGTATACATCCATTAGAAAGGTATTCATTCTTTAAATCAAAGACTTCAGGTATTGAAGAACCCCCCCACAGACCTCACTAAGTACATTGGTTCAATGTTTTCAATAAATGGTTAAGAACTCTCATTGTTAAAAAATTGCACATTATTTATAGTCTGAATTGGTCTAGTTTCAGTTTCTAGTCATTGGATCTTGAACACTTATCTGAATCCTTTGGTCTGGAAATTGAGTGAAAAAGCTCACAAGATGCTGCTTTCCCAGATGATTACCAGCAGTTCTTGATTTTTCATTTAGTTTCTAGTACCTCTAGGCCAGAAACAAACCAAGAGCAGACTTTCTTATAGTATTTTGGTGTTTTTCACACTCCTCCCCCTCCCCCCAAGAAAAAAAACCACCACAAAACAAATCCCAAAACAGGACAAACAGGGGCATTTGATTTTTTTTTTAAACGAGGCAAAAAGTTAGCTTAACTTACTACTGACCCCAGAAACCTGTTTGCATTGGTTCCCATTTTATTCAAACCCGTTTGCACATCTCTATTTATTTACTTTCATTTCTATAAATATAATAAAGGGTACCTATCCCAAGTTTTAACTGCCTTTGGTAAATCTTTAATTATTATTGTGCCAGTCATTTCACTTCAACCCCCCTCACAAAGTATATCTAGCCAACAAAATAAACAAATAAATACCCTTTCCATTTCACCTTTCTCTCTCTTTTTCAAAGACCCTGGAGAATAAATAGCATTATAGCAATAAATTTGGGTTATTTTGGAGCAAGGAAGGAGGTAGTTCTTGTTTTTAAAGAATAAAAAAGGATGCATCAGAAACACTAGGACTCTTTGAAAAATGCAGATTTTCCAAGTTACCATGGCTAAATATACCAGTAGGGGGATCCTGAAGATGTGAATGCCAAAAATACAGAGAACAGGATACCTTGAGCCCCAACCACATTGAAAGAGAGAGGTTTGTTTTATTATGTGCTTTCTCCTGGAACCAGGCAGTGGTAAACTGAGAATGGAAATAGTGGGAAAGAGGCTTGAAGAAATGTACTTGGTTTGGCAAAAGGCTTAATCCTTTGCTCTTCACTCCCAGGGTAGTGTTGCCTTTGTAAGTTGCATGGGATCCAGACTCAAAAATAGAGACTATTCCTTAAGTAGATAGGCAGGATCGTTGAAGTTGGATTTTCCAGAAACTTTCAAAAAGTATAATCATTGTCATTAAAATTGAGAAATCTAGCATTATTTACTGCTCCCATTAAGTAGTTTCTTGTGCAAATCCGCAGGGAAAGAGCTATACTGGAGAGTAGTAGTAATAATAATTAGAGGGGGTAACTGTAAAATATGCATCTTTCCATCATGCCGGTACAAATGAAAGGAAAATAGCTACTAGAGAACACTTATATGGTGTTTATTCTCCTCTGCTACCAACAGGCAAGTGTGAGATGGTCAGAAAAGAAAACAAGAACAAATAGGACAGCATAATAATAAAAGAATATGATCTACCATGATCTACTTTGACTGAGTAATGCTCTGATCACAAATTGGATAAATAAGTATTCAAAATGCGTGAGAAAAATTATAACCATGATGCACTACAGACACTGATTCCTGCTACATGTATGATTTGGAAAGCTTGTTCTGTTAGCTGATGACATGCCCAGAGGGAGCACTAATGGAACCTGCCCTGTTTAAGGCCCAGATTCAGCAAAGTATTTAAGCATATGCTAAGGCCAGCCCAAAGTAGTAGCAGCCTAAAGTTGCTTCGTAGCTATTCACTATACTTATATGGAAGTGAGTTTGGTGGATTCAGTGGTAGGGTTACCATATTTCCACAAGCAAAAAAGAGGACACGGGGGGGGGGGGGGGGGAAGGAGCCCTGCTCTAGCCCCGCCCCTGCCCCGCCCCATCCACTCCCTCCCACTTCCCACCCCCTGATTGCCCCCCTCAAAACCTCCAACCCCCCCCCACTCCTTGTCCCCTGACTGCCCCCTCCTGGGACCCCTGCAACTAACTGCCCCCTAGGACCCCACCCCCTATCTAAGCCGCCCTGCTTCTTGTCCCCTGACTGCCCCCTCCTGAGAACCCCCCACCCTCACTGCCCCCCTGCGACCCTACCTGTCCCCTGACTGCCCCGACCCTTATTCACACCCCCACCCCATATTCACACCCCCACCCCCAGACAGACCCACAACTGCTCCCTGCCCCCTGACAGGACCCCCAGAACTCCCCACTCATCCAACCCCCTCTGCTCCCTGCCTGCCTCGACCCCTCTCCACACCCCTGTCCCCGACAGCCCCCCCAGAACCCCAGACCCATCTAACCCCCCCGCTCCCTGTCCCTGACTGTCCCAACCCCTCTCCGCACCCCTGCCCCCCTGATAGCCCCCCCATACCCATCCAACACCCCCCCGGATGGCTATTTATAGACCGAAAAGCCGGACATGTCCGGGGAAATCCGGACATATGGTAGCCCTATTCAGTGGAGATGTGTTAATCTCTTTTAAGTCCCCCTATTAATTGGCACTTATTAGCACTAGTGTTAGCTTACTCAGGAGGCCAAGGTTTGAATGAGAATTTGTTCTGATGCACCCCACTAAGCTTGTATATGGTCTGTCCGGGTCAGGAATGAGGAAGCACTCAAGGAATGACATGGGAAAATTTGCACTGCCAATGCCCCTATGCTATATTTGTACTGTTGCTAAAGGACTTTTGTCTTTGCCAGACTAACAGCCCTAAACTGACAAGACATCCTTTATCCAATATGATTCTTGCCCTCTGTGACAGTTTTAACTTCATTGGTCAGTCAGCTTTCTTTTTGGGTCCGTGAGGAAGACAGTCAATCTCAGTATCTTTTTATAAGCTTAATAGGGTGGACACTGTTGTTCTGGCCTTCTAGCTGCCTTATAATTGACCCCATAAAAGTTATTGTGGTGAAACAGTTTTGGTACAGCTGCTGCCGCTGCTGTTCACGCTGTTTTCATTTCTCCTTCCTGGTGCACAGTATGCTTCTGACTGAAGCAAAAGATTCCTTTTTTCTCTTTCAGTAATAAGCACTGGGAGTACTAGGAGGAACTTTTGATTTACCTTTGTATGTTTTTTAAGTCGTGGTATATGCTAGTGATAAGATTTTGAGGGTAGGCTACGAGAAACTGTATTTCCCACCAAGTTCTGCGTCTCCGTCTCAAAGCTGCTGCTTTCAGTGCTTTTTCTGTGGTGCTTCCCCACTTCTCTAACTTCTGTTCCTATAGGTATCATCAAGTGAAGAATACCAAGCGTGCTGTTGGAGCTCCCATCAAGCTGAAAAGGATTTCAGGGAGGGGGAAGAGAGCAGATGTGGGAGAAAAATTCACTACTGATTAATCTGTTTCTTTTAGTTAATTTTCCTGTGCCTAAAGCTTTACAGTGAAATCCTCATGTATTTAATGGTTAACTTTCCCCGTTATATTGATGTATGTTAGAAACCCACAACTCCTATATAATCACAGGTGCTGTGCCCCTCTCTGGACCAAGCCCTTAATTAGCAATCTATTCTGTCTCAGGTAATTCTAATAAAATGTACTACTCTGGGTAAGACTATTCACACTTTCCATAAGGATTTAGATTTGAATTAATTTGTGTCAGTTTCCTGCAGAAATGCAGTACTTTTTCTGTTGAGGTCACTAATCATGTGGGTTTTTGTTGTTGTTCTTCTTCCATTAACAAAGCCCAGCGTGCCGTAAATGTCAGAAAGGAAGAAAAAAAATCAATACTATTCTCATGGCGTCTCCCACTGTGGCTGCCATTTATTAAGCGAAAGCCAAGCTTGCTGGTGGGAGACAATGATGAAGTCAATGAAAGTGCACCCAGGCGAGCTTATCTCTGTAGCTCTTGCTGGAGCTTTAGCATATCCAGTTTACATTTGCCTTCTGCCATCGTAAAAAAATGATTGCGTAGGCCTTTTTTATGCCATGTTATCTCTTGGCTATTATTTGAACACCCAAATCCTTTTGATCATATAAACAAATAGATGGAACGTCCAAACTGGTTACATACACCATGTTAAAACTGTAGAGCAGCAGCCTTCAAGGTGCTTTAAATTAATATTTGGAAAAGGTGTCCAATATATTTTTGGTTATGATTAAAGTGTAGAATTAGCGCTTTGCATGGTGTATATTGCTTGATTTAATTACAGTGCTTACTCCTCAGCGTCAAAATGCTTAGCTTAAGGAAAGTGGTATGTATCTATTCTCTCTCTGTCGATGCTGAGCTAGGATGACCGGAAAAGCCCTGTGCAAGGCTTGGAAAATAAGATGATAATCCATGACCACAAAAATTGACTGAAGAAGCAAATCTTCATAGCACAGACAGTAAATTTTCAGTGGGACTTTCTTATATACACCTCTACCTCGATATAACACTGTCCTCGGGAGCCAAAAAATCTTACCGCGTTATAGGTGAAACCGCGTTATATTGAACTTGCTTTGATCCACCAGAGTGCGCAGCCCCCCCCCCCCCCAGAGCGCTGCGCACTCTGGTGGATCAAAGCAGAATTCGTGTTATATCGGGTTGCGTTATATCGGGGTAGAGGTGTACTATGGATATTTTCAGTTTAAATGAAGTATGTGGAAAGAAGTGTAGAAACAAAGATTGATGTCAAAGCCATCTTGTACAGTAGCTGTTCGGATCAGCTCCATTATATTACCCAGGAGCTGCTCTTCCCTTGTCAGATCTGGTGAGAAGAGAGCTTAAGTCATGGACCCTGTCAATAAATATGTGGCAGCTGGTTCAGTTCAATCAGGGCATGACAAGGTCTCGGGAGTTTTGTGCTGTGCCCTGACAAATGATAATGACCCTGGAGAGTCAGAGGAATTATTTAGCAGCCTTCAATGTGCCAAATCACCAGGAATGATGTGCATAAGTGTGACTTACTAATTGTAATGGGATACTTCAGTGCAAGCACATCATCACATCAGGACTTTAGGTTAGTTCTGCCATTGTGTAACAACTTGTTAAGTGGATGTCCAGGAAACTACTTATACCTTGCTTGGTTATCTGCAGTGATTGGACTGTATTTTAATTTGGGGTATGGGAGGAGAACTAGACTTGGATGTAATAATTAAGAATGGTAAGATTGCTAGTGTAATAGCCAAAATGAACATTGAAAAATCTAAAAGCAAATCTTCAATAATGTCAGAAGCGGACGTCAGTCAACTGAATATGTAGAAGCCAGGTATGGCATTCCAACCAGAGTTTACCATTTCATTTACTGTTAACTGTCAGTTGTTTCAAGAGTTACTAGTTGGTAAGACCTGAGAATTTGAAGAGGAAATCTATCAAGACACATAGAGTTTGATATAGAAGGGGTGACAAAGGAAGTTGCTATGGTTTGCTGCATAGACCTGTAGCCTTTTGGGGCTCCCTATTTCCCACCCTTACACTAGTATGTTGGATCTTCTTTGGTGCCAGGGGCTAGGTTCATCACCAATTTGGGGATTTAGAAGGGATTCTTCCCCTATGACAAAATTGGCAAACTGCCATGTGGCATCCTGGAAGTCCGGTTTTGGGGGCATAAATTATAATTGCCACAACTTGGGCAGGTTCCAGGGCAGCTGGTGGGTGTAGAGGGGGCATGACCTTCATCTCCCCTCCCCCCCATCAGAGGTGAAGTACCCCATTGGTGCCAGTTGTAGTCCACACTGGAACAGCCCTGCTAGGTCTGGGTAGTTTGGGGGTGGTTACCCCAACTGGGTAATTGCTTTAATTGAAGTTGCTGCCTCTCTATTTAACCATACTCTGGTGTTGTGTATGGCTTTCATATGCAGAAAACACAGTTGTGGAACAGATAGGGCATGGAGTTTTTGTATCATGTTGGGGGGGGGCTCAGAAAGAAAAAGATTGAGAACCCCTGTTTTATTGGATCAACTTCTATTGGTGAGAGAGACAAGCTTTTGAGCCACACAGAGCTCTTCTTCTGGTCTGGGAGAAGTACTTCAAGTGTCACAGCTAAATGCAAGGTAGAACACATTGTTTAGCATAAGTAGTTAGCACATATTCTCTGGGACCATTCAAGATAGAGTGGCCATGGACTGACATGGCAACAACTACACTACATACAGAGAATAGATAGTTAAAAGAAAAACAAGTTGGCCATCCAGCTGTGTGGCTTATATTTCTTTTAACACAGCTATATCTGATGGAAGATGAGTGCAGTCTAGTTCTGGTCCATCACAATTATTGAGCTGTATACCAGGGGAAAGACAACATTTTTTTTAATATTGTCATGTTTTAATATAGTAAGTAGAAAATGCAAACGATCCCTAAACTGAATGAAAATATCAGTGTATCAAAAGTTCTGAAATGATCCCTTGTTGTGACTGATATTTTATTTTATTTTTAATTTCCTGGTGGGAAGTAGCTTATTTCCTGTCCAATTGTTAATGAATAAGAACTTGAAATGTCGGTTGTCCCATCAACATTGTGCCTGACTGGTACTTTATCCTCTCAGAAGATGCAGTGAAGCCAGAGAAGCATCTCTTTAAAATTAATATGACAAATGCTTTTTTAAAATCAAATACATCGTGTTATTACCATTTTAAATTTGTTTAAAAAGTGATTAGGCCCAGTTGTGTGATGTTGCCTTACACCAGTTCTGTTTTGTTTAGTTAATGTTGTAGTTTATCTTAGCAAAAATCTAATTTGTCCCTGGGCTGCTTTCATGCCATGATCAGTTTGTCTAAATCTAGTGCAGCGCCTCTGCCTCCACTTCCCCTCTCTCCCCCCGGTCTAATCAGAACTGTTATTCTTATTGGGAATAGCAGCAGGTTTATGGTGTTTTGTTATAGAGTGATAAAATTATGTCCTCTAGAGACTGATGTATTTAATCTATTTATTATGAAGATTGTTTGTCATAACACAGTTCTTAATGTTACATTTTTTTCTCTTGTAATAGTTTGCTAAATGTGGAATAGGGGCACTTCACAACACATAATGCATTGCTGCTTGGACATAAGCACTTAGGCAATATGGGCTTTGATGAACCAGAATCCTTACGTCTAGCAAAACGAGCAAATGTACTCTTGCATCATACATTAGAGTGAATGTAAGATTGATGTTTAATTATTACTGACATGAATATGATCCTTTTCATTTCACCTTGACTGTGTTAGTTGGGTGAAATAGGGGCATTGCTTAGAACTCTTCTGGCAGGCAGACACTGAAATCTTTACCAGTGCATATCCTTGTCTTTTGGCAATGTCTCTTTCTCTGTCCCAACCTATAATCTGAGTATCTATTACCTCCCCCCATTTGGTTCTTGGCCAAAACTGTCCTAGCCTCTGCCCCCACTGATAGAGACTCTATGATACCCAAGATAGTTTACTTTCAATTATACACAAAAAAAATTTGAACTTGTCCTGATGGAATACAACCAACAAGAATTTAGCTAGGCTATATGTAGACTGACCAATAATTCAGATAATGTGCCTCACTGCACAGCATGCGGATGGGAAAGAAACACATGAAGGGAAACAAAACTGGCTCTGTGCCTTTCCCATCAGCAGCTTTAAAAAATGTAGCTTCTTGGGGCCCAAGGGGTAATTAATCACATTGTTTGACACAAAGTTGGACTGAGATGAGTGAGGAGCCCTGAAACTGACTTCAATATAGCTATGCCAAGTTATACCAGCTGAAAACCTGGCATGGGGTGCTTATAACATTTCCTCATTTGTTCTTAATGATTCAGGAAAGAATAGTATTCTATATAATATAATAAATGTCAGTCATAATATACCAGGCATATATATACCGTAATTCTTTCAAATTTGATTCCCTTTCTCAAACTGATCAGTGTACCTTTAATGTTAAAAATAAGAGCACTTTCATAATATAATGCTGAGTAATTACATATAAACCTTCATCCAAGGAGCTCTAAAGGTGTTTATAAAGATGGACATTATTGTTTCCATTTCACAGATGGCATGACCGAGGCACAGAAGGGCAGTTTTTCATTTACACTAGGGCCCCTTTATACCACTGCCAACAAAAAGGAGTCTTAATGTATAATATACCAACACTGGCTAAAAAGCCCAAAACTTCTTGACAAAAATTTTGGTTGAAAAATTCATGTTGAAAATGAAGTTTTCATCAACATTTTGATCAACTTTAATTTACGCTCACTTTAAAACCCATAGCAGCGTGAAGGGGCCATAAAGTGAATAGAATAAGGCCTACATACGTTGCCGAGGGTCACATAGGGAATTAGCTGTAGTATCAGACCACGTTTCCAGGCTCCTTTGAATCCCTTGGTTAGACCACCCTGATATCTCTGAGAATAAGGAAGATGTTTATTAGCATATCGATGCATTTTATGGGGGAGGGGGGTTCTGCTTTGGTGTGGTTTTATTCTACTGCTATAAAATAAGTAAAAGTTTAATCATTGTAATGAATAAGACTAAATACAGAATTCATAGGCTTCATTATATACACTAAATGCTGGTGAAAATGTCACTTTTGTAAATAAATTGCCCTAAACTCATTTTGTAAACACTCTGTGTGAAGGCTGGTATCAGAGTATGAAAATAAAACAGTGTACTTAAGGTAAATAAATTGGTGGATGGAAGACATTTCAATAATTCAATTGGATTGTAAAGCATATAATCTGCAGGAAACGAGTAACTTGCCACTTAAAGAGCTATTTATGTGTCATGAAAATCTTCAATAAACATTCTATTAAAAACAACTCTTTTTTATCTCCTATATTTTCTGTATTTTTCTTCTAGTTTTTTTTTATAATTGAACATATTGGCATGAAAACAGGATCTTTTTTCATGTTTATCTACTCCTACAGCTTATTTCTCACCTGAAGTTATAATTCTGTCTTCACAATGACATAATTGCTTCCACAGCAGTCGGTTCTGATAGTTCAAGAATTTCCACTTCAAGCAGGGAAATGAGCCACCAGGGGTTGGAGATACATTTTAGCAACCAAAATCCCATTTTTAGACAGAAGTCATTAGTTAGGAAGAACAAACGAGGAGAAGTAGGGGACATATGGTCTTTCTTTCTAGCATAGCTGTCCATGAGGCACTGGTAGTTATTTAATATTTCACTGAGGATGAAATTCACTCCTGTGCAGAGGGTCTATGCACTACTTAAGTCCTCCAAATAGGGTTTAAATGTAGCAAAGGCCTTGTCCTTGTCCTCCAAAGAGACTGATGTTTAGTTAGAGCAAACTGCCAAATCTCTCCTGAAAGATTTTATACTTTAAATCAGAGCTAGAGAGTTGTTTAGAACCAACAAAACTTAGCTGAATTTCAGATCTGGGTCCCGGATGTCAGAGATGAGCCCTATCTCCGATCTAAACTGTGCAGAGATTTGTAAACTTGTATGAGTAAAATAATAGCCACAGAAACCTGAATTAAGTCTTCAAACTGGACTAAAACTTTTTCCTAGCTCCTTTCTGTGCCCAATGCCATGCCGTGAGTCTCTTTCAGGTGCCATTTCAGATTTGGGGGGAGGGGGAGAAGCAACTTTAACTGTGATTCCAGAGGCTACTTGGGCACCTGAAAACGCTTGTTGTTGGTGTTGTTTTGCAGATAACTTAGATACAGTGCTCCTGTCAGAGGATAATTTCTAATTCCTATATAAAAAAAGAAAATTAAATATTAAACCCACTCAGCTCTAATACTAACACGTTCTGACATCTTGTGTCAAGTCACTTAAGGGATACTGGTTAGGTTTAAAATTTTAATGTATATTCTTAATTTGTTACTAACTCCTGAATGCAATAATTGAAACAATTGTAGAAAAATCTAGATTACTTTCTATCCCTTTTTTTTTGCAGTTCTTTAAGAATGAAGGCTGAAATCATCACATATCACTTGACTCCAGGAGCTGGGGCTTTAAGGAAAACAATAATTATAATGAGACTCATAACAAAATCATGAGAGTTGGTAGGACGGCTTTCACTTCTGTTTAAAAGGCTCCTAAAGGTCCAGAAGGGTCTTAAACACAACACTACAGTGATTGAGTTGCAGTTTTCACAGGAGAATATTTTAAATCAAACACCAAGAAAATTCCACATTTTAAAGTTGGGGAAAAAATTGAGACTTCAGAGGTATATCAGAGCCACTGCAGGCAAGAAAGAAAAATAAACAAGCACAGGAGCTCTGGGCAGCTCTTCCTCTTGAAAGAAAGTTGGAGGGTTCAGTCTTCTAGTCCTTAATCAAGTAAAACTTCTATTGCCATCAGTGCCTCCACTCATAGATATAAACATCACAGTGAACAAGTGATAACACATGTGATCAATAACTATACACTTCATACTTAAACATCTGAGTCATCTTATCCAGAGTTACAGATCTTATATGCCATGGCTCAGGGACTACATTTTCTGGCATATTCTGAACAGTGCTGAGCACACAGATGATGCCCAATGAGTAACACAAATCATGACAATAATCGTTGACTTTATGGACTCTGTGGATGCAATTTCTGTTCTTTGTTCTGGAATTGGCCTGAATACAACTGAAACTCTAAGAATTTGTTGTATAATCACATCTGATACTCATACGACACTTTCTCATTCCTTCTTTTTCTCAGACTCAGAACAAAAAATGACACAACAAAATGGTTTTCCGTTAAGATCTAAAATTGCACAGCAGGCATTGCTTTACAACTCAGCCTAGGGCAGAACCTACCACCCGCTGGTGGTTAAGTGCTCTCCTCGCATCTGACTCTCATTCTCTTTCTTTCTTCATCCTTCCTGACCTCTGTGCTGCTTTTCATACTGTCAACCACGACATCCTTCCCAATCACCTGGGACCAATTGCTGGAGTCTCAGAGAACTGGCCTTCTTGGTTTTGCTCCCATCCATCAGAGGCCTCTTTTTTGCAGCATGCAGCATAGAGAAAGCTGGTACAGTGGATAGGGAACTGAGACACCTGGGTTCTACTTTCCCCCCTTCACACCTATGGACTTCCTATATGACCTCAGGTCGGAGTCTTAGGGACAGAGTTTCAAAGGTTTTTAGGCACCCAAAGATGCAGCTAGACATCTAGTGTGGTTTACAAAGCACCTAACCTTCTAGGTGCCTAAATACCTTTGAAAATACTGCTCTACCTCACTGAGGGGCTGTGATGTGAGGCACTCAGATACTATGGTGATAGGGCCACAGGTAGAGTAGGGACTTCTTTATACCACTGCTATCCCTTCCCTTGGTTTTGGCCCCTTCTTTTCACGTATGCCCCTCACATCTCCTCTTTTCTGAATGTAACCTTGGCACAAAGGGCTTGGCTGTATTTCTTCTGAGTCCCCGCATCCCCCTCTGCTCCACCACCATCCACAGAGTGTTCCTGTTTTATAGGTTCATCTAATGACTTCCAGATCCTTAATTTAATTACTTTTTCTTATCTTAATCACCCTGCCTCTGTTTGTAAACAAAACACTGACTCCGCACTGCAGGGACACAAGCTGGGAGAAGCGCCTCTCTGCAGAACTCAAGTTCCACACTCATGCTGAGCAGTTAAGAGCTCCACCTGCAAACACACCTCCTGTATGAAACTGGGCAGATGGGGGGGGGGCGAGGGGGAGATGGGGCGGCAGCCCTCCCCTGCCCTACCTAATTGGCGCCTTTGGTCTCTTCCACATTGTTCTTCAGATCACCCCTATATTGCTGAGGCCTGTCCCACACTTATAGAAAGGTAGGGCTAGAAGGCACCTCAAAAAGTTACCATGTCCAGACCCCTACTCTGAGGCGGGACCAAGTAAACGTAGACCATCCCTGACAGGTGTTTGTCCAATCTGCTCTTAAGAACTCCAGCTATGGGATTCAACAACCATTCTAGGAAGCCTATTTCAGGGCTTAATTACCCTTATAGTTAAAAAGCTTTCCCTAACATCTAACCTAAATCTCTCTTGCTACAGATTAACTTCATTATTTCATATTCTACCTCCAGAGGACATGGAGAACAATAGATCACAGTTTTCTTTATGACAGGCCTCAACATACTTGAAGACTATTATCAGATCCATCCTCAGTCATCTTTTTTCAAGTCTAAACATGACTAGTTTTTTAAACCTTTTCCTCACTGGTCAGGTTTTCTTAACCTGTTATCATTTTTTGTTGCCCTCCTCTGGACTCTTTGCAATTTGCCCACGTCTTTCCTAAAGTGCGGTTCCCAGAACTGGACACAATACTCCAGCTATGGCCTCACTAGGTCCTTTTCAGCAGTACTACCACCTAGCCAGTTAATCCCCATTTTGTAGCTGTACATTTCATTTTACCTTCCTTCATTCAGTCACTTGATCAAGGAATAGAACTCTGGTCTTATGACTCATGAGTCAGGTGCTCACACAAACTTGCACTGCTTTCCTAACACATGTCAGGGGAGACATGAATGGGAGTACTGCAGATGCTTTCTACATCTCAAGAGTAGTGGGCGTATGGGGTCTGATTCTAGACTCTCACAGGTTATATACTGGTGAAATTGTTTTTGACGTGTTTGGATTTATATGCCTAGTTTGCACTGGGGGCAGAACTGAGCCATGAAATACAAACATTTTGCATGTTACTGCAAGCTGTATGGCATTTTTGGTTTGTATGTAGTAGTTTTAATAAGCTAATTTGTAGAAATAAGTTTGTAATGAATGGTATATTTAAAATTAAATATATCACATGCTGTAGGCATCATCAAGTATTGCTTAAATAGCTTCATATTTGGATGTTAAGTCTTTTAAATATTAGGACTAGGGGGAGCTGTCGATTAATCGCAGTTAACTCACGCAATTAATGAAAATAATTAATCATGATTAATTGTAGCTTTAATCACACTGTCAAACAATAACATACCAATTGAAATTTATTAAATATTTTTGGATGTTTTTTCTACATTTTCAAATATATTGATTTCAATTTCAACATAGAATACAAAGTGTACAGTGCTCACTTTATATTATTATTTGTATTTCAAATATTTGCACAATGATAAAAGAAATATTATTTTTCAATTCACATCATACAAATACTGTAGTGCATTCTCTTTCTCATGAAAGTGCAGCTTACAAATGTAGATTTTTTTTGTTACTGCACTCAAAAGAAAACAATGTAAAACTGAAGACCCTACAAGTCCACTCAGTCCTACTTCTTGTTCAGCCAATCACTAAGACAAACAAGTTTGTTTACATTTATGGGAGATATTGCTGCCTGCTTCTTATTTTCAATGTCACCTGAAAGTGAGAACAGGTGTTCACATGGCACTTTTGTAGCTGGCATTAAAAGGTACTTATGGGCCAGATATACTAAACATTTGTATGTCCCTTCATGCTTCAGCCACCATTCCAGAGAACATGCTTCCATGCTGATGATGCTCATTCAAAAAAATGTGTTAATTAAATTTGTGACTGAGGGGAAAATTGTACATCTCCTGCTCTGTTTTATATTTCTGCCATATATTTCATATTATAGCAGTCTCAGATGATGACCCAGCACATGTTGTTCATTTTAAGAACTCTTTCATGCAGATTTGACAAAATGCAAAGAAGGTACCAATGTGAGATTTCTAAAGATAGCTACAGCACTCGACCCAAGAAGGTTTAAGAATCTGAAGTGCCTTCCAAAATCTGAGAGTGACGAGGTGTGGAGCATGCTTTCCGAAGTCTTAAAAGAGCAATACTGTGATGCGGAAACTCCAGAACCCGATGCACCAAAAAAGAAAATCAACCATCTGCTGATGGCATTTGTCTGAGAGGATGAAAATGAACATGCATCGGTCCATACTGTTTTGGATCGTTATAGAGCAGAACCCATCATCAGCATGGATGTATGTCCTCTGGAATGGTGGTTGAAGCATGAAGGGATGTATGAATCTTTAGTGCATCTGGCACGTAAATATCTTGCGATTCTGGCTACAACAGTGCCATGCAAATGCCTGTTCTGACTTTCAGGTGACATTGTAAACAAGAAGTGGGCAGCATTATCTCCTGCAAATGTGAACACACTCGTTTGTCTGAGTGATTGGCTGAACAAGAAGTAGGACTGAGTGGACTTGTAGGTTCTACAGTTTTACATTGTTTTGTTTTTGAATGCAGGTATTTTTGTACATAATTCTATATTTGTAAGTTCAACTTTCATGATGAAGAGATTGCACTACGGTACTTGTATTCAGTGAATTGAAAAATGCTATTTATTTTGTTTTTTTTACAGTGCAAATACTTGTAATCAAAAATAAATATAAAGTGATCACTGTACACTTTGTATTCTGTGTTGTAATTGAAATCAGTGTGTTTGAAAATGTTGAAAACATCCAAACATATTTTAAATTAATGGTATTCTATTATTATTTAAAGGTGCGATTAATCACAATTAATTTTTTTTTATCGCTTGACAGCCCTAATTGAGACTAATCTCTATATTTATCAAATGAGAAAAAAATTCAAGTGCAAGAGGGTTTCTGGCTTATTACTCCTCCAAGTACTGTCTCGTGGAGCTTTAAAAAAAAAGGCACCAAAAACCAACCAACCAACCAAACAAAACCTCATGTACCAACAGGGCTTGAGTTCCCTACTTACTGCTGTAAAGGGACTTAAAGGCACACTGTCATTATGAAGCTTCAGTATCATTTCTAGTTAAATGGAGAAATATCTTTGTATGCTTGGTTTCATTCCAGAGTTATCCATATTCTAGAAAAATTGGGTGGAACTCTCCTTTTTGTTAAAGTAGGCTGATAGGCTGAGTGGGATATTCTAGGTGAAAGACTAGAGGTTAACCATTCCTCTGCTGTGGAAAGTACTCTATTTACTTCTGGCAATATAAATTTGTAGTGATTTCTGGCTGCTCTAGTAACTTCATGAAATGGAGTAGTGGACTGTAATAATTTTTAGCCCATTAAAAAGCCTTAGGGGACCAAACCTGTCCAAAGGATCACATATGTGAAGCAACAAACTTTAGTTACCGTTCCTCTGTATCCTATTGGGTGTATAATACAAGAATGGTATTTTCAACAGAGCTGTTTGCAATAGTTGCAGTAATTCCCCACATATTACTTCTTTTAAGTGTCATTGGTCATCAGATTGTTTGAGTTATAAAACTTAATTGTAGTCTCTTTATTATTATTATTTTATTTTGCATTATAATTACAGTGGACCCAATTATCTGATGACTTCACCCTGCATAATCCCTTTATTTCAATTGGATTACATAGGATGACAACAGTGCAGTATTAGACCCAGGATTTTGCTCCTTGTTTCTATCAGCGTTGCAGTAACCATCATCTGTTAGTGACAAGTTTCTATCCAGTGTTGCAGCAGCCGCCTTTTAGTAATGATAGGTAAGCCTCAAAAACCTTGGAGATTCTGATTCTGATAAAGTAGTGGCTTTTTTCAGAAGTTTGGATGCTGATCTGAACTGTCCGACCCTCTCAAGTATTAAAGCTGAACATAGAATCTCATGAGCGAAAAGCTCTACGTTTTTAACCAGTAAGGCTGAAAGGGGGAGTGAAAGAGCAAAAATCAGAACAGACTTTCTTGCTGTATTTCTCCTGTTGACATTTACTGTCCAGAATAAAGAAACATGTATGACGCATGGGATGATGCATGGTCAGTGTTCAATATACATGTTTGTTTTGGAAATAAGTATAGATTAGGGATTTGTTACAGGAGTGGGTGGGTGAGATTCTGTGGCCTGCGTTGTGCAGGAGGTCAGACTAGATGATCATAATGGTCCCTTCTGACCTTAAAGTCTATGAGTCTATGAGTCTATAGGAAACTTTGCCAGTGGTTAAATGCTTTGTAAATGCTCTGAAATTATAGTTAGAGGGGTCAATGCTGAAGGGCCAGGGTCTTCAGCCTATTCCATACCCTGAATCAACGGGCCATATCTATATTAGTGGGCCACTGCCATACAGGTAAAACTTCTAACTGACGTGGAATTTTGCTTCAGTAATGGCAATAGAATTTGGCTCAAGGTTATTACCATGTCAATTTGATACACTGAAACTAACAATTTTAGAAGATCCTATTACCATTGATCCCACCCTTCAAATACTAACTCTGAAGAACATCCAGTCAATGATCCTAATGTGTATGTTTGATTTTCTTGGCTGGATATTTCCCTAGTTACTAAAGGAAATACGGTTTCTTCTTATGGTGAGGTGAGAGAGAATCAATGCATCAGGCACTAACTTTGTTGACTGGAGGAGAGTTTTCGCACTCACATAACTTGTTTTTTTGTAACCTGTTTTTGTTTCTTAATTGTATTATAATGGTTTTTTTTCATTGCCGAAAGACAATGCACATAGTTTAGATATATACAAATATACTCATTTTCAAACTATTGAAAAGCTTTGGTTCAAGTTTTGGGCAAAGTTTTCAGTCCGTTCTGATTTGTATACTTTATTTAAATCAGGTGGTCCTCCGCTGCTGGTTATGTACTAAAAATTACCTTAGCTTTATATGAAAACCTGCCAATCATGGCTGTAGTTAAGGTTTAAGTTGACCATATAGGTCCAGGTCTGTGGTCAATAGGTAGAAACTCCCATTTCATTGGAGGTTGATCAATGCAATCCACAAACATTTCACTCTCCAAGGTATCTCAATTATCTTTGAGAGGAAGCATTTGTCTATTTATTTGTTTGTTTGTAATACCATAGCACCTAGGAGGCTAGTCATGGACCAGGACCCCATTGCAACAGGCACTGTAATAGAACAAAAAAAATAAGGCAAGGAGTCAGGAGACTTGGTTTTCATTCCTAGCTCTGTCACTTTCTTCTTGTGGGATCTTGGTTAATTCATTTAACATCTCCATGGTTCCACTTCTCCTGTATATACTCACACACATATAGACAGCATAATCATAACCAGTAAACCATAACCTTGTCTTAGACACCCCATTTTTTTTTTCATAGATTATAGGACTGGAAGGGACCTCGAGAGGTCATCGAGTCCAGTCCCCTGCCCGCATGGCAGGACCAAATACTGTCTAGACCATCCCTGATAGACATTTATCTAACCTACTCTTAAATATCTCCAGAGACGGAGATTCCACAACCTCCCTAGGCAATTTGTTCCAGTGTTTAACCACCCTGACAGTTAGGAACTTTTTCCTAATGTCCAACCTAGACCTCCCTTGCTGCAGTTTAAACCCATTGTTTCTGGTTCTATCCTTAGAGGCTAAGGCGAACAAGTTCTCTCCCTCCTCCTTATGACACCCTTTAAAATACCTGAAAACTGCTATCATGTCCCCTCTCAGTCTTCTCTTTTCCAAACTAAACAAACCCAGTTCTTTCAGCCTTCCTTCATAGGTCATGTTCTCAAGACCTTTAATCATTCTTGTTGCTCTTCTTTGGACCCTTTCCAATTTCTCCACATCTTTTTTAAAATGCGGCGCCCAGAACTGGACACAATACTCCAGCTGAGGCCTAACCAGAGCAGAGTAGAGCGGAAGAATGACTTCTCGTGTCTTGCTCACAACACACCTGTTAATGCACCCCAGAATCATGTTTGCTTTTTTTGCAACAGCATCACACTGTTGACTCATATTTAGCTTGTGGTCCACTATAACCCCTAGATCCCTTTCTGCCGTACTCCTTCCTAGACAGTCTTTTCCCATTCTGTATGTGTGAAATTGATTTTTCCTTCCTAAGTGGAGCACTTTGCATTTGTCTTTGTTAAACTTCATCCTGTTTAACTCAGACCATTTTTCCAATTTGTCCAGATCATTTTGAATTATGACCCTGTCCTCCAAAGTAGTTGCAATCCCTCCCAGTTTGGTATCATCCGCAAACTTAATAAGCGTACTTTCTATGCCAATATCTAAGTCGTTGATGAAGATATTGAACAGAGCCGGTCCCAAAACAGACCCCTGCGGAACCCCACTCGTTACTCCTTCCCATATACTGTGGATAATAATATAGTAGCTATCTCAGAGGAACATAGTAAAATTTAATTGATTAGTTTTAGTAAAATATTTTGAGATTTACAAATGGAAAATGCCGTATAAGTGCAAAGTAGTATTAGAATCAATTAATGTGCAAACTTCTTACAAAATAATGGCCAGATTTCAAATCCGTTAGTCAAACTGGACAACATCATACATCAGAGGTAGCCCCATTGAATGAGACAACATGTTAAGCAGGATACTACTCAATGTGAGTAGAGAGGCAGAACCAAGAGGAAGAATGCAGCGTGGTTAAAATACTAATCTGGGATTTATGAGGTTCAGTACCCTGGTTTGGCATAGACTTCTCCTGTTACCTTGGATAAGTCACTGATACTTTCCCTTCCCCGTGAAATGGGGCTAATGCCACTTCTCTACCTCTCATGGATCTTGTGAGGGTACATACCTCCTTTAAATGTTGCAAGCTGCTCAGATACTCTAGATATGGAGGCTATATAAGTTCCTAAGGTAAATAGTCCTAACTTTGGCAGTGCAACTTCATTAAGTGTAAGTACGAGGAGATTCAGGGCCTTAGGGTGTGGTCTTTTCAAAACCTTATATTCTGTTTGATGGCTCAACATCAATATCAGTGAAACCCAGTTTAAAGAGCTGATAGAAGCTTCTCTGTTGTGGCAGTTTGATGCTGGATCGATAGTGAGTATTCCAAGAGTCCTGAGAGGCTTGTGCTGTCTGTAAATAACATAATTAGATTTTTTTTGTTCTTTTTATATATTATTCTATGCCTGACTTACATTGAAAAAGCAACTCGAGGTATATGTATTATTTAGGGTGTAACCTCCTTTGTTTCCTGTGATGTGCAGTAGTGTTAACACATTGATAATTGATTTAGATACCAGTAGTGGATGGGGTACTGGAGAAAAGGGACTGCACTTGTGGAAGGATTAGGTAATTGTACATGGTTATAAATCATAAACAATTCTTTGTTTGTGAATTATGTAGACTGAAGTAATCTATCCGAGGAAGGGAGGAGGGGGAAGGAAAGCCTATGAATAGCAGAATTGCCCACAGAAGCACACGAGCTATTTAAATCAGAAATTCAGATGCTTTCAGATCTCTTCTTTCAGAGAGACAAGATAACTCGTAGGCAAGATGTAAAATGAACTCTTGTGACAGTGGGAGTGTAATGGAAAGTCTACCATCATGAAGGTGGATCAGAAGTTTTGCACTTACTTTGCTCTCAATTAGAATGAAAAGTGTTACGATCAGGGAATCCATATTAACTAGTTCTTTGAAGCATCAAACACCTCTACAGAGCTACATATATAATAAAGTTATACCAGTGTAAATCCAATAATTTCAGTGTAGCTGAAAGTAGAAGCTAGCCAATTGTTCAGATTTTGTTTTCAGTCTTCAAGACCACATATCTCGTGGGTCTGTGTATCAAAAAACATATATTTCAACATAAATTTATCATAAAAACAAAACCCCAATAATCCTGAATTTTCTTTCTCTTTTGTTTTGTTTAAATCTTTAGCTTTAATCCTAAATTTCTCAAAGCAGCATTTACTCACTTGAAATATGTCTGGGAAGCTTACTTTGGAAATTCCTGATGTCTGTGTGTAAATTTTCACTTACAATATTGCATGAATGTAGACATTTTTCCTTTCTTACTCAAAAGCATAAGCAAATCCTTTAAGTAGCTGATTAAATTTAAAAGATTCCAAATGGCCCAACAATAATCAGACTGTTACTATGGGTCAAGCTATATTATTAGCCATTGAGGAAATAATTAAAGAGTCAGATTCCCTTAGTTGGCACAAGTCCAATAAAGATTTAGCTGTCATTTCCCCCTCCTTCCCTCCCCCCCCACCCCAATTTTCTCCATAACACCTAAAACTGAGTTGGGCTGTTGACATACAAAAATAACAGAAGGAAAAGAAAAAAAGAAAAGAAAAGCTACAGATATGTCTAGATATGCTCATTGCTAGCCTTTCCTGATTCCTTAAGAATATTTCCACTTCAGAATACTATCTCATATAAACCACCAAATAGCTTTCATTGGTGATTAGTTCTGTTAGCTACCAACTTGAGTGGCATTTAGACTAGTGGAGTGGTCTTTTCAAAAGTATTCAGTGTTGTTTTAAGTCTGTTGAAGTCGATGGTAAAACTCCCATTGACTGCAATGAGGCCAGAGTCAGGTCAATGCTTTTGTTTTTGAAAATCCCACCATCAGGTTATAAAAAGCTCTATAGTCCATAACTTTTAAATTCTGGTATCTAGGTGGCATGTAGATTTGGCACTGATTTTGGTAAGGAACATGGCTGACAAGCCGGACTTCATTTCTTAATTTTGCTGTAACGTTGGGAGGAAGTGGGAGAACAGATGACATTTTTTAAAACAATCAGAGCTGACTACAGCTGAGCAAAATTTCGTACTTCTCTCCCAAACCAATTCTGACAGTTCAAAATTTGTTTTTGTCCCAAATCAGGACAAAAAGTTGAAATTGGTAATGATTGTGCAGCACAGACATTTTGAAAACATCAAAATTTCATTTTGAGTGAGTTCAATATTAAAAGCAATTTTCCCATGTGGCACATTGCCTCATGATAGTTGCAATTTGGGAGCCTTATGCCCCCTTTCCCTCCTATAGGCCAGGATTAAGCACCCAGAGTCTTGTGACTCCTACACAGCTTGATCCAGAGAGAAATCTGCATTACATTATGAGATATGGAGTCCTCCAGGAGTTCAACCCTAGGACACAGTGGGTGGATGGAGCAAACTACAAATCTCATAAGGCAACGCACTGATAGGAAAATGCAGTTTAATGTTTGTGGAACTGATTTGAAACAAAACATTTTGCATCAGTTCAAAAAACTTCCAAATCAGGCTAAACAGACCTAGAATGAAATATTTCATTTTGATTTCCCCAATGGAAAATCGAAAATGTTTAGCAAAACCAATATTTTCCCACAGAAAATTCTGATTTTGTGGCAATTGTGTTTTCCATCAGCAAATCATTCTGATGGAAAATTCCCAATGAGGTCTAGAACTCACTAAGATGATTTTTTTTAAAAATTACACTACATTAGGTTCTATTGAGGTTGAAACATTTAATTCTACAATATTTATAAGCTTCTGAGCCTTACAGTATTTAACACAAGCAAGATTTTGAAATACAAACCATTAGTGCTCTGCTTGCTTTCACAGATTGCAGACATTAACATGAGCAACACCCTACTCTGATTTTATAGCACTTCTAAGACATGTATTTTCAAGCCACTTTATAAATAATCAGTAAGTAGGAACTAATATAACATACGCCTGATAAAAATGGAGTTCAAAAGAGCATAAATATGGATGCCCCAGTAATTGTAAATAGCTTGTTGAAACAAATAGGTTGACATAGGCAAGATTTAAACTGGAATTTGATTTCTGAACCCCTGATTAAATGAATCAATGAGTTCACTAATGGGACCATTGTGACTGAAAGCTTAAGTTCCCGGAGGGTGCAATGCCAGCACTGGGAAACAAAGCAGCATACAGACTTGTGGTTAATGTTAGCTACTACTTTCATAAATGAGTGAGAGAGGCCCAAACACTTTCAGCTCAGGTCAGCTAGTGCAAACTGACTTAAGTGGAGCTACACTGGTTTATGCTAGCTGAGATTCTGGACCTCATACTTTAACACAAGTAATAAAACATTAAAATCAGTCCTGGAAACAAAAGAGGCCACTAGAGATGGTGAATTATGCATTCCCTTCCTAAGATTGAATGGGTGTAAACTTTACACTCAGGAGCTAAACTTATTAAACTGAAGCTTTCTCCCATCAAAATATCCATAGCTCCAGATAAACACAACATTTTCATGATCTGTTGTTGTATCTGCCAAGAAGGATGCTCCATAGTCCATGAATCCCAGCCATCCAGCTGTTAAATGTCATGTCATGGTTTTTTAATCTGGTGGGTCATAGGTATACATCTCCTTGTAACTTGCAAACCATTAGTGAATTGGAATCGTGGTAGTCTGTACTCTTACAGTCACTGTAAATACAGTTTTTATTTGAAGAAAACACCAACCTCCAAAGGTCATTGAATACCAAACTCTAACCTTTTGCCTGCTAGCAGAATGGCATAAATGGTTTGCTCATCTCTTATATCTTGAAAGCCTCAAAGCCATAGCTAATCTATGGTATTCACATGGCTCCCCATTGTAGTTTCTGCCAATATGCAGGAGATTATGTTGAGTGGTTATGCAATATTTATGTGAGGAGAACAAAGAAATATACAACTGAGCACCCTTTAAAAATGTCAGGGTAGCTGTTGTTATAAGATGCACTCAAGCACTATGATGATGGGTCCACAGTAATAGCTCGCTAGATAAAGAGATACATAGACCTGAGCATAAAACTCAAGCTTAAAAATCAAAATATGATTTAACCTGAACATATTGCAACATGGTAACAAGCATATGTAATGGTTGTGTGTTCAACAGATAAGTAAAAATATCCCTTACTAGGTTAGCTGAGTGACTTTATTGTGTCCCACTCAACAAGGATTTTGCACATTAATGCTTCTTCACATTCCTCCATTCACTTGCAGCAAGGTTCCATGCTCTTCATCTGTAGCAGGATGACAATTACTTCTAGAGTCACATAAACCTTCTGCAGTTTCTTTTCTCTGGTGCTAATTACAAAGCCTGCAGAGCAAACCCCTGAAGCTTACATACCTTCTCTTTCCCTTACCATGAGGAAGATATAGCCAAAGCTGCGGTTTGTGTGTGTGCATCCATGTTGTCGCAGTTCTTGAGGTAACTGCACCTCTGACCCATTCATGATCACTTCAAGGCACTCCCAGTTTGATTTCAGGCCTCTAGTTACCTTGGGATAGGATCCCACAATCCTTCCTCTCCAGACCAGTGACTTAGGCTGCAATTCACTGAGATGATCTTAGCAGGTCTAATTTGAGTTCAGCACCTGCAGTCCTGTTCTCTCTGGGGGCAATGACAGGGTTAACCAGTGATCAACCCACTCTCAAAAAGCAAAGTACTATTGATTCAAAACAAAAAACATTAGAGAGAAAACATGTACAAATAATAAATGGCTCTGGTCTAGCTTTCTAGGAAATAATCCAACTTCCACATGAAGACTAGGTGAAGATTCAAGTACTTCAGGCTCATTGCTCAGGTCTTGTCTCTCTTGGATTGAGTGTGAGTGATTCCCCTCCCTAGGTCAGGGGCAGCCATTTTGTACAGTTTTAAGTTCTTTGTCTGAAAGGCCCCTTGAACTAGGTCAAACCCGTCTATACTATTTCCCCACAAGGTGGAACTTTCACAGACTTTTATCTGCGTTAAGGATTTGCATTAACTACCCCTTCCTGCAACGACTTTAGTTGCTGTACGAAGAATCATTTAGCTTACCCATTGAGCCAGCAATGCAATCGCTAGCCTTCCCAGGAAGAGTCGGCATAATAGTCATTGATTATTCCATGTGTCCTTAGCATCTGTCACATCTCCATATAATAGTCTTTGACTATTCCATGTTTCCAAAGTATTACGTCTGTCGCACATGTAAGATATGAGAGTTAATGATGCTGGTTGCTATTGGTATGATGTATAGCAATGCATTTACTTTTAAGACTGTCATTTACTGTATGAAAATCTTACAACAGAGTTGAATGTATGCAAGTGTAAAGGATATAGCAAATCTGAAATTTCCCAGGTCAAATAGTAAAGGTGAGAGCTGGAAGAGGGAATAGTTTAAAGGCTGGGCATCAGGCATGGAATGTCAAAACTCCCTAGAACACAACTTCAATTACTAACAGTATAGACTTGGTGTTTCCATCTTTTAGAAATAAATAGAATACCATGCAGTTCTCTGCATATGTGTGCATTCCAGATGGAGTCTTAATACAGAAGGTCAGGGTGGACATTAGAGATTGAATAGTATGTTGTGTTTGCCCCAGGACTCTTGGACAAAATTGTTTCCACCTTTGCAGTCTGCAGAATATGGTGTACATAGTTTCCACCCTGCATACAGGGGAGAGGTTTCTTTCAGTGGTGACTTAATCTGTCAATTTGTCCAGATGAAAGGTGTTAGATAAATATTACACATATTCATTAAAATATAAAGACACAGGAAATGCAAAATTCTCCTCTGTGTGGTGTGGCTCTTAGTGCTTATCCTGAACTCAAATCTTATACTAATGTCAACAGAAATTCCACTCAGAACAAATGTGGACTGTGCAACGAAATTCTGGACTGCAGATTGAAAGGCAGATTGTTTCCTTTATAACTGGACAAATATTTGGTCAGTCAAAGATGGTCTCTACAACTTTTTTTCATCCTAATTTCCTGAATCTATAAAAATACAATTCAAATAAAAAATGTACAAACATTTTAATATAAAGTATATTTGGAGGGGAAAAAAGGCCATTAAAGAAATTAGTACTCTGCTTTTCTGTTTGGTGTTTCCATGCAGGGCCGGCCCCAGGCACCTGCACAGGAAGCAGGTGCTTGGGGCGGCCAGTGGGAAGGGGAGGCACGTCCGGGTCTTCAGCGGCAATTCGGTGGGTCCCTCAGTCCCTCTCGAAGTGAAACACCCTCTGCTGAATTCCCGCCGAGGAATGAAGCGCGGTTGAGGTTCAACAAGGACAAGTGCAGAGTCCTGCACTTAAGATGGAAGAATCCCATGCACTGCTACAGACTAGGGACCGAATGGCTGGGTAGCAGTTCTGCAGAAAGGACCTAGGGGCTACAGTGGACGAGAAGCTGGATATGAGTCGACAGTGTGCCCTTATTGCCAAGAAGGCTAACGGCATTTTGGACTGTATAAGGAGGAGCATTGCCAGCAGATCAAGGGATGTGATCATTCCCCTCTATTCGACATTAGTGGGGCCTCATCTGGAGTACTGTGTCCAGTTTTGGGCCCACACTACAAGAAGGATGTGGAAAAATTGGAAAGAGTCCAGCGGAGGGCAACAAAAATGATTAGGGGGCTGGAGCACATGACTTATGAAGAGAGCTGAGGGAACTGGGATTGTTTAGTCTGCAGAAGAGAAGAATGAGGGGGGATTTGATAGCTGCTTTCAACTACCTGAAAGGGGGTTCCAAAGAGGATGGATCTAGACTGTTCTCAGTGGTACCAGATGACAGAACAAGGAATAATGGTCTCAAGTTGCAGTTGGAGAGGTTTAGGTTGGATATTAGGAAAAACTTTTTCACTAGGAGGGTGGTGAAGCACTGGAATGGGTTACCTAGGGAGGTGGTGGAATCTCCTTCCTTAGAGGTTTTTAAGGTCAGGCTTGACAAAGCCCTGGCTGGGATGTTTTAGTTCAGAATTGGTCCTGCTTTGAGCAGGGGGTTGGGCTAGATGACCTCCTGAGGTCCCTTCCAACCCTGATATTCTATGATTCTATTCTATGATTCTATGAGCTGCTGCCGAAGTGCCGCCAATCGTGGCTTTTTTTTTTTCCTTCGCCACTTGGGGCGACAAAAAAGCATGAGCCGGCCCTGTTTCCATGTCTTTTATATTAGACTTTAACAATTCCTTAAAACACAGGGATAGTGGAGTAAAATAGTTCCCATGGCTTGCTTGCTTGTTGCATTAGTAGGAGTTGGGGTCTGACTCAGACAAGTGGTTTTGCTCAGCTCTTCAGGAAATTGGCCCCTACTTGTGGGGTTTAAACTTAAAAATAAGCCCTCATTCATCACATGAAGTTGATAGAAGGAAAAGAGAGGTAGAGTTCAAGAGATTATTTCCAGTAGCCTTTTTTTATTTTTCAGAGCTTCTAAGTTCTTTTTAGGAGAATAATGGGGAATGGGTCATATAGTTGCAAATACAGTAGATAGTCACAGAGGGATCCAACACTGTTCCCAAGGATGCACAGCTCATTAATTTCAATAAAGCCCCCGAATAAGAACATGGAACACTGGTATAAAGTGCATTTTTTAGAGAGAAGTTCTCATTGAAAATCAAATGTGATTATGATCGTGGGGTTTTTTTTGTTTTTGTTTTTTTGCAAGAATCTAAGATATTCAAACTGAAATGTAATTACTGGAAACTGACAATCAAAATGTTACATTTAGCCAGGAGATTTAGTAAGTATTTATAGAAAAATGAAGGCAACATCAGCTGCGAGAAAGATATTAGAAATGATTTTGTAGGATTTAATGTGAGAACATAATTTGAATAGAGACTGCCAACATGAATTTATGAGAAGACAGTCTTGCTTAAATAACCTGTTGATCTTCTCTGAAGATATTACTTTAATGATAAACGAGAGAAATAATATTGGATGTTATACACTAATTTTTCCAAAGCCATTTACTAAGTTTTAATATGTAAATAAGGTTCCACATTGAAAATTATTGGTAAGATTAGGTACTACAGAGGGGGTAAAATTGCATGTTGGACAGAAAATTGGCAAACTTCAGAAAATTGGCAATACATAAGTATTATTTCTAGCTGGAAAGAACATGAAAATGCCAAGCAGTAATTTGTTGGGGACTTACTTGTCCTGTGTGTATATATATAACATATAGGAAACAGAGAGATATGAAATAAGGTGGATGGAAAGAGGTACAGTTCTGATGTGCTGATGATACCAGATTTGAAGACATATGGCAGAATTGTGACCTTGAATCTATACTGAGGACTTCCGTTTCACATTATGCTCTCCATTCTAGTTCAGGTCTTGCGTTCTGATCAATGTCAATTTTGTCCTTAATGAGGAATAATGCAGCCAGATTTAGAAGGGCTTAGTTTTTGTGGTGACTCAGCAAAATGAATGAAAACATTGTGTGATATAGACAAATGTGATATAGGTCTGGAGGCAATGAACCAAGCTAGGAAATACATGCGACTATAATAGGAAAATCCTTGAGGCCATCATCTTAGCTTTTTGATAAAGTAAAATAGAAAAGATGTTATTGAGATCCATCAGCAGCAGAAGAGAATATAAATCATTAGAGTTGTGCAGAAATGGAGTGATTTCTTTGCATCAAACTCATTGATGTTCAGTGGACTTCATGGTGCATGGAAGGAAAGAGTATTATGGCTAGGGTCACTAGATGATGCTGTTAGACATAGTCTTTGTCTTAGTATGTGAGCAAGTTTTAGTCTTGAAAGAAATGCTGTGTTTTGTTGCAGTTTTGGTGGGAGCTGAGGCAAATAAGGAGGGTGTTTGCTCACTGCCTTAATTTCTCTACCTAGAGTCAATTAACTGAGCCAGAACTGATCCCTTGGAACTGGGCATGAGTGTTTGGGATGAGAGGACTGAGAGTTCTGCAGGTGTGGAGATTGCCTGCACACTATTTGTGGCCACCTATATTCCAGGATTTATTATACAAGTTAATAAACAACAAGTTGCCTCATCCTTTTCCACCTCCATCACTATACTGTGTCATGGACTGAGCGAGGTTAGGATGGAGACCCAGCGTGTGGTGGGCAGGATGTTCAGAGGTACCTCAGAACATCTTGCTCTGCTGAGAGCAGCTCTGTGCAGTCCCAGTGGGATTAAGTGGTTCAGAGGCCCTTCTGAAGATTAAAACTATTGTATACTGAAACAAAAACAAGGTGCTGCTGGGGTCTATAGCAGTGGTTCTCAACCAGGGGTACGTGTACCCGTGGGGGTATGCAGAGGTCTTCCAGGGGGCTACATCAATTCATCTGATATTTGCCTAGTTTTACAGCAGGGTACATAAAAAGCACTAGTGTAGTCAGTACAAACTCTTGTTTATACTGCTCTATACCCTGAAATGTAAGTACAGTATTAGTATTTATATTCCAATTGATTTATTGTATAATCATATAGTGAAAGTAAGCAATTTTTCAGTAATAGTATGCTGTGACACTTTTGTAAGTTTGTCTGATTTTGTAAGCAAGTAGTTTTTAAGTGATGTGAAACTTGGGGGTCCACAAAGACACGTCAGGCTCCTCAAAGGGGTACAGTAGTCTGGAAAGGTTGAGAGCCAATGGTCTGTACAATAATAAATGACATTTTGATGGCTAAATAACAATAGGCTTCCTTTGAAAGTTTGGAATTAGAAGTTAATTCCTCTGGTGAAAATATCTGCCAAATTTTGGGGAGATTCAAACTTTGTGGCTCAAGCATATCTCTAGTTTAGGGACTCTGCTTGGTTTCAATAAACTCCAAAATGTTTAGTAATGAACCATCTGAAATATATAGATTTGCCAGACTGGCTGAATCCTGCTTCCACTGAACTCAGAGGAAATGCTTACATTGACTTCAGCTGTTGGATGGAAAATTTAGTGAGAACACTATTTCTTGCAAGATTTTTGATATTTTTCCTGATTTCAGTTGAGCCAAAATTAGCACAAGTTAGGCTTGGTCCTAACTTTCATCAGGAAGTATACACAAATATAATAAAAAAAAGATTTTAAAATGTTCCCCGAACTTTTTCAAACCACCAGAGAAGTTCAGCTTGAGTTTTGGCTGTGAGTACATATCAGCTTGTGTTTTATCCCAACTTGTTCATCCATTCTTTCTATAATGTGGAGTTAGCACTTACTGCAGAAAAAACAAATTCCCTCTGACAGATGTACAGGCTTTGTGTAATGCGAGACATTTTTCTTTTACTTTCATCTCTGTTTTTAATTTTCAGTGAAAGGTTTCTCATGGCTTTCCCCCCCCCCAAGGTTTTTTCCCCTTCAACTTATTTTTTCATTGTATATCTCTCCTTTAAAAAGAGCTCTGTGCCTTAATCAAAAGAGAGAAAACTAAAGCTTAAAAGATAGAAAGAGAGATGAAGACAGAACTAGAGGCGGATTCCTGTGGTAAAATAACAAAAGGAAAAGAATTTTTTGTGCCAACTTCTTGTTTCTTTATCATTTAACTCTGCAGTGAGGACCTAAGTGAGGGCCGCAAGATTTGCTACCAAATGTGAAAGGTCCGTCGCTTATTACTATAGAGTTGAGAAGATACAAATTCAGAAATACTTTTTGTCATGAGATGCTCTGAGTGTTGCCAGAAGGCCCTTTTTGCACCCAGAAAAATTAACTTTTGCTGAAAATGGTTTTCACCATTGATTTCTCTGAATATTGAAAACTGATTAAGTGCTAAGGTAGATCAGGCAAAAGAGATTTCAGTACCATTTCACAAAACTGGATTGAGAATCCAGTCTCAATAGGCTTGTCTATATTAGGAAATTGAGCCATTTCTAAAGCTTGCATCCACCAAGTCTCAGTAATGCTTTCTGAAATGGTGTTAAAATAGTTTTGTCAGGTCTTCACTAGCACATACATCATTTTTCAATACCTTTTTGTGGGAACCAGTGCTAAGAACCATTTTCAGTAACTGTTCATTTTCCTAGCAGGCACAAGGCTAACGTGAAAAGAGTGAAGCCTTGGGTTTCTGCCAAGTGCCGATAGATGCAATACTTCAAGTATCTCCCCATGATAAGCAAGTAGTTGAAGCTATCAAGGAAACAAAAGAAAATTGGCTGTTCTAGTGGAGTTGGCCATTTTAAAGGATGAATCAAACTGTACTGCAAACCCTGAATTACTTATAGGAAACTGTCTACCTCTTCCTATCCCCCGACAACCAGTAACTTTCTTTGTTTACATTTATATTCTTCCTACCTGCCTGATGTACTTACTTACTTATGACCTGAAATAAGTACTTCCATCCTTCCTACCTGAAGTAATTTTTTAGATGATGTACTGAGATCCCTTCCAGTCCTACAATTCTTTGATTCTAATAGCACACACAACTGAGGAGGAGAAAGCCACCTCCCTGATAACATTTATTCCAGTGTTAAGGTACTCACCTGGGATGTGGAAGACACCAGTTTAGTTTTCTCCCTGTGCCTAATGTGGAGAAGGGATTTGATTAGGGGTCCCACCTTTCATGTAAATGTCCTAACCACTGGACTGTAGAGTAATTCTCATTCTTTCTGTGGCTCATTTAATACAAAGTGGAATGGCTTCAACATGAAAGATTAAGAGGAACCTACATCAGAATATCCCATAGTCCAATGGTTAGAGCAATCATCTGAGAAGTGGAGAACCCCTGTTCAAATCCCTCTTCTGCATCAGGAAGAAGTGGAATTTGAACCAAGGTCTTTCACATCCTAGATGAGTAACCTAACACCTGGGTAAAGATTATGAGGGAGGTCTCCTACCCTGCCATTTTGTGTGGAGTTAGATGGGCTCTGAGATGAGGCCCTGCAGATGAGATAAATGTTGCTCTGCCTATCTTTACCTGGTGCTTAGGCATGAGATAGGTACCCAGACATCTCCTTGAGGCACCAGTGCCCATGCCCAGAGGCTGAAACACAGGCAAGTAGGGAATGTTTACAGCAAACATTAAGTTACCAAGTGAGTTTAGGCACCTACACAGTTAGGTGTCAGCGGAGCGTGGATTTTGTGGATTGCAGTAGTCTCTAAATCTAGGGTTTAGGCAATGAAGTCTCTTTGTGGAGCTGAGCCTCAGAGCCTAGGGTCAGGGGGTGTATTTTTGTTTGTTCTTCAAGTGCCTAGAACACTGGAGTTGTATAAATAATAATATCACTGGTGCACACATTGTGCAATGAGCGGATGTATGTAACTATTTTGCCAGTTGAAACTATAAGGGAAATGAACATAAGCAGATAGTAATCCCTTACATTGAGATTTGGCCAACACACCAGAGTTAACAATGTCTTTTTCTTGTGAAAAAGGCACTCTAGGCAGTTCAGTCACCACAAGTAAGTGGTGAGGACTTCAATTTCCAGTTTAATTAAAAGAGACAGCACCTCCAGCAGCATAATACCATGATGGGCCATTGATTTAGTACTCACTTTCAAGGAAGAGTTGCTGATGAGTGGAGACTGAAATTCAGTAATATGGTCCCAGTTCAGTAAAGCACTTGGGCACGCACTTCACTTTAACCTTGTGAGTCGTGGCACTTACATAAATAAGTGCATGCCCATTGGTAACAATTGCACTGTGTGTGTTTAGTGTTAAACATGTGTTTAAGTGCTTTGCTGAATTGGGGCCTGAATGACGGACACTATAGGATTTCCTTGAAGGTCTCCCATCCACAAGTCAACAAAGTCCTGTTCTGATGAGTACATGGTCCAAGGCGCTGATGTGGTTTGTTTGTATTTAGACAAAAGGGGTTCAGTTTTGCATGAGTTAGCCTGAATGATTGTTGCATCACCTTAAACATCCCTATAAGCAGGGCTGGCTCCAGGCACCAGCTAAGGAAGCAGGTGCTTGGGGTGGCCAATAGAAAGGGGCAGCACTCCATCCGGGTCTTCGGCGGCGGGTCCCTCAGTTCCTCTCCTCCTCTTTGAGCTGCCACTGAAGTGCCACCGAAGAGGAAGAGAAGGAATGAAGGACCCTCCGCCGAATTGCTGCAGAAGATTGAAGTGGACCGATGCAGCTGCTGCCAAAGTGCCGCCGATTGGCTTTTTGTTGTTGGTGTTTTTTTTGTTTTTTTCCCCGCTGCTTAGGGTGGCAAAAAAGCTGGAGCCGGCCCTGCGTATAAGCAGGCTTAAGTGTGGCCTGGTTCTATACGGTGAAACAAAATCAAGTTTGCCATGTTGTATTCATTATAGCAGTTAAACAGTGATTTGGGCTCTTTAAGAATTACAGTAAAATATTGCATGCCTGCAAATGATAAAATATAATTAATTAATATTAATTAATTCACAATGCAGTAACATGCTGGAGCCACTAACAGTTTTATTAAGATAAAGTAAATAACAGGTTTAATGCAGTATAATTGTAGCCATCTGTGTCCCAGGATATTAGAGAGACAAAATGTGTGGGGGTAATATCTTTTATTGAACCAGCTTCTGTTGGTGAGAAAGACAAGCTTTCGAGCCACACAGATTGCTCTTCAGGTCTGGGAAAGATACTCCCAGTGTGACAGCAAAATGCAAGGTGGAACAGATTGTTTAGCATAAGTAGTTAGCACATATTGTAAGGGACCATTCAAGTTAGAGTGGCCTGTTAACACCTCTGCAGTCATAGGACAAAAAGAGGGGGCTAGTGGGTTACAGCTTCTTGTAATAAGCAATAAATCCAGTGTCTCTGTTCAGTCCATGATTTTTAGTGTCTAGTAAAGTAATGAATTTAAGTTCCCAGGCTCGTCTTTTGAAAGTGTTGTGCAGGTTTCTTTTGAGGATGAGGACTGATAACTTGTCTTTTATCATTTTCCTGTGTGAGCTCATTCGAGAGTGTAACTTAAATTCATTACTTCCATTAAAAGATATTACCTCACCCACATTCTCTCTCTAATAACAGGCTTAAAGTATTTTGCATCTAAGGATAGCATGTGGTCATATTTCCAATCAGTGTGGAGATGCTACAGTATGATAAAAAGATATTCAAGCTATCTGTCTGAATGTATTATTATGTCTTATATGTATATTTAACTATGTGCTGTACGGTACCTAGGGTTGCCTACAAAAGCACCAGTAGCTTGGTAACTGGCGGAAAGTAGTGATACCACAATGTAGTTTCAAAGTTTTGTGGAGTTGCTTTCACTTTTATACAAAAGATGGCAATAAACAAAAAATGCACAGTGGAACTAGAATAATTGGAAACTGTTTCTGAACCGTTGTGTGTGACTTCACTCCTAAAAAGTATGACATTTCATTTGGCCACAAATAACATATTGGCAGTATAGTAAAAACCAATGATATTTTATTCAGTTCCTGTTTTAGCAGTTTGGCTGTGTGGCAGACATGTATTGATCTGACCTTTCTTTTGTGATTTATGGCAGTGATTTTTTTTTTAAAATACATACTCTAAATATGCATCTTAATACCACTTATTATTCTGCGAGAGGAAACAAGACAGGGACTTAGGACTTTCTTCCTATGCTCCGCCCACGAGCACCACCAGCTTTTCTGCCGCCCTAGGCGGCGGAAGGTCCCGCCCTGAAATGCCGCCCCCCACAGAGGCGGCGGAAGGTCCCGTCCCGCCTAAATACCGCCGTGGTTGCCGCCCCCCAAATTTTAGCACCCTAGGCGACCACCTAGCTCGCCTAATGGGTTGTGCCAGCCCTGACTCCGCCATTCTATTAACTTGATACTTTTGCTTGGGCAAGTCATTTAGGTCTAGATTGTAATGCCATTGTCTGCCCACAGTACGAGGCAGTGTGGAGTTGTACTTCCCCAGGAACAGATCAGGCACCCTGTTACTTGGAGGGATCACAATTTGGTCCCTCTTCCCCTTTGGTACAGTAAAGTGTGACAGCCCATTTCCTGAACAAAAGGCTACACTTAGTTTCCTGAAATAAATGACGTGGCTGTTGTCAAATTATGTTTCACTGAACACCACATGTAAAACTGAAACGCTTTTATTCCTAATAACCTTGGATTACTTAAAAAGCAGTTGACATTCTTGCTTGCTAATGAAATTAGAGTTTGTTGATTCCTTTCTATCAGATCAAAATACAACTGCCTCACCCAAAGCAGAAGGATAGTATTGTAATGAACTGTTCATATCGGAGGGACCTGTTTGACTCCCTCTCATCTATCAGCATTTAACTTTTAATGCTGAGAACAAAGGTTATTTTGTCCCCAGAGCATCGAATGGCAGAACAGGGAAGGAAAAAAACCCACAACAACCTTCGCTCCATTGAAAGTGCTTTTAACATTTTCCATAATTTTATTCATATTGTATCTTGGCCAAGCTAGTGGGTGGAATTGATAGCTGAAGAAACCCTACTTCACAAGTTGCCAGCATAATACATATTTTTTAACCCAATTGCAGTTTTTAGATGGTTTTTGTTAGACCAGAAGTTGATTGCTGACTGGGGCACAACTGAAAATCAGTCTACACCTAACGAAGATTAGTTCATTTTGAAAGGAGATGTGCACTGGTGTAGAAGCAGGGAGACATAGGGTATGTCTACACTACAGGATTACTCCGATTTTACAGAATTTAATTTTTGGCAATAAATTGTATAAAGTCGAGTGCATGTGGCCACACTAAGCACATTAATTTGGTAGTGTGCATCCATAGAACTGAGGCTAGCGTCGACTTCCGGAGTGTTGCACTGTGGGTAGCTATCCCATAGCTATCCCATAGTTCCCGCAGTCTCCTCCGCCCATTGGAATTCTGGGTTGAAATCCCAATGCCTGATGGGGCAAAAAACATTGTCGCGGGTGGCTCTGGGTACATCCTCCTCCTCCCTCCCTCAATGAAAGCAACGGCAGACAACCATTTCGCGCCTTTTTTCCTGGGTTACCTGTGCAGACGCCATACCATGGCAAGCATGGAGCCTGCTCAGTTCAACGCAGCAGTCATGAACATTGTAAACACCTTGCACATTATCGTGTAGTTTATGCTGAACCAGAACCTGCAAAACCAGGCGAGGAGGAGGCGGCGACGGCAGCATGGCGACAAGAGTGATGAGCTTGGACACAGAATTCTTTCAAACCGCGGCCCCTGGCACTTTGGAGATCATGGTGTTAATGGGGGCAGGTTCATGCTGTGGAACGCCGATTCTGGGCCCGGGAAACAAGCACAGACTGGTGGGACCGCATAGTGTTACAGGTGTGGGACGATTCCCAGTGGCTGCGAAACTTTCGCATGTGTAAGGGCACTTTCATGGAACTTTGTGACTTGCTTTCCCCTGCCCTGAAGCACCAGAATACCAAGATGAGAGCAGCCCTCACAGTTGAGAAGCGAGTGGCAATAGCCCTGTGGAAGCTTGCAATGCCAGACAGCTACTAGTCAGTTGGGAATCAATTTGGCATGGGCAAATCTACTGTGGGGGCTGCTGTGATGCAAGTAGCCAAAGCAATCACTGAGCTGCTGCTACCAAAGGTAGTGACTCTGGGAAAGTTGCCGGTCATAGTAGATGGCTTTGCTGCAATGGGATTCCCTAACTGTGGTGGGGCGATAGATGGAACCCATATCCCTATCTTGGCACCGGAGCACTAGGACAGCCAGTACATAAACCGCAAGGAGTACTTTTCAATGGTGCTGCAAGCACTGGTGGATCACAAGGGATGTTTCACCAACATCAACGTGGGATGGCCGGGAAGGGTTCATGACGCTCGCGTCTTCAGGAACACTAGTCTGTTTAAACGGCTGCAGCAAGGGATTTACTTCCCAGACCAGAAAATAACCATTAGGGATGTTGAAATGCCTATAGTTATCCTTGGGGACCCATCCTACCTCTTAATGCCATGGCTCATGAAGCCATACACAGGCAGCCTGGACAGTAGTCAGGAGCTGTTCAACTATAGGCTGAGCAAGTGCAGAATGGTGGTAGAATGTGCATTTGGATGTTTAAAGAGTCACTGGCACACTTTACTGACTCGCTCAGACCTCAGCCAAACCAATATTTCCATTGTTATTGCTGCTTGCTGTGTGCTCCACAATCTCTGTGAGAGTAAGGGGGAGACATTTATGGCGGGGTGGGAGGTTGAGGCAAATCACCTGGCTGCTGATTACATACAGCTAGACACCAGAGCGATTAGAAGAGCACACCAGGAAGCGCTGTGCATCAGAGAAGCTTTGAAAATGAGTTTCATGACTGGCCAGGCTACGGTGTGAGAGTTCTGTTTGTTTCTCCTTGCTGAAAACCCACCCCCTGGATTGACTCATTCCCTGCAAGCCACCCACCCTCCCCCTTTGATCACAGCTTGCTTTCAAAGGAAATAAAGTCACTATTGTTTAAAAAACATGTATTCTTTATTCATTGATTATAAAAATAGGGAGAGAACTGACAAGATAGCCTGGCTGGGGTGTGGGAGCAGGGGAGGAGGGAAGAAAAAGGCCACTTCAAAACTTGCTGAATGACAGCCTTTTGCTTGGGCTGTCCACCGGTGTGGAGTGGCAGGGTGCATGGAGCCTCCCCCCGTCCCGCATTCTTGCGCGTCTGGGTGAGGAGGCTATGGAACTTGGGGAGGGGGGAGGGGGGACGGCAGTTAAACAGGGGCTGCAGTGGCACTCTGTGATCCTGCTGCCATTCCTGAAGCTCCACCAGACGCCAGAGCATGTCCGTTTGATCCTGCAGTAGCCCCAGCGTTGCATCCTGCCTCCTCTGATCTTCCTGCTGCCACCTCTCATCTCGAGCGTCCCTCCTGTCCTCACGTTCATCCCTCCTGTCCTCATGTTTGTTGGCCGCTTTCCTGTACTGTGATACTGTGTCCTTCCACTCACTCAGATGAGCTCTTTCACTGCGGGTCGACTGCATGATCTCAGAGAACATTTCATCTTCTGTGCATTTTTTTCACCGCCTTATCTGAGATAGCCTTCAGGACGGAGGAGGGAGGCTTGAAAAATTTGCAGCTGCAGGAGGGAAAAGAGGGAGAGAAGTATTTAAAAAGATACATTTTACAGAACAATGTGCATACTCTTTCACGGTGAACAACACTATTCACATTACATAGCACATGTGATTTCGGTACGAGGTCGCATTTTGCATCTTAATATTGAGTGCCTGTGGCTTTGGTGTTAGAGATCACAGACGCAGGGCCAGGCAACAGAATTCGGCTTGCATGCAGCCATCGTAAGCCATTATCTTTCAGCTTCTGCAAGCTTCATAAAAGCAGCGCCCTCCTTTCCCATACCAAGCAAAGCCCGTTGAGTGCTGCGGTTTTTGTGTTAACATGCAGAAACTAAACTACCCCCCCCGCCCCCATCCAATTCTCTGGGATGATCGCTTTACCCCTCCCCCACCGCGTGGCTGGTATCAGGGAAGATCCCTGCTAGCCAAACGCGAACAGCTCAGCGCCAATGGGCTCCCTTCCCACCCTCCCCCCACCGCTTGGCTAACTGCAGGGAAGGATTTCTTTTTAGCCACAGGCAAACAGCCCAGTAGGAATGGCCACATCTGTCCCCTTAATTAAATTCCCATATTTCAACCAGGTTACCATGAACGATATCACTCTCCTGAGAATAACACAGCGAGATAAAGAACAGATGTTGCTTGACTGCCAGCAAACACCAGGACCATACGCTGCCAGGCTTTATCATGCAATGATACCAGATTACTTGCGACTAGCATGGCATGGTAAAGTGTCCTACCATGGAGGACGGAATAAGGCTGCCCTGCACAGAAACCTTCTGCAAAGGCTTTTGGAGTTCCTCCAGGAGAGCTTCATGGAGATGTCCCTGGAGGATTTCCACTTCATCCCCAGACACTTTAGCAGACTTTTGCAGTAGCTGTACTGGCCATGAATGCATCCCAAGTCCTCAGAGCAAATTCATCATTAAAAAACGCTTGCTTTTAAACCATGTTTTATATTTACAAAGGTACACTCACCAGAGGTCCCTTCTATGGCTTCATGGTCCAGGATACTGCCTTGGGAGGGTTGGGAGGCTACTTCAGTCAGGCTGAGAAAAAGATCCTGGCTGTTGGGGAGAATGGTGTGCTGTGTGCTCTGCGCAAGCTCGTCCTCCTCCTCCTCCTCCTTTTCCTCCTCATTTTCCCCGTCCGCAAAATCCTCAGGCATGGCTGAGAGTAACCCCTCATCGGAATCCACGGTCAGGGGTGGGGTAGTGGTGGCGGCCCCCCCTAGAATTGCATGCAGCTCAGCGTAGAAGCGGCATGTCTGCAGCTCTGCCCCGGGCCGTCCGTTTGCTTCTTTGGTTTTCTGGTACGCTTGTCTGAGCTCCTTAACTTTCATGCGGCACTGTAGTGAGTTCCTATTGTGGCCTCTTTCCATCATGCCCTTGGAGATTTTTTCAAATGTTTTGGCATTTCATCTTTTGGAACGTAGTTCTGCTAGCACCGAATCGTCTCCCCATACAGCGATCAGATCCAGTACCTCCCGTACGGTCCATGCTGGAGCTCTTTTTCAATTCTCGGACTGCATGGTTACTGTGCTGATCAGCTCTCCATGCTGGGCAAACAGGAAATGAAATTCAAAAGTTTGCAGGGCTTTTCCTGTCTACCTGGCCAGTGCATCCGAGTTCAGATTGCTGTCCAGAGCGGTCACAATGGTGCACTGTGGGATAGCTCCTGGAGGCCAATACCATCGAATTGCATCCACACTAACCCTAATTCAAACCGGCAATGTCGATTTCAGCGATACTCCCCTTGTCGAGGAGGAGTACAGAAATCAATTTTAAGATCCCTTTATGTCAAAGTAAATGGCTTCGTTGTGTGGACGGGTGCAGGGTTAATTCATTTAACGCTGCTAAATTCGACCTAAACTCGTAGTGTAGACCAGGCCATAGAAATTAGAGCTGGAAAAGACTTTATATTATATTCTTCCCTACAGTATATTATTTTCCAGTGCTTTGTCTAGACTCATTGTTAATGACTCAGAAGTCAGGACTTCCTCGTGACTCCCCCAAGCTTTGTAAATAATGGGAAAGGGACAAAGTATTGTTATGTTTCCATTAACTCCTCCCTCACTAATTATTTGTCCTGTGTTCTGTCTCTGATCTGCTCATCTTGGATTGTAAGCTTTGTGGGGCAGAGACCATCACTTTACTTTCTATGGGACGGATTTCAACCACCCTTATTCAAGTTGGGTAGTACCTGCCTCCATCAATAGTCCTGTTGGTTTGAATAGGACTTTTTTGCAGAGTTAGGTATTATTTACTCATGTGTTTAACATGAGTAAATAGTATCAGAATTTGGCCCATGTAAAGCAGCATATACACCTGTGACACTAAACACAAATGTTAGATATAGTAAATATTATATATAGCCTCTTTAATTGACCCAACTGTTCCTTTTCTGCCCATCTAGGCACTGAGATACTATGATGATTTGGGCCATATAAATAGTACATGATAACTTTTTAGCACTGTCCCTCTGGTCTGCTCTTGCACTGTGACAGACTGTCACCATACCTCAGCATGGCAGAATACAAACTCAACCTGCAACGTTCGGCGTTTCCTTGGCAAATGCAAATGGTGCTGCTTAGACTGGATTCCGGGTTTTGTTTCTGCTCCCCACCTCCTCCACACACCCCACAAACCATTCATTATATATGCCTTAATGCATATATTATTTTGCAAGTATTCTGGTGCCCAAATTAAATTGGTGACTTTGATCTCCGATAAGAGGGAATATAATTGGTGCGTCATGGGGGCTGCACCTTTAAGGGAAGTCAGGGCCCAGCATACCCGTGACAGGCTCCTGCAAGGGAGAATGGACCAACTCAGCCCTATTTGGAAGTAATTACACTTGTCGGTATCTCTGAAGGCTGGGTGTTGCAGGTTGTCTTCTTCCTTGGCATTCCCCTTTTTCACTATATATCTGCTGTGTGGGGGTCTCTCCTTTTAGTAACTCAGCCCTGCATCCCAGTCACATGTTTAAGGACACTTATTTTGGGGTATACATGAAGAGTCCAATGATGCAGAAATCTACAGTAGTCAGTAAGTTCAGGGCTTCTCCCCTTGGGCTGAGGTTTTAGCATCTTGACCCTTGCACCGTCATAATCTGGAGTCCAGTTAGCTTCCCTGCCAAGAGATCGACTTCTGTCAATGTCACCTCCTTAGAGGGTGATAGGAGAGTCTGCTCCACCCTCTTCACCAGGCTCCAATCCAGGGCCCAATGGTAGGCAGCTAAGACTTGCATCTTAGGGTGCTAAGTAGCTGCCCCCCTGGGTGACCTTCTACCAGGATCCCCTCTTCCTGCAGGGGAAAATAAAGAATTGAACATGACATTAAAGTTCCTGACCTTCACAAGTCACCAGTCCCTCCTTTGCAAGCTTGCTCAGGTCAGTATCTCGAAACTTTAGGCAGCCAGAGCTCCATTGATGTTCCCTCCCACTAGGTGTTTGTTTCTGAGCATGTGTAGGCTTTGTAGGTGCAGTGGGGCAGGGTCACCTGGGCCCAGATCTGCTCCTGAACTCTTTCTTCTCCAGTGTAGGGTTTGTATACTCCATTAGAGTGTCTGATTGTTCGCTAATTAGCTAATGAGTCTGATAAAGTCTCAGCTGAGGTGGTTCCTGACAGCTCTTGAGGGGAGGAGCTCTGTGGCCTGTGATGTCCAGGAGGTAAAACTAGATGATGGTCACTTCCAACCTTAAAGTCTCTGAGTTCCCAGGAGAGCTGAGCAGAAGTGCTCACCAGATCCTGGAAGGTTTGCTCTGAGGGAAGAGGGAATTCCCAAACAGTGGCAGGAAACCCAGCCTGGCAAGGACTATTTGCTGCCCCAGACAGGAGCAACAGTTGACACATCTCTGTAGACCCCCTGGATCTCTGGAAGGATTCTTTCCAGGTTGTAGCAAGAGACCTGATTCCAGGAAAGGGACCTGAGCTGAGAGAACCCTACTGCAGGGGAGTGGTGGACCCAGGTGGGGATGGAGAAACTGAATTATTCTATTTTCTAGCTAAGATCCCAGGGTGAACCCTTTCTTGCATTTTCATTGGTTCTTTGATTAATCAACTGGACCCCTCAGAAGGGGCATTGTTTCCTATATAAAGCTTTGTTAAACTTATTGATGACATTAAGGTAAGCTGAGGCAGGGAGGACCTACAATACCACACTTGGCCAGCAGGACATGCTGGAGGAGGTACACCCCGTGACATGGGGTTAACACAATGACATTAGGAAAGGGAAACTGTAGGGTGACTACTAAGAAAAAAAGCTTCTTGGTCTATTACACTGTGGAATACACTTATGAGAGAAGAGGTGGATAGTGGATACCCCATTGTTTTGGACATTTTAAAAGCAGAATGGACAAAGCATTGGTTTTGTGGTTACAGCAAAGGAATTGGAGTTAGAAGATGTGGAGTCTATTCCTGACCTCCTATGTAGTATTGGGCAAGTCACCTGCTTGGGCAGTCCTGTGAGGGGCTGTGTTCCTTCAACTCCCATTAGTTTATAAATATGTGAAGAAACAATCCTAAATCAGCTAAGGTAGGGTCTAGAGTTTAGAACTTTGTCTATTATTTTTCTCAAGACATCTTCTGTGATTGAAATTAAAAACAACTCCCACTCCTTAATTATGGAATCATACAGGTCTGTTTGCACAATAGGGATGTATACAGCCCTTTCACATAGAGCAGAACATAGCACTGGCAATAAATTTCATTTCACTACATCGCAAACTACCTACACAACCTTATCATTACAATTTGTCACACTACCTATTTTCTTGTGTGTTTTTATATGTCACTGGAATCTCATCGTCCCCCAACCTGTTGCTACAGGCTATGTAGCTCTCAGATATAATGAAAAAAGTTAATAGCCACAGCTACCCTGTTGGCCTCTACTCCCACAGGCTGGTCAGCCACGTTCTGCAATATCAACCAAATCCTGAGTTAGGGGGCACGCTGCTGTAATTTCTACTGGTGCTGTTACTCTGCAAAACGTTCAGTGTCACAAAAAGTAGGAACATTTTCCAGGCGCAAGACTTGCATCCAAAGCAACCTGGTGATGGTGCTAGTTGTAAAATAAGTATAATAATGAACAAACAAAGCCCTTTAATGACCAAAGCCTGCTACAGAGACAGCAACAGACTGAGAATATGTATTACTGGGAGAGGTAGTTAGGAAAATTCTCTCTCTCATCCCTCCCCCCACATGTACAGTATTTTCATCTGATTGCAGCCTCTCTAATTTCTCATAAAATGAGAATACCAGTTGATATTCTTCTCTTGGTGCAGAGTATTGGGGAGAGCAGAAAACTCTAGATCTGGCTCAATTATTGAGCTGACTAGAGAGGAGAGTCACTAGGTCACTTTCTTTCTCTGGTGGGAACTAATGATTATAATAAGAGCCTGTGACTTGGGAGGACTCTCAACCCAGTGATCCTCAATTTAAAAGAAAAAAGAGTCCGAGATTATGTAAGCAAAATAATAGCAGGTCTGTGTAGTAGACACAGTGACAACTTGGTTTTACAGTGATTATTCTGGGACAAACAGTCCAGTAAAGGATTTTCATAACTCCTTCTCCACCACCACAAAAGAAACCTACAGCTTTGGCTACAGATACCCAGAAAGGGAGGGGCAGGGTTCTTAGAAGTGTGGACTGCCACACAGAGATGCAGATTAATTATGCTGTTTTATAATTGTCACTGATTTATAGCACAAGATTCATAGACCAACCTTGAGAAAGTCATTTACACTCTCTCTGTGTATTAGTTCACCCATCTGCAAACTACTTGGTGACTTTCAACATCTTCAAGGAGCTTTGAGATACTTGGGTGAAAAGTGCTAGTGCACATGAGTGTAAAGTGTTACAGTGTATGTGCATGTGTCTTAACAAGAGAATCCCACAAAAATGTTCCTCCTTGGTCTTTGACAAACCACAGGGACCAGGGTGCTTATGCTTGCATAGAGCATAAAGGTCTGAGGTAGGTGTTTATTTTCAGTCCTCTTAGAAAAGGCGTGAAAATTTTCTTTAAAAGACCTGAAAGGCCATGGCTGCAGTGCTCTTGCAGAGCAAATGTCTGCGCTATTCTCTATTAGTATAAAATTCATGTCCCTTTTGGGCTGTCTTCCTTTTTTGTAGTCATTGGCCATCCTTAGGTACAGAGACAAGATATGAAAAAAAAAAGCCTGGGAAAATTCCGCTGTTCTTGTAATTTTTCCTACAAGTTAAATCTTTCTTTCATGTTACATTTTCTAGTCACAAATCAACTAAATCCCAGTCCTTCGACACTTCCATACATATTGGTGTCTGACACATGCTCAGCTGCTATTGAGCTCAATGGGAATCATGTTCACGCATCCAAGGGCAAAAATTTGCCCACTGTTAGGTATAAAGTGCACAGTGAAAAAATAAGGCACATTTATCCACAGTGTGTGGTCAATAACTGATGTCTGTACTGTAAGTCATAAAGGCAGCACTAAAATAAAATCTTTAGGCTGTTAAGAAGTGACAGATAACTGTGACCTTTGATTTCTCTCCCTATTTTCCCCATTAGGAGTAGATTACATGGAGAGAACATTTATTAACATCCTGCTGCTGTGGTCTTCAAACAGGCATCCTCATTCAAAGAATCATATTGAAGTCTGTACTTAGGACAAGCAGTATTTTTTGTAACATGTTGTGAGATTTAACTGCGTGTATGCCTAGAATATAGGGTCAAAATCCCTCACCCATGCTTCTCCATATTACAACAACAAAACTTACACCTTTATTTTGTAATGAGCCAGAATGCTATTGCTTAAAATGGCATTACCATATTTTGGATCATTAGAAGGGAATACTCTTATAATAATTCATTTATGATTAGTTCTATAAGTTCTTATAGAAAAATCCTGTAGGCTTTGAGAGGTTATATTTTCCATAGTATTTAAAAAACATTCTATTAAAATTTAACAGAAAATTGTATTTGTGCTGAAGAATTCTATACAATGGTTCATAAAATCTACAGAAAGGATATTCTATTGGTTTTTAAGGTAATCTCTGTAGATCCTATTAAAAGTCTATACATCCCTATTAGTTTCATCCCTATTAAACTGACTTCATCCCTATTTAATTTTACAGGTCTTTTCTGTAAGAGCAGAATGTGTACAGTCCCATTGGCACTGAAATACTGATGTTACAGTAACCTAGCAATAGCCAGATAGAGCTTCTAGTAATTTAAACAGATGATTACTAACCTTACCAAAGTTATTAGAGACTAATTACCAGGAGGCCTGTAAAGTTTGAGTTACTACTAGCCACGTGGCCAGGGTGGCAAACCCCCTAAAGCCAACAGACTTTTTACTCTGAGATGCAGATTATCTCCTTGTTAGGTTTTAAAAAATAACTCCTGAGATTTTTTCTTTTATTCTCTAAGCAAATATATGACCATTCTTAATACTCATTACCAGGAGCATCTCTCATTTTTTAACAATATATCTGCATTCAGGTCTCTAAACAATATACAATTATACCACAAACCCACCACTTTGTTGTAAATTCTTTTTTCCCCAAGAGTAAACATCCATGGAGGAGAAGTACAGGTTTCACACATGTGTGATACAAGGATCTTGCATGTAATATTCAAGAGTGTAAAATTTAAATGCTGTGAGCTGAATGGAGCAGTGATCTGAGGAGAAATTGGTACTCCACAGTGTACTGCTTCTTTGGAAGCAGCAGGTCGGCGAATACTGAGAGTGTCCAGTGGACCAAGGGCTGGATGCTCCAGGGAGACACTCAGAGGGCTCAAGGGTTAGAGTTTGGCAATCACTAACCTGTAGAGAGAAAGCGAGGCCTAGAAGGGAAAGTTTGTGTTGTCCATGGCCAGAGGAGTTGGGGACCTGAGCTGTGGCTGGGGTGACCAGATGTCTCCATTTTATAGGGACAGTCCCGATTTTGGGGGCTTTTCCTTATATAGGCACCTGTTACCCACCACCCCCGTCTCGATTTTTCACACTTGCTATCTGGTCACCGTACCTGTGGCAGGCCCAGACAAGGTTTCCTCACACTAACAGCATGTGGTAGCAAGGTGCCTCACAACCCTGCGTACTCCTGGGAAGAGTAAGATTCACTGCTTCCAAAGAAACAGTATAACCCAGAGTACCAGGTTCACCTTGGCTGATACACCACACTTAGATTTGTTTATAGTGAAATCAAGTACAGATTTATTAAACAAAACATAAGAGATTCAAGTAGTAACAATTAGAAATATTGGAAACAAATGGTTACGTATAAAACAAAACCACAGTCCAGAGCCTAGACTTAATTAACAAAATATTTTCAAGTCTACTAAGGTATTGGTTACCCTTGAAGAGCTTTACAGCCAAACTAGGCTAGGCTAGGCATGATCCCTGCATATACCCTTAATACTTATATGTGGTCCTGGCACTTTTATTAATATGGGTATTTTATTTTTATTTTTTAATGGAGACAATGAAAATAATCCCTTCTATAAAATGATTTTTGCATCAATATATAATGAAGACAGTAGAAAAGGTTGGCAACTTCTGAACTGGTCAATGTGACATTAAATTGGACTCTTTTTTCATAGGAAATAATGGGTGAATGATGATAATTTCTTGTCCTATCCTCTTCTCTCTCTGATAGATTTGACAAGCTATGGAGTTCCACTAGCTGGGACATAGCTGACTCAACACCACCCTGCACTGTAGCAATGTAGGAAGCATTAAGAGGGGGGAAAAGGTGTTGACTAAGCATAGCGGTGCTTTGGTGGTGCCTGGCTACTGGAATGACCTCTTGGGATCATGAAAAGTTGGGTGCAACATAGAGAAACTCAGAGGCTGTTCTAAATTATTCTAGAATATTGGTTGACTCCAGAACTGGAGACTTTAATTGGTTAAAAATAACCTTTGCATCCACTTGCACCAGGCATGTCTGAGCTGCAATTGAGGATCAAGCTCAAAATGCCCTGATCACCCATGCCCAGTCTAACCACTTGGCATATTTCCAAATCCTCTACAGCTACTTTTCATGCATAACTACAGTGATATTTCATTTTCATTTCTGATGGCTCCAGACTGTTCCTCTTCAGAGCCATGAAGATCTGCTGTTGTGAATTTCTGCACTAACTGACCTTCATGTTGAAAACTATAGAAGCATGAAAATAATCAAAAAGCATCAAAGAAGACAAGAAGCATCTTTACTTGGTTGAAGTGCAAGGCTTTATGTAGAATATCAATATTATTTTTCTTAAGACACTATTGTTTCCAAGGCTGGTCTGATGGGAGATATATTGAGAACTTACTGTCTCAGTTTTATTATGCCATGGCCAGTCATAATGTTTAAATTGTTGCTGAGCAATAGGGAGCAATAGAGCAGTCTGAAGCAGTAGGAGCATAGCACTGGAAAGTAAACATGCCTCTGAAACTAGGACCTTTGAAGGCACATAGAAAAGGGATATCATAGAATCATAGAATTGTAGGACTGAAAGGAACCTTAAGAGGTTCTCTAGTCCAGTCCTCTGCACTCAGGCAGGACTAAGTATTATGTAGACCAGGGGTAATCAATAGGCAGATGTGGGTCAAATCCAGACTGCCAGATGCTTTTGAATGGACCCTGAAATGTTTTTATTTACTTATCATTATTAGTTTTTTTTATTATTTTCTTCGGAGCCTGGACCTTGATTATATCTTGACCCAGAAATTTAGACCTTGACAAAAAATAATTGACTACCCCTGATGTAGACCATCCCTGATGGCTGTTTGTCCAACCTGCTCTTAAAAAATCTCCAATGGCGGAGATTCCATAACGTCCCAAGACAATTTCTTCCAGTGCTTAATCTCCCTGACAGTTAGGAAATTTTTCCTAATGTCCAACCTAAACTGCCTGGTTGCAATTTTAGCCCACTGCTTTGTGTCCTGTCCTCAGAGGTTAAAGAGAACAATTTTTCTCCCTCCTCCTTGTGGCAACCTCCTATGTACTTAAAAACTTATGTCCCCTCTCAGTCTTCTTTTCTCTAGACTAACAAACCCAATTTTTTTCAATCTTCCCTCATAGGTCATGTTTTCTAGACCTTTAATCATTTTTGTTGCTCTTCTCTGGACTTTCCCCAATTTGTCCGTGTCCTTCCTGAAATGTGGTGCCCAGACCTGCTCACAATACTCCAGTTGAGGTCTAATCAGCACGGAGTAAAGTGGAAGAATTACTTAATGTGTCTGTCTTGCAACACTCCTGCTAAGACATCCCAGAATGACTTTTGCTTTCTTTGCAACAGTGTTACATTGTTGACTCATATTTAGCTTGTGATCCACTGTGACCCCCAGGTCCCTTTCCGCAGTACTGCTTCCTAGGCAGTCATTTCTCATTTTATATGTGTACAACTGATTGTTCCTTCTAAGACTGAGAGGAGACATTTGTCCTTATTGAATTTCATCCTATTTACTTCAGACCATTTCTCCAGTTTCATCAGATCATTTTGAATTTTAATCCTATCCTCCAAAGCACTTGCAATCCCTCCCCACTTTGTATCGTGTGCAGACTTTATAAGTGTATTCTCTATGCTATTATCTGAATCATTGATGAAGATATTGAATAGAACCAGACTCAGAACTGACCCCTAAGAGATCCCACTTGATATACCCTTCCAGCTTGACTATCAACCACTGATAACTACTCTCTGGGAATGGTTTTCCAACCTGTTATACACCCACCTTATCGTAGCTCCATTTAGGTTCTATTTCCCTAGTTTGTTTATGAAAGGTCACGTGAGACCGTATCAAAAGCCTTACTAAAGTCAAGACATACCACATCTACCACTTCCCTCTTATCCACAAGTGTTATCACTCTGTCAAAGAAATTGACCAGGCTTGTTAACCTGTCAAAGAAAAAAATTTGCTAGCCCATGAACTTCCCAAACAGTCACTGATATCTGCATTTTAACACCATTTTCAGAAGTAAGGCTTCTGCTTGCAGTAATACTAACATGATTCATTTATTAAGTATACCTGCAATATACAGCAGGATAGGAGTAGATGGGTACTCACGGGTATTTATCTTGAAATGTCTCATGTTAATGCCCAATTTCAACAAAGCAACCTTAACAAAATAGTGGGCCAATTTTACTCCCACAAACAGAGTTCATCTGAAGAGGAGCATTCTTTCTCTGAAGGACTGCTTTAAATTCCAGTCGGGTATCCATAGGAACTTTGACTAGGGAAGCTACTTGCAAGGTGCCCTGAATTAGGCTATCTTGTGGTGACCTAGCCTGTTTCGAGGACAGAGTCAAGGAGAAAAGATGCCTCATCTTTTTAGTAGTACCTTTCATCTCAAAGCACTTTTTAACCTCAGGCCCTGTGTAGCAGGGTGGACACCCGCTCCTGCCCTGAGGGGTTGGAAAAGCCCTGCAGAGGGCTGGGGCAGGGCAAGGTAAAACCCTGGCTGATTGGGGGAAGTGGCTGCAGCTGGGCCACACCCTAATCAGAGGTCAGATGGCCTGTATAAAGAGGCTGGGAGCCAGGAGCCCAAAGAGTCTCTCTCTGCCTTCAGAGAGAGACGGGCCTGGCTGCAGGGAGCTAGACAGGGTACCTGTAGTGGAGCAGGGCTGGGGAAAGGCTGAGGAAGTGGGGAGCTCCAGCCTGGATAGCCCCAGACTGTGGCCTGGTAATAGGCCAAGTGATACTGGGGGTTGCAGAGGGCAGCCTAGGGCTAGACCAAGGCAGCAGGTCCAAACCCGACCTTGCTGATGATGAGTGGCCTATATTGCCGTCTGCCCCAGGGAGTGGGGGCTAGTTGGTCACTGGCAGTGGCCTAGTGCTGAGGCAAAGTGGGGATAGTGGGTGGGGGTTCCCCAGGGAGGGGAGACTCAGACCTAGGGTGTGTGGGTATTACCAAGGGGCAGCACCCAGAGCAAGGGGCACCGGTGTCCTGGGAGGGACACGGGAGCCAGTGCAGAGGACAGGGCGAATCACCGGCCTGCAGAGGGTGCTCCAGGGGCTGGTGAGCTAATTCCCTGGACAACCAGCAGGAGGCACCACAGGGGTGAGTCCGGATATTTACACCCTGATCCTGAAGTGATTTCAGAAGTGATCCTGGGCCTCATTCTGCTGCAAGAGATCCGTGTAGAATACTGGCTGCCGCTGTAGAATGCGGGAGAGTCATGGAAGAGTTGTGGTGCAGATGGGGTTGGATAAGAGCTATGTGGTCAGGAGCAAGCAGTAGAGGTGGATGCAGATGGCAGGAGTGGGAAGAAGAGTCAGATGTGTGTGCTCCCAGCTGAAGTTATGATCACTTTGAGAGTTGATATCTACAGAGCAATTTAAAAATCCTGCATTTCCTTACAATTGCTCTCCTTTGTCCTATGTTTTAATTTCACTGCATTGCTCCAATATAGCTTCTCGTGACCTGGGGATATTTGATCTGTCAAATGATGTTATGTACAGATGGTCCAAAGCAGCTATTTAAACTTTAAGAAGATAAGAAACAGAGGAGAGAATAAATAAAGGGTTCAAATTCTGCCCTCAGTTACTCTATTGTAAATATGGAGTAACTCCAGTGGGTACTCTGAATTTACCCCAGTCTAACACCGTTAAACTGTGGTGCATTTGCTTAAATGTAGCTTTTTTAAAAAATTCACACGTTTTGCAAGTTAACACTGAAAAATGCAAGGGAAATGTTTTTAAAAGATCCGAATATATGAGATGACAAGCCCACCTTTTAACTACATGCACTTGAGAGTCTGCCCAGTCTCAATGTTGACAGGGGTTGGGCAGTTGGTGACAGCTGTTATCTTTTTTGGGTCAGTAGGAACACATTCTTTATTCAAACATACAAAGAGAAGACACTTTGCATTAGGAAAAGCTGCCATTTCTTTGAGTTAAAAATGTATCCTCTTGTCGTAAGATCAGCTGTCGTTTCTCAGAAGGTATTTCTAGAAATATTGAGGTCATCCCAACATGCAGCTCTCTAAAGTAGCTGTTCCTGCTGGCAAGCACTCAATTAGACTCTAAGGTTCCTTTGTAGACTCATTACAGAGATTCTCTGACATTTTCTATAGTAAATGCATCCTCCTGTGTACCTTAAGGAGGAAGCCCCATTTACCAGTATCCAGACTGAGACCCAACATTCTAAGCCACAGTAGAATCCCCAGGAAAGGCACATCTTTGACTGACCTTTCAAGAAACTCTTTGGAAGATGCCAAAGTACTGTTCTCTTAGATCCAGAGTGATAATTTTGGTGTCACATTTAGGGCTGGTCCACACTAACCCCCCAGTTCGAACTAAGATATACAACTTCAGCTATGTGAATAATGTAGCTCAAGTCGAAGTATCTTAGTTCGAACTACAAGGTACTTACCGTGGGTCCACACGCAGCAGGCAGGCTCCCCTGTCGACTCCGTGTCCTCCTCTCACGGAGCAGGAGTACCGATGTCGACGGCGAGCACTTCCGGGATCGATTTATTGCGTCTAGACAAGACGCGATAAATCGATCCCAGAAGATCGATTGCTTATTGCCAAACCCGAAGGTAAGTATAGACGTACCCTTAGTGGTGAACTGCAAAAGAAACATTACAATTGAGTTAAACCCAGCTTTTTCCTTTGAGTGACCCCACCAGCAAGACAGCCAGGTGCACTCAGCATAAACTAACCATTTAAAAAATCTTTTCTCTCTATAAAATGTCTTGGGTATCCCTGGTACCTAGATGTCATAGCATATGACGTTACATATACCAGATATCTGCATGAGAAGCCACGGTATTTGTTTTTAAAAAGTTAGTTGATGATAGGCCTGATCCTGAAACGATTATTAATTTAACTGGCCCCACTTACATCAATGAGATTATTAGCAAATAAACAGAACTGCACATTTGGGTCCATATTTCTGTGCTGAATGTCCTCCACAGCATTATTAGTGGGGACATTGGCACAGAAATCTGGGCTAAACTCCATTTCATTCTTTCTTTGACTCTCTGCAAAGGCCAACTGCAATGTCAACATCAAGAACAAAGACTTATTACTTAGATTACTAGCCTAGTGGATAGGAGGAAGCAGCAGACATGATATATCTTGATTTTTGGTAAGACTTTTGACACAATCCCATGTGACATTCTCATAAACAAACTAGGAGAATGTGGTCTAGATTAAAGTATTATAAGGTGGGTGCAAAACTATACTCAAAGAATAGTTATCAATGACTCTCTGTCAAACTGGGGAGCTTTATCTAGCAGGGTGCTGCAGGGGTCTGTACTGGGTTGGGCACTATTCGATATATTAATTAATGGTTTGCATAATGGAGTGGAAAGTATGCTTTTAAAATTTACAGATGACACCAACCTGGGAGGAGTTGCTAGCACTTTGTAGAACAGGAGAAGAGTTTAAAATGACCTTGACAAATTGGATAATTGGTCTGAAATCAAACAAGATGAAATTCAGTAAAGATAAGTGCAAAGTAGGCCCCTTAGGAAGGAAAAATCAAATGCACGGCTACAAAATGGAGAATAACTGGCTAGGCAGTAGTACTGCTGAAAACAATCTGGGGGAGCTAATTATCCCTGGTTAGGGCTCAGATGGAGTACTGAATGCCACATTTTAAGAAAGATGTGGACAAACTGGAGAGAGTCCAGAGGAAGGCAACAAAAATGATAAAAGATATAGAAAACTCAACCTATGAGGAAATGAAAACAAATAAACTGGGCATGTTTAATATTGAGGAAAGTAAACTGAGCGGGGGACCTGATAACAGTTTTCAAATATTTTAAGATGTGTTATAAAGAGGATGTTGATTAATTGTTATCCATGTCCACTAAGGGTAGGACATGAAGTAATGGGCTTAATCTGCAGCAAGGCAGATTTAGGTTAGATATTGGGAAAAGCTTTCCAACTATAGGAGCAGTTAAGTGCTGGAATAGACTTCCAAGGGAGGTTGTGGAATTCCCTTCACTGGAGGTTTTTAAGAACACGTTAGACAAACACCTGTCAGGGATTATCTAGGTCAGTGGTTCTCAGCCTGATTGTTGCCCAATCAGCACACAGCTGTGGTCCATGTGATATCCTCAGGGCCATCCAGGTAGTATAGATGTTTAAAACATATAGGGAGCTGCATATGTGGCCCACAATGGTAAATAGCACTGGGTGGGCTGGACTAGATGACCTCAAGGTCCCTTCCAGCCCTACATTTCTATGAATAAAATTTTCTTTCCTTTATTCCTAAGAACTCTTAGATTGCTAAAACAACTTAGATTTTAAGCTTTTTTATTATTATTATTTATTATTATTTTATTATGCATTTGTACAGTTTCTAGCATGCTTGGAGGGGTCCTAGGTAGAGCTGGCTAGAAAACAATTCTGTTTTGTGAATAAAATTTAGCTTTTGGAATTTGGAGTTCTGACTGGGGGGAAGGGGAATGAGGGAAAGAGACCTTCAGAAATGTTTCAGTACAAAAACAGAGAAAAAGAGATTTCTTTAGGGCAGTCTCCTGGGATGCAATAAACCCAGGCTCAAGTCCCTGGTCTGCCTTGATTCTGAGCAGGGACTTAAACCTAGGTGTTCTAGATCCCAGGAGATGTGTTATATATATGAGAGAAAGACACACAGAATAGCTGGGTGGCTATGGCACATATATGAATGAGAGAGAGACCAAGACTAAGACCAAAAATTCCAGTTTGTACTTGAGAAACATTCCCACAAAAAGTTCAAATAAACCTTTTGATTTCAACAGAAAAGAGAATAGCTGAAAATGTTTGGCTACGTTTTATTCCTGGGAACTACTGCAATATAAATAACAATACAGATGCTCTTAGCTTTTATTTTATTTTTTGTTTTATTCATGGGTCCCATCAATGACTTTCTATGCACATACTTATTCTTACGGTTTTTCATTGTAGTATCTAAGTCCTTCTCAGTTTACTACTATACAATGTATCAGCCAAAGAAACCATACATAGTATTAAGAGTAGTGTCTTCTTTAGTAAAAAGAAATCCTGCTCTAAAATTTGGGACATACATAAATTACCAAAAGTGTGTATATATAAACCTCTTCAGATATAGAACCAGCTACAAATGAAACTCCCTAGACAAAATAAAACACACACACTCAAACTCAACACATAAATAAGCATATCAGACAGTATCAAGCAATCGCTGTACCTTCCAGGCATCATCACTGAGCTGAAGGAAATGGATGAGCAGATACAAGGGTATCGAAGAAGGATTACAAACTTCAGGCCATATTCCACTTTCAGTCCCCAGACAAACCACTCACTGACTCCAGTCCAAACTCCTGAAGTGGAACAATGTAATCTGGATTATGACCCTTTTTTTGCATGAGAAAAGTAGAGAGCCCATAGTTTGCTTATAGGAAAACATGAACTGATAAATACATTGCACCCCTGGGGCTGGTAAATAGATTATATTTACTGCTAGCAAGGCAGTTCTTTCTGATTGACATGGTTTTATAACTGGTGTCCTAACTGCCTTCTTCCCAGCATGAGTCTCGTGTTACATTCATGGACCTAATGACGTGGATGTATGTTTTTTGCAGACTAGAAAAACTACAGCAATAAAGAAAAATGGGGGAAAGGGAAGCAACTCTGTTTTATAGTGGAAAACAAAGAGTCTCATACAAATAGAGGTCAGACTCCTTGAGTTATGTTTATATACAGAATAACTCATGGGTATCTATGAATTACAAGTCTAAAAATTCATTGAGGGTTTCTGGTAAAATCATAATAAACTATAGAAGCGAAGATTGAGTGGTTTATGATTTTGACAGACTCTGAAATGTATTTATGGCTTGCGAGCCACACAGCTCTCATTTTTTATTTGACTTTAATGCATGTATTAGACTAAGACAAAGAAGAAAAAAAGAATTAATAGATGAATATATTTTCCTTTTATCCCATTTTTGTTCTTCAATTCTCTTATATCCAGTTAAACGTCTTGTATCTTCTTGCTGTTTCCTTAACCAAGATGCAACCCTGATATAAGTGAGCGCACTTCCCTCTGACTTCGGAGGTAGCTACATTCACTAAATTTTCTCTCTGTGTTTTTCTCTCAACTCCAGTTAAAACAAAACCCCACAAATTGCTTTAATTAGAATTTACTCACCAATGTTCCCCTTAATAAAGGATTTTTTATATGAAAAACAAATCACAGGAGGCATTTCCTTTTTCTCTTTTATTATGTGTTCTTTCTGTTGTGGTATCACCTGGGAGCCCCAGTCATGGATCAAGTCCCCATTGTGACAGGCGCTGTACAAACACAACAAAAAGGTGGTATCACTCCCAAAATGCTTAAGGTCTAAGTATGTATACAGTGGTGTTGTAGCTGTATTGGTCCCAGGATATTAGAGAGATAAGGTGGGTGAGGCAATATCTTTTATTGCACCAGCTTCTGTTGGTGAGCATGACAAGCTTTCGAGGTTACACAGAGCTCTTCTTCAGGTCAGTTGAAGCTCAAAAGCTTGTCTTTCTCACAAACAGAAGTTGATCCAATACAAGATATTACCTTACCCACCTTCTTTCTCTACAGTCTAAGTATAAGACAAGAGACAGCAGGTGGATATGACAGATAGGGGTGCACTAGGAAACAATGAGACAGTATTAGTCAACAGGATAGGAAGTGGTCTCAGCACTCCAGCTGCCTAATTTAAGTCAAGTTTTAAAGCAATGCGAAAAAATTTGAAAGTAGCGCTTACTCACTATCTGTGGTGCCTCCTGCAAATGACGATGCATCCATTTGTAGTTCTGCTGACGTTGAGAAGTCCCTGAAAACTGACAGTGACTACAATCACGAGACCAAATTTGGAGATGAGCCTAAGCTACTGTATATTATATCTTCTTCTGATCCCCTCAGGGTGTGTTGCAGCAATTTAGAATCTGTTCGATTTCCTTGCTTTCTCAGTGTCTCACCTACATACCAATCTGTAATTTACATTCTCACCAATCTCCTCTGAATTTGACCCATTGAGTCTATACAAATGTAACAATGTCTATTTTACAACACCTTACACATCACCTACACAATGTCAACTGGTGCCTAAAGCATCAGCTTGAAAGTTGCATCTGCAGTGTTGCAGGGGCAAGGTCAAATTATGATCTGTGTGTGTGAAAACCAGTAACTTCTGGGGGGTGACTTTCGGGATGTTACTGATATACACACTGCATGGTCTGCAGTGTTAAACTCCTGTACATTCCTTGAACTGTCATTGCTGCTATAGCTAAGATACCACAAGGTGATAGGAGGGTAACCATTTATGTGTAAAGTGATTAGGCCAAAATCTGACATAAAACCCCAGCAGCCCAGGCAGAATTTGGCCCATGAAAGATAGCTGCATTGGTCAAAAGCTTTATCTTTATAATTTGCAAAGGTAAGTATAAAAGTAGTGGATTGCTTTCTTTGGGAGACTCATCCTTTGACGATAAGTGGGTCTAAATCTCTCCCAGCTCTCTGCAGTCAATTCAACTTATCTCATTATTATCTTGCACTCCCCTCTCCTCCCCCTTCATTTTGTTGGATCCGTCTGTTGGCTCTTACTTTGGGCTAGGGATGTCTTTCTATTTTTTGTTTGTACAGTGCCTAGCACAATAGAACTAGGGACACTAGGTGCTACCACAATACAAAGAATAATAATGATCGATTATTTAGTTAACCACAAAATAAAATAAAGGGATACAATAGCAGTTAGTTTTTGATAAAATATTATACGTGCAGGTAACAGAAACTATAACTGCAAACTACTAAGTGACCTGTTTGGAGTGGGGAGGGGGAGGGGTTGAGTGTCATCATGCCATGTTAAGATATTTACAAGGCCCAGAAACCCAATACTTTACTATTTGTGTATACGTGTTTACATTTAAAACCCTATTCCCAATGCCAAGTGGAATATACTCTAGCAAACTCATTATGATGGCAGGTAATAGGGTTCATTGTAGAATGGGCTATTTCACCCACTTTGATGTTTCCACTTTAAATAATCAGTTTATGTTAAGTACACAAATAACACCCATGGCAAGGTGCAGCATCCTTTGTGGCTGAGGAGATTCAGGACTCTGTTGTAATGGCTATAGAGGAGGGGATATTTGATGTAGGACTCTGGATATGGACCTTGTGGTTCTCACTTTTTAACTGCCAGGCTAGCACTGAATGCAGCCTATGCTGTCTAGAATCACCACACAGGGTCTCCCAAAGTCCTGGGTGAGACTTAGCTGGCATGGACGTTCAGTCAGATTTTCTGATTGACAAGAACAGTGACAGCAACTATTTTGAAACTCCTAATTTTAGCAATAAATTAACTGCTTCAGTGCTGCTGAATGTGTGAGTTGGATAAGGCAAAGCAGGGCTGCCTTGTGGACCTGTTGTGGCACCTTTGAGCCACTGATATTCTAACTGAGACAATCTTATGATGTTCTCCCACTGCACAGAGACAGCGGCAAGTGCCAGTCGGGAGGGGCTAATGATTTTGTTAGCTCTCCTTTTATAAGCCACAATAGAAATCCTGAAAGCTTCAAACATTGCCTGGGCTCTGAATATTAATATGTTCTTTATATATCTGCCATAGGCTTAAAATTGGGAAATAGCAAACTACACATGAAAACCCATCCACTCTTTGTCATTTGTTATTCACAAATGCACAGTGCATGTACCATATTGTGAACTATGCAAGCTTACTCTCACACACTTAAAACAACCAAACAAAACCAGCCACAAAATAGTGCATGGAGTTTTTTTAAATATGCACTGACTTTTAGGAACAAAAGCAATGGTAAAAATCAACAGCTCTAATAATAATAACATTGTACTAAGAACATCTTTCATCTTAGAAACTCAAAATGCTTTATATGTTTAATTAACAAAAGATTGCACCACTCTTCTAGGCAATAATACCCCTTTCCCCCAGTTTGTGTGTGTGTGTGTGTATACCTATGTATAATGTAGATAAACACCAATAGAGAGATTATGTGACTTGCTCAAGGTAACAAAGTGAGTCAATAGTACAGCTGTCAAATATCATAGAAGTCCAGTCAATTTACCTACCAATTAGACTAGTGGGTCTCAAACTTTTTTTTCACGGACCACTTGAAAATTGCTGAGGGTCTTGGCGGACTGCTTAATGATCTTTCCAAATGTTATTTGTGCCGTTAGCTAACTATTGTAAAGCATGTTGGATAAAAGTGCTATATAATAATAATTAATGTTTTTTTGTTCTACAAATAAAAGCACACAACACATATTTTAATATCAGTAGTCTTATCTTTCTAATGTGATGGATGTGCTCTCTCTTCCCTGCCACGGCAGCCCCCCAGCTTGGACTGGGAAGGAGGGAAGGTCTCTTGCTCTCTCTCCCACCGCAGCAGCTCCTGAGCTGGGGCTGGAAAGGAGGGGGGTCTCTCCCTGGCAGCCGCAGCCCTGGAGCTGGGGAAAGTCACTTGTTTCTCTAGCCGCCGTAGCCCTGCATGTCCCAAATTCCCCCTACCCCCCTTTCTCACCCCCCTCCCATCTACCCCTTATTCCCCGCCAAGGCCACCACCTCACCTTACATGTGCATCTTCTCCAGAGTCCAGGTACCTAATTAGTGGAGCTACGCCTGCATGGCTCCACTAATTAGGTGGGTGGCCCTTCATTCTCCCGTGTGCGGCTAACCAGGCATGCACCTTAGAGGGAACTATCTATGGACCACCTGAATGGAGCTTGCAGACCACTGGTGGTCCATGGACCACAATTTGAGAACCACTGCACTAGACAACACTGTATCACCTATGATATTAACTGCCCACAGGCTGCTGAATGTTCCTGCTGTATAGAGCAAAACATATGTTACATTGTAGGCTGTCTATTGTACTTGATATATCACTGTGAAGTGCTAGGGAGAGAAGGTCCAGTAGATCATTCTGAAATGCTAGTGGAAAAACTTGGAATTTCAAAGCAATGGAAATGTAACCTTACATAGACTAAAGAACAGAAGCTGGAGTGGAAAAAAAGGAGCCTTTGGTTCATTGATGCCACTTCCTAGACCAGAATTAAAAGATGGTTTCTAGTTACTTACAAGTAGGTGAAACACGTGAACATCTATTCTTGACTGCATTGCATAAGACTATCTGCTCATATAAATAGAAAAGCCTTACAAAATTATTCTTTAGAGCAGTCTCGTGGCTCGCCCTCATGTTGTTCCCCTTCTACAGATTTGAGTTGGGAAGTTATAAAAGATTCTTGTTCCTTATTCATTCAAAACACTGATACAGTGTTCCTAAAGTGAATTGAAAAATGATTTGTCACTGATATTTAGCAAGTAAATATTATTGCCTCTTACTGGAGGTAATGTGAGGTATATGGGAGCTCTGATTAAAAATTGAGGTTTGCTGGACTTGGGGTTAATTTATTTCTGACCATGAATCTGTGCTTTGGAATCAGTTTAGTTTAATTTATCACTATGACTACATAATTGGTGAAGGATTAAAATAAATACCTTATCTACAACTATACAATATCACATCTGTATTTTGGTAAGCATGACATGAAACTGACGCTAAGAAGCTTTCACAAAATTAAAGATTGTGGATGCTACTAGCTCTTTTTATACTATACTTTGGTAAATATGATATTTCTGTTCTCTGTTCAACAATCCTGTGTATTAAAGTAATGTACAGTATTGCATGTGGCCCAGTATGTACCTGTATCCCTTCCATTCTCCTGCCAGTGTTCTGGGAGATTAATTCTGTTTCATTTCTTCTGAAAAGAACAGAAGAAATAGGAAAAGTTAAAAAAAGGTAGAGAGAGGAGAAAAAAAGGAAGGAGAGAAGAACCTATTTTCTATTCTAATCATTTAGGGTTACCATATGTCCATATTTTACCAGACATGTCCAGGTTTTTGGTTCTTAAATTGCCGTCTTGGAGGAATTTTTAAATATCTAAAAACATCCGGGATTTTGCCATTATTATTTTTCCCCAAAGAAGAGTTGATCATTCAAGAAAGAGAGTGAATGTTGATCATTCAAGAAAGAGAGTGAATGTTGATCACTCCAGAGAGTTCCCGCTTTCCCCCCTAGCTCCCAGTGCTGGGAGGGAGGGGGCAGAAGGGAGAATGTGGCGTGCTCAGGGGAGGAGACGGGGCCGGGGAGGGGATTTGGGGAAGGGGTCCAATGGGACAGGGAGGGGGCAGAGTTGGGGTGGGAACTTTCGGGAAGGGGTTGGAATGGGGGCAGGGAAATGGTGGAGTTGGGGCCAGGCCGGTGACCCCCGTGGAGTCTCCTCTTTTTTTGAATGTTCAAATATGGTAACCCTATTCTAATCTATCATTGGGGTATATGATTGCCTACCAAGAGTTCATTAAAAAGAAGCATCTGCCCCATGTAGTTCTTCTTTCTCTCTCCCTCTTGTGAGGAGGAAATAGTCTGTGGATTAAAAAAGCTTCCGCTGCTGTGTGTGTTTTTATTAAAGAATGCCTCGCACTTGGAGTGAAAAGTGGTGAGATGTGTGGTGGTGGTTCTGAGATGCTGCAGGAGGTCATTCCATCCTTCGATGGCCCCTCAGAAAGATCTGAGTCCTGCATAAATGAGCTTTGCTCTTCCAGCAGAGCATTCTCTTATACCAGAGAAGAGCCATGGTTCTTGATCAGAACATCTAGCCCAGTATCCTGTCTTCTGACATTGTCCAGTGCCAGATGCTTTAGAGGGAATGAACATAATAGGGCACTTTCGAGTGATCCATCCCCTGTCATCTGCTTCCAGGTTCTGGCAGTTGGAGGTTTAGGAACACCCATAGCATGGGGTTGCATTCCTGATCATCTTAACTAATAGCCATTGATGAACTTATCTAATTCTTTTTGAACCCAGTTATACTTTTGGTTTTCAGAACATCCCATGGCAATGAGTTTCACAGGTTAACTGTGCCTTGTGTGAAGAAGTACTTCCTTATGTTTGTCTTAAACTTGCTGCCTATTAATTTCATTGAGTGACCTGTAGTTCTTGTTATGTGATGGGGTAAAAAAACACTTCCCTATTCACTTTCTCCACACCATTCATGATTTTACAGTCCTCTACCATATTCCCCCTTAGTCATCTCTTTTCTAAACCAAACAGCCCCAGTTTTTTATATCCCTCCTCATATGGAAGCTGTTCCATACTTCTAATCCTTTTAGTTGCCCTTCTCTGTACTTTTCCCAATGAGATGGGATGAACAAAGTATTCAAGGTGTGGGTGTACCATGGATTGATATAGTGGAATTATAATATTTTGTGTTTTAGTATCTGTGTCTTTCCTAATGGTTCCTAGCATTCTGTTAGCTTTTTTGACTGCAACTGCACATTGAGTAAATCTTTTCAGGGAACTATCCACAATGACTCCAAGACCTTTCTTGAGTTGTAACAGCAAACGTAGACACTGTCCACTTGTATGTATAGTTGGGATTATTTTTTCCAATGTGCATTACTTTGCACATATCAACATAGAATCTCATCTGCTATTTTGTCATCCAGTCACCCCATTTAGTGAGATCCCTTTGTAACTCTTCACATTCAGCTTTAGACTTAACAATCTTGAGTAATTTTGTATCATCTCCAGTTTTTACCACTTCACTGTTTACCCTGTTTTCCAAATAATTTATGAATATGTTGAATATCACAGGTCCAAGTACATATCCTTAGGGGACCACTCTATTTACCTCTCTCCATCGTGAAAAATGAGCATTTATTCCTACCCTTTGTTTCCTATCTTTTAAACAGTTACTGATCCATAAGAAGGCCTTCCCTTTTATCCCATGACTGCTTAGTTTGTTTAAGGGCCTATGGTGAAGGACCCTGTCAAAGACTTTCTGAAAGTCCAAGTACACTATATCCACTGGATTACCCGGGTCCACATGCTTGTTGACAGCCTCTAAGAATTCTAATAGCTGGTGAGGCATGATTGCCCTTACAAAAGCTATGCTGACTCCTCCCCAACATATCATATTTATCTGTGTCTCAGATAATTGGGTTCTTTCCTATAGTTTTGATCAATTTGCCTGGTAGTGAAGTTAGGCTTACCAGCCTGTAAGTGTCAGAATCAGCGCTGGAGCCTTTTTAAAAAATTGGGATTACGTTAGCTACCCCAGTTCTGGGCCTTGTTCTTTTAGGTATCCCTGATCATTAAGCACCCTGACTGAGCTGTGGGGGAGGTAGAGAAGAAACTGGGAAAAGGACAAGGACAGGCTAGAGGGGTGTAACACATCTCGAGGTGCCCGGGATAGTGAGTCATCATGTTACCCCTCATTTTAGTGAGAGAGAGAGAGAAAGAGACTTGCTGGTGCTAAACTGGGTGTCAGCTCCCTGACACCACCAGCCAATTAGTCACCCAAATAATCTCCTCATGGCTCTGCCAGCTCTTACTTTGCCTTGCAGGTTAACATCTGGTGTACCCCAGTCTCCAAGCTTCTCTGAAGCATCCATCTGTAATGTCCAGCTCCTATCACTGGACACTCACAGTAATTTGTGAGTCCCGAGAGAACAGCGTACACACAGCTTGATTGGTACAACTCCAGATCATGGATATATATGGCTATAATGAAGCAATCCTACATTTATTATCAGAGACTAAGATTTAAGAAATAATGAGTAAGGATACAGAAATGGTTACACATATAATGAAAAAACATAAAATGCTGTCCTAGGTCTACACTTATTAATGGTTACCTCTCCTATTTAATAAAGTAGATTTTGTCCCAAGAGTTCAGTCTTTGACAGAGCTTCTGGTTTTCATTCATAACCAGGATCCAAGTTTTCATGAACCACCCATACCATTCAAAGGATTTCCTCCATGATTGGATAACAAAGTGCTTTACGTGTCCCCTAGTTATAGTCCAGTAAACCTTTGAAGAGCCCTTCCATTGTTTGTTCTCCCGTGTGCTGACCCCAGTGTTGACATCCATCCTCATGGTGACTTGGAATGCAAATGTAGCTCCTATTGTGTTTGGCTTACAATGCTTAGTTTACATCAAAGATAGGAGTAGGTGAATAGACATGCTTTTGTCTGGCAGAAAACCTGTTTATTACCTTTCCCTTGTTACATGGTTTAAAATATATTTTAGTAGGTACACATAACTTACACAAAAACAACGAGGAGTCCTTGTGGCACCTTAGAGACTAACAAATTTATTTGGGCATAAGCTTTCGTTGACTATAACCCACTTCAACTCCTCGTTGTTTTTGCTGATACAGACTAACACGGCTACCCCTCTATAACTTACACACCATCTATAGATACATCTCACAATGCTTATGATGACTAGTGTTTCACTGTGGCTTTCTTCAATCCCTTAATGACATTATCTGGGGATAAATTATATCAAAGTGTCATGTTAGATGTAGTGAGTTTATCAGGTCTGATAGGAGTTGCTGTTATGGTGAGAGATTCTGAGGGTTTCAAGCGTCCTGGGCAGAAGAGTCTATAACTCCTACATAATATTCCCCTCGGAACCTGCAGAGGAACATAGGATTCCTGAGTCACAACATTACTTCCTTTGTTGCACAAGTTGAAGGTATGTAGTAAGTGAGGCAGGAGATTGCAGGAAGAGTAAGGATGGACTCATGGCTAAGGCAATTAAATGCCACCCTGGAGAATTGGATTCGATCTCTGCCTGCCACAGATTTCCTATGTGGTTTTGGATAAGTCACTTAAGCAAAACTTTTCACAGGTGGCCACAGTGTTCTTCATTTTATGGGTAGCCAACTTGAGACCCTGAGGTCTAATTTGCAGAAGTGCTGAGCACTCACAACTGCAATAGACCATCCGTGAGAGCTGAGTTTTAAACATGTAAAGTGCTATATAGTGCTGTGTACTCTGAAAAAATCAGATCACAAGTTGGGCAATCAAAATTATTGGACACTTTTGACCTTTAATTTCTTGGTATTGCAGCTCCACGTCTGTGAAATGGGGATACTCGCCCCTCACTTCACAGGGATGTTATGAAAATTAATTCATTAATTTGAAATGCACAGAAATTATAGTGAGGGGTGCCGTAGAAAAGCCCAGGAGGAAATTTGTAAGGTCTGGGTCTTAATAATATGCAGTAAATAAGCCTGCAGTGGAATTTTGGTAGTGGTTTAGAGACAATCCACTATGTCAATGTGGGCAGCCACAAGTTATGACACACACATTGTTGAGAACTGCAACTGAGGTCTTTGTGCCTTGAACATCCTTGATAAGAACACTGTGGCTTGTCTTGACCAGATTGCGTATGCTGAATAAATAATAAAAAGGCACAGGGCCACATGTTGAACAATGAGGGGAAAACAAAATACTGAATAACAGCTAATAAAGTGAGTCACATCCATTCTGTGCACTAAAAGAAGCAGGAGACCTGTGGTCATTTAATTAAATACAGAATCATAATGTATAAGCACAAGGAGTCAAATTATTTCTGTTATTTTCTAACTTTTGAGTGCTCGATTTTCGCAACGTGAACAGTCTTTTCATGTCAGTTGTTCTCCCCCCACCCCTTTAATGGATTTGGATACATTATAAATCAGACATTGGAAATGGTTGCTTGAGAAATACAATTGCATTTTCTGTTCAAACGAGAAGTCATGGATGCTACCTAGGAATGAATGTAATCTGGCTTCCTAGCAACTATGAATATTCAAAATAGTGAACATTGTTCCCCTGTGAAAGCTGATGAACTGTATGTGAATTGTTTTTTCTGTGACAGGGAGCTCATTAGAAATTTGATGTTATTAGCAGTTTTCCTCAAATTGCAAATCTCCATCATACCAGTATTATGGTAATGATGAAATTAAATTAAATTAGCATATCGTATACCATACTGCAAAAGTGGGAATACATTATAGTAATACAAGGCAACAGATAATTGCTATCTTAATAAGAATTTGTCTTCAGCAAAGATAATTCAGATTGTTTCTTCTTTCAATCATCATGGACAAAATTCATTCTTATTAGTGAAATCTTCATATTTTGTAAATCCAGTCACAAGTTCCACTTGGTTATATGAAACTGTTTTCTCAAGCCTAAATATACTTCATTTTGCACTGATAGTCAGGGTACTTGTCTAAAAGCTACCTACCTGCATATTAATGTGCACGTCACGTTTGTGCATGCTTTTGGCACCTGATCCATTGAATGAGCTTTGGATCAGGCCCCTGGTTACTCAAGGTGCTTATTGTGTATATTTCACACAAATCTTACATACTTTCCGTACTGGGTTCTCAAGCTTCCTTTTTTTCAAAAATCATATGAGTGTTAAACAGTATTCACTAAAATTAAATGTTTTCCCTAGTATTTGATTGATTTTTTTAAACTGAGGGTTTGGGGAAATAATTTGATTTGCAGATATGTTTTCTATTTCTGTCTAATATTTTCCAGGTCTAGTGAAATTATTGGGTTGCTAAATTTACATTCACATCCACTCACTACTTGTTTTGGTTTTTATCTCTCCCCTTGCAGTTCCTCCATGGTTTTTAAATCACCCTTCAAACCTCTATGCCTATGAAAGTATGGACATTGAGTTTGAATGTGCTGTCTCTGGTAAGCCTGTCCCTACCGTGGATTGGATCAAGAATGGAGAAGTGGTCATTCCTAGTGATTATTTTCAGATAGTGGTAATTATCTGACTTTTGTCATTGCAAATTCACTATTTGACTTAAAGTATGTTTTTATTTCTGATTTGTTCATTCTTTTCATAACCAGTGTTTTAACTAGTTTAGCAGAAGCAGGAAACATCTCAGCAAAACAGATCAAATCTCTCTTGCCTCCTGGTGGACAAAGGGGATATGGCACCAGAGTGCTCTATTACAGTCTGACCCAAAGCCCATTGAAGTCTTCCCACTGATTCCACTGGGATTTGGATCAGGCCCTTACTCTTTCGTTCAACAGTGGTTTAGATTTTTGTTAAGGATCTCCTCAAGCACAGAACATTGACCATAACTTCATGTCACATTTTCAATTAAATTGTTATTATTTATCACCTGTTATTGATAAAGTGCTATCAGCGTCACGTATGATGCTTTACTACAGACAAAAAATGATGAATCCAAGCTCTGAAGAAATTACACTTTCAGACATAAGTTAGTAAGGGATGACAAAGGGAAGGAAGTGAATGTGGGAGGATGAAGAATACAACAGTGGTCAATCATCAACTGTGCTTATTGTTAAATGCACACCTTCTTTAGTCTGTTCTTTTAAAAATAGATATGTTTAAATTTGAAGATAGCGGATCAACAATTACAATGGAGGTTAGTGATACTTCACACATCTGCATGAGCAAAGGGGTAACACCTTTCTAGCTAGAGAAAACAGGCTGTGAGCCACAATGCAACAATGGGGATAAACTCGGACAAAGGGGAAACAGGGCTTAATATCCTCAAGCCTCTGTTTTAAGGATACACTACTGTACACATTTTAAGTAATCATAAGTGAGAAAGGTAGATATCTTAAAAGGGAGCTAACAAATGCCATCTGGAATTCACAGTCGTGTGCAGATCTTGCAGCTTCTTAGCATTTTCTTTCCCTGTGTAATTTCATTCGGAGTTAAAAGTGAAATAGGTATTTCTGCCACAGATATGACATTCAGCTGGCATCCCTCCCTACATTTTTTTCAAATCTGTTTTAGAACATATTTGCAGAACTTGATCTTTCAGTGACGATCCATCAGTTTCTTCAAATGCAAAGTATTTTCACCACAGTTAAATTAATAATGATAATGGTCATTTGACACGTATACAATTTTGTCGCCAAAGCACATAATTGATAGTGTGATATGTCACATTCCCATCTTTTATTACACAAATAGCATTATATGTGAGGCATTAAAAGTTAAACATCAATGGTGGAATTTCAAAAGCATTGGCCTAATTACTCTCATGAAAGTCAACGAGAGTTTTATCATTGATTTCAATGGGAGCAGAGTTGAGACCCTGCAGAATGCTTTGGAAAATCCCGTCCCTAATATGTCTATCTTTTGTTACAGCATGATAAAAATATCCACAGGCCATGAGATAATATTTTTCTTTTGATGACTTTGGCATAAGAAGGTTAGCATGTCTCATTCATATAGATCAGATTGCAATATTTAGTGCCAATTTCCTAGTGAATGCACATTCTAATCAATAAAATGGACTACGTTCCTGTAAGTTAAACATCTTCCAATGAATAAAGGTTGGTTTTTACCATATTTTTCTTGTGGAGAAGATTTACTCAGTTATATGGAATCACAAGTTCGTGTTACTTTATGAAGCATCACTGTTTGTTATGAGGAGGATCCGACAGCAATAAATGTACTTGCCAAAGAATGGCAAGTCCCTTTATTATTATTATAATGGGGAGGGGAATTATCCTTTCAATTTTTATTTCCTGAAGAAATATTTATAGCAAGGGAATCTCTCTTGCAGCCTTTTCTTATGCAAATAATTGTCCCTTAGAAGCCAACATTTGCCACGTCACTTAATTCTGCTTGTGCTAGCAGCAGCTAAAACTGAAATCCTGCGCACCAGCAACACACATTGAGTAACTCTTCTGTTGCTGCAGGTCTTTGGGTCTCATGTCATGATGTAGGATCTGACCTTCAGAATGCTGTTTGTACACAAGGTACAAAAGTTGGAAGTTCTTTTATATCTCCCCTGCTGCAAAGAGCCAACACAAAGCCCTATTCGCCACTCAAGTCCCACTCTAGCTTTTAATATGGGGTTAACTGTAGCATAGGGTGTTGGGCTGGCCCTCCTCTGTATCCGAGTGAATAAGGGCACAAGCACCATCCTTGTAACAGAGTGGTGCAAAGAGAACAAAAGCATTCCAATGAACATGCATTTTATTACAATCCACTGGAGTCAAAGACAATATGAATGGAGGCTGAGGTTTCCTAATACTCTCTGCTCTTGTTTCACAAACAAAATATTGTTGAAACTCGTTAGCAAGTGATGTTCAGTTTGACAGTTTTGTCTAATTATTTCCCTCTCCTTCCCCTCTCCCCTCTTTGTCTCTCTAGGGTGGCAGCAACTTGCGGATTCTGGGCCTCGTAAAGTCAGATGAAGGTTTTTACCAGTGTGTAGCTGAAAATGATGCTGGAAATGCACAGACCAGTGCACAGCTAATCATCCCTGAGCCAGGTAAGATACAAAGGACACAGAGAATCATATCAGCGATTAATACAATTAGCATAAATCCTAGTTGGGCACCTACTATTCCCCCCTTCTCCCCCCCCCCGCCTTCATTCTCAGGCATGTTAAAAAATATTTAGCTAGCTGGATGGCTTGACTTATAACAGTGTGTTCCTTCTTAGCACTAGGGGAGACGCAGGTCTGTCTTGGTGTAACCTTGAGACTCTCTGTCACTGGGACAATTACAGATGCTAGGTGCATCCCAGAAGTGACACTGGAGGTCAGAATCTCAGCATGAAAAATCAAAGACGGTGTCTTCACTTTCAACCACTGGGTTCATCTTGCTGAAATATGAGAAGAGGCTGGGGATTATAAAGGGCCAGGGGGAGAGTGTGTGTGTGTGTGTGGGGGGGGAGATGGAAGAAACAGTCCATATGGAGTGGAGAATAAAATACTGTATGGCTCCACATTGAACACTCAGAATATTTGTCATAGGGGAAAAGGTAGGTAAAATTTAGCACTGTGATGGCGGGGGTAGCAAAGAGTCCTGATTGAAAGGCTGGTGTCTCCTATACATCAAGAGAACAAAGGTGTGTTTCTGTGGCACAGAAATGAATAGTTTCACAAGAATTATAAACTGTCCTTTCTTGTGACAATACTGGTGGGGTTTGTTTCTTTATGGAATATTAAACCGTAAATACATAAAAACGATGTATTCATTTTAAACCAGATAAGGTAAAACATTTATAAATGCCTTTAAGGTGCTTTCTGTGTTTTATAGGATAGTCGTTTACTTGAAGTGGGTTCTGCTGTATTTGTTAATTATGTAGAATTGTGGAATATTCAGAACTATAGGCTACATCTACACTTGGAGCTAGGTTTCCCAGCCCAGTAGAAATACTTGTGCTAGCTCTCACTAAAAATAGCAGTGTAGCTGTGGTAGTATGACAAGTGATGAGGAGTGTCATGGGCTAGACGCCTCCAGTACAAACCCACCTGGACCCCATAGGTACATATTTGGGGTGGCTGCCCATGCGGTCATAACTATGCATGCTGGCTTGATGAGAGCTAGCACAGGTATGTCTTTGCGAGCTGGGAATCACCACCCTAGCTTGTAGCGTAGATGCAGTCATAGTTCGTTCACACCCTGACCTGGACTGGAAAAAGTAGAAAATTGGTAGTTCATAGTTGTTGATAGATTTTAAAACCAGAAGGGACCATTTTGATCATCTTGTTTGACCTGTTTTCTAGCCCATGCTATAGAATTTGTTTTGAAAAGTGTGCACAGAATTATTTTTAAATTGTTAAGCTTTACTTAAACTCTGCCATTATTTGAAAAACCAGCATTCTCCAATAATGGCCAATAACTGCAGTAACACGCCCACCCACTGTAGTGCTTTGGACCAGTAATATGGAACACTCTAATAACATTGTAATGTGTTGTTAAAGACCATTGATTTCCTGAAAGGCTTTGATGCTGCAAGCCTTTGTCCTGTGGGCAGTAATATGCCAGGTAGTTGCACTGCAATGCAAATGCAAGCGGTAACTCCAGGTGGGCACAACCAAGGTTAACTGCTAGGTCCAATGCTCCTCACTGAGTAGCTGTAAGTCTCCAGTCCCTGGCATAGCATTTCCCTTACAACAAGTACACACGGTAAACAGAAAAGGGAACAGGACCAATGTCCTTTCTCTATGTTTGTTCCTGAGTACAGAATGAATGACTGCCTGAGCTCAAATTTTAAACCTCTTAGCAGTTTGTCACTCCCATTCCCTCTCCCTTGCTATCCAATCCCTCCTTCATTCACTCATTCTTTCTCCGACCAACCCATGTCCAAAATGAAACACCAACAGCATCTGGGGAAGGCATGGGTCACTTCCCAGCCCGCACCCCGAGCCAGGTTCCTTGTGCAATAATTCCCCACTGTGAACTGTGCCTGCTACCAGGGGATGCAGCTACAGAATGACATTGCTTAATGGGAACCCTGGACAGCGGCATGATTTTCATCCTCATTGTGCTAATGAGACGCTTCACTGTGCAACTCGACTCTTAGACCTGACTCATGCTATTAATAGACTGGATGTCTGCACAGCAGGATCAGACTACCCTTGTGCTCCCTGTATGGCTCGTCACTTTTTACTTGGCCTTTATGCGCTCAGCACTGTACACCCGCACAGTGCAGAATCAAGCCAGATGAGTATTTCTCTCCTTCTGTGCAGAGTCACCAATGGCTAGAAAAGGTGCTACCTTTCCTTTGGGGGAAACATGAACATAAGAAGGTGCTTAAAGAAAAAAACCTTGGCACAGTAACTATACATAGCACATAACCCCACTGATATTTAAGATGGGCAGCTGGGATCAGAATGATATAACGGTACCTAAAAATAAGTTCATCCCGATTAAACATCATAATGGGGGGAAAAGAGGGTTTTTTGTGGGGGGAAGGGTTTGATTTTTTTTTAAAGCTGAATCTTGCATTTAGCTCATGCTTCTGGAATATATTTAGACAGGTGCAACCTTGGAGAAAAGGGGCCATCGTGAACTGTAATGTAGTTTTATTTCTCAATAGGACCAGTCTAAAGGAAATGGGATAATTCATTACTGTTTCCACCTAGATGTTCAAATGCTGTCAGTAAATTCTGTACTTTTGGTGAGTGTTTATTGTGTTTGGCATTGGATTAGAATGAAAGTAAAAGAAAATGAAGACAAAATCCTAAAGAGCTACGGGATACTATTGTAACTGTCTCCATTTCCCTTTATAAATGATGGATTACTTTTTCCTGGCTATTTAATCAGATCTTCAAACAATGCCACTCCAATTCCTCTGAGATGTTGAGAAGGCCAGCATGCACAGATGGCAGAGAAGCCAGCTATAAATACAAATTAAGTGCTGGGGCCGACCATGGTGGGAAGTACATAGCCCTCTCTGTTTAAATTTAGTCAATATACGGTCACCATATCTTTCACACTCAGTATGAGCTCTGCACTGCACAGCTGTTCAGTTTTGGCCTGTCCACAGGCCTCAAACTAAGGGTTACCCCTAGCAACCATGACAATGCTTCTTGCTAAGGCATAGACAATGACCTGTTAAATCCAGTATTCTCGGTTGGTGAGTATTTACGAGAGCCTAATGAAGTTTCAATATAGTCTTTTATTAAATAGTTATATACCCCTTTTTGTAACCATTAATTTTGAGGGAACAGTGTCCAAGCCATGTAAAAGAGCTAACAGAGTTTTCTTTTTCTGATAGCCAGGGTCAGGCTTATCAAAAAGCCCTTTAGATAAATTAATACTCTTTTTATTCCCTAAAGTAACATTATGGGGAAAATAAATAGCTGACCATTTTTCCTCCATGAGATTTGTAAAATCATGGGTACTGGCATTTTAGTTAGTTGCTAATATCCTTGGCCAGCCTATGAACTTAAAATTAGGAGTGTCATCTATTCAATGGCTGATACATAGTCTATTGGAGATATCCAGTATAGTGTCTAGTAGGGGGTAAATCAGAAAAGCTTATGATTCTTTTCTGTCTCTAGTTACTATGATCCTACTCTGATACCAAATCTTGCTGTTGTCATTACACAAACATGCAGCTTGTTCATCTGATTCTGACCTGACTGAACAGCAGTTACTCCTGGTTTCCAGGAATAACACCACCCATGTCCACGATAAAACCGGTGTGAGATCTGATTCAGACCCATAAATTATATTCAGTGTAAATACTATGGTATGCTGAGTTGAAACTAGACAACACTGAAATGAGTAATGCAAGATAATGGGTAGTGAGTTTACACAGATTATAACCTTTACTTCTAGAATTCCAGATGGGTTATAAGATGTTAAATGCTATTTAAATATATATTGGTTAGACATTGGGGAGCAAGGGCGCCTCCTGGGAAAATTAACTGAAATTATAGCTTTTAGCTGAGATTATAGTTATGGAGGCATTGTATTTAACATTAAGTTATGAACTGTATGAGATAGAAATATGATATATGCATAGTCTATAATGCATGGATTACTCAACAAATTGAAGTCTAGGACTTTGGGAAAATAAATTTTGGTTTAGGGTTCTTTTTCTTTCATTTCATCATCTTTGAAATACATATTGGAGAAATTGCTCTTCTTTCCATAATGAAGGCTGCAATCATTGTCCTGTTATAACCATCCCCTTTGCATCCCTTAAAAAAAAAACAATAAAAAAATCTTTGTTTCCAAAATGTTGAACTCTATCATCTTCTGCAGCTCAGCTGCCCTGCGTTCTTCAGCCTCCTCCTATGCTCCAAGGCTAACCTGTTTTGTTCCTGCTCCCAGTAAAGAAGGGCCATCCCTGTGGACCTTCTGTAATCTGTAGGATCTGCTGCTAGAGGTTTGCTAGAATAAAGTCCCCTGTATGTTCTTCATAAAGAGAACAGGATGGTTAATAGTGAAGTTTTTGTTAGTGAATTATTTATTTTTAGAACTTAAAAAACATTATTTGTACATTTAAAAAATGAAACATGATGGACGTGCATAACTGCAGATATGATGGACATGATCCCAGAGGACAATTCTCCCCAAAGAACTTGCAAACAATTATTTTCATACTTTCACTCAGATTGATCCTTCAAATAGCTTGGCGGGGGAGAGGAGGAAGCAGTGGGAGGAGAATTATTTACTCCATAGTGTGCAAGAACAGATAAAGAAACTAGCCAATATAATCCTGAAATAATCAACTCACATAAATGGATAATTGTCAACCGTGTTTCTTTAATAAATTCCTCGCTAGCCAAATTTTAATTTAAGGATATACACTTGACCATGGATGCATGAGAATATTATTTACCATTGGGCGCTGCAGACATTATGAGAAGTTGCTAACTTGAAAACAGAAAGATAAAGAAAATCATCTGTTACATAAAATAACTAGACAACAGGAAAGTATATGGGCTATTTATGTTACAGAGGGAGGATATACTGTACTCTAAATATTTTAATAATCAGTTATTGTGTGTCCATTCACTGCTACAGGAAATGGGAGAGGCAGTTTCAAACTACAGACTATGGAGAGTTGAGGGTTATAAAGAAAACTTTTGGCAAGCTTTACTTCAATTTCACAATTTCAGATTTTTATATCTGAAATGTTGTAACCATGGAGGTCCTAACCCAAAACGGGATCATGGGGGCAGGGGGGTTGCAAAGCTTGTAGGGGCATCCCAAGATTGCCACCCTCACTTCTGTGCTGGGCTCTGAAAGCAATACCCTCCAAGCTTCCTGCAGTTAGAGGAGGTTACTGGAGGCAGAGGTGAATAGGATCTCCCCCATGCTGCTGGGAGTGCCCCAGCCAGGGGCTCCTAGCTGCTAGTCCATGCCAGAGACAGATTAAGGCAGGGACCCCTGCCAATTTGCCCCTACCCCCAGGAAAAATGGGTGCCCCAGCCCTGGAAGAAGCCCCAGGGCAGAAGCTCCTACTGGATCACCCCAAGCCCTGGGAGGTGCCACCAGGGGAGGAAGCCCAGAGTCAGGGCTGCCCCAGTTGGAACAGCGGAGGAAGTCTGTTGCCCGATCTTTAGATTGTGTATTAATTATGTTGATTACTTAAGAATCCTCAGTTATTATGTTGAGGGTTGACAGGTTCTTGTCCCAAGGTCAGGCCCAGTATTATTTCAATTATAATATAGTTGAGAACCCCGATGTGCACAGTTGCAACACTCACACTATCGGAACTCTTTTATATTTACAAATATAGTTTATTTAGCACAGTCACAAACACCTCAACTCAGTAAAGTAGATAGAGATACTACAGAATGTACATCTGCACATCCATATACTCACACCATCCCTTGTGGAACAACCTGAAATGTTAGCCCTCATCACCATCACCTTCCCCGTCATCACCAGTGGCCATCATTCTGGCACCTCCCAAGGGCTACATCTCTTTTTCCTACCGCCCCTAGGTTGGGATGCCACTTTTATAATATGTTATGCTGACACCGCTATGTTCTTTGCATATTCAGTAGGGGATTTTCCCCCTTTTCCTTATTTGTATTTCCTCACCTTACTAATGTTGGACTGTCTTTTTTCTATAGATTACTATATCAATGATTTCAACTTATTATCGTAAACATCAATTAGTTACCATGGCCTTTTTGTGGTTAGGTATCACTTTTGTTATTTCTGTCTCAAATGGTTATTTTGGTTCTTTCCAACTTCCATGTTGTGGTGTACCTGTTAAGTTTCATAGGGTATGAACTTAGGAAGCCCCCTATGCCAACGTACTTCAACACATCCTTTATGTTAAAGGTCACAGCCATATATGGATCTTATGCTTATGCTCATCACCATCTATCTAGGTGAAAGGTCCTAATCATGTATGCCAACTTTGCATTAGTTCAACATACAGGATGTGGTCTGTAAGTCCCTTGCGTTACAGCCAAAATATAGTCTAATATAAACCTATACACCTATTCTAATAAAACAAATAATTAAGCCCATAAGAAAATAAGAAACATATAAGAAAAGATACATAGGCAAGCAAGCGGGCTAGCCTTAGATATATCTCGTGTACATGTTGTGTACGTCAGTTCATTGCCAGGACACTTCTGTAGTTGACTTATGTACCTGTGGTCAGAACGTCACCTTAAATTCGATTTTCATCTCCCCAAATACTTGGGGTTTTCCATTGGGCCATTTATCTGTTCAAAGTTCATAGGCCTCGAGCCTTATGCTAACCTGCTGAAGCTAATGTCTGACAAGATAGAGACCTGTAGGTTTCTTGCATTACTGCTGAATATAATGCAAAGCAGAATATAATGCAAAGCAGTGAATATAATAAAGGCAAGCTGGCCCGCTGGGCTACAAATCCCCAGCAGGAGTGGCAGGAGGCAGAAGCCCCGAGCCTGGGCTGCCCCCACCCCAGCTGCAGCCACCAGGAGTGGAAGCCCCTGGGAGGCTATACAACCCTCATTTCTGCACTGCCTCTGGAGGTGGGTCTGATCTTCCCACCAAGAGTGGCTGTGCAAGGAAAGGACAACTCCTGTCCCTCCGCAGCATGGCCAGACTAGGAGCTAGGAGCCCTGGGACCCCAGCAGCAAGGGAGATTAGATCTCATAGGGGAGGGTTGATTTCATGGTCCATGACACATTTTTCATGGCTGTTAAATTGGTAGGGCCCTACCCTACCCATGCGCTAGGTTGCAGTGTCTGGAGTGGGAAGCCAGGCCCAGCCCTGTGGGGCAGAAGCTGCCACTCTCAAGCTGTCCCCTACCCCCGTCACTGGGCCTTCCCTCCTAACTAGTCCAGGTTTAGTGTTGCAGTGCTGGGGCAGATGGTGCGGCTGCAGTTGGTTGTTGCCCCCTTGGCAATTTAGTATAGGGTACTGTGACATCCTGACACCCCAGTATTCACCGCTGCCATGTAATTAGGATATGCCTTATACAAAGTATGCCTTGTGAGGTGCCTAAAAGTCTTGATCTGCTAGACGGTAATATCTAGTTGGATTGTAGGTGCTGTCGTCATATGTGAAGTTATGAAGTTTGGCTATGTATGTATTACTGAACATGTTGTGAGGTTGAAAACACCCACAAGCTGCCTTTCAGGTATGACAGTAAAAAGGTCAAACAATGTTAATGGTTTATTGAGGAAATGCACACAAGCATAAGGATTACCCCAGGAACTGTGTACAATAGAAACCTCTCAGAGATAGATCTATGCAATGTTTGACCCAGGTCACAGGAAAAGAGCTTTCCAGAACGTGAGGAGAAGATATAAAAGGGGGAAAATGACATCATGGGGAGACCTCACTCTCCCTATAACAACACATCTGGAAACACCCGAGGAACAAAGACTGAACTGTGGGAAGTGATGGTCCCAGGCTAGAAGGATGTATGAACCTGAGAAAGCCAAGGCAGCTTGTGCCTTAAGAATGTGCCAGCCTGTTTATCATTCAGGGTGAGAATTTGCTAATTTATATCCTACCTATCTAGTATGTTAAGCTCACTTTGCGGTTTTGTTTATTTACTAAGGTCATCTGCTTTGATCTGTTTGCTATCACTTATAACCACTTAAAATCTATCTTTTGTAGTTAATATATTTATTTTGTTTTGTCTCTAAAACCAATGTGGAACTCAGACATGGGGCAGAAAGCTGTTGCATATCTCTCTCCACATTGAGGGAGAGGGCGAATTTTATGAGCTTACGCTGTATGGTTCTCTGTGCAGCGCAAGACGCTACAGTTTTGGGTTTACACTCCAGAGGGGGAGTGCACTTGCATGCTGGGCAATTCCTTAACTGAGCTCTCCCATGCAGAGCTGATCTGTGTGTGCCTACCTGTGTGTGTGTGCAGGAAGGGGGCTTGAAAGCCTGTCACAGCAGCACAGAGTAAGGGGAACCCAGGCTGGTGGGATAGCAGGGCTCAGTGATGCTACATTGACTCTGTTCTCACTGTTTTTAGCCTTATAGTCAAGTTTCCCCATATTTTTCTCAAGGCCAACACATTTAACAGACAAACCCTCACATTTTTCCTCAGAGGAAGGAAGAATGAGCTGGAGTTTGTCATCTGTGATGTGCAAAGGGACTAGAAAAGTTTACAATGCTATTTCCTGTAAGTTAGCCAGAGGTAGAGTGGTACAGGAGGAGGAGGAGTGGGAATTACAAGAGAGCTCTCATAAGCTGCAGTGCATGCTGCAAAAGAATACATTTTATCGCCTTGCCATCTCATTGTATGTTGACAATACAAACTTTTTCTAGAGGTGTTTTTTGGCAGAGTTGTATGAGTGTGTGGTGTAACCACCACTGGTCACATCTGGCAGGTGGGAGCAAGGGCCGTCTCTCTCAATGCGTACACTAATTAATGGCGGGTGTATTAAGAATGTACTATGTCATCATCAAGCCTGGAATCCTGCTTCCAACAGTGGCTACTAACTGAAGCTTCAGGGGAAAGCCAAAAAACCCTAACAACATAAAGCATATAGCCAGGTGTACACTACCATAAATGGGATGGGGAATGGCTTCCTGACCCCATCATGACCTGAGAGCTGATTGCCCTTGTTTAGTATGCATACATAGCTAGAGTGCTGTTCAAGCTTAAAGCACCATATAAGCAGTAATAATAATGATAAATATACATTTTGTTTATGTATTTTATGGCGGCCTTCACCATAATATCATGACTGTGAATTTATAATGAAACCATGCAAAAATGCTAAGTTAGCCAAATACTTTTTGGCTTAAAACATTTCCACTTAAGTTGCCTTGTGACAGAGCACAGCCTAAAACTATCTGTGCTGAAAGCCTGATAGAAGATGTGTGCCTTGCTGAAGGCTACCAACTTCAGGCTGTAGCAGGCCATCACAAGGAGCAATTTCCAGAGTCCATTTTCAAAAGTGACTTAATGAGGATAGCTGGTTCAGTGGTGGGGGCACTAACTTTGCTTTTTGGGAGTCCTTAGGTCAAGTCCTTGCTGTGTCACAGGCTTCCTCTGTGACTGCGGGCAAGTTATTTAGTGTCACTGTGCCTCCATTTGCCATCTGTAAAATGGGAATATTAGCACATCCTTACATTAGAGGGACATTATTAAAGATTGTAAGGGTCTCAGATACAACAGTAATGGGCCCATATAAATATATATCTAGGAGCCATAGTTCCACTGATTCTCAATGAGACTTGGACACCTAAGTCACTTCTGAAAATGGGGTTTAGGGTAACATTTTCAAAAGGTACTTAATTCACTTAGAAACCTTATTCTAGTTGAAAGTTGACAGGACTAAGGCTCCTTAGTCATTTAGACACCTTTTGAAAATTCAAATTTAGAAGATAACAAAGATGAAAACATTAAGGCCCAATAGCAATATAATAGAATTTTACAAATTTATTCTAAAAACATAAAGTGTTTAAGAGAGAATCTCCTATCTATAGCTTAGTAGGGACAGTATTATTTATTAAATTATATATAAATAGTTTAATTTAAAAATAACTATAAAAAAGATTGTTTTCCTCTTAAATCGATAGTTTGTTCTTAAACCCAGCTACAGAATCTAATGAATATGTTTTCTTTATTTTCTTAATAAATAATACATAATAGTAATAAATAATAGGGGAAGGCTAGAAGGCATTTCGCTAACACATTGTATTAAGTGATGCTAATTACAATATCCCTTAGTATATATTGACTTTACATAGTAACTTCAGAAGAATCACAAGATGGAATGAATAAGTGCACAATTAGTCCTAATACTTCAGGATCGGTTAGCATTTAATTTGTTAGGGTAATAGCACTGAATTGACTATCTATGAGTATGAAAAATGATGTACTTCCTAGTCTCATATTAGTTACTTGCAGACAATTAAGTGTAATTATTATCACTTTATATAGGAACTCCTACTATAAATTCAGAGCCTTGTTTTCATTTCATTTAATTTCAACCTTGAAAAAAGAAGAAATGTGTTGTGGTTTTAACAAGCGTTATGTGGATGACTAGACTGTTATATCCCTGGAAACCTCATTTCCCAAGAAGAAATTTTTGTGTACAAAGCAAATGTTTCCTTGAACAGTGCCAGAGGGCTTTCTCTTCACCCTCTCTCCTGGTTCTTGTGGACAGAAAGCAGAAGACCAGACGTCCGAAGTGTAGACAATGAGAAGTTTATTGAGGTTAAGTATCAGAGGGGTAGCCATGTTAGTCTGGATCTGTAAAAAGCAACAAAGAGTCCTGTGGCACCTTATAGACTAACAAATGTATTGGAGCATAAGCTTTCGTGGGTGAATACCCACTTCGTCAGACTATTGGGGTTAGTTTCCAGCAAACACGTATTCCATAACTCTGACGCCGCAGAGTCTTGTTTCCCAGTGTCCCCAGGAGACATAATTATACTTGAAATGCATACCACAGTCCCACTCCTTACAACTTAAGTGTCATGTTCCATTTTGGGTCTGGGGTCTTCATTCCACCTTTTTTGTACCCCATGGGAGGGGTAAGGAATGAGGTTGTGCTCCGGTCCGGGACGGGCATTTCTTTGGTCTTTTAGTGTTTTATACTTCCCCACCACCACCCCCAAGACCCTTCGCCCCTCCTGACCGGTTGCTTGATTTTGCCTTGAGATAGGGGTTGAGGCAATCTTAAAGTGTGCTCTGAGTAACACTTTAACTACTCTTATCTATTCCCATTGCACTAACAAATCCATCTGACTAGGCAGAAGCAACATCACAGTGTCTGTGTCCTTTGTTTACACATATTAGTCTAAGAGTATCAAAAAGTCAAACCCAAAATTCTATCCCAGGGCTAACAAACAGACCAGATACTAACAAACAGCTCATGTAATAGTTGCTCATTCAGATTTGGCACAACCTCAGGCTTTTATGTCTTCACTTACAGTAATATAGCATATTACATAGTGATCTAGCGCTGTAGAAAAAATCCCCAGAATTTGCTGACTCAAGTTTTAGCTAAGGCTTAATAGATTATAATGTCAGTTAAGTTTGGGGAATTCAAATTGTTGATGTTTTACTGCTACCTGCAATCTAACAGTTATCCATCTGTTTCCACTCATCTCTGAATGTGGCAATTCTCAAAAGTAATGTGCACCGAGAAGGTTGATGGGTTTCTTTTATTTCCCATTGTGTGAACTGCAGACTTATGATTGCATGGATGAAACAATATATATATATATATAATGTTATGTGGTTATTTTTTGAGTTTTACATTAAGTTACAGGTGAAGAACAAAGAGACAATCATTATATATGTGATATAAGCACGCACATGTTTACTCATAAACAAAGGAAATCAAGTACACAGTGAAGATGTAATAGTCATTGCATCTTTTGTTCAAGGTATCAGATAATTAAGCGCTTAAAGGAAGCCCTTCTGCATCAGCATATTTTAGCCATAAACGGAACAGTTAGCTTCTGCAGGGTATTTGGTGCTGACTGTAAAGTGAAAGGAAAAAAGAATAAGAGGAGAAGAAAGAAAACAAAATGATAAAGGAGAAGGGCTAATACACATCGCTATTGAAATTCCATTGACATTCAGTAGAGGTGAATGTGACTCGAACAGTGATTCCGGTACAGGTTTCAGAGGAGGCATTGTGGAGATTATGGTTATCCTACTAACCTGTTTTGAGAGTAGGAAGTGACACAACTGGATCCCAATTTTCAAGCATAAGTGCATATGTCAGGGCACTCAGATCTACTTTCAAGCACTCAAACTGGAACCAAGGTACATAAAATGAGTATTCAGGTACCTACAGTAAATGTTAACTTGAGTACCCCAATTTATACATTCAAGTTTGGAAGCTGGGCTCCTTTTGGGGGGAATGGAGATTGAAAACAAAGCACAAGATTCCCTCTTGAAAATCACAGTTCTCCTAGAACGTTTATATTCCAACTGTCCTCCATAAAGGATCAATAAGGTGCATTAGGATACCCATGTTAACATTTACTATAGGTAGCTAGAAATCCATTTTGTGTGCCTTAATGCCAGCTTGAGTTCTTAAATGTGGAACTGAGTCACCTGACATTTGTACCCAAGGCTTGAAAATAACAAAAGGCACGCAGAAAAATGTGAAATGTCAGTGGTAACATGGGGAAGGAATACAGTGTGTAGGTTCGACAAGGATTCACACACAATTACAGCAATCTGTCAACAAGTCTAGCATTTCCCTTTGTACCACATTATAGTTTAAAGATTATATATGGAGGCTAGGGAGCATAAGCAACTTCCACACAGTAATTTGTAAAATTAATAGGCAGGGATATCTAGGTGCAAAATGGAAATATACTTTTCCATATAAATCACATTGGAGGCAACTCTAAGCTCTAAACTGCTTGCAAGTATAGCAAATCTACCTTTAAGAGCTTTGTCTGGATCATTTTTAATCCCTCCAGGTAAAGTAACTTCACTAACCTGGAGTTAAGATTAACATATTCTATCACTTACTTCACTGAAAGAATTCCATAAGAGAACACTGCAGATTTCTCAGAACAAACTCAAATAGTTGAAAACCATGGTATTTCAAGATAAAGTTACACTTTACAAAAACAAATTAAAACATTTGAAAGGGTGCAAAGATTATCCAAACACCCTCAACGCTGCCTTTTCAGCACCATACTGCAAGTAATGTTTTCCAGGACACAAATGGGTAAACTTTTCTGATGGGTAGATGAAGTTGTCTAGATGAAGTTGTCTCTGGTTGCTGTTGGGGTGCCATTATGAGACATGCAGTGTTATAGTCGTGTTGGTCCCAGGATATTAGAGAGACAAGGGAGGTGAGGTAAGGTAATATATTTTATTCACCCACCACATTCATTGTAAGATGTCTGCCATTATGCTAGGCATTTAAAATGTTTTGTCTAAAATAAACTGTATATTTTGTTTCTGAAGTAGAAATCTTAATCTGGAATTTCCAGACTTTTTATTTTTTTTAACTAGTGTTCTCTGATGAGTTTATTTACTGAAGTGATAGATTATTTAATCCCTAATTCCAGGGTGATGCAGCTTTTTGCATAGGAATTTCCATAGGCTTAAAATAAAGTTTAAGAATTGCTCAGAAGCAGGAATTCTTGCTGTTCTGGGACTCCGGTGGCCCTTGTAAAGATGGGCTCCATGCCTTTCCAGAGGATTTCCCACCTCCACATGTGGCTATTCTCTTCCATTCCCCAGTCAGTGCCTTACAGAGGAAGAATTGCTCAGTGGTTAGGGCACTGATATAGGACTTGTGAGACCAGGGTTTGAGTCTTTGTTCTGCCACAGACTGTAAAATGGGGATAATAGCACTTCCTTACCTCACAGGAGTGATGAAGATAAATACAATAAAGATTGTGAGGTACTCAAATACTCTAGTAATAGAGGTGTGGGTCATTTAAGTACCTGGGATAGATGGACCTGTTTACTCCAAATTGCTTCTTTCCTTCTAGGCTAGGCAAATTTGCTTACTGCATCATTTTGCTGACTTGAGTTATGTGTACTGGAGCTCTGACTTTACATGTGTCAGCCCAGGGAAATTTAATCCAAGAGTTAACCCTCCACTTTCTCCTAAACATATTAGTTTCTAATGGAGGCTTAGATGGAGCTGCAGTACTAAGCCCCATTGTAATAAGATCACCACATTCATTGTAAGCTGTCCGAGTACTGACTGGTTTTATAACTAGTGTGCTAGCCTGTTATCCTCACAACAGGGAAGGAAGGATTTAAAGCTGGAAGCCTTTCTTTTGAGTTGCTGCTTGTTCAAAGGCAAGAAAGGCTTAGACATATCTGAACGTGTTTTGTTTGTGGGGAAACAGCAAGCTGATCATTAGGCATTTTTTGTCAGTAATGTTCACTTGCTGGCTCTGCTCCCTGATGCTAAAAGATTTAGAAAAAGAGAGCATGCAGTCACACAAGTGGCCCACTTAGGATGCTGCTTGATCTAGAGCTGGTGGTGCGTTTGTTCACAGCATATGATTGTCTGTACCTGAGCTCCATCCTATCAGGTATAAAATGAAAGAAAATATTACTGATTGGTACAGAAGTTTAGAAACCATCTAGCCTTGGTAGAGTGAATTAATATTTGAGAATGAAATGCATTCCACAGGTGCCTAGGATCATTATCACTGGGCTAATTCCACACCTTGCCCGGGCATCTGTGTAGGTATGTTAATCTAAGGTGAATCAGGGGATCCATGCCATGGAGATGGAGTAGAGGGGGATGTGGAACAGCTGTGAAGTAACTCTGCAACCAAGACTAGCAGAGTTATTAAAGGAAGTGGGGAACTTCTGCAAATTAGCGTAAATGTCCCTTTATGGAACCTAATACTGTGTCTGCCATAGGAGATCAGGAACCAGCGTCCAAAAGTTTCCCTCATGAGTAGGTGGGGGAATCCTAGAGGTCTGTACTATCCCTCTACTTCTGATTGCCCTGTATGTATATCAGTGAGAGTATAATTGTCAGCCCTGCTGCAATAATAATGTTGGCTGAGAATTACACAGAGGCCAGCAAAGGCAAGCAGATCCTATGCCCCTTGTATGAAGTAAAAGCTTAGACTAGCTACCTAACTAGGTGAGAACACGTGATAGAATTTAATTTAAATGGAGCTGTGAGCAAGTGGAATGTCCATCCTGATCCAAATAAAGTCTCCACATGTTGCATAAAGTCAAATTTACCGGGGGCTTGGCTGTTTTCACAACTGAGAAAATACCAAGGTACTTATAGAACAGGAGTACTTGTAGCACCTTAGTACTCCTGTTCTTTTTGCAGATACAGACTAACACGGCTGCTACTCTGAAACAAGGTACTTGTATAGCTCTTGTCATGTCATATCTGGCTGCCTCACAATCATTAATTTGATTGTATCTTCACAACACCCGTTTGAGGTATGGAAAAGTATTATCTCCATTCTACAGATAGGGGACTAACAGCACAGACTGAATGATTTGCACAAGGTGTCAGGAGGTGGGGCTTTAGTGTCCATGCCTGGCAGTACCACCTAGTGGCGATACTCTGGGCTGTATCATGGAATCATAAAATATCAGGGTTGGAAGAGACCACAGGAGGTCATCTAGTCCAACCCCCTGCTCAAAGCAGGACCAACCCCAACTAAATCATCCCAGCCAGGGTTTTGTCAAGCCAGGCCTTAAAAACCTCTAAGGATGGAGATTCCACCACTTCCCGAGGTAACCCATTCCAGTGCTTCACCACCCTCCTAGTGAAATAGTTTTTCCTAATATCCCACCTAGACCTCCCCCACTGCAACTTGAGACCATTGCTCCTTGTTCTGTCATCTGCCATCACTGAGAACAGGCAAGCTCCATCTTCTTTGGAACCCTCCTTCAGGTAGTGGAAAGCTGCTGTCAAATCCCCCCTCACTCTTCTCTTCTGCAGACTAAATAATCCCAGTTCCCTCCACCTCGCCTCGTAAATCATGTGCCCCAGCCCCCTAATCATTTTTGTTGCCCTCTGCTGGAATCTCTCCAATTTGTCCACATCCTTTCTGTAGTGGGGGTCCCAAAATTGGACGCAATATTCCAGATGTGGCCGTACCAGTGCCGAATAGAAAATAATCACTTCCATCGATCTGCTGGCAAGGCTCCTACTAATGCAGCCCAATATGCCGTTAGCCTTCTTGGCAACAAGGGCACACTGTTAACTCATATCCAGCTTCTCGTCCACTGTAATCCCCAGGTCCTTTTCTGCAGAACTGCCGCTTAGCCAGTCGGTCCCCAGCCTGTACCAGTGCATGGGATTCTTCCATCCTAAGTGCAGAACTCTGCATTTATCCTTGTTGAACCTCATCAGATTTTGTTTGGCCCAATCCTCCAATTTGTCTAGGTCACTCCGGACCCTATCCCTACCCTTCAGCATATCTCCCTCTCCCCCCAGCTTAGTGTCATCCACGAACTTGCTGAGGGTGCAATCCATCCATCCCATCATCCAGTTAATTAATGAAGATGTTGAATAAAATTGACTCCTGGGGCACTTGATACCACTGCCAACTAGACATTGAGCCGTTGATCACTACCCGTTGAGCCTGATGATCTAGCCAGCTTTCTATCCACTTTATAATCCATTCTTCCAATCCATACTTCTTTAACTTGATGGCAAGAATACTGTGGGAGACCTTATCAAAAATGTTGCTAAAGACAAGGTATATCACGTCCACCTTTTACTGAGGTAGGTATTGACCCTGAGTCTCCTGATTTCCTCTCCAAGTCCCCATCTTCTAGACCATTTTTTTCAAGCTTTTTAGTTTGATGTCTGTTTATTTAAAGTTGAAACTTTTTGCAATCTTTTTACATTTAGTGTAAAATGAAGATAAGCCTGTATAATTTGTGGAGAGGTTTGACCTTGAAGGGCTAGGTTGTGTGGGGAGAAGGTCACCTGTGTGGACATAGCTAGATTGCACATTTTCAAGTACTACATGTGACCTCACAAACTTTGAAAGTTTTAGATCCCCACAGTTACTCTTGAAAAATAATTTTTCTTTGCTTTAGATTGTAATAACATTTTCAATGCCCCACAACCCGCCTGATTGCCTTCTGTGACAACCCAGAAAACTAGCTGAGAAACACTGTGTTAGACCATCCTAACTATACAGAATAAACCTTAGCCTAAGCTTTCTCCCAAGATCTGGTTGCCCTTAATCAGAGCAGGTCAAGAATTTTTGTTGTTGTTCTGTGGAAAATTACATTTTTGGCTTCGTCAACATTCCCACATGAATTTTCAATTTTGTGTCAAAAAATCAAAACTGATTTTTGGGGGTTGCTGAACAGTAAAAAACATTTAATTTTCTTTCTTTTGGTTTTCTAGTGAAAAACTGAAATTTTTCAGAGAAAGCAAACATTTTCAATTAATTAAAAACAAAATTTTCCATCAAAAAAGGTATCGGAAAATTTTCACCCAGCTCTATTCTACCTTTTCCTTCAGCACCTCCCAGGAAATGCCCCTTGTTCCTCCTAACCAGAAAGTCATATTCCCTTCTCTCACATACTGATGGATTAACAAGGGAAACCCATCACAATATTTGCCCATCAGATTTCTTCTAACTCCGACTCACAGAGTAAGCCAACAGAACAGATCTGCCTCACTTTGTGGCATCATAGCGCTCATCATGGGAGCCCACTGGTGTGTAGTTATTACTAACATATAATTGATGGCAAAGTTCTGCCTTGCAAAATGAGCATGCTACATCTTCTTCCATAATGGGCTTGATGGGCTTGAAAAGCCTTTTTATCTTCCTCTGATGTAACAAATGCCTGTGCGCTCTGTATATATGGTCTAATATTGCAGGGTATTTGTTCCGTAGTGATTGAGGACTGTACTGCATCAATTATGTATTTGTTGTAAAAGGACGACATGGGGAACATTAGCATAAGATAACAAAAGTATGTTGTCAATATCCCCCTGAAGACTGTTATGTATTGATTTGATTAGCACTTAAAGATCCAATGATAGAAGACTGTCAGAGTTTTTTCTTCTCAGTGTGTGTGTGTGTGTGTGTGTGTGTGAGCGAGAGAGAGAGAGAGAGAGAGTCTGTCTCCTTTTACATGCAAAAGATTTTTGGTTAATGTTGCAAAAGATTAGAGCCTAGAAAAGAATTAAAAGAGGAAGGGCAAGCTTTGGCTCTCTGCCACCTAGAAATAAAATCTACTTAATTCACCCTGAATATCCTTGTTATAGTGTTAAATATAGACTAAATAGTTTAATATGGATTTACGTAATGAGCTCACAAATTGATTTTGCAGTGCAAGCTCAGTGTAGAGTTTAGGAACGGGCAAATCTCTTAATAAGATCAAAACAGCGCTCTTGCATTCTGACATTTCAGAATATGCTCTTGTTCGTGAAGATGATGTTTTCTTTGTTTAGTTTCTGATGTGGACTGTGACCCATCACCATCCTGTCTGTCTGTTTATTTACTTATTTACATCTGCAGGATCAAACAGTGACCAGGAAAAGCCTCGTGCAACCTCCTAAGGGAGGAAACAGGCACATTTCTTGTAGGAATGCAAATATCTTCTCTCTCTGAGTGACAGATAAAACAGGCTTCCTCTATTTACACTTTTTCTTCTCCATCCTTCCCTCCCACTTCCCCCTCCCCGCCACTCAAGAATAATCTCATGCACCTTATTTAAACATTAATTATTTAGCTTGGGTGATCCACCGATAATTTGCAGAATGAAATTCCTTGGAAGTTTTGGAAATGAATCCCTGAAAAGGTGCCTCTTTCATCCAGCCCTCTCCTCTGTCTGGCTCAGTGGCCTCAGTTAGATGTAATTGTAATTGGTGTCTGGGCTGCGATGACAGTGTCAGCCTATCATTTCAGGGTTTAGAGCTGTACATCCGATAGCCAGATTTGTAATTATAATGTGCTTTATTCCTATTTATATTCAGCAACATTCTCGCCTTTCGATTCCTTCCCCTGGAGTGAGGAGTGGAGGCTTTGCAGCAGTAAAATCCACTCTTTGCACAGAATACACTCTAATTCTGCAAGGTATAGAAGGCCAAGGTGACCAGCTATCAAAGGTTAGAATTTATAGTTCACGGGTTCTCAATCTAAACGCTGCCTTTGTCAAAATTAAACATGCTGAACCCTTCAATTATATTAATTGGAATTTTAGTGGAAGGTTCAGACAGGGGTTATCAGTCATGCGAGCTAAAACTGTGTCCTGGCCACATACTCTATGGAATATTTGTGTTCTGATCTTTTTTTTTAAAAGATGCATCAGTTATCACAGTTTTAGCCTGAGGACCTGCTTCTTATTGCAGTTGCACTGATGTAAATCCATTAAAATTGCCAAATTTACACCATTGTACCTGAGATCAGAATCTGTCACCAAGTTTACTATGACCATTCATGTAATCATAAAAGTTAATTCTTAAAAGGACTTGCTAGGACTTGATTATGCAGAGAGACTCCCACTGACTCTGTTCACTACATGTAAACTGTGGCTGTAAAACTGGGCATCCATTAGTCAGTCCCCAGTCCTGGCAGGATTGTTTCCCTCGGTGTGTTTCTTTTTAGGTCTTCATCCAGTCTAATCCACTTTTGTTTCACATATTCTTTTGGGAGACTTTTTCACAAGCTAGTAGATCTCACAACTAGGGGATTTTCCTTCAAGCTGTTTAATATTTTTCTTTTCTTAATTTAATCCCATTGTTCTTATGCCTGTCAAGGAATTTCTCTCCTACCTTGGTGTCTACTTCCTGCAAATACTGACACAGCTTATCATCTCTTTCTCATATTTGCAGCTACCACTGTTCTGAAGAGTATTTAGTTGAGAAATTAGTCCAGAATCCTCAGCTACTCTGTGTGTGTGCACTCGTGTGTGAGTATGAGAGAAATAAAAACATTCCTTCTAGTTGCCTGTAATCTTTCTTCTCCTCATGGGCCCATGATACCTGTACGTAATTTTAAAAATCTTTTGAAACGTAAATTCAGAGTAAAACTTATGTGCAGCTGCCATTGAGAGAAGGAAAATGAATTTGTTCAGTCAAGTACTCATAAGTAGCTGCATAAAAGAGGACAGGGTTTCATTTAGTGAATTGAAATGTGGAGGTTTCCTGGTAAATCTGAAAAGGAACTCTCTTAGGTTAAAATGATGATTAAACTTTTTGGCCCACATTCTTCCTAAGTTTCAGACACCGGCACAAGGCAGGCCTAAAGCTGATGTAGCCATCTCTGAGAGGATGAACTCCAGTGGTATAGAGCTGGCATTAGAGCTCCCACACCACTGTGCTCCCCATTAATGGCCTCTGGAGATGGCTATCCCTTTCCTATCTCCTGGTGATCTTTGGCTGCTGTAAGGGCTCGTAGAGCCATTTGTAAGTGTAATGTAGAGTAGCCTGTATTTTCCACTTGTTGGTTTTGCTAAAAAAAGTGGTAACGTATGCCTGGAGACTGATCCAGTTCACAGTCCACTCTGCATTGGGACTGTGCAGAGGAGACTTAAACTGCATTTGTGCACACATTCTTCCTGAGATACATTGTGCCATTGTGGCTGCAGCTGAGGAAGCCTTTGTTCTGATGTCTCTGCTTTGAGGAGACCTTCATTGCTTCCTGGGCGGTTCTGCAAGTCCCCTGAGAGATATCTGAGTTATTCCCCTTCCTTCCCACCACCCTCGAAAGAGAGAGGGCCATGATATCCCTTTCAGTGTGGTAAGAGGGCTGGATACAGCTCCATCAGCAGGCTGTCAGCAACATTCTTAGACTTAAATTCGTCTCACATATACTGATGTAACTCTGGAATAGCTACATTGATTTAAAGGGAATTTCTCCTGATTTACACTGGTTTAACTGAGAGCAGAATTGGGCTTCCACGCATCTACCAGAAGGTTTTGATAGACGTGCAACAAAAAATTACTCTGAAGGTCATTTCCTCCCTGGCTTAGAGCCAGACACTAAATAAGGTCCCCACTGGATCAACTCTTAAGAATTTTGGATTTGATTCTTCTCACATTTATACCAGTGTTGGCTTCAGTGTGATTACTCCTGATCATTGGTGTTACAATGCTATAAATGAAAAGGTAATAAGGCCCTTTATTCTTACATGTCAGCGTAACTTCATCAGTGTAAATAATGTGCCCTATGTAGAAAACAATATTTTTGGCTCTCACCGTTTTTGAAAATCCTTCTGGTCTGTTTATTTCCTAGACCTAGATTTCTGTTATGGGTAATACAGGATTTCAAGCACAGCTAGCAACCTATTCTCTGTTTCAGCAAAGGAGCTTTGAGTCAAAGCATATAGTACACCTCTACCCCGATATAACGCGACCCGACATAACACAAATTCGGATTAATAACGTGGTAAAGCAGCGCTCCGGGGGGGGGCGAGGCTGTGCACTCCGGTGGATCAAAGCAAGTTCGATATAATGTGGTTTCACCTATAATGCGGTAAGATTTTTTGGCTCCCGAGGACAGCGTTATATCGGGGTAGAGGTGTATTTGAAGGGCACTACAGTAGAATCTCAGAGTTATGAACACCTCAAGAATGGAGGTTGTTCATAACTCTGAACAAAATGTTATGGTTCTTGCTAAAGTTTGCAGCTGAACATTGACTTAACACAGCTTTGAAACTTTACTATGCAGAAGGAAAATGCTGCTTTTAACCACGTTAATTTAAATGAAACAAGCACAGCAACAGTTTCCTTATCTTGTGAAATCTTTTTTTTTTTAATCTTTCCCTTTATATTTTTAGTAGTTTACATTTCAGACAGTACTGTACAGCATTTGCTTTTTTTGGTCTCTGATGCTGCCTGATTGCGTACTTCCGGTTCCAAATGAGATGTATAGTTGACCTGTCGGTTTGTAACTCTGGTGTTCATAACTCTGAGGTTCTACTGTACTATTCTATTGTAGAAGAAAACATACTAAAGCTTGTAAAGGCTTTTCTTTGTATTGCATAGCATTTGTTGTTTCTTTTAGAACCAGGAATAAGAAAATCTAGATCTTTTAATTAGCAGTCTTTTAGTCTGTTCTATCACTGTATGGTAGATTATTGGGTCAGTCACTCATGTGAAAGATTCCCTAAAGAGAAACAACTGGCAGGATTTTCCTTACCAAACCTTTATAGCCATCCTTCAGGCTGCAATAACTGTTCCCAATTGTTGTCAATGAAGCCTTTGTGCCAGCAGTTTAAGTTTGGTAAGTACAATTTTATGGTTCCAACTGTTTTAATACTGTTGGAATGAGAACCTTGAAATATTTGTCACAATTGCTAACCTGTGCAAAAAAAACAAAAATTAAATAAACCAGAACCAGATAACCCGATCATGATGGACCAGATCCTGCCTTCCTTATTCTCAATGAGTAGCACTTTACTATGTGAGAAGTGCTGTTGTAATGAAGGAGGCTACTCATGGAGCAGTGCTATTCAGTATACGTTAGATGAGCAGAATCTGACGCTATGTAATGAATAATGAGACTCTGATATTTTGGTAACTTTGTTCACTTTGAGCGCCTGATCCAATTCCCACTGAAGTCAGTAGGATTCTTTTCTCTGACTTCAGTGGCAGCTGGCATGGGCCATTTACCCAAGAGTGTTGATGTCTGTGCCATACCTACACTTTTACATGCAGTTTGGTCAAGCTGAAGAAGAGGTGTGGATGAGAAAGGGGAATTCGAAGATGGCTAGTAAAGGGAGGAGGAACACTGCACTTTTTCTTGTTCACCATTTCTTTTCTCACCTAGTTTTATCTCAGTGTTGGTCTATGTGTCTCTTAGAGTTCTCTATGCCCTGAACTCACCGTCCATGCGTAATCAGTCTTGCAATAAGAAATGGGTCAGATTCTGATGTGAGGTCCTCACATGTGAACTCCCTTGAAATCAAAGTTGCTCTGGATTTACATTGGTGCAAATGAGATCAGAATCTTTTTCACTACCCCTTGTCAGTATTTTTACTACCCTTTATGATGCACCTACCTTGGTGAAATGTATCTCTGTATGTAAATGTCAGTTAGTGATATAAAACAAAAATAACCCATTATCCATGATTTTTATTATATTTATTTTGCACCGTGTTCAAAGCATGCTTAACAATGCCCTGTTTTAAACCACACTGTTTCATAGAAATGTAAAGCTGCATGTGATATGACATTGTTTGTTATGTAACTATGCATACGTCTTTACAAACCTCTAAAAATAAACCATAAAACATTTTATTCGCTGGCTTCCAATTACTTGAAATCCCATTAAAAAATTTTCTATAGAGTGCAGGAAGCAGCCTTATATTGGTAATGAATCAGTGAGCAAAGTATAGTAGTACTGTGAATGCTTTCTGTGCAGGAAGGTTCAGTTTAACTAGTACATTTCCGCCATGTCATCTGCAATCACTTATAATTAGCATGGGATGGAGATTATACTCAGAGATTTTTTTCCCCAAAAAAGCTTAACCACCATTCTATAGGTTTTTCATTCAGTCTTTTACCAAATAAAGGGCCTATACGTTACATTTAGCCACTGGCCTGCATCAGGAGCTAAGCAGAGCTGCGGAATCCTTTCCTTAGTGGATTGATTCAGAGGGGAAGTATGCAAATTGCATCATGTTTTAGATGGAGAAGTCCACCCTCTCTGGGGTGGGACTGCTGGCCAACTCTGCATAGGACTGTGGAGAGTGGGCAGAGCAGGGGAGGTTCTCCCTACTTCCCCTGGGGCAATGCACAGCCTGCTATGTGCACAGAGGGAATTATCCTTGAACTCCCCTGAGTTCGGGAATTGCAACTGAGAGTAGCACTTGTGCAGGACGTGATGGGAAGGAATACTGCTTGCATACTACCTCTCCCCCACACCATATGCACCCAAGTAAGAGCCAGGCAGCCCTCATATTATTGCCCTAAGCAGTTTGTAGCATCTTCTATTCAATGTTCTAAAGCATCTCATCCCCTGGGCAGTTCACAAGCTCCTCTCAAAAGAACTTGTTGGGGGGGAGGGATAGTCACTGCAAAATACTTGTAATGTAAATAGATCCACTTATTCTTTGATACTTGTGATTTTAATTCTAATACATGAGTCTATGTGAACACTGTTGTATTAAATTAAGCAAATATATTTGTTTCAGTACTCTGGGCACAATACTGCATTCCTTACATAGGCCATTTATAAATACACGTACTGTTGAAGACCATGGGAGTTTTGTCTGAACAAGGACAGCATAATCTGGAATTACAAACTCTGGGTGACATTCATGTTAGGTGCCATTAAGCCGTGTAAAACCTCTTTATGAACGTTTAAGTGAGCACTCTGCTCTGGGGATTCAGAGGTAGCAAAAGCATCACATCATTGTAGTGACGATCGACTAACAAATGGTCATGGAGAATTTAAGAGCTGCCAGCCTCATTGCCCTTGTTTTGTCACGATGATGGACTTTGAACCCAGTTTTCCAAGTGTGATCATTAATAGAGTATATCGCCTGGCTCCCCATATTGGGCTAGAATCACTAATATACCTAATATTTTGTGTGCCAACTTGCCCCAACATTAATCCTTTCATTCTGATTTACCACTTAGCAGCTCGGAGATGAATGCCATACGGTGTTCTCTCTCTTTTCACCACTCCTTGCCCTCCACAAGCCAGCTCTCCTTGACCAGTTTCTGCAAATCTTCTCACTCTAAACAGCATGTTGTTCCACCTTTCCATCCAGCCAACATGGCTGCAGCTTCTCCTGTAGGCCAGCCAGAAGAGCTGCAGCTGCTAAACATGTGCTCACTGGTCAGTCGCCTCTCATGGTCCCTCTGTTTTCTCGACTCCCACCTGCCGTCCGGGCTGCCTTTCCCATATAACGTCTACATAATTTCCCCGCACTCTAGGCCCAGGACTCTTGAGCCTGTTGGTTTAATATTCCCTGTTCCTCTATCCAATATTATTAAAATATATTTAGTATTCAGAGCTTTAGATCCTGACCTTCTATAATTATTGACACCTATTTAATTTCTCCTTTCATCCATAGCCAACTCTGGTACAGCTGCTATGGCACATGTATATACATCATTGTTGCCAGCACAAGCTGATTGGCATTCATGCTTGAGTGTCTTTTTATTTTCTCCTTGGCTGCTGGGAGCAGCCTGAGTAGCTCAGAAACTAAAGAGCTTCATCTATTAGGCGTGACAGATTTGTATTCAGCGGTAAATGCCTGACCTTGCTCAAACTCCCTCATCCGTTCCCATCATCCCCTCCCCAGATGAAAGATTCTGCTTAACTCCTGCTTCCTGTCTGTTGCCTTGGAAACATGGACTAAGCAATTCAGCCTAAGAGAATAACTAATAAGAGCATATCCCATTTTAAAAATAAAAATACATTTAAAAAAATTGGTGCTCACTGCAACCTAAATGTGAGGAGTTTCAAAGGGAGAATTTTAAAGACAATCAAACAACTATGAAGAATGTTAATATCCCACAGTGAAATGGGTCAATAAGTAAATTGTCATGCTAAAACCTTCAGCTACAGGACAATGCACTTAGGCTTGTAGTTTCCATATGGGTTACGTAACAGGAATAGAATACTTTGGCAATAAAATGACTTATACAAACAGAGCTATTGTGTGAGGAGATGAGGAGAATGTATGCATGTAAGTCTGTACATTATGAGGGAGGCTTAATCTCTGAGAGATGTATTACTGATGTCTATCATCTGCAGTCATTTCCCTTCTCCCTCCTCCTCCTACTCTTTGTAATTCCTTGATTAACCTATTTCTTTAACCCCTCACCCTTGCAGGTTAAAGTCTAGCTTTTTCACCAAAAACAGCCCTGATGTTAGCAGGAAGTTTTAGCCCTTACCCCTGGGTTGATTTTAGCCTTGAAACATTATTAATCCCCGAATAGCAGCTATTCTGGTTTCCCAAAGGGCTCATTTACAATGGAAGGACTGTACTGATTCAAAAGTCTCAAGAAAGGCTTTTTTCCCCACTGTTTCCTAGAATTAGCAGAATGTGTGTCTGGCTTGCAAAAATATTATACTGAACACATCTACGAATTTCAATAGATGTGTACTAACTCATCATGCTACATCCCACAAATCATACAATGTTGATTCCACTATTTTCAACCAACAGCACTGGGCTAACTCCTTCAGTTCAGAAGAACCCCATAGAACAGAAGGACTTTTTATATCATAGTCACGTGCTAGTGTTGCTGCTTGCTCTATAGACAAATGTTATCTAACAGCAATTGCATTTAGCATCTAGGTCAGGAAATCCTGTGTTAGCGAATACCTATATGTTAGGCATACCACGTTATAGGTATTATGTGCATGGTATTAATACTATCTATATTATATATATGGGTGTTGGGAAGTTACGTTAACTAAATGTATTATGCTTTACCCACAATTCTGTTCACCCATGCCAGGCATCCTACAAAACTCTGCAAACCTGATGTCAGCTTCGGCATTAGAAAACAGGAAGCATCTCAAAGCAAAGATGCATGGATACTTTGTAACATGTGCGGCTAGGGAGTTCATTCATGGCTTACCAACACTTGGAATGAAGTATTCAAAATGAGATGTAGGAAAGTATAGGGTAGTATCATGGACAAAGCTGGTACAAACTAGTGAGTTAACCTTAAACTTTAAGTGACGTGTAAAGAGATATGTAACTTGTAAAATCATACTATAAACACTACTAGCTGAAATTCGAATCTTTGAAGCACAATATGCTAGAATTTGCTTCCCACAACTTCTATTGATTCAGACAATGGACTAAAACATTCTTGATGTTGACTGAGGTGTTATGACGTTTTAAGGCCATTTATAAATTCCCCACTTCTGATAAGCAATTCCTGTTGCTCACGCAGCTCCCCACTCGTTAATTGAGTACCAGTGTCTTATCTGGATCATCTTTAAAGGTTTTCCAGTAAAGCAAAGAATTGGTGGGCCTTGATTATCTCCTTTTAAGCAAACAGCTGTCTTGGCTGATATAACTGACAGCAGAGACACTTCACAATGAGCTTTGAAAATGGTTTCTAAAGCAACCCAACCCAGTAGCTATAGTGTTTGTAGGGCTGTAATGGTGGTTAGAATTCTTGTGTTTCTCATGCATGTTTGAAGTGACTGTTACATCATCTAGCAGTGTGCGGGTGGTTTTCTGGGACACGTTTTGCTTCATCAAACTGATTATCACTATCTGCCATCTGCCACTGGGGAGAGCTGGAGAATCATGAAAATTGATTACATTTTGGTTTTTTTTTTTATTGTGTGTTGGGTCTATGCCACTGGTGTGTGTGTGTGAGAGAGAGAGAGAGAGAGAGTGCCAAGACTCATCAAGCCCTCGGATCGCTACCCCTTCCTGCTTCTCATGTGGGCACCAATGATACTGCTAAAAATGATGTTGAGCAGATCACTGCAGACTACATGGCTCTGGGAAGAAGGATAAAGGAGTTTGAGGCACAAGTGGTGTTCTCGTCCATCCTCCCTGTGCAGGGAAAAAGCCTGGGTAGAGACCATCAAATTGTGGAAGTCAATGAATGGCTACGTAGGTGGTGTTGGAGAGAAGGCTTTGGATTCTTTGACCATGGGATGGTATTCCAAGAAGGAGGAGTGCTAGGCAGAGACAGGCTCCACCTAACGAAGAGAGGGAAGAGCATCTTCACAAGCAGGCTGGCTAACCTAGTGAGGAGGGCTTTAAACTAGGTTCACCAGGGGAAGGAGACCAAAGCCCTGAGGTAAGTGGAGAAATGGGATACCGGGAGGAAGCATGAACAGAAGAGTGCAAGAGGGAAGGCCTCCTGTCTCAGACTGAGAAAGCCCTGAACAATCAGCGAGTTATCTTAAGTGCCTATACACAAATGCAAGAAGCCTGGGAAACAAGCAGGGAGAACTGGAAGTCCTGGCACAGTCAAGGAACTATGTTGTCTTTGGAATAACAGAGACTTGGTGGGATAACTCACATGACTGGAGTACTGTCATGGATGGATATAAACTGTTCAGGAAGGACAGGCAGGGCAGAAAAGGTGGGGGAGTTGCATTGTATGTAAGAGAGGAGTATGACTGCTCAGAACTCCGGTATGAAACTGCAGAAAAAACCTGAGAGTCTCTGGATTAAGTTTAGAAGTGTGAGCAACAAAGGTGATGTTGTGGTGGGAGTCTGCTGTAGATCACCAGACTAGGGGGATGAGGTGGACGAGGCTTTCTTCCGGCAACTAGCAGAAGTTACTAGATCGCAGGCCCTGGTTCTCCTGGGAGACTTTAATCACCCTGATATCTGCTGGGAGAGCAATACAGCAGTGCACAGACAATCCAGGAAGTTTTTGGAAAGTGTAGGGGACAATTTCCTGGTGCAAGTGCTGGAGGAACCAACTAGCGGCAGAGCTCTTCTAGACCTGCTGCTCACAAACTGTAGTAGGGGAAGCAAAAGTGGATGGGAACCTGGGAGGCAGTGACCCTGAGATGGTTGAGTTCAGGATCCTGACACAAGGAAGAAAGGAAAGCAGCAGAATACGGACCCTGGTCTTCAGAAAAGCAGACTTTGACTACCTCAGGGACCTGATGGGCAGGATCCCCTGGGAGAATAACATGAGGGGGAAAGGAGTCCAGGAGAGCTGGCTGTATTTTAAAGAATCCTTATTGGGGCTGCAGGAAAAAAAACATCCCGATGTATAGAAAGAACAGTAAATGTGGCAGACCATCTTGGCTTAACAGTGATATCCTTGCTGACCTTAAACGCAAAAAAGAAGCTTACAAGAAGTGGAAGATTGGACAAATGACCAGGGAGGAGTATAAAAATATTGCTCAGGCATGCAAGAGTGAAATCAGGAAGAACAAATCACACTTGGAGTTGCAGCTAGCAAGAGATGTTAAGAGTAACAAGAAGGGTTTCTTCAGGTATGTTAGCAACAAGAAGAAAGTCAAGGAAAATGTGGGCCCCTTACAGAATGAGGGAGGCAACCTAGTAACAGAGGATGTGGAAAAAGCTAATGTACTCAATGATTTTTTTGCCTCTGTCTTCACGAACAAGGTCAGCTCCCAGACTGCTGCTCTGGGTAGCACAGTATGGGGAGAAGGTGACCAGCCCTCTGTGGAGAAAGAAGTGGTTTGGGACTATTTAGAAAAACTGGACGAACAACAAGTCCATGGGGCTGGATACGCTGCATCCGAGGGTGCTAAAGGAGTTGGCGGATGTGATTGCAGAGCCATTGGCCATTATCTTTGAAAACTCATGGCGATCGGGGGAGGTCCTGGATGACTGGAAGAAGGCTAATGTAGTGCCCATCTTTAAAAAAGGGAAGAAGGAGGATCTGGGGAACTACAGGCCAGTCAACCTCACCTCAGTCCCTGGAAAAATCATGGAGCAGGTCCTCAAAGAATCAATTCTGAAGCACTTAGAGGAGAGGAAAGTGATCGGGAACAGTCAGCATGGATTCACCAAGGGCAAGTCATGCCTGACTAACCTAATTGCCTTCTATAAGGAGATAACTGACTCTGTGGATGAGGGGAAAGCAGTGGATGTGTTATTCCTTGACTTTAGCAAAGCTTTTGATACGGTCTCCCACAGTATTCTTGCCACCAAGTTAAAGAAGTATGGGCTGGATGAATGGACTATAAGGTGGATTGTCTAGCTGGCTAGATCCCTTGCTGGGATGATTTAGTTGGGAATTGGTCCTGCTTTGAGCAGGGGGTTGGACTAGATGACCTTCTGAGGTCCCTTCCAACCCTGATATTCTGTGATTCTATGATTCTATGAGAGAGAGCGCAATTTGGCACTTTAGGCTTAAGCCAGTAAAAGGTGCCATATTTAAGTCCTTTACATTGGACATAGCAATAAAGTGTGGTAAATGGCAGCCAAATGCTGCAGTGATTGTTTTGGACTGGGGGTGGTGGTGGTAATTACTTATGCTATGATCAGAATATATGAAGATGTTTATTCTGTATTATTGTGCTTGTCCATGATACCATTACCAAATAACTATGCTAAAACTTTACTAGTGACTGTGCAGTGCAATACTATATTTATCTAGCTTCTGTCACTCAAACCTTATTCCTAAAATATTTTACAGAATTAAATAATGTAGTTTCAAAAGTTTAATTACAATATTAGAAAGAGAGAAGGGGTGAGAATAAAGGGGCTTAGATAAGGGACAAAATGTGGTTGTAAATTAATTGCATCTTAATTTATATTCATGCTTAAAGAAATACCAAGGTGACAGCCACCTTACAAATTCTTATGATAGGTAAATGAGTAAATAAGAGTAGGAGAGAGAGAGAGAGTGCATTTCAAGGAGGATAAGAGAAAAATGAAAATTGCAAGGCTGCAAAGGAGAAAGCTCTTGTATTAGCCATGGTGTGACTGGGTAAAGGGAAAGCAGAATAGCCATGCTAGATAAGATGGAAGGAATTCCTAGTGGATAGAGCAACAAACTGAGACTTGGGAGACTAGGGCTGAATTCCTGGTTAAAGCACAACTTCCTATGTGTCTTTGAGCCAGTCACTTAACTTACCTGGAGCCTGAGTTCCTTGTCTATAAAAATAGGGATAATACTTCGCTATCCTCAGATGCACTCAGCTAAAGGAGGAGTCAATGTGCCAGTTTAAAACAAAGAATTTATTTGATGCATTCTTCCATTATGAAAAACAGTTCCTTGGAGGAGGATGAGAGAAAACAGAAGAGAAAATGTTGCACACATTTTAACCACTAACTTAGCAGCTGCCTAAAGTGTTAGTGAAGGTTAAAAACAGAAAAGTGGGAAAGGTACCTGAGCTACCTGAGTGTTTTCAAAAGAGCAAGCCTCTGTTTTATTGACTTAAAATGTATTTTTATCTAGTCTGCTAGAAATGGCATAAGATCAAAGAAGTGCCTGGTGTCACTACATGAAGGCTTCATAAATTCCAGTTTAGACCTGGCAGTCATTAGATGACCTTTAGGCTAATTCAGACACAACATCCTTAGTTTTGAATTGAATTGATGTAAACAAAGCAATACATTCTTTTGACTATCTAACCATGCTAGGCTTTATTTCTGGTTGTTTCACTCTTTTCTGTATGGATTCAACTTTGTTTTGGAGGGGAAATAGAAATGAAAAGGGAAAGATTTGATGCCTCGCTAAAAGAAATAAATAATTAGAGCTGAGCAAAATTTCAACATTTGTTTTCAGCCCACATTGGAAGTTGAAATTTCAATTTTTTTGCATATATTCCTAAAAAAATTGATTCCAGAAATGTTGAAATGCATTATTTCAATCAAAACAAAATATTTAAACATTCCTGAAATCAAATGTTTCATTCTGGTTAGTTGAAATGTCCCAGAAATGCTTATTTTGTGTCAGTTCAACATTAAACTGCAGTTTTCCATTGTGTCACAATGCCTCATGGGAAAAGTAGTTAGAGAGCCTTATGCTCCCAATAGGACTGGATAACTTGCACTCAAGAGTCTTAGAAGAGTTGGCTGAGGAGATCTCTGACCCCCTGATGTTAATTTTTAATAAATATTGGAATACTAGGTAAATCCCTGAAGATTGGAAGAGTGCTAATGTTGTGCCGATATTCAAAAATGATAAGCAGAGTGATCCCAGTTACTATTGGCCGGTTAACCTGACATTAGTCCTCAGCAAAATAAAGAAAAAGCTGATATGGGACATACTTGATAAAGAATAGGGATATAGTTAATTCCATACTATATGGTTTATGAAAAATAAGTCTTGTCAACCAAACCTGAGATCATTCTTTGATGCGATTACAAGTTTGGTAATATACTTAAAGTTTTATAAGGCATTTGACTTATTATCATGCAATGTTCTGCTTAAAAAATCAGTGCTATCAATATCAATATAGCACTTGTTAATTGGATTAGAATTGGCTAAATGACAGTGCTCAAAAAGTAGTTGTCATTGTAGGATCATCATTGAATGAGGATATTTCTAGTGGGGTTCCATGGGGATTAGTACTAACCCTGACACTACTGAGGGCAGGGCAGTCATACACAGCTATCGGGATCATGAGGTAAGCAGGGCCCATTCTAACAAAATGGGTTTTAATACAACCGAAGACAAAATGATACCTCTAGGAGTAAGGAATGCAAGCCATATGTACAGAAAGGGAGACTGTATGCTGAAAAGCAGTGACTTTGAAAAGGATTTAGGGGTCATAGTGGACAAGCAACTTAACATGATCTCCCAATTTGACAGTGGGGTCAAAAAAGCCATGCAATCCTTGGATGTATAAACAAGGGAGTAGTGAGTAGAAATAGAATTTTACCTCTGCATGTGGTACTGGTGAGACAGATGCTGGAATACAGCATCTGATGTACACATTTTTAAAAGGATATTAAAAAGTTGGAGAGGACACCGAAAATATCCACAAAAATGATTTGAGGGCTGAAAAAATGTCTTGCAATAAGAAACTTAAGGAGCTCAATTTGTTTAGTTTATCAAAAAGAAGATTGAGAGATGATTTGATTACAGCATATCAGTACTTTAATGGAGAGAAAAAAACAGGTACTAAAGCACTCTTGAATCTAGGGGAGAAAGGCATTACCTGTTTCCAGGTCATTGATCACTTGGAAGAAAATGATCCTGATTGCATATAGACCACTGTCTTAACAGATAAAGCACAAAATGGGGTGCTGCAGACCATCCAATCACATTAGGGAACAGGATGACCTGCTCCTTACACATCTATCTATAATGTGGGGGGGGGGGGGAAATCTGTGTGATCCTGGGGGACTCCAGTCTGAGTAACATAGGGTTACCATATTTTGAGTGTCCAAAAAGAGGACACTCCACGGGCCCCGGCCCCGCCCCAGCCCCGCCCAAGCCCCCGCCCAACTCCGCCCCCTCTCCTGCTTCCCGCGAACATTTGATTCGCGGGAAGCCTGAAGCAGGTAAGCTGAGGGGGGGGAAGGTGTTGTACTTAAAGTACTGCACAGGATCTTTTTACCCTTCCTGGTTCCGTTTCTTAAACATTTTCTTCAAAATTGTGAAATTACCACAATATTACTTACAAAAAAACCCCAAACCAAAACAAACAAACATAAACCACACTACACTGCCCAAACTCCTATATCCTTCAGAGTTTGGTTTAACAGAACAAGATCTGCATCTTATGTTTTTAACCCACTCTGGGCCAGAGTGAGAGATGCTAATCTTCCCTCTGTATTACTCGGTCTGCTACCACCGAGGTTTCATACACCAATTATACAAATCCTTCCCCGGATCAGAGTGAGAAACACTAAGTTCTCTTTAGTCTTGCTACGGCTGAGGGTGTATGTACCTTTATAACACAATTTAAACCTAAACTCCTATATCCTTCAGAGTTTGGTTAATTAACTGAAAGTTTACACTCTTTTTCCTATAGTGCCAGGCTTGCTAAAGCTGGCGGTGTGCACACCAGTTTTATAATAACTGTGGATTCTATGCTTGCTCCCCATTTCGCATTCTCCACCAAAATGTTGTACTTAAAGTACTGCACAGGATCTTTTCAGGGGGAATAAGGCAAAACGCCACATTTATTAGTAGTACGTGTATTTATTAACACTGTATTATATGCATATAATATATTACACTTACACTTACACACACACACACACACAAACACACTCCATCTTGTTGTTACCAATTAGTTGCTCCCCTTAACTTTACTGGCCAGGTGAGTTAGATGGGGGAGGGGGTGGAGCCGGGCTTCTGCCGATTCGGATTGATGCTCCCATGTTGACAAGACGAGACCCGGGGTCCTGTGCAAGACATCTTACTTTTATAGCAGCTTTCCTTTTATGCAAATTTATACCAGATTTAAACTCTGTGTCTGTGTTCATTGGTCCTTTGTGCTGCTTTTTTTTGAGTGTTGTCCCAATACTGCAAAGAGGGTGTTTCCAAAAGAAGGTGCTTGCTTCTAACCCCCGAGGGTGCTTGTCTTTAATGAGCCCACTTGACACGTTTTATTGTTCTTGGGTCTGGCTCCCAGCCCTTCTCCAACAGTTGAGGCTGTCTGGAGGTGCTGCCTTTCATGTCTTGTTCATCCACACCTCATTCATTCAACAGGGCAATTGATTAAGAGTGGGGGGGGGAGAGCTCTTGTTCTACTGCTAGCAAAAAGAAATTTTTTTTCTATCTTATTCTATCCTTAGGGGCTATAATATTATACCAAGGGCAATGCAAAGTTTCTAAATGAGGCTTTGATACAAAGTCCCATGAAAACAGAGGTCACACGTGGGTAGACCCACCACAAGGTTATATGAAGAGGCACAATGTAAAGTTATATGAAAATTATCAGAGATTTATCTACAAAGGAGGCACGGCCCAGTCTACCACCCCCCAACCGAGCGGCTCCCTCCGGCGGCCCCCGGCCCGGCCCCCGGCCCAGTACCGCCGGCCCCCGGCCCCGGCCCAGCACCCCGGACCCTGGCCCAGCACCGCTGGCCCCCGGCCCGGCCCCGGCCCAGCACCGCCGGCCCTGCATGTCCCTATTTTCCCGGACATGTTCGGCTTTTTGGGATTTCCCCCCGGACGGGGATTTGAGGCCCAAAAAGCCGGACATGTCCGGGAAAATCCGGACGTATGGTAACCCTAGAGTAACATATGTTGGAAGTCTCATGCTGCTAGTACTAAAACATCCTTGGAATGTCTAAATATTATAGATGACAATTTCCTAACTCAAGAAGGGTTGCATCCAACATAGGGGAATTCTATATTAGTGCTCATCTTGACAGACAAGGAACAATTGATCACAGTACTAAAAAATACTGGTAAACTAGGCACAAGTGATCATGACTTGATTACATTTATAATGTGCAAATAGAATAAAGTCAAGATGTATCTATCTATCTATCTTTCTATCTATGGTGCTTTAAAAGGGCCAATTTCACAAAGCTGAAAACAGTTGTGAGCCAGATCAGCTGGGAGGAAAATGTATAAACAGGGGAATCTTGATTAGGAGTAGGGAGGTTATTTTAACTCTGTATTTGGAACTGGTGCAACTGCTGCTGGAATAGTATGTCTAGTTCTGATGCTCACAGTTAAAGAAGGATGTTGACAAATTGGAAAGAGTTCAGAGAAGAACCATGAGAATGATTAAAGGATTAGAAAACATGCCTTATAGTGATAGATTCAAGAAGCTTAATCAATAGCTTAACAAAGAGAAAGTTAAGGGGCAATTTGATTACAGTCAAGGTTGATGATAACTTTATTACAGTGGAGAACAAATATTTAATAATGAGCTCACTGATGATTTTTAAAACAAGATTGGATTCTTTTTTAAAAGATATGCTGCAGGAATTATTTTGGAGAAGTTCTTTGTCCTGTGTTATTCAGGAGGTCAGGCTAGATGATCACAATGGTTCCTTTTGGCTTTGGAATCTATGATCAAGAATCAGTGGTTGAAAGCTGAAGGAAGATAAATTCAAATAAAAAAAATAGACACAATTTTTTAACAGCAAGGGTGATTAATCACTAGAACAAACTACAAAAGGGAAGTAGTGGATTCTCCATTTTTCTGTCTTCAAATCAAGACCATTTGCCTTTCTGGAAGATATGCTTTAATCAAACACAAGTTATTGGTCAGAATAGATGATTTGATGGTCCCTTCTGGTCTTATACTCTGGAAGCATCACAGATTCAAACTCTAGAGTCATGTGAGTCCCATGATGCACCATATAGAGCTTGGTGAGAAGGAAATCCACATTGAATATGGCAGATGTAATCTTCCAGGGAGCTCAGCACATAGGAGAGAATGGAGACTCAGACTACAACTTCTATGAGGCAATGCACCATAGTGGCAAAAATGCAGTTTAATGTTTTATTGAACTGATTCAAAACTAAACTTTCTGGGTCAGTTCCAAAAATGAAATATTCTTATTCAGGTCAAAATGACCAGAAATAAAATGTTTAATTGTGATTGCCCCAATGAAAAATCATTTTTTTTCACCAAAGTCTAGATTTTTCTGGATAAAATTTTGATTTTGCAGAAACTGCATTTTCTGTCAGAAATTCATTTGCTAGAAAATTTCCATCCAGCTCTCTATATAATACATTTTAACCAGACCCCAAGATACCATTTTTTGAGAACCCAAAGCCTTAAGGTGAACAAAAAACCCCCCGGATTTGCTACCTCTCTTTTAATGTAATTCATTTGATCTGTCCATAGATAGATTTAATAGATTGTAGATGGCTAGATATGAGAGACTGTAATCTATCTAACCAAATCCTTCACCTGGTAACTGAGAATTGCAAAATTCTGGAACATAATTGTCCCATCTAATGTATGTGCAGTTGGTATTTGCATGGTTGGCCTTTTTCACATGAAAGTGCAAGTCTTATGGAAAACTCTTCTATTATGCAAATAGTGTATGCAAAATCTATATGGAGCCAAAGTGAGAGGGAATGGTGGAGCTGCTGGCAAAAAATAAGCAAGTTGAAATGATCCTTGAAGTAAAAATAAATAAAATAATAAATAACCTTACCAAATGTTTAAATAAAAAATTACACACACAAGTTACATCTGCAGATCTGCCTCCAGACAGCTGTTACTTGAGCTAATAGTATTTTCAGAGCTGATAACCCAAGGTCTTCATAACCTTGGCAGAATCACAGGGGCAATCTTTGCATAAAGAGGAAATGCCCTTTAACAATTTCTCCAGTATATTAGTCACACCCTGACTTTTCTTCAACATCAGATATGCATGGATATTTGTTCCAGCAGTTTCTTTTCCCTTAAACATGTTAGACCACATACTGCCCTACACGTGGTTCTCGTCGATTTCATTAGGAACTGAGTGTGTCTATCTGGTAGCAGAATGCGACCTTTCTAGTGAAGCAAAGAAAAGAAATTGAAGCCCGCTTTCCACTGATTTTTGCGTTTCTCCTATGCCTTTTTCACCAACCCAGGATAGCAATGCATTAGACAGTTGTTCCAAACCTTTAGGGGGGGGAGGTTGGGTTTGCCTGCAAGGCTCTTGTGCCATAGAATCAATTCTGTTTATTATCAGTATTGCCAGCACTTCCTTCCTTCTGGACACTAAAATTAATTTTCCTCATCTTGGCATGTATAGGACATGAGCATCCCTCTTGACCCATTGCCAGGGCATATGCAATTATCCTAAGTGTGGAGGTTATGAAGGAGGCAGCTTTTAAAGCATTAGAAATGGCAGCTTTCAGACATTAGCAGACGGTGGATTTAGGCAATTCTTCCAGAATACTAACCAGTTTCTATCGTATACAGTAGATTGACGATAGCTATTCTCCTTTATCACTGGATATTATGGTGGTATAAGACTTGCACACAACTGTTCCTTTGTATGGACACATGATAAGAATCCTATGTCTATGTATAAAGTCCATGCTCACATTATTCTGTCAGTCATACTCTGTAATGTCAGCACTGCAATAATCCCCAATAAAAGAAATAAAGGCAAAGCCACTCAAATATACATCAAAACTATAGGCAGTATTTCAGCATTAAAATACCATCTGCCCTATGGAATGAATTCCATTGACTCCTTGGGAGGCAGATAAAGCAATGAGCTAGGACAAGGGAGGCCTGGATTCAATTCTCACCTCAGCTACTGTCCTGCGCTTTGACCTTGGCCAAAGCATTTCATCTCTCTGTGTTTCACTTGTCCTGTCTATAAAAAGGGATAATGCTACTTCCTTTGCTTTGTATAGCACTTCGAGATCTATTGAAAGAGCTATATCAGAACTACGTAGTATTATTCACTATTATTATTTTAAAAAATAGAAAAGATTTCATTTCCTGCCAGACAAGTGGAATTTTAAGACTCCAACCTGTTATTAGAGCATAACACAAAATGACTGGTTAAAGCAGTATAAATACAATAAGATAAGAGTTTCCTAAAGACAGATAGAGTTAGGTTTTTGAAATCTGGACTCCCCTTTCTTGCCTGCAATTTGCAGGTGCAATTAATGTTCGCTACATATTGGACTACTGTATCTGATGTACAGGTATAATCAGCTAAATAAACAGCCAAATGGTATAAATTGCAGACACAAAAAAGGACAAATTAGTTAACACAGAGCTGAAAACAAGGCCGTTTGTAGCTCATTAGCCTAAAGTCATGCTAGTACGGAGATGGTAGAACATTAAATATTCTGGCCTCTTGTGGATTTCCAGCAACATGTGCTTCTCTCTGATGGCCTGGAGAGAGGCAGCTTCTTTAACCCCATAGACAGGGACTATGATCATATTAGAGAATAAAAACCTGTGCCACTATTTTGCTTAAAGTTAGAGTGTTGGCCTGAAACTTTTACTCTAAGTAGTCAGTATTTTGAAGATCTGTTTTCCTGAATATTTTACAATCCATTCTACTCTTTCAACACACTGACAATAAGTGGTGGGGAGAAAGATACTTTCAGACTTGAACCCTGAATGTGTTCCTCTAAGTTGTTTAATACCTTTTACATGTTACTAACTTCTGACAGCTTTCATCATAGGGGGTGATGGTTGCAACAGTTGCCCAAGTTCCCTTTTCCTGGCAATTAGCTGTGGCTTTTGGCTGACAATGCAACATTTACTGTGCAATGGCATTAAGGGCTGGATTTTCAAAATTCTGCGATAGCATTTATGCCCATAGAACTGGTAATATGGTGTGCAAATAGATACAGTGCTCATGTCATACACTGGATTAGTGCATGTGATCGTGTCTCCCTCTAGTGGCTGATACCAGTAAAGATCAGCATCTGCTCCATACTGAAAGATGTTGGAGTTACTCCCTTATATAAAATGGTAGTTGTTTCTGCTGATTGCAGATGCAGAGAGTTGTGTTTGAATATTTTGTGATTGCAGTTTAGCCTTTGAGTTTTGAAAATTAGATCGTAAAGGTCCTATAACTTTTCCTGATCTAAGCTTAAAATTCTTACAGTCTAAAATGCTGCCAAATAAAAAAAAAAAAATACCACAGATGCACAACCAAACACCTGTCATTGAGATCCCTGACCCAAAGCATAACAAAAACAGTCATGTATGTGGTTTTCATCCGTGACCTGTCAGCTTTATCATGCATAGCAATAGCATTAACTGTAGTAAAGCAGATTATATTTATCAGATTTCATAAATTATCAAGTTTCAGAGTAAGGTGGAATTTTCCCACATACAATTTGTAGCAATTGGATCACAATAAAGTTACTCTTAATAAGCTGTAATTAAAAAAAATTAAACCAATATCTAAATGGACCTAATGGCCACCAAAACTATTGTTTTGCACTTTGGGGTAAATTATATGGTTTCATTGTGACCTACTGTTTTTATTTCAATGCAACATGAATTTCTGGAGCCTGGAAAATGTAATGCATTTTTGCTGCAGATAGATTATTTTCTTATCAGTCTCTGACAATTTGTATTCTAACACCCCAGCTTTTTGCCATCATACCAGAGTTGGAGAATTATTCTAGTGTGACCACTGTTTGAATGTACTCTTTGGTGTACTCTTGAATTTTGCCTGAGGCAGTTTGTCTGCCTGCCATTTTTTACATTACCCTGATGACCTGAAAAAGAAAGCACGATCTGTAAAGTAGAAAATGGTCTACTGTTTAAAGTAGTGTTTTGCATTAAGAGATTCTTATCTTTTTATTTGAATATATGAATTTTAAATATATATCAAACCACTCACTTTTCATTTAGCGAACATAGCAGAAAACCTGCCAGTTCTATATATGCTGGATAGTTTTGTGTTCCCTCCATTGTCATTCATAAGTAAACCGAAACAAATGCTTTATATTGCAGCTTGTCCGCATAGGATTAAGTTAGGTACCTACTATAAAGTATATGAAGACAGCATCAACACATCCTCAATGAAATTTGACTGGTGCTCTAATCCCTGTTGATCACTGTTATTCTCTTTAACAGCTATTGTCAAACACCACTTTCTACACACGGTGTGTGTGTGCCTTTATTTCATATATTTATATAGATCTTCTATTTCTATGTTTATATATATATATATATCTCCCAATCCAGCAAAGCATTCAACACATTCTTAATTTTAAACATGCGAGGACTCCTGTTAAGGTCAATGCTTAAAGGCTTTGCTGGATAGGAGCCATATTGAACACTTTATAGTTATTAAGGGTTTTATTGGCGTGCATTTGAGTGCTGGGGACAAAACTATCACAGCACATCACACTTTCATATTTTCTATATATGTTATAAAAAAGTATTTTGGGAATGTTTTAGTGAGTTTTAAAACAATTTATTGGGATTATTTTTTGTATTGCTTTAATTGCAAAGTGAGTTACCATGTGTCCAATTGTATAGAGTTTAGAGAGAGAAAAAATGGTAACTAATATATTTTAAATATATCTAAAATTGACCTTAAGTAGTTTTTCAATACCTAAATATATCAACTATCTTGCAACCGCCTAGGGCTTGAAGCAAGCATTGTATGTCACATAGAAAAGCGGGGACTCTCTCCTTTTTAATTCCCTGTGACAATCAAATTTCTTCTTTCCCCCACTCCCTCCAAGTAGCTGTATTGTGAGAGGAAGTTAGCCATTTAGGACTCTCGCCTAGATTTTGGAAGACCCAGTTTCAAGTCCCTTAGACACTCTGTGCCTCAGTTTCCCATCTATAAAATACAGACAATAGCACTTTCATAGCTCACAGAGGTGTTTTGAGGGTAAATGCATTAAAGATTGTGACACATTCAGACACTACAGTAATTAGCCCATATAAGTACCTAGAGCTGGCTAAATTTTTTTGGATAAAACTGGTGGTTGTTGTTGTTGTTGTTTTGCTAAAAAATGCAAATTCAGGTCAACAGAAACATTTTCTGAATTCATGTCAATTTCAATAAATTGTTTCTCTCCAAACAAAAAGAAGAAAAACACTCTGTAATGTTGAAACAAAACGTTTCAAATTTTCAGTCTGGAGTTACAAGGGGATTTCAGCACAAGACATTGTGCTGGTGGTGGTACTGCCCATCGTATGCCATTTAGCCCCGTGGTTGGAACACTTATGGGGGATGCGGAAGACCCCTATTTGAATCTTTTTTCTGGAATAGCGAAATGTGGTGGAGCGGATAAACCTCATACCGTCAGAAAAAGGGTTTCAGGGAGACTGAGAGCCTATGGGCCCAGCTAGCTGTGTTCTGCTAAACCTGCAGCCAATGCTGGGCCTGGAGGGGAAAGAAAAGGAGAGAACCCGGCTCAGTTCATGACTGAATGCAGGTAGCTCTGCCTCTGTATGTGAGGGGAGCTTCACTACAAGTCTGGCAGCTGGGACAGCCACTGGGAGAAAAGCCCTGCATCCCTGGCTGAGAGAGAGACTGTTGAGGAGACTGAGGAGCACCCAGCTGTGACTCAACTTTACTGTTTGACTGTCAGAACATTGTGGGGCTAGGGCCCCTACAACTGTACATCTGCCCTCGCCTAGAGGGACCTGCGGCCATGGCAGGATGCTGCAAAAGGTACACAAGGGGGTGTTGTTTTAAGGGGCTGCCCTCCCCCGGTGCTCTAGCCGGCCGGGGAGAGCGGGGCCACGGCCAGGCTCTCTGCCCTCTTCCTGGCGCTCCGGCCGGTCAGGGAGAGCAGTGCTGCAGCTGGGCTCGGGGCCCTCCCCTGCCGTGCTCCCTGACGGGGGCGGGGGGCGGCGGGAGGCCTTTTTGCCTGGGGCGGCAAAAAAGCCAGAGCAGGCCCTGTCTCTGCTGGAAGGACCCTGTCAGTGTTGCTTCAAACAGGGCCCTGGACTGGAACCCAGGGGAGGGGAGAGTTCAGATCCCCCATCACACCCTCTTGAAGACCGAGGCCCAGAAGTGAGTGGAGGTCAGAAGGTTCACAGCCAAAGATGAGAAACCAGGTACCTCAGCTGTCCAGTCAGAAAAAGCAAGGGGCTGCAAGTCAGATGTGCTAACTATTATGCCACCCGTCCTTCAAATACCCTATCAGAGACTTGAAACCAGGTCTCCCCCTCCCAGGTGAATGCCCTAGTCACTGGGCCATTGGTTATTCTGTTGAAGCTGCTCCACTTTGTGTTAAATACTTGAGTAGTCATTGGGCCACAGAGCAAAACAATGACTGTATAGCCTCATGGCTAGGGCACTCATCTGTAAGGAGGAAGAACTAGGTTCAAGTCCCTCCTCAAGAGCAGGGATTCAAATCTAGGTCTCCTCCATCCAATCTCTGAGCTAAAGGTTATAAGAGCAGCACCACCACCAGTTTTGTGAATCTAGCCCTTCATTGGCTTTGCTTGGGGGGAAAAAAAGCCCAAAACAAATGTTTTGTTTGACCTGAACCAATTTTTATTATTATTATTATTATTATTATTTTCGAACTGCCAGCTAACTGAAAAATACATTTTTCCTCACAGTTCTAAGAATCAGAGAGAAACTCCTCCTTTCGGGCATAGAAATGTTTTGACCCTTTGTATCAGACCTATCTGCCTCTCAAACTCATTTGGTTGTGCATTCTTATTTTAGCATCACCGAGAAAAAAAAAAATGGGTATCTGGATAGAAGGCCACACATTTTTTTTCCCTAGCTTGATCCCTTTGTGCTTGAAATTCCTTTTCCAAATATTGTCTGTTACTGTTTATGTGCCATTTGTACTCAGTTTCAAGAATGAGATTGGAATACTGACTTGCATATCAAAGAAGTAAGATTTTTTTTTTTATCCCAGCCTGATTTTTTTTCTTGCTGGGCTTCTAGCTCATGACTGATTTATAGGATCAATACAATGCAGCACTTGTGCCATGAGAGGTTTTTCATTAAATGGGTTCCTAGGATTCCACAGGTTCAAAATGGAATGTTAAAAATAGTATTTTAGACATTCATTGTAGACATAGACACTGAATGTACTTTTGGAAACAATGTAAAATCTAAGTTGAACTAGAGTAACAGCTGATGTATATTTTATCTTTAAAAATATGTATATACAGGATGAAAACTCAGTGAGATATAACATTTCATTCAGGGGTCTTTTCTGTGAATGGACTATAGAGCAGACAAAACGATCTAGATATATTATGTGCAGCCAGAGACTATACCAGGGGTGGCCAAGCTTACTGATCCTCCGAGCCGCATATGATAAACTTCAGAAGTTCGAGAGCGCAAGCACCCACAACCTGCCCCACAGGGCGGCACCTGCTGGGGTGTTATGCTTCTGCCCCAATGCCTCCCTGCAGAGCTAAAGCCCCAAGACCCTCTCCCCGCACGGCAGAAGCCTCTAGCCCCACCACCCTGCCACAGGCAGGGCCGGCTCTAGGCACCAGCCGAGCAAGCTGGTGCTTGGGGCAGCATCTTGTAGGAGGCGGCATTCCGCCCAATCCTAGGGCGGCACGGCCCCTTTTTTGTTGTTGTTGTTGTGTTGTTGTTCCGCTCCAGCCGCCCTGTAGGGGGCAGCAGCGTGGAGGACGGGAGCGCCCTGCAGCAAGCCCGGCAGGGCAGTCCTCGTCCTTCCCTCCCCGCCGACCGGAGCGGCGCGGAGCCCTCCCCGCTCCCTCCCCCTGCTAACCGGGGCACATCTACTGGGCAGGGAGTCCCCCTGCACCCTGGCTCCGGCCACGGTGCAGGTTTGTTTTTTTTTTTGCTTTGCTGTTCTGGCCGCCGCAGTTTTTTTGTTTGTTTGTTTGTTTTTTGCTTGGGGCGGCCAGAAAGCCAGAGCCGGCCCTGGCCACAGGGCAGAAGCCCCAAGTTCCCCCCTCCTGTCTGGTAGGTGGAGAATGGAGTGAGGCGTGGGGGGCGCCACAAGCTGCACTTTAACTGTAAAAGAGCCACAGGTGGTTCATGAGCTGTGGTTTGGCCACACCTGGACTATACATTTGTCTATGTTAATATAGATAGAGAATTAATACTATTTTCTTGGGTTAATTACTATAGGGCCACATACTCTCCCTTGTTGTGACCCCTGTGGAAGCCAGCTGGATCTCTGCAATTGAGGATTCCCCAAGCATGAGTAGTCCCCATTGGGTGTAGAGCAGGCAAAGCCAGCATCTATAGTACCTCCTCTTGTTCCATTACATTATTGACCACTTTCAGAGACAGGATACTGGTCTAGATGGAACCTGGGTCTGATCAAATAGGCAATTCTTATGTTTCTATGGAGTGGGGATGCCAGGGGCATGTCAGAGAGAGGCAGGGACGGGGTTGTAGCATAATGATCCCCAGCTGATTGGAGCCACAGTCTGCAGCATAGTTCTGAGTCTGCTTGAAACCATGCTGGGGTCTGCACAGAACTGGCCCCAGAATCAAGGAGCTGCAAATGTCTCTCTTTCAGCTCCCTGCACTGCTGTACATAACAGATACTGGATGCAGTCGAGAATCTAGCCCGCTATTTATCAAATAGCCATCAAAATGGTGCTCTCTTTTTAACATCCTACACCATATTGTTGTACAGATTTATTTTGTTCTGTACAAACTTTGTTTTCTCCCCTAAAAATAAATTGCCTTATGTATCCACGGAAAGCAAAATGTAGCCATACGGAGACATATCTTAACTAGGGATATGTGTCCAGTCATTTGCTCAGTTCAGTGATGCTTGACTACTTCAGTTTCCATACTCTCTTTTGCCAAAAGTTATAACTTGCGTCCCTTTATCTTTATCAGAGGCCTGCATTGCATTTGGACTTAATTGGCAATGGGCAATTAAATGCAGGCATATTAAGCTAACATAAACCAGTCAGGAGGAACCTTATCTCTTTGGATTTCTTTCTACTGAATTACTGAAGAATGTTGCTTAATTTGGCATCACTAAATTCTGTGTTGGTGGCGACTTTCTACAACCAATGTAGGTTGCAATCTTATTTTCCTTGTCCTAAGAGTAACGCTTGCTAGCTTCCCTATTGTCCCTGCCTTTCGTTGATGCATTGGAGACGCCATGTTAATAGTCTACATGGAAATACCTAAGACTTGATTGTGATCCCACTTGCAACAATAAATTCTGATTACTTCAGTGGTGTTCCACCTAATTTACACCATCTTAAGTGATATTGGAATCAGGCCTTTTCAAATTTTACTCCTGGGGGCATTCTGCACCAAAACATTAAAAATTCTGAGCCAAAGAAATAAAAATTATGTGCACGATATTTTAAAAATTGGCAAATTCTGCAAATTTTGTCATATAAATATGGAGGCTCCAGCATGGCATGCACAGCGATGGGAGATCACTGTGCAGCTCCGCCCCGGGACACAGACTCAACGGTGAGGTTGCACACAGCTCTGACAGCACAAGGACTGGGCCTGCCCCAGAAACACCCCAGGGCCCTGCCCCTCCATGCCAGATGCAACAGGTGTGGGCAGACAGGCTTAGAAAGGCAGGATACAAGTGTGAAGGGGCTTAGTGTGAGAGGGATCTAGGTGTGGGTGGCTCAGTGGGAGATCCAGGTGCGGGGGGGGATCTGGATGCACATGGGCTTTTTGAGGGGTTCTGTGTGCAATGGTAATGGGACTCTGCAGGGGGGTCCAGGTGAAGGTGGTTGGGGCTCAGCATGGGAGGTCTTGGTGTGGGGGGATAGAGCTCGGCAGGGATGTCTGGGTGTAGGGGGCTCAGTGGAGAGTCCAGATGCTGGGGGAGTGGGGATCAGTGGCGTGGGGATCTAGGTGCAGCATGTTAGGGCTTGGTAGGGTGAGGATCTGGGTGCAGGTGGCTCGTTGAGGTGATCCAGGTGCAGGGAGAGTGGGGCTCATCGAGGGGGGTTCTGATGTGTGTGGGGAGGCTCGGCAGGAGGATCTGGAGATGAGGGGGTCTGGATACACAGGTTTGGGTGGATGGGGGATCAGCTTCCTGTACAGTGACCCCTCCCCCTACAGCTGAGGAGCGATGATTGCAGAGCTTCCTACAGCTGGGAGAGAAATCTGAGGGTGGGTCTGACACAGGCCCTGATGTCATGCAGGGGAAGAGGAAGTCCCATCCTGCCCAGCCCAGCCAGGACTAACAGTTGAGCCTGGCACAGGGTAGAAGCCATCATCCGGGTCTTCCCCACTCCCTCCCTCTGTCCCACAGTGATTTACCTCTGTGCTGACTGCTCTGGGCACCCGAAACATACGGCTGGGGAGGGTCACATGATCACTTTTGTGCCTTCCCTTTGCTTCCCTATCAGAAAGTCATTTTTCTGCGGGGAAGTAAAGAAATCTATAGGGGACATCAATTCTGTGCATATGCAATGGCACAGAATTCCCTCTGGATTAAAATTTGTTGATGCCCTTGTTATGAACCATGGCTACACTTTAGATCTGTTATTAAAAGAAGAAATTTAAAAAAAGAACCAAATTAACTGGCTAGTGTTGTCTTATGTCCCTTTGTGATAATAACAAAACATAATATATTCATTTTCATATAGATTTAATTACTTTCTACCAAATAGTCATTAGTAGCACCAGTTGGTAGCATTTGTTTCAAATTTTGGCAATGCCTCAATGTAAAACAATATCCATTTTAAATGAAAAATTTCCACTTATTGCTGCACATGAGATATGATGCCGACAACAATGGAAATATTTAAGTTCTTTTCGATTTATATAAAAGATGGTTAATGCTCCATGGAATAGCCAGTGTTTGCCAGAGACATAATGTGTTCCCCAGAGAATCAGCTCATGCATAAACTAACAGCAGTCACATAAAGAGGTAATTCTATGTATAAAGTAAACTGGAATGTGTTTGCTCTCCTGCTTTGGTATGCAGTGCATGGTAGAACTTTTGAGGTTTGTTTTAGAACACTCAGCTGAAAAAGTACAAAATTAAGAAGCAATCCTTGAAAATCAGGCAGAAGGGAGAGTGTTGTGGCAATAGTCTTAGAACAAATGGCTCTCCAGGGTTGCAAAAAGAGCAGCATTCTGTCACTCTTTCAGACCATGGTGGTAGATTATTTACATGCAGATCATCCACAAAGTGCTGAGTTGCTCCTGTATAGAATAACTCTGGCCTTCAAATCACTCTGAATAGACCAGGCCAAAGCTATAGATTTCTGCAGACCTTTCTGTTTGATTACATTTAGGTTGGATTCACAAATTTGTCAAAATAAGTCAGCTCATTTATTTAGGGCTAAATGGAATACACATGAAGAAATGATATACATCTGAGGAAAGAAATGTCCAAATGCAATTATAATCTTGAACTCTGAAAGTTCACACCCACTGCAATCAGTACTAGTGCATGAACCCCTGTAGGTTCTGGCTTGCATGATAAACTCTGGTTTAAATGAATTCTACCGTTCTCATTTCCCTCAAACGTTGTGTGTATTTTAGCCTCTTAGTGCAAACAAAAACTCCCTCTTTGGGGGAAAAAAAACCCTCTTCCTGGAGAAACAATCGGAGTTCAGGTGAGCCTTTCTCCATTCTCATAATAGGCACCATAGTCATTCTCTTGGTTCAATGATGCACTCTACTAAATTCTCCTTCTTCTCCAATTCTTCCTTCACTTTAGAAGCAGCAGAATTGGTATCCTCTGTACTGTGCTGAGAAAATAGGGTACATCCCTTTCTTTCTATAGAATCCACCCTGATTCTCCCTTTAAGCAGGACATTTTCACCAAACACCATATCTGCTTTTTCAGTCTCTTTTATGAGGCCCATCGCAATGGTTGGAGCTCACGTCAAAGAGGATATTTGCCATGACTCAATTAGTGACAAACGCATGCTCCTTGCCTTTCTGCCATAGGTGGTATGGTCTTCTAATTGACCCAGACAACCTTATCTCTCCCTTTAGGCTATTGATCAGTACCTTGTACTGCTCTAACAAAACATCTCTGTCCTGAATTAATCTCCTGAATCAGTTCTAACTGAATAGTATTTTAGATCTTGAGTTAAACAGTGAATGCTGTCTTTGGACACAGATCCCTGGAAATAAGTATGACTTACTTATCTCCTTGATTCCTTAGCTCTGTCGGGGACTTTTTAACCCAGACGGCATGGTTCGTTGTCTGACCGCAGAGTGAGAGACAGGCAACACCAGCAAGGTCCAATACAAGCTCTTTATTGAAGAGTGCACACAACAATAGAGAGCGGCCCGTCTCCTGAGAGAACCAGCCACGATTACAATAACTAGTGAGATTATATAGACAGTTCCGTCACGTCATAGTTAAAGCAACCCAATCCCCCCCTTTACTAGTTAAAAGCTTTTAATATTCATGCATATCTATGTTCTTTGACAGTACAAACAGTTCATGATGCCTTAGCAGCTTCTTATCAGCTTTTCGTCATGCACTAGAAACTAGGAGAAAGGAGGGAGTTAAGAACAGAAACAGGGAGTGGGGACTGCAAGTCTCCATATGTCCAAACAAACCATTCCTAGTACATTTGGTACAAGAATACGGTCCCCCGCCCTTTATCTCATTCTTTGTAGCCCAAGCAAGCATGTCCTCATGTTTCACAGAGAGACAGGAATGGCCCAGCAACTACAGTTAGCCTAACTTTGGCTAAGCTGGCCAAACAGTGTTCTGTACTCCATTTTCCTTGGACCTAACAGCTCCTACAGACAACCTCTCAAGTCCTGTTTTTTCTTACATTTCCTGCACATGCTTCCACTAACTGGGCAAACTCCATCTGTTGTGTGTTGGCCTTTGTCATGTCTCTACCTGGCGTGCTCTTAAGAGGCTTTTTTTTAATGGTTCTTCCCTTTTCTCCCTGGAAGTTTTCTCTGTGCTATTTGTTAAACTATTCCTTTTTTTTTTTTTTTTTTTTTTTTTGCATCTTGCAACTGGCATGGCAGTCGGAGCTAATGACATGCATTGTCTTTTCTAAAGTTTACGTAAATATTAATTTTAATTTTTCTAGCAGTTGCCTGTTTAAAAATCTCATTTATTGGACAATGTCTTATGTATTCCACCTTATTCAAACTAAAGCTATAATACAGTGCTTGTTCATATAGGTCTCTTATAAAAATGTTCCTACTTCCTCCCACTCCCCTGCCAAAAGCCTGTGTATGTGTATTACTTTGCCCTTTGGAACGGAATGTTCATCCAACATTTTAAGAACAATGGCATAGCTATTTTTATCTTTGTACAAATGAAAAATGAAAAGTTTATCCACACTTTAAAAATGAAAAAGCCCTGCTTAATTGTAAATATTTGAAAACTTCATCTCAAGTAGACTTAACTACTCCGCCCAGAACATTTCCAGTCTGAATCTTAAAGCCAAGGACTTGTTTAAAGCATTTGAAAAAAAGAAAACTGCTGGAAACTTCTCCCATGTATTATAGGGCAACTTCTTCTATTTTTGGGGGGGGGGGTGCAAAAAAACCAACAACACATGGTTGCAGGTTGACTTCAAATATTCAGGGCTAAAAGCGAACATTCATAAATACCTGGGTGTCTTAGATAATTTTTTTTTAATCCACTGTCTTGTATTGTAAACTGAGTAGTTACTTTCTGCGAGGGTCACAGAGAATTCAATATCACAAAGACCATGGTACTTTGTATTACAGTTATTACATTATCTGCTGAATAGTGGAAAAGTGCTGGCAGTAAAATCCTGGTGCCCTTTTCCCATCAGTGAATAGCTGTAAAATAATTTTACTGGCAGGATTTGTGATCACTTCCACCTGCCAGCAATTTGTGATGAACTGTGTTTCATAAGAAATTTGAAGAAAGCTGTTTTATCCATCTACCTCTTTACCTGCAGTTTGACATATCCCAGGTGAGAAGATTTCCTTTTCTTTAACCAATGAAATCATGTTCCACTTGAACATTGTTTCAGTTTTTTCCCATGAGTATATTGTATCAACAAGTGATATGGATTTAACTGTTCCTTTTTAACATGCAAGTCTGACTAACAATGTTCATGTCAGCATAGTGTATATTTTACCTAAACACTTGGGACCAGATCCTCCAACTCTTACCCAGGGTTAGTAGCTTATACCACAAGTAGCACCATTGAGTTCAAACTATTCATGGTGTAAAGTGCATGAGGGTATCACAGTCCAGCCCTAAACATCACATTTTTTTAGTGTTGTTTCTAATTCCATACTGACTTATAGGCCCTATCCTGCACCCTAGAAATCAATGAGAGATTTGCCACCATTAACTTCAGTGGGAAAAGGAGCAGGGGCATAATTAAACATATGATTTTTAAAAGTGAGCTCTAGAAGTCGTCACTTTAATAAATGGGGTTTTCTTCTTTTTCACATGCTAAAGAACCATTTCCTGAATTTTAGACGGGGGATTATAATAAATAGAAGGCATATTAACTCAGTGTTGTTCTAACCTCTCTGGTTATAAGAATCAGTCATGTAATTTACAAGTGATATAGTGTAAAATTTGCACGACTAATAATCATCGTAATGATTATGAATAATGAATCTTGGGATGCTATTACATAATAAACATCCCCCCATGCTGTGTCTCTGTGTCTCACTGCTCAATTATTTAAGACTCCTTGATAATTATAGACTTGTTTTAAGTCTGTCTCCTTAGATGATTAGGAATTGTAACCCCAGCCAAAACATCAGCACTTTTATTTTTTGACACCACCGTTCAAAATAAAATCACATATAGTATTGAAATATGAAAGGAGTATTTTGTTTAATCCTCCAATTTTTCTGTGAGCAAATGGTATTTCAGTTCAAAGCACTATCCCGGAAAAGAAATAAAACCAGCACTTCAGACCACAGCACTATGATTATGATCCTCTGAGGAAAGGAGTTGGAGATGCGGGGGTGGGGGGAAGGGGAGAAATCATTTTATCATCTCTTTAAAAATTAATTGTACTAATACATGAATTATATATAAAATAATATTTATCTCCCTTGACAAGAATTCTGCTGATGAAGTTTCATGCAGCGGGTCCTCTGTGGTTGAAACTCTCCATTACTCAAATCACAACATGGCAGCGCTACTCACATTCCAGTGGGATGCCACAGAACTTAAAAATTGGCACTTCCCTCCTGTGTGCCTCAGCAAATCTACAGCTAAGGAGACTCCTCGCCGTTTAGGAGAACCAGGACAAAAGGGGTATCCTGGGGGATTGAAGAGCCCCTGAGAAGGGGGCTCAGAAGCCTGGGAGCACTGGAGCCCTTGCTTCAACCCATGTACACTTCTCAGGAGGGTAGGGCTTGTCTACACAGCACTGGCAAAGCAAACTAAAGGGATGTGCCTTGTAAAGCACACTAATGTGTTACACTCTGACTGCCCCATGTAGACCTGCTGGTACGCTCTAAAAGGTACCTAGTTTAATACTACGTTAACCTGAACTAGGTACCTTTTAGGGTACTCCAGCAGGGTCTACATGGGGCCGTTAGAGCACAGCATGTTAGTGCACTTCACAAATCACATCCCTCTGGTGTTCTTTGCTGCATCATGTAGACAAGCTCTTAATCAAGTACCTTAATCACAGCCTTCCCTAGCTGTGCACTTTACAAGCTTTTTGCACCCACTAGTCAAAATGGGCTGCACATTGATGGAGTGTAACTTTCAAAGGCTCATAATTTGGTCTAATCAGAACCCTTTTCTCGGAACGTTCGAAGTCACTGATCAGTGACATATCTTTCCTGGCCAAATTTCAATGTTGTGGGCCCACCAATTTTAGTGATGAAACTGATTGCAATAAAAAATGGTCACAAGTTTTTTTTTTTTCCATAATGAAGAGAATGTTTCTTCCCACCCCAATCTCTCCTCTTCCTCCTCCTAAAACAATAATCACTGCTGTTCAGATACTGACACTGGAAAATTGCAACTTGATAGATTAATATTTTGAAAGTTATGAGTGACTGTAAGGAGAAAATTAGTATGGAAACCATTCAGCAACTTTTAATTGCTGATAATGCTCCATTTGGTTGTCAACAATCCCTATTCTCCGCCCTTAGCCTAATAGCTCAAACATGGCGGGGGGGGGGGGGGGGGGGGGGACAGAAATACATCAGGAATTTTGGTTGGCAAGTGACTAAGATTCAGCCCTAAAAAGGACTTCAAATGTGGTCCACTGGTTGGATCATCAATTTCCCAGTACAAATCAGGTATTCATGGAGTGTGGGACAAGAACACTGATCCACTGATTTCTGAAGACATGGTGAATATCTAATTGCTGTTCCAAAACTGGGGAAAGACCCACATAACATTGCTAGCTATCAACAAATATCTCTGTCTGTGCCATTCAAGGTGCTGGAGCATCTCATTCTTTAATGCATCTCTCCAGAAATGGAGTCAATACTCAGCATTGAGCAAGCAGGCTTTCGGAGAAGTCAGACCACCTGCAAACAAATTCTAGCTTTGACAATATTAATCAAAGACAGATTTCAAAAAAACATGAAGGCAGGTGCTGTGTTTCTGGACTTGACAACAGCAGATGACTGAGCTTGCCACTATACACAAACCTTTTTGACCATCCAAGAGTGCGCTGTCATTGAGACACCCGCTGTGGGGCCACTTGCCTTGCCCCGATTTCTCTGTGATATCGACGTGCTGTGAAGAATGGTCTGCGGCTGATGTTAGAAACAAGTCTCTTATAATGACCCAATCAACCTGTACCCAGCTTTGATTTGCCACACCACTCTGGAGCTCTGATGGACTGATTTGGAATGGGCTAGGGTCAATGTGTAGCCAGTCGTCCTACCAGGGGCTAGTGAGAGGATCCCACGTGTGGTTATGGCCAAAGACAGACAATGTCACACATCCCTGATGACTGCCCTCTAACCAGATTTGAGGGGTCTGCACTTCACTGATGAGGCTGCTGCAAATTGGTTTGGCAAGTTCCACATCCTGTAAAAAGAAGCAACTTTAAAGATAGCAGCCACTACCATCATAATGTATAATTCTTTTTAAATCTATGTGAAAGTAGATAATGTTAACAAAACCATTAGTGTCATAACCTGCTATATATATTTCCTGTTGTCTAAAAGAAACTGCTTTTCTAATGGGACACAGTGAGTTTCATTAAGGTATAGATTAGCTCAGCTGGTTTCCTTCTTATGTCTGTAAAATTCAATATTCTAGGAGAATTTTATCTTAAGAAAACATGTAGCAACACAACTAAAAATATGCATTTTGTCATTGTGTTGTTTTGATAACAGAACCTGCAGCTACCAATTGTATCATTGTAGAGGACAGGGTAGAATAGAAAATGTTTTTACATGTCTTTTCACATTGTATCAAGACCTTACAAATCTCTGCCACTTCTCTTTTGTGTTGTTACTGTACCTTGATTTTCTGTTAGGATTTTGGGTGAATTGTAGTAAATTTGAAGCAATAATTCTTTCAGGCTGGGAATCCTCTCAGATACTTATTTTGGCAACTAATACTTGAAAACAAAAACATGAAATCTGGGAATCAACTGCCTTAGACATCTTGCAGATCTTTTGATTGAATAATAATAAAAAAAAAAAGCCACGAAGGAAGATTGTGAACAGATTTAATTTAATGCCTTTAAACTTTGACTCAAGAAACACAGGCTATAACCATTTAGGTCCCTATCCTTCAAACATTAGACATATGCTTAATTCAACATATGTGAGTAGGTCCATTGAGTTCAATGTCTGTGAAGTTAAGCACATGCAAGTGTAAACACAAGTGTTTACGGGATCATGGTCTTATTCTTCTTTACCTCTTAACAGTAGTTGAGCTTTTATTTTCTGTAAGCCAGTCATTAGGGGGCAGTAGTACATCTGCCTATTATGGGATGAGCAAACCCTGCAGGGTTCTGTTTGCATGAGCTAACCAAATCAGACTTTTTTTGGTGTTGGCGCATAGGGCTTGGCACCATCCATTCCCTGCAGGAGGTTGGAGTTTTGCAGAATCTGAACCCCCAAGAAACTTCACCCTCATGACAGCTTCATCTCCCTTTCCGCTCAAACCCATTGCACAGGTCATCAGCAGTTTCTTGACGATGCTGCACCACTCGTCCATTTAGTTGGATATGATGGAGATGAGACCTGTAGAAATGTCTATACAGAAATGAAATTTGTGAATAAATAAACAGTCCTGCCTTTGGGCCAATGGCCTCTCCCTGAGGGTATTTCAGGGTCACTGAGTGGCTCCATCCCCATCTCACAGCTTCAGTGATGCCATTTGCCCCAATCCACATCATCTTCTGGGAAGATTGAGAATGAGGAAGAATAACCCTGGTTCTTAGCACAGTAGCAGAGATAGGTTAACTGCAGCAAGTTGAGACTGACCCACCACCTTGCAGATAACATCCCCGACATCCGAGTCACTTGCTGATCACTACAACACTTCATTCTGATTGCATTACACCTCTTCAAAGAGCCTATAGGCAGGCTTTTTTCTCCTTCTGTGCAGTCATGTGTTTAGTTTTAAAAGTCTTGAAGGTCGCAGTAACTGCAAATCTCTCTCCTTTAAAAACACTTTTCTCGAGGTACCTTAGTGGATAATGTCCATTTTGCACAGGGCATCTGGAAGGCCTCCAGTTCTGTGCTGATTTTGCTTACTCTGCCACAGATTCATGGGCTTTTTTTAAAACAGTTGTTTCTGTGATGTAGGGAAAAACAACCCCTTTTTATTCTGGCTGGACATTCTTTCCTTACCATTAAACATGTCTTAGCCAATTAAAGTTGCTGCTTTATAGCCATATTCTTGTCTTATTTTTGGCAGATACCATTTAAGCCCCCAGAACCCTGGCACACACTATCTTTGATGTGCAGTAATGCTGATATAATCTGTGCTCTTGGGTCATAGTGGTTGTGCTTTCATTGAGCAATCTTTCCAGTCTGTGATTACCATCCAGTTATCTGCCCTGATCTCATTATTGTGTTCCCTGACTTTTGTGCTCAGCTGGATTGAACCACACAAAAAGTCCCTGCACCATGCATGTACTACAGATGCAGTATGCACTGTTGTCTGGGATGGTAGCGCAGCTCTGGGTACACACAGTCTTTGGCTGTGCCTTGGCTATAAAGCAGCCAGAACATCTGGAAGAGGTAGATCTTCCTGAACTGCTCTTTGGGTAACATTTTCTGAGCTGTTTGCTGATTTCATTGGTGACCTTGTTATCCCAGCTGTTTGTGCCAGGTGTCATATCAAAAGTGTTGTGTGCATTACAAGCAGTGAAGGAAGAGCTGGCCAGATTGTTAAAAATCTCACTGTTTCAGCTGTTTCTTTTGTGTGTTTATTTTGAAGCTAGATAGTCTAATGGTCTCCACTCAGGGTTTCATTGGGAAGCGTGGCTTCCTGGTCACAGCCACAACCCCGGACTGCCAAGGGGGTTATGGGGAGGAGAGCCCAGGCCCTCCCACTCCACCGGGCCCCAACCCCGGGCCCTTTTAACTACCGGTAACCTAGCAACCAAGACTACTTAAGGCTGTCCTCCCTGGGTCTTTTCCTCTCATCTCTCCCCCTGGGGTCACCTCAGTCCAAGGCCTTTGCCTGATGGGAAAATTCAAATCCCAAGGAAGCAAGAGGGAGTCACCACTGTCCAGGGTCGCAGAATACTTCCCTCTCTGCAGAGGTTGCTCCCTTTCCTCACGGGGGGCCCCTTTGGGCAGCTGTCAGAGCCTTTAGGTTTTACTCTGCACTGCGCTGCAGAGCTGCTCACCTTCAGTGCTGCTCACCAACTGAGCTAATTTGCTGCCTTTTAATTCCTCCAGCAGATGGAGCATTTGCTGCAGGTGTGGCTGTCTGAGCCCAGAATAAGCCCCTTAAACCCTTGTTGCTCAGTGTGGGGTTTGTACACCCCATCACAAATGGTAAAATTTGTTTTAGCCACCTTGTCTGCACACAGGAGTTTACAATAAAAGGATGGGTTCAAAAGGAAATGCAGAATGACTGAACTGATGAAGCTCCTCTGTCAAGAAAGGGTAATAGTAAGAGCAAAGCAAGCATGACACCTGGGAAATTAGAAATGGGAAAAGACCTCTTATATTCTCATCTATCGATGTCAGTACTTGTATCGCCATACGTTCTGAGTGCCTCTCAAACATTAATACATTGATCCTCACAACACCCTGTTATTGCGTCATGACTTGAACTTAGAGTATGTCTTCGTTGCAGTCTGCAGTGTGATTTCAGCATGGCTGAAAATAGCAGTGCAGATGTAGTGGAACAGGCTTCAGAATCGGCTGTACAAGCACACTGGGTATGTACTTGTGTTGCTAGTTTGCATGGAGGCCCATGTCTCTGAATATACACTAATATTTTTAGCTGTGCTCGCATGGGAATGGCTGCCCGGACTGTAATAACACCTCATACTGCAGTGTCAACACACCCTAAGATGGTCAACTCTTTGGGAATGTCTCTCATATATTTGGACAGCACCTAGTATTGTGGGACCTCCAGATGCTATGATAAAAGAAATACAGAAGAAGAATACAGATTATTATGGTCATTTTACAAATGAGGCAGCTGAAACACAGAAAGTAAGAGACTGTGCCAAACCCAGGAATCAAACCCAATTCTGCTGAGTGCCAGACCCAGTGCATTAATCACATGACCTCTTTTCCACCCTACTCTTGATGATTGGTTATTTCCTCTGATCAAACTACAGTTTGTTTGGGTAAAATTATCCACAAGTATTAATAAATATTTTTTATTATAGTAAAGCAACTCATCAGCTCAGTTTTGCTTTTCCCCTAGCATTCACAGAGTCAGGATGTGGTAGATGTTCAATTAAAAAAACAAACAAACAAACAATGGCATGCAGATTTTGCACTTAACCAAGAGACCTAAAAACCCATTGTGGAACATTAATATTCATTTCCGCTGTGAGCAATGGTGGTACAGCCAGTTCTTTGCAGCATGACAAAGTGAAGTTTGCACAGACTCAGGAATGTTTGGGAACTAAATATTCCTCCTAAGGAAAATTGCTGAGAGATTTGATTAATTTTTGTTGATTTCCAATCTATTACAATAGTAGCTAGGTGCTATGCAATTGATTAAAAACCAATTCTTTGCAAGGGTAAGGTCACTATGCAATAATCATAGTAAACCTGCAGGTCAGGAAAACTCCTATTGCCCCCAAAACCTTGGGACAAGTAGAAGTGACAAATTTACTGTATGCCAGTCAAGGAGAGCAGGGGTAGCTGACTGAGAACCATAATGCACAATAGCATTGAGAGGATGATGGCTGAAGCTGGATTGCCTCAGGCGTGGGGCTGAGCAGGGCAGTAGAACTGAGCTATTAGTCACAAGGGGAGAGCTGAGCAGAGCAAAAGAATTAAACTGCCCGTCATAAGTGAGAGGGATAGGCTTAAGTGATGCCTTGGGAGAAGGGGTGGAACCAAGGAGAAGGGCACTGCTGAGCATACTTGAAATAAAGCCTCCGTTTGAATATGCTGTCAGGCAGTCCAAAGACAGTTCTCTCTGTCAGATAGTCCAGCAACAGTTTAATTTTCTTTCCAAGCCAGAATAGACTGTATAGCAGCTTTTAGAGCCTTGTGAATTTAGGGGCAAATGCTGTAAGACAGTTTGATTTGATTTTGAGAGAGAGAATAAAGCTTGCAAACTATAGGCCATAGTCACATAGTTCAAAGGCAGATACGTTTGGTCAGGAAGGAAGGGGATAGTTCAATTTGTCAACTAAGCCAGACTGGGTTTTGTAATAAAATAAACTACAATTTGATCACTTACTGCTGCTGCAAACCACAGATTTGATTTCCTCTGAGGAGGGAGATGGTGTCTTTAATAGTGGTTTACTGCATCTGCAATTGTAAATTAGCTTTTTTGCCAGTGCCTCATTCAGTGCCCAGGATGGACGGTATTCACATAATGAAGAGCTATTCTCATTGTTTTCTCCTTGATGTTCAATGCGTGGCATCATGCCTTATTTACAGAAATGAGTTCAAACCTTGCTCTAAAGAGAGAATTATTAATTTCCTCATGGGCTTTTCTATGATGCTCATCACTATAATTTCTGAGTGCTTCACAACGAATTTACTTTGCAACCCCTCTAAGGTGAATTATTAACCCCATTTTACAGATGGGGAACTGTGGTGCAGAGAGATTATGGTTCAAAGTATTCACTAATGTTGAGTGCCCAGTGTGAGATGCCTAAGATCTGATTTTCTTTTTTCCTGAGCATTTTATAATGAGCTCTTTAATCTATCTGAGGAAGATATAACATGATCCAATGGCTGGAAGTTGACGCTAGACAAATTCAGAGTGGAAATAAGAGACACGTTTTTGACAGTGAGGGTAATTAACCATTGGAACAATTTACCAAAGATCATGATGACAATTTTAAAATCAAGATTGGATTTGTTTTTAAAACATGCTCTCTGAGTTATTTTGGGGAAGTCCTATGGCCAGTGTTATACAGGAGGTCAGAGTAGACAGTCACAATAGTTCCTTCTGGCCTTGAAATTTATGACTATATGCAGCGCCGTATTATTGCCTAGGCCGACAAATTTGCAGGGGCGGAAGCTCCCCTCCACGCCCCGCCCCCCTGCTCCAGCTCACCTCCGCCTCCTCTGCAAGCGCGCCGCCATGTCCCGTTTCTCTCCCCTCCCAGCGCTTGTGCCACACCAGTGCGGGTCCCAGGCCACACGCCACCACTCGCCTCCCCCATAGCACTAGCGGGGGTCCTGGACTACCCCCCTCAGAGCACCCCCGGTCCAAGTTTGTTAGGGGTATATAGTAAAAGTCATGGACAGGTCACGGGCTGTGAATTTTTGTTTACTGCCCGTGACCTGTCCATGACTTTTACTAAAAATACCCATGACTAAAACGTAGCCTTAACAATAATAATCACATACCTACTTTCATCATTTCAGTCAGTATCAACTAACTCTAAAAATACAACAGAGAGTCCTGTGGCATCTTTAAGACTAACAGATGTATTGGAGCATAAGCTTTCGTGGGTGAATACCACCCATGAAAGCTTATGCTCCAATACATCTGTTAGTCTTAAAGGTGCCACAGGACTCTCTGTTGCTTTTTACAGATCCAGACTAACACGGCTACCCCTCTGATTCTAAAAATACAGATGTCCTCATATCTTACCCTACTCCACTTTCTCATATGGAAAACATTGAATAAAGGGGAAAGTCTTGAAAAGTGCCCAAACTCAAGCTATGAGCAAATGGCTGAGCAGATTTTTCCATTGAGAAAACTCTGTCCGAAGTCCATATGTACCAATCTAAGATTCGCTGGCCCCAGTATTACAACCAGAGTGTAGGTACTAGGTACCTTTCATTAGTACTTTTTTCAATGAAAACCAGAATATCAAGATTAATTACAGTGATTTTGTTGTGTTTCTCATTTTAATTATCGTTTTATGTTAGACTTTGTACATTTGTCTGTGTTTTGGACTAGTTGACTTATAATTAATTATAATTAAGTCCACTGGGTTTTTTTCCCCACAGCACAGAAGATCAATAGACTTAATTTCTGCAGAAAATAGTGATTTTCTATTTGACACAGCTCCCAGTTCTTTCAATAGATTTGGAGTGTGAAACTGGCAAATTGTCTGAGACCCTCATCCAACAATAGACTTAAGAATAAATAGCTATGATTACAACATATTTTATCATATATTATTTATAGAATACCAGAAGTACACGTGATGCTTCATAGAGTACATAAAAGATAAGAGTTGAAATCCTGGCTCTATTGAAATCAGTGGTTAAGCTCCCAAAGACTTCAGTGGGACCAGTATTTCAAGGTCCCCTGGTCCCAGTAGCTTACATTTTAAGCCAAAGAAATATCACTGTATGTAGAACAGTTCAAACAATGAAGGAGGGGAACCATTTCAGCAAAATGAAGCCTTAGTTATATGGCTACAAAACCCAATGTAGTATCTAGGCCAAATTCAGTGGTGATGCGTAAACCGAGATGCAAGTTACAAACAATGACTGTACATCAGTCACAGAATGGCTGTGGATGGGTGACAAAGCATCATAATTTTCACCAATTTGCTCAGTCAATGAGAGCCACAGGACAGAATATTTAGCAGCAGCAAACAGGCTAGACTATTCCCACCCGGATCCTACAGCATTACTGATTCTTCTCACCTGTACATAGAGCAAAGTCACAGGAAGGATGATGATTGTGATCAATAAAAAGATATAACAACACATAATAAGCTCATGAGGAACAGCAACAGATAGGTAGATGTTCCAGCCACAATATCACCTCACTGAGCATTCCAAAGCATTGCTGAATATGGCCTGTAGAAATAATAAATAAACTCGCAGTTACTTATGCTGAACTGAACACATATAACAGTTACATTTTCTGCTTAACGCTGTTGATATTTGGCTGTGAAATTTATTTGGAAGTCCCCTGGCCACTTGAAACAAATCTTTTGTTTATTTCTGCTTTTACTGTGAAAGGCAGCTATTGTTCAATGAATCAAACTAGACTAGATTAACTGGCCAGCATTTCCTAAGGGAATGTTTGCCAGTGATTGAATTTCTTACAATCAACAAACTACTTTCTCCTCCACAATTTTTCTTGTTGACCAATTGATTATGACAGCTGTCACCTGAGCTATGAAGCCAATGCTGCAGGATTGAGGGTGTGTAAGTAATAGTCCTTCTTTTGAAATTGGTGAGCTGATCATTGGTGTTTTTGTTCATTGATTTTGTTTCCAGTGTGGTGTCAGTTAATTACTAAGATCTGGTCACTGCATAGAAGTAAGCAATCATTATGGTCGTATTTCCAATTTTTTTTTTCACCCTGCAAACATGAACAACAATTTGCCCAGCTGTAGAAGAGAAGTAAAATATATAATATACTGTATAAATACCTCAAACAAAACATTATAAAGAGTCTAACATTCCCAATTGTACCACTGCAGTGTTCTGATAATTGAAGACCCAAAGAGGAACGCCTCACAACTGTGTCCAAAAAGGATTTAAATGTGTAAATAAAAAAAATTCAGAAAGTATTGCATTTAAGGAAAATAAACAAAAGTAGATAATATTAACTATAGATGCCATTTTTCTAAAATGAATAATAGCAGACTAGTTTTTGGACAGAATTGTGGTCAGGTGAAAATGGTAAAGAATCACAGAAAACTCACTTTCTTCTAACAGTGAACAAGGAACTTTATTACAACAAAGAAAATAATATTGTCCATAAGGGTGCTTTCTCTCCCCAACCCCTACACTGTAGTGCTGCTGCGTAGATCCTTGTCCCACCCCTCTGCTTGTGTCAGATTTAAATAAATAAGACATATGTCCTCACAATTGCAGTGATTGTATACAGTATTGTTCCACCTGTATAGCAGGAAATTAGCAACTGTGATTCATGTAATAATATCTTCCTTAATTTGATCATCCACTAACCACATTTTATTTAGCTTTTCAAAATAATCATGATCACCCAGAGTTCAATAGAATTTACAGAGTCTTGTAATATTATATTGCATTGCTAGATTTTCTAAATAATATAGAAAAAATCTTTTTCATGCACATATGGTTGTAAAAGAGATATGCATACTTAGTATTTCATTGGCAAAATTACATTGCATTGTTTACATATGTTATTCCTGAGGGCATTCTACACACACACACACACAAAAAAAAATTCTGCGCACAATATTTTAAAATTCTGCAGAAATCTGCAAGTTTTATTTGTCAATAAATAAATGCAGAGGCTCCAGCATGGCAGTGGGGAGCACAGGCCACTGACTGCATGAAGGTGGGAAATCACCCTGCAACACCTCCTTCCTCCCTCCCTCCCCCCCAGGACATGGACACAGTGGTGAGACTGCACCCAACCCTGACATAGCACAAAGCCTGGGCCTTCCCCAAAACAGCCTGGGGCCCTGCCTCTCTGCGCCAGGCACACCAAGTGTGGGCAGGCAGATTCAACCAGGCAGGATCCAAATTGGAAGGAGCTCAGTGTGGGGTGATCCAGGTGTGGGGTGAGAGGATTCTGTGTATGGGACAATCTGGATGCAGGCAGCTCAGTGGGGGGTCTAGCTGTGGGAGAGCTGGATGCACAGAGGCTCGTTGGGGAGATTCCAGGGGCAGGGGCAATGGGACTCTGCAGGGGATTCCAGGTGAAGGTGGTTGGGGCTCAGCAGAGGAGTCTGGATGATGGGGAGTGGGGCTTGGTGGAGTGGGGGTCTGGGTGCAGTTAATTGGAAGTCAGTGGCATGGCATTCTGGATAGGTGCAGGGAGCTCAGTGGGGGGTAGTCTACGTGCAGGGGTGTGGGTCTGGAGGCAGGGGGCCTAGGTGGGGTTTCAGATGCAGGGGTTGAGGTTCAGTGGGGTTCAGGTATGGAGGACTAGGGTGTATGGAGTGAGGCTTGGCAGGGATGTCTGGGCATGGGAGGTCAGGATGCATGAGGAGATGGGCGGATGGGGGAGCAGCTCCCCTACAGTGACCCCTCTCCCTGTAACTGAGGAGCGATGGGGGCAGGAAGCAGGGGAGGATGGTGAGCTTCCTGCACCTGTGGGAGGTTTCTGGGGTGGGTTTAACACAGCCCCAGCCACTCCTTCCAGGGGAAGAAAAAGTCCCGCCCTCTCCTGCCTCCAGCCCAGCTGGGACTAGCAGCTGATCCCAACTCTGGGTAGGAGCCAGCCCCACAGTGTTTTACCTTTCTGCCAGCTGCTCTGGGTGCCTGAAACATTGTACCTGCACTGTTAGGGAGTGGTGTGTGACTGCTTTTGCAGCTTCCCTATCAGAAAGTCATTTTTCTGCAGGGAAGCAAAGAAATCTGTGGCGGGCATGAATTCTGCACATGTGCAGTGGCGCAGATTTCCCCCAGGGCCTGTCCTCCATGTGAGCTGGGGCTGCAAGAGCAGAGTAAGGCAGAGCTGGGGAGAATGCAGCAGGCCAGAGCATCAGCCTGGAGTCTTTGTTTAATCCTGAGCACTTTGACACCGTCAGCTCAGGATTAAACAAAGACTGTGAATGGCTAGCCAACTACAAAAGCAGTTTCTCCTCCCTTGGTGTTCACACCTCAACTGCTAGAAGAGGGCCTCATTCTCCCTGATTGAACTAACCTTGTTATCTCTAGACTGATTCTTGCCTGCATATTTATACCTGCCTCTGGAAATTTCCACAACATGTGTCTGACCAAGTGGGTATTCCCCCACGAAAACTTATGCTCCAATATGTCTCTTAATCTATAAGGTGCCACAGGACTCTTTGTTGCTTTTTACAGCTCCAGACTAACACGGCTATCCCTCTAATACTTACAAGAGACCTTTTGCATAAAGCATATTTGTTACATTATATTCACATTCCAAGCTTATTTTCATAAAGCATATGGAGTGCAACATCACAGTATGATTTTCCTTGCAATTCATTCCCCGGTCTACTGACTGCTGACTCTGACATTATTACGATGTCTGACAAAACTGAAGTCCCTGTTTACCACAGATCTTCAGCATGTCCTCACACTCACACTAATTTAAGGAGACTATGAGCTTTCTTAAACAGAGCTGACTACTTAGCTGTAACTAAAGTAACAATGGATGACTGAATGACTAATACTCTAGCACTGAAACGGTCATTTGGTGGAAGTCTGTCCTCCCCAAGAGAAACCAAAATGACCTGGCTTTGTGCAAGTCACCAAGTGGAGATGGAATTCAACCTCACCATGAGCAGCAAACCCATGGGCGGGCACATTGTACTGTCTTTATGCACACATTATTCAGGTCTCTGGGTTGGAACAGTGGCTACAGCTAGTCCAGGGGTCGGCAACCTTTCAGAAGTGGTGTGCCGAGTCTTCATTTATTCACTCTAATTTAAAGTTTCGCGTGCCAGTAATACGTTTTTAGAAGGTCTCTTTCTATAAGTCTATAATATATAACTAAACTATTGTTGTATGTAAAGTAAATAAGGTTTTTAAAATGTTTAAGAAGCTTCATTTAAAATTAAATTAAAGTGCAGAGCCCCCCGGAGCGGTGGCCAGAACCAGGGCAGTGTGAATGCCACTGAAAATCAGCTCACGTGCCGCCTTTGGCACACGTGCCATAGGTTGCCTACCCCTGAGCTAGTCCATGCTCCCAGCATAGCCTTATTTTTAGCCTAACTCCAATTGCTCCTTGGCAGCTGCCTTGTCAGCATCGTTGCAGAGTCGTACACAGCAAGACGCCAAATGGGTGCAGTGCCTCCACAACCCTGAGAGGGCAAATCTGGTGTCTGTTCATAGGTACCCTCCCAGCACTAGCAGAATTTCTCTGCATGTAATCCTAGTAAGATCTGTGCTAAAGAGTGGGAGCAAATGCACAGATTGCTCTCTGCAGAGGCATCCCTGTTTACTAGTTTTAGAGCACAGTCACTTAGAGTGGAGGAAGGAGGCTAGTTATCTGCTATCACAACTTAGCAATTAAACTATTAGTCTTATGTGCTTCTCAGTTTCCTGTGTTTCAGAAAAAGAAGCTGGAGGAAAAGAGAAAGCAATGCATGGTTTAATTTTCTTCTGGTTATTATAGCACTATAGATCTATCAAAAATCTTACTGCTTCCTTTTCCTCTTTTTTAAAAGAGCTTTGGGTCTGATCCTGAGACGTGCTGCGTGAATTCCTCCGTCTTTCCATTTTGCAGTAACTTCAGGCATTATTAGCACGGGCCCATAAATAATTTATTTATTACAGGTCCCCTAATGTCACACAGGAGGCAGAGTAAAAATTAGCACTGCACCACTTAGTTCTAAGGACATCGTTACGGACCCAAGAAATAACGCATTTCCGTGCAAGTGCAAAAGTAGGTGAAGTTTGTGTGGCAATCAAAACCAATCTTTTATTCATTATTTTACTTTGGCATCATTGCCACGGGCTAACATTTTAAAAGAAGGATATGCTGCCATTTATTCACACTTTGGCATATACTCAGCCTAAACTGAGCTGCATATTGCATATTTGCACTCACATTAGGCAAGTGTAAACGTGTGCATGCACTTAGCTCTTTGAAAATATGGGGCACAATTCAAAGGCTGGATGAACATTTCTCCTTTAAAATGTAAGGGGCAAATGTTATCCTTTATCCCACTGAAAATAAATGGGAGTTTTACATCCAGAAAAGAGTAATACTTCAGCTAATCGTAACTAGTGATCCTCCAGGGCTAATCTAATATACTTATGAGACCCTAAATCATTAGAATTTTCCTTTGTGCTTTCTTTCTAGCTATTAGAATCCAGGTTAAAATGTATCTACAGTAGCTTAAAAGTGAGAATGTGTTGTCTCACGACTTAACCAAAAACTGGGAGTCATCATTGGTTCTCATTTCTTACTCTTGTTGGTTTACTGTGCAACACTGAACACATCTCTTAACTGATGTGTGAAATTCACCTGCCTCATATAAGTAGTGGCTTACTGATATATTCAATGTGCTTTGTGATCTCTGAATGAATGGCATTGCATGAGAACAATAATACAGCTCGTTCCATCTTAGGATCACAGCATGCATTGTTAAATAATGAAGTCATATTAGTACAATTGCAATTGTAAAGTCAAATTAGACTGTAAATTCTTTGTGTCAGGCATGATAATATAGATGGATGTGGAACTAAAGCTATCCTTTAACTTTCTCAGTTGCCTGGAGTTTGGGGATTTAAAGACACATTTCATATTTAAAATAAACAACCAATTATTTGAAATATACATAAGTTTTAAAATATGAAAGGGCGGGTTAAAACTGATAGCTGATATTATATATATTAACATTTTTTTTTATGGAAAGATGCTTCACTTTCTAGATGCCTAATGGTTTTTCCTGCAACTTGCTTTTTTCCCCTCACCCATATCTATTACAAATGGGCCTTACTTAAGTTCAGTCAAACTACACCTCTACCCCGATATAACGCGACCCCATATAACACGAATTCGGATATAACGTGGTAAAGCAGTGCTCCGGGGGGCAGGGCGGGGCTGCGCACTCCAGTGGATCAAAGCACGGTAAGATTTTTTGGCTCCCGAGGACAGCGTTATATCAAGGTAGAGGTGTAGTTTTGAAAATGTTGGGTACTTCTCCAAACACAGTAGTACACAAAAGCCTCCTGAATAGTGATTCTTGTGCAGTGATAAGCAGTAATCATGTGTTTTAATGTTCCTGGAGCTAACACTCCCCTTAGGTAGCATTTCCTTTTAACATGGAGGCCTCAGAAATAGGAATGGATTGATGTTCTTAAGTCATGCCTGAAGTATCACGATGTTGGATGTTTTTAGAATATCAGTAGTAGAGTTGATTGTAAAATAGGATGATTTTTTTCATAAACCTTTATGTTATCGATTTATTGTTGTTTGTGTTGCCGAAAAACTTTGAATTTCAAAACTTTTCAGCCACTACTGAGCAGTATTGTAGGGGTGAGGGTAGCATGCTGTAGATGTCTTTACTCTGGAGCAGTTCTATTTATAAATTTAAAACATTTAGAATAAATAGTTTGGTTGGATTTCATTTCACTCCATTTACACCTTGATAAAATTCAAATCCACTACTAATTAGGTAACACCGAAAGTCATCCTCTTCCATTCAAACATAGTATGACCTCAGAAACTTTACTCTTTTTTATTTATTATTTTAATTTATTATTAATATAATAAATCTTTTCAAGGATGATGGGCCACAACACAGGGGTGTGGTGACACATTATATTTGTAAAAAGCTTTGAGATCCTTGGATGAATGCCATTAAATATATGCCCATTTTTACTACTTAAATATCAACAGAACTATGCTGATTTATATTAGCTGAGGATCTGCCCCTGAATGTGGATATTCGGAATAACTTGCAACAAAAAAATGTTAAAAGTCAGATTGTGACCCATGACCACCATTATATTGTGTCAAGGCAATTTTTTGCTGGTGATAAACTAACAAAAGAAACTAGAATCCAAAAATTCAGGCTTTTCATAGGTTTCAATTGTAATGCTTCAAAACTACTCCTCGCCACCCTCCTTTTTCCTCAATTCCTTCCTTAGCTCACACTTTTTCCTGCAATATCCATAGCAAATGAGTCAACAACAATAATAATAAATGATTAAAAACACCTTTAAGTTGACCAACAAGGTGTGCACATGCTGAGTAATCACAAGATCCTAACTTGTCATTCCTCACCCTAATCCTTTCCTGCTGAGGTACAGTATTATGCTGCCAGCAGCTATATAAGCTAGCTAGTTAGCTAGTTACTCTCTGTTACTCCTATGGGACAGTTTTCTACTTAAAAACAGTTTAGATTAAAACATTTTGACCAGCCCTAATAATAAATAATTAATATTGATGACAATGATAATATTTTATCATAACAATGAATAATTAACGATTGCATCCTATAATACTTAAAGAACTGGCTGAAGAGATCTCTGAGCCATTAGAAATTATCTTTGAGAAATTGTGGAAGATGGGAGAGTAATGAAAAAGGGCATATATAGTACCTAGCTATAAAAAGGGGAATGAGGACCACCTAGGTAATTATAGACCAATCAGTTTATCTTTGGTACCTGGAAAGAGACTGAAGCAAATAATCAATCAGTTTGTAAGCACCTAGAACATAATAAGGTAATAAGTTAACAGTCTACATGGATTTGACAAGAACAAATCATGTCAAACCAACCTAATATCCTTCTTTGACAGGGTAACAAACCTTGTGGATAGGGGGAAACAAGTATCAGGGGGTAGCTGTGTTAGTCTGTATCCACAAAAACAACAAGGAGTCCGGTGGCACCTTAAAGACTAACAGATTTATTTGGGCATAAGCTTTCATGAGTAAAAAACCTCACTTCTTCTTATGCCCAAATAAATCTGTTAGTCTTTAAGGTGCCAGGGGAAAACAGTAGATGTGATATATCTTGATTTTAGTAACACTTTTGATACTGTCTCACATGATCTTCTCATAAAGAAAATATAGCCTACCATAAGGTGGGTGCACAGCTGGTTGGAAAACCGTACTCAGAGAATAGTTATCAATGTTTCACAGTGAAGCTGGAAGGGCATATTAAGTGGGGTACTGCTGGGATTTGTCCTGGGTCCAGTTTTATTCAATATCTTCATAAGTGATTTGGATTGTGGCATAGAGAGTGCACTTATAAAGTCTGCAGACAATATCAAGCTGGGAGGAGTTACAAAGAGTTTGGAGGACAGAATTAGAATTTAGAATGATCTTAACAAACTGGAGAAATGGTCTGAAATAAATAGGTTGAAATTCAATAAGGACAAATGTAAAGTACGACACTTAGGAAATAATAATCAGTTGAACAAATACAAAATGGGAAATGGCTTCTTAGGAGGGAATCCTGCAGAAAAGGATTTGGGGGTGATTGTGGTTCACAAGCTAAATATGAACCAACAGTGTAACATTGTTGCAAAAAAAAGTGAACATCATTCTGGGATGCATTAGCGGGAGTGTTGTAAGGAAGACGTGAGAAATAATTCTTCCACTCTACTCAGCACTGATAAGGCCTCAACTGGAATACTGAGTCCAGTTCTGGACCCTACACTACAAGTCCAGAGGAGAGCAACCAAAATTTTTAAAGATCTAGAAAACATGACCTACAAGGAAAGACTGAAAAAACCTAGGTTTGTTTAGTCTGCAAAAGAGAAGACTGAAGGGGGACATAAGAGTCTTCAAGTACAGACACTCCCCGGGTTATGCAAGCCTGACTTATGCAAATCTGCACTTACGGAAAAAAGTTCCGTAAGGTTTTTTTTATTATTTTTTTTTGCGTAATTGTCGGGTATACGTTCCCAACTTACGCAAGGCGTTCCGGAACATAAAAGGTTGATAGGGTGATACATTGTGCTCCTTATTCACTGAGGACAGGACAAGAAATAATTGACTTAAATTGCAGCAAGGGAGACTTAGGTTAGACATTAGGAAAAACTTCCTACTGTAATGGTAGGTTTCAGGGTAGCAGCCGTGTTAGTCTGTATCCTCAAAAAGAACAGGAGTACTTGTGGCACCTTAGAGACTAACAAATTTATTAGAGCATAAGCTTTTGTGGACTACAACCCACTTCTTTGGATCCGAAGAAGTGGGTTGTAGCCCACGAAAGCTTATGCTCTAATAAATTTGTTAGTCTCTAAGGTGCCACAAGTACTCCTGTTCTTACTGTAATGGTAGTTAAGCACTGAAACAAATTAGCTAGGGAGGATGTGGAATATCTGCCATTGTAGGTTTTTCAGAACAACTTCAACACACACCTGTCAGGGATGGTCTAGTAATATGTAGTCCTGCCTCAGTGCCAGGGACTGGACTAGGTGACCTGTCAAGGTCTCTTACAGTCCTACATTTCTATGATTCTATTATTAAAAACAAGATTTCCAAGTGTAAAATGTGATATTGAGTGCCTTTATTTTCGAATGTCCTAACTGAAACACACAAAAACCCGTGGCTGGCCGGTACCAGCTGACTCGGACTCCTGGGGCTCAGGCTGTAGAGCTGTTTAATTGCAGTGTAGATGTTCAGGTGCAGACTGGAGCTTGGGCTCTAGGACCCTGAAGGGTGCGACAGTCCCATGGCTTGGGCTGCAGCCCAAACCCAAATGCCTACACCACAGTTAAACAGCCCCTTAGCTGAAACCCCACAAGCCCGAGTCAGCTGGCACGGGGCAGCTGTGAGTGTCCAATTGCGGTGTAGACATACCCTAAATTGCCTGAGTTTCAGAAGCTAAGTGCTCAGCAGTTTTGGAAAATCTGACTCCATTATGGTGTTAAGGTGACACCCAAAAACGGAGACACCCAGAACTGCTAGTCACTCCTGAAAATATGGGCTATGTTTTTTGTTTGTTTGTTTGTTTGTTTGTTTTTTGTGTTTGCTGTTACTGGCCTCTGTTCATATTTCATTTGAACAACGTTTTTTTGTGTGTGGGGTGTGTGTATATTTTATTAGTAATAAAGACATATAGAATGTTGCCATTGATCTAGAAAAAATCATAACTAAATTGCAATAGGCATAATTGTCCCTAATTATGAGTGATTGCCTCATGTATCTCTGTGTAAAGTTTGAGTATGTTGTAGATCGAACTTTTTGTGTTCCGTTAACAAGTAATTTTAACATCTGCAATTAGGTGCCATTTCCTGTCACTGGTAAGTAACTTTTTCAAACAGTAACATTCTTTCACAGCAGAAGTGTTATTATTATTATTTTTTAAATATTTAACACATCATTATTTCACAAACTCCAGAAATTAATATTTTTCTATTTAAAGTGACAGTAAATGAGATGGCGGTTGATGCATGTCCACGATTTATGATTACATAATGAGTTTTTATTACCTTAATTAATCATTGCTAGTAGTTATTCTTTTCATTTGCCTACTTAATGGGTTTTAAGTACAAGAGTCGTTCTTGCCAATGAGCCCTTTTTATGCTTTACAGCTTTACTGTCAATTTCCCCTCTCCAATACATTAAAAAAATGAGATTAGCCAGGTTGGCATGGTAACAAATTAATGTGCTAGCCCACTGACCATACTTCATTCCAAAATGGGAGTTTTAATCTGAAGGTAGATATTGCATCCACTCTCAGTTTGAGAAGGGCAGAAACAATTGGGAGAGAAAGTGCTATATGGAGAAGAAATAGACATGTGCTGAATAAATTTGTTTCCCACAACCTGTAACTTAAACTGCATTCCAGAATTAAATGATACATAATAGCTGAGAGACAAAATAAGTGATATAAGCAAAGGAGTGGGAAGATGTTTGAAATGAAGATTGTGAAAATACATGAAATGCAGAAGAGAAAGAGATACAGAAAGACTGTTCCACATGGCAAGACAGGAGAGAAGATGGCTCTTACATAGGGAGATTGTGGAAATGGAAGTGGTGCTTGTACAGTAGAAGAGTGAAGTCCAGGAGCTACAGTTGACTGTCCATTGGATAGGTTTAAACACAGAGGATTATTTTTAATTGCATTCTGAAATGAGTATGAAACTAGTGGAGCTGTCTGAAGGAGGGAGGTGATATGTCTGTGCTTTAAATCTGTGGAAATGTGGACAGGTGGTTTATTTTATTTGTTGTTCCTACAGCACTTTCACTGCTCGCAGCAATTACCGTTTGGCTAGATGGTTGCAACTCATCCATCTGGATCAGGACCTCACTGTAGTTCCCAAATCCCAATATTCTCTTCATGGGGCTACACCTGAAGTCCATTTGGAAAATTCAGCTAGTGCAGAATATGGTTGGTTGCTTTCTTGCTCACTGATGCTTCCCACAGAGAGCATGTTGCTCTGTGTTCATGGAAGACAGGTGAGATTCCAGAGGACTGGAAAAGGGCAAATATAATGCCAATCTATAAAAAGGGGCATAAGGACAACCCAGGGAATTGCAAACCAGTCAATTTAACTTCAGTACCTAGAAAGATAATGGAGCAAATAATTAAGCAATCAATTTGCAGACACCTAGAAGATAATAAGGTGATAGGTAACAGCATGGATTTGTCAAGAACAAATCATGTCAAACCAACCAAATAGCTTTTTTTGACAGGGTAACAAGCCTTGAGGATGGGGGAAGCAGTAGACATGATCTATCTTGACTTTAGTAAAGCTTTTGATACCGTCTCGCATGACCTTCTCATAAACAAACTAGGGAAATACAACCTAGATGGAGCTACCATAAAGTGGGTGCATAATTGATTAGAAAATTGTTCCCAGAGAGTAGTTACCAGTGGTTCACAGTCAAGTTGGAAAGGCATATTGAGTAGGGTGCCACAGGGATCACTTCTGAGTCCAGTTCTGTTCAATATCTTCATCAATGATTTAGATAATGTAAGTAAATTTATAAAGTTTGCAGATGATGCCAAGCTGGGAGGGGTTCCAAGTGCTTTGAAGGATAGGATTAAAATTCAAAATGATCTGGACAAACTGGAGAAATGGTCTGAAGTAAATAGGATGAAATTCAAGAAGGACAAATGCAAAGTACTCCACTAAGGAGGGAACAATCACTTGTATACATACCAAATGGGAAATGACTGCCTAAGAAGGAGTACTGTGGAAAGGGATCTGGGGGTCATAGTAGATCACAAGCTAAATATAAGTCAACAATGTAACACTGTTGCAAAACAAGCAAACATCATTCTACTCAGTGCTGATTATGCCTCAACTGGCATACTGTGACGAGATCTGGGCGCCGCATTTCAGAAAAGATATGGACAAACTGGAGAAAGTCCAGAGAAGAGCAACAAAAATGATTAAAGGTCTAGAAAACATGACCTATGAGGGAAGGTTGAAAAAACTGTGTTTATTTAGGCTGGAGAAGAGAAGACTGAGAGGGGACATGGTCACAGTTTTCAAGTACATAAAAGATTATCAGTAGGAGGGAGAAGAAGTGTTCTCTTTAACCTCCAAGGAGAGAACTAGAAGCAATGGGATTAAATTGTAGCAAGGACAGTGTAAGTTGGACATTAGGAAAAACTTCCTAATTGTCAGGGTGGTTAAGCACTGGAATAAATTGCCTAGGGAGGTTGTGGAATCTCCATCACTGGAGATTTTTAAGAGCAGCTTAGGCAAACACTTGTCACAGATGGTCTAGATAATACTTAGTCCTGCCTTGAGTGCAGGGTACTGGACTAGAAGACCTCTTGAGGTCTTTATTCACTGGCTGCTGGTTTTGTTTTGATGCAAATAAACTTGCTGGTTTTAATGGACAGCGGTGTAAGCGCCTTATTTGAACAATGGTGTTTCACCTCGTGGGACTCCATGGCAGCTGAGATCAGCTGTGGCACAACATTGGTTTAGCCTAATAGGGACTGAGGCGGGCATTTACATGAAGGAATCTCAACTTCACAACCTGTTTTGTCACTGAACTTTGGTTCTACAGAGCCAGAGTCTGTTGATTTTCCAGTCAGTAAAACTTATCTACAGTATTTCTACTAGATTTTTGAGAAAGGAATAGTTTAGGAAGAGTGTCTTCTAGGGGGTGCTATCTACAGTATTATTATCCCCAAACATTCAAAAACCATGCGTGCAGTCCCCCAAATTCATGAGTGTGGCTTAAAATTCATGTTATATTTTTAAAAGATATTAAATATTGGATCATTTTTATTTGCCTTTTGGATTTTCAGCCTTAGGGTGCACTTGTTTCTTATTTTCAAGCTATCCTCTACAATCCTGAGGTTTGAGGACCAGAAATGTACTTTAAAAGAAAACAAATGAAAGCCGAGATTCCCATGCATTAGCATGATTATGGCAGCTGGGGCTTTAAGGAAAAAAATTGTGAGACTCTGGATGTACTCATGGAAGTTAGCAACATTGTATTTATAGCAGTTGATAGGCTGTTGGGATGAAGGGAATTCTTTGTTTTGTAAAAGTTGTTATTGTTGGTTTGCATGCAGTTGGAGCACTGGATTGGACATTGAATAAAAATCTAAACAAATAAATATATAAATAAATAATAATAATAATAATTAATAACAATTTGATCCTGCAAACATGTATATGCATGTTTAAGTTTACTCATGTGAGCAGTCCCATTGAAGTCAAGAGAATTACTCATGTATGTAATTTTATTCATAAACCAAAGTGTTTGCAGGCTCAGGGCCTATACAAGACATAAAACAGCAAGTGAAGAAAAACTGACAGCCATGCATGGCAGTGGGCTTATAGATTATGTGATTGAAGGGAATTAAGTTTATGTTCAGGAAAACTCAACTGTACATAACATCTGGCTTTTGACTGCATGCCATGATGGTTTAGGATGGAAGGAGCTTTGTCCTTGGGAAGAGTTTGCAAATAATTTATTTTTAATTTTGAAAACACAGGTCAAGGTGTGTTAAAGGAACATCTTATATAGGACATCGAAAAATAAATTCCACACATGTTGATGAGCTGGAACTAGAAGAGACCATAGAAAAAGAAGTTAAAACAATCAAGAAACAACATAACTGAAGTCCCATAATATTTGACCAGGATATTTATTTTACTGGAAGCCTTCAGTAGTGCCAAAGGTGCTCTGTTTATACAAAGCTAATTGGTATATGGCAGTGCTCTTTTCCCCCCTTTTAGTTTCTCTGTGTTCTTGAAAGCAAGGGACTACTAGCTTGAGGCTAGAACCAGATATAGCATGGGCAGATGTTATTTATGCTCTCCCCACTCGCCTCTGCCAGTGCATCCGAATTCTGACCTGCCAACCCACCTGCTGTTCTACACCTGAGTCTGCTTCCTGAACAGAGACAACTAATGGAGATTTGCAAAATGGTCATGATAAAAATGCTTTCTTTTCTTAGACGGAGGCAGAAATTCTCAAATATGAAAATGCCAGATACGTACAATGATACCATCCACTGCCAGGTATAAAAAACTACATACAGCCAAGACTTAGTGAAAAGGACACATTCCAATGTCCTTACTGAGGATCAGGTCTTGCTCCATAGATCCATTCTTACAGGGTGTCTGCATCGGGATCAGCTATTTTCATGGATCTGTCCCCACCTTGTCCTGGCCCCCATCAATCCATTTGTATGGGTAGGGTGGGTGGCGAATGGAGCATTCTCCCCTCTGGTGACTTATTGTGTCCAGAGGCTGCCAGGGAGCTGGAGAAGGCTCCAGTGGCCCCCAGGGCCAAAGTTGAAATACACAATCTCTGTCTACACAATCCTGTCCCTCCAGTGAATTCCTGAAATCCATGAGAGATCTTTCAGCCAGTTAGAAAATGTCAGACAGTTTGAAATTTTGATTAAAAAAGGGGGTGGTGGGAAAAGGAAATCAGTAAATTTTTGAGTGAATTTCCCCCCTCTATTTTGGATCAAGCTCTAGCAATTCATGTAGTATCCACTCATTTATTTATTGTTGCATGCAAATGAACTGTCTTTTTTAGGGCATCCATCAGAGTTGAGTTTTCAGGAGGTATTTTAGTGAGGAGGTGATGATGATTGGGCAAATAGGGATTGGGAGGTATTTATGCTCAGAGAGAAGGAGGAGGGAAGGAGAGAAGGCAACAAAAAGGGTTGTCATTGTCAGAGCCAAGATGAGAGGGAGGAATGAAAAAGAAGAGATGGTTGTAGATGTAGGTGAAGGTAGATTGGTGTAGAGCTGGAAATCAAGGACAAGAAGAATGAACCATTGGGACCCAGCCAAGGAAGGAGATGATTAGAGTGTGGGCAAGAGATTCTGCCAGAAGAACAGCCTTTCTCACTAGCCCACCATAAAGTTATTCTTTTGATTGCTTAATATCTGTATTATCGGTACCCAAGTGAGATCAGGGCCTCGTTGTGCTAGGACCTGTACAAACACATAGTGAGAGACAGTTTCTGCCCTGAAGATCTTAACATGTAAGTAGACAAGAAAGATAGTGTGAGGAGAAACAGAGGCACAGAGTGCTGAAGTTAGTTTGCCCAAGGTCACACTCACAGACTAGATCTATTCCAGAGCTGGGAATAGGACTCACATCTCCTAAGTCCCAGTCCAGTGCTTTATCACTAGCCCACACTGCCTCAGGGTGGGTCAGGGTTCTAGGAAAAGATTTAGCTTATCCAAGAAGGGAGTCCTCAAGTAAAGATCTCATTCCCCCCAGATACACAGGATCAGCTCCATGCATGCTTTGTGTACAGGAAAATGAGCTTTAAGGGAGGGAAAAAACAAAAAAATCTTGCTTTTCATTTTTTAAAATAAATAATGCGAACCCAGAGGAAAAATAAAATTAATTTTTGCAATTTTCCATGATTTAAAAAAAAAATCATCTTCTATATCTTCATCTGCTAATCATGCTGATCTATGCCAAGCTGTGTGGTGATGATATGGACAAATGTTTGCTAGGGTCTTGCATGAGATCACCAGACTTATTTTCACTTAACATTTTACTAAGATTTGCATCCAGGTCTCTCTCAGTGAAAGGCTAATGATTTAACCTGTGTCATCTCCCACCACCTTCCCATTGTACAGATAATATTTTTATGAGTGTACCTTCTTGGAAGTATTGTACATCCCCCTTGCATTCTTTTCACATCTCTTACTGTATACAACATGTCAACTCTTCTTAGCATTTAATAACACTATTTCAAAGGAGGAGAGATGTTGCTGTTATGATCTAATGAGTAATACCTCTCCCTGTGTATATTTTTACTTTTAAGAATCTTGTGTTTGTGCCTTGGCAGATCAGATCCATGAGATAAACATAATAAGTAAGTTGTGTTATTTTTTCATCTATCTTTTTTTTTTTGGTTTTGTAAGAAAGCAACAATTCTACATTCAGTTCTGGCTGTCCTAGATCTGATGGGGCTAAAACTACAGTTACAAGGGGCATTTGGGTATCAGAGCTTCCTCTGTGAGCCATGCTGCCTATTACTTAATATTACTAATATGTATGTATTCTAGTTTTGCATATAGAGCCCCTCTTGTACAGGACAGGATGAGTGCAGAAAATGCTGTAGAGATTCCAGTGCCAATCACATTGTCTGGCCATACCAAAAGGAGGACAGGAGACACTTGATATGGTTTTAATCAGGCCACAACTTTATTATTAGATGTCTGGGACTACCAGGCAGATAAAAGTGTAATGTGCAGGTAACCCTCTGTTCATTCAATAACTACTTGGGGCCTACTGCTAGCTCCCCCCACCCTTTTTTTCCCATCCAGGTCCCCCCAGTCAATCCATTGCTGGAACTTTACAATCCATTCCCTTTTGTAGAAGGGTTAAGGTAGACAATAAGAAAGGGTGGTTGGCTTCCTGCCCTACCATTTCTAGGAGCTCCAACAACTTGTCATTCCATTCCTTTAATGTCATTCCATTCCATACACCTCCTTTTTAAGTCCTTACTAAGCCAATTATCTGGTCATTGTATACCTCCCTATGGAGTGCCTCCACTGAACATCTGCCACAAGGAGGTGCCAGCAATTAGCCTGGCTGCCTCTTCCCTGAACACAATCGGGTTCCCAGATATCTCCTAATGCCCTATTATATATCAGAAAAAAATGTATCTGCACCTAAGTCTGACAGTGAACCCCATCCTCCTGAAATAACTGGTACCCTGTATGCCAGGCCAGGATGTGAAATTACTGTCCCTACTATGGCCCCAAGGATTTGGCCACTTCCATGTTCACATATCTTGTGTACCTGGGGGGTGGCCTCACAGTTCCCCACCAGACCCTGCATTAAAGCATGTATGACCACACCATTTTAACTCCTGGGAAAAGTTCAAGAATCAGCCTCAGGTCACTCTTCACTCTGAGCATTAATTCCCCCCCTTTACACATTCCCAAATTGTTTTCCCCAAGATGCACCACAATTATATCTTGGGACCGCTGACTAGCCCCCATAATATTCAGCAGTGGTGTTGGCTGGTCCCGTAACATGGCCCTCTTTCTATGCCAAATTAGGAAAGTTTCCCTGCCGAACTCGAGCTGCGAACACTCAGGCAACTTGGACCCCTGCCTATACGCCCAAAAAAGACCATACCTGCGGATCCACACCGCCATCTGCGTGGCCGTCTTCCACCATTTGGAATGAGATTACAACAAATTAATGCTGATTTCCCACCTAGGGGTCTCGCATACATTCTGTATGCTTCTGAATGCCAACACCCCATTGCCTGAATTGCCTCTGCCTTCATACCCAGTTGTTCTGCTGCTGTTGCTGGCATGATTCTGAATGAACAGGAACCAAATTCCTGGGCTGGCAGCCCCAACCTCATCGGTCCCTGTCTCAATACCATAATAAATGGATATTTTGTGAGGGCCTCCTGTCACCATGCATAAAGAGTGGCCCATCCCCTTCCCCAGTCGTATTGCCATGTGGGCCCTCAAAGCCTTCATGGGGCAGACCCCAGGATCACCACCTTCCCATAGGATAACAGATTCACCCTGGCCTCCTTGATCCATCTTTGACTTTCACAAGTTTAGTAGCACTGCTTGCCGCTGCCAGTGTACATCATGCAGTTCCAATGCCCTTCCAATGGAGTCCCTACAGGACCCAGCAGGACCTCGCTGATCCTGAAAGCACCAAAAAAAAAAAATGCTATCAAGATTGCTGCCCTGAACGAGGCTGCCTCCAGTCCACTACGATACATGGTGCCAAGGATCTGCACAAGATCCCTGAGCCCATTAACTGTGATGGGATGATGTGAATCCTCCCTGGGGTCATTGGTATGCAACCACCCCACCAGAAACCTTCAAACTAAGAAACAACTGCAGCTCATGCCTTCTCTGTGCATCCATTACCATCCTGGCCAGACCACTCACCCGTGGATGCTGGAAGCTGTTGCAACAACTCCAAGCTAGCATGGAGCAGCTGTGCTATCCATGAGCCTCCCTGCAAGGGTGTGCCCCCCAGACAAGTCTGATATGGCTCCTATGACTCCCAATTCTTGCCCTGGCCCATTTAATACCCTGCTAGGTCCATCCCCATCTCCCAGATGTAAAGCCTCAGAGGAACAAATAGCGACGGACCCTGCATCTCACCAAGGTGCCCCACCATCGATACTTATTGCCACATTGTGTGGCAGGGGCCCACCTGTACCACATGTCCCCTCAGCCTCCACCCAATGCAGATCCAAATCACCCCTGCAATCAGCAACCTCCATCTGCTGTTGCTCCAACCCACTCCTGCCATCAGTGCCACCCTTATCTCCTGCAATCAGCTGAGTAAAACAGGGTGACCCCACACACTTTGGAAGACTGTAATGCTGTAGAAATAAACTCAAAGGCAACAGCCTGACCACTTGCTGGCTGTCCCATCAGCAAATGTAGCCAGCCCACCTGTGTGGGTGTTCGCTTTCCCTCAAGTTCCCCCGTACCTGCCATCAGCCTAGGGGGCTGCCTTTGGTAATCAAGTACACCACCCCGGGGCTCCACCAGCACCCGTTGTGGGGCCAGGCCTCCGCCATTCTTGCGAGAATCCTACCTCTGGCTCACCACTGACCCCCACAATTCCACTCCATCTGCGCTTTGCAGTGTTTGAATCCCCCCCCCCATCTCTCTGTCCCTGCTTTTCCTGTCTGGGCTTGCCCCTTTCAACCCTTCCGGGCCCAGGGGATGAGTCAGTGTGGCCATGCTGACCCATTCCCCTCCACACCCATAGAGGACTGTTCCCTTTCCCTCAGCCAGCCGGACAACATCTTCCCTGCTTAAAGGTGCGGCACGGTCAAATGCATAGGGTAGATCAGAGAAAATGTTGCCCTTCGTTTCTATAAAATAGTGTGGTGACATACAGCTGGTGCTGTCTAAGCCCTATTCATAAGAACTTCCAGTGTAAAAGCTGCCTTGTGCACCTAACTCCGACACACCTCCCATTTTCTATAGGACTTTTGTCCTGCAGGGATGGATCCTATGGCCAGAATTTTCAGAGGAACTCAGTACCCACAACTGAGGCCAGAATTTCAAAAAAGCTCAGCCAGATTAATAATCTGGCCTGTTTATTTAGGTGCCTACATGGGAATTGAGCTCTCTTGACAACGTGGCCCTATGTCAGGGCCGCGCAACCCATTACGCGACCTAGGTGGTTGCCTAGGGTGCTAACATTTGGGGGGCGGTGACCGCGGCGGCCAGATCTTCGGCCGCCCCGGTCGTCGTCAGCATTTCAGGGGCGGGACCTTCCGCCGCCTCTGTTGGAGGCGGCATTTTGGGGGCAGGACCTTCCGCTGCCTCTGTCGGTAGCAGCATTTTGGGGGCGGGACCTTCTGCCGCCTCTGTCGGGGGCAGCATTTTGGGGGCAGGACCTTCCGCCGCCTAGGGTGGCAAAAAAGCTGGCGGCGCTCCTGCCCTATGTGCATCTGTTGCCATGATCTCCAGTGAATCTTGTGAAGTCATTTATGCCTATGCAAAGTGACTCAGAACTGTAGTGTTTTACACTCACTTTACATAGGAGTAAATGATTATTCAAGGTGCCAAGACACAGAAATATCCACTGTTTACAGAGTGGGAACAAATGGGACAAATTCATCTCTGGTCAGACACAAGTGAATTGATCCAGTATATTCATATGAAACTTTCGAGGATTTTAAGATATTACTTGTTGAGATAAATGGCGAGGTAACAAGTTATTTCTGTATTGTAAGCATAAATACATATTTGCTCTTCACTGCTAACAACCATAAAAATGAAAGAATTTTTACTGGAGTTATCAGAAAATCTATATTTCAAGTACTACAGTATTTACCGAAAGCAATAAGGAGTAAGTAGACCCCTCCAGCTCCCAACCTCAATACATTTCCCCTCAGCCCTTTCATTGCCCTGGACAAAGTTGGGGTGATCTTACAAAAATCTGTCAACTCAATAACATTTCTATCTTATCATTCAACTAAAAACTCAGCAAAGGTTCCTTGGTGCTTCCATAATGCCCTTATGCAGTCTAGCATTCATTAATAGGCCTGATTAAGGCATGTGGTATTGGTGTTGATATACAAATTAGACCAAAAGTCAGAATCTCTGTTAGTATTGCAAATCAGTTGTTGTTCCATTGCAACAAATGGAGTTCCACCGCTGAAGAAGTGAATGGAGAATTTCACTTTTTGTTCTACATTGTACAGCTCTTAGCACAAATCAGCCCTGTCCAGGACTGGGACTTCCGGGAAATACAACTACCACAAAACAAATAAAATAATAATAGTTGATCATAAATATGCCCCAGGTGTCAAGAGCTGTCAAGACTATGGCCTTTCTTTTCCACTAGATAGGTGCATGAGGAATATCATAGAGAAATTCCATGGGTCTCACAATTCTTCCACTGAGGACAATTATTCTTCAAGCATTACTACTTTTTAACGGACACCACCATACTGAGTATTGTATTTAATAAAAAGGAATATTTCTGCTCATGAAAATAGTCAAAAGATGTGGCCATATTTTGCACATCTCATTAACAGCAAGGGTTCTAGAATTTGAGGACATGAAAATAAGTTCATTAGTTGATCTAATATTCAATGCAAATTACTTTTTTTTTTTTTTGCATTTTTATGAACACATCAAGCCGTCCTTTATATGCCATTTAGATAACACAGTTCATGAACTGTTAACGAGCACAGTGTAAGTTAATGTTTATAACACTGTTCACAGCACACACCAAAAACTGTAAAGAGGTTGCAGACAGCCATAGGGATTATTGCTTCATGGCCGATAAAGCTGAACAGTTATGAAACAAGTAATTTCTTTAGGTGCACTATCAGTGTCAAATTTCTGTTTTTAAATGATGCATTTTATTTTTTAAGTGGCTTATGTCAGGCTCCTGGTCTACTTATTTTGTACAACACTATGGTGAACCAATTTTTTTTTTCATATTGAAGTTTATCAAACATATCAAAGGTGCCTATCTGGTACTCTGTGGGCATTAGATATTATTTAAAATAACAACACAACAAAACCAAAACCAATAATAAACATCCAGAAGAAAACTCCACCCCTAGCATTTCTCACCAGGGGGACTTCCGCAATAAGCTTGCATCCTCCATAAACAATCTCTTCCTTTGGGCCTGTCAAGGCTGCTTCCCCACTTTGAACTTTAGGGTACAAATGTGGGGGCCTGCATGAAAACTTTTAAGCTTAACTACCAGCTTAGATCTGGTCCACTGCCACCACTCCCAAAACTAATTCCCTTCCCTGGGTAACCTTGAGAGACTCTCCACCAATTCCCTGGTGAATACAGATCCAACCCCCTTGGATCTTAAAACAAGGAGAAATTAACCATCCCCCTCCTTTCTCCCACCAACTCCTGGTGGATCAAGATCCAAACCCCTTGGATCTAAAAACAAGGAAAAATTAATCAGGTTCTTAAAAAGAAGGCTTTTAATTAAAGAAAAAGGTAAAAATCCTCTCTGTAAAATCAGGATGGAAAAATAACTTTACAGGGTAATCAAACTTAAAGAGCTTAGAGGACCCCCCTCTAGCCTTAGGTTCAAAGTACAGCAAACAGAGATAAACACTCTAGCAAAAGGTACATTTACAAGTTGAGAAAACAAAGATAAACTAACACGCCTTGCCTGGCTGTTTACTTACAAGTTTGAAATATGAGAGACTTGTTCAGAAAGATTTGGAGAACCTGGATTGATGTCTGGTCCCTCTCAGTCCCAAGAGCGAACAACCCCCAAAACAAAGAACACAAACAAAAGCCTTCCCCTCCCCCCCCAAGATTTGAAAGTATCTTGTCACCTTGTCAGCCAGGTTATATGAGCTTCTTAGCCCTTTACAGGGAAAAGGATTTTGGAGTCTCTGGCCAGGAGGGATTTTATAGTACTGTACACAGGAGAGCTGTTACCCTTTCCTTTATAGTTATGACAGGGCCCCACTCACACCTTTTGGGCACTTGACCAGAAAAGTGGACCATTCAAAAAGTTATAAGAATATGCTGGTATTCTATGAATGGTTGTGCTTTTCCATGACAGACAAGGAATTTGTGACCATGGTAACAGCAACGGGCCTGTTAGATTAAGCATTGGACTTCACATTGGATCACAAAGGAAGAAAGATGATTGTGGATATTGGTTATGGAGTTCGCATGCTAAGACAGTATGTAGCTGGAACTGCAACTTATAAGACAAACATTTAGTGTTCAACACACACAAATACTTTTGTAAATTTCACAACCTGAAACCTTGAGCTAGCCATTTACTCATTTTACTGTTTATATACCTGGTGTGTTTGACTTTTTTTTTTTTTTTAACTCAAAACCAGATGCTCAGATGTACCAATATTAAAATTATTCCATTCTGCTTTTTATTGTATTGAACTTGGGAGCAATCATCCACGAAGTAATTTGTAGAAGAGTTCTTAGTTTCTGCCTTTCCCAGTCCAATAAGGGTGGTCCTTGTAGAAAATGGATTTTTAAGAGTTTCTAAAAATTATTTGTTTGTCAGATAACTAAAGATCTGTGCGTGAGCAATGCAATTTTTAGAGTGTGTGATCATACATGTAAGAGAGAAGCTCTGAATATTAGCAGGACAGTAACCCATCTAATGTACGTTTCTTGCTGTTGAACTTTGTGGATTGTTGCTTGTGCAGAATGTTGTATTTTAAAGTGTGGTTTTACTGTCAGTTTTCTCTTTTTTTCCCCCCTCCCATTCATTTTATTCACACACTTCATTTCACCTTGGCCCTTTGTTTTCTAACACATCAGTTGTGCCAACTTCAGTACTTCCCACCAGTCCTGAAACCCTTGTTCCAACAACCTCTCTGACTGATTCCTCTCCTTCCCCTTCAGCTATCCCAAGTTCCAGTGTCCTCCCCTCTGCTCCCCGAGATGTGGTCCCTGTTTTGGTCTCCAGTCGATTTGTCCGTCTCAGCTGGCGCCCACCTGCAGAAACTAAAGGGAATATCCTGGCATACACTGTCTACTTCTCCAGGGAAAGCATCAACAGGTAGGTGGCAATGACTAAGACAACATAAACAGCCCACTACTGTTATCAGGGTGTTCATGGTCCTAAAGCTGCACAAGGTTTTTAATAGTGTCTCACAAACTGTTCTTATGTTTTTGGATACAATACTTCACAATAATAGCCAGTATGAAGACGGAGATTGTCCACTGTAATTTATCTAAGTTCATATACTATGCTTAATGCCTTGATATCATTAGAGCACCTTTGTGGCTAGAATGGTAGTATATTGATTCTGGCGTATGCAATCCCAATTTACTTGTAACAACTTTATCATCCTAATTGCTTGTCTAATATATGGCTAGTAGATTAGCACATTTACCTTCATTCTGGGGTTCTTGTTTGTTGCTCACATGATTCCCTGTCTAATGTGCTCAGGATACATGTGAAAAAGATGTTTTTAGTTTAGTTTTGATTTTTTCTAATGGGAAAAATCAGCCTGGGATCTGAGAGTTAAGTTGGATTTTTCCCTTTCTTCACATCATTGTCAGTAATCCAGATCAAGTTTATTGAATGTCACTTTCACCTTAACTGCACTTGTAATACACCTGAACTATGTGATGGTTAATGGTATTCTTGTAGGAGCCAGAAAGAACACAGATTATGAGGGTGAATTAGAATGAAACCTATATTGATTTGAGAAGTAAATGGATTTGCAATGGAATCATTGAGAACTAATGAACTTGGAACCCCGGGACCATTTTGTATAGTCATTTCCCCCAAAAACCTTTTCCCACATTTTGATCTCATTTTATGAGGTGGAGTAGCATCTGCTGAGAGAGATTTTTAGGTTTAGCCTTGTTGTTTTGGGAACTATGCCTTATCCACAGTGAAGTATGTGCTTAACTGTGAAGGGCCCAGTCCCATTCTCTCATTGTTTACTTGTACTCTCCTGTCTGTATCCATCTGTTGTCTCTTGTCTTATACTTATATTGTAAGCCCCTTGGAGCAGGGACTGTTTGTGCAGTGCGTAGCACAATGTGGTCCTGATCCATGATTAGGGCTCATAGGCGGCTACAGTAATACTACTACTAATCAATAATTACCGTAATACAGTCTTACCAAAGGGGAAACTCCCCTTTTGGAGATTAGCATGTGCAAAAAACTGCCAGGTTAGGCCCCTGATCTCTAGCCTTATGTGTTTTATTTGATGATGCTATAATAATAGGTCAGGATTTTTAAGAAAAGCACCGCACAGAACAAACAGAAACCTAAAGTTATGACAGAAATTCTTATAGCAAGAATCAAACCATTCTCTTTAATGGAAAACTGCATCCATTTTGCTCAGCAGAACACCCTGCAAATACACAGTGCCCACAGCACATCTTTTTATGATTAAAGTGTGAAAATGTATTTTTTCAAGAAAGCTCTTTAATTAAGTTGGCATTTTGGCAGCTAGTGCTGGAGGCAGCCATCTTCCTGAAACATGATGTCATTTGTGGGAGCCCTGTGGAGTGTCTATAAGGTTGAAGAGGAATGATGGGCTTCTGTTGAAAGTACATCCCTAGGAGTCAGAGTTGTTGGGTTTTATTCATGGGTCTACCACAGACTTCTCTGTGACCTTGTGTTGTGAAGATAATATATTAATAGGGCTCCCAAATGATTAAAAATATAATCACAATTAATTGCACGATTAAAAAAAAATTGTGATTAATCAGTTTTAATTACACTGTTAAGAATAGAATACCAATTTAAATTAGCCGTATTTTGGATGTTTTTCTACATTTTCAAATATATTGGTTTCAATTAGAATACAGAATACAAATTGTACAGTGCTCACTTTATATTAGTATGTTTGATTACAAATAGTTGTACTGTAAAAAAGATAAAAGAAATAGTATTTTTCACTTCACCTCATACAAGTACTGTGGTGCAATCTCTTTATCGTGAAAGTGCAACTTACAAATTTAGAATTATTATTAGTAAAACCTTTAGAGCCTACAAGTGAAAGCATGAATGTGTATACAAATATTTAGCATATCTGGCATGTAAGTACCTTGCAAGGCCGGTTACAACAGTGTCATGGGAACTCCTGTTATCACTTTCAGGTGACATTGTAAATAAGAAGCAGGCAGCAGTATCTCCCATAAATATAAACAAACTTGTTTGTCTGAGCGATTTGCTGAACAAGAAGTAGGACTGAGTGGACTTGTAGGCTATAAAGTTTTACATAGTTTTACATAACCGCACTAAAAACCAAAACAATGTATAATACATTTAAATTGGTATTCTATTATTGTTTAACAGTACAATTAAAATTGAGATTGCGACTATTTTTTTAAAGTCTAGTTAATTTGTTTTGCATTAATTGCTTGCATTAAAGAAGATTAATTTACAGCCCTATATATTAAAAATTCTAAGGTATTCTCAGATACTACAGTGATTGGGAATATATAAGTAACAAGATAAGATGGCTAGAACATGCTAACCACAGTGTGAGGAACTGACTGTCCTTAAAATCCCACTTAGATCAGCACATGCTCAGCATGTTACATAATCAATCCATTAGTAGGGCTCTGTGTCTATCACAGAGGTCGCGGAAGTCATGGAATCTGTGACTTTCTGCGACCTCTGTGACTTGTGCAGTGGCCAGTGTGGCTGACCCCAGAACCGCCCAAGCAGCTGGCACCGGGGTCAGCTGCTCAGGTGGCCATGGGGCCTGCCATACCATCCGCTACTGGAGCAGCTCTGCAGCCAGTCTCTTTGGCGGCCTGCATCGTGCGGCAGTCCCTGGGACAGCAGAGAAACCACTGCTCCCCACAGCAGCGGCCCCCAAGACGCCTCCCCGCAGCAGTGCCCTCCCTCCCTAACCCCCCCGATTTAGTCAGGGGTATTTATAGTATAAGTCATGGGATAGGTTGCGGCCATGAATTTTTGTTTATTGCCTATGACCTCTCCTTTTACTAAAAATACCTGTGACTAAATCATGGCCTTATCCATTAGCTATCTCAGTTTGGGCACCGAACAATTAATGCTGCCAAATAAATGGACATTCTTGAAAATATGGATGTTAACATCTGTGCTTCAATTTTCTCAACTATAAACTAGGGATAATAATACCACCCGTACTGCACATGGGAACTTTCAGAACTGATGTTGTAAAATGCTTTAGGATTTGAGGATGGAAGGGATGGTACAGTAACTCCTCACTTAACGTTGTAGTTATGTTCCTGAAAAATGTGACTTTAAGTGAAATGATGTTAAGCCAATCCAATTTCCCCATAAGAATGAATGTAAATGGGAGGGGGGGGGGGTTAAGTTCCAGGGAATTTTTTTTTGCCATACAGTACAGTACTATAGTTGGGAGGTGCCCTCACCTTACCCCATACAGGCACAGCCCACTGGCACTGGAGACAATGAGGCCGGCAAGGAGGCTGAAGGTGCTGTAGGCTAGAAGCAGCAGTGGCAGCTTCCCCTACTCTGCAAGCACCAGGGGCAGGGGACTCAACTCTTGGCCCTCCCACGCCACCCCTTCCCCCAAGCTTGCAGTATTCAGGAGGCAGGGGAGGGAGGGGGAGCCTGCACACCTCATCCTCGCTCCTCCTCCTCTTCCCCCTACCTCTTGCCTGCGGCAATCAGCTGGCTTGCAGTGTTCAGGAGGCAGGAGGGAGGGGGGGGGAGCGATGACATGGCACATAGGCTCCCCTCTCCCTCCTCTGCCTCCTGAATACCACAAGCCAGCTGATTGCCACAGGCAGGAGGCAGGGAAGGGAAGGGGGAGATGCGCCGCTTCCTCGTTCCTCCCCCCTCCCCGCAGAAATCAGCTGGCTTGCCACGTTCAGGGGGCAGAAGGGAGGGGGGAGGAGCTAGGACTCAGAGTGCAGGCTCCCCCCTCCCTCCCGCCCACGGCAATCTGCTGGCTTGCAGCATTTGGGAGGGGGAACCTGCACGCCGAGTTCTCGCTCCTCCCCCATCCCTCCTGAACGTCGCAAGCCAGTTGATTGCCGCGGGCAGGAGGCGTGGGGAGGTTGGGGAAGGCGTTGATCCGCGGGGTCTGCCAGCGGGCGAGAGGTACTGTGGAGGGGCTAGGGGAACTGATGGGGGGGCTGCCAGCTGTTGACAAAGTAGTCAGCAAAACGATGTTATAGCGAAGCATTGCACAACCTTAAATGGAGCATGTTCTGTAATTGAGCAGGGACGTAAGATTGAAACAACATTAAGTGAGAGGACATTAAGTGGGGCCTTACTGTAACAACGCAAAGCATTATTACAGTTATTTCTCATCTGCTTTAATGCTAGTCTAAGAATTGCCATACTGAATCAGACCAGTGGTCTGTCTAGCCCAGTATCCTGTTTTCAACAATGGCCAGTAACAGCTTAACAGTCAAAAGAATACTTCAGTATTTAAATATGAATCATTTATATAGAACTATTGTTATTTTTTTAAGATTGCAAGCTATATCCACATCTATATCTGTATATTAAGGGCTGCCTCTGATTCCCTTACACTGGTTGAATATTTTCTTCCATTTAATTTCAGTAGTACTACTCACTGAGTAAGGCACTATGCAATGTCAGGGTGTCAGAATCTAGCACTAACCCAAGTATGGAAGTTGTTAACACTCTCTTGAAGAGGGTTTTCATGCTTCCAATATTAAAAAAAAATAAAAAAATTTAGCAAGATGGCAGCTTCCAGCACTTAGCTTAAAGATGCCAGTTGTATTTTTTAAGAAAGTTTTTAATTACATTTCCCAGTTTAGCCATGGCGAGAAGTGCCTCTGGTCTTCTGAACTTTGAATGTAGTTTTCCTTTCAGCACTTGCATGGGCTACTGAGTCATTTATTGTTTATACATTTTTACAGAAGAGCTATTTTTCTCTTTACAAAAAGAGTGGGTATGACATTAACCTCAGGCATGCAAAGAAATTGTCAGGCAAATTACTGTAACTCTAGAGTAAGAAGCTCTTCCCAGTTTGAAAATAACAGTAATTTTGCTCGACAATTGACAGTACCAGTAATGCTAGGGATGTGTATAAGTCCATACCATCAAACATCTTCAGAGCCAATCTTTAGCTGTACTGTAACTACTGGGTGACATCCATCTCATAGGTTTGAGAAGCAGATTGAGAACCAAGTCTCCTCAGATTGTACACTTGCTAGGTTGAAGCTATTGCCTCACTGCTAATCCAGCTTTCCAGTAAGTAAATTTTAAACCTTCCCCATCAGTTCTCTTGCATTACATGCTGTTATTGGATGCCAAAGAGACAGGTGAGTCTTTGAACTTGAGCTAACAGGAACAGTGGATTGCTGAAAACAAGCTGGATTCCTTTCAAGGATGTCTTTCCTTACCAGTCATCAAAAACATCTAAAGGGGAGAGAGTGGGAGAAGTTTGTTTAGAGTGAGACTGTAATTTGAACAAGAGGGCTCCCCTGATTCAACACTTCCAAAGAGAAACCCCTTTGGAAGTGAAGGCATTTATCATATACCCTCACCTTTGGTGTATTTTTGATGGCCTGCTCTTTAATTTTCACACTTGGGTAGGCTTGCTTCAGGGGATCAAACATTGAAATGGTTTTGCTTGCTGATAAGGAAAGCACTTAAAGGTAAAAGGTGGTTTTTTTATTCTTATAAGAATGATAAAACAAACCTAAATCTATTAGGAAAGAAAGAAAGAAAGAAAGAAAGAAAGACCACAGAAAACACCTGCATCCAAAGGAATATCTGCATGAGAAAATAGTTTAGTTTAAAAGACATAATGCTTTCAAACTATCTGCTGACATAGGAAAGATAGTTATTTAAAGGAAAAAATAAACACGATTCAAAGTAACAGGTGACCAAAAGTAATGATAAACATCTGTTAGTGGGTGCTAATGTTTATCTTCTCCATTAAATTATCATGGAAATATGTCACACTGTTAAAAATAAGGGTAAAATTTTCAACAGTGCCAGAGTCACTTGGGAGGCTAAAGCCTTGTCTACATGGGAAAGCTTTGTTCAGTGTAAACTAGGTTGTAAATTTAAATGGATATTGTTATACAAGTATATTCTGGCTTTTATGATTTAGTTTAAACTAAGGCTTTCAAGCGATTAAAAACAATTAATCGTGCTGTTAAACAATAGAATACCATTTATTTAAATATTTTTGGATGTTTTCTACATTTTCAAATATATTGATTTCAATTACAACACAGAATACAAAGTGTACAGTGCTCACTTTATATTTATTTTTTATTACAAATATCTGTGCTGTAAAAAAACCAAAAGAAATAGTATTTTTCAATTCACCTAATACAAGTACAGTTGTGCAATCTCTTTATCATGAAAGTTGAACATGCAAATGTAGAATTATGTACAAAAAATACCTACATTCAAAAATAAAACAATGTAAAACTTTAGAGCCTACAAGTCCACACAGTCCTACTTCAGCCCATCACTCAGAAAAACAAGTTTGGTTACAATTTGCATCAGATAATGCTGCCAGTTTCTTGCTTACAATGTCACTTGAAAGTGAGAAGAGATGTTCACATGGCACTGTTGTAGCCAGCATCGCAAGATATTTACTTGCCAGATGTGCTAAAGATGCATATCTCCCTTCTTGCTTCAACCACCATTCCAGAGGACATGCATCCATGCTGATGACGGGTTCTGCTCGATAATGATCCAAAGCAGAGTGGACCAACACATGTTCATTTTCATTATCTAAGCCACCAGGAGAAGGTTGTTTTTTGTGGGGGGGGGAAAGGGGAGGTGTTTGGGTTCTGTAGTTTCTGCATTTGAGTGTTGGCCTCTGGAATGATGGCTGAAACATGAAGGGGCATACAAATGTTTAGCATATCTGGCACATAAATACCTTGCAACGCCGGCTACAAAAGTACCATGTGAATGCCCATTCTCACTTTCAGGTGACATTGTACATAAGAAGCAGGCAGCAATATCTCCCATAAATGTAAACAAACTTGTTTGTCTTAGCAATTGGCTGAACAAGAAGTAGGACTGACTGGACTTGTAGGCTCTAAAGTTTTACATTGTTTCTTTTTGAGTGTAGCTATGTAACAAAAACAATTCTACATTTGTAAGTTACACTTTCACAATAAAGAGAGTGCGCTACAGTACTTGTATGAGGTGAATTGAAAAATATGATTTCTTTTGTTTATCATTTTACAGTGCAAATATTATGTACTAAAAATTATATAAAGTGAGCACTGTACACTTTGTATTCTGTTTTGCACTAGAAATCAATATATTTGAAAATGTTGAAAACCATCCAAAAATATTTAATAAATTTCAATTTGTATTCTATTGTTTAACAGTGTGATTAAACACAATTAATTTTTTGAGTTAATTGCGTAAGTTAACTGCAATTAATCAACAGCCCTAGTTTAAACCTCTTCCCAAATGACATAAGTTTACCAAAAAGAGACACTTTTAGACTGATAAGAATGTAATGATACTTAGATAGCTGTATCTGTGTAACCTGTAAAACTTTTCCATGTAGACATGTATATCCCATTTATAAAAGTGACTTTGTCACTTTGGAGCCTACCTAGATTGTGAGCAGCTTGTACAGTGCCTGGTCTGTCCTATGTGCTACAATAATACAAATAATAAATACTACTCCTGCTATGTCTCACTGAAAATCAGTGGGACTGTGGGCTTGTCTACACTTACCAGGGGATCAACGCACGGCGATCAATGCATTGATGGTCAATTTAGCGGGTCTAGTGAAGATCCGTTAAATCAACTGCAGATTGCTCTCCTGTCAACTCCTGTACTCCACTGGATCGAGAAGAGTAAGGGTAGGTCTACACTTACCTCCGGTCCGGCGGTGAGCAATCGATCTTCTGGGATCGATTTATTGCGTCTTGTCTAGACGCGATAAATCGATCCCGGATCAATCCCGGAAGTGCTCGCCGTCGACGCCGGTACTCCAGCTCGGCGAGAGGAGTACGCGGCATCGACGGGGGAGCCTGCCTGCCGCATCTGGACCCGCGGTAAGTTCGAACTAAGGTACTTCGAATTCAGCTTCGTTATTAACGTAGCTGAATTTGCGTACCTTAGTTCGAAATGGGGGGTTAGTGTGGACCAGGCCTAAGGGGAGTCGACGGGAGAGTGTCTACTGTCGACATCGCGTAGTGTGGACCCCGCGGTAAGTTGATGTAAGCTATGTTGACTCGAGTTACGCTATTCACGTAACTCAGATTGCATAGCTTAGATTGACTTTTCGCTGTAGTGTAGACAAGGCCTTACATTTCTAAGTCACTTATGTGCTTTTGAAAAATTTATTCAAAGTCTTAGTAAATTAGTAATGGACTGAAGATGCAAAAACTGGATCCAGATCCAGCTTTTTCCCCCAAAGCTCAGGGGCATTTGAATACAGGCTTTAGCTTTGGCATATTATATAGATTACAAGCTCTTTTGAGCAAGTTTCTGTTTGTTCTGTGCCCTGTGTAGCACATTTTTTTCCTGTGTAAATTCACTCATAATAATAGGGAGATAGATTCAATATTCAGATCCACATCCTGGTTCAGATTTCATATATTCCCCCAAATTTTGGGACTGTTGGCATGATTCAGGCTGAACTATTTTTAAACCTGCCCTCATATTGGACTTTGTTTTATTCAGTTCTCTTTCCTGGTCTAATTTAAACATGCAGATTTGCTCGCTGGTCATTTGTTTGCATTCACTCTTCTTTTCATCTTTAATCTTCCTCCCCGCCATCTCTGTCTTTGTCAGGCTGACCCTAAACAAGTGGGCATTGATTCATGCAGGCATTTGATCTTTATGTGGTCACCACAAAGACAGACCGATTGTTTACTTTTGGCAATTTGTTCATGATCTATTGCATGTTATTTTGAGAAAAAATTACATTCAGTTCAAATATCACCTCAGAATATGTCTAGTTAACCATGCACAGTATTCAGTGGAAAATAAAAAGAGGAATACTGTATTTATACTGTAAAATATACATTTTCAGCTAGACCTTGGCCCAAGAAGCAAAGTCCATGTTTCGATTCTAACCTTTCAAATTCTGAATTCGTTTAGATCTGTCATTTTGGTTTGTGCCCATCTTTCTTTTTAGTTACTATTAATAAATCAGAGTTTTTTCCTCTGATAAATAAAACTAAGGCCCTGATTTTGCAAAGAGATTGGTCCTTTCGGCGACAATAGGACTCCCCTTGACGTAAAGGTCCACACATGGAGGATCAGGACCTACATTAATATTATAAAGGACCAAGGCATTCATTTGTTTTTCTTTTTGGTCACAAATTAACAGGTGCAAAATCTTAAGGCCAGAAAGGCCATCAGATCATTATCTAGTCTGACCTGTGTAATACAGTGTAGCAAAGTGAGGCTCACCAGCACCGTGCCTCCTGCTGGTCGTCTTGGGAATTAGCTCAATCTCCAGCCAGAGCACCCTCTGCTGGATGGTGTCTTGTCTGCCTCTGGCCCCCATGTCCCTCCCAGACCCTTGTGCCCTTTTACCCAGGGGTTCTGCCCACCACAGTACCTCCACATGCTGGGTCTCCCCTCCCCAGGGAACCCCCCACCCTCTACACCCACCTTGCCTCAGTGGCTGCTGCCAGTCATCATTTAGCCCCTTTCTCAAGGGGCAGACTGTAATGGCCACTCATCACCGGCAAGGGGGTTGGACCAGCTGCCTCTGCCTAACCCTGGGCTGCCCTTCTGCAGCCCCAGTACCTTCTTAAGCCTTAACCAAGGCCTCAGCCTGGGGAGTTGCCAGGCTGGAGCCCCCCAGCAACTTTTCCCTTCCCCAGCACTGCTCAGCCTCAGGTACCCTTGCTCCTCCAGGCAGCTTGGTCCTTCTCTCTCCAGAGAGGGAGAGAATCTCTGCCTGCCTTCTACGCAGGAAGCCCTTCTTATACTGGCCCAGCTGGGCCCTGATTGGCTGCCTCAAGCCCACCCATGATTGGCTTCCTGGGGCAGCCCTTTCCCAGGGCTGTTTTAACCCCTTCATGGTTGGAGCGGGGTGACCACCCCGCTACATACAGGCTATAGAATTTCACTAAGCTACCCCTTATTGACTAACACATATCTCCCAGAAAGATTTTAATCCTAAAGCTTTTACAAATTATTCCCAGAGTCACTGTTCAAGTTTGTTTGTTGTTTTCCTGTTATAATCCAGGTCTTTCTGCTACTTCACAGGAGTGAAGATAGTGAGAGGTACCAAAAAAACTTAAGGTGCTAAAATCTTATTAAATTGATAATATTCATTTCACAGCAAGGAACATTAAACATGACTCTTCCACCTTGAAACAACTAATTAGGTGGTCGATACATTGTAAAAGCATTTGTTGCTCACCTAAGAGGTGTATGGGAACAATGTAATTGCATTATTAACACCCTGATACACTTATGTAAGATGATCTACATTCACCTTTGAAAATTACGTATTGTAGGCTCCATCTTATAAACAGGTGAACCACATTAGAAACTGTCGTTTATTTTACACATGAATGCTGTGGCCTAGATTTTCAAAAACTGGTTGTCTAAAGTTAAAGGCACCTGATTTCAGTGGGAGCTGCTGTATCCTCCTCACTATCTGTGGAACTTCATATAGCCCACATTACCTTAGTATCCGAGCACTTCACAATTGTCAGTGTATTTCTCATCACAATGCTCCTATGAGGTAGGGTAGTGCTATTACCCCCATTTGATATATGGAGAACTGAGGCAGAGAAAAACTAAGTGACTTGCCCAAGGCCATACAGGAAGGCTGTCACAGAGCAGGTACCTGAACCGAGGTCTCCCAAGTACTAGCCTAGTGCCCTAATGAATGCTCATCCTTCTCATATGAAAATCAAATCACTTATGTAGGTTCCTAAGTAAGAATTTATTATTCTGTCTGTCTGTCTATCTATGTTATGGCTTTATGCTACTGCCCGTCACCATAGTATTGGGTTGCTTCCCACGTGAACTTGAAAGCAATCATAAAGTCCCAAATGGATTTGATGAATCTCAGCCCTTTTTTCTTTCTTATTTTCCCCAGGTTAAATCCCGAGGTCCTTGCTTGGGTTATTACTCAGTCCTTACTCAGTCAAGTTTGGAAAATTTACTTTTGCTATGGTACATTTCTTATTTTTTGAAGTTAGGAGAAAGTGGGGGAAGCATAGAAAAACTCCTTAGATTTTATAAATCAATACATCAGCTAGTCTCAGGTCATTAATCTGGGATATAAGGCATATAGGACAATTATGTGTTGCAGTTGCAAAAAGAACATGTCTAGACTCAGACGTCAGGTTTCTAATACTTTATTTGGAAGACATCCTCAATATGACAGCTTGAAACCCCCCCAAATAGGAGTTAGATAAATAATGGAACCTGCTATAGTATAATACTGTTCATCTTTTCTGGCATATAAAGAGGGAAGTATTGGTTAGTATAGAGCAAGATAGCCAGGGACGGAAACACCTTAGACTGTGGTTTTTCAAAGAGCCTAAGGGAGTTAGACACCCAAATACCACTGAAATTCAATGTAGTATGAGTACCTAAATCTCTGAGGTGCTTTTGAAAGTTCCAGCCATAATCACTATTGGCTTATTGAGCCCTTGTTCTGACAAGCCTAATTCTGAATGGATTAAGATGTAAGCAGTAACCTGAGATGTAGCTCTGTGGAGCAAAATAGTTATAAATACCCCCCATGTCTGTATTCCAGTGGGCCTGATTCTTCATTATTTTGCAGAGGACAAAATGCTACTAGGTCAGCATTTTCACGCACACTGTTGGTAGCATTTTGCACCCAATTTTGCACAGACTACACAGGTTGTAAAGCAGTGGAGATTCAGGCCCTTTAAGCCTAAAGTGTAGATTTGATACAATTAGGGGAAATAACTGTACTCAGCAGGCAATATAGGCTATTCAGTTCCTTGATTGGAGATCTACATAACAGGGAAAGAAAATTCAAGTATTTCCTTTGCATATTACTTGAAGTAGATTTGCTGCAGAATTGCTGGAGTCTGTGTATCGTCCCTAATGTGCTGTGCCTATGGACATCACTGCAGGTAGCGTTGCCACAGAGGAAGATAAACAGATATATAAAAGCAAATACACACATCAAAAGTTCTAGAGAAACTGCTGAACTTAAGAGAAGTTTCATTTTTTGAGATTTAGGTGAATGGAATTTCCCATTTTTGCTTCATCTCTGTTTTCCTTTTATTACTTCCTTTCTACCATTTTGTCCTTTGAAGGGCCTCTTCTGTTACTTATTTATCTCAACAAAAAAGTGGTTCTGATAGACAATAGCAATACGTGTCTGACCATCCCATAGCTCAGTGAAGTTATTTTTTTTTCTTTTATTTCTTTCCATTGTGAATTCCCTCATTGCAAAGAATTAATGTAAAGGTTGTTATGGGCTAGATTCTGCATTGACATGAATATCTTGCTACCTCACTAACTTCAGCGGAGTTGCACTCAGGGTCAATGAGCCTGGAATATGGCTTCTTTTGGTTTTGAGTTCAACAGATTCCGTTTCCCAAAAGGAGGGAGGAGCTTGGTATGTTCTGGATTCCACCATAATAATAATAGAAATTAGAGATGGAAGAGACCAGAGGTTAAGAGAGTTTGAGTTGGTCAACCAGAGGTCTGTCTACTTCCTCTGCTAAAAGCAAAGGGAGAGCTCCCCTCCTCTTCCCATTTTGGAGGAACAGCTCTACTCCCCAGCTCCCTGACCCATGTGACAGGAAATCCACCTGTTGCTGTTTATCTGCTTGAACCATTAGAAGAGACCTATGAAGTCACCACTGTCTTCTATAAAAACAACAAAGAGTCTGGTGGCACCTTAAAGACTAACAGATTTATTTGGGCATAAGCTTTCGTGAGTAAAAACCTCACTTCTTCGGATGCATAGAGTGAGCTTTCACTCTATGCATCCGAAGAAGTGAGGTTTTTACTCACGAAAGCTTATGCCCAAATAAATCTGTTAGTCTTTAAGGTGCCACCAGACTCTTTGTTGTTTTTGTAGATACAGACTAACACGGCTACCCCCTGATACTTGACTGTCTTCTATGTAGGACATTGCTGGTTTTCTCCCTAGACTATATTCACCAGTGCTTTGTCTAATCCACCAGTGCTTTGTCTGAATGAAGCAGAGCAAGGACTTGAACCTGGGCCCCCCAAGTGCTCTAATCTAGAGAGAGAGACTGACACTATAGCCTGGTGGTTAGGAAAGTAGTGTTGACATAGTCCTGAAAAGGTAGAAGAAAAAGTCATCACTGATAAAGTTTGCAGATGATAGGGGGTCTGGATCGCTTGATTAATTGGGCGCAAGCAAGCAAAATGTGTTTTAATACGACTAAGTATAAATTTACACATCTATGAACACAGAATGTAGGCCATACTTTCAGGATGGGGAACTCTATCCTGGGAAGCAGTGAGTCTGAAAAAGATTTGGGGTCATGGTGGATAATTGCTGAACTTGAGCTCCATATGTAATGCTGCGGCCAAAAGAGCTAATGCAATTCTGAGATGCATAAACAGGAATCTTCAGTAGGAGTAGAGAAGATATTTTACCTCTGTATTTGGCACTAGTATGACTCTTGCTGCAATAGTTTGTTCACTTCTGGTGCCGACAAGTCAAGAAGGACGTTCATACATTGTAGAGGGTTCGGAGAAAACCTGTAAGAATGATTAAAGCATTAGAAAACTTGCATGATAGTGATAGTCTCAAAGAGCTCAGTTTATTTGGCATAACAGAGAGAAGATTAAGGGGTCATTTGATTACAGTCTGTAAGTATCTACATGGGGAACAAATATTTAATAAAGAACTCTTGAGTCTATCAGAGAAAGGTATAACAGAATCCAATGGCTGGAGGTTGAAGTTAGACAAATCCAGATTGTAAATAAGGTGTACATTTTTGACAGTGTGGGTAATTAGCCATTGGAACAATTTAACAAGGGTCGTGGTGGATTCTCCATCACTGACCTTTTTTTAAATCAAGATTGGATATTTTCCTAAAAGATCTGCTGTAGAAATTATTCTGGGGAAGTTCTGTGGCCTGGCCTATGCAGAGTGTCAGACTTGATTATCACTATGGTTCCTTCTGGCCTCGGAATCTGTGAAGGTGAGATTCCAGGGAGCCCAAACACCAAGCCTGAACCTACTAAGCCTTCTCTATTTCTCTGAATCAGAAGATTCTATCCCTCTGTTTAACACATATGGGTCTACTGTAGCTTTTAAGCCACAGTCTAACGTAGGGAAGTATGGAGAAGCACTGCCCCAGTTGCAGCCCTCAGAGGTTCTCCTGATGCTGGCTTCTGTCTACTGGTCAGTAGGGAAGGACATGAAATGCTGGCTTCCTCCTGTCCTATTTAGGGAGTCCAGTGCCACCAATAGGCACACCCTTAGTCTTTGTGTGCTTAGAGGCCAGGATCAGTAACGTGGCTGGAATCTGAGAAGATGTGCAAAGGAAGGAGGATTCCTTGTAGTCTCTCTCCCAGCTCTGGGTACATGCACAAGACCAACCATACGCCTATCTTAGGGGACTAAGGCTAAAATCCTTATTCAGTTCATAAACAGGCCACACTCCCAGATACTTTTTGCAATATATTGCCCTTGTGCTTGTGCTCAACTGCAGTTGACAGCCATGGGAGTTGCACACATGAATCAGAGACGGTTTGTCTTCCTAGGCTATGAGAACACCACTTCTTAATAATCACTGTGATATTTTTGCCAAGATGCTAAAAGAGCTAAGTGGGGCAGAACGCAAACTTTACAAATTTGCTTTCCTCAGACCTTTGTAATGGAGACGGAATCAATGGATACACCTCATCTCTATGTGATCTCTTTGCATTAGCTACAGTAACTGACACCACTGAACACAGCACTGCTAGCTGGGCGGTGATGTACTTTTGTCCCCATTATCATCAGGAAGGCACATCTGTTAGCGGCACTGCCAAAGCTTGATTTGTGGAACCATCAGAACCTGTTTTTCTGTCATTAGCCCAATGTTTATGATCCAGTACGCATCTCACTGTCAAGATCGCAGATGTTTCTGCTTATTGAATAGCTATTTGTTTCCCATCAGTTCCATTTCCTATTGTATTAAGACAGGGAAGGAACCAGAAGATTGTGTTGCTTATTAAGTGTTTATAATAGAATGCCTCTGACTTTCTTGTAGTCCTTGCAGCATTTATCTTGGGCCCCATCGCATGAGTTAATTTGTAACATAATGCTGCAGGCACCTAAAAGAAACTCTATAGCCCAAAGTCAGAGTTAAAAGAATTAGCGATACTTTGCTAGCTTGCCAAGTATTATTTAATAAGTATTGCTTGGAAGGCTATTTTAATTTTAAAGTTCTTTTTCTGTGCTAATGTTTTTACTTAGGGAACGGGCACAGAACACAACACAGTCTGAGACACTTCAGCTTACAGTGGGAAATCTGAAACCAGAGGAGACTTACACATTCCGAGTGGTGGCATACAATGAATGGGGACCAGGAGAGAGCTCGCAATCCATCAAGGTTGTCACGCAGCCTGAATGTAAGTATGCAGTATAACAGTGTTTCCATGTTAGATAGGGTTAGTAATGATCTACTTCTGCAGCAGCTCTGCATTTCTCATGCTGAATTTCTTTAAGGTTTACAAATAATTCTTCATTATAAATATTAGTAATAGAGTCCATATGGATGGTCAAAATAATCTTCCCTCTATTTTCATTGTAATAGAATATACGTTCTTACAATGTATTTTCAGAAATTTGATCTGATCAGTGAATTGTTTATTAGATTTGAACAGTACATTGTTAGTTGGTGTCTTGACTTTGTATTCTCTCTCTCTCTCTCTCTCTCTCTCTCTCTCACACACACACACACACACACACACACACACACACACACACACACAATATTTCTCACACTTTACATACTGGGTCAAATATTAGTCCCTTTGAAGGGCATGGAAAAATGTCCAGTTGCTAGATGCTTTATCTATTTGTGGTTAATTGGAAATATTTTAATTAGTGTTCAGTATATTTTGGAGCTTCTTTGCAGGCCCTTTGCACTTTGTTCTTTGGTTTCTCCAGCTGTAAATACTTGCACACGTGTTTCATCCTCAAAAGGAAGATAAACTTTATTTAGTTCAGAGTATTCTACAATATGTCAGGGTTGCCACTTGTTCCACTTAGCCAGTCAGTGTCCCAGAGAAAGGGACCCAGGCTGGACCAATTTTTGACTTTTCACAGCACCACCAATTGGTCAGTCAACTTTCTTGTCAGAAGGGGAATCTCCTTTAGTTTGTAACACATTTTGCCTCAGTGGAAAGGGTTAAATGGGTTTTCCTGATTTACTGTTGCAAGTGATTTGTTGCCCCTCTAAGTGAAGGAGATGGGTGTGGCTCTCTTTGGTGAGGGGAAATAGACTGAGGTCCTGGAGACAAGCCCCTTGAGATGTCAAGATTCTCGAGAAGGCTTAGCTGGATATTATACTGTTTAATTTTGAGTTCCTTTTGTGAATAAAATCAAATCCAGAAAAGGGCTACCTTCAGCCCAACTACAACATGTGTGGAATGTCTTTGGAATGGATTGGGGAAACCACATGTACACACTGGGTGTGTTAATTAGGAGAGAAAACCAAGATACTCTCATTTGTGATCATTACAAACAAACAAACAAACAAACAAACAAACCCACCACAGCAGAAATAGGGATGTTAGTACAGGACCAATGCCAACTTGGGAAATTACATTCAGCTTCCCTAAAGTTCTCCTGTACTGCAGATTTGTTTGGGCAAAGTATTCTACATTTCCTGCCATGAAACTCTTTTACAGTGCTGTTTTGTCTTGTTATTTGACTGCTGTGGTCCACCAGAGGTGGCTACATTTCAGCCCTGAGTGAGGAGAAATCAGGTTGAAAATCACTTTATAAATATGAAAAGCATTTTGAGATCCTTTAATGCAAGGTGCTATTTAAATGTTAGCTATTATCATGTTATTTACTCCTTCACATAACACAAGAAGTAGGGGTCACCCAATGAAATTAATAGGCATCAGGCTTAAAACAAACACTTCTTCACACAGTGCACAGTCAACCTGTGGAACTCTTTGCCAGGGGATGTTGTGAAGGCCAAGACTTTAACAGGTTGAAAAAAATATCTACATAAGTTCATGGAGGATAGGTCCATTAATGGCTATTAGCCAGGATGGGCAGGGATGCAACACCATGCTCTGAGTGTCCTTAACTTCTGTTTTCCAGAAGCCAGGAGTGGACGAGAGGGGATGGATCACTTGATGATTGCCTGTTCTGTTCATTCCCTGTGAAGCACATGGCATTGGCCACTGTCAGAAGACAGGATACTGGGCTAGATGGACCATTGGTCTGACCCAGTATGGCCATTTCTGTGTTCCTTTTAACCATTAATATAGATATATTGCAATTAAAAATTACATTAATGTCTCTATCAAGAAAGCACTTTTATAAGAGATCCTTGCATAAACATGCACCAGCACTCCCTAGTGTTGCTTTTAGTGTATGTGAAGCTCAAATGACATAGGGACTCCTACACTATTTAATACAATTTCTCTTCTGTTCAGTAACTTGAAGGTTGGTCCAAAGTATCAAAATTTGATGGTGGAGAAAATATCTTTTCCCATCGTTATTTTTTCCCCCTTGAGAAAATGATCTTATAATTTTGAAACAACTCTCTTCTGTGCTGGAATTCAGTCAGTCTCTCTTTTGCTGTCTCCTGGAACATGATGTAGCTATTGTACAATAAATTATACAGCTGCACTACAAATTGAATTCCAAGATATCTGTGTTATTTGAAAATATCAGAAGTATTATGCAATCTAGCTTTGTTAAGAAATAAAAACCAATGAAAAAGGACATCAGCAATGCATGTCTGTCAATGACTATTTCTAAAAGTGCATACATTTTCTCAGTAATCAGTTTAAGAGATCAACAAGCACAAGTTCCAGCTTTTGAAATAATCATCCAAAATATATGGGATGGATTTATATGAAGGTCTTTGTCTCCAGATTAAATCTTCCTTTCGACTAAACTCCAACCCCTTTTCCTCTGCTTTTTATGGTGTATAATTTCACCACTGTATTATCAGTCAGGATTTAAATCCCTGCCTGCTTAAGACTTGTCTAATCTTTTCATACCACATGTGGAGACTTTGTGAGTTATTATTTTGACTCTTCAAGATGCTGTTAGAGCAGCTGAGTAGCAGAGAGTATGGAAATTGGTCTAGTTCTAGCTTGGAGGGTTGAGCTTTTGTATATGCTTTTTGAAGGTAGCCTCCCTGCTGGGGCACCAACTCCATTATCTTCACCACCCTTAGCTATTAAGACTTGCCTTTTAATAACCTTGTTTCTCTGTGATGTGTGTATTGGAGTAGGTTGGTGAAAGAAAAGATTAATAGGGAGACGTGTCAATATACACTTAAATAATTTGATTGATTTACTGCTTAGCTGTCGTGTAATCTGCAGCCTGTAAACATTGCCTTTGATCATCTGCAGTCTAATGGAATCCTTTTACTTTGCAATTATATTTAACCTTCCATCCACGAGTCTTAAAGGGCTTGATAAAGATTAATTAATTAAGCCTTCCTACATCCCTCTGAGGTAGGGAAATATTATTATACCTGCTTAACTGCAGCACAGAGGCCCATCTGTGTATCCATATGTCCACCCCGCCACTGCATGGTGCAGAACGGAGCAAATCCACCAAAAAGCCAGTGATCCCACGCAGGGAGGAAAAGTGACTAAGTGGATGCCCCCCTCCATGGAGCCTAGTCACTTTGTCCCCCCCCACACACACACAAAATAGCCACATACTCTGTTGACAATGGAAAAGTGGGTGAGCTGAAGGGTTGGGAGGAGAGGCTGCATTACATGGCATTCTCTTCCTCCAGAAACCAAACCAACCACAGGTTGAAGAGTTACTGCTGCTTGAGACAGGATTAACTCTCCGCTGCACACCCTGGGCCAATCCAGCCTCTCCGCACCCATGGAAGTCCCTCTAGCAGCCAAATCAGTGTAGTGTGGTTGCTATGAGCACTGCTGCTAGAAGTCGGAGGGCCCAACATCTATAAAATTAAGTAAGATGAGCGTATCATTTCAGAGAGGCATGGTTAACTAGACCTGACTTTGCAGATCAACTATGTATTATTGAAAAAAGTGTAGTACTGCCTGATGCTGCTGCTTCAGATCCTTCTTCCCATCTTAAAGAAATGCAATTTTGTGAAGTGAGAAATGAGAGAGTGAAATACTGGTCATGATCAGTGATTTTCAACATATGTTGGGGAATGATAAAGATCAACAGACTAAAGGTTGAGCAGAAGATTGCTATTATCTCAGTACATATCTATTGTGATTGGAAATGAGATAAGTGCAATCAAGGAAAGTGTCTATGTGGTCTTTGTCAGCAGGACTGGAGACCAGTTTTTCAGGGAAGATGAATGACTGTAGGTAATCTGTTCTCCTTAACATAATCATGTGAATCTCTACATCCATGAGTCTAGGTCTTAAGGGGTCTCAGCGGTGTAACCGTTTTTCTGTGGCAGTTTATTGTGATCCTAGTTATGACAGAGCTGAAAGGCAGGGCATTTCCATTATCTGAGAGGTCACCTAGTACTGGAAGAGAGTGCTACAGGGCTGACTGTAATATATTGTAACAGTAAATTTCTCACTATTCAAGGCAGACTTGAGAAAGGAGAAAGATAATGTAATCTGGAGGAAGGACTGGCATTTGTTTAATGTATTTTCCATAAGCAATCACAGGATTAAGGAGCTTTACTGGTTCTATTGGTTGTGGACCTGATCCTCCGAGGTGCTGAATGTCTTCTGCAAGTAGGGTGACCAGATATCCTGATTTTATAGGGACAGTCCCGATTTTCGGGTCTTTTTCTTATATAGGCTCCTATTACCCTCCACCCCCGTCCCGATTTTTCACACTTGCTGTCTGGTCACACTATCTGCAAGGTGCAGGGCACCTTCTTTTCTCCACAAGGGCAATGGGAGTTGAAAGTCCTCAATGCTTTCAGGATCAGGCCCATTGAGTAAAAAACAGGAGGCCAGATCCTTCTCGTATTGAAGTTGGTGGCTTCAGTGGGAGAAGGATCGAACCCTGAATAAAAGCCTCAGCTTTGGCCTCTTGATAAAAGCCATTCTTCCCTAATAAATCAAGAGGAAACTAATAAACAGGAGGAGCTAATCCACTGTGTTATAATCCATCGTCCAGATCTGCATTTTCAGTATCAAAGATGAACTATCTCTATATTTATGATGGCTAAAAAAAATCATTATGGAAAGAGTTGCAGTAATTTATTTTAACACTTACCGAATCTGCTCCACACTAGCCATGAGCAAATTCCCATTAATTAAAAAAAAATGTATTGTGGAGTAATGGGAGCAGATTAAAACAGGCTTGAAATGTTTGATTCTATGTTCTGGCCTTCTTCTATGATAAAAAATAATCAAATGAATAACAGTGCTGTGACAGGGCAGACAGTGATTATCAAGGTAGTGATATTCAGTTCTAAATCTTGTTTTATCTCCATGTTAGAAACAGTAAGTGTGGGGTAGCTACTTTCAGGTTTTTCCTGGCCAAAGAAAAGCCATCTTTTCGTTTAAGTGGGTATTTAATCTGTTATTTGATTTTCCTCAGGGAAACATCCACCTGTTGAAATGAGCCAAATATGTGGTCAAACATCAATGACAACACAGAACTGGCTTGATTATCCAGAGAGCATTTCAGAGCGCACACACGTATTATCAACAAGAGACAAACACTCAGGCCAAATTTCTCACAATTGGATGCCTATGTTAGGCCCTTCAATCCGGCCCCCTGATTTTTTGAGGAAGCTGAGTCTCCACATATCCTGTGAGATTTGTCAGTTCACAGTACCTCAGAGATTCAGGCTGCTGAGGCCCTAATCCTGCCCCCTTAACCCATTATTCTGGACATACCGCTCTACCAAACTGCCCCCTCCTACCATTATTAGTTGTGGATTTGTATGTGGTAGATTAATGTATTGGGATGAGTTAGTCTGTTAAATAGGTTGCTAGAAAACTGACATTCATAAGGGACAGAATTAAGGTTGCAGTGTTTGGTCTACAGTATACAGAAGATGTGAAAGAATAAAACTGGACAGAAATGTGTGGCTGCCAACAGAAGATTTTGGGTGGGATTTCCAAAAGCCACAAGTGATTTAGGAGCCTATGTCTCATTGAAAGTCGGTGGGATTTAAGCTCCTAAGTCATTTACATGCTTTTGAAAAAAAATCTACAAGTTCCATTGATTTTAATTGAAGTCAGTAGGAGTAAGGCCCCTTGCCCGCTTGGATGCTTTTTAAATCTCAGTGGGTATCCATCTGCATCTTTAGGTGCCTTTGTAAATCTGCCCCCAAGTGCTTTTGAAAATATCATCTTTTATGTCTATAACAGAGAAGGTTTTATTTGTCAGTTGCAACTAACCAAGTAATGGCTAAAATATCCCTAAATACTACATTTAAAAAATGTTGACCAGATCTACTCAAGTTTTCTTTCTCAACCAATTTTTGTGTAGAAAAGCAACATTTTTAAACAAAATAATCAGATTGACACAGACAAATTTCAGCCACAACCAAGTTTAAACACTTGCTGTTAAAATGTATCTAAACAAAACGGCTTAGAAAATTCAAAGAGCATAAAAAATAACACTGTGAAATTTCACATGAAAAGGTCAGGTGTTGGGAAAAACAGGGATGTGTGCCTCATTTTAAGCCAATTTCAGAACCCAATTTCAACTATCAAGCCACAACTAGCTCTTGAGTAATGTGTGTGTGTGTGTGTGTGTGTGTGTGTGTGTGTGTGTGTGTGTGAGAGAGAGAGAGAGAGAGAGAGAGAGAGAGAGAGAGATATGAATTGGCAAGTTAAATACACACCTTTGTCCTTTTAACTTGCAAATTTTGTTTTCTTTACAGGAAAAAAATTAAGGGCAGACTCATCCTTGTGCAGATACTGATGGAGGGACTGAGTTTGTACCTCTCCTAGTCTGTGGCTGGCTGGGATCACATGGCAATGCTGAATCAGGCCCCTCGCTTCAAATGTTCAACATTGCTCAACACACTGTTACCACAGTTATTTCCCATTCAACCATTTAAGGTGTCAGTGTTTAGAATTTCTAGCTCACACTTTCAACAGTAATAATAACAGTAATGACATTTTTTTTTCTGGCCAACAAAACTGTCAGCCTGGGTTTCAGAAAGTCCCAGTGTAATGCATGGAGTGTTGGTCTATGGATTATTAACCCCTAACATTAGAAAATCTTACCAGAAAGTGCAGATTGATATGTTGTCCAGTGTAGGTAGATGATGGGTCAGTGGACTTGTAGTTTTTACATCTCCATCTGTCATTTTTATGACATGAAGCATCTGTCTGTTTCTCAGGACATATGCTCTACAATCTTTGTACGATTTTGGTCAAGGGCAAAGTTATACAGCCAGCCAGCTCTTCATGATATCTTACTGGAAGAGGTGCAACTTAACCCCTTAATGTCAGAAATCTGGTATTCCTAGGCTGACTAGCATTATATACTCAGACTTTAAGGCCAGAAGGAACCATCATCATTATTGGCAAAGAATGATCCAAAAATAACTACTACTGCTGCTATTGTGGCTGCATGCCAAGGAGATAAGCAGTGGGCTCTTTTACAACACATCAAAGCAGAACATGTAACAGTGAGACTGTTAACAGATTGTTGTCTTGTGATCATCTAGATCTACTCAGGGCATTGCTGAAACTATTGGCATGGGATGTTTTTGGAAAGATGTCAAAAATGTCAGTGAATTTATAAATCTTCTCTTCCCATACATCTGGATAGATGGGAGTGGGGTAGAGGGAAAGATGATTTTCATTTCTAGGTCACTGGTTCAGGCTGGCTGTGAACAAAACCTTCTCTCCTGCTGGATGTACATTTGCAAAATGTTTTGTGAACTGGTGACTTTTGCCCATTCCTTCTAATCGACTTGTGCATCACCACAAACAGCATGACATTTGATGGTACTTGGCACCCATTCCGATTTGAGAGATTTAGGGCATGTCTACACTACCCCACAGGTCAGGCTAGAGGTGTGTGCACCAAAATGCTACGCTGTAACTCCCCCATGCTGGGTCAGCCTCTGTGGAAAACTGGTACCAGCAAGTGGGAAATGGGTGTCCAGGCCTGGTGGTCAGTGCAGAGTTCAGGAACCAGAGGCCAATGGGCATGCTTGGAGCCAGGTGTCGGTGCTTACTCTGCTTTCTCCTCAAAGGCTCTAAACAGCAAATTTGCCCAGTTACAAGGTACCATACAGCTTTTCCTAAGCAAGCACATTTATTCTTAAGGCAAAAGCAGTACAGAGAAAACATATTAAAACCAATAAAAGAACCTACATGCATGCCAATAAGCAGAGATCATCCCACCTCTAACAAGGGCTCTGGTAGGCGTCAGCACTTCAACCTCCAAGGTTTTGTTTTCTGTGGTTACAAGTCCATAACACCTTTTGCTCAGAGCAAGAATCTGTGAATCACTCCTTTATACAGTTTGAGCCTCTGATCTTGTCCTCATGGAACAAGTGATCAGTGGACAAAGATTTCATAGATTCCAAGGCCTGAAGGGACCTCTGTGATCATCTAGTCTGACCTGTATAACTCAGACCATAGAACTTCCCCAAATATAAAAGATCCCCATCTCAGGGTGAAGCTTCAAAAGGTTGAGTTTGCATAATCGGACAAAGGACAGTTGCATACACCACCCTTAATGGTGTGAAGTTAGCCCTACTAATTCAGACTAAGTGCTGAATGCTACTTCTCTGTAAGTGAAATACAGTTTTGAGCGGCAGAGGCTCAGTAGATTTAATGCTGTGCATTTTAATTTTACCTCCCATTGTTTCAATTCCATTGTAAAAAGTTATATTGAAACACAGCATCTGATTTCTTTCAATGAACAACAACAAAAAAACACATAAAAAACTTTTAAAAATCTGACCCTCCACTTCCAGATGTATATAATTATGTAAGAATATCAGGTTTCATTAAAAGAAAAATAACAGTAAATTCCTAGCTGTCAATTGTGGAGAAAAGCACAAAAATTCTAAGAGCTCAAAAGCCAGGAGGCAAGTAACAAGAACCTCAAATTTACTATATTTAAGCCAATCTAGTGATTCTGGGGGGGCTGACGCATGATTTTTAAGTATTGAGGCTGATATTTTCAAAATAAAAGTGTCACCATGGGAGCTGCTGGTAGTTGAACTCTTTTGAAAATCTAGCTTTGTGGAAAAACTGGCCTCTATTTGACTTTTGCACTCCCTCATTCACTATATATAAGGGATACCATATATAAATACACATCCTATAGTCCAATTCCTTTAACTTCAAAGTAAGGGCTTTGGATTTGGGAACCACAAAGTTAAAGCTAATAAATAAAATACACTCTTTTATTCACTCTTTGCCCGCACAGATTCTGCTAACTGGATGTTTTCGGCATGTGCTGAAATTTAAAAATAAAATTAAATAAAATGAAACAAATCTTTACACGACAGATGCCAGTCACATAATCCCATCCCCTGCACTCTGACAATATACAGTTGCCAGTCAGTTGGAGTTAAACACAGTATTTAATCGTGATTATATTATAGCTATTACATCCACTCGTAGGATGGGGTGGAGATTGGAGAAACAAATCAGCACCACAGACATGCAACTGCCCTGGAACATTTGTAGTAATGGAGGAGAAAGAAACCTTTTTCCAGTCAAAATAACATACACTGCAAGCGAGGGCTAGCAGCAATACTTAATTCTTAAGCCACTACGTTGGAGTTTACAAACCCCCACACAGGAGAGAAAGGGGTTTAGGAACTGCTCTGGGCCTAGGCAGCTCCATCCTGCCACACCTGCAATGCATGCACAGGCTGGAGGAGGAGCTTATAAGGAGAACTGAGTACTGCACTGCAGGCCAGAGGTGAGTAGACTTATACTGTGAAGCTCTGCAAAAAGAGCCCTGTGGGAGGACCAACTGCTGGGCAACTCACTTCATTTCTTTATGCCTCCATTTCTTAATCTGCAAAATGGGGATAATTACACCTACCCTCCTTTGTAAAGGCACTTTGAGATCTATGGATGATCATAGAATCATGGGACTGGAAGGGACCTCGAGAGGTCATCTAGTCCAGTCCCCTGCACTCTTGGCAGGACTAAATATTATCCAGACCATCCCTGACAGGTGTTTGTCTAACCTGCTCTTAAAAATATCCAGTAATGGAGATTCCACAAACTCTCTAATCAATTTATTCCAGTGCTTAACCACCCTGACAGTTAGGAAGTTTTTCCTAATGTCCAACTTACACCTCCCTTGCTGCAATTTAAGCCCATTGCTTCTTGTCCTATCCTCAGAGGTTAAGAAGAACAATTCTTCTCCCTCCTCCTTGTAACAACCTTGAAAACTGTTATCATGTCCTCCCTCAGTCTTCTCTTTTCCAGACTAAACAAACCCAGTTTTTTCCATCTTCCCTCCTAGGTCATGTTTTCTAGACCTGTAATCATTTTTGTCGCTCTTCTATGGACTCCCTCCAATTTGTCCACATCCTTTCTGAAATATGGTGCCCAGAACTGGACACAATACTACAGTTGAGTCCTAATCAGTGCAGAGTAGAGCAGAAGAATTACTTATTGTGTCCTGCTCACAACAGTCCTGCTAATACATCCCAGAAGGATGTTTGCTTTTTTTGGAACAGTGTTACACTGTTGATTCATATTTAGCTTGTGATCTACTATGACCCCAGATCCCTTTCCGCAGTACTCCTTCCTAGACAGTCATTTTCCATTTTGTATGCATGCAACTGATTGTTCCTTCCTAAATTGAGTACTTTGCATTTGTCCTTATTGAATTTCATCCTATTTACTTCAGACAGTTTCTCCAGTTTGTCCAGATCATTTTGAATTTTAATCCTATCCTCCAAAGCACTTGCAACCCCTCCCAGCTTGGTATCAGTCACAAACTTTATAAGTGTACTCTGTATGCCATTATCTAAATCATTGATGAAGATATTGAACAGAATCGGACCCAGAACTGATCCCTGCGGGACCCAACTCATTATGCCCTTCCAGTATGACTGTGAACCACTGATAACTACTCTCTGGGAATGTATCAGAGGGGTATCCATGTTAGTCTGGATCTGTAAAAAGCAACAGAGGGTCCTGTGGCACCTGTAAGACTAATAGATGTATTGGAGCATAATCTTTTGTGGGTGAATGCCCACTTCGTCAGACACATGTGGGATGTTTGTGTAGAGAGCCTCCACATCCCTGGTGGCTAGGATGGTGTTTTCTGGGAGGTCACCAATGCATTGTAGTTTTCTCAGGAAATCAGTGGTGTCACGGAGATAGCTGGGAGTGCTGGTGGCATAGGGTCTGAGCAGAGAGGCCACATATCCGGATAGTCCTTCAGTGAGAGTGCCAATTCCAGAGTTGATGGGACGTCCAGGATTTCCAGGTTTGTGGATCTTGGATAGTAGATAGAATAACCCCAGTCGGTGCTCTAAGGGTATGTTGATTTGTTCCTGTGTTAGTGTAGGGAGTGTCCTGAGTAGATGGTGCAGTTTCTTAGTATATTCCTCAGTGGGATCTGAAGAAAGTGGCCTGTAGAATTTGGTATTGGAGAGTTGTCTGGCAGCCTCCTTCTGGTAGTCAGACCTGTTCATGATGACAACAGCACCTCCTTTATCAGCCTCTTTGATTATAATGTCAGGGTTGTTTCTGAGGCTGTGGATGGCATTGTGTTTTGCATGACTGAGGTTATGAGGCAAGCGATGTTGTTTTTCCACAATTTCTGCCTGTGCACGTCGGCGGAAGCATTCTAGGTCCAGACTGTCATTTTGACCCTCAGGAGGAGTCCATGTGGAGTTCTTCTTCCTGTGTTGTTGGTGGGAGGGTATCTGGATATCAGTGCACTGTTCAGTGTTATCTTGAAAGTATTCTTTGAGTCAGAGGCGACAAAAGTAGACTTCCAGATCACCGCAGAACTGTATCCTGTTCGTGGGGGTGCTGGGGCAAAAAGAGAGTCCCTGAGATAGGACGGACTCTTCTGCTGGGTTGAGTGTGTAGCTGGATAAATTGACGATATTGCTGGGTGAGTTAGGGGTACCACTGTTGTGGCCCCATGTGGCAGGTAGGATTTTAGACAGCTTACGGTCCTTTTTCCTTTGTAGAGAAGTGAAGTGTGTAGTGTAGATCTCCTGTCTTATTTTAGTAAAGTCCATTTGTGTGGAGGGTTGGTTATTTATGAAAGTCTCCAGGTTGGAGAGCTCTTTTTTGATGTTTTCCTGTTTGTTGTATAGGATGCTGATCAGATGGTTCCTCAGTTTCTTTGATAGTGTATGGCATAATCTCTCACTGTGGTCTGTGCAGTATGTAGATAGCAATGGATTTTTTCACCTTCAGTCCATTTGGTATGATGTCCATCCATTTGCACTTGGAAAGGAAGATGATATCTGTCTATTTGTGCAAGTTTCTTCATGAGGTTGATAGATTTCCATTCCATACGTCTAAATGCAGTGCCTTGCGTGGTGTCTAGTATCAGAGTGGTAGCCGTGTTAGTCTGGATCTGTAAAAAGCAACAGAGGGTCCTGTGGCACCTTTAAGACTAACAGATGTATTGGAGCATAAACTTTCCTGGGTGAATGCGTCTGATGAAGTGGGCATTCACCCAGGAAAGCTTATGCTCCAATACATCTGTTAGTCTTAAAGGTGCCACAGGACCCTCTGTTGCTTTTCTCTGGGAATGGTTTTCCAACCAGTTTTGCACCTACCTTATGGTAGTTCCATACAGGTTCCATTTACCAAGTTTATTTATGAGAAGGTCTTGTGAGACAGTATCAAAAGCTTTACTAAAGTCAAGATATACCACATCTACCACTTCCCCCCATCCACAAGACTTTTTACCCTGTCAAAGAAAACTGTCAGGTTGGTTAGACCCAATTTGTTTTTTACAAATCTGTGCTGACTGTTACTTGTCACCTTATTATCTTCTAGATGTTTGCAAATTAATTGCTTAATTATTTGCTCCATTATCTTTCCGGGTACACTGTTGAATCAAAACTAAATATTAATTGCGCTATTAATAAGGCACACCATCATAAGTAAGATGGTAGAATCTGGCCCATTAGGAGCAATTTCCTGACTGAAAACAGTGGGAAACTAAGAGATGGATAAAAACAACAAGGAGTCTGGTGGCACTTTAAAGACTAACAGATTTATTTGGGCATAAGCTTTCCTGGGTGAAAAACCTCACTTCTTTAGAGGCATGGAGTGAAAGTTACAGATGCAGGCATTATATAATGACACATGAAGAGAAGGGACTACCTCACAAGTGGAGAACCAGTGTTGACAGGGTCAGTTCGATCAGGGTGGATGTAGTCCACTCCCAATAATAGATGAGGAGGTGTCAATTCCAGGAGAGGCAAAGCTGCTTTTGTAATGATCCAGCCACTCCCAGTCCCTATTCAAGCCCAAATTAATGGTGTTACATTTGCAATTCAATTTTAGTTCTGCTGTTTCTCTTTCAAGTCTGTTTCTGAAGTTTTTTTCGTCAAGAATAGTTACTTTTAAATCTGTTATAAAATGTCCAGGGAGATTGAAGTGTTCTCCTATTGGCTTTTGTATGTTACCATTCCTGATGTCCAATTTGTGTCCATTTATTCTTTTACGTACGGACTGTCCAGTTTGGCCAATGTACATGGCAGAGGGGCATTGCTGGCACATTCATTTGCAAATGTAACACCGTTAAAATTTATTATTATATTTTGTTATGTTAGAAGCATACAGTGCATCTTTACTAGTGAATTTATGAATAATCCTCTAAAGAGATTTCCCTAACTTCACGCTTAGGGTAGAATTGATAGTATTTTATTAAGTGTCCTCTAAATCAGTGACAGTTTGAGGCAAACGGATATTTAATTGGATTGCTCCTGATTAGCGAGGTTGTCGCTACAGTAGAAGGAGATTCTATTCTGAGCACAAAGGTCATTTTTTACATTTATTGCAGAATTTTTTAAAAATTGTTTATATTTTGTTAGGTATAAAAATGGCCCTGAACTTTAATGAGCTGGAGTGTCTCTTGTGATGTCCTTTTCCAGGGTAACTGTTACCTAAGTATAATATCAGCATCAATTACAATATGTTGTAATTATCACAAAAGCATCAATAATTATAACAGTAGCAATGAGAACAATTACTCTAGGTTTCCTCATGCCACACCGAAGTTAGCCTACGCAAGATGCTGAAAACAAAATTGATGCATCTGCTCCTGCTCCTTGTTATAAATTGCTGGCTTGGCATGAGCCCTTATTCCCCTTGTTGCCCAGTTCTTTGCTGCTGCATTGCAGTGATAATTGAAATGGATAATTCTCTCTTTACACCATTTTGATGGGGCCTGTCTAGCTATGGCCGACATCAATGTATACATAAACTTCCCAGTGTGGAAATCTGTCTCTTGCTGGTTGAATGGACTGTATCAGGGTCAATTATAGTCCTTTCAGAGGGAATTCCAATAAGATTGCAGTAAATAGCTTTTTTCTATTTATTTTAGTTCATTTTTTCCTCTCCTCAATACAGGTTATTTGCACTCTACCTGACATACCATTTTGCTTATAAAAGATAATGTATGTGTCAAGTATTACGTTTTCAATGGAAATGTGTATTCCCCTTTGATATATGCTTTTTATCCCATTCCCGGGACACTAGAAAATGCTAAGACTATTGGTATTTTTGTGTATTGTTGTAACAGCACAGGGCTCCATACTTCTCTCTGCTTCCACAAGCAGAGGGCAGTCAAAAATCATGGATCCAGCTACCCACAAGAGGAAAAAGCTGTTTCCGTGGCATGTTGTTCATTTCCACTCCGAATCCTATGGAAGACCTTCCACAAGGGTTCCATGAAGTTCCGGATCCTGTGTGAATGGACAGGGTGGGGAAGCGAGGTCAGGTCTGCTCCATTTGTTTCCCATCTCCTCAACCCAAACCCCTGAGACAAAGTTAGCTGTGTGCAGGAACCTTCACAGGTTTGTGCGTACTCTTTCTCTCTTTCTCCCAACTGAGAGTCTGAATCTCCTGGGGAAATTTGATGTAAACAGTGAGGGTGAGACTCTATCCACAAACACTTTGTGGGTAAAATCCTGTCCCCAGGGAGTATTGACTCCAGTGGGACCAGGATTTCACTTCTAGTCTGTGGTCTCAGCTAGGTTGCTCCAGTCCATGGTTAGTGCCTAGAAGTGTAGAGCATCTCACTGGTACTTCCCGGCAGACCTCAGAGCATAGTGCTTATGGGCTGTATTGGGGATATAGTGCCTATATGTTGATGGGTGGATTTCACTATGGGAGCCTGAGCCATCTGGGCTAGGACTGGAGCCAGGCTCTGTGAGACTTGTGCAGAACTGGGAAGGTGAATTTGAAACATCTCCCCAGAGAGAAAGAAAGAGAGGGAATCTTCTCTTGAATGATCTCAGAGCTCTTCCAACCAGGGCTTCTGTGGGGTCAGAAACACCAAGGAACTTAACATGGCAGTTTTTGGTTTGGCTCAGACAAATCATTCCCATTTCTGCTGTGGTAGTGTTTTAAATACATACATGCATATATATGCAATTGAGATTTTGCATATTTATCAAACATACAAATTGAGGCTGTGGAAGCAGAGAAAGAACTGACAGGAAGGGGATTGCAACCAAAGAGTGAGAACTGTGTTTTTCTCCAACAAGGCATTATGTTATTTGTATAAAATCTCCAGTTTCTGGACCTTCAACTTTAACAGGTATGCCACACGGAGACCAAACTGCAGTACAGAGTCAGGAAGCCTTGGCATAGATCCCTCACCATATATTATGTGCTTGTGCAGCAGCGTGTCCCCCTACATGTGGTGATGGGGAAAACCAATGTCCATTGAAGCATCAAGAATTCCTATCCGTTTCTTTGTAGTCGGAACCTGCTTAAGAGAGAACACAGTCCATCCAGAGCTTTTAAATAGGATCTGCAACCTCTGTGTTTACTTAGAAAAAATTGTCTCCTTAATGTGAAGTACTTTTGCAATTTACGAAAGATTATGGTCAATTTCTTCCCTTCATCTTCATTCGGGTCCAGCAAAAATCATTTTGATTTAGTAGTGCTTGAGTAGCATGCCTATGTTTTTAATTTAGTATTGGTCTGACATAATCTGACATGATTTAGCAATTACTGTAAAGTAAAATGGATCTTATCTGTCACCATGAGAGCACAACAGTTTCAGCTTATTCAGAATCATTCCAAAACTATTTCTGGATGGCATTCTGCTGAAATCTATTTGTCTTCATACAGCTCTTTCTAAACCAGTCAACATCCACTATGGTGGTAATGAACTTAACTTCTCAATACTTCCACTAAAATAAAACTTTATCATAACTGTGGGTTGTCAGTGAAAGAAGAGCTTTGCTGATGCTTCAAATTGACATGGTGCAACCAAGTTTTCTTTTCCATGCTTGAATCGCATACTTGGTATGGAGGCATTATAAGATCACCTTTCTCCCTTTAACTCCATGATGATAATTATCAAAGCAGTCCCCTCTATAATTAACATGTATTTGTAGTATCGACAGTATCTAGACCCTGAAATCAAGGCCTCATTGTGCTAGGAGCTGTACATATTTAGACTAAGTCTTTGTCCCAGAAAGCTTGCAATCTACATAGATAATACTAGGAGTGGGCAAAAGAAAGTATTCTCCCCATTTTATAGTGGGGGAACTGAAGCACAAAAACATTATGTGACTTATCCAAGCTCACATGGGAAGTCTATGACAGAGCCACGAACAATAATTTCATCTTAACAGAGAGCTTGGCTCCTGGACCCAGACACTATTACATAGACCACCTCTCCCTCCACTTGCAATTGTGTAGCTTCACTTTGGCAACTACAGCAATTACTCCTGTGGAAAAGTAATACTAATGAATCATTTAATATATGCTTGGCTGTCTCTTACTGCAACTTAGCAGCTGCAAACAATGAGGAGAGTAGGGTGACCAGATAGCAAGTGTGAAAAATCGGGACGGGGGTGGCGAGTGGGGGGTCTATATAAGAAAAAGCCCCAAATATCGGGACTGTCCCTATAAAATTGGAACATCTGGTCACCCTAGAGGAGAGCCAACAAGATGCTTAACTGATCAGCTCCCACAGTTTTTTAGAAAAGCTCAGCATGAAAATCTGGCTGCAGTGTCACCAGGATTGCTGCTGGGTGCTGAGTACTTTTTTAAAAAAATCTGGTCTTTAATTAGGTACTTAAATGAAAATCTGTCCCCATGTGACCAGATCAACTCTCCACAGACCAGTGTAGGAACCTTTGAGCTTAAAAGCTCTGGTAATGATTCCTTCAGATGTCAGTGCTCTGTGGGTATGTCTACACAGCAGATAAACACCTGTGGCTGGCCCATGTCAGCTGGTTTGGGCTCAGGCTTCAGGGCTGTAAAATTGCAGTGTAGATGTTCAGGCTCAGGTTGGAACCTGGGCTCTGAGAACCTCCCCTCTTATGAGCCTGTCAGCAGACCTGGGCCAGCTGCACGTTTGCTGTGTAGACACACTCTGTATCTTTCTAATCAAGGATGCGTTTGTAGAGGAGATAGCAGGGAAGTCCTTCCATCTAAACTGTCTTTTCCTTTGTTCTGAGCTTTCTATAACTTCCCTTCCATGGAGATGGGTGTGTGTGTGCGTCCTTTGTGTTTTGTGTTATATTTTGTTAGTATCATTGGTTATTTTGAGACTACTGTGCAGAACTTGGAGTCGAGACCAAGGACGAATTCTAATCTCACTCACGTCAATGGGAGTCTCAGCTGTGTAAATGAAGAGCACACTTTGTCCTCTGTTCTTTTTTATGTCCTGTTCTGCAATTGACAGTGACAATAAGCAAGTCACTTATTCCTGTACCTCCCTTTTCCCCATTTTTTAAAAAAAATCAGATTCCCTGCAGTATGGCTGAGTGGATTGAGAGGTGTTTTCCCAAACCCCCTAACTAGATACAAATTAGTCCCCATCCCCATAAACAGAGGAATTATGCAAGAAAGGCAACTCCCTCCCTCAAAGCCAACTTTCTACAGAGAAATTAGGAGACCTGCATATGGAAGAGACCTGCTGCTTGCATATCTGATGATATGTGATCTGGCCAATAGTGTTTGTTAGTAATGTGAAGAAAACACCATAGAGTAGGTTAATATATTTGACTGTGGAATATAGTTGCACACCGTAAGTAAATACTGAATAACCCGATGCAAAGCAGAACAAAATGTGAAAATATCTTGAAGTGACAGAAGTGAAAAGGGTCCAGCAGAACTCCCGTGGATCAGCAGCCGAGGCAGACAGGGTAGTTTTTGTACTTCTTGCCAAACCGCTGCCATGTCTTTCAGCTGTATACAGCGCAGGGAAGCGAGGGTTTCATTATGCTAATAATTACATTGCCTGCAGGCTTTTTGAAGTCCCATCTCCCCATACAGCACAGAAACAGATTTTATAGAAATATCATTAAAGCTGTTAACTACAGGGAAGGGGGGGGGGAGGGAATCAAAGACACAATCAAAGCATGCACTCTATTATCAATAAATGCAAGTGGCTTCGTAAATGTGTCACATTTTAAATGTTTTCATTGTGAATCAGCATAGGAACCAGCTGTTTTAAGGGAAAGTGAAATGTAATAAAAATAAAATTTTAATCATTGCATCTCATAAGGAAGAATGAATCACTAGAAAAAATGTTTTAAAGTGTGTTGCATATAACTGAAGAGGACCAACAACCATAAACATGACTGGGACTCCTGAGTGCTAGAATGATACATAATGATAATAATAATAAATAGAAATAGCCACCTTGACACTGTTTGAGACAAAGGAAGTCCAGGTCAGGATTTGGATGCATAGGGAAGGATTGTTGTTTGTTATTCATATTCTGTAATACTAGAGGTGTTCAGAGCACTCGAGAAGTCGAGACCTGTGCCCCGAAAAAGAGCGATACAGAATTTGACAGCTAGAATACAAACAACTAAGGACTATGCACAAAAGTTTGAGTAAGAGGTAGCAGTTAGGAGATCTGTGTGAGAATGCAGAGCAAAAGAACTGAGAAGGTTTGTGAGAAGGATTGTGCTCTGAGAGGATTTGGGAGCCTGGCTACAGATGTGCACATATAGTGTTTAATGAGTGTGTGTGTGTGGGGAGGCGGGGGGTGAATGAATCTGGTTATGCATGACCAAAGTAGGCAGTAGCACTTACTAAGCATTGAAAAACAGGTCCTGGACTTCCTACCTCTATACACCTATTGAAATTAAGCTCACAAAATTCTTGTAAATTGACTTCTAATCTAAAAACATTGGTTTTTACCATTTAAAAAAATTGGTGTTATATTTCAGCAGCTTTGAATGTTTTCTGCCTTCCTTATGCATTCTAATGCTGACCTGCATTTCCTTTGTTTTGACCTACCTCATCCGAGTGGACAATCTGCTGGAAGTAATTAAAAAGGAAGCTTTTGTTAGGTTTGAACCTGTGTGCACTGAAACCAATGTTAAAATTCTCACACCCCATTTCAGCAGTCTATCCCTATTCAGTGAAGTCCAGAAGCATGTGCCTAACTTTAAGCAACTGCTTAAGTCCCACAATGTGCTTAAGTGCTTGGCTGAATAGGAATGGACATAAAACACATGCTTAAATGCTTTGCTGAATGGGGCCCCATGTACTCCAGTCAGGCACAATGAGAGACTGTGGAACCATCAGCAGTTATGGAGAAATTAAGACAGTTAAAGGTTTTATAGATCAAAGAAATGTAGGACTGCAAGGAAACTCGATAGGTTATTTAGTCAAGTCCCCTTGACTAAGTAGGACTAAGTATTCTAAACCATCTCTGGCAGATGTTTGTTTAACTTGTTCTTAAAAACCTCCAATGACAGAGATTCCATGACCTCCCTAGGTAATTTGTTCCAGTTATTAAATAATATTTGCTTTGTGATCCACTATAAGCCCCAGGCCCCTTTCTGCAGTATTCCTTCAGTAATTTGCTATTTTGAATTCTAATTCTGTCCTCCAAAGTGCTTGCAATCCCTTCCAGCTTGATATTGTCCACACACTTTATAAGTGTACTCTCTATGCTACTATCAATATCATTTATGTAGATATTGAACAGAACCATATTTCTAAAGCCAGCACTGAAAATCATATAGAATTTGGCCACTTGTAGTTTTAGGCTTGATTCTGTTCCCATTTACATGGTCTAAATCAGAAGTAACTCCTCTGAAATCAGTGGGGTTGCATTGGTGTAAAACTGCCATGAGTGAGAGTAGAATCAAATTCTTTGACAATTACTGTAGCTTTTATTTTACAAAAGTGTCACAAACTTCAGGAGGGAAATGTTTTAGGGAAAACATGCTTAGCATGTTTTGTTTGTGTGATTATTAATGATCAAATATAAAAATGACTTCACAGTTTATGCACACTCCATTGGGGGGGAAAATCACTTAATCTTTGCTCTTTCCCATCTTTGGATGTGCTCCTTTTTGGCCAGGAAATTGACAGATCTAAAGAGAATGACTTTTCTGGAAGACGTGGTTTGTGCTATTTGAATGGCTCTTGCTGTAGTTCTAAAGTCTTCCCATTAACAAAAACAAAAACAAAACAAAACAAAAAAAAAACCCCAAAAAACAACACACACACACACACACACACACACACACACACACCAAGAAAAAGGTAACAGGAAAACAAGAACTGAAACAAAAGGCTATTTCCCCCCTACATTATTGTCAGCAGGAATCAGCAGAGACTAAAGAATTTCTGCATGCCCAAGTATTGAGAAGTTAAGCACATTAGAGGGCATATCAGACATACTGAAATATAATGAAATGGAAAGCTGGAGGGGGAAAAAAAACTTCTTAAATGTATTAATTCTATATTAGAGTGAATGTTAAATGCCATTTAAAAGTATATGTCACTGGCAGCCTTTCACTGATTTTTAGCTTTCTACAAAATTCTGTATTGGTTCTCCTACCATGCTCATCACTGCAGTATCTGACTGCCTTCCAGTAGTACATTCAGCTATATGACAAACATCTGTCATGTGTTGTTCATTTTTTCCTCCTCTTCCCAGAGGGTGCAGTGTGTGCACCGGAGTAAGTTGTTTGGTTTGGGGTTTTTTAATACACATGTTGTTACGTATTTGTTAGAGGTCAAAGAAATGCCCCTTGCACTTGCAGTGGAGAGTGACAAGCTTTGTGATGGTCCTTAGTTCCTGAGGGACCAGTTTACTCCACGTCTCTGTCTAGCCCCTGAGAAAGTTCTGCCTCCCATGGTTTATCCTTATTGCAGAGAGTTCTGTTTGGGCCAGAGGAATGAAATTGTCAACCACGGTCTTTATCCTGGAGCTGGCAGCAGTCTTTTAGATATCTTTAGCATATTGTCAAATACACAGGTATTAGCAGAAGAAAGTGTCATGTTCTTTCCCTGTCACTTGCCACAAACCTGTTAGTTTTACCCTAACAGCTTTCTTCTATGAAACTGTCTGGTAACATGCATTTGACTGTGAAAAGCATTTTATAGGAATTGTAATGCTGTTATCTGCCAACTGCACAATAACTGGCAAGTTTGTTTTGCGTAATGGCATTTTCTATATGTAAAATATGAATAGACCATTTCATATTCAGGCAAGAAAAAGGTATTGACATGCAACAACAACTCAGATATTTTAAACACTGTTGATCACACCAGTTTTTAGAGTTTAGATCATTTTCAGAATTGGTTCTCCACTTGTTCTGCAACTTTTCTGCCAATTTTCATCCTTTTTCTCTCATCGACTACTCTTCCTTGGGTTCCAGTTGAAGGGACAGATGAACTGTAGAGACAGACTTGAAAGTCAGCATAGTGGTTCTTTCATGGAATGACTTAGTGATAAAGGGACTTTCCCAAGTATAGCATTTTTGTTATTTGGTAACTAGTTCAAGTCAACAGTGAGTGCATAATATTAATAACGTGTGACAATCAGAATTCAGAGTGAAAAACATATTAGTATAACTAGAGCTGTGCAACACTGGGGGGCTTTTACATGAAATTTGTGAAGAAAACAGGCAATTTCATTTTGGGTTGGTTTGTGCCAGAAAACAATCTCCCCTCTCACCTCCTACCCCAAATTCTATGAAATCACTCTGAAAATGGAAAATAATTCAGCTTTCTGTATTTTTGGTCTCAGATTTTCCTTTGCCTGAAAATAAAAGGTTAAAGTATTGTTAGAACTGGTTGCATTAACTCCAATAATTGCAAGATTGTGTCAGATGGTTGCAGTTTTTAACACTTTTATTGTTGCTTTTAGTTTTATAAGTATTGAGTTCCAGTAACATCGTCAGAGTGCTAGATATTGCACAAACACAAAAGTTTTGTTATGAAACAGAACTGCAGATGTGCTAAATTTTCTTACCAATTCATATAATTAACTTTCACCAAAAATGTCAACCCTGAAAGTTCTTTAGGTGCCTAAATTTGGATTTCAGGACCTAACTTTAGGCATCCAGGTTTGAAAGTTTTTACTTATGGCTCACAGTCACGCTAAACTGCATTTCTTCCTACCAAATCACTAGCAATGTTCAGTGCCAAACTGAATCCAAAAAGGCAATAGAATTTGTCTTGTGTCTCATAGTTCCCAGATTGCCCTCAGTGCATGCCCAAGATTACTTTTATTACGATGATTATTTTTAGCAACCAGGTATTTGTGATCCAAAGAGATAGTTATAGGAAAGCATATAAAATATACCTAAATTTAAGGTTAAGTAAATAAACAGGGACATGAAGCAAACAATGTAAATAGGAAATAACACAGTGATACTAAAACCCCATTGTTGCATTGGTACTAGGAGGCCAAGCCAATTTATGGTGCATTAAATCAATTTTTAAACAAGTGGCAGTTGAGTCAGTCTATACAGAGCTTGAATAGACACACAAGAAGTATGGTAAGGCTACTTTGTATTTCTCTGAAAAGCTGGGTTTTGCGTTGATATTTTAGGTTGTGTGTCTTTGAGTTTTGCTCTTTTATAAGTAGAGAGTAATGGGTCTGCTAAAGTCCCTCCTTTTCTTGAACCAGTCTTGGTATTGATCAGATTTGGACTGTTTTTTTCTATATCTTGTATTAGATAGATAGATAGATTTTGAAAAATCAGGAGAGAATATTAAGAAAAAACAAAACAAAAAGCAGAAGTGCAGAAAGATGAAGCAATGGGAGGGAAGGGAAAGGAGAGCAACTTCTGTTTCCATCCATTAGAAATTAATCACAAGTTTAGCTCATACTTCTTGTAACAACATGCTAAATGAAGGACAGTATTTTACAAAGCCACCTCTGTACTTAGAAGGTTATTGTGATGCAATGTTGTATCACTCTGCGGAGCTTCTTTATGGATTAATCATGCCTTGCCCCGACACCATTCAAGTCTATTAAATACTTCCTCATAGAGAAATGCACTTCACTCCAATGTTAAAAACATTCAGCTCTGCATAGTCATATATAGCAGGAGACGTGTGCTTCTTTGGGGACACATATTGGGTCAGGATATGCCAGAGCAATCAAAAGGATAACAAAATAATTAAGGAACTGAGCTGCAATAAATGACTGCTTTTATTCAGGCAATTTTTCTTCATACAGTGCAAGTTCCAGGGCCAGTAGAAAACCTGCGAGCTGTATCTACCTCACCTACCTCAATTCTTCTTTCCTGGGAACCCCCTGCCTATGCAAATGGTCCAGTCCAAGGTTACAGATTGTTCTGCACAGAGACTGCTACTGGAAAAGAACAGGTGAGCAAGTTAAAGAAGCTGTATGCTCTTCTTTCAGTTAGTTGTGAGAGCAGGCTTTTGCTGGACGACGTGACAAAATCAGACAGGAAGGAGAAGAAGCATTCAATCCATTCTGTTCAGCTGCTTTAAACCTGTTGATAGTGGAAATTTTGGTGCTTTAATGGCATAACAGACTGGAGTGGTTACTCTTCAGGTTAAGTGCCTTGGAAATGTGCATTGAAAGGCAGTGAGTAGAGGGATTTTTTTTTTTAAATCAAGTCTTTGAACTGTGAGAATTTACATGCCGCTGTAGCTGAATATTACATAGGCCTATTACAATGTACTTTAATATATAGAGGAGCTCATTCTTTCACTTACACTGGTGCAAGACAGGAGTACCTCCATGGCAGTAAATGGGACGGCCTATTGAAATCCACGTTAGTCTTATGATTTACTTAAATGGCAGCAGGATCAAGCCATATGGTTTCACACCAGTATACAATTGGTGTAAGTGGGAGAGAGACAAGCCCTTAGTTTACCTTTCTTATCCAAAGTCTAGAAACGAAGTAAAGGGTCCTCCCCTTATAAATGTTCTATAGATTTTTCAGACACTACTAATGTTAAGGGAAGTTTTACACAGGAAATGGGAGTAGATATGATCTAATTTATTTCCTCAGTGGCTCATTTTCCCTTTCCTCAGGGCCAAGTCCATTCTAGGAGTGTAAAATATATAAACCCAGTCTAGGCATTATCTGTATTTCTTACAAATGCAGGGCCAGCACAACCCATTAGGTGACCTAGGCGGTTGCCTAGGGCACTACAATTTGGGGGGCAGCGACCGTGGCGGTATTTCGGCGGCGGGACCTTCCGCCGCCTCTGTGGGTGGCGGCATTTCAGGGAGGGACCTTCTGCTGCCTAGGGCAGCAGAAAAGCTGGCAGCGCTCCTGTACAAATGAGAGAGATAAACAAAGGGAATTTGCGTCATCGTTATTATTGGTGTTCTGCAATGACTGTGTGTTTTTATGTGGAAACATATAAGATCATGGTCTCAGCTCCAAGGATCCTGCACTCTAGCAAATAAACAGTTTAAACAGTTCAGGCTGTTAACATAGTACATCTGTAGCTGATGTAAAGGCAAGGTGGCCTAGTGATCCTGTAGAGGTCATTAAGAGATGCTATGTGGATGAAATGTGACTTTAAAAAAAGAGAGAGCTTTAGAGGAGGACAGTATAGTAAAATAGAGACTCCCTTTTTCTCCATCTGAGCCAGTTTAATTTATTAGTGGCCTGTAAGAGTCACAGCCATCATAAATCCCAGTGTAGATTTATCTCGCTTCTTCGCCCCCCAAAATCTTCTCTCTCTTCTCTTGTCTTCCTTTATTTCACACTCTCCTTTTCTCCTAGAATTTCCCCATGACTCATAGCCCTTATTTGCGCCTTTCTCTTCCCTTCTTCCTTTCCCTATCACTTTCTTATGGGAGAAGGAGTGATTGATTTAAGCAAGGAATCTTTCTACTGTGCTTTAAATAACAACTAAACCAAAGGTCTAAGCACCAGAGTCAGCTATATCTTGAAATATGGCAGTTTAATATCAAAGGGTCTATTGAGAACTGAGCTGTAACAAGTAATGCTGTGTTACAAATTACCTTTTACAGCAACTTAAATAAGGATTTAGCATTACCTCTTAGACAGAGAAAAGCCCTACTGTCTAATCTGTTCATCCCCCAGCATTACTGTCATACCTTCTTTAACATTTCCCCTTAGTAACAATTATCACTTTTATGTGCCCAGAATATAGATGTTGATGGACTATCATACAAACTGGAGGGGCTGAAAAAATTCACGGAATACACCTTACGATTCTTGGCTTATAACCGCTATGGCCCTGGGGTATCCACTGAAGATCTTACCGTCATGACGCTTTCTGATGGTAAGTTAGAACTACAGATGCCAGGATGGACAATGTAAGGAGAAGAAAAATGTGCACTTTGTGGATTAACATCACAGATCGCTATGTATAAAGTTTTATCCTGGGACCAGGACAAATTTAGGATTTCCTATACTATATACTCAGTTCAAGTCAATGATAGGCGTGACAAACTAAATGAAAATTGACAACCAAAATGTAAACTATTAAATAAAATAAATAAATAAATATCGTCAGGTCTTTTTCAGAGGCAGAAATCATAGATTCATTGACTGCCCATTATATCGTTTCACAGGGTGTTTAGGGTCGTATCCCTCATGATCATTTGTCCTTTTCATTTTTCCTAGTTTGGTAGAAGGTTGTTACAGAACATTATGCTATCTCTACCCTCCCTTTCCATTTCCTGAAGTTATACACAGGTTTGTCCTCACCACTTTTTAATGGAAAATATTTTATTATATCTGGTAATCTGAAGAATCACCTTTCTAGATCTTCCTCATATTTGGAACACTGGAGTAGAAAATGTCTGTTTTACTTTCTTCTCTGTCACAGTGATTGCATAGTCGCTCTTCCCTTGGCTTGCACTGTGCTTTGTGTCTCCGCATTCTTGGGGTATTGTATTGAAGTTTATTTTGTGCTTGGAAACATCTAATGCCTGATGTTCATGTGTAAGTGCTGCAGTGTCTCCTGATGAAGTCAGTGAGCCTGATTCCCACACTTGTAAATCAGGAGTAACTCCATTGATCAGTTTGGCTACAGTGGTGTAAAACCAGTGTAAATTATAGGAGAATTAGGCCAATAATTGGGTATACAAAAAATGGATCTGTGTGTCCTTCTGATGGTACCTTGATGACTTCTCTGGGTAGATTTTTTTACTGCTAGAAACTTGTTACAACTTTTTAGAGGAAAACAGAACCCTAAAAGTTAGTAGGGAGTAATTAATATTGATGGTGGTAGAGTTGGACGGAGGGGGGGGCAAAAAGGGGAGGGGGGACATGAGATAAAACAAAGGTAGATGAGAATTTAAGAAAAGAGGTCCAGTTTCTCAGTGGGTATAAAACCCAGATGTCTCCAATATCTTCAGTGGAGCAATACCAATGTATGCCATCTGAGAATCTGATCCAGAGAGATATCTCTTAAACTAAAAGATTTGCATTTGCATCCAAGGGCGCCTATGCCTGGGTCTGAGTTTAAAAAATGATAAATTCCACATGGTGCAAAAGAACTATTTAGATGGGGATTTTTACAATTGCATGTAATCTGATTGCCTTGGTTTTTTCCTGTGTGTTTATGAATTTAGGTATTCAAATTACAGGCTCTGCTCCTGTCCTGATTTTTGAATCACTGTTTGACTTAAGCTCACAATAGTGCTGGCTTTACCAGGGCTGTGTCTTCACTACAAAAAGTGAAGTTACACTTAGGTAACTATCTTGCTGTAAAATCCTAGTGGAGACAAGGCACACACCAGGTGGGGATATAGAGTTGACCTTGACTAGCAGAACACTTAATTAACACATTTTAAAACACCACTTTGCAGCCAGTGGATGCAAAACATGGTGCATGTAGATCTATTAGCTAGCACACTTGCCATAAACATTTCCTTTTCCTAATCTAGGCAGTGCCTATGATGGAAGAAAAGATTTAAATAGATAAGGATGAACCCTTGTCTCAAGTTCTGTTGTATTTACAAATATTTCCCTTACTAAAAAACAAATATTTGCTAACCTACAGAATTGATAAAAACACTATGATAATATTATTGTAGGTTGTAGTGTTTCAGACCATCATTGTAGTATCCTTTATAAGGTTCATCTGTGATAGCCACACCTCATTTGGCACTTCATCTTTCAATTATTTTACATTTGATACTTCTTCAATATTTTTTTCAAGTACTACTTATGCCTATCCATCTAATTCAGTCATCACTTGTAATACAGATAGGATCTTGGCAGAATAAATTACTTCACACTTATAATTATAAAAACAAAAGGAAAACAAGTGAAAATGAATATTTTGCATAATTTATGTAGATATAATTCAGACTGTGAAGTGTAGTACTGTGGCTCTGTTCTCCACTTTGGTTTTAAATGTCATCATAAGTGAGGAAGGGAGAGATTGTTATTCATAAGTCTGAAAATTATCCTCTGCAAATTTTGTTAGAAGATTTCACCTCTTTGGGAGCACAAAATGTCACTAAAGAGAAGGCTTTCATGACACTATTTCAGAAAACAGAAGAATGGAGAATAGCATATGGCACCCCAAGAAGCATTTAACTTCTCTGTTGTTAAGCAAGGGGAGAAGGTGGGGTGCTGGTCTGAAATGAAATCTATTGGTACCAGTTTTACGTTGTTTTGCAGATGTGTACATGATGCAAGTGTGTAGATTTGCTTCATGCTGTTCCCCCCGCCCCAAAGTGGGTTCCATTTTTGAGGGCCAGCAGGTGACTAAAAGTTACAAAAATCTCTTGCTCCAGAGCAAGCTTCTTGTCAGTTGCAGGTTCAGCTTACAGGAAAGGAGCAGGCAGGCAGTGGACATAGATGGTGTGGTGTAAATTATCATGAATTTCTAAAATTAATTCAGCACTCTTGGTTTTGGTTTTGTTGGTGGAGGTGAGCTGCCCAGCAGAGAATTAAGAATTTTACCCAGGTTCCTCTCCTCTTTTAGAGCTAACAGATTTTTCAATATCCAGGAGATATTTGTAAAACTATTGTAATGTTCTGTGGCAAGGACAATCAAATTTTGATCCTGTCAACTTAGATTTTGTCCTTTTAACTCATCCCACTGAATACAGCAATTGCAGCACACACAGATGTTAAACTGCCCATGGTGCTGCAGGGAGGTGTAAACTGTAGCTTTTTGCAACACCGGGGACTTGGTGTAGTAAGGGGAGGAGAGGAAGGTGTCTTTAAGACATCTTTCCATTTTCCTGATCCTGGGGCCACTAGGAGGCATTTAAGCCTTTGACATAATTTAGAGCAGCCTATGGACTAAATTATACCAGACTCTGTGGTGCCATTGGGACCACTCCTCTGGCCAAAGACAGGCTGGAGCCTGAGCTTTCTGGCTCTGTCCCCCCCCCCATTCCCAAAATGTGTGGGGCGGGGGGAGGAGGAGAGGAGAAGTATATCTTTAGGACACCTTTTCAGTTGTTTTGCACTGCCACAATAGCCCAGAAATGGTTGGTAGAGGGGCCTGGGATGTGGCCTGCTATATATAATATCATACAGTGATAGAATCATAGAATATCAGGATTGGAAGGGACCTCAGGAGGTCATCTAGTCCAACCCCCTGCTCAAAGCAGGACCAATGCCCAACTAAATCATCCTAGCCAGGGCTTTGTCAAGCCAGGCCCTAAAAACCTCTAAGGAAGGAGATTCCACCACCTCCCTAGGTAACCCATTCCAGTGCTTCACCACCCTCCTAGTGAAAAAGTTTTTCCTAATATCCAACCTAAACCTCCCCCACTGCAACTTGAGACCATTACTCCTTGTTCTGTCATCTGCTATCACTGAGAACAGCCTAGCTCCATCCTCTTTGGAACCCCCTTTCAGGTAGTTGAAAGCAGCTATCAAATCCCCCCTCATTCTTCTTTTCTGCAGACTAAATAAGCCCAGTTCCCTCAACCTCTCCTCGTAAGTCATGTGCTCCAGACCCCTAATCATTTTTGTTGCCCTCCACTGGATTCTTTCCAATTTTTCCGTATTCTTCTTGTAGTGTGGGGCTCAAAATTGGACACAGTACTCCAGATGAGGCCTCACCAATGCCGAATAGATCACGTCCCTCGATCTGCTGGCAATGGTCCTACTTATAATGCCCAAGATGCCGTTAGCCTTCTTGGCAACAAGGGCACACTGTTGACTCATATCCAGCTTCCCATCCACTATAACCCCTAGGTTCTTTTCTGCAGAACTGCTGCCTAGCCATTCAGTCCCTAGTCTGTAGCAGTGCATGGGATTCTTCCATCCTAAGTGCAGGACTCTGCACTTGTCCTTGTTGAACCTCATCAGATTTCTTTTGGCCCAATTCTCTAATTTGTCTAGGTCCCTCTGTATCCTATCCCTACCCTCCAGCATATCTATCACTCCTCCCAGTTTAGTGTCATCTGCAAACTTGTTGAGGGTGCAGTCCACGCCACCTTCCAGATCATTAATGAAGATATTGAACAAAACTGGCCCCAGGACCAACCCTTGAGGCACGCCACTTGATACTGGCTGCCAACTAGATATGGAGCCATTGATCACTACCCATTGAGCCCAATGATCTAGCCAGCTTTCTATCCCCCTTATAGTCCATTTCATCCATTGATCTGAGTTCCCACAAAAACACTATGCACGGCGAAGGAGGGAAGGGAATTAAAGAGTGTGAAGCTAAAAGTGATACAGTTAAGATGTGTAGGACCAAAACTTATTACAATTATTTTATTTCAATAGAATTTAGAGACTACAACCAAGATTAGGGCCTTATACTGCTATGTACTATACAAACAAATAGTAATAGACATCCCCACCCCAAAAAACTTATGATCTAAATAGATCAGACAGACAGAGGGTGGGAGATGGAGCGCAGAGACAAAGAGAAATTAAGTAGGAAGGCTGTATAGAGCAAGGGATTAAACATAGGTCTCCAAAATCCCAGGCTAGTGTTTTAACCACAAGACTAAGCTTCCTCTCTAAAACATAACGACCAACAGTTTTTTCTTATCTCTTTGCAAAGACCACGTAATCTTATTTTATTTCTCCAAGAGTGCTGATAGCCCATCATTTATGATGAATACTACAACAAACTTGTGTAGATGTACAGTTGAAAAAGGTGTACAGATTTCCTTTTCAGTCTTCCAAGGATTTATTTTATACAGGACAAAAAATAAAATTATGAAGAAGCCTTGATACTGTTGTTCTACCTAATTTTCTTTGTTGCTGTGCATACTACTGTATCATTGCTTGTGTAGGTCCTCACCTCGCCTCCTGTGTTCATGTGTCCTTTTTTCTGTGTGTCCTTCACTGTGGGCTGTAATACTTTGGTCTAATTTCAGTTGTTGGGTTTAGTGTGTGTGTGTTGGGTTATATTAATGTCCTGTGATACAAAGTAGGTCAGACTAGATGATCTTGTGGTCCCTTATGGTCTTAAGTTCTGTGGCACTTTCACAGTATATGATACAGTAGATGGTGTCATGAAGAAGCCTAGCATACTATTTCCTTGCATGCCTGTAGGAAGAAATTATCCATGAAGCTCTGGGATATAACATACAGTCTAAGAAATATACTTTAATCACAGGGATTTATTATAGCTTCTTCAATTCCAGGAACTATAGAATCACAGACTTATAGAATTTACCAGACCTTTAATGTTTAGTTTTCTGTTTAATATACAGCTCACTTATATTTGGTCAGGCTGTTTGCCATTCCAGAAATGCTTTGAGCTATCATGCCTATGAATTTGTAAAAATGTGTTTAAACCCAGAAATTGGCAGACAGTTTTATTTAATTCTTTCTGAATATTTGGTTAAAAATAATTAATATCCATAATGATCATATGAATACACTTTAAAAAAAAAGTTAAGGAGTGAGTATCAAACTAACAAAGTCAGGACACTGATCATATAAAAACAGTGAGGAGTCTGGTGGCAACTTAAAGACTTACAGATTTATTAGAAGTGGGTTTTTTACCCATGAAAGCTTATGCCCAAATCAATCTGTTAGTCTTTAAGGTGCCACCAGACTCCTCATTGTTTTTGTGGATACAGACTAACATGGTTACTCCCTGATACTTGAGCATATAAAGTTATTCAGACATCAACAGCTGGTTCTATTACCTGAGCTATTCATGTGTTTACTTTCAGGTGTGTGTGTGGGGGGGGGGGGGAGGAGGGGCAGTCACAATGGCAGAAGAAATGCAGGCTGTTATAGTATTTAATGTAGAAAATTACCAGAATCGGTGTGGTTCTAACTCACAAGAGTGCAGATTTCTCCTATGCAAACACTCTGTGAGAGGTGTCATGCTTTAGGACCCCTTGGGGTTCTGCTGACACCCCAATTCTCTTGGGTATAGCTAGTTCCAACTAAAGAATATTATCAGACCTCTCTATGGTATGTATATAGACTCCCCTTTACTCCCCACAGTACCTAAGTACCTTGCGGTGAGATAGGGAAGTGCTAATATCCCCATTTTACAGATGGGTAACTGAGACACAGAGAGGGCTAAATGATTTTCCCCAGGTCAAACAGACATTCTGTGGCAGGTCAGAGACTTGAACTCAAGTATCCCAGGTCTTAGGTTAGTGCCCCTAAGCACTAGACTTCCTCTCACAGTTCCTGCCTATATAAGCTCTAAGGTCTGTAATGCCTAGTTTAATTATTTATGTAATCTAAATGGATATATGGCCCCATCATGAAATCGCCTCAGCACCTGCCAAGTACTTAACACTAGTAGTGGCAGCTTCTCTGACCTTATCCCCCAGCCCATCTCCTCCCCATTCCAATCTGTCTGAAATGTGGTGCTTAGGTAGCTCTTGCAGAACAGCTCCATGTCGTGCAAAAAGCGCTTACTATAAATCTCATCAAATGTGAGTGAATACTCCAATCCTTTGAGCTGCGAAACCATGGTGGTTACCCACTGCAATAGGTGACACGGGAAAGGATTTGCCTGATACAGAAAATACTATTCAGCAGAAAAGTTGTGTGTTTTTTCCTTTATCTCAAGTAGGTGGCATTTTGGATATCTGGATAACTTTGGAAAGTACTACTTCTTATTGTTTTCCAGCCTTTTCCCTGAAAAGTGGAGACTTATTCCATCCTCTTGATTTCCAAGTTTATCCTCTCATCTCTGTCTGTATTGTAGAGTATAAACTCTTCTCGGCAGGGCCTGGCTTTATTTCTGTTTGGCACAGCCCTGAGCATATTGTCAGTACTTAAAAATACAAATACATAACTGCAATCTGTCTATTAGGATGTGTGGTCTGCACTATAAAAAAAAAGAATAGAAGCTTCTGTTCAGTTCTGAAGAGTGACTCTGTAGCAATGATGGGTAGGTTACTAGTTTATTGTCTCTCAAAGATTCCATATCAGATCTTCTCAGTTTACAAGTATGAAATGATTTTTTTGGGTAACTTCCAGATTTGCAAATATAGCCTGGGATTTGAAAGTAAAGATGTGTTCATTCGAATGCATGCAGCAATGCTAGTAAGGAAGATTTTTCAGGCAACGTTCTGCCTCCCCTACAACTCTGCAACCCATTGTCTTAAATTTCTGAATGTGATTGCACAGGTGTAAACGAGGCCTGAATTTAGCCCTGCATTTGGAAGTTAGTTAAAAATAGATAACAAGAAAACTGCTTAATCCCACTCTCCAGATATATGTGGTGTTTTTATTGAACCATAAGAAGTTTCGTATTCAGAGTGACTCTCATGACACCTACCCCTACCCCTGACCCATGCTACATATAATCTGAAGTTATATTAGTTTGGTTTTGATTGGCCCCATCAAAAATAAATATAATGTACTATGTTTTGAAAAATGTGATGATGCAGCAAAGGAAGGCAAAGAGACAGCGCTTAATGATCTGAGCGATAATTGCACTTGGCAACATTTGTTTTTGAATATGGAGGAAGAGTTAATATGGAGTTTTTTGTGCTTGTGTACCTGCTTAGTTTGATGACACAGCAGAGAGTCATTGCCTATGGAGAGGACATTTGGTGCTTTTAAAATTGTATGAATGTGAAAGAGTTGCAAAATCTGTTGTAAGGATTTGGGTCTGGATCCAAAGACCACTGACATTAATGGAAGTGTATTCACATTGACTTCACTAAACTTTAGGTTATTGGTTTATCAAGAGCAAGGAAAAGTCTCTAAATACCTAGATTATAATGGAACAATGATTAATCAAACATAATGGAGCCATTGATAAGTCTCATGCGTTTACAAAGAACAAATTGCACCAGGCAAATTCAATTGCTTTTTTTGATCAAGGTACAAAACTGCTAGAAGTAGGAAATAAAGCAACTGTAATCTTTCTAGACTGTTGTAAAGCATTTGATGCAGTGACCCACAGATTTTTTGTTTTGCCTAAAATATTAAATCACATTGTCTTGGTTATGAGTACTGTCTCATTGGCTGAAGTATAGTACACCAAGGTAAAGACAATCAGCAATGTTCCTATGAAGGTGACTCCAATTGGTACTGGGTCTGGATTTATTTAGCATGTTGACTGAAGATCTGGAAGAAGGGATAAACAGCACATTAATTAAATTTGCACACGAAACCAAATTGGGAGGTGTTGCACACAGTGAGGACAGAGAAATAATGAAAAAGTTATCAATGTGGACAGGAAAAACAATTATAGTCAACCTGGAGAAATGCTGGCTAATGCATTTGGGGGAAGAAGAACAGGAGTACTTGTGGCACCTTAGAGACTAACAAATTTAAATTTGTTAGTCTCTAAGGTGCCACAAGTACTCCTGTTCTTCTTTTTGCGGATACAGACTAACACGGCTGTTACTCTGAAACTTGGCATTTGGGGGAGGAATCTTTTGAAACAGACAATCAATAGCAGTAATACTTGGAAAAGGAATAATGACAAAAAAGGCCTAAGGTGATAATGGAGATCAAATTATATTCGACATTGAAGTTTAATGTGGTAATTAAAAAATGCAAGTTTGATCTGCATGGGCGGTGACATCCCACCTTAATTCAGGAGACACAAGTTGCTTATGGCACTGATCAGATAGCCTTTAAAATCCCACATTTCTAAACACCTCAGTATTAGTGAGGATTGGACCTCAAAATATTTTCCATTACCTAAGCACCCACAAATTTGAATGCTGACCACCACCACCAAGAGAAAATGAAAGATCCACCCATCTCTTTGTTGTAGCCTTACCATAATGCTCATACACAGATGCACTATGCCAAAACCAACCAGACAAACACTCTTACTTGTCCTCAGGATAAGATAGAGAGGGGGGAAAAAAACAGATGCTGTTCTTCACCATTCCTGCTTCTTCCTGGGCAGGAGGGGAGAAGAAAAAAATTGGGTCTTTTTATATATTGCCAGCATGGCGTTTTTATAAGTGTACAATTCCTTCATACACCATCATGATGACCGAGTTACAAATACTAATATTCTATATATAGGAATGTTATCTGAATTCTTGCTTCTGTGAAATAGCTCATGAGAACAGGCTTTCTTGTGTGAGATCAGTTATTCACTGTTTCTGATCAGGTCAGTAATATCACAGGAATACCGTAATCACTTCTCTTTTAGTCTTGAAATATTAAGTACCCTGCAGATATAGATTCTCTGTCTCTAAATTTGTTGAAATGAAGTATTTAATATAATCTCTGGAGTAACTGATGAGCAACCAAAGCTCCCTTACATATTAAGCAGCTGTATTGACCCTTGTATACCAACATATTATTGGTGGTATTATTATTTGAATTATGGTACTGCATGTGTCCGACAAAGTGGGTATTCACCCATGAAAGCTTATGCTCCAATACATCTGTTAGTCTATAAGGGTCAGTCTATAAGGTGCCACAGGACTCTTTGTTGCTTGGTACTGCCTAAGGCTCCAGTCAAGACTGGAGCTCCATTGTACTAGGCACTGCTAGAAACACATAGTAAGGAACAGTCCTTGTCCCATCGAGCTTAACAATCTAAATAGATAAGACAGTTAAAAGATGAGAAGAGAGCAGGAGATGACTTGCCCAGGGTCACACAGCAGGTCAGTAGCAGAGCTAAAATAGAATCTAGGTCTCCTGATTCGCATTCTAGTGCCCTATCCATTGGTTCATACTGCCTTTCCTAATGTAAAAGGCACAAAACGGACATTAACAATCTAGAACATCAGTTCAGTTGTAAACACTTCTTGGAGAACATGTTTCCTAAGACCACACCAAACCTCAACAGCACTGGGGAAAAGTCTAATGACTCAGTTATCACTTTAAGAAACCCAAAGCTATGTTCAGATGCTTGATTGCTCATCATCCTTTCCAAAGCAGATCCTGTGACGTGCTATATATTGAGGAAAGGTTTCAAAGATCATTGTCAAACACTTCATTGCAACATTCATCCAAAACATGAATTTCTTGGTACACTTTGATAGAAATTAGAGCTGATCAGAAATTTTTCAATGTTTCTTTTGATTTCTCAAAACTGAAACTTTTTCAGAAATGTAGCTGTTCTGAATAAATTTTCCTCAGGTCTAGGATGGAATTTCTGGTGAGAGACCCATCCCAGAATAAACAATAGCAGTCATCTGTGATGTCAGGGAACCAGGTTCAAATATCTGCTGGGCCTGATTTGAAGTAGAAACTTGAACGGGAGTCACCAACATCCCAAGTGAGTGTCCTAACTGCTAGGCTCTTAGCTACTCTAGTGTGAGAGGGTCTCTCTCTGGTTTTCACAAATTTTTTTGGAAGTTCTTAGTTTCATGACCAAAGCTGTTTAGGGTAATCCATTGAACTATCATTTATATTCACTACTACGATCCTGTTCTTCCAACACATTAAGAAGCCACCACACCCATAGGTAATTTGTTCCGATTCTTAATTACCATCACTGTAAAAAAACATATGCGTTATTTCCAGTGTGAATGGCTTCCAGCCATTGGATCTTGTCCTTGTCTGCTAGATTAAAGATCTCTCTACTATTAGAAATCTTCGCCTTATTCATATTGTTATAGATCACAATCAAGTGTCCTTTTAATTTTCTTTTTGTTTAAGCTAAATAGACTGAGCTTCTTTAGTCTCTCACTGTAAGGCAGGTTTTCCAGACCTCAAATAATTTTTGTAGCTCTATTCTGACCTTTTTCAAATTCGTCAACACCATTTTTAAATTGTGGACAATGCAAATGGCGACAGTATTCTAGTAATGGTTTCACTAATATCATATATGATAGTATTAACAGCTCCCTACTCCTAATAAATATTTACTTCTTATAATCCAAGGATCATATTTGGTCTGTTAGCCACAACATCACACTGTGAGCTCATGTTCAGATGATTATTCACTGTGGTCCCTAAGTTCTTCACTGAGTCACTGTTTTCTTAAAAGCTGTCTTCAAAAGTTAAGGACTGTTATGAAGAATTGTTCTCCATATCTTCTGTAGGTAGGACAAGAAGTAACAGTCTTAATCTGCATCAAGGGAGATTTTGGTTAGATGTCAGGAACAACTTTCTAACTAAAAGAGTAGTTAAGCTCTGAAGGAAGCTAAGCTCTGAATGCCAATGGAGGTTGTGGCACAGCCATCTTTGAAGGTTTTTAAGAACAGGGTGGCATCAGTGGCACGTGCACTCCCTGTTCAGGGAGGTTGCCCCCCTGCCCCGCCTCTTCTGACTGAGGCTCTGCCCCGTTCTGCCCCTTCTGACCAGGGCTCTGCCCCCCACTCTGCCCCTTTCATCCTTCCCGCTCTTGCCGTCTGGCCTGTCAGCACAGCCCCTAATACCAGCTGGAGCCCAGAGAAGCCCCAAGCCCTGGCAGGCCTGCCAGTGCCTGGAGCAGTCAAGAACCCCAGCCAGCCCGCCGGTGCCCAGAGGAGTCCCATGCCCTGGCCAGGCAGCTGGGGCTGAGCCCTGAGCCTGGGCCACCCAGAGGAGCTCTGAGTCCCACCGGGGCTGTGATAGGGAACATTAGCAGAGGTTTGGGGAGGCTTACCCTCACCCAGCCTCCATTATCCGCCGCCCATGCAGGGTGGACAAACATCAGGGATAGTCAAGGTTTATTTGGTCCAGTGCAGGGGATTGGGTTTGATGACTTCTCAAGGTCCCTTTCAGCTCTACCTTTCTATGAAAATACAGTCCCCCCCACCTTCTATATGTGTGACCTACAGTCTTGGCTTCTATATGTATGATGGTCATTTAGCTGTATCAATATGCATGTTCAAATTTAAGGGAGCCCAGCTTACCATGTGATCCAGAACTCTCTTTGTATACTCAAGTGAGAGGGAATTACGGGTCTAGATCTATGTGTGACAGTAGACAGCAAAATGTGCAAAGGCACCACAAACCAAGAATTTATGTTTGAAGATACCATTTGTTAAGCTATTGGTTGAACATTGACTGTGTCCTTGGAGAAAATATATATGAAAACCTCCTCCCAGAGCCAGATCTGTAACTCAGATCTGCTGAGATATACAGGCATCAAGGAGACAATTGTCAGTCCTGTAAATATTTAGTTAATAAGGACCTATTCTACCACCTTTATGGTGAAGCCCCAATACTATTCCATTGATATCAATGGCATCACTCAATGTGGGTGAGGATGGCAGAAATGAGTCATAGATGAACAAAAGCTTTACTTTGGGGGTGTTTAATCAAAATAGACTTTATGTTTTAAGGAAATTCTAATTTTAATTAGATAGGAACTCGAGTCAGTTACTTCTTCAAATTAAAGGCCTGCTCCTCTGAGGGTCTGATGATTCCGTTCTGAGGGAGCCAAGGGCATCAGCAGCTGGAAAGAGGGTGCTAAATAAGCATTAGTTGCGTTTAACAATTAAAGTATGTTTACCAGTGCAGACATAATAAAATTAATAGTGAAATTAATAAACTGTGTCTCCCCAGTTATGTAGATTACTTAGAGCAAGATGGTATATTTTAAAAGAATTTTTTACTAATATCAGAAAAAGACTTCAAATTCTTTTATTTTTGGGGGGGATCTTCAGAACTAGTACCAATTAGGATAGCATCTTAGTACAGTGTGAATTCTGAAATGCATGTATTTTAATAACCTGGTGCTCAGCAGAGCAATTACCTGAAAGATCTTGTTATAAACATCAAGTGAAATAAACAAGTAACTGAAATCAACTATATGGTATCACTGCAGAAAATCTATTGACTAACTGTTTAAGGGGCTCACTAATAGGTCTACCAAAAATGAGAAGAAACAAATAGAGGCATTTATTTTTTATCTCTCTAGGGGACTTCTGAAGTGCCACCTGAATTAACTACACATTTATGATCAAATTATAAAGTGTGTGGGAACAACATACTCAGTTTTTTCCAATAGGAGAGAGATTTGACATAGCCTTTTATGACTCTGCTACTAATTACATATTTCCAATTTTTTCTCCCTTTTTAGTACCAAGTGCAATGCCTCAGAATGTCTCCTTGGAAGTGGTTAATTCAAGGGTAAGTCTGCAATATGTTCACCATCTCATTGTCAGAGTTCATATATATATTTGGTACATCTTGTATATACATGCCCTATTTATGTGTAGATTTTACATAAGAGAAAATGTTCTAAAATCCACAGATGTTTTATTCAGCTCTTTATCCTTCCTTAATAGTTGAACTGACCATTTCAAATCCCTGTTTCTCTTTTGTGACAGTCATTTTGGTGGGCAATATATTTCTTTCCTTTCCACAGGCCAAAGTGTCCACCTGAGCTGGTTTAATTAAGACAACAACCTTCTTACAGTAACAGTCTAGATGAGAATGTGTATTAATTGCTGATGAATGAGACTTTGTAATCTTGTTGTCGATTCTAACAAACAAAGAGAGAATTTCTCCTTCCAATGCTTTTAATGAGGCATCATTCTTGTAGCACTTGATTTTGCAGTCTGGAGTTTGACAAATTGCTGACTCTCCTGCATACAAAAGAGTTTCCCTATCACTAGAAAAGGAGCTCAGTTTGCGCTGGAAGCCACGGAAAGTTCTGTCCTCCTGAAGAACGTGACTTAGTCTCTCTCCTCAAATCCTTATTTACAAATAGTACTCGCTGTATCACAAAACAAGTTTCACAACAATCCTGTGACTTAGATGTTGTTCACATTTTACAGCTGGGTGAACTGAGGCACAGAGAGGCTAGAAGACATGACCAATAAATCTGTAGCAAAGTGGGGAATAAATCCTAGACTTCTTTACAATCGAGTCTTCTGCCTTTAGAGTTAATGTGCTTAAGAATGTGCTTCATTGTTAGCACTTTGTAAGTGCTAAGTATTATTATTATTACTCTGTAAATCTCAAAGCTTTTAACAAAGTAGGGTAATTGTTAATATTTTACAGACAAGGAAACTGTTAAGTGATTTGCTAAGGGCCATTCATCAGCACTGCCTAATTCCCTGTCTTATGCTCTGTTTGTTCTATCTCAACAAACAAAAACACATAGTTGACTCCCATTTTAAAAAAATTGTAAATGTAAATAGCTATTTATTATTGTCCCCTTAGCTTTTCAATACACAGTTAATTTTTTCTGTGATGTACATCTGTTTATGGTTTGCCAGTAGAATGTGTGGATGCAAAGAGGGCATACAGATTTAACACCTGTGATCACAAATTTGGGCTAGATTTTTGCCAGTGGGAAACAGACAGTGTAGCTCTAACTTCATTAGAGCTATACCAATTTGTACCAGCTGAAAATGTGGATCACATAGTGTAATTGTGTGTGTACAAGAGCTACCAGAATTCATAAGTACCTGTTTTTCACATAAGAAAATGCATGCTTTGAGTTCAATTCTGTTCTCCTTGAAGTCAGTGGAAAAACGTGTGTTGACGTCATTGGTGTAGCAGTGCCTTTGTGCACAATTACCCCTTTGCACATACACATACATACTTTCTGGACACAAATATTTCTGTACATAAGACAGTGGTTCTTGAAAATTAGCAGATTGAAAAAACATGTTCCAATTCAGTCATAATGTTAGGTAAAAAAGCAAGTCCTCACTCACCTCTCCAGCACCCGAGTTTGTGCGGAGTTGGTATGGGGCTCACAATCTGTCAGAGACCAGACACCAATTCGTTGATCAACGGGCTCACACTATCCTTAGCTTGAAAGGCTTCAGAGTAAGTGTGGCAAGTTTATTAGGGGTGAGCATCAATATTTATACACAGAAGTAAACAAAGTGATTAACAGATCATAATGGTCATGCATAATCAATCAAGATTCTACAGGATAAAACAGGTTAAAATGTAAATTCAAAAAGAGAAAAGAGGAGATGGCTACTTAAGGGAAGGGGGGTGTCATGAGTAGTTCGCAGGTCAGAGCTTTGATTAAAAGTTCAGACAGAGATATCAAGTCTGGGTTAAGTTTAAGCTCATCAAAAGTTCAGACTCAACATTCCTCCATTTGTAGCTTTGGGATAACTATTTACCAAAAGCTACACCCCATTTTAAGGAGCCAAGGGCCGCTTGGCAATTTCAGCCTGGGCCAACTCGAAGAGAGTAAGGCCCTTGGCTGAAGTAGGAAAAGAATAAACTGACCCACATGAGTCTATGAGGGAGGGGACACACTGAATACAGCAACACAGTATTATAAGGATTACTATGGCCCCAACAATACCCACCAAGAGTTTTTTAACCCACCCAAATCCAGGCAGCCAATTCCATCAGGCTCCCCACCAATCATAAGGTGGCTGGCCAGAGGAGTAGTTCTTAGCCATTTCCCTTAGATGTTTGGTACGTTGAAAAGTGTCAGAGTAGGTGTCATTTACAAAAACACAGCATTCTTCATTTATGAGGGCGCAAGTTCCTCCCTGGGCTGCTAACATTATGTCTAAAGCCATTCGGTTTTGCAAAGCTAACTGGCGCAGCTGGGACATTTCCCCGGCCTGATTCTCAAATAGGGTCGCAGTTCATTGGTTAAAGATTCTAGTAGTCCCTGTAGACGGATGACACCACCCCTCAAGCTAATGAGACCAGCCCACCGCTGCCACGACAAACCATCACGGATATTAATATCTCTGAAGGTTTCACGGATGTTACGAACGTGGGGAAAATGAGGGGGAGTGAGGGAGATGCGAGAAGGCGGTGCTAGCCACGCTAAATAACATGACCCTGCCCAATCAGGGGAGAGAAAGTAATAAGCTTTGGGCCCGCACACCCAGTATGTTCCATACAATGCGTTTCGGGTATTCCATTTCTCAAAGTAGGAGGTAACCCACCACCCGTTGGACCACTGTTCCCCTGGTAACGCAGAGGGGTCATTGTGCGAACTGCAGAGGCACAATTTGGTAGTGGTGTTTTCAAAGGGCAGTGTAGTACTACTTGACCAGTTGTAGAAGGCAATCGTATGTCCCTTAGCAATTAGTTGGACACCCTCGTGATCTGAGCAGGGCTTCTTAAAAGCTGACTCTGAAGGCTTGCCCACCCATGAAAAAGTTGGATCGGGGTGAGGATCCACATATGGGATAAGTGGGATGCGCAAGGCTTGAAGCCAAGATTTTTACTAAAGGCGGTGCCATTAAAATACATGTTGCATTTACTTGTTCCCACAAAAGTTGACCCCTTTTCTTTAACAAAACACAGTGATCCTGTCTGATTGGTTACCCTGAGATATCTGTTAATTGGCACTCCTGTTTTGTTCCATGTAAGATTGTGTTGGACTGGATCTTTTACTCTAGCCGGTGGCATCCAAGTCATATTAGCAGTGGTCAGGGGAATGGGTGTGAAGGGGAGTCCCTGTTCTGCATTTACTGGAAATTGAGTACATACCCAGCAATTACTTCTATTTCCTAAAATACGAGTTTTAACCTCATGGGAATATCTAATAAAAGCATTATCTTCATAAGTAGAAAATAAACTAAAAAGGCATAATAAAAAACATACAGTTGTCAGAATAAAAGGTCCTCTCATTTTTGCCGAGTCAATTTAAGTCTGATGTCTGAAAGAGGTAAGCTGGTCCACTGGTTGGAGGCAGTGTCCTCAGTGGTGGCAAGAGCTGCTGGTCCGTCACTGTGGTCCACTACGGCTGGCTTGACGTGGGAGTGGTGGATCCAGGATTTGCGTCCTTCCAGGAACACTGCAGTCTGGGTTGTTAAAAGAACCTGGTGGGGTCCAGTAAACCTCGGCTGGAGGGTGTCGCCACGAATGAACTTTTTGGCCCAGACGAAGTCCCCTGGTTGGAACGGGTGGATCTGTTCTTCCAGCGGCACGGTCTGGGAAAACTGCGAGGCTTTCCAAAGGGTACAGAGGCGAGCCTGTAGGGAGAGAAACTGGCACGCGGTCATATGATCCCCTCCCAATAGTGAAACATCAGCACGTGGTAGCGCCCCGCCTTTGAAAGGGGGGTGTCCATAGAGTAGTTCAAAGGGGGATAATCCCAATACACGGGTTGGGCGAGTACGAAGGTGAAACAGGACCAAGGGAAGTACCTGAGGCCACTTTAATCCTGTTTCCTGACAGTATTTAGCCAATGTAAACTTAAGCTCCCTATTCATACGCTCAACTTTCCCGCTAGACTGAGGGTGGTAGGGTGTATGAAAGGAGTGTGAAATGCCCAGTCCTTGTTCTAAACAGCCAAGGACATGACCAGTAAAGTGAGGTCCGCGGTCTGAGTCAAGCACGAGAGGGATGCCAAAACGGGGTACAATGTCTCTAAGGAGAATCTTCGCCACTGTGGCAGCAGTACAATTAGCAGTAGGAAAAGCTTCGACCCAGGAAGTCAGAGGGCAAACCAAAACAAGGAGGTGCTTTTTTCCAAAAGCCTTTGGCATATCTGCAAAGTCAATTTGAAGATGTTGAAATGGAGCAGCAGGCGGAGGTCTTCCACCCTTAATTTTTTTAAGAGGCAGAGCAGGTCCATTACGCTGACATGTGCTGCATGCTTTCACTATTGACAGGAAGTAGGGTTGAATGCCTGGAGCATACCAAAAGCGAGCGATGGTGTCCACAAGGGCGTGCGTGCCGTAGTGACCCCCCTTATCATGGTGCCAGTGAACTGCCACGGGGTATGTGGAGCGAGGGAGGCAGGCTCAGCCATCCGGCATAAGCCAGGTCCCTTATTTGTAAGATGCTATAAACTACTTCCAAACAGTCGTGCTGATCCTGGAGGACTGGCAGGTCAGGAAGCAAGGTAGCTGGATTAAGGGGCCCACACCTTTCAAAAATTAGGTTAGTGTCTTTTAAGAGTTCGGCCTCTAGCTGTTGCTGACGATGGGCCGAAAAGACTTGGGTTGTGCCCCTACGCAGAAGGGCTGACAAGGCATGAGAGGTCCAAACCGTGGTAAAATGACCCAGGGTCAGGCTCTTTGCCTTTGTGATCAGCAGGGCAGCTGCTGCCAGAGTCCGGGTGCAGGATGGGGTTCCCTGAGCGACAGGGTCGATCTGCTGAGAGTAAAAAGCAAGCGGGAAATGGTGGGGCCCGCTCAGCTGGGTAAGGACGCCACTAGCAATTCCGCCCCTCTCGTGGACAAAAAGGTGAAAGGGTTGCTGTAATTGGGGGGCGGAGAGACATGGAGGAGGCCACACTGTCCTTGAGTAACTGAAAGGCTTGGATTGTGTCCGGGGACCACTGCAAAGGGTCAGGAGCAAGGTTAGCAGTGAGTCGGTGGAGTGGTTTGCTTAACTCCCCGCAGGACGGCAACCAGGGGTGACAGAAGCCAATTAATTCTAAGAAACCTTGAAGTTGTTTCTTGGTGTTTGGCAGAGGGCAGTTTTGGATAGTCTTTATGCGGACTGGGTCCATTTGTCTCCCCTCTGGGGTTAACAGGAAGCCCAGATATCGGACCTTCTGTGAGACCCACTGAATCTTGTTAGGGTCTATCTTGTGGCCTCTGGTGTGTAGGTATAATAAGTGTCTTACCGTCGATGCGGAGGGCAGCTTCTTCGCGGTTACCTAATAGGATGTCATCTACGTATAGGACTAACGTGGATCCCTGCGGACTGGTGAAGCCTTCCAAGTAGTGGCGGAGGCATTGGCTGAAAATCATGGGGCTGTCTCTGTAGCCTTGAGGAAGTCGTTGCCAGACATAACTTTGTCCCTCCCAGGTGAAACCAAAGAGATACTGAGAGTCTGGGTGCACAGGAATGCTGAAAAAGGCTGATTTTAAGTCAATAACAGTGAACCACTTAGCATCCCAGGGGATCTGGCTGATGATAGTAGCTGGATCAGGAACTACTGCATGAAGAGGGACCACATACTGATTAACAACCCGTAGATCCTGTACAAAGCGCCAACGAATAGGGTCTCCGTCCTTTTTAGGAGGCTTTTTGACAGGCAGTATAGGGGTGTTACAGGGGGTGCGCTGAGGGCGGACTAGCTTTTGTGCAATGAATCCCTCGATAATGGGGCGGATGCCCTCCCGGGCTTCCAGCGACAGGGGGTATTGAGGGACTGACGGGGGGGTTAAGGAGGGCTTCACTTGAATCCTTACTGGCTCTGCCGAAAGGAGCAGGCCAACATCAGTGTCAGAAATTCCCCAGAGGGTTAAAGGCAAGTCAGTGAGGTCAGGGGAGGGGGGGAGGGTTCCCAATTACCCTGAGTTGGGGCCGAATCTCCTAACACTGTCATCAATAATCCTACCCCTTCAGGAGTGCAGGTTAAAGTAGCCTCAAGCTTACAGAGTAAATCCCGGCCCATCAAAGGGATCGGACAAGCTGGGGAAAAAAGAAAACGGTTGCCCTCCACCCCAGTTGCAGTTTTAACCTCAGAGGATAGCCAGGGAGAGGGGGCATGATTTAAAAGAGAGAAAGTAGCTCCAGTATCATTGAGGAAGGAGACAGGCAGTCCCTGGACTGAAAGGGTTAGACGAGGCTCTTTGCTGGGAGGGGAGAAAGTGAGGAAGGAGCCGGCTAAAGACATTAAGGAAATAAGACCATCACATTGTTTGCCTTCGCCCCCGGGGTACCGTCATTGAGGAGGCTGAGTTTGCTGCAGCTGCTGCTGTTGCCCGTAGTTGATCCAGGCCTCGGGAACGGGCTGAGCTGGTGGTGCAGGGATGTATTCGTCCCTGGTGTAAGTATCTGCGGATGCGACCGGACCCTCTGGGCGTCCCCAGGGGAGGGGTATGCAACCTGCTGTATCTGCTTGGTCATTTGCCTAGTAATTATTCCTCCCGAGGTGTGCCCTTCCATTTCCCCCTTATCCCTCTGCAGAGATTCCGACCTGGAGTCCTGCAGATTCCCCTCTGCACCCTGGAGAGAGTCCCCCTGCGGAGGAATAGGGGCAGGTGCAGTGGGGACCAACTGACGAGTCAAAACACGCCGTGGTTTACACCCTTCATCGAAATAACATGGAGGGGGGTTCACTCTCGGGAGAATACCTGACTGCCATAATTTTTAAAGATTTCCACAGCTCTGCTACTGTGTCCCAACAAAACCAGTAACATAACTGTCCCGGATGGTCTTTTTCGATCTGGCTCCTTACTCCTCTTAAGGCAGCCTGTTCGAAAGAGCCATACGAAGGCCACCTCATCTCCGGGTTGGCCAATACCGCGGTATACCCAGTCCAATTCCTTACACACAGTGTGTACAACTTTCTCCTAGACATTCCTGTCTGTACTGGGAGTTTCCCTTCGTTCCATAACTTATTTACAATCCCCAACGGACTCTCAAGAGGCACGCTAGTCCCTTGACCCATGGTGTCTGACAGGAGCCCTCCAACTGGCGTTTACCCTGCTGTCCAGTACACGACCCCTCAATATTGAATTGGCTGGGAGAAATCTCCCGTGGCGCCTGCCAATTCGTATATGAGTGGTCTGACCACTGGACAGAGGCACCGCACCAGAAGGAAATCCCGGACGAGCCCCCAAATTGTTAGGTAAAAAAGCAAGTCCTCACTCACCTCTCCAGCACCCGAGTTTGTGCGGAGTTGGTATGGGGCTCACAATCTGTCAGAGACCAGACACCAATTCGTTGATCAACGGGCTCACACTATCCTTAGCTTGAAAGGCTTCAGAGTAAGTGTGGCAAGTTTATTAGGGGTGAGCATCAATATTTATACACAGAAGTAAACAAAGTGATTAACAGATCATAATGGTCATGCATAATCAATCAAGATTCTACAGGATAAAACAGGTTAAAATGTAAATTCAAAAAGAGAAAAGGGGAGATGGCTACTTAAGGGAAGGGGGGTGTCATGAGTAGTTCGCAGGTCAGAGCTTTGATTAAAAGTTCAGACAGAGATATCAAGTCTGGGTTAAGTTTAAGCTCATCAAAAGTTCAGACTCAACAATAAGCAACCAATTTTAGCTAAGCTAGTTTATCTGAATGATTGCTTCTGTGATAGAGACATCTAAACTGCTGAAAGCAGTGTAAAGGTTTTTGGACAAATGTGCTAGAAATAAAAATAATTTAAAAAATCATTGCATGTGATGAGGCATATAGGGCCCACACTGGCAAAGAGGAGGTTAATGAGGACCGGTGGACCCAATTAGCCCTGCCCTGATACACCTGCAGCAGATGTCAGGTGTGGAGATAGGAATTAAAATAAGAAGAGCAAGTTGAATTGGGGGCTGCCCAGGAAGGAGAGCAGAGCTCTGCTTCTCTCTCTAGGAGAGAAGTAGGTTACAGCCAGGAGACTGAGACAGCTTGCTGTAGTACAAGCCTCCTGGTGGATGGAATGACCAGGCCCTGAGAGACTGACCAAAGGACTGGTTGTTTGAAGACAGGACCTAAATAGGGTAGGGTCTTGCCAAAGACTCTTTGGATGACCCTATTTTGGTTTCTTGGTTTGTCTTTTATTTGTGGATATTAATACTCTGGAAGGGGTGGGGACTGAAGAATGCATTAGCCAGAGGGTCTATACACCACTGCATTGGACATCACGAAAGGTGGCACTTAACCCATGGCACCTGGTGGGCTATGAGGGGGCGTACGGTGGAGGTGAGCGCTGTCACAGTGTGCAATACCAATATCTGGTTGTAAATGTAAGTAAGCATTCTATTCTGAATAGATTCTTGTACTACCTTCATTACCATAGTATCTGAGTACTTTCCACTAGTGCAGTAAGTGATGAGTCTAACATCTGTCATGTGAGGTTCATTTCTTTTTCATACCCCCACAGGGAAATTGTGTGTATAGTCTAGTGCTTTGGCAGTTGTTTTTGTCTCTTAAATAAATATTAGGCTGTCAAGCAATTAACAAAATTAATAAAAAAATTAATCATGATTAATTAAAAATTAAAAATAATATACACTTTTATTTCAATTACAACACAGAATATATATGAAAATGTAGAAAAAATCCAAAACGTTTAATAAATTGTAATTGGTTTTCTATTGTTTAACAGTGTGATTTAAACTGTGATTAATCACAATTAGTTTTTTTAATTGATTATTTTTTTTGAGTTAATAGTGTGAGTTAACTGCGATTGATCAACAGCCCTAATAAATATGTATCATCTTCTGCTCTGTTGAGTGTATTAGAAAAGCAGGTCAAAGAAGTGCGTCTTGCACTTTGAGCAGAGGGGTGTGATGTTTGTGATGGTTCTAAGTTCCTGTTGGAGTTTGTTCCACAGTTTGTAAACAGCCTGTCAGAAAAACTCTGTCACCTGAACAGATGAGTTTTGTCCTAATGGTATGAAATTCCACTGTGCATGAGGAGCCAGAGCTGGTCAAAAATTTGCCAGCAGAACAGTTTCCCATCAAAAAAATACTGATCAGATAAAATTGAAACATTTAATGGGAACATTGATTTTTGTCTATTTTTTTCTGGGAATTATCAAAATGTTTCATTTTAATAAAATCATGAGTAAAGTTGACTTGGATTTTATTGTTTCAACTTTTATATTATATGAAAATAACACAGATGTCAAAATAATAAAGTGGAAATGGAACTTTTCCATCTTATTAAATCCAAATGTTTGGATAAGGTCAAAATGAAATAATGGAATATTTGGAATAGTTTGTTCCATGAAAAATTTTGACATTTCACCTTTACTAAGTGGTTGGAGATGATACCCATTTTAAAATCATGGACAGAAATTCAGAATTTCAACCATCTCCTAATGGGCGTTCTTTAATCTTATCCTTTCAATGTGGACATGAGATGATAGCACATATTAGACTGACTTAAATTTAACCTTCAGGAAATGAATGGATCTTTACACAAGCATTAATACCAACTGATGCCAACCACTTATAATCTCATAAAAACAATCACTGTATATGCTCCAATAGAAATCGCAATAAGAAGCCATGCTAGTTTACTAAGACAAAGCAGACCCACAGGCAGTGAATAAAATCACTGATCAATTTTACAAAACCCAGCTCTTGCTCAGATATATTAAGGTTGTCAATTGAAAAGTTGTAACTGAGCAACAGAGTTAATCCAATGCAGAAAAAAAATGGTGGAGGCAAGAGGAGAAAGCGATCTGTAAAACATCTTAAGTAGTGATTTTTTTCATTTGAGATTCAGCCAACAGCACTGTTAGTGCAGCTGAGGTGAACAATTGAACGGCAATCCCAAATCATAAATGACCATCAAAGGAAACAATCACTTAGAAGACAGAGAGGCAACTGTTGGGAAAAACTCTCATCAGGAAATTATGTTCAACACAGATGGCTTCCAGTTTCTATGTCCTGTGTAGGACTATTTCCATCTTGCTAATTTTATGAATATTGTTGCCATTTTTATCTCCACAATGGCACAAATGTCAATTAAATCCAAGAGATCACTAAGGGCTAATCTACATGGCCAGTTACTGTGCAACAGCTTGCCACACAGTAACTTGCTATGTAGACAAGCCTTTAGGGTTTGTCTACACTTCACTCAGAGGTGTGATTGCAGCATGTGTAGACATACCTGAGCTAGCTTTGATCTAGCTAGCTCAATTAAAAATAGCAGCGAAGCTATTTTGGTCACATGAGTTCATACCCAGGGCCCCTTGTGGGCTTATAAAACCTGTGCTGCTACCCCTCGTTGCGGTGACTTCACTTACATTGTTGTTGTTCGAGCTAGTTAGATAAAAGCTAGCTTAGATATATGTGTGCTGCAGTCACACCTCTGATTGCAGTGTAGTCATACCCTTTGTTGAAGTTGGTTAATATTGTCTCCTTCATTTGATATTTTATATGTTTGGTATTAATTCTGTTAGCATTTTATTATGTTAGCAATGTACTATTTTATTATGCTGTGTGTTTGAGAGGTTCTTTTCCCCTGTTTTATTGCAGCAACATAAATTTTTCTTTGGTAACTCATTGCAATAGGAAGTCCATTTAGACCCTCAAGTTGACACTTCAGGGCTTTAAAAGAAATGTACACACATACTTTATCAATTTCAGCAGCCATCAGACATAATGGAAAAGTGTCCATCTGTGAAATCTGTATTAACAGGTAGTCTCGTAGAACATGCCTTCAGACATTTCCTTTTGCACCACTGACACTTAAGCAACAAGTTAAATCAAAAGCTCATTACAAAAGATGAACTTATTGCTTTGGAAACACTTCTACAATCTCATGTTAATTATGAACTTAAATTTCACTCATGCTGATCTCCGTTTTCCATCTCTTGTTTTCTTGAATGCAAATGTGTATTTTAAAAAAGTGCTACCCTCTACTTTTTAAACTCTCCTACATGTAGTACCCAAGGGCAATGGTGTATAGAAATATCTCATTCCAAATCTTTGTGTGTATCTTTGACTTATTCTCAAGAGACATATGTCACAGAGCGGCTGGTAATCTTTAGTGACCTTATGTAGTGATCATTCAGTGTTAAGACATTTAAAAAAATAGGAAAATATGCTGTAGGAAATAATGCTACACAGCAATGGGGACAGACTAAGTCCATTTTAAATTTTTTTGTCTGTTCATTTAGTAATAATATTTATGTTTCTATTGCTAAAGGATAGAGCCTTTTATCCTTAGGTTTTCTATATCTGTCATAATCAGAAGGTGCTACTGTAGTTCTGATTCACAAAGCATTTAAGCATAAAGCTTCAATGGGATGTTAAAATATACTTCAAGTTAAGTACATATTTAAATGATTTGTTAAATGGGGATGGATTTATGCACATGCTGAAGTGCTTTGCTGAATCATGGCCTACAGGACTGCTGTGCTGTAGCCCATGCAAAACAAATGTATCTTAATTCTTTTCATGGTGGCCAAATTTCGATATCACAGAACCAAATGGTCGGTAACGTGCACACATTTTGGCAATCTGAAGACACTGAAGGCAAAGGATTGAATGCTGGGTATGGAATCTGAACTGCCCTCCCACTATGTCAAGGGTGAGGCACATTGGCAAGGAAGTGTGGGAAATATTCTAGAGACAGGCCCTGAAGTGTTCTTCTGTTAATAGGGAATTTCTGTTTCCTAGAGCTATCAATATGGCACCATTCATGAGCAATCCATTCAAAAAGAGTGATTCCAAGAGTGTGTTTATTGGTCCCAAAGTGAATTGGTCCCAAAGTGAATTTCTGAAACATTTCATGTTTGTCCATCATTAAAGCCCTCCACCTATAGAAAGTACATTGGTACACATGTATATCTACACATGAGCACTGTTTGAAAAAGCTAGAATAGATTTCTAAAGGTGGGTTGTTTTTTGAAGAACAATCTTAATACAGTAAAAAGAAAAGTAAATTCACTAAATCTAGAGAAACAAAGTTAATCAAGCAGAAGAACTGGCTTCATGGACTGTGTTTAAAATGCCTTTGTTTATAGCTAAGAAATACGATTCTTGTGGCATTTGTTGCCAAGACATAATTTAATTCCCAATTTCACATTGAACTTTACATTATTTACCAGTCTAGTGAAAGTCTGGATGAGGTTTGTAATGTTTTTCTCTTATCTCTTCAGTTTTGCAATGATCTAAAATATAATACTTCTACGCTCTGTCAGCTTTTGTCCTGATCATTCTTTCTTTTCATCTAACCTGACAGTAGTCACTGAGAATTAGTTCAGTTAAACACTTCCACTTCACAAATTGATTAAATTAAAAAAAAGTAACTGAACTTTATTCTAGCACAGTTCCCAAATTGTATTTAAATATTGCACAGGGCAACTATGCTTCATAATGCAACCTTGTCTAATACAATAACCTGCTCCAACACTTCCCATACCTGTTTAAACTTCATGCTGAGTTTAATAAGATTTCTGGCTTCATAATATTTTTCCTCAGTGATGGGAGATGTAAGAATTTAATTACATAGAAGATTTTGGAAGTATTATTATTATTAACATTTATATTGTGGTTGTGTCTAGAGGCCTCAGTCAGATCAGGGTTCAATTTTGCTAGGTACCGAACAGTAAAAAACAGTCCCTGCTTCTAAAGAGCTTTCAATCTAAAATACAAGATATTGCAGGGGGATGAGATAAGCAAGTGGCTAAGGGTTATTGGAAGACAGAGTAACAAAAATCATTGAATGTCTTATCGGAGACTAGATGAGCGGTGTGTGGCAATTCATAGCCAATCAGTAGCAGTAATCACAACTGCCTGTATTTCTTTACACATAATACTTGACTGTTCCAGATCTTCTTTTTCTACTAATGTGTGTTCCATTGTGGTATCCCAGCATTACAAAAAAATAAGCATTATTAGTATTTGTGAGTGTATTTCCATTCCATTTAACTTCTACATGGGCTCAAATTCAGCCCTCAGAGCTGTCCATAGCAGCTCTTTCAGTCAGTGGGAGCTAGCATGTCCTAGAGCAGTGTTTGACCATAAAGTTATATACAACTCTGTGCTTTTTCATATTTGCTGACAAAATTGGACATCTTGGGGAAGAAAACAAAACCTGTGGAATTCGTAATGTGACTTCAGCAGGATGATCCACCTACACAAATGTGCCATGTGCCAAGAAAGTAAATTTAAAAGCAAGTTACTTGGTATAAAACTGTGTTTAGCTATTCTTGCGGGAGAGGATATGTGTGAAATTCTTTACATAACTCTAGCTCTGGGTAAAAACTATAAGAAATTCTTCTTTTGGAGAGAGAAAGAGACCTGTCTTGGATCTAAACACTTCAGAATTCCAGTCTGATTTCTTTGACAGACCAGCTGCTATTTTAGCTAGGAGGCAATAGCCATTAAGTTGATATTTTTCCAATTTTGTTTTTAAAATGGAAAGGACTTTACTCTCAACAGAGCCCTTCGGTCTGTTTCTAGTTTGTTTGTTTTGATTTTTGTTATAATGCAGCTTTTTTTAATACAATACAGGCTTTGCATTTTTCTCTGATGCACAGAAACTTTGATGCCTGTTAGTATATTGGCAGTTTTAAAGCCACTAAAGTATGTAGTAATTATATTATATTTCAATGTCTACATTTTCTGTGTGGTACTTTAAAAGACCTGTATGAAAGGAGCATCAAGGATTTGTACAGCAAACATAGAGGCATGTTTCCCATTCTTCTCTTTCAAATCCCTCCTTAAAATTCTCCTTTGCTGTGATACCTACAAATAAAATTGACAAAAAGCTGGTGTGCTGAGACCACTGCATATTATGCTCACCACCAGTATTGTCTCATTTTTCCCTTTTACTCCCCCACCAGTCTGCCTGTATCCATCTGTTGTCTCTTGCTTTTTACTTGGATTGTAAGCTCTTTGGGTAGAGGCTGTCTTTTTTTCTCTAGTTGTACAGTACCTAGCACAATGGAGGTCCTGGCCTATGACTGGGTTTCCTAGTCTCTACAATATTACTATTAATAATTATCATCCACAAGTTGTTGCACTGAAGTGAATGGGACTGCTTGTGAAGTAAGGCACTGCACAATATAGTTAAGGGTCTTCGAACTGGGAATGTAATAATTCCTCCTAATCAAAGATGAGATAAAAGGTAACAGGCCTGATTCTTCTCTTATTCTGATGTAAATCAGAAAAAACTCCACTGAAGTCAATGTTATGCCAGTTTTATACTGATGTAACTGAGAGCAGAATCAGACCCAGCTGTGCTTAGGGTGAAGTATTTACAACAGTAAGACCCACAAATGATCCATCAACGACTTATCACCAAGGTATATAGTGTGACTTCACCAGGGGCTACTTATGGTAATAAGTACTCTATCAGGTACTGTTTGCAGAATGTTACCCAAAATAAAACTCACACAGTTAATACAATGAGAAAAGATATGAGTTGTTTAACTGTATATGAAAAGTTCAGAAGAATGTTCTTCAATATGATCATCCTCATCAATTTAAATTAAGACAAGCATAAGATTCTTGTTGCAGCCATGCTGAAGGCAGCGGCGGCTCCAGGCATCAATGCTCTAAGCGTGTGCCTGGGGCGGCAAGCCGTGGGGGGCGCCCTGCCAGTCATTGTGAGGGCGGCAGTCAGGCAGCCTTCAGCGGCTTGCCTGCGGGAGGTCCGCCAGTCCCATGGATTCGACGGCAATTCGGCAGCGGGTACGCCAAAGCCGCGGGACCGGCGGACCTCCCGCAGGCATGCCACCGAAGGCAGCCTGCCTGCCGTGCTTGGGGCGGAAAAAAAGCCAGAGCCGCCCCTGGCTGAAGGAGACAATGGCTAAACATGACTGGCAGAAACAGACGATGATAATGGAATACCCTTTTGACTGTATTATTTGCAACACTGTTGAATATTCTCTTTTACTTCACAGTAGTAATAATTATAACACTTAACACTCAATGAGTCCCACTCTCCCCTGCTTTGTGCCTGGTGCCGTCATTTACACCTTGGGCAAAGTCGAAGTTAAATGCTACCAAATCTGAAATATCTACATAAACTGGTGATAGCATCTTACAGTCACTTTGTCCTTAGTTTGCAAAGATTTAAATGGTTACATAAGGAGCAAAATAGTGGAGAATCAGGTCCACTGCCTTTAGCAAATTACTTTACTTTCACCACCAGCCGTATATTTGTGGCTTCATGATTTGCTTCCCACTCATACGACTCTGAGAGCTGGTCAAAACTGCAAAATGTTCATGTATTTGAACACAATTATTAAGAATCAAGTTACTTATTATGATTTTCACCATGACTTTGTAGTCAGGGTAGACCTGAGCAAATCACATTCAGCAGTGTGCCAGCTGATCATGATTAAACCTGAGGACGTAAGGGTTCCATCATGGTTGTCTGGCACAATGTTGAGCTTGACTTCGATCAACCTAGGGAAGGACAAATTGTAGTCAGCATCATGTCTGCTAACTTGATTCTTAACCATGTTCAATCATGGTAACATTTTGTCATGAAAAAGAGCCCTTAGGGTGATGGGCACGATTTAAAAAAAAAAACCAAAAACCTACAGTACAGATAGTTCAAAAATATCAGTCAGGAAACCAAACTTTTTGTTTTAAAAAAAATTCACATGAAAGTTTATGTTGCTTCTCTTTCCCTTTCTACTCCTTTGTCTAATTTAAAATCCAATTCCGCAGCTTGTATTAACCCTGAGTGCTATTTACTGATGTGGGTAGCTCCTTTGTAAAGCACCGGCCACCTCTGTTGTTTTGTATAAACAATAACAAATATTAATTGAAGCCTGGCAACGCTACTCAGAGATTGGCGAGTGGTATTGGTATCCACATTTTACAGAAGGGTTAGAGGACTTTCCCATTGTCACAATGAGTGACAAACCTGGAAATAGGACCCATGAGTCCTAATGCACAGTAAGTTCATGTTGCTTCTGCTTCACCAATGATGCCAGCACTGATGCACCATTAGCCTGCTTCTTTCACAAATGTCTCTGTGCCTGTTTTCACGCCACCCACTTTGCATGGAATTCTTGTCCTCCAAGCCAGTGCCCTCCCTTTGTTCATATCATTTCCATGCAACTGTGGCTGTCATCATTTTTAAACACTGTAACTCTAAAATGCTACTGCGCTTTTTCTCTGTTTCTGGTTTTGCTCCTGGAATTAATTTCTGCTACTTAGATGGACGCAGACATCAGAAGCCATGCCGTGGGATACAATGTGACAGACATGAGACACAGAGGAGCCAGATGTTGCCAGTGGAAAAAGTATTTTTTTCATTGCTTGGCATCTGGGTCTGGCGACTGCTCTGTACTGAAGGGAAATTATATACTGTAGCAGAGTAAAGGGATCAACGGGTCTGTCACAACACATTTCGTTCAACTGTTTAAAATTACTTTCCTATGGAATCTGTATTAAAATATCATGTAAATACATCCCAGACCATTCTTACAATATTGACATATTAGGCCACACAGCCTGTTTTAACTCCACTTAAAGCACCAAGGAATTGCTTATGGTGGTTCAGCATTGTATTCAACTGGTTACCATGATGGGGGGGAGGTCATGTCCTTGCCCTGAATCTGCATATATCATACTTGCTCCTCCCGTCTGGCCATCTGCATGCATTCTGCGACCTGATGTTGGACCAGAAGTAACATGTGCACCTCCACTACTAGCTGTCTACAAGGCCAGCCGAACCTAGGCAATGGGGCAGGTTCTATACTATTCTTTTATATTCTATTTTGGTTCTTACACTGAGCTCATCACTGTAGTATCTGAACACCTCCCAGTAGAGCAGTGGTCCTCAAAGTGTGGGGTGTGCCCCCTTATGGGGGCGCAGAGAAACATCCAGGGAGGGCATGGTGGGCCCAGATCAGCCCCCAGGGAGGTAGGGAGGGAGTGCCACCCAGCCCCGCTCTGCCCCCAGTTCTGCTCCGGCACCAGTCCCAGCTGCCCACACACTAAAAGTCCAGTTACCTGCAGTAACTGGCCTCCACCACCAGGGGGTGAGAAAAGCAGCAGTAGCTGCTGGAGCCTTGAGGAGCACTCAGGGACACCGCCAGTGAGAGAGGTACCAGTGGCTCCCCTGTCCTGCCCCAAGCGCGGCTCACCCTCCCCTGTCCTGCTCCACTCCCCCCCCCCCCGCCCCAGCTTCTGGGCGGGTGGGGGAGGAACATTGACCAGGTAAGGAGAGGCATGATTGAAAAAGTTTGGGGACCACTGCAGTAGAGCATTAAGCAATTATGATAATTCCTTGCATTTACACTGCACACTTATTTCATGTGAGGATCACAAAGCACTGACCAGCTACTAAGGCCTGAACCTGCCAGATGCTGACTGCCCTTCACATACATTGACTTGAGAGGGAGCGGAGGGTGCTTAGGATCAGGAACTAATTAGAATTCAGTCACATCACCCTTGTCAAGTAGCTACCCTAAGGAGTGATAGCCCCCATTTTGCAGATGGTCAAGTCGAGGTCTGGTGGGACAGCTGTGTTGGTTAGGAATGTAAAAAAAAAATCACACTCCTAACCAATGTAGCTATGCTAGCAAAAGTGCCAGTGTAAATATAATAATTTGGGGAGGGGGAAGGTCCCTTTGCGAGTATAGCTTATTTTGAAACTGGTATCTATTTTGCCTATATGAGCTGTGTCTCCAGTAGAAGGGTTTAGGGTTTGTCTAAGGCATTCAAGTCAGTGGAAACTTGTGGGAGCTCTTTACTGTTGAAAATCAAGTCACCAATTTAAGTGATTAGCTTCAGTCACCTCAGTTGAAAATGTTCTCCTGTGCTTCTACAATGTGGTGTTTTTAAATCAAAGATGTAGGAATATTATAGATTCATAGATTATAGGACAGGAAGGGACCTCGAGAGGTCATCGAGTCCAGTCCCCTGCCCGCATGGCAGGACCAAATACTGCCTAGACCATCCCTAATAGACATTTATCTAACCTACTCTTAAATATCTCCAGAGACGGAGATTCCACAACCTCCCTAGGCAATTTGTTCCAGTGTTTAACCACCCTGACAGTTAGGAACTTTTTCCTAATGTCCAATCTAGACCTCCCTTGCTGCAGTTTAAACCCGTTGTTTCTGGTTCTATCCTTAGAGGCTAAGGCGAACAAGTTCTCTCCCTCCTCCTTATGACACCCTTTTATATACCTGAAAACTGCTATCATGTCCCCTCTCAGTCTTCTCTTTTCCAAACTAAACAAACCCAATTCTTTCAGCCTTCCTTCATAGGTCATGTTCTCAAGACCTTTAATCATTCTTGTTGCTCTTCTTTGGACCCTTTCCAGTTTCTCCACATCTTTTTTAAAATGCGGCGCCCAGAACTGGACACAATACTCCAGCTGAGGCCTAACCAGAGCAGAGTAGAGCGGAAGAATGACTTCTCGTGTCTTGCTCACAACACACCTGTTAATGCATCCCAGAATCATGTTTGCTTTTTTTGCAACAGCATCACACTGTTGACTCATATTTAGCTTGTGGTCCACTATAACCCCTAGATCCCTTTCTGCCGTACTCCTTCCTAGACAGTCTTTTCCCATTCTGTATGTGTGAAATTGATTTTTCCTTCCTAAGTGGAGCACTTTGCATTTGTCTTTGTTAAACTTCATCCTGTTTAACTCAGACCATTTCTCCAATTTGTCCAGATCATTTTGAATTATGACCCTGTCCTCCAAAGTAGTTGCAATCCCTCCCAGTTTGGTATCATCCGCAAACTTAATAAGCGTACTTTCTATGCCAATATCTAAGTCGTTGATGAAGATATTGAACAGAGCCGGTCCCAAAACAGACCCCTGCGGTACCCCACTCGTTACGCCTTTCCAGCAGGATTGGGAACCATTAACAACAACTCTCTGAGTACGATTATCCAGCCAGTTATGCACCCACCTTATAGTAGCCCCATCTAATTTGTATTTGCCTACTTTATCGATAAGAATATCATGCGAGACCGTATCAAATGCCTTACTAAAGTCTAGGTATACCACATCCACCGCTTCACCCTTATCCACAAGGCTCGTTATCCTATCAAAGAAAGCTATCAGATTGGTTTGACATGATTTGTTCCCATTAGAGTAGGTAGTTAGACTGGAACTTAGCACAGTATTTGGTTTGGTGTGTGCGTCTGACTCATTTAATTAACTGATGTTTCTAAAACACTTGACAAGCTGGGAAGAGCTACATAAATGCAAAGTAATATTCTTAGTAGAAACAAGTTCTAAAGGTGAGCTGCTTTTTTTAAAACTGAGACTGGAGGAACGATAAAATGTTTTCTCCAGTCTTGCAGAATGAAGAACAATCAGAGAGTAAAAAAAAAAAAAGGGAAATAATTTTTGCAAACGTTCAAAATATTCAGCAGATTTTTGACCCAGGATGACATGAATACACTTTAATGAGATCCAGGGGCAAATATAAAACGTATTGTAAAATAGTCCAGTGAATATTTTAAAAAACAAAAAAGTGAAACCAATGATTGTCACCACTATTTAGAGAAGAGACCTCTAGGATATGTGTTTAACCTTTAAATATATTGCTTATGAAGAGGACTGCAACGCAGGAGCTCTTTAACCTTTAAACCTATTACTTATGGGGAAGAACAGCAATGAACATTGAGCTTAACCTTTAAAAAGGAGAAATTTGCTGATAGTCTGTAAGTCAACATATCTTTTGTTTCTCACTTTTAATTATACACTTTCCCTGAAACTAAAACCATTTGTGGGTCATGTTCTTGGTAAATATTCTTTATGCTTATCCCACTGAAAAAGTTTCAGTAGCGGGATGGCATTATTATACTGTGTTTCAAATATTTTGTTCTAAATCTGTTAATGGGTTTTCTAGCTATTTATATGGGTTTAGTTTCTTTAGCTTTAGGTTTTAAGTGTATTTTCTAAATCTATTTAGTTAGTACCTCACTGTCACCCATGCACACATGTCCTCCAAGGTTATGGTGCCATTTAACTAAAAAGCCAAGTAGTTTAATTATATAACGCATCAAATGAAGACTGAAGCATTTTTAACAAGAACATTTAATATAGTGAGCTTAGAAATACCATTTCTCTTGTCCAAATTCTAAGTGCTTTGCCAATGGCCTGGTGCCAAAAAGGGAGTATGGAAAAATACATGTTAAATCTGTCATGTTTCATATCTGGAAGGCACATCAGATAATGGCTTCCTCTAACTATAACTGAGTGCTGTATCATTAGGCAACTCATCATCAACATTCAAAAAGTATTGAATTAATGTTTTGACAACTGCCAGTGTCCCCCAAGGACTTTGAATTGTTAGGTATGTGGTTCAGCGTCTAATATTATTTTGGTAATTCCTTGCCCATAGGCTTCTGAATATCCTTCAAATGGGCAGTTTTGATTCAAGTTGTTTATAAGGAGAGTACACTATATCCGTATATTGCATTTATAGATCCAACTAAGAATGATGATATCAAGAAAGCATTGTACCATCTAAAAGAATTATCAATACCTAAAAATCTCATTAACAGAAGATAGATGATGATGATTATACTGACCCTTCAAAATGGATCTTGAGTTGATAGTTGTACAATAGCCTCTGAAATTTATTCTTGGATATCTTGAATCATAGATTTTATGCTGAAGGCATCTGTTACACCTGTGCAGGCTTTGGAATAAAGGTAGTTAGTAAAGAAGTTATCAGAGACATTGCCAAAATCTCTCTATTTTAAATCACTTATCTAACGTAACACCTATGTTTGATGGTTCAGAGGATCTCCTTTAAACATAAGAAATACAGAGTGATTGTTTCAGTCCAAGTGGATGTACTTATGTGCTTGAGCTACATATAATAATCTGGGATTTTGGAATTCATTATAGTGATGAAAGATTAGGAGCTATCCTTTAGGTTTGGATAATAGTAATACAATGCATCAAACCCAAGAATCTCAAAGCATTGTTACAAAGCTGAGTATTACTATTATCCCCTTTTTACATAGGGGTAAACTGAGGCACATAGGTTGATTGGTTCCCCTGAGGTTACACAATGACCAAGAGGCAGAGTGGGGGGGGGGGAAACAACCCTGCGGTATTGACTCCAACTTCCTTTCACTAACCACCAGACTACACTGCTTTCTAGCTGAGGCAAACATTTGAATGCCGGAGATAGTTCAATTTCTTGTCTTTGCAAAACTTGCCTGCAAACCTTCTCAAAAGATGTTTTTTTGTGAGCATTCCATTACTTTCTGTTTTCATTCAGAGCAGACGTTAGTTCAGAGGCACAAAAAGGAAAACACATATTAAAACTAAGTCTGCAAAATATCTCAGAACTTTCAAAAACGTTTCATTCAGATTTGGTTCTAGAAATGGACAAACATTTGGAAATGGGGTGGTAGTTTTATTTTGTCTAATTTCCTTTTTTGTCCTCTCCTTTGCTGAGAATCATGGTGCACTGCAGAGCAGTCAACAGTCTGTAGCAAACTGGGAATTACGAGAGATTATGTATTCCCCAATTTTTCTATCTTGTATAGAGATGCAACTTGGGGGTCAAGTCTGAAGGATAAAACATATTTCATTTAGATAATAAACCTGACTGAAAATAAACAAGACTGAGAATAAACAACCCCCTTAATCAAAATCAGACTCCGAGTAGTCAAGGCATTTATGCCATGGAAAATAGCCACAGAATACTTTTCAGTGTCAGTTATGTACCAGCAAAGAATAATCATGTAGCTGATGTATTGTCTAATTTCCAGTTCCAAAGGTTCCATGTGCTGGCATCAGAAATGGGCACAGAGCCCACAGCTGTTCCTAACTCATTGCAGACAGAACTATTGGAATCTTGGAGGGTTCTGTTCTTAAGTTGTCTGTGAACTGAGTCCTCTTGGGCCCATTAGCAATATCTGGCAGCAAATCAGCCTCTTGTTGATTTTCTTGGATGTAACGAACCTGATTCTCCACTGCCTTGAATGTAGTGTCGTCCTTAAGAAATGTGCAAAGTCAGTTTAAAATGCTGCCATTGATGTAAATAAAAGCTCTTAGAAGATAGTATTTTAAACCAGGGTAAATGATTTTTTTAGTAAAAGTATTTTACACTTTGCACAGGTGTAAATGACTCCACAAGATGCAGGGCCATGGAGAATTAGGCCCAAGACTTCTACAAAGAAGCAGTGCTTCTAAGAAGAATGCCTACTCCTTCTTGACATAATTATCTTCTGCAGTTACCCCTCTGCCCAAGGTTGAGATCCTTCTTCTTACCTATTTTTGTTTTCCAGGGAGCTGGCTCCCTCCGACTCCTTACTCTTGGTATCTGGTGGACTCCTCTGTTGCATCCTCTAAACCTTGATTGAGACACTGCACTACTTCTCCCTTATCTGGTCACCTTCCCAGTAAAGAGTATTCTTTGAAGGTGACTACCCTGTTCCATATAGTGCAGCAGGAACTGGGAAACTCAATTGCATAAGCTTAGGAGAAAAGTTGTCCCATAAACCTTAGTGTTGGAGCTAATGAACCCTTGGAAGATCACTAGCAACTGCATGCTAGGAAAGGTGAAGCTTTCCCCACTGTATTAAATTCATATATTCTGTGGCTCAGCACAGAGAGGGATGAGTTCCACTGAACAACAAGTTGCATATTTCTCTTGGACAGTGGAATCTTGATACAACCATCTGAGGTCCCCAGAAACTCAGACCTCAGAGAAGCCCCCACTGTTGTAAGGTCACCACCAGACTCTCCAAAGCTAAAAGCATGAGCCTCTAGAGTTTGAGCTAAAGAGCCAAGTCTCTTAGCTGTCAGCTTTAACAGGCTAATATCCTCCGTGGGTTAGGCCTGGGTGCGCAGGGCATGTAACACACAACGAACAGTGGGTTACTCTTACACTCCGCTATTCCCTTTTTCTTCATTCTTTGCAAAGGGGGAAAAATGCATTTGACCTGCCACATTTTCCTTGGGCAAGTCAGCGGTGACTTTCTACTAAATCTGAACTTCACACAGTAACTGAAACTCTCAAGCCTTGAACAGGGGCCTTCCCCATTTGGCACTAGCGTATAAAACGGGCAAATTCCATAATTCAGCCAGCTAGTGCTTGGAAGACAATGGGTCTGGAAAGGGGAAAACAGATGAAAATGATAAGCTTACAGGGGAGGTAAACCAGTGAAGTATCAGCAGAGGGAAAGCTGCTGTGCTGCCGTTCAGCAGTTCCCACACTTTATTGTTTCAATTATCACCTTCTTAAAAATTGTTGTGAAGTGAATGAATTGGAACAGCAAGTCATGTACCACCAGGGGTAAACATGTCACAGTTTGGACACCCCGTGGGAGTGCATTAAATCAGGTATATGTTTTTAATAAATTATTTACTATATTTTTGTATCTTCCTGCATGAAATACATTAATTATGCTATGTTTCTAGTTACTAAGCAGGCTTTTCAAGGTTGTGCTTATTTATTTTGGTCATTTAATGGCACTGAAGGCGCCCCAGACATACATCAGGGTATGTTTTTTTGCTTTTTAGTCTTTGGTGTCCACCCTCTCAAAGCCTGCTTTGCATTTCCAGGCATTTAACTGTACTATGGACAACATAGCCATCTCTTTTAATGGATTTGGTCATCTGACTCCTCAAGCTTACTCTAAAGATTCTTTCTAAGCATCGTATTATATTTTTCACTAAATTTTCCTGACTCTCTTACACCATTGTGTCACCCCTTTGCTACATTTATGAACAGGTGCTACATTCAGTGTCACTCTTACCCTTGTGTGTGGCTACTCTACCTCTGAATTCTGTAGAGTATTTGTGCAGTGCTGCAGGTCCTTAGTTTTTTGAATGTACTCCAGCAGCACTCAAGGAATTCACAACTGCCTTCTTATCACTTGTCTGTCAAAGTATCTTTATTCATTAACTTTTTAACTGCTGTGGAAATTATTCATTATGACATTATTCAGCTGGCCTTTATGGTCTCTAGCTCACCTCTCCAAGTATTTCCAGTTATATTATGGTTACATATGAACCATTCAAGATTAGGGTTTGATCTAAAAATGTACTGAAGTATTTAGACTCAAACTGATTTCAGTGGGTTATGGATTGAGCCCCGTAAGAGGCTCTATATGAGACAGGATACAAACAAACAAGCTGCGGAGATCTCTGAAGTCAGAGGGTGCCTTACTGTTAATTTCAATAGGCTTTAGATCAGGCCATATGTGCTAATCTATATTTTAGAGGATTTTACTCTATGAACTACATTGGGGCCTGATACTCCTCAGTGTTACTCGATTGTTATTCTGAAATTTGGTACAGTCACATTGGTTAAAAAATGGTGTAGTGCTATGGAGAATGAGACACTTCTGGTTTAGGCATAGGTTGAATTCTGAGATTCATATTGTCCTGCTGTAACGCCTGTTAAAGGCAATAGAAATATTCCCACTAATTTATGTGGGTGCTGGATTGGGTCCTCTGAGACAAGACTTTGCTTGGAAGCTCTGTTGGAAATGAGGTGAAAGAGTTACACGAATACTAAAGTGGAATCAGTTGCCTCTCAAAAGTAGCTGCGGCTAAGGAAAACTTTAAATGAGCTGAAGTCTTTGAGTTGGGAAACCATGATGGAGATAATGTCTCTGTTAAGAAAATATAATTGCTCAAATACAAACTATTTCAAGAATAAAGAATAAATGTACGGCCTGAAAAAAAAATTGCATGATCTCATTGTTATTATAAAATGTGGCAAAGGATTAAATTTGAATTGAAAAGGAAAATGTTCTCATTGACAAGAAGATGAAGAGTTTTCAACTGATACAAAGTCAGCCAACTCTTTGATTAGTATGATTAAACCAGAGATCAAATTGAAACATAGTACGTATTTATGGAGTCCTTGGTGGCTATTAACATGCTTCAATAGATATTGATCTTAATTGGAGATTTGTTCACTACTTATAAAATTCTTTTTCAACCTCTTCTACCCCTCCTCCCCCGCAAAAAAAAAAAAAAAAAAAAAAAAGAATTGCAGTAGTGCACAGACAGCTCATTCAGGATCAGGGCCCTGCTGTACTTGATGCTGAATAAACGTGTAATGACATTGTTTGAACACACTAAAAAAATTCATATGACCGTCTAAGACTGCTTGTTATGCAGAGAACAACTGTGACATGTTTATTTGTTGTTTTTTGTAAACATCATTGTTGAAAAAGCCTACTTTCAGAATTCAGGGAAGAGTGAGCTAATTATTGCAAGCTCTAATATATTTTTCTTCCAAATTCTTTCTGTTGAACTATACAAGAAACTATAAGGATTTTGTTTTGTTTAAGTCTAATCTCAAGTACTGTTGGAATACACTGTGGCCTGCAATATTTAGCAAGCCTGATGAGTTCTTGGAAAAAGACTTGTCTTCAAACAGCCTGAAGAACTCTTTGAATTTGCAAAAGCTAAAAGTCCCGTCTCTGGAAATAAATTAGAGAGAATATGTTCAGCAAGAAAATAAAAATCTTCATGCATAAAAATCAGATGAGAAAAATATAACGTATCAGCCATCCATTTCCATTCTCCATGGCATTACAATATTTAGAGTTCTTCAAACTTTTCATTTTGCAGCTGAAAAAAATAAATGGGTTTATTGTTCTTATGTTTCTTTGCCCTGAGCCGTGGTTTTAGTTTTATTATAGAATCTTTTTAAAAGCCAATTGTTTAGTACTGGGGAAAAGAGGCAGATTGAAGCTCCTTCAGCTTGCTCAGACACCCTGCCAGTTGCCTCCTCACACATCCTGCCAGAGTGCCTCAGTCCTGATCGGTAGTGACCCCCTCTAGGACCTACAGAATAGTTTAGTCTCCATGCCCATCCCATTCTTGAGCTCTCAGACTACCAGAAAGGTGTTAATTGTGGCAGTATTTTTTTGTGTGTGCTGTGGATACCTGTCCATTGGGTGCAGATTGAAATACCTAACTCACTTCATCTGGACAACTGATCAGCTGTTAGATAGTAGTTACATTTGAACATTACCGAATTAAGCTGGACTTGAGTGGTGGGATAGAAGACAAACTCTGTATCTCATTACCAACCCAATAAACCCTCCAGTCATCCAACCTACTAATCATTTTGCTCACTGCATTTAATCCTTCCCTGTACAATTTGAGCCAAATGCTGTTCTCTATCAGTCTTCAGTGGGTTACCCAACTGATGGACCGCTGTGGGTGAAATTTACCTGTACTACAAAGTCATATATAACACTTATGCTCCACATTGGAAATACATGGGGGAGGTTATAGGCTGTGGGGCATTCCCTATGGTCTCCAAGCTAGTTTTGCCTAAGCCAGCACTGTTAGAGGGAGCAGGACAGTAGGGGGACCACATGTGGTCCCAACACCCAGGTGTGTTACAAAGTGACTATTGATGCTAGTTTAGCCCATAGGCTGAAGTAGCAGTCATGGAGGACTGCACTGCAGCCCCAGGCTTAGGCCCCACATATGGGGTGGATACCATCAGGGGCTCGTTCACCTGCACATCTACCAATGAGATATATGCCATCATGTGCCAGCAATGCCCCTCTGCCATGTACATTGGCCAAACCGGACAGTCTCTACGCAAAAGAATTAATGGACACAAATCTGACATCAGGAATCATAATACTCAAAAACCAGTGGGAGAACACTTTAACCTGTCTGGTCATTCTATGACAGACCTGCGGGTGGCTATCTTAAAACAGAAAAACTTCAAAAACAGACTCCAAGGAGAGACTGCTGAGCTCGAATTGATATGCAAACTAGACACAATCAACTCAGGATTAAATAAGGACTGGGAATGGCTGAGCCATTACAAACATTGAATCTATCTCCCCTTGTAAGTATTCTCACACTTGTTTCTTATCAAATTGTCTGTACTGAGCTATCTTGATTATCACTTCAAAAGTTTTTTTTTTCTCTTACTTAATTGGCCTCTCAGAGTTGGTAAGACAACTCCCACCTGTTCATGCTCTCTGTATGTGTGTACATATATCTCCTCAATATATGTTTCACTCTATATGCATCCGAAGAAGTGGGTTGTAGCCCACGAAAGCTTATGCTCTAATAAATTTGTTGGTCTCTAAGGTGCCACAAGTACTCCTATTCTTTTTGAGGATACAGACTAACATGGCTGCTACCCTGAAACCTGTCAAATACTACAATGATGGATGTAACTTAAGAATCTAAACAGGGAGATTTGATCTTCCCTAGGGCATTCACACTTATTGTGTTTAGAGCTGATTACTTAGGCTTTATATAGAGGCAGTGTTTTTCACCCAGTATATTTTATCACTATTTTATCTCCTGTTCTTTTAAGAAAAGATGTGTGTTTATACTCCTAACGCTGCTTTGGGTTCTTAGCAAGGATGCATTCGGTGGTCACTTTTCCATCTTACATACATTAGCTAATGTTTGTTTGGTTTGTTTTAATTTGTTAGTGCAAAGCATCTTTTTAGACTCCAGTGCTGCTGGTAGAGACTTATATCTGCTGCATATACTTCACCCATCAATCTGCAGTCAAATTATTAATAGAGGCTCTGACAAGAGCTGATTTGAAAGTCAGAATTTCTGGTCTGTGGGTAATTCCGAATGAAAAATATTGTTTCAGAATTAAAAGCAACATTTTTGAAATTTCCCACAGAAGGGAAATACTAAAAAACTTCATTTTGATATAATTAAACATTTTTCTTTTGAAAATTTCAAAATGAAATTGAGCCAGGGAACCCAAGCTCCATTGTGGACCCTTGGACAGTCCATGTGGCTGGATTGCCCCAGAGTCTCAGACCCTGGAAGTTTAGGCTTTACAGCAGACAGTCAGATGAGTTGGCCAGAAACTAGTTGGTCAAACAAAAGTTGGTTGAACCCAAAATGTTTCCACAAACCATCTACTGTTTGATTTGGCATTTTGGAAAATTCTCATCCAGCTCTAATTCTGATTGCTTTATACAAGTTTGCTTACAGTGGTACTGTTTTGAAAATGGATTTGTGCTGTTCAAAATAGCTATTTTCCCTCTGAAACAGTTCTAGTATGCCTTTATTTTTCCTGTTGTTGTTGTTTAAAAATATAGCTAATGTTAAAACTTTTATTTTTGGTGAAAAACTAGTAAATCAGGTTTTTGTAAAAATGTCTATTTTGTCTCTGTCAAAACTGTTTGGATTCTACTGCTCCGTGAGTTACAGTAAAAAAAATTTTTTTTACTTTAACTGATATTGATCCTTTTGTGCTTATGCCTATTGAGAACAACAAATAGGATATATTCATAACTAAATCAGCAATCTGATTCTAAACACATTTCTTCTTAGTTTGACCTGTTGCATAAACCAATTTATGCATCTTCTCAAAATACCGACTCTTGACAGATCAGTATAATAGCAGTCTTAATAAGCATAATGTTATAAGAGCAATGAAGTTGACTACTTTTCTTTCAACACTTTCTCCTCCCACACTGCCAGTAAATGCCCTAACCATTGGGCTGTTGGCTGTTCTGAAATGGGTCTGTCTCCTGTGTTGTTATTGTTTGTTTTAATGAAAAAAAAACCAGACTTTTTTTTCAATGTGGAATGAAAACAGATACTGAAAACTCTCAAATCTTTTCACAAAACATAATTCTTGTTTTTCCAGCCAGTCTTAAATATTATTTAACAACGGTCCTATTGTGCTTAATTCAGTAATGATAAGTGGTTTTTAGATCACTGTGAAAATGTTTGAACCTACCCTCAGATATACATTTACAATACTTTAGTTATGCATTGATTCCCTTAGCCCATGGTATTTGCTTTTATCGATCAATATTGCTGCTGAATGCCAGTATTAAAGATCTAGTAAAGGTATTGGCCATCAGTTTGGATAAAATCCCTCCAATGTTGCTCCTCCCTCAGTCAAACTGGACAGGAACACTAATTAAATATGGAAAGTGTTAATGACCAAATGATCAATCTAAAAAAAAAAAAAAAAAACCCTGGGTAAGATTTTAGAAAACATCCAGCTGACTTTGGCATCCAAGTACCCAAGTTATTTTTGAAAATGATGGGATTTAGGCGCCTAAATCCCTGATGTTCAGTTATATATGAAAATTGGACCTAGACTTCTTAATCATTTAGTTGCTTTTGAAAATGTTACAACTATTCCTCTCTATGCAGAATCAGCTCCCTGTTGTCCGATTGCTTTATCCTGTTTGTTAATTAGAGGTAGGTGACAAAAGCAAAAACATTTCTTTATGTTTTCATTTCAAGCTGAATCTACTCTCGCTGTGTTTCTTTTCTGTGAGCCTTTGAGGACAGCACATATCCGTATCTGTGGAAACCAAATTTTAAACTTGCACATCCAAGTCCTCGCAACAGGAGTGTTTGTATGCTCACACATTCAGGCAATAGGAACAATACCATGTGACACATAGGACCAATCACAGCAAATCTACACAGCTCAGATATGCAGTGTGTATAATCAAATCAGAGTAACATTTTTCAAAGATTACTTGAATAAATATGAGGTAATTGCAAGTTTCTCATGGATGTTTTGTTAGCAGAAAAGGAGGCTAAATTACTCATTGTGAATTATTCGCTCGTCTCTAATGCTAATTTATTTTGTCTTAATTCTGTAATCCTTCCAGGGATTTTATTCCACACTGATTTCTTTGGTTTTTGTTATCACTTAGTCCTCTGCACCTAATGCCTGTTCTGTAATTGTTTTGACTAGAAAACATCTTGCAATAAAACCAGATTTTTTTTAAACTGAACAGCAAAATTGTAAATGAGAGTAACACTGCCATTACAGCTGAGAAGACACAAAGTACAGAAGATGCTAACTCAAGCAAGGACAAATAGAAAAATATATTACAGGAGAGCCAAGTAGCAGTCAGTGTTCCCATGTGGCTAGAACATTATTGAACTGACTCGCTGAGAGCAAACAAGGATACTTTTGGTCTGTGGATTTTATATTACTTTGGACCCCACTGAATGCTTGGCTGTGTCTTAACGTGAGACATCACAGAAATGTCAGTATAATAGTGGCCTACTGCTGCAGGGGAGGGGGAAGGATGAGCTTGTTTGCTGTACAAACATACATACAAGGTAATGGAGGTGGAGGGCAGTTTTGTCAAGGTGCTGACAATTGTCTTGCAAACTTGCAACTATTTTTTTTAGCGTTGATAGCAATCAATGTTAGCAGCTGCAAGGCATTGCTTGCTTAGGGCGAGCTCCAACGTTTAAATGTTGCAATTTTGTTTGCTCTTTTTATTTGAAACAAGGAGAGTAGTCTGTGGTCACTAAACTCGATCCCTTTTTCATATATGTAGCTCTTCATCCTTCTAATAATACTTTTTTCATATTTTAAAGGGGATACAGAAATTGCATAAAGGACTTACAGTATACTCCCTGTTATATGAACATCTGCATTATCCAAATCCCTGTATTGTCCCCCATGTATTTTATGCTGGAGGATGAGGGTGGGATTCCGCTAATGCAGAGGTCAGATAACAAAACAGAAACCTCCAGCCAGGATTACAAGAAGAAAGCGGTAGACAAGCCCCCAGCCACCGGGGAGGCCACCCCACTACTGAATGGCACCTATCCTTTTTCAGAGTAGCAGCCGTGTTAGTCTGTATCCGCAAAAAGAAGAAACAGGAGTACATGTACATATATATGCATCCGAAGAAGTGGGCTGTAGTCCACGAAAGCTTATGCTCTAATAAATTTGTTAGTCTCTAAGGTGCCACAAGTACTCCTGTTCTTCTTTTTACCTATCCTTTTGATTTTCCAAACTCCCAATTATCTAAATAAAATCTTGAATCCTCCATGCTACTGGGATAAGTGGGAGTATACTGTATAGGATAATTTCATCATACTTTTTAAAACATAAAACTGTCAGGCAGCTAGTTTTTTCACACAAACATTATTGCTTGTGCCTGATTCAGAGCTAGGAGTGCTATACTGGCAATGCGTGCATAAAGAGGTCCCTATTCTGACACCAGTATATTGCCATTGATGTTTTAATAGTGGTCTCTGCTCAGCCATGCACGACTTCAACAAACAGGTGACTGTGAACAAATGGATGGAACCAAAATTCAGATTCAGACATTCAAGGCAGTGTAATGTAGACCCCCTAATACGGACTTAAAATGCCCTTACACTTCTAAGACCACCTTTTACACCTCTCTTTTGACACGCCAGGCAGTCTAAGATGAAGGATACATGCTGAGAAGCTAGATGGTGAGGTGAAAGGCACAGGTTAAAATAGGTAGGGTCATTTTAACTACAGTTTCTTCTGACTCCTCGGGGTAAGTTACACTCATTTTAAAGATGCTCACACATTTGTAGTTTGATGGTAAGGATAAGGGTGGCAAACTGACACCATCTTTATATTAGCGAAATAAGCTGGGTGAAATAATATCTTTTATTGGACCAATTTCTGTTGTCTCACCAATATCCTGGGACTGACCTGGCTACAACTACACTGCATACCACCTTTATATGTCATGTCTGAATTTGTTCCATGGCCTCACAGAGGAGAACATGGAAATTAATGTATTTTTTGTAATCACCTATCAGATACTTGTATAGATGTTCTTGGTTAAAGTTCAACAAGCCCTGAATGACCTTAATTTCTCCAAATTGGAAAGTTTTTTTAATCCAGCATGACTGGTTTATGGAAGAAATTACTATACTCATTTAAAATTGTTGCCCCTTCTACACATGTAAGGACACTGGAATGGTTAGAGCTGATTTAAAAAAACAACAGTTGACCTTTTGATGACCTCTGAGACAGTCATAGAATCATAGAATATCAGGGTTGGAAGGGACCTCAAGAGGTCATCTAGTCCAACCCCCTGCTCAAAGCAGGACCAATTCCCAACTAAATCATCCCAGCCAGGGCTTTGACAGGCTGGGCCTTAAAAACCTCCAAGGAAGGAGACAAATTCAGATTTCATGTCTGAATCTTAGAAGCCCACAATCAATGGGTGTAGGAAAATTCAAGATTCAAGCTCAATGGCAACTTGGAAAATAATTGTTTCAGTCTCTCAGTGGCCTGCTACAGTCTTCTGTGTTATATTAGAGCATGAGATATTAAATTGCTCCATATTTATGTAAAACAATGATGCTGATGCTACTATATCTCGCAGTATTACTAGTGAAACTGAACTGTGAATTCCTCTTCTCTGCATTCCTGGATCAAAGCCTCTACACTGACAACAAAACTGGTTGTCATTTTAGTAGGGGACAGTGAAAACCTCTGAAAGAATGTTGCATGAGTCAGAGTCCTCCACACACATAGGGAACCAGAAGACAGTATCTGACTAATGGACTGCAATAGAAATATTCAATATTCTTTGAGAATCCTGATGCACTTTACTCTGACAGTGTGGCTTGAGAACCACAGTTGAGTGGCAGCTAGACTAAAACAAATTGATCCAAACATAGTGAATATGGGGTGTCTGACATTTGGCCGATAACTGTGGTAAATCAGGTGTTGAGGCTTTCTTAGTACCATGCTGTGGATATCCTTTCAGTTGGCTCCTGTGGTCCACACACAATATCTTTGGTGCTTTGAGGGGATAACAAGTGTGATAAAGCAAATTGGCACAAGTTGCCACTTTGTTATTGAAGTGATCACAGGAATGTAAACTGGAAGAACTTGGATGATGACACTAGAAGAACGTGGATGATGACACTACATGGCAAATTATGTAAAATATTAGAGCTATTATGTTGTAGACTTCTGGAATCTGGAGGCTGCAGTGATATTTCTAAAGCACAATTATCTGAAAATAATAGACAATGAAGATAATTTTCACTGTATCAAATTAGATTTCTCCTCATGTTGAAGTAAAACCCTGTTTCAAAAGAGTGTGCTAGCTTGATGATTAATAATAATTGAGCTATAACAATTAATTCTTAAAGTGCTTCACAAATATAACTAATTAATCCTCCCAATACCCTCATGAGGTAAGTAAGCATAACCTCATTCACAGTAAGAGATTAACTCCTGAAAAACACTGCCTACTCTTTGAACGCCTCTACAGCGATTCATATCTATTTGCTTGTTCAGTGCAGACCTGGCTATCGGTTTAGAAGTAATCAGCATAGGCAAAGAATCCAGTCAGCTGATGGTTGACTTGCAGATACTAAACTTTACATTCTGATTATAAGGCAGGAAGAAGAGTACATTGAGGTGGAGAAGTTTTTAATCTCCTGTCATAGCCACAAAATAGCTAGGTTATTCAGCACTCTTTTCAGGCTACTGTGTAATCTGTATTAAATTACACTTCAAAACAAAACAATTAAAAAAAACCTCTTAAAAGAACATTTGTAAGGTTGCAAAATCAAGCACTCAAACCTTATGAAGTGTCACAATTAAGTCTGCCTGTGCAACCTGCAAATGTAAACAAACTTGTTTGTCTGAGCAATTGGCTGAACAAGAAGTAGGGCTGAATGGACTTGCAGGCTCTAAAATTTTACATTATTTTATTTTTGAATGCAGTTATTTTTTATACATAATTCTACATTTGTAAGTTCAACTTTCATGATAAAGAGATTGCACAACTGTACTTGTATTAGGTGAATTGAAAAATACTATTTCTTTTGTTTTTTTTACAGCACAAATATTTGTAATAAAAAATATGAAGTGAGCACTGTACACTTTGTATTCTGTGTTGTAATTGAAATCAATATATTTGAAAATGTAGAAAACATCAACAATATTTAAATGGTATTCTATTATTGTTTAATAGTGCGATTAATCACAATTTATTTTTTTAATCGCACGATTAATCATGATTATTTTTTTTAATCGCTTGACAGCCCTATTACATAATAAAGGCAAAAATATCAAGATTTTAATGACAACCACTTTAAGCATTTCTAAAATACTCCTCTCCATTAGGCACCTTTCTGCTGGTGCAGTCAGCCCTCAGTAAATCATTTGTGATGAAAATTCAAATCTGCAGGTTTTACCTCTTTGGAAAGAGATTCTTTATTCTACAGGTTTCATCCCTTTGTCAGGAAAGAGACTTTGTTCCTCCAATTATTCTACTATCAAACTGAGTCCTTTTCATCTAAAGCATTGCAATTTTTTTCTGCTTTCTTTCTGTCTCTGTAACTGTCACTCTCAGACTATAGCTGCTCCCCTCTCTCTGTGTTCTGGAACAAGCCAGGTGAAAGGGTCGTCCATATTCATAAGCTGGCTTTCCGCAGTTTACTGCAGCTTCTTTTTACATGATTATCTTATGCATGATCATTGCAGAATGTTTTTCAGGTTCTGGAGCAAAGCGCTAAAAAGATTGTCTGAAGCTATCAGACAGTTAAAATAGTTATTACAAGCCTTTTACACAATCTCCTATGTGCCTCAGCTCACTACAGAGCCTAACTGTGCTTTCAGTGTAGTGAGAAAAGTCAAAACATCTTTGAACCAGTTTCAACATAACATTTGTTCAGTTTGTTACTTGCCATGAAGAGGAATATTAAGCCATCCTGGTTCTAGGGAACAGCAATCGACGGAATACTGGAGTCTGCCAGAGCAGCTTCTGCGATGTACAAAGGCCTTTTGTGAAAGTATAATCACAAATACCCCGCTACCTCAGTATAACGCCACCCGATATAACACAAATTCTGATATCACACGGTAAAGCAGTGCTCCGGGGGGCGGGGCTGCGCACTTCGGTGGATCAAAGCAAGTTCAATATAACGCGGTTTCACCTATAACACGGTAAGATGTTTTGGCTCCCGAGGACAGCGTTATATCGAGGTAGAGGTGTAGTATTATTTGATGTATTCAATCAGGCTAGCAGTACCCTTATATTATAGATTTATATTGTCTGAAAACTAAGTTCAAGCAAAGATTTTTATCTCATTTGCTCTTTATGTTTATCTCATTTTCTCTTTATGTTATTGCTTTGCTGTGCTAAAACATTTCACAGTTAGAAAAGTCAATGCCTCAGTATGCATCCCATGTTGCTACCACATTTGGGAGCTCTGGAGCACCTTAAAGTCAGGAGGTGAGATTTGCTTCAAGACAGTTACTGCACCAGATGCTTTCAGGCAGTCTTTGTGCTAGTTGTCTTTGGAGCTTATAGAGTCTGAGAATTAATTAGGAATCAGGATTAACTGCAGACAGCAAATAGCGTAGACACTGGGAAAATATTTTTCTGGCAGACAGAAAAGAAATAAGTAAAATCGGTTCAGTCAAGTTTGTATGAGTCTCTAATGCGAAGGGTGTTCAAAAAGCCTGTAAGTATGTTAGATATTTTCATCCCTCAGCCCTCAATCTAAAACCCATTGAGGTCAGTGGGAGCTTTCCTGAAAGTTAAAAATCCCTGGAATTATGTTACTTGAAGCACAGAAAGATACTAATCAGGCTGACACAAGGACACTATCTCTGGAAATGCAAACGTCCAGAAATGGTACTTATGAGAATAAATGGATTTCCATGAATGTATTAGTTTTATTTGCTTGTAAATAGACAGACAGGTTGTTGGACTATTAGGACATCCAGTTTGTTAGTTGCCATTTTGCTGATTAGTACTTTGCCTCCCATTTTAAGATTTTCCATCTTCAGAGTGGACAGTTTATACAGACACATAATAACAAGCTGGAAGTTTGCATGATCAAGCAACTAGAGTTCATACCCTTCCCCGTCAGCTCAGACCACAGGCAGACCAAGGAGCATGAATAGATAGAAAGGGCTTATTAGAAAGAGATTTAATAGGAATCTCTTAGCAATTATAAAGGTTTTAATAAAGCTAAAGAAAATATAATGCAGGCTGTTTGTGGATTACTAATGCTTTTTATAGGTCAGTCGCAAAGATACTAATCCAGTAGGTATAGTATCTGAGACTGAAGACATTCTGTATGTTTACAGCAAGAAAAGGTGCACACACAAACACACACAAAACTTTGCATGGCACACAACTAGTTATTGCCAGTAGTAAAGCAAACAATTATGGGTTTATAAAAAGAGTCATGGACGATTCTCCCTGACATGTCTCATTCCAGATTTGTTGTGAAACACATTATTTGAGTTATTATTGAGTTTGTCAATGACTTAAAAAAAAAAGAATTATTTAAAAAAATACTAATGCAACAAGTGTATAGGAAGAGGGTATATGGAGCTGACAGTGTTTGGTTATTTATAAAAAGCAACAGAGAGTCCTGTGGCACCTTTAAGACTAACAGATGTATTCACCCACGAAAGCTTATGCTCCAATACATCTGTTAGTCTTAAAGGTGCCACAGGACTCTCTGTTGCTTTTTACAGATCCAGACTAACACGGCTACCCCTCTGATACTTGGTTATTTATAGGATATTATGATTTAATGACATTATGAACCATTTTGCTTAGAGCAGAGTTAATTTATCAGCTATTAAAGGAAATACATTCAGTAGAGAACTAGAACCGTAGAAAACTTATTCAGTGAAATCTTCTGAGTGGACTTCGGATGGCTTATATTTTTTGATCTCAAATGTGCAAAACAAATTTTTTTTGGGGGGGGTTAAAAAATCAAGTGAAACTAGGTAGTTTGACTACCTTATGTTTTGACATTTTGAGATTCTTTGAACTTCAGCAAAATTTGTGTCAATTCCCTCCCACCCAAAATTTTGCTGAAAATTTTGACTCTTTTTATAAACCTATTATCCTCTGGAGAATGTTTGAATGCAACTTCCACAGAGTGAAACTGTAGTTTTGCACAGCCCTATACAGATCTGCACAAGATCACTGAAGTTTGCCTCTAGCTGGTTTTATTGGAAGAGAGTATCTCAGGAAAATTTTTGATGATCCTTTGAATGGGAGCGTATAACCATTGCAAACATTGTTAGAAGGTACTCCCATCATTAGGGACATTATCTGGGCATATCTGAATGGATGCAGAGGGCTCCCTGCAGCAGAATTGGTAGAGTTCTTCTGCTCAAGAGAACAGGATTCTGAGGGTGGCAAGGGGGATATATGCCATGTATATGGCATGAAGCTCATCCCTACAGAGCTTCCTGCCTGGCAGCAAGCCGGGAGTGTTTGGGGACAAGAATGAGGAAAGGTGGGTTGGAAGAGAGGCAAGACTAGAAGAAACACAACTGCACACATCCTTTGGATCTTCTCCTCTCTGTCTCTGAGATGGGTACGGAGACTTAGCTCTCATTCAGTGGTCTGGCCTTGGCGGGAGGATTCCATCCTTGTCCTACCTTTTCCCTTGTGGATTTCAATAGTAATAGGAAATTAGAATACTCAAACCAGATTTGCCCCTTGTAAGGAACAGTGTAGAGTGCTAAGGAAGCACATATTTTCTTAGAAGTATTGGGAGCATAAGCTTTCGTGGGTAAGAACCTCACTTCTTCAGATGCAAGAAGTGAGGTTCTTACCCACAAAAGCTTATGATCCCAATACTTCTGTTAGTCTTAAAGGTGCCACAGGACCCTCTGTTGCTTTTTACAGATTCAGACTAACACGGCTACCCCTCCGATACTTGACATATTTTCTTGTGATTCATTTTCCCCTTTTAAGTTGGTGGCTAACATCCCTCTGCTACAGCATGTTGTCGTCAGTTTTGTAGAGTAAAGTCTTTTCTAGAGCACCAGCTTCTTGTGGCTGGTGCTGATTCTTCTTTTGTGTATTGTACAGGGCTGAACATGCCAGTTGCAGCAGTCAGTGCTCATTAAATAATCTATAGACAAAAACCACAATGTTTGGATCTGGATCCTCATTACCCCAAAGTTCAGGAATTTTGGATCTCAGGTTTTGGATAACGGTGATCTCTATTAAATAATACTTACATTAAATGGAATCAGGTCTCATGACCTTGGGTAGGTCAAACATTGTATTCCAGGTTTGAAAGTTCTACTGCAGAGACCTTCTTGGTAGCTGTTACCTATTTCTAGCTAGTCTTCACTTGGTGGATATTTTCACTATTCCACTGTGATTACAGAAATCATCAAATAAGATATCCAAAACGATGTCTTTGTCAATTACACAGGTAACTTGGGACAAGGAGCATTTTAGTAGTGTTTCCTGATCAATATAATTGTAAGTTTGTGTATGTAGATTTTTCTAAAAGCTAATTAAGGACATGCACTTGCTCCTGTTCAAGTCAATGGGAGTGTTGCTACTGATTTAGGACCTGATCCTGAAAAGTGTGCCTGTGAGCTGCCAACTGAATCATAGAATCATAGAATCAGGGTTGGAAGGGACCTCAGGAGATCATCTAGTTCAACCCCCTGCTCAAAGCAGGACCAATTCCCAACTAAATCAACCCAGCCAGGGCTTTGTCAAGCCGGGCCTTAAAAACCTCCAAGGAAGGAGACTCCACCACCTCCCTAGGTAACACATTCCAGTGCTTCACCACCCTCCTAGTGAAATAGTGTTTCCTAATATCCAACCTAGACCTCCCCCACTGCAACTTGAGACCATTGCTCCTTGTTCTGTCATCTGCCACCACTGAGAACAGCTGAGCTCCATCCTCTTTGGAACCCCCCTTCAGGTAGTTGAAAGCAGCTATCAAATCCCCCCTCATTCTTCTCTTCTGGAGACTAATCAATCCCAGTTCCCTCAGCCTCTCCTCATAAGTCATGTGCTCCAGACCCCTAATCATTTTTGTTGCCCTCCGCTGGACTCTTTCCAATTTTTCCACATCCTTCTTGTAGTGTGGGGCCCAAAACTGGACACAGGACTCCAGATGAGGCCTCACCAATGTCGAATAAAGGGGAACGATCACGTTCCTCGATCTGCTGGCAATGCCCCTACTTATACAGCCCAAAATGCTGTTAGCCTTCTTGGCAACAAGAGCACACTGTTGACTCATATCCAGCTTCTCATCCACTGTGACCCCTAGGTCCTTTTCTGCAGAACTGCTACCTAGCCATTCGGTCCCTAGTCTGTAGCAGTGTATAGGATTCTTCCGTCCTAAGTGCAGGACTCTGCACTTGTCCTTGTTGAACCTCATCAGGTTTTTTTTGGCCCAATCCTCTAATTTGTCTAGGTCCCTCTGTATCTGATCCCTACCCTCTAGTGTATCTACTACGCTTACCAGTTTAGTGTCATCTGCAAACTTGCTGAGAGTGCAATCCAGACCATCCTCCAGATCATTAATAAAGATATTAAACAAAACCGGCCCCAGGACCGACCCTTGGGGCACTCCGCTTGAACCCGGCTGCCAACTAGACATGGAGCCATTGATCACTACCCGTTGAGACCGACGATCTAGCCAGCTTTCTATCCACCTTACAGTCCATTCATCCAGCCCATACTTCTTTAACTTGCTGGCAAGAATACTGTGGGAGACCGTATCAAAAGCTTTGCTAAAGTCAAGGAATAACACATCCACTGCTTTCCCCTCATCTATAGACCCAGTTATCTCCTCATAGAAGGCAATTAGGTTAGTCAGGCACGACTTCCCCTTGGTGAATCCAGGCTGACTGTTCCTGATCACTTTCCTCTCCTCTAAGTGTTTCATAATTGATTCCTTGAGGACCTGCTCCATGATTTTTCCAGGGACTGAGGTGAGGCTGACTGGCCTGTAGTTCCCTGGATCCTCCTCCTTCCCTTTTTTAAAGATGGGCACTACATTAGCCTTTTTCCAGTCATCCGGGACCTCCCCCGATCGTCATAAGTTTTCAAAAATAATGGCTAATGGCTCTGCAATCTCACCCGCCAAGTCCTTTAGCACCCTCGGATGCACTGCTCCCAACTCCCATTGTTTCCAACCATATAGATTCTAGAAAGGGCCCAAATCATCTCTTGATAGGTACATTATAGTTCCCTTACAGTGAGTTCTAGTGGCCTATACAATAGTCTACATACCAGTGCAGAGTGAGCAGATTTTCCTAGCGATTTGTTTCTGATGCATAAAAAAAGCTTGGGGAGATCACACACATGTATTCCAATCACTAGCTTTCATTTTATGATGCACTTGTGAATTCTGCTCTTTCTTTGCGTTGGTAATCAGAGACTGAAACAGATGGTAAAGGCTCATCCTAAAGTGATGTGTCCATTCAAATAACCTGCTAAACGCTGCCGTGTGAGTGTTTGTTATAAACGTCTGTTTGTTCATTATGACAAGTTTTTTTTTTCTCAGCTGAAACGCAATGAAAATAAAATGAGCCATTGGAAATGTTTACAGTGACTCAGTATAAAAAGAATTACTGAATCAGGAACACAGTGGCAATTCATTTCTCCACTGTCTCTGGATACACTTGGTTTGGGTTGTCAGTTACTCAGGGTGTCTATCTTCTGTTGATTTCCAGTGGCGTGTAATGAGTCATAAGATTTTTGCAGCATTTGCAAAGTTTCTTGATGGTATTGTATTTTTATTGTATTATTTAGTTAAAAAAAAAAGACTGGTGTCTTTTTTCAATTTTTCTGAAATTTCTTAACATTATATTTAATTGCCTTTTATACAGATGGATACATTGACAATATGTTCTTTTAGCATCCTCAAATGTATTGAACTGATGCTATTTAAGAAAATTCCTCTCCTACATTTGGATGGCTCAGCGTATAGATTTACATGATTTTGACATTTTCAGTATTTTTTATCACCGGTAAAAATAATATATGCAAGTTTTAGCAATTCATTTCCAGAGCTGTGAAATCCCACCTGTCCTACAGAATGGGAGTATCTTTCTTGTAGGCACAGTGTTATTCAATAGACGTCAATCTAACTTTTGTTCTACCTCTCCCTACTTTTTGTTTATTTATTCAGAAGTCTATAATATGAGAGTTAGTGAGATTGCCTTTAATTGCGGGTAAAATTAGAACTCAGTAAGCACCGTGCTTGATTTTGCTATCAAAAAACAATACGGGTTTTGGGGAAAAATAAGTGTTATATAAAATTTAAAAAAATCTATTAGGAGCATATAGAAAGCTTATATCTCCTCACTCTTGAGAAACTGAAAACCCCTATGATACCATAAAAAGAAAACCATTGAATTTAAAGTGTGATTAATATTTAGTCCAACATATGTGATGAATAAAAATAACAGTATGACTCTCAAAGCCACTTTAGTGCTAAAGTGCTGTGGCTGAAGAACTGTATTTCCTGGGCATTCCATGTGTTAGATAAATACTTTTTTGGCCTCCAAAACTTTATAAAGCCAAGCATTTTGGTGATCAAAACATTTCCTATAAAATATAAAGGGAGGAGATGTAGACAACCAGGGTTGTTAATAGTCTTTCAACAGTGCTGCTACTTATCTGACCTGTACTTCTTGAGATGATTTTTGTTTTGTTTTTTACTTTGGTTGATTATTTCTACAATCTTCTCCCTGAAACAGTACCACAGATCTTGTGATTGTTTAAAACAAATCCCCTTTGAAATGAATGCATGCCTGTCCACTTCCTGGGAAAGTATAGTACACTTTATGTACATAGTACATGTAGTAACTGTTCAGTATAGTACCTTTTCTTCCAGGGATGAAAATTGCTCAATTGAGTTTCCAGTATTCAAAATTGCTGAATGGGGAAAACAAAGTTATTTCAATCATAAAAGCTATGAGAAAATGAAATAAAACTGCATAGATAATATCACTTGTACATTTTCCTGTACTATGCTATTAAAGTCAGAGCCCTAGAATAAGAGACAGTTGAAACTCATCTATTAGTTGCCACTTATTTTCCCTAGGAGCAGTGAATGTAAAATGTATCTATACCACTGGAATCTACGTATTCTGCTAGATGACTATCAGAGGTATCCATATTTTATATGTGGATCTTTTCATTTCCCGTTATGTGAAGATGACAACATACATTTTCTTGCACATGCGGGTGCACACAGAGTAAAACAACGCATTTTAGGTGAATCTATCAAGAAGGCACTGAATGACACCAGAGGAAGGCTATGTACCATATAATATTAGGGAATGCTGGGTATGGAGCATGCTTTTTCAAGTACGCTTGATATGTGTGGGAAAACAGAGTGATTGAGAGAGTAGCTATGAATTTTGGCAGGTGTCTAGAACCTAGATACCTAATTAGATTATTGTGTGATGCAATGTACTGTCTGTACCCACCTGAATCCCAAGATGGGCAAGAGGCTGATGGGTTCAGAAGGCCCTGGAGTCCCATATTGGGTTTTTTTTTTCTCCCTTGAGGGAAGGTTTAATGAACAGGGGCAGAATATGCATGGAGCTTATTACCTTGCCAGGAGCATAGAAAAGGAAGTACAAACTACCACCTAGAGCCTGCTGGGAATGGCTGGCAATGTGACTCGGACTGTGGCCGATCTAGGCAAGGAGACTGCCAGTTTCAGAGTGAGCCTAATTTGGGTTAAAGACTGTAGACCCAATTCACCATGGCCTTGCACTTAGTGTAGTTATTTATGTGAGTGCCAAATGGGTGTAAATACCTATCGTTCTGATCTGGTAGCATTTTACACCCACGTTGTGCTGGTGCAAATGACTACACTAAGTGCATGACAATGGTGAATTGGCTCAAGGAACTAAAGGAATTCAGAGGGGATTTTAATTACTTCCAGCCTGTGTAGCCTGCTGCCTCCATCTGGAACTGTCTGTGCAAAATCTTTAAAACATTATTTTGTTCTGCAACTATAGCTAGAGAATAAAGGGAAAGAGTCTCAGGAGGATAGGATAATGTGGAGTCCAGTCTCACTGCTGCCTTACTGCAGGGTCTAGGATTGCAACACCACAGTGCAAGGTGGTGTTCTCCTCTCCCCTTAGTATTGGCGGGTTGCTGTGATGCATTGGAATCTTCTCCAAAACCTAATGAAAATAATGGCCAAGGGTTCTACTTGGGAGATGCAAAGTGTCTTAAAAAAAAACAAAAAACAAACCCTAATTTGTTTGTCTTTCATATTTAATTGAGTTCAAGTTCCTTTACCCAGACATCCATGAGATTCTGAAAGGAATACAGAGGTGACTGAAACATTCAGGAAAGCAGAACCAAGAAATAATAAGTAATCTGATAATATATATTTTCAGACCTCTAGACTGATCCAGGGAGTCTGGTCAAATCAGAATCAGGATACTGTAATCTTTCAAATACCCTGCTTAAACTATGCTGGCCTTCTTATAATTAAATTTGAATCCTTTACATCCAACAGGAGAAGACTTAATTTGTTTTTGCTGCTAGATTATAGCAGAATGCAAGTTCAGTGCCTGAAATTTTCCTGTTCACAAGTGAATATGCCGCAGTTCTGCTTCTGAAGATAATGCCATAATGGAAATGACTACTTTCAACAGTAAAGAGAACAATTTACAAACTTATCTGCAAAGGGATAAACAACTTGCCTGTGCTGAAAAAGTGACAACTTGGAATAGCATAGAATAATGAAAACCCACTCTTTGATAACATTTGTGTCATGGTCTTCAACAGAGCTGATCCCTAGCTGCATTGTGCAATATTATCCTTTATCCTCCTAAGGATATTTATTCAATCAAGTATACCCATTGCACCTATCTCAGGATCTTCCTGCCATTCAAAACTATATATAATATTTGAAATAGAATGTTTTCCAGGTCAGACCTCCAGTCTGAGATCATACAAGAAAAGCACAAAGACCTTCTGTAATATCACCAACACCCAAACCAGCTATTCTCGGTTCACTGTAGCCCCTCCCCTGAGGTGTGGCTCAGGCCTCTTCCCTGGTGTCTGTTGTTGAAGTGGCTTCCCCCTTCTCCTTGCAAGGGGTTGATTCTGAGTTCTTTGCTGTGATGCCCGACACCTCTGTCGCAGTTCAGGGCATTATAGAGCAAACATTAAAAACTATATAAGACCCTAGATGCATAAGCTTGCTAGAAATCACCCCAACTCCGGCAAGGTCTCTGGCAGGTGAATGATCCTTCAGACTCCACCTAAGGGGTTTTCTGCGGTTACAACTTCATAACAGCTTTTGCTCAGAAGCATACCCAGGAATCTAAGGGTCATTCTTTTATCTGGAACTGCCTGAGCCATGCAGTAGATCCCACAGCAGTTCAAAGATTTTGTGGGGAGGGAGAGTTAATAAGAGATTTCCTGAACTTTTTTGTTTCTCTGTCTCACAGCTCCCAAAATGAAAGCTCAAACCTGAAACTAAAACTAATTGTTGTCTCAGTCAGGCTGTCCCCTCTCACTGAGGGGCTGAACAGCCATGGCTCTTTATAGGCCTAACAAACTGTCTGAGCATATCACCCAATACAGAACCCTCCCTATTGTCCTCAGCGGGTGTTTCAAGTCCATTCTGTCCCCCCTTAACTCCCTCTGCTAACTCCATGGGCATGCTGGTAAATGGTGTCAGAGGCCTCTGGGGATAGTCATTATTGTTGTAGTCTATTATGTAGGACCCCTTACAGGCTCAGTACAGAGTGCCAGGAGCTGGCCAACTCCAAGTGGGGATTACACAACTATCCAATCAGTCTCTCACTCAACCCTCCTCTAAAGGCTTCTTATCAACCCTTCCAAAGACATACATGAGAGAACTTTCTTCTGAAGGTCTCCAAATTTAGTCTCTGGAACCCAAGGAAGCAAATTCCAGAGGTAGGGAAAAGAAATAGAGATTGATGGATTTTATTGTATGCTGGACTTGTGGAGAAGATCTTTAAAACTGCCGGCATGTCTCTCCTTGGAAATGCAGGGCTAAATTATCAAAACTAGGGTTACCATATTTCAGCGAGCAAAAAAGAGGACGGGAGAAGCCCCGCCCTAGCCCCGCCCCTGCCCCTCCCACTTCCCGCCCCCCCTGACCTCCCAACCCTCCCCCCGTTCCTTGTCCCCTGACTACCCCCTCCTGGGACCCCTGCCCCTAACTGCCCCCCAGGACTATCTAAGCCTCCCTGCCTCTTGTCCCCTGACTGCCCCAACCTTTATCCACACCCCCACCCCCAGACAGACCCCTGGGACTCCCACGCCCCATCCAACCACTCCCCACCCCCTGACAGCCCCCCCCAGAACTCCCAACCCATCTAAACCCCTCTGCTCCCTGTCCCGACTGCTCCGATCCCTCTCCCCACTCCTGCCCCCTGACAGTTCCCCCCCAGAACTCCCAACCCATCTAAACCCCTCTGCTCCCTGTCCCCTGACTGCTCCGATCCCTCTCCGCACTCCTGCCCCCTGACAGCCCCCCCCCAGAACTCCCAACCCATCTAAACCCCTCTGCTCCCTGTCCCCTGACTGCTCCGATCCCTCTCCCCACTCCTGCCCCCTGACAGCTCCCCCCCAGAACTCCCAGCCCCCTACCCCCCCGCTCCTTGTCCCCTGACTGCCCCCTCCTGGGACCCCTGCTCCTAACTTCCCTCCAGAACCCCACCCCCTACCTAAGACTCCCTGTTCCTTGTCCCCTAACTGCCCCCTCCTAAGACCCCCCCCCAACTGCCCACCAGGACCCTACCCCCTACCTGTACCCTGACTGCCCAAAACTTTCTCCACTCCCCCCAAAAAGCCCCCCCCCGTTTCTTGACTGCCCCCTCCAGAACCTCCCTGCCCCTTCTCCTGCCCCCCTTACCCTGCTGCTCAGAACAGGGTGTTGGGCTCTGTGCGAGCCGGACACGTGGCTAAGCTCCCCAGCACAACAAAACCCGGTCCCTGGCCCTGCACAACAAAACCCGGTCCCTGGCCCGGACCGGGTTGCAGGGGAGAGCTGCCCTTGTATCAGCACAAAGTGCTCTCGCTCCCGTTTTGCTACGCTGCATGGCAGTAACCGCTCCCAGTTGCAAAAGGGGAGGGCTGCACTTTGTGCTGAGACACTTGCTCAGAATGCAGGGCGGAGCTCCTCTCCAGATGCTCCGGAGTCCAGCCCGGGACTTTCCTGCAGCCCTCCCAGCCGCTCCGGGGGAGGGGGGAAATCCCGGACATTGTGAGTGCTTTACAAATTCCCCCCGGACGCTATTTTTAGCACAAAAAGGAGGACATGTCCGGGTAAATCCGCACGAATGGTAACCCTAATCAAAACATGACCTGTATTTGTGCATGCACAGCTCGCAACACACAGTCATTTGTGTGCACAGTTTTTCTGTATAAGTAACCATTTATATTCATATCCACACATTGGTGTGTGATTTGTTATCACAAGTGGGATTTGCACATTAATGTGCAATCATCTGCATGTCTAAATATTTGTGCATGCATATAAGAAGGCCATACAAAGGACTGTTGCAAAATCTGCTCCCAAAGATTTAATGAAAATGGACACAGCCAAAGTGTCCTTAGCAAAAATTTCCCCACCTTACCAGTGTCATGTAGTGTGCACCAAGCTGCATGTTCCATGATGCTTATGTTGAGCACAGGGGCCTCCATCTGTAATGTACAGATAGCTGCACACACATTTTTGAGCACAAATATCAGTGTGAACAGTCAGTAGATTCTAACCGCCACATGCCAAGATGAATTTACAAGTGCAAAATCCATTTGCCCATGTGTTTGTGCTTATAAAGTTACATGTCCATAACCAGAGACCACTTCCTGAAAATGTGGTACTCTGTGTGTGTAGCGGACTGATTTATCACTGCCTTGTAGCTTGCTTTGTAATTTATACCATGTACAAAATGGGTGTAACTACATTAGGATAAAGAATCTGGTTCATAGTTTGCAAAGTGTTCTGGAATCATTTGGGATAAAAGCACTGAATATATATAAGATATTATTTCTCTGAACCAGACAAAGAATTCAATAAAAAGTAAGTTGACAGCGCTTATTTTGTGAATCAGTGTTGTCCTAAAAGACAAGTTGTTGGGAGCTGGGACCTTTCTGTTATGACTGTGGATAATGATGAGCCTTGACCAATTGCATATTATATGTTTTGTTTGAATTTGTCTCTGGGATAGGCAAAACGTTTCTGAAAATTCAGATTAACATGGTGCTTGTATACGCCGAAAGAATGCAGCAGGTATTCCTCCCATATCATGTCAGCTCCACTGGCTGGGGCAGAGAAGGCATAGCCGTGGTTTTACCCACCGTTAGGCAGCTAGTACCACTGATAACGCTTGCTTCAAGATTTTGCTCTCTTAGAGTAAAAGGTCTGTAATTATGGATAGCGCCTTGTGCACGCTTACACAAACTGTAGTTTGCATGGTTGATGCCTACATTCAGCCTACTTCTTCTGCTGGACTCCTCTGCAGATGATTAAAAGTTATAGCTTCAGTGTTCCTGTACAGTAGAATATATTCAGTGAACATATTCACTTACCCACCCTTGGTTTAAAGTTTAACTGTAATTAATGGTATACTTTCATTGGCTTGTGGATGGGGTCAATAGTGAACCTGACTCTGCTGCTTCTATTCAATTAAGAGACATGATGATCATAATCCATCTCTTTGAGTAAGGTGAGAGAGGTATGCTACTCCCAGACCCAGTTCAATTATAAACTAGTTGTCAGAGAGCTCTCCCCATAAGCTCTATAATTCTAATAATTTTTCACAATATACTAGCAGGCCAGAAAATGAAATGCAACATTTACAGTGCAATATACAGTTAAGACGGGGAACATAATAGGACAATCCTTCATTCTCAAAGGATCAGAGGTGACTGGGCAGTTCTGTAGAATTGTAACCATAAGGGTTGATTTTATTTATTTATTTATTTGTACTGTAGGTTTTTAAATCATAATGTTGGGTGCAATCTTTCTCTTTTGTATTGCCTTTTTTAGGAAAAGTTTTTTAATTACAAGAGCACAGCAATGGGAGAGTGAAGAAATATGAGACAGTTTAAAAGAAATGAGGCAATAAATGCCATTGATGAAGCACATGTCCATCTAAGCTTGGCTTCATGAAAACTTTATTTCTGAGGTTCATTAATCTAGAGTAAGAGGGTTTTTTACATTCACGGTGAACCAGCAAATAGAGACTTCTGGGTTATGTGATTCTGTCATAGAATGGTTGAAATTGTAGATGGAAAGAATCATTACATTATCAGGTCCCACTCTGCCTACTTCACCCTTTCTTACCTACCGTGCATTTTTCTAGCGTTTATCGACATCTAATTTTGGAAGTTCCGAGTGATAGTGCTTATAGGTCACTTCTCTTGGGAGGCTATTCCAGTGGCTAATATTTCACTATCAGTCTTTCCTGATTCAGCCTAAATTTTCCCATTTTTAATTTCATTCTTTTGCTCCAAGTTATGCCTCTCCTTCAGTATTTATAGCCTTCATATGTTTTTAGACAGTTGTCTTATTCCTGCTTTTGTTCTCACTTAGTCAAGCGATACATGTTTATTTCTTTTAGGGATATATTTTCAGAAAAATGTATGCTTCATTTGTGTGAGCAGTTACACTGTTGACATGCACATTCATGAAAATTGCATGTGCAAACAACTTTGCATAACCAACTGGTACTTTGCAAGATTATATTAACTGAGTCTGCAAATATGCACACATTTTTTTTGTGAACATGTTCATGTCATCTTTTTCTTATAACTAAAATCCCCTACACTCGCTGATACTGGAATTGCTATTCTCTGTACTCCCTCAAATGTATCAGTAGTTCTCTGGTCATTTGTTTATCCAGGCATAAAACAGTTTTCTAGTTTTGGCTGCATAGTTTTGTTTAATATGTAATGTCATTGAAAATATTAGGACTCTTCGTGCTAATTCCTGCAACCAGTGAGCAAAATCATCACTTATATGATTTCACTACTTATCTTGTATAACATAAGATCTTGTTATAGATGTGCAATTACTAAAGGAGAATCTTGAGCCTATCAGAAGTGAGCAGAGGGAGTGGATTGGGACTGACTGTGCACAAGATAAGCTACGTTGGTGCCAGATGGCTCAGGTTGGGCTAGCAGAATGCCTTGCCAGGTGCACAGTGTTGTTGGCCCTAGCAATCACATGTGTGAAACCATTTGGCCCAATCACAGACTATATGCCCCTTAGGAGTTATGAATCGTGGCTAACGATGAACCCAAGCCTCCTTCTAAGCACTCACCTGAGTGCTAGATAGAGATGCTGCCCTACATGTTAGAGGTCTATGTCAAATTGTACAAATATGACTTCATTTTTTGGTCTGTAATTGTGACTCCTGCAAGTCAAAAGGGTGAATAAGCTGCTCCGTGTAGAAATACCGAGTTATGATCCCCAACAATGGACTCCGTAGCAATGACTTCTGCAAGAGAGGTACGCAGTTTTCTATTATCCAAATTTACTGAGTCATGGTAGCCCAGGTGCCTTGGATAAAAAATGTATTCTCAAAGCTTCCTCTCTGTCATAGCAAAGCAGCATAACTTACTGCTGCGGAGGTGAGGATAGGTTACATAGTTTACAGGCATAAGATGTCACTGCTTGTAGAAAATGACCCGTGATGTGTTCTGGGATCTGATGAGTTAGTCTGAAATACATTGTCACCCTCAGGAATTTGAGAGGTTTGTTTTAGTTTCCCCCTTGACTCTTAGCTTATATCAAACTCTTCACTTATGTAGGAATATTCCCTTATAAAACATGCATTTTTTATTAAATGCACCTTAAACACTGATGATGAAAATAAAGTTGCTATATGTACATCGACTTGTCAAATCTGGTGAACTGAAGCTGAGATGTTTAGATTCCTCGTTGGCATTCTTCCAGCGTATAATGTTCTAATAAAGGATAAACCTGGAAGAGATGTTTTTCATCCATAGAAGGCTCTTTTGTGTTCTAACTACAGAAATAATTGTTTTGAAGTCATAAAAAAGAAAGCACTTGAAACTCTCAAAGATTCCCCTGTGAGAAAGTTGTACAGCAGACTTATTGCCTCGGTGTAGCTGGGAGCTTCCACTGTATCTGTAATATTTGATTTCCACTTGAACACAACCAACTGGAATGAGTATTTAAAAGGTCTCTGAAGTAAATTTGTCCATGAACAAGATTAATATTAAGAGCTGTCTACGGCTTTCTTTGACAGGTTTATTTTGGGAGAGTGAGGAACGAGAAAGGAATTCACTTTCCATTCTTGCAGTTGCATGAGTTTTGAGTGTTTGAGGTAGAAATCACAGGTATTTATGTTGACTTGTAATAAAAATGTGTGTGCGCGCACACCCCCACACACTCACACACACTTTCACTTTGAAATGAAATTTTGCAACATATTTGCCTTTAAAGAGGCAGGTTTGTCTACTAGGTAGAGCACTGGCCTGAGATTCAGGAGACCTAGATTCTGTTCCTGGCTCTTACCCTGACCTGCTGGGTTAGACCAATCACTTCCACACTTGGTCTGTCTTATCTATTTAGAATGAAAGTTCTTTGAGCAATGACTGTCTCTTTCTGTGTGTTTGTACACTGTATCGGGCCCTGATTTTTAGGCACTACTATAACACACATAATAAACAATACCTAAAACAAAAACTATTTAATAAGCTACCAGTCTGATTTCATGATCCAATTTATTATAGGCATCAATAGTTGTGCCTACTATCATGATTACAAATCAGTTTCTATCGTAAATCCCATTTTTCATGGCCTCATAACATTCTGGAATATTCCTCTTTTGAGCTGAACTTTTCTGTGCTTGGGGTAAAATTTTCAGCATGACCTGTGTCCTATTTTCAAAGAGACTTGAGACTTAGGAACAAGTGCCAATGCTGCTTTGGCTCATAAGGGCCAGATTTGTAAAGGTATTTAGGCACTGCAAGATGCAGCTAGGCACCTAGTGGAATCCTTAAAAGCATCTAAGCAGCTGAGGTGCCAACTCTATGGGAAAATCTGGCCCTAAGTCTTTCTTTTTTTTTTTTTTAAATCCATATCAAGGACAAGAAAAAAATTGTTGGCATGAAAAAAAATCATGGATCCCATAATCCCATAATTTTTTGCTACATGGTACAAATTTTGTCATATTCTAGGCTCTTATTTAAACAAAGAACCAAACAAAATACATAAGGCCAAGTCCTGACAGGTGCTGAGCATCTCCTATATAGTGCTTAGTTTCCTCAAGTTACATCGACTCCTATAGGAATTGAGTCTGCTAGGGTTACGCTCCACGTTTTTGTCTTCTTCCATTGCAAAGATACGGCATAAGAGTATAAACTGCCCTATTGCTGTTGTCCTGTTAACCCAGTTTTTCAGAAAACAAAGATTGGAACTTGCACTGCCATGGTCACAATATAGAGCTAACTGCATCCCAGCCCCCTTTCTGTTCTCTCTGAGTGCACCTCAGGTGTAAGGTCTCTTGCTCTTAACCTATCTTGGTTGAAATATACCAGTTTTTCCATTTTAAGACTGGGAACTTGGCACACTCTGCAGCATATTCCAGCCATTTTATCACCCTGCAGTTCCAAGTGGGGTTTGGGCACCTGCCTGTCCTGTCTTCTAGAACCTGTGACCAGTGCTACCGTGACCAACGGCCATCTTGAAACAAAATAATTTTATTTAATAGTTGGAACTATACACTAGTGGCAAACAGCCAACATGCATGTTTACTCTTATCTAGTCTTGCCTCTTCACACACACTAAATTAGATAGATTTTCTTCTTCCATTGCAGGAACAAAGCATAACCATCTGACATTGTCCTAGCAAACCTAGGCCTTCCTGTGTGTGTCTCTTAATCTGGTTCTCTCAGTATGACCCATCCTTTTGAAAACTGGTTTTGGTGCTCCTGAAGGAGAAAGGCTGGACCTAGTAAGGCTACTCATGTTGGCATCTTAATGACACTTAAGTGTAAAAGGTTAGGTGACTATTAAAAGGGCTTTGCTATCCAGTCAAACCCTTAACATTAAATATCTCTTCCCATATATGGTACAGATGTACCAAGGTAGTGATAGATCCAGATACAATAGGTATAATTATTAGAGACTATCTTCACGTTTGTCACAACCGTATTCACCTCCTTGTGGTGTGAATTTCAAATCCTAATTAGGACCATTTACATGCTAACAACATCTATTTTTCTTTTTCTAAAAAAATTCAAGGACATTAAATGCCAAAAACTGTTACTAAGATTGCACAGACAAAATCACACACAAGGAAGAAATGCATAATAAGGTTTCAACAAAAATGTTAGCTAAATTGCAAATAATGTATATGTTAAGGTATGCATTTTATGACACAAAAAGATAAACATTCAATCTGAAAAACAGACTAAACACTGCCGTGTAACAAGACTGAGTGAATTTTTCTCTGGGAAACTTAATTTTTGCAATTTCTGACTTTGTGAGATTTCAACAGCATAAACTTAATGTTGCATTAATGTAGGTTATTTGTTTTTTTTTTTAATAATAAAATTGAACTTAAATCCTTGTCCCTGGAAAGGAGAGGAATGATATAATTGTCATAACAATATTCTATGTCTCCAGTGAGAACGATCGGCTTTATATTAGTTGGGACACATATTTTCTCTGTCTTTCCTTCGTTACTTTTAGGGCTTGTCTACACTTGAAATGCTACTGCGGTGAAGCTGCAGCACTGTAGTGGTGCCACTGTAGTTCTTCGGTGTAGCCATTATCCATGCCGACGGAAGGAGTTCTCCCGTCGGTGTAGTTAATCGATTTCCCTGAGAGGCAGAATTTTTCTGTCAACCTGGTGCTGTTGAAACTGGGAGTTAGGTCGGCTTAATTACGATGCTCAGAGGTGTGGATTTGTCATAGCCCTGAGCAATGTAGCTAGGGAGATGTAAGTTCCCAACCTCCCCCCTCTTTATATGTAAAAAAATGACAGCATTTACATCTGGACCCTGTTCAAGTCAGCTTGGTAGAAATGGGAGCACTTTTACTCGGCAAACCTAGGCTGTCACATTAGTTTTAGAATGTACCATGATTACTGTGTTATTTCTGAGTCTTTCAGATGATATCCTGAGTGATTCTAACAGCAGCATTGTTTTCCACTTTATATGAGCAAGAATAAAGTCAAATGTTTCTCTGGGTTTGTTTAGGATCAGTGTAAAATGAGGATGGATGAACAGTAAGGAAACCAGCTTGTGAGGACCACCTTTGGGAGAAAAGGCAGTTTCCCTTTATGGACTATGGTCCACGTCATTTGCAATAGCAATGCATTTTTCTGGAATAAAAGCACATTAGTGAATGAATGGTCTGAGCAGAAATGTCATATATGGGACAGGTGGATGAAAAATTCAAAAGAAAAAATAATGTTACACTGTTCCTCTTATTGATATTTCCATATCACAAAATTAAGGAACTACCACTGTGCCCCAAATGGGAAAATCATTTTAGGATTTATTTTTAAAATAATATAAAACTTCACACTGCTGAATACTTTAAAATACTTTTATTGTCTGTCAGCTTTTTGTTGCTTGTAATTACCAGTTAGAGCCAGAGTTAGCCCTTGAATCAAACATGTTGATAGCACCTTTCATCCTGACAGACTACATTTTTCTGATATGCACATTGTGTGTAGATTTGTGTATACACATGGATGCCACACTGAGTTGGTGTAGATTACACATTCACTAATACATGTACATTCAAAGGCATAGTTGCACTATCCATGTGTGAGTGTACATTATGGTAGGAATCTGAAATCTATTGCTGAAATCTAGCTTTCTGTGGCATGAAATGCTACAGTTAAATATAATTCCAGAACACTGGAGAACAGTTTTGGGAAGTTGAAAAGAAGGAAATACTCTACCCAGTTAAATTATATGGGAAGGAGTGGCAGTTAAGTTGACCTAATTACTCAAGCAAGAATTTGGTCAAGATCATAGGGTCAGTTCACACTTGCACTCTTGAAAACAGTGTTATGTGTCTGGGGGGGTGGGGGGGATTATATTGTTTTTCATGAGCACAGATTGTCTGGACCTCAGTTTTACATCCCAAGGAAGAAGTGGGGATACTACTGCATTCCTCTTATTGACCCAACCTGATCTGCAAACCTGAAAAATAACAATAACATATAAAAAAAGTGTCCTACAGATTTATGCCCTGATTCACACCACTCTGGCCCTGTAAAGAAGCATTAAGGTGGGAACAATTCATTTATAGTGCCAGAGTGGTGTGAAGAGGCCTTGTGTAAATGAGATTCAGGCCCTTAATATTCTTTCCATTTGACAATTTTTGTGACTACTACTAATTATTTTGTATCCTAAATTCTTCTCTGTTTTTCTCTGCCAATGTCAGTGCAGCAGTGGGATTAATGTCTGCTTGTTAATTGATGCTGCAGAATCAGCAGGATTTTGTATGCCCCCAAAACAGTGGTGGTTGCTGGTGGTGGGGAAGATACTTTGGATAGGTTAACTTTTTCAACCAAATTTAGTTTTTATCAAATGGCATAGCTCCACTGAAGCCAACATGAAAATTGAGACTCCAGATGCCATTCTCCTCCGAACATAGCAGTTTTAAAGATAGTCTGTCTTCAGGCCTAAATTACATGATACTCAGTGAAATCATTCATGCCAGGAAAACTGTGCCTAAAGTAAAGTAAAGCATAATTGACTCCTTTCACAAACTCGGTGTTATCTTTCAGGAAGAATTCAAAAAGTATGTGAAATTTCCAATGTTATTGAGAGTTTTTCTTTTTTTGGGAAGAGAGGACTTGGGGGACGAGTGCAGGAGAGTACAGGACTTGGTGTTCTTTTTTATCCATGCAGCAACACTACAGTTCTTCTGGAGAAGCATTCCAGCAGTAGCTTCAACATCTTTGAGTTTATTACAGAAACTATGCACAACTCTAACTCTTTTTCATTACACAGCATGCAATGCAGCTAATTATCCAACTGCATTTCTTCCAGAATAGTGAAATCATCATCAAAGAAGTTTTAATCTCCACAAAATTACATTTGAATAAGGGTAAAAGTTTAATTAAACCAACTAATATAGGAAAATTCTGAACTAAAGCTAAATTCTAACTTGTGCTCCCTTCATATTTGCCTACTGTAATCACAAGATTTCAAAAGTCTCCATGCAGTGGGTAATGTTACATATCATAGAAAAGATTTTTTGGCCTTTAAGTGAGGCCTGAAGTGGTGATGTTTGCATCAATTTGCAAATGCACAACAGCCTAAATTTTTGGTATATAAGTGTGTATTTCACTGCTTGCTTATGTCCACAAATACCCATTGAAATCAGACTCCTATAAACTTCAATGAGCATTGGATCTGGATGTGCAAAATATATGGGGTTTAGTGCACATGAAGCTGGCTCATTTTTAGACGCTGTGACTGCTCTCCAGACTGATAACATATTACCATTTAAATAATGAAACCAAATGATGCTATTGACCTCTTTGTTTTTTTCATTGTCATTCGGGAGAACTAGATCTGGCATCATCATGGAAATACAACATTATTTGCCTTTTTTTGAGTCAAAAACGACATGTTAAATGTACATCACGTGTGTAGCTAAATATCTCCACATCTGTATGTTTTCTCATACTGATTTATTAAACTGCACTTTTCACTTGACAATCTATTTAACATTTCTTTCCTTCTCTGCTTGTTTTTTGAATGCTCAGGGAGTTCCTTGCTTTCCATCCCTCCCTGCATTTTTTTATGGTGTCTTCTAGATGCTTTTCATTTAAACGCAGCAGTATTTCAGCATCTAGCTTCTCTTGTCCAAATGCGCTATTGAAACTGAATTCATACAGCGTACACAAAGAGAAGCCACATTTGTATGGACCAAAGACATATGCTGCATATCATTGCATAACTGTTTCTCCGATTAAGCTAATGTGGGTCCCCTGTTAAACAATGGGGCCCTGGGCATGCCTGAGGCAAGGAGATAATCAATGTGGCTTTGGTTAAGCAGTGCTGACACATAATAGAAGAACTTTAAAGAGAGGAATTCTGTAGGTACCTCAAAAAATACCTCATGAGGAACAGATTCAGAGGGTTGGGTATTTTTTTAACCTTTGAAGAATCTCCAGCAACATCCTTGTTGCAATCATCTTTATTAGTTATATTAAAGGGACAATGCCAGTGTTTTAACAGATCTACTTACTGCAACCAAGTATAGTAAAATCCCTCTGCCCTTGTATGTGCTTATGATAATTATTATTCATGATCAGCACTTTTCAGTAGTACTGGATACAAAACAAAGTTTGGGGGAAATTTGAATTAGTTCCAGATTTGGGGCTTGGACCATCTTTGTTCTTCAGATAACTGTGCCAGTTGACTAGATTAAAATCACATCTGGGCCTCTAGTGATCTCTTTGTGCCCTCCTCCCATAACTAGCTACTTCCCTTATTGCATGTGAATGTGCTGGGTCCATACTATTCTTTGCACTCACTGTTTCTTTTGCCCATTCTCTGTGTAATCTCTCCTGGCTCTGCCACTGACATGCTCTGTGGCCTTGGACAAGACACTTCACCTCCCCATGTCTGTTTCTTTATCAGTAATACTATGATTACCTTCCTTTGTAAAGCATTTTGAGATCTCTGTTTATAAAATTCTACATAAGATCTAATTACCATTGCTATGACCCTATCCGTCTAGGTTCATATATGCATACGAATGCTTTTACCCAGATGGCAAGATTGAAGCCAGTCTCTTTTGAGGAAGTTCATGGAAATGTCACTCTTTGCTGTTGGATGACAGTTTATTCTGTATGTTTGTTATTCTGCGTGCTAGGTTTCCATGCCAAATACAAATGGGACCTAAACGCTAATTCATACTGTCATCTTAACTACAGACTGAATATTCTGAGAGTTGACATCAGGTAAAAACTAAGCAAACTAGAAAAAATCATGGAAGTGGTTTGTCACATTCAAAGATTTTTTTTTAAGCTTTCTTCTTCCTGTACAGTTGTGGCATTAAAGATAGAACAAACTAAGTCCTGAGGAATACAATCAACAATGAAATTTCCCCCCTTCTTCAGTGGACCAGGCCTGAGCAATCTTTGGTCATTTGTTTGATGAAAACACTATGTTTAAAAAAAAAAAATCAGCAGAGCCTCAATTCAGCAGAGCACATCAACAGCAACTCTGACTTTTATTTATATCTAGTATAACTCCGATGCTTTGCTCTGCAAATTCATAAAACCACTAGTTCTGAGAATAGCTCATGTGCTGGCAATGTACTGCTCCAGACATACCCCACTAAGGCTCTGAGAAGGACATGCTGTAGGGTGATATATATATATTATCATTACCATAATATTACTGGGGTTTTGCTTTGTTGAATAGCAATAAAGGCATTGACTATGGTTTACTGTGCAGCATTTTGTTAGGCATATAATTATTTGGTCAGAAAATAAGTAAGGACTTGATTCTTCTTTGGATTTTTCCTTGGATATTAGGAAAAAACTTTTGGATATTAGGAAAACCTTTTTCACTAGGAGGTTGGTGAAGCACTGGAATGGGTTACCTAGGGAGGTGGTGGAATCTCCTTCCTTAGAGGTTTTTAAGCTCAGGCTTGACAAAGCCCTGGCTGGGATGATTTAGTTGGGGATTGTTCCTGCTTTGAGCAGAGGGTGGGACTAGATGACCTCCTGAGGTCCCTTCCAACTCTGATATTCTATGATTCTATGATTCACTCTGGATTTAGATGTGTTTAACTCAAGTAAACGCCACTGGAGTTTCACCAATGTAAAACTGGTGTAATGGAGTAGAGAGTCAGGCCCTAAACTCTAACATGTCATGAAGGAAGCTCCAGGGCAGTCTCTTCTAGCATCCCCCTCTTGTGAAAGGTTGATAATATTTAATAAGGCAGTTTGATGTGATAAAGCTTGCACTTGTTCTGAAACCAGACACATAATTTGCTTGATTCATTGGTGTGCTTTGCACATCACCATGAGGTGATTTGGTAAATTCTTACTAGTCTATACTTTCCAAGAAATTAACAGTTCTTGTTCTAAACCCCCAATTATATGAACATTGTGTCCATGTGAATGAGGATGGTGAGAATTCAAATACATCTTCACCTACATTGCTGTATTAAAAAAAAAACACAGAATAAGGATTAAAATTGCTAAAAGTGATAATTCTGCCAGGTTGAGGTACTTCACTGTTCTAAAATATTCTTCCAGATTGTGGAAGTTAATTGTGATCAGCAACTGGGAATCCAGCCAGGGTTGTTAAAGGAGTTGATTATTATAATGGATTATTTTTCAAAACTGTAATCCAGAAAAATAATCTGGACATGGAGGAATAATTGGTCACCATCCTCTTTATAAAATCCCTTAGGATATTTGAAGACTGTTATCAAATTCCCCCCCTTAATATTGTTTTAACCTTTACTTATATGTCATGTTTTCTAAACTCTCCTCTGGACTGTCTCCAGTTTGTCCTCATCTTTCTTAAAGTGTGGCACCCAAGACTGGACACCATATTCCACCTGAGACCTCAAATGCTGAGTAGAGTGGAAGACTTATTTCCTGTGTCTTACATAAGACAGTCCTGTTAATACACCCTAGAATGATATTACTTTTTTTTCACAACTGTATCACACTGTTGACTCATGTTCGACTTGTGATCCACTATCACCCCCAGATCCTTTTCATCAATAGTAATACCTAGACAGTTATTTCTCATTTTGTAGCTGTGCATTTGATTTTTCCTTCCTAAGTGAAGTGCTGTGCACTTGTCTTTACATGAATTTCATCATGTGATTTCCAACCAATTCTCCAATTTGTCAAGATCGTTTTAAATTATAATTCTGTACTCCAAAGTGCTTGCAAACCCTCGCTGCTTGATGACGTCCTCTCTAATCCATTATCCAAGTCATCAGTGAAAATATTGAATAGTATTGGACCTAGGAATGATCCTGGCAGGACCCCACTAGATATGCCCTCCCAGTTTGAGAGTTAACTTTAACCATTGATAACTATCCTTTGCGTACCATCATTCAACTAGTTTTGCACTCACCTGGGATGGAATTTTAATCCCACATCATCCCTGAATGAGTTAGGTGGCATGCAATGGTCCAATTAATCTTCTAGGCTACATCTGGTGGAGAATCTGGCTTGACTGAAAATGACTAATGGATGCTAAAGCCGAGGTGGGCAAGAAGCTAGCCAAGGTACAAAGCCAGGAAGCTTGTAGCAGAAAGGGGCTGTGGTGTTGAAGCCAGCAATCACAATGTGGGCTTAGAGGGGGAAACGAGAGAAGCCTTGGGATCCTGGCCCAGAGGGAAGGGTTTACCGCGAAGGGAGTAGAAAGCCTGTGGGAGGTGAAGTAGGAAACAGCTGAGCAAAAGAGCAGCAAGACCAGAAGATAGAGATTGTGCAGACCGTGGCTGCTGATTGTAAGGTCCTCGTCTGGAATCTGGAGTAGTGGGTGGTTCCATTTTCCCCTATTAGCCACTAGGAAGCAGCAAAGGATTATGGGCGATGCCAACCGGACATCTGGTCCAGAGGGACTTTGATATCCCAGAAGGGGGAGCTATACAAGACTATATCTTTGTGATCTAGCCAGAGGGCTGAGTCACAAAGAAAGGGAGCATGCCAAGTCTCAGAGAGAAAGAGAGAGAGAGAGATCATGCAGTGAGCAAATGACTTTTTGTAGGATTCCTTTTTGATTTTTAGGTCATTAATATTTCAGGCCTTTAATATCATCTCTTTGAGAAACTGCCAGCTCTCCTGAACTCTTTTTATCCCTTAGATTTTCTTGCGATGGACCCTTACCTGCTAGTTCTGACTTTGTTGAAGTCCATTGTCCTTATTCTACTGCTCTTACTCTCTCCTTTCCTTAGAATCATGGTCACTTTCTCTCAAGTATCAGAGGGGTAGCTGTGTTAGTTTGGATCTGTAAAAAGCAACAAAGAGTCCGGTGGCACCTTATAGACTAGTCTATAAGACCGGACTCTTTGTTACTTTCTCTCAAGTTGCCTTCAGACTTTAGATTTACAGCCAGTTCCTCCCTGCTAGTCAGAATCAAGAGTAAAATGGTTGTCCCACTGGTTATTTCCTCCACCTCTGGAACAAAACGTTGTCCCAGGTACATTCTAAGAACCTATGGGGCATTTTGTATTTTGCTGTATTTCTTTTCCAACAGTCTCCCATTACTACCAGGTTTTGTGGTTTGGATATTTCTGTTGTTTGTTCTGGAAATGCTGCCTCCTCCTTCTGATTTGGTGGATGATAGTAACCCCTACTATGACATTGCCCCTGTTTTTTACCCTTTTATGTTCACCCAGAGACTTTCAACTAGTCCTTCTCTCACCTCTTTCTGGACCTCTGAACAAGCTTGTATAATCCAACATCTCCTCCCTTTTTCCCCTGGCTGTCCTTCCTGAACATGCTATACCTGTATTCTAGTCTGGGAGGTATTCCACCAAGTCTCTGTAATGCCAATTAAGTCACAATTTTCAATGGTGTAGAGTATCGAGCAATCCCATTGAAGCTGTGGGTGCTCAACACTTGGAAAGCCCAGGCTATTATTTTAGGATCCTAACTTTAGCTTATTTTTGAAAAGCCTGGCTCTAGTTTCCAACTCTGCTTCCTACTTCAAATATTTATATTGAGAGATCCCTCAAATTTGCTTATTTTAGTGCTAATCCAAGAAAGCCCAGTTAGGGCTGCCAACTTTCTAATTGCTGAAAAACAGACCCCGCCCCCAGTCTGCCTCTTCCACAAGCTCCCAGTCCGCCTCTTCCTGCTCACTCCTCTTCCCCCTCCCACCCTTCCTTGTCGCTCGATCCTTTCCACCTCCCTTGCGCTCCCCAACTGGGCTCCCTCTGCTCCAGGGCTGGGACGGGAACTGCAGCCTGCTGTCTGTCCACGAGATGCAGGCAGGATGTGGCCCCTGGCTTAGCAGAGACTGGCACAGGTTGATGAGCTGGTACCTTCCAACACCACCCCCCCACCCGCGCACGCGGTAGCCAGACTTTTGGTGTCTGACCGAACATTGCCAGGTCCCCTTTTTTACCAGACTTTTGGGTCAAAAACCAGGCACCTGGCAACCCTGAAAACCCAGCTTCTGTTAACGTCAATGGCAAAACTCCCATTGACTTCAGTGGAAGCAGAATTGTTCCTGCATACATACTACATTGATTGGTTCCATATAAAGAACTGAGCCAGATGGACAGAAAGGGGTGTGTTCTCACAATTTGTATGAACATCAGTTGCAGATATGTAGACTATATTTGCTTAATGGATACAAGACTGTCTGCAAAGATACCATCAATATCTAGCTGATAGCTAAAGAAGTCCTGTACAAGTTTGTTTGGCTTCTCAAATTGCTCCTCTTCAACCAGCATTAAAAATGAAAAGATGTCTTGTTGTGAAATGTATTTTCAAATGTCTGACTTTGTTTTTTATAAGTGTCATTGGTTTGTAATTGGGGCATATTCCCTTTATTTTTTCAGCTGAAGAGGTTTTGTTTTGTTTTTTTTCCCTGCAGCTATAAAAGATATTCAGTTCAAGGGAAAAAAAGTAAAATCTATTTTTATGGCAAAGTTGATTTTTTTAAGAACTCTGCTTAATGTTATTGAATGTGCACAAGAAGCAGGGGGGAAAAATAATTAAACAGATGCCAGTGGGTGCACAATTTAAAGACCTGTGCTGAATGACCATAGTCATTAATCCTAAAAATCAATAGAATGTGTTGCATTGTCTAGTAACTTCTAGTCATTTACCTTTTCTAGATGAATTTGGTATCTGGTGCCCAGGATAATTACAGGACCCTCCAGCACCGAAAATTTGAAGATGAAAATATAGAGATCAACACTAAGATAATTATTAAAGATTATGTATTTTCATAGCTGGTCGCAGCCAGAGATATTTAAGGCGATACGTGATAGCTGGAGTACTTTTGTTTAAAGAGCCAATGTTTTATAGAATTCAGAAAGCTTAGAGCAAAAGAATAGATAAAGATCAATCAGAATTTATGAATAAGATCAGCCTTGGGGTGCAAAATGTGGAGAAGAGAACTGTGAGCAGGATTTAAAATGCGAAGATAATAAAACTGTGTTGGGGAAAGGAGACCCTAGGTGGGATTGTCAGTTGCTCTTTGATACGGATTAATGTATTCTGATTTACTCTAGGGAAAAGGGCTGAGCACCTTCATTTTTCACCAAAATGCCAACTTCACATTTTAATTTTAGATGGTATCAGAGGTTTGGTCCTTGCCTGTCTATCTTTACCAATGTCTGAGAAGTCTTCTATTTCCAATGTCTATAATATTGTAGCATAATATGAAGAACATTGTATAAAACACAGGACAGAGAAATCGGAGAATAGCAGTAACAAAGAGGACTTATTCTTCCCATAGTCACTGTGGGTTTCAAGTTGTAAAAACAGTGTATTGAAAAGCATGGGGTTTTATGCCTGTCAAAAAGTCATGCATAGCTCAGTGCTGAATTCTGTTTTACACACCCATGCCAGGAAACCCCACCGAAGTAATTGGACCAAATTCAAAAGACCTTGAGCAAGGACCAACTCGCTAAGTAAAATTCCCCTTGACATTAAAGTCTTGAGTAAGAACTTCATAAAAGCTGAAGAACCTCAAAATTAAGCTCACGTGAACTATTCACATAGGATAGAATTCACATAGGATAGGCCTATGCACAACTTAAGTCCAACTTAAGCACTACTTTGAGGTCTAAAAGTGTTGTAGATGCCTTGTGTTGGCATTCTGTGCAGGGTGAATTTGACCCATGGGCAGCTGGGAAAAGCTGTCATTCTGAAACGGGTGCTCTAGCTCAGAAGTGAAATTGGTGAAATTCTATGGCCAGTGTTGTGTAGGAAGTCAGACTACAGGTTTATAATCGTCCCTACTGGCCTTAAAATCCATGATTCCATGGAAATACTAACATTTGTCTTCTCCAAGTACTGTGTAATTCCATCTCTGACACTGACTCCATCTGTGTCTTTGTCAAGTCACTAAAACTTCCTGCCTTAGTTTTTCCCTCTACAAAAGGAGGATGTTCTCCTATACCAATCCCAAGGGTGTTGTGGTGTTTGTTTAGTTAATATTTGTAAAGCAGTGCTAATAAATGCGCATTCAGGTGAATTTTAGTACACAAACCACCCAGCTTGTTTTGAGGATTGTCCATTGAAACACTTTTCTAAATTTCAGAAACGATATGCAGATCCCAGCACACACACCTAGGTTCCACTTGTCCTACAGTCAGACCCTTTCATCCCCCAAGCTCCTCCCAAAAAGTTTAAGGCCAATCCTGTGCACAATGGTATGTTAAGAGTGGACAGGAGTCAGTTATCATTTGTGAGTGGAAGGGACTCAAGTAGAAATAAACAAACTGGTTCATATGCAAACCCAAGAATATCTGTAACCATAGGCGCCGACTCCTTGGGTGCTTCAGGGCTGGAGCACCCACGGAAAAAAATCAGTCGGTGCTTAGCACCCCCTGGCAGACAGCTCCCCCCATCACCTCCCCCAGCGCTTCCCGCCTGCCAGCAGCCCTGCCAGTCAACTCCTCCCCGTCCCTCCCTCCTACCGCCTCTTGTCTGCCATGATCAGCTGGTCTGCGGTGTGCAAGAGGAGCTGGGTGGAGGGGGAGGAGTGGGGATGGAGCGTGCTCGGGGGAGGGGGCAGAACTGGATGGGGGTTGAGCACCTCCAGGGCCCAGAGGAAGCCGGCGCCTGTGTCTGTAAGGTTTAATTATTAACTTCTGGGGCCCTGTCATTCCCCATCTTTGTTTCTCCAGAGGATATCAGTAGTTCTTATGGAGGTCAATAGGAATTAATGGTACTCTTGGACCCTGGCATATGAAATGTTACCTCTTAAGAGAATTTTAAAAGAAATGTGAAGTGTCTTGTTGGGTAGGAAATCCATTTCTATCTTCGTTATGAGTTTGCACAGTGTGAATGTGTAATTGCACATTCATTCTCAAAACCACACATTCATAACAGCTGTTAAACTGCAATGGTCTGGAATTATTCCTGCCCGTTTCCAGTCATAAGATGCTTTCTGGTTGCCTCAGGCTTGATGATGCGGTCACCTTCTCCTAGGCTTCATGTTCTTAAATCTTTGAGCACTTCAGCAGCAGTTGTACACACCACCTGTAACTTTGCCTCTTCATTGATTAGCTGCCTCCTGCAGAGTGACTTCCCCATCCATCTCTCTTGCCACTATAGATTGTCCTCAGTCAGCTGCTCTGCTGCAGGTTACGTGGCTTCTTTAGCTCAAAGCTGCCATGCATGCAGACTGCTCTGTCTCATTCTGCTTTTTTTTAGGCTACAAATACTCTGTATTAGTCTGTAAGCTAGCGATATGAGTTCCAGCTTGCATAGACTTACATGTGATAGCTCCCATTGAGCCAGCACCCTAAAAATCGTAGTGTCGCTAGGGTAGCATGGCCAGCGGCAACACCAGCAGCAGCACGGGCTAGCCAGGCTGAGCCCTGTGGGTACATACTTGGCATAGCTAACCTTCTTGCTGCTGCCCTGCTGTCCCAGCTACGCTACTTTTTTAGTGCTCTAGCTTAATGAGAGCCAGTGCAAGTCTGTTTACATGTTCTGGGAATCAAACACACACACACGCCCCAGCTCCAGGTGTAGACGTATTTTTATTGTGTTATTGGGATAATCCTATACCTCCAGGGGCACCACAAGGCTGGGATCAGGGGGGAGGGAGGGAGATGAGCAAAGTTCCCCCTTCCCCCCTCTGCTTTGCACCTGACACATTTGGTAAACTTTTGTCCCTTGGCTGGTAGTGTTGTTACAGCTGCGGACTCAGAGGCAGTGTGGTGCCGTGCCGACGGGTCTCCTACCCCTGCCCGTAGAGAATGGCAGTGGCAGAGGAGCTCGGGCTGCTACTGCTGCCAGCTGGTGGAGAAGGGTCTGACTCTCCAGGACTCTCTGCATGCTGCTCATGGGGGAGGGAGGATGCTGAGAACTCACAGCTGGCTTGGGGGAGGGGAGGAAGGGGCTGTGTGGGAAGGTGGGATGCAGATTCTTGGGGTGCTGGTTCTTGGGGGGGGGGAGTGGTGGCCTGTTGCCAGCCATTTTTACTAAGCAGCCTGTGTTAGGAGCCCAAGCTCTGCTGCCATCTCCAAGTAGCTCCTGAGGCAACTCAGGGTGGGGCCAGGATGGTTCAGTCTCAGGTGTCGGCAGGAGCGAAGGGCCTAGTCAAGCTGCCAGGGGGTGCTGGTGTAGGCAGCGTGTGCTCTGGCCGCGTGCATCCTGGGACCCCTGCTGGTGCCGGGGAGGAGGGCAGTGGCACACAGCCTGGGTCTCCCAGCTGGTGTTTGGGGGGCACGGATGATGGCACGCAGACCGGGACCCCTGCTGCTGCTGGGGTAGGAGGGTGTGGTGGCCCAAGACTGCCCTAGCACCAGCTGGTGCGGCTGACCCAGGGACTGCCTGAGATGCTCAGCGGCCCCCTAGGTCTGACTCACCGGCCTCTGCAGAAGTCACAGAGATCCCGGAAACTCATGGAATCTGTGACCCCATGACAGACTCGTAGCCTTAATAAGTAAATAATAATGATAGTCATACTTTGCACTTCTATATCATGTTACATCTGAGGTTCTCAACATGTTTGACAAACCGCCACTAAATAAGCCTCACAACAACCTATGGGGGTATGTAATTACTTACTATACCCATTTTGCACACAGCTGCACTGGGACAAGTAGAGGTTAAGTGACTTTCTATAGGTCACACACAGTCAGTGTCAAAGCAGCAACTAAAGCAGTGAAAAGAGAGAGTCCAACTGTGAGTTTTAAAGTTCAGTCCTGCACTGCTGTAGTCAGTAGAAGTTTTAACTTCAGCTTCAGTAGTAACAGGATTGGTGCCATAACCTTTAGAGGCCAGATTCTGGCACTCTTATTCACACTGAGTAGCACTCATCGGGGATTATTTGTGAAGAGAGGTACTACTCAGTATGAATAAGGCAATAGTGCAGAATCAGGCCTTAGATAAGTAGTAAATTGTAGACTTCTGCAGAACTCTCTCATCCATTTAATGTGGTCACAGTGACCTGGTTTTTCTTGTGATGACAGAGAAATCAAGAGCACTTTGGAAAAGGAATGACTGATGAATATGTCAAGCTGTCTTGCAGTGGCTTAACAGCAGTAGAACCAACCTCAGGGCATACTGTTAAGAACCAGGGCACAAACCCAAATTGTTTGTGAGTTCTACACTTAGAGTTTACCAAGCAATTATCAACTGTAAACTCCTCAGGCATTGTAACAACTTTAACATGGAGTCACAGAGAGTTCCCTTGTGTTCTCCGATCTGCCACTGAGGTAAGCCTAACTTTCTGATAGATGGTCCTTTACACTGTGATTCACAGCCATATTCCAGTTACTTCCAGTCCCAAAAGACCAGTCATTTTCCCCAGGTCAACTGCACCTTAGATCTCACCCCCAAAACAATGCTTGTAGCCACCCTATAATAAACTATATACAGATTTATTAATAGGAAATGGAAATGAGTTATTTCCAAGGCTAAAGCAGATAAACCTGCGTACAAAAATGAGTTTGAATCTTAAGTTTCAGAAGGTAATAGAAGCTTCTATAAGTAAGCACTATATGTCCTTTAGGGCTAACCCAGGCTAAGGAGCTGGGGATCTCTTCCTTATGCCCAGAAATCTTGCCCCCCAGAGTCCAAACAGTAAAAAGACACAGTTCCTCCTTGTTAGTTTTGTATTCCCTTCCCCATTCTGCTTTTGAGCTGCAAATTCATCCGATGGGAGGAATTCACTTGCAAGACACATCTTCATGAGGATAAACAACAAAGTATTTTGTCCTCTTTAATGTTCCACTCTAGTCCATCTGGTGTTGATGGGCCTTCCTTCTGTTGGAGATCGGCATTTCACGCTAGTTACTGTCTCTTTCCTGTCTAGTGATTTACATGGTGACAGAGGGTCACAGTGCAAACACTCAGATATTATTTTATAATGTGGGATACAGATGTTACAAATGAGATGAATGCAGGCAGCAACTTAAAAGCATTCCGTAAAGTGTAAACACTAAACACATTCTTATCATTCTAATATCTAATTTAACAATACTCACACACAGGTGTGGCTGATTTCAGTGTTCCATTAAGACTTGGGGACATTGGCATGAGCTAGTACCTGGTCAGCCAGCATCACAGAATGCATTATTTAAAAAAATCAAACCTCTCATTGCTGAAGTATGAATATTTAATAAACAAAATGAGAAGGGGCGGGGTCCACTGTTTTTGTTTATTTTTGTTCTGTCTTTTGCTCCGATGGACAACTTACATATTCCATATGCCAGGGAGAAGCAGGAAATTAGCTCCCTTAGAGCAATTGCTAGAAGCTCCTCAGATCTGTGCTGCATAATTAAGGAAAAGAACATTACTATTGTTTAAAATGGAAATCTCTTTGAAATATTTAGAGATTTGGTTTTAATCTGAATCTTAATAGCCTAATTATTGTTGTGCCCTTTGCTTTATAAACTGTTAATCATAGGGCTCTCATGCAGATATCATGTAAGTAATCAGCACTAGTGTAATCAGTAATTAAATGACAGCCAACTACAGGTGCTGCTAATTGTTAATCAATCAAATGCATAATTATTGCATCTGTAATTGAAAACTCAGTTGAAGTATTGATACTTGACTATGGACCTTGGAACAGTGAAATGCCTCTTGGTATTCTGAAAGTTGACTTGAGCTTTTTACAGGTGTGGAATATTACAGAGTCTTAGGAGAATAAAATTGGCTCTGAAAATCAGCATCAATGGCCCTGCCCACTCCAGTTCATATGAATTAAATTGGTACTGTAGATCAGAACTGGCTTGACTGGCTGTTGAATGGGCGTTTGAATTTTAATAGGTTTATTTGCATGAGAACAAGCAGCTTTCTGCAAATGGTTTTGCTGTCCCTGTACGTCTGGAGTTGGCAAATGCCAGGGCCATTACATATGCAATGTGACAGTCAATAAACAATGATAGAATTCCTATCTTGCCTATTTTGCCAGGAGACTGCAGTCAGTATCAATGTCAATTTGCTGATTGGCCTTTATGGGGGGTTAATTAGTCCGCATGTTTATAGCCATTTGGAAGCTAGAATACTGACAAGAGGGGGAAGAAGCAAATATCACTGGAATAAATGAACCTGAGTCAGAAGGGAAGGCGTTCATACTGAAAAGTAATATTTTACCTCTGTTGTGATATAGTATTAGAGCTGGGTAGGAAATGGTTTTCCTCTCTTTGGAAACTTTTGAGTTTTCAGAAAATTTTCCTATCCCAAATTGGAACAAAAAGTCAAAATCTTGAAAATTTTTGCAAATTGGAAATCGGTTTGGGGGTTTGGGTAAATTGAAACATTTTGTTTCAACAGTTTTGAAATGTTTCACTTCAGTTTTGACCTTTATTATTTATTTATTTGTGTATTTTACTAAATTTACTTACATTTCTAAATGAAAAGTTGTTTTGAACCAAAAAGGAACTTTTCATTTAGAACATGTCAGCATTCCATTTTGACAACTTCAAAACTATTTTCAATTTTTTTAAACAGCAAATTAATCAAAACTGACCCTTTCCCATTAAAAGTTTTGCTTTCAACAATTCAGCATTTTTTTTAATGGGAAAAATGTTGAAAAATTCCCAACCAGCTAGATAGTATTTCTAATGCTATATTTTTTATCTCCAAGGGGTACTTCACTGAGTTGTACATATTTATTACCCATATCATATTTAAATGCAATAGTAAAGTAGGCTAGTTTAGAAAGAATGAGAGCAATATTCGTTGTTTTTTTTATTTAGTTAGTTGAATGACCAATATATCATTGTATATGCAATAACTGCAATTGTACCACAGAAGCATAGAAAATACGGGGTGAATATTAGAAATGATTTTTCCCATACTTAATTTCATCCCATTACTCTTAGTTATACTGTCTTGTGCCACCCTAAAAAATTATTCTCTTTACTTGTTGTTTAAACCCTTTAGACACATGTATATGGTTATGCCCCCCTCCCCCTTAGTAACTGCATAATCAAGATACAATTAAAGTTAAGCCAATGTTGCACTTTGGAAAATCCCACCAGCTTTCCAGGCTGGGCCACTTAGGAGAACTATGAAGAGGTCCATAGGTGTTATATTAGTCTCCTTTTCCTGATTTTTTTTAAGGTTGTGGTTTTGAGATGGTATTGAATATCTAACAGCATAATTTTAATAGGAGAGTTCTTTGGGGAAATATTTGCAGAAGAGAAATATCCTAAACACACTGGAAGGGTCTGAATGCTGTAAAAAACCTAGTATAATTTTTTTGTTATGATGAACAATGGAGCAAAAGTGGTTTAATAAAAACAACATGATTGGGGACTTCAAAACTGCTGGAATCCAAGCCAACTGTCCACTGACATCAGGCCTGTTTGGTAAATCAATTTGCAGCTTCCATGTTAGTTGTACAATAGAGACTTCCCTAACAGTGCAGAGGAAGTCAGGTGTGGAGTGGCGATGATGAAGAGAATTGGGGATTGAGATAGATCTGACAGCAGCAAGTATATTTGAGGAAGTGCAGCTTTAACATTAAACATAAAACCTCCTCTGCCTCTTACACATACTAATGGGACAAGAGAATGTGTTAAGGTAGGTAGGACATTTCATTTGCAATAATGTATCATGGAGTAAGGTACCCCTCCAACTGTGCCCCCTTCCCCTTGTAGTGTCTTGCTCTGTATGTACAGTGTTGTTCCTGGGACATAGGTCATCTAGCTAGTGACTGAACTTCTAATTGAATCTCTGAATGTTCAGAGGTTCAGTTCTGATCCGCCCTCTAAGTAGGAAGGCTTAGCTGACCTGCGTCCCCAAAATTGTCTTAAATATTGGGTTTGTAAGCTTGAGCAAACAGGCTCTCTTGTGAGAAGGAATGTATTTTATATTCCAGGCTTACCATGAGAACAATCTATTTACAAGATAGCTTAACTCTTCCAGTCCCAGCCAAAGTCAAGACGTGCAATGATTTCAGGGTTGAGAAGAAAACGCAAGTTATCTGAATTTAGGAACTTTTTTAAAATGTTCTGTTTGGGTTTAGATTAGAGTGGAGTTTTGGGTCTGTTCTTTTTTTTTTTAACCCGTACTGCTAGATCTCTTCTACAAAAGAGGAAATGAATGTCGTGGGATGCAGGATACAAGACAGACATTGTGGGTTAAATATTTTTATTATGAGATCAAACATAATGAATTAAATTGAAGTTTTTCCCTGATGTCTCAGCAGCACTGACGGAACTTAGGTCCTTTATATCCATTGCATCACTTTCCATATATAAGCAGAATTGCTAGAACTGGTTGAAAAATGATTCAGTGTTCACAAAAATGTCATACCTATTTTCCATCAGCTTCTGAAGTTTTCTGACCAGCTTTAATGGAAAGCAACTGGATAAGAAGTGAATTCTGCCCTCCCTCACCTCTTATGCTTTCAGTGGTTCCCATATGCAGCAAAGCTATTGGGGGGTTCTGCTCTGTCTGTGTGTGTGAGAGAGAGAGAGATGGGTTTGGGGAGTCAGTGAAGGAGATGAACCCCCAATGTGCTGTGCAGAAGGTAGTTCTACAGGGGGATTTCTGTGCCCAGACTCAGGTAGGGGAGTGACCAGGGAAAGAGAAATGAATTATTTCAATCTGAAGACTACAATACTGGCCATGGGGTAACTCTGTAGCTGCTTTTCAGCCTCAGAGGAAAAGCTTTCTCCACCCAGACCTTCACAATGAGCCTCAGGACCTCGCCTGGTTAATCAGGCCAATATTCAGGAGTTCTGTAGTTTGGTTACTCTTTTATATGCATATATATAGATAAGGACTGAAATGTCAGTGTACAAGTAAGGGTGCAGGTGGGTTCAGAGGCAGAAGATCTATCCTTGTTGCCAAAATGTTGTATCAAGCAGGCAAGGTACTAAAAATCTTCAACAGGACTTTATTTTTACAGTGGAAACCTCTTTTCCAAGATGCTTCTGCACACTCTGTAACTCTCACTCAGCCTCCTCAACTCCTCTCTCTTCCTTCCTGTTTCCTGTCCTTTCAGACTCCCAACAGCCAGTGCTCCCAGTTCTAAAAATTACAAGCACATCTAAACACTACAATATATAGATAAGGACTGAAATGTAGGTGTACAAGTAAATGATTTTCAGTCACTATAACAGGGGTACGCAATTGAAGTACTATATTTAGTCTGAGGGTCTTGATATCATTTGTAATGCTTGGGCTTCATTTGTTTTCTCGCAGAACTGAGGCACATGTGACCTCTTTCAAAGTGAGACACACTTATTTCTTACTAAGCATCACACAGCAATTCCAGGGACTACCATAGTTTGGTTTCTAAATAGAGAGTTTGGATTTTGCATATAATCTTAATCTTTGTCCCATGGAAGCCAATTACACATACATAAAACCTAATGGGCAGTTGGAAATTGATCTTATCCCGTAAGTGAGAGAATTCACATGTAGCAAAGTATCAGTACATTAAGCTGCCTTCACTTCACCTCAGGATGGTTAACTTACTGGTAAAATCAATTACTCTACAGTTATGCCAACGTTAGCACATCTTACTGCTCAAATAATACATTGATTTTCATGTTCTCCGGCAAAAAGGAAACATTTACTTGAGAAAGCTGAAGCAATAACTTGCCTTAAAATACACCTGAAGACTATACTTGTTTCTCAAATATAATCTTTATGTTTCTTTTCAAGTCCCACATGTTTTTCAAAAGATACTTGATTCAGGAAATGGTCTACATTTTCTCCTCTGATTGGCTCAACAACTGTAGGGTTATGCAGGAGACTTGGACTTAATTGTAATTAAAAAGGTAGATTGTGACTGTCTGTCCACCCTTTCTGATAATACAAAAACAAGGGGACATTTTATTAAATGGAATGGTGGCAAATTCAAAATACTAGGAAACACTTTTTCACACAATGCACAGTTGGCCCATGGAAGTCATTGGCACAGGATACCATGGAAGCCAAGAACTCAGCAGAATTCAAAAAGCAATTGGATATTTATAGGTGTAATAAATCTATCGTGAGTTCTAAAAGTATTTTTTTTAAAAAGGGTTTGGGAGAAATTGGAACCCTCATGCTTAATATTAATAAATATGGAGATATACCTACCTCATAGAGCTGGAAGTGACCATGAAAGTCCAGCCCCCTGCCTTCACTAGCAGGACCAAGTACTGATTTTGCCCCAGATCCCTAAGTGTCCCCTTCAAGGATTGAACTCACAACCCTGGGTTTAGCAGGCCAATGCTTAAACCACTGAGCTATCTCTCCCCCCTTGACAGCATAAGGCAGCATCTGACTATTGGGAGTTGGTTAGGAAATTTTTCCTGAAGGCAGACTTTTCCTGAAGCCTAATAAAAATGTCTTGTGCCTTCCTCTAGAGCAGCTGGCATTGGCCGTTGTTGGAGAGAGGATACTGGAGTAGCTGGGCTACTATTACTAGTCTGATCCTATGAGACAATTCCTTTATTCCTTCTTAAGTACTGAAGATGGGTCAAACTAATCTTAAAACCTTCCATCAAATGTAACTGGTGTCTGCTGTGAATGGTATTCTGCATTTAGATGTAATTCCCTAGAAGTACTGGAACCACTGGTACTGTGCAGTGTAGACAGGATGCAATTACTCTGTTGGAATATGGTAGAATATGCTGGAATATGCTGGTTTTGAAGGAACTAGCATGGCTAAACTAGAAATTCAGAATGACTGGTGCTTCGAAGTCTATTCCAGAAAATTCTACTTTCCATAATGATGGATTACTTTCTTATTTAATATAAATCTCTCACTAAATTGAGTTCATCTTGAGGGAGAGTGGAGTTTTGTTTAAATTGAATATGTACCAAAGTGCAATACATAACATTCCTATGAATTTTCAATGCACAGTATGTGCAGTACACAATTTGAAAGAATAAAATTTGAACAGAAATTATTATTAATATTTAATGCATACAATACACAACACCTTATAAACTTTAAATAGTCTTCACAATGTTGCTGTTGATATTAGTAAAAGGCAGATATGGTTAATCTGAGGCAGAAATAATACTTAAAATAGAGCCTTTTATGCAACAATCTCAGGTCATTTTACAAAAGTTGGTAAATGTTATCCCCAGGGAAACAAAGAAAAGTTAAGTGCTTGCCTAGGAGTCCAGGTTCAAAGATACAACCTAGATCTCCTGATGCCCAAGTTTCCTACCCTGTTCAATGAATAGGTTAAGTGATTGTCCAAGGTCACGTAGGAAGTCAGAGTTAGATTTGGGATTAGAACTGAGTTGTTTCTGGCTCCTAGAGTGTTCAGAGAGCTATAGTCCATCTCAGTTGTATGAAGTCATCGGATGTGGCCACAGCAGATGATTTGAATTTATACTCTTCTTCCTTCTATTTTTTTCCCAACTTTATACAAACTGTGTGTGTCTGTGTATTGTGTTACACAAATTCATTTTAGAGTCCTCTTGTTTTAATTCTATTTCCCCTCCCCGCATTTTTGACAGTTTTCAAGGCCAGGTTTTCTAACAAGGGCATGTGCAAATCAGGTACGTATGTGAACTCAAAAATGGCCAATTAGGTGCATAACTGACCTTTCCTGGGTGCAGTTATCTGATTTGTGGATCTACATGGTGTAATTGTAAATGAACATGCAAAAGTGTAGTTGATCTTTTCTTTGAAAATGGTGTCCTCGTTATCCATTAGCATTGCAAAAATAAATAAATTAATTAATTAAAGAAAGAAGAAGAAAAACAGCAGCTGCAGCCTACACACAACATGTATACGTTGTTTATAAAACAGGACAATGAATGTTGGATGAAAGTTCAGGCCAATACCTATTTTTTTCTGAACGGATTTACCTATTATTGGTCCTCAGTCAAACTAATTGTTAGAAGATAAAGAGTAGGTTGACCCAGAGGCAGATTTGAGTATGGGCTTCTTTATTGCGATACTTGTTCCCCTTGACTCAGTTGTATGATATGACATGCTGTGTGATATGCGTAATGCTGTGCACAATAGATAGAGTGGGTTTACTAACAGAATGGGTGTTTTTATTACTTAGTAAGGGTTTTTGAGGTGTTGTACCGGATGTAGGCATGCACATACTAACTTAGACAAAAAGAGTGTGCTGTAACTAATTCGGTGCTTACTCGACAATTGGGTCGAGGGGAACAAGTATCTCAATAAAGAAGCCAATACTCAACTCTGCCTCTGGGTCCTCCTGCTCGTTTTCTTCTAACACTAATGTGTATCGTGCAATACAGTTTGCAATCACTTATATAATATCCCCTTTGAAAACATTTGAAGATGTGTCTGCAACTCTCCACCATAACGTTTAATCTGTGCCATATGTTACACTGCTCTACAGCCAAAAGGCTTCTGAAATAAATGTAGTCAAACTTTACTAATTCTGGGTCACTGAGAACAAAAATGATGCTTAAAATTGTTGATTGGCTCTAGTTTTCAAGATATGCTATTGGGTCAGTATATACGACCCTTGACTTGGGAATGGCGGAGGATAAGTGAGTTTTATAAAGGGAAGGGATCTCAATTTAAACCAGAAATGACTAAAATACATCTTTGACTGGATCTATGAATAAATCTATGACGGGGTTTGGACAGTACTTGCTTTTTAGGCAAAACAATGAATGATGCAATCTGAAGCTGGTATTGCATAACCATATACAAAGTGAGCAGAGATGCCTCGTACTTGTGTGAACAGTGCAGATAACTTCTGCTATGTTTGTGGTGAAGTGACTTTCGCATCAAAAAAGTGCAGTATAACCACTATGGTTAAGAAAGCCTATCACCTTTATTTTGGCTGCAAAATTGGAGATCGGGACAAGAGGTGGGCCCCACACATGCTGCAACACTTGTGCAACAAATCTTCACCAGTGGTTGAACAGGAAAAGGAAATCTATGCCTTTTGCAGTGCCAATGATTTGGAGAGAGCCAACAGATCATACCAGCAATTGTTACTTCTGCATGGTGCCTCCAGTTGGGAAAGGTGTGTCAAAGAAGAAAAAGTGGACTGTGCATTATCCAAACATTCCATCAGCTATACGCCCAGTACCCCACGGAGAAGGACTGCCGGTTCCTGATGCACCAGAATCATTCTCACTTGAGTCAGACGAGGAAGAGGAAGAGGATGAAACTTCTGGTTCTGAACCATCAATGTCACAGGACCCACATTTTCTCCCATCCTCCTCCTCTGAACCACACCTCATAACACAAGGTGAACTGAATGACCTTGTCAGGGATTTGGAACTACCCAAGAGTAAGGCAGAGCTGTAGGGCTCCAGACTACAGCAGTGGAATCTCCTGGCAGGTGATGTTAGGGTTTCCATGTTCCGTGACCGTCAAAAGGATCTTGTCCCATTCTTCTTCATGGAAGGTGATCTTGTAGCCTGCAACAACATCAATGGTGTGATGGCAGCCCTCAACATCGTTCACGATTCAGATGAGTGGAGACTGTTCATTGATTCATTGAAGATGAGACTTAAAGGTGTTTTACTGCATAATGGCAATGTTTTGCCATCAATTCCAGTTGGCCATGTGAAGGAAACCTATGATCACATGAAACAACTTTTGAGGTGCATAAACTATGACCAACATGAGTGGCAGCTTTATGGCGATTTGAAGGTTGTTGCTCTCTTGCTTGGTCTGCAGACTGGATACACAAAGTACTGCTGTTTTCTCTGTGAATGGGATAGTCATGCAAGAGATTCCCACTACATCAAGAAAGATTGGCCACTCCAACAGTCATTGGAGCCTGGGAGGAAAAGTGTTCAGCATCCACCACTTGTTGAATCAAGGAAGATTTTGTTACCACCCTTACACATCAAGCTGGGTCTGATGAAGAACTTTGTCAAGGCCATTGACAAAACACAAGCAGCTTTCAAGTACCTCCCTGGAAAATTTCCAAGGTTAAGTGAAGCTAAGATAAAGGAAGGTGTCTTTATTGGTCCTCAGATTCGTGAACTTCTTTGAGATGATGCATTTGACCATGCACTGCGTGGCAAGGAAAAGACAGCATGGAAAGCCTTCCAGTTAGTGGCAATAAATTTTTTCGGAAACAACAAGGCAGACAACTACAGGTTGTTGGTGGAAAACCTCCTCAAGGCATACAAAAGCCTTGGTTGCAACATGTCACTAAAGATACATTTTTTGCACTCGCATCTAGATTTTTTTCCACTGAACTGTGGAGCAGTGAGCGACAAGCACGGCGAGCGATTTCACCAGGACATTGCAACAATGGAGAAACGCTATCAGGGCAAATGGAGCCCATCAATGCTTGCAGACTATTGCTGGACAGTGACAAGGGATGCTCCATTTAATGAATACAAGAGACAAGCCAAGAAGCGCTGAGTAGACACTGAATAGGACTAAACTATGTACATAATAGTTTTTTGCCTTTTGTTTCATAATAGATTTTATGTATATAACCCTTTTGCTGATTTTTAAAGTGTTCCATAAACAGGACAGGTGAAATATTATCATGTAAAGCAACCATAAACACATGAAAAGACCTAGGTTTACAATTTATGATTAAAACTCTACTATCTACACAGGTTTCAGAGTAGCAGCCGTGTTAGTCTGTATCCGCAAAAAGAAGAACAGGAGTACTTGTGGCACCTTAGAGACTAACACATTTATTAGAGCATAAGCTTTCGTGGACTACAGCCCACTTCTTCGGATGCATGAAAGCTTATGCTCTAATAAATTTGTTAGTCTCTAAGGTGCCACAAGTACTCCTGTTCTTCTTTTTACTATCTACACAATATACATAGACATAAAATGTAAAAACTTAAATATCTTAGGAACAGTAGCCAATCAGTTGTTTTAATTGTCATATTTGAATTCAGCACATCAAAATACATAATGAATAGCACATTTTATCTCTGAAGCAGACGACTTCTCAAAAATTGTAGACCAGTGTTATGAGTGGGGTAGTGCCATGTCCATTGCTGTGCCCCAATAAGCATAGGGTCTGACTGTCAAAAGTGCAGCTCTGAATGACGCCAATGATATCTTTGGCTGCTGAGCCCCATACGGTGCTGCTGGTGATGACCTTACAGAAGTGCAGACCAGTGGACACAGTCTGATTACAGTGGGATTATTGCAATAATACACAGGTGATAAAAAAAAATCCTTTCAATGCATTATTAAAAGTTCTTTGCAGCCATGCCTAGAAGGCTCATAAAACAAGCATGATAGCCGAATCTTTGTATGGTTTCCTTAGGAATCCTGGTACAATAGAAGTGAAATATTTTCCTTCAGTAAATTGTCCCTTCTATAAAACATAAGGGATTAAAGTACGAGTAATTACTATTCTCTCTCAAACTGAGTAAAGGACAAGAGGCACTTCAGAGCCTTAGCCATTGATTTTTGAGAAGCCAGGGTCACATGTTAAGTACTATTGATAAAAAGCATTGCTGCAGTGTCCATGGAGACTGAGTTGAGGTGAAAGTGAACTGTTGCCATAATGGTGACAGCTTTGGGTAGAGCTCTAAGGGACTGGGACTTGTCTAGCTATAAATTTGTTTTATGCATTACACCTTGAATGTGAGATCAAACCCATTGCTCCTATGGGGCCAATCATTCAAGGGTCTGCCATCACTATTAACTTCAAAGGGAGATAAAGATGCACAGGATTATACAAAGGGGCACAGTGCCATGCAGTTTTTAGGGCCCACAGGGTGCTCAGATTTATACGAGCTAAAATCCCTCATTTAAGCAAATGTTAACAGAATTACTGTTAACCTCCCAAAAGAATTCAGAAGCCTTTTTTTTTATGTTCTCCATTATGTCCATGTTTATAGCATCTCTTTTCTGAGCAGTTGCATTTTCCCATAAACATATTACATGAATGCAATTTTATAGCCACAGCTGCTAAATCCATGTTTTAAAAAACAATCATTCCTTGAATTGAAAAATGCAGCTTGTTCTACCATACTGCTACATTACATCATTTAGCATTGAAAACCCCACCTATTGATTTTGAAATGTCTAATTGATTTGGACCAATAAATCACTATGCAGTAGATGTGCAAAATTGATTTTTATATTGCAATAATTAATTTGATATGTGCCATAACTTTTATTTGTGCATGGACTAAGCAATTCGATGATGATAATTAATTGTATATGGTCAAACTATCCACTGCCCTGTAGATTACTCTTTCTTTTGTCCAAAAGCTGGTTGCATAGGTTCTATTAAAGACTGGGTATGTTACTTTTATAGGGCCCTCATCCTGTGAGGTCTTGAACATCCTAATTGTCCAGTGATGTCAATGGGAGTTAGGCACTCAGTACTCATGTTACCAGATTCTTACAAAGAGTTAATTCCCAGACAGTGGTCCTGGGGAAGAGATATTGATGAACAACAAAAGCTCCCTTATAAATGGTAGCTCAGATTTCACTTTTCAGATAAGAATCATGCCTTTGGGGATTTTATTGTATCTGTTGATAACATGGTGTAAAGTGAATTATCATAAAGAATCATAAAAGCAACTACCTCAGATTTCAAAAGTGACGAATGATTTGGGGGCACTTCAGTACTGGGAATGCCCAGTTTGAGTCACCTATTTTTCAGAGGATGTGGTGGTCAGTACTTATGAAAATCAGGCTCCTTTTAAGGTGCTCCAAAAATGAGACAATTAAAGTCATTTTTTGGAAAAGGCAGGCCAAGGTATTTACACAAATTTTGATTAAGTTTATTGCTGTTGACTTCATCGAACAATTCTGCTAAAATGCTCTAGTGTGTTAAAATCAGCAATAAGGTTAAAGCCAAGGGGACTGATCTTTTGATGGCGACTAATATAACTCAGAAATTACTCCACTGACGTCAATGGAAGTAGAAAGCTCTTGATGAGAACCTGTCTCTAAATCTTTGTACAGCTAGCATGGGTGGTTTTGTAACTTCGAGGTTCACTAGAAAGTGGAGATGAGCCACAGTATATGTTCACCTATGAAGATGACAGCTGTAATATCACAGAAGTGCATGAAGGAGCTGATACGTCCCTTTGGCCTGTTGAAATGAAATGTTCCTGAAACTGAGACAGTTTTCCAGCAAGGGACCATGCTATTTATTTCCCAAGCTTCAACCATCCACATAGTCAATTTTGCCAATTAGTAGGTAGTTTTAGTGATGTCATTGTTTTAATATTTTCAACCCTATTTGGTGCCTGGGTTTAAATTACATTTGTTTGTTCTAAAGTTGATTAATTTTAATTATTACTACTATGTTGTTATAAAAAACAGCCTTGACACCTATCCCTTCTCCCTCCCCACCCCCAACACACTTTTGTTTACTTGTGATTCCATTTCTCGTCATCTTTTGCAAAAATTTCAACATTAACATCTCCTTTTTTACAGAGCATCAAAGTTAGTTGGCTACCTCCACCATCAGGCACACAAAATGGATTTATTACCGGCTATAAAATCCGACACAGAAAGACTACCCGCAGGGGTGAGATAGAAACACTGGAGCCAAACAACCTCTGGTACTTATTCACAGGTTAGTGTTCATGGTGTAGCTTTGCAAGGTTTTGATGAATTAAATGCTTTGGGAATAAAATATATTTTCACTTCAAGGAAACATTGATTTCTTTTCTGGCAAGTGACATTTATTGGGCTGTACAGAAACAATCTTTATATATTTTTTTACTTTTTCTCCTTAATGCTTTTTTTCATACATTTTGTCCCCTGGATTTCATGACCTTAATGAAAGCAAATTCCCTCTGTTCATCTTAAGCGTAGCTTGGTTTCTCAGACCACTGAGTCAACCACACATCCTTTCTCTTAGTACAATGACATCTACCACACAGATTTTTTCTCCATCTGTCTTCTTGTATTTTAGGGGGGGGGGGGGGGGAATCTCTCTTCCCAGTGTGAAAGGTCCAACACTACACTATTTTAAAAATATAATTGCCATGCTAAGTGTAATCAGCCAAATCAGTACTTTAAAGGTAACATTAAATTAAACAAAGAATAATTTCATTTGAGTCCTTTCTGGAGGAGGATGTTGTCACAGAGCAGATGTACCTGTATTTCTCCTCAGTGGCCCAGCCAGGGCACCCACTTTGAGGCTTTCAGCTCTCCAGCCATTGCCTTTCTACGGTGGAGACCTGCATCTCATGCCCTTCTGACTGGGGTATTTTCAGGCTGCCCAGCTCCCTGCCTTACTGTGTTATTCCCAGCATAGACAGGCTGCCCAAGCACACCTGCTTGCTTCCTCTTCAGAGATAGTTAACAGATGTAATTGCTACAGTTATACATCACTACACTTTTGTTTTGTTTTTTTTTCTGTACAAAACAGAGAAAACATCCTAAAACAATAAAGAACCTACACGCATGCTAATAAGCTTACCAGGGTTCACCCCAACCCTAACATAGATTCTGGCAAAAGCAGTCCTTCAAATCCCCATCCCAGGGGATTCCTTGTGCTTACAAGTTCTTCACAGCTTCAGCTCAGAACAAGCACACCTTTTTATGGACCTCAGGAGGCCCAGTGCTTCCAGTCCTCCCCTAAGGATTGGGGCCCTCCATGGACCAGGATCCTGTCTATTTCGTGGATCAGAAAGAAGGCCCTGAGTCTGTTTAAAACCAGGCTATTTATCCAAAAATCCTGAAGGATCCAGATTGAACTAGTATATGCATAACTCTCCTGGGAGGTGCCTTCAAAGGGTTGATAATGGAGGAAATACATTAGCATCCCCCTCCCTGATCGAGAAGGTACATCAATTCCACAATAACGCATACACCATTTCATTTTTAATACCAATAGGCCCCCAAAAGTATTAATCCTAATGGTCCCTTCTAGTCTTAAAGTCTGAGTCTATGAGTAACATTTAACTTGTTTTCAGTAAAGTTTATCTTAATTCCATAAAGTTTGTCCAGGATATCGTCAGACTATGACAGGTATATTTTCATATTGCATCAGCAATATATGTTTATTGTGAAGGAAGTTAAGTTCCATAGGTGAAACCCAGGCTCTTCCCCTGAAATTCCCCACTCCATTTACTTTAAAATAAAATAGTATTGTTTGAGAGTTGAAAATATTTCTGTCTCATAAAAGTACATATCTAAGGGACAAAAAATTTATTTATTTTGAAAAAACACCAACTTTGTTTAGAGTCACAGAAAATCAAAAGCAGAAGATAATTTTTACATAATTAAGATCTAATGATGCAACCACGAGTAGTTCTTACTCATGTAAATAGTCTCAAAGATAATGGGACTACTTGAGTAAAGGTTGTAGGACTAGTGATAATTGGATTCAGAGCAGGGTAGTTTTGGGGAGATAAAAATTTCAGGTTTGTTGGGAAAGAATGAAACATTTCTATGATAGGTGATTTCAAAATACAAAGTGGTGGCTGCTCAGAGACTTGGAGTGTTAAAAGTGCTTCAGGAGGTGATGGGTTAGTGGGATATGGTCAAAGGTACATAATGAAGGGAGTTTATCACATGACTCCATAATTTGTTCCACTGATATCATCACAGTCTATGATATATCCCTTTGTAAAATATACACATGCATGCATACTGTACTGTATATACTAATATAAATATAATAGAGCTACCTTGATCTTGGAAAATTCAACATTGCTGAGGAAGAAAGACTGTCCTTGAAGTTTTGACTCTAACTGAAAAGTGAGACTCAAATGTAGGCATGTACCTGGGATAGAAGACTGGGCGCTGGTTGTCTCTGCGGGGGCGTTCAATGTGTGGAAGATTTTCTGCATTTTAAAATATTAAGTTAGGTATTTGTTTTGGGAAAGTAGTGGAAATACATATTTAAATTTGCAGGTTTAAAAACAAAACTTCCTTCAGACCTCATAATTATAGGCTCTAATATAATAAAATATTAAAAAATAAAATAATAAAATGGTTGCTAGAGAAGCTGAACTGTACAATTGTTTTAAATGGATGACTTAAATATTCAGTTGTAAATACTTGTTACAATCCTCTATTTGTTAGGCAGGTGTTTTTGCAGGATAATGTAGAAACCTGTAATAGTAAAGTAACTTAAACAAAGATTTTAAAAAGAAGAACAGGAGTACTTGTGGCACCTTAGAGATTAACAAATTTATTAGAGCATAAGCTTTCGTGGACTACAGCCCACTTCTTCGGATGCATATAGAATGGAACATATATTGAGGAGATATATATACACACATACAGAGAGCATAAACAGGTGGGAGTTGTCTTACCAACTCTGAGAGGCCAATTAATTAAGAGAGAAAAAAAAAAACTTTTGAAGTGATAATCAAGCTAGCCCAGTACAGACAGTTTGATAATAAGTGTGAGAGTACTTACAAGGGGAGATAGAGTCAATGTTTGTAATGGCTCAGCCATTCCCAGTCCTTATTCAAACCGGAGTTGATTGTGTCTAGTTTGCATATCAATTCCAGCTCAGCAGTCTCTCTTTGGAGTCTGTTTTTGAAGTTTTTCTGTTGTAATATAGCCACCCGCAGGTCTGTCACTGAATGACCAGACAGGTTAAAGTGTTCTCCCACTGGTTTTTGAGTATTTTGATTCCTGATGTCAGATTTGTGTCCATTAATTCTTTTGCGTAGAGACTGTCCGGTTTGGGAGAACACTTTAACCTGTCTGGTCATTCAGTGACAGACCTGCAGGTGGCTATATTCTCTAAGGTGCCACAAGTACTCCTGTTCTTCTTTTTGCGGATACAGACTAACACGGCTGTTACTCTGAAAGATTTTAAAGATTTTAAAAGGCTGCTGTCTGTTTTATTGTAAGTTCCAAAGTCTGATCAATTTAAATTGCTGTTTTTAATTTTGATCATTCTTCCCCAGAGAATGTTTGCAATTGAACATAACAGTTTTTCTTATACTTCATGGTCAGGATGGACTAAATAAAATGATAAAACACTTATAGGAGGTTTGGTGGACAGATTGTTTCACCATAGCAACAGAGGGTCCAGAATTAAGTCTATGAGCTGAACTGAATTGGTACTAAGTAGCAACAGTAATAGAAATTTGTAGTGACCAGTGGTTCTGTTGTAAATGAATATGTCTGTAGGAACATACTCACTATTGCTGTTCATATAAAGGAATATATTAGTTCAGGCCTGTTTACCTACACAACTAAATGTGGCAAGGAAGTTGGAATTTTACTGGAGACTATTAATTTTGCTCTCGTTCTGTTGCAAACTTTGGAATCTTGATAAAACTTTTTTTTTTTCTGTTTGGTTTATATTATGTTTTTCACAGGTCTTGATAAAGGAAGCCAGTACAGTTTCCAGGTAGCTGCGATGACAGTCAATGGAACAGGACCCTCCTCAGATTGGTATACAGCAGAAACTCCAGAGAATGATCTTGATGGTAATTACATTTCTTTTCAGACATTATCACCACATTCCTTCTAGGTTTTTATCTGATGGGTGTCATTCTAATTGTTACCTAGAGCTTTACCCAGAGGCTGTGCAGGTCTTGGGTTAAATTCCAATGATTGTAGTCGCAGGAGCTGTTGTCTGGGTGTTTTTGAGCAGAAGAACTCAGTGATTACCCATTATTAAGATTGCCTGCTGCTTTCTGAACAAGTGAAGGGGAAGGGACAAGACAGGACAACTTAATTTTATTCTCTCATTTACACTGGCACTCTAAGAACTCTCATTTTCAGTCTCACTTTTTTTTTCAGTTTTTGCTGCACTTGCAAAAATATACAATAACAATCTTGGATAATAACCAACCAAATAATGTGTACATAGATTTCACTACTACTATTTCTTAAGCTATGTCTCTGGTCTGATCACCAATAAAGAGTCAAAAGTCTTTGTTATAATTATCAGGTATTAGAATTTCATGCCTGTGTGTCATGACTATTTGAAAGAAAATTAGTATGAAGTGAATCAATAACATCATGAACGATAAACATAATCAATCAGAGAAGCACTTAAAATAATAGTGATGCCTCTAACTCAGCAAAATGAGCCTACAAATGTCTTGAGGATTATTGTCTTTGAGTATCTATTTTCAGATGGTTGGCAATGAAGCCACATAATAAGTGAAAGATGATAGGATACAGGAACTTGAAAAATAGTGAATGTAAAAATGACTACAGATGTTGATATAAAAGAAAAAAGTGACTGAAAGCAAAGGGACAGATACACTGACTGAGACATTTGAAGAACTAAAAGAATATCTGCCTACTTTCAAAAGTAAAGAAAGTGCAAGTAAAATGGAACAAAAAAGATGCAGATAGAAATTGAGGAAAAAAACTAAGGAGAATTGTCAAGAAGCAAATATATAAGGAAGAAGATCAATAGAAAATATGGGAAAACTGAACGGGGGTGGGGTGGGGAGAGGAAACTAATCAAGGCTCAAAAGCAAAATAAAGCCAAAACATCTAAGAGGAACAGAGGTAAAATGGATGAAAGAATAAACAGGCAATTGGTAAAAAGGCAACAGGAGATTATCATCTTCCTTTTTTTGTTTTTTGACTGAGAGTCTTTCCTCATGATCTCACAACCAGCCTGCCCTACTTTGAGCATTTTTCCTCACCACCAATTCCATTTTTATGGAGGAGCCAGGAATGACTCTATCTGGCTTACTTGGCACCTAAAATATTGTATTCAATGCAACTGGGTTCCAATAAACATTTTAAAGAGGTGATGACACTTTTGGAAGTGATGTGACCATACTGACTGGTCACGATATGCTATGGTATCTGGTGATGTATGCTATCATTCTACTAACTACTATTTTGGGTGGATAGCGCTTTCAGAAATGACACATTACTCAAGATGAGAGCAGCTGGCCACTCATTTGGAGGTAGATCTTAGTAAGTAAAACTAAATATATTCTAAACACGTCTCAATATTTAATATCATGTTGTTGTTGTTTTAACAAAAAAAGCAAATACATCCATTGGCTTTATTTATTTATGTTGCAAAATGAAACACAATGCATTTCTTGGAACACATTTGTTTTTATTTGCATTTAATCCACATCAAAATATTATGATATTTGTTTTCCTCCAACAATATATATGTATATGCATGCAAAGATGCTAGCAGCGTAATCATAGGGGACATGCAATGAAAATGAAAACACACTGATAATGAAATTAAACCAAAGACTTTTTTCATATATTGTGTCTACACATATTTGCATTTACACTACCAATGAAAAATCTGTAGTGAAGCTGCAGCAATCTGACACTTTGCATGCATTGTGTTGCATAATATATATACCGCTGAGATACTCTGATAAACTCCGGGGAGAAATCGACTTATTACTGTAGTTATGCAAAGTCCTGCAACTGTCAGCTAAATAGTAGAAATGCTGTTGCACAGATTGTTAACTGCAATTCCCTTTCTGCTCTTATGGTTTATGCAGTTTCTCTTGCCTTCACTGTATGTCTGCTTGGCATAAGCAACACAAAGATGAACAGTTTCTAGGAGAACTACACTAACTCCCTGTGGATATTCCTTTTAATTAGTGTGTTTTGTTAAAGTGATTAGAAAGCCAAACATCACTTCTTATTCAAGGTTCCCTGGAAAGCCTGTGTGCCCTTACTGACAGCTGGGAAGCTTTTAAATATTTATTTTTGAGCCTCAAATTTTGTGCTTTAAAAAATGGAAATTTAGTTTTCCCCATAGGGTCTGATTTAAATAGCTTGAGCAAGGATGCAAGAGACTCAAGTTTGCAAAGGTATCCTCCAGGAAAACGGGTTTAGGATTTTCAGTTTCTGCTTGCTGCCTTGAACAGATGGAAGCTATTATACATATTAGTGATATAGTTTAACTTCAGCCCTAAATTAGTGTTTAAGAACATGACAAGCTAAACCTGTATTACAGTGTAGTTTTTTTCTGAAAATGAATTGTGGGAATACAGGAAGAAAATGAAAATAATATCAGGTAGCCTTAGTTTAATCTGTAAAATATACAGCTATGAACTCCAGAGAATCCTCTACAATTGCTAAAGTGACCCAAATATAAATAACTTCCTTAGTGTTGTCAGTTAGCCTGAGGAATTAAGGACCTTTAAACATACAACATTCCCTGAATGAAAGACGTGTGTTTGGACCATTACATAAAAGAGTTGTTGATTAAGGATGAAATAAAGAAGACAGCACATTATGCAGTGAAACTATGGTATAAGGTTTCATTTCTTACAGAATCTAGCTTGACTACATGGTACCTTGTAGACACGCCCTAAGATTCTCAAAATGTGCATAGTGCAGAAGGTAAAGAATGCAGAATCAAAATAACATGAAGTGTTTCCTAACCTCAGACATAAGAAAAAGTAAGAGTTTCTTACTGGCTCTATGGGCCAGATTCAGCCTTCAGATACTTGTGTGCAATTCTTGTTGAGTTCAGCAGCTGGTGTACACATAGAATTTTTCCTTCTATGAATGAGGACAGGAGACATCAAATTACAGTCAGAGGAATTCCATGCACAATTGTAGAGTGCAAGGAGAGTGGAATCTTTATTCATGCTAGAAGCGTTGACAAATGTAGAATGTAGAATGGAGATCTTTCAAAGCAGGTTTGAGGATTTATGTATAGAAACAGAATTTCAAGATTCCTTCTTTCAGAAATGTCTCAGACACCATGTTTAATATCAGGTAGACAGAAAAAAGGTTAGAAACAAAGGCATAACTGGATATTGAGCATAAAAGTGCAAAAAATGCAGTAAAGAAGACAGTAAGAGGTATATCTATATATCTATATGCTAAGTCTAAGTAGATGTTTAATGCATTTAGCTGGAAGATGATGGGGAAGTGAGAGTTACCAGGGACTAAATGTAAAAGGTATGTAAAGAGTAGAGCTGTGTGAAGGATGTAAATTCTGCTTCACAAAGTATTTCAGATTTTGAAATTTGGCATTGTTTTGAATCAGAACAAACCCAACATTTAACATTTTTTCCAAGGGATGATTTAAAAAATCATTTCAAATCAAGCACCACGTATACTTTGGCTTCATTTTTGACTTTTTTTAAAAAAGAAAATATCAAAATGAAAAGTCACTTCACAATGAAAAAAATTGAAATGTTTCATTCTGGAAATGATGCTGAAATGTCCCATTACAACATTGCCCATCTATGCTAGGAGGAGGAGACCCTGAATGTGGTATTATTTAAGCCACAAAATTATTTTTAAAATACCTGGGAGTATCTGACTGATAAAATTGTACAATGCAGGTAATTCCATGATCAGTTCTTGGGGGCAGCTATCATCCCTTCCCCTTTTTCTGCTTATTTAAAGTGTGTTTTCTGTAGCTCCTTTACCCATCCATTTTTTATCTGATCCATATCCATTCCCAATGGAATACCTGCACTGGACATCTGCCACAACGTTACACAATGAATTGTGATATTGTAGCCTAACTCCCCTTTTTCTACCCCATTAAGTCCACAACTCACTGTGGGGAAGGCAATAAACCCATCTCAGCTAGGCCAATTCGGTGGTGAGGGAAAATTCCCTCTTTCCACCAGCTTCTGTACAAGCCCCATTACTGAAGTTGAAGGGGGCAGTTTACCTCCTACATCCAGCTGGAGAAAGGGCCCCACCTTAATGCACGGTGAAGACATTGGGCCTTTTTTCCAGTTTTTGTCTGGAATGAAATTTTTACAAAATTGACACCGTTTTACAAAGCATTTGATTTTAACAACTGCATTTTCCAATGGAAAATTGTTCCATCTTAATTTTTCTGATCAGCTTCAGAAGTACATAAAGTAGAAGCGATGAAGAGAACAGTGGTGAACTAGGAAGTATTCATTGATGAATGAATGTGGCTGTGGACGCAGTGGGGCAGATGCTCAGCTGGCACAAATCACCATAGCTCCATGGAAGTCAATGGAACTACGTCAATTTACACCACCTTGGGATCTGACCTAAAGTAATCTAGTTTGTGTTTAAGAAAGTTTACAGTGCATTATCATCCAATAAGCTTATACTCTCAGAATTGACATGGGTAGTATTGGGATGAGCAACTTGAGCAGATGAAGAACCTACCTGGATATCCAAGGCAGATTGTAATTGCGTAAGGGGAAATATTTTGGATCTTTTTAGATATGTGACCCAAAGAAATAATGGCTAGCAATGTGATGAAATTGTTTAATCACAAAAAGAAACTGTGGGTCTGGTCAGTACAAAGGCAATACATTTCAGAATTACTTGGATAGATGAGGAGTATGGATAGATTGCTTCATTTACTCAAGAGTAGAAAAATATCAGATAATAAGGTTAAGCAAAAGGACTATGTTCTGTATCATTTCTAATCATAATTAGACCAGTACCAGCCATGGAAACAGAAGTGGTAGAACCATTTGTATAGTGGGGGCGCTGAGAGCCATTGAACCAAACTGTAAACCCTGTCTATAATGGAAACCACTTCAAGCCAGGGGGTGCAGTAGCACCCCCAGCCCTCCTAGTTCCAACACCTGTGCATGGAAATTCCACAGTCTGGCATATAATTAAGATTTCTTGATGGAGTCTTAGCATTTACAGTGTTTTTTGCAGCATCTGAGTGATGTTACATTTCTGTTCCTTCTGGTTGTGAACAAAACCTTCAAATGGGAACCAATTCATTTAGTTTCCATGAGTCTGCCAGCAGGAAACAAGCTCTTCCAACAGTGGATTGTTCACTCTAAAAACTTAGCAATATTCAGAAAGATTAGATTAACCACATTTGCAGTTCTCCTAAGCCTTTATGCCAACACCTGGCATCATCTAAGTAACAATGTAAAAGGAGTAGGACAGGTGCTAGATTTAAGCTAGAATTATAGATCGAATTCTTCTGTCTCGAAAATGAATTCTGCCCCTGAAATGTCCTCTGTTCCCATGTTCATAAAACTTTTATGTGGGCAAATAGTACAAAATAGGTGAGTTCACCTTAGGTTCATTTTTATCTCTGTGTTTCACAAGAAGGGTAAATTCTTTATAGTTTGTTTTTAGCTATTGAGAGAACAGTGGCACTGATGTTTAAAATTGTATGATACATATGTTTGAATTCTTTCATACGAACAGTTCAGCATATCAGAATAAAATTGTTTGACCCCAACTGCTACCTAGGGACGTCTATGTAGGTGTTAAAATCTCTATGTATTATATAAGTGAGATGTAAAGATTATTGCTTGATGCCAATAGCTTTTTGAATGTTCTGATTTCATGAACTGCTTGAGATTTACTGTTTCTACCGTGTGCAAGGAATCCAGTATCGCCTCTTTCTACGACTTCCTATTACAAGGTGCTAAACTGCTACTATATGTCTGATTCATGTAAGAACCACTTTTGTAATTTTGAAAATCATCAGTATTCAAAGACAGTGATTCAAGTAACTTTAGATTCTGCATTGACGCAAAGTTTGGAGGTCAGAAGGAGATGAATGACAATTGTATATGATTTGCGGTGGCACTGCTGGTGTAATTTGGTTTTTGTTTTGTCATTAGCTATTCTTCAATGCATTTCCTTCATTCTTAAAGTGTATGACCGTGTATAGCAACTTTAAGAACACTGAGTGCAAAGAACTTTTAAAACTTGCATATCAGACTGGTAATGTACTAATAGTTCTTCAAATGTACTAAGAATTCAATAGTTCTTCAAATGTGTTAAATAGAATTCATTTCAAAGCACATAAAATACCAAAGACACCATTGTACCATATATGACAATAGGACTGAAAAGTTATTAATTCCATCTTTTTTATGGTCTTTTCCAAGGTTTATAGTGGGAATGCTTCACAATCTCAAAATATCTTTTGTTGGAGTTTTACACCTGCATTTGGTACCACTACCCACTTCCCCCATGCATTTGCCTATTATATTACAGGCCTCTTCACTGGGGAAAAATAGTAGCTTGTCTCTTTCTGCTCTCAAAAAGACAAGCTACTGTGCTGCTCTTCTAAAGAGACTTGTGATATAGTAGCTACCATACGCTCCAACAAAAGGCATTTATTCATCTATTCTTTAAAGTAAAAATGGGTTCACTGAAGACAAAGTGTGCTAGTTATGCGTCAAGTCATTAAGTACTACGTAGAAATGAATATGCCTTGAGAGAACCTGTATAAAAAATATCATTGTATTATTTCATTTTATTATCCGAGTGCTGTTGTATTATTCAGAACAGCCTCCAAGCCAAGGGAGGCATGTCCAAGAAAGTTCAAGCTTGCTTGCTCGTAATTAACATTACAGTTTTCATAGGCATGAGATAGGTCATTGCTGTTATAAATGCTATTATATCATTCACAAAGTCAACCAGTTCATTAAATACTGTAGTTAAACTACTGGCCCATGATAAGTCATCTAGTTGATTTCAGCATCTTATTTGACTTGCAAATAAACCAGGAAGACTTTAAAATTTGTTATGGGGAATTTTTTATCAATTCCAAACATTTCCATTTTCCACTTTCCTGCATAATTTCGGATCTGCCTTGTATTCGTATGCTAAAAATGGGACGAACAGAGGGATATTCTATTTTTTTAAAAAGAGGAAAAGAGATCTTATATGTTGAAGAAGCTGCTTAATGTGCTTGTTGCTGAAGAATGTAATTCAAAACAAGGCTGAATGTTCAAAAGGGAAATTGCATGTAGACTATGCATGTAGCTCTGAGATTCCTCGTTACTTTCTTATAATGTATTTCTTAATCTAAATTCTGCCTTTGTAAATGGTAAAACTCAATGAGCGGGATATTAATGGATCCTTTCTTTGTATCCCAGAATCTCAGGTTCCTGATCAGCCAAGCTCTCTTCATGTCAGGCCATTGACAACCAGTATCGTCATGAGTTGGACTCCACCACTGAATCCAAACATTGTTGTACGCGGATACATCATTGGCTATGGAGTGGGCAGCCCATATGCTGAGACAGTGCGAGTAGACAGCAAACAACGCTACTATTCCATCGAAAACTTGGGTAAGTAGCTCTTTGTTCTTTAGAGATTTTAAAAGAAAAGTTTTTTCTGGAGTTTACTAATTTTGGAGACTTTTCCTAGGCTATCACTAAGGCCTTGTGTACAAACCAAATTTGTAGCCACTTAACGGCTGAATTTGCCATAGTATGGCTTGTGCCAACACACACAATGGTTAATATTCAGCTACTAACAGCATTGGCAACTGAGGTTTCACTCCTGCAGTTGACCAAAACTGGCACTTGGTTATCTTCCTGTAACCAGGTGGTAACACTATAATTCTGCAGCATGGATGTCAATGAAGGTGTTATAACCAGGTTACCAAAATAAAGTTGTACTTACAGTCTAGATGGAACCTTAGTTTCATTACATTTATAACTTTGGAAACAATAATCAATAATAGATCTTACAGCATTACAATGTTTGATTCTAATCAGCACATACAGTCTCTTAATGTGCTTGAAATTATTGCTAATTCATCTTTTGCTTGGCCTTTACAAAACAATGAGATACCCCAATGATTGTGTTGGGAAAAGAGGAAATAAAAATCGTTTGTCACCAGCGAGTTTAGAACAAATAATTAATCTACTAAACTGAGATCATGAATTTATTTGTTCGTCACAGATTGGTTGAAATTATTCTCTGTCCTTGATCATATGCTGAAAACTATAATAGCCAGATCAGGAAAGATCAAGTTTTCTTAATCAAGTGGTCATGTCATGTAGTAGACCTTTAACTGATGAACCAATGGAAGGCTCATTGAGCTGAAGATAGACTCAAAAATATAATCAGCATTTTATATTTCTGGGCTGCAACTTTGGTGGCATATCAGCTTGGCTCCTACACTTCAGAGCAAATCTAAATACTAAATAAGCACTTCACCATGTGGACCCCTGTTTTGAAGACAGCAGGAGCTGGAAATGCTATTCCCTGAGCTGGCCCAAGTGTTTGAATTGAATGGCACTCACAATACTCATATTTTGTATCTGTCAGAAAGGTTTAAGGAGATATTCTTTTATCCCATTATACATTACACACTGTCTCTGATGGTTCATCTTGATGCTGGGCATGGTATGCAGGGAACTGGGTACTTTGGTGATGAAATACAGGTATTCAAGAATTGGGAAAATGGTTCAAAGTTTGAATGAAGTCATGAGAAATAATGAGTTTTCTTTGTTTTTCTTCTATAGCATTTTTCTTTCAAGGAAATTATTTTTCTTTATTATTATTATTATTGTTATTTAACATTTGTATGTGATGCTCTAGGCATGCTCAAGTGCTTTACAAATATAAGTCTCGTAATGCACCTGTATGTTAGGGTGGGGCACAAAAGTTAAATGACTTGCTAGAATTTATACAGATATTTGTTGTAACAGCAAGGAATGGAACACAGAACTTCTTGTCTTCCAGTCATCATCTCTGATCAGTAGATACACCTTTTTGGTAATAGCATCCAGTAGCACAAGAAACCAGATATGATTCAACTTGGTGGTCACCCTCTTCTCAAGAGAAGTTTCATGCAGATAAAATCTTTCTTCATACATAGGAAAACTTTTTTTGGGGGGGAGGGGTTTACAATAAAGGGCACTGTGAAGAAATTGCTTACTGAGACTTCACCAAGCAGCTTCTGTTTGGCTATTAGGGCATTTGTATTTTTAATTAAATTGGCTTGGCAAAGTCATTTGCAAAATTAGAAAAAAACCCAGCCGTAATGCAAAAAGGTAACATATATCAAAAATCTCTCCAGAATGTTTTAAATCCTTAAATGTTGGTAGTCCATGACTGATGATGATGACAATATTGTCGCAATTCTCATCTATGGTTAATTCTTAAGTAATTAACCACAAAATACGCTGTGCTAGCTATTACTGTAGTTTTCCCTTTCTCAGCACCATTATGATAAAAGAGCTATTTTTTTTCTGGACAACCCAGTAACTCATATGAACAACACTGAATCCATTTAATATATTCTATGTCCCTCTAATTTATAATATTCAGAATTTCTCGAAATTGTGCCAGTGAAGGTACTTGCAGGGAGCTACATGTAAGCTTTGCCACCAAAGTCCAAAGACTCAAAGTGTTATGTAGATAAAGGCTGACTTGAAAGTGTTTTGATGGACATTAAAGTTATTATGCAAAACGGAAAGAGGTCTGAATGGGCCATCAAAGAAGGTGAGTGGAACATAAGGAGAAAAGTGATTACTAATGACTGTATAGGTCTAACAATTAATGATTCAGGTGAAATTAAACACATTTTTCTAGATTCCAAAATGGATTTATATTCTTCCAAATTTAATCATCCTACTTTAAATTGTTTCATAACTTTAATGAGATTGAATTGAAGTGTCTCACCTCCACTGACCTGAAGGTATTAGAAACAGAAATTATATTAACAGAGTTACATAGGTCAATATGTTCTCTGGACTCTGGCAAGGCCCCAGGAGAAGATGGTTATACAACCAAATTCTTTAAAGGTTTTAATGAACACCTTTCACTAGAGATATTCTAACTAGCAACTGAAGAAATGCCTCATAGCAGGGCTTCATGCGGCTTCAATTATTCTAATTTATTTTAGTTCCAGAAATAACTCTACAACTTCTACCAAAATGTGAGGAAACTATTTAGAGCTGAGCAAATATTTAGTTATAAATAACATATTCACTGAATGTAGCCTCCTTTTTTTTTTTACTTTCTGAACATTCTCCAGCAGTTCAAGATTTCATCAGTATTCAAATGTATTGGACAAATGCTTTTTTGGATGTTCATACTCTGGTTGATCACAAATATTCAAAATGTAAGCAGTGTTAGCTAGTTGTGATTTTCCAGATATATCATATGCATTTGTTCCCTAATTGGTTGAGGGACACAGTTGTGTGAATTTTGGCATGTGTACTTTTTATACTTAATTGCTGTGAATACTCTCATGTACAACTTTGAAAATCATTTTTGGTGAACAACTGTGCTAATTAAATGATTCAACTCGAATGTTCACAAAAAATGAACCCTGAAGGGATGCAACCAAGAGCCCAATGCTTTTAAAAATTAGAACAAATGTCTGCCAAAATTTCTTACGTTATTCACCTAACTCTATTAGAGACCATTACAAGAAAATTACAACAAAATGATTAGACAGGATTCTTTTTCTAATGGAAATATTGTTTTCAAGAAGATATGGATCAAAATAAACTCACTGACAGAAAGGAAAAAAGATAGACATTATATGGACTCATCCCAACTGTTGTAAAATGTTCCACAACCCATACATATTAAGTGCGTATGTATTCTGTTATTATCAATACATAATATGATAATAAAAATCTGATTCCTAAATAAATGGTGAAACTTCAGACTTCCCTCTGTGCTCCAAAGAACAAATTTCTACTACCCCATTCAACAACCCTGGCGTTCACAGACCATCTCCTCTATACTCCACTGTCTTTCATCCCTCCTACTCCCAGCTCCACTCCTCCTAGGCCCCAAATGATGTCTCCAACTCGTCATTCCGCAAACACAGCACCTATTGCATTCCCACTCTGCTGGTACATCACCTCTCACCCACTCACTGCCCAGTTCTGACTCCTGCTCCCATCCTTCATCTCCTGACAGTTCCACAAACGCTCATGCTGTCCTCCAGACATTCTCAAGGGCGTGACTCCTATTGAATTAGTAATACTGACAAAGGGTGATCGCAAGCAGAACATTAGACATAATTTTGCAGTGTAATATGGTACTTGCAATTACAGGTTATTTTCAGCTCCATCTACATAGATGTACATCACTGGAGAGGGAAAGGGACCTTGATAATCATTTTCTGTGGCCATGTTTCTGCCTGATGCTGAGAAGTCGAGGGTACTTACCTTATTGTAAGGTGGGATCCTATTCAGCTCTGGACCTGGAATACCACGTTCAGTTCTGGGCACCTTGTTACCAAAGAGATACTGACAAATTGGAGAAAGACAACAAAAATGATCATGTAGCCCAGATGTGTTGAAGGATTTACAAGAGTGAAGGAGATAATTACGTATTTTAGTGAAGCAGTAAATAAGTGGGCAACATGATACCAGTAACAGTCTACAGGTATCTTAAATGTTGAAACCTTGTGGACAGGGTGATCAGATTGCAAGAGTGAAATATCAGGACTCATTGGGTGAGCAGGAGGGAGGGGTGTTTGTATGGGGGGAGACAGACAGACAGACACAGGTTGCACAGCCCGACCGGAGCCAGAGGCACACTGGTCCGCCTGGCCCTGTGCTACCAGCCCCCTTCCTGTTGGGGGTGGGCCCATGCTGCACCACACAGCTCCCCTGCCAAGCGCCCCCTGGACCCACTATGCCCAGAGCTCCCCTACAACCCTTCCACCACAAATGCACAGTGCTGTGCCACACACCCCGCCCAGCGCCCCCCTGCCCACAGCCCCACCACAGCTGCCCTGCACCCCACACAGAACCCCCCACTCACTAGTTTCCCAATACACAGTTTTCCCCTCCCTCCCTTCCTCCCTCCCAGTGCCCTTCCCCACAGCCCCACCACCACAACTACACAATGCCCCACACAGACCCGCACTGCCCAGTGCCCTGACACACATAGATCTCCCCCACTGCCCACCACCCCCCAATAGGCCCCCACTGTCTAGCACCCCAAAACACACAAACCTCCTCCACTGCCCAGCTTCCTCCACACCCTCACAGCCCAGCACCCTCCACTCCCTCACAGCCCAGCACCCCACACACACCTCCCAGAAACTCACTCCATCATACCCTGCCCCTTTCCCTGGCTGCACTCACCAGCCCTCTGGCTCCTAGGGTGAGAGTGGCGAGGGGAGTCTCCAGACTCTCCATGTGTTGCGTCCGCCACAAGCGCGAACTCCGTGGCTCCCATCGGGAAAAGTGCCAATGGGAGCTGCCAGAGCCACGGAGCGGGGCTTGCAGGCACCGGCAGCATGCAGAGCCCCCCAACCCTAAGAGCCAGAGGGACCTGCCAGGGGGTGAGGTGGGGAGTCCCGGCTGTGCTCACTTGGGGCGGCTCCCGTCCCGGGAAGCATCCAGTAGGCTGGTCCCTCTGGCTCCTATGGTCGCAGGTTGGGTGTGGGGGGGCTCTCTGCCCACTTCCGTCGCCTACAAGCCCCGCCCCTGCAGCACGCAGCACTCCTGCCAGCGGGCGTGCGGGCGCCGGGAGCTGCCCCAGGAAGCGGTGAGCGACAGCGCCACAGCTGCTGTCTGGACGGTCCCCGATATCGGGACAAAGGGTGTCCCGACCAATTTAAGGTCAGGACGCGGGACAAGTCCCCTAAAATCGGGACTGTCCCGATAATATCGGGACATCTGGTCACCCTACTTGTGGAGGAAAAGGAATTATTTTGCATAATGACAGGAAGTTACCGCATAACTGTGGGTAATAAAATATAATTCAGAAAGGGGAAAATAGGTGAATATCAGGAAAAAGCTTCCTGACTATGAGAACTATTAGAGATGTCTCCCAGTGGAAGTATTGGAAAGCCCTATCTCTTGGCACATTTCAAACTATCCTGTACTGTCTTGTGTGCAACAGAGAATGATCCTGCACTAGAGGATTCTGCATATGGATATGGTGACCTAGTAATCATTTTCTGTAAGTCCAGGACCTAGTAAAGCATCAAAATGGCTGTCTGTTCAGCACCCATATTTACACATTCAAATCGGACAGAGAATCTTCATGACCAAGTGTATATTTGTATGTATGTATATGAGCTTAATTTAAGGGCCGTTTCTCATAATTTGGCCCAAGGTCCCAAATTATGAATATCAGCACTTAAATGATACTTTTAAAGGGGTCATTTATTTATAACATATTTCATCTGTCACTCTCTTTTTATTTCTTTAGGCCAGATCCTATTATTTATTTTGACCCTTTTGTACCATTCTGGTGATGCAAATAAGCTGGAAGACCAGGGATCTTCCCAACAGAGGATTTCTCCTGTTAGGTGTGTAGGAGCCCCCAGCTAGTATAGGCCATTGCCAGCCACTGTGGATTAGAGCAGCCCAAAAGCTGCTCTAATCTATGATGGGACCACTGTAAATCCAGCCCCAGAATAGAGGAGCTTCAACCATCTCCTTTCAGGCCTCCCATTTCAGCTGAACCCAGTGGACAACAGGTACAAGTGAGAATCTAGGCCTTTGTTTAAGGGCTCAAACTTAATACTTATCTGACCTCCCTGTGATTGAAATGCACTGTAGTGTGTGTTTGGTTTGTTTATGCTCTGGGTGTTGTTTTGAAATATGCTAAATATTGAATTAAATATAATTTGGATTCCAGAGCAATAGGTTAGTTCATTAATGAGCAATCAGATTTGCCTGACATGATTTACCTTGCACAAATCCATGCTGACTCACGTCTGTGGTAAATGCTTTGAAACTTGGATACCTAAAGCTAGCAACCTAAATCCATGGTTGGAGATAATTTAATTAATAGAAATAACATTATAAACTCACTTTTGAGGGCCTCAGGGAAATGGCTTTTATGAGCTTCTTAAATGAAGAAAAATGCATTGCCTTCATGAACTGGGACAGCAGGGATATCTTAGGGGAGGATGGCAGACAGCTTGGAAATGGGAGTGAGAGAAGGATTCTGACTGGAGCAGGAAGACACGTGTGGCCTGATTTCAGAGGGGTTGAGCATCAGCAATTCCAATTAAAATCCATAGGAATTGTAGGTGCTCAGCCAGTCTGAAAATCAGGCCAACAGGATCCACTACAGAGGCAACGTAGAGGCATAAGTGAAACATTTGAGAGTTGATGCAAATGGGCATGAGTATCAATTAGTAGATGAGTCGGGTTGTAGCAGAAAAAGTAACCAACAAATTAATGTACTGTTGGGAGGTGCTTAGATACTGTGGTAATGAGGATAACATAAGAATCTGAGTAGAGCAGAGTGGAATAGATTAGGATAGAATAACAAGGTATAAGGTAAAGCAGGGCTACTGAAGAATAGAAGAAATGGTGTGTGGAATGCATTAATATTCTTGTACAAGTGAAGCTGTCAAAGATGCTACATAAATGTAGTTTATCACATGACTTTGCAGTTTTGCTACCACTTCTGTGCACACCATACATGTGTGCATAAATACAAGTATATGTGTGCATACATAAACCTCTTTCCAAGAACATACAGTATCTATGTGTTTGGCACTCTACCATACACAACAAGAAAGAGTTCTTGCCCCAAAGATCTTTCAGTCAAAAGATAGACACAGACAATGGGATGCACATGAAAATATAAACATGAGAATAACTTACTGTTGTTTTTTTACCTATAAACCTGTGGGCATGTTATAATTTGCTATTATTAAGCTAGGCACTGCATATTCACCTAGTACATGTATTGTCATGAGGCGCTTACATCTGTAAAATAGGAATAACGACACTTCCTTTTTCCATCCTTTGGCTTATGTTTCAAGATGTGGGTGTACCATGGATTTATATAGAGGCAATATGATCTTATTATCTACGCCCTTTTTAATTATTCCCAGCATTCAGTTTGTTTTTTTGACTGCCGCTGCACATTGAGTGGATGTTTTCAAAGAACTATCCACAATGACTCCAAGATCTCTTTCTTGAGTGGTAACAGCTAATTTAGACCCCATAATTTTATATGTATAGTTGGGATTATTTTCCAGCATGCATTAATTTGCATTTCTCAACATTGAATTTCATCTGCCATTTTGTTGCTCAGTCACCCAGTTTTGTGAGATCCTTGTGTAGCTCTTTGCATTCTGCCTGGGACTTAACTATCTTGAGTAGTTTTGTATCATCTGTAAATTTTGCCACTTCACTATTTACCCCTTTTTTCAAATCATTTATGAATATGTTGAATAGGACTGGACCCATTACATGTTACAACTTTGGCTCATATCTCCTAACTACAACATACCAACCTTCCCTCCCAGTTGTTTGGACCCAGCAGTACCACTTTCCCAGTTCCCCACTGCCTTACTTCTTGCCCCAGGAACCTCTCTCTGCTCTAAATCCAAACATGAAGTTAGACTTCAGAGTGACAGACAATGGCAATCATTATATAGATATGTACAGGGTGTACAAATATGTGGTAACATAATATTTGTAATGCATGGTTGAGCCAAGTTTGTTATTAGATTTGTCACGCACCTTTGAGTGCCTCACCTACACTCTGCTCACTAATTCTGACATGTTAAATTTTTAGGTAGCTCCATCACCTGCTATTTAAAAAAAATAAAAAGGAACCAGCCTGTCAGAATTTATTCCTGAGCATTTTTCACCTCTAGTGTGAAGTTTACACCAATTAGCCTGGTCCAAGAGGCAGAATGGGCAATATATTCAGTAGTGCACTAGCTAAAGGTCCAATATCTTGTAACCCTAAATCTAGTGACGGTCAGGTAGGGGAGTGGCAAACAGCAAGTACCTGAGCTGAACGTTATTAGAAATGTAAGCAAAATTGATGTAGACGCTGCAGGGATGGATTTTAAGTGGCAGGCCACAACTTTATTAAATTTAAACACAGGGGAGAGGATCACCCACCCTGACACCTAGCATGCATTTTAAGTGTTGGGATTACAGGGCTTCTACCATTTAACCCATAATTCAGGCTAGACTCTCCTCAGCTTACCCCTAGGACTCAGCTTGTTCTTCTGAGTTCTACCACCCACTCACTCCATGACAGGGCAGAGGGTACTAAAAGGCGGGGGACCTCAGCCCTCAAAAGCCACAAGACCATCCCTATCCCATGAGCATAAGGCCCATCAATAAAATCACAGGTTGTTTACTTCTGGCCACAAGTTGCAATGAACTAACATCCTTACCGAGTACTATCAATAATTAAATCCTCTTCCTATTTAACGTAATAGGATGTGTCTCCAGGATGCTGTGAGAAGGGCATAAAAATTCTCCAGGCCTCTGCCAGTCTGGTCCTTCTGGGAATCAAAAATTCCTTCCTGACTCCAAAACCAGTGATTGGGCAGATCCACAACATCTGCAGATCACAGCTTTGAACTAGCAGTTCAGGACAGAGAGGGTGGGGCTGCTGGAACAGAGCAAAAAGTTGCTCCATATGGCCCCGGCTAGGGTTTAAAAAGGGAGGGTGAAGAATCAATCAGCTTCCTTCTTCCCCAAGCTAGCCAAAAATAGCTAGAAACTTTTAAAGCGGGGGGATCCTGCATCTCCTCAGTAAGTGTTCTCCTTCTCTTTCTGTTCACGATGCAGATAGATGCCAATTTCAACAGGAGTTAGGTGCCTACATGCGTTTCAAAATCCCACTAGGTTTCTATCAGCAGCCTGAATACTTTTATAAATCTGGCCCTAAATCCACCAGCTGGAAGCAATAGAAAACTCATCAACCTCTTAAGAAGGATAAAGGAGTTTGAGGCGCAAGTGGTGTTCTCGTCCATCCTCCCTGTGCAGGGACAAGGCCTGGGTAGAGACCGTTGAATCGTGGAAGTCAATGAATGGCTACGTAGGTGGTGTTGGAGAGAAGGCTTTGGATTCTTTGACCATGGGATGGTATTCCAAGAAGGAGGAGTGCTAGGCAGAGACGGGCTCCACCTATGAAGAGAGGGAAGAACATCTTCGCAAGCAGGCTGGCTAACCTAGTGAGGAGGGCTTTAAACTAGGTTCACCAGGGGAAGGAGACCAAAGCCCTGAGGTAAGTGGAGAAATGGGATACCGAGAGGAACCACGAACAGGAGAGTGCAAGGGGAAGGACTCCTGTATTAGACTGAGAAAGCGGGACAATCAGCGAGTTATCTAACGTGCCTATACACAAATGCAAGAAGCCTGGGAAACAAGCAGGGAGAACTGGCAGTCCTGGCACAGTCAAGGAACTATGATGTCATTGGAATAACAGAGACTTGGTGGGATAACTCACATGACTGGAGTACAGTCACGGATGGATATAAACTGTTCAGGAAGGACAGGCAGGGCAGAAAAGGTGGGGGAGTTGCATTGTATGTAAGAGAGGAGTATGACTGCTCAGAGCTCCAGTGTGAAACTGCAGAAGAACCTGAGAGTCTCTGGATTAAGTTTAGAAGTGTGAGCAACAAGGGTGATGTTGTGATGGGAGTCTGCTGTAGACCACCAGACTAGGGGGATGAGGTGGACGAGGCTTTCTTCCAGCAACTAGCAGAAGTTACTAGATCGCAGGCCCTGGTTCTCATGGGAGACTTTAATCACCCTGATATCTGCTGGGAGAGCAATACAGCGGTGCACAGACAATCCAGGAAGTTTTTGGAAAGTGCAGGGGACAATTTCCTGGTGCAAGTGCTGGAGGAACCAACTAGGGGCAGAGCTCTTCTAGACTTGCTGCTCACAAACTGGGAAGAATTAGTAGGGGAAGCAAAAGTGGATGGAGGCAGTGACCATGAGATGGTCAAGTTCAGGATCCTGACACAAGGAAGAAAGGAGAGCAGCAGAATATGGACCCTGGACTTCAGAAAAGCAGACTTTGACTCACTCAGGGAACTGATGGGCAGGATCCACTGGGAGAATAACATGAGGGGGAAAGGAGTCCAGGAGAGCTGGCTGTATTTTAAAGAATCCTTATTGAGGTTGCAGGAAAAAAACATCCCGAAGTTTAGAAAGAACAGTAAATATGTCTGGCAACCAGCTTGGTTTAACAGTGAAATCCTTGCTGATCTTAAATGCAAAAAAGAAGCTTACAAGAAGTGGAAGATTGGACAAATGACCAGGGACGAGTATAAAAATATTGCTCAGGCATACAGGAGTGAAATCAGGAAGGCCAAATCACAGTTGGAGTTGCAGCTAGCAAGAGATGTTAAGAGTAACAAAAAGGGTTTGTTCAGGTATGTTAGCAACAAGAAGAAAGTCAAGGAAAGTGTGGGCCCCTTACTGAATGAGGGAGGCAACGTAGTAACAGAGGATGCGGAAAAAGCTAATGTACTCAATGATTTTTTTGCCTCTGTTGTCACGAACAAGGTCAGCTCCCAGACTGCTACACTGGGCAACACAGTATGGGGAGAAGGTGACCAGCCCTCTGTGGAGAAAGAAGTGGTTTGGGACTATTTAGAAAAACTGGACGAGCACAAGTCCATGGGGCCGGATGCGCTGCATCCGAGGGTGCTAAAGGAGTTGGCAGATGTGATGGCAGAGCCATTATCTTTGAAAACTCATGGCGATCGGGGGAGGTCCCAGATGACTGGAAAAAGGCCCATCTTTAAAAAAGGGAAGAAGGAGGATCCGGGGAACTACAGGCCAGTCAGCCTCACCTCAGTCCCTGGAAAAATCATGGAGCAGGTCCTCAAGGAATCAATTCTGAAGCACTTAGAGGAGAGGAAAGTGATCAGGAACAGTCAGCATGGATTCACCAAGGGCAAGTCATGCCTGACGAACCAAATTGCCTTCTATGAGGAGATAACTGGATCTGTAGATGAGGGGAAAGCAGTGGATGTGTTATTCCTGGACTTTAGCAAAGCTTTTGATATTGTCTCCCACGGTATTCTTGCCAGCAAGTTAAAGAAGTATGGATTGGATGAATGGACTATAAGGTGGATGGAACGCTGGCTAGATATGAGTCAACAGTTTGCTCTTGTTGCCAAGAAGGCTAACGGCATTCTGGGCTGTATAAGTAGGGGCATTGCCAGCAGATCGAGAGATGTGATCATTCCCCTCTATTCGACATTGGTGAGGCCTCATCTGGAGTACTGTGTCCAGTTTTGGGCCCACACTACAAAAAGGATGTGGAAAAATTGGAAAGAGTCCAGCGGAGGGCAACAAAAATGATTAGGGGTCTGGAGCACATGACTTATGAGGAGAGGCTGAGGGAACTGGGATTGTTTAGTCTGCAGAAGAGAAGAATGAGGGGGATTTTATAGCTGCTTTCAACTACCTGAAAGGGGGTTCCAAAGAGGATGGATCTAGACTGTACCTGATGACAGAACAAGGAGTAATGGTCTCAAGTTGCAGTTGGGGAGGTTTAGGTTGGATATTAGGAAAAACTTTTTCATGAGGAGGGTGGTGAAGCACTGGAATGGGTTACCTAAAGAGGTTGTGGAATCTCCTTCCTTGGAGGTTTTTAAGGTTAGGCTTGACAAGGCCATGGCTGGGATGATTTAGTTGGGATTTGGTCCTGCTTTGAGCAGAGGGTTGGACTAGATGACCTCCTGAGGTCCCTTCCAACCCTGATATTTTATGATTCTATGGGCTATCCATTAGATGGAGCCAAAGACCCACAATCTCCTGGAATAGGTTATTTTAGCAGGTCCAATAAGTACATTACTTTATTTCTCTCAATGACTGGCAATATCACACCAAAATAAGTGGTTCCTTCATAACATGCGATCTCCCAAACAAAACATCATACCTTAAATTCTTCTTTTTCTCTCATCTTAATCTGTATACCTGCACCTCATCTCAGGTTTTCATGGACTTTTAGGATCCCAGAAGCCTTCTTAATTACCTAATCAGCCTTCAACTGCTGCTGCTTCAGAAGTTGACCAAGTAGTACAGCTTGAATATTGAATAAATTACTTCAAAAGCATGAAGGCCAGCACTCATTTTGTCTTAATAACTGTTTGGGGCTCTCTTTCTTGTAGTGATTATTTTGAATATGACTGGATGGTACTAACACCTGAAAGTCAGAATAAATTAAACAGAGTAATTAATCTCATGAGAAAGTGGTCATACTTCCTGGGAGATACTCTTCTTGGGCATGTCAGAATATAAAAATCTGGAATGACTTCAGCTTTGTCAGTGAAGAATTTGTTATGTTTTCTTTTGCGGTGTTTGAAAGATATTTGTGTCAGTCTCATAAATTTCAGGTGCAATCATCCACTGCTCTCATGCAACCTCTTCTGTGTCAAAGGAATCAGTGGTTGACTGATTCCCAAGTGAATAATTCTAACAAGAAGGCCCATTTGCAATGTGTTCTCTTTTTTCCCCCTTATGATTATAAATAGCAAGGTTATTACCTGATTAATGGATGTTTTAACAAATGCTCAATACTGGAACTTTCACACATGCCCATTCTAATCTTTTACGCATAAGTTATAATGATTTCTGTTCTGATCCAACTCAAAAGGCATTAAACCTTGTAATGAGATGACTGGGTTCACATCCTTGGAGCTTTGTGTTAAAACTTACTCATGAAATCAAAAGTTGAAAAGAACAGGTAAGAAGCATACTAGAGTTTACTAAATGTGCAACTATCAACAAAAACTTTGAGTAAGTGAAAAATGAATAAGTCAGGCACTGGGACAACTGATTCGCTATGATAATCTGAATGAAACATTTTCTGATCTTTAAAGCTTAATTTCTTTGTTAATAACATGTGTGAGAGAGCAAATAAACAATATTAAACAATACTTTGGTGAGCATATGAAAATGCAAGCAATGTGTGCCAAAGGATAGGGTACTAGATTGGGAGCCAGATGATATGGGTTCTAGTCTCAGTTCTGCAACTGACCTGCTGTGTGACTTTTGGGCAAGATACTTCAACTCTCTCGGCCTCAGTTTCCCTGATAATGATGTTTCCTTTTCTTTGTAAAATACCCTGAGATCTATGTGTGAGGAGTACTATATAAAACTACCTGTTACTATTTAACTGTTGAAAAAACCCTTACTAGTCAAATATCAGATGAAGATAGTATTGAATTTCAGTAAATTAAAGAAAGGGGAATTTCATTGTTTAAAGTACACCTTTCCCTTTTTACCTGTTTATGAACAGAAGAAGAAAACATAATTTAGGAACCAAAAATCTCAAAGGCTGTTAAGTACCTAAATTACTTTTGAAAATGAGACTTAGGTGCTGCAACTCTGAGTGCAGCAATGGCTAAATACCTTTTAAAAATATGGACCTTTATGTCTAAACATCTTAATCTGACCTAAGAAAGAAATCAAATTGATCTCCTTGAATGTGATGGCAATGTAGGAGTTCATCTACAAGCACATGAAAGGGTTTCTTTGTGAAACAGGAGTACACATCTTGAAATATTCTTCTTCTTTTAATATAGACCTTTGATGCTTTTTCACCACCCCTGGAACTGAATCTCCTAAAACACAGCCATCGTACATAATCCAGATAAGGACTTCTTAAAATATTTGTTTTTTCTGATTTAACTCCTCATATAAGGACTTCTATTTTTGACTTCATTCTCCCCTATAAAATACCTTGTACATTGTTGGCACTATCTACAGGTAAATTCTGATTTTAAAATTTTCTCAAGGCTATTTGAACACTTCATAAAAGTGAGAGTTTCAGTTATGTGGAGCTCCTAAACTTCGCAGGGTCAAAACTAAGCTCCTGTTTTGCTTTTAGGAGGATAGATGGAAGAGGGACTCCATTGCTGTGGAGTACAGCAGCTATATGGAAGTTTTTGGTTCACTTAAGTCCTATAGAACTTAACGGCACTGTGGGACTGAAGCTGCCCATATATAGAAATAATGAACTCCACAGTGTAAGCCTAGGGGATGTAACCAACCTTTTGTTAACCAATAGTTTGGAAAATAAGGGTTAAACTATAAATAATAAGCATCAGTACTACAAATAAAGCTCACACAGAGAAACTTATTAACCGCACTTACACACTGTAGTTCTATGCTCTTCATATACCACTTCTGAAGGAATTCTGCACCAAAAAAAATAAAAAATTTGGCACACAATATTTTAAAATTCTGCAGAATTCTGATCATATTTTATTTGTCAAAATAACCCAATATAATCATGCCAGTTTCAATTAATTTGGTAATTTATTTCAAAATACCTGTCAAGAATATGTCTATAACAATACAGACAATGAAAAAGATTCAGGAAATGTTCTCAACCCCCCCACCCCCTGACAAATAGATTCCTTACTAGGCATATTAATACAAAACTTGAGTAATAATTAATTTAAACTACAATACAGAAACACATTTTCTGCACTCCTCAGAAGCAGTGCAAAGGCTTGCAGGAGTCAAGGGTAAAGGAGGAGCTGAGGGAAAGGGAAGTAATTGCTGGGAAGGAGACTGAGAGTGAAGCTGGAGGCTTTTTGAGTGTGGATGGGAGAAATATGGAACTTTTTGGGGGGAGAGATAGTTAGGGAGTTGGGGAGCCTCCCCCATGCAGACCCTGGATGACCCCTAGCCTCTCTCATTCAGTCAGGCACCTCTGCCCCACTCCTATGTGTCCATGTACCCTTCCTTACCCTGCCTCCATGTGTCCCTGAACTCCTGTCCCCATGCACCCCCATCGCCATCTGGCCCTGCACCCCACTCCTATTCAGCCTCTGAACCAGTCTGTCCCCCTGCACTGAATCCCAGTCTGTGATCCCCCAGCAGTCTCATGTGCCCCACTCTGTCTGTTCCATACCCACCCCCAATATGTGCCTCTTCTTCTGGCCCTGCAGACAGGACGCTTTGAGGAATGCAGCCTCTGCTCTCTCCCTATCAGCTGTTCCAGTTGGTGAGCAGCTGTCCTCTGTTCTGGCACCACAGCAGCCCCTGGTGGGTCAAACGTAGAACTCTAGTGCCTCTCTGGCAGAATGTATTTTTCGCAGAGGAAATAAAGTCTGCTGGGGGACATGAATTCTGCGCATGTGCAGTGGTGCAGAATTTCCCCAGAGGTAATATACCCTGTTAAGACTACCAACTAGTGGTTATATATAACCAGAGCTTCACTCCTTAAATGAATATTAAATGGAATTAGTTCTCTTACAGTGCTTGCAACCCAAATGTTGCAGCCTTGCAATAATTGTGAGGAGCAGGAAGGTGAAATTGACTAGAAAAACCAAAATGAAACTTACTAGATAGTTTTTGTTTCCTACACTGAATGAAGTAGAGAGAGCAGCAAGAGTATAAAAATGGTGAAAAGTTCATTAGAATTATTTCAGATTTCTTCACATTAATCATCTCTCATATGTGATGAGAACAGTACAAGAACATTTTGGGATGTGTTAAATTTGATTTAGTGTCTTTTCAATGTGTTGCAACACTACATTATATTTTACATTGTATTCATTTTGGCTGAAATCTGCTTCTCACCAGTAGAACTTGAGTAGTCAGGTTCCGGGCAGGATAAATGCAGATAAGTTGGTGAGGTAAAATCCACTTTTTAACCAGCCTCAGGCTCATGGTAGCAAGAGCAGTTGTACCCATGCCAACCTGCTCACAGAGTGTGTTGAAGCCACTGGTTCAAAGTAAACCTGGAGCCCATAGCATTCTCCCCATCACATGCCTCAGTGCTGGCCTATGTGGAGCTAGTTCAGAGACCCTTTCTGAGGTACATGGGATGCCTAACTATCTCTGCAGCATCATGCCTCCTACAGCTACCATGCACCCTTATGGTAGTGCACTATAGTTCTGAGTCTATCAAACATTAAACATTGGAGATTGCTTCATTGCTCACAGAATGAGAGCAAAGAGAATATCGACAAATACAAACAAGGAGAAACGCAGATGAAGCACTTGAGATCTGAAGTTATATTTTAATGAACGTAGCATAAGGAACATCAAGGACTTTATTGAATTCACCTTCCTTTTAACTATAGATTAGATTAAATTTGACCCTCATACATAAATGAAGCAAATAATTATTTTGGTTTGCTGCAAAGAGAGAGAGAGAGAGAGAGCTCTTCATTTTGTTTAATCTCTGCAGATGACAGTTGTGGATTCCAACAAAGACATGAAAGGAAACAAAAGTGCTTTTTTTATTATAGGTTTAGGATTTTCTCTTCCCTTTACATGTTTTTAAAACAAAATGGAACAGTAGAAATCAAACAAAAACATGTTATATTTTATGCAGCTCCCATGCCTCCCTCAAAGATCAAATTAGAGCACAGCACCAACAAGAAAAAGCATTTCAAAACTCCAGGGACTGTTCATTCTATTTCCTTCCTTTGAGAAATGACTGCAAAATGATTCATCGTGCCAAACGTTACACAGACTGATTTTCCTTCCTTCTCCCTGTATTGTGGCTACAGATTCTGGTTTCAGTGCAGAGACCTAGTAGCATCTAAACTAGGGCTTAAGTGGGCTTAACTACATCTCTCAGGGGTGTGACATTTTCATCCTAGGTCATCCTGTTTTAGGCCTCGCTCTGGGGCAGAGGGTCAACACAAGATCTATGTGCTGCTTTAGTCCCCGTCTTGAGTGGTGTAGAGGCTTTGTCCTGGTCCTCAGGCAGGGTGAATTTCAGCCAACCTGTGTAACGAGGCTTGGGGCTGGATATTCCACAGAAGAGGAATCTTCCCACACCAGATCCTGGCATAACAGCAGAGCCTCTCTACTACCACAGTCTCAGGGCAGGAGTGGGCTTTGGAAATCTGGCACTCTTGCTCCATGGCGTGGGCAAGAGACAATGAATCCTCAAACAGTTGCAGATCCATTCCTTCTGCCTTGCTCCCTGCCTGCCCAAATATCAGTTCACAGAAAGCACCTCTCAAGCTGCTACCACTCTTGTTGTTGTGATTATGATTACAATAGTGTCTTTACAGAAATAGTGGCTCAATAGAAATTAGGGCCCCATTGTGCTGGGCACTGTTCACACACACAGTAATGGATATGCCCCACTTTGAAGAATTTGCAATATAAATGGACAAGAAAGACAAAGGTGGGAGAAAGCAAGCATTATTACTTTTTTTTCTGAATGGATGGGCAGACTCTAGACCAAAGATGGACACTGCAGCACACACAGGCTTTCCCTCAAACCCATATTTTTCACATGAACTCCCAGAGTTTGCCCCTCTCCCCCATGCACCGCAATACTGCAGAAGTTGCTGTGTCTGCCTCCTCATTCATGGAGTGCAAGGTTTGAGTCCTAGTGAGAGTGAAAGAAGAGAGAGACAATGAAAGTTGAGCAGGACAACAAGAGAGCAGGGCAATGCTCCAATGTAGCCTAGTGGCTGGTGTTCTGGATAGAAACTCAGAAGACCTGCGTTCTATTCCTGCCTTTGCTATTAGGCTGCTAGATGACCTTGAGAAAGTCACTCATCTCTCTTTGCCTTCATTTCCCCATCTGTAAAATGGAAAGAATGACATTTACCTCCTTTGTAAAGCACTTTGATATCTATTGCTGAAAAGATTTATATAAGAGCTAGATTTTAGTAGTAGTATTCCTTGCTACAGCACGGAATGCCCAAGAATAAACTCCTTAGGCCCAGTTTACTGCATAAATGATACAAATATCACAAAGGAATAATTTGTTACATATATTTACTCATCCATATTGGCAAAATGACAGTTATTACCAAATGGTAATAATCCAGTGACAGTGAATTTTCTCAAAGATTTGTTATCTCTGCAAAGGCACAGATTCAGTGGTGTGCCCTGCCTTAGACAGGCTTACATCCGCCTCACCTTGCCTCAGCAGACCGATGCAGAGCAGAATAACACCGTGAAACAGATCCTAAGTACATACATTTATATTTCCCTGAATGGAAGTACCATTTCTGTGAAGCCAAACAGCCTTTTCCTGTTCCAAAAGTCTCAATATTACTTTCTGTGCAGGTACCCAAAGAAATCCTGCACAAAACCGAGTTTACACTACTCACACAGTGAATGCATTTTATTAGGAAGCCAGAATGCCTTGTAGATGATGGTTATTCATTTTTAATTCATTTGTCCATATGTCTTTTGCTTTAGTTTCTGCTACACTATTTAACTTTTACTGATTTCAGCTGTGTTTGTAACATAAATTCCAAACACATATGCCATTTATTTTTTTTTAACTTGGTTTAGCTTTATAACTTATACAGTACGCACTGAGCTTGTAATGCACTGTGGGAGTTGTAAAGGTTCATGTCTCCACAGGGGAGGAGACCTATTTCTAAGCATGTTCAAGTCATTCTTTGAAAGCCTGTACGCTTTGTTATGATCCACATAGGACATGACTCAAGAGAAATGAGTGAGCAGGTATAATGCATGATGAGATGACATCTTAAAAGCTACTGTATAGATGGAATTTACTCTTGATGGGATCTCCTGAACCACATTAAAATAATGCAGATGATTGTTTAACAGAGAAGAGAGAATTTATAATGAGAATCAAACTCCCTAATTTTTTAGAAACAAAATATTTCTAGAGGCAGTACATGTATCTATATATACACACAATTGTCTCCAATACATTGTGGCACAATTAACAGTCAATCACAATGAAACATTTAAATATCATGAAACTCACCATTTGAAAGTAGTGTTACTACCTCAGTGCCTTAGAATTGTTTGTTGCCTGAAGAGACACATTAACCCTATGGATATGCATACATCTAATTCTTGTAATGATTCATTGACTGCCTTTGGAAGTCAGGGAAGCAGAGTGCTGAAGGAGTCATTCAAATGAAACGTTACTGTACAGGTCATAGAAGAGGCCAAATCCTGTGGTACTAACTCCAGTCGAATTTCCAGGAATGTTAGTAGGAGGCTTGCCTGAGTAAAGACTGCAGAATTTGCTCCTATAACACTCCCCATTACATTTTTAGTGGGTTAGGTTAATAACTGACATTGGATGAAAAATGGAGGGCAAGATTGTGCCTTTCTGCAACACAGGTGAGCCAGGACCTCTCTCCACCCCCCTGCATCCCTGGGCAGCAGCAGCATGGTAACACTGCAATCCTTGGGCACCATTATAAATTAAATTTAAACACTATTTTTTAAATATAACCAAGAATTTACATATTATGTTGTTATTATTTGTATTACCACAATGTCTGGATGATCCAACTGAGACCAGTGCCTACCACAACTGGGCCCTGTACAAACATATAGTGAGAGTCATAAAGAGCTGAGCAGCAAAGAGGCTAAATAGATAGGAGACAAAAGGTAGCAGAATGATTAATACCATTTTACAAACAGGGAACTAAGGCATGGAAAGATGAAGTCTCTCAGGAAGTCTGTGATAGAGCCAGGATAGCAGCCCAGGTGTCCTGAATCCCAGTCCAATGTTTTAATCATAAGAGCAGTCTTTATTTTCTACAGCAGGTTTGAAAGTTCAGCCCATCATATTTTGATAGGCCAAAACATTCAAATTTAGGTGCCTAATTCAGGAGCCTGAGTTTATATTTAGGAACCTAAACAAAAGCCACCTGATTTATTTAGGAGGTTCACATGCTCATATCTTCAGTATCTCAAAAATCAGGCCATTTACTTAGTGTCTAAGTACTTAGCTGGTTGAATTTGGGCACCAAGTTTAAACCTTTTGGGCTAGGAAAATATTATTGGCTGAATTTTCACATCTGCAGCCGAACTTCAACCTTCACTATTTATAGATGCTCCCATTGCTTACAGGTGTGTGCACAAACCCTTGGTTTTTCATTTATACAAATAGGAGAGCTAGATCCATATTTTATAGACATACAGAAGAAATGTTTGAAGTGCGCCCTATAAGGCTAGTTTAAATTGCATTGTACTAACGTGTTTTTTAAATACAGTAATTTACTCCCTGATATAATGCAACGTACAATTTAACAGAAAGATGAAAAACAAATGCAAGTTCTAGTATATTACAGAATGGCCAATATATTGGTAGTTCTTTTAATTTACTGAAAAAGTGTTCAAAAGGCATGTATTTCCATTACATTCTTAATAACAATTATCACTTACGTGTTCCTTGCCAACCACGCAAACATTCCAAATCACCTGGCCTACTTTATCCACTGATATTAAAGTGTTGATCTTATCCATCACTGAAATGCAACCCTTTCTGAAAGGTGGCTTTTATACAATGCATAGCAGAAGTTAAAGGCAGCAAGTAAAAATTCTTTTATCTACCTGTAACTACAGGGAAAGTTTTGGTAAGAAGAAATTAACTTCTTTGAACATTGCCATGACATGTTGTTAATGCTATGCTAATACAAGTATCAGAGGGGTAGCCGTGTTAGTCTGAATCTGTAAAAAGCAACAGAGGGTCCTGTGGCACCTTTGAGACTAACAGAAGTACTGGGAGCATAAGCTTTCGTGGGTAAGAACCTCACTTCTTCAGATGCAAGTAATGGAAATCTCCAGAGGCAGGTATATATCAGTGTGGAGATAACGAGGTTAGTTCAATGGCAATATACAAAAACCTGTAGGAGAACACTTTAACCTCCCTGGCCACACAATAGCAGATGTAAAGGTAGCCATCTTACAGCAAAAAAACTTCAGGACCAGACTCCAAAGAGAAACTGCTGAGCTCCAGTTCATTTGCAAATTTGACACCATCAGCTCAGGATTAAACAAAGACTGTGAATGGCTATCCAACTACAGAAAGAGTTTCTCCTCCCTTGGTGTTCACACCTCAACTGCTAGCAGAGCACCTCACCCTCCCTGATTGAACTAACCTCGTTATCTCCACACTGATATATACCTGCCTCTGGAGATTTCCATTACTTGCATCTGAAGAAGTGAGGTTCTTACCCACGAAAGCTTATGCTCCCAGTACTTCTGTTAGTCTCAAAGGTGCCACAGGACCCTCTGTTGCTTTATGCTAATACAGTATTTTATAAAGAGAACAGCTAATATGATTAAAGACTGCTAATAGGATTAAAAGATTGTTTCTAAATAGGATATAATTTTCTTATACTGGGTTCAGGTCTACTTTTCAGTCTTGTTCACAGGGGAAAGGATAAGATTGTCCAAGATGGAGAGCTTATCAATCTTGCTGTTTCTTTGTAATCTCACTGCACCTAATGGCAGTGAAAATATGCTGAATCTGGGCTTCATTGTGACATTAAGGCACATAGAATCATAGATATGTAGGGCTCGAAGGGATCTTGAGAGATCGTCTACTACCGCCCCCTGTACTGAGACAGGATCAAGTATGCCTGGACAATCCCTGACAGATGTGTGTCCAACCTGTTCTTAAAAACCTCCAATGACAGGGATTTCATAACCTCCCTTGGAAGCCTATTCCAGTGCTTAACTTTCCTTATTGTTACAAAGTTTTGCCTAGTATCTTACCTAATTCTCCATAGCTGCAGAATAAGCTGATTACTTCTTGTCTTACGTTCAGTAGACATGGAGAAGAATTGATCACAGTATGCTTTACATCCCTTAACATATTTGAAGTCTATTATTTGGTCCTCCCTCTTTTCTCAAGACTAAAATACCCAGATTTTTTAACCTTTTCTCACAGATTAGGTTGTCTAAACGTTTTATCATTTTTTGTGGCTTTCCTCTTGTCTCTCTCCAATTTGTCTGCATTTTTTCTAAGGTGTGATGCACCCCAACTGAGGCCTCACCAGTGCAGAATAGAGTTGGGACAGTTACCTCCCGTATCCTACATACGACACTCTTGATAATACATGCAAGAATTATATTACCCTTTTTCACAGCTGTATCACACTGTTGACTCATTTTCAATTTGTGATCCACTATAATCTCAAGATCCTTTTCAGCTGTCCCACTGTCTCACCGGTTATTCCCCATTTTCTATTTGTGCATTTGATATTTCCCTCCTAAGTGTAGTACTTTCAGTTGTCTTTCTTGAATTTCATTTAATTGATATCAGACCAATTCTCCAATTTGTCAAGTTCAACATGTTTGTGTTGGTGGTGGTGCACACCCACGCTGCCTCAGAGGGAACTCCAAGAAGGCAGAATCCCTCCCTGGGCTTTCCAGCCTTCAGTAGAATTACATCTACTACAATATTCCTACAGGTAGTGCAGTGAATTCCCTTGGCATGCTTGACCAGCTCTGCATGGCCTTCACCATGTCAATCTCAAAGAGCAGATGTATTGTGCATAGGGTAACTTACTATATCTTAGCAGTATTCTCCGGGGCCAGATCTGAGTGCTTCCCATTATGAAGAAATTCCTCCTTATTTTACAGAGAGCATTCTTCAGATACACACACAGTTGTCTCACAGGGCAAAATCTTGAAGTAGGCAGTGACTCAGACGTCTTTGCTCAAATTACAATGGTGTAGCTTACTGAGTTGCTGCAGGTGCTGGGAAACCTTTGTTCCAAACCTGGGCTCTGAACATCTCTTAATGCCTCAGACGTCCATGGCTTTTGTCAATCTGGTTTTCAACCTGCATTTGGCACTTGTTGTATTGCTTAATGATCTCTTTCTGGCAATATGTAATGCTGATGTCAGTAGATTTGTCAACATATGTTGATACTATTGGTCGTTGCATGTTATTGATTCACAGACCCAAATAGGAGCAGATTGGACTGCTTTTTGGTGACTTTTTCATTTCTCTCTGAAATAATTTTAGGTGATTGGTTTTCTGCCCTAAGGGCTCATTCATGTAGGATTCCACCTTATCACTTCCCCCTCCCCCCCCCCCCGTTCAATATATATATGGGGTTGTTAGTAGGGCTGAGGCCTGGGTTGAAGTGTTTTTAGTGTGCTGACAACACTCAGCTCACTCTCAATTTCATCGGACCCAAATGGTGCAGATAACGTTCAATCCAGAGAAGACAAAAGTGATGTTGGCAGGCTGAGATAGGTAACTGGAAGATATGGAAAACAGAATGGGCCAGATTCTCAGGTTATGTCCCCTTTGTGCCACTTGAATGAGTCAAAAGAGCCGTAATTCTGCTGTGACTGTCCAGTAGAGCTTTCCTCGGCTGGAGGGGAACTCCCTCCTGTGCAGCTGGGACTTGCACCTCCACCCCAACTCTCGGTTTAGAAGAGGTGGAAGATGGGAGAGGAGTTGTAAGTTGTTGTAGTGAAGCAGAACTCAGTATAGCAATCCTTCACGAGTGAGGGGGTCTAAGGACATTATGTCATGGGGCACAGCTTCAAATTTCCCTCAAGCAGCTCCTAAGTATCATCCGGGCAGCCCCCCTCAACTCATTACTTTTGCAGTTCAGATGCCTTGTTAGAATCCTATTTCTTGTTAGACAGTCATACGGCAGCCACGACCAAGATGGCTTTGTTATAGCTGCATCTGGTCTGGAGATTACCTGCCCTTTCTGCAGACCTCACTACAATCCTCCAGGCCTTTGTCTTCCCAAGAGTAGAACATTGTAACAAGTGCTACACAGGACTACATCTTAAACCAACTTGGTACAAGAAGCTAGAGAAGGAGGTGACAGCCTACTTGTTAAGCAGGCTATCTTGTCAAGAGCACATTACACCAATACTCCTCAGGCAGAGTTCAAGGTTGTGGGTTTGATGTGTAAAGTTCATAATGACTTGTGAATTGCCTATCTGATAGACCCCCATTCTCCCGGTGCCTTACTGCCACAGTTGGGATTGGTGCAGTTACTGGAGTTAGAACTCCCCTGGTACAGGAGAGAAGGAGTTGTTGGCAGGCCATTCATTGTGGGGCTCTTCACTTGTATTTCACCTATATTATTATTTATTCGTTGTATTACATTAATATCTTCTAGTCCATAAAGAGCTTATGACCCTATTTCTGACAAGACACAACAAAAGAGAGACATATAGTTGGAAGGTAACAGTAAAATGCATCTCACATAACAGTAAAATGGACACATTTTTCAGGGTAAGGAGAGACTCCATCTTTAGTCTGAAATATCCCAAAGGTATTGAGTTTAAGGGCACTCTTCAAAGCACAGGTATTGGGTAAGCATTTGGGAAAAGTTGACATGTTGGGTAGCAGGGGACATTGGGAGTAGATTTGAATTGGGAGATTAGGGTTTTGTGGGAACTGAGGTGGGGAAAAATTGGTTTTGGCTTCTTGTACGATGGTTGCTGTTTTGACACTGGTGTTTTTGACTTGATTGGATTGTATTTTTAATTGTCAAAGGTGCCAAGTCTCATTTTAAATGTTTATATTTTAAAACCAAACTAAATGCAGAAATAAAAAACTCAGCTCCAGAGTGGCCCCATAAATAATACAGTGGGTGCAATTTAAAAGGCAACATTTAGCCATGCAACAGTATTTGACTTCACAGCAGCGTCTCCTAGATTCAGACTAGGATGTAGCTCTGATATTGAGCTCAAATACCACAGCATTAGGGTCTAATAATAAGAGTGTCTGCTATAAACTGCTTGAAAGTGAAAGAGGAATAAAGAGACCCTGGTGTTTTGGTCAGTCACAGGATGACTATGAGCCACCATTATAATGTGGCTGTAACAAAAAATCAAATGTGATCCTAGGATGTTTGCCATGTTTTGTAGCTGTGTTGGTCCCAGGGTATTAGAGAGACAAGGTGAGTGAGGTAATATCTTTTATTGGACTGACTTCTGTGGATGAGAGAGACAAGTTTTTGAGCTACATAGAGCTTTTGAGCTAACTTCTTCAGGTCAGACAATGTTTTAATTTTCATTGCAGGTCAGAACTAAAGAGCTCTGAGTAGCTTAAAAGCTTGTCTCTTTCACCAACAGAAGTTGGTCCAATAAAAGAAATTACCTCACCCACCTTGTCATCCTAGGGTTTATCAGGCAAGTTATTTCCAGTAGAGATAAATTAATACGTCAAAAGAGGCACTGGTAAGACCTCATTTGGAAGACATTTCTGGTCACCCTATGACCAAGAAAGATACATTCAAACTGGAATAGTTGCAGAGAAGAGTTACTAGGATGAACAGGGGAATGCAGATCCTATTTTATGAATAGAGTTTAAACGATTAATCTAGGCTTGTTTAGCATAGCAAAATGAAGGCTAAGAAAGGATATGACTGATGACTGCATCTGGACGTAAACTCAAAAGAGAGGATGAAGACCTATTATTAATGTTATTTTTTATTTATTTTTTTATATTTTTAAATGAGACCTAGTTTATTACTTATTGCCCTAGTTAGCAACAGACTTCACTGAAACACCTGAACTTTTCTTGTTTGTTACTTAAAGCCATAAATCTTCCCTTCACACCCAAATTTCAAACCAAGTTCTCTTGAAATGTGATCCATGTTTGCTAATGAGACCTAGGAGTGGCGCCAGGGTTTTTGGCACCCTAGGCGGGGGTCCTTCCGCGCTCCCGGTCTTTGGGCATTTCGGCGGCGGGTCCCGGAGCGAGTGAAGGACCTGCCGCAGAATTGCCGCCGAAGACCCGGAGCATGGAAGGAGCCCCCTGCCGCCAAATTGCCGCCAAGGCCATCAAAATGCGCCCCCCCCCCAAATCATGGCGCCCTAGGCAACTGCCTAGGACCCCTAAGTGGAAGCGAGACCCTCACCCAAATTTGGTGTGTGTGTGTGTGTGTGTGTGTGTGTGTGTGTGTATGAATAATGGATGGTGGATAATCATTTAGACATTTGGACAGTTGTAAGGAAGAATGTGTTTGATGAATATAGCCTCTGTTTGTGGATTTTCTGTGAACAGATCACATTTTTCTGCAAAGAATTTGTTTGAAATTGTTTTCCAAATAATTCCTAGGAATAATTTTTGGTCAGTAGATTATTTGTGAGCAATTAATTTCAGGTAGTCAATATTGGAAGTTCAAGATGTGTTTTGATTAGATATGTAGATCACATGGTATGTTTCTTTTCAGAGAATAACTTGTAGAATTGTACTGTAAAAGTTGCAGAATACCAGGCAATTTTTTTTTATTATAACAACTACTATATCTTCATAGAGAACCTAAAGATTAACAAAGTCAGGTACCCCTAAAGATTAGAAATCTAAGATAATAAGCTAGTGCATCGCAGAAATCACATGATTTTTTATATTATGTCTCCATGAATATTAAATAATTTCATCATGACGAATTATATTACAGTGAATACCAATTGAAGCAATAACCATGGAACACTTAGTGTAGAGCATTATTAATGGATAATGCTCCAGTCATTCATTAGCCAGTTTTAAAAATTTAGCTCTTTTTGGAAATGAACAGGGCATCTACCTGAATATTAAACAAATAGTCACAGTTTCTGCTCAACATAATATTAATTACAAAATTCAGGGGTACTAGCAACACTATACAATACATTGTTAATTATTGTTATTTCATTCAGTATTTAGTATAATAACATTTATCATTCCTAACTCATTTAATATTAATGTGGATAAAGTATGTAATTCCATAGCAATTCCTTTGTAACATAACATTAATTCATGTCTTCTCACTAAAAGCATTTGTTTCTGCGAAATAAAGAATCTCAAGAAAGTGGTTCCCTATGTTTGGTCCATATGTGAGCATGCAGCATTCTTGGTTAAAATTTACATCAATATAATAACAACCAACTTCCCTACTGAAGAAAACGTGGCTCTCAAGCTATAACATGGGAACATGCAGGAGTATGTTTTATTTTCTTCTGAAAACAGTAGCAAAAAGCATTACGAAACTGACCTACTCTGTTTACTTTCTTTTCTTTCGGGGATATATTTAGAATATTCCTATTGCAATCTATGACACATAACGGTATCCAAGAATATTCATGTTGCCAAAAGTTAATTCTTGTATGTCAGTATTTCTGTCCTCCACATCCCACACATTTACAGCATAGCCAGAATAGCTAGATAGCTTTGGATGTAAATTATAAATAAATGGAGATATCCTATCTCCTAGAACTGGAAGGGACCTTGAAAGGTCATCAAGTCCAGCCCCCTGCCTTCACTAGCAGGACCAAGTACTGATTTTGCCCCAGATCCCTAAGTGGCCCCCTCAAGGATTGAACTCACAACCCTGGGTTTAGTAGGCCAATGCTCAAACCACTGAGCTATCCCTCCCCCCATGTATATCCCTGGATGATTAGTGGTCTTCATTAGTACAACAGTTAGTAAATTATAAATCTCTAACTGCACAGCAGAGTGATATACAATGCCTGAGCTTCAAGTCAGGATGCCAGCATTATTCATATAGCTCAAGGCTTGATAAATGCTCAATATTAGTAAGATAAACAGTAGTAAAATAGCTATTACCAATGTATTTTCTGTCACAAATGAGTTAAGGAGTGAGATATACTCCTCATCAGCAAGATAGCAATTATAATGGTTTGTGAGTTGTTCGAATTTTGGTTCGGAACAAAATCTCCAGCAAAAAGGTGGTGGTGGGGGGAAGGAGGTAGAGGGCATTTAAAATGCACTGACATGCAAAAACCAAATCAGATATATAGTTAGTGATCTTAAAATCTTGGCCTCAAATCCTTCCCCAGATACCCAGCCTGAGTACCTGGGTGGTGAGCTGGGGACCTCATCAGGGATTGGGGAAAAGGAACGTTTCCAATTATTGAAATGGAATGGCAACCATAGCATCTGTCCTGACAACTTTCCTTCCATATAGGGGTCAGTGGATCCAATTCCTGATGTACCGCTAAATCCATGCTGCACAGTGACACGAAGCAAGACCCCATACAACATGCAGGGGGAGTATGATCTCCTGAATGAATCTCCATGCAGAGTTGTGCGTCAGTAGTTACTTCTTATAGAAGAAAAGGCTGAGCTTGCAGTCCTTACTCAGGCAAAACATTCATTGACTTAAATGGGAACTTTGATTAAAGACTGAGAAAGGACTATAAGGTTGGCCCTAAATTAGAAGCCTGAATGGAATGAAAGCAAAAACGTGACAGCTTTCTAAGCAGCTCTACTAGCCGTTGGCTTAGTTTGCACAAGCGTTCACTTAACATATTTTATTTATTTTTCATGAAAATGCTAATCCAGTCTGATTCAGAGCATTGATTTTAACAATGTGTGTTTTGCCTTGTTTGTTTTTGCCTGCAGAGCCAAGTTCCCATTATGTAATTTCTTTAAAAGCCTTTAACAACGTGGGTGAAGGAGTCCCTCTCTATGAAAGTGCCACCACTAGATCGTTGACAGGTGAGTTGGAAATGTTGATTCTTACTTTGTTCCATATCAGTTATCATTAGACTTACGTACATATTAGGCAAACTGTTTTGGGAAGCCAATAAAGAAAAAGCTCTTCAACAGCCAAGTTTCTGCTAAAATAAATCAGATTATTTTTTCCACCCCATTTTAAATGGTTGAACTACATGGCTATAAGATAATTAATTAATTACACTTTCCTGAAATATATTTTACAGCAGTAAATTTTCATTAGCTGATATAAAATAATGTAATGCTTGCACATCCGTTAGTAGTTTGATTGAGTTGGCTTGGGAGCAGCATGAATCCCAGAGCAATTTGAATATCTGAAGATCAGGTTAAAATTGTGGCTGCTGTCACAGATCAAGCACAGAATTTAATTATTTTCTCTATCTCTTATTATTTTTGCTAAATTGAAATTAATTAATTAAAGCCAAGAACAGTCACAGACATAGATAGGGTCAGATAGCCAGGTCTCAGATAAAATGAAGGAAAGTATTGCAAACAATTAATGACGATATAAACTCACACAAAACAGAATACCCAGTATTAATCAGGCTACTCACTTACCATGCAACATTTTTTTTCATAGATGTATTCTTGGCACAAAAAACAGGGTTCCGCTAAGTTTAGGGTTCCGTTGGTCAAATCGGACCTTTGTGCATGTATAGGTTTTTGGGATGAGTGGGTGAGACTGCAGAGAGCTGATAACAAAAAGAATAAATACAAAAACAAAAATGATTTTCCTCTGGAGTAACACCATCATTTGGTAGTTTTTCCTTGTGTTTCACCCACCATGTTAAGAACTTCCTCAAAGGAAGGAAGCTTATGTCACTGAGAGCAAAAGGACCATTAACAGACAGACTGACTAGGGTGAACCATTAAGGATAATTAAATCAAATGGCAGCACTCTGGCTCCAAATGGAAAACCGTCCATTGTCCATATGTGTTTGTGAAGTATTCCCCTAAGAAATCTTGGAAAGTCCCAAAGGTGGGGAGAAACATTCAGTGTAAAAGCAAAGGCAACTGTGAGAAACCATATCCAGATGTAATACATAGCAGTGAGCATGTGGCTTCAACATTGTTAATATCACTTCTGATGTGGTATCTACAAGGGTCAGTTCTTCCTCCTAGGCACGTGAGATTATGTATGTGTCTTTTGAAATCTTTATTTGATGAACTTGGTTCAAAATCCATGTTTTGTTTTGTGTTTTTGTTTTTACCGTTTGTCCCGTGTCGATGCTAGATCAAGAATTATCTATGTGTAGCCTGTGGGGATTTTTTTTTTTATGTATGTATGTATGTATGTATGTGACCTCTCAGAAATGAAATGTTATCCTGATGTGAAAAAGGTATGTCAAGCTTGGGTTCTACTTTGGTGACTTGACCAAGGACTCTGTACAAGTACTGTATGCCACTTTGCAGTTTCTCTTTTACTTCTAAGAGCAGCTCTAACAAGGAGTTTCCTATCTAATCTCTTACCCTTCTGGATGTGGCTTCTGAAGTGAGTCAGTACCATTGGGTTATTCATGGAAGAGCATTTCAAAAACTACGTTCAGCAAAGTGAGAAACATTTTAGTTGAACTCCCTGAGTGGTTGTTGAACTGACTTGCCCTGAGTGAAAAAGAAAATTTAACTATTATATTTATTTCAGTGCATAAGAATTGTATATATAGAAACAGATATAGAATTTTATGTGTGTATAACATATAATCTCAAATGATGTGACAAGCAAAATAAGAATTAAAGGAAGCAGAAACTTTTTTATCAAAGGTATGCAATATCTAAATGACAGATGTCCGAACATGAACAGCAGCAAATAACTCTGTTTTGAAAAGCGAAGGAAGTGTTTAGGGACCTATTTTCAGACACCAAAGGATTATAGAAATTCCACTGTTTCTCAGCTAAGTGATGGCATGTTTCAAGAACTGAATTATCTTGATTGATTGAATCTAATCATTTATTTTGCTAGACCTAGTCTTTCTTCATAATCCTCTGTACAACAGACCTTCAGAATTCAGTATGTCACTATGGGGAAAGAAGAAAGATGCAGTGTTTTATTTGCCAAAATACCAAATGTATATTACCTTACAGCATTAACTATGTAAGCAAAAAAGAAACAAAAATGAAAAGTGTTCATTATGTCACAGCTTGTAGACAAATCTCCTTGAAAATTTCAGTTTAGAACTGGGAATTGAAATCTTAAGAGTAGCAATATTCTTTGTGAATAGGCAAAGAAGTTTCAACCCAACCTGCTATGCAGAATGTCCAAATTCATTTTGGATCTGTAGGTGAACAACCAGATTGCTCTATTTCTCCAAGCATCAATGTTCAAGCTTCTAAAGAAACTGATGATGAATGAAGCAGCAACAACAACAGCATTAAAGGGTTCATCTAGTTGCTCATCATAAATTTTAAACATGCTTTCCTCCTGTATTTTTTATTCCAAAGTCTGTGGCCTCCTGAAGTCCTAAATAATTAATTACAAAATTACAAAAAAAAAAAATGTGATCAAAGAGTGTCAGCAGTTTGAAATACATATAGAGCTGACAAACTGAAGTAATATCAATCGGGAAATGTCAGATTAATTTGTGCTTTGATTAATTACATAGTCTGTTATTTTGCAAAAAATATGGTTGTGTGTACTGTGTCATAATTACTGCAGCCTGAAATTTTTGGTTGGTAAAATCATAATCTTGTTTTTAAATTGCAAATATATATAGGTAACATTTTAATATAAAATGACACTGCTCTGACCACATGCAATCCAATTCTTCTATCACGTTGTTGTAAGTCAGGGTTAATTCTGTTGAAGTCAATTCAATTACAATGAAGTGAGAAGAGAATCAGGCCCATGATGTTCTAGATAGCATTGGCTAACTGCCAAGTATGGCTTTCCAATATGGAACTGCATTTTTGGAAATGGAAGCAAACTTTTTTGTGTAATAAAACCTACCACAGATTGCCTCTGTGTGTTGTGCTAACTTCACCTCCTACCACTGCATACCATTATGTTCAGTCTATTGATCTGTCTGAAGGCAGCATGATCACCAAATGCATAAAAGAAGTGTGCTTATGTCTCGAGGAAACATGCTCAGAGATGAAAATAACAATCCACATATCCATACCTGGATGCACACATTTATCATGCTGGCATTATTAAATCAACAAATGTGGACCTCCATCTTAGCATTACAATTATGTTCTCTTTTGCCTGACAAATATTTAAGCAGATGTAGAAGTGCTCCTTTGAATAGCATTAAAAGAACAAAAGAAGCTGCAGAGAGAGAGAGAGAAAAGCATAGGTAACTCCTACACACATCAGAGTGTCTTTTAAAATGACACTATTTTGTGCATGTTTTTAATAATGTATCTTTTATGTATTTCAATTTTTTCTATTGCAAAGTAAATCATTTTAAAGAGAAACAATGCATTTCAACTTCATTTTGGAGCCAAGAAAAGAAAGCACACCTGGAAGTACTTGAACAAGCCATGCAAAATAATATTAATTGCTAGTTAGCTTTATTTACAGTAATGTAAGTGAAATATTATATATATATTAAATTTTTCAATTAATGCCTCTCTTTCTGTTCTTCTCCTGTTCCCCTCTCATCATTTAACCCATTGTGATGTGTATCCACTGGTGATTGTTTTGTTTTGTTTTTGTTTTAACTGCTATTCATTTTTTTTTGAATGCTCATTTGCTGGTTTTTGACCCAGATCCCATTGATCCATTAGAAGTTGATTTTTATCCTTTGCTTGATGATTTCCCTACCTCAGTCCCAGATATCTCCACCCCCATGCTCCCACCAGTAGGTGTCCAGGCTGTTGCACTTACCCATGATGCAGTGAGAGTCAGCTGGGCAGACAACTCTGTCCCAAAGAATCAAAAGACTACTGAGGTTCGCTTTTACACTGTCCGTTGGAGAACCAGCTATTCTACAAGTGCTAAATACAAGGTGAAGTTATAAAGGGATATGAATTGATGATCTGCGATTTCTTGTGTTCATATTTTATTTGACAATAAGCTGAATCTACCTATTCTGTACTTCACTCAGGAAAAACTCCCAGGATAGTCAATGGGAGAGTTGTCCTGAATAGCAAGCATCTAATAGGGTCACAAATATATATAGTTTGGAGTTTTTTTAAAAGAGTATTTATTAGCCTGAAAATGCCACACTAAAAATCTAATTGTTGAAGATTCTGATCTTTAATTTTACATATCATATGTAAGTTAGAAAGTCATTGATTGGACAGCATAATGCCCAAGAATGAAACTGGGATGCCAATTTCAAATCAACCACACCATTGGAAATCCCTGCTTTACTATATTAGCAACAAACACTCAAAAAGCACCAGGTGAACAGAAAACTTCTCAATTTGGAAGTAGCCTGTAATATTCTACTGCCTGTAAATGAAAGATGTTTTCAAACACTAATGCCAACAAAACAATATAAAAATATATCTGGGATAGGAGAGAAAATAATAATAATAATTAATACTAAATAATGCTTGGCAGTTGTACAGAACAGAAAGTGACAATCACTAACGTGAAAAAATAAACTTTATCAATTTACATAGTATGGTCAATTCATATACTGTCAAATATCAGAGGGGTAGCCATGTTAGTCTGGATCTGGAAGTGGGTATTCACCCACGAAAGCTCATGCTCCAATACGTCTATTAGTCTATAAGGTGCCACAGGACTCTTTGCAATTCATATACTGCATCTTATAATATCCAAATCACTCCTGGTGAACATGCTTCACTATTCCTGCCGTGCCATGTCATAATTACTGGTTAACTTTTCTGCCTATATGGGGCTATATTCTTGATCAACATGCAATTGTTCCCAATAGTTGCACATATACACTGCAAATATGTTCACCAGTAAGTGACTGGTCACCACCCCAGACATAACTCTCTAGTACAGATTGTTCCTGTTATGATCACAGGGCCATTAGTGAGTAAATGAAATTGTGATTAGAAACATGTGGATTTAGGGATGGATTTTAAAAAAATATTTATGGAATTAGGGACCTAGGTGCATTTGAAAATCCCACTAGAGAATTATCTCCATCTTTCGGCCCCTAAATACCTTTCAAAATCTGGTTCTTGTTCTTAGACTGAGCTGTATCACCGTGTCAGTGGATTTTGAAAGGAGACAAAATAATGGTGGAAACTTCTTTTTTCTCACTCCCCCTACTGGACATGATTTTTCTAGTAGTGACCATAACACATCTGCCAGAATTTCATTCAGTGGTCCTAATTTTCCTGTTGCTTACACTAGTTTTGCACTGGTGTAACCACTGCTTTTGATTTACACTAGTGTAAGAGAGAGGAGAATCAGGCCAGTTGTCTTTTAGCTGTAGATGCTGATGATCGTAAATGTCTTAAGAGTTACTAGTTAAAGGTGCTTAACTATATAACAGAACATCTTGAACATCTTTTCAAGTGTATCATAGAATGAGTGGTGTCACAATTACTATCATAGCTATCTCAACCTCAGATAGTCTTTTTCTGGGCCACAGTGTTAAGCCCTAAGATCACCAAATTCTCATATGCTTATGTAGCAAACACCAAGGGCTTGTTGGCAGTGTAGTAAGCTCCAGTGTAGAAGAATTAAGACTTCTGAAACAGTGTTGTTTTGTATTTTGATGTAATTATACCCATTGAGAGATTTATTCCCATTCTCAGTAAAATGTGGAATATAGTAGAACAAGCCATAGTTTTTATTAATTTAGTTTCTATAGTAAGAGCAAGGATCCAAAGAGCACAACATTATTTATTGGGACCTTTAGACAATTATGAAATTGCCCACGTTGTCACTGTATGTTCATCACGTGCAGGCCCAGTGGAAAATTGCAGGTGCCAAAAAAATATATAAAGGTAGCTTTATTAGTGTCATCACAGTACAGACAGGTGTCCAGACTTATGTAAAATGAGTTTAACAGGTTAACTATGTTTGCCTGAGACATCCCACCCTGTCATCGCCCTGTTCCTTGCTGGGAAACTGTTAAAAAGGATAAATGGAACTCATTGAAGAAACTAACTTATTACGGCACATAGATATAGGAAGGAACCCTAGGAATGGTCAAGGCTGGAAACAAAGGCTTAGGTCTAGATAAAGTAACTATATGGGCAACCAAGCCTGATGAAAAACTTAAGGTGGGATGATCATATAGGGTTATTTTTAATGAACCGGACAACAAAAGAGCTGACTCATGTTGATTCCAGCTGGAAGGAGAAGTATGGAAATTAGAGTTGATCTGGAACTCAAGACCGTCTCCAAATCTGCTTTTTTTCCATTTAAATTGGGGGATGAAGAGTCTGGGCTTTTTGTTTGTTGGTTGGTTTGGTTTATTTTTTTAGTTTAGCCAATCTGTAGCTGAAATGTCGTGAACTAGTTGTCACAGTTTCCAAGTAACTGCATCTGTATCCCCTCCTCCATGGTCCACTTTAGAGTGACCACTCAGGCCTAAGGTCTCCAGTGTGCACCTGTCTCTGGGCAGGGACCCTTGTCCCAGTCCCTTCTGCCTGGAGGATTTAAGGCTCCACAACTCCCTGCCTTACACTCTGATACCCCGGAAAGCCACTCTGCCTAAAGCCACTCTGCCTCAGAGAGAAAGCCACTCTGTTGCTTTTTCTCTGAGGGCTATGAACAGTGTATTGCTAACAGTTACACGTTACCACACAGCTCTCTCTAGGCAAGCACATTTATTCTTACAGTAAAAGCATTAAGAGAAAACATACAAAACCCAATAAGTTCCTATCTGCATGCGAAAAGCGTAGCAGAAGTCACCCATCAATCTTCTGAGGCCCTAGCAGGGCCAAAGTCTTTCCAACCTGCAAGGGTTGGGGCCCTTGGACAGAAAGTCCTGACCATTAGCTGGATCAGAATGAAGGCCCTGAGTCAATTTAAACACAGCTTTTTTAATGCCAAAAGCCATGTATTTGTCTCTTAGTCTCTGGAAAATCCAGATTGAATCTCCCCAGGGAGTGGTACCTCTCTGGATGAGTTTACATTGTGAGTGATTCACCTTAATAATTCCCTCTCCTCTCAACCCCGCCTGCTATTTTAGTTCTTGAAACAACTCCGGTAACACTCCCCTGTGGAGTAGAACACGGTCAGACATGCAATCCCTGGCCCACAGGGATTGTATGTATACAATGTTAATACAATGTTTCCCCCAAAGATGCTTCATACAGTTGCAATATCTCTCACACTAGTCTGTCCCTTTGTTATTCCCAGGTCAGCCAGAAGCAGCAATCTCGCAACTTTACTTTTAATAAAAAAAGTCACAATGAATGTATGTTCACTCAAAGCCTATTTTGTCCAGAATATGTTCAACCCCAGCCTGTTTTCCAAACTTTTTGGGCAGGTCTACACTACAGCCTAAGTCAATATAACTTATGTTACTCAGGGGTGTGAAAAAGACTCTCCCCTCCCCACCCCGAGTGACACAAGTTTTGCGCTGTCCACACTGGCGCCATGTTGGCGGGAGATGCTCTACTGCTGACATAGCTTCTCGCCAAGGTGGAGTAATTATGCCAGTGGGAGAGCACTCTCCCATCGGCATAGCGTGTCTTCACCAGATGCACCACTGGGGCGCAGCTGTGCCAGTGTAGTGCTGTAGTGGAGACCTGTCCTTTGTTTTATTCCTGTCCTTTCATCCTGAGCACGTGAAATATCTGAGCAAGTTTGAAAAAAATAAAGTTTAATTTCTATAGTGCTCTTCTTCCTCTTCTTCTTTACTATTTGGGGTCGGCGGCTTTTATAGCCATTTCCCGGAACTCATGATAGTATGCCTGGCTGTCATGCAAATTGGTCTCCATAAGGTCAGCTTATATCTAGTCCAAATACTGAATCTTTGGCCTCTCCCTTAGTCATCTTCCATCAACGATCATTGCAAGGGCCATCCTACCAATATAACTCTGATTTCTACAGTGCTGTCTGTAAGATTTAGCTTCCTTCAGTCATGTTGTATAGTACCTTATTCCACAAATAGTCCCACTTAAGTCAGTGACCTACTTATGGTGAACAGTATGTCCCACCACAGTGAAATCTGTCCCATAGTTAAAAACCTCATGCTAATAGTCAAATTTTGCCACTTTTACTCCATGAGTTGACACCTTGATTTCACTTGGATTACTCACAGAGTGGGGGACTACTCAATGGGTGAAATCCTAGTCTCAAAGAAATCAACTGCAAATCTCTCATTCTCTTGCATAGGGCTAGGATTTCTCCCAATGAGTATAAAGATGACGGAATTTGGCTCTGAATACAGAAGCTACTTTGTTTAACTGCTGTGCAAAGCTTCAGTGTGAATGCTTGTGGAGTAGCAAAGCAAAGTCATATTCTGCAGTGTCTTGGAAGCTAATTGTAACATTTTAAAAGATTTAACTTGCATCTTTAGGGCTGATGATTACTGTCAACACGAGGGTGACATTATTGGTGAATACCAGAGAGCTGCATAGTTCCAAACACATCCTACCAAACAGTGAAAAAGGTTCCATTCTGATGACGAAAGTCAGAAGTTTTGCATAATTGGGCATAAATTTCACTCACCCTCTCCAGTGGCTCAGGCATCATTTGGTCGATTTTAGGCCATCAGATATATCACACAAGTTAAAGATTTACGGTTCAGTTAAATGAGCGGAGATCGCATGTTATACTGGATGTGGCATGCGCTCAAGTCTCATTGCTGTGAGTGGACACGGAAGATGCTCAGTACATCACTGGAAGTGCCTAACTCTTCAGAAATTGGGCCCAATATGATGGGGTTCCATAATGCTCTGAAAATACAGATTTGGTTTCATTCAATTTTCACCAGTTTTATCCTGCAATTTTCCTCTGGCTCTACTCATGTGATAAAAATGTGCTGTGTCTCTTAAGTCATTCCTTAGAACAGGCTGAGATCAGGTAAATCTACATTATAAAAATGTAATATACACATCAATATTAGTTTATATACCTGTTCTCAACATACTGTAGTGAACCAGAAAAATAAATAAAGCATATTTAAAATATAATTCACAACAAAATGCATATTCAAACAAGCAAAAATGCAAGATTTAACAGTTCTAGTTTTTATAAGAAATTAAATACATATTCATCCAAGAAACTTAGAAAGACCAGAGCACCTTAGTTAGAACCATTCTAGTCAGAAAATATGTATTTGTAAACTTCCATTAGAGACCACTAAATGTTTTTTTGGGAGGGTGATATAATATGAAAGGGACACAAATTTTAAGTCAAAAATTCTTTTAAATGCAACATTAAGATTGTGGCACAGAGCAAAGCACCCCAATAATGTGAGTCTTTAACTTATGTAAAAATTTGTGCATAAGGGCACAAATGGAGGACACAGCATCAGCTTCCATTTTATTCTCCTTGCATTTGAAAGATTGTATCACAAATTCCTTTGTGTGGAAAAACAGGTTGTGGGGAGGAGCATCTCCATAACTTAATGATCTGTCTAAATTATAGAAAGCAAGTTTACTATCTTATTTATAGCACACCTCTATCTTGATATAACGCTGTCCTCAGGAGCCAAAAAGTCTTACCGTGTTATAGGTGAAACTGCATTATATCGAACTTGCTTTGATCCACTGGAGTGCGCAGCCCCGCCCCCCCCAGAGCACTGCTTTACCGCGTTATATCCGAATTCATGTTATATCGGGTCGCGTTATATCGGGGTAGAGGTGTACTAATAATAGTTCCACTCAAATACATGCTACAGTGTCAAGGCTATTTCTGTCCTCAGAAAAGTATGCTTACAAAAGGAATTTAGTGTTACTGTATTATGCTCTTCCATTTTCTCTGTTATATGGAGAAAGTGTGTATGGAAGTTAGTTTTCTAGGATTGCATTTTTCAAGTTTTACTTGCTTAAACATATATTTGTTTTCCTCTTTTCCCCCCTTTTGTAGTCAGCAGATACAACAGCTTTGAGCCATAGTGTAATAGGCCTTAAGCCAAACACTATGTATGAATTCTCTGTCATGGTAACAAAAGGTCGAAGGTCAAGCACGTGGAGCATGACTGCACATGCCACAACATATGAAGCAGGTATGTCTAGATATTTTGATAGCTTTAAAAAGTGATTTTGTTTCAAGATGCCCATATTAGTAAAAGATATTTAGGAATCTGGAACTGACTAAATATATTGAAATTACTGAACTACTGCTGATATAGTTGGTATCATTGTCAACTTTCATGCCAGCAAAACAAATCAACAGTGTATATTAAAAGCTAAATTTCTTTTCTTCACTTTTTTCTATGCGCAACGAAACAGCAGACATTTAATTCTCCTCTAAAGTTACTCAAAGCTAAGATGTTGGAATTTAGTAAATGGCATGTTTCTAATAATATGGATCATAAATATAATGAGCTTCAAAGATCTTTTTCATTAATGATGTGACCTAGTTGGTATTCAGTTTTCAAAGAAAACTAAAATCCGATGAAAACAATGATGGAAATAGTCTTCTATGACTAGGATGGCAGCTTTGTTAGTCTCTCTCATTTATTAATTTATAAAAGGCTACTTGTACTGGCTCAAGTGTGCGTGATTCTGTCCTAGCCCTCTAGTGCCTCTGGGAATGGATCAAGTATTGATACCAGCTAATAGAGGTTCTTTTTGGCTGAAGAGGTGAAGATGCTTTTGAAGCCAAAGGCCCACAGTTCTATTCACTATATTTTGTATATGTGCAGTTCTGCGGGCTCTGGAGGTGTCTTTATGTGGACATTACACAGATGGATTAAAGATCTTGAATTGGAGTTACAGCAGCTGGTACAGCTACAAAATTAAACAAAAAATGTACAACGAAGTTGAGCAGGCTCTTCAAATTGCATGTTATTTACAGATACAAACTTTCTACCTGTAGAACTTCTTGTCTCATGTAAGAGGCTCCCTGCCTGGATGGATGAGGCTCCTTGGATGACACCAGGGTTTAAATTCAGCCAGAACCCACCAGAATGGAGCTCTATTAAATATTTTCAAACCTGTGGGAGCCCCGGGGCTTAGGGCTTCAGCCCCATGGGAAGCACCGGGGCTGGAGGCTTAAGCCCCAACATGCGCCCTCGGGATTGAAGCCCCAGTGCCCCCCTTATCCCCTGAAGGACAAAAGCCTACAGTCCCGAGCCCAGAATGGGAATGAGAATTTAAGCCCTGGATGACACCCCCATTATCTTCACCTCTTTCGTATTCAGGCCCCTACTAGTCACCATTATTCTTCCTCTATTATTAGAATTATTATTATATCATTGAATAGATATTAGGCATAGTGATAGACCCAGGCCAGTTGGGTACAGCAGAATAGCAGAAGGCAGATATACTGGCCACTGGATTAACAGTTTTCTGTTCCCTGACTGACCAGAGTAGGGGCTGCTCCAGGCTAATGAGAACACCTGACTCCAGTTAACCTGCAAAGAGTCAGGTGAGGCCATTAAGCTAATGTGACCACCTGACTCTAATTAAGGTCCCACTGATACTATAAAAAGGGCTCACTCCAGTCAGACAGAGGAGAGCCAGGGAGACAGAGGAGAGGAAGTGCAGCTGAAGGACTGGTTAATGAAGACACCCTCAAGTTATTGATAAGGGAGCCCTAAGGTAAGGGAGAAGCAGGAGAGCTGTGGGGAAGTGGCCCAGGGAAATGTAGCAACTCTGGCAGTGAAAGGTTGGCTGCCAACAGCTGCTACCTTTAGGGACCCTGGGCCAGAACCCAGAGTAGAGCGTGGGCCCGGGTTCCTCCCAACCCACCACTACAGGAACACCTCCTGGGAGGGGAAGTCAGGCCTCTGTCAGGACAGGAGGCTAAACTGTTCTAAAACAAGCCCTAGGGACAACAGAGACTGTGGGAGTTCTCTCACCAACCTCCTTGCTGGCTTATGATGAAAAGGGCTCAGTAGACTGTAACCCCGGCCCTAGAGAGAGAAGGGCTGTGTGGAGGGTCACAGAGAGCCACTGAGGCTAGCATAAACCACCTAGAAGCGCAGGACCCACGGGGACAAGGTCAGAGCTCTGCCACAACTGGTGTCAGGGGTGGGACCGTGATTGTTCACAGCGTGGCGGAACAAAGAGGTTTTTACTAAAAAAAAAAAAAAAAAAGTGCACTGGGGTTTTTGGTTTTGGGTTTTTGTTTGTACCACCATGGAGGAGGTGGTGAGAGCACTGGTGGAAGGCACAGCAGCCCAGCAGGAGGCAACCCGGGCTCAGGCGATGGGGCAAGAGGCGTCCATGAGGTTACAGCAGGAAACCAACCAATTATTAATGAGCCAGGCAACCCAAGATCGAGCCCTCCTGCGCGAGGTTGTGGATCAACTGAAGATCCTCACTACCCAGGCCCGGGGGTCCAATGGGACGCGAACCCTGAGGGCCACCTGTTGTCTGCCAAAGATGATGGCAGACGATGATATGATATGATAACCCTGGAGCAGTGGGCCAGCATTCTCGCCCCTTTTTTGTACAGAGAGGCCCAGAAGGCCTACTTTGATCTGCCCACTGAGGATGCCGCTGACTATTCCCGGCTGAGGGCAGAGATCCTAGCACGATCTGGGGTGACGGTAGCAGTACAGGCCCAGAGGTTCCAGGAGTGGAAATACAGGGAGAACAAACCTCCAAGGTCCCAACTATTTGGACCTCATACACCTTGCTTGGAAGTGGTTACGGCCCGAGGCATGCAGCCCAGAGATTTTAGAGACTTTGGTCATAGACCATTACATGCGGGGACTGCCACCAGGTCTCCGCAAATGGGTATGCCAGAATGATCCATCTACCTACAATGAAATGATCACATTAGTGGAAAGACAGATGACAGCCAGGGAATTAACGCAACTACCCAAGGAAGGCCCCACACGAATCAAACACTCGACCCCGACCGCAGCAGGTCGGGCGGCCAAACCCCCAGGAAGTCCTAGGTGGAAGAAGAGGGAGGTCGAAAACCAGTCAGGAACCCAGAAGGAAGAGGAAGGCCTAAGTGGGGAGAACCCTGGGACTAAACTCCCTAACCCACATGATAGGGGAGTGACTAGAAGCAATTATAGGTGTTATGGATGAGGGGAGTTGGGGCACATAGCTGCCCAGTGCCCCAATGTCATAGAGCCAATGCAGTGTAACCTGGGGAACGGGTCAGACCCATGTAGCCTACTCAATATTGTAGGGGTCGCAGTCACCCCACATAAATATACAAGGCAGGTAAAGTTGAATGGGGTAGAAACCATGACACTCGTAGACTCGGGGAGTTCTATCACCCTAATTTTGGGTAAATTAGTGAAGCGCAGCCAGTTAATGCAGGCCAAGTGTACGGGGGTAACCTGTGTCCATGGGACTGTTAGCTACTACCCCATCATACCAGTAAAAATTGAAATTCAGGGAAATGTCACCGGTGTGAAAGCTGGGGTAGTCCCAAACCTCCCATACCCTGTGCTCATAGGTAGAAATTTCCCTGGGTTTGGAAACTTGCTTCCACCGGAGGAATTGGAGGGAGAGGAGCTCCCCGAACTTCAGGAGGCTTCTGCAGTAGAATGTCACCTCCCATTTTTCGCGGAAAAGTCCCAGGAGCTATTCCCTGTCCCGGGGAAAGGCAGGAAGACCAAAAGAGAAAGAAGGGCAGCCAAGGCCTTAGGTACCCGAATCCTGATACAAGGACAGAGGGTCGCCTGTGTAGGCAGACGTACACGGGCAACTGAAGGGGAGGGCCCAGAGACAGAGGAGGGGTCAAAGACCACTTCCAACCCCAACCTCACGGAGCCAGCCAAGAGGGCAGAGACAGATCCCTCAGAGTTCGGGCTGTTAAGTCCCGAGAGAGAGACTTTTGGATGGGACCAGGTGGAAGATCCAAGGTACGAGAATGCCAGGAAGGAAGTGGCTGAGATAGATGGGGTACCCATAGAGGGAAAGGCCTGAGGGCCAGGGCCTTATTTTGTAATCAAGAGGAATCTCCTATATCGGGTCGTGCAAATGCAGGAGCAAGAGGTACACCAGCTCCTAGTCCCCCGGAAACACTAGTGAAGACCCGCTAAATCAATGGCACAGCACTCTCCGGTTGACCCCGGTACTCCAGCTCTCCAAGAAGAGTAAGGGAAGTCAACCGGAGAGCATCTCCCATCGACCCAGCAGTGAAAACCCTGGGGTAAGTCAACCTAAGCTACGTCGACTCCAGCTACATTATTCACGTAGCTGGAGTAGCGTAACTTAGGTCAACTTACCCCGGTAGTGAAGACAAGCCCTAAATTAACACCTACTATATTATACCCCAAACACTGAATAGCTAGCTCAGGAACAGTATAGCTCAGTGCACTCCTGATAATGTTCTTTAACAATAACCACTCCCCTCTTTCTCCACTCTGTACACCACCAGAAGATCCCATGATCATCCCTAAGCCAAAAATGATCATCCCTAAACCACTCTGCAAGATTATGTGGCAAACATGCAATGGACATGCAGTGTAAAGAAGGCACAATACACTCACAGACCCGGCCTGCTATATTTAATGGGATATATTGCTCTATTTTGGACTCCTTTTGTATTATTCTTACACAATACTCCCAGGACTTTGCTCCTATATCCATGTTAGGTGTATTGCTACTGTATCCATCTCTCATGTTAGGTGTATTTTCATTTCATAAATGGTGATGGGCACCTAAAAAAATCTTGGTAATATGGTAGAAGCAGTGGTATTAATATTAAATATGGTGACCCCTAACATGTACAGTAGGTGCTTAAATACCACACCGATGCATGAGAGATAAGCACCAAAGTGGAATGGAATGGGATAAAAAGGATCCACATTTCCAGAAATACCCATAACCGATGGGATCATACAATAGTTTCCCTTAAAAATCTAGGTTTTGGTTCTCAACATATATTACCTGAGAATGTATCTGTAATGCATCAGCAGATCTAAGGAAAGAGGTCAATGCAGAATGACTGATATAGCATTTTAAGGAAAACAAGTATATAGCAGAGAATCTGATTGTTTGTGTTCTATTATTTCCATTCTTTTAAGCACCAACCTCTGCACCCAAGGATTTGACAGTCATTACTCGGGAAGGGAAGCCTCGAGCTGTCATTGTCAGCTGGCAGCCTCCATTAGAAGCCAATGGAAAAATTACTGGTAAATGCTTATATTATCCCATGTCTATCTTTTTATTTTACAGCTCTGTTCACTTTCTGGTTTCATTCCTCAGTTATTCTTCTTACTTCTTTGTTTGTTTCCACTATAATATTTCATCTGAACTTTCTTTTTTTTCGCATAGAAGTGCTGAGTTGTATTAGTAGTTAATTCAGTGCCGGAGTTACAGTGAGATGGAGAATTGAGAGAATATAAATCCTTTAGTTTTAATTGCTGAAGGCATTAATATACTTTCTAAATGTAGTAATTCCGAGCAAAGGTCTTCTGGTGGCAATTAGAAATGACTAATAATAAGCAGCTTGTTTGGCAATAATGTAATACATAAGGTATATAATGATAGGTTGCTTAGTACAACACATAAATGGTAGGATTTATTGTAGATGTTTAACTTTATAATAACAATTTAAAGCACCGATGATCAGAAAAACTCTAATATTGACTGACAAGGATGAACTTAATGGATGCTTCACAAAGACAAATTTTATTGTTCAAAATATTGCAGATAACATCAATGCAAAATTAAGACATTCATTACAAGCCCATAATGTTAATTTAGTATGAAAAATATAATAGGTTCTATCAGAGATTTTGCATCTAAATGATCACTTTAGGATTTTAATAGACATCTAAGAGACATATAATTATTATGACAAATAGCATTCAACTTAAAAAATGTGCACATAATGGTTTAATTAACACAAACGATTGGGTTAGACGCTTGGAAGTCATGCAGCATATTTTCTGTACGTCAGAGATAGTCTGTGTATGTCACCAATACCACTAATAATTCCTGACACATATCGCTCAAGCATCCTGAACTATAAATGTTGGTACAAGAATTCTTCTAAATATAAATCTTGTGTGAGTAATTCAAAGTCTATTGTATCGGATTCTGAACCTGTGTAAATCAACATATTTCCATTGACTTTGGTAGAACTAGGGTGGTTTACACCAGTGGAGAATCTGGTCCAGTTTTACCAGTAAAATAAGATATATTTGGATCTGCCAGGAAGTTTCCCAGGGATAAAACACCTCAGATTGGAAACACTCTATTCATTATCTCCCTGTGCATTATATTCAGTCCTTTACACTCAATGACCACATCCAAAAGAAAGGCCTGTTAAAGATAACATTTTCATAGAAAATGGTTTTTCTGACATTAAACCAATTTCAGAGGGGAAAATGACCATTTTAATTGGCAGTCAGTGGTCCTGAGTCTTCTCTCTGTTCTGCTGTGTAACTGCATTGACTTAAATAAAATTACTCCTGGTTTCCATAGGTGTAAGTGAGAGAAGAATCAAAGGCAGTAACTTTAATGGAGCTTCTTATTTACAGTGTTGCCAGTGAGAGATGACTTTGCTTGAAAATATCCATGGACAAACTATTCTTCCTTGTGGAATTGTTTGAAAAATGACACTTACAGGAAATCTTTAATGCAGCCAGGAATGGCCAAATGTTATTTAGAAATGTCAAGCAAAAGCAAAACAACCAAAACTCCACATCTGCAAATACTTAAGCAAGTGTCTAACTTTATTAATGTGACTAATCCCATTGAATCATTTGTAATATGTTACATAGTTAAGGTAATACATGACACTCATATCGTCATCACAAAGACTAACCTAAATGGACTGACTGATACATGACTACAAAGAACTTTCATAGTTAGAACAACCTCTAAATAACTGCATACAATCCTGTAAACATAACCCTAACATACAATGCCAAAAATCTTAAAAGTACAATCATGGCCTTTCATTCTGACATTATTTTTCTATGCATTAACACGCCAATTCATTTGGAAACAGAGGCTTGCAAAGATTATTTTATTTTAAAGTGAATAGAGGGATATTGATGATAATACTTATGTTGATTTGCACCAGCTGAAGATTTAGACACAAGAAGTTTCCCAAGTATTAGACTAGCCAAGGAAATCATTTCTATAGATAATTATTATTTCATATTAGTTCTGTTATTCTAAGGGTTACTATAATTTCTATTTCTGTCAGCTTTCATCTTATGTTTTAAAATACTACCATAAGGCTTAATCCTGCAATCCGAACTTCACCCATCTTTACTCATGTAGAGTCTCATGTAAGTTGGTGGGGGTCCACAAAAGCATGAAGGTCCAGTCATAGATCTGGTTGTTGGATCAGGGACTTAATTTGCTCATAGTACAATTCTTGTGGTTTTAGTCACTTTGGTTTTATATATAAATACTTAATTTCTATTTTTGTTTGTTTTTGTTTGTTTGTTTTACAATTACTGTGGTTTTATATGGTGGAATTTTATAAATTACATAAGAATGGCCATACTGGGTCAGACCAATGGACCATCTAGCCCAGTATCCTATCTTCAGACAATGGCCAGTGCGAGATTCTTCAGAAGGAATGAACAGAATAGGGCAATTATCAAGTGATCCATCTCCCTGTTGTCCACTCCCAGCTTCCGTTGTCCACTTTAGGGACACCCAGAGCATGGGGTTGCATCCCTGACCATCTTGGCTAACAGCCATTGATGAACCTATCCTCCATAAACTTTACTGATTCTTTTTTTTAATCCAGTTATACTTTTGGCCTTCACAGATACCCCGACAATGAGTTCAACAGGTTAACAGTGTCTTGTGTGAAAAAGTACTTCCTTATGTTTGTTTTAAATCTGCTGCCTATTCATTTCACAGGGTGATCCCTGTTTCTTGTGTTATGTGAAAGGGTAAATAACACTTCCTTATTCACTTTTCTCCACACAGTCCATAATTTTATAGATCTGTATCAATTCCTACCTTTGTTGTCTCTTTTCCAAGATAAATAGTCCCAGTCTTTTTAATCTCTCTTCCTATGGAAGCTATTCCATACTGCTAATCGGGGGTGCTGGAAGTAGAGGTGCGGGGGTGCAGAAGCATCCTCTGGTGTGAAGTGGTTTCCATCATATATGGGGGTTTGCAGTTTTGTTCAGTGGCTTTCAATACCTCTACTATAAAAATGTTTCAATGCCACTGTTCCTACTTGTATTTGTTGCCCTTCTCTGAACTTTTTCCAGTTCAAATATATCTTTTTTTTGAGATGGGGCAACCAGAACTGCATGCAGTATTCAAGCTGTGTGTGTAGCATTGATTTATGTAGTGGTATTATGATATTTTCTGTCTTATTATCTAACCCTTTCCTAACATTCTGTTAGCCTTTTTGACTGCCATTGCACATTAAGCAGATGGTTTCAAAAAAATATCCACAATGACTCTGTGACGGGTTGGGTCACAGAAACTCCCCTGTGAATTGCCACCTGATGTGCTGAGACTACTTCTGAGCCCATTTTCCATGGCAGCTTGGGACTTTAGTACCCTGTCTTGCTGAGCCAGACGTGCTAGTCTGCTGCAAACACAGACCCAGGTCTGAACCACGTCCTCCAAAAGCTGCAGACTTAACTGAAAACAGCTTAAGAAGTGCTTCTGTCTCTAGCACCCAGATACCCAGTTCCCAATGGGATCCAAACCCCAAATAAATCTGTTTTACTCTGTATAAAGCTTATACAGGGTAAACTCATAAATTGTCTGCCCTCTATAACACTGATAGAGAGATATGCAGAGCTGTTTGCTCCCCCAGGAACTAATTACTTGCTCTGGGTTAATTAATAAGCAAAAAGTGAATTTATTAAATATAAAAAGTAGGATTTAAGTGATTCCAAGTAATAACAGACAGAACAAATTAAATTACCAAGCAAAATAAAACAACCATGCAAGTCTAAGCCTAATCCAGTAGGAAACTAAATACAGGTAAATCTCACCCTCAGAGATGTTCCAATAAGCTTCTTTCACAGACTAAACTCCTTCCTAGTCTGGGTCCAGCAATCATTTACACCCCGTGTCCTGTAGTAGGTGACTTCTGGGTACCCTTCTGGCTCTGTCAATCTGTTTCTTCACTTCCCTAGGTGGGTATTGTAGTTTTAAGAATGCTTGATTGACAAAGCCAGAAGGGTACCCAGAAGTCACCTACTATAGGACACGGGGTGTAAGTGATCGTTGGACCCAGACTAGGTCCAACAAAGAAAGTAACAGATCACCCCTAGCCATCACCTATAGCCCCCAACTAAAACCTCTCCAGCACATCATCAAAGATCTACAACCTATCCTGAAGGGTGATCTCTCACAGACCTTGGGAGACAGCCCAGTCCTCACTTACAGACAGCCCCCCAACCTGAACCAAATACTCAGCAGCAACTACACACCACACAACAGATACACTAACTCAGGAACCAATCCCTGCAACAAACTGCATTGCCAGCTCTGTCCGCAAATCTATTCAAGGGATACCATCATAGGACCTAACCACATCAACCACACCATCAGGGGCTCGTACATCTGCACATCTACCAATGTGATATATGCCATCATGTGCCAGCAATGCCCCTCTGCCATATACATTGGACAAACTGGACAGTCTCTACCCAAAAGAATAAATGGACACAAATCAGACATCAAGAATTGTAACGTTCAAAAACCAGTAGGAGAGCACTTCAATCTCCCTGGACACTCAATAACAGACTTACAAGTGGCCATTCTTCAACAAAAAAACTTCAAAAACAGACTTCAACGAGAAACTGCAGAACTGGAATTAATTTGCAAACTTGACACCATGAAATTAGGCATGAATAACTGGGAGTGGCTTGGTCACTACAAAAAATATTTTTCCCTCTGTTGATATTCACCCCTTCTTGTCAACGGTGTTGGAAATGGGCCACATCCATCCTAATTGAATTGGCTTTGTTAACACTGACCCCCCCACCCAATAAGGCAACTCACATATTTCCATGTGCTGTAATATATATAGTGCCTACTGTATTTTCCACTTAATGCATCTGATGAAGTGGGCTATAGCCCATGAAAGCTTATATCCAAATAAATGTGTTAGTCTCTAAGGTGCCATATCCAAATAAATGTGTTAGTCTCTAAGGTGCCACAAGGACTCCTCATTGTTTTTACTTATCCACATGTTTGTTGACACATTCAAAGAAACTGTTGAGGCTTGATTTCCCTTTACAAAAGCTGTGCTGATTTTTCCCCAACATGTTGTATTCAACTACATGTCTGATAATTCTGTTCTTTACTATAGTTTCATTCAATTTGCCTGGTAAGTTAGGCAAGAAATTAGGTAGTAAGTTAAGTTTACTGGCCTGTAATTGCTGGGATTGCCTCTGGATCCTTTTTTAAAATCAGAATTACATTAGCTATCCTTCAGTCATCTGATATAGAGGCTAATTTAAGTGATAGATTGCATACCTAGTTAGTTGTTCTGCAATTTCACATTTTTTAATAAAGTTTCCATGCAACTTGCAGGCATTTCACTTTTGTGACTGTTCCTTTTAATTTCCATTTAACTAACTTCTTCATTTTTGTGTAGTTCCCCTTTTTGAAGTTAAATGCTACTGTGGTGGGTTTCTTTGGTATTTTCCCCCTTACCAGGAGGTTAAATTTAATTACATTAATGGTCATCATTACTCAGTGGATCAGCTGTATTCACCTTTTGGACAGGCTCCTGTGCACCACTTAGGACAAAATCAAATTACCTACAGTGGTGGTTCAGTTTATTTTCCTGGGGATTGTGAGATACAGTGATAGCATTACAGTGAGTGACTGTGGATTTTTCAAATGGATTTACCATATAGTTACTCGGAAATATTGCGTGGTTTCTCATGAGCAGCCAGTGAATGATGTGCATCATCAATGTTATTTAATTTTTTAGTTTATTTTTATTCCAGCCCTGAAACACTAAAGGCTTATCTCATATGGTTTATGACTGATATCATACTGGATCACGAGTCTGAATTTGACAAGTGCAATGTACAAGTAACAGATATAACACAATAAAGCTTGCTAGGTATTTCCCTAATTGTTAATCCTATGTTTTATATTGCAGTGCATACTGCAATTGATACTCTGATCTTGAAATAGGAAAATTATGCATTAATTCTTGAACATTCATCAAAATAGATTTTAATGAAAGACCTGTCGTTAATGTAGGTGAAATAAAAAACATTTATCATGTCTGAAATTTGAATTTTGAATATAGTTTGTAAAATGCAGTATATGTACTAACCAAGACAATGTTTATGCAGCTTATATTCTGTTCTACACCTTGGACAAGAATGCTCCAATTGATGACTGGGTTATGGAGTCAATCAGTGGTGACCGACTTACTCATCAAATCATGGACCTCAACCTAGATACAGTGTATTACTTTAGAATCCAAGCTCGCAATGCCAAAGGAGTGGGACCGCTCTCTGACCCTATTCTCTTCCGGACTCTGAAAGGTTTGAACTTTTCTCTTAGATAGCTAGATATTAATGAGATGTACAAAATGCTCATGCTTCAATGCTTGCAGTTTACTTCAGTGACACTAGGAGTCTGTTATGCTAACGCTAATAAGAAAGTTCTAGAAGACACTCTGAAACCGTTATTGAGAGACTGTAGCTAGGGGTATAGTAGACAAAAATGAACACCACAATAATGCAGCAGCTGTATTCACATGTATATCATTGGGTAAAAAAACTATGACATCATTCCACTTCCTCCCATGAACAAGAAAGCTAAGTGCACATGATTGCAGTTTCTCTAGTGAGACACTGTTTCACTTTGGTATTTATTTTATCTCTGTTGGTGGCTGTAAAGGACTAGTAGTGACTCACTCACATATCTAGAAAATAGGGATACAAAATTATGATTCCCTTCTTTTTAATTGATCAAAGAAATGCAAAATAATTAAAGAAAAGATCAACACTGTCGGAGGCACAGTGTAATTGGGTACATATGGAATTTTCTCTCTTACTTGGAACAAACCATTTGTAGGCCTAAATAGGTCTGTGCCAGATATCTCTCTTGCTGGCCAATGTGATGGAAAAGCAAGATGAGGGGGACCTTTTCAATGACTTGTGCCTCAGCGTGTGTTAACGGGGAGAAGTGCCTGTGCTTACTGGAACTCTGGACTGCAACCATGTTTGGCCCCATTGCAAGTGGAAGTGGAGAGATAATCCACACACGCAAAGATCTGTCACAATCTGCCCCTACATTATTAGCCATGAAAAGAGACTATATTACTGCGAGTGGTACAAAGGATACTGGCAGCAACTGTGCACCTTATGTTTGAAACTGTCACTCATGTAGTTACATGACAGTATAAAGTCTTCTTTTTTAAAAGGCAATTAATTAAGAAAACAAATAGAGTGACATAAGCTATGTGCCTATTTTAGGAAACTAGGGTCACATGGAGTAGAGCTGTAGCTTTTCCAGAGCAAAAATTCCAAAGCTTTGAATATAAAAAATAATGTCTGGACAGAAGGCTGCTTAAAATGAACATGGGCCAGAGCTGAAAAGCTCTGATCAGAGGTTTCAGATCCAATTCCATTTGTGGGGAGTAAGAGGGAGGTCTGGATCCAATATTCTGCTTCAGGCCTATCTTTAATTTAAACATATATATGAAAGCCCAGGAAAAATGACTGATCAAAAGGACAATTCATATGCAATACTTTGTAGATCTAGATACATCTCATCCTTGTTTTCCTTCTAGGAAAGAGGTATTATGCAAGTTCAGCCTTTAACAAATATTGGAACAGAAATGTAATTTTTCCTACTCCTGCTGCTTTTGAAGGAGGGAAGGGAGACTCCATTTTCAGTCAGTCCCTAGCATTTACCATTAAGGAAGCATCGTAATGAATGGGCCAGTGCACTCAGCAGCATTGGCAGAGGGCTAGCCGTTATCTATGTGTATTAAGAGCATGTTACCAAATATTCAGGCTAACTGTGAAAACCCTCATATAACAGTTTTAGTGAATTAACATGAATCAGAAAAATGAAAAAATATATATATCAATTTGTTCAGAGCTTATCACAGTCTATCCAGATTTTCAGGACTTACTTGTCTAAGTCTGGTTTCACTCTGAATTAATTATTTGTAGGCTCCTGATTATTTATTCTCAACTACCATGAAATGTGAATAGAAAGCACTTTGCAAGTGCTTAGTCTCTATCAACTAGATGGGTGCCAACTTAATTTCATGCTCCCAATTTGTGCCAAGTAAAAGAACTCTGTTAGAGAGAATTTAAAGTGAGTCAAAGAATCAAAATATAATAATGACAGAGTAATGAGACATCAAAAGATACAGAGACCCAGATATCTAACTAAATAAAAAGATTAATGGACTAGATATCACCTACTTTGTAGTGTTTACACAAAGTACCATAAAATTCATTTGGGAAATTAATTCTATATCAGAGAGCATCAAGAGATACCAAAAAGATAAATTTACACATTTGTTACATCTTGTAATAGTCTACAAGGACTATGTTTAATACCCTGACATGAATATTTAATGTTATCCACCCTAAATATGTCGTGTTCAATAATATCCAGCTGATTTTTGACAAATCTGTCTGTACATAAAAGGTGAAAAGAGCTTCTGAAGGCTTGAGTGCATTCTGAATTATGCAAAAATGTTGGTTTCCTGACCTTAATGATTATTAACAGGAGATATGCATGTGACTTATGGTAATGAATGCTCTGTTGGCAAATATATGTTTTGATCACAAGATATTTTAAACCACAAGGAACTAAGTAAGCATCAAAGATCTATAAAGTCACCCCTTATCTGATTTAAGATATTATAGCACACAAAGCTCTTTCAAGGAAACCAAACCCCTAGTTGGGTATAAAACTGCAGCTGATTTTTTTTTCAGTAACATGCCTTTAGTAATGAAAAATGCAGTGATCTGTATGAGAACAGATACGTTTTATTGTAAATATCACTGCCAGATAAGCAAAAGTGCTTATGGTTTTCCCCCTCAGATCCATTGGTAACAATGTAATCCAATGGAGAGATCTTCAGTTGTTTTAAAGTGTCATAACTCTAGCTGAGGATCAGCCTGCATGTTCTTTGGCTAGTCATATTCATCATTTAAGACATAATTGCTCTGATACAGGCATTACCAGGTAGTTCTTATGTGCCTGGAGGAGATGAGGGTATGAGATGTGATTAACTACACCATAATTAATTACTAGAGAATGCGTCACTTTTTTATTGTTTTATATTATGGACCAAAACCTGAATCAGGTATTCAGGTTTTATTTAGTTCTTATGTGAACAAGTTCCAGTTGATTTCATTAAATGTCCTGAAAAAAATATAAAGAAAATTAGAAGTAAATAATATTTTTATGTGTTGAAATATTAAACTGCATATTGACATGGATTACTCTAGAAGTTAAAGATGCATGCAGTAACAAGTGGGAAAGCAGAACTTCAATCTCAATGTTCCACTAGATTTACTGTATGTAAATTAATAACATTAAATGGTAGATTTCTGAAGTAAAGTAACTGGAATCCATTTAGCAAGATAGGGAAGCAACTCCAGTCTGGAATTTACTTCTGACTGCCTTATGAAAAGGCTAGCTAAGAAAGTCTGAATGTAGTAGTGTCAGATCAGTAGGAGATCCACTCATTCTTTCAAATTAAGTTATTAATAACTTATTTTTTTCACCTGCAGCAGAAACTGATTAATCCCAGAACTGTACTTAACCCCCTTTCAACTGAAACATAATTTGATTCTAAATTTCAGCTTCAACTTAGAAACAATCCATAATTATCTACTGAACTTTCAGTGAAGCAAATAAAATACTAGTATTTGAACTGTTTATTAATATTGCACACAAAAATAAACCAACATGCATAGATAACAATATGAAAATGCACATACTGCATTTTGTACAAATCTGTATACATGCAGTACATCTATAGGCTTTATTTCAAGGATTAATGAAATACATGGTCAGTTGTTTATATAAAGGAGAGAGAGAGAGAAAATTATCCTGGCTTTTCAATTTTGTCAGATATTACCAATGCCATTATACCAAGATAAGCAGGGAAAGTCTTTATTTGGGGACTTGCTGCAGGACATCAGGAATATATATTGCTGATGTCCCATTTCTGTTTGGCAAAGCTGATATGGGGCAGCATTTCTAGCATTAGAGTGCCCTCTAATGCTGTATTGGAGTGGTGGTTAAAAAGCAAATCCTTGCTCCTAAGCTGTACAAAACGTGAACCTTTATGACCTGCCAGAGAAAAATGTTACCTACTGAACCACCACGGCAGTATTTCACGACACTGTAGATGTCACAGGTTACATCTCCTTAATAACTCGAAGAAGGCAGAAAAAGTTGAGGTCAGCTTTTAAATGTCATAAATAGTTGGAATGAGGTAACTGCAGTTGCAATCAAGGGTTTAATGTTTTTATAAATAAATTTGTTTTCCGGGGAAGGTCATAATCCCAGATATGACTCAGCAGGGAAACCCATTCTCCCCAAAAGATTTCTAGAAACTTTGAGGGAATATGTACAACTCTATACATTTTTCTCTGTTAACATAGTTAAAATAGGTTTCAGGGTAGCAGCCGTGTTAGTCTGTATCCGTAAAAAGAACAGGAGTACTTGTGGCACCTTAGAGACTAACAAAGCTTATGCTCTAATAAATTTGTTAGTCTCTAAAGTGCCACAAGTACTCCTGTTCTTTTTATAGTTAAAATAGTTGAGTGCATGGTGATCATTGAAGGGTCTGTTTTCCCTTTGCTGCAGGCATGGAACTTTCATAAGTACTAATGGAAGTTACAATGATAACAGGTGCTGATGACATTGTTATCAGAAATAAACACACTAATGTCATTGTGCTACATGTACATTTCCACCATCTTGGGCCTTTATTGTTCATGGCAACATCTTGTAAGCTAAGCCATGGGATAACATGGTGGTCATAACATGAAGGTGGGTAACCAAATAATGTAGTGTTCTTCAAAGGGAGAATAGACCGGCCTTTAAAAACCACCCTACATTTATAGACTGCTTACTCAGCTACTCAAACTCAGGTGTGTCAAAATCTTTTTTTTAAAATCTCCTGTAGCTTAAATTCCTTTAAAATTTTATTAACCAGAAAATTGGATAATTTTCCATAATGGTAGCTATTTCTGAATCTGAAGGGAAGCTTAATACTATCTATCATTTAATAATATGCTGGGAGCTGCTAACAGTTCAGAAGAGCTTTCAATGTGTCTACTGAATTCTGAAGCCTTGTCTGGTGCACTTCAAATCACACCATCGTTTGTGTAATTATTATACAAAAGCATGTAAATAATTTAAAACCTCTTTTGCAAAAAGCTGAAACAATAACATTATAATTCAGATCTAGTTTCCAATACATAGGTGATTTGTATGCAATTATTCAAGGAACAGTCTCTCTCTTTCACTTTCTCTCTCTTTCACTTCCAAGCTTAATTAAACTTCCCAGATGATACTTCTAAGTTCAGAGACCAACAAGTTGAGGAAATATACATTTTTAACTGCTTTATTTTTTAAAGAACTTGTGACTACATTTGATGTGAAACACAGTGCGACGTGTACTTGTCTTCTCTGTTCTTCAGAATCTCTTTGAACAGGGGAAAGGTAAAATATCTCTCTTTGTCCCAATCAATCCACCAAAAGTGCAGGAGAGCAGCAACTTGATATGAAAACCTGCTAACAAAATTGTTGATTTGATATGTCAGCTTGGCTACTAGGAGCTGTCACAGTCTAATGATATTGTCTTTTTCTTGCAGTCGAGCACCCTGACAAAATGGCTAATGACCAAGGTACAGTGGCCTCAAACTGTCACGTTTTCTCTTAGAATCAATGCTGAACGTTAGGAACGATGTTACTCGTCACTTTGCATTCTGTTTTTCACCTGGGCTGCACACCTGATGAGGCAGGCACTGGAATGATAATTAATCTTGTTAATGAAGTTCTGCTCCGCTAAGGCTGCTGCTTTGATGGGGAAGATGTAAATTTTCTTGAGAGGAAATTGTTTTGTCTCTTTTCTGAAGGACCAATTAAAATGTCAAGCTTCTTTGTACGAAATAAATTTTTAGTCTCTCTGCTGCATTTCTGAATAATTCACATTAAGTATAATTAAGCTCAGCATAATATTCAAACTGCTCTTGCACCCTTTCATGGGTTATAGATTAAAGTTCTGAAGTGTTGCAGTAAAAAATCATGAATCATTTTCTTTCTCAAGTCAGCAGCCCTGTTTAATAAAAGCAAAGTTTAGTCAACTTTTCAAGGCATTATCATTCCTATGTTTACCACATATGAAATGTTGTTTAATTAGTCATGTTTCTTCTGCTGTTAGCTTACTATAGTTATTTTTATTATTTGTGATGTCTGTTGCTTGGAAATTTTCATCTTCTTTTTACTCCAAACTGATTTATTGTAAGCACCCATTTCCAATGCAAATAGCATCTTCCATATAAGTAATGTAATTCAAAACATTGAGAGAGGGAAATATTCACAGTGATATCTGAAAAGTTTAAGGCTACAAAGCCATTTAGGTGATTTGAACTCCCATTTCACACTAATTTCAATGGAAATAGGGTATCCAAACCCCATAGGTCTCTCTTCACTTGGAGAAAAGGTGCAGTCTTACCTTGTGTTAGCTAACTCAAGTTAACTAACACGACGTAAAATCCTAGTGAAGACAAGGCAGTTTGTAGCTTTCACTTACGTAAGCAGGTCACAGTAAAGCCTATACACTCCCATAGTCTTTATCTCAGAGGTGGGCAAACTATGGCCTGTGGGCCACATCCGGCCCGCGGGACCGTCCTGCCTGGCCCCCGAGTTCCTGGCCTGGGAGGCTAGCCCTCGGCCCCTCCCCCGCTATCTCCCCTCCTCCGCAGCCTCAGCTTGCTCACTCCGCCGCTGGCGCAATGCTCTGGGCGGCAGGGCTGTGAGCTCCTGGGGCAGCGCAGCTGCAGAGCCTGCTGGTCTCTGTGCTGCGTGGTGGTGGCGGCGGCATGGCCCGGCTCCAGCCAGGCAGCACAGCTGTAGTACCGCCAGCCACCGGTGCTCTAGGCAGCATAGTAAGGGGGGATGGAGCAGGGGAGGGTTGGATAGAGGGCAGGGGAATTCGGGGTGGTGGTCAGGGGGCGGGGGTGTGGATAGGGGTTGGGGTAGTTGGGGGGGAACAGGGGGTTGAATAGGGCAGGGGTCCTGGAGGGGGGAAGTCAGGAAGCAGAGGGGGGATTGGATGGGGTGGCAGGGGGCAGTCAGGGGCAGGGGTTCCTGGGGAAGTCAGGGGACAGGGAGAAGGGATAGTTGGATGGGGCAGGGATCCCAGGGGGGCCGTCAAGAATGAGAGGAGGGGTTGGATGGGGCAGTGGAGGGCAGGGGGCGGTCAGGAGACAGGGAGCAGGGGGTGAGGATGGTGCAAGGGTCCTGGGGGGGGCTGTCAGGGAACAGGGGGAGTTGAATGGGGCAGGAGTCTTGGAGGGGGGGGCAGATAGGAGGTTGGGGCCGGGCCACGATCCCCTCCCCTAACCAGCCCTCCATACAATTTACGAAACCTGATGCAGCCCTCAGGCCAAAAAGCTTGCCTGCCCCTGCTTTATCTCAACCTGCTAGCACCTGTGAATGCTATAAACTGTATATTAAGTCGGATTTTACATCATGTCAGTTACCACAAGATAAGAACACACCTCCCAGCCCAGTGAAGGTGCGTCCTTAGAAGCTTTGAAAATCCACCTTAAGGTTTCAGGATTTCATTCTTTATCTTTGGGAACAGGAATCTCAACATTTATCTTTTTGAAACTTGACATTTGATTTCAACCAACATCAGGTTTTTCACCAGAACACACACAAAGATCATGCTTGACATGAAAAACCAATTTTGTTTTGTTTTGGAAAATGTGAAAATGTGTAGGCTGCAAAATAGTTTCAAATTACCCTCCCCCCCCCTTGCCTTTTTAAAACAATTGTTCTTTCCAAGCAGGCCTAACAAGCAATAAATAGGGCTGTCAAACAATTAAAAATATAATCGCAATTAATCCTGAGATTTTAAAAAATTGTTGTGATTGGTCACAGTTTTAATCGCACTGTTAAACAATACAATACAATGAAAATTGCGTTGGAAGTCAAAACTTCGTAACTCAGAACTGCAATCCACTCCATTGCGGGACTGAGCGTCCTAAAGTCAAAACCAGTTGTCATAAGTCGAATCAGGGTATCAGTTCAGAAACGTTGTAAGTGCCTCTCATCGTAAGTCGAACGTTGTAAAGTCAAGGACTGCCTGTCCTATTTAAATTTATTATAAATATTTTTGGAAGTTTTTCTACATTTTCAAATATATTGATTTCAAATGCAACACAGAATACAAAGTGTACAAGTGCTCACTTTATTATTTTGGATTACAAATATTTTCAATAATATAAACAAAAGAAATAGTATTTTTCAATTTACCTCATACAGGTGCTGTAGGGCAATCCCTTTATCATGAAAGTGCAACTTACAAATGTAGATTTTTTTTTTTGTTACATAATTGCACTCAAAACCAAAACAAGGTAAAACTTTAGTGCCTACAAGTCAAAGCACAAAGGGGCATACAAATGTTTTAGCATATCTGGCTCATAAATACCTTGCAACGCCGGCTACAACAATCCCATGTGAACACCTGTTCTCACTTTCAGGTGACGTAGTTAAGAAGTGGGCAACATTATCTCCCATAAATGTAAACAAACTTGTTTGTCTTAGTGATTGGCTGAACAAGAAGTAGGATTGAATGGACTTGTATAAGGTGAATTGAAAAATACTATTTCTTTTGTTTATATTTTTTATGATGCAAATATTTGTAATAAAAATAATACTATAAAGTGAGCACTGTACACTTTGTATTCTGTGTTGTAATTTAAAACAATATATTTGAAAATGTAGAAAAACATCCAGAAATATATAATACATTTAAATTGGTATTCTATTATTGTATAACAGTGTGATTAAAATGGTAATTAATTGTGACTATTCTTTAATCTAGTTAATTTGTTTTGCATTAATTGCATACATTAACTGAGATTAATTGACAGCCCTAATAATAAAATTATCAGTACTGAGGAACAGTTAGGAATAATATGTAGATAGGCTATGATTTTTAGTGGCACCTAAATCACTTAGGCACCCTTCTTCTAATTAAAGTTTATGTGAGTTGGGCACATAAGTCCATTAGATCACTGTAGAAATCTCAGCATATTTCATTAGACTTGCCTTAACTGATAAAATAAATGGGGCATCTTGATTTTTAGTAAGATCCCCAGCTGTTGTAACTCCAGGACTGCCAGTTACAAAATGTTCCTTCTACCTTTGATGCTAGATTACAAATGAGGCAATCAAGTAGTCAGTCAATTCTGATCTTAATAGAAAATCGGGAGCATAAAGAAGATGCCAATTTGCTCAGATACCTTGGGAATGATTTTAAATAAATGCAAATAGAGGGAAACTTGAGTTATTATTTGGTAACAGTTCAGCTAACTTTCTACCCACATGATAAATTTGGATTAACAACTTGAAATCCAACAATATAACACAAAATAGGCATGAAAACAAAAGGTGGGCTAGTGATAAATGTTGCTCTTCAAAGTATTATAGTATGGTGCGTTAATTCAAGTTAGATGTAAAATTGCATGGACGTAACATAATATTGCACAATTTAATGTTTAGTGTCATGGCACAATTATTTGGAATGAAAAGTGAGAAATCAGTGTATTTATTTCTCCCCCACTTGCTATCACTTCAGAATGCAAATAACTAATCTAGGTCCTAGCCCAGGACAGGCTCTGTACAGACAAGCACCTGCACCCATATGGAACCCCAATATGGCTCCATACTGGCGCTCCTGTTTGCCTATCTAGAGTTACTTAAAGGATGAGGGCTGTAGTTTTTCTGTAGGCATTGGGGTTACACTTCTGAATGTGGTGTAGAAAATTGCTATAGCTTGGTTATCCAGGCCTGTCTTGCCTCTAGTTCTGGATTCTTCTGTATTTGTCCCACAGAAAAAGGTGCATGAAAAAGGTGCATAATTTAAATATGAAGGCAGGGTCAGCGATGTTCTTGTTTCTTGTCTGCTGGCTTGTATCCATGTAGAAACCAGCAAAAATACAGGAATGTTTATTGAATATTCTAGATACAGCATTGGCTATGCCCTTTTAAAAAATAAATAAGCGGGTGGGGGGGGGCGTGAGAGTATAGTCTTCTCTTCATTTTCTCTAGACTTGCCTGAGTCCCTCTTGGAAAAAGATCAGAGCCTCAGCAGGGAGGCCGGTTGCATCCCTTTTGAAAAACAGTGCTGTAGTTTAATTCATGTAGCGAACTAAATAAGCATGTCAGCTGAAGGTGGAACTAGCCTGTGTATCGTATATGTATCATCAAGAGATCTAATCACAGCAAACATGCATTTTACTACAGATTCAAATAAGGTCTTGAATACTGTGCAAATATAATACCAGGATATGCACAAGGCTATTTCAAGTTTCTTTATATAAATTTCCTAGGAAAATAGCTCCATTTGCCCAGAACTACTGCTCAGAAAGGCTCGGTATAGGTTTATGCAGAGAATGTACGTGGTAGCTATTCACTGATAAAATAACAAGTGTAGTATCACGAGTAATGTTACAGTTAAGGTTTTGTCAGCACAAACATAATCCTTTTGAACTGAAACTGAGCATGCACGACTTTCTGTCCTGTTATAGGCACTAAACTCAGTTGTAACTCATGATAACTTATAGAGAGAGCTCATTTCTAATAGCCACATATAATACACATAGAAGTTGATACAGAAAAGTATAACAATACTGTAAAAACTACAGGATGGATAGATAGCACAGCAAGGTTGGCAGATAGGTGTAGTAGGAGCTCAAGTTTTTAGGCAGATTAAAACAGGGGTGTTTTGTCTTTTCTCCATATTGAGACTCTGAGATCCTCATGCACGGACCTCTGTGTCTAACCTGGTGTCTAGCTCACTGTCAAGCAGTTAAAGTTAGGCACTTAACTTAACTTAAACTGGCAGTGACATGGCAGTTGTGGGTGCTGACCTACATATTTAGGTCCATACAAATTTGAAGATTTGGCCTAAGTGACTTACTTGAGGCCACAGAGGTAATGGTGGTTATTGCCACTGTCTGAGCCAAATTTAGAATTGAGATGCTCCTGGTCCCCATTCTCATGCTCATGTCATTAAACTGTATCTTTCTTCTGACTTCCATTTTCAAGCGCAGTCCATCAACCCCATATAGAAATCATGTTCATGGCGTTCTTCCACTACATCATCACCTTCCTGTGGAGGATTCTCTCCACCAAAGTGTCCCATAAATGAAAAATAGTCTAAAACACAGTCCCAGAGCTATGCCAGCCATAGCAATAGGGGTCCTGCTGGATGCGTTGTTGGTGAACTGAACCCTGGCAATCTGTATTGTGTCAAATAGAGTGGAAAGGCACCTTGAATATTACCAGTGGTACTGGCAGGCACAATTTTATTCTTAAAAAATCAAAACACATTTTCAATGTACCAGTTAGGTTTGATTGTTTTAGACATGAACATTAAATTCCTCCAGGTCATAGTTAATCACCATTATGACACAAAAGTTAAAATTAAGGAAATAAATAAATACAAAAAGAACCTGAGGATGTCTCATGGGAGTAATGAGACGCAGACTCTTAAATGTAAGCCATAAATTGAAAGTCAGTATCAGCAACTACAAAAGTGTTATCACTGGATTACTCTTTGGTTAAATGAATTAGTGGTCTCTGCTCAGTTACTAGAGTACAGATTTCAACAATCTTGTTTTCAGTCTCAGAAGGGAGACCGAGGACTGACAACTGAAAAACTCTGAATCCTAGAGCTGGTCAGGATTTTCCGGATTCTGCCCATACTGGAACTGTCCTGTGTAGATCTTTCAATGCTCTCAATCCAGCAACTTTCATGAATACAAAATTAAATTTTAAAGGCTAAAATAGTGTCACCAGAACAATCTGTAGAATCTGAGGAATGTGATATATATGATGAAATAAACTTTGAATAAAATTTGATTCAGGTGTGGAAGGGACCTCAGGAGGTCATCTAGTCCAACCTCCTGCTCAAAGCAGGACCAATCCCCAGAAAGATTTTTGCTCCAGAATCCTAAATGCCCCCCCTTGAGGATTGACCTCACAACCATGGGTTTAGCAGGCCAATGCTCAAACCACTGAGCTATCCCTCCCGCCATGTAAGAGTCTGCATCTCATTACTCCCATGAGATATCCTACATTTATAATTTTAACGGGACATTCTGAGCTCATTTTCTGTGTTGTGAAACATTCTGGTATTACCTCTATAAAAATATGCTCTCAGAATAGTTCTAACATACTATTTTGAGTTATTTATGATTGTGTTATATAAGCCGGCCTTTAATTTCCCATCCAGCTATGCTCTCTCTCTTAGGGATAATATTAAGACTTTTTCATCTTTTGGGCCACCCAGAAATAGCATACTACGTGTACTACATAGTATGGTATGTCATTAGGGATCCCTTCTTATGGTATGTAATGTGCAGTAGATCAGGTTCTAAATCACTAAAGAGGTACATTAAAGTCATCTAATACATTTCTAAAGCATATGAGCCAAATCCTGCAGTTCTTACCCAGTTTTCACACAATTCTTATGCAAACTGTTTGTCCTGGCCCCACTGAAGTCAAGGTAATTTTGCCATTGGCTTCAGTGGAGGTAAGTAAGCACCAAGCAAAACCTTATTAAGGATCTCAGGATTTGGCCCAATGGAAACACACACCAAGATAAAATCCAATTCGAAGCTGAGTTTAGATTATAAGGTGATAATCGCCCTAGACATACCTAAGAGAGTGTTGGATCAGGCCCTTAGGGCTTATTCCATCACATATATCCTTCTCATAAAATAACAGAATTAACCCTATTAGGGCATCTGCTTCATTCTACTGTTAGTGCAGGATTGTTCCTGCCAATATAATCTCCAATGATTCTCCCACAGAGCTTTCCACCTTGGCATCTAGAAAGACTGTCATGCTTATAATGAGACCTATTTTCTCCCCAGGTTCCGAAGCAGCTACTGAGAAATGTGCCCATGCATTATTTTTTCCTTCAATTTTCTGCCTGTGCTCCCTCCCATTTCTTTTGCTGCAGCTGTTTCATTAACCCCCTGCCTATCCTTCCACTAGTATTATGGTTTGGCTGGAGCAAAGAAAGAGATTTACAGGAAAGAGGGGACAGAGGGAGGATGAGAAACTCACGTGGCTCAGCAAGACCTAACCATGACCCTTAATGACAGCTATGTCACCACAGCATGCTCTAATAACATGAGAGCTGCACCCAGTGAAGTAGGTGGGAGCATTGGTGATGTCAAAGCCACTCTGCTAGTTCAGCCTAGGCAACTAACTCCTGCTGTCAGCTGCTCAGTATCTGAAAGGTCAGAAGAGCAAGCTAGGAAAAGAGCCAAGAGCACAAGGCAGGCACTTGTCAACAAAGGAGAAGGGAAAAGAAGCTCAGTAGATGAAAAAAACAAATAAGAGCGTAGTGAACTGCTTAAAAGCACCCTGTTATGCGAAGGAGAAGAAGAGGCAGACAGGCATTTTGAGTCGAATTATGTCACATATTTATGCAGCTCATGTTCATCCAAAATAATTCTCACTTTTTTTGTGGAAGGTATAGTATAGTAATCATCTCGTGCACCAACAAATGCAGCCAGTTCTGGGGTGGATTACAGAAACTGTCTAACAGCATGGAACAGTGGTATTTAACAAATTGTCAGGATATAAAGAAAACGCTATACAATCAAAATAGCATGGATTCATTCAAACTGAATCTCCAGATGTACTAAAAAATTAGCACTTCCACTGAAGCTGGTGACAAATCATATTTTTTTCCAATTTTGCAAAGTCAATAATAATAGCCCTTGCAGCTAATTCTATCATGTTTGTGAATGGCAGCTGTTTTACTGAGTGAATACTGTGCTTGATCTTAATAAAGATTCATCCTAGTTTTGTTTGAATGAAAATGGAAGCAATGTGTAACTTGTAAAATCTCAGTCAGAATAATTCTCAAAATGAGCTAGAATGTCTCAAAATTATGGAAATTAAATCAATGTATAATATTAAGACTTTTGCACCTTTTGGGACAGCATATATTGGGCCACCCAGAAATAGCACATTTCTGTTGACTACTTAGGCCTGGTCTACACTACAAACGTAGGTGGATGGAAGCCGCCTGAAGTCAACCTAATAATGTATGCATCTACACTACCAGGTCCCTTCCACTGACCTAACTCACCTGTGACGTCGACTTAATAACTCCACGTCCGTGAGAGGCGTAGCATTTAATTTGATATTGATGGGTCGACAGAAAGGCAGTGTAGACACATAGTTGTATAATTTGACTGAAATAGCCTCCAGGAGGTTTCCCATAATGCTCCACTGTGAATGCTCTGGAGATCATTTTCAATTCCACTGCACAGCAGCCAGGTACACAGCCTCTCCACTGTTAAAGCCCTTCCCCCTTCTTCCCCCCCAAAACATGGGTTGTTTGCCATTGATAGCAGAAGGGAGAGGGAGGGAGGAAATTGCATCATGTTCCCATTCCCCCCTGCAACAAAGTTTTGGTCCCATGAAGCATTGCAAGACCTTCCCCAAACCCCCTGCAGCTAGTTGCACAGTGGGATAGCTATCCACAATGCACTACTCTGTGCATCGATGCAAGTGCTACTAGTGAGGACACACTACACCAACACAATGAGCATGGTGTGGACACACACGACCGACTTAATTACTGTGGAGACCTGATGTCAACATTAAGTCAACTTACCTTTGTAGTGTAGACATGCTCTTAGTATAGTATGTCATTCAGCAATGAGGATCACTTCTTATGATAGGGAGAGTTGGGAACATCTGAGACTTGTAATTAATTGATTTACTAAAGCTTTGCCCTCTGATTCTCTTTGTATTTGAAGTTGTTTTTAACAGATTAGAATAGTGCCCTTTTTCATTTACAGCGAGAATCTTTTCCAAGGTCATGCTGCAAATCAGGGATGGAGCCATGACTTTAAGAAAACACTTAGAAGCTGGGTCCCTAGTCCTGTGTTCAGAACAAAGAGTCTTCTCATCTTTATGACTGAACTTTAAAATTCCCACTTCCTTCAGAAAGACCATTGCTTTAAAAACACAGGAACTCAATGTTATTCCAGGGTAGGAAATGTGATTCAGGACAGGTAGAATTGTAATACTACAGCACTGTATTTGGCATCTTTAAGAGCTAATCTTGATTTATTAGCAAAAATGTCCACTACATTGGATCTAAGAGACTTCTCATTGGGAATTAGGTGCCTAGGCACATTTAAATATCCCATTAGGCATCAATCTGTATCTTTAGGTACCTAAATGCCTTTAAAAATCCATCCCTGAATGTCCAGGAATAGGGAGCCCCCCTGGCTCTCTGCAGAGGTTAGAGATTCACAGAGATGTAAGGCAATGTACACTGAGTGTGAAATTTTCCAAAGTGCCTAAGTCACTGAGAAGCCAAAATCTAGTTTCCAAATGTATCCAAATCCCTTAGGAGCCTTCATGCCATGGGTTAGGTGCATTTGGAAACGGAATTTTGGTTCCCCTTATTTACTCTGAATGTGTGACATTTATAGGACTGCTCAAGTTCCAAGGCAATAACTGTCAACATGAAGGTAAAAGTAAAATCATAGACCAGGTCATATGAGAAGGAATTTTTGTCAGAGGCACAAAGTACATATAAAAGAGGATCTGTGGTATGTAGACACTTTCAAACAGCTTGTTAGAGTTGCTGAATAGCAAAGTCTTGTTGAAGTCTAAATAGTTTCTCTTTAAGATTTTTTTTTTTTAATAAGTGGACAGTGGGTGAGGAAGAGGTTGGTTTATTTTGTTTTATCCTATCCCAGTTTTCATATGATAAGCTAATATCAGGTTCTTCATTCCATATTTTCTCTGGATAGGAACAGGTTAGTATATAGGTAGGTAATGAGAACATAGTAGCAGTTGCATGCAGAATTAAGTTTGGTTCAAAATTTGGCAATCATGTCTTCTCAAGTGACAAGCTGATTCTTATGTTTGGACTTAGGTAAGTTATATCATTGATTTGTAATGTTTGGTCAAAGGGAACATGTCTTTCAGTTGATATTTTCCTTATCCTGGGGGAAGTTCAGTAGATTTTTTTTCTTCAAATGTATCATCTATGCAATGACTCCTTTGAGCTTTCCAGAGTTGGTTAGGTTCAATTTCCCGGAATAGACATCTGTGTTATTCCAAATTAGAATTATGTTGTGTGTTGAGGAGAAGTCAGATTTTCAAATGACATTACCCTTTTGGTAGCCCATGGGTTAGAGATTTACAGGGGCATGTATAAAATGCACTACCATTAGGAATAATTTCACAATGTACAGGTCCAATGGAGTGCCATCTGCATTATCTATAGTTTATAAACCTTTAAAAAACAATGGATCAGAAGATCTATGCCAATTTATACCTGCCGAGTATCTGATCTAACAAGCATATTTGGCAGGATGTAAAGAAGTTCTCCTCAGATGGGTCTAGCATCAGAAGCACTGCTGGAAGATCACTCAAGCCTGAAAACCAAGACTCATGTCTCAAAACCCTGGAGAAAGTGGTGGCCTTTGTCATTCTGAGGGCATATAGCAAGGCATCCAAACAGATCCCTGTGAATTCAACGGATTTTGACTTTTCTGGATAGGGAATGAATGCATTATACTTGGCAGTGCACCTAACCACTTTACACCTCAGTGGTTTTGAGCTCATGAATAAACAGAGCACTAATTGTTTTAGCTTTCAGGGAAATGGGGTTTGTAAGGCAGGTTAGTCATGCTGGGAACTTAACTTTCTGTCATTCAACCTTTGCCATGTTTGGATTACAGCGGGCATGTTGCAGTTTGGCTATTCGAAGCATAAACCATCCAGTGTTCAATATCATTAATCTGAAAACTATAAACTGTCTCATTGTTCTGCTTACTGCTTCCATCCAGCCAGTATGAAAACAACTGCAAGTACATCTATAGCCTGATGTCAGCCTAAAGACAGCAACCTGCTCCCATACTGTGACAGCAGAAGGCAGCTAGCTCTCCTCTTTACCTTTTGCTGAAGCTTCTGTTAGCTCCAGGCTTTTGGTATTTACCTAAGTCTCTCATGGAAGCTGTGAACATAGCAGATGTAAAAAGATGAGTAATTCATGAGCATCTCAAACAGCTGCTTTCTAAACAAATTTATTTATTTATTTACTGTTTGCATATTCACCCAGCCAAGCAATAATGTTGCTAGTGACCAAGTGGAGCTCTTGGAGCCCACTGCTGAATTTGGTTTGCAGACACTCCTCCACAATATGTATCATTGTTAGATGACCACAGCTGCAGCTTGGATTGTCTTGAAGACCCCCAACGGTGCTGGTTGGCTGCACAGAGGCCTTGTCCAGTCTGGAATCGGTTAAGAAGGGCCAACAGATGACCTGGCAGATCAAAGCCGGGGCGAGCAGGCAGTAGGGTCTGTGGCAAGAAGCTGACTGGTGGTTGAAGTTAAGCACCAGTCTTCCCACCACAGGAAGTGACTTTGCTGTCACATCCTGGCATGGCAGCCTCAACCACAATAGGTGTCATGGTGAAAGATATAGATGGTGGACTAAAAAGGTCATTAAACAAGCTTGGGTTGGCACATACCTTCTAGAGCAACTTGCCAGCTGCAATCTCCCTCGTGATGTAAGGGGGAGCAGTGTGACTCAGAACTGGGAGCCATAGAAGCATAGGCGACACGTGGAGGGGTATACAGGGTCAAATACCTGGGTTCGACGGGGACAGGTGAGCAAAGCCCACAGGTAAGTGGGGAACATGGAGACCTGGGAGATGGGTCGGAAACAAGAGGGAGTGTGGGCTATATTGGCAGAGAGAAAGGAGGGTCAGGACAAAACTGGGAGGAAAGATCAAACCAGTATCTTAGATGCCTATATACAAATGCGAGAAGTATGGGTAATAAGCAGGAAGAACTGGAAGTGCTAATAAATAAATACAACTATGACATTGTTGGCATCACTGAAACTTGGTGGGATAATACACATGATTGGAATGTTGGTGTGGATGAGTACAGCTTGCTCAGGAAGGATAGACAGGGGAAAAAGGGAGGAGGTGTTGCCTTATATATTAAAAATGTACACACTTGGACTGAGGTAGAGATGGACATAGGAGATGGAAGTGTTGAGAGTCTCTGGGTTAGGCTAAAAGGGGTAAAAAACAAGGGTCATGTCATGCTAGGAGTCTACTACAGGCCACCTAACCAGGTGGAAGAGGTGGATGAGGCATTTTTTAAACAACTAACAAAATCATCCAAAGCCCAAGATTTGGTGGTGATGGGGGACTTCAACTATCCGGATATATGTTGGGAAAATAACACAGCGGGGCACAGACTATCCAACAAATTCTTGGACTGCATTGCAGACAACTTTTTATTTCAGAAGGTTGAAAAAGCTACTAGGGGGGAAGCTGTTCTAGACTTGATTTTAACAAATAGGGAGGAACTCGTTGAGAATTTGAAAATAGAAGGCAGCTTGGGTGAAAGTGATCATGAAATCATAGAGTTTGAAATTCTAAGGAAGGGTTGAAGGGAGAACAGCAAAATAAAGACAATGGATTTCAGGAAGGCGGATTTTGGTAAGCTCAGAGAGCTGATAGGTAAGGGCCCATGGGAATCAAGACTGAGGGGAAAAACAACTGAGGAGAGTTGGCAGTTTTTCAAAGGGACACTATTAAGGGCCCACAAGCAACCTATTCCGCTGGTTAGGAAAGATAGAAAATGTGGCAAAAGACCACCTTGGCTTAACCACAAGATCTTGCATGATCTAAAAAATAAAAAGGAGTCATATAAAAAATGGAAACTAGGACAGATTACAAAGGATGAATATAGGCAAACAACACAGGAATGCAGGGGCAAGATTAGAAAGGCAAAGGCACAAAATGAGCTCAAACTAGCTACAGGAATAAAGGGAAACAAGAAGACTTTTTATCAATACATTAGAAGCAAGAGGAAGACCAAAGACAGGGTAGGCCCACTGCTTAGTGAAGAGGGAGAAACAGTAACAGGAAACTTGGAAATGGCAGAGATGCTTAATGACTTCTTTGTTTCGGTCTTCACCGAGAAGCCTGAAGGAATGCCTAACATAGTGAATGCTAATGGGAAGGGGGTAGGTTTAGCAGATAAAATAAAAAAAGAACAAGTTAAAAATCACTTAGAAAAGTTAGATGCCTGCAAGTCACCAGGGCCTGATGAAATGCATCCTAGAATACTCAAGGAGCTAATAGAGGAGGTATCTGAGCCTCTAGCTATTATCTTTGGAAAATCATGGGAGACGGGAGAGATTCCAGAAGACTGGAAAAGGGCAAATATAGTGCCCATCTATAAAAAGGGAAATAAAAACAACCCAGGAAACTACAGACCAGTTAGTTTAACTTCTGTGCCAGGAAAGATAATGGAGCAAGTAATTAAGGAAATCATCTGCAAAAACTTGGAAGGTGGTAAGGTGATAGGGAACAGCCAGAATGGATTTGTAAAGAACAAATCATGTCAAACCAATCTCATAGCTTTCTTCAATAGGATAACGAGCCTTGTGGATAAGGGAGAAGCTGTGGATGTGGTATACCTAGACTTTAGTAAGGCATTTGATACGGTCTCGCATGATATTCTTATCGATAAACTAGGCAAATACAATTTAGATGAGGCTACTATAAGGTGGGTGCATAACTGGCTGGATAACCGTACTCAGAGAGTTGTTATTAATGGTTCCCAATCCTGCTGGAAAGGCATAACAAGTGGGGTTCCGCATGGGGTCTGTTTTGGGACCGGCTCTGTTCAATATCTTCATTAACGACTTAGATATTGGCATAGGAAGTACGCTTATTAAGTTTGCGGATGATATTAATCTGGGACGGATTGCAACTGCTTTGGAGGACAGGGTCATAATTCAAAATGATCTGGACAAATTGGAGAAATGGTCTGAGGTAAACAGGATGAAGGTTAACAAAGACAAATGCAAAGTGCTCCACTTAGGAAGGAACAATCAGTTTCACACATACAGAATGGGAAGAGACTGTCTAGGAAGGAATATGGCAGAAAGGGATCTAGGGGTTATAGTGGACCACAAGCTAAATATGAGTCAACAGTGTGATGCTGTTGGAAAAAAAGCAAACGTGATTCTGGGATGTATTAACAGGTGTGTTGTGAGCAAGACACGAGAAGTCATTATTCCGCTCTACTCTGCTCTGGTTAGGCCTCAACTGGAGTATTGTGTCCAGTTCTGGGCACTGCATTTCAAGAAAGATGTGGAGAAATTGGAAAGGGTCCAGAGAAGAGCAACAAGAATGATTAAAGGTCTTGAGAACATGACCTATGAAGGAAGGCTGAAGGAATTGGGTTTGTTTAGTTTGGAAAAGAGAAGACCGAGAGGGGACATGATAGCAGTTTTCAGGTATCTAAAAGGGTGTCATAAGGAGGAGGTAGAAAACTTGTTCACCTTAGCCTCTAAGGATAGAACAAGAAGCAATGGGCTTAAACTGCAGCAAGGGAGGTCTAGGTTGGACATTAGGAAAAAGTTCCTAATTGTCAGGGTGGTTAAACACTGGAATAAATTGACTAGGGAGGTTGTGGAATTTCCATCTCTGGAGATATTTAAGAATAGGTTAGATAAATGTCTACCAGGGATGGTCTAGACAGTATTTGGTCCTGCCATGCGGGCAGGGGACTGGACTTGATGACCTCTCGAGGTCCCTTCCAGTTCTAGAGTCTATGAATCTATGAAATGCTCCTCAAGATTTCTGCTTAGACAGCTGGGGGGGAGAAGGGCTCTGTCCTTCTTCCGCCATGCCTTGCCCCCAGCACATTTGGTCCCATCCCTGTCAGCCAGGTCCAAGCGGGGAGTGGCCACTTCTCACGCCGGCCACTAAGGTCAGTGTGCAGCACTGCTGCTGTCTGCGAGAGCCTGGCTGGGGTAGTGGCAATGGTGGCTGGGCTGTCTCTCTCAGGTAGCTGTTGCTCTGCACAGAGCAGTGACCCTGAGCAGCCTCCTTCAGCCAGCATGAGAAATGACTCTGTCCCACTACCTCCGCTCCCCACCCAGGTCCAGCTGCCAGGGAGAATGGCTGAATGTGCCGGGAGAGGCACAGTGGGAGAAGGACAGAGCCTCTCCCCACACAGGTAACTCTGGTGGGGTGGGGAGAGCACAGTGGCTCAGGGCTGAGGTGTCCTGGGCACAGGAGACACATGGGTTGGTCATTTGTCCTCCACTTTAGATTGTGCCCCCCCCCCAAGTATTCGGGTGCACGAGTTGTCTATGCATGGAAGATGAGTCAGTGAGAGAGTTCCTGGTATAATGCACGTTGTTGAGTTGAGTTGTACTTCAGCAAGTTTGATGTGTGCTGACCGACTCCATACTGGTGTCAGGTATTCTGCTATTGAGTACAAGATAGCAAGGGCTGAGATCCGTAGGGCTGGAGAATTTGCGCCCTGTAAAGAACCTGCCAGTTTGCTGAGATGGTTGTTGCGTGTTTTGACCTTAACTGCTATCTTCCTCAGGTGACTTTTGTATGTCAGTGTTCGGTCGAGGATCACACCTAAGTAAACTGGATATGCTTCATGCTTCAACCTCTGGTCATTTATTATGATGTTTAGTTCCCTCTTAGCATTGGCGTAGTGGAGGTGGAATGTGCCAGAGATTGTCTTGCTGGTGCTATGGTCTTCTCCATCTCAGAGAAAGTTGGAGCCTGGAGCCCTCAGCAGATGTCTTCTGCATAAATGAACTTCCGTGACTGGGTTGGTGGCAGGTCATTGATGTATATATTGAATAAGGTTGGGGCTAGAACAGACCCCTGGGGCAACCCGTTCATCTGTTTTTTCCAAGAACTTGTTTTCTCACCTACATGCACCGTGAACCGTCTATCTCGGAGTAGCAGTTTGATGACATCAGTGACCCATGGTGAAAGGATTCTTAATATTTTAACAGGTAGACCCATGTGCCATACCACATCATATGCTGCAGTGAGGTCAAAGAAAATAGTGCCTGTTTTTAGGTTTCTTTGAAAACCATTTTGGATTAATGTGTTTAGCACAAGTACTCGCATGTGCTTTGATCTTATTGAAAGTCTCCTTCCTCGACATTCAGGATGTTCTCCACCTCTCATGTTATTCACTGTAAAATTAGGTGCTCTAAAATCTTAAGACACATAGAAAGTAACAATAGCACGTGGTAGTTTGATGCCTGGTTTGGGTCTTCTGATGACTTTTGGCATGTGCCTCTTTTTCGGCAGCATGTCTGATTATTTCTAAACAAATAATGCTGTGGGTTGAAATACTCTGTTTCTGTATGAATATTAAGCAAGGAGATTAAGGAAAACAGAAATTAAAATGCCATGTTTGTCTATGGAACATCTCCCCACTACCAAAGTCAGTAGGGATTCAGTTATATGGCTAATATTATGAAACAGCCAATAGAAAGTCATCCTTAGTGTTAGAGACACTGAAAGCTTTGCTAATGAGCAATGCATAGCTAGCATTCTTGGAAAAGAAGCTAAACAGATATAACTGAACATTGGTTTTATTTTTTGCTGCGCTGAGAAAATACAATGTTTGAAACTGAAAGTTGAGCAAATCCAGAGGTGATATAGCTAATGTAGTCAAGGGATAACTTCATCTCTACTCAAAACTCCAGTTTCCTGCCAGGAAATAGATCAGGATCTAACTGGCTGAAGGAAAGCTAGCTAAGACCCTGTGAACATTCTCCCCTGTGGCCTTTCTCCTCCTCCACTTCCTGGGCACTCTTGTGACCCTCATTCTTGGATGTGGTTGAACTCTGCTTGTTACAGGACCTCGTAGGGGGCACAGATAGATTTTTGTCTCTTACAGCATCCTCTGCCTAATCCTGGGACCCACTAGAACAGATCTAATTTATGCCCAGGTGCCAGCACCTCTAAGAGGCCATTCAAGCAGCATGCTCCCTACACCAGGACTGTAGCAACAGGGGTAGGAATTTCCCAAAACTTGAGGAATCCTGGTTAGCCATTGGAGTGGTGCAAAAGGGGCTGTCTCAGACCCAAGAATTGGATTGAGTGACTCTGGCATCCTTCTTTCTGGCTGACTGGATGCAGACAGAGTCATCTTCCCAATCTACTGATTATTGCCAGTCTAAGTCTAAAAGGGAGCAGCAATCCTCCTGACAAAGAGCAGCTAGTGGAGTTGCAACCTTGATCTATACAGTGTAGTAATTATGGTGCAAGTTAGTCTTATCTTTCTTCTTACTTCTGTGTGCCACTTTTCCAGTCCCACATTCTGTCTATCATGTTTACAACAAACTCTTGCAGGCCCTTGTGGGTAGATTTCCTGTGGATGGATTTCCTGGTAATCAGATTCCTACTTCCTCTTGCAAATTCCTGTCTGTCAATTCCAGGCTCCAACTCCTGTTGCTCCTTTCTCTCCATCAGCCTTCCTTACTCTGCCTTTATATACACCTTGCCGGCTTTTAGAGCCAGTTTCCCAGGTGGCAGCTTGGCAATCCAATCTGAGCTTCCTCTCTAAAGCTGCTAGAAGGCCAGCCTCAGTTGTTTCAGACCTTCTCTCTTGCAGCTGCTTTATGTCTCAAGGAAAGCTTTTCTAGTGCTGAGCACCGTCAACTGGCACCAAGTTTCCCAAAGAGTTCAGCTTCATTTAACCACCTAAATAAGGGCCAAATTGTCAATAGTACTCAACACCCAGCACCTCTCATTCTGAAACTAAGGACTAGATTGTCAAAAGAAATGAGCACCCACCATGCTGAGCAGTTTTGGAAAATCTGCCCCTACGGGTATGTCTACACTGCAGGTGGGAGGCAGCTTTGCAGCCTGGGTAGGCTGCCTTGTGTTAGCAGAGCGTGCGCTAGCGCACTACAAATAGCTGTGTGGATGGTGCAACACCAGTGGAGGCTCAGGCTAGCCACTTGAGCTCAGACCCAGGAAATAGGGTGAGTATGAGCTCAGGTGGCTAGCCCAAAACTCTGCCAGTGCCACAACATCCACACAGCTATTTTTAGCACGTTAGCATGAGCCCCACAAACCCACATCTGTCTACTTAAGGTGGGAGGCTCACACCCAAGTGCAGGGCAGCCATACCTTAAGTGACTAGACCAGACTCACTGTGGCAGAGCCAGGAATTGAAACTGGATCTCCTGAGTCCCAATCCAGTGCCTTAGTCACAAGATTCACCTTTCTGTGCATGATAAGGCCTGCAGGGTCAGACAAAGTGTATGGCCAAGTGAGCACCCATGGGTGCAGGCACATAGAATGCTCAGTGGCTTCCAGAATGGGTGATGCTGCAGCTTACATCCAAAGCTGTCTGTGCTAACATTAATCCTATGGCAGAAGAACTGCTTTTGGTGTGTTGGCACAATGAAGAGGTTTAAGTGAGATATTCTTGACTAAACATAATTTTCTTTCTTATGATTGAAAACTGTCAGTATCTCTAAGGAAATACAAGGGTGAACAACCAGAAGGCAATCCCTAAACTTGGCAACGAAGATGTCTATGAATAACATGAAGCACGAAATGACAGAAGTGGGCTATCTTACATTTTCTTTTGCCCATTGTGCACTATGTCTGAGGAGTGTCCCTTAGTGTATTGGAGCTTGTTCTGGCAGCTGTGGTGCCTGTAGAGAGAAATCATGTGCCCCATAAGAAATGGCTTTTTGTTGAAGTAAAATAGGACAGTCATATTACAGCCTCGCATTGGCTGGTATCCATGCACAGCGCCGAAGGGCTTATAGTTAGCATCATGTCTGAAACTATGGCTCCTGGAGGGAAGGAAAATTGCTTACAGCTTTTGTAAACTGAAATAAGACTACTCAGCCAGTTTTCCCAGGGTTAAATGAGTATAGGGCTGAAAACGTTGGTAGAGAAAGGATATATCTGGGCCAGATGAATCAGATGATGAGTCCTTCATGGAGAGCAAGATGTACTATAATGAAGTCACTACTCTTCATAGCAAGTACCCATGTATAATATAGTGAACATTAAACATAATGGAAGCAATATTTCCTGGAGTGAGAGTAGTCTGGCCAGGGCATTCTGGGATACCTGAAGTTTGGAGATAAGGGATTTTCAGTAGATAAAATATAAACGCTGAAGCATAAATCAGGAAAAATGAGCTAACAAGGAAGAAGTCCGCTAGAGTTACAGCAGGAGAGATGCCAGATTTACAAATGCTGGAGAACTGACAAGAAAGAGAAAATTTGTAGTCATGGGGAACTTCTAGTTTTGTGGCCTTGATGAGGCAAAGTTAAAACATGTATTAAAAATAACGGTAGTTGAGCTATAGTTGTGGGAGAAAGGACATTTTCCAGTGGAGGACTTTAGTCATAGAAGCATTTATAAAAAGGAGCTAATTGAAGACATAGGACAAATGGGAAATAGAAAGGTCAGAAATCATTCACACTGAAGTGATGTCCAAAGTTAAAACCATCCTTTCTGCACAATTTGAGTGAAAAGTTGGCACTTCTTGAACATATTTCTGCTAGTTTGAATTCTGCCATCTGTTACACAACTCAGAGAAAAACTGAAGAGTATCAAGAACCCCGCCTTGTGCCAACTACATAGGTCAGATATTGAGGGGAAAATATAAGGTCTCCACTAAAGAAGGAGAAATGAGAAAGGTGGGGTTTGATCCAGGGGAAGATTGTACAGGGGAATAGCAACAGTTCTGAGTGTGGCAGAAAAAAAAAATCACAGTGATATGGGGCAGATTAGCAAGGTAGGAGGTGATGGAAGTGCAAAAGGATTCACAAAGGACGTGTTTTTGTGTGTAGATGAAATTAAGTATGAAGGCTAATGGGAGAATGAGACATCAAGCCATAATGAAGCACTTGGGCTCAAAGTAGCAATGGATTTGAGCATTATTTTACTTTTCAAAAGGAAGAATGTGGTAAACTCCACACAGAGCTAGATGAAGAAAGCTTCCAAGAAGGCACGTTGGCTTGAAGTACAGCATTAGTAGTCCTGCACCAGCATCGTTTACTCTTTAGCGCATCTAGCTTCCAACATTAGTTTTCATGCATAAAACTAGATCATTTTGCTTCACCAGGAAGCTTATCCCTCCCACCCCCAAAAAGGCATTTTATAAGTTTTCCTTTTATTAAAAAGGTAGGTCAGGGGCAGAGTAGGGCAATCTGGAGCCATCACAACACAGGATCCCCCATGGCTCTAACCTCACTGCTTGTGCCTGTGCCTCCCCCACCCCTTGCATAGTGTCAGGGGTCCCCCTCCCCTACCAGAGCATCATGGGGCATCCTTCTTTCCTCTAGGAACAGAAGCAGGGTCCTTCCCACGAGAGAAAGGAGTGGCAGCAGAGGCCCCCCCAATTGTTTACCCCAGAAGTTGGGGTATTTGCTTAAGTGGGTATATCTGCACTCTTCTCCTCCTGCCATACACTGAGCGTTTTCAGGGCCATCCTAAGCAGCTCATAGAGAATAGGTCCATCAATGGCTATCAGCCAAGATGATCAAGGACACAACCCCAATCTCCAATTGCCAGAAGCTGGGACTGGACAAGATGGGATGGGTCACTCAAAATTGTCTTGTTCTGTTCATTCCCTCTGAAGTATTTGGCACTGGCCACTATCAGAGACAGGTTACTGGGCTAGATGACCATTGGTCTACCCCCAGTATGGCTATTCTTATGTTCTTAAAAGCAGAATTCTTGGCAGTAACATCCCAGGAAGATGTATAGCGCCGTTTATTCCTTTCAGTGCTATTGTTTCATGATGTGTGCCCACTCAGACCGACATCACTGTGTTGATTACCTCTGGGTCACATTTTCAAGAATAACTATTACAGCTAGAAACTTCATTTTATTTAGAATCATACGACTTCAAGAGCTGGGTCTCTAGGTAAAAGCCTATATTACCTGTGCTTTAACCTAGCCCTGAAGTAAGTGTTATTTGATCTTTGGATCCCGGTGTTCCTCTTACTCTGGTCAGGTTCACCGTGGTTTACCTGTAGGGCAATTCAGTTGATGGGATTCAGTTGAAGATGAACATGGAAGAAGTCTCATCAAATCAATTCCCTGCCATTTCAGGGGTCTAGCTATTGCGGCATCTCAGTCCTTCCTATTCTCTGCGTGTGGGACAGAGCAGTTTAGTCTTCTGGGAGCTATAAATACTGTAGTCTAATTCAGATTATTGGGCTCAGTACAGGGATAACTGGGTAGGTTTTGTTGCCTATGATGTGCAGGAGGTCAGACTAGATGATCTGAAGGTCCCTTCTGGCCTTAGGACTCTGAAATAGCTGTGTTGTTTGTACTTTGCTCAGTTACTCAATCCATGATTTCATGAGGATCATGAAACCTTAAATTGGCCTCCAGTTTCTAAAATATTTGTACATCAGTTAATGTGACATGCCTTGAAGAGTTCTAATATCTTAAATTGTAGAGAGGTGTTAAAGCAGACAGTAGGGGCTAGATTTTCAAAAGAGATCAACTCCCACTTAGACGCCTAAGTAAGGACAAATTTTTAAACAAATACCAGCATCTCCCACTGAGACACCCAATGTACTTAGTTCTATTGACAATTTATCCCCATATATTGAAAGCAAACCCTGGAATATTACTCCTATACAGTGCAGTTTTTGTAAATAGAATTACAGTGCATCCGACATTCATCTCACTTTTGCCTGTTACTTGTTACAGCTAAATATTGTACACCCTTGCTGTGCAATTATGCTGATTGAAAAGATGATTATGTTGAAGTCACCTATGATGATAATGATCGTACATTTATATAGTTCCATTCATTGCAAAGCACTTTACAAATGGATAGACAAAATTATACATAGGAATCATTTCATACTCCCCCAAAATGCAGCTACCTCTAGAATGAAATGCAGCAACTGTTTAACAATGCACAACAATAATAATAGAGTATGGTAGGAAGTGAAGAAAATGTTTTCCAGCTGCAACTACTGAGGGATTTGAAGTAGTTAAACACTAGATACCAGAGCTGGAATTTAATTAGAACATTTTGGGTTAAATGCCCCCCATACAACTTTTCTAAAAAGACTCATGGGTTCTTTAATGTCCAGAATTGGTCGTTGGCTCATTTTTATGTCTCATCTGAAAGATGGAAGTAACAGGGCTCCATGACTCCATGCTATGACACTGATTTATTACTAACTCAGAGGGAAGAATACTATCTATTTAGTCACCTCATTATCTATTGGGAAAGTACATTACTCAGGCCATGCAGACACTACAGATGTCTGCTGTATAGCTGTAATGGTTAGGGGTGTGAAAGGGTGCAATCCCTGACAAACATAGATGTGCCAGCAGAAGATCTTAATGTAAATGCAGTAATAAATGCAAAATTGCACTTTTACTGGTACAGCTTGTTTTGCTGAGCGGGATGGAGGTGGAATAAGCAATATTGCCAAGAGCACAGATTTGCTAGTATAAGCTGCATCCATATTAGCAGTATGTTGCTATTCGGATTCTCTCCTGCACCAGAGCTGCACTACATTCTACCAGTGGTTTAGGGTCCTTGATTGATCCTACACCAGTGGAAGATAGGCATAGAATAGCAGAGCTCTACCCTGCCCCCTACCAACCCTGCCAGGCCCCATCTACCAGGTATGGGGAGGCAACAGCACAGATTCATCACCTGGATGGCTCAAGGTGGCCATAGCCACCATTTTGAATTTGGGCCTAAAATTGCTTATTGGTATAAGCATAAAACAAATTAAGTTCAAAATATGAACATCTCAGAGGTCAACGTTTTCCTTACTTTCCACTTTTGTGCAAAACCTGTGAAATGGGGCAAATGTTCTTTTTAAAAAAAACAACAAAGATTAATTTTGAAGGAGATTTTGTAATTTAGTTAGAACAATAATCACGTCATATCCATTTTGAAATTCCTGTATTTTCAATGTAAAAAATGGCAATTCCATGAAAAATAATATTTCTGGGGATGAAATAAAATGAATTTTTTTGCTTAATATCTTGTAGAATACTATTTGACAATTTTACAGTGTTCTTACATTCTTCTGACTGATTTGATTCAATGTTAAGTATAACCCCTCTACTCCTCCCCCCAAGAATGCCAGTTCATAAACTGAATTATACAGGGGGTTATTTCCCCCATAAAATAATATAATCAAATATTAAACTTATCTTCTGTGGCAAGTAACAGAAGGAATGCTAGACACCCAGACACTAGATGAGATGTACTGTCACCTTGTAAAATAATAATGACAATTTACCTGCACTCAAAGAAATGTCAATTGGGAGCCATCAATGAACATAAGCCACTGAAGTGTGAGGGAAGCCCAATATTATGTCTGTCATCTGAACTATGAACTAACTTTTCCATCAGATCTGTCAGCTTTTGAGGAAGAACATTCTGACTGATACGACTGCCTCACCTTATTTTGTCACTTTAACAAGGACTATTGGAGAAAGAATTTAAAGAGGCAAGCTTCTCAAAGGCTTGAAATTCAGCTTGTTTTAAAAGTCGACTTTTATGACAGATTTTCTCATGCGCATACAGAATTACTTTTCCCCTCACTGTCTAATGGCTTAAATATTGTCAGATAGACTCTGTTTCAAGCAGTAGATCGCACTTAGATCAGTTTATCTGTCATTCTGTTTCTGACACATGCTTTTCTGTTAACAGGTCGTCATGGAGATGGGGCCTATTGGCCAGTTGACACGAACTTGATTGACAGAAGCAGCCTTAATGGTAAATATAGACTAAATTAGACTCCATCCAATTAAGTTTCATTATTAAGTCCTTTTTCAGTAGTAAACCACATCCTCTCTCTCCCTCCCCACAACCTTCTTCACCACTTATAAGATTGCTCAGTTCATATATGGGTGAGATTTTCAAAATCGCATTCAGAGTATGATAGTTTGTGTTACAGAATCATAGAAATATAGAGCTGGAAAGGGTCATCAAGCCCCTGCTCTGAGGAGAACCAGTAAACCTAGCCCATTACTGGCAGGTGTTTGTCCAAACTTTTCTTAAAAACCTCCAGTGACGGGGATTCCACAATCTCCCTTGGAAGCCTATTTCAGAGCTTTTAACTACCCTTATAGTTAGACAAGTGTCCTAACCGAAATCTCTCTTGCTACAGATTAAGCCCATTACTTCTTGTCCTACCTTTAGTGGACATGAAGAACAATTGATCAATCTCCTCATTATAACAGACCTTAAAAGAATGGCAGACTGTTATCATGTCCCCCCTCAGTCTTCTTGCTGATTTCAGACCAATTCTATAATTTGTGAAGGTCATTTTGAATTCTAATCCTGTCCTCTAAAGTGCTCGCAACCTCTTCCAGCTTGGTGTCATCCACAAATTTTATAAGCGTATTCTCCACTGCATTATCCAAGTATGAATGAAAATATTGAATAGAACCGGACCCAGGAATGACCTCTGTGGGACCCCAGTAAATACACTCTCCCAGTTTGACAGGGAACCATTGATAACTACTCTTCGAGTACGGTCTTTCAACCAGCTGTGCACCCACCTCGTAGGAATTTCATCTAGACCACATTTCCCTAGTTTTCTTATGAGAATGTCATATGAGAATGTGTCAAAAGTCTTTCTAAAATCAATATATATCCTGTCTACTGCTTCCCCTGTATGCCCTAAGCCAGTAGATGAAGAGGAATAACAGTTTTGATGAGTTGAAATCATATTTCAAATACTATAGTTTAGATAGACATTAATGGATCTTAGTACACTTGAGAGAGGAAGACCAGGTGGAGTTAAGTGAAATTTAAACAAGGCTGTTATTGTTAAGATTTTGCTATGAGGAAGCCTGTAGTAGTATTATATTCCATTTCCAACTGAGGTATCTCTATAAGCACTGGTGCAAAGTAGCCTGTAAGAGAAAAGAGATTAAAGGAGATTAAAGAGTAAAATGAAATAGGTAATTGAGAAATTTTAATTATTCCTTGACAGCTTCTAACCATGTCTAAATAGTTATTATATGTATTGTAGATTTAGCAAATGTAAACTACAGAAAGAGGAAATTATTCCATTTTAAAAAGCATGTCGGAAAGGTAGCCCGCTTTTTTTGTGTGTGACAAGTTAAAAAAAAATCTGTTTTGGCTGTTTGAAGCTGAACCAGGAAAGTAAAAAATAAATAAATCCCTGTCATATTTCCAGTCGAAAAGATGTTCTTTCCCTAGTAGACGCTTATTGTAAAACCAGTTAGCTATTTTATTCATAGGAGATATTTTAGTTATATCTCACATCATAAGAAAAATGATAAGAAGGAAGTATAAGAAATAAAACAGAGAACCAAAAGATCTTAAAGGGAAAACATCATAAAAAGTATTTCATGGTACTTTGTTTCAATGTGTTAAACCTCCTGTTGGCAAATGCAATCTTAATTAAACCTGAGCTGATATGGCAAGACACAAGAGGAAAAGCTGTGGATTACTAAAGATTAACTGAATCTGACCACTGTCAGTTTTAGATATGCTATCAACACCTTTTCCTCCCCAGTTACCTAATGGAGCTTTAGTTTTCACATTATTGAACAAATGAGAAGATCAGAGCACCTGAGGTGCTGTATAAAGCCAGTCTGGAAATACACAATTATTGCAAGGCACCTAACTGATTAAGTGAGACTGATTACTTTCCACAGACAAGACAGGGAGGGAATACTGAACTCAGTAACCTTTTCCTGCTATATTTTGCTAGTTGACAGATGTATGCTTCATATTTTAGACATAGCTCCTGCTGTTACCAGCAACTTAGTAATGGTATCTTAGACAAAATCAGATCCATCTAATTAGTACCCTACTTTGTTTTGTACTTAAGAATTTTCTTTTATCAGATCAAGGTAGGCCTGGACTTTAGATCATTTTAACCAGCTATAGCATTATCAGCAGAAACCTCACCACATGAGGTAGGGTTCAGTTATAAACAAACTTTTCTAAAGCTTTTTCTCATGATTAAAAAAAGGCACAAAGCATTTGAAAATCAAGAACTGACAAAGACTTTTGTAACTCCCCTATAGCACACAATTGAGAAAGAAGTTGCACAGTAAAATAATGGCTTGTTTGCGGGACATTGGACACCCATTTGCATTGCTTTATGCCACTTCTGTGAAGCTGAACAATGTTGTCTAAAATCCAAATTCATAGATTCATAGATTCTAGGACTGGAAGGGACCTCGAGAGGTCATCGAGTCCAGTCCCCTGCCCTCATGGCAGGACCAAATACTGTCTAGACCATCCCTGATAGACATTTATCTAACCTACTCTTAAATATCTCCAGAGATGGAGATTCCACAACCTCCCTAGGCAGTTTATTCCAGTGTTTAACCACCCTGACAGGAACTTTTTCCTAATGCCTACCTAAACCTCCCTTGCTGCAGTTTAAGCCCATTGCTTCTTGTTCTATCCTTAGAGGCTAAGGTGAACAAGTTTTCTCCTTCCTCCTTATGACACCCTTTTAGATACCTGAAAACTGCTATCATGTCCCCTCTCAGTCTTCTCTTTTCCAAACTAAACAAACCCAATTCTTTCAGCCTTCCTTCATAGGTCATGTTCTCAAGACCTTTAATCATTCTTGTTGCTCTTCTCTGCACCCTCTCCAATTTCTCCACATCTTTCTTGAAATGCGGTGCCCAGAACTGGACACAATACTCCAGTTGAGGCCTAACCAGAGCAGAGTAGAGCAGAAGAATGACTTCTCATGTCTTGCTCACAACACACCTGTTAATACATCCCAGAATCACATTTGCTTTTTTTGCAACAGCATCACACTGTTGACTCATATTTAGCCTGAGGTCCACTATAACCCCTAGATCCCTTTCTGCCGTACTCCTTCCTAGACAGTCTCTTCCCATTCTGTATGTGTGAAACTGATTGTTCCTTCCTAAGTGGAGCACTTTGCATTTGTCTTTGTAAACTTCATCCTGTTTACCTCAGACCATTTCTCCAATTTGTCCAGATCATTTTGAATTATGACCCTGTCCTCCAAAGCAATAATCAATCTGAGGCTTCTTGATTCCAAATAATTCATATTTGCTGTGTAGTCTTAAGTCCCTGAGAAAACTATAGAAAATATGGATGTTTCTAAAGGATATTATTTTGTGTGAAAGCTAGAATGAAGGCTGTTATTTAACCTGGTGGGTTTTTTTTAATGGAAGCTTCTCCAGTCTTTTTCAGCAAGTGTTATATTAAGACATGAGAGATACTATAATTTTAAACAAAAGAAAACCCTTCCTATTACCTCTAGAAAATATCAATTTGTGGTTTATATGTTCAGGTGCTAAAGGTAATGTGTGTGCTTAAATGATTACTACTGTCTGGATATGTCTTTAAGTTGTTATGGCATTTGTTTGAAGTTCCCTGTGCCTATTCCTGTTCCTGGCTTCAAAGAGATTGAGGAGGGTTTGGAGTCCAGGACATCTTGTTTGGAGGAAAATGTGTGAACATGGATTCTGCAACCTTAATAATGATCAGACCAGTCCAGTCAGTACTTTATTACATGAATCACTATCTTGGATTGCAAGAGAAAAACTTAAATAAGCCTTTTGCAATTTCCTCCATCTTGTATCAATTTCACACTAGTGTTACATCCATCGACTTACTCCTGCTTCACATGGTGAAGAATGGAACACCCGACCTGCCATCTGTTTACTGTTTCTATAGGAATAATTATTATTATTTAAGCATCCACCACGTGCTCTGTACAAGACACAGAAGGCACAGTCCATGCTTTATGAAGCTTATAGCCTAAGTAGACTTTTGAGATAAAATTTACTGAAAAGCCTTCAGAAAGGTTCTATCTTGCAGCTTTGTTTAATTTGCTTGATATAGCAAGTGGTTGACAGAAGTTTTACAGATTTGGGTTAATAGTTGTTGGCTTCATGGAAAAATTGAGTTTTGTGGAGAGAACAGAGGATGGCTGCATGAACTTGGGAAGGAGGAAGGGCTAATTTTGTTTTACAGGTGTTTACTATACAGGTCATATTCCTTATACACAATATGGAAATGAAAAAAAAAAACTACTGAATTCCTGTACTAGGTCATTCTAATGACAAAAGCCATGAAACTCACAACTGCTTGTCATGTTCCATTGCCTGAAAAAGAACTATGAGAAAAAGTCAATTTATTTAAACAAATTTGTTATGTAAAGAAATCACACTACAGTACAGAATGAAGATAGAAAATTACAATAAAATTACATTTATCACTAGCTAAAATTGCAATTTAGAAAGCTTTGACCTTTGTCATGTGCTCATTCAGTTCTAATGAAGGCAAAATGACTTCACAGTCACTTTTTTAAAGTTACAGATGGGCTTTTGGGATGCTAACGCTGTTTGAAATCTCTTAAAAGACTCTGCTCATGAAGTTATTGACAAGTTCTCCAAACTTGAGTGGCATCATCTCTTGGTTTTCCTGAGCTCTTAGTCTTTATAGAATCCATTAGCAAACAAAATAACCAAAGTGCATATTGTCCTATGCTAGTGTTTATAATGCATGATCCTGAACCTTCAGTCCTTACTCAGGCAAAAACTTCCTTTGACCGAAATGGAAATTTTGTTGAATAAAGACTGCAGGATTGGGCCCTCTCTGGATGGTATGCAAGGGGAGTAATTATTTTTCTATGTAAATTATGCAAGAAGCTGTCAACGCAATTGAAAAATGTGCCATCCACCAGGTAATAGCATCCATAAAAACTAGTGAGCAAGGGCCCAATCTTTGAAATTAGTGGTATTGGGATCTGAAACAAGAAATGATGTAACTTGATCATTTGGGGTCCAGTCTTGTTTTTCCATTGAAGTTAATGGAAAATGAGGATTCTCAGCACAGATTCTCAGAGGATTGATCTCTCTGTCTGCTATTGTGTTCCAAGTGAAGCATGATTAACACCTTACATCAGAGGAGCTATATCAATAAATACAATACAATATAATCTGTGGCTTATTATGGGCTGAATGGAATCTTGAGAGATGAATCACACATTCAGATTGGCTAATACACAAGACATTAATTGTTCGGTAAATATCAATAGAGGCTATGTAAGGAATAAAAATGCATATTGCCTTTTTTTTTCAGTTTTAGTTGCTAATAGCAATAGTGAGCTGATCGCTATCAACTCCCAGCAGCTGGTCATTAATTTCCAGTAAATGCCTTGCACCTCAGTCCTTACTGCTTCAATATTTTCCAGTTTGCTATACCACTGAAACACAGTGAAACATAAATTTCAGTGCTTTGTGACACCATTCTGAACCGACTGTCTGTTTTTAAGTAGAATTCACACACCCCAGACAGGCTTTAAATTGTGCCTTTTTTATGGGTGGCTTCTGAAAGAGAAGGGGGGTAAATTGTGATCATACTGCATCAAGCAATTTGTCTTCCTGGACATGAAATAAGTAGGCTATTTCTCATAAGCCATGACCTTTCATCAGTTATGTCAGAGAAGTATTTGTGTGGCATAAAATATCTTTTTTTCCTGTCTCTTTCAACTGGGGACAAAACTTATCCAGGCACTCTGATGGGCAAAAGGTCTATATACCAGATCTAGCAGTCTCTGCCAACTGTTGTTGTACATCACATCTGTTTTTTACACTCTGTTGTTAAATTTTGCTGCTGAAACTCTCTCATCATTTATATTTTTTCAGAACCTCCCATAGGGCAGATGCACCCTCCACATGGCAGCGTAACGCCTCAAAAGAACAGCAACCTTCTAGTAATCATTGTGGTCACCGTTGGGGTCATTACAGTGGTGGTGGTGGTGATCGTGGCTGTGATCTGCACCAGGCGTTCTTCAGCGCAACAGAGGAAGTATGTTGCTGGCAAATACCTGAACAAACAGACAAAAAAGTGGCCACTTTTCTGTTGTTAGGTTTCAAAGATGATATGAGCAAGGTCCTCAAATGAGCATTGAGAGGATGTGGAGTCACAGGCTGAAATATGTAATCAGATCCAGCCACATTGTACCACTTAAGGGGTGCAAACGTTCCAGAAACTGGATGCAACTGGCCAGTGGAGAGAATTTCCAGGTCATATGGGAATTCCCTATTCCAGACCCTTTGCCACACATGGCTTACCCTGGAGGGAGCACATTGGGAGCACACAGTAGAATGGGAGAGGGCGTGGTGGGGCAAAGTTAGAGATGCTAAAAAGTAGCTCGAACATTTATTGGGGCCGAGGGCTGATCCTCAGAATCAGATAGCCAGAACAGCCCCCTCATGACCCACCCCTTCTCTGTTCAATCAAACCGGGGAAGAATCAATTCCATTGATTTAAGGAAAAATGTTATCTGTCTGTGTGGCTAATAATGCCTTCTAGGTACCAGACTGTCTGACTTACTTCCTCTCTCCATGCAGCTGAAAAATGGAGACGTTCAGGCTCAGTTTTCAGTCTATTGTGAGGCTTTTGTCCTGCAAAAGAAAGTCAACATCTGTTATTCCTGTTATTCATATATATATGTAAAAAATGCCAGAAAACAGCACTGAGACCATTTGAGACCATTTTCATATATTTTAAAGGGACAGTGTAGGGTGCGCCAGAGGTGGCATCTTTCTAAGTTGCTGGGGTCTGCTCTACCCCAGGCACCTCCCCCACTTCACCCATTCCCCCAAGTCCCCACCCTCGCCCACCTCTTCCCGCACTCATCTGCCCTGCCCCATTCTGGCTTCCCTCCCCCGAGCGCACCCCGTCCTTGCTCCTTTCCCGCCGCCAGTGCCTCCTGCATGCCACCGAACAGCTGATTGCAGTGGGCAGGAGCACTGGGAGGGAGGGGGAGAAGCTGATCAGCAGGGCCCGCTGATGGCAGGGCTGGCTCCAGCATTTCTGCCACCCCAAGCAAAAAAAAAGCCACAATCGCGACCAGCAGCGGCAATTGGGGAAAGAAAAAAAGAAAAGCCGCAATTGGCAGCGGCAGTTCGGTGGCAGGTCCTTCGCTCCTAGAGGGAGTGAGGGACCTGCTGCCCCCAAATTGCCGCACATGCCGCCCCTCTCCCTTGGCCGCCCCAAGCACCTGCTTGGTAAGCTGGTGCCTGGAGCCGGCCCTGGCTGATGGGCAGGAGGCGCTGGGAGGAGGAGGAGGATCTGATCGGGGAGGCTGCTGGTGTGTGCTCTATTTTTTCCGTGGGTGCTCCATTCCAGAAAGTTAAGGGTGACATCTGGCCCTGGTATAAGAAGAAATTCCACTGGAGTCACCTAATTTGCTGGATTTTACCAGTTAATTGGTTGAGAATTATACAGTAATTATACTATTGAGAAAGAATGAACTTTCTGATATAAAATTTAATCATGTTTTGCATATGAGAAGGACAAATAGTCGAAGTGCAAGTCAAAAGTCTATTGCATTGATTTTTGCTGATGCTTGAAAAAGAGTGCAAAGTCATGGGCAGGGTAGGTATCCTTAGCCTCTGTTTGCCAGAAGCTGGGAATGGGTGTCAAAGGATGGATCACTTGATGATTCCCTGTTCTGTTCATTCCCTCTGGGGCACCTGGCATTGGCCACTGTCAGAAAACAGGATACTGGGCTAGATGGACATTTGGTCTGACCCAATATGGACGTTCTTATGTTCTTATGTGGCTAAACTGTTTCAATGTCTGCTGAAATTAGTTTTGTCCTTGTCAAGCTCAGAGGCAGGGGAGTTTATAGTATAATATTGTCACTGGGAGACAAATTTCCAAAAGAGTTTAGTACCTACACTCAAGGCTAGATTTTCAAAATATGCAGTCCCTATTTAGGCACCAAAATCAGTGAGCAGGTTTTTAGAAGAGCTCAATGTGACAATCAGCTTCAATTGTGGGTTCTGAGCTCTGGCCCCGAAGCCCATGGAAGACAATGGGAGCCTTTCTGTTGACTGCAATGGGCTTTGAATGCAGCCTAAAGCTCTGATTGGATTGCTACTGTGTAGAAGAGATTGGAGGATGTGGAGACTAAGTTAACCGAAACGAAACCTTTTATACTGAAAGAGTTGGAGAAGGGGGAAAGTCATTACATAAAAATAAATAAATACATAAATAAATAAATAAATAAATAAATAAATTCAGGCTCAAGCTCCAGAATTCAAAAGTCTGAAGCCAAACTTCCTCATATTTGAGGGTGTCGGAGCCTCTTGTTCAGACCATTATGAAGAGATACCTAAGCTGAAACAAGGGGGTTTGGATCCAGCTTCCAATGTGGAACTTGCACCAGTAAGTTTCAAAACCTGTGAATGAGATGACATCAAGAAAAAGGTTGATTCATGTTGAATATGAACGAAACCTTCTTAACGGTGAAAGTTTTTAATAAAATAGTGTACAGTAATCTCCCAAGAGCAGGGAAGGCCATACTCCTTGAGGCATTTAAAACATGAGTGGGCAAAACACTATAAAATATACTGTAGGAAAACACTGTACTGATGGAGGGATGGATTAGGAGACCTAATAGCTATTTTCTGTCTCTGACTTCAAGGAGGAATAATGTGTCAGCCATACTAGCTTTCTAGTAATGTAGATGTCTATAAAAAAGCAGGAAAGTGGGATGATTAAGTGTTCAGGTTTATGTTATTCTGTAGTACCTACAGCAGGTGCTGCAGCTCTTGAAGTATGTTGAATTGTCTCATATTCTGAAATATCTCAGTAGTCATATCCTCTGTGGTACTAGAAGTTTACTGGCATGCACTCAGAACATGGCCACTGATACTTCCCTCAGGTGGGAACTGCATCTGTTTGCCCTCATTGGCCAGTGCCAGGGGCAGCCCTGTGCCCCATCCTCATGTGCAGCCTTACTATTCATTAATAAAAGATCAGGCAATTTAACTTCTATATGTAACACGTCTCCCTAGTATCCACATGTATGTGTGTATATATGTATTTATTTGTTTGTCGTGGACTAGGACCCCATTGTGCTAGGCACTGGAGAAGCACACAATATAAATATGGTCTCTGCCCCAAAGACCTTACAATCTTTGTATAAAACAAGAGACAACAGGTGGAGAGACAGATAACAATGAGACAAAATTACATAAAGTAAAGGGCAGTAAATAGAGAGCAAATTAAAGACAATATTAAAAAATATGACCTAGGACTAAAGATTAAAAGAATTGTTCATGTTTAGACTGGATAAGGGAAGGCTGTTGGGGACATGGTAACAATCTTCACATATGTAAAAGGTTATAATAAAGAGGACTGTGATAAATTGTTCTCCATGTCCACCGAGGGTAGGACAAAAAATAATCAGCTTTGTTTGCATTAAAGGGATTTAGGTTACATATTAAGAAAAACTTTCTAACAATAAAGATAGTTAAGCACCAGTTGTGGAATCGCCATCACGGGATATTTTAAAGAACAGATTAGACAAATATTTGGCAGTGATTGTCTAGATATGCTTAACCTCAGCATGGAAGGATGAAATAGATAATATCTTGAGGTTCCTTCCAGCCCTATGTGTCTGTGATTCTGTGTTATGCAGTATATAGCCACCCGTGGACTTCACTGTTGCAGGAGTTTGTCAGGACTGGATGGTAAATGACATTGTGCTTAGATTGTATAATATAATGCTTATTAATGGCCTTTGCAGCAAGCTAAAACCATGAAATCTCACATGTGCAATGTAAATTTAAACCGGAGAAGTTCAGAAAACTCAGCTACTGGCCACCTCAAGAAGCAAGGTACTGGTATAGGTTGACCTCTAGTCTGATCCAGTTAGGTAAATCCTATGTTCCTAAGCCACTCCAGAGCACAGCAGCTACATGATAGGAGGTTGTTCTTCAGAAGTTGTCAAGTAGTGAATATGATGTTAGGCATCTGAAGTGGGTAATGGAAAAGTATGAGAAATAAATAAAGATTGCCTGCAAGGTACTATTATAACTGATGGTAGCAAATGTGTATAGAGGTAGGAGAAGCTAGGTGGAGACTTAAAGGAAAAGCAAAATAAAATTCAGGCAAATAAGTCAGCAGCCACTAGACATCCTCAGTATGTCACTGCAGTTTTCCCTTGGGATATATCTTCTTTTTTCGTTTCACTCTGCATCTTCCACCTTGACATTGCTCATTAGCTGCAGCTTATGTTTTTGACTCTTGCCTGCCAGGCATTAGGTTGCATTTGTTGGTGGTGTGAATGGTGGTGGGGGAGACATGTCATTTCCACTCCTTTAATAGTAACCTGCAGGAAATAACTGAGCTGAAAGTGAAATCACTTCTCATTTGTAAAGAGATTTTTTTTCTTACTAGCACCTTTATATCAGCTGCGTTCCCTTTACTGCAGCCCGTTACAAAAACAAAAGTGCGACAACTGTTATATGTATGATGCTGTCAGGGCAAATGGGGTGAATTGCAAAGGGCTTCATTGAGCTTCTCTTCTATTTATTTGTCTACAGCTGCAGGGAGATAGAATCCCTATCTGCTGGAAGACTTATGATATGGTACAGTAATTGGTTTAAATCAGAGACAAAAAGCTGTTCTCCTGCAGGGGACAAAACATCCTTTCCAAGGTCTGATGCTAATGACTTATCAGCTATGTCTTCACTTATTTGCCTCATCCAAGCTGTTTCGGATAGTGTCTGCATAACAAGAAGCAATGTTTCAGCAAAGTGGAAAGAGCCTTCTTAAAAGATTCAACGTGTAGTGTGTCTTAGTGAATTCCACAAGGTGTACTATATAATTCCATACTCTCTCTGTGTATGTATTGCAAAGTTAGAGTAAAGAGTAGTGCATCTTAATTTTTAATTCAATTACCAAAAAGACATTTAAGATTTAATAGTAGTTGCACTCAGCACCATATATCTTCAAAGCACTTTACAAACAAATGTATGTTCATGACTCCCATGCAAGATAGCTGCAGTAAGTAAATGTTATTAATTTTATTGATTGCAACTTGATCAAGTAATGGCAGAGCAGAATTAAAACTCAGGAGTTCCTGGCTCAATGGTCTTTGAATTAGGTCTGTGATGACTTGGTAGATGTAGAAAATGCATTTTGGCCTGAATAGCTTGTGGGGCTCAACAGGAGTTGGTATCAGAGTGGTAGCCATGTTAGTCTGTATCTGCAAAAACAACGGGGAGTCTGGTGGCACCTTAAAGACTAACAGATTTATTTGGGCATAAGCTTTCATGGGTAAAACCCCCATTTCTTCAGATGCATGGAGTGAAAATTACAGAAACAGGCATAAATATATATTGGCACATGAAGAGAAGGGAGCTACCTTACACGTGGAGAACCAGTGTTGAAGGCCAATTTAGTTAGGGTGGATGTGGTACACTCCCAATAATTGATGAGGAGGTGTCAATTCCAAGAGAGGGAAAATTGCTTTTGTAGTGAGCAGGAGCGCCGGCAGCCTTTTTGGTGCCCTAGGCGGCAGAAGGTCCCGCCCCCAAAATGGCGCCCCCGACAGAGGCGGCGGAAGGTCCCGCCCCCAAAATACAGCCGACAACCGCAGCGGCCGGATGTTCGGCCGCCGTGGTCATCGCCCCCCAAATTTCAGCGTCCTAGGCGACTGCCTAGGTCGCCTAATAGGTTGAGCCGGCCCTGGTAGTGAGCCAACCACTCCCAGTCCCTATTCAAGCCCAAATTGATGGTGTTAAGTTTGCAAATGAATTGTAGTTCAGCAGTTTCTCTTTGAAGTCTGTTTTTAAAGTTTGAACAGGAGTTGGGAGTGCTCATCACCTGTGAAAATCAAGCTGCTGTTTTTCTGATGACTAAATGTGCACCCAAGTTTGAAAATGTTGGCCTTACTGGCGTGTAGCTCACTTTCCTCACCTATAAACTGGATTATACTTATCCGTTTATATAAAGTGCTTTGAGATCTGCAGATGAAAAATGCTATGTGAATGCTCAGGCAGGTTGTTCTGCAAATACCATTAAAAATAAAACAGAGGGGCTGCATGTTTTCCATATTTTTAGACTGCTTAAAGTGAGTTTAAATAATGCATCTCCAATGAGACTTGTTAGGTAGCTGCAACAGAGAGCTCTTGATTTATATTTAAGTTGCATACGTTTTCTTTAACAGCAGATGCACATATGTCGCTGAATGTCTGTGCGTGCATGTTTTGTGTATATACACACACACTGTATGGTCTTGTAAGGATAGAACATATTGTAATGAATATACATAAGGAGGAAAGTTAATGTTGCTGTGGGGTATATCACTCTGAATTTCTTAGCTTTTGTGTTATAAAAATCATGTTTTAATATACTTTTAAGAAATATAATGTATGCTGTAGCTGTTTATGGAAAGTATGAGACCTGCAGGACACTGTGGGAATATATACTGCATTATTCAATTGCTGTTGCTATATGTAGTTAAATCAGAAATTATAGTCTTCCCAAGAGGAACTTCACAATTCTTTCTGGAAGGAATTTTTCTCCAATCGCACATCAGCTGGTGCACAGATGACCTACCCTGCTGAGCCCCAAGCCCACCCTCTGGAGCAAAGAGCAGTATTTACTCTCACTTGCCCCTTTCATTCATCTCCTAAACATATGCTGTCAGTGAGACACCTTTATGTCTAACGGATTGGCAAGTGGCCTCATCTGGAACTAACACCAGTGCCACTTCATGGATCAGCAAGCAGCTGGTGCTAGACAGAGAGACACCTGGTACCCACCCCCGTGCCTTGGGGATTTAACATATCATGGCTATAATACATTTATCTCTAGAGGCCTAAAGGCATAGCAGTCAGATCCAAGATAACTGGTTCCTAAGCCTTGTCGGGCAAACCTAAATGGATTTATTTGTTGTGTAACCTGAGATCACTTAATTTTTATGGGTATTTTTTTTTGTTAGGGGATATTTTCTTAGATTTCAATCTGGACTTTTTCCACAGAAAGCGTGCTACCCATAGCGCTGGGAAAAGGAAGGGCAGCCAGAAAGACTTGAGGCCCCCAGACCTCTGGATACACCATGAAGAGATGGAGATGAAGAATATTGAAAAGCCATCAGGTTCTGACCCCTCAGGAAGAGACTCGCCGATGCAGAGCTGTCAAGACATCACGCCAGTCAGCCACAGCCAGTCTGAAACTCAGCTGGGCAGCAAGAGTGCCTCACAGTCTGGTAATATCACCGCCATTGTGCTCACTGAAATGTTCCAGCTCTCACCTGCCTGGAGCTGTTTTTAACTTCAAGAATCTGTAGTGATATGAAAATATTATCTTTGGGGGGCAGAATAACATGGTCAGTCCTGAAATCAATAAACCTGGGTGCTATGGTCCAGATTTGACCTAGCTGTATACAGTTATGTCAGAGAGAGAAAAGGGTGCTCATAATCCTTGTACATGGGCCTGCCACCCTCCCATTGTTGCACTCCTAGACATAAGAACTGGGGAGTCTAGACCCAGCAAAGGGAGCATCCAGCAAAATCAAGCCAACATAGGGTGGAAATGTGCAATGTACATTTGTAAAGGGTACTACAGTGGTTGTTCTAAAATGTGCCTCTGGGGACTCCCCTGCTGCAGGCCCCCTCCACCAATGCCAGCCGTGCTTAACAGGCCCAATACAGTTCTGGTGGTATTGCCAGCTCCAGGCATTCAAAAATCACAATTCAAGCCATCCACAGATTGGTTTTTATAAATCACGAGATTTAAAAAGAATTAATTTAGGCTCTGTTTATTTGCCTTCTGGTGTTGGAGTATTTAGAGTCATGCTGTCAAGATAATAACCAGATTCCAGCAACTGGGGCTCTAGCAAACACAACAATTATTAGAAGACTTGTAATAACATTGTGAGAGTTGGCAACACTGCAACTGGGCATGGTGGCAGATACTTCTTGTCTAATATAACAGCATGACTAGCTGCATGGGTAGCTTCTAATGCAAGTGGAGCAATACATATGCTGAAATTGAGATCTGAGGGAATGAAAAATTACCTGGACCCAAAATTGATGAACAGAGTATATTGTATACAATATTGGAAGGTTTTAGCTTATCATAATCAAATATTCCCAATTGCTTTAATGGATAAGAATGATTTTTCAAGAATTCAAACATTAAGCAACTCAATAGTGTCTGCAGAACAGGTAGTGTCTACAGATAATAGTATCAACAGGTAAATTTCATTTTTCCAAAATGACATGCTACTTTGCATCGGTTAATAATTAGAAGAATATGCATCATGTTTGATTTCTACTCCATTCTTTCGTTATTGGCTCAGAACTTCAGCTGGAAATCAAACATTATTGAGAGCTTGTCTGCATGATCAATTAGTACACCGCAAGCCGGGGTGTACATCTTCAGTGCCCTAGCCTGCCACATATGAACTGATCATGTGGACTCTACTGTATGAACCAGCTAGTCAAAGTGTATTATGGTACTTTAGCAAAAATAACAAGGAGTCCTGGTGGCACCTTAGAGACTAACAAATTTATTTGAGCATAAGCTTTCGTGGGCTAGAACCCACTTCATCAAATGCATGGAGTGGAAAATACAGAGCCAAAAAGGTACTCAGAAGTCACCTACTACAAGACTGGCCCAACAAAGAAAGTAACGTCACTCAATAACAATCCTAAAAGTGGCAATTCTTCAACAACAAAAAACTTCAAAAACAGACTCCAACATGAAACTGCAGAACTGGAATTAATTTGCAAACTGGACACCATCAGATTAGGTCTGAATAAAGACTGGGAGTGGTTGGGTCATTAAAAAACCAAAACCTGATTTCCCCAATACTAATTTCCCCCTACTGTTACTCACACCTTCTTGTCAACTGTCTGAAATGGGTCACTCTGATTACCACTTCAAAATTTATTTTTCCTCCCTTGGTATCCTGCTGTTAATTGAATTGTCTTGTTATACTGACCTCATACTTGGTAAGGCAACTCCCATCCTTTATACCTGCTCCTGTATTTTCCACTGCATGCATCTGATGAAGTGGGTTCTAGCCCACGAAAGCTTATGCCCAAATAAATTTGTTAGTCTCTAAGGTGCCACCAGGACTTCTTATTGTTTTTGCTAATACAGACTAACACGGCTACCACTCTGAAACCTATGGTACTTTAGTGTACAGTTGCAGGCTCCACATAGTGGACCCAGCAGACTAGCATACTGGGTTGCCATGCACTAAGTCTCCGTGTAGACAAGTCTTGAGTTTGCATTCCACTTTAGGAGACTCTATTGGTGGTGGGGAACACAGTGGGAAAAAAATCAAATGAAAAATGGAGCAGAGAGACAACACAGTAAAAAAGAGTTTTGCCACCATAAGTGAGATCAGAATTTGGCCCAGAGAGAAAGAAACTCTCATGCAAAAAATGCAATTTAAGTGTAGTATATAGGCAGCCTAGCTTTTCTTTTCTATCCTTAAACAGTATAGGTTTCCTTTTTGTTAGAAATTTTTTTTTCAGTAATAAAATGTAATAGGGTGGGGAAGAAGCAGCAATATATAGATTCAAAATATAAGTATATTTGGCATGAGTTTGCATGGCTGCATCACTCATGAGTGACAGTGACAAGTTAGTCTGGAAAATCACATAGGGTTTTAAATAATGCAGATTCTTTGGTGATATATATGATGGTAAATGCTTAGATTTCTTCAGCTGCTACTATTGTTTGTATCTCTATTCCTTACCTACCATAAGAGGTACAGGCTTTAGTGTGAAAGAAATGGCAGACCTAATAGGATTTCAAACCTCTAAAATGATCTAAAAGTCATAGGTTGCTGTCAGGATTTTAGGGTTTGATATCTTACATAGTGGTTTGTCTTTTTTCTTTTTTTAATTTGTATTGGATTAGGACCTAGAGGCCCCAGCTTCATTGCACTAGGCACTTTACAAACATACAACAAAAAGATGATCCCTGCCCAAAAGACTTTAGAATCTATTCACAAGTAAGATGATCGTGGGGCATAATCCAAAACCCATTAAGATCAACTGTAGTCTTTCCATTGACTTCAATGATCTTTGGATCAGACCCAAGATAAGCAGTGGTCACAGCACACCAATTGCCTAACCAGAAGGGCTAGATACAAATACATGCAAACAACTAGGCCAGATACTTTTATACTTTTATAGTACTGGGAATCCTAGAATATCCAACTGAATCAAACATATTGTCCTCGCCCTATTTCATCACTAGATTTTGGACCTTAAAACAGTTACTGGTGCAAGACTGAGATTTTAGTCTTGAAAACTAAATCAAGATAATTTGAAGGAAAGAAGGAAAGAGTTTTGTGGAGAGTCTTATTAAAAAAAAAGTTTATGAGCTGCTCAGAGGTTTAGAAAGTAATAGCCCCAGTGGAGATGAGTAGGCACAATAGAGGTGAACTACTCAAAGATACCAAATAAATTCAGTTTTGTTATGGCAATAATTAACTTATTTTCCTCGTGGTGGTATAACTACTTATGTGATATTAATATAATATACACCTCTACCCCGCTATAATGCGACCTAATATAACATGAATTCGGATATAACGCGGTAAAACAGCGCTCCGGGGGGTGGGGGGGGCGGGGCTGCGTGCTCCCGTGGATCAAAGCAAGTTTGATATAACGCGGTTTCACCTATAATGCGGTAAGATTTTTTGGCTCCCAAGGACAGTGTTATATCGGGGTAGAGGTGTACATATCAGATATGATACAATCTGAGAACCAGAAAACATATCTTCTATTACTTCTATTACTGTACCAAACATCCCACTGAAAACAAGGTACCTCCATGACCAGAGATAGTTACCCTAGCTTCTTTGGTTACACCAAACATCTCTGTATGAGTGTAAGTGGACTAAAACTTTTAGTTTGGCTACCTGAATATACCTACATCTATATTTCAATATAAATAATATTATAATAAAATGCCTGATTTTTGTAGCTACTGAGCCAATCATTTGAATTGGCTGGGACTTAGTGGGTGCATATAAAGCATCTCTGCAGATAAGGCCAGTTATTTAGGTGCTAGATTATGGATTTAGATGTCCATCTTTATGTACCCAAATCTGGCCATGATACTTTGTTTGAACTTTAAGGGAAGTGGGTAATTAGTAATGTTGAGGCAGAGGGTTAGTGTCATTTTTATGAAGCGATTTTTGTTTCAGCAGCAGGGAGAAAGGAGAGTTAAACCAGGATGTGATTGTAAAGGGAGAAATTTACATTTAAAGACAGTTGTAAGAAAATGAGAAACAACCATTTTATTCAGGAATGGTGTCCAAAGTAGTCTGTGCAGAGCTATTAGGAGATGATGCCATTTAAGTGACCAATTTTAATGATAGATGTATGAAAAAATACCCATTCACTTTACTGCAAGACGTACGGTAAAGAGGGAAACAGTTTGGTGGATAGCCATTGTTAACATAGCCACTGTGTTGCTTTTCACTAGGTCCTGACACAGAGGATGTGGGAAGTAGTATGTCCACGTTAGAGCGCTCGCTTGCTGCCCGCAGAGCCACACGTGCCAAGCTCATGATTCCGATGGATTCACAACCAAGCAACCCTCGTGAGTAGTGCATCTCTTACTCCCGCTTACAATTTGATGTGAGAACAATAGTGCATCTAGAGTCTCTTTCATCTGAGGATCTCAAAGCATCTTACAATATTAATTAATTAAGCCTCATAATACAACTACAGTAAGTAGCAATAACCACATTTTACAAAGGAGTAAACCATGGCTTCTCAAGGCTTCACAATGATTCAGTAGGTGGAAATAGAATCAAGAAGTCCTAACTTCCAGTCCATTGCTCTAATCAATAGACCACACATTTCCTATGTGTACATTTCCTATGTGTACAGTACTTGGGGACACACATTACAAAGATTTGTATTTACTATGATAATTGCTGTTCTTCGTTATAAAATTTAGCCAGCAAATGTACTTTTATGCATTACTGTGCAGTGTGATTCCCAACATGGGTTACAGGATGGAGATGTCAAGTCTCTGGAAAGAATCCCTTGGTTTCATTGAACTGCTCAGCACACATTAAATCTAGACATTATTTGGTATATGTTACATTTCCAGTAATCTATAAGGCCCTGATCCAGCAACCCATTACACAGGTGCTTAACTTTAAGCACATGAGTGGTCCCATTGATGCCAATGAAACAACTTGTACTTTAAGGTAAGGAAGTACTTAAACATACTGAGGCAAAAATCATTCTTGGGAACTGTCTTCTTTTTAGGCTGTATCCACTTGTAGATAACGCGATCGCATACACACTTTGACATTCCGACCTGACATGCTGCTCCCTAAGGGGAGTTGAAAACATAAAAAATATTGGAGAATGCACAGGATAAAGATTCAGTGGGTTGGATTCTGATCTCATTTACTCCAGAGAAAATCAGAAGTCACATCACTGATGTTGATGGGGCTGATAATCCCCTCTCTCACACTAGACTTACGCTGCTATAACTGCACTAGCTGCAGTAGCATGACTCCTGATTTACCCTGATACAAGGGAGAGATGAATAAGGGCAGTGGAATTACACTGATGTAGAAGTGTTGTAGGCAAGATAAGAATCAAATTCATTGTAATTGCAATGGTACAATACCAGTATAAGTAAAATCAGTCCGCTTTATAGTAGGTCAGTGTATATGGATACGTGTGCCGTTGGGTTTTTTAGGATCAAATCATAAACAGTTTTAGAAGGGTGAGGTCCTGTTTTCTATCTCTATCCTACTCTCACTAGTATATGTCTAACAGAGAGATTATAATATATAATGATACATGGGGGGAAAACTGATCTCACATTTAGGTCTAATTTGTGAACTTTTTAGGCTGGGTTCTAATGAACCTGTTTCTTTCTCCATAAAATAAAAGTGGATTGTTTTTGAGGTGCTTTATCATATTTTTTAATTTATCTGACTCAATGTGCCAAACACTGAAAGTAATATGAAATAAACTATAGAAAGGACCGAAGAAATGAAAACAGGTAATTATTCTAAAATAAAATAAACACATTGGCACTGTTAAGTGGCAAAATAGAAGTGACTTAAGCTGATCTTAAAAAGCATAGAAAATCAGTTTATTTGGGTTCTTCAGGATCAAATGAGCTATTGAATGAAACTTTTTGTATTGACATGAAAGGGCAAAACATTGGTGAGTTTCATAATGCTACAAGAGAGACTGTTTGAGGCCATCATTGTTATTGAAATGTCGCCATCATGATACTCTTAAGTCTCTAAATTCCTTCACAGAAAGGCACTAAACTTAATAAAGCAATTGAAGAGCGTGTCATAGGGTCTCGGCAGATTACAGTCCAATGATGCTAAAGTTAGTCTCAAAGGAAATCTGGCTTAATCTCATTAATAACGAAGACCTGGACCCACACAAGGACAAAATTGAAAAACAATTCAGAGCATTGTTTCCAATATATATCACACAATTGATCTCAAATACACAATCAAAGCGTTGAGAGTTGAGCTGAAAACCAGAAAAGAGGCTGAAATGCAGCTGATGATACATAGTCCTAAACACCTTCCTTCTCCCCAAGCATTTAAAATTAAAGATCTGGATTTTGATCCCAAGTCTGTTTGTGAAGAAGGCTATATCACAATCTGTTGTATCAAAATGGTGACAAGTTATGGAGTAAAATCTTGGAAAATAGGACAGTTGAATTCAGAGTGTTATCTATTGGTGAAAGACCTGTGCACTTCTCAGCACCAACACAGCATTTTTTTTCATTTTCTGATTGGCTTAGTCAAAACATATTAATAGGGTAGGGTGACCAGATGTCCCGATTTTTATAGGGAGAGTCCTGATTTTTGGGTCTTTTTCTTATATAGGCTCCTATTACCCCCCACCCCCATCCCAATTTTTCACACTTGCTGTCTGGTCACCCTATAATAGGGTAGGTGCTGACAACAAATAACTTGACAAAAGTGTGTATCATTATAAAAGGGCAAATTTTTAAAAAGGAGGTAGACAAATTTTGACTATTTAGTATTATGTTCTTGTGATTTACCTACAGAATTCCAATCTATTCATTTTTTTTTATAAAACTTACATCTGTATGAGGAAGAAATATGCTCATAGAATGAATCACTTTTTGGGGTTTATTTTCACTGATTTTTTAATTAAGTCTTTTTTCTGAAATTGTGGAAAATCACAACAACCCTGTTTTGGTGGTGGAGACGATCATGTTGATGTGTTTGGCAACATCTGGGGATTTTGGGCTACTGAGCACAGCTTTGGAATTTCTACTTCATAATCTCAATGAGCCATACTTAGATTACATTTTTATTGGGCATAGTGAAAACATTTTGACGCAAGAGGGCAGTGGTCAGAGAGCTCCAAAATTTGGCAAGGGAATTTCTGCTTTCAAACTCCTAAAGCATCCGTATCAAATACAAATTCAATTCTTGGTAGGCTATGTCAGAACAAATTTCTTGTCATATTACAGAGGTTTATTGAAAATGCTTGAAGCTATCTTTTCCCTTAGCTTTTCTACATAAATATAATATTACAGTGAATACTCTGATTTTTTTTAAATTCTTATTGCCTATGCCTTGGAGAAGAATGAAGGGATGGACTTCAATAAATGTGTTGGTTTTTTTATGACTCAATACAGAATGATTGTTTTTGCAGTGCATTAACAGTGTTACAAGCAGGAAGACTATTATTTAACCTTTCAAAAGTGTGAATAAAATGATTTCCACAGATAAAATTAAATCTTTGAATAGTAAGATTACTATTCTAAGGATGAGTAAATTGAACCTAGACATTTTGAATGTTCAAAATACTATGATTATCATTTCTTAATAAAAGTTGTGTGCGATTCTACACTTCCCATTTTCCTCTGGAAGTACAGAAATGCCCAACAAAGACTGTGTCGTTTAGTGCTTAAAGAAGTAATAAGGAATAAGCTCTTTGTGTGACCTTGGGCAAATTTCCCAGTTTACAACTCTGTGGTGGATGTAATAAGGGCTAGAAGTAATAATAATGTCTACTTTAACATTTATAATATTGTTTGCAATTCACAATTTATAATATTGTTTGCAATTGTTGTGAAAAGTGCTACATAAGCCAAAAAAATTAATCATTGGGCCAAATCCTGAAGTTCCTACCCAATGTTTACTCGGGCAAAACTTTTGTTAAAGTCAGTCGGGGTTTCCCTAAGTAAGAAGTGCATAAAAACCAGTAAAGGAATTCAGAATTTGGCCCATTATTTTTGTTATTGGTTGTTTATTCCTGGATTGTTCAAAACCAGAGCATATTGGAAATCACTCAGAAGAAATCCTGATTTCATTAGATTTTGAGCCAGTTTCCAAACCAAAATGATTCATATGCTTTGGAGAAGCTTTAAATGTTCAGGGGATTACGGTAATTTGTGCATAACCCATTGTTTCTCTTTCCTCTCTTTGTTGGTTGTAATTCCCATTAGAACTATTATAGTTAAATGCACACACTGAGTGAGGAAGTAGAGTCAGTCTCATTTACGCTGGTGTTAATCAGGAATAACTTTAGTAGAGTCACTAAGATTATATCCTGGCCCTTAAAGCCTTGATCCATCCATTTTCCTTTCAAATATTTGTCACTTAACAGGAAAATATTCAAACTTGTCTGCCTAATCTGCACCCCTGAAACAGGCATTTATGTTTGCAGATAGTTTCATACTAAAAGTGGCTTTTTGTATGTGAAAATATCCCAGTCACATGAAACATGCCTATTTCTGTATACTGATGTGGTCTACGTATGTGTGTTGGTGTGTCTATAAAGAGCACACATGCACTGTTTGTTTGTTTATTTATTTATCTATTATTTATATTACCATAGCATTTAGGATCTAGTCATGGATCAGGACCCCACTGTATCAGGCATGATACAAAATACATATTTTGTGGCTGCAGCTTGGGCACCCTGCTTTGGAAATGTAGCCATTTGTAGTTTTCTGCTGGATCCATCCATTTATTTTTAACCTTCCACAAATACTCACAGAATGTCTTTAATTCTCTCTCTCTTTTCAGCTGTTGTCAGTGCCATCCCAGTGCCAACACTAGAAAGTGCCCAGTACCCAGGAATTCTGCCATCTCCAACATGTGGATATCCGCATCCGCAGTTCACTCTCCGGCCCGTGCCATTCCCAACACTCTCTGTTGACCGGACCTTTGGAACAGGAAGAAGTCAGTACAGTGCCTTACCTTTTATTTTGATGTTTGTTTTCTGATTAAGTGTTTTGAAGTGGTGTTTAGACTGGAAATAAGGCATACATTTTTAGTAGTGAGGGTAATTAATAATTGGAACAGGGGTTGTGTTGGATTTTCCCTCACTGGCAAATTTTAAATCAAAATCGGACGCTTTTCTAAAAGATCTGTTCTAGTGCAAACAGGAATAATTTTGTGAAAGTTCTATGGCCTGCAGGAGATCAGACTAGATGATCACAATGTGTCCTTTGTGACCTTGGAATCTATGAATCTATGAAATAGCAAACACAGTATTATTTTCTTATCAGGAGGACAGTATACTTTAAAGGAAGGCTTATAACTAGCTTAGAGTTTGTGTACACATTAATTTGAACAAAATGACATCTCACCTAGTGACTGGGTTCCTCTGAGTGTTTTCTGGTAGGAGCCAGTAATAAAAAGGAAAATATCTGCAGTTGTGTAGTACAGTATAGTTTTGAAGTGTAGTAAGAATGCATGCAGTCTTTGCAGTTAATTCCTTCTCCTCAAAGTTAACTAGTATACAATATAAAAAGAATACATGGTGGGTTGCATTTTCAAAAAGCACTCCATCCTGGTCTAACTTGAAATCAATGGCAAAATTCACATTGAAATCAATAGAAAAATGTCATTGATTTCAGTGGGAACAGAATTAGGCCAGTGTTAATTGGTCTTCAAAATCCCACCCAGCATTCTCTATATTAAACCCAGATTTCCCAAAATTGCACTAATATTCCCTTATCAGCAGACTTGTTCCTTATAAAACATTGTCATCATATAGTCCTTAAATTCAGTGTTCATCTGTGTTTAATGCATTCTTGTGAATTTGGAGGATCAAAATATTATGGTAGAGAGCTCGTTAGTTCGTACCAGGTAGACTGAGAATACTGATCAGGGGAGACACCAGAGAGCCTTGTTTCACACCTCTTCTTAGAAGTTGAAAGTTGTTGTGCCTCTTCAGTATCGTCTGTGTCAAATCCCCCAAAGTTTTAAAACCTCTTGGTTTGTACCAAAACAAGATTTAGTAAAAATTGAAAGAGAATTGGATCAAAATAAAAAAAAACAATCTGCATAATATATCTAGCCGTAAACTCTGCACCAAGTTATCTAGATAGGTCCAAGTATGTCATTAAACTTGGAAGAAATAGTGCATGCTTCTGGAGAAGGTATACTTTTACCAGCTTGCACCTTTGTCCATGACAGTTTGGCAGGGCAGCATTTCTTCGACTCTGGCATCTCATATCATCCTTTGCCCCCTCATCCTCTCAGTTTACTTTAAACTGCCTTCCTATGGCATCTTCCACAAAGATATTACCATATATGGACCCTTCAGGAAGGATATAACAGTCTTGTATGAAATAATAACACCTATCTCTTATGTAGCACTTTTCATCAGTAAATCTTAAAGCACTTTACAAAATGGGTCAGTATCATTATCGCCATTTTACAGATGGGAAAACTGGGGCACAGAGAGGTGAAATGACTTGTGCAAGGTCATCCAGCAGGCTAATGGCAGAGCTAGGAATAGAACCCATGTTTCCTGAGTTCCAGACCATTGCACTCTCCACTAGCTCACACTGCTTGCTGTGACATAGATTTACCAGACTTATATTCTTTAGAGAAATAGATTGGTGTACTTTTGTTCCTGTACTCACTTTACAGTTTATAATGCTCTTTGGAAAGCATATGCACACAACAGTTGTCCCTCAGCCTCACCTTCACACCTTATTTTTAAATAAGCAGTCCTAACATCATGGGCCATATGTTCTAGCCTATTAACATGCTTTTGCATGTTAATTATCCTAGCTCGAGGGCTCATATTTTCTTATAATTCCCTCTTAACTTTATTCTACTCTTCAGTATGAATTGCTGACATATTTATGTCAATCTATCACACACATTTTTCATATTCCTGGCAGTCTGTGCTGCTAATTCATGGAGAATAAATTCCATGAGTGGTTTTTCTCCTGTTTGATTTTTGCTTTCAGTCATTATGGTCAGACCCCGATGGACTGTCAATTGACATTTCAGTAGAAGGCTTATTGGTAGACTGTGGGCCTAGATGTTCTATCCATGAATGCAGTATCATTGTCACCTTCTTCCCCTACAATGACTGGGTCCAATACAAGGCTAAATGGTAGTTGCCTCTGGAGGGCCTGTCTGGGGCAGCTAACTCCTGGCTGGATGTTTCTGTGTGAGAATATAGACCTCCCTCACCCCCAAATTATCACAGATTTAACACGCAGAAACACAGGGTCTTCAGCTTTTTGATGTATGGACACCAGACTTGGGAGGAGAATTTTAACTTCACATTACAAGATGTTGGATTCTGCCTACCCATGGCAATGGAAGAGAAGATTGACAGATTGGAATGTGTGGTCTTTATCCTGAAGAGTTTAAAAAAAATGTGGATGCATGGGCAATTGCACCTCTGATAGGCACTTTGATAGTGTTCACTGGGGCAATGTGGAGCAGGGATCGTACATTTCATAAGTATGTTTCATGGTACATTTCACAAGAGATTATATATTTAATAAATTGTCAGCAGTATAACACAAAGTAAGGCATGCACAAACTCGACACTCCTCTGAAGAGCACTGGACAGGAGGCTGGTGTCCTGTCCCCCATATCTTGTAGATGGTTTCCAACAGGATGGATGGGAACATGACTGCCTCCTTTTGAGAGAAAGCCCTTTGCTCCCCTCTCTGGACTCTGCTAGGTCAGCCACTATCATCTTGTCCCCCTTGTGGCATTACCTCATCGTTTTTCTAATACCTCCAGACTTCTCCTGTGACCTCTCACAGCATCCACCCCATCAAGTGCCTTCATCCACAAACAATTATTTTACATGGCCCCCATATTGTCAGACTTCTCCCCAGAGGATGTCATGGCACACCTCAGTCATCTGATCAATATCTTACCCTTTTCTTGTGAAAAAAATGCATTTTTGAACTGAGTCTGACCAACCTGCCCACCCTGGACTCACCACTGGAAGCAGGTGGTGAGAGCAGCTGAGCATTTCTGTACAGCAGTGATTGATCCAAAGCAGATATTTCTGCAGCTCTCCAGTAGGAATTGTGAAGTACTTCTCTCAGAATGACATCTTGAAAATTTCTGGCTAAATATTTCGCTTTTAGACAGTAGAGTAGAAGTGAGGAGCATTATCTGTGGCTAAATTCCCACACATGCAACAAACCAGGTGGGAAGTCAAAGAAGACATTGTTACTTCTGCAGCATCCATCAGAGATGCAGGAGATTCAGCTGCAAAATATGACAGAAAGAAGCGCCACAAAACTCCATACACAAAAAAATCCATAAGGCAGAAACTATTTTCATATATGTTGTTTGTTTTATCAAACAACCAGCCAAGCAATTGCCTAGCTTTCTGTAACAGCATGGTGGGTTAGCTTTCTGCCTGAGAGAAATGGAGAGGAGGCTATATAGATAGATAGATTTGTGTGTGTGTGTGTATGTATGTGTATGTATGTATGTTCCTGCTATCTCTACTGATGCTCCCACCACTGAACACAGGGACTGGCAGCAGCACATAAAAGAATGGAAGAATGGCTGTGCTCCTTGTGGCACATTTCCTTCCTGCACACTCAGCCAGCAGACAACATTAAAAAGCAGCTGGAGCACCTGCTTCATGTTTGGATCACCTTACCAGGTCTCCCATATGGCTTCTCTCCTGCAAGAAATGGTTTCAGCAAAATTACTCTAGAATTCTGAGTCAGTCATATCCACTTCTTTGTCTTAATCGGATCATGTGGGGTTTTCTTGACAGTGAACTGCAATTGAAGATCATACTAGGGAAGGTGCATAAGGTACATTCGTATCCATTTGAACCACACAGTGAAAACCCCATGAGACTCTTGCCCCATTGCAGTAAAGTTTTAAAAAAAAATACATGCACTGCAATAATTCCTTTGCAGTGAATTCTACCTACTGTACTACATGGCTGAACATGCTATCGATCAGAATGTAGCAATCTTTGAATACATCATGTGCAATGTCATTATGGAGAGTGTTGCTGTGCATTCTGCAAAGTGGACCATGCTTGAACACCTCTTTCTGGGGCTAAGTCAGAATCAACCAGAACCTCCTTGAATAATAAATCTGCTTATTTGTTTTACACTATCAGTGAAATTTATATAAACCAATTATTATACATTTGCTTTTCTATCCTTGCTGCCAGGAAATATATCTGTGTCATATTAAGGTGGCTTCACTCTGTGCAGCAGTTCCTCCTAACCATTGGCCTTCACCTGAGGAATCTGTCTGGTCTCTATTTTGAGCTGTTTAACATGTACCTCAGGAGGCTGGAGAAAGATTGTGAGATGCTGTGGGCATCTCATCAAACTTGCAGAGGACACTCAGGTTTGTCTCCTCCCCATCAAGCACAGACAATGCTGTCCCCTTGAGGTCTCAGAATATGAGAGAAATGAGCAACTGGATGAGACCTGATGATTCATCCTCAACTAGGAAAAACACTGAAGTGGCACTGGTCAGGAAGAAGCAGTTTTAAGGACTAGTAGGAGCTGCAGTGTCTCCCTCAACTGGGGTGGGGGGAGAATATGAGTAAAGACAAGATTGTTAGTTGTAAAACCAAACCAAAACAAACAAAAACCTAAAGAAAAGAAGAAAGAAAGAAACAGTCCTCACTATTTTGAGGTAGCACTACATAATTAGCAAGGAACTAAGATAGCTTCACCTCCTTCAAAGTGTAAAAGGGAGCCATACTCATTTTTTTATTAAAACAAATCTTATTTCTTGACAATGTTTCCTCTTGGAGCTAATGGTAACAGTGAATATTTAATTCTGGTATTTTAGGGAGGAAGTAATGTTAAGCCGAATCATTGATATTTCAGTTGAACCAGTTTTTTAAGAGAGAAGAGAAAGGATACTTTAATACTGGGCTATATCGTGCCTTCTATTTTAGTCAGGTCTCCTCTGTGATTTCATTGGGGACCGCTGCACGCACAAATGATGGTGTGACATGACCCAATGTAACTATGGGCCCAATCCTTGGGTTCTGACTGAGGCTCTTCTTTCTCCCTTATTTTCTACATGTGTTCTTTATGGGCTGGATGAGTAGGAAAAGTAGCTTTAAAGATTTTGTTTTTCAGAAATGAATTCTTTGGGGCTCCATCATAAATGACTTCAGAAATATTTCTATTGATTTCAGTGAAGCTGGATCTGGTCTTATTCTAGCAAATGCCAAAAAAAAAAAACCAATACCCACAGCACCTTTTCCCCAAGAATATAGATATAAATACCTAAACTTCTCACCTGAGAATAAAACTGGTGTTCTAGCAAATCTATTATTCTTATTTGTATTACAATAAAGCCAGAGGCCCTAACTGAAATGAAGGCCGTATTGTATAGGTGCGATACAAATAACTAGAACCTGTCCCCAAAGAGTTTATAATCTAAATAGAAAAGACAGACAATGCGTGGGAGGGAGAACTGAAGCACAGAGAAGTGCAGCCCAGGGTCACACAGAGCTAGTAATAAAACTTTTAAATCCCAGTCTGGTACCCTGTCCTCTGGGTCATGATTGTCATTCATGATTAAACATACGCTGGTATAGCCCGGGCTTATCTCTGACTTCATGTCAGAGTGGAGCTAACAGCCACATTCAAACTGGGAGTTCTTCTCAAGGATATCACTCAGTAAAAGATGTACAATGAACGGTTCATACATCTGACATCATTAAACTTCTCAAATATATCAAACCAAGACCTGTGGGGGAATAGACCAGAACATATGGAAGTACTAGTCCACAAGCTAAATTATGACTTAATTGGCGTCACAGAGACTGGGTGGGCTAAATCTCATGGCTAGAATATTGGTATAGATGGCATAGAACAGGGGTGGCCAAATCACGGATCGCGAGCCACATGTGGCTCTTTTACAGTTAAAGTGCAGTTCATGGAGCCTCCTGCCTCCGAGGCCTCTCCATTCTCTGCCTACCAGACAGGGGGAGGAGGAACTCAGGGCTTCTGAGTGGTGGGGTGGTGGGGTTAGAGGCTTCTGCCAGAGACAACTGGTGCCTGCTGAGAGTGGGGGGCACAATTTAAAGGTTCATGCCCCACCCAATAGCTTGAGTCATGCCTCCCCAGGCACATCCTCACTCTTACCCACAGCGGCCCCACCATGTAACCAAGCAGGGCCAGCAAACCCTGGGAAAAAACTCCGCGCATTGCCTCTAGCTTCTGCCCGGCGGAGAGGGGGTCTCGGGGCTGGAGCCCTGAGCCCTGGTAGGCACACCCCAGCTCTTGAACAGCTGAAGATTGTCATATGCGGCTCAGAGGGTCAGTAATTTTGGCTACCCCTGGCATAGAAGGAAAAGTTAAAAAAAAAAAAACCTGGCATGTTTAGCCTTGAGAAAAGAAGACCTGATAGTCTTAAAATATATTGAGGTTATAAAGAGGACTGTGATCATTTGTTCTCCATGTTCACTGAAGGTAGGACATGAAATAATGGGCTTAATCTGCATCAAGGGAGATTTAGGTTAGTTATTAGTACAAACTTTCAAGCTATAAGGATAGTCAGTTAAGCAATGGAATAGACTTCCAAGGGAGGTTGTGGAATTCCTGTCATTTGATGTTTTTAAGAATAGGTTAGACAAACACCAGTCAGGGATGGTCTAGGTTTACTTGGTCTTGCCTCAGCATAGGGGGCTGGATTATATGAGCTTTTGAAATGTCTTACAGGCCTATGTTTCTACGATTCTATTAGTCTATATGGAAATGCAAGAGAAAAGTAAAAGTATACAGTAGAATGCTGAGTCTATGTTAAGTTCATCACATGCCTCTTGTTCTTCTAGTAGACAGTTCATTCCTTTTGGAATCCAGAAAAACATGACAGCAGCAGAGGATATAAAGAAGTAAATAAATCTTCCACATTGTAAATGGAGCTTACCTGGACATAAAAGTACTCCAGTTAGGGCCTGATCCAAAGCCTGTAGAAATCAGTGGCAGGTCTTCCTATTGGTTTCATTGGGGTTTGGATCAGATGCCAAGGTACAGCAATTTTTTTTTTACCTTGTCAAAGCTCTTAACTTCAGCAGTGAGGACAGTTGGGACCCAATACAATGTTTTTCATATTCAGGGTTCTCTGAGAGCCTAGCTTCCATCAAAATCCTATTTTTAATTACAATATCTGTTCAAGTAATCAGAATTCTTCTGGGATTAGACATCTAGTGCTGGGTTTCGTAAGGGCAAATGTCTAGCTTCTAAGTGGGAAATTGAGGTAACTGGATCGTGTGGTACCAGCAACGGACTCCTCTTCATCCATTATTTAAATAAACTTTCAGAGCTTCCATCTTCCATTCCCTCAGGAACCTGAACTAACTGCGAATTGATGGCTCTCATTAGGTTTTCAAGCATGTACGTTTTACTGTTTTAAAACTCCCTTCTCAAATACTAGACATCTTCCTCAGACAACTTACTTTCAATATTTACAGCCCAAGTCTAACCTTCTAATTTTTATGGAATCCTTGCCTTCAATTGTAGATGGAGTGCTCAACCCCATCAAGTGGTATAGTATTATACTTTTTATTATACAAAAGTATTGTATTGTACTTTTGTATAATAAAAGTTATTGTAGTCTTCAGATTTTACAACTGTGCTTCCCTTCCAATATCCATCACCATCTTTCATTTCTAGCCCACTTGGATTTATACAAAAACTTTCTCAGGAGCTATATCTAATGCCCATTAATGTTAAGAATATCACTTTCTGCACTGCTGATGCCTGCTGATCAAGTTTTTCTCTCTGAGACCATAAACCCAGAAGTTAGCAGGCAGGTCAGTGGAGATTAGCAATACGTGCTTGTTCTCTCTTGTCTGTGCATGCGGGTCAGCAGACTCCCAAAAGAAGTGGATTTGAAGGGCATGATAGCCTTGGGCACAGTAGAAAAAGTAGGCTATTCCTAATATCATAAGAGAAAATGTGAGGCCAAGAGCAGGAGAAAAAGACAAAAGGCTGGATTTTTTCCTTTAAGCACAGCTGTGAGCAAGGAGTCACCCTCAAAGACCTTGCCACTGAGACACACACCTTTGAGTCACAATTCTCCAGATTCTCCTTGGCCAGCAAGTAGTAGGGATGGAGCCAACATTCCACCATTCTCCATCCATATTTGCCAACCTGCTCCCACAGCACTAGTTTACCTCTGTGCACCAAGTCAGAGATTTAAAGGTGCTTTTACTCTCCTGCACTGGCATGTGGTCGAAGTCAAAGCCTAGTCCAAAGAGAACAGTCAAGAAAGAAGAGTAGAAGGGGCGCACAGAGCAAGGGAGCGGAAGGAAAGAAGAGTGGAGAGCCAGGCAGTGGCATCATTATGCAGAGAGCACTGAAAGTGAGGACAAGGAAACTTCACTACAACCAAGTAAACTTTTACAAACTACAAATGATTGTGACCTTGGTCACATCTTGTAGTTCGTCTCCTCTGCCAGGAGTTCCAAATTGCTGGAGAGGTCTACAGTATTGCATCAGGAACAGATAAAAGGATTCTGGAACAAAAACCCTCATTTCCATTTTTCAAAATAATTTTGCCACCTAGTAGATTGTAATTACTTATATACATGGACATTAATTATTATAAAGTGCCTTGAGATTTGTCTTGGCTCTGTAATTACATGTTATTTCTACAATGAGTTCTGGATTTTGAAAGCAACCAGATTCTCTAGAGCATTTTCATTCTCAGTATAACCAGTAGGCCAGATATCTAAGTGTCAGGAAGGTTGTTTTCTGAAATAGAAGGATGAGCTGTTTGAGGTCTTGATTGTTTGTTTGTTTGTTTTTGCTTTCTGGGCTCCTGCCACAAGATTAACAGTTGAGCTATGAGCCATTCTGGCTGGCAAAAATATTAAGGAGTTTTTACCTGACTCAAGACTGGACAAATCCAGTTTGCTCAAAATAAATACATCCCTCCTCTGATTACACTTTGTTAACTTGTTTGCACCTGTCCACTGCTCTGTTTGCAAGTAAGGTAAAGATTTTTAGTCATTTAGGGAAGCTCTTGGCCTACTTACTAATGGACAAACCCTGCTCTAGTGAGATTCCTCTACACTATTGGAAATCCTCAGGAAACACAGCCGAGCCCAGGGCTGCAGGGCCGCCATGAATTTGCCTAGGATGCAGGATCTGGAATGGGAGTGTTGAGACACTGTGCAGAGTATAAGAACATATAAGAACATAAGAACGGCCATACCGGATTAGACCAAAGGTCTGTCTAGCCCAGTATCCTGTCTTCTGACAGTGGTCCATGCCAGATGCCCCAGAGGTAATGAACAGAACAGGCAATCACCAAGTGATCCATCCCCTGCTGCCCTCTCCCAGCCTCTGGCAAACAGAGGCTAGTGACACCATCCCTACCCATCTTGGCTAATAGCCATTGATGGACCTATCCTCCATGGATTTATCTAGTTGTTTTTTTAACCCTGTTATACTCTTGACTTCACAACATCCTCTGACAAAGAGTTCCACAGGTTGTGCATTGTGCAGAAGTGGCCACCACCTTGTGACAGGGGAGAGGGGATTCCTGGCCATCTTTCTGTTTAGTATCCTATACCCATAACCATGGCATAACCAGCCAATGTTTCTTTCTCACAGTCTTATTCCCCCATGGATAACTCTAGCTAGTCAGGCCTGTCATGGTAGATAGAGGGGACTAGGATTTACTCCTTGGAGACTTTTCTACTTTGAAATTAAAATTCTTCTCTCAACTACAAAATACTCTATTCCCTCCACCCTATATTTTTGATTAATCTATTGGCAGAGCAACTTCATTCGGACAATGTAGTACCCTTGAAGTACTGCAGTACAATAGTGGCTTTCTGATGGATCAGTATTGCGTCTCTGTATAAAACAGCAAAGACCAATGACTTAGAGACAGCACTAGACGGAGGGACTCAAACTTTTTACAGAATGCAGATAACTTTGTAAAGTGAGATACCCAGGGTGAAATCCTGGGTCCATTGAAGTGAATGACAAAATTTCCATTGACTTCAATGGGGTCAGGATTTCATACCCAGTCTCCACACAGATTAAGTAACATCTGATCTTACTCCCTCCTTCCCACTTTCTATGCCTCAATCCCTCCATATACAGATGCAACGAGATACCTCTTCCTCCAAGTTGCTCAGCTCCTGGGTTTTATCTTCGATAAACAAACAAACCATAACCACTATGATCCCTTTATGGTCTGTTAACCTGACCATATCACCCCAGTCTTTCAACCCTTCAACTATCCACCCTACTCAACTGGACCCCACCTTCTTCATGTTTTTCCTCCGTACCACATGATCCGCTTGCAGGCTCAATCTGAGAAGGAAATAATGTAACATAGCTCTTGCTCTAAAGAGATCTGTAGCCAAGAAATGAATGGGCATGGAAACTGAACTACCCTTTGCCCCACAGGCGGTCCAGTGAAACTACTGACAGAGCAGTATGGGGAAACTTGAACCATGCCGTTACTTGTCCTATACCTGTTCTGCACATAGCATTTTATGTACCATATGCTGGGTACTATTATAAGAGAACTCCATGTTTCAAAAACAAAACTGGCTCTTTATTAATAGAACTATTTACAGAGGTTCTGCAACTGCAGCTAGCTTTCCAGCTATGTGTACACAGACTGACTTCCTTTGCCTCCTCCTCACTCTTCCCTCCTGCAACCTGTGCTTCTCCCTCCAAGTTCCGTGCTGGTTGCTGCAAATAGGCAAACAATTTTAGATTCCAGGACTCTTAATCCAACTCCTTTCATAAGAACTCAACTCACGTGAATTTTTTAAGTTAAAAAAAATGAACCCAGAGCATTTATCACTTTCACAGATGGCCCATGACTGTGTAAATAAAATGGTTTACAGTATTAATACAAATGCCCTTAACATGTTCAGAAGCTTTGGCACTGTCATGTAGCATCTCTTTTATCCTGACACTGTTCTTTGAAAATATCACTGAGCAGCTTCTCTGTAGTTCCATTTGCAATATGTGCATATTCTCAGTAACAGACCATGTTGTTGCAACTACAAAAGCAGTTTCTCCTCCCTTGATATTCACACCTGAACTGCTAGAAGATGGCCTCATCCTCCCTGATTGAACTAACCTCGTTATCTCTAGACTGATTCTTGCCTGCATATTTATACCTGGCTCTGGAAATTTCCACTACATGCGTCCGACGAAATGGGTATTCACCCACGAAAGCTTATGCTCCAATACGTCTGTTAGTCTATAAGGTGCCACAGGACTCTTTGTCGCTTTAAACAGTTGTAATCACACTCAAATTACCAGTCTGGATAGAAAGCAGACAAAAAAAGAAATTATTCCATCCACTGAAATGTTTTCCTTTTCTTTCATTTTTCTTCCACATTACTTTAGCGAAGTTTGTTACTCTGTTTTGACATAGAAAGTTATTGAGAGAGGTAATTTTTGAGAGCCTTTTATAAGAAGCACTCTAGAACATAGAGTAACCTTGATTTATATTTGAAGGTTGACATGGCATGTTTAAATCACAGAAAAATTGACTTTGGGTATGGGATAATAAAACAGCAACTGACTGCTTTGGCACAGTGAATATTGCTGCTGCCTCAAGGGAAAATTATGTTGGTATTAGGTTAAATAGAAATTAAGTCCTTGCTTTGTCTTCAACTCTCATTAGCTGTGGCTATAACAATAATATTGGGCAGAATGTAAAGAGTTCCAGCAGCTGGGATTTGTGTCACTATCCATATGATATACTTATGATTTTGGTTGATATTTAGAATTTAAAGGCACCTAGCTCCAATAGTGTTGGGAACTTAAGAAGTTTGTATACAAATAAAATATACAGAGGGAGCTAAAAATTTCATTTTGTGTACTTTATTTGAAGGAAGATTTATTGCAGCAGTCTGACACATGGCTGCTTTTAGAAATGTCTCGTTTCTAATTCATCTATTAATATCTTTTGAAAAAAATGTTTACATATTTCTTACAGCTCCTCAAAGGTTAAAGGCTGGCACTTCCCTTTCTTTGGGAAATGATCAGAAAAGTAAGAAATAGGATTTGGAAAAATATCTCAATAATAGTTCACTTTATTATTCCCTAACAGCGGTGAGTGAAGGACCAGTCCCACAACAGCCATCCATGCTGCCACAGACACAGCCTGAACATGCCAGCAATGAGGACGCCCCGAGCAGAACGATTCCCACAGCCTGTGTCCGACCTACGCACCCTCTCCGCAGCTTTGCCAACCCATTGCTACCTCCACCAATGAGTGCAATAGAACCGAAAGTCCCTTATACACCACTTTTGTCTCAAACAGGTAATAATTCAGGAAAGAATGACTGATATTATTTATTAGCACCAAGGTGCAGTATTCTAGCTGAGCCTGGGTGCAGGGATTATCTGTCTAAGGTACTTATCTGCCCTCTGCCCTCAGAATAGAATGTGAGCACCTCATAATTTTAAGTTAGTTATCTTCACAATACTCATGTGAGGCAGGGAAGTGCTGTTATCCCTATTTTAATGGTTGGGAACTGAGACATGTAGAGACTAAGGGCCAGATATTTAAAGGTATTTATGTTCCTAAAGATGCAGATAGGTACCCTGTGAGATTTTCACAAGCCTGCAGAAACCTAGGTAGGTGCTTTTGAAAAATCCCACTACATACTTATCTGCATCTTTAGGAGCTTAAATACCTATACAGACCTGGCCCTAAGTGGCTTGCCAAAGGCCATGCAGAAAATCTGTGGGCAGATTAGGGATTTGAACCCAGATCTTCCAAGACCTAGACACAGGACCATCCTTTCTCTTTCTGCAGTAGGGCTTTGATTTTTGTTCTGCTTATTTTCCACTGACTGCCATCATTTCACTTTTTGCATTTAATTTGTATTGCGCCGGGGCCCATCATGGATGTTCAAGGAAAGTGAAGGACACAAAGTCCTTCCCTCCTGCTCTGGAACCCCAGATAGGAGCCAGCCACAGTTGCAGTCCTTCTGTTCTCTTAAATACAGAGATTGTTCTCAACATTCTCTGGAGGGCTACACACCTCAAAGGAGAGTGGGAGGAGTAGCAGTGTAGAGGAGCACATGCTGTACTCTTAGGGGTGAGCCTCACATTCATTTGCACTAAAGTTTCTTTGCAGCATTCTGGCCATTGGAGGGGGCCTTGAAGTGAGCATAGATGTCCTTAATGCCCACTTAAGTGCTCCAAAGTGGTGTAAAGTGGCCTGAGTGGAAATGCGAATCAGGCCTCCAGTGCATTTCAGAGCTGCCCCCTGGGACAAAGCAGCTCTTCTCTGCCAGCAACCTGGGCCAGACCTTGATAGGCACAATCTGGCTATAAATCATAATGTCATATACTGTGCCTTCTATCTAGGCACACCACTCCCAGTCACATCTTGTCATCAGTGATGGTTGTGCCTGCGGACTGAGGCGGTTTGTAGACCTGAAACTAAGTGACGTCCTGGTGAGAATTGTAGAATTAAAAGGTCAACCCTTACCTATAATTTGACTTACTTAAAAGTTGCAGTCCTCTACATTTAAAATTCCTCATCCTCTACTGGGAAGCTCCATTAAATACCATTAAATTCTCACTTGAAAGAAAAAGACATGCTTTAACTGTCAGAAAGAAAATATAGACTGTCCGGTATCTTAAAGAAGTTTCTTTAAGTTCTTGTAGAATAAAAAAAGAATTCAGACCAATTTGTGATCATATTCCAGCATTTCATTAGGATTTTCTGGAATGGGAATTCAGAATAAGGCAATAGTTTAAAATTAGAGTAAATTAATAAGGGAGGAGAATTAAATAAATCAGGAGGCAAATGAATCAGTTGGTCTCATTTCAAATTTCATATTTGCTACAATAAATTAAATCAATGCCAAATCCTTGGCTCCTGTTTCAAGGTTTACTTTCTTGATAACGAAAGGATTATGTATATTTGCCAGAAAAACTGTCTGGAATCCAGTCCTGACAGCAAACTCATTAAAAATAAAAATTAAATATGCAAGGAATGGGAAGAAATAGAAAACAATTACAAGAAAAAAAAACTAGGAAATGAGAATGATGCTAGTAAGACCCTTCTTTAAATTCCTGCATTGCCTCCCTGCACCATGGGTCCAGGTGCAGAGAGGTAAGGGCCAGGAGTTCTCACTACTAGAGATGGGCAAATACCTGATTTTTTGGTTCTCTTGGCAATTCCAAAAAATAGGCGAGGGGGAAATCAGTTCAGATCAAACCAAATCCGGAAATGCCAAAAAATGTTGGCAAATGGAAAAATTCTGTTTCGGATCAAACAAAACATGTTTTGTTTGACCCGAAACATTTTGTTTCCAGTCATTTTAAAAGGACTAGATACACAAAGTGTTTGGAAGTGGAGAAGATGGTGGTGGGCCTCCCTAGAGCTTGTGTCCCAGTCATTAAGGTGCTCTCATGAGATTGGGAGAGCCAGGTTTGAATCCCTGCTCTGGAGCGGGCATTTGAACCCAGGTTTCATCCCATTCCAGGCTATAGGGATGGATTTGTTTCAGTCTCTCTTGTTGAAGCTCCTCCACTTTGTATAAGATACTTGAATAGTCATTTGGCCAGAGAGAAGGAGAATCACTACACAGACATTAGCTTGATGTTTAGGATGCTCACTCAGGCGAGGGAGACTCAAGTTTAAGTCCCTGCTCCAATGATTATTTATACTAAGAGGGACTGCTTCAAAAGGAGAGATTGAGTGCACCCTCATCCCAAAATAATCTATGGCTTGGTTCAAATTTACAAATAGTTCCATGTTGACTGAAACTGCGTTTTTCGGCAAATACACTATTTGTCAAAAAAAATGACCTGATCTACCCACTACCCCGCAGCACAAGCAAGTGGGGAAAGGGTAGAGTTTTAGGTCCATCCTTCACAATGCACCATCTCCACATTGGAGCTGTCATGGGGAAGGTAGTTGTTTGCTGCTAGTATGGACTATGGAGCAGAGAGAGGGATTGTGCTTTTCTAAAGATATTCCTTTCTTGGGATGCTTCTAGGATAGCACAACTACACACTACCCCATATTTCACACCTCTTCTATATTGTATTAAATGCAATAAAATGAGATGAGTTTTATAACATAAGTCTTAAATGTAAGCCTTACATTTTATATATATATAAATATATATATGTATGTATATACACATTATGTATATATATGAGCCCAATCCTAGAATCCTTACATGAATAATTCTTATGTGAGTTGTGCTTTTGAAGTCAATAGCGTTATCTGGTAAATAAGGATTACTTGTGTGAATAAAGTGTGCAGGATGGGACCCAATATTGATAATTCACACTATGCAGTGTGGTGGGTTGCTCAATTTGGCAGAATTACCTGCAGTTCAGAAATTTCAGCTCTGTTGAATTCTGTTCTATATTCAGATGTTGCTCTCTGAACATAGTGTTCTTGCCACACAACATATGTTACCTAACTGTAAGTGATTACAAGACTACCAAAAAAGCACCATATTTTTACTATGAACACCTGCTATCCATCACTAGGTAATTCAATTTTTGACAGCAGACAGAAGCAGAGAAACCCTACAATGTTGGAAAGTTGTTGTTTTTTGCCAGCTCTTACAACTGAATTATATTTTTATATATATGATAGGATCTATTCGTCCTTATGTAATACCACAAGTTTACCTAAAGCCAAATCCTACTGACCTTATTATGTGAATAAGCCTACTTACTTCAGTAGAACTACTTGCATAAGTAAGGCAATCAGGTTTTCACACTTGATCTTCATGATTTGGTCGGGGGGGAGGGGGTGTAGAGGCATGTTAGCCATCTCCATATAAAGTTCAGTGATCACCATTAAAATTGCTATTTGTGAGTAATTATATTACCTCAGAATTTTCTGTGTTCCCTATGCTGTATAAGTCTGTATTGTTAATTAGACAAAAGTTTACATTAATTGTGACCACTGGATCCACATTTCCAGAGAAGGTGGCTGCCACGTTTCAGAGCCACTGTGGAGGCACACTGGCTTATTTGTGGGTAGTCCCTGATAATTGCATGGACCTCAGAGGATCAGCAGGGTTTCTAGACAGGCAATTCCTCCTTCCTCCCCACTGACAGAACAATTAGGGAGGAACTCTATGCGAGCATCTTCATGGAGATATCCCTCTTTGAAACCCCTCTGATTTTACTGTAGGTGGGGGCATGCCAGCCCTTAAATGCTAACAATTTCTCTTTTGGGAAAAATAATTACTTGGCGCAAACAGATGGATGGAATTAATTCATTTTTCACTAGACTTTTTTTAGATCTCAAGCAATTTCTACTTGCAGAACATAATAATGTAATTAGTAATAAATTTGTCATTACTTAGACCAAACAAAATGTTTATTACTTTAAGTGAGTGTCATGGAAAACATTACTCTCTCATTTCTCAAACACATGTCGGGCAAGTGTCTTATCGCTTCAAAAATAACTGTGATGGAAACTTCCTATTTAATTGAGCTGGGATGAAGCCAACAGGGTCCTATAGAAATATAACAGGGTTCTATAGGAATTGATCTAAAAACCTATGGACAAAGATTTTTTCAAAAGTGGATGCCTAAAAGTAGGAGCCTATATCAATATATACAGGCACCTAAATAAGCAGCCTGATTCATAAAGATTATGACAGTCCAGCAGATCTAACTGATCTCAGTGGAAGCTTGTATATGTTTAGCACTTTTGAAAATCAGACCATTTATTCATGTGTGTAAATGTGGATTTAGGAGACTAACTTTAAGCCCTGGTTTTTGAAAATTGCGGCCATAGAATTTAAGGGCCAAATGTCATGGTCATTTAAGTCAATGGGAGTCTTTTTGTTGACACACACACACCCTATCATAAATAGACAGTTAAGGGTTAATGCCTCTTTTACCTGTAAAGGGTTAAGAAGTTCACATAGCCTAGCTGACACCTGACCAGAGGAACCAATGCAGGGACCAAATGTTTCAACCAGGAAGGAGGGAAGAGTCCTTTGTCCAGAGTTCATTAAGTTTTGTGCCGGAGAGAAAAGATCCAGGAATCAGCCTCCTATCAGGGTAGTGAGTATTAGAGAAGGAATAAATTAGTTTATGTTTATTTTCTTTTGTGACTTGTCTTTTTGCATAAGAGGGAGATTTAAATTGGATTTTTTTGTGTGTAACTTTAAGGTTTTGCCCAGGAGGACCCCTCTGTGTTTTGAATCTGTTGTGAGAATAGCTTGCATGCTAATCTCCCAAAGGTTTTCCTTTCACCTTTCTTTCTTTAATTAAAAGTATTTTTTTAAGAACCTGATTGATTTTTCCTTGTTTTAAGATCCAAGGGGGTTGGATCTGGACTCACCGGGAATTGGTGGAGGAAAGGGAAATTAAACTCAAATCCTGCCAGGAAAGGGGGGGATGATTAATTTCTCCTTGTTTTAAGATCCAAGGGTTTGGATCGGTGTTCACCAGGAAATTGGTGGAGAAGTCTCTCAAGGCTACCCAGGGAAAGGTTATAGTAACTTGGAAGGGAGATATTTGGGGGGGGGGGAGACAGAGTTTCCAAATGACTCATAAATGATTTGGTGGTGGCAGCATACTAATCTAAGCTGGTAATTAAGTTTAGGGGTTCTCATTCAGGAGCCCACATCTGTACCCTAAAGTTCAGAGTGGGGGTGAAACCTATGACACACCCCTATGGGCATTGAATCAAGCCGTAAAAGAAGATCTTTTCTACAGGTATTTTAGCATCCAAAGAATTATATAGAAGTGTTATAATTAGCTATTAACATCTATAAGCTAGTACATACAAACCTGTAGAAAGGTTAACATCTTTTATTCAATTCTATAGTATTTTACCATAAGGGAACTAATAAATAACTTAAAAGGCCACAATCCTGTTTGTCAGGTCATACATTCAACATACCCCAAAGCTGAAATATACTCCTTTTTACTTGAGTCCATTGAGTTTGCTCTCTTTGCTTTAAGTTGGCCCATTTCATAGATATTTTATAGTAGATCACACCATTTTATCAACGCTTTATGATACAGTGGTTCAGATTCTTAATACTAAATCTGAAGACATGAGAATAACTGCACCATCTTTCCTTTCTACACTCCACTGTGGCTGCGGTCATTTCTCCTTGCAAATCATGAACATAGACATTTAAGCGATTTGACTTAGTCCCCTTTCAGGTTAAATAGAAAATGGTTGATGGAGTGTTGAGCTTATTGCATTATGGATCTGACATAAATTCTACAAATGGCCAGGAAAGGAGTGGGTTTTTTTTAAAGTCCTGACAAGTGGAAATTCCTTTTAACTGTTGAAATGATCCGCTGCACTTTAAATGAACCTGGATTAGCAGGCCATTTGTCTTCTGTAGCCGTAAGTATGCTGTAAGCAGAGTAGAAAATGTGACCTCGTAAGTAGAGCCTTTTATACTGTATCACAGTTTTATAACTTTAGCCCCTGTATTTTTTTGCAGTTGTAAAAGTGCTGTATTCTATTGCCACTTTACTTTTTTTGCATAATATCTACAAACAGAACTAAAAATGTCCATCTTTTCAAACTTCCATGGATTAATATGCCAGTGGATATGACAGGATTAAAAAGTAAATCATTGTACAGCAAAATTGAGTTTATTTTTTTTCTTCCTTACACACTGTAAGGTGTGATCTAAAGTGGATATGATCTGGAAGTTGTAGGGGAGGGTTGCACAGAATGTGGACTTGTTTATGTTCTCTGGCTCATCAGGAAATCATGTATTCTTGGCATAACTTTTGTTTTTCTTTTTGTTTTTTTGCAAGTAGTAGTCTAGCATGCATGCCTATATACACCGCTACCTTGATATAACGCGACCCGATATAACACAAATTCGGATATAACGCGGTAAAGTGCACTCCGGTGGATCAAAGCAAGTTCAATAAAACGCGGTTTCACCTACAACGTGGTAAGATGTTTTGGCTCCCGAGGACAGTGTTATATCAAGGTAGAGGTGTATATAAAGAAGTAATAAATTATGGCAGCACATTAGTACAAGTCCCTACCAGTGCCTGGTTATAGCCTCCCACTAACTGTCTTCATTAGAGGTTACCACAGCATACCTGCTTAAGGAAATCAGCTCAGTCTGGTGGTTGCTGCGTCTGCCACTTTTCTTCCCCTGTATGAAGATTTCAAAGAAAGAACCAGAAAAACAAGAGAGAAAACTGAAAAAAAAAATACAAAAATCACACCCACAGAAATGAGAGGTAAAATCAATATGAAACAATGGATTGAATATAATTTAATTAATCCTGTGCCACAGTGATCTTGCACATACATAACGGCCTCTTTGGCCAGAGAAGACATCATTCCAGGCTATATCTGCACTATGAGCTAGGGGTGTGATTCCTGCTTGCGTACACTCACTCATGCTACTTCTTATCAACCTAGCGTGAGTATAATATTACAGTGCAGCCAAAGTAGCACAGGCAATGGCTGCCTGGCAAACCCACCTGAAACCAGTGGGTACAGTCTCAGCCCAGCTAACCCTGTGCTTCCGCTGCCACTACATGTGTTGCCGTGGCTACATTGCTATTTATACTTGCACTAGTGTGATGAGAGCTAATGGAAGTACATGTACACGACAAGGGGAATCACTCCCCTAGCTTGTAGTGTAGCTGTAGCCTAAGTTACTGTTGTGTTTGGAAAAATGCCTTTTAAAAAGTGACACCATCTTATTCAACAGATCTGCTCCCTGTCATGTATTTCTTGTGCAGAGTAGGTTGCAGGGCTGCTACTAGCAAATCAGGCTTCTGTACTGGACATGGACTGGCTACAGAGCTTCCGTCTCAGAGAGATACACACCCGAAATGTTCAGTATCAGACCCTTTAATGTTCTGTCACATATTGTTGGATTGAGATTCACTTACTCAGCAGACAGGTCTAACAAATCTTTAAGGCAAGACACTCAGCAAGTAGTGATCACTTCCTTACAAGTGGGAAGTTCATCGGGATGATATCACAGTTGTCTCCACCACTGGACAGTACAGTTTTGACCTCCCTTTGTTACACAAACTTATTTATAACTTTTTGTTATCTTCTCTTATACATATGTATTAGTCTCTCATTTCCCTGTTAGCTCTCCTCCCCCATCAATACAGAGCTAGTGTTAGTTTAAACTGGTTTTTTTTCTAGCTTTTTAGTTACTTTATCTTTTCTTTTTCTCACAAACATGATTACTCTGTAATTTCTCACACAAGTGCAGTTCTACTTATGCTTACGACGTTAAACATTATCAGAACAGGTTTCAGCGGTAGCCGTGTTAGTCTGTATCAGCAAAAAAAAAAAAAAAAAAAAACCAGGAGGAGTCCTTGTGGCACCTTAGAAACTAACAAATTTATTTGGGCATAAGCTTTCGTGGGCTAGAACCCACTTCATCAGATGTATGAAGTAAAAATACAGGAGCTGGTATAAATACATGAAAGGATGGGGGTGCTTTACCAAGTGTTAGGTCAGTCTAACGAGATAAATCAATTAACAGCAGGATACCAAGAGAGGAAAAATAACTTTTGAAGTGGTAAGAGAGTGGCTTGACAGTTGACAAAAAGGTGTGAGTAACAGTAGGAAGAAATTAGTATTGGGGAAATTAAGTTTAGGTTTTGTAATGACCCAACCACTCCCAGTCTTTATTCAGGCCTAATCTGATGATATCTAGTTTGCAAATTAATTCCAGTTCTGCAGCTACATTATTATATATAATCTGATGTTCATGATTTATCATTAGTCCATTTTTAGGTCCTGCTTGTGTTTCTAGGCATGGTTCATCATCTTGATTCCATTCTGGAGTAGGAGGCATTGTTACTCTAGTACATTCAGGAGTGGTACTCTGCCAGTCCTTAATCACATTCAGAGATCAGGTCAAAGTCTCAAGCCATGTCTACACTAGTACTTATGTCGGCAAAACTTATATCATTCGGGGGGGTGAAAAAACACACCCCTGAGCGACGTAAGCTTTGCCAGCATAAGTGGTAGTGTGCACAGCGCTAAGTCAGCAGGAGAGCTTCTCCTGCCGACATAGCTACCACCGCTCGTTGGGAGTGGTTTAATTACGTCGACAGGAGAGCTCTCTCCTGTTGGCAGAGAGCAGCTACACGAGAGATCTTACAGCAGCGCAGCTGCATCAGTACAGTTGTGTCACTCTAAGGTCTCTAGTGTAGACATGGCCTTAGTCACTTTCCTGGCTTGGTGGGCGAACTCATGGGTGACAGTTCAGTGATCTGCTTAAATAACTGTAATATTTCCTGCAAGTGTTAACTGCACATTATGAATGGTTAGGTTAGCCATAACCATCCCATTTAAACATACCACCCCCTGTAAGTCCCCCAGTCCACATTCCTGCTCCTGGGAGTTGCTTTTGCTGTAGGATCCTCCACCTTGATTGCAATCCACTCTGTACCAGAACACTTAGGCTTTCACGCATGATTACACAAGAACCATAAGGCTAGAGTGGCATTCTCCACTTCAGAGTAACAGCCGTGTTAGTCTGTATCCACTTCATGCACTGTGTGACGGGTTGGATCACAGAAACCCCCTTGGGAACTGCCAACTGATGTGCCAAGACTACTTCTGCCCCAGCTTTCCCTGCCAGCCTGGAAATCCAGCACCCTGTCTTGTTGAGCTAGACAGGCCCATCTGCTCCAACACAGACCCAGGGTCTGAACCACGTGCCCCAAAGCTGCAGACTTAACTGAAAGCAGCTAACAGAAGTGTTCCTGTCTTTAACCCTCAGATGCCCAACTCCCAATGGGGTCCAAACAAATCCATTTTACCCTGTATAAAGCTTATACAGCAGGGGTAGGCAACCTATGGCACACGTGCCAAAGGCGGCACGCGAGCTGATTTTCAGTGGCACTCACACTCACATTTTAATTTAATTTTAAATGAAGCTTCTTAAACATTTTAAAAACCATATTTACTTTACATGCAACAATAGTTTAGTTATATATTATAGACTTATAGAAAGAGACCTTCTAAAAACGTTAAAATGTATTACTGGCACGCAAAACCTTAAATTAGAGTGAATAAATGAAAACTCGGCACCCCACTTCTGAAAGGTTGCCGACCCCTGTTATACAGAGTAAACTCAGATTGTTCGTCCTCTCTAACACTGATAGAGAGATATGCACAGCTGTTTGCCCTCCTCCCCAGCTATTAATACATACTCTGGGTAATTAATAAGTAAAAAGTGATTTTATTAAATACAGAAAGTAGGATCTAAGTGGTTCCAAGTAGGAACAGACAGAACAAAGTGAATTACCAAGTAAAATAAAATAAAACACGGAAATCTAAGCCTGATACAGTAATAAAACTGAATACAGATAAACTCTCACCCTCAGAGATGTTTCAATAAGTTTCTTTCACAGACTGGACACCTTCCTAGTCTGGGCACAGTCCTTTCCCCTGGTACAGCCCTTGTTCCAGCTCAGGTGGTAGCTAGGGGATTTCTCATGATGGCTGCCCCCTTTTCTCTGTTCCACCCACTTATATATCTTTTGCATAAGGCGGGAATCCTTTGTTCCTCTGGGTTCCCACCCACCCCTTCTCAATAGAAAAGCACCAGGTTAAAGATGGATTCCAGTTCAGGTGACATGATCACATGTCACTGTAAGACATTACTCACTTGCCAGCACACTTGTATACAGGAAGACTCACAAGTAAAACAGAGCCATCTACAGACAATTGTCCTGGTTAATGGGAACCATCAAGATTCCAAACCACCATTAATGGCCCACACTTTGCATAATTACAATAGGCCCTCAGAGTTATATTTTATATTTCTAGTTTCAGATACAAGAGTGATACATTTATACAAATAGGATGACCACACTCAGTAGATTATAAGCTTTGTAATGATACCTTACAAGAGACCTTTTGCATGAAGCATATTCCAGTTACATTATATTCATACTCATCAGCATACTTTCATAAAATCATATAGAATGCACACACTGTCACTACCTTGTTCCTCTGCTGTATCATCAATTCCACGGTCCCCGATGTAATTCATTTAATGCCTCCTACTGTGATAAACACCTAAAAGGGAAAACAAATACAGGCTGAGGTTACCTTAAATAAGATCTGCTTTGCACAGTGCCACCAAGTAGCTGAACAGTATCATACAGGTTTCAGAGTGGTAGCCGTGTTAGTCTGTATCAGCAAAAAGAACAGGAGTACTTGTGGCACCTTAGAGACTAACAAATTTATTTGAGCATAAGCTTTCGTGGGCTAAAACCATTCCATTATACTTTTGTGTGTTTAGAATCATAGCTGATTAGTATAGCAACAAACAAACAAAAGGCTGCTATTGTTTTGCTTCAGTTGGCACTGCAGAACCAACAAAGCTATGAGAGAGGAAGCTCAATTCTCCTGGGGCACGGACTTTCATTTTGTTCTGGGGTTGTACTACACCGAGGACAAGGGATTCCTGGTCCAGCACTAGGCCTCCTTCGCACTTCTGCAATATAAATGATAATAATAATAATTAGTAGCTGTTAACTCCTAATTGTGTTCCAAATGCAAGGGCAACTCTTTAATTGTAAGCAAAGTATGTTTGATCAGGAAGTAATTGGGGGAGACTATAAATTTAACACCCTGTGGAGCAGAACTGTACTTAAAAACAAAGCAGAGAGGTATAATCTAGTGATGGAACAGGGGCATTTATTCACATTAATCCAGCTGACACTAATTAATTAACTGTACAGATAAATCTGTGTGCTCTTTTAGACATTTATCCCTCAGAGTCAATATTTCCCATTGCTAATGGAAAATGTAAATCAAATCATATTGTTGTTTTATATATAGTTCTAACTCCCACCAATTCAACTATTAGTTTCTTTGCACAAAAACTATGAGAGCATTTCTGGTTCTTCTAGTTCCAGTTCTTCATCTTTTAATGTTGGCTGGAAATGACAGTTTTAGATTCCTCTGCTAAATTATCTAGGATACAGAGTAACAGATGTCTTGAGAATGCAGGAAACACTGGTAGGACAGGAGGTATGTTAGAAACTTTCTTTGGGAAACTAATGGCATATTCATAGCCTTTTGGTGTTGGAATCCTAAATTAATTCACATTAGCATCATATAAAAAAATCACAACTTTTGCAGTCAAAGACTGTTGTCATTTATGTTCAACATCCCCCCTCTCTCTCACACACACATCCATATACCCTGCCATCCCTTCCCCCAAAAAACCCTTTCAAACTTTTCGGTTCCCATGTCATTTTATGAAATCAGGCTTCCTCCATTCAACTCAGATACTTCGGTGATGAAAGCTCACAGGAGTTTAATCATGCATGTTAATGAGATGTCTGGCCACAGTCCAGCAAAACACTTTAAGCCCATGCTTAATTTTAACTACTGAATAGCACTATTGACTATACTGGGATTACTTAAGGTTTTAAAATTTACCATGTGCTTAAGTGCTTTGCAGAATCAAGCCCCTATAGAAATAAATTGATTGATTACATGTTTTGCCTAATATGAGGCAGCAGTCAAGACGGTTTGTTTTTTTTAATGGTTTTCTGGAGGATCACTCCATCATCTCTAAACAACTCTCTCTTGAAAATATTGGGTGTTTTTCCAAAAGATGGACTACAAATCCATAAAAAGACTGCATGGATGGCTTATTTACCACCTGGTTATCAATTGTGACCAGGGTCCGGGAGGCACACTGAGATTGCTTAATCAGAGCAAACTGCAAAGAATGGGGTGGTAGGTGATCCCCAAAACTGGTGGTTATTTCTAATCATTAGATTCACCAATCCAGCAACCAAACAGCTTCTACAATACCTTGCTGGTTACCCAGAAGCCAAAAACACAGCTTCCTTAAAGCAGCTCAACGTAGGCCTCCACCCCAGACATCCAAGTCAAATATGATGAGGATTCCTGAAAATTGTGTTCATCGTATATAAAATTCTACCAAAGGATCGGACACATTACCCACCAGGTCAATGGATATTTCAGATCTTACCCAAATACATGCTTACAGCCAATTCTTATTAACGAAACTAAAATGTATTCAAAAAGAAAAGGAGAGGGAGTATTGGTTAAAAGATCATTATACATACAGTTATGAGTAAAGTTCTTAGGTCACTTTCATAGTAGAAATGTGAGTTTTTGAATTGCAAAAAGTACTTTTCAGAATCAGTTCATCAGGTTATAGTCCAAAATAGGCAAACCATGTCCAATATAAGGGTGATCCAGACTGGAGTCTTGAGGAGACTTAAAGTCCCCTGACGAAACTTAAGCAGATCTCAGATACAGGATCAGGGCCCTAGAATACATTTATAGACCTCCGGTGGGCTATGATAATCTCTTGACAGCAGATATTCATTGGGTGAAGAATAGTGGCTTTGAAGTAAAACCTTCTATTTCCTATGTATACAAGGTAATTAGTTGCATTTATCAGCATAAGGTAATTATCCCTTAAGCAGTTCATAGACAGTTTACTACAAATTTCAAAGAGAAACATAGACAGTGATATTATTACACCCAATTTCCATCTTAATGTTAATATCCCCTTTTGATCTCTGAATCAATAAGAACATAAGAGAGGCCATACTGGGTCAGACCAAAGGTCCATCTAGCTCAGTATCCTGTGGTCCAATAGAGCCCAATGCCCGGTGCCCCAGAGGGAATGAATAAAACAGGTAATCCTCAAGTGATCCAAGTGAATCCTCAAGTCACTTGGAACTGACTTGGTTCCAAGTGCCTAGTCAGTGACTTCTACCAGTTCAGCAGTTTGACTTGCTTTAAAGCTTGGCAGCAAAGCTGTACTGGTGAATATTATTTTTTGTATTTAATTTAAATGGTTTTAATAGATTATAATAAATTTAGGCCTTAAATTTCAAAGTTAATTTACAATAGGTTTATTTTTAAAAATTGAACCTCTACTTAATTTAAATATAACATTTTAAAAAACAATCTGATTTTGATTAAAAAAAAAATAATAATTGATTTTTATCCACCCTGTTCCATGGCGTTTGCATCCTCCAGGAGCCTGCAGTCACTTCTCTCGGCCACTCCCCATCCACCCTTTGCTGAGCTCAGTGCTAGAAATTCAATCTCTTTTGAACTTTCTCTGTAAACTGATCCCTCTGGCCCCTGGCCATTGCTGCTGCTTTGTCCTGGAGCAGCCCCTTCACCCCCCTCAAACTGAGGGGGAGGCCAGGCAGTGGCACCAAGGCCACCTGCACCAAGGGTTTTCAGTTCCATCGGGGCTCCAGAGCACGGTGGGGGTGCCTTTGCCCATGTATCTGCTCTGGTGACCTACGCTCTGTACATGTGAATAGCAGAAGCACTTTGCCAGGCAGGGAGCTGGCTGCAGAGAGAACCGGACTCAGATTCTCCGCTCTCTCATCATCTGGATAAAGGTGATGAGAGAGCGGAGAATCTGAGTCCGGTTCCCTCTGCAGCCAGCTCCCTGCCTGGGCAAAGTGCTTCTGCTATTCACAGTACAGAGTGCAGGTTGCCAGAGCAGACACATGGGCAAAGGCACCCCCACCATGCTAAAGCACCTTGAGGGGACACGCTGCAAGGTTGTTGGAGAGGTGGTGGGCTGCCACTGGGCTGGCAGGGTGCTGCCTTAATGTCTCCGCAAGATCCTCTGGGGTGTGGGGTGCTGCTCCAAGAGTGGGAGATATAGACACGGGGAGCACCGCTGGGGCTGCTCGCTGAGTTGAAGATAGTTGAGTTGAAGATAAAGGATAGTAACAAACAGGAACCATCTGGTTAGTTGTTAAGCTCTAACAAGATATAGGTAAACACAGACCAATACAATCACTACTTTCTTCCAGTTCTTCTAAGAATACAAGTCTACATTTCAAAGCTCTACTCAATCTAATATGGCTTGGCTCAGGGCATGACTACACTAGAAACTTCAAAGCGCTGTCGCAGGAACGCTCCCACAACAGTGCTTTGAAGTGCGAGTATAGTCGCGTGTGAACACTAGGAGAGAGGTCTCCCAGCGCTCCTGATAATCCACCTCCACGAGAGGATTAGCTCCGAGTGCAGGGAGCGCGGGTCCCAGCATTTGGACCCTGTTTACACTAGGGCTTTTCACACCCCTGAGCCAGCAAGTTAGAGCGCTATAAAATGTAAGTGTAGACAAGCCCTCAGTGTCACGCAGGTGGAAAAGCAAACCTTTTTCAGATGTATGAATCTGCAGTTGAGATTGTGTTCATTATCACTGACCAGCGACTGCCAGCAACATCCATTTTATACTGACAGCTCACTGATCTCATTGCATATTTCCTGAGGAGAGATGAAAAGCCTTTTTCCAGTTTGAGAAGTAAAAGACAAAGAGGATCAATGTGATGTTGTAAAGTAAAACCCAAACAGTCACTGGATTTTTCATGGAATTCTGACATATGCATTAACTTCATATAATGGAATTGTAAGAAAACATCATAATGCCCAACTGAAGTTTGTAAATGTCTTCATGTTCTTAAAGTTTATAGTTCCAATTTTGATGGAAAGGCCCTGAAAGGACAGAACAAACATCTCGTATGTTTCAAGGCTTTGACTTTCATCTTCTAGGTGTTAACATTCTCTGTGATTGTTCTCATCTTCAGGTGTCCTTTCTGTACCCACCATTTGTTACACCTATTGTGAAGACTTATTACATACAAAAAAAAGGCTTGTCAACATCCTTCAAAGTCTTCCCAATGGGCAATTCCATGAAATAGTTGGTACTGTGCATTTGAAATTCACAAAATGACCTCTTCCTTTTTCTCTTTTCTGTTTTCATTTTTTAATTTCTTTCCCCACAATATCAAAGTTACCCAAATGAAACTTTTAAAAGCATCTCCCTTATAGAATGAGTCAAGCCGCTGTTCATTATCTTCTGAAAAAGTAATTTTTAAAAGCTATTTTTACTGATGATGTAAATATCATAGAATCATAGAATCATAGAATATCAGGGTTGGAAGGGATCTCAGGAGGTCATCTAGTCCAACCCCCTGCTCAAAGCAGGACCAATTCCCAACTAAATCATCCCTCCCAGGAAGGAGATTCCACCACCTCCCTAGGTAATGCATTCCAGTGCTTCACCACCCTCCTAGTGAAATAGTGTTTCCTAATATCCAACCTAGACCTCCCCCTCTGCAACTTGAGACCATTGCTCCTTGTTCTGTCATCTGCCACCACTGAGAACAGCCGAGCTCCATCCTCTTTGGAACCCCCCTTCAGGTAGTTGGAGGCTGCTATCAAATCCCCCCTCATTCTTCTCTTCTGCAGACTAAACAATCCCAGTTCCCTCAGCCTCTCCTCATAAGTCATGTGCTCCAGATCCCTAATCATTTTTGTTGCCCTCCGCTGGACTCTTTACAATTTTTCCACATCCTTCTTCTAGTGGGGGGCCCATAACTGGACACAGTACTCCAGATGAGGCCTCACCAATTTCGAATAAAGGGGAACGATCACGTTCCTCGATCTGCTGGCAATGCCCCTACTTATACAGCCCAAAATGCTGTTAGCCTTCTTGGCAATAAGAGCACACTGTTGACTCATATCCAGCTTCTCGTCCATTGTGATTCCTAGGTCCTTTTCTGCAGAACTGCTACCTAGCCATTCGGGCCCTAGTCTGTAGCAGTGCATGGGATTCTTCCGTCCTAAGTGCAGGACTCTGCACTTGTCCTTGTTGAACCTCGTCAGGGTTTTTTTTGGCCCAATCCTCTAATTTGTCTAGGTCCCTCTGTATCCGATCCCTACCCTCTAGTGTATCTACCACGCCTCCTAGTTTAGTGTCATCTGCAAACTTGCTGAGAGTCCAGTCCACGCCATCCTCCAGATCATTAATAAAGATATTAAACAAAACCGGCCCCAGGACCGACCCTTGAGGCACTCCGCTTGAAACTGGCTGCCAACTAGACATGGCAGCTGGTTTCAAGTGGAGTGCCCCAAGGGTCGGTTTTATTTCTTTCGTTTTTTTTACTTATAGTGTAAAAAAGTCTAGTCTTCAAATATTTTTCATATGGTTTCACATTCCGTTCCCTTGAGAGGCACCATCACACTTAATGGGGACATTCTGCCATGTAGTTACAAGCAAGCTCAGAACTACATTTAAACAGTTAGAACACACACTTTAGTACAGTCAGTATCAAATAACCCGTTAGTTGTCTTTGATCCTTTTGTGATTTCCTGTTGTAATTGTGTGGAACTGAAAGGGGGGAAAAAAAAGACCTCTTCACATTGCAATATACATAACCCTCCCCAGAAACCCTTCCACAAATATTTAATTCATAACAATAAAAACCTCACATTTCTTTATTACTAACTAAAAAAATAAAGATTCAAGTTTTGTCTGTCACCTTCTTTATAGTCAGAAGCATCTGAGACATAGGAAGAAAGTATTAAATGAAATGCTTAAATATCTTTTAATGTGTCTGTAGTACCTCACCTAGACATTTATGGTCCAATCCTACAGAGTGTCTCACAATTCTGTTAATGCTGCAAGGAAATGGCTCCAGTTCTTACAAAACTAAAGACTTAATTCAGTCCCAGTATACTTACTATCTATTACAGATTAAATATATTTATATTCTATATTGAAACTATTTGTGCTTAAAGTTAAGCAGGTGTTTAAATGCTTTGCGAAATTGGGAGCCTATATAGGAAATAAGGCCTTGATCCTACAAAAGTTTATGTATGTGCTTAACATTACTACTATTAGTTGTCCCATGGAAATAAAATACATGTATAAATGTTTGCAGGACTGGGGACTAACTTGAATTATGTGGAGTCTGTTGGGAGCTGTTTCCTTTTTACAGGCAAACTCTCTGTATGATGAATCATTGCTGTTATGTGTTGATCCTTCCTGCAATGGTAACAGGCTAGTTAATTAGTTAACAGCTTGACTTTTACCTAAGCTGGCTTGGTCTATTTCTTGTGGTCTTTTGAATGTCTGCCTAATTAGCTTTCAAATCCCTGGAGACCGTGTAAACATTCAGTCAGCTTCTGCCTTTTGAGCCTAGCAATTTCTGACTTTAAAATGATTCCCAGTTTGCAAATTCAATACATCAGTAATACAATATGTGAGTAATAGATAAAATTGTTAACCTCATCACACATAGTATTTCCTCTCATTCTCAGTATTGTTCAATGAAACCTTAAAAGTAAGTTTTAAAAACTCTCTGTGTAAAAGGGGGGGAAATACCACTCTTTAAATAACAGCATCTCTGTGACTGAAAGAGCTATTTTCAAAAAAAGAGAAAGAAGAACAGGAGTACTTGTGGCACCTTAGAGACTAACAAATTTATTAGAGCATAAGCTTTCGTGGACTACAGCCCACTTCTTCGGATGCATAGAGAATGGAACATATATTGAGGAGATATATATACACACATACAGAGAGCATAAACAGGTGGGAGTTGTCTTACCAACTCTGAGAGGCCAATTAATTAAGAGAAAAAAAAAAACTTTTGAAGTGATAATCAAGCTAGCCCAGTACAGACAGTTTGATAATAAGTGTGAGAATACTTACAAGGGGAGATAGAGTCAATGTTTGTAATGGCTCAGCCATTCCCAATCCTTATTCAAACCGGAGTTGATTGTGTCTAGTTTGCATATCAATTCTAGCTCAGCAGTCTCTCTTTGGAGTCTGTTTTTGAAGTTTTTCTGTTGTAATATAGCCACCCGCAGGTCTGTCACTGAATGACCAGACAGGTTAAAGTGTTCTCCCACTGGTTTTTGAGTATTTTGATTCCTGATGTCAGATTTGTGTCCATTAATTCTTTTGCGTAGAGACTGTCCGGTTTGGCCAATGTACATGGCAGAGGGGCATTGCTGGCACATGATGGCATATATCACATTGGTAGATGTGCAGGTGAACGAGCCCCTGATGGTATGGTATGTTCACCTGCACATCTACCAATGTGATATATGCCATCATGTGCCAGCAATGCTCCCTGCTCACCATGCATGATTTACATACCTCTAACATGTCACCCTTTTATTCACGTCCTCTCTGAACTAAATAAGACTAATATATTTTGTGGCTGTCTCTGGAGCCATTCTATTACTTCTAGACCTTTTTGGAGATAGACGGACCAGTAGTGAACACATCCAGTGAAATTCTGGCCCCTCGGAAGTCAGTTCGAGTTTTGCTATTAACCTCAATGCCCATACAATACATGATATATTGCTGTTACAAACAGTTACTTGGTGTCCATATCACAACATCTAGGCTGCTACCCATACAACCACATATATTTACAGTTATCTTCATTTAATGATGTTACAGAATACTTGTTTGCCCACTGATGTGCCGTGCTGTTGATATATAATGCAGAGTGACATAATGTGCTCAATAAGGCCTTCTGAAATAAGACACTAGCTGGAATTTTCACCTAGCAGCCATATGCCGTATAACTAATGAGCAAATGAAGTGTTTAATTAATAACCCTTCTGAGAAATAAAAGTTTAAAACAGTAAATTCATGCTGTGGCTACTTAGAACTACACCTGATGAGCACTGTCATTTTTCTCTTCATGAGCCGGAGGTTCCTATTTTTCTTCTTTTCTTCCTGCTGGGTATGGAAGCTTTAGAAACTAAATGGTTGTTAATTTAATTAGTAATTCATTTGCATACATTAGCTTACTTAGCACATCAACCTTCTGTGTCCAGTGTATTTAATGAAAGGTCTGCTTGGTCTTTTCAATATTCTTTGTTTTTTACTTGTATGTACAACTAATCAAATTTTATACTGTGGGTGTTCTGATTATGGTTTGTAAACATTTACTGGGGAACTTTAAATGTAGGGTTACTTAAGTAACATTTTCTGGTTGTCATTTTAGTTACAAGCTTTAGAAATTGCCTGTTGTTTTTGTGAGCTGAAGGGGAAACAAAATGCTAATTGTCATTTTGGCTTTTTATGAACAATATCCAGGAGGGAACATCTGTCTTTGTACAGAAAAGCAGCTCTTTAAGGCCAATTACTATAATGAGTTACATATGAGTAACAGGATTTTTACCAGGGGATGTAAAGGTACAAATATGCATTACAGCAGGAATATTATAGCAGAATATTTCTGCAGTTCACATAAACTCATTCTCGCCCATGCAAAATGTTTACTTTCTCCCCAAATCCATGAAGATCAAGCAAGTCTGAAGTCATTTGTTGAAAGAAACATTATACAGTACATCTGAGCTAACCAGGGAACAAGCATGGTGCAAGTCTGACTTGCAATTGTTTAGTTTTATTCTTCATTATGTTACAGTGGTATCCAAAGGTTCCAGTCAAATTGTACTGTAATAGGAAGCTGAATAAATATATTTTTATTGGGCCTTTTGGGCGCTAATATAAATAAAAATAAATCCTACCATTACAGAAGTCACAGTTGCACTCGTTTTCTTCACAGGTTAATGCAGATGTCCTCTTAGTGCTTTAAAAACGTATCAGAAGGTATGGTCCCTGCCCACACCAGCTTACAGTTTATTGTATTCTTTATCTGTATTATTGTAGCACCTAGAATCCTCAGTCATAGACCAGAATCCCATTGTGCTGGGCGCTGTACAAAGACAAAACAAAAAACAGTCCCTGTCCCTGGGAGCTTAAAACAAGAGTGGTAGCTATAATTGTGGGGTTTGTGATAATGGAGTCCTATGTCCTTATTCACCAAAGCATTTCAGCATGTACTTTCCGAATGTGTGTATGCCACATTGACGTCACTAGTTATGTGTTTAAAGTTCAGTATGTGCTAAAGGGCTTTGCTCAGTTGGGGCCTTTCACAACTGGACTGAAACCACTCTACTGTTTCACATATAGTAGACCACTGAACATTGATCACTACAAACATTGGCAAAATTCCCACCTGTGACCCATAGGTGAAAGGCCCCCAGTATTGTGGGCTTGGGTCATCCAGGCTTCTCAGCCAGTTCTGGTCTCTGCTCCCGCTGCATCATACAGACAGATAAATACAGAGCGCATTTTGAAACTACAAACAAAAGGGTATTAATAATTTATAGAGCCGGATCCTCAGCTGGTGTAAATGGACATAATTCCATTTAAATCAATATGGATACAGTGATGTACGTCCTCTGACTCATAATGTTTTTCTTTGTGTAAATAGAATTTAGAAGTTCAGTTTTGGATGATTTCTCATTTTATCTTAAGATCTTTGTCTTCTTCCTCTGTATGCCTTACACCATGTACTGATTTCTTATAATATCAAATGGATTCTGATGCCACAGCCAGGTCCAGAAATTGCTTGGTCAAACACAAATTTTAAAGACTGCTTCCATCAATGCAAATGAGAGTGTATGCATTCACTTCCACATCAGCCGAAATCCTTTAATAGCAAAAAAAAAAAAAAGCCTCTTCCCCTTTGAAAATCACTTTTCTCTGAGGAAATGGAAACTAAACACATTTTCTTTCTTAAAATTTTTACTTGAATTTGTGACATTTAAGAGATTGTATCTGTTGGAGATAGCTGTGTCTTCTAGTCTTTCTTTGAAGTACTGGGAAGTTTGGAGCGCCAGTTATTAAAGAACTTTTTTAGCTATTAAGTTGGAGCTAGCAAAGGGTTTGTATCTTTTTAGTGATCTCTTTTAGTCAGTATTGACTTTCCTTTTTTGTTGTTGTTTCAGTTAAACTTGTATTATCAAAGAGACTGACACTTGGGGAGTGTACATACATGGGTCTCTTTTCCTTTTAGTCTTTGTCTTATAATTCTTTATTGGAAGTTACTGTACTTATAACTAATGTGCTAGGGGGCTCTCTAATGCGGGGGGAATTTCATTCTCTCTTTGCTCTTTTGTGTTTCCTCTGCTGCGGGTCCTGAGTGTTTTAGCTCTGTTATACACATTTTAAACTAATTAAAAATGTAAAAACCATTCTTTGAAATGCAGGAAAATTAATCTGCAGCTTTTGTCCCCTGGCTACTCACCAGAGCTGTAAAAATACTAAAAACTGTCATGACAGCAATCATTTATTGGGAGTAGGGGAGTACTTTGTCTTTTCCAGCTGCAGCAACTGCCTTTCCTACCATAGTAGAGTTATTCCTCTTGGTAGCACCACTGAAGGCCCCAGAGAATTACTTTTCATGCTCTATTAATGATCTACAATGACTGAGCTCATCAGGTTGGAACCTATTTGGGGAAGAACAAGAGCAATGAATGATTAAAGTTAAACCCTATAATTTAGAAAGGACAGCCTGGATTTAAATAGAGGCGGGATAATTTGTATGACCCAAACTCATATTTGCTTGTTAAGATGGGATAATCAGTTCTCATGCTTCAGGGCATCAGATATTTCCCACCAGGGTCAGGACACCAGGAAGAGGGTATTATTGGTGTATTATTTGGCCAGGAAGGATGTTCATGTTCCTCTGAAGCATCACACATAGGCCACTATTAGAGGTCGGATATCAGACTGGATGGCATGGTAATCCAATCTGGTAAGGTAAACCCAGACCCTCAAAAGTATTTAGGCACCTTACTCCCAATGATTTAGTCTATACATGGAGGAGGGAGAGCAAACTGATGTAGTAATAGACATAGAAAATATTATATAATGCCATCTTGCACCTTCTCCTAGCATTTTTAATACAATGATCTTATAGCACTTTACAAACATTCATTAATTAAGCCTAACATGACTCCAATACTGCAGAGATGGTAGTGGTTTTAAGACCATATCTAGATATAATTCACCTATGTGAGGTAGGTAATTATTATTATATCCATTTTACACCTGGGTAGCAATCTTAAATGCCTTGCTCCTAATAAAATTATGGGGGATAAGGAGCGGAGGCTGGAGGGCCAGGCTCATTCATTCATATATTTTTTTGGTCTTGATTCCCAGGATGACAAATGAACTGAATAAAAAAATGTCTTGCACAGTGCAGAAAATGTAGCATTATCCCTAACGGGATCATCGGTGTTAACAGCGATCTCCTGATAACTGATAGCAGCCATGCTTTGAGAGAGTCCACAACCCTAGCAAGCAATGTACTCTGCCAAACAAATTTCAGTCTGGAGAGTGCTGATAACCTGGGCATATCAACCTAAAAGGTACCATAGGGAACAAACATGCATTGCAGTGGTTGAGTGGAAGAGAATCCGATTCAAGAGAAGGGATAAAGTAGATGCAATGGATTGAGTTGACTTTACACAACTGGTAGTGTGGGATTTTTATCAGTGACTTCAGTGGGAGCAGAGTTAGGCCAATGCTGAGCACTTTTGAAAACCTCACCTCTGATAGTATGAGTCTTTGATATGTGCCCATTTCTTTAATGAACACTATACATTTTGTTTCATTTTCAAACCATTCCAGTGTCTTTAAAATCAGAGTCGTATACTCTTTGCAGTAGCCAGCCATTATGTTACCAGCAATAGCTTCCACATAGCTATGAGCATTAGAAGCTATTGTATTTTGAGAGGACACATTGACCAGGGCAGTGGTTTTATTACCTGTTGTTTTAAAAGATAAAACATGCGAGAGGACCTTTAATTTCCACCAGAAAAACCACCGGGGACCTCATCACAATGTCTCATTAGACGAGTGGCAAGTGTAGCAACCATTACTTCTCCCACCACCCGCAAGTACTGAAGTGTTAGTACTGGGCAGATTTTAAGTTCGATTTTGGGAGATGAGCCCACCATGGTCTGGCCTAGTGGCAAAAACGGCTGCCATCTGAGTTACAAAGACATCCCAAAATACTTGACAGTCTGAATGTGGCAGCAAGAGGATTTAGAGCTTGCTCACAGTGAAATCTAATTGATAGCGTTTCAACAAGAGCGTTCCAATCGGCACTTCCCTTCAGGAAGAAGCAATATAAGAACATTTGGAAAAGATAATCTGTATTTAGGATTGAAAATTTTAAAACCAATTATAACCCGTTAAATCAAGTGCATTTTGCACAGAAGGCTTAAATCTCATTTTCCCTTATATGTATTATTCATACATTATTATTGTGATTTGTTTTCTCTTTCAGGGCCTAATCTTCCCAAGGCTCAAGTTAAAACAGCATCACTTGGATTAGCTGGAAAAGCACGATCCCCTCTGCTTCCAGTCTCGGTGCCAACAGCCCCAGAAGTGTCAGAAGAGGGCCACAAACAGACAGAGGATCCAGCTAACGTAAGAACAATCTTAAAAAAAAAAAAAAAAAAAGAGTCTCATCGCAAACCGTATTAACTTTAAGTGCAGGGTCATAGCTGTAAATCATATTCTGTCCAATCACTTTAGTTGAACAGCTTCATCTCTGCCTACTTGATGTATTAGGTTATACCAGTGAGTAGCAATTAAGGCACAACAGGTCTCATCCAAAGCCTGCTAGCGTGAGTAAGATTCTTTCTGTTGACTTCAGTGGCCTTTGGATCTGGGCCTGTGTCTGATGCAGATAGACAGATAACCTGTGTTCTGTGCACCTATAATTCATATTGCTATTTACATGATCTCTTTTGTACCTATTGAGAGATCAAAACAATTCTAGTTGTCAAGCATAGGATCCAGAAGGAGAAAGGGACCGATGGAAGAGAGAATGAATGAGAAAACTGATGTCAGAAAAAATAAGTTAAGGAATAAAAGATTATAAAGTAATACCAGACAATGAAGAGAAAAAAATAATGTGAAAGGGATAGGTAAGATGAAAAGAAAGGATCAGAAGGAAAAGATGTCTGAAAAAATAATCAGAAAATGTAGAACAATCCCATTAACTCCTATTAAGAGTCTTAGACACAGTACTTTACGAAAGGTGAAGAAAGAGCAAAAGAAACTAAATAAAAAGGAAAAAAATAAGGGAGACAGACTGTTACGTACAATCTATTTTCATTTCCTAGCATGTGAAAGTGGCTTACTATGCATCACGAGACAGGTTCATCTGGCATCTTGTTACCTAATCCTCTTATGTTTGAAACCTTGGGGAAGGGAAAAAGCAAGAAATCTGTTTTTGACATGCACAGAGAGATTTTTGGTCTGCTGCCCATATAAATGTAGGACAGTTAAATTATGTTCCCTTTTATTGTTAGTAGTATCATAAGCAATGCGCTATTGTGTTGTTATGAGAGAATTCTTCTCACGTTATGTTAGAGTAAAGGCGGTCAAAGTGTGGAACCATCTCCAAAAAAGAGGTTTTTATTACTTGACCCTTTCCTAACCCAGTAGCTTTTTTTCTAGTGATGCCTATGCTTCCAGTGGCTCTTTGTAATGATGATAATGCTTAGCACTGACTCCTATAAATGCATATCTAGTTGCAGGATTGATGCCCTGGTGCTTTTATCCACAGATCTCAAAGCTCTTTCCAAAGCAGATAAGATAAATATCCTCGTCTAACTAAATAAGTTACTTTTCAAAGTGGCATTTACTCCCCTTGCTGTGTTTTTTTTTTTTTCCTGATTCTGGCAATCACCTGGACCTTCAGTCAACAAGTGTAACATGATTCCATGATTGAGAGTCTAACCCTACATCAGCAATGGGACTGAAACCACCAGTGCTTGGAATAAAATGTAGTGCTGAGCCAGCGCACCAGTGGGTAAAATCCATTACTGAACAATGTGGTCACAGAGCAGTCCTGTGGTTTACTGCAGCCTATTTCTTTGAACTTCTTCCAAGTCCTACTGGCTCTACCGCATAGAGGAGATAAGGGACATGGAGTCTTGTATTGGGGGGAGAGAAATGAAAATGACTTCTTTGGTAAAATTACTGACATAAAGAGTAATTTAGCACAGAACATTTGATAACATGAAATGCTATTTCGGCTCTAAATATCTTAGAACAGCAGCGCAATTTATTTCCCAAGAGGGACACGTTTCAAACTCAGCAAGTGTGTGAGCACTTATAGGAAATAATGGCACAGGAGTTAATAGGCTCTTCAGGTAGTCAGAGTTTTGGGGGCAGGGGGGTGAATTGTGGGAGTTTTTAAAGTTTATTTCTGCAGAGGCACGATTATGCTATTGGATTCTTAACTCTGTCCAGACCTTTAGGCTGCAGATTTCCCACAGTGCTTTCAAATCATTTCCTTTGAAAAGTCCACATAAATAACTAGTGTTTGAGTTCTGACTCCGTGAATCCAAAGCAGAGATGCATTCATTTTACTCTTGTCTCAATAACTTTTGAGGTCAGTGGTTCCCAATGATAGGTACATTTGCCAGTTATTTAAGGTTTCATGACAGATACTCAGTTGGCTGTCCTCTGTATACCCCCCCCCCACACACACACACACAAACTTCTGTCACAGACCCTAATACTGAACACCTCCTGCAAGGCACTGAATGCCCTCAAATCCCATTAACAGCAATGGTAAGAGTTAAGACTCTCTGGCTATAGTGGGAGTTGGGAGCGCTCAGCTCCTTGCAGAATCAGGCCCTTCATTATGAACTCCAGGAGCAGCCTCTGTAGTGCATCCCAGTGCACCATGGCTGCATTGCCATTCATTCAGTCAGTCTCATGCCATTCTGCAATAATCCAAGATTTGGAGTATTGCAAGCAACATTGCTGGTGGGGAGGCATATACAGAGTTTGGTCCTTGAGTTCACCAACTAGATATATAGGAGAGGAGGTTGCTGACTGCAGTGGAAGAGGAGCAAGGAGGTGACTGGGTCTCAGTTGGGCGAAGTGATGAATCTGAGAACAACTGTTTTAATGTGTTGTTTCAAGTGGCTCTATCCCTGCTTGTCATTTCTGTGTCCTTTAAAACAGACTTTTGGTTAGAGCTCACATTGACTATTGATTTGGGTTTTTTGCAGGTATATGAACAGGATGATCTGAGTGAACAAATGGCCAGTTTGGAGGGGCTAATGAAGCAACTTAATGCTATTACAGGCTCGGCCTTCTAACAGCTGTTGATGAATAGATAAATTGTATTATCCAGGAACATTGCAGCATACAAGTACTTCATATACACCACACACATACACAACCCCATAAAACCACCCTTTCTTCAGTACCATTCATCCAACGTAAGGAAGATTCTTGATGAGTCCTAAAAAATAAATAACTAAAAATACGCTACATTACTGTAGATCAAGCATCTAAAGCAATGAAAGTGTGGCCCTTGCAAATAAGTGAAACAACGACAGCAAAGCCCGAGGTGATGCCACTTGATTGCTCATTTTGATCTGCTTGCCTTTGTAATACTTGAGGTGTCACGACTATCTCACATTTTACTTAATAGAGGTGTGTAGTTCTTGGTGAAAATCTAGTTTTACGTCATTCAAATGTATTTTTAAGCATATACCATGCCATAATTTGTCAGTGTGGAAGTTCACTCTTCATGTTTTTTGTTTTTGTTTTTTATATACTTTTTTGATACGAAAGCACCCGTAACAAATAATCACGACATAGCACCAAAGGATTGGAAGTGTTACCAACAGCACAAAACAAGACAAATAACTCCCATTTCTTTTGTAACTTCAATCACTCATCCTGCGCAAGCAGTGTGCATTAGCGAGTTGCTGTAAAGTCCACCCATTTTTGCAAGTATTTGGAAATCCTCCCATAGGTAACATTTTATATCTGGGAACATAAAAATAATCTGCATTGGTGGCATGCTGCCAGCTGCCGTATACTTACAAAAAGAGGGTATGATATGCAATCTTCTCTGACACACAGTAATGATGTGCTTAAGCTTGGACTAGAACACTTCTAAATATGGGTGGCCTTTGTGCCATACTGCACCGGGATGACATCTGAAAGCTCCTCCAAGACCACCTTTCGCAGCAGCAAGAGGAAAATGGGTGAAGTTCCTCCCACCCTTTCTCTACTGCTCCACCTCTTCTTTGAGACTCCTCAGTTCCATGAACTCTGTGATTCAGTCACCAATGACTTCTTCTTAACTCAGTGGAGGCTGCGGAAATTGGAAAGCAACCCTAGGTCAGGCACAGTGGAAGATAAGACGTATTGGTTAGCAGTGATGGACACAGCACAGTTTTTACAGACAAGCAACAGATTCAAGAAAATGAACTAAGAAGCTGGTGCATAATTGGGAAACAAATTACAGGTGCTTGATGGCAGTAGGATAGTCCTTGTTCAGTCATAGTTAAAAAACAGCCAACCAACCAACCAACCAACCAACCACAATTTAGCATCAGGACACTGATGTGAACTTAGAGGAACCTTTTCAGTGTTCTCCCCCCTCTTCTAGTAGTCTAGCTTCATATTACAGTGTTTATTGATAACTATAACTGTTTGAATTGACTAAATTTTGTGAGCATACTTTTTATTGCTGAATTTTCAGCTGCATTCAGAGTTAATCCCTGTTTATGCAGCTGAATCACCAAAAGGGAACTAATTTGCATATTTATCAGTTAGGCGGCTGCAAAACCCAATAAGAGAGTTTCAGATGAATTACTCCATTCAGTTCTGCCTTTGATTTCAAGCTTGAGTAGGTCATAATTTTAAAAGAGCACGGAAGGGCTGGGATCTTTACAACCTAATAGTTCCTTTTATTAGGTGGGTAATTATATGTGAATCCCTGAATAAAATATTTTGAGTAAAATGGCACTGTAACAGAAGTAATAATTCAGATTATTTTCTACAGTCATGTATTGGGGAGGAAATCAAATGCAAAGGATGGAATTCAAATGCTTCATTAGGAACTCTAGTGTGTTTGTGAAAATGTTTCTTACCAAAATATATTTTTATTCAATTGACTAAGATTTCAGTCAGATATTTCCTAAGAGTTAAGGAAGTCATATCTGTGTGAGAAGTTGAGTTTTTATGTTCTGTCAGATTTGTAACTAAGAACTTCCACTGAAAACAAAGCAAGCAAATCTGTCATGATGACAACCAAATTCATATTCCTGGTATTGGATCCCATGATGTCCCAGCCTACTATCTTGTTTCTGCAAGGCAGGTTCGAATACACCTTTCTGAAAAAGAGCCTCTTCCCTGCTAGCAGAGATTGTCAGTTATTTTGAAATAGGTCCATAGGACCAAATTTTGCACTCTCTTATCCTGGAGTAAGGCTGAGGTACTCTGGAAAACAGGATCTGACTCATAGGACTTTAACGAGGGGCTTTTAATCATAGAACATTAACCCCAAACTGAATATATTCATGGTACAAAATTATCTAAAATATGTGATGGATAAACCTCAAAAGTTTTGACAACTGGATTTTGTTTGGATAAGCAACCAAATATTCAGATGCTTATTTGAACATTGGTTATTGTGTTGGCTGTTCTGTGGCATAGATTATTATATCCATTTTGTGAATGCAACTCCCACTGATTTAAATGTTAGACCCTTGTATGTCTGCAAAATTGGTCTGGATTTCTCTTGAGAACAGCCTTTCTTGTGAATTCTAAAGCATTTCCATCTCTATACTCAGCCAGAAACTGGAAATGAAAAAAGAAATGCAAAATTTCAGAACCTGAAGAAGATCCAGAACAAGTTTGGTTTTAGATATCTGTGAGTCTTCAGGAAGAGCAGATTCTTAAATTTTACATAGTAATTCAGTCATCCCTAGTTTGCAGGCATTTGCAGCCGTAGCTGTGTCCTAATATAGATGTCAGTCCTTCAAACACTTGTGTTTAACTTTATAGAAGTGAGTTGTGTCATCAAGTCAATACAGCTTTTCAGGACTGGGGACAAAATCTAAGCTAAAATAAATTCCTGTGTTCTCTATTCTGTAAATAAACTATGGGAAAGAACAGTTCAGTGTGCCCTTGTTGCCAAGAAGGCTAATGGCATTTTGGGCTGTATAAGTAGGGGCATTGCCAGCAGATCGAGGGACGTGATCATTCCCCTCTATTCGACATTGGTGAGGCCTCATCTAGAGTACTGTGTCCAGTTTTGGGCCCCCCACTACAAGAAGGATGTGGAAAAACTGGAAAGAGTCCAGCAGAGGGCAACAAAAATGATTAGGGGTCTGGAGCACATGATTTATGAGGAGAGGCTGAGGGATTGTTTAGTCTGCAGAAGAGAAGAATGAGGGGGGATTTGATAGCTGCTTTCAACTACCTGAAAGGGGATTCCAAAGAGGATGGTCTAGGCTGTTCTCAGTGGTACCTGATGACAGAACAAAGAGTAATGGTCTCAAGTTGCAGTTGGGGAGGTTTAGGTTGGATATTAGGAAAAACTTTTTCACTAGGAGGGTGGTGAAGCACTGGAATGCATTACCTAGGGAGGTGGTGGAATCCCCTTCCTTAGAGGTTTTTAAGGTCAGGCTTGACAAAGCCCTGGCTGGGATGATGTAGTTGGGGATTGGTCCTGCTTTGAGTAGGGGGTTGGACTAGATGACCTCCTGAGGTCCCTTCCAACCCTGATATTCTATGATTAATTCTATTAGATAATACCAAGACATGCTAAAACCTTTCATTCTAGTTAGTAAGATGCTTCTGCTGCAAGTTGAGTTGAAAATTTCACATAAAAAAGTAACTGATTTTTTGGATTAATTGTTAATTTCTCTATTTTCCAAATTCTCTAGACAAGGACTAAGCTATGAACATTGGTAGATTACCTCCATTTGTTCCTCTTGTGAATCCAGTTTATACAGTGTATAGGTTTAGCACATAAGACTGAGTCCTTTAAGGTTTCTCTTGATAGCTAAAAAAGAAGCTGTAGCCCTGTGACTTACATCAAGCTAAATGAAAATAAACTTGGGTGTACAGTAAAAATGAAGGATCTCTGGACAAATAATGCCCTTCAGAAACTTGGTCTGAGGAAGTCCAGAGACTCTGAGTAGGATTGTTAAATAAATAGCTACTTAACTTTATATTTCAGTTTAGTTGTCCAATAACAAAGATATTGACCTTCTAAATAAACATCCAAACATGGGAGACTCTCATGAGTGTAATAGCACAAATCCTTCAAAAGCATATTTTGATAGTGCTGTGTTTGCAGTGAATTCAGAGGTAAAATTTGATTCCTAAGCTTCCAGAATATTTAAATTGAAAAATGATTGATATTGAATCATTCTCTACCACAAACACCCTTGTAAATGTAAAGAAAGATAAATCAACTTGTAATGAATTTGTAAAGAAGTTGCCATGGGGAAGTAGCTAGCTAATCACACCTGGGAATAGTTTCCTGGGCTGCCATTACAGGTAGCAGATGGAGTTTGCAGTCAAGAATTCTACAGCTGCATATCTTGTATCATATTCATTTTTCTGAGCAAGATCTCACAGATGGAATTCTGCCAGGAACTTCATTGTTTGAGAGTCCTCTAGCTTGAGAACTTGGCTGTTAAAGTTATTCTGGTGGTGGTTGGCTTTTTTTTTTTTTTTTTTTTTGAAGGGTTAGTTCAGGAAACCATCCAAACATTTAGCCACTTATCTAAGGCCATTTATCCTTTTCATTGGTAAACTAGCAGAAAAATTGCTGTACTCCCATATGATCTCCATTACTTCATGGTTTGGGCTGGGATAATACTGCAAAAGTTGCCTCAAACCATGGTGTTTGGGAATTTCTGATTCCTGACCAGAAGAAGTCATGAATTGCAAAGTATTGCAAACTGAAATCATTGTGGCTCCATATGAGTACAGGGGACCACCGAGATGATTCAGATTGCAGGCTCAAGGGCCTAACTTACCATTTTGGAGTTTCAAAATAAAGTTACCGATAGTTCAGGAGTTGTTACTCATTTTCTCCAAACCAGTTACCCGCCCCCCAGTTGTACATACAATTTTCAGGTTAGTCTCACAACTTTGTATTGCTTAACAAATAAAATCTGAAAACCACCCCATTAATATACAAATATACCACAAACATAAATAGCACCTCTCTGATTCCACTGAAGGAAAAACTCCATTAACTTAAATGGAAAAAATATGATGGCCAAGTTATTCGTACAATTCAAAGTTTGCCCTGAAAATGTTTTTAACATGAAGAGCAGGATCATAATTTACTAATCCCATATCTTTATTGTAAGAGTGGTTTTGTGAGCTGTTATGTTGATAAAAGGCCTTGTACTGCTCAGTACTGAAGTGAATGGGAGTTTTGCCATCGAGTCTGGTGGGATCTGTTGAGTTTTATATTGTGTTATAAAAATGTCCTCTCTTAAATGCAATATTATTCTCAAGTCTGAATTTCCACAGTGTTACTCCAGTTATACACTAATGCAGCCCCACTGCAATCAACACAATTGAATCAACAAAAACTAGAGTAACACAGTTGAGAACCAAGGCATCAATTGCGATGCCTTAGAAAATCATGTCTGATACTGCATCAAGACTCAACCTCATAATGAAATGATTATTTCCACTAGAACATTCTGATCCTGTTTCCAGCAGCACCTTATCCCTTGTTATTTGACAGCCAAATCTCTTCACTGAATCCTTTAATAGGCATGCCAAATCTGTATTTTTTTAAAAATGGCTAGGCCCCAATCTTGCAAACATAGGGTTGCCAATTTTGGTTGGATGTATTCCTGGAGGTTTCATCACATGACATAATCTTTAATTAAAGATAAATCTTCGATTTCTGGAGATTCCAGGACAATCCTGGAGGATTGGCAATCCTATGCAAACACTTATGCACATGTGTAACTTTACTGCTGAGCTTACTCATGGTAATAAAGTTAAGGACATGCTTATGTGTTTTCAGGGTCAGGTGTTAAATGTTATCGAATCTCTATATAGACGTAAAAATACGGAAAATAAAAATATTTCAGGTCACGAACATACACATTGTGCAGAATAAATAAGTAACATAAAGGGCGGATAAGATGAAAAGCATTCAGTACTCTGTCAGAAATGGAAGCACTGGAAACTGGATAAAGGAAGACGATTATTAGCGAAGCCACAAACTACTGAAAGTGATCAGAGATTATTTTTCTTATCTGTTTGACTTGTCTTTCTGTTGGCCAGCAAGTGTCCTGTCTGATTGCAAATTGAATTTGCTCAGTCTTCTTTTTTTATCTCAGCAGACAGCATTTTAAGCATCTTCATTCTGACCTTTTTTGATTGGAGAGAAACAATAACAATACAGTACATATTTCATAAAGTGGCACAGGGCAGTGTCTCTCACTGTATGCTGTACATGTATTTTGAAGTGCAAGAAAGCAATGTTGGTAGAAGAAGGGAAAACTGCTGTTTTTATTATTGTAAAATATACCTGGCAATTCCTACATTTGTGAATTGTCACCATGTGTAGGATGGGAGGGTTGGGGGGAAGGGTGTACTTTTTATAAGTAATATTTAATTTATTATTTAGAGTGTTTTCTTTTGGTTAATTTATGATAAAAGGGAGATCTGGTTGGAAACCTAGAGTTGGCTGTTAAAGCTGCGGTGTCCCATGTCTCAGTGTGTTGTGTTTTAAAACTACATTATTCAGACCGAATACTCAAGAGTAACTGGCAAAACTCTCTTGCTAAATATTCACTAGTATCTGCCACTGAGGTCACCCAAAAGATGTTGACTGTGAAGCACTGACATAAGCTGTTAATTAATTGTTACAACATTGAGGAAAACAGTGCTATCTCTTCATTTAAAGGGCTTTGCAAGGTAATTCAAACAAATTGTTAGCCTACTAGTGATACCTTAATCTGGTCGAAATGGGTTACACTACAGCTTTAACTAGCCTTAGTTTAAAAAAAAAATCTTGTTGTTACAAAAGGCCTAAAAATGGCATTTTGAGCCTATAAACAGTTTCTTTAAATTGTCAAATTTTAGCATTGTTAACCAAATTAGACTAGTGACTGCAATATTTAAGTGTAAATCTTGTTCTATGCGAAAGGAAACTTGCTTACGATTTAAAAATAAATGACTGTTTCTACACACAATCTTGTATACTACTACATGAAGAAAAAGGGGGTTTTGTAATGCACTGTAGAACAGTCTCATATTCATTTTTATAGAAATGTTATTCCAATGGTGCATTTTTTTGTTTAATAAATAAAGTTTTGATACAAAAGTCCTCCTGTGTGGTATGGTACTAACTCCAGCATTTTTCATTTACACTGAGTGACCCTAAGTGAAAACAGAAGCATTCACTAGCTTTGTGCATGAGGATTTTCGTTTGTCACAACACAGAAAAGGTAAAAAGTCTGTAAGCTTTATCCAGCTGAATTCACAGAGAGCAACAAAAATTAATTAGGAGGCTAGAGATTGATTTATGAAGAAAGATTAAAGAGTTTGAGTGAGGATGACTGTACAACTCCTAGATACACTGGCAAGCACTTACTCACCCAAGAAGACCTTTGAGCTCCTCATTTGAGTGATTGTTCACCAGTATAAGTAAAGTTTGCACAATCTAAATCAGAATAGATAGTTTAGCTTGGTGAGGACAAAGGGTGGGTGGGAAAGGGTAAATAACAGGCAAGAACAGTTTGAAAATTATGAACTCTAAGGCCCTGATCATAGAAAACACACGGGTACATTCTTTAAGCACACGGAGAATCCTATTGACTTCAACCTAACAATTCATGCTTAAAATTAAGCTTGTGCATAAGGGTTTGCGGGATTGAGACCTAAAGAAAGAGAGGAACTTTTAAGGTAGAACTTGGAAAAATGGGATGGAGTAGAAATAAGAATAAATGTAATTAAGGGAAAGGGGGAAAACTAGGTATAACTAGGAATAATAGAATATAATTAAGAAAAGTGAGATTTATGCTGAATATAAGGGAACACTTCTTGACAGTGAGCGAGTTCAATTGAGTGGTGTGAGAATCCACTCTGGGAAGTGGTAGAAATCCTGTTGCTTGGAACAATTAGGGCCCACTCTTACTTAGGGCTTTTAGGCGCCGCCAACCACTAGGCGCCCTAGGCAGCCGCCTAGTTTGCCTAAATGGTTGCACCAGCCCTGCCAGGCAGCCTTCCAATTGTGCCACTTCCCTTGTGGCTGGTGAGGAACCCAGGCCCACTCTCTTCTGCCCAGAGATCCTACAACCAGCAGCTGAGGTCTGCACTGTCCCACACATTGTTGCTTTTCCCCTGGACTACTTCCTACAGTGCTTCTCTCAGGCTCTATCTCCACACTGCCCAGATAGGCCTGTCCCTCTGGACCAAGCATCCTAGCTTCAAAGAGAATGACTACAGAACTCCTCCCTACCACCCCTTTCTGGCCTATACCTGGCTTTATATAAATCCCAGCTGTTCCTGTCCAGGTAACCTTCCTCCTTTAATTAGTCTTCATTGCTTCTTGACTCCTCCTCCAGGTGCAGTCTAGGCAGTTAATTGGCTCATCTAGCCACCTTAACTTTTTCAGAGGCTGGTGTGGGGTGACAACCCCCATCATAAACCTTTAACAGGATACATGAACCCAGGGGGATAATGCTGTCCCTAGTGATTCCCCATCAAATGTCAGTGAAGAGAACCACAGAGACTCTGAGATGCTTGGGGTTTTTTTTAATGGATTTTAATTGGAAGGGGAAATATTCTCATACGCCTCAGCAGAAAGGAGACGGCAAGAGGCACACACAGCATCCAGTCATGTAACTTTCTTGAGCTGGCTAGTGTGTGACTTGCACACGAAGAAGTTATAGTGCGTGCCCTGGATGACAAATCAATTCTGGATGTCAGTTTTGTGGGGTTCTTAGATACTTCAGTGATGGGCCCTGTACTAGAAAAAGTAGCTTGAAAAGCTAAGCAGCTCAACTCAAAGATTAATATCACCTACGCCAGCACCCCAACCAATCAGCCAAGTTAGGGGAGTATTTGCATCCTCCCCTCATCCCTGCACCAGAATTTCACTAATGACAAGGGAAGCACCTATCATTACAGCAGCCACTGGAAGAAACGGGGGCAGAGAGACGACACTTCCGGGACACATTTTCTGCTAGAGCAACAGGCTCCACATCCCCAAGTAGCAGACGGCAAACCTGAGATTTAACAGTAGCAGACCCACTCCCATGACTCCACTACGTGCCTGAGACTCTTAAGACTCCAAGAGGCTGGCTTAGCCAATTAAGGATTTACCTATGTGAGTAAGAGCCTTGGAACTGACCACCTACACACAGCCCAACATCCACAGCCTCTGAGGCACGAAAGACTGCAGTTCATTTGTGAAAAATGAGGGCTTATATACCTTGTGCTTGATCCTGAGTTCCTTGCCCATTCCCAATCTCTCACCAAAGCCAATGACTGCCCCAGGAATGCAGGTGTGGACACATGGTACTGGAGTCAGTGCAGGGGTTGTAGGTGATAGTTTAGATTTTCCTTCTGGAAGCATCGATTGGTGCTAAAGATGATAGGGCTGCAGTCATAGAGGCTTATAACCCCTCCTGTCTAGCAAGAGTTTTTTCTACAGGAACTACTCAATAGAATTCATCCTGCAGAGTAGGAAATCACCTTCAGGACAAGTCAAACAGGATCCAGGAATGTAGGTGATCTGTTAAATGAACTCCATTCCAGACATCAAAATTGCAATATGACTAGCCCTTTACTTAACTGATAAACTAAAGAGTCATTGTGGTGCAGTGTAGCAAACGTGCTGACTGTGCTGAGCTGGATGGAAAGGATCTAGCCAGCGGAAGGTATTGTATTACTTAGTTCAACAGCCAGCTGGTAGAGTAACCCAGAATCCCTAGAGTACACCGTACATTGCTAGCATTCTGCAGTTTTGATAGCAAAAATTCAGCCTCTCCCCAAGGAATCCGGAATGTGAACAGAATCAAAATGGGATATCTTCCAAAGGCGTCAAACTGGTGTGTTAATATGGGTGCATCTTGGGCCCACCTAACCCTAACCCATTTAAACTGTTTTTGTTTTGTACAGTGACAGGATCCTGTTTAACCCTTTGACTCTCTGGGCCCACCTATTCCACCAAAACTAACACCTCCCTGTTTGCGACTTGGCTTTTAATCTAAACTAAATCATTCCAAGTAAAACCATGGGATTGCCCTTTCTGTGTGTTTGGGACGCGGGAGAGAAGGAGGGAGGAATATAACCAGCAGCAAACTGGAAACCAGCTCATACATGCACCAGCTTGAGGGGGGAAACCAATCAGAAAGGGAGGAGAATGCCAAGCTATTATCCAACTGAAGACTCGTCTCATAAGCTCTTGAGTCACAGCAAAAAGCGTTTCTGCCAACACAAGAGGAAACTGGCCTGCTATAACTCTAGGAACTATTCTGGTCAGCCTCACTGGTCACCCCTGAGGCAAGGGAAAGGGGAATTGTCTTTTTTATATACTCTCCCATGCCACATCTGCTCTTTAAAAAGTTGGTTGGTGAGCGGGCTCAGACACTTTAGGCTTGGCCACACTGAAAGCATGAATTGGGTAACCTGCCGAAGGGACACGTGTCTTAACATGTTTCTGCTTCTTTGCTGTTGGAGAAAAAAGGAGGAGGCTAGTATGTACAGGACAAAGTAGTACCAGCATGATATGAGACAGTTCCCTCTGAGCTGTCTTAATACACTACATAGAACCTCCCCAAAATATTCCCTTTTGCTTTGGGTGTAGTAAGACAGCCAGGAGAATAAAGGACCACACAAAACAAAAGGGAATATTTTGCAGGAGGTTCTATGGGCTGTATTATATAGGAGGTCAGACTACATGGTCACAGCTGTCCCTTCCGACCTCGCAAACTAGTAGAATAAACCCATTTCTAAGTCAATGAGGTGACAGGGGTATAAGGCTTTACAGACAGGCTGGTCCAGTGCTTAGGATGCTAGCCTGGGACTTGGGAGACCTTGTTCATTTCCCTGCTCAGCCACAGGCGTCCTATGTGATTATGGGCAAACCACTTAGGGCTTGTTTTGGAGTGTAATAACTGGCGCAAACTGTTTCTGCAAAGACAAGCCCCAAGTCTCCCTGTGCCTCAGTTTGCTAACTGCAAAGTGGGGATAATAGCGCTTCCTTACCTCACAGGAATATTGTGAGGATAAATGCATTGTGAGGTGCTCAGATTCTCTGCTGATGGGGGACACATAAGTACCTAAGATACACCAATAGACACTACAGACATTCTATGCAGTCCATGCAGCTGATGAAGTGGGATGTAGCCCACAAAAGCTTATGCTCAAATAAATTTGTTAGTCTCTAAGGTACCACAAGTACTCCTGTTCTTTTTACAGTGGCAATGCCATTGAAATCAATTCTGTTGCACTGGTGTAAATGTGGTATAGGGGTGGGGAACGTCAGGCCCCATATTTTCTGTAGACAGAAAGGGAAGTTCCTGGAGTAGAATATTATCAGCAGAAGAAACGTGCCTGGCTTTGAAAATAAACATCTCTGCTTTGCCTTGATGCTTCCCTCTAAAACATAACCTCTTCTTCCCTGCCTCAGCACTTACCTAGCAACAGGAGACCATTATCCTGTGACTATGTTCCTGTCTATTGATGCTGGGCCTGATTCTCCTCTCACACAATTATAACTTGATTTCAATGAATTACTCCCGATCTGCCCTAGTATATGAAAGAGGTGAATCATTATCTCTAAACGGTGATCCAGGTGCAAAGCTGAGGATATGTTCTAAACCACTGCTTTTATTTTTGTGCTAGAGTCCTTGAAAAAAATCTCTTTGGGGTTGTCAGTCGGGATTAATGGAAGCCTTTTCTATTATATCACATTTAAGGGAAGAGAAATATGAGTGTAGGGTAAACCAATCCATGATGAATTGCATGTGTGAGGTTTTACTCTGAATTTAAAATAGTGGCACACTAATAAACTGATCATGGTGCAGTATTTTATTGGCCAAGTGGGAATATTTTTATTTCAGGCACAAAAGGATGCTGTTCTCCCTTAGGCCTAATAAATTAAATACATTTGAGATTTTCATATACCAAAATAACAGTACGGGAAATAAATCAATAGAGTTAAAAAAGAAAATGTTGCTATATGGTTTGGGGGGTGTTGGTTTGTTTGTTTTTAAAGTCAAACTTGACACTGTTACATCAATGTGCTTTCATGTAAAACCTTTATCGTTAGGATTTGGTAGGAGGAGGAGGAGTTTATTTATATGCATAGAGTTCATTTGCTGAATATGTATTTGTGCTGCATCCTTTGAAGTCACTGATGCATGCTGAGTTACTGCAGTACTTGGTGCAAGCACAGGCTTCCTGTCCTGTCCGTATTTGCCCGATGCATCCTTATAATTCCAATAGTGCTGGCTGGCTCAGGTATTCCTCCAGGGCACACTAAGTGTTTTCCTTTAAGACTCATTTCCCTTTTTCCCCTCCCTCCCCCTGCCCTTTCCCCTATTCCCAAGAGAAACCTAACCTTTACTTTGTGCACTGAGAGCTAAGCAATTAATCATGCATCGGTGCTTTAAACTCCCAGAGCTAAGGGCATCCCAAGGAAATGAACCTCAAGTGAGCCCCTGCGTGCGTCTAGTCATCCACAACGATAAACAGGGAACACAGAGCTGCTCTACTGCATTTGTCACATAGTTTGAAGGAACCACAGTGCCTCACAAAATGTTCAGCATTGCACAAAAATAAACCGAACACTTTTTGGGAAGCTCTGCAGTGCTGGGGCCATATCTTGCACTTTGTCTAGCACAATGGGTTTGGGGGACTCACCAACATATAAATATTAAATCATAATAACATTGCTGTGCATGATAGTCTACCAATTATATGGATAATAATGGGAAATACACCTCTAGCCCGATATAACACGACCCGGTATGACACCAATTCTGATATAACACAGTAAAGCGGTGCTCTGGGGGCGCGGGGCTGTGCATTCTGGTGGATCAAAGCAAGTTCAATATAGAGCAGTTTCACCTATAATGCGGTAAGATTTTTTGGCTCCTGAGGACAGCATTATATCGAGGTAGAGGTGTAACATATGATTCCATGGGTATTTTTTTGTATGTTGCATATTTGATCTGTGAGCCACCCTGTCTAGCCCTGACAGAAAATGAATGCCTGCATATGGGATATTTGTGTATTTCTGTCCATGGGGGAGTTATGTGTTGCCCTTCTCACCATGATACTAAGTCTTTTAGAAAGAGGGAGCAGATGAGCTTATATGAGTAGTATCTACAGGGAGGTGGTGGGAGGTTCTGTGGTTATGACTCCTGTGTTGCCTTCTCCAGATCACACCTCAGCTCATCACATGATGACATCCAGAGTGAACCAGAACCACAGGACTACCAGTGCCTTGTGGAGGCTAAGGAATGTCCTACTTGTCTCAGACTCATTTTTGGGAAGGCATTCATAGAATCATAGAATATCAGGGTTGGAAGGGACCTCAGGAGGTCATCTTGTCCAACCCTCTGCTCAAAGCAGGACCAATTCCCAACTAAATCATCCCAGCCAGGGCTTTGTCAAGCCGGGCCTTAAAAACCTCCAAGGAAGGTGATTCCACAACCTCCCTAGGTAAGACATTCCAGTGCTTCACCACCCTCCTAGTGAAATAGTGTTTCCTAATATCCAACCTAGACCTCCCTCACTGCAACTTGAGACCACTGCTCCTTGTTCTGTCATCTGCCATCACTGAGAATAGCCGAGCTCCATCCTCTTTGGAACCCCCCTTCAGGTAGTTGAAAGCAGCTATCAAATCCCCCCTCATTCTTCTCTTCTGGAGACTAAACAATCCCAGTTCCCTCAGCCTCTCCTCATAAGTCATGTGCTCCAGACTCCTAATCATTTTTGTTGCCCTCCGCTGGACTCTTTCCAATTTTTCCACATCCTTCTTGTAGTGTGGGGCCCAAAAATGGACACAGTACTCCAGATGAGGCCTCACCAATGTCGAATAGAGGGGAACGATCACGTCCCTCGATCTGCTGGCAATGCCCTACTTATACAGCCCAAAATGCCATTAGCCTTCTTGGCAACAAGAGAACACTGTTGACTCATATCCAGCTTCTCGTCCACTGTGACCCCTATGTCCTTTTCTGCAGAACTGCTACCTAGCCATTCGGTCCCTAGTCTGTAGCAGTGCATAGGATTCTCCCGTCCTAAGTGCAGGACTCTGCACTTGTCCTTGTTGAACTTCATCAGGTTTTTTTTGGCCCAATCCTCTAATTTGTCTAGGTCCAATCCCTACCCTCCAGTGTATCTACCATGCCTCCCAGTTTAATGTCATCTGCAAACTTGCTGAGAGTGCAGTCCACGCCATTCTCCAGATCATTAATAAAGATATTAAACAAAACCGGCCCCAGGACCGACCCTTGGGGCACTCCGCTTGAAACCGGCTGCCAACTAGACATGGAGCCATTGATCACTACCCGTTGAGCCCGACGATCTAGCCAGCTTTCTATCCACCTTACAGTCCATTCATCCAGCCCATACTTCTTTAACTTGGCGGAAAGAATACTGTGGGAGACCGTATCAAAAGCTTTGCTAAAGTCAAGGAATAACACATCCACTGCTTTCCCCTCATCCACAGAGCCAGTTATCTCATCATAGAAGGCAATTAGGTTAGTCAGTCATGACTTCCCCTTGGTGAACCCATGCTGACTGTTTCTGATCACTTTCCTCTCCTCTAAGTGTTACATAATTGATTACTTGAGGACCTGCTCCATGATTTTTCCAGAGATTGAGGTGAGGCTGACTGGCCTGTAGTTCCCCGGATCCTCCTCCTTCCCTTTTTTAAAGATGGGCACTACATTAGACTTTTTCCAGTCATCCGGGACCTCCCCCGATCGCCATGAGTTTTCAAAAATAATGGCCAATGGCTCTGCAATCTCATCCGCCAACTCCTTTATCACCCTCGGATGCAGCGCTTCCGGCCCCATAGACTTGTACACGTCCAGTTTTTCTAAATAGTCTTGAACCACTTCTTTCTCCACAGAGGGCTGGTCACCTTCTCCCCATACTGTGCTGCCCAGTGCAGCAGTCTGGGAACTGACCTTGTTCGTGAAGTCAGAGGCAAAAAAATCATTGAATACATTAGCTTTTTCCACATCCTCGGTCACTAGGTTGCCTCCCTCATTCAGTAAGGGGCCCACACTTTCCTTGACTTTCTTCTTGTTGCTAACATACCTGAAGAAACCCTTCTTGTTATTCTTAACATCTCTTGCTAGCTGCAACTCCAAGTGTGATTTGGCCTTCCTGATTTCACTCCTGCATGCCTGAGCAATATTTTTATACTCCTTCCTGGTCATTTGTCCAATCTTCCACTTCTTATAAGCTTCTTTTTTGCGTTTAAGATCAGCAAGGATTTCACTGTTTAGCCAAGCTGGTGGCCTGCCATATTTACTATTATTTCTACACATTGGGATGGTTTTTTCCTGCAACCGCAATAAGGATTCTTTAAAATACAGCCAGCTCTCCTGGACCTCTTTGCCCTTCATGTTATTCTCCCAGTGGATCCTGCCCATCTGTTCCCTGAGGGAGTCAAAGTCTGCTTTTCTGAAGTCCAGGGTTCGTATTCTGCTGCTCTCCTTTCTTCCTTGTGTCAGGATCCTGAACTCGACCATCTCATGGTCACTGCCTCCCAGGTTCCCATCCACTTTTGCTTCCCCTACTAATTCTTCCCTGTTTGTGAGCAGCAGGTCAAGAAAAGCTCTGCCCCTAGTTGGTTCCTCCAGCACTTGCTTTAGGAAATTGTCCCCTACACTTTCCAAAAACTTCCTGCATTGTCTGTGCACCGCTGTATTGCTCTCCCAGCAGATATCAGGGTGATTAAAGTCTCCCATGAGAACCAGGGCCTGCGATCTAGCAACTTCTGTTAGTTGCTGGAAGAAAGCCTCATCCACCTCATCCCCCTGGTCTGGTGGTCTATAGCAGACTCCGACCACGACATCACCCTTATTGCTCACACTTCTCAACTTTATCCAGAGACTCTCAGGTTTTTCTGCAGTTTCATACTGGAGCTCTGAGCAGTCATACTCCTCTCTTACATACAAAGCAACTCCCCCACCTTTTCTGCCATGCCTGTCCTTCCTGAACAGTTTATATCCATCCATGACAGTACTCCAGTCATATGAGTTATCCCACCAAGTCTCTGTTATTCCAATCGCAACATAGTTCCCTGACTGTGCCAGGACTTCCAGTTCTTCCTGCTTGTTTCCCCGGCTTCTTGCATTTGTGTATAGGCACTTAAGATAACTCATTGATCGTCCCTCTTTCTCAGTATGAGACAGGAGTCCTCCCCTCTTGTGCTCTCCTGCTCGTGCTTCCTCCCAGGATCCCATTTCCCCACTTACCTCAGGGCTTTGGTCTTCTTCCCCCTGTGAACCTACTTTAAAGCCCTCCTCACTAGGTTAGCCAGCCTGCTTGCGAAGATGCTCTTCCCTCTAGCCCAACTTTGCCTAGCACTCCTCCTTCTTGGAACACCATCCCATGGTCGAAGAATCCAAAGCCTTTTCTCCGACACCACCTGCGTAGCCATTCGTTGACTTCCACGATTCAACAGTCTCTACCCAGGCCTTCTCCTTGCACAGGGAGGATGGACTAGAACACCACTTGCACCTCAAACTCCTTTATCCTTCTTCCCAGAGCCACGTAGTCTGCAGTGACCCGCTCAAGGTCATTCTTAGCAGTATCATTGGTGCCCCCGTGGAGAAGCAGGAAGGGGTAGCAATCCGAGGGCTTGATGAGGCTCGGTAGTCTCTCTGTCACATCGTGTATCCTAGCTCCTGGCAAGCAGCAGACCTCTCGGTTTTCCCGGTCAGGGCGGCAGATAGATGACTCAATCCCCCTGAGGAGGGAGTCCCCGACCACCACCATCCTCCTCCTCCTCTTGGGAGTGGTGGTTGTGGAACCCTCATCCCTAGGACAGTGCATCTTTTGCCTTCCAATCGGTGGAGTCTCCTTCTGCTCCCTTCCCTCAGATGTGTCATATAGTCCACTCTTTGCATTAGTACCTGTAGAGAGAACATGGAAACCATTGCTCACCTGTATCTCCATTGCTGGTACATGGACGCTCCTCTTTCTCCTTCTGGAGGTCACAAGCTGCCAAACTTCTTCACCATACTTCTGTCCCTGCTGCGCCTGCTCTGACTCTTCTGAACGTTGTGGCCATAAAAGTATCTCCTGATGTCTGTCCAGGAAATCTTCATTTTCCCTTATGCAACGCAGAGTCGATACTTGTTTCTCCAGACCTCGAACCTTCTCTTCCAATATGGAGACCAGCTTGCACTGTGTACAGACAAAGTCGCTTCTGTCCTGTGGAAGAAAGACAAACATGGCACAACCTGTGCAGGTTACACCAGCTGATTGCTCACCTTCCATATCACCTCCTCTTAAGAGCTTCCTCAGCTGTTGCAGTAACTACTCAGAGAAACTCGCAGATGAAAGCCTCAGTGAGCTCTCCCAAGGCGAACTCCCAGGCAAACTCCCTCTGTTAGCCTCTGCTGTTGGCCGCCATTGGTACTGCCTGTGTCTCTGAGCCAGGACAAATCTTCCCTCCTCCTCCTCCTCCACATATGCACCCTCACAGGGTTGGGCATTGGGCTAAACCAGTGGCTGGTGAAGCCCGCACCCAGAAGTGCAAAACCCAAGAGGAATCCCTTCTCAGGCCCCCTGCCCTGTCTGACACATACCCTGTTCCCTGCCACTTTTCTGATACACTCTCTCTCTCTCTCAGCCTCCACCCACATCAGTGGATGTCTTGAATCTGTTTGTACTGGGATGATCCAGGAAACCAATGAGTAAATGACTGATGCTTGAGTGGCTAAACATGCACCTTCAGGTTTAGTTGTGTCTTCTCACCACTAAGTCAGAAGCACCTGACCGGGCACATAGGGCCCTCTGAGTACCTGGCTGAATGTTGCATGTTTGGCACAGCTTCTTGGAGCACTCAGCACCCGGAGCTCTCGGGAGACTTGGATACACCAACAGACTGTTTCTACGAAAAGGTCTGGAGTCCCCATACATATGCTGAGCCCCTGTTCAAGTGCACAGTGGACCACTTGGGCATAGGAAAATTCCAATCTCAAGTTACAAAGTGCACTAGCAAAGGGGTCATGGTAGTGATAGGCTGAGGAAGTGAAACTGATCTCCTCATTGCTTGTTTGTACCGTGCCTGGAGCGTGCGTTGGTAACATACAGTCAAAAAGTAATTGGTAATCATTTGACTCTACAAGAGTTGGGTTGAGGCTATTTGGCACGTGCCAGTTCAACAGATGTAGTGATGTCCTAAGCTCAGTGATTCAAGTCTGTCAGTGCAAGTTACCTGTGGCGCAAAGAAAGAGATGAAGATTATTAAATTGGCAGACTATCTTATCACTCAGCCAGGGCAGAATGATTGGTCTCCATTTGAAACAGTTTTTGATACAGAAACAGAGCTTGGGAGGTCAAAAGTTTCTTAAAGGTGCCCTACAAAAGAAAAAGGGACCGGTGCCCTCTTTGGCTGGCTCTGTACAAAGAATGCCCAAGGTGCTAGCCCTGTACAATCATATAGAAGTGAGAATTCCTGCCCCAAATAGCTTGCAGTCTAAGTCACTGGTGGGCAACCTGCAGTCCATCAGAGTAATCCACTGGCAGGCTGCCAGACAGTCAGTTTACATTTGCACAGCCAACCACAGCTCCCAGTTCACCGTTCCTGGCCAATGGGCACTGCAGGAAGCGGTGCGGGCCGCAGGGACATGCTGGCCGCCACTTCCCGCAGCTCCCATTGGCCGGGAACGGAGAACCGCGGCCACTGGGAGCTGTGGGCAGCCGTGCCTGCGGACGGTCAATATAAACAAACTGTCTGGCGGCCCGCCAGGTTGCCCACCACTGTTCTAACTAGACAAGAAAAGGGAAATGTTGTTGTTCCTGTTTTATGATGAGCCACTAGTTTAAGATCACAGGGAGAGTCTGTGGCAGAGACAAGACATAGATTTCTTGAATCAGAGGCCAGTGCTTTGACACAGAGCCAGCTTGCTCTAATCCACCTGTTAATGATGGGAGAACTCATACAAAGACATCACAAAGACAAAGAACGGGAAAGCTGAGTAACTGAGGGGAAGGAATGCACAGTCACACTTTAAAACCTTTCCTTTATTTTGGCTAACAACAAACAAACAACTGCAACACTGCTGGGACTGGGCATCTCTTTATGAGGGATTCAGTGCTCTGACCTCTTCAAACGGCAACTAAAAGCTCTGGTCTTCCAAGGAGCTCTCTAGCAACAACAACAAAACTTTAAGAGGGGAAATGGCCTTTTTATGCACACCAGAACTAAGCACAGGTGGGCACAAACCTAACTTTGTTTTTCCTTCACTTTTTTTAACCAGGAGAATTTCAGAGAGTGACGAAATCATCAGTTCCCTCTCATAATGTTCTATTCCTAAACAGTTTTAAATATTCAAACACAAATAACATTAACAATCAGCCACCGCTGAGGAAATCAATCACCCCATGGCACTGTATATGCCTCTTAAGAATGCTTGCTCTGATATGCCTGCTTTTATTCACTGAATCTAGCTTGATAAAGGCCATTTCTGTGATGTGCTATATCGATAAGTTTTATTTATTTTTCCATCTTAAGCCCATCTACTAAAGAGAGAAATGAATCTTTTGCTGATTTGGGCAGAATTAATGTACTGAAATTGTTTGGTTGTTGCATGTGATAAATGGTTATGGATATGAACTCTGTTCAAGGACAGAACATTGAGTATTCAATTGGCCATATATCCATCCCTCTTTAGAGGAAAAGGCTTCATTATTAATGTGTGCTAAAATAATGACTTAGAAGTTTAGTTGGCATATTTTGGAGGAGAAAGTCAGGAGTATGTGAAATAACCTCAGAAATATTGTTTAAGAGAAATATTTCTATTTACAAGACCCAGGCTATTACAGATACTATAGCAATTATGTCAATGTGATAAATTTGGCTGTACTGATCTTAGCTGATATTGAAATTAATTACAACTTAAACTGGGAAAAATAAGGACAAAATTCAAAACAGGGAAATCTGAACAAATTGTGAAATATCAATGGATGTGATGGAAGCCCCATCACTCAAAATATTTTAAAACAAGCTAGAACTCAGTGCTAGATATACCATAGAAAGTGAATCCCATGTTGGCCGGGAAATGGAGTGAATGCCAGAATAGGTCTCTTACCATTTTGGACTTCTGCGATTCAATGACTTTCCCCCTTCCATCCTTGTTAACAATATTATGAAATACAAAGGAAAATCGATGCCTCTGGAAAATGCTTTCCCATTTAATACTTTCCCATTAAAGCCTGGACTGAAGTGTTCTACTTCTCCAGTCTCCTAACAGTTCTACCCAGTCCTGCAATTAGCAGACTCCTCCACCTGCATGGAAGCTCATAGATTCCTGTGGGTGCCTGCCTGTCAATCCTCACCATGGAACTAAGTCCACTGGCCAGCTCAGCAGAGCAGATCATAACACTTGCAGAGGAGTCACAGATGTGGACAAAAGGAAGGTGACTGGGGAGTCAAAACAAGATATTACACAGAGAGAGAAGTGAATAGCATCTAAGAATCCTCCTTGTATATATTATCTTTCAAGTAAGCACAAGAATTGTGTATACTGGCGCCAGTGGGTCTCACTTGATCTCCTACCACATATTATGTAGTAGGGTGGGTAAAGGGGTCACTAATCCAGGATGAGCTACATTGGCTTTGTTTAAATGGCTTGGCTTTATAAGCACTTCTATCCAAGCGTCTCTGACTGGCAGAATTGGTCAGAATACCAGCAGTGTCCCTCCTCTTCCTTAACCTTCAGGGAAGTTGTTTGACTGGAAATAGCCTGAACCCACTCTACCAGATACAAATGAGCCTGACAACGCCATTCAGTTAGACACAAATGCTCTTCTGCAGATCAGAGTTATCGGGTCTTTCATACACATTTCTAACATGAAAGGCAAATTTGCCTATCTGGGAATTCTACTACTATTATTCCCATTTTACAGATGTGGAACTCACATTAAGTGCCTTGCCTAAGGTCAATTAAAGTCTGTGACTGAGGCAGGAGTTAAGCCTAAATCTCCTCAGTCCCAGTCCAGCGCCTTATCCACAAGATCTTCTATTTTATTCTGTATAGGTTTTTATACCTCACTCACCACTGTTGTATCTGAGCACCTTCTAGTAGTGCATTAAGCAACATGACTACACATCTGTCATGTGTTGGTGGTTTTCTCATTCTCTCCCAAGGGAAATAAATATGTGGAGTGGGGAGTGTCTTGTTAGCAGGATGTGGGGTTTGAGGTTTTTTTTAATATAAACATACTCATTCTTGTGTGTTGCCTCCAGAGAAAGCTCTGACTCCTGCACAGATGAGCTTTACTCTTATTGTTGAGAGTTCCATTGTGCTATAAACCATGGTCTTCATCCCAGATCTTTAGATTATCTTCTAGACAGCACATCATGGTCTGGGCCTGAGACCTTGAAATTGATTCAAAATTCTATAGGAATCCAGTGTAGAGAACAGAGCACAGGTTTGCCTGTGTTGCTAAAGAAACATAGTGCAGCGTTCTGAACCAACTGGAGTTTCCTATATGCTGAAGGCTGCATACCCAGGAATATTATGTTGCTGTACTCCAGCCGAGAGGTGATGAAGGCAAGAATAACTGAGGCCAGAACTTTGTCCACTAGGAAAGGATGGAATTTCCTTGCCATGCGGATATGGTAGAAAGTGTTACAGATGCTGATATTTCCAACTAAATATGAGTGAACAATGTAACACTGTTGCAAAAAAAAGCAAACATCATTCTGGGATGTGTGAGCAGGAGTGTTGTAAGTAAGACATGAGAACTAATTCTTCAGCTCTGCTCCACGCTGGTTAGGCCTCAACTGGAGTACTGTGTCCAGTTCTGGTTGCCACAGTTCAGGAAAGATGTGGACAAATTGGAGAAAGTCCAGAGAAGAGCAACAAAAATGATTAAAGGTCTAGAAAACATGACCTTTGAGGTAAGATTGAAAAACTGGGTTTGTTTAGTCTGGAGAAGAGAAGACTGAGTAGGGATATGGTAACAATTTTCAAGTACATTAAAGGTTGTTACAAGGAGCGGGGAGAAAAATTGTTCTCCTTAACCTCTGAGGATAGGACAAGAAGCAATGGGCTTAAATTGTAACAAGGGAGGTTTAGGTTGGACATTAGGAAAAACTTCCTGTCAGGGTAGTTAAGCACAGGAATAAATTGCCTGGGAAGGTTGTGGAATCCCCATTGTTGGAGATTTTTAAGAGCAGGTTAGACAAACACCTGTCAGGGATGGTCTAGATAATACTTAGTCCTGCCATGACTGCAGAGGACTGGCGTAGATGACCTCTCAAGATCCCTTCCAGTCCTACAATTCTATGTGAGAGCACAGTGTGAATAAGGAATCAGAGTACTCCTAGACTATACACTGTATCACCAATTGTGGGTTTGTATTTTCAACGAACAGAGACTGCACCATGACTGCAAGTCCTTCAAAGTATTGTCCTCTGCCCACAAGCATCACTTCTGTCTTGCTCAGTTTCAGCTTCAGCCTGCTGCTCTTCATTAAAGAGCAGATCTCATCCGAGCACTTGGTGGATCTTGGTGTTAATGGTGTGATTATGAATATAGGTCAGAGTTACTTTGTTCTTAGTTTTGGGTAAAAGGACCGTTCTACTTTGCTTTGTGGCTCAGACCTATAAATGATGATACATACTGGTGTGTACATTATCCTTGATAAATGGAAATTTCAGGGGTGTTTGCCTCCATGAACTCAGATATGTTGGTGTGAGTCCAAAATAGATATCTAACTCATAGATGCATGCTTTATAAGGCCAGCAAGGTTCATTGTGATCATCTGATCTGACCTCCTGCATAACACAGGGCATAGGACTTCCTGGATTTAATTCCCATTTTAATTAGAGCACAGCTTGTAGTTTTCAAAATTTCAGTGTTGGACAATCCACCACAACCTTGGTACATTGTTAATTACTCTCACTGTTAAACATATTAACTTTATTTTTCGTCGCAATTTGTATAGATTTAACATCTAACTATTGGATTGGGTTATATACCTTTGTCTGCTACAGTGAAGAGAGCCTCTATTATCAAATGTATGTTCCTACAAACTATGACAAAGTCTCTCATTAATATTCTCTTTAATAAGCAAAACAGATTAAGCTCCTTGAGTCTTTCATTATAAGGCATGAAGTATCAGAGGGGTAGCCGTGTTAGTCTGGATCTGTAAAAAGCGACAAAGAGTCCTGTGGCACCTTATAGACTAACATGCTTCTGACGAAGTGGGTATTCACCCACAAAAGCTTATGCTCCAATATGTCTGTTAGTCTATAAGGTGCCACAGGACTCTTTGTCACGATAAGGCATGTTTTCCGATGTTTTTAATTATTCTTTGACTCTTCTCTGAACCTGCTCCAATTTCTCAACATCCATCTTGAATTGTGGACATCAGAACTGGAATCAGTATTCCGTTAGCTTTTCCTCTGTGCCAAATACAGAGGTAATATAATCTCTCTATTCCTACGCAAGATTCCCCTGTTTATACATCCAGGGACTGCATTAGCCTCACGTTCAGAACTCATGTTCAGCTGACTATGCACCATGTCCCCCAGGTTTTTTCCTGAGTCACAGCTTCCCAGGATAGAGTCTCCCATCCTGTATGTATGGCCTGCACTCTTTGTTCCTACATGTAGAATTTTATACTTGGCTGTATTAAAATGCACATTGTTTGCTTGCAACCAGATTACCAAGTGATCCAGTCACCTCTGTATTAGTGACCTGCCTCTTCATTATTTATCATTTCCCCCCAATCTTTGTGCCATCTGAAAAAAAAAAATCATGGAGGATAGGTGCATCAATGGCTATTAGCCAAGATGGTTAGGGATGCAACCCCACACTCTGAGTGTCCCTAGCCTCTGACTGCAAGAAGCGGGAGTGAATGCAGGGGATGGATCATTTGATGATTCGGGTCTGTTCTTCCTTCTGAAGCACCTGGCATTGGCCACTGTCAGAAGACAAGATACTGGACTAGATAGGCCATTTGTCCAACCCAGTATGGCCATTCTTTATATGTAATGATTTGTTTCCTTCCTGTTCATAGATAAAAAATGTTAAATAGCATAGGGCCAAGAACCAATCTCTCCAGGACCCCTCTAGAAACATTCAGTTGATGAGGATACTCTATCAGTTAGCCAGTTATTAATCTGTTTGAAGTGAGCCTTGTTGATTTTGTACCTTTCTAGTTTTTTAATCAAAATGTCATATGTTACCAAGTCAAATGCCTTAGAGAATTCTAAGCATATTACATCAACACTATTTTCCTTTATCAACCAAACATGTAATCTCATCATAAAATGACATCAGGTACATTTCACAAGATCTTTTTTCCGTACACCCTGTTGTTTGGCATTAATTACATTAATCTCCATTTATTATTCATTTAATTATTTCTGTATCATCCATTCCATTATTTTGACTGGGATTTGCCCAAGACATCACAATTCTAGAACCTGGAAGAATAGGTCCTTTCCCCTTGAAATGTATATACTATATATATATTTGTACACTCATCATTAATTTACATTGCAGTAGCACCCAGAAGCACCAACTGAAATCAGGGGGCCATTTGCTAGTACACATAATATGAGATACTTCCTGCCCCAAATAGCTTGTAGACGTAGACAGCAAATGGGCAGGAGAATTGAACTGAGACACAGACTCAATGATTTGCTGAAGATCAAACAGCAGTGTGACAGAGCTGAGAACTGAACCCAGATCTCCTGAGTAGTCTGGTGCCTTAACCACAAGGCCATCCTTCCTCTCTTAAGTACAGTAATAGCGTTGTTATCTGGTACAGTAAAAGCTAAGTTATACTTACCAATGGAATACCAATTTTCAAAGAATTAGAAGACAATAAAATGAATAAAATATAAAATATCATACAGGTACTCACCAATGCAGTAGTAGTAGTAGTGCACTGCAGAGTGGTTGGTTTCTTGAAACATGTAGGTTTATACAGGTAAAGTTTTCTATACAGTAGGTTATCTTATGACACTACATATCACTATGGGCAGCGCATGGCGTACACCCAGATCACTAAAAATACACTTAACACTAAAACTATACTGTACTATATAATTTAATCTTTCTTTGATGATTCAGAAGGCACTTCAGGATCTTGCAGTGCCTCAGCGCGATCATTATCAACATCATTATCATTGTAGATGTAGAAGTTGTAGGAGATTGGGCTGAAACTGTAATGACTCTCTGACACACCCTGGAAGCTGCTTTTTCGAATAAATCCCTGATATCAGCTTGCTTACTTGTCTTATACCTCTTATGCATAAAAGTAGAGTAAAGAATGTGCAATTCCATAACCCCCTGGGCAGTATAGTAGTCCTGGTTACTAGCTTGAAGATTTGTATTGGAAGAACATAAGAAAGGCCGTACCGGGTCAGACCAAAGGTCCATCTAGCCCAGTATCCTGTCTACCGACAGTGGCCAATGCCAGGTGCGCCAGAGGGAGTGGACCAACAGGCAATGATCAAGTGATCTCTCTCCTGCCATCCATCTCCATCCTTTGACAAACAGAGGCTTGGGGCACCATTCCTTACCCATCCTGGCTAATAGCCATTAATGGACTTCACCACCATGAATTTATCCAGTTCTCTTTTAAACACTGTTATAGTCCTAGCCTTCACAACCTGCTCAGGTAAGGAGTTCCACAAGTTGACTGTGCGCTGCATGAAGAAGAATTTCCTTTTATTTGTTTTAAACCTGCTGCCTATTAATTTAATTTGGTGACCCCTAGTTCTTGTATTATGGGAATAAGTAAATAACTTTTCCTTATCCACTTTCTCCACATCACTCATGATTTTATATACCTCTATCATATCCCCCCTTAGTCTCCTCTTTTCCAAGCTGAAGAGTCCTAGCCTCTTTAATCTGTCCTCATATGGGACCCGTTCCAAACCCCTAATCATTTTAGTTGCCTTTTTCTAAAGCTTTTCTAGTACCAGTATATCTTTTTTTAGATGAGGAGACCACATCTGTATGCAGTATTCGAGATGTGGGCGTACCATCGATTTATATAAGGGCAATAATATATTCTCAGTCTTATTCTCTATCCCCTTTTTAATGATCCCTAACATCCTGTTTGCTTTTTTGACCGCCTCAGCACACTGCGCAGACATCTTCAGAGAACTATCCATGATGACTCCAAGATCTTTTTCCTGACTTGTTGTAGCTAAATTAGCCCCCATCATATTGTATGTATAATGGGGTTATTTTTCCAATGTGCATTACTTTACATTTATCCACATTAAATTTCATTTGCCATTTTGTTGCCCAATCACTTAGTTTTGTGAGATCTTTTTGAAGTTCATCACAGTCTGCTTTGGTCTTAACTATCTTGAGCAGTTTAGTATCATCTGCAAACTTTGCCACCTCACTGTTTACCCCTTTCTCCAGATTACTTATAGATAAGTTGAATAGGATTGGTCCGAGGACTGACCCTTGGGGAACACCACTAGTTACCCCTCTCCATTCTGAGAATTTACCATTAATTCCTACCCTTTGTTCCTGGTCTTTTAACCAGTTCTCAGTCCATGAAAGGACCTTCCCTTTTATCCCTTGACAACTTAATTTATGTAAAAGCCTTTGGTGAGGGACCTTGGAGATATCCGAAGTGCTGGTTAATAGAATTTTCTGGTTGCTAAAGTGCTGGATAACACAGCTTTTACTGTATTTAAATGCTGGCAATCCCATTCTATGCCTGTGTATTTGTGGCAGAGAAAAAACAGATGAGTTACTTTATTTTTTTTAAGTTTACACTTCACTGCACCCTCCAAGCCCCCAGATAAATATTATTATAGAGGCAAGTAGCATGCAGCACGACTGGGAATTTCACCACAGGCACCCATTGCTGAGGCTGAGACAGCCCCACTTGGAGAGCACACACGCTGAATCTATGTCTCCATGAGGCATCATTCCTAGCACTAAACTATTCCCGCAGCAAATTGTCCTTCCAAAAAGTCCCTGCCAAGTTCTAATGAGCCATCAGTCTCCTGCTACTAGAACACAGATAGGAGTGAGACTGGCTAACACATACATTACAGGGAGCATCTGCACATTCACTTATTGCTGTTCATGCTGTGTTTGCATCTGCTTTGTTCTTGTTCACACTTCCCGGCAGTAAAGGGAAACTTGCAGTAATAATCCTGATTTTTGGCTTGCTTCCCACAACAGGCTTCTTTTGAATGGTGTCATATTCCTGTACTAGATATGGACTGGCTACAGCGGTTGCTTATACACACCAGATGCGTTCATCGCAAGATCCTTTAATGCTCTGCCAGTTATGACTGAGGTTCATTTAAATAAGGTATTCTACACACAGTGCCACCTAGCAGATGAACAGTATAATACATTTAGCATTCCATTCCATCTCCCCCTTAAGTTCTACATTCCGACCATTTAAAATATTTACACTATCATGCTGTCTTTGAAGTTCAGTAGGTAGCAATCTGTTAAGTATCTCTGAGTTGTATTAGTTTTCTAATTACACTACCTGAACACATAACAACTTGGCCATCTGGCTATCTTGGTCAACTTGGTCATCTTGGTCAACTGTCTCCAGTTGGTTTGTGAAGGAACAAAAATCCACACCGTGTAGGGGTCAAGCATAGGAATTTATTACACACAGCACCGGCGGAGTGTCACCTTGCTTATTAGGCTCAGAGACACTGTCAATCAATTGATTACAATGGAATATATGAATTTTCCATTGGCGGGGGAAAGTGACGGGGTAGACAGTTCCACACCCCGGGATAGGTCTAGCCGCAAGACAAGATAGCACATTAGCCAATGGTTAACAGGTTACATAATGTCTCCGCCCATGGTCTCAAGTTGGCAAGTTAACATGTAATTAATACTGTGATAAAATGTTATTAGTATAAAATATATATGTTGAATTCTGATTTGGGGTCCATAGGAATGAAGTAGCTCCTCTGATTTTCCAGCAGATACATTCCTAGGGGGTTAAAACAAAGAAACAGTGAGAGTATATGGCAATATCCTTTGTGTTTTAAGGTAGGCATTGGTCCCTTGGAAAGGGAGGTGGGAGGATGCCATATCTTATACTGACATGTGCCAACCTTTCATAAACTCAAGGTTGGATCTGTGGGAAGAACGTCTCCTTACAGAAGAAACTAACAGCCGAAACAGGGCTTCTTTGTTCAATCTGCAACTCTGAATAAGACACAATTATTTAGTTCTCAGCTCCAACACCTGCCAATTTGCTGACTAGGCTTATTTTGGCAAAGCAAGGTTATCTTTTGTTTATTCTGCTTCTCTTAGCTAATCACTATTTGCTAGGCCTCTGGTCTCTTGACCAAATTCTGGACTTTGGGTCTGGAAAAAAGCTGGCACAATCCATATACCAGGTTGTTATATAAAATGCACATGGATTTTAACCCTTCAGTTTGGAATAAGAGTTGTCGTCTTCATGGTGTGCATCTGCCATCTGTTTGAGATTTTGAGTTTGCTCCATTGATTGTTCTTTCTGAGGAACAAACTGTAGATGTTGATGGTTTCGCTTTAATTCTTCACTGTTGCTCTTGAACACATAAGATCTGGGCACTGAGTTCTTTGCAACAGCTGGAGTTGTCCATCTTTTTTCTCCCTTCAGCTTGATATGAACATAGTCACGGTGTTCTAGAATTAGCAGCTGTCCGAGTGACATCTCTTCTAAGAGTGTTCATAAGATCTTTTAGCTGATTTGGCTCTTCTCTTCATGTGCGGCCACTTTGGAGATAGATTCTTTTCAAAAGTTAGAACAGTAGTTCTGAGTTGACTTCCCATCAGGAGTTATGTTAGACTATATCCAGTAGCTGCTACTGGTGGTTTTCTGTAACTCAGACAAGCAAGGAATGGCTCTTCCTGTTGTAGGATTTTCTTGGCGGTCTATACAGCTCTCTTAGCTTCTCCCTCTGCTTGTGGGTAATGTGGACTGCTAGTAATATGATCAAAATCATATTTCATTTGGAATTACTTAAATGCTTCTGCAGTGAATTGTGGTCCATTGTCTGTCACTAGCTGTTCTGGAATACCAAAATGAACAAAAGTGCTTCTCAGTTTCTTGATAACACGGCAATGTATTATGTCTCAAACACATTTGTTCTATATTCCTGGGAAAATAGTCCATGACCACCAGGTAATAATGTCCTCTGAATTTGCATAAATCTGCAGCTAGTCTCTTCCAAGGTTTGTCTGGGAGACGTGGTGGTGTTAAAGCATCTTTGTGTTGTGTTGGTCTGTTAGTTCTGCAGTGTTCACATGCAGATACCTTATTCTTTATGTCCTTGCTGATGCCCAGCCACCACACTGACTAGTTGGCCCCTTAATACTTGATGTGTTTCATGGATGAGTTTTATGTTTTCTCCTCTCATTTCATTTGGAAAGACGATGCAATTGCTTTTAATCACGAGTCCCTTTGACTCACTTAATTGTCCACGCACCACAACATAGTCTTGTCACTTCCTTAGTGACCTTTTAGATGCTTATGCCAGCCACCCCAATGTAACTTAGAATTGTGTGGCAAGGTTGCTTTTTTGTAGCTGGACATAGGTCTGTGTTCACAGCATCCACATATGCCTTTACATCATCTTTGAGCTCATGGGTAGTTGACTGTGATGGTGGTCTCCATGACCAAGCATCTGCTACTACCAGATTTTTCCCAGGAACATATTTAGAAATTAGGTTAAATCTCATTAACCATAGCAGTAGATGTTGACATCTCAGCTTCCTGATCCAGGTCGTTTCCATCGATGAGGGTTACAGGCAGTTTATGATCTGTTATCTGTGTAAACGATTCCAGTCCACACAAATAGCTGTATAACTTCTCACATACCCATACGTTTGCCAGGCACTTCTTTTCAATCTGCACATATCATTTGTATGCTTCTGTGCATGTGCAAAAAGAAAAGGAATCCTGCCAGAAGCTGGGAATGAGCAACAGAGGATGGATCACTTGATGATTACCTGTTCTGTTCATTCCCACTGAAGCAACTGGCATTGGCCACTGTAGGAAGACAGGATACTGGGCTAGATGGACCTTTGGTCTGACCAAGTAGGGCCATTCTTATGTTCTTATGTGAGGTGTATGTACACTGTATGGTTCAGCATTGTCTCTTAAGGTTATTTGTACTGGATCTCCTTTCAAAAATCCAATATCACTAAATATTCTATTGAGTTCTTCCACCTTTCTCACTAGGTCCATCATGGCTGCCACGCTGTGGCTGAGAAAACTGTTAAACTGTGGTCCTTTGATCATATAGGCTCTAAATTGCATAGTTTTCGTCTTTCTAAGTTGTTTCTGTGATGAACTGGCTCAAAAGCTTGTCTCTCTCACCAACAGAAGATATTACCTCATCCACCTTGTCTCTCTAATATTCTGGGATCGACATAGCTACATCAACACTGCATGAACAGGTCTATGTCGTTAAAAATACCTCCAGGGCTAGTTTAGAGCTATGCCATTTTACTTCAGCTGTGGGAGGTGTTGAAGATTATTTTAAATCCCTTCTGAGATGACTGACATCAGTTTCTGAGTCTATTTTAAAGTCAATAGTCTTGCTATGAATATTCAATTTCACTCTCCAGGCAGGTTGTATGTCATCACAAGTGATAGGCCCCAGAAACAATGGTTCTTGATTGTCTGTGTGTAGTATGTCAACTCCCTGACCACTTTGGTGGAGCAAACAGCTGCCAAATCTCCATACTTAAAGTGATTATTATGCCATGAGCCTCTGGCTGGCCAAGCATCACTTCTTGGGACATGATTTTTTCCACACTTTGTGCATGTAGGCTTGAATTTGTCCCTGGGAGTCTTCTGTCCTTGCCTCAGGGGTTTTATGACGACGATTTTTTAACATACAAGTCTTTGTTTATAGCTTCTAGGCTAGTTTCAGGTTTTTCATATTTGTCACATTGCTCTAGATTTTCCTGTTTCACCAGCTCTGATTGCTTTGATATTTGAATAGCTGTGGCTAGGGTTAAATCTCTCTTCAGCTGTAGCTGCTGTGAAAATTTTTTATATGTTAATCTAATAACCAGCCTGTCTCTGATGTTTTCATGTATTGCATTCCCAAAATCACAGTTTTCAGCCAATGTATGCAGAGCTTCTTATAAAACATTCAACATTTCCCCCTGGTTCTTGAATTCTCTGGTGAAAACATGTTCTTTCGTAAACCATGTTTCTCTCGGGTATAAAGTATGCATCAAACTTTTAGGCAGAACACTTTCATCATCATCTTTGTGACTGTCTTCAGTAAAGTCAAAGGATTTGAAGATATTCTCTGCCTGCCTCCCCATAGTATAAATTAAAGAAGATACCTGTATACTTTCAGTTTCTGCATGGAGTTTGCTTGCAATTCCAATTCTTGCAAAATATTGCTTCCAGTCTGTCTATTATGAAGGTTTGTCAAAGCTGAAGTTCTCTGGGGCATGGAAGAGTGGCATATTGATGATATCCTCCAACCTTTGGTACTGTTCCTTCTGTCTGCAACCTTTGCTCTTTCTGTTTCTGTTTTTCATTTACTCCTGACACCATGTCGTGTTCCTGGACCAGATATGGTCTAGCAAACAGAGCTTGCTTATACACACCAGATATGTTCATAATAAGAGCCCTGCTATTTTACACTCAGTGCCACCTTGTGGCTGAATAGTATAATACAGTTTAACATTCCATTACAAATAGTTCTTCGTTAACCGCTTACAAAAACCAAAGCAGGCAAGCATTGAAGAGAAGTAGTTGTTGTTATGGTTATGATTATTATTTGTATTGTCACAGCAACTAGGATCCCTACTCATGGACCAGGATCCCATTGTGGTAGGCACTGGACAAACACAGTAACGATGGTCCCTTCCCCAGAGCTTACAGTCTAACTAGACAGGACAGACACAGGATGGGGAAGGGCTGTAACACATTGGTTCCCAACCTTTTTTCATTTGCATGCTCCTAAAAAATTTTGAATGAAGGTGTGGACCCCTTTGGAAATCAATTGTTTGTATATATAGTTGAATTCTGTTCAGTCAGTTTTCAGTCTAAGGCTTTTGCAGACCCCGTAGGTTGAGAACCACTGCTGTAACCCACAAGCAGAGTGAACAATGTGATGCCTGTGACTAGCATGTTAGTTCCAGGATGAGTGTTTCTTTTTTTTGAGGGGGGGACAGGGGGTTTACTTAGCTAGGGATCAGCTAAGTGGGGGGAAAAGGGAAGCAAGGGTGGAAGTGGGGAATGGAGCGGGGAAGGAGGAGCAGGTGTGGAGTGCAGCTGAGGTGAAAAGAATATTGAGATTGTTGGTGCAAACAGCCAATCAGCACAGGGCAGCGAAATTCAGAACAGTCTACTGTTTTAACTGGAATTCCCAGAGGCCCCGGTTTTGGTTGCTGCTCGTAGGGCCAGAGTCTCTGGCTGGCTTCTCTCTGCAGTTGTTCCACAAGGCCACAGGCTAGGGCGAAGGGGAGGCACCACTGGACCCTAATATCACCAGAGTGGGGGGTTCCCCCTTGCTTTAAATGGGAGGGGTAGCCTTAAATGGGCCCCATTTTACCCCTTTCCTCCTAGTGCAACCATCTCTGCTTTGGGTCCTACTGACTGGAGTATCACACTTTCACTCGCAGGTAAAAATGTAAAAGGTTTGAGTTTGTGTCTTTTTTTATTTTTTCCAACTTTGCCAATGTATCCCTGGGGAATGTGGACTCCTGCTGCTGCAGTTACACCTATCATCCACCAGATGGCAAAAATTAAATTTCTCCAGATACATTCAAAATCATTCAAAGCATCTTTCCCAAAGAGAATGAACTTGGTGTCAGGTGGAGGGGGTGGGTCAGACTCAGAGTGGCTCGTTATAAGCCAGGTACCCTTTTAAACTATTATCTCCATTGCCACACAGTGTACCATAGGGGGATTTAAAATGAATATTGTGTGAATGAAGGGAGTCAGAAAGACACTCTCAGAGATAAAATCCTCTATTTATTCACACTGACGGTAGCACAGGCAAAGCAGTGCAAGCTCCTTCACCTGCCAATGTATCTCAAGCTTGACCTGGTGGTGAGGCTAGAGTTCAGTTTCTATGGTCAATTCAGGCCTTGCCTTTAATAAGACTACCAATAAGGGTGCCAGCTGCTGCCTAGTGGGAGAGTATTTTTTTGATACTTCTCCACAAGGAGCAATACTGAGACTACCAATTAATTTCACAAAGGTCACTAAACAGCTCTAAAGTAACTTAGGTTTAGCAAATGCGGATGTCTCAAAGTTCTAACAAAACAAGCACACTCCCTACTACTTAATCAGGTAAACATTTTGGTCCTGTGTTGTTGTTTTTTTAAATAGACCCCCTCCCCTCCCTGTGTGTACTTGCAGTTTCGCATTGTACAACCTTCATTTGCTAGTCTTGGATATCCAGCAAGCTGATTTGTAGGCTTAGTCATTTGCATCCCCGTGATTATTTGGGTATGCAAAAGTGGAAGCTGAGGTTTAAAAAATCATGCCTCATGGCTACATTTTCCAAAAGACGTGTGCCGCACTGCAGCCCTTAAACTTTAAATGAGGGTGGCATTTTTAAAAGCCCTCTCCTTTGGCCTAACTCTGCTTTCATTGTACTAGAACATCTTCAACCGTGATACTTCAGAGAAGAAAATCTAGTAGTGCACATCCAAATGAGATACAATTAAAAATTAACTGCTTAACTTGGAGGAATGAAATGAGGGGACAAGGCTATCAATTTATACACTCAAATGCATGTTCAGAATGATCAGATACCTACCTTGTTGCCTAAATTAAGGCAATGTATTTGCATATGCAAGTGAAAGCTGGTTATTTACTTGTCAGGTTTTGTTTCCAATTTCCTAATAATCAAATTCCCCAGGGGAAGATTTGAGCATGAATTCATTTTGAAAACGTTTTTTATTGCAATACTCCGTTAAATTTCTGTAAATTTAAAAGGCAGACACACAAATACCCAGCCAACTGCAACAAAATGGTTACAACAAAAAAGTGCTGGCGGGGAGAAGGTATAAAGCTTTATAGATAATGTGACTCATGTTTCACACATATAGCTACAGTCAGCCTTAACTATGTGTGAGTCATTAAGAAATACTTAGAATACCCTGATCTGAGAGCTCCACATTCAAATTGTATCTCTATCCAAATAAATGTGAAAAGGCTGCTAAATCTGCCTACAGAATATACCCCAGAAGGCTTATGCATTTCCATTGGATGTAAACAAATACAAGGAATTTTTATTCTGCTGCCCATCTCTGTAGTATCTGAGCATCTTCAATGTAAAATCAATAGCAGTGGCAAACTCCCAAGAGGATTTAACAGAATCTCTGACACTTCACCATTTTGGCAGGGGGTGGGGGGAGGAAGGAACTGTGTGCTGGGGGGGGAATGGAGGCAGAGCTGTCACAAATTTACTTTGGTTTTTGTTTAGGTTTAGGATTTGATTTATTTCAGGGTATGGCTGGTTGGGATTTTTGAGATGTCAATGTGGTGACTTACTCTTGTGATTACAATGCCTATTCATCTGAAGAAGTGAGGTTCTTACCCACGAAAGCTTATGCTCCCTATACTTCTGTTAGTCTTAAAGGTGCCACAGGACCCTCTGTTACTTTTTACAGATTCAGACTAACACGGCTACCCCTCTGATACTTAATGCCTATTCAAAAAACATAGAATCATAGGACTGAAAGGGACCTTGAGAAGTCTTCTAGTCTAGTCCCCTGCACTCATGGCAGGACTAAGTATTATCTAGACCAGTGGTTCTCAAACTACAGCTACCGCTTGTTCAGGGAAAGCCCCTGGAGGGCCAGGCCAGTTTGTTTACCTGCCGCATCCGCAGGTTCGGCCAATCGTGGCTCCCACTGGCTGCAGTTCGCCGCTCCAGGCCAATGGGAGCTGCAGGAAGGGCGACCAGTACGTACCTCTGCCCGCGTTGCTTCCTGCAGCCCTCATTGACCTGGAGCGGCGAACCGTGGCCAGTGGGAACCGCGATCGGCTGAGCCTGTGGACGCGGCGGGTAAACAAACTGGCCCAGCCTGCCAGGGGCTTTCCCTGAACAAGCGACGGTCCTAGTTTGAGAACCAGTGATCTAGACCACCCCTGACAGGAGTTTGTCTAACCTGATTTTAAAAGTCTCCAATGATGGAGATTCCACAACCTCCCTAGGCAGGGGTGCTGGAACTTGGATAGTGGGGGTACTGAGAGCCATTGAACCAAACTGTAAACCCTGTATATGATGGAAACAACTTCAAGCCAGGGGGTGCTGCAGCAGCCCCCGCACTCCTAGTTCCAACACCTATGTCCCTAGGCAATTTATTCCAATGCTTAACCACCCTGATCATTAGACAAATTTTCCTAATGTCCAACCTAAACTGCCCTTGCTGCAATTTAAGCCGATTGCTTCTCCTATCCTCAGAGGTTAAGGAGAATAATTTTTTGCCCTCCTCCTTGTAACAACCTTTTATGTATTTGAAAATTGTTATCTCCCCACTCAGTCTTCTCTTCTCCAGACTGAAGAGCACTCAGAACTGGACACAATACTCCAGTTGAGGGCTAATAAGTGTGGATTACTTCTCGTGTCTTGCTTACAACACTCCTGCTAATTCATCCCCAAATGATGTTTGCTTTTTTTGCAACAGTGTTACACTATCGACTCAGACAGTAACTCCCCACTTAACGTCCTCTCGCTTAACGTTGTTTCGATGTTACATCCCTGCTCCATTACAGAACATGCTCGTTTAAAGTTGTGCGATGCTCCTCTATAACGTCATTTGGCCACCTGCTTTGTCCACAGCTGGCAGCCCCCCATCAACTCCCGTATGCCTCGCCCAGCGCCTCCTGCCCACCGGTGGACCTGTGGATCAGCGCCTTCCCACAGCTCCCCTGCTTCCTGACCATGGCAATCAGCTGTCTTGCGGCGTTCAGGAGGCTGGGGGGAGCGGGGAGGCTGCACGCCACATCCTCGGTCCTCCCTCCAGCCTCCTGAAGCCGCAAGACAGCTGATTGCCACGGGCAGGAGGCGGGGGGAGCAGAGGGAAGGTGCTGATCCACAGGGTCCACCAGCGGGTGGAAGGCACTGGGGTGGGGGGGTGTAGGGGAGCTGATGGGGGGCTGCCAGCCTGTTTAATACCTATATTAAATTGTTTGTTTAAAATTGTTTAAAATGTATATAATGCCTTTTTTCTGGCAAAAAAAAAATTTCCCTGGGACCTAACAACCCCCCCATTTACATTAATTCTTATGGGGAAATTGGATTTGCTTAACATCATTTTGCTTAAAGTCACATTTTTCAGGAACATAACTACAATGTTAAGTGAGGAGTTACTGTATTTAGCTTGTAGTCCACTATGACCCCCTCAGATCCTTTTTCTGCAGTACTCCTTCCTAGGCAGTCATTTCCCATTTTGTATATGTGCAACTGTTCCTTGTTCCTTTCTAAGTGGAGCACTTTGCGTTTGTCCTTATTGAATTTCAGCCTATTTACTTCAGACCATTTCTCCAGTTTGTCCAGAGCATTTTGAATTTTAACCCTATCCTCCAAAGCACGTGCAACCCCTCCCAGCTTGGTATCATGTGGAAACTTTATAAGTGTACTCTCTATGCCATTATCTAAATCACTGATGGAAATATTGAACTGAACTGGACCCAGAACTGATCCCCCACTTGATATGCCCTTTCATCTTGATTGTGAACTACTGATAACTACTCTCTGGGAATGATTTTCCAACCAGTTATGCACCCACCTTACAGTATCTCCATCTAGGTTGTATTCCCCTACTTACTTTATGAGAAGGTCATGCGAAACAATATCAAAAGCCTTATAAAGTCAAGATGTACCACATCTACTGCTTCCCCCCATCCACAAGGCTTGTTACCCTTTCAAAGAAAGCTATTGGGTTAGTTTGACACAATTTGTTCTTGGGAAATCCATGCTGACTGCTACTTATCACCTTACTATCTTCTAGGTGTTCGCAAACTGCTGCTTCATTATTTGCTCCATTATCTTTCCAGGTACTGAAGTTAAGCTGACTGATCTGTAATTCCCGGGTTAAGTATCAGAGGGGTTGCCATGTTAGTCTGGATCTGTAAAAGCAGCAAAGAGTCCTGTGGCTTATAGACTAACAGACATATTGGAGCATGAGCTTTTGTGGGTGAATACCACTTCGTCGAAATTTCCACTACATGCATCCGACGAAGTGGGTATTCACCCACGAAAGCTCATGCTCCAATACATCTGTTAGTCTATAAGGTGCCACAGGACTCTTTGCTGCTTTTACAATTCCCGGGTTGTCCTTATTTCCCTTTTTATAAATTGGTACTATATTTGCCCTTTCCCAGTCCTCTGGAATCTCCCCCATCTTCCATTAAGATAATGGCTCAGTTATCTCCTCAGTCAGCTCCTTGAGTATTCTAGGACGTATTTCATCAAGCCATGGTGACTTGAAGACATCTAACTTCTCTAAGTAATTTTTAATTTGTTCTTTCCCCATTTTAGCCTCTGAAGAAGGACTTTAAAGAGAAGTAAGAGTGTTAGAGGTATAGGCCAGCACAACCTGTAAGGCCCCACTCTTCCAGGAAATGCTGGCCTTACTCCACAGTCCGAGCTGTTCAGCCATGTACTGGGGCACTCCCCAATGGAAGGGATACCTGGGAAGTGAATATCCCCCATCCAGTTAAGAACTGCCCTCCTTCAGTGAAGAAATACCCTAGAGAGCTATGTGAATAACTGGTGTGGGTTGCTGGATTGTTGTTGTTTTGGGGGGAGGGAGGAAGGGGGGTGTTGTTTTTGTTTTGCTGGCAAATTGAAAAATGTCATTTCAAGTCAACGAAAATCTTTCATTCGACTTGAAATGAAACAGTTAGTTTTCAAGACTTTTTAAACCGTTTTTTTCCTAATAAAACTGAAGTAAAATTTGGAACAATAAACGTTCAAATTCAGAAACATTTCATTACAAAAATGTCAAAATGAAACATTTTGGGAGGAGGGTTGGAAAATTTTGGGGGGGAAGTGGCTCTGGCTGAAACAACTCAGCATATTCAACACGAATTTGAGGAATGTTTTGGTTAACCCAAATCTGAACTTTTCAGTGGAAAAATTTCACCCACCTCTAGTGTCCCACTTAAATTGCAGGCAGGACTTTTTGTACCAGCAGAGGACAGATCAGAAATTGCCTCAACATGCACACAGCAAACCTGCCAGCCAATGCACCATCACTGAGTCTACATCCACAGCCCACTGCTATCAGAGACTGGGTTTGCTAACTGTCCTTCCTTTTTTCCCTTCCTAGGAAGTCGTGTCAGATCCCCTTACTGGTTTTTCTGGTCCTTCATGTGAGAGACAGTGAGGTGGCATTGAAAAATATAAGATTAATAGACTCATTCCCAAGGTAGACATAAGCCATTACTGATTTTAATAACTATTAACTGTGAAACATCAGCTTCTGTGAAGTCCTCATGCGCCCAGATTTAAGGTCATCTTGAAAGTCTGACAGATTTCGGATTCCCTTTGAATGCAGGGTAAACAGAAGCTGTTGGAAACTGTCTCTGTACTTTAATTGAAGGCACAAACTAGAAGAGATTGATGTGCGAATGAACGGTGGTGTTAATCCCTAGCACTGTCTCCTCTAACTACCTAACTTGCACCTTCAACCAGCTAGAGGCACATTTTGATCATGAGCTGTAGTCTAGAAGTCAAATATTTTGCACCTATGACAGTAGGACTTGTCAAGCAAAGATCTCAGCAATTTGCAAACAAGCTTCCTATTCTATTGGTGGCTATACCAAGGCACAGAGATTAAGTCAGTGGTACAGCCAGGATTCCCTGCACTGGCAATGGAACCCAGTGTTAAATAATAGGCCCTATTCCTCATTTATGGTTGCAGATGCATGGAGCAGCTTGGGCGGAGTCACGAATGAGTATTAGAACAGCTACTGCACTATGCTGCTCTGCACTAATATCAATGCTGTATGTTCTGTGAACTTTCCTATACACCGAATATAAATATCATCTGACAAAGAAATGAGCCTGTTAAAGGAGAAAATTGCCTCCAATGTGTATAATCAGGCTGCACTGTATTATCTATTGGGTTTGATTCTCTGTGTGTTATTTGCTGTCTGTTTTTGTTTGTTTTTTTATCTTAGAAATTGATCTTCTACAAAACTCATCATTTTCTTACCGAGTAAATCAGCCAGAAAATCCATCATGTTTCTGGAGTGGACTCTCCAGCCAACGAGGGCTTTTCATAGCTTTTTCTAAGGCCAGAAGCGACTATTTTAATCATCTAGTCTGATCTCCTGTATAACACAGGCCTTTGAATTTTACTCCATGATTCCTGCATCCAGTTCATTAACCACAGGACCTTGTGAGAAGGGGTGGTGTGGGAGTGTGGCCTAGGGACGGGCCTGAGGCAGAGCAGGGGTCCAGCACCCCTGGGGGAAAGTGGAATGTTGACACCGCTGAGTGGAGCAAAGTTTCCTGCAGCAGAACCAGCTGGATGGCTGAAAGCACTAAGACGCTCTGCAGTGATCCTGAAGAGGAGGTTTACTGAAAGTGATGCCAATGCACAGTAAGCCCAGAGAGAGAGGTTATTGGAAAGCCCTAAAATAGGGCATCATAGGAAGTGCTTCAGGAGGCAGTCAGGAGTCCATGTCGCCAGACCTTGATTGCTTATTAAAGGGTCTCTGGACTGGAGCCCAGAGGAGGGGCTGAGGCCTGGGTTTCCCTACTGCTACTGAGGAATATAGGATGGAAGCCTCTGGACACAAGAGGGAAGGGGTACTGAAACTCCCTTATACAAGGGTAAGGTCTAGAGAGCCTGGAATTGGAGGTTGATGGACTATTGATTGTTGAACTGTTTGTTTATCCCAGAATGGCAGGATTATATGTAACCTGGATGGAGGGGCAAACCTCAAGAAGAAGCAGACTACCTCAGAGCCGCTGTGACTGTCAGCTGATAGCCACGCCAAATAGTAGGAGACCCTGCTGTGCCATACCTTGCCACAAGGTGGCAGGCTGACTGGTGACTCACACTCTTACGGTTGGGTTTTGGGCCTGTCCAAAATAAAGAAAGAAGCCACTTAGGAAATGTTGATTCAAATCTAAATTAGGTTAGTAGTCACCATCAAAACTTGGGAATATTTGTATCCAGGGTTTCAGGTTAGGCCATCTCTACAAATTTAAACACAAAGCGAAACTGAGGAGGTATGAAACCATGTGGATCAAAACCAAAGAGAACATTTCCATAAACCCTTATGAAGCGACACCACTGAATTTCTTTTAGCTCTCGTCTTGACTTCTGATGACTATAATCTGATGCACCCTGACCTACAGATACACGTACTACCAGAATACACATGTGAAATCAGAAAACTAAAGTAACTATTAACTGTGATTTTTTTTTTCACCCAGAGGAGACCAAGGTTCCCAAATCCCACTGACTTTCAGTCAGTGTTGGACGCACTTCACACACCTATGAAAAACATGCAGTGGGGATATTCAGTAATTCTTGTATTCATTAAAAGACTCCCACTGACATGTAGGTCAAAAGAGATATAGTGATTAGAGTAGGGACTCAGAATTCCTGTGTTTTTTTCCTTACTCTTCCATTGACTCAACCTTCACATTTTGCAGAGCTAACCTACGTAACCATGTGACCTTATTACTATTAACCTCCTTATTCCTCCCCTCTTCCCACCTATTGATTCTCGCATCTTGTTTCTTGATTGGGGTCTTTGGACTCTACCACATAACAGATAATAACTTGCTTTTGATCCTGACTCTCTGTGCCTCGATTTGCCTGAATGGAAATAAGAACCTCTCACAGAGGTGTCAGAAGAGTTTAGTTTGGGCCACCTTCTTAACACCCTTACATTAAAGTAGCACCTCACTCCGCGGATTAATTTTCATGGATACTCACAGTGTGAGGTGCTACTCAGTGTGAGTAATGATTCAGTCTCTGGCAGCCTAACATTTACTCATTGAGATTCTCAGGAGGAAGGCACTATGTGGTGATGGTCATTCATTCATTTCAATATGACTTTCCCAGTATTAGATCTACAAAGAGTTCAGATCTATCTGAGCTCCTTTCTCAAATAGCTGGTGCTCAGTGACACTTTCCTGCTCAAAAGTCAACCCCAGCTCTGCCTGTCTATGGTTTACCCAGATCTAGAGTTCAGATATTGATTGCCTGAGGAGAATTGTGCATCAACAGGTTTATTTTTACGTAACTCCAGCCCCTGTTAAAAACTCAATCGCATGAAACCATTACTCATGTACAGCAAGCTGTACTGTCATGCAGGAAGGATACTCTTCCAAAATCCGTAGCAAGGATAATGTCATTGGAGATAATCCCATTTGCTGAGTTGTCGCTGCAGGATTGCAAGGTAATCCACTGGTAACAGTAGAGGTTGCATTCCAGCAGAAAAATCTTCTTAAAACATTGGCAACTCAACAGGGGATGTAAATCCAGGTAGCTTCTCCTTACTACCAGTTGATTTACAGCTTGTGGTTAATACAACCAATATCTGCTCGGGTAAAGCATGGACAAACAATATTTAGTGCAGCATTTAGAGAGCAGCTGCACCATACATAGCTAGATAGTCACAGGCCTTACTCAGCTTTGCAGGGGAGTAAGGGGGAATACAACAGTTTCCCCGACACCCTTACTTGGACCTGCTCAGATTGTGATTCCAGCCAGAGAGGGGAAGAGCAAGGGCTATTCAAACACTGCAAGCAAGTGGATTGGGACTCAGGAGTGGATGAGGAGTCCAAGCTCTGGCTCCATCCACTCTACTGGCCAGCCTAGGTGGTTGGCTGGGCAGAACAGGGGACTAAGATGCTCCATGAAAAGAAATGAAGGGAGCACAGGAGAGGAGTTTACCATGAGTCTCAACTCGTGCTCAGCTTCTGGAGCAGTGCAGCTGTGGGCCACCCCTTCATCGGGTCAGGTAGCCCCTAACAATCAACACATAAAGCCTCCCAATTCTTGGAACAATACTCCTTTCAACTTCCTCTGCCCCCTCTGTTTCAGGGTTGTGTTAGAAATATTTGCTGTTGTTCAAACTGTCACCTTCCTGCTGTGTGAGCTTTCTCCAAGGGAATATTGTCTTTCTGCATTTACAATTCACAGTTCTGTGGCAGGCATGCAGTCCAGGTTACAGGGAATGCACTAACCCACTTTCCCAGCCATTGCCTGAGTGCTGAGCCCTTCCCCTGAGAGTCTGGAGCATCAAACAAGCTGTGCCCAGCCACAGGTGTACCCTTGCAGGTCTGATAACTACAGATGCTGAAAGGCTTGCTGGGGAATGAGAATGAAGCAAATTAACTGGTGATGTGCAAAGAATGTAGCCTGAGTGAATAGAGCCATCTGTGCTTCTTCCTGAGCAAACACAACCACCTTTAAAGGAAACCCACCAGGGTGTTTGCATAAATATTTCATTTTGGAACGTTGTGGCTGGCTGGCTTGTGGAGAAACGACAGAGCTGGGAACTCACGCATTCTCACCAGATATTTTTCCCCGTTGTGGGGGTTTTTTTTTTTTTGCTTAAAGGTTAAAAATTCAGACGTGTCAGGGCAAAACTACTTTTCACTCCCTTGCAACGATGTGGCCATTGTACTCTAGTTCCCTTTGAATGCTAGTGATGGATTTTTGAATGAAACCTTGAAAAAGACAGGTCCTGTGTGTCCTGCATAACTGATCCCATGCCACTGTTAATAAGGGTACGGGCGCTTTACCAGCAATTTCTCCTCAGCCAGCCAGGGGGAACTGTTCTGTGTGTCAATCAGTTTTCTACTATTCAGCACCAATGCTGGCAGAAGCATCTTCACTGGTGCTGCCCTCATCCATGCCCCACCCTGTATTAGCTACTACTGAGGACCCCGGCACCTAAGCAGAGCCTCACTAAAGTTAATGTGGCTCCCTGCAGCTGAAAAGGTACATGGACTGAGTCTGATTGTAAGCATGAGTCCATAGTTTGTGAAGCACTTTAGGATCCTTCCGGATGAAAGGTGTTTTACATGTTTTACATAGGTATATACAAATATTTGATTATGGATATTCAACAATCCATAGACAGTGTATTTGCAGCAAATTTAGGAAGAATAAAAATCTTCATTTACTTAGGGTTGATTTTAAAGGATCACTGAAAATGTCTTTACATTAGTCTCTCTTATTGGTGTTTGGGAATATGATGCTAGAGGACTCTGCTTTTTGCCAGGGGGGAAAAAAAAGCAATGAACGCACTAAAATGTGAACAAAGAGCTGTCATATTTATTACAATTGGCTCATGCAAGGTGTTGGCTAATAGTCAGATGGAGACTTCAGAATTGATCTAATGGCAAAGTCATCCCAGCAGCTTGATTTAAGAAAAAGAAAGGGATGAGAGTAGTGAAGAGTTGAAGTGACACAAGTCAAGCAGGGCAGTAAATGGCTGCAAGTCATTCCTCAAATCTACCTCAAAGACCACGAATGAAATAACTCTGATAACCTTGCTTTAAATTTTAATGACCAGCTCAGTGCGCCTAACAATGAATCATCGTTTTCAAATGTTCCATAAGATTAGGAACTATATGCTTGATTGCACTGTGGATGAAAAGTGGAAGGGGAAAAAAACCCCGCACTTGTAGCTTGAAGAGCCAAAATAATGATTTGATTGCCCGTGTTTTGTCAAAGCAAAGAAAGGAGAAACCTTCTGGGTAAAAGTGTCCTTTGGAGAACTCCACAGTCAGAATCATTTTTATTTTTAAATTAGGTGAGTGCAAATGAGGAAAGCACCATTCCAAGGGGGAAATGCTGTTGATGAATTTCCACTCTAAATAGCTAATAAAATAGCCCACATGTGCAGTTCGATGAGGAAATTAAATTGGTCCAAAAGAGAGATTTCTGCTTCAGTCAGTCTCTTGGACTGAACTTCAATTCATGGCAGTTTTCCCATTAACTTCAAGGGGAAGAGAATGGGATTCAAAATATCTTGCAGATGTATTCAATAGGAGACATAAATTCCGTGGTATTTATGGAACCCTCCATTAGCAAATGGAGCAGGTCAAATCAAATGTAGGCCCTGATCCTGCATATGTTAACTTTATAGTCAATGAGCTACTCATGTGTAAAATTAAGTATATGCAGCCGACGTCTTCAAGAATCAAAGCTTTAGTGGGTTTGAGAATCTGATCCTCTCGCTTCAAAAGGGAATTTAAAAGAGGTTGCACAGACAGAGGATGAAAAATGCAAGGCAATGAAACTGGCTGGCAATAGCTAACCTTCTTTGGGTCTGTTGTAGTTCAGATACATGCACGGGGTGCATGATGAAGGTTGTGTGAAATCTGCGTGTACACTGTACAGAGTGAAACCAGGCAAAGCTATAATGAGGGTGCAATAGGAAACCAAAAAGATCTGAGACTGAAGGTTGATCTTTTGAAAGTGCTGGATAGGAACGGGCACAATGTCAAATATCAGCTAGGCTTTATTTTCCTTTGAAGGAGAGTTTCCATGACCATGACCTCCGAGTTAACTTAGACTTCAGAAAGTGACTTTTCCATATTGATGAGGAAACATAAGACAGACACCGTGAATTGAAAGTTAAAGCTCCCAACAGACATTGTTAAGCAAGCAAAATGGACTAAAACTAGGAGGACAAGATATTTTAAGTGTTAGGGCTAGTCCGTGACAAGACCTTTATTTAGTGCAGAGGTCTGAATGTTATGACTCTGGTACCAAGAGTAAAAATGCAACTTGAAATAACTGTGGAAAAAGTCAGGCCCATCATGTGGGATGAGGGTTTTTTTTTGTTTGTTTGTTTTTGTTTGTTTGTTTGTTTATTTTTGGGGCGGGGGTAGGAGACTTTGACATTCATCGTAATTGGGTTAGAGTGCCAGCCTGGGAAACAGGACAGGTTCATTTCCCTATTATTCCTATATATTGCTTATTCAACTTTATTTCAAGTCACTTAAGCCAAGGAGCTGGGCCTTAGTCTCTCAATTCCCCATATGTAGAAATGGTGATAACACCACTTCCCTGCCTCACTGGGGCATTGTGAGGATAAATGCATTAAAGATTGTGAGGTGCTCAAATACTACAGTGAAGGAAGCTCTACAAGTAACTTATATAGAAGATAGATCAATTTGAAATTATCTATCACTGAGCTAAATCAGCCTGTTATCACTAAAGGCACTCAGATAACAGATGGGCCAAATATGTTCCTTAGGGATTTGTTTCACACACAAAAATGCCATGGACCATCATTCAGTGTTAAACAGTGTAAGGAAATATACTGCTTCATTGCAAAAGTACTAAAGAAAATGGGCCTGAATAGGACGATAAGGACAAGATTCAAAGGGGGAACTTAGACATTGCAATGCTCAGCATAGCCGCACCTAACTTTTAGTTGCCCTGGTATCTACTGGAATTCACAACCCCCAGTTAGGCACCCAGGGAACCTAGAATAGAATGTATGGGACGAGTCAGGTGACTAAGAGAGTCCCAGAAGCCTGCAGGCTGAGTGAGAGCTGCCTAAGCAAGCCAGTGGGAAATGCTGAGAAGAGGGGAAGGACCTGAGCTCCAATCCCTCAATGGGAATTAGGTGCCTAACTCAGGTTCCTCCCTCTGGTCCGATCTCTTGCTTGGGATTCACCACTATAAACCCTTTTCTGGAGTTAGGCACCTAATCCAGGTCAGTCCTTCATCAAGCAAAGCTGAGGAGAAGATGGTGGTGGTGCCAACCCTTTCCCCCTCCCTACTCAATAGCCCAGGAGTTAGAGCACTCACCCAGGATGTGGGAGACCTGGATTAATATCTGTATCTGATTTAGAGCAGATACATACACCCAGATCTCTAACTTCCCAGCTCAGTGCCCAAACAACTGGGCCACTAGTTATAAAGGGCATATCACCACCAACTCCTCCTCCTCCTGGCTGTTTTTTGTGCAGGACAGGTGATGTTAGAGTATGCCTGCTGGATCTGGCCATGGAAATGAGATAGAGGAATGCCTAGTTTGATAGTCCTACCAGGGCGTAGGTGTGAGTTAGGAGTTGTGCAGGTCAGTGGTGTCAGGACTTAGGCCCCTAGGAGACTTGACATATGGAAACTTAGGTACTAGGAGGTTAAGTGCCAATAGGACTACGCAGCAGCTGATCAGTGGTTTTGTGAATGCACGTGACACCCAAATGTTGAATTTAGGTGCCTAAAGTGTCAGCTAGGCACATTCTGGTAAGTAAGCTGGAGAATTGCAGGCTTGGTGAAACTACCATTAAGTAGATACATAACTGGTTAAACAATCACAAATAAAGAGTAACTTATTAATGGAATTATGTCAGATTGGAAGGAGGTCTCAAATGGAATTCCACAGGGATCTGTTTTGGGTCTGGTGTTATTTAACATCTTTATGAATGACCTGTATGTAGGCATAGAGAGCATACTGATCAAATTTGCAGATGACGAAGCTGGGGGAGGGGAGTGTTTCAAACACTTTAGAGGAAACTGGAAAGGATCCAGAGACAAGTGACAAAGATGATCAAAGAGATTAAATGCAAGCTATACGAGTAAAGGCTGAAGAAACTGGGTATGTTTAGTTTGGAAAAGAGGAGACTAAGGGGGGACATAATGGTGGCCTTCAAATACTTGAAAGGCTGCCATAAAAAAAGATGGAGAAAATTTCTCTCTTGCCACAAAAGGCAGGCCAAGAGGCAATGGGTTCAAACTACAACATAGTAGATTTAGATTAAATCTCAGGAAAAACTAACTGTAAGAACAGTGGGACAATTGAACAGACTGGGTCGTAGAAGCTCCTTCACTGGACAGGCTGGATAGCCACTGAGATGTTGCACCCCATAATGCTTTATGGAAATATGCTTATGAATGGAAATATGACATGACTGGAATATGTTTTATGCTACATATGCCATGAAACATATCTCTGCAAAGGTTATGATCTACTGAATACATTCATCATATTTGTATGCATGTATCATTATTGTATTCGAAGTTATGAATATAGGCTATGTACTTGTTTAATTTTAAATAGCCTCAGTGAAGCAGTTGGTCAGCTTCCTGAGAAAAGACTATTCTCAGTAAGTGTCCAATCAAGAAACACTTAAGCCAACAATGAACTTGGAGACGCCAGTCCACATCTGAGCTTTCCCAGGAATGTGGGCTTGGCTGGTAAGGAACTCAGTCATGCATGAACATGTGACTTACCCATGTGACTCCAAAACTCCATTTTGTAGCTGGATTCTACACAGGAGCAGGGGGGAGTGTCTAACCACAAGAGAAAGTCTATTTAAATCCCTTGGGAAACCCCTCCAGTCTGTCTTCAGCTGGCTCAAGAGGTAGCCTCTCCACCCCCAAAGGATACCTGAAAGAAACTGGAACAAAGGACAGTAACCACAGGGGGTGTGAGTGATTGCTGGACCCAGACTAGAAGGAGACTAGTCTGCAAAAGGAAGATTACTGGAACACCTCTGAGGGTGAGGTTTTATCTGTATTCAGTTTTCTTACTGTATTAGGCATAGACTTGTGTGTTCTATTTTATTTTGCTTGGTAATTCACTTGTTCTGCCTGTCATCACCTGGAACCACTTAAATCCTACTTTTTGTCTTTAATAAAATCACTTTTTACTTATTAATTAACCCACAGTATGTATTAATACGTGGGGAGGTGGGGGGCAAACAGCTGTGCATATCTCTCTATCAGTGTTATAGAGGGCAAACAATTTATGAGTTTACCCTGTATAAGCTTTATACAGGGTAAAACGGATTTATTTGGGGTTTTGACCCCACTGGGAGTTGGGCATCTGAGTGTCAGAGATAGGAATCCTTCTTACGCTGCTTTCAATTAAGCCTGCAGTTTGTGAGACATGGTTCAGACCTGGGTCTGTGTATGTAGCTGGCAAGCATGCCTGGCACAACCAGGCAGGGTGCTGGAGTCCCAAGCTGGCAGGGGAGGCAGGGGCAGAAGTAGTCTTGGCACATCAATTGGCAGCCCCAAGGGGGTTTCTGTGATCCAACCCGTCACAGCCACCTTTCTTGGATGGTTTAGACACAACAAATCCTGCCTTCTGGCATGGGGTTAGACTAGATCAGGGGTTTTCAAACTGGGGGTCGGGAGCCCTCAGGGGGTCACACGATTATTACATGGGGGGGAGGGTCGCAAGCTGTCAGCCTCGACCCCAAACATCACTTTGCATCCAGCATTTATAATGGTGTTAAATATATAAAAAAGTGTTTTTAATTTGGGGAGGGGGGTTGCACTCAGAGGCTTGCTATGTGAAAGGGGTCACCAGTACAAAAGTTTGAGAGCCACTGTACTAGAAGACCCTTGTGGTTCCTTCTACTCCTATGATCCTATATATCCCCTTTGTGAATCTAGCCCTAAGCTACTTCACACCTCTCTGTGGCAATGCAAAGGGTCCTGTAGTGATAAATGGTCCTACAAATTTACCCTAAATGTCAGCTCCACTGTAGAAAAATGGGTGTAAATTCATAAGATGTCACAATAACCTATAACAATAAATGGTGATGAGTAAAGGTGCAAAAGCAAGACAGAAAGTCTGAATTAGTCCAAAGAAAAAGGATTTAACTCAAGGACTGTGTTACAAGCATGCTTGATAAATAAGATAAGTGTGGAACCAGAAATCAGTAAACCAAAATTGACGTGTCACAAATTAGGCCTAATTGATGGAAATAATGAGCTACGGTATTTCACCCATCACTCCATTTTGGTGTCCTTCAGGAGACTTTGGGGAATAAAACAGGGTACTGAAGCAAGTTTCACTATCCTGTCTGTTACCCCCACCATCTGCTGCAACCCCAGACCTTCATCATCCAGATCCTGAGAGGTGTCCTGACCAGACTGGGACAGAGAGAGAAAGCCAGATGACATCACCATCTCTACCAGCTCTGTCTGAATCCCAAACACCACCTGGGATGATTCTCTCTCTCTCTCTCTCTCTCTCCTTTTTCCTTCTATTTAAAAAGAGGCTGGCTTAGCCGGGCAAGACTGCATATTTTGCAAGCCGGTGAGCAAAAAGGCAGCAAAAAGCAATATCCTAAACAGCTTGACAATGTGTAAGTTGGCCAGCTCTTGGAGTGGTTGTTAGGACAGTGTGCTGTGCCTGTGTTTTTCCAGCAGTGAGGTTGCACATGAAAGTCAACACCAGAGACGGAAACTGCATTTGCTCTCTTTGCTGTTCTTTTCCCTCTCCCTTTTGTATGTGTTTTTCTTGTTTTGTCTTCTTAGTAAACTAGATTGGACTTTAACAACTGCAACAATAACAGCTCCAGCCCATCTTAACTAACTTCTCTTCTTCTCCAAAAAGGATAGTTATTACCATCTTTAATAAAATCTAAGAGACTGTCAAAGTATGGCTTTTTCCTTCCAGTTAAAGGGAAAGGGAACAAAGGATGTTGTTAAAATGAAAGCCTTTATTTAATACTTTGCATTTCAAATGCTTTAACTATTTTTCTTTCTTTTCTGTATCTTTAATTAAAATGTAAAAGGATTTTTAATGGTGTGTTTGCCATGGTACTAAGCAATCTGAGGTCTCTGTATACCAAACCAGAAACCTTATTTAAAACTGTTTAATGCTGTTCAGTGACTGGATTATGTTAGCGCCTTTGACTTTTGGGGCCTCTTTATTCCATCTAAATTAATACAACAGTCCTTAAAGTGTAAGTAAATTATATTTACACATACATTTTGTACCCTTCACTTTACTAAAATGATGAAAAGGGGCCTTTGTGTACATTAGAATTAGGCTCGATAAATTCCAGATTATCACTTTTTTGAAATCTTTTTCAAATCTGAATATATTAGGAGCTATTTGGAAGTTCTTTGGTTTATTTAAGAAGTTCATATTTTTAAAAAAATTCTAAAACTTTGTTACTCTTCTACAGTATTTGCTTAGGGAAGAACAATGTATACCTATATTTGCAGCATTATTCTCTTTAGTGTTTGCATTAAAAAGAAAAGGGAAAAAATCAAAGCAGCATTGATTGTAATTCCACTTTAATATTTATTTATAGACTTTTGTCAGTACCTTTTTATCTAGTTTAGATGCAATATTCAAGAAAGCATGAACCTTTGTCTCACTCAGCTTTGATTTAGATTGCAGCCCTTATTGGCTTATTCCAAACTTCTTTCTTTAACGGTTGTAACTGTTTAACTGCCCACTAAATATACTGTCTGCTGGATTTGTGTGCAACAACAATAGTGCCTAATGATTATCTAGCAAAATCCCAGATCGTCATTTCTCGATGTCTCAAAGGCTAGAGGCAAATTTTTCTATAGATAAAGTACTTAGATGCCTCCGCTCACAATCTCTGATGTATTTCCTCCCCCAACACCCTCCTAAATCAATTAGGTGGTGCATCACTGAGCACAGCAATGCCTAAGCCCCTTTCCAAATTGGGCCTAACTGACTTGCTCAGTATCACACAGGAAGTCTGTGCCAGAGCAAGGACTGGAGCCTCTAATCACTGGACTATCCTTCTTCGTTCAAACAGCTGTGATTTGAGGAATCACTCGAGGGAAAGGATGGAGCAAGGCATGGCAGGGAGGGCAAAGGAGAGGATCTCAAGCATATAGGGTGTAGTAGAAGTCACTGGGACAAGAGTGGAAGAAGAACACAAGGGGAACAGTAAGTTATGGAATGAAGGATGAGTCCTCCATCTGTAAAATGGGGATAACAACACTTCCTCACAGGGGTGTTCTGAGGACCAATATGTTAAAAATGGTGAGCACAGATAGAGCAGAGAATAAGGCTGAAGCTGAATTGTGAGGACTAGTATAAGCAGCTTCAGTTCTATACAGATGACAAGGGGAAGGCTGCGAATAGATTTGATAGGGCTGACCATAGTAGCAGCATAGTTATTCATTTATGCTTTACATCTTATTAAAACACAATTGCCCCTTTAAATTTACATCTTGAAAATTAAATATGCTGAGATTAGCCTTCCAGCCTGTGCCATTCTGGAAAATAAGTGCCAATATGCTTCTGTACAATAAGTCTATACTAGCTAGTTTAACTGTCTGATGATTCCCAGTATTTGGTGGTAACACTTGAATGCGTCATGAAAACAACAGGTTCAGTGTGCAGGAGGCTGATATTAATCCAAACAAAACAGGCTGTGCAGGAATTGAGGATGCATTTTTATTTTAAACGAACAAACAAAACATATTAACTGGCTTCCTGAAAAAACAAATCTTTCTCTCTCCCCTATAGTCATAGCTGTTGTCCTTCAAACCAAAATACTGGGAAGTAGGCAGTTATATTTGCATTATGGGAGGTTCTCTGGGCCTGAAATTAATAACACTGCTCTACAGCCAAAATACTTCCGAAATAAATGTAGTCAAACTTCACTAATTCTGGGTCACTGAGAATGAAAATGATGCTTAGAATTGTTGATTGGCTCTAGTTTTCAAGATATGCTATTGGGTCAGTATATACGACCCTTGATTTGGGAATGGTGGAGGATAAGTGAGTTATAAAGGGAAGGGATCTCAATTTAAACCAGAAATGACTAAAATACATCATTGACTGGATCTATGAATAAATCTATGACTGGGTTTGTACAGTACTTGCTTTTTAGACAAAACAATGAATGATGCAATCTGAAGCTGGCATTGCATCATACATGATATGAATTGCATCATGTTATTCCTAGAAGTCATGGATGATGCAATCATAACGAAGCTTACATCACTCTGTTGAACAAATTGCCCTATATCAGCTCCAGAAATCATACAGTGTCATGCTCTCTTATTTGTCAGTGTTTGATTTTGCAAAGGGACACATTTCTGTTTAGCCAAAGTGAGCAGAGATGCCTCATACTTGTGTGAACAGTGCAGATAACTTCTGCTATGTTTGTGGTGAAGTGACTTTTGCATCACAAAAGGGCAGTATAACCACTATGGTTAAGAAAGCCTATCACCTTTATTTTGGCTGCAAAATTGGAGATCAGGACAAGAGGTGGGTCCCACACATATGCTGCAACACTTGTGCAACAAATCTTCACCAGTGGTTGAACAGGAAAAGGAAATCTATGCCTTTTGCAGTGCCAATGATTTGGAGAGAGCCAACAGATCATATCAGCAATTGTTATTTCTGCATGGTGCCTCCAGTTGGGAAAGGTGTGTCAAAGAAGAAAAAGTGGACTGTGCATTATCCAAACATTCCATCAGCTATACGCCCAGTACCCCACGGAGAAGGACTGCCGGTTCCTGATGCACCAGAATCATTCTCACTTGAGTCAGACGAGGAAGAGGAAGAGGATGAAACTTCTGGTCCTGAACCATCAATGTCACAGGACCCACATTTTCTCCCACCCTCCTCCTCTGAACCACACCTCATAACAAAAGGTGAACTGAAAGACCTTGTCAGGGATTTGGAACTACCCAAGAGTAAGGCAGAGCTATTGGGCTCCAGACTACAGCAGTGGAATCTCCTGGCAGGTGATGTTAGGGTTTCCATGTTCCATGACCATCAAAAGGATCTTGTCCCATTCTTCTTCATGGAAGGTGATATTGTAGCCTGCAACAACATCGATGGTGTGGTGGCAGCCCTCAACATGGTTCACAATCCAGATGAGTGGAGACTGTTCATTGATTCATCGAAGACGAGTCTTAAAGCTGTTTTACTGCATAATGGCAATGTTTTGCCATCAATTCCAGTTGGTCATGCAGTCCATATGAAGGAAACCTATGACAACATGAAACAACTTTTGAGGTGCATAAACTATGACCAACATGAGTGGCAGCTTTGTGGCGATTTGAAGGTTGTTGCTCTCTTGCTTGGTCTGCAGACTGGATACACAAAGTACTGCTGTTTTCTCTGTGAATGGGATAGTCGTGCAAGAGATTCCCACTACATCAAGAAAGATTGGCCACTCCGACAGTCATTGGAGCCTGGGAGGAAAAGTGTTCAGCATCCACCACTTGTTGAATCAAGGAAGATTTTGTTACCACCCTTACACATCAAGCTGGGTCTGATGAAGAACTTTGTCAAGGCCATTGACAAAACACAAGCAGCTTTCAAGTACCTCCATGGAAAATTTCCAAGGTTAAGTGAAGCTAAGATAAAGGAAGGTGTCTTTGTTGGTCCTCAGATTTGTGAACTTCTTCAAGATGATGCATTTGACCATGCACTGCGTGGCAAGGAAAAGACGGCATGGAAAACCTTCCAGTTAGTGTCAATAAATTTTCTCGGAAACAACAAGACAGACAACTACAGGTTGTTGGTGGAAAACCTCCTCAAGGCATACAAAAGCCTTGGTTGCAACATGTCACTAAAGATACATTTTTTGCACTCTGATCTAGATTTTTTTCCACCGAACTGCGGAGCAGTGAGCAACGAGCACGGCAAGCGATTTCACCAGGACATTGCAACAATGGAGAAACGCTATCAGGGCAAATGGAGCCCATCAATGCTTGCAGACTATTGCTGGACAGTGACAAGGGATGCTCCATTTAATGAATACAAGAGACAAGCCAAGAAGCGCCGAGTAGACACTGAATAGGACTGAACTATGTACATAATAGTTTTTTGCCTTTTGTTTCATAATAAATTTTATGTATATAACCCTTTGGCTGATTTTTAAAGTGTTACATAAACAGGAGTTTTATCATGTAAAGCAACCATAAACACATGAAAAGACCTAGGTTTACAATTTATGATTAAAACTCTACTATCTGCACAATATTCATAGACATAAAATGTAAAAACTTAAATATCCTAGAAACAGTAGCCAATTAGTTGTTTTAATTTTCATATTTGAATTCAGCAAATCAAAATATATAATAAATAGCACATTTTATCTCTGAAGCAGACGATTTCTCAAAAATTGTAGACCCGTGTAAGTGAGGGCTTGTTGCCAACTACTCTGTTCATTTACACATCATTCTTCAGTCTGCTATTGGAATGAATGAATGTTGCGCAGTGGTCATTGTTATTAAAGTCTATTTGAATATTCTGTTTGTGATGTCTGTCTCTGTTAGAGCTGAACTTCCCTTTGGCTCTGTGGGTGTGCAGGCAGCCAAGAGTCAGCCAGGAAGTCTGCTCATCTGTGATTGTTATACCACAATAAGCCTGTTCCCGGGTTACCTAAACCTGGATTTGTTTTCTATCTTTACCCTTCTAGCACAAAAATACCAGAGACATGAATGAGCATATATAGGATGAAGAACCCAGACTCAGGACACGTGGGCCTTGCTAGTCAAAAACCAGGGAAACAAATGTCATGAAAATATTTCAAACCATGAGATGTCAAAAAAGAAAATGACATCAACGTTTTAAATTTAAAACAAAATTGCAACTATTTCTCTCACTGTCTTTCCCAGTGACCTTGAGCAAATTCACACAGATGTGCAATGTCTCAGTTTCCCTCTCAATAAAATCAGGATGGTAACTGCCTTACATGGGAGTTAGGAAGATTACTGTTTGCACAGTATTTTGGGATTCTTCAAGGTGACAGATCAAGTAGTACTATACACTGTTAATGTTTGCAGACATAACTTTCGGTGCTCCCTCTATTTCACCAAGCTTTAACCCTCAGCGGCCTTCTTGACAAGGCTGAATATTTTCATGAAATATCCTTGGCCCTAACAACTATGGTGGCCTGTAGCAGCTCTAAGTGTGAGTCACTAAGGAGAATTAGTTGCTCTAACACTTAGCCTAACCTTTAGAAGCCACCGCTGCCAAGCAGAATTCACAATCCCCAGTTGTCCCTATTCAATGTGTGAGGAGAGTTAGGAGCCTAAAAAAGGGATTCACAGAAGCCAGCATGCTTTGCTGCCTAAGTTAGCCATGAGGAAATGCCAAGTTGAGGAATGTGGTCTAAGCCCCACCAGCCCTCAAAGGAAGTCAGGCACTGCCATCCACTCAGGATTCACAGACATTAAGCCTCTCCTGAAGATAGGTACATAAGCTAGAAAGAAAAACAATGTGGAGGAACTGTTGTTGTCCTCCCCCCCATTATGTTCAATAGCCAGGGCGTTCACCTGGAAGGTGTGAGATCTAACTTTAGAGCCTCACCCTGCCTGATATGGAACTATGAATTGAATCTATGTCCACTAACTCTCTAACCAAATCAGCAGAGGTGAGGTAGGGGGCACCACCATCCCACCTCTGGCTGTGTGGTATGTGGGGCTCAATCCGGCAGATGTGCTCTAAGGGGGCCGCTAAACATACCTACGCTATCAGAACTCACAGAAGAACGCCTAGTTTGTGAATCCTGCTGGGGCTTAGGCATGAGCCAAACTGATTTTTGGTGTCAGGACTGAGGTGGATTTGTAAATGCCCATGGGTGGAAATTTTGGCACTAGGAAAACTCTATCTGTGGAAACTAGGAGTTTAGGTACCCACAGGGTTCAGTGGCAGCTGATCAGGAGTTTGGAGGATCTAAATTTTTGTCTTTGGTGCCAAAGCAGCAGTCAGGTGCCTGTCCCCTTTGTGAATCCCACTGTGATGGGGTTTACAAACCCCGCATTAAGGCTCAGGCAAGGGAAGGCCCCACCCCTTAGGCACTGCCATGAGTGTGCCTGGGGAGAAGACAAGTACAAAGAGAGCTTTAGCAGCCCAAGGCAGGGGAAGAAGGAGAGAGGCCATCTCCTTGTGGAGCACTGTTCTGCAGCAGCAACAGCAGGAGCTTCTACTGAGGGGATCTGTCTATCAGTCTCCCCTCCCAGACAGTTCCCAAGAGGGAGGGATAGCCATGGGCACGGGGCACAAGAGGGCCACAGGCATCGGCCCTAGACTGGGGAGGGATGGTTTGAAGTAAAGATGTTAAATCAGCTCTGACCACACCCCAAACTGAGACACAGGGTGTGGTAGGAAGCGGCTAGGGGAAGGTAAGCAATGGGCTGGCATTTTCAGAGCCCTGAGCCGGCACTCAGTGGAGAGGGAGGACCTGGGTCCCCCAACCCATCCTAGAGCTATGACTCCTGGCCCCAAAGAGGCAGATCTATGGATTACCAGCAGAGAGGTCAGTCCAGCTTGGACTTCATCCAGAGTGCCAGGACACCCCGAACTGACTGAAAGACTGAATCAGAGGCCCAGACCACTAGGCCTTTTGACTGACTAAACAATACCATGACTCCCACCCTCTCAGTTTTTTTCTAGTTTCAAATATAATTTTTGCTGGAATCAAAAAGCTTAGCTTCAGTGTGGTGAGAAGATGTCATGGAACCAAGGTTCAAACTTCAAACCACACCCTTTTTGACAAATACAGGAAAGTGAAAGCAAAACCTACATTTGCTAGAGCTCTCTGGCCAAGTGGGAATCCAGGTTGGAAATCTCCATAAAAGAAAACTGGGTGTCTTTACACTTCTTGGAAGGTCAGTGGGGAACTCTTTTAAAAATGTCAACCCAACATATGCTAACACAAGTGGCAATAAATGTTGAACTTCTCTTTAGAAGCTGAAAAAAACAAAGTAGTCCCTGAAAACTTCCAGGCAAGCAACAGCATTGTACATTGACATCTTAACTTGCAGGGACTGCATTGGATTCATCACCTAACTTTTGGAGCACCAATTCATATTTCTGAAGGTTAATTTAAAAGCGTAAACACATCAAATCAGTGGCTCTGAAGCCAGAATATGATTTAATTAGTTATAGTCAGAAAAACAAATTTAATTAACACATGAATAGTTCGCACGAATATAGCAAAACTGCTGTGAGGTATAATATATAGGTAATTATTAATGTCCCCATTTTACAGATGCCAGAGAGTGTTAAGGGCACAACTTTGCAAATCCTGAACAGTTCCTACACATAAAAATAGTTTGAGTTCAATAACAATATTCTCATGAGTATGAATGGCTCAGATGAGTAAGAATTTCAGGATCAAGGACTAAAGGCCAGCTCCTCAAAGGTATAGAGGCACCTAGCAACAACTATACAGTTAGACAGCAGAGAACCAGTGTGCCGAATGTCCATGACCATGCTTTACGGCTTTATTCCAGTGGATTATTTACCCCACAGGATTATTACTGATCTGATGCAGCCAGGTTAATCCTGGGCGATCACATGACTGCTGCCAGGTAGTGTCCCTCTCCCCCCTGTCCTGACCTCAAGTCTGATCTTCAGAGCTCTGTGTGCATGAACTTTGTCTCTGAGGCAGACAACATGACCAAAAAGAGCCTGTGATCAATGATGACTTCAATCCTCTCAAGACCCATTCTCAATGATACATCCCTACTACTGATAAAGTCAAACCATCTTATATCCCGTAGTCACCGCTGGCAATGCATATGAAATGCCTCCAGCTTTCTGATGTCTTCTCTAAGCAATGTTCATGTTTCAGACCCACATAAGAGCATTGGAAGTACATAGGTTTGAGTAAATCTGTAATTTTGTTTATAGTTTTGCCTTCTTTTGGCACCTCACCCTCTGCAGGTCCTTCATAACTGAGGCTGCTAAACCAATTCTCCTTAGGATATCTGACTGCTGCACTCATTTGATGACAATTTACTGCCTAGATAGTTAAAGTCATCCATTATTTCCGGAGTCTATCTGGAAGCATAGATGTTTTGTATCACAACTGTTGTGCCAACACTCTGGATTACATTTGAAGATCTGGGCCTACTTTGCTTGTCCCAGGCCACAGACAGAGTCATTGTTTAGAAGGTTTAAAATTCAGGACAACTTCCTGGCTTGCTGTCCTGAGTTCAGATCACTAGGTCATGACTCTTGTTTAATCAAGCAATTTTGTTCTGACACAGTTTGATGTGTTATGAGTTCACGTCTCATTTAATTCAAACTGCTGTGTGCTGGAGACCTAGATTGCTCAGGGGATTGGTAACGGGCCAAAGAATCTTTCACCGCCAGCAGACTGCTTGAAATCCAACCCAGCTAAGTAACCCAGGTTAGTAATGACTCAAAGTCATTAATTTCTAATGGATTTTCAGAGATCTGTATAAAGTGAATTAGTCACAGTTCAGCTCATAGTGGAGTGATGCTACCATCACCCTTGCCACTAATAGACACCTTTGTTGGCACTCCCTGCAAGGACAAATCCATAGACAGAAAGGAGTAGGGAAGCTTGAGCAGCCACTACCTAAGATGTACCTGTTCTACTCCTGATTTGCGACGTGCTGAACACCCTCAACTCCAATCTGATGCCAGGCCATCATGCCAAAGTCTAAATAGCCATCTCTAGGCATGTCAGTCCACCATTTTTCACAACCACTAACAGATTAATTTAAAAGGAAAACAAAATGCATCTGTGGCCTAGATCCTCAGAGGTACTTAGGCTCCGAACTTCTATCGGAGTTAGATGTCTAAAATACCTTTGAGAATCTGGGCTGTGGGGAGAAGTGGGGTGGTAGATAAAAGATCAGTTACATGAGAGAGAGAGGTTTTCATATATTTTAAGGCCAGAAGGGGACTATCAGATCATTTGATCTAACCTCCAGTACATCATAGGCCACATAATTTCATCCAGTTACTCCCATACTGAGACCAATAACTTGGGTGGCTAAAGCACATTTCCTGAAAGGCATCTAGTCTTGGTCATTTGTTCCAATGATTATTACCTGCAACAAATTAATTTTAAAGTACTGTAGAATGGTTTATAACTTACAAACTTATCTTTCAGGAAAAAATGTATGCTATCGATACGTATACCAGGAAGGAAAGGGAGAGCTTTTCTATAGTTAAAAGTTCACGAGATATGTTTATTGTTACATACCTATTTTGGTAGTTCCTTATTGGGCTTATTTGCTGTTGTTGTTTTTAATTTGCTTTTATTGATACTGAACAGATTAAAAAGTGGAGACAGTGTCTGGAGTGAAGCCCAGGGTGCAGGTCACTGCTGGAAGGCAATGCAGAAAGCTGAAGAAGTGTGAGCTGAAGTTGCTCCAGGCCTAAGGAGATGAATGAAAAAAGTTATGGATCCACTTTATGTGTACCAACTTTATGACCCTTTCAAGGGTCATCCATCACTGGTTGATGGTTATTCTCTGAAGTAATTGCTCAGAATGTATTAGAACAGTACTGATGATACAGAAGCACTGAAAATGCCAATTAAAATTAGCACAGCCATAATCAATACCTCACAGCAGTAGCTTTGCATTTAGTAGGGTACAGGCTTTTTCTACAGCAAAGGAAGTTGTGCAACTTAGGGTAATTATGTTTTGCAAGACTTGTGTTTCTGAGTGGAAACAATAATGGAATCTAGAACCATTACAAGCTTTGCACACTGTGATATCACCTGTCAATTCTCCTATAAAATAGACAGTTGTATTGAGCATACACTGTAGATAACAGACATTTGCACTTCTAACAATGACAGACAGGTGTTATTTGCAACTGTGATCTGGCTGTATCATGCTGATATTTGCACTTCTTTAGCACTTACCTGAGATCTCAAAAAGCTTTGCAAACATCATTTAAAACTCACAATTACCCTATGTGCTACATGGATGTTGTGAGATATAGAACTTCGGGCTCCAAAATCAGAAGAGCTAAGCCACTTGCATCGAAAACAGATCTTTATTAGTGAGTAATAGTTGTGGCATTTTCTTGATTTCTTCGAGAAGCAATCGTTACCCCCATGGTAAAGCCTTGAATAGGTCAGAGTGCATCCAGAGGTGAACATAAACAAACCACTACGTATAGCAAACTGTTAACTAGTGCAGCATCTAATGCTTTGCTAGAGCCTAGTAAAAGAACACAAAGAAAAAGTAGCTGTGACCAGAGTTCAGTTTCAATCATTTTTCCACCTTGTCTCTCTCTCCCCCAAATAACTGTGGATGGCCATGAGCACCAATTCTAGTCAATCATCTAGTCCCCAATATATTTTGGCTACATAAGATGCAGCGATGCCAATATAAATGCAGGATAAGAGAAAAGCCTGGGCTGTGATGGATCACTATTGATCACACTGATATTCATGACAAGTCCTTTCCTACCTGCAGAATTAATTCTGCCTGTTAAAAAGAATTTTTAAAATGTTTTTTGCTTGTTCGTGTTTAAAAAGAAAAGGATTGTCCTAGATTTCAACTCGGTAGGTATCTGAGCTTCTTAAATAACCACAGGTTAAGAGCCAAAAATGAGAGAAGAAACAGTTAATACAATTTATAAAACCATAATGTGCTCCAAAAAAAGTGCAGCTGTTAATAATCTGCATTTTTTGAGTAGTTGAAATCACTTTGCTTTTGGCCTCGCTCACTATGTACCTAGGCAGTTGTGATAGGCTGTAGGATCCTAAGCCTTGATGAAGATTCTCGGCTCTTTGAGCTAAGATCAAGTGTTAAATAGGAGAGTGAGCCCCTGGACTAACAGTTCCAACTTGCTTTCATATATCTTATCAGCATGCGCAGCTAGTTCAACTCTACTCATCCTTTCTAGGGCCAGACTTTTCAAGAACTGAGTATTTGTATTTAAATTCCAGGCACTGTTACCATTATTGTAGGTATGTTTGCAATAAGTGCATTTGCAAATTATCATAGTGGCTTGTAAATGATAGCCTCCAAAAAAAAATAGCCAACAAGGTGCAAGCACTGATCACCCAAGCGACTGTATGGGAAAACTGTCCTGACTTCATCTACCCCTCATTCCTTTTGCTCTTGTCTTACCTTAGGCCTCCCTCTTGCAATCTGAACTGTGAAGGGCCCTATTCACTTATTCTGTGTGGGAGTAAGGACTGCTTGTATTGATCCCATTGCAGGATTGGGGCCAGAGGCTGTAAACTCTTCAGAGCAGGGAATTGATCCTTGGTGCTCTATAAGTAGTAACAGCTCTTCATTCTTGCACACTATTACCTAGACTGCACAGGCCACTGGATAGGGTGATGGATCATGATTCAAGCCACCAGGGTTCTATTCCTACTTTTGCTATTGATCAGTTGTGTGACGTTGGGCAAGTCAGTCTACTTCTGATTCCCGGCCACTGTTTGTCTGTCTTGTCTTGTTGATTTGGACTGTAAGTTCTTCAAGGCATAGACTGCCTCTTAACATGTGTATGTATAACACCTAGCACAATGGGGCCTGTAGGTACTACTGGAATACAGATAAAAAAGGTGTAAATTAGGTTCACAGAACACAACTCTGAAAATCTGGCACTTCAAGTTATATGTCTCTATAGGTCCTTAAGTCCCCCCCATGCCACTGTAACTGAGCATTGTAAGCCCTTTGGAGACAGGGAATGTCTTTTTGCTCTGGGTTATACAGCACCTAGCAGAAAGGCTCTGGTCCATGGTGGGGCTCCTGGACACTCACAATACATTAACTAATAATAGTGTATCTGCTTATATCATGTGTTTGTGGTGGAACCTGGCCTCTCTGGTAGTTTGTTCCAATCCCATCCTTTCCCTCCAGGTGGAGAAGGACTTTAGCTCAACTGTCGACATTACAGCAATACATTTATTAGTGAGCAAACAGTCTTCTTTGCTAGCAAACAAACCGGCCAAGTGTCCCTCCAAAATCCTCCCTTAGTCACCAATCAGGGCACATTTGTGCTCAGCCTGATTCTTGCATACAGTGTAATGCAGGTTCCTATTAGCCATGAACCCAGGGTGCCCCCCTAGACCTGACCAACAGCCCTGAGCTCAGACTCTGGACTTGCTGTCTCCCTACAGCAGTATCACTCCTCTAGCCCATGCAACCTTTTATCAAATGGCATCTCCATCCTCCAACAAGAGGAGAGCTGGCGGCAAGAGCATGGGTGGGATTGCCTGCTAGCTCTGTAGCCATCCACAATTTGGGGCTCCAGTGAGTCAGCTCTGCTCCCTAACAGTCCCCAAGTCCATCAGTGTCCATGGGGAGTAGAGATACCCTTTTCCTACTGCTGACATGTGCAGGGGACGGCTTCATAGTCTCTCTAATTCAAATTTTGAAAGTATAAAGGGGACAAACAATGTGAGGAGTTATCTGTGAAAGGAAATGAACACTAGGTCTTGGCAAAGTGCAGTTTGGACGTCGTTTTTTGGTTCTATTAGCTGTGGGCCTGTGGGGATTTTTTAGCAATTCCACTCTGCAGTTTTGTAGAGTTGTTTAAAAATTAATAAAGAGATTGTAAAAATAGAAAACGCGATAACAGTTGTGACCTCAGAGGCGCTGCTCAGGGAGACATCTGTAGGGCTAAAGGGCCTTGAAGATAATACTTTATTGTAGCCAAGATCTCCATTTATTTTAAGAAGAGACTGTTCAGTCCTATCAGCCCTCCGGAAACTATTGACACAGAAATTGATGAGAAAAACCACTGTAACGGCAAGCAGCCCTGTCTCCTGAATCTTTCTGGAAAATATGCTATAGCTCAAACAGAAGTCAAGGGCTTGATGCAGGAATTATTGGATGAGATTCATAATGGTCCATTCTAGCCTTAAGACTATGTATCTGATCCAATTATGGAAATTGTTAGGAGAGCTAACCAATGAAAGTAGCCTCACCTCTTCCTATGCACTCAGGGCTTTTAAGACTCCAAAGCTATGTCTACAGTATGAGCTAGGGGTGTGATTCCCAGCTTGCCTACACATACTCATGCTAGCTCTCATCTAGAATGCTATAAATAGAATGCTATAAATAGCGTGTAGCTGTGGTAGTTTGGGCAGCGGCAGCACACGCTAACCACCCTGAGGATGTATCCATGGGACTTGGGGGAGGGGGGTTGTGTTTGAGACAGCTAGCTTCTGCTACAACAGCTACACTACTATTCCTTGCTTGCTAGCTTAGATGAGAGTTAACACATGTTTGTCTATGTGAGTAGGGAGTCACACCCAACTCCGAGTGTAGACGTAGCCCAAGTTTGACATTTCGAGACACAAGGTTTATTTCCTTGCTCAATAGTTTGCCGAGCATTGAAGTAACCATGCCATGATCATCAGTGCATTCCTGTGGTGCAAAATTTGTCAGTACTGCTCAGTCAGTCAAAGTATTCGCTGCATCAGAGTCACGTTCCAGACAGCTCCGTGCACTAACTTCGAGGTCTCATTCAATGAAGTGGAGACTCCATATTATATGCTTCATTGTCTTTATAGCCAAAACCACACATGCCAACATAAAAATATTAATGGAGATATCCCATCTCCTAGAACTGGAAGGGACCTTGAAAGGTCATTGAGTCCAGCCCCCTGCCTTCACTAGCAGGACCAAGTACTGATTTTGCCCAGATTCCCAAGTGGCCCCCTCGAGAATTGAACTCACAACCCTGGGTTTAGCAGGCTAATGCTCAAACCTCTGAGCTATCCCTCCCCCGTGTTCCCTACTGTATGCAAAGCAGCAAATTTCTCTTTCCAGGTTCCCCCATTCACTCTCTACCTCAGTAATGGCAATAGCAATACAGAGGGCTTCAGTCACTGTAACTATCTTCCCCAAAGGCCACATCAATGGGATTAGAAAGGCTGCTAGCACTGTACGAATGGAGGAATACAGCCAATATAGATCAGCATAGTAATGTGCACTTTTATGAGCAAGCTGTTTTCTTTATTCCTGAAATACACAATGAGGCTAAGCTCTCAAATGGGTGCACGCTCAATAATGCTAATTCATGTGCATCCGGATGATACTAACCAACTGATCCGCATGCCAAATTTTATGGGCCTTAGAGGTGCTCATGCACTGCGGGACATTTGCCCCAGCCTATCAGGTCCCATCTAAGACAGTTGGAATAGAGTTTTCCACTAGGAGCCTTTACCCAAAGTCCATTTAAGTCAATTTGTGTTGTTATATGGGTTAAACCCACTTTGGATCAGACCCTAAAAGCAGTGGGACAGGTAGCAGCTCTCACTCCTGCTGCAACCTTATTCTTCTGTTAGTCTTTTAGAACTGTTCTATTGTATGTTATTTTCACTCAAACAGTAGATTGGCAATAATGTTCCTGGAATTGAAATCTGGGCCCAGCTGAAGGTTTCCTTGCCACTTGCAAAGTGCAGTAACCCATTTCCCTGCTTTCTCACGAGTTTATTTTCTCCAAATGCCTTGGCATTTATCTTGCAGCAGGAATCATTACTCAGTTCCAACATTCATTTCCAATGACATTATCACTTAGTTATTCCATTTTCATAACAAGGAATCTATTTATTGCAATACTGGAAAAAAGTGATGATTCAATTAGCTGTATAAACAATGACATGAATACCTCATAGGATTCTTACTGTGAATTCTAGCAAAGCTGGTCTAAGTGAATCTGCATGTATGTTAATCCAGTGATCCCAATTTGTCTAGGGGATGTAGAAGGACTGTGACTAGGACAGATGGTCTAGTGTATTCTGGTACTGGTACCTGCATATAATTGCTGGCTCATTCAGAGCCTTCTTTGTGGCCTTTGGCAAGTCATTTAATGAACCTTGTGCCTCAATTCCCAATCTTTAAAAAATTGGGACAAGTACTTCCCTACCTCACATAGTCGTTGTGAGAATAAAATCCATTAGTGATGGTGTGGTGATCAGATACTAGAGAGATGAGGTCAGATAAGTATCTAGATAGGTAGAAGTCACTATTCCCACTCTTAAACAGGCTATGGTACAGCCTCATCTTTTCCCCACGCCCAATGAGTTGTCAGACTTTGTGTGGAGGGGTTGGCTTGGTGAGTTTATTAAGCAGAGGAAAGATTAGATGTTTGTTTAGTTGTTTTTCACTAAATTGTAATTTTCTGTAGCGAGGCTCTAGTAGATCCATCTGGATAGCAAAAGAGTCTGACCCCACTGTTCCCAGTAGGTTCACATTTTCTCTCCTAAAAAAATGGAGTTAGATAGCCTCAATATGCACTACATTATTTGCAAGCTTTTACAAAATGGTGTCAGTGGTATTTAATTCTGTCTTTTTTTTTTTTTTACACAAACCACACAGTGCTACATCTCATCACTGCTGGAGAGCTCATAACTGTCTGGTACAAAGGTTCAAAATTTCAGAAACCAAATCTCGAAATACATTGCAACAGTTACTAATACTACTTCCTGGCCCTTACCCTATCCTTTACAATTTCAAAGCACTGTATAAATCAATTATCCTTAAGTCTCTTCTTTAGAATAGAGAAATTTTCTTTCAAGCCCTGGTATAATAGATGGCTCTTATTCTCTACCTAACTCACATGAGTAGTCCTTATGTACATTGAACTGCTGTACTGAGCTCACATATGTAATCATATCTTTTAGTTCTACTAGTTGTCCCATGCAGCTATGACAACTTGTTCTTGATTCATTCCTAAAGGAATTCTCCTTTAGCTAAAGGAACAGGGGCTTGGTCATGCTACAGTGGCTGAAAGTCCAAGGTTCAATTCTAGTAGATGAAGAAGGGGGCTTATAGATACTACATATGACCACAGTTTGTTTATATTACTCATGTGAATAACCCTTTGTAGGTAGGAACCAACAGGGAAATTGATTTTGAAGCTACAGTGACTGCCAAAAGACAGAGAGAAAGAGATGAATGAGAGAGAGAGCATAGAAAATGTAATCACTCACACCAGCCCAGCAAAGACCCAGCTGTAGGAGGTGAACTGGGGGAAGGATGGAATCCCTAACATCCAGAGGCACAGGAGGTAGAACAGAATGTGTGAAAACAGCAAGGCAGTGGCCCAGTGGAAAATTACAGAACATTTTGCCTTAAATTGCAGGAATTTTCTTCTGCTTCTGCTGGAAATAAAACCAGAAAAGTGTGACACTGTCCATGTTTCTTTGGAAACATACAATTTTGTTCCATACAATATCATTATGCTTACGCTAGGCGGCTGAACAAACCTTTCATTTTAAAATTAAACTCCTAAGGTGTTGTAAGATATACTACTTTTGCCAAAGCTGGATTTCACTCAGAAAGAATTACTCCTATCTCTTTCTACCTATTCCTGCTTAGTACAGCTGGTGGGAAAAAAATGATTTTATTTACCACAAAAAAATTCCAAAAACAAAACAAAATTAAAAAAAAAATTGCTGAATTTCCAAGGTTTTTGTTGGGAAAAAAAATTCCCTCTGAAAATCAAGTTTTAACAAATGAAAACTACAATGTTTTCAGTTTTGAGGTGCTTTTTTTAAATGCAAACCCAGAAATTTATATGAAAAATTGCATAGCATCAAAAAGCCATTTACAGAGAAAAAAAGTTTTGGTGGAAAATGCTTGACTAGCTCTTCTGCTTAGTTCAAACCGTGAAGAGACAAGCACCAAGCCATCACAGATATCATTGTAAAGGGAGAATGAGCCATATAGTTGGCTACATATCCACCAAGATACCTCTTCTCCCATTCTTCACCTATATTTTCATTTTTGCCTATATTTCTCTCTCATGCCACTCCCCTTTTTCATATGTCATATTCATGTTGATATTTCTCTTCCACTTCTTTTCTTCTCCTTTCCTCAATTCTATCTCCCTGTTTTTTTAGCTTGGAATATCAATTTAAAACCAGTGAGCCAAAGCAGCCGATGGCTATTAATATAACTCAGACAATGAAAAAAAAGAGGCTGGAATTATAAATGGGGAATAATAAACAGGGAACCATAAAATATCATAAAAATCATGGAACCCATAATTAATTTTAGCCTCTTCCATTTTCTGTTGTTCTTGAAAGTCAGCTTAATACAGTTTAATTTCCAGTGCTGAAATGCAGAGGGGAAAGTCAATCAGGAAGGCAAATAAAGATGTAACCATTAATGTTAACAGTCCAGAACTATTAACTTTCACCACCTCAGAATTGAAAGCAATCCCAAGTGCCCAAGCTATCCTGCCTCCCACCAAATTTAGTTGGAGCTATATCCTTCAGTGTCCTTTTGTACTCTTTAGACAGCACTACCTCTAGCAACGAGCACCACTGAGAACTGGGACGTGAGACAAGGATACAGAAAACAAACATTCCATAGAAAAGAATTCAGCACAACATGTAAACCACTGGTTAAATATTTCCAGGGCGAGAGCAGCAACTCTATGGACACCAAAACTCAAAGAAGAGCAACATACCAGCAAACAGCCAATGATTAATTGCAATAAACAGCAGCAAAGGGATGGTGATTTAAAAAAAATAAAGACGGCATCACACTGCAGAGCTTTGGAAATTTGTGAGATAAACAGCAATCCATCCATACAGCAATAGCTCCACAAAGATGCCAGCTGCTCTTAGACAGACTTAAAAAACAACAGCTCTCACAAATGGTACTAACAACTAATAAAAATCCCCCCCGGCATAAAATGCCCAGCTAAATAAACTACACAGCTGAAGAAAAAACAACACAGAACCACAGCACATTGATAACTGCATCTCTCCCCAGTATCCTGCATACACACGCACAATGGATTTGATTGTGACTTTAGGCACAGCCCTGAATAAAGGGTGACACGTAGCTTGTGCCATCCCAGGCGTAGCCTCTGAAACCCTGTGCCTCATAGACGGCCCCCTTAGTCAAAATTCCCTCCCAGCTTCCACTTCGCTTCTGAAGTACAGGCCAGCAGTGAATTATTAGCCTTCCTCAATATGCTGGTTTAGCTACTCTATGTAGCAGGTTGGGGCTTGGAGCTATGGCTCCACCCATTATCTGCTCAGGCCACAGGCAACCCATGTGTTCTAAGGCAGGAGTAAGTGGACATCTAGACCTACTTACTCCTGTGCTCCTGGAGCCAAGGTCTAGTAGACTGCTTAGGGAATCTGAAGGGTTGGGGGGCTCTTATGCCAAGCATTATAAGTAGTTCATGTCAAAATCCAGCTCTTAGGGGGCAAATTTTGAAAAGAATAATTAATAGTTTGCTCTTCTAGACCCTAATCCGGCAAACATTGATTCCCCCTGGGTAACCAACATCATTTTGGTCTTGCTTGGGTACAGTTACAGCCAGCTGATATTCCTCCAGGAGCCAAACTCTTGTAGGCCTGGTGACACTTTCATAAAGGTGGTGGGTACATCAGTGGAGAATGAGATCTGCAATTCAGTATCATCATTGGTATATTGTTGATAGTGAATCCCGTGATGTCTCACTGTATCTTTAAATGGTTTCGTATAGATTCTAAAGAGAAGAGAGAACAGTGTTGAGTCCGGTGGGACCCTACAAGGGAGGATCTTTGAGGAGGAGGAGCAGTAACCCATCATGGCTTGGTGGTTTCTACTGAAGAGTAATCATTGGAGACCAGAGTAGGGCTGCTCTGCGTACTCCAGATATGTAATGTAGGTAGGTTAGCAATACCTGTAATCTACATGTCTTGTGAGCCTTTAGGATGGTCAATAGTAAATTGATATAAAATATTTTAGTGTAGGAGTATTAATAATGCCTCTTAATTATTATTAGTCATGAACTATTTATAACATTTATTTTAATGTGTTAAAACCTTGTATAAATAAATACTGCATGCTTGTACAATTGCTGGCAGTTCAAATAATACCAAAAATGTTCTTAATTTTAACCAAGTCTACTGTAAGGATACCAGGGACATTTATATGGATAAGAAGAAGCTGTAGCGCTAGAATAGTAAGGCTATTTTTTAAAGGGGGAAAAAAAGAATTTTGAAAGGAATATGAACTCTCTTCCTTCAGGGCACAAACGAACTCCTAACGAATAGAGGTTAGGAAGAATTTTTTCCCTGTGGTCAGGTTGTTCCAAAACTGGTTACTGCAAGGTTTATTGCACCTTCTTCTGATGCATCTACTATTGGCCACTGGTGCAGGCAGCATACTGGATTAGATGGCCCACTACTCTGATGCACTACATCAGTGCCTATGTTTGCAGGAATATGTCTGAATATAAAGTTACCACTTACAAATGTGTTGGTTAGAAACTGAAGGGATTAACACAGACTTCTGTTTTATATTGGGTACAGCTGAGGATTTAGAAGAACAATGTTACAGATATCCACACTACATTTGTAAAATTAAATTACCCTAAAGAAACATCTATTTATATTCTACTTCAAGCTTGCTCAAAAAAAGATAGTGTACATGATTGGGCAATTACAAAGCCAAGCATGAGCAGTTATATAAATGAGAGAGCTATGACGAGCATAGAACAAAGGACTCAGAGGATAGCAGTTTCCTAAAACGCAGAGAGAAAAAACTACAAAGCAAGGTAAAATTGCTCAGATAATTAATTAGAGTTGATTAAGAAAGCCACAAAAAATGGTAAAGATCACAGAGAAAGATAGGAAACAGTAAAATCACAACAGAGGATGCTTAGGCCCTGATCCTGCAATGTGTTGCATGCACACAGGCTGCTGTATCCACACGGCACTACACAGAAGTAAAAAAATAAAACAAATCAGTGGGGTTCCATATGAGTGCAGCTGTCAGCCGTCATATAACAAATTGTGGGATCAAGTCCTTCGAACTAAAAAGCCCTCTCTGGTGGCTATTCAGTGATCCAAGTTAAATGTGTTTGGTCTCGGTCCAGTGTTCCAAAGCTCCAGATTGGAAATAATTAGCTCCAGATCTGTGCTATTGGTTACATTTTAAAATGTGCTTTTCAAGTTCAGTGGAGCTTCTGTGGAAATGCTATGTATGTCCTGAGAAATGTTTTGCATGTTGCTTTTCACTCACTGATTGGCAAAAACTATTTCTTTTTTGTGGTGCATCTTTGATTTGCAAGCTGCTTTGCATAGTTTTCATCACCTGGTTTTGTTATATGGTGTTCAGGTTCCCTGACTGCCTAAGCCTACTCCACATGCTGTGAAGGATCAGCAAAAAGCCATTTAAAGGTGGAAAGGAGAGTATTATTTCTCTTTGGGAGTCATAAATGTGCAGGAGTAACCTTAACATGTATAAAATACTGGCCTTGGGGATTGATCCAGTCCCACTGAAATCAGTGGGAGTCTTTCCATTGATTTCAAAGGACACTGGCTCAAGCCCTTAATTCCAACCCCATTCAGTCCAATTTATGTCTGCCTGAGTTAGGACTGAGATAAAAAGTAAGGACTCCAGCATTCAATTCACTGGCCAAACCCAAAAATGGGGGGGAGGGGAATTGGATCAACCCAAAACTAAAAATGGTTGAATTCTTCAGTGAACTGAAAAAGCAGGAAAAACATCATTTTTGTTCCACCCAAAATGAAATGTGTTTGAGAGTTTAATATTTTTAAACAAAATTAAAGTAATCGTTGAAACAAAGCGGTTTTGAATGAAAAATATCAAAACATTTTAAAAAGTCAAAATGAAACATTTTGAGGTTCATTTGTTTTTCAAAAAATATTTTGACCAAAACAAGTTGTGGCAAAATATTTTCGTCAGCCAAAATTTTAATTTTTCAGAGAAAAAAAGTTTTTGCAAAAAAAATATTGCCTAGATCTAGACATATCATCCAGATAAGAGGCTTTCCCATCTTGCAATGGAGGTTGATTCTGGAGCCCTTATTCAGGCCAAACTCTCATTTACTTTTATGGGAATTTTGTTTTACATGGACTTCGAGGTTGTCTTAAATGTGGAAAACACTCCCTTTTGGGGCGGGATGTCTATTCAAAGTATGACAAGTAGAATGTGTTCATAATTTACCTCTTTGCCTCCTTAACACAGAGTTGTATCTTCTAACTCTGCCCATATGGTCATTGTAAAGAAATGTGATTTCATTAGCCAACGCGCACGGCTCCAGTGATCTAATCCAGGTTGTGATTTTATGGACCCACTAGATAAAACATGATAATTTTGATTCACTCTGCCAGCTTCGAGCTGATGCTATTCTTAAATAAAATTCAACACTGCAAACCAGAAGCAAGGCACGACAGATTTGCCAGCTGTTAGCATTATGTTTACAGCATGAGTTTGGGGCCAAAAGCATTACACAGAATAATTTATACACAACTGGAAAATAAAATGCATTTGACAAAAAAATGTTTTCCTGCCAAGACACCATCCCTTGTTTCACTAACATGTCTCTCACTACATCACTGTCTGTAGAGCTTTGTATGTCTCTTTGATGTTTCCTTCTTGAGGATGGCCCACAGATAGGATAAGGAACTTGCTACTGATGTTCTTCCTTTATTTTAAGTGCTAATATCCTGTGTTTTGGAATGGAAGGACCAGAGTGTTAAGCTTGCATCCACATGGACTAGGTGTAATTTATACAGTAATTGTGTCATGTGCAGTATTCCCATTATTATTTTATGATCATTCCCATAATGTGCTAGGTGCTATGCAGACATTCAAGAAGGGATGATCCCCGCCACAAGATGCTCACAATTTAGGGACAGAGCCAGTAGAGAGAGATTAGGGGTGGAAACATCAAATAGGGAGTATCTATAAAAGTCAGCTAGATTCACTGTCAGCAGCATGGCAGAAATGAGTCTTGAAGGAGGGGATAATGTGGAGAGGCTTTGCAAGCGAGCTAGGAGGGGAAACAGAAGAAACCCAAAGGTGAGTATGTAAGATGGTGACAAATGGGTAGATGAGGGTGGGAACATAGGTGGAATAAGAGAGGATTTACATGAAGCTCCATCATTTCATCGCAACTGCTTTGTCATTTCACCAGGGTGTCTCCATCTTCCGCTACGCTCCTCCCAAGCCTGCCTACTAACTGTTCCTTTATGTCCTTCACCTACTCTTGCCTCTGTACCCCTTTTCACACCATCTGTTGTGTTTGGAACTTCATCTTATGTATCATGCACCTTTCGTCTTCTAAACTAATTATTCACTTACCTTAAGCTCCTCTTTTCATGATCTTTCTCACTCACAGCAGCTGCACCTATCACTACCTAGCTGTTACCCAGAGACTTGCTTTGGTCTGAGTTAATTTCTAAGTTCCTTATGGCCAGGACTTTGGCCAAAAGCCACTCTTGGTAGGATAAATTGTGTCTGCTTACACCACGTCTGGCCCATATGTGTAAAGTGACATAGACCTTTGCTGCATTGTGAATTGTAAGTAACAACAATCATTGTTTCAATGTGCTGTGCCTGTCGTTACAGAGCAACTCTCCAACCTTTCAAATCAGCGTTTCTCAGTGGTAACAATGTAATAAGCAGGTGATTATTTGTTACTAACATTAGTTTGGATAGAAAGAGTACTCCCTCACAGGATGCTTGCATTTTACAGGACATTCAGCTGATACATTTTCACATCTCTATCAAAAGATGCATACCATACACTCACATGAGCCTATCACAGCATGCATCTTTGTAAAGGTACAGCCGCAGTATAAGTATGTGTATCTCTATTGACACTGCTGAATTTGAGCTTCATTGTTGCTATGACATTCACATATGTGGCCTGATTTACAATGGAAATTGTGGGTGGTGAAAAATGAGGTTGAGATAATTCCCCTGGCAGGCACTGGATCTCCCTCTCTAGAAAACTACAAAAGAAGAAATAGCCCCATCATTCAATCTCTGCCACGCTATTATTCTTGTGACAGGATACCCTGAGCTACACTACTACACATGAGTGCTGCTGTGTGGGAAACAACACCTGGAAAGTTCAGGTACCTATTGAAAGAAAGAAGTCTGCAATATGAGACAAATATAAACTCTTCTGATGGTTGCTCACGCTGGATAACTTTGTTTAGCACACTACCTACTGAATTTGTTTTGTTTTCAGCATTAGCCTTATTTCTTCGTCTAAAGGATTTCCAGATGACTTGAAGTGCATCCTCATTTGTTTGTATGTCTTGTCAGGATCAAACTTAATTACTTCTATGTTCAGTGTTTTAAAAAGTGACCTGCCCTCAAGTCTTGCAGGTAAATGATGTTGGCATGGTTACCTAACCCATTACTCTGTGGATATTGATCCTATTACTCTTGAAAGCCATAAATTCACTTTCCAATAATATCAGTCTAATCAAGTTTCAGAATTATAGTACACGGAGTTTCTAGGTCTAAAAACCCTGTGACAAGATGAGAACTGGGAATCCAATACCAGATTCTTTATAATGGTTGTTGCATGCTATCAATGGAAGAAGTATTAAAAGAAAAGAGACAGACCAGTTTTCACACTTCGTATCAGAATGAAGATGTTACAGAAACATGCAGGGAGCAAGGTCAGATTCTCTCTCTCTCTCTGAAATCACTCAGTTGCTTTTATTTAGAACATAAGAATGGCCATACTGGGCCAGACCAAAGGTCCATCTAGCCCACACCCTGTCCTCTGACAGCACCCAATGTCAGGTGCCCCAGAGGGAACAAACAGAACAGGTAATCATTAAGTGATCCATCACCCTTCGCCTATCCCCAGCCTCCGGCAAACAGAGGCAAGGGACACCATCCCTGCCTATCCTGGCTAATAGCCATTGATGGACCTACTCTCCATTAACTTAACCTAGTTCTTTTTTTGACCCCTGTTATAGTCTTGGCCTTCACAACATCCTCCGGCAAGGAGTTCCACAGGTTGACTGTGCGTTGTGTGAAAAAATACTTCCTTTTGTTCGTTTTAAACCTGTTGCCTATTAATTTCATTTGGTGACCCCTACTTCTTGTGCTATGAGGTGTAAATAACACTTCCTTATTTACTTTCTCCACACCAGTCATAATTTTATAGACCTCTATCATATCCTCCCTTAGTCGTCTCTTTTCCAAGGAGAACAGGAATGCAGGAATTATCATATGGAATCAGACCAGGGTAATTATAGTGCAGTGTCCTATCTTCAACAATACCTAGCCCCAAATATCTCTGAGAAAAGTCCAAGAAACCCCATAATAGACTAATATGCAATTACCTACCCATAGCCATTTCATGGGGCATGGTTCTCAAACTGAAACAGAGCCATATCCTCTGTGGATCAGTGTCAGAGGGGGACATGTAATGTAACACACAATGACCAGTGGGTTACATATTTCCTACTTCCACTAGCCTAACACCAGACAGAGCAGTGTGGAGGCAAGTGGTCCACAAACAGCTCCCCTTGACTCTACCTAGCCACCTACATCCTGACCTGCAATGCTCCTGCTACTCCAGTCTTGGACCTCTTCGGTGGAAACTATGTGTTTTCCTTCTGTTGTTTTTGTTTGTTTGTTTGTTTGTTTGTTTAGGCTAGAGCTAAATCAAACACCTTCCTAGTGCTGAAAGACTAGTGTGCCTTCTGCACCACTGCTGTGTCAGCCCACAGTATGATGCTGCAATGGAACTAACTGTTTGGTATGAGAGTTCCCAGCTGTAAGAGGTTTCCTCATATAATTATTCTTGATTGCTGTTTAGTGGTAGAAACAGCAGATTGGGAATTAGGACTCCTAGCTTCTATTTCCAGCTCTATCACCTAGTTGGTCTGTGACCTTAGGCAAGACCACTTATCCTCTTTCCCCCCATTTCCCCTCATCTGTAATATAGCAATTGCACTTACATAGGCCCCAGTGGTGTTGTGAAACTTAATTTTTGTAAAGCATGTTGAAATCTTTGCATGTAAGGTGCTACATATGTACAAATATTATCATCAATGTGTAAGCCCCCCCCCTCCATACACACACACACACACACTCACCTGTTCACCATCTCTGTAGGAGTTGCTCAAGATTGGGCCTTGTGATTTTTTTACGCAACTTTGGGGAACTGGGCTCTGCGTTGTGTGCCAGTGTGTATTCACCACAGACCAGACCCACTCAGACACACCACCAGGAACAAAGTTTTAGTTTTATTCTGTAACAAAACACACAACAGGATTCCAGTCCTGCAGCTGCTTCACTGCATACCTCCTGCTCCCAGCTTCAGTGCTAAAACTTCCTGCTGGGAGGGCAGCGGTATTTCCTGGCAGGAAACTAGGAAATTCTCCCAACATGTAGCCGTGTTTAGTCCACCATTTGTAGTTCCCACCATTACACCTTAAGTTTATAAATGTATTATATCTTTATTCTCATGCAATCTTACTTGCTTCTACATTGCATGAGTCTCAGAATATGCATTGTAGACTCTTTGGTGTGAGATTAGATAACTCATGTATATTGCTTAAATAAACCATCATCAGGAAGAATCTATAGTGATGTCATCAAATTGCATCATTAAGTGGAGTTATCCCATTCCTAAGGAAACTCCAGGAATTGTACCTCCAGGACAGTGCTTGCCAACATACAGGGGAGTGCATGGGCCAAACCGTCACTTAGGCTACGGATACATTCCACACCACTGGTGGCAGCACATAGAGTATGTGTAGCTACATGCCTAGGTGAAAAGTAGGCTGTGTTCACACTACACTATGTAGCTACACATCTCAGTGAAAGGTGCTGGCAGGGGGAGGCAGCAGGGAAGGCTCCAGCAGCTTCTTGTGTCAGAGAAAGGCTCCAGCAGTGGGGCGTCAGTAGGACACTATGCTGCTAGTGTAGCTGGGGGAGGCATTGCTTGGGCATGTAGAGAACCACGGAGGATACAGACCCGCAGGGTTCAGGCATGCCTTTATTCACCCAAGCAATATCTCACCATCTACACTGCTATTTATATCCACTGGGGAGGCGTGGGGCATGCAATGAATGTACTCAAAACACTGCTGTAAGGAGTGTGCAGTGTAGACGTAGCCTTAGGATGGGAAAGCCTGCTCTCCTCCTTCACCTAACCAGCTCCATGGGCTACTACAGGGGAGACAAAGGCATGCCAGCTGTCTCTCCTTCCCACCTCCTTTGGGGAAACTTCTAATCACATGGTTCACAGAGCAGCCGTCCCTGGAGTGTGGGGTCTGCTACTTATTTTAGCCCTCAGAGGCATAACCAATAGCTCCTCTTTCCTTCCCGCACTCATGCCAAGACAAAGACAATCTGGGTCTCTGACTAATATTCAGATGCAGCTCCCCCCCATTCTAAATGAAAAGCTTGGCTGCTTTTCAGGTATATAAGATTTGCCTGAACAATTTAAATCTGTGATGCTAGAGGACCGAGACATAAGCTGTAAAAAAGTGGGAAATCCTGTACTTCTGATGGCTTTAAATATTGATCTTTTCCACACATCAGAAATTATTGGCTGAAACCAATGTACTGACCAAAAGGCCAGGGCTCTCAGCTTGTATCTGAAATAGCCAGACCACCTGAGGCACTGAAACATTGTGATAAGGCAATAGCTATTGATGTGAAATTAGAATGACCAGAGAGAGGCTCTCGCAAGATACCATGGTAACTAACCTGTAGCCATTTATTATATGGTCAAATAGTTTAATTTATTTTTCCTAGGAAACGTCTGTTTTACAATATATTTCACTTTCCTTATAGAAACCCAGTCACCTAACATGCACTCATTAAAAAAAAAAGTGATATTCTGAGTTAGAATCCTGTGAAGTTTCATGAAGGGGCAACCTTGGAACCTTATCTTATCCAAGGTTTATTAAAGACTCATTTGTGGACATAAGCAGTAAAAGGTGCAATAAAGATCTGTTTGGTCTAATTTCAGGTTTATCATCCTTTGTGTTGCTGATCTTGGGGACGCGAGAGAAGAATTTTGCAGCGCGGCAACTGAGCGATGGTGCAGCTGTGGTGACAAGCTGAGGTCAAGTTTTTTTAATTTTAAATTTTACATGGAACATCAATCATTGTTACAGAGCCCTCTACCACTTTAGTCTATACGGGTCCTTATGCCACCGCATCCTGGTAGTATCTGAGCACTATCCAGTAGTGCTTTAAGTGACACGATGGTATCAAGGTCTTCTTCATTACTGATTTCTTGTCCAAGAGGTAGGACTTGTGTGTGGTGTGCATGGTCTCCAGTAGCTGGGTCATTCTCATCGAGCCAGTCTTGGTGTTTCCACTGTTCAACGCCAACAACCTTGGATGCAGTATTATATGCCACATCTCTGAGCCTCTGGCAGATTGCCTCAATATCTGTGGAATTCTCTGGGACTTCAGCTAACACAGTGTCCAGTGTCTGTTCCAACTTTGCTTGTTTGCTGGGGTCTTTCACGGCACCCACACTGATCTTCTTTAATGGTTTGAGGTGTCTTCTGGCGCACTTTGGTGAGAAGTGTAGTGACATGATGCTTCTCACAAACTGATGGTCTGACCAGCATTCGGTGGCTCTCAAAGAGCAGGTGATGAGCACATCTTTAATGTCTCGAGACCATACGATTAGATAGTCCAGCATGTGCCACTGTTTTGACCTGGGATGCATCCATGTCGTGTTATATTTGTTGGCTGTTGGAAGGCTGGTTTGGGAATAACGAGATTGAACGCAGCACACTCAGAGAGAAGTAGATGGCTGTTGGAGTTTGACCTGCCAATGCCGCAATGGCCTAACACCCTGCTCCATATGTCCGAGTTTGGTCCCACATGAGCATTAGCAGCTCTGAAGACAATGAGATGATCCTGGTGTGGCACTCCTCTGATAACCCTGCTGAGATCTTCATAAAAGTCCTCCTTGACCTCATCTGTATAAGTCATTGTTGGCACATAGGCACTGATAATGATGGAGGGCTGGTCTCTGGGCAAGTTGATATGGAGCACAATAAGTCGGTCATTGACTCCCTTCGGGAGCGAGTCAAGCTTATGCACAATGTCAGATGGTATGGCACACTCTTCCCCCAACTGTCTTGGCTCATCCTTGGCCTTGCCTATCCAGAAGTAGGTGTAACCTGCTCCCACCTCCTCAATATGGGACTCATCAGCAAATCTAGTTTCAGTGAGGGTGGCGATATCTCTGTTATACCTTCTCAATGTTTTGGCACTAAGGGCTGTTCTTCATTCCAGTCTTTGGTCAGTTTCAAGAAGAGTTCTGACATTCCATGACCCAAAGGTGAATTCGTGTTTTATTTCAACTGCTGAGTTGAATGACCAGCCAAGAGAAATAACCTGACAGATACAGAAAGGGCTGGCTATGTTTAGAATTCTTTTTCAGTCCCCTGTCCCCAGATTAGGGAGAGCAGCGTTCTGCCTGAAAAGGCCATCTCTGTCCCCTCAGGAGGATGCGAGCTTCGTACCTGACCTAGTCTGTGAAGAACAACTATTACCCTAAGGCTGCCTGGGTACAAGGTTGTGATTAAGACCTGCCAGCAGCATAAAACAATAGAAATGTAGGACTGGAAGGGATCTCAGTAAGTCATCTAGTCCTGTCCCCTGCACTGACACAGGACTTATTATTATCTAGATCCTCCCTAACAGGTGTTTTCTTAAACACTTCTAATGACAGAGATTCCACAACCTCCCTAGATAATTTGATCCAGTGTTTAATCACCCTTACAGTTACAATTTTTTATCCTAATATCTAACCTAAATCTCCCTTGCTGGAATTTAAGCCCATAGCTTCTTTACCTGTCCTCAGTGGTTAAGAGGAACAATGTATCACCCTCCTCTTTATAACAACCTTCTATGTACTTGAACACAGTTATGTCCCCTCTTAGTCTTCTCTTCTCCAGAGTAAACAAACTCAGTTTTTTCCAGTCTTTTGTCCTGGGTCATGTTTAATAGACCTTTAAATATTTTTGTTGCGGTCCTCTGGCCTTTCTCCAAATCTTTCACTTCAGGAAAGATGTGGACAAATTGGAGAAAAAGGCTTCATCACCTTCCTCTCCATTGACACTAACGTGTCCTTCCACATAGTCAGCCAATGAAAACTTTGCTGTAACCCTAGCAGGGAAGTTTAGGGGTTATCCACACTTACCCAAAGTGTAGCCCCAAGACTAGTGGAGGGGAGCAGTGTCTCACTATTACCATACAGACCCATCAGGTCTGCCCACTGCCCAACCTTGCATCTATAACTGGACCTTTTAGCTCTTAAAGAGGCATAACAAGAGTGGGGTGAACTAACCAATAGGCAGTAGTGCCCTTAAGGGGCATCTACCCTGTCACAATATGCTGCTCTGTTTATGTTAGAGAAGGCAGTGTATATTGCACTTGGAGGGAATGGTGATGAGGTCTGTGATAGTCCTCAGTCCCTATGGGAGTTAATTCCACAGTCTTAGCCTGATCCTCAAGTAGTCTCCTTCTCCTGCACAAACAAGCTTTACCCTTATTGCAGAATTTCTATAGTATTTGCGGAGTGAAGTTGTTGACCAGGATGGGACAGAGTCTCCTATTCACCAGAGACAGTAGAAAGCATTGCTCATGGATGCTGCTAGGTGAGAGCTTAGTGCCAGGAATCCAGGCACACTTTCAAACCATGGATGAATTGATCAATGTGTGCCCCTTCACCCAAAGGAAACCATGCCATGGCTACAACCCTTTCAAAAAATTTTCCTCTACATCCAAGCACATCCTCCATCTTGCTCTGGTTCAGCTTCAACCAGTTGATCTCATCCAAACGTTGGACCATCTTGATGGAGGTGATATGGTTGTATGTGGTGAAAGATAGGTAGAGCTGTGTATCATCTGTGGATTGCTGACACTTGAGTCCACATCATCTTACTACTTCACCTGGTGGCTGCATGTAGATGTTATATAGGACCAAAGAGAGAGTTGATCTTTGTGAGACTCTGTGAGGGGGTCTACTTTTTGGCTAAGTCCTTCCAGGAAGGGCTCGGACCATTTTAGTGCATTTTTAGCCCTCCAACCCAAGTTTAAGTCAGCTTATCTGGGCTGTAGGGTTGCCAGGTGTCCAGTTTTCGACCGGAACACCTGGTTGAAAAGGGACCGTGGTGGCTCTGGTCAGCACCGCTTAAAAGTCCAGTTGGTGGCACAGCGGTCTGCGTGGCTCCCAGGAAGCGGCTGGCATGTCCCTCTGGCTCCTATGTGGAGGGGTCTCTGTGTGCTGCTCCTGCCCGGAGCGCCAGCTCTGCAGCTCCCATTGGCTGTGGTTCCTGGCCAACGGGAGCTGCAGGGGTGGCATCTGCAGGTGGGGGAAGCACACAGAGCCCCCTTGCTGTGCCTCCACCTAAAAACTGGAGGGACATGCCGGCCACTTCCCGGGAGCCACCTGAGGTCAGCACTGCCCGGAGTCTGCACCCAAACCTCCTCCCTTGCCCCAACCCCTTGCCCCAGAATCCCCTCCCTCACCCAAACTCCTTCCCAGAGCCCGCACCCCCTTCCACACCCCAACCCCCTGCCGCAGCCTGGTGAAAGTGACTGAGGATGGGGGAGAGCGAGCTACAGAGGGAGGGGGGAATGGAATGAGAGGGGTGGGGGCCTCAGAGAAGGGGTGGGGCAAAGGGCAGGGCAAGGATGTTTGGTTTTCTGCAATTAGAAGGTTGCCAACCCTACTGGGTTGTGAGACTCAGTGTCTCACGTCTTTCATGGCAGTGTAAACATACCGTTAGAGGCTACAGTTGAGCTCAGGGCTGTATTCTGGTAGCCGCTGTACATACACATAGTGGGAGAGAGATTTTTTTAGAGTTGCAATCTACTCCCAGCCTGCTACTGGGGCAGCATAACAAAGTACTTCCTCTTTATCAGACACTTTAGCCCTTAACTATGGAGATATAATAGCTTCTCCACAGTTAACAGCTGGTGAAATGTTAGCATCCCTGGTTTACAGATGGGGAAAGGGAGGCACACAGACTTTAAATAATTTACTTAAAGCAAAATAAATCAAATTAGAGCCAGCATTGGACCCCCATCATTCTGGTGCCTGTTCCTATCCCTAGGAAACAGCGCTCAATGAGTTCCAATTCCCCAGTTATATATATACATATATATGTTTTACACTCTCTAGCATTTGTTCACAACGTGATGTTCAATATTCCAGTCAATGAGTCCTTTATTCTGTTGTTTCATTTGCTTTGCTACTATGGACAGAGTTCCTTCAACATGTTCCAGCTGCTTAGTTTCCTGGAAACTGCATTTTTTCTCCTTGGCTATAAAGTTTGTTTTATTTCCCATGAATGGGGCCATGCACAGTTCAGTATTTTTATGTATTTTTTATAGAATGTTTTGTGCTCTGAACCAGCTAATTAATTATATTTTTGTCCCTTTACAGCAAGTGAAGGAGGGGGGTAAGACAGAAAAGGTTAATGGTATGGAAAGACTTACCTTAAGATGCTCTTATAAAATTTTGATATTTTTACCAAAGTCTTAAATATTTCAAGGGACTGTGCTGTAACCAAGAGCAAGCCATAGATGGGGAAAGTGTGGTCAGCTCAATCTAGCTTTTCAAAATATTTCGATTCTGGATTCAAATTCTGACTCTCCAAAGCTCTTTGATGTGTGGTTCAAGTTTGGCTACATTTGGGTAAACCTGGGTATATTTCTAGCATTGAAGAATAGCCAATAACCAAGAGCCCACTTGAATCTCCTTAAAAATACTTAACTTTGATTTAAATTTAAAAAAAAAATCAACACAGCACTCTCTAGTGCTTACATGGTCTCCTACTGTAGTATCTGAGCACTTCAGAATCTTTAATTAATTTATGCTATTATCCCCATTTTACAAATGAGGAACAGAGGCACAGAGAGACTAAGGGTTAGATTAACAAAAGGACTTAGGTACCTAACTGCTGCCTAATCAGTAGGACTGGCTTCAGGGTTTTTGCCGCCCCACGCGGTGGGGGGGGGGGGAGTCCCCACTCCGGTGGCAGCTCCACCATGCCGCTTTCTTCTTCGGCGGGAATTCGGCGGCAGGTGCTTCCCTCTGAGAGGGACCTGCTGCCGTATTGCTGCCAAACAGCCCGACATGCCGCCCCTTCCCCTTGGCCGCCCCATGCACCTGCTTTCTGGGCTGGTGCCTGGAGCCAGCCCTGCTAATCAGGCTCCACTGGGATTCACAAACCCCTGCTCAGTTTTCCCTGAATCCCATAGATGCCTAAACTCACTCAATTTTTGCAGTTAAATTTCCCTAGGCACTTAAGTCTCTGCCTCTGAGCATACACACTGAAGCCTTATGCCAGGCACCCAGATGCCTAAGCCCAAGAGCGAAGCACTATCTGGGGGAAGATAGGATTCCTCCACCTAACCTGCCTGTGAGGCTCAATCCAGTAAGTGTGCTCAGACCTCACCTACCAGATAGGACCTCTATAGGGAAGCTTACACAAAATGGGGTAGGGGAATTCCCTCATAACTTTTAGTCCAGTGGTGAGGGTGCTCAAGTAGGAGTCCCCAGTTCAAGTCCATTCTTCTATCTGAGGAGCAGCAGGGAGAGGAGTGGATCCTGGGTCATCCATGTCCTAGCTGTATGCTGTAACCACCAGACTGCAGTATCAGAGTCAGCCTCAGTCTTCCTTTCTCTCTGGCCCAGTGATTTTCTAAAGTTATTTAACCCACAGTGGAACAGCTTAAACAGGAGAGATTCAGAAAGCCCTATATCCAAATATACCATAGCCCCATGGCTAAAGCCTCACCTGAGAAGTGGCAAAGTCCAGTTTAAATCCCTTCTTCCCCTCAGGTGAAAGAGGGGGATGTGAACTGGTAGTTTCCCTCCTTCCAGCTAAGTATCCTAACCCCTGGGCTAAAAGTTATGAGGGGAGTCCTCTCCTCCTTCCCACCCTCCCCTGGCTTCTTGCTAAAATGGCACAGGAGCCTAACATTATGAGAGGGTTTGCAGCTAAGAATCCCAAGCAGAGGGAGGTGCCTCCCTACCCCCAGGCATCTATCTCCAAGACAGGGGTGAGGCTTAGCACACACCCCTCAGATTGGTCTTTCCCATTGGTTAGTTCAGGGTGGGAGCCATCTTGCATGCTGGCTTTTGTGAATCTCATTCTAAGGCATGTCTCTCTCCTTGTGCATGGAGCTTAGCACCAAACTCAGGCTTTAGCACTTAAAAGTGATGCCAGCATCACCACACCCCCATTTCTTTGTGAATCTAGCCCTAAGTGGTTTGCCCTGGATTACACAGTGACAGAGCAGGAAACTCAGTGTGATACTCCCAGGCCAGCACCCTAATCACAAGGCCATCCTTCCTCTCAGCCCTTGCTAAAAGTCAGCACCCTACTGCTAAATCACTCTGAGCACAGCACTTCTCCAGACAAAGACTGAAATTAGATCGCAGGGGGCAAAGAACCAGTTCTCACAAGCTTTACACTGTCTCTTGGAACTTCTAGACAACAGAAGCACAGTAGATATCTGGGCCTGCTGGTCTAAATTATACTGGTGTACCTCATGCCTAATTCCATTCAGTTCAATCAAATTGTTCTTGATTTCCACTGGAAATTAAATTGATATCAAAATCTAACGTGTGGTATACAAATTAACACATCCATAACAGATGTAGGTAATTAACTCCTGAGTTACTGGATAAACATGTGCTCAGTACATACAGAATGCTACCCTATCATTCTTTTTGTGAATCAGCCCCCATTAACTCCTTGTCCATTTTACTTTTACTTCTCTATATTCCTTTCTAATTTGTCTACTACTTCCTAGGTAAATTAGAACATGATACTCTACCTGTGGTCTTACTGGGACAGTCTATAAAGAGACTTGCAGTGCCAAATCCTCACATTGATATAAATCATAGCACCTTATGCACTTAGGGCCAATTTGCAGAAGTTTAGGAGTGTATAGAGGTTTTTATAGTGTTTGCCATAATAAATATGGTTGGTTGAGGAGTAACGGTGAAATGAAATTCATGCCCGATGGTTTCAGGCAAATACATTTTTATCTCATGCGCTACATTAGAGAAATTGTTCAAGAGTAGTTCATATTTATGTACAGATGGGCCTCGGGAGTAAGTCACCCAAAAGAAAGCTGCCTGCAGGCAGGCTTATATGAGCGTTCATTTTTTTAAAACGTGTTTTCCTATCATTCAGGGAGTTTAATCTGCTAGTTTGAGCCCATTTTCCTCCTTTTCCAAACTCTCCAGCTCCTTTTAGAAATCTCTGCACACAACTATTACATTAAGATCCTTTATTTCAGTGCTTGATTTGAAAAAAAGTTTACCGAGAGGTAATCCTGATTTGAAGTGAATTCTGCTTTCGATCAGTCTTTCATTCAAACAAAATGAAAAACGTGCATGAGGATAAGGTATCAGTTCTGTTAAACAGCTATTTTATGTCTCTGAATTTTAATTCGACAGTGCAAATAAATCCTTTTAAAAAGCTTAAAAATAATATTTTCACCAGCTTACAGCAGCTCATATTTTGTTCCAAATTGGGTTTCTTTTTCCTCTGAGATTTAAAATAAAAATAAAAACACACCACACTCTATCCACTCCTAAACAGAGCCAGCATGTCACATGTGTGACTTAAGCAGAGCAACTTCATGTGTTGACTGACATGTACTATACATAATTTCCAGCAGAATGAAAGGAGCAGACAAAACATGTTTCATTCGATGGAGAAAACATTCGGGCATTTTTCTGCTGTAGAAGACCCATGAAATGTTTAAAAACTTGCATTATATATAAGAGCAATCTTCTGCCTCATCAGCTGAATCAAGATGTACCTTCTATTTTTATATGCTCCACAGACTCCTGGAGTAGCAGCTACTAAGGCTATGTCTACACTACCGCCGGATCAATGCATCGGCGATCAATGCACTGGGGCTCGATTTAGAGGGGCTAGTAAAGACCCTCTAAATCTACATCAGAGCGCTCTCTGGTCGACCCCGGTATGCCACCCAGAACGAGAAGAGTAAGGTAAGTCGATGGGAGAGTGTCTCCCATCAACCCAGCATGGTGCAGACACTGCAGTAAGTCAACCTAAGCTACGTTCACATAGCTGGAGTTGCGTAACTTAGGATGACTTACCACGGTAGTGTAGACATAGCCTTAGAAATGTGAGCTGGCCAAAAGACAGAGCATGAGGACATGGCTGTCCATTGTAGAGCTAAGTTTTCAGAGACTGTTAGAACTGCTATGACAAAAATGTCCTTTCCTTGGCTGCAGTTCCATCAGGAAGGACTCTTTCTCATGATCATTTTTTCAAAGTGATCATTGTATCCACTAGGAAAAATTTTAAAAGAGATAGTGTTTGACTTACTGTCAGAACAACAACAAACTGAAGGTTCTGTGTATAGTTTGGTGAGTGTGTGCATACATCCTATTGAAGTGTAAATCAAGAGCTAAGTCCTTTCCAACCAGTAGGAAAAACAAAACATGTGGAAGTCACCTGCGATGAAATTAAGAAATGGAAACTTTAGGTTGATTATTAGGAAAACTTTTCTCAGAGCAATAAAATTATAGGATGAAGTAATCTCTCTAGAGAAGAGGTGGAAGCCTCATCATTCAGGATACTTACCAGACTGGACAATGAACATGTAGGTAGTTCTGGTTGGAAAATGGAATTTCTGTCTCATGGGAAATTACAACATTTCAAAATTTGTTTTTGTCCCAAATTGGAACAAAAAGTGTTAGAATGGAAATTGTGGAATATTGGTATATTTAAACATTGCAACAACTTTATCAAAATAAATCTTTTCAATAATTCAAAACTATAATATAAAATATAATGAATACAATATGTAAACGTTGAAACAAAAGAAGGCAGTAGGAATGAAACAAAACATTCCATTTCAATTTTGAATCATTGAAATCAACCTGCTCCCATGAAACATTTCTATTTCAACAACAAGAAAATTTCTGATGCAAAAATGTTCTTTCCAAAAAAATTTTAACCAGCTCTTCTTGTAGGAAACTTTGGTAGTGAAGTTCCATGGCCTAGTAGGGTTTTTTTAAAACTCTGGCTTTCATGATAGCATGACAGATAACTATGTAAACTTGGCAGTTAGAGGTTATCCTGCTAAACCGCCAGGCCATCCATCCCCTCACTTTCAGTCCAGTTAATGATCAATAACTCATTATCTGCACCAATTTAACTGCAGAGCACCAAGTAATTGATATAACCAGTAAGGAAGCATATATGCCTGATCAATAATAGTTGCGGGGCATCCAAGCACAAAATGCAAAGATAGAAGAAAACTTATATGTAATCAATTTATTTTATATCTGCACCCCAGTACCATGCAACCCCCAGATTGTATGAGAAAGACCTGCGGATCAGGATGCCCTTGAGTGAATTGTAATGGTTCAGCCACTTTATTGCAACATTTGAAAGTTATATAGCTCTGAAACTAGTTGCAAGTTATTATTACTGTGGAACCTAATTATTTGTTGTATCAGCTCAACACCAGCTATTTTTCCAGTTCTTTGTACATTTTATCACACACTTTCACTGATCAGAAGTGCTTAGCTTCTTCCTTGAATTTCTTAACGGTGGCAGCGACCTTGGGGTAGCCTTGACTTGCTGAAATAATCTAAAGTCTGATTCATTTTTCCTGATTACACTACATGCTTTTTCCATATCATCATTTCCATGGGGAAGCACTAGCATAAATGTATCCACTTCTTCAATTCAAAAGAATCTTGCTGTATTTGTAAAAGGTCATTCAAGACATATCATTTATGAGGCATGTATTTCTCATCTCCACCAGTTATCAGGCCAAATGCACCCCTAATGTAAGCAGGTGCAGCTCCACTGATTTCATTACAACTCCATTGACTCTCTACATTTCCTTCCAAATAAGGACACCCAACAAGAATCATAGAATCATAGAATATCAGGGTTGGAAGGGACCTCAGGAGGTCATCTAGTCCAACCCCCTGCTCAAAGCAGGACCAACCCCAACTAAATCATCCCAGCCAGGGCTTTGTCAAGCCTGACCTTAAAAACCTCTCAGGAAGGAGATTCCACCACCTCCCTATGTAACCCATTCCAGTGCTTCACCACCCTCCTAGTGAAAAAGTTTTTTCTAATATCCAACCTAAACCTCCCCCACTGCAACTTGAGACCATTACTCCTTGTTCTATCATTTGGTACCACTGAGATCCATCTGCTTTGGAACCCCCTTTCAGGTAATTGAAAGCAGCTATCAAATCCCCCCTCATTCTTCTCTTCTGCAGACTAAACAATTCCTCAGCCTCTCCTCATTAGTTCCCTCAGCCTCTCCTCATAAGTCATGTGCTCCAGCCCCCTAATCATTTTTGTTGCTCTCTGCTGGACTCTTTCCAATTTTTTCACATCCTTCTTGTAGTGTGGGGCCCAAAACTGGACACAGTACTCCAGATGAGCCCTCACCAATGTCGAATAGAGGGGAATGATCATGCTGGCATCTTCTCGCAATGCCCCTACTTATACAGCCCAAAATGCTGTTAGCCTTCTTGGTGACATTTTCCTCTTAGGAACTGGAACAGCAACCAGCACCAATTGAAAACAAGGGCAGTCAAAGCGTCTGGATTTTTTTTTCCTCAAACAACACACGTTTTTCCTCCATCTAAAAATATGACTTGTTCAGATAGTTGTTCACCAGTACCATATTACTTCATCATATTGGACTCCTCCTCTTCCCTGGGGGAATCATTCATAAGAACATAGGAATGACCATACTGGGTCAGACCAAAGGTCCATCTAGCCCTAAATCCTGTCTTCTGACAGTGGCCAGTGCCAGGTGCCCTAAAGGGAATGAACAGAACAGGTAATCATCAAGCAACAAAGAGTCCTGTGGCACCTTATAGACTAATAGACGTATTGGAGCATAAGCTTTCGTGGGTGAATACCCACTTTGTCAGACTCATGTGGTGGAAATTTCCAGAGGCAGGTATAACGAGGTTAGTTCAATCAGGAAGGATGAGCAGTTTCTCCTCCCTTGGTGTTCACACCTCAACTGCTAGAAGAGGGCCTCATCCTCCATGTTTGAACTAACCTCGTTATCTCTAGACTGATTCTTGCCTGCATATACCTGCCTCTGGAAATTTCCACCACATGTGTCTGACGAAGTGCGTACTCGCCCACGAAAGCTTATGCTCCAATACATTTGTTAGTCTATAAGGTGCCACAGGACTCTTTGTTGCTTTTTACCGATCCAGACTAACATGGCTACCCCTCTGATACAGGTAATCATCAAGTGATCCATCCCCTATCACCCATTCCCACCTTCTGGCAAACAGAGGCTAGGGTCACCATCCCGGCCCATCCTCGCTAATAGCTAGTACCTCTTCACAGAGAGCAGAAATGTGCATCATAAGTATCTTTTAGGAGAATTGTGGCCCTTTTCTGATAAAATGGAGTTATCAAGAACACATTTCCTCCTTTCAGAAGGAAAGCGTCTGCTTTTAAAACTGAGAGTTGGCCGGTACCTTGATATTCTCAGACACTGTTCTAGGCGGTGCTATAAATTTGAGAACTAAATGAGCCATTTTATAATGACTATTAAAAGGTTCCCTTAAAATACAGACTGCAGTTATGTGGGACTGTCTCCATCCAACTGATACTTAAACAATAATATTTTGATTTCCCATAGCACATACAATTCTAGGATTTGCAAGGTGATTTACAAATGTTGGTTAACTAAGTTTTACAACATCCCTGTGAGATAAGTAAGTATTACTATAGAACCCACTGTCCATTTACTGATTCACATAATGCAAGAACCAGGGGTCACTCAATGAAATTGATAGGCAGCAGGTTTTAATTTAACATAAGGAAATACTTCACATAACACACAGGCAGCTTGTGAAAATCATTTCCAGGGGATGTTGCAAAGGCCAAAAGTATAACTCGATTCAAAAAAAGAATTAGATAAGTTCATGGTGGAGAGGTCATCAAGGGCTATTAACCAAGATAGTCAGGGAAGCAACCCCATGCTTTGGGTGTCCCTAAACCTCCAACTGTCAGAAGCTGGGACTGGACGACAGGGACTAGATCATTCAATAATTGCCTTGTTCTGTTCATTCCCTCAAGGCATCCGGCACTGTTGGAAGATAGGACCTGGACTAGAAGGATCACTGGTCTGCCCTAGTATGGCCATTCTTATGTTATGTAATTTTTACTGGATAGAGCAATCATGCTTTATTCAGTAAAAACAAAATAAATACATGACAGTGGAGAAACCATGTAATTCTGGTGCAGAAATATCTGAAAGTAGAGTACTCATGACTATACACAAAGTTTAAAAAACACAGGGCCTCCGCTATACTTTCCTTTCTCCTGCCAGCCCTAGTGCCAATCAGCAGGTGAGTTACAAGGCAGAAGGTAATCCTGCCATGAGTGGAGGGGACTGGACTAGATGACCTCTTGGGGTCCCTTCCAGTCCTACGATTCTATGACTAGGCAAGCTGAATTCAGGACGTAAACAGGTGTTAGGTGCAGGAAGTAGCAGTAGACATGAGGGTATCTTGGCTGAGTTTTCCTTTCCTTTAATGCCTCCCATAATCTTTCCTGCTTCGTGGTATCCACAGTTCGCTCAGTCTCTTAACACAAAAGGGTCAGTATAATCCAAGAAGAGAAGAAAATTCTTCTTGACAAAGTTGTGATCTAACATTAAAATTAACCTGTGCTTTACATAATTATAATAAAGAACTTTTGGTAAATAATCAACTATGGGCCTACATTTTCAAAATTGGCTAGTGATTTTGGGTGGCTCAATTTACGGTGCTCAACCTAAGACTGCTTAGGTTTTCAGAGGGCAAATGTTTTATAGTTTCCTAATACACCTTCCTATCAACTTCTAAATGGTGCGATGGAAAGCATTTATATGCTCACATCAGAAATAGCTCTAACAGGATAGATTGCAGGATTCACTCCAAAGCACAGAGCTATCTCAACACTTCTATCAGCACAGACACTGTAAAGACTGTCATTCTAAAGACTAGTCAATGGGAATATAACAAATCCCAGATACCTAAAAGGAACGCTATCTCCATCACTCGCAAACTGTCTCAACTGCCCCTTCCACTCTGTTTCTTTAGTCCCAGATTAAGGCACCTCCTTCCCTTTGGACAGTGGTCAATTCGTACAAGCCATGCTGGCTCATAGGAATCAAGCATTTAAGCTAAGCCAAACCCTCATCCACAAGATGAGCGTCTGCTTGGGCTTGCTGTCCCTGCAGCAGCAGAACATATCATCTCCTGCAACACATGCAGTATGGTTTTGAATGGCATCCCCATTCTTCAGTTGGAAGAGAGCTAGCAATGGGAAGTAGGGTAAAATATCCCCCCCATCTTTTTAGCTAACAAAGGCTCCAGGCTGCCAAAAGTAACCATCAGCCAGTGTCCTCCCTGTGACAGAGCCATATCCTCCTCCCCCGGTGGCATGACAGCAGTCCTTTCTAGCTGGATAGCGTCCGTTGTCATGGGATAAGAGGGAAGATCCTTTCATGGATTGAGAACTGGTTAAAAGACAGGGAACAAAGGGTAGGAATAAATGGTAAATTTTCAGAATGGAGAGGGGTAACTAGTGGTTTTCCCCAAGGGTCAGTCCTAGGACAATCCTATTCAACTTATTCATAAATGATCTGGAGAAAGGGGTAAACAGTGAGGTGGCAAGTTTGCAGATGATACTAAACTGCTCAAGATAGTTAAGACCAAAGCAGACTGTGGAGAACTTCAAAAAGATCTCACAAAACTAAGTGACTGGGGAACAAAATGGCAAATGAAATTTAACGTGGATAAATGTAAAGTAATACACATTGGAAAAAATAACCCCAACTATATATTCAATATGATGGGGGCTAATTTAGCTACAACTAATCAGGAAAGATCTTGGAGTCATCGTGGATAGTTCTCTGAAGATGTCCACACAGTGTGCAACGGCAGTCAAAAGAGCAAACAGGATGTTAGGAATCATTAAAAAAGGGATAGAAATAAGATGGAGAATATCTTATTGCCCCTATATAAATCCATGGTACACCCACATCTTGAATACTGCATACAGATGTGGTCTCCTCATCTCAAAAGAGATATACTGGCACTAGAAAAAGTTCAGAAAAGGGCAACTAAAATGATTAGGGGGTTAGAACGGGTCCCATATGAGGAGAGATTAAAGAGGCTAGGACTTTTCATCTTGGAAAAGAGGAGGGTAAGGGGGGATATGATAGAGGTATATAAAATCATGAGTGGTGTGGAGAAGGTGAATAAGGAAAAGTTATTTACTTGTTCTCATAACATAAGAATATATATTTTACCAAATGAAATTAATGGGCAGCAGGTTTAAAACAAATAAAAGGAAGTTCTTCTTCACACAGTGCCCAGTCAATCTGTGGAACCCCTTGCCTGAGGAGGTTGTGAAGGCTAGGACTATAACAGGGTTTAAAAGAGAACTAGATAAATTCATGGAGGTTAAGTCCATTAATGGCTATTAGCCAGGATGGCTAAGGAATGGTGTCCCTAGCCTCTGTTTGTGGAGGGTGGAGATGGATGGCAAGAGAGAGATCACTTGATCATTACCTGTTAGGTTCACTCCCTCTGGGGCACCTGGCATTGGTCACTGTTGGCAGACAGGATACTGGGGTGGATGGACCTTTGGTCTGACCCAGTACAGCCATTCTTATGTTCTTATATCCTCAGACTTGGACATCTCCATATGAATACTCCTGAGGAATTCCTCGTAGGCACAGATGCTCCTCAGCCTAGCCACCTCCTCCTATAGCTCTCCCATCTGCTTCCTGGGAGATTCCACCAGCAGCCATCTTTCACACTGAATGCTCCCCCTCGGCTTTCTGAGAGTGGGAAATGCGGGCCACAGTCTCTGCAAATCCACCAGGATTTGGGCAGAAATATCCATGGTCAGGTTCTCTGTCTGCATACAGGCACAGGTGGAGGAGAGGAGCAGTGCTGGCAATGGTGATGTGGCCCTTCCTAACCATAGCAATTATATTATGACTCCCTATCACAAGCTCCCCTGGTCGCTAGCTCCCCTGGTCGCTTAGCCTCTTGTTTTTAAGGCCTTCTCTCCAGGCCCTACTTCCTCATTAATCACACAGGGGGAGGGTGATCACAAGGCTGATTGAGGCTGATCAAAGATGATCCAGGGAACAAAGGCTCAAATAGTCCCGAAACTCACAATTTCAGCTGACCCTGTAGTTTTAAAAACTGCAAATGAAAATAAAAAACACAAATAGCCAAACAAACTCACTCACCCCAAAATTAGTACGTGCAAGATGCAGAAATATGCCTTGAGCCCTTTGACCAGACAAAGTTATGATAATGCGGCTTCCTTCCTGCGTGTTTTAGAGGCTTCCCACATTGGAACCCAATAGGCTTTCTGCAAGATCATCCTTCATATCCACAGCCAGAACTTTTAGCTCAAGTTCTTTTGGCCATAAAAGAACACAATCCAAACCCCTTCCCCTAGAGGGACACCTGCAACTTTTATCTTTTGGGATCTTATTCTTTTTTTCTAAGTACTGCAGTTGACGCTCTCCAGCCGCAGTGCACTTCACTAGTTTTGAAAATTGCCTGAGTAGTTCAAAGAGGAGAATTTCAAATAATTTTATTTTACTACCTAAAATGTGCACAGTCGTCATTTCCCCCCACCCTCTGGCTTCTAGTTTAGCAAATTTTGCAGAAATACGAATTCCCTTTTCCACTGGGAAGGTAGTGCAAAGAATGTGTGGCTTGGAAATAATCCAGTTAGTTTTATTTCAGGATAGAAAAAGCCTCTGCCTGAGAGTGCAGCCAACTGCCTGTTACTGGAAAAGACCCTAGATTAAAGTCCTGATGTCCATTAAAAGTAAAACTAAAAATGATTATGTTTTGCTTCTCCAGATTTAGCATCTTTTAATTATTTGTTTGGAGGAAAACTCCCACTGACCTTACTGGGAGCTGAATTAGGCCAATAGTTAGCACTTCTGAAAATCCCACCTTTCAATTCTATCATTCAGTGAAACAAAACCAATCCCCCCGCTGCCCCCCATGATATATAGATTAAGATGGAGATCCTGGATCATGCCTCCAGCAAACGCCTTGCTGAGACCCTTCCAGCACTCCCAACATTAGTACTGACTTTTCCCTATTTTTGCAAATCTGGAAAATGAATAAAATACATTTAGAATAAAAAAATTCATCCTTTGCAACAAAATAATTAGGAACTGGTGACATTTCCAAAAAAGTGTTGCATGAAAATAAATGAGAACACATACAGCACAAAGACTGCATGGAGTTTATAAAGTGAATACAAACTACGGCTGCATACCTATGGAGATGGATCAACTTAGGCACAGAGAAATATCCACCTACAAATAGAACCTGGTCTTCACTCTGCATCCCATACCTGCGCCATTAGAAACATTTCCAGTTTTTTAAAACCTACAATTTCAGTCTTAAGCATCACTTGTGACCACTGTCATTAATAGAAACTTAAGAAACACTTACACAGCTTTTTTGGAACATCTTTGGAGTTAGAATATCACAAGCAATGGCTTTCATTGTAAACTGTCCAATTAACTTTGATAAAATGTGTATCAAAATTTGGCATAATATGTCTTGCTGAACCATCTCCATATTTTTACCCAGGAATCTATAAAATGCTTTATTTTGCCCCTCAGATGACCTGTTTGATTATGGGAAATTTCTTTTTGTTTCTCATTAACCAACAGAGCAGCTTACTTAGCTACCTGATTCTTAGTGGTATGATATTTTGAATGGTCATTTTAGGGTTGTTGTTTTTTGTTAAGCCAAATGGACACACTCAGGATGATGATGATGATGAAGAGCAAAGCTTCTGACAAATGGCAGATAGCTCATGAACTTCCACAAGTGAGTTGCAATGCTGATGAACAATTAGCTACAGCTCTATTTAAATTAAGTGAGGGAGATGGTATCCAGCAAGATGAATTCTAAGCTTCCAGCAAGTCTGAGAAAACTGGCCAAGGAGAGAGTACCAAGAGAAATAGAAAGCTGATCAATAAACATAACTTTAAACATATGCTATATATATGGGTGATGGCACAAGGGCGCGCGGGGGGGGGGGGGGGCAGTTATCAGATCTGAGCATGCTCATCTCTTCCTTGAAACATAAATCAGAACCTTGTGTATATTGCTTGTTAAAAGCAAGCTTGTCCCAGTGAAATCTGTTCTCTCTCTGCACAAACCCATGCCTGCATCTCAAGAATTCTAACAATGTTTGCTGCCATCACATTGTTTGCTTTTTATACCTCTGCTTGCACCTTGTAGCCATCTTCTCTACTTAGGCTATAAGCTCTTTGAGGCAGGGATTATCTACTATAATACTCCATGGTTGTACAATGCCTACCAAAATGCAGCCCCACTCTTGATTGGCCTTTAGACACAATCGTAAAAAAAAATTAACAATGACTATAATTCTTATATACTATCAAGTAAAAAAAAATGAAAATACATATTCATAAAGAGAGCTTGCTGAATTTGGACCTGATTCAAAGACTGTTAAAGCCCACCCAAGTCTTTCCATTGGCTTCAGATGAGCCCTGTACATCTGGGATGAAATCCTGACTCCACTGAAGCCAATGGCAAAATTCTCATTGATTTCAATAGAAGCAGTATTTCACTCCTCTTGCTTTGTCATGGCTCATTTAGGACTAGCGGGAAGAACCTGTAGAGAGAAAGGCCATGGCACAATTAGAAATATATTTGGGTGTTTTGCTGCCTTCATTTTCACCAGCGGTGGGAAATGCCAATTCTTCAGTGACAATTTACACTGGAACTAATGCTCAAGACTGTATGCAGACAAAAGTTACATTAACTTCCATATCCAGTCCTTTATTTGTGAGCTGGGTACATGACATTTTCTATACACTGACACCTGTCTTGCGTGACCACTAAATATATTGGGGCTTATCCTTAGCTGATGTAAAACAGCATAGTGCCATTGACTTGAATGAGAGTATATAGATTTACATCAACTGATGATATGGCTAATATTAAAGTTAAATGTTTGAGGTTTAGTGGGATCTACAAAAATGCTAAGTAAATTCCCAGAACTATGGCCAATAAGTCAAAATGTCATCCAGTCCTAAACTCATGCATGGGGGCAGTACATTTTAGAAGTATCAGAAAAATATGAGATTTTATGAGCTATGTATGCTGCAAAACTCAGGAATTTAGCATTATTCTTTTTATGGCTCTATTTTACAGTAACACTTCTTATAAAATTGCCTAATTCATTTCAATAATGATAATTAATTCAAACAATTTAAAGCTAGGCTGGACATAACTCTCAAGAATAGTCAGTCATCCCCCGGGAGGGGGATACATAAGAGTCCCTCATGCTCCCTAATACAGAATAATATGGAGAGTCAAGGGAAATGTTAATGTAAGATCGTGTGTCTTGCAAGACTAGATTCCACCATCAAATTCAGTTGTCATTCTTGTTTACTGTCCAGTCAGCAGTGAAGTGGAATAAGCAAAAATTAGCCTGCAGAGAGTAGTTCATTCACCTTCCACTATCTCAATGCAACTTTTCAGCGTGAAACTGTTAGTTTTATTTTATACTGGGATTCTGCATTAGACCAATGTTTTGCCTGGAGAGGTTAGTTTCCCACAGAGCCGAGATCTTCTGACTTTTAAAGTTTGTGACAAGCCAGAGGCTGCAGTAACACACATTTTTTTCTGGATAGAGCCCTAAAATGCCTTTTTAAATATAGCAACTGTTATTTAAACTGTTTTAGGTTGCTCAGCAACTTGTCCGTTATGAAAGATGTACTGCTAGTGGGCTTCCTCGCAGTTGGGAGCCCAAATATCTGTCAAAATTGCATCAAATTAGGTGTAACCTTAAAAAAAGTCTGCAAAAGCAAGAATGAGCAGTATTTCAATTTATTTTATAATATCTCATTCTTAGTGAAGTTGGGGATGGTGAAAAGTGATGGCACGGTAGCCCTGGAAACAGAAATTTTCTTTATACATAAGAGCAGTCACAATACAGCCAATAAGGGTAGAATTCATGCAGGGACTTAGGCATTGCAATACTGAGGCTCATGGTACCTAAAAGTTATAAACTCAAAGGAACAACTCTGTGGTGCAGTTTGCAATCCACAAACCAGAGTTGGTGCCTAAATCCAGGATGCAGGGACATGCCTAGCTCCGCTGAAGATTCACAAACAGGAACTCCCCTCCTGACTTAGGTGCCTATGTCATTTCTTGCAGGCATGACTGAGGCACCTGCCTCGCTCCACACAAACAGCTGGAGAAGGTGGTGGTGCTAGTGCTCATAAATTAGTCCAGTGGTTAGAGAACTCACCTGGTATGTGGGAAATACAAGTTCAACTCCCCCTTCCTTGGCAGAGGAGGGAAAAGGATTTGAACAGGGAGTATCTCTCAGGGGAGGGCTCAAATCACTGAGCTGTGCAGCTTCCTAAGTCTCTCCTGTTGAGCCTGGTCTGAGTGAATGAAGCAGGGAGATTTGATGCAGGGGCTCCTGCACCCCCGTCCCCAGATAGGCGCCCTACTCACTGGATTAGTGTCATTCCCACTCACTCTCTCTCTGGCCCAATTACTCTTTATGTATTTATCCAAAGTACAACGGCTTCAACAGGAGAGACCGAGGGAGCCCCAAAATGTGGACGACGAATTCAGACAGGCAATGTGGTGTACATTTTTTAAGAGTGAGAGTAATTAGCCATTGGAACAATTTATCAAGGGTCATGGTGGATTCTCCACCATTAACAACTTTTAATCAAGATTTAATGTCCTTCCTTGCAGTAAGCTGAAGTAAACTTTCACTGAGAAGAATTCTACACTATATGTGTACCTTATACCATACGAGAAACTAAAGCATACACTGCAAGCAGTCACTGGATAGAGTTAAGGATGTACTTGCCCCTATTAAATGCCAGGGGAAATTTGTAGCAAGGTGCACTGCGCAAATGGAAGGGGAGTAGAACTGTGGATATTATTATATTTCACTTTGGGGCCCCAACCAGGAGCCTTTAACCAGGTAAGATTGCCACTGACCTTCCAGTCGCTTGTAAAGATGTCACTGGGAGTTTTGATTCTTAAGGATAATGGTGAGGGTGATAAAGGGTAAAGCTGTAAGGAGTGAGTGAAAATGTATTGACACTGGTTATAGTATTACAAAGGTAGCAGCAGATAACACTAAACTAATTTGCCCAAGATGATTTTCCCTTTTTCTTTTATTTCACAAAGTTAAGGTTTATTTTTAAAAAGCAGGTTTCAAATCAAATCAATTGCAAGTAAATCAAAAATTAATTTTAGACAGAAAATGCATCTGTGATGAAAAGGGAATATCAATCATTGAAAACTCCTCTTCATTACAATATTCAGGCTATTTTATGAAAGTTCACTTTGGCTGTAAGATATGTGACATTTACCACATGTACATTTTGTTATTACTTGTATTTCATCTTCATCTCTCAATACAAAATATTGTCCATGAATAATAATCTAATTTGAATCTAAAAAGAAATCAACTCTGAATTACAAGTACAATGCAACACACAAACACATGCCACGTTTGTAAGCCCGGGGTCCAGTTCTGTTCAATATCTTCATCAATGATTTAGACAATAGCATAGAGAGGACACTTATAAAGTTTGCAGATGATACCAAGCTGGGAGGGGTTGCAAGTGGTTTGGAGGATAGGATTAAAATGTAAAATGATCTGGATAAACTAGAGAAATGGCCTGAAGTAAATAAGGACAAATGCAAAGTATTCCACTTAGGAAGGAACAATCAGTCGCTCACGTACAAAATGGGAAATGACTGCCTAGGAAGGAGTAGTGCCCAAAGAAATTGTAGGGTACTGTGGATCACAAGCTAAATATTAGTCAACAGTGTAACACTGTTGCAAAAACAGCAAACATCTGGGATGTATTAGGGGGAGTGTTGTAAACAAGACACCAGAAGTAATTCTTCTGCTCTGCTCTGTGCTGATTAGGCCTCAACTGGAGTATTGTGTCCTGTTCTGGGAGCCACATTTCAGGAAAGATGTGGACAAATTGGAGAAAATCCAGAGAAGAGCAACAAAAATGATTAAAGGTCTAGAAAACATGACCTATGAGGAAAGCTTGAAAAAATTGGGTTTGTTTAGTTGGGAGAAGAGAAGACTGAGAGGGAACATGATAACAGGAGGGAGGGAGAAAATTTGTTCTCCTTAACTTCTGAGGACAGGACAAGAAGCAATGGTCTTAAATTTCAGCAAGGGCAGTTCAGGTTGGACATTAGGAAAAACTTCCTGTCAGGTGACATTAGGAAAAACTTCCTGTCAGGGTGGTTAAACACTGGAATAAATTGCCTAGGGAAGTTGTGTCAATCTCTGTCAATGGAGGTTTTTAAGAGCAGGTTAGACAAACACCTGCCAGAGATGGTCTAGATAATACTTAGCCCTGCCATGAGTTCAGAGGCCTGGACTAGATGGCCTTTCGAGGTCCCTTCCAGTCCTATGATTCTATGGCATACCTGTTATGGCACAAGTCCCTAATGTAGACTAAGCCTAGCACTGACCCTCAGGAATAAACATAGGCACTGAACAGCCAATTGCATTATCTCCCTCTCTTTGACCTCCCTGTTAACTCCTGCTGCAGTCACACCCAATATTCTCTTCTGCTATTCCTGCGATGATGGCACATAGTTTATTTCACTAGGCACAAAATATTTCAGAAGTATGTTTTGTGTGCTAATGACTCAAAAATTTCTTCTTTTCAAAATTCTGAACGTGTCATGGGTATAATCCTCAATGAGGACAAGTTAATTCCTGGTATAACTAACTCCACTGCTCTTAAGGATGCATTTGTTGTCATAATAAAATGCCCCCCCCCCATGGGGTCCCCTGCGTAAGCACCAGTGTGTATATTGCTAACACCTTTATATGCATTGGAAAGTATCATGGGAAGGGTTGAAGGTGTGAGTGTGGAGTGAAAGATTTCTTTGCAGGTTAGAAGAGGCCAAAGGGGGAGAAAGAAAGAAAGAAAGAAAGAAAGAAAGAAAGAAAGAAAGAAAGAAAGAAAGAAAGAAAGAAAGAAAGAAAGAAAGAAAGAAAGAAAGAAAGAAACGGGTTAACTCGACGATCCAGCTAGGCCCAAAGATAAAAAACAAAACTGCAGCCCAAGGCTAGTGCACGCAAACAAGCTCTCTGCTGCCAAACAGCCAGAAGCCTGTAGCTCAACCCTGGCCAGCCATGAGAAAGGAGAACGGAGTCAGACAGAATTGAAGGGGGTTGCAAAATCAGTAAGAATGCGAAGGCCAGTGAGTTGAAAAACAACAGTCTTTGACCCTGAAACCGGTATGCTTTGGGGAAATTAAGGGAGCCACGGAAGACCAGTTTGGATTGGTATCAAGATTACAGGGGGCGAGGTCCCTGGACAAAAATGCCCCCAGAAGAACCCAGGGCTTAAAATCCTCCCAACAGCTGAAGCAAGTCGGAGATTTACAGCACACTCTAGACCTCTCGTCTACCCTTCCCCCTCTTCTTACATTACACCCAGGCTTGGCCAGCCTTGGGTTGTGCATGTGTAAGTATGAAAGTGGGTTAGGGCTCGGGCACTAATGCTTTCTTCCTTCCCCTGGGTGACGTGGGGCACACCCAGCACTCACCGCTGTTATTTGGTTAATAAAGTTTTAAACTTAGTCACTTGGTGTGCTCCTTCATCTCCTCCCCTAAAAATCCTGCGGCTTCTGCCTGATCACCTGAAGCCCCAGGCAAATTGGTAACATAAATCTGTCACATTGTCCCATTTTGATCAGCAGCCACAGTGCTAAATGCACTGAAAAATAATACACTGTATTTGTACAAAAAGGCAAAATGTGCTTGTTTGTTAATAATGTGTGAAGCTGTGGTACTACAGAAGATATACCCTTGCAGATGCAGTCATCTCTCTGGAAACTGGCACTCCAATGCCCAAATTACCCCATCTCAATTTAGGGCATTCAGGACCCTCGCTGCACACTGCCAGCCTCTCTCACTGAATACCCCTCTTACCATCCATGCTCATGTAGATGTGTGACCCACCTGCCAGGTGCCAATACAACAACAATCTATCTTGTGGTCAATTTCTAAAATAAATAAAACTATGGTTCAAGCCTTCACCCACAGCCTTAGTCTTATTCTTGGCACTGGGACATTAAATAAGACCTGGTCACATTTGCAGATTTTTCCCCCTTTGCAAGCACTCTGAGTCCTTGGGAACATTGTATCTTTTTATTTGGGAGAAAAGAGGAAAACAGTCAACAGAAGCATGAAAACTCATTTTTATTATATATATATATGCATGCAAGCATTTAAGCAATCCAAATCAATACATCTGGAATTTGGTCAACCCCCCAGTCCCAAATACTACATGTCCATCTTATGGAGGTCCAGAACTGTCTCTCACCATAAACCCCATCCAAATAATACTCCACTCACAGGTAACATTAGTCTCAGTGGTAGTCAAGTGCGTTTGGGGTTGGCTCTCCTCTGCTGGTCTGCTCCAATCCTGATAGGCCTGCACCATCAGGTCCCACTCCAGTGTGTTAGACTATGTGATATTATCCAATGTGTACAATATTTGTACATCTCTCAAAAGAGCTCATCCATTGTAGAGAGTAATAAGCAGGAGGTCGTGACTATTTATGGTCTTTAACAAGTCCATGGCATGCTTCATAAAAGCAGAGCTGTTAACACCAATATCCGGGCCAAATTCTGCCCTGAGTAATTACACTGTGCTTGCCTAAATACCTACTCTAATTTCAGCTAGATACATTATTTCCACACACACTCTTTCTCTCCTAAACTATTGTATAATATTGCTGTGAGCAGCAATTAAACAGATGCTGTATTCTATTGCAGAGGTAGCCGCATTTCAGTGATGAGTGGACGGAATTACCTATAAGTTACCTACCTCACAAGGGTGTTATAAACCTTCATAGATTTAGTTATTTTTATTAATTATTATTATATTTCTTATTTCTGTATTAGGGCCCAAGAGTTCCAGTCAAGATCAGAGCACCTTTGTGCTAAACACTATGAAAACATGAAGGAAGATAGGTCTTAGAGACAAGAACTGACAATTTAAAGAAAAAACCCAACCAGATATAACATACAAGAAATATAGTTGTCAAGTGCTTTGAGATGAAAGTTTATTCATGCAAAGTGTTGTTACTACCTATATCTATCTATCATCCAAATGGTAGAATTTTTACTTATTTGCCCCTATTTTTTTTTTTTTTGAGAAACAACACCCCCCAAAATAATACAACCTTTGGCAGATTTTAGAACAAGGGACCTGCTTTGCTTTAAAATGTGTGTGTCTCTCCAGTTGTAAAATATGTCCGTATAAATGTGTTATCTGTCAATTAGTTTCCTAAGTGAAAAATGTCTTGGAATCTCTGATTAAAAGGGACAAAGATATCCCTCACTGGGTTTGACAGCTTGAATATTGCTGAATACTGTAGTATCTTCCCTTCCTATGGTAGCAGAGTAGCTAATATGAAACCAAGGCACATTCTCTGCACTGGATATGCTGCTGTATATTTTATCTTTGGTGAGATATTTCATCAGGGGCAGTAAGCCTACTATGCATTTCAAACATGTAATATTTTTGGATGGGGGTGGCTGAATAACTGTCAGATATTCTCCGCTCCCATCCCCTGCATGAATCCGATCCTGCATCTCTTCCACACAGGTCTTTATCAAGTGCACTGCTGTATAGATTGTATGCCTTACCTAGGCTGTGTGCCAAAGAGGTGTGTTTTTACAGTGATGGCAAACTCAAATCGCTATCTCACTGTAAAATCCTAGTGGAGACAAGGCACATATGGTTTTTACTTCAATATAGTTAGTCAAGGCATCACTATACCCCTCATCTGAGGTAATATCTAGCTGTGGATTTTACAGTTAGGTAGCTAACTCCAATTCACTATCTTGCTCTAAAAACAAGACATAGCCTTATGTCTACATTGTGCCGCTGTAGAGTTTTTAAGTGTAGATACTTACCACAGCGACAGAAGGGGTTCTCCCTTCACTGTAGTTAATCGACCTCTGCTGTCTACACTGGGCTTAGGTCATCTTAACTACATCTCTCAGGGGCATAGATTTTTCACACCCCTTTGAGATGTAGCTATGCCAATGTAACTTTTCAGTGTAGACCAGCCCTCAGAAACTACTGTTCAAAGTAGCAATGGAGTAGCAGAACTGAGTGTTATACTTCCACCAAATCTGCTGCATGAAATATTATGTGTTACCAAATTCAATAAAAAAAATGTACATAGAATTGAATTGGTCTAATATAAAGGTAAATTAGAGAATTTGGGCTGGGTTGCCTGTTGCCCTGCACCTATGGAGACATTTACACCAGTGTAGGTAAAAAACTATTCAATGAAAGTGGTAACAGTTTACACCCACTTTGCACTGGTATAACCCACTACAAAAGAGCAATGGAGAACCTTCTCATTCCCCCATTTTTGTCAATCTGTTGCCGTGTAGCCTATAGGACTAACCTGCTTGCTTGCATATATATCTTTTCTTACAGTTTAAGTATTTGATGTATTATAATAAGTTTATAGATTTATATTAAAAGTAAGTTAGGCTGTAATGCAAAGGGAACTACAGGTCATATCCTGTAGGTTAAACTAAGGCAAAGTTAGCATATCTATATTAAGATCTTTTACTCAGAAAGCAAAGTTGACCTATAGCTTGTTATCTAAATAGATAAGTACCCACACCTATGTCCATGACCTTTTATCTAGACCAATAGACAATGGAGAATGGCATAGGGGGTTTTTCAATGTTGTGCCCAGACTTAACAAGTACACCACAAGAGACTGATGTACATACATACCTGTCATCAATACGCACATACATATTAAACTATGGGGTAAGCGTACCCTAACATTTTGTGGACGAGGAATGAAATTTGGGCATAGGAGGAAGGATTTCCAGCACTTTGCCCTATAAAAGAGGTAACCCACCTTGATAGAGTACTCCGTCTCCATTCTCACTTACTCCATTCTTACTCCATCTACCTTTCTATTCTATTTCTACCCTATCTACTCTATCTATTCTATCTACAATGACTGCTACTATTAGTAGGCTATATGTGTTCTTCTTAAACTTTAAGTTTCAAGGGAACTAGGCTAAGTTTGGTTTCTCTACGTTTTATTCTTAGTTTGTTTATTAGGTTTTGATTTTAAGTTTAAGTTAGTCAAGTAAACCCTAGTCAGCTTTGATAGCTCTTAGCACTGCATCCCTCTAAGCACTGCATCCCTCACTCAGGAATTGAGAAACCTGAACTGCAAGGCTGGTCCTGTGTCTCTTACCACCAGGTTGTCAAGGAAGGGTGTGAGTATATTAACCAAAGCTTTGTTGCATATAATACCATATTATTATATGTATCTTTTGAATAGCAGTAATGCAAATGTAACTTTGTAACTCTGGGTATTTTACCATTTACTTACTATTATTGATTTTAATAAAAAGTCTTTAAGGCTATATCTGTCTCAGTGTGAGGTTCCTGTCATACCCCCAAGGGTTCTTTGTACATTCTGTGGAGCCTGATATACCTATCTCACAGAACTGGAAGGGACCCTGAAGGGTCATCAAGTCCAACCCCCTGCCTTCACCAGCAGGACCAAGTACTGATTTTGCCTCAGATCCCTAAGTGGCCCCCTCAAGGACTGAGCTCACAACCATGGGTTTAGCAGGCCAATGCTCAAACCACTGAGCTATTCCTCCCCTAACACATTTGATTCGGGACTAGAACTTTTATCTTCTGATCAAACAGATTGGCGAGCCTAAGACCCATACAAATTAAAAATAATAATTTATGATTAATTATTATTAATATTACTACACCTCTACCCCGATATAACGTGACCCAATATAACACGAATTCTAATATAACATGGTAAAGCAGGGCTCCGGGGGGGGGGGAGGGGGGTTGCGCACTCCTGCAGATCAAAGCAAGTTCGATATAACACAGTTTCACCTATAACACAATAAGATTTTTTGGCTCCCGAGGACAGCGTTATATCAGGGTAGAGGTGTAATTAAATACAATTAAAATTAAATCAATAAATTAAATTCCCATATTATCCAAATTGATATTATTAGTACATCCTAAATCAGGCTACAGAGAGAGTAACTTCAGACTACTTAACTCCATAGCCCCAAACACACCTCCCTTCTCCCAGGGAGTGACTGCAGATTACTTCCCCTGCAGCCCTTTTCTGCTGCCATTGTCCTGGCTTCATCCCTGTCCCTCTTGTTCTTTCTCAGCTGGGGTCCATCATCATTCAGCCTTTCAATCCCTGGCTCTCTCCTAGATGCAGCCTCTCAGGTTATTAAATTAATTTAACCTGCTCTGCCTTGTCTTGGGTGGACACTCCATCACGGACTGCATGGCAGCAGAACTAAGGTTTAGAAGTGGAAAAATAAAATCAGGAGAGGACAGAAAATAAAGATTTGACTAGGAGAGAAAAGAAGGGGTGCAAAAAATGGCATTAGGATTCGCCTCCTCTTGTTCAAAATCCAGAGGCACCTGACACTGTTGCTTGTACAGTCAATATTTTTAAATGTTGATATAAATAATCAAAAAGATGCCTCTTTTGATTTATGGGTCTAGGTTCAGAACTCCCATTGAATGTAATGGGGCCATTTCACCTTACTTGCACTAATGTAAATATTACTGCATAACCATAGCAGCAGTAAAACAATCATTCAGACAGGCCCTCTGCCAACCAACCTTCCAAAAAGTTCCTTTGTACCCCTTCATCATTCCAAGAAACACACCCTCAGCCTTCTTCAAGAACTGTATTGAAGACGTCTCTTTTTCAGCAAAACCAGGTCACCAGATTTGGGTTGTTTCAGACAGTGTCTAGGAGCAAGTTCCAGAGACCTCATAGGAACCTCCCTCCCTTTTAGAAGAAGGGGAAATCCAGCATCAGCATCTCTTCTGGCCACAGCTGCTGCTGTATGGCCCAGAGAGAGAGACAGCGATGAGGTGGGGGTTTTATTCAACATTTTGCTGAATTGTTGACAAAAACATGGAAGGATGAGGGAGGAGGGAGAGATTTTTATGAAATGTTCATGATCTCCCCATTTCTTCCATTTTTCAATTATCTCTAATACTATCACCTGTACCTTGGCTTTGCTGCAAATATAAAGGAGTGGCTGGGCAAACCACCCGATTGCCATCCTGAGCCTAAGTGGAGGGCTGGAGCATGGACAAGCCTTGTACCCGATTTGATTTCTGAGATATGTTACAGTCCTGAATGCAGCTGGGACTGAAGGGGAGGTTTATTAATATAGTGATTTTAGAAAGTTCTTGCAATTCTGCAAAGCAATATACCAATACCAGAAAATTCAGAGGGTTATTGGCGGGTGAGGGGGGCTGCTTTTAGCCTAGCCCAATAGCTGTTCATAAAAATGAACAAAAAAAGATCATTTCCTTAACTTGCAATCATTGTCTTATGAGAAATAAACTACAATTCTGGCACACCACTGGGGTTAGATTGGAGGCTAACATCAGCTGGAGCAAAAAGCTTCTCTCTCCAATAAGATAAGAAAACAGCTACCTAAAAGATAGAGGTTGCTGACCTTTCAGATTGCAGACTGAGAAGAAATGACTCTTTAATGCATAACTGCCTCACTGCTGCCAGAATGAACATGCATCTGGATTGGAGTTTTCTGATGAATACTCCTTAAATGGAGAGCATTTTAGGATGTGCCAGGATACACACCTGTGCTTCTCTGAGCAGTGCACGAGGAAGTCAGTCTCACAGATCTGGACCATTCCAGATACCTCGGCCACATCACCAATATCTGTTATATTAAAAGGAATTCATTATGTTTCTAGCACATGACTGGAAAAATTCGGTGGCTCTCCAATGATTAGAACTATCTCTAGAATTCCATGACTATTAAGCAATATCTGTGTAGCCCGAAGAGTACCTGACTTTTCTTCCAAACTATTGAGTTCCAAATTAGTGAGAATGTATCTATTTTATTATTATTTTCTATTAACATTATTTCATCAGCAAAATGTAAAGCAATCTTTATCAGCTTTCTAAAGTGAACAAGAAATGATATCACCACTAAAACATTTTCTCGTAAAGAAAAGCACTCCAGAAATGTACAGTTCAATAAGTAGTTTTCTAATATGGGTCAGATCTCAGATCTCTATTGATGGCAATTCATTTCAGTTACACTGATTTCTACCATCTGGAAAACTGGCCCATCAATTAAAAATCCTGAAAAATCTCACGTCAGAGAAGGATTGCTTGTTAAAACACACAATTACAGCCAACTTTTTTCTTTCTCAGAGTTCCCTTGTACTCATATGCCTTTTGAGTGGTGTGTTCCTAATTACAGCTGGATCTTTGGGTTTTGTTAATAACAGTTTAATAGCAAAACCAAATTTCAATAGTCTCAAATTTATTCATAATTTTAGATGGTCTGGTGATTAATTATAACTGGTGTTTTGAGTTCATGCTGTGTCTTTGAGATCAGCTTTGGATCACCATTAATTGTATTACTCTATTTTCCTTCCTTTTCAGCAGTTGTTAAAACGAGCTTTGGCCCTAATCCTACAAACACTTATGAATGTGCTTTATTTTAAACATGTTAGTAACTTTAAGTATGTGAATAGTCTCCTTAATGAGATGTTCATGTATATGTGTTAGCACATTTGGAGCCTTATGTGTTACATTAAATTGTGTAATCTAACTTTAGAAAATGCTGTAAGAATAAATTAGACAAAACAAAACAAAGAGCTACCCAGCATTGACATATTGTACTTGTTCTCACCACTGATTGTTTCATTAGTATTCTTTTTTCCTGAATTTAGATAATTATTTTATTACCTTATTTATTCTGTACGTCAGATCAAAAAAGTTTAAAAATTGCTTGCAGTGCAACATCTTTTCCTTGTATTTCTTCTGCATTCGTTATATTATATTCACTGCAAGCAGTTCAGCTACAGAATTAATACTGCTATAAGAGAACTCTGCACAATTATCAGTCCCTTTTACATGGTATGACGGGGTGCGACTCACCATGCTAGCACCTCCTACTGGTCATCTTGCAGATCAACTCCACAGGTCGGTACATCGATTCTCAGTAGTGTCTCACCCACCATCACTTCTGTTCTTGGACCTGTGTCACTCCAAGGACCACGGCATCTTCTTCAGGACACAGCCCTCCAGCTGTGCCACTTTCTGAGCCCACCCTTCCATGAAACAATACTGCAGTCCAACAGTCCAGCCACCTACCTAGTAACCCATTCCAGTGCTTCACCACCCTCCCAGTGAAATATTTTTTCCTAATATCCAACCTAGACCTCCCCCACTGCAACTTGAGACCATTGCTTCTTGTTCTGTTATCTGCCACCACTGAGAACAGCCTAGCTCCATCCTCTTTGAAACCCACCTTCAGGAGTTGAAGGCTGCTATCAAATCCCCCCTTACTGTTCTCTTCTGCAGACTAAATAAGCCCAGTTCCCTCAGCCTCTCCTCATAAGTCATGTGCCCCAGCCCTCTAATCATTTTTGTTGCCCTCTGCTGGACTCTCTCCAATTATTCCACATCCTTTCTGTAGTGGGGAGACCAAAACTGGATGCAATACTCCAGATGTGGCCTCACCAATGTCGAATAGAGAGGAATAATCACTTCCCTCGATCTGCTGGCAATGCTCCTACTAATACAGCCCAATATGCCGTTAGCCTTCTTGGCAACAAGGGCACACTGTTGACTCATATCCAGCTTCTCATCCACTGTAATCCCCAGGTCTTTTTCTGTGGAACTGGCACTTAGACAGTCGGTTCCCAGTCTGTAGCAGTGCATGGGATTTTTTTTGTCCTAAGCACAGGACTCTGCACTTGTCCTTGTTGAAATTCATTAGATTTCTTTTGGCCCAATCCTCCAATTTGTCTAGGTCACTCTCCCCCCACCTTAGTGTCATCCGTGAACTTGCTGAGGGTTCAATCCATCCCATCATCCAGACCATTAATGAAGATGTTGAACAAAACTGGCCCCAAGACAGACCCCCTGGTGCAGTCTGCTTGATACCGGCTGCCAACTAGACATCGAGCCGTTGATCACTACCTGTGGAGCCCGACGATCTAGCCAGCTTTCTATCCACCTTATAGTGCACTCATCCAGCCCATACTTTTTTTAACTTGCCGGTAAGAATATTATGGGGGACCATATCAAAAGCTTTGCTAAAGTCAAGATATATCACATCCACCACTTTTCCCATATTCACAGAGCCAGTTATCTCATCATAGAAGGCAATCAGATTGGTCATGACTTTCCGTTGGTGAATCTATGTTGACTGTTCCTGATCACCTTCCTCTCCTCCAAGTGCTACAAAATGGATTCCTTGAAGACCTGCTCCATGATTTTTCCAGGGACTGAGGTGAATCTGTAGTTCTCCGGATTCTCCTTCTTCTCTTTTTTTAAAGATTAGCACTATATTTGCCTTTTTCCAATCATCCAGGACCTCACCTGATCGCCACGAGTTTTCAAAGATAATGGCCAATGGCTCTGCAATCACATCAGCCAACTCCTTCAGTACCCTCAGATGCATTGCAGCCAACCCCATGGACTTGTGCATGTCCAACTTTTCTAAATAGTCCTTAACCTGTTTTTTCATCACTGAGGGCTGCTCACCTCCTCCCCATAATGTACTGCCCAGTGCAGCAGTCTGGGAGCTGACCTTATCTGTGAAGGCTGAGGCAAAAAAAAACATTGACTACTCCAACTTTTTGCACATCAACTGTCATTATGTTGCCTCCCCCATTCAGTAAGGGTGCCACACTTTCCCTGACCTTCTTCTTGTTGCTAACATACCCGTAGAAACCCTTTTTGTTACCCTTCACATCCCTTGCTAGCTACAACTCCAATTGTTGTTTGGCCTTCCTGATTACACCCCTGCATGCTCGAGCAATATTTTTATACTCCTCAGTAGAGTTACACTGTTGTGAGGTCACTGAGTGAGCCATTAGAATTTTATAGCACATTATAACTAACTTCATTGCAGATTTATACTGGCTTGTAGTACCTGAGTAGCAGTGCGGACAACTAGATCCTGATTCTGATCTTTTTTCTCAAGTGTAAATCATCCATAGTGCCAATAAAATCAAAGTTGCCAAGTGGGAGATTAGGATGTGGAGCTAGAGAAACTCATCTAGGTCAAATAATCAGCGAGATTGGGTCATCTACAGAGAGTGAACCTAGGCCTCCTAGATGTGAAAACATGACTGCATTCCTTAAGCTAAAGGACCAACTGTGTTCCATCTATTAACGCTATACATGGTCTAGTAACCAGAGAGGCCCAAAGACCCATACTGTTAGTATGACATATATTGTACAATCTACCATGCTTGGGCTAGTCAATTTTTAAATATTTTAGGACACTGGGTTTCCATAACTGCCTGTGGAAGACAGTTCTATAATCTAATAGGTCTCGCCATTTGTCTTAGTATTAAATCTAAATTTCCTTTAAAACGGTTTCATCCTAATATTCCAATTTATACAGCCCCTATTTGGACTGCCATAAACAATAACACGGGTCATATTGTTATAGATTAAAAGAGTTAAAAGGACCATAGATCATCTAATCTTACCTCCTGTATAACAAATGCCAGAGAATGTCATCCAGTAACCCTTCTATTGAGCCCAGTAACTTGTGTGTCACTAAAGCAGAGCTTCTAGAAAGACATCCAGTTTTTTAAAGACTTCCAGGGGACATGGTGTATTCTCCATCTCTTGTTGCTTGTTCCAGTGGTTAATCACCTTCACTGTTTAAATAAGCACCTGATTTCCCATTAGAATCTGTCTTTAACTTCCAATGATTGGTTTTTGTTTTGCTTTTCTTAACTACATTAAAGAGCCCATTAATACCCACTACTCCCTGTGTAGGTATTCAGAGACCATAATCAAGTCACCTTTTGACTTTTTTTATATGAACTGAGCTTTTAATTATCTCATAAGGCACTTTTTCAGCCTCAAATCATTTTAGTAGCTCTTTTCTGCATGCTCTCCAATTTTTCAACATTCTTTTTAAAATGTGGACACCAGAACTGGACTGTTCAGAACTGGATCACTGTCAGCCTCTCCAATGCAGAGGTAAAATCACCTCCATATTCCTTATAGATAGCTATATCTTTCTTTTCTTACCCTCCTTGGACACCATTTCACCAAGGTACTATGCACATATCTATCCTCATAGACTCATAGACTCTAAGGTCAGAAGGGACCACTATGATCATCTAGTCTGACCTCCCGCATGATGCGGGCCACAAAAACTGACCCACCCACTCCTGGAATAATTCTCTCCCTTGACTCAGCTGTTGAAGTCCCAAATCATGATTTAAAGACTTCAAATCACTGAGAATCCTCCAGCAAGCGACCCCTGCCCCATGCTACGGAGGAAGGCGAAAAACCTCCAGGGCCTGTGCCAATCTACCCTGGAGGAAAATTCCTTCCCGACCCCAAATATGGTGATCAGCTGAACCCCGAGCATGCGGGCAAGATTCTCTAGCCAGACCCTGTGGAAAAAGTTCTCTGTAGAAACTTTTAATATCCCATCATTGACCATTGTTACTAATTACCAGCGATGGCACATTATTGACCTATTGACTAAAATCACTTTATCCCATCAAACCATCCCCTCCATAAACTTATCAAGCTTAATCTTAAAGCCAGAGAGGTCTTTCGCCCCCACTGTTTCCCTCGGAAGGCTGTTCCAAAACTTCACCCCTCTGATGGTTAGACACCTTCATCTAATTTCAAGCCTAAACTTCCCGACGGCCAGTTTATATCCAATATGTACTCATTGGTAACTTCCTCCAGCCCTTTAATAATTGTTTTTGGTTTTCTCTGAATTCACTCTAATTCAGCCCTTTCTTGAAGTGAGGCCCTAGAACTGTACCCAGTATTCTAGGCACCATCTCACTCAACCACAAGCTTTAGCTATCTACATTCCTGCAACCTCAGAATTCTCTGCTGACTGCAAATCTTTTGGTAGAACTGACATCATTCAGTTCTAACTTACTTCGGCAAACTTGCACCACTTCAGTGAAGACATTGGCAGCGAGTTTTGGCCTACATGAGGATGGGATCTGGCCCAGAAAAAGCACAATAGCATCAGAATAGCCTCAGCTCCCACTGACTTCAATTTTGGTTGTGGGTACTGAGCATTCCTGAAGATCTGCCCTTAGTTGAGGGTTAATTTAGAACACAAAGGGGAGTTTGGCTTATGATAACAAACATACTGCAAGCTCTTCAGGGAAGGGACCATCATTTTCTTAAGCATTGATATAGCACCTAATCCATGACTGGTGCTCTAGGTGCTACCACAATACAAATAGTTATTCATGAATAACCATAATAACAAGCAGTTAATATAATTTGGAGCGTGATAAATATCCCCACTATTTTCCCACTGGTGGATGGGGCAGTACAAATATTAAAAGGCAAAAAAAATTAAAGAAGCAAAGGAAAACAATGCAAAATGATTAGGAAAGATTAGACCCATCATGAATAAGAAATCACTTGTGCAGTTCATTGTAAAGTCATGTTAGATACCAGAGCTAAGAAACAGCGACATGTGAAACTTTGCAGCTTTTGCTTTTGCCAAATGTTCACAGTGAAACTAAAAAGTCACAAAAGACCATAGCTATAATGGAAATGTCACCATAGCAATCCAACTGTGGAAGCTCGCAAAGTTGTGCATTTTTCAGACAACAAATATCCACTTAGATGACAGTGTTTTAATCACCAGATGTTGAAATATATTTATGGTAATTTTCATAGCAGTCACAACACAGTGAAGCTTTAAAAGCAAATGCATGTCTTCTGCCTGTGGGTTGATGGGCATTCATGTGTAAAAGGTAAGTCACACCACGTTTAACTCAGGTCAGATTTGAGGATTGTAATGTACAATTCTGCATCCTACTAACCTTCTCGTCTCAATATTAGCAGTTCTTGTGACAAAATAACCTTTCTGTATTTTCCTCATTGTCATTACCTATTTCACTTGGCTCGGTGTACTAAATTAGCTAATGATAACTTGTAAAGATGAAAGGTGAGTGCTCATTCTCATGAATAAAGAACAGGAGTACTTGTGACATCTTAGAGACTAACAAATTTATTAGAGCATAAGCTTTCGTGGGCTACTCTGAAACCTGTCATTCTCATGAATGTCACTAGTTTGACAACAGTAGTAAACAAACAGGTCCTCTGATCAGTTACACTGGCTCCAGAATCACCGAAAGCATGCTTATAATAAACACCTGTGTGAAGATGTCTGAAATACTTGTGTGACGCTTAGTCAGTGAGGGTTAAGCAACCAGGCAGCTCGTTGAACTAAAAGCAGTATTTAAGGACATATTAGAAAAGTATTGAAACGGTAAATGGGGCCATTCCTTGTAGATAGTTAGCAAAGCCATGTTAAATAGACTAGAGGTTCAACAATGTGCTCTAATTAGCTTGTAGATGCTAAAACTTCAGAACCTGACTGTAATGTTCCATTACTATATTCCATTGATTCAGAGATCAAAAGGGAATATTAACATTTAGATGAAACTTGTGGTGTAGTAAAATCACTGTCTTTTTTTCTCTTTGAAGTTTGTAGTAAACTACCTACAAACAGCGGCCAAAGTTAAGTGCTTCAGAGGGAATGAACAGAACAGGGCAATTATCAAGTGATCTATCCCCTGTTGTCCATTCCCAGCTTCTGGCAGTCAGAGCTTAGGGACACTCAGAACATGGGGTTGAATCGCTGGTCAGCTTGGCTAATAGCCATGGATGGCCCTATCCTCCTAAACCTAAACTTATCTATATCTTTTTTGAACCTTGTTATACTTTTGGCCTTCACAACATCCCCTGACAACGAGTTCCACACATTGACTGTGTTGTATGATGAAACATTTACTTTTGTTTTAAGCCTGATGCCTATTAATTTCATTGGATGACCCTTAGTTCTTGTGCTGTGATGAGGGAAATAAATAGCACTTCCTTATTCACCTTCTCCACACCATTCATGATTTTATGGATCTCAGTCATAATCCCGCTTACTTGTCTCTTTTCCAAGCTGAAAAGTCCCAGTCTTTTTAATCGTTCCTCATATGGAAGCTTTTCCAGACCCTTAATCATTTATGTTGCCTTTCTCTGTACCTTTTCCCATTCTAATAGATCTTTTTTGAGATGGGGCAACCAGAACTGCACCCAATATTCAAGAGGTGGGTATACCATGGATTTATAAAGTAGTATTATGATATTTACTGTCCTATTTTTCCCATTTCCTAATGGTTCCTAACATTCTGTTAGCTTTTTTGACTCCCACTGCACATTGAGTGGATGTTTTCAGGGAGCTATCTACAATAACTCCAAGATCTCTTTCATGCGTGGTAAAAAGCTCTCATCATTTTGTATGTATAGTTGGAATTATGTTTTCCACTGTGTATTACTTTGCATTTATCAACATTGAATTTCATCTGCCATTTTGTAACCCAGTTACCCAGTTTTCTGAGATCCCTTTGTAACTCTTTGCAGTCTGCTTTGGACTTACATATCCTGAGTAATTTTGTATTGTCTGCAAATTTTGCCACCTCATTGTTTATCTCATTTCCCAGATCATTTATGAATATGTTGAACAGTACTGGTCCCAGTACGTACCACTGGGGGAACACCAATATTTACCTCTCTCCATTCGGAAAACTGACCATTTATTCCTATCCTTTGTTTCCTATCTTTTAATCAGTTACTGATCCATGAGAGGACCTTCCCATAACAACTTACTTTGCTTAAGAGCCTTTGGTGAGGGACCTTGTCAAAGGCTCTCTGAAAATCCAAGTACACTATATCCACTAGATCACCCTTGTCTACATGTTTATTGACCCACTCAAAGAATTCTAATAGATTGGTGAGACATGATTTCCCTTTACAAAAGTCACGCTGACTCTTCCCCAACAAATCATGTTTATCAATGTAGCTGATAATTTTGTTCTCTACTATAGTTTCAACCAATTAGCCTGATACAGAAGTTAGACTTACTGGCCTGTAATTGCCAGCATTGCCTATGGAGCCTGTTTTAAAAATTGGTGTCACAGTAGCTATCTGCCAACTATCTGGTACAGAAGCTGATTTAAGTAATAGGTTACTACCACAGTTAGTAGTTCTGCAAATTTCACATTTGAGCTCTTTCAGAATACTTGGGTGAATATCATTTGATCCTGGTGACTTTTTACTATTTAATTTATCAATTTGTTCCAAAACCTCCTTTACTGACCCCTCAATCTGGGATAGTTCCTCAGATTTATCACCTAAAAAGAATGGCTCAGATGTGGAAATCTCCCTCAGATCCTCTGCAGTGAAGACAGATGCAAATAATTCATTTAGCTTCTCTGCAATGGCCTTATCTGCCTTGAGTGCTCCTGTAGCACCTTTAGAATCTCCTATTGAAACTCCTATTTAAAGTCAATGGATGCTTAACTCCCCTCTGCTTCTTTGAAAATCCCGGATTAAAACCCATTATGAACATAAATCCCTAATCTCTTAACATTATAAAAGGGAAAGAAATCAAGCAGGACCTTGGACAGAAACAGAATGGGGAGAGAGATGGGATGGGGAAAAGTAATCCATGTGGGGCCCAAAGAAGAGCTCTGCGTAGCTCAAAAGCTTTTCTCGCTCACCAACAGAAGTTGTTCCAGTAAAAGATATTACCACACCCACCTTCTCTCAGACCAAGAAAAGTCATAATAAAAACAAAACAAACAACTTCAAATGAACAAACAAAAGAAAAGCAAGGTTTTTTTTTTTACTATTTAAGAGTAGGGAACAGAATTTAGGGAGAATGAGTTCCACACCGAAAGGTATGGTCAAGTGCCAGTCAGTGCCACAACTGTGAGTTACCTAAAATGATGCTTGGTGTCTGAGGCCAGATTTACAAAAGAGCTCAGTTTCCATTTAGGCACCTAAATGTGTGATCAGCACCCAGCAGCTCCCACTGTGACACTTACTGAACAGCTCAGTTCCGAAAATCTGGCCCCGCACGTGGAGTCTGATCATTTCCAAATTCTGTCTCTAGAGCACAGATACACATCAGTACTAGGTGTCAGCCTCAAATACAGCCAAGGGCTTTATAAACCAACTGTGCCAATGTAAAAACAAACAAAAAAATTACACTTTGTAGTCACCCAAGGCAAAGGATACAGAGTGAGAGAACTATGTCATAACTGTCAAGCCAATGTGCAAAAACACTGGTGCATTCTGAACAAGATGAGAAGCCCTGAAAAGGGGGAATTGCAACAAATGAGTTTCGTGGTCACCAAGGGCACAAGTGATGTTGCGAGATCATCCTCAGTTAAATAAAGGCACAGCCTTGGCAGACTGTACCACTACAGGGAGATGTCTTCGTACCACAACGGAAGGACAGAAATCTGTCAGATGACCTCATAGTTTTTAGCCTGATTTGCTGCTTCTAAAGCAATCTTCTTAATAAGCAGGACAACTTCTCTACTGCTGCAAGTCTTCCTTTTCTCCCAGAGTTGAAGATGAGGTAGCTGTGTTGCATATAAATGGCAACATTCTTACAAAGCTGAGGCCAAATTTGCAGGATCCAACACGTAAGTGATACAAATGTGTGTTGTCAGAACAGTGATACACCACCCAATTTTAAGAAATTATTTTGCTAAGAGACTTTATATATACACAGTGAAAAATGAGATAATGCCCTCACAGAGCCCACTACCACCACCAAACTTCAACATTCATTATTGGCATTACAGTAGCAGATTGAGGTCTCAGCTAACACAGGGACCCATTGTGCTAGGCAAAAATGTAGTGGGAGACAGTCACTGCCCCGAAGAGCTTACAAAGGAGACAGAGATACAACATACCAGCAGAAGACTGAAAATTGAAGGAGAGAGACTAGGTTGCTTGCCCAAGGTCATACAAAGAATCTGTGACAGAAAAAGAAATTGAACCTAGTCTTGTGATTAAGGAACTGGGACATCTATTTTCCTCTGCCAAGTTCTTTATCTAGTTTTGAACCTGTTATACATCCACCATCTGCAGACCAAGCACCCATTCCCAGAGCATGTTGAGGGTATAGAAGTCTATGAATAAGAGGTGGGGGGTAGTCAGTCATTCAGGTCTTTTTCATTAATCTGCTCCTAGTTAATAGTGAAGGAGCTTCATCTTCATTTCTCACTAATATTCTGTGATATTAAGTTGGAAGCCTTAAACATAAGAATTTTTCAGTGTTGTTCCAAGTTGCTTTGGCTACTGTCTTTGCAAGTGAGTTTCAGCCATATAGACAATGAAGGATAGGCCCCTCTGATTCTTTATTTGTATGTGAAAGTTTTCTGTCACTATGACAAATGTGCTGTCCAGCAGTGCACATGGCAACCTTGTCAAACAGCTTTTCCTTCAGATTCACTACAGTAAGGGCTTTTTCAAAACAGCAGAAAGTGCCACTTATTGATGGACAGTGGTCATGAACTAGAAATCTAGCCATCTTTGACAGGACATTCCTTGCGGTAAGTGTGTCATCCTTCTGACTGATTCAGCAATGGGATGTATTATCTGATAGACACAGTGGCTATGTGCCACCTTACTTATAGCAACTGTCCCATACATCACATAGCTTCCCTTATTATCGACTGCAGTGACAAATAGATATGACAATAAAAAGATAATAGAGGTTAGAACATGCAGTTGGGTGCCTTTCTCTAACTTACTCCTGTCTTGCTTCTGTGACTCATTTTTCCTCACTCTGACCTGTTCCTCACTGTTAGATGCTTCCCCATGACACATGGGCAAGTAGGTTCTTAAAATAGATTTTTCCATGCATGCAGTGTCTTTTCCCTGGAAAAAATTGATCCCCACCATGGCATGTTCAGCAATATGGCTCTTGCTCATGCCACCAGCACCAATACATACAGGGTGAAACTCACCCCAGTGCAGAGGGCCAGAGCAAAGCCTAAACACCGCTGTTATATATTTATATTACAGTAGCACCCAGAGGCCCTGATTAGAGCTCCATATGTTAGGTAGTTCAAACAGATAGTACAGTTATTGTCTATGCTTAAAATATTGTAGGCCTGCTAAGGCAAACAACTTCAATGATGCATAGACCTTTTGCTGGCTCACTGCAAAGGGATGAATTTCATCCATACACATTTTTTCCTAGGCCTTTCTTCATTACTTCCATTGTTGTTCAATAGATTTATTATATTTATCAGAACAAAAACATAAAACTGAAGTAAAAGGGAAAAAAACACCACTAGTATAAGTCAAGAATCAATAACTTAATGATGTACAATATCCCAATGGAATAAGATGGGTCACTAGAAAAACTTATTTCCCCCTGCTGATACTCCCACTTTCTTGTCAACTGTTTGAAATGGACCACCTTGTTTACATTGGCCTCATTCCGGCTACAAAAGTGATTTCCATCCCTTCTTGCCAACTGTTGAGAATAGCCCACTTCCACCTTAATTGAATTGGCTTGTTAGCACTGACCCCTCCCCCCCCCAAACACTCCCCCACTTGGTAAGGCAACTCCCATCTTTTTATATGCTGTGTATTTATACCTTCCTACTGTATGTTCCACTCCAGGCATCTGATGAAGTGGGTTTTAGCCCATGAAAGCTTATGACCAAATAAATTTGTTAGTCTCTAAGGTGCCACAAGGACACCTCGTTGTTTTTGTTGATACAGACTAACACGGCTACCACTCTGAAATAAGAAAGAGTAGCAGTCCTATATTCAAGATACTTATTAAGTGGGATGCTCAGCTGTAGAATTCCAAATGTTGGGCAACAGTTCCAAGTTCTTGTGCTGTAGAGCAAAATAGTTCTCCAAATTGTAAGTTGGGAATATGAAATGGAGCCAGTGGTCAATATGAAGTCGCATAGCCTCTTTCCATGTCACCACAACCAACCATCTCTCTGAATCCCTCCATTGGCTCCCACTCAGTCCACCACATCAAGTGTAAATTTCATGTCCTCGCCTTCAAGGGCCTGAAGAACTCCACTCTAGCCAGTATATCTGTGATAGGGAATTACCCATGTTTATTTATCAAATAACTTGTAGCCCTTTTAAAGAAGGTGCAGGCTCATATCGCAGAGTAACACATTGAAGTTGTGTGGTTTTCACAAAATGGACTATTTTTGAACATTTTAAACAAACTGTAAAGGTCTGGATTTTTGACAAATGTAATTTTGTTTGCACACCTTTAAGGGCTTTGGTATTGTCCAAGTGCCCATGTTGTCCTCAGAAGCACAGGCAGAGATATCAGAATCAATTTATGCTGCATCAGAGGGAAGGATTTTGATGATCCTTGGCTCTATTTTTTATGGGTTCTTTACTCACTTTCTGGAGTGCTCTTCTGACTTAGATCCAATTTCTCTCCTAACATTTTCACAGCACTCCCTTTATTTCCCACAGCAGCAACAACAAAGTCTTTTACTGCTAATCTGCAGCAATTGGGGATATAACATGAACAGAAGAACGCTAGAGAAACTAGGAATCTTTTTAAGTATCGGGGGTAGCCGTGTTAGTCTGTATCCACAAAAAGAACAAGGAGTCTGGTGGCACCTTAAAGACCTTAAATTCATTTGCAAATTTAACACCATTAATTTGGGCTTGAATAGGGACTGGGAGTGGCTGACTCATTACAAAAGCAGCTTTGCCTCTCCTGGAATTGACACCGCCTCATCTATTATTGGGAGTGGACTACATCCACCCTGATCGAACTGGCCCTGTCAACACTGGTTAGCCACTTGTGAAGTACTCTCTTCTCTTCCTGTGTCACTATATAATGCCTGCATCTGTAACTTTCACTCCATGCATCTAAAGAAGTGAGGTTTTTTACCCACGAAAGCTTATGCCCAAATAAATCTGTTAGTCTTTAAGGTGCCACAGGACTCCTTGTTGTTTTTTTAGGAATCTTTTTGTCCATTTTAACAAACTGAACTTTGAGTATCCATATATTTTTTTAACTTGCTGGGGACTTCCTGTCGCAACAGTAGCCTTTAGCGAGAGTGTAGGTAACGACATTCCGATCAAGATTGAGTGATGCAACCAGCTGTATTTTATAACTTCTTCTCTAAGCGGGCTGTGCATTTCTCACCACAATTCCAGGAAGCATAAAGCAGTCTTCAGATGGAAAAGTAAGTTGCTTTATGGCACACTTGGTGAAACTAACCCAGCTGGAAATATTTTTTTTTGCAGGTACTGAAAACAGCAAAGGCACATTTCTTCACTTTTTCCACTGATATGAAATGTTTCACACTGTTCTCTGGGAGACTACAAGTATTTACAGATGCTAGAGGCATGTAATGCTCCTTAACACCGGGTTCAGATTTGGACTAGAAATAATTGGATCTGGCTTGAGTGCTAAACTCAGGGCCTTTTGTGATGGCTTCATTTCATCCTTACTGATGTTCTCTAGTGCTTCCTTGATTTGATTCCCCCTTTTCATATACTTCCTAACCCTTACTTTTATTCTTTAGAAACACTGAAAGAGTCACATTTATTATTACTGCATTGTTTTCAAAAGAGAGACAGGTAAATGCTAGAAATATTATTAATTATATTTCATGGCATGAGAGGCATAAGAACATAAGAACATAAGCATCAGCAAGGCTGATGTGTCCATGTCTGCAGTGTTTTCTATTATTCTTTATTTTATGTGAATCACAAAAGCCTCACCAGAGTATCAGCTTTCATCAGTACTCGTCTGGAGGATCACTATATAAGGCGCTTGAAAACAAAGAAAGTTTCCCTTCCATTTGTTAATATTAAATATATTTATTTATTCACTTTCTTAACTTGTTAATACTGTGCAGCCCATACAGTAATAGCCTGAGAGTAGATGTCTCATTTGGTTACAGCAGCAGTACTGGAAAAATCTCTGGTATTCTTATATTTTTAAGAGTGTGATAGTCAGAGGTAAAGACTGGAAATAACAAAAAGGAAATTGGCCACAGTTAACTTTAATGGAGTAAGACAAGAAAGAGCAGCAGGTAAATATTGCAACAGAAGAAGAAAACTAAAAAGCTTTTATTTGATAACCCATGCAGCTCTGTCTGAGTCCTGAGAACTCAATTTAGAGAGAAAGCTAAAGAATAGTTTAACAGCACAACTGTTAAAAACTTTCCAGTCATAACTTGTTTTAGCTGTAAAATGGCCAATTTTCCCAAACTGAAATCTTTCAGCAGCAACAACAACAACAACAAAATCAAAAATGTTTTGGTTTACAAAAGTCAAAACTCAGCTTTTTCTGGTTTAGGTTGTTTAGTCCCTTTACTTTCCCCCTCCACCCCCCCTTTTTTTCCTACTTTGCCTCTGAAAAGGGACAAAAGGGAGAGAAAAAAGGGAAGATCCCTAAAAACCAAGAAAATGAAAACTGGAAAAAACCAAACCCATAGATTTTAATCAAAAAGAAATGGAAAACTTAAGAAAAAATTGCAGAGTTTATTTACCGTTTGCCAATCAGCTTTAATTAATGGCACCACAGTAGATCTCCCTTTCTCTGAAGGATTTTAAATGATTCCAGAAAGTGGAAATTGTGGGAGGAGGGATGTTTGTGGATTTCTGACATAACGCCTAACCAGACCAAAAAAGGAAGCAAGAAGATAACAATGTATGTGACCGGAGCTAAGGCATGAGCAGTCTAACAAGCCTGGCTGACCACCAGCCTTGGAATTCTGTCTAGGAACAAAGACTAGCAAAATAAGGGACATAGATGTTTTCTGACACACACACACAGCCATAAACACATACCTACAATATATATGATGTTCCTACAGGAAGCTTTTATTCAACTAGACCCTAAGATTATAGCTAGTTGAAAGGGGAAAAACATTTGAGAACATTTTTTCCAGAGTGTTTCTCTCCCACTTTCCCCCCAGAAATTCAAAATTTACCCAGATTGTCAGCAAATTTCAGCCAGCTTTACCATATTCACACTGACATCGCTGTAATTCCATTTCTGTTTGTAAGAATAGGCTGCCTGCAAAGTGAGGTACTAAGATATTGCAATAGCTATAGAAGGTAGATTGCTTAATTTTAGCCTAAGTTTAATTTATGTGCTGATGTGCATTTGTCACAGCCCTGGTTGAGCTCCCTCTGCTGGACACTCACCAGGCTGCTGCATTTGGGTTCCATCACACAGGCCTCTCTTGGTCTGGGTAGGCTCTAGCACTCTCTCTCCCCTTGGCCTTTCTGGCCCACTTCCTGGGAACAGACGCTGTTATCCCTTCACAGAAGTGGGACCTTGCACTCTAGTTGCCCTAGGCCCCCAGGACCAGTGCTGACCCCTCTCCTTCAAGACCACCGCTGTTGATTAAGCACTCTCTTTTCGAGAGCTCCAACCACATGAGCATGCTGGTTTACACTCTACCTCTCCAGGGAGATGTGATAGAGGAAGCACAAAACACATAAGCTTTGCAAAGTTTTGTAACACAATTATTACTCTTTACTTTAGATTGCATAAAAGATAGATCTAGGTAAAAACAACATGCCCTTCCCTGCCTCAGCTTGCTCGCCACTCCTGAGTGTTCTTTGGGACTCGGTCAGTGTTTCAGTCCCCTTCTTGAATATGGTTTTTCCGCTGAACTATGAAATCTCTCACTCTTGCAGAGAGCTTCCTTCTTCCCCAGCTGATCCCAGTCAAAGGAAACCCTCTGCTACAAAAACATTCCCCTTTGTTCCTCGCTTCTGCTTCCATTTTAGTGCTGTCAATCCTTCTGAGTTTTGAAGCCCTATCTCTGCTTTCTTTCTTTGTTTCCCCTTTTGGGGGTTGGGGGTGGGTTTGGACTGCTCCAAAACCTGCTCACTGTAGACAAACGTAGTCCAACCAGTTTTCCTAGGCTTTGGCCAACCCATCTTCCTAAAATGCTCCCATCTGAATGAGATCCATTCATATTAATGACTCTCCATTGTTCCCCATCTGGGAGGGACATGACACAACCCATTAGCAAATGGCTGACTCCACATCCACTTAGCCAGTCATTGATCCAGCAATTTAATAAATTCCACCAGAATTCACAAGTCCTACATAGACATATTCCCCAAATCATCAGTGGACTTATTTTTATTTTCATAGTTGTGTTCAAGCATGTTTTCAATTGATCACTGAAACTTCACTTGATTTTATTGTGAAAGGTGCTATTGCATCTGATAAAACCTATGATACATACTTCAGGGTCATTGTTTTGGCATGCAATGTAATTAAGCTGGTCATAAATGACACATTAGTTATATTTTGTCTCTTACCTGTTGATCTGGTAGTAGTAAAAATAGAACTTGGTTTGTTACTTACAGAATCCAGTCCTTGACTTTAAGGTTTTGTTTAATCGGAGTGTAAGCAACCTTTAGTCCCACACCCCAGCCACTTTCTCAATGCTTTCCCTTGTGAATAAAGTCTCCCTGAAGATCTACACAGCAATTATAAAGGGCAGGAAAAAGACTGGTGAGAGATCATCAATAATACACTAAAAGCATCTGCACAATGTTTAGCAACAGTAAATGAGATCTTGAGATGTATGCATAGAGACATATATTATAAATTGGAAGCAGCTTTGCTGACACTGTTTAAGCTACTAGCAAGACCAAAATTAGATTAGAATTGTAGTTTACAGTTTTGGTCAAGGACTTTGCTGAGCTTGAAAAGGTCAGTGGAAGACAATCAAACAGATTCAGGGAGAAAGATTAGGCAGATCAGACCCCAAAAGGAAATTAAGAGGGAATATTTCAAAGGTTTTCAAGATCCTAAAAGGATAGGACAGATTCATACAAATCATCTGCATATTATAGTTACTAGTTAAAAAGCAAGAACATAAATTGACTATACCAAGGACATTTGATGTATGGAACTAGTTGCCAACTCATCAGTACAAGCTATTGAAATTAATCCAAATAGGAAGATAAGTCATTATTTGGGGGAAAGGCTAGATGGTGATGGAGTTATACAATGAGATATAGATTGACTAGTACAAGTACATATATAATCAAAGTTGGACAGACCTCATTGTCCTCTTCTGGCATTTCAAGTTTCAGTGGAGAGAGGGACATTCACAAAGAAACATTACTAATTAAAACCCATCACCTCAGACAAATGTTGCAAATCAGAAGTTGAGTTGGTGCCAGGAGCAGCCTGAAATTCCATACCTCCATTTAATATAATGTTAAACACTGAATATGCGACATTTTGGTGAGATATTTATTATATATTCTGCTATACAACACATGTGTACATTTGTCTCCTGGTTGGTACCTATATTTTTTGTTTTGCAATTAGGCTGTTAACCCTTTGGCCTCAGTGGTTAGCCATTATGGGGAGCCTTGGAGGGTTGTTTCTGTTAGAAGGAGAAATTGATAATACAAGTCAGGTATTTTCATGGTGCAATCTTGTTTATTTACAAAGATGTCCTGTTTCCATGAACACAATGGTTCAGCAGGTAGTTTCCTTCTTCAGAAATCCCCTGGATGCCTGATCAGTGAATTCTGTGCCAAGGAGATCGGTCTCTCTCTGCATCCTTTTAGCCTGGAGAAGCAGTTGTGAGCAGACACATTTCTCCTTCGGTCACTGATGCCTTGTAAATTCAAACTCCAAGCCCCCTGCATTTTCAATCAGGGAATTCTGTGTTAATCTACATGGGTTAGCTCTGCTTGGGCCTTGGGCAGTAGCTCCATTGTTTCCAGTTATCTCATTACCTAAAGAGACCTAATTGCTCCTCCCATTGAGTCTGAAAGAGTGTCCATTGACTTTAACAAGGTCTGTGATTGTCTTTGGATCAAAGACTCACATGATGGCAGCATTAGCACTTGCCGGCATAAGAAATCAGAGGAAGGATATGGGAGGAGGTTAAGGATGGGACATACTTGAAGCACAGGAAAATGTAATTTCCAGAGGCTAAAAGCACTGCTGTGATTCCTTTGAAGGTCTATTTCAAACTGCTGTCACAGAAAAAAAAGAGTAGAACTTAGCTTCAGAATTTATTATGCCTCCAGAATCAGGCTGAAAGGTGAGGCTGCTATATACTGATTGCATTAGCAATTCTATATGATGGTATGAAAAGGATCCTTCCGGGTCCAACCTCTCTCTGGAAAGCAAATGAGCCCAGTTCCTCACACATTGTACCCTTTATTCACATATTGATGAGAGGTGTGTGAAATATTTGTAATGAGATGCAACGCCCAATCAAAATTCATCTTTTTTTTTTAACATCTCTCTAAGTCCTCAAAATGTGATCCTTTCCACAGGCAGATTTACTGAGGTATGCACAATATTTTTTATAGAAAGATTACATTTTTTCCCAGTGAAATGGAACCCTGTTTTCAAGAGAAAACAGGCTCACTTTCAAGGGGAAAATTTACATTTTCATCACATTCTTTTGATGTAAATATAGCCAGATGGCTTGAAATTTTTGCATAAAGTGAAATGTCAAGGGTATGAAATCATTCATAATAGTGAAAATGTCAACATAAAATTTTACTAGACAAAATACGGTAAATTTTACTCGGGTCTATAGTGAGCCCGATCCAACTCACAGCCTTCCTCGCTGCTCTCTGTGTCATACCAGGAACAGAACGCTCAGATTGAAAGACCTTTTTAGTGACTGGCACTAGGAAATTAAATGAGTAAGAGACAGCTTTCTTGTTAGCTTGCCCTTGGAGTAGCACTCAGCTATGGTGAAGCAACTGATGTTGAACACGCTTTTCTAAATTGTTGCTCTGCCATGTATGTGAAGAAGATCCTCTTAAAAATAAATGCAAGTACCTTCTGAATACTTTTTGCTCGCTTGTCCTTATCCACATCAAATATTGCTTGTTCAGAATTCAACCAACAATAGGCATTTAGAGAGACAAAGTACATGAAGAAATATTTAGATCAACTTCTTTCAAAGTCTTCTTCAGCTCTGTGCAAGCTCGAAAGCTTGTCTCTCTCACCAACAGAAGTTGGTCTGATAAAAGATATGACTTCACCCACCTTGTCTCTCTAATGTCCTGGGACAGCCACGCCTACAACAACACTGCATACAATGAGGCACATAGGAAGATAATAGTAAAAAGGTCTCTGTCTTGAAGCAGATGGCCCCACGGCTAGGATGAGAGGTCTTCGTACTTTCATTCCTCCTCCAGAGGAATAATTCGAATGGGGCTGCCCCCACCCAGGATTTTGCTGCAAAATGGTTTGGAACACCTACGAAAGGTGGGGTGGAGCGTATCAGACTAAATGAACTTAGCCACCTCTTCCCACAGTTCCTCAAACGAGAATATATGAGACAGACTCTGGGAAGCACCTTCCCCATTTTATTTCTTCTACAACAGGCCAAGGGAGAGGTTTGGGCTGTACAAAGTTACATTTTTCCTGGTTTCCTTCTGTACACAGAAGGGAAAGACTGGCCCAGAAGTGGCCATCCACACTTGCTGCTTCTTCACATAGCACAGTGGAAAAGCTTTACAAGCTGAAGAGGATGTTAGGGCTTCTCTATACTTGAAACATTGCGGTGGAACATCCTGCAGCTGCACCGCTGTAGCACTTTAGTGTGGGGTTCTCCTATCAGTGTAGATAATCCACTTTGCCGAAAGGCTGTGTCTAGGTTGGTGGAAGAACTATTCCATCGACCTAGGGCTGGCTATGCCAGGGGTTAGGTCAGCTTAACTACTTCACTCAGGCTACGTCCTCACTACGGGGGGGGGGGGGAGTGCGCCAGGGGGTCGATTTAAGATATGCAAATTCAGCTACATGAATATCGTAGCTGAATTCGACATATCCAAGCTGACTTACCCCGCTGTGAGGATGGCGGCAAATGGACCTCCGCGGCTCCCCTGACAAAGGCGCTTACTCCTACCTGCGGTGGTGGAGTACAAGCATCGATTCAGGGATCGATTGTCGCGTCCTGACGAGATGCGATAATTTGATCTCCGAGAGATCGATTTCTACCCGCCGATTCAGGCGGGTAGTGTAGACGTAGCCTCAGTGGTGTGGATTTTTCACACCTCAAGCAATGTAGCTGAGTCAACAAAAGTCTAACTTTTTAAGTGTAGATGAGGCCTTAGAAATGATTATGGTCGGAGAAGACTTTGGTTTACTTGAGTGGAGGCTGGGATTCGACCACAGTGGACTGCACCCATTTCTCTTCATTAGCTGTGAGAAGATGGGGTAGCTGCAGGGTAGAGCTCTGGTACAATGAGGCAAGTCCCATGTCTTACAGAGGGAAAATCTTGTGGGAAAGCTGTTGTGAGGAGAGCCCAACAGTGATGCGTGCATGCGTCTCATGGCAGGGGGAGGATATGCCTTTTAGCAGGTCTCTTACTGCATTCACGGTGGGAGGGCCAGTCATGGATGGGGTTGCTGGGATATATCTTAAGGGAGCAGGAAGAGGAGGTATCTTTTCTGTGGCAGCAAGAATTGCCCTTAAGGTCTCATAACAGTTTACTTGGTGCTAGTGAAGAGGCAGGCAGGAAGTGAGGGGAAAATGAAGTTAGCCACCAGAATTCCTCCCACTTACGCACTTCAAAACCTCTAGTGGTGCACAGCCCCTCCTGTGTATCTGGCTATTATAGACACAACACCTATCTGGGGCTCATTCCTTTTTAAAGAGAACTTGCTATTTGTTTTTAAAAAGGGTAAGCGTAATGACTTAATTAAAGCAGCTGATATTTTGATACTTTTCATACCTCTCCCAGATTGTCACATTCCTCCCCTTCCTATCAGACAGCTGAACAACAGCTACCAGCATTGTATTTATTTATTCTTATGGGCAGCATTTTTCTGTAATCAAGTACTACATTTTAAGAAGCTGATTTTTTGAAGCATGAAATGGATATATAAATACAAATCTATGACCTGTAACATCCAATTTCAAAATCTTTTATCGTGCAACAACCGTCTAACAGGAAACCAAAGATTCTCATTTCTTGCAAAGTTAAATGTAAATATTGAAAAGCATTAATCATGCAGAATGAACTTAGGAAGTTATATTTATTTCCAATGTCTTGTTTTTATAAAAACTAAATCTAAAATGTGATTTTTTCCCCCCAAATCTTTGGAAATTGTATCAAATTGGCTTTTCACACCCTTCTTACTGTTTCCTACATAAGTGTACAGAGCAGCAGGTAAAATATACAGCCTATAATATACACCTCTGAAGACTGAAACATAGTGCTCTAAGTGTCAGGTAAGAATAACTAGGACTCTCTGAAATTGCAGGTTCCAGTCCTGGCAGGACTGACACAGCCCTTCAGTAAGTCTGATTGCAGTATTCAGGATAAGATCTTGGCCCCACTGAAGTCAGTGTCAAAACTGCCATTGACTTCAATGGGGCCAGGATTTCACCCATTGTACAGGAGGTGTTTTGAATGAGATATGAAAAGTGACATTCACCTCTATGCAGACAGCCAGTACGGGGCCTCAAAAACAGGGCTTAAGTGGTACATAGGCCTCGAGCTGCCCTGCTGCATGGAGGTGAATTTTACCCTTGCACCCTGTTTTCTGTGCTCTGACTGTCAAATATATATATATATATATATATATATATATATATCAGGGATCTGGTTAGGGTTTAGTGCCTGTGTTGTTGATCAAAATATCTAGGTTTTTTCAGTGTGTTGTGCAATGCCAAGCCACCCTTCATCCCTTGGGTGGCTGTTTTTGTATTAAACATATGTGGTCTGATCTTCCAGGCCTTTACTTCTGAGTATTATTATTATTAATTGTCTGCATTGCAGTAATGTCTAGCAGTACAAATGGAGATCAATCCCCTACAGAGCTAGGCTCTGCACATACATATATAAACAGCCATAGTAAAAGCATTGCAGTTAATAGCAGTCAAGTGAGATGCTCAGTGTTAACCAACATTTTAGGTGTTTCTTCTTCCCAGTAAATAGATTTTTCAGTACTTATAACATAGCAACACTTTCCAAGTCATTACAGCAGGGAAATCAGTCTCCTCCCATTTTGCCAGATTTATTGGGTGAAATCCTGGCCCTACTGAAAGTCAGTTGCAAACATCTATTGACTTGAATGGGGCCATTTTTTTTGCCCACCTAAATTGTCTCAGTTCCTGCAGCTACTATCTTTGCCTCTAGGAGAACAAGAACATACTCTATGGAGTGAATGATCATTTGTGCTAAAAATTGTGGGATTCCAGGATTCGCAAATAAGTTCATAAATAAACCAGTGGAATCTAAATAATCATGAACAAATTATATATCTCTATGGTTAACAATGGAGTGAATTCCCACAAATTACTTCCATTATTATTCAAGGAGCTCTAGCTATCTGCTCTTCCAGGAAGAGACAGGCCATGGGAAAAAACTCTGAAAACTTCCAGAGGAAGATGGAGTCAGAATGACTCTGGTAGCCCGTGGTTAAGTCACTCATCTGGGCTGTGGGAGATCCAGGTTCCAATCCTCTACTCCACTGCATATTTATTTATACACAGTTAGACAGCTTCAACAGGACATACACAGAGATTTACCCATAGCTTGGTCATTTGGGCAATTTCTTGAGATGGGAGATCCAACTTCAAAACTTTTCTTCATATCAGTCAGAGGGGGGAACTGAAGCCATGTCTCCCTCATCCTGGATGAGTGTTCTAAGCACTGGGCCAAAAGTTATAACGGGCATTCTGCTACTCGGTCAGATCCGGAAGGTTGGATCGGTGAGGAAAAACCTACTTTGAGACTCCCACCGAGGCTGAGGCGTGAGATAAGGAAATAAAAGGAGGTTTCTGGAAATGATAAGTTGTATCTGCTAGTAACAGTAAATTAGTAAATATTAATCCTTTTAGTCCTTTTCTTTTTGTATATTTGATTAATTTATATATTAACTATTCCTTAAAATCTGTAGGATATTAACAAAGAGTATGTTGAATTCTAAGGCCCAGATCACTGGTCCTTGACCAATAAATAACCCTAATCAGGAATTCTGTGCATTAGACTGTATTGAATATGCTATGGCATCTCTATGTCTAAACCTACAGATAGACTGAAAAACCAGCCCCTTAACACATAAACATACATACACACACACACACACCTTACATTAGGATATATAAACCTGGGAAACTGATAAGGGATAATTGCTACAGCAGATGTTTCCTATTAGGGAATCAACAGGGAAGAATAATTACGGGGGAAGAAAGATTCAGCTGAAAATTATTCCTTCACACATAAATTAGGTAAAGTGAGAATGTATAGAAATGACATCAGAACATATATTTCTTTTAGCAAAGCGGGTCTCTTTGTTTGAGAACCCTATATAATGGCACTGGTGCTGGAATTTAGTTGGAGAATGAAACCTGACTCATCTCTCCGATTACAGTGAAGGAGAGACACAGACCCAGCTCTTGATTTTACAAGAAAAGGGTGATAATGTATTTATTTTTTCTGTAATCTATAGAGTACTGTACTAATCTCCAATTGATAATTTTTGATTAAATAATTCCAATTGAGCCTGTTATTCGACTATCTGGAGTCACCATTAACTCAGATACACACAAATTTGGTGACCCCAACGTGATTGTCAATAACAGTATCATTTGGATCCAGATTATCCGGGGTGGTAAACTATGTTTTCTGGAAAAGTTTAGGAACAGAGTGTTTTTCTCTACTGTTTTAAAGCCTTTGTGCACAGCACACTGCAGTACTTTGGCAGTAACGTACCTTGGGAGGAAAGAATAAAGTAAGATTAATAATAAGAAGAAAAAATTGAAATAGATTAAATAAGAAAAATGTTGGCCGACAAGGGGAAAACCCTGGACAATTTTATAATAAACTATGTTACTGAACAAGGAACCATTTTATTTGCATTAAAAGCAATTAATGAAAGTGATCCTTGGAAATAGAGGGAAATGGTAAAAAAGGGAAAGGGGAAGTTAAAATGCAAGACTATCCAAGGTCTGTTGTAACCTGCATGGCTGTAAGTAATGTGGTTAGTAAAATGAAGGAGAAAATGAGGGAATTTGAATACAATTTGGAAGCAGAAAAGGACTAAAAGGATTAATATTTACCCATAGATACTAACAGAGCTTAGGACCTTTAGGGTGAAATTGTGGCCCCAGTGAAGTCAGTGGGAGTTTTGCCAACAACTTCAGTCAGGCCAAGGTTTTAATCGCTATTGTCCACATTTTGCAAGCAAAAAAAGACTGGGACCTTGCAAAAGGTTCAAGTTCATCAAGATTGAAGTTTCCAAATCCTGCAGTTTCATTGGGGACTCATGCCTGATATGGTATGTGCCCATCCAGTTCAGAAACTGACTTTGCCCAGATGGGAAATCAATATTTTTTCCCTAATTTATCCCCTATTTCCAGTTGGAGTTCAACCATATGTAATAGCAAAAGACTCCTTAAAAAACACCAGTAAGGATGCATGTGATAGTCGTCTTTCTGGAATATATGAATAATCATCAGGCACACAAGATGCTGTAACATTCTAACCACATTTCTATTGGATGTGCAAATTTAGAAGAGCCTATTTAAGCATTCTTTGTGAACCTTTCAGTAATGAGAAAAAATGCTAATCTGGTAAAAGGAGAGATGTCATTTGTGAAATCTCAGCCAACATTTTAGTCTTGAAATTATAGAAGTTCCCCAAGGGAATCTAAGCTCTGAGCCTGGAAAAAGGATTCACACACCCCCGACCCCCAAATGAGACCGAATAACAACATTTGAAGAACATTCTTCCTTTCGTATGTTCTCTGTGTATGTAACCTTTCAACATACTTTCATATGCTCTTGGCTCTGCTTACCACAGTATTTTCATTGTGGTAACTTGGGTGAAGAGAAACATAAACCTCTACAGGTTTTAAAGAGCTGTGAAAGAAACAAATCAGAGGTCTATTAAATAAAGAAGAAAAAAGGGAAAACACAGTATGACAGCTTTTATGCAGCACTTTTATCCTTGAGATCTTATCTTTTCTCAAGCTACTGAGAAGGGAAGGGGTTGGGGTGATTATATTCATCGGGGACAGTCATTGTATGTTATTGTTTGTGTTTTAACCTATGACAGTAGCACTCACAGCACAGGATGAGTACCTAGAATTATATGTTATACAGTAACATTAAAATAAAGTGCTTAAAAAGAAATAAATCATCTCCATTTTACAGAAGGGTAAACCATGGTACAAAGGAGTTATAGGATGCAGTGTTCAGTGATCTCTAAGGCCCAGATCCTCAAAAGTATTTAGGCATCTGACTCCCATGGGAGTTATGTGCCTAAATACCTTTGAGTATCAGGGTCTTGGTGCTTAAGGTGCTTGCAAGAGATCTGGTTTATTCTATTGGGTTCCAGTATCTGGTTCCAACCGGCTGTGCATAACCTCAAGGACTTCCCAATGCTCCAGGTAGACTCTCTGTTATTCAGTCCCCAGTACGACACATGACTTCACTGAGGTCACACAGCAGGTCAATGGCAGAACTGGGGATAAAACCCAGATCTGAGTCCCAGTCCTATGCTCTCTTGCAGGACTACACTGCCTACCAAAAAGGAATTTTTAATCCCTTTACTCCTCACAAAAAGATATTCTTCTCTTCTTCAACGCTTAGCCGAACAGTCACCCGTAATGATCATTCACCATTTGGTCAGTTCCTGTGTGGCCGCAAGAGCTTGATGGCCCAAGTGTCCAGCATCGGAACAGACCTGATGAACCCCTGGCCTCCTCCACCCCTCAGTTGGTGGAATTTTATCCCAGATGTTACAAGCCACATGGAGAATGGCATTCCCTGGAACGTCTTGTGGCATCCTTGCAACATATCTGAAAAGCCTAAGATGCTGTCTGTGGACAATGGCCCCAGTAGTCTGTAGACCAGAGTGACCATAAACATCTGAATTACAAATGAAGTAATTCCACTTTATGCCCAATATACAGCATTGGCATTTTGTGTGGAAAGCCTCCAGTTGAGTTGCATAATGTCCATGTTCCATAACCGTACAACAGTATGGAGAAGATACAGCTCGAATAGATCCTGAACTTAGTTGGCATGCTGATATGATTCCATATTCATTGTATACGACCCATGGCAGATGCTGTGATGCCAATCCCACTGAGAATCTCCATGTGAGAGTTGGAGGAACTGGTGAGCATAGAACCCAAATATCAAAAGCTGGAGACTGCTTCAACAGTTTCATTATTCAAAGAGATTGGAGTTGCAGATGGACCTGGCCCTAGATTTTGCAGCTTTGTTTTTGACCGCAAAACTTGGAAGCCAACCTTGGTCAACTCCTCCATGTGCTGGAGTGCTTCCCAAAATCTGTTGGGGCTCAGTACCAGAAGAACAATGTCATCAGCATAGTCAAGGTCTGAGAGAGAGATATCACCAATCTTAATGCCTATGGACCTGACGGAATGATGCATTATGAAATCCATTGCCTGACAAAAGAGTGCAGGGGGCAAGATGCAGTCCTGCCTGACACCAGATAGTGATTTAAAAGTTGCCGACATCTGATTTCCCAGACATCTGATTTCCATTATGCCACTCACTAGTCAAGTCCAGCAGTGTTTGGGACACCTATGCCCTTTAAGGCCACCCATAGTGTGATTTGATCAACTGAATCAAACGCAGCCTTAAAATCAATATATGCTACATACAGGGGCTTCTTGAACTCACAGTGTACCTCCAACAACAAACAGAGGGCCAAAATGGACCTGTTCCTTGTAAAGCCTGACTGTTGGGGATGATGCTTCCAATGTAGCAGGTGCTCCAAATGAGCCAGCAGAACATGCACAAACACTTCCCTGGCACAGACCACAAGGTGATTGGCCTGTGGCTGTCACATTCACCACGCAGTCTCTTGCCCTTATAAAGTGAAATCACAAAACTGTCCTTCCAGGAGGTTGGCAAGGTTCCGTTCTCCATACCAGATGAAAGATGGCCAGAAGTGATTTCGTTACAGGGTCAATAGCACATTGTAGCAGCTCTGGGGGGATGCCATCAGTGCCAGGTGCATGTCCATTTTTCAGCTGGCAAATGTCGCCCTTCACTTCATCCAACATTGGTGCATCAGTACAAGTGTCAGGGTCCAAAACCATAGTGGCTGCCAAATTGTCCATCTCTGAACAAGCAGCAGCTGGAGGTTGGGTCAGGACACTGTGATAATGTTCCACCCAATGTGAGAGGATGTCATCATCTGATTTACATGGACAGTCCTGGCTGTCATTCAGGATGCTGTTCGTAATGACTACCTCTTGACCACTGAGGCTGCGGATAGTGCGGAATACCGGCTTTAAGTCTCTCCTGGCTAAGCCAAATTCAACATCATCTGCCACTTGGTTATAATATGCCTCATGAGTCCCCTGCCACTCCGAGTCTGACCTGTATCTTATTGTGGTGGAGGGGTATAACATTTGAAGTAGGGGATTGCTCATTGGAGCTATGCCATCAATGATGAATGCTGGTCTGAAATATCACCTTGGGCATTATGAAAGGTGGACAAGACCAACAAGAACCCTGAAAATTATGTCTAACACAGGCGGCAACCACGCAGGGCAGCAGCTGCACCTAGCTACCTGAGGTGAAGGAAATTACTGAGACACTCAACAGCTCGGGGTGCATAGCGTGAAGCCAGTATGGATAGACCAGGAAAAGGTTTGTGTTACTGCACCTCTGTCTCATGTCAGCGGGACAAGGTATTCTTTGGGACAATTGTTCGCTTTTGCATTTGATCAACAAAAGGATATTCCAGGAAAGAAATCCCTAATTATTTAAAAAGCAGAATACATAAGTGTAAAAACAAGAACTGATTTAATCAAACCAATTCAACGTTTTCAACCACTGAATCATAAACTCCTGGTATTGGAAAGACTACATGAAGAGGGAGTTTCAGGGTCAGTTGCTACTACTGTTATAGCACCATGGACAGGACAGACCTTGTGGGTGATAGATAGTGTACTCAAGCATTTTTTCTGAGAACTATGTTAGCTAAGCCATGTTATTAGCTAGTTGTGCATTGCCATGAATACCGTTGAATGGAGCATGGTTTTCTTACAAAGAGCAGGGGAGGGCATGATAGATTAATAGGGGAGAGGTGTCCAAACCTCAGATGGAACTTCAGGGAAATGAGTAAGAGACGGGGAGAGGACTGAGGAAGGTGAGATGCCCCCTAAAAGGACCATACTGCAATTTGACCCCAAAGGTATTGGAGGGAACGGAAGCCCCCAGATCTTCCCTCAGAAGAGAACAATTGCAAGGAAAAGCCAGGGCCTATTGGGATACACAGCAGAACTCACATAGCTATACAATATTTTGGGTACTTATCCAAACTAATGATGAACTCTTCCCTAATTGTTGCCAAACCACCTATTACAACTCTGTACCAACATTGTTTATATGTATGAGCCCTTAGAGGCATACCAGGTATTTTTCAGAAGGGCACTGCCCCAAAAAGTTTACAAAATCTAAGATTTTGGGGCATGACCTGATTGTTTGCAAAAGAGTGTCATTGTAATGAAGCACTGGCCTGTGTTGATGGACCATTACATGGTATATAGGATAGAGAGTGCAGGGTTTGGTAGATATCTGGTGGTGGGGGGGGGGTTGCCCTCTTAATCTCATACAACATATCTTTAACAGTCTGGACACTGAGTGGGATTTTCAAACTCATTCAGCCTTAGCTTAACTCTTCTTCCATCGAAGTCAATAGTAAATCTGCCACTGATTTCAATGGGAACAGAATGAGGCCAGTTCTTTTGAAAATCGGATCCTATGTCTATGCTGAGACTGCAATAAAAATAATCAAAAACATGCACACCACACAACACAACAGAACAGTGGAGAGGCTAACAGAGGGAGTTTGACTAGGAGTTCGCCTAGGGAGAGCCCACTGAGGCGTTCAACTTGCAGGCTCCTCTGAGTAGTTGCTGCAACAGCTGAGGAAGCTCTTAAAAGGAAGGTGATATGGATGGTGAGCGATCAGCTATTGTGACCTACACAGAATGTGCCATGTTTGTTTTTCTTCCACAGGAAAGAAGCGACTTTGTACAAAGTGCAAGCTGGTCTCCATATTGGAAGAGAAGGTTGAAAGTCTGAAGAAACAAGTATCGACCCTGCATTGCATAAGAGAAAATGAAGATTTCCTGGCCAGACGTCAGGATATGCTTCTACAGGCACAACTTTCTGAAGAATCAGAGCAGGCTGCGCAGCGGGGGACAGAAGGACGGTGAAGAAAATTGGCAGTATGTGACCTCCAGCAATGCAGATACAGGTAAGCAACCATTTTCATGTTCTCTCCACAGGTACTAATGCGGAGAGTGGACTAGATGATACATCTGAGGGAAGGGAGCAGAAGGAGGCTCCACCAATTGGAAGGCATGAGATGAACTGTCCTAGGGATGGGGGTTCCACGACCACCGCTCCCAAGAGAAGGCGGCAGGTGGTGGTGGTCTGGGACTCCCTTCTCAGGGGGACTGAGTCATCTATCTACCATCCTGACTGGGAAAACTGAGAAGTATGCTGCTTGCCAGGAGCTAGGATTCACAATGTGCCAGAGAGACTGCCGAGACTCATCAAGCCCTCAGATCGTTGCCCCTTCCTGTCTCTCAATGTGGGCACCAATGATACTGCCAAGAATGACCTTGAGTGGATCATTGCAGACTACGTGGCTCTGGGAAGAAGGATAAAGGAGTTTGAGGTGCAAGTGGTGTTCTCGTCCATCCTCCTTCGGATGGTGTTCCAAGAAAGAGGAGTGCTAAGCAGAGATGGGCTCCACCTAACAAAGAGAGGAAAGAGATTTTCGCAAGTGGGCTGGCTAACCTAGTGAGGAGGGCTTTAAACTAGGTTCACCTGGGGAAGGAGACCAAAGCCCTGAGGTAAGTGGGGAAGTGGGATGCTAGAGGAAGCAGGAGCAGGAAAGCGCAAGAGTGGAGGACTCCTGCCTCATATTGAGAAAGCAGGATGATCAGCGAGTTATCTTAGATGCCTATACACAAATGCAAGAAGCCTGGGAAACAAGCCGGGAGAACTGGAAGTCCTGGCACAGTCAAGTAATTATGATGTGATTGGAATAACAGAGACTTGGTAGGATAACTCACATGACTGGAATACTGACATGGATGGATATAAACTGTTGAGGATGGACAGGCAGGGCAGAAAAGGTGGGGGAGTTGTATGACTGCTCAGAGCTCCAGTATGAAACTGCAGAAAAACCTGAGAGTCTCTGGATTAAGTTTAGAACTGTGAGCAACAAGCATAATGTTGTGGTGGGAGTCTGCTATAGACCACCAGACCAGGGGGATGAGGTGGACGAGGCTTTCTTCTGGCAACTAAGAGAAGTTACTAGATCACAGGCCCTGGTTCTCATGGGAGACTTCAATCACCCTGATATCTGCTGGGAGAACAATATAGCGGTGCACAGACAATCCAGGACGTTTTTGGAAAGTGTGGGGGACAATTTCCTGATGCAAGTGTTGGAGGAACCAACTAGGGGCAGAGCTCTTCTTGACCTGCTGCTCACAAACAGGGAAGAATTATTAGGGGAAGCAAAAGTAGATGGGAACCTGGGAGGCAGTGACCATGAGATGGTTGAATTCAGGATCCTGACACAAGGAAGAAAAGAGAGCAGCAGAATACAGACTCTGGACTTCAGAAAAGCAGACTTTGACTCCTTCAGGGAACAGATGGGCAGGATCCCCTGGGAGAATAACATGAGGGGGAAAGGAGTCCAGGAAAGCTGGCTGTATTTTAAAGAATCCTTATTGAAGTTGCAGGAAAAAACCATCCCGATTTGTAGAAAGAATAGTAAATATGACAGGCAACCAGCTTGGCTTAAAAGTGAAATCCTTGCTGATCGTAAATGCAAAAAAGAAGCTTACAAGAAGTGGAAGATTGGACAAATGACCAGGGAGGAGTATAAAAATATTGCTCAGGCATGCAGCAGTGAAATCAGAAAGACCAAATCACATTTGGAGTTGCAGTTAGCAAGAGATGTTAAGAGTAAAAAGAAAGGTTTCTTCAGGAAGAAGAAGGTGGTCAAAGAAAGCAGGGGCGGCTCTAGGCACCAGCAAAGCAAGCACGTGCTTGGGGCAGCCCATTTGCAGGGGCGGCAGGGATCCAGCCTGGGAGCTGAGAACCAACAGGGGGCCCTGGGAGCTGTAGTTCCTTGGTTAGCTCCCTGCCTATAGAGCCAGCCCTGGTGCAGGGAAAGAACTACATTTCAGAGCATTCCCTTGGCCACTACCAACAGGAAAGAGGGGGAGGGAGTGAGGTAGCTGAGACCTCATACTGCAGCCTGCTGTGAATGGAGAGCTGCGCTGTGAGTAGGGATACCATATTTTAACATTCAAAAAATAGGACACTCCACAGGGAGGGAGGGTAGCCCCACCCTGCCCCCATCCACTCCCTCCGACTGCCCCCCACAGAAACCCCAACCCATCCAACCCCCCCTGCTCCCTGTCCCCTGATCACCCCTGCCCCTAACTGCCCCTTGGGACCCCACCCCCATCTAAGCCTCCCTTCTCCTTGTCCCCAACTGCCCCCTCCTGAGACCCTCCCAACTTCCACCCTAGGACCGCACCCCCTACCTGTCCCCTGACAAACCCCCAGGACTCCCATGCCTATCCAACCACTGCCTGTCCCCTCCAAACCCCTGACCCATCTAACCCCCCCTTCTCCCTGCCCCTGACTGCCCCCCAAACCTCCGCCCCATCCAATCCCCCAGCCCCCTTACCGTGCCACTCAGACCAGCATGTCTGTCTCCGTGCAGCACCAGACACACTGCTGCATACATGCTGCCGTGCTCCCCTGCGGAGCCACAGCACCTCCTCCTCCCCCCCCCCCCCCCCGAGCACCTGCCTTCCAGATTTGAACACGTCAAAATTCAGGAGTGCTCAAGCTCAGTTTGGGCAGCTGTTACTTCATTTCTCCCAAATCAAATATACTGATCCACTGTAACTTGCTGTAGAAAAAGTAGAATAAAATTGAGCAAGAAATGCTTCCCCGTGGTTATTAGGACTGGAATTGCTATTTTCAACAGCCATTGCCTTTTTTGTTTGTTTGTTTGTTTGTTTGTTTGTTTAAAAGGAAGACAGTGATATTGCATTGGCAAATTCCCCATAGAAAGAAAGAGTGGAACAAAAGAATAATAAAGGCACCTCAACTTTTCCTCATTTATGTAGGACAGTCTTATAATATGCATCCAGATATCCTCCAATCACACAAGCTGAAAATTGTTCCACTTTACTGCAGTCCTGTAACCATATGGGAACCAATCCTGTCTGTGTTCTGTGCACATCTAAAATTCCTGCTGAATGACCTGCCATCGGAGCGAGTTACCAGTGACCCAGGGCTGTGGCAAAAGGAGGGTGCAGGTGGGGGGGGGAGAGAACCTAGGACTGGGGTGGCAGGAGGTGTTTGTGGGGGGCAATGGTGGGGGGAAATGAGGGAGCCCAGAGCTGGGGCGGCAGGGGGTGTGGGTGGGGGGGAGAGCCCAGGGCTGGAGCAGCATGGGGGTGCGGCGAGGAGCCCAGGGCTGGGATGGGGGGGCAGCCAAAATTTTTTTGCTTGGGGCGGCAAAAAACCTAGAGCTGGCCCTGAAGGAAAGTGTGAATGAGGGAGACAACCTAGTGACAGAGGATGTGGAAAAAGCTAATGTACTCAATGCTTTTTTTGCCTCTGTCTTCACGAAAAAGGTCAGTTCCCAGACTACTGCACTGGGCAGCACAACATGGGGAGGAGTTGACCATCCTCTGTGGAGAAAGAAATGGTTCAGGACTATGTAGAAAAGCTGGACGAGCACAAGTCCATGGGGCTGGATGTGCTACATCCGAGGGTGCTAAAGGAGTTGGTGGATGTGATTGCAGAGCCATTGGCCATTGGAAAACTCATGGCGATCGGGGAGGTCCCGGATGACTGGAAAAAGGCTAATGTTGTGCCCATCTTTAAAAAAGGGAAGAAGGAGGATCCGAGGAACTACAGGCCAGTCAGCCTCACCTCAGTCCCTGGAAAAATCATGAAGCAGGTCCTCAAGTAATCAATTCTGAAGCACTTAGAGGAGAGGAAAGTGATCAGGAACAGTCAGCATGGATTCACCAAGGGCAAGTCATGCCTGACTAACCTAATTGCCTTCCACTGGAATGGGTTACCTAAGGAGGTGGTGAAATCTCCTTCCTTAGAGGTTTTTAAGGTCATGCTTGACAGAGTCCTGGCTGGGATGATTTAGTTGGGATTGGTCCTGCTTTTAGCAGGGGGGTTGGACAAGATGACCTCCTGAGGTCCCTTCCAACCCTGATATTCTATGAACACTCTTGCAGTTGAGGGCTGGTTGCTCCCAACTCCAAGTCACCGTTTAGTTGAAGAACTGTTGATGGAGAAAGTTTTCAATGTAGCTAATTATTCACAATGAAACATTGTATCACTTAATATTGCTCACACTCTATCTGCTACAATCTGCTCAATATGTTTTTTTTCCTCTCTTCACATTGGAAAACAGAGCCCCCTCTCAGCAAAATTTTGTAAACTCCCCCTCCTTTCTTCTAGCTCATTACCACATACTGTTTACCTCACACTGATTTTCCTTAGCTAATAAATCTTTTCCCAGCCTCTCCATTTAATATCCCTTCATTCTCAGTTTCTGTGGCCAATAAACCACCTCTTGTAGATCTAACACTTGTGGTTTCCAAACATTTCTAACTAGTAATTGGGAAACATCAGGGGAGTCCGAGTTCTGGCTGTGTTTTGATTAGCTACTATTTCCCTTTAACGATTCCATTTAGAATGCAGGGTGTTTGGTCCCATATACAGCTAAAAAGTGTGGGCACTCTTTTCTGTACCCTTCAGCGGGGTGCACAAACGGCCTATTAATTTCAGTGGGAGCAGAACCAGCCCCCAAATGCCTGATGTGCATGAACAAATCAGGTGATTTGTGTGGAAAACTGAGAAATATCTAATTTTTTATAAATGTTGTGCATGCCTATGAGTTTACGATGGGCCGGCCTTTCTGAGAATCTAGGGGAAGCCTGTGCAGGGCCTGTGACAAGTTACATGTATATGACTGTGTGGTCTAGAGTTAACTTTACCACTTCTCTTCTAATGCTTCAACACAACTCCGATAGAAAAGCACCTGGAGACCCAGAATTCAGACACTGAGGATTCTCAGCAAGGATTGCAGAGGGTCACCCTGCCCACAATCAAGTCTGAAAAACAAGAGGAATGCACTTCATTCTTAAGTACCAACTTTATAACATTTTATAGCGAAAAAGACACAGCTTAATTTCTACTACAAAACAAGGCTATTTTATAATCCACGTACATTATCTTCACAGTCATACATACATAGATATATATATATATAAAAAAACAGGTCAGTCCCTGCAGAAATACAGTGAGAAGTAGCTCAGGGTTCCCAAAGCGCAGGTTGAGTTCACGTGAGCCTCAGAGTCCTTATTCATCAGCGCGATACAATCTGCTGAGTCAAAAGCAGTGCAGAAGTATCTTCCCCCCACGCTTACTGAAATTTCCCATTGGAACCCACGCAGACTCTTTTACCTCCTTAGCTAATTGAGTGATTCCACAGTCCAGCAAATCAGCTAATTAACTAATTCTATAATCAGTATTAATTAAAATGTGTAAATGACTCTCTTTGGGGGGAGAGCTAGCTCAGTGGTTTGAGCATTGGCTTGGTAAACCCAGGGTTGTGAGTTCAATCCTTGAAGGGGCCACTTAGGGATCTGGGGCAAAATCAGTACTTGGTCCTGCTGGTGAAGACAGGGGGCTGGACTCAACTCAACTCAATGACCTTTCAAGGTCCCTTCCAGTTCTAAGAGATGGGATATCTCCATTTATTTATTTGATACAACAAAAATAATGAACTGAGAATTGCAAAATAGAAAGGACTCTTTCCCTCGCTCACATTTAAATAAGAAAATAATTGGTGAACCATAGTGATAAAAATAGTTTGGCTAAAATCGAACAACATTCAAGGTATACAATTAAAAGGAAAACAATTAATTTTTCCCTTCTATAACTAACAAGGTTTCCCTGTGGGAAAGTTAACAATATTACCAATCTGCTGCAGAATGCTTTGAAGTTAAGGGAAAACAGACCACTTTCTGTTCTTATGGCTGAACTTCTCCCAACCCATGCCAGTCACATGTCCTTTCGTAAAGCAGCTGCCCTGACTACTTTTGCTCAATAGATTCTACTAGTCCAGCTACCAAGAACCTATTGAGCATGCCCAGAAACTCTGGGCATGAATGCTAATTTTGCATCTGTGGAGCAACAATGACTCAGACACATCTCATTCCTCCCCCTCCACACACACACTTCTTCTCTTTAGATGACTTAAAAAGCTATCTCCCTATTAGGCTTGTGTGGGCTACATGTGCCTATAGTCATCCATTGCCCTGGGCCTTGAGTAGATTCTAACAACACCACAAATTTGATCTAAAAAGTTGATATTCTCATCTGGTAGCATTTTGCACTCATTTTGCACAGGTTTCAAAGACTCCACAAAGTACAGAGCAATGGAAAATCAGACCTAGCATGTTTGGCAGATGCACCTAGGTGCACTTTTAAAAATCAGGTCCTCCATTGGATCAAGCTAGGCATTGGATCAACAACTTAGTACAAGAAACTGGTAATGCATTTCCTGACTTTTGTGCATTAATGTCAACCTTTAACTTGACTTGACTAGCTTTTTTGTGAGTTTAATTAGAGGTTTTTTTTAAATAAGCACAGTCATGCAGTTTCTAATTGAAATGTAAATTATCAGAGGTATAACATTTGTGTTTAATATATATTGTAATTGAGTGTCCCAAAAAGTCCAACTTATGTGCCAAAAAATAATTACATTTCTCTCTAACAAGATCACTGGTGTAGGTACAGGACCTAAATCCTCAGGCTTCCCAGGAGGAGGAGGGTTGTGGGAATGCATATAATGTGAAAAATAATAACTCTTCCTGTGGTATAAAGTTTAATTCAATCAGCAGGACATCATGGAACTAATAAAGCACAATTAATTAAAGGGAAATTGACTTTCTATCACTAATAACATGACTTAATTTCTCAAGGCAATTAAGGCATAAAATACATATGCAAACTTTTTATTCTCAGTCCAGACACTCACCAAACAAAAAACAAACCCTGGTAAACGTGGACATTTGGGGTCTTAAATCCCAAATTGAAATGACACATTTTTGAGCAAGTCATTCCAAATGTCTTCACCTCTAAAATTTAGCAATTGATGTGGAGTGGAAAGGTTTTTAAGGAAACAAAAATTACAAGGCAGTTGAATGAGCCACTGTCATAGACAATCTTTCATTTCAAAGGGTTAGCTAGAAATTTTCCCTAAGGCAAAGCTATCCAATTACTGCCTGCTGCAGAGTTTCTTGCACCTTCCTGTGAAGCAGCTGGTACTGACCACAGTCGCAGATGGAATACTGGATTAGAAGGGCCATTGCTCTAATCCAGTATGGCGGTTACTATAGTCCTGTGTTCTGTTACCATCGTTTTACTACCTTTCTCCTCTTTTGTAAGCCTCAAGTTTCTGTGATTACAGAAATCTTGTTGCATAGAGGTGACCTTGCTTCCTACTGACATCAACACATGAAGTGAGGAGGCTGCCTGTGGACAAAAAATAAGTGTGTTGGGTTTTATTTAAAAACTGGGTGGCTGTCTCCAGTTGTAACGATGCTGCCTCTGGTGGAACACAACTGAGAGTATCAATTCAGGACAAATTACTTAGAGCAGGACAGTTACAGCCCAAAGCTGGAGTTCCTTTACTATTAAGGCACCAAACCAGCGAAACAGAGAGGACTTCGGTCTCACCCCAGTGGCTATCCATAAGTCACAAAAGCAATTCCCTGAGACACTCCAGTTTCCCAGTATCACCACCAGTGCCAACCATTATGGGGACAAATGGTTATGAAAACCAATACCCCAGTAAAAGAAAAAAGATTCTCCTGATCCCAAAGGACCAAACCCCAGACCCAAGTCAATACAAGTCAGATCTTACCCACAAATCACGCTGTTGCCAATCCTTTAGAATCTAAAATCTAAAGATGTATTCATAAAAGAAAGAAATGTAGAGGAGAGCTAAAATTGGTTAAATGGAATCAATTACATACAGTAATAGCAACATTCTTGGTTCAGGTTTGTAGTAGTTATGGAATAAACTGCAGGTTCAAATCAAGTCTCTGGAGTACATCCACAGCTGGGATGGGTCATTCAGTCCTTTGTTCAGAGCTTCAATTTGTGACAAGGTTCCTCCAGAAGTAAGAAGTAGGATTGAAGACAAAATGGAGATGATGATGATGATGCCTTTTATAGTCCTTTTGCCATGTGGCTTGTGCTTTCTTTGTTCCAACCACAAGTTACCCAGCACATGGCATGGAAAAACCTTAGAGTTCTGTCCCTAGGCATGTCCCTGCATGCCTTGCTGAGTCACAAGGTGTATCTGCCTTCTCTCAAAGGGTCAGTTGTATAGCTGATGGTCCTTAATGGGCCATCAAGCATGCTAGGCAGTGCTGACGTCAAATTGTCTGGGGTGTCACCCAGAAGCATAGCACAAGTTTGAAATACTAAGAGTATAGAGCCAATACTTGTAACTTTAAATACAATATGATACATGCATTTAGATAGCACAACCATAACCAGCAAATCATAATCTTTTTATAGACACCTCACACGACAACCTTTGTACAATATTTGCTGCAAATATGTAACAGTGGTTGCAACAATGATCTGTACGGTTAGAGTTTATGTCAATAACATCACACCAGTCTTCCCAGAGGATGCAAAATAATAAGATGAGGAATAATTCTAGGCCAAATTCTGCTGTCAGTTACACTAGTGCAGACTCAAAGTAACCATACTGAGCTCAATGGAATTGTCATATACTTGCATAGGTGTTATGGAGAATGGAACCCAATATACTGCACTTTATTACATTGAAACAGAGATTGTTATAAGTTTGCATTTAATCAAGTGGCTATTATTATTATTTGTATTATAGTGGCACACAGAGATCCCAATCAGGATTAGGGCCCCATTGAGTCTGGTGCTGTGCAATTGGTGCTGTGCAAACCCATGAAAGAGAGATTGCACACTTCAGAAATCTTATACTCTTAAGGACCTGCTCAAAAGCCCAATGAAATCAAAGTGAGTCTTTCCTTTGATTGCAGCAGGTTTTGGCTCACAGTTTAAGGCTCTGATGCTGCAATTAGATGCATACTGGAAGGTCCCATTGGCTTCAAAGGGGTTCTGCATAGGTGCAGGGGTCCACCCACTGTTAGTAATTGAATGGTGCAACAACTGGGTGAGGTTGGGAGATAAGGGTAATAGTGAGAGGAACACTTGATTACATGGACTCATATATTTTAAGACCCAGGAGGGACCATTAAGTTCATGGAGCGTAGGTCTACCACTGGATTTTGAAGCCTGTGGGAGTAAGCCTCCCAGCCCTGGTCAACAAACTTAGGTCAGAGAAGCTCACGCTACAGCTCTAAAAATACCTGTGTATCTATATAAAAATATCTTTGAAGTTGTGGCTCCGGCTGGAGCTCAGGCTCTGAAGTCTAGGAAATCAAGCCCAAAGGGATAGAATTTGTTTCATCGTGGTAATCCTTGCAAAGAGGAAGATTATTAATATATAAGTACACATTAAAATGTTGAAAATATTTTGATTCACAGCTACAAGGAAGTGCATTCCATGTTGCATGATTTATTTATTCTTTTACATTTCTGAGATACTTGTCCTTCATCTAGTAGCACATAGCTGGCTGAAGGAGTTAAGATCTCTGAGTCAAAACTGGAGCCAGTGAGCACTCCAGCTGATTGTTAAGTGGCTGACACAAGCTGAAGTAGATCTAAGTTCTGCAGTATTATGAAACACCCAATGTTACAAATAAGCCTCTTCCAAAGTCATTAATGTTATAGTTCAGAGCAAATTATTCCAGTGGTACCAACATGAGAATCTTTTCTTGCATAACTTTATTTATGTGCAACCACTACATAATGGTCAAGAATGTTTCCAGATGAGATCAGATTTCTGATGGCAAGAACTCTGAGCTCCATCTCTGTGCTTTAAGTCTTATGCCTGTGGCATGATCTTGCAACTGGACTCCAGAGACTAGAGCTTACCAATGACACACAAACTGGTTTAATGATGGAACAACTGTGGGCCAATATATGCCAGGTGCAATTCAGTGGTGAGGCACCCAGTTCACTGGAGGGAGGGAATGCAGCCATTTATGCATAAGTAACACCTGCCAGGCATCAGGAGAGTGATGCTGGCATCAGTTGTGGAGGCAGCTGTTTTCCTCCCTTTTTGGCTGGTGGAAAATGGTTGGAAGAATAAAGAGGACATCAAGCATTATTTAAATGAGCAGTTTGGAGAACAAAAGTGAGGACTACATTACCCAGAATGCAATGTATTGCTGCATATTTATGCACACCTTGTATATGATGTTGACTTTTGCCCAAATCCTCCACTGTGCTCCAAGCCTGAGTAAACAGAGTGGTGCAGTTGGGGTCTCCCAGAAGGAAGAACCAGGATGTGTTCAGAAGCACAGGCCTCTCTTCAATGAAATGTAGAAGTAGCCCATTATTTGAGAAACCTTTATATCGAGCTGGACAACATTTATCAATTCCAATAGTATTTTTAAATTAAAATTTTAGTAACAAAGTTTTGGATTTTTCTTTTGAAAGTTTTCTGATTTTTCAGCAAAAATGCCAGCAACCAAAAAACAAATTCTTTTTTCAGTTTTCAAAACCAACCCCCCTCCCCAATTTCCATTTTCCTTACCTCTTTCACTTTCCTTTTTAATCCCCTTTAGGCCCTTCTTTTTCATTTTGCCAGTGAGAAAACAAGAGGAACAGAACAAGGAGGGGAAAATTTAAAAAACCAAAAAATGGCTCACACTGTTTTTCATTTTTATTGAACAAAAAATGAGGAAAAATTCAACATTTTCTTCACTTTTTTGTAAAATGTACAAAACATTTTCCACTAAATAAATATACTTACCATTCGTGACCAGCTCGATTTTTATATATGAGCAGAACTCCAAAGTCACTGCTCTTTATAAAACTTTTCACAAGCAATGTTTCTAAACAACTGCTGAAGTAATTTTTCACTGGGTGAGTTACAGATTAATTTTCTTAGGTAAGAATGATGTACCATTGTCTACTACATATTTACAGCTGGAATGTTTCCCCCTACAATTATTATCTTATAATTGCTTTCATAATAACAATAGTTGTTTACGTCTGTTTTTGTGCAATGAAAAATAGCAAAGTAGATTTTAAAGGTATAGAAAATGTATTTCCTGTACATGAAATGTATTTTCCAATTCCTATAGTGATAATTACTTCTGCAGTCTCGGACTCCAAGATAGTGGTTCATTTCCCCAGCTGTCATAAACTGATGTAAATCCGTTGAAGTCAAGGGAACTATGCTGATTTATACCTGCTGAATATCAGGTCCAGTGTGTTCATCTTTTGCAAGCAGTTGATAGACTCATAGACTTTAAGGCCAGAAGGGTCCATCCTGATCATCTAGTCTGACCTCCTGCACATTGCAGGCCACAGAACCTCACCCACCCACTCCTGTAATAGGCCCATAACCTCAGGCTGAATGAGTAAAATCCTCAAATCTTGATTTACAGATTTCAAGTTACAGAGAATCCACCATTTACTCTAGTTTAAACCTGCAAATGATTCATACCCTGGGATGCAGAGGAAGGCAAAACAAAAACAAACAAACAACAGTGTCTCTGCCATGCCGATCTGGGGGGAAACTCCTTTCCAGATATGGTGGTCAGTTGAACCCTGAACATTTCGGCAAGACCCAACAGCCAGATACCTGGGAAATAATTTTCTTTAGTAACTCAGAGCCCTCCCCATCTAGTGCCCCATCCCTGGCCATTGGGGATATCTGCTACTAGCAGCTGCTGATTGGCTACAAGCCATTGTAGGCACTCTCATAATACCATCCCCTCCATAAACTTATCAAGCTCCGCCTGGACGCCATTTACATTTTTGTCCCCCTTGCTCCCGTTGGAAGGCTGGAGCTTCTGGAGTTTCACAGTGATCTAAGTTCTAATGTAAAATGAGTTTTATCTGGCTCAGTCCAGTGTCTCATGGACTCATAACAGAAAGTATTCCATATAACACAACTACCATAATCTGGTGTGATTCAGAACTAGTATCAGGGAAGGCCCAGGACTAAGATGATATAGAGAATAAAGTGTCACCACTATCCCTAAAAGTCCAAGCTAATGAAGGTAATAGAGAAGGAAGCAAGCACTGGGAAATTTACACTGAAGCTGTTTAAGGACCCCATCCAGTACCCACTGGAGCCAGAGAACTTCAGTTTCCATTCCTACCAAATCCTTAGATTTCAAAAACGATTGTCATGATGGATTTGGAGTTGCTCTGTAATAATTTATGAATATTGTTTGTTGACCTGGTTGCTGGGATGTTTACGGTGTGAATATATTGGTTTAGTTTAAGAGAGGGCTGTCAGGAAAAATAAGCGGGAAGAAAAAAGAATGGCTCATGATAAGCCATGTCTCAGCAAACAGTAAGATCAGTTTGCTTTTGACAATTTTACCTCTGGCTCCAGTCAACCTACAAAACTGCTTTTGATGAGAAGGGTCAAAGCCCTGGGAAGGTAAAAGGAAAAAAGGACTATATCAGCTTAAAAGGGACTGTCTATCAAGAGGCGGGTAGGTGCTCAGGGGAAGAAGACTGGGACATAGGCACCAATTGGGGTGTTTGAAGAAGTTAGGCCTGTCTAGCTTACCATCAGGGGATAGTAAGTCTTTAGGTAAAACAGAAATGCATGTAGACTGTTGTTTTAATATGTTTTTTCTCTAAATACACCGCTACCTCAATATAATGCAACCCAATATAACATGAATTCGGATATAACGCGGTAAAGCAGTGCTCCGGGGGGGGGGTGGGGCTGCACACTCCGGTGGATCAAAGCAAGTTCAATATAACGCGGTTTCACCTATAACGCGGTAAGATTTTTTAGCTCCCGAGGACAGCGTTATATCGAGGTAGAGGTGTACTTTGTTCTGACTGTAAAATAAACAGTATTTTCATTTTAAGAAGGCGATCTGGTTACTGAACACCACTGGTCATAAACTTCTGAAGGAAAGAACCACAGGTGCTCAAACCCAATTGATAATCGGTTGAATATGAACTCCTAGTGTGACACTGTGGCCAAAAGGGCTAATGCAAACCTTGGATGCATAAACAGGGGAATGTTGAGTAAGAGTAGAGAGGTTATTTTACCTCTGTACTTCACAGTGGTACAGCCACTGCTGAAATACTGTGTCCAGTTCTAGTAACCATAGGTCAAGAGGAATATTAATAAATTGGAGAGGTTTCAAAGAAGAGCCACAAGAATGATTACAAGATTATAAAACATGCCTTATAGTGATTGAACTCCTTGAGCCTCTGTCTTTAATTTAACAAAGAGAAGATTAAGGGGTGACTTGATTGCAATCTATAAGTACCTATGTGGGGAACAAATATTTGAGAATGAGCTTTTCAGTCGAGAAGAGAGGTATAACACTTGACAAATTGAGACTGGAAATAAGGTATACATTTTTAACAGTGAGGGTAATTGACCATTAAAAGAATTTACCAAGAGTTGTGGTGGATTCTCTATCACTGGCAATTTTTAAATCAAGAAAGTATGTTTTTCTAATTCAAAAGGTATTATTTTGGGGAAGCTCTATGGCCTATGTTATACAGGAGGTCAGATTAGATAATCACAGTGGTCCATTCTGGCCTTATAATATATGAATTTATGAATTTCTAGAGGAAATCACTGGTATACCTATTGTATATACACACAAATAAATTCATTATCCATGTACCATAATTTAAGCACATTAACAGAAAGTTATTGACAAACTAGCGAAAGTTCAGAGAAGAACAGCAAAATGATCAAGGTTCTAGAGCAGGGGTAGGCAACCTATGGCACGCGTGCCGAAGGCAGCACGCGAGCTGATTTTCCATGGTACTCACAGTGCCCGGGTCCTGGCCACCGGTCCGGGGGGCTCTGCATTTTAATTTAATTTTAAATTAAGCTTCTTAAACATTTTAAAAACCTTATTTACCTTACAGACAACAATAGTTTAGTTATATATTATAGACTTATAGAAAGAGACCTTCTAAAAATGTTAAAATGTATTACTGGCACGCGAAACCTTAAATTAGAGTGAATAAATGAAGACTCGGCACACCACTTCTGAAAGGTTGCCGACCCCTGTTCTAGAGGAAGAAGCGAGAAAAGACCATAAGAGTGCACTATGTCTAGCTTCTCTGAACAATATAGAAAGGAGAACAGCAGTCTATAAACACCAGAAGAATGTTAATAACAAGGATGGAGAAGGGTCATTTAGAACACAAGGATCTAAAAGTAACAGGAAGAAATTAAGAAAGGGAGCACTGTGGATGAATATCAGGAAAAACTTCCTTACTTCAACAGTTATTAGGCTACAGAATAGTCTAGCAAAGAAAGTGACGAAAGTCTGTTGTGTGAGATATTTAAAACTACACTGGACAAAACCCTGGAAAATGTACTGTACATAACAAACCTGCATTGGCTGAGAGAAGGATTGACTGTGCTAATAGTTCTTTCCCCTCCCTGCCTTCTACGATTCTTTGGTTGTTAAGATAAAGCTTTCATTAACTCTGAAATAATCTGTTTATACACACAACATAATGAACAACCAATGAGATTCAAACCTTTTTAAACTAAAGAAGTTGCTCAACTGTCTTCGGGTAGGATTGTGGCTCCTCTCCTGGGTAGGTAGACACACGTTAGTTCTCCTTGAGCTAGTGCGCTAAAAATAACAGTGTGGATGTTATGGAATGGGTGGCAGCACAGGCCAGCTGCCTGAGCACATGTCTGCCTGACCCCATCTTAGGTGTAGGTGGCTGTATAATCCACACTGCTATTTTTAGCATGCTAGCCCACATGGAGCTAGCACGTGTTTGTCTATCCAGGATGGGAGGCATGTTTCCAGCTGCATTGTGGACATACTCTAGGTGTAATTAATCAAGTTGTTCTGCAACACGCCAGTATAAGTCATTGCTTCATCTAGACATATAAATCAGTTAATCATATCTCCCTTTATGCTTAAAAACACATTGGTTTTCCTTTAACATAGTTTAGATTGCTGATATTGTGGAAGCCAGTAGATTTTAGAATATTTTGAGTTTTTTTCACCCTTGGATCTTCTTCAAATGTTGAGCAGTTCAATTTGTTTGCCAATCTGTTTCTTTCCCCACTCCATTCCTTGATAATCAAGTGACCAAATGACTAACTAGCAGCCAAGATAGAAGCAGACGAGAAGTGACAGATTGTATTTAAATAGGGAAGCTGGCCTAATAAACAAACTCAAGCTTTCAGCAACTGGGACAGCTCCAAGTGAATGCCAGGGAGAAAATATTAACTCACAAATGCACAAACTATAGTTCTTTGATTCTGTCCATTGTGGCAAATGATCATTCCCCAGCCGCATGTGCAACTGCCACACAAGAAAGATTCTGAGAGTTATGTCTGTATTGAAGAAGCTAAATGATACAAGTAAATTCCACATGGTGCTATCGAAATTGTTTCAGTAAATGATTGGGGATAAGGTTGATCTCTTAAATTCGGATACAGAAACAGAGATGCAGAGCTCCAGTTCATGTAAACAAACATAATTCCTATGAAGTCAATGGAAGAGATCTGCCCCATATCTTAAAGAAAAGATAAGCTATGTGGCGTGGCACTAACACTCTAGAATAAGAAGAGACTTCATTTGTTATTATTTCTGATTCTCTTTGCAATCAACTTGTAAAGTCCTAACACTCAAGTCCAGACTTGAGAAGTGATTCATAATTCCCTTTCAACTTTTGGTTGAAATCTCTACATGAGTAAGCATTCAAATACGGCCGTTCCATTTTGGTGACAGTTTCTGAAAGATGATACTATACTGCAATGATTTTGACCTTTTCAGTGTTCTGCAATTTAATCTGATGACTATACATGTTCTGCTCTTTTACAACCTCAATATCCTCTTTTAAAGGAAAAAGGAATAGAGGAAAATGTGGCATGGCCAACTAATTAAATACAAAGTGGTTTGAAAGTGATGTATTTTCAGAAGGTTCATAATGCTGCAAAACGTTCCTTTCAGGCTGGCAATTACCCTATAAATCTTCATCCTCTGAGAGCATTTCATCCCCCTTTCCAATAACAAAAAAGATGAGCTGGGTTTGTTTATTTAGTCCAAAAGCAGGAAAATATTTTGAAATAATTACAGTGGTAATTTCATATATTTAGTATTTGAATATGGGCTGATTTTCAGATGCAGATCTTGGCAGGTACTTAGCCTTGATCTATTTTGGCATCTTTTGCTATTAAAAAAAACAAACACCTTACAGGTAAGACTTGTGAATATGCAGAGTAATTGCTAGTTCATTACAGTTTAATCAATGAAGGGTTCAGCTCCTTTGAAATCAATGAAGGTGTCCAAATGAATTCAAGATTTCTCTGTGTAGTTAAGTTAGGATCTGAACTGACCATTAGCAGGGAATGGAGCACATCCCAGTGTAATTCTACAGACAGTCCAGCAGAGACAACCCCTGCCTGCAGATGGGAGGGTGGAAGGTAGGGCAGAATGTGAGCATGCTCAGTATAAGCCAAGCAGCAAACTGGGGGGGGGAGAGGGACATGTGACCCCCCTCACACATCGCCTCTGCAGCCTAGTATGGGTTATGGTTAAATTCAACCTCACCTATGGAGTTTCATTAATATAGTCACTGATAATATATTGTCATGACAACAGGTCACACAAGTTATGAGTCACTGCTGTACAAGCCCTCGGGATGAAACATTTCCATAGAAAAAGTTAAAGTAATCATGCAGTAGCCACACTCAGAAATTTGTTAAGGGGAGTGTGTGGTTAAAGAAATCTCTTAAGGGGCAATTAAACCATGCTTAAGTCCCTGTGTTTTGCAGGGAAGCTTCACAAAAGAAAGATAAATAGTCTGGCTACTTGGGACATTATGTGATCCCAGATGAGCAGGTTTTATGTTAGGGTTGTTTCCAGGTTGTAAAACACAGGGGTTGAGGAAGGCAAAAAGAAAGTGTGTGTTAAGTAGTGAGATTCCAGGTGTATGGCGACACAAGGAAAAAGGCCAATCATACATTCTAATCATGTCCCAAACTCCCATAGAGATCAACAGGAGTTTTAGTTGTGCTGTGTGCAAGGAATAAAGGGCCTGGGCCTATTTATGCGTTATGTGCCTACACCAAGAGGATTTGATTCCCCTTATCTCACTCCTGTTGGCCAGACAAATAATTGACTTTTGCCAAGATGCTGCTTATTCTTTCACTGAACATTCAGCATTTGTCACTCATTGTTCCCGCACCCTCTCTCTCTCTCTTCTCTGGTCACATTCCAGTAATAACTAAAGACATTTGCACTCTGCAGATGGATCAGTGTCTGCGAATGCCACCTTCAGTTTAATAAAGAAGATGACATTTTTAAAGGAATGGCATTTTGTTAGTTATTAGGAATCCTCGCCCATCTGTCTTTGAATCAGGTTAAGTAATATATTGCTTGACACAAACGAATTAGTATAATAAAGTTTCAGCACAGGAACCTCATAGTATGCTGGTGGAGGGGGAAAGCTTGCATCTAGATTTAGCATTTAATTTTGCACAAGAACAATCTGCCTCTGAATGATTGGAGTATATGCTGAAATGTGAGGTCCCCATGTTCCACTCCCATCCACAAGCAGTAGAGCTCCTGTGACTACAGATCCTGGCTGGTGCGTATGGTATTAAGGTAAAGGGCATTGTTGTTTTTATGAGATGCACCCGCTTTCCTCCAACCCTGTAGAAACCCCTCTGATTTCCAGCTCTGCCAGGTGAACATATATATACACATAAAGATGGGAGACTGGATCAAGTCTCTTCAGCATTCTCCATCTCACCAACTCCCCAGGGCAAACAGAGTCTACCGTAACTTGTGCAGCTTCTCTATATATACTGTGGAACACACCCATCCTCGAATGTTCCCAGATCAGCCACAGGCAGGAGTATCATAGAGAGAAGATTCACCCCACATGCATAGGACCAGAGTAATCCAGCTGTATGTAGGTGGAGTGTAGGATGGTTGTAGAGGTGAAATCCAGGGTGTGGGGCTGCTGTGCAATTTCCAGACAGCTGTTGTCCCAGCCTATAGATTAGAATAGCAAAGGCAGCCCTTCCACAATGGTATTTGGGCCTTAAAAGCCAGGACCCGATGCCCCTACCTGGCATACCGAAATGTTGCCCTCCATACTGGGCTATACAATGCTGCTGTGAAACCCTTTTAGAGGCTGCAGACACACCCGTATGAGGCTTCTCAACAGGCAGACCTCCCCATATGTAGCCCTTATGTGTAAGGGGACTGTTGCCCCCTTACTAACATTCAGTGGGGGTGTTTTGGTTGCTAGCTCCCAGCACTAAAAGGGGAGGGGTCGATGGCAAATCAGGAGCCTGAGACTGACAGAACCCAGGAACAATGGGGAGAGGCCAATGCTCCAGGTCAGCCTGATTGACAGGGCGGGCAGCTAATCAGGGAGTCAGGAGGCCAGAGGGGGTCCCATCCTCCGTGTGAGTTGGAATTGCCTGGGTCAGACAGAGTGGGGCCGAGCTAAGGAGAGAGCAGGGGCCCGAGCTAAGCTGCTGGGAGCAGAGCTGCAGCCCCAAAGCCAGAGCACAGCCCAGAGAAAGCAGAGCTGCCCTGGGAGGAGAGCTGCAGCCACTGGAGCCAGAGGGGCCAGACAAGCAGCCAGGAGGCAGGTCAGAGCTGGGAGCAGAGTCACAGAAGCAGCCTGCAGAGCAGACCTGTCCTGGGGGCAGAGCTGTAGTAACCAGAGCCAGAGAGGCCAGAGAAGCAGCCCAGGGTGTTGAAGGCAGAGCAGCAGCAGCAGCAGCCGTGCTGAGGCCGAGTGGAGCTGGGGCTGGAACTGGAGCTGGGTGCGGTGAGCAGCTGGGGAGAGTGAGGGGGATCCTGGGCAGTGGGCCCAGCACAGGGAGACGCCTCAGCCAAGAGGCTCTGCAGGCCAGACTTGGAGGGGGGATCATAACCCCGACCGGGCGGGGGCGACGCTGGGAAAAAGGGTCCTGCCACCTAGAGCCTGAGCGTGTGGCCACCGCCAGAGCAAGTGTCCAACCCACAGCGTCTCTGCAGCGCAGCCAGGGCCTGAGAAGGAGCCTGGAACCTACAAGGAACAGACTGTGACCTGCCCTGACATTCCAAAGACACTGTTTGTGATGTTCCCTGCCACAGAGCGGGGTGATGTGTTTTCCTTTAACCTTTCCCATTTTTCCTTATTCTTTTTTAAAATTAATTGTTAATTAAACAACTTGTATTTGCTTTAAATTGTATGAAATGATCAGTGGGTCAGGGAGGTGCCCAGTGCAGAGAGAGTACCCCGGAGTGGGGACACCCTAGCCCCTGTCCTGGGTGACCACAGCAGGGTTGGGGGTCGAGCCCCCCAGGAATCCTGGGCCCAGCCTTGTCAGGGTTTATGAGGACTCTGCCAGACAGGAGAGTGGAAGGGGAGTCCTCAAGGGCAGGGAGGCCTCTGGGTAAAGGAAGTGGGAGCGAGGACTCGGATCCTTTCGCTAGCCCACTTCACCGGGGTAGTGCAGAAGCCAGGAAAGTTCCCCACAATCGCGGGACCATTCCCCCGCTTACATATGCAAGGCTTAAGCAATGCCCAGCACACCTGTTAACATGGTAATGGAAAGATCTATATCTATAACTATATTCAACCTAGAGTTTGGAGAGAGCAGCAAAGAGCCCCTCTGCTACCATTTTTATTATTTTATAGCATCCAGAAATAGGCTTGGTGCTTCACACAAGACAGAAGTACGCCTTCTTATCCCTGCCTCAAAGGGCTTATTTTAGATGTTCTACAACTGATGGTGACAAATCACACAGAAGATATAAAAGGATGAGGGCTACAGCAATAACATTGGCCAAACCGGACAGTCCCTCCGCAAAAGAATAAATGGACACAAATCGGACATCAGGAATGGTAACATACACAAGCCAGTAAGTGAACACTTCAATCTCCCTGGTCATTCTATCACAGATTTAAAAGTCACTGTCATTGAACAAAAAAACTTCAGAAACAGACTTCAAAGAGAAACAGCAGAACTAAAATTCATTTGCAAATTCAACACCATTAATCTGGGCTTGAATAGGGATTGGGAGTGGCTGGCTCACTACAGAAGCAGCTTTTCCTCTCCTGGAATTGACACCTCCTCATCTATTATTGGGAGTGGACTACATCCACCCTGATTGAATTGGCCTTGTCAACACTGGTTCGCCACTTGTGAAGTAACTCCCTGCTCTCCATGTGTCTGTATATAATGCCTGCATCTGTAGCTTTCACTCTATGCATCCGAAGAAGTGAGGTTTTTACTCACGAAAGCTTATGCCCAAATAAATCTGTTAGTCTTTAAGGTGCCACCAGACTCTTTGTTGTTTTAGCAATAACACTGATGCAATTACTCCATTTAGTCATGCACACATTTAAAATCAATTTTTCATAAGCAGGATGTATGCTTCTTTTGGAAGGTTTTGCTATGTGCATCAATGAGACATTTATACTCACCCACGTACCAGTCCCAGCAGAAGCCTCATTATCTTTTGGGTCTCTGGTCAGACCGTTTTGGGATGTCACAAAGGAGACAGGCTAAACCCTTAGCAGATCCTACTAACCACGCATAAGACCGGGCAAAAAAATGTCAACAAATAGTAATTTTTCCAAAAAATGCATTGGGGGTGTGGGGGGCTCTGAAACTATTTGCAATTTAGGGTTGAATTTGATGAATAGTTTTGGCTGAAAAAAATAAAAACATTTTTTCAAAAATGTTTCCTTTGAACTTTTCATTTCAAAAGGGCATTTTGTTTTCAAATTCGGTCAATTAAAAAAAAATACAAAAAACAAAATAAAACAAAAGACACCTGGAAATGGCTGAACCTAAATAAAAAATTAAAACAAAAACAATTAATATCAAGTCAATTAATTTTTTTTTCCAAATCAAAACAAAATGAAAAACAAACAAATTTGTTTCAAGTTGACTCTGACTCTAAATGGAAAAACAACAACCCTAAAAATAGTTTTGAGTTGATCTGAAATGTTTTGGTCGATACAAAGCTTATTTTTTTCAAGTATTTCAATTCGACAAAGAAAAAATTGTTTTTAGAATCATAGAATCATAGAATATCAGGGTTGGAAGGGACCTCAAGAGGTCATCTAGTCCAACCCCCTGCTCAAAGCAGGACCAATTCCCAACTAAATCATCCCAGCCAGGGCTTTGTCATGCTGGGCCTTAAAAACCTCCAAGGAAGGAGACTCCACCACCTCCCTAGGTAACGCATTCCAGTGCTTCACCACCCTCCTAATATCCAACCTGGACCTCCCCCACTGCAACTTGAGACCATTGCTCCTTGTTCTGTCATCTGCCACCACTGAGAACAGCCGAGCTCCATCCTCTTTGGAACCCCCCCTTCAGGTAGTTGAAGGCTGCTATCAAATCCCCCCTCGTTCTTCTCTTCTGGAGACTAAACAATCCCAGTTCCCTCAGCCTCTCCTCATAAGTCATGTGCTCCAGACCCCTAATCATTTTTGTTGCCCTTCGCTGGACTCTTTCCAATTTTTCCACATCCTTCTTGTAGTGTGGGGCCCAAAACTGGACACAGTATTCCAGATGACGCCTCACCAATGTCGAATAAAGGGGAATGATCACGTTCCTAGATCTGCTGGCAATGCCCCTACTTATACAGCCCAAAATGCCATTAGCCTTCTTGGCAACAAGAGCACACTGTTGACTCATATCCAGTATCAAACTGGATTTTTCAGTTGAGCCCCTGAACTGAGAAATCCTTTATTTGTTCAGCTCTACTCAGGGATTTTTCAATTATTTATCATTTGCTTATTCTAAGGTTGCCAACTTTCTAATCTCACAAAACCGAATATCTTTGTCCCACCCCCTGCCCTGTCCCTTCTCTGAGGCCCCGACCCCCAGTCACTCCATTCCCCATCTCTCTATGCCTGCCCTGGCTCCACTCGACTCCCGGAAGCGGCCGCCATGTCTGGCTCCTAGGCACAGGGGTTGCCAGGTGGCTCTGCGTGGTGCGCATTGCCCGTGCCCACAGGCATCGCTCCTGCAGCTTCCATTGGCCACAGTTCCTGGCCAATGGGAGCTGTGGAGCTGGCGCTCAGGACAGGGGCAGTGCACGTAGCCTCTCTGGCCACTTATGCACCTAGGGGCCGCAGGGACCTGGCGGCTGTTTCCAGGACCCTCACAAAGCCAGGGCAGGAAGGGAGCCTGCCTTAGCCCCACTGCACCGCCAACCATACTTTTAATGGCCCAGTCAGTGGTGCTGACCAGAGCCGCCAGGGTCCCTTTTCGCTTGGGTCTTCCAGTCAAAAACTGGACACCCAGCAACCCTAGCTTATTCTCCAACCAACTATTCCAAACTTAAACTGTGGATATGCTTTCTTAAGAGGATTACTTACCCTCCAAGGGTCAAATTGTGAACCCTTTACTGAGTACTTTTCGCTGATATCAATGTGACTGTTCATGGAGTAAGATACTAGTCTATGTGAGGAAGGATTTCACAGTCTGCCCCCAAATTTTGATGTTGAGCTGTTTTTGAGTTCACACTGTATGGAAAGAAATGATCATATGGGAATGGGAAACATGTATATTTTTACCCCCCCAATAAAGTCAAGACTAGCTGAAAGGATTTCAGACTTTTGAAAAAGGGGGAAAAAACCATCTTTGTACAAAGATTAGGCTTTGAATATTTCAGCCTCAAAGGTCTTTTTTTTCCCACTGTGAGTGTGGAAAAAATAAACTATTTATAGTAATCTCCTTCTTTGTATCTGTGTCTCTCAAATCTAGTTGCATTTGCAAATCTAGAAAAATATAAGAACAATGTTTGGCAATACCTAATAAATGTCTGTCCATATGTGACTATATCTCACATTTTCAATTCTGTATCATATGCTTTACTAGCCTATACGGTACAGCAAAATCAATTAATTTTAAACAGAACCACCCCAGGAACTTTTTACTTTCATGCTCCTTGCCAACTAATCCCAAATGATATGGAAATGGTTTCCTAAGAAGTAACTCTCTTTTTCATTAATAAACATTTTTCTGTGACAAAAAATCGCATTGTCCCACGTGGCCCCAAATGTGGCACATTAGCAAATGGCACACTGCAAATTTTAGGTGTCTGCTCTGCATCTAACCTGCCTGAAGTTTGAGCTGCTTTGGATTCAGTGCAATTCAGTTCATTTTGGTACTCATCAGTCCATGGCATTTTTATTCCCCCATCAAGCTGGCAAGAGTCCGTTTTTTTTCCTAGCTTAGAGAATGCAGATAGTTGTTAGATCAACAGAGCAAGACACAAATCTTTGTCACCTTCTAGAACTCATTTATCACCCTCAGAATAAATGAATATTCTAGTCTGTTTGGAATGACATACATTAGAGATTACGGCCTTCATAAAACCTGGCATGTAACTAAACCATTATCACTGAATGTACAAGAAGTTTATTTTGCCTTCCAACACAAACATGAACCATTGCTCCAGGGATTTGCTAATAAGTTTCTGTTTTGAAAAGAATTGATTAAACACAAGGATAGAGTAAAGCTATGAATTCTTCTCTGTATAGTTAAAGAGAGTTCAAATGAAATACCCCTGAAGTTACCTCTTCAACAACCATATGAATACACTTGAGATTAAAGTTAATGATGGAAAACTGGCCCAAACTTTACCAAAAACTTTAAGTGAACCAGAATTTTTAGATGTTCAAAAAAATTAGTAAAGACTGTTATTTTATTTTTAATTTTGACATATTTCTGTAGTTCTTAGATTTGATGGATCCGGATTTCGAAGTTTGAATGAGTATCCAAAGTGAACTGAACTTCTAAAACTTTTGAGATTCACCCGTCACTACCAAGAATTTAATCAAAAATTAAAAACTACAAAAATCAAACTTGTGGAATAATTTTTCCCTGTAAATATATTGTAAAACCTATTCAGTTTAAACAATTAAATTCTTACTGCTCTGCAAGGTCCATGTCCTTGGCCTAACTGATGCAACACAAGAATTAGAACTTGGAGCCAGAAAGCTAATGTCATCTCAGATGAAAGAAGATGTTTGGACTGATTGTCTCAGTCCATAAGACACAGGACATAACATCTACCTATCCAGTTCAAATTAAACTGGATTGTCATTGACCAAACCTTGGGTCTTTCATAGACAATGGAAAATAAACTGGGATATCTTAATCTAGCTCCTAGGGGATACATAACTATATAATAAAACTACCCCCACAGTTGACATTAATTGGGAGCTGCAGGCACTCAGTCACTTATTTAGATGCCTAAATAGATTTAAGTGCCTAATTTTAGGCATTCCATTTTCATTTAATCCATTATCTTAACCCTCTGCTAAAACTGATTCTCCATATGTGTAACCTTTTTACCTATTGGCTTTCAGACATCACCAGTTTCTGCATTGTTTGCATTGGAAACATGTACCAAAAAGCTTGGAATAAAGTTAGTAATGTTCTTGAAAGGTTCTTTGGCTAGTTGCCACTAAATCAAATACTGTTCTGCATGGTTATAACTAATCTATTATGAAAACCCCAATTATAATAATTTTCATCCAAGGATCTCAAAGCATTCTAACAACCACTGATTGACTAGGTCTCACAAATCCACCATATGGTAGGTGAGTACTCTTTCAACCATTTTACAGATGGATTAACTCAACAACACTGGCAAGTCAATGGCAGAGCCAAGAATTAAACCTAGAACTCTTGAAACCAAATCCCCATGTTCTGATTACTAGATTATGCTTTCTCCCAGGTACTGATGGGTAAAATCTCATCCCTTCCTCTCTGGTCAAGGCAAACCAGAATAGGGTGTTAAGTTCAGTGCTCACAATTTCAGATGTTCAACTGAACCTTATCCAAACCTCTGTAAGGTGCTGGGCTGAAAGTCTCATGAGAACTAACTTATTCCTGAATATTTCAGCCTTTTGTGAGACTCACAATCAAATTGCTATTTGGCAACACTGCTATTCAACAAACTTTCCCGATTGTTGGGAAAACTCCAGTATTAGCTTTTAAATGGGTGCTGGTAGCTATACTCAGTGCCTCTCAGATGCTTCATTCCATGTGTCTGGTAGCACCTTGTTTCTGTGGAGAACACTGCACACTAAATCGTGTCAATATACTATTTTCAGACAGCATTTCTGATCTTTTTTCCAGCATAGTGTTTCACTGTTCACTATATTTAATGACACATCACAGACACTCATCTTTTATCCAATTATATCCTTAAGCTTGCTTTTTGTGCTGTTTGCTCACCCTCACAGCACACATTGATTACTTGTTAACACACTTTCTTTAAGGCCTTGGTAATTTGTATGAATCTCTTTACAGCACTGTAACTAAGTCTTTATCTCTTTGTGTATTGAAAATGCATTCCTTACCTTAACGCTACTGAATTCTGCCTCTGGGCGTGTCTACACTGCTAACTTTTGCTGACACAATTACATTGGCATAAAGCTGCCACAGTTTGTGCGCGGGCATACTTAGCTCCTTGCATCGGTACTGTGCGTAATCCCCAGGAGTGGTTGCTTTGATGCACAATGCAGTGCACCATGTGTAGGTATCCCACCATGCAACATACCACTGTCCAGTCTTTTGGGAAGTTCTGGCAATGCATGGTGGTGCAGAAATGAGTTGTGCAGGGGTGACTGGTGCTGCAGGGTCAAGTTCCCATCATGCGACATTCTCCACCGCATAATGCCATCTCTATCCCATAATGTTTGTGCCTATTTTGAAAATCCCACAAACCCGTGAGGCACTTGTTGCTGTCCACCATCTTTGACAGAAGCATGGCGCATGCACAGCACTATTGTCAAGAGCATCGCATGCACAGGACACACAATCCCCCACTATTTGCAGAGCCACAAGAAAAGCCGTGGGCAACACGATGATTTCCTTGAGGTCAGAGTGCTGTGGCAATAGCAAGAAAGAATTCAAGATTGTTCACGGAGCAGTTGCAAATGGTGGTGTGCTGTCTCTGGGTCTGAGAAATGAGCTGCTGGGATTGCATCATAATGCAGGCTTGGGATGACGAGCAGTGGCTGCAGAACTTTTGGATAAGAAAGGCCACATTCCTGGATCTGTGTGCTGAGCTTGCCCCAGCCCTCCACTGCAGGGCACCAACGTACAGGACATAGTGGATGCAGTGCCGTATTATTGCCTAGGCCGACAAGGCCTAGGCCTAGGGCGGCAAATTTTCAGGGGCGGAAGCTCCCCTCCGCGCCCCGCCCCCCTGCTCCAGCTCACCTCCTCTGCAAGCGCGTTGCAGCATCCTGTTTCTCTCCCCTCCCAGCACTTGTGCTGCGAAACAGCTGTTTCGCAGGGCAGGGAGGGAGGGGGGAGGAGGGGGAATGCCACGCACTGGGGGAAGAGGTGGGGCCGGAGGCGGGGATTTGGGGAAGGGATCCAATAGGGGAAGGGAGGGGACGGAGTTGGGGTGGGGATTTTGGGGAGGGGGTTGGAATGGGGCCGGGAAAAGGGCGGAGTTGGGACGGGGCCAGGGCGGCAATTATTTCCCGGCCTAGGGGCAGTAAAATTATTAATCTGCCACTGAGTGGATGGATTTGCAGCAATGGGGTTCCTGAACTGTGGTGGAGCAATACACAGCACACATATCTCTAGTTTGGTGCCAGAAAATCTTGCCCCAGAGTACATCAATAGAAAGGGCTACTTTTCTATGGGTAGGCAAGAGTGTGTGGATCACCTGGGAAACTTCACCACCATCAGTGTTGGCTGGTTAGGGAAGGTGCATGGCGCTCGCATGTTTAAGAACACCGAACTGTTCAGAGAGCTACAAGCGAGACTCTCTTACCCAACCAGTGGATTACCATTGGTGCTGTTGAGGTGCCAATCCTGAACCTGAGGAACCAACCTATCCCTTACTACCCTGGCTTATGAAGCCATGCACCGACCACCTCGACAGCACCAAGGAAAGATTCAAGTACTGGGTCAGCAGGTGCACAATGACACTTGAATGTGCTTGTGGTAGATTGAAGGGATGCTGGCATTGTTTACTTACAAGATTGGATCTCAGTGAGAAAAATATCCCAATGGTTATAGGTGCCTGCTGTGTCCCACATAATATCTGTGAAGCAAAGGGAAAAGTTGCCACCCCGGTGGAGGGGCAAAGATGGAGCATCTGTCCGCTGAGTTTGAACAGCCAGACACAAGGGCTATCAGAAGAGCTCAGTGTGGAACTATACGGCTCCAGGAGGCTTTGAAAGAACACTTTAACAATAAGCCATGGTAATGTGTTGTACTATTCTCTACCTGGCCCTGCAGTTTGGAGTCCTGCTAGGAATTGTGTGGTGCTTGGTGCACATTTATGAATATAACACTGATAATGCAACTATTAATTTTGTGGTGATTGCTGTACATTGATGATTACTACATTGTGTTTGTCACTGATTCTATGAGTTGTGTCACAATGTACAATAACAACTAAGTGGGTGCTTTCACTACTGCTAGGCATTCTGTAGCATATGTTAAAAACTAACAAAGGGGAATTATTTTCCAAATAATAGACTTTTACTGAGTAACAAAAACACTTCAAATAAAATCTGTGCAAGTTAAAAGCAAATACATTAAATCCTTAACAAATGTGTGGAACAGAGCTTAAAGAAGGGGAAGGAATATTCATGTCCATTTTAGCTACACATACATCAACCGTGGCTCTCATAGGCCAGTGTATGTGAAGATGTGGCTGTCCTTAATGTCCCCTGGTGTGGAGTGATGGGGTAGGGATGTGACCCTTGATGCCACATGGAATGTTGATGGGGAGCATGAGAAGAGAACTTATTTAAGTTCTCCATGGACCACAAAGGGAGGCAAGGCCAGGATTGTTGAATGTGGAGGTCTGCAAGAGTCTGAAGTATCTGTGTCTGAGGCCAGAGAAGCTCCATAAGGTCCTGGTGCATCTCCCACTCTGACTTCTGGGCCTTTCTCCTGTCCACTCTTTCCTTCTCCATTCAGTATACAATAGTCATCCTTCCGGCCCACTGTTCACTGTCTGATGCAGCACTGGCTTGCAGGATCTCATTGAACATGTCATCCCAAGTCCTCTTCTTTCCTCTCCTTACCTGGCTCAGGTGTTCCACGAGTGTGGAGGGGAAATCCCTCAAGGTCTCAACAACAGCAGCTACAGATAAAACACACAGAGGTGCCATTGTCAGTATATTCACAATGGAAAGCAAAAGTTAAGATTCAGAACTCCCTTCTCATGCTCCCCTAAAGGTTTAAACAAGACAGGCTTACTGACACTTCTGCTTTGGAGTGCTTGTGCACACTACAGCATCACTCACAGCTTCAGTCATAGTGAGTATGGCCCACCAGGGAGGAAGAAATGAGGACAAAATTGCTCGGTTGCATGCAACTATGAGTACTGGGTGATGGAACTGAATACTGGCATAATTTTATGCAGGCGGTGGTGATTTTAGCTACTCGCTGACTCCTGGGGGTAACAAAGGTACAATGAGCGCAGCTGCTGGTGGTGTCCTGAACTGCCCTGGCCCATATGCTGCTAGCCTGTTTACTGCAATGCTGACTGCTGAAATTATCGCCAACTGCCATGGGAGGGTGTCCTACCACAGTGGAAGAAATAAGGCTGCCATTCCTAGAAACCTTCAGGAGAGGATTGCACAGTATCTCCATGAAAGTTTCATTGAAATCTCTCAGGAGGATTCAAGTGACATCCCTGTGTACAAAAACAAACTGCTCCACATGCCTCCACTGCCTAACTCTACAGGGGAATAAAAAGTAGATAACAGCTCCACTTATCTTCGTTGTACCAACACCTCTTCTAGTATGAGTAAATTAATGAAAAGTCGATAGCTGTGTCCTGCTAAGTTTGGGGTGCCATCTCTATAAGGGGAAATAAATGTACACACTTACCCAAGTTCCTTTCTCTGTATCAGGCTCATTCGTGGTTGATGTCTGGAACGCACTATATTGCAGTGGAGTCTCAAACAGGTCCTGGCTCACAGCATAGTTGGACCCCTTGGTCATATGTCCCCCATTCTCCTCCACCTCCTCTTTCTCCTCACTGTTCACATCTAGGGCCTGTGACTCAAGAGGTATCCATAGTGCTGTGGGGGTGAGATAGGATCTCTGCCAAGTATGGCATGCAGCTCTTTGTAAAAATTCTGTTGTTCAGGCCCGAATCAACTGTTGGCCTCCCTGGCCATGTGATATGCCTGTTGCAGTTCCATCACTTTCATATGGCACTGCTACTGATTTCTGTTGTACCCCTGCTCATGTATCCCCCATGCAATCTGTTTGTAGATGTCCACATTCCCATGGCTAGTCCAGAGATGTGCTTGCACAGCATCTTCTCCCCGTACACCCATGAGATCCAATATCTACTGTCAACTCCAAGTTGGAACACATCTGGAGCGTGTAGCTGGCCTGGTCAGCTGGGCAGTTGCACACGGCAATGGAGAACTGTTAGGTGTGCTGGATAATCAGGAAAAGGCATTTCTAAAACTTGCAAAATTCACAATTGTGACCAGTGCGGTCAGTGTCAAGAATTATGGGACAGCTGCTGGAGGACTGTTAGGATTGACATAGGTAGCACAATGTCCACGTTTGCATTGCATTGACCTTAGTACATCAACCATAGCTCAACACCACTCTGGGAGGTTGTGTTACCATGTTGGTGTAATGGAGATCTTACATCAATGGGAGACAAATCTAAGTGTAGACACATGGACAACTTTGATGCAAGGAGGCTTACGTCAACCTATCTTTGTAATGTAGGCCAGGCCTCAGTCTCAACTCTTATATTTTTCTATCTATACTATATAGCTACAATTTGTTTCTCTTCAGCTTTGTAGTCAGAGGAACCCTATGTATTACTCATGTGCTAAATACAGGCATTGAACTGAACCAAAAATTAGATTTTTGTCAGGCTTCAATAGAATTCCTACATGCAAGTGTCCAAATACAGTCAGCAGCATGAGGGGAATCAGAAAATCTGCATTATTTATGTTATGTATACTTGAACAAGGATTCATTTTGACTGAATTTCTGATGAATCTGAGTTTGCTGTATCTTGGTTTTCAGCCTTTTTATCCCAATGAAGTCAGCGTGTTACATTTAGGCACCAGTCGTTTTTGTTGCTTGCATCATTTTTCCATCTAGTATAAGGCAATGGTGTGCATATGTACACATGGTTAGCCTGTGATGAAGCGGAGAGGAGAAAATACCTCCCTGTCTACCCCTTAACTGTTTATCCATGTTGTCACTAGGGATTGATCCTGAGACAGAGCTTCTTCAGCTTGAGGTAAAGGTCGAATTCCTCTAGCTAAGAGCATAGCAGACTAAGATCTGCTGTGGGTCAGGCACAGATAGGGATGCTGAAAGGTGGGTTGCATATATAGACTGAATGTGGAGAATAATAGTGAATGATTAAAGTGGATAGAGCTTTTCCATTCTCCTATTCCAATTATATTTTGCTAACACCACAACCTTCACTCAGAAATGTCTGCCATACACTTTGAACCAAAGTCGCAATCATTATTCCAACTGTTCTCTTCATAGGATCACATTGTTTAACTGAATGATTTCTGGTATTCCATTGAAATGGCAGGTGCAGGTCAACGTGGCTGAAGCTAATGGGAACTGGGGAGAGTTGAATGAAGATCTTGGCTGTGATCCTTGTCCTGTAACTAAAGAAAAGTCCAGTCTGTAGTGAATATTGTTCCAGAATTCTTTTAATCTCAGTCCTTTGTTAACAGCAGACAGGGTTGTTAATGATCGTATTATAATCACAAAACCAAACTTTCTGTCAAAGCTGCATATTAATTTTGAAGGTATAGCTAAATGTTACCAGCTGTCAGTTCATTTTATCAAGACAATGCTGAAGAAAATGGCCTTTTACATACCCAAATTTAACTATTTTTCATTAGAATTATAGAGTCAAACTCCAGCTCAACAAGTTAAATATTTTACTTTGCAATTGAACCAAACTGTTTTTGTGGTATTTTTTTTTACCACATTACAAAAGACTTGCTTCATTATTGCAGCAACAAAAGATAGTTCATTAGCAGAGTTATTTAAAATCCTGTTACCGATGCAGAAAATTGTCTTACACAGCTATTCTTAGATTTTCAGGAATACAGACCATTGGGAAAATTGGGCTCCCACTGATAGTTTTCAATTTTTTGAGTTATTTTAGACTTAATTCAGTTGATCTCTGAACTCTGACAGCTCAGCTCAAAATTATAAAAATAAAAAAAAAAAGTTCAGGCTATTGACAAGGCTATTTCTTGTAGAAAACTTTTGTGCAGCTATCAGCTGAGATTTTCAAAATAGTCTAGGGAATTTAAATGCAGCCTTCTCATTAGTTTTAATGGATTACATGTTTCTAAGTCCCTTGGATTGCTTTGAAAAATATCTCCTCACAAGCCTAAAACTATGCCCACTGTCTTCTTTATTCTGCATGACAGAAGTTGATCAACTTTAGTTGTTACGTGGGTGTAATAGGGAAGGGTAACAGTTCCACAAGTATCCCATAATTTCAAAAGGTTCCATTGTACCTTTCTCATTAAGTAGTAGAAGAAATGATCCAATTTCATGCAACAAGCACAGCCATTTTTGTAAAGCCAGTCAAACCCCATCAATTTTTAGAAATTGTTTTTTACCCTAAAGTTTCCCATACAAATGATGTTACAGTAAGAATGTTTCTTACCAGGCTACCATGTCTTGAGGCACACAGTAATATAAAGAGTTGTAGGTCTGCTCAGGCAATTCTTTTTTTCAGTTCAGTTATCCTATTGTCTGGCTGCAAATAGGCCATTTGAAAGTATGCCTGAGAGTGGGAGGGGACATGTACCAGGGAAGCTATCTATTATCAGGCACCCAGAGGATTTACATAATTAGCCAAATAGTGAGGGGGAAGAAGGATGAGCCTATGGTTAGAGTGTTTTCTTGGGACCTGAGACACCTGATTTGGATTCCCTGATCTACGACAGACTTCCTGTATGACATTTGGCCAATTGCTTAGTCTACCTGTGCCTCAGTTCCCCATCTGTAATGTGATAACATTACATTTAAGATTGTGAGATGTTCATATACTGTGGTGATAGGAGCCATATAAGTATCTTAGATAGATGAATGTGTAATAAAGACTTAGTGCCCAAGATGAAGGTGTGGGTATTAGTGGTGGGTGTGATGGGCTAACCCCTCACTCTGGGGTACCACCTGATGTACTGGGTCCCACTGAGCCTGCCCGTTCCACCAGCCTGGGCTCCCTCACCTTGTCCTGCTGTGCCAGGCTCACAAGCCTCCTCAAGCAGCACACACCCAGGTAGGGCCACACCCAACTGCAAAAGGACACAGACGCTGAGATCAGCTCTGTGTGCGATGACTCAGCTCAGGGATTGCTCAGCACTCAAGTGCACGCCCCCTCTGGAGTGTAAACCCCAAATTGTATTGCCTTGCGCTGCACAGAAATCTGTACAGCGTAAGCTCATGAAATCCGCTCCCTCCCTCAAGATTTGCACAGCTTTTCCCCCCTCACAGTTATGAATTACACAAACTGGTTTTAGAATAAACAAAAACAAGTTTAACAACTACAAAAGGTAGATTTTAAGTGATGATAAGGGATAGCAAACAGATTAAAGCAGTTACTGAGCAAATAAAACAAACACGCAAACTAGGCTTAATACACTAAAGAAATTGGCTACAATTAGTAATTTATCACCCTAATTGTTGTTTTAGGCAGGTTGCAGAATTTCTTGTGCACAAACTGCTCTTGCTTACAGTTTAAAATTCCCAGCCTGGGTTCAGTACTCTCCCCCCACCCCTTTTGTCTTTGTTTTTTAGATGTTTCCAGCAGTCATCTGGGGTGGGGATTCAGTGAAAAATGAACCAAGATTAACTCACACCCCAGCCTGAAATAGGATTTGCATATGGCGGGAATCCCAGTTTGACCCCACCCCTTCTTAATGGAAAAACACTAGAAGTCCAAGATGGTGTCCAGTACCAAGTGACATGATCGCCTGACTCTGCAGTGTCAAAGCAGCATCCCAGGAAACTTCTCAGCAAGGAGGGAGATTCACATCTTCAAAGTCCTATTGTTCTCTCTAGTGGTGTATTGATGAACCAGTGCATTTTGTCTGGTGGGAATTCCCCAGGTGCAAACCCTCTTGTAATTGATACATAGTCCATATTCCTAACTTCTGATACATAAATGATACATGCATACAAATAGAATAATGATATTCAGTAAATTATAACCTTTCCAATGATATCACACGTGACCCATCTTGCATAAAATACATCTTAGTTATGCCATATTCATATCATAACAATAACTCTATGAAGAATATGGGGTGAAGAGTCACAGTGAGTATCTTAGCAAGTGATTTAACTTCTCTGTGCCTTTGTTTTCCCCTCCGACCCTTTGTCTTGTTAGACTGTAATCTTTTCAGAAAAGAGACTGTCTTTTACTTGTGTCTGCACAGCACCTAGTACAGTGCGGGTGGTCTCATTTAGGTCTCTAGGTGCTATGTAATACATATTAATAAATAATAATACGTTAAGACTATATCATTTTCCTTCTAAATGTAACTCATCTAACTACCATGACTGACCTGAGAAAGCCTTTAACACTTTTGAGTATATTTATTTGTTCATATCACACTATACATGACTTACAAAGAAACAAAACAGACTTGGAGATCCATATATAGAAAAGCAGCCTAAGAAAGAAAAGGATGAAAATGTATAGGATCCCTTATAGATTTAAAAGATGAGAGAATTTATAATGTCTGACATCAAAAAATTCAAGAATAGCCCAGGACTAAAAGAGCATTGGTGTGGCGGGGCAGAATTGAAATGAAAAGGCGGACATGTGAGGATCGTTCAGTGATACTCATTCCTTCTCAGCACTAAATTCTCATGTGGACTAAAAAAGAATGAACTACATGGAAGACTCCAGTATTACTAAATACTGACATATGCTTTCAGTGCTAATATAATCCAGGTTTATATTTGAAATATATGGTCTGCAGATCTGAAAAATAAAAATCATGTAGTTGGTATGGATCTGGAAATATGGGATCAAATCCTGTTCTCAGTTACATTGGTGTAAATCTAGTATAACTCCTCTGAGATCAAATCTAGATTATTCTAGATTATTTACAGTTACTCTCAATGTACACTGCTGCAATCCCAAACAGAATTTGGCCAATGAAAAAATAATAATAAAAAATTAAAGAGATTCTTTCCATTAATAATAATAAATTAATAGGAACTGAAATCATCAGGCAATAAAAGCACCAGAAAAAGATTAAATATTGAAGAGTGGGTGGATTTTTTGATGATGGTTGTTGTTAAAAGTCAAACAATTTGGTTCCATTCCAATACAGGTCTGTCTCATCTTACGCGGGGGTTCCGTTCCACGGTCAGCGCGTAAAGCGAAAACCGCGTATAGCCAAAATTCCATTGAGTTCAATGGCGAGCGAAATCACCCGCACTACAGGTATACTATTCAAATGGTTATTTTTCTCTTTTTTTTTTTTTTTGCTGACCTCATAAAGTTGAAATTGCTCATGTTAAATGCGCGTAAGATGCGACAGACCTGTAATAATGTTTAAATACAGAGGTATTGCATTCAGCTGCAGTACCCTGACTGCAAAGTCACCAGAACCTTCTGTAACTTCACTGCTTAATCCTTATTCAGGAGATATAAAAGAATCTCTCTTCACTTATGGTGCTTTCCTCTAATCCCACTCTTCCTTCAAATACATACAGTCTGTCCCATTACAATACAAACCTTCCAGGATGATGTACTGAAGAATGAACCAAATTCATGTCAAAAGAGTTGTGACAGCCTCACTTTGGGGAAAGACCTTAGTAGGCACTGCCTTAAAGAGAAAACATAATGTTGTTTGGAATGCTGGACAGGTTGAAGGAAGTGTGAACTTGCTAGAATAAAATAAGAATGAAGTTTGAACCTCAGTTTATGCTTTAATCTGAAACAAGCACCCTTTTTTAGATAGAGACAGGTTAGCAAATTTTTGGACTCTGTTTTCAAAAACTGGATTTCCTTTTTAGACCCAGAATTTTTGTCCCAAATGGCCAGCACAATCTTATAAGTGCAACTATTTGCCAAGACAAATGAAGACACAAAAGACTTCTAACAACCTGATTGTGCATGCAGATCAGGTACTTAGAGATCTACAGTTGATGCCCTCATTTGCACTTGCAAATATTTGCATATGCAAAATCGCTGCTGAGAAAGGATTCTGGGTTAAAATTTCTTTTAAAAAAATCACATCCTTTTTTCATATGTCTATGTACCTCTGCATGCCCTCTTTTTCAGGATAGGAAATACTAAAATAATGTCACAGAGCCTTCAGCAAGTGATTAGCAATTCCCTATTCTCACAAGCTTTCCAGATTGATTTCCAGAACAAAGAGTTTTGAATAAGAATCTGTATTTTGGGGTGCTTGTGCAGAGTGAACTGAGCCACTTGAAGTTCAGCATAACTACATAAGCCTCCCTGTTGTTGCAGGCAATTTCAGTTCTGGATCACGGTAGTTTCAACAAACTTGTCACTTGCCCATTGCCTAATTGCAGCACGGCAATCTGTCTTCTGGGCTCTTATTTGTGACTATGCCCTCACTCAGTCAGGGCACTGGGGAAAGTGGTAAGCACAGGTGGAATACACATAGGCAATCTCTCTTTTATTCATGTGTCCTATATTCAAAGGAAATGAACACAACTGGTGGAAACTCTTGTTCGGTTTATTTGCCGCAAGCTATTTACCTGATGAGAATGCTCCACTATGTGTTTTAATCTTTCTCCCAACTGTACTGTTTTAGATACATGTTAGGCAAAATGTCATTGCACATAACAATTTCTGTCACCTAGATTCCTAAATGTTTGAGTTTATCCCCTAGAGCCATGTTCGGGAATGTCCTTGTATAAGTTTGGTATTCTTATATAGAGAGCCAGATGCTGTGTCTTTTCGGTGATGCTGCAGCTTTTGCTGACAAACATGTTCAGCACAGGACCTATCCCTGACACTTTCTCCGCTCCCTGTGACAACAGGTCTGCTTGGTATCCTCAAGTGCTTGTGAACCCCTTTTCTCCTCCTCTTCTATTGCTTGAATAGTCTGATTTAGCATAAAATGACAGCCAGCATGATAAAGTGTAAAGAGACACAGTGTATGAATGCGATAGCACGGTCACCAGTAAGGGAACTGAAACAGTGTTAGCTTTATTCACTGTCCTGGTGAAACTGGTGCAATTCATATTCATGGACATTGGGGACCAAGACATCATACGTGTATGATTAGCTGTGAATGCTGAGTGCAATAATTTCAAGATAGCTAGAAAGGGCATCATTTTGCCAACTAAAAACCTGTTCTTTACTCAGGGCCTGATCATACTGTCTAGCAGTCCTGCTCCCATTCAGAAAGGATGGTGTCTGGCTTTGGGGAGGGGAGGAGTAGGGAGATGTCAGTGTTTTTCATTAAGGCATGCCAGAGGGATCCATTCTGTAGGTCCTAAGGGTCATACAATGGGAGGGGGAGAGTCAGGAGTAACCTAGGTGACCACAGAGAAAAATGCCTGTTGTTTCCCACCCATCAACCTTGTGGACAAAAAGACAATACAGCCATAGGCTGAATAAGAAGTCTGTGCTGCCTTCCATGTTGGCAAGTCCCCTTAAAAGGCATTCCTGCGGCAACCTCTGGCTGCAGGATCGCTACAGTCAGCATGGCTATATGGAATGTCAGCACAGCTACATTTTGTCTCTGCTTAAATTTCCACCAGAGACTTGGAGCCAGTGTGGAGGTACAGGGCCTCAGTGTGAGTGGCCCTAGACTCCAACTGATCTCCTATAATCCAATTGGGTTTGGAGAATGGCCTCAGGACCTTTTCAATAGGGCACCAAGGGAGGTAAACTCTGCTTCTTGCACCAGAACGAGTGGGCAGAAAACTCCACAAGGAGACCCACACAGAGATGTTGTCTGCTTCAACTCCTTCCCTGGGGTTTTATTGCAGGAGCAGGCAGCTGAGCCTTTTAGTTAGTCAAACTAAGAGTATGTCTACACTATCAACTGTACACATGTCCCTGAGTGGGCTTGTGCCAGAACCCTCCTGTGATCCACACTTAAACTCCTAAAACAGGTCTCAGGGAGAGTAGAGGGCGAGTAAGCTAGCATGCCTGAGAGGTGCGGGTAAGTCCATGCCTTAGCTGTGGCATGACTGCATATCCATACCAGTCTGCAGTGTGAACGGGGGTAACAGGAGTGTACCAGCTGTCAAGTTTCAATAGTCCTCCATCCCCATCACCACAATGCACTGAACCTACGTAGGAAGGTCAAAGATTCCAACAGTTGGTCCAGGAGGGCTCATCGTGCATGCCACTTCTACAAGGAGCTTGACCAGTGCTATCAAGGTCCCAATACACAACTTGAAGTGGCTGATGATCCCTTCCTCAGCCCCACCTCCCTCATCGGTGGGAAGGATAGTTCAGTGGTTTGAGCATTGGCCTGCTAAACCCAGGGTTGTGAGTTCAATCCGTAAGGGGGCCACTTAGGTATCTGGGGCAAAAATCAGTATTTGGTCCTGCTAGTGAAAGCAGGGGGCTGGACTCAATGACTTTTCAGAGTCCCTTCCAATTCTATGAGATAGGTATATCTCCATATATTATATTATTATTATTGGCCGACAGGACACTGATCAGGGCACATGGGCAAGGAGGCAGCAGGGACCATGGAGGGTGCCCCAGACCTGGAGAAGGAGAAGCATGTCATTCTACTCCTTTATCCAGAGGAGCAAGTAGAAGATGCCTCCCTGAGGAGAACTCTACACTGCAGAAGGAACTCGAGGTTGGTATGTTACAATGGTGTCCCAACCTCCCACCCGCACCAATATCTCCTCTTGCACTGGTGCTAAATTCCTGATCTTAAGATCCAGGGTATTTGAAGTACTGTACTCTGACTTTTCCTCCCTGGATAATATGCCATGAGGTGCTGAAGCCAGTACTTTGTCAAGCTCCATCTTCTTACCAAACTCATTCAGGTTTTCTTCCTTCATTTGGCCCCCATACTGCTCCACCCCGAAATGGTCCTTCAAAGGAGACAGTTATAAATCAATGACTTTATTTATTTTTGATGAACCACAGCATTACATAACTAAAACTATTTTTTCCAAACACTTTATAAAAGAAAAACAACCAGTGTGACCATGTCTGTGCATTTTTCAGCTGGCAGTCAGGTAGTGTTGATTCTGAGGCCGCACAGACGGGGAGTTGGGGTTTTGAATGATCCCAGTTGGGGTAGGGAATATAGTTGTAGAAAACTTAGTGGGTTGTTTAAGGAAAAGTTAGCTACAGCAGTCTTTTTTCTCCTTTTAACGATCACAGTTTCAGGGCTTCTCCCACCCCCCTGATCTACCTGTCTCCTTCCAAACAAGAGCCACTTAGAACAGGGGATGGGGTGGGAGAGGGAAGGTCCCAGATGAGGAAGGGAACAGAACGCAGTTGTAGAAAACCTACAAATTGGTTGTCCAAGGAAAAGTTAGCTACAGCAGTCTTTTCTCCCTTGGAAGATTACAAAGTCTTTCTCTGTCTCTTTGCCTTCACGGAGCCGTGCTATGTAAGCCAGCTGTAGCAGGGGTGGGAGAAAGATCCAGTCTGGCTGTGTAGATTGTCGGTCCTTCATCGGTTAAGACTGAGCCGATCACAACACGTCTTCCAATCTTCTCTCACTCTGGCCATCCTTTGCCATGTTTGTCCATATCTCCTTGTTAAGAAATCATCCCACCTCTTTGGAGGCCGACCAAGTGGCCGTTTCAGTTCTCGTGGATACCACTCAGATATAGCTGCAGTCCATCTGTTGTCACTGAGTCGGGCCACATGTCCCGCCCACCGCATTGTGCTGAGCCTGCTTTCGACAACAAAACAGTGTCACTTTCCAGTTGTCTAAGGTGAGGGTTGTGATGCTGAGCTGAATCTTCAGGAAACCAAATGAAGCTGCAGCATGTCTCTCTTTTCCTGTCCACATGCAGGCACAAAAATTTCTGGTAAACCCGGAGGTGGGGGTGGTGGTTTGTGGTTCAGATCTCCTTCTGCATGAAATTTCCATATGGTAGCTGACAATGTAGTCAATTTCCATTTGAACTACCTCCCAATCGTGCAAGCACATTTCAGCAAATTTCTGTTGCAGCAAAACTCCACCTGGTTCTTCAGGTTTACCCACAGTGCAAATCTGCCTTGTCCACCTTCACAGCTGACCAGACCAATCCATTCAGCCATATGCAGTAGGGTGACCAGTAGCAGAAACATCTTTCTGGCACAGATTACTGATCTCCTCTGCAGGCATGGTAAGCCACTTCTCTTTTCCATTCTGGTACTTTGAAGACTGCTATGTTCTCCGAGTTTTGGCCGACTTTCAGGGAAGAAATTGTAAATGGGTAACATTTGAAAGAATTGCCCCATCTCCCCCTATCCCTGTTGAGTAAGTATGAACATTGTACATTACTAAAAACACAAATACAGTTTTCTTACCATTACCAGCCTCTGCTCATGCCTCATGGGTTGCAAAAATTATCTTGAACCAAGGATAGGACAGTTACATTCCTGGAATGCTGAAAAGTATCAGAATTATGGCCTTCCACGACCAACTTACAGAGGCATAGGTGCTGGAACTAGGGGTGCTAGGGCTGCTGGTGCACCCCCTGGCTTTAAGTGGTTTCCATCATATCCAGGGTTTACAGTTTGGTTCAATGGCTCTCAGCACCCCCGCTATACAAATTGTTCCAGCACCCCTGTTTGGAGGATATCTTGGCTTCTTCAAAAGGCCAGAAATATAATGATCTCCTTCTCTTTGCATTGGCAGGACCTTCGGCTCCTGAGAGCGAAACCATGCCACCAAGAGGCAGAAGCAGCACCCCAGAGATAGTAGAGGCAGATGGAGAAGGACAATGGAGGAGCTGCTACTCAGAGGGGTGTACAGGAGAAACCAGAAGCAATTTGAATTTCTCAGGGGATGGGAAGAGTGGTCTCTTCAGCAGGAGGAAACACTTAGGAACCAGTTAATGGAGATGGAGTCACACCTCAGGAAACGGGAATAGTTCCCAATGGGGAGGCTAATTGAACGGGGGACCAAAAGAGTAGTGTCCACCTGCTGCCAAGACCCCCGAACCAGCACATCAGTCACAACCTGTGTGACATGTGTAAAGTGAACTGAAAACTAGGGGCAGATTTCACTCCTTCAGGAGAGCTGAACCAGAGGGGAAATGTCTCAGAGGTAGTTAAGAGCTCAGGAAAATGGATTTGAGGGGATTTGGAACCAGAAGGGCTAGTGGGGTCATGCTGCAAGGAGTTAACGGGGCACGTGGAAGCCAGGGTGGAGACCTTTATGTTTGTAGGCTAGCTATTGGTATCAGAGCTTTAAGCCACAACAGCAGAGCATTAAGGCACCCAAAGTTACAAGGCAGGTGGTTACAGAACCCTTACTGGTCTGGGTGATCCCCAAATCCATCTCCCCAATTTCTTAACTACCAGACACTCAGACTTTTCCCTTCTGGTTCATCACCCCTGACGCAATTAAACCTGCCTCCCAGCTATCAATTCACTTTGACACACCCACACTCCAACCAGTTTGCACAACAGAGACCGGGCTGGGGTAAAAATAAACAAAAAGTGTATTTAATAGAAAATCATAGATTCAAAGATGAAATATTAAGGAAAAGCAAACATATACAACATACACAGAAAATAAACATAAAGATCCAATCGCAGGCTTTACAATTCTATGTTGCCTAAATTATCTTTTTAATACAAGTTACCTGTTGCCTCTGAACAGTTTTCCAGCATGCCTTCTGCCCTATAAGGGATCCAGTGTTTCACTGGACAGCACTCTGCTTAGATGCTGGCTCTCAGTTTCTTGATCAACTTCACATCAAACCCTCTTCCCTTTTAAGAGTTTGCAAGATTTCCCCCCCCCCCTTTCTCTTAGGTCTTGTCGACACTACACAGCTATACTGGTATAACTAGGTCACTCAGGGGTGTGAAAAATCCACACGCTTGAGTGACATAGTTGTACCGACCTAACCCCCATGTAGAGAGCGCTATGTCAGCGGGAGAATATCACCTCTTGGGGATGTGGATTAACTATGACAACAGGACAGCTCTCTCCCGTCGGCTTGGAGTGTCTTCATTAAACCACTACAGTGGTGCAGCTGTGTTGGTGCAACTGCACCGATGCAGCATTTTAAGTGTTGACTTGCCCTCAGACTATAGTAATTCATGGTTACACAGAGCAGGGAAAACTCCCTTCTTCCTTAGTTTTCCAGTACTGGGGCTTTCTTTTCCGTTTTATTGTCTTCCATTAACTTTAATGATCCAGTATATTCTTTCCCTTGGTTGTACAGTGCTAAGTGCTTGCAGTTAGTTTTGTGTAAACAACTAGTCCAGGAGATGACGCATCTTAGGCTATGTCTATACTTTAGTTGGTAAAACTTTTGTCAGTCAGGGATGTGAAAAAACACACCCTGACCGACATAAGTTTCAGTGACAGAAGCGCCAGTGTGGACAGCGCTATGTCGGCAGGAGACGTTCTCCTGCCAACGTAGCCTCCACCGCTCATTGGGTTCAGTGTTTAACTATCTTCATAGTCCAGTGTTTGCCACTGAAGGTCAATGGGGGCTGCTGGAAGCGGTGGCCAGTAAGCCCCTCGGCCCGCACCGCTTCCAGCAGCTCCCATTGGCCTGGAGCAGTGAACCACAGCCAGTGGGATCCGCGATCAGCCGGACCTGCGGACGGGGCAGGTAAACAAACTGGCCCGTCCCGTCAGGGGCTTTCCCTACACAAGCGGCAACCCAGTTGGAGAAACACTGTCATAGTCAGTAAGCTTTTCTTAATATTTAACCTAAATCTCTCTTGCTGCAGATTAAGCCGATTACTTCTTGTCCTACCTGCGGTGGACATGGAGAAACATTGATCATAGTTTTATAATGGCTCTTAGAATATTTGAAGACAGTTATCAGCCTCCCCCTTCTCCCCCCAGTCTACTTTTTGCAATACTAAACATGCCCAGTTGTTTTTAACCTTTCCTTATAGGTCAGTTTGTCTAAAGATTTTATAATGTTTGTCCCTCTCCTCTGGACTCTTTCCAATTTGTCCAAATCTTTCTGAAAGAACTGAACACAACATTCCTGCTGAGACCTCACCAGTGCTGAGTAGCGCAGGTCAATTACACTCCTGATAAAACACCCCAGAATTATTTTAGCCTTTTTTGTAACTGTGTCACATTCATGACTCATGTTCTATTTGTGATCCTCTGTAACCCCCAGATCCTTTTCAGCAATACTACCACCTAACCAGTTATTCTCCATTTTGTAGTTGTGTATTAGATTTTTTTTCTTCCTGAGTATATTACTTTGCACTTGTTTTTGTTAAATTTAATCTTGTTGATTTCAGACCAGGTTGTTTTGAACTCTATTCCTGTCTTCCAAAGTGCTAATAACTCCTCCTAGCATGGTGTCATCTGCAAATTTTATTAGCATACTCTCTACTCCATTATCCTAATCATTAATGAGAATATTGAATAGTACCAGATCCAGGACCTGAGCATTCCTTCTAGATATGTGCCCCCAGTTTGACAGTGACACACTGATAACTACTCTTTGAGTACAGTCTTTCAACTGAACCATGATACTACCTGTGATAAATGAAGGGGGGGGGGGGCAGCTCTCTTTAAGGATCCAGCCAGCCACTTAGCTATAAAATCCCTCTTAGTAGCAGTTCTCTACTTGCTTTACCTGTAAAGGGTTAAAAGTCACTGTGATACATAGGTAAAAGGAAGTGAGTGGGCACCTGGCCAAAACAGCCAATGGGAAGGTTAGAACTTTTTAAAATTGAAACAAGACTCCCCTTTTATCTGTCTGTCTGTTGTTCTTGGGGAGAAGCCGACACAGAGCAACTATGCTGTAAGAAACTTGGGGCCAGGTATGAAAAATCATCAGTATCATACCTAGAAACTACTCATTTGAAACCCCAGATATGTAAGTAGATCAGGAAATGTCTAGGAAGACGCAATCAGGTTTACCTCCTTTTATTCCTTTATGGCTTGTGGACTCTTCTGTGCTAACCCCATATGCTTTTGTTTTGCTGGTAACCTTTAAGCTGGACCTCAAGAAAGTTATTCTTGATGATTAATCCTTGTAAGTGTTTTTTTTTTAATCTAGCAATAGCCTGAGTTTCCAGATGTAGTTTCTTTCTTTTGATAAAATTTGCCTTTTTTAAGAACAGGATTGGGTTTTTGTGTCCTAAGAAGTTTGTGCATGTTATTTAATTAGGTGGTGGCAACAGCTGATTTCCTTTGTTTTTCTTTCTCAGCTTTTCCCCAGGAAAAGAGAGAGGGAAAGGCTGAGGCTTGAGAGTACCCCACAGGAAGGAATTCCCAAGCACCCCTTTCTGGGTTCTCAAATGGGTTTTGCACTTGAGTGATAGCAGCATTTACCAATCCAAGGTCAGAAAAAGCTGTAACCTTGGGAGTTTAATACAAGCCTGTATTAATTTTTAGAGTCCTTGCGGGCCCCCACCTTCTGCACTCGAAGTGCCAGAGTGGGGAATCAGCCTTGACACCACCTAATAGTAATTTCCTCTAGATGCATTTCCCTAATTTGCTTATGAGAATGCCTTACTAAAATCAAGCTATATCACACCTACAGCTTTCCCCTATCTAGTAGGCCAGTTACCTTGTCAGACAAGGAAATTAGGCTGGTTTGGCATAATTTGTTCTTGGCAAACTACTTATCACCCTATTATTCTCCAGCTGCATACAAATTCATTGTTTAAAAATTTGTTCCAGTAACTTTCCAGGTATCAAAGTTAGGCTGACTGGTCTGTAATTTCCCAGGTCTTCCTTTTTTCCCCTTTTTAAAGATCGGTACTATGTTTGCCCTTCTCCAGTCTTCTGGGACCTCACCAGTCCACCATGAGTTCTCAGAGATAACCACTAACAGTTCCAAGATTGTTTCAGCTTGTTCCTTAAGTTCCCTAGGATGAATTTCATCAGCTCCTGCCAATTTGAATACATCTCACTTATCTAAATATTCTTTAACCTGCTTTTTCCATAGTTTGGCTTGTGTTCTTTCCTCCTTGTTGTTAATATTAATTGTGTTAAGTATCTGGTCACAATATACCTTTTAATGAAGATTGAAGCAAAATAGGCCTTAAATACCTCAGCCTGCTTGATGTCATCCATTATTAGCTCTCAGTCCCAGCTAAATAGAGGACCGTGTGATTCTTCTTGCAGGAGTGTGGCGGGCCAGATGCCAGCTCTTGCCAAGACTGCAGGCATTAGCTAAGAATTGATAAACGCATAGCTGGAGACCAGACCAGTTTACTTATGTGTTAGTGTTACTCAAAATAGGTATTAGTCTTATAAGAATGTATTTAGTGTTTCAGACAAAAAGCAACATTTCTGTTCAGAAATTTCTGTACATTTGGTTTAAATATTTGTGATCAAAATGAAATATTTCAGTGTTCCTGAATCAAAATGTTTAGTTCCAGCTCAGTTCAACATTAAACTGCGTCCTCCTGAATAATCCTGGTCCCTCATGGGAGCTGTAGTTTGGGAGCCGTAGGTCCCCACTCTGTTCTGTGGGCCAGGCTCCCTGTCCAGACTACATCTTCCCTGATGAATCACAGCCATATGAGTCCTATGATACACCGCAACAGGTCACAATGAGTTGAGATTGTGGTGCACAATGGAAGATCAAATCTGGCATACAGGAGAAATTGGGAGCATGTCAAACTAACTCCAAAAACTAAGCAATTCAATTCAGTTCAATAAATGAAAATATTTCTGTTTAGGTTAACCTGACACAAAATATTCCATTTCAATTTTCCCAATGGATTGGCTGAAGGCTTTTGATTTGGGGGCTTTCGACAAAAAAAAATCAAAAATTTTCCATGGAAAAAATAATTCCCAGCCAGCGCTACTCTTGGGCTCTCTGAAGCCTAAATTAATGAGGTCGGGTCTACACAACACACTTATATCGGTATAACCACATCGCTCAGGGGTGTGAAAAATACACGCTCTTGATGTAGCTATACCAACCTCACTGTCCCCCCACCCCCGTGTAGACAGTGCTGTCAGCAGGAGATCTTCTCCTATTGACATAGCTCCTGCCTCTCACAGAGGTGGATTAACTACACTGATGGGAGAAGCTCTCCTGTTGGCACAGGAGCATCTTCACTTAAGCATTGCACCTGAGCCAATGCAGCATTGTAAGTGTAGATCTGCCCTAAGGAGCAATAAATTGTCTCTGCCTTCCACTAGTAATGACCCAAACCAGAACCTCAGTTGTAAACCCGGCAACTCATGACCAACCTCTCACCTCACTCACTCATAGATAACTTCACAAACCAACCAAATAATAACACTGCCAGCTGTCTCTTCAGTAATTCCACCCCCCACCACCCGCTTTGCAAACACAGTGAGAGTGTATGCAAAACTTTTGGCACCACTCTGCCTGCTAACAACTACAAACTGAAGCACCTGTTTGTTAGACATGCCCAGCTGTGTGTATGCCAGCCAACAGAGAGCCATCCATCTGCAGAACACTCCAATGCCAGTTCCTTTACTTGGAATGAGTTGAAAGCATCCCTAAGAAAATATTCACCACACAACTAAAATCAAATTTTCCTTCTTGAGATCTTCTTTTTTCTCTCCCTGGTATTTTGAACTTCTCCGTTTACGTTTATTAAGACTTATTATAAGCTCGTAAACTTGGCAGAAACGAGTTGTGATTTTTATCACCTTTAGAACTTTCAATGCTTTTTTATAATCAACATAGAGGGAAAAGGAATAGAAAAGGGGTATGGAAAAGAATGCAGAAATGCAACAATTCCAGAAAAAGTATATATAACACCAAGTCAAAATAAATGACATAAGAATCACATACAGGGGAATTTCAACAGGATAGGAGAGAGAAGGGGGGGAAATCAATCCTCGTACTTTTTATTCTAAAGCCTCCGTTATGCAAACCCTTTGGTGGTAAAATAACTACTCAGATGAGTAAAGTTACTCCTGTCTGTTTTGCCAGATTGGCCCTAAAACTATACTAACTTCCACTTTCCTTCTGTATGAAGTTCAAGCTCCTTATGTTCAAAGCTCTCTGTTACTTCACCCTGCTTATATTTAATCTCCTCCTGCATTTCCTTCTGCTTCCTATGATTTGTGCATGTTTCCTTGCTTCAGGTCCTTAGTCCGTGCTTTATTTCATACATGAGAAATGGCTTCCTATCTATTATACACCAAGAAACCTCTCACTCCCTACTCAAAACAATCCCCACCTCTTCATTAAGATGTGATAGCTAGAGTCGTCATGTCTCACAATATGTGCCTTCTATTCTGGTTGGTAGTGTTTACGTTTGTCTTTAGATTTCTTTGGGCCAGGTGCCTGGTATTTGGCAGAGATCAATGCAGTCTGGCTGTGTGTATGCTTATACTACTCTATCAATGATACAAACGATGTACTGTTTATACAGTGCTGTGGGTGCTCACAACACTCTAGAGTGGGTGACATGCCAAAGGAAGAATAAGGCATTAACATGGGATTTTTTGTCTTTTGAAAGGCTACCAATCTAAACAACTCAGTTGGCTTGATTTTTCATTCAGCCATTCTGCTTAAACCAGGAATAGCTCCATTGATTACTATTCATTTGTATTACAGAAGCTGCTGGAAGTCTCAACTGAGACCAGAGCTCCACTGTGGTCCGTAAGAGACAATGCATGCCAAATCGGTGACTCTCTAAATAGACAAGACACAAAGTGGAGGAAGGGAAACAGAGCTACAGAGACATTTAGTGACCTGTCCAAGATGACGTAGCAGGTCAGTGGTAGAGTCAGGATTAAATCCCTGGTTTCCTGAAACTCAGATCAGTGCATTATCTACTGGACCATGCGGTCTCCCTATCAGTGCAGTGATGGCAGTGTAAAATCAGTGTCATTCTGAAGAATCAGGCCCCTTTTGTTTCTATCAGCTGACTCTTCAAACTCATGTTTTTATCTGTAAGGACATGAAAACACAATAGCCTTTAATGTAAAGCACCAGCTCTCCTCATTCGTAGAAAACCCATTTCTCTTGTCATTCAAGAGTAGCTGGCACTCAGACTGTATAGCTGGGAGTAATTTACATGCTGGAAGCTGGGCATGAACAGACGAGGAGTGGCTGCTCCCATAGCAAAGCAGTGTAAAAGGCACCCCAGGCTGGAGAATGTAGGAGACACAGCTGTTCACCGATCCGGATTGTACCCTGGGGAATGTCACAACGGGACTAAACATCACTGCAATGTGTAGATGATTGGTCTGGGACTGGAGCCTGAGATCTGGGACCCCCACCCTCTCAGGATTGCAGAGCTTGGGCTCCAGCCCAAGCCCAAGTGTTTACACAGCAATATTTCAGCTCTGGAGTCTTAGAGTCAACTAACCCAGGCCAGTCACAGGTTTCATTATCACTAAGGAGATGTAGCCTCTGGGGCTTAGCTGTTCAGATGCCTAGAGTGAGGCATTCTCACTTGCCCAGGGGCAGAAATTTAGACATCTAGGGAATTTTGTTGTGAGTTTAGGCACTTACAGGATTAAGTAGCAGAGGAGCAGGGGTTTGGAGGATCTCAGTGACACCCCGATTTTCAATGTAGATGCCTACAGTAGGAGTTAGGTACCTAAGCCCTTTTGTGAATCTGGGCCTGCAATAATACAAGTAATAAATAATAATAATATGTTGCCTATTTTAGGAAAAAAGCCTAGTGAGAGATTATGTGCATTCGGTGATGTTCTCTCAGTGCAGGATTCACAGCACTATCCCTTTCTTCCACCCTCCCAGCAGAGGGGCAGAGAATCTCCTTCCATTTAGGAGGGCAGTGCCCAGAATACAGAATCACAGCATCTCCCCTAGATTCACAAAGTTACCTGCACCCCACAGCAGCAGGGGGTGTGTGCTCCAGATCATCTCATTAGTCTAGCCCGTTTGTTAAATATGCTCTAGCCCCCACCTTGAGCTGTCATGCCGGATTTATTGGGGTGTGGCAGATGCTCTAGTGATGACAGATATGAAGGCTGGAGTTGAACAGAACCCAAGCTCTGTTAAGCAGTTGCACGGTTACAGCTGGTAAGCACTGGAGAGAGATGTCAAGGCTGCAAATTGGCCATGAACTAAAAGAGAGAAGGCTGAGGCAGATGGAGGCCTTGCTAGATGAGCCAAGAGAATAAATGGGGGAGATCTCCTGCCAATCAGCAAGGCTGGAGCATGAAACTGGGGGATCAAGTCATGCCCAATGCTAAATTATTTCAGTACATATCAGGGGGCTTCAATTATCTTCTATTAGAATCAGAGACTTTTAGGTTAAAAAATCAATACAAAAAAAAATGAAAAGTCTATCTTACTCATCATTGGTTTCTGCTCCTTGTTTACCCTTCATCATTTCTCTTCAACTTGGACAACGAAAGTGAACTAGTCATTTTTTACTTTTCCCTGTACTTAGCTTCCAATCAACTTCCATTTCAGTGTCTTATGTAATAACTCAATGCTGCAGTGTGTGGATCACACAAGTTCTGAGCTAGATACAGAAATTACTGGATGAGATCCTTGGGCGTGTATTTGGCAGGTCAGATTGGATGATCACAGTGGTTCCTGGCATCCTAAAAAATCTATGAATGCAAGCTGCAGGAGGAATGTTTATTTTATTTTTTTTAAACCCTGTTTCCCTTGGAATTAAAATATGTTTGTGGAAACCTGTCTAGTGATATTAGTGTAAAAGTTTATACATTCAGAGCATTAGTCCAGGGGCAAACTAAACCTGGTGTTTTTACTTGACAAGTGGGCCAACACTGTGCTAATCCTCTTGGAATTCAACAATTATAAAGTGCCACATAGGTGTCCAATGTATTCCAAAGGGAATATCACCTCCTAGTCCTCTTCTGTGCTAGTTGAGTACAGATGGAGGAGGAGTAAAATAAAGGTTACCACTGTCCCATGAGGGGAGAGGTGAAGAGGTATGCCTTTCTCCTAGGTGTGGTTTATTGAAAACTCTTAAAATTGTGATCTATCACTTCAAATTCTCAGGGAGTTTCCTTGGTGTTTTAGGGAGCACCTTACTTTTGATCCCTCTGTTTTTGGGTTCTTATGTGTAATTCTGAATTCTAAGAAATAAAGTTGTGCTATGTTGCAGCCTTCCAGCAATAGTAGTTTATGTTTTTATCTAACTTCTCTATGTATATGCTGCGAAAGATAACATGAGGCTTTCTGCAGCTGAGTCAAAAATAACTAGGCCAGTCCTAACACAGCTGCACCCAACTGGGAGTGAAGATACTGCTGTCAAAAGACACTTGTCTTTTGTCAAAAGTTTCCAGTGCCTCCAGGAATTGTGCGGAGTAAAGGCTAGGCCAAAGAAAGGCTTTGCAGGAGAAGAGATGATCTTTGGCCACGTGGGCTCTCAGTGAGTCTCCATTTGTAAATAAGTTTAAAATGTCCACATCTTCAAAACAATACATGGGGATTATCCAAACTATTCACTTAGAGCCAAAAACTGACACCCTTTCTCACTGTGTATGGTTCCCTTACTCTGTGAGTATCTACACTGAAATCCATGGGACTACATGTGTAGTAATCTCAATGCGAGTAACAGCAGCAGCCTCTGCCCCATAATCATTAATGGAAGCCAAGCCAGTCAAACTCATCCAACACACACATCTGTAAGTATTCTTAATGTCTATCCTTATGGCCTTCCTGTTAATGAAATGATGGGTTTTTATTCTGTCTGTTTGGATGGACCTCCCTATCTTCTATTCCTAGAGCAGTTTCTGATTTAGGGGAGAGGAGCTGGAAAGAATCTCCAGGGGATGGAGAAGACCCCTCAGAAGGATAAGAGATAGTGGTAGGGCATCTGGAGAAATTAGAGGAGCAGCAAATTCCCATCAACAGCATAGAGGTGCCAAATTGACAACTTCAACTTTAGCCACTCAAAAATTGGGTTCCGGAGTTGTAGCCGTGTTAGTCTGTATCAGCAAAAAGAACGAGGAGTACTTGTGGCACCTTAGAGACTAACAAATTTATTTGGGCATAAGTTTTTGTGGGCTAAAACCCACTTCATTGGATGCATACAGTGGAAAATACAGTAGGAAGATATATATACACAGACAACATGAAAAAATGGGTGTTGCCATACCAACTATAACAAGACTAATCAATTAAGGTGGGCTATTATCAGCAGGAGGAAAAAAACTTTTGTAGTGATAATCAGGATGACCCATTTCCAACAGTTGACCAGAAGGTGTGAGTAACAGTAGGGAAAAATTAGCATGGGGAAATAGTTTTTACTTTATGTAATAACCCATCCACTCCCAGTCTTTATTCAAGCCTAATTTAATGGTGTCCAGTTTGCAAACTAATTCCAATTCTGCAGTTTCTTGGAGTCTGGTTCTGAAGTTTTTTTGTTGGAGTATTGCGACTTTTAGGTCTGTAATTGGGGATTTTTTTTTAATGCACATGTAAATAAGTTCCACTTGAAACTTAGTTGTTAATTGGTCCACTTTAACACTAAATATGTTATATTCATTATAGCTCTAACCCAGTTTGAAATGCATTAGTATTCAGTTTTAAATGCTTAATCACTAGAACGTTCAATTTAAATTCTTTCAGTAATCTACTCTGCTAAATTTCAAGTTGATGTAAATGTCAAAAGCAAAAGACAGAAATGTCTAATTAGCTAAGTACCTAAATTGTTGCACTTCCTTTTCAAATAATAAGTGAACTTATGTAATACTTGCTGTAAGAGGGTACAGTATAGATAAGGATACCTTTAAGGAAATAGAAAATAATTTGAGATAATTTCACGGCTTTGATTATAATGAATGTGTGTACGTGAATTACTGCCCTCTAGTGGCCAGTCTGCAAAGGGTTTACAATAAACCTGTGCCTATTTATATGCAGTCTGTTATATTTGGACTGCCATCCCAAAACCAATCCACACTTTGCTAATTCATATCTTTCCTAAAAAATTATTTCTGCTGCAAAGCCACAGTAAATAAATTAAACAAGAGGATATATTTTTTAAAAGCTTATGGTCCATTAGATGTACACAAACTGACCAAAGTCGTCACATAAATCTCTTTATGTTCCTCTGTCTTTCCCATCCCTTATTCTCTTTTGTTTGTTTGTTCTTTCCGTCATTGTGTCATCTTTAAACTAGAAATGTGGATTAAATCAATCTTTAAATGAGACTGGAAGATCTTCAGGGCAGGAGGCCTTGTATATCTGTTTTGTGTGGAACAAACTATTAATAATAATAATCACTTGCAACCACTAATAAAATTTGCCTTTTAGTTCCATGATAGAGGACTGAGTGTATGGAGCACAATGTCAGATGTATAAAATCTAAACTTTCTTTAAAGTACTTTAATTAAATTATAAGCAAATAAACATTATAGATAAAAGAAAGTGCATGATCAGGGCCAGAGTTCCTTCCTATTCTCATTATTGTTCTGCCTGAATTTATGGTGCCTGCCATTAAAATGTCAACGTTTAGCAAAAGCTACCACACTACAACAGCTGAAATGTTGCAGTGATTTTAGCTACTAGGGAGTACTGTGATGTCTTAGGTACCATTGCAAATGATTTCTTAATGGTGACCACTGTACATCAGAGTAAGAGTAACATAAAATTTCTATGAGATATAATGCAAGCAGGGGTAGGAAAAATTGTACTGCCTATTTCAAACCCCCTACAAACACCATAGCTTTAAATACTGGCCTCAGACTCACACATTATTGGATTCACATTCTGCTAAGTAAAGACTGTGAACATAGAGGAAAGGAGGCAGAGTGGAAAATGACAAATACAAGAAGTGTGGATATAAGAGAGAAGATGAGAATAATTAAACAGAGTATGTCAATGCTCAAGATTTTCAAAAAGTCACTAATGATTTTGGGTGTCCAACCTGAGGCACCTTATAGGAGCCTGATTTTCAAAAGGGGCTCAGCACCCATCCCCTGACGTTCGGGAGCAAGTAAGCTGTTTCAAAAGGAGCATCTAAAAATGGAGGCATCCAAAATCACTAGTCACTTTTTCAAAAGGTTGGCCACACAAAGTACCCACCTGTGCCAGCCTAAAAGGTGTATGGGTGAAGAGGGCCATTCTAGCCCTCATACTGCTTGACATATTGATTCACTCTAGTTGCCTCCTCCTTTCATAATCCCTTGCTGTGTCATCTACTCTTATTGGTATTGTTTTCATTTAGGCGCAGATCTTGCAATCTCTTCCACATGGGGAGACTCTGTGCAGATTCCCATTTTACTATCTGGGTCTTAATTGCAAGCTCTTTAATGTACAAAATAAATAGCAGTATGTAAAGCAATGGGCACATCTTAGGTACTGCATAGGTAATAACAACCATACAGAGCACAGATTTATCCTCAGCTAGAAAAATTCGCTGGTTTGTTTTAAAACTCAGTGTCTATTGAAAAACAAAAATGGCCCAGATTCTCAGCTGGTATAATCCGACACAGCTCCATTGAGCTCATTCTCTGATTTAAATCAACTAAGGGTCTGGCCTCATGTGTTTAAATTACAAGGAGTTGTGAACTCAAATAAGTTATATGAACCCAAAATGTAGATCAACAATTTCACCAAATCTTAAACCCTTCACCCAATGATAGCCCTGAATTCTATTCCATATCTATTGCGTGTGATTTAGCTGATGTGTTGTGATTACAGATTTATCAGAGTGTGCACCTTTAAAACCTATTACAGTGATTTCTGCATCAAGTATCTTGTTGTAAGTCATGTTTAAAGAATACTTTGCTAATTAAAAAATGTACAAAGTTTGCATTATAGCTAAATTCCTTAAGGAGAATTCCATGAAAGCAAAAGAAAAACCAAGAAAGCTGTGATAATGTGCATGATATGAATAATGACTTATAGTAAGATGGGAGAGAAAATAGTAATTAATAATTCTGTATTATGAGGAGTAGGCTTTCCAATTACTGCAGTGTCATAAACATAGGAAGCTAAATCATTCATGATATTCAAATGAATACTTCTGGTATATGTCTGATAACCAAGGGCCCAACTCTGCAGTCCCAATTCTGGCAAAACTCTCATTAGTTACAAAGGAAGTTTTGCCTGGGTGGGACCTATTTCCTTAAGACTCTAGGGTCACTGATCGCTAGGTTAAACAAAGGAACAACAGACAGGTCCAAACTTTCCCAAACTTGTTGGTTAATGAAGACCCCTTATTTCCTAAAAAAGTATGTGTGTGTGTATGTGTAATTTCTGGGTCATAATATCACATTTCTGTCATTTTTTTCTAAAGGAACAGAAAATTGGGAAAAGTAATCAGTTTGTTAGATTTCACTTGGGAAGAAAAAAGTAAAACTTTTTTTTTTACTCATTTCCCCCTCTTTGTCTGCTAGGTGGCCCCACCTAGTGTCTGCAGTCCCCTGACATTGAAGCTGTATCCTGTTTGAAAGGAAGTGGAATCCGACACCTGGGTGATCTCCCACAGCTGATAGGATCCATCCCCACCAAGTGAAAACCCAGAATTATTATATAGTTTGCCTTGGACTGTCATTAATATTGGAAATGTAGTTGGGGAGCAAACACTTTAATGAGGGATAGAGCAATAGGACGTTTCAGAAATCAAATAAGCTTCCATAGAAAATATTCTTAAAACCCTCAAAACCAAATCCTCTGCTGTGCTAAACCAGCATATCTTCCTTGACTTCAGTGGAGCTATGCCAACACCAGCTGAGGATCTATCCCATAATGTTCAATAGAGAATGATACATTTTGAATAGTTTTTTAACAATCCTATAGAATTCCACAACAGGGGATATAATTGTCTATGATGTTCTGGTGGATGGCATAAGGCACCTGTAGAAAAGTTTTCATTTTCTGTTTATTTCTATAGACCTTTTCCACAAGGGTAAGAACAAAGCACAACAAATATACTACAGAAATGTCACTATTATTATTATGCAAAGGAAGTATCATACACTGACCTATGTGTATAAAGAGAAACAATTAAAAAGTTCAAAAGAAACCATACAAAGAAGGATAAAATACTACAGTGGTTTAATTCCAATAAGTAACAGCACTTGGAGAACCTTGGAACATGAAGGGACTTCTGACAAGCTTAATATGCAATATAAAGACTTTCCCTAGAAAATCTTGCAGGACATGTAGAGCTGTTTAATACAAAAAAATAGACAACAAGGCAAGCAATAAGGATTTATTTACAAAGGCTAACAAAATGAATCAAAGAAATTACCCTTCTGGCTAATGTATGTTCAAAACACAAGGTTAACAAAGGGAAAGGAAGCTAAAACTAATGATGTATGTCTTAACTACAGACTTAGATGCCCAGAAAATCTCTCCTAAGAAATGAACAACGTTTTTTAAGCCCAAAAGAATAAGTCCCAATACAGGAGGAATTATGATTTTGTATGAGCAGGTCAAGAGTCACTATAAAAAGCTCAAATCAGAGAGAAACAGAGAGAGATAAGAAAGGAGATTAGGCAGAAGACTACTACTACCATGGCCCTCTCTTCAGTTATATCTGTCATTCTTCCCTGGATTTATTCCATCTCTCGCAGGATATAGTGATAAACTCTATGGTTCTGCAAAGATAAAAATTCTAAAACCCTTTTTGTGACATTCCCCACAAAGTCTTCACTGCTATTGTTAACCCGAATTAAAAACACACCCTTTTTTTTGCAGGGAAGATGTATCTTCACTTGCAGCAGTAGTAGAAATGGTCTGCAGCTGGCCCCAGGATTGGGGGAATATAAATGTGACCTAATGGGATCTTTCTTTCCCCACCCTTCCCCTAGTCTTGCACAGAGCACAGTTGGGCCAGCAACTGGGAGTATTTCATTTTATGAGATGAAGTTATTTTACATTTTTGGTGCAGACCCCTGGGCAGGGTAAAGTAATAGGGGCACTTTCTAAATACAATTATTACTCATGATTTTCAAAAGTAACTAGTGGTTTCAGTGCCTTGATTCTGAGTATCGAGCAGGGGCAACTTGAGATGCTCCAAAGGACCAAGATTTTCAGAGGGCAGGCTGTCAGCACTTCCTGAAAACCAGGCTTCTTTAAGGTATCTTAAATCGAGCCCTCAAAGCCATTAATCACTTCTGAAAATCTTGGGCATTTGTTTCTCACGAGATGTGGTATGCAGATTAAAACAACATACAACAGCCAGCTTAGCTTAATGTTACCAGCAGTAAAGTATAGATACAGTGGTCAGGGGTCAGCAATGTGTCTGTACACAGACAAAAGTGTCTGTGGTAAAAATGTTGAGGTCCATGGTAATTTTTCAAGAAACGTTGAATGACTGAATGACATAAACCCCGCAATGTCTGTCAGTAAGTATGGTAATTTTGTCACGTGTTCGTCATGCACCATGGCGGTGCTGACCCCTGACAGTGGTCTAAAGTCCTCACTCAGCTTTTACTTCAGTGTGAGTTTGCCTGAGAACTGCATAAAAAAAAAGTAAGGACCCTCAGGCTATGTTCAAAATATAAAAGAGTTTTTAGATAAGGTTCTCTTGAGTTATCTATTCCTGTCTGAGGACACTGGAGGAGGTAGGAAGTAGGAACATGTGGCATTACGCTTGGCATGTTTCTCAGCCTAATTTGCTGAAATTTATGAGTGCATAACAAGTGAATTTATTAATTTTTGGCACAGCAAACATTACAGAATAAGCCTGAGTAATATTCAGTCTGCTTTGTTTTATGGAGCTCTTTATAGAATTGACACATAGCACACAAGTACACTGTGCATCTGCACAGATGCTTGCATTCATTTTACTCCTCTCTCTGCAGCATCAGTGGTGTGAACCCAGATCAGAATGCAAAGAATTTATACTGGAGGGGTGGGAGGAAGCAAATTTCAGAAATGCCTCACCAACCTTCCACTTTAAATCAAAGCATAAATGGCTTGCACATGTACTGTCTCCAGTAAACAAAAATAACCATCTGTTGAAACACCACAAAGAAAAACTCTTTCCAAAACAACAAATTATTGTTGTATTTATATTTCCCCTGCAGTATTTCTCAGCTGATTAAAATTAAGACCCTAATCAACACTGAGCACATAACATCACTGTCAGTTAGCAGAAAGTCTGTTCACTTATTTGCCCTGTCTGATTGCTTGAACTAATGATTTAATATTTTTTGTAGGCCATCAAATAGTGCCAAAAGATCTCCCTCTGTATTTCTCCAGAGCCCAGTATGGCATTGTTTACAAATAGTGTTGTACTTTGCTGATTCAGTAACCCTGTAATTTGTTCCACTGTGCAGCGTGGCATGACTTCCTTGTCATTTCTGTAAATGAAAGAGATATTGGTGTTTGTGTTATTTTTTTAGCCTCACACTTAAATTGTTGGTTTTATTTTTTCCTAGTAGAAATAGCTAAAGATAGAGAAGTTGTAGAAATTGTTCCTTTATTGTATTATCTATCTTTGGGCTTGGTATTAGTGCCCATCATGGTAGTGTCTGAGCCCCTATACACTGTAATGCCATTTTCATTTTCAACTCTAATGTTAACAGGCTATTATTTGTTTATTGGTACATCCCAAAGTCTTCTATCAGCTACACTGGCACTACTTCAGTGATTTTTGCATGGTAACTGGACTCTAATATCAGGCCAGATGGTCCCAGCTACTTTCCTGAGTGAAGGGGAACCAAATCACGTGGAGCTAAAAACTCTGATATGATAGTGAGAAACCTGGTATAAAATCCTAGATAGACAGACATATCTGGCTGAGGGAAGAAGAAAGGGAAAGGGGTGGAATGCTGGCTCAGTGGCATTGTCCCCCATGGTATCTAAGTGCCTAGGACCACTTGATCTCATTTCTTTTCATTCGTGTATTCATGTCATTGTGGGTGGGGTAGGAGAGGTGAAGGCTGCTCGGTGGGACGTTGTCACTGTACTTCCATGGAGGCCAGGAGAACAGTACTCAGGAAAGGGGCCTTCAGGTGGCTGCTCTTGAGCTCAGTGGTTCTCCTAAGATCTGTGTGGGTCCTTCCAAGTTTCCCATAGAGCTTGGGGGATATCTATGGGTCAGGGACTGAACATTCTGACAATTTGACAGCAAATGTAACCTCTGATGGAACAATTTGATGGAAAGTCCACAAGCACAGGGTGCTTCTAGAGTCTCCTTTCCCCTTCATGGGTTTTTATGTGCAGGGCATGCTACATAGTGTCTACCATACCGCGTGTTGTGCAGTAATTGTAGTGCAAATTGTACTCGCCATGTATGGGAAACCCCGACACCACCAAAAGCATACTGATTTTTCTGTTACACTAGAGCTGTCTCCATGGGAGCTGGAAGGTGTAAATGCCAGCTTGAGGAGACATACCCTCGCTAGTTCTGGTTGAGCTACCACACTAAAAACTGAAGTGTAGCTGTGGCAGTGCAAGTGGTGGGCAGGGCTGGATGCCCTGATTATGTACCTATGGTATTGGACAGGATTATACTTGGGGCACTTAGCCCCTCCCACCAGTCACGCTGCCATAGCTGCACATCCTTGAGCTGGGAATTACAACTTGCAGGGTCTGGAATTTATTAAATATTTATTATCAAAACACCAAAGATCCATCACATGTGAAATGTTCTCCTTCCTCTTCCCCCTCCTGTTAAATTCTTTCACCTTTGTCTGACAATCACTCACAGGAATGTATTCCCCTTCCTTTCAATCACTAATCTTATACTGGAAGATGTTAGCAGGTGACACTTCTCTGTCATGACATTTTGTTTGTAATGAGCACAAAATACATACATAATCCATCAACAATCTCCATCACTCCACTTAGTGCACATAGAACGAAAGGGGTCTTGGCATATTCAGCAAACACTTTGGGACCCAAGGTTGCCTCCCTGCCATATCAGAGCAAGATCCTAAATTCCGCAAAAAGCCACTGGGTGGAGCCGGGATGTGTGAATGGAGGCTCTGGGCAGAATTCTTCATTGTCCTACGGGCCCTTTATGCCCAATAAGCTGGTCCAAATAGTACCATAGCAGCTATAAACTGTTTCCCCACTGGGGAATAGGCCCAGTGCAATAGGCCTTCTCCACTATGCACAGAGCCAACATAGCCTGCTCTGTACTGTCTTCCCCACAGCAGCCCATAGTTCAGGGGAAATGCTGGGGTCAGGAAAGGATGAATTCCAGGCAACAGAAGTGGTAGCCAGCGATTATCTGGCTGTAACAAAGCCCACAGAGGCCATGACAGCCAGGGCTCAAGTTACAGCATCCCTCAAGACTGCCCTAACTGCACTGGGAATTGGATCAGCCCTTGGGCAGCCCTAGGATAGGAAAGGTGCAAGCTGCATCCCTTTGGTCCATGTGATGACCACCAATTTGGCCAACACTGGGGATTAAAGTGGGGACTTCTTCAGCTAAAAGCATGAATCACTGCAGCTTGAGCTGGAGATTCAGCCTCTCAAGCTCACGCAGACCCACAGCCTCTGTGGGTGGGGTCAGAAAGAGACGTTAACACACACCGACCTGTGGGTTATGAACTCCCTCTGGACAGAGACACTTCTTCTCTGAGCAAGCCTCACTTAGGTGATGACTGGCACAAGGGGACTGAACCATAAGCTGAACAGATAAGTCTCTGCTGCTTGAGTTTAAGAGCCACACGCTAGACGCAGGGGTTCTAACAGACTCAGGTCTTCTGCAAATTGGGCACAAGGAGACCATGTAACAGTCTCACCAGATTGCTACATCTCTGCCGGGCTCTGCATTGGAGCAGGGATGAATCTAACCTGTACCCCCTATTGAGCATGCTAAGGACCAGCACTCTGTAGCAGCTCCCTCTATGGTAAATGAGTGGGCAGTTGGAAGCTGTGGGGTGAGGCCAGAGGATTTGCAAGAGTGCAGGTCGACTGGCCAAAATCCCCGATGGACCAGGAATTTGACCCTTTATTCGCACAGTAATTCACAACAATGTGAAAGACTGATAGTAAGAGTGACTTGGCTACTCCTGAATATATTGGCATAACTGGAGAGTTAATTCATCTTGTTTACTGTAGTTTTTACATGTTGTGATCAACACAGAACATTCTCCAACACTGCCTAGCCATTCAAATCTATCCAATATCAAATCCTTTTCTTTGTTTACAAAAAAATAAGGTGTTTGCAATCCTTTTATATTCACATGCTCCCCGATTATATATTTAGACTGCTTTTAATTCCGCTAATGTTTTTCATACAGTTTCCAAAAATTGTGTTGACAGGTTCTGACTGGCTGCAGAACAGATGGAAACTTCATGAGTCTCCCAAAAGCGATGATGATCAGATTTTATTGAAGAATACAGCTTAAAAAAAGGCAAGGAGTAGCAACTTGTGTCTCCTTAAAATAAACAAACCTTCCTGCTCATTCCTGTTCTTGACAACTTGCAGAGGCACTCTTATAAATCCGATGATATCTCCAAATACCTTCCCAAGCCTGAATTCTTCAAACTCATACGTCGTGGCACACAACTCAAATACATTTGAAAGCGGAGAGAAAACTCTGAAATGTGACCTGCCTCTTCCCCTAAACTCAAAGAGAGAGTGACTTAATAAAACTGTTGTTATAAGCAGTCGTTTGGAAGTTTAAATTGTGATTTACATAAATTCATATTCAGTGATCTCTCAGCTTTTCTTTAATACTAACAAGCAAGTTTTGTCAAGTGCCCAGGGATAGCTATGCTGTGATGGGTGCTAAATAAATGCAATTTTTTGTTGTGGTTGTTATTTGCTCCCTTTTCAAAGACCACCTAGAGCTCTTACAAGGAGCATTTTTCCTTCAAAAACTCATTTTAACTTAAAGCTCTTTTTGATCTATGCCTCCATTAACCAACAGAGTGCTTTAAGGAGTAAGGAAAATTTCCAAAAAGGTACCCCAGAGCTGCATATGCAAAATGAAAGGGTCTCAGAAAACCCGTAGACTTTTATGAGAGGTTTTGTGTGTGTGTGTGTGCGCACGTGTGCATATAGAAATTGTAGGATTGGGGCTCAAGCATCGTTTGGCATTAATTTTTTTGTGGATAATAATTACAATCACTATTTAAGAACCCAAATGAATGTTTAATATAATCAGAGCCACACAAATTAATATCATCAGAGCCACAAATTAACCTACGTCCAGTCTTGAGATGGCACAGTGTGTACCTCTCTTCTGCAACAGATCACATCTGAACAGAGTACAAAAGGGCAGCTACTTCCAGCACGTAGAAAGATTTGTAAAAATGTAAAGGTGCAATACACAAGAAAAAAAATCCTACAGTTCTATAGCTACGTACCACATCCCCTCGGAGAAACAGTATGCAGGGTGCTTCCAAAGATCTGAGGTGTACAGTCACTCACCTCCCTTGTGTTACCTCCGCAAATCCTTCCCCTCTTTACCTACACAGGGGGGATAGACATTACCCCTATATCATTTATCACTATTACTTTTAGAATTAAGGAGTGCCACATGTGTGATTGAGTGTAACTGGAACACTACAACATTGAAACAGAGTGGAAACCACCCCAGAGTAATCTCCACCCCCTCTTAACTTCCACAGCTGCATTTACCCAGGGTTGTGATGTGATGATTGCATATTGTGTGCAAATTGTACATGCTCTAGAAGCCTTGCTCCCTACAGAGCACAGAAAGTAATAACTAATGAGATTGGGAGAGGGTCTGCTAGCCCTGCAATGAGTGATAAAGTGGGATTTAGTCATTTTAAAAGACATTTCCATGTATTTACCAACCAAGGTTTCATTTTGTTTGTTGAATTGAGTTAAGAAAGCTCCTAAAAATCTCAGATTTCTGGTAATTACTAGAGATGAACTCAAACTATATCCCCATCTCTGAGCAGGTTTGAAATCTGAAGGCAGATGTGGATATGAATTTTCCTAAGCCTCTGCTCTCCACCTCCCATGGGTTGAAACAAATCCGAACATCCAAACACTTTCACACCTCAGTGTGTTCAAACTCCAGATGTGAATTATGTGGTTTGAGCCCGTTCCTGGTAATGATCACAGATAAATTCAAACCTAGCAAAGTGACTTTAAGAGGCTTTCCCCATTAGTAGCAGATTGCATTCTATAATCTCCATATTACAAGGACCTGTGCTCCATTTTCATTGACACAGTATTAGTATTTAAAAAACTTTATTTTTTCAAAAACCTTTAAAACTATTTGGCAAAAATTGTCTTGTGAAGAATTTCTTTTAAAATATCTCTTATAAAGCTATATTTTCCATTCAGGAATCTGTTTAAACCTATTTGGAGCATTTAAAACACACTACTATGTTGCTAGAATGGTAATTTTGATCTCACACAATTTAGCTCTGCCTCTGACAATCACAAAACACAGATGCTAGAAAATAAAATTAGTAGAAGTGTGAAGCATTTATCAATATGTTATCAAACTAGCTGTTAACTGTTTGAAGCCAGGTGCTGGCAGGTACATAGCTGCTAGAGGTTTTTGCTCTCTGTGAGATGTAGAACTGAGGTCATGTCTATTCATGATCATTTAAAATTCTGTGCTTGACTTTTAGGGCCCGAAGAGGTATGCCTTTGCACTCATGCTAAACATGCCTACTTGTGCACATTCATCTGGGTACATATGTGCAAATCACTGAGCCATGCATGTGGGGGCTGTGTTAGACTCAAGCCACATTTTTGATAATAGTGTTTATTTTTGCATCCTAGTAGCACATTTAAAATGTTGTCATATTGTGCGTTTTGTTCAATTTAAAATTGGAGGTGCACTTCCAAACTGCCCATATCAATCCAGGCCTCTATGAGGGCTGAAAATATGTTACCTCACATGAGAACAGGGATGCTAGCCTTAGGCCTGGTCTACACTATAAACTTACATGGGTAAAACTACGTCGCTCAGGGTTGTGAAAAAATGTGAAAAAACTCTGCGTTATACCCACCTAATCCCCTGTGTAGACTGCGCTATGTCAATGGGAGGGCTTCTCCTACCAGTATAGCTACTGCCTCTGGCTGAGATGGATTAACTACACTGATGGGAGAAGCTCTCCCTCCAACATACTAGCAGCTTCACTGAAGCACTACAGCAGCCGCTAAAGCGTTTTATATGTAGACCAGCCCTCAGTGTCCCTGTCAAAGTCCAGCTGGAGTAATGACTTTCTCTCTAGCTTCTGTTCCCAGTTTCCAGTAGGAGACAAGCTTCCTCCCTTCACCGCCTAAAGCCTGAAGCCTAGTGTTAATGGCAGAGAACAGCTAGATTCCACTTTTATGACAAGAGCTTCTATGTAAGCTCCTTGGGACAGGGATTGTCTTTTTGTTGTATGTACAGTGGGCTCCTGGCCCATGACTAGGGCTCCCGGGTACTACAGTAATACAAATCATAAATCATAATAGTAATACCATGCTACAGTTTTCACATATAAGCCATTCCCTTTATTCAACAGAAAACGATTCATACATGTAGCAGCCAGCTTGACTTAAGCACAAATATATAGTGCGACAAAGTGAAATTTCTGTGGGACTGTGTCTGCTTCTTAGCTGTGGACTAAAGAGTGGGGCATGTTCGCAAGTCATATGGCACTCACTCTGAGAAATTGTCTAATAGTTCTTTATTTTAAGCAAAGATAGAAGCCATACAAAATGCAAACATTAATCCCACATTCCCTGAGAAAGAGATGGCATGGGCTCTATTATACCCTCCAAGAACACAATGTATAGGGAAATCATTTTCTTTTCTCACACATTAAGCATTATAATAGCTCTCTGTTGACGGCAGGGCCGGCTCCAGGCACCAGCCCACCAAGCATGTGCTTGGGGCGGCGCCTGGAGGGGGGTGGCGTGGCGGGGCGCTCCGGCCCGAGAGCGGGGCCGTGACTGGGCTCGCCACCCTCCCCGCGGTGCTCCGGCCACCGGGGAGAGCGGAGCCGCAGCGGGCTCGCTGCCCTCCCCCCGGCGCTCCGGCCGCCGGGGAGACAGGAGAGCCCCAGCCGGGCTCGCCGCCCTCCTCCCAGCATTCTGGCCGCTGGGGAGAGTGGAGAGCCCCGGCCGGGCTCGCCGCCCTCCTCCTGGTGCTCTGGCCGCCGGGGAGAGTGGAGCCGCGGCGGGCTCACTGCCCTCCCCCCCGGCGCTCCGGCCGGTCGGGGATTGCGGGCCCGTGGCCGGGCTCGCAGTCCTCCCCTGCCGCACTGGGGGGGGTGGCTTTTTTGCCTAGGGCAGCAAAAAAGCCAGAGCTGGCCCTGGTTGACGGAGACCCCTAAAGAGTGGCATTGCATACACATTCCATATTATGCACTATGTTCTGTCCACTGTTTAGGTTTTGCAAGTTCTGATTTCTGTTGAAAATGGACTGAAGAGCTAGTGTTCAGATCCAGCGTAGCCTTATGCAGTACTCAGGGGTTGAGGCTTTGTGTAATAATTGGGCCTACAAATTTACCCTAACTGTGAGCTCCAGTGTAAAAAAGTGGATGAAAGTTCATTAGCTGTCATAATAACACATAATAAATTTTGATGGGGAAAGCTGCAAAAGGGAGACAGGCAGACTGAATTAGTCCAAACACAAAGGGCCCCTGACATAACTCAAGGACTGTGCTTAGATCATCCCTGGTAAACAAAAGGAGGGGAGGACTGAAAATGAATAAACCAAAATCAGTATGTCAGATATTAGGTCTAATTGGTAGACAAAATGAGGGGATGGGCTATTCTACCCATCACTCCCTTTGGGGCCTTAAAGAAAAACACTTTGGGGAAAAAAATGGTTACTAGAGTGAGCTTCACCATCATGGCTGCCAGGGACGGCTCCAGGCACCAGGCACCCAAGCACATGCTTGGGGCGGCACCTGGTAAGGGGCGGCGGGGGGAACGCGGCACGGCATTCCGCGGGGGGGGGGTTCCGGTGGCGCGGTGCGGCGCTGGGGGGGCGGGCTCTGGTTGTGCGGGACTCGGCGAGGGGGGCGGTGCGGGCGCGGCGCTGGAAGGGAGTTCCGGCGGCGCTCGGCGAGGGGCGGGGGAGGACTCCAGCGGCGCAGCGCTCAGCAGGGGGGGGCAGCGCGGGGCTCGGCGCTCGGGGGGGGGTGCGGCGCGGTCGCGGCGCTGGAGGGCGGTTCCGGCAGCGCTTGGCAGGGGGCGGGGGCGGGGGCGGGGGCGGGCTCCTGCTGCGGGGGGCGTCGCGGGGCTCGGCGCTGGAAGGTGGTTCCGGCGGCGCTCGGCGCTGGGGGGGGGGTGGGCTCTGGCGCACGGCGCTCGGCGGGGGACAGGCGCGGGGGAGCGGAGCTCTGGGGGGGGTTCCGGCTGTGCTTGGCGGGGGGCGGCGCGGCGCTCGGCTGGGGGGGGGCGGCACGGCACGGCGCTCAGCGGGAGGCCTGGGGGGCGGCACTTTTTTTTGCTGCTTGGGGCAGCAAAAAAGCTAGAGCTGGCCCTGATGGCTGCCAATCCCATCATCAGTTTGGACCCAGGCCTTTGTCATCCTGATCCTAAGAGATGTCCTGACCAGATGGGGCCAGAGAAAGAGAAAGAGACTCAGATGATATTAGAGTACTTGGGGCACCTTAGAGACTAACACATTTATTTGAGCATAAGCTTTCGTGGGCCTAAAAATAAATTTGTTAGTCTCTAAGGTGCCACAAGTACTCCTGTTGCAGATACAGACTAACACGGCTGCTACTCTGAAACCTGTCAGATGATATTGTCAACTCTTTTGGCTTCAGCTAAATCCCAAGTATCACCTGAGATGTGAGACTTTGTCACCTCACCCTATACTCCCAGTTGTCCTTTTCCTTCCCTATTTTATTTCTTCTCTTTCTTATCCCTCTCCTTTTGCCTTCTATCTAATAAGACTCTGGCTTAGCCAGCCAAGACTGCACACTTTGCAACACTGCTTTAAGCCTGTGACCAGAGAGGCAGCTAAAAACAATGCCCTAAACAGGGCCGGCTCTAGGCACCAGCAAAACAAGCTAGTGCTTGGGGAGGCACATTTTTAGGGGCGGCATGGCCGGCGCCAGAATGCCGCCCCTGCCGCCCCTAAAAATGTGCCCCAGCCGCCCTAGCTCATCTCCGCTGCTGCCGCCACGCACCACGCCACGAAACAGCTGATTCGCGTGTCGCTGCTCCCCCTCCCTCCCAGGCTCTCAAACCTGGAAGGGAGGGGGTGATCCGAGAGGTTGCGGCGCGCGAAACAGCTGATTCGCGCGCCGCTGCTCACCCTCCCTCCCAGGCTTGAGAGCTTGGGGGGAGGAGACAGGGCTGGGGATTTGGGGAAGGGGCGGAGTTGAGGCGGGGCCGGGGGGTGGGGTAAGAAAAAAATGGGGGCGGCCAAAATTGATTTTGCTCGGGGCGGCAAAAATCCTAGAGCCGGTCCTGGCCCTAAAAAGGTCAGTGCTGGTACAAGTTTGCCAAGTCTTAGAGTGGCTGATACGACCTTGTGCTGTGTCTTTGTTTCTCCAGCAGTGAAGCTGCAAGGGAAAGCAACAGAGATGGAAGCTGCATTTTTATCTTTGCTTTCTTTTTCCTCCCCTTTTCTGTGTGTTTGTCTTGTTTTGTCTTCTTAGGAAACAGGATCAGAATTGAACAACAACAGTACTAACAAAAGCTCCAGCCTGCCTCAACTCCTCTTTTCCCACAAAAGGATATTTATCATTTTTGATACCATGGAGACTGTCAAACAAAGGAAATTTTCCTTCTAAAAACTCTCTCCAACTAAAGGGAAAGGGAACAAGGGATGTTGCTAATATGAAAACATGTTGTAGAGCTTTATATTTCAAATGCTTTAACCGTTTTTCCTTCTTTTCTGAATCTTTACTAAAAGGTTTTAAATAATTTTAATGGTGTGTTTGCCATGGTATTAAGTGTGCTGAGGTCTCTCTATACCAAACCCCAAACCTTGTTTAAACCAGTTTTATATCAGACAGTGACAGGATCCTGTTAGCACCTTTGACCATTTAGGCCAATATATTAATATAATATATATATATAACTAATATAAAAGGCCAAACAAGGGCTAGGGTTTGTGTTTAAAATGAGATTTGACTGCACCAAAATTTCTCGAGTTGTTCTTGCATATTTTTGGCCCAAAGTGCAGAAATCTTATGAACTCAGCAGCTGTTGGGAGATTTCCACCAGACTAGATCATGGAAGTGTCACGAGATTGGCCTTCATTATGAGATTCCAGCTGCATCCAAACTGGAACTGGAAAATATGCCCCTTCTGTCTTAAGTTCCATCCATAGCAATAGGGACAGGTACGGCTCCAGAGATTTGAATCTGAATCTTTTGGAATACAAACCAGTTTGAAGCCAACGTTGTGATTTTGGATCATATCTAGATTGCTGCAGAGCATTCTGGCCAACAACAGATCCCACATTAGAAACAAAATAGCTCTGGGTTTTCCCAACCCTAAACTATTATGCACGTATTTCTGTTATGTTTACACCCACGTATAAGTCATTAGGAGATACAGTTGATAATGGTATTCATTAAATTTCAACGTTAGAATGCATAACCTATCCCCCACACACACCTTGTCACTATACTGGTAATTCTGCATAAACTATTAACAAAGAGTTAAAGGACACTACGATTCAGAAATCGTTTGATGAAGAAAATAAATTATGCCATAAAAATAATGGTTTGCTTACTTCCTTTAGCCACCACTGATTCTGTTTAGACCTGATTCCTTTGCAAACTGGGGGGAAACAGAATATTAAATCACAAAATAATGAACGAAAGGTCATAAACAAGAGTATGACAGGAATCTACAACTCCCCCATCAGAACTTTGAAATAATAGCCAATTTGCTACAAAAATCACCTGTAAAGAAAAATAAATGCAAACTGCTGCATAGGATTATTTTGGGGACAGAGGGATACGTCTGTTTTAGATTAATTTCACAAAGTTCTGCTTTTTCCCCTCTAGCAGTGAGAGAACAATGGCATCATGAAACAGCCCAGTTCACAATACTATATAAAAAAGCTCATTAAAATGCAGCCTCATTAATTACCTTTGAAATTAAGTTATACTGGCTATCACCATCTCAGTGCTTCAGATTCTTCAAGCATACATAAAAGGAAAATTATCTTACCCCTGCAAAATGTTTAAAGATTAATAACAGGGAGTAGCAAATGCCAAATTTTAGTAAGATACACTATGAAACAGAATCAATGCATGCAATATACTTTTAAAAATGAATAATTTTGAAATTATGCATTTTAAATGCATAGTTAGGTAGTGATATGGTTACCAAAACTCCTTGTTCTGAAAGTGCCACTATATATATATATATATATATATACACACACACACACACACTATATACATGTATATATATCTATAAATAGATATATATACACACATATAAAAAGAAGAGGGGTGTGTGTGTGTGTATACACACAAGCTTTAATGAGTGTGTGTGTGTGTGTGTGTGTGTGTGTATACACACACACACACACACACACATTAAAGCTTGTACCAATTATACTAATAAATCTCTTTGTGAATCAGACCGGAGGAGCAGAAAGATCCATATTCTCCTATATGTGAATTACGTAAGTCAAGGTCCATATTTATGGGGTTGTAAAGACGTATCTTCATCAGTTTGACTTGTCATATGGTCATCGGGTGTATACCAAATGCTGAAGATTGAAGGTGGCCTCAGTCATTAAGGACTTTAAGACCTCTTCTGAGAGGAGAGGGTTCATTTGCTGATTAGTAAAAGATGGCATAAGATAGTCCTCACTGCTGTGCCAATCTTCATCTTCAGGATCAGTCCAGCATGACCTAGAGGCTTTGTACCACCTTAGTGATTTGAAGTATGATGCCTTCACTGATGGGTGAAGTTAATGTTAGCAGAAAAGGGGTTTTTCCCTCGCTTCTGTCCTTCCTAGATTGAGTTGTGGCTGCTATTAGATGGGCATCATTATCAAACTAGCTTGTTTGAACTGGTCGCATATCTCAGCTACTAGTTCATTAATGCACTGTTTTTTGGAGTGGTGCATTTCCTCTCCAAAATCTTCTGGACATTTGCCAGGACCAAGAGCTTTTAGACAAACTAATTTGGTTGGTTCATTTATGAGGCAAGAATGGATCCCTTTAATCTCTGTTTTGAGACTATACCCCAGAGCCTTCCCTGCTGTCTAACAACTGTATTCTCTTGATGTAATAAGATTGCAATAGCATTTAAGTACCAGAAGATAAGTTATCAGAAAGACTCAGAAGAAATATTTGAAATTAATATTTTAATGGATACAAATTAACAGTTTTTGGATCTTCCCAGTACATTTTCAGTTCCAGGCTGCATTAGATCACTTTGAATCAGTTCTTTTATTGACTTATTGATCACACATGCTAACAATGTAATATACCTAGATACTACCACAATAGGCTCATTAGACGCATGATAGATAGATAATCCATTGTATCTTTATATGATCGATCTATAAATAAGCAACATTTTTATGTCAAAATATATTTTGGGTTAATATTTGTGGGAAAGAAATTTTCCTCTGAATCTCTTCTTAAAATACTGTTTACATGGGCATTTGCAATTTTTAGTAAGTTTTTTATTTAACAGTAGTTAAGGTACTTTAGATGCACCCAATTAAAAAAAGAAAATTGATAAAATTAAATATCCTAAGTGCTGTAGTGCATTAACTATGATGAAATAAATCATTTTTGGAATAAATACAAGTTGATATTAACATATTAATGGTCAATTTGTGCCCTATGTAGGAATTATTCATCTGTTTTGCTGAATTTTCCCTGGTATCATTCCACTGCTGGCTAGTGGGGTCATAATTTGCCTCACTCCATGGAAAAAGCAGAGTATTGGCCCCACAAACCAGAAGATCCTCCCAGAAATCTTTCTTCTGTGGACTCACAAAAGGGATCTTCTAGGTTTCCATCTTCCTTACTCATTGAGGCAGGAGACAATCCGGCTCATCTTTTCTAACAATAATTATCAAATGTGGGTTCTCAACCTGGGAGTGGCAAATAGGTGTGAAGGAGATGTGACCACCTACCCTTCTCATATAGCTAAATGGGTGGAGTGGCCTAGCTACACAAGGTCAGGGTCCCAGGTGAGTCTAGTATGGAAAAGAGGCTTTCTAATACATAATTGCAAAAGTTCATTAAAACAGTTCCAAGTGTTCAAATAGAATTTCTTGTAACACTTATACTTGAATCACTCCGTTCTTTCCTCAGAGAGATCTTAGAGTATTATTGAGCAAATGCATCTCTGTCTTGAGGATTATGGTATGTGGGTGCAGATCTCCTGAAAATTTGCCCTACAGTTGTATGGCTTAGGTTTTTGGACAAAGCAGCTTCTCAGCAGAAGGCCTTCAACTTGAACTTGCTTCCTGAAGGAAGGGGCTTTCATAGCCAAAGTTGGTTGCCCTGTCGGGCATGCTATAAAGCCTTGCTAGTTTCTCAGGCTTTTTCCCGGGGGATATTTTTGAAAAGGGATTTGAATAATTTGTTTGAATTTTTTTTTTTGCTCAGAGATCTGAATAATTTGTTTGAACTTGTTTTTCTTTTTTGCTCAGAGGTCCTTTCTTTGTAGGTCTCATAATTTGACATGTTTTGATGTAAAAAATTGACTATTTGATGTTTTAAAGATGATACAGACATGCTTAGAAGTGGAAAGAGGGGCACATTATAACTAAATATATAAAAGTGAGTGAGTGTGAACAAGGATAAGCGTAATTTCACCGTAGAAAGTACATACAGAAATTCTCATTAATTCAACACTTGATTTACAAAATGGCTCTTATGAGCAGGCCGGTTCCCTGAGTCTGGCACATGTTGAGATAAATAATGATTCTACCTAGGATTTCATCAGCATCCTTCAACAATACATAATATATGCCCTTCATTTTTCAACTTCATTCTTATATTCCTACACTAAAATACATCACTGGAGTGATGGCACCTAGAACTATACATCACCAGATCATGTCTCTTCTGTGATGAATTGCACGGCACACCATCACTCTTAAGCCTTCTGGGTCAGATAAAAATAATAATTAATAGCATAATTAAAAATAAAAGATTTAAATATCAAAAATGTATTTAGATGTGACTTTAAGTGATGGGGGGAGTTGGGAGGTTTCGGAGACTTTTAAAAAACATGATAGGTCTGTTTTATTGCGGGTTTTGTTTGCACAGGAATTCGGAAGCTCTGCCAAAGCCTTTTAAAATTAGTGAATGCTAGGGATTGTACCCCCCCAGCTTGTACTGTAGACACAGCCTTTTGCAATTGTGTGTGCTCAACTGGTCAGTTGTGCATATAATTGGCCTAGGCATATACACTTAGTGTTTGCATGTGCAATAATTATAATTAAGTGGGCATGATGGGCCTTGTACCCTGGGAGCGAAGGACTCCACAAAAATCTCAATTTAGCTCTGTTATCTTGGCTGGATGATAACTAATGGGTTTATGTCAGGGGGCAAGGGACTCTTCAATGGGCATAAAGGCCTTGCTTGCCAGTCAAAACTCTGAGCTACCCCTAGGTGTAACTGGGAACTCCAGGTGGTAGTTTATTGGCCATTAGGGGTGAAGCACCTGATTCTTCTAAGGAAGGCTGTCTGAACTGACTAAAGGATTTTTCCCCAGGAAGGAAGGAAAGGAGTTTATGCCTCTAGAGAAGAGGTCTGTAATGGAAAACGTAGTCCCTGGGCAGGGAATCGAAGGCTACTCAGACAGCATAAAATAAGCTCCCAGGGAAAAACCAAGGAATTGGAAAGACACCCTGAGGGCACATCTTCACTACCCGCCAGATCGACGGGTAGCGATTGATCTATCGGGGATCGATTTATCGCATCTAGTGTAGACATGATAAAATCGATCCCCGATCGCTCTGCCATCGACTCCGGAACTCCACCGCAGAGAGAGGCGGAAGCGGAGTTGGCGGGGGAGTGGCAGTGGTCGACTCACCGCCGTCCTCACAACCAGGTAAGTCGACCTAAAATACGCAACTTCAGCTACGCTATTCGCGAAGTATCTTAGATCGAATTACCTGGGGTCCACACGGCGCGGGATCAGGGCCGCAGCTCCCCCATCAACTGCGCTACCACCGCTCACTCTGGTGGAGTTCCGAAGTTGACGGTGAGCGCGTTCGAGGATCGATATATCACATTTTAACGAGACGTGATATATCGATCCCAGATAAATCGATTGCTACCTGCCAATATGGCGGGTAGTGAAGATGGACCCTAAAAATAAGATTTACTTGTGTTCGTTTTCAGTGTCAGTAAAGGAAGTTCTAAGGTTGAGGGATTTCTTAAAGCAAATGCTTGTTTGGACTAATTCATGCCAGGCAAAAAGGAAACAGGCACGTTCTGGGGATGGGAGCTTGGACAGTTTAACTTTTACACTTCTTTTTATTATAACTAACTGGCTATTTACATGCTTTTTCTGGTTCACACATCTAGAGAATTGTTAACTAAATCCTCATGCATATTCTTTTTCTTAAATTGATTGTATCAATAATAAACCTCCTCTAATTCAGGGTAGCTGTTGATGCTCAAGCAAAATATATTGGAAATCTTAAAATATAGTTCTACTTCAAAAAGTGATTCTAGGCATGGCTTGGTGGTGGAAGGTTTATGATTATTGTCTTTCATATACTTTTATTTTATCCCAATAAACTGATGCTGTAAGGGCTTTGCATATATAGCTCCTCTCATTGCTTAACTTGCAAGTGGAAGAATGCAAACAGATCCAGATTCTGAAAGACAAACTGGGTTCTTTCTGAGTTATTGTGAGATCAAGGCCCCATGGTGTCTGTATATGCATATGATGAGAGATCATCTCTTCCCCTAAAATTTACATTCTAATTAGACATGACAGACAAAGCCTAGGAGAAAGAAAGGATTATTACTCCATTTTGCAGATGGGAAACTGAATTATAGAGAACAGGAGTACTTGTGGCACCTTAGAGACTAACAAATTTATTAGAGCATAAGCTTTCATGGACTACAGCCCACTTCTTCAGATGCATATAGAGCGAAACATATATTGAGGAGATATATATACACACACATACAGAAAGCATGAACAGGTGGGAGTTGTCTTACCAACTCTGAGAGGCCAATTAAGTAAGAGAAAAAAACTTTTGAAGTGATAATCAAGATAGCCCAGTACAGACAGTTTGATAAGAAGTGTGAGAATACTTACAAGGGGAGATAGATTCAATGTTTGTAATGGCTCAGCCATTCCCAGTCCTTATTCAATCCTGAGTTGATTGTATCTAGTTTTCAGATCAATTCCAGCTCAGCAGTCTCTCCTTGGAGTCTGTTTTTGAAGTTTTTCTGTTGTAAGATAGCCACCCGCAGGTCTGTCATTGAATGGCCAGACAGGTTAAAGTGTTCTCCCACTGGTTTTTGAGTATTATGATTCCTGATGTCAGATTTGTGTCCATTAATTCTTTTGTGGAGAGACTGTCCGGTTTGGCCAATGTACATGGCAGAGGGGCATTGCTGGCACATGATGGCATATATCACATTGGTAGATGTGCAGGTGAACGAGCCCCTGATGGCATGGCTGATGTGATTAGGTCCTATGATGATGTCACTTGAATAGATATGTGGACAGAGTTGGCATCGGGCTTTGTTACAAGGATAGGTTCCTGGGTCAGTGTTTTTGTTCAGTGATGTGTGGTTGCTGGTGAGTATTTGCTTTAGGTTGGGGGGTTATCTGTAAGCGAGGACAGGTCTGTCTCCCAAGATCTGTGAGAGTAAAGGATCATCTTTCAGGATAGGTTGTAGATCTCTGATGATGCGCTGGAGAGGTTTTAGTTGGGGGCTGAAGGTGACAGCTAGTGGTGTTCTATTTTCTTTGTTGGGCCTGTCTTGTAGAAGGTGACTTCTGGGTACTCATCTGGCTCTGTCAATCTGTTTTTTCACTTCAGCAGGTGGGTATTGTAGTTTTAAGAATGCTTGATAGAGATCTTGTAGGTGCTTGTCTCTATCTGAGGGATTGGAGCAAATGCGGTTATATCTTAGAGCTTGGCTGTAGACAATGGATCGTGTGGTGTGTCTTGGATGGAAGCTGGAGGCATGTAGGTAAGTGTAGCGGTCAGTAGGTTTCCGGTATAGGGTGGTATTTATGTGACCATCGCTTATTAGCACAGTAGTGTCCAGGAAATGGACCGCTTGTGTGGATTGATCTAGGCTGAGGTTGATGGTGGGATGGAAATTATTGAAATCATGGTGGAATTCCTCAAGGGCTTCTTTTCCATGGGTCCAGATGATGAAGATGTCATCAATGTAGCGCAAGTAGAGTAGGGGCATTAGGGGACGAGAGCTAAGGAAGCATTGTTCTAAGTGAGCAATAAAAATGTTGGCATACTGTGGGGCCATTCGGGTACCCATAACAGTGCCGCTGACTTGAAGGTATATATTGTCCCCAAATGTGAAATAGTTGTGGGTGAGGACAAAGTCACAAAGTTCAGCCACCAGGTTAGCTGTGACATTATCGGGGATACTGTTCCTGATAGCTTGTAGTTCATCTTTGTGTGGAATATTGGTGTAGAGGGCTTCTACGTCCATAGTGGCCAGGATGGTGTTTTCTGAAAGATTGTAGTTTCCTCAGGAAGTCAGTGGTGTCTTGAAGATAGCTGGGAGTGCTGGTAGCATAGGATCTGAGGAGAGAGTCCACATAACCAGAGAAGCCTGATGTTAGGGTGCCAATGCCTGAGATGATGGGGCATCCAGGATTTCCAGGTTTATGGATCTTGGGTAGCAAATAGAATACCCCTGGTCGGAGTTCTAGGCATGTGTCTGTACAGATTTGTTCAAAAACCAGTGGGAGAACACTTTCACCTGTCTGACCATTCAATGACAGACCTGCGGGTGGCTATCTTACAACAGAAAAACTTCGAAAACAGACTCCAACGAGAGTCTAAATTTGTTAGTATCTAAGGTGCCACAAGTACTCCTGTTCTTTTTGCGGATACAGACTAACACGGCTGCAACTCTGAAACCTGAATTATAGAGGTTAAGGAACTTTTTCAAGATCATACAAAAAGTCTATGGAAGAACTGGAATGCCTTGACCACAAGACTATCCATCCTAGATGACACATCATCAAACGTTACCCTGAGTTAGTTGAGGTGTATTATTGGTACAATCAATTTAACATAAAGACTATGCAGGGGTATTTAGTTAACAATTCTCGATGTGTGAACCAGAAAAGGCATGTGAATAGCCAGGTAGTTATACAGGGTCGATTTCGTCTTAGCTGGGAAATTTCAGTTATCTCAATTGTTTCCACTAAAGGAGTTCAGGCATATCATGATAAATTTGTTATAGAACAACCATCTAAATGTGAAGTGTAATACAATTACAAAATGTGTTATTTGATTTCCTATCAATAAGTTAAGTGTCTGTAGTTTTAATTTCACACGCTATCAAGTTCCTTTATAATACACTTAGAATTTGCATCTTATTATTTCACATTCATGTGCACACACACAAAAAGCCACGAATTGTTTGGGCCATTCTGTCTTACTTACTGGTACATCTGTTGCTTTATTTAGAATTGTGTGATTAGAAAAACATAAGTCGTCTTTATATTTTTAACACTGGGCTTCATTGAACTGTCAGTGCTGTGTGCTGAGCTAATGCTTCTTAGGGTGAAATTCACTGTATGCAGAGGAACAGCACAAGGCCAAAGCATTATGTGAGTCTCACTTCAGCTTTTTAAGGCCATGTGGTGCATTGGCCTAGAGCTGGCCTTCTGCACAGGAGCGAATTTCACCCGGAGAGTATTGTTAATGACAGAGAGCATGCAATCAGTTCCAGCAATGAAGCCAGGCAGGTAATAGTTTAGTTATAAAAGTTAAGAGAAACACATATGGATACATTTTGCAAAAGCAGTTTTGGAAAGGAAGTCTAGATCATACAGTATAGTATATTGTAGCTTTCACTGCACCAGCTGTCATGGGGATGTGTGAGTGCCTAGGTGCCCCATGCCAGCAGCTGGATGCAAACTGCCTGCAGAGGACAGAGGCTCTCAGAGATGTTCTGCCTGCAAGCTGAGGAGCAGCAATTCTCCTGTGCAGAATGCACTTCCTCCTAGTGGTGACCTTGGACGACCAGTCTATGTGCAAGAGATGGGGATGACCATATCCCCAACCTGGCCCAGCCACATCTCTTGTGAGGTATACAGCATCTCTGATGGTCCTAACACTCCTGCGCCATGTTCTCAAAGGGCTTTATGGAAAGCCCATTGCAGACAATGGAAAACTTGTATTGACTTTGAGGAGTTTCAGATCAGGGCCAAAGAATACAAATTGAGGGATTCTAATTGCCCATCCCTTAAGGATGATTCCTTCTCGCCTCTTTGCACTCCCATGCAAGTGCATCTAGTATCTGGCTTACTGACTACAGATGGAAAGACCTATGGTTCATTTAGTTCAGTGCTTCTCAACTGGTGGGGTCACAAAAGGCAATCAAGGGATCGTGAGGCATTGAAAAGGTTGTTACAATCGAAAGCAATACATTTTCCAGAATAACTTCAGGGCAGCCAAAAAGTCAAAGTTTGTGAAGTCAAATGTAGTAATTGTACTAGAAACTCCACCATTTTCACCACCCTGCAGTTAATCTCTACCACTACCTCATTCCCCAACTCCCAACAGTGATGTCTTGCATACCCACAAGTTCCACCTCACTTAAAAACTACTTGCTTACAAAATCAGACATAAAAATACAAAAGTGTCACAGCACAGAATTACTGAAAAATTGCTTACTTTCCCATCTGAGTAGAACTGGTTCAATATTGCAAAACCCAGTGTTCAAAAACACTGGCATGAACTCCCAGTAACTATTCATTTCCAGCACATTCTTACTGCTTTTTATTTGGTGTCTGTGAACATGTGCATTAATGGGAGTTTCTTTACATAAGTATTTTGAGAATGGCAGTTCTTCATTTGAATGCCTGTATTCACCTATGAACGAGAGTATTCACGTGCTAACAAGAGTGTTTGTTATTCGTTCATCCCTATTGATTACCTTATATAAAATATTTTACTCATCCAATCAGAGGGCCGAAAATAAAAACCCAAGCGACTTTGGTAACCACTCACACACCACAAATGAGTAACAAACATTTGCAGACAGCCCACAGGCTGAAAACGGTTCATCCAAACTAGTTAGTGAATACTTGTAAAACACACAGTTATCAGGATTTGTGCAGAAATCAATTGCGTACAGAACAAAATGACAAAATCCATCAGGTAATATATTTCTAGTGAATAATTTGACTAGTTCTGCTCCTGAGCTTGCAAAATATGTCTGGAAATGTCACAAGAGACCGCTTTCTCAGGAATTTTCCCTTGGCCACTGTTTCTGGTTGGGCCAGAAATACCACAAGAATCAATTTTGGCATGTATCAGAGGGGTAGCCGTGTTAGTCTGGATCTGTAAAAGCAGCAAAGAGTCCTGTGGCACCTTATAGACTAACAGACGTATTGGAGCATGAGCTTTCGTGGATGAATATCCACTTCGTCAGATGCGTGTAATGGAAATTTCCAGAGGCAGATATAAATATGCAAGCAAGAATGAGTCAGGCTAGAGATAACAAGGTTATTTCAATCAGGGAGGATGAGGCCCTCTTCTAGCAGTTGAGGTGTGAACACCAAGGGAGGAGAAACTGCTTTTGTAGTTGGCTAGCCATTCACAGTCTTTGTTTAATCCTGAGCTGATGGTGTCAAATTTGCAGATGAACTGAAGCTCGGCAGTTTCTCTTTGAAGTCTGGTCCTGAAGTTTTTTTGCTGCAGGATGGCTACCTTTAAATCTGCTATTGTGTGTCTAGGGAGATTGAAGTGTTCTCCTACAGGTTTTTGTATATTGTATATTTTGTATATTATTTTGTCATGGTTTTTCACCAGTGCAAGCACAGACTACAAGGAAAGCACAAACAGAGGTTTAGAAGAAACGGGAGGAGGGGGATGGGTCTTATATTTTGTACATGCAAGAGTCCAGACACCTGCGCTTTGCCATCACCATTAACAAAATTCAGAATAAGCTGATGTTATCAAAACTTCTTGCTGTCAAATGTCAGAGCTGAACATGACGAGTAGCTATTGACAGAAGTGTGTGAGATGGAGAGCTTCAAGAGTTGGTACAAATCAGAAGACACATTTGCCTGAAATGCTCCCTGAAAACACTCAGAGTAGACGTTTCAACAGTATTTCTACTACTCATCAAGAAGAGAAAATACCAAGCTTCAGGTTTCGCTAAAAGGATTTCAATGAGACAAGTAAAATGAAAAGGAGGGAAATGCTTCCAGTAAATAAGACACTCTACATTATTTTTTTCTGTGCCGAAACTGCACCAAAACATTTCACTGAGATGCAGGTAATTGGCCAAAATGTGCTTTCTGCAGCTCAATTTAGAGTCGTTTCTCAAATCTTTTTGACTCGGCATGGAAGGTTAATGATGATTCAGTTGCTGAGGGTTTATAGCATGACATGAAATGAACCTCTGAGTCACATAAAACAGTAGGAATACAAAACAAAGCTAGACTTTATATCAAATTCTTTTGTAAAACAGTGATTAGAGGAATGAGAATATGCTCGTTTAAACAATTCACCTGCAATCAATGACTAGTGAGACCACCCACAGGCATTAAGAATGAAATTGCCTTATATGAATCATATATGAGTGCAATGGTTCCTTAGACTATATGCTATCTACCTATGCCAAACAATCTGTTCCACCTTGCATTTAGCTATGACGCTTGGCGTGCCTGTCCCAGACCTGAAGAAAAAAGCTTGTCTCTCACAAGAAGTTCATCCAGTAAAAGATATTAGCTCACCCAACTTGTTTGTCTATAAATCATACAGTCATAGATGTTAGAGATGGGAAAGACCATTTAGGTTTTCTAGTCCATCTTCCTGCAACTGTAGTACAGTTCTTTAAAGTAGATTTTCAAATATTTTTTCCAGTCTAGAAAAACAAACTTCCTACAAAAGTTTTCCACAACCTCTTTAAGAAAGCATTCCTGACAGTCTGCCTATTTTTTTCCTCTTAATTTTTTATGATTATACCTATTTATATCCTCTTCTGTCACCTTAACCATTTGTTCTCCATCTTGGGGTTTACATCACCTTCAAAACTGTCACTACCTCCGCAAGTCATCACTCAGTCAAGCAATAGATCTAGAACTCTTTCAGCATTCCTCACAAAAGCATCCCTTCAGCTTCCTGATCATTTTTGTTACTCTTCTTTGGACTTTCAACCTCTTGATAAGAGGACTAGAAAGCAACATTGTGAGGTCAGTCTACACTAGCTCTTAGTGACATCAACAGAAATGACCACCGCATCATAATCACTGTGATTGTGGTTATAAACATACTGTCATCTTCTGAGTCAATGAGCATGCACTAAAGTAATTAATACTAGGTGAACCTCTAAAGGTTTACAGGATAGAATAAGTTAGGTTAGGTGCTCAAAAATCTGGATGTTTATCTGGACCATTCAAACATTTTGATGTCGGGAAACTGAGCTGGAGTTCCCACGATATTTCTGGTACGTCTGCGTCCAGTTCCATCCATGTGACAATGGGGTGCATGGTGAACAAATGTAACATTCATAAAAAATCCCATTTAAAGTAACAAAATCTATTCATCAGAAAATGAGACTGGGATTTGAAATAGTAGATAAAACCACACTTTGTTGATCATTAGCATGCTTGTTATATAGTCCATTATAACGTCTCCACCAACATCTACCCCTATAAAGAGAAAAGCAGCATTGCCAGGGTGATGGGAAAAGGGAAGGGAACCATAATAAACAGCCTGAGGTTCTTAAGTCAGATTCCTCAGAGATGACCATTTATTGCAAGAGCTGGGCAAAAAAGTTTGGGCGAATAGTTTATTCGCCGAAATATGCAGTTTGGGGTGACTCAAAACTATTCACAAATTCATGTGGAGTTTGTCAAATAGCTTCAACTACACAAAAATAAAATCGAAATGTTTTGGAAATGTTAAAACATTGTTTCATTCCAGCTCTTTTTTTTTCACTTTTCAATTCACCAAAAATTTGAAAAATAGGATTTACAGTTTGAACCAAATGAAACTTTTAAATGTTTTATAGTTGCTAGCATACCAAAATTCCAATATTCAACCATCTCGGTTGCCTTACGCAGGTTTGCTAGTACTTGCTATAACCACAATGGCCACACATATACCACATCTTTTGGAGCTAAGTGATTTTCTCTTACTTCTATTCAGGTCAGACTGAGATTTCTAGGCATTTCAATTGGGACAATAATCAACTGTAGACAGGCTGAGTGAAAAAATACATATTCTATCCCCAAGGCTAAACATCTGTTCACTACATATCCAAGCCCAACTAAGGGGTTCCTGTGAGCTGATGTGTTGATGCAACAGCACCTTTGGCCAGATGGAGCATTGCACCAGAGTTCACTTGATCTGGCGGGGAGCTTGGTCAGTTCCCCTTGCCTGAGTTCCACTGAAGTATGGGGTTTGCCCCTGCTACTAGACGAGGTCAGCAACTCCTAGTGCTCAGGGGGTCTGGAAGCCCCCTCAGGTCCTTAAATCTCTCAGGAGTTGCTAGGGGAACCCAGGCCCACCCACTCCAATGGGATCTAGCTCAGGGCTCTTAAGCCAGACTCCCCAACTCTTTCTGTATTCTGAGCACCTTTCTACCTTCCCTAGTTTCTTCAGGAATTTCCAGCCTGTAAATCCAGTTGTCCCTTCTCAGGATGTTGTCTCTGTGAGCAGGGCCGGCTCCAGGGTTTTGGCCGCCCCAAGCAGTCTCAAAAAAAAATTTAAAAAAATTTAAAAAAAAAGCCGCGATTGTGATCTGCGGTGGCAATTCGGCAGGAGGTCCTTCGCTCCAAGCAGGAGGGAGGGACCATCCGCCGAATTGCTGCCAAATAGCTTGATGTGCCGCCCATCTCCAGAGTGGCCACTCCAAGCACCTGCTTGACAGGCTGGTGCCTGGAGGCAGCCCTGTCTGTGAGGCTTCTCTGCTGCTTGCTGGCCAAAGTTTCCTTCTCCAGTCTGCTTGCTCCTCTGGCAGCTGCCCCACCTCTGCTTTCCAGCTCTTTTATTCTCCCATCTGCTGTGAGGCTGCCCACCGGCTCTGGCCCAGCAGTACCTGCATTAACCCCTTGGTTATTATCTCAAATAATATTACATATGGGAGAGATATCCAAAGCTCTCTCGGGGATTTAGATGCCTAATTTCCATCTCATTACTGGGAATTGGGTACACAGACTCTATAGATGTCTTTGAAAATCTCCCTTTCATTTCTTTAAAAAAATAAAATCGGATATAGTTTATTTTGTTTCTTTCTTAAATTGAAAATGCTCTTTTCAAGCCACCTTTCAGATGTCAATAATTTTTATACAGTCCAATAACACAATCTTAGAGTTATTTCCATATTTTTGCAGCCTTGCATTATTTTGCAGTACACATGAGCTTCTTGCTCATGTTCCTAAATGTTTACAGTTTGGCAATACTAAAATTGTCTTAAGAGCCAATGTGCCAAAATGAAACATCACCAGAAATCCTATGCTCATTGTCATTCTCATTCTCAATTCTGTATCTTCTCACAATAGTCCCCATTATGGCACGAGACATTTGTTTCAGAAAGTTATGATTATAATGAACTGTAGTTTAGAATGCAAATAACACTTAGAGAATTTGTAAGTTGGGATCACAGCCACAAAGTTCCCTTTCTTTGCTACTTTTTTCCTTTCCCCCTGATAGGGTGACCATATTTCCTAGAGAGAAAACAGAACAACCCCAGCCGCTCGCCAGAGGCGCCCCCCCCCCATGCTTTTGCCCATCTGGAACCCTGCCCCCACCCCCCGCGTGAAGCTGTTGCCCTGTCACTGGAACCCTGTGGGGGCCCCTCATGCTGGAACACTGCTTCCCCCACATCCGAGCCCTGCCTTCCCCCTGCACGGGGTTGGCATCTCCTTTCGACTCCTCCACACTGCACCCTACTTTTTTGACAAAAGTGGACATTAGTCCTGTTTGCTTTTGCCAACTGATCAAGTCAGCAAGAGCAAATGGGACAAATGCATCCTTTTGGTAAAAAAGTCAGGATGGCTGGGACAAGGCTTAAAAAGGGGACTGTCCTGACCAAAACAGGACATATGGTCACCCTACCCCCAATCACTTGAAATTCAAATCCAGTGCAACCACATTAGCAATGAAGAACTGATTCATGGCATGCTTATGATTCTCTAGGCATCCCATTGTAATGTAGCATTAGATAACAGCTAATGGCAATTTACAGTAATAGTGGTCCACCACCATTTATAAATGCTTTCACTGAAAAGGTTTTATATTGTTTCCCACGCATTTGATTTCTAAATGTCTGTCTCTCTGGATATGTCTACACTGCAGCTTGGAGGTGTGACTGCAGCACGCTTAGGATCTTACCTGAGCTAGCTTGTGTAAGCCTGGTCACAGGCTAAAAACGGCAGAGTGACTAAGGTGGCATGGATGGTGGCATTTGCTAGCTGCTCAAGTACAATCCCTCTTGGTACATACATGGGCAGCTAGCCCAGTCTTCCACCTGCGCCACCCTGGCAATGCTGCTGTTTTTAGGGAGCTGGCTCAGGTGTGCCTAACACATGCTGCAATCAGGGCCGGCTCCAGGCACCAGACACCCAAGCACATGCTTGGGGCGGCACCTGGTAAGGGGCGACGGGGGGAGCGCGGCGCGGCATTCCAGCGGCGCAGCCCGGCGCTCGGCGGGGGGGCGGCGCTCCGGGGGGGGGGGAGTTCTGGCGGCGCTCGGCAGGCTCCGGTGGTGCGGAGCTCGGCGGGGGGGGCAGCACGGGGCTCGGCGCTTGGGGGGGGGTTCCGGCGGCGCGGAGCTCGGCGGGGGGGGCAGCACGGGGCTCGGCGCTTGGGGGGGGGTTCCGGCGGCGCGGAGCTCGGCGCTCGGGGGGGGGCAGCACGGGGCTCAGCACTTGGGGGGGGGTTCCGGCGCTCAGCGGGGGGGCGGTGCAGGAGGGCGGTGCTCTGGGGGTGGGGGTTCCGGCGGTGCTCGGCTGGGTGGGGCGGCACGGCCCAGTGCTCGGCGGGGGGGCCTCGGGCGGGCGGCGCTTTTTTTTGCTGCTTGGGGCAGCAAAAAAGCTAGAGCCGGCCCTGGCTGCAATCATACCACTCGACTGCAGTTTAGACATACCTCTGAGAGAAAGAATTGTGACCCTGCTGGGGTGGGGGAGGGGGAGAGAGAGAGAGAAAGGAATCACGCACTGATTGAAGGATCACAATTCCATTTCATGGCAACTTTCATGGTTTCAAAACTTGCTTTTGTTCCACGTTGGAATGAAAACAAAACCTTTCTAACATTTTTATGAAAACAAAATTGCATCTGGGGATTTGGGATGTGGAAGATGCAGGTTCTAGGCCCTGCTCTACCTGATTCAGAGCAGAGTTTTTCATTGCAGAGCAGGGACTTGAATCTGGATTTCCTAGGCCAATACCCTGACCACCCAGCTATCGAGAGAGTCAGTCTCTCGCCTCTGATTGATGAAAATTTTGTCCAAAAAATGGTACATTTCCAGGGGAAGTTTTTATTTTGCCAGAACAGCACATTATATTGAAAATGTTCTGAACAGCTCTCTCTCTGCATTCACACACATTATATAGACATATGTGCCAGTATGTATCTAAGGATATATTATATATTGTAGTTAGAGATAGGGCTAGACAAAGAGAAAGATCTTGACGTAAGCAAGGAGGTAACTGTATGCTGTACCAGCTGTAGGTTTTCAGTGGCCTTCAAGTAACTCCAGGTACGATGCAGGCACAGGTCACATGCATGATGACTATGGCAAGGTCCACATCAGAGAGAAGTGGTCATAATCATCACATCAAAAGGGATAGGTCAGTGGTTCTCATCTGGGGGGCCATGGCCCACTGCGGGACTGTGAACCGTTTCAGGGCATCCGCCAAGCAGGGTCACTCGGAATCCCAAGCCCAGATGCCCTGGGCGGCTGGAGCCTGGAGACCCAGTTCCCCAAGCCCCAGCAGAAGCCCCCCACTGGGCCATGGAGTTTTTATAGCATGTGGGGGTGGCCTCCAAAAGAAAAAGATTGAGAACCCCTGGTATAGATGACCAAGGATAATCAAAAACTCAGACTTGCCCCTTAATTGATAATCACATAGGCGTGCATGGCATGTACTCCTCCTGTCATAGCGTAGGTGGCCCTTCTGAGTAGAAATGGTCCCAGCTCCCCTGTGTCAGAGCAGATGAACCCAATCCAGCCAATTAAAGGGAGCAGGGCTACACTGGGCCTATACGGGCCTGCCAGAGGGTAGGAAATGGGGAGTGGAAGAGAGTGATGGGGACAGGCTGTGCCTGGGCAAGGGAAGCCATGGTAGAGTGGAGCTAACTCCTGTGGTGGGTTTTTGAAGCAAGGGGCTATGTGCTCAGGGAAGCAGCCCTGGAACTACTATACTAGGAAGGAAGTAGAGCTGATTCAAACAGGAAAGCTGCCAGGAGCAGGATAGCAGAGACCCAGGGGAGGCCCTGAAGCCTGAGAGAAAGGTGTGAGTTTAAAGACTGGGGACTGTTTGTTTACATGCCTGTGTTAAGAGGAAGGAAACTGGTTATGGCGCAAGTGTTTGGAGCTGGGGAGAAGCCCTGCTCTGTGACACACTCACTCATAAAGGTTGACAAAATCCCAACTATGCTCTAGCCCTGCCACGAATCCCAAACTATCAGCACCATCTACCCTACTAAGTCTGAACTGAGCCAACTCACTCTCATCGAAGCCCCTAGATCAGCCAGGAAATGAAACAGAGATACTATGCCATTCTTCTTTGATGGGTAACAAGCCATAGAGTGGTATGGAACTACACAATGAAGGTTCTAGGCCCAAACAATCTCATTTTCCCCTGCCCTCCTATTGGTCTGACATACACAATCAGCAAAAACCTGAGGAGCTCATCACAATGGAGCCCTTTGTTTGAATATGTCTCAGGTGTCACTCTGAAAGGAAGGAACAGGCTCACTCAAATGCTATCCCATTCATCCCTGCCAACATCCACAGTCTAATCAACAACATGACCAATAGTATCAAAAGCTGATGATGAATTACTCCTGACTTACATGGACCTAACTTTTTCCCATGACTAGAAGGAGATTACTACAATTGAAACCAGTGGAGTCTCATACATACCATTATCCAACACCCGGGGCGTCAATAAACATTTGCACTTCTGGATGATTATCAAAATTGAACTAAACAGCTTACTATCATTGTTTGGGAAAACATTAGCATAAGGGTTATTGAAACTGTTGAGCCCACAGTAGGTCTACCATCTGAGCCCCACAGTTTGGTTCTCAGGATTGGAAGAGATCCAGCCCCCTGCAGCATCACTTGGATGGGTGGCTTCCCCAAGAGGAATGTCCTGCAGGAGGCTATGATGTTGGTGTGGGATGGGGATTTTCCTGGACTTGTGAGAGTGGAGACAATGGTTGTGGAGGAGAGGCAGCTTGGCCAGGGCTCACAGGGTGCAGTGGTATGAACAATCTCAGCCTGTATTCCTAAACTTCCCAAGAACATGGGCTGTATTTTAAAGAATCCTTATTGAGGTTGCAGGAACAAACCATCCCGATGTGTAGAAAGAATAGTAAATATGGCAGGCGACCAGCTTGGCTAAACAGTGAAATCCTTGCTGATCTTAAACGCAAAAAAGAAGCTTACAAGAAGTGGAAGATTGGACAAATGACAAGGGAGGAGTATAAAAATATTGCTCAGGCGTGCAGGAGTGAAATCAGGAAGGCCAAATCACACTTGGAGTTGCAGTTAGCAAGAGATGTTAAGAGTAACAAGAAGGGTTTCTTCAGGTATGTTAGCAACAAGAAGAAAATCAAGGAAAGTGTGGGCCCCTTACTGAATGAGGGAGGCAACCTAGTGACCGAGGATGTGGAAAAAGCTAATGTACCCAATGATTTTTTTGCCTCTGTCTTCACGCACAAGGTCAGCTCCCAGATTGCTGCACTGGGCAGTACAGCATGGGGAGAAGGTGACCAGCCCTCTGTGGAGAAAGAAGTGGTTCGGGACTATTTAGAAAAACTGGACGTGCACAAGTCCATGGGGCCAGATGCGCTGCATCCGAGGGTGCTAAAGGAGTTGGCGGGTGAGATTGCAGAGCCATTAGCCATTATTTTTGAAAACTCATGGCAATCGGGGGAGGTCCCGGATGACTGGAAAAAGGCTAATGTAGTGCCCATCTTTAAAAAAGGGAAGGAGGAGGATCCGGGGAACTACAGGCCAGTCAGCCTCACCTCAGTCCCTGGAAAAATCATGGAGCAGGTCCTCAAGGAATCAATTATGAAACATTTAGAGGAGAGGAAAGTGATCAGGAACAGTCAGCATGGATTCACGAAGGGGAAGTCGTGCCTGACTAACCTAATTGCCTTCTATGATGAGATAACTGGCTCTGTGGATGAGGGGAAAGCAGTGGATGTGTTATTCCTTGACTTTAGCAAAGCTTTTGATACGGTCTCCCACAGTATTCTTGCCGCCAAGTTAAAGAAGTATGGGCTGGATGAATGGACTGTAAGGTGGATAGAAAGCTGGCTAGATCGTCGGGCTCAACAGGTAGTGATCAATGGCTCCATGTCTAGTTGGCAGCCGGTTTCAAGCGGAGTGCCCCAAGGGTCGGTCCTGGGGCCGGTTTTGTTTAATATCTTTATTAATGATCTGGAGGATGGTGTGGACTGCACTCTCAGCAAGTTTGCAGATGACACTAAACTAGGAGGCGTGATAGATACACTAGAGGGTAGGGATCGGATACAGAGGGACCTAGACAAATTAGAGGATTGGGCAGAAAAAAACCTGATGAGGTTCAACAAGGACAAGTGCAGAGTCCTGCACTTAGGACGGAAGAATCCCATGCACTGCTACAGACTAGGGACCGAATGGCTAGGTAGCAGTTCTACAGAAAAGGACCTAGGGGTCACAGTGGACGAGAAGCTGGATATGAGTCAACAGTGTGCTCTTGTTGCCAAGAAGGCTAACGGCATTTTGTGCTGTATAAGTAGGGGCATTGCCAGCAGATCGAGGAACGTGATCGTTCCCCTTTATTCGACATTGGTGAGGCCTCATCTGGAATACTGTGTCCAGTTTTGGGCCCCACACTACAAGAAGGATGTGGAAAAATTGGAAAGAGTCCAGCGGAGGGCAACAAAAATGATTAGGGGTCTGGAGCACATGACTTATGAGGAGAGGCTGAGGGAACTGGGATTGTTTAGTCTCCAGAAGAGAAGAATGAGGGGGGATTTGATAGCAGCCTTCAACTACCTGAAGGGGGGTTCCAAAGAGGATGGAGCTCGGCTGTTCTCAGTGGTGGCAGATGACAGAACAAGGAGCAATGGTCTCAAGTTGCAGTGGGGGAGGTCCAGGTTGGATATCAGGAAAAACTATTTCACTAGGAGGGTGGTGAAACACTGGAATGCATTACCTAGGGAGGTGGTGGAGTCTCCTTCCTTGGAGGTTTTTAAGGCCCGGCTTGACAAAGCCCTGGCTGGGATGATTTAGCTGGGAATTGGTCCTGCTTTGAGCAGGGGGTTGGACTAGATGACCTCTTGAGGTCCCTTCCAACTCTGATATTCTATGATTCTATGAAGTTTGAGAACCTCCAGCTGAGTCCAAGTGGTCCTGATTTCCAATGAGACTATGTCACACAGCTGTAGTTCATAGCGTCATATCAGATCCATCATGATTATATACCTATATGATGTAAGGAATGCCATTCCTTGCCTGTTCTTCACACATTCTCATTTACAAACCTTTGATCCTCTTACAAAAAGGGAACTAAATATGCATTATCAATTTAAACTATATTCCCTGAACTAAATTACTATGTTCCTGTGCTAATGAGAAGGATGAATCCCTTTGAAAATGATGAGGATAATGATTTGGAACTGACACTTTGTAAAACGCATACTAATGGATAGACTCACTAGAATGTTTTACTTTTATCCCTTCTCTTATTAAGAAGATACAGCATGGATCTCCAATTTCAAATGAATCCTTCTGGATATGTAATGATAGCAAAATTTGCCCTCCTTTGATGCCTTCCATCTGAGCATCTCAAAGCTCTTTAACAGCAATATAAAAACCAAGCCTCATGGAAGCTGATCTACAGTGTACAGAAATCCTAGTCAACAGTTTAGAATGAGCACTGAAGAAGAGCATGATATCCAATTGAAATACAGGGTGAATTTAGGATGCCAGATAAAACCATATTCCACATAACTAGGGTTTGTGGAAACATTAGGAGAAGTTGCCCATTTGAGATTGTTTGCATTTTTCCATGCACAGATGCCTAAAAAATATGCAGTGAGTTTATTTTGGGGAGGTTTGAAAAAGTTTGTCTTGTCTACAAATGTAATGGGCAGAAGGTTTAAAACTAACAAAAGGAAGTACTTCTTCACACAATGCACAGTCACCCTGTGGAACACATTGTCAGGGAATGTTGTGAAAGCCAAGAATATTGGGTTTAAAAAAGAAGTAGATAAGTTCATGGAGGATAGGTCCATCAAAGGTTATTAGCCAAGATGGTTAGGGATGCAACCTCATGCTCTGGATGTCCCTAAGGCTCTGATTGCAGATGCTGGGACTGAACAACAGGGGATGGATCACTCAATGATTGCCCTGTTCTGGTTCATTCCCTCTTAAGCATCTGGCACTGGCCACTGTTGTAAGACAGGATACTGGGCTGGATGGACCATTGGTCTGACCCAGTATGACCATTCTTATGTAAATTATTTGCATAGAAAAATTAGACTGTGGCAGGGCAATGACTCACCGGCACACACCTCCTGCTGGTTGTCCAGGGAATTAGCTCTTTTCCAGCTCCGGAGCGCCCTCTGCCAGCTGATGTCTCTCTCACCTGCCGCTGGCCTCTGTTTCCCTCCCAGACCCCAGTGCCCTTTGCCCAGGGGTTCTGCCCACCGCAGTACCCCCTCTGTCTGGGTCTCCCCTCCCAGGGGAACCCCCAATCTCCTATCTCCACCTTGCCTCAGTGGTACTGCCCATCTCTATTTAGCCCCTGCTGATTGGGGCAGACGGCAGTCGGTAAACCACTCATTATCAGCAAGGAGAATTGGACCAGCTGCCTCTGTTTATATGTGGGCTGCCCCTCTGCAGCCCTAGTACCCTTTTGTGAGCCCTTAGCTTGGCCTGCAGCCTGGGGCTTTGCTAGGCTGGAGATCCCCAGCTCCCTCTGTCCTTCCCCAGCACTGCTCCACCGTAGATACCCTCCTCAGCTTCCCAGGCAGCCAGGTCCTTCTCTCTCTAGGGAGTTAGTGAGAGTGTGTGTCTTAGTCTCTGGCCCTCAGCCCTCTTATAGGGCCAGCTGTGGCCTGATTGGGGCGTGGCCCCACCTGTGGCTGCTTTCCCCCAATCAGCCTAGTTTTTCCCCCACCCCAGCCCTCTCCCAGGGCTGCTTTAAGCCCTACAGGACATGAGCAGGGTGACCATCTCGCTACATAGATGTAAATTAGTAGAAAGACTTCTGATAAAATAAACGTATTGCCATACACATTCGACGTTTTATGGCCTGATTCTACAAACACTTAATCACAGGAGTGGACTTATGTACATAAGCATGTATAAAATACTCACTAATCTTATGTGTTTGCAGGATCTAGTCTTTAATCTGGGGTCTCTTTACCAGTCTTTTAGCCTGGGGTCTGCAGATACTCACATTTTGAATTAAGGACAGCATGCTGGATTGTAACATTCTCTTCATCTAGCATATGCATCAGTCAGTTACTGCATGCCTCCCTTTAATCTAGCTTAGCATTAGGAGTGCAACATGGCAGAGGCATCATCATAATTCAAAATCTAATTCTTTGCAAATAAGAGAAACTCTGTATGAGGAATGTAAAATACATTGGAGGAACTAAAATCAGGGAGAGAGGAATTAATTGTCATCTTCTTGTCTCTGTACAATGTAATTCAAAGGTCCAGGAACATATAAATAATGTGCAATTACTTTTCATGCCTTTGCCTGCCACATAGCGAAGGTAAAAATAATTAAAAATAAAACATGGGTTTAGCAGAGATCTACTACTGCACTCAGAAAAAAATCTCATCACATTCATTTGCAATGGACGGGGACTCAGATAGAAACACCCATCTTGGTTTGGTGGGTTGATAGATCACAGATTAACTGGATGGAAGGGTGGGATTTTACTTCATAAACATTTCATAGGAAACATAAAATGCTTACAAGAGTCACAAGAGATTTTGGAGGGTCACAGCATCAAGGGAAGGAAGTACACTACTGTTCAGTCAAGGACAAAGCCTTAAACAATGCCTGGCTTGAGTAGCTATGCCTGGAGCTGGAAAAATATACAGGGGCAGAAATGATACGAGGGAAGTTGCTGGAATAGCTCTGGAACGACTCCATGGAGACTACTTTGGCCAAATGACTACTGCCCAGAGAACCCCAATGGAGCAGAGCTTTCAGATACAGTGTAGTAGTTCTACGTCCAGGAGACCTGCTGCAGTGAAGCAGGGTTTGTATGTAGGAGGCATTATTCTCTTCCCCCTTAAAAACCACAAAGGGGAGATTTTAATATAAAAAAATCCTCTGTGGGCTCCCCTTATTAGCTGAGGACAGCTTAGAACAGGCAGGGGTGAAGACCTCACTCTCCGTGCAATGCCAGAAATCCACAGGCAATGGCATTGGGACCCATGTATCATTGATATCTGGCCACATGCTGACTCTGTGGTCCTCCTAACCCTCCCTCCGACCGACCAGAGCTGTGAGCATATGATCTCTCCAAAGGGGTTCACATGGCATGGAGGAGGGGCTTACTGCTGCAATTTATTATGCATATGGAATAGTAGATTATGATTCCAGGGGGCATTTAAGAAATTAACCACTGTCCAGTCTTGCAGCATAAGATACCACTTCATTTTCCACCAAGCATCTTCACGGTAATGATTTTTACAAGCAAAGAGGGTCCCACTGCCAGTGCAATTGAGGACAAGACACTAACTAAGATCTTACCATGTGTCCAAGTGCCTGATGGGATCCCACAATAAAACATCATTCTGTGTTCTCTTCCAAACTCAGATGTTATGAAAATCTTCAGTGAAACTCCCCGTGAACAAGTACTGGGGATAACTAGATAGAAGCAGCCAAGTCATTCATTGCAACAACTGTGCAGGCAGCACAATGGATGTACCAGGCTGAGAATCATGCCCGAAGTAATACTTTTAGAGCAACATTTTCAAAAAAAGTATCTACTAGTTTTGGATGCCCAGTCCAAAATGACTCAGGTGGCTTGTGCTGCATACTCATTAAGGGCCTCATCCAACTTCCCATTGGCAGCCTTTCCATTTCCATCAGTGTGTATTGGATCAGATCCTAATTGTGGAACTAAAAATCAGCAGATGTTTTAGAAAAGGTTAGCCTTAATGCTCCTATACATGCGTTCTTAGCTGACTTTATTCATGGCTATTTGTCTAACTAGCATACCATCCATTCAGAGGTTGGTAAAATCATTACTATAGTTTATACGTGCCAGACAAAATGGATTTCGAGGTGGATAACTCGAATACTCCTTCCAGTGGCATTTCTTGTTCAAAGTCCCTTTTCCGTGACAGCACCGAAGCATTGGTATGACAGAGAGCTGGGAAACAGCAACTGGTGCAGCAGTCTGCTCACTGCGGCCACAAGTAGTTGCTCTGGAGTAGTCCTGATTAGGAAGCGATGTACTTAGCTGGTGGATTGGGAGGGGCTGAGGAAGGCCCAAAAGGCTAATTATCCCATCACCCAAGAGGTAAAAAAAGCACAGGAAGTAATTGCTCGGGAGGAAGAGAGAGACTGGCAGGTTTTTCTGAGTCAGGACCAGGAGAGCTCTCTCAGGGGGCAGATACCTTCTGTCTCCCCATTCCTTGGCTGAGTGATATGTATGATATCGTAAATACAAAGCTTCACGAGTTTGTATAGGTGATACGGAGAAGATGATGAAATAAGCCACAAGGTGTTTGGCCAGAAGCTTTCTGAGCTGCTTGTAGCTTGAAGAGAGCCAGGAACAAGGCCCTGCCCTGTCACAGTTGGTATGATAGTCTTCTTTATAAGAGATCAGATTTGTTCACATGTAGGTGTGTTGACATCCACTAATGACTTTTCCCAGCCTCCTTTTTTCCACATTGTAGCACTGCTAAGCATTTTTTGCATATTAATTGGATTGTCATACACTTTGTGAGTCACGTGACTGAAGTTTTTTCATAGCAGTTTGTGAGAAATTATGCAGCATCATTTTGTAACTGTTGCCTACTAGTGGTAAAATTTCAGCACCAAGTTATGTTATAGGATATTTACCAACCTTAGCATTGTTATTACAGCCAATAAGACAAGGATATTTGTGAAATCTGATTATTACTAACCACATGGCTCATTAACCAATCTCTTACCTACCTCTAATCCCCAAATTACAGACCATCCCCTCTTTTTAGTTATAGCAAAAAATTTGATAGTTTACAATATTTGTTTCCATTAACAGTTCTTATTTCTAATAATATGTCCATATTCAATTCTCTGAATAAAACAGAGTTATTATACAACTAAATCACTATCTAGATGTGCCTTTATTCCATTAAAAAAATGGAAGAGTATATATATCTCTTGGGTTCTCCACACATTTGGTAGACAACATTTTTCCCAAAGTAGTATCTGAACTTTAACAATTTACAACCGGTGAATTGCAATCACGTCAATGGATTTTATTTCATCAACTATGATTATTTCAGAAAAGGTGACTGTAGTTCTTAATAATTAACATTAATAACTTTTCTAAATTAATTAACTTGAAAATTCCGTTATCCCCAGACAATTAAACCCTCAAATCAATGTCCTACCCAATTAATCTTCACTGACATTAACAGCAAGTTTGTTAATCTGAAAAGAGAATGAGATGGGATTCTCTTCCAGAAATATTTGCAATAAGGGTTTTCAATTCTTCCACTTCACTTTACTTCAGTCTGTAGTAGGCTGAGGTTTCAGATAATCTCAAAACAGTGTAGGAAAGTTGATTTACAAGTTAAGCAGTTTTTGCTTTGCAGAGTCCTCTGAAGTAGTAGTTCAGGTTGCAGTTAAGGGTCAGCAGGGAAGGACGGTCTCAGGTGTGCATATGAGGTGCACAAAATCAAAGGTCAGGATTATACCATCTCGTCTGGTCTCTTAATACAAAGCTATGACTTATCTGTCTCTTTATGGCTGCTGGCGGCTGTACTATTATTTGATCTCACTCATGACATTTCCTGCTTCATCTGAGTCTCTTCTCTCATCTCACAACAGTTAGATCTTTTTCCATTTTCTACTCATACAGCTAGCTCATTGATCACATGTGATCAGGTAACCTGGCCTGAGTGGCCTCACATAACATTAATCCCTGGAGCACCCAGTTTCAACTGTGGGGACTTTTCCAATGGAAACACACACATCCCAAAGCTAGACAGTATGGTCCAGTGGATAGGTCCTGCGTTTTATACCCAGCCTTGTCACTGAGCTACTACATGACCTTGGACAAGTAACTGATTTGCTAAGCTTCCATTTTTCCATCTGTAAATTAGGGATGATGATAATTACTCTTCATTGTAACACACTGTGAGATCTATGAATGACAATTTATATATATATAATTGTATTTGATCGTGTTGCCTCTGGTTAGGAAGTATATCCAGACATTCTGTAAACCACAAGGGTCGTCTTAGAATAATGTTTTTGAAGAGTGGTGAGCTTTGTGCCATGAACATACAACATATTTGTCACAAAGACTTGATGGAAACATGAAATAGCACAGGGAAAGTATAATGCACAAATAGCTGAGAAAAGAAAAAGCAAGGTCTGAATGCAGAGTTTGTATAAGAAAATAACTACTGGCTGCTTCCTCTGCTTGCACAATTCACAGAAAAACTGTAACTGTAACTAAAGCTTATCACTATCATCTAAATGTAAATATAGTCTCAAACTCTATATATCACTCCTTCTGTACCAGTCTCCATTATGCTGGCAAATGGATCCTTCTTCCAATGCAAATCAACCCCCATAAAAAGAGAGAAATTCAGCACCAAGCTTAGTCTTGTAAATGAGTTAGAGCTATCTAAAAAAACACTCCATTCATCTGCTTTAATTGATTGTGATATTTACAGTTCATTCCCATCTGCCCTCAAATGAAACATGGATTAGAACATAGCTCGCATTTTCCAGAATACTTTTCTGCCTCTATTACATTAAAGCCAACACAGGGGATAACTCAGAAAATAATGTAAAGATTTAAGGTGGAGCATATTACAGCAGAACAAAGAGCAGAGCTCTTTTCATAGTCAGTGGAAAGGCAAGTGAGTGTAAAATGTTGCCACTGCTTGAAACAGACATAAAAATCATAATTAACAGGAATATCTCAATATCAAAGTGTGCATGGGAAACTGTCAGGTTTTGTACGGTGATTGAGGAGGCAACTTGCAGTTGGCAAAATTCAGATGGGTCAGAGATTCAGTTAACTCATTGAACTAAGGGTACGTCTATACTTACCTCCGGGTTCGGCGGTAAGCAATCGATCTTCTGGGATTGATTTATCACGTCTTGTCTAGACGCGATAAATCGATCCCAGAAGTGCTTGCCGTCGACCCCAGTACTCCTGCTCCACGAGCGGAGTAGGCGGAGTCGACAGGGGAGCCTGCCTGCCGCGTGTGGACCCGCAGTAAGTACCTTGTAGTTCGAACTAAGTACTTCGACTTCAGCTACGTTATTCACGTAGCTGAAGTTGCATATCTTAGTTCGAACTGGGGGGTTAGTGTGGACCAGCCCTAACACTCTTCTGTGCTGGCAGCATTTTGAGAATCTGTTTTTTTTTTAAATGTAAAGAAACTGTGTGATTAGGAGACAATATGGCAACCCTTTGCTGAGCTGTACATGGATTAAGAACATTAAACTTTTCTGAAGTGCTTGATTGGCTGCAACCTGAATCCCTTGGAAAACCTTTGTCTGGTTTTTCATCCCAGATGATGATTCTGTTATATTGAGGACTGTGTTAGAATTGCAAGCTATCACTTTCAGATCAGAGGGGGTTCCTGGATCTGCTTGCAGTGGTCCTGGGGCAGCTGTAGCAGCCGCTGTCACCGGCCCCAGGCAGTGGTCCCAGGGCTGCTGGCCCCACCCCCCTTAGCAGTGGCCCCCCCAGGCATCCCCCACAGCAGCGACCCTATCCCAAGATTTATTCAGGGGTATTTATAGTATAAATCATGGACAGGTCACTGTCCATGAATTTTTGTTTATTGCCCGTGACCTGTCCATTACTTTTACTAAAAATACCCCTGACTAAATCATAGCTTTATATATAGACATAATATCACCTCTGGAGGTAAATACCTCCCCTACAGAGCAGACAAAGTGTAGACCCAGAAAAAGGATCAGGTATTTTGCGTTGATCCAGCAAAGCACCTAGCATGTGCTTAACTTTAACTACAGTTAAAATAAGTCCCATTGACTTCAACAGGATTTCTCATTCATTTAAAAGCACTCCAGTTATTAAAAAAGCTCTTAATTTTTCACAGAAAGTAAAAATAATTTGAAAATTGGAATGTTTTGGGGGAAAAAATCAATTTTGGATAAAGGCCATTTTTCTATGAACATTTTTGTTTTTAATTTTTTTAAAATGACTCTATTTACAACCCTGACTTTAGACTTGAAATCACTCTAGATTTGTGCAATACAAACATTCTTTCTTCCCTCAGAGCAGTGGCGGATTAATAATTTTACCGCCCCTAGGCCGGGAAATAATTGCCGCACTAGCCCTCCCCCCACTCCGCCCTTTTCCCGCCCCCATTCCAACCCCCTCCCCAAAGTCCCCACCCCAACTCCACCTCCTCCCTTCCCCTATTGGATCCCTTCCCCAAATCCCCGCCCCCGGCCCCGCCTCTTCCCCCAGCACACGGCGTTTCCCTCCCCCCCCCCGAGAAACAGCTGTTTCGCAGCACAAGCACTGGGAGGGGAGAGAAACAGAGGAGGTGAGCTGAAGCAGGGGGGCGGGGCGCGGAGGAGAGTTTCCGCCCCTGAAAATTTTCAAATGATATGGGCAATTCTATTTGTAAAGAAAGACTTGAAAGTGATTTAAAGAAGCACTTCAGGGTGAACCTGCGACTAGTGCAGGGTCCTCTTATCAGGCCAAGGATGTTTCTGAGAGTGAGTAAGGTAAATGGATCAGAATATGGTCAGCTACCTGATCAAGAAGAACAAATGAGCTAATAAAGAGAGCTGGTCAAAAATTTTCCAACAGAAACACTTTTCCATTGGAAAATGCTGATTACAGGGAATTGAAATGTTCTGCAAGAATGTGTCAGTTTGTTAAAACTTTCTATGGAAATCAGGCAGACCGGTCAGCTCACCTCCCTGGCAAGTCAGGTTCCCCTGACTCCCAGGCAGCTGCCTAATTTCCTCGGCAGCTCTTTCCCACAGCTGCTTGAGTCCTGTGGAATTGGGCAGTCCAGGGAGGCAGCTGCCCAGAGAACTGGTTCCCTGACTACTTAGATATCTGCCTCGTGGGCTTTCTGACTCCCCCAGACAGCTCCTTGGGAAGTTGGGCAGCAAGCCAAAAAAAAATTACATTTTGGTTCTCTCAAAAACAGAATTTTTCCTCCTGCAAAAAATGTCATTTTTTTAAACTTTTTATCCCAATTCAGGGCAACTTCCCTGCAGCCCAAAAATCTAAATTTTCCGTAGGAGAGATTTTCCATTTTCCGGCCAGGTCTGCTAATAACACAAAAGCATGTCCGAGTCCCCGGTGATAATAAAAGGAGACATACAGAGAAGGAAATGCAAATCTGTTTATGAAACTGGTGCAAAATTGTATTTTGATGGAATATGTCCATCAATAGACCAAGAGGTAACAATGAATAAGCATTGATAATAATGCAGTAATTGAAGGCTGAATTGGAGGCAATTGTCTTAGCAGCAGCTATTGCAACATTTTTGGGGTAGGAACTAAAACCCCAAAGAGAAAATTACAAGAAAAGAGATGAAAATGTTAAATGTTGGAAAGGCAAATACACACAGATCCCATAGTAGGATACAGGGAACCACATAGACTAAGAATGATTAATCAGCATAATTTCCTGCAGGATAGGCACAGAGAGGTCAAAGGGATTTGCAAGGAAAAAATATTCTACACACCAATTTATCCTGTAAGTAACACTGTGCTTACTAGAGCTGGCTGGAAGACAGGACAATTTATTGATGAGCTCTAGTGATTACCGCTTGGTCTTCTTTTTGGTTATGTAGGCTAAGATTGTGGCTGGCTTGGATCACTGTATTCCCTGAGGTTTCATCACATGACATAATCATTAATTAAAGATTAATCTTTAATTCCTGGAGACTCCAGGACAGTCCTGGATGGTTGGCAACCCTACTTTTTTTTCTTTTCTTTTTTTGATGATGTAACCTTTCTGCCAGGTGTTGTCAGCAGGAAAAAAAAATGGGCCAGGTTCCATTATCTAGGAGTTCCTTCTGAAAATTTATCAAACAGCACTGGGTCAATCTTCTACCCAGAAATCTTGGAACACTAAATTATTTCCCCTGTGTGCCCTGGATCGGCAATACTTCCCCCCATAAGCAGTGAATGTTCTACAAAATAAAGTATCAGAGGGGTAGCCGTGTTAGTCTGGACCTGTAAAAAGCAACAGAGTCCTGTGGCACCTTTAAGACTAACAGATGTATTGGAGCATAAGCTTTCATGGGTGAATGCCCACTTCATCTGATGCATGTAGTGGAAATTTCCAGGGGCAGGTATAAATATGCTGGCAAGAGTCAGTCTGGAGATAACGAGGTTAGTTCAATCAGGGAGGGTGAGATCCTCTGCTAGCAGTTGAAGTGTGAACACCAAGGGAGGAGAAACTGCTTCTGTAGTTGGCTAGCCATTCACAGTCTTTGTTTAATCCTGATCTGATGGTGTCAAATTTGCAAATGAACTAAAGCTCAGCAGTTTCTCTCTGGAGTCTGGGCAAAATAAAAACAACTGTATTGAGGGGCAAAAAAGGGGCACAGAGTAAACTTTGGGAAGACCAGTAATAATTAATCAACTCCCACACCCCCGGGCACCCTGGCAATAGTCTTACATTTAGTGTTCTATTTCAGTGTAAGTATCCATCCCATAAGGCAATATTTTCCTGCAATAGCCATCTTCCTTCTCCCACTCCTCTGCTGCATCTCTCCGCCCCCTCACTGTCCATTATTCAGGGTTGATGGAGTCCAAAGTTTAGGCAGATCCATATCCAACCCCAAGAGATGCGCTACCTGGTCTGCTCCAGGGACTCTACCACCTAACTCAGGTGTAGCAATTGCACTTTATTGATTGCTGGGAAGGTGAACCCTCACCAGACTCACTCAGTTATGCTGCTGCCCTCTGTGGCTTCAATGAAAGCCACCTGAGCATTGCATTGGGTCATAGAGCCATCTCTGCATTGTCTCCCACCTCTGTGCCACCTCATCACAAAACACTCAAGAGAAGAATCAAGGACACACAGGATCCTGGGTTGCACTCCTACCACAAGATTGGAAGAAAGGACCTCCCATCTCTGGCTTTGTCCATGCTCTGCTACCTAATTATTCCAGACTGCAGTTTTGATCACGGTAATCCCTCATCCCAGTTCTCTTGCGCTTTCATTACTCAACGGGGTAATAACATTTTATTATGCCAACACTTAAAAACTTAACTGAATTTTGACCAAAATGACACAATCAGTCACATATAATAGAAATTTAAATGAGACCTGGCCCATTTGGTCATTTCCCCTTGCTCAGAAACAAATAGAGCAGAGAGCCCCTCCACCCCCAGTGGAACTTCTGTCCATCTGGCGTTCACAAGCAACTCTGAAATGCTCTTTTTCCCTGTTCACCAACAGTTGTACTGTCTTAAGACTTCAGGGCATAAGGCTTACAATGAAAAGTCAAAATTCTCTGCAGGATGAAAAACTCATTTTCCATCATGCTCTGACAGCTATGCGTTTTTAGGGACTATTCACCGTAGATATACTTCTCCAAATTGCAGACAATCCGATAAAGAAATTCTTCCCTGTCAGTTATGATTCCTTAACTTCAGCCTGCTGTTATACATTTCATGGCATGTAAACAATGCTATTTTGATAAAGAATATAAATAGTGATCGTAGCTGGTTATACGGCAATCCCCTTTTAGTGTTGACACATTATAATAAAGAGGCTTTTTGAAAGTTTTTGTATTCCATTTTTGGGTTGTACAATTCTCTATTATTCTAGCTTCCTCTCTGTGTAAAACATAAAATCCTTGAAACAGATGTTGTAAGAAACAGAGTAAAAATATTGCATATTTCAACCTGAACCACAGCTGATACAGAACTATAACTATTTATACTGCAGGACAAGAAGTCCCTTTTTGTAGCCAAGAAGTTATATTAGTTTCCACTGGCGTTGAGATTAAAATTATGCTTGTGTCATTATCCAGAGCTGCTTGCACACACACCGTCACCAGTCAACCACATCATGTGACAGGACCAGACCTCATTGATGACCACCTGTTCTAAAAGCTCATGCTCAGTCCGTAATACCATTCCGCTCAGGCTCTATAATGAATAGATCACCGTGTTGGACAGATCATCATGGAGGAATATAAAAATATTTCTCGAGCATGCAGGGGTCTAATCAGGAAGGCCAAAACACAACTGGAGTTGCAGCTAGCAAGGGATGTGAAGGGTAACAAGAAGGGTTTCTACAGGTATATTAGCAACAACAAAAAACGGTCAAGGAAAGTGTGGGACCCTTCATAAATGGGGGAGGCAACCTAGTGATAGATGATGTGGAAAAAGCTAAAATACTCAATTCTTTTTTTGCCTTGGTCTTCACAGACAAGGTCAGCTCCCAAACTGCTGTCCTGGGAAACACAGTGGAGGAGCCCTCAGTGATGAAAGAACAGGTTAAGGACTATTTAGAAAAGCTGGACGTGGACAAGTCCATGGATCCAGATCTAATGCATCTGACGGTGCTGAGGGAATTGACTGATGTGATTGCAGAGCCACTAGCCATTATCTTTGAAAACTCATGGCGATCGGGGGAGGTCCTGAACGATTGAAAAAAGGCTAATGTAGTGTCCATCTTTTAAAAAGGGAAGAAAGGGAACCCGTGGAACTACAGACCGGTCAGCCTCACCTCAGTCCCTGGAAAAATCATGGAGCAGGTCCTCAAGGAAACCATTTTGAAGCACTTGGAGGAGAGGAAGGTGATTAGGAACAATCAACATGGATTCACCAAGGGTAAGTCATGCCTGACCAACCTGATTGCCTTCTATGATGAGATAACTGGCTCTGTGGCTATGGGTAAAGTGGTGGACATGATATACCTTGACTTTAGCAAAGCTTTTGATACGGTTTCCCACAGTATTATTGCCAGCAAGTTAAAGAAGTATGGATTGGATGAATGGACTGTAAGGTGGATAGAAGCTGGCTAGATTGTCAGGCTCAATGGGTAGTGATCAACGGCTCAATGTCTAGTTGGCAGCCGGTATCAAGCAGAGTGCCCCAGGGGTCGGTCCTGGGGCTGGTTTTGTTCAACATCTTTATTAATGATATGGATGATGGGATGGATTGCATCCTCAGCAAGTTCGCAGATGACACGAAACTGGGAGGAGAGGTAGATACGCTGTAAGGTAGGGATAGGGTCCAGAGTGACCTAGACAAATTGGAGGATTGAGCCAAAAGAAATCTGATGAGGTTCAACAAGGACAAGTGCAGAATCCTGCATTTAGGATGGAAGAATCCCATGAACCGCTACAGATTAGGGATTGATGGGCTAAGCGGCAGTTCTGCAGAAAAGGACCTGGGGATTACAGTGGATGAGAAACTGGATATGAGTCAGCAGTGTGCCCTTGTTGCCAAGAAGGCTAACAGCATATTGGGCTGCATTAGTAGGAGCATTGCCAGCAGATCAAGGGAAGTGATTAATCCCCTCTATTCAGCACTGTGAGGCCACATCTGGAGTATTGCATCCAGTTTTGGGCCCCCCACTACAGAAAGGATGTGGACAAATTGGAGAGAGTCCAGTGGAGGTCAACGAAAATGATCAGGGGGCTGGAGCACATAACTTACAAGGAGAGGCTGAGGGAACTGGGCTTGTGGACCACTGCCTGGGGGCCACTGCTCAGGAGGGCTGGGGCCAGTGGCACCAGCGGCTGGGGGCCACCAAATAGCAGCTGCTCCAGCCGCCCCGGGACCATTGACGGAGGCTGCTGACAGCGGCTGCTACAGCTGCCCCGGGACCACTGCCGGGGGCCAATGACAGTGCTCCAGCCGCCCCAGGACTGCTGCCGTGGGGGGTAGCGGGGGGCTGCTGCTTGGGGGGGGCGGAGCCAGCAGCACCAGCTGCTGGGGACTGCCCCAGGACTATAGGTGCTGGAACTACAGGAGAGAGGGGTGTGGCAGCACCCCCTGGCTTGAAGTGGTTTCCATTATAAACAGGGTTTACCGTTTGATTCAATGGCATTCCTTATGACATTCCTTGGCTTGCATATAACTAGGGCTCCATGTCTGTCACAGAGGTCGCGGAAATCACAGATTCCATGATTTTCGGTGACCTCCGTGACTTCTGCAGCGGCCAGTATGGCTGACCCCAGGACTGCTCAGGCGGTCCCCTGGGCCAGCCACACCAGCCGCTGCTCAGGTGGTTCCCCGGAGACAGACACAGACCGCAAGCTAAGGAATGTCACAATTTGCAACTATAAATAACATGGGTTTCATTGCAAACCCTCATTGGTATTAAATAGTGTTCAGAAAAACAAAACATTATTAAACTAATTAGAGGTCTAATGAGGTTGGACTAAAGCAACTTGAATGCATGTGACAAATTCTCTTAACATGGATATTTAGAGACAGATTCTAAAATTGCAGTTATTTATGATTTATTATATTGTATATTAGTAAATATTCTTTGGTATACTTCATGAATGTATATGTAAATGAAAATGAAAATGTCTTTGTAAATGAAACCTTACTACAGCAGTCAGCTATTAAATCTCTGGGGAGACTGCTGTTTATGGTGTGCAGACTGTGGGTTGTGTGGATTATCAAAGTGTGAGCTAACAAGGCTCTGCCATACTGTTAAACTCAACATAAAATTAATCTTTTGCTACTGTTCCAAAGAACTCCACAGAAGCCAATTATACAGCAGGAAGTTATCCAGACACAAGCCTGACCTGTTTACCACATAGACAAACAAATGAGTAACAGGCAGTCTCTGAAGATTTATTTGATTTGTTGGACAGATTTAATGTGCTATACATGAAATATGGTGTGTATTAATTATGAGCTCTATTTTACAAAACTTCAGATTGGTCTGGCTATGTAAACCATGTCTGGGGTACAGTTAAGAATTTAAGTGGTATTTAAGGACCAAAATTATCCATCCCTTTTCACTTCTGCCTTTGGCTACACCTCTCTTATTCACAGCAGTGAAGAAAAATTACAGTGGTTAGAATATAAACGACAGCCTATCCTTGGTTCTGAGAAACTCATCATTATTATTGTTGTTATTATTTTATCTCAAACTTCCACATGTAAAAAACATTGCTGCTGGGACATTTAAAGTCCAGCTGTGGAACTTTCCATTTTAGAAAATTATCAAGCAGCCCTGTGGTTAGAACTCGTACAGTAATTAGAGGGAATAATAAGAATGACTGGAAGGTGAGGTAAGGGCCTCTGTGGGGGATGGGGGAGAGTAGCTCCAACAAACAAGAGACCTCTCATATTGCGCGTTCTCATGCTGAAAGGCTGCAAAATGTTCTTCACTGAGCAGTGCCCCGTGAACTCAATCTGAATTAGGGTGACAAGACGCCTGATATTATTGGGAACTTCCTGATATTAAGGGCTTTGTCTTATATATGCAACTATACTCCTCCAAAAAAAAAAAAAAAAGTGTCCTGATTTTTCACACTTGCTATCTGGTCACCCTAACCTGAATGCCAAAACATATGGTTGTTTTTTTTCCCTCTGACACAGCTCAGTCACTATTTTTTTCATTCTCATTTTCCAGCCCCATGGCAATCAGAGAGGCCTGGTTGTGTGTGTGTATAAACAGAGCACCAAAACTGTAGGGAAAGTATTTGACACAGTATTCAGCCAGCATAACATCAGAGAGGCTGTTGGGCATTTTTAATTGTGGCTCTGGGATTCATGGAAATGTAGCAGAATATTGGATTTATACACCAACTTTCTCAGAGTATATTTTTCCGTAAGGAGATATATGATATGCATTTCATCTATATCAACTTTTTTTGCTTACTGTCATGTATTCTGATTGCCTTCCTTGCTTCTTTTTCTTTTGGGGGAGGGGTACTATACAAGATTTAACAACCAATATCCAAGAGACCCACCGCTAGCAGTAATTCTTGGGGTTCAGCTGACCTTTGTGAACCTCTTGAGCTAAACTACTCTAATGGTTTATGACATGTGCAGGACCACTTGCGGGAACTAATAACCCACTATCTGACTTGAATGAGAAATCTCCTTTTCTTGCTCTACATATAGCATCTGTCCATTTGTACTTTCCATCTCTCTGCCTGCCTCTCTCCTGGTATGTGATTGGGGTGTTAGGGGTTTTTTGGGGGGGGGAGGAGGCTAAGATTTATTTTAATCAGGAGAAGAGGACTCAAGGAGTACTTGAAAATTAATGACATTATCAATCTAATTAGGGGTTCTTGAGTGCTTCTTTAAAATGCATTTTCAGAATTGATTGACAGATCTAAGATATACAGCATTAATTAGACTTGGGACCATAGTCTGCTATGTCTGACATAGGTGGAACTCCCATTGATTTCAATGAGACTTTTACCTGCGTAAAAGAGATCAGAATTTGGACTTGTTCAGAACTAGAATAGCAGCTGTTTACTTAGCACACCAGCTAGCCATTCAAATCTTATCATAGAATCATAGAAGATTAGGGTTGTAAGAGACCTCAGGAGGTCATCTGATCCAACCCCCTGCTCAAAGCAGGACCAACCCCAACTAAATCATCACAGCCAGGGCTTTGTCAAGCCGGACCTTTAAAACCTCTAAGGATGGAGATTCCACCTCCTCCCTAGGCAACCCATTCCAGTGCTTCACCACCCTCCTAGTGAAATAATGTTTCCTAATATCCAACCTAGACCTCCCGCACTGCAACTTGAGACCATTGCTCCTTGTTCTGTCATCTGCCACCACTAAGAACAGCCGAGCTCCATCCTGTTTGGAACCCCCCTTCAGGTAGTTGAAGGCTGTTATCAAATCTCCCTCCACTCTTCTCTTCTGCAGACTAAATAAGCCCAGTTCCCTCAGCCTCTTCTCACAAGTCAGGTGCCCCAGCCCCCTAATAATTTTTGTTGCCCTCCACTGGACTCTCTCTAATTTGTCCACATCCTTTCTGTAGTGGAGGGGTCCAAAACTGGATGCAGTACTCCAGTTGACTCATATCCAGCTTCTTGTCCACTGTAATCCCCAGGTCCTTTTCTACAGAACTGCCGCTTAGCCCATCGGTCCCTAATCTGTAGCTGTGCATGGGATTCTTCCATCCTAAATGCAGGATTCTGCACTTGTCCCTGTTGAACCTCATCAGATTTCTTTTGGCCCAATCCTCCAATTTGTCTAGGTCACTCTGGACCCTATCCCTACCCTCCATTGTATCTACCTCTCCCCACAGCTTAGTGTCATCCACGAACTTGCTGAGGGTGCAATCCATCCCATCATCCAGATCACTGCTTTGATATAGAATACGGCTTGGTATATTTTTTAAAAAAATGTACCACCATATGCATTCAAACACACTCTCGCAACTCATTCCTCATGTTAGAATATAGATATGCAGGCCTGCCTATAAAGGCCTATACTTTAAGAACTTAGGTGTATTTTTATCACTTAGCTAGTTATAGAGGTTTAAAACAAAGAATCAAATCACAGTCTGCCTGTCTATGGGCCTTCTCTCACTAGGATAGTCTGAGGCCTTGTTCTTAGGCTAAGGCCTTTGGCTAAGCAGCAGGGGCAGCCATAAACTGGGAAGCATATGGTCACATCCTCACATTCAAAACCAGTCACATTGAAATAAGGTGGTATTGGGCTGTTAGCAATACAATCCTGTCCTGATAGTGCCTGGCACCACCAGATAAAGAAACAGATCTTAAGATGGTTAAAGAAAACGTAGTTTGATAGCATCCTGTCTGGCAAGAAATCACTTATCAATGGTTGTGGTTGTGAAACCCTCATTTGTGTATTGTTTTATCTTTATGGCCCCCACTTTTCTATTGTTAATCTGTCTGGTTTTCTAATTGTTTCTGTCTGCTGTCTAATTAATTTTGCTAGGTGTAAGTTAATTAGGGTAGTGGGATATAATTGGTTAGAGAATTATGTTACACTATGTTAGGATTGGTTAGATAGATTTCAGTAAAATGATTGGTTAAGGTATAACTGAGAATATTACTATATAAACTGGGAAGTAGGTGGGAAACCGGAATCATGCTTGCTGGAAATTAACCCCAATAAACATCGCATTGTCAGCTCTTCGGATTTCTGGTCTTTTGCTGCTTGCTGTCTGTGTGACAAGAACCAGGGAAGTGGGCAGGTGGAGGGAAAGCCCTCTAACACCTCATGCAGGAGTGGAGCCAGTTGAGGGTGCTGCTGAACAGAGGACAGAATTAGGCCAAGGAAACCTGTTGTTGCTATTGCCAGAAAAAAGTACTGGCTTCAGGTAATGGTGCCAGTCAGCTGTAGGGAAGGGTCTTAGTTAGACCAGCCTTACAAGGCTCTTAGGCCTACGTTCACAAAGATACTTAAGCACTGTGATGCTCAGCTTCACAACACCTAACTATTAGGTGCTTAGAAACTAACAGGAACACCATGATTCATAAAGCCTGAATTAGGTGCCTCAGCTCTCAATACAATGAATGGGCAGAAATAGGCACCTTAGTCTGTGATTCGCAAAAACCAGCACACTAGGTGGGGAGCTGCCTATGCTAGCCAACGAGAGATGCAATGATCAGCGTGTGAACTAAATTCCACCCCTCTCACAGAGATAGGCACTTAAGGCTATGTCTACACTTAAACCACTACAACAGCACAGCTGTACCACTGTAGCCCTTAGACACTTACTACCGCAACAGGAGGGGTTCTCCCATCATTATACACCTCCCCAAGAGGTGGTAGCTAGGTTGACAGAAGAAGCGCTGTCTACACTGGGGGTTAGGTCAACTTAACTACATTGTCAGGGATGTGGAGGATGGATTTGGACAGGGGTCTGCCAACTCTCAGATGAATGCCCTAGCCATTGGGCTACAGGATAGCCTGTAGCCATTGGGACAGCACTGGAATGGGTGCTACAGGACAGCCCTGGAATGGGTTATCTAGGGAGGTGATAGAATCTCCTTCCTTAGAGGTTTTTAAGGTCAGGCTTAATGAAGCACTGGCTGGGATGATTTAGTTGGGGATTGGTCCTGCTTTGAGCAGGGGGTTGGGCTAGATGACCTCCTGAGGGCCCTTCCAACCCTGATATTCTATGATTCTATGATATTCTGGTGCTGGGAATCCCTCAGTCTCTCCTGTTGGTGCTGTTGCACTCTGGATAAATAATGAAAAAGCCATTGGGGCAGGGGGACTGGATGCTGGATCTCCCATATCCTAGGTGAGTGCTCTAACTCCCAGGCAAGATGAGAATGATTCTGTGTGTGTTCCCTCTCTCCATCTCTGGCGCAAGTGACTCTAATTGGTTATCCACGCTGGAACAGCTTCAATAGGACAGACTGAGGGAACCCCACATCAAAATATTCCATAGCCTAGTGGCTACAGCACTCACCTGAGAGGAGGCGGATCCCTGGTTTTTCTCTTCTCAGATAGAGAGGGGAGGTGAGCCAGGTGTTTCTCACATCCCAGGCTGCATCCGAAGAAGTGAGGTTTTTACTCACGAAAGCTTATGCCCAAATAAATCTGTTAGTCTTTAAGGTGCCACCAGACTCCTTGTTGTTTTTGTAGATACAGACTAACACGGCTACCCCCTGATACTTGATCCCAGGTGAGTAGTCTAACTGCTGGGTTAAAATAAGGAAGCTCATCATCGTCCGCCTCTCCCCAGCTGTTTTGCGTGAACTCGCCTGAGAGGCCCAATCCAGCAGGCCACCTCTGAGGACACCTACCAGATCGGGCCCACACATGAGTTAGGCAGAAGAATACGATCTTTCCCCAGTTTGTGAATTGCTCTGGGACTTAGGTGGGAAATAGGTGTCTGGATGTGTAGAATGAGACAGCAATACTGGCGCATGCCCAGAGGCAGAGGGAATTTTTACTGCAAAAGTATAGATGCCAAGTCAGTTTAAGCACCTACAGGATTTAGTGGGAGTTTTGTGAATCACAGTGGAGCCTAAAATTGTGATTTTGGCACTTAAACCCAGATTTGGGCACCTAAATCTGGGCTCAGGTGCCAAAGTACTTTTGTGAAAATAGGCCTTAATGACTGCCCGTGCTGTCAGTGATTCTGCCACAACCCTGCTTTTGTTACAGCTCACCTTGCAGCCACTTTGAAGCTTCTGGAGAGTTTGTGCCTTCCCTTCCCAACCATAATTCTCTCCTTTCCTCTCTCCCCCTTGTCTTTCCTTAGTGGAGGAGAGAGAAAGGTCACATCTCAAAAAGAAGTGTTCTATTCAATCAGCCAGGCCCCTACAAATCAGAAAATGGAGGCAAGACCAGAAAGTCAGGAAACTATTTAACTATGGGCCAAGGCCTACTTAGGCAAAACAGCCATTGACTAGAAGGGGAGTTTTTCCTAAGAAAGAACGCGGTATAAAGATTACAGAATATGGATGTATCTAATTAAAAGACACTTTTATGTGATTACCTCGTTAAAATTTTGTAAAATGTATTTGCATATTCATTCTCTTCCAATGAACTACTTATTTTCAAGTAACTTTGAGGGAATGGAAGCACCTAAAGATGATCAGCTGAAACAGCTATCTTGAGTAGTAAGGCATGCTCCCAATAGTAACAGAGCAACAGGTAATAGAGGCCAAGGAGCCAGTCTCTCCACCATTGTCATTCTTGGAACTTAGTATTTCCCATCACTGAACAAACATTAAGTAATTTTTCATATATCCTTGGAAAGTAGGTAAATAGGTAACATCATCCCCATTTTATAGATGGGGAAAGCGAGACACAATAAGGATACATGATTTGTTCAAACTCATAAGAATCATATATAAAACCAGTCTTAAAACTCAGGAATTCCTGATTTCAGCCCAATCCATTAGATTACAATGGCTCATCATCATCATCTGCCATGATTTGAGGATTACAGTAACTCGGCCAGAGGTTAGGGGTCTATTACAGGAGTGGGTGGGTGAGTGAGGTTCTGTGGCCTGCAATGTAGATTATCATGATGGTCCCTTCCAACCTTAATGTCTATGAGATGGATGACAACCTCCCTCTTCCATTCACCTGGAAGAAGTTTTGAACCTGATCTGAAATACTTGACCCAATACATCCAATGGACAATTTGTGCAGCTAATGGGCACATACTGGTACACACTCTCTGGCACATACGAGACTCATCCTTCACTAGAAAATGTTATTGTGTTTGAACACAATTGGAAACACTCAGATTAGATTACATTATGCTGACCAGGAGTTTGTGATCATTACAGACAAGGAACCAGCAGGCTTAGTCAAGACACAACACTGAACATGACTTATGGTCTAAACCAATTGCAAATTCATGCTTAGCATCATGTCAAAATCATATTCCCAAAGAATCCCAATCACATTTGAACAAAGTTGTCTAACGAAAACCATCCAAACCCTTGGAGCGCATGCTCATGTTTGCAGATGTCCTGGGTATGGCCTGTAGTAAAGCTCATCGTGTGACCGAGTCTAAAATGGTCAGGGGCAATGGTGCTCCTCTCAGCTGCCTATTCAAAGTATCACTTTTTCTTTTACAATTGGTTGCTGAAACTGATGCTCAGCTCTGGACACTGAAACCAATGAATCAAATATAATGAGTCTGACATGTCACTGAGCAAAACACAGGGAAGCTTTAGCAAAAAAAAACACTCTTGGTTCCATGCTATTGCCTCACTCAGATTCAGGGGTTGAATTTTATTGTTTTGTTGCTATAGACTTTTTCACAGATGAATGGCCACATTGCTTCCAATAAAGCCTTTCTTTGTGCCTCTCTCATCTCCACAGTACTTTCTGACATAGAAGACACTTGAATGATTTGTTAACAGCCAGCAGAAGCAACAGTGCTGGAAACAAGCCTAGTTCAATATGGTGTATTTGTATATTACCTATATATAGAGAGAGAGAGATACCACATAGACACACACACACACAATACATGTTAAAATCCTTTTGATACATAAAAATTATGACTAACACCAAATTAAAAATAAAAGTATATAAGTAGCTTTCATGCATCTGAAATGTGCTACCCAGATTCTCCCATGTGAAGATTGCTTTGTTCTCTGCCAGTGGCACAAAGCATCCTTAGAGATGATGGATCTAACCCCAAGATAATTCCTCCTGACCTCGGTTCCTACATCATCCCATTCCTGGTTGCCTGAAGCTGGGTCTCCCTTATGTCTTAGCAGTCTGGCTGCGGGAGTGGGCCCTTGGGGCCATAGTCAGCTGACACAACTTATAACAGCTGGAAAGCTTTTCTAAATTCAACCAGAGACCAGCCCAATATCCAGCCAGTTCCAGGATTGGAGGTCAGATAGGTGACTTACACTCACCTTTAGCTATACCCTCCTTGGCCACAGCGGAGGTCAGGCCCAGGTTAACCAATGTGCACTGCCTGCACTTGCACAGAGCCTCTCTCAGAGGGGACCGAACAACTATGGGGAAGAGAGAACTGACCATCACTGCAACCATGTGCAATGCAATGCACCTCCACTCGCTCAAGGTTGGCCCAGTGCCACGAGAGCTCAGGGCAGGCAATGGGAGCGGGTGGAGATGGGAAGCTGGTATTGGGAGGAGCTCCTCTACCCCTGAGACTGGAGCAGAGAGCTGAGCTGGGGCGGGAGGGAGGGGCGGGAAGGGCTGGTGAGTGGCTCAGGACATACTAGGGGCAGTGAGAGAGCAGCTGGGGGTTAGTTGTTGCCAGACTATGGGGTGAGTGGGTCATGCTGGGTCACTGTGGGGTGAGGGGTTGAGGGAACGGTGGATGTTGGGTGCAAGTGGCCAGTGGGGCTGATGTGTTGGGGAATATGATAAGCGAGATGCAAGTCAGGAGTGCTGGGATGCATACGAGGGCTGTGAGGATAAGTAGGGGCTGGTGGTGAGTTGTCGGTGTGTATGGGGGGGTTGGAGGAGCATTTCAGGGTCTGTGTGGGTGGAGTATGTGTTGGGGGGGGAAGAGGTATTTGGGGGCGGGGTCTGTGTGGGGTGAGAGCACTTTGCTGTCCAGTTTATGGAAGGGGGGCAATTTCCATAATGCACCGGAGTCCAGAGTTCTTTAATCTGGGTCTGGCTGAGCATCTCGCCCTATATTCAGGGCCCTGACCTTGAAATGATAAATTCAGAGTCATTAATGGGTTGAACCCAAAACCAGGTGGAAATCAGTTTCACATTGTTTCCCTTTGGGTTCATAGGAACCACACTTTCAGATGAAAACTACAGGATGCAAGTTAAAGGTATGCGAAAATATAACTGTGAAAAGTGACACTACTGGAAATTGGAGTGTTCTTGCATTTCATTCTGAACCTGAAAGTGGGTAATTTCTCTGAAAAAAATTGCTATGTTTCATGATTGCCTCATTTAAAAATAATCACCTTTGCTAGTAAAATGGGGTCTATCATTACTATATTTATACTAATCTACAAATTATACTTGCCATAAATATCATCACAAATAATTACTATTCATGTCAGCCCCATTGTGTCAATCATTTATTGCCCACTATCAGTCCAGAGGAAGGATGGTCATATGGTTAGGGCACTAGCCTAGGACTAAGGAGATGTAGGTTAAATTTCCTACCCCCACCATATACTTCCTATGAGAATTTAGGAAAGTCACTTAGGCCCAGATCCACAGATGCATTTAGGTGTCCAAGTCCCAGTTTTAGTCACCACTGCAATCCACAAAACCCCGTTCAGCTGCAGCCTAATCCTGTAGGCATCTAAATTTCTGCTGCAAAAGTTCCCTAGCTGTCTAAGTTTCTTCCTCTGGGCATGTGCACTGCTGCCTTACTCTAGGCATCTGGATGCCTATCTCCCACCTAAGTCCCAGTGCAACCCATTGATAGGCAGAGAAGCACCTTTTTCATACATAGGGCCCAATCTGGCAGGCACTGTCACAGTTTCAGAGTAAGTGCATATGTGTTCTCCATTGCCAGGTTCCACTCCAGGAGTTCCCAGTCAGATCTCTAGTCCTCAGCCATCACCTTTCTCTAGGTAAGGATTCTTGTACCACTCCCCTCTGGCCAGGGGTTTTAAGGCTACACAGCTCCCTGTCCTACACTGGGATATGCCCAGCAAGTCAGCCTCCCTAAAGACCAGCACGTGTGCATTGCTTTCTCTCTTAGGACTATGAACAGCATATTTCCAGCCGTTACAAATTACCACACAGTTCTTTCTGGGCAAGCAATTTATTCTTAAGGTAAAAGGATTACAGAGAAAAAACACTAAGCATACCAGGAGTCACCCATCAATCTTATTGGGCCTTAGCAGGCCAAAGTTTTTCCAGCCGTTCTGCAAGATTTGCCCTCCCACCTTGGACAGTGAGTCCTGTCCATTTGCTGGATCAGAAAGAAGGCTCTGAGTCAGCCTTTCCTTTCGGTCTCCGGGAAACCCAGTTTGAATCAGTATATGCGAGCCTCCCCAGGCACCTCTCTGGAGGGGTTTACAACTTAAGTGATTCACCTTAATAACCCCTCACTGTTTTTGGTTCCTGAAGAAGTTCTGATAACCCTCCCCCTGGAGTTGCATATAATCCCAGGCCCACAGTGATGCGTACACCTAATATCATATAGCCCCAAAGATATGGCATGGGATTGCACTGTCAGAGGCATGCTCAGAGCCTGCCTACTGGATTTTGACCTATTCAAAATCTGGCCAGAGGAGGAGAAGGTGGTGAGGCTCACCTTATAATGTTTAGCCCAACAACTGGAGCACTCACCTGGGATGTGGAAGACCCAAGTTTAATTCCCCAACTCTGCCTGAGAGGGAGACAGGATTTGAACACAGGTCTCCCACCCTTCAAGAGGTGCACCAGCTTGATGACAATCACGGAGGCCACAGGTTTGAGCCTGGCTTGATCTCATACTAAAAGGCTGCCTCCAGTTCAGCCAGCTGTGACAAAAAAGGGTACCTGATCCACAGGGTTAGGGAAGTCAAAGATGGTTGGACGTAATGCCAGCACACCGTTCGTTTGGGTACTGTTGGCTTAAATGACAACAGCCTGATGAGTCATCTATGGCTCAGGGAAGACTTTTACTTCGTTGACTCCCCCCTCCCATGAGAGCGGTACAACCATGATTTGACTTACGCCTCTTTATTCCATATGGAACATAGGGTCTTCACCGCTGCCTTCCATCTTTGGCAGTCTCTCACTGCAGTCTCAGCCTCAAGATTCTAATGTGGGCCTCCCCCCAATCTCTCCTGTTGAAGCTGTTCCAGTTTGGCTAAACAATTAAAGACTCATATGAGCAGGGGGACTGGACTCTGGATCTCCCACATGGATGTCCTAACCCCGCAAGTGAAAGATTCATTCTGATTCTCTCATTGGCCCAGTAACTCGAAGTGAAACAGCTTCAACACGGAAAATTAAGGGAGCCCCACATTAGACTATCCCAGAGCTCAGTGATTGGAACATGAGAGATCCCTGCTCAAATCCTTCCCTGTCCCTCATGCAGAGGAGGAAATTGCACCTGGGTCTCCCACATTCCAGAGGAGTTCTCTAACCACTGTGCTAATAGGTGCGATTAAAAAGATTGGGACTTTTCAGCCTGGAAACAAGACAGCTAAGGAGGGGATATGATAGGTCTATGAAATCTTGACTGGTGGGGATAAAGTGAATAAGGAAGTGTTATTTACTTCTTCACACAACACAAGAACTAGGAGTCACCCAATTACATTAATAGGCAGCAGATTTAAAACATACAAAAGGAAGTACTTTTTCACACAATGCACAGTCAACCTGTGGAACTCTTTGCCAGAGGATGTTGTGAAGGCCAAGACTATAACAGGGTTCAAAAAAAGAACTAGATAAGTTAATGGAGGATGGGTTCATCAGTGACTATTAGCCAGGATGGGCAAGGTTGCAACACCATGCTCTGAATGTCCCTAAATCTCTGTTTGCCAAAAACTGGGAGTGGATGAAAGGGGATCAGAGTAACAGCCGTGTTAGTCTGTATCCGCAAAAAGAAGAACAGGAGTACTTGTGGCACCTTAGAGACTAACAAATTTATTAGAGCATAAGCTTTCGTGGACTACAGCCCACTTCTTCGGATGCATATAGAATGGAACATATATTGAGGTTGATGGATTTCCATTCCATACGGCTAAATGCAGTGCCTTGCATAATGACAGGTTTCAGAGTAACAGCCGTGTTAGTCTGTATCCACAAAAAGAAGAACAGGAGTACTTGTGGCACCTTAGAGACTAACAAATTTATTAGAGCATAAGCTTTCGTGGACTACAGCCCACTTCTTCGGATGCATATAGAATGGAACATATATTGAGGTTGATGGATTTCCATTCCATACGGCTAAATGCAGTGCCTTGCATAATGACAGGTTTCAGAGTAACAGCCGTGTTAGTCTGTATCCGCAAAAAGAAGAACAGGAGTACTTGTGGCACCTTAGAGACTAACAAATTTATTAGAGCATACGGCTGTTACTCTGAAACCTGTCATTATGCAAGGCACTGCATTTAGCCGTATGGAATGGAAATCCATCAACCTCAATATATGTTCCATTCTATATGCATCCGAAGAAGTGGGCTGTAGTCCACGAAAGCTTATGCTCTAATAAATTTGTTAGTCTCTAAGGTGCCACAAGTACTCCTGTTCTTCTTTTTGTGGATACAGACTAACACGGCTGTTACTCTGAAACCTGTCATTATGCAAGGCACTGCATTTAGCCGTATGGAATGGAAATCCATCAACCTCAATATATGTTCCATTCTATATGCATCCGAAGAAGTGGGCTGTAGTCCACGAAAGCTTATGCTCTAATAAATTTGTTAGTCTCTAAGGTGCCACAAGTACTCCTGTTCTTCTTTTTTGAAAGGGGATGGTCACTCAATGATTGCCCTGGTCTATTCATTCTTTTTGAAGCACCTGGTGTTGGCCACTGTCAGAAGACAGGATACTGTTATACATGGACCATTGGTCTGACCCTGTATGGACCCTCTTATGTTCTTATGAGCTCCTCCTCTTCCATTTTGCATGGAGTGAGGTGGGAAGCTACCTCATTCTTGCAAGAAATGACTTAGGTGCCTAAGCCACCTGACTCCATGGGAGCTGTGGATTGCTAGCAGAGATAGGTGCCTCCCTGCAGCTTGGATTTAGGCACCCATCTCCATAAGAGGGCATCCCTCTCAATCACACACACACACACACAAACAAACAATATGTAAATTGGAATTGAGATACAGAGGGATTGTACACTTTAAGGAAAATTATACAGGAAGTCTTTCTGGGAGCTAAGGATGGAATCCACAACCCAGTCCATTGCTTTAACTATAAAACCAATCTTTGTCTCATACTGCGATACTAGAGATTTATATTGGTCCCAGGTATAGAGAGCTAAATCCATCCTTGATGTAAGCAAGTATAACTCCATTGATCTTAGTATTGAATTTGAGCCACAGTTTTATTCAAAACACTTTCCTCCTCTCCGTTTTCAAAATAAAAATCAACATCTTTTAAATGCAAAAAATGAACACTTCAAAACCCATATTCCAGACTACTAAACGAAATTTTTCATATCAGCTTCTTGAATGTTATAGAACTGACTTAGGGTTTCCAGATATTCCCCCCAGTCTTGCCCTTCTGTAGATTCTTCGGTTTTCCCATATGTTCTCGTTTTCATGTGTGAAATGTACCAAACTTGGTATGTCACTATTTTCTGGCTTTTCAACAGCACAGCTGAAACTCAGCCAGACAGTACTCTTGAGTTATTTCTTTCCATGAAAAAATAAATCAGTCCCTTACTGACTCTTGAACTCACAAGTTATGCAGTGTGCTGAATTTCAAGAGCAGTCAAATAGCTAGAATACCAGCAAGGCTTGCTTTGAAGATTCATGGTGCCGGTGTACTAACTACCCCACTCCATTAAAGCGGTAATCATATAGGATCAGAGTTGTACAGGAAAAGAAGGAGCTCATTTTGGTGACACATTATGATCCACTTAATAGAGCACAAGATCAGAAGTTAGAAGACAGGGTAGTTTTTTTTTTTTTTCCTGTCACTGCTGTAGACTCGCTGTGGGACATTCGGCTAGTCATTTCAACACGTCATTCAGCATGTCCCATTTCTTCACCTGTGAAATAGGCTTAATGATACATAGTCTCATTTCAAAAACACTTTGAATGAAAAGGGATAAAATATACTAAGTGTGATTAATTCTTAAAAGAAAACCATTTATTTAAAAAATGTGGCTTGGATTTTTAAGCAAAGGTGAATGTAGGTAATGTTTTTATTTGTTCTTTAAGCTTATTTTTTTCTTTCTTTTCTAAGTATACCTGAATACAAGGGAATGTTCCCTGTCATCTTATCTATCTATTGTGTGAAGCATGCCTGTGTGAACAGAGCCTGTAAAGCTGGAAATAAAACTAGAACCATACAATTCATTCAATGCCCCTTAATCCTCGCCTGCAGCATCCCTGCCATTTCAGAACAGTCCTGGCTTCTCCAAAGCAGAAACTGTCCATTGTGCTGAATTATGTCACACTGTGTGTGTTGTTTTGTGTGCCATGAAGAGATCTGTAAAGAATGACACTGAGATCACCTAAATCATCCCTGTCATTATCACTGGATTTAAGTATTTTGCTAATAATAGAAGCAATTAGAAGCAAAGTGCTTTCACCAGCTTGCCAAAAACAAGTAGCTCTTTATTTTTGTTAGTATGTTGGACGATACAGCTTTCACAGTTAATTTGCTACCAATTTCACAATAAAAGAATTCTTAGCTTGGTTAAATTTAACCTAATTAAGATTTATTCAAGAAAAATTAAAAATTGGCATATGACATATGTTATTCGCTATTTAGTATGCACAATAGTTATGTTCTTGAAGAGTTTACTCATGTTGTAATCTTACGATATTCCAGAAAACAGAAAGTAAACATCTAGGAGAGTTTTAAGTACACTGTGTGTGTTCATTTTACATATATGAGTATCCATAATTAGATTTTCTAGGTAGTAGTAGGCATCCTTCAGTCTCGAGAGACCATGGGTATGTGCTCCTGAGAGGAAAAGAATTTACTCAATTGGTTTTATGGCAGCTGCGAATGGGGCTGAAGAGACCCACTCGAGAGAGACAATCTCTGCCGCATCTGTCACATTTAAAGGTGATGTTCTGACTGTTTAAGCTCTACCTTCTGTGAGCTCTTTTCTCCTGTGCTAAGCAGGACGGCTTCCTCTCATAACTCTGGAGACCTCTGTTAAGCTCTTGTTTCCAAAGGCTGCGGTCTTGAGTCTGATCTTCCCATTTGTCCTCATCCAGTTCCATTTCTTTGAGGTCTCGCCAGCACACAACCTTGAAACGCAATTTTGAGCATCCTCTGGGTCTTTTTCCAGATACCAATTCACTGTAGAGTATGTCCTTTGGGATGCACCCATATTCATTCGGCACACATGCCCAAGCCAGCGGAGGCATCTCTGCTGGAGGAGTGTTCGCACGCTGGATATTGCTGGCTCATTTCAGCACCTCAGTGTTGGTGACTCTGTCCCTCCAGGAGATTCCAAAGATTCAACAAAGTATAAGGTCTATGTCTTGCCCCCATACAAAAGTGTGCTGATAACACCTGCACGATACACAGAGATCTTTGTGTGTTTGTTGTTTTGCCAGACCCTCTTGTTCAGTCTAGACATTGTCGTGGTGGCTTTTCCAGTGCGGATGTTGAGTTCTGTTTCAAGTGAGAGATTGACTGTGATAGTGGTCCCCGGGTATGCGAACTTGTTCGCCACTTCAAGTTCATAGTTGTTGATCTTGATGGGGGTGCTTCCTCAACATCTTGGCCCATTATGTTAGTCTTTTCTAGTGTGGCAGGGCGACGACTCATTGGTGCGGCACCTCCTGCTGGTTGTCCAAGGAATTAGCTCTTTTCCAGCTCCGGAGTGCCCTCGCCGGCTGATGTCTCGCTTGCTGCTGGCCCCGTGTCCGTCCCGGACCCCGGTGCCCCTCTATGTCAGGGTTCTGCCTGGGTTTCCCCACCCAGGGGAACCCTCAAACCCCTATCCCCACCTTGCCTCAGTGGCTACTGCCAGTCATCATCTAGCCCCCGCTCCCTGGGTCAGACTGCAGTCTATAAACCACTCATCATCAGCAAGGTGGGTTGGATGAACTGCTTCTGCCTATATCTGGGCTGCCCCCTGCAGCCCCAGTACCTTTGTGGGCCCTTAACTCGGCCTGCAGCCTGGGCTTTGCTAGGCTGGAGCTCCCCAGCTCCCTCTGCCCTTCCCCAGCACTGGTCCACCCTAGATACCCTTCTCAGCTTCCCAGGCAGCCAGGTCCTTCTCTCTCTAGTAAGCTAGAGAGAGTGTGTCTCTCCAGCTCCTGTCCCACTGCCCTCTTATAAGGGCCAGCTGGGCCCTTTTGAGCTGGCCACAGCTGCGGCTGCTTCCTTAATCAGCCCAAATTTTCCAGTTGCAGCCCTCTCCAGGGCTGCTTTTAACCCCTGTTTACTGGGGTGGGGTAGCCATCCCACCACTATTTAGGCTTATAGTAAGCCCAAAGCCTTGGCAGGCTTTGGTAAAACTGTCCATTAGGCTTTGAAGATGAGCTTCTGTGTGGGTTGTCACTGCTGCATCATAAGCAAAGAGAAGGTGTTGGAGAAGGGCCTCCCAAGTCTTAGTTTTAGATCTGAGTCTTGCAAGATTGAACAATTTTCCATCAGGCCTTGCGTGCAAGCAGATTCCCTCAGTTGAGGAACCAAAAGTTTGTTTCAATAGCAGGGAGAAGAAGACCCCAACCAGAGTTGGGGCAAGTACACAACCTTGCTTAACTCCACTACAAATCTGGAAAGTCTCAGACACTGAGCTGTCGTATTGGACTGTGCCGTGCATGTTTTCATGGAATGACCGAGCTTGAGGGGACATCCAATCTTTTCTAGAAGTGTGAATAGTCCACTTCTACTGACAAAGTCAAAAGCTTTTGTGAGATCGATGAAGGCTATGTAGAGGGGCTTTTTTTGTTCTCTGTATTTCTCTTGTACTTGTCTTAGTGAGACGATCATGTCTATAGTAGACCTTTCAACTCTGAAGCCGCACTGTGATTCAGGACAGATTCTGTCTGCCAGGGTCTGAAGTCTGTTCAGGACAACTCGGGCAAAAGCTTTTCCCATAATACTAAGAAGGGAAATGCTAAGACAGTTGTTAGTCGCTTCTGCCACCCTTGTTTTTATAGAGAGTGATGATGTTGGCATCTCTCATTTCTTGTGGTACTTCACCTTCTTTCAGGCACAGGCAGAGCAACTCATGAAGATGTTGAACTTTTAATTCACATGCCTAATGTAGTTATGTGAGGACCAATACCTATGGAGGAGAAAAAAATCTAGAGCATCGTAGCAGAGCGACATCTCTGCTATAGTTAAGGTTAAGGTCAGCTTTCTGTTTAAAGCTTGACTGTTCTAAGTGCTCTGAAATCCATATGGTTTTTCAAATTTTGTTGAAATTTGGTATATCTCGTGGGGATATGGGGTACCGTAAGTGATCCAAATTTGCGGCCATTTAATTCATGAGATACACCCCACACGGAAAAGACAGCTTTTCTTAAAGTTGACACATTTTTTGCTGACAGAGATCAAACCAGGGCTCAGATCATTGTATCAGGGTTACCCCAACAGAGTGCGTGGTACTCACCAGCCTTTGAGGGAAATCCAATTCAAATGTTGTTTCAAAAAGAGTTTGCTTCTCCAGCTAGGCAAGCTAAGACTCACATGCCTTGTCTCCCACCTACTGGATTACAGTGAGCATGTGCAGAGAGAGGCTAACGCTCTGAAAACTACCTCTGCGTCACAGGACCTGGGTGTCTCCAAGCATGTGTTACAGTCATTGAGCACTACCCCGAGCACTCTGAGTTCAGCTGGATTTGAAGTTTTTTTTTTTTTAAAAAGTAGGTGTATTGTTCCAATCTGCCTCTGTCAAAGAGGGGGATTCTTATTCTGCAGAAATGTAATCTGAGGACAGCAGAATAGTGAGAAGGTGCTGCAACTGGTTTTTGTGGAGAAAAATCTACACGAGCAAATGCTCACTGCGGGGAGTGTGATTAGGAGGTGGAAGACTAGTTGGGAATAGAGAAGAGGGGTTGGGGGATGAGGACTAAGGAGAGTGTGAGGAGAGGCCTCGGACATTGGGAAAGGCGACATGGATGTCAGTGATGGGGGAATGGGGAAGAATAGGGGCAGAGGCACCTGTCAGCCCCAAATTCCCCTCCCATGTGTGTATCATGATCTGGGACCCCTCAGCCCCTCACTTAGGCAAGCTCCCTCCAGAACCTGGCTCACAGATCTTAGGTTAGAGACCCTCCCCCCCCACACACACACATCTCCTTGTCCCTCATGTGAGCTGGAATCTGGGCATACCTGCCCCCCGGTGGTATGTGAGCCCTGCACCTATGTGTATGTGCCAGAATGTGAGAAGCCCCTGCATTTTCTAGGTAGTGGCTGAATTTTGGGAATAAGGGATTTTTGACAGTGTCATTGAATGCAATCAAGTGCTCTTTCCAAGCATTTGTGCACTATATTGCACTGTTCCTGTTCAGTATTTTGGCTATCAACCTTCCCTGAATCTCTTTCTAGAATGAAACTGGCAAAGTACCAAGTTGGCATTTGAAATTCATAGATTACAATTACTATAATGTAAGAGCTGTATCAAAACATATTTTGGTGGAGAGGGACAGATTACAACTCTGTTTAAAGAAATATTTATTTAAATTTAATTTTGGCAATTATTAATTTTAAGTGGAAAATCTACTCCTTTACTGTAGATTTATCATTTGAGGAAAAGCGGCCTATATAAAGATCTTTAGATATTTACCAAGGAGGAGCAGATGGAACTCAATATTTAGCCTTCAGATTTACTGTATGAACTAGCACAGATTCAAAAATGTGGGGAAATGCTTGAAGTTACTTGGGGGAAGAAGGAGTTTATAGTTAAAAATCATTTAGTGGATCGATTACATTAATTCAATCACTCAACACTAGCAGGCATGCGGGAGAGACAGAGCTGAGCAGGCAGGGCCAGCTCTAACGGCAGTGCTTCCCCGTCGTAACACCCCCGCCCCCCAGCGCCACGCCGGGCCGCCGAACCCGCCCCCGAGCACCGCGCCGCCGAACCCCCCCCACAGCACCATGCCGTGCCGCCGAACCCCCCAAGCGCCATGCCTCCCAACCCCCCCCAGCGCTGGGGTGCGCCGGGCCGTGCCGCCCAACACCCCTTCCCCGAGCGCCACGCTGCCGAAATCCCCCCCGAAGCGCCGCGCCGCCGACCCCCCCTTTGCTCCCCCAGCACTGGGCCGGGCCGCCAAAACCCCCGAGCGCCATGCCAGGCCGCCTAACCCCCTCCCCAGCGCCACGCCACCGAAACACCCCCGCGCTGCCCGCCTGAAACAAAAACAAACGAACAAAAACACCTCGAGTGCTGCCTCGCCGAACAAAAAAAAACAAAAACACGGCGAGCAGCCCCCGCCACCCCAAAGTTGGCCGCCCCTTGTAAGCCACCGCCACAAGCACGTGCTTGGTCGGCTGGTGCCTGGAGCCAGCCCTGTGAGCAGGGGTAACAGAAAAAAAAAATGGTGAGGTTGTAAAAGCCTTGAGATGCGGAAGAGATGCACATGGAGGCTGAACCAGCAGCTGAACTGAGGCTAGGAAAGTTTAGGGAAACTGAAGTGAGAGTAAAGCCTGGAAAACACCAAGATGTGTGGAGTTTGGGACAAATTTTAAAGAGGAGGCTTACATATGGCTCAGCCTTTGGTTTCAACATCACTTAGGGCTGGATCCAAAGCCCCTCAAAGTTGATGGAAAGACTCCTATTAGCTTCACTTACTTTTGGATCAGCCCCTCAGCAGAGGGAACAAAGGTCACTTTATACCAAGTGAGCAAGTAAACATGATAGATTTTGCAATCCTTGTAGGAGGAGAGGACTTTTAAAAACTGACTTGAAATAGGAGCAGTCAGGCCAACGCTTAGTGCTATGGTAATTCCCAAGCCAAATCATTACGTCATCAGCAAATGTAACCACAATTACACACCAAAGAAACATCAGACGTATGACAGGTATGAAGCAGCCATGCTCAGTACAGAGACTTTCCAGTGGGTTAAAAACTAGGAGCAGGAAGCATCACCACTTGAAGAGGGTCATATCCTCAGTTGTAGGGTTACCAGATAGCAACTGTGAAAAAATGAGGGGGGAGGAAGAATAGGCACCTATATGAGAAAAAGTCCCCAAAAAAGGGACTGTCCCTTTAAAAATGGGACATCTGGTTACCCTACTCAGTTGTGACAGAAGCAACTCCACAGACCACATGGAAATTGGTGATCCATATACCACTGAGTTTGAGAAACACTGCATTAGACTCTCTGGTTAAGTGTTTTTCACTGATCAGCTAACATATATACCCTAGTATTTCTATTACCTTCCTTGCTGTCTTCTATACTAGTTCAACATTTTACACATCAATGGGGCTATATAGATATAACTGTGAAGAACTGGTCACACTGCTTTTGGCTGAAGGAAGCTTGAATTCAGTTGCAGCTGATATCTAAACAGCTGATTAGCTTAACCTCACCAAAGGTTTGATTTTATTGTCACTTGTCAGTATGATGTCTGTCAATCTAATTTTCAGGCTGAATTTATACAACAGATTTTAGATACAGGTCATTATATAAAGTAAATGCCTCTACATTACATAGACAATCCCCTTATATAAAATGGAACAATCTGATCTTGAAACACAGCTGCTGCTGTCTCAAAAGAATAGAAGAAACATAGAGGCACAGCAGAAGTTAACAGTCTCATCAGCTGAAACTGAGTTGTAGCCACATATACTGGCTTACCCATTCCAGCATCCATTTTTTAATATTATTGACGGTGTATTATTAACTTTTGTGGCCAGTCCTGCTCTATCTGATGCAAGTAGCAGTATTGCCATTGACTTCAATGGGAAGCATAGTTGGTCCTGTTATCTGTAAACAATTTTGTCTTATGGCTCTTGTGGTTCTGCTTAGCAAATCAGGAGTTTCATGTAAGGATATTTTTATTTATGGTCACTTTCAAAGGTTTATTATTTTTAATGATGAACCATAATATGTTCTTCACACATGCTAAACTGGATTAGACAGCTAGCTTTCCAGGGATCCTTTGATGTCTAGTGCATACTAAAAAGACACCTGCGCTCCAAGCGCCGAACTGTAGGAATTTATTATGCACATCTAGCTTTACCATTTATATTCATTAGTTCCCACAAACAGCTTTGCAAGCACTGTGTTGCATTGGTGCAGAGCTCAAATATTGGTCTGAGCAGACTGCACTGAAAAAAACCTGAATACCACCATCTGTATTTTAACTTAATTGTTTACAGCTCAAAGGTACTGAAACAACACACATTTGGTAGCTTTTCAGGCTAATTGATAAATTATGCAGATGAACTTTTCAGTTGCAAAACTGAGAATCAGAGATTGAGTAATGTTATGAACTGCTTTTAAAAACATCCATTTTCTATGGTTGTTTCATCTTCTGGCTTAGGGGGTGTAAGAGGTTCTGGACTCATCCCTGCAGCACCTCCTGCTGGTCATCCAGGGAATTAGCTCACCAGCCTCTGGAGCGCCCTTTGCAGGCCGGTGATCCGCCTTGTCCTCTTCTCTGGACCCCAGTGCCCCTTGCTCTGGGTGCTGCCCCTTGGCAGTACCCCACACTAGGTCTCCCCTCCCAGGGGAACCCCACCCACTATCCCCACCTTGCCTCAGCACTAGGCCACTGCCAGTCCCCAACTAGCCCCCGCTCCCTGGGGCAGACTGCAGTATAGGCCACTCATCACTGACAAGGGGGGTTTGGACCTGCTGCCTTGGCCTAGCCCTGGGCTGCCCTCTGCAACCCCCAGTACCCCTTGGCCTCTTATGAGGCCACAGCCTGGGGCTATCAAGGCTGGAGCTCCCCAGCCTTTTCCTAGCCCTGCTCCACTACAGGTACCCTGTCTAGCTCCCTGCAGCCAGGCCCTTCTCTCTCTGAAGGCAGAGAGAGACTCTGAGCTCCTGGCTCCCAGCCTCTTTATACAGGCCAGCTGTGGCCTGATTGGGGCGTGACCCAGTTGTGGCTACTTCCCCAATCAGCCCAGTAGCTTTTCCCTTTGCCCCAGCCCTCTGCCAGGGCTGTTTTAAACCCTTCCAGGCAGGAGTGGGGTAACCACCCTGCTACAGGGGGACATTGATGAAAGTAGTTTGGAGCATATTACCCAAGAAATTGCACAATGAACTAGGGGTTTGATTCTCCTTTTACACAAACTCTCTTTACACAACTCTGGCAGGGTAAAGGGGCATTAAAGTATGTGTAAAATACACATACATCTGTATAGACTATTAGTGAGACCATTACTGGAATAATGGATCCTGTCCTGGTTTCCATACTGCAAATCAATTGTTGAAAAATCAGAAAGGATTGAAAAAAAAAAACTACAGGGATGATTCGAGGTCTGGAAAACATGCTTTATAATAAGAAGCATAAGATGCTTAATCTTTTTTAGTTGATCCAAGAGGAGATTAAGAGTAGGGCTGGTCAGAACGTTTTCAACCCCATACGTTTTTTCATCACAGTTGAAATGTTTTGCAAAGATATATCAGTTTCAACAAAGTTTTCATTGGGAATGGCTCTCTAGTCGCATCTAACTAGCGAGAGAGGAAGATAAATTGTAAAGCTCAGGTTTTTCATCAAAAACCCAACCCTAGCCATTGCTTCAGCCCTGGGGCCGCTGATCTGGCGGCTCCAGGGCTGACAGCTGCTCCAGCCCTGCTGCTGTGGAAGAAGTCTCGGAGGTCCTGGAAAGTCACAGAATCCGTGACCTGCATGACAGAATCGTATCCTTAATTATGGTCTAGAAGTACTTATATGGGGAAGAGATTTCTGATGGTAGATGGCTCTTTAATCAAGCAGAATAAGGTATAATGACATTCAATGGCTGGAAGATGAAGGTGGACAAATTAACATTAGAAATAAAGCACATTCTTTTATCAGTGAGGAAGTTAACCAATGGAATTAGTTGACCACTTGGGTTAACCAATCCCTTACCTAGGGATGTGGCAGATTCTCCATCACTTGAACTCTTTAAATCAAGGCTGGATATCTTTCCAAAATATATACTACCAACAGTTGTTGGCTTGATGCAGGATCCATGTGGTGAAATTCTGTGGCTTGTGTTATGAAGGGGGCACTTAGATTGGATAATCATCATGGTCCCTTCTAGCCTTAAAATCTATTTATCTTAACTTATGTGAGAATCAGGCCCTAGTTGTTCAGCATCTAAAGCAGGGGTCGGCAACCTTTCAGAAGTGGTGTGCCGAGTCTTCCTTTATTCACTCTGATTTAAGGTTTCGCGTGCCAGTAATACATTTTAACGTTTTTAAAAGGTCTCTTTCTATAAGTCTATAATATATAACTAAACTATTGTTGTATGTAAAGTAAATAAGGTTTTTTAAAATGTTTAAGAAGCTTCATTTAAAATTAAATTAAAATGCAGAGCCCCCGGCTCTGAGTGAGTGCCACTGAAAATCAGCTTGCGTGCTGCCTTTGGCACGCGTGCCATAGGTTGCCTACCCCGATCTAAAGAGTTACTTGTGTGGTCCTGGTGGCTGTTATTGATGCGCATACAATATCCTCTAACCTGTTTTCACCCCTATCCCCCATACTTCATAAGTCTCTTGTCTTCTTAGGGCCAAACTCTGAAACTCTTACTCATGTTTCATAGCTCCTTATTCCACAAATATTCCCACTGAAGTAAATATTGTAAGGATGGCAGAATCTGGTAGTGTTATTTCCACTAAAGGGATGAATCCTACAGTGTTTTAAATTTCCTGCATGAACCACTTTTGTGCCCTTTTTTGGAGGTCTCTGTCACAAATTGTGTCCGACATTCGGGCCCAGCTGGTTTACAGGTATGCTAGCAAGAAGACTTTCCCATGAGAAGAGGGAAGCTTGATTACTTAGTTGTGATATTAAATATAAGGGACTTCAATGAAGTCTTATTTACAGCAATGTATATGGGAATTCTGTGTGAAAGATACATAGGATGTTCCTGGTAAAATTCTTCTGGGAAAAAAACCCCTTGTTTCTAGCTAGTGATACCCCAGAATTCTGGGATATGGCAGTGACATGTCTGGCCGCAAGATTAGAGAGGAATCCCATCAACTCACCACACCGTACATAGGCTGGCAGCATCTGAGTATTATCAGTTTTCCTATAATATGTTTACTCCTCCAAGAGTGAAAACAAATACCAAATTATAGCATTGCTATGAGATATTCAGGTGCCTCACGTGCCTACAATTAAACAAATTCTCACTCTGTACACAAACAGCTACGATGCATTGTTAACAAGGGGATGGTGGTGTGAAAGTCTCCTCCAAATTACTCTTTCTAGCTGTTTAGATATTCATTGTATCGATGATGTTAACAGTATTGACTGCGCCTATATAAGCTAGATTCACGCATGCTGGCAAAGGGAGATGTAAATGAACCTTCAACTCTGCCAACCTAGCTCCAGAACACGAACGTGTATTTACACTACCACAGGGACAGCAGTTCTGCAGCTGCCACCTACCCTCAACGTTTCTATCAGGTGGAGGCAGTTTCATGAGACCTCCAGAGGAGGAGGTACCAAATCAGTATATCAACCAATCACGCTGGCCACACCCTTTCCCCAGACAGCATCACTCACATTGTGATCAGTGCTAGCCCTTTTCTATAGAGGTGAGATTGCAGTTACTTTTCATTGCCGCAACCTCCCTTCCTCCCAGCATATTTTCTACAGCTGGGACCCCTACAGGGGTCAACACTGACTTCCATTGGCTAGGCTGAATCTAGCCCTATAAATGTTCTCAAAGATAATGCAGCATGATGATTAACATCACACCCTTTTGTGCCACCCACTATTTTAATAATCCCAGGTATTTGCAGGGGAGCCATTTAAAAATGATCTATTTAGTCCTATGTTGCTAACTTGTAGACTTTGCCCCTGTGGCTCTACGTGCAGAGAAGAATCAGTGCTGAACATCCTGACTTCTATGCCCAGGGAACCAAATGTAAGGGTGGCACATGATTGCAAGAGAGGTGACATGGAAGGAGAATGTGTACTGATCATAAGCAAACTTCTGCCCCAATTTACACTTCTGTACTGAAGTCACTGGGATTTCACAGGTTATATACCAGAGCTTTATCTGAATTATATCAAGTGGTGCAATTAAGCCACTTCCCTATGAGAAAATATATCCTAAAATGGTCAGAGAAATGGGGCTTGTTTATCTGAAGTAGTTAGTTGCTGAAGCCAATAACCTCTGAAATCAAGGAAGGATTTCCATTGACTTCAATGAGCACTGGATCAGGCCCCATGTAGATACTTAGGGCTGACGAGAAGGAAACAAAGGGGGGACAATTGTACCCTCAAGCTCAAGGGCCCTACTCTAATGCAAGGGCGCAGCTGCCTAATGGAAACCCCTGGATTGAAGTAGTTTCCATTATATATAAGGTTTGGCTCAATGGCTCTCAGCATCCCCACTATCAAAATTGTTTTAGCACTCCTGCCTTCACCCACCAGATTTGGTAATGCCAGAATTCTGTTTATCTCAATGGTTACCCATGGTGAGCTTAAATTCAGCAACTGGCGCAGGAGGGCACCAATCCACTCCTGACATAATGCATTTTTTTCTACAGTAGATGTAACTCTACATGAGTCCACCTGAGTAAACATTGACTTTTCCCAAGCATAACTTGCATTAATGTAATGTTTTAAACAGCATCTCACTTAGCTTTAAATGATTTTTATCATAGTTACAGGATGCAGAAAAAGATAATGCTGTAAACATTGCAATGTATGGAGGATAATAATGTAGGCAGACTCAGCTGTAAAACCAAAGCTTGCTTTATTACTGCATTTGCTTGGAATTTTGTGCCCAAATTCTGAAGCAAATTCCCACGTTTACTGAACATGATGCCTGGTGTGTCAGATTCCAGCTAATGCCTGGTGTGTCAGATTCCCTCATTGAGAATAGTTTATTGGTGGGACATTTGATACTTGACCTTCTTTTTAGACAACTTCTCTAAAGGAACCATTCCCAAAATGTTCATATTTTACTTTGACAGAGTATATCACTGTTTACCTTAAGACTTTTAATCTTAAGTGTACCTCCAACACTATGGGAGAGATCCTCAGCCAGTAGAGATCAGCAAATTACACTGGCTGAGAATCTGACTCTTGGTAAATTACTGCTGGGTGAATAATTTATAACAAAGAACATATTCAATGAACTTCAGCCTCTGTCTGTCTGAGGACTATCCACAAAGAAGATTAAATTTTCTCTAATGGATTTGCTGCGATTCAGCATACAGTTGGTGGGTGAAATTATGCTCAGCACCATTTGAGTGGGACATGAGCAGTGCTGCATAGGCCTCTTACAAGCTCTCTGCACTGGCTTGAAAAGTCAAAACTTTCCACTCAACATTTTTTTCATTTTTGTTCAAATTTTTCACATACAAATCATTTTCCAAGCAGCTCTATTAGTAACAGAAAGAAACTTCTTTGAACTCTTTTTTTTTAAATAGATTTCTGTTGATGGTATCTTTTTAAATTTCCTCTAAAAAGAAAAAAAATTAATGATAAGGGTCTAATCTCCCACCACCTTTTGTCATAAGAGTAAAGGTTGCAGGAAGAGGGGTCATTGAAGAAAGAAGAAGAAGAAAATATTAATCAAATTCACTTTTCTTTTTACTTTACCTCACTAATTGTATTCATTCACATATCTAGAAGTAATTACAGACAAAGAAAGAGGAATCAATGAATTTAAATAATAACTTTTTTCTTACTAGGTACATTAATTTTATGACAAGTCATTTGCCTATAATAATTAGTTTGGTGAAACTGATGTACTTTCTTAATAAATCATATCAAATAAATGGACTTGAAAGTTACATTCTTTCAAATTAGAAATAAGGCAGAATACATAAGTGGTGAAAAAAACGGTGACTTCTTGTGTCAGATCAATGGAAATCAGCACAGTATAACACATTAATATGGAGAGCTTTCAAAGGCGCTCTGGGGCCGTCCGTACTGCATGAGTGGTTCAGAGAAACAGAAAAACAAAGACTCACTGTGGCCTTGTTCAATAGAAAATATGGCTCCAAGAAAGTTTCTGCGGTTGATATTTCCCAAGTCAAATGTCATTGTAAGAACACCCATGCCACTCCATTGCAGTTTCAGTAGGAACAGAGGGTCCCCTATGTGAGAGTAGTCCGCCTACCGGGTAGAATGCCCTGAGATTCTTCTTAAGGATGTTCCCTCAAGGAAGTGGGCTTTTCTAAAACGGGGATCCGCCCCCCAAATTTGCTAGAGACTAGGGCCATCCAGCCAGGAGACCCTGTGCCTGTTACTCCCCACCCAAGCCAGCTGCCTGGCATACCTCTGCTAATGTAGCCAAGAAACCACAGGGCCTTTCACACCAGCCATTGGCCCTTGAAACTTCCTGTGAGGAAGTTCTGAAATATGGGGAAGCGGGGAGTGCTAAAGTTAAAACTGACTCCAGCAAAATTAGTTTATGTGGGGATGGCTGTACGGCAGTGATTGTGGAGTGATTCCCTTCCTCAGTTGGACAAACATAACTGAGAAAACTTAGTCCCCAAGGACCTTCCCTATCCCCAGTTTGTGTTCTTCCAATCAAGCAGATCCCACAACTCACAGAGGGGCTACCACACCTTTTGAGAAACAGGAGGAAAAGGCCCTAAGCGCAGCACTTCCCACTTCTGTACTCCCTGCCAGCAGCAGGACCTGATTTTCAGAGTAAAAAACAAGGACAGCTTTGATGTCGGCAGTGGGGGGAAAGTGTATGGGAGTTCTGGCATCTGAACAGCAGTGTGAAAATGTATGCAGAGAGAAAACTGCTCCCCTGGAGGCTATTAAGAAAATATTTAATGATTTCATTCCTTCACAGCCATCTATTTCCATTTAAAACAAAGGGCTGGCATATCCAGCATCAATTCCTTGGGATTTTACCAGTGCATAGATTGTGAAAACATTGTGCTGCATATTCCAGAGATTCATTTAGTTGATAAGAGCTAGGTTTTCTTTAGTGGTGTTAACTACTGTACTATCATATCCGGTCCCCTGCCATGACTGCAGGAGACTAGACTAGATGACCTCCTGAGGTCCCTTCCAGTCTTATAATTCTATGTTGTGCAGAATCCTCTAGCTCAGGGGTGGGCAAAATACGGCCCGTGGGCTGGATCTGGCCCGTCTAACATTTCTGTCCAGCCCACCATGACTAACATTTCTGTCCTTGCAGTCTCTGGGCTGCTAAAAGTCCTGCGGCGCAGTAGGACGCTCAGACAGGCTGCCTGCCTCCCGTGGCCCCACACCGCTCCCGGAAGTGGCTGGCTGCTGCTGGCATGTCTCTTTGCGCCCCTGGTGTGGGGGGGAAGGCAGCTCCACACACTGCCTCTGCCCCCAGCACCGTCCTCACAGCTCCAATTGGCCAGAAACCAGCCAATGGGAGCTGCAGAGGCGGTGCTTGTGGGCACGGGTAGTGCACAGAGATGTGCCAGCAGCCGGCCACTTCTGGGAGCGGCGTGGGGCCATAGCAGGCAGGCAGCCTGCTTGAGCCCTGCTGCGCCGCCAGCCAGAAGCTGCCTGTAGTAAGCGCCTCACATCCAGAGCCTGAACCTCACCCCCCCTCCTGCATCCCAACCCCGTGCCCCAGGGCAGAACCCCCTCCTGCACCCAAACTCCCTCCCAGACCCTGCACCCCCTCCTGGACCCCAATCCCCTGCCCCAGCCTGGAGCCCCCTCCTGCACCAAACTCCCTCCCAGACCCCGCACCTCCTCCTGCACCCTCAGTTTTTGTGTGAACTATTTTATTATGTGGCACTGCAGTGGAGGGGTAGAATTTTAAAAATTCATTAATATAGTAGAAATGTGCAGCCCGTGATGACTTACTAAAATTCATGGAGTGGCCCCCCGTGAAAATTATTGCTCCAGCTCCATTTGGGCTTCCACACCATCAGTCTTGAGGTCCTTCCTCTACTTTTTCATCAGGCATAAGTAAAGCACTAATCCAAAGCCCCCTGCAGCTAGTGGGTGTCTTTCCACTAACCCCAGTCAATACTGAATCAAGCCTTAACACTCAGAAATATCATCATTTAAACCAGTCTTTTCCCATCATGGTCAACGGAAGCCTTAGGAGGCCCACTTAAGGTGTGTGACTCTATTATTACAGGCATACAGTACACAAGGGCTCATTTTACCTGGACCATGCATTGTTGAGGTGGAGAAAGGAATCCCTAGCTATGGAAAACTGCTTGTGCGTAAGCACTTTGCCATCAAACGCCTTGGGAATTTAATGCAAATCATCAGAGGCAGAAAGTCAGTCCCAAATAGTCTTAAAAGCAATCAGAAACTAAAAGTAGTAATGCAGGTAGGAGTCAGATGGGAAAGCAGAAATAGCTCTGTGCTCTCATGTCACCAACAGGAGACTTTAAAACAAATTCTGAAGTAATGCATAATATTTTAGGGACAAAATAGACTTGTACCAGAACAGTACGGCTGAGCAGTTTTTACTTTTTCCGAGTTATTTTTATCATGCCTATACATAAGCTATTTATATATTATATAGTTCATGTGCCCTAGGGAAAGCTTACAGGCTGGAAGGATCATTAGTGGGCTGGGCACTTTTATGTATAGTATATGAATAAAAATAAGACAATAAAACATGTTACAGGAATACTAGCAATGTTATTTACACAGCTTAATTTACTAAAGTTCTGCTATCAACAGGATGCACAAATAGTTAAAAACATCCCTTTAAATCTCTTTCTCTCATTGATTTACAAGTACAAATTAGGGCTGCATTCTTACTTCAGACTCAGGTCTCTAATTGGTATATTTACATATTTAAGAGTGGAGCTGCATGAATACCATGGAAAATTTTCCATTCTCTTGATTTTAAAAATGAATTGACTTCAGCTGTGCATGCACCTACATGCATCTGATTAAGTTTCACTCTCTTGAATGCCCACAAAAAGTGAATTTTAAGCTCACATGCTCACAGGTATTTGACATAGCATAGGACATTGCATGACACAACAGGGGGACAGATCTCCAAGAGCCTTGGCAGGTCCTGGCTTAAAGACAATGAAATGAGCCACCTAAGTATCTAAGCTTGACCTTTGCAACTAAGAGCGCCCCTGCACATATAATAACTTTCTGTCAGTAACAGAAGGTTACCAGTCAGTGAAAGTGATGCACTTGGCATGTTTCATCATGGATGGGACAAAACATGACAGCAAAGGAACAGGATACCAAAACTATCTTGTTTGAACACTTGAATATAAGCAATTCAATAAGACAGAGAAAGATATCACAGCCCCCTTTCACAATGAGGAGTGTACACACACACACACAAATTAATCTGAATAAATGATAAGAAAAAATGTAAACTCTGCATTCCGATAATAAACCTTACAGTAGCCGAAGTTGTCTAGGACGCATCAGGCAAGACCTGACTTAACCAAAAGAGAAAAGTGAAGTGATCGAAACTCCCTTAATTAAGTTTATCTGCTGCTTCTGCTCCCTACACTGCTGCCCTTTCCTGAAAGAATCAAATCCTCAGTAGCTTTTGGAAGCCCGTTTGTTGACTGTAAGGTATGCTTGTCCAATCAGGGATGGAATCACTCCACAATCACTGCCGTACAACTAGCCAATCCCGCTTACCTGTTGAATATTGAATACTCGCTGTGGGCTGTTTGCAATCAGTCCTTAGTAGGGAAAAAATGTGTTGAGTAAAATTTGATTAACAAATACAATAGAGAAATTAAGGTCTACTTTGTGGGCATTCCGCATAGAGAGAGAGAAAAGGAGGCTACTCGTTATTCATTTTAAATTATTTACTCCGTTTACCTACAATGTAATAGATGTTTATTGCATTCCACATTTTTCTCCAGCTATAGGTATTGAATTGAGATCCTGTGCCAACTGTTATAATTTAAAGTGCAAAACATCGTTATGATTTGAACCTGTATCTAGTCTCTTCAGAGAGGCAGGAATAATTTGCATGAGATGTTGGGTCAGAAGTAAATGTACTTGAAGATGCCTATCATATGACATCAAAACCCATCCTCCAAAATGCCCCAGCCACAGATTCAGCTGTCAAGGATACCATTCTTTTTCTGCTTATATGGAAAGAGTGGCTCAAATTTGATCCTTGGTATCTTTGCTTAAAATAAAGAAGAGGGCCCTTTTCTCATGAGTTTTGCATACACAAATACAAATACAGTATTCTACGTGCAAAACAGGGCCTCATGGAGCATGAGAGATCTGAGACACGGATGTCTGGAGGGAGTTGGCTACAAACCCCATTCTACCCAGACTGTGGAGCCAGCTACACATAGCGAGCCATGCTCTCATGCAGTGTTCACGCTGATGCCTGGAGTCAGACAAACTTTTTAGAACTATTGTTTAATTAATTTCACCATTTGTTCTGTTAGCAAATTATCTGCAGACAGACTGATTTTTCTGAATTTGTTCACACTTCAAACTCTTAGATGGATGGTTTATGTGAACATATTTCAGCCTTTGATTGTTTGCCATGATTGTTACCTCAATTATTCATGATTCACTATTCTTGATATATGATTGACGACTACCCAAGTCACAATGTATTGTTCATGATCTCTGACTGTAAGACATTCAAACCTAAAAAGAGCTTTCAAGATTTTCAACATACAAATGTGAACATATATATTTGCACAACTAGTTGTGCATATTTTTCTTCCCATAAACCACTCTTCTGAAAAAAAAAATTTTTCTTTTCCATATTCATGGAAATTAAATAAAAAGTGTTGCAAATAACATTCAAAGGAATTTGTGGTTATTTGACTGTGTATACACAAATGTGAATATTTTTGCAGTATTTTGCAATATTCAGCCAATTTTTTTCTACCACTATGTATATTTCCAGCTGCATATAATTCAATAGATCCTGAATAAAGATAAAGTGACAGTTGAGAAAAATTAGGCTCCAAATATTGCATATTTATTTAAAATCAAAATCAGCATTGAAAGAACTTTGCATGATTTGGCATGACCCAATCAACTGTGTCCTGCAATACTCCATCCCATTTTATTCTTGTGTAGCTTGCTTCTATACTCTACCTGCCTTGCCACATTGGTACATTCCTCCCCTTTCTTTACATCCCATTTGAGCACAGGCCTGGAAGCCATTATGGGGCATAGTCCAATCTGGATACAGGCTAGAGCAAAATATCTCCTGCAGTATTTGCTGTTTTGCCTGATAGATGTCCCCGGCAAGCAGGAACATTCATGCATTTTGGAATTTGAAATACAGTACATGAGTTTCTGTCACTGTCCTCCTCCTTTAGCTTCAGAGAAATGCAACATTTTATTACAGAAAAAGGTAGACATTTTGGTTTATAGACACATCAATGGCTCTCGGCACTGTAATATGTGAGCACATTGCAAATATTAATGAATGAAACCTCACAATAGCTTTGTGACACAGGGGAATCTTATCCACACTTTAGAGACAAAGTAAGTTGGGTGTAGAAAGGTTAAGAGACTCAGACAGAATCTAAATAGAACATGTATCTCCTGCTTCTTAGTCCTATATTTTCACCATAAGACCATCCAATCTAGCTGATGGAACCATGTAGTATAAATGTATATAGGCAAAATTAGATTGTCTTTACTTAGCCATGTATATTGACAACCATTTCCAAAGACAAATAATCAGTTATGGATCAACAGAATCTAACAGACTCCCTCTCCGTTTTTCTTATTTGCAAAAGTCCTCAATTTTTACAAATATCAATCATCAGAATGGGGAAAATAAAAAAAGTCCTAGACTCTGTCCTGAATGTCACCAAACTTGAGTCTTGATGGCCTGCAAGACAGAGTAGATTCCCAAAATGAGGAACCACCAATACCAATGCCCTGGTGATGTCTGGGGAAAGTTCCAACTCTAAGGAAAGTGAGAGCAACCCAGCAGATCTTTACTCCCCTGGCAGGACTAGAGCTGGTTGGGAATTTTTCAATGAAATGTCAGAAAATGCCATTCATTGAAACCAAAAGGAATGGGTTGATTTCAGCAAACGTTTCGACTTGAACTTTTTTTTTTTAAGTTTCAAAATGGTCCAAATGTTCAGTTTTGACATTTTCTAAATGAAAAATTTTGGTTCTAAAACAACTGTTTCAAAATTTAAGCTAATTATAGTCAAACAAATAAAAACAAAGCATTTCAATTGACCCAGACAAATTTTTTATTTATTTTTGGTTCACAAAAAAACAATTCAGGAGAGAAAAACTTGATACAGAAGGTCACAGTGAGCCAGTGGACAGAGTCCCTGTGGGGAATTACATGCTCAGAGCATCAGACATTTTCACAGCACCACTTTAGATAAACTGTAGGAGAGTGAGGTGAAATACAGGCACTAGAGGGGTGGAGTGGACTGTGTGACAAGGGTTCATCTGTCGTGAAGGAGGGAATGTTCGTCAGGAGAAAGCAACAGAATTTGCAACACCCCCAACCTCCTGAAACCTATTCCCCAACCTCTCTGATAAACTCACTTTTGACAGAAATTGTAAATAAAAAATAAGGTCCCTGCCTGAAGGAGCTTCCAAACTACTCTAGCCCACTAAGACAGTCTGTACCTCAAAGTAGCACCCTGGAATCCTCATATTGACCATGGTGATAGGATTATGAAATGTTTTGTACAATGCATACCTTACGAGGAGTCTTGATCTGTTAAACAATAATATCTTGTTGGATTGTATTTACTATCATTGTAAGTCAAGTTATGAAGCATTGCTATATGTGCTATTGAAATATGTCGTGAGGTTTGCCAGAAGCTGGGAATGGGCAACAGGGGATAGATCACTTGATTGCCTGTTTTGTTCATTCCCTCTGGGGCACCTGGTATTGGCCACTGTCGGAAGACAGGATACAGGTCCAGATGGACCTTTGGTCTAACCCAGTATGAACATTCTTATGTTGGGAAATGCCCACAGCCAACTTTTCAATTGCAACAAAGGACCAGCCTGGTATGCTGATGGCCCATTAAAGCAGAGGTCCCCAAACTGTGGTGCGCCACCCCCCAACGGGGATGCGTCTGGGGCCCCAGCAGGCAGGGAGGGAGCACCACCCAGCTCCGCTCCTGGCCGTAGCCCCGCACCCAGGGGCCCGGCTGCCGGCCTCAAACCCTGGCCAAGGCTCCGCTCCCACCTCTGCCCCCAGCTATGGCCCCAGCCTCGGCACTCTTACACCTGTCTGTGTGCCCCACTCTGGATAAAAAGTTTGGGGACCACTGCATTAAAGGGAATCCACTCCGCCAACAGCCATCTCAGAGACTTCTCAGAGAGAGCATGTATGCAATGGAGACTGCTTCACCAATGGGGACTGCCTGATCCCCACGTCACAGCAAAGATCTTTCCAGCAAACTGGAAGAGACTATAAAATAGGGGAAGTGACATTATCACTTGGCCTCTCTCCCCCAGTGCAAGACGGTACATTTCTGGGGTGCAAGGCGGGGGAGCTGTTGGGAGTTGGCTGAAACCTCCCAATTGATGCTTCATGAGTGGTTAGGAGATCAATGATATAATACAGGTGAGTGTGCCCCTGCCCGTGGATGTGTGTGTAAGTGCAGTGTCTATCAGAGGTTTGTAGCTTGACATCAGCATCATAATATGAGAGGTAGCCCAGGTTGGTGGGTTTGAAACGATCAGTGGTCCCACAGTCCAGGTTGCACCCTGGAGACCCTGTCATGACCACCTACTAGCATACCATTGTGCATGGTATAAAACTAAAACAGGCCAGATGTGTTGAGGAAAGAAAGAGTAAGTGGGTGAAAATGACAGTGGGAGCAAGCTTGGATGACAAGATAGATGGAGGAATTGTTGAGACTGATTTAGAAGGGAGATGTGTAGGAAAGGACTATGGGGAATGGAGAGGTGGTGGTGTATTCTGTTCAGTTTGAGATGGTGTCCAGACCTGAAGAATGAGATGCTGAGGATTGACAACTGAACTCCAATGCACACACCAAAAAGAGTAGATTTTTTGGAGTGATTTATTCACAAAGAATAATTCTACAAAGTTAGGCTAAGACTCAGAGGAAGAGCAGGATGGTTTAGCAAGGAAGATGGTAGAACTGAAGGAAGGGAAAACGTATTTAATGGAGGAAGTCCAAATGGGGCCTACATGTTTCTCCACAGATACTTTGTGACATGGAAGCAGGAGCAAAGGATGCAAGGACTGAGACAGATTTGGAAATTGATAATATGGACTGGAAAAAGGCTTTGGAAATGGTATTCTTACTTCAGGAAAACACTCAGATAGTCCTTTCCTCTACAACCTCTCTCAACTGAGCTACAAACTTCTAATACTGTTGCTCTTTGTAATTTATCAAAATACTTTCTCATCCTATACTTTTTTGGGCTTCCTGTCACTTCATCTCCTCCAAATAGAGCTGTTGATCCACAATAACTTGAGGCAAAAATGAACTCGAAGAAATGGGCTGTTTTTGTGTTTCCAAGGCTGATTGCTACTTTGAAAATAATAAGGTTTTGCACCTGCTATTGGTTTGTAGACTGGATCCTACAAAGACCCCTCAGCAGACAACATTCATTGGGGCATGTTCTTATATGCTGCAGAAAAAGGGAATTGGGAACTGTCAGAGCAGGTGTGTACATTCTTGAGACACATGCCAGTCAGGAAAACCAGGCTCCCAAATGAAAGAATGGACAGAGCACTGATTTTCAGAAGCAGTCAGTGAAGGCACAAGAGACAACATGCAGTTTATTATTGATTTCTTGACTGTATTAGCTATTCTTTCAGGTCAGAGCACAGTATTCTAGTGTAGCACAAAGAAAGATGAAATAAGAAGTGCAAACAAGGAGCATGACATATTGGCAAGTTTACAAGTAATGACTGTGTTCCATTTTTGTTGATGTCGAGGCTGAATATGATTTGCAAAATTTAAATTCACAGTCACGTTTGGCTTAGGAAAACAAACTAAAGCGAGCAATGTTTTTCTCATTGCTAGCAGCAGTTCTGAGTTTAGATTGGACAATTATGATCAGTTCTTATCATGGAGGAGCTTGCAACTGTATCATTTTTAAAAAACAATACTCCAAAGTTTTAAGTCTAAAGAAAATATGGAGTCAAAATACAAATGACCAAAACACTCTATTATATAATAAGCTACATAGTACCGGGTGTTGAGTAAACAATGCATCATTAGTCTTCTCTAGTACAGGAAATAAGGATTAATACGCAACAGTACAATAGAATGCAACATAAGGGCATCATTACAAACTGTTCATTTCCATGCAGGAAGAATTGTTGATGTTCTTGTGCTTCATGGGTTGTTTGTTTGTTTTTTTTAAAGCATTTTTTAACTATCAAGAATTTTGAAGTTTAACTAGGCACAGAAAGAATTTGGAAATAAATCCATGTTTTAAACATGTAACTACATACACACAGAGAAAACTCATCTCCCTCTAAAGGGGTAGTGTGATCCTGGAGCCACTCAGGTAACCATTGCAGGCACAAATTTCAAACTGAGGCTCCTAGGTGGGGTGTGTAGATTCCACATTACCATATAAAAATGAGGACATCAGCACCTAAATTATTATTTATACTACAGTGTTGCGTAATGTCCACAGTCTCAATTGGAGCTCCATTGTGCTAGGCACTGTACAAAAATACAGGAAGAGAGTGATCCTGCCCCAAAGAGTTTACAGACGAAATTGACATGTCAAAAGGTGGGAAGAGAAACAGAAGCAGCACGGTGTTAAATAACTTGGCTAAGGTCACAAGATGGGTGGCTGAGCAGAGAATTGGACCCCAGTACCCCTTTCAGTCAAATGCCATGTTCACCAGACTACATTGCCTCCAACTAAAAGTTGGTCGCCATTGTCTTCAAACTGCAGTTAAGATTTCTGTGGGCATCACAGGACAATTGAGTCCCCCCTGTTGGCACTATGTGCCAATGTCAGCTTTATTGCTTAGCTCGCAACAGGAAAAGGTTGCTTTTTATTCCTCTGATGAGACAAATTTCAGTGTCAATTAAATAACATCTAACACCCAGGCAGCAGTATATTGTCTGCAGTTAAAAGCAGCAGCAGCAGCAAATAAATAAATAACTACAGAATTGCTAGCAGAATCATGTATTAACAAGAAAAGAGCCATGTCTGAGTGCTTGCTGGTGAAAGGTGCCAACCCAACAGCTTTGGAGATTGAACTCCTCCGTTATCCACAGAACAAGAGTCCTGAATACTTAGTAGTCACAAAAACTCCCTCAGGCTGGAACACTAATGTTTGAATGACAGTCCCAACCTGGAGGGATCTAGTCTAGGAAGAATTCCAGTTGCCATGTCTATATACTGCTTGGCCTGGTAGCCTCTCAGCTACATATATCAGTGCAGCTCTACTTTTTGAAAATGTATGAATACTTGTCCTCTAGGAAGTGGACTGAGAATATTGGTACTTAAAAGGGTAAAATGTTTCTGGATGGAAGTGGACTGAGAATATTGGTACTTAAAAGGGTAAAATGTTTCTGGATGGAAGTGGACTGAGAATATTGGTACTTAAAAGGGTAAAATGTTTCTGGATGTAGTTTTAGACCCTCTCTATGTGTTAATCAAGTAGCAAAACATTTCTTCCCAGGAATCAAGATGAACAAAGTTTATATAATGACCCTTTGCTTGGAAGGCTTCAGCACTAAAAGCATTATTCTCTCTCAGCTAAGCTAAGGGAACAATTTTGTTATCTAGCAGCTGTAGTAGACTCTTATCCTCCTATAGGGACCAGCTACTAGAGGGCAAAGATTCACAGGCTTGTAGGGTGGGTTACAGATACAGAAAACTTCCCCCCAACTAGAAAACAGAAGAGGGATTTTCTGTGGAAAGCATCCTATTCTATTCTGTTCTCCTTAGGTTCTTATACCACCCTCATTACCACAGTAACCACAGTCCTGATCCACAAAGTTACTTAGACATTGCAACACTGAGCATCGCTTTTAGGTGCCTTAAAAAAAAGTCACAAGAACAACAATGATCCACAAAGCCTGAGTTAGGGGTCTAGGCTCCTAGGTGCCTTAGAATGTGATCAACAAAAGCCAGCATGTTAGGCAGGGAGCCACCTAAGCCAGACAATGGGAGATGCCCATTACAGGGGTGTTTCTTAAGCCTTAATCCTCTCTCAGAGATAGGCACCAGTTTCATCTTAATGATCCATGAACTTAGAGAGAATGACTCTGTAGGCTGGTGGTTAGGGTACCCACTTGGGAAGTGGAAGACCCAGAATCCAGTCCCCCAGCTCCAATCATTTTCCTTATTCATCCACAGTGGAACAACTTGAACAGGAGAAATTAAGGGAGTGCCACATCAGAACATCTCATAGCTCAGTAGTTAGCCCACTCAGAGGTAGGATTTGAACAGGGTCTCCCTTCTCCTCCTCTGGCAGAGGGAAGAATCAACCCTAGGTCTCCCACATCCCAGGTGAATGCTCTAACCACTGGGCTAAGTTATAAGGTGAGTGCCCCCACCTCTTCCTCCGGCAGCAAGGTTTTGAATGGGACCCTGATCCAGTAGGTGGCCCTGAACATGACTTAGGCAAGCAAACACATCTTCCCCCACTTTGTGAATCACTCTGGGGTGGGAGATAGGCATCCAGAATGAGGCAGCAGTGGGCATGCCCAGAGGCAGAAACACAGAAACCTAGGGAACTTCTACTCTGAAAATGTAGGCACCTATAGCATTTGGAAGGAGTTTTGTGGATTGCAGTGAAGCCTAAAATTGGGACTTAAGTGCCAGTATCTGAGATTTGGGTGCCTAAATCCTGGGATTAGGAAAACAAGTACCTTGTGGATCAGAGCCTGTAGCCCTACCTGAAACCCTTATTCTGATTTCACATCAGTATACATAAGGGGTCACTTTACTGAAATCAATGGAGTGGTGCAATGTATAACTCAGATTGGAATCAGACCCAATATGTGATTGCTCTTATAAGGTTTAGAATTGTATATGGCACTAAAATCTGTAATGCAGCTGCCTGGAGAATGTACCATCTACTCAGCAATAAGAAATGGAAACCACAGGAATTGAGAGTACTTACCAGCTAAAAGAGGAGGAGTCACAGCAACTAGTTACAAAATGGCCACTGTAGGGCTACAGCTGCTGGTCTCTGCCAAATTTAAAGGGCCACTCCACAGAAAGGCATACGGGGGAAGGTGAATTCCTTTTTGAGGACAAACTGCAGTGGGCCTGGGTTAACAGGGATTGGGCAGTCGCAAAGGCCCAGATCCTCACAGGCATATAGGCTCTGTGATTTCAGTGGAAGTTAAGAACCCAAATACCTGTGAGGATCTGGGCCAAATAGTCTGATTCACAGCCCATTGAAGTCAATAGAAAGATTCTTACTGATTTTAGGGGACTTCGGATCAGGCCAAAGTAAATGTGGCCTGAGGAACGGAGTGTAAATACAGGTCAGAGGCGATGCATGGGGGGGTGCACGTGTGGCCACGTGCTCCCTTCCCCCCCAGATTTCTGCCTCCCATTTGGCCCTGCTCCCTGAAGTGCTGATGTGGCAGGGAAGAGCCCACCCAGTCCCCTGCCACCTCTGGGTGGAGTGGGCTGGGTGGGCTCAGTCCCGCTTTACTCCTAACAACTCAGTGCCTTCCCCTCTGCATTCTCCACCGAAGCAGCCGGTGTAACAGGACTGCAGTCCATACTGAGCTCTCCTCCTCCTCCCTTGGCTCCCCGGCCTAGGCTCTCTTCCACCATAGCTCCCAGACTCATACCCACAGGCAAGACCACTCCCGACTGCAGCCTCGCCGGCCTTCCCCAGCCAGCCCACTGGCCAGACACCCTAGGAGATGGGGCTTGTCACCTGTGAATAGCTCTGCTCCAGCTGCCAGCAAAAGTCCAGTTAAAGTCAGCAGGCAAGTTTCAGTGTCCCCATGTCTCCCCGTCCCCATCCCAGAGACAATGCATGGAGTGGTCACATGCCCCCCCCCCACCATCAAGAGGTCCGAGTGCTCCACCACTACACTGAGTTGCATCTCCCTAAAATGAAATAAAGTGAAATGCTTTAAAAAATAGTAAAGTCACAGAAATATTATTCCTTCAGTTACATCCATCATTTATTGATTACAATGGGTTACCATGGGTGTAACTGAGGGCAGAATTTGGCTCATTTGTGTTAGCGTGTAAGATGCATACAACATGACAATTAAAATTATCTAACTTGAAATATATAGCCCCTAAAAATAATATAACAAAATACTACTACTTCTACTACATGCATAGTGCCTTTCATTTGAGTCTTGCAGCATCCCTGTGAAGTAGATAATTAGTAGATCTGTTTTACTGAAAAGTAAACTGAGCCATCTGATTGATATTAAGGACTTGATCCCATACCACTTAAGTCAATGGAGTTTTCTATTTACTTTGATGGGAGCCAGTCTGTACTGTAAATTGCTCAAGCCCATACATCAAGGCAGAGATGGAACAGATCCTAGGAGCCCGTCCGAGTTCCCTGCTCCAACTGGGAGACATACGGTACTCTCTCCATAATATACTTATATTGGGTAATAACAGAGTACAGTGAGGAAGCTCTCCTCAGGATTTACAAAAGTGACAGGAAGATGATAAACTCACCGGTTACCTTCCCTCCGAAGGAAGGTGTGATTGATTGAAATTGCAAATAAATGACTCTGACAAACAACAGTCTCTTACAGCAGCTCTTGTGAGTGACCCTGCTGAGGCACTCTGCCTTTGAAGGGAGAAGCAGCAAAGCCACAAAACAATCTCAAGATGTGACACTGGGAGTCCCAGTCTTGTTATTTGTTATTTAATCACACTTCTTTACATGACAAATTATTACAGCTGAAATATCCTGTGGTCTGGAGGCTGCCTAAGATGGGGCAGTATGAAGGGAAATCAAACTCTCATGAGTTTTGAAACCTTCACTTTTCTTTCCTCTCTCTACAGGCGCATCTACAATGTTTGTTTATTCTTTCTTGTTTATAAGTGGGCTCGGCCCCTTTCCATATTGCCTTGGTGTAAGGATGCATGGACACTTCTCTTTTCTCTTTCCTGATTTAATAAGTCCAATTAATGCTTGAGGCCTCTTCTTTGACACCATAGTCAGCCTGGCCTAAAGAGCCTATTAACCAGAATTAATCAGAAATGACTAATATTAGTTTTGGGCAACATAGCAGCAGGAAATAGATGAAGTTCATATCCCAAGAAAAGTATTTAATATTGAACTGTAAGGCAACGTAAACTCTGCAGCCAAAAGTGGCAAGGTCCTTCCAGTAGCACAGGTCAGTGTCCAAGTCCTCAGATTGCTTAATTTTAATTTCCACTAGTAGCTTGTTGGCTGCTGACTTGGCTCCAAAGCAGGATTTGCTTTTGTGCTGGCCTGGCAGGTTGGCTGGATTCAGTACAGCTACTTCAATTCCCTTCTATGGCAAATCTTTTATGATCACTTTCAAATCCTTTTCCTGAACTTGCATGAGTGGGACCACTCTGGGAAAAATAATTCTGAGTCCTCCAGTGTAGACATAGTCCCCTTGGATCAGACAGCTTTTAATACACTGTCTTCTCAGAAGCAATAAGAGCCCTCAAATTGGTGCTCTGCCTAGATAGGATTCTGTAATTTCTCTCCTTGGTAACTGGAGTTTTCCTCTGTGCTCAGCTCAAAGAGATGTGGGATTACACTGAAGACAATGGCTATTGATTTGAGTACTTCAGGCCACCTGTGAAAAAGGCCTGAATTCAGATATGTTGGTTCTCACTGGATTCTGAAGAACTTTTTCCTGTCTTTGCAAAAATGTCTGGTTTTCAAGTACAGCAAGGCAGAAGTTCCATTTGTGGCTTCCTCTTCGACTTGCAGATGGTTTACCACTTGTGTTATTGTCCTTCTACTCTACCATTTTATTCAGATTACCTATCTGAGCCACCAAATTGCCCAGCTTTGTTACAGAGGTTTCCCTGGGAGCCCTCATTTCAACCAGTTTGTCATGCAGATCTTCAGTCCATGTTTCTAAAGGACTATTCTGATTGCTAGGCATTTAGCCTAGGACATCAAAGGTATAGTACTGGGGCCGTCCATAGTTTGGAGTCTGAGGAAGGAGAGGGGGTTAAAAAAAATCCGGTCTCAATTTCTTCTTCTTTCCCCAGAAAAACCAAGGCTTGCCCCTTTGGCTGATGCTCCGTTATATTCCTCATTATAATTGTTGTTGTTGTTTTTTATCAAAGCCACAACCTACTCATGTCCAGATTGTGGAGATGCTCTCCTTTGTGTCCGCTGTTTCATGCTATCATCTGGGCCCCATGCCAAGCCCTCTTTCCACAGTGTCCCCAATCCTCCATCACTGCACATCCAAACTCTTGTTATCTTCAGTGGGATGCCAGCTCAGACACAATATGCATTGTATCATCATTGCAGTGCCCCTATAAACCACCTTCTGACTCAGTGGCTAGAAAAAAGTCAACCATGACATTTTTATTTTAGGAGATACCTATTTTATACCTCTATCATCTCTGGACATTAAACTACGGAAATCCTAATTCAACATAGAATCATAGAATATCTGGGTTGGAAGGGACCTCAGGAGGTCATCTAGTCCAACCTCCTGCTCAAAGCAGGACCAATTCCCAACTAAATCATCCCAGCCAGGGCTTTGTCAAGCATACTATGCACATACCAATTTATGACAGCATAGCTTTATTGCTGTGGCTACTGTGTTTTTCCATCTCTCCAGCCCAACTCCACTATTATGCTGCTGTAGGTAAACAGATGTAATCTCTGGTCTTGGACCTGGTGTTATATATATTGTAAAGAGCCTGGCACACTTTTGGATGCTTTTGTAAAAAGCATACACGATATATAATAACAGCAGCATTTTATGAATTGTTAATAGACTCACCGCAAGTTTCTGTCTAATGGCTCATTAATAATCCAAGTGCCTGAATTAAGATTTATACAATGAACTCTGAAGGGGCCTGTTACAGTCATTTTTGGTAAATAACATTATTTTAAAATTGAATAAATAAATGTTGTTTGCATAATTAAACCCTAAGAGCTCCAAAAGACTCATTGGCTAAATAATATGCATGTTTAAAAGTGTCTAATTACATTTTTAATGTATCTGTGCTTTTCCAAGACTGACTCTTGTGGAGCTGTGATGTTTATCGTGTCAATTCTCATAGACATGTGAACAGTTGTTTTCCAGTCCCAAAACAAAAAAAATTAAGACACTGTACACTTAAATAATAGAATGGATTTTACCTAAGTCATAGATTCTGAGGCCAAAAGGGACCACTGTGATCATCTAGTCTGATCTCCTGTATAACACAGGTCATAGAACTTCCCCAATATAATTCCTTTTGAACTAGAGCATATCCTTACCACACAAAAAAAAAAGCCCACCTTGATTTTAAAAAATTGCCAGGGCAGGAGACTTCACCCTTAGTAAATTGTTCCAATGCCTTATTTCTAGCTTCAACTTTCAGCCATTGGATCATGTTATCCCTTTCTCTGCTAGATTCAAGAACCCATTATCAAATATTTGTTCCCCATGAAGGTACTTATAGACTGTCATCAAGTCAACCCTGAGCCTTCTCTTTGTTAAGCTAAATAGATTGAGCTCCTTGAGTCTATCACTCTAAGGCAGCGGTTCTCATATTGTGGGTCAGGACCCCAAAGTGGGTCATGACCCCATTTTAATGGGGTTGCCAGGGCCGACTTAGACTTGCAGGGGCTCGTGGCCAAAGCCTGAGCCCCACCACCCAAGGTTGAAGCCAAAGGGATTCAGCCCTGGACGGCGGGGCTCAGGTTACAGGCCCCCTGGCTGGGGCTGAAGCCTTTGAGCTTCGGCTTTGACCTCTTCCCCACCCGAGGCGGTGGGGTTCAGGCTTTGGCTTTGTCCCGCCCCCCAGGGGGGTGGGACTCAAGCGGGCTCAGGCTTTGGTCCCCCCTCCTGGGGTTGGGAAGTAAATTTTTGTTGTCAGAAGGGGGTCACAGTGTAATAAAGTTTGAGAAGTCCTGATCTAAGGCTACGTCTACATTACAAAGCTGTACCGATGCAGCTGCACTACTGTAAGATCTCTCGTGTAGCTTCTCTATGCCAATGGGAGAAAGTTTTTCCATCGACATAATTAAACCACTCCCAATGAGCGGCAGTAGCTATGTCAGCAGGAGAAGCTGTCCCACCAACATACCACTATGCACAGTCCCACTTATGCTAGTGAAACTTATGTCACTCAGGGGGTATTTTTTCATACCCTTGAGTGACATAAGTTTTGCCAACATAAGTGTGTAGACGTGGCCTAAGGCAGTTTTTCTAATCCTTTAGTCATCCCACAAAATAAAGGAAATGAAGACTATACAGTTACTTTTTACCCCCAGTTTGGGTATAGTTAAGGTCAGCTGTTTCACATGGGTCACAGAAGTCATGAATTTTGTGACTTATTAAATAGTCTCATATAAACCATGCCAATCTGGAAAGGGCTCCAGTGTGCTAATTGATGTATAAATACAATCCCTGGCCCTCAGTTCAGCAAAGCACCAAAGCTCACACTTACTTTAGCAGATCTTTCGTATGTGGCTAAAGGGACGCACTTAAATGATTTGCTAAATAGAGATGAAGTGCTGGATCCATGTCCCTGCCCTGAAGAGTTTACAGTCTAATGCCCTGATCCTGTGTTGTGATCCATGTGAATGAACTGCTGTGCTCTGCTATAATCAGTTGCAGGATTTAGGGCCTAAGAATCCAGTGACAAGTGAAGGGGGAGGAGGAGATAAGGCTATAATCAATATAGACTATATGTAAGGAAAGGGTGAAAAATAAAAAAAGGAGAGGCAGTATTTCCTAATGGCTAAAACACTGGCCTGGGCCTCAGGAGACCTGGGTTCTATTCCTGGTTCTGCCACTAGTTTGCTGGGTGACCTTGGGCAAGTCACTTCATCTTTCCGAGCCTCAGTTTCCCCAACTGTAAAATGGGAACAATGATATTGATCTACTGATGAAAAGTGTCATATAAGAGCATGGTTTTGTTATATTAATATAAACTTAGAAAGTAAGTGCCCGCTATTCCCATCTAGCTGCCTGCTGTTATTCAGGACCCCCAGGTCCTGACCTTCTGATGGGTGGGGAGGAAGATGGTGCTTCTCAATGCTGGACCCCTCCTGGGGACTGAAAACCTGCTCCTGCCACTTTAGCCTCTGCTCCTGCCATGGGGTGAAGATCATGACACTTCAACTCTAGTAGTCTGTGTGTCCTTAGGGGGCTCCCAGGAGGGATTTGGTGTCAGATGCTGACCTGGGATTCTTGTTCCCAGAAACAGCAAGGGCAGAAGATGCTGATTTATGTAGCATGGCACGGGCGTGAGCCATATCTTGTCCTTTTCTGCCCATTGAAGAGGAGCATTAATTGAGCTTTGAAAGTAGCTCAGGTCAGATACCCATTATGCAGGTGCTGATTTGTTTCAGTCTCCACTATAGGTTGTCAAAGAATGAGGGAGGAGAGAATTAGGAGAAAAATGTTGGGCATGGGGGAAAGGTTGCACAGGAGGCAGACATGTCAGATAGTGGCTGGGTAGAGTTGAGGGGAAATCTAGAACTTTGGACAAGGAGCCAAGGGCAATTAATCATCTCTACCTCCTTTGTTTCAGATTGAAAATTATGGACCTCCCCTTCATGCCCCCTCCCCCAGTGAATCACAGAGTCATAGAAATGTAGGACTGGAAGGGACCTCGACAAGTCATCTAGTCCAGTCCCCTGCACTGAGACAGGACTAAGTATTAGGCCATCCCTGACAGGTATTTGTCTAACCTGTTCTTATTCGTGCTAAATAGATTAAAAGAATTACTTCACGTGTCTTGCTTACAAAAATCCTGCTGATACATCCTAGAATATTTGCTTTTTTTTGCAACAGTATTTACATTTTTGCCACATTTAGTTTGTGAGCAACTATAGCCCCCAGGTCTTTTTCTGCAGTACTCCTTCCTAGGCAATCATTTCCCATTTTGTATTTGAGCAATCAATTATGCCTTCCTAAGTGTAGCATTTGTCTTTATTGAGTTCCATCCTATTTATTTCAGACCATTTCTCCAGTGAAGACAATATGAGGCCCAAATGAAGCCAGGTCTGGGCCCTCACTAGACAACCAACACCACAGCAATAGGCCATTGCCCTTCCAAGCCAGTACCAGCCTTTCACTGTGCCCCCATCATAGTGAAAAATTAACATATCCTTTAAGAGTCTAGTCTAAAGTGAAATTAATGTTCCAAGTCTTTGACCCAAACCCAATCACTCACACAGACAGAAAAAACAGTGTTTTATGTTAAGGAAATGTTTCTTCTCTTAGGAATTTAAAACAGCATTACCTCAACATTTCCAATTCTGGAAAGCTTACCAAGTAAGCTAGAAAAGAATAAATGGATGCTTATCACAAAACAATATTTTAGCCTCATTTAAAATCACAACACTCTATTACTTCTGCTCCTGTGATGAAAAATACAAAAGACACTGGCGGTATGTAGGGAAATCCTTGAAAGAGGGGTGTAAATCACTCATGTTGTGACAAGCAAGGATTTACAAGTGTAATGTAGCAACATAAATTTAGCAGGTGAGAGATTAAAACATAATGTGGAAGATAAAATCCAGTCCACATTAAACTTAAAGCTAAAGCTAAACTTGTTGCTAATGAGATTCAGGAGCAAGGAGTTACCACCCAGGGTAGGGATGAGCTCAATGACTTTTTACGTCTGATAAGGCTTTGTAAGTGTATTTCAAATGAATTGTTCTAAATGGCATAATCTCATTACTCATTTATCCTCGTTTCCTTTTTGATAGCTACCCAACTGATTAGAAGCTTGTCATGTAAAAGCTAGGAATAAAAGAAACTCATTACCGAATGAATAAGCATCCCAGGAGGAGCCTTAATGACGTACATTTCATGCCTGCAGCATCCCACCTTGCTCTATGAATGTCTGCTCTCACCAGCTAAGGAGAGTCAGGCCTACTCAGTGCTTTCCTCCAAGGAAAACCAATGTGCTGTAGAAAAATGGTGTTGGTATTTCACATAGGTGAATCGTTCAGTACTAAACTAATGCTTCCTTGTGATTCAAGGTAAAGAGTCATGTGTTACCATAGGTGCTTTTTTTTGGATCCCAAACGAAAGGCTTTACTGTCAATAAAAAGCAACAGAGAGTCCTGTGGCACCTTTAAGACTAACAGATGTATTGGAGCATAAGCTTTCGTAGGTGGATACCCACTTCGTCAGACGCATGCTTATACTCCAATACATCTGTTAGTCTTAAAGGTGTCACAGGACTCTGTTGCTTTTTACAGATCCAGACTAACACGGCTATCCCTCTGATAATTATCACTAAAGATTCCATCACACTTTTCTCAGAAGTTCTCTGTGTTGGTGTCCTAGCCAGATTCTAACTGAGGAAATTTAATTCTAAAGTGCCCCTGCAATTTCATTACGTGGCAAGATTCTTCTTCACATCTTGTACAAAAAACTTTTATCAGTGATGCTTTGTGCTTTTAGGCAGCTGCTGTGTTCCACACCAGAGCCAGGTAAAGTGGTTGTTGTGTTTACAATGCACATTGGGATCCTTTGTCCAAATGTTAAATACAAGTTATTACCTGTTAGACACAGATTTTTGGCCGGTCTGCTCTCAGGTCCACTAGTATAAATACAAATTCTATCTAAGTCGCAACTCGGAAAGTACATTCAGATCTGGATTTCAAACCCCACGGTGTTCAGATCAGGGGCCTTGGTTTGGCCCATTTTAGAAACAGGCCAGCTAAGAAATTCCTATCCTGTTCCAATCCCATTCCCTCATTTTGGTACAGCATTTCCAGATTTTGGTTCAAACCAATCTCTAGTTTTTAATACAGAGTATTGGAAGTTATGCTCATAATACCTCTTCTGACTGGTGAAATCCTAAAGTCCTAACTCAGTTTTTAACCAGTACTTCTCTTTATGATTTCAATGGTAATTTTGTCTGTATAAAGAAAGGACTGAGTAAGATCTTCAACACTGGGGGCCAGATCCTTAGTTGGTGTACATGATCATACTTCTATTGACTTTCAGTGGATGAATGATAAATTACACCAGCTGAGCTCCTGGATCCATTGTGTGAAGAAATTGCATTGACTTCTGTCAGCTCCTGGGTAGGCTGCCCCCCCTGAGGACGTTTGCCAGTCCCCATGACTGCAGTCCTTTTAAGGGACAGAGCCGTGCCTCCTCTTCTCTTTGGGGTGGGATTCTGCAATCCAACCACTCTGTGACTCCGTTTCTGGGTTACACTGGTCTGGCTGCCAACCATATTCCTTAGCTGGTCCAATGGGCTTGCCACCTGTAAATTTCCTCTCAGGAGTCTGTGGACAGTAATAGTATGCAGTGACACAGAGGCAGCTTCCTCAGAACAAAGTATGATTTATTTTGCCAAAAGGTACACGTCACTAAGAAAAATGCATTTAAAATAACAAAGTTATGTGCATACTGTCTTATCTATGCTTTGCATTCTCCTCCAGCCTCTAGATAGGCATGATTTTGCCTTGGGTTTCCCTGTTCTCTTGGGGACCAAGTTGCAGCCTTCTTGCTGAAGTGCAGATTCCTGACTCACTCAGATCTCCTCCTTCTCTGTAGGACACATCCTTTAACAGATCAGTATCTTTTGATCTCCAGATTCTCAGCCTTGGCAAGAAGGCCCTGTTCCCAAAGTTGGAACTGAAGAGTCTCGCTTCATGGCTATTGTGTTTGAGGAGACATTCCTTATCTAGGCTGTTGTTTTACCTTTATTGCCTGTTTTCTTTGACATCCTCTTTTGATCTAACTCTGTGCATTCAGGCCAGGTAATATCACAGATACACTATGGGGCTTATGATATTCGTAAAAAATGCAAGTATTTCCCAGTTCTCCACAACTTCTTTCAAAAGGTACCATTGAGGGCTACATTATCTGAGTGTTACAGTTTCACACATCAAACTAATGCTTTAGTGGGAGATTCTAAAGTAAATCCTTCTCCATTGCTTTGAAAATGTACCCCACAATAAGTGCTTGGGGTACTAAATCCAAAGGATGTGTCATCAAAACAAATTTTCCTACAGCAACAAAAATCTGTAATAGGTGCTAGTGATTCAAGTAATCATAAAGCAACACAAAATCTTGAAAATTAAAAGTATCTTTCGGTGCATCATTTATATATTTTCTTTTGCCTCTCTGAGTCATAAGGCAAATCCTAGAATGCTCAGACACATAGCATACACTGAGGCCTTGGCTACACTTACCAGCTAGTTCGACGGCTGGAAATCGAAGTTCTGGGTTCGACTTATCGCGTCTAGTCTGGACGCGATAAGTCGAACCCGGAAGTGCTTGCCGTCGACTGCGGTACTCCAGCTCGGCGAGAGGAGTACCGCGGAGTCGACGGGGGAGCCTGCCTGCCCAGTGTGGACCAAGGTAAGTTCGAACTAAGGTACTTCGACTTCAGCTACGTTATTCACGTAGCTGAAGTTGCGTACCTTAGTTCGAATTAGGGGGGTAGTGTCAGTCAACAAAAGGATTATGGGTTAAAGCCTGACTCCACTGAAGTCCATGAGAGCTTTGCCATTGACTTCAATGGAGTCAAGATTTCACCCTATGTGTCTTTAAAACAGAGTTGTTTCTTCACACTATACACAAAATTAGGAACAGGCACCCAGAGAGAAAACAAATGAAACCGAATAAAAGGAACCACTACTTTGATCTTGTATCTTGTCCTTTTTGGCTTACCCAACACCTCTATTTTCAGCAAGATTCATTATTGAAGTCGTTGGAGCTCCAGATGGGCACAGGAGCCCACTCACATGGATCGTATTGCAAGATGGGACCTCAGCCCCAAAGGGAATAGTAGAAGTTACTGGCATGCCACTCTCTGTAGGAAGACAAATTTCAAAGTGGGAAAAATTTGTTCATACAAAATGTTTGGTTTGTTCATAACGAAGCTGATGAGCATGTATGTTTGTAATAGGCTAAATGTTTCTGGCTTTATTCTTTGTTAGGATGTTAAACTTGAAATTGTGGTGGTTCATCCCAGAGGGAAGAAGGTGCTTTATAGATATGACTTTGTTGATTTAAATAGGATTCTGCACTTTCATCTCTTAAACCACAACACAATTTAATTTAGATACCTTTGAAGCCTACATTGTATTTTCACTGAAGAATCAATGTTCTGTCTCTTTGATCCTCTCTTGCATTGCTCTACAGTTCTCCATATGGGATCTGCCATTCCTATCCTTTTTTAATTAGTGTTTTTATCTGTTTCATTTCTGAATCTGCCTGCTTATATTTTTCATGATGACTATCCTGATGCTGTTACTGTTCATGCACTGGGCCTTTAACTGCTACGCTTTTGAATACTGGGTATGCAAATATGAGTCACTCCATCTGCCCACCATTTTACTACATAATCTCCTAAACCTATATAAAGTTATAGAAAGCTACATTATAAGGTTCCCTTTGAATGTTGTGTTTTCAAAGTCAAGCAAGGAAATGCCAGAATTAAAACTGCATTGTATGGTTAGGTGTATCAGGTTCAACTAAATGTCCCATTCAGTGCTCGGGGGCGGAGGAGGGGGGAGGGGAGGGGACAATATTCCACTTTAAGAGAGAAATCCAGCACCTACCAAGGCAGCCATGGAAGTTAGAACCAGTAGCTTTTGTTCCGCACAGGAAGGAGCTGAATTTCAGGGTCCTGTACAAGAGTTTCAGCACTGAGTGCAGCATTTCAAAGGCTCGCTAGGGTACCGGTGTGCTCAGGGGAGGGGCCAAAGCTCCAGTCCTTCCCCAAAGATGCAGTCATGTTGAGGGCACAGGGCTACCTCATTCATAGAGCAGTGGGCTTAATGGAAATATTCTTCTTTCTTTTGACTTATATATCTCTTCACTGCATGGTCCAGCTAATCATGCTGTGGATTTGTTCCTAATACAACACATCAGCACTGTTGCTGATGTAGGGCACCAGCATCAGAGCACTGAAGTGTCTCCTGGGCTCTATTTTCAGATTTCTTTTAATTAGTGTCAGTTTGTCCTGTATTATTGAGGCCATTTCAAACCCAGTATCATGCAGTGCAATCCTAGATTAGCTGTAAATGCTCCATTTACTCCTGTTCACATTCTGCAGCTGCATTTGATAATTTAGTAAATCAAAACAAAAAACAATGTTCTAATGACTCATTCTGACAAAATAAGTCATTCATTTATAATTGTCCTCTACAGAGCAAGATTTCAGTAACACAGTATATTGAAATCATTTGTAATTACCTTAGTAATCAATAGCAATTGTTGAGTGACTAATATATGATTACAAAATAGGTTCTCCTATACAGGTGTTTACAAATGAGTTTGTATTCCAGATTACTATGTTAATATACCTGTTATTGTGGTATGTGGGTACAAGTGGTTTGTAACAAGTTATTGCATTTCTTGATTATTTAAAATTACTTATACCTGTCACTGGTGTCTTTTTAATTCCTTGTTTATCCCATGCTAAGTAACAAAGTGACATCAGTGGGAATTATCTATGCAGATACAAGGGTAGAATTTGGTTCTTAGTCTTTGTGTGGGTGCAATAGGGCACACCTACCCTGTAGTGCCTGCTGCTGGCCAACTGTGGCTCTGCATCATCCTGACTCAATTTCCCTTCAGAAATTCCCACGCATATGTGCAATGTAAAATAAATACAACAAAGCCAAACCCAAACTAAAGTCTCTTCTGCCCCTTCCATCTGAGTCTGCGACTGGGCACAGGTCCTCCTCCCTGAGTGTGTCTGGCTCCATGCTTTTACACTAAATCCCATTTCCAGCCTTCCTGGGCTCTGCTCAGTCTCTCCCCTCAGCTCACTCTAGCCACATCCATCCCTCCTTGGGACTGTGGGTCTGGATTCTCAGCCACACCACCAACAGCTTTCCCTATTGTTTCCTCCAGGAACCCTTTCAGCAACTCTCCCAAAAGCTTCCTCGACTGTGGTCACTCCCTTTATAGGGCCCAGATGTCTTCCCTTAAGCCCAATTGTTCAGTAAACAGTTAGTCTCAAGCGCACTGGAGCCTGCTCCCTCTTAAAGGTGCCAGTCACCTGTGAGTGAAAATGAGCAGAAAAAATATTTCTTTAACACCAGTTTAAATCCCAGATAATTCCACTGACTTTAGTAGAGTTATAATTAAAATCTGGTCCATTAGTATAGGTTGGCATGAGCAGGTGTCTTTTGATTGGACTTTGAGAGCAGGTCACCAAAGCGCTCTCCCCTCTCTGGGGTTTGATTTATTGACAAAAAAAAAATCAACCATGAAAAAGTGAAATCTTCCTAGGCTAGCCTGCTTCTAGGGTTCCCCCCTCAGGGCTGCTCAGCTCACACCCTAGGCTCTCTCTAAATAATCCCTTCAATTTCCTTTAAATCCAAGCCAACTGCCTTAGTGAGTCAGTAAAACCCAGTTAATACTTTTTCTAGACATATCAATGCTTTCTAACAGGCAAACATTGTTAGCATGTACACTTACTTTGTCAGAATCTGAGGATATGAAATATTTTTGTTCAATATTTGGAGCACTGTTAGCGATGTTATGGCATAATGGCCCAGTTTCTCCAAAGATAGGAACTATCATCATTATAATCAAATTACCCTGTTTTAGGTTTAGATTGTGATCTTTCTCAGGAAAAAAAGAAAAGATGGCAGCCTTCCTCAAATTACTGTGGAAACACAATGATTTCTTTAAAAAAAAATTACTAGAAGTTCACCTAGGACTAGTTTATATCTTACACTGCTTTAAAGAATAGCTAGACTTTCATTTTACTTCATTGCACAAATCTATTCCTAATAAAGCTGATGCTGATATTCTTATTCCCCTTTATTAATTCAAGTCAACTTGATTATTGTAAAACATTGTGCCAATTTTCCTGCCCCTCTTTTTGTGCATTCAGAGTACAGTGGCTAGATTTCTAACAGGGATTAAAAGTACTAATTTGTAGATTTTGCTCTGCATGAAATCCTGTACCCCTCTCCTGTCACACACCAGGGAGTAAGTGATGCGACCCAGTGGTTGGAGCAGAATCGGAGGGCAGAACCAGATGGTTTGTCAGGAGACAAGCCAATGGTCAGAGCCAGGAGTTCTGAGGAAGGTAAGGACAGGAGCAGGCATGCGTTAGCAAGGGCTGGATAAAAAGCCCTTATGAGGGTTGGACTAGATGACCTCTTGAGGTCCTTCCAACCCTGATATTCTATGAAAAGCAGGTCTAGCACAGCTGCAGGCATAAATGCCATTGAGCAGCCACTATGCTGCTGGAGCTACAAGTCTTAAATGGTGATCTGTTGGGCATCCTGTACAATCAGGGAGCACAGTCACTTAGTGAGGGTTTATTGTACCTAGCCAAGCTCATTGGGTTGCTAGGCAATCACACCAGGAGCCAGCTTAGTTCCTGACATCTGTCCTGTATTAATCATTGCCAGGGCCCGCTCTAACTTTTTTGCCACCCCAAGCAAAAAAAAAGAGTGCCGCCCTCCATAACACACACCCTCAGCACCGCAACGCCACCCCGCCCCCGCGAAGCGCCGTGATGCCGAACCCCCCCAACCCCCCGTGGAGCGCCGCGCTGCCAACCCCCCCCAGCCCCTCGCGAAGCGCTGCGCAGCTGAACACCCACCCCCCGCGGAGCACCGCCGAACCCGCCAGACCCCGCGGAGCACCACCAAACACACCCCTCCATGGAGCGGTGTCGAATGTAGCGCCACCGAACCCTCCCGCCGAGCGCCGTCGAACATCCCCCCCACAGAGCACCGTGCCGCACTACTGAACACCCCGCCAAGCGCCACGCTGCCGAACCCCTCCACCGCCACACACACCTCCCGCCGAGCGCCGCACCGCCAAACACCCCCACCGCCAAGCCGTGCTGCCAAACACCTCCCTCCCCCGCGGAGTGCCCCACCATGCCGCCACCCCCCCGAGGAGCGCCGCTGCCGAATCCCACCCCCCAGTACCTCCCGCGTGCCCAGCCGACAAAACAAAAACAACCCACCCCCAGCGCCGCCGGACTGAACCCCCCCAAAAAAACCCTGAGCGCCCCCCCGCCACCCCAAGATTGGCCGCCCCTTACCAGGTGCCGCCCCAAGCATGTGCTTGGTCGGCTGGTGCCTGGAGCCGGCCCTGATCATTGCTATTCAATACCATACAATAAAGAAGCCTTGAGGACACCCCAAAACATGTGGGATCCAAGTGAATTATCGTGAGCATAGATCATGCTTTTCATTTATTCTTTGCAAAGTCTCATTTCTAGAAAATAACTTCTGTTAATGATCTGTAGCCCCATTTCATGCCTGCACTCCAGTTCTTAAATCCCAGAGCATCTTTACAGAGAAAGTTACATGCCTTAATGAAAGAAAGTTTCTGAAGTGTTTAACCAGTGTGCTAACCTCCCACAGTCTGAGGGACAGGACTAATATAATTAAACTGAATATTCACTGTCTCCCCTACTCCTCTCAAACACTCCCCTGTGATCTTACTGAACCTTCTTTATCCAGCTCAGTATGCAATCCTTTTGAGATAAGTTGGTTAAGTCAGAATGAACAGAATCAGATTTGCCACCTGTGTCACCATCCAAGGCTCCCACATGGTTTCAATTGAAAGGTAACATTTTAAAAAATGAGTTCCTCCTTCAAATATATCACCTTGTTCTGACTCTCCTCATCTTTCAATTGACACAGTCTTATAGTTAAGTTAACATATACATTTAAGAATAACAATCTCAAGAGAAGATTTCTTTCTCTGCATGAAATCCTGACCTCACTGAAGTCAATGGAAGCATTGCTATTGACCTCAGTGGGATTTGGATAGATATTTTTGGTCCTACAAAATCCAGGAACTATACTGCATATCCATCTACTGTCACCTTAACTATTTACATATATACAGACATCAAACATGCCTGTAACAGCTGGGTTTTGCTCACATCACTTGAGAGCTCAAAAACCGCCCTAGCCCTGTGTGCTTTGTGCAAGGGCCAATGAAAATTATAGTCCCTGCTCACAATCACAATTGCATGAAAAATGAGGAGGCGGGGCTATGGCTTGACTCCTCCCCTGAACTCTTCTGCTCAGCTTACACAATGGGCCAGGTTGTTCAGTGAGAGATAAATCAAGTGCAGTCCTTCCCAAGGCAGTACACTGCCCCCCGCCCCCCCAACATAAGCCCGTGCTTAAATGGCACAATTTGGCTCAGAAAGAAGGAATTATCTAGGTCTGGCTATGCCTGCAGCAATACAAAATTAAACAGTGAGAGGTCGGGAAGGCATGTGTGATCTTCAGATTGCAGTAGTTTAGGGTTTGATCCTGCCTACATTGAGGTCAATGAGAGCTTAGCCATTCAGGGCTGTAACTAGGGTGGGGCGAGAGGGGCAGCCGACCAGGGCACAAAGCAGGCGGCGGGGCGCAAAAAGGGGGCAGCGCAGGATCGGGCCCAGCAGCATCAGCCCTCTCCACAGGATTGGGCCCATCAGGGTTAGCCGGAGTCCGTGGGTTGCTCTGTTCTCACAGCCTTGGTTTCCGGAGCAAGTGGGAGTGAGTCCACCCTGCCAGCAGCCGCCTGTCCCCAGCACACCGGCTCGCGTGGCGGAGCTCAGAGCTCGGGCTGTGTGACCGTGAGCCTGGCAGCCATGTGGCAGAGGCAGGGCAACCAAGGGGAGCAAGGAGCAGTTCTACTCTGCACACAGGGAGTGTTGGGAGAGGGACCTGGCTGCAATGGCAGGTTCCTGGGTGATGAGCGGGGTGTGAATAAGCTGCTAAGAGGCAAGTGCCCAAGGGGAATGAGTACTGGGGAGCATCTCATGGCAGCCAGGCTGCATGGGCAGGGGCAGCTCCAGGGGGTGTCACTGGCCGATGTCAAGCTCCTTCGGGGAAGAGGCAAGTGCATGTCAGGGTGCAGCTCGGAGCTGTGCCACCTGCCCTGCCTGGGGAGCATCCACCCATGCAGATGCAGCCTGGCTCGGGGAGCAGGGCAGGGGTGGGTAGAGAGAGCTTCCCTTATAGCAGCTGTGCTGTGGCAAGTCTTGGGTGTGCTTTGGTGCTCTCACTTTGGATAACTACCCAGCTAACTGGGTGTCGCCTCTAGCAAATATGATTGCTCCTCCCAGGCACTAAAATGCTTAGTTACGGCTCTGTAGCCATTGACTTAAACCAATGTAAGATCAGGCCCTTATTTGGTACATAGTTTAGAGTCTAATTTCTCCTCTCACATTGGTGAAAATCAGGAGTAACTGCACTGAAGTCACTGAGTTATACCAATGATAACCAAGAGTCAGAGTTTAAGGCCAGAAGGACCACTAGATCATTTAATCTGGGCTTCTGTATCTCACAGGCCACCAACATCACTCAGCACCTGCACACTAACCCAACAACCAAAATTAGACCAACATATTACAACCCCCAGGAGACTATGTGCCACAGGCACCAAATAAAAAGGACTGAGGTACACTTGTGCCCCCACAGCGACAGGGAAATGATTGAGAAGAGAATCAAGACCTTATTTTCTAGTCCAAATCGGAAACTGAGAACAAAAACAAACAAAAAAACGACAACACATTTTAATAAACCAAACAACTGTCAACCAGGGCTAATTTTCCACTTTCATCAATAGCACGCAAGTTTATTTAATATCACTGAGCCTCTACTTGAGAAAAACAACAAATTATGAGGAAGGCTTGACCTATATTTAAGGCAATTGTTAGTTTTCATTTCCTACATTTAAACTTTTTTTCTGCTTATGCTTTCCAGCTCTGCTAAGGAGAAATTAGGACCATTAACAAACAAAGCAGAGAATGAAATTAATGGCGACTCAAACAATGGCTGACATACTGAACTCCTTTTCTAACTGTCTTCCATTAGAAAAGATATGTGGGGGAGGGGAAGACTGAACAATTTGGAGGTAAGAAAGAACTTGTAAAATATCCTCTGGTAAAGAGCAGATGAGGGAATGCATGGAAAAGACGAATGTATACAAATCAACTTTTTAGTTATGCAGTGTACAATAAGAGACATGGCTATATTGCAAAGGTGTATGGTTCAAGGCGTGGCATTTAGAAAATATGATGTTTGGTGCCCTATAAACACCATAGATAGATTAGCTTAGATTGGCATCCTATTTATAAAATGTTGAAATATTACTTAAATACTGGAGTATTAGAAATAGCATTTGTCATTAAGCATACAATGTTATTCATAATAAATTAATAGAACAGCCAGTTCAGGAGTCTTAAATCTTTAGGTACATAAACAGTGTGTTAGACAGACTTCCCACCACATGCTTTTGGCCTAGAATTTACCTTACTTACTGTCCACTAGAGTTAATAATCTTTCTGATTATCCTTTGTGACTTTAGTCTTCCTGCACAACAGAATGTGCTGCAGGGAATGATATTCCTAGTGAGGGAGATACTTATTTTCCCTACTGAAAAGTAAATTAGCTGGCATGAGTTTTAAGGGAACCTGACTTGGTATAACAGGGGTAAATCTAGTCTCAGATATGGGGTAGGGACTGAGTGAACACTAGCTACATGTTTCTGAAATACAGATTACCTCCTGCCCCAAGTCTACCCTTAGGTAATGTGGTGGCGACATCAAGCTATCTGCTCCTCCTGCGCCGCTCTCATCCCCTCCCTCTTCCAAGTGAAACCCCACCGACTTCAATGTTGCCACCTTCTACAATCCATCCAACTCCTCTCCAATCCTTCTCTGAATTTCACACTTGGATCTGCAGTAGAATGTCTTGAAAGTGGGGCTCACACTGCTGTGTCACAAATTAATAGTAAATGAAAAGTCCAAAGATTGTGTCACCATAAGCATATATTTATAAGAAATTACTATATGGTGTCATTCAGTACTTCCAGTCATCAGTGAAAGAGATTCAGCAAGATCTTCCAGATTAATACAAAATGGGGGGAAATGATGGTGTTTACTACAAAAATATGGAAGCTGACTTAAAATAGTCAGTGGAATATGAAATAAAATGTACAAAGCCCATGTGGTGTGTTTTTTTTTTTTAAAACAAAACTCTCTATCTGTGACTATCTTGGATCCTCTGTATATTCTTAAGGAATCTACTGATACTTGTCATCCTTGGAAGTTGTTCTAAAAGCCCTGACACCAAAATAATTTTGTCAGAGCTACCAGTCTGAATACTTGCCAGATTGACCTATTATCTGTGGGTCAAGTAAATCCACAAGGCCCGCTTGAATAGTAAGTTATCTGACTTTCTACACTGACATCAACTGAGTGGACAAGCACATATATACATTTACTCAGGAGATGAGATGTTACAGGAAGGGTAATCTTTCAACAGATGGGGAAGATGCCTCTTGTGGGGCATTAGAACCAGACTTCTGAAAAGGAATTTTCATGAGTTTTTAAAAGAACTTTGTGAAAACCATCCAGGTAGGAAAGCCTTAGCTAGTCAGCATGATTGGCAGCCAGCTATAGACAGGGATATTGAAGAAACATTTCATAACTGTAAGCTTTGCCCTTTTGAATGAACACAAAGGTTTGACCTGCACTAACAAGTTGTCATCATACCCATGGTAGCATAATGTGTTGTTTCTTTCTTTCTTGAAAATTTTCTGACAGGTAAAATATCTTCAGTTAATGCCTCAAAATGGCACTGTGTGCATTGTTCCTCACTTTCTTTTTTTTAAAAATTCAGAGCCAGATCCTTTGTGCTGCTCTGGTAGGGACAGAAATATTGTTTAAATGGGGCGAATCCTTACGTGAGGTAAAGCTGGTATAGCAAATTCTATTTTACCTGTTTTTGGCACCCCTCACCTCCACTATAGCGGATATTCTGGGGCATGAAGGATGGTGGCTGGAGTTCCTCATGAAGCATATAGCTCTGGCTATCTTGATCGAGCAGAACAGCCCTATGGGGCTTGTTGCTGCCACTGCAACTTATAGCAGTCCCGAAGCTGCTTTAAATTGGACCGAGGAACAAACTGACAGCTGTCTGCCCCCCAGGTTTGGGAAAGGGGATGGGACAGAAAGGTGTCTTAATGTCACCTCCCCTGATCTCACGATGTAGAGCTTGACTGAATCCTAGAATCGGGGTCTGAGGATTGTTATCAATCTAACTTTGATAATGCATTTGGTGCAAACATAAGGATAGAAAGGATATAAAGACATATTGCATGTCTGCCTCTCTGGCCTTTCAATTTCAATGGACACCAAACACAAGACATGTCAAAAAAGCAGAAATACTGCAGTGGCTTATATATGTCTTTCCACTGCTCCTTCTTCATCTGCCCCACAATTATTTTGGAACACTAATTTAATCAGAAAAAATATGGCAATGGGTCCCAGACAACATCTGAAGAAATCCAAGTACGGCTTGCAAGTTTGTGAACTTCAACCTGTTTTATCTGTCCCTATACAATCCATATTCTATTGGTTATGCTGAACATTTTTTAGAACTGCCATGAAAACTATCAAGGGAGATAAACTATCTTTAAATCAGAAAATAGCTTCTTCCCTGCTATCTTATCTAGCAACACCACATTGTTCTACAGAATGCATGCCTGTGCAACTACTGTTGGGAAGTAGTTGGCTGTGAGACCCAACTTGAGTAAGAGTATATATATCTTTAAAAAAATAAATAAAAAGCAGTCTACCAGCTCTTTCAAAGGCTAATTTTACTGTTTGCCTAATTTTAAATACCAATCAATACCCTTGCAAGTGTCTTTAGAACTCATGGGCTTTCACTGGCTGCAATTTTTCCTTGTCTATCTGAATCCTAACCTGAGTTCCTTCTGGCTTTAGCTAGCTCCACTCTCCCTCTGAAACTCTGTTCTATCTTGTATCTTACCCTAGGTTCTTTTTTTGCTGGTCTTCTCTCTCAAGTGAAAGACTTCTTTATGCTGGCTAAACTCAGCTTTTCCATTCCCCCTAGGTTCCTGTGATCTGCCTCTCTCCAGTGTTGGCCAGAAAAGTGCCTGGTTCTCCTTCTCTTTCCTCCTCTGGCTGGAAAGTCTGGTCCTTTGTCTTGCCACTCCTTATTCAGAATAGCTGGTGGAAGGAATGACTCAACTGTCCACCAAAATATCATCTGATGAGACCTGATGCTGCAGCACCTTGCCCTTGCTGATGGAAAGGGCATTTCTGATATTACTATTCTGCATGGCCTCAAATGCAGTCACATAGAATCATAGAACTGGAAGGGACCTTGAGAGGTCACCTAGTCCAGTCCCCTGCACTCACAGCAGGACTAAGTATTATCTAGACCATTCCTGACAGTTGTTTGTCCAACCTGTTCTTAAAAATCCCCAATAATGGAGATTCTACCACCTCCCTAGGCAATTTATTCCAGTGCTTAACCACCCTGACAGTTTCCTAATGTCCAACCTAAACCACCCTTGCTGCAATTTAAGCCCATTGCTTCTTGTCCTATCCTCAGAGGTTAAGAAGAACAATTTTTCTCCCTCCTCCTTGTAACAACCTTTTATGTACTTGAAAACTGTTATCATGTCCCCTCTCAGTCTTCTCTTCTCCAGACTAAACAAACCCATTTTTTTCAGTCTTCCCTCACAGGTCATGTTTTCTAGACCTTTAATCATTTTTGTTGCTCTTCTCTGGACTTTCTCCAATTTGTCCACATCTTTCCTAAAATGTGGCACCCAGAACTGGACACAATACTCCAGTTGAGGCCTAATCAGCGCGGACTAGAGTGGAAGAATTACTTCTTGTGTCTTGCTTACAATACTCCTGCTAATACATCCCAGAATGATGTTTGCTTTTTTTGCAACAGCATTACACTGTTGACTCATATTTAGCTTGTGATCCACTATGACCCCCAGATCCCTTTTCGCAGTACTCCTTCCTAGGCAGTTATTTCCCATTTTGTAAGTGTGCAACTGATTGTTCCTTCCTAAGTGGAGTACTTTGCATTTGTCCTTATTGAATTTCATCCTATTTACTTCAGACCATCTCTCCAGTTTGTCCAGATCATTTTGAATTGTAATCCTATCTTCCAAAGCACTTGCAACCCCTCCCAACTTGGTATCATCCACAAACTTTATAAGTGTACTCTCTATGTCATTATCTAAATCATTGATGAAAATATTGAACAGAACCAGACCCAGAACCGATCCCTGCGGGACCCACTCATTACGCCCTTCCAGCATGACTATGAACCACTGATAACTACTCTCTGGGAACAATTTTCCAACTAGTTATGCAGCCTCCTTATAGAAGCTTCATCTAGGTTGTATTTCCCTAGTTTGTTTATGAGAAGGTCATGCGAGACAGTATCAAAAGCCGTACTAAAGTCAAGATATACCACATCTACCACTTCCCCCCCATCCACAAGGCTTGTTACCCTGTCAAAGAAAGCTATCAGGTTGGTTTGACACAGTTTGTTCTTGACAAATCCATGCTGTTATTTATGACCTTAGGTGTTTGCAAATTAATTTCTTAATTATTTGCTCCATTATCTTTCCGTGTACAGAAGTTAAGCTGACTGGTCTGTAATTCCCCGGGTTCTCCTTATTTCTCTTTTTTATAGATGGGCAATATATTTGCCCTTTTCCAGTCTTCTGGAATGTCTCCTGTCTTCCATGACTTTTCAAAGATAATTGCTAATGGCTCAGATATCTCCTCAGACAGCCCCTTGAGTATTCTAGGATGCATTTCATCAGGCCCTGGTGATTTGAAGACATCTAACTTGTCTAAGTAATTTTGACTTGTTCTTTCCCTATTTTAAACTCTGATCTTACCTCATTTTCACTGGCATTCACTATTTTAGATGTCCCATCACCACCAACCTTCTTGGTGAAAATTGAAACAAAGAAGTCATTAAGCACCTCTACCATTTCCACATTTTCTGTTATTGTCTTTCCCCCCGCATTGAGTAACAGGACTACCCTGTCCTTGGTCTTCCTCTTGCTTCTAATGTACTTGTAGAATGTTTTCTTGTTTCCTTTTATGTCCCTAGCTAGTTTGATCTCATTTTGTGCCTTGGCTTTTCTAATTTTGTCCCGATGTACTTGTATTATTTGTTTATATTCATCCTTTGTAGTTTGACCGAGTTTCCACTTTTTGTAGGACTCTTTTTTAAATGTTAGATCATTGATGATCTCTTGGTTAAGCCAGGATGGTCTCTTGCCATACTTCCTATCTTTTCTACGCAGTGGGATAGCTTGCTCTTGTGTTCTTAATAATGTCTCTCTGAAAAATTGTCAACTGTCTTCAATTGTTTTTCCCTTTAGACTTGCTTCCCATAGGATTTTACCTACCAACTCCCTGAGTTTGCAAAAATCTGCCTCCTTGAAATCCATTGTCTTTATTGTGCTGTTCTCCCTCCTACCATTCCTTAGAATCATGAACTCTACCATTTCATGATCACTTTCACCCAAGTTGCCTTCCACTTTCAAATTCTCAACCAGTTCTTCCCTATTTGTCAAAATCAAATCTAGAACAGTCTCCCCTCTAGTAGCTTTGTCCAGCTTCTGAAATAAAAAATTGTCCCCAATACATTCCAAGAACTTGTTGGATCTGTGCCCTGCTGTGTTATTTTCCCAACAGATGTCTGGGTAGTTGAAGTCCCCCATCACCACCAAGTCCTGTGCTTTGGATGATTTTGTTAGTTGTTTAAAAAAAATCTCATCCACCTCTTCTTCCTGGTTTGGTGGACCCCTACCATGACATCAACCTTGTTTTTTATCCCTTTTATCCTTACCCAGAGACTTTCAATAAGTCTGTCTCTTATTTCTATCTCAACCTCAGTCCAAGTGTATAAATTTGTAATATATAAGGCAACACCTCCTCCCTTTTTCCCCTGCCTGTCCTTCCTGAGCAAGCTGTGCCCTTCTATACCAATATTCCAGTCATGCATACTGTCCCACCAAGTCTCCGTGATGCCAACTAGGTCATAGTTGTGTTTATTTACTAGCATTTCGAGTTCTTCCTGCTTATTCCCCATACTTCTTGCATTAGTATACAGACATCTAAGATACTGATTTGATTTCCAACCCCTCCCCCAGTTCTGTCTTATCTCTCCCTTATTTCTGCTATAACAGCCCATGCTGCCACCCTTCTCCCAGGTCGCCATGTTTTTGACTTATCTGTGGGCTTTGGTCACCTGCTCCCATTGAACCTAGTTTAAAGCCCTCCTCACTAGGTTAGCCAATCTGTAGCCAAATATGCTTGTCCTCTCCCTCGATAGGTGGACCCGATCTCTGTTTAGCAGTCCTTCTTCCTGGAACGGCATCCCATGGTCAAGGAAGCCGAAGTTCTCCTGGCGACACCATCCTTGCAGCCAGGCATTCATGTCCGGGATGCATCTGTCTCTGCCGAGGCCCCTACCCTTGACTGGAAGGACTGAAGAAAAGCTTACAAGAAAAATATGCATCAAACACATTGTGTTCAAAATAATTTCTGTTTATCCCCATTATGGATATGCTGCACATTTACATAACAAGAAAGGAGAATGTTTTATTAGTTGGAATACAGCTCATACATATGGGGAGAAATAACGAGCTTGTGGCTAAAATACCACTGTACATTAGAATATTTGGGTCCTATTCCCAGCTCTGCCAGAGACTTCTTGTGTGAGCTTGAGCAATTTGCTTAGACCAGAGTTTTCAACAGAGGCCAATAATTCTGAGTGCTCAACTGGAGATACTTTGGGCCTCCCCATTTCAGAAGAGCTAAAATTCCAGTTTAGTAAATGGAAGTTTTGACTGCTCAGCACCTCTGACAATCAGGCCCATTGTCTCTAAGGATAGTCATCCAAATTTAAAGGCCATCTTTGAAAATGTAGCTGTTACAATTCTGTGCCTCTGTTTTCTTCATCTGAGAAAAATGGATAGTAACTCTAACCTAGCTCACAGAAATTATATGAAAACCAATGAAAGTTTGTAGAGTGCTTTCATAGTCTGAGATAGAAGGTTCTGAAGAAACACAAAGTGTGAACATTTACTCAAGACACTCAACTTTTCAAAAGTTTGCTCAACACTTTACCTTCAGCGTAGTTGCCACTTAAAGATAACAAGCAAATTTCTGCTCTCATTAACATCAGTACAACTCTATTCAAGCCAGTGAGGTTGTATGGCTATACTTGAGAGCAGAATCTGGCACCAAGATATTCAGATTGTACTCCATCTTATCCTCTTACACTCACAGTAACTGAAATACTCTTTCCCCTACAGTGAGTGAGGCTATGGCTACACTACAGTTTAAATCAACATGAGCAACATAATTTATGCTGACTTAAGCACCGGTGTGGACAATGCTATGTCGGTGGGAGAGCTTCTCCCACCAACATAGCTACTGCCACTCAGGGGAGTGAAGTAATTAAGCCAATGAAAGAGCTCTCTCCTGTCAGCTTAGACCAGCTTAAACCGGCTCCACTAGAACAGAGGTTCTCAAACTGTGGTCTGTGGACCACCAGTGGTCCACAAGCTCCATTCAGGTGGTCCGTGGATAGTTCCCTCTAAGGTGCATGCCTGGGCAGCTGCACATGAGAGAATGAAGGGCCACCCTTCTAATTAGTGGAGCTGCACAGGCATGGCTCCACTAATTAGGTGCCTGGACCCTGGAGAAGACACTCATGTAAGGTGAGGTGGTGGCCTTGGGGGAACTAGGGGGTAGGTGGGAGGAGGAAGTGGAGTGAGAAGAGGGGGTGGGGGGAATTTGGGACATGCAGAGATGTGATGACCAGAGAAAGAGGCGACTTTCCCCAGCTCCAGGGCTGCAGCTGCCGGGAAGAGACGGCCCTCCTTCCCAGCCTCAGATGTGGCGGGGGAGAGAGGGTACATCCATCACATTAGAAAGGTAAGACTACTGATATTAAAATATGAGTTGTGTGCTTTTATTTGTAGAACAAAAAAAGTTAATTATTATTACGTTTTTTTTATATAGCACTTTTATCCAAACTGCTTTACAATGGTTAGCTAACAATACAAACAACATTTGGAAAGATCATTAAGCGGTCCACCGAGACCCTCAGCAATTTTCAAGTGGTCCGTGAAAAAAAAAGTTTGAGAACCTCTGCACTAGAGAGTTTACAGCAGCAGAGCTGTGCCACTGTAATCTCTCGCTAGTGTAGCCATAGCTTGAGTAATATCATTTCAAGGATGTATAAGGAGCAGTACTGAGGCCTGGTCTACACTACGAGTTTAGGTCGACTTTAGCAGCGTTAAATCGAATTAAGCTTGGACACATCCACACGACGAAGCCCTTTCTTTTGACTTATAGGGCCCTTTAAACCGGTTTCTTTTCTCCACCTCCAACGAGGGGATTAGCGCTAAAATCAGACTTTGCAGGTCGCATTTGGGGTAGTGTGGACGGAATTCGACGTTATTGGCCTCCGGGAGCTATCCCACAGTGCTTCATTGTGACCGCTCTGGACAGCACTCTCAACTCAGATGCACTGACCAGATAGACAGGAAAAGCCCCGCGAACTTTTGAATTTCATTTCCTGTTTGCCCAGTGTGGAGAGCACAGGTGACCACACAGAGCTCATCAGCACAGGTAACCATGATGGAGTCCCAGGATCGCAAAAGAGCCCCAGCATGGACCGAACGGGAGGTATGGGATCTGCTCACTATATGGGGAGACGAATCAGTGATAGCTGAACTCTGAAGCAGTAAACGAAATGACAAAATATTAGAAAAAGTCTCAAAGGCCATGAAGGACAGAGGCCATAACAGGGACGCACAGCAGGAGCTAAGGCAAGCCTACCACAAAACCAGAGAGGCAAACGGAAGGTCTAGGGCAGAGCCACAAACATGCCACTTCTACGCGGAGCTGCATGCCATTCTAGGGGGTGCAGCCACTACTACCCCAACCGTGTGCTTTGACTCCATCAATGGAGAATCACGCAACAGGGAAGCGGGTTCGGGGTACGCGGAAGATGATGATGATGATGAAGACAATGAAGATAGCTCACAGCAAGGAAGCGGAGAAACCGGTTTCCCCAACAGCCAGGATATGTTTATCACCCTGGACCTGGAACCAGTAACCCCCGAACTCACCCAAGGCGTGCTCCCAGACCCTGAGGGCACACAAGGGACCTCTGGTGAGTGTACCTTTGTAAATATTACACATGGTTTAAAAGCAAGCGTGTTTAATGATTAATGATTAATTTGCCCTGGCAATTGCAGCCAGTACATCTACTGGAAAAGTCTGTTAACGTGTATGGGGATGGAGCGGAAATCCTCCAGGGACATCTCCAGAAAGCTCTCCTTCATGTACTCCCAAAGCCTTTGCAAAAGGTTTCTGGGGAGGGCTGCCTTATCCCGTCCGCCATGGTAGGACACTTTACCACGCCAGGCCAGTAGCACATAGTCTGGAATCATTGCATAACAAAGCATGGCAGCGTATGGTCCCGGTGTTTGCTGGCATGCAGACAACATCCATTCCTTATCTCTCTTTGTTATCCTCAGGAGAGTGATATCATTCATGGTCACCTGGTTGAAATGGGGTGATTTTATTAAGGGGGCATTCAGAGGTGCCCGTTCCTGCTCGGCTGAACAGAAATGTTCCCCGCTGTTAGCCACGCGGTTGAGGGGGGAGGGGTGAAGTGATCATCCCAGAGAATTGGGTGTGTGTGCACCGCGGGGGGGTAATTAGGTTTGTGCTGCATGTTAACCCGGAAACCCCAGCCCCTCCTTTTACATTGCAAACCCATTTTAAATGGCCAACCCAATGGGTCCTTGGTATGGGAAATGACGGCGCTGCTGTTTGAAACCATTCCCACATGTTATGAAGGTTAAAAAAGCCAAAAGACAGTGGCTTACCATGGCTGCCTGCAAGCCGAATTCTGTTGCCTGGCACTGCGTGAGTGATCTCTCACACCAAACCAGCAGGCCCACAATATAAGAGGAAATATGCGACCTTGTAACGAAAGCACATGTGCTGTGTAATGTGAACAGCAAAATTTAACGTGAAAGAGTGTACCCATTGTTCTCTAAAATGTGTCTTTTTTAACCACCTCTCCCTTCTCCTCCACCAGCTGCAAATGTTTCTCCTTCGCAGATGCTAGCGAAGATTAGAAGGAGAAAACGACAGACTCGGGATGATATGTTCAAGGAGCTCCAGATGTCCTCCCACGCTGAAAGAGCACAGCAGAATGCATGGAGGCAGTCAATGTCAGACTACAGAAAAGCACAGTATGAACGAGAGGAGAGGTGGTGGGCTGAATCGCGGGATGAACAGAGCAAGAGGCGGGCTGAAGATGATAGGTGGCGTCAGCTTGCTGACAGAAGGCAAGAGTCGATGCTTCGGCTGCTGGAGCATCGAACTGATATGCTCCAGCGTATGGTTGAGCTGCAGGAAAGGCAGCAGGAGCAGAGACCGCCGCTACAGCCCCTGGGTAACCAACAGCCCTCCTCCCCAAGTCCCATTGCCTCCTCACCCAGATGCCCAAGAACACGGTGGAGGGGCCTCCATCCACCCAGTCACTCCACCCCAGATGATTGCCGGAGCATCGGAAGGCTGGCCTTCAATAAGTGTTAAAGTTTTAAAGTTTTAAACTGCAGTGTGTCCTTTTCCTTCCCTCCTCCCCCACCCCTCCCGGGCTACCTTGGCAATTATCCCCCTAGTTGTGTGATGAATTCATAAAGAATGCATGAATGTGAAGTAACAATGACTTTATTGCCTCTGCAAGCGGTGCTCAAAGTGGGGAGGGGAGGGTGGGGTGGTTGGTTTACAGGGAAGTAGAGTGAACCGGGTGGGGGGGAGCGGAGAGTTCATCAAGGAGAAACAAACAGAAGTTTCACACCGTAGGCTGGCCAGTCACAAAACTCATTTTCAAAGTTTCTCTGATGCGCACCGCACCCTGCTGTACTCTTCTAACCGCCCTGGTTTCTGGCTGCGCGTAATCAGCGGCCAGGCGATTTGCCTCAACCTCCCACCCCGCCATAAATGTCTCCCCCTTACTCTCACAGATATTGTGGAGCGCACAGCAAGCAGCAATAACAATAGGGATATTGTTTTCGCTGAGGTAGAGCGAGTCAGTAAGCTGCGCCAGCACGCTTTTGAACGTCCAAATGCACATTCCACCACCGTTCGGCACTTGCTCAGCTTGTAGTCGAACAGGTCCTGACTACTGTCCAGGCTGCCTGTGTACGGCTTCACGAGCCATGGCATTAAGGGGTAGGCTGGGTCCCCAAGGATCACGATAGGCATTTCAACATCCCCAACGGTTATTTTCTGGTCCGGGAAGAAAGTCCCTTCCTCCAGCTTTCGAAACAGACCAGAGTGCCTGAAGACGCGAGCATCATGTACCTTTCCCGGCCATCCCACGTTGATGTTGGTGAAACGTCCCTTGTGATCCACCAGGGCTTGCAGCAGCATTGAAAGTACCCCCTGTGGTTTATGTACTCGGTGGCTTGGTGCTCCAGTGACAAGAGAGGGATATGGGTTCCGTCTATCACCCCACCACAGTTTGGGAATCCCATTGCAGCAAAGCCATCCACTATGGCCTGCACGTTTCCCAGAGTCACTACCCTTGATATTAGCAGGTCTTTGATTGCCCTGGCAACTTGGATCACAGCAGCCCCTACAGTAGATTTGCCCACTCCAAATTGATTCCCGACTGACCGGTAGCTGTCTGGCATTGCAAGTTTCCACAGGGCTATCACCACTCGCTTCTCAACTGTGAAGGCTGCTCTCATCCTGGTATTCTGGCGCTTCAGGACAGGGGAAAGCAAGTCACAAAGTTCCATGAAAGTGCCCTTACGCATGCGAAAGTTTCGCAGCCACTGGGAATCGTCCCACACCTGCAACATGATGCGGTCCCACCAGTCTGTGCTTGTTTCCCGGGCCCAGAATCGGCGTTCCACAGCATGAACCTGCCCCAGTAACACCATGATTTGCACATTGCTGGGGCCCGTACCTTGTGTGAGGTCTATGTCCATGTCAATTTCCTCATCACTCTCGTCGCCGCGCTGCAATCGCCTCATCAGCTGGTCCTGGTTTTGCTTTGGCATGTCCTGGCTCTGCATATACTCCAGGACAATGCACGTGCTGTTCATAGTGCTCATAATTGCTGCGGTGATCTGAGCGGGCTCCATGATCCCAGTGCTATGGCGTCTGGTCTGAAAAAAGGCGCAAAACTATTGTCTGACAGAGGGAGGAAGGGGCGAGTGACGACATGGCGTACAGGTACAGGGAATTAAAATCAACAAAGGTGGCTGTGCATCAGGGAGAAACACAAACAACTGTCACACAGAATGGCCCCCCCAAAGATTGAACTCAAAACCCTGGGTTTAGCAGGCCGTTGATTTCACGAAGGGAGGGGGAAGCAAATGAATACAGAACAAATCTGGTCCATCTATTTTTTACATCTTAAGCTGGCAGCAGACGGTGCAGCATGACTGATAGCCCTCGGCATCTTCTGGGTGCTTGGCAGAAGATACTGTACTACGACTGCTAGCCATCATCGTCAAGACGGTTCAATAGGACTGCCGGCAGGACTGAGTCTCCAGGAGACAAAGCATGTCTGCCCAGGTGCCTCTGATTGAACTGGAATATGACGATGACGGATACCAGTCGTAATACACCATCTACTGCCAAAAGGCAAGGGGCTGCTGCTGTGTAGCAATGCAGTACCACATCTGCCGGCATCCAGATGACATATGGTGACGATGAGCTGAGTTGAGCTGAGCAGGCTCCATGCTTGCCGTGGTATGTTGTCTGCACAGGTAACCCAGGTAAAAAGACGCGAATAGATTGTCTGCTGTTGCTCTTACGGAGGGGGAGGGGCCTGACGACATGTACCCAGAACCCACCGCGACACTGTTTTGCATGATCAGGCATTGGGATCTCAACCCAGAATTCCAATGGGCGGCGGAGACTGCGGGAACTGTGGGATAGCTACCCACAGTGCAACGCTCCGGAAGTCGACGCTAGCCTTGGTACTGTGGACGCGGTCCGCCGACTTAATGCACTTAGAGCATTTTATGTGGGGACACACACAATCGACTGTATAAAACCGATTTCTATAAAACCAGCTTCTATAAATTTGACCTAATTTCGTAGTGTAGACATACCCTGAGTTTACAATGGCACCAGGCTCACACTCAGAAGGGGCCCCAGCACCTAGACTGTGGCTCCACCCCCCCATGCTCCACCTCAAGGCCCTGCCACCACTCGGCCTCTTCCCCCCAAGGCTCCACCCACTGCTCGCTCCTCTCTACCCCTTCCCCCACATTGTCCCCTGCTCACTCCTCTCTACTCCCTCTCCCCTATGTGAGTGGCGGGCTGGGCCTTGAGGCGAAGAGGCCAAGCAGGGGCAGGACCTCAGAGCAGAGCGTAGGCGGGGCCACAGTCCGGGCACCAGGGCCCACAAAACATTAATCCAGCCCCGATCAGGAGTAAAAACTACTAGCACCAGAAAGAAGACTGGGAAAGATTAATTTTGAAAGGAAGAGGGGCATATTTCCCTAGTAATGGGGCCTGACATAAGAAAGAGGATTTAGGACTAGAGGAGAGAGAGATTGCTTGGCGAAAAGAAAGACAGCAATGATAGATGCTACAAGGGGGCATAACTAGAAGTAATGGGATAAAATTAAGAAAAAAAATGTATATTAACTATCGGGGGGAAACTTCCTGACAGTGGAATCTACTAGATTATGGAATGGGGATGACCTAGATGACCTGACAGTTATAGCTGCCTGCAATGGACCTGATTCTCAGCTACACCAAGAGCTGTGGATTTGAGGACTTATTAGAGTTTATAGTTGTATGAGATGGGAAATTAAGGGCCCAATCCTGTTCCTATAAAAGAAAATGGCAAAATTCCCTTTTAACTCAAATGGGATCAAGATCATGTCTTAGTTAGCTAATCAGATGTTTCTTGTATTCAGAGTAGTTACCCATGGGGAGAAAAACTTTTCTCATTACCCTCCTTTAGTTTTATAAAACATTACAACTTTTAGAAAAGTTGTAGAGTACTTTAAAACTTATAACCTTAGAAAAGTTAAGCTTTGCTAGCCACTCAGCTACACTGTAAAATAAGCCAGTTGGAGAAGATAGTTTCATTTTAATAATTCTACAGTTATTGCCCAATAATTTTCCTGGTCATGAACTTCAAGTATAAAACTGAAAAGAACAAGAATTCCAAGGTCTCCTTAATAAAATGCACTCAATGCAACTCTCTAATTTAGGGCTGGATTCATGCCTTGGTTGCACACACACATTTCCTATCAGACTTGATGGCAGCTCTGGACGTGTACCTGGGAGCAGAATTTGGCCTTAGTAGACTGAAGCGGTTTGTATTGTGAAACAGTATTCTCCTCTCCACCTTATAAATAAATAGGAAATATGTAAAATAGTAGCTGTGCAGATTATCACTCACAAAGCTCCCTTCGTGAAAGAACTTTACAAAGAGTGAAACCAGGTGTGAATGGTAAAAGGGATAAGACAAAGCTATTCCGGAAAAAAAAAGAGCATTATAACTAGATGCAAATACAGAGAGGTTCGGAGCATCCAGCCTGTGAATTTCAAAGAAGGAACATGTTAAGCAAACAAAGCAGTGCAAAGTGCTATATGAAACTGACAGCAATCTCTCACTTCCTGAATGTAGATTGTGGCCCAGAGATGAATGACTGAGAAGAATTTTTGTGTGTGTAATAGATATGATCATCTCTTGACACATGTTAGTTTCTTGCCACCCAGCTCAACTTTAGGCTGAGAAAACCTGAGGGCAGTGGAGATGAGTGGCTTGGCAACCCTTGGTCTCTATATCCCTCAGGCAGCTGCTATAATCAGAGAGAAACATGGACATGATCACTATTTTCCCAAAATTAGGTGTGCCTGATGGGGTATAGGGGCTTGGATTTTTCCATCTTTATTACCCCAGATCATAGTTTTAAAAAACTGGAAGATGGAAACAAATCCAATTACTAATTGTAGTTTATGAGTGCTCGATTACTGGGCTAACTGGATTAGCTGGACCAACTCTGAAAACTTTATATTGAGCTTCCTGTAAATACACAAGGGAAAGAAATGGGGCTTAGCCTCTGTGTAGCCCAGTTCTGAATTTGGCCCATTATACTTGTGATTTATTTCACTGCTTAAATAATAAGTTTAATTTATGTCTCTGCAACAAACACAGAATTTTCAGTGATTCTTGTGTGCTGATGTATTACTAACAGACTCTGGTCATCGGCGGGTGGGATCAAACCTGGGACCTATGGAGCTAAATGCTTGAGCCAAAAGTCCCAGGGCTCTTAGATAAGGCTGTAGCAGACTCATTAAGTGTACCACTAGAGGGGACAGAGCACCACACCCAGGAGGTGTGTGGGTAAGTGGGTTACATACTTCTCCCCGCTGAGGGAGCACATCCCAAGCTTCAGAGACTTCCCAGTTGATATCCTGGACCAGCCCCCACTTGTAATACTAACAGATGCTGGTCTTCGGCGGGCGGGATCAAACCTGTGATCTCTGGAGCTAAATGCATGAGCCTCTACTACATGAGCTAAAAGCTACATGGCTCTTAGCTAAGGCTGTAGCACACTCATTAATCTCTAAGTGGTCTCGGTGCCACTAGAGAGGACAGAGCACCACAACCAGGAGGTGTGTGGGTTACATTGGTACAGGCACTTTCCTGCGCTTTGGGCACCCAAAACTCTGGGTGACTTCAATGAAGGTTACATAATTCTAAGATCATCAAAATTGAGTTATTTAGGATGCTAATGGTCTGATTTACGACTTCCTTCCTCTTCTTATTAAGCAATATAAACCTCTTCTAAAATTTGCACCAGTCACATAGCTTTCTAAGGCAAAACTGAAGTTGTTATATCCCCTCTCTGAAAATAACTTGAGTCATTAACATCCATCTACATCTAAATTAAACTTTCTGATTTTTGTATATTCCCTATCACATCTTATTTATTCACCTGTTAAATAGGACACATACAGAATAGCCTGTTATTTGCTGGTTTACATTTTTCTAATCTAACTTCTATATCCACTCACCTTCCATTTTCCATTCCTCTGTAGTCTAAAATCCTTCACAGCTGCAAAAATGGCCTTTCTTCCCAGTCAGTGGGGAAGTCTTATGAATAATAAGTATGATGCAAAAAGATTATAAAGTTCTTTAGAACTGCCCAGATTTTCTCAAGTGTTTGAGAAAAAGAAGAAGAGAGAAACTTTAGCATTATCAATTAAGCCCCACGCTTGGAAGACAGGAATAACGTCATTTTAACAATCAGTTAACTAAGTCTGGAGGAAAAAAACTCCAACCTACCAAAAATGTGTTCTAAAACCACAAATGGGAATAATAAGAAGCAAAATAATTCCTGAAACTGAACAGTTGTTCCTTAAAAGAAAAAATATCTAAATCAAGGAAATTTTTTCACATCAATTTATGCATGAGAAATTTTTTCAAAAAAAGAGTCTATTTTTGCCTCTGTTCCTAACCAGTTCCCTGTATTATCTACTCCAACTCATACATCAGATATTTTTAAATAAATATGAATCAGAAACAAACTTTATGGAAAATTCCTACTGAATTTAATAGGGTTCTATAGAATTTTGAAAGACTCTATAGGAATAACTTTAAAACCCCCTTTAAAGAATATAAAAGACAATGATGTACCCTTTCTCTTGAACCTTTCAACTACCCAAGCCGGGTGGCAGAATTCTTCTTTTGACTCACCTGAACCGTGATCCAGCAAAGGGCTTAAGTACCCTTATTCAGGAATAAGAATTCCTTTTTCTGATTTGGAATTGGATTAAGCTATACCAGAAGTAAGGCTCATTGGAATAAGATTGTCCAAAGGGGAGTTTATAGTGAAATATCTAATATGGAATAATTATTCTGAAATAGTTATTTTGGTACATTTCTAAGTGTCAATGAGCCCTTGCATTCAATGTCTTCTTACTTATCTGTACAGCACCACAAATCATAAACTAACAACAACCCAAACGTTTTTGAACCACATCATGTTGCTGTCCGACTGTATATTTTTTGTTTCATCAGCCTCACTATTAAAATAGGGTTTCTCAAATGAAAGGCAAATTAATATCATGCTACTCTAAATTTTCTACAGGAAGAAAGAGAAAAGCAGAAACATAAGTCCTTTATAAATGGTACTTTCATTAAGCTGCAGGTGGTTTGAGTACAGGTCTGAGAGCCAAGAACTGAGTCCTAATTCTGATTTAGATGCTATTTAATTTTTCTATTCTATCTAGGTTTTTATGCTCATCACTACAGGGGTATTTTGAAGATAAAGATGAAAACTGCTAAATATTATTTATTAAAGCTAAACATTATTATTACTACTATAATAATAGCCCTTTAAAGTAGATAATGATGTATAGGGTTCACTTTCCCCCACCACTGAAGTGCAGGCATTGCTGGAATGACGTACTGCAGCTGTTTAATAGGGCAGAAACACCACACAGCAGAAGTGAAAGCAAGTGAAGAGGAATACGGGATTCTTTTCTCACTGTGAGAGGAATTTAGAATTGGAGTTCGGTCAGGAAAGTAGGATGTACACATCTGCTTTTACAAAAAGCACTTTTGCATCTTTAATGGCTAGAAGGGGTCAGGATCATCTGAAAGACAACACCTCCAGCAACAGAGAACCTTTTAATACCAATACCATGCTGGGATGTTGGTTCAAAGGAACTGGCTTAGAGGGAATATAGGAACGAATACCACTGACTGGGCCAATTCCTGCAATATCCATGTGTTCCTTAACAATCATTTGTCCAGCTGCTTTCTCAGCCCTGCCATGCTTGCCTTGTGAGATCTGACACAACGCCATCAGGCTTGAGTGCTGCTCCTCACTAAAAACTATTTAAACACAAGGGCAAACAATTATGGACTTAAGTAATAATTTGAGCTTGGTTGGCAGATGTTAGGAAGCAAAAACTGCCATTAGATTGATACCTGCTAAACGGGTCACCCTTATCACTTTAGCAGACACTGCCAGAGGTCCTGGAATTGCAATCATTTGGATTGATGACCCCGAATTACATAGAAATCCCAGAGGTTAGAAGGAATAATGCTCACTTATTAAGTAAAAGGTCATCAGTTAATTGGATAAGATATGAATGTGCAAAATCTCCCTGCATTCACTCTTATTTAGAACTCTTTCAGGAGAGGTCATAGTTGAAAAGAGGAGACAAGTACTTATTCTTTACCACTGAAGGTCTCCTGAGACAAGTATCTGTCAATACAATTGTTACTAGACCAAAATCTGTCCAATCTGAGGCAAGAATCAATACTTCTGTTTTATTGAAATATAATATGCTCACTCATATGGCAGCTACTACAGAAGTCCATAAAGGATTAGATATTAACAGTTATTCTCTGTCAGCTGGTTGAGTAGCAAAACATTTCATAAATATTTTTCTCACACCTCAGACAAAGACATACATGAGATGGTTGTTTCATCATTATCCACATATTAAAAGAGGTTATTTCTCAACTTGTAAAGCATGTAGAAAAGAACTGTGGCTGCCTTGTCAAGGGCTTTTCATCCATAAATCTCAACGCTCTACCAAAGGAAAAAAGGGATCATTATCCAAATTGAGACACAGAGAGGTGAAGTGGAGGTCAAGAGAGACACAGAGAGGTCAAGATTACACAGCAGGTCAGTGACAAAGGTGGGAAGAGAACTCTGGTATCCTGACTCCTAGTCCACTGGCCTGTGCACAGCAGCATGGTGCTGTCCAAGCAGTAGTAAGTGTGTGTATGTTTACAGAGGGGGATTAAGGGTATGTGCAATAAGAAGCTCAGAAGGCCAGGCAGCAAATTCTGGCCACGCCTCTCAGTCAGGATGGCAGAAGTACCTGTTCCTGATCTTAAGGCTTTCCACTCACATCTGTGTCTAGACTCTTAAGGGGGTTTGGTAGTTGGACCCAGGCCCTCCCTTTCCAATGGGTCCCAGCCCAGGACCCTGTGGGAAGTGACACTGGTAGATTCCTCCCTGCAGTGAGTCTCAGTTGCTTCCCTGGGCTACTTCCTACCTATAGATGTGAGGCATGGCCCCATAGTCTTACAACCAGGGCCCTGCAATTTCTCAAAGGGGTGTGGTTGGAGAAGGCTTTGGTGAGGGGCCTGACCTGTTCTAGGGTCACTTCTCAAGCTTCACTTTCTGTCTAGCTTCTTGGAGGAGGATTCCTCCCTCCTGCAGCCTATCCACCACTGGGTGCCTGGGCTTCCTTTTAACCCACTCCTCGCAGCCAGAGAATGCTTGGCAGGTATGGAGGGGCGGGGTTACCTTGGTCCAGTATTGCCTTTTAACCTGTTCAGGCCCAGGGTGGGGCTTGTATACCTGGCATTTGGCGGGGGGGAGGGGGTTATTGCAGCGCAAGCTAGCTTTAATCTAGCTAGCTTGGGGAAACCAACAGCAGTGAAGCTGTAGCAGCATGGGAGACTGGTTACATATTGGGGTAGCTTAGCCATGCTGCACCAGCTTCACTACTGTTGTTACCTGATCTAGCCAGATTAAAGCCATCTTGGGTGTGTCTACTTGTGCTGCAGCATAGACAGCGTAGCACCTCACATTGCAGCACAGACATACCCTAAGCCATGAACCCCACTCTGTCCTGGTCCGACTCCTGGAAAGAGGGATTGGGTAGGGAGTTGCTTCCTCTTAAATTCCACAACCAGGATGTAAGATCAGGCCAGTCTATGATTTTAGGTCATTCTAGATTATGGGAGCTCTGAAAAGAGAGGCGCACCTAGGGCCTAAAATTGGTTTTGGCCAGAAGAACATTCAGGGTCGTAACATGCAAATGAATAAGCAGACAATGTATTCCATTTTGCTTCAGCATTCCTACTTCAGCACCACTACAGTGCACTAAGAACTAGGGCAGAGTTTATATAACCCAGGCCAGGTCTGCAGCTGTGGATAATAGTAGACTCTCAAAGATTTGGGAAGGTGTCCAGATACAATGAATGTTTTGTGCGCTAGTAAAAAAAATTGTAATCCATGACAACGATACTAGGTATTACCCAAATTATACTCATTTTCTGGGAAGGTAACCAACACTCTAATGTATTTACTGGAATGTCTTCTGAATTAATGTGTGGTATAAAGCTCTTATGAATGTGCTCTGTCAAGGACCATCACAATGTGGGAAGTGGTGGCTGCACACGTCCTTTCCATACAACAGGAAACAAGGGAGTGATTCATCACTGCATTTCTCCAGGTTTATACCCGTGTAATTCCACTAATGTTATTTTATACATTTAGATTAAACTGGACAAATGTTTTTAAAGGATTAAAAATATCATGAAGAAACCAATGTCCTTAGCTATGTTAATAACAAAAGCACCTCTAGCTTTTTAAAACTGCAAGGATTTTATTATAAATCTGTGATGGGACATATACGCCCCACACTGGCAACGAGAGGGTTAAGGAAAGCCTGTGGCCCCAACTGCACCAAATGTCTGGTATGGAGAGGGGAGTTAAAAAGAGCAAGGAGACCTGGCACATTTCAGGGCTGACCAGCAAGGAGAGCAGAGTTCTGCTTCTCTTGATTGGAGAGAACCCTGGTTGCAGCCTAGAAACTGAGCTAGTTGATTGGCCCAATAAGTCTCTGCTAGAAGGGATGACCAGTCCCTGGGGGATCAGTAGAAGCACAGGGTGTTTAGAAACAACCCCTGAATAGAAGGGTGGGGTATCACCAAAGGTTCATCAGACCCAGTTTTGAGTTGTGGGTTTTTGTTGTTGTTCCTAATTTCCTTTGGTCCTTTACACCCCAGAAGGGGTAGGACTGACGTGTGCCTGGGCTGGAGGGCTAAAACACCATTACCTCAGCCCCAGAGCTTAGGGTGACCAGATGTCCCGATTTTATAGGGACAGTCCCGATTTTTGGGTCTTTTTCTTATATAGGCTCCTATTACCTCCAACCCCCATCCCGATTTTTCACACTTGCTGTCTGGCCATCTTACCCCACACAGAGACGACAGCCTACCAACAGAGACCTTCAGCAGATCAGGGAACCAGCTTTCTGTCCCAGGTACTAAAAGAGTTGTGAAGTTCTCTCCGAATTTCTGTCCCCAAACAGATGGATTGGTAGACCACTTAAATCAGACACTAAAAAGAACATTAAAGAGGTTCGTTGCTACAGACCCTCATCACTAGGACCATCTGCACCCTACCCCTCATGTGTGGATTTGGGAGGTGCTGTAGTCATCCACAGGCTTCTCCCCATTTGAACTGTTGTATGGGAGGCAATCTTAGTCACCTAAAAACCTAAAAATCTGGCCCTGGTAAGGGACCTGAGTTTCAGAAAGAATTAAGCACCCATCCACTAAATATCATGCATCTCAAGTTGATCACCCAAAATTGCTAGTCCCTTTTGAAAATCTTGGCTTAGGTACAAGTTGAGGCTCCTACATCTTTATGTAGGTGCCTAAATAAGTGTCCTGACTTTCAAAATTTCTGAGCACTCAGCGGTTTCCATTGAAATCAATGTGAAAATAACTCTTGCAGTTGCACAGATGTGCTATGGGGGCAAAAGCTTCTCCCAGTCAGACATGCCAGTGAACCTATTACAATCTGCATAAATCTTGTTCATCATTCTTATTAGAAATTCTGCGGGTAAGGCACTGGGCATTTATATGATCAGTTTATGGTTTAGAATGTTAATTATTACATTTTGTTATTATACTTTGGACCTAATGTGAGAATAATTACTCTATGTTTATTGCTATAATCATTGCCCCCTGGTGGCTTACTTCTTCAGTCGTTGGAGATATAAAACATGGATAGCACTGGCTGTGAAGGAAGTAATGCGAGAAGGCAGGGCTCAAGGCTGGAGGAGAACTCCGATTATTGCACAAGGCATAGGCCATGGCTCTTTGTAAAAGGCTTTGATTTGGCTAAAGAAAAAAACAACAACTAGAAGTGGTTTGGATCAAACATGCTTTATAAAGGCCTGATCAAAAGCAGATTGAAATCAATGGAAAGACTCCTGTTGACTTTAATGGGCTTTAAATCAGACCAGGTTCAGATTAAAGAATTTTGGGGTCCTGTGTGCTATGGAAGTATGAGCAGGGTGGGGCACCTTCCCTAAAGTTCCCCTGCCGATATACCCCACCACACACAGAGACCACTAAATGCCTCTCCCACTCCCCATGTACCCCATCAGCCCCCACTTATCCTGGTGGCCCCCACACACACATCCCAGGAGCCCTGAAATACATCCCCTCACAGCCCCCAACACCTTAGCTGCACCTGCTATAGCCCCCATTTCACTAAATCTTTCCACTGTCCCTCTCAAAGCACTCTACTTTCATTGATAAACTTGCCCTCAACACCATGTTAGGTAGATATTATTATCCCCATTTCAGAGACAAGGAAACAGACACGGACAGATAAAGGCCTTGATTTTAGCTAGGCCTCATCCTGGCCCCCAAAGTTGAAATGAAATATATTGTTCCTGCATGTGCACCCATTTAGGCCCCACTCCTCCAACAACTTAAGACCTTACCCCACAAGACAAAGTTAAGCATGTATGTGTGTTGAGAATTCGACAACTCCTATGTACGTTTCAGTAAGCACATAAGTGTTTGAAAGATCAACGTATTCGGGTGAGGTCAGGTGTTTAGATGTCTGAACTAGAGTGTGTGGTTGGTGCAGGTGCATAGATGTGTCTGCAGTACTGGAGGCTGTTTCTAAATATCCAGTCTTAAGTGATATGCCCAAGGTCCCCACTGAGTCTGTGGGGAACTGGGACCAGAGTCCAACTCTCCTGATTCATACTCCTGTGATTTTACCACAATGCCATCTACTTCCCTCATAAGCAAATAGAATAAAATTGTGGTGCATTTGTCCCATGAACTACAATAAAAGGTATGCTGGAAATACATATTAGTAAACATGCACCTTTTAATATGCTCTGCTTATGCTATTGAATACATGCTACTCTTAACCTACATGACCATCTACATTAATCACAAAAGACCATTGTGCTTCATTGTCTGGCTGAGGAGCATGGTCCAGTAGTTAGAGTGCTATCCTGTGTCTTGGGGGAGCTGCCACAGACTTGGGCAAGTCAAAGATACTTAGGAGCCTAACTCTTTGATTTCAGAAAGAGTTAAGTGCTCAAATACCTTTGAGGATCTGGGCCTTAGTGTCTCTGGGTAAAAATTTCAGAAGCGACTTAAGCACTTAGTGACAGATTTTCAAAAATATTTTGGCATCTGTAAAAGGAGAGCTGCACCTAGTAGGATTTTCAAAAGTATGTAAGCTGTTCTTCTGAAAATTCCACAAGACACCTATCTGCTTCTTTGGGCACCTACATGCCCTTGAAAAAAACAGGCCTGTAGAAGCCTATTTCCTATTCACTTTCAATTGAACTGATGGCCCTAAGTCACTTAGACACTTTTGAAAATTTCATCCTAAGTGACTTAGGTGCCTAAATCTAATTTTCAAAGGTGACAGAGGCACCTAGGAGCCTACATCTCATCGAAAGTTGAGGGGACTTTGATTCCTAAGAGACCCAGGCACTTTTGAAATTTTTCCTGTTTGTGCCTCGGTTTCCCATGTGTAAAATGGGGATATAAAAATTTCCTACCTCACAACAGTGTTGCAAGGATAAATACATTAAAAGATTGTTCTCAGATATTATGGTAAAGATACCTTAGTTAGACCTTTCCCACTGCTTGCTCTGCTGCAGCATTTAAGCATTTCACTGAAATCAGTGTAATTAAGAAGTATCTAATATGTTCTTCAATCACCGAAGCTGTATTGTGCTGATATTATCACACCATTCAACAGGTTATCAAATCCAGATTTGTCTAACTCTGTCAGGTCATCTGAGAAAGGCAGTACACAGTCATGGCTATTGCTTGCAACCTATCATTCAAAACTCAAGCGTTAATAGCTGTACACAGTGCACTTTCTCCCAAGGGCTAAATAATAAATGTGTGGTGTTGATTCCAAAACACTCACACAAGCAGCAAAACAAATGCACCTGCCATACAACAGGAGTGATGTTCCCTAGTAACCAGTAGGGTAGGCCAAATGGTGCAAAAACACTACTGTGTTTATTAGTTAAATACCTAAATGAATTCACTTTGGCAATGCTCATGACCCTTTTGTGTTCACTTAAATTTTAGTATATACATCTATTGGCAAAAAATGATCATGGAAACAGTGGTTCTTCAATGCCACTGGAAAATATACGTGAGAGGCAAATTATGAAATTGTAAACACGAGACTTCATTCAAAAGAGTTACACTCATCCAATCAGGGAATATAAAAGTACCATGTGCCATTGTGTTCAATCAAAGCTACAAAACTCAGCTAAAATTTTGCATATCAAATACGCTCAATGAATTATTCATGAACAAACTTCAGCTAAACCAATATTTGGTGGATAGTTCAAAATAACAAATAAGAAAATTGTAAGTTGCTTGTGTAAACTTGTGAACAGAAAAAAAAGTGAATTTTGTTTAATAAATGGTCTGTCTTGAGTTATTTGCTCAGTTATAGTGCTCATTACATCACAGCAGACTCACCAATCAAACTGAAAGTGGTTCTAGCTAGACAGATGTCCATCAGAACATGCTGTATACTATGGTTATAAGCCCATTAGCATCTAGATATTTCATTTTACTGTCATCTTCTGACCACCATTCAGACACCTTGCAAGTGAACAAGGCCTCAGTGCCTGATTTTTAAAACCTGATTCCAATTACTTGAACAGCTTAGCACCAATGAAATGTAGAAGGGCTGTAGCATTGTGAAATCAGAACAGTGAGTTCTGAATGCTGATAGCTGGAAGGGTCTTGATGGGCTACCAGATCACAGCCAGCCAATGGTGATCTAAACAATCCAGAGAAAAAAAGTGACAAGCAGCGTATTTGACATACATACAATGATCCTAAATCTCAAATTAGATCTGCCTTTGATTCCAGATGTTTAAAATTTATACCAGGAGAATTCACTATCAAGGGAAATATTCTTATCAGTGTAAGACAACAAGACTACTTCCTCGTTAGGATGAAACAGGGATAAAGTTATTATTGAAATGTTAACAGGTCTCATTACTGATTTTCAGAGGCTGCCCATTGTTTGAGCTATACTGACCTCTAGAGGCTCTCTCCTCTCTTTAATCATTTTATTTTTCTATACAATCTCCTCTACAGTAAAGTTTCCATCTTCAAAAAGGAGGAATTAGATGAGAGGGGGGAAAGTTGAAATCAATGTGAAAATCTATGATAAGAGGAAATCTGAGCCAAATATGCCAGTCTGTTTTTCAGTACCTGTGGCTGTGCAAGATAATCCTGCTCTAAAGTATGTGAGCAACTTGGGAACCTATTATGAATCTTAAAAAACATCTCAGTTTCCTGCTATTAGCCACTTGACTACTTCTGTATATCCCAGTAGGGCTGCAGAATGGATCAGGAATGTCCCAACATTCTGTAGGAGCCAATGGAATGTTCATGGCTGGTGGAGATACAAGCAGGAGCAATAGACAATGTGGACTAGGAAATTTATTCATAATGATCCTTTTAGCTAGAAAACAGCCTGTTTTCAGGTTAAAGCCAGGGGGTGGAGAGAGATATTTTTGTCCCTTGCATCATAAACCCACCTGCAGGGACTCCCAGGGAAGAACTATCCACAAGGAGCCCCTTACAGAGCTTCTCCCCCATTCTTTTATCAGGATGAGGATCTGTGGCTCATCCTTGTAAAAGTCCTGTGCCTCCACACAAGTTCTGACCCTGGCATCCTATTCCTTGGGGCCCTGACAACATAGCTCCAATGGACCCAGGCTTCCTTGTAAGGGATTTCCCCGGGCCATGATGGCTCCTAGAAGACTAGAAGGAACTCTGCAGAAAAGAGAGCACAGAGCCCTGATTTATTATCTTTGCTGCTTAAACCGCATGGGGCTGGAAGCAGTGAACCAATGTACACCCTTCCCACCACTGCCCATCCACTTCTCCCTCTGGTTCACCAGTCCCTTTTCTCACAGGGACACTGGACATACAGAGTGCCTTCTGAAAGCAATGGAACTGTGGGGAAGATGTGAGACCGATGCCCTGGAAACTGCTGGTTTCCCTCCCTCTTCCCCTTGTGTGCAGAAATGAGGAGATCCACACAGAGATATTCCCTCCATGTGCAGGCCTAGGGAGAATAACATGGGCCAAAATTTTCCAGGTGGCTGGATACCACCTTACCTGGGCTGTTTACTGATAACCAGCTAGAAGACCAGTAGCAATGCTGGCAATCAGCCAGCTGGCAGATAAAGGCCTTCCCCAGCACTGAATATCCAATGCCACAACCCTCATTAGCTGTTGCAAGAGCCTTATGTTGAATGTAATGATTGAGCCAAATTCACCACTGGCATAAATGGATGCAACTCCATTGATTTCAGGAATTACATGTCAATGGAGCTGTCAGTGGTGAATTTGGTCCATTATTATTTAAAAGTTTGCCTAGAGTCTGAATGCAGCAACACTCAAAAAAAAAAAAAAAGCATTAAAGATGCAACCAATGCCAGCTCATTGAAGTTAGAAATTTCTTTTTAAACTTCTTGGAGCAGTTATCAACTTTTACGTAGAACATGGGGGAAAAATTCTAGGAATACAAATTAAAGATGAAATACTAGCCTCACCAAGGTCAATGGCAAAAACTCCCATTGACAACAATGGAGCTAGTGTAACCCACACACCTGCTGGGTGTGGTGTTCTATCCCATCTAGTGGCACCGAGACCACTTAGAGAGAGAGATAAAATGAGTCTGCTCTACAGCCTTAGCTAATAGCAACATGGCTTTTAGCTATGCTGTAGAGGCTCATGCACTAATCTCCAGGGATCCCAGGTTCGATCCTGCCCGACGACGACCAGGGTCTGTCGGTATTATACTAGCATTTCACACTAAGTGTTTTAGTTCTAGAAAAAAGACTCTCCTACATTATTTCACCCTATTTTTCAACCTGAATTTTACAAAGAAATAGATGGTGCAAAAACAGTGCTTATTCATCTGCCAAAACAAGGAGCATCTCTCCTTAAATTGCAGCTCTGATGTCTTTATATGGAAAAAATAAAACTACAGTTAGAACATGAGTGGTAAAATAAAATATAGTTTGTAGGGTTCTCAGTAGTTAATCCACACACATTCAAGGTCAAAGATGACTTCAGATGACCTCCCATTACCTAAACTTTTTAATGCACTTTTCTCTGGATGGCAGTGATACGTTCTGCATCTGAGCTTTTCTCAAGTTGGCTTTTTAACCTAATCACCAACCACCTCAAACAGAGTGAGAGATAGGAGAGTTGTGTTTATGGAGGAGTCTACTCTCTGAGAAATGTAATCCCACTTCTTTGAGATCACAAAGGCAGAACCATCTTTCTATTTATATGCAGTATCTGATTTTGTTCTGGTTGCACTTCAGGGACCGCTCCTGCCATAAGCCCTCACGGTCATCTTTGGGGTTTTTTTTGAATGTGCCAAATGAAATCATGAGAGTCTCCTTTTCTATAAGCAGGATACACACAGAGACCCATATACCCACATATGTATATTGGCACCAAAATATTGACACTTTGTGATGGTAAAAGGGCCAACTGCACTCTGGGTCCTCTTGAGCCTGCCTTCCTGCACTTCACTCTGAGCAGACTCGGAAGTTCAGCCTAAGTCCCTGCCATCAGCCCCCACCATTTCCCAACCAAGTTAATAGGGCAGGCCCAACTCAGCTGGACACCTGTAAGCCTTTCCCTTCATGGGGACCTATGACCAGTGAGGTGGGTAAAGTGATTCAAAAATCATTTTTTGTAAACAAAGCATCCTTCATGCACTCTCTCAAGCATAAAAGCACATAGGGGAAAGGGCTGGGAAGGGGGAAAACGACAAAATACTTGGGTCTTACTTATACCTTAATCTTTCCTTGACAGCTTTTGTAGATTGCCCTCAGCGCAGCTGGGAGAAGCAAACTGTCCTGCTCACAGCATGCTCTCTGTGTGACTGCTTGCCAGCCTGTCAACTTCCACTTCCTTGGGCAGCCTCTAGACACTAGGTTCAAGCCCCATCCTTTTCTAGGCCTGGGGGTCCTCTGGTCAGTTAGAGTTCCCTTTCACCTCTTTCTTCTCCGCCTTGGCAAAACTGCTCTGTCACCTGGATTGGGCTGAGTTGCATCTTCACAGATATAAATCTGGCAATTCTGTTTGTTGGGATGTGTCATAACTAGCTCATTTTTTTAACCTTTCCTGCATGGCTGTTTTAATAATCCCTTTAGATCTAACTCCATAGCAAGAAACCCATCATTTAAAACACACACACACACGAATGCGGTTCATTAATAAAAAAGAGTACAGATATTTCACAGCTTGTCACACCCTCTGTTTACAAAGCACACTATAAATATTTCATTTGACACATACAGAGATGGCCTTGAGTGCCTGACTTAGACCATGCTCCAGTTTCCTGGGAGGCTGAATGTTAAGACAGTTCTGCTTGGTGCAGGCAATGTAAGCAATCTCCAAGCAATTGCTCTGCAAATTCTGAGATGTGGGGGCCATGTCAGGCTAGATGCTGTCACCCCACAGCTCACATTGAATAAGCTACAATTTCACCTCCTAGAATCATTTGATTAAGGAAGAGCTATGGGCAGAACATGCACACAACCATTTTAATCCAGCTTTGTTGAAGAACCTGACAAAATATTGGCAGCACATTAAGTCTCTGGATTTCATAAAGGGACTTTTTAAGGTCCACTTTATGTAGCAATCCTGCATCGGGATTGGAAAAGAGACTGGAGGAAGTGGCAAAGCGATGGATTAAGATGAAACACCAGTTCTACCTTTAGAAGGAATTAGAGATGAGTTAACATCACTTATACTTTACAAAATCATATTACCAAAATGTTCAATACCAAACAATGTGTGCAATATAAGTAAGTCATTTCTCTATGAAATGAGTACCTCTGGTAGCAATTTAGGTATAATCAGTGCTAAAGAAAAAGGGCTGGATTGACAACAGTGGGAATTATAATCCTCTGTACAGGGGTAAAATCCCTCATGTGCAAAGGGCCAACAAAGGTCTAGGTCCTTTAAGGGTACGTCTATGCTGCAACGGAGGTGCAATTTCCATCTTAGGTGGAATAGATGCATACGCCCTAGCTTTGATCAAACTAGCACACTAAAATAGCTGTGTGGCCAAGGTGGTGCGGGCAGTGACATGGGCGAGCTGCCTGAGAACTAGCCTAGGGTCTCAGATGGGACAGTACTCGGCAGCTAGCCCATGCTGCCCTAGCTATACTGCTATTTTTAGCGCGCTAACTTGATCAAAGCTAATCTCCATCTGTCTACCCAAGCTGGACATTACATCTCCAGCTACAGTGTAGATGTACCTCCTTCATCTCTCTTACCACGAGCATTTATGGAAAGGAGAGAGACTTACTCTCCTGATAGGTGGGAGTCACATCAAAGTAAGGTTATGGGATTTTTCATGAAATCAGTTTAGCATAGCCCTACTATTTAACAGCTTAAAAGGGTTATGCAACTCCAGCATGTCACCAAAGCCCTGTCTACATGTAAGAGAGGTGCTTTTTTTAGCCTAACATGATTCTAAAGCTGCCTTACCACTCCTACAGTAATATACTTCTTGAGGTAACTTGATGGAAGAGAACACTTTTTTTTTTTGGCATGTAGGCCTATCCTAAGATTTCTCTCTGAGGACTTCCAAACTCAGCAGTAATAGCACTTAAATATTCAACAGGAAAACTAATTCTGGTCTGTCATGTTTCTGTACCAGATATGGGCTGGTTGCAGAACTTGTTTATACACCCCAGATGTAGTTCATCGTAAAATTAGGGTTGCCAATTTTGGTTGTACATATTCCTGGAGATTTCATCACATGACAATCTCTAATGAAAGATTTTTTGTTTTAATTCTTGGGGACTCTAGGGCAATCTTGGAGGGTTGGAAACGCCACATAAAACCTTTAATGCTCTGCCAGGCCTGGCTGTTAGTTTTAAATAAGGATATGTATACACAGTGTCACATAGTGGCTGACCAGTATAGTGCAGTTTAGCATTCCAGGCAGCCCCAGGTGAGGTGTTGAACACCTCCAGAATTAAACTCACTCCCCCTCGATGAGCTGACAGTGTGACCAGAACTGATTGAAAAAAGTTTCTAAGTTTTTTTTAAATGAAAAATGGCCTTTCAGCCAAAATGAACAATCATGATTTTCAGTGCTACCAGTTGACACTGACATTTTTTGTTTTTTGTGAAGAAAATGAAAAATTAAAAGTTTTTGATAAAACTAAAAAATTGTAACCAAAACAGTTTTTAAAATCCAAAAGATATTTTAGGGAAATTAAAAACAAAAAACAAACCAACCCCATATTTTTTTGAAATTTCCCCTTAGCTCTAAGTCTAACCTTAAAAGTACTATTTATTTGCACAGCCTTCTGTCAGAGAGGGGTTATGGTGGATGGAGATCATTGCAGGCTGTGGATTTCAAGTTCTTTAATTAAGGATTGGTTGACTCTTTTAACAGTCATTGAGTCAATTTGTGATGCCACATTTTGTTACACAATTGCTTGTATGAAAAGCACATTAATGGGTTTTTAATTAACTACACCAGAAATGACTTAAGTCAATTCTGCTCAGACTTTAAAAAATCCCCTTTAGGCTGAGACCATCTATAGAAAGTTCTGATCCAAAAAGCATTTGACAAAGTTATGACCAAGCCAATAAAACTAAAAGGGGTGATGAGAGGAATTACATGGAAATTCCAATTTAATCTTCACTACTGCAAGAAACATTATGAAGGTCATGTAAGTACCTGGATAGATGATAGGAAGAATATAGCAGGAAACAAGCTTATATTGGCAGTGGGACAAGATGACCTAAGAGATCTTTCCAGCTCTAATTTCTACGATTACACAAGCTGCTGTAATTAGAAGCATCATTGATGGAATATTTCAAATCATTACCTTTTCTTGCTAAGTGGTAAACTGTTTGTGAATCAGCAACTCAGTCTGTGGCCTTGTTGTTTATTCTTGAGCTATTTCTCTCTTGGGGGCTGTGAGGGGAAGCAATTATTGCTCAAATTATCTTATCACACAATTTGTGGCGAGTGAGCAAATCATGGAAGCGCTATTGTCTCACAAAAGAAGTACTGTAACTTCTACAAGAAGCTTGAACACCAGCAAAGTACTTCATAAAAGAAGGTGATTTATGTAACAATGTAGCATGCTGGAGATACAGCTTGTACTCTTCTGTTATAAACATCCAAGACAAGCAACAGGTGTTAATGCCATACTTTGTCACTGAGTACTGGGAGAAAACAAGATCCTCCTGTAAGGATATGTCTATACAGTAACTCCTCGCTTAATGCTGTAGTTATGTTCCTGAAAAATGCTACTTTAAGCAAAACAATGTTAAGCGAATTTCCCCATAAGAATTAATGTAAATGGGGAGGGGCTAGGTTCCAGGGAAATTTTTTTCACCAAAGAATATATATATATATATATACACACACACAGTATAAGTTTTAAACAAACAATTTAATACTGTACACAACAATGATGATTGTGAAGCTTGGTTGAGGTTGGCTATCATTGTATGTGAATGTATTAAGTTTTGCTGTGTGTGTGTTACTGAAATATGTTGGGTGGTTGGGAACACCAGCAACCAGCCTTTTAGGTACAGCAATGGAGTAGCCAGACAACATTAATGGCTCATCAACACCCATCAAGAAAAAAATCCACTATCCCATGAACTGTATACAGTGGAGACTTTTCAGAGAGAGCACATATACAATGGAGACTGCTTGACCCATGGCACTGCAAAAGATCTTTCCAGCAAGCTGAAAGAAACTATAAAAGAGGAGAAGAGACATCATGACTTGGCCTGACTCCCCCCACAACTCAACACCTGGAAATATGTCTTGAGGACAAAGACTTTGAACAGGGGATGGTGGTCCCAGGCTAGAAGGCAGTTCCAGCCAGTGTATTTAAAGATCTGTGACCTGTTTGTACCATCTTTCAGGGTGAGACATTGCTTGATTCAAAACCTATTTAGTTTATAGAACTCAGACTGCAAATATATTTTTATTTCATAGGTAACCAACTTTGATCTCTGCAATTGCTACTTATAATCACTTAAAATCTACCTTTCTGTAGTTAATATATGTTTTATTGTTTACCTAAAACAGTGTGTTTTGTTTGAAGTGCTTGGGAGATCTCAGCTCAATTTACAAAGGCTAGTGTGTATCCTCTCCACATCAAGGAGAGGCAGATTGGATAGTGAACTAACACTCGTCAGGCTACTGACCACTGCAAGGCGGTACAGTTCTGGGGAGCAAGGCTGGGGAGCTGTGCGGAATTGGCAGGAGCCTCCCTATTGTTGGTTCATGAGTGGCTGGGAGAGCATTCGTAAGTCAGTTGGGTGCATCCCCACCTGTGGATGTCTGTGTAAGTGCAGTACCTGCAGAGGTTTGTAGCTTGCCAACAGCATCATAGTGTGAGAGGCAGCCCAGGTTGGTGGGTTTGAAGGGCTCAGGGATCCCACAACCCAGGTTGCACCCTGGGGATCCTGTCATCCCCAGTTTGGGGAATTCTTTGCCCTAGTCTTTGCAGTTGCCCTGATTGAGCATTCTCAGTGTGGCCCCTCCAAGCACCACGGTCACAATTTTCCACTAGAGGAAGAGGACTGAGTTGTCCAGGAGAGAGGCAGCAGCTCCACTTGTTAAGCTAGGAGCAGGGGAACTGCATTCTGTTCCAAATTCTTTCACCAACTTACTGTATGGCTTTAGACAAGTCACTTTACTTTTCACTATGCTTCAGTTTCCCCCTGGGGAAGATAACCTTTTGTGAAGTGCTTTGAGAGCCTTAGATGGAAAGTGCCATAAAGCTGATCCGTAGGCCACTAGGCTGGATGACAGTTTTCAGTCAAAACCCTTTTTTGTTAGAAATTTTTCATTTAATCAAAAAATCAGTTTTCATGGAAAATGTCTGTTTACCTCAATTTTTTTTTTAAACCACCACCACTGCCCAAACACTGGCTAGTTTTCAGCTGCTGAAAAGTTTTCCATTTTGACCGAAGTTTAACACCCCAGTTTTCTGACCACCTCTAGTGACAACGTGGCACAGCTGATTTGAAAATGCTAGAATGAAGAAAACAAATGGCAGTGGGCCCCTCTCACAAGTCAAATGAACCATAGCATAAACTTTAATGCATACTATTATTAGCATTTGGGAAAAGCCCTGACTGCATCCTACAATCCTTTCCCTGTCAGTTTAACTAACATTACAGTATCTGTCATAAGTTGGAGAAGAAAACCCTCCACCTCCCAGGTTTAAGTAAAAAGGTCTGGAATACAAGGCATCAGCCACTGGAAGCATTCAATAAGTGTTAGCAGTAGCATAAACAAGCCATAAACCATTAGTTAAACAATTACTATTAAGAATAACCTTCCTTCTGAATGATCTGCATCTGCATTTAGGTCTTACATTAAACACATTTAGTTGGGATAATTTCCTTAAAGTCATCCCTGTGCTGGTTTTATTTCATTTACTTTCACTGTTCACATGAGTGCATATCATGACTTTATATTTTAGTCTCTATAATGAGAACACATTGCACAGCAGCACAGAACTAAGCCTGGATTGGATTCCTGTAGGATTTTTATGAGCTTCTTGCTCAATAAAAGTTATCTAGAAACCAGAAAAACTGCATTAGAAATGGTGGAATTTAAGATCGACTCCTAAAACTAGCAGATCAAGTCTTATATCTTACATAAAAAGTTTCTGTGTAGAACAGCATATTTTCACCTCTTGCGAAGAAATCTTAGGCCTTGGCTACACTGGCGCTGTCCAGCGCTGCAACTTGCTGCGCTCAGGGGTGTGCAAACGTCCCCTCCCCCTGAGCACAGCGAGTGCAGCGCTGTAAAGCGCCAGTGTAATCAGCGCCTGCAGCGCTGCACACTCACTCGCAGTGCTGCAAGCTATTCCCCTCAGAGAGGTGGAGTACATACAGCGCTGCGAGAGAGCTCTCACAGCACTGGCGGTGCGACTACACTTGCGCTTCACAGCGCTGCCACGGCAGCGCTGTGAATTCCCAAGTGTAGCCAAGGCCTTAGTAATCAGATTTAACAGCGCTCAGACTGATGAGGTTCTGACTAGGGCCTGGTTCTGATCTCAGAGGCGTGTAGGTTAGAAGTAGGCCCCAAATCTCTTGTCCCAATCATCCTTCTGAGCAAATAGGACAGTTTGGGTGGGAGGAAAGAGATTAAAGGAAGCTGCTGTATCCATGACACTTTTCTCCGTGTCTTCTGACCCCAGGAGGTTCCTTCTAAAGCTGAACAGGGAAAAGACTCTGCAACGCAGGAGGAAACAAAGCCTGGAACAGGGCCGCTGAGCACTGGTCTCCACCAGACCCCCAGAAACTTAGTGGGATTGCTCAGGTAAAACACTGCTGACCCTATGTGCATTATCTTAAGCATAAAGAGACACTAAGTAAAAGAACTCTTCCAGCTTGGACAACAGGTGCGTAGCAGTTGCCAGCAGACAGCTATAAAGAAGCCAGGGAAGCGAGAAGGCAATTGATTCATTTTGACCTTCAAACAGTTCTGGCTTTCTTTGGGCAGCTTAGTACCCTAGTCAAGAAGGGAGGCGGGAGGGGGAACGACCCATTCCCTTGGATTGATTAATCAGAACTAAGACAAAGTTCCCAAAGTTAATCCACTTAAGTAAGAAACGCTGTTACATCGATCATTAGAAGTCCTTGCAATTTGTCTACTTAGATTGTAAATGTCATAAGTCAGGCAAGTATCAGGGGGTAGACGTGTTAGTCTGTATCTAAAAAACAACAAGGAGTCTGGTGGCACCTTAAAGACTAAGATTTATTTGGGCATAAGCTTTCGTGGGTAAAAACCTCACTTCTTCAGATGCATAGAGTGAAAGTTACAGATGCAGACATTATATACTGACACATGGAGAGAAGGGAGTTACTTCTCAAGTGGAGAACCAGTGTTGACAGGATCAGGGTGGATGTAGTCCACTCCCAATAATAGATGAGGAGGTGTCAATTCCAGGAGAGGAAGAGCTGCTTCTGTAATGAGCCAGCCACTCCCAGTCCCTATTCAAGCCCAGATTAATGGTGTTAAATTTGCAAATGAATTTTATTTCTGCTGTTTCTCTTGGAAGTCTGTTTGAAGAGAAACAGCAGAACTAAAATTCATTTGCAAATTTAACTCCCTTCTCTCCATGTGTCAGTATATAATGCCTGCATCTGTAACTTTCACTCTATGCATCTGAAGAAGTGAGGTTTTTACCCACGAAAGCTTATGCCCAAATAAATCTGTTAGTCTTTAAGGTGCCACCGGACTCCTTATAAGTCAGGCACTGTGACACCTGCTGTATTTTGTATTGCACTGAGAACGCTGTTGCTGCTCACCCTTTTCCGTTACAGTTAGTTTATATTTAACCTCTGTCCTTGCAAAGCAGGACCTTGTGAAGCCATGTTGGCTACTTGTTTTTTCTGTCCTTTCTCAGAAGAAATTTAGTCTGTTGTACTTTAGCTATATTTCCTTTCAGGTGAAAATCCAGCAGCTGCTGCTAAGTTCAGACAAATTTCCCACAGGCCCTGCTTTGGGCAACAAAAGCACATTTGGACATATATGCCTTTCCACAGCCTACCAGTCTCAGCTGAGAGAACAAGGAGGCAAATAGGCACTGGAACTGGGAGCAGGGACACAAGTTCATTGCTTGCTCTACCCCATAACAGAACAATTTCCAGTCGCTCTGAATATAATCATTTATTTATCTTTACAGTGATGATGGAAGAATGTACAGGTGTTTTCACTCAACAGCAGTATAAAAATCTGTTTATATACATTGAGTCACAATAATCTTTAATTCTCCTGATCCATCCTTTTTCTCCTGATCCATCATTATTATAAACCACAGGAAAAACAAATATTAAGTACAGGCATTATAATTCCAGTAGGTTTGCAACCTAGCGTCAAAAGCTCAGCTTTAGTTTAAGGGTACAGTTTGATATTTTAAAAAAGACTATTTTAAGTCGTAGGACACAAAATAAAGTTTGTTTTTCAAATAAGATATATACATCAAAAATAGGAGTCTAAAAAGGCATTGGTTTTAATGCTATTAGAAAGCTATATAAATGTGCATGGGTCCATTTCTTCTTACAATGAAAGACCGAAGGAGAAAGTGCCTTTGTTTTTTTTAGGAAATTCCTCCTAGGACAAGTCAGTTAAAGTACCTGTAAGTTAGAGAGAGGGATAAATAAATCAAAAGTAAAACTATTTCTTTGGAGAAATGATAGGTTGATCGCAATTTAAATCAGAATAACTTTGTTGAAACATATAGCTATGTTTCAGTCACATTTCACATTAAGGGCCCACTTATAAATACTTGACAAAAGGCTAATAAATAATTGATGTTTTAATAAATGGTTAATCAACTGTTACAGTCCAATAGGTCAATAAGTTACTTATAACCACCTTAAACTGATGCACTTATAACCATCTAACTTTACTCACATATATAACATGTTTATAACATTGAACCCTTTATAAACTATTTATGAATATACTCTTAAATGTGACCTGCATTTCTATGGCATTTAGTGAATTGCTCCTTAACCTAATTTTTCTTTTTTTTTATAAATATCTTCCATTTTTACATATATTACATAATATATAAAAGTTAATCTCAATAGCACTTTTTCTTCCAGTTTGAAGTTTTTAAGCAACCAACCATATACACAAACTGATCACTTATTCAAAAATCCTACTTAAGTCTGCAGTTAAAATGGCTGTTCGAAGAAAACTGAATAGAAAGATAGCATGCCGGCTATGTATATACAAAACATATCCATTTTTAATGAAACTACAAAAAGGTCTATTATTAAGTTTAAATAAGACAAATTTCTGCAGAATTAACTAATGAAAATAAGGATCATCACTATAAAACACAATAGGTCTATGTTATAACCTCATTAATATCCATTTCAAAATAATTATTTGTTAGACAATAGACATTTCATACTACTAACCTATTTGTTTCTTAACTCTATAACTTTGAAGTTTTCATATATAAAGAATGCTAAAGTTCTTACATTTGTCGACCCTCTAGAATATACATAATTAAGGTCTCACTACATGGAAACTTATTAACAGCGACAACTGACAGGGACTGCAAATTCAATGGCAAATATTTGTACCCTGAGCTAGTTAGGAAGATTTCAATGCATTGGAGAACAGCAGGACAGCCACTAGTCTATTATGCAGACCAACCAGATAAGTGTCCCCTCACACAATCCAAATCAAATTCATATTTATGTAGCACCAACATTGTGCTAGCTGCTCAAAATATTATAAGTAAATAATAGGTACTGTTAAAACCTACAATTTTATAACATTTTTACATAATTGTCTGCCTTTGTGCAAGCTTAGGGCAACATGCACACACACTCCACTGATGAGTAGGAGAACTGTGAACGAAGGAGAGCAGAATGTTGACATCAAGATCTACCGTGCAGATGTGAGCATGGTTCTAACGTTAATGATTTCCTCTCCCAGAACAATTCCATTCACTAGTCCTCAAATGGTTTACTAGATCATTGAAGTGGCTCAGTGCCTATATGCCACACCCCATCTAGTTCACTTTGGATTTTTAGTTTTAAATAAATATGATCACTTCCTAAGCTACATGTTGAACTACTTGACAGCAGTCTCTCCTTTGGGTGGGCATGACTGTCAGTGTCTACATCAGCAAGTGTATTAATATGCCTCAACAACTTTTTTGACTAAACTCCATGAAATGAAATTGACTGATTTTAAATTTCTCCAAATTGGAGGGCTCAGAGCCAATGTGACCATCTCACACAAGACTACATTCTTTTAAGTTATTCTTCTCCTTACTTTTTAAGGAAAGCTCACATCTCAAAGTTTGGATTGTTTCCTGTACTCAAGATCCCATAATGAATGAGTACCAACTTTCAGAATTTTAGCTCAATAGGAACCTGGGAATTCGTTGTCATCCTTCTGGATAATTATTTCTAAAAGGGTTTAGCAAATACTTGTACAGATCAACTTAGTAACAACCTTGCATGTAAAGCAATAAATGCAAGCTATTTTGGACGAGAGAAATGGGAGTGCTTCTCCTTTGGAAAAGTGAAGGAAACTATTTTGGTATATGCTCTAGAGAAGAACGTTTAGGATGGATGGGACCATTTTGAGGAAAGAAGTTAACAGCAGAAACAAAAGTTTCCATTCTTAAGCAGAGCAGGTATAACTTTCCTTCCATAGAGGGTTGCATGTGTACACTGCAGATACAGTGTACAGCCTAGTGGGATTGCTCTAACTGAACTTATCTGCCAAGCTGAGAGCAGTGGGGTGGAGGGAAATAGAGAGTCACTGTGGGTTTGTCTACATTGCAGTTAAACACCCGTGGCTGACTTAGGATTTCATGGCTTGGGCTACAGGGCTGTTTACCTCAGGTGTACATGTTCGGGCTTGGGCTGCACTCCAGGTTCTGCGACCCTTGGGACCCCCAAGCCTGAGCCCAAACGTCTACACCACAATTAAAAGGCCCAAATCAGAAGACACAGGCCAGCCGCAGGTGTTTAGCTGCAGATTTTTTTTAGGCCACATGTTTTGTGGGGATAGTGTGTCATTTCTATTAGACTGGATATGGAAAAGCTAATTCTCAAGATAGCTCTGAAAAGAGAGGGTCTAAATCCTGCCTGCTTGCTACACTTCTGAACGCTCTTGAAAAGGCGCACAGCCCTTGAGCTGCCACAAACTACACAGCCTCCAATGAATGCAGGAGAAAAGAAGAGAAGGCAACAGAGAAGTATCTGAGTGCTTACAAAAATATTTATAAAATTTGTTAGTTCTACTCACATCACCTCTTCTAAGCAAAGGAGGAAAAGTAGGATCATAGTAATTCATTTAGATTGAACAAAAATTTCATGGTGTCGACTGCTGGCTGGATCCCAGCCCTGAAGGCAGAGCCACTGCCACCAGCAGCGCACAAGTAAGGATGGCATGGTATGTTATTGCCACCCTTACTTCTGCGCTGCTGCCTGCAGAGCTGGGCCCTCAGTCAGCAGCCGCCACTCACCAGCCGCCCAGAAGTAAGGGTGGCATGGTGTGGTATCCTTTTGAACTGCTGCTGGTGGGGCGCTTCCTTCAGAGCTGGGATCCTGGCCAACAGCCACTGCTCTCTGGCTGCCCAGCTCTGAAGGCAATGCAGAAGTATGGGTGGCAATACCACAAACCCTCTAAAATAACCATGCAACAACCCTCCCCCCCCCCCCCCCCCGGCAACTCCCTTTTGGGTCAGGACCCCCAGTTTGAGAAATGTTGGTCTTCCCCGTGAAATCTGTATAGTATAGGGTAAAATCACACAAAAGACCAGATTTCACAGGGGGAGACCAGATTTCAAGGACTGTGATGTGTTTTTCATGGCCGTGAATTTGGTAGGGTCCTACCTATGAGGAATGACTGAAAAAAACTGGGCACATTTAGTCTTGAGAAAAGTTTACTGAGGGGGGACCTGATTTCTTCTTCTTCCCTTTATCCCATCATGTGGGGTTAGGTCCTCATACAAGCATCTGCCATCTTCACTTGTCCAAGGCAGCATTAAGGTCTACCTGCTTACTATCATCTTTGATGCAATCCATCCATTGCTTCCTTGGCTTTCCTCATGGTCTCTTTCCTACCACCCTCTCCTGCCACTTACCAGATCCTCTTCTTTCATCCTCTATATGTGTCTGAACCAGCAAAGTTGTGCTTGCTGGATTTTGTCAGCTATGTAACAGACTCTGATTTCCCTCCTAAGGCTTTCATTTTGAAATCTGTCTCTTTGTAGAACTCTTTTTATAGCATAGAGACATCTCATCTCAAAATACCTGCAGGCGTTGAACCTGCCATCTCTTTACTGCCGTGGTTCTGTATCACAGTGCATTGTGGGGCAAATCATTGTTCTATATTGTTAGGCTTTCCGTTTCAGTGGCATATGCTTGTCATAAAGAACACCTGAGATGTTATTCCACACTCTTCCAGCACTGCCCTGTCTGGACTGTATCTCAACGTTCAAGCTTGCTGTCTTCCATAAACCAGTCACCATGATACTTTAACTGGTCAGTCTGGTTTAATTGTCCTCCATTAGTATTTACATCCACCTTCCCTGTACAGTCTCTATTGACCCACATGATATCAGTCTTAATTATGTTCAATTTCATACCTATGCCTGCTTAGTTGGTCATATCACTGGTTTACTTTTTCTTGCAGGTCTTGTTTCCTCTAGGGGGACCTGATAACAATCTTCAAACATGTATAAGCGGTTATAAAACAGACAGTGATCAATTATTCTCCATGTCTACTGAATGTAGGACTAGAAGACATTGGCTTAATCTGCAGCAAGGGAGATTTAGAAAATTTTCCCTAATATCTAACCTAACTATGAGGATATTTAAGATCTGGAATAGGTTACCAGGAGAGGTTATGGAATCCCTGTCATCTGAGATTTTTAAGAACAGGTTAGACAAACACCTGTCAGGGAGGGTTTAGATTATACTTGGTCCTGCTTCAGCACAGTGGGATGGTCTCGAAGACCTCACAAGGTCCCTTCTAGACCTAGAATTAGAACCCTCTTGTCCTGTGGCATGGGAAGTTATTTTAGAAAAAAACACCAAATACATTTTTATAAAAGAAAAAAAATAGAACTGGATGAAATGTAAGCCCCTTGTAATTCTGCAAATTCTGTAAGTCAGATAATGGTTAGGGACAAATGAAATCCAAGGAGGAGGAAATTATGAACTCAAGCAATTTTCACCAAAAAAGATGGAGAAACCATTAATTTTTGTAGAATGTTCAAAAATAAGTTGAAGCCTTACATGTTAATGTTGCAGAATTTGACCACTGTTTTGCATCAATACCCACTTTCTATTCAAACAGACTATTTGCATGAGTAAGGGTTTTCAGGACTGTGCCAAAGAGTCACATTTTCCTCTTCTGTTGCACTGGTAGCCTAGACAGCATATTTCTGATATTCTGTGTTTTAGCATGCATGTAGAGGTAGCAATTTAGTATTTTGTCAGCCACAATGTATGTTCCTTCATACTTGTATGGGATGAAACAGGGCTCAACTTTTGAGTGAGATGTAAGTGCCCACTGGGTGACTCAGTGACAGTGTTAAGATGAACGGCTGTTAAGATCAACACTGCTAATAACTACAAAGTTTTCCTATCTCATAGAAAAACCACCCGGAGTTCTGGCTTTACCTGATCATTTTCTTATGCATCATCTCCATTGTCCAATTCCACATCCATATCTTTTGTTGTATCAGCAGCCCGCGACAAGATGTCTGCCATAAGTGCCTCCTCCAGTTTTTTACGCACCTGTTGCACCCGTTCTTCTTGCTTTCTGTTTCAAAAACAGAGTGACAAACATTTGAAGCAATAGCAATCCTGTGTGTATATTAACATAGGACTAAAACATTTGCCTTACCTTCACTCATAAGAAAAGGTTTTGCTAGGGTATTTAGTCTGAACAGAAACATTTTAAAGCTGAAGTAATGATTCCTACCACACAACTGACTTTCACAGCACCAGGTAAAAGGATTTTTTGGATTTCTTTGTGTGTACTGTAAATATTCAGCCACCAATTTAGCTCTCACAGACCCATCACTCAAAAACATAATTGCATAGGTTCTCAGGGCTCATCAGTCGTGACACAATAATACACAACCCACTTTATCACAATATGGAACAGAGGAAAGAACTATAAGTGCTCTGCCAGACTACATTGTTTTTTCTGAGGTTTTACCAGTACACCTCTACCGCGATATAACGTGACCCGATACAACACCAATTCGGATATAACACGGTAAAGCAGCGCTCCGGGGGGGGCGGGGCTGTACGCTCCAGCGGATCAAAGCAAGTTCGATATAACGCAGTTTCACCTATAACGCGGTAAGATTTTTTTGCTCCCGAGGACAGCGTTATGTCGGGGTAGAGGTGTATATATAAATTCTTCCACAGCAAGTGTAAAGCACCTTCCAAGTATTTGTTTCTAAAGTAGATGTTAAAAGCACTACAGAAATCATGTTTTTTGAGATGACAGTTCAAACTTTTAGTCCACAAATATGAACTCTACTTTAGAGAGTTATAGTTGATGGGAAAATTCCTCTAGGTTCTAAATGTCACTCCACACCTGAAAACATTTTTAAAATAGCCACTAGTTTACTAAACCCCATACAATATATTTTATTACCCATCTAACTTGTTCTGAGCAAAAGTTAAAAGAGAATCAACATAATTAAGACCCCAAATCTAAGTTTTGCAAGTGTTAAGAGGACTGTATAAAACCCAATTTAAAGATAGTTACTGGAGTTTTAAATTTAGATGAAAGTGGGTTAATATTCAAACATTCCCCTGACAGGTCATGAATCCAATCACCACAGCTGGAAACGATAAAGTGAAAAAACACACTTACAATTGACTGGTCTTGTTTAATTATTCAACCTGAGTATAATGCAACAAAACAGTACAGTGACTTTTTTAAATTTTATATTATCAGAACTGAATAAACTGAAGTGCTAGCACAACAGGCAAGATTTTAAAAGTATAGCTTTTATCTGGACATTGTCTCTAATCAAAACTATTTCAAGTTCTATTCCGACTTCAGATAAAAATGTTAGTTCAAAAAGCAGTTTGATGCTACAGAAGAAGCTGCTAAGCAGACAGCTGTGTTAATTTCAGTTTCATTTAAGAAAACAAGCCACCAATACACAGACAACTTACATCTATTAGACAAATATTTTAAAACAAATTGGATGAAATTCTGTTGTGTGCCTTGTAGAGTTTTGCAAATTTTAAGAGAATGTTACAAAACCCAATTTAAACAGATCTCTTAGAGCCACAGCATAGAACTCTTAGCCCAGGGGGAGGATGACACTAAAGTGTCTACCCCCTCCTGATCCTGGGCTGCTCCTGGAGGCTGGAGGAGCCCCCAGCATACATTAGACAGTCCTGGGGGTCTAAGTTACAGAAACCTCCCTACCAGGGCTGGCTCCAGGCACCAGCTTAACAAGCAGGTGCTTGGGGCGGCCAAGGGAGAGGGGCGGCACCTGTGGCAATTTGGGGGCGGCAGGTCCCTCACTCCCTCTAGGAGCGAAGGACCTGCCGTTGAACTGCCGCCGCTGATCGCGGCTTTTTATTTATTTATTTTTTCAATTGCTGCCGCTGATCACGATCGCGGCTTTTTTTTTTTGCTTGCAGCAGCAGAAATGCTGGAGCCGGCCCTGCTCCCTATACTGCCTTATGGGCTTCAGTACTGTGGCCCCACCCCTAGCATGCCCCTTCTGGACTCCGCCCCACCATCAGTTCCTGAGGCGTTACTCAAAAGGCAGTCTTTTGTCTGTCTTCTGCAGAGCCTGAACCAGGGGATTCTTTCCCTGGATAGCTATGGGGCTTTTAAGACCCTTTATGTTGCTCTGGCCCTGGCATGAAGATCTCACTCTGCATTAACCTAGGCACTTTATTAAGCCACAACCTGCATCTGGATACAATGTTAGACAAGTATCAGAGGGGTAGCCATGTTAGTCTGAATCTGTAAAAAGCAACAGAGGGTCCTGTGGCACCTTTGAGACTAACAGAAGTACTGGGAGCATAAGCTTTCGTGGGTAAGAACCTCACTTCTTCAGATGCAAGGGTTTGGGTAAGAACCTCACTTCTTCAGATGCAAGGGTCTTCAGATGCAACCCTTGCATCTGAAGAAGTGAGGTTCTTACCCACAAAAGCTTATGCTCCCAGTACTTCTGTTAGTCTCAAAGGTGCCACAGGACCCTCTGTTGCAATGTTAGACAAGTTTAAGATGCAATAAGCTTCATTTCACGTTTTATGTCAAGTTCACACTGTCGGTGAAAGAAGGTCTTGTTAAAACTTGATTCAATATCTTTCTGCTCAGCACATCATATTAGGTTGGACTTTAACAGTGTTGGGTACAGTAACAATACTAATTAATGTGATTTATTTTTAAGCAAAGTGCAGGCAATATGAACTAGCTCTCCAAAGCATAGGTCAGGAAATTCAAGAGATACAGCCCAGTTAGTTTCTCTTACACTAATTTTACATTGGTGTAGTTCCATTTCCTTCAGATTTTCACTGCTATAAATCAGGGCAGAATCATTCAGAGTCCAGTGCCTGTCCAGATCCTCTGATGATGGCACTCTGCCTTATAACCACAGCCTTGCTTAGGAAGTGTTCTCACTTGAGCAGTTCTGATCCCTGAAGACTGTATTTTTCTCTACTTTCTCCCCGCATTTTCCAGTTAAAATTTCTTATGTGAAAAATTTTCATTTTCCCATGTGAACTTTTGAACAGATTCAAAACAAGAATGTTAGTTTCAAACTGACACTAAAATCAAAATGTCATTTTGTTTTGCTTTGTTTTTTCAAATTGAAAATGACATTTTAAGTCAAAATGAAAGAAATTTCTCATTTAAATTCCAAAGTGTTTCTCTGAAACAACAAATTTCTTTTTGACGTTTCCCCACAAGAAAACTGTAATTTTGCATCAGAACTGACGTTTTTCTGTGAAAACTTTCAGTTTTGACAAGATCATCTTTTCAGCAGGAAAGCATTTGCACAAAAAATGTATACCTAAAATCACTGGAGCTTGTCAAAGGTAGAAGCCAATCTGGACCATAAGAAATGTGGGCTAGATGGATCTACAGAGGATCCAGTGCCTTTATTTCCATTTGCGGTGGCGGCAAAGATACTAAGAAATCTGCCTCAAGCGAACATGGAAGCAGGAGACCTGTGAGGATGTCACTGGAGCTGCTCAGCTGATCAGATGCAATCCCTAGCACTCCCCAAAGTATGTCCCCTCTCTTCCACGGGGAGCAAGAGGAGAACAAAACAAAGCAGCAGAGGTCAGTAGAAAAGCTGATGTAAAAGCAGAGGCAAAACTGCCTTTTTACCCTAATTTTCATAATTCTCTCTAGCATCTTGACTCAGGCCTGGTCTACACATCAAAATTAGGTCAGCATAGCTCTGGCGCTCAAGCGTGTGAAAAATTCACATCTCTGAGCGCCGTAGCTATGCCTACCTATCCCCTGGAGTAGATACAGCTAGTCGACAGAAGAATCCCGCCACTGGGAAAGGTGGATTACCTACAGTGATGGAAAAATCCCTTCCACTGCTGTTGGTAGCGCCTGCACTAGGGCGCAACAGTGGCCGTAACTGTGCTGCTGTAGCACCCATAGACGTGGCTGGCCTGAGAATTGATTACTCACACGTAAGACCTGGTGTAAGTCATGATTTCACAGAGTGCATGGAAATCGTGAAAATACCCCCAAAACGTGATTTTTCAATATTCTCTAAAGATGAAAATGTATATAATGTATTTCATACAAAAAAAATACCTTAGCAAACTGTACAGCCTGTACACCATAGAGTGCTGTATGCATGTGTAGCATAGAGAGTTGTATTGTGAATAGATCTAAATGCAATCTAGGTGGGAAACACAAGAAAATGGATGTCTCTAAAAGGCTAAAAAGGTGTCTGCACCGATCATGTGAAGCAGTATCAACCAAGAGTTTTATACACTGATGCAGGTCAGCTCTTCTGTACCTATTGTAGATGACTACCAAAAAGTGTCTTGACAGGCATTTGCCAAAAGAGAAAGGCACAAACCCAAAGTGAAGCAAATGCTTTACTTGGGAAGAAAAAAAAAATTGGGATTTTCTTGTTTCAAAATTCCACTGAAAACACAGAAACATGTAACTCCCTAATTTGACTAACAGAGGTGTTTATTTGCACAAATATCCCTCCTAAAAAACTGGACAACCAAAACTTATGGGAATTCTTCAGACAGAATGTAGCAAATGATGGAGCAATTCCTTCATCAACTCAGCTGTGACCTAAAGTGTCACAAGCAGGAGAGTATGGTGAAGCAGCCTAGATTCTTGTCCATGGCCACTGACCTATCAACTGGTACCCAAGATCAGTTGTGTTACATATTTTATTTGTTTTGCAAGGCCTAAATGATGAAGATACATCTGACTTGGAATTGAAAGCTGTCCTCGCTGATCCAATTTACCTACAGTCTGTTAATTACAACATCATTGCATAAACTATTGCAAGTGCTTGAATACCTTTGAGGTGGATTTCAATGGTATCAGTGCATTTCTCTCTGATAACGCATCCTATAATCAACTGCTTCAGAGATTAATGCCTAACTCAGTTCATCTTACCTGTAATGCTAGTGATATCTGGAGGCCCAGTTTACTAGATGTTGACAAGCTAATAGGCAACAGTCAAAAAGGTGTTTAAACATTGTCTGAGCAGAAAACTGTGTTTTAAAGAGCAATGTGCAAATCACAGTCCAGGCTTGGGTTCAAATCTTCCTATAAAATTGCCCCCTAACCCAGGTAAGTGAAGATGCGGAAGCTGGTATGCTGCTACTGAACACCATGCACAGTATATTACTTTTTACTTCCATTTTGTGGAGGAGCAAATGAAAATTACGCCAAACACAGAAGTGTTAACGGAGCTGAAACGTCTGTTGAACCATTCAGAAAAGTTACAGATTCAACTTGACTTAATCGCGAGGAATGGCAAAGAGCTTGTTGATTTAATCAAATAGTTTGAAAGCCATGAGAGTTGAGTTAATCCATTATACAATAAAGTTGCTGACTTAATACACATCGAGCACTTACAGGTGAGCAACACAGCAGCAACACAGGGATTCAAAACCAATTTATTAAAACTTTTATGGAAACTGCCAACTTAACTTACCAAAGTAAGTTAGCTTTTTCTTAAAGATCAGTACTTTGTACAGATGGAAAAGCAGAACAGCAATGCAAAAGTGCCCTCTGCTGGTGATTATTTGAAATATTAATTACACATAAGCAGCTTGCAATTATTCATAATTAAACCTCTCTTCCACCAGGAAGAAAAAGTAAAAACCCTGACTTTAAGTTACTTGACATTCTTGCTGCAAGTTTCCTAGTCAAGCTGAAAAATGTTTAGTCCTGAATTCTAAAGATGTTATATAACTACTTTGAAATGCTTTTGTAAGTGATACTTTTATGTTTTTAATTTAAGGATTTTGGATTGAGTTTCGAATATGGCTGCATTTCTCTCTTTGGATCAAATAAAATGTGAGGTTGCCTGTTATTAAATAAATATCTTTCCCAGTTTCAATGAATTCCTCTTTAAAAAAAGAAGAAAGAAAGAAATAGAGTGCAGGTTGGAGGCAAAATACTGGCTCTACTGAAGTCAAAGGGAGTTTTGCCATTCTTCAATGGAGCAAGAATTTCACCCTAGGAGCTTTTGTGGAGCAAGACAGGACACATAGGTCATTGAACATATGTTCTGGCGGCTATTTTTCTTAACTAGAACCACACAACACTGCTACTTGTATATGTATGTGGTGGGCAGAGGAGGTAGGAAAGTATTACACTGAAGAACATAAACTGTAAGAATGTGAATGGCTGGGGGAATATGAAGAAGCCAAACCTTCCGAAAATCAAATTACAATTAAGTTATACTAATTTTAACTGTAGCAAATATGTTACAGCAGGGATAGGCAACCTATGGCACATGTGCCAAAGGCAACACGCAAGCTGATTTTCAGTGGCACTCACACTGCCCAGGTCCTGGCCACTGGTCAGGAGGGCTCTGCATTTTAATTTAATTTTAAATGAAGCTTCTTAAACATTTTAAAAACCTTATTTACTTTACATATATCAATAGTTTATTTATATATTACAGACTTATAGAAAGAGACCTTCTAAAAAATGTTAAAATGTATTACTGGCATGCGAAACCTTAAATCAGACTGAATACATGAAGACTTGGCACACCATTTCTGAAAGGTTGCCAACCCCTGTGTTACAGCAAGAAACCATGTCACGCCTAAATAACAGAGCAATCCAAGATCAACAGTTTCAAACTCTGAACATACTTTAAATAGATTGTACAAGAAAACAAAACAATCAACTATCTAGCTTTTTATACAATGGGCCTAGCATGTTGTTACATTTATACACTTTATTCTATAGATACAGAGAAGAACACAAAATAAAGTGTTCTTTTAGGCAAATGTTGGCCCAAATAACTGTACATGACCACACTACAGTGTTGTTTGAACTTCCTCTATGATTTCCCCCCTCACTTTTTCCACACTGCAAAGGTCAATACAGCTCCATTTGATTTACTTTCTTGTTTATGTACCAGCACTGCTGTATCTGTTCTGTCAGCAAAAATGTACACAGCTCTAGAAACAGCAGTTAGCTGCTGTTATAGCAGAAGCACAAAAGATGTCCCACAAAATTAGTGCCTTTTCATTTGAGACCAGTTTTTGATTTACAACCCTCACCCCACCCCAAACACACAAAACAGTATATTCTTCATCCTAACATACAATAAGGATGGATATTCCACCTCTACACAAGTGTTTACAATTTCTGTAGGCTCTAATAACTGGTAAATAGCCTCTAATAAATTTGTAATGGTGGTAATTATCCTAATAAAGAGTTACCCAAGGCTCAAATTGGCAATAATTTTACTCTGTGGAGGTAGCTGTTATGCTCTGTCTGCAAAATTCATAGCCATTACTTGCCTCTGATCAGGTGTGAGCAAAGCTTTTTCTCTCCATCCCTTAAGTTTTCAATGCAATTTGTGGTTTTTAGAATTATTACCTTTTTTTGCCTTGTTATAACAGAGAAGCTATATTAGGATGCTACCTTTTACACTGTTTTAGTTTCTTACATGGTCTTTGTGTGAAGTTTGTTTTTCATTTCTGGCAATAATAAAGTTTAGTTAAAATAATCCTACACAAATGGGCAAGAAAGCGTTCTGTGCTTGGTAGTGAACAGTCAAAAGGGACACTGTTGAGTTAGAAGTAATTTCAGTTACTACACTTGCCGCTGCCCCTGAATCCTCATGGCCAATTGTTGTGATTTTATAATTTTGTTCTAAGAAGTGTATCTTCTCCTTTGTTAAGTTAAAAAAAACCACACCGCACACACTGACAATACAGGGAAAACTGCCCTACTATGAATAAAATGCTGTTAAATGTGACAAGTAAACAGAAAAAAAATCTTCTCCCAGTCCTTCAGTTTTACTGTCATAGTATGATTTTAGGTGCTAATTGTAACAATAACAGGTAAAATATTTTCAGAGAGAAAAGTCTTATTTTTTAAGTTGATGTTCCTTAAAAAGGGTTAAAAAAAAAAAATCGAAAACATCCTGGGCTAGAGCTCTGTATCATGGACTGAAAGTCAGGAACTCCAGTTCCCCATGCTGGCTTTGAAACCAGCTCCCTGGGAGGACTTCAGCATGTCATTTACTCTCTCTCACTCAGCACATCCCTCAGCCACTTCCCACAGCCCCCCTTGGCCTGGTACAGTGAACTGTGGCCAGTGGGAGCTGTGATCGGCCGAACCTACGGACACTGCAGGTAAACAAACCATCCCAGCCCGCCAGCTGATTTCCCTGACTGGCCACGTGCCAAAGGTTGCCAATCCCTGCTACAGAACAAAGGCAATGACATCTCATGCAGATTATATGAACGTAATATTTGTTCTCTGTTTTGGAAATTAAAAGCATGACAGTGAATAGAATAATTAATCATTAATGAATCATTCCTAAGGGAAAAAAAATCAGTTTTATACTACCCTATTCAACATATTCAGGAGACATCTTAACTGATGCAAGAAATGTTCAGAAGTCCAGAAGTTGAAATGCTTAAAGTGGTTAGAGCACAAAACTGGGAGCCCAAACTCTTGGATTTGATTCCCAGCTCTGTCAATCAGAAAAACTGGAGTGCAAGGCTACAAAGTGAAGAGCTTGCCAGCAAAAGGACCCAGACTCCAGCTTTTGCAGTCCTGCCTAGTTTATATAGTGCAAAAAGGTAAATGGTGGCTAAAATAGAGCTCAGATCCTCTGTGGCTCAAAAACCATATAGAAAAATGGGTATTCATGTTTTACAAACAAATTTATTGATGAAAATCTATCCAAGGTACTTATTTGGGGCCCCCAGTTCCATGGTATCTGAATGCCTCAGTTTTCAGGTAGGGAAATGCTATTATCCCCACTTAACAGACAGGGAACTGAGGTACAGCGTGACAAAATGACTTGTCCAAGGTCACAGAGGAAGTCTGTGGCAGAGCAGGGATTTGAACCCAGGTCTGCCAAGGCGCGGGCTAGCACTCTAGCCATAAGAGCGTTTTTCTTGATTCTGTTAAATACAAATATATTTAGGAAACAACCAGTTTATTCTGTAGTTTAACAGATACACTTAACAGGTTCTAATGGGTAACTACATGATTCTGTTTAATGTTTTGGAATATGCTCTGTTTTTTCATTAGATATGAAGAGCAAGCTCAGTATACAAAAATGTACATTTTACTGAAAATTTCATGTCTCAACTCCCTTACCTAATGTCCTCATCCGTAACAATGAATGCTTTGCAAAGGGGCTGAGATGTATTGAGCCACACTGCTGGGTTCTTTTCCACTGCAGCAGAGAGTTGCCCTGTGATTGGTGCAGAACTGGTGTGCAAAGCACTGGCGACAGCAGATAAGAGGGTCTCATCATTGTTGCCTGGGCCAACTCCTAAAATATAAATTACAGCACAATTAATTTATTTAACCAGATGGCTATATAAGGTACACAAGGTATGTATGACTTTAAATGGCAGACTTTCTCCTATGTATAAGATGTCATCCAGATGTATGAGCATACACTTTAAGACCACATATCTAATGGCAATAATGACTATGAATTTAACAAATGACTTTGAAATCCTGTTAATGCAATTTTAATATATAGTAAAAAAAAAAACAAAATATCTACTATATTTGCTATTTGTAAAGTGCTAACTTACAAATTGGCTACAGTTTCCTCAAAGAAGGTCAAGCAATTTAATGATCTGGGTTCCTTCTTCAGCAATTATCTTGTCTTCGAGTACACTTATTAATGTAATTTTTGGTCTTGAAATACAATTTCTCTTTGTAGCTTTTAACATTAATCTATACAAGTATCTCAATTCTCTTTACTTCAGTGCCACAAGGAACGAAGCCAATGCTGGCAAGTAGTACTGAAGTCTTTCACAACTCTTTCAAATTCCTATAGATGTCTCCAATGTGGTAGAATAAACAGTTACTAACTGTGACCTATAACTTATTGAATTTCACATCAATTGCATTTGTGCCAAGAAAAGAGTACAACTCTGAAATGTTCTTTATATTAATTAAGTTAGTAACTTGATAAAAGAGAAAACCCTTTTGAGGAGACAGGTGTTTCTGCCAGCAAGCACATGTCAAGATCTGAGGACTACTAAAGTAAATCAAAGTTGGAGATACACACTATAACAGCTTAAGAATATCTGAAAAGCTAACATGATCTTTTTTTTATACATTCTGCTTACTAGGCATAGCGTAGTTACTAAAGGCATACAGTACCTTGAAGACCTTTAGGTAGCTCCATGGATTTTATAATTTGTTCACTTACATCAGATGCACTTAGGCCTTGTAGCCTCTTCTCCCAGAAAAGCTGAAAGATGGAAAGTGAGATTGCTTGTTAGCAAAAAAAAAATATATTTGGAAGCATAGCACAAACAGAATCATGCTTATATTAGCACAGAGTTTATTCACAATAAAAACACGTAGGACACTTAAACAAGGAAAGTGATAATTGGTGGCCTACAACTGCACCCTATTAAATAAAAAGGAGTAATATTTTTAATATCCACACAACTTACTACATAAAGACTGGGGCATGATTATTCTTCCACTGATTATCTCATCCACTGATAGGAGCTTTGTCACTGACTTTCATGGGAGTGGGATCAAACCCTTAGTATTTTCTAATTAAAAAAGTTATCTGAAATGTAATTCACATTAAGTCCACTTTCTCTACCTCTGCCACCTGTTTGTCAGGCAAAAAAAAAATGGATTAGTGGCCTGAGATACTCCTACAGAAGGATTCAGATTCCTTCTTTCTACTTCTATCTACCAATGTTATGCCTTTTAGGATAAGTCTACATTGCGTTTTAAAATTTGCAGTACCGAGTCTCAGAGCCCGGGTCTATGGACTCAGGCTCACAGAGCTCGCACTAAAAACAGCAGTGTGGATGTTGAGGCTTAGGCTGGAGCTCGGGTTCTGAAGCCCACCCCCTGCTTAAGCTTCAGAGCCCACATTCCAGTAAAGTCTACACTGCTATGTTTAGCACCATAGCACAAGCCCAAGACCGTAGACCCAGGCTTTTAGTCTCGCTGCTGTGAGTTTTTAAAAACACAGCATACACATACTCTTAGGCTTCTCCTGCCAGTACTTCTGAGTTCTTAATACAATACCAAACCAGCCATATTAGTGAAGTTCATTAAAAAAACCTAAAAATTCCCCAGAAATTGGCTAGAGGCAACATGTCCACTCACTGTGGTCTTCTTAGTTCATGCATGTATGAGTAGCCTACACTCCGGTTACGATAGAGCACTGCACAATTGGACATATAGTCTCCACAGCTACCACCTCTGAACACTGAAAGCAGGTAGGAATAAGTTCCATTTTAAATAAAATTAGGCATTGCCTTCATTCTTGGCAAGTTAGTAATGTACCACTTAGTTGGGATCTCCGATATAGAGCACAAACGGTAAGAGATTAGTGACTATAACATTTGATTTTCCCCCTCCTTCACCCACCACCTATCTTTGGAATTAATGAGTGTACTCAATATATTCAGGCTTCCTTCCTTTAAAAAAAAAAAAAAACAATCAAGTTCATATTGAAATGCAATAAACTTCTGAACAAGAATCATTAAAGAGAAACCATTTTCTCAGGGATGGAGGGCACTATCTGGGGGAGGAAAAGGTTAATGATAATGTCAACTGTTTTAAAGCACTGACAGGAAAAATGTGACAAGCAATTGCTGTGGGAAATCTTGTGCTTGTTCCATCATGACATCTGGACCAGTGGGTGAACAATAATTTACCTACTCTGAATGTTGGAAGTAAAAAGAGATTAACTTTCTACAATAGTCACCCAACACCTCTTAACTGGACAACAAAATATTCATGATTGTTTTACAAATTGGATCTTAACTGAATAAGACCTTTGAATCATCCAGTTTGACCCAACATGCGTGTTGATTGTAGGACTATTTGACTACAATAGTTCCACCGACAGATTGTTCTAACCTGTTCTTGGACATCGCTATGACTCAAGAATTTCCTTTAATATCTGTCACTCCTCATTTGCTTATGCAACTAGGAACACTTAATCTGAATCCTAAAATTCTTCCTGTGAACTCTCACCCAATTTCTGAACTCGTATTTCTAGCTGAAGCTTTCCTTTCCGCATTTTCAGGCCAGGGGTTTCCTGTCCTACTCTTTTCTGAAATAGATTCCCTCTTTAAGTTATATCTCCCTCCCTTAAGTTATACTGTTACTGTACCTTGATAGTAGTTGAAGACACAGATTATTTCCCTTGCATCTTTTTTTTTAAACTGTATACACTTAACATCCTGAGTCTTTCATGTATACTATTTGCCAATCTCTATCATTATAACATTGTATTCCAAAGAAGCATAATAGATTTCCTATAAGAACCAATATCACTCTTTGGATAAAGTGACAATGCCTTTAAAATTCTAGAACACTGAAGAAATCCATGTTTTAGTTACTATGAAAGTGTAAGTAGCAACTCTATAACTAAGAGTACATTGAGATATGCATAAGCAGTGAAAAAGAATTTAAATCCTTCTAATTCACTTTCATCATTGATTTTAGTCTCAGTTTGGCACAATAACTCTTCTGAGGACAAATGAGTGCTTGGAAAAAGCTGGAAGTAAATACGAATAAATATAAGGAAAGATCTGAAGCCTTCTAGGACCTTTCCAGCAAGATAAGATTTCCACTTTGTAATGTTTAGTGAAGAATACAGGAGTGTCCAAATTGAATCCCTATACAATAAATGTATGACTCATGATTTCTATCTATTAAAGGAGGTACTTGCAGATGTAGTTGAAAGTGCTTGTATTTTTAAGGGAACAACTAATTTAAAGAGCTACTTTAACCCACTTAAAGACACTCCACTAAAATAGTCCCATTAATTAGCTATTTGTCAAAAACAAATCCTTTGGTATGATTTATATTAAGTGCAAATAAGGTTTTTAATTTAACCTTTCAGACATTAATTGTGCAAGTTACTCTAAACCCCTGTGTCTGTTCAATGTCATCAATAAGATTCTGCCTGGTTGAAGCAATTTGCAGAATTGGGGGTGTAAATTGTTACTTCATAACCTGCCTTCCATTTGCTTTGGGTTTTTTTTTTTTGGTTTTTTTTTTACATCCAAGAGCAGCAGTCGGTACAAAAGATATGGGCATCCTTGTTACTGTCCCCTGTATTCAACTTTTAAAGTAGTAGTTTGGGGCCTAATACTGATGCCCCTTTTTGATCTGAGCAGCTGGGCTCAGCTGGGACAGAGGCATCGACTTTCTAATGTGCCGTGGAGGGTGGGATGGCGCTTGACCCCCGGCTCTGCCCCAGACCCCACACCCACTCCACCCCTTCGCTCAAAGCCCTACCTCTGCCTCTTCCTGCCCCACATCTTCCCAGCCCCTCCCCGAGCACACCCCACCCCATACCCCCCAGCGCCTCCTGCACTCCGTGGAACAGCTGATCAGCGGGGCCACCGGCGGGTGGGAGGCACTGGGGGGGAGCAGAAGGAGCTGCTCGGGGGGCTGCCGGTGGGCACTCAGCACCCACCATTTTTTTCCCTTGAGTACCCACGGAGTCTGCGCCTATGCCCTGGAACATTTTCAGTTGGAAAATGGAAGTGCGGTATTCTGTTTGATGCAATCATGTATTTACAAGGAATGTAAAAAAGTCCTGCTTCTCCAAATGCAGGAGAAACTAAGAACAAAAGGAGCGGTTTTTTAGCTCACATCTCTAAATCTCTTTAGCCAACAGATGCAAAATCTCTCTTTCTAGCTTTTCCCAAAATCGTACTGAGCCCACAGGCTTCTGCTTGACTTTCTTGCTTCTCCCTCTTTCTCTCACTGTTCATTCTCTCTCTCCGAGAGACAACATCGTACTAGTTTCGGGGCAGACTCTATTAGGCCTTATTTTTGGTGTGGCCCCTGAAACTCTCTCTTCAAATTAAGGGTGTGTTCACATATCAGATTGAGTTAAAACCTAATTCAACCACAACAAGGATTCACCCAGCTCATAACAATATAAATACATACAATGGTTTTAATTTAATACATTATTCAACTCAGGATCAGCCACTACATCCTATTCTGTACTACTTTTCCTGCTTAGTTGCAGAGTCAGAGTTCAAATCTCATTTCAGTGAGCACATCTGACCCTTAGGGAATGTTACAAGGCCCATCTATTGCTCAGGATTATCCTGAGGAAAGTGGGTGAAGTGAAGAGAGTCAACCCCTTTTGGAATTTCATTTTGGGAGGATCTAAGACATCAGCTGGGATTTATCATCTGATTCCTTAATTCCTATGGTAGAGGATCTTTTTCTAGTTAGACTGTGTGAACAAGTTGTGTATGTTCAAAAGTCTAGAGATTCTCATGGATTATTTAAGCCAAATGAAATGTGAAGGCACCGAGCTGAAACATTGGCAAGACAAATGTGATTAGCACTTATCTCAAATTATACCAGCATAGATAAAAAATTATTTTAAAAAATTAAAAGTCAGATTTTATGTAAAACAGATTTTTATTTAAATTAAAGAGGTTTATTTTTTAAAAAAATATTTAAAATAAATTTGAAATTGATAACTTATTATGATCTATTTAAATTATTTAAATACAAAAAATAATATAAGCATTACATGTTTGCTCCCAAGTTTCAAAGAAAGTCAATCCACAAAGAGGAAGTCACTGACTAAGCACCTGGAACCAGAGGTTGCTGAAGTGCTAAACCAGCTTTAGATAGCAGTAGCCTTTTCTGCAGCTGCAGAGAGAATATTTTCTTCATTTCAGTTTATTAACCTATTTCAGTTCAATGACTAGTTCATTCAAAGTTCAGAAACAAACTGGGAGTTAAAAAAGGCAGGAAAGCTTGTTCTCTTTTTCCCAATCTATGAATAAAATCTAGGTGTGAGAGAGTATGATCTACTAGTTCTAAAATCCTGAAGGACATGGTGACCACAAATCAGTTAATTTCACTAACTACAAATTCTTCCTTTAATCAGTTTTAACTGCAAAACATGTTTTGATAAGTGTTTGAATAAGAAAAAAATGTTTAAGTTAATATTTTTATTGCATAAAACTAAAATGCTGTTTTGGTGCATTTTAAGGGAATTTGAATTTCTATCCAACTTGGGCTTGACACAATAATCACAAGTAAAAAAATTAATCACCTAGTTAATAAGGAACGCATCATTCACCATTTTCTAACGTAATAAAAATGTAAAAACTAGGAATTTGAATAAACTATGATATATAATTACTTAAAGAGCGTGTATGTATGTGTATGGTGTATCCTCCTGATTAGCAAAAGGAAGCACCAAATTTAGTGTAAATGCTATGTTGATTTTGCAAAATTAATAGTTACCAATTAACGAGACTCAACCTTTCCTTAGGAAAATACCTAAAAAGTACAAATGCACACTATGATTAAAATCTATTATTTAAATCTAGGTTTTCTGCTTGTTGAGTTAAATCATTATTAAAATCAGTGATTCAACTAGTTTTGATTTAAATCAATCCATCCTGAATTATACAAACAAAATATTTGCCCTGGGCTCTCTTATACTTAAAGGCACTACGCTCATGTAATTCCAGCTGATAACTGGTCAAGTCTCAAAATATCCACTATATAAAAATTCCTGTTCACTAAGTGAGACTTGTGTTCAAGCTTCTGGGGAAGAAACAGGTGGACTTTGTAGCATGCCCTGGAGGTCAAAAAGTTCAGGCTAGTTAGCACCAAGGAGTCCTGTGTTTTCAAGGAGAGAACATGTGCTTCACAAATAGTACAGCTTTGGATTATACCTTGGAGCATTGAAACAGAGCAGACACTTATAGGGCAGGGATACTGAAATCCATGAAGAAGAAAGGAGTTTTGGTTTGACATGTCATTGAATATTCTACAGTCAGATGTGAAATACTGAATAGGCAGCAGTACTAACTTAAGCAACTGATTGGCTAACTTATTGCCTGTAGACTTGAGGTCTAGCTCTTGGGTCTCCACTGGTCTGTATTATTTTTCTTTCTGGGAATCCCCACTCCAGGTTCAAAAGGAAGTATGTGGCGGGGTAGAGAGTACTGCCACAGTATAGAGTACTACCACATCTGGTGTCCTTTTGGATGAGAAGGGAGAGAGTAGTAGTTGGGAGAAGGTGCAGTTTCCTGACATTAAGCAAAATCATACTAGCTTTCAGCAATGATGAGGAAACAGGCTTTCTGCTTTTTACTGATGAAACTGCTCTTGAAGTCAATAGCTATTCTGACATTTTTCATCCACACAGTGATTCTGGGTAGCAGTCCAAGGTTGACTGCTTAACCTCAGCCAAATCTGAGTGCAGTACAACTCTGAAGCAGTAAGATAAGCAGCAATCACTGGAAGACTGAGGGTTTCTGGTCAATGTAATGAAACAGGCAAGAAAATGAAGCCTGCAAGAAGGGAAACAAAATGCTACAAAATGCAAGTAGTAAAAAATAAAAATCAAAGGAGTAACTTTACTACTTTGCGCCGCCTCAATGAGACCCCAAAACAGGTTTTGGGTATGTGAGTAATTTAGGAAGAGAGTGAAATAGCTACAAGAGGACTGTGTGAATGAGACAGACTTGAAGTTTGGCAGCACGTGGGTAAACACATCACTGTGCTTCGATGACAAATATAGTTTTAGCAAAGTGCCTCTGGATTGGTTGGTGTCAGTGTATGAAAAAAAAAGTTGTTTGAAGATTTTAAAACAATTCATAGAAGTTGGAAGTGCATTCACTGGTTCAGCAGGGGGGGGGGGGGGGGGGAAGAAAGGTAGTTTGTCAGCAAGGTTCAGTCTTCAATAAATAGACTCAGTCCCCACCTAAGGATACAACACAGATCTGGGAACCCTGGATGTGCAGCTCTACCTTCTCACACCCTCGTGTGAATTCCTCCTTCTTGATGAGCAAATAAGATACAGAACCAAGAACTTAAGGGTTGGATGTTTTCCAGATGTTCCTGAACTGTGGTCTAAAAGCCTTTTTCAGTGGCACATGACGAGCTGCGCAGCCTCATGATGATCCTGGCTCCATCCTTTGTGTGCAGCTGCTGCCCTGACAGATAAAAGCATAGAACCACAGATGCCACTAGGGTCTGTTGCTCCATAAAAGGAGGAAGCTGCTGCTACAAGGTCATGGAGGAGCTACCATCAGAGAGATCTGCTACCTGAAGGAGCTGCTGCCCGAAATCTCACTGCAACACCACCTAGGGAGCCACCAGAGAGGCTATCACATGACAAAGAAACTACTGGGATTACTAAGGGGATAGCTACCACAGAAAGGAGCCATTGAGACCACCACATGAAAAGTCAGGCTGAGAAGGAATGTTGGCAAAATCTGGTTTCAACTTCTATTGTGAGAAGGGAGGTAGATGGGGGTAAAAAAGTAGATAAGAGAAAGGAGGCCAGACCAAGGTACCTAGAAAAAAAAAAGTCAGGTACCTAAAGGGAGATTTGGGGTAGGGGAATAGTGAGGCAAGTAGGCATAGAGAAACCAGGAAACCTGAAGGTAGTAGGTTGATTGAACTTGAGTTTTAGCATGGGGGAAAACTGTACCTGTGTGAGGCTCATGGGGGTGGAAACATCAACAGCCGTGGGAGTTTATTTTGAATGTGTATGTGGGGGAAAGTGTGGAATGGATTTTGTTTGGTGGGGAAACTGATTGTATGTGGGAGGAATTCACTTTGATTTGGAAAGAGTAATCATGAGATTGCCTCACTACTAAGAGATGCTCTATAATATGAAATGTTGGGAAACCCTGGTGTTCTCTCTCAGAGTCTAATTGAACTGTCAGCATCCAGTCCTGCCTCATTATTTTGTCCTGTAAAAGATCCTAACAGGGAACCAAATTCCTGCTTTGTGGAAAGTAAGCAGGGCCTAAGCACTCCATTGGACTTCTTCTGTACTCAGTAGAATGTGCATAATTACAGAATTTGAGTGTGCAAATCGATTCTAAAGCACAATTGGGATAAAACCTATCATATACATACACACATATTCAAGTGATTGCAGATGTGCAATTGCACACAGAGGTGGTGAGTTGAAATCCCTCTGGACCATTTGGCAATTTATATACAAAAAAAGACTTCCATCATCATCACGTGACAGATTATTTTTCCATGGAGGAGACTAATTTCTAAGAGATTTAGATGTCCTATATGAAAAGCATATAATCAATTGTCAAATTATTGCACTGATATTTGTTACAATGTAAATAATAAGTCATCTATTGTCTGTTTTGAATTGCAACTTTCCTGAAACACAAAGCACAGGAAAGTCTTTATAAACTCAGTCTCTAACACAGTTTATCTGGAGGTTAATTGGGAAGTGCTGGGAGAGTCTGCTTCTATCTGCATAATATTTCTACCAAGAAAACCCATCCCTAGGTTTTAAAGAGGGTTTTAGGATTCCAGATTATTTCCTTCCTTCCTTTTTTCTTCTTCTTCTAAGTTGTTGTACCAGGAAAGTCTCTAGACATAGTTTGGAAGAAAGTTTGTATACTAAATACTTTAAATTAACTTCTTTGTTTACTGCACCATAATAAAAAAAAATGTACTGTTTATAAATTTTCCAGCAGGGACTTTTACAACAATCCAAATGTATTGTTTGAAAATCTAATAATAAACAGGCTGGAAAGGAATACAAATACTATGGTGGGAAATATCTTTGAGCTGAATTTCACTTCCATGGTTGGTTCCCTCAAATCAATTATGTTGGCAATTGTGAAAAGGGTAATTTTTTGTTACTGTACCCCACCAATCCAGATTAGTGAGTTTACATATCACAGGGTTAGTCAAGCAATTGCAACACTACGAATTTTAAGCTTTTTGGATTTTCTGCATACTGTTAACTCTGCACTACCCAGAACCACATGAGCTTTACTGAATAGAAGAAAAAGCTAGAATCAGTGCCTTTAAAGACCCAGAGAAATTGCAGACAAGCTGAAGCCACATCAGCTTGTGCTTTAGAAGTCAATTTTACAAAAAAGTGACGTCTCCAGGTTCTTGGGATCTATGTGACCATTCCAAAGAGATGAAGTGCATTGGAAAAAACAAGAACACTGCTTTAAGTTAACAACAGCCCTAAAATTCTGGTCTAAAATCAGCACTAAATAGGGAAACGGGGTGGGGGTGAGGGGGAAAAGAGGGGTGTTAACCATTTCAAACCCAACTCTCCAAAAACAAAACAAAAAATGTCACCGATCTTTATAGAAACCTCTTCTGCTCAGAACACCAACATTTTGTTTAGTGATTTTATTCAGTATGTCCTCTTACCAAGAAGTGATGCTTAAAAGATGAGACTGGAATCTGTTCAAAAGTAACCAGGATGTCCAATATGGCAGGTGTTGCTTAGCTTTAGATCTCATTCCATCTTCTTAATTTATTAAACCCTCTCTTAGAAGGCAAAGACCTTGCCCAATTGAGTATTGAAAGTCATCTATAATGGGAATCTTTAGGAGGAGAGATTACTCTTTCACATAAAGATCAAGGGACTAGTTGTAGAAGACCTCAATCACTAAATTTGTGGGAGGTAGGGGAGCAGACAACCAGGGAAGGGTTTTGAGTCAGTCATCAAGGTATGAACGGGCAGAGATCCATTTCTCTAGAATGAAGGTGCTATAACTGCCACCCAGTTTGGTGAATATTAGTGGTGCAGCAGCCACACTGAAAGGAAAAGCCTGGCACTGGAAGTGTAGTCGCTCAAGGGAAACCCAAAGAATACGTGGTGATAAGAGGCTGTAGACCCATGCAGTTATGTATCTTTTAGATCTGGATGTGATACACTTACATGGCCCCTGCTGAACCTCGTGGGACCAACAGTGAGGCAAGTCGAGACCTTCAAATCTTGCTGAAAGACCTCTATAACAAGATGATCCAATATGGCTCCAAATTTCTTCTTTTCTGGCTCACCTGAAGAGGAAGAAACACTACACAGGATGTAGGATCCAAATTCTTTAGGTAGATTCTTTAAGAAAACAAAGCCCAATCATGTGTGATAGGTCAAAACTATTTCTTAAAAGATCTGCACACAGGAACCTTGAGGGAGCAATGCTGATAGAAGTAGTCTGGATTTCATATGGAATGAATGTTAAAAGCATGTTTGTCCCCAGAACTTAACCTCTGTTCTAGAATAAGAAAGGGGCCATGAGAGTGTCCCGAATACATAAATAAGTGCTGTAGTACTTTCTTCTTAAACAGCCAATGTATAAGGCATCTTAATTTGATGGTAGCAACCTTATAGGAACTTGATAAATAAGATTACATTGATCCTTCAGGTACTGTTTTTAAATCTCACTCACATATACAGAGCACTAATAATTAGCTAACAGGGAGTTCCTTGTGATAGTTCTTGCATTTGTTCATTTCTTTTCAAATGAAGACCCCTTTGGTGTGAAGAGAGGATCAAACATCAGTATAAAGAAAGGGATCTAAATGAAATCCTGTACAAAACAGAGTTTATAATAATATACTCTACTATTTTCTGAAAATGAGCATTCATCAAAAGTCTCCTTAAAGGGGATTTAATGAATTTAAGAGACACAAAACAGCATTTTTTAATGTTTTATGTAAAGCTTTCTTCCAGTAAAATGCCTTTTACAAAGGTATGTTCTATCCCCTCCCCTTTATAAAACTGAACTTTTTAGAAACAAATGCTGTAAGGAGGACAACACAATGAAGTTTGATGCTTCATGTCAAAATACAGGGATATGTTTTTAAAAAGTGTTATAACTAAGTGAAATTCTCTAATTGTAGAACCATGAATGAAGGTACGGATTAAAGAGTTAGCCTCCTACACACTTATTTTAACATGCATGGAATCAAGCCTTTTCAGTTTCTTCTCCACTACACTTCTTTTAATAAAGAGAAGAGATACTTAATAGAAATCACATTAAGGCTATAAATCTCCCCTGGAATGCAAATTATTCTGTTTTAAATTTAAACCAAAGCCAATTAGATCTCAGGTCACAATACCACTTTCTGAATGGTAACAACAGGGAACTGATGACCTTCTTACCTGTCGTGGCTGTTCAGTCACTCGTTGTGGATCTGATCTTACTTTATTGCTAGGATGGTTGGTAACTTTGGTTACTGGCTGTTTGAAAATGGATGCTGTTTGTCTGATTGGTAGTGTCGTATTTAAGTCTGGTTTACCCTGTTTAAAAAAAAAAAAAAAAAAGGATTAGCAAAGACCGTATAACAGATTGCTGTTGGATTAACCCATTTTTACTGACTTGTGAAAGAATTTGTTGTTACTGCACTAATGAGTTCTTGGATAGCTAACCTTTCAACCAACTTACTTATTCTAAAGAAAAAAGTGAGGTTTAGAAGTTTCTATGCCGTGGAGAAATAAAGCAGCATGACAGCCCACTTTTCCTTATTGGAAAATGTTATTTATTTAAATGACTTGTTGCTAAAGTGAGCTATTGTCAGAAAGCTAAAGACAAATTAAGCCTTCCAATATTCAAAACAAGTAATTTAGGATTCTAATAAACAAAAGTATTATTCAGAAATTCACAGATCTTAAGACCAAAATGGACCAATATGATCTAATTGAACCTCCTACATAAACACAGATCATAGTATATCCTGCATCAAGGATCTTCATAACTTTAATTGAGTTAGAGCATCTCTTTCAGAAACATTTTAAATCTTAGAGTAAATGACATTAAGGGACAAAGAAACCCTCACAACCCTAATAAACTGTTCTAATAGCTAATTACCCTCACTACTGTGAAAATAGCTTGTTTGTATATCAATACCATCTATATTTTAAAAAAAATTATATTTTGAATGGGTTTCATCTTGGTGTGCTTTAAGTAACTTCTCTATCAATATGGAGATTTTAGAAGATAAGCTGTTTAACCTATAATCTAGTTCCAAACTACGATACTTACTGTAAAATCTTGTTTCCAAGAAGAATGAAAAAAACTGCCCTGGTTTTAGATTAGCTCAGGAGAAAATGGACATAAAAATGTATCATAAGTGTGAACTTATTTTTATTTTACTGATAAATGAATGTTTGCACGACTGGCTCTGTTGTGCTCAGGTATTTGCATCACATATTTTTATAAAAGAGGATTATATTTTATTTCTCATACACCGGTGACAATATTTTTAGGATACATGATCCAGATAAGAGTATGCTAGTTTCCTCACATGTGGTCCTATGCTTGATATTTTGGAAGTGGTCACAGGTTGAAAAAAACTTCTGAGATACAAAAAATACCAAATATTTTATGAATTGCTGGCTAACACACTCCACATACTTAAGAACTACGGCCAGTGTTTTCGTCCATGATAACAGAGTAATTTCAGATTTTCAAAACTTTTTATTTCAGAAATTTTGGATATGCATTAAATTACTACAAAAAAACCCCAAACACACATGTAATTGACAAACCTGAGCAATATGTAATCATTTACAGCACAAAAATGCGGTAGCCTACATTACATTTACAGACAATTTTTTTCAAAAACCAAAATTGTCAGTTTTAGAACATTAAAAAAAATGTATTAAGTGATCATCAGTATAAATACAAAACAAAATTCTTGCCACACAAGACTATACAATTAAAATGAAAGTTGGATTATTGTTTTATGCAACAATCTAACAGCAAGGGGAAATTTGCAATAAAAAATACATTTCTGCTTAAACTAACATTTTATTGCAAATATCTGTATATCACATATATCAGCATACAAATATTCACTGACACACGCTTAGGATAAATTAAAACTCATTTGCGCATACATCTTCATACTTTCCAATCACATACAGTAATGTTGCGGGGTTAGCACTTGTTCAAGATTGGAGAAACTGTGTTCAGCATCAACTGAATTGCACTGGATTGCCAAAACAACATGAGCAATCTGGCTAAGTCTTGGCAAACGTTTGTCCATGCTTTTCCAAAAACTGGAGAGACAAACGTCATTGGTACTAGGAAGTTAATTTACAATGTTCAAGTAAACTGCTCGCTCATCCTCAGGTACAGAACTCCGCAGCGCCATATTCTCTTCATAGTCACTGAAGTTGCAGGACAGTACACAAACTTGCTTGAGATCAAAGATTCTCACATCACGAAAAAAATCTATATGCTGGCTGTTTGTATTTAAATACCCCTGCAATTTCTCTGCACTGCTCTGAAAAACTTGACGCTTGAGATTGTACAGTGCAGTCTGTCTTCTGTACTGAAGTATTGCCAGCAGATCAGATGCAACGTTGTATACTTCTGTTGGTAATGTCGACCGTGATTCAAACTTAAGTGGTGTATGAACAAGTGGAGTTACGTCTGCTTCAATACAAATTAAATTTGCCACAAGCAATTCACTCTGCAATAAAACACTTAGCTCCTCTAAAACGGCAGTCGTTCCTCCAATTCAATTTCCCAAGCAATGAACCCCTTGTAGTACTCCACATGATGGCAGTGATAGTCTACGGCTTTAATCTACAACTTTAAACCAAGTAGTCCATCTTGTTTCAACTGGTTCTAGTGGTAATGTCGGACTTTCAACTCCAAGGTCGATAAGAACAGCTTTTTTGTTAGAGCACAGACGGTCCACTTCTGTATACAAACGGCACCAGCAATCACCTAGTAAAGCTGTAATGTGTGCCCAGCAGGCACATGAATGCAGTTGTTTAAAATGCCATTTAAACTGTCTTTGAATGACTTTTACATGTACTCTGCATTTACTGTCACATAAGCCACTACATTTGAAAAGTCAATTTCATGGTGTACAAGGATCTTTATAACAGCTTGTGCAACTGTAGAGTAGTTTAACATGTTCTAACTCTACTGTTTCTATGAGCTTGGCAGCAGCTGGGAAATCTTCTGAAACCTGCATCAGCTCTATTAGAACATTTGCAACATACTGGTGTAGGCTGTCTGTATATTCATCCACAATTAGAGCTGCATGCTCATCCTTCAATTCAACAATCAGTTGTTGCTTGTTTAGTTCAAAGACGTGGGGAAGATGGACTCATCTCAGTGTACTTCCTTGCGGGATACAGGCCCCATTTCATATGTTCTTGTTTAGGAATTCTCTCATTTGGGGATTGTCTAGTTTTTCTAGTGGGATGTTTGCACTGCAACAGACCTCCACCTATTCTTGATACTACCTTTTCCCTGTATTTCTGATTTTCATTTTGTCATGCAAGCACACCAGTAATTGTGAAATGTGTCTTTGCTACTCTCACTTCGCCACTCTCTGCCCTTCGTTTTCTGTTTTTCTGTTGCTGCAACATGACATGGACCTTTAATGTGGTTGACTATGCAGTCCTTTTTAACATGGTCAAGAACTTTGCTGCAAATTGTACAAAATAACTTCCCTCCATCCATATGGAACATATCTTTGCTGAATTCTTTAACACTATCCTCATGTTTAACCATTTAGACATTGGTAGGAAACGGCTCAAATGCCTGAAGCACAAGGTAGAAAATCTTAAGGAATCGATGATTCCAGAAATGAAAGCTAATTTCAGGGAAAAAAACGCAGCAATATTGCCAATTTCCAGAAAACACTGGCCCTACTAAGAACATCCCAGCCTTTTTCAGGGTGTAAAAGTGAAAGTGTGGCTGGATGCACACACATCTGTGCTGACACCTAATAAAGCCACACAGGATAGGCGCTGGAAAAAATGAAGCTCCGCAGGATTAAACAGCCCCAAATATTTTCCCATAAAGTATGTTCTGTGTTTTAAAAAGTCGAGAGACTTTATATTGTCATCTGTAATTTCTGATAAATAATAATTGTTAAACTTGTGCTTATCAAGAATGTTCTGTTAAAGATTGTATTTATATCATCTGTTCTGGAAGGGAGGAAAAGGGTACCCCATCATGTAAGAAAGAAGCTTTATAATTGGCTCTGAGGTTATAGATCAGATATAAGTGAATAACTGGTTTCAATATAAGCTTCAATGTAAGTATATACATACTTAACCAGATGCGAATTATAGATAATAATTGATTTGGTGAAGTTCTTTTGTTTGGTTATAAATCTCAACTAAAGCCACATTCTTAAACTTCTTAGAATTTGGGGATTATTTTTGTACTCATCTGATAATTTACCTCCAATATTAACTTGTTTGATTTGACAGTTTCATAGTGTTTTATTTTTGTTTAACATTATTAAGGTTAGCTCTGGTGATAGGTTTTCTTGATTAAACTTTAGTTTTAGAGTTTTAATAAAATTTATAAAATAGAAACGGATATTGAGTTACAATTCCTGAGTCATATTTCCTTCAGTAAGGAACATGGATCCAGAACCTTTGAAGGCCTGGGTTGGATACCAGCTGCTCTACCTAAAGGCCTGACCAGCATCCCCTAACAAGTCTATAGCTCTTATTCTACAAAAATTTCTTATTTTTAGTCTGAATGTGTCTCTGAGCTTCTAACTGAATCATGTTATGCCTTTGTTTGCAATTAAACAGCGTCTATTTTGAGAAATCTTCTCCCTATGTAGAAGGGATTTTTACAGACTGTGATCTCCTTGCCTCTATTAGTGCCATGTGTTATAATAATGAATCCTCTAAATATTGCTGCCAATGACATGTCAGACCCATAGAGCTTTACTGGATTCCTTTTGAAAACATTCACGAGTGTGTCATTTATTGCTCACATCCTATTGAGCAATCAGTTTTCAAACTGTAGAACTAGATCTCAAATTGCTTGTTCACTTTCACAAGGCCAGAGCTACAGTAATCTGGCAGGTTTGGATGTCCATGCATTGCATATAAGGACATCCTGTGTTTACAAGAAGGAAGTCGTTACCCTCTTGCCCCCTTCACACACACCCTCCCTCCCCATGCTCTCACTCAGGAATAAAGTGGTCTCCTCTTGGAGGACGATTAAGTCGCAGCAAAATAATTACAGCACCCACACATGGGTTAACATTTTTAATTTAGGTGCACTGACTTCACACCTTTAATTGATATGCCTCAACTTTGCTTAGTGTTTTGGTGCAGACATGCCCTAAGTAGTAGCCCAATGAATGGTAACAAATTAACACATGGTAACCTGCAAATCTCATTTCGAAGATGTTTCCAACAGGGAAGGGCTGGGAATTTTCATGGTGGACTGAGGGCATTAGGTTGCTTTTGCTGAAGTCTGAAATATCGTTGTGCATTTGTTAATACAGTAAAGCAGCTTTGGACAATGAGGGCCACCAAAATGCAACCATGTTCTTACATTATGTACCTCTAATCTGCTAGCAGGCAAAGAAATCAGACGTTTTGAGATTGCCTTGCATCCAATAAGAGTAACTTGTGTTAGGCTAATGAATATAAATGTTTCCATCAAAAACGGGGATTTCTTTATTTTAAAAATACTGTATTGTCACCAATTTTTTCACAAATGACACAGATCTAAAGCTTGCACTGAAGTCAATGGAGTTAAGATAATGGATGAATTTGGCCCCATCATTTCTAAGTGTATTATATTCCACAAGCACTTTCAACATAGACATGAACACCAGTCTTCAACAGCTTTTCTGAGACAATACCAAGTCTTTTGGCATTATCTCCAGAGACTTTTAAACCCAAACAAACTTTGAAATTTCAGAACTTTTACATTATAAACAACCAGGGACACTTAAAAATAAACAAACAAATAAATAAAAGGCATTTTGAGTTGTGTGTTCAAGACATTTTGTGCATGCAAATTGAGTTTGTTTTTTTTTTAAAGTGTTTCCCTCAAATTATTCAGTGAAATGAAATATACTGTGCAAGTACTGTGTAATCTTTCATCTCATTCTAGTTTCAACTTTTATTTTAAAGACATGTTTCTTTAGATATCTTTCTATAGTCACTCAGGAGAGGGATAAACAAAACAAACTGTGATACTCTAGCACACTACTAAGAGGCAAATAACAAGCTATTGTAGTTTGTGTATGTGATAATTTGTATAGAATCCACACATACACTTAAAAGCAGTGAATAGGAAGCTTTTCCTGGGGAATGCAAGAGCTTAAGCAATCAAATCCTGGAGTTGTTAAGATTTCATTTTTTAAAAAGCTTTTAGACCTTATAGTTGCAGAGAAATGCGAAACAAGTATTAACTATGGGGGAACATAAGATTTACCAGACACCTAACTAGCCTGAAAGTCAGCCAGGGTTGGTCTGTGCTTCAAATTTCTGTGGTGCCACGACCCTGGAAAATTCCCAGGCTCTTCCATATCAACCACTTTCTAGGAGGTTTAGTCTGACAGCTAGCAGGAGTCTGTCAAACTGTTCAAGCGGACGAGTGAATCAATGTAAAAGTATTCTGTAACCATGCCCTTACCCTCGTCCTAGCCTGCTTTTTGTGTCCTTATTATTCTCACTTCTAATGCCATATCTGTACTTTCCACTGACTTCAGTGGGCTATCGAGGAAGTCCCTAAGGTCTCCCACTGATTTCAGTGGGCTCTGGGTCAGCCCCCTAAACAGTAAGCAGGGAACTCAGCTTTACTTGTTTTGATGCAGCTCCCTGCATACTTCTGGATGTTCAGAAAATCATAATTAATTATAATTATGCAGTACAGTGTGCGGTTGATTTTCAGAGTGCAAACTGAGAATTTTTAATGAAACCATAAACTAGCATTCATCCATAGTTCATTTCATGGTGTTGGATTATGCTCCAATAGTTGCATCCTAGTGGTGGATGAAGTAGCACCTCTGTATTTCACATAGTCTAAATTCTTAAAGCACTTTGGAATCCTTCATGATAAGGACACAATGTAAAATGTAATGAAATGTCTATAAATGGTCTAATAAACATCACTTCATTTAAGAAACAAAGTAAGTTATGGTATGCAGTTACCAATATACTTGTTAAAGAAAGCTCAATATTCTTAATCAGAATGGGTTTAAAGGTCAAAGACTTCTCTGCCAAGTTCTGATGCTGCTTGATTTTAAAGGATGTTAAGCAGCTCTCCCCAAATAAAGTCCCTTTGCCCTTCTAGGAACTAAGATATTACATCATCTGTCAGGCCTGTCAATGCATCGTTGTGCCACATAAATGCCCCTCCAGATGTATTCTTCTTTATATAATATTTCAATGCTAGCAGAAATGTTTTCCAGAAGGCCGTCCTCTTTTCCTTCTGGAAAAGATACTTCATACTGAGTATGATTTAGAAAGTTCCCACAATATTATTTCCAAGCCTTTCCAACCAGATGATCCTTAGGTCACTCATTACAGAAACGTTTGGTTAGAAAGTAGTCTAATACACTTTTCTTTCAAAATAAAGCCAGCCACCAATTTGAAAGGGTCATGGAAGGCATTTTTACAGCATAACAGTAACGGCAAACAACTGTGCCCCTCTGCCATGTACATTGGCCAAACCGGACAGTCTCTACGCAAAAGAATTAATGGACACAAATCTGACATCAGGAATCAAAATACTCAAAAACCAGTGGGAGAACACTTTAACCTGTCTGGTCATTCAGTGACAGACCTGCGTGTGGCTATATTACAACAGAAAAACTTCAAAAACAGACTCCAACGAGAGACTGCTGAGCTGGAATTGATATGCAAACTAGACACAATCAACTCCGGTTTGAATAAGGACTGGGAATGGCTGAGCCATTACAAACATTGAATCTATCTCCCCTTGTAAGTATGCTCACACTTATCATCAAACTGTCTGTACTGGGCTATCTTGATTATCACTTCAAAAGATTTTTTTTTTTTCTCTTACTTAATTGGCCTCTCAGAGTTGGTAAGACAACTCCCACCTGTTTATGCTCTCTGTATGTGTGTATATATATCTCCTCAATGTATGTTCCATTCTATATGCATCCGAAGAAGTGGGCTGTAGTCCACGAAAGCTTATGCTCTAATAAATTTGTTAGTCTCTAAGGTGCCACAAGTACTCCTGTTCTTCTTTTTGTGTTTATTAGTTCTTATTCAAAACTACTCTGAATCTCCTATTCCATTCTCTCTTCGGGAGCCTCTCAAACCAGCAAAATAGTTTTGAATAGTTAAAATGTCCAAATTAAAGGCATTACAAATTATTTGAAAAGATTACTGTAAGATTGAAGCAAAACTCCTCCTTCCCCTCTATCCCCGACAAAGCCCATCAATCAAAAGGGTTTTATTGTTAATTCTGCAAATTCAGTAAGTGCACTGATATCTAATCAGGATGCCTTGCAGCTTGTGTAGAAGACCAGATGAAAGATTGTAAGTGACCCATAAATGCGAACAGCACAAAAAAGAAAAAGAAACTTATTTGCAATACCTACATGCTGTTTTCAAGTTAAAGATATCATAAACTTAACTAATATGTTCAATTAATGATGGCAGAGGGGAAATTATTTTTTTTAAAACAGAATTTTTCCATTACCATCTGTATATAAGAACATAGAACATAAGAGCGGCCATATTGGGTCAGACCAAAGGTCCATCTAGCCCAATATCCTGTCTTCCAACAGTGGCCAATGCCAGGTGCCCCAGTGGGAATGAACAGAACAGGCAATCATCAAGTGATTCATCCCGTCACACATTTCCAGCTTTTGGCAAACAGAGGCTAGGGACACCATTCCTGTCCATCCTGGCTAATAGCCATTGATGGCTATATATTTCACTGCCTCAATATGGTTGAGAAAGACAGCTTAGCTGCAATTTTATACTTTGTCCTTTGCAAAAAAATGTTAAACAGAGGCAAATGATTTAGAAACCACTCATGGTAAACTGTTTGTACAAGACTAACAAGTAGTACAGTATGTGTGAATAAATGTATGCACAAATATGACCAGGTAAATCTGCTAGAGGTATTGTATAAGAATTCAGTTGCAAGGTTTACTAGAAGATGAACACCACATATCTCTCTGCTCTAACAACTGTGCGTTAGAACTCACAAATAGCAAACTTCAAGATTAAATTTAAAGTCCCTTTTACTGAAATAACTACTGAAGAAATAATCTAGTAGCCCACAAAGTACAGATTTTAAATAGCATAGGATCTTAACAAATGATATTTGCCTAAGAAACTGAACAAACAGTAGGGTAGATTCTGATCTCACTTACACTGCTGTAAACACAGGATAGTTTCTGTGATTTCAAGAATATTACTCGCAATTTGCACTATTGTAAATATCAGAATGTGGCCCAGACTTTTATATATAAAATTCTGCAAAACTCACTGAATTAGTTTCCTGGTACTACTCCTCTATTACTTGCCCTTCCAAAAAAGTGGTGTCTGTGGGGTGGTGTTTTTTTTTTTTTAAATGCATACATTAAATGTGAAAGATCAGCATGAACGGTGTGGTCCATGCCTTCTGTCATCTGCCATTAATTTAATCTTTCGAATCCATGTCCTGGAAACCAGATGCAGCTTATTATGCATTTTCATGCACTGTCCAAACATATAATTGCCAATTTAAATGAAAACATTGCAACTTGTTTTAAAAACCCAACCGACAATTTTTGGAGAGAATCCTTACAATATAAACATCCTTACTGCATCGGTCACTATGGTATCTAGGTGTCAGCAGCCATGGCTTTATTGGTCATTTTCCTAACATGCTGCATCTATTATCTTTGCCTGTCTGTACTTTAGCCCCCCACCCCTCCTTTTTTCTCTCCTAACCACTATCCAGAAAAGGAGTATATTTTCCTATTAATAAAAAAGCCTGATGCGGTCTCGTTTCATAGACCCCCATCTTTAAAAAAATTGCTTCTTTTGGATGCATAATTTAAAAAGACACCAACATTTGTATAAATATTATGTAACTGCCTCAAAAGACAAGCTTCCTGGCACATATGAAAAAATATTAAACATTTTAGCTCAGAACAGGAAGATGAACAAGTGAACAGGATCATCTCTTGACACAAACTAACTTAATAGGTCTAATTTAGAAATGTGCTTTAAGCCTTATCTGTCATCAGATGAACACCACTGAAATTTGTTTTCAATCAGACACAGAGGCCAACTCTTGAATTATTGTTTAAAATTGATGTTCCAGGTTTAGCCTCACCTTAGTTGTTCCTTGTAGTAGCAGAATATTGTCTCTATCAAAAAAAAAAAATCTACACCTCCATGACAACTAAAAAGATAAATATACACAGAAACACACAACCCTGAGCAGCAGGCTGCTTTATGCAGAAAAATTGCTAAATGCTCTAAAGGAAAGGGCAATTTTAGGATCGGAAGTAGCATAGATACACTTAAACACAGTGTATTTACTAACAAACCTTATTTTGATTGAGAGAATCATTCCTTAGTCTCTGTTTGTTCTTCTGTAATTTACTGGGCATCATCTTTCCCGTTCTGAAGTCAAAACTGCTGAGATCAACAGTGTTTCCCAGGTATCTTGCCAACTGAGGCTTGCTTCTGAACTTCTTACCACTTGGACTAAAAAGAAGAAAACACTTTAGTATGTTTTGTTTTACGAAATGATACAGCTTTGACTTCTTAGAACAGGTTTCATACCTTTTTAAATCGATACTTTAAGAAGCTTCCATATCTTTATTCCATGCATCATGTTCATTATGGTGTATTTACGCATGTATTAGGCAATTGAGCCGAGGTATCATCGCTCATCTAAAATCCAGTCCCATCCTTTGCTCAGCGTTCTAACCTATGTTTCAGGCTGATGGACACAAGTATGCACTATCGGCTTGGAAGGTATCTTTAAATGGAAATTCAAACTAAATGATTGCTTCAGCTACTCTAGTTAAGTATAAAATGCCCGCAATGAGAGATTAGATTCTGTCCAACTGCAGGAAGTCACTTGGTCTGTACAAGATGTAGGGCAGTAGACTAGGCTTCAACTGACCATCCATTAAACCCAATCATTAATGCACCAACCATCTCAAATCTCCAATGCCATTAGACTGATACAAATGTATAAAAATAGGATATAATACAGCATGGCGCCATATACATAATTCACTCACTAATGCTGGTATCAGAGGGTGGAGAAAAAACTGAGCAGTAAGCAAGTAAGCAGTAACATAAATGATGTATGATATGAAGCGAATAGTTACAGCTTTGGACCAGCATGTACCATAGCAAATGAAATGATGCTGTTTGTAGCAATATTCTGTCTGAGGCTTTATTTAGAATTGTTCCATTTGCCCCATTTGGCTGATGAATTATCAACTCTACCCTATTCCCACCTGCTCTTTTGAGCACCATCTGCAAACATTTGGTTTACCATCATCCTAAAACAATGTTATTTCTGAATGCTACAGAACTTTCTTTTTCTCCTACCTACAGCCCTTAACCTTCAATAAGGTGCACACAGATGGACTCCTGCACCCATGCAGCTCTCCACCATCTTAAATGGAGCTCCAGTGGGCACAAGATTTTGCCCAAATGCACCTCTTTTCAAGACCACGGGCCAAGCCATTATTCACTGAAAGAAAGTCAACTTAGAAAAAAATTAGTCTGCCTTAATAAGGCTTAGAAGTGTGGCAGAAACAAGGTATTAAGAGACTATAAACAAACTCCTGGTCTATGACACAGTAACTTGTGACTTCCTCACAGCATAGCTGTGAAACATGGATAAAATATTCTTACTAGATCAAAGCAATCATCAAGTGTCATATGTGGTGCCAATATAGCATTCTTATTGAACAATGATACAGTGAAAAACAGGAGCCACCAGGATACTGAAATGCACAAATTAAATTAACTGAGAACATTGTGATATTTTCAGACAGACTGCTTTGCACTGGAAACTAACAAAAACAAAGCACTTCAGAAGTTGCCTAAAGCGGTTTGTTCTTTCAAAATCATTTTTGACAAGATATTCAGCACTGTAGAATATGTATACTGCAAAGGAATAGCTAAATAAGACAAATGGGTATTATCTGAAATAATACAGCCTTATGGAGAGCCAGAATTAACAGAAAGGACGAGTGGAAGCACTGCTCAATAGGGAAAAAAGACATTACAATGTGAAGCCAATCATAAATGTGGGTGCAGGAAAAAATGAGGACATCTTCTAGTTTTGGTAAACTACCAGCAACATAGACAAAAAAATCCAAGCTAACATGTGAACAGAAAACAAAATAACTTCCTACATTTTTAGTTCTAGGGCTGGCTGTCATTGCTCTAAGTTCAATCAGTGGGAAAAAATACTGCATCAAAGATCAGACACAAAAGCAAGTTGCTTATATGGCAACAAACTTTCACGTTAAAGACGTAAACTACTTGACACTTTGACCATGTGAGCAAATTTCTGCGTACAAAGGTTTGCCAAATTTCCTGTTTTCTGACTAAACCAGAGATCGGCAACGTTTCAGAAGTGATGTGCCGAGTCTTCATTTATTCACTCTGATTTAAGGTTAGGCGTGCCAGTAATACATTTTAACATTTTTAGAAGGTCTCTTTCTATAAATCTATAATATATAGCTAAACTATTGTATGTAAAGTAAATAAGGTTTTTAAAATGTTTAAGAAACTTTATTTAAAATTAAATTAAAATGCAGAGCCCCCTGGACTGGTGGCCAGGACCCGGGCAATGTGAGTGCCATTGAAAATCAGCTTGTGTGCCGCCTTCGGCACGTGTGCCATAGGTTGCGTACCCCAGACTAAACGAAGAGAGGTGAATTTGCTGGATAAGTCATTTTGTTGTGAATTGCTCTCCCAGCTTTATTCACGAACATGAAAGTGACACTCAGAAGAGAAAAACTAGCAACAACCCTGCAATCAAAGTCTATATTCTCGGTTCCAAAACCATGCTTTTAATAATTAATAGCTTTATAGATTCTTAGTGCATATGTATAGACATTTTAACCAATGTTATTAAAGTTCGGGATGAACAAATGGATTCAGTGAGTAGCTATCAACCTTACAAAAGAATCCAGATAACCTATATGCACTTTGCAAAAAAATTAGGTGAAACACTTATTTTTTCCATTTTTTCTGTGTCACCTTTATTCTCTTGTACAGATAGCTGGGGATTTTTTGCCAGAACATTTTTTCCAATGGAAAATTCTGAATCTTCAAAACCAGAACATTTTGCGCAAATGTATTAATTTCAATTAAACTTTCATCAGAAATGTTTCTCAATTTCAGGATGGTATTTCTGGTCAAAACCAGAAACGCGCAGCCACTGACCCCAGAAGCCAATAATCTAGTGGTTTGGGCACGCACCTAACCCTAACCCAGGTTCTAAATCAGGCAGAGCAGAGCAGAACGGGGGCTGGACACTACTAGGGAGACAGCAGGCTTGAGAGGCCTAGAGCAAAGTTCTTGTGTTGCCTGTGGAGTTGGGGAGCTGACCCCCAGCAAGTACAGATAATGTTTCCTCATGCTGAGGGCAGGTGGTAGCAAGGTGCCTCACAGCCCTGGCTACCCTGGGAAGCGTCACAGGTATCCCACATCCTAGGTGAGTGCCCTAATCACTGGGCTATATGCTATACTGGAGGGAGGTGTCTCTCTCAACCACCAAGTTTCAAAATCTCAAACATTTTCAAGAAATGGGAGCAGCAACACATGAGCCAGCAAACAGAGCTGGAAACAGGGGAATCTGATTGGGAATTTGGGTGTGAGGATGTGCGTATGAGTGTTTTCTTTTTTCTCCTTGACAGGCGCTTAGGAGGAAAGGCGAGGACAGCTACAGAGGCAGCAGTGGTAGTGACCCAAGGAATGGAAGAGTCAGTGAAGATGACTGGATGTGGAAGCTACAGTGCACATTATCCTGGAGTGGGTATCTGAAATGTGCTTCGTTTGTATGAAGTGCTGCCTGAAGAGCTGATGGAAGAAAAGATCCGAGGTTTGGAGACACAGGTAGAAACCATGGTTGAGTTTCAAAAGGGATTTAAGCAGATGGAGGGAAGGCAAGAAGAGGCTGAAGAGAAAACTCAAGACTCACAGATGCAAGCTGGACTGGAGAACTGGGAGGGTAGACTGCTGGATGAGGTAAGTGGCCAGAGGAAGCATGTGACTTCGAGAACCAGGCAGAGAAAAAGACTGGCTAGTGAAGGAGAAATAGAACTCAAAAACAGGTTTGCGGAGATGGAAAATGAAGAAGGGGCAGAGCAGGCAGTAACAGAAGACGTGAGTTCAAGGAAGAAGAAGAGAAGAGTGGCTAGTCTTACAAGAAGAGGGAAAGAATCAATGGAGACACCCAGAGTTTAGAGCCCCAAGAGGATCAAGGATGACTCTCAGAAGATTGCAAGTGAGAACAAAAGACAAGAGGACTTACAACCAGAAAAAAAAAAAAAAAAAAAAACAGTAGAGGGAAGGCCAGAGAATCATACCCACACCAACACCAGGAAGAGGCAGGTCTGTGAGACTGGGGACTCCCTACTCAGAAAAATGGAGAGGCCCGTCTCCAGAGTTGATCCAGAGAACAGAAGGGCGTACTGTCTGCCAAGAGCTAAGATAAGGGATGTGGACCTGAAGCTAAAGAAGATCCTAATAGGAGCAGGAAAGAATCCACCGATTGTCCTTCATGTGGGAACAAATGATACAGTTAGATTTTTGCTGGAACGCACCACAGGGGACTATTTGAGGCTGAGGAAGACACTTAGAAACTTAAAGCCTCCATTTCTTTATTTCATAAGCAGGATCTAATACTCCATATCCCTACAGAACCTTCAAGTGTTATTCTTTCTACAAACATACCACTAAAAGGAGAGATGAAGATGCGTTCTGAGGATAAGTCCAACACACAAAAGCCAGAAGAGTTAGTCCCCATCCCTCCCAAAATATAAAATCTGACTAGAAATCGTAAGCAACATAACTTGCCAAGCTCACTTCCCTCTTTCTGAATCAGATGAGGCACTTTGCCTCTTCCTTTTACCAACAGGGCTGAGATTTTCAAAAGGAGTCTAAAGAAATGTGAAACTCAATGGGAGTAATGTGCCTGGCTCCCTTAGGCTGGGATTTTCAAATGAGCCTATTATCAAATATTGATCAGTACCTGAAGGGTGTGCAGTGGAGGCATACAAAATCTATTCTCCAGACACCTAATAAAAAGCTCTGGAGTGTGAAGTCCAGTAAAGTGCATAACAAGCTGTTTTGCTGCGCCCATTCGTTGAAAGAAAGGTGTTAAGGGAAACTATCAACCTAACCTAGACCAGTGGTTCTCAAACAGGGGTCCAGGGCCCACAAGCAGGTTTCAGGATGTCCGCCAAAATAAGCCAGAGAGCAGGGCCAGCATTAGACTCACTTAGGACTGGGGCTGAAGCCAAAGCCTGAGCCCCAGTGCCCTGGGCTGAAGCCGAAGCCCGAGCAACTTAGCTTTGTGGGGGCCCCGGAGGCATGGGACCCCAGGCGATTGCCCTGCTTGCTACCCACAATGCCAGCCCTGGCTTTTAATCTACTGGATATGCAGGAAAAAAAGTGGTTGTTGTGGCACAGGCAAACCATGGAGTTTTTACAGCATGTTGGGGGCGGGGGTGAGAAGATGGGGGGGGAGAAGGGCTAAGAAAGAAAAAGTTCGAGAATCCCCTACCCTAGACAACTTTAAGAAGTTAGATTGGTCCCAGATAATACAGCTCTTGTAGCAGCTTCTATGCTTTTACATTCACATTTCAGAGTTTCTGTCTTCTGCTGCTGTCAGAAAGACCTATACACACAGGATAAACCGATTCTGATATTTATCTTTGGTAATTACCAGCCCCATTAACATAGCAACCAAAGGTCCCACACTTTTTAATGTATTATCCCCATTTTACAGATGGAGACTTGAAAGAGATTTTTTTAAAGGTACTTAGGCATTGCAACACCTAACTGACTTAGGAGCCAAGAGCTTGTCTACATGGGGACAAAGCCCCCAGCAGTGTGGACACTCTTACTGCCCACAAAATGTGCCTGTGTGTGCATAAGCTTAATGCACTCTAGAGGTCTATCAAGCTAAACTGCCTGAGCGCATTCCTAGAAGTGAGACAGGGTATAAATTTAGCAACTCCACATTAACTCCCTGTGACATTCTATACTTCGGGGGAGCACCCTGTAACCCCCATATTCCTAATCTATATACAACTGTTATATGCAATATCAAGCATGCCCTTTGGGGTATCAGGGGAAAGGTTATGATCCCCATTTGGCTTTTTCTCCTCCCCCCACCTACACTGCAAGCAACAAGGACACTCACAAGATTGAAGACTGCAACAGAGGAGACTGGCTCAGGTTTCAAGGGTGAAACCTGTGTACTATGAACTGTAACATCAAGTGGGGTGAGTAAACTGCTTGACCTAAATATCGCCTAGTGTCTTACAGGTTTAGGATTTAGATTGTGTGCTTATTTTGTTTATTTGGTAACTATCAAATATTATCACTTAAAATCTACCTTTTTTAATCAATAAATTTGTTTTACTGTTTATCTTTACCAGTGACTTTGGCTGAAGTGCTTAGTAAATCTGCTCAGGTTTACAAAGGCTGGTATAAATCCACTTTCCATTGATGAAGTGGTGAACCAATTAATAAACTTGCATTGCTCAAGAAAGGGTCTTGAGCCATGCAAGATGGTACAGTATATTCCTGAGGTACAAGGCTGAGAGCTGGGGGGATTTGGCTGGTGGCTTTCTCTGTGTGATTCATGGGTGGCTCTGGGAGCATTCATGCAATCTAGTTGGGTATGGGGCTCCATATGTGGTTGTGCTGAGTGATAACAGCACCTAGAGGGATTTGTTGCTTGTTGCTAGCAAAGCATTGTGAGACACAGCCCAAGATGGAGAGTTAAGGGGCACACCAGTCCCAGGCTACACCTCAGGAATCCTGTACACTCCCCATGTGGACACACTAACTGCACACTAAAAATGCCCTCAGGCACTTCCAAAGAGCTAATTTGTGCACAAACACTCTTAGTGTGCAGTAAGGGTGGCCGCACAGGGAGATAGTATGGAGTACCTAGTGCACTTTAAATTCAAACCCTACCTCACTGTGCAGTAACTTCCCCATGTAGACAACCCCTCAGACTCATTTTTAAAAGGCTCCTAAGTACCTGAGTCTCTTTTGAAAATGACACATAGGCTCCTAAAGTCAGCTAGGCATAGCAATGCAGAGCACAGCAATGCCTACATACGTTTAAAAATCTGGGCCTAAGTGATAGGAAGTCAGCAGCAAAGCAGTGAATTGAATCTGTATCTCCCAAGTCCCAGGCTAGCACTCTAACCACTGGACCAGCCTGCCTCTCACTTGCACCTTTTTCATATGAGTGTAAATACACTGACTTCAGTGGAGTTGTTCCCAATTTATAGCAGCATATGGTGAAAAGTACAACAATATAATAAAAGTTTTATAGAGATCCCATGGTTGTTCAGATGGCTCAAAGGCCATTGGAAAGTTCCTTGTTTGAAATATATGCTAGTAATGTGTTGTTGAGAAATTATTTAAAAATTGATTGAAAAGATAGCTTTCCAAGGTTTCCCAATACCACATGCCTTTGCTAATTCATATTATGAAAAGCCTACCATTGTAGCTATAAGTAGTGGAAAGTGAATAATGGCTATCCCACAGTAGTTTGTGACACCAGGAATCTACATTTCAAAAACGTTTACACTTTTTGAAACATAAGTGAGATAATTAGCACATATGTCCCACTCTTCAGAGCAGCAAAGAATGTATGTGGTATTGGGCATATGTAAACAGTCTCACAGTTAATGGAACATTGAATTATCAGAAGATTCCTTAGAACTTTTAGATATGCTCAGGACATAAAGAACTCCTCTCAGAGTTGGTAAGACAACTCCCACCTGTTTATGCTCTCTGTATGTGTGTATATATATCTCCTCAATATATGTTCCATTCTATATGCATCCGAAGAAGTGGGCTGTAGTCCACAAAAGCTTATGCTCTAATAAATTTGTTAGTCTCTAAGGTGCTATAAGTACTCCTGTTCTTCTTTTTGCGGATACAGACTAACACGGCTGCTACTCTGAAATCAGGACATAAAGACTCAAAATGAGACATACTAGGTTCACAATTGTTAAATAGATCTCCATATGTGGGAAAGTTAAATATAGCTTCCTAAAATAGTTAAAGAGAACTTACACAGCTAGGAAGAGAACTAATACAATTTGCCTTTATGCAGACATCATAAACATTCTATGATTTTACAGTGACTTCATTCATGCAACCAGAAGTCATAATGCATGACTTATATTAGGATACTGGGGCAGGGAGGAAGCATTAGTATTTTATTAAATTAAAGTGTGTCCCAAAAACAGAGAATTTGGATTTCCAAGATTAAATTAAATTATACAGAAACATGATGCCCAGTGTATGCAAAATACCAAATTCAAGTTTATACAAGAGACAGAAAAAACATCAAATAAACTATTCAACTAATGTGCACCAACAAACAAACAAGAGTTCTCCAATATTCAGAAGCGTACTTTTACTAAAAAAGCAAATTAAGGAAACAATGTTTATATCTTAAGAAGAAAAAAGGCATAACTGAAGTCAGTGTTCAATAAAGTTTTTCTATACCGAATAAACATTGCATTTGCTGCATTACTATTTAAATAAAAACTTCATTATCTCAGGTTTGATATATACACTAACACTTGAAGTGTTCTAAATTTACCCATAATTTTAGACACAGTATATTCAACACAACACACAGTATATCAACATGACCAATTAAAATGCACAAAATAAAGAATTTTGACCTGGAATAACATCTAAAATAACATTTTCACTAATATTACGAAGTCTAGAATTGACTTACACTAGACTGAAAGGTGAAGATATTTTTCCCTACAAACTGAATGGCTGGATGTTAATATACACTACTTCAAAATGAAGTTTTAAACACCTCGAATCAACTGGGAGGGTTACAGTTACTATAAAACAATACAGGCCTCTAAAATGCAAATTATGTAAATACAGATATGTCTTTCAGAGCTATTTTCTCATCTCCTCCCCAATAATCTAATGACCTGCCAAGCAATAGTACAATTTAAAATTTCACAGTGACGTGAAATTCAGTAATATACAGGGTGGTTAGTCTATTTGACCCCCAAGACTCAAGATGTACATTACAAAATTATTAAGGTTGCCCAACAACTTCCCATTTTAAGACCCTGTTTTCAGTTGCTTATAACTATGCCAACTATTAAACCATTTGGGCTGAAATTTTTGACATTGGGTGTCTGCCAGAATTTATGGGCAAAACAAAATATTATTCACTAGCTTTGTTCTCAGAAATGGCTGAACTATTTTGGCTGAAATCTTCTAAAAAAATTCAGCTTGAGGCAATCTTATTTGAACAGTTCTAGCATCCCCATCCTCTGCTGCAGGGACTTGTAATCTGGTCTTTGTGCCAGTGCTGTCCCTATGAAAATCCGTCCAACTTTCACCAGGTTATAAGCCTTTGATAAAAAATTGCAGTTCACATTCAGTAGAGACTTTTTAAGAGTTTAATAGCTACAGACTCCAAAGATTTCATGTGCATTGGTCATGCTCAAAGCTCTAACAGTTCCTTGCGCATCTGCCATCCCCACAGGGCAACTGACCATTCTCCATCGCCTCACAGCTACTACTGTCAGGACTGCACATGTGCCGTTCACACTTTCTGAATATTTATTGAACCATTAGAATCTGCCTAAGTAGTATATAGTCCTGCTGCACAGCCCAATTTGGATCAAGAGCAACCTGATGTCTAATTGTTCAGTCTCGTGAAAGATGAAGCCTCCTTGGTGACATTTATCCCTCAATGGACAGACAACAAAAGGAAGACTGGATGTTAAAGCTCAATAATGTGACAGAAAACCCAGAGGCCACTTGAACCTAATATTATGCATCTCTACAGGGGTAGCAGAACTGCTGCTAGAAACTTTTGGTCAGGTAACATGGGTAAGTAAATTCTAATGCCTGCTGCTGCTGCTCCTAAATTAAGAAAGATTGACCAATCCACCAGAATCAAAATATAATTTCTTAAATAAAGCTTTAAAGAAAATCCCAGTAACAATTATCTATTGTTTGCTTAGCATTAACAATGTGTATCACTGTACATTATATAACTTTTTTCAAAACAGAAAGGTCTTTAAGAAAACAGAAAATACTAGAAATCCAGATGTTAAGATACAGGTTTGTTGTTGTTTTTTTTTAAAATAAGATGTGAGTTTATGGGATTCAAAAGAGAAGAAGAGAGTTTTAGAACAGATATGAAGAATGAGATGGTAGTGGTGGCTTGATAAAATGGAAAAAGGAAGTCATTCAGTGAATTGGGAACAGTGTGGAAAAGAGATAGACAGGAGCAGAGGAAAGAAGTTCACAGGTGATGGAAGCTGGCACTTTTAGCCAAACAGATGGGGTAGGAGACAAATTACATATATTTAGCCCCCAATGCTACAATTTGTTCCATGCAGGTGGATCTCTGCACCTCTGTGGAGCCCCAGTGACTCGAATAGGGTTCCCTGAGAATATAGGGGTCAGTACCATTTGCAGGACTGGGGACTTAGCTAATAGTAAACAAACTAAGAGTAATTACACAAGTAAGTCTATTAAAGAGATATGCAAAGCTGTTGAACTATCTATTGTTTGGAAGAGCACAGAATCATGCTAATCCAAATGTTGTTGGAACACCTAAATATTTGCTTTAGTATCAAACCACAAAACAAACATCCAGAAGTAGTGTCAAAGCAATGTCTATCTACCTATGTACCAAAATAGTGTCAAAGCAATGGTACCTATACTTGTCCATCTTTTGTAGTTGCACTTAGGGCTTGTCTACACTGGCACTTTACAGCACTGCAACTTTCTTGCTCAGGGGTGCGAAAAACACACACCCTTGAGCGCTGCAAATTTCAGTGCTGTAAAGCACCAGTGTAGCCATGCCCCCAGCGCTGGTAGCTATGCCCCTCATGGAAGTGAGTTTTTTAGAGCACCAGCGCTATGCTGCGACTACACAAACCACGTTCACTTTGATGTTGCCAGTGAAGACGTGCCCTTAAAAAGCCTATTGGAATCTATTAAAGAGATTGTTAATCTCAAAGTGCTACTTTCAAAACAATAGCAGGGCCACTATAAAGCCACTACTTGATCTTGATTTGTTTACATTTTCTTTCAAGAAACAAAAGCTACTTTTCAATTTTAGTGGACAACAAACTGTTCAGTTTTTAAAGTAACTTCTTAATATGTAGAAATATGTAAGGTCCTTTCTACACTAGGATGGTTTTGCTGTCTAAATATTTTGGCAAAATCCTCCTAGTGCGGATTCAGTGCCTCAAACCACTATAAAGTTTACCATATAAGCACAGTTATACAGATAAAACTGCATCCATATTAGGGTTCATATAGCTATATTTGGTTTAAAAATAAAAACAAAGTCATATCCCAAATCGACACAGCAAAATATATAGTGTAGATGAGTGCAGAGTTATTTTTATTGCTGTGTTTGGATTTCAGATGAGGCACATAAGCAAAATATACGTACATGCATGCACGCGTACACACACACTCTGGGGAGCCACATGTCCAACAACAATGAAATTCCCCCATAATTTCACTTTCAACAAGCTTTTATTTAAAAAAGAAAGAAAGATCTCCTACCACAAATTTGTAGAATCAAAGGAAGTCTATGATTATCTGTTACAAAACTATTCAAGAAAAGACCTGTTTCTTTTTAGGTACTGATGTAATTATCCACCCCATCCACCATGATATAAACTTACAATCTAGTTTATGGTATTGGCAGTATAACCATACTGAATTCATGTATTCTTTTAACTGTCAAATGCCATTTGCGCTTTTTAGCACTGTAGAGTGAATAAACATGTCTAATGAAGGAGAGGCAGTTACTTTGTTTCAATAGAGCAGGACAATCTTTTGCTTTATTTCAAATATTTCTTATTTTTAATCAAATCTCAAACATTTAATAACTAATATATTTATCCATGGATATGTGCATATTAAAACATATACATATTACAGATAGCAACCTGAAATATGGAATTAAAAATTTAAAGTGTGGGTTTACTCTGAAAATGGCATCTCAGGTTTCCAAAATTTCTCTCTGATGCCATGTTTCTTGTCATAATGATTTCTGTATCAAAGAGGTTCAGTTTACCAACAGATTTTTTTTTCCTCCCTGAACATCAGCCTATAACCTTAATTTCATCTACAAAAGAGTTGCATTTTTTATTCCAATGTATCATCACAATTAAAGTCTCTGTAGGCCAAACTAGGCCCTCAGTGACACCTGTGCACGGCCATTATCATCAAATTATGCCATGAGCGATACCTGTGCAAACCCATTTCTTTCAATGGTTTGCACAAACATAACTCATTGAAAATGAAAGTAGACAATTCTGCTGATGATACACGAGAGACTAGAATGCAGCTCACATTTCCACAGTTGTTCTGGCTCTGTTTTGCTAAAAGGAGGAAAAAACAGTACAAAACTTATTTTTGTCATTAAAATAAGATCTGGCTTTGAATGCATAAAGGGAACAGATCTATCGAATAAAAGTCACTTTTCAGTATCTAATTAAACATTAATCTTACTTGGCTACAGCCAAATCCTGAAAGTTTGTTAATCTTTTATACAATAGTTAATTTAGATTTAAAAGATCAGATTAAATACAACTGTAAAAGGCATGATAAAAATCACTTCATACCCAATTGCCATCATTAGCAATGTATTCATTCATTCCTTTAAGAAGAGGTGACAATCAGAGTCCAGATACCAAAGGGGAGAACAGAGGGTCTGAACACCAAAGAATAAGCAGTTGAATCAACTGCTGTATACAATATTACTATACCCTAAAATAAATGTATTGAGTAGGTATATAAAAACTGGTGACATGCTGCTCAAAAATATCACTGTGTGATGTACATAGAGCTAATGTGTGAAGAGTTATGAATGTGTGCTGGATATATGTTCCTAAAATATGTTTTGGGGGCAGACTTGATAAACAAGCCTTCCTTAGACAAAAGAATGTGGATTTACCTGTCTGAGTCCAGCTTTGCAAACTGGAGACAAGGGAAGTACATTTGCATCTAAGTTAACAAAGTATTCAAGCCAATCAAGAAAGCGAATTGACCAGACAGATGAAAAAGGGGTTTGGCGCCCGCACCCCAAAAAACAAGCACCAGGGGAGAGGAACTTTGTCAGGGTTTATTTTTCAAAGAATACATTTCAAAGGTTTTCTGAATTACAAGAGGGAGAAAAGGGAACTCCTTAGTTATCTATCACTTAGGGAACAAAAGGGGACAGCACCCTCTGATTCTGTGAAAATAGGATCCTCTGACCTGGAGTGCTAGAGTTGCTGGTAACCTGATGTAAATGAGAAAACTGCTTACACAAAAATGGTAACTTAATTTTAGTAAGTTTTAGTCACTAGAAAGCGTGTTTTGTTTTGTTGGAATCATACCTGTCTCTTTTTCTCTTGCTTAGCATCACTTAAATCTCTGTCCTGTATTAATAAAGTTATTTTTAGTTTTACTATTAGCCATGTCACTGATACTATATTGACGTATAGAGTAAGTTCTCAGCTAACCTAGCAGGCGGGTGTGTACACTGTCTCTTTAAGAGGGACGGGACACTACAGAGAGATGTCTCTGGGGAACTCAGGCACTGGGGTTGACCGATGGTTACCAGCAAGACAAAGTTAAGATTGGCAGAGTCTTGAGGATTTTGCTGGTGAAGCAGTCAAGACTGGTGTGGAATGGAGCTGATGCAGTCTAATTTCCAGCAAAGCTCACTCTCTCTAAGGCAGAGGGGTAACACAGTAGCTAGTTCTGAGCTGCCCTGAGGAAAGCATCACTGAAGAACCCTAGAGTCATAGGCTGTTTAAATGTATATGGACCATGCCGATTTACCTTACTGGATTTTCTTTCACTTTAAATATGGTATTACTGACATTTGCCTCACAGCTGAAACTGAATGGAATTAGACAAAGTTACATTTCCTAGACAAACGCTGCACAATGTGCTAAACACTACTACAAACTTTTTATATATTTTGCGTGAGTAGTCCTCTTGACTTCCAAAGGAATACAGTTAAGAATGTGTGTAATGTAAGTGCGAGTGGTATACATCCCACTGTAACCATCTGCAAGATCAGAGCCGAGAATATGGAATCTACTGTGCATGACCTGTATTCTCATTACTATTTCCCTTTAGTTTTCAAATCAATGTCTTATAAATCCACAGATTAAAACAAAAACAACATTGTATTCATATACAAAGCGGCACTAAGTGAAGGCAGGCTACTTATTTTTCTTATTAAAAATAATAATAATAATAATAATAATCCTGTTTCCCCCCCATATTTTTAATATAATTATACTTTAGCACTTCATTAGTGCCATCCATCTGATTATTATAAAGCACTTTACAAATATTAGCTATCCAAACATCCCTATATGACTGGTACTATTAGAGATGGGGAAACTGAGGTACAGAGACGTTAAATCATTTATTGAAGGTCATATAGCAAGTGATTGAATACAAACTATTCCTCCTGACATAAATAATTGCTCAATTTTTAATGCCCTGACATGTATAATGAAATCACCAAATTGCAAGCCACGAGTTGCCTGGCAAATTTTTTATTTCAATTTTGTGGTGGTTTGGCAGAAGATCTGCATAAGTGCTGACGATGCTGGAACGAGTCCTAAAATTTGAACCATTTACTCTTAATTCTTTCCCAGATAAAAAAGGCAGACTTTTTAGGTTAAAAACCAGATTATAATCCTCTTCATCTTTAATATATATATTTTAAAACCCAGAGTTTCTTATTATGGCTTCCAGCATAAGCAAAAAACTTTTTGTTATTGAGATATGGACCACAGTGCACAACTAATGAAAATTAAAACTACATTTTCATCTGGTACAGTATTTCTTAAGCAGTATTTCCACCCCACCCATATTTTAAATAAGTAGTTGGATTATAGAAGTTATAAATTAAGCCAGTAGGACTAACTGGCATCAATCTACAAGAAGGGCAGACACTGTCCCACACAAAAGTGCTCGAGGGGTCTACACTGTATTGTCAGCTTGTTCACATGACCAACAAATTACCAAACCATGTTGTGTGAATTTGATATTAAAAGTCTGTAATGCAATACTGAACCAAAGTGGATTTCAAGATGTATATCATATTGATTACAACATATTGCGATCCTGTAAGAGTTCTGCTTAGCCACCATCATTTACTTAGTTGGTTATGCTACTGAAATTGCTTTAAAACTTTTTCCTGTTTTTTCTTGCCTTTAGAAAAAACAAACAAGCCCCCAGTTCTGCAGTGAGCTCACCACAGAGCCACAATGAGGTCACACATAGCTCACTGCAGAATCAGGGTGAAAAACTGGTAGTATGGGCCCAGATGAACATAGGTATTTAGGCTCCTAACTTCCACTGAAAGCAGTGGATACCTTTGCAGAGCTTGGCCATAATGCTTATTTCAATTAAACTGTTTTGTCCTCCCCCTATTTTAACCAGGGACCTAAAATACAGAAAATCGAGCATATTAAGATCCCCAGAATTCTGGCAAGATAGAAACAGTTACATAGGAGTAAACTGTTCAAGTAGTGTTTTTCCAAATGGTTGTTTGAGGATATATCTGTAATCACTTAGCTGTTCTGAATCAAATGCTCCTATTAAAATAATACTGTCCAGAATAAATGTTCATCTTAAGCAAAATCTGGCATTTAAATCTGCAAACAGTGACTTTACATGTAAAGTGCATCTCCAGGCCCACAATCAACAAGGACTGACTTAGAAAATAAGAATCACATTGAGGGCCTCAAGTTTAAGCTTTCAGATTGGCTTCACAATAAGGTGGTACTACAGCAAGGAAAAGCTGATCATGATCCAATCATCTGCCACCATATTAGCGTACGGTTAGTAGCTCAAATCAGACAAAGACAGTAACACAAGAACAATGGCAAATGAAACTCCTTTATAAAGAGGTTTCCAATAAGATTTATTTAAAATGCTAATGGAAATCAATGCTCCCCCTTCCACATGTATAGATGCTTCTTTTGTTTAGTGGCAACACATGATGGGTCAAATGATCCTATGTGCAATGTTAATAAAAACTGGCTTCTAAATAAATTGACAAATAAACTGCCCCCAGTAGGACAGTGAAAAGGCTAAGCCCTTAGCCGGGCTAAGAGAAGAGAGTCAGCCCTGCCCCAAAACACTACTTTAAAGTTAGGGAGAGGCCTTCAGGTTTGACTCATTAGAGACAGCCATAAATAGAAGCGCTCTGGGTAAGAGGTTGGCCATAACAGAAGGGAGTTTCCTTTAACATAGAGCAGTGTGGACTTGTGACTGACTGTATGTTCTACACGCCAATGCACCAAGACTTATAGTTTGTTTCCTTTCTCTTTTGAGAAAAGAACTAAGTTGTTTTTCAGTGCCTCTAATGAGACACCTACAAAGAATTAGAGTAAAATGAAAGAGTAGGGTTTTTGCATTATTGTCGCAATTGTAACAGTAGTATCAAATATAGTTACAGAAACTGCCCATCTAACACCCATGTTTTCACATACTCAACTTACAACAGTGTTTCAATTTGCTTGTCTAAAAGTGAACTCTTCAAGGAGTTCAGCAACTTTAGAATCGAGAGTAAAAACAAGTAAACTGATCAACATTTTGCTAGAACGAAAAAAACTCACTTGTGAACAGTATTTAATCTAAGTTTAAAAATACTGGTTTTAAAATAAGAGATCCAAGTTTATGACATGTTTCTCTTGGCACAGCTGTGAGCATTCCATTTAATTTCATTTTCCCAAAAGGAAAAAATCAAGACAATTCAGCTTGCACCATTTACAAGCAACACCTATTGCTCAGGGGCTCATTTAGCTTCAAAGATGTTATAAGTGTTTTAGAACCTGATTCTGCAATAAGCTGTTGGGGACAAACCATGACTGACTTTAATGGGATGTTGCATGAGCACACGGGCTCTTCCATATGGAAGTCAATGGGGGTGCTGCAACTAGTCCATCCGCAAGGAGTGCACTGCAGGACTGCAACCGTAAACTGCAGCTGATAGCTGCATTTGCAGTACAAGCTCTCCAAGCCCTTGCTTCAGAATTCAAATTTACAATACTCCTGCTTCAGAAACAAAGGTTGATGATTTCTCTAGTTAAATATCTGCACTGTTAACAGCCTGTGCATGCCCACCACACCTGTAATATAAAGTCTGAATTTGCAAATGCAGGTACACAGAATTCAGATAAGAATATATACATAAGAGGGTGGAGTGTAAAATGATATGTCCCAAGTTGGCACTAATTCAGGCCTGATCAATCCAAGCTCTTCATATGACCAACAGGAAGAAGTTGTAGTTGAGGGGAAGACAGGTGCTGTGACTTAAGCAAGCAGTGCTTTCTGCAGGCCAAAACAGGCAGGAGAACAACCTGTCAACTTTCCCCAAACTAATTATCTGCAGATCAAAGACATGGCTGCCTGAACGTGACTTCTTGAATATATGTTTTTTAACAAGTCACGGGCTTTCAGTTCTTCCCAATGACGTGTGAGAATGTGAAAGTGTCCTGTTCCCGTGGATGTGTACATGTCGGGGGGGGAGAGGGAATGGGGACAGTATGTCGGAGGGAGGGCAAGTGCAAGTCTGAGTGGTGGTGTTCTGGCCCTGTTTGGCGGGTGGGGAGGGAAGGGGGCCGCATAGGGGGTCCAGGACCCGGAAGTGGCAGAGGGGGTCTGTCTGACAGACCCTGGCCCCAGTGGGAGCACTGCCTGGTAGGATTAGTGCTGAAGCCAATACTGGGAGTTGCATCTCCTCCGTGGGGGGATGTGGCTGGGGGCACGACGCCCGAGTCAGCTGCATGGCGCGGAGAGCCCGTGGGAGTGGAGAGGGGGGAGGAGGAGCGTGCCGCCCCGGTGGCGGGGAGGGCCTGTCCGGGGAAGGAGGAAGGATGTGCCGGGAGGGGTGCCCCGGTGGCGGGGCCGGCAGCGAGGGGGGGAGCCCGGTCCCGGGAGGGGTGGGGGGAAGAAGAGGGGGCCTGTCCCGGCAGGCCCGTCGGGAGGGGCGGCGGGTGTCGCCGGGCGGTACCTGAAGTAGTAGACATCGCTCTTGCCGGCGCTGAGGCCCGACTTGCGGATCACCTCCTCCTTCTTCCAGCCGGGGGGCAGCGCAGGGCAGTCCATCCTTCCCCGTCTCTCCATGCACCGGACCCGGGGCCCGACGCGGCAGCGGGACAGGGCCTCGCCGCAGCGGCGCTATGGTGCCCGGACACGGCCGGGGCCGCGACCCCCTAGCGATGGCGACCGCCGCGCTCTCCTCGGAGTCTGGAGCCCGAGCTGCGCGCGCAGCTGCCTACTCGCCGGGCAGCCGCTTCCGTAACTGAGCCTTGGAACCCGGTGTCATCGGCTCCCGAACGGGGTCATAGAGCGCGTTCTAGGGGGGCCAGAGCGGCCAAGCCGTAGACCACGGAGTCGGCTGCAGAAAGGCCAGAGCAACCATTGAGAGGCCCTGCGCGGCTGCCAACGGCAAATGGACCATAGAGAGGAGCCAGGCAAGCGAGTGTCTCAGGAGTTGGAGGCAGTGCTGGAACTCGGGGTGCCGCTGCACCCCCGGCTGGAAGTAGTCCTAGCAGACACTAAATACAGGACATGGTTTCCATCATCCGCACACGCACTGTAGAAATTGCTCCCGCACCCCTGGCTGTAGCAAGCTGAACGAGTGATTGTAAAACTCTTCCTAGAGTAGCCAGAGTGCCCGGTGCTTGAAGGACCGTAGAATGCTGTAGCATTACCAAGTCCACCCAGATCAAAGAATGCATCCGGGAGCAGCCATAATTGCTCAGTTCATAGCCAGGACTCTAACAGGGCCATCAGTTGGTGGGGAGGAGGGAGAGGATGCTGAACAATTTGCAGCCATAGACATTACATTCAGTAGTAATATATTGGGATTATATTTTCCTCATGGTCATCTTAAAATCTATTATTTTGCATCCTCTGAAATATAAAGTGTCGCAATAGAAGATGGGGTGTTGGCTGGCGGTTTATAACACTCAAAAATCCACTTTTTTTGTGAATTTTGCTAAATGAAAAAAGGATTAAAAAGTAAAGTTATGAATGAACATAAATAGCTTATTGTACATGTTGGAACACAATTTTCCTTACAGCTTTCAGTTCACATGCAGCATGGATAACCAAACCGCTACACGGTCAGGGATGTATACTGGTGATGTACTGCCAGAAAAATGTGTCCCTGGTGGATCCTGTGTAACCCACAGTGCATATACTTACAGAGAGAAAGGGAGAAGCTGTTCATTAATTTAGTCTACTGATTTCTTCTTCCCTCCTCCACTCCTGATTTAAACACACATACTTTATCATTTAATCATAACAGAGGAAGGAGGCAACATCATTAGGAAAACAAACATATTAGCTTTGTATACTAGGAACTTTTATACTACCTATTTGAAAACTATATTGTCTGTGTTAACAGTACACCAGAGTTCTGCTTGGTTACAGCATTGTTGGAAATGGACTGGGGTGGCAGTGGAGTATCCTGCCTTAGGATTTTTTTTTTTTTGAAAGTTTCTTGCTTTTTTTGTATGCCCTGATTCATTTGAAAGTAGACATATTTTCTCTGCTTATTTGTATATATCACAGTTATAAATTGTCTGTAGAAGGGATGATTTAACAGAACCCAAGAAGTGAAGTCTATCACAGTTCAGTAGAATTTTATCATGGGTTTCTTAGGAACCACCAAAAGTTCACTACAAATAATCACTGAATATATCCCACATATTCAGGACTCCGTGGAGTTTTTTAAAGGCCTTCTATGCAGATCTAATTAACCTGAGAAGTGCTTAAAGCTCTATGGTGATGGAGGCGATAGAAAACCCCAAAATAGACATAGAGCTAAAAGTATTTAGACACAAGGGGAACTCAAATGTGAAATTGCAGAAATACTAACTGTGGTATGTAACCTATAATTTAATTCCGCTTCTGTGCCAGATGATGGGAGGTTAGCTAATGTGATGCCAATTTTTTTAAAAGGCTCCAGAGGTGATCCCAGAAATTACAGGCCAGCAAGCCTAACTTCAGTACCAGGCAAATAGGTTGAAACTATAGTAAAGAACAAAATTATCAGACAAAGTTGAACATGATTTGTTGGGAAAGAGTCAGCATGGTTTTTGTAAAGGGAGATCAGTTCTTTGAGGGGATCAACAAGCATGTGGACAAGGGGGATCCAGTGAATATAGTGTACTTAGATTTTTTTCAGAAAGCCTTTGACTAGGCCCTCACCAAAGGCTCTTAAGCAAAATAAGCTGTCATCGGATAAGAGGGAAGGTCTTCTCATGGATCAGTAACTGGTTAAAAGATAGGAAACAAAGGGTAGGAATAAATGGTAAGTTTTCAAAAAGGAGAAAGGTAAATAGTGGTGTCCCCCATGGGATCTGTACTGGGACCAGTACTGTTCAACATATTAACAAATTATCTGGAAAAGGGGGTAAATAGTGAAGTGGAAAAATTTGCAGATGATATAAAACTATTTAAGATAGTTAAGTCCAAAGTAGACTGAGAAGAGTTACAAAGGGATCTAGGAAAACTGATGACTGGGCAATAAAATGGCAGTTGAAATTCAATGTTGATAAATGCAAAGTATTGCACATTGGAAAACCTAATCCCAACTCTACATATAAAATGATGGGGTCTAAACTAGCTGTTACCACTGAAGAAAGAGATCTTGGAGTGATTGTGGATAGTTCTCTGAAAACATCAACTCAATGTGCAGCAGCAGTCAAAAAAGCTAACCGAATGTTGGAAATCATTAGGAAAGTGATAGATAATAAGACAAAAAATATTATATTGCCTCTATATAAATTCATGGTATGCCCACATCTTGAATACTGTGTGTGGATGTGGTCGCCCCATCTCAAAATAGATATATTGGAATTGGAAAAGGTACAGAAAAGGGCCACAAAAATGATTGGGAGTATGGAACAGCTTCAATATGAGGAGTGATTAATAAGACTGGGACTTTTCAGCTTGGAAAACAGATGACTAAGGGGGGGAATATGATAGAGGTCTATAAAATCATGACTGGTGTGGAGAAAGTAAATAAGGAAGTTTCAGAGTAACAGCCGTAGTATGCATCCGAAGAAGTGGGCTGTAGTCCACGAAAGCTTATGCTCTAATAAATTTGTTAGTCTCTAAGGTGCCACAAGTACTCCTGTTCTTCTTTTTAAATAAGGAAGTGTTATTTACTCATAACGCATGAAGTAGGGGGTCACCAAATGAAATTAATAGGCAGCTGATTTAAAACAAACAAAAGAAAGTATTTCTTCACACAATGCAGTCAACCTGTGGAACTCTTTGCCTGAGGATGTTGGGAAGGCCAAGCTTATAACAGGGTTCAAAACAGATCTAGATAAGTTCCTGGAGGATAGGTCCATCAATGTCTATTAGCCAGGCTGGGCAGGGATGGAGTCCTTAGCCTCTGTTTGCCACAAGCTGGGAATGGGTGACGGGATGGATCACCTGACCACCTGTTTTATTCATTCCCTCCGAAGCACCCAGTATTGGCCATGGTCAGAAGACAGGATACTGGGCTAGATGGACCTTTGGTCTGACTCAGTATGGCCGTTCTTATGTTCAAGGGAGAGAAAACAATTTGCCTAGACCTCTCATTTAGCCTTTTGAAATTAACGTAACAGACGATCTGTAGCTGTAGGGAGTCAAAAATAAGAAAGTTAGAACTAGTTGAAGATACACATTACTATCAATGACATGTTGCAGCAACAAGACCTAACAAGGAAGAAATTCTGACAATGTACTGTAATGTGCCAACAATCTAAATCTTTATTCCAATGATGTCTTCATAATTGATACTTGGGAGAGAAATATATTTCCCTAAATCTCTCATTTCCTAGTTTGGAGAAAGGTACCTTTATGGTTTTCACACCACTAGAGGTCATCACACGCTGCCCAAATGAAACATGACTAATAACAAATTAACCTACTGGCTTCATGAGGGCTGTCTCTTGTGATTTTGTAAACTTCTTTTGTATTGACTGCGGTTTTCCAGCCCAACTGGGCTATTTATAACTGACCGTTTTAGGGGTTTCTTTAGCAGTTGCAGGTTGTGTTATTTTGTGCTATTTTGCTTGTAGTGTCAGAAACTTCTCTACAGAGCGGGATCACACCAACTGAGCATGCTCAGTAACATCTGCTGAAGCTGCTGCCCTCACTAGGAATCAGATTCTGCTGCCTGCTCTTAACAGGGATTAAAGGGGGCAAATCGGAGGGGGGGGGTGAGTGGGTGGGCAGGGTTTGAGCAGGGGGCAGAAATTAACTGGCCAGGGGGGTCAAGCAGCTGGAGGCAGGGGCAGGAGAGAGGCAAAATCAGAGGGGGAGTTGCAGGCAGGGTTAAACCCAGGGGTGAGGGGCTGCCAGAGGGTGGCAAAACCCCGGCATGGGGAGGGACAGAGAGGGGAGTGACAGTTACCCTGATGGGATAAGCTACCTGCCATGTGTGCAAAAACAGTGTTAAGGGCAGAGGGGCTTTTTTATTTCCTCTCTCACAGGACAGACTAGGTCTCAGCACAGGCTTCCTAGGGCTGGGTTCTTAAAGGCACAGGCATTCCAACGCGGAGACAGGGCAGCTCCCCTCTATCTGATATACTCACTGATAGACTTGATTCAGTGAAATATTTTACATACACCCCCAAAAACAATGTGTCAAAAAGTCTCATAGCAATTCACCGATTTGTTTTATCTGCTGTGGTAATTCCCTGAATTGCACTCCTTTCCTTGTAATCCATTTTAAATATAGTTTTGCTCCTTTCAATTGTGTACTTTTTAAAATGTTATTTTTATTACTCTTTTGACTCTTTAGCACTTCATTTACCTTTGTGCATATGTATGTCATTATGCTATTTAATTTATATTTTAATAGCAAATACTCATCGAAAATATTTATAAAATAAATAGTTGCTAGAAGTTTTAGCAATGACATCTGAGTTTCTAGTATAGCACTTGCTGTATATATGCCTCCCATTGATATCCGCATGAGCTGTTCATATGTTCTGGAGGAGATTTATGATCAAATACCTGTCAAAGTGAAATGAAAAATCCTAATTTGTCTGAAAATATCCATTTAAAAACAGTTAAAAGATTTAGAAAGGTAAGTTAATGAATGAATACAGTAAAGGAAATGTATATTTAAACTACAGGATCCAACCTAATAATTTTGTAAAACACATTTAAAAAAAAAATCTTTTATAGTATTAAGAATGTAATGCTATTTGGGAAAAAGAATAAATCAGTTGTAGAATAACTCACTTGCTTTTTTAATTGAATGTCATCTCCATGCTGTCCCTAGTTGTAACATGGCTTGCCCATACAATGACAATTTAATATTGTAAAGTTATTTCTTCCAGTTCATAACATGATTTAATAACTTTTAGACGTTTCTTTTTGTACAAAATCTAGATACCGTGGAGAAGGGATAATTAAGAATGTGCCTTGTATGTATCTTCCTGAATTCTGAGCCAAGTGGAACAAAGCATTACAATCCTACAAGCTGTTAGAAACAACTGACCAGGTAATACAGTAATTTTATATAAAGCTTTTACTACAGGTTTTAACTGTGTGTTGACTGATTAGATATGGAAACATTCACCTCTAGGTGTCCAGTATCAGAAATGTAGGGCTGGAAGGGACCTCAAGAGGTCATCTTGTCCAGCCGCCTGCACTGAGGCAGGATAAGTTACCTAGACCATCCCTAACACGTTTATCTGGCCTGTTTTTAAAAACCTCCGGTTATGGGAATTCCACAACCTGCATTGGAAGCCTTTTCCAGTGCTTAACTATCTTTATAGTTAGAAAGTTTTTCCTAATATATAAACTAAATCTCCCTTGCTGACAATTAAGCTCATTACTGTTTGTTCTACATTCACCGGACATGGAAAACAATTCATCACCATCCTCTTTATAGCAGCCCTCAGCGTATCTGAAGACTGTTTTCAAGTCCCCCTGCACTCTTCCTTTCTCAAGACTAAACATGCCCAGTTTTATTCACCTTTCCTCATAGGTCAGGTTTTCAAAACCTTTTGTCATTTTTGTTGCTCTCCTCTGGACTCTCTCCAATTTATCCACATCTTTCCTAAAGTGTGGCACCCAAAATTGGACACAGTACTCTAGCGGAGGCCTCACCAGTACCAAGCAGAGCAGGACAATTACCTCCCATGTCTTACATACAACAGTCTTGTTAATATACTCCAGAATATTAGCCATTTCGCAACTGCATCACATTATTGATGTATCTGCAGCTTGTGATCCATTATAGCTGTGGTTTTCAAACTTTTTTTCTGGGTACCCAGTTGAAGAAAACTGTTGATGCCCATGACCCAACAGAGCTGGGGATGAGGGGTTTGGAGTGTGGGACAGAGGGTTGGGCTGCAGGGGTGAAGGCTGTGAGGTGGGGCTGGGAATGGGTGCTTCAGGGAATGGAAGGGGGCTCTGGGCTAGGGTGTGGGATGCAGGGTCTGGGGTGGGGCCAGGGATGAGGGGTTTGGTGTGCAGAAGGGGCTCTGGGTTTGTGGGGGGGCCTCAGGGCTGGGGCAGAGGCTTGGGGTGAGGGAGGGGATCAGGGCTCTGGGCTGGGGGGTTCAGGCTCTGGGGCCAGGGATGAGGGGTTTGGGGTGCAGGAAGGGGTTCCAAGTTTTGGGGGGCTCAGGACTGGGGCAGGGGATTGGGGTGCGGACTTACCTCTGGTGGCTCCTGCTCAGAAGTGCAGCTGGGGTGCAGAGGCAGGCTTCCTGCCTGTCCTGGCACCACGGACTGCGCCGCGCCCCAGAAGCGACAGCAGCAGCTCCGACTCTCACCCGCAGGCACCCCCCTCCAATTCCCATTGGCTAGTTCCCAGCCAATGGGAGTGCGGAGCCGGTGCTCGGGGCAGGGGCAGCGCACGGAACCCCGTGGCCCCCCGGCCCAGAAGCCGGACCCGCTGCTGGCCGCTGCCAGGGTGCAGCCCGGTGTCGGAAAAGGTAGGCACTAGCCTGCCTTAGCTGAGCAGCACCGCCAATGGGACTTTAACGTCCCAGTCGGCGGTACTGACCAGAGAAAGGCGACCCAGTGCCTTACATGCCGCGACCCAACCCACAGTTTGAAAAACATTGCATTATAGTATAATGTATGAATGTTGACAGTGACTAAAAATATTACCATCTAATGGCTTCAACAATCTCTGCTCATTTCTCAGTCGACAAGGGTTCACATTACAATGAAAACATACGTGCTCTATTAGAAATCTGCATTTAGGGCAATTGTTTGCACAATCAGTAGATATCTTTTTGAAATCTAGCCTAGAATGTAATTGCTACAATACAAAAAAACTTAAGAGTTATCAATATACACCTCTACCCAGATATAACGCAACCCGATATAACCCGCATTCGGATAGAACGCGGTAAAGCAACGCTCCAGGGTTGCGGGGCTGCACACTCCGGCGGATCAAAGCAAGTTCGATATAATGCGGTTTCACCTATAACGTGGTAAGATTTTTTGGCTCCCGAGGACAGCGTTATATCGGGGTAAAGGTGTATATCATTTGGGGAAAGAGATGTAGTTTTTAAAAAGGAAACATTCAAGTCAACATGACTAACTTGTTTAATCAATAGATTATTCATTTTTAATTCTGGCTTTTGTTCACTTAGCTGTCAGTGTGGGCTATCAAAAATGCCCCCCATCTCCATCTTGCATCCAGGGTCATAAAAACCCTTGTGGATGTGTGTTCACCCTTGCCGAAATAAGTATTAATGTCTTATATAAAGCAAGGTCTCTGAAATATAGTAACCTTCTACCTACAAAAATTAAAACTGATCTAGTTTTGACATATATGTGAATTTCTGTGGTACTAGTTGTACTTTGGGGACACTTTGGATTTGATTGTAGATCCCAACTGCTTCTTCTGACATTGTGATTGAGAGCACCATCACACGGGACTTGCATGTGCTATACTGGTTTGCTGAAGCTCATTTTCTATTAACTCTGTGTATGCTACATCCCTTCACTTTAATAGAGAGGATATTTCAGGACGTACATTTTGTAGATCATATTCAAAGATTTATTCCTCTCCAGAATTCTCATTGTTGGATAAATATGTATTTTATTTTAAAGCTTCGGTTTCCTTTCTTACAGGAATCCAGAACATTCCAAACTAATTGTGTTTATCCAGCCAGAACAGGGAGGAATGCTCCTACATTCAGTGATGGAGATAGCATTGCTTACTACCCTCATAAATATAATCACTGAAGCAAGGTCTGGAATAAAGATGCTAAAGAATTATACACCAATGCCCAACATAAGAGGAAAGTTGTATACATATAAATCATATGCAGCTGTCACCTAAGTACATTTTAAAATTAAAGAATTTGAGATCTTTAATATTTTAAGTGTGCTGTATATAGAGAATGTAAATGTGTAGTTTAATTTCATGTACTTCTGTTTGTAGCAGAAATAATGACTAAGCATAACAGTACAGTTTGCTATTTTTAAAGAAAAAGCTTTTTTTTTTTTTTTTTAAATCAGAGCCCGAGTTGCCATCAAAACACATAAAATAGAGTCAGACTTCATTGTAACCTAAAGATACAGTGATGTGTTCTGTAACACACTTTCACTTCATTTACTGTGTAAAGTTATTGTGAGATAATTTTGTTATGTAGCAATTGTCAATTATTATGTTCCGCTCAGGAACTAGTCAGTATTTAGAATTTAAGCATAGTTTGATTTTGCCCTAGAATTAAAAGCATTGGCAATTTAATAATAAAATATCTCATTAGATTAGTACATTTTATCTTGAATAAAACAGGCAAGGTATTAACAACTGTAAACGCGTTTATTACAAGTTACTTTGCAAGAATAATTAGCTAACATTTAAACATCAATTTTGTAATCAGTCTTCATTGGCCAAGATTTTTTTTAAATTATACTTCTCCAACAATTACGCCAAAAAAAAAAGAGCTTATGGAACTTTTTCTGTAAGTCCGGATTTCCGTAAGTCAGGTTTGCGTAACCTGGGGAGCATCTGTATTCCTAAATCCATATTGAGGTAAATCAGTAAAGTAGTTCCGTTCTTAAGTATCTTGCCAAACTGGAGCCTAGCCTAATCAGTGGCTGGAAATGCTGACAACTGTCTTGGCGGCTATTCCAACTACAAATAGTAAAAGCCTATTTGTGAGTTAGAACTGGCAGTACATGATGCTCTGCTCACATTACCGATGTGTTTTACCTCTAGCAGTTAGGGACTGTAACTACTAAGAAAGCAGTACTTTTTTCTCTATATTCCATTAGTTTCACAAGCCCCACCATCCAAGTCAGTATTTTCTGTATTTTGAGTTTAAAAAAACGTTTTAACAGCAAGAACATCCATGCCCTAATGGATGCCATTTGGTTGATACAAGAACAAGTGTAAGTGTTTCAAACTGGATTGCAATGTTTTAGTACGTGTAGTAACAACTGGAGGATTCAGTCACACCTAATGTGCATTTTAGGGGAAGTAAGTCTCCTTTGTGGCTCTCTTTGGACTAAATAAAACATTAATCTGCTAGTTTAACACAAGAATACATAGTATTAATCACTTTTTAAAGTAATTATCAATAGTTTTACACTATTGTTGAGATGGTCTGTTCCTTTTTGTATGCTATTTTGTCGCATTACACTTTAAAATAGTGCATTTCTTGCATGAATATGATTGTATTACCTCCTTATTTTATCACAAATGTTTTACACCAGTCATCTCTGTATTACATATATAATCATTTTGGTTTAAAATACCTTAATAAACTGTTAGACTGTGGTGAACACAACACCGCATTCTTTTTTCCTTTGTTTGTTTTTAGCTTTTCAGAAGGTTTATTCATATGCATTTTGGAAACAGGTTTTAGATTCTTCCAATCAGCCAGTAGTTCCTTTTGCATTTCAGCAGGTAGTTCAGAAAAGATATTTGGGTCAACATTAGGAGGAAATACAATTCTTCCTTCTCCTGACGCTTGCTCTCTCTGACCTTTATCCTGAGAGGCTGCTCCAATGGGCTGCTCTTGTCTGTCTGAACTATGGGGCTGAAGAAAATGTTGACTTTGCATGTTCAATACAACTGAATCAGTGCTATTGAAATTCAGTGATTCCTTAGGTATTTGTTCCATACAGTCATCTATTAGTGCACTTTCAGGGTACTCAGGAGGATCCTGTAGACTGAGAATACAATTAGGATTAGGCCTGTGTACCATGGCTGTCTCCAGCTCACTGGTAGATTGGAAATGTTCACTGCATACCAGACTGCTGATACTATGATCTGCTCTTCTGGAATTCGGGGTAGTGTGCATTTGTTCTTGTGCAAAAAATGGTAGTGCTACTTTAGAAAAAGGTAATGGCTGACTCAAAACATTCTTTGTGTGGATCCTTTGCCCAGTTTTGTCAGAAATAATTTCCTCTTTAATGTCTTCTGGAAGCTGACTGAAGACCTCCTGGTCAATGCCAGCAGGAGGCAAATGAATTGGGGAAACAGGAATTCCATATTCTTCTGCGCAGCTTATGGTTTCTAGTGAAGATTCTCTAGTTCTTGTATTTCTAATTCTTCCATCTGGTACAAAACTGCAGGAGTTCACCTGGTCTTGTGGAACACCTTCCATTTTCTGCAGCATAAAATATATTATTTAGCTACATAGTGCATATGAAAAATATTAAATGATTAAAAGGATATCTGTCATAAATACAATTGTATTAATAGTGATCCCTTAAATCCTACTTCCACATACAAAAAAGTTACCACTGAATCATCTGGCAACAAAGATTTTTCTATTCAGCACAGTACTTAGAGATAGATAACAGACCAGATATTTAAAGAGTTTTGCTGGGGTTGTAAAACAAGTAGTTTCAAAAGCAACATTAAACTGGGCATCTCATCGTACCGTCTGGCAGCCCAGCTAATCAAAGTCTTTCAATATGCCTAAATACTTATTTACAGACTGTATCATTAAAGTTAGCATCTAAAGAAAATTTAAAAGGGAAAAACTTTCAAACCAAAATTATGTTGCACCCAGAAAAAAAAAGAACAAGCCTGTGTGTACAAGTAATTATCAGAGAAAAGAGAAGATATGTGAGCATGGACACCTGAGAAGTCAGGGTAGGGAGGTAACAGAGCTGAATGTCTGCATATAGGTTGTATGACATATTGTGGAAGGAAGGTGGTCAGCTATGGACAAATGTGCCGTGAAAAAAGGAGAGAACCAAGAACAAAGATATAAACTTTGCACATCTCACCTAAGGGAGTAATTGCATACCAAATACTGATAATTATAGACACAAGTGTCTGTTTGCCTGTATAAATGTGTGACTTGTAGTCATGATTACTTGTATGTAACCAAGGACCAGAATTTTGATAATTTAACCTCAAGTTTCTAAATACAAAGTAGATCTTAAATGATAAACAGTACAGTGACTCACAAATACTAAGAATTAAAAAATATAGACATCTGGGGTGAAGTGCTAGCCTCACTGAAATCAATGTGAATTTTACTAGTGTCTTCAATGAGGCCAAGATTTCAACCATGGTTTTTGTCAACTTCCCTATATTTCCATTAAAAAAAAAAAAAAAAAATCTATATTAAAGTAACACATCATAGTTGATTTAAATGATATAAGTGAGATCTTAAGATGAAATCCTACCCTTAACTCACCCTGTTCAGTCTAGGAATTAAAAGCATATGGAAAGTAAAGCAATCCAGTGTTTGAAGACACACTTATAGCTAAGTGCACAAAGGTAAATTAAGGGCACTTTAACAAGATTTAATTCAAGCTAAACAGTTAAAGATATTTTATGAGGGAAAGAAATATTTAGGTCACTTCAGTTCCACCATGACCTATAGATCACACATTACAGAAGCACTGAGGTTTTCAAAAATGGATGCTGAAAAATCAGGCTCTTAACTTCATATTTAGGCATCTAATTAAGTGGACAGATTTTTCAGACGTGCTGAGCAGGCAGAAGAGCTCCCATTAAAGTCTGTGGGAAACCTAATTTTAGGCATCCACTTCTGAAAACCTTGGCTCCACAAGCTCATCTCTCTTTCTGACAGTAATAAAGTTTCATTGCCTAGTATTGTCCCATTCAAGACATGGCAATTGAAAACAAAGAAGTATCCTTTGTTTATGCTATCCCAAAGAAGGATAGCATAAACACATCTTGTAAATAGCTTGTACTCAGGAGAGCCCACAGAGTTCTTCATTTTTACTACCTAGATGATATTTGGGACTATAAAACTTCTTAAAGTATTTAAAAATCAAATTAAGAATACTAGAGTGTATATATATATTAGTCTCAGTCTGAATTTAATGCACTTGATTTGATTGACAGTTTTTAATAATCTTCAACTTACTTTGCCAGAACTTGAAGGGGGTGACAACCGAGTTAAATAAAATCCTATGGATCCTTTGGTGAGGCTAGGCAGAGCTTTAAGATTTGAGAAGCAGACACTCAGAAGTGTAAGATGAAATGGCATCTCCACTTTTATCATCTTTCTAAACAATTTCATAAGGATACCAACCAGTGGGTCCACAACATCATAGTTTTCTGAACATGAAATGTAAACAAACAGCAGAATTAATTTAAACCTTTCTATAAGGGGCTAAATGGAATTAAGGTTTGTGCATGAGAGAGTCTGGACTTTCAACACTTTGCACTAATGCAAAATAAGTTGGCATTTACCCTAATTCAGGGGTCTCCATTTTCTGTGGCCCGCGAGCCCCTCACAGCCCCCTGGCCCTCTCATGTCTTTACCAGAGCGGCTCCGGCTGGACGTGCACCAGGAGCAGGGCATGCTCCCTGCCTGCCTGCCCTGCCCTGCGCAGCTCCGGGAAGAGGCTGGAACATGGGGAAGGGGGGGGGGGGGGCGGAGGGGCTGTGTGTGGCTGTTGCTTCAGGCAGCGCCCCCAGCAGCTCCAATTGGCCGGGAACAGGGAACCGGGGCCAATGGGAACTGCTGGCGGCACTGTCTCAAGCAACAGAAACACACAGCCCCTCCGCCCCCCCCACCCCACGTTCCAGCCTCTTGCGGGGGCAGGGCAGACAGGTAGGCAGGCGGGCCAGATCCTGCCCCCCAAACCCTCCTGCACCCCAACTCCCTGCCCTGAGCCCCCACCACACCCCACACCCCTCCTGAACCCCCTGGGGGCAGGGAGGGGGCAGAGTTGGGGTGAGGATTTCGGGGAAGTGGTTGGAATGGGGGCGGGGAAGGGGTGGGAAGAGGCGGGGCAGAGGAGGGGCCTCATGGAAGGGGTGGAGGGCGGCGGCGGGAGGTGTCAGTAATGCAGCCCTCGGGCCAATGTACTAGCCCTCATGTGTTCCTCATGGTCATTTGAGTTTGAGACCCCTGCCCTAATTGGTCAATATACACTGAAAAATCTCAGTTCTTAGGAAACGTGAGGGATTTTAACTACAGCTATGCCAAGTAAGGCAGCATTTATTTGATCATCTGAAAATAAAGAGGCTGTTAAATTTACAGTTTTTGACACTTAAAAAGGTTTTCTGAAATGAATGTTATGATTGCAAGAAGTGCCAGACTGACAACCCTAGAGACATGCCCACAGAATCTCTATAGCATAGACATTAATGGTACAAGCTCTCCTGTTCTGTCCTGCCATCTCTGAGAAGTGATGTGATATTGGAAAAGTGGTCAATTTAAACAAACACAATTAAACTAACATCCTGCAAATGGAAAAGGCCTTTCTATACAACTGAGAGTAGCTCACTCTCCATTTCTATTAAATCGTCTTCAAACGGATCCAATTAATGACAATGACAATTTGTGTGATATGGCTATCTGACAACAAATATCTAGACCGAGACCACTTATTTACTTTACGCAGGAGAGTGTGGACATATCAGATGGCAATAACTTTTGGTCTCTAATTCCTGTCTATGATTACAGTATTTTATTAAACCCTATACTTACTGAGAGAAAACATAATGATACTGAATAGTAGTGAAGTGATTGGTCAAATATGGGGAAAAGATAAACTCCATATGAAGTGGCAAATGAAAGACTGATCTCTATTTAGGATGGACAAACCCTGGCTTCAGGAGGAGGAAGACTGTATACGTCACACACTGTTGGATAAGGAGTGATTCAGAAAGATCCTGAAATCTTATAGCTAACAGCCATACAAAATTCCTTTCACTCACTCAATCCCTTGCATGCAATTTCTCTCTTTTCTTTTTGGACAGTGATGAGTTACATTTAATTAATTTTTCAACATCAGGGTAAAATGCAGGCAAGCATATTTTGTGCCTGGGTTAGTAAACTCCCATAACAATCTTGCAAGGCTGAGTCAGATGTCCCGATTTTGGGGTCTTTTTCTTATATAGGCTCCTATTACTCCCCACCCCGTCCTGATTTTTCACATTTGCTGTCTGCTCACCCTAAGGCGGAGTTAACAACTTTGTTACTTATTAAATAAAGTTATTCCTGCCAGGAAGTCCTATATTTTTAACATGGTTTCACTGAGGTACATCTATCACATAAAAATCAATGTAATACTTCAAAATTAAAAAAAAAAAAAAAAGTATATGAAACATTGTTCAGAAACCTAGATTTAAAGTAACAAAGCAAAACAAAGGTTATGCTTAATACCTGAAACTTTATTGATACTAAAATTAATAGACTGATAAACCTTCTTTCCAAGAAGGAAGTATCGTTTCACTGTTCCTATGAATGTGCCAAATACTTGGGCATCTCTACAGTTAGAGAGACCCTGGTTAAAATTTCAAACAACATATTGTGCACCAAAGTAACAACTGACCAAATACTTTCTGAAAACAAAATTTCAGAAAAGCGCTTACCTGTCCCAAATTTCTGAATGACATGAGGGGGAATAGGACACTGACGACTCTCCCGACTAAACCATTTATTAGTTGATGAAAATTTACGGATGGTTAATCTTATTGTATGTGGCTTTCTTCCATCTTTGGATATTCTGAAGAAAATTAAAGTGTGCAGTGCAATTAACATTACTGTTGCTTTACAAATACTTTCAAAGCAATTGGATCAAGTAAGTAATGTATATCTTTTTTAATCCATCAAGAAAGTGAAACAAAATAATGGTAATAGTATAGAACATAAGAAGCTTTAGCTTTAATTTCTTTCCTGCCTCATTTTCCCCAATTGATACCATCTAGTGCTTCCTAACTCACCTCTATTTATTTCTTCACATTTTTTACAAATGGTTTCAATAAACAGTTTTTATTTTGTATTGCACACAGTTGAAGATTTATAGAAAAAAATTACTGTTTTATTCACTTAAGGAAAAAAATCTCTGCATTAATAAAGAAAGTGGTGGAAGCCCCATTGCTTGAGATTTTTAGACATGGACTGCAAAAGTACTAGAATATAGTTCTCAACCTAGAGATGCAACCATCTTGTCCATCCCATATTGCTAAGTGGTAGTAAGGTCCCAGTATTAAAAGGCAGTCCTGGTATGTAAGAGGTTGAGAATGACCGTACTAGAAAATACATTGAAGGGAACAATTCTACCTGGCAGAGTGGAAGGCTAACATCCTCCACCCCTGTGGTGTCCTGGAACCCTGGATCCAAGCCCTGGGTTAGCACAATTTGTGTCTAGATGGAAAGCGAGTTAGGCCTGAGCCTGAATTCAAACCCTGAGCTTACACTGAAGTGTAGACATACTTGTGGTAGCTACAGTAATCAAGACAGGAGATAAGGGGAATGAATTAATTCTTCCTGTCTGTACAAAAAGAAATGGAAGTATCTTGATGATGATGATGTGGGAGAAGCAGAATTTGGATACTGCCTGAATGTGAGTGGTAATGGACAGGGAAGAGTTGAAGATGACCCCAAGGTTATAAGCCTGTAACAGGAATGATGATGGTGTTGTCTGTGGTTGTGCAGAACAGTAGAAGGCAAGATAAGGAGTTCAGTTTGGGCCACATTAAGCTTAAGTTGATGGCACAACATTAAAGAGATGTCAGAGAAACCGGCTGAGATGCAAGGTCAAATTAAGGGAAGCAGTCAGAAGTGGAGAAGAAGATGTGAGACAGAAGCATAACAATAGTAACTGAAACCATGGAAGTGGATAAGATCACTCAGGGACAGGGTAGAGAGAGAAAAAGAGGAGGCCTATGAAATCACCAAGAGAATAGAAGAAAGACTGGAGGGGACACACAAAAAGATACAACACAGGATGATCAGAGATGTAGGAGAATGAGAAGCCAGCAGAATCATGAAAGCTAAAAGGAAGACAAGGCCGTTAGAAAGCATGATCAGCTGTATCAAAAGCAACAGAAAGGTTGAGGAGGTAAGAATGGAAGAGCTTACAGACATTGGTGAGAACAGTTGTAGTGGAGTGGAGAGGGTGAAAGCCAGACTTGGGGAGAGCAGCAGGATACAGTTGCAGTAGCAGAATTTGAGGCAACAGTTGTAGAGGGCACATTTCACAAGTTCAGAGATAAAGGGCAGAAGGTAATGAGGAAGTAGTTAGAGAGGCATGTGGGGTTGAGGGGCAGCATTCTGAAGATAGGAGAGACCAAAGTATGCTCTGCAAAATATGAGACAAACCTTACATATGCCCAGTGTTCTTTCAGGTCACAAACTCAGTCAGCAATAAGAACAAATGAAGACAGTCACCTGTCTAAAAGGTTAGCAAGTAGTTCTTCAATTTTCCTTTTAACTTCCACTTCTGATGAACATTTTTTAAAAGAATCTTCATCACTAAGGGACTGTAAGAAATGCAATAGTCCTTTTAATTTGTGTATTACCAAGTGACCAAGCAAATTCAAAAGTTATGAAAGGGAATTGCTTTTCCACATAATTCACATATTAACCTATGGAACTCATAGCCACAAAATACCATTAAGCCTAGAGCTCAGCAGGATTCAAAAAAGGATCAGACATTAATAGAGGTAACAAAAATATCCTGAGTTATAATAGTAAATATAAATAAAATTAAAATAATTTTAGAAGGAATATGAACTGCCATGTTTTACAGCATAAGCCAACCTCTAGCTATGGGGAGTTTGGGGGGGGGGGGGGGGGGGGGGAACCACCACTTTCCTGGGTGGCAGGATATCCCATAACTGTAGGATTTTGTGTACCTTACTCTGAAGCAGCTAGTACTGACCATTGTCAGAGACCGGATCCCAGAATAGATGGGCTACTGGTCTGATCCAGTATGACAATTGCTTTGTTCACTATGACTGGATTTCAGCTAGCTCAGCAAAACTGTACTCAAAGAGTGCAATCTTTCTCATTCTGAAAAACTATTTTCATATGTCATTTGTACCTGAGGAGGTCCTGAGGAGGTCACAGGGGAGTCATCCTCTCCATAGCTGAGCTTTTGAATGTGCTGAGCAATTGAAACTCCTAGTTCCTTTTCTAGTATTACAGGTGAAAAGGTCTGGAGATCACGCACACTGCTGAGACCCAGCAACTCTAGGCGCTTGGTAGTTTTATAGCCAATCCCTAGATGAAAAAGGTGTGTGATAACGCGAGTAAAATTTCTTTACAAAATAATACAGTACACAGGAAAGTCATTTAAAAGATTAAGATATGCTTAGCAAGTTGTATTTATAATTTATATATTACATAAAATACTAAAAACTAATTTATTATTTGGTTAATAAATTAAAATACTTTTTCCCTATAAATTATATTTATAAGGTCTTGCCATATAAAACTAGACATTATCAAATATAACCATTTTAATTATAGAACTGGAAGTTCTTTGAAGCAACAGTTTCAGGTAATTGAGACCCACATTTTAGGACTGAGCAAAATTTTTTCCCCCCCCCACAAAATTTATACAAGTATGTATATCAATATTTGGGTTTCAATGAAAACAGTCTGAGATTTATACATTCTTTTTAGGTATTTACAACCCAAACGCTTTTGTGTTACCGCAAAAGCGAAAGTGACATGGACTGGAGAACAGAAGTACAAACTAGTAGAGTTTCATTGACTAGTTTGAGTAAAATGCAAAAAGTAAATATAAATACGAAAAAACAGATTTTAAAATTCTCTCAGTTTTAAAAGTTTAGGGTGTATATTAAAATTATGAATTCTCACAATGTTTATATGAAAGATTGTGGCACCAATATCTTACCAGGCACTTTTCTGATGTGATCAAGGCTGCCTACTAGGTCCTGACAGCTTTCAGGTAGAAGAACTGTTTGTTGATTTGGTTTGAAGGTGCCAGATACTAATTTAGATAGTAACTTGTTAGAGGCCACTCCTGCACAGCCTGTAAGACCCAATCTATTGTACATGGCTTCCCTCATCTCTGCTGCAATCTGAGATCCAATGACAAGTCTAATATGCATAATATCATGTAAATTGACAGCTGTGAAGACAAAAAAAGAGGTGGTCACTTCTCAGCATACAATGACCACTCACATCACTACAGGTCCGTTCACTAATAAGAAGATTCTTATGTTTATAACCCATTAAAAACTTTATGGGAAAGAGTGTGGTCTACTGTGTAGATCAAAGGGCTGAATGTAAGGACTATTGGGTTCTCTGTCTGGTACTGCCATGGAGTAAGTATTTAACTTCTTTGTACCTCAGTTACTTCCTCTCTAAAATTAAAAGGGTAATACTCTAGCATCACAGAATTATGGTGAGAATTACTTAATGTTTGGAAAGCACTTTAAGAATAAATGCACTCTATAAATCTTTAAGAGATGTCAAAGAAGAATATTTAAATATCGTCATGTAACAGACTCTTGCCTCAATATAACCAAAGGAAAAAGTAAATGAATTAGAGATTTAGGAGTACAACATTCGTCTAATTAAGATAACTGGAAGGTGTCCATCTCTGTTACTCAAGCGTGAATGTTAATGAAATGAGATCTTATTAAGGCAGTTCTTTCTCAGAACTGTATTAAAAATTATAGCAACAGTTGATATTAACATCTGGTCTGGTAAAAATCAACTGCTCTTTTCCTTCATTTATGAAATGAATATAAATCTTGCTATGCCAACTGTGGGCACTTGTGAGCTAGAAGGATCCCAGTGGAGAATATGAATCAGTCCAAGTTCTACAGTCAGCCCCCAGTGACTTCAGTATAAGTCTCCCATGAAGGCATCCTGTATAGCAAAACTTTGCTCTGTTTTTCGGTATACATTAAGGATATTTTGGATGAAAATTTCAATTAGCTGACACACAGTAGCCAAACTCTTAAAACTAAATTTTCATGAACTAACATGAAAGCTGTTACTTCAAGTTCAATCAAACAAGATATTTAATTCTACATGTAACTGTCTTTTTTGAAGACCACACAAACAAAAGAATCTATTCTCCCAATTCACTGTGCATGCCCAACTTCCACTGACATTAATATATGAAGGTACACATTCCACTCAAAATAATGAGATTCTCATATGAAATTATGGTATATTGCAAGTCAGTTCCTGGTAGTCTAACCACAGGGAAAATAAAAGTTTTCCAGACAATACTGTATTACAGGAGTAGGCAACCTATGGCACGTGTGCCAAAGGCAGCACGCGAGCTGATTTTCAGTGGCACTCACACTGCCCAGGTCCTGGCCACCGGTCCGGAGGGCTCTGCATTTTAATTTAAAATTTTAAATGAAGCTTCTTAAACATTTTAAAAACCTTATTTATTTTATATACAACAATAGTTTAGTTATATTTTATAGACTTATAGAAAGAGACCTTCTAAAAATGTAAAAGTGTATTACTGGCACGGGGAACCCTAAATTAGAGTGATTAAATGAAGATTCAGCACACTACTTCTGAAAGGTTGCCGACCCCTGCTGTACTGAATAGGAAATGTGTTTTCATGCAGTTTTGAAAGTTTAATAAATTCAATTATCAAGATACTTTTTGTACTAAATTCTAATAATACTTAATACAATATTTTAGCAAAATAGGGAATAACCACTCACTTTGATTATTATACACATGACCAGACACAGACACTTTGGAACAGCCATCTCTTTGCAGCTGTGCTAGTCTCTTTTCTACCAACTCTGTGATATCCACAAAATTTTCATCAAATCCAAGTCTTTCTACCAGTGGACTAAATTCTTCCAATAGCTCTATGGAAAAAAGCGAAGTATATAACTGGGACAGGTATGACAAACACAGGCCTATCTTTAGACTACTGTATCCACTTTATAAATGTTAACTGTATCTCTCATTGTTGTATGCACTGTTGCTGTAGCCGTGTTGGTTCCAGGACATTAGGGAGACAGGGTGATCTGAAGAAAAGCTCGGTGTAAACTTGTCTCTCTCACTACCAAAAGCTGGTCTGAGTAAGAGATATTACACCTCACCCACCTTGTCTCAACAGTATCTCAGTGAGCCAGGGACTGTATGCTGGCTGGTGGGGAAGGTTACCGAGCTCCATCCAGGATCTAAAATTGCTGGGGGGCATAATTACTAGACTCTGGGACAGGTAAATTCTTACAGAAAGGAACCAACCCCATGATGAATTGCATATATTGGTTCAAACCAAGCCCTGCTTTTGATCCAACAAATTGACATGACTCTTTAACCAAGATGGAGACCCTCCTTAAGTGTTTGAAAGACTGGAACCCAATAGGGTCTGTGACCAAATGCACCCCTGTATTCACTGCCTATACACCACTGAAATAATCTTTGTACAAAATATGCCTTGTGAGGTATCACTTGAAAACTAATAACCTGTTGGTCAATAATGTCATGGTGAAAAACGTGTAGCAACATTATATGTAAAGTTATGAACATAAGATGAAGTTTTGACTGAAATGTGTTTACTGCACAAGTCTGGGGAGTGAGTAAATCAGTTTCTTGAAGATGAAGGACAAACTGATGCATCTAGCCCTGTGTCAAAGTCGATTGGCAATTCCTGGTCAAGTGGCCATTCTTTGGCAGCAGAGAGGGGCAGAAACAGATGGATTTGTATTTTAACAAACATGGAACCTCTTTCACCACAAGACCCCATGTCTCCATCCTCAGAACTGGAAGGAACTTTATCTAGGTGTAACCCTCAGGAAAATGCATTTCAAAGGGTGACTGGACTATAAAAGGGAGGTTGAAAAACACCCCAGGTACTCTCTATCCCTCTCTCTCTCTCTCTTTCAAAAGGCAAAGTAACCAGCCTTTGGGAGGGGTTCTGACCTGAGAATTTGTTCAGCCCTGTTGCTGGGAACATATGGTAAGGATTTCACCTTGAACCATGTCTAGTTTGTTAAGTTTTAGTTATTAGAAAGCATTTAAGCTTTATTTCTTTTGTAGCCATTTGTGATTTCAATATACCTCTACCCCGATATAATGCGACCCGATATAACATGAATTCGGATACAACGCGGTAAAGCAGCGCTCCGGGGGGGGGACAGGGCTGCGCACTCCAGGGGATCAAAGCAAATTCGATATAACGCGGTTTCACCTATAAAACGCAGTAAGATGTTTTGGCTCCTGAGGACACCGTTATATCGGGGTAGAGGTGTACCTTATACTTGTACTCACTTAAACCCTCTCTTTGAAATTAAATAAACTTGTTTTATTATTTAATCAAAACTAATGCAGTGATATCTTTAAACTGAATTGTTTAGTAACTCTAAAGTACCATACTGTCGTACATTGATCCCTTACAGGGGCAACAGATCTCTAGTATCTGAACTGTCCAGGAGAGGGCTGGGCATTGCAGAACACAAGTTTCTGGGGAAAATCCGGGACTGGAAGTGTGTTGGTGTCACTCTAAGTGGTAACCAAGGTTGCTGGAAGCTAGAGTGTGGCTGGCATGTTGCTGACAGGCTGCTGGGGTCAGAGTTGCTGGACCAGGACGGCAGCTACACAGACACGAAGGGTGTTACCTACATGCTACAGGACTGTTTGTGGGACCTAAGCAGCAAAGCATTGTGAGGCACCCAAGGTTGCAAGGCAGGAGGTGACACCCCTTACTAGTCTGGATTGCACCCTGGAATGGCATAGAGTCTCCATAAGGAGAATGGGGATATCTCTAGTAAGCTAAAGTATGCGTTTAGACTTGTTATTGTTTTATTATGTTTTCTCTGTAATATTTTTGTCCTAAAATAAATGTACTGTGCTTTGCATATGGTTGTTTGGTCTCTGGTAAATCACTGTCTTAGCCCTTGAGAGAGAGCTGAGTTAGGGAAGACCTGTGGGAATAATCACAGTGAATTGCAGGATGCTGCAGCCTAAATGTCAGGTCTGGAGGGAAAGGGACGCAGGTCCCGGTCTGGAAAGAGGTGGTGGCTAGATCCCTGATACTTAAGGGAACATCCCTTGAGCAAACTACACAGGGAGTCAGAGGTGCAGTTGATCTGAAATTGTGACAATAACCACATAGTGTAATAATGTAAACTTGCGACTTCATATTCTCTACAATCCACAGTGGATTTCCCACTGATCTAAATGAGAAATTTGCACAGAACTCAAGAGGAGAATATAGCCGCAAGGTAATACTAAAATGTATTTATTCAATACCTTATTCTTTCTTCAGCACTCAATGAGAAAAATCTGCTTCCCTTTAGGCCACTGCTATTTTGCCGTTTGATTTACTTCCTTTCTCTGCTCCTTTCCCTCTTCTCTTTGTGAGTTTTCAAGTTTTTAACTTCTGTAATTCTTTCCCTGCAGCAACTCCAAATTCCCAATCCTGTGGACTTCATTATCAACCCCTTGAAGAAGATTAACAAGGGACAGGGGAGTTCATACTTCTGAGTCACTGACTCAGGCTATCTGCAGCCTCAGGCAGATGTCATGACATCAGTCTCCCCTCAGTTCATTTTTGGAAGGTTCTCTCTGCAGCTATGATGCCTTGAAACTTACCTTTCATTTGAAAAATATTCACATTAAAGATTCTGCAGAGTCCTAGTATGTCATGCAGGCCATTTAAATTCACCAAGTTGGCTGAATCCAGCATGCACCTCTAATCTAGATAATGACTGAGCCCAACTGCTTAGTTTGTGAAATCTGATGGAATCAGAGACAGAGATGGCATCCCCTACAAGCCTTATGACAATTTTCTAAAGCTCATATAAAATCAGAAATGTTTATGCAGGAAAATATTTTTACCATAATAAGTATATGTACAGTACTTATTTCCCACTATTAAAAAACTGTTAACCTGTACCTGTAACCTTGTATGACATTTCTCTGTATCGTGTCAAGTCCTCTCCATTAACTAGCACTAGCTCTGGGCATTTTTCTTTAGCATCTTTGACAGACATACATTTCTGAAGTCCAAGTCTCCTGGCTTCATAGTTACAGGTAACAACCAAGTATTTCTGCTGAACACCTGGAAACAAAGGTAGAAAATCATAACACATTTTAAGGAGTCACTTGTTTATAACAGTACTTCCATGCCACTGATTTACACTTTGCTATCAAAGCCTGTAATGCAAATCCCTCAATCAGTAAAAAATTTAATACTGATTTTAAGAAGAAATACACCCTAATTTTATTGTGCAAGACTGAAGGAAGCAGGACCCTTGCTCATGTTCTTAGAACATTTTATGGTAATAAAATATTTTTTCTTAAATGCCATATTCATTTTTCACTTATTAAAAGGTATTCTCACTACTTTTGGCCCTTATCATGCAACCTGATCTATACATGGGCACATCTATATTAGTATAAAATCATTAAAAAATATTTACTTCACTCTTTTTCTCCATTGATTAGTAAATTCACATGCAATAGTACCAACAGCTTTAAGCTGAAATGAACCTTACAACCAAATGAAGTAAACTATGAAAGACCAGAGTATGAGTAAAAAAGTATCTTTGTCTTTCCCAACCACATAAACATAAACCAAACAGCAATAAACAGCAACATATAAATTTACCTAAAGGTTTGTCTCTTAATTCAGGATTATGGATCATTTCTACTTGTGCATAAAAGCAGTCCAGGTCAGTATGCACAATTACCCTGTGCGCTGTATTTCCTGATGGCACAGTCTTGTCATGACCTGCTGCAATGAAAATATACAACCAAGTTTAAAGATGATAACAATATCCTTCTTACCCTTGTCAATAATGCAGCAAACGATCTCACACATGAAAACTATGCTTGGAAACCAAGCACTGAGTGGCAAAGTAGAGAGTTTATAAACTGTACATTAATTCGGTCAGAAGCCAATTGGCACAGTGGATTGGTATCAGTAAAAGATACTGCTGACTACATCCTGAAGACCTCTTTTAGATGGCCAGTGCCATCGGTTCTTTTTTACTGAATAATTTTATTAAGTTATATTTTTGATACAGCACCCTTTATATTGTATGCCTTGGTTTATTTTAATTAATGCTAAAAAATGTATAAGAATTTTCCTGCTCTATTTAGAAGCATCCAGTGGGTGGGCACAAAAAAGTGACATCACCAAACATACTTCCTATCTCTTTCTGAGAATACACCTGCCTAATATCTCTACAATTTCAGCTTTTCTGCTGCTACAGGGTTAAATAAATAAACCTGTCTATGAAAGAATGCACACATGATCTCCACCTACTAGCAGCCCATGAGCGATGCAACCGATCATCAACCAGAGAGCAAAAATGCTGTCAAGTGCAAAGAGCAAACTTTATAGAAATATATTTTTAAATTATATAGTAAGGCCCATACTATATAATTTAAAAAAAAATATTTCTTAAAGTTTAAATCGGTTATGCTGGTTCTTGACCCAAAGATGAAAATTTTCTTAGGAACATTTAAGAAAAAAGTGTACTAAGCTACATTTTAATACGCAAAAAATATCAGATTTCCCCCCTTCTGGAAACTTCTGTTTTGTTTTCTTTAGACGAAAGGGAATGCACTTTAAGTTATATGAGAATGTGCTGAAATGTGCAACATTTAACTGCTTCAAGCCAAGGTTTCTAATTCCATTGAATTGGTTTTTTGCATGTTCCTAATGTGAAACAGGACTGAGAACTGGGAGCAGCACCATTTTCTAGATAATATTATTTATATTATCTTCATGCAGATGTGGTGTTTTACAAGCAAATATGATGCCCGAGTTCAGCTACACTGTCAACATTTAAATAGGTTTGGCGGCATTACATTTGTGTAGGTAAATACTGATTTCCCCATACACACACACACAAACCAACAAAAATATTTCCACTGATAATAACTGAAATATACAGACAGGCAAAGTAAAAACATTTCTGTTTGAGAACTTACTAGTGTGTGATTTGAGAATATTTACTTTATCTATTTTGACAGGTGATGTTGGCAATGTGTGTTTTAACTGTTACAAAGCTTTAACTTTTTAAATCTCACTCAGTCTACTCTCATTAAATATTATTCTCGGTCACAGCCCACATTGTTATAGCCCCCCCTCCCCCCCAAAATCCCCCAAATGTGAAAATTTAAAAATTGCTAAAACCTAGGAAAATGCTTAAGCATTGTTATTATCCATCAAAATTATATAAAAAAAAGTTAGTCGACTTCTGACAAACTCCACATTTGAACTAGCCCCAAAATCTGATGGGGGGGGGGATAGGAGGGGCGCTGTGCGGAGACAGGGGCCATGCGGGACACGGAGGGAGAAATAGGGAGGAGGGGAAAGGAGGGGGGAATCCAGGGGGGCGCCGGGGGAACGCTGCTAGGGGGCAGGACGGATCCCTGGGGGAGTCGCTCAGTTCCGGGCGGGACAAACACTCGTATCGGGGCCCAGCTCTCGACGTTTGTCTGACTTGGCCGCCCGGCGGGCTCCAGATTCTCCCCGCCGGACCCCGTGCTCGGTGTGAGGCGGCCCGCGGGGCCCGCATTTACATTGTGCTCCGAGCGTGGTGGCGGAGTCTCTCCCGGGCGCCGCATGGTTCCAAGGACCGCCAGGCTCCGGGCAAAGCCAATCCAGTTCCTCCTCCTCCTCCTCCTCCTCCTCGGGGAGCTCCATGCAGCCGCCGCAGCGGAGAGGCGGACTGAGCCGCTCAGCTCCCGTCCCTTCCCCGACCGGCCGCCCGCGGAGCTCAGCCCGGCGCTGGCTGACGCGGGATGGGTATCGCGCGCGCCTCGCTAGGAACCCACCCGCCAGCTCTGCCTAGCCACGCCCACTGTGTGCGCCGCGGGGTCAGCCCGCAGCCTCCGGCCGGAGCGACCCACGGGCACACACCGCGGGCAGGCAGGAGACAAGGGAGCTCAGCCTCGCCCACAGCAGCCAGGCTGGGTGTGTCAGACATAACACCTCCCTGCGGCACCACTTCGCCACCCAGCCCAGGCCTGGCTGGCGGGGTCCGCCCCTCACACTAGCGCCAGCGGGGTAGAGGAAAGCAAAGGCGTTGCTTGCTGCAAACCCTTCCCAAGGCAACACCTTTCACGCCCCTGGCAGGTGTGCGCGGGTGCTCCGGTGGTATCGCAATCACTATGACTGCGATGAGGGCCATATAAGGCCCTGGAGAGAGAGGTACATAATCTGCACGGACAGCAACGGGGACATGGCGGTGGGATGAAGAAAGAGGAGGGTTACTCAGTGCAGCCAGTGGGCTGATCTAGGCATGTGTTAGGTAAAAAAGCAAGTCCTCACTCACCTCTCCAGCACCCGAGTTCATGCGGAGTTGGTATGGGCTCACAATCTGTCAGAGACCAGACACCAATTCGTTGATCAACGGGCTCACACTATCCTTAGCTTGAAAGGCTTCAGAGTAAGTGTGGCAAGTTTATTAGGGGTGAGCATCAATATTTATACACAGAAGTAAACAAAGTGATTAACAGATCATAATGGTCATGCATAATCAAACAAGATTCTACAGGATAAAACAGGTTAAAATGTAAATTCAGAAAGAGAAAAGGGGAGATGGCTACTTAAGGGGAGGGGGGTGTCATGAGTAGTTCGCAGGTCAGAGCTTTGATTAAAAGTTCAGACAGAGACATCAAGTCTGGGTTAAGTTTAAGCTCATCAAAAGTTCAGACTCAACATATGTAGGTACATTTTAGTGGCTTAGTTTGATGGGTGGATAGACAAATAACATATTATTGGGTCCTCTATTACAGACATCATTGAAGATGTAAGTTTTCAGGAGGGATTTAAGCGAGGAGTGGATCCTTTTCCTGGCACACAGGAGCAGGGCACCCAGAGTCCAGCTCAGCTCTCTGCATCACAGCAGCGTGCGCCTGCCGCGGCGATGTGTGGCAACGGCCCGCTGGGCATTCTGGGAGTTGTAGTCCCCAGCTGGCTCAGACGGAGGAGGTAAACTACAACTCCCAGGAAGGAGCGCGACCGGGTGCTCCTGCGCAGTGACTAGCCAAGCGCCATTTTGAAAGAAGTGTCGTTGTACTTTAAACTAGCGGGCGGCAACGGCGGCTCTGGGGTGCTGAGGAGAGCAGATGTCGCTGCTGACTGTCCCGGCTGGGTATGGTGCCTTAGAGCCCCCGCGGGGTGTCCAAGCCCCCCACTGGGGCTCAGCATTGTAGCCTCCCCGGCCGGAGCGAGGTGCGGAGCGGGCAGCGGGGCGGAAGGTCTCTGGGGGCGGTGGGGGCCGGGGCTTGGCAACAGCCCTGCCTCTCGTGTGAGGTGCCAGCTTGGGCGAGGCTGTGGTTTTCAAAGAAGTCTAAAGGAAGCGAGGTGCCTATTTCCCGTGGGATTTAATTCCTTTCGGCGTCTTTGAAAATGCCAGCTTCAGCATTTAGTGCTAGTCTGTGTTTATGACCCTTCCGTAAATGTCAGTCCATGGAAGTGTGATAAATTGGCTTGATCTTAATTGCATAGATAGGCCGGAGGACCTGAAAAGCTCTTAGAGCCTGTCCAGTGTCACCCACACCTGTAGTTGGCAGGGGTCTTTAATACACCATTCCCAGTGCTATTGCATCTAAACTGTTCTTTAATTTCTGCAACGACAGTGCTTTATCACTTCGGTATATTCAACTGAACCACTTGCTTATACTGTTAAAAACATTTTTACTAATCACTTCAATTTTGCTCTATTATATTTTGGGTCTTCTGTGCTAGCTGTGATGTCATAGGATGACATTTCGGGATGTTCCAGCTGAAGGCAGACTTTAATCTATTCATGTGCTAAATGCCCCTCTTGCTTTTAAACTGGGGCTAGCTGGGGTCTTTCAGTACTAAATGTCGTTCAGAAAAAGCTAGTTTAACAGTGTGGTGGCCGTACAGCATGCAAGGTGCCTTTTGGATATGAACACTCAGATTCTTTCACTTTTCTTTGTCCAGATGCAGACTTTTTTGTTTTGTGCTCTGAATGCCTTTGTTTTTCTGATATTGCCTACTCATACATGTATAAATCATAACCTTTTTTTATTTTTTAAAGCTCTGAGGTCAAGAGCTAGATTGAATATCTGGCTTTTAGCTGAATAAAAGCTTAAAATTGCTGAATGGAATCTGTTAGCTTTTAAATAGTGCAACTATCAAAATTGGTGAAACTCTTACTGGTAATTAATAAACATACAGATGCTTGATAAAATTAAATACAGATATTTGGAAGTACAGTGTATGAGAGGATATCTCAGTACAGGTTATATATTGCTTATATTTGTATTTCTTTACTTAGACTCTTCAGAAAGATGAGAGGAGATTCCATTAGTCATTTGGATAAAAGCCATGGCATGCTCGTTTGAAAAAGACAGCATTTACTCGCCTGAATCTACTGTGTCTTCTCTCCTAGCAAGCTGCAGCCTTAACAGTAGTAACTCAAACGGCTCAATTCAATACAAAGACAAGGTATACAACTCTGCATCTCAGGCTTTGGAGGCTTATATTGAAGATTTTGACCAAAGTCTTATGTCTTCAGAAGTAAGCACTGGAAAAATCTGCATAGGTCAGAGTACTCCTAAAGATAAGTCAGCAAAGTTTGCTTCTGTACAAAAATACGGTATGTTTCCTGTAAATGAAGCTTAAATTGTGGTTTTGTTTAATATTTTGACATATCCCTAAAGAGAACATCTCATGAACTGGTTCTGTCATCTTTTACAATTTTCAGTCTGTTCTTGTTTTGTTACGTATGGCTATAGATATCTTATTGAGATTTAATATTTTTAATTCCTTTTTGGAATTTGAAATCTGTCAAAAGTCTTAACACTGATCAGTAACTTAATTACTTGTTTTGTAGATGAAATCTATTTGATTTAATGAATATTTGCTACATAACAAATTGTAAGCATATATTGTGTAACGAATGGTGCTTAGATAGTGATGCTTCTCATTCTCTGTATTAGTTAGTCTTCAGTAAAAATGAGTTTTTATATTTAGTCTTTTAAAAATAAAACCATCTAAATTTGAAATTAGAGATCTATGGTGGAAGTGGAAGAAGTCTGCTAACTACACTTCCTCAGTTTCATCTCCTATCTGTAGAAGTTTTTAGGTGTGTAAAGGAACCTGATCTCCTGGACTGCAAACTGGGCTGGGGTGAAACTGCACTTCCATACTGTGCTGTTTACCTCTTACTTTCATATTAAAGATTAAATGAAACTTTTGTAAATAAAACAAGATTTGAAATCATAAGCAAATATAAGTAAAAGGTAGAATACTGCTGGAGTGGTGGATTATAAAGGGGCTACAGAATTTTGGTCTAATTTTAGTTGTTAGGTTTAGTGTGGTGGTGGTCTGTAATATATACAGGCACTAGCTACATGATCTAGTGGTCCATTTTGGCCTTAAACTCTATATTTGGAATAGCTGTTATTGCCATATACATAAATATAGTGCAGGTCTTACCATGGGAGTGAATAAAACCACTGTTCTATATATGCCACACATTATATATGAAAACACTGTTTTAGATCCCAATCCTGCATCACTTACTTGCCTGCTTAAAACTGAGAATGTGAGTAATACCACTGAAGTCAATGGGATTACTCATTCTTAAAGTGAGGGTGTGTATGTTTATAGGATTGAAGCTCTCACTTTTTTAAAAATGAAGTTATTGGGTCTACTGTCGTGTATCCGTTGATCTGTAGTGCCTTTAGTTACTATCAGTCCAACAGTGGTGAGCTTAATGGAAATCAAAATATCTTTCTGGGGACCCCAGAAAATATGTTTTTGAGATCTGAGAGATTGAGCTCTTAGCCAAAAACTAGTGTTGAGTTTTGTTGAAAAGCTGAAAAGTATCCTTATCAGATGGCAAATGTCACTGACACAATGGACTTAAATGCTATTTTAAAAATAGAAAACCTGTCAGTGATACCACAGTGAATATTGCATGTCCTGGATCTTAAGCAGGTGTAATTTTATGGAAAATTCTACATTTGGGGGGGAAAAGAGGAAAAAAAAATATGGTAGAACAACTTAATGAGTAACTGATGTTTGGAGCTAATCAGAGGTTAAGAATGTTAGGATAAGTCACTGTGGGGAAATAGATTTGTGGATAGTGGGCTGATGACACAGACATAGGTACAGGAATAAACTTACTGCTCTGCAGCTGATTAAATATAAATCATCTCCACAATATATGATGTGCATGTATAGAACATAATAATGTAAATCAGTGCCTAAACTTGGATCTTGACAAGGATTCAATTTCTGTTCCTAGAGTAATATCAGAATTATATAAAACTAATTTGCCTGAGCACCTCTTAGATGCTGGTGGTATTATCAGTTCAGATAGTTGGGGTTTACTTGTTGCTTTATCTGAACTAGAGTTTTTGGCTGCACCATGACTAGGAACAAATGTTTGTAGAAGTTTTGCATTAGTCTTTACAGCTGTTAGTTAATTGATTGCCAATAAACTCAAGTTAACTCTAATTACCACCACCAGAAACTCTAGTCAGAAACACCTGGAGATGTGAGGGTGTGAGAGAAACTGTTTTAGTGGCATGCAGTTTGTTTATGGTTAGATAAGGCTGATATTTTTGTTTAATAGCTTTGTGATTCTAGTGCTTGTTTAAAAACAACTTTTTCTGTTCAGAGAAAATATTTTCTCTTTCCCTTGGATACTGAAAGCACTTTACAAACTGAGCCCCCAATTCGGCACTGAGCCTCATTGGTGGTGCTCTACTGAGCATATGTCTGCACGTTCTACATTTGCAAGACTGGATGTGTTTAATACAGTAGATTAACACACTATGCAGTTGAAACTGCTGGAAGATTTTAGGTAGTAAAAATACCTAAAATGAAATTTGGCTAGGAAGGTAGAATACACTTTAATGATGGCATCAGAATCTCAATTTTAGAAATCTCTTCTAAAAGACTGAATTCTGACCCTGCATAGCTTCTGAGTTCTAGTATAATCACAGGCTGACATTCTGTAGCTGCAGGCTATTGTCTTGTCCTTTCAATTCTACTTTTCTCTTCTAATATACTTGCTGCACTTCAGGGTAGACAGGGAATCAGCTTTAATATTCATGTATAGATGACAGTCAGTCACTATTCAGCTGGAAATATTACGGATGGATTAGCAAAATGCCTAACCTTGAAGGAAGGCATGCCCTAAAATTGGACACCTCTGTTTCTTTTGCTGATGCTAGATCCTACAGTATTCAAGTAGTAAGATTTTTTTGGGGGGGAGGCAGAGACTGTCTTATGTCTGAGAGACTCCATGTGCACTTGTGGTGCTACATAATGTTGTGATAACAGCTACAATTTACATATGATAGCAACTTGGACGCTCTCTATTGGAGTTAGCTGTATTCTGTGTCCCAATAAAACTTTAAAATTAAAAAGCTAATTGCTGAAAAGGTTTCAGCATCCTATGAGTTCTGTGCGCCCTGTAAATCATCATTTGAAATGTATTATGGGCAAAATGGACAGCTGTGCACGTGTGTACCTAAAATCTGTGTAATTCATGTTTATATACGAATGCAATTCTTTGAAAATAGAGTACTCAGCCCTGGTCTACAGTACAAACTTACGCTGTTATCTAAGTTCCCTGTAAGCTGCGTGGCTGCGCAGCAGCCTTCTTAGCGCCATGCAGACACTTAGGGAACCCGCCTGGGGGACCTGCTGCAGCTGGCCCCAACCTAGCCCGGTCTCCAACCTGCCTCGGCCGGGACAGCCCTCCCCCGGTCCCAACTCTGCTGTGCCTGGACTGGCCGAAGCACCCCTCCCCGGCCCGAACCCACCCCTGGCCTGGACCTGCCAGGAGAGGGGCACCTATCCTGTGGCCCCAGCCTCGGAGCTGCTGCAGCAGGGAGAGGGGCCTCTCCTACTCCCCCTCCCCCAAGCTCGGGTGCTACTGAGGGAAGAGAGGGCTGGGGGGAGTCCTCTCTCTCTCTCCCCACTGTAGCCCTGGAGCACCCTCCTGCACCCCAAACTCCTCATCCCCGGCCCCACCCCAGAGCCTGCATCCCCAGCCAGAGCCCTCATCCCCAGCACCCAACCCTCTGTCCCAGCCCTGAGCCCTTCCTCCCTGGCCCCACCCCAGAGCCTGCACCCCCAGCTGGATCCCTCATACCCCCTGCATCCCAATCCTCTACCCCAGCCCTGAGCCTTTCATCCCCACTCCAGCGCTGGATTTTCCACACCGCTGAGTGACACAGTTATACTGATTGAACTCCCAGTGTAGACTGACCTATGTTGGTTGACAGGAGAGCTTCTCTCCCATCAACATAGCTACTGCCTCTCAGGCAGGTGAAGAAACTCTCCCAATGGTGAGGTAGTGTCTTCACTAAATGCTGTAGCAGAGCTATAAGTATAGACAAGCCCTGGGTGATTAATAGTATTTCTGACAGAAGACAGGGGGAGGTTATGTAGTTGAGCAAACTTAAGAAAGGAAAAAAAAAAAAAGTTCCCTTCTGGCTAAGGATCTTTGTTTTAGTTTATAGAGTGCTATACAAATATGAAAAAATCCTTATTGCCATCTTCTTTAAACAGCTAACACAAATAGAGTTCAAATTGCAGACTTGTCTGTGTGACTACAAAAAAGATAATTAGGAAAGCTCTTCCCAAGAGCTTCTTTTGGGGATAGGTAGGCTGCAAGCTTTTGATTTAACTTTTTTTTTTTGGAGGGGGCTTATATTTGTGACCCAAATTGTAGTCAGGCACAGAAGTGACTATGGGATGCCTGAGCAGAAATTAGAGTTGGAATGCAAGCCAAGTAATTAAGTGGCTTTAGGAAGAAAGTGAGTATTTAACTGACACAACTTTAATGTCCTAAAAATACTAACAGGAATATTTATTGCTAATATATGCCAAGATTTGTTTCTAGGGGGTTGCATTGGGAGGCCCACCTTTATAAGCATGGGGATTCAGCATCCTACAGGGAGAACAGTTAGTAGTAGTAGTTCCATTTTGGATCTTGCATATGAACAAGTTCTGGGTAGAGGATGATTTGTATACCCTATCCTTATCCTAGGTTACCATTTTAGAGGAATGCACTGCTGTTGGGGAAAGGAAGGTTTGTCCATACCACTTTGTATCAGAGTTTATGCCTCTGCAGTGAAACAAAGATGGCAGCTTAGATCCCCTTCCTTCTAGGAGTTTCACAACTTCTTGGTAGCAATATTTTAACGGTATTTTCATTGTTTTTATCCCTCTGCTCTGTGACCAACTTTCTGGTGATGTTTGCATTGGGGTGTATAAACTGTATCTCACTGAGAACTCCCCCAGGTTCCCCTCCCCCTGCCAAGCTGCATCTTCCTGGGCATCAAACAAAATGAAGCTCTAAATCCATAATGCCTCCAATCCAGGTGATGTCTGAAATATGTGGCTATTTATAGTCAAAACACTTCTCTGAATGGTGCACCGTTTTGGTTTTATGAATCATATAAACAGCAGAAAGAAGATGCTAGATTTTCCCCATAACCATCCCCCTCTACAGTTCCACAGGCATAACACGAGTATCTTGACTCATGGGGACTTTTAAGACAAAAGTTTTAAATGATTTTATTTTGTTCATTTTTGCCACCAATATTTTGAGAGAAGTGGAGTCAGAATTGATAGACTGTGATGCTTTGAAACACCAGTATACAATATTCACATTGTAATTTAGTAAAAGAACTGTAATGTAAAAATGTATCTATTATAGGTTTTTTTAAATATATGGTTTTAATGCATTTTTTAAATTTAGGAAAATATATAACAGTCTCTTTGTTTTTCAGCTTTGGAGGACTTTAACCAGCAAGTAAAACTCAACTCCATTGCCTCACCTTTTATAAGACAAACTGTTTGTGACCCAGACTTGATTAGTCTCACCACAGATGATCTACTAGCATTTCCAGCAGATGGATCACTGCCTTTTATCCACAAGAGTCCTTCTGGGTCAGGGCTTCAAAGTGGCAAGTGGATTAGGAAGTCACTGAAAAAACCTGCCTTCTATCCTTATCAGACTTCTTCATTTGATGTTGAAAAAGACTTTGATTTCCAAGACAATGGCAACGCTGTGGATAATCGAAATCATTACAGAGACGTTGACAAAGAGAAACACAATGTGTATAAATCTCACAAATACAATTCTATATTTTCTAAAGAAAATGCAGGGGATTGCCTTTTTCAACAACACTCTGAGTCCATTTCTGTCAAGAATTATCCAAGGTGGCTTACTAGCCATAAGTCTGACTTGAATGTGTCGGGGATAAGTAGTATTCCTGATTTCAAGTACCCAATCTGGCTAAAGAGTCATAACCTTTTATGTGATTCAGCTAATCAAAGTTTTATTCAAACATTGAACATGCAAGATGAATTTTCCTCTTCACAAATGTGTGAGAGTATGGAAAAAAAACACATTGTGAATAAATTAGACTGCAATTCTTTTGAACAAAATAGTTATCTGGAGCCTACAGGTGACAGTGAAGTAACAGGAAATTGCCGATATGTCAGACCAAGTACAGACTTCCAACCTGGCAATGTTCTCTCAAGACAGTCCAAACAGCCATTCAGAGGTAACTGCATTACACATGATTTGTTTTGAATGTTTCTTGAGAAATGTTAAATGCAAAATGTTACTCTTTTAGTCACACATGACCGAACATGCTCCTGCTATATTGCGCAGAGTGAACCGCTGCACAGTAAGACTATTCACACCTATCCTACATGGGGGAGTGGAGAAAAATCCATGCTCCTGAGTATTTAGGGGGGAGGGATAGCTCAGTGGTTTGAGCATTAGCCTGCTAAACCCAGGGTTGTGAGTTCAATGCTTGAGGGAGCCCCACTTAGGGATCTGGGGCAAAATCAGTATTTGGTCCTGCTAGTGAAGACGGGGCTGGACTCGATGACCTTTCAAGGTCCTTTCCAGTTCTAGGAGATAGGATATCTCCATTAATTATAATTATTATTGGAGGACTTCGATGATACACTATAAATATTCTTGAATCAGCCTAGCTACCGCCTCTTGAGGGGGTGGATTTACTACAGAGACAGAAAAACCTGGTGGTCTAGAAAGTGTCTACACTACGGTGCTACTGCAGCACTATAGCTGTGCCGCTGTAGAGTCCATAATATTAACATTCTCTAAGTTAGAGTGAACAAAGGGCACTTTACTCCTAAATGAGAGTACCTATACGGGGTTAACACTGTTTTAACTTATGCACCTTGACTTCACGCTTCTAGCTCGTTTGCCTTTGTGACCAGCCTCTGCCAGTTTCTCCCAAAACAGCAGCAGCGGATACTGCACTGAGAATACCTGTGAGCCGCTGTAGCAGGAGAGAATGGAGGGAGCTGGACGTTACTGTGCCCATTTGTGCGATGTGGGGAGAAGGACTCGGCGCCCTATCCCTGCAGGTGGCACAACGTGGCGCTGTAACTCCCTCAACTCCTTAGGGGATGAGAAAGCCAAGCTTACCCCATAGCCAGTTTGTGTCCAGGTTCCGATTTTTTTTGGGAGCATCATGTGGAGTGGGTGCTCTTTCAATTCCCAGGGTCAGGGGCAGCTTGCTGATCTGGACTCCATTCATAAATCCCCCAGCATGTGGTGCCAGCAGCCCAACAGCTTTTTCCTGTTGCTAGCTAATGTGGTTAGTCATGTAGCTCAAGGGGTAGAAGTCTGTGCTGCAGTGTTGATGTATGGTTGGGATTGGATTTATTTAAAAAAAAAAAAAATACCCCTAGGAAATTCATATAAAATCTAATTAAAACTATTATTTTAGATGACAAAGTCAAGCACTCAGAAGTTCAGGAATGTCATTTACAGATGCCTGCATAACTTTAGTTTGCACCCCTTTGTGTATATTTATTTTTAATTATATTATCACATATTATTTTTTTTCACAGGACCCCTACCTCACTCAGTCCAGAGGTTGGCTGGACAGGTAGTTGAATTAGGGTTGCACGTGAAAACGTAAATCTGTCCCTTCCTAATTTTCGAGTGCTTGACTTTGCAACCTAATTAATGCAATTTTTGTTTGTAATTACATATGGTGTGTGCGTAAGCAGAACTTCTTGAAGTACCTATTATGTAACACTATGAAGAAGAAAACACCTATTTGCCAGCCATTTAAGAACCCTCAATATTAACGTAGATTTGATTAAATGATCTTAATATCAGAGTGCTTTATAAAGTTAAGGAATCTTGAATGTTGTATTCTATAAGTGAGTTATGGAAGGAAACATCTGACTGCCTGGAAAGGCTGTGGCTATGTTAATTTTCCTTTCAATTCACATCTGACACAGACGTGCAATTGAACAATGATATGCCCCACAGCAGGGGTCGGCAACCTCTGGCACGCGGCTCGCCAGGGTAAGCACCCTGCCAGGCCGGGCCAGTTTGTGTACCTGCCGCGTCTGCAGGTTCGGCGGATCGCGGCTCCCACTGGCCACGGTTTGCCACTCCAGGCCAATGGGGGCTGCGGGAAGCGGCGCAGGCCAAGGGATGTGCTGGCTGCAGCTTCCCGCTACCCCCATTGGCCGGGAGCGGCGAACCGTGGCCAGTGGGAGCCACAATCGGCTGAACCTGCGGTCGCGGCAGGTAAACAAACCAGCCTGGCCCGCCAAGGTGCTTACCTGGCGAGCTGCGTGCCAGAGGTTGCCGACCCCTGCCGTACAGCCACAATAAAGATCAGCAGAGGCACTGATGCTGGAGGTCCCCCACTATAAACATGAGACAGTTGTCAGGGCATTCTTTGTGAGGGATACTCAACTTTGGAATTCTCTTTTCCCCAAGTGTTGAGGTGGGTTGAAGGCTAAAGAGTTTTTGTTTACTGTAGAGGTTATTTTATCTTCTGGGATGTTGGGAAGAGCAGTCCACTGTATTTGAGACTTTTCTGGGGACTTAAAGCTTGGAATGGAGACCTATTTATGTTTTATAAAATCATATGACAAGATTTTTAAAAATAGATGCCTAGAGTTAGTCTCATAGTTCCATATTAAGAGGCTTAATTTCATATTTAAGCAAAATTTTAGGCATCACACTTTGAAAATTTTGGCAATAATGTCTGTGAAAGAGGACCGGCTATTTCCAGGGTCTTACAAATTATTTAGAATAAGTCTGAACAGTATCATGTAATAATGAAAGTGAAATTGCTGACTTGAAGAATCTTGGTGTATAGTAACTGGTGATACTGTGTTGTGGTTTTATTTTTGTTTGTTTTTTAGATGACCAGATTGAGTTGCTTATCTTGAAGGCAAAGAGAACTCTAGAGTCTTCTGTTGAGAATTTGTCAAGTTCTCAGAAAAATGATGGCAGCCCCTGTACAGTAGATATACTGGAAGCAGAAAGATCCTGGGAAAATGTTCCAGTTGCTTTGTGAGTAAACAAAAATAAACATTAGAACAATTTGTTCTTGAAAGTGTATCACATCGTACTTGGGCAATGTGGTGTGTATGCTGTAGATCAGTGGTTCTCTCTCTTTTATATATAACATGTATGGCCCTGAGGATGTCACATGGACCGCAGCTGTGTGCTGATTGGGCTGCAAGCGACCCGCAGGTTGAGAACCACCGCTATAGATCATTTTAGATCAGCATGATTTGCTCACATATAAATGCTAAGGAAAGAGAAGGGAGTGTTTTTAGAAGATATTTTATCATATTAGGTGGTACACTGCTGTCTCCTGTTCAATCATATTATCAATTATCAGGTTTCTATTTTCACTAAAACCACTTTGATATATTTCTGGATCACTATTTTTGTAAATTTTGTTAGTGCAAGAAAAGTTTTGATGTAAGGGAACACACTGACACATTATTCATTTGTTTGGGGGGGGGGAAGTTGATAGCTGTGGAGGTTCCTGGACAGCTTCAGAGATGGGTTTAGATTCTTGAACTGGGTGTTTGGAATAGTCCTGGATGTAAAATCCCACTTGTCCGACAGAAAAGGATTGTCTTCTATGGGACCAAATAATGTGACCTACGCTGAAAGGGAAAGTAACCTTAAATGTTCTGATTTGAAAATGAAGTCAAGGGGGGAGGATTAGCTAACACAGGAAAAGAGGTCCGTGCTGTAAATAGGATGTTTTGATGAGTTATTTGAAAGCGGAGAGCGAAGATTCTTGGTGCATTGGTAGATGAGTATTGTTCCAAATATAGGGAGCAGACCGAATTTGGTATAGTGGAAAGCTATAGTAAAAAATGTTAATATCTCATCTTCCTTCCCACTACACCCCCTCCTTTTTTAAAATGACTATGAAGGTCTTGTCTACACAGAAAAAGTGGAACTTAATCACCAGTGCTGGAAAGTGGTGCAGACAGGGCTCACCTGTCAGTACCAGTGGTGGAATTGAACTTGTGTTGAATCACATTTTGGCTAGGGTAGGCATGGGAGCATAGAAATGTAGGGCTGGAAGGGACCTGAAGAGGTCATCTACTCCATCCCCACACGCTGAGGCAGGGTTAAGTATACCTAGACCATCCCTGAGGGTTTGTCTAACCTGTTTTTGAAAACCTTCAATGATGGGGATTCCACAAGCTCCTTAAGTAACGTATTCCCTTGCTTAGCTGTTTAGAAAGATTTTTTTTCCTAATATTTAACCTAAATCTCCCATGCTGCAAACTAAGCCAATTACTTCTTGTCCTACCCTCAATGGACATGGAGAACAATTGATCATGGTCATCTTTAAGACAACTTTTTATATATTTGAAAACTTATCATGTTCCCCACCCCAGCCTCTTCTCCTCTAGACTAAACGTGCCCAATTCTTTCAACCTTTCCTCCTAGATCATGTCTTTGAAACATTTTAGCACTTTTGTTGTTCTCCTCTGTACTATCTCCAGTTTCATTGTTTTTCTTAGTGTGGTGCCCAAAAGTGGACATAGTACTCCATCTGAAGGGCTCACCAGTGCCAAGTAGAGCGGAACAGTTATCTTCTGTCTTATGTACCATACCTCTGTTAATACACCCCAGCATCACGCTGTTGACTAAATTTCAAATTGTGACCCACTAACCCACAAATTCTTTTCTGCAGTGCTGCTGCCTAGCCAGTTATTTCCCACTTTATATTTTGCATTTGATTTTTTTTCGTTCTTAAGTGTAGTACTTTGCATTTGTCTTTATTTAATTTCATCTTGTTGGTTTCAGAGCAATTCTCCAATTTATCAGCATCATTCTAATCCTGTTCTCTGCAACCTCTCCCAGCTTTTTGTTATCTATATATTTTATAAGCATATGAAACATTAGTTCCAATGACATGTGAATGTATTTTATAGCAATTTGAGTTTGTAAAGCTGTTTCATTCTTTCAATTGCATGTTTAACTTTTTGTTTAGCAAACCTCCAGTGCCTGTACACTGTGAGGAGGATGAGAACTCTCTACAATCTCCCAAGGCTAACATTGTAAATGAATTCCTTGAAGACTGTTTAAATAATGACAATCAGGTAGGTTAAGCTGAATTTTGCCTGTTTTGTAATATTTCTTGCTTATAGTAGTCTTAAAGGAAATCATAACCCTTTACAGTTCTGTAAGTTGTTTCTAGTGCATGTACTTTTAATGCCCATGTTAGCACATAAGCCCAATAAATAGTAGCATGAGGAACACTTGTAAATTGGTTTCTGTTCTAGCTTTAATAATGAGTTAACAGCAAAAGGAAAAATTGTAATGACTTTAAATAGTCACATAATTTTAATGATTGAACCCTGCTTTTTGACCCTTCTGTGATCAAGAATTGCAAATAAATAGCAGTTGGTCTTAACCTATTTTGGTAATAGTAATAGTTTCATTAGTTGCTTGAATTTTCTATCCTATATTTTAACGTTTTTCCTATCTGATGTAACTAAATAGTGGTGGTCTCCATATAAATATCTGATTCTACTAATCTCTTAGCCTCAGTAATAGCTTTTGTCAATCAGTTGAGTTCCACAGGTTAGTTATGTATTGTATTTCCTCTTGTACATAAGAATGGCCCTACTAGGTCAGACCAAAGGTCCATCTAGCCCAGTATCCTGTCTTCCGACAGTGGCCAATGCCAGGTGCCCCAGAGGGAATGAACAGAACAGGTAATCATCTTGTTTACTGGTATCTGATTAATAAACATAAAAAACCCAACCTATCCCCAAATATTTAAAAAACATAACCGCCAAAAACTGTATTTCCACCCTTTTTGAATTATGAGGATCCTCAATATTGAAGCCATGGCCCTTATTCCATAGGAATAATGTCCGATGCTTCCGGCCGTATTATTCTAAATACTTACACTAACCTCTTCTATCTTCGCTTGAGCTCCAGTATATATATTTTTTTCTTCCTAAAATATAATGCACAGAGCACAATTCTTCTACTAAGCACAAAATGCAAAGGAAGCATAAGCAATAAACCCATTACAAAAATTGTAGCACCGCATTCTCACTCCAAATCTAAGGTCCGTACAGGATAATTTACAGTGCAATTGGGCATTCCTTTCCCTCTGTAAAATAAACTAAAAGAAAGGAACATTATTTAATTTTTAGGCCATAACTTTAATTGTGATGTGTGGATCCACTTTCCCTTTTCCCTTTTAATCTGCACTACAGTATGTGAAATTTTATTCATCATGGTAAATGGTCCGACCTATTTAGACTCCAGGACATGATTTTTCGATGTTCATTTCAAATATATTACTCTATCTCCGAATTTCCATAATCTACTGTCCCGAGCCACACGAGAATCCACCTAGTCTCTGGCTTTTTCAATGTTGTCAGTTTAAATTCCATTTTCTTATGTTCTATTGGTAACGCCCATACCCACTGGGTAACTGATACCTCCTCTTCCTCCTCTTCTACCGGGGGCGCTTCTTCAACTAACTTTGGTTCGGTTTCTGGAAGTGGGCATTCATGCACCTCTCCTTCCATCGGGAGACCATATGGTAACACCATTGCTTGTTTGTTATTCTCATAAGTAACATCTCTGCTAGTTAACATCATGGTCCATTGGGCCATCCTGGTATATGATATTCCTTTCCCCTGCAGTTTTCCTGATTAAAATATACTTCAGGGGAGAGTGAGCTGTTTGTATTATAATAGGGACTGTGCCAATAGTCAAAGCAAAAGCTTCAATGGCGCACACAGCAGCTAAACATTCTTTTTCACGTATCCCAAACTGCTGCTCCGTAGGGGTTAATCTAGGCTCATATGCTACCGGTATTAACTTCCTGTCAGTTTCTTGCAGCAATACCGCTGCTAGACTTCGTTGGGTTGCTGCCAGCTTAATCACAAATGGCTTGTTTATTTCTGAGAATTTCAATGCTGAAGCTTGCATCAAAGCTTGTTTTAAATTACAGAAAGCTTTTTCTTGTTCAGGCACCCACTCCCATTCTACTTACTTTTTTAGTAAAAGCCACAAGGGTCAAGTTATAGTGGCAAAATTCCAGATGTGTTTTCTTAAATAGTTAAACCCACCTAACATCACCCTCAACGCATGAGAATCCTCTGGCCTTGGTAAATTCATTAATGATTTCACCTTTTGTTGATCTATCTGAATTCCTTGGTCCCCTAGGGTCACCTCCCAAATAATTCACTTTCCTCTGCACTAGTTGGGCTTTCTCTTTATTAGCCTTGAAACCCGTTTCCTGGATAAGTCTCAACAATTTTAGTCCACTCGGTCACCTCCTCCTCCTCTACATATGAGGTGACAACTCCTCATCTTCACCACCTCCTTATCTACATATGAGGTAACATTCTCCTGATCCTCTTTGGATAATTGATCCAGCATTCACACCTCCCCTCAATTTCAAATACCTCCAAGCGATATTCCGAATCACATTTACTCCTTTCTTCTGCTTTTTACTCTTCACCTCCCCTTGCTGAATTTCAAAGGGCAAATTGGATGGCGTTGATTAACATATACTCATTTGCGTGGTTCCTCCAAAGGAGCAGCAGCACAGGAGCCAGCAAACAATTGTGAAAACGGTAGTTTGAGTGGAGATCTGTTGTAGGAAAAAGGAGACAAGCCCCTGGTCCTTAGGGGCAGTGAATGAGTTCTTGAGAGTATGTGTTTGCTCGGTAGTTTGTTTTCAGTTTGTAAAGTTTGGTAGGGGGCAGTGTGTTGAGAGAAGCAGAGCATTAGATCATGGCTAGGCAAGCCCTACCCCCAATCAAGGTTTAGCTGTGATCTAATGCTTTGCTTCTCTCAACACACACATAAAAACATGGTTCTCTCAACAAACATATACAGACGTATAAAGGCAGCCAACTGGCTAACCAGAGGCACAGGAACCATCAAATGGAGCTGTGAAAACGGGGGAGTTGTGGGAATTTAGGGGACGGTGTGTCTAGTTAGTGTGTGGTTTTTTTGTTCTGCTTGTTGTTTATGGGAGCTTAGGAGGCTATGACAGCTACAAAGACCTAAAGAATGGGAGAAACAATGAAGACAGGTTGGTGTGGAAATTGCAGGATGTACATCATTCTGGAGAGGGTGCCTGAAAGGTGATTCGTTTGTATGAAGTGCCCCTTGATAGATCTGATGGAAGAGAGGATCTTAGGTTTGGTGGTGCAGCTAGAAATAATGGTTGAGTTTAGAAGGGGATTTGAGCAGATGATGAAGGGAAGGCGAGAGGAGGCTGAAGGGAAAACTCAAGACTTGAAGATGCATTCTGGACAAGAATACTGAGAGGATAGTCATATGGTTAGTAGATATTCCTACTGCTAAACTTCTATTACTCAAGCATGGCATTTCTTCCCATAGAGATTCTATGATACAGTTTGATTCATTTAAGATTTTTACTATACACCTCTACCTCGATTATAATGCTGTCCTCGGGAGCCAAAAAATCTTACAGCATTATAGGCGAAACTGCATTATATCGAACTTGGTTTGATCCGCCAGAGTGCGCAGCCCTGCCCCCCCGGAGCGCTGCTTTACCACGTTATATCCGAATTCGTGTTATATCGGGTCGCGTTATATCGGGGTAGAGGTGTATTTGACTCTATACTTCCTTTCACATGTTTTGCCATTCCCAGGCCAGTTGCAACCTACTCTGTCATTCCTATATATTTTTTGTTTTTATCGCATCTATTGTGTGGAAAAAATCCATGCAAAGATCACTCTCTAGTTAAGTTTCATAGTTTTCCCTTATAAATCACAATTTAAAAAAAAATTCCTCTCATCTTTCAACTATAGTAATCGGAAGTGTTACTTGTTAACAAAAGTAGGCAAATAATTTTCAAACAGAGGTGATTGTTCTTAAGCTACTGATGTCCCTTCTAAAATTAAACATTCACAGTTAGAAAATGTGGAAATTCACAGTTCAGGTTCTAAACAACTCTTTTCCAAGGTGTTTACTTTCCAAATGTTGGGGAACATATGGTGTGCATGTTATGGGTGAATGTGGGATTGAGTTTGGTTCTGGATTTATCATATTTTTATTAAAATTAATATTTGGAGTTAAGAATTTTTGTGTGCCCAGCTATGTTCATTATCAGTGTAACTTACATCTATCAAATAAAGACAAGACATACTAAAAGCATGATCTCTATACCAACTTGCTGTCAGAGCAATTCCTGTATTCCTTTATCATTTCTAGACCTGATTCTGCCTTTTGGGAATGTCTACACTGCAATTACACACCCTTGGCTGGCACATGTCAGTAGGCTCGTGCTATGGGGCTGTTTAATCAGTGTGTAAATGTTCAGGCTCCAGCTGGTGCTCGGGCTGTGGTACCCCACAAAGTGGGAGGGTCCCAGAGCCTGGGTTCCAGCCCAAATCCAAATACCTACACCACAATTAAACAGCCCCTTGGGCAGTCCCTGCAAACCCGGGCCAGCTGCAATGTAGACATACCCTCTGTTACTCAAGGTCTACTGCACTGTACCTACGTTGGTTCCGTGGGCTACAGTGCCATAAAATTGATGTAGTTGGGAATGAGGCCCTCTATATGCTATTTCTATATAGTCTGACAAAAAAGTAGAGGAAAATCCACATAGGTCACAACTATCAAATTGTCCTAAAGAAAAATTAAAAGTAGCAGATCTGATTTTTAAAATGTTACAGCTCTTGTTTCATTGCAAGATCTAAAATCTTTCTGCTTTTTGGTTTTAGGAAAATACATTTTCTGGAGGTAACCACCATGGGCCAGTTGAAGCTTTAAAGCTAATGTTGTTCAACCTACAAGCAGTTCATGAAAGCTTTAACAAGAATAAAACTGCTGAACAAAATGATGAATTTAAAAAAGTAAGCAGTTTCTTCTTGATATTGGGTCTTATTGATATTACTATCCTGTCTAAGTTTTCTGTGGGACTGTACTTGTAAGAACCAGCCTACAAAGATGTGAGCACAGTTACCCATATTCATTCAAATTGGAGATAAAGACCTGTTTTGTCTTCTGGTTCATATATTTGACAGTGTAGTATTGTTCCCAGTTTTCTACTGTTTTATCCAGTCTACTGTAACTCTGTCGCAAGTGGTGGAACTTGTACCAGTTGTGTTGAGAGAACCTAATGGAGCTCCATGTTAGGAAGTTTTTTTCCTGATACTCAGTATTCAGCCTACAATTCCCCCTTAATTTCAAACCACTACTCGTAGTCCCTTGGACCACCCTACATCATTCTCTCTTTCTCTCTCCTCCGTGGTGTTAACAGGGTACAAATATCTGAAGAGTGTAAATATGCCCTTCCTTTGTTAAACGTTAGGCATATTGTACATATTACCCATGGTTTTCAACCCGTGTTCTGCAGACCCCGGGGGGTCCACAGACTATATTTAAGATTTCCAAAAGGGTCCACACTCCCATTCAAAATTTTTTGGTGGTCTGCTTTTAATACTTTTCCCATAAAGGCCCCAGTTCAGGAAAGCACTTAAACACATGTTTAAACCTATTGAAATCAAAGGGACTTAAGCACGTATTTATCACTAAGCACGTGCCTAAGTGCTTTATTGAATTAGGATGTTCTTAAGCGTGTTCCTAAATTGGGGTTGAAGTCAGTTTCTCCCCCCCCCCCTTTTTTATTTTTACCTCTTTAGTGAACTTTGATTTATCAAAATATCTTTTATAAAGAGATATTCAGAAATTAATATTCCAAATGTGGTCACTACCCAAACCATATGGACAAAAACTGTCATGTTTTTGATGTGACTCTTTACATGTAGTCCATAATTTCTTACTGACTTTCTGCCACATCAGACTGCAAGATTATGTCCAACTTCCTGTCCCACTCTCATCTTTTGGTTTCTTTCATATTCGATTGGATAGATGGTATACTATATTTAAGAGAACAGGGCTAGGTATCCGGAGATATTTTATTCTATCCTTTATCTAGCTATAAATTTGTTTCTTTTTAATCAAGCTTTCACTCATCTATTGGTCTGTTCATACATTTAATTGGTTCTAGAATTCAAATGTCTGCTTTAGATCTAGAATGTTTAATATCTTTGTATATTAATATTTTTAAGTGTTCTTCGCTGTTTCAGCTTACACACAACTGTATGCGAATCATCTGTGCATCCTTCCCTGCTTCAGACTCTTTCTCAGACCTTTAGTAGTTTGAGAGTTCTCTTTTCCTCAGTTACATGAAACCAGAATACTTCCTCTCACCAGTTGTCTTCAAAACTTCGTGCTAGCTACTACAGTGCCTCTGAAGGGGGTCTCCATCGTTTTTAGTGCAAGGCTAGTAATTCGATTTGTTTAACTCAAACACACTGCTGTGTAGACTGAACATGTAAGCCAACATGAGGTATCTTTTGCCATTTGCCATTAATGATCTGGAGGATGGCATGGACTGCACTCTCAGCAAGTTTGCAGATGACACTAAACTGGGAGGAGTGGTAGATACGATGGAGGGTAGGGATAGGATACAGAGGGACCTAGACAAATTAGAGGATTGGGCCAAAAGAAACCTGGTGAGGTTCAACAAGGACAAGTGCAGAGTCCTGCACTTAGGACGGAAGAATCCCATGCACTGTTACAGACTAGAGACCGAATGGCTAGGAAGCAGTTCTGCAGAAAAGGACCTAGGGGTTACAGTGGACGAGAAGCTGGATATGAGTCAACAGTGTGCCCTTGTTGCCAAGAAGGCTAATGGCAATTTGGGCTGTATAAGTAGGGGCATTGCCAGCAGATCGAGGGACGTGATCATTCCCCTCTATTCGACATTGATGAGACCTCATCTGAAGTAGTGAGTCCAGTTTTGGACCCCACACTACAAGAAGGATGTGGAAAAATTGGAAAGAGTCCAGCGGAGGGCAACAAAAATGATTAGGGGGCTGGAGCACATGACTTACGAGGAGAGGCTGAGGGAACTGGGATTGTTTAGTCTGCAGAAAGGAAGAACGAGAGGGGATTTGATAGCTGCTTTCAACTACCTGAAAGGGGGTTCCAACGAGGATGGATCTAGACTGTTCTCAGTGGTACCAGATGACAGAACAAGGAGTAATGGTGTCAAGTTGCAGTGAGGGAGGTTTAGGTTGGATATTAGGAAAAAACTTTTTCACTAGGAGGGTGGTGAAGCACTGGAATGGGTTGCCTAGGGAGGTGGTGGAATCTCCTTCCTTGGAGGTTTTTAAGGTCCGGCTGGACAAAGCCCTGGCTGGGATGATTTAGTTGGGAATTTGAGCAGGGGGTTGGACTAGATGACCTCCCGAGGTCCCTTCCAACCCTGATATTCTATGATTTTGAATATAATAGGAAAGTTTCACCCTATACAGTATCTTCTTAGGCACAGGAAGAAAAGAAGGATTTCCATGAGAAACATGGCATTTCAGATTAAAGGGATACATTACCTAATATTTGGATTTGCTTTTTTATAATCGCATCAGAAAGGTGGAAAGCCTCTAAGCATATATTTAGATGAAGAAAAGTCATGCTCAAATGCATTTAATTGTCCTATATTACAGAAACAAAATGTTTTAATAAAATCTGTTTAGAAATTCTTTACCTACTTGTTACTTACCATGTGCCTGTCATGTTATGCTAGTATCCTGTCCTATCTCCCAAAGCCATGTTGGAGCAGGTCAGTAACTGGATGGAAGACTTCAAAGAACATGTGCTACAAGTAGTGTTTAATTCAGAAGGTGAATTAAAACACTTTTCCAATGAGGCCAGCAGTTGTGTACTGTGCTGCTAGAGATGCTGTCTTGCATGCATAATGTGTTCTAACAAAAATATCTTGACCACTCCTTAACAGACATGGCAGTTTTCACCAGGGCAAGGAATTTTATCCATACTATGCTTACCTTATTTTGAATTAGGCAATTACATTTTGCTACCTTAATTTTTCTGCAGTTTCAAGTGAATTTGATGCAAATTAGGAACAGGTATTGAAGACTCGGTTATGTTGCAATGTGTTAAACTCTTCTACTTCACCCACAAAGCTCGATTCAGTGGCAAACAAGCTGATCCTTATAGTATGTGTATAATTTGTAAAGTTGTCAGAGACCCTATGGGGTGAAAGATGCTATATAAATGTAAACTATTCATATCTGTCCTGTTAGTCATTTGTTTATATTTGACAGATTTCTTTTTTAAGCTTTCAGAAGAAGCAGTTTCTGAATTAAAGCAATGTGACAATGTCGTGATCCCTATTACCAAGTCCCTTCGAAGGTAAGTGTACTAATTCTCTTACTCCGCATAATTAATTTCTTCTGTCTCAAAGTCTTGCTTGGAAAAATAAATATAATATATATAAATTATAAAACTAGCTGATGTATAAACACAAGTTAATTGTAAATACTAAAAATACATAGCAATTTATGGATCTAAGGAGTATCTAGTGAGCTGCTGTAGGGTTTTATCATAATATTTACATTATTTCTTCTGGGAGTCTTATAAAATTTGCAGGTGAAAACTGAAGTAATAAAAACTTGGAGAAGTTAGAAATATGGGACAAGGAAATTTTTAAAAAAGTGATTCCACCTAGAAAACAGTTTTTAAAAAAGTGGAATAGCCATGTTAGAGTATAACTTTCGATGGGTTGAAGAAAGAAACTTGGAGGGAATCGTGGGCAGAAAAATTAGATATGAACTTGTAATGCAGTGTGGTAGGAAAAGTAGCCAATGTAATTTGATGATGTGTGTGTTGAAGCATACTGTTGCATCAAGAGTAACCATAGAGTTGGTCCTTCCAAAAAACAATTTGTGTGGGAAATCTTCATTGCTGCATGACAGGGAAGCATCATAATGAATAGCTTACTTGAGAAAACATTTTCTGTGCATGAAATAAACACGAGTCCCATTTAAATAAATGCTCATAAATTGGTTGGAAACCTCTTGAACGCCAAAAGGCAGAATGGAAAAAACAGACTTCATAATAGAATCATTTTAACTTAATAACTGCTAGAGTATAATTCTGTTTCGACAAACTGTCCATCTTCACTGTTAAATATTAAATAAAAGTAAAATGTAAAAAGTGAAAATATAACTTGGGTACAGAAATAATTTCCTAACATAGTGCACTACTTTAGCATCCTAATTTGACTTTTAGACCAAAGCCTGGTCTACACTACAAAGTTAGAGCAATGTAAGCCTCCTTGCATGGACCTAGTTGTGCATTTGTGCATGCTTAAATTTGTCTCCCACTGAAGTAAGCACTCCATTATGCTGACATAGTAACGCCACCTCCCCAAGTAGCAACTGAGCTATGGTCAATGTACTGGGGTTGACACGGCGTGAATATAGACACTGCATTACCTATGTTGACCCTATCAGTCTTCCAGCAGCTGTCCCACAATGCCTGAAACTGACCACTCTGGTCACAATTGTGAACTCCACCCCCCCGGGGTCACAGTGACCGGAAGGCATCCCACTTCCCTGCCTTTCAAGCCCTGCACATTTTTGAAATGCCTTTTCCTAATTGTCCAGCTTGGCACACCTGGTAGCTCTCCATTGCTGTGCGCAACTGCCCAGCTAACCATGCTGGGTACATGTCCCAACTTGGAGTAGACCGGATCTCCTGGGCCTGTGGGTAGAAGAGGCTGTGCAGGCACAGCTACAGAACAGCCGTATAAATGTGAACATCTACTAGCAGATAGCACAGAGAATGCAGGAGAAAGGGTACAACAGGGATAAGCAGCAGTGCTATGAGAAAGTAAAGAAACATCAGCAGACGTGTCACAAGGTCAGGGAGGCCAACAATATGGTGCCAAGCAACAGATCTGTCCCTTTTACAAAGAGTTGCATGCCATACTTGGTGGAGATCCCCACCACCACCCCACACATCACCCTGCAGTTCTTTTTTTTATAAACTATCTCATTCTCTTAAATAAGTAATGAAAAGAAAGGACCAGTCCTCTCCATTAAAACTTGTTGACTAAAATGGAAATAATATCAAGCCAGAAGTTGGCAATTCAGATTTATAAAATTTAAAGTATTAAGTATGCTGCTAGGCAAAATCATTGACCCTAGAAGAAGCTGATGTTTTTTATATAATGCAGACTAAAATGTTGTCCTTTCTTGCTTTTAACAGTTATAAATAGGAAAAATAGACATCTGTAGAAAAAATGAAGAAATGCAGTGTCATGAAAGTATGTCTACAGTTGAATTGTCCCTTTAAATCAGCATTTAACAAAATGTTTAATTTGTTTTCACAGTTTTACATGTCAATATGTATTAATCTGAAGAGATGCCTCAAAACTGATTAAGTGGTGTTAATGAAGTACTGCCATTTCTGTTAAATATACGTAACTTAAATCATAATATATACTTGTTGATAAGGGTGGGTTTTTTTTGTTTGTTTTTTGTTTTAAATGTAGGGCTTTACACCATTTGTCCCGGCTCAAAGGCCTAGTTGATGATACCAGTGGCAAGCAAGATCAGAAAGATTATCATCAAGAAGATGGAAAGGGAAAAAATCAACAAATAAGAAATACCTTGTTGGAAGCTGAGCAGTCTATATAATTAAAATATTAGTACCCGTATAATAACCATTAACTTTTCTTTGAGAGCAGTTTCATAGGTCAAATATATTTTTATTTTTTTAAATTTGAGAAAAGTGTGTTATTTTAAAAGTACCATACAGGATTTCTACACTTTTTTTTTTTTTTTTAGCATTGAGGTGAAAACTCCAAAATGTATGAGTAATACATATAGAATCTAGTAAAATCTAATATTATCTGGAAAGATCGATACTATAAAGAATATTTATTTTATTAAAATAACTTGAGCAACCATCAAGGAAAAGACTCTGTGGTCTATAAATAAAATTCAGAAACTCAAAATGCTATGCCACATTCAGCAGCCCCATTACATCCCCCACACTCTGCTACAAAATTGATAGAAATAAGGAAACTGAAGAGTGAGGTATAAACTTACGCAAACAGGAAGGCTTTGCAACAATATTACAAAAAAGCTCTAGGATCATTGCTTTCTGATGGAACTTTATTTTGACATGATTATAGTCAGGAGCAAAGCCTACAGATTACTGAATTTGCTAACTCTAGAAACCCTTCTCAGGCATTTCTCTAATACAAGTCATGTAATCCCCTTTCAACCATTATTTCTAGTTACAGTAAGACAATATCCTGACAGATTTATAGGATGAAATACCAAAGTTCCTCAAGAGGCCAAATGAGTCTAGCTGTGACCTATTTCTTTGGATAGAAGTGCCATAAAATATCACCTAACTTTGAAAAGTAGTCCTTTTAAGCATGCATTTGCATAGCTATGTATTTTCTTCCATGCACTTTGTCAGTTGAGAGATTAATCGCTAAAGGTCAGTTAGGTTTTTGTTCTAATACAGTTGTATAAAATCCCCTCAAACCAAGTCAGTAAAGAAGCTTGAAAAGAACCAAAAGAATGCATTTAAAAGTTCCAGAATGCTGCATCAGTTCTTCAGGCTAGAGCAGTGTTAAATAGATCATTCAAGGCAAAGCTAGTTTGTCACTTGAAGCCTGGTGCAATGATGTTTGAAATTAAAAATAAAACAAGCATGAAATTTTTCAAGTGCCAGGATGTGGGAATTCTGTATTTAAATTATGCCTGTTGCATACTTCCTAGAAAAGAGCTGATTTGGTCTCTAAAGATATATGTTGGTAAATTGGTAATGAAATAAATATATTTTTAATTAATTAGATTAGGGGCTCATTATGTCTCTTCACCACTATGTACATGCTTGTGGCTAAGTGTTAACAAATACTATTTTACATCTGCAGCTCACATGAAAACATTGTTTGGTATTTGTCATTTGCAGAATTTTGATTAAAAATATTGTCAGCAGTTATGATTCACTATATATACACTTTATTAATATCAAGTGCATACTTTTTGTCCAGGTTTTCTCAGTTAGCCTGTAAAGTCTAAACCCAAATCGGTAAAGAAAGATGTCTGATTATTAAGTAAAGTGGAGTATCTGTGAGTGGAAGTAAAGAATAAACCACTTAACATATTGGATAAAGCATAGCTTTTACACATTTTAATTGACACACAATATATATAAATGCCTGTGGTTCCAATAAGATCCTTCCAGTGCCAGCCTTCATGGTTCTGCTTTTTATACTAGTCCTGCATAATTGAAATAGCTGGTTGGAAAGTGGGGGAGGGGCTCACTTGGTATATTGGTAATAAAAGTATAAGGCGGTCCTAAGTCCAGCCAAGCTCTGCTTCACACAGGATCCAAGAAAGGGTATGCCATTCTTGTAGTTCCCTGATCTAGGAATCTCAGTGTTGCTGCATCTTACAACCCAGCTCCTTATGGCCCCAATGGGCCCTTCCATCAGAGAATAGAAGTAAACCTCTACCCAGATATAATGCGACCCGATATAACACGAATTCGCATATAACGCAGTAAAGCAGTGCTCCAGGGTGATGGAGCTGCGCACTCCGGCGGATCAAAGCAAGTTCGATATAATGCGGTTTCACCTATAACGTGGTAAGATTTTTAGGCTCCTGAGGACAGCGTTCTATCAGGGTAGAGGTGGATAGAGATACTCTAGCCATTCCCTGTATACAGTGGAATTCCCAGCTTTCTACTTTGCTTGTTTTATAGCCCTATCAAACTGGTAGAGCAGCACAAAAGGATATGTACCAGATTCATGAATTGGGCCCAAATCCTTTGACCTGCGTCTCTGAGCTTAAATCTGTCCCAGGGTAGTAATGCCATCTGTCAATGGTCAGTGAAAAAGTTCACCAGCAACCACGCACCGCACCATAACAACTCTAACTCAGGAACCAACCCATGCAACAAACCTCAATGCCAACTCTGCCCACATATCTACACCAGCAACACCATCACTGGACCTAACCAGATCAGCTACAACATCACCGGCTCATTCACCTGCACGTCCACTAATGTTATATATGCTAGCAATGCCCCTCTGCTATGTACATTGGCCAAACAGGACAGTCACTACGCAAGAGGATAAATGGACACAAGTCAGATATCAGGAATGGCAATATACAAAAACCTGTAGGAGAACACTTCAACCTCCCTGGCCACACAATAGCAGATGTAAAGGTTGCCATCTTACAGCAAAAAAACTTCAGGACCAGACTCCAAAGAGAAACTGCTGAGCTCCAGTTCATTTGCAAATTTGACACCATCAGATCAGGATTAAACAAAGACTGTGAATGGCTATCCAACTACAGAAACAGTTTCTCCTCCCTTGGTGTTCACACCTCAACTGCTAGCAGAGCACCTCACCCTCCCTGATTGAACTAACCTCGTTATCTCCACACTGATATATACCTGCCTCTGGAGATTTCCATTACTTGCATCTGAAGAAGTGAGGTTCTTACCCACGAAAGCTTATGCTCCCAGTACTTCTGTTAGTCTCAAAGGTGCCACAGGACCCTCTGTTGCTTTTTACAGATTCAGACTAACACGGCTACCCCTCTGATAAGTGAAAAAGTTGGTGTCAGTCACGTTGTGTGTGAATTCGTGTCCACGTTAAAATAAATGTGGTTTTTTTTTTTAATTTATTTATTACTGAAAAGACAAGAATTGGATGGGAATGAAATCTGAGCAGTCACCACACCCCTATATGTGGTCCCTCAAGGTCTGGGTTGAGGTATATTGACAAGACATTTGTAGGAAGCCTTTGCAACAGCTCTGTAAGCTGTACCTGTTCTGTTACTAGTCCAGTCTACTAGGCTATCAAGCCAACATTGTATCATTACTAAATTCACTGTACATAAAACACCAGATGAAACATACGCATCTCCAAATGAAAACAGAATTTTCTAGCAAGCCCCTGTCACATGTACAGTGAGGTCTCATATGTACAACAGATTTGTGATAAACTCAAAGGTGCCAATTTGAAGAACTGTAAGATACTAAAAGAAAAAAATAGGATGATTAGTAATAGAAAAGAGAATTAATAATTTCCCCTTCTTGGCTCCCTGCAAGTTAAGAATGAGTAAGTAGATGGGAAAACCTATAGTTTTGATGACTTTAAATACCAATTTACTGTATCTGTTACTTTGCAAAAAGAAGTCTGGTGATTGTCATAAAATGAGAACTTCTGGCTCTCTGCGTGTGTTCAGAAGTTTGGATTACACAAATGTATTGAGTAAAATGTCTGGATGTAGAATCAGGGTCCAATAAATGAGAGGACTGTTCTACTGGAAAAGATTGTCTGTAAAAGCTTTTATACAGCAATACATTGTAAGTACACCAATGACCATACCAGATAATGTAGTAGTCTTAATACAGATACTAGGTAGGGTCTATCTTTGTCAAAGATGATTATACTGAAGATCTCGAGACTTAGCAGGAAATATGCCATTTTTCCATAGATTTAGTGTGACAAAGGAAAAACACGGACAGGGAAGGTGTTTTTGACCTGATTCTCCTCTGCTTTGCACAATCATTCATATCTGCAAAGTGGATGTAAAACTGCCATTTTGCTTTTTTAGCATTGTACACTTTGCATTTATTTGGTGTGGGTATAAATGTTTCCACAAGGGTTAAAGCAGTGGAGAATGATGTCCTTTGACTCTGAGGAGTTTAGAAGTCAGTATACCTTTAATAGGGCACAGGGTGAGCACATCCAATTGTTGCTGATTTTCAAAAAAAAAAAAATAAAAGCAGTAATATAGAAAGCACCAATGTACAACCACTCTCCATGTATTTGAATACAAGATGAGAATCCCAAAGCATTTGATATTACAGAAAAGTGACACTAGGAGTTTTCCATAAAAATGGGCCACAGGGTAACAAGTGCCTACAATCAGAAATGTTATACATTTAGAAGCCAAAACAGACTCAACCAAACAGGTTGTGCACATTTCTCCACTGGACTAGTAATACATTTTTGGATAAAGAAATCTTAGATCCCCTATGTTGATGCAGATTAGTGGGCGCCAGTCATAGTAGTAGCTCATATGAGCTGACTAGAATATGTGGTTACAACATATTCTCCCTGGAGAAACGAGAGAGCATTATAGTTGGTTAAATACCACCTTTGCATCTTGTTGGAAAATTATCCTAATAAAGAATCATGCTTAAAAAGATGAGGATTTGTCAGAGAAGACTTTTTATGAGAGTAATTATTGTGCCTCCTCACTTGTAAAAAATAATTATGTAAAATCATTTCTGATTGACTGAATCTGTTTGGTAGCTCAGGATGATTGAATTTTATGGAGAGGGTTGTGTAATGAGTTTCTTCCTGGTAACTAAATCTCCTTAAATGAAAATTTACAAAAGTAAATTGAGAGACAGAAGTTGGGTGAGGTAATATCTTGTATCAGACCAAGTTTTCAAACTACATAGAGCTCTTCTTCAGAGCTCAAAACTTTGGTCCAATAAGAGAGATTACCTCACCCACCTAGTCTCTTTCGTATCCTAGGACTGACATGGCTACAACACTGACCCTACCTGTCAATTTCCTTTTTCTTTCAATGTTCCCTCTAATTTTTTCATCCATGTGCGGAATAAATTTTATGTGCACTGAGGTATGTGCGCTACCGGTAGAAACAGAACCTAGATATATATTAAAAAGTTACAAGAGGATAATTACTCCAGCCAGGACAGGTTAGGCATTTTAGAACACACTACTCAAAGAATTAAATGTAAGTGTAAGAGAGAAAAATTATGAAATGCACAGACCCGTCAAAAAACTAAAATAACACACTTTGAAAGAATAAAATTATAGAGAATATATGTGCATTACAGGAAGTACCATGTGGTGTCAGTAGCTACCGGTGTGGTGCTCTGGTCTTGTTTGATGTTAACAGTCGGCTGCGTTTGTGTTCCCTCTGTGTGCTGCCCCAGCTCTGCGCAGATAGCTGACACGGCAGACCCCGTAGGAGAACGCCCAAAGACCACAGACTCTAGTAAGATACAAAGGCACCCGAGCCAGGTTTATTGTCAAACGAAGCACAGTAATAGTTCCCCGTAGACTCTACAAGACATACTACGAATTTGTGCCCCCTGGCAATGGACCGGCTCAGTCAGTGGCGGGACTTTCCACTGCCCCCTAGGCCAGACAAAGATGTGCACTCCAGGACCTACTTTTATATAGTTACAGGACAGATTACTCATTCCTACTGATGTATTGAGGTACAGCCCCTTGGCTTATTAGGGTGCTGTCTCCCCCTTTGATCGTGTTTCAAACAAACAGATCTATCCATCATGCTGTCCTTTTGACCCTGTCTTTAAGATGCACCTTCCTGTTCCTTGTTATCTCTGTGGAGTGTCCGCGTATCGGGCTGTCCAGGTGCCATCTTGGCACAAGTTCCTCTTATTAGCACTTATATGTGAATGCACCTGCTTCTAACAAGCCTCTTTTTGCCAACTTCTGTGAGTGGGGCCTGCCTCTGGCTCACAGCCCAGCTTTTGCTTAGCAATTCATAGATTCTAGGACTGGAAGGGACCTCGAGAGGTCATCGAGTCCAGTCCCCTGCCCTCATGGCAGGACCAAATACTGTCTAGACCATCCCTGATAGACATTTATCTAACCTACTCTTAAATATCTCCAGAGATGGAGATTCCACAACCTCCCTAGGCAATTTATTCCAGTGTTTAACTACCCTGACAGGAACTTTTTCCTAATGTCCAACCTAAACCTCCCTTGCTGCAGTTTAAGCCCATTGCTTCTTTTTCTATCCTTAGAGACTAAGGTGAACAAGTTTTCTCCCCCCCCCATGACACCCTTTTAGATACCTGAAAACTGCTATCATGTCCCCTCTCAGTCTTCTCTTTTCCAAAGTAAACAAACCCAATTCTTTCAGCATTCCTTCATAGGTCATGTTCTCAAGACCTTTAATCATTCTTGTTGCTTTTCTCTGGACCCTCTCCAATTTCTCCACATCTTTCTTAAAATGCGGTGCCCAGAACTGGACACAATACTCCAGCTGAAGCCTAACCAGCACAGAGTAGAGCGGAAGAATGACTTCTCGTGTCTTGCTCACAACACACCTGTTAATACATCCCAGAATCATGTTTGCTTTTTTTGCAACAGTATCACACTGTTGACTCATATTTAGCTTGTGGTCCACTATAACCCCTAGATCCCTTTCTGCCGTACTCCTTCCTAGACAGTCTCCTCCCACTCTGTATGTGTGAAACTGATTTTTCCTTCCTAAGTGGAGCAATGCCTGGAAGTACTTTGGTTCAGTCTTCAGGCCTCAGACTGGGCCTCTGACACAAGAGTTTATGTTTCAGGGCCTCATCTTACTACACCAAGAAGTAACAACAATAATAATACAGGTATGTGTTGGGAGGTGAGTGTGCAAGAGACTGTGTGTGTGTGTGTGAGAGAGAGAGAGTCTGTATGCTGGCTACTGAGGAAGTTTCTGAGAGATGCCGTGTGCTGTTTAAGGCACTCACTGAAACCTGTCCTGAACCCTGTCTCTCCTCCCCTGCTCTGCAGAGATGGGGTACATGGGGAAAGAGAGAGAGTTTGTGTGTGTCTGTCTGTCTCTCACACACATGCAGACAGAGAGACTGGGTGAGCTGGCTGCTGGGGATGTCTCAGAAACCATGTGCTGTCTCTTTAAGAAAGGCACTCAATCACTGTTCCAACCTCAGACCGCAGCAGCTCCGAGTCCTCCTGAGACAGGCTGTCCCCTCTCCCCTGCTCTGCAGAGATGGGATACAGGGATGGGGGGAGGGGGACACCCTGACATCAGCACCTTGCTCCCCCTGACCTCTCCCCACCACTCTGCACAGCCAGCAGGGGGTTCTTGGGAGAAGATGCAGGACAGAGCAATGTGGCTGCAAAGCAGCAGGGGAGAGGCACCGGAACACACACTGCCAGATGTACGCGCTCTGCTAATCAATTGGGCGGCACTTGAATCTCTCTTGGGCAGCCACCCAAATACGCAGCTTACAGGGAACTGTAAGGATTCAACTTTAGAAACTGTAGAATAGAATTAATACTTGATCTACAGAAACAATAGCTCTTTGACCTGCCAAAGAGGCATATTAAGCATCAGTCAGGCTGCTTATAAAAAAGTTCCAATAGTCTTCAAGCCTTTGAAGTTGTCTATAGACAACAACGTATAACTCAAGTTTTGCAAATTATACAAAAAAGTCCATATATTGAAAAGCATGCTCAAACCATTCATGTAATTGTAAGACTAAGTGAAAGTGGTGCAACATCAAAGCACTTAAAGACCAAGCCTGCTGTGAGACTTTCCAGCAACACTTGTCTAAGAAACTCTCTAACTTGCCTGACAACATCACTGACATTCAAGAGCACCGGGATCAGCTTAAAAATAACATTCACAATGCATGTGCTGAAACCGTAGGCTATTCCACTGATCAGCACCAAGACTGGTTTGATGAAAACAACGAAGAAATCCTAGCATTAATTCAATAGAAAAGAAATGGATTCTGTAACTAGCAAAATGATTCCTCTAATTAACAAAAACATGAGGCCTATCACCTGCTCAAAGCGGACATCCAAAGGAAGCTACATGACATCAGAAACAAATGATGGCAAGAGAAGACCTCTGAGACCCAGAGTTTCGTAGACCAAGATGACATGAGAATCTTCTATCAAGCAACAAAAGCTATATATGGGTTAAGCTCCAAAGGCCCAATCCCCTTACATTCCTCAAGGACAATGCAGCCATTAAACAAAGCTGGAAGGAGCACTTTGAGAGCCTACTAAACCACGAATTCAGTCTCTGAAGACACCATCGAGTTCACTCCCCGATGCTCAGCAATGGAAGACCTTGCCGATCCTCCATCTTTTGAGGAAGTCTGGCATGCCATCACCAAGACAAAAAATCACAAGGCACCAGGCCCAGACGGCATCCCAGCTGAGGTTTTAAAAACTGGTGGAACAATGCTCCAGTCCAATCTTTGCCATCTCCTCGATAAAATCTGGACCTGCGAAGAAATTCCACCTGACTTTAAGAACACCAACTTTGTTACAATATTCAAGAAAGGGGACAAATCTTTGTGCAGAAACTATAGAGGTATTGCCCTCCTCTCCATTGCAGGGAAGATCCTTGCTTGGATCCTACTAAACTGCCTCCTCCCCCTTGCCAAGGAACTTCTCCCTGAATCACAGTGTGGCTTCAGGCCATCTTGAGGCACAACCGACATGATCTTTGTGGCATGACAGATTGAGGAGAAGTGCAGAGAGCAACACCAGGAACTGCTCATGGCATTCATCAATCTAACCAAGGCCTTTGACTCTATCAATCGTGATGCCCTATGGAAGGTGCTGTGTAGGTTTGGCTGCCCACAGAAATTCATTTCCATCATCAGACTATTCTATGAGGGAATGCACCATTCTGTGCAACGGCTCAGAGACTGAACCATTTTTAATTCGCACTGGTATCAAGCAGGGCTGTGTCATAGCTCCAACACTCTTCAATAACAAACAATAATATTAATTAACACAAAAAGGTGTAGTCAGAATTTGACTTAACTGAGTCTTTATCCTCCAATGACAGTTGAAAAAAAAAAAGCCGGCAGTGACCAGATGGACAAAAGCAAAGAACTGGCTTCTGGCAAAGACAGAAATGAACTGACAGCCTTTAAAGGGGAAAGTATTCTATGCATTCATCTAATTATTAGGCCACTGAGTTTTTTATATGAGTAACTTATTTTGCCATTTTGTATGTTACACATAGAATTAATTTGGTGACCAGAAATGCTGGTGGAGGGAATCCATCTGTCGTCAGATGCCACCGGTGTGGTGTGGTGCTCTGCTCTGTCAACTGCGTGCGTGTGTTCCCTCTGTGTGCTGCCCTGGCTCTGCAGATCGCTGGCACGGCAGACCCTGAGAGAACCCCCAGTGACCACAGACTCTAATAAGGTACGAAGGCACCCGGCCAGGTTTATTGTCAAATAAAGCACATTAATAGTTCCCTGCAGACTCTACAGGACATACTATGAATATGTGCCCCTGACAATGGACCAGCTCAATCAGTGGCAGGACTCTTCACTGCCCCCAGGCCAGACAAAGACGTCCACTCAGGGATGCATTCTTATACACAAATACAAACAGGTTACGCATCATTGTACGTATTAAGGTACAGCCCCTCTGTGCATTAGGGTGCTGCCTTTCTCCCGGTACAGGTTGATTCGAACAAACAAGTCTATCCATCCTATTGTCTATCCATCATATTGTCCTTTTGACCCTGTCTTTAGGTTGGGTCTGCCTGTTCCTTGTTATCTCTGTGGGATGTGTTTGTACCAGGCTGTTCTGGTGCTGTCCTGGCACACGTTCTTTTAGCAGCTTTCCTCTTGCCAACTTCTGTGAGCAGGGCCTGCCTCTGTCTCACAGCCTAACTTTGCTTTATGTTAGCAACGTCTTGACCATTACTTCAGTTCAGGCCTCAGGCCTCATACCGGGCCTCTGATACCAAGGGTTTATGTCTCAGGGTCTCATCTTACTACACCATCGTATCTGAACAATTTGAGAATTTCATGTCATTAGCTGCTAACATAGCACGTACATAAGAACTAACTGATATTTGAATTTACAGGAACAGTCTTTATCAGGAGGGAATTTTCTAAGATACAGGAGGACATGGTGCTGCTCAGGACATCATCCTCTCCCATCCTAAGGGGTGGGAGGGTGTGCCTAATACTCAGGGTTTGAATACATTAGGGATTTTTGAACTGCCATAGCTACACCGATCCAACCACCCACTCTTAGATGCACTAATGTAAATGTAATATGCTGTGTTGATGCGACTTACCGGCGGAAGCCTCCTTTTTTGCAGCCTATCTGCACTAGGGATTTACACTGCATCGATCTGGCCACACTGGTGCAAAAATTTAGACACGCTTTTAATTTCAGGCTTCAGCGAAGATGCAGACTGCTTATATACCAAAGGGTTAATGTGATTGGAGCAGAATTATAGTTCTTCTTCGAGTGCTTGCTCATGTCGATTCCAAGTAGGTGTGTGCACGCTGCATGCAGTCATTGGAAGATTTTCCCCCTAGCAGTACCCATAGGGTTGGCTGTGGAGCCCCCTGGAGTCGCGCTTTCATGATGGTGTATATAGGTCCCTGCTGCCTCTTCAGTTCCTTCTTACCGCCTCTGACGGTCGTTGGAGCTGCTTCTTCACTCTCTTTCTACGGTAAGCAATCCCCTAGTGGACTTTCCTAGTTGTACCTGTAAATAGTTTAATTAGAGTGACTTTAGTGTTCTTAGTATAGGATAGTTAGTTAGCTAAATTTCTCTGGGGATTTATTCCCCCCACATTCTCCTGCCCCTTCCCGGAGACCAGGGCATGTCTCGGTCTCAAGGCTTCAAACTGTGCGGGTTCTGCCAGAAGTCTATGCCCAGGGTAGACCCTTATGACTCCTGCTTAAAGTGCTTGGGGGAAGCCCACCAAACTGATAAGGTAAAATCTGTACAGGCATCTGTCCAAGGACCAAGAAGGAGAGGGACTTTAGATTGAAACTTTTTATGGAGTTGGCTCTTCGTCCCCAGCCGGCAGAGCCCGTGTTAGGCCTGAAGCCCAGCACTTTGGTGGGGAATGCACTGGCCTCAGTGAGGGAGGCTGCGGTGCCAACAAGAACTCTGGGTCTAGAGACCCACAGCACCGCCACTCTCCAATATCCAAGATGAGCTCTGCAGCTTCCCGGCACCGCTCGCACTCGCTGCACAAAAAGCAGAAGAGTGCCGAGAGGGGGCGTTTGCCCACAGTCAGAGCAGTGGAGCACGAAGGTGGCTGCGGAGTGCGTCCCGTGCCAGGACACTCAGCCCCTACTCCAGCGAAATCAGCACCATTGACTCCGGCCTCACAGGCAGGTCCATTGAGTCCGGTCCTGTTGGACTCCCCAGAGCGGGAGGGCCAAATAAGGGAGTTGGATCTTCCATCCACCCCGGACAGGTTTGAGGCCACCAGAGACCTCATAGCGGTCAGGGCCCTGCAGTCCCCAGCACCAGCACCACACAGAGGAGCCGTGCTTTCTAAGGGTAAACCTGCCATGATGAGGCACTGGTCGCCCTCCCCTCGGCACCACTCTCCGGCACTGTCCCACTCAGCACCACTGTGGTCACCGAGGTCAGACTCATCTTTGGGATTGGAGCCGGAATCGTACACCTCCAGATGGAGCCGGCACTGCTCTTGCCACCGTTCGAGGCAAGAGGACGGACAGCAAGTTCCCATGATGTCCTTGCCACCACAGTGACAGGTGCCCACAAAAGAGACTTTCTGGACCCTGTGGGTGTATCACCAAGTCCTGGAGCCAAGCTCCAGATCCCTATCTATTGCCTTAGACAGGCAGGAGCCCCTGTCATCCTCCATGGTGCGAGAACCTCCGTCACTGAGGCCAACACTGAGACCAAGACCAGGGCTGGTACCGTACCTGCCACCACGCAGGAGGTATCAGTGCGGGAGGACTCTGAGTCGGAGGGTCAGGAGGACGTGGTGCTGCTAAGGGCATCATCCTCTTCCTCCCTGGTCGAGGCAGTAGTAGGCTTATCTGCCATTTTGCCAGCCAGGGACAATAAAGCCCACCAAGAGCTACTCAGAAGGGTAGCACAAAATCTGGGCCTCCAGGTGGAGGAGGTGTCAGAAGAAACAGATCCCATGGTGGATATTCTAACACCTGAGGGCCCTTCAAGGGTGTCCTTACCCTTGATCAAGACCATCCAGAATACCATGCTTTTACTCTTCTCAGTCAAGACAAGATTACAGTAGGAACTGGGGTATGAGTAATAGGCAAAGGCCTCCACAGCCCTCTTCCAACCAGGGCCAGAGCTCGGCGAGGCAGTCTTCAGCTCCCAAGCAAAACTTTTGAAGGTGTGCCTAGGGGCAATGCATGAGTCACAATCCCGGATCCTTCTCCCTGTTTTGTGAATCATCTATCCCATTTCTGCCAGGCCTGGGCCCAGATCACCTCAGACCAGTGGGTCTTGCACATGGTAGAATTGGGATATTCTCTCCAATTCTGTTCACTTCCTCCCTCCCACCCCCATACCCCTCTTCAGGGACCCTTTTCACAAACAACTTCTCATACAGGAAGTGCAAGCGCTCCTAGACACCGAAGCGGTAGAGGAGGTCCCTCAGGAGTTCTGGGGCAAGGGTTTCTATTCTCAATATTGCCTAATCCCAAAAGACAAAGGTGGGCTAAGACCCATTTTGGACCTGCAGAACCTCAACAAATTCGTGAAAAAGCTGAAGTTCCACATGATTTCTCTGGCTTCTATTATTCCTCCCTGGATCTGGGGGACTGGTACGCCACCCTTGACTTGAAAGATGCATGCTTCCACGTGTCAATTGAGCCATCCCAAAGGCGATTCCTCCACTTCGTGGTCAACAACACCCATTATCAGTTCACGGTTCTCCCCTTTGGGCTATCAGCGGCCCCTCGGGTGTTCCCCAAATGCATACCTGAGGAGCTGACAGGTAAAAGTTTTCCCATACCTAGACGACTGACTTGTCAAGGGCTGTACCAAATCCCAGGTGGAACAGCACGTGAACCTCATATGATTGACTTTCAAAGAGCTCAGGCTAATGCTGAATGTGCCGAAATCAACTCTAAGCCTTACCCAGAAGATAAAGTTAATCGGCACTCTCCTAGACTCCAGTCAAGCCAAAGCATTCCTTCTGGAGTCCCATTTTCTAACTATGGGTGCCATCATAGAGGAGCTAAGGCGATACCCTAGGGCCTGAGGCTGCTTGGTCACATGGCTGCTTGTACGTATGTAGTACAACACACGACACTTCGTCTCCAGCCTCTTCAGGCCTGGTTGGCCTCAGTGTACAGGCCATCCTGAGACCGACTAGACAAGTTAATTACATTTCCTCCTCCGGTTATTTAGTCCCTCCTGTGGTGGCTCAACAGGCAAGTGGTGTGTGCGGACCCCACCCCTCAATGTCTCTAGTCACAGACGCGTCGGCAATAGGATGGGGGGGCGCACTTAGGAGGACTCAGGGCCTCTGGTCCCAGGCAGAACTTTTGTTGCACATCAATGTCAGGAAGCTAAGAGTGGCCCGCCTTGCTTGCCAAATGTTCCAGGACCATCTGGAAGGCAGATGTGTATCAGGGTTGACCGACAACACAACAGCGATGTTCTATATAAACAGACTGTGGTGCTCGCTCCTCTGACCTCTGCCAGGAAGTCCTCAAGCTGTGGGACTTCTGCATCACCCATTTGATACATCTAGAGGCATTGTAACTTCCAGGTTCCCAGAACGAACTGGCCGATCATCTGACCAGGTCATTTCAGAATCACGAGTGGTCCCTCTGCCCGGATGTTGTGATCAACATCTTCCAACGGTGGGGGTTTCCCCAAATAGATTTCTTTGTAACAAAATACAACAGGAAGTGTCACCAGTTTTGGTCCTTCCTGAATCACAGCCTGGGCTCACTCTGACACTTTTCTCCTCCCTTGAAAGGATCATCTACTATATGCATTCCTGCACTTCCCGCTTATACACAAGGTCCTTGTGAAGTTCAGAAAGGAGCGAGCATCCATGATCTTAATAGCACCAGCGTGGCCACACCAACACTGATTCATCACCCTCTAGATGTGCTGGTGGACACACCAATAACCTTGCCCCTGGTCCTGGACTTAATCACGCAGGACCACAGCCACCTCCAGCATCCCAATCTGCAGTCTCTCCATTTCATGGCATGGAAACTCTGTGGCTAAACGCTTCGGAGCTCATATGCTTAGACCCTGTTAGAGAGATCCTCCTTGGTAGCAGAAAGCCATTCACCAGGGCCACTTATTTGGCTAAGTGGAAAAGTTTCTCTATTTGGACATCACAAAAAGACGCTCAACCCCTACAGGCATCGATTCCCTTTATCCTGGACTGTTTGCTGCATCTGAAACAGTAAAGTCTGTCGGTATCATCAGTAAAGGTGCCGCTGGCCGCTATCTCAGCTTTCCATGCCGGTGCAGCTTGTTGCTCTGTTTTTGCAAATCCTATGGTGGGCCACTGCCTCAAAGGCCTAGAGAGACTGTACTCTTAAGTAAGACAGGCAATTTTCCCATGGGATCTCAATCTGGTGCTCTCCAGACTGATGGGACCTCTTTTCAAGCCTTTAGCAACATGCTTCCTCCTCTACCTTTTCTGGAAAGTAGCATTCTTGGTGGCTATAACTTCAGCCAGGAGAGTGTCTGAGCTTAAGGCCTTAACTTTGGAGCCCCCATATAAGGTCTTCTATAAGGACAAGGTGCAGTTGCGACTACACCCTGTCTTTCTCCCAAAGGTAGTTTCGCAATTCCATGCAAACCAGGACATTTTTCTCCCAGTGTTCTTTCCTAAGCCGCATGCGAGCAACAGGGAACGAATGCTTCACTCCCTGGATGCGAGACGAGCATTAGCCTTCTACATTGAAAGAATGAAGCCATTTAGAAAATCAATGCAACTCTTCATTGCAATTGCGGAGCGGATGAAGAGGCTTCCATCTCGTCCCAAAGGATCACTTCTTGGATCACGTCCTGTATTCGGATGTGTTATGACTTGGCAAAGATTCCTGCCCCTGCGCTGACGTCACACTCCACAAGGGCGCAGGCATCCTCAGCTGCATTCCTGGCACCAGTTCCTATTCAAGACATCTGCAGGGCAGTGACATGGCCGTTGATCCACACCTTTTCATTGCATTGCACCATTTTACAGCAGGCCAGAGACGATGCAGCATTCGGCAGAGTGGTGCTACAAACAGCGATTCTATGAACTCCAACCCCACCTCCTAGGTTAGGTTTGGGAGTCATCTACTTGGAATCGACACAAGCAAACACTTGCTACTCTGAAACCACTCAAAGAACAGTTACCCTACCTCTTGTAACTGTTGTTTGAGATGTGTTGCTCATGTCCATTCCAAGACCCACCCACCTCCCACTCTGAGTATCCAACAAAAAGGAACTGAAGAGGTGGTGGGTCAACAGGGACCTACATACACTGCCATGAAGGCGCAACTCCTGAGGGCTCCATAGCCAACCTGACGGGTATTACTCGGGGAAAAACCTTCTGATGACTGTGCATGCGGTGCGCACACACCTACTTGGAATGAACATGAGCAGCACATCTTGAAAAACAACAGTTACAAGAGGTAGGTAACTGTTTTTTTTTTCTCGGGGCCATCATTGCCACTTGTTATCGTTCTGTCAGTTTTTCTTTCTCAATGTAAGTAATAGTAATGATTCAGGAATATCTTTATTGTTATCCAACAGATGCCTGTGTCTGAAAATTGAGACAATTTTTTATTGTGCTCTAGTACAGTTGTTCACTGTTTTTCTTTTGTTTTCATTACTGTGTCCTTACCCAAAATATTTCGTCCATCATTATCATGGGAATGACTCTCATAGTAGGGGGAAGCTGCTCTTCACAGGGAAAGGAGCAGACCATTTGTTGCCTTTGCACTGCTTCCCAGCTCACCATGATGCTGCTGTCACTGCTTGAGCTGTCCACTGTGAGTTCCCCACAGTCTTCAGTTAACAGAACCTGTCTGTCTTACTGTCTTGTCATCTCACAGATTTTGTGTAATGCAGAAATGAATTGAGTAACTTCAATCCTGAATTTGGAAATAGGCAGAACTTTCCTGTGACAGTTTAGAAAAGGAGACTTCCTGAACTGCAACCAGTTTAGACATAAGATCATTCTAAGTGTCGTTACTATTTCTATGCAACGTTAAAATTAGTTGTTTCTTGGTGCTGCAGCTCTAGAAGTACTGAGCACAAATTAGAATTAACATTATTTTTCAGATTTTTTTTTTTTACAAAAGTCTGTTCCAGTTTCTTTAAATGGAGAACCCAGGATTTGAAATGCAAGAAGAGAAAATACAGAGTTCCTCAAATATGAAAGAACAGACAAAGCAAGAGGTACCGGTAAGTTTCTCTTTTGCAATTATTTAGAACTTTATCAAATAAGAATCAGGGTTGGGGCTTAACATCTTGTTTCATGGTATAGCAAAATTATGTTCACATATATACTATAAAGAGTTAAATAAAATAAAATCTTCCTAATTTTCACTTTGCTAATTGGCAAACATAATACTCACTCAAGAAATCACCATAGCCTCGCTTCACTTAGCAAAGATGTGATAGCAGAAGGCTTAGGGCTAGTTTACACACAAATTCAACTGATTTAACTAAATTCATTTCTATATTGAAGTTCATAGAATCATAGAATATCAGGGTTGGAAGGGACCTCAGGAGGTCATCTAGTCCAACCCCCTGCTCAAAGCAGGATCAATTCCCAACTAAATCACCCCAACCAGGGCTTTGTCAAGCCGGACCTTAAAAACCTCCAAGGAAGGAGATTCCACCACCTCCCTAGGTAACGCATTCCAGTGCTTCACCACGCTCCTAGTGAAATAGTGTTTCCTAATATCCAACGTAGACCTCCCCCACTACAACTTGAGACCATTGCTCCTTGTTCTGTCATCTGCCACCACTGAGAACAGCCGAGCTCCATCCTCTTTGGAACCCCCCTTCAGGTAGTTGAAAGCAGCTATCAAATCCCCCCTCATTCTTCTCTTCTGGAGACTAAACAATCCCAGTTCCCTCAACCTCTCCTCATAAGTCATGTGCTCCAGACCCTTAATCATTTTTGTTGCCCTCCGCTGGACTCTTTCCAATTTTTCCACATCCTTCTTGTAGTGTGGGGCCCAAAACTGGACACAGTACTCCAGATGAGCCCTCAACCAATGTCGAATAAAGGGGAACGATCACGTTCCTCGATCTGCTGGCAATGCCCCTACTTATACAGCCCAAAATGCCGTTAGCCTTCTTGGCAACAAGAGCACACTGTTGACTCATATCCAGCTTCTCGTCCACTGTGACCCCTAGGTCCTTGTCTGCAGAACTGCTACCTAGCCATTCGGTCCCTAGTCTGTAGCAGTGCATAGGATTCTTCCATCCTAAGTGCAGGACTCTGCACTTGTCCTTGTTGAACCTCATCAGGTTTTTTTTGGCCCAATCCTCTAATTTGTCTCGGTCCCTCTGTATCCGATCCCTACCCTCCAGTGTATCTACTGCGCCTCCCAGTTTAGTGTCATCTGCAAACTTGCTGAGAGTGCAGTCCACACCATCCTCCAGATCATTAATAAAGATATTAAACAAAACCGGCCCCAGGACCGACCCTTGGGGCAATCCGCTTGAAACTGTCAGCACCACCAACCGGACTTTTAATAGCATGGTTGGCGGTGCTGACCGGAGCTGCCAGGGCCCTTTTCGACTGGGTTGTTCTGGTTGAAGACCGGACACCTGGTCACCCTATCTCCATAGCCTAAAACACACCTCCCTTCTCCCAGGGAGTGATTGCTGACAACTCTCCTGCAGCCCTTTTCTTCTCTTAGCACCTGTGCTTTATACAGGCCCTTCCAGTTCCTGTCCAGCAGCAGAGCCTCCTTATCAATTCCCTGCTCCCTGTCACCTCTCCAGGTGAAGCCTGTGCAGTTAATGGGCCTACCTGACCACCTTAACCTCTTCCATTTTTGAGTAGGGTGGACAAAGTTTAAAAAAATGTTGGTTATCTTATATTGTTAAGGGCAGCAGAAGTTTAAGCTTTCAAACCACTGCTGCTTAAACAGTACAGTTTGAAAAGTGACCATTAAGGATCTAACCAGGTTAAAATACACTGAGGACTTTACATTTTCCCAAAGGATTAAAAAAGTAACTATACAAAACATATCTCATCTCATCATCCCTTTAAATAGTTAAAAAACAACAACCCATGCTTAATGTATAAAGGATGCTCTGTCTTGTTGCAGTTTGTAGCTTAATCCGTAAAACTGGTGAAAATTTCAGTAGCTCTTTTGCTTTTCTTTATTATCTCACTTTCTTGTGAAAATTAGCAGCTTGTATTGATATTCCAAGGGAGATCTAGGCTCTATTCTGCACATTGAGGGGCACTAAAGAAAACTCCTAGATAGATAGATAGATAGAGAGAATACATGTGTAACTCATGAATAAAGTCTGTGGTATCAGCCCCCTTGTGTGAAGTGTGTGAAGGGGCCATTAGAGCATCTAGTTGGACCATAACAGAGGCCAAAAATTTTTCATGAAGTTATTCCTATACTGGGCCCACTAACTTGTCTGACAAAAGCATATCTTCAGGAAAGGTATCCAGTCTTGATTACACAGGTACCATTGCATTAACTGTTGTTCTGATTGCTAACTAATAACTTTGGTTTTTAAAATGTCTTGTAGGAAAGAAAGAGCCACTGGTCGCTAATGAACATCTTTCTAGTTTGTCTCTTGGCCTGCTTCATCTCCACCATCATAGGAGTGCTGATTATTTCCTCGGTCTACATTAAAAACATTGGATTTCTGACACAGCTAAACATGCAAAAGCATGAAATAACCTCTCCAAAAACACCAATAACAATGTCAGACAAAAAAAGAGTAGATGTCAAATTCCAGTTTCTGAATCATCTGGGTAAATCTAAGGTAGCAGTTGTTCTTCTTACAAAACAATATTATTGTTTAGGGGCAAATTTTCAGACTGGCCTGTTTTTTTGTTTTTTGTTTTGATTCTCTCTTTTTCTGCTCACAGAATTGCAGGCACAAAGAGATAATGATTCATAAATAATCCAAAATGCAATTTACATCTTTTGGACATATCATTATTTGCACCTACAAATTAGATGTCTAAATAACCAAAATTACAGAGTTTTAAAAGGAAGTCAGCTTTTGAAATCTAGCAGTGAAATTACACAATGTGAAACATTTTCAGAAAGCTTGAATACAAATAGAAGCCGTTTAGTTGAAACTGGAAGTCTTGAGAACCGAGCTAAAATGTATTCTTTGGTCACAAATAAAAATGAATGTGATGGTCTCATTTTAGGCAGTAGTAGCCTCACTCACCTTGCTGGACTTATAGCATTGCAGTTCATGTACAAACTAAACAGTTAGATTACTTCAGAGTTTAGTCTCTGTATTTCAAAACTTATTGAATTTTTAAAAATTGACCAATTTTAGAACTCCAGTTTTCATAGAGCCAGATGTTAAAGTGTATGTTCTGACTCTTTTTTTAAATCCTTAAAAAGTATATTTATATGGATTTTTCTGATCCCGTGTTCATGTTTAAGGGTTTCCCCGCAAAGGAGAAGATGATTGATTAGACAGTGGACAGTTAAACTGATATACAGTGCTGTCAAATATACAAATTAAAGGAACTAAAAAAATTGCAAAAAATTGCCTTTTTCTAATTTCTTCCAGTTCTGATATTGTTAGGCATTAGATGTAACTATAGGAGGTGCAAACATACAAAAAATGTGGTTTTCAAGATGACAGTGTCCTGTAATGCACTTCCCTAATGTAAGGTGACTTTTTAAAATTGCTGGATTTATTCTAGATAGAGTACAAATAAATGGGAAGGAACAGTCCCTAGCACAAAGAGTTTACAATCTAAGACCCTGCTTCAGGAAAACATTCTATTTAGGAAGGGTACTTACACATGTGCTTAATTGTAAGCATGTACTTAAGTGCTTTCCTGAATCAGTGTCTAAAAAGACAAAGAAAGAGAAGGGGGAAGGGAGTACAGTATAAAAGTAGTGTGGTCAAGGTGATGATAGGCCATGTCAGCCTTATATTTGTTTAGTTTTTGATAGCAGATACACACTGATTGACTCTGGCCCTACTCAAGTCAGTGGGTGTTCTTCCATTGACTTCAGTAGGGCTAAGATTTCACCCCAGGTCTTCCACTTTTTTTGTTTGACGTACCTACAAAGCGATTCTTAGCCACTAATTTTTCTGAGAGTTTTGTCCTTAAAACCATACCTTATCAATCATTGTAAAAAAAAAAAAAAAATTATAGCAATTTGATGTATAAAGGTATGTGTGGGATCATCAAAAGTGTAGTAAACGCATAGAGAGAGAAGCCTCACCAAAAATTCACTACGTTTTCCACAAATTTCATATCTACATATAAAGTAATGTTCTGAAATATTCCCTCAATATTTTCCCTTCATTTCCCCACTGGCCTTGCCTTTGTCCAATACTTATAAAGAATAACTTATGTCTATGATTTGCTAGGTATTTCAGTTTCCTGGGGGTGATATTCAATGGGCAAGATTTAGGTATGATGTAAAGGATTATCCGAGTGATGAAGAAATGGAATTTGGAACAAGCATCAACAATCAGCGATCTAAGATGACTTTTGGAACATTACGGATCAAGAGCAAAGGGCTCCGGGCCCCCCATTGGCACTTTAATGCCAATGAACATGGCTTTCTCCTAAAGGTGCAATCTGATTATTTTAATTTCAGCTGTTGTAATTTTTGGAGTAAAGCATCATGCCAACCTATGGCCTTATACAGAAATGCTAAATAATAATAATGACGGCATTATCACTGGTTAACGTGTGTCACATTTTCAAACCTTGATGCCTGAAATTATGCTCTTAAATGGCGTGATTTGCAGACATACTATATACTCACAGCTCCAACCAAAGTGTAATAGTTGCAGTCAGTGGAAATTTTGTGTACTCTGCACTTTTAAAAATTCAGCTACTTATCTTGGTGCCTGCACGTGAATTAGGTGCTTAATATTAGGCACCCAAATTTGAAAGTGTTTGTCTTATCTCCTCTGACTATCCATTTCTCCATCTGTAAATTGGGAATAGTAAAAGTTACTTAAAGTACTAACTCATGGGGTATTGTGAGGAATAATTAGAGATTGTACATAATTTTGAAAACAAAGCATTATGTATTTTGAATAATTGACTCTTGGCTATACTTAGAATACTAACAATACTTTTATTATTAAGTATTTAATATTTATATCATAGTAGCACTTACAGGCCCCAGTCAGGATTGGGGAGCAATTGTACAAGACATTTCACAGACACATGATCCTTATCCCCAGTAGTTTGAATCTTCTTAAACTATAATCATAACATTCATAGCTTTGTTTAAGCAACTTAATGTTTTGTGTGTGTGTGTGTGTGTGTGTGTGTGTGTGTGTGTGTGTGTGTGTGTGTGTGAGAGAGAGAGAGAGATTGAGAAAAAATGTATCAAGTGTTTCTTAAAGTAATTGGGCCTTCCAACAATTTATTGCTGAATGCACTATTCTTGCTTTGGTCTCTCAAAACCTGAATAAGAGTGGGACTGTCACCAGAGTGGGCTACTATCACATCTTTTGAACATGTATTTTTGAATTATTAAAATGTAGGCAAATACAATTTATGAGCTCACTATGGAAAAAACAATGTTTGTTTGTTTCTTTCATGACTGTGTTCTGTCGCTCTGCCTGTGTTTCAGGGTAGTGCCTGGATTGGTGTTGTTGATGCTGGTGGTAGCATAGTAACCACATACAATGTTACCGCAGGCCAAGTGATTTTCTTCCCTAAAAACACATTGCATTGGGTAAAGAATGTGGGAGAAGATGACTGTTTGTTCCTGTTGTTTTTTACAACACATGAAGAACTTCAAACCTTGGATGTTGATGATGTGTTTTTCTCTACACCAGAAGACATAGCAGCAAGATCATTAAAGGTTTGAACAGTAGCATATACATCTCTGTCTTGCTGAAAGTAATCAAAAATGGCCCAACCATGCACCTTATGAATTTTTGGAGGATCTCCTGTCTCTGGCTGGAAGGATTTGTATGCTCCCAGAATAGCAATGTCCTCTCATATCCTTAGAACTAGTCCTTGTCACAGTGGGGCAAGAGTCCCTGAAGCCACTGCTATTCTGGAGCCAGCATATAGGCTCATAGTATCTGCTGGATCCAGGGGATCTGCAGGTTCTCATGGTGGAAACTGTGCATTCTATAGTGAGGATGCAAACAATTTGTAGCATCTACCCAGGTGAGAGAGGACTTACATTTTGTTTCAGTTTCAAATCTCTTTAGGATTTGAACAAAGTATAAAATCAAGTTAAAATATTTATAGCGCTAGGAATTATATGGGATAATGCATGGCAGCAAGTGTTATCAGATCAGACTTTCAGTATGTCTTAAAGATGAAAAGCACATTACTTGATCAAGCAGCTCTACTTTCCCTGTTTGCTTCATGCATTTGCTAACATAACATTTTTATTGTGTGTATTTTAGCCTCAAGGTGGAGTGAATTTTATTAGAACATTCAAGAAACAAACAGAAGATCAAGCCATTAACCTTCCACCAAACTTAGTAGAGCTTGTTCAGAATGCCAGCTATGTGCAGTCTCCAGACAAGCTAGTGTGGCGATACTTCTATAATCTCAAAGGTACAAACTAAGAACTTGGTATATAAATGGGGTATCTGTTTTGAAGGAAGTACTTCTTCACACAATGCATAGTCAACCTGTGGAACTCGTTGTCAGGGATGTTCTGAGGACCAAAATTATAACTAGGTTCAAAAAAGAATTACCGGTAGATAAGTTCATGGAGGATAGGTCCATCAATGGCTTTTAGCCAAGATGGTCAGGGATGCAACCCATTGCTCTTGGTGTCCCTAGCCTTCTGACCATCGTATGCTGGGACTGGATGATGGAATGGATCACTTGATGATTGCCCTGTCCTGTTCATTCTCTTTGAATCCTCTGGGATTGGCCACTATTGGAAGAAAGTATACCGGGCTAGGTGGACCATTGGTCTGACCCAGTATGACCGTTCTTATGTTGATAAAATGGAATAAAAATTAAATGTGATAGAGGAAAGAAGTAGTAATATAATAGTCTAGAAACAATTTGTAAATTAATAAAATGGACAATATTAAGCAGAGGCCTCAGGCAGTCTCCTGTGGGCTGTAATATGTTGTCTAATTTCAGTTGTTGCATTTAGTGTATGGGTGCTGGGTGGTATTGGTGGCCTGTGATATACAGGAAGTCAGACTAGATGATCTGGTGGTCCCTTTCTGGCCTTAAACTCTATGATTCTGACTCTGAGTAGTAGAACTGGTATGCCTATACATTAGAAATTGAAGTCAATGGAACTACAAACGTAAACACATGCACACATTGGGCTGTTTTTTGTGGGTTTTTTTCCTGAACTGGGGCCTTGATCTGTATTCATTAGTTTGTCTAAAAACTCCCATTTCAAAATGACAGGTCAGAAAATAAGCTAATTATTTAATCAAAAATAAAAAGTATACATAGATTCAAATCTGCCTATACGACACAAATGCAGCTGCATTTATGTAATACATCAAGGGTCTATTATTCCAGCTGAGAATTGGTCAGGTTCCACTGATACCCCAGACATGCTCCCTTTTCCCTGACCAAGCTCTCTCTGCCTTCCACAGAGTGTATATGAGTGCCATATAAAATGGCCATGCTGGCTTTAGGCTATTGGAAGGTCCAGCTATACCAGAGGTACCATCCCATAGTCAGATATGCCCGCTATGTTTTGCACTAGCAGTCAAAGTGGCTGCCTTGTGTTGCAGAAACAGGGCCATAGTTTAGCATAAATTCACATATTGAAACTGAATATGTTCTTTGTGCTCTAGTGAGCGGATACTACATGATGTCACAGAAAAAATGCCATGTAAAGGCATGTCATAGAATCATAGTTTAAGGCCAGCAGGGACCACCGGATCATTTAGTCTGACCTCCTGTGTATCACAGGCCACCAACTGTACCCAGCAACTAAACCCAGCAACTGAAACTAGACCAAAGTATTATAATCTTCAGGATACTGAGCTATGGTGTGCCAGAGACAGAGAGCAGGAGGGACTGAGATGCATCAGCCAGCCAAGCAGATGAGAGAAAGTCCACTGCCATCTCAGAGCACTGACCCATCCCATCCAGTGTCCCATCTCCAGGTATGGCCATCTCAGATGATTTAGAGAAAGGACACGCACACAAAAAAACCACCCTCAAAACCCACCCAGAATACACTGAGAGGGAGGAAGGAAATTCCTTCCTACCTCTGTAGGTGACGAGCTGAAGCCCCAAAGCATGAGATTTTAGTAGCAACTCCCAGGGCTGCCATGTCCTGCCCCCACCTCCCTCCAATGGCAAGCAACCTCATCACACAGTCCCACTCATAAATTTCTCTAGCTGTCTCTTAAAACCAATTGTTTGCTCTCACAACTCCTATTGGGAGGCTGTTCCAGAACCTTACTCCTCTAATGATTAGGACCTATAACTGAAGTATAGAACTGATCATAAAGCTTCTCTGGGAAGCCTCTCTCAGAAACCAGTCCCATTTTCTACCACGCAATAAATGCAGCTGACTTTGCAATGTTCTTCAAGTATGCACCTTCCCCTATGGGTGCTCCACTTCAGGTATGTATGCCCCTCTCGAGCCCTTGATCAGAGATTTTCCTTTAGCGTTGTCCATTTGGCCGATGCATGCATCCTCATGCTGCACACTGAGGCTACATAGGGATGTGGGGGTGATTTGTACTCAGTTCCTTCTCAACCGCCTCAGCAGGAGACAGAGCCTTAGCCTGTCTACCTTGAGTGTGCCTTGGCTATCTTCTGTACAGTTTTCTATAGCTGTTTGTTTAGGGTTAGTTTGCATAGGTTAGTTCTTCTTTGAGTGCTTGCTCATGTCCATTCCAATGTAGGTGTGCGCTCACCCTGAGCACTGCCAGTGGAAAGTCGTTCCCCCCCCCCCCCCCAGTGATATCCATCGCCTCAGCTCTGTTGCCTCCTGGAGTCGCACGCTCATAGAGCAGGTATAAAAGGTCCCGCTGACCTGCAGCCCCCTCAGTTCCTTCTTACTGCCCCTGATGGCCACTGGAACTGCCTCATCCCTTGCATTCGCAAGCACTCCTCAGTGGATTTTCTAACCTCGTTGTATATAGTTATGTTTTATTCTTAGTAATTAAGTTTCAGTTGTTAGGTAAATAGTTAACTCAGCTGGGTTAATCCCTGCCTAGTACCAGAGCTTGCCTCAGTCGCTGAGGTTTAAGCGTTTGCTTCTTGTTACAAGCTTATGCCTGTGAGTGACCCCCATTCCAGCTGCCTTAAATGTCTGGGGGAAACTCACGTGTGGGAGCGCTATAAGATCTACAAAGACTTACCAAAGACCGCACCAAAAAGAGTAGAGAGACTAGCTCAGATGTATCCTCATGGAGGCAGCACTTTGACCTCCCTTGGAGCCGGGTAGTTCAACCGCCATAAGGAGTGCCCTGGCTACTGTTTGGGAGACTCAGCGCCATTCCTTCTCTTTGGCACTGAGAAAAGACTCTCGTGCTTCTCAAGAGACTCAGCACTGTCCATCATCCCTGGTGCTGAAAAATAGTGCTTCAGTGAGGGAACCTCAGCACTGCTCTCGATCATCCATGCCAAGAAAGAAGCAGAAAAAGACCGATAGAGGTCGATCCCCAATACCAAGGTTGGCGGAGCAGAGGGATTCTAGTAGAATGCGACCCAAGTCGGGCCACTCTGTGGTTCCAACAACCCATGCGGCGCCATTGACTCTGGCCCTGGAACAGGTACCTTGAGTCCAGCGTCCCTCCAGCTGCCCTCCTTCCCCTCTGCTTCAGACTGTTTTCCATGCAACAGTCGGGTAGAGAAGGAACTGAGGGCAGTTCACCTGTATAGCCTTGGTGTGTGACATGAGGAGGAATAGGGTGCATGTGCAGACCGAACAGACACTGCTAACGGAAAATCTCATATCAATGGCTCAGGAGGTGCATTAGCACCTGAAGTGAAGCATCCGTAGTGACACACATCTTGAAAAACCCAGTTACTGCACAAGGTAAGCAACCTCTTCTTCTGTAACTTCAAGGAAAGTGCCAGTCTGTGATGTTCACTGTAGTATGGAGTGGGTGTATTTAACTATTTTTTTATTTTATAGTTTTCTCTTTTTTGTATATTGCCAATAAAACTTCTTTTGATGGGTCCCTGATATACCTGAGGAATTGGCTGGTGCACTCCAAGGAAAGCTGAACTCTGTCCTCGGGGGGGTAGAGCAAAATGAGCCAAAGGCAACTCTGTCTGGAGAATGCGTTGGCACTCCTTAGACTGCCAGTGCCAGGGAATGAATAGAGAACACCATTGTAGGCACAAAGAAGTCCAAATTACCTAAAGGAAATAAGGCAACAATTACAATTTCCTAGGACTTTTAGTATGCTTAAGGTAGAATACTACAGGCATTTTAACATCAGTTTGTGAATAAGGGCCTGTCTGATTCAGGCACATGGAAAATGTTGTCAGTGTGACTGACCGGTTTAAGGTGAAAAGTTGTCCATCTATGGAAGGTGTATAGAAAACACCTTATCATCTTCAAAATATTTTGTATAAAGTGGATCCAGCCACTACTGCATGATGATCACACACCATGCACTCAATCCTGCAAGGTGCTGAGCATTTCCTGGGAGATGCTGCGCACCCTCTACTCCTAATGACAAAGCACCTTGCAGGATTCAGGACAGCTGAAATTATTGCTATCAGAACAAATACTTCTCATGATAAAAAGTTTGAGCCAACAGCTAATGGGTGAGTGCTGGTAAGAAGCTTTCACTGTTGCCATTAATATCAATGAATACATTGCTAGTTACTAGTTTTAGTTTAAACTCAAGAAGAAATTCTGATTTCAGATTTCTTATTGTTTGTACAACTGCTGCTTGCATGTGTCAGAGTGGGGTGCCATGCAAGTATAAACCACTAATCAGTCTGTGTTATGCATCCTGCACTGGCAGCTGCTTCACGAAGGATAGGAGTCTATTAACTAGCTAAAGGTAGATGCTTATGCTTTTAGCACTGGATGTCCCAAATTCAGTCCCCAGCGAGGACCCATGATCTTGGTCGATAATCAAGCAACATTAGCTAGAAGCAAATCTTCTGGCAATAAATTACCAATAACATAAGGGAATATTTTCTAGTAATTCTCATTTAACCATCATTCATTCAGATTCAACAGAATTCAAACTTTCAGGAGGAGTAATTCAGTGGGCTCGCTTTCGCAAAAATGGAGTGGGTCTAAATGACAATGAGAAAATCTTCAGTGAGTCACTGCAAATGGTACGTATATTCAGTAGAGCATTCTCGTTGCTGAAACGTAAGGTAACATTTACAAAGCATGTGAGTTCATCATCACTGTCACACACAGCTAAGATGTTGCCATATGGGCTGTTGTCTGACTGTTGTGCTTATTTTGACTTCCAGCATGAAAATTCTCTTACCTTAGCAACTATCAGGATATACAGCAATGGACTACGCCAACCTCATTTTCATTTCAATGCTAACGAGATGGGCTATGTCATTAGTGGCTGTGGAAAGGTAATTTGTTACATAAACTAAATGAAGGTTTTGTCTGAGTTAGGACTGCAGGATTGGAATGTTTTCAGAAAAAATTCTGATTCTCGTTTGTACTGTAAAACTCCAAAATCCACACCCTTCCTCTTAGGGTTAAATTTTCTCTGAGATATGCTGATGGAGCTCTAGCAAGTCAAAAAGAAGTTGCACTACCACAACAGAGAGAAAAATTTAGCCCATTATTGTTCTGCATTCAGGGAAAATGCAGCAAGCTGCTTCAAGTAGGAATTCTTATGGTCTTAGAAAGAGGATAGACAAAATAAGAGGGTATCCTGTTGATTCAACACTGCTGAGGGACAGGTCCTAAGCAGGGGAAGTTAGTTGCAACAAGATTTAGAAAATGTTTCACTATGTCCCTAACACCACATGTAAATACAATATAGAAAGGAAAAGTGGTGGTCTTGATTTTATGCCAAGAGGAAGGCCCAGATAATCATTACTGCTCTGATTAGTATTAATTAACATGACTTACCAGGATGCTTGAGGCTCTGTTTTGACATAATACAAACAAACAAAGATACAATAAGATCATAATCGAAAATCACCCTCTTTAAACTGAAGCTGATAAACACAACAAAAGGATCTGATGTGAAAGAAGGGAAGTAAGGGATGGTGAAGGTACCAAACATTTAGTCCAGCAGTGGTCACAACCCTTTGAAAAACAAAAAGGTTTAAAGGTTTTTTTTAAGGGTCCTGCGTTTCATGTGAGCTGACCCACATATTTCCAAAATTCATAATGTTAATAATCCTTCTGCCAAGGCAAAGAAGTTGAAACTTCTGATGAACCCCTTTTCCCCATATGGGAAGTTGAATAATAATAGCCACAATCTTCCCCTGTGGATACCTGTGCCTGTCTGGTGCTCCACTGACGTCATTGGGTCTGCACTAGCAGATCTCAGTGCAGAATTGGAGCCGTAATTCTTAATTAATCTTATGATGAGTGGGCTTGGCATGTACTGTTGGATATTTGAACATTTTACAGCAAGGAATAATTGCTGCATCTCTTGTTTAGGTGGGAATTATTGTTTCATCTAAAATTACCACCGACTTTGACATTGGCATTGGAGATGTTGTATTTTTCCCCATTGGAACACAACATTATATCAAAAGCACATGTGATGAGGATTTGCTTATGATTCTAGCATTCAGCACGGGCAACCAGGTGAGAATTCATAATGGCAGTTATTCTATAAGCAAGTGGGGGGGAGGGGAAGCATAAATTGGACTTATTCCGTGATTGGTTGCCTTATGCTTTGCTACACAGCCAGTAACCGTCAGCTACGCTGACCGTGAGCTTCACTTCTGGTGTGAAGGGCCTTCATGAGGCACCACTAAAGCACCACATTGGAGAGGAAAAAAGAGGAGAGAAACTATGTACTGGTGTGGGTGTGTGTGTGTGTGCGCGCGCGCATGAGAGAGAGCTTGTCTGCTGGTCATGCTGTGGGTGGATTAGCCTGAAAAGGCCACTATAGCCCCTGTGCACCACAGAAAGGGGATCTGTACAAGAATTGACCAGGCCAACATGCTTGATGGTGAGCATGGGTGGCGCCATGGACCTGTGATTACACATATCCTGTGATCCTGATATCCAGCAAAGGAGTGTGGAAGCAACTGCTATTCTAGCTTAGTTCCTTATCTCACAGGACATTTACCCTTTTAAGTATTGCCAACTCATGAACCAGTCATTGTGTGTGTGTGTGTTTAAGTGCATAACTTCACACACTCAATCTCTCTGGTTCAATAATCTACGTGTATTTTTAGCATTAAAAACTATTGGTTTTCAAAGAACACAAACATTCTTAAACACATAGCTCAGAACTTTCTCTGTTCCCTGTCCAAAAAAAAAGTGTGTCAATAAATAGTTAAGATTTTAATAGCTTTGATGAAAAGTGCCTTGTAAGTGCTATGCTTTTTACTGTTTGATATTTTTTATTGTATGTGCGATAGTTTATGAGAGCTATGTGGCTTTTTACTCAATGTATTTTAATATTCTGTGCTGTTAATAGTCTTATAAAATGATCTAATAATACCATATTTCAAATGGAAATAATTTATTTCCGACAGCTGCAAACCCTTGATATGGATGACTACTTCCATGCCACAGCAGATCATATTCTAGCCCAGCTTTTCTTCAAGAAACAGGAGGAATTTAAGAAGATCCCAAGGTTTAGTGAGGATCAGGCAATTAACCTGCCACAGCAGCAAAATTTAATTGCTAAAAATAATTAAGTTTCACTGCCTTATTTTTAAAAGTACTTTTTACATTTCTTGCTGTTTATCCAGGGGAGCTGTTCAGAAAACAAAGTAATCTCATTTTAACTTTTATGTTGTTATTTTAGTTGATATTTGAGTAAGAGCATTGTTTAAAGTATTTTGTAAATAAAGGTAGCTCCTGCCACTCAAATGAATTTTTGTCTGTATTTGCTCTGTTCCATTTATTAATTCATACACTTCATCTCACTTTACTTTTCCCATCAAAGTACTGAAATTTACATTGCTACACACATTCACTGTATTTAAACTCCCCACCCTTCGTTACCATGTGGACACAGTTCTTTGTCTCTTAATTGGAACTACTTATAGTAGCAAGCACTATATCCAACAGTTTTTTCAGGATTGAGCTCTCAATTGCCCATTAATACATTTAGGCCATGTATGTGGGCACTGGACAGGGACTCAGGAGACCTGGCTTTTAATTCTTGTGCTGCCAGCAACCTGCTGTGTGACCTTCATCAAATCACTAAATTTTTTTGTGCTTCTATTTCCCCTTTCGTTTTGTGTGTCTCTTGTCTATTTAGACTGCGGCTTTTGGGGGGCAGCGGCTGTTTCTTATCATGTATAGTGCCTAGAACAATGCAGCCCTTTTCTCAGTTGGATGCCTTTGCCTGCTACTATAATGCAAATAATAATAATTAATAATAACAGATGGCTGCTGTGATACTTTTTAGAAAACTCGAATGTGCAACAATTCGAAAGCTCAGAATTTCCAGCTTGAAATGGGTTTTACAAATTAATCTTTGTAGAACCCCAAACTTTGAGAGGCTACAAAATCTTGCAAAGTTTGGGTGTGAAAACTGAATAAAATAAACTGGTGGAAATTTTCACTTGAGTGTTTCCACCAGTTTCACACAGCCTTCCTAGCTACCCTACTAGGATATGCAACTGTTGGGGTTTGCATGCACAGATTTTTGTGTGTGTGGGGGGGGTGTTTCTGGAGACCTGCTGAAAATTTGGCACTTATCAATCTATTCCAGTTGAGCTGTACATATGCTATTCTACTCCTTTTACCGTAGAGTCAGCCTGTCTTAAAATAGTCTCTTTTTTAAGGCACTGTGAACATATTTTGGAGTTAATCCTGTAGTCACTATAAATTGAACTGTACTGTTGCCATTTATTGCATTGTAATTAAGTGATCATTGCCTTGCATTATGGAGTAAGTAGGATTAACAATTTGTGAAATGCATTTGTAGGAAAAAGGTGATTTTTGTCCTGTCATCTGCATTTGTGTCTTATAGGCCGATTTGAATCTATATATACACTTTTTGTTTTGAATAATTAGCTTATTTTCTGACCTGTAATTTTGAATCTGAGTTTTAGACAAACTAATGAATACAGACCAAGGCCCCAGTTCAGCACAAAAACAAACAAACAAAAACAAACCCAACGCCCCCAATGTATGCATATGTTTAAGCACGTTTACCTTTAAGCATGTTTGTAGTTCCATTGACTTCAATTTCTAATGTATAGGCATACCAGGTGTACTACTCAGAATCGGAGTCATAAAGTTTAAGGCCAGAAGGGACCACCAGATCTAATCTGACCTCCTGTAGATCACAGGTCACCAACACCACCCAGCACCCGTACACTAAACACAACAACCGAAATTAGACCACAATATTACAGCCCACAGGCATGTAGGGACAAAATTAAAAAGACCAAGGCACAAAACAAGATTAAACTAGCTAGTAATATAAAGAGTAACAAGAAAACACTTTACAATATATTAAAAGTGTTAACTGCCTTTTTTGTTTCAGTTTTCACCAAAAGGTTAGCAGTGATCAGACAACTAACACAGTGAACATCAGCATAAAGGTAGGAGCTAAAGCTAAAAGAGGGAAAGAAGTTATGAATTACTTAGACAAGGTAGATGTCTTCAAGATGGCAGGGCCTGACAAAACACATCCTAGACTACTTAAGGAACTGGCTGAAGATATCGGAATCATTAACAATTATCTTTAAGAACTAGGTAATTCTGACCCCCACACGGGCATCAAACCTGGGATCTCTTGAGCTTAATGCATGAGCCTCTACTGCTTGAGCTAAAAGACAAAGCTGTAGCACACTCACCAATCTCTAGCTGGCCTACCCACTGCTAGAGGGAGACAGAGTGCCACATTGAGCAGGCATCGGTTACAACTAGAAAAGGGACAATATAGTAACTATCTATAAAAAGGGGAATACGGACAACCCAGGGAATTATAGATCAGTCAGCTTAGCTTTGGTATCCAGAAAGATAATGGAGCAATTTAATAATTACAGGCATCTTCAGTTTTGGCTTTGTATCATCTAAACTGCACACATGTTGAAATAAAAAATTAATGGCTGTTTTCATGCCTTTTACAAATCATGAAGGTATTCTTGTTTGAATTGTTTCATCAGTGTGCTGTCCCTAGGACAATATAAAAATGAAACGGTATTGTGATTTTTCAAAGCATTCTAATTAGGCCAAATCAAATCAAATTTTTAATTCAGCCAAATCAAATCAAATAGCCCTTAGTGAGGGCTATTTCCAAGCCAAATTTCTACTTTTATTCCTAGCTGTTTCAGCTACAGAGAAAATATTTTAAAAAATATTGCACAAATTTACAAGGGTGTTGCCAGCACAGAGTGCCCGAGGCAAAGCAACAGCGGGTTCGTTGCCCGGTGTGCTTCGCGTCAATAAACACACCAGGGGGAGAAGCAAACAAAGTTTATTTGGGATCCCAAAGCGGTGCAAGGAGACAGGCACGTCTCAGATCAAGCACATTAACAGGAACAGTTTTTCTTCTTTTATACATTTTGCAGTTAAGCCTCACCCCCCCTTTCCCCTCTAGCCCTCCCTTTCTCCCCCCCTCCTTCCTCCCTCTACCCCTCCCATCCCTGGTAATAGTTAAGTCATTCTTGGCAGCTATAAGCCTAGCTTGTTAGTAACTTCTTTAAACCGTTATCTTGTCCTTTTTCCCTTCAGCCAGAAACATGCAGGCCTCATTAGTACTGCTTGAGCAGGGGGTTGCACACAGATAACTGGTTGCTTACATATTCCAATTGCACCTGGCTTTTGAGGTTGATTAGAGTTTAAACATGGAAGGATAGAGTTTGGTTCACTTAGGCCTAGTGCAGGAAGGCTTCATTGACACTTAGTGGCCTTCCACCCTCCCGAGTTACTTAGGGTGAGGCTTAATGACGTCAACAACTGGAAGAGTATTTTCTATTCTCCTTGTATTTTTTTTTTTTAAATAAAAGTTTTTTAAGCTCGGACTTTTCAAAGAAAAATTCAGCTTTGGGCAGACACTGTTGGAGAGACAACTGGTCACCCTGTCTTGCCTGAAAATATCCCCTGCATGGAAAAATCCTTGCTTGTGTGTTGCAGAAGCAATACCCCTCTTACTCATCCCCTCAGTACAATGTTACATGTTTGACCTGGACAAGTACTGTACCATACTCTCATACCACAAAAAGAATATTCTTACCTTAGACAGAAGAATTATCCTAAGACACTACAGTCCCTAATCTACCCCCTCCCTCCACTGATAGAATGGAAATCAAATGGGGAGGGGTGGCTGAGGGGAACTAGGTACATTGCCACCTAAAGATTCCCATGTGCAAATTGCTTTAGAGCAGCTTTCTGGGTGCTTTGCACTGAAGTAAAATGGAACTGCACCTATTTACACATGTAGTCAGATGTATGGTGGGGGGTGCGCACGCGCCATCGCAGCTCTGCGCAGACAGCTGGCACAGCAGACCTCAAATGAACCACCCAATAACCACAAGATCTGTTAAGGTCTGAAGGCAGCCAGCCAGGTTTATTGTCAACAAAGCACGGTTAATAGCACCTGCCAGACTCTACAGGGATATTAAGACATGTATGCCCATGACAATGGACACAGCTCATGGAATGGCAGAACTTTCCATTCCCCCCCTTGGCTGGCCAAAGACACTCCCTTTGAGACTCCATTTTATACACCAGTACAAACAATGTGGCTAAGTGCCACCCATTACCTTGTACATGTTGGTTCAACCAAAACATCTCTATCCATCATGCTGTCATCCTGATTATCTTTAAGATGGGTCAACATGTTCCTGTTATCTTTGGGGAATGTGTTTGTATCGTGGTGTTCTGCTACCACCTCTCTGGAATGTGTTTGTGTATATATTCTTATGCCCAGCATTTCTTGGGAATGTATATTTCTGCAATATCAGCCCTGTTCTTGACAAATTCTGTGAGCAGGGCCTGCCTCTAGTTCACAGCCTGACTTTGCTTTATATTAGCAAAACTTTGACCATTACTTTAGCTCAGGTCTCAGGCCTCAGATACCAGGGCTTATGTCTCAGGCTCTCTTCCTACTGCAACACCAACTGAGGATCTGGCCCTGAGCTTTCACTGAAACATAGTTAACTAATGCTGTATTTCAGACTTTTGATTTGAAGATCTTTAAGCACTTGAAGCAGATTGACTCTTACGATGCTTTTGTTCACAATTCCCTTGTTTACCAAAAACTTCAACCCTTTCCTGAGGCCTATAGCTTCATAGCTTTGGAATTTGTGATCTCATAATACTAGAAAAAGTGCCCCTTAGTCCTTCCACACCCCCTTCCGGGGGGGTGGGGGTTGTTGATCAGCAGTCTCTATGTCCCAGTCACCGTAGTTAACCACACACCCCAAAGTCTAATCCCTCCTGTCAGGGATCTGGTGTGGTCTGTAATGGCCGCTCCCTACAGTCAATGGCTGGGTGTACTGCAAGGGGGTTAGGGAGAACCCAGGCCCACCCTCTACTCTGGGTCCCAGCCCAGGGCCCCTCTAGCGGCAGCCTCGCTGTCCTCCTTCTCTCCCCTCCGTCTGCCCACTTCCCCGGGCCGCTTCCCCTACGGCCCCTTGCACCTGCTAGGGGCTTCTCTTCAGGGCCTGCAGCCTGGCAGGCCTCAGGCTAGAGTTCCCTTTTGCTCCCTGAGCCTGGCCAGCACTGCGCTGTCCGCGGTGCTAGTCTCTCTACTTTGGAGACAGACCTTCCCCTCTCAAAGGCCTGGGACAGACTGACTCTCTGCTCCCTGAGCAGCCTTCTTATAGGGCTGAGCTGGGCCCTGATTAGCTGTCTCCAACCTGGGCCCTGATTGGCTCCCAGTAAGCCCTTCTCCCATTGGCTGTGTGCAGCCCATAATCTCAGGGAGTGGGGCTGCCGCCCCACTACAGTGAGCTATCCAGGAAGAGATGTCAGATAGATGATATGAGATCAGGGTTTTGTGCAGGTCTGGTTTTGTGCCTATTAATTCAATGAGTGTGTTGGAACTAGAATAAAATAAAATCAAAATTCTGTTTGTGGATAATGACAGATCAAAACCACAATGATCCATGTGTATAAACTATTATTGCCAGATTTCACAATTATACTAAGGTCCTTTTATACCACTCTGGTAGTACAGAGGGGTATCAAAGTGAGTATATATGTAATGTGCATCCACATTAAGGCCCTTTTACACTGCTAGAGCAAAACTCCCATTTAAAATAATGGGAGAAAGCAGGATCAGGTGCACACTGTACTATGGCTTTAATTACCAAAACTTGTACTACAGTAATTTAACATGACATTTGAAATATTTTAAACAGAGAAACAATAAGCCCAACCCTTGACTTCCTCCGAAAATTATTAAATTAAATTATTGATTGAAACAGGAAATTTAGCTAAAGAAAAAGTCTGCAATGCCCTCCTGTGATGAAGGTAAATTATGGCAGAAAATAACTTCCTTTTTAAAATGTAACAGAATATTAAATAGAAAAGAACCCAACACCTACAGTTAATTGTAAGCAGAGGCAATAATGAGCAGTGTGATATGTTTTTTATTAAAATATTAAATTCATTCAGTGTGTGTGTGTGTCATGGGATTTACTGATAATGTATGATTAGTTCAAGGTTTCAAGCCTCATATTCAAAGGAACACTGTTCCTAATAGGTGAAATTCACCTTCCTGCAGGTAAGGTGAGGTAAGGGGTGGAGTGGGGGCAGGGCCTGGGGTTGAGCAGTGGAAAGTTGGCACCTGTAGCTCCAGCCCCGGAGTCAGCACCTATGCAAGGAGCTACATATTAACTTCCGAAGAGCCGCATGTGGCTCCGGAGCCACAGGTTGGCCACCCCTGCCCTAGATCCAGTGATGGAAGCAGCTAGAGGGCAGCACAGAGCTGGTCAACAACTCCTTTATACCCAGTGAAAGAAATTCTACAGGGATGAGTTACCTACCACACAGCTACAGCTAGCTCTGCGAGTAATATTGGTCAGTTTGCGGGGGCAGAAATTTAGGTGCCCTGTGAGTTTAGGTGCATATAGGATTCAGCAGGAGTTTTGTGGATCACAGTGGAACCTAAAACTGGGACATAGGCACCTAAACCCCAGATTTAGGCACCTATTTACAATGGTACTTATGCACCTAAGTTCTTTACTCAATTAGGGCTGGGCTTCAGCAGGTGCCCAAAGTTAGTCACATGATTAAGTCCCTTTTCTGAGTTAAGTCATTTAAGAGAACAGCCCATGAGATATCAATTCAATGCCTGTGCGGCTTTTTAAAGAAAAAGAAAATAAACTCTGCAAACTCTTAAGAATATTAGACTATGCCATTTAAAATTAAAAATTAATATTGAAATATTCGGCATAAGAAAGGTGGAAAAATGAGTCTTTTCATACATTTCTCAACAAACGTCACTTAAGTCAACACAAGGACTTAATTATGAGGAACTGCAGAAACTCACCTAGAAAGCATTTAGCAGGAGCAGCCAATAGGCAGGCTGAAATCAAAGAGAGCATTGATTAGATTCCCTGGAATCAGACTACCTTACAGGATTTCCTCCAGCAGGTGGCATCAGACATCAATGAAATTAACAGATGGGTCTTGTCTGTAAAGTCTTCAGTAAAGGAATTAGGTTGAAATAGCCTGAAGAAAGGAGTCAAACCTGTACAAAGCCATAGAAAATAACAAGAATATATTACCTCCCATGGCTGATCCAAAAACAGTTGGGAACAGTCAAATGTTATATAGAAAAATCACAGTCACCAAAATGATCTAAAGGGTTTTTGGAATGGGTGCCTCAAAGTGCTTTAGAGCTCACTGTTTGAACACTTTAACGTAAGCTTGGAAAACCACTAGCAACTGGCAGGAAGGACTTTCACTTAACTTCTTTTCCCAATAGACAGCACTTATAACAAGGTAGCTCCTTTCCAAAAGTGCATTGTGCTATCAGCAATATTTCCTAGTGCATCAAGAGTACTAGCAACTTTGTGGAATTCATGAAGGTTTTCTCAGTATTTCAGAAGTTTTTGGAGACACTCTCTCTGTAATTTCAACCATGGTGAAAACTTTTATTATTACTCCACTCCCCCCCCAAAAAAAGAAAAAAGTTAGAACTTGCTTTTTGCTGCAATCCCACCATTCAAGATAGTTTTACCTTGTATAGAGATCCAGCAGCTGGGAGTTGAGGACTCAGCTCTTCACGGGTAGTGCATTTTTACAAGATCAGACTCGTTGTCAACAGAATTCAAAAGGTCCTTTAATGTGACAGATTTGTTCCTGAGGCCCAATCCAGCACCATTGAAGCCACTGGGAACTTTCCCATGAACTGTGATGGGAGCAGGAATGGGTCCATTAATTACTGGTTACACATTTATGGTATGTCAATCTGTCACAGACAACAAAACTTCCTTTTGTTCATGCTCACTATACAGTTTGCAAGCAGTTATATTTTATGTAAAGCTACTCCAATTCTTTCAAGCCAAACAACTGCACTAGTCCTCAGTGACCTCTACGTCCATGTCAAGTTTCAAACGTCAGCTAGCTTTGACTAATGGCCGTGTCAAAGCACCGGGCTGAGAAAAAGTATATATATTTTTCCACCCTCTCATAACTCAAAAGCAGTTGAAGGGAATTTGCTCAAATAAAATAAAAAAAATGACCAACCTTATTGTGTGGTCAGTGTTTAAGTAGAACTCCCTATTCAAATCAGTGAGAATTCCACTTAAAAATTGGGGGCTTAATCTGAGCCCATGTATAGAACACTTAATACCAAAAAGGTGAAAGGTTTGGGAAGCATGTGATGATAATGGGTGTAACCAAAACTGTTTTGCAATCTTAATCATAGTGGTTACTATGTGTGCACACTGTAATGTGATTCCAGGAAGATACCTGCAATTATGTCAGAGTTTGTCAGCCTCTCTTCACAGTCCTGTTATAGTCTCACATACTGTCACTCAATTATACCTACCCTGTGGGAATTATATAATTTAAAGAACTCAACATTGTAGTAAAATTGAGTTATATTATAAATAAAATCATATTATTTGTGGACTTAACTGATCTGTCTATAATGAAACTATTTTTTCCCATTGTTAAAGAACTCTTTCCTTTAGTTTTGCCTTCCTTCTTTCCATCCATAAGAATGGCCATACTGGGTCAGACCAAAGGTCTATCTTGCCCAGTATACTGTCTTCCGACAGTGGCCAATTCCAGGTGCCCCAGAGGGAATGAACAGAACAGGTAATCATCAAGTGATCCATTCCATCGCCCATTCCCAGCTTCTGGCAAGCAGAGGCTAGGGACACCATCCCTGCCCAGCCTGGCTAATAGCCATTGATGGACCTATTCTCCACGAATTTATCTAGTTCTTTTTTGAACCCTGTTATAGCCTTCACAACATCCTCTGGCAAGGAGTTCCACAGGTTGACTATGCATTGTGTGAAGAAAAGTTAAAATTCTAGTTGATCTAACAAGTTTGTTAACTCTGATTGTTGTTAAAATTCCAATTTGCTGACATTCCCATCTCCCCTTTGATTTCCGTGATTTAAATCATTCATGCATGCAATTCACCTCCACGGAGAATGCTTGTAATAGCTCTCTTCTAGTTACAAGAAAAGAGATTTCAGTTAAATAATGAACACCGAGTTTTGTAAATTACTGGCTCATTGTTTCCATGAAGAATCTAACAATGGAGGAGCAGGAGCCATAGTCCAAGGGGTAAATTCAAAATACCACTTTGCAAAGCTGTTCATATTTTGATTCTGACCTATGTGATCTGATGTGCTAACACTGGTCAGAAACCAAACTTGAACACCTTAACGGTACTAAGTCGGGCGGACCGGATGATCTTCATCCAAGAATATTGAAGGAACTGGCGCGAGAAATAGCAGGCCCCTTAGCGATAATTTTTAATGAATCTTTAAACTCGGGGGTGGTATCGTTGGACTGGAGAATAGCTAATGTGGTTCCTATTTTCAAGAAAGGGAAAAAAAGTGACCCGGGTAACTACAGGCCTGTCAGTTTAACATCTGTAGTGTGCAAGGTCCTGGAGAAAATTTTGAAGGAGAAAGTAGTTAAGGACCTTGAGGTCAATGGCAATTGCGACAAATTACAATATGGTTTTACCAAAGGCAGATCGTGCCAAACCAATCTGATCTCCTTCTTTGAGAAAGTAACAGACTTATTAGATAAGGGAAATGCGATGGACCTAATATACCTCAATTTCAGTAAAGCGTTTGATACGGTACCGCACGAGGAATTATTGGTTAAATTGGAAAAGATGGGGATCGATATGAAAATCCAGAGGTGGATAAGGAACTGGTTAATGGGGAGACTGCAGCGGGTCATAGTGAACTGTCAGGTTGGAGGGAGGTCACCAGTGGAGTTCCTCAAGGTTCGGTTTTGGGTCCGATTTTATTTAATCTATTTATTACTGACCTCAGAACCAATTGTAGGAGTGGGCTGATAAAGTTTGCGGATGACACAAAGTTGGGAGGTATTGCCAATTCGGAGGAGGATTGGGATATACTGCAGGGAGACTTGAATGACCTTGTAAATTGGAGTAACAGAAATAGGATGAAATTTAATAGTGAAAAGTGTAAGGTGATGCATTTAGGGATGACTAACAAGAATTTTAGTTACAAGCTGGGGACGCATCGGTTAGAAGTAACGGAGGAGGAGAAAGACCTCGGAGTCCTGGTAGACCGCAGGATGACTATGAGTCGACAATGTGACGTGGCAGTGAAAAAAGCCAATGCGGTCTTGGGATGCATTAGGCGAGGTATATCTAGTAGGGATAAGGAGGTGCTGCTTCCATTGTACAAGGCACTGGTGAGACCTCATTTGGAGTACTGTGTGCAGTTCTGGTCTCCCATGTTTAAAAAGGATGAACTCAAACTGGAACAGGTACAGAGAAGGGCCACTAGGATGATCAGAGGAATGGAAAACCTGTTGTATGAAAGGAGACTCGAGGAGCTCGGTTTGTTTAGCCTAACCAAAAGAAGGCTGAGGGGGGATATGATTGCTCTCTTTAAATATATCAGAGGGATAAATACCAGGGAGGGAGAGGAATTATTTCAGCTCAGTACTAATATGGACATGAGAACGAATGGATATAAACTGGCCGTGGGGAAGTTTAGGCTTGAAATTAGACGAAGGTTTCTAACCATCAGAGGGGTGAAATATTGGAACAGCCTTCCGAGGGAAACGGTGGGGGCGAAGGACCTGTCTGGCTTTAAGATTAAGCTAGATAAGTTTATGGAGGGAATGGTTTAATGGGATAACATGATTTTAGTCAAATAAACAGCGTGCCATTGCTGGTAAATAGTATCAATGGCCAATGAGGGTCTGGCTGGAGAATCTTGCCTACATGCTCGGGGTTCTACTGATCACCATATTTGGGGTCGGGAAGGAATTTTCCTCCAGGGTAGATTGGCAGAGGCCCTGGAGGTTTTTCGCCTTCCTCCGCAGCATGGGGCGGGGGTCGCTAGCTGGAGGATTCTCTGCTACATGAAGTCTTTAAACCACAGGATTTGGGGACTTCAACAGCAGAATCAAGGGAAAGGGGTTGGGACGGCTTTTGTGGCCTGCATCATGCGGGAGGTCAGACTAGATGATCATAATGGTCCCTTCTGACCTTAAAGTCTATGAGTCAGGGAAAAACTTGAGCGAGATGGAGGGAGCATAAGGATCAGAAGAAAACAAAGGCAAATCATCTTTACTAGTTTTGGACCTGAACAAATTGTTTTCAGTGATTAGGTCTTTCTGTCTTTGAAGAGTCAGAGAGGAAATGTGCAAAGAAAGAAAGAGGGGGCCCGATCCTGAAAGTTGTTTCTTTCCCACAATTCTCAGCAAAAGGCAACAGGAGTTATGGCTGTTCAGCACATCTCAGGATTAGGCTACAGAAGAGCTGTGAAGTCTGATAAAAATCAAACAGAGGGTATGTGTACACTTGGAGCCATGGGATGTGATTCCCAGCTCAGGCAGGCATACTCGTGCTAGCTCTCAACAAGCTTGCCTGTGAAAACTAGCAGGGCAGCCTCAGTAGCATGGGCTGTGGCAAATGGCAGCAAGGTCTAGCTGTACTGAGCACAAAGCCGCCTGGACCCTGTGGGAATATACTTGGAGCACTTAACCCATGCAGCCACTCACTGCTACCCATGCTACCGAGGCTATACTATTATTTTTAAGGCACTAGCTTGATGAGAGGTAGCACAACTATGTTGACTTGAGGAGAAAATTACACCCCAGCCCCAGGGTAGATGTAGCCAAAGATATTTAAAGTTATGGTGCTTTCAGAGTTTAGCTACAGTAAACTTTTTAAAAACCAGACTAATGCTTTTTTAAAATTCATCATACCTACAAAACGGCTTGGCCTAGAAACTGAAAACGTATTTTGTTAGTCTCCCTAAGATAAGTGTTGGTTTTGCTTTGGTAACCCATTTAAAGATTTTTGGAAGGCACTTCAGATTCTTAAACCTCGGGTCCAGTGCTGTAGCTATTTTTAGAAATCTCACATTTCTTTGCCTTCTTTGCGTTTTGTCCAATCTGCCGTGAAATTGTTCTTAAAACGAACACGTGCTGGGTCATCATCCAAGACTGCTATAACATGAAATATATGCAGAATGCAAGTAAAACAGAGCAGGAGACATACAATTCTCCCCACAAGGAGTACAGTCACAAATTTTATTGATGCATTATTTTTTTAACGAGTATGATCAGCATGGATGCATGTCCTCTGGAATGGTGGCCGAAGCATGAAGGGGCATGCACATGTTTAGCATATATGGCATGTAAATACGTTGCAACGCCAGCTACAAAGGTGCTATGTGAATGCCTGTTCTCACTTTCAGGTGACATTGTAAATAAGAAGCATGCAGCAGTATTTCCTGTCAATGTAAACAAACCCTTTTGTCTTAGAAATTGGCAGAATACAAAGTAGGACTGAGTTGACTTATAGGCTCTAAAGTTTTACAATGTTTTGTTTTTGAATGCAGTTATGTAACCAAAAAAAAATCTGCATTTGTAAATTACACTTTCACGATGAAGAGATTGCACTTCAGTGCTTGTATGAGGTGAATTGAAAAATACTATTTCTTTTGTTTACATTTTATTTGTAATAAAAAATCATATAAAGTGATCACTGTGTATTTCGTATTCTGTGTTGTAATTGAAATCAATATTGAAAATGTAGAAAAACATCAAGATATTTAAAACATTTCAATTGTTATTGTTATAAGTGTGATTAATCACAATTAATTTTTTTGAGTTAATTGCATGAGTTAACTGTGATTAAGTGACAGCCCTAATTCTTTGCTATGTTGTGTAACTGCAGCAGCCTAGTAATGTGTACTAAGTGCAACAAAATCTCACCCAAACTCTTCCGTAATATGTGCTTAGCACATTAGATACATAAGTAGCTCTTAGTAGTTCTAGTTCATTTTGCTTTAGCTTATTTTTGGGTAGATGGATAATGCCCTGTATGCAATTTTTCAAGGAAAATAGTAAAATGATTAATTTTGCAAAGAAATTTCATTGGCCATCATGGAGCCTCTGGTGTCCTAGGCTCAGATACTATGGGGACAATTGGCAGTATAAAACCTCAAGTCCATGTTCCAGATAATTGACCCAAGCAATGTCTGCTTGCTATAAAGCAAAATTTGTAAACAGTGACTCTCCTCTTTAATTTTGCTAGGTATTTGGATAAGAATGACCTAGGCACAAAGTCACACAAAGCCATTAATACTAGTAGCATCTCCCAACATATGAATACTTAAGATGGGATTTTCAGATGCACTCAGCACTGGTCTATCTCTGGTCCCACTGAAGTCAAAGTAAGCAGAGTTAGGCTAGTGCTGACCAGTTTTGAAAGTCCCAGCCTTAGTGTACTACATTGTCATCTTTTCCCTAAAGTCAAGCTAAAGGGCAAAACTCAAGTTGATAAAGGTAATCCATTGTTTCACTGGGATGACATAATGTGTATGTTTAGGCAGAAAAAGGCCTAGACTGATTAAGACTGATGCCCATCTCAGAGCTTTCATATGGAAAGCAAAACCCAGAAAATCTGGGCTTCTTTCCAGTTCCTAAACTGAAACCCTCCTGCCCATGTTACTTTTCATCTGATGCACTTATGCTAATTTTCCCTTAAGTGAAAATTAGTTTCTTGCTTAGGGAGAGCAGATCTTGAGTCCCACAGCAGGTGGGAAACAACATGAATATTAGCAAGTAAATTCTGCTTATGCCACTTGTTTCTTGAACTGAATTTTGACTGCTTGATATGCACCATTGACAATCACACAGTGCAGAACCAGGTGCAACACCTTGGATAAATCCTCTAAATAAATTGCTACCAGCTGCTTAAAATCACCTACATTCATATTTCTTCCATTTTAATTATACTTTTTAAATATAAGTTAGAGGTCCAAAGTACAGAAAGTCATTGAAACACAAAGGTTATATTGCATAGGTTGATGTGTTTTCTAAAATAGTGTCTGTTTGATGTACAGCACAATATTCAGGTACTACAGTGATCATGGCCATATTAGTTCCTGAACAGATACTTTATCACAGCACTCTGCTTAAATTCTGCCATAATGTGGACCAGTATTACTATTTTAAAGAACTTGATTATAAAGGTGGCTGGTTCCCATAGTGAACTGCAGATATCTAGTGAGTAAGAATGTTGAGTAGGGTTCCATGCTGATGGCATCCCTGGTCATTGTTGGCCCTGTCTCAGCATTCCTACAACAAGAACAGAACATACTGTGTTACAACCTATTTCATTTCCCCTCCCCTATACCATGTCTCATATGCAGGTCTGTGACAGGGTTTGACTCACCACCGCTGGTGCCTCCTACTGGTCGCTCCGGGAGTTAGTTCTCAACCGCTGCGGAGCGCCCTCGACGTATGGTGTCTGGCCCATCATCTCTGCTGCTGCCCTGAGACCCGCGTTGCTCCCTGCTCAGCAGTGCCCTCTTCAGGACAGTCTTTGTCCACTTCAGGACACTGTCCTCCAGCAGTGCCCACTAGTCTAGTCTCACCCCCTTCTGGGGAGGGGGGTTGTTAACAGCAGTCTTTCTGTCTGCACCTGCCTCACCGGCCAACCACAACCCTGTAGTTTAGCCCCTTATCTCAGGGGCAAGTTGCAGTCTATCTTGGCCCCTCTTCTCAACAAGGAGGCGCAGTGCAAAGGGGGGGACCCAGGCCCACCCACTACTCAGGTCCCAACCTAGGGGCCCTCTAACAGTAGCCTCCCTTTTCCTCTTTGGCCCTATACACCTTCTCAACCCTCTTCAGCAGGGCTGCAGCCTGGCAGGTAATGGGCCGGAGCTCCTATCTGCTCCCCCAAGCCTATCCAGCACTGCTCTGTCCAAGGTGTAGCTTCTTTCATCAGGAGCCAGTCCTTCTCCCTTGCTAGCCAGGGAGTGACTGCCCTTTTCCCCCCTAGGCAGCCTTTATATAGGACCTAACCTGGTCCTGATTGGCTGCCTCTTCTCCTGCCCTGATTGGCTCTCCCCAGGCCTTCACTGATCCGCGCAGCCTCTCTGGCCTGGTTCAGCCCTTTTTCTCAGGGTGTGGGGCACCTCCCGGGTTTCCAATAAGACCACAAAGTCACGGATCAGAAGTGACTATAACAAGTCCATCATGCCATTGTGATGTTCACTGATCTGAGATGCTATTGGCAAATGATGGTTCTTGACTGTGATGGGGCCTTGGCTCCACACTGACCTCTGAGGGATTAATAGAGTCATAGGGAGGATGCACTGGAGGCAGTCAATTAGAGTGGGGCTGAGAGGAGCAGCCAGTCAGGGCCTGTCAGGCCCATATAAGAAGAGCTGCAGGGCAGACCTGGGTCAGTTACTCCTTGGAACTCAAAGAGGGAGGATGGGGTGCCTGACAGGCAGAAGGCAGCTACCATCATGGACAGAGTAGTGCTGCTAGGAGCTAGAGAGAGCTCCTGGCTGACTGCTGAGATTTGCCGGCTGAGGCCCTGAGGCAAGAGTGAAGAGGCCATGGGGCGGTGGATGGACTATTGGCTGCAGTCACCACTGGTGAAGTGGTGGGACAGTTGAACTGCAACACTCCCTCCTGGAAGAGGGGAGTACAGATCATGACATGGATGAAGGGCTGCATCATGAAGAGGCCACTGTGCTTCTTGGAGCATAAGTGAGGCACCAATAGGACAGGGTGTATTGACCTGTAGAGTTAATCCCCAAGATGGGCAGCAGGAGGTGCCAGCATGGTGAGTGGAGCCCTGTTACCAACACAGACTTGTGTTTTTATTGTAATGTATCATTTGGGGCTAAATGTTCTGTTATGGTGCCCCTTTATCTGGTGTACATTCCTTATCTGCAACATTTTTTCCTGGACCAGGCATAATATGAGGGATGTGATTAACTTCCTCTATTCATTGAAGCAGTGCTAGCATTGTTGATGTCTTTGTTTCTTGAGTTGTGTAGGTGCTTTCTGTTACCTAGTGATAACATATAGATTCAGTCTGCTTTTCTGTCCAGTACTTGAGGGCTAAAGTAGTGTAGGGAGGGACAATCTATATTTAGCAATATGTGGGCACAGCAGTATCTATTGTGACAGCTGCCTTTTGAAGATGCTGGTGGCTAGAATCATAGAATACCAGGGTTGGAAGGGACCTCAGGATGTCTAGTCCCACCCCCTGCTCAAAGTGGAACCAATCCCCAGACTGATTTTTGCTCCAGATCCCTAACTGGCCCCCTGCAAGGATTGAACTCACAACCTGGGGTTTAGCAAGCCAATCCTCAAACCACTGAGCTATCCCTCCCCTCATAAAAGTATCAGGCTGGGCAGCTATGGATGAAGTCAGCTTAGCACTGGGCAACAGTGTCTGAGTCTGAACACTAACTGGTAGCAAAACCTGTGAATAGAATATGCTCAGCTGGAGTCAGAGTGTCCATACAGCTTGAGTGCCCAGATCAGGGGCTGAATTTTCAGAACTTCTATACCAGCAACCCGTGGCTTTGAAAATTCCCCTGAAGTTTTGAGTACTCAGAACTGAATGTTCATGTTCTCTGCTGTGCAACTAGATTACCCCCTCTGAAAATTCCCCCACAGTTATATCCTTCTTCTTCTTCTTCTTTTTTTTAAGTGCTATTTGATCTTTAACTCCTATCTAAGTAGTCACCATCCACAGAGATAGGCGACGTTAATGTAATATCTCATCTTAAGGACAATGCTTCTGGTGGTACTGTAAGCTATGCTCCTAATACCACACCATCAGCATGGTTTATTTATACTGAGTGCAAGTATGGAACTCAAATGTGTGACCTTTGAGTGATCCAATGCCAGAAGTGTCATTCTGTACTTAACCCTTCTATGATACGTATGTAACTTTACTATAAAAACCACTTTAGTAGAGAAGGCTACAATACTATTGTAACCAATTGTCATAAAGTATTAGTTTTATGATCCCAATAAACAGTCTATGGTTTTAGTTACTGGGTAATACACACTTGCATGCTTCAGGTCATTTCGTTTTTGTCTGAGAGTGTCTAGGTATGCCATTATTAAACAATAACACATCTTATTTTACTGCTTAGGGAAGTGAAGGTCCCAAGGGAACTTGGGCACAATTCCTTTATGCAGCAAATAACATACCATAGAAAACTGTATGTCGCAACAGGATTAATAGGTAAGTTTCTTCCATCCAAATATCACTACCCAGTGTCTATCGGCAGACCTTTAGACTAGTGAGGAGAGAACCACAATGTTTAAAGGTTCCATTTCATTTAAATAAACAACCAAAAGTGGAGATGCAATTTATCCAAACTATATGAGCTCCTATGGTCTGAAAAGGGTGGAAATCTTGTGCCCAATCTTGCAACCCTCTATTAATGTGAATAAATCTTTCCTCATGCAAATAAGGGTAATCAGGATTGTGCCTAAGAGGGAACAGGAAATCTTGAGCTTTCTCATGCATTCTGATTACAGTTGAGGTAGAAATGATCAGCAATATTTTAATGCTTTGCTTAACCCAACCAGAACCAGGAAGTGCAAATTCCCATGCAGATTAGTAACTTTAAACTCTTTTGAACCTATAACTCACTTATTTGATTTGAGTGAAGTTTCAATTTTGGGTGATAATTCTGGTTAGTTCTTTCTTTATGATGTTCTTAAAAGTGTAAAAAAAAATTGTAATGCCTATAATACTATTTATCCACACATTTTCAAGGAGTTGTTTCTTAGCCTCCCTTGGGAAGGCACATACCAATCAATATCCATCAGTAAAGAGCTCTATTTATCCTCATTACCTGGGACAAACAAGGAAGTGTTTTATTCATAACTGCAGCACTGCAAGGTACCCTTTACCTTTGGTTTAACATAAGCCAGAACATCATATTGTTAATACTAGCACTTTAGAATCCATCTAGACACCAGTAGGTAGCAACAGCAGGTTGTGGCATATTGAGCACTATGTTGGAATTGCAAGTTATCACTTTAAAGGGGGGCTGGTTTCCTGGTCCTGCTTTCAGGCTATGGGGCTCAGTAGGGCAGCATGCCATCTTGGAGTCAGACAGTCTGGGAAGAGACAGTATAGAATAAGGTGAGATGAGTTTTACCTCTCTGCCTTAGGAAACAGCTTGCCTTGTTTTTGGATTCTTGTGTGTTATTGTTCTAAATTCTAAGAAATAAAATAGCGTTATGTTGCAACCGTCTAGCAAGAGCACTCTGGTTTTTTTTAATCTAACTTTTTTGTTTGTATGCCCTGAACATGACATAGATCAAAAGTGAGCACTGAACAGACAAGAGATTGAAGCAACTGGGAGAAATGTGTTATCCATATAATATGCTGTCACAGACACCACATATCACCAGAGATTTAAGTGCATAAAGTTAGCAGGATTAAAGCTGGCAGGAATGGAACGTGGTACTAGGTAGAAAACCCAGATGCAGGAACAATCATAGGACTGCAGTGTCCAGGCTATTGAAGACCAACTTGCTCTAGACATGTTGTGTGATATAACTGGTCTCCAGGATGAAGGGTGAGGGAAACCACCTGCTACTAAGTTAATGGAGAGACATTAACGATCTAGAAGAAGTTCATGCACAGGGTTGCTGTAACCCACATGCCTAATAGGGAGATATCTCTTTAAGAGATCTAGCGAGTGGGGCAGAGGAATGAGTTGTGCCAAGTCATTGTTGCTTTGCAGATGTACAATTAGGAGATTCCATGTCCAGAAGTTTCTGGACTGGGTGTGGTAGTTTTGAGCATGCTCAATAGGCTCCTTGTAGCTTGATTAAGACTCTGCTGAGGTCAAATAGTCAGGGCTGATGCGAGACAGGGGTTGGGAGAAGTTCAGACATAGGAGCAAAAAGCAGGTTGTTTTGTAGCAAATTAATGATATTGTTAACTTTCCCACAGGGAAGCCCTGGCAGTGTTAGTTATAGAAAGGGGAATTCTACATCTTGAATGTTATTTGGTTTTAGTGAAATTGTCTTAACCAGTCTGGTTCACCTCCTCTTTTCTCATTTAAAGCTGGTGATGGGGAAAGAGTCGTCTATATTTTGCTATTCTCAGTTTTGAATTTTGCTTATAACAGAGTTATTCATTCACACACTTACTATTGATTCGTTGGTTAATTAGTTAACTGACTGATGGAGTGATTTCCACAGCCCAGCAGAGAAAGATTTGTGTGGGTTCCAACTGGAAAGCTCCACAAGCAAGAAAAGGGAAGTGCTTTTGATTCAGCAGACAGGATGGAGCTGATGAACAAAGACTCTAACTCAGACTCAGATGAACTCAACCTCAGCATTTGGAACTCGGAGTTACTTCCCACTGGGTTTCTGTGGGGACTGACCTGTTTAGATCTAATTTGTTTAGACTTGTGTATAACTGTGAAGATAATGTGTGTGTGGATTAGGAAGCTATTAGGATTGTTTCTTTTTCATTATAAAACTTTACGAAGTTGGTACTTAAGAATTCAGTGAATTCCTTTCATTCTTGATTGTGGGGAGGTTGACTCTGTGGAATACATGCTGAAAATCCTCAATGACTGAATTCTGGCTGTCTGTGTACTGTTCTATAGGGGTAGTGCTGAAGCATTAGGAGAGGGGCAGTAAAATAAACTCTAGCCCACCCAAAGTTTTCAGTGCTTAAGCTCCAAGGGAATATGCACATTATCCTTCATCTGGTCCCATATGCATTTCAGGGAAAAAGTTGACGAAATCTGGCGCTATATTATCTCTTCTGCAAAGCACTAGCTCCCCTGCCACAAGGAGTCCTGGAGGCAGTTGTAGTCAGGGAGTTGGAGATCTACCAGGGGACAGAGCAGCTGCAGAGACACGGCACCTCTGTATGGATGACCCTTGGGATTCTTGAGGACTCTTGGATTTCCTGGTCAGCCTCCATTGCCTGAAGGAAAAAATGCACCCTCAAAATGAAATTTTTTGGGAGGAATGATACAATGGAATCCTCAGATTTCCTCCCTCAGAGGCTAGGGACGCCATCCCAGCCCATTTCAGTTTTCACCCCAGATATCCACTCTCTTGTCGCAGTGTCCCTTTATGATTCTGTTTCAAAATGAAGTATAAAAACCTAGTGATAAAACATAATATTGACACTTAGATACCTTAGCCACAGGTGTCTATGAAATATGATATGTAGAAATGCAGTGGAAATTTTGTTTCACTGATTTCAGTGATGTAGATAGCTGTGACTGGTTTTCCACGGATTACATTTTTAAGAGTAAGAAATCTGCCGGCTGTGGGACAGGACCATAACTGGATTAAAGATGGAGATTTAACAGAAGGAGAGACATACTGAAGGGATAATGGGAATTTTGCCATTGACTTCAATACAGCCAGGATTTCACCCTCAGTTTTCTCATGGAGAATTTTCATTTGTTCATCCTTTGTTAATGTAAAATAATAATGACCTAGACTAAAGGGACTTGTTTTGCTCTTTGTGCATGGAAAAACATCCCCATTATACCTCATTCATTGTGTGTGTGTGTGTTGCTCCTGATGGAGGACAGTTTGTTCTATGCAACCACTTGTCCCCTTGTCCCTTCAGGCTAATTTTTGCTTTACGTGGCACTGAATCCAGTGAGAAATTCCTCTCTTCACATTACATTATAAGTGTTTCATGGCTAGTGTTATGCTGTTGCTAAATACAGCCAGATGTTCATAAAGCCATACCTCTTTTTGCTTAGTGCTAACACGCGGAAGATATTTGCTCAGTCCACAGCAAGCCTGAAGTCTAACAAGAACTTGATTTCTCTTTCAGGTGTGCTGACCTCATGTCGTCTACGTTGTTTTTCATTACAGCAGACATACTGTAGAAACTCCCTCATACATTTTTTTTTCAAGTGACACAGAAAAAAAATGTACTGCGTGGAGAGGAAGTAGGAATAATTAAGATCTGGGCAGGGGAAGAATATCTAAGTGGTGAATTTTGTTCAACAGTAGAACAAAGTGCTGAGTCACGGAAGATCAGTAATGTAAATTGATGTAGCACCTTGCCAAGAAGCTGACTGAAAGGGAGAACACTTACGAGGTAAGTTCCTATAAATTCCATAACCACTTCTGCGCTAGCTATGCATGTGTGTTACATTTATGTATGCAGTGTTGCTGTAGCTGTGTGGGTCCTAGGATATTAAAGAGACAAGGTGGGGGAGGTAATAGCTTGAAAGCTTGTCTCTCTCATGAACAGAAGTTGGTCCAATAAAAAAATAACCTCCCCCACCTTGTCTGTTTTATTTATGTGGCATTCTGTTTAAATGGTAACAAAATGCAGGTGATTCTTCAGTCTCTTTGCCATCCTGGCACTCTAAGCAATCAGCGTCAAAAGCTTTATAACTGTGCTTCTCCACAGAAATAGATGCCTAATAGTTTATTCTCTCCCACTTCCCTAACGCTAGAGTTAGTGCCAAGAGACTTGCCTGTGCTGGCATGGAGCAGAAGGCTATAATGCAGCTGTGTTCATGCACTTTAGTTCTTTGTGCCTATGTCAACTATTCTAAGCTGGAACTGAATATAATTTTTCCTTCCAGCTGAGAATGGTTATGAGTGTTGTCAAATCTTGGAGAGAGAGGCATTATCAAAAAAAAATCTGAGAAACCCGGATGTGGGCAATTGCACGCTTAAGTACAGATCCAAAAAAGCACTTAACCATATGCTTAAAGTTAAGTATGTTGCTGGACTGGTGCCTGGATTTCCACTTGCAGTTACTGAGATTGAACATGCATATTTGGTATGCACATGCAAAGGCCTAGTTAAATGCCTAACGGCCATTTGTGGGAGCAAATTCTATTAACTGTATGTATCAATTAGGTGCATAAGTCCACATGTGCTTTTTTTATAGTGGCCTTGGTCTTCTCAGGGTTTGAAAATCAGACCTATTTGTGGTTCTTTTATTGTTGGACTTTAATATGCTGGAAAGGTGAAACTTGAGGATACCTTAGCTGGAGGGCTAAAGCACCATTGCACTGGACCCTGTCAGAAGAGGCAATTAACTGTTGCAGACCTTGTAACAAGCTGAGTAGTGCTCCGTTGCCCCACAGGGGGGCACCATGGAGGCAGGTCATGTGACCTGGGTTTGTGCTAACATGGGGGTATAACAGAAATAGAGGAGAAGAGAGTTGTTAGTACTATTCCAGGGACTTAGTCTAAAAGAGGGTAGCCTACCAGGTCTTCAACAGAGAAAGGGAAAGCAAATGAGGGGATTACATTTCTCTTATGTTATATGACTTAAATTTTGTCTTGACAAATTTGTTTCCATCAGTTACTTTGGAATGCCAAAAAAAAAAAAAGTAGTATACAATAAGCTGCCAGGAGAGAAAATCATAAACTTAAAACTTCCTTTGTATTTAAGAAGATTTTTCACTGTTTATATTTACTTTTTTGAATTCCACTTGGCTGATTGGTAGAAATTGGTCACTTTCATTTTATTTTTAGTCTGTTTCACTTTCTTTTCCTGCACTACCACAATGCTATGACTTTTTGTTAGGTTCCCAACAAATAATGAATATTTGAATAATTACATATAAAAAGATCTTATTCATTTTTTTTTGAAATATGGCCCATTAAGGTAAATTTTCCTGCCTACACATTTGACCTGAAATACAATACTTTGCTGCATCCCTTTGAGTTTCTGCCTTAGGGTCATTTTAGCTAAGCACACGTACTTTGTATGCCGATGTAAGCCATTCTTGCTTTCTTTGTCCTGGTAATTATAAATGCACAAGTTGTAACTGTTTTTGTCTATATCCAAAGAGCAGAACAGGTACTCACAATTGTTGGGCTATGTAAGGGTTAAAGTAAAGACCTGGGAGGCGGCTGGTGTGCTGGTATGGTATTAGGGAGCAGGCACAGGCATGAACTATTCCTTTGCTTGATAGATAAAGCATCATCCTGCCATAAAGTTCTCTTCCGCTCATTAAGGATTGATCAGCATTGCAGCTGCATAAGGAATGTGGGGATCTAAGGGATACTTTTTGGGTAAAGCAGTGTTATCTCCCCCTCCCTTCCTTTCCCAGCTACACAAACGAGCTCAGGGTCATGGCACCCTTCTCCCTTCCCTGCAAACTGCTGATTAAGGGAATTCCTGGCGGCAATTATAGCAAAAAAATGTATCTTCAAAGTAAAAATTGTCTGTAAAATATGCTAATGCTGTAAACAGTAATCAGGGGCAGGAATAATTGTATTCAGTATATAGCTATTAATATTCATTGTATGGGTGTTCATATTACTCAATAAGGGTTTTGGGGGTGTTGTAGTAAATGTGGGTATTAATATACTAATTTCGATAAGAGTGTGAGGTAACTAATGCAGTGCTTACTCAACAATTGAGTCAAGGGGAGCAAGTACTGCAATAAAGAAGCCCGTCTACTCAATCTGCCCTGGTCAGCCTGTTCTTCTAACAAAAATATGAATACATTTGTTCTTTTTTGAATTAATCTAAAAAAAATCAAAGTCTCCATGAAAGAACAGTGTCTGACACTTTCAAAAACAACTACTTTTGCGTACCTCTATTTTTGGGTGACCAGGTTGAGACACTTTTAAGGGGACTGATTTTTTTCCAAACATCGGTGCCCTTTGGTGAGTGGACCCAGGAACAACTCCTTAAAGGAGCACTTCCTCCTGGGCACTCTGGGGATTAGCTCTTTCCAGGTCCAACATCCCCTTCTACTGCATGTTGCATGCCTTGCCACTATGCACTTTCTCTCTCGCTGTCTGTGACTTAGGGTGCTCTGTCATTGTGGCTTAGCCCTCCAGCCAGGTCACTGTGTTGTCTTTTTTTTTTTCCCCTTCCAGGATATCAAACCCTCTTCCTCCAAGATGGCAATTTTCCCTCCATTGCCCCGCTGGTGCCACTTTCCCAGAGGCTGGTAGGGAAAGCCAAGCCTGCCCTCTACTCCAGGTTCCAGTTCAGGGTCCCTCTAATCAGCAGCCAATGTCTGTACCCTCTTAAACCTTACCACCTTTTCCCTGAGCCTTTTCCTACAGCCTCTCCACCAAGTTTTTTCTTTTGTCCTTCTGTACTGTCCAGAGCATGGCCACAGGCTCCCTCACTGCAGCCCCATTCTGCTGCCAGCTTCCTGGCTCTCTTTAGCTCCCCCTGTTCCTTCCCAGCTGGGTTCTGTCAGTATTCAGGGACTAGTTAGGAGAGCTAATTCCCCTCAGATGTGACTTTGCTGGTTAATTGACCTCTTCCCAGCCTCATTTACTCCTTTTAGTCTGGTGTGTGAAGGGGTGAAAACCCCATTTTAGGTGTCTTAAGTTTGGTGTCCAAAAATTGAGGCACCCCCTTCACTTCTGAATATCTCAGTGTGACTCCGTGTCACAGCAGCCCTCTTAAACTGAAATTGCTCTCCAAATGGAGAGCCTGACAGCAAACTGGCTTGCCTCAGAAACTTACACAGAAAATCAGAACAGGTACATAGTACAGTACTGTGTACATCATATAATCATATTCCAGGCTTTTCTTTGCATTTGCATAACTCCATTAGCCCTGTGATGTCAGTACTTGCCCTGCAAGATAAATCAGATAAGAGCTATTTTCCAGCTATACCGGTTGCCCTCAATCAGAAGGATTGCAATGGATCCTTTATTCCAGATAACTTGCATAACTGTGTATGCAATAGCTTTGTGACCTCTTCACTCTCCTTTTGGTGACCTAAATTATATACTGACATTTACTAAATGTACTGCTCATTTCACTTAGCATTGTAATCGCAATATATGGCTCTGGGGAAATTTAATGATTTCCCATGAGAGCTCATTAATTGACAGCTGTAGTAAATTCATTGGGCCAGATTGTGAACTGGTGTAAATTGGCATAACCCCATAACTTCATTGGCACTGAAGATATGGTCACTTACGACCAGTAAGCTACATGTTAATAGGTATGAAATGATTTTGCCTTTGTTCTCTTCTTTTCTTGTAAGTTAAATGAAAAATGAACTGAAATTTACAAACTAGTTGTAAAGCTAGGATTGTTTGCACAACAGAATCCAAGCAAGTGATGTGTTTTTTAAATCTGTAAATGTTTTATTTCAGAATTTGCAGATTTGACATTTAGGACAAACTTATTCCTTTTCTGACATAGACATTTAACCTCCTGTACAACTTGAAAAATAACATTCGGCTGCATTGGCTTGAACTGGATTTTTTTTTTTAAATCCAGTTGGAAGTGTTAAAAGTGAAATAGAGGTTTCATTAACTGTGGTTTAAATGGAAATTTGGTTTGCAAAGTCTGTATTTTTCTCTGCAACAGTGCCAGTTTCCTGAGTCCTCTTCCCCAATTGTAACCCCATGTAGGTGCCTTTAATAAATTCCTCCCAAGAAAAGAATCCCTTCTGATTCATAATCCAAGACTAAATCTGAAATATGGAGTTGACATTCAGATGCCATGCAGATGAGCATGTTAGAAAAAAAGGTAAGCTGAGGAAATAGTAAAGAAGATGTGGTCACCACCAACAAAGCATGTCACGTCTTCTTCCCCTGCTCATAGAGACAGAGCATATGGCTCCACTGGGTCTGCAGGTTGCAAAGAACCATTTTCAAAACACACTGTTAATTAGTTTTCTTACTGGTGCAGTAATGTATTATATGGACAGAACAAGAAAGAACCATTTCATTCCCTGGGAAATGACTAGGTGGTTGAGAGTAGACTTAGCCAATGTTGCTGCTAGTTACAATCTCCCACCGCTTCTCAGGATAAACCAATTTATTCTCATTACATGCTGTATGTAGCATGGCAGGCAGCATGGATAGTGATAACAAAAAATAAAAGTAGGACTATGGGGATGTGGGTGAGCATTGCAAGAGACGCAATGCTGGCCCAGTGATAAGGCTATTGAAAACCACACTTTGTTACAAATAAGCCAATAAGGTGAAGGAACATAGGGTAAGAGAAGGCTGGGGAGCTGGCAAGACTGCTTGTTCCCAGAAAATGTCATAAGGCACTGATCAGCTGTCTGTGAGAGATGCTGTTCTCTTAGAATAATTGTTATATTTCAGTGTCAATGTCTGGTCCTCATGGCTTTCCCTACTCTCTACTTATCCCGCAGTCATAGTGTCTGTGGAGGAAATCATGGCAGTGTATGTTGTGAAGATTAATTACATTTATCTGAAAAGCACCTTGAGATCCTTGCCTGGGGACCCTAGACCCCAGAGGAGAATGGTGGTGTGAGGGGCCTAAACTCCAAGTCCCATGAGCACTGCAGTGGCATTTCCAAATTTAAATTTTTTATTTTCACTTGAAATATTTTGGTTTTCAGTATTTTCACTTCAGATTCAAAATTTCCTGCAGAGAGTTAAAAATATATACATGATAAAGTTTTCATTGCTGTGAACATGAGTGTGGAGGAAATCATGGCAGGACAAAAGAGAGGACATGACCAGGATGCAGATTTTCCCCCTCCCCAACCACCAGCTTTCCATTTAAGAGGACAGCACCTTCACTGGATTGCATTTAAACACCTATGTCCTGGTATATTTTTAACTCTCTAAATTAGAAGAGTTATACTAAATTTAGTATAACAATCACTCATGGCTTGCATGAGAACAATCAGGTAATTTAAACTCTCCACACTCAGCCCTACTTGAAAGTACAAATAATTTTAATTCCAACTCTCAATCTTTTTGGAATTCTGGTTGTGGATTCAGAATCAAAACACTGCAACTTTGGCCCATCTGTATTCGTTACTGAACCTACTAATTACTCTTACTTGGAAAAGAACCTGATTAACATGTAACTGATTGCAGTAACATTTCACTTCTTTAAAAATAGCCTTGAGTAGTAGTAGTCTGATGTCAAGGTAGTCATGGTACCCGGCATAGTCAAAGGCAGCCTCAATGGATGAAGTACACATGCAAAATGCATGAGTCATATTAATCTGAGACTGGAGTGCCAATTCTCATAAAAATTAGTGGGAATCTTTCAATTGACTTGACTGGGATCTGGCCCAGACCCTTAGAAAGCAAGCCACAATCCATAACAGATTCTGTAACGGAATGCTTTTCATATCCACAAACTGGGTATTTGTAGCAAATTAATTTTTTGTAAAACAACTTCATCAACCTATGTTTTAATCCATCATTATATAAGATGGCATCACACATTAGGGCAGGGGTAGGCAACCTCTGGCAAGCGTGCCAAAGGTGGCACGTGAGCTGATTTTTAGTGACACTCACACTGCCCGGGTCCTGGCCACTGGTCTGGGGGGCTCTGCATTTTAATTTAATTTTAAATGAAGCTTCTTAAACATTTTAAAAACCTTATTTACTTTATGTACAACAATAGTTTAGTTGTCTATTCTCGACTTATAGAAAGAGACCTTCTAATAACGTTAAATGTATTACTGGCACGCGAAACCTTAAATTAGAATGAATAAATGAAGACTCGGCACACCACTTCTGAAAGGTTGCCGACCCCTGCATTAGGGTATTAAATTAATACTGTTCATTTTAACAGAGGAGGTTTTTTCCTATTTTGAAACATAACCTCCAAACCAAGAGATGCATCTGACTGTTTAATAGGTGAATGCTCTTTGCAACAATAAAGAGTCCCACACCTTGTTCCGGAGGTTTGATAGGTACTATATTTGTACACCCAGGTTTACCAGACAATGTAATAGCTGTCTGTGATCTATCATATTTCCTGTGTGAGGAATAGCAGAACTTTGCTGAATTTTCATCTCATTAGTCACCAGTCCTTTGTCTCTTATCATTGTCTCTGTAACTCTGTCCCTGTTGCTCACAGTTATAATAAGATTGTTCACTCAGTCACAATGCTGAGTTCATAAAAGGCACAATGTGCAAAAACAGGTTGGCTTCTAGAATGGAACATACCAATGTTTTGATTCATCTGCTCTTGAATAGCAGGGACCTAATTTAATTATAACTATGACTTTTCTAGTAATTCCTTTCTGTGGCTGTCTACACCTGAGATCTCGCTTCCTCTCTCAGCCCTTATGCCATCTATCTCCTTCTCCCACTCACGACTCTGCACCTATTTTCACATCCCTATGTTTGGGATAAACTCACTCTGTATACATATACATGTGTCCTCCCTCTCCCCCTTCAAACCCCTCCTGAAAAACATGTCTTTCAAGCTGCCTTTCCATTCTGATAATGATGCTAAGTGCTCTCTAAAACACCTTAACACCAAGATAATAAACAATGTAACTTCCCTATAGCTTACCTGTTGTGCAGCTTATTCCCATAAAATGTACCTCTTGGTCAGTGCTTATCTAAGGAGCAAATCTGTCTGTATGTACTACTGCAGGGGTCGGCAACCTTTCAGAAGTGGTGTGCCGAGTCTTCATTTATACACTTTACTTTAAGGCTTTGCGTGCCAGTAATACATTTTAACGTTTTTTAGAGGGTCTCTCTATAAATCTATATATCATATAACCAAACTACTGTTATATATAAAGTAAACAAGGTTTTCAAAATGTTTCAGAAGCTTTATTTAAAATTAAATTAAAATGCAGATCTTATCAGTTTAGTGTGAGCCTTGCCCTTGCTTTTCCTTGCTGAGTTTTCCAAAGTCTGGCGCACATTTGGATACTTTAAGCTGCACACAGGCTTCTGAGTGATCAGTTGTTAACTGGCTGGCAGGAGGTCAGCAGCTGGAACCCCAGATCAGCAGCTGAGGTGAGTGGAGCTGGCGGTTGGTAGGGCTGAGCAGGGCCGGAGGCCTGGACACTGTCTGGCAGGGGGTCTGCGCTGGAACTCCAACCGGAAGCAAGGTGAGTGGGGCTGCAGCGGGGACCCTGGCTGGCAAGGGACCAGCAGCCGGAACCCCAGAGCAGCAACTGAGCGGCTCAGCCCGCCACTGCTCTGGGGTTCCGGCCACCGGCTCCTGCCAGCTGGGGTCTCAGCCCGCTGCCAGCCTGGGGTTCCTTCACCCAGGCCAGCAGTGGGCGCTGAGTGGGACCGGCAGTGGGACCCCGGCTGGCAGGAGCTGGCGCCAGAAACCCCAGAGTGGCGGCGGGCTGAGTGGCTCAGCCCGCCGTCACGTGCCATCAAAAATTGGCTTGCGTGCCACCTTTGGCACACGTGCCGTAGGTTGCCGACCCCTGTACTACTGTATAGTACAACACGTTCATTGAAAGGGGAAACACTTGTTCTTGTAGTCTGTTGTCCTATGCTTGAAGGAATTCTGGGTAACAGGGGGGAAGGAGCAAATAACAGCCAATGAAGGAAGGACACAGTGGAAGTTTTGAGAGGAGTGGGCAGGCTGGCAGAGCTCAGAGAACACTCTGCAGCACCTGGCAGTAAACTTGCTGGCTCTTGCCAGTGAAGAGTTCCACAGAATAAACTCCCTTCTAGGTCTTGATTCTGATTTGCTGTTCCAGTCCGTTGAAGCTTTGCTTGACCTGCTGAGAGAGAAGGATTCATTGCTCAGACAATGAGCACCATTTTAACTCCAGTGAGTTTTAACTTGGGCTGAGTGCTGGCTGGAGGAGGCTTGGAACTATGAGCAAAGCAGCTATCTCCTGCTGTTGGGTTTCTTCTGTGTTCAGGGAAGCAGGTCTTTGTACATTCTTTTTAAAATAGGCTTTCCTCAAAGATAATTGCTTCCATCATCAATTTCTCCTCCTACTGAAAACAACCTGCAGGACCTGTACTTTGACTAACTGCTTGGGTGAAAATAGTTATAGTATTGTAAGTTTTTTACGGGTGTATGGCACTTAGAGACCTACTACAAGGCACCCTGTAGATAGATGAACATGAAAATGAAAATAAAATGAACAATAATAACTTCTGAGTGAGCATGATGACTCCTCAGAAGCTTGTGGGAATTTATATGTAGTACGTGGCCATTCGTGCATGGGAGTAACAAGGCATAAGACACCCTCCGGTGGGCTACCCATACAACAGGTAGCAGCACTGGGGGAGAATCGGGCTCTGCAGAGCCACAATGCCTCCTTCATTCCTCACGTAGGTGAGCAGGAGGGGCGAGAAGGATGTACATAGTGGCGTTGTGCCCCCAGCTCTCAATGCTCCAGCCAGTAGAGCTGTGCTGACATGCTGCACCCAGCACAGATTACTTCCTCCCCAGGGCAGCAAAGGAAGTTGGAGGGAGACTGTGACTAGAGAATCACAATCACCCCTCTTAAGATCCTCCGGGGACAGCGTAACAACATGTTGCCCCTTGCTCGGGGCAGATGGTACAGTTACGAAGTAGCACATGAGATGACTGCAGACCTTTTGAAGAAAATAACCAGAGCCATTTGGCCTGAGTTAAAAAGGTTGCCTTACTAGTACAGCCAGTAGACGTCTCTGTTGTGCTTCTCCATTGTTTTAGTCCTTCCAGGGCAAAGAGGTTGTTTTCAAGACTGTCCCAATGCACAGTGAATGTCAATGCTGAAGAGCCCCATAATCCAGGCAAAATGGCTTATCTTCTGTACAGAAGTGAAGCTGGGAAAACTCCAGAAAGTCTCCTCTGTGAGCAAGTCTTGCTTGTTAAAAGCTTTCCGAGAAAGGGAACAAGTGTTAGACCTAGGGCTGTGCTTGATCTGCAGAGCTTGTCACAGAATGTGTAATGAATTGAACTCAGCTGTTTAATTCTGACGTGTTGGAGGCAAATCAACCCCTGTTGCTTCACTTGGACTGTTTTAGATGTGGTTTGGTTTTGGTTTAGATGAACTTGAACTGTTTAGGTTTGGTTTAGATGAATTTGAACTGCTAAAACTGCACATACATTAGGCATTTTTTGGGATGTCTTACACTATTGCTTTACTATCCGTTCACCCAGTGGTAGCAACTTTAGGATCACGTACTGATAAGTGGTTGGTTTTTTTTTTTTTTTAAATCAAGTTATCAAACTGGTAAGTTTCTTTGTCCAGCAGTGCCTTGTGGCACCTCTTGAATTCTGTCATCTTTGATTAAGGCCACTGGAACCTAACATCCCCTAGTAGATCTAGATTTTCTAAACTGTAGGTTGAGTGAAGAAAGTTAACAAAAAAATCCTATTGTGCATGCATGAAAAAACTTTCAGAGGTCATAATTTCAAAACTAAACCAATTTTCTTCAGCCTAAGATATATTATTATTCACTTGTGTTATGGTAGCATCCAGAGACCCCAATAAGGGTTAGTGCTTCTTCCCATGTGCCACATGCTATCAAAACAGAGAGGAAAATGTCATCCTTATGCTGTATACTCTACAATATAATCTTCAGTTTTCCTCTTCCTTAGATCTCACTGAAATCTACCAAATAAACCAAGGTTGACTGAATTCAGTTCATTGACTAACTTGTACATGCATGGCACTTCTGATTGGAACACTTGTGACGTGTGCAGTTGTTTTTTATTTTGCTCCTAGAACTCAAAAATAGCCAAACTGATTTTGCTGAACCTTAAAAAAAGAAGGGGATGGGAAGGGGGGGGAGGTGAATGGGGGGCACTGGGCAGAGACCTAGCATAGAACAATTCTGTCACAAAGAAACTTGTCCAGAGCAACTGAAATAAGGTAAACTTAAAATGCACCATCCCATGTATTCTAACTATTGTGGTTGCTGCTGTTTCTGCTGTAACACTCACGGTACTATTGCTACTATCAGTTCCAAACAATCCACTATTGTTTACAATATATAGGTCAGATTTTCTCCAGTACCAAGATCCACTAAAGGCTACTGTAATTTATACCAGCTGTCTGTAGCTCCTAAGGGATGTTATACCATCTGAGAAATGGCAGAGCTGAGCAAAACTCTTCCCTGCCCCCAATATTCCCCTTCTGACCCTCAACACGATCTCCCACCACAGGCTGAGAGGTAGTTGGCATAGTAGCCAGTTCCACTGGCTTTGCACCAGCTGAAAGCCCTGAAGACATATTGAAAGAAATCTTAGTTGAGCAGCTGTGGTTAGATTCCAGCCCCACTGCACCACCCAGAGTCAGAGAGAACCTGGTCTTATGTATAAATAAATATATATACATCAAATTGGTCATTTTGCTGTTTATAATCTGTATCAGAAACAGAGGATGAAGTCTTTTTTTTTTTTTTCAAGAGGAAAAGGATAATCAGGGTGAGGAAAAAAATTTCTATTTTCTAAGCTAGTTACAGTAGAGAACTGAAAAAATATAGGAATGGTTATAAAATACTTGGCAGCATCACTTTGAAAACAAATGAGTAAGGAGAAAAATCCCAGGGCTGGATTCTGTGACCCCCCACCTACACTCAGCCTGTCAGTAAGAGAAATCACAGGTTAATTAAATGAGTTGTGTTTCCAACATGTATTGTTGGTTAATTACATGTCTAGTAAATGATACATATTTCTGAAAGTGCAAAATATTGTTGGATAACAAGCATGTGACTGTAACTCATTATAAACTCTGGTTTGGAGATCACAGTTTGAGAATTTCTATTAGAGGCAATACTGCTGCAATACTTAAAATCCTGTTATAATGACTGGGCTGGATTAATTTAATCTACTTGTAGTCTACTAATGGGTGCTGAATTAGTTATGAACTCTTAGGAAAAAGACCTAGGTATCATGATAGATGTACCAGTGGTGATGTCTACTCAATGTGCAACAGCATTAAAAAAGAACAGAAAGAAGAACAGGAGTACTTGTGGCACCTTAGAGACTAACAAATTTATTAGAGCATAAGCTTTCGTGGACTACAGCCCACTTCTTCGGGCTGTAGTCCACGAAAGCTTATGCTCTAATAAATTTGTTAGTCTCTAAGGTGCCACAAGTACTCCTGTTCTTCTTTTTGCGGATACAGACTAACACGGCTGCTACTCTGAAAAAAGAACAACAAAACCCAAGGAGAATACAACTGCATTTTATTTTGGTCACCTGTGCAATCCCAATGAAAGCTTTGCATTCATTGTAATTGCAACCTGAAACTTGTGCTGAACAACTGCTTTTGTAGTGACCACTAGGTATCCTGTGCACTGAATGAGACAGGGGTCCTGTGGAAAAAATTGTATGTAGTCATGTAATTAAAGACTGTGTCATAATACATATGCACAAGAGGGGCAAATTAGTTGCACAGACAACCTTCATTCTGGCATTTTCCCAACTTTTAAGTGCTTGATTTTATTAGAGTTGCAATGATCTTTTAATGTAGGATTGTTTGTGTAACACATTATTTTGTCGTAGCTTCCAGGCAAACATTTGGACTTCTGGGATGAAATAATGGTACCAGTGAGGTTAATGGTAAAACTCCCATTGACTTCTATGGGGGCAGGATTTCACCCCCAGAGTGGGTTACTTCCTCACTGGGGGAGAAATGAGTAGACCTAGTCAGAGGATTTCTTTTCCTGAACTATTCCTATTTACAGTAAGTGTATAGGCTTTGTTATTGCCTTAAGCAAAAATGGATTATCAACCAAAGCATAAGATTGCAATTCACAGGTAGATGTAGATTTAGAATTCTTGGGGTGTGAGGAGGGAAGAAAGGAGGGAGAAACCAACTGCAATCAGCCAGCCAGCTAGATCATTCAAATACACTATGGATTTTGTGCTGCAGCATGTATATCTATATATACATAGGTATATATGTGTGTGTGTGTGTGTGTGTGTGTGTATATATATATATATATATACACAGCCTAGCAGGTATAAACACCAGAGTGGGTATTAATTTACAACATATCAAAATTTCTCTAATACTTAAATATTTTTGCTGTTTGTTTATTTGTATGGTGAGAGAAGAGTTAACACATAGTTAGGTCATAGAGTTCTGGAGCTAATGTAGAGGTGTTCCAGGATGTGATGCAAGAACTAGGTCAAAGTTCACTGATGAGATTTGAGCTTCTCTGTGCCTTCTTTGTCATTTCAGAAGTCGCACTAGCTCTGTATCCATAACAATAAACCAAATAAACCCAGATTCTTTCTTTCTTTAGCTGTACCAGATTGTCATCTGGAGGGGTGATTCAGGGATAGACGGTCTGTGATTTACTCTATAACAAAAGTGCAATAGAAAGCTAATCAGAAAAAATAGATGACAAAAATTCCTCCCCGTGGGAATGTTTGAAAAATGGAAGTCAAGTGTACTCTTAGACAGATCCAGGCTGTGGAGAGAGAGATGGAAACCAGTCGTAAAAAGAAAAAAAAATGGTCAAGTTAAGGGAATGTACATACAACTGCTGCCCAGAACTGGTTGCATGGCAACTAAAAGTGGAGGAGCATCTCCACAGCAACAAGGAGTAGCAACAGCTCTAGAGGTAGATGAATTGTAAGACTGACAAAGTTTTAAAGGGGAAAGAACCAATAACAATTGAAAACCAAACTAAACCTCCCCCAAATCTAGCTATTACCCAATAGCAACACCATTTCCAGCAACACCAGAGCTGCTGCAGAAACAGGAATTTAGCTCGGATGGGCTAGAAGAGTGATCACTTCAGGATAGTGTCAGGTCTTTGACAAGGACATTCATGAATGCTGGGTAATGCTTTCATTTACGCAAAACAATGGCTGACACTCCTATTGATGGAAGCAAACAACTATCCTCAACAAAATGACTAAGTGTCACAGAATAAGTTACAGGGTAGCATGTTAGCCTACAAAAGTGGGTTATATAGGGGATCCTAAACAACAAGGAGTCCTTGTGTCACCTTAGAGACTAATACCTTTATTTGGGCATAAGCTTTCATGGGCTAAAACCCACTTCATCAGATGCATGGAGTGGAAAATACAGTAGGCAGGCATAAATAGACCGCACATGAAAAGATGGGAGTTGCCAAGTGGGGGGTCAGTGCTAATGAGGCCAATTCAATCATGTTGGATGTGGCCCATTCCCGACAGTTGATAAGAAGGTGTGAGTATCAACAGAGGGAAAATTATTTTTTGTAGTGACCCAGCCACTCCCAGTCTTTATTCAGGACTAATTTGATGGTGTCAAGTTTGCAAATTAATTCTAGTTCTGCAGTTTCTCATTGAAGTCTGTTTTTGAAGTTTTTTTGTTGAAGAATGGCCACTTTTAAGTCTGTTATTGAGTGTCCAGGGAGATTGAAGTGCTCTCCTATTGTTTTTTGAATATTACAATTCTTGTTGTCTGATTTGTTTCCATTTATTCTTTTGCGTAGAGACTGTCCACTTTGGCCAATGTACATGGCAGAGGGGCACTGCTGGCACATGATGACATACATCACATTGGTAGATGTGCAGGTGAACAAGCCCCTGATGGTGTGGCTGATGTGGTTAGGTCCTATGATGGTGTCCCTGGAATAGATATGCGGACAGAGTTGGCAAGGCGGTTTGTTGCAGGGATTGGTTCCTGGGTTAGTGTTTCTGTTGTGTGGTGTGTAGTTGCTGGTGAGCATAGACCTAATCTTGTCGCCTGCTCTCTTGCCCACTTCTGGTTCCTCTGCTCTTTGCCCCTTCTCTGCATAAGAGAAGTCCAAGCTCCTCCCACCTCAACACTTAGCACAGTTCCAACCCTCTCACTATTACTCCTAGCCCGTAACCCAGATTTAGGTACTGTGCACTTCTATTTTACTGTCTCCCACCTTCCCTGCCTCCTCAGTGGGAAAGCTCTGTATGCCCAATCTTCCTCCAAAACCTCCCAGGTCTTTCTGCACAGCTCCAATATTTTCCTCCCCATGAATAATGCTGAATTTATCCACCCAACACCTCTGTGCTGTATTATTTGCCATTTTTCAGCAGAGGAACTAAAACAGAGAGATTAAGGCCAAAGTTAATAGCCAGCTCCAAACCTTCTGGCTTCAGTGACTTGCCCAACATCCCAGAAGTAGTCTATGGCAGAGGCAGGGATAGAATACAGCTTTTGAGGATACCACTTTATTGCCTTCTATTTTGGATCACTCTTTTTCTTCTCATAGCGGCCTGCCTCATTCACTGCATAGATATTCCACCCTGTGAAACTATTTGATAGGCAAATTCATTGGTGTACCTCCCATTGTTTTGCAGGAAAAGGCTCATTGCACAGAAAGCATCAGAAAATATGTAGATTTCACCTAACCTTTCAGAGGGTTGGTTTTGCTCTATGTTGGACCTCAATTCTACCCCTGGCTGTGCCAGGAATGAACTGGTAGCATTTCTCTCAGGAGCCTGATCTACCCATTGTTCAGACAAATTTGGTTGTGTTTTTTCTCCTAATTTTTTAGAGAAGATGCCAAGTTAGAGTTTAAACTTAGCTGCAACTTTATTCAAAGTGGCTGGGGGGGGAGGGGAGAGAGGAAGGAAATTCTGTCCTGTTGAACCACAATAACCTCTGCATTAGGTCACCAGCAGTTTTTGAATCAAGGACCTTCAGATCCACTCTAACTCCTCTATCCCTAGAACTAACACACAGTTTTTCAAGAGATTTTAACAGCTGCTTGCTAGACAGCAGTAGAATTTTGGAAATCAAGGAGTCCTGAGTTCTGTTTCGGGTTTGGGTTTTGGGGACTGGTGTCTAGTGGTAACGGGCTAGCCAAGTCCATAACTTTGGCACATTCATTCATAAAGATAGAGTGGCTAAGTGGATCAGAGTTGATTCTTTCATATTAAAGCAGTAGGTTATGTTTCCAGTTCTAGAAGTCACCTTGTGCAACTTCTCCATTATTTTATCTGTGAAATAGAGCAGAGTGTGGAGATAGTTGCCTGCCCCTGGTTATGGGTATGAGGTTTTGATCAATAATAAAGATTGTAAAGTGCTCAGCAATATGAGTAGGCGTCATCTGAAGACGAGTCAGGTGAGCCTAGAACTCATGATCTTGTGGACTGTAGTTCAGTGCACCTTCTCCTAGGAAAAAGGATATTTAGTAGGGGAAGGTTTTTTTTTTTTCTTTCTCTTTTCCTCCTACTGTAGAGGAAGGAGCTGTATCCTGGGCATCCCTTGATCAATAGCCTCAAATTTTCTCCACCAAGTCTACCCTTGCCTTTGACCTACCTTATTAAATTTTAAGCCAATCTGATGTATATTTTAGATACAAAATTCTGATTTAAACTGAAACTTAGCTGCAACCTTAGCAATGGAGAGGTGATACCCACTCCATAATGCTTATACCAACATTACAGATGAGAAAACTGAAGAACACTGAGTTTGTGATGTGCCCCGGGACATTCAGGAAGATTGGGGAAGACCTAGCAATAGAGCCACCTCCTCTTGATTTCTAGACTACTACTTCAACCATTGCAGCTGTTTTGGGATTAAATTGAGGGAATAGTATTGAGTGGCATTTTAGTGGCTTGTTCATTAGCTGATTCTATGTTCTTTTCAAGCAGCTACTGAATAGTTTGAGCAAAGAATTTTTAGATTATTGGTTGGTGTGAACGGTTCACTACAGCTATTTGATATTCATTATGTGACTGTTCTCATGACCTGGGTTCTGTTTTCTGACTGGATGACTGAAATATTTTAAACAGGAGAATAATGAACAATGGGTTTACTCATACCAACATTTGTATCAGAAAAAGCTCATCCTACAATACATGAAGACATTGATATTACAAATTCTTTCACAGCAATTGTCTAAAACAAATAAGATAAGATCAAACCAGCAGGACCCGAACATGGTGATTTTATTTCTGAAAATATTCATGAGTCCATTTTTTTTTAAAAACAATTTGACTAACTCTAGTGGGAACCCTCTGAAACAAATCAACTATTGCACATCTCCAGCAAATCCTCCTATAAGTGTTTCCAAGTCTAAGAACTTGTGAGTCTACAATTAGGTCTGCCACTAAAGGTATAGAAAAGAGAACCGTAGCTGTAGCCAAGACATGCTCATGGTAGTTTTTGACAATAGGCTATGTTCTCTCAATTACACTACAACAACTTCCATTGGACATCACTGAACTTTCTGTTTTTAATTGACAAGAAAGAAAATTCCTGAGAAATGGGTTGTGAAGCTGAAAGGGTTAACAATAAGTAACAGTCCATGTAGTTTTTTGGGGCCCTAGCTCAAAAGTGTTCTGGGATGTGGTCTAAAAGCTAGAGATACTAATGCCTACTTTCAGTTATCCTCAGACTGTTCTGATATGGTGGTATATCTCTCTCTCTTTCTTAGGGTGACCAGACAGCAAGTGTGAAAAATTGGGACAGGGGTGGGGGGTAATAGGCGCCTATATAAGAAAAAGACCCAAAAATCGGGACTGTCCCTATAAAATCGGGACATCTGGTCACCCTACTCTTTCTCTCTCTTTATAATTTAGAGACAAGGTGGGTGAGGTAAAATCTTTTATTGGACCAACTTCTGTTAGTGAGGGAGACAAGCTTTTGAGCTTTCACAGGGACATGTACTTAGAGTGTCACAGTTAAATACAAGGTGACACAGATTTTTTAGCACAAGTAGTTAACACATATTTCAAGGGACCACTGGTGAAGCAGTCAGTTAACACATCTCCAGTCATAAGGGGTGGAAAGAGAAAAAATAATATATAAATAGTATATTTGTCAGGAATACAAATTATAAATAACAAAACAAACAAGAGCATGGGAGCTTTTTAACATTCAACTACTCCTGTGTTTTAAATGTAATATTCTGAATGATTTCCTGTGTATTTTATTTAGTGAGCTGTATGATCTGTATCTGGCAGATTATAAGACTGGGACAGGAGTAGAGGCAGTCAAACTTTTTGTTGAAATGCTTTTTAATGGAAAATAGCTTCAATGAAAACACGAGAAATTTTGAATTTTTTTTGATAAAAATGAAAAATATTTCTTTCATCAAAATTTTTCATGGGGGCCAAGAGGGGTGGAAATATTTGCTCCCATCTAGCCATAGATGGGAGCCCTGTGTTAGTACCATGCCGGACATACTAGTGATACTTATTAATTCTTATTGTTATTTCTTTACTAACAATAGCCTTGTTCATGTCTACATTTGAGGAAAAATCTACAGAGATTTCTATTGCCCTGTTTGTTTAAAAATGTGACTGACTATTCAGTTTAACATGTTGATTTCTTGGAGTAATTCCACCTTCTTTGTGATAGTGAATTCAAGCATTAGTTTCAGAGTAGCAGCCGTGTTAGTGTGTATCCGCAAAAAGAACAGGAGTACTTGTGGCACCTTAGAGACTAACAAATTTATTAGAGCATAAGCTTTCGTGGACTACAGCCTATGCATCCGAAGAAGTGGGCTGTAGTCCACGAAAGCTTATGCTCTAATAAATTTGTTAGTCTCTAAGGTGCCACAAGTACTCCTGTTCTTTTTTCAAGCATTAGTGGATGAGTAAAGTAAAATACAAACACAATTAAACTTACCATGGAACTTTTATGAAATTCCATAGACTTTAGATAATAGTCCATATAGCTTTGGAGGAGAAAAACAACATACATTTTGGCTTGAACCCCTGTGTAGAGATATTTGTTATTCCTGATCCACATTCTAAAAAATAAACTATGCCCAGGCTTCCAATCCATTTGCAATTGTTTATTTCCATTGGTTTGTTCTAAATAACACTCAGAGTTCACCACCTCTTTAGAACTGATTTATCCTTGAGACTTCTGAAGATCTTTGGACTGCACCGGCTTACATCATGTGTCAGGTATTTTAAAATGTTTTCCCTGCAGGGGAATTACCATTTTCCCATATCACAAGCCAAACACTGCGCTGTTTTATCAATATAGTCAGTACACTTTTTCAGGAACAAATTCCAGCAAAGTGCTCTTAATGTAAGTGATGTCAGTGCACTCACTGTAAGTTGTGGTGTCTCCCTTCTTGATTAGGGTTATAAGAAAGTGTTTTTGTTTGCAGGGCCAGTTCAGATCCAAGCCATGAAGGCTCCATCACATCAGGGCCAGGTTAAAAGCTGGTGGCATATTTAATGCTCCTGCTCCAGGGCCATGTGGATAGGAGTGTGAGCTACTGCCTGTGGAGCGAGGGCTCCCAGGTGATGAGTAGAGGTCCCTGGGGAGTCAGGACATCTTTCATATCTTTGAGCCAGGGGAACATGACGGTTTCTTCTGTTCTCCTGTTTAACAAGAACCCTGAATCCACTATTTCCTTCATGCACCCACAAACACATGTAGTTCTGGGCACATTCCCTTTTACACTCCCAGATCTTTCCCACTCCCTCACATCCTGCATGGCAGAATAGTTTGAGGCAGGTTGATGTAGGGAAGAAAATGACACAATGAAATTTGAGCCATGCACCAAGAGGTGGAAGACCTCAAATGAGTGGTTTCACAGGGAGCCTCAAATTTGCTTGAATGTCCCCACTTCCTTCCACTGCTCCCTGCTAGTGTATTTACTTGGTGGATCACAGTCTAAGAGGGGAAATTATGCATGAGGCCATCCTATGTATAACTGTAATTCTGATTTACAGAGGTTTGTCCAGATCTAGTCTTCAGTTTTGACCAATGAACGTTTGCACCCATTGTGATTTGCTTTGTGCTTCAGGACCGAATGAACCCTAAAACTGAAAGCAAAACTAAGTCCAAAATGTGAAATTCTACCTACTTTCATAGCCTGACTGTGCAAGGCTGTAAATTTCACTACTTTCCCCAAGAAGCCATAAATCAAAGGCTTACTCAATGGGAGCTGAGTTTGCAACAGAGCCAGGAACAAGTCATGTGGCTGTTCTTTTGCAAACTTTCTGTGCAGCTGTAAAGGTAGAAGAAACTTATTGCAAAGAGGGAGAATCCCAAAACACTACAGAGGAGACGTCCTTATTAATACATACAAAAGAGAAACAGCACATCAGCATCAGAAACTGGAAGCTCTCCGTAAGGATTCTGTCACTAGCACCAGATCAGTGAAACGTGAACCTATTTGAATATAAAAGGGAATAGAAATATCTTGGGTAGGCACTAGGACCCCACGAATGCCTATATGAAATGCTGCCTGGCAGCATGTCAGTGGCACAGAGCTTCCTTAGCTGTTACACAAGACAAGGAGCAGCATTTGGAGCATCATTTTCATCCTGAAACCTGCAAGGTATTCATTTATCTACCATTTATCATAAGGATTCTTAGATTATAAAAGCCTTAGAGCTGCTTATTTCATCCTTATTTATTGCCAGCCTCTCAGTCATTTATATTATTGTTACATGTTGTTATGTTTTTATATTTCTGTAGCTCAGATGGGAGCAACAGTGCCATAAAGAAATGGGCTAGTTATTTCCAGCTAGTGAGACCTGGGAATATTGTACACCAAAAGTGTAAGTATGTGTTTTATATCTTTATTATGCTGTTCATCACTGCTTGTTCCTTTGGTTTGCACTGTAGTCCCCCTTCAGAGAGGGGAAGGAAACCGTTGATGAGCTGATCTAGGAAGAGAAACCTGGATCTTCTGTTCGCCCGTTGTGGAAAATGTCTAGCAAATGCCTGAAAAATCCTAAATACTGGGAAGACATTGTGTGTGTTCTTCCAGCTTTTGAGATGGTAGATTCTGATGAGGATAGCTGATTTTTTTTTCCCCTTTGTGACTTTTTCTTCCTTGCCTGGGATGGGAAATGGATTTTGCTGGATGCTATGAGCAAAGCTCACAACTGTTTTACGTGTACTCCATTCGCAGGGTTGAAGAACTGCTTATTTTCTTTGTAATCACTGACGCGATGCAGCATATTTTCTGAACATATCTCTAGTTTTCTCAAGTCCCTTCAGATATGTCATTCATTCCTTGCTAGAAGGGTACAGAGATATTCATGAATCTTAACTGTGAAGCCAATGGATTGCTTCCTACGTATAAGGTTCACATTCAATGTTAACAGTAGTCAGATGTAATCTTGGAAACAGATCATAGACCGGTTTTTCCCTATCATTGAAGCAAGTTGTATTTGGTCTAGATGGCCAATTTTGTTGGCCATTAAAAGGTTTGTGATAATCTTATAGATTTGATTGCAATTTCCCTTTAACTACACTGCCTGTATAGACATAGCTTCCACAGAACTGACATACAGATTGCTCAAGGGCATATAGAGCACTGGATGCCAGTTGGAAATAAGTTTAATGAAAGAAGTTTTGATTGCAGTTTGAACTTCAGTGGATGTGACTACTGTTTGTCAATGGACTATGTGTGTGAGTAAGGAGAGAAGGATTTGGCCCAATCCCAATCTATGCTAGAAGTGTTTACTTTACTAAGAGTAAAAATAATTTGATTGCATTTCTCTAAAATCCAAACAACCAATATGACTTATAAATGGCAACTGTACACTAAAAAAGAATCAGATTTTATAACTTTAAATGGATTGATTTAAAAAGTCAGTGTTTTTAATTTGTAATGACCAAAATTCAACTGGCAATGGGCCAAATTCATAGGTGAGTCTAAGGCCTGGTCTACACTGGGGGTGGGGGGGATCGATCTAAGTTATGCAATTTCAGCTATGTGAGTAGCTGAAGTCGACGTACTTAGATCTACTTACCGCAGTGTCTTCACTGCGGTAGGTCGACTGCTGACACTCCCCCGGCCAACTCTACGCTTCTTGCTCCGGTGGAGTACTGGAGTTGACGGGAAAGCGCTCGGTGGTCGATTTATTGCGTCTTCAATAGATGCGATAAATCACTCTACCCCATGGATCAATCGCTCCGGAGGTAAGTGTAGACATGCCCTTATAGGTAGTAAAAGGGCTGTAGTTTATAACAACATGTGCATGACTGCTAAATTTGGGCCATAATTTAAACAATCTAAAATATATTTTTGCAGAGACATATAAATTAAAGCATTCTCTGGGGTTAGGGGTGGAATGTTGTATTCCATATTCTTTTCTCTTTTTAAGAGAGTTAGAACACAACTTAGATGCAAAATTCCCATAGAGTTAAGAGTAAGATGTCACAATGAGACCTGAGGATTTATGAGGGTTTTTTTTTTGTAGTGTCCCTTATAGCTATTTTAAATACAGTGAATAATTTCCACGTGATTTAATTTAATAGCTAGATACAATTCAGATTGTGTTACTTGGTAATAAAAGTCCATGATCCAATATTTTCTGCAGACAGGAAACAGTGAAATCAGAATGAATCCTCCAATGTCATACTGTGGGGATGTAATGAACTAAATAACCTCTTCAACCTTTCATGTCTAATACTTGTTGAATATACATAATCTGTGTATTTCTATATTTTATAGTATATTATAGTATAGTCAAACACATTGAAGCAGTAGAAAACACCTGTCATTGGTGCACAAATCAAGGCTATTTTGGCTTCTACACTATTATTTCACTCCCACTTTACTTAGAAAGTGACGGTATCTCAGAATTAGAACTGTGCAAATAATGAATTCTTTGGTTCACTGGCAATTCTGAAAAATACAAAAGAAAAATCACTGTGAAAAGAGTTTTTTTTGGAAATTCCAATGAATTGAAAAGTAAATAAAAAAAATTGTTTCAGATCAAACAAAAGGTTTCTTTTGAACAAAATCAAAATGTTTCACTTCAATGTTGATAATTTTAAAATATTTTTGATTTTCATTTAAATTCTTTTAATTAAAGTAATTTTGAAAATGTCAAAACATTTTGAGGGGTTCTTTTTGAAGGATTTTGTTTTGAGCAAAACAATTTGGTGAAAATGATACAAATTTGCTAAATGTTTTGGTGTCACCGAATCTTCATTTGTCACTGGGGGAAAAAATATTTTGGCCAAAAAATGTTTCCCAGCTCTACCCTTAGATTAGATGTTGATTAGAACGATGTAGTTTCGGATCTGGATCTAGATCTCCATTTCAACTCTAGTCCTCCAAAAATTCAGGAGTGTATGAATTGGCTCAGTCTTGTTATAGAGCTAATACCCATGACGTGAAATTTGAATCTGGGTCCAAATTCTCATCCACTTGCCTCAGCTGTGTGAGGTGTCAAGGCCTGGGGCTTTCACTTGAGCCTATGTGTGTCTCAGAATTAATGTATAACTTTGTGTACCTGTCCTACACTTACAATTATATACACAAAAACTACGTTCAAAAGAACATTATTAAGGGTGCATTATCAAGCACTCAAAAGTTAACACCTGCCTTTGCAACTTTAATTCCGCCCTTCGTGCGTATGCATTATGATACAGTCTTTTATTATACATTGCCTCATCCTGCTCTGGGGGGTGACTCAGGGTTGTGCAGTGAAAGAGACTTTTGTCTGTAGGACCCCTGCTTCGTTTACTACAGAAGTTGGAAGGAGAGTAATGATTAAGACAGGGGCCTGCAGGCAGAGAAAGGATGGTCTTGTGGCTGTTGAATGCTGGCCTGGAGAACTGGGTTCTATCCCTGCCTCTGCCATGGAGTTCTTGTGTGATGCTGGGCAAGTCACTTAAGCCAGATTTTCACAGATGGTCACTAATTGTGTGTTCCTTATTTTCTGGGTGCCTAGCTTGAGACCCTGACATCCGCTAAGCACTCGCTGCTGCAACTGGACTTAATCAGAGCTGTGCTTTGGATATATAAAGTGCTAAAAAAGTATCCTGAAAATTCAGGTCCTAACATCTTAATTTAGATGCCCCAAACTAGTGGATACTTTTGACCCTGATCTCTTTGCCTCAGTTTCCCATTTATAAAATGGGATAACACTCTTCCCCAACCCATCTCACAGGAGTGCTGTGAAAATAAACGGATGTTTGTGAGCCACTCACTTGAATCATTTGGGGGATTCTTTGTCTGTTTTTAAAAAATTTTAGTCTGAAATATGCTGGATTAATACTTCTGAAGAGCAGATGATGCCTCATTGCGACTACTCTGACTGTGTACTCCACCCATTCTCCTTTAGGGATTAAAAGGTCGTCCCATCTCCATACTCATCCCCTCTTTGGCCTCTTTGTAGAGATTGATTACTAGACTGCCCAGGATGGCGGTGATTTTTATGATGACGCTACCTGCGTACGATGAATGAGTCGGAAGCCACTAATTAATGCGTTTCACACTGGCTGTTGTGATATGACAACAACTTTCACTTAGGCTGAATTCATACTGGCAACCTGGCAATTACGATGTGAAAGATTATGTATCTTATCCATCTCTTGCATGATGCATTCTCCACAACTATGTCTACAGTTATTATTATTTTATTATTTGTATTCTCACAGGGCCTACGAGCCCTAGTCATGGGCCAGGACCCCATTGTGCTAGGCGCTGTACAAACACAGAACAAAAAGATGGTGCCTGCCCCAAAGAGTTCACAATCTAAGTATAAGGCAAGAGACAACAGATGCATATAGATGGGGAGTTACAAGGAAACAATGGGACAATATTGGTCAGCATGAAAGGCAGTGGTATCAATGCACCAGCAAACTGTTACAGTTTTTGTAGGCATCACAGCAAAGGAGAGCTTTAAGAAGGGTTTGGAAGGAGGATAATGAGTTAGGTTTATCAGAAGCTCTTCCCAAGAGTGAGGGGCAGCCTGGAAGAAAGTACAAAGGTGATACTTTGAACATTTAAGAGCTGGGCAATGGAGAGTAGCATCCTGGGCTGGTCAGAGGGGAAAGTTGACATCTCAGTAGCAAATGAGATATGATAGGTAGGGTGGGGATAGGCCATAAAGGGCCTTGGAAGTTAATAGAAGCCACTTATGTTTGATGCAATATAGAAGAAAACCCCAATGGAGGGATGCAAAGGTGGTCGTCAAAGTGACAGGCTAGGAAAATGATCTTTACAGCAGCATTCTGAATGGATACAAGTGGGGCAAGATTGCATTTGTCAGGGCCAGACAGAAGCATGTTGCAGTAATCGACATGCAAGATAAGAGTCTGGAATAGTTCTAGCTATGCAGATGGCTGGGAAAGGCCATATCTGAGAGACGTTTTGCAGAAAGACTTGGCAGGACTTAGATTGATCTTGGATGAACCTAGAGAGAAGTCCAAGTCAAAGATGACACCAGGTTATGGGCCTGAGTGATAGGCAGGATGATGGTGATGTCCACAGTAATTGAGAAAGGAGGTAGCCGGGAGAGCTCAGGAAGCAAAGATTAAGAGCTTTGTTATATTCATGTGATAGCACTGAAGTCAGTTGAGTTTTCTTGGTGCCACTGAGAGTAGAATATGCCACACCATGTTTGTATTTTACTAAATTATATAGATATAAAATAGATTTAAAATTATCAAACAGCCATAAACATCACCTTTCATTTGGAATGTCAATGAGACTAATGCACTAGTCTGTTAACCTGTATTACTATCTCAAACTGTCTAGAAAGCACCTGCAACCGCACACTGTCAATTGCTAAGTAGCTGTATCCATGGGCAAAGTATTTGTAGATCATTTACTTAACAATGGAACGAATTTATGCCCTCTTTAAAAAAAATCTTCAAAGATTTTATGCTCTGCAACTGATCATTTTTATTTACGACGCAGTATGGAACACAGCGGAGACCTGATCCTGCCCCCTAGATGTTTACAGTCTAAAAAAATTCTACTGTAAGTTGAAGAGAGGCTCTGAATTTTCTCTAGGTCTTATTTTTTCTTTTAATTCTACTATTTAATTGTAAAGAAATTAAAAACCAAATTGGGTCAGCATTACTGATGTTGGTATACAAAACAATGTTTAACATGCCCTCTGCTGGTCTGAAGGCAGCAGTTATTCCCAGAACTATGCCTATATTAGTGGGTCTTTTGACACTGCATTTGTTAAACACAAACACACTGATGGATTTCAGCTGCTTTGAAAACATAGTGTGTGTAGGGGGGAATAAATGTTTGCCAAATGGAGTAGGACACAGGGTCCTATCTGGCAACCCTTTCTCATCTGAGTAGTCTATAGTCATGCAGGTACTTGTACTGACGGCTATTGGCCAAATTGTGTTTTACTTGTTTAAATCAGGAGTCACTTCATTGATGTGAAGTGACTCCAGCTTTAAACTAGTGTGAGAACAGAATTTGTCCTACCGGGGAAACCTGCATGAGTGAAAGTTACAGGTTGTGATATAATGGGGGGTTGGTGATTCTGACTCCCATTATCCCTCTCTAATTGCATTACCATTAGTGCAACCCAGCCATTGCCCATTCAGTGAGTACCAGTGATCTAGTAGGACCGCCCCGTGCTGATTCTGGATGTGAAGGTACCATCTCAACATGTAGCCAGGCTTTTTAAGTGGAAGTAAATGTAGCTGTCAAATTGTGAAAGCCATACTCTGAAGGCAATCTAGAATACTTTTACTGGGCACTATTTCTACCTGAGTAACTCCATTGGATTGTTCTGATCCAATGTTTCTGTTATTTTAAAGCTTTTTCTAACCAGAAATCTTCTTCAATGTGATTGCCCTTTGAATGATAGCTAAGACTTATTTTATCCAGTATATAATAGCAGGTCTGCAGATTTAAAAACTGGAGCACTATTCAGTTTTTGTGATATTTGGTTTTCTCCTTATGATGTGTATATGTAAGTCCTCTATCTGGTCCATTTGACTTGTAAAGCATCCTCCTTTAAAGGATTTATAATACATCATTTTTAGCAATGTGGTAGCCACACTTTGAAGTCTTCAGTCACTGGGTCAGAGGCCATCCATTAGAGAATGAGATGGTGCAATGAAGGAATACTTGTCTGTGGAACAACAGTATTGTAAATATTTTCTGTCTAGTTGAGTAGGTAACCAGTGGATTTCACTGTCTTACTACGCTTGACTCAAATGCAAAGAAGTGCAATTTTTTGGTAACACTACTCAGTTCCTATTACTATTTTGTACTCTGTTCATAGCTCAATCATAGGCCAAATTAATCCCTGATAGAATGCTAGTGACATCAGTAGTGTTACACCAGAGATGAGTTTGACCTAGCGAGTCTCCATTTAAAAATCTCTGGCTATGCATTTTAAATGAAAGCATCATCATTTGTATTGTGTCAGACCAGACTTTAGCAGATTCTACTTTATTTTCAGTGCTCATTAGCTGGGGCTAAATAATGATGAAACAGAAATACACATTTTCTCATAAATATCTAATCCGCATTTTAAGCATTTTACAAAATTATTATTACTGGTGGTACTTGGGAAATAGTATATTTTTAAAGCATAACAATTCACTGATAAGAAATAGTTTAATTTATTGTGTCAGGTTTGTGCCAGGTTCTCCCTTGTCTACTCTGCTAGGGCCTGATCCAAAGGTGGTTGAAGTCAATTGGTATCTTTCCATTGGCCTTTGGATTAGTGTGATGGGTTCCGCTGGGTACAACCTCTAACTGGGGTACTGCTGAACCCTTTGGCTTACCAAACTGGGATCCCTCTCACCATAGGCGACAACTTCTCCTGGTGCCAGTGGGTGCTCGACCTACCCCTGCCCCCGGCCCATCCCGACTCCACCCCTGCCCCACCCCTATTCCAACCCTTTCCCCAAAGTCCCTGCCCCAACTCCACCCCCTCCCTTCCCCTATTGGACCCCTTCCCTAAATCCCAGCCCCGGCCCGCCTCTTCCCCACCTACTCCCCTGAGCGCACCACATTCCCGCTCCTCTCCCTCCCTCACACAGCTTGTTACGCCACAAAACAGCTGTTTTGCGGTGGCAAGCACTGGGAGGAGAAGTGGGGACGCCGCGCACTCAGGGGAGGAGTTGGAGACAGAGGTGAGCTGGGGTGGGGTGGGGAGATGCTGGTGGGTGCAGAGCACCCACCAATTTTTCCCTGTGGTTGCTCCAGCCCCAGAGCACCCACCAAGTTGGTGCCTATGCCTCTCACACTGTGATGTTTTGACAAGCTCCAAACCCCTCCAAGTCCTGCACTCACACAGCCATCCACAGGCAGGGACACACCCATATTAGTTACATGAATGCTTTCACCAGCTCCTCATGAACCAACAATAGAGAGGCTCCACCCAATTCCCCCCAGCTCCCCAGCCTAGGACCCCAGAGCTTGTCTTGCCCTGATCAGAATCCTGGCCAGTGTAAATTTATTACCCAGTCCCCCCCAACGTGGAGAGGACCTGCACCAGCCCTTGTTTCTCAGCAGATTTCCCTTGCACGTCAAACACACTGTTTTAGGTAAAAAATATATAACAGATTTATTAACTACAGAAAGATGGATTTTAAGTGATTATAAGTAGTAAGTGTACAGATCAATCCTTCTAGTACAGTCATGTAATTTTCATTTGCCATTTGTTTCTAGTCCTTCATTTTTTTTCACTGATAAACAACCACAATTTATAGACCACTTTTCATTGTAACAAAGATCAGAATCTGGGTGCCAACTCAGGAAAACACTTAAGCAGGTGCTTAACATTTGTCATGTACTTAAGTCTCAAGGGACTACTGCAGGTGCTTAAAATTAAGCACATGCGTAAATGCTGTCCTTAATAGGGAGACTTCCTCTTGACTCTGGGTGAAAATTTCAAATCAAACTATGTCAATTTGTATGAAACTGGAGAACCTTGCTACATAATCCAGGGCTTTAGGGAGAATGTAGCTACTGATACTGTGTTTGGGAAATGAGTCAGTATAAGCACCAGATGTGTTAGTGTCAAAGCAAAAGTGGGAGCAGTATTAAAAAAACAAAACAAAAAACCAACATGAAAATCCACTTCCAGGCCTTCAGGGAAGAAGAAGAGAGTGACAGTCATCCTTATATTTGCAAGGTGCTCTGATACAGTGATTATGGGCTCTAGGGACCTATGTAGGCAGAGAGTGAAAATCCTGTTGGGATTTTTGCCTTTGACTTCAAGGGGGCCAGGATTTTACCCATAGTCTTCTGAGCAAAAGTACTGTGCTTGAACTTCATCTATGAATGTTTCCATTATAAGCTCTAATAATAAGCCACCACTATTGTTTTGAAAGGAAACCTACTCTAAGCAATTTAAATGTGTCAAAAAACTGTTCACAAGACATACAAAAGAAACGTACTGCTTTTCTCCCCTCTGCAAAAAACGAGTCATAACTATAATTGGGAAGCCATGAAACTGCCCTTTTGAAATAACAATTTTTTGACGGATTTTATGGATGATATCTCATCATCAACTGAAGTGATGGTTGTCCTTAATGGTAACTTTTGTCATTAAGTACAGTTTGCAGGAAGGCAACTTCCTTTATTAAAATATATATATCAAAGCTAAAAGCACATGAGTATGAGAAATCATACTTTACAATCTATCTCCTGCACAAAAGAACATGCACGTGTTGGGACTTTAGTTACATAAATCTCATTAGTTTCAGGGGAACTACATGATAATAGGTTTGTGAATTGAGTTAGGACTATTCCCCCTCAAGTCTGCATTCTCAAATCAGTGTCACAGAATAAAATTAGTGTTCATGCACTGAGACCCACAGTGCAATAACTCAGTTGATATTAATTTGAATTTATTTTCCCTTTCCCCAAAATACAATAATTTATACCTGAGATGATTTTATGTCACCCAACACCAGAAATCACTTTCCCTGGAGCCACAAAGTGGCTTTGATCAGCCAGATTTGTTTGTTTCCTTCTAGGACACTTGACTAGACTGGGATAGCTAACATCATATCCAGCGTGTACCTAGTATTAGATGGTAAGGCCAGATTCTGATCTCAATTACATTGGGTAAATCCGGAGTAACTTCACTTTGACCATTGCATTGCAGTGGTCTCTAAGTCCCTGCCAAACTGTCTTGTAAAACTTTGACATTGGTTCAGAGCCTAGTATGGCCATTGCATATGGACTTGGATTCCCAAACTGTTTGTAAGCTCTAATGTGCATGTGTTTATGCATACACATAGTTGAAACCACTTTGACAGGATGTGGATACCCTTTGATAGCATCTAGAATTTGTAATTTAGCTGGACAGATTAAACTTAATGAGTGTGCTGTCACTGGAGTGCGGTGCTCAGAGTTGCCGAAGCTACTTTGTAAAGGCAATTTTTGGCATTAATTGGCTTGTCAATCACAATGAAAAGGGCTACAAATTGCTTTCCGAATGCTGCTCTGTGCTGCATCGCATCTGTGTGCACATAGTAGCATCCCGGAGGTACGACTTCTTCCTGACTGAGAGTGTTTGCTGTTCTGTGGTTGCTTTCCTTTTCCCAGCCATTCTGGGATCCCAGAAGCAAGTGGTTCAGATCAGTCAGAAGAATTTAAATGCGAGTGGTTTGGGGAATGAATGCTATCACAGCAGGAATGTTAATTATGGGACAAGACTAAGTGGTTTCCATCTCAGTACATGTAAATAGGCGTACTGTCTTACTCAGGGCTTGTACAGTCACTAATACAATGAAGCTACAATCTTGTTTGCTGCTAATACCCTGGCTCTCATTTTAAGGTGGAGTTGGAGGTGACGGGTCAGCTGAAAAGGATCTGTCAGAGTCACCACATGTGAACTCAGAATTGCAGCATTTGAACGTGTACAATTTGAAATTCCTTCACTCACTTAAGGCTGATGTACAGCAGTGTACTTTCTTGACAGTGTCATTGGCGACTCTCATCAAATTGGATTTTGTGATGTTTTCTTGCTGGCAGTAGGCAGCTGGGAGTGACTCGCAGACATCAAAGCCATAGTTTCCTTCGAGAAGGTTATTTATTAGAGAACACAACAGGCTCAGAACAGCTGGCTTGTTTTGGAAGTCTTTATTAAAGGCACTCGCACTGTCTACATCTTTGCGTTTGCCTTTCTGAACTCAGACATGGGTTATGTATTTAAAAAGATATTAAAATGTTTAAGGACACTGCTTAGTTCTTCGGTGACCCAAACAAACCTATGGTCCATTTTCAATAGGATGCTCCAACTGCTTTACCCAGTTCCAGTGATGCACGGTAACAATAAATCTGTCTTAACAGGACAGTTAATGTGGGTTTATGGCTGCTTTGCATTACCGGAGCAGCACAATCAGCCAGAATGGACTGGTGAAGCTGGTTCATATGGTTCTGATAATTGGGATGCTCAGGTACACTCACATTTGTACAAAATAAGCAGCCATCCCAGATAAAAGGGTTCTTCAAAATGGAACCAAGGGCTACTTGTTCCCCAGTTAGTTTCATTGCAGTGAGGCTAATTTTGAGGAGTCCTTTATGTGAAATGCTCAATAATGGATTTCTGTATATTTAAGTGAATAAATTTCTATTCATGGTGTTTAAAAAATATGGGTCATATTAAACTCTTACAAATATTGTAATCATTACATTAAGAAACCCCAATCATTCTGCTTTGTTTTAATTCAGAAACTGCTATTTTGTAAAACTGTCATCTCACCAGTAGAACAAGTAGGTCTTTGCCATTCACCCACATTACTGGCACTTCATTGTTGTGGACAAGCAGTACATTTTTTCAGCAGCATGCCTGGAACAGTAAGTCTCCATGTCATTCTCCTCAGTCTCTCGTCTTCTATCCTCTGGAATCTCTCTCCTTGCTGTGGCTAGCACACTTCATCTGTCAAATCTTCCACTGTAGGCTTGTTTGTATCCATGCTGACAATCTCTGAAGTTGTCTTCACCCACAAAGAAGGATTATGAAGTTAAAATCCACCATTAATCTCTGTGGTTGTTCAGTTGCCTGGTAGAGTGAGGATGGTGAGGGAGGTCGGCAGAGAGGTGGGATGGTGAGGGATGATGGAGGATTCTGGGTAAAGGGCACTTTGCCCTGGAAAGGGGGTTTTAGTGGGCTGGGTATAAAATTACAACAATAACAAATTTTGTACATAGTCTAAAATACGTGCATAACAAACAAGTTATCACATGAGCTTATTTTTGCAGTTTGTTCTGTTTCTCACCTGTTTGAAGCTTGTCTGTGTTCTATCATATCTACTACAAGTTAAGGCAGGGCCGGCTCTAACTTTTTTGCCGCCCCAAGCAAAAAAAAAAAAACCAAACCCTGCCCCGCCATAACAAGCCCCCCCCCCCAGCATGTGCTTGGTCGTCTGGTGCCTGGAGCTGGCCCTGGGTTAAGGGAAGGATGGGCTAGGGCTAGAGTGGGGGAGAGGAGAAGCACCACTCTCCCTCCTCTGGTAAAAGTAGAGGGAAAGAAAGCTCCCCCTTCTCTCCCTGGTTTGGGGAGTGCTGTTCCCCTATATCCCCCCTCCTTCTCCTGTTTCAATTTACTTTAACCACTGGTGCTCCCATTAGATTACATGGTCTGTAGGGCAGGGAGTGTCTGTCCCATATGGTCCGCAAGGTGGCTAGCATACTGTGGGTGCTATAACTGGTTTATGACACCTCTGACTAAGATGCCACATCTTTCACCCTAGATTTTAACTGTAGTAATAAATGCATCTTAAATACAGTGCTGCCGTTGTCACTACCACATCTGTCACTACCACATCTGTCAAGCCTCTGTGTGGGGCAGAGTGGGGCTATAAGCACTAGCTGAGCTACTTTGCAGTAAGAGCCTGAGGAGAATTGACATAGATTGTAAACTCTTTGGGGCCGCAACCATCTCTTTGGTCTGTGTTATAATTAGGAGGAGGAATTCTGACTGGCTCAGCTAGAATTCTCTTGGTCTCTGGGCAAGCACACGATGGACTGCAGGTTTCTGAAAGTCAGTGGTTCTCAACCAGGGGACTGCCACCCACTAAGGGGCCGTGAGCTGGTTTCAGGGGGCCATGGGGCCCTGCGACTGAAGCATGGGGCCCTGAGCCCCAGCACCCCCATGGGGCTGAAACCAGGAGCAGAGCTGTGGGGCTGAAGCCCTCAGCCACAGTTCTCCCACTGGCCTAAAGCGCTGAACCCCAGTTCCCCTGAAGGGCAGAAGCTCTTGCCCCCTCCCACTCCCATCCTAAGCCCCCAGCAAAATCACACACACACTCTAACTCAGTAAGATAGATAGAGATAATACAGAAAGTAGATCTGAACCCTCATACTTACACCAGCCCCTGAATAACCTGAAATGTTAGCCATTATTTTCCTCATCACTGTCATCTTCACCAATGGCCATCATTCTGGCCCCTCTCAAGGGCTACATCTCCCTCTCCTCCTGCCCATAGACTGGGCTGCAGCTTTTATAGTATGTTACGTGGACGTTACCATGTCTAATGCATATTCCATAGGGGTTTCTCCCCTTACTAATATTAAGGTGTCCATCTATAGGTTAGTATATTTATGATTTTAACTCATTATCATATATGTCAGTTCATTGCCATGGCACTCTTGCGATTTGGTTGTTCCATCCAAAATCTTCCAGAAGATGGTGTTAGTTCATGTTTCTGTGGTTTGCTGATGTCATTATGGACAAAATTCCCCCTTACACTCTACTTCTAGTTCCCCAAAATATATGGGTTACCTAAGTTTATCTATGCCAAAGTTCATAGGCCTCAAGCCTCATGCTAACTGCTGAAGCCAATGTCTTACAGGATACAAGCCTGTAGGTTCCTTGCATTAAAGCTGAATATAATAAAGCAGAATATAATGTAAAACCATGAATATAATAGAGGCAAACTGGCCCGCTGAGCTACAATCCTTGGTAATTAGATTATACCCTGAAGCCTGAGATTCCCTTATTTGTTATCTTATTTTAATGTAATTGTGTATGTACTTATTATTCATATACAAGTTTAATACTTTATGCAGTCTGGGGAGCTCCTTGCTTCTGGGATATCTTGTGGTAGTGAGTTCCACAGATTAATGTTGCTCACCTTGCACTTCAGCTGCAAATTTGATTTGACTGATGAATATGGGTTTAATCATTTTTATTGATTGTTTCTTTTACTCAGAAATCAGGTAGTTCCTAAAAGTCTTTCCTCCTTGGCATCCACTTTCCTTTCAGAACTCCAACATGTTCATATATCTTTAATATTTGGTCTTTGGCTTAGTGCATTTCTCCAACAGGAAGTCACCATCTGTATGCTCTAAAAAGCAGAAGGCCAAATGATATGACAGGTGGGCCCAAATCAAAATGTTAGAGCTTCGGTGGTGGTCAAAATTCAAACATGGCTCCAGATCCAGATTTTGCAAATGGCTTTTATCTTTATAATGAACTGAACTGAAAGCCCTGTTCTGTCCAGCTCCACTTTGGGGTGTTCAAAATTCAGATCTAAACCTTGTTTCAGGGGCAAAATGTGCAGTTCGAGCTCATCTCTAGTTCATCTCTACCTCGATATAATGCTGTCCTCGGGAGCCAAAAAAATCTTACCATGTTATATCGAACTTGCTTTGATCCACTGGAGTGTGCAGCCCTGCCCCCCGGAGCACTGCTTTACCGCGTTATATCCAAATTCGTGTTATATCAGGTCTTGTTATATCGGGGTAGAGGTGTATACAGCATATCAAAATCAGAAGGCCTACTTTCATGATATACAACTGCTTAGAACATTCTTCTCTCATCGCAGAGGAACTTTGACAGCCTCGTTGAAATTCCCAGAGTTCATCAGCGACACAAGGAATAATGTCCAGAAATAGGTCTGAACACTTATGTAAAATTATCATTTTTTATTAGGTTGATTGTGCCAGCATGAGAGAGAGAGATGAGTAATCCAGTTCTCCAATTCTAAAGGAAATTGAGTCAATAGGGGTTTAAAATAAAAGTCCTGCTGTCTATTAAAATCAGGAATAATAAGAATCACAAAGTAACAAAAGAAGTTGACCGACCATGAAGCATCCTAGCAAAATGTAATGTGTGATTGAATTGTTTGTGGGCAATAGTCCAAGCTATTGTGGTCATGAGAACCAATTTTCTCTTGGTGGATTGTGAACTGGAATGCAAGGGCTGCATTATTCTAGATGCTCTGTGCAGTCCTGCATCCCAAAGATCTCATCTATCCTGCAGGAAAGGACTTTAACCATTGCCGTAGCTCAGTGGCATGCACCTGGCAGGCAAGAAAATCCTCTACAAGAGAGGTGGAATTTTAAGGTTCCAGGTTCCTTAAGGATTTATGTTAAGATTTATAGTCTGAGCAGGGAGGAAGCCCCTGACAATTAAGGCAATGCCTTCAAACTGTCAGCATTTTATTCAGCAGCACAGACATGTATTTTCTATATAGTTCTGTCAATGAAGCCCAAATTATTATTTTCCTATTACTAAGCAGAAGGAATTTTTGGGGAGAGCTTAACGTTCTGGTGGACTCCCTGTAACTTGTACAGATTTTTAACTAAAGAGCAGAAAAGCAATGCTAGGAAACCAAGTAATGTGACTGGTGAGCTCAAAGCCAACGCTACACAGAGCACAGACATTGGTTACTTGTAAAGGAGTAAGAAGTACTCTTCTACACAACAGAACCCACTGGAACACTTGCTCCATGCTGATTCCTTCTGTTATGACGCCAACGTCACTCTCGCTACAACTCCTTGTCTCCCCTCCCTAGACAACCCGTGATTCAGATTTTAGCAACTTGGTCTCCTGCCCAGGTTGCTTCCTTTTTAATGCCACTCCAGCTCCCCACTAACCCCCACTGTAGTTCCCTGCACAAATCTTAAGTCCCGCCTCAGCCTCCCATGGTCAGCCTCCCACAGACTTGCTGATTGCTAACCCCTGTGACGGCAATCCTTTCAGGCCCTTGTGTGTGGTGCACCGGGGAAGGGGAAACATAAAATGAGTGTAAGCAAGAAGAGAGTGAGGGTATGCATGGTTGTAGAAAGTTCTGCTTAGCTGACTGTAGAGGTGGTTAGATCTTGGAGAAATGCTTTTTGTTTGTTCTTTAACTTGGCGGCAAGAATACTGTGGGAGACCGTATCAAAAGCTTTGCTAAAGTCAAGGAATAACACATCCACTGCTTTCCCCTCATCCACAGAGCCAGTTATCTCATCATAGAAGGCAATTAGGTTAGTCAGGCACGACTTCCCCTTCGTGAATCCATGCTGACTGTTCCTGATCACTTTCCTCTCCTCTAAATGTTTCATAATTGATTCCTTGAGGACCTGCTCCATGATTTTTTCCAGGGACTGAGGTGAGGCTGACTGGCCTGTAGTTCCCCGGATCCTCCTTCTTCCCTTTTTTAAAGATGGGCACTACATTAGCCTTTTTCCAGTCATCCGGGACCTCCCCCGATTGCCATGAGTTTTCAAAAATAATGGCTAATGGCTCTGCAATCTCACTCGCCAACTCCTTTAGCACCCTCGGATGCAGCGCATCCGGCCCCATGGACTTGTGCACGTCCAGTTTTTCTAAATAGTCCCGAACCACTTCTTTCTCCACAGAGGGCTGGCCACCTTCTCCCCATACTGTACTGCCCAGTGCAGCAATCTTGTTCGTGAAGACAGAGGCAAAAAAATCATTGAGTACATTAGCTTTTTCCACATTCTCAGTCACTAGGTTGCCTCCCTCATTCAGTAAGGGGCCCACACTTTCCTTGACTTTCTTCTTGTTGCTAACATACCTGAAGAAACCCTTCTTGTTACTCTTAACATCTCTTGCTAACTGCAACTCCAAGTGTGATTTGGCCTTCCTGATTTCACTCCTGCATGCCTGAGCAATATTTTTATACTCCTCCCTGGTCATTTGTCCAATCTTCCTCTTCTTGTAAGCTTCTTTTTTGCGTTTAAGATCAGCAAGGATTTCACTGTTTAGCCAAGCTGGTCGCCTGCCATATTTACTATTCTTTCTACACATCGGGATGGTTTGTTCCTGCAACTGCAATAAGGATGCTTTAAAATACAGCCAGCTCTCATGGACCCCTTTGCCCTTCATGTTATTCTCCCAGGGGATCCTGCCCATCTGTTCCCTGAGGGAGTCAAAGTCTGCTTTTCTGAAGTCCAGGGTCCGTATTCTGCTGCTCTCCTTTCTTCCTTGTGTAAGGATCCTGAACTCGACCATCTCATGGTCACTGCCTCCCAGGTTTCCATCCACTTTTGCTTCCCCTACTAATTCTTCCCTGTTTGTGAGCAGCAGGTCAAGAAAAGCTCTGCCCCTAGTTGGTTCCTCCAGCACTTGCACCAGGAAATTGTCCCCTACACGTTCCAAAAACTTCCTGGATTGTCTGTGCACCGCTGTATTGCTCTCCCAGCAGATATCAGGGTGATTGAAGTCTCCCATGAGAACCAGGGCCTGCGATCTAGCAACTTCTGCTAGTTGCCAGAAGAAAGCCTCGTCCACCTCATCCCCCTGGTCTGGTGGTCTATAGCAGACTCCAACCACGACATCACCCTTGTTGCTCACACTTCTCAACTTTATCCAGAGACACTCAGGTTTTTCTGCAGTTTCATACCGGAGCTCTGAGCAGTCATACTGCTCTCTTACATACAACGCAACTCCCCCACCTTTTCTGCCTTGCCTGTCCTTCCTGAACAGTTTTTATATCCATCCATGACAGTACTCCAGTCATGTGAGTTATCCCACCAAGTCTCTGTTATTCCAATCACATCATAGTTCCCTGACTGTGCCAGGACTTCCAGTTCTCCCTGCTTGTTTCCCAGGCTTCTTGCATTTGTGTATAGGCACTTAAGAGAACTCATCGATCGTTCCTCTTTCTCAGCATGAGACAGGAGTCCTCCCCTCTTGCGCTCTCCTGCTTGTGCTTCCTTCCAGGATCCCATTTCTCCACTTACCTCAGGGCTTTGGTCTCCTTCCCCCGGTGAACCTAGTTTAAAGCCCTCCTCACTAGGTTAGCCAGCCTGCTGGCGAAGATGCTCTTCCCTCTCTTCGTTAGGTGGAGCCCGTCTCTGCCTAGCACTCCTCCTTCTTGGAACACCATCCCATGGTCGAAGAATCCAAAGCCTTCTCTTCGACACCACCTGCGTAGCCATTCGTTGACTTCCACGATTCGACGGTCTCTACCCCGGCCTTTTCCTTGCACAGGGAGGATGGACGAGAACACCACTTGCGCCTCAAACTCCTTTATCCTTCTTCCCAGAGCCACGTAGTCTGCAGTGATCCGCTCAAGGTCATTCTTGGCAGTATCATTGGTGCCCACGTGGAGAAACAGGAAGGGGTAGTGATCTGAGGGCTTGATGAGTCTCGGCAGTCTCTCCGTCACATCGTGTATCCTAGCTCCTGGCAAACAGCAGACCTCTCGGTTTTCCCGGTCGGGGCGGCAGATAGATGACTCAGTCCCCCTGAGGAGGGAGTCCCCGACCACCACCACCCTCCTTCTCCTCTTGGGAGTGGTGGTCGTGGAACCCCCATCCCTAGGACAGTGCATCTTTTGCCTTCCAATCAGTGGAGTCTCCTTCTGCTCCCTTCCCTCAGATGGGTCATCTAGTCCACTCTCCGCATTAGTACCTGTAGAGAGAACATGGAAACAATTGCTCACCTGTATCTCCATTGCTGGTGCATGGACGCTCCTCTTTCTCCTTCTGGAGGTCACATGCTGCCAAACCTCTTCACAATCCTTCTGTCCCTGCTGCACCTGCTCTGAATCTTCAGAACATTGTGGCCGTAGAAGCATCTCCTGACGTCTGTCCAGGAAATCTTCATTTTCCCTTATGCAACGCAGAGTTGATACTCGTTTCTCCAGCCCTCGAACCTTCTCTCCGAATATGGAGACCAGCTTGCACTTTGTACAGACAAAGTCGCTTCTGTCCTGTGGAAGAAAGACAAACATGGCACAGCCTGTGCAGGTGACAACAGCTGATCGCTCACCTTCCATATCACCGTCCTCTTAAGAACTTCCTCAACTGTTGCAGGAACTACTCAGAGAAACCTGCAGATGAAAGCCTCAGTGCGCTCTCCCTAGGCGAACTCCCAGGCAAACTCCCGCTGTTAGCCTCTGCTGTTTGCTGCTCAATACTACAGATACTACAGCCAATGTTCTACAGCAATGTTCCAAATCTAATAGTAACTCTTTTTTGCAAAATGTAGGATTTTGAGTCAATTCTATAGCACTTTTCTAACAAGCATCAAGGTTGTGCCAGTTATGGTCAGTTTTATGCTGTTTTGAATTCTTTACTTAGGCAAATCCCACTGAAGTCCAAATGAGTTCTTAAGAATTTGTATTGGGATTGCACCTGGAGACATGCAGACTTGAATTAACCTTATAACTTGTGGAACCTTGTTATTTCTCTAAATGTTGGTTTACTGCCTCCCTAAACTTGTTGCAAGACTATAGTAGTATTTAAAATAAGTGTCTAAACAAAGCTTAAATGCCACAGTAACACCTGTTTTTTTTTTTTTTTTTAATCATGGCTGGTGTTTAAATTGCAGCACTTAGATTTAAACTCAGGTTCACTAATTCTGAGGAACAAAAGGTGGAAATTGTGGATTATGATGGATAGTGGAATAATTGACAATATGCTATTGTTCCTATTTTTGTCATTCGCACATTTTCTATTGTTCTGAGTTACTCCTTTGTTCTAGTTTAAATAAACTCTTTTTGAAACTCACCTATGCAAGAACTTAGATAGTTGGATATTTTACAGCTTGTTGAATTTATACATATAAAACACTGCATGAAAGTCCCCTGGACCAAGCCACTTCTCTTAAAGGAATAGCACTTGGTTAAAAATCATAAGTTTTTTTTTTTAAATATTTCCTTTTCTGATTATTAGGAATTAGATTAACATTTCCTTTAAGGAATATATTCTGAATATTCAGTTTAACCATTTCCTTTGGTTTAGATTTTTAAAAAAATCATTCAATTTACTTTTCATCATTTATCTTGTTTATTTCACTGAGTACCAACAATTTTCAGTGCCTTTTTCCATGCTGTTTCTATGGTTGAAATAACCTCCCTCTTTTCAGGTGAAAACTAATAACCCTTCCCTCATATCATTGTTTCTCACTGGGTCACAGCTGAGGATGCCAAATTCAGGACAAACTGCTGAGAAATAAGGCAGACTCACCCCAAACTGGTGGTTATTCTATCATTAGTTTATACCATGCCAGTAAACTTTCTGTCTCACCACACTGGTTAACAAGAAGCCAAAAATGCAGTCTTTGTAGGCATTCCAGCCTTTGGCTCCCCACCCACATACTGGACTCTACAATGAGTGGTTACTGAAAATCAATTTAATCAAATATAGGATCCTTCTAATCCCAAGAGATCAACCACTTAGCCAGGTCGATATATAATTCATATTACCTCATAATCATGATGCTAATCCTTTAGTAACTAAAAACTAAAGGTTTAATAATAGAAGAAGGGGTTAATAGATCATATATATACAAATAATTGCAGTGATGGAATAGACTGAAGGCTTGTAAAGTCGCTCTGGTAATTTTCAAAATATCGGAAAGTCCTCAGTCCATATTTCAAAATGCATCTTTTAGTTGTAAATCCACAGTCCAGAGAATCAGGGCAGGAAAGAGGCAAAATGGAGATATCTCAGGGGTCTTTTATGTCCTTTGCCATGTGCCTGGAAACTTGCTGTCTGAAACAAAGTCTTTGTTTATGGAAAGTTACTGGCCCAAGATGGAGTCCAGGGTCACATGAGCATATCACATGTCCTTACATGCTTTGATACATGGGGCAGCCACTGCCTAGATTCTTTTTGAGGCATCTGAATGAAGACCTACTGGGCAAAATGAGTGTCTCTTCTATGGCCCAGTGTTAGAGAGAAGTGTCCTCAGGGCTGGTTTTAGGAAGTGCGGGGCCCTATTCGAATACCCGGCGGCGGTCCGGGTCTTCGGCGGCACTTCGGCGGTGGGTCCTTCACTCGCTCTGGGTCTTCCGCGGCACTGAAGGACCCGCTGCCAAAATGCTGCCAAAGACCTGGAGCGAGTGAAGGACCTGCCACCGAAGTGCAGCCGAAGACCCGGACCACCGCCAGGTGAGTAGAACAATTAAAAAGGCGCCTAAGTTAGGCGCTCTTCTTTAGGGCGTGGGGCCCTTTTAGGTGCGGGGCCCGATTCGGGGAATCGGCCTAAAGCCGGCCCTGAGTGTTCTTAATGGGCCAGTAACACGTAGCTATCTACCCTTAATGTAAATCTTGTCTGGTGGGTGTACCCAGGAATATAGCATGTGTAAGATACAGGTCCATAGCTAATATTCATAATTTTAGATACAAAGATGATACATGGATTTAACCAGGATAATCATATTTGATAGATTTGTAACTTTTCCATTGACACCTTTGTACATACTTTGTACAGGATTTGTTGCAATTGTATAACAGTGGTAATATCAGTGATATAAATGGTCATATTCAATCATACAGCACACACCTTGATCAAACCATGATTCAGGAAAGCACTTACACCTGTAGTTAGTTAGTTAAATCCATCCAAGGTCAGAACAGCACTTCAGCACATGCTGAACTCACTGACTTCAATGAGACTCAAACACACGCTTAAGTGCTCTCCTGAACAAGGCTGTTTGAACTCAGTTCTCAAATTTCTACCTAAAAGCCACTCCTTTTGCCTAATCTTCTACCACTAAGCAGCTACCACAATGTCTATCAATTCTCCACCATTTCAGCTGTATGTACCCTGTTTCCCCGAAAATAAGACATCCTCCGAAAATAAGGCCTACTTACAGTTTTGCCTCTCGTTGTAATATAAGGCATCCCCCCGATAATAAGACCTCCCCGATAATAAGGCATCCACCGATAATAAGGCATTTTTCATTTCTGAAAAATAAGACATCCCCTGAAAATAAGACCTAGCGCATCTTTGGGAGCAAAAATTAATATAAGACACTGTCTTATTTTCGGGGAAACAGGGTATATGGGATCTGACCAGTATATATTTTGTTTTGTAAAGCTATGCATGCCATATGAGTAAGAATAAAAGGGAGACTGTCTCTTCTGTTCTTTATCAGATTCTAGGCAGTCACGCTTCCTGGTTGTCATGCACAAACACAATGCTCTATAGTGTGGGTTTCAAATCCTGCAGGGATCAAGCCAAACCAAAACAAAAAATGACTTCTTTTTAAATGAACCTGTATCTATTAATTTTACTTTAGTTGTAAACCATTTCAGTTTACATTTCAGTTTATATTTCAGTTTCAAGTTTGAACTTGAAGTATCTTGCAGTCTTGCTTTACATTTTTTTAAAACTCTATTGTTTACCCTCAGAAGCTTTAAAATACAATTTCTACTTCTCTACCAGTTTTATTTCACTCTGTCTTAGAATCAGAGATGGATAAAAACCTATTGAATCATATTGTAAATCTTCCCCCCTCGCTGCCAGTGCTCAACTGTTCTCTACAGTATGTTTGCCACTATTTCATTTGGCCTAAGTTTTAAATGACCCAGGCAACGAGGCTTTCATTGTTTCCATTCTAAGAGAATTTGCTCTTGCCTTCCCCCCGGGCTCATCTCTCTCCTTCAAGTCCTATCCCTCTTCAGTTTCTTTCCTAGGTGTCGTATAATTCCAATATTGGTATTGTACATGATTACCACGTTCTATCACTCACCTCAAGGGGCCTGCAGCTGCACCTGCCCAGTCATCAGGCGGCCAACAAGTGCAGCTAGGCACAGCAGAACCTGCTGTCATAGGTGGCTTGCTTGTAAGCCCAACAGCTGCAGAGGATCAGTGGCTGCTTAATGCACATATCTGTGGATTCTCTGTTTCCCTGTCCTTGCCTCACTCCAGCCAAGACCCTACCCTGCCCCCGGTCTTGTCCCTGCCTTTCCTGATTCCGTGTAATCTGGTTCTGACCATCTTCCCTGGTTCTATCTCAATCGTGGGCTCTGGCATTCGGACTCTTCAGTTCTGACCTTTGGCTCAGATCCCCAGCTCTGATTCTGCTTGGACTTTGGGCGTCGGTATTTGGACTCAGACCACTAGGCCTGACTCCTGCTCTGACTGCTAGGCCTGACAGCATAGGAGGCCGGTCTCCTGATCGTTATCCTTCAGAATGGTGGTATCTGTCACTGAAGTCTACACATAGATGTCTCTGATACTCGGGTGCCCAGAAGAAAGGCCCTGATCCAAAGCACATCAAAATCAATAGGAGTTTCTTCAGTTATATTCTAGGATTGTTCTCATTAGTGAAGTGACTCACAGAAAGAAACAAGAAGCTTGCTTGTCAATGATGTAAAGCCAACCACTGTCTAGGCAATCCTGGCTTTTTCTTCATTGTTTGTTTCTTACCATATCACATTTAAAAGCTAATATCCAGTTTTCTATTCACTAGGCATACAACTCACTCCTATGCAGAGAGCCCACATGAGGCCCATATACCACTTAAGTCCTATTAAACTATCAAAATATGGCTGTTATGAGTTGTACACAGGAAGCTGTTTGCAGGGCACAACATCAGGATTTATTGGTCTTATAAAATCCAGCAGTTGCTATGTGTTCTTAAGCACCATCTACTGGTACTTTATCAATCAACTATTTACATATGTACAGGCCTAGAACACTCCTGTAACAAGGGCTTGTGTAGTGTAACAACTGTTACACATGCACCTTGTGTGGGCCTTGTGGACAGGAGTGAATTTTACCATATCACCTCAGGTCTTTTTCAGCCTCACCATTTTTAAACTCTCTCCCAGTGAGGCACAACTGCAGTCCCTGCTTCCTCTCTGCAATTAAAGCATTCCAAAAGTGGTGGGGAGGAGATGATCCCACTACACATCAGCCAGAGGTGATGTCTGGGCACTCAGGGAAGGGCTGGTGCACCCCTTGAGAGGTGTAGCAGTATGCATTCCCCATATGAACTGGGGAGTCTGCCTCTGTAAGTTTCCTATGGGGGCTGTGTGGTTCCAGTTCCCCCAACGTGGGGATGTGTTCTGAAAAGAACCTCTTCAGAATTATTACAATTTAGTTATTCTTCTATATTGCATGGAAATAATTGACTTTGAATGTTAATAAAGCACAGAACATGGATGTTAATAAAGCACAGAACATTTCTTCTGTAGACCATGAAATTGTCATTTCTAAGGTAAGATATGCAGATCAGTGAAGACAAGTGACTGATGTATGGTTGTCTGAATGCCAAAAGTCACTTTTTGTGACCTATAATAAAAGCAACAATGTATTTAATTCATAAAGGATCTTGTCTGAATGATAGCATGGATTTCATCTGTGCATCTATTAGTTCTCTCTCCTGTGCATAAAATATAATTAAACATATTGGGTGGATAGTTACGGTATCTTCAGTGTCTATTTTAATATTTAATAAAATGCACACCCAGTAGAAATCATTATCTCCTGCAAGAATTAGTAAGCTGACTTCTGGTGAAGTCCTATAATTAATATATTTGAACAACACACTTCCTCTCTTTGAATCCAGGAAGCTATACTTCAAAGTGCCATGTTGGAATGCACACTAGTACTCCTAGTATGTTCTTCCAGGTACTGGACTCAAGAGTCCACCGTGTGTGTGTCTGTCTGTCTGTCTGTCTGTCTGTCTTCCCCCATCCTACCCCTGGAATCTCGGAAGGGTTGCAAGCACTTTGGAAGACAGGATTAGAGTTTAAAATGATCTTGACAAACTTGAGAAATGGTCTGAAATAAACAGGATGAAATTCAATAAGGACAAATGCAAAGTGCTTTAATTAGGAAGGAATAATCAGTTGCACAAGTGCAAAATTAGAAATGACTGCCTAGGAAAGAGTACAACAGAAAAAGATCTGGGGATTTAGTGGATCACAAACTAAACATGAGTCAATGTAATACTGTTATTAAAAAGAAAAGAGAACATAATTCTGGGATGTATTAGAAGGAGTGTTGTAAGTAAGAGACAAGAAATAATTCCTCTACTCTACTCAGCATTGATAAGGCCTCAACTGGAGTACTGTGTCTAGTTCTGGACACCACACTTCAGGAAATATGTGGACAAATTGGAGAAAGTCCAGAGGAGAGGAACAAAAAATGTTTAAATGTCTAGAAAACATGACCTATGAGGAAAGACTTTTTCTCGACCAATACAGTTTGGTGAAATTAAGATAAATTTGTGAAATGTTTTGGTGTTGCTGAATCTGCAATTTTCAATTAAAAGATTTAAGCTAAAATATTTTGCCCATCTCTAGCTCCCACCTAGTTTAGGTTTCATTGGCACAGCCAGATTACTATTAAAGAGGAAACTGTTACTTCAAGTAAGTTATCCTGTAAACAAATTCTTCATGATGATAGTGGTGGATGAGTGTCTGAAATTCTCATAATTTCTTGGATTCACAGATGAAAATATATCGTTTAGGGCAGCTTGTATAGACTCCTAGCCATTGAGTTTTGTGTCTTGCTTAAAACTGTGATGTTGTGACCTTTCATTTTCAAACCAATGCCTCTTCCTAGTTATATTGTGGTCTTTTATCTTTGCCGTAATTTAATACATATGGTTACTGAGTCAATGCTAGGATCTACATTACTGTTTGGCTCACTTTTAACTACAATGAAATATGGTTGGCTTAAAAGATATAAATCAGTGATTCATAGCAAAATTTCATTGAACTTAAACTGAGTTTTTCTGGATGAGCCACGCCTACTTATTTAAAGAAAGTAACAGATTCTGCACTGTTACACTGTACATAGGCTTGGTGTTGCACTTCATCTGGAAAACTGTCAGTTCCTAGTTTTAATTAAGTTGACAGAGTGCAGTAGTTTTTCCACGAATAATCGAATCAGTATGTGCTTTCTAAATCTGGAAAATGCCCCAAAATGCTATTGTGGAAAAATTGGAAAGAGTCCAGCAGAGGGTAACAAAAATTATTAGGAGACTGGAACACATGATTTAAGAGGAGAGGCTGAGGGAACGGGGATTGTTTAGTCTGCAGAAGAGACGAATGAGGGGGGATTTGATAGCTGCTTTCAACTACCTGAAAGGGGGTTCCAAAGAGGATGGATCTAGACTGTTCTCAGTGGTACCAGATGACAGAACAAGGAGCAATGGTCTCAAGTTGCAGTGGGGGAGGTTTAGGTTGGATATTAGGAAAAACTTTTTCACTAGGAAGGTGGTGAAGCACTGGAATGGGTTACCTAGGGAGATGATGGAATCTCCTTCCTTAGAGGTTTTTAAGGTCAGGCTTGACAAAGCCCTGGCTGGGATGATTTAGTTGGGGATTGGTCCTGCTTTGAGGAGGGGGTTGGACTAGATGACCTCCTGAGGTCCCTTCAACCCTGATATTTTATGATTCTATGAACCTTCATTAGCAGTTTGATTTGTAATATACAGAAACAAAGTAAATGGATGTTTGCCTTATGGTTTCAGTTGTGACATGGAGCCATTACAGAAAGTACTCAGACTAGTCAAAAATATGACTTTGTGTTCTATTTTCTCAGATAACGCACTATTTGGTATGAATAAAAAGGTAGGAAAGGAAAGGATAGTCCAGTCAGACTAGAATTGTGGGTGTTTTGTTTGGTCCATTCCATAGCACAGCAGGTGCACTCTACTGAACATACATGGGAACATGCCTGGTACCTTCAGCAGCCCAGAGGGCACCTTTACATGCACAACAAACACACTTTATTCCTGAACATGCCTGCTTGGAACTTTCAAGAGCTGAGCAGGTTCACTCTACATTGATATACTTGCTTGATAGCAAGTAGGTCAGCCTTAAAACCTAAAACTTTATGTTCATTTAACTTAGGAGTTATCTATCTCTTCCCAGCCCAGCTGCTGGCTGAAACTTCTGTAGAACTTTCCTCTCCACTCCATTGTTCATTTTGTGTTGCACTGGAATCTGTGAGGGGAGAAGACAGGAGACAGAAATCTCTATTTCCTCTCAACCTGAGACTTTATATCTTTCAGAGTCTTTGAAGCAGTGATGTGATTTAGTAGCTGGCTAGGCTATTGTAATAGGTGGGGATCAGAAATGAAGAGCTAGTATTATTTCTAGCAGCTTGAGAATGGTCTTTTATTCACTGTGGGATGCATTTTTCCTCTCAGTTTTTGACCAACCTATTTCCATATCGGAGTTTTTCCTGTAAGTGTATGAAGAAACATATTGAAACTTTTTTTATTTTGGAAAATGTAGTGCACACCTTTCTGTTTTGGAGCAGAATATGTTTGTTTTATGTGAGGGTTGGGAACAGATGGCTGTTCAATACTGTTCATCTCAACTCTTTAAAAGGCAATGGTTTTTGATGCTATGGTCTGTAGTGCAACACTATCACAGCACTTTTGATTCTGTGCAAATGACTGAGAGTTAAATTCTTGGTCACCACCAGCTAAAACACCTTCCTTTTAGACATCAGTGCATTACTTTTAAAGGGTGCGATTCATGATGTTCTTTACTAAGATCTCTATCAGAACTCTGCATTATTAGTAATTTTATTTCTCTGCTTTCTGGGCCAAATTTTTAAATGTGGGCATGAATATGCATTCCAAGAAGTCCATATCTGCATCAGTAACTGGGTGTTTACTCAGGCAAGTCCGATAACTATGTGCTTAGCAACTATGTGGTATGCATAAATACATGTTACTTCTATCATAACAGACACACACATGCTTTTGGGGGGGGTGCTCATTTCACCCACATCTGAAAACATGGGCCCATATGCTCCATATTTCCCAACATTCCTCTTTACATTTTTAATTCCTTTGTTGGATAAGGCCTGGTCTACACTAGAAAATTAAGTTGGCTTAACTACGTTGCTCAAAGATGTGAAAAATCAACACCCCTGAGTGGTGTCGGTAAGCCAACCTAATCTCCAGTGTAGACACCATTAGGTCAACAGAAGAATTTTTCCATCGACCTAGCTACTGCCTCCTGGACAGGTGGATTAACTACAGTGATGGGAGAACCCCTCCCGTCAGCATAGGTAATGTCTACACTGAAGTTCTCCAGTGGTGAAGCTGTGCTGCTATTGAATTTCAAGTGTGGGCAAGCTCTAAACAAGACATACAACAGTGCTGAGTTAGATATTGATAAGCTAGTGGATGATGTTATAAGACCTAAGAGACACACAGGCATGTATGTGGTGTGACATGATACCCTCTAACTAATAAAAAAGAAACATAAGAATGAAGTTATATATCCTGTGTACTTCAGATGGTTTATATTGTATATATGACAGTCCCTCCATATCTCTTTCTCTTTCTCTATTATAGATTGTGATAGACCCAGACCAGTTGGGAACAGCAGAGTAGCAGAAGGGAGATATACTGGCCACTGGATAAGCAGTTTTCTGCTCCCTGAGTGACCAGAGCAGGGGCTGCTCCAGGCTAATAGACCACCTGACTCCAATTAACCTGCTAAGAGTCAGGTGAGGCAATTAAGCACCTGACTCTAATTAAGGCCCCTCTGATGCTATAAAAGGGCTCACTCCAGTCAAGTCAGGGGGAGCTGGGGAGCCAGAGGTGGGTGGGTGGGTGGGTGTGTGGTGAAGAAAAAAAAAAAAAAAAAAAAAAAAAAAAAACAAAAAAAACAACAAACTGGGAGCAAGAGGTGTGCAAGAAGCTGAGAGTGAGTAGGTGTACTGCTGAAGGACTGAGAAGTACAAGTGTTATCAGACATCAGGAGGAAGGTCCGGTGGTGAGGACAAAAAAGGTGCTGGGAGGAGGCCATGGAGTTGTAGGTGTTGTGCAACTGTACCAGGAGGCACTCTAAACAGCTGCAATCCACAGGGCCCTGGGCTGGAACCCGGAGTAGAGGGCAGGCCCAGGTTCCCCCCATACCTCTCAACTCCTGATCAAACACAGGAGGAATTGACCTGGACTATAGTTTCTACCAGAGGGGAAGGTCTCTGGACTGTTTCCTGACCCACAGGGTGAATCTGTGAAGCGAGCAAATCCGCCAATAAGCGCAGGACCCACCAAGGTAGAGGAGGAGTTTTGTCACAAGATATATTTATAAAGTGATATGCTTTTTCTTTTGGCTGCTTTTTACTGAGCCAGATTTTGTGAGGCTCATACTTAGTTCAATAGGAGTCACTTGTCAAGTTAAAATTTGGCCCATCATATTCATAACATGATTGTATCCCTTTATGCTGCCATGAATTATGCCAAGATCAAATATTGTTTGACTCTATTGCCTTCTTTCCCCACCATTTTGCTAACTGAAATGATTTACAAATGATTCTGCCCAGTAAATGTTAGAAGCAAACACATTTCCCCAGGTAGCGAGGCATACTTTATCTACACCACTGCATCAGGCTGCAGCAAACTGAGCACATCACTTAGGTGACCATTAGGCATGGGGGTGGGGGGGGAAGCAGGCTGCATTGAAAATCTTTCTTTGACACCACTTGCTTTCAGACTTAACTATTTCACTTAATTAAGTGACCAGACTGAACATGGTGACCGTTAAGAAATAGTCATGTGAAAATATAGCGATTAGGGAAGTTTGCTCCTCATCTGTAGAGTCAGATGCTGATCCTGTTGAATACATTGGCAAAACTTTCTTTGGCTCCACTAGGTGCTGGATGGATCAAATGTGCTCACTGCAGGGATATGTGGTGGGTACTTGTCCTGCTACCTAGAAGAAAAGGAGTTGTCCTTTTAAGGGCCCCTTCTGTGACAGGTAGCAGAGGAGGAGGAAGGGGGAAATTTACCTGGAGTAGAGAACATCAGGAAGCATCCTGGTTATTTATTCACCAACTTTGTCTTTATGCAAAACAACCAGCACTTTGAACATTCAAGTGTATATTTGAATTGGGTGGGAATTTCCTCCACTTCACTATCTGGTTAATAAGGGGTTTGGCAAGGAAGGATTTAGATAGGGATTTGGGGGATTTTCAGTGGGGAAAGGGACCTGACATCCTGTCTCTCAGTATGTAAATAAAACAATTAAGGCATAGCAAGGAAAGTCATATTACTACCAGAGCATGGGGAAAGCTAGGATTTGCCCTGTCAAAGCAGCACAGACTTGCTTAGTATAGGTGCCATTTTCTCTTCACAGGGAAAGGAGTTATCTTGGAGAAGGAAATTTCTGTTCATGGCAATGTCAAAGAATGCATATTGTTGAGGTGCCTCTGGCGAATTGCTTCAGGCTTACATGGGTTACATCCGCAGTACAGCCTGGAATGGCAGGCCAGCACATTAAGCCTATCAGTGGTAGCATCCAAATGCATACAAGGTTGGAGCCCCCGTTAAGGAAGATAATTCAGAGGCCTATGTGCTAAATTCTGTGTTTTATTCCTTTCTTCAGGATCACATGAATAGACACAGGAGCTGGATGTGTGGGAATAATATTGTGCCATTGGCCCACAGGTTCACTACTGGCCTTTAGCAGTGAGGCAGCTCTGAGTCAGCATGGATGAGAGGCACTGTCAGGACCAGACTGTGCGTGGCCTATGTGCATCTATCAGTTACAAAGTTGTAGTCAGGAGACAAGTAGCAGGGTTGAGGACAAGACGGGTCAGGATACCAGGGAGTCAGGGCCAGGCACCAGGTTACAGCCAACAGGCAAATAGTAGAGTCAGGGACAAACAGATGTCAGTAGCCAGAATCAGGGCTGGAGGCAGGAAGTCTGCATTGCTTCCTGGTGTACAGGTCTTCCATTCATCCCTGGGCCTTACACACACTAGATTGTATGCCCCCTGCAGAACTGGTTTAGTGAAGATCCTGGCAGTCCTCAGGCAGTTCAACAATTCTGGGATAAGGTGTAGGGGGTATCAGCTACGAATAGTCACCTGGTTAATCGTGTGGTAGTCTACACAGTGACATAATGATCCCTCCTTTTCCCCCCACACAAAGAGGGCTGGTGTCCTTGCTAGAGAGGTGGATCTCCAGATGAAGCATTTTGCAAGATTTTCCTGGATATACGCACGTAGTGCCTCTAGGTCTGGTTCAGCCATGGTGCATATCCATCCACAGGGCACCTTTGCACTGAGTTGTAGGAGTAGTGTGTGGGGTAGTGAATCTGTGTTTTTCTTTTCAAACACATCCAGGTAGTCTCAGTAATTGTTGGGGGAGGCCAAGGTTCTGGTCTGGAGCTGCTCCCCTTCTGGTTAGCGCCCACCATCCGCAGGTCTCACTGTCTGACTGGGGAGTGGATATATTTTTTGTCCTGTATTAAGGAATGAATCAGTAAATATCTAGGAATCCAGAGTGGGATGGAGGTAGGCAGCCAAGCTAATTGCTGGTGCATCCTTGTGGCGGATGTCCATTGGAGGTACTTGTTACAGAAGGGGAAGCAGTAATTGTATAAAATGGATTGGAAAAGGATTTAAAGTGAAGCATCCCTTGAGGGATCTGAGGAAGTGGGATTTGGTGTTGCTACATCAGGTGCAGTGGAGAGCCAATCCCCCTCTATTTTTTTTAAGCCCCCTTAATCCACATACAAGGGGAGGATGGCAGGGTCCCAGCAACAGAATGTCTGGCTGGGGAATACGTGGAAAGGCTTAAGGAAATGATGACGACCTGCACTGCAACATTTATTGCCAGGTACTCCCAGATGTTGTAGTAAGGTTGCTGCCTATTTAAACTACATCCATTGCCTGCTGTCTTTCCTCAGTGTAACAGGGCAATAGTCCCTACAGGGAGGCTCCTCTTTCATATCCTGGTCTAGAAAAATAGTTAACCAAGCACCTGTGTCCAATCCTACTGAGGACAGCACTTAAGTGTATGCTTAACTATAAGCACACATATAAGTCCCATTGCCTTCAGAGACAATGGGCGTAAACTTGAGGATGTGCTTAAATTCTGTCCTGAATAGGGATGTTTTCCTCTATCGGGGCCTCAATTACTTTCTTTCTAATCAAATGTGTCTAATGGAATTGCTCACTGAGATTCAATCTCAAATAGGTGCAGGGGCTTTTGGTCTGAGATGGTTAAAAAATCTACACAAGAGTGGGTTCTTTTTTGGGTACACCAAACCTTTTCCTCTCTTTAAAAATAAAATAAAAATCTTAAATTCAGTTATTTACATAACACTAAATACTATTAGTTCCCTTTAAAATTCTAGGCGCTCAGATACCAGACCAAAATATTTTGCAGATAATTCAACACATTTGTGGACTAGTAAAATTTAATCGCATATAGTGCTGAACAGATACTGTCCTACATGTTTCTACTGCATGTTACTGTTGGTTATTAGCATGAAGTTACTTCATACGTCATGTTAATAATGTCCAATAATTAGTTAATTGCATCCTTTCATGGTTAAATAGGGGAGTAGTGAATAGGAGTAAGGAGGCAATTTTACATCTGTATACTGCATTGATAAGAACAATACTGGAATACTGCATCCAGTTCTGGTGTCAGTGGTTTTAAAAGGATGCTGAAAAAGTGGAGAGGATGCAGAAGAGATCCATAAAAATGATTTGAGGGCTGGAGAAAATGCCTTATAGTGAGAAAATTAAAGAGATCAATCTGCTTAGCTTGTCAAAGAAGATCAAGAGGGTGTGTAAATACCTGTTTGGGAAGAAAATACTGGCTACCAGCAGGCTCACTAATCTCACAAAGAAAGGCATAACAAGAACCAGTGGCTGGAAATCAAAACCAGACAAATTCAAACTGGAAATAAAGCACAGATTTTTAACAGTAACTTTTTTACCACTGGAACAAACTATCAAGGGAAGAATTCTTCATCCCTTGATGTCAAACCCAAACTGGGTGCCTTTCTGGAAGATATATGCTTTAGCCAAACACAAGTTATTGGACTCAATGTAGGGCTACCATATTTGAACTTTCAAAAAAGAGGACACTCCGGGAGGGGGTAGCCCCGCCCCCTAGCCACTCCCTCCCACTTCCTGCCCCCTGACTGCCCCCCACAGAACCCCCAACCCATCCAACCGCTCCTGCTCCTTGTCCCCTGATCACCCCCTCCCAGGACCCCACCCCCTATCTAAGCCTCCCTTATCCTTGTCCCTGACTGCCCCCTCCTGAGACCCCCCCACCCTAACTGTCCCCCTAGGACCCCACTCCCTACCTGTCCCCTGACTGTTCTGACTCCTATCCACACCCCCGCCCCCGCCAGATCCCCAGGACTCCCATGCCTATCCAACCACTGCCTGTCCCCTGACTGCCCCCCCGAACCCCCAATCCATCTAACCCTCCCTGTCCCTTGACTGCACCAATCTCCCCCCGAACCCCTGCCCCATTCAACCCCCCTGCTCCCTGTTCCTTGACTCGCCGCGCTCCCTGCCCCACCCCAGCTCACCTTACCCCACCCCAGCTCACCTCTGCTCCGGCTCTGCCTGTGCCTGCTCCCCTGAGCGTGCAGCTGCCCAGCTTCTCCACTCCCCTCACAGGCTTGCCTTGAATCAGCTGTTCGCACGGCAAGCCTGGGACGGAGGGGGCGAGAAGTGGAACACCGCGGCTGCGCACTCAAGGCAGCAGGCAGAGGCGGAGCGGAAGTGAGCTGGGACGGGGAGCGGTTCCCCTGTGCCCCCCCCCGGTTAACTGCTGCAGACAGTCCTCCCTGCGCCCACTGCCCCAGCTCACCTGAGCGCTCTGCTTCTCCCTCCGCCTCCCAGGCTTGCCGCGCAAAAGTCTGGGAGGGAGGGGGGTAGACAGGAAAAGGGGCGCGCCCAGGGGAGGAGGCGGGGCCTGGGATTTGGGGAAGGGGTTGGAATGGGGTGGGGAAGCGGCGGAGCCGGGGGGGCGCGAGCACCCACCGGCGCCGGCTAAAAAAGTCGGTGCCTATGCCCCGCACAGTGCTGCCGGCGTGCTGAAGCTGCAGGGGAGGGGCTTTTGTTGCCGGAGAGGCCGCAAGTGAGCAGCTCAATCCGGTGCGGCTGCCCTGTCAGCCGCTTTTGGGTCTTTAAATAGCCGTCCAGAGGGAAATCCCGGATATTTTTAGCTTTTTACAAATTCCCCCCGGACGGCTATTTAAAGACTCAAAAGCCTGACATGTCCGGGGAAACCCGGACAGATGGTAACCCTACTCAATGCAGGGCTAAGTGGGTGACATTCTATGATCTATGTTGTATAGGAAGTCAGATGAGATGATCTAATGGTCCCTTCTGGCTTTATAATCTATGAATCTGTTCATTACTTGCCATGAGCAACAAGGACTCATTCAACTAAATGAGATAGCAGAAATCTAGGACTTGATTCTCATTTCCCAAGGCCCTTTTAATCTTCCCTGATGGTGTAAATGGGTGTCAAGGTGGATGGAAAGGGGTCCCTGGATAAGAATCAGGCCCAATCTATATGTCAGTCATGATTATATTAAAATACTTTGAGCCGAATCCTACCATCCTTACTCGGGAAAAAAACTGCCCGTGAATCTAATGGTTGTTTTCCCTGTGTGAGGACTGCATAGAGACAGCAGGGTTTGGCTCAGCATATGGAAATAATTTTCCATTTTAATTGAACAGAAGCAAAGACCTACAATGGTCTCCTTTTCCATCAAGTGTCACAGCGCATTATAAAGTGGGTTGGGGAAAAAAAGGAACTGTCTGACTATTTAATAAGGACTCCAATCTGCATTCATATCATGTTGCAGGATATTGTCTGTGCCTGTAACTGATTTCCCTGTTATGCTTCCTAGTGAAAAATATAATTTCTTACACTCTAGGCCTCACCTTCAGGCACTGCAATGATAACCTTTTTCAGGGCCTGTGTAGATGTTTTTTTTTTTTTTTAAATTGAGCTTTGGGCTTGTACATGCTCCCATTAAAGTCCATGACAGAATTCCCATTTCTATCAGTGGGAGCAGGCCCAGGCCCATTATGTTTAACAGGAACATTTGTAGATGTCTGATGCTTCCAGTTTAGTTCTGTTCCTATTCTAAAAAAGTGAAAGTTAAGTGTCTGGCTCTGGTGAGTCACTCTTGAAACTTGAGGCAGTGCTGCTGCCATTCACAAGGTGTCCACAAGAAGCTGTAGTAGGAAGAGAGCCTGAAACATAAGGCCTTCCATCAGAAGCCTGGTGTGAGGCCTGAACTAAAGTAGTGGTCAAGCTTTGCTGATATAAAGAAAAGAAGCAAAGTGAACAGAAGTCAGACTCAGCCTGCCTGCAAGCTCACAGAATCTGCTAAGAACAGGGCTGATATTGTAGAAACACATATTCCTAAGAAAATGTCAGGCACAAAACACACAGGCAAACACATTCCAGAAGGGTGGTACCAGAACACCTCGATACCAACACATTTCCCAAAGATAACAGGAACATGCTGACCCATCCTAAAGATCAGATCAGGATGATAGCATGATGGATAAAGATGTTTTTATCAAACCAGCAGGTACAAGGTAATGGGTGGCAGAGGGGTAACATGTAACTTGTTTGTATTGGTGTATAAAATGGAGTCTCAGAGGGAGTGTCTTTGGCTGGTGTAGAGGATATTGAAAAGTCCTGCCATTAACTGAGCTAGTCCATTGCAACAGGCGTACATGTGTTAGTGTATCTGTAACCATTGAGCCAGGGCATTAGGACCGGGCTTCGTTGACAATAAATCTGACCAAGTTCTTTCGCTACAAATGGGTCTGTGGTTACTGGGCAGTGCAATCAAGGTCTGCTGTGCCAACTATCTGCACAGAGCTGGGACAGCACATGGAGAAAACACACATGCAGCCAAACATCTAACAACATCTATCAACAGTAGCCTAGAGTGTGTTAGTTCAGATGGGACTAAGAACTGTAGCGGAAATGTTCTCAGCCAAGTTTTCAAATGGAGGTATCTCACGCATGCCTGAAGAACTTACAGATATATCCACTATTTTTGCAAATTCTGTCTATGCAGACAGGCACAGAATACAAAACATGGTAACTGGGCATGCCTGATTTATGTGCATAAGTGCAGCGTTGGATCTGAATGCACAGCAGGTGAAAACATACCTTCAGCCATTTGAAAATGAGGAGTTTAGCATTCCTATGCCCTCCTTTTCCAAAACCAGCCAGACTAGTAACTACAGAGACAACAATTCCATAACAATGAGTCATGCTGATGTGAGACACTTAGATTAATACAACAAGCAGTCTAAAAATTTTTTCAAGGCTCTTTGCATTTAAAGTGTTTCCCAGTTCAGTTCAGTGGCAATGAATTGCTCCTTAAATTCTTACTGTATCAGACTAAAACATACGCCCCTCTACACTGTCCAATCCAATATTTGTAGATATTCCCTTTTAAGGATCTGTGCAGGATGGATTTAAGAACTGGGCAAAAGGCACAACACAGTAAGGAATCTGATAGACAATAGTCTCCTAATTATTATTTCATGCCCTTACACACACAAGGAATGGCAAAGGAAAGCTAAAACATTCTCTGTACTGCACTTGGGAATACGTAACTAATCCTCACAATACTTTGTGAGGTAGGGAAGTAAGCCTGGCGATCTTCATTTTACATAATGGGAACCTGAGGCAGAGAAGTGAAGTGATTCACCTAAAGCCACCAAGGGAGTGAGCTGTAAGAATTGGGTTGAACAGGTTCCTGATTTTCAGTGCCATGCTCATACCACTGCACCACACCCATTGATTTCATAAAGGCATTTAGACTCTTCCTTACTGTATGCTGTGTTATTAAAAAAACAGTAAAGCATTAGAGATAGTTATCAGGAACACTCTTACTCAGCAAACTTCCTTTCCAGTTAGAGAAATAGCACCATTGGCCAAGTTCTTGTGCCTAAAAATGCAAATATACTTTTTCAGACCATCCCACCCACTAAAATGGTTACAATGACAGGACATGCATGAACAGAAAATATGTTTGCAGAATAGTCAGAATTGCTGCACCAATAGCTATATTTTATTTATTTTTATTTTATTTCTGTCTGGCATTGATTGTGTCCAAGGCCGGCCCTAGACCAAATGGAGTCCCCCATTTGTTAAACTTTTGAATACCTTATTTTTTTATTGCTATTGTAGCCCATTTCATGACTTTGATGCACGAGTTGCAAGCATGAGTTATCCCCGCCATATAAGACGATAAATTTGCATGCTAGGATCTGTAAATCTGTATTTATTCATGCCATATATAAGCAAATAAAAAAAATCATTTCTCTAAGCTTCTATAAACTTTTTAATGTTAAGAATAACTGAAATGTTACTAACATCAAGAAATAGAACTGTGCACCAACATTGGGTGGACCAGTATTAAATAGTGTTACAGTGGGTGACAGCCTTAGAATGTTAACCCTAGTCCTTTAGTTCTAAAGGTCGCTTTTCTCGCCTTTGCCCTCGTAAACTGAAGCACAGTGTCAGAGGTCCAAAGACTGGCCAATGGCATTTTCAAGCAATAAAATAGCAAGCAATGTCAATCTCTTGTTGGCCATTGTCAGTTGAAGATATGTTTTAATGAGCCTGAGCTTTGAAAAGCTGCACTCACCACTTGCGACTGTGACCGACAGCATGAGCAGAATCCTCAAAGCTATCCACACATTAGGAAAAGTGTCCTTGAGCTCTGCATCATGAATGAATTGGAGAACTTGGAGTGGAGAGTGCTTCCCTTGTTCAAGTGTGTTTTCCTGTCTGTCTGCAGCTTACTGAGGTTATACAAACCCCACAAGTCTTTTTGTGGTGCTTCATTTGTCCGAACCTTTCTTCGATGGACACTCAAGCAGTGTCAATGAGCAACCAGAAAAACTCCTTGAATTTTTCTTCCGAGCTTCCCATCACCTCATCTCTGCCCTCATAACCAAGCTGTCTCTTCTAGTGATGAATACAATTTTCCTTGAAGATCGACTTAACTCCTAAGTTTTCCACCATTTCTTTGTTAGCTATGATGGCATCTTCAAATCCATTTTCTCCATAGGCCACAATGAAATCAAGGTGGCATCTCATCAAAGTAGTAGTGGTCGCGATGTCCACTGGCTGAGTTTATAATGCCTTGCTTACTTGGAACAGGATATCTTGCCAAACCACAATTGAGACAAGAAATTTGAAGTCAGTGATCTGGTTTGCCAGGCTTTATACCTCGTGTCGGATTCTGGCTCTGGCTTTACTGAGTTCTACCAGGACGCTGTAAATCTCAGTTACTTGGTACCTCACTCGCCTTGCTCTGTCAATGCAGCTCTCCCAGCAAGTGTCACTTAGCGGTCTCATGGTCAGATTTGTAACATTATCTGTGAGCATCTTCCACCTGATGCTTGAAGTTGAAAACAGGATGTATATTGTTTGCAGTATCCTGAAGAGAGATACTGAATCTAAAGAAGATGATGCTGCATCTGACACAGCCAGGTTGAGGGAATGGAAGCCATAAGACACGAAGAAAGCTCTTGGATTCATCACAAGAATCCTAGCCTGGACACCACTGTTTCTTCCCTTCATGTTCGCACCGTTGTCATAGCCTTGGCCCTGGCAGTCCTGAAGCTTTATTTTATTCTCATTCAAAATGTTCATAAACAATTCTGTTAGGCCTTTTCCAGTAAAGTCATCCACAGACCGGAAACAGATAAAGTGTTCTTTTACTTGGATACAGCCATCCTTGTCATCAACAAACCTTACTGTAAATGACATCTTTTCACTGTGACTAATGTCGGGAGTGCATAGTACTTCGCTTTGCCGAACCACATCAATATGTTCTCAAACACCTTCCTTGCTATAAGGTCTATCAATTCGTTTTGAATTGTTTTGCTGCAGTAATGGTCCATAGCTTCTTTATGAACTACTTGACGTAGGTGCTTATGCATGACATCATCATATTTCCCAAGGAACTCTACCAAGCCAAGGAAATTACCATTATTTTCAATGAACAACTTGTCTGACAAGCCCTGGAAAGCCAAATTATTCTTTTCAAGGAAGAGGGTAATTGAGATCAGATGCTCGAGCTCGTTCCTTCAGTGCTGGGTTTCTACATTAATAATGCACTTGTTTTCTGCATCTATGCATTTATTCAGCATGAGCCTGAACTTGACCTCCATACATTTGTAGTAGGCCGTAAAATGGCCAGGTGACTTTTCATGTTGCTTCAGAGCATCAACTAAGTTATGTCAGTAATTGTACCAGGAAAGCACAAGCAATGATTTGGCATTCTTGTCAAATATTTTGCAACAAAAACAGAACACTCGGTCAGTTGATTTCAAGTAAACTAGCCAATGCTGATTCAGTTTCTCAGACATCTTGAGCACTCTTTTGCAGTGTGACTTTGAGAAGTGTTGCTTCTGCTCAATTACTGGAAACATCATATCCTCGATTTTGCCCAGCCTGTTCAAAATTGTACAATCAATATTGGCAGAGCTTAGGATCGCCAGCCATAAAGCAGGATCTGATGTACCGATTTGTGGTGTGCAATTTTTCTCACTGCTATTTCTGTCATCATGTGAGGCTGATTCTTCATCATTTCTCTCTCTCTCTCTTTTTTTTTTTTATGTAAGCCAAATTTTTTTTGGTCATTATTCTCCTTTTTATGTGAGCCATATTCTTCTTTATCATCATTCTCCTTTATGCCACCAGGAAAACTTGATGATTCTCCATCACTTTCCTCACATTTCCATTCCTTATCTTCAGGTAAATCTGCTTATTCCTTAATAATAGGACTTCCGTCGTTTACACTTCACTCCTCAATTTCTTCTGCACTGGGATGATCGCTATTGCTTGAAGTCCGGTCTATGTTGTTCTGTTTCAGATGTTTTCAGCTAGGGGCAAACTTGATGGGAAAATTAGATTGCAATTGAACTTTTCACTTTCTATACTGAGTTCCTGAAGTCTTCTTTGGGGGCATCTTTTATTTTCTATGGGGGAAAACTGACAGTATTAGGGGGAGCAAAAATCTATGTTTTAGAAAGTCATAAACATTAAGCATGGCAAAAGAAGTAACGAAAACAACAAGCTGTCTGGTGGCACCTTAAAGACTAACAGATGAAGTAACAGTATTTCTTTTATATTGTTGCGTAGATAGGGGTTCAATAGATATCTCTAGCATCTCATTAAATATGTCCTTTATTAGTTGCTACATCCACTCTTCAAGTCTTAAAAAACACAAGTACATTTTCACAATTATACAGTAAAACAAGGTTCACAATATCGCAACTGGGATCTCACCTCACTTCAGTTTGTTCTTATATCTCACTGACTGGCGATACCCCTGGCCTTATATACCAATGAGGGCACATGGCTGACAACATTCTAGGAGGTTTGAGGAAAATTCTCATGAAGTCTGGAAGGTTCCATGAGATTCTACAAAGGTCCAGAACATTCTAGGAGGTTAGTGAAAAATGAATCCTGAAACATTTTACTTCAAACATTCTATTTTCCCTTTTGTCGCTAACAACAAAAACAGCACCCTGGGCTTTAGCCTGGGTCATCTGCCCCTCAATCCAGTTCTGATTGTGTCAAGCCTGGTCATGCAAGTGGCGGAGTCACGAGAACAGAGGGTTCTCAGCATCACTCAGAAGTTTCTCAACAACTTGCAAGTTTGGGCCATAAGTGAATAACTGTGGATATGAGTGGAATTCTAAAAGATAGGATTTTATTTCCCCTATTAAATGATTGACCTTTAAACACTGAGGGTACATTAGCTAGAATGATGTTGATGTTGATTGCTCTACTGTAGGCACTATCACTAACATATTAATGGGACTACGGCCTTCTGATTTGTGACTAACTATCACTGTCATTACCATCTCTTCATACTATCTTGCATTAAGCTCTGTAAGGAGACTGTTTTGGATGTAGTTGGTTTGGGGCCTGCCTACATGAGAGATTGCCTTTCTTCACAATAGCCAGGTGGGGAGCTGAGCAGATGTACAAGGGGTCCCACGGCGAGGACTGCCTTTATGCAGCCTCCCATGTGGGAAGGAAGACAGAAAGATCTGGGTAGGCAAGCCGGATTTAGGGGCAGGGATTCAAGAAGGAGTTTTTTTGCTCGCTCATTGACACAGCTCAAGTGTCCATCGAAGAAAGGTTAGGACAAATGAAGCACCACAAAAAGACTTGGTTTTTTTTATGACCTTAATAAACTGCCAGCAGACAGGAAAACACTCTTGAACAATTGTATGGACCTTCACCAGTTGCTGAAGGAATGTTCGGACATCAATGATAAAGACCTCTATGTTGAATTGGACAACATGTGTCACATTTTGCCACATGGGAAGCACTCTCCACTCCAAGTTCTCCAATTCATTCATGATTCAGAGCTCAAGGACACTTTTCCTAATGCGTGGATATCTTTGAGGATTTTGCTCACACTGTCGGTCACAGTCGCGAGTGGTGAGAGCAGCTTTTCAAAGCTCAGACTCATTAAAACGTATCTTCAATTAATAATGGCCAACTAGTGGCTGACATCGCTTGGTATTTTATCACTTGCAAATGCCATTGGCCAGTCTTTGGATCTCTCTGACGCTATGCTTCAGTTCACAAAGGCAAAGGCGAGAAAAGTGACCTTTTGAACTAAAGGACTAGGCCAGGGTTAACGTTCTAAGGCTCCAATTCATTCATGATGCAGAGCTCAAGGACACTTTTCCCAATGTGTGTATAGCTTTGAAGATTTTGCTTACATTGTCGGTTACCTACTGTAACACTATTTAATACTGGTCTACCCAGTGTTGGGGCACAGTTCAATTTCTTGATGTTAGTACATTTCAGTTATTCTTAAAATTATAAAGTTTCTATAAGCTTAGAGGAAATGAATTTTTGTATTTGTTTATATGTGGAATGAATAAATACAGATTTACAGATCCTAGCATGCAAATTTATCATCTTATATGATAGGGATAAATCATGCATGCAAATCGTGCATCAAAGTTGTGAAATGGGCTACAAATGCAAAAAAATAAAGTATTCAAAAGTTTGACAAGTGGGATGTGGGGGGTGCTGAAGATGCTCCTCGCCTGGGGTGCCATTTGGTCTAGGGCCGGCCCTGTGTGTAGGGGTGGATGTTTGGCCTGTTCTCTACATGCTGCCCCTTGTAGTTCACTAATGTCCACAATATGGTGCCAGAGTGGTATATGAGACCTAGAGTGGGGGGGGGGGTCACATGAGTGCAGGAAAGGGATAGCTATTTTGTCTTGATTGAGCCATTCTTCATTTTTCTTCCTCTTTTTCTCTCCAGCCTATTCTATCCACCTCCTTACCATTCCCTCCCTTGTATTTTCTTTTAATATCTCCTTTCTCTTCTCTTCTAATTGAAACCTCTTTTTTCCTCTGATACTTTATCTTTCACATTCACACCATCTTTTACAGTCCACTCACTGCTCTCCCTGCTTCATTTTCCTTTTTCTTGTTCTTTCGTGTATTCCCCTTCTTCCAATTGGTCTCTGCATGCAAATTTCTGTCATTTTGATCCCTTCCTGTGTTCCACTGTCTCTCCACAATCCTGCCAGTCTATTTCTTTATTAATTCAACTCCTTGTGTATTTAATTTATGATACCATCGTGAAATACATGATCACATACTACCTTTTCCTCAGGACCTCTGCCTCATTCATTGCATTGGATGAAGGATATTCAGGGAATGAATCGGAGTTCTGTAGTGAGTGAAGGTGTGGCCTGGAGGACCTCTGCCTCATTTACTGAAGAGGTTGGGAGGTGTATCATTAATGAGAGAGTAGACTACAAGAAGTAAATGGAAGTGGGTGGGTGCTCAGTAGTTTTGAAAATCAGGTTATTTATTTCTGTGCCTAAACACAGGCTTAGGAGCCTTACTTTAGAAATTGATTTTGAAAATCTAATGTTGTTGCTCCCAGCAATGGTAGTGACATTAAGTCCCCACAGCAAGTTTATATTGCTTCTCCCTGATCTAGTGTGCTAGGTCTGGGGATCGATAATATCTTGGCTGGGAAGATTAAAAGGTGGCTTAGGGCTCAGAAATGCCTAGTGATAAGCTTAGTATAAAAACCTGGGCAGATTTGATTAGGTAGATCTTCCTTAGGTGCTGGCATGTGTGACTGCATGTTCTTTTTTCATCATATCTAATAACTGGACTCAGCCACACCCCAAAGGCAAATATAGTTATTCCCATTTACTAAGCATCTGAGGTGAGTTGAAACAAGACTAGCAAGGGGGTTAGCAATTATGTAAACTATTGAAGAGTAAACATGCTAGAAATGGAAAATAATCATTGCTGTGGAAAGCAATAAGAGAGGGTTGTACAAGAAATATAAATGAACAGCCAGTTGCACACAGGGAGGCATACAAGCACACAGTGAAAGAATGTGAATAAAGATCAAGAAAGCTAATATTAATAAAAAAAAGACTATGCTGGCTGAGAAGACAAATAAAACCTGTTATAAATATGTATATGGAGGAAAAGTTAAATGAGCGAAGCTATAAAGACCTTAACTCTTATGGGAATATGAAGTATATTTGGTACTATTACATATAAGGTAGATATTGCTGTGAAACAGAACTGCTGCTTTTCCTCAAAGTTCATCAGAGAGACCAAGGAAAAAATGCTGGAAATGGAGATAAATTTTCAGGTGTGCAGAAAATAAAAAAATTAAATACAGACATAGAAGATTCTTAAACAGGTGACAAATAATTGGAACAAATGAAAGTTCAGAAACTTTTAGGACTAGAAAGCTGAATCTCAGAATCCTTAAAGGGATTTCACCCAAAGGGCTTGTACTCTTTACTTAGGTGGGGTTCCCCTTCAAGTGAATGGAGGAGAAGTACAGGATTGGGATCAGATTAAAAAAAAGAACTGGTCGCTGAAAACCAGAGAGGTACCTAAAGATGTTAGAGTAGATAAGATCACACCCATATTTAAGGTATCAAGAAAGGAGAAATGAAAACTCTTTGATTTTGAATGCCATACTGGGAGTGACTGGAGTTATAGACTAGGGACAATTAGGAATAATTAGATATATATAGAAAGGTAATTAACGTCCAGAAGGGATATAAAAAGGAGAGATGACGATGATGATAAAAGGAGAGTTATATATAAAATTTCTAGTGGAATTTTTAACTGAGTAGATTTTTCCTGTCAGAACTCTTGTCTGAATCCTAAAATCAAATGTTAGAGATGAAAAGGACCTACAATATCAGGTCTTCTAATCCAGTGGTTCTCAAACTAGGGCCGCCGCTTGTTCAGGGAAAGCCCCTGGAGGGCCAGGCCGGTTTGTTTACCTGCCGCGTCCACAGGTTCGGCCGATCACTGCTCCCACTGGCCGCGGTTTGCCGCTCCAGGCCAATGGGGACTGCAGGAAGGGCGGCCAGCACGTCCCTCGGCCCGTGCCGCTTCCTGCAGCCCCCATTGGCCTGGAGCAGCGACCGCAGCCAGTGGGAGCCGCGATCGGCCAAACCTGCGGACAGGGCAGGTAAACAAACCGGCCCAGCCCTCCAGGGGCTCTCCCTGAACAAGCGGCAGCCCTAGTTTGAGAACCACTGTTCTAATCTATCCCTCTACTAGTACAGGATTTTACCCTATGGTATATTTTTCTAGTGCTTGACTAATCTAGTTTTAGCTGTTATGCTTCTGCAGCAGCAGTAATACAAGTACATTTTCTCTATATATTAGCTCTATACATATTCTAGGTTGTGATTTTTACAGTGAAACAACACAAAATAAGGCTTCTTCAGGGAAATAATTGCTTTATAGCTGTTTTCATCTTTTGTATGAACTCAGGAAGTCAAATTCCATCCTCAGTTGTATCAATTAATCCTCTTGCAATCATGTACTGCAGTGATGGGTACGTTTTAAATGCCTAGACAGATAGGTAGCCCCATGTGTGGTTGCCTGAAACAATTGCCATTTTTGCCTTAGATAGTTGAGGATACTTCAGTATTTAGGGTTCTCCCAGCACCCACTTGCCCCCCTCCCAAAAAATGAAAACAGCTAAAAACAGGTTGTGATTTTCTTGAATGTTTTCCTAATTAAGAATAATTTGGTGAATAATTTCTGAAAATAATTCTTGTTCATGAGAAGCTTGTTACAAGTATTTGATATTTTAAATTCAAGTAAAATGGTCAAGTGGTGAGATGATACTCAGTTTTTCTGCTAAACTGTGATAATTTTGTGACCTGATCCTCCCACTGTCTTGTCGGCCTGTTGAGTCCTGTCTGATATCTACACCAAATCATATGTGCAGCACCTAGAAAATGGGGTCTTGATCTGTAATTGGGGTTCCTAGGCACTATCATCATATAAATAATAGGACACATAGGTTACATGGAATGTTTTTTGTTCCCTGATTGGATTAGAGTACCTCTTATGAGGCTTCTAGTGTGAATATGCATGCTTACAAATTAAGAAATTTTTTCCATAACTATTTTGCAAAATCTACTTGAACACTTGCTAAAACAGCAAAGGTTGTGTCAGTAAACTCATGTGCTAGAATATTCACAGAAGGCAACGGGTCAGAAGTCAAAGTGAATTCTTTTAAAAACTGAATATTCATAAAAAATATTTGCAATATTCACTTAGTTCCGTTCTGGAATCAAAAAAATTTAAAAGATCCCCTTTCACAGGAAACTTAGAAATTCTTTGTTTTTGTTCTGATCTGGAATGAAAACAAATGTCAGAACTGTGGAATTTCCTGGGCAGTTGAAATTCCAATTTCTGCACAATTCTAATAATTACTGGGCCTAAGTTGCTCACTGTTACACCCAGGCAAGTTCAGGGAAGGAAGTGAATTTACACAGGATTTAAGGGACGGTTGTTGCATTGATTCAATGGGCTTTGGATCTGGCCATAAGTAAGAGCAGTATCTTTGCCATTCTGGTTAAATCATATTTTACAGAAAGTATCTGGCTAATATACTGTGCTTCCTCAATGCTAGATCATAATTTAACAAGGGGCAGCACTTTGTTGTGGCGCCCAAAGGATGGTTTTGTGGTGCTCAGAGAGTGACAATTTCCCCGCCAGTCTTCATTCTGCTCTGGGGACAGAGGGATTAAACTATGCCAGCTCTATACCTGGCACAGCCCACATCTGTAGATTGGACTGGCTCAACTACACTGCCTTCCCGCCCTTCCCCACACACCAATTCATGCTCGTGAGGATGCAGTAGCTCTGCAGAGATTGCTTCTCTTCCTGCATTGTTAGGCCTTGTCTGCACTACGCGTGAAAGTCGATCTAAGCTACGCAATTTGAGTTATGTTAATAGCGTAGCTTAGCTCTACTTACTGCGGGCTCCACACTACACTATGTCGACAGGAGACACTCTCCCGTCAACACCCCTTACTCTTCTCGATCCAGTGGAGTACAGGAGTCGACGGGAGAGAGATCTGTGGTCGATTTATCGGATCTTCACTATACCCGCTAAATCAACCACCAATGCATCGACTGCCGCACGTCGATCCCCCGGTAAGTGTAGACAAGCCCTTAGGGTACATCTACACTGCAGCTGGAGGTGTAATTTCCAGCTTGGATCAACAGAGACACAATAGCTTAGACTGAGCGAGTGCACTAAAAATAGAAGCATAACGGCAGCAGTGGGTGTGGCAGCATGGGCTACCTGGCTGAATACAATCCCATTCGAGGCCATAGGCAGGTATGTGGGTGGCTAGCCCATGCCATCGCCAGCTATGCTGCTGCAGTTATGATGCTATTTTTAATGTGCTAGCTCAGGGATGGGCAAACTATGGCCCGCGGGCCACATCTGGCCCACGGAACCATCCTGCCTGGCCCCCGAGCTCCTGGCCTGGGAGGCTAGCCCCCGGCCCCTTCCCTGTTGTACCCCTTCCCCCGCAGCCTCAGCTCACTTGCTCTGCTGCCAGCGCAATGCTCTGGGCGGCGGGGCTGTGAGCTCCTGGGGCAGCGCAGCTGCAGAGCCGGGCCTGACCCGGTGCTCTGTGCTGCGTGGCAACAGCAGTGGTGGCGGCATGGCCTGGCTCCAGCCGGGTGGTGCGGCTGTAGCGCCGTCAGCCATCAGTGCTCCAGGCAGCGTGGTAAGGGGGCAGGGAGCGGGCGTGGGGGGGTTGGATAGAGGGCAGAGGAGTTCAGGATGGTGGTCAGGGAATGGGAGTGTGGATAGGCATTGGGGCGGTCGGGGGGAAAACGGGGTTGAATGGGGGCAGGGGTCCCAGGGGGCAGTCAGGAAGGAGGGGGGGGTGGATGGGGCAGCAGGGGGCAGGGATTCCAGGGGCAGTCAGGGGACAAGGAGAAGGGGTGGTTGGATGGGGCAGGAGTCGGGGGGGGGGCAGATAGGAGGGGGAGGCCAGGCCACGACCCCTTCCCCTAAGCGGCCCTCCAGACAATTTACAAAACCCGATGCGGCCCTCAGGCCAAAAAGTTTGCCCACCCCTGTGCTAGCTTGATCAAAAGTAGCACATATACATCTACCTGAGCTGGAAATTACACCTTTAGCTACAGTGTAGACGTACCCTGTGAGTGGTGATGCAGGGCGCTGCAAGTGGACTCCTGCCTTGTGCAGTTCCACAGTCTGGTCCCTCCATTTTCATATGCCCTGCAGCTTCAATTCCCCACATTAATAATTTGAAATATTACATGCAAACACCAATAATATTGTCATGTACCTTGTCATGTACCTTCTACAGCAGTGGTGGGCAACCTGCAGCCTGCAGGCCGCATGCAGCCCGTCAGGGTGATCTGGTGGCACACTGCAAGACAATTTGTTTACATCGACCGTCCATGCCTGCGGATGGTCAATGTAAACAAACTGTCTTGCGGCCCGCCAATGGATTACCTTGATGGGCCACGTGTGGTCCGCGGGCTGCAGGTTGCCCACCACTGTTCTACAGGGTTTGGAGATTTATGCTATTCTATATTTGCTTTACATTGGACACCTCATTTAGCTTTGTATAACCATGTTATTTTTTCACTTTTGTTTTGCTTAGAAAGCTTTTCTTTGATTAGCTTAAACTATGTAAAAAGAAGAACAGGAGTACTTGTGGCACCTTAGAGACTAACAAATTTATTAGAGCATAAGCTTTCGTGGACTACAGCCCACTTCTTCGGATGCATATAGAATGGAACATATAATGAGGAGATATATATACACACATACAGAGAGCATAAACAGGTGGGAGTTGTCTTACTAACTCTGAGAGGCCAATTAATTAAGAGAAAAAAAAAAAAAAAAAAAAAAACTTTTGAAGTGATAATCAAGCTAGCCGAGTACAGACAGTGTGATAAGAAGTGTGAGAGTACTTACAAGGGGAGATAGTCAACGTTTGTAATGGCTCAGCCATTCCCAGTCCTTATTCAAACCGGAGTTAATTGTGTCTAGTTTGCATATCAATTCTAGCTCTGCAGTCTCTCTTTGGAGTCTGTTTTTGAAGTTTTTCTGTTGTAATATAGCCACCCGCAGGTCTGTCACTGAATGACCAGACAGGTTAAAGTCAAAAACAGACTCCAAAGAGAGACTGCAGAGCTAGAATTGATATGCAAACTAGACACAATTAACTCCGGTTTGAATAAGGACTGGGAATGGCTGAGCCATTACAAACGTTGACTATCTCCCCTTGTAAGTACTCTCACACTTCTTATCACACTGTCTGTACTCGGCTAGCTTGATTATCACTTCAAAAGTTTTTTTTTTTTTTTTTCTCTTAATTAATTGGCCTCTCAGAGTTAGTAAGACAACTCCCACCTGTTTATGCTCTCTGTATGTGTGTATATATATCTCCTCATTATATGTTCCATTCTATATGCATCCGAAGAAGTGGGCTGTAGTCCACGAAAGCTTATGCTCTAATAAATTTGTTAGTCTCTAAGGTGCCACAAGTACTCCTGTTCTTCTTTTTGCGGATACAGACTAACACGGCTGTTACTCTGAAACTTGTCATTAAACTATGTAGCTTGCCATCACAGTTTAAATGCTCATCAACATTTCTGTGCTTTTTAATTGACTCAGAAGATGTAGGACATAAACTAAACAGCAGGTTTTAAATAATTAAGTTGCTGCTAATCCTGAAGAAATGTCAGAAAGTCCCCAAGTAATGTCAAATTATATCTGCTTTCTTGTGGACCAGGTAATCAAAGAGATCCTTTTCATTGGAACTAAATGACTTTGTGATGTCATCCGCAGCAGAATTCTTGGGAGGGTGGGAGAGGGAGGGGTAAAGGGGGAAAGAGGCCTGATTTAAAGACAAAACAATGGGATTGGAATGTGGTGCTTTGACTTCCCTTGTGAAAATGGTTAGAGAGGCCAAAAGTATTTTTAAAAAAAAGTGTAGTGTGTATAGAATGGAATACCTTTTGAAACAAAAGTCTGTTTTTCTCATGATGGAAACAAGAATGTTCCAAAAGCTTCAGACAACTTTCTGTGTGCTCCATTGTGGGCCACCTACTTTCACCTTTAGCAGGCAGTAGAAAGGAAAGATGGTCTTGTGGTTAAGGCACTGGGCTGTATCTCTGGAGACTTGGATTCAATTCTCAGCTCTACTACAGACTTTGTTTGAAGAGATCATCTAGTCCAGTCTCCTGCGCTGAGGTAGGAACAAGTATACCTAGATCATCCCTGACAGATGATTGTCTAACCTGTTCTTAAAAACCTCCAGTGATAGGGATTCTACAACCACCTTTGAAACCCTGTCCCAGTGCTTAATATGCTTATAATGTAAAAGTTTTTACTACTATCTACCCTAAATCTCCCTTGCTGCACATTAAGTCAATTACTTCTTGACCCACTTTCAGTGGACATAGAGAACAATTCATCACGATTCTCTTTATAACAGCCCTTAACATATTGGAAGACTTATCAGGTTTCCCACTCCCCATTCTTCTTTTCTTAAGATTAAACATGCCCAGTTTTTTTAACCTTTCCTCACAGATCAGGTTTTCTAAACCTTCAATCATTTTTGTTGCCCTCCTTTGGACTCTCCAATTCGTCTTTCTTCAAGTGTGGCACCCATAACTGGAAACAGTACTCCAGCTAAGTTTTCACAAGTGCTGGGTAGACGGGACAAGTATGTCCTGTGTCTTACATACAACATTCCTGTTAATACACCCCAGAATGATATTTGACTTTTTTGGAACTACATCACGTTGTTGACTCATATTCAATGTAACCCTATATGCTTTTTAGCCGTTCTACCATCTAGCCAGTTATTCCCCATTTTGAGTTGTGGATTTGATTTTTCCTTCCTAAGTGTAGTACTTTGCACTTGTCTTTATTGACTTTTATCTTGTTTGCAGGGCCGGCTCTAACTTTTTTGCCGCCCCAGGCAAAAAAGAAGAGAGCTGCCCTGCCATACGCCGCCCCCCCCCCCTGCGAGCGCCACCAAAGCCCCCGCCCTCCCCCAAGCGCTGCGCCGCCCGGAGCCCCTGCCCTCCCTCCAAGCGCCACGCTGCCCGAAGCCCCCACCCCCCCTCCAAGTGCCGCACCGCACCAGCCCCCACCCCCCCCAAGACCCCGCCCCCCTGAGCACCACGCCGCCTGAAGACCCGCACCCTCCAAGCACCACGTCACCCGAAGCCCCCGCCCCCCCTCCGAACACCGCACTGCCCGAAGCCCCGTCCCGCCCCCCTGAGCGCTGCCCGAAGCCCCTGCCCCCCCCTCCGAGCACCACGCCACCCAAAACCCTGCCCCCCCAGCACCACGCCGCTCGAAGCCCCCGCCCCCGCTCCGAGCGCCGTGCCGACGAATCCAAAAAATAAAAATAAAAAATAAAAATCAAGCGCCACCCTGCCCCAAGGTGCTGCCCCAAGCACGTGCTTGGTCGGCTGGTGCCTGGAGCCGGCCCTGCTTGTTTACTTCAGCTCAGTTCTCCAATTTGTCAAGGGAGTTTGCATTCAAATCCTTTCTTCCAAAGTGCTGGAAACCCCTTCCAATTTGGTGTCATCTGAAAACTTTAAAAGCATACTCTCCACTCCAAGTCATGACTGAAAATATTTACTAGTACAGATACAGGACAGACCCCTGGGGGAACCCTCTAGGTATGGTCCCCAGTCTGACAGCAAATCATTGATAACTACCATTTGACTCTTTCAACCAGTTTTGCACCCATGTTATAGTAATTTAATCTAGATCACATGTCCCTAGTGTGCTTATGAGAATGTCAAATGGGACTGTGTCAAAAGCCTTACTAAAATCAAGATAATCATGTCTGCAGCTTTTCCCCATTCACTAGTGACCCTGTCAAAGAATAAAATTAGGTTGGCTTGACATGATTTTGTTTTTCCCAAATCTATGTTGGCTATTACTTATGAAGCATGAAGCATTTAATCTCTTCGTGCCTCAGTTGCCTGTCTCTAAAATGGGGATGATACTTCCCGATCTCACAGGGGTGTTATAAGAATACACGCTTGTGAGATGCTCAGAAACCATGGTGATGGAGCCCACACACATAGATAGAACAGAGGAGCAGCTTGCTGGAAGTCAATAGGGATACTCCCAATAAGAAGCACTATGTTCAATACATCTACAGTACTAAATACTAAGTCACTCCCATCTCTGGATTTCACAACGGGTCCCATCTTCAACAGTGTCTATCTGTAAAATTCTAACTCTCCAGAACAGGTACTATCTTTGTTTATTTACAGTTCCACGCACATTGTAGGTATTAATATTAAATGATTGTTGTAATTATGGTTATTATTACAATGCATTAATAAAATATAAAAGTAAAAATAAAACAATGATGACAATCAGAGAATTTCACAGAAGATATCTTCTCGGTTACATACAAAATAAGAAGTTGGTGAAAAGAACAGTAGATTCCCTCTGAGATAAGTGTAGTGACACGTGCAATAGACATTGCTTAGAAAAATTAGATGACTGATCTGCCTTGATGTTTAAAGAAGAGAATAGAGGAGAGATGCTGGAAACAAGCAGAATGTCTATTTCCCTGAAGACATATTGCCAAGGATTTAGCTCCTGCCAGAAGAGGTGATCAAGAAATTAGTACCAGAAGAATCAACACAAATCCCAAAGGGAGATAGATCCCATGTTGGCATTCCCATGAAACGGATGGGGAAATGTCTTTTAAAAACTAAAACATCTTTGGAAGCAGAACTGAAGAAAAGCTAATGAAACACTTCTGTTTAAGAGTATAGCCAGGGAAGAGCCAATAAACCCTTATACCCCTGAAAGCTTGATTTAACCATTGAAAAAAATAATGGAAATATTACTCATGGAAAGAGAGTTTACATTTTTTTGATGAACTCTTATTAAGTTTACAATTAATAAAAAATAGGGTTTGTCCAGATTAGGAAAAGAGGTAGAGTCTATGTTGGAGCTTTCAGTGCAAGGCTGTAGCAAAAAGGACTAATGTGAGCCTTGAATATACAAACAGGGGAGTTAGGAGTAAGGAGGTAATTTTTTTTACCTCTGTTTGCAGCACTGATGAGACTGATACTGGAATAATGCATACAGTTCTGGTGTCCCCATTTTAAAAAAATATTTAACAATAGAAAGTGCAGATAAGAGTCACAAAAATCATATAATCATAGGACTGGAAGAGCCCTCAAGTGGTCATCTAGTCCAGTCCCCTGCACTCAAGGGAGGACTAAGTATTATCTAGACCATCCCTGACAGGTGTCTCTCTAACCTGCTCTTAAAAATCTACAATGATGGAGATTCCACAACATCCCTAGGCAATTTATTCCAGTGCTTAACCATCCTAACAGTTAGCAAGCTTTTCCTAATGTCCAACCTAAACTATCCTGACTGCAATTTAAACCCATTGCTTCTTGTCCTATCCTCAGAGGTTAAGAAAAAAAAATTTTCTCCTTCCTCTTTGTAATAACCTTTTATGTACTTGAAAACTGTTATCCCATCCCCTCTCAGTCTTCTCTTCTCCAGACTGAACAAACCCAATATTTTCAATCTTCTCTCATTGGTCATTTCTAGGTTTTCTAGACCTTTAATCATTTGTGTTTCTCTTCTCTAGACTTTCTGCTATTTGTCCACATCTTTCCTGAAATGTGGCATCTAGAATTGGACACAATACTCCAGTTGAGGCCTAATCAGCACGGAGTAGAGTGGAAGAATTACTTCTCATGTCTTGCTTACAACACTCCTCCTAATACATCCCAGAATGATGTTTGCCTTTTTTGAAACTGTTGACACATATTTAGCTTATGATCCACTATGACCCCCAGATCCCTTTCTGCAGTACGCCTTCCTAGGCAGTCATTTCCCATTTTGTATGTGTGCAACTGATTGTTCCTTCCTAAGTGGAATACTTTGCATTTCTCCTTATTGAATTTCATCTTGTTTACTTCAGACCATTTCTCCAGTTTGTCCAGATCATTTTGAATTTTAATCCTATTGTGACCGTGGTCTCAATGGGGGTCAGCTATGATCATTCAATTAGGGTGAACTGCAAAGAATAGGGCAGACAATCCCCATAAAGCTGGTGGATAGTCCACTATTTAGATTTACCAGGCTAGCATAAAACAGCTTCTTTATTACCTTACTGGTTACTCAGAAGTCCCAACAACACAGTTCCCTTAAAGTGATCCAGCCTCTAGCCTCCATCCAGGTACCCACGTCAAATATGGTGACAATTTCTGTAAATCTTATTTCATCATATAAAAGAAAAGGATCTACCAATCCCAAAGGATTGGACACATTACTTCCCAGGTTATTGAATATTCCAAATCTTCCCCAAATGCACGCTACAGCCAATTCTTATTAACGAAACTAAATTTTATTAAAAAACAAAAGAGAGAGTATGTTTAAAAGAGCAATATACATACAGACATGAGTTCAATTCTTTTAGGTGCAGATTCATAGCAGAGATGGTGAGCTTTGTAGTTGGAAAGAGTTCTTTTAGAAAAAGTTTATAGGTTATAGTCCAATGCCCAAATTTCATATTCAGGGCGTACCAGCATAACTGGGACCTCAGTCTTGCGACTCAAACTTCCCTTGATGAAGCCTAAGCAGATCTGAGACAACAGAATCAGGACCCAAGGATCTTCTATACAATTTCAGGTCTTTTGACAAGTTGGGAGTTCAAAAGGGAATTAGGATGACTTTAAAGGAGGTCCATCATCTGTACTTAGCTATAGAATCAACATAAGGCAATTGGCTTGTTCCTCCACCATTCACAGATTATTTGCTATACATTTCAAAGAGAGATGAATACAGAGATATCCTGTGTTTACAAATCATTTAAATGATAGGATGTTCTTTTGACCTCTGAATTATCAGAATACAGCATAGACAGGGACTGTTGATTACATGGTTGACCCTACTCATACATATGTAAATACACAAAACCACAAACGTTATCTCCCCACATGTCTTTTGAGCGTTGTTTATTTTGCAGGATGTTTAACCCTTTCTAGCCATGTGTCACACCTATCTTCCAAAGTGCTTGCAACATCTCCCAGCTTGGTATTGTCCACAAACTTGATAAGTGTACTGTCTATGCCATTATCTACATCATTGATGAAGACATTGAACAGAACCAGACACAGAACTGATCCCTGTGGGACCCCACTCGATATGCCCTTCCAACTTGACTGTGAACCACTGATAACTCTTCTCTGGGAAGGGTTTTCCAACCAGTTATGCTCCCACCTTATAGAAGCTCCATCTAGGGTTTATTTCTCTAATTTGTTTATAAGACGCTCATGTGAGACAGTATCAAAACTCTTACTAAAGTCAAGATATACCACATCTACTGCTTTCCCCAGCCACAAGGTTTGTTACTCTGTCAAAGAAAGCTATTAGGTTGGTTTGACACAATTTATTCTTGACAAATCCATGCTGACTGTTACTTATCATCTTATTATCTTCTAGGGGGTTGCAAATTGATTGATTGATTTAATTATTTGCTCCATTATCTCTTTCTGGGTGCTGAAGTTAAGATGACTGGCCTGTAATTCCCAGGTTGTCCTTATTCCCCCTTTTCTAGATTGTCACTATATTTTCCCTTTTCCAGTCCCATGGAATCTCTCTTGTCTTCCATGACTGTTCAAAGACAGTTGCTAATGGCTCAGCTATCTCCTCAGTCAGCTCCTTGGGTATTCTAGGATGTATTTCATGAGGCCCTGGTGACTTGAAGACATCTATCTTGAGTAAGAAATTTTTAACTTGTTCTTTCCCTATTTTAGCGTCTGATCCTATCTCATTTTCACGGGCATTCACTATGTTAGACGTCCAATCGCTACTAACCTTTTTGGTGAAAACTGAAACAAAAAACAAAAAAGTCATATAGCACTTCTGCCATTTCCACATTTTCTGTTATTGTTTTTGCCCCCCTCATTGAGTTATGTGCCTGTGCTTGGTCTTACTCTTGTATTTGTAGAATTTTTTCTTTTACCCTTTATGTCTCCAGCTAGTTTAATCTCGTTTTGTGCCGTGGCCTTTCTAATTTTCTCCCTACATACTTGTGTTATTTGTTTATATACATCCTTTGTAATTTGACCTAGTTTCCACTTTTTGTAGGATTCCTTTTTGAATTTCAGATCATTTAAGATCTTCTAGTTAAGCCAGGGTGGTCTCTTGCCATACTTCTTATCTTTCCTACGTAGTGAGATAGTTTGCTCTTGTGCTCTTAATAAGGTCTCTTTGAAAAACTGCCAACTGTCTTGAACAGATTTCCCCCTTAGACTTGCTGCCCATGGGATCGTACCTACCAGCTCCAGGTAACAGAAGTTATTGGGCTCGGTAATGGGGAAACTAGATGAAATTCTATGGCCTGTGTTATGTGGGAAGTCAGACTAGATGATTTAATAGTGGCTCCTTCTGGCCTAAATATCTGTGAGGCTATGAATTTAACCACTTACACCTGTGCAAATGGATTCAAAATAAATGTTAGATACTATCATTCTGATTAGGTAGCCTTTGAAGCTCATTTTGCACTGGTGTAAATGACTAGATGAGGTGCAAGGCCATGGAGAAGCTGGTCCAAAGTAAACATATTTGCCAATAAAACAAAAGGGAACTGCTTAATTTTTATTCCCTATATAGTACAAGAGTACATTATTTTGCTTAAAAATCAATGTAGCACTTGACATCAAATCAGATTACATTATCATGTAATTTTAATTAGCAAAGCACACTAGAAAGCTCTCACTGAGTTCCCCACACCCTACAACTTACTTTAAAATACCATTTGGGTTTGGAATTTTTTTAAAACTACTTTTCAATCCTTTGATCTGACAAATACAGAGAGGTTATTTTAGGCTGTATTTACGTCAGTGACATCCCTTTTCAAAAGGAAAGAATGAAAATGTTATTTTTGAGTAAATTCCCATCATTTAAAGGAAAGATGCTGTCACAGTATATTTAATTATAACTGGAATTGAGAGCCCTGCCATCTGCTCAACATGTTGACATTTTGCTTGTAGTTAAAGTTATCTTTAAACTATCCCACTTCCCGCTACATATGTAGTCACTCTGATGAGAAGAAATAGAAGTGTGTATCTTTTTGTTCCCTTTAATGGAGCTGAGTGAAAAGCTTCTCATTAAAGTGGTACTCTCAGAGGCCAGTTAGAAGGGGTTCATGGAAAGGCAGGGGAAGAGAGGGAGAGAATCATTTTCTTTGTGTGGTTTTGCCAGTTTTTCCCAAGTAGAAGGCAATTTTCATCAGCAAATAATGCTCTTCATTTGTGGTTTATGGGGCAAATCTAGTTCCTAGTGCTGAACCTGAGCATTTTAATTCAGCAGCGGCATTCTTGGCAGAGCCATTAGAGAAGGAAACCTTCCCCCAAAGCCATGCAGTAGCCACTGTAATCCTAGTATGTTGCCACACTGGGTATGTCTACACAGGTGCTGGAGTGAGTCTCGCAGCCCGGGCAGACACACTCGCACTAGCATGGTCTGGGCTAGTGCTCTAAAAATAGCTTTGAGAGTCCTGCTTGGGCTGGAGCTCAGGCTCTGAAGCCCATTCCCCTCCCTAGGCTTCAGGGCCAGGCTTTGTGGTGGGCTGTACGGGCCCCCGCCCAGGGCAGCCCACCCAAGGGGGCGCCGTGCGCAAGGTTTGGATTCCCACCTGACCTGCTGCCGCGAGGCCAGCTGGGCTGATGGAGGCGGCATGGCAGGCAGGCAGGCGAGCAGTGGGGGCGTGGTGGAAGACCTGAGCTGCAGGGGGCAGTTGGACAACCAGCCGTCGGAGCCAGGTGACTCCTCTGGAGCAGGGATGCCCCTCCTCCAGCCCGCTCCACATATGCAGCCGCTGCTGTTCCTGTCCCCTCCCCGCTTTCATCCCTGGAGTCGCCCATGGCCACACCGGATGGGAGAGTCCTCCTGTCTGCTCTGGAGGGGGCAGGAAGTGGATGGCGGAGTGTCCCCCGCCCCCTCTCATGTGCACCCAATTTCCACTGAGCGGGGGTGACGGGACAGGGGGAATCTGTGTGTGCTGCTCCCTCTCTGGGTCTGGAGCTGCTGGCAGCTGCTTGTGTCTGAACGAGCCTAGCTCAGGCTCCTGACCCTGAGTGCTTTCTTAAAGAGACAGTGCACTCACTCAAGCACACACACACTCCCCTCAACACAACACACACTCCCCTCAACACAACACACACAGTCTCCTTCATACACACACTCCCCTCAACACACACACACACTCTCCTTCGCACAGTCCCCCCAACACGCACACCAGGGCTCCCTGCATCCAGGTCACTTCCCCACCTGGGCTGTGCTGAGGCATCAGGAGCTGCTGCTCTCCTGCCTTCTCCTTACACATCCCACAGGGAAAGTGACCTGGATGCAGTAAGCCCTGACATCACTCCTTGCTCCCCCGTTCACAGCCCCCTAAGGCTGTGCGTGGCGGAGGAGCAGCAGTTCAGTGGGGGAGTGAGCAGCAATGCCAGCTGCTTTGTGCATCCCAGTCAATTTTCGCATGTGGGTGCAGGAGGGGGATGCAAGGATTAGGGGCAAAGGGGGCACAGTGCAGTGGCTAGGGGGGAAGGGAGGGTGGGGAGCCTAGGGAGCTCATGGGGGCCAGGAACAATGGGTGGTGCCACACCCACAGGGGCCAGGGGGCATCAAAATGCAAGTTCCCCCAGGCTTCCATTTTCCCTAAGGCCGACCCCGCTAGGCTTAAGAACCCAAGCTGCAGCCTGAGCCAGAACATCCACATGGCTATTTTTAGCACACAAGCACAAGCTCCACTAACTCAAGTCTGTCCACCTGGGCTGCCAGATTCGTTCCCAGCAGCTGTGTGGACGTACCCAGAGGTTCCAAAGCAAGTGGATCTACTGCATCTCTGGAGCCAAGGTCATGCACTGGGTAATGTGCTTACTACTGCACTCTACCTGGTGGCCCTTCTACTGCTGAAATGTCGAATTCTCTCACCATTTAGTGGCTGGCCTACAGAGGAGGTAAGCTTCCTACGGATTCCATTAGTTCTTGGGGAAGGGAGGAGAGTTTGTTGACCCCGTAGATCCAAGCAATTCTTGGTTTGTTTTTTAAATGAAAACTAGCCTTTCCTTTAGTGATGAAATTGAGTGACATTGCAAATGTTATTAAGAAAAAAGAAATACTTCCCCATATTGAATATACTTTAGTACTACCTTTTTAGTTCATCAGCCTAAACAGGAAATGGAAAGATATAAAGGCCAGTGATACAGGTTAAGGGGGAAAGAGTTGCCTTGATTACCACATAGGAAAATGTGGAGAAATTGGTTATTCATCTCTCTGCTTCAGAAAGCTTACATGGGAGGCATAAAAAAGCTATTTCAGTAAATGACCATACTGCTAAGAGCTGTGCACAATGCACTGTTTGCAATGCACAACAGTAATTTTATTGGCCAAGAAATTTATGAACAATATCTCAAATTCTCATGTGCCTGTAGAAGGCATTTTCGACATTCACTGTATACATATACAGTTATATTTCTTTTATAAGCAATGCCCAAAATACACCTCTAGTCCTCACCAAGTTTATTTCAAAATATTGCTATATGTAGACAGGTTTTTAGATTGCACAGAGTAGGTGTGACATTGCACTCTATATGATTTTATAAAAATATGCTAATGAGCAAATATAATGTAACTGGAATACACTTCATGCAAAAGGTCTCTTGTAAGGTATCATTACAAAGCTTATAATCTATGGAGTGTGGTCATCCTATTTGTATAAATGTAGCACTCTTGTATCTGAAACTAGAAATATAACTCTGAGGGCCTATTGTAATTATTCAAAATGTGGGCCATTAATGGTTGTTTGGAAACTTGATGGCTCCCATCAACCAGGACAACTGACTGTGGATGGCTCTGTTTGCAGGCAAGCCTTCCTGTGAGTCAGGCTGAGAGGAATGAAGGCTTGGAATCTTACAGTGACATGTGATCATGTCACCTGAACTGGAATCCATCTTTAACCTAGTGCTTTTCCATTGAGAAGGAGGGGGTGGGAACCCAAAGGGACAAAGGATTCCCGCCTTATGCAAAAGATATATAAATGGGTGGAATAGAACAAAGGGTGGAGCCATCATGAAGAATCCCCTAGCTACCACCTAAGCTGGAACAAGAGCTGTACCAGGGGAAAGAATTGTACCCAGGCCTGGAAGGTGTCCAGTCTGAGGAAAAAACTTACTGAAGCATCTCTAAGGGTGAGATTATCTGTATTCAGTTTGATTAGACATAGATTTGCGTGTTTTATTTTATTTTGCATGGTAACTTACTTTGTTCTGTCTGTTACTACTTGGAACCACTTAAATCCTACTTTCTGTATTTAATAAAATTACTTTTTACTTATTAAATCAGAGTATATGTTAATACCTGGGTGGGCAAACAGCTGTGCATAACTCTCTATTAGTGTTATAGAGGGCGAACAATTTGAGTTTACCCTGCATAAACTTTATACAGGGTAAAACGGATTTATTTGGATTTAGACCCCATTGGGAGTTGGGCATCTGAGTGTTAAAGACAAGAACACTTCTGTTAGTTGCTTTCAGGTAAGCCTACAGCTATTAGGGGATGTGATTCAGACCTAGGTCTGGGTTTGCAGCAGGCTAGCGAGTCTGGCTCAAACCAGGCAGGGCACTGAAGTCCTAAGCTGATGGGGCAGGAAAGCAGGGGCAGAAGTAGTCTTGGCACATCACTTGGCAGCTTCCAAAGGGGTTCTGTGATCTAACCCATCACAGTAGGCGTCCATAAAACAGATTACTGGGGATTTGGGAAAGTATGCGAAAGAATTAGACCAAACTAAGACACCAGATAACCTTATTTTAACTTTCTGAAGTCTTAAAAGAGAAAGTGCTTTCCTCTTTTCTTCTTCTGTTGTAAGAGGCCTATTATAAACATAGAGCATTGCATGTGCATACACACAACTAGATAAACAAATAATAGGTCTTGTCCCTGTGTGTCTCATGCAATGTTTAGAAAATCCTCCTAGCAGAAATTCACAGCAGGTTTTAATATTTCTTCACAAGGAAGGAAATAACCGGTGCCAGAGTTGGGCCTGTTTAGCTTTTCTCCCTCTTAGGAGGAGGTATAGCAATTAGCCCCTTGAAATAGGAAATCAGCAGGAGCTTCTGATGTATTGACACTAAGTTGTAAAGTATCATAATGGATCTTTAGACAGGCTCCTGAAAAACTGCATAATTCCTTGCTGGGGAGAGCATTGTCCATAGCTGCATGCTGTCCTTTTTTAATAGACATGAAAAACAGAGATGAGCCATTTCCAGCATCTGAAGGTCTATGGTTGCATGCATATGTAAACCAAACAGTAATTACTTCACTCACTACATGTGTGAAACAGGGCTCAGAGGTATGGGAGATAGAACTTTCAATCTTCCATTCCAAAAAAAAAAAAAAGTCCTCCAGCCAGTGAATTGTTGAAATAAGACCTGCTATACTATGGTGATGGATGACTGTATATAAAGCCGTAGGTAGACCGTACAATGTGAAAAGAATATGAAAGTAGAAATCACCTAACAGCCTTTGGGACATGGCCATTTTGCATACTATGCATTCATTTCAATGCACCTCCCAAAACTCCAGATGACTATATACCAGCTTTCCATAGAATAAATGGGGAGTACATTTTGCTATTTTCCAATCTTAACTGCACAGAAGCCCAGCTGCCATATATGGCATACCACAGAAATACTGAAGATGAGTGGCTTAATAAAAAACTATTATTATTATTTATTACTATTTTTCTATTATTAGAAATTATTAATAAATAGGCGCTTTATAGCATTTTGGAAACAGCAGAACAGAGTCCTTAGAAAATAGGGCAATGCTACATGCACAGTCTTGAATATTTTATACAGAAACAATAAATTATTGCTTAGAACTTAGAAGTAGCACAAGGAAATAGAAGAATTACACTTTTGGTTTGATTTCTGGCAGGTCAGAGTCTGTTTGCTTCATAATGGTATGTTTTAATACTAACTGATTACTTATTTTGATTAATATCAAATCTCCTATCTGAGGAAAATAAATAACCAGAAAAAAGTTACATTAAGACTGACAAGTTGTTTTTTTAACATTTAATTCTTTCTGCAGTCCTAGAACTCTAAAGAGGTAACACGCTATTTACTGCACCCTTCTGATATTAAATGACCCAGCAGAAATGACAGCACAGTAGCAATGTTTATTACATACCGCAAAAATGTAATGTTGGCAGTGTCATCTGCTATGTTATACTAGCTAGATATTTCTATGCATGGATGATTTGATACTCTTGCTTTAATAGAAAGGGGGCATGAGGAAGCAGTGTCAGGTTAGAGGATAGAGCCAGGAACTGGGGAACTAGGAAGCTGCTCGGCTTGCATGTGGGTCACTGCTCTGCATGCTAAATAAAATAAGACATGAGAGGCTATGAAATATTAAAAGTTAGTTTTGAATAAGCATGTTTATTATACTTTAGGATCTATGGCTGTTTTGCATTAATTTGCATTTGTCTCAGTGTAAATTTTGTCTGTGCATATATTATTTGCTAGATGTTTTAAACAATATATATTAAGAGATCTAACCTATTCATTAACTATATATTGTGTAAAGTCTAGTCCTTGGGTGGTGGTTTTCCATTGTTTCAGCTATCACTAAAGTAAAAGGGTCATTTAATTGTTCCCTCATTTAGCCTGATTGAAAGGTGGTTGTCACATCCAACAGCTTCAATGAGGTGATGTGATTGCTCACCCTCCCCCGTCCCCACCCTTTCCCCAGCATAACAGTAGTGGAGTGATCAAGCTTTGGAGTTGCAGGTCTGAGGAAACTCAGACTTTATATAATGTATAACACGTTACATTTATTGTATTACATTTTGTTGGCAAAGGCAACTTCAACTTCAAATTAATGACTGTTTTCTTGAGCAATGTTAAATTAAAGTGTAAAATACTATTAGCACTGTTATTATTTTAAAATTGAAATTGGATGATTTCTTTATCGCTTTGTTGGCTGCTTTTGTGCTCTTTTATTCTTCAATATATAGAACCTGATCCAGAATCCATTGAAGTCAATGGAAAGATTCCCATTGGCTGCAGTAGCTCTGGTCAGGGCTTTATACAACTTGGTTTCCAGATTTGGGAGTATTGTACAGAAATGCTTTGTGCATGTGAGTATTTAATCACTTAAAGGAAATTCATTCTTGTTGGTTGGTATCAAAAACTAAGAGATACCTTGTTCAAGCAATCAGCCAATTGTTTGGCTTGAATAAATTCCAGTTATTCAGATAGGGCCCAGTATGAGCAGGCACAATGCTAAGTGTAACATTTAAATAGCTGGAGAACTTTGCTGTGCAGTAACATCAGTGTTTAGGGCAGGCTTCCCTCCAAGGAGTGGATTTTGAATATGAGGTTAACAAAAAAATGCTGTCACGGAGCTATTTAAGAGCTAGATTAACGTGCATATTAAATACATATTCTATTGCTACTGAGGGGGCTTCTTGACTATTTGCGTGTAACTGGCTGGAAATTTGTGCAAGACCGAGAAAGGCCGTAAAATAAAGCCCGTCCCCCTTTGTGTGTCCTTGGGTTCCTCCCACCCAAACAGGTCAAGACAAATTTTTGGCTCGCAGATGACTTTCAGCCAAACAAAACAGGCTTACAAAATGGAGAAACCTGTTATGCAGGTTGGTGCATCCCTAACAGACGATAAAGTTCATTCTTATCAGCATCTCATGGTAGATTTGCTTAGCTGAGATAGTATTCTATTGAGTTATGCTACCAGGAATGAAGGTTTTTCAAATAACTTTTTAATTAATACCTTCTTTAAATGTAAGCCCTTGGGCAGGGATTGTATCTTCATATGTGTTTGTACAGTTCCTGATGGAGGCCTGTAGATGCAACGGCAAAATAAATACTAACTAGTGATAATGAGAGCCACATATTTTAAAATAAATGGGCTTCAGCCTGACCTCTGAAACTGCACCCATAATTTTGTGCACGTGTAATATACGCACTGTTATTTGCACCTGTAGTTTTGCAAATACAAATCTTTTCAGGTCCATATAATAAAATGTAGATGTTTAATTTCCTCAGATAGATAAATGTCCCATTTCTATGACACGCACAGATGATTAGAAAAACAAGGTGAGTGGGATAATATCTTTTACTGGGCTAACTTCTGTACTGGACCAACTTCAAGCTTGTGTCTCTCACCAATAGAAATTGGTTGAATAAAAGATATTACCTCACCCATCTTGTCTCTCTAATATTCTGGGACTGACATGGCTACAACTAAACTGTACACACAGGCGATTGCATTAAGAACATTACGGGCACAACTATTTGCAGATGAAATGTTAGATTTTGTTTTCAAAATGCATCCTATAATCTAGGATCCCCGTTCTCCCATAAAGTGGAAATAACTTATGTAAGGGAGGGGCATTTCTTTTCTTTTGCTGAGGGTATGGGACAGTGGTGAGCTGGAGCCAGTTTGCACCGGTTCGCAGGAACCGGTTGTTAAATTTAGAAGCCCTTTTAGAACCGGTTGTCCCGCGCAGGAAAATTGGTTCTAAAAAGGGCTTTTAAATTTAACAACTGGTAAAGCTCCAGCTCCCTGCCCCCGGCCCCAGCTCACCTCTGCTTCCTCGGCTCCTCCCCTGAACGCAGAGACAATTTTGAATATGTGAAATCTAAAGGCTCAAAAAACAGAAGGCAGTAAAAATAATCCCACAATTATTATTTTTTTTAAATCTCATGATTTTTGAGCCAATGTAATGATGATGTTAAGAGGGCCTGTCTCATGATACTGACTACAGACCTTATGTCAGAATATAACATTCACAGTCAAGCTGGCAGCCCATATCGAGTGGAGTCCCACAGGGATCGGTCCTGGTTCTGTGGCATAGAGAGTACCATAGGTGCCGACTCCGTGGGTGCGTCAGGGCTGGAGCACCCACAGAAAAAAATTAGTAGATGCTCGGCACCCACCAGCCACCAGCAGAGGAGACGCTCCTCCATGTAGGAGACACTGGCAGGTAGGGATAGGAGCGGGGATGGGGCGCGCTTGGGGTTGGAGGCGGAACTGGGTGGGAAGAGGCGTGGCAGGAGTGGAGCGGGGGTGGGAAGAGGCGGGGCGGGAAGGCTTGGGGGAAGGGATCGGGTGGGGGTTGGGCCTGGTGCGAAGCGTAGGGTTAAGCACCCCCCCCGGGCCCGGGGGAAGCTGACGCTTGTGGAGAGTTCACTTATAAAGTTTGCTGATGATACCAAGATGGGAGGAGTTGCAAGTGCTCTGGAGGATAGGGTTAAAATGCAAAATGATCTTGACAAACTGGAGAAATGATCTGAAGAAAACAGGATGAAATTCAATAAGGAGAAATTCAAAGGACTCTACTTAGGAAAGAACAATCAATTGAACACATACAAAATGGGAACTGACTGCCTAGGAAGGAGTACTGCAGAAAGGGATCTGGAGATTATAGTGGACCACAAGTTAAATATGAGTCAACAGTATAACACTGTTTCAAAAAAAGTGAACATCATTCCAGGATGTATTAGCAGGAATGTTGTAAGCAAGACACAAGAAATAATTCTGCTCAACTCCACGCTCATAAGGCCATAACTGGAGTATAGTGTCCAGTTCTGGGTGCTAAATTTCAGGAATGATATGGACAAATTGGAGAAAGCCCAGAGGAGAGCAACAAAAATGATTAAAGATCTAGAAAACATGACCTATCAGGAAAGATTGAAAAAATTGGGTTTGTATAGTCTAGAGAAAAGAAGACTGAGTGGGGGACATATCAGTTTTCAAGTACATAAAAATTTGTTACAACGAGGAGGACGAAATATTGTTCTCATTAACCTCTGAGGATAGGAAAAGAAGCAATGGGCTTAAATTGCAACAAGGGCGGTTTAGGTTGGACATTAGGAAAAACTTCCTAATTGTCAGGATGGTTAAGCACTGGAATAAATTGCCTAGGGCCGTTGTGGAATCTCCATCACTGGCGGTTTTGAAGAACAGGTTAGACAAACACCTGTCAGGAATGGTCTAGTTATTACATAGTCTAACCTTGAGTGCAAGGGGTTAGATTAGATGACCTCTTGAGGTCCCTTCCAGTCCTCCACATTTGTGATTCTTTATACATATAGACCCTCAAAACTGATCACTGAGGTAATGTGGTTTTGAGTTCTGTCCTCTCAAGGCTGAGCTTCCCAGACAGCGCATCTGGGTGGGGTTCTGTGATGCTCTTGTTGTTATGCACAGCAGTTGGCAAGGTCAGATAAATATATAGGCAAACTAGGCACATGCCTAGGGCCCAAATTCATGGGGGGCCCCCAAATGGTTATTTTAACTAGGATTTATGTGTGAACCAAAAGAACTTCACTCATTTGAGTCAGTGGCATTGCAACCTGGAGTACGGGGTTGCAATGCCACTAATATTTGGCCTGGCTTCCCCTCTGTCATGACCCTCCACCCTCTCAGGTTTCATTTTTGAAGACAGGTGCAGGAGAGATTAGGCCATATATATTTTTGGCCTAAAACAAAAGTTTTGCATTGTGACCATTCACCTAAGCTGACCGTATTGAAATTCTTTGTGGTTAATCACCATATAGCACTGTCCATTTCCATTATAGGTCATCTCCATAGGGGATTTCCACTTAGTTCATTGCACTGGGTAAGCCACTGGTGTTGTGACAGCTTTCAGCTGGGATTGCTGTTCGTTTTCTTCTATGTGCTATTGTGGTATTGTTACCTCAAACAGATTACACCTACAGATGGACTGATGCCTTTTTATGGAGCAACAGGCAATCTGCAGGGCTTTCTACATTTGTGTTTTTTTTCATAATCGACCATTAGTAGAGGTACCGTCAGTTGCTCTCAACAGATGCTATCTTACAGGGGACCTAATGAATGGACAGCTTCCAGCTGATTAAACACATCCTTATTTGGACTGAACATGAATAAAGACACTGTGAATAAGACACACCAGGTACTTAATACGTTGCAAAAAATAAATAAATTAAATAACACGAATAATGGTTAGGATGCGCGATCACAGATCCCAAATCTCTAACTGCAATGTATTATAATTTTTGACATTTTATTAAACATTTAGCTCTCTCTTTTGCATGTCTTTCAATACACTTTGGACAATACCAATTTAAAAGTTGCTCATGCTTAAAAAAACCTGGAACTTTCCCCAGTTCGAAAAATTGTGAAGGGCTAGTGGTGGTTTCTAACAATTCAGAACAAATGATTTTCTTCCCCATATACTGATTCCTTTCTTGCTTATTAACTCTATTGGTTAATTTAAGTTTGTTTCATTAAGCAACCGTGCTATTTCCTGCATACTACAAATTGTAAACCTCTCTTCAGTTGCTAAACCTTGTATTCCTTGCAATACTGGATTAATCACCATACTGGCTTCTTTCTGAAGATAAGAACAATATGAGGGGGGGAGGGTATTTACCTTGCAAAAAGGGGTTGAATCTTAAGTGCCTGATTCAGAGTCCTTTCCAAAATTAAATTCACTGAAGTAAATAAAAAGACATCAATAGGCTTTGGATCAGGCCCGAAGAGCTTTGAAAGTGCTAACTTTGGGAAGGAGGGGGCTGAAGATGATTACAATATTTTCACTGCCTAGCACTGATGTCAACAGAGAATATTCTTGAAGATGTATAGTGCTGCTGGCAGTCAAGCATCTAACACTGACTATTAAATGTAACGACAATGTATTGCCACAGTGTTAAATCCTTAAACAGTGCAAAGATTATTTTATTGTATTTTTCTTCATTTTTACAGGGTCTCTTTCAACCTAAATATCTACATTCTCTAGACTGTACTGTCTCACCAAAGGGAAACCTGAGGAAAGTAACAGCTATATAAGTCTAGGGGTTTAATGAACTACAGTCAACACAAATTAGCCATTAATCATGTGGAATTTGTGAATGCTCACCTCCCCTTAGGGCCAATGAACAATTCAAACCTTGAATGATTTTCAATCTTGCTGTGGGTTTGTATGACACATTCTCCTACACTATGGCACAGTAAGCCAGAAAATGTAGAGGCAAGAAAGCATTTTCACATGACTGTTCTTTCCGAAAGGTTTAACTTGGTGTTTGTTATTCAGATTAACCGTATTCTCTTCAGACTTGTTCTTCAGGCTTGTCAGTCATAACCATGGGAATTATTTTTTAACCTGCAATATTTTTTTAATCTTTTAACTGGAGATAAGAAATTTTCCTCTTAAATATGATGCCTGCTTCCTGTTTTCAAGAATGATATTGAAGGTCTGCTTTTCAAACCTTGAGAAGTCCAGGGTGAGTGAAAAATATACACGTATAGTTGTTACCATGACTGCACCTACAAATGCAGGTGTCAGTTGCCATTGAAATACTAGGACTTCAAATGTGTGTGTGTGTGTGTGTGTGTGTGTTTGAGAATGCTTATTAAAAATGCCCTAAGTCTATAAGGGCCTCATTTCCCTGTCCTACTCACATTCAGAATTGGCTGCTTTGCAAATAGCCCTACTGATTTTAGTAGGACTACCTGTGGCACAACTACACCTCTCAACATGATTAAATGGTAGCAGAATTCATTCCTTAGAGCTTAGAACAAGAATTTTTATACACAAACATAAGGCAAAATTAGTAACCACTGGCATTCAGTGTATCTTACATATTGTTATATATAGCAGCCACTGTATTTTATTATACTGTGGTCTGCATACATGATCAGTTACAATAAGTGACTTCAAATACTTGGCAAATACACAGGGTTATCTCGGTATCTGTAGTATTCCCGATACTTCCTTTCACTTGCCATAAGGTATATTGCAGATTCTGAGGAGACTTTTGTAGTTATCTAAAGCTGCTTCTGCCTTTAGATAACGAAGTGACTGATGCAAGAATCTTGAAATGTACACTCATTAATTAATTAATTAATGGGCCTCTGGGAGGAGAAAAGAATCCCAAAGTGAAATCTGACATTTCCATCGGAAATCAGCAAAAAGTCATCAGTCATTTTTACAAGATTTCATCCATTCGAGTGCCCTTACATGAGTTATTTTTTGTCAATATTAATGTTACCCATAAAAGTCATTTACATTGACAAAACTATTTAAAAGTCTTCTGTTAGTGATCATGTTGGATAAAAGTTTATTAATTTGGTGAAAATAAGGTCATTTCAGGACACCAGTGCTATTTATTGGATTTCAGCCAAGAACGTTTCCATAAATAAATGCATTGGGTAGCGGATTACAAAAATTGCATTAATGTCAATGTTGCATGTTGAGGTGGTTTGAAGGTTTCCATTAAAAGACTTTTTCAACAAAAGCTGGAAAAACAATTTAATAAAATAATTGAAAATGGTTTTCTCCTCATATTTTAAACCAGCTCTATTTATGGACTGCTGTCTGCAAGTCAGTGTATGAGTGTCAGGAGCCTGGTATTGAATTCAAGCCCACCAGGCATCTTTAGCCAGTGCACCATGGTGGTGGACTGAGCTGCTGCCCCTGACCAACAGCCTTAGTGCTAAAGGCCTACAGACCCACAGCAGCCACACCCCAAGCCCCTGATTGGAGGGAGAAGCAGCACTCTCATTGGGTATCTGGACTATACAAAGATCCCAACAGGACACAGAAGCTAACTGACCATTGTCTGCTGGTTGCTGCCTAGACTGATCCTGCCATTTTGCCCAAGCTTGCCTCCCTAACCTGCTGCCATGGCCCCTTGGATTGGATCTTCTGGCCACCGACCCCCGCAAACACTCTGACCATTGCCCTGGGCTGCCTGTGATACTGATTGACCTCCTGACACTTGACTACTGCTCTGGACTGCCCCCTAGCCTGCCTCAGCCACCAGGCATTACAGTTTGCTCTTTGGCAGTTGTGTGTTGCCCTAGGGTGTATTTGATTGTGGGCTGTTAATACAGTATTAGAACACCAGAATAAGGAGAACGACCTCCTACCCTTGGGCAATATTACTACTTTCACAACACTGAAAATGGCCTATCGTTCTTGGTGATATTAATATAGCCCCTCTTACAGTTTTGCAGTGTTTTCAGGTACAGTGACAATGACTATTCTGGTACTGAGATATGAATGCTGCTGCTTTGGGTAAGAATTGTGCACACATCTACCTTCTTTTTTTTTTTTTAAATCCTGTCTTCTCCTTCCTACTGGTTTGCCTCAGTCAGCTATTATGCCTTGCCCTTTTTTAGACTGTATGCTCTTTGGGACATTTACTGAATGTCTGTACAGTATCTAGGGCCAGTGGGGCTCTGAGTTGGTGGAGGCCCCAACACAGATGTTAAATAATAAATTCCACTTTTACCATACATGAAGAAATTGCAAGCAGAAATACTAAAAGGCTTTACTGACTATCAGCCATCTCTTTGATTCAAATTAAGTTATGTCCCAACCAAGTTTTAGTGAGGGTCAGCAAATGAACCACAGACACTGTTAAAAGCCATGATAGACTATCAACTAGTGTGTGTTTGGGTGGCTGTATAAATATATGTATATAATGAAAACAGTTCTTTGATCCTTTCGAACCCCTTAGTCCTAGTTTCAAATTAAAAAAAGAGACACATTTCTGTCTCTACCGTGAACTTTAAGCATAAAAATACAGCTTCTTTTAATGATTTAGAGCAGAAAGATTGCTGGGTGAAATCAATGAAAATGTTATATTGTGTTGAAAAGGAACTGACAAGATAGCCTAATAACTTTCTCCATTGGTAATATTTATAGTCTATATGCTCACCTTCATTATAGAATGTGGAGTATCGAGAAGACATGGAAATAATATGGAAAATATCCCTGATCTGCCGTAGACTTCCTGTGTGACCACGGGCAAGTCACTTAGCTTCTCTGTGCCTCAGTTCACTGCCTGTAAAATGGGATATTGGCACATCCCTACCTCTCAAAGATGTTGAGACATTAAAGACTGTTGTGTTCAAATGCTGTGGCAATGAGGGCCACATTAGTACCTAAGATGGACAGATAGGAAGGGTGGCTGGAGCCTTTAGAGCTGGCTGTCCTGCCCTGCTGAAGTTTGAGATTTCAGAACTTTTTCCTGTTCCACATCAGGATGAATATGAAATCTTTTTGGTGACTGGGGGGAGGTGTGAAGGGAGAGAGCCACAATTAAACAGTCCAGCGGTTAGGGCATTCTCTTAGGGTATGGGAGATGCAGTTTCAAGCCCCTGCTCCAAATCAGGTAGAGAGGGACTTCAACCTGAGGCACCCACATCTCAGGTGAATACCCAGACCACTTGACTATTCTAGGGTGATTCTCTCTTTAACCAGAAATTCCATCATGGGCCCGAAAAACCTTCCCAATGAGACTTTCATTAAAACTGATCCTTTCCTGAAAAGAGTTGGATTTTATGACTCAGATTTTATACACACCAAAAATTGTCAAAAAGTTCCTGACCAGCTCTAGATTTAATCACAGAGGGGAAATATGGCCTGTCCCTAGCAGATCATGCTACTGTGCAGCCAAGCTCTCCCCTCCAATTGCATGAAGAGTGCCACACCAAGAGGGATGTGGCCCTCAAGAAGAGGGAGCAGTCAGGGAACAGCAGTGGTTCCACTTAAAAGTTTCTTCCAGTCTGAGAGTTATTGTTGGTTCTTAGGGTGTTCCTCATAATTACATATAGTTAATCTCGCAAATCAGGATAATGGAAGATAGTTTCAGAGGGCAACGGTTGTATATAAAATGTGCTTCCCTATAAACATGGTGCAAATTATGCTCTTTACTGTGCATGTTAATGCAGGCTGAGTCAGTTAATATTAACATCATACTTGCCCTGTGAATCATAGGAGCACAGCTGCCATCTGGGAATCAGTGAAAACACAGCAGTGCTGCCACAGCTGTGGGTGAGATAGAACACACGCCCATACGTAGGAAAGGACATTATCATAGAATCATAGAAGATTAGGGTTGGAAGAGACCTCAGGAGGTCATCTAGTCCAACCCCCTGCTCAAAGCAGGACCAACACCAACTAAATCATCCCAGCCAAGGTTTTGTCAAGCCGGGCCTTAAAAACCTCTAAGGATGGAGATTCCACCACCTCCCTAGGTAATCCATTACAGTGCTTCACCACTCTCCTAGTGAAATAGTGTTTCCTAATATCCAACCTAGACCTCCCCCACTGCAACTTGAGACCGTTGCTCCTTGTTCTGTCATCTGCCACCACTGAGAACAGCTGAGCTCCATCCTCTTTGGAACCCCCTTCAGGTAGTTGAAGGCTGCTATCAAATCCCCCCTCACTCTTCTCTTCTGCAGACTAAACAAGCCCAGTTCCCTCAGCCTCTCCTCATAAGTCATGTGCCCCAGCCCCCTAATCATTTTCGTTGCCCTCCACTGGACTCAAATTTGTCCACATCCCTTCTGTAGTAGGGGGACCAAAACTGGACACAATACTTCAGGTGTGGCCTCACCAGTGCCAAATAGAGGGGAATAATCACTTCCCTCAATCTGCTGGCAATGCTCCTACTAATACAGCCCAATATGCCGTTGGCCTTCTTGGCAAGAAGGGCACACTGCTGAATCATATCCAGCTTCCCGTCCACTGTAATCCCCAGGTCCTTTTCTGCAGAATTGCTGCTTAGCCAGTCGGTCCCCAGCCTGTAGCAGTGCATGGGATTCTTCCTTCCTAAGTGCAGAACTATATATTATATATGCAGATAATCAATGTTTTCACTAGTTTTTATCTGCACATCCCCTGCCTATTGTATCAGTAGTGTGCAGGCTATAATAGCTTTCAAAACAAGATAAGATCTTTCTATAATGCACAATGAATGATACAATAAATATGCTGAACCTGGCAGATAAGATTGCATGTCCTATCTGAGTGCTTCTTTGTAGAACATAAGAATGGCCATACTGGGTCAGACCAATCGTCCATCTAGCCCAGTATCCTGTCTTCCAACAGTGGCCAATGCCAGATGCTTCAACGGGAATGAACAAAACAGAGCAATCATCAAGTGATCCATCTTCTGTCATCCAGTTCCAGCATCTCACAGTCAGAGCGAGGGATGGGGTTGCATCCCTGACCATATTGGCTAAGAGCCATTGATGGACCTATCCATGAACTTATCTAATTCTTTGTTGAATCCCATTATAGTTTTGGCCTTCACAACATCCCCACGCAATGAGTTCCACAGGTTGACTGCGCTTTGAAGAAAAACATAGGCTGCTATGTTTCTAGGCTGGTTAGATCAGCAATTTTGTGAAACAAGTCTAAGTCTATCTTACCGTTTTAATCATATAATGCAAATAAAATGTGCACAAAACACACATTTGACATTTTATACCTTATTGTTATGACCGTGTATGGAAGTGAGTTGAAGATGTTGTAGGCTTCATCTTGTATATAGCACCCGGAAATTGGCTTTGGAATTAGGCATTGTGTTGGAATAACTTATGGTGTTTCATTTCCTTTTTCTCTCTTGCTGAAGTTATATCACCCTAAGTAAATCCAGGCTTCATCTGAAAGTGCTTAAAGTGCTGAAAGTGCTTCACTCACCAACTTTCTTAGAGTTTCATTACTATTTCTTGGTGACTCCGAAGCTGCTTAAGATGCCTATGGCTTTCCTTTGCGGTTGAGGTAGATATGTATTCCTCCCCCACAAGGAGACATTTCCAGTAAATCAAGTGAATGATTGTCGTACACTGGGATGGCATCACCACGTGATATTCAGACTATAATATGCATTCTTGTCATATGATAATTGCTTTTCACCCCAGAATAAAAAAAGGAATAGTTTTCTTCCTTCAGGTTACACTTCTCTCTAGATGATGCCCGTATAACTGCCTCTAAAGAGTAGCTGAACTTATAAGTAAGTCTAGAGTCTGATCTCAATTCCATTACATTAGCATGGCTCCAGCGGTGCTGCACTACAGTAAGTTAAGTTTATTTTAGATTTACACTTGTGTAATTGAATGTAGGATCTGACCCAAAGTTTCTAAAATGTAGAGCAGAGTGTTGGCCAGTTGACACAGACTTACAAGTCAAGGTGTAATAATTCCTACTAAGGATGGGCAGTAGGGGGTGCTGGATGTGGAAACCATAGAAAGAGGCAGGACATGGCAGGGAACTACTAGGGGATGGAAAGAAATCAAGGGCTAGATTGAGCCTTCAGGCAGAGCCACGAATAGGGGGCAGTGCATAGTTTCACTATGCGAGGACAAGCACATTGTGCTACAGGGTACATCTACATTAGTGACCGTACACATGTCCATGCATGTGGTTGTGCCATAACCCCCCTATATCCATATCTAAATCCAGGCAGAATGTGTCTGAAGTTGAGTATGGGGTGAGTAAGGTAGCACCCCTCAGGGGTTATGGGTAAAAACACACCTCAGGTCTGTAGCTCGGCCCTGTACTCATGTTATTGTGCAGTGTGGATATGGGCATAGAGATACTCCTCTGAGGAGCAATTCATCTGGAGCTTGCCTTTTCCATTAATGGGGGAGCATGCTGTGTCAGCCCTTTACAAGGTGCTGCATACTTGCCCCACTTGCTTCCAGACACTTTTCTGGATGGGGCATAGGGGTAATGCAGCCATAGCTATGTCTATTTCCTGACCCTCTCTGCCCACTTACTCTTGGGGAGAAGTATAGGGTACACATTCCATGGCTTTCCCCCTGTGCCTGGGGCTGTAAACCAGGTAGGTTTTAGGCAGGCACATGTGGGTATGGGGGCCTTACTTACACACACAGTAGCCTTGAAGAAGTGGCAAAAGTGACTGTGGCAGAAGTAGCTGCCTAAATAGACTGTCTGCATTGCTTAAGTGATTTTCCCAAACCATACCAAATTATAGCTTTGGCACAGTTTGTCTGCTGGTTCAGCCAGCCCATCCCCATCTTAGGTGGAATTAATTGTATTCATCTTGCTGGCTTTAGAGCTTTCCCAGACGGAAGAGGCCCAGAACATTACAATATTTTTAGATGTTAATTTTTTTGTGCCAGCCATTGTGAGAGTAATATTTTTTTATGCTTGTCTTTGTTTGATTTAGTATTATAATGCCTTTCACTGCACCACCACAAAACCACTCAGCCACCCGTTTTCATCATTTTCAATAAGCTTGGTTTACTGCCATAAGGGAGAAAAAACACACAATCCTCTCTGCCTTCCAGTTTCCTGTAAGAATGTGTCTTTAATCTAACCTAAGCAGACTCTCTCCTGCCCTTTGTTTTATTAACCCCACTTGACTCATGATCTGAGCAGGCTATAGCTGGAGTTTAAATATTGACTAATTTAAAAATATACAATATTTATTTTTTAGGTGGTCCCACAACCCAGTGCACTTGTCAGAGTATGCTGGGTAAAGTTCAGAAATGCACAGTCATCCCTAGTCTTTATCCATTCAAGGAAGGAGTGTGAATAGCTGGGGGCCAGAATCCCCAATAGAGTAAATTTTGAGGGGCTCATGTACAGTATTTTGAGAGAACTACAGGTAGGTAGAAGCTGATGTGAAAGGAAGCTGGACATATTGATACAACAGTGGTGGATTAACCACTGAGCCAACGGGGCCATGCCCAGGGGCCTCAGCCAATTGAGGGGCCCTGGAAAATGGATGCCCCTGTGCCCCGACCCCACTCCGCGTCGGGAGCCCCAATTCCATTTCGCAGGACCGCCAGGGCTGGGGGTGGGGGAGAGAACTACAAGTGGAAGGTGTGGAGAGGGGCCCCCACTGCTCTGGCCCAGGGCCCCACAACACTGTAATCTGCCTCTGGATACAGTGGCAGGGAGTAATGTAACTAAGGCTGGTCTACACAGTTTTTGTACTGGTATAACTTGGTCAGTTAGGGGAGTGATGTTCTAAATTGACATAGTGGTACAGCCCATACCACAGACACAATTATATTGATATGAAGGTGCCTTATAATGGTATAGTTTATTCCTGTATGGAAAGGGGAATAAGCTATAGTGGTTCAATTGTGTCCACACTAGGAACATCTTTCACTCTGCTGGTAAACTTAAAGCTGGACAATTTTTGTGTGTAGATAAGGATTAGAAATGCTTTGTCTTCTAAGGTGCTTAGCAGCATTTTATCATATTTGACACTTTCCTTTTGAAGCGTTTTCATGCGTATAAGTATATCTGCTACTGAAGGATCAGCAGTCTGATTATGAGGTTAGCTGTAGGCTAAATCAAATTGTACCCACTCTCTCTCTCTTGTTTCTAAATGCTGTCTGGTCTTCTCTCAGCAGCTCCACTCTGCAATTTCTCTGATGCTTTTATCTCATTTCTTTTGCACTGTTTAGCATAATGCTGAGGCACACCTAACTGTAAATGGCACAATAGCCACAATTATATTCCAGAGGCAGCAATGTGTCATGATGTCATTCAAGGAACATAACTGCACTAGCTCTCTAGCTATTGTAAACCCCACTGCTTTGTAAATTGTTTTTAGGTTGTGCTAGGAAACCAAGCACCGTCATCACCTGAAACTCAGAAATCCAAATATGGCACCACCCAACTTTGCTCAATACCCAAGATACATATCTAATACTGGTGGAGGGGTGCATTGATGTAAGCACAGGACTGGGAGTTGGGAACTACTGGACTCTATTCCCTACTCACACTAACTTTGTCTGTCTCCTTGGGCATGCTGGCCATACGTTCCAAACTTAGGTCCCCAACTTTAGGCACTCAAGTCAATATAAATGAAGATAAATAAGTAGCCTGGTTTTCAGAAATGCTGAGCATCTGCAATTCCCATTGACTTCAATAAAATTGACATTTTTATTAATATATAAATTAAAGTTTAATAAGCATTTCACTCACCAACATTTTTATTTTCAAAATTGTTATTAAATATTTGTTAACCAAAAACTGGTTTTGGTGAATGAAAATGTTCAATAATGATTCAAATAGGATTTTGATAAAAGCTATTGGCAAAAAATGTTGCATGAACTTGAATGAAAAGTGGAAAATTTCAAAGATGTAAACCAGGTAACAGTTCCAAATGTATTTTCTTCTTTTTGTTTTAAATAAAATGTATCTTTTTTTAAGAACAGGATTGGGTTTTTGGGTCCTAAGAGGTTTGTGCATATGTTGTTTAATTAGCTGGTGGCAACAGCTGATTCCCTTTGTTTTCTTTCTCAGCTCTTCTCCGGAGGGGGGGTGAAAGGACTTGGGGGTACCCCACAGGGCAGCATCTACCCATCCAAGGTCAGAGAGATGCTGTAACTTTGGGAGTTTAATACAAGCGTGGAGTGGCCAGTATTAATTTTTAGAATCATTGCAGGTGTCCACCTTCTGCACTTGAAGTGCCAGAGTGGGGAATCAGCCTTGGCAAATGTATAATGTGAGCCTTTGCATAACATAACTGGTTCCAATTCGCTCTTGACAAAGCTTCTGAAAAATATAAGAATGGCCATACTGAGTCAGACCAATGGTCCATCAAACCCAGTATCCTGTCTTCTGACAGTGGCTGGTGCCAGATGCTTCAGAGGAATGAACAGAACATGGTAATTTATCAAATGATCAATCACCTGTCATCTAGTCCCAGCATCTGGGACAGTCAGAGGCTTAGGGACGCCCAACCATGGGGTTCCGTTCCTGATCTAATGGCTAATAGCCATTGATGGACCTATCCTCCGTGAACTTCTCTAATTCTAAATCTTTTTTTAATTCAGTTATAGTTTTGGTCTTCAACACTCCCTGGCAAAAATTTCCACAGGTTGACTGTGTTTTGGGAAGAAGTACTTCCTTATGTTTGTTTTAAACCCGCTGCCTATTAATTTCACTGGGTGACCTCTGGTTCTTGTTATGTGAAGGGGTAAATAACACTTTCTTATTTACTTTCTCTACACCATTTCTGATTATAACCCCCATAGTTATCTCTTTTCTAAGATGAACAGTACCAGTCTTTTTAATCTCTCCTCATATGGAAGCTGTTCCATGCCCCTAATCATTTTCATTGCATTTTTCTCTGTACTTTTTCCAATTCCAGTATCTTTTCTGAGATGGGTCAAGCACAACTACATGCAGTATTCAAGGTATGGGTGTACTGGGCTCTATATAGTGACATTATTATATCATACAGTTCCTCACATCTGCAAGCATTGAAGCAGACTACTTGCTAGCATCTGAGAGCTGCAGAGTGGGCAACTAATAAATAAAGAAAATAACCCTGGTAGAAACTGTGGGGGAAAAGTATAACTCTTGGACTATGTAGCAGATAAGATTCTTCATAATATATATTTTGGCAAATGGACAAACAGATTAGAGGTGGTTCAACAATTCCTTTTAATTACATTAAGCCTAAAAGTTAAGCCTCAAATATGATCCTAAAGAATGGTTAATGTCAGCCCATGGAGAAACATGATGTGAACATTTATTGCCTCAGCTATATGATTCGTACTGACTCAATATAGCCACAGTTCCTTGTTTACAGCCTTGTATAGTTGTAGGAACAGAGAAATAGCCACGCTGGATCAGACCTGAGGTCCATCTTGTCCATTGTCTTCTCCCTGACAGTGGCCATGCTTTAGAGGAAATTCATAAGTATTCTATCTACTGTCTTTTTTTCTACCATGGAAGGTAGTATCACCTAATTCTTCTGCTGAAACAGTCTATTATCTTTCATTTATTTTGATGTGCCTTTCCCCAGCTTGATTATTCCTTCAACTCATCCTTCTCATTAGACTTTCATGTTTATATTCAAAGGACCTTGTACTTCCCTACATGTTCAGAGAATTCTCTTGATGTCAGTGGAAAGGATCTAAGGATTTCTTTTTTCGGCAAGGATTGCAGATAGAATATGGCTCTAAGAATTGGCCAATTATTGGTAATGTATTGCCTATTTAGTTCCTTTCTCCCCTTCCTCTGCAAGCTTTGGCTTGTGGTTTTTTTTTTTTTTTTTAATTTCTATAAAGAGATTTTTAACTTAAAACAGGAACTGCAATGATGTTTATTAAAGGAATTCAAAATTCTGGACATGAATTACCTCTTTTGATTAAATGGGTGCATCTTCTACAGTCAAGTTAAGGTGTAACTGTAGCACAGGTAGACATACCCACTTAGATATAATTTAGCTAATGCAAGTAACATTAGCAATGAAGGTGCAATGGAACGGACCAAGATATGATCCAACAACTCAAGTACCTACACAGAGTCCCCAGAGGAATTGTACTAGAGTGCCTAGCCCATGCTGAAGTCCATGCTGCCACATCTTTACTATTGTTATCTGCACTACGCTTGCCTGTACTACAATCACACTTTAATTTGCAGTATAGACATACCCTACGTGATCTCCTACCCTAGTCACTACTGCCTAGTATATGCACTGATAGAACTATTTTCCACAGACATGAAGTTCATACTTAGTACTCAGTTCATGCTGTAGAAAAATGTCCTTTGACTTTAGCTGATTGAATAAAAACTGAAAAAAGGTTTCAAGGCACTAGTTTGTGAACCCAATGTGAGTGAGGATTTACTCACATCAGTATTCTTATTGAAGTTATTGCTTGGGCAAGTAACTGCTCACTAGTAAGTAAAGAGTTCACAACTTCCCCAGTACTTGGTTCCATATTATTATTTCTAGTTTCAATTTCATAACCTGCCATCAGAGCTGGTTGAATAGGGAAAAAAAATACACAGAGAATGCATTACTTGAATGTCATTGTTTGTTGAAAAATAGTCACTCAATAGTATATATGAACAACTATAAAGCTGACTTAATGTAGAAAAATGGGCAAACAAATATGTAAAGTTTGTCAAGGAAATTATTTACCAAATACTATTCTACCAACTCCACCTTCAACGGAACTTTCAGACATAGTGTGCAGCATTATATGTGATTATAGCAAATTAGTCACTACCTGGGGTCAAATCCTATTTATTTTATTCAAGTAGGATTGAAAGAGTGGTCAAAAAGAGGACTTGATTGGTCAAATTCTCTGATTGTCCCCCACACAAAGTAATTAGAAGAGACTCTTGAATTACTTTATGTAAAAATTTATAAACCACCTGCATTAGCCTTAATGTATAAAATTTCTTTACTGTTTTTCCTAAATATAAAAAATACTAAGGCCCGGATCCTGTAAAACACATATGTATATCAACGAAATCAGTGAGACTGCTCATGTGCTTAAAGTTAGGCGTGTTCTTCAGTACATTGCTGAATTAGTTCTAAGTGCATTCCTGGATGCAGCCTAAAAGTATAGCCAATTTACTGTAGTAAAATGAAATCATTCATAGAGCTGCAGGAATAACAGACTTTTTTTGGTTTGCTGGCAATTCTGAAACAAAGAATATTTTGGGTTGACTCAAAAACAAAATTTAAAAAATTTTGGTGAATTAAAAAGTTGAAGGTTGTTTTGTTTCAGTACAATTATGGCCATTTTAAAGGGTTTCTATGTAAATTAAATGAAATTTCAAAGCAAAGTCATTTTGAACCAAAAATCAAAATGTTTCCCTTTGAAAATGTCATAATGAAATGTTTTGAATTTTTCAGATTTTTTAAAACAAACAATTCAGCAAACCCAATTCAAATTCGCAAAATGTTTGTGTTGCCAAATGTGCATTCTTCTCTGACAAAAGTTTCAGTTGAAAAATTTTGCCCTGCACTAATCACTGGGCTTATTTCAGCCCTAACTCACATGAGTGCAATTCTTATTCAACTCAGTCAAGAGTGTCAGAGCCCAGGAAGTTTTGGGTCAATGTTTTCAGTGCATGTTGAAAGGAAGAACTTCAGTGAAATGTTTCCTAGTTGAAATATTTGAATATAAATAATTCTATACAGAATACAAAATAATAATGAAATGAGAATTTGAAACTATATTTTTCGGCACAGTAGGTGAGGATTTAGACCCATGACTCCCCAGGATGCTACAACCAATGTACCTCTTTGAAAATATCTGAGTTAATATTTTATGTAGTCTTGATTATATTGGTGACTCACATTATTTTTAATGTTAACATGAGCTAATGCTGCCAAGAGTTATGATCTCCACTGGAAATATTGCTCTTTAGCTTATTTTTTAATGTGAGATATGGGAAGCCTGCTAGTAATGGGTGCGAAATTAAATCTCCTTCCTACCCCAGATAAGCATGTTTCAGTTATGAATTTTGATCCCATTATCCATCTCTGTTCTGAAAGGCTGTCTGGTTTCTAAAGAATTTCTGTGTTATCTTCACTTACAAAGTTATTCCCAATAGCGTATTTCATACAATAGCTTAAATAAACTATTATGTGCATGCAAATCAGATTAGTAAGGATCTAACTAAGTATTTAGATAAAAATATTTTCCATTTAAAAAGTACACAGAAGGAGGCTTAAATATGTTTCATCATGCCGTGGCTGGAATGTGACCTTAATCTATTCACTGGAAGCCAATTAGTGTTTGTTTGGCTTTTTTTGCTCTCCTGCATTTTAAAAAATCATGAATATAGGCCTCACAAACAATGTCAGATTGACAACCCCTGAGACAGAAGGCTCTTACAGTATTTATCCACAGAATAACATTAGCAGTAACACTGCAACCTTCTGTGGCCCACCTGTGTGCTTCAGTCCTATTCTGGAGGAACCCCATATTTGGATCAAGTGGGTACTATAGTTCTTGGCTTCACTTTCCATCCCACCTCCCATCACTTGGCAGTCTTAAAACTAGACTGCAGAAAACAATAGAAAGTGCACAGCAGGGAACAACCCTTTTTGGCAGAGAGATGGGCTGTTAGCTCGAAAAAGACCTATCAGATCATATTTTCTCTGTTTTTTAACCGAACAGGTGCAGTTTAAAAGGTAATATTTTGTTCAGTGGTAAAACTGTGCTTATATAGTATGCTGAACCTGAAATCATAATGAGAAAGGTACTAGAATTCAATAGCTACTGAAGTAATATATGCACCTTATAAATGAAACACCCTAAAATAAACTACATCTATAGAATCATACAACTAGAAGGGACCTCAAGAGGTCATCTAGTCCAGTCCCCTGCACTCAAGGCAGGACTAAGTATTATCTAGACCATCCCTGACAGGTGTTTGTCTAACCTGCTCTTAAAAATCTCAAATGATGGAGATTCCACAACCTCCCTAGACAATTTATTCCAGTGCTTAACTACCCTGACAGTTAGGAAGTTTTTCTTAATATCCAGCCTAAACCTCTTTTGCTGCAGTTTAAGCCCATTGCTTCTTCTCCTATCCTCAGAAGTTAAAGAGAACAATTTTCCTCCCTCCTCCTTGTAACAACCTTTTATGTACTTGAAAACTGTTATCATGTCCCCTCTCAGTCTTCTTTTCTCCAGACTAAACAAACCCAATATTTTCAATCTTCCCTCATAGGTCATGTTTTCTAGACCTTAAATCATTTTTGTTGCTCTTCTCTGGACTTTCTCCAGTTTGTCCACATCTTTCCTGAAATGTGACACCCAGAACTGGGCACAATACTCCAGTTGAGGCCTAGTCAGCACAGAGTAGAGCGGAAGAATTACTTCTCGTGCCTTGATTACAACACTCTGGCTAATATATCCCAGAATGATGTTTGCTTTTTGTGCAACAGTGTTACACTGTTGACTCATATTAAGCTTGTGAAATATTTAGCATAAGCATGCTCTTAGTTGTATCAGGAATACCCACTTTAACTATCATTAACCTTTATTTTAAATATGCTCTATCATATGTATTTTTTTTACTGTAAATCATTCTTCAAAGCAGCACTGAATTATTGACCCATATGTAAACATTAGTGACTTCCTTCCTGGCAGGAACAGTGGTAATTTGTTGCTAGGGCAACATTTTCCCCCAATCATGGGATACTTCATGCTGCTTTTTATTGCAACTCTGGTAATGAGGTTAATTTATAAATTTGGTTCGGTGTGTGACTAGACCAGTGTTGGAAGAACCTGCTGGTGACCTGCTCATTAGACACTTTGCTGTACCAGACTGTGAACAATGGTACTTTAAAAATGAATGGCTTTAATAACAATCCTCTTGTGCTGTTATGATGTTTTAGGGGCACTGAAAGACTTTTCACTCAGAGTGTAGCATGATGTGTGCATGAAATATTTCACCTATAAAAACATGCCTCTAAAGCACCTAGTACTTTATTAGTGCTATAAAGAACGAGAGATGCAAGGTGTTTTGGTTTTGCATTTGGGGTGCATTATATTGGACTTCTTGGGGAAAAAAAACATGTTGTGTAAGACCAGAAGATCAAAAAGTGAGTTAAATAGTAGAGCTGGCTGGGAAACAGAATTTCCATTCTGTGCAAAACAAAGTTTTTTGGGGGAAAATTTTCATCCCAAATCAAGATGAAAAACCAAATACTAAATTTTTCACAGTAGTGAAATTCCATAATATTCTGGGGATATTATTCTGCCTGGCAGGTTGCAGAGGAACCAGGGATCTCAGGGAGATGGGTAGGCTGGCAGGAATCCAGGTAATTTTTCATTTTGCATAGAAAGTTTAGATGGAATTGAGAGGTTGCTGTGGCATATTTTGATTGTGTCGAATCAGCATTTTCTGATGGAAAACGGTTCCATCCTCCTCTCACTTTGACCCTCCTAATGTAACACCCTTCCCAAAAAGTAACTTTTCTTATTGAAGATCCACTGCTCATGTGGCCCATTGCCTCAACTCACCTAGGTGCTCTACTAAGAGCATCTGCTTCCTCATTCCTTCTTTAGGAGTTGCTAAATGTCCCATTTCCCCATCCCTAGGTTGAACCTTGTTGGGAGCCAGTAGTCTTTGTGATTGACTCCACTTACAGCAGCTCTCTTTCAGGATTCTAGAGCCTGTTTGATGCTCATCCCACGTGATTCTGAGGATGTTGGAATTTCAGAAATGCACAGTATACTTGGAGAGCAAGCATTGGCACAGCACCAGCATGCCAAGACTATATTGCTCAGTGAGGAGACTGTAACATCCTGCCACACACCTGTTGCTACCAAAGACAGAGAGATAACAAGCCCACTTCCCTCCACCTCTAGGACTTGCCACTGAAGTAACAATTCGGCCTTTACGTCTCACCCAAAGACTATCTTATACTGTATGCAAATGTGGGGATAGGGGAAGGAGAGGTACAAGGCACGTGTGTAAAAAAGGAGGTGTGCAAGGGGAATAATTGAACCTCAGAACAACTTCTTAGAAGAGGTTCTGGATTAGGATTGTTCTATTTTCCCAATATTATCAGTAATGGTGACAGTTTGCAAGCTAGCTATAGTGAAATATAAAGTGATATTCGCATTTGTTGGGAAAAGATGAGAGAAAAGGTAATAACAAAATGTTTTTTAAGTACATCAGAAGCAGGATGCCTGCTAAACAACCAGTGGTGCCCCTGGATGATCGAGATACAAAAGGAGCGCTTAAAGACGATAAAGTCATTGCAGAGAAACTAAATGAATTCTTTGCTTCAGTCTTCATGGCTGAGGATGTTAGGGAGATTCCCAAACCTGAGCTGACTTTTATTGGTGACAAAACTGAGGAACTGTCACAGATTGAAGTGTCACGAGAGGAGGTTTTGGAATTAATTGATAAACTTAACATTAACAAGTCACCGGGACCAGATGGCATTCACCCAAGAGTTCTGAAAGAACTCAAATGTGAAGTTGCGGAACTATTAACTAGGGTTTGTAACCTGTCCTTTAAATCAGCTTCTGTACCCAATGACTGGAAGATAGCTAATGTAACGCCAATATTTAAAAAGGGCTCTAGAGGTGATCCCAGCAATTACAGACTGGTAAGTCTAGCGTCAGTACTGGGCAAATTAGTTGAAACAATAGTAAAGAATAAAATTGTCAGACACTTAGAAGAACATAAATTGTTGGGCAAAAGTCAACATGGTTTCTGTAAAGGGAAATCGTGTCTTACTAATCTATTAGAATTCTTTGAAGTGGTCAACAAACATGTGGACAAGGGGGATCCAGTGGACATAGTGTACTTAGATTTCCAGAAAGCCTTTGACAAGGTCCCTCACCAAAGGGTCTTATGTAAATTAAGTTGTCATGGGATAAAAGGGAAGGTCCTTTCATGGATTGAGAAATGGTTAAAAGACAGGGAACAAAGGGTAGGAATAAATGGTAAATTCTCAGAATGGAGAGGGGTAACTAGTGGTGTTCCCCAAGGGTCTGTCCTAGGACCAATCCTATTAAACTTATTCATAAATGATCTGGAGAAAGGGGTAAAAAGTGAGGTGGCAAAGTTTGAAGATGATACTAAATTGCTCAAGATAGGACCAAAGCAGACTGTGAAGAACTTCAAAAAGATCTCACAAAACTAAGTGATTGGGCAACAAAATGGCAAATGAAATTTAATGTGGATAAATGTAAAGTAATGCACATTGGAAAAAATAACCCCAACTATACATACAATATGATGGGGGCTAATTTAGCTACAATGGATCAGGAAAAAGATCTTGGCGTCATCATGGATAGTTCTCTGAAGACGTCCATGCAGTGTGCAGAGGCGGTCAAAAAAGCAAACAGGATGTTATGAATAATTAAAAAGGGAATAGAGAATAAGACGGAGAATATATTATTGCCTTTATATAAATCAATGGTACGCCCACAACTTGAATACTGCATACAGATGTGGTCTCCTCATCTCAAAAAAGATATACTGGCACTAGAAAAGGTTTAGAGACGGGCAACTGAAATGATTAGGGGTTTGGAATGAGTCCCATATGAGGAGAGATTAAAGAGGCTAGGACTTTTCAGTTTGGAAAAGAGGAGACTAAGGGGGGATATGATAGAGGTATATAAAACCATGAGTGATGTGGAGAAAGTAGATAAGGAAAAGTTATTTACTTATTCCCATAATACAAGAACTAGGGGCCACCAAATGAAATTAATGGGCAGCAGGTTTAAAACAAATAAAAGGAAGTTCTTCTTCACACAGCGCACAGTCAACTTTTGGAACTCCTTGCCTGAGGAGGTTGTGAAGACTAGGACTATAACAGCGTTTAAAAGAGAACTGGATAAATTCATGGAGGTTAAGTCCATTAATGGCTATTAGCCAGGATGGGTAAGAAATGTTGTCCCTAGCCTCTGTTTGTCAGAGAGTGGAGATGGATGGCAGGAGAGAGATCACTTGATCATTACCTGTTAGGTTCGCTCCCTCTGGGGCATCTGGCATTGGCCACTGTCGGTAGACAGGATACTGGGCTAGATGGACCTTTGGTCTAACCCAGTATGGCCGTTATTATGTGCTTATGTTCTTATGTTAAAATATAAGGAAAATCAATTCTAGCAAATAGAACATTGCTTTCTAAAATTCACACTGGCATTGTCCATTTTTACTAGTTCTCTCTGTAGTCTGGGGACCAATGTCACTTTGAAAGACACAGGTAAACTAGGGGAACTGATGACCAACAGTATGTAAATCAAATGCATTTCTAGAATGAAGGATTGGCAGACACAGAGTTTAAGAAAAGTTGTACTGTCCTTTTATTGTAGATCAATACATTAATGTAGATCAATAACAAGTAACATTTGTTTTTTTAAAAGGTGTTTTGTCATTAATTAGAGCTGGTCAAAAGTCAATTTCCATCCCATGGGAAATTCCAACATTTCAAAATTTGATTTTGTTCTGATTTGGAACAAAAAACAAATTTTGGAATTCCCTGAAAAGCAAAACTTTCAAAATGATTTAATTTTAGGTCAATTGAAATATTCTGTTTCAATTAAACCAAAATGTTTTATTCTGATTGACTTTTTATATTGTACTTGATAATACACATTATAATATGAAATACTTTTCAAAATGAAAAGTGATTTTGAAACAAAAAATTGAAATGTTCCATTCTGATAACCATAGAAATGTAGGGCTGGAAGTCATCTAGTCTAGCCCCCTGGGCTGAGGCAGGATCAAGTAAACCTAGGGCTTGTCTATACTTACGCGCTGGTTCGGCGGCAGGCAATCGAACTTCTGGGTTCGATTTATCGCGTCTAGTCTGGACGCGATAAATTGAACTCAGAAGTGCTCCCTGTCGACTCCGGTAATCCTGCTCGCCGCGAGGAGTACGCGGAGTCGACAGGGGGAGCCTGCCTGCCGGGTCTGGACCGCGTTAAGTTCGAACTAAGGTACGTCGACTTCAGCTACATTATTCACGTAGCTGAAGTTGCGTACCTTAGTTCGATTTGGGGGTTTAGTGTAGACCAAGCCCTAGACCATCCCTGATAGGTGTTTGTCCAACCTATTCTTAAAACCTCAAAGGGGATTCTACAACCTCCCATGGAAGCCTATTCCAGAGTTTAACTACCCTCATAGTGATAGTTTTTCCTAATATCGAACCTAAATCACCCTTGCTGCAGATTAAGTCAATTATGTCTTGTTCTGCCTTTAGTGGACATGGAGAACGTTTTGTCTCCATCCTCTTAATAACAGCCCTTAACATAATTGAAGACTTACCAGATCCCCCCTCAATTGTCTTTTCTCAAGACTAAACATCCAATTTTTTTAACCTTTCATCATGGGTAAGGATTTCTAATCCTTTTATCATTTTTGTTGCTGTCCTCTGGGCTCTCCCAATTTATCCATATGCTTCCTAAAGTGTGGCACCCAAAACTGGACACAGTACTCCAGTAGAGGCCTCACCCTATTGAGTAGAGCAGGACAATTACGTGCTGTGTCTTACCTATGACATAACATTTTTCCATTTTTAAAAAAACAAACAAACAAAATTTCAGATTGACACATTCCTGCAGAAAGTTTTGACTATAACGAAATGGCATTTGCTGTTGCAAATTTCCTGATGGAACTCTTTCCAACGAGCTGTAATCATTAGGCAAACCTGGGATCCTAAATTGTACTGAGGGGGCCTGAGTAGCTGAGGTCTAGGTGGATGAAAGTGTGGCCTAACACTTTGGCCTCCACTTCTCCTATGCATTGTGTGCTGCGCCTCTTTGAGAATCTATTCTCGCCTCCAGACATCAACATTTTTAACAATACTTTCCAGATGAGGAAACTGAGACAGAGAGAGGTTAAGTAACTTGCTTATAGGCACATAAGAAGCCAGTCATTTAGCTGAGGATTAAAAAGGTGTCCATACTCCTAGTCCTGTGCCCTAATCACACAACCATCCTTTCTCCCTGCACACACATGATTACCAAAGAAGCAGGTGGAAGTCCATAAGCATGTTAGCAAAGACTTCTGAAAAATGAGACATTAAACAAAAGTCTGCTTAAGGGAATAAGATCCAAAGATCATATTCATAGCTATACTAACTATTGGCAGAGGTAACACGGTCAGACACCCCTGGTATGCAAGAAATTTAAACTGTAGCTGGATATGCTTTCATCCTCAGATGGAGTTTCTTTGTGTTTTGTTTTGTGCTTTATTTAATAACTTCCTCCCCAACACTTTATATGCTGAGTCTGAGGAAGACATAAAGTAATATGTTTACAGCACTTTTCTTCTGAAAGCACTGAAGTTGAGGTTGAGTAGGAGGAAGAAATTGCTTACCACACTGCACATGAAGGATGTTCACTTACTCTGTGTTTTGTAGGTAAATCCCATATGTTTTAATTCCGCAAACTATTGCTGGTGGCTTTTCTTTTGCATGATTGACACAACTTCAGTATCAGTGCTCAGAAGAGATGCCCTCCCTTTAAAATTTGAGCTGCAACTCTTACTTAAGTCTTGAAGCTACTGTACTGTAGCCAGTGAAAATAAGATCCCATCCACATCAATATTATGTTTTCAGGAAACTTTTGAGTCCTGCTGTAAAAGTGTTAATACATTCTGTAGTCAATTTTGTCTAAGCAGACATAATTGATTTTTAAAAGTGCTATTATCTGAACCAAATTATACCCTTAAGTCCTCAATTGAATCACAAATTTCCTTGTCTAATGATAGAATCATAGGACTGGAAGGGACCTCGAGAGTTCTACTCCAGTACCTTGCACTCCAGGCAGGACTAAGTTTTATCTTGACCACCCCTGAAAGATGTTTGTCTAACCAGCTCTTAAAAATCTCCAATGATGGAGATTCCACAACTTCCCTAGGCAATTTATTCCAGTGCTTAACCACCCTGAATTTTTTCCTAATAATAATTAATGGAGATATCCCATCTCCTAGAACTGGAAGGGACCTTGAAAGGTCATCAAGTCTAGCTCCCTGCCTTCACTAGCAGGACCAAGTACTTATTTTGCCCCAGATCCCCCTCAAGGATTGAGCTCACAACCCTGGGTTTAGCAGGCCAATGCTCAAACCACTGAGCTATCCCTCCCCCTATCCAACCTAAACCTCCCTTGCTGCAATTTAAGCCTGAGAACAATTTTTCTCCCTCCTCCTTGTAACAATCTTTTACGTACTTGAAAACTGTTATCATGTCCTCTCTCAGACATTCTAGCATAGCTGTTTATGCAAACATATATAATCTACGATGAGCTAATTAAAAGGAATTCTTTCAGAATAACCAGCTAATGTAACAATTATAATCATTGCATTGCTCGTTGGTATCACTGATTTACATCTACAATATCAATATTGTCCAAACCAGTGTTATGTAACTGGGGGATGCTTTTCTTGCTTAAACAGTAGTTAGATTGCTGGAGATGCACCATAAATTATACACGAGCAGAAATTGTTTTTTTTTTTTAATCAGTCGTCATTAAAAAGTAATATTCTAAGGCATACTTACATGAACAGTCCTTTAAGCAGATAAAACACATTCAATTACAAAATTACATGTACGGCAACATGCCTAAGCCTTATTCATCTTTATTTCCGTGTCATGGCAGGCCTGAGGCCACAATGCAAAAAGTTAGATTCCATTTAATAGATGAATTTCAAAATTCCATTCCACAGGGGAATGGACCAGCTGTATGTACAGATTGAGTTAAAGAAATGTAATGAGCTGCCCCTTTCATCTATTGCTCTGGCCATTGTAACACACATTAGAGTGTTCAGTGACCAGGCTAAGAAGTAAGGTTACAACTGCTCAGGTTCATATTTCCTTTCCTAGTTTGGCCAGTACAGGACTGGGCCCTCTGTTAAGAGTTTTCTTTAATCCCTTCATGTTTAACCAGATCCATCAATATTGCTGAGAGGAAATATATTGATTTGAGCATGGCTGCTTGAGTATTAAAAGGCGTTAATATTTTGGGTAGAGTTGGCCAAACCATTAGAAAAAAATCAGATTCTCAAATATATTCTCGAATAAACAACTTGAATTTGATTCATTGTTATTCATAGGGTCATCCTATTCATTATTCGCAAGTGTATAGATATTTGTGGGGATTCATTAAGATGTTTTCAAATCCCAACAATTTCAGGAATCCCTACCAGAAGTATTTTATTTGCTGTTTGTCATTCATTTGTCTCATGTTTAAAAAAAAAAAAAAAGGCATCCCATCAGGGAACAGAACTAATACTGTGTGACCAATCACTCTTCAAACAGCAAATAGTTAAAGAGAACAAATCACAAACAACCCATAGTCTGAAAGTGTGTCCGAACTTCTTGGTGACTACTTACCAATACCACATTTTTGATTTGGAAAATACTAGCTTTTCCTTTCTAGTATTCTTCTTCTTAGCATATACACAACATGCCTCCACTGGCTAGTGACCAGGATACATGACTGACTTTGGTCTGCTGGTTAGATCATTAGCTTCCCTGGCCCAGCCAGGTACTGATGAGGAGTGCGACAAGAACGCTGATCCATACCCTCATCTCTAGCATTTACACCAATGTCAGTCTGAAGTGGGCTCCGTAGTGACTAATAGTTATATACCACTTTGATGGGTGTAACTGAGAGCAGATTTTGATTTGCATAATCTTTATTGTTGATGATGATACCAGAGTGCAAAAGAACACAACTTGACTTTCAGTTCTGTGGCTGTTTCCAAGGTTAGCAGTTAAACCATCTTGTTAATTCTAAGTTTAGCAAATTTGGCCCTAGATGTCCATACGCTACTGAGACGCTCTTACGGAGCCATCTTTACAGTCATTTTTCAGAGTAGAACATGCTTTAAAATGACCTTGAGACATGACAAGCGACAAGGAGAAAAATGAGTAGAAGTAAGAAGCTAGTAACTATTTCTTCTGACCAAGATAAATGGAAATGGGCCAGAATAAATCTTAGTAACCCTCAAGGGATACAGTGGCAAAGTGCCCATTGTCCCTATGCCATAGGATATTTGACTGTGTGTGGACTGGAGGGTCAGTGTAGGCTAGGTTAATAAACTGTCTTCTCAAAAAGTGTTTCATACATTCATTGCACTGTAAATGAAACTGGGAGCTTTCTGGACTTACATAGGACTTTGTAAACTGCTCAGGGCAGTCTCATGTTGTACCAAGCTCCTTAGTAGCACTCAACAAATAAGAAAATGGCCCAGAGAACTTCAGTTTACACAGCTCTAAAAAGAACAGGAGAAACCAGGAGGCTGGAGATGGTGTTAGCTTAAAAAATGTTGTGGACTAGGCTGTGGGCAGCCTTGTCTAATAGCTGGAACAGGGTGACCTGGCCTAGGGGCCTAAGCCTAAATCAGGTACCAAGTTACCAATTCCAGGCAGCAAGCCAGGGTCAGAGCTAGGAACTAGGAGCCAAGGGTCAGAGCCAGGGCAGAAGTTGAACACCAAGTCCAGGCAGCAAGCAGGAACAAGGGCCACGAGGAAGCTAGGAACAGGCAGTGAGACCAAAAACACACCTACAGGCATAGAATGCTTTTGCACAGCCAGACGCTCAGGCCTGCTGCAGAGTTTAAGAATGTGCCTGCTGGACTCTACAACCAATCAAGAGGCCAGGTTCATTAACTGAATCAGCTGAGCGCAATGAGCCGGGTTGAGTTCCGCTGTGGGTTCCTGACAAAGATGTTGCTTCTTAAAATCATTAACAGCCTTATCATCCCCATGATGTGGATCTTCAGGAAAAAGTGACTGTTTAGGAGTGATTTAAAGGAAGAGATGCTGGGGTCTTGATGATGGGATTGGGAAGTTATCCCAAGTGTGGAAGAAGGTATGAAGGTAGGAGAAGGAGCCCAAGGGACTCCCAAGGGGCTGTTCTTGCTGGAGGGAAGAAAGTGAGGTCTGGATGCAATAAGAAACAAGATCTGATATTTAGGCTGGGGTGAGGCACTGTAAGGATCTGAGAGTAAGGAGAAGAAGCTAGTAGGAAATGAAAGGCCTGTAGAGGAACTGTGCTGCAATCAGTACCAAGAAAGACATTCTTAGCAGCTACACTTTGGACAGATTGGAGGACAGTGAAAGGGATGTCAAGAGCTAGAGATGAGGAGGCTGCAGTAAATGAGGTGGGAGGAGTAGACAGGTGTTTTAGGCATTTGGTACCTTTTATATACTGTGGGAAAAGAACTGAGCTTCATAATAACATAATAATAACCTGGCAGAAGAGTTGAAGAAGTTTAAGATTTCCCTGGGGTTATGAGTCTGAGTGATGGTGATGTCCTAGCTGACAGAAAGGTAGGAGTGGAGAGGGTTTAGGAAGAAGAACGAGCTCAGCTTACGCTGAGTTTAGCTTGAACTGACAGCCGGTGATACAGGATAAAGTTTTAGATATTTGGAGGACTGGACAGAAGGAAACAGGAGAGGTGTGGTGAGACAAATTTAGGAATACCAGCATAGAGCTCATAGCAGGGTCTCTGTGAATGGATAATGGAGAAGGTGTAAAGAGAGAAGACACCCATTTCTTGTATTTTTATACAAATCAATAATATAAAGTGTTACTATCATATTTTTTAAGACTCAATCTTGTGCTGACCTGGTAGTCTAATAATAATATAACTTGCTACCATATGTGGAAACCTTGATTTGGGACCAGAATTACAAGACGGTCAAGTGCAGAGATTCTCATTCACACTAAGATCCTATTACACGGCTCTGGGCCCACTTTAAGACCCATTCACACTGCCAGAGCAGTGTAAATGACCATCCAGCCTGCCACGTTCATGCCTTACAGGGATGGAATATTTCACATTATTTTGTAGTGTCTTCTCTGGCTGACCCCACGAGCAACTTTAATGGGTATTGAGGTTACTTTCCACTCTCTTCTAACGAGTTGCCAAGATGTGGGACTTCTTAAGAGGTGGGGAAGTAGAAAAGAAACAAAGGGAGATTAATCAGCTCTGAAGGAAAGAAGACAGGCTTATCTGATTTATGACAAAGGCTGAATCAAAGCTCCCATTGGCTTGACCTTCAGTTCCAGTGGTAAACCCTTTTCTTTACATCTGGTCTTCATCTTTGTTGGTGCTGAATAAGACAGAGCTTTGCCTATCACTAAAACCGTTCATAACCTGATGCAACCTGGAGCTCAGTTACCAGAACTCCTTTCTTACAAAGCACTATTGTACTTCATATTCTACAAAAAAAAAAAAAAAAACCCTTTCATTCACTCACTTCAGTAGCTCCAAAAATGCTTCCTCCCAGTTGCTAGTGTTCTAACATGCATGCTGTACTTTGTGACATCTGCTTCCTCCACTAAGACTGCTGCTTTCTTAAACATCAAGAGCAATATGCATTAGTATTTCTGTGTAGGAGTTCTGAGGACTTGGTGCATTGAAACCCTCTCAAAATTGTGTTTTTGAATGCTGTAGATGGTTCTTTCTGATCATGGCCATGTGCTCAGTAGGCTAACCAAAAGTACAGAAACTCCCACTACTAATAGAGGTCAAAAGCTTTCTGTGGCACATGAAACCATTGACTTCAGTGAAGCTCCACTGATTTACACCAGCTGAGCATGAGTCCCGGTGAATGAAAAGCATACACAAGGCACATACATGAGTTTTTTGTGATTTTTACATAGTAAATTATTTTAGGGTGGGTGTGTTTGGTTGGTTTGTTTTTGCTGTTCCTCTTTAAGTATATGTGGGCTTGCAATTGGGGAAAGACCCTGTGTTATGAGCACTCAATTACTGAGCACCCTCAGCTGAAGAGTTTTGGTTTCCTGCAGAGCAGTTTTCAATAATTTGTAGATTCCTATGGTCAGGCCTGCTGACAGCAATTCCGAGCCCCAAGGCCAGGGACATCCCGGGGGTGACCCGGGGTGGAAGTGATGAATCCGTCACTTCCGAGACTGATCGCGCTGGCCAATCGCGCCGGCCCATGGGTCCCGGAGCAGTTGCACACGTCTAGGAGCCCTGGGCCCCACCCGTGGAATTGCCCCCTTTGCCCCCTCCCCATCAACGGGCCTGCCTGTGGGTTTGTTCAGTTCTAGAGAATCCTGGCAAAATACAAAACAGACACTTTGCTGAGCATTCTGCCGTGAACAGTGCAGGTTCTCCCCTCTAGTGCAAAGAGAGGGAGCTGGCTTGTGATTGGTTGTGGAGCAAGTACGGGGTTGGGAGAGTCTGTCAAAGCATGAAATTCTCTCTCCCCCAAACTTGGAGAGGGCTACTCAGATTTCAAATATTTCAATTACAGCATTTGAATATTGTATGCCAATACATTCATTCAGAAAATTCAAAACAGAATCATAGAAACATAGGACTGGAAGGGAACTTGAGAGGTCATCTAGTCCAGTCCCCTGCATTCATGGCAGGACTAAGTATTATAATGTTATAAAGAGAGCTTGTTCTTGGCTTTTCAGAGGGAAGCTGGACTGTTTAAGTGTCCTGAAATGTATACTATACCTTAAGACCTGATATATGTATAACAGGCCATTATTTCTGGAGAGCAGGACTTGGGGACTTCAGGCAGTACTTTTCAGTGTCTGATTTGCTTGCACTGTTATAATTTATGGAGTTTGATATTGATATTATTTCTGCTCTTGTGCACCCTCCTGCTTATCCACAGGCATTTCAGTTACACAGGGTCTTGCTTCCTGCATGCTGGGCTTTTGAGTGCTCTGGATTTCTGACGTTAGGATATTTTGTACCTCGTTAAAGGTCAGTCACTATCTCTGCAGCTGGAGAAGCCACTTCCTATTCCAAGGAGGTGCTTTTTCATTCAAGAGCAGCTGCATCATACTAATTGCTGCCTTAAATGAATGCATAAGCCTGACACCTTCCCATGTGAGAAATTGGGCCCTACATGATTGCCATATATGCACTGCAGAGGTAGCGCCGAGTGGTGGTAGTAGCAGAAAGAAGGCTAACTTGCCAAAGGAGACAGTTTTGAGGTCTTCAATGTCCATAAATGCAAAAGCAGAGGTTTCTAGTAGACATTTCTCTACCTCAGTACATTTACTTCTCACTTCTTAAGAAAAGCTTTGGGGTCAAATTTTGTAGCTTGTGTGGCATACTGCACAATCTTTATTGGCTTATGGATCAAGGGGAAAAATCTACTGACACCCAGTGGGATTAGACTGCACTGCTTTATAGCATACAGGCAGTGGCGGATTAATAATTTTGTCGCCCCTAGGCCGGGAAATAATTGCCGCCCTGGCCCCGCCCAGACTCCGCCCTTTTCCCGCCCCCATTCCAACCCCCTCCCCAAAGTCCCCGCCCCAACTCCGCCCCCTCCCTTCCCCTATTGGTTCCCTTCCCCAAATCCCCAGCCCCGGCCCCGCCTCTTCCCCCAGCGCTGGCATTCCCTCTTCTCCCTCCTCCCTCCCTGCCCCCCTGCTCCAGCTCACCTCCGCCTCCTCTGCAAGCGTTGGGACGGGAGAGAAACAAGACGCCGCGACGTGCTTGCAGAGGAGGCGGAGGTGAGCTGGAGCAGGGGAGCGGGGCGAGGAGGGGAGCTTCCGCCCCTGAAAATTTGCCGCCCTAGGCCTAGGCCTTGTCGGCCTAGGCAATAATACGGCGCTGCATATAGGGCTATACTTCCTCTGAAATCAAAGAAAGAATGGGAGGTGCAAAGACTTGAAGACTGGGCATGTAACAAGCTTTCTACCCCCTTCTCCCCATTCATTAATTCACACAAATACACCTTCCATCCGTACTTTGACTAATGGATTTACAAAGTGAAACGTGTGTTGGCTTGTGTTGTGAGTTCCTAAAATGATTATTTAGAACAATGGCTGAGCCAGGTTTTTCAACATGGTGTGTGTGTGGGGGTATGTCTGAGGGGGCACTGACCACCAAGAGCAGCATCCTCTGCCCTGGCATTACAATGCTAATCAGAGTGTGGTGCAGAGGGGAGGCGGTGTGTGTGGGGGAGAGAGGGCTGTGGCTATGACATCAACGCTCCTTGGCAAAGGGACCCCTGTTCTTTGCAAACAACTCCTGTCTCAGGCCTGATAACTCATGACACCAAACACACATTTTGCAGGATATTTCTCCATAAAGAGTAATAGGTAAGGTATCTACAGAAAACTCATAGCTTGTCAAGATTAATAATCATGGCAAGACATATGTGTAGGGACAATATTTAAGGAATAATGTAATTATATTGAAAGTATTCTTTATGGACTTGGAGAAAAAGTTAGTCACCAGGGAATAATATGTCTCTCTGTGATGGCCCATTCAAGCTGGAGAGAGTTGTTACCTCACCCAGGTTAGCTGGTAATGTTGCAAGGCTCAGTTGTCAAGCTTTGCTCTATCCCAGTACTTTAAATGAAAAACCGTGAGAGACAACTGCCAGCAATCAAAACTACTTGGAGGCAAAAGAGGAACATTACAACAGGCAGACTATAACCCTGCCCGTGAATAAAGACAAAAGGCTGTTTCAGTATAATACAGAGTGCGGGAAAGGCACTTGGGATCCATTCGCTGAGGAGACATCTTGGGTGTGGGGATGTTCTCATGGAAAAATTGGATCATAGCTTCTTGAAGCCAGCGAGCTTTGCAACAGACTGAACTTTGGGAAGAAAAACCTACTTTATTGATAAATAAATACCCAGATTTGAATTTTATAATGTTGTTTCATATTATAGTCATGTGTTTCCATCACTCTCTTATTTCTAGTGGTATCTCTATTTTTTTTTTAAGTAACCTTGCTTTTGTTTTATTATAAGTGCTGTGTGGTTTACAGGAGCGGTGATTTAAGGTAGAACTAGTAAATTGGAGCACAGGATCTGGGATTTCTCTGAGGGTATGTCTACACTACGAAATTAGTTCGAATTTATAGAAGCCGGTTTTATTGAAATCGGTTGTATACAGCCGATTGTGTATGTCCACACAATAAAATGCTCTAGGTGCTCTAGTCGGCAGACCGCGTCCACAGTACGAGGCTAGCGTCGACTTCCGGAGCATTGCACTATGGGTAGCTATCCCACAGCTATCCCACAGTTCCCGCAGTCTCCGCCGCCCCTTGGAATTCTGGGTTGAGATCCCAATGCCCGGATGATGCAAAACAGTGTCGCGGGCGGTTCTGGGTACATGTCGTCAGGCCCCTCCCTCCCCCATCACAGCAACGGCAGACAATAGATTCGCGCCTTTTTATCTGGGTTAGTTACCTGGGTTACCTGTGCAGACAACATGGAGCCCGCTCAGCACAGCTGAGCTCACCGTCACCATATATCCTCTTGGTGCCGGCAGACGTGGGACTGCATTGCTACACAGCAGCAGCTGCTAACTGCCTTTTGGCGGTAGACGGTGCAGTAGACTGGTAGCCTTCATCGGCGATCTGGGTGCTGGCAGCCGTGGGGCTTGCCTTTTGGCAGTAAATGGTGTATTATGACTGTTAGCCGGCCTATTACAAGTCGGGTCATCGCACATTAGCAGAGTCTTCCCTGAGCAGCAGCTCGTGCAATAGGCCTGAAGACCATCGTCATACACCACCCCGTATTTGCTGCCAAGCACCCAGAAAGATGCCGAGGGCTATCAGTCACGCTGCACCGTCGTCTTAAGATGTAAAAAATAGATTTTCTCTGTATTCATTTGCTTCCCCCTCCCTCCGTCAAATCAACGGCCTGCTAAACCCAGGGTTTTCAGTTTAATCTTTGGGGGGGACCAGTCTGTGACAGTTGTTTGTGTCTCTCCCTGATGCACAGCCACCGTTCTTTATTTTAATTCCCTGTGCCTGTACGCCATGTCGTCACTCGGCCCCCCTCCCTCCTTCCCCTAGGCCGTCAGATACTACGTTTGCGCCACAGCTCGAGCCGCGAAGCGGTTCACGCCTTTTCTTTGAATTCTGGGTTGAGATCCCAATGCCCGGATGATGCAAAACAGTGTCGCGGGCGGTTCTGGGTACATGTCGTCAGGCCCCTCCCTCCCCCGTCACAGCAACGGCAGACAATAGATTCGCGCCTTTTTACCTGGGTTACCTGGGTTACCTGTGCAGACAACATGGAGCCCGCTCAGCACAGCTGAGCTCACCGTCACCATATGTCCTCTGGGTGCCGGCAGACGTGGGACTGCATTGCTACACAGCAGCAGCTGCTAACTGCCTTTTGGCAGTAGACGGTGTAGCATGAGTGATAGCCGTGGGGCTGGCAGCCGTAGGGCTGCATTGCACCAGCCCCTTCCAGGCGATGGTATATTATGACTGGTACCCGTCGTCGTCGTACTGGAGTGGCTGTCAATCATGGCCACCTGGGCAGACATGCTACTGTCTCGATGATGACGGTTACCAGTCATAATGTACTATTTTCTGCCAATTGCCCAATATTGTCTGCTAAGCACCCAGAAGAGGCCGAGGGCGATGCTGGGTGCTGGCGGACGTGGGGCTGGCAGACATGGGGCTGCATTGCTACACAGCAGCAGCCCCTTGCCTTTTGGCAGATGATGGTATATTATGATTGGTACCCATCATCATCATACTGGTATGGCTGTCACTCATGCTGCAGCGTCGGCTGCCACCTTAAGATGTAAAAAATAGATTTATTCTGTGTTCATTTGCTTCCCCTTCCTCCGTGAAATCAACGGCCTGCTAAGCCCAGGGTTTCCAGTTTAATCTTTGGGGGGACCATTCTGTGTGACAGTTGTTTGTGTTTCTCCCTGTTCCTGTACCTGTACGCCATGTCGTCACTTGGCCCTCCCTCCCTCCCTCCCTCCCTCCCGCCCTCCTTCTCCTGGTCCATCAGATACTACTTTCGCGCCTTTTTTCTGACCAGGCGCCATAGCTAGCACTGGGATCATGGAGCCCGCTCAGATCACCGCGGCAATTATGAGCACTATGAACACCACGCGCATTGTCCTGGAGTATATGCAGAGCCAGAACATGCCAAGGCGAAACCCGGACCAGGCGAGGAGGCGATTGCAGCACGGCGACGAGAGTGATGAGGAAATTGACATGGCCATAGACCTCTCACAAGGCACAGGCCCCAGCAATGTGGAAATCATGGTGTCACTGGGGCAGGTTGATACCGTGGAACGCCGATTCTGGGCCCGGGAAACAAGCACAGACTGGTGGGATCGCATCGTGCTGCAGGTATGGGACGATTCCCAGTGGCTGCGAAACTTTCGCATGCGTAAGGCCACTTTCATGGAACTTTGTGACTTGCTTTCCCCTGCCCTGAAGCGCCAGAATACCAAGATGAGAGCAGCCCTCACAGTTGAGAAGCGAGTGGCGATAGCCCTGTGGAAGCTTGCAACGCCAGACAGCTACCGGTCAGTCGGGAATCAATTTGGAGTGGGCAAATCTACGGTGGGGGCTGCTGTGATCCAATTTGCCAGGGCAATGAAAGACCTGGTGATAGCAAGGGTAGTGACTCTGGGCAACGTGCAGTCAATAGTGGATGGTTTTGCTGAAATGGGATTCCCAAACTGTGGCGGGGCCATAGACGGAACCCATATCCCTATCTTGTCACCGGAGCACCAAGCCACCGACTACGTAAACCGCAAGGGGTACTTTTCAATGCTGCTGCAAGCCCTGGTGGATCACAAGGGACGTTTCACCAACATCAACGTGGGATGGCCGGGAAAGGTACATGATGCTCGCGTCTTCAGGAACTCTGCTCTGTTTCGAAAGCTGGAGGAAGGGACTTTCTTCCCGGACCAGAAAGTGACCATTGGGGATGTTGAAATGCCTATCGTGATCCTTGGGGACCCAGCCTACCCCTTAATGCCATGGCTCATGAAGCCGTACACAGGCAGCCTGGACAGGAGTCAGGACCTGTTCAACTACAGGCTGAGCAAGTGCCGAATGGTGGTGGAATGTGCATTTGGACGTTTAAAAGCGCGCTGGCGCAGCTTACTGACTCGCTCAGACCTCAGCGAAAAGAATATCCCTATTGTTATTGCTGCTTGCTGTGCGCTCCACAATATCTGTGAGAGTAAGGGGGAGACCTTTATGGCGGGGTGGGAGGTTGAGGCAACTCGCCTGGCCGCTGATTACGCGCAGCCAGACACCAGGGCGGTTAGAGGAGCACAGCAGGGCGCGGTGCGCATCAGAGAAGCTTTGAAAACGAGTTTTGTGACTGGCCAGGCTACTGTGTGAAACTTCTGTTTGTTTCTCCTTGATGAACCCTCCAACCCCCCCCCCCGACCCGGTTCACTCTACTTCCCTGTAAACCAACCACCCCACCCCACCCTCCCCTCCCCCTTGCAGAGGCAATAAAGTCATTGTTTTTTCACATTCATGCATTCTTTATTAGTTCCTTACAGAGGTAGGGGGATAATTGCCAAGGTAGCCTGGGATGGGTGGGGGAGGAGGGATGGAAAAGGACACACTGCATTTTAAAACTTTAACTCTTATTGAAGCCCAGCCTTCTGATGCTTGGGCGATCATCTGGGGTGGAGTGACTGGGTGGACGGAGGCCCCCCCACCGTGTTCTTGGGCGTCTGGGTGAAGAGGCTATGGAACTTGGGGAGGAGGGCTGTTGGTTACACAGGGGCTGTAGCGGCGGTCTCTGCTCCTGCTGCCTTTCCTGCAACTCAACCATACGCTCGAGCATATCACTTTGATGCTCCAGCAGACGGAGCATTGCCTCTTGCCGTCTGTCTGCAAGCTGACGCCACCTATCGTCTTCAGCCCGCCACCTCTCCTCTCGTTCATGTTGGGCTTTTCTCATCTCCGACATTGACTGCCTCCACGCATTCTGCTGTGCTCTATCAGCCTGGGCGGACATCTGCAGCTCCGTGAACATCTCGTCCCTCGTCTTACGTTTTCTCTTTCTAATGTTCACGAGCCTCTGCGAAGGAGAAACATTTGCAGCTGGTGGAGGAGAAGGGAGAGGTGGTTAAAAAGGACACATTTTAGGGAACAATGGGTACACTCTTTCATTACAAGGTCGCATATTTCGGCTTGCAGGCAGCCATCGTAGGCCACAGTGTTTTGGCTTTTTTAACCTTCTTAACATGCGGGAAAGGTTGCAAACAGCAGCGCATTTCCCATATCAAGGATGAATTGGGTTGTCCATTTAAAATGGGGTTTCAATGTAAAAGGAGGGGGCTGCGGTTTCCCGGTTAACATGCGGCACAAACACAAGTAAACCACCCCCCCCCCCACACACACACACGATTCTCTGGGATGATCACTTCACCCCTCCCCCCCACCGCGTGGTTAACAGCGGGGAACATTTCTGGTCAGAAGAGCAGGAACGGGCGCCTCTGAATGTCCCCCTTAATAAAATCACCCCATTTCAACCAGGAGAGCTTTCTGGAGATGTCCCTGGAGGATTTCCGCCCCATCCCCATACACGTTAACAGACTTGCTTGCTTTTTTTTTGTAATGTTTACAAATATTTACAAAGTTACACTCACCAGAGGTCTCCTGTGTGCCCTGAGGGTCTTGGGTGAGTTCGGGGGTTACTGGTTCCAGGTCCAGGGTCACAAACATATCCTGGCTGTTGGGGAAACCGGTTTCTCCGCTTCCTTGCTGCTGTGAGCTACCTACAGTACCTCCATCGTCATCTTCCTCGTTCCCCGAACCGTCTTCCCTGTGTGTTTCTCCAGTGAGAGAGTCATAGCACACGGTTGGGGTAGTGGTGGCTGCACCCCCTAGGATCGCATGCAGCTCCGCGTAGTAGCGGCAAGTTTGCGGCTCTGCCCCGGACCTTCCGTTTGCTTCTCTGGCTTTGTGGTAGGCTTGCCTTAGCTCCTTAATTTTCACGCGGCACTGCTGTGTGTCCCTGTTATGGCCTCGGTCCTTCATGGCCTTGGAGATCTTTTCTAATACTTTTCCATTTCTTTTACTGCTACGGAGTTCAGCTATCACTGCTTCATCTCCCCATATGGCGAGCAGATCTCGTACCTCCCGTTCGGTCCATGCTGGAGCTCTTTTGCGATCCTGGGAGGACTCCATGACGGTTACCTGTGCTGATGAGCTCTGCGTGGTCACCTGTGCTCTCCACGCTGGGCAAACAGGAAATGAAATTCAAACCTTCGCGGGTCTTTTCCTGTCTACCTGGTCAGTGCATCTGAGTTGAGAGCGCTGTCCAGAGCGGTCACAATGAAGCACTGTGGGATAGCTCCCGGAGGCCAATAACATCGAATTCCGTCCACACTACCCCAATTCCGACCCGCAAAGGCCGGTTTTATCGCTAATCCCCTCGTCGGAGGTGGTGTAAAGAAACCGGTTTAAAGGGCCCTTTAATTCGAAAGAAAGGGCCTCGTTGTGTGGACGTGTCCAGGCTTAATTCGGTTTAACGCTGCTAAAGTCGACCTAAACCCGTAGTGTAGACCAGGCCTTAGTAACCAGCATGAGCTGGCTATCACAGGGGAGCAATTAAAAGGGACTTGGGGACTGGAGTGCACCTATTGCTAAACTGCATGGTAAGGACAAGGCTGGCATAGCCCTGAGGAAAGTGCTTGAGTGACTAGAGGGCTGGTGATGTTAGGGTGCTGACACCCAGCTACCGTGGGCAAGATTCCCTCTTGCTGGAGGCAGGGAGTAACGAGATGACTCAGTCTTGGATACCCCGAGAACCATCACGGGAGGGGAGCTGGAGAGCGAGTCCACCCCACACCTTGGAACAGGGGCTTCTGTCCTGCGGGGCTTGGCCCAGCTCCCTACGCTGGGTATTAATCCTGACATGATGGAGGGGTGGCAGGCTAAATCTTAATGAGTGGTGTTGCAACATGGTGCACAGGGTTGTACCCCATGTTGCAAAGCCCAATCAGGGAGCTGGCCTAGCTCTGCAGGACAGGAACGGCTGCTTCCAGGTGAATATGGTGAGGGTGGGCTTGCTCTCCAGCCCCATGTGAAAAGGCACCACACACATACACCTGCCAAGGCTGGCTGCCAAGGGGGGTAGTCCCCGGCCCAATTCCTGACAGCCCCTGTATTAGCTCTGCCACTGATTTAGGATCTTAAGGGGTGCATTTTCAGAAGGTGCTTAACATGGTCCTAACTTCGTCTACTCCCATTAAATTTTTATGAGAGACTTCACTGGAGCAGAATTAAGCCAAATCTAAGCACTTCTGAAAATCCCACACTGAGTTCATTTTGTTGCCTGATCTTTAGATTATGTATTAATTATATTGATTGCTTAAGAATTCCCAGTTATTAGTTTGAGGGTTGACAGGTTCTTGGCCTAAAATCAAGCCCAGTATTATTGAAATTATTATACAATTGGGAACCCCGATGAGCACAGTTGCAAAACTTACACTATAGGAACTCTTTTATATTTACAAATATAGTTTAGTAATACATTTAACACAGTCACAAACACCCCAACTCAGTAAGGGTCAAACCCTACCAACTAGGGTGATTAAAATAACCTGGCTATGTTGCATTCGTATGAAACCTCCTTTGTGATTTTTAATGTATTTTTATGCTATATTTTGGTTGACCACAACTGGTTTCCCAGAAATTTTGTCTAATTCTACTCCACTTATCTTTAATTTCTACTTCAAATGAGCTCAATTAAATTCTACTAGCTAGTCTAATTAGCACTTCATGCTATACATATGTGGAGGCTTCCCTGCTTAAATAATTAACCCCTTAACCGGTTTCAACAATTACTTAAAGAAGTCCCAAGAAAAGCGGGGCGGGGGGGTGGGGGAGGGTGGTCTTCTCCTTCTCTCTTCCCTTGATGTCTAATGTGCACTTAGCTGTTCGAGAGATTATTACCCAGTCAGGACCTACCGAGCAGCAGGGGCAGGCTGACGATAAATGGATCTGGACACAGCCTGGGAGAGCTGAGGGGGCTGAAATATGGTAGCCAGAACTGTACAAATTCTGAGTTACTGTGACCTTTTGGCATAAATTAAAACATCAATTAGCTACTCCCTCCACCATGGAGTGTGCGTCACTGAGCTCTGTGTGTCTGCCATTTTAACTTCAGGTACCATAATGTTATCACAATTCAACTTACAAAGCCCCCTTAACACATGTATAAAGGAATCTCCTTTTTGCAAGATACTAAACCCCAGTGACTAGTCAGTAATACCCAATGAGGATATCCTCAGAGTGCAATGAGACGTCCTTACATACTTACAATATTCATGGAGACCTAATGGTGGGAGACAGGGAGTCACTCACACAACATGCCAAGTTAGACTGATGGTCAAGACCTCGAGCAAAAAAAAAAAAAAAACCACCCGGAATGCCACCCCTGGAATTGTGCCTCCCCAAGTACGTGCTTGGTTTGCTGGTGCCTAGAGCTGGTCCTGCCCCTTGGAGGACATATTCCTCCCTCTATTGCAGAATTAATCAGTTAAGAGAACTAGTAGTATGATAGAGGCAAAGAAACAGAAAGGAAACAGCTGAGGAAAAAGAGGAAGTCCCTGGTGAGTTGTGCAGTGTTTTTGATCAGCATCAAATTCTGACTTTGAGATCAGTTGGATTTCAACTTAGATTTACTTAGTTTCCTATCCCGGTAAGGAGGTTGTCCCGGTGTGCCTCTTAGGGTCCCATCTGGGGTGCCAATCTGTTGCCTGATCTTTAGATTAATTATAATTATTACTCAAGAATTCCCAGTTATCACTTTGAAGGTTGACAGATCCTTGCTCCAAGATCAGGCCCAGTATTATTCAAATTATTATATAGTTGGGAACCCCGATGTGCACAGTTGCAACACTCACACTATAGGAACTCTTTTATATTTACAAATATAGTTTATTAATATATTTAGCACAGTCACAAACACCCCAACTCAGTAAGGTAGATAGAGATAAAACAGAATGTACATCTGCACATCCAAACACTCACACCATCCCTTGTAGAACAACCTGAAATGTTAGCCATTGTCTTCCTCATCACCATCACCTTTCCCATCATCATCAGTGGCCATAATTCTGGCACCTCCCAAGCACTACATCTCTTTCTCCTATTGCCCTTAACCTGGGATGCCACTTTTGTAATATGTTACGCTAACACCGTTATGTTTGCATATTCAGTAGGGGATTTTCCCCTTTTCCTTATTTGTATTTTCTCACCTTACTAATGTTGGAGTGTCTTTTTTCTATAGGTTAGTATATCAATGATCTCAACTTATTATCGTATATGTTAATTCATTACCATGGTCCTTTTGTGGTTAGGTATCACATTTGTTATTTCTGTCCTAACCGGTTATTTTGGTTCTTTTCAAGTTTCAAGTTGTGGTGTACCTGTTAAGTTTAAAAGGGTATGAACTTAGGAAGCCCCCTATGCCAACCTACTTCTCCATGTTAAAGGTTGCAACCATATATGGACCTTATGCTTTAGCTCATCACCATCTATTTAGGTGAAAGGTCCCAAGCATATGTATGCTAACTTTGCCTTAGCTCAACATACAGGATGTGGCCTGTAGGTCCCTTGTGTTATGGCCAAAATATACTCTAATATAAACCTATATAATAACCTATTATAATAAAACAAATAATCAAACCCATCAGAAGGTATAAGAAAAGATATATAGACAAGCACATCTAAGGTTAGCCTGCTTATCTCATGTATCTGTTATGTACATCAGTTCATTTCCAGGACACTTCTGTGGTTGAATCATTTACCTGTGATCAGAACTTTCCCTGAAACTCTATTTCCAGCTCCCCAAATACTTGGGGTTTTCTGTTGGGCCATTTATCTTTGCAAAGTTTATCTGTTCAAAGTTCATAGGCCTCAAGTCTTATGCTAGCTTGCTGAAGCAAATATCTTACAGGATACAGGCATATAGGTTTCTTGCATTACTGCTGAACATAATGCAAAGCAGAATATAATGTGAATATAATAAAGGCAAACTAGGTCACTGGGCTACAATTTGAAGTGGGATTTTCATAAAGGCGTAAGTCCCAGATCCTCAGAGGTGATTAAAGACCTAAGTTTCATTGAAATCAATGGGAGTTCGGTGCATAAATATCTTTGAGGAGCTAAACCTAAGTGACTTAGGAGCAAACGTCCCACTGAAAGTCAGTGGAATGCGTGCTACGAGTCCTGAGTCACTAAGAGTATATTTATGCAGCAAGCGGAAGGTGTATTCTTAAGTCTGGTTAGCTAACTTGGGTTAAAATAGCAATGAAGACACAACAACTTGGGTTTTAACATGGATTAGCAACTTGAGTTAAAGCCTATAGGGGAGCCTGGGGTTGAACTCAAGCTGCTAACCTGAGTTAAAACCTGACTTACTATGTCTTCACTGCTGTTTTACCCTGGGTTAGTTACTGTGAGTTAAGTACTAACCTGAATTAAGAACACATCTTTTACTTACTTCAGTGGGTTTGAAAGCCTTCCCCTCCGTCGCACAAGTGTACAATTGCTATACTCTTTTTTTTGTTACTTTAATTTTTTCATATAGTAATCAGTGTTATAAAAACATAGTAATTCCTTCATTTTCCACAGAACATTTTATTTACCTTATAATGTCATCTCAAATATCCCATAAACTGCACAGGCAGTCTAGACATTGCAGATATGTGAAACCAACCATAACACATTAGCAGTCACAATTGTAAATGTTTACGTTTTTCTATTGTTTCTTTGGGTCATTTTTGCTCAAAATTGGCCTATTTGTTATCCTGCAAGCTTTCTGCCTAGTTTAATCTCTCTCAAAGTTCATGCCCAAGCTATAGATGAAGAATATAATTATGCTGAAGCAAAGTTATTAATGATTTTGGTTGGAGCTTAATCCTATTTTCATTAATTTCATTTGAGCGTCTCTAGGTACTAGGGTCATTTTGGCATGGTTCTATCTGATGGCAGTATTATTAGATTACCATATGTCAAGTCATTTAGGTCTGTGTCAGTCTTGAAGTGGTCTGTGCTGTCATGGGACTCCTTGTTTAGGTTCAGGGCCATTAGCAGAGACATTTGGCATTTTATTTTAACCTTTGCTTGGTGTATGACTGGAAGATTCTTCAGAGGTTTGTCAGGTAAAGACAGTCATAATGTTTGCTATTACTGAATGCAGATATACTTTTCAGGAAGTGAATTCAGAAAAGAAGTCTCGCTTTCTTGCCAGTAGAGACTTGTGGACAGGGTAATGAAAAGTGTGCAGCTTTCCTCCTCACCCCCCCTTACCTGAATAAATCTGCAGTTTGACTTGGTGGTCAAGTGCAAAAAACAGAAGCTCTTCATTAATGCTGTTTGGCTTGCAGTCTGCACTTAGCTACTTTTTTCTCTATTGTGGAACATTCAGTTTCTTACCATCTCCACTGTCATTATTGATTGATGTAAATTCCATCCACTTAAATCCAGCTGTTAATTTATTGCTGGATTTCAAAGATGTTGTCAGTCTTGGTCTATAGGCTCTCTAGGTCCTCTGGGGCAAAGAGTCCACTGCATTCAATTTGACATTCCCGCTAATCCTGTGACTTAACATGTAATGATTTTCATTTAAAAGCTTACTCAAGCACTGTTCTTACTTTAAAAAGCACAATCCATTGCCTAGAAAACATCACCCGATTATTTTTAAACCTTTACAGATTATGCTCTAATTTCAATAAAGCCAGCCGTCCCTCCAGGAGCAGTTCATAGACCATTTTCTCTGAATTTTACCAAGCTCACTGCCTGTAAAGGGTCCCATTATGCTAAATGTTTACAGATTTTTGTATTAATTTTATTTGAGCCTGACCACTTTTCCTCCTCCCCACCTCCAGTGTCTTTTATGTTCTGTGTTGTGCTTTTAGATCAAGCTGGAAAATGGACGCCTTGCCAGATTAGTTATACTTATTTAAAATTTCATAACCGAAGAGGGATGCAGTCATGCTTATTTGCCATTACAGGAAATGACTTTCAGTGTTTACCTGCAGCATTCCCAAAGAAGGGAATTACAAGAACTCCAGCAAAAAATCAATGTGCTGCCATTGTGTCCTCAGAGGTTGCACATGTGCATGCATAAAATGGGGATTTGTTCATGCAAGTGGCTCTGCTTTATGCACACCTTCTTGTGCAATCTCCCTGGGGCTTTGAGAAATGCAAAAGGCTCTACTGTAGTCCTGGGGACAGCTTCTTTCTCACCTGTTATACTCTTTTTTTTTTATTATTTATTTTTGTCTGGAAGTTACTTTGGCCCCCTAAGAAAGATTTCTCTGGATAAGGCACAGGATTGAGAGTCAGGAGACCTTCATTCTGTTCTCAGCCCTGCCACAGACTGTGGGCTGGTCCACACTAACCCCCCACTTCGAACTAAGATACGCAACTTCAGCTACGTTATTCACGTAGCTGAAGTCGAACTATCTTAGTTCGAACTTACCGCGGGTCTACACGCGGCAGGCAGGTTCCCCCGTCGACTCCGCGTACTCCTCTCGCCAAGCAGGAGTACCGGCGTCGACGGCGAGCACTTCCGGGATCGATTTATCGCGTCTAGACAAGACGCAATAAATCGATCCCAGAAGATTGATTGCTTACCGCCGGACCCGGAGGTAAGTATAGACGTACCCTGTGTACCTGGGGAAGTTATTTACCCACTCTATGTCTCAGGGCTGGTCTACACTAGAGTCCCTAAAATGGTGCAGCTGTACTGCCGTAGCGCTGCTAGTGCAGATGTTCCATGCCAACAGGAGAGCTCTCTCCCATTGGCATAATTACTCCATCTTCCTGAGCGGCGGTAGCTATGTTGGCGAGGGAGCTTCAGAGTGGCTTTTTCACACCCCTGAGCGACTTAAGTTATACTGAAGTAAATGCTAGTGTGTACAAGCCCTATGTCTCCTCTTTCAAAAATTCATGAAAATTCAGTAAAATGTAGCGATCACTCTGAAATCCCCCAGATGATAGGTGCTAGATGAGTGTGGAATATTATTATTGTAACATAAGGCAAAAACGTTGAATACTTCAAGAAGAGCAACTAATTTTTGCCTCACAGCAACATCTTCTCAAAGGATGGAAAATAATACAGAGGAAAGGGGTTATTCATATTAGACACTGTTGTTGAAAGGAAGGTATAGCTAATAATTTTTGCTCCCAAACCTGCTTTGCTTCCTCCATTCTCCACTGCTATTGGCACCTTCCAATGCCACCCAGGCCAATAATCTGGATGGCATGGTTGAGTCCTCCTTCTCTCCTCTCCCATCTGGACAATGAGACAACCCTATCACTTGTTATTCCACAATTTTTAAATCTGTCCTTTTCCATTCCCATTGCAAAATCACTTGTGCATGCCCTAATCAGCATCTATATTGACTACGGCTACTTTATCCTCCTAGATACTTATCTGACCCTCTCTTCACCCTCTCCAAAATGCCTGGAGAAGAATCCTATTTCTCTCCCATTGTTTTGACCATGTCACTGCCTGCCCTCTCTTTGAATCTTTCCACTGGAATCAGTGGTTAACTAGAGCAAACTATTTTCTACCCGTGATTTGATCATACTTATGTAGGGCCAGTCATTCCAGGTTCTCTGAGCACTTCACAAACTTTGATTAAGCTGCACAGATCCAGTGTGAGGAAGACATGATCTTCATTTTAAAGGTTGAGGCACTTAGTGGTGAAGTCCATTTGCCAAAGGTCACAGGGGTGGGAATAGAACCAATGAATCCTGAACTCCCCTGCTGTGAGCACAGTGAGTAAAATTTTCAAAAGCACCAGAGTGACTTAAGAACCTATGTATGATTGACTTTCAATGGAACTTAGCAGCCTAAGTCACTGAAGAGTTTTGAAAATTGTACGATATACCAATAACCCCAGGGGCTCAACAACACACATCTTCCAATGTTCTTAGTGCCCCACAGCCTGCAGTCCTCTTTCTGCCTTTCCAAGATAAAACTCTCATTGAATTCTGCCTGAGTTATGACAGAGTAATTGTTACGGGATTTAGCCCATCAATTTTATAGCTCTTTGGCTACGTACACTTGGATTCTTAGTTAGAAGGAAACAGCCCTAGTTTATATTCCCAGAATATTTATGTGCTTAATGACATTAAATTGTAACGCATAAATCCATAGGGGGTTAAAGTAATCAACATTTTTATATCAAACTGAAAATTCCAGAAAAAGCAATGGTGGCACAAGAATCAAGAACTTCCAATATATCAAAGCTATAGTGAATAATGTACTTCCTTGCTTAGTACAGTACTGTTTCCAGCTCTATAGTTATGGAACATAATGTACAGTGTGATTTATATAATGCTGAAAATAATGATCCTTCTAAAATATCCCAAGCTAAACCCTATTTATTCACTGGCATTTGATCATGTAAATTCTAGTCATTAAAATTCAGGTGTTATGTCATGTCCAGTGGCCTCTGGGATTTTAAACATTGGCTAGGAAAAATCTATATAGATATTCAGTCTGTGTCATCTAAGACTACACAGAACTTCCTGGAAGACAACAGTGCTCAATGCCTGTTTCTTTATTATCATTTTTTTCCTGGTATCTCACCATAAGAACAAAAGAATGGCCATATTGGGTCACACCAAAGGTCCATCTAGCTCAGTATCCTCTCTTCCAACAGTGGCCAATGCCAGGTGCCTCAGTGGGAATGAATAGAACAGGCAACTATCAAGTGATCCATCCCCTGTCGCTCATTCCCAGCTTCTGGAAAACAGAGGCTAGAGATACCATCCCTGCCCATCCTGGCTAATAGACATCAATGCATCTATCCTCCATGAATTTATCTAGTTCTTTTTTGAACCCTATTATAGTCTTGGTCTTCACAACATCCTCTGTCAAGGAGTTCTACAGGTTGACTGTGTGCTGTGTAAAAAAATACTTCCTTTTGTTTGTTTTAAACTTGATGCCTATTAATTTTATTTGGTGACCCCTAGTTCTTGTGTTATGAGAAGGAGTAAATAACACTTCCTTATTTACTTTCTCCACACCAGTCATGATTTTATAGACCTCTATCTTATCCCCCCTTAGTCATTTCTTTTCCAACCTGAAAAGTCCCAGTCTTATTAATCTCTCCTCATATGGAAGCCATTCCATACCCCTAATAATTTTGTTGCCCTTTTCTGAACCTTATCTAATTCCAATCTATCTTTTTTGAGATGGGGCATAGTAGGCACTTACGAAACACAGAAGAAGGAGTGACTTTGGTGACTCACAGACAAGTAAAGAAAGAGACAACAGGGGGAGCAATAAATAAATGGAACAAATAAATCATACTCAAGTTATTTGACCAGCATGACAGTATCAGTTTGCAAGTTTCTCATAGGCATCAGAGGTGAGTTAAAAAGGCAATGACAGCTAAGGGGAATTCAGGAGGAGCATTCTGAGTCATTCTTGTGGCAAGTATTGTTGGTTTAACACTTACATTCACACGGTTGGGAAAATGCACTTAGATCTAACTTGAGAAACCTCCCAAATACAACAGCTTTTTTTTTTTATGTCATGTCCTTTTCTCTTTGACAATGCCTGTTGATCCATGCAGCTGCAGTAGGCTGCCTGTCCATTCTGTGCAGCATCACTATAACTGACATTCTTTATCTGATATATATGTTCTTGTCAAACTGGTCTCCAGTTGTGCTGTGAGTAATCTTTACTGCTTGAGAATGAGATAATCTTAGATTGGTTTCTGCAGGCACTAATATGAACTAGAGACAGACTACTGAAATTAGACAGGCTATATTTCCTTCCTGTCAGTTGTGCCTTCATAAAACCTATTGGACCCAGGAGTCAAGGCATCAGTTATACTATATTCCAAGCACAGTAGAGTCACATTTCACAAATAATACAAATTCCTTCTACTTCTTTCATCCAAGTGTCTTCTGGCACTTAGCTAATATTAACTAATTAAGCCTTATAAAGATCCTGCAAATTATGTAAGGGATGCATAAAACTCATTTGAATCATCATTTAAATGGTATCACCTCTGATGTGGATATGAAAACGTGTGACAGCATATAGCAACACTGTATTTATGCAACAGCTGCAGATGGGGAGTGCAGAAGAATTTAGGGTAGTCAGAATTTATTTACCTGAGTGGGAATGTGATCAGTAGAAGCAGGGAGAATGCCACTACTCTTCCTGAAAGCACTCTGACTCTGGGATCTTTAAAGGTCAAATATCTTTTACATCTGATCCAAAAAAACTTCATCTCTATCAGGAAAGTGCCTCCTAGCACCATGCTATGGACAATTGTTCAGTACAGACGCCCGAAGGAAGAATGCCAACAAATAAATCACCCAAAACAACTCGGTGCAAATGTTCCCTAAGTACTAATTTTGCCTAATCCTATTTGGCTTGCAAGATCTAATGAACACATAGTGTGAGGTGACAGGGCTGAAGGCACACACTTAATAAAAGTGATTTAAATCAATGGAGTCCAGTCTCTGCTATTGCAAGCAACCATGGGATAGAATCATGTTTATAAATTTATCAAGTTATATCTTAAAACCAATCAGGTTGCCTGCCCCCTACTGCTTCTAGCAGGAAGCTGTTCCACAACCTCACTCCTCTGACAGTTAGAAACATTCTTCTAATTTTCAGCCTGCATTTACTCATAGCCAGTTTATACCCATTTGTTCTTGTATATTATGGCTAAGCCTGAGAACTTGTCATGGAGGTCATGGAAGTCACGGATTCCGTGACTTTCTGTGATATCCATGACTTCTGCAGCAACCACCGCCCTCTCCCAGCAGCAACAGGAGTTTGGATGGGGGGCTCAGGGCTGGGGTTTAGGATGTGGGAAGGAGTGGGGCTCTGGGCGACCCTTGCCTCAGAGGGCGCTCCCCGGAAGTGGTAACATCCTTCAGCTCCTAGGGGGAGGTGCAGCCAGGAGGCTCTGCACGCTGCCTCTGCCTGTAGGCACCGCCCCTGCAGCTCCCATTGGCTGTGGTTCCCGGCCAATGGGAGTTGTGGAACCAGCACTTGGGAAGGAGGCAGCACACAGAGATGCATGCTGCACCTCCATCTAGAAACTGAGGGATGTCGCAGCTTATGGGGAGGTGCGGAGCTGGGTAGGGAGTCTGCCAGCCCTGCCCTCTCCCCCACAGCGGGGGTCCCAGGTCATGGGCTGCCAGCCCCCCCCAACACCAGCAGGGGTCCCAGCTGCCCCCAGCACCCGTGGTGCCCCCCGAGCCGCCCCCTGAAACACCCGCAGCACCCCCGGGACGCCTCCCTCCCCAAGATTTAGTCAGGGGTATATCGTACAAGTCATGGACAGGTCATGGGCCGTGAATTTTTTTTTACTGCCCATGACCTGTCCATGAATTTTACTAAAAATACCTGTGACTAAAATGTAGCCTTAATTATGACATGACTGAAACAATGTAGAAAATTTGTGGATGATGTGGTATATTATTTCCCTCTTTCCTCATTCTCTGTCCCTTACAGCAAAGCTGGATGAAATATATTTATCAGAGACAAGATGGCTCAGGTAATATCTTTTTATTGGACCAACTTTTTTTGGGGAAAGAGACAAACTTTTGAGCTTACAGAGCCACTTTTAAATATGCTTCTCCCCAGGACCTGTTGAAGCGTTCTGGTTGCATCAGTCCTTACAAACAGAATACTTCCAACTAGGGGAGGGCTAAAAAGGGCACAAACGAGCACTCATTTAGCACAAAATAAAGATGTTGATCTCAAAATTATTCAAGGCACCATTGGACATGAAAAGAAGAAATTCTTTAACTGCCTATAAACTAATGGAAAGAGCGTAATAAACACGAGGAATTGCTCATTTATGAGAATAAATTCAACTCAGTTGGCATTACTGGAACCTGGTGGGAAGATTTGCATGATTGGAATGTTAAAATCACTAGTTAAACCTATTTAGGAAGGATTGAGTGGGTTAAGGGGAAGGGGAGGGTCAGTCTGTCAAAAATTGCATTATCTGTTTCCAGGTCACTGACAGCTCATGTTCTTTAAAGGTTACATATTAATGTTCTGTCAGATAAAGTGCCTGATGAAGTACTAGATGGTGGCTGATACAGACTGCAAAATCACACTAGAGAAGAGGGTGACTGGCTCCTTATGCACCTGGCTATAATGTAGAGGACAAAAAGCTGCATTGTCATTGGAAACCTCAATCTGAGTGACATGTACTGGAAGTCTCATGCAGTCAGTCCTAAAATATCCTCAGAATTTCTAAAAATTATAGATGACAATTTTCTAACTGAAAATATTGCATCCACTATGAGGGAATTCTATATTAGACCTCATCTTGATAGATAAAAAAAAGGAAACGATTCCAGAATTCAAAATTAGTGGCTGTTTAGGTGCAAGTGATGACTTAATTACATTTGTTATATCAAAACAGAGTAAAGTCAAAGGCAGAGAGATATACACTTGATGCTTTAATTTCACAAAGCCAAAAAAGAATTATGAGCCAAATCATCTGGGAGAATTCAAACAAAAAAATGAAAGAATTGGGAATGTTTTAAAAACTGTTAATGATCCATAATCCCATAATCAAGAAAGAAGACTACATTGCTTTAAAAAAATCTGTTTTAGCAGGGAACTTGATAGCAGTAAATACAAATGAGAAACTAGAAATTGTAGAAAATTGATTGGGGAAGCAAAAGGACACAAGAAGAAATCTGTGGCCAGTAGTATTAAGGACAATAAGAAAGAGTTGCTAAGTATATTAGGAACAAAAGGAATCCTAACAATAATATTGCTCCATTACCAGATAGAAATTGCAGAATCATCAATAATAGAAAAAGCAGAAATGTTCAATAAAGATTTCTGTTCTGTATTTGGGAAGAAAAGCCAGATGATGTATTCATATTGTATGATGATTGATGATGATGGAAATATTTTCTATTTCAACAGTAACTGAGGAGGATGTTAAACAGCAGCTACCAAGTCTGGATATTTTGCATCTAGAAGTTTTGAAAGAACTATCTAAAGAGCACTCTAGACAACTAACACTGATTATTTTCCATAATTCTCGGAACACTGGGGAAGTTCCAAAGGACTGATAGAGAGCCTATATTGTGCTAGAATTTTTAAAAGCGTAAACAGAATTACCTGGGTAATTGTAAGCCTGTCAGCAAGGGCTAAATAATGGAATAATTTATATGGGACTTGATTAATGAAGTATTAAAGGAGGTAATATGATTAATGCCAATCAATATAGGTTTGTAGAAAATAGATTTTTGTCAAAATAGCTTGATAACTTTATCAACCAAACTTGTAACTTCATAAAAAAATGATAATGTTGATGTAATATACTTAGACTTCTGAAAGCCTTGATATTTCACAACAGTTTGTTTAATATGCTAGATCAGGGGTGGGCAAACTTTTTGGCCCGAGGGCCACACCTGGGTATAGAAATTGTATGGTGGGCCATGAATACTCACCAAATTGGGGTTGGGGTGCAGCAGGGGGTGAGGGCTCTGGCTGGGGGATGCAGGCTCAGGTGTGGGGCCAGAAATGAAGAGTTCAAGGTGTGGGAGGGGGCTCTGTGCTTGGGCAGTGGGCATCGGGTGTGGGGGGTGAGGACGCCGACTGGGGGTGCAGGCTTTAGGGTGGGGCTTAACTCAAGCAGCTCCCGGAAGCAGTGGCATGTCCCCCCTCCAGCTCCTTTGTGGAGGCATGGCCAGGCGGCTCTGCTGCGCGCTGCCATGTCCGCAGGCACCGCCCCTGCAGCTCCCATTGGCCGCGGTTCCCGACCAATAGGAGTTGCGGGGGCGGCACTTGGGGCGGGGGCAGCGTACAGAGCAGAGCCCCCTGGCTGCCCCTACACATAGGAGCTGGAGTGTGGACATGCCGCTGCTTCTAGGAGCTATGCGGAACGGGCCCTGACCCTGCTTCCTGGCTGCAGCGCTGGAGCAGGGCAAGCCCCAGACCCTGCTCTCCAGCGGAAGCTCTAGGGCCAGATTAAAATCTCTGGTGGGCCGGATTCGGCCCGCGGGCCTTAGTTTACCCACCCCTGTGCTAGACTGATACAAAATCAACAGAGCACACATTACACTGAAAGGTCTCAACATGTAATTATGAATGGGGAATTATCATCCAGCAACTGTGTTTCTAGTGGGGTCCAACGGCAATTGGTTCTTGAGCCTATGCTACTTAATATTTTTTATCAAAGACCTAGAAGAAAACGTGAACTCATCTCTGATAAATTGTGCAGATGACACAGAGATTGAGGGACTGGTAAATAATGAAGATACAGAGCAGTCTGATCATCATTCCAAACCTGCATTATGATGCAATCCCACTAGCCAGTGCTCGTTTCTTGGGCTTCACCATCTGCATGAATGCCGCCAAGAGCCGTGAATTGATTTGTGCTATGTCCCAACACAATCTGTCCTCCAAGAAATTGTCAGGTTCCCCACGGTTCTTCTGGTGGCTCTGCAAATACCGGCTGATCATGCATCCTGTGCTTGTAGTGCTCATGACAATAGTGCAGTGTTGTGCAGGCTCCATACTTCTGTCAGAGGCAGCGGACAGCAACAAGTCCAGTGTAGGTTCATAGGAAATTGAAATAGGTGCAAAAATTATGGGACAGAGCTAATATTATGGGACGAAGAATACTGTGTTATGGAAAGTTGACCCCTTGCTCTCTGTCACCTCTGCAGGACTCATTTTTGTTTCACCATGCATTGCCAAAACTACCCAAAAGACGGTGTGCTGAATGGTCGTGGGTTGCTCACTGGGATACCTACCCATAGTGCACCGCACTGTGCATTCACAGAATCATAGAAGATTAGGGTTGGAAGAGACCTCAGGAGGTCATCTAGTCCAATCCCCTGCTCAAAGCAGGACCAACCCCAACTAAATCAAAAGTGCCCCAAAATTGCCCACTGACACAAGCACTCCTGGTGAGTAGGCACATCACTGATGCAAAGAGCCAAGTATGCATGTGCACAAGCACTATACTAACTCTGGTGGCTTTATGCCAACGTAACTTGCAATGGCAAAACTTCGTAAGATGTACCCTGGATTTACTGACAAGCTGGAGGCAAATTTACTATTTGACTGAAAAATTTGTCCAGCTCTACTCCTCACACTGTAACTCTGACTATAAATTGCACAGTAAATCTCTAAAACTATAGATTCTTACATCAGACACATAAGCACATTGTGTACTGCCTCCAGGAAAATCAGCTGCTGCCTTAAGCAACAGCCAAAAGACTTGTAGATCTGCACAACCATACATTTGAGTTCTGTTGTCACAATTGGATCTGTTGTCAGTGAAGTTAATTCCAAAACACAGACAGCTTTCAATGAAAGCAGTATCAAGCCTGTTGTATTAATCTAGACGCATATATGGGTATAAACCTTGTCCTTGTCCAACATTAAACTGTGTTTGGAGGCTTGGAGTTTGGTGTACAGTTTGTTTTGCCATGGTAAACACACCATTAAAAATCCTTTTAACCTTTTATTAAAGCTAAACAAAACAAGGAAAAACAGTTAAAATATTTTCATTTTAACAACATCATTTGTTTCTTTTTGATCTAGCCAGAGAGAGTTTTAGAAGGAAAACCCCTCTTGGCTGAAAGTCTGTTAGATGGTTAGTTCCGATGGGCTGGAGCTGCTGTTGATGCTGTTAACGTTTGGGATTCAGTTTAAGCCGGAAGGGGTGGTGATATCATGTGGGTCCCTCTTTCTGGGTTGATCTGCTCAGGACATCTCTCAGGATCAGGATGACGAAGGCCCAGGGTCCCAGGGAATGGTGAGGGTAGCCCACATGATGGTGACGCTTGCTCCAATAGCCTCTGTCTGTTCTTCTGTATTTTCCCCTGAAAATCTTTCTTAAGGACCCAAAAAGAGAGTGAAGGGTGGATTAACCCATCCCTTCATGATGTTGTCCACCATTAGGCCTAATACCCAACACACAAGTTTTGGTTTACGCATTTCTAGACCCAGATTTTCTTGTTTACTGAGCAGTCCTTGATTTATGTCAGTAGGGCTTTTTGTTTAGACTAAATCAATCTGTGCGCCTTCCTTTTGTACCTTTTCCCATCAATATTTGTTATTAGAGGTTATTGTGACATCTTCTGAACTTTCACTTACTTTTTATAGTTGAGCTCACAATTAGGTTAAATTTGTTGGCCCAATTATCATGACATGCCTTAGCTGGTATTTGGATCTAGTTTATGCTGTATATGACTTTTTTTTTAGCCTGGCTTTGAACTACCACCTGCTGATTTTGATTTGGGGACAAACTTTCCCACTGGGGTGGAGAAGCTCTTTTATTGATCCAATTTTGGAGGCTTGTGGAACAGTTTGGTTTCAGATAGCTGGGAGGAAGATTTCTGTGGAGCCAACATTTACTACCCTCACTGTTAAATACTAGTCCATTATTTCTAGTCTATTTTTGTAGTTTCAACTTCCAGCCATTAGATTTTGGTATACCTGGGTCTGCTAGGTTGAAAAGCCTTCCCATTATCATAGAATCATAAAAGATTAGGGTTGGAAGGGACCTCAGGAGGTCATCTAGTCCAACCCCCTGCTAAAAGCAGGACCAACACCATCTAAATCATCCCAGCCAGGCCTTTGTCAAGCCGGGCCTTAAAAACCTCTGAAGATGGAGATTCCACCACCTCCCTAGGTAACCCATTCCAGTGCTTCACCACCCTCCTAGTGAAATACTGTTTCCTAATATCCAACCTAAACCTCCCCCACTGCAGTTTGAGACCATTGCTCCTTGTTCTGTCATCTGCCACCACTGAGAACAGCCTACCTCCATCCCCTTTGGACCCCCCCCCCTTCAGGTAGTTGAAGGATACTATCAAATCCCCCCTCACTCTTCTCTTCTGCAGACTAAACAAACCCAGTTCCCTCAGCCTCTCCTCATAAGTCATGTTCCCTACCCCCCTAATCATTTTTGTTGCCCTCTGCTGGACTGTCTCCAATTTGTCCACATTCTTTCTGTAGTGGGGGGCCCAAAACTGGATGCAATACTCCAGATGTGGCCTCATCAGGGCCGAATATAGGGGAATAATCACCTCCCTTGATCTGCTGGCAATGCTCCTACTAATGCAGCCCAAAATGCCGTTAGCCTTCTTGGCAGCAAAGGCACACTGCTGACTCATATCCAGCTTCTCATCCACTGTAATTCCCAGGTCCAGAACTGCTGCTTAGTCAGTCGGTCCCCAGCCTGTAGCGGTGCATGGGATTCTTCTGTCCTAAGTGGTCTAATACAACATTACAATTGTCTTTTGCTCACAATTATCTATATGGCCAGGGCCGGCTCTAGCTTTTTTGCTGCCCCAAGCAGCAAAAAAAAGCGCCGCCCCCCCCGCGCCGAGCGCCACCGGAACCCCCCCCCCAGGGCCGCGCCGCCGGAGCCCACCCCCGCCCCCTGCCGAGCGCCGCCGGAACCCCCCTCCAGCGCTGCACCCGCGCCGTACCCCCACCAAGCGCCGCGTGCCGGAATCCCCCCGAGCACCAAGCCCTGCGCTACCCCCCCCCCGCCGAGCGCCGCGCCGCCGGAGCCCGTCCCCGCCCCCCGCCGAGCGCAGCCGGAACTCCCCTCCAGCGCCGCGCCCGCGCCGCCCCCCTCGCCGAGCCCCGCACAACCAGAGCCCGCCCCCCAGCGCCGCGCCGCCGGAGCGCCCTCCCCCGCGAAATGCCGCGCCGCGCTCTCCCCGCCGCCCCTTACCAGGTGCCCCAAGCATGTGCTTGGGTGCCTGGTACCTGGAGCCGGCCCTGTATATGGCAGCTCCCAAACACCCTTTTCCCACAGGTCATCTTGAGGCAAATGGTCAGAACTCTGGTGTTGGAAATCTAGGGCTGCTCCTGACTATTTTTAGAAATACAGAGGACTTTAAATCTTATGCTAGTGATACACAAATCATTTTCTTCTGCCATTGTGTCTGTGAATTCCTTGTCAGCTGACCTGTTCCAGTTAGTGCAGTGGTTCTCAACCAGGGGTCCAGGGCCCCCTTGGGGGTCGTGAGCAGGTTTCAGGGAGTCCTCAAAGCATGGCCAGCGTTAGAGTCGCTGGGGCCCAGGGAAGAAAGCCGAAGCCCTACTGCATAGAATTGAAGCCTGGGGCCTTGAGCCCTGCCACCTGGGGCTGAAGCTGAAGCCTAAGCAACTTAGCTTCACCGGGCCCCCTCTGGCATGGGACCCCAGACAATTGTCCTGCTTGCTAACCCCTAACGCCTGCACTGGTTTTTATATGCAGAAAACCAGTTGTGGCACAGGTGGGCTGTGTGGTTTTTATAGCATGTTGGAGGGGCCTTAGAAAGAAAAAGATTGAGAACCCCTGAGTTAGTGGATAGTTGGTTAATCCTCACTGACTCCATTCAGCAGCAAAGTCCATTATTTCTCGTTGTGCTTCCTGGATAAGAAGGCTTCAAATCAGATAGAATTTTTGCTCTGATTGTGCCAGAGAAGGAGGAGCATGCTAGATATGCAGGGGTGGCTGGAGAGACTTTTAGTGGGGAGGTGAGGTTGGTTTAACAGCCTTATTAGGGAGGTTGATTCGTTTTGTTATCATGTAGTTTATAATATCATTAGACTGGCTCTTTTTTTTTAAGTCTAAATAAAAATGTAGCACTGAGCAAGGCTTTCATCCATATCATGCATAGGGTACCTATAGGGGGATGTGCAGTGGGAAAGGGTGGAAATTTCTCTAATATTAGAAGATTATAGTATTTGCATTCTCTTCGTTAAGCACTGTTAAAAATATTAGGTGGCTATTCTGCAGGTGTCTCCAGATAGCTTTTATGCCCAGCATTTATTCAACACATCTATGATTCTCACTGACCTTGGCATCACTAGAGGATGGATTGTTAAACATTTTCTCTATTATACTAGAAGCAAAGAGGCTTTTACTTAGCATTGGGTTTGTGTTTGTCTTCAACCAGCATATTGTATGCTAGGCTGCCATTGCAAGAAAAGCTGACCTGCTTGTTAATGATCCCCTGTCTCCCTCCTACAATATCACAGGAAACATTGTGATGGAAAATAGAATTCTATTTTTCATTTTCCTGCTGCTTTGAATGGTTTTCCATTAAGACCCTACTGTAACAGAGCAATTAATATGTATTATCCTTTAAATAATAGTTCATATCTATACTGCACATCACAAATCATGCACTACAGTATTGCTGCCATCGGCTGGTACAAAGCATTGTTACAGAGAGATGTCGCATGGGCGAAAGGCATCAGGGCAAACTTTGTCTTAGGAAATTATCCTGGGACCTTTAATATTCATGCAGGGCAGAGAGAACCTATCTACAGGAAAAAATTGCAATTCACTTTACCCAGGGATTTGAACCTGTGACTGCAGAAAGGTCTAGATATTACAAACTTAATGTTTAGACCATGAAGCCATCCCTACTTTTATAACTTCTGCTTAGGAATAAAGTGATGGAAGAGTATTGAGACTGCATTGTTTTATTTGGGTATGTGAAGATTCAATGTGTGCTGTTTTGTTACTTTTTTTAAAAGAAAAAGGCCAGGAACAAAATAAGTCCTCAGCAAGCACTCATCTTGATTATCATGGAATAGAAAATTAATGGGAACAGGATAATGCAGTGGTTAGAGAAAAAAGAAAGGGCATCATAAAATAAATGCGAAATGCCATCCAAAATACCATATTCCATCACTTCTCCCTGGTTCTTAGTATGTAACATTCTCTTTTTCCCTTGAGCAAAGATTTTATGAGAGGGTCTCAATTTCCATGCACTGAATGGGTGTCACATTGTATTGCTCAGTGTAAGAGTTCTAAGGGGAGATACCACATTCTCCAGAGTTCTTGCATAAAGGCAGGGAGGGCTTTTATCCAGACATGCCATTCTTTCATCTCTAAAACACTGGTACCAATGGCTCCGGATATACCGGAAGCAGTGTTCACACCCTGGAAGAGGAGCAGAAGTATGGGAAGGCTTTTGTCAGTTCTAAACACCTGTTTCCAGTAAATCCAAGTAGCTCACATGTATTGTGCAGGACAGTCTCTGCATCCTGGTAAGAGAATGGCCAGACTTACAGTACTAGCCATTTAAGAAGTCACAGTTCACCAACAGTTATCACACTACAGTGTCTAAGGGCTTGGCTACATGGTGCAGCAAAGGGGATTAGAAGGGTGTAGGCCGGCAGAGCCAGAGTAGTGTTCATAATGAGAATTACTATTCAGGAATACAAATGCTACATGTCCTATATCATCTTCAATGCATTGGTGCCCTGGGGTATTATGAATATTTATGAGGGTTACATTAATCATTTGTGCCCTTACACTCATTTTGGTGTGAATAATATAGCATAACATTTGCATTTTTGCTGTATACTATAGGTCGATACCTGTTAAACATGTTTGCATATTATTTTACCTAAATGCCTTTTTATCATAACCTTTTTAATGCGACCTGAATTTTCAAAGCTACATAATATGATGAGGATGAACCTGGAAAAGCAAAGAATGGGTGGCATCACAAAATTAAAAGCCTATCGTTAATGTCAAACTAATTCAGAGCATGTAGCTATAGATTCTTAGATTCAGAGATTCCAAAGCCAGGAGATACCATTGTGATCATCTAGCCTCAGCTCCTGTAAAACACAGGCCATAGAACTTCCCCCAAATAATTCCTAGTGCAGATCTTTTAGAAAAACTTCCAATCTTGATTTAAAATCTGTCAGTGATGGAGAATCCACCACAGGCCTTTGTACATTGTTCCAATGACCAATTACTCTCATCATTAAAAGTTACACCTTATTTCCAGTCTGAATTTATCTCGCTTCAACTTCCAGCCATTGGATCTCATTGTACTTTTCTCAGCTAGACTGAAGAGTCCATTATTAAATATTTATTTGTTCCCCATGTAGGTACTTACAGACTGTAATCAAGTCACTCCTTAGCCTTCTCTTTGTTAAGCGAAATAGATCAAGTCCTTGAGTTTAGCACTATAGTGCATTCTCCTTCAGGCACCAGAACTGGACACAGTATTCCCATAGCGGTTGCTCCAGTGCCAAATACAGAGGTAAAATAGCCTCTCTACTCCTGCTTCAGATTCCCCTGTTTATGCATAGGGATTACATTAGCTCTTTTGGCCGCAACATCATATTGGGAACTTGTGTTCAGCTGATTATCCACCACCACCTCCAGAACTTTTTCAGAGTCACTGCTTCCCAGGATGGAGTCCCCCATCCTGTAAATAGAGCCTCCATTCTTTGTTCCCAGACATATACATTTACATTTAGCCATATTAAAATATATTGCTTGCTTGCACTCCGTTTATCAGTCTAGATCAGTGTGAATCAATGACCTGTCTGCTTCATTTTGTACCACTCCCCCAATTTTGTGTCATCTGCAAACTATCAGTGATGATTTGAGCAGGGTCCTGCTTTGAGCAGGGGGTTGGACTAGATGACCTCTTGAGGTCCCTTCCAACTCTGATATTCTATGATTCTATGATTTTATGTTTTCTTCCAGATCATTGATAAAGATGCTAAATAGAGTAGAGACAAGAACCAATCCCAGAGGAACCCCACTGGAAACAGACCAGCTCAGATGATTCCCGGGTTACGGCTACATTTTGAGACCTATCAGACAGTTTTTAATTCATTTAATGTGTGCCATGTTAGAAGGGTCATGTCAATGTGATTGGGGAAACACTCTAAAATACAGTACATAAGGTGAATCACGGTGTAGCCAAATTATATTGTAATCATTTTACTACTAAGGGCTAGGTTATAACTTTAGTATACAGCCTATAGAGATGAGTGAGGATGGATTTCTTTTTGTTCGCTGGCAATTTTGAAAAATCAAAATAAATTCATTTCAGGTTGAACAAAATGTTTCATTTGCCCTGAAATGAAACACTTCATTTAGATTGAGTGTTTTAAATATTTTTCAATTATATTAAAATTAAAGGAACTTTCAAATGAAGTCTTTTTGAATTGAAAAATTACAACATTTCATTTCAAAGATATCAAAACTAAATGTTTACATTGTTTCAGAATTGTATTTTAGAGGTTTTTTCCCCAGTTGAAAGAACTTGACAAAACTGACATGAATTCACGCAGTGGCCTAGAGCGTGTCTTCACTGCTGGGGTAAGTCGACCTAAGTTATACTACTCCAGCTATGTGAATAACGTAGCTGAAATCGACGTAGCTTAGGTCGACTTACCCAGGTGTCTTCACTGCACTGTGTTGACGGGAGACACTCTCCCGTCGACTTACCTTACTTTTCTTAGGGAGCTGGAGCACCGGATTCTACCGGAGAGCACTCTGCCGTCGATTTAGCCTGTCTTCATTAGACCCGCTAAATCAACACCCGCAGCATGGACCTCCTCAGTAGTGAAGACAAGCCCTCAGTGTCACTGAATCTGCATTTTTCACTGGAAAAAAAAATTCAGTTGAAAAATTTCACCCAACTCTAGTAGTTGCTTCCTCTGAGGAATAGCCTTGGGCAGAAGTTATGATTTGTGAAGTCAGTATTCCTCTCCTGCTCCCACCTTCTCTTTGGGAAAAATCTGCACTCGTCCCTTGCCAGCAGAACTCACTTCCACCTGTCCATGCTAGCTGAGATGTGCAGGCTGGAACTTGGAGGTAGAGAGACAGTCAAAGCAAGCACTGCCCTCTTCCCACCTTATGGTGAAAAGCCTGATGGAGCCTGCTCCTCTTCCGTGCAACTTGCTATACAGGGAGATCATGGAGAGGACTGTGTCTGGTGGGGTCTTACCCCCATCCTTCCTTACACCTCTGCACAGTTATATACAAGGTGGGGCCACAATCTGTCTTTACAAAAGGAGGAGCCTGAATGACAGGAATCAGCCCAATTCCCTTGTCACTGCTATATTTTTCTCTTTATAAAGAATAACATATGGAGATATACCTCTCTCATAGAGCTGGAAGGGACCCCCCAAAAGGTCATTGAGTCCAGCCCCCTGCCTTCACTAGCAGGACCAAGTACTGATTTTTACCCCAGCTCCCTAAGTGGCCCCCTCAAGAATTAAACTCACAACCCTGGGTTTAGGAGGCCAATGCTCAAGCCACTGAGCTATCCATCCCCCTTCAAGCAGTCTTGCAGTATCTTCCTACTTAGATTTCTGCTCTAATTTTACTGGTCTGGCTTGGGATAGCTCTTGAATCAGAATTCCTACTTTGTACACTGTAACGGGAAGATAAACATTTACTATCATGGAAATTCCTGAATTATCTGAAAAAAAAGAATTTATTACAAATCAGTGGAGACATTGTTGGAAAATAACCCCAGTAATTATATATGACATCTTGCTAGAGACTCGTTGTGTTGTTCCATGTTGTTTGTCAGTAATCCTTGATGTTGATGATAACTCTTAGAGCAGTATAGGAGCCTCTTACAGTGTTATCAAGGACCATACATGCTTGTCACAGACATTTGAATCCTGTAATATATTTCATAACTAAAAGCTCATTCAGAAAAAAACCTGTGTATAAACAGTACTGTATTTAGATGCTATTAACTTAGCTTATACATTCCCTCTTTAGATGGAGACTTTGGGGAAATTTTCAACTCCTTTCAAATTTGTACATGTGTATTAGAGTGTATTAGAGTCCTCTCTATAACTTCAAAATAATTCTTCTAAAATTGTATTATAAAACAACTTTCAGTCCAGTTTTGATCAGTGTAGAAGTGTGCAGGCAGGATTCACAGGAATGCTAGATACTTTCTTTACACATTTGGCATCCTTTCTAATGAACTCATGCGCTGCAGCCAAAAATCCCAACTCCCTTGTTTATTTTCATCCATTCAACAGACTCAAGAAGCTACGGAAGTATGTGCCTAACAAACACGAGTAGTCCCACTGACCAGTATTTATTTGGGCTCCATTGAATCAATGGGACGACTCATGAGTTTAAAGATAGACACGTGCCTCAGTACTTGGCTGAATTGGGGACATAGATTATAAATTCCCCAAGGCAAGAACCCATCTTTTTGTACTTGTCATGCCCATCAATGACACTATCTAAATGAGAATTCTGATACTTATTTTATTTATTATATAAAATCTTAAAAGTTCAGCTTTTAGATCTGCTGATCCCATTGTGATAGACCAACACAGGAATGTAAGAATCAGAGTGTTTGAGCACGGCACCTCCCTTACAGTGTATGCATGCAGCAGCTGTTGGGGATGACGATTACAATTACATGATAGTAGCACTGATGTTGATAGTGTGGGGGGATTATAACTAGAACTTAACCTTATTTTGGCCCAGGCAGAGTCTTCACTGTCATCATTAGCATTGGAGGGCAATAAACTAGCACATTCTGCTCTGAACGGCACAAGAGCTTGTAGAACCAAGGCCTAAACCACTGATAAGCCCTTTAATATTCTAGATCAGAGGTACCTGATTGCCTCTCCCCGGTGTCACTCCAAGACAAATGGGATCAACTGGATTGATCATACTGTCTCCTGAGGTCCTTCTAATTTGGGTGGAGTCTGGGCATTCTTGGTGGAGGATCCCATCAGTATGACCTATTCTGTATACATCCTTTGTAGCTGTCAGTATGGGTCATGTGGATTCCTTCTTGACTATTTTGGCCTTCTGTTTTCACCAGCTTTTCCTCACAGACTTTTGTCCCTGTTGTTTGTTTTCTTTTGCATGTGTCTTTTTTAACTGGATGATTTCTGAGTGATGTTTTTTTAACTGGATGATTTCAGCGTTCTTTTCCCTTAAAGCTTGTGCAGCATATCAGATGGCTTTGACACACACTTTTCATAACAGTAAAATAAATTAAATGTGAGGAGTTGCCATGACAGTCATTCTACTTCATTTACGTAAACTTGCATGTATGTTTAACATGAGAAGGAGAATTAATTTCTCATTTTAAAAGTCGGTTTTATTGCTTGCACTTGAGCAGTGGACTGCCGTGATTACCATGATTAGGGCCCTACCAAATTCACGGCCATAAAATATGCATTACGGACCATGAAATCTGGTCTCCCACCATGAAATCTGGTCTTTTACCCTATCCTATACAGATTTCATGAGGGAGACCAGCGTTTCTCAAATTGGGGGTCCTAACCCAAAAGGGAGTTGCAGGGGGTCACCAGGTTATTGTAGTGGGGTCATGGTATTGCCACCCTTACTTCTGCACTGCCTTCAGAACTGGGCTCCCGGCCAGCAGCCACTGCTCTCCAGCTGCCCAGCTCTCAAGGCAGCACCGCCGCCAACAGCCGTGCAGAAGTAAGAGTAGCAGTACTGCAATTCCCCCTACAATAACCTTGCGGCCCCTCCCCCATACAACTCCTTTTAGGGTCAGTCCCCCTACGATTACAACACCATGAAATTTCAGATTTAAATAGCTGAAATCATGAAATTAACAATTTTTAAAATCCTATGACCGTGAAATTGACCAAAATGGACCTGTGAATTTTGTAGGGCCCTAGCCATGATGTTACGCCCCTTCATTTATTTAAGAGTGTAGAGCGTCTCATGCCATGTCAAGGTTTTCCAGATGCTGACATTTCCATTTTCATTTCCTATCAGAGACCAGGCAATCATGCCCAGTGGTTGGAGCAGGAGTCAGTAGTTAGGAATAGGAGCTCAGGGTCAGAGCCAGATTCAGAGGCCAGAGCCAAGAGTCAGAGCAGGAGTCAAGAATCAGAGCTGAGGGTCAGAGTAGGGTTACGTGGAGAGAAACAAGGTTGGAGCTAAGGCTGGAGCTATCTCAGCCATGGACAAATAGCCGCCAAACTACTGCTGCTGCTGCTGGTCTTAAGAGCTGGTCTGCGGTGCTGACTCTTCCCGCCAGTCAGGCAGCCTACTACAGGCCATCTGCGCTCGTTAGGTTGCCCAAAGACTGGCTGTGCTACAGCCCTCCTGAATGACAACTCCCCACCACCACCCATGTCTCTGAATATTTTTCATTCCTGCATTTCCCAGCATATTTGAATGTTCTTAGAGAAATGAATATGCAAATGATTAAAGGCACCCTAAATCATGTAATCCTCAACCTTTCACAGTTCCCTAGGGCATTTTGTTTTGGCTATAAGAGGTAAACTCCATGTCCCCTTTCTTCTTTTAGATGTAACAACAAAGTATTACACTTGGAAAGTGCAGCCTCCTTGCTTTCTTTAACCCTTTTCTTTTAATTGGCCTGTCTCCTGCATTGATGGATTTCCATATATCCAGCACCTGCTGTCCTGCATCATTCCTGTAGTACTATATACAACATATACACAAATCCCTCTTCCAGGATGATGGATGTGAATATTTCAGGAGCCATTAAATCTATGGCTTGCCCAGTAGAGGGGGTTTGGGCTCCCTGCAGAGATTCCTCAGGTCACCTTCACTAGCTCCAGTCTGGGAGGGATGAAACGCTCTAAATCAGATGATGGGTGTCTGAATGACACATAAGACTAGCTTCTAAACTGATTAAATCAGCTGAGCTCCACTGGAGTCAATGCTCATGTTCATGCCCACAAATAAATTCACCCATAGTCTTGTGCCCATGGTTAATTGTGAGCACAATTATTTTCATTTGGAACTTCCAGGAGCAAAGGAGAGCAGCTTTATAGAAATGGGTCTGCACCCCTCCTCTCTCTCTTGCTCTCTCTCATCCTGAAAGACAGAAGGTGGAGGGAATTCGAGATTTCTTTTTCTTCCACTCCATGTCTATGACTAGGAAAATGATGGTTATGCATAATTAGTTAGGTTTGTGGGACAGGGTTGAATTATTGGGGTGGAAACAGGGTGGGTGGGTAGAGTTCACCTCGACAGCTCAATCCACCAGAAGAGTGAAAGAGCAAGAGGTTTTATCTCAGCTACATGCACTAGGTAGAGTGAGTGAAGCATTTATCAATGCTCCCACTATACACTCACCCTGCTGCTCATTTGAGGGACCTGCCCACTATGCACATATCTAGCAAACCACAGTGGGCTTGCGGAGTGGTGATACGGGACAGTAAATTTAATTTCCAATGTCATATGGCTACAGAAATAGCCAGTGCAGTTTAAGGCTGCATGAGCAAAGGCAACCAGTTATAGACTAGGAAAGCAGGAGTCCCTTTTCATAAGGCTCTGGGGTCACCCTACATGGACTAATATCTTAATTTCTGAGCAGTGCATAACAAGAATGGCTTTGATAAAATGATGGGAGCTCAGGGACGAGCAACAAAATAATCAGATGGATGGATGGACTGTCTAATAGGAAAGATTTGACATTAAATATGTGTAGTTTGGCTATGCAGTTACCAAGGGGTACCTGATAATCTTCAGATACATGTGGCACTGAGGCTGTAGAGGAATTATTTAGTATGGTAGAGGACATAGTGATGTAACATGAAGTAATAGAATGAAACTAAGAATGAAGAAAACTTCAACTGAATATCGGGGAAAACTTCCTGGCAGTGCTGTGGAAAAATTCACATGGGAAGTGCTTCAAAGCTCATTACCTGGGTCTTAAAACTAGGTTGAAAAACCACGGTGAAATATACTTTAGGGAACAATGTGCATTGGCTTGTTGGTCTATTAGGTTTATTCCACCTCTAAACACTGCCTCCATGAATTGTAAGAGATCCTTCAAGCAGTGTCAAAATACAGTAATGCTGCATGCTTCTGGAACGTATAATCCACGAGATATTAGTGACATGCTTTGACAAATGGTAATTATCACTTCTCTACCCAAGAACAATGATAGCAAAGCCTTCCATGTCATAGAATCATAGAATCATAGAATATCAGAGTTGGAAGGGACCTCATGAGGTCATCTAGTCCAACCCCCTGCTCAAAGCAGGACCAATTCCCAGCTAAATCATCCCAGCCAGGGCTTTGTCAAGCCGGGCCTTAAAAACCTCCAAGGAAGGAGACTCCACCACCTCCCTAGGTAACGCATTCCAGTGTTTCACCACCCTCCTAGTGAAATAGTTTTTCCTGATATCCAACCTGGACCTCCCCCACTGCAGCTTGAGACCATTGCTCCTTGTTCTGTCATCTGCCACCACTGAGAACAGCCGAGCTCCATCCTCTTTGGAACCCCCCTTCAGGTAGTTGAAGGCTGCTATCAAATCCCCCCTCATTCTTCTCTTCTGGAGACTAAACAATCCCAGTTCTCTCAGCCTCTCCTCATAAGTCATGTGCTCCAGACCCCTAATCATTTTTGTTGCCCTCCGCTGGACTCTTTCCAATTTTTCCACATCCTTCTTGTAGTGTGGGGACCAAAACTGGACACAGTATTCCAGATGAGGCCTCACCAATGTCGAATAAAGGGGAACGATCACGTTCCTCGATCTGCTGGCAATGCCCCTACTTATACAGCCCAAAATGCCGTTAGCCTTCTTGGCAACAAGAGCACACTGTTGACTCATATCCAGCTTCTCGTCCACTGTGACCCCTAGGTCCTTTTCAGCAGAACTGCTACCTAGCCATTCGGTCCCTAGTCTGTAGCAGTGCATGGGATTCTTCCGTCCTAAGTGCAGGACTCTGCACTTGTCCTTGTTGAACCTCATCAGGTTTTTTTCTGCCCAATCCTCTAATTTGTCTAGGTACCTCTGTATCCGATCCCTACCCTCTAGTGTATCTACCACGCCTCCTAGTTTAGTGTCATCTGCAAACTTGCTGAGAGTGCAGTCCACACCATCCTCCAGATCATTAATAAAGATATTAAACAAAACCGGCCCCAGGACCGACCCTTGGGGCACTCCACTTGAAACCGGCTGCCAACTAGACATGGAGCCATTGATCACTACCCGTTGAGCCCGACGATCTAGCCAGCTTTCTATCCACCTTACAGTCCATTCATCCAGCCCATACTTCTTTAACTTGGTGGCAAGAATACTGTGGGAGACAGTATCAAAAGCTTTGCTAAAGTCAAGAAATAACGCATCCACTGCTTTCCCCTCATCCACAGAGCCAGTTATCTCATCATAGAAGGCAATTAGGTTAGTCAGGCACGACTTCCCCTTTGTGAATCCATGCTGACTGTTCCTGATCACTTTCCTCTCCTCTAAATGTTTCATAATTGATTCCTTGAGGACCTGCTCCATGATTTTTCCAGGGACTGAGGTGAGGCTGACTGGCCTGTAGTTCCCCGGATCCTCCTTCTTCCCTTTTTTAAAGATGGGCACTACATTAGCCTTTTTCCAGTCGTCTGGGACCTCCCCCGATCGCCATGAGTTTTCAAAAATAATGGCTAATGGCTCTGCAATCTCACCCGCCAACTCCTTTAGCACCCTCGGATGCAGCGCATCCGGCCCCATGGACTTGTGCACGTCCAGTTTTTCTAAATAGTCCCGAACCACTTCTTTCTCCACAGAGGGTTGGCCACCTTCTCCCCATGCTGTACTGCCCAGTGCAGCAGTCTGGGAGCTGACCTTGTGCGTGAAGACAGAGGCAAAAAAATCATTGAGTACATTAGCTTTTTCCACATCCTTGGTCACTAGGTTGCCTCCCTCATTCAGTAAGGGGCCCACACTTTCCTTGATTTTCTTCTTGTTGCTAACATACCTGAAGAAACCCTTCTTGTTACTCTTAACATCTCTTGCTAACTGCAACTCCAAGTGTGATTTGGCCTTCCTGATTTCACTCCTGCACGCCTGAGCAATATTTTTATACTCCTCCCTGGTCATTTGTCCAATCTTCCACTCCTTATAAGCCTCTTTTTTGCGTTTAAGATCAGCAAGGATTACACTGTTTAGCCAAGCTGGTCGCCTGCCATATTTACTATTCTTTCTACACATCGGGATGGTTTGTTCCTGCAACCTCAATAAGGATTCTTTAAAATACAGCCAGCTCTCCTGGACCCCTTTGCCCTTCATGTTATTCTCCCAGGGGATCCTGCCCATCTGTTCCCTGAGGGAGTCAAAGTCTGCTTTTCTGAAGTCCAGGGTCCGTATTCTGCTGCTCTCCTTTCTTCCTTGTGTCAGGATCCTGAACTCGACCATCTCATGGTCACTGCCTCCCAGGTTCCCATCCACTTTTGCTTCCCCTACTAGTTCTTCCCTGTTTGTGAGCAGCAGGTCAAGAAAAGCTTTGCCCCTAGTTGGTTCCTCCAGCACTTGCACCAGGAAATTGTCCCCTACACTTTCCAAAAATTTCCTGGATTGCCTGTGCACCGCTGTATTGCTCTCCCAGCAGATATCAGGGTGATTAAAGTCTCCCATGAGAACCAGGGCCTGTGATCTAGCAACTTCTGCTAGTTGCCAGAAGAAAGCCTCGTCCACCTCGTCCCCCTGGTCTGGTGGTCTATAGCAGACTCCAACCACGACATCACCCTTGTTGCTCACACTTCTCAACTTTATCCAGAGACTCTCAGGTTTTTCTGCAGTATCATACCGGAGCTCTGAGCAGTCATACTCCTCTCTTACATACAACGCAACTCCCCCACCTTTTCTGCCCTGCCTGTCCTTCCTGAACAGTTTATATCCATCCATGACAGTACTCCAGTCATGTGAGTTATCCCACCAAGTCTCTGTTATTCCAATCACATCATAGTTCCCTGACTGTGCCAGGACTTCCAGTTCTCCCTGCTTGTTTCCCAGGCTTCTTGCATTTGTGTATAGGCACTTAAGATAACTCAACGATCGTCCCTCTTTCTCAGCATGAGACAGGAGTCCTCCCCTGTTGCGCTCTCCTGCTTGTGCTTCCTCCCAGGATCCCATTTCCCCACTTACCTCAGGGCTTTGGTCTCCTTCCCCCGGTGAACCTAGTTTAAAGCCCTCCTCACTAGGTTAGCCAGCCTGCTGGCGAAGATGCTCTTCCCTCTCTTCGTTAGGTGGAGCCCGTCTCTGCCTAGCACTCCTTCTTCTTGGAAGACCATCCCATGGTCGAAGAATCCAAAGCCTTCTCTCCGACACCACCTGCGTAGCCATTCGTTGACTTCCATGATTCGACGGTCTCTACCCCGGCCTTTTCCTTGCACAGGGAGGATGGACGAGAACACCACTTGCGCCTCAAACTCCTTTATCCTTCTTCCAAGAGCCACGTAGTCTGCAGTGATCCGCTCAAGGTCATTCTTGGCAGTATCATTGGTGCCCACGTGGAGAAGCAGGAAGGGGTAGCGATCAGAGGGCTTGATGAGTCTCGGCAGTCTCTCCGTCACATCGTGTATCCTAGCTCCTGGCAAGCAGCAGACCTCTCGGTTTTCCCGGTCAGGGCGGCAGATAGATGACTCAGTCCCCCTGAGGAGGGAGTCCCCGACCACCACCACTCTCCTCCTCCTCTTGGGAGTGGTGGTCGTGGAACCCCCATCCCTAGGACAGTGCATCTTTTGCCTTCCAATCGGTGGAGTCTCCTTCTGCTCCCTTCCCTCAGATGGGCCATCTAGTCCACTCTCCGCATTAGCACCTGTAGAGAGAACATGGAAACGATTCCTCACCTGTATCTCCATTGCTGGTGCATGGACGCTCCTCTTTCTTCTTCTGGAGGTCACATGCTGCCAAACCTCCTCACAATCCTTCTGTCCCTGCTGCGCCTGCTCTGAATCTTCAGAACATTGTGGCCGTAGAAGCATCTCCTGACGTCTGTCCAGGAAATCTTCATTTTCCCTTATGCAACGCAGAGTTGATACTTGTTTCTCCAGCCCTCGAACCTTCTCCTCCAATATGGAGACCAGCTTGCACTTTGTGCAGACAAAGTCGCTTCTGTCCTGCGGAAGAAAGACAAACATGGCACAGCCTGTGCAGGTTACAACAGCTGATCGCTCACCTTCCATATCACCGTCCTCTTAGGAGCTTCCTCAACTGTTGCAGGAACTACTCGGAGAAACCTGCAGATGAAAGCCTCAGTGCGCTCTCCCTAGGCGAACTCCCAGGCAAACTCCCGCTGTTAGCCTCTGCTGTTGGCCGCTCAGCTGGTTCGCTGCTGACTGCCCTTATATACCAGTCCAGGCCCAGCTGGAACAAAGCACTCCCAATTCACACTTTTCAAACAAACAAGCAAGCAATCAAGCACACGGTCAAACTGACCAACTGTCCCAGCAGCAGACACTCAGATACTCACCAACACAGCCCCCCTAATGCAGCACTTAGCGTACCTCCTCTCGGACAGCTCCCAGGCAAACTCCCGCTGTTAGCCTCTGCTGTTCGCCGCTCAGCTGGTTTTGGCTTGGCATAAGTAAAATCAAAAAAGCACCTTGAAATTATAGTGTGCATCTTTGTACAGAGAATGTAAGCCTTTATAGCTTTTCTGGGTATCTTTCTTTAGATCACTGAATAAAGCAGAGAAACAAAAGTTTCCATGATCAGATAAAGAAAAATATTACCCTTTTTTCGCTGTGCTTACTATCAGCAGCCTTCTCTTTCTATAGTGAAAGCAGAGGCTCTGGTAAGTCAGCACTGAATCTGGACAGTTGATAACAATAAATTACACTTAGCTCTTGTTTTTTGTTCATATGATCCGCCAAGCAATTTCCTCTGTAACTATCGCCTGCCTCTAGATACCCAAACAAGAGAACTGTTGATTATTAATTATGATTATTTATTTGTATTAAGGTAATGCCTTAAGTTCCAATCAGGAATTGGAGTGCTGTAGGTGCCCAGAGCACTGGAAGAACACTTAATTGTATTGAAAAAACAGAAGTAGGCACTTGGTTATTTAGTTAGTTGAAATGGTTAATTCAGCAGAATTAGCTGACTTCAGTACTGATACTGGATTTTCCACCTGCGTAGCATTCTATTTGCCAGTTAAAAGATTTTTAAAGATGAGGTATGTGGAATCAGTGCAAATATGACTTGGGAATCGATGAGACCAGAGAAAGTTGAATCCAGTCTGCCGTTACTTAAGGGATTTTTTTTTCAAAATTCAGAAACTGTAAATTCATGGGTGATAAAGAGGCATGTTCCTGAAGATGATAAAACCATTGCCTTGCAAGTGGGTTGGCATGTAATCCAGAAGGAGATTGGCATGTAATCCAGGAGTTTAGCATGTAATCTAGAAGGAGAAGCTATCCAAAAATTCTTAATGACATTAAAAAGGACCCTACATAACATATCAAGAAAGCATCTCTGAGCAGAGAAAAGGATCCTATCACTATAAGAAACTTTCTTTTAAACTGAATATTTGATTGTATTATTTGACATACCTACATTTATATGTTTCTCCTTTCCTCAGTGTTCTTATGATTAACATTCCTTTTGCAGCGATACATCAGAGCAGCGAGAGATATCTATTTGATCATTTAGCCTTGACCAAAATGAATTTATTGGCCTATATACACCACAAGGTCCAAAGAAAGTCTATAAAATTTAACACTACTGTAAAATATGTTAATCTGTGTCTTGATTTCTATCAGATCTAGTAGTAGTGGGTCCCTAATAAAAGGCAGTAAAAGTAGGTGTCTGATACCAGTAGCATTTTTTATCTCTCGAGTAAATTGCTGGTTCCCACACTTGTGTGTGCTAAGGATAATCAGGACAGTTCATCTCTGGGCATAGATTATGCAGTCTGGTTGATTCTGAAACAAAAACCAACTTTTATCCTCTGTTATTGTAAGTGAATGCATAGTAGTTGGTATAATTGGTGGAGGGGGAAAGCTTTGTTTGAAAAATTACATTTCAGTTTCTGATACGCATTATGATTTATATCCCCTATTATGCAACCCTTAATTTGCTCTTTTAGGTGAAAAACACTAATCCCACTTTGCTTCCTCATACGTTATTTCCTGTAACACTCTATTCAGCAATGTAGTTAAAAGCACTTAGTGACAGTAGGGTAATTGTTGGTTTCTGACTAGAATGTGTCTTAAAAATTACAAAACATAGCAGTCCTTATTTTGCAGCTCAACATTTTGGTAGGACTAATTTTTTTTAAATCAATTTTCAAGTAGGATTATTGTTTGTTTGTTATTGTGCTATGCCTAGAAACATCAGTCATGGACCAGATGTCCATTGTGCTAGGTGCTGTACAAAGACAGAACAGATCTAGTACCCTGCTCCTTAAACACTTAAATAGAAGTTTATTGATATTTTAGCATGTCTGTCTAGACCTCATTTATTTTTCAGTTTTATCAGTGAAGTATCCTTCTCTGTCTGATTACTTATTAATAATGCTTCATATCTTAATTATATATTGCAATATATTGTATTAACACATTCTTAATAATTGATTAGTGATTACAAATTTATACTTTGTTAGTTTGTACAAGACACTGTACAAACACATGGCATGAGACAGACCCTGGTTTGAATTGCTTACAGTATAATTTGAGGCAGAAGTGACAAATGAAAGGAAAGAAGAAGGATGAGGGTAATGAAAATAAGATTGTGTGGTTACACTGATAACCAGGTTTCTGGTGGCCCTCTGCCTCAAAAGAACAGATTATCTGATTCCTGTTTGCTTCCTTTCTTCTAGATAACAAAATACCGCCCCAAACTCTCCTTCCTGTGGAAAATGTTGGTAGGGACAGTTCATAGATTATAAAGCCAGAAGGGACTGTGATTATCTGGTCTGGCCTCCTGTATAACAAGCCACAGAACTTCTCTGTTTTAATTCCAGTTTGAACTAGAGCATATCTTTTAGAAAAAAAATCCAATCTTGATGTAAGAATTTCTATTGATGGAGAATCTACCACAACCTTTGTTGTTCCAATAGTTAATTACCCTCACTATTAAATATTATCCTTATTTCTAGTCTAACTTTTTCAACTTCCAGCCACTAGATTTTGTTATACCTTTGTGTGCTAGACTGAAGAGTCCTCTAGTATTAAATGTCTGTTCTGCATGTGAGTATTTACAGAATGGGCTCAAGTCACCCATTAACCTTCTCTTTGGCCTGGTCCCCACTAAGTCCCCACTTCGGACTAAGGTACGCAAATTCAGCTATGTTAATAACGTAGCTGAATTCGAAGTACCTTAGTCCGAACTTACCGCGGGTCCAGACGCGGCACGGAGGCTCCCCCGTGGATGCCGTGTACTCCTCTCGCCGAGCTGGAGTACCGGCGTCGACGGCGAGCACTTCCGGGATCGATCCAGGATCAATTTATCGCGTCTTAACCAGATGCGATAAATCGATCCCAGAACATCGATTGCCTGCCGCCGGACCCTACGGTAAGTGAAGACATACCCTTTGATAACTTAAATAGACTGAACTCCTTGAGGCTTTCCCTTTAAGACATGTTTTCTAATTCTTTAATCATTCTTCTCTGAATCCTCTCTGATTTTTCAACATCTTTCTTGAACTGTGGCCATCAGAACTGGACACAGTATTCCTGTATTGGTCCCACTAATGTCAAATATGGAGGTAACATAACTCCTCTACTCCTACTTGCTATTCCCCTGTTTACACAGCCAAGGATCACATTAGCCCTTTGGCCAGAGCATCGCATTGGGAGCTTACATTCAGCTGTTTATCCCTCAAGTCTTTCAGAATCATTGCTTCCTAGAATATAGTCCCACATTATGTAAGTATGGCCTACGTTATTTGTTTCTAGATGTCTAACTTTACATTTAGCCATATTTAAAACACATATTTTTTGCTTGCACCCAGCTTACCAAGTGATACAGATTGCTCTGTAACAGACACCTGTTCTCTCCATTATTTACCACCCTACAATCTTTATCCGCAAGCTTTATCAGTAATGGTTTTATGTTTTCTCTCAGGTCATTGATAAAAATGTTCAATAGCATAGGGCTAAGAACTGATCCCCGCAGGACACAGCAAGAAATACCCTCAATGGATGGTGATTTTATATCATTCTAGTTTTTTTAATCGTGCATTACCAAGTCCAATACCTTACAGAAGTCCAAATATGTTATATCAACGCTCTTACCTTTATCAACCAAACTTGTAATCTCAAGAAAAGTATTCCATAAACCCCATAGCTTAAGGTTATTGTAGTCGCAAGGTTGTTGTAGGGGGGGTTGTGGTACTGCTACCCTTACTTTTGTGCTGCTGCCTTCAGAGCTGGTGGCTGCTGTCCAGAAGCCCAGCTCTGAAGGCAGAGACATCGCCAGCAGCAATGCAGAAGGAAGGATGGCATGGTATGATATTGCCACCCTTACTTCTGCGCTGCTGCCTGCAGAGCTGGGCCCTCAGTAAGAAGCCGCCACTCTCCAGCCGCCCACCTCTGAAGGCAGCAGCACCAAAGTAAGTGTGGCACAGTATGATATTGCCATGCTTACTTCTGCACTACTGTTGGTGGGGCGCTTCCTTCAGAGCTGGGCGCCCGGCCAACAGCCACCACTCTCCGGCTGCCCAAGTCTGAAGACCGCACAGAAGTAAGGGTGGCAATACTGTGACCCCCCGTAAACTAACTTTGTGACTCCCCCTGCAACTCCCTTTTGGGTCAGGACCCACAATTTGAGAAATGGTGGTCTCCCCCTCTTAAATCTGTATAGTAAAGGATAAAAGCACACAAAGGACCAGATTTCACGGGGGGAGACCAGATTTCATGGTCCGGGATGCATTTTTCATGGCTGTGAATTTGGTAGGGCCCTACTCATGATGATGTAACTATGCACTCACCTTTAGGGGTGTTCTCTCTAGCTCAGGGATGAGGCACGTTGAACAAGGTACTGGAGGATGGGGAGAAGCACACTGTTGCGTCGCCTGCAGAGAAGTAGTGGTTAGAGCATGGACCTGCACATCGAAAGTGCTGAGTTCTATTCCCAATTATGCTGTGTTCCAACAAGCATGCCAATGTGTTTGTCCATGCCTCAGTTTACTTTTTATTAAAATGGGGACATCATGACTGGTGAAATTTAATTCATCAATGTTGTAGCAATAGAGTGGCCAGTGGTAGGATTCCACCCATCATTCCATTGGGAGCCCAGCTACTCTGGTTTGTCATTCAGGTAGCTTTCTCCCTTCAGAGTGGATTTGTTTGGAATGTGTTTTATTTGTCATTGATATTAAAAGTACACACAGCAAGGGAAAAGGTAAATGTTGACATGAAGACTTGCTGGAGATACAGTGCGGTTTGATCACTGTTCCTGCTGACTGCATGTTTTATCTCTGTAATTTTCTGGGCATTTTCATTTCAAATTCAATAAAAATGTTTGATATCTGAATTAATTTGCTGATTTAGTACCTATTTCTGCTGCTTTGCTTCATACTTTTTTTCAGCAATAACAATAAAATTGCAAGGGAGACATTGTGAAAATGTAGCTATCACATAGTGTTTCTTTCTGAAGTCTTTTTTGTCCTCGTAAGACTGAAACTACTTTTCCATTTTTAAGATGCAGATGAGTCTTGAAGGAGTACAGTGAGGTATTGCTACTTCATCATCCGTAAAGATGGGTGACATTTTTTTACCATAACTTTGTGAAAATGCAGATTAGGTAACCCCAAAACATGTTGAGAATTTGTATCAGTTTCACTGAATATTTTCCGTTAGAAAAACCACCTGAAAAAAATTATAAAAAAATTTCAAAACTTTTATTTCAACATTTTTTAAATGACGCATGTGAATTTTTTGCTTCAAAACTGCTTTTCATTTAAAAATTTCCCTTAATTTTATTTAAAAACAATCAAAAACATTAAAAATGCTTCAAAATAAACTGTAACATTTTGTTTCAGCTCAAATGAAACATTTTGTTTGACCGGAAATGACATTTTTTCAACTTTTTGATTAGCTGGAAGTTTCAAAAAAATTTCACTTTTGTTTTGACCTGAAATAACATTTTTGTCTGTGTGTGACTTTTTTTTTTTTTTTTTAATTTTCAGTGAACTTAAAAAAAATCCATTATTTACATAGCTGTAACCACCAGTATTACTAATCTTGGTGTATGCTGTGAGTATTTTACAATTCAGAAGTTACAGTCTCAGAGTGCCTGGCTGTTCATGCAGAAGACATTAGACCACAAAAACAAACAAACAAAAGCTAGATATGAACAAGCAGAATCACACATTCCAAAAAATGCAAGTCAGTGAGATGAAAAGACATAGTGAGTCAAATTCATATCTGTGTAACTCTGCTGACCTCAATGGAATGACACCAGGTATGAATCTGGCCCATTGTATTCATCACTTGACATCCTCACAGTTACTGAATATTTACTTTTTCTCAGTGCATAGTGCAGAGATGCACTTTGCTCAAAGCAGCCTCTTCATTTTAGAGTGCCTAGAGTTAAATTGCAATGAAAGGCAGGCTGCATGTGTGTGTGCGTTTGGCAGATGCAACAGCTGTAGTTCCTGATTGGTTACAGTTCCACTGAAACAGCCACCCTCATTAAGAAACACTTATACCTAAATTTGAAGAATGCAGTGTTGTTGTCGCCATGTCAGTCCCAGGATATTAGAGAGAAAAAGTGGGTGAGATAATATTTTTTATTGGACCAAGTTCTGTTGGTGAGAGAGACACACTTTTGAGCTACACAGAGCTATTCTTCTGTTCTGAGAAAGGTACTAAGGCAGGAGCGCCGCCAGCTTTTTTGCCGCCCTAGGCGGTGGAAGGTCTCACCCCCGAAATGCCGCCCCTGACAGAGGCGGCAGAAGATCCGGCTGCCGCGGTCACCACCCCCCAAATGTTAGCGCCCTAGGCGACTGTCTAGGTCACCTAATGGGTTGCGCTGGCCCTGTACTAAGGGCTTGTCTATACTGGCAAGTTTTGTCACCAAAAACTGCCTTTTGGTGACAGAACAGCACGAGTGTACACACTACAATGGGACTTTTGTCTGAAAAAACACCCAGTTTTGGCGACAAAAAACTTCCACCCCTACGAGAGACTTTTGTCTTTTCCCCTCCCTTTATTGTCGACAAAGAGCCAGTGTAGACACTGCTGATTGTTTTGTTGACAGAACGGGCTTCCGCCAATATCCCACGATGCCTGCCCTGGTTGCTCTGCTCAGTATTTTGATCACTGCTGCCCTGCAGGCATGTGCCCCTTCAAAGCTCGGGGAAGTATCTGTGTGCTACTCTGTTTGGGGAACAAACAAAGAGCAAATCATTGGAATGCTCCTGTTCTGCCCTGAGCTAGGAACACAATGTCAGGCAGACTGCTGCTGCAGGGGGAGAGGGACAGACTGCTGTCCTGCTTTGCCATTCCTCAGCATGGAGAGCTCACAGAGGAGGCTGTGGGAGAACTCGGAGAGAATCCCAAGATGCGCAATGATCAGCTCGTCCTTCCCACAACATTGCACCGTGGGATACATACCCACGGTGCATTGCTCACCCTGTCGATGATGGTGTCCCCAATGTGGACATGATCTGTCGACAGAGGGCGCAAGTGTGGACACCCTTGGGCGATTTTTGTTTTGTCGACTTTTGGGTGTCAACATAAGTTTTGTCAACAAAACTTGGTAGTGTAGACCAGCCCCAAGAGTGTCACAGATAAATAAAAGATTGAACAAGTAGTTAGCACATATTGTAAGGATCATTCAAGGTGACGTGGCCAATTAACACTCCTGTAGTCACAGGACAAAAAAGAGGGGCTAGTGAGTTATAGATTGTTGTAATAAGCAATAAATCCAGTGTCTTTATTAAGACCATGATTTTCAGTTTCTAGCAAAGGTATGAATTAAGCTCCCAGGCTTGTCTTCAGGTTTCATTTGAGGATGAAGACTGATAGGTGAGATATAGAGTGGTTGCTTTGTGAAAAGTGTTCACCCACAGGTTATATGGTGTTTTTGTTTTCTATCATTTTCCTGTGTGAGTTCATTCAAGAGAGTAGTGATTGTCTGGTTTCACCCAAATAATGGTTATTGGTACATTTAGTGCCCTGGATGATGTTGTGATATCACATATGTTGTGATAGGCAGGTGTAGGACCCATGGATCTCGAAAGGTGCGTTGTAGAGGGTGTTGATCATTTTGAAGCAGTCTTGTCAGTGTATAAATGGACTGAAATGATGACTGCTAAATGTCCCAGCATTATATTGTATGCGTTGAACTGATTTATGCTTGCTTAACATTGTACAACTGTTGATGCCCTCAGGCAGCTTCCGAAGATCTGTATCTCATGAGGCTATCCCAGTGTGCCCATGCAAAATAACCACAGTATATTGAAAAGGTGGAGTATGAAGAGAAGTCCCAAGAGGACAAGGAAACAGTGACTCAAAATGCACAGTTCACATTGATATGCTCTTCCCTGAGATCTCACTGTTAGCACTATATTGCTCATGGGAACATAGATAATCAAAAGGACTGAATAGTGGTGCCGTTGCCCTAGTGTGCAGTTATTTTCCTTCAAGATGGACCAAGATGGATGTGAGCACACTGAAGCCATCTGAGTATGCCCCTGAGCTTTGGAATAGAAAAAAAATAATGTGGTGCATTGTCATGAGGCTGCTTGCAAGATGTTGAGTGTGGAATCCCAGTCCCAGAGCAGGAATATAGGCATGTTCCACTTGGCTCATTAAAGCATCCAGATGCTCTGGGACAAAGAAAACTGAACAGTTTGCTCCCAATGTGAGAATGGAGAGGGAGAGAGAAGAGTATGCTAGCTCTTAAGCAAGAGAATAATAGATTTTATACCTTCTTTGGAACAGGCTTATGGCCAAGCCTGAGAGAAATATTCAAGGGGAGCAGGAAGGGAGTGAAAAGGGAATGCAGGGAAACTGGATTAGGTGCTGAGCAGGTATGGGGTATATCTGACTTGAAATCATTGTGGCTGGATTAGCTTTCAGTCTGAAATATTAGTCACTGTCTGCCTACACTATCAATTTTGGGTGTGGCTGAGAGGAGGAAGGAAGGATAAGGCATGACTCTCTTGTATGGTACTTGATATAATTGTATTTGTAGCAAAGGTCAGTGTGCAAGAATTCATTTTTTTTAAAGAGTAGATCGACTAGAGCCTAATCCAGGGGTGAGCAAACTACAGCCTGCGGGACCGTCCTGCCGTCCCCCGAGCTCCTGGCCCGGGAGGCTAGCCCCCGGCCCCTCCCCCGCTGTTCCCCCTCCCCCACAGCCTCAGCTCACCCCGTCACTGGCACAATGCTCTGGGCGGCGGGGCTGTGAGCTCCTGGGCAGTGCAGCTGCAGAGCCTGGCCTGACCCGGTGCTCTGTGCTGTGTGGTGGCGGCGGCAGCAGCGTGGCCCAGCTCCAGCCGGGCGGCGCGGCTGTAGTGCCACCAGCCACCGGTGCTCCAGGCAGCGCAGTAAGGGGGTGTGGGGGGGGGGGGTTGGGTAGAGGGCAGGGAAGTTCAGGGTGGTGTTCAGGGGGCGGTGGTGTGGATGTGGTTGGAGGGAAACAGGGGCTGAATGGGGGCAGGGGTCCCAGGAGGCGGTCAGGAAGGGGGGGGTTGGATGGGGGCGGCAGGGGGCAATCAGGGGCAAGGGTTCCGGGGGCAGTCAGGGGACAGGAAGAAGGGGTGGTTGGATGGGGCAGGGGTCCTGGGGGGGCCATCAGGAATGAGAGGAGGGGTTGGATGGGGCGGCGGGGGTCCGGGGTCAGTCAGAGGACAGGGAGCGGGGGGAGTGGATGGGGCAGAGGTCCCATAGGGACCATCACAGAACAGGGGGGATTGGATGGGGCAGGAGTCCCGGGGCCAGGGGGGCAGATAGGAGGTGGGGGCCGGGCCATGACCTCCTCCCCTAACCGGCCCTCCATACAATTTACGAAACCCGATGTGGCCCTCAGCCCAAAAAGTTTGCCCGCCCCTGGCCTAGTCAATGGTCACACACACATAGTTCTTTTCACCCCACAGGGGCTAGGTTGGGAAAGATCAAAAAACGTTGGCACTGCACTCAGCGCCGCTCACAAGCCCATCATATGTGAATCATCAACAGTGAATGAGTTAATGATGTTGATAGATATCTTAATTATCTTCATTAGATGTCAGAGTCAGCTGCCTATTTAGATGAGCGGGGCAGGTCACACCTCTCTTCCAGCTATTGGGCCTCATTCTGCAATAACTTATTCCAGTGTAAAATGGGAGTAACTCTGCGTGGGTACAACAAGGATCTTCCAGCGTGTAGTAGCTGTCACAAGTTTCCCTCAGCCTTTACAGCTGGGAGTGGTGCAGTTAGCCCCACAATGCTAGCGCTGCTCACTGGAATATCAAATCCCAGAAGTCCTCTCAAAATTCACAGGGAAATGGTAGAAACCTTCGAAGAAGATTTCTGCGTCTTTGGTTCAGATGTTGGATCTAAACTTTGTATCCATAAAGCTGAGAGTGAATAGAGAAAAAAATGAGCCCCAAATTCTAATTCTGGCGACATCTGCATCCAGACATTATTGCATCAACCCATCTCTAATAGCAACATTGTAAAAGAACAGAAGCTGGCATATCCAGAAAACTTCATGCAGCTGGGCTGTCAAATCAGAAGTGCAGTTTTCTGGAGGACATGCATGTTCGTTGGCCAATCTGTCACGCTGCTTTTTAGTCCCAATGCATATGTCACAAAGCTTCTTCACATCTTAGTCTCAGGACTCACAACTGCTGAGATCTTTCAGTTTGATCAGTTAAGGGCTTGCTCCTTAATTTAGCTGAAGCAAAAGGGACAGCTCCTGTGAATAAGAACTGCTCTGAGTAATGGTTTGTAGGAGCAAACTTTTAGTCACTCAGATTATAAAAGTACTTAAGAATGCTTCTCTGGAAAGTACAATATATTAGCTTTTTACAGAGAACAGGATCACTCTGTGCAAAGCACTCAATATTGTTTGTGCTTTTGGCACTATTGGTGAAAGAGTTGAAACATTAAGAAAAAAACGATACAAGAAAAAAAGAGACTGGAAGGAATAGATAAAAGCCAGTTTGTAAGGATTTTATTTTTATTATATTTTTATAGATTTCAATTGATATCAGTTTTTCCCCAAGTTTCTTAAAATTCTTTTTTAAACAACATTGAACTACACCTCTACCTCGATATAACACTGTCCTCGGGAGCCAAAAAATCTTACCGCGTTATAGGTGAAATCGCGTTATATTGAACTTGCTTTGATCCACCGGAGTGCGCAGCCCTGCCCTCCTGGAGTGCTGCTTTACCACGTTATATCCGAATTCGTGTTATATCGGGTCGCGTTATATCGGAGTAGAGGTGTATATCTATCGATACGATTTTGTCAGAGTAAAATTAGGCAAAATTCACAGAGCAGTCATGGTAAAAATGTACAAAATTAGTGTATGGTCACGGCAGGGCTGAAGCCGAAGCTGGAGCCCCACCGCTGGGGGCTGAAGTTGGAGCCAAAGAAGTCTCAGAGCTCTCTTAAAGTCACGGAATCTGTGACCTCCGTGACCAAAGCGTATCCTTAACTATATAGTACTATCACTTTTCAATCAGAATTCTTCATTGGAGGAGAGATGGTTATAATAATATAATAATTAATGGGAGGAGAGGTCAGACCATTTTCTAGTAATGGTCGACGTTATGCAAACATTTGAGAAGCCCTAATCTACAGCCTTATACTCAGGAAGAGCAAATAAATAGTGCAGATGCAAATTAGGAGACAGCGCTCTGGAAAGCAGCAAGACCTAGATTTAATAGTAGGGAGAGTCAAAAATTTTCTGTTGAAAAATAATACTAATTAATGCAGGGTAAAAAACATTTTTAAAAGCCAGTACCATAAAATTAAATGTGAAAAGCACTACAACTCATACGGTGTAAAAGAAGTTTGACTGGTAAGTGGTTCCACACATTTCTATTGCACCCCTGGTATTGGGGTTTAGCCTTGCAGGCACATCCTGTCGCCGTTTACAAGGTTTGGCAATCAGTCCAGAGCAGGCCATAAGATCAGCGGATAGGCCTTACAAGGTTAAACAATAACCAGATCAGAATCTGGCTGTCTAGGCCTATAAACAGACAAACAAACAAACATAAAAGACAGGTGCCTAGTTGCAATGCTTTAATCCCAAGACCTGACCTGGCACAGGGGTTCTGGGTTAGCACTGAGGAGCTCCTTCTTGCCTTGGTCTCACCCAGCGCTACTGTCAGAGGAAGCAGGCAAGCCTTCTTAATTGGCTTGCTGGCTCTCTATAGATTTTGTCACCTCCTGTCCTTTCTAGGCCTCTGGTGGACTAAATCTTGCTAGTAGCCCAGGTTTTCCTTAAGCCGGGGGTGCCTGAGTGTTGAGATCTGCAGTAGGGGGCTGAGACTTCCTGATAGATCCTGTAACACTGTCTTTGATGTGACTGCATTTGGAAAAATCATAAATAGTTGTAGTCCCACAGCATAGAAACCAGAAACTTGGAAAACGGCGGGGTGGGAGGTCACACACACACACACACACACACACACACAAAGAGTAACAAAAATCTTACAGACATTGGAGGATGATTTGAGAAAGCTAACTTTACACACAGTTATCCTAAACAGAACAATGCTTATGATTAGAGAGACTGAAGGAGCTAAAAGTATAGAAAAGATTAGAGCAGGACATGATTATAGTATGCGCTGAAGAAAAGAAAGGAATTATTCACTGTCACAAGAAAGAAGGAGAAAGAAATAGCCTGAGAGTAAAGAAGGAAACCTTTTAACTAGCTTTACAATGAGAGGAAACAGGCAGTGTCAGAACTTGAGAAGTTTCTGATAAGACAAGAGATATCATCGGTGCAGACGTCCAAGAACTGGTTAGATAAGACCTCAATGGGAAGCTAGTGAGTGTGACACTGGCAACCAGGTGCCAGCTCAGGCCGAGGACCCCACGGCTCAATTCAATACTGACAAATACATCACTGAAATCAGTCTGGCTCACTTATGGGTTAGTATTGCTAAAAATAGGTATTAGAATTATAAGAATGTGTTTAGTGTTTAGACTATTGAATGCTTGTAAATTGCTGCAAGCAGGGTTGCCAGAACGGGCTAGGGAAACAATGGGCCATGGCCTTAAGGGCGAGTGACGGAGGTCAGGGGTGGGGAGGAACAAGCAGAAGGCGCAGCCTCGGGGAAAGAGAGGGAGTGGGGCAGGGCCTCGGGGGAAGAGAGGGAGTGGGGCAGGGCCTCGGGGAAAGAGAGGGAGTTGGGCAGGGCCTCGGGGGAAGAGGCGGAGCGGGTCGGGGACAAGGAAGGCCCATCGACACCAGGCAGACTAGAGTGGAACATTACAGAGACAAAAGACTTCTTTGTCTGCTCAACCCCAATGAAGATGGTCATGCAAATGAATTCCTTCTATTGGCTGAGTTTGCAGTTCAAAGCAGAAAGGAGGAAGGGTATAAGTCCCCTAACAAGGAAGAACTGTATTTTTATGCTGCTTGGACTCTGGGAGACAAGGACTTCCTGGCATAAGAAAAAGATCCTTAGTGCTTAGCCTGAGTTCGTCCTTAAGGACATATAGAGTGTGCTTATTATAGAAGTGTCTTTTACTTTTTGAAACTTAAGTTTGGAACTCATTTGTGTGTATATATGTTTACCTGCTTTAACCTTCTAAATAACTCTCGTTTCCTTTTTCTATATAGTAACTCTTTAGATACTGGCTACAAGCATTGTCTTTGATGTGAGATCTTAAGCACAATTGACCTGGGGTAAACGATTAGTCCTTTGGGACTGGGAATAACCTGAATATAGCTGTGATACTTGCCTGGCTGGCAAGACAGATCGGAGTACCCCAAGGGACTGTCTGTGAGTCTACATTAAGGCTGTTTTAGTGCCTGAGGAGTTTACACTTGATAATTGGTTGGTGAAATCTAAGTATGGTACTCACCACCAGTTTGGGGTTTGTGCTCCGGGTTTTAACAGTGTGGCCTGAGGTTGGTACTCATGCTCTTGAACCACTGAAGGACATCTTGACAGTGAGTTTGTCTCCAAAATGCAGCAGTCTGACTTGGAAACTTACCTGGTCATTTTTACTATCTGTTAAACCTTTTAATCTGAAGTGCTACAGCCTACTGTGTGTCAAAAGTTTGCAGCTCTCCCACTGCGTTGCAGATTCTATGGTCTTACCTGTTCCTTTCTGGCCAAATCTCCTTCTCCTTCTCTTCCTCCCAACTGGGCATCACTTCTTTTTGCCCAATAAACCCCTCCCTTTGCTTCTGTTGTTTATAGTCAGGTGCAGTCTCCAGCAACTTCCTCAGCCACCTTTCCAGCCTTTGTAGCTTGTAGTAAGGCCATGCCTCTAACATATCCCTGCCTTATCCACTCAAATTGCTCCACATTCCTCTCTAATTTTTATGAGGCTCCCAGGGGGACTGCCACTCCTGATCCCTCAACAACTCTCCTAATTGCTTCATCAACCTCTTTTCCACAGATTTTTTTCTGTAGCTGATTCCTCACATTTAGCACGCAATTTTCTCCCTCATTAGAACTTTTCTGGATGCTGCAATGCACCTAATTTCCCTGAATGTTGAAAAGGGATCAATAGTTGGTCCAAGCATTTACCACTGGGCTTCTTGTTGAGAGTGAGGTCAATATTCATTACTTCCAATTCATAAATCCAGGACCTCCGCTGTATGAGTACACTGGGGAGCAGTTTGGTCTCTTTGTAGAAGTGTTGACAGGTAGGTCAAAATTGCTCATTATATTTTATCACACATTACACTGTAATCCTTACTCACAGCAAATGATTATCTGGACTCTGTTAACAATAACATTATCTTGCAGCAGTTTCACAGAATTAGTCATAGATATATTTAGAGGTTCTTTTTGAGAGGATCATGATTTTCTGACAATTTTGTTAGATTAATCTTTACAATGCGTGAAGAGTTCCTCTTGCTCAGAACTCCATAGACTGAATAATATTTTCCATTGACCAGCAAAGTTTAATTAAAAAGCTCTCAGTTTCTAGGTATTAGAGATTTAACCTAGTTTAAAGTACTTTAGGTTTTTCCCATACTGCATATGGCATCAAAAATGAGAGTATTCGGTGCATCATGCTTTTACAGTTAAAAAGGGATCCATTTGTGTGACATTCCCCAGGGTACAATCTGGACTGCTGAATAGCTGTGTCCCTTCAATTCTCCAACCTGAGGGGCCTTTTACACTGCTTTGCTGTGAGAGCAGCTACTCCGGGCTTGTTCATGCACAGCCTCAAGCATGCAAAATCACTCCCAACTGAATGACATGAGTGCTTCTAGCCAACCACTCCTTACAGAGCAACACAAGCAAACTCCAAGTCTGAGACTTGTCCCCAGAAATGTGTGTCTTTTTCTGCCCAGCACCCTCCTGGACAATACTAACTCATAGAAAGTCCATCATTTTATTAATGACATGCACAAACCCTGTTAACTCAAATGGAGGTTCCCAAACACACACCGGTTTAGATAAAACAATAAAATAAGTTTATTAACTACAGAAAGATAGTTTTTAAGTGATTATAAGCAATGAGGCATAAAAGTCAGAATTGGTTATAAAGAAATAAAAGGTAAAACGCTAACTAATCCCTAACTTAACAAGCTTAGGCTATGTCTACACTAGAGACCTTACAGCGGCACAGCTGTACCAATGCACCACTGTAAGATCTCTAGTGTAGCCGCTCTATGCCAACCAGCGAGAGCTCTCCCATTAACATAATTAAACCACCTCCAAGAAGTGGTGGTAGCTACACCTCTACCCCGATATAACGCGACCCAATATAACACAAATTCGGATATAATGCGGTAAAGCAGCACTCCGGGGGGTGGGGAGGCTGCGCACTCCAGCAGATCAAAGCAAGTTCAATATAACGCGGTTTCACCTATAACACGGTAAGATTTTTTGGGCTCCCAAGGACAGCATTATATCAGGGTAGAGGTGTATGTCAGTGGGAGAAACTCTTCCACTAACATAATGGTGTGCACACTACCACTTATGCTGGTGAAACTTATGTCGCTGAGGAAGGGTGGTTTTTTTCACATCCCTGAGTGACATAAGTTTTGCCAACATAAGTGGTAGTGTACACTTTGACCTAAATGGACTTGAAGCAAAAAGTTTTTTCTCACTGTATGCTCACAACAGTCTGGCTGGATCTCTCAACCAGGACTACTCCTCCAGTTAAATTATGCTCTTTGTCTTTCAAATGTTGTTGATGCCGTGAGTAGAGATGAAGGAAGAGAGATGAATTGTGTCCTCTGTTCTCCCTTTTTATAGCATTTATTTTCTTTGAAAATCATCTCCAGCTGGGTTCTGACAACAGTAAATCTGTTTGGGATGGGAACCCCCAGCTTTTTAGTTGCCAACATGTACATTTCTCACCTACCCCCTTCTTCCTGCCAAAGAATAGCTGCTTACCCAGGTCATAGCCCATCTGATTTTGTTGACACCTGGCTGAGGTGTCAGTTTGCCTTTTTTCTCTGATGAACTAGTTTGTGCCTGCTTTTCTAACCTGGGAGCATGTCTCAGCAATGTCATACAGTAGAATCTGATAACTTTACATACAATGTTGCTACACACATTTTACCAGGGCAATAATGGTCAGTGAATTATGAGTTTTCAAATTATACCTCACAAGGCATACTTTGTACAAAATTTATCATTGTCTTGTAAAAGTGGTGAACATAGGATATAGATTGTTACAATTTGATAATGTGTATGGGAGCAGATATGAGGAACTACTTACATAAAGGGGCTAGTAGCTCAGACAAAGCTATATTAGTACAATCAAATGATTACAGTTGGAACTGCTAGTCAGAAAATCTGGGTTCTATTCCTGGCTCTGCTGCAGACTCATGGGATGAGTGGATCTTAATTAAATCACTTTCATAGATTTTAATGCCAAAAGGAATCATTCTAATCATCTAGACTGACATCCTGAATAACACAGAGCATAGTTATTCATGCTGAAATCCCTGCATCAAACTCAGTAACTTGTGGTTGAACTAGAGCATATCAATTAGAAAAACATCCATTCCAAGATTTCAAGTGATGAAGAATCCACCATATCCATTATTTACATCCACTGGAAATACTCTTCCGACAGTTAATTGCCCTCACTGTTAAAAGATTTGTACCTTATTTCCAGTTTGAATTTGTCTAGCTTCAATGTCCAGCCACTGGATCTTGTTAGGTCTTTGCCAAATTAGAGTACTCTACTTGTTAACCTTCTATGGCTTAGTTAACCTTTCTATGGCTCAGTCTGTAAATGGGGATTGTAATACTTCCCTCATAGGGATGCTCTGAAGATTAATGTACATTGAATTATCTTCATAATATGGGGCAGATTCTTTAGTCTTCCAAAGAGAGCTGGTGGGGAATTTTCTGTTGGAAAACCATTCCATCAGAAATTCAGCTTCCGCAAAATATGTTGCTTAAGTTATTGCTTAATACACCTCTGGAAGTAACTCAGATACTATGATGACAAGAATGGTATAAAAATGTATATAGACTAAACTAGATTAGAACATGAAATTTTTCAATGTTTCCAGAAGTTTTGATCTTTCCGTTGGGAAAAGCAAAACAAAACCTCCCAGGTTCCCCAAGATCTCTAGCTCCCTTGCAGCCCATCTGGTGTATCCCACTTAAGTAAAAGTGTTGGCCAAAATGTTCAAATTGGAGTGCCTAAAGTTAGGCACCTGCGACGAAGTGTAGAGGTTGGCTGATAAATAAGAGATTACCAGATTTGTGCTTATTACATGGCTGACCTGAGATGAGTTATAAAAGGATGGGGGAAGATGGTAAAAGGAAGCTATCCAAGACATGGTCTTTAGAAGATATACATTAATCAAACACAAGTTTGTGGCTCAATAAGAGAACTGGATGAAATTCTACGGGCTCATTCACCTGCACATCCACTAATGTCATATATGCCATCATGTGCCAGCAATGCCCCTCTGCCATGTACATTGGCCAAACCGGACAGTCCCTCCGCAAAAGAATAAATGGACACAAATCGGACATCAGGAATGGTAACATACACAAGCCAGTAAGTGAACACTTCAATCTCCCTGGTCATTCTATCACAGATTTAAAAGTCACTGTCATTGAACAAAAAAACTTCAGAAACAGACTTCAAAGAGAAACAGCAGAACTAAAATTCATTTGCAAATTCAACACCATTAATCTGGGCTTGAATAGGGATTGGGAGTGGCTGGCTCACTACAGAAGCAGCTTTTCCTCTCCTGGAATTGACACCTCCTCATCTATTATTGGGAGTGGACTACATCCACCCTGATTGAATTGGCCTTGTCAACACTGGTTCGCCACTTGTGAAGTAACTCCCTGCTCTCCATGTGTCTGTATATAATGCCTGCATCTGTAGCTTTCACTCTATGCATCCGAAGAAGTGAGGTTTTTACTCACGAAAGCTTATGCCCAAATAAATCTGTTAGTCTTTAAGGTGCCACCAGACTCTTTGTTGTTTCTGTAGATACAGACTAACACGGCTACCCCCTGATACTTGACAACATGCAAGGCACTAAATTTAGCCGTATGGAGTGGAAATCCATCAACCTCAACAAAAAACTTGCACAGATACAGACAGACATCATCTTCCTCTCCAAATGCAAACAGATGGACATCATACCAAAAGGACTGAAGGTAAAAAATCCATTGCAATCAACATACTACACTGAGTATGGTGAGAGACTGTGCCACACACTCTCAAAGAAACTGAGGAACCACCTGATCAGCATCCTGTACAGCAGACAGGAGAAGATCAAGAATGAGCTCTCAGAACTGGAGACTCTCATACAATACCAGCCTTCTACACAAACTTCAACGTGGCTGGACTTTACAAAAATGAGACAAGCCATTTACAATGCACATTTCACTTCTCTACAGAGGAAAAAGGACTGTAAGCTATCTAAACTAATACCTGCCACTGGGGGCTATAACAATGGTACCCTCAACTCATCTAACAACATTGTCAATCTTTCCAACCACACACTTAGCCCAGCAGAAGAGTCTGTCCTATCTCGGGGACTCTCTTTCTGTCCCACCATCCCCACGAACACGATACAGTTCTGCGGTGATTTGGAAGCCTACTTTCGTCGTCTCCGACTCAAGGAATATTTTCAACGCACCACTGAACAGTGCACTGACCCACAGGAACCTTCCTACCAACACTACAAGAAGAGGAACTCTGCGTGGACTCCTCCTGATGGTCGAAATGACAGACTGGACCTCTACATAGAGTGTTTCCGCAGACGTGCACAGGCTGAAATTGTGGACAAACAACATCACTTGTCCCATAACCTCAGCCGTACAGAACGCAATGCCATCCACAGCCTCAGAAACAACTCTGACATTATCATCAAAGGGGCTGACAAAGGAGGTGCTGTAGTCATAATGAACAGGTCAGATTATGAACAGGAGGCTGCCAGGCAACTCTCCAAGACCACATTCTACAGGCCACTATCCTCTGATCCTACTGAGGAATACCAAAAGAAACTACACCATCTGCTCAAGAAACTCCCAGCTACAGTACGGGAACAAATCTACATGGACACACCCCCAGAACCCCGACCAGGGGTATTCTATCTGCTACCCAAGATCCATAAACCCGGAAACCCTGGACGCCCCATCATCTCAGGCATTGGTACTCTGACAGCAGGATTATCTGGCTATTTGGACACTCTCCTCAGACCCTATGCTACCAGCACTCCCAGCTATCTTCGAGACACCACCGACTTCCTGAGGAAACTACAGTGCATTGACGTTCTTCCTGAAAACACCATCCTGGCCACCATGGATGTAGAAGCACTTTATACCAATATTCCACATGAGGATGGACTACAAGCTGTCAGGAACAGTATCCCTGATGAGGCCACAGCAAGCCTGGTGGCTGAGCTCTGTGACTTTGTCCTCACCCACAACCACTTCAGATTTGGGGACAACTTATACCTTCAAGTCAGTGGCACTGCTATGGGTACCCGCATGGCCCCACAGTATGCCAACATTTTTATGGCTGACTTAGAACAACGCTTCCTCAGCTCTCGTCCCCTAGTGCCCCTCCTCTACTTGCGCTACATTGATGACATCTTCATCATATGGACCCACGGAAAGGAGGCCCTTGAAGAATTCCACCTGGACTTCAACAATTTCCACCCCACCATCAACCTCAGCCTGGACCAGTCCACACAAGAGATCCACTTCCTGGACACTACAGTACAAATAAGTGATGGTCACATAAACACCACCCTATACCGGAAACCTACTGACCGCTATACGTACCTACATGCCTCCAGCTTCCATCCAAGACACATCATACGATCCATTGTCTACAGCCAAGCCCTAAGATACAACCGAATTTGCTCCAACCCCTCAGACAGAGACAAACACCTACAAGATCTTTATCAAGCATTCGTAAAACTACAATACCCACCTGGGGAAGTGAGGAAACAGATTGACAGAGCAAGACGGGTACCCAGAAATCACCTACTACAGGACAGGCCCAACAAGGACAATAACAGAACACCACTGGCCATCACATACAGCCCCCAGCTAAAACCTCTCCAGCGCATTATCCACGACCTACAACCTATCCTGGAAAATGATCCCTCACTCTCACAGACCTTGGGAGGCAGGCCAGTCCTTGCTTACAGACAACCCCCCAACCTGAAGCAAATACTCACCAGCAACTACACACCACACCACAGAAACACCAACCCAGGAACCTATCCCTGTAGCAAACCTCGTTGCCTACTCTGTCCCCATATCTACTCTGGCAACAGCATCAGAGGACCCAACCACATCAGCCACACCATCAGGGGCTCATTCACCTGCACATCCACTAATGTCATATATGCCATCATGTGCCAGCAATGCCCCTCTGCCATGTACATTGGCCAAACCGGACAGTCCCTCCGCAAAAGAATAAATGGACACAAATCGGACATCAGGAATGGTAACATACACAAGCCAGTAAGTGAACACTTCAATCTCCCTGGTCATTCTATCACAGATTTAAAAGTCACTGTCATTGAACAAAAAAACTTCAGAAACAGACTTCAAAGAGAAACAGCAGAACTAAAATTCATTTGCAAATTCAACACCATTAATCTGGGCTTGAATAGGGATTGGGAGTGGCTGGCTCACTACAGAAGCAGCTTTTCCTCTCCTGGAATTGACACCTCCTCATCTATTATTGGGAGTGGACTACATCCACCCTGATTGAATTGGCCTTGTCAACACTGGTTCGCCACTTGTGAAGTAACTCCCTGCTCTCCATGTGTCTGTATATAATGCCTGCATCTGTAGCTTTCACTCTATGCATCCGAAGAAGTGAGGTTTTTACTCACGAAAGCTTATGCCCAAATAAATCTGTTAGTCTTTAAGGTGCCACCAGACTCTTTATGGTCTGTGTGTTACAGATAAGCCTGGATGATCTGATGGTCCCTTCTGGTCTCACAATCTATGGATCACAGGGTAATACTGTGTCCTCTCTCTTCTCAAAGCTGGAAAGGCCTTGGGTAATTATCACCCTGTAGCTTGAGCTGATTGGTTCTGGTTTTGAGTTTGTGTTTTGGAACTATAGCAAGCCCTGAAGAGACCTGTAACTGAGCCTTTATTTTCCCCTCCCGGGGTGGTGACTCTGTATGCTGGTTTACAGCCATTTAGACTACAGAAAAATCAATTCCCTAAAATTGTACCATAAAACAACCAAAGTATTATTATCTTTGAGTAGGAAACTAGGACAGAGAGAGGTTAAGGCGAAAAGTTGCCAATGGGAGTGGACTGTGCTAAGCATCTGAAATAAAGTGGCCTGATTTTCAGAGGTGCTGAGCACCTATAACTTGCACTGAAGTTAGCAGGAGCAGCAGCCTCTGAATAGACCATGTTGATTTAGACACTGAACTTTAGTCACTCAAGTTTTCCAATTTTGACCCTAACGTCTCAGAGTCTTCAGTCTCTAGGGACAATGGTATTTGCCACCTTTGTAAAGTGCTTTGGGATAGTTGGTATTGGACTTGATTTTCCATAGCCTTGCACCTTGTGTAGGGTTGCCAGACCTCCAGGAATTCAAGATTAATCTTTAATTAAAGATTATGTCATGTGATGAAATCTCCAGGAATTTGTCCAATGGCAACCCTAACCTTGTGGAGTCATCTACTCCAGTAAAAATGGATGTAAACGATCAATTCAGAAAGATATTGGAGGAATGGGGCAGCCGGGCAGGAGATACTCTTATGCAGTGGCTGGTGTGTTTCTTGGAGGGGACTAAGGAGTCCATTTAAAGTGGCAGTCATCCTCTTTCTCCCGGAGAACTGCAAAAGAAGTGGCCAGACCAGAGCTGGAATGGTGCAACAGCTTTCAGCACTAGCCCTGTAACTGGTGTGCGTGTCTGTGTGCTTAATGGGGCAACACCTTTGGGATGCACTGTTCCAAGCCATTACTGTGGGTGTAGGGATACCCTTTAAGGTCCTAGAGTGTTGTTGGTGTGGTTTCTAGCTGGTGTGGGGGGAGGGGAGGAGCAGTGGTGCTCAGGCAGAGGCCCCAATTTAAAAAACAGCATCCAGGGTGGCCAATTATTGCCCTTTACATTGCACAAGCATTAATGACTCCGAAAGGTGCAAGCTGGTGGTGAATCAGGACCCAAGTGTGTTACATAAGTGCCAAATTACATAAGTGCCAAGCGCCTTTACTTAAATCATGTAACATTTGAAATATGATCTTCTAATACTCTGCCCAGATTTTGAACGTTTCTCGGGCGTGATAGCAACATGAATGTCTTGTAGCTGCATGGAAACTTTTTGGTTCTGCCTAATTAATCAAATCTGGACCTTTCTTACAGCAAAGTTCATAACACGTTACATGGCACACTCTAGTTCTGATGACAATTGCTAGGGAGTGATGATAATTATTCAGTTTCTTTCTCTTTTACTCTGTCCTAATTAACTCAATGGTTTAATCACTAAAACGTCTCTAATTATGACAGGTATCAATCTGTCTACAGGCAAAGTTACAAGAGGTCTTGTCTAAATACGGCAGTGATTTAATATGGTAGATTTCTCTGCTGTTATTTGTTGGCTCATATTCCCCATCTGCAACTATCAGGACAGTCTCTAATTTAGTCATGAAAATGTTAGTGAATGTCAAATATTTCACAGATACTAGCCCAAATGTTTATTCAAAGTGCACTACTAGGGCTGGTTGAAAATTTTCCATTTAAACTTTTTTTCTGATGGAAATATGGGTTTTCTATTAAATGGAAAGTGGCGGCTTTCCTCAAAAAAAAAAAATTGTTTTTTCGTCTGGAAATTAAAACACAAAAACAGTTTGTGGCCAAACCATTTATTGGTTTTGTCAGCTTTCAGATAAAAAATGTTGGTTTCCAAAAATGTGGCCTACCTAATGAGGCTGTTACCCAGAATTGATGCATTCACGCTGATTTTCAATCTAATGTATATTTTCGAAATTAAATAAATCTTGTTTTCAGAGAATTGGTCTTAAAATAATGATTGTGAGCCAGGAATTGTTTGTTTGTTTATTTTTACAGTGCCCAGGAACATGCTAAATGCTTTACAGGGCAAACAGAAAGATGCAGTTTATGCCTCGAGGATCTAACAATCGAATTTGTGAGGTGATGAGACAAGGGCAAATAGGAAACTATAAATCATGGGATAGGAGGGTAGAGAATAAAAATTACATCAGTGAGATTATGTCATTACTCAATTTTTAGGCATGTGCATTTCTGGATGGTTTAATTAATTACTGAGATTTTAATAATAATAATTATTGACTGACTTCTTAAAGGTATTGAGGAAGAAGTAAATCTTCTTTTGTCTACATTAGAAAAGTTGCATTGGTTTAATTACATTGATTTATAATTAGTCTAGCTAAACTGGTGCAAACCCCTAATGTAGATGCACTTAAACTAGTTCACCTCTTGCTTAATCTGTTTATCTTAATTTAGTAATTTACACTAACCTGGTTTAAACCAGAGTTAAACCAGTTTTAGGAGTTTACATGAGGGGTTTTCATCAGTTTAACTAGATTGAATATAAATCAATTTAGTTTGCATCAGGAAATTACAAAATTAAGCTAAACTAATTTAAGCCAGAATTAAATTTGTTTATGTGTGTCTTCACTAGGGGGCTTGCATTGGATTAACTAGATTGAATTAAAATTAATTTAATTATTCAAATTCAATTTTTTCCAGTGTAGAGCAAGCATTAAAGAGGGATTTGAATGGGGAGAAGATAGTAGTTTGGACCAGATAAAGGATAAGTCGTCGAGTAATATATGAGGGGAGAGAGATGGCTGCAAATTGCTCTTAAAGAGAAGGAAAACATATCTTAGGATTCAGTCAGCAGTTGCCTGGGGACACTCAGTCAAATATGTGGGTACTCACAGAAGAGGTAGAATAATGTGTTTGTCTTTTAGTGTGGTGTAATATAACAGTTAATGCAAATATTCTGTTTAGAGGGATGATAAATTCAGATCCAAAGCTTTCTTCTAAGAGAAGGTTCATTCAATACATGAGATCTATTTATTTTTTTACTGTAGTCATTTTTTTAAGTAATTGTTTAGTCACTTTGTACAGTATGACATTTCTCTGTATATGGAAAGAACAGGGTCCAGACACATTTCCTGTTCTTGAAAATAATACTTAATTTTAATTAGCAGAGGCTTAGGCAGGAAATCGAGGTGGCCCTTGAGAGAGAGACATTCCTTTTGTTTAAGAGACCCAAAGAAGCAGAACATATGGACTGTTACATGTACTCACAGCCAATTCAAACTAAAAGAGAAAAGTTATCCAGAAATTAGAACTTTTTTGTGAAGGTACTTGTCTTCTGTCATTTCCAGCAATATAAATGGAACCAGTAACCTGCAGAGTCAGTAAATGTGTACGTGGCAGAATTGAAGCACTGTGAATTTTAAACCAATTTGGAGGATGCTTTAAGGGATCGTAGAGTGTCTGTTTTGAAGCAGGGGGTCTTACCGAAGTGTTTGCCAACAGAGTTTGATTTCATCTGCTCACAAGCCCTGGTTGTTACTGGATCAGTGGAGACTACAGGGGAAAAAAGTACCAGGGGAAATGACCTGTGGGAAGAGTGATGCATGCCACATGAGCGGAAGTGAGCAGCTGTCATTTCACAGGTGAGCGGTGTTGGAACTGCCATAAAAAAGGACACTCACAGCACTATGTGGAGAAGCCCAGATGAAACCGACCATCTGCCAGTGGTAGTGACGGTGCAATTGTAAATGTAGCCAGTAAACAAACTCCAGATATCATTTACACAGAACTATAAGGAGCTAGTAATCCCTCGGGCCTGCACATAGCATGTGCATTCTGACCAGTTGCCCAGAAGGATTATGAAAGTTTACTTGCAGCTATTCCACTTTGCATGCCTCTCTGAACCCACTCAATTACAAAAAAACCAACCAAACAAAATCAGCAGGGGTCCTGCATGTTCAAATTGCATACTAGAATCAGCCATCACAGTGTTGTTTGTGCTTCTTACTAAGGCAGGGAGCTCTCAGTTATTTTCTCTAGACATTCTATAACAACGAACTGAGACCCCGCTACAACCTGCCCCAGCTGTTCTGCTCCTCTGCAGGTGAGAGCCCCCCCTTCCATCAGAGACCTTTTGTTTCTCCAGACACACCCCACATCTCTACAAAACAATAGCAGCTGCTCCACACAGTTTATCATATAAATCTATTCAGGCCCCCAGCCAAGATCTACCAGGCCTGAGACATGAAGAATAAGTGGAGCATCTCTGAGTATGTCTACACTGCAGCACGGAGATGGGATTCCCAGCATGGGTAGACAGACTCATGCTAACTTTGCTCACAGGAGCGCATTAAAAAGAGCAGTGTGGATGTTGTTGCATGCTTGGCAGCTCAGGCTAGCTGCCTGAGTTCGGACTTGGGGGGTCAGGCAAGCTTGGACTTGGGTGGCTAGGTCCATCCACCTCAGCCTCACATTGTCCCCTACACCGCTCCTCCCACCTGAAAGCTACCCCTTGACTGGGTCCCTGCCCCATTTCCTCCAGCTTTGAGAATTTCACTGCCCTCTTCTTCCATTAGCAACAGAGGGTCCTGTGGCACCTTTAAGACTAACAGAAGTATTGGGAGCATAAGCTTTCGTGGGTAAGAACCTCACTTCTTCAGACTTATCTGAAGAAGTGAGGTTCTTACCCACGAAAGCTTATGCTCCCAATACTTCTGTTAGTCTTAAAGGTGCCACAGGACCCTCTGTTGCTTTTTACAGATTCAGACTAACACGGCTACCCCTCTGATACTCTTCTTCCATTGTATTTGTTTCTCACCTCTTTTCTTTCATATCCTTCTTGTTTTGTTCTTCCTCTTATCCCTTATTTCTTTCAACCCTGCTCCCTCACTTCTCTGCTCCCCTCTCTTTCACCTGGAGCCCACTTCTCCCCACCTGTATCTGTCTCTTCTCTCGCTCCCCTTCTCTCTGCCTGCCCTACTTCTCCCATTCTCTTTTCCCCCCTTTCTCCCCTGACTTGTAACCCTACTCTGTTTTTTTCTTTCCCAACCTAGTTTGTGCCCCACTATTCTCTCTCTCAATGAGATGAACAAGAATTATAATAGTTAATCCTAAAAAAGAGCATTAAAAGGGATATATAACTTCATGCTCCGGAGTTTACTCAAACTCTATTAGGGATTAGGATAATACACTCCTGGGGGACAGATTATCCCACATCTACCTACTGTAGTGTTTCTTGTACCTTTCTCCGAAGCATCCTGTACTAGCTGCTGTCAGAGACAGGCACTGGGCTAGATGGACCAAGGGTCTGATCCAGTGTGGAAATTCCTATGCACCTCTTCTTTTCCACCGTGTTTGGCTCTTTGAGGGCAAGGAGGGGTGACAGGATGGCAGAGTCTAAAGGACCCCAAAGAATTAAACACTGAAAGACTTTCATGGAAACCAAAAATGTGCCATAGGTACCACTCACTAACCGTTGGGTCCAGCATTGTAAATAGAAAAGGCAAAAATGCAAAATTCTAGCACTTCATCAATGCTAGTTCAAACCAGTTTCACCAGTGGCATTAATGGGCAAACATTAACAGATACCAATGGAGTTTTCCACAGGTAAGTGAGCAGTGCATTTGGCAGTTAGTTTTCTGATATCCCACATACAGTTATATTATATGTACAGTCCTCCTCAATCTATCTAGGTATTTATACCATGCTCATCCCCATGGTATCTGAGCTCCTGGTCAGTTCTGAGCTCTGAACTCACACCAATAGACAATTATGCTATTATATGGAAGGCTGCAATTTTATCAATGAATTCCAGGAAAACTATAACTCCTAAGTGAAGATTTTTAATGAGAGCCTCAAGATACAATTATTTCCTTTTATGTATTAAGTAGAAAAATAAATAAAGAAAGTGAGATAATCAAAACACTTGTTTCTTATTTACTGTTATTGCTTTTCCTTTCCCACAGCTCTGCCTCTCTCTCTTCCTCGTGTTTTTATTTTTAAAATGGAGAGTAACTTTGCTTGGGGTCTCACTTGTACCAGTTAGTAGCGGTGTGATGCAAGTTTCTTCATCCTACCACCAAACTTCCCTTCACAGCATTGCATAATATACTGATCTAGAATACATTTCACTATCTCAATCCTGAGCTGCTGCTTGAGTGGACTAAGGTGAGGCCAGCAAATTCACTTTCAGTTGTGCTAGGAGATGGATTTGAACCCAGGTCTCAGAAGTTGAAAAGTTAATGTGCATTAACACATAGTGTAAACCAGCCTCCTTAAGCTCCTCCTTCTCTCATTTGTTATCATATTTCCCAGTGTTTGTCATATAGTTTGTTTTAGGCCACACCATACTGTAACAACTTTATTGCATGGCCTAAAGCAAACTATATTCAGAGATTCTATGACCAGGAGAGACCACTGTGATCATGTAGTCTGAGTTCCTCATGATACTCCAATTCGTTCTGAATGCAATAGTTATTACTCTGGTTACAATATAGTGAGGCTATACAATATACAGACCCCTTATCTATGCACTAACTAGTGACTTTGTATACTTAGTGGGACAGTATTCCATAAGAATATGCTTTCTCCTCCCATATTGACTAGTTAGAAAGTTAGACAATGCTTTAGATAGAAATATATTTATTATTTATATTATAGTAGAAACATCTAGAGTCCTCAAGCAGGTCAGGACCCCTGACCTGTGCTAGATACTGTATATACATTTAGTAAATGACAGTCCATGCCCCAAAGATCTTATAACCTAAAAGACTGCTATTCCTTAATGATTTCAGAGACTGATAAGTAGATGAATGGGTTGAATATTTAGGGCAGTGCTTTGTTCTGAATCTCTCAGCCTTTACTTCTGATAATACTATAGTCTTCTTCTCTCTCAGAAACACACCTGTATTGCAGATCTAGCTGCCACCCCCAGAGAGATTACAGATCAATGTTGGACACACAGACATGAAAGCTGGGTCTCCCACAAGCTGAGACTAACTCTTGTTCTAAGACAGAGCTGCAAGATGTTCCTTTCTGCTTGCATTCTGTCTTATTTCCTTCTGGGATACCACAAAGAACAACTCAAGGACTTATATTAATACTAATTAATGGAGATAGCCTATCTCCTAGAGCTGGAAGGGACCTTGAAAGGTCATCAAGTCCAGCCCCCTGCCTTCACTAGCAGGACCAAGTACTGATTTTGCCCCAGATCCCTAAGTGGCCCCCTCAAGAATTGAACTCACAACCCTGGGTTTAGCAGGCCAATGCACAAACCACTGAGCTATCGCTCCCCCCAAGAGTCTTATGGAAGCAGAGACTCCTTTTAGGAGTCTAAATGATCTGGGAAAAGGGGGTAAGCAGTGAGATGGCAAAACTTGCAGATGATTCAAAATTACTCAAGATAGTTAAGTCCAAAGCAGACTGCTAAGAGTTAAAAAAGGAATCTCACTAAACTGGGTGACTGGGCAACAAAATGGCAGATGAAATTCAATGTTAATAAATGCAAAGTAATTCATAATCCCAACTACACATACAAAATGATGGGGTCTAATTTAGCTGTTACAACTCAAGAAAGAGATCTTGGAGTCATTGTGGATAGTTTTCAGAAAATGTCTGCTCAGTGTGTAGTGGTAGCTTCCCCCCAACAAAATGTTAGGAACCATTAGGAAAGGGATAGATGATAAGATAGTAAATATCATAATGCTACTATATAAATCCTTGGTACACCCACACCTTGAATACTGCGTGCAGTTCTGATCACCCCATCTCCAAGAAAGATATATTTGAAATTGAAAAGGTACAGAGAAGGGCAACAAAAATTAAGATTATGAAACAGCTTCCATATGACTAGAGATTAGAAAGGCTTGTTCAGTTTGGAAAAGAGATGACTAAGGGGGGTAATGATAGAGGTCTATATAATTAGGAATAGTGTGGAGAAAGTGAATAAGGAAGTGTTATTTACCCCTTCACATAACACAAGTACTGGGGGGGGGGAATCACCTAATGAAACTAATCAAGGAAATAAGTATTCACCCTTTGCTCTGCTATTACGGACTTTTGACTATGTTCCTTTTAATGGGCATATAACAGTCCAGGGAAATGTTTTTTGACTTTCTTTTGTTTTGCTAAAGCGTTGGGTATTTGAACACAACCTAGGCATGGTGCCACTTGTGGAGCGGATAATATGCATACCTCTCAACTTTAGCACATTTGGAGAGAAATTACTCATTTTGCTCTCAAAATTGCCAACAAATTTGGCACCCCCTTGGTTTTATTATAGAAAATCATTTAAATCAGACATAAAGAGTCAGGGACCAGAGATTATAGGAAGAGTCATTTACACTAAAGAAAGGGATATCACAGCATTTTAAATTTCCTGCATGAATAATTTTTGGTGTCCTGTAGGTCTTTTTCATCCACTGTGCCCCATGACTGGCCTTTGGCAGGCTCAGAGGTCTGGTGATAATGCAATAAAACATATAGTTACATAAAAACAATTGTTAAAAGCAACACAGAGTACTCCAAACACAAAAAGTAACACTGAATGCAAAAATACCACCCCAAGCATACTAAGTGACATCTCTTTATCTCCATACCATACTGCTAGGTTAATCAATGCAACCCCCCATGCTAAAAAGGGTCTTAAATTGATGCTGATATCCTGGAGCAGCTGATCACATTTTATTAAGCCTGACACTGCTACCACACAGCTGTTAGCCTGTGTGCAGAACATCAAACAGGGTAGAGCCTTTAACAAAGGGCAGAGTGTGTATTTAGCAGTTAGTGCATGCAGTTGAGTCACAAGCAAGATTTGCTCGAGGTTAGTTCCTTACATCCGTGTACAGGCACTCAGGGCACGCCTTCTTCTCACACAAACCTTTCAGACAGAAGCCTTGTCAGGCTAGCTCCCAGGGGTGGTGCTAAAACAGACTTCAATTCCTTCCCTGCCCTGACAGCAGCGGGATCTACATAATCGCTCAGGACTATCAGAGTAAGTTTCTTGGCTGGCACTTTTAAACATTTCCAACCAAAAACTGGGTTTGCCTAGGAGGAGTTGAGTGCGGGACGGAAAGGTAAAGCAAACATCGGTCCCTGAAATCCGACACCCAAGTTTACAAGCTGGTGAGTTTGTCAAGCAGGGGAGAGAAAGCGAGAGAGAGTGGCTGTGTATTACTGCTCGCTGGAATGTCCTCACACCCATCTAGCGTGTTCATAACTGCTCCGTAATTATGTGAAAAGGAAGTTAGGCCTAAAATGGCAAACAGCTTTTTTTATTATTATTATTTCTTTGCTTCTTCTACCTTTTGGTCATTTCAGATTATATTGTAAAGGCTTTTTATCTTTTCTCAAAGATCACACTTTTCTAAGGCATGTGGATTTATATGCCAGCAGGTATACATCTTCAGGGATAGGTCACTAGAAAACTGTTGCTTGGTGCCCTCTGCTTAATATTTGCATATCAAACAGCTGGTTTAAAAAAGCATCAAGGTGTTAATGCTTCCATTTTATTGCTGTTAGAACTTACACGTGTGCTTTCTGAAGAGCTCGAAGGAAAAGAGGTTGGCACAATGTTTTTTTCCCCATTCTTTAAACTTTTTATTATGAACTTAGTTGTGATTATTTTTCCCCCCTGCCACTTTGTCCCGCTTTATTGTTTGACTTTTGTATATGATTTTATAACTTACAGCACTCTTATATTTTCTGAACGCTGATAAGGTTCTGCTTTACTTTAATAAGAGGTTACTGCTGACGTTTGCTGAAGCATTCTTGTTATGTTCTACCTCCAGTTTTCAATAAAATAATTTTGTCATGGCGGACAGTAGTTTTTACTCATTGTCGAGGGTGATTGTAGTTAAGTACTAGCACAAGACAACCTGGAAATCATTTGGTCCTCAGTTATGCCCCATGAAAGTCAGTAGGATTGTATGACATGTAAATGGAGCAGAACTGGTCTCCCTAGTTCTGTGTTATTTAAAATGTAGGACAGTTAAGGGCAAGGTCTGCTGATGGGTAGTCTGGATTTACATCAAATTTAGCTGAAGGATGCAGATGAATTCACAGCAAGTTTTACATTGGCATAAAAGGGAGCAGAAATCTGCTTCTTGTTTATAGTGGCTAGTTTTTGTGTATAAAATGTGAGCAGTTCAAATTGTGGCTTGCATACCAAAATGGACATTGTCTCCCTCCTATTCCTGCATTCTGAAACCTTGTTGTATCTGGGATAAATTCCTGCTGCTGAATGGTCAATGTATTAAGAGGTTTTCCTGGGGGAGCTGAGAGGTTTCCTTGCAATCAATAGCAAGTTGCTTCACAATAATGAAAAGGTTATATTGATTCTGCTACGCTGAAAGGCTATTTGAGTTTCACCATTATTGCTCATGAGGGGACTATGCAAACTTTCAGCCAGAAATTGGATTATCCTATTTTCCTGGCAGATGTCGCTTAAATGGACACTGTCAAGGCTGACATGCACAAAATGTTTCGTTCCTCCACTTCCCCCATTTTTTTTTTTTTTGGCTCAATTAGCTTTTCAAATAAAAAAAAATAAACCATAATTCAGTGATCCACTTAGAATAACCCTAGAGCAGTGGTTCTTAACCTGGGGTGCACGCATGCACACACCCCCTGGAAGTGCGAGATGCCCTTTCTGGGAGTGTGAGATATGCCAGATTTTTTTTTAGAAGGTAAATTATTGAAAACACAAATTTTAAGCTCAGGCACCTAAGTACAACTACTTAGGTTTGATGAAACAATGTATTTTATTAACATTATACATTTTTTTAATGACTACTGTAATATACAAACAAAAAATATCTAGGTTTAAGGGGTGCAAGAACATATTTTGAGAACCAAAGGGGTGCAGGCTGCAGTAAAGCTTAAGAACCACTGCCCTAGGGTGTTGGGTTTGTTGTGATTGTGGATGCACTAATCTCCTTAGCAGATAGGAGTGGAGGGTCATAATCTTAGTATGGTATGGACGGGATTGAGTGTCATGAGGCTTTAGTAAGGGATGTTGGGCCAGTCTGTATATGTCTGGATATAACTAATTTAATTTTCTCTTTTAGAGGCAGGAGTGGACACATTTATATATGTCTAAATAAAGTTAAATATCATGCCAGCTGTCTACTCCTCTGGAAATCTGTCCTTGAGGAAGGAAATAAGTGAAATTGACAAGTGATCTCTAGAGAATTCCTGTCTATTTCAATCTCAACAGGCTCAGAAGGAGCAGAACAGCTAGGAGTACAGGAGAAGAGGTGCAAATCCACTTTGGCAACTCAGACTATGTCTACACTACTGTGGTAAATCGACCTACGCTACGCAACTCCAGCTACGTGAATAACGTTGCTAGAGTCGACGTACCTTAAGTCAAGTTACCGTGGGGTCTACACCGCGGTGGGTCGACAGGAGAAAATCTCCGGTCAACTTACCTTACACTTCTCGCCAGGGGTAGAGTACAGGGGTCGACTGGTGAGCGATCTGCAACCTTTTTTTATAGGATTTATTTATTCATTCATTCATTCATTAAAGGGGTGATATAGATATATTAAATCTGTTTTTATAGGTGGATAAATTTGTGGGACATTTTTCATTTTGAGTGGCCCAATTCATTCCTTTGAAGCAGTTGATCTCTTGGGGGGCTGAAGGGGAGAAAAGGCTTCTTGTATATTTTAAGAATCAATTTCTTGTTCTGCTGAGATGAAACCTGTAATACGCTCACTTGGAGGCACAGGGTCATTCTGAATTAGGGGCAAGAGAGACAGTAGTTGCAAAACCAAAACCCGATACTCTTCTTCTGGAATAAAGCTGTCCATACAAGGAATTATTCAGGAATAGCTATTCTGGAATAACTCCATGTGTTGGCAAACTCGTAGAACACCAAATTCTGCTGTAGTTAACACTTCTTCTGCCCCACTGCTGGGAGAATGAGTAAAGCTAGAATATAGTGTGGCGTGTACAAGAAAATCAGCTATGTAGAAGTAAAACACACAGCTTTTCATTCACAATGTAACTGATTGAGAAATATTATTGCCACAACATATCCGTTTAGAGTAAATTGACACCATTTCAGATAGCATTTCATGCACTTGCAGCCACAAGGAAACCTATTTAGTCCTTTAAACGATAACAAAGCAGAACTCCTAGCTATAACCTCATTCTGCAGTCTGTTTTTATGTGTTTAGGAAGGTGTAGAACTAGATCATTATTTTATATCCCTCCTGAACTCTATGTTACAAGATCTTTTAAACTAATTGTGCACATCAGTCTGGAGGCAAAAAGCATTCACCCAAGGGTAAAATAAATCACATGCTTTCAGGCGTGTGAAAAGAAAGGGCTGAACCCTGGAGCTATGCCCATTGAGACCAGCTGAGGATCTGTCCCAAAACGTTTTTAATTCTTGATTCAGACTTTTTAAAAACAGGAGAGTTTTCCCAAGCTCCAAACGCTGAACTGAATTTCAGTGTGGTGCAATACTCTCAAAAGTCAGGGCTTGTATGTGAATGCTAAAGAAGCCAGAGTTGGTAGCCCTGCATACAGAATGTTTGCAGGTCCGGCTCAGTTGTGATGTTAAAGTTTGAACAGCTGTAGAGATAAGCAACAGCTCTCATGGCACTGCACTTCATGTTTGCATTCAGAGAAACAACACTATAATCTGCATCAGGGTGTAGCAACCCATTTAAAATGGCCTCATAAACTCTCCCTTAGTATACTAGGACGCTAGGACACACAATGTGCTTGCTGCCAGAGTACGTGAATTTAGATGTAGAGGTTGCTATTTAGAAAATGGCATGATTAAGAACTGCTGGTAAAATGTGTTGCCCCTAAGAAATTACAACTGTACACTATGTGGTATATATCATATGCCTTTCAACACCCATGATTTTTCTATGCTATTGTTATGGCTTTTAGACAGAGAGAGTGGAATTAAGTCATGATGTGAGAATCTCTACAGTCCTTTGGGGTTTTTTTCTGTGCTGAACCTTTAAATTTCTGAGCTCACTGGGTGAGCACAGTACAGCTATATTTTGTAGCCTCAAATCTGAGAACACACACTCTGCTCTTTCTCATTGAGACTTTACTGTTATTTCTTTTAGGTTGTTTTCCCCCCTTCAATCTAATACATTCATTTTAGATTGAAAGTATTTGTTTTGCACTTTGTACATGGAAACATAAATGCAATAGCGTTCACTTCAGTGGATTTATAGCAATGATGAATTTGGCCCTAAGTGTGTTAGAAAAATGAGTCTGATTTTCTTCCCATTTACCCCTATCCTTTTGTATACAGCTTAGTATCCTGTATTGTAATACAAATAATCTGCAAAGTGTCTTTATTTTAGCTAATGTTGTTTTATTAAATGACAGATTTAATTGCTGACCTGAAAGAAGGAGGAGATAGAATTGCTTCTGTGGGTTAAACCACAGCAAATTCAGAATGCAATAAATGATTCCTTGGTGGATCAATAGATAATGGACTATATGCTTGTTAATCTTGTAGAGTTCACATAAACTACATTTTCTGTACCAAAAGAGTATCTAAGATGTTGGCTTTCATTTAAACCTTAAGGAATTGTACAGTTCCCAGGTACCTATTTAGGGGAGAGATAGCTCAGTGGTTTGAGCATTGGCCTGCTAAACCCAGGGTTGTGAGTTCAATGCTTGAAGGGGCTATTTAGGGATCTGGGGCAAAAATCTGTCTAGGGATTGGTCCTGCTTTGAGCAGGGGGTTGGACTTCATGACCTCCTGAGGTCCCTTCCAACCCTGATATTTTATGATTCTATGTTATAACACAGCCAGTTGATGGTTGTCAGAAGGGTTCTGGTATCAGGAAGGGTTTGGCAGTAGGGAGGTGGAGCAAATTGCTAATCTTTCCTGAAGCTGGTCCTGACTCACTTCACCTCCCTGCAGCCACAGTCTCTCACTGATCTCAAATCTACCTGCCCCAAGGAACCTGCATCTCCACCCTTGGGCTGGGCAATTAGCTGGGTGAGACCAGAAATGGATGTTTCTGGAGGTTAGAGAAGGACCTACTGGATGCAAACTTTAAGGTCCTGGTTCTCCTGTCACTGACACCTGTATATATCTGCAGTAGCTCCATTGAAGTCAAGGTAGTTCCACTTGTGTAAAACTGTCATAAGTGAAAACAAGGCACAGGATCTGGCTAGCAGCAGGTAGGAGAAGCTGTGGATGGGAGACATTAGAGTTTAGATTGCAGTTGTTGGTGTGTGGAGTCCATGCTTTTTTGCACTGGGGAAAGATGGTGAACATGTTAGGGGGCAGTTCTAGGATACGCTGAAATATTTTACTCTTCATTGCCTCTGTACAGCTCACTGAGAAGGAGCTTTTCTTCTTCTTCTTTTTTTTTTTTTTCTTTTTTTCTCAGCACTGTAAAGTGTTAAGCATTCTGGTGTAGTCATTTGTGTCTGCAGAACGGAATAAGTTTTAACTCCAAGAACTTTTCACTGAATAATCAAATTGCTTGAATATTCATGTGGGCCTCCCATAGAATGAAGAAATAATTAACTATTTCAAAAGTGATGATTTAAAGGCATAGAAGACCTCAATGCTTTAGAATTCACTCCTGACTAAAATACCACTACCAATTAGAAACCTTCCTTCATTATGTGCAGTCCTTTAAGAGTCACGCTAAATAGAAGATTATTTGACAAGCCAAACAATTTTGATTGCTATTGTACATTTTTTATTTAAACAGAATACAGGAAATGTGAATCTGCCTGAACATATTGTAGGGAGAGGGATCAGCTATTATCATGATTTATCTTAGTTATTAATATTCTTATTTGTTTCTGGTAGCACTTACAATGTGCTAGGTGCATTCCAAACATTAAAGAACGTTTATCTTATCCCACAGAACTTACAGCCTGAGACAAAGGACCTAATTTTCAGTTACGCTAAGGCCCTTTTATGCCTTTCTGGTAGCATAAAGAGGCCTTGACATGGATGAAAATTACTCAGAATGTCCCAGGCAGGTGACCAGCAAGGGTCAGGGGGTGCAGGCTCCGAGCAGCGCTTACCTCAAGCAGCTCCCAAAGCAGTGGCATGTCCCTTCTCCGGCTCCTACGCAGAGGCACGGCCAGGTGGCTCTACACACTGCCCCATCCGCAGGCACCACCCCTGCAGCTCCCATTGGAGTGCGTAGGAGCTGGAGCAGGGCCATGCCGCAGCTTCCAGGAGCCACATGGTGTGGCCCCTGACCCGGCACCCCGGCTAGAGCAGGTCCAAGCCATATGGTGCAACTCGTGGGCCGACTTAAAACAGCTCATGGGACGGATCCGTCCCACGGGCTGTAGTTTGCCCACCCCTGGTCTGGAGCCTACCACAGTGCCTGGAAATAAATTGCTGCAAATGCATAATGGGGCCTGATCTTACTCACAGGAGTGTCAATTAGGAGTAACTCCCTTAAAGTCAATGGAATTACACCAGTGTAAAACCAGTATCAGTGAGATTAGAACCAGGTCTAAGAAATATGATTCAGCAGTGTAGTGGTTCTTCAAATTTTAAAGAAGTGTTTAGGAATTATTTTTAGTTACCCTTAATATTCCCAAAACCAAATGACAATATGCATTTCGATTTCTCCCACCCATTTTGTCAGACTAGGCAGTAATTAAGGTAGACAGGGCTGGAAAATTTTTACCAACACCGTCTCATCCAAGCCTACTAAGTGGGTGAAAAATGGCACCCCCAAAGCCACACCAACTCTGCACATCAGTGGATGTTTAATTTCCATTACTGGATCTTCATTCCCACATTCACTATTGTGCTCGACAAATAAACCCATTCAATTCCAGTCAATTCTGTCTATTGCTATTCCAATTAAATCTCTCCCCAATCAGTTCTGCCTCCCTACTCAATCAATTCTCATTCCTTGATTTAGGGAAAATTTCCTACCCAACCAGTCATTTTAATGCTGCTACTCAATCTTTTTGGAGCTCTGATGCTCCCATATCTGTTTTCCTCCCTAGGCACACAGAAGGGCCTTGATATGTCAGATTCCTGTTTCCAGTTAGGGTCTTTCTTTCCTGCTTCATCTCTATCCTGTGAGCAGAGACTGTTCTGTTCCTCACTTCCTTCTTTTAAAAGTAAGAACATATTTTTATCTGCCAATAAAAATATCATGGGCCAAATTCTACCCTCATATAGATAGGAGCAACTCCTTTTGAAGCCATTGGGAACTGTGCACAAATATTGTATATGTGCAAGAGTAAATTTTTGGCCATGTATCTTTTCTTCTGGCCACTGGCTGAACAGCACAATGTGGTATGACTTTGCAGGTAATCTATTCTCAGTCTAAAGGCTAATGTGGAGTGATTCTGGATTTAGAATTCTGGTATAAAGAATCTAGATTCTGGTGTATAGAATACAGTATTTAGCTGTAGATATGTAACAGAGGCCAAAATGTTTCCTCATTTCCTTTGGTTAAGCACATTGTAGTCAGTAACCAGAGACGATCTGGAAATCCCACGTTTCAGATATGGGAGCTTTTGTTATTTAGACCTTTTCCCCCAAACCTGAAATCCCCCCCCACCCCCTCAAAAAAAAAAAAACCCAAAACAAACGCCCTTTGTTTTGGAAACATTGACACATGGTGTTTCTGAAACAAAATTTGCTCTCAGCTGCGGCGTGAAATTGAGATTCTTGTCAGTGTCACTGCTGCAATTAGCAAGAAGTGAAACCGGCCTGTGATTCCGTAAAAGTTTGTTGGATCCATCTTGCTTTCACAAGAAATTTCAGGTTTGACGAACTGGCATTTTCCAACTAAACCGAGATCCAGCCACCTCTAAGGGTAACGCGGTGGGAGCAAGAGGATAATTTAGTTTCACCTCTGTCAAAGAAGGCGCTGTGGTTAGTGGGGCCAGACTTGTAGTCCGAAGCACAGCATTCCATTTAGCAAATGTCAAGGCAGCTTTGTCACCAGAGGCCAAATTCTGTGCTCAGATACTCATAAACAATTCCTGTTAAACCCAATGGAAGATGTCTGTGTATCTGAAGGTACAATTTAGCTTCAGGTTCCTTCCCTTTCTTATTCCCCTGATCCAACAGACAGTTGACAATCTGAGATTTGCTCTTTTCTTTTATTTACAGTTTAGGCAGAAAGTTTGAGGACTTTGAACACTCAGCTACAGAAACATGTCACATAGAAAATTATCAAAGTTTGTCCATGGAGAGCCAGAGCAGAACCGCACTGGAGCAATATAGGAAATGAAAGCTAAGATGTGATTAACTAAGATCCACATTTCAAAAAAAAAAAAAGTACTCAAATAGCCTTTAAAAATTAAAATGTAATACAAATAAAGGAAAACTAATCTCTTTCAAGAGTCCCACCAGCAGTTTCTGAAAATACCAGGCACACTAATCTTCCATTTTATTGCTGTGTGTGCTTTTTCTGTCCTTCCTTTCTTTGATTACTAAGGGACAGATTCTGATACCCCTTACTCACCTTGGTCAATACCTTACTCAGACAGTTCCCCTCAATTGACCTTGAACAGACCCATTCAATGGGGCATCAGAATCTGACCCAGCATTTTCCTAATTCACTCTTGGTGGGGTTTTGCTAGACACAGCAAATGAATCTAACCGCTTATGTGGTGTCATTAGAAATTCTGGAGCCTCAGAAAACTGCACAGCCCCAGGAGTGGTGGTAAAGGATGATTAGATTTTTTTTTTTTTTTAATACCAAACCAGGAAACCTATAATGGGGTGGAACTACGCAGGGAGCTAGAGAATGCACACGTGATCCGGCATTAACAACTGGGGTGAGCAGGGATGGGAGGAAGGGATGAGATTGACTCCTCAAGTCACCAATTCTTCCACTCTTCTATCATACAACCAAGCTCACTTCCTCCCGTTCCCCGCTTTCCCTGACCCCTACCTTACCAGCCTCTTTGTCAGCTATTAGACGCTTCAAGCCCTAGCTGCCTTCACTGGACCTGATGCTGCTGATATGCATGTAGTGAGGCTACAGTGCCATGGATTGTAGGGTATGTCTATTTGTACATGTAATATAGTGTGTAGTAACACAATGGAATTGTGGCTGGCAGAGGTGGGTCACTTGGGCCCAACAAGGACACAGCAGGATCTGGGACAGTAGAGATGTAATATTGGGAGAGGTGGTTGGGCAGGCAAGGAACAGGAGGGGGTGGGAAGAAGGAGGCCAGAAAATTGAAACTGGAGGAGATGGGGAGGAAATGGCTGTTGATGGGACTAGCCAGGACAATCGGGTGATCCTGGAGCCACTAGGCGCTACTGAATAGAAATCATAATAACCGTGCCTCTCTCAAGTCTCACGGTGGGCAGGTGAGTCCCTAGCTAGGTGGATCACTAGGCCCAATCATTTTCAGCTCTGTATTCCCACCTCTTTACTATAGCTGCTTCAAAAACATTATTTAAGTAGTTAAAAAAACAAAAAACAGACCCTAAAAAGGGATTTAGGATAATGAAATTGATCTGGGTGTACTCTGTGAGCTGTATCCTAGGTTGGTGTAAAATCAGCATAGCTCCTTGTATTTACACCAGCTGAGGATTTGGCCTCAAACAAGTGCTTAATTTCAATTACAAATTCTAGGGTTTAGAGTGTATTCCTTTTATCTGTCTGTAACCCTTGGTTACACCCAGGCACTAATTTTAAAGGAAGAGGTAGGAAGATTAAAAAAACATGAGAAGCTGGCAAATATTTGGGTCTCTTTTGTGTAATTTTCAGGTTTGGATTCTTCACCTATGCTTCAAAGTTTTGAATCACCGTATTTCTGTTGGTTGGTTTTTAATTGTTCGCATTCATTTAAAATATGGCATAGCCAGTGTACTCCATCTTAATGACAGGACTTTGTCTTTACAAAGAAGTCCTATAGATATCTTATGATTTCAGATTTAAAATCTTACTTAGCTATGGTCAAACAGATGAAATATGGATAATGATATCATGCTTATGCAGTTATAAGGGAAGTCTAACCCAGTTTCTGTCTTTCAGATAACTGCACTAGCTCATAAGATTTCACAGAATTATTATTTTTTCCTAGCACTCTGGCAGATAAATACCAAAATTAAGGATAGTTTTCACTTTGATAGCAAGGGATTTAGAGGTTTTGATCAGCAATCAAGTTGCAAGTCAGCAAAAAGCAGCTAAAGTGGTATTTTGAAAGGCTCCCATTAACTTCACAATGAGTTGGATTCAGCCCCTAAAGCATAAAGGAGAGGTGACATCACACTTATAGTAGGTATCCTGATCACACCTACATTAGGTCTGATTACCCCATGAAGTTTAGTCCTTGCACAACATTTCGTCTCAGATGATGTATGACTGCCCATGGATTAGATTTAGGTAGATATGATTCTGTACAATAACCCTCTGAGTCCCCTCCATCCTTTTTCTTTTCCTCTGGACGATATTGATAAAAATCTGCTTAAATCTCTATACCTGTTTCTTTCTTCCTTCTGCAATGTGGGTGGAAAAACTGGAAATATTTCATCACTTTTCATTAGCAGTTTTCTTCTGATATTGTCAATCCTAGCATTTATTTATTTATTTTATTTTATAATCTTGGTAGGTATTTCTATACTATTATTTTTATTGGCAGTAATCACAGTTACGCTATTCAATCACTCAAATATGACAGAATGAATTGCATATTAGAGGCAGGCATACCTTAGACTAGTCAACCACAGATCTGAATCATCTACTTACTGAACAGGTTTTTGAAACGGAGAAGAATTTATATGGTCCCTTGTGGTATAACTAATGCCTTACCATTCACTCAGCATGGAACAAAAATGCCAAGTGTATTTCTAAATTATGATAACTTTAAGAAACAATCAACTATTTTCTTTATTTCAATTATTTTTCATATTGTTTGGTACTGAAAAATTATTACTGTATTGCATTAGACAATCAGACTCTCTTTGCATGAGAGACGTGCAAATGTGACTTTATTGTGTGCACATATGGTGAGGGAACTAGTGCTACATGGAACTTTTGTTTAGGGAATTGGGGAAGGAATTCAGTGTTGCTTCAGGCCTATTTAAGCATGGCCTGAGGTTGTAAAGAAGGCTGTTTAAATGCAAGAGACCAAGAAGCTGCATTAGGAAATATTGATGTCCTTGGATGACTCAGAACATGTTTTATAGTGTGTTTATGAATGACCCTTAGAATAAAAGTGAATTTGAATGGGTAATTGTTGCATTTTTTCTTTCTGTTTAACCACCACATTTAAAAGTGGTGTTTGTAGTTATGTTTGTTAATGTCTGAATTTAGACCCAAATCCCGCTGGTCTGTCTTGCATGAATAGACTTATTGTGGGGCTACTTGAATGAGTAATGTGAGCAGGATTTGAGTCTTAAGATCTGCTGGCTTCTTTGCAAGTCTGTATTATAGTATGCATACTAAATTAATTGGCCCTTGTAAATATTGACGCGTATTGTTGAAAGAAATGAATACAGGGAGTACTTTAGAGTGTCTTCCTTTCTGTTGTTGGTGAGCTGTCAAAGCAAGTGCATTCAAACTTCTAACTGTTGATGGTATGTTGTGTTAAAGGGACACTTTCAATTGACTGTATATACATCTGTATCTGTGCTACAAATAACACCTTGGCTTATTATCCCAGAAGGAGTGAGAAGTCTGTTTCTGATCGTAAAAAGCTTTTCACATGCAGAAGCCTATTGATTTCAGTGGTGCATACATGTATTGAATTTCTGCCCTCCAAGGTCCCCAGTGCTGCCCAGTGAACCAAACTTACTGCTTGGTACTCTTGGGAATTATTTTTGTCTTCTCTGAGCTTGGAAAATGACAAAAGATCCATTTCACTTTCAGATTGACAGGCACCAGAATGACATATTTGGATTGAAAGGGCTCCAGTATAGTGTGTGCGTGTGTGGTTTTGGTTTTCTTCCTATTGTGGGAGAAGGGGCCCTGATTGTGATCCCACACTAACTTGATGCTGTTTCAATTCCAGCAGGTTGAGTATTCCTTCAGAAAAGATGACGGTGTTGGCTCATTGCAAAGGTTTTCAACTTTTATTTTGTGGGGTTTGATGATTTCCTTTTTGGCCACATGATTCCAGATGAAGTAGTATGAACTTGCTTGGTATGATTGGTGGAAAAGGTTTTATCTTGAGGTTAGAACAGAAAGGTGAGTGATCGATCTAGTTATTCCCCTTTTCAGGAAGCAGCCCTGAGGCCATCCATGGGTAACTCAAACCCTTAAAATTTGGCTCCTGCACCCTCATCCTGTTTTGCACCCGTGACCTCACCTTTTATCTTTCCTTGGGGAAACATGTCTCAAATGAGGAAGAGAGAACTCTGGGGAGGGAGGGGGTTTCAGAGAGTGTGTGTGTGTGTGTGTGTGTGTGTGTGGTGGTTTTTTTTTTTTTTTTTTTTTTTTTTAAAAAGCACCTTTGTTCTGAATTTAGATATAGCCCAAACGTCATTCTTAAGTCCGGGTTCTTACATACGCTACTCAAAACTCCATCTTGAGACTCAGTCCTAGACACTGGGCGCTTTGAAGGCTTTTTGAATAATGATCAAAGTTCTATTATGGAACAATCCTAGTAGCAGTTGGTTACACTCATTTGCTAGGATCTGGTTTGTGGTAAGGGACTTACTTCGGTGATAGAAAGGTAGGGAAATCCTTTTGCCAATGTGTGCCTGAAAACTGAAATCCATCTGGAAAGTTGCTTGTTGTCTCATTGAGTGGAGCATAAAGAATAACTATTGTGCATATGCTATATGGAATTTACCAATTCTCTGTATTTTGCAGGAGTTTTAAATTAGCTTGTGGTGGGGAAGAAGAAATAATTTGATGTAATTTCAGAAGGAAATACAATTATCAACTCTTGCAATAGCCTTCCATGATTTTTTCTTTTTAAGGTGCTAATTATGGGAGGAGTAGAGGAGGATTCTCACTAATACTTTTTCTATTAGTTTGCTTGGCAAGGGAAATCCAAGACAATTCCTCTTAGAGACTTGCTCTAGGGAGGATGTTTGCATAAGCAGTCTCTAATCCTTCCTCTCCCAGGTCCTGTTTATTTCAGTCGCTAGATGGAGCTACTAGTCATTTCCAAAATTACTGTTGGCTGGGATTTGCAGACATACATGTAGTGCAACTACACATTTCATCTCTGAAAGATGCATCTCTTGGTAAAGCTGATGACTGAAGGCAAGAGGGGAGGGTAAAATTTTGGAGATCTCTTTTTAAATGGGAACCCTCCTAAAAACACCAAGAGCCTGAGCAAATAAATGAAAGGTTGAGGGTATATATGTGGCTGACTCTCGCAGGATGGTTGAGTTGATATAATTTGTTGGTTTGACTTTCCTTAATGCTGCTGCCTGCATTGTGCGTTTGTAGGAGTAATTGTCAGGGCACCTAGAACACTTGTATTTTCACTGTTATTTTCTTTGTGCATTAAATATGTTTCAGCTGTGGATATCATACAAGTTACAGAGACTATAAAAAAGAGGAGGCAGTGGTGAAGGCCTGGCGGTGTTAGGGGAGGCCAGGCTCTGGGCCCAAGCAGAAGAAAGTCCACTGGGAATGGGGGCACAGCAGTGCAAATTTCCACAAGTCCCACTCCAGCAGAGCGTAGAGCTAACCAGTGTAGTTCCCAAAGTAGGCCGGCCTAGTATGACCAGGAGATGCTAACCTTGGATACTGAAGTGATGGTTACTATAGGAAAACCTTAGAGACGTGTATCTCCAGGGCAGTCTTTCATGCATTGTTTCCCATGGTGTCTTTTCTGGAGCTTAAGGCTGCCATCCTTGGTAGAACCCCAGCAGTGTTGCCAATGTCACTCCCCCCACAAGGGATAGTGTCCCACTAGCACACTTAGTGCCCTGTACCCATATGTCTATGGGAATTTATCCTGCTCTCTTAAGAGCCAATCGTGTTTATGCAATAGATTCTTGTTCATGCAGCTCTTCCCTGATCTCCCACTAATGACAAGCACAAGATCTCTTGTTTTTGAAGAGCTCATTTTTTCCTCTTGCTCTAGGAATATGCTCTGCTTAGTGACATCACAAATAATATTGCAGGGGTTGAATATTAAGAGATCCTGTCTTCACACACATCCCCATTAACAGGGGAAAAGCGACCGACAGAAAATCTGATAAGTACATTTATTTCTTACATAGAAATTTTGTTTTCAAAGTCTCTGATGAACTACCAGGTGTTGTTTACTATTCGGTTCTTGGCAGCTTCTGTGATGAGGGTAGGAATAATCAATATATATGTACAGTCTTAATTGGAAGAAGAAAACAAATTGGTATGTGTTCCTCCCTGCACCTCATTCCCTCCTTGCATAGAAAAGCAGCAATATGTGGCACCTGCCTTAATCCTGTGCAGTCCACTAGGGAACAGTCTGGTTCATCCAGAAAATATAGTTGGTTGAATGCTTCTTTCTCTCATTACAGAGAGAGGAGCCTTATGGTTGTAGCGAAAGATATGATTTTTGTCATGGAGGTCACCGATTCCATGACTACTTTGGCTTCAGGCCCCATCAGAGTGGCAGGGCTGGAGCAGGGGGCAGCAGTGAACCCACAACTATTAGTGTCCACTGCGCCCCACGCCCCCCACCCCGGGGTATTTTTAATAAAAGTCAGGGACAGGTCGTGGGCTTCCATGAATTTTTGTTTATTGCCTGTGACCGTCCCTGACATTTTTACTAAAAATACCTGTGACAAAATCTTAACCTTAATTATAGCAAAGGCAAAGAATAGGGTTACTTCAAGGAACACTACAGCCATTAATGAGCTTGCTGACTGTTGGTAGTACTTGCCCTGTTACGTTTTTTTCAGCTCAGCACGGTACCAGGTCATGTTGTTTAAACAGTGCAGTTTTATTCTAGGAAGTGTTTCAGATTCAGTGCCCTGAAACTGCATGTTATATTTTCATGACAGTAGTACCTAGAGTGCCCAGCAGGACTGAGGCTAGTTGCTATACAAATGCATGTAAGACCATTCCTTAGCTGAATAGCTTAATCTGAGTAGATAAGACTGAAAAGGGGTGGGAGGAAAGGATGCAACATGCAAGAATAGTGATGGTTGGTAGAGATAATGTTACTTCTAGGATTTGAGGGAAGGGGGAAATTGCTGCTTTATACAGGCTAGGTCATGGAAGGGATGCGAAAAGGAGAGGAGGGTGGAAAAGGTAATGAGTAGAGCATGTATAGGGCCCTACCAAATTCATGGCCATGAAAAACGTGTCGTGGATCATGGAATCTTTTGGGTTTTGTTTGCTTTTACCCTATACTATACAGATTTCATGGGGGGAGACCAGCATTTCTCAAATTGGGAGTCCTGACCCAAAAAGGAGTTTAAGGGGGATCACAAAGTTATTTTAAGGGGTCACAGTATTGCCACCCTGACTTTTGTGCTGACTTCAGAGATGGATGGCATACCATACCATGTTACCCTATTGTAGGGGGGTTGTGGTACTACTACTCTTCTGTGCTGCTGCTGGTGGCAGCGCTGCCTTCAGAGCTGGGCAGTGGGAGAGCAGTGGCTGCTGGCCGGAAGCCCAACTCTGAAGGCAGAGCCGCTGCCAGCAGCAGTGCAGAAGTAAGCGTAGCAGTACCGCAACCCCCCTACAATAACCTTGCCAATCAAACACACGCACCTCTCTCTATCTCCTTTTTGGGTCAGGACCCCTCCAATTACAACACCATGAAATTTCAGATTTAAATAGTTGAAATCATGACATTTGCTATTTTTTAAATCCTATGACCATAAAACTTACCAAAATGGACCATGAATTTAGTAGGGCCCTAAGCATGTAGGACTAGAGTAATGAAGCTGGCTGGGAAGGGACACTTACATTAAAAATTAGTGCCACCGCTTTCATATTGTCTGATCTCAAACTGAAAAAGTAAAATTTCAAATATTGGCAAATTCTCGTAACATTTTGGCTACATTCCCCAAACTACATGTAGTCTTTGACCACAAGCTGACTCTTTTTTTTTTTTTTTTAATCTTGAAATAGGTTGGATAATTAAAACAGACTGACCCTTTTCACCTAAATTATGTGGTTTGATTCAACTTTGTTTCAAATTTTCTGTAGAGAATTGGGATCAGAAAGCACTTTGATAGACTAGCATACACAAATTAATCAAGACACCAATTTTCTTCAATGTGGCAAAGTACAATAAGGCAGTTTAACCATGCATTGAAACAGATATTCGAAAAGGCACTCTGCTTCAACTACAGTGATGGATCTACACATTTGTGCATAAAAGGAGCAGATACCCTCCACTGGCAATTTTTATAGCCCAGCCTCCAAGATATTCAGTTGACTTATTTGAAGCAGTATCATCTACGCACCGTAAGTAATCATGATCCAACACAGATACTCTGGAATATCTGCTGACAAATGGCAGACTTTCAATTATCTGCCATACTACAGTTATAGAATATTAGAGAAAAATCAGTAATCAAGACTGGAGAGAATGATGGGCTGGATGAGAGCCTTAGCTGTCTGTACAAAAAAAAATCTGTTCTCTCTCTTTTTCCCCTCTCTCCCCCTCACCCCCCCCCCCCACATTTGAATTCGACTTAGTCTGAGTGTGGCAGGGGGTGGGGGGAGATTAAAAGAAGAGTGTCAAAAATGACATATGCACCCCTCCCTGGTTATTGGCCTGATTGACAGGAGGGTTTTGGAGGAAAGGTAAGGGGGTCAGTTTGAGGCATGTTAAATTTTTTAATTGACAGTATGCCATCTGGGAGGAGATGTCAAGGTGACAGGCTGAGAGACGGAATTGGCTAGAAGGCGAGATTGCATGGTGAGGAGTAAAAAGTGGAGTTGAGTCATCTGTGTATAGGTGCTAGTTGGAAGCTGTGTGAGCAAATGAGATCGCTAGACAGGATGTAAGGGGTGGGGGGAAGTGTTTGGGGGGAGGAGGGGCAGGCAAGGTCTCACTGAATGGAGGAGGGCAGGAGATGTTGAAGGAGCAATTAGAGAGGTATTAGGAAAACCAGAGAGACTGGTCTGAGAAATGCCGCACTAGTGAAACAGGGCACGTAAGAACCTTGTCAGTGACCAGGAAGGAGCCGGAGGAAGTTACAGTGGATCTTGTTGAGCCTTTCTTGTGTGAACGAGAGCAGAAAGGGGGTTGAGGAGGGAATGTGCTAGGGAATAAGTGGAAATATGGGTGCCTTAGTGACGTGGCTCTCATAGCCATGGGTTTTAAATGCTGCAGTTCTAATACTATAACGTTGCTACAGGCAGTACTGGAATGAGCTCAATGAGTTGAAATGCTGTGGTTCTTGTACTGGTCTCTGCAATAGACAAATAGAGTTGTACTATCCCATGTGTACCGCACTCATTTATCACAGATCAGGGAGACATGACTCAGGAATCACGATTTGGAAGAGGCATGGCCTTATGTCTGAGTTACTCATGAATGACCAGTGGAGACCTCCTATTAATCACTTCACTTCTCTCTAAATACTGTTTTAAAAAAACAAAAACACTTTTTTCTGAAGCTGTTACGTTTTTTCCCCTGAACTAAAAACACCTATCATCCAGGTGCACCACTGAATGTGTATGACCTTCTGTGTCATCTAGCACTACTGTTGGTTATACAATTATTGGCTGGCAACTCTTAGAGAAGACCTTTCTCCTAAGAGACAATCCATTAGGTTGTTTATACTGTGTAATATCAAAACACAAACTGTGCAGATAAACCAAAGTAAAACATTCCTTGTTCTGAGTGCACTCAACATAAATGCACTGTAGTAGTGCAATTGTAGAGGCAAACCAAAGTGGATTTGTAAAATATGGTGTGCTCAATCGAATACATTTAAGTACTTTAAAGTTGGTGTAGGGACTAAGTTGACCGATTTAAAGCAACTTTTTAAAAAACACAATTATTCAGGACAAATCTTGAATAATTCTAATCAAAGAATGCAAGGACTGCCATTGGTCTGGGATATAGAAAACTTCAATGCCATAAGACTTTAATTAGCATGACAAGCAATACAAGTGTTGACAGTGTGTTAAAATAGCCTTTGGACACATGATAGAAGTAGGGCAATCTAGTCTGTGAGGCATTGGAGACTGGATAATCATGCTTCAGAAGAAGGTGTAAAACTCCCCATCAAACAGCTAATCAAGCTGCCTGATTTAAGATACGTTAACTTCAGGAGGAAATTTCTACCTGTAGCAGAGATGAATTTAGCCCAGTGGTCCCTGTTTTAAAATGTGGAAGGGAAAAAAAAAAAAAGTAATATATTGGACAAATGATCATGTTGCCTCTTTGTCTACAGAAGTTCATAGCAGATTGGCTGAGTGCAGAGTTAATAGCCAGTCCTTTTCCCTCATATGACGGTGGATGGTGGCTGTTCAGTTTTCTTATTTTTAGGGCTAGAGCTATTAAGGTGTCTTATTTTTATTTTTTCTCATGCTTTTATAGCACCTGTGCCCTCAATCAACACAGCCTCTAGTGTGCTTATCAGTAGACTTTGAGTGGAGATGACCTGATGCCATTGGTCGTGGTCTCCCACATGCACTCATGTCAGTAGACCCATAAACTTAGTTTTCACACCCAGTTTGCTAATCTGGTAGTATCCTTTGTCCAACACCTGTAGATCCAATGCATTCTGACGATCAGACCCTGAGTAGTAAGTTGTAGTTCCATACGTGTACATTTGACCATTCACTTTGTACACTGAAACCTTTTTATTTGATAGAGAAATTTAAAACACCGCTTTCAAGGAACATGAAGCTTGGGACTAATGCTGAGTCTATAGATAGTTTTCAATGCTCCATTCTGCCTGATTGAAGATTCAACTCTGTTAGCCAAGGCCAAAGTGGACTTATGAGTCTCTAATAAGTGGCTCAGAATAGTGGAGGACAGAGCACCACAGTAGGTGTAGTACACAAAAATTTGTATACAGTAGGTGTAGAGTACACAACCTCTACTTGAGATTGTGAATGAATAATGGCCACTCCCAAGATGCCTTTCTTTCTTTGCTTTATCTAATAGGTCACATGAGATTATGGTTGTAAAGAACAGTACTTCAGGCCATGTAATTCTGCTCCATATTTTGACATGCATGCTGGATGAGGGAAAAACTCTGTAGAATTTCTTGTCATGCAATTGGCTTCTTGTACTCTGGCAAGAACTAAAATGATCCAGTGAATTTTCTGTCCTCTCTCTGCAATATACAGAACAAAGGAGATACCAAGCTGTCTGTGAATAGACTGTCTCAAAAACTGATGCTGCTAGACTTTTAAAAATTCTTTTGATCTTTCCCAAGTCGGAAGATGCCAAATAGCCTCTTGCAGTCACTGGGCTGCTTCGTATTTGTCAAAGAGCACGTATGGAGACGAAACTGTATTGTATTCGGGAAGCTCTCACAGCCATACAGATAACAAATGAAAACAAATTGAATTTCAGGTCGGTCAAAATTTGTTAGTTAAAGCAAGCTGGCACTTCCTTATTCATGTGCCAAGGGGGATAGATTCTGTTCTTATTGAAGCTACTGGAATTACACTGGTGCAAATAGGAGTATCTGAGCACAGAATTTGACCCAGGGAATCCAGCTCAGATGCCATGGTGATGCACACAATACAAGAGTTTGAATAGAACCTCTTCTACACTAAGGATTCACTAGAGTCTATTCATAAGGAAGCGAAAGCTTTTACTTATGAAGAGTACTAAGACTGAGAGGCCGTGTAAAATGGCTTGCACGTACATAGTTTTTCATCTCATGATCTCAAAGCATTTTACAAAAGTAGATATGTATTGTTACCCCTATTTTATTTATCCGCTTCTTAAGGGATTGCCAACCTGATTCAAAGTAAAAATAAATAAATAAAAATAGAAAACCACATTGGATTTACTATAAAAGTAAGAATAAAACATATCTGATAACAATAGGCCCATATAATTAATGTGTGTTTGAGAGGTTGATGGAGCGTACCACAGGGAATGGGGAACAAGATTTTCTTTGCTTTAAATTGCAATAGAATTTTCAATGCCTCGTGACCCCCTCCTTCCCATTTGCCTTTTGGGACTCCTGGGGGTCATGACCTTTGAGCTGAGGAACATTGTTACGGATAGTTTCCCTGTTGCTTTAAATACCCAAGATAATGCAACCAGTCCTCAGCAAAACTTGATATGAAATCCAGGTCTACTGAATCTCCATTCACCCCTGTTTTCACTGCTAAACTATGGTGCCTTAAATTTGAAGTTGATGCTAATCTGAAGACTCTTTTTTTTTTTTTTTTTTTTTTAATTTGTCAGATTTGGGACCATAGCCAATGTCTAAATTTCATAAGTGCTTCTTAGCAAGAACAGATGGTGAACATGTTCACCATCTTGCAAAAATGCATTTTCTTAGCCGTCAGGCACATACACTAGCGTGGTATTGACCAATTAAGAGTTCACTGTCTGGTTGCAGGACTCTCTGTGCTTGCATCCTGCAAATTAACCACAACAGAGGGCTAGTTGGGACCCCAATTGGTCAGAACTACTGTTAAGAACTGTGATCATCTCTTTTCCCAAACCAGTAAGAGCCATGGGTACTAATAAATGGCACTTGATCTTTGCATACCACTCTCGTGCTTTCACCACACAGTGTCCTGCTGGAGTTATTCATTAGTACAGAAAGATGCTAGACCTTGTAGTGTGCACCTGAATTGCTCAGGCGGGAACCAGTGCCACTGGGTGCTGCATCTTTCCCTATTGCTTGGGGGGACGGAGGGAGTTCCTGGTATTGAGGTTGCCATCATAAGGAGAGGGAGTAACTGAATAAATAAAAGTGGCAGGGAGAAGTATGATGAAGTAACTAACATACCTCCAAGGTCTGGTCAACCAGATCCAGCAACTCAAGTTACTGCAAAGAAAGCAAAAGAGCAGTTTCTGCCCTTGGTTGATAAGTAATTAACTGTAGGAACAATTTACCGAGGATCAGGGTGGATTCTCCATCACTGGCAATTTCTTAAATCAAGATTGGATGTTTGGGGGGGAAAGAGATGATCTAGGAATTATTTTGGGGGAAAATTCTATGACCTGTTATACAGAAAGTTGGACTCAATCACAATGGTCCCTTCTGGGCATGAATTCTATGAAAAGAAGAGGAGAATCAGTCAGCTCCTATGAATATTTTTGATATTGACTTCCAATTCTATAACTAAAGCTAGTACACATAGCACTTTGGAGATTTACTGTACCACTTTCATGATCATGATTCCTGGCATACTGTAGTTCCTGTCCTCGTCTGGAGAATAATGCTTCTATTGATTGGTAGTGTGCCCAGCAAATAGTGATCCGGGTGGCTGACGGAGAGAAAAGTGAAATAAAATATGCCTTGTCACAAAAGGATGAGGCTTCGCAACCATCCTTTCCTCTCTGCTGAAGAAGAACAGGAGTACTTGTGGCACCTTAGAGACTAACAAATTTATTAGAGCATAAGCTTTCGTGAACTACAGCCCACTTCTTCGGATGCATATAGAATCCACGAAAGCTTATGCTCTAATAAATTTGTTAGTCTCTAAGGTGCCACAAGTACTCCTGTTCTTCTTTTTGCGGATACAGACTAACACGGCTGCTACTCTGAAACTCTGCTGAAGCTGTATTTGGGTTCCCCAAATAAACTCTGCCAACCTGCAAAGGCCCTACTGTGTAAGTAACAAGCTTAGACAGCTGTTGTGTGGGGCAAAGGAAGTCCCTCAGAAGTGTTACTATTGCAGCTATTTAGTTCTAAGAGCATATGCTCAGTGCAAGCTGAACAGACCTGGCAGATCTTGTTCAATGTTTCTCACTCTTGCATGACTCGGTGCTATCCTCTATAACTTAATGATTTAAATATTTGTAGCAGAGGTGTATGATGATGCAGCTTCCATAGATCTAGTCCATTGTTCTCTTTAGACATAGAAACACAACATTAAATTTTGAGCATTTATATTTAAATGATAGTTGGTTTTGTGTTAACATTACCTATGTGGAGTCTATGCAAAATTCTTACTTGCCTTCAATATATGAATAACTTACCATATATGTTTTTTAAACAATTTAGTGGAGGCATCAGGATGTACACGCTCCCTAAGCAAGTAACTACCTGAACATATGACTTTCCTCGTGCCATTCCCAATTACTATTAAACTAAAACTTTATTAATACTGTTGGTTTAATAATTATTTTTGTTCTTTTTGGCGGGGGAATGTAGAAGGAGAGAAGGGAAGGCAGGGAGTCGAACTGAGTGAACTATTTCTGTTTGGATACTGTGACATTATCTGACTAGAGTATGACCATGCAAATCATTGTTGCTGCCACTGTTCTATAATTGCAATGAATCTTCTATAAAGTAAAAAGAAGAACAGGAGTACTTGTGGCACCTTAGAGACTAACAAATTTATTAGAGCATAAGCTTTCGTGGACTACAGCCCATTTCTTCGGATGCATATATGTATATGCATCCGAAAAAGTGGGCTGTAGTCCACGAAAGCTTATGCTCTAATAAATTTGTTAGTCTCTAAGGTGCCACAAGTACTCCTGTTCTTCTTTTTGCAGATACAGACTAACACGGCTGCTACTCTGAAACCTTCTACAAAGTGTGACACATAGTTTGCAAGCGGCTTAATCCTTTCTGGCCAATTGACCCAGATTCAACCGTTAGACATTTTGATAGATAATTTTTGTATGTTTACATATATATTGTTAGAGGTTAACAATGTATATGAAACAGTCCCTGTCTGTGCTGTATTCTGTTAATTCAGGTTTCAGAGTGGTAGCCGTGTTAGTCTGTATCAGCGAAAAGAATGAGGGGTACTTGTGGCACCTTAGAGACTAACAATGTATTTGGGCATAAGCTTTCGTGGGCTAAAACCCACTTCATCAGATGCATGGAGTGGAAAATACAGTAGGAAGATGTGTATATACAGAGAACATGAAAAGACCGGGATTGCCATACCAACTCTAACAAGACAAATCAATTAAGGTGGGCTATTATCAGCAGGAGGAAAAACTTTTGTAGTGATAATCAGGATGGCCCATTTCCAACAGTTGAGAAGAAGGTGTGAGTAACAGTAGGGGGGAAAAATTAGCATGGGGAAATAGTTTTTAGTTTGTGTAATGACCCATCCACTCCCAGTCTTTATTCAAGCCTAATTTAATGGTGTCCAGTTCACAAATTAATTCCAGTTCTGCAGTTTCTTGTTGGAGTCTGTTTTTGAAGTTTCTGTTGAAGAATTGTGACTTTTAGGTCTGTAATTGCGTCTCCAGGGAGGTTGAAGTGTTCTCCGGCTGTTTTTTTTTTTTAATTTGTTAATTCTTGACATCTGATTTGTGTCCATGTACGTGTACATGGACAGAGGGGCATTGCTGGCATATTTTCCATTCCATGCATCTGATGAAGTGGAAAGTGGTTTTAGCCCATGAAAGCTTATGCCCAGATAAGTGTTAGTCTCTAAGGTGCCACAAGTACTCCTCATTCTTTGTTAATTCAGAGACCAAAAAGACATTTTAATATTTAAACGAACTGTAAACAGAGTAATATCACTCTATCATCTCTTTGAAATGTATAGCAAATCACCTGCAAATGGTGGAAAAACAGGCAATTGTGTTATGTTAATCTGTAGCTAATTACTAGTGATGCTTAGGAAATAGGTCTACTTCAAAATCTCCATGATTGCCTATTGTTCGCCTAAGGACTCTCTTCTGTCAAGAGAAGGCCTGGAACTATATAAAAACCTTTTGGGTCCTGATCCTTTTTATATCCGATCTGCTTGATGCTTCATGCAGGGGAAGCTTAAGTCACAAGACAGATCTCCAGTCCTAACTGGATCACCCTGAATGTGGACATTGGACTAAACCTATGGACTAATTCTGAAAGAATTCTTTGCAACTACAAAACTCACCATCTCTACTATGAATATGATCTCAGACCTGTACTCATGTCTGTATGTATATTGATCTTTTAACCAATACTCACTTTCGCATTCTCTCCTTTTTAAATAAATTTTAGTTTAGTTAATAAGAATTGGCTGTAAGCATGTGTTTGGGTATGATCTGAAATAGTCATCATATTAAAGTTCTACCAATCCCAAAGGATCGGACACATTACCTCCCAGGTTAACGAATAAGATTTTCAGTAATCCTCATCATATTTGACTTGGGTGTCTGGGTGGAGGCCTAAGGTTGGGCCTAAGGTTGGGTTTCTTTAAGGGGACTGTGGTGTTGGCTTCTGGGAAACCAGTAAAGTGTTATAGAAGCTGTTTTGTGCTGGCTTGGCAAATCTAAGTATTGGAATATTCACCAGCTTTGGGGATTATCTGCCCCATTCTTTGCAGTTCACCCTAATTGAGTAGCCTCAGTGAAGCTCCCTGGGACTTGGTCACAGGGACTGAACCAAAAAGTATCCTAAAAACATTTGATTTGCTTTGAACCAAAATCTTTCTCTTCTTTCTCCCCCTTCACCTCCCCCCAAGTTTAAAAACTTGAGGAGAAAATTCATTTTGAATGAAGTGAAACAGTTTGGGTGTTGCATTTTGATTTGGTCATTTTAGGGTGCTTCTTGGCTTTTATAGTGGCCAAATTCCAAAATGAATTCAACACAAATCCAAGAAATACTTCAGTTAATCCAAATCTATATTTTTAAAAGTTTAAAAAAAACTTCCTCCTAAAAATTTCACGCATCTCTAGTATCTACCACTTTAAATCTACATGACAGACACATTTCTGTCCATATAACTATGCCAAAGAGTAAACTTGGCTTTAGATAGTAATGACCTTTGGACAGTTGCTTACTGAAATTTAACTTAAATCATGGAGTAGCAAAATAGACCACCTCCTACCTATGTATGTGAGTCTAGCACTGATAGTGTCATCTGATCACATACAGCAGTTGAGATTCTTTTTCCTGTTGACTGTCTCCTTTGATCTTGAAGATAGAAATTTCTTTCTTGTACTTGGAAAAGGAAAACCTCTTTTTTCCCCATTTTGGAACATGAAGGTAAATCGGTTTTTAAACTAAGTTTGATTCTACCCTCCCCTTTCCTTCCCCCTCCGCCACACCTTCCCATGAAGCATCTGTAGAACAGGCCACACAACTTGTACGATACAGAGAAGTTTACAAAGCCATTCGTAGGAATAATCCAACAATCTAGAGGAATGTTTTGATTTTAGCCTGGAAGGTCTATTGCATACCAAATCATCAAGAGAAGACGATGCCATTTTCCTCTGTTACCCAATTATATTCTAAGTGATGTGAAGAAGAGTCTGTCTGTGACTTTCCTACAGTGTTGGTGATTTTTAAACAGTGTAAACCTTAGTGAGTGGGAGCTTCTTCAGTGTGAAGATTGAGTACAGATGGCATATCCATTGAACAATTAACAGGATTATTATTGTTTATAGGATTAGAGGAATTTAAAGAACATGCAACTACATCTGCATTACCCTTTTTCTTTTAATTTACAGTAAAATAATGGGTTGATGAGAAGGTTGTATCCCTGAGTTTTGGTGTTGCCCTGTGGGTACCAGAAGGTACCTCCTATTCGGTCTGTGGCGCATCATAATCTAGTCCAGAGGTTCCCAGACTTCACTGCGCTGTGACCTCCTTCTGACAACAAAAATTACTACACAACCCCATGGGGGACTGAAGCCTGAGTCCCACCATCCCAGGTGGTAGAGCCAAAGCCTGAGCCCCACCACCCTGGGTGGAGTGGGGGTCAAAGTCAAAACCCCAGGGCTTCAGCCTGAGGCAGGGGCCTGTAACCTGAGCCTTGCTGCACAGGGCTGAAGCAGTGAGCCCCAGCAAGTCTAAGCCAACCCTAGCGACCCCATTAAAACCTAATCGTGACTCACTTTGGGCTCCCGACCCCTGCTCTTTGAGAACCGCTGGTCTAGTCTCTTGTGGTATAATGTTGGTTGATGGGTTTGTGTATGGGTGCTGTGTGGGGGTGGTGGCCTGTGACATACAGGAGGTTAGACGAGATGATCTGGTGGTCCTTTTTGGCATTAAATTCTGACTCAATTGAGGTGTTTGAAAGTATAATTGAAATTTTGTCCCAGCCTCCACCAACTCACAAGATTTAAAAATTAGACTAGCCTTGGCCGTGCCCTAAAACTTTCAAACTAGGATTTGAGTTCTCATGTTACATGGGCTAAAACCTAAAACTAAAGGTTTCCTTCCTCTGCTCTCTTCCTATGTAAACATTTTAGCAGACAATCTTGAGTACAGACAACAGCAATTTAATTTTAAAAACAACTTTTGTTCATTTGACTGAATTAAGTATACTAAGAATTCATTTGTTGAACCCAGTTATACTTCTGGCATTAAAGAATTAGACAACTTCACAGAGCAGGGGTGGGCGAAATTTTTGGCCTGAGGGCCACTTCGGGTTTCGGAAATTGTATGGAGGGCTGGTTAGGGGAGGCTGTGCCTCCCCAAACAGCCAGGCATGGCCCAGCCCCCTCCCCCTATCCCCCACTGCTTCTTGCCCCCTGATGCCCCCCTCCTCCCCCAGACTCCTGTCCCATCCAACCCCACTGTTCCCTGACAGGGCCCCCCCCCCCGGGACCCCTGCCCCATCCACCTTCCCTGCTACCTGTCCCCCGACAGCCCCAGGAACTCCCTGCCCCTGACTGCCCCCCATCAAACCCCTTCTCTCATTCCTGACTTGCCACCCCCACCCCACCCAGGACCCCTGCCCCATACAACCACCCCTTCTCCCTGTCCCTGACCACCCCTGGAACCCCTGCCCCATTCAACCCCCCTGTTCCCCACCCTCTGACCACCCCAACCCCTATCCACACCCCCACCCCAACCACCACCCCGAACTTCCCTGCCCTCTATCCAACCCTCTCTGCCCCTTTACTGCACTGCCTGGAGCACTGGTGGCTAGCAGCGCGGCTGCACCAGGACAGGTAGCCGTGCTGCCCGGCTGGAGCCATCCACGCCACTGTGCAGCACAGAGCACCAGGTCAGGCCAGGCTCTGCAGCTGCGCTGCACCAGGAGCTCATAGCCATCCGCCCAGAGCATTGCGCCAGCGGTGGGGCAAGGTGAGGCTGCGGGAGAGGGGGTACAGCAGGGTAGGGGCCGGGGGCTAGCCTCCCAGGGCAGGCGCTCAGGGGCTGGGCAGGAGGGTCCCGCGTGCTTTAGTTTGCCCACCTCTATCATAGAGGATAGCCAAGATGGTCAGGGATGCAACCCCAAGTTATGGGAGTCCCTGATTCTCTGATTGTTAGAAGTTGGGACTGGACAACAGGGGATGGATCACTCAAAATTGCCCTGTTCTGTTCATTCTCTCTGAAGCATTTGGCCACTGTCAGAAACAAGATACTGGGGTAGTTGGACCATTAGTCAGACTCAGTCTGGATGTTCTTATCTTTATCACTGTTTTTAAACCAGTTCTTCCTCTCTCTGCAGGTTCATAAAGATCAGCACTATGACTGATGGGGACTATGACTATCTGATCAAACTCCTAGCCCTGGGAGATTCTGGGGTTGGGAAGACAACATTCCTTTACAGATACACCGACAACAAATTCAACCCAAAATTCATCACAACAGTAGGAATAGACTTTCGGGAAAAACGTGTGGTAAGTTTCTCAAGTCGTCAATGTCTTCACTTCTTCTAGTTTCCAATAGTGTTGAGAACGTGGTTTACGTAAATGTATACAGTTCCTCTTCCTGAAAGGTTTAAGGTGTGTTGAGAATGCCTTTTCTGCTTTAGTTTCTGGCTTGAGTCCAGTCAAAATTAGAAGGGAGTAGGGGAGAAGCTGTTGCCCTCAGATGGCTGCCTGGTAACCTAGTGGGGTATTATGTATTTACATTACATTAGCACAAAAGGCCTCCAGTGGGGCCCACTGTGCTAGCTAGCTGATGTACAAACACATTACAGAGACTGCCTCTGCCACAAATTAGTTTGCAGCCTAAAGAGATAAGGTGACAGAAAAAGAATGGGAGGGGAAAGAGCACAGCGATAGTATCTTGCCCAAGATCACACACCAAGTAAATGATAGAACTGGAAGTAGAACCCATGTCTTGATACTCCTGCCCAATGCTCAGTCAACTAGATCTGGGGTTGGTAACCTTCAGCACGCGGCCCATGTGGGTGATCCGCCGGCAGGCCACAAGACATTTTAGTTTATGTTGAACATCTGCAAGCATGGTCCCCCGCAGCTCCCAGTGGCCACGGTTCACCGTTCCCGGCCAAGGGGAGCTGCGGGAAATGGCAGCTAGCATGTCCCTGCAGTCCATGCCGCTTCCAACAGCTCCCATTGAGCAGGAATGGTGAACCGCGGCCAATGGGAGCTGCAGGGGCTGTGCCTGCAGACGGTCAATGTAAACAAAATGTCTCGTGGCCCGCCGGCAGATTTCCCTGATGGGCCACGTGTCGAAGGTTGCCAACCCCTGTAAATACTGCCTCCCAAGGTGTCTATAGCACAAACTATTGACTTCTTTGACTCACTTTAGTAATGTGGCTGTAGATTGAACTATCTTCATGCCTTTATAGGTGACCCTTTCAGGCTACAGTTCTACACTTGTAGAATAGTGTAGGCTAGCTTGTACTGTGGTGTATTTGTTCCTTAATGTTAAATGGAAGATAACAATCTTCCGTGCTGTCAACCTGATTCCTTTCATGTGTACTAACATTCATTGCCACTGTTTTAATAGAATACAACTATTGTGCATGTCCACAGACCTTGACAAAAATGGATATTTTTTTATTGCACAATGTAGAAAAAAAGTTCTGCCTTCAGATAAGAATGCTCTTCGTTTGCTTGAAGCACAATAGCAATCATAATAAAGCATAGGATCGGAAATCAGGAAATCTGGGCTCTATTACTAGTTTTACAACTGACTTGTTCTCTAACCCTGGATGTTAATACTTGCCTAACTCAAAGGGAAGTGCCTAAACTCACTAGTGTATGTAAAGTGCTTGCATGGCATTGTGAAGTGTTTTGGAAGCATTAACCATAGCCAGAATGGAGCATTTTGCAAAAAGCAGGTCTTTAATGCACAGCAGGCCATATTAAAGAAATTAAATCTAGGAAGTGATTTCAGCACACTTTGTATAATGAAATGAGCAGAATCAGGATCTAAATGGCAGTATTAAGTATGCTCAATCATCTTCAGAAGACAGTATTGGTTTTCTGGTTTTGAAATATTGTTTTGCAAGAGGCCCTTTGAAGTGGAATATTAGTGAATGTGAATCTCTAGCAAGTATAAGCTATAGTTAATAAACCAACCTATTCTCCATTTGTTTTTGAAGAATCTTTTTGTTTCAGTACAGCACTATGTGCTAAGGGTAAATTTTAGTAATGGGAAAGACATTAATAAATTAAGCAAAAGACTACTTCTTTGTTAATTCTACTCTGTTTGTTTGTCAGATATACAATAGCAGAGGACCAAATGGATCTCCAGGAAAAACCTTTAAGGTCCATCTACAGCTTTGGGACACCGCTGGGCAGGAAAGGTAATGTACAGAGTTCAGCATCTCATATCCAGTTAATCAGAATTCTGTCTAAATTTTAGAAAAATTAATAGGGGAGTCAGAAAAAACACTCATCTTCTGTCACAGATTTGGTTTTGACAACAAACAAAAATCCATCTCTTGATCCTGAAAGGTAACTTTAAACTGTTGCTGCTTTGCTGTGATCATACTGAAATACTGTATTCACTTATTTTGTAAGCTTCCCCCAGCTACTCTGGAGTAGCAGTAAAGTTCATGGTGGTTTGTTAGCATACAGTATATGGCTTGGCCTACTCTTGATTAAATATTGGCTGTGCCTAGAGACAGGAAGTGGGCAGGAGAAGGGAAATCAGTCATGTAACAGGAAACAATATTGAGGCACTGGAGTGGGAAACAGCCTAAAACAACTCATTAAATGGAGAAGGGGAAACCATGAGTACAAGCTGTCTTCATGCTTCTAAAGGGAACCTGAAAGCACTGAAGGAAATTGTTTTTCTCTATCCATTGAATTTTGCTGTAAGCAAGTGCAATTGCATTGTCTGTGCCTTTTTGTCACCTTTGTGTGGCTTCCACACCTGGAAAGACTAATTTTGGTTTGAACCACCATGTTTCCATGCTTCTCTTTCAAGCCCTCCTGACCCTCATAGGCTCTGTACCCTAGACCTCCCCTGAGAGAGGTCACACAAAATAAATGACTGGCAAACAAGGAACTGGATGCATGCTAAATATCACAGCTAAAGCACCTATCCCTGTGTCCATAGTCTGTGTTGTGTCTAAATTACAAGTTCCTCAAGGTAGGGACCTTGTCTTCATACTTTTTGTAGATAGCGAGCACACTTACTGTGGTGCTATATTAAAATTGGCCTCTATTAAGACACACCCATTTTTCTGGTTTGAATCTGTCCCATTGTCTCTTATACAGTATGGCTAAATGTGATTGTCAAAGGCATCACTTCTACAAAAGAGATCTTATGGTAGCACTCTTGCAGCTAACTTGTCATTGGGAAACCTCATGCGTGGCTCTCTTCTGCAGCAGTAGTCTGTTCTAATTTTGATGCATGTGCCCTGGGGTATCTTATCTACCACATCTGCTACTGATAGGTGTGCCAGATTATGTGGTGGCTTAAGACAGAGCACCGAATTCCATTTTCTATTTTCTAGCTCTGTAGGAAAGTTTCTTAATGCGTTTGGTTTCCTAATTTATTTGAGACTCTGGCTTGTGGTCCTGTGGCAGCAAACTGGGGCTATATTTTGGGTGCTGGGTCCATGGCTTTGTGCATTCAGAGATGACTCAAGTTTCATTGAGCTCAGCTTGTCAACTACAGGTATATCAGGGCCTCTGTAGATGAGCTTCCCAGTAAACTGTTTTTATTCTAAACTATGATTAAATGGCCAGATACTTTTAATCTCTGCCATATTAGGTGGTGGTTATCCATCAAGTAAACGTTTCCTCACAATGCTCTTCTTATGTTCATCAATTGAACCAATTTTGTGTCCCAGTGATTAAGGATGCACTCAATGCATCTGTATTCTTGTGATTTTTAAAAAGCAACATGTTAATTTTTAGGCTAGTCCAAAGGACAGAGAATTTGAACTAGCAATGCGTCACTGACAACGTAACATTCTCACACATCTAAGCATCCTCTGGTAAATTACACCCACTTTGATAAGTAACTACTGATAGTTATGATAAATCTAGTCAAAAGGAGGGCCACAGGGTTTTGACTATTATGAAAACATTTGGCTGATAAATTGTGCAACTTCTCTGGGTTTGGACTTTATTTTTTTAAAACTGCCTGTTGCAAAAGAGATACAAAAACAGCTGTTTTTGTATCTCCCCTTTGATGGATGGTTGTCTGTTTGGTTTGTTTGTTTTATTTTTCTCCAATAAGTCATTCACTAAAAATGATTACCTAGTAATATTAGAGGTCAGTCTGTGTTAACAGGGCTGCTTATTTGTTCCTTCCTTCAGATTTCGAAGTCTCACCACAGCATTTTTCAGAGATGCCATGGGCTTTTTATTAATGTTTGATCTCACCAGTCAACAGAGCTTCTTAAATGTCAGAAACTGGATGAGTAAGTAAAATAGAACAGCTTGCAACTTCTTGTGGTTTTTAGGTTACTGTATATTGCATGTCTTCATTTACGTAATGTTAATTTCAAAGAGTGGTCCAATATTTTTCAGGTGGTCATAAACCTATGGCTTGAATAGGTGGGCTCTGAAGTCCCAGCTCTGGGAAAATTACATAAACTTGTTAAACTTCAGAGCATTTTGCAAAGCACATCTATTCCTCTGGCCTTTTCTGGGATGGGTTGGAGGTTGTATGAAGAGGTTTGTGGTGGTCAATTTTGGGGACTTGTAAAATAAAATCAATCATACTATATATGTGCTTATTATGATCTTATGTACTGGTTATGGACTGTTACATTTTGTATTATCACTATTTGGGCCGTGTTGCATTGTTCTGATTTTTCTACTTGTATTTTTATTTGTATAAAAGATATTTATTGGTCTTTAATACAGTCCAGTGCCTAAGGTTTGGTTAGGTGTTTCATCCGATTTTAAACACAGCCTACCAAACAAAATGAGAAAATATATGTGTATTTTATGCATATTTCAATTGAGGGGGCTATTTTTTTATTTATTTTATTTTGCAAGGCAGAAATATCTGATGCAGAAGCAACATGTGAGAGAACCTGAAGCGAGAGCTAAACCAAAATTGCTAGAGAGCATGGATCATCCTGATTTAAAATAAAGGTGTTTAAAAGATAGGGAGGTGTGGGTGTGTGTTCTTGTCCAGTACTGGTTAAGCTATTATAGTGGAGGAAAAAACAACATAATTTCAGGTTCTGTATAATTCAAACGTGCTGTTTGTTAGTAAACTAACTTCTGCATGCTAGTTGGGAGTATTCTGGCCTGTGTGTACAAGAACAACACTGTGAAAGGCAATATGGGAATACAAATAAATCCCTTCATAGCAAGCTATAGCTTTGATAGAAATAACAATAGCCATGCTCCCACTTCAGTCCGCTATTTGGCTACGGAAAAGTTAATGCATTGGAATCTATCGGCTTCAGTGGTTCCTTTGCCACACTGCTCCTCTAAATTTCTTCCACATAATATATACTGCAGCTACTCATCTTTTCTTACCCCCAATTTTTGAGATAAGGCAATTACTTAAATATTGAAACCAGTGGATCTACATAGTTCCAGCTTAGCTGAAGATTTGGCCTCAAATTTCTAAATAACTGCTTGTGAAAAGCATTTGGAATTTATTTCTGTGATCTCCTAATGGGTTTCTTTGAATAGGAAAATGTCTGTCCGTACTAAAGGAAACCTAACCAAGATGTACTGATGTCTGTTATTTGTAGACTGAAGTACTGTATGTAGAACACATCTTTGCATTTGATTCTCCTCTTTCTCTAGGTTGTATGGAGGGGAAGTGACTAGTTCACTGGAAATAAATTCCTAATCACATCTGTTCCATTTTCCCCTGTAGAAAATTACTTTAATGAGCCAATGTATTATGAAAAGTCCATATGGTACAAGAATTCATTTTTTTTATTATTTTTTTAAAAAAATCCTGGCCCTTAGTGGCATTTCAATACTTTTTACTCTAGGTTTGTTTTTTGTTTTTTAGGTCAACTGCAAGCCAATGCATATTGTGAGAATCCCGATATAGTATTACTTGGTAACAAGGCTGACTTATCAGATCAGAGGGAAGTCAATGAGAGACAAGCACGAGACCTTGCAGATAAATATGGGTAAGTAAATTGTGATGGAAAATTACTCCAGCTGATCTCTACATCAGTGTAATGTTCTTAAAACCTAAATTGCCACCATGCAGCTTTGAAATTTGGGAAACCAGTTAGGTTGGTTAGAGATTTACATACATTGATATGCTATAGAAATTAGTCTGGTGTGCAAAATCTTCTACAGTGCTGCCCACCCTGACACACTTTGAAATTAGTGGTCCACATGTTTCAAAGTTTGACAAGTTAGAGAACACTGTTAGATTATATTTTCATTCACATTGAAAGGGATAATTTGAACTACTCATACACACTGCTACACTCTAAATGGACTGTAACAACTCAAAAGTGAACTGGTAATAATGGGTGATCACTCAATGAGAACTTCTGCTTGCTGTTGTTGTTTGACGGCTGATGCAAAATACTAGAATGCATAGAGAACGAGAAGACCGCAATACTGAAAATGTACTGCTGTAACACAAACTAATGGTGTGCCCCCGCCCCAGAATGCTGTGTTCAATTCTGGTCATTCATCTCAAAAAGGATACAGAAGAAATGGAGGGATTTGTGAGGTAGACAACAATGATCAGAAACATGGGAAAACTTCCCTATGAAGAGACTATAAACTCCTCTCTGAAAAGATTAGATAAGAGGGTGTATATATATATTTTAAAAATCCTTGTGGCCACTCCTACTTACCTGTTCTCCGTATGCATTCCATTAAAATCAAAAGGCAACAATTTAAAATCTGTAAAGCAGGAATCTACCTGTGGAACTTACAGACGCAGGATATTAGAGGCAAAGTTCATACTGTCCACAGCTACATTAAATAGAATCCAAAAACAAAACCTTCAAATAGAAATTTAAAACTCTCTTGCTCACCACAGGGAAAAATTTAATCTTATCCCATTATGGGTCGCCTTCTCCCTAACTGTCTAGTAGATAGTTATTGCACCTTTTTCCTTCAGATAAATGCTTCTATTGGAGATATGGCATTTTCCATGTTCCTTGAGAGCTACTGTAGATGCAGACTGTCTTCACTTTCCACCTGGAAACTTCTGGTGACATAAAATACCTGTGAATAAAAGTATAAAATACTTCAAATTTGCAGATACTTCAGTTCTGAAGCCTGGAAATCCATGTTGCCAAATATTGAGGGAGGGTGACTGTAGAAACTTAACTGGAAATGCTCCTGAATGCACTAAACAGTGATTGTCAATATGTCTCTGTTTCCTGTTCCATCTCTCTATGAGACGGCACTGCAGTTCTTCTTTACAGAACCTTGGAAAAAGTAAATTTTTTATGAAGGCCTGTTTCTCTCAGCTGTAGTTTAGGCAAATGCTGCCATTCTGGTTTGAAGCCAGAACTTTCAAGTTAGTTAAAACTGGCAGTTGGTTCAAGATGCAAAACTTACCTTGATATTAATACCCATTCCCCCAACCCTCTGTTAAAGATCTGGGGGTTTGTTCAGCCCACATAGTGCAATAAAGGCCAGCCAGATTTGAATTCCAAAATTTCCTATTCCCCCACCAAGAAAATTGTTCAGGGGTATTTGGATCAAGAGTTTTGCTCTGGGGCCTATCTCTCATTTTAAGCCCTTTCTAATGAGCTTTTTAATTTTTTTCATATCCTACATATTAGCATACCATACTTTGAAACAAGTGCAGCTACTGGGCAAAACGTGGATAAAGCTGTGGAAATGCTCCTGGACTTGATAATGAAGCGCATGGAACAATGTGTTGACAAGACACAAGTATCTGACACAGCCAATGGAGGAAGCTCGGGGAAGCTAGATTCAGCAAAGCCAGAGGAGAAGAAGTGTGCCTGCTAGACTTCACTCTAAACTGTGAGAACCAATACAAATATTTGATCTGAAAATGGCTGATTTACCACTAAATTCAAACCTGGCCATGCACAGAAACAAAGTTGTCTTGTTTGGGTTTTTGTTCTCCAGAGAACTGAGTTTTCAGGGAGGCTTCTGTGCTGGAACTAATATTCCTGATATGGCACCATGGAAGATCTAAAAGCACCCTCATCTTAATACAATCAGGCTAGAAAATGTAGGAGAGATGTTCCCTCCTACTTTGGAAGGAGAAAACTATTGTTTGTATGGGGGGAGGAGGGGAAAGATAAATAATTTGGATATCATGATAAACTAAAAAGGGAGTACTTTGTTAGGTCTCTGTCTTAATTGAATCTTGCTTCTTTATACTATTTTGTATTTACATCAGAGACCATGCATCTGCTAAAGTGGAGATATGAGTAAAGAGAATGTTATGTGGTGTATTACTTGCACAAAGCAAGCAATGGTGTGACTGACTGATAATAAGCTATGTGTGAGGAGAAAGGGGTGGAGGCTATTTTTTTAAAAATAAAACCAGGGAAACGTGCAACATTATTTGTGTTGCTAGTAAATAATCAAACGGGCTTTGGAGGGTGAGGGGGATAGGGAGAAGATGCTCAAATTCCAGCACTACATGGAAAAGTGGCAACACTTGCTGTTTGAGGCCAGCAGAATGCATTTCGTGGTGTGTCTTACAAATTTCACTATAAGCAAAAGCACTCTTTGCTAGTCAGAAAAATTTAGTGTTCAACACCAGACAACAGGCTGTGTGCATCAGGTAGGGCGTGCACGGGGAATTGTGAAAATGGTGTCACTGTCTAAAAGCGTTGCAAAAATTGTATAGCACTTACTGATCCTCTAAAAAGTTATTGAGTTGTTGACTGGGAACTCACCACCTGCCATGATTGTGTGATGTTGCCAGTATGCTTTGCTTTCAAATGAGCACAATTTTCGCATATACAAAATAGACTAGAAAGTGACCCTCCTTGTAAAATACTTGAGTGGGGAATTGGAATGCCAACATATTAAATGTGATCTAACACTAGATAAAATGTATTGTATTGTGTAGAGCCTATAGAAGTGGGGTGCTATGGCAGGTAATTAGAAGGCACCACCAGTTGCATTAAAAAGTAAAGCAGGAAGGTAAAATGTGTAATTTTTTGTATTGTCTCAGTCTATCTGAGTGTGGCTGAGAGAAGGAATGAGAGTTCTTCTACAACAGCATGTCTCTCTCTCATCACTGGCTTCTCATTTAAAAGCAGAGAGTATAAGAAAATATTTAGGGTTTACTTCTATTAAATAGGTAAGGATCTAACAAGATGTTCTAAGGACTCCATGAATTTGTACTTCCAGACTAATTTTTAAAAATCACTCCAGGGAAAAATGTTTCACAGACGAGCTCTACCAAAGAGCAAAACTAAATTGGTTGGGTTGGGGGAGATGGTGGAAGGGAGGCAGACTTCCGCTGCTTTAAAATTAAATCAAATGTGAAGGTTTTCAGTTTTAGTTTTTGAAGTACTGTGATTTTGAACCAATTAAGCTTACCAGGTGGCTAGTCCACAAACTATCTGATTCAATACCTTTTTTTTGAAAAATATTGAGGGTTTACCAGCTGCTTTGGTGACTGGACAGCACACTTCCTGCCCATCCCTCCCAATGATACTTACTGAAAGATTTGGCATGTAGACAGGGCAGATGGTCTGACAATAAGGGAAGCCATTTTTGTAAGGTGAGTAACCAAATAGCCACTATAAACAAATCGGAGAAAAAATTCAGTTTGCTAAGTGTCTAAATGAAGACATACCCTATGCAGCAAGTTCTGAAATACCTGCTGCCCTTTTGTAAGCCAAAGCACACGTTACGCATGAACTTCAGTGGCTGCAAGACAGCCACTGTTATAATTGGTAGCTATTGCCTAGGCAAAGATTATAAATAGTTGAAGTAGGCTGTTTAAACTTCAAGCACAGTCCCACAAAATAAATTGAGGGAAACTGAGTTACTGGAGTTTCTCTTCCTTTTTAATACTAAACAATACCAGAGCTTTGTTCAGCTAAGTCCTCCAAAGACTGTGATAAGGGTGGGAATGGTTGTAAAATGGGATTTCCTGCCGCCTCATTTTTTAAAATCCTCAACCATGTAGAATCAGTACTTAATTTACAGTATCTGGTTTTGCCCATTCAAACAGGGTGAGGAGCCTAGTTCAGAATAGCTCACTTATTTACTTTCAGTATGAATACATTTCCTAAAGTGACATAAGTTGGTGTTTAGAGTCTTAAAGTTGTTAGAGAATTCTAATGGCTGTTGCTAGCCAACAGAATAGTGAGTTAGGGAGACTACTGCATGCAAAGCTGTGAAGAGTTCATACCCCCAATTACAAAGCAGCCTAAAGATGCTGAATCACCCCCACTTAACAGTATCCCCGTTTTGGCCAGCACGCTTGACAACATGACTTTTGCCCTCATGTTATCCAAAGTAGACTGCTCTACAGCAGGACCCTATAGTCCTCCCCATTAAACTCCATTGCCTGACAACTCCCAAGGAAAAGGACTGTCTCAGAACTGGCCTGCTAAATTGAACTGTTCTAAGACATTCCACTGCTTGAGGGTTGAATGTGTAACAATCACAACTTGAGAACGGTAGGCAGTTGAGTATGGTATAGTATCTATTGCCTTAATGTACTAGCTCATCCAAAAAGCTCTCATCAATTTTTAATTATGACTGTCTTGCTGCCGCCATAAATTATTTTCAGATATTAATATGGATGGGCTGGTAGCCACCAAACCATAGTGTGGAGGGAGGGGGGGGGAAGTAAATCTATACCTTACCCCTTAGATACACTGGAAGTTTTGCAGGGTAGCATTCAACTTGTATTAAAAATAAACTCCAATCAGCTACGAACTGCTTTGTAGAACTCCCCAGATTCATTTTCTCCGCAAGAAACTGGATAACTTGCTTATTTCTTACGTCTCCCCACTTCCTCACACCCTTCTTGTTCCTCCTAACCACTGTTTTTAGGGTCACATTCTAGTGGAGAGAAGGCTGCTATATTCGTGTAATAGCCTTTTGGGCCTGATCCTAACTACGGAGCAGGTGCAATTCCCCATTCCCTTCAATGGGTGATTGAGATGCTGAGGGATCACTCCTTTATGTCAGTGAAGATGTCTCCATTGCTGCACCTGATGGAAGTGTGAAAGTTCCCATGCTAGTGTCCTTTTACTGTAAGCTACCCTGAAATGCTTATCTTGAGAACAGTGTGTCTTAAGCTCTTAAAGTGCCTGTATCCAGTGGAACTCTAATGTAGTGAAGTCTTACCCTACTGCTCCAGCTCCTATACTCCTTAACCCCTTCCTCTAAGAAAAGAGGGGGCGTGAAAACAGTTGCAGTTTGGAAGCCTTTTCAATTTTCACTCACTGGAGGTTCACCATGCACAAATCCCACTCAGTAATTTTTCCATAACTGATAGCTTACTGAGCTGACAATACCGAGTGACATATGACTGGTTGTGACTCATTGTTTGTGCAACTATTAGTTTCCAATGTCCAGGTGGCAGCTGAGACATTAATAGAATAGTTCAATTTCTACACAGATGCGATGAAGAAGTAGAGAGAACTCAGTCCCTTGCCATGACACTACTATTTACCAGTTCAAACTTTTAGGTTTTCATTCTGAATTGCTACAGAGTCTAGCAGTTGCAAAACCTGTTTTTACACCAATATTCTTTGGAGAACTGCATTTGAGCATAATCCTTCCTTCAAATACCCCCAGGACCACATGGCCCTAAAATGAATTCACTTTCATGTACCATGTCCAGCAAAGAGTGACCACTCTCATTTTCAAGTAATCTAGACTCCAGTATTTCAATTTTGCTATTGCATAAATTATGTGGTTCACAGTTAGATGAGAAGCTCAACATCTGCTTTATGTACAAACACAGAAGGCTTGTCGCTTGGTTAACTATCCCAAGGGTATTGGAACAATGACTCCTGCAGTTATACATGCGTATACATAAGTACTTAATATCAGTATAAACCTTCTGCTCCTGCTAACCTTTGTTTTTAAATTTAATTCACACATTGATCCCTGTGTTCTGCTGGTTTCTGTCTCCTCTCCTAGAAATGTGTGCCTTCCTCCAAAATTCCCTTCCTTAATACCCTTTTTGTAACACTCTTCTAGGCCAGTGGTCTCCAAACTTTTTTTGATTGCATACCCCATCAGTAAAAAAATTTTGAGCACGCACCCTCTGCCGTGCCAAAGCACCAAAAAAAAAAGCCGCTTGGACTCCCACCCGAACTGCCGAAGCGCGCAAAAAAATAAATAAAAATAAAATAAAAGCTGCTACTCCTGCCGCGCACCCCACTTCGGACACCACTGCTCTAGGCAGTGCTCATTTGAGTTTGCAGTTATACATGGCACTATGCATGAACCAACCCTGAGCATGGTAATTACTTAATCAAGGAATGACATGCAGCACCCAGCATGACAATACTGCCAAACCTATGTAGTTCTGACTTTCAAGGACTCTGTTGCTGGATTTAATATGCTGATTTCTTTTTAATTGTTGGATTTGAATCCGGTATGTCTTTAAATTCATCATCTCTCTTCTTAGGTAACCTCCAGGCTTTATACAAATCAGAGGTCATCAGATTTTTGTCTTTCATCTGTTTTCTTGATCATCTCCATCCATGCTCAATTCACTTTTTGATTCACTGTAGTGTCAGAAATCATTTCTGAGCTCCAGGTAGTAGTCCATTATTTCTTCCTGATCTACAAGTATTTTTTGTCCTCCTAATCTCAAACACGAATGTAAAAATGTGACATTGCTTAATACACTAAGCAACCACAGCGTTATATGAAGATTTATTTTAGAATGTATTTATTATAGATTATAAAAATCTTTATTTCTGTAACCTTCACCCCAGCCTTCAGTTCCATCTGTTGAGGTTGAACAATGGGTAAGAAGAATACCAGTGCAGATTGGTAAATACACTTGTCTTAAAGTCATTGTTTTATGCTTCTGAAATAAGTGGTGCTCTGCTGCATGAAAACTGCCATTTTGAGAGTCCACAAAACTCCTTTAGGAAATATTTTAGACAAGCTTTCCTTCCCAGCCATGCCCCAAAGCTGAAAGTCCTCTTAGCCAAAGTTACCCTTTTTATCCTGGTTCTCCATTTCCATATCTTTTATTTGTTCTAAATTAGTCTTATTTTCTACCTCTAGCCTGAATTTTAAGGGTGTTCCAAATGTATCTGTGGGGAAAAACGAAGGAAGGCTGGTGTGGTGGCACTTTGAATCAAAAACTTCTTTTCAAATATAGAAACCATTTCTGCAGTGAGTTTACACTGGCCATGTTTACATTGCTCTAAAATGATGTCTCGGCTACTTCTGTGATCAAAAGTTTCTTAAATCCTTCATTGTCGCCTATGGAATCTGCATGTTACAAGGCGTCCTCTACGGGTGACATGGTCCTCAGGACAGGAGCCCAAACATGGACCAGTGCACCACTTAAATCTCCAAGTTTAAGGGTTCACATGGTGCATAGGTTTTTCCATAGTGACATCTTCATGGGGGTTGAGTCTGTCTCTAAGATTACCCCTAGATTCTAGACCTGGCATACAATGTTCACCAGGTCTCCAACTCAGCAAAGCGTTTAAGAGTAGGCCAATGTGCTTTGCTGAATCAGGAGCTGGAGCACCTTTATGGAGAGAAATAGAAGTGCCAGAGTAGAATAACCATAGTTCAAATAATCCTTAAAAATGCAATTGTATAGAAAATACTTACTTTTTTAAACTATGTACGTTTGTGAACAGGGTGTTTTTTGTTTTGTGGGGTGTGCGTTTTACCATCCAGTGATTTGAAAAACTTAAATCAGCACTAGGGAAAATGCTAAGTGTTTTTTTCATTAACTTGCCTCAAAGATTGGTTGCAGCCTTTACATGATATCAGTATAAATCATATGCTTAAGAGTATAGCCACTCACCTGTTTGTGTGTGGCAGCACCACTGCCTATCCTGAACTGTTACAGGATTAAACTCCTACTCAAGGTGACAGCAAAAAAAAGTTTGAACTTAAATGCTCTTCGACGTTTTGTTGTTTACATACTTTACATCATTATGAAACCTACTATTAGCCTCCCCTTTTTTTGTAAAATACATCCATCCGTCTAACTTTCTATGCTAATGCTCTTGTTCTAAGTCTGACCTTTCCCCCCAAAATTAGAATGCAAAACAATCAATCTTAAACTGCATAGGGTGGAGAATTTACTGCAATTGTCACTGTCAATTTATATAAGCCCCAAATGCTATCTTCCTTTGGGGAGTATAAATCCCATGTTTCCTCTTTAGAGCATATCCTTTTATGTTTAAAAAGATATTTTAAAAAGTTTATCTCTGAAAATATATTGGGTATCCAAAGATATACTTGGGTTGCTAATAGCCTAAGCATGTTTTTAACTAAAACTTGCTTACATAAATATATAAAATTCCTTGTATATGATACCATAGCCCTTGAAGGCAAGAAAGCACTTTTCTGGAGCTTGACATAGACTGTCTCTCTTTAAAAGATGTGAAAAGGAGCGTAGATATTTCATTTTTCTTGTAGTTGATCATAGGTGCCTCTTCAGCTGTTACTCCCATATTTCCATGATTATGTAGATGAGACTGATGTTGGATATGCTGTACCAAAAATCCACAATTAAATCACTTGTCTTACAACATGTAGTTGAGAGAAGCTGCCGTTTTGCTATACTGCTAATTTTGTAAAATCTGTTGCCTTAGAAATATTTCGTGAAGGCTAAATCTTAGTTAACACTTTGAATATGTAAAGAATTATCAAACACTTGTTTAGACTTTAGAGAACACTGGGCCATATGACTAACTTTAAAAATATATATATAGAATACAGATATTTTGATACCTGCTTGACAGCAAATATTTCAAAACCTGTTTCACTCAAAGTGGAGAGTTCATCTCCTAAAATTAATACTGTAAGGCTTACAAATAGATCCCTTGATCAACATCCAGCCTCTAGAGACATAGAACCAAAATATCCAGCTAGAACTGTACTTCCAATAGTAATCAAACCTAGCTGTGAATTGTCTTCAGACACATAAACAATTCTGCTTTCTTCAATGGAGTCACTTGTATGAGTGGTGCCATGATTGAAGGATCCTGGTAATTCGACAGGAAACAGAAATTAGCAACTGCTACACTAGTACAGGAACAAAACACTATATAGAGATTGATTTCAGGCCTCATTCTGATTTTGCTCAAAACCCCATTTTTACACTGGTGTAACTCCAAAGATGTCCACGTGAATCAAGTAAGACCAGGCTTGCAATGTCTTTTTGGTGTATTTTCAATAGGAAGCTGTTTTCATAGCTGCTTTCCTGTCATCAAGAGCATGTAAGCCATCTGCTCTACGCCCCTCCCTTCACTGCATATAGGACAATTTTTGGACAGGAAACTAGGCAGTCAGCTGAGAACCATCCCTCTGGCTGTTGGACAGATCTGTTTTTAGATATATTTTTTTTTCCTTTGTCTATATTCTCTAGTTCAGGAAAATACAGATGGTAACTTCATTGTGTGCTTTTTCGTATGGTAATTTAAAAACTGAAAATATTCTTTAGAAAGCATACCCTAAAGGTGTCAAGCCTCATTACTCAATAGGGCTTTTAATGTACATACTGTAAACTCTGATACCAATTGTATCTTACTGGACCTTATTTATGGAAGTTAAATTGTTCTTTGATTTTGTTAAAGGTAACCAGCCGACAAATGCTAACAATGTTTTATTGTTACCTTTTTAAATGTTCTGTTATGTTACCTTAAGCATGTTTTATGTTTGTCTTTGCAACAGATCTGTAAACGTTATACCTAGTGATATGAATGTGATTTTAAACTCTTGAACATAGTATTTTTATTATGTATGCCCCTTAATAGACTGTGGTGCCTGCATAACACTGTTAACATTATTTTGTTGTACCAACTTACTGGTGGCTTCAAAATATATTGTCAAATGATTCTCTGGTGTCTGGGTTTGTATGATATGGTCAAGGAATGTAATCCTGTGATTCAGTTTCTGCACTGTTCTTTTCAAAATAAAAACGCATTTTATATCTGTTGTATTGGCTGTGTTTGGAGGGGAGGGGTGGAGTGGAGAGGGGAGAAAAATAAAGCTCTTCCATAAATGAAATGACCCAGCTGTCTAGTGTTTTCAACAGAAAAATTCCAGGTTTAGAATGACTGACCAAGCAGGGAGAGAGGAACAATTTTTTACTGGCTGTTTCCATATAGCAGGTCCTAATTGGTCTCTAAGAGTTAGACCAGATCAAGTTCTTCTAAGTCCGTACATTGGTAGGGTCACTGAAAATGACTCAGTTGCTATACAGCATTGTGACATAGAACATGGTGTACTATTAATAGGCATACTTTCAATCTCTGTAGAGAGGGTTGATCGGATAGCCAAGTCAGTTCAAATTTCCAGCAAAAATCTCCCTCTTGAGTGAAGTATCAGCTTGCGAAATGACAAAGAGCCAAATACTGAGTCCTTCAAGGGGCTGGAAACTCATTCAGAATTTGGCTCAATAATTATACGGATAGATATGTAGGGGATGCTGCTTGAAGCCTTATACAAATACATCTGTTTAGAGGTATGCACTTAACTGAGGAAAGAAAGATTGGCTTGATGAGACTGAAGCGTACCTGATTGACTGCATTGGGCAGAGCAATTGCTGTGATCAAGGCTAGCACTCTACAATTGTCTAGTAATTATGCAAGAGTCAAGTGGTTTTTGTGTTTTTGTTTTTTTCCCTCCTAACCTAAGCCTGTTCAATCATGCACAGTGTGATATCTGAATTAACTGCTGGACTAGCTGGAAGGTAAACTTCAGGATTAGCCCACTGTAAGGTACAAATGAAGTTACAAGCTGCATGAATACAAAGTCCATTAAGTCATGCAGGACTAAGATCTTGTTGAAATTAGATTCATTTTAAGACAGATGACTAATAGGAGTTGTAGTTTGTCCAAAAGTGATCATGGGGCATTCCACTCCTAGCTACATATAATGTATTTGTTTTCCTCCATCAGCTCCATGAGTAGCCTATAGAGAGACTATAACTACTGAAATCTATGAGATAGGTGTATCTCCATAGAACTGGAAGGGACCCAGAAAGGTCATCCAGTCCAGCCCCTGCCTTCACTAGCAGGACCAAGTACTGACTTTGCCCCAGATCCCTAAGTGGCCCCCTCAAGGATTGAACTCTCAACCCTGGGTTTAGCAGGCCAATGCTCAAGCCACTGAGCTAGAAGGAAGGAGAGCATGGACAACTCAGTTTATGTGATGTAAGATGTAGCCAGAGTAAGAAAAATGGTGTATGGCCAACAACTGCCAGTGTTGCTAAGCAGTCACAGCCCTGCCTTTTGATCTCTACCACAACCATTCCCATTAAACAGCTGTTTCACAGGGTATCTCGCCTGGGCAATGAGCGTGTCTGCATCTTGGCATTAAACATTGAAGGTTATACTGCTGCAGAGTCCCCCTGTGTTCCTGAGGGCTCGTCCACATTACAGGTTATGTTGGCATAATTATGTTGCTCAGGGGTGGGATAAGCTACGCTGACCTAAGAGCTGGTGTGGACAGCACTATGTCCGTGGGAGAGCGTCTCCCGCTAACCTCTCAAAGAGGTGGTTTTATTATGCCAGCGGGAGTCTGCTGCTGTAACACTTCTAAGGTAGATGAGTCCTCAGTTTGCTCATCTCCGTTAAACTACAACCCTCTAACAGCTGAGAGTGGAGACTTATATTCAGGGCTGGCTCCAGGCACCAGCCCACCAAGCTTGTGCTTGGGGTGGCACCTGGAGGGGGGGCGGCACGGTGCTCCGGCCGCCAGGGAGAGCAGAGCCCCGACCGGGACTCGCCGCCCTCCCCCCGGCGCTCTGGCCACCCTTCCCTGCCCTGCTGGAGGAGTAGGGGGGCGGCCGGAGGCTTTTTTGCCTGGGGCGGCAAAAAAGCCAGAGCCAGCCCTGATTATATTTGTGTCCTGTATGTAATGCACATCTTCAGCTCCTCTGCAAATGTTTCCTGAGGAGATTCTACTGCCTTGTAACCTTGGGCTGGAAAGAATAACCCTTAAAGCTCACACATTGGGTAACTAGAATGAAGCCCTCCACTTGTCATATTTGGTCTAAACATCAGGGAAGTCAGCTCCTTGCAGAAAGTAAAAGTGCCAGAATTCGTAAGATGTCAGCATGAGATCAGCTTAGCCAAGGGTCAAATGTAGTGAGGGTATAAGTTACTCTTCCCTGTTTTCTACTAGGTTGACCCCAGCGTATACATTTCTACCAGTGCACAAACTAGTGTATCAGTACATGTTAATTATTAAAAAAAAAAAAAAAAAAACCTAACTTTAATCACTAGCATTTTGGTAAGCCTTGCATTGATTACAGCAAAGTGATATTTCATTGTCCCCTTCATTTAAATGTATGGGTTTGTAATAATTTTCTGAGAGTTTATATGCTGCATCCATCACTAGTATAAGCAACTTCCCCCAATGTGAAAATAAACAAGGTGACCAGCAGGGCTGTCAAACTATACTACAGTACTTCCAATATTATGAAGAGGTGTGAGGGAGTAGAAAGGTGCAATGCATCATAGAATCTAGACCAGGGGTTAGCAAACTTTTTGACTAAAGGGTTGCATTGGGTTTCTAAAATTGTATGGAGGGTCAGTTAGCAGAGGCTGTGCCATCCTAAACAGCCACATGTGGCCTGGCCCTGCCCTTTATCTGACCCCTCCCACTTCTTGCCCCTGCCCCATCCAACCCCCCCATTCCCTAACTGCCCCCTCGGACTCTTGCTCCTATTCAGGTCCCCTGTCCCCCACCCTCTAACCTCCCTGCCCCCATCCACACCCCCAACCACCACCCCAAACTCCCCTGACCGCTATCCAATTCTCCCTACCCCACCACCTGGCTGGAGCCAGCCATGCTACCGCACAGCACAGAGACTGGGTCAGGCCGGGCTCTGCAGCTGCGCTGCCCCAGGAGATCACAGCCCTGCCACCCACAGCATTGTGCTGGCGGCAGAGCAAGCAGAGGCTATGGGGAAGGGGGGACAGTGGGGGAGGGGCTGGAACTCAGGGGCCAGGTAGGAGGGACCCGTGGGCTGGATGTGGCCCACGGGCCATAGTTTGTCCACCTCAGATCTAGACCAATGGTTTGAATCTAGTCAATTTAGCACTGGATTCTGGTCACTGCCAGCTAATAGAGCCAATATAAAAGTAGCTCAGTTCCATGCAGGTCTTAGAATGTTTATTCCCTTACAAACAGCCAGGGAGACCCTCTTAGCAGTGAAAGGGTACAGAAACAATTTCTCTCTCTCCTTGAAGATGGTAGCCGACTTATTGGAAGGCTCTGGGAAGAAAGCTTACCGTGGAAAAGCTTCAAAATATAAATACTGTAGTTGGACTACAACATTCCCACTTAAGTCAGATGACCATTTTCACCTACATATGGTTATTGCAAAACAGTTTAACATCATCTGTCTCTAAGAGCAATAAATTCTGTTTTAAGTGCCATAGAAGGTAAGCTTTTGCTTTGCCTAAAACTGTTTAGACTTTTCCCAAAGTCTGAAAATACTGCAATCAACATGCATAGCACGTCATCACTTGTGCAACCATTAGAGGAAGCTACCAACTGCTTATATAAAAACCAAAGTAACTTATTAGTATATAGTGTTCTGATAGCTTAAAAAAAAAAAAAAACATTGACACACACTTACTCTAGATTAGAAATGATAAATTTAAGATGCTAACATGTAAAGATTGAAAAGATTAAATATAATTTATTAAATAGCCTTTTACAATTAACATCTCAATTTTAAAAAGTTAGAGTTACATTACAGTATTGTGTTAAAATTTGATAAACACCGATCCTTTTTGGATATAATTATGCAAATTTTGGTTTGTTAATCCTGAATATGCTCTTAACTACTGTTTGATGTACCTCCTGGCCCATAAAATGCTTGTTGAAGATGGACTCTTCGATATGTAAGAAGCTGTTACAATAGTATCTATTTCACCATCAGCCATGTCCACAGGATGCTGCTGTCATTTGACTATCCATTAAAGAACACAATGTCTCTTCAGTTCTTGCCTTAAATCCAAATTTGTTTATTCATTTAATGACGCCTCTTCTGTCCAAGTGCCATTCCTGGTGGCCAAGCATGCTGTGTTATAACAAGATGTGTAAAAGGACTGAATGGAGGGTCATTAGCAGGGAGAGACAGAGGTTCTTATGAGGAAGCTGGAAACAGACACCACTGATGGCCTCATCTAGCCATTTTGCTTCCGCAGCCTAGTTAGCAATGAGTAGGGGGACACCCCATCAATCCTGGATGAACTAAAAAAAGAAAAGATAAAGATTACTCAGAATATGAAGCACACCAATATGAAACAAACTTAGTATAGGCATCTAGACTTTCTACTGTACCCAGATATTGGTGTGAAATGCACTTTTCCACTCCCATTCTTCCCCCCTTACAGTCTCTCCTCAGAGACCTGAATCATGGCTGCTTTCCCTCTGTAGTAATGACTCTCTCCCTTCTCCAGAGCCCATCAGTGCTGGTCCTCGGGTGAACAATTCACTTCCTCTAATGCAATTAAAGTTGATCCCACACAAGACCTGAGGGTTTTCTGAAAGGGTCTTAATGTTTTTTTCCTCCAGACATTTGTTTTGGTGAATGTGTAATTTTCTCTCCTATGTAATTACACACATCGTTAAAGTGACATTAATGGAGATGGCATTACTCTACTGTAAAATGTTTTTACAGTTGAAACTGCAAGCCTCTAAGCCCCTACTAATCACAGTATTCAGCATCTTCTTCACCAATTATTAAAAGCTACTTTTCATATTTAGTGTTGATCTGACAAAATTTTGTGCAGATGCTCACTAGTTGGTGTAGTTATATGATTTTGACTCCATAAGTGTCTCAGTAAATAAGACAGACATCATATCTCTTTCAAGACGGAGGGCATTCACATTTGCAAGTCAGAATGCAACATGAGATTTAGGCAGAAGGATACACCATTGATGGACTTATTGCCAATTGGACATTTAAGACCCCTGTTATTTAGAATGTCAATTACTTAATTTCTCTCTCACATTGAGGCGTTTGTTTTCTTTCTTTATAAAGAAACTACAGCATAAAAACGTTATGACTATTTCTAACCAGACCAAAATAGAATCATTCAAGCAGTTTGGAATAACTGTGACATTAACACACAAATAGCACCTATTAATCATTTGACACAATTTTTTACGATTAACAACATTTGCAGACAGTGTAGGAAGAGAGATTTCAGATATATGGCAATAACTTTAAAAGAATCTTACATCGTTGAGACACCTTTTGAAACTTTAATCTTGGGTTGACCAGACCAGAATTCCACCTTGTATTTAAGATCTTTATTCTGAAATTGAGACATTAAATTAATTGCATTTCCACCAGTACATTATAGCATTTAAGGAAGTCAAAGATACTGTTTGTGGGTGCAATCCTCAGCTTGTATAAATCAACAACAAAGATAAATAGAAACAAGTCCAATTAGTACATTGATTTTGATAGAGCTATTCCAGTTTACACCAGTTTAGGATTTGGCCCTTTGGGGTCTTCCAGAATGTCAATACAGTTTACAGGCACTGAGGGATACAATGCAGTCACTTTTGCAAATCTTGGTATGCTGGCCGAGCCTCAAAACCTGAAGAAACATCAAGTTCCTGTGCCCAGCATTACTGTCACTGTTTGGATTTTGCTCTCTTGGTAAGAAAATCCTGCCCAGCTGTTTTGAAGTTTAGGAGTATTTTTGTTAGTTGAAAAGCATTTTTGAGGGTTAAAAACTTTCCATCAAATCTGTTTTTCCAATAGAAAGAAGAGGTTTTGACTACACTAATTTTTTTATATATTTATATATTCTTCCATCAAAAAAACAATGCCCCCAAAATATTTTGATTTGGGTATTCTGCTGTGGTGCCTCATTCTCCTCGATGGCCTGGACAACATCTTGCATCATGCATTAGTCTCCCCACTCTGGTCTGTCTGAAACATGGCAATCATTATCCTTTGATCTGTCTTGATTATTTAGACTGAGATCCTTGGGGGCAGGCATGACCTGGATGGGTGGTGGATGGGATGGGATGGGATGGGATGGGATGGGATACGGTGGCTGGATGGGAACACTAATTAGCCTGTACAGGTCACTTTGAAAATGTCTAGAACTATATAATTAGAGTTATAATTAACATAGCATATGTATTTATTATATTTATATGTGTGTGCGGATTAAATATAATGCCCCACACATACTGGAATTAGAATCAATTTACTGGATCTGCTATGACTGAAATTAAGATTCTGAATAACAGAAAAGCATTTTATTTGTAATATATTTAATGTTTGTATATGTAAATTCCAGAATTATAGACTAGTGTTTACAATGAGATGTCAAGAACTATATTGCTGCAATGTGTCATTACACAAGATTGTTACAAACTGTAAAATGTTGCCAAAAACCACACAAAACAATAACAGTATTGCTATTGAAGATTATGTAAAATTGCAAGAGGCTAGTTTCTATGCAATGCTGAAAATATGGGGTAATTATTTTGACAGAATGCACAGTTCTTCACTGTAGCCTAATGCTTTCGAAAATACCAACATGTAATATTTCCTCAGAAGCTGAAAGTGAGCAAGGGACATTATTAGAAAATCCAAATACACATGTTTTAAGACTATCAGAACATAAGAAGGGCCATATTGGGTCAGACCAAAGATCCATCTAGCTCAGCATCCTGTCTTCTGACAGTGGCCTATGGCAGGGGCCCCAGAGGGAATGAACAGAACAGGTAATCATCAAGCGATCCATCCTCTGTCGCTCATTCCCAGCTTCTGGCAAACAGAAGCTAGGGACACCATCCCTGCCTATCCTGGCTAGTAGCCATGGATGGACCTATCCTTCATGAATGTATCTAGTTCTTTTTTGGCCTTCTCAACATCCTCTGGCAAATAGTTCCACAGGTTAACTGTGTGTTGTGTGACTAAATACTTCCTTTTTTGTTGTAGTTTTAAACCTGTTGCCTATTAATTTCATTTGGGGATCCCTAGTTCTTCTGTTAGGAGAAGGCATAAATAACACTTCCTTATTTACTTTCTTCACACCAGTCATGATTTTAGAGATCTCAATCATATACCCCCCTTAATCGTCTCTTTTCCAAGCTGAAAAGTCCCAGTCTTATTAATCTCTCTTCATGCGGAAGCCATTCCATACCCCTAATCATTTTTGTTACCCTTTTCTGAACCTTTTCCAGTTACAATATATCTTTTTTGAGATAGGGTGATCACATCTGCACGCAGTATTCAAGATGAGGACATACCATGGATTTACATAGAGGCAATATGATATTTTCAGTCTTATTATCTATCCCTTTCTTAATGATGCCCAAAATATATATTATAAGCCCTATGCTGAGAATATTTACACAAATGCTTCACTTTATTTGTGGTGTGTAAAGTTCACCATGTGGGTAAGTGTTTGCAGGATCAGGGCCTAAATTATATCCTCACTGCTAAAATTCTCATCCAGGCACTCATTTTATATCTGCATTACTGCAACAACCTCCTCTCTAGCCACCCCAAAATGCACACTGCTTCCCTCCAGTCCCTATGAAATGCAGAACGCGGTCCCTCTCCTCCCTAACTCCCACTTCCAGCCTGTGGCCTAAAAGAAATTACTAAGGAATTATGATTAGGCAGAAGGCTGGCTGGGGAAAGTGGATACAAAAAAAGCAATTATCCTTTCATCCCTCACCTTTATGCTTTCATACGTTGTTTGTGTTCTCAGGTTGAGCTCTTTGGGGCAGGCACAGTGTCTTAGCACGTATTTGGAAAGTGCGTTGGCAGGCAGTGGGTGCTACCATAGTGCAAATAATAACTGATAAATAGAAATTAGCAGTTTTGACTTTCTTCCCCCCCAAACTCACCAATATTGTATATTGAATAGAAATAGCTCTAGGGACATAGGGACATGTAGGTGAGAGATTTCCAAAAGCACTCTGCTTTGATCTAACTTTGACCAAACTTACCACTGTGTTCAATAGGAGCAGAGTTAGACCCTTGCTGAATGCTTTTGAAAACCCCACCTGCAACTGTACCAACCACTCCCACTTCTGTGTCATCAGAAAAATACTTTAAGAATCTTATTGTACCACACAGTTGGCGGAAGATGATGATATAAATCTCTTGATGACTACTTGGGGGAAGAAAAAAGGAGACTCAAAAAGATGCAGATTTAAAATAGTTTTAGGCTCACAATTGTAGAGTTTGGTATGATACAATCTTCCCCTTTACCTGAGCTTCAAGCATATTTATCTTTTCTTTCATAGCCTTAATTTTTTTATCTTGGTTTTGTAGTCCGTTGTTCAGTTCTTCAATCTAAGAGTTAGAAAGTAAAGTTAGCAATGGTTTTCAAACCTTGTAATATATTAGATACAGTTTCAATAACCAAACTTTAAGTAAGGGGATATGCTATCAGAGCATGAGGATCAAGAAAGTCAATACAGTCTGAAGTCTACATGATAAAAAAAATGCTCTAGAGAAAGTGTAATGACTTATTTTTATTTTTAAACAGATCATGAAGTCACACTTCCATTTAGGTAACCCATCTGCCTTTTTTATTCTTGGTCTCTGTGCCCAAATACACATTTATTCCCCACACGCAGCTTTCTTAGCCTAAGCAAGCTAAGGCTAATGAGACGATTCTCTGATGATCCTATGACGATTCACAAAATGTGAATTAGATTTTGTACAGGTAGTTTAGCTAAGCACAAATTAATACTCTTTGTGATAGTAGCTCATATTAGTACCCTCTTTACATGGGATGTAAAGTAATAAATATTAAAATGGCTTCAAATTTTGTGCCAGCTTTATCTGGGTCCAAATCCTTTTTGCTTTAGTCTCTGACTTCACTAGGAGTGCTTGTGTGCATCAGGCAAGCAGGATTTGAGCCTCTAGTAAGGAACAGCCTATAGATTTCCAGACACCTGTTTATTTTATTGACTGTCTTACACAGTGCCTATAACTGCAGCAGCCAAGCACCATTAGAGACTCAATGTTCCCCATAAAAAGGCGGTTCATTTTGTGGCACATACATAAGAGGTTTGCAGCTCTTGTATTCATTGCTGCCTCTGCAGTAGTAGCTAACCAAACACTATTTCAGAAGCTACATTAAGTCTTCTCCTGGGGAGTGAGTATCCATGCTCTGCCACATTTTAGGGATATTCCCAATGTACCTTAAATTGGCTGGGGACTCAGTATTTCCTGATGTAACCCTAAGGTATGGGCCTGTTCTCCTATGCTCCTTGGGCAGCTACCTCAGTCCTTCCATCCCACTTGCAGGACACAAAAACCTTCCTTTCTTCCTTCCTTGAAGCATTCTATTTCAATCACTGTCACTCTGGAGGTTAGAATCACCCCCATTTTTTAAAGTGTTGCCGCTTTCTTTTCTTTTAAGTTATATATAAAATAGTACATAACATCTATTTCTAACTGGTTTTGCATGTCCTGTAATGGAGATCATCACATCATCAATAATAAACTTCACAAAGTGAAGGAAGCACTAAAACAAGTCTCCAATTTTTGTTCCCCATACACTAAACGTGCTTGGTTAACCTGACCTCTTGTATCACACTGCGTAGGCTTTGATGCTGGGTCTGGATCACATGCTGCAAGTGAGAAATCTGTTCTTGGACCGTGAAAATCTCCACTTGAAGATCAAGACAGCTGGTGGGGAAAAGACAGATTACCAATAACGTTTTCAGTGGATATTAAGGGGATATATTATTCCCAAAAGATCTAATGAGTGGCCTGACATATGCTTTCTGAACTAAGAATATACCAACTAGCAATCTGAGCACCAACCTTTTGGGTTTGGCCAAAGTTGTATTAATATATGAATTATAAATACAGGCATTAAGATTCCTTTAGTGATCAGATCCAAAAATTTGCATTCCACATGGGATTCCAAGTCATTATATCGGCCTTGACTCATATCAGCTGTATGTGAACTAATTTAATTCATAGGTAATAAGCGCAGTCTGATATAAAAGAAGGAACAATTGTAGTTTATTTCTTACATTATCTTTAACAACTATATTCAATTATAGGAAAACCAGCACCACTCATACTTCATACTGGAAGAATAAAGTTTAGGTATAATATATTGGAGTAATTCTTCAACAGTTCATCATGGCACATACTGCCAAAGTAATAGTGTACTGCACAGTAACTTGGGAACGTCTACATAGCCTGTGGCAGTAAGCCTCCCAGCCTGGGTTGACAGACTTGGGCTTGTAGGGCTTGTGCTAGCTATGTTGAAAGTGCTTTGAAGTTGTGGCTTGGGCAGGAGCCCAGGCTCTGAAGCCTAGGGAGGGAGGTGGGCTTTAGAGGAAATTGAACTGAAGATAGAAATTATTAAAATGTATTCTTTGGAAGAGGCCCCAAAAGCCATTAAGATATTAATTCTGGTTAACAGGGTGGGGGTTGAAGTGGGTAGAATGGTTTCCTCTCTGCAGACCAAATCCTGCAATCCGTAATTAGTCTTTACTCAGAATTCCTGTTAATTGAACCAAGAGTTTTCCCAGAGTAAAGACAGCAAGATTTAAGCGCGTGCCTTCAGATGTCAGAGTAGTAGAGAACAATTACTTATTCTCTAAATAAACCCAGGTCTGGAAACCCTACTGGACATGTCACAGGAGAAACTATATTCTTCTTTAAAAAGTAAAGACAGTGAAGGCGTTAGGCCTAACATCATGTATATCTTCACTACTTGGGAGAACTTAGCCAAGTTATTGTTAGGTATTTCAGTTGAAATAATCCTACAGAACAGAAAAAGCATTTCTTCATATGCTATTTGCTCACCTCTTAGTATCTTCAGAATTTGATAAAAGCTTCTCTTCAAATGACTGCTTTTTTTCTATTAATGCTTTCTTTTCCTATGGAAAAACGAAGAAGCAATAATGTGCACATACAAAACATATGTAAAGTGATTAACTATTTTTTCTATCACTATCTGAAAACATACAAAACCATCAGAGATACGTCAGGTGTAACCAGCTGGAAATTTACCTACAGATATACCCTCATCCCCTTGCGAGGTCCAGAAGCATCTGTCATCATTCTGAATTGGGTCAGAAAAGGCAGGATTACCAGGGAGCAGCTGTGTATTGATTTACAATGGAAAAAATAATTATTTCAATTAGAAATCTTTTTTTTTTTTTTTTTTTAAAGGAAAGCCTGTCAGTAAGGAAGATTAGCTTTTTGACTGATATGTGTTCAATTCACTTTCTGCTCCAGGAACTCTACCAAAAGGGCAGTGGTACTTTGCATTGCAAAGATGGATCTGAGGGTCAAGAGATTAAAATTGATCCAACTAGAAAACTTCTTCTTAAGTGACAAATTTAGGTCACTAAATAGTCAGAATTCAGTTACCAAAGTACAATAATTCCTAGTTGTAAATTTAAAGAGTACATTAATACATACAGCCACCCCATGATGTATCTTCTTAGCCTGTCAGAGTGAAATCCTGACCCTAATGAAGTACAAAAGAGTTTTACAACTGACTTCAATGTGGCAAAGAATTTTAGGAGCAAGAGATACGAGTCAAACACATCAACATATAAGCCTTGTCTATCTATGGAGCAGGCTGGAAGAGATCCTAGCTGTGGTGCATGTAGCCATGAAAATGAAGCTTTGTGTGTTCTACCCACAGCACCTTTCCTCAGCCAGCTCCACAGTGCAACAGATTGTGTGCAGATTTGTAATGCCAAACTACATAGTGCTAAACCACATCTGCTATCAGCCTGGCCAGTCAGATGTGAGGTATAGGAGGCACCTCTGAAAGTTTCAGTGCATGGGGTAAGAAACTGGAGTGAGGTAAGAAAGGCCATGGGGTAAGAAACTGGAGTGAGGTAAGAAAGGCCATGGGGTAAGAAACCTATTGATGTGCATGAGGATTGCCTGGGTGTACCAGAGGGAAGGGCTTGGGAACACCACTGAGAAATGCTTCAGGAGCTGGGAGGCATTATACTCCGGGAGAAAGATGTTCAGAGGTGTATTAAAAATATCGGAAGATGAGTTATTGTGGCTGACTCTACTCAGGTGTGCAAAAAGATAGGGATCAGGGAAAGTGAGGAGAGGGGACAAGGAACTGTCCCCCCACTTGGCTGCAGGAGCATAAGCCAACCACATTTCCAGTCCTCCTGAACCTAACCACAAGAACAGGGAAAGAATCTAGCAGCACTGATGGAGTGATGAATGGGGTTAGGGTGGAGACATGACCCACCTCCCAGCTCCTGTACTGGTGAGGTACTGGAGCTGATCCAGCATGGGGGTGGGAGAGTGCACATGCTGCCCCTATTAAATGACATTGCAGCAGCCACTGCAGAATGAGCTTCCCCCACCGAATTATCTCTAGTCACTCATAATTGCTGGGGGAACTACCGAACTCTTCTACTGCCCCATCACAGGCTGCAGCTTAGTTGTGGCAGGAGCCTACCACAGCTTGGCACGACAAGTGACAAAAATGTCCTGAAAGCACATTGCATTTAAATGCTTTTAATCTGACTTTTTGGCAGAACTGTATTAGTGATGTGTAATCTTGCTGCATTCTTAATTACTCCAGAACAGATAGTGAAAGTTACATTTTATGTGATATGTTCATTGCAATACCTTTCACTGGCTCACGATTATTTACTACAATTGGAACGTTGTTCTCTATAAACACTCACTGCTTCTGAATCAGCTGAGAACTTGGGAAGGATTTTGGAAAGAAATTCACTACAAAGGGGAGGAGATTAATAGCATATTGCAATACACAGTACTTTGACAATGCAAGAGTAGGAGTTGAAGGTGTTTCCTCTTAAAAACCATTGGGAACCAGGACATTTCAAGTCTCGTAAATTAGAATTAATTTCTGGCACTTAGGTTAAGTAAGTTAATTGATTTAAAAATCTAGTTTTTAAATAACTGAAAGAAAAAGAAACCTGACCCCTCATTTCATTTACAAATTACATTTAAAGGGCCTGATGCTCAGCTGATGTAAATTGAGATAGCCTCATTGAAATCAAGGGGACTTTTATACCAGTTGAGCATCTGGCCCAAAAACTTTTTAAAGAAATAGAACTCTTCTTTAGAATTAGATTGCAACATGAGACTGACAATAAAGAGTGCTTAGGCTTCCCTTTACACTGTAGTTCTATTACTTAAGAGGTAGGAGCTAATACAATTGAAATTGATATTTACTGTAGTTCCACAGAGCTTGACACCTTTACTCATAGCACCTGTTCCAGATCAAGAAGAATATGCAAGTGAGCAAGGACTGGCCACATGGCTAACAGCCTGCAAGGTCAGGCCTCAGTATTGTGCAACAGATACTAACAAAAGCCACATAATGGCCTCAGAGACAGTGGCTGTGATCCTTGCACAGGGAAGTCTCCTATTGCCTATCCAGGAACTGCATGACTGGGCCCTATGAGCATACCTCTTCCATTCGTTGCACTCGTTTCTCCATGTCGGCAATCCGGCTGTACTTTTCTTCGAGTCTTTCAGTTACACAATTGACGTTTTCTAGATTTTGTTTCAATTTTTGCTCTTGCTCAAGTTTGCAGGCCTGTGGTTAGAGAAAATTGAAGGAAAAAAAAAAAAAAGCCAAAACCAATGAATGAAGATGATTTCCATTTTCAGCAAAACCATTTTGCTGCTATTCTTCAGTATGTTGCCAGTCCCACAACTGACCACCGGTAGGCCCTCTGTGAAAATCCTGACCACCTGTAGTCAAGAAAGATCCATGCTATTTCCCCCCCAACAGTGAGCAGTGAGAGAATAGGGCAAATTCCAGCCCTTTATTCCTGCCTTATTTTGAGCACTGTACCCATCAAATCTGAGACTGGACACAGGGAAAACAGAACAAGAGTTTTGTTTTAAGCTTTCCATTTTTATATTGTAATGTAGTTAAAGTTAAGCCTATAAGACAATGGAAGTCTGCATTAGAAGCCCTGACCTACATTTTCAAGAATGACTAGTGATTTTGGATCCCGCCACATTGGGTCTCCACCTTAAAGGGACCTGGTTTTCAGAATGTGCTGAGCATCCTCTGAAAATCAGGCCCCTTTAAGGAACCATCAGTTGGACCCACAGAGTCGTGTTTTTAAAGAGTTAGGTCTCTATTTATACAGCCAAGGTACTGATTTATTATGTTGACATATGGAGTTGCCAGCATATTGGACAAAAGGAACACTTGTATCCCTGTATGCTCCAATGTTTGCCTTTTCCACACACAGGAGAGTGCTGTACCTGCATCAGCTGTTTATCATCTTCATGCTTTTTCTTAAGTTCTTCAGACCGACTGCAGTAATTCTCATATAGACTTTTCGAGGCATGTCTTAGAGACTGTGCACCGGCTTCTCTTGTCGCATCCAGCTGGAAAAGGTCATTGCAATAGGATTAATAACGTATGTCACACTTTAAAAGTTTGGTGTGGAAATCGAGTAGCACAAAAATGATGCAGTTGCTATCCTGTTTGAACAACTGTTAGCACCAATTCTTGCAGGGAAAAAACCCCCTACAAACCCATAAAATTAGAATTTAAATTTTATTTGCCATATAATTTTTGAATAAAGGATGCAGATTTTCTGTGTGATACAAAAGTCCCTCCTGACCAGAGATGAAGGTTGAGGGTTTAAAATGACTGATACATTTCTGACTGGTTACAAACACAGCTGCTCTAGACCACTGGCTGAGCAGCCTTCATGCCAGGAGCCACTGCAAGAAAATCCAAACCCAGAGCACAGCCCGACAAGCTGTAGTTCCCAACAACATACTTCAGTATGAATTCCACCATCAGCTAGTTAAAAATCTATTTCATCCTAATAAGAAAATCTGATGAGACTCTGCAGGGTTATTGCACTTCATAGAGAGGGCAATGCCATGATGAACGATTGCTTTCCTGCCACTGCTGGGATGGAACTTTAATCCAGGTAAAACTGGATCTTCTCTTCAGCTGACAAGCTGAAATATGCATTAGAGACTGTTAAAACGGAAAGCACCTTGATCTTTAGTATTTCATTCTCCCTGTTCACAAGCAAGAGCTGCTGGTCAGTCTCTTTCAGCTTTTCCAGGGTTAGATTGTAGCTGGAGTTAAGCGTGTCCTTCTCACCCTCCAACTCATTTCTGGGCACTCGGAAAGGTTGCTGAAAATGAACAAACATGAAAATAATTTGTAAACGACAGCATTAGCAGACTGGGGTCATGAAGGTAACCCTGCCCTCATCTAGTTTCCTATCTCAGGCCCCCAACCTGCATTGAGCTCCAGGTACCCAGGCCTGCATGGCGTTCATTGCAGGATCATGGTCTAGAATAATTACAAAGCAACAATCACCACAGTTTCCAGGTACTGACTAATTCCCCACCTTCAATATTACATAAAACAGTGTTCTATTTGTGCAGCTCTCCAGGGTTTTACATTTGAAAGCATTAGCACATCATTACCAATAAATAACTGCTTTTGGTTCTCCAGAGTGTTACTTCGTACATGAGGTTAATTAACATTTAGAATATTGCAGCATATGGCGTATTATAGTATTGGGACTAGCAGCAATGCCTATTATGAAGGTTTCCTGACACTTCCCATTATAAGACCCTCTTTTAGTTGCTTATATTTGCCAGACTTAATCCATTTGGGCTAACATTTTTCATGCCAGGTGTCTCCTTCAGGATGAGTATTTTTGGAATGTTTCTGCCAAAATGGTTCACCCATTTCAGAATGATGCTAGAGAAAGTCCCTGCTTTGGAGCATAGACTAGAGAGTGGCCTTTGTATCAGTGCTGTGCCTTTTGATATTCTTCTTAATATCCACCAAAGTTTGGTCAAGCACTAAGCCTTTGAATAATCACCGTTTTCACATGCTCTGTAGAGATCTTAGACCGGGGTCGGCAACCTTTCAGAAGTGGTGTGCCGAGTCTTTCGCGTGCCAGTAATACATTTTAATGTGTTTAGAAGGTCTCTTTCTATAAGTCTATAATATATAACTAAACTATTGTTGTATGTAAAGTAAATAAGGTTTTTAAAATGTTTAAGAAGCTTCATTTAAAATTAATTTAAAATGCAGAGGCCCCTGGACTGGTGGCCATGGCCCGGGCAGTGCGAGTGCCACTGAAAATCAGCTTGTGTGCCGCCTTCGGCACGTGTGCCATAGGTTGCCTACCCCTGTCTTAGACCTTGCTAAAATCTCCAAAATTCCATCCTCACTGAGCACGCTCCAGCCCCTCCTATCTCCTAGTGCTGACAAGGCTGTGTATGTGCCATCCCCACAGAGCGATTGAGCATGTTCTCGGGACAGACTGAAGGAGTTTAGAGTGTGAACAGAGCAACTGTGACTGGGGATGAAAGTGGGGAGCGGTACTGGGAGCTAGACGGGAGATGGTGAGCGGTTGTGCAGGGAGGGTTGGGACTGGGAGCTGCAGGGGAAGGGAAGCCTATGCATTTGATTTGTCATTTGCAATTTTATGGTTTGCTGCTTCTTTGCATACCTGATTTTGAATCTTTGCTAGTGTGGATCTGATCTGCAGGGAAAAGATTAGAAATAGGTCACAAAAAGAAAGATCATTTTTTCTTGTCAATCTGCCAGGTTAGTTATTCCAGGACGTTCTCCTTAGGTCAGCAGCAATGCAGAAAAGTTGCCTTTGGGAACGATCACCATTGTGCTCTTTTGCTTGGATACTAGAAATAAAACATCTGTCCTCAACAAGCCAAACCACATTGTCCAAGAGATCTCTGATGCAGAAATGGTTGCATGGAACTTATTTATTTTAGTGTCAGGATCAACATTGACCCAAAAGAGGGCATATGCTATAAGTCTCGCACCTGTTTCAAAAATTCATCCCTTCCTCAGATATTGCATCATGAATATGACTTAGGATCATGGGATGCTTGAGAATTTTGGTACAAAATTTTCAGAGTGACATTCGGACAAGCATTTGGTCTGCTCCCTCATATGACTCATTATAAAGACAGTTGTGCATACCCCAATTAAATCCTTGTCTCAAACTAATCAATGTTCCTTGAGGTTGTGTGTTAGACTCCATTAAAATGGTATTAGACCAGAAAGAGTTTAAGGGACAGTGAACTGTGAATTTCCCCAGTAAGTCAACACACGCTTGTTTAGCTTGGAAAATTTAGACAGTGTAGAAGGATTCAGATTTTTTATTTTCTTACTTGCAATGGGATGTATTCATTGTTCTCCTCCGGATCAGAGGACAAGACAGCACAATAAGAATAATGAAAAAATTGTACCTTTTTTATGTATTCTGTTTCTTCAGTGATTTGGGCACAAGAAGATCCATAAAGGACAGAGTTTCCTTCCATCCCTTGGTCCTCTCTTGTTACACGTTCTGTGAGCCTCACTGCAGTAGTCATTATGTGTGCACTTCACTGCTCTGTATAGTTGGGACAGAAGTGGATTTTGTCTTTTATTTATACAAATATCCATAGAGAACTAACTTAATTTTGTACATGCAGCTACACATCCATTGCATCATTAATAACATATACAGTAAGGTTCATATTATACAGTTAAATGCCTTTAAGAAGACAGCTGCAAATATGACCTTGTGCATAATTTCCCTATTTTAAAGGACCTCTCAAGTCTTCAAGATTTGTTACTTCCCCACCCCCCAATTGACTTAAGGAAGTCCCCTATAGGGTGACCAGACTTCCCGATATAATCGGGACCGTCCCGATATTTAGGCATTTGTCCCGCGTCCCGATATTTTGCACTCCGCTTTTTTTTTTTCTTCCGCCGGCGACTCCTCCCCCCATGTGTCCTGATATTTTCTTCCTCTCATCTGGTCACCCTAGTCCCCTATCCAATTGTTGCAACTGAATGTATGTTCAAATGTGCTGCAGCATAACACATCAGTGATTTTTTTATTGTTAATCCAAATAATTTCCGTTTAAGTATTTGCTTATTCAAAACTATTGTTCCACCTGTCACTTCATTCCACACCCCAAAACTCCAATGTTATAGGAGTTCCTGTCTCTGCCATCTTACTCAGATTGAGTAACACTGTACTCCACAAGTACTTGCATTGATTTCACTTATGCAATGTAAGAGTGCAATGAAATCAGTGGGACTACTCACACTGAAAGACAACAGCTCACTTTGAATAAGTGGCAAGACTGGACACAATGTTATAGCATTCCACAATGAGTTTTTTCATCGCAGTGGGAGAGTCACAAATCAAAACACTTTTTTCTAAAGCAAGGGAAATTGGCTTTACACACCAAGAATGAGGTCCCAACCTGCTTGCAGTTGTTTCTGTGATACAATGGTGACATCCAGTGTCAGTTGGATTAATCTCAAGTGAACATGTATATAAACAGCATATCTCAGAAGATATGCATATATTGCACTCCATTTGCCATATACAGAATCAGGTTAATGTATATATTTTTTTAAAAGTCAGGTTGTTAAATGTCTATGTTTGGAGTATCTTAAATGAATTAACAATTGCTCTTGCAACAATAAGATCCAATTGTAGTGTGCAAAGTTTTATTAAGGTTTAAAACATTAGTGGAGGAAGAGGAAGCAGTAGATATAGAGTGAGATTTTTCCAAAGTTTACAGCTTATTTTTGGGTTTTGTACTTGTAAAATCTCATTTAAAATGTGATTATTTAAACACAAAATGTCAATGTAATAAGAACTTACTTATTAAAGTAAGTTCCATTTAACTCAGCAGCAACAATCCGATTCCTGTGCTACATGAGGCTTTGGCCTACAGCATCAGCACTTGTTTATTCATCCCAGACTGAAATTATTGCCTTACTAACAGGAAGTACCATCAAGTCAGCACATTTAATTAATTAAGGCATTTTCTCATGAAACCCAATTAGGCAATTTGAAACTCTTAACGCTGTAATAAATGAGGGATGACACCACCACCATGAGCAGCATGGACTTGGCTTGCACATTGCGCTAAAAGAATCATCAGCAACTAATCCATGCTACAGAAGTTTTAACTTCCATATACTTCAAGTACCCATCTCCAGCAGAAAACAAAAGGAGAGAAACTGTAATTTCTTTAACATATGAGCTTTGGGTGCTCTTTACAAATATTTAAGACTCCGGTTTTTAAAAAGTTTACAAAATTACAAATCCAGCAATTTCAAGTCACTCCCATGCCAACAATCAAAGAAAATAAATAAAGAACTCACCATTACCACCTCACAATTTTTCCCCACTCACCCAAAAGTTGGGATCATAGACAGGCATTTCAGAGTGCCCTGAACGTCAAGGGATTTGGACTATTTTAGACAGGAGTCAGGGAGTGAGTCCCAAAGATGAGGGGTCCAAAGTTGAGAAAGACCCACCAGCAGCCCCTTTCTTATAAGCTCCAACATCTCTGCTGATCACAGCTGCAGCAGTACTGCATGGTGGAAGATGGTTACTCAAACAGATGGGTTATAAACACTTGATTGGTTTTGACCCATAGAACAAGATCTTAAACTTCACCAGGAGACTACCAGGCAGTCAGGGAAGATCATGGCAAGAGATAATACAATCAGTGGACTGCCAAATTCAATATCTGCTTCAGTTCACAATGGTCTTGAACAGGCATAGCCTCATGTGGAGCTCACAGCCGATGTCTAACCTCAAGGTGACAAAAACATGACCAGTAGCACTGAGGCTTGCATCCAGCAACAAAATTTACAACCTCCTGGCTAGAAGCACATGAGGATGAGTATCATCCTGACCACTGCTGCCACCTAAGAGTAGCTGGAAATCTAACCATATCCCTAGATTTTTGTGAACACAAACAAAAGGAGGACAGATACATACCCTGGTCTAAGAGACTGAGATAATCCTGGCCATGTCCTGTAGCTGCTTCCCAAATCAAAATTACCTTAGTTTTATCCAGATTGAGTCTTCCCAGATTAGCCCTCATGTATACCCAAGTCTTACCAAAATTCTGGGAATGCACAGCTCTTGCCTGGTTGGACAGAATGGTGATAGACATCTGCGTATCACCAATATACTGAAGACTCATGTCTCCTTACTAACCCTCCTAAAGATCCCAAGTACACGTTCCACAGGGAACACAAGACAGAACCCTGTGGAACCCCTTATACAAACACCGTCAGGGAGAAGGAAAACTTGTCCTCAAAAATTAGTTGTGAATGATCATCAAGAACGGAGCAACCCAAAAAAATAGCCTCTTCCATTCCTACTGCAGTCCAGAGGTCTGTTCAACACCACCTTGCAATCAACAGCACTGAAGGCGCTGATAGATTGAATAATGTCAGCTCTGACACTGCCTCTTCATACATAGCAAGGAGGAGACCATCTACCAATGCAACCAGCCTGGTCTCCAAGTCATTAAATATGTGACAGAATATATACCTATGTTCACACCCTACATGCTATTGTAATAATAAGTTTCAGAGTAACAGCCGTGTTAGTCTGTATCCGCAAAAAGAAGAACAGGAGTACTTGTGGCACCTTAGAGACTAACAAATTTATTAGAGCATAAGCTTTCGTGGACTACAGCCCACTTCTTCGGATGCATATACATATATATATATGCTTATGCTCTAATAAATTTGTTAGTCTCTAAGGTGCCACAAGTACTCCTGTTCTTCTTATTGTAATAATGTTTGTCCAAGGTGCACCTTATGGGGTGTCATTTAAAAACTCATAATTTGCTGATCGATACTATCACAGTAAAATGCACATATGTGTTATATGCAAAGTTATAAACATAAAGCTGAGATCATGATCAAATGTATGTTTTCCAGATAAATCCGGGGGTGGCCAAACCAGCTCCTCAGAGACAAAGAGCAAGATGACGCCTCTGCCAGATGTAAACAAGGCTGATGGACCACTACCTGCTAAATGATCGTTCTTTGGTAGGAAAGGGGGTAGGAACAAAAAAATCTACCGTATATACTCATTCATAAGCCAAATTTTTTTTAGTAAAAAATGGAAGCATCAGAGAAGGGGGTCGGCTTATGAACAGGTATAGAGAGGGAGAGGTGGGACACAGTCCCTCCCCCCCAACAAAGGGGGCAAGGAGAGGCAGCACAGCCAGCAGAGCCAGAAGGGAAGAGGCGGGGCCAGAGTGTCTCCACTTCTGGCCACGCTGCTCTCTCCCCAGCCTCCGAAGCAGCTCCAGGGCTAGCAGGCTTCGGTCACGCCGCCCACCCGGCCTGCCGGAACATGCTGTGGCCGCGCCACCCGGTCTGGCCCGCCGGAGCAGGCTGCGGCTGTGCCACCCAGCCTGCCGGAGCAGCTCCAGCCAGGCCAGAGACATCCTCCCCGGCCCTCCCCAGATAAGGTGGGAAGGGATGGGATGGGATGGGATGGGGAGAGTGTGGGGGTCCCAGGCTAGGGGTGGGGTCATGTCAGGGGTGGTCACAGGGGTTACTCCCCTGACCCCCAGCTTCTCCCCCCAAAATTTCTCTACCAGTTGCTGTCCCAGCCCGTCAGGGTAAGCCGCTGGCAGGCTGGGTCACTTTGTTTACTTAGGTTTACCTCCGTGCCTGCGTCTCGGCCCGCCAGCGGCTTATCCTGATGGCTCGGGAGCCAAAGTTTGCCTGAATCTGCTTATGAATGGGTCATAAAAAATTTCCATTTTTACTTATCCATCTTGGGTGGGGGGGGTCAGCTTATAAACGAACCGGCTTATGATTGAGTATATATGGTACATCTTAGCAAAGAAACAGAATGGCATGACCTTCCACACAGACTGCCAGTCATCTTGCTCCCAGCTGGAAATATTTTTCAAGAGGGGGACTCAAATTATAAAAAGCAGGGGCAAATACCTCAAAACACCCCCTCTCTCTGCCCATCACATTCTCTGCACCTGAAAAGACAAAGGAAGCAGCCCCCAACCTAGAGAGCTGGCACAAAAAGCAGATCATGAGCGATAAAAATCATTTAGATACCGTGGTAAAGGATACGGTATAAGATCCTTAATAGAACTGTATTGACCTTGTAATGCCAACAATTAACATTGCACTCTGGATAGATGCCAACTTGCATCTTACATAGGTGTCCTACTGCAATATTCTGAAATTGCCACTTGCAAAGTAAGTTACATTTTCTCTGTCAGCTTTGCAGCTGCCAGGTGTGACAAGCTGGGAAACATCTGTGTTATAGTTTGTGAATAAAGTGCATGCTTCTGTGTTTGTTTATGATGGGTTACTTGCTATGGAGTTAGATCCAAAGGGCTTGTTAGGGGAACCAAAGAGAAAGGCAACAAAATGGCCCAGAAACGGAGCACCCCAACACTCACACTCAACCGGAAGGTTTAATTACAGCATGATGAGGCAACTCCACAACCCCAATCCTGGCAACAGAGCTGTTTTGCCAAAGCTGAGAAGAGAGCTCAATGGGAACCCTAAACTACCGCATGTCCCTGGAGTGAAAGGGTTTACAGGAGCCAAATGCAGTCGGGCCTGTTGCGTTAACACGGTTCAGAAAATAGGGAGCTGACACCCAGAGACGCAGTCCCAGAATGGATGAACCACGCAATTCCATCCAGTTTGAGGTGCGGCAAGCCCAGCCTGTCACTTAAAGGTCCACTTGAGAAGGACTAAAAAGTTCGAAAGCACTGTTCGCCATATAAGCATGACAACTAGTTCCTTTACTATAAACATCTTTTCAGAATAGGTCCCATAAAAGTAGAAATACCTATTCTGTGTCAGTTTGATTCTTCTTTTCACTCTCTACTGTTACCTGCTTATGGAAATCTCTTTTACATGATTAGCTTTAGGGTCTAGGGGTTGGCTGGTTCGTAGTTATTTTAAAGGGCAGCATGAATTTGAGTATCCAAATTGGATCATTCAAAGTTAATCTTTAGACAACCAGCATGACGCAGGCACATATTTTCCACTTGGTTGTAAACTTTTCTCGGTATGGAATACATTTGAATGCTACAAGTTAGAATTGGATGATGACTGCAATGCAGTGTTAGCATACATTAATTTCAGTGAAAAGTAGCCTTTTGATTCAACAATACTCAGTAAAAATGTATTCACCTTTTAATTTGCTATTCATGAATACCTTTGGAAAGTTTCTTGGGGTATTTTGTTCTCATGCATGTTTGAGCAATAGTTTGTATGAATACCTGTATTTACACGTGAACGCTGCTATTTGTGCTCAGAGAAGAATGTTTACTGTTCATTATTCTCCAATTTAAAAATGTTTCTCTCATCCAATCATGGTACAGAAACAGTATCAGATGATGCTGGTTGTTAATCATACAGCACAAATATAACTGCAAATAGTCAAAGGGAACAATTCGTAAACAACCCATAAACTGAAAAATCGTTCTTCTGAGTCGTTTGGCAAATATATTTATAGAAAGCAGGATAGGTTCATGAAGAATATGTGTACTGCTAAATGACCTAGATTCACTGGATAATTTATTTACAATAAATAGTTCAGGCAACTATCATACTAGAGTATTTTCCCCCCATGAGAATATAATCAGCTATTTATTTTACTCTTTACCAAAAGCATGTGTGCATGGAGGTGGGAGGGGGCGGGAGTACGGGGGCCAAGACATGCCTGGATTTTTCAACTTACTAAACAAACAAACATGCAAATATTTACTCTGTCTTTGGGTGCAATGAGGGTGTCTACATTCACAGGGAGCAAAGTTCCTCATATCAAGGGACAATTATCTGTGTTGCCTGTAACTGCAAGAGATGATGCAGTAAGCATCCTCTGAAATAAATCTTCATCTCTAGTACATGCCTGATTTAGGCAAAAAGCTAAATTAATACAGGATTATGGTTGAGATGTTTATTTCAGATTTTTTGAAGTTATCAAATGGTTAGGTCCTCCAGTAGCAATAACTTGACTAGTGCATTTACTTTTACTATAGATGGTACAGGCATTAAAATTGGGGCCCCACTCTAGCAAAGCACTATACCAGTCCCATCTACTTCAATGGGACTACCCACACACTTAGAATTAATCATATGCTGCAGTGCTCTTCTGGAGAGGGGAATTTGTATATATAGGTAGCATGTGTAAATGGGGTGGTAATGATTCCCATAATAAGGGTGATGGGACACTGGACAGCACTCAGAAGAAAGGAGTTCTACTCCTGCCACCAATCTGGTGCATGAAGTCACATCATCTGTAGGTGCCTCCGTTTTCCCTTCCATCCTGGCTGTCAAGCTTCTTTAGACTGTGAGCTGTTCAGAGTAGAGACTCTTACTACATACCTGTACAGTGCCTAGCACAATGGGGTCCTGATTTCATTTGAGGCCTGTCCATGTTATTGTAATACAAATAATAAACAAGGATTTTCCCAAACTGTACCAAAAAAAATCAGAACAAAAACAAATCTCACCTTTGGGAGGAGACATGTGAAGTGGTATTTTTTTCCAGAAGGTTCTAAGTACCTGAAAACAAAGAATTATAGTAAAAGTGCCATTGGAAATAGATGCAGCACAACAAAATTAAAGCTGTCAAGGTCAGCCTCACACTCCAGAGCCTGTAAATGCCCAGATCACCACCACTAACGGACCCTGGCCACAATCACATGTCTCCCCTCTGACTTTTTGTCTAGACTGATTTGTTGGATGGAAGATACACAGTTCAATTAATTAAGCTCTGATGCTGCACATACTTAACTTTACACACCGTGAGTAACCCCACTGACATCAGTGAGTAAAGTTAAGCTCATATGTAAATTTTTGCAGGATCGGTGCCCTTGTTTGTACATCTAAGCACAATCTTTTCCCTTCTTTGTGCTTCTATTCCTCCTTTATTCTAATGAAATCACCCTTAGATGTTACTGTCCCCGAAATATCTCTCCATTACCAGAGACTCACCACAAACATTAAGAGGTCTGCAATGCTGTCCCTTTCTCATGTTAGATAGTGTTGTTGTTGCACCCCAGATATTACAGAGGCAAGGTGGATGAGGCCATATCTTTTATTGAACCAACTTCTGATGGGGAGAGAGACAAGCTTAGAGGTAGAAGAGCTCTGTGTAGCTCAAAAGCTTGTCTCTCTCCCCCAACAAGCTGGCATGCAATGAAAGATATTACCTCACTCACTCTGTATCCCTTTCTCCTGTTAGTTACTAGTGTTACTCACAGGAGGGTCTGAACAAGTAAAGGGTTGGGAGGATAGGTCCCAATCAAGCACTCACATTCTCCACCAACAAGATCTGCTAAATGTAAAACACACCGCCACTTCACTTTGTTCACATTTCTAACCTCCCACCTGTCACACATTTAAACACCCACAGCATTCCTGCCCAGGGAGAGCGTGCAAAACCTAACCCACTGAAACTCCAAAGGATTTCTGACAGAGAGGAAAACCTATTAAGTCTTGTGCTATGCAGTGGCATCCAAGATGTGTCCGGTGCTTTCCATCCATGGGGGGGTGAGGAGAGGCAGCCCCCAACCTAGAGAGCTGGCATACACAGCAGATCATGAGTGATAAAAATCAGCTGAGTCCCCTCTACCCAGCTTCCACACCTGCGCATTTCCAGCCTCAAATGATCAATGCCCTGAATCTCTAGGGACAGGAAGTGGCAGCCCTTTCCCTTGTTCTCACTGATCCGGGGAAGGAGGGGCGACCAGGTCCTGGGCACGCTGCAGGGGCCCTGAAATGCCCCTTTCTCCTCCCCAGCTCGCTGGCCTATGGAGGAAGCTGGTGGGTGACAGCTCCTTACCTGCTGAGCCGCCTGCTCTCCTCGGCTCTCTCCACTCACTCGCTCCTCTCCCGCGCACTCACGTCCGGGGACGGTGCAGCCCAGCCCCGGCCCCTCCCTTCTCTCCTCCTAGCAGCAGAGGCTGAGTCCCCTGGGAGAGAGAAACTCGACCCAGTTTCCCTCTGTGTTTGCTATGTAAACGCAGGAAAGGCAGGGCAGTTTCAAAGTCTATTGCCACTGAGCTAACCAGGTGAGAGTGTCAGAGCAGTGAGTAAAGCCATTGTGGTGGGTTTTTTTGTTTGTTTGTTTGTTTTTTTTAATATTCAACGCTGCCCCTTTGTAAGATCAACAATCTCTCTTGGCAAATGTACTGCCAGGCAGGGCAATTTCTTTTTTCACCCTATGTCTCTAGAGTGACAAATAGTCTTATTTTGTTAACATGGCTTTGTCAAGCATATATAAATCACTTCACAATAATGATCAAGGTGCAGTGCATTTCCAGGGGGTTAATAACCATCTTGGATGAAAGCCACGGCTCCAGGTGTGCAAAAGCCAAAATCATTAACTCCAGTCGTCACTAACTACTTCATTGCTGCCTAATGTGCCAGTGAGTTGGGGCAAAGTGCAATCCCGAAGCCCTTTGAAGTTGCATTTAAGAGTATGTGATGGCTCAGTTGCATTCAATGGCAAGGAACACTCAGCAGTGACTTGAGAATAGTGTTATGTATCTTGCTGTTGCTGAGTTCTGGGACAGGGGAAGGAGTATGAATCTCTTTTAAGGGGAGAGGAGGTTTCAATTGATCTGTACAGGGATTTTCTATTGACTTGACCCCAAACCTGCAATGTGTTCCATGCAGAATAAGACCCACACAGGTCCCATTAAAGCATTAGGACTTGAGATTTTAGCTTTCAAAGATCTGTTCCTAAGCCAAGAGTGTACATGAATAGGTACACTTCTCTTGACATTGTAGGATTTAATGCCCTGCACATGAGCCAGTCAGATGGCTTCATTCATCTTGCCACACTCCATTTAGCTAAGAATAGGCCACCAGACCAAACAGCAGTGAGGCCCTAACATAGTAGTATTTGAAATACTCTGTGAGGATACTTGCCTTAGGTATAATTGGATCAGACTAGAATTGGAGGAGTGCTGTAGAATCATCCAATGAATCAATATTTTTAAGTCCTACTGACTCCCACACAGTTATAGAACATGATTCTTCTTAAAAGACAGCTCCTTTCAGCACAAAGATATCCAGAATCCAAATGCCTCTTTCCAGCAAAATAAGCAATCTTGAGTGTCCAATGTGCAGTCACACAGGAACAGGTATTTCAGCAGAGACTGGAATGGGTTCTTATAATAACTCTAGAGCCCACATAACAAACAAGAGGCACAGGAGGGCTGTGAAATACCCTAAGGGCTCAAACTTAGTCCTGGGTTCATTGGACTTTTTCATTACATACTGTATTGAATCAGCTACCATGAAGCTGGTTTTCTATGATACACAAAAGCTTATGTATAAAAGGTCAGACTATAGATTCATAGAGTCCAAGGACAGAAGGGACCATTATGACCATATAGTCTGATCTCCTGTATAACACAGGCCATAGGACTTCCCCAAAATAATTCTTAGAGCAGATCTTTTAGAAAAGCATCCAATCTTGATTTTAAAATCGTCAGTGATGTAGAATCCACCATGACCCTCAGTAAATTGTTCCAATGGTTAATTACTCTCACCATTAAAAATATACAAAATTCCAAATTCTAGCCTCAATTTGTCTAGCTGCAACTTCCATCTATTGGATTGCGTTATACTTTTCTCTTTTAGATTGGAAAGCCCATTATTAAATATTTGTTCCCCTGGTAGATACTTATAGACTGAAATCGAGTCACCCCTTAACTTTGTCTTTGTTAAGGTAAATAGATTAAGCTCCTTGAGCAGGGCCGGCTCCATGCATCAGCGCAAGAAGCTGGTGCTTGGGGCAGCCAATGCAAAGGGGTGGCACATCCGGGTCTTTGGCGGCAATTCGGTGGCGGGTCCCTCAGTCCCTCTCAGAGCAAGGGACCCTCCGCCAATTGCCGCTGAAAAATGAAAGCTTCGCCACTTGGGGTGGCAAGAAAGCTAGAGCCAGCCCTGTCCTTGAGTCTGTCACTATAAGGCTCATTTTCTAATCCTCTAGGGTTTCAACCCTTGTATTGCTTTTCAATGGATTTAGTTCTAAATCTTGCTGTCCATCTAAGTAAGCCATAAAATGTCAGAGTCAAGTCCATCCATTAAAAGAGGAATGAGTAATTCATATTTTGGCATAGACTTGCCCTTCCCCGCATCCCTATTCTACACATTTGTGTTTTTTACAAGTAAAACTTTAAGCTTAGTCGGAATTTTGGGGTCTGATCCCAAAACCTGTAGAACTGAATGGAAAGACTCTCATTAACTTGAATGGCCTTTGGATCATTGTTCATAGTTTGATAAAGAAAACTGGATTGTTATTTTACTGAAAGTCTAATAAATCATCTGGATCAATTATTCTCCATATGTAATGCCCATTTTAGCCCAAGAATAAACAAAACTTCTGTCTGTCTATATTTAATACTCATGAAAGGAGCCAAATAGGCATCCTGGAGATGGAGAAGGAGGTGCACTGTTTATCCGAACAATAACACAGTGATATAGCAAAAGGTTACTCTCACATCTCTGCTTTTATGCCTCAATCATCATCTAGAAAGACCCACCCTGATGCCTTCTGAGAGGATAGTTTAGTCTCATACCTTTCCTGTCATTGGCTTCTAAACTGCAAAAAAGGCTACTGTGTGGTCCTTAACCAGGCAAAAATTAAATCAAGCAGAATTTGGCCCAATGGTGCCAATTAGAAGCAATTGTAGTGGTAGTTTTGTTGATGTGGATATTTGTTCATTAAGAACTGGACTGAGACCACAGATATGTATAATATAGAGCACAGTGTGTGTAAATTTGCTGATTTAGCTCTAAATTTGCAAGTGTGTGTCAAATGGAAAATAGTGAGGAAAGAGTTTAAAATATTTAAAAAAACCAACACATATTAGTGTCACAATGCAGGGCAAATGCACCTGTATTCCCCCTTGATGGTCCGCCAAGGGCACCCACTCCTCATACATCACGTGTTTTGGATAAAGGCACATGTCTGTCTCCCTCCTGACTGGGTTTTTTTCAGGCTGAACACTTCCCTAACTATACTGTGATATCCCCAGCAAGCCAGATGTTTTAAACAGGACAGTGTCTGCATTTTGCTTTCTTTCTGAAGACTATGAACAGCTATAATTGCCAGCAGTCATAAGTTACCACATAGATCGTTATAAGAAAGCACATTTATTTTAAGGTGAAAGCATTAAAGAGAAAACATAGTAAAAACAATAAAAGAACCTACACACATGCTAATAAACTCACCCCAACTCCAACTCTGGGCTCTGGTAGCTGTCAGGCCTTCAAAACCCAGAGCTGGGTTTTTCCCATGGTTTCAAGTTCAAAACAGTTTCAGATTCAAACCAGAACAACCATGAATAGTTCAGTCTTTCCTTTATACAACTTGGGCCTTTGATCTTGACCTCAGATAACATGTGATCAGCAGAAAAAGCTTCAAAAGGCAGAGTTTTTGCATAGGTGAGGAATTTGCATTAACCTCTCCTTAGGTATTTTCCAGGAAATCCACTTCACACAGATTGTCCTAAAAGTCCATTCTTGTCTGTCACATTACCCTTTGATCACCCAGGCCTTACATCACTTCTTCCTCCTAGAGAGGTTGCATATAATTCTGGCCCATAATAATCCAAACATTTTGCATTTAGTACAATGGACCCCAAAGACACTTCAACTTCATTCATTAAGATTTTTCAAGGAAATTACCATATCTGTCACAATTAGGAACTAACATCCTCTTTAAAAGAATCATTCTTATACAAGTTACAAGAGCAATTTATAGAAATGCAAGTGAACTACAGGTGAACTTATTTATTGCACAGGAAAGCCCTTTGAAATGGAGGAGGAGAGTTCTTTTATGATAGGATTATATGGATTAATCACCAGAGGAACATAAATGGTGGTGGACAAAATGTTCTTTCAGGCAAAACTTCTGGGGTAAAGGATTATGACAAATACAGAGGCATGTTTTGGAGAAGAAGGGGTGAAGACTGTAGCCTTGGCATTGAGTGTAAATTTCATAAGAATATTGAAATGCCTATGATACACAAAAAATTCCTTTCCTTGAACAGTCAAAAGCTATCTGTTTCTGCCTGTTAGCTCAGTCTGATCATATGTCCATGTGCATCTGTCTTCTGGGTTTAACTGGATGCCCTCTGGATATAATCTATTGGTTTTGGAAGTTCAGATTTAAGTCTTAATTAGCATTTAGTATTACATCACTTTTCAGGTCAGACCACGGTAGTAATTTCCTTGGTGAGAAGTACACCTGTTAAAACAAAATACATTCCTTTTGAAAACCAGTTTTGGCTGATTCATGTTTCTTCCAGTCCTAGTACATAACATGAACGTCAGTCTATATTATTCTGGAATGCCCACTTCTTAATGGATCCCATCAAATGCATACCTACTAATTTTTTTATCCTTCAAATATCACAGATAATGCCATCATTTAGCCATAGCTAAAAATAACATAGCTGAAACCAGTCTTTCTGAAGACCTTAAAAGCAGTTCCTTCCAGCAGAGTTCTCTGCACAACAGTTAAATAGCCATTTTAATTTACCCACACATCCTCAGAAAAATGTTCTTTAGCTAAAGGATTCATGTTAGAATTATTTCGATAACAGACAGACGACATTTTGGCATCAGACTGGTTTAACACAAACCGTACATTGACTGCCCTCACATGAAATAGTTCACTTGATCTCAATCCAAAGGGCAAGAAAAGGCATGAGAGAGAGCAAATATATTGTATGGCTGTGGCCCCTGTATAACCACTTTTCCACCCAATTAAATCCTTCATGAAAAAGAGGAGAAAAGAGCACTACAGAATAAACTTGGTAAAAAAAATAATTTAATAAATACTGCTCAGAGCTGCATGCAAAACACACACACACACACACCCCATTGAGTTTAGTCATGCTCCTGGCAGGAGTTACCTCTGTTCAGGACTGCTCCCAAACGGAACAGAATCATGCATTAAGGGCCAGATTCTGGCATCCTCCTTGATAGTATCAGCGCTAGCCTCCCGAAAGGAGCCATGACATAGCAAGCTGGGTGTAAAGAGGAGCACGTGTTGCCCTCCTCCCAAGGTTTCATCATGCACGCCAGGAAGGATTCTAGCTGACTCAGCTCGGATTGCTCCTGAAGTTCCCAATACAGCATTATGTCGAGTTATAGTTTAAAGGCACAATTCAGCCATTCTGCTATGTCTGTAGTTGATGAATGTGTCCATCTCTGTGGGATTTTGCCAACCTCCAAAAAATATCCAGACACTCAAATGTTAGTGTGTGTTGAATGGTGTCAAAGCTACTGGAAGAAAAATGTATTGTGGCAATTGCTCTTACACACACATAAATATTGTTTTGTGACTACCCATTTTGCCCAAAGGAAGTAACCTAAATTGTTAAAGCCGGGTGTTGAAACTAAATAGTAACAATCCTTCAACAAGGAGTAAGAGACAGCAATTTTGCCTCAAGTGTTTAATAGTCACCAGGGAAGCCTGGTAATTAATTTATTGCTTTAATTATACAGTACTGTTCCTGTCAATGTCTTTTTTAAGATAAGAATTTTGTTGCATGGGTAGCTTGGGTGAGACTGAAAAGGCTGCAGAGTTCTTCTGATCCTGCCTACACAGAAAACATAATGCTAACCGAAGAATGAAGTCCTGATTCTTCCTGTATTATATAAAAGGCATTCCAATTTAAAAAGCCATTAATCATGTCAGAAAAAGTCTGCTTACTCCTGACTAAGTGGGCACCTCTCTGGATGTTTCTTATTGGTAAATGGGGCAAATATTTGTGCTTTGTATAAGTGACTGATAATCTCACTTTAATTAATTGAAGTTAAATCAGAGGATTACAACAGGGATTAATTTGGCCCATTGTTAATAAACAGACAATCCCACAAAAATTTACTTTTCTTTTTTGAAATATTCCCATCCTATTACACTGATGGTTCTTCAAAATATTGAAATTGTCTATCTGCTTCCTTGTCTGGGCAAATGCAATCCAAGGGGTTGACATCTAAGACACATTACCTTATTGATTAGGGCTCCTGTCCTTTCCAATGATCTTTCATGGGGATGACCAACCACATACAGGACATAGGGATTTGCATGAGAGCTAGCTGGGTGAAGCTCAATTCAAATCAGGCACCCTCAATTGATGGCTATGTCCATTGTGTCTGAATCTCAATGTGCAGACCCAACGCTGGTGCTAGATGTGGAGTGGCAGTCAGGGCCAGGTGCACATTTTCCCATCTGCTTTTGTTAATAGGAGTGTAACCTTCAGTTTCAGATCTTCAGGAAGACCTGGTCTTCCTTTCCTCCCTAGCATGCCTAGTAGCCTCCTAAGAGTTATAGGGCCCTATATCTGCTGCGCAATGGGAAGTAGGTGCTGCAGATCTCTGATTCTGGGACCCTTCCCATGCCAGGCCTGAGATACTTCAAAGCAATCTAGGGGTTCTCTAAAATATACCCACTGGTTATGGCCCATTCACCAGTGGACAATAGCTGAAGCAACATGCTCCCTGATGCACGATTGGTTCTTGACACTGGACATTAAGTTTTAGAGACCACTTCACCCACTGATTTGCACTTTAAAGAGAGCTATGTAAATGTGATGGCGTATCAGACGTGTTAAGTACCGAATGTTGGAACTCAATGAAAAATGTTTGCAACAATTTATCTAATCAAAACAATTATGTAATTGTCTCATAATATAATTTAAACTACACCTCTACCTCGATATAACGCTGTCCTTGGGAGCCAAAAAATCTTACTGCGTTATAGGTGAAACCACGTTATATCGAACTTGCTTTGATCTGCCGGAGTGTGCAGCCCCGCCCTCCTGAAGCGCTGCTTTACCGCGTTATATCGGATCCCGGTATATCGGGGTAGAGGTGTATTTATATAAAACAGCTGTAAAGTATAATGAAACAAAGAATTCACAGTACTGTAAGGGAAAAGAAAAACTTCAGGGAAATTCAAGTGCACATTAAGTTGTAGCAGATCATGGTGCAGAACCAAAGAAGCAACGAATATGAGTCACCGCAGGGCTGATGCCCATGCACAGTGAAGAATATGGAAGCTATTCCCCATATGTGCCTTGTTGAAAGCACTCAATCAACAAACTATGCAGGAAAACATAAGGGCTTAAATAATATTCACAAGTGACTAGTGTTTTTGGATGCCCTCTGTTTTTGGTTGCCAAATTTAAGATGCCTTAAAGGATACTGTTCTAAAATCAGGCCCCTTTATGGTGTCTCAAATTAGACACCCAAAAATGGAGACACCCAAAATCACTAGGCACTTTTGAAAATTTTGGTCATCATAGTCACTGAATTTCTTCACAGCAAATGTAGCTCTTGTTTTGGACATTAAAATCATTCTCGTAGCCTCATGCTAAAGAAGAATATCCCAAGGCAAATCCTTTTTGGCCAAGGAGAAGATCTGGTAAGCTAACAACTGATTCAAACACATTCTCCTCTCCTGCTACCAAATAAAGTTTGCTTCCTGAATTGTCTGGTTAGGTGGTTCTTAGTCTTTATTTTTCGCCAGCCTCTAGAACGTTTTGGAATAGGCAAATGAAAAAATAATCTATGAATTAGCTTGCAGCATACTCTGCATTTTAAACTCTTCTTTACTGATTTTATACTCTTCTTAAATCTGCCTTTTGTTCTTTTTTTTAATGTTTAAATGTCTTCCTTATGGCTGAATGAAGCAAGAGAGGCATCAGTCCAGCAAACAACATGCTTAACTTTAAGCATATGAGTAGTCCCACTTATTTTGCTAGGATTACTCACATGCTTTGGCCCCAATACGATAAAGCACTCACATGCTTACCTTTAAGCATGTGAGTGCTTTACCGTATTGGGGCCAAAGTCACTGTACTGAGCTGCCAAAAATATATGAAGAGTTAGATGTGCTAGATGAATGTTATGAAGTTAGATATGCTAAGCTAGTTTGGAAAATATGAGATAATTCCAAAACACACAAGTACTTGTCTACATTTAGGGAAGGGTATTAGCAGAATCCTTTTTAGGGATTCAAGTGTCTATAAATCTTTAGCAGAGTCTTGTACTGCATTATTCCATAGAGGCCATTGAAAGAGCTTGAGCTAGAAGGAAACAGCTGCATTCTCCTATTGTTCCTATATCTATAAGTCATGGTATCTTACTTCCATTTTTTCAACCAACCCATAGCCAACTGGTTGGATAGTTTAATTTATGTATCTGAACCAGCACTGAAACACTTTTCACATATGTGTAGGACTGACTATCCTTTGTTTCTGCAGACACTTCCATCTTTGATCTAATGTGCCTATCACATCTTGTCATTGTTTTCAATGTGTGCTCAGGCCAGGAAATATTTTGCCAATAGTGTCCAATGAGAAATGATAAAACTACTCAAGAACATGCAAAAACATGATGAAGCACTTCGCAAATATGTAATTTTCTCAGAATATTTTTTATTTTATTTACATTTATTTGAATGACTTGCAGTTTGGAGAGAGCCTTAAAGGACCCAGTTTTGCAAACCCTTATTCACATTGGTGGCTCTTATGTGGGTTGACCCCCTGAAGGCAATGGAACTATTCATGTCATGTATGTGTAAGGCTCCTAAAAGGGTCTCTATCTGTTGAGGAGGAAGAAGTACTAATAAAGGGACAAAACACATGAAAAAATAACAAGTGATTTTTGTTTTTTGAACTTTCAGAAATTTCCTAGATTGATCTACATTAGGAGGAATCCTAAAAGAATTGCTATTCTGAAAGGTATTAATGGCTGCCATCAGTGGAGTCTTGGTTCTAAAGACAATCATAGACCTTGATAAAGCCAATGGCTGCATCCAGCCCCCTCCTTCAGCCTCAACAGAAGATGCAATGAAGACCCTCTATGTAGTAAAGAGAGCTGCAAACAATGGAGGCTACCACCCAAGGCACTAGACCACATGACAAGTCAGAGATAAGCTAGGTGGCCTGAGAAGTTTCCCTGGTTGCAAACACAAGGGCTAGGATATTTGTTTGTAGCCTGTGTGTGCTGGAAGCAGAAAAGCCTAGAGAAGGAGTTTTAATCATGACCATGAGAGGAAGCAAAGAAACAGAGCTGCTTCTTGGGCACAGAGCTCACACGAATGGCAGACCTGGGAATTCCTGAGCAAGAAAACTGCCTGCTATGCTTTGTTTCTACTGTGTTCAGACAAATGGGACCCTGTGTACATTTCTTTAAATAAACAAGATTACACCAAGAATATATCTGTGTCACATTACTGATTTCTCCTCATAACAGAAACTACCCTAGCAGGGTAGCCTTAAATTCTGGCTGACCACTTGAGCCAAAGGGTCATGTCTGTTTGAATTCTGCCCTGAGTTACCCTAACACTGGATTAATATTTACAATATTCTTAGTAAAAGTTGGAACAAAAATGTAGGATTATGACTAGAAATGGGTTCATCAATTCCGAAAAAAAATAAAACTCCCCCACGAAACTTTACTTAGGACTGAAATGTGGGTTTACTACTTTTTCATGTATGAAATCATTCAGACTTGTTGATGTGAATGAATATAATAGACATATAAATTTTAAAGGCACTACACAGAAACCCAGTAGTCCTCAGTGAAAAGTTGCGATATTTAGGTTGTTTGGTGATAGAAACTCTGGATTCAAGATCTGGCTTGATAAGTTATGATGATGAAGCTAAATGCAGCTACTCTGTGTGGGCTGAGTCTCCTGTTTAGGAGCCCAATCCTGCAAACCATGATTTTACTCATGTAAATAAAGTTACTCGCCTGTGTATTTGCACTGTTGGTCCCTAGATGACAATAATTTCATTCTGATCAGAAGAAAACTTGCAAGCATGTGGGACCCATTGAAGTCAATGGGAATTTTGCCTTTGACTTCAGTGGGGCCAGGATTTTGCCTGTGATTTATACATGCAAATATTGGCCCAAGTGGTGCAACCAGATCTGCATGGGCAGACCCCTCCATTTGACTTTGATAGGGCTCCACACACAGATGAACTCCTATGCCCATATGGGGCTTTAGCAAAGCCTATGGGGCTGTCCCTAACTGGACTAGTCAGCCTGTGCATATCAGATTGCAAGATCAGGGTCAGAGTACGTTTTAAATGACACCGTCTTGCCTTCAAAGTGTTCCGGGGATAGTATCTAACCTCTAACCTTGAATTTTTAGATAAAATAAACCTCAGAAGTGAAACATTGTACTTATAGAGTCCGTTTGATTTGATGAATTTATATCCAAAGGTGTTTCCTCTCACAGGGCTGTTAACATACATGAATAATGAATTCCCCAAACCAATCACTCACCAACAACTTGCTTGAGTGGTTTCGGTGAACTGATGATCTGCGCTTGGAAGCAGTCGGTAAATTCCCTTCTGTTTATTTGCTTCCCACTAGACTGGTCCACGATCCATATCAGTCTCTTTGTCCCCTTCCTACAGCTGCTGCTTTGGAGATTGATTTTGAAAAATCAAGCTGTTGATTCAAAATTGAGCCCGAAGTTACTGTGGCTAAGATCAGTTCATTCTACTTTTCAGAAACTTAGGGTTACAAAACTGTACTGTAAAAATGACAGAAAGAGTCCTGACCAATCTGGGTTCTTGTAGTAATGGGGAAAAGTTCCTGAAAATGTAAGACTCTCATTTAATGCTGCATTTGTGAAGTGATTGCATTTCTGCCATTTAATCTTTTGATGTGCCATTACTTCCAACTGTTTCAACAGTATCAAATTGCATCTCTTGGACAAAGCATCAAAAAAAGCAACAGGATGCAAAACATTGTGGGGTTTAGCCAGGCAAGATGTCAAATTTCCAAATTTCATGGCTCAGCTTCTGTAGAGTCTAAGGGCCCCATTCTGATCTCAGTTACATCAGTTTTATACAGTTATTTCCATTGACTTCAATCCAATTATTCTTGAAATACACCGCTGTGATTGAAATCAGAATCAGGTTCTAAGGGTAAAAAAAACCCAGTCGTAGTGTGGCATCAGCAGAGTAGCAACCACTTTCACCTGGGCTGAGTTTGGAAAATTGGTAGGAAGTGGTCACTAACTTTGAATGCCTCCATCTTTGGGTACCCAACTTGAAGTATCTTGGACCTCATTGTCAGAGGTGATGAGCTCCTGCAGCTCCTATTGAAGTTGTTTGATTGCGAGTGCTCAGCACCTCTGCAGATCAAGCCCAGGGGCTTATATTGGGCCCCCAAACTCAAAGCATCCCAAAATTGTAGCTAGTTTTGAAAAATTTGCCATTAGCCCTTATGTCTGATTCTGAAGGTGAAAGTTCTCTGCTCAGTTTCTGTAGCGTTAAGACTTGCCGCTTTTGCCATAATCAATGGACATTTATATCTCTGGCTTTTGATGGTTTGACTCATGGTCTATATTCTTGTCACTTGGTGGTTTTATTGGGCACATAATGAGAGACACATTTTGATCCTAAATGTGGCAACTCCTGCTTTTTTTCTTTTTTGACCTTGTGTCAGAAAATGCTATCAAGCCCGGTCTGTTGATATAACCGTGGTGATACACTGTGCTGACTATGCTCCTAAAATCACTGGGCTCATGAAACCTGGAGCACTTTCTTCTTTGACTGTTCCTGGCTGGGAACCACTGAGGCCACCACACGATCATCTTTGAGAAATAAAGTTACTGATCCACAAATAGATGTAATTTTTCATCTTTCACCAGTGTGAAAAGAGTTGTAATAATTCATGTGAATGATGACACGTGCTAAAAACAGAACCCTAGTCTTTCATTTGAAAGATGTTGGTAAATATGTTTTAAATGGCTGTGCTACCACTTATGTTTTTAAAATCTATAGTGTGATGTGTGTCCAAGTATGTAGAATACATGCATTTCCCAGCTCTTATGGCAAATACACAGTTACAATGTTATAGGAGAATTGCACATGGCACTGTGGGGAATTGTCCCTTTCCCAACATTTTCAGCAGACAGATGCACAGTAGAAGGATAGCACTTTGTGTAATTAGAAAGGATGACCTACAGGACATGACACAGTTGTAATTCGCCCATGTATAAGATGGAGGTGGCAGCATGATGCCTACCATTACCATAACACCGGTGGAGCTTTTCTTTTTGTGCAACAGCACCCATCAATGCAAAAATTGAACTAAACAACCTGAGGTTCAGTTTAATCATGTTTTCTCTATAGGCAGAGAGGGCATGTTCTTTTTTCCATGGACTTCATGGTCCTATCGTTTACCTAGCCCTGTGCCCTTTTTGTAACCAGACTATGACATCAAATACTGAATAATAACTGGCAAAGTTAAGGCCCTGATTAACTTCAAAGGGCTTTGGATCAGGCCCTACATCTTTCTGGCACAGTGTTATGCCGTGTTAATTTGGAAGATAATGTGGCTGTATTGATTTCATTATTCCATATTGATATGTGCAACATAAGTTAAGATTTGTTTTAAACTGTAACAGAACCATTTTTGGTGCTTTTTCATTATTTTTCACCTGCCAGTATAAAAGACGCATCTTTGATTTCAGGCTGGGGAAGTTCTGTAGGCTCAAAATAATCACCTGCCACCCCCTGGAAACTGAATTTTTTTTTCTGTTTGCACACATAGAAAGGGAAGATTGAGAATTTCATCTGGGAAGGTGAGGAAGTAAGGAATCCAAAATATCAATAATCTAGTGCAGTTTCAAAGACTGAAGAAGTTAGAGGCCAAGTTTAAGAAAGGGGGAAGAATCATAGAATATTAGGGTTGGAAGAGACCTCAGGAGGTCATCTAGTCCAATCCCCGCTCAAAGCAGGACTAACACCAACTAAATCATCCAAGCCAAGGCTTTGTCAAGCCGGGCCTTAAAAAGCTCCAAGGATGGAGATTCCACCACCTCCCTAGGTAACCCATTCCAGTGCTTCACCATCCTCCTAGTGAAATAATGTTTCCTAATATCCAACCTAGACCTCCCCCACTGCAACTTGAGACCATTGCTCCTTGTTCTGTCCTCTGCCACCACTGAGAACAGCCGAGCTCTGTCCTCTTTGGAACCCCTTTCAGGTAATTGAAGGGTGCTATCAAATCCCCCCTCACTCTTCTCTTCTATAATAACCCCAGGTCCCTCAGCCTCTCCTCCTAAATCATGTGCCCCAGCCCCCTGATCAAAACAACATCTGAGCCTGTTTAAGGTGTACATCCAGGATATAATACTTACTATTTCTACAAATAATTACTTGTGACTAACAATACCTTGAATGCTCAGAGGTGGAAATGAGATTACAGTATGTCTGTGTGAATGATTGGTGGAGTTGTGATAGCAAGAGGTTAGGCATTGACACATGATTGCTGATCATACATATTCCCTTTGCTGAAATGTTCCGCTTTGATTTTACAGCAGCCTGATTTTGACAAACTACCAGGGTGACATTTACTTGTAACCTGATCAGTTACCATTATAGCCAAAAGCTTAACAAAACTAAAAAGCTGGAAATATTAATCTCTTGCTCTTTCTTGCTCATTCTCTAACTTTCCCAACCTCACACATACTTTCAAAAACTTCTTGTCCCGAAAGCTGGAGTAAAGGAGCAGGCCCGGGAACAAATTGTGACTCAGAGTCACAATTTGGTCCATTTCTCCATCCTATTTCACGAGGAAAATAATTTCAGCTCTCCCTTTACCAGCACAGTTGGTTTCCTCCTCCCCACCAGCTTAGATCTACTGACACATTGGATGGCAGAAGGTTAAGCCTCTCTACCCATTTCCCACCGCTACTCAGGAATTCAAGTAGCAGCCTTGCAGAGGTTGCTGTCTTACCTGTGCTGATGTGATTAACCCATGAAGTGGCAGTGGGGGTATCTAAAGTCCTCTTACCCTCTGTTCAATAACATTTGACAAGTGTCATGCTTGCCCCAAATGAATATTTTCCTGTAAAATAACTGTTATTATAATTAAAGATGAGCTCACTCTATTCAGAGTCAATATTTTGCTATTCAGCTATTCTTCTTAAGAGTATGGACACAGCTGGAGGATCAGAGCGAGGCCAGAACACAGTACTGGGCACGAACATATAAGAAGGTAGGATAGTCTAAGGTGGACAGTAAAGCAAATACAGAGTGTGAGAAAGATATATTTGTACCAGAATTTCAAAGACCATAATTATAGTTGAGCAATATAAAATTGATCATAGGACTCGAAAGGACCAACTAATTTTGGCTTAGAAAACTGATTCAGTCTCTGTGCAATTTATCTCTAGGCTCCAGAAAGACAAAGAGCAGCTGCTAAACACTGTTAGGTGGCTTGTGGTCTGAAATGATTTCTGAAAGGATTCTTCATTTTTAGCTGATGATCAGTGTTCAATTAAAGTCCTTATTTCCAGAGGTTGAACTCAGTCCAGTAAAGTTGACAGTTACCTTGAATTTATATGTGGCTTTAATGGGAGGCAGTCAAGGCCAGTTACGTTGTTATCTCCCAATGTGCCATCATGTAATTCATTGTAACTGAAAGTGAATTGTAATAAACGGTATGCCATGTATGTGACCCCTCCAGGGTCCAACAAAGATCCATTCTGCTTCTAATAGGAGCAGAATAGTGCTCACTGACTGAAATCCTGGGCCCAATGGAGTGAATGGGAGTTCTCCCATTGAGTTTAATAGTGCTACAATTTCACTTAATAGATTTAGGTATATACTTTAGGTGGTTTCTTGAGGCTTGATTCAAATCTCATTGAAATCAGTGGGAGTCAGCTGGCCTGAGGGGTGAGAAGCCATGTTAGTGATTCAGACCATTTTTTAAATCAAGGGCCTTTATCTGCAGTGACCTTGCATAGTGGGGTATGTGGTATTTACCTAGAAAGAAACAGACCCCAAATATGAAAAGGTAACATTAAATGAATACTCACAGATAGCTAAAACTAAGTATCCTATCTTGGTGGGACAGCTGGAAGGTGTAAAGAGTCTTTCCAGAATAATACAGTCCCCCTTGCTTTAAATACCATTTGTAAGAGTCAATGCAGCCCTCATTCTTCAGTCAGATAGTCTTTAATGATAGCTGCATGAGCTGCATTTGGAGAGAGTAACATGCCAGTAATATGACAATATACTGCCACCTAGTGTTGTTTCTACAAAAGGCAAGGAGGTACATCATTAGATAGAAAGTTTTAGTCACAGAAAAGTAGCTGTGGAACACTATCCAGTCAGACTCTTTGCTCCAGGAGGGAAAATTCATTGATGAGATAAGCAAGGCCAAGTCCATTAAAGACTAATGGAATCATGTGCAATTCTGTCTCCAGTGAATTTGCTTCCGTGCATTTACCCACCTGCAATGCATCAAATCCATTGTGTTATGGGTGTCATACAATGTTACTCCTGGTCAGGTGGCCCAAGTGTCAATCCAAACCACCTAGCACTGACGTGGATACAATCAGAAGAAGGGTGTTATGTTCCTCCCTCCCACAACATTTTAAGCAAGACCATTTGTTGTCTCCAACTTTTGCCAGGATTCATTTTCCATATAAATATGCCAAATCTTGAGTCTGTGCAGGTGCAATATTTCTGAAACTCTTCTGTATACTCAGAGTCCTAGTAAATGAAATCAGTTTTCCTTTAAACTGAATATGGGCTGTGCTAAGAGAGAAAGCTGTGAAATAGGATGTGCTGGGGAGAAACAGCTTTAACTGGTTCCGTTTTCTTTAAACATTTTTTTTCCGTGTTGGTTTTCTCTGTGTTTCCATTCCTGCAAACACGTACATATGTGATTAACTTTACTACCATGAATATTCCCAATGATTAAATAGTAATAAAAATAAGACATGTTTAAGTATTTGTAGGGTTCTGGCCTATGCTGGTTACTTCATTGCTGATTTTTACTTCATGCTTTGGCAGATAATAGCATCAGTATGTGCAGGGTCTTCAGCCGGCTTTGTTCCAAACTATTAGACCTAAAATGTGAAATTTTTAATTGATTTTTTTTTTCAATAAAAAATGCCTCTTATTTCTTTCAAAATGTTTTAACTGAACATAAGGAAAGATTTGACCTTATCAATTATCTTACAATAACCAGGAAGTTTGTGCAATATTGTCATTCGCAGCGTGCTACTTTTGGAAATGTCTAGTCAGGATTTCAGAATATTCATGCACTACTATTTACCATTTACCAAACGTTTTCCACAATTCTTGCATTACATTAGTACTGTCTCAATACAACACATCAAAATATCAGCCTGATCACCTCGCTCTGCGTAGAACTGCCTGAAATCTAGTACTGACAACAGTGAAACTTGAACTTCCTGAAACCAAGAACTGACTTCAACGGGGCTACTGACAAGACTAAGGTTAAGTATGTCCATAGGTGTTTGCAAATTCAGGTGCTTCATCGGTAGTATGCTGTGTAAATACAGTACTACAACTACATCTGTGTATTGTGGAAGCAGAGAAAGAACTGTCATGTATTGCATCCCCTTCCTGTCAGTTCTTTCTCTGCTTCCACAGTATCTTATGTTGCACTCACTGACTCCTAGGTGCTTTCCATGCACACAAGAAGGATGGTCCCTTCTCTGAAAAGCTCACACTCTATCATCATATTTATGTAAAAGGGGGCTGAGTTGAGATCAACGTTGGCATTTTCTTATTTTCGAGTACTTAATTGTACAGCCAAAGTGTTCCCTTAATGTAGCATTTTTTGGGCGAACACTTCTCTTTCTCACTCTTGTTTTACAGATACAGAAACACATGCACAGACACACTCCATGAAAGATAGAGGCCAACGTAACAGATGGACAGACACAAATTTCATTACTGCTTTCTTGGACTGAGCAGTGGCCCTAATCTCCAAAACAGTGCCTGGGTTGGAAAAAAGAATATAGTAGTATGCCCCTCACCCCCATCTCTGTATGTTCATTTCAGGCAGTGATTAGACTGACCCCAATATTCCTCTTTACCTGTGACATATAGCCACTCCTCTACACACACACATGCACACATTTTGATAGGCCAAAAGAGTTACCTTTTGTGTTTAAATATGTTAAGGTGGGTCTACCATACTCTTCCCTCTCCAACCCTACACCAACCCTTCCCTTGCTGACAGGGAAATACAAACAACACTGTAAGAATGCCACACACACACACACACACACTTAATGTCCATAGAATTGTAGAAATGTAGGGCTGGAAGGGACATCAAGAGGTCAACTCGTCCATCTCCCCACACATAGGAAGATTAACTTCTCCTCCCCATTCTTTAATCTTTTCCATTGTTCTCTCCTACTATCTCCCATTTACACCTTTGTAGCATTTTCCCTTTTTCTTCTTTTCTTTCTCCCTTTTATTATTTTCTTCCCTTCTTCTTCTGTCTCTCAAACTCCCTCTCTTTTGTGTGTCTTACTGGCCATATGCATGCAGAAATTAGAAGTCAGCATGGTCTGGTGTTTTGAATATCAAGTCTTAAGTGATTTGTCCAAGGTCACAAAATAACCTGGAAATGCCTAATAGCCTAGGATTCTTCTCCTACATTATTGGAACCCATTGGAGCCCAGATCTGGAAAAAGATTTCAAGAGGAACTTATAGTTCACTCAATCTGACTCATGAAACATATTCCCATGTGGAAATTCCTCTCTGGAACACATTGGTCTGCCCTTGATTGCAATAATTGGACTCAGTACATTATTCCATGTGTGTATGTATCATCTCAACTTTATTTAAGCTGTGTAGCCTGAAACCTATGATAGAAGGGAAATGATTGAGTGAGCTCTTTTATGGCATCCACTGGAGACTAAGGGGAGTCGACTGAGTGAGTCAGTACCTTATTTACCTATGAACAGCAGGTAGTTTGGGTATGATGACATATTATACTTTGGAGTTTATTCTGCTGGGCAACGCCTGGGCAATGACTAGGTATAGAATCACCCTGATAAAAAATACTGCTGTTTGCCGAGGTGGGTAAGAGGACCTGCATAGAGCTAGGAAATGAAAGAAGAAAGACTGCACATTCGTGGCTTGCTGCTGGGAATACCTCTCTGGAGGGTGGGGACTTTGAAGAGTTCTAAAGGCTACTGATCACCTCAAATCTGAAAGAGCAGAGTTAAGAGCTATAATTACCGCAGAGCTCACCAGAGGTCCCGGTTGTCTAGATAGTGGAAAACAGTGGTCAGACCCGAGCAGCAGTTCCGGTCACCTAACAGCAGGCAGAGCAAGACAGCAGTTGGATTCACCCCTGGGCCACAGCTTCCAGCAGGCGAGCAGCAGAGTGAGATCAGTTGCATGCACTATAGTGGGAGAAGAGAAATTCATAGCAATTGTCTACATCAGCCTAGCGATGCAGGTGAGTCCCCCCTGTCCTAGCTGGTGAAATCATTATAGGAGGACACGTGGTGGAGCCCCAGAGCTGCCTACAAAATGGGGACCATGATTTTCCTGGACTCCTGGAACTATAAGCTGTAAGTGAGGAAGTTGGGGACCCATGAACTGAGAGTGGGAGCCTGGTAGGCAGAACAAACTGCATCAGCCATTCTAGGTCCCAGTTGTTAGGAAGTGTGAATTATGCACCCCGAGGTAAATGGTGGTGGAAGGTGCGACACTGAAAATACTTGTCCCAGTTCAACCAAGCCTTTCCTTTTCTTTCCTCCCCCCAGTAAAGTTTGTTTGTTTAAACCTTTGTGCTCGCGAGTGGATAGAGATCTGCCTAGCAAAGGTGCCCAGAATGCTTATAGGTTCCCAGATTACTGGGTGGGGGCTCAAGTAAAAAAACATTAAGAAATGATAGAGAATCCCCTAAAATAAGGACCTAGTTGCTGCTGACACCATTGGCAGAAGGGTTACATTTAGTTATTTATTTGAGGGTAACTTCAATACAAAATGTAGAATACATTTCAGGCCACAAAGGTCGCTGCTGCAGGTGACACCACAGATATCCAATTCTGTTCCACTGAGGTTAATGCAGTCAGGCTGGATTTCTACAGCTGTACCAGGGCTGAGATGTTGACTCAGACTGTGGAAACCTATTACATATTCAACACTTGTGGGAGCTCAATATTCATAATGGGTGCAGCACATGCAATATTGTAATCTTATTAATATCGGTGCAAATCTGGAATAAATTCATTGACGTCAGTGAAGTTACTGTGAATTTACACCTACGTAACTGAGAGCTGCATCTAGGTCAAGATTTGCAGTGTGGAGTGGAGAGCAGAGCATTGATCTGTGCAGGTGAACTAAGCAGGACCTATGCAGCTACAAACATTTCATGCATTAATTTCTCCCTAAATTCCACATTGATGGCTGCATTTTTTTCTTTCTGAGTTAACGATACCACAACTTCCTTCATTAGTAAAATCTCAGAGGGCAGATGCTGTTCTCTTTGTTCTACACTGCATCACCTCAGAGACAGCTCTCTGCCTCCTAATGTATCAAGAACTGTATTTGTAACAGATGAGAGATCAGTAAAGTAGCCTTGAAACAGACTTCAATAAAACAGAAAAGGGTAATAATACAGCTCCTATTCATTGCAGATTTCAGCAAATGTTCCTTTTCTCCTCGATACAAATCTTATATATATATATATATATATCTGCCAGAGTGAGTAAGCAAGACAACTCTACCTAAATAAAAGAAAGGAAGCTTCAGCCTCAGCAGGGGTAAATGGGTTTCCTGCAGATTTAAGAAGATTTCTCTGATCCAAACTGGGGTGCTTGAACCGTTCAGATAATGAAATGAAATGAATTTTCAACTGCTACAGAAATGCTGCTCAGTGGACCCAGACGTGGATCTCCATTGCTGTTCACTGAGTATAATTCGTTTGATCACAGATGTTCATTTCTTAAAAGTGCCCCATTCCTTTTATTTTAAGGAGCTTGCAGGCTATTATGTTGGGAGTGTAAAGTGGGAAACTGAGTCACGCATCTACCCAATTTAAGCTTAATTTGCCTTTATTTAATACAATTTCAGACAGAATTATTGTCACTTGCAATGTCTGGATATACATTCATGTCAGACAAGTAATAACAGACAAGACGGAATAGGTAAACGGGCCCAAGTTACTGTATACCGGGGCACCTCCAGAATAGCCATCACCTTACCTGTTCTCCTGGTCTGATCCTTCAGGATCCTTCTTCAGTTTCCAGTTTTGGAGCCCATTTGACACGTACTCTTAAACATTTTCCCATTCTCCATTACCTAATTTCCCTCCAATCACCATTCAAAACATTACCCATTTATTTTTACATAACCTTTACATTACGTATGCGCAAGCTTTAATCTCCTAATGTCCAAATTTTCTCTGCTGAATTTGCAATTTCTGGGTCATGTTGCCCTGGACACCTGGTTTCTCAGTTTCCCAGAAAAAGGAAGTTTTTGTTGATCATTACATGTTTGTACCTCTTTCTTACATCTTCCAAAACAACATGTTACATAGCTTGCCAACAATATCATTTAAAATAAATCAGCAATTTTTTTCAAAGAGAAATTAACAAACAAACAAAAATACACTTATGCTAGGTGAACCCTTGGCCAGCATGTTACCTTATGTATATACTTACTCACTATCCATAATTACAACGTATTAATAATATAACTAATAAAGCGTTTAATGTTATCATTAGAAATTCTTCATTTCATGTTATACAGTAGAACCTCAGAGGTACGAACACTTTGGGAATGGAGGTTGTTCGTAACGCTGAAATGTTCAGAACTCTGAACATAACATTATGATTGTTTCTTTCAAAAATTTACAACCGAATATTGACTTAATACAGCTTTGAAACTTTACAATGCAGAAGAAAGATGCTGCTTTCCCTTTTTCTTTTTCTTTTTCTTTTTTTTTTGGTAGTAATTTACGTTTAACACAGTACTGTACTGTATTTGCATTTTTTTGGGGAGGGGGGGTATTTTATTTATTTATTTTATTTTTTTGTCTCTGCTGCTGCCTGATTGCCTCCTTCCAGTTCCAAATGAGGTGTGTGGTTGACTGGTCAGTACTTAACTCTGGTGTTTGTAGCTCTGAGGTTCTACTGTAGATCAGTATGTGTATATTACTCTCCCCCTTAATCTATTAGGAGGGGGATTTTGAAGAGCACACTATGATTCTTTAAAGTCAACATTTCTTATATTCTGCAAACACAAATTTGACAGGGAATATTTATTTTACTCAAAGTCCAAAGTTTTTCCTGTTACAATTTTTAGGTGCTCTGGTTTTTAGGCCTTGGGATTTTTTTTTTATTTTAGTGGTATCCCAACAATTAGGTCCTTCACAAGATCGCGTGTCAACAATGGTTGAAGCAGCCCTTACAAAGCAGAGCTCAGAACACTGTGATCATATTAAAAACTTTTAAACTCCTTCTGCATAGGACTATTTTCCCCCAAACCCCAGTTCTAGGACTTGGCTTCACATTGAATAGTACCCATTCGGCAGGCGACTACTTGCAAAGTAAGGAAACTACTCAGTGGGAGTCAGGGTGAAGGAATCAGGTTATGAGAGAAAAAATTGCAGAATAAAGTTTTCTCAACATGGATCAGGGTGATAGATAGGGACCATTGTGTTCCCAGATCCTTGGAACATGCTTCCTACCTAGATCCATAACTGACCATGTAGATCAGCTTTCAAGGTGCATTGCAAGACCCACCTTTTCTCCCTTGCCCATAGGCAGATGAATGCTGGGTGGGCTGGGTGTGGGACTCTAAGGACTGTGTATGTGGTCAATACATTTCTCTTGCCACAGTGCATTTGATTTGATCTGGAGGAACTGATAGGTCTGTTTATTTAGTATATTTTTATGTGGATGGATGCTCTTTTATAGTTCGTAAAAAATATCAAAATAGCTACAAAAGAGTATGCAGATGCAGCTACTTTTTTCAGTACATAAGAAAGGCCGTACCGGGTCAGACCAAAGGTCCATCTAGCCCAGTGTCCTGTCTACCGACAGTGGCCAATGCCAGGTGCCCCAGAGGGAGTGAACCTAATAGGCAATGATCAAGTGATCTCTCTCCTGCCATCCATCTCCACCCTCTGACAGACAGAGGCTAGGGACACCATTCCTTACCCGTCCTGGCTAATAGCCATTAATGGACTTAACCACCATGAATTTATCCAGTTCTCTTTTAAACTCTGTTATAGTCCTAGCCTTCACAACCTGCTCAGGTAAGGAGTTCCACAAGTTGACTGTGCGCTGCGTGAAGAAGAACTTCCTTTTATTTGTTTTAAACCTGCTGCCTATTAATTTCATTTGATGACCCCTAGTTCTTGTATTATGGGAATAAGTAAATAACTTTTCCTTATCCACTTTCTCCACATCACTCATGATTTTATATACCTCTATCATATCCCCCCTTAGTCTCCTCTTTTCCAAGCTAGAGTCCTAGAGTCCTAGCCTCTTTAATCTCTCCTCATATGGGACCCGTTCCAAACCCTTAATCATTTTAGTTGCCCTTTTCTGAACCTTTTCTAGTGCTAGTATATCTTTTTTGAGATGAGGAGACCACATCTGTACGCAGTATTCGAGATGAGGGCATACCATCGATTTATATAAGGGCAATAATATATTCTCAGTCTTATTCTCTATTCCCTTTTTAATGATTCCTAACATCCTGTTTGCTTTTTTGACCGCCTCTGCACACTGCGTGGACATTTTCAGAGAACTATCCACGATGACTCCAAGATCTTTTTCCTGACTTGTAGCTAAATTAGCCCCCATTATATTGTATGTATAGTTGGGGTTATTTTTTCCAATGTGCTTTACTTTACATTTATCCACATTAAATTTCATTTGCCATTTTGTTGCCCAATCACTTAGTTTTGTGAGATCTTTTTGAAGTTCTTCACAGTCTGCTTTGGACTTAACTATCTTTAGCAGTTTAGTATCATCTGCAAACTTTGCCACCTCACTGTTTACCCCTTTCTCCAGATCATTTATGAATAAGTTGAATAGGATCGGTCCAAGGACTGACCCTTGGGGAACACCACTAGTTACCCCTCTCCATTCTGAGAATTTACCATTAATTCCTACCCTTTGTTCCCTGTCTTTTAACCAGTTCTCAATCCATGAAAAGACCTTCCCTTTTATCCCATGGCAGCTTAATTTACATAACAGCCTTTGGTGAGGGACCTCGTCAAAGGCTTTCTGGAAATCTAAGTACACTATGTCCACTGGATCCCCCTTGTCCACATGTTTGTTGACCCCTTCAAAGAATTCTAATAGATTAGTAAGACACAATTTCCCTTTACAGAAACCATGTTGACTATTGCTCAACAGTTTATGGTTTTCTATGTGTCGGACAATTTTATTCTTAACTATTGTTTCGACTAATTTGCCTGGTACTGACGTTAGACTTACCAGTCTGTAATTGCTGGGATCATCTCTAGAGCCCTTTTTAAATATTGGCGTTCCATTAGCTAACTTCCAGTCATTGGGTACAGAAGCCGATTTAAAGGACAGGTTACAAACCTTAGTTAACAGTTCCGCAACTTCACATTTGAGTTCTTTCAGAACTCTTGGGTGAATGCCATCTGGTCCCAGTGACTTGTTAATGTTAAGTTTATCAATTAATTCCAAAACCTCCTCTCGTGACACTTCAATCCATGACAGTTCCTCAGATTTGTCACCTACAAAAGCAAGCTCAGGTTTGGGAATCTCCCTAACATCCTCAGCTGTGAAGACTGAAGCAAAGAATCCATTTAGTTTCTCCGCAATGACTTTGTCATCTTTAAGCGCTCCTTTTGTATCTCGATCATCAAGGGGCCCCACTGGTTGTTTAGCAGGCTTCCTGCTTCTGATGTACTTAAAAAACATTTTGTTATTACCTTTGGAGTTTTTGGCTAGCTGTTCTTCAAACTCCTCTTTGGCTTTTCTTATTACATTCTTGCACTTAATTTGGCAGCGTTTATGCTCCTTTCTATTTGCCTTACTAGGATTTGACTTCCACTTTTTAAAGGAAGTCTTTTTATCTCTCACTGCTTCTTTTACATGGTTGTTAAGCCACGGTGGCTCTTTTTTAGTTCTTTTACTATGTTTTTTTACTGTAAAAAAGGGGCTTTTAAGGGGCTTTTTCTGGCCCCTTAAATACGTAGATTGTTCTATTTTGGGGAGCCATGCATAAATCTTGGTTTGGATTCAGTCTTCAGCACAGTAACGGCAACAGACATCATCTGTCAAGGGACACAGCACATTAGCAATTATTATTGTCAAGCTTTCCTTTTTTAATCAAAAAGGTTTAATAGGTTCTATTTGCAAGACTCATGTTTGACAAAAAAAAAAAAAAACACACACAAACAATGAGTGATTCACATCAAGGATTGGCCTAGATTATCCGCTAATTGATTTAATTTGTCTCATATGGATTCACATCAAATCTATGTTCTAATCGCTTAAAGGCAATTGGCAATAATGGACTTTACTACTCACTTGATATGTAGTCCATTCACTGGTGTGCTGCCAGCATTGCATCCAGGGGCTTTCACTAAGGCCTGGTCTACACTACTACTTTAATTCGGATTTATCAGCTTTAATTCGAATTAACCCTGTAACCGTCCACACAACGACGCCATTTAATTCGATGTAAAGGGCCCTTTAAATCGATTTCTGTACTCCACCCCAACGAGCGGAGTAGCGCCAAAATCGATTTTAGCAATTCGAATTAGGGTTAGTGTGGCCGCAATTCGATGGTATTGGCCTCCGGGAGCTATCCCACAGTGCATCATTGTGACCGCTCTGGACAGCAATCCGAACTCGGATGCACTGGCCAGGTAGACAGGAAAAGCCCCGCGAACATTTGAACTTCATTTCCTGTTTGCCCAGCGTGGAGAGCACAGGTGACCACAGATACCTCATCAGCACAGGTAACCATGCAGGCTGATAATCGAAAAAGGGCACCAGCATGGACCGTGAGGGAGGTACTGGATCTGATCGCTGTATGGGGAGAGGATTCAGTGCTTGCAGAACTTCGTTCTAAAAGACGAAATGCAAAAACTTTTGAAAAAATTTCCAAGGGCATGATGGAGAGAGGCCACAATAGGGACTCTGAGCAGTGCCGCGTGAAGGTCAAGGAGCTCAGACAAGCCTATCAAAAAACAAAGGAGGCAAACGGTCGCTCCGGGTCAGAGCCGTGGACATGCCGCTACTACGCCGAGCTGCATGCAATTCTAGGGGGGGCTGCCACCACTACCCCACCTTTGTTCGTGGATTCTGGGTCGGGGATAGTCTCGACGCCTGAGGATTCTGCCGATGGGGTAGAGGAGGAGGAGGAGGAGGAGGAGGAGCTTGCAGAGAGCACACAGCACTCCATTCTCCCCAACAGCCAGGATCTTTTTATCACCCTGACTGAAGTACCCTCCCAAGCCTCCCAAGCCAGTACCCAAGACTCTGACCCCATGGAAGGGACCTCAGGTGAGTTTACCTTTTAAAATATAAAACTTGTTTTAAAAGCAAACGGTTTTTAATGATTACTTTGCCTGACTTTGCATTCGCGGTCAGTTCAGCTACTGGAAAAGTCTGTAGCTACTGGAAAAGTCTGTTAACGTGTATGGGGATGGAGCGGAAATCCTCCAGGGACATCTCCATGAAGCTCTCCTGGAGGTACTCCGAAAGCCTTGCCAGAAGGTTTCTGGGCAGTGCATCCTTATTCCCTCCTCCATGGTAGGACACTTGACCACGCCATGCTTGCAGCAAGTAATCTGGTATCATTGCCTGACAAAGCCTGGCAGCGTATGGTCCCGGTTTGCTGGCATTCAAGCAACATCCGTTCTTTATCTTGTTGTGTAATCCTCAGGAGAGTGATATCACTCCTGGTAACCTGGTTGAAATACGGGAACTTAATTAAGGGGACAGAGGTGGCCGTTCCTACTGGGCTGTTTGCCTGTGGCGGAAAATAAATCCTTCCCTGCAGTTAGCCAAGCGCAGATGGGAAATTGGCCCTGAGTTTTTCGCGTTTGGCTAGCAGGGATCTTCTCTGTTACCAGCCACGCGGTGGGGGGAGGGTACCGTGATCATCCCAGAGAATTCATGGCGAGGGGGGGGGGGTAGGCGGCGGGGGGGGGGTAGTTTGGTGCCTGCAGGGATCTTCCCTGATACCAGCCACGCGGTGGGGGGAGGGGTACCGTGATCATCCCAGAGAATTCATGGCGAGGGGGGGGGGTTAGTTTGTTTTCTGGTGCTGCTGAATGTTAACAGAAAAACCGCAGCACTCTACTTGCCTGAAGGGGCCCAGACAAGCCCCACCACACTGCCCCCCCCCCCAACTGGCTGATTGGCCAGGCTTCTGCAGCACTCTACAAGCTATGCTTGGTATGTGGGAAAGCACGGCGCAGAAGCTTACCATGGCCGCATGCAAGCCGAATTCTGTTGCCCAGACCTGTGATCTCTAGCAGCAAAGCCACAGGCACTCAGCATTAAGAGGCAAAATGCGACCTTGCACAGAAATCACATGTGCTATGTAATGTGAACAGTGTTGGTCACCGTGAAAGAGTATAAGCATTGTTCTGCAAAATGTAGCTTTTAAAACAATTCTCTCTTTTTTCCCCTCCCTACAGCAGCTGCAAATTCCTCAAGCCTCCCTCCTCCATCCCGAAGGTTATCACAGATAAGGCGTCGTAAGAAGAAGACGCGGGAGGACATGTTTTCTGAAATTATGCAATCCAGCAGGAGTGACAGAGCTCATCTGAATGAGTGGAAGGAAACAGTTTCAAAGTATAGGAAAGAAGTCAGTGAACGTGAGGAGAGGAGGGACCAACGTGAGGAGAGGAGGGACCAACGTGAGGAGAGGAGAGACGATCGAGATGAGAGATGGCGGCAGGAAGACCAGAGGATGAAGGATGCAACGCTGGGGCTGCTCCGGCGTCTGGTGGAGGTTCAGGAACGGCTGCTGGAAAACAGACTGCCGCTTCAGCCCCTGTTCCACCCTCCCCCCTCCCCATGTTCTGTATCCTCCTCACCCAGACGTGTAAGAACGCGGGGGGGGAGGCTCCGTACACCTTCCCATTCCACCCCAGTAGACAACCCAAGCAAAAGGCTGTCATTTTTTTAACCTTTTCTTTGTGGCTTTTTCCTTCCCAGCAATCCTCCTCCCAAATACCACCCGGGTTCCCTCCCTCTTTTTCTAATCTATTAATAAAGAATAAATGATTTTTAAATGATAGTGACTTTATTTGGTTTGAAAGAAAGATGGGGGAAGGGGCAGGGTGGGTTCCTTACAGAAAATCAGTCAGTAAAGGGGGAGGGTTTTCATGAAGGAGAAACAAACAGATATTTCACACGGTAGCCTGGCCAGCCATGAAACTGGTTTTCAAAGCTTCTCTGATGCACAGCGCTTCATGGTGTGATCTTCTAATCGCCCTGGTGTCTGGCTGCGCGTAATCAGCAGCCAGGCGATTTGCCTCAGCCTCCCACCCCGCCATAAAGGTCTCCCCCTTACTTTCACAGAGATTGTGGAGCACACAGCAAGCAGAAATAACAATGGGGAGATTTCTTTGGCTGAGGTCAGAGCGAGTCAATAATGATCGCCAGCGACCTTTTAAACGGCCAAATGCACATTCTACCACCATTCTGCACTTGCTTAGCCTGTAGTTAAACAGCTCCTGACTCCTGTCCAGGCTGCCTGTGTATGGCTTCATAAGCCATGGCATTAAGGGGTAGGCTGGGTCCCCAAGAATAACTATGGGCATTTCAACATCCCCAATGGTTATTTTCTGGTCCGGAAAGTAAGTCCCTTGCTGCAGCCCTTTAAACAGAGTAGTGTTCCTGAAGACGCGAGCGTCATGAACCCTTCCCGCCCAGCCCGCGTTGATGTTGGTGAAACGTCCCTTGTGATCCACAAGTGCTTGCAGCACCATTGAAAAGTACCCCTTGCGGTTTATGTACTCGGTGGCTTGGTGCTCCGGTGCCAAGATAGGGATATGGGTTCCGTCTATTGCCCCACCACAGTTAGGGAATCCCATTGCAGCAAAACCATCCACTATAGCCTGCACATTTCCCAGAGTCACTAACTTTCGTAGCAGCACCTGAGTGATTGCTTTGGCTACTTGCATCACAGCAGCCCCCACAGTAGATTTGCCCACTCCAAATTGATTCCCGACTGACCGGTAGCTGTCTGGCGTTGCAAGCTTCCACAGGGCTATCGCCACGCGCTTCTCAACTGTGAGGGCTGCTCTCATCTTGGTATTCTGGCGTTTCAGGGCAGGGGACAGCAAGTCACAAAGTTCCATGAAAGTGCCCTTACGCATGCGAAAGTTCCGCAGCCACTGGGAATCGTCCCAGACCTGCAACACTATGCGGTCCCACCAGTTTGTGCTTGTTTCCCTTGCCCAGAATCGGTGTTCCATGGATAGAATCTGCCCCATTAACAACATGATCTCCAAAGCATCGGGGCCTGTGGTTTCACTGAATTCTGTGTCCGTGTCCGTGTCCATGTCCTCATCATGCTTGTCGCTGCGCTGCCGCCGCCGCTGCCTCCTCTCCTCGTTTTTCTGGTCCTGGCTGAGCATAAACTCCACGAGAACGCGCGAGGTGTTTGCAATATTCATGAGTGCTGTCTTGACCTCAGCGGGCTCCATGCTTGCCGTGGTATGGAGTCTGCAGTGTTCACCCACCCAGGAAAAAAGGCGCGAAAATGGTTGTCTGCCGTCCGTTGCTTTCATGCAGGGAGGGAGGGAGGGCGGAAGTGAGGCTGTACCCAGAACCACCTGCGACGATGTTTTTTGTCCCATCAGGCACTGGGATCTTAACCCACAATCCCAATGGGCGCGGGAGACTGCGGGAACTATGGGATAGCTATGGAATTGCTACCCACAGTGCAACGGTGCAGAAATCGACGCTAGCCCCGGTACTTGGACGCACACCACCGAATTACTGTGCTAGTGTGGCCGCACTCATTTCGACTTTATACAACCTGTTTCTCAAATCCGAATTATCTAAATTCGGATTAATCCCGTAGTGTAGACATACCCTAAAAGTCACTCTCCCCTTTAACCTGTTGCAGAGAGAAAAAGGGTGAGGAACTGGCAACTCCACCAGAATCAGGGAAATTATCTTAATTTTCCTTTCAACATTTTAACAAGTTGCTTCTGGGAGTTTCCCAGAACCTGGCCCACTGAGTCTCACTAAATTCAGTAATTTCACTTGTCTCACTGGCATCTTGCCTGAGATGACCCTGCCACTTATGCCCACTAAACATAGTCAGCCAAATCAATTCCTGATGCAACAATGAGCTTGCACCAGGCAAAGAATTTGGTCCACCTGGACAAATTCTCAACTTAGTTACACAGATGGAATACCTTTGGCTTCAATGGGGTTGCATCAGTGTAAGTTTCTGATCCTGCAGATACCTAGGTATGTGCTTTAAAGGCTTGTGTTTGCAGAATCGGGGCCTAAAAGCAGATTAATAGGTCTATTCTGCTTTTCCCCAAGTGTCATTATTTAAGAGAAACTGAATTGAAGCGTTGTTCCATTCAAAAGTTGAGTTCAATTAAGATTATTTGCAAATCAATTTTTTTCCAAAATAACTATACTCATTTGGATAAAGTTTCTATATAATTTCATGAAATAATTATTGTAATTAGCATCTTAATTTGAATTTAGAAGCAATTTCCTCCCCCCCCCCCTTTTTTTTTTCTTTTTCTTTTTTTCTTTTTGGAAATCTAAATTAATTCCCTGGGAAACTGATGAGAATTTTTCAAACTAGAAATAAATGCATGTAATAAATCAAGAGATAAGGGAACAGGCAGAGATTATTCTGCAATTAAAGTTTACGGAATTAATTCCACTTAAGATCCTTAGAGTTTAATGTGGAAAAGCCAGTAGTATCTCTTCTTTTCTGAAAGAAGCATCTTCTAAAACTTTGAAGGCAGAAGAGTGCCATAGAAATATATACAGTAATCAATATTCCTCCAATCAATAATAATCAAAGAGATTTCAATACATCTTTCACAGTTTGACATTTAAAATATAAATAAATATAAGGTACCAAACATCAGCAAACTGAATGAAAACTTGGACAGGTGATTGAAAGTTGAATGTGAATATTTGTTTTTTACCCAAATGAATGTAAATTTCATTAGTTGATAATTAAAAGGAAATTATACAGACATTACAATTACTGCCAATGGCATAAATTATGAAACTATATGGCAAAACAATTTAGGAATTCACACTGCTGTTCCTATTGTCAATTTGGTTACCAAAGAAACCAGGAATAAATAATATACTCAGTGACTATGTAAATGAAGTCTTGATGTGTTGCTAGGCTGTTAAAGCTAATGTCATTGTATAAAACAATAATGTTAAACATTATTAGTTTTTTAATTATGTCAGTTAATTAGAAGTGTTCCTGTTAATTGCCTATGATTCACCTCTAAAAGAAAAATGTACGAATTTGCGCTTTGGTGTTTTTTTCCCAAAACACCACCTCAAAATAAATATATAAATAAATAAACAAAAAGGCCTACAGTTTTGCATCATAGAATTTCAAAAATAACATTATAATACATCCAGTAATTATGGTCACATCCATCTGTAATAAAAGGGCTTTCATGAAAGCATATTATTAAGGAAGGCATTAAAAATAGAGAGCATTAATGGAGGCACTGTTCTATTACAGAGAACAATAAATAAAAACCTTCAGAGGTTATGAGTGAATAATAATAATAATAATAAATAATAATAATGAACCATAGCATGAGACAAAAACAGCACATGAACTGAGACATAAGCAAACAGGTATGTTAGCTTAATAGCATAGGTTCGTTTGGCCAGACCGGTGAAGAAGGGAGTAACCAAGCCTAAGAAATACAAAGAGTCAGATTGTAATATTCTTACTCACAGTGCTTAGTACATTCCTCCATGAGTAGTCCCGTCGATGGGCCACTTGTCAAGTAAGGTACTATTCAGCGTGAAATAAGGCCCAAAGGAAATTGTTGTTAGTGCATCACAATTTCTATACTTTATGATTCAAATGCACCCGTTAGATAATTGTTTCACATCTTAGCTCTAATACATCTTATAATACTTTGCAAATGAACTCTCAGAAACATGATTAACTTGGGAAGGAAGGAATGGCTAGAATCATAGAATCATAGAATATCAGAGTTGGAAGGGACCTCAAGAGGTCATCTAGTCCAACCCCCTGCTCAAAGCAGGACCAATTCCCAGCTAAATCATCCCAGCCAGGGCTTTGTCAAGCCGGGCCTCAAAAACCTCCAAGGAAGGAGACTCCACCACCTCCCTAGGTAACGCATTCCAGTGTTTCACCACCCTCCTAGTGAAATAGTTTTTCCTGATATCCAACCTGGACCTCCCCCACTGCAACTTGAGACCATTGCTCCTTGTTCTGTCATCTGCCACCACTGAGAACAGCCGAGCTCCATCCTCTTTGGAACCCCCCTTCAGGTAGTTGAAGGCTGCTATCAAATCCCCCCTCATTCTTCTCTTCTGGAGACTAAACAATCCCAGTTCTCTCAGCCTCTCCTCATAAGTCATGTGCTCCAGACCCCTAATCATTTTTGTTGCCCTCCGCTGGACTCTTTCCAATTTTTCCACATCCTTCTTGTAGTGTGGGGACCAAAACTGGACACAGTATTCCAGATGAGGCCTCACCAATGTCGAATAAAGGGGAACGATCACGTTCCTCGATCTGCTGGCAATGCCCCTACTTATACAGCCCAAAATGCCGTTAGCCTTCTTGGCAACAAGAGCACACTGTTGACTCATATCCAGCTTCATATCCACTGTGACCCCTAGGTCCTTTTCAGCAGAACTGCTACCTAGCCATTCGGTCCCTAGTCTGTAGCAGTGCATGGGATTCTTCCGTCCTAAGTGCAGGACTCTGCACTTGTCCTTGTTGAACCTCATCAGGTTTTTTTCTGCCCAATCCTCTAATTTGTCTAGGTCCCTCTGTATCCGATCCCTACCCTCTAGTGTATCTACCACGCCTCCTAGTTTAGTGTCATCTGCAAACTTGCTGAGAGTGCAGTCCACACCATCCTCCAGATCATTAATAAAGATATTAAACAAAACCGGCCCCAGGACCGACCCTTGGGGCACTCCACTTGAAACCGGCTGCCAACTAGACATGGAGCCATTGATCACTACCCGTTGAGCCCGATGATCTAGCCAGCTTTCTATCCACCTTACAGTCCATTCATCCAGCCCATACTTCTTTAACTTGGTGGCAAGAATACTGTGGGAGACAGTATCAAAAGCTTTGCTAAAGTCAAGAAATAACACATCCACTGCTTTCCCCTCATCCACAGAGCCAGTTATCTCATCATAGAAGGCAATTAGGTTAGTCAGGCACGACTTCCCCTTCGTGAATCCATGCTGACTGTTCCTGATCACTTTCCTCTCCTCTAAATGTTTCATAATTGATTCCTTGAGGACCTGCTCCATGATTTTTCCAGGGACTGAGGTGAGGCTGACTGGCCTGTAGTTCCCCGGATCCTCCTTCTTCCCTTTTTTAAAGATGGGCACTACATTAGCCTTTTTCCAGTCATCTGGGACCTCCCCCGATCGCCATGAGTTTTCAAAAATAATGGCTAATGGCTCTGCAATCTCACCCGCCAACTCCTTTAGCACCCTCGGATGCAGCGCATCCGGCCCCATGGACTTGTGCACGTCCAGTTTTTCTAAATAGTCCCGAACCACTTCTTTCTCCACAGAGGGTTGGTCACCTTCTCCCCATGCTGTACTGCCCAGTGCAGCAATCTGGGAGCTGACCTTGTGCGTGAAGACAGAGGCAAAAAAATCATTGAGTACATTAGCTTTTTCCACATCCTCGGTCACTAGGTTGCCTCCCTCATTCAGTAAGGGGCCCACACTTTCCTTGATTTTCTTCTTGTTGCTAACATACCTGAAGAAACCCTTCTTGTTACTCTTAACATCTCTTGCTAACTGCAACTCCAAGTGTGATTTGGCCTTCCTGATTTCACTCCTGCACGCCTGAGCAATATTTTTATACTCCTCCCTGGTCATTTGTCCAATCTTCCACTCCTTATAAGCCTCTTTTTTGTGTTTAAGATCAGCAAGGATTTCACTGTTTAGCCAAGCTGGTCGCCTGCCATATTTACTATTCTTTCTACACATCGGGATGGTTTGTTCCTGCAACCTCAATAAGGATTCTTTAAAATACAGCCAGCTCTCCTGGACCCCTTTGCCCTTCATGTTATTCTCCTAGGGGATCCTGCCCATCTGTTCCCTGAGGGAGTCAAAGTCTAACTAACTCTGCATCCTACAGGATTTAAACATATTGAATATGAAACCTAGTGACATGGGCATGCATTGCTTTTTTTTCCAACAAAATTTAAAGTATTCTGGTGTAAGAGGCAAATAATCAATTTTTGTTCTGGATCTGGAGATGTTTGCTTAAGTCACATACCAGGGATATCTTATCTATTTTGGTACAGCACAAAGGCCATTTTCTGCTATTACTAGTGCAATACAATGAGTTGGGTGCTTCATTGGGTCCATTTCCAGTAGGAGACCCCACAGATTGCAGAACCTGCAATGATTTTCACACCTAAAGGAGTCTTCCTTTAGCTCAAGTAACAAGGGAGTGCTGCAAGTCCCAGGCAGTGTAGTGCAGTGTTTGTATGTAGGCTGTCATGGTGCATTGCAAATGGCACCCAAGATTAAACTTGAACTCCTGAAGACCTCAGATATTCAGGACAAGCTTGTCTACAGGTGAGTGTAAGACATTGCCCTAGTGCATGTGCTCATGTCTTCTTCAAAGCTGGTAGCCTGAGGTAAAGAGATTGCTATCAAGTTGCCGGTGCTCAGCTCCGATTGGATCATGATGCCAGCCTCCACTGACCATTTATTAAATTTTCCAAAAAGCACCTTAGTGCTTTTTTCTATGCTGCCCCACATGCTTGAGAGGTGCTCCTCATGAATATCCACAAAGCTACCTCACTATCCACCTTCACAGCCCTCCTCAAAACACTCCTTTACCATATTGCCTAGGTTGCTGGTGTGTTGAGCCCACTGCCTAGCATGCTGAGAAATATTGTATCTTTACTTTTTTATACACCTCAGTCTGTCTGTATCCATTTGGTACCTCTTGTCTTATACTTAGATTGTAAGCTCCTTAGGGCAGGGACCATCTTTTAATTTTGTGTTTGTACAGCTCCTAGCACAATGGGGTCCTGGTCCATGACTAGAGTTCATAGGTGCTATGTTAAGACAAATAAGAAATAAAAATAAAATAAAATAATAGCTAAATTGGATAAGTCTTGTGCTACTGGCCTTGATATCAGTGGTGTCCCTTCACAAATACTGCCACTATTCATTAGACTACAAAGGTGCTTACATTAGGAATAAAATAGTTGGTTCTAAATAACAAGGAACAACTGATTAGTGATTCCTGGCCCCTCTACAGACCCCATTTTCTCTACTCTGTAAAATTTTCTCTTACCAGTTCTAGTCCAAGCACTTCTATATAAATTACAGAATTCATTGCCCTACTGTCCTAGCTAATAAAATATAAACATGTGACAGATCACGTGGGGTCTGTCAGTGTATTTCCTGTTCCAAAGGAACAGAGAGAGAGGCATGAAGTTGAGAACTCCTACAGTTGAGAACAGTGAAGATGCAAATCAGAAGCTAATCACCTTCACTTGGGATGGTATTTCTAGGGAGCTGGAGAGCAAGCTGGCCTGTTGAGTTGCTGGATTGGGAGACAAAGATGTGGCATTTCATCCTGACAAAACACTGTTTGTGGAAATGTTGATGAAACCTCACCCTGATATGATGATGAAATCTAAAGATGAGGATTTGATATATAGAGAGGGTGGAGAAGAGAGGTAGGAGAGATCTGTGGACACAGTGACTAGAGTCGGTCAGGCTAACCAGGGAGTGACCAGAGTGAGACCGGTTTAGTGAAATGCAAGATTTTATTTTCTCTGAAACAAAGGTGACTGGGCTTTTGCAAAGTATTCATATGAGGTATATAATGCAAACGGTGTCATTGGTTTTACTACCATTCTCTTAATTTTTAATAAATCTTGTTTTTAAGAAAACTTCTGCTGTATGGGTGTTTTATGCAGACCGCACCAAAAAGAAACAAGAATCCCTCCTCCTCTAAAGAGAGGAACAATAGGAGTTCTGAAGACTAACCTTTCCTCACATATCCCGTATACACTTTAGTCAAATGAGGCAGGCACACAGGTGTCCTCTCCCAATGTATTGCAATGGGTACTTGCAGGTGAATGCAGCGTTTAAGACTAAGGGGCTGGTTCACACTAACCCCCCACGCAACTTCAGCTACGTTATTCACGTAGCTGAAGTCGAACTATCTTAGTTCGAACTTACCACGGGTCCACACGTGGCAGGCAGGCTTCCCCGTCAACTCCGCGTATTCCTCTCGCCGAGCAGGAGTACCGGCATTGACGGCGAGCACTTCCGGTATCGATCCGGGATCAATTTATCGCGTCTAGACAAGACGCGATAAATCGATCCCAGAAGATCGATTGCTTACCGCCGGACCCGGAGGTAAGTATAGACGTACCCTAAGGAGAAGATGTGAGTTGGCAGGGATACGGTGACATTTGTACTCTTTGTAACACCCAGCTTATAATGGTGACCTTACGATACAGCTTGACATAATTTAAGTGACAAATGTTTTGTTCAGTTAGCTGTGTCACAAATAACTATATGTTAGCAGGCAGATTAACTAGCTCTTTCAATGCTAAATTTAACACCTATTGTTTCTAACAAACCTCTGGCTACTGATGAAAGATTACTCAGCTTTGATGTGGGTTTAGCAGTTCTGTTGCTTTTATTTTTTTCTACAGCAGACATTCATGCTTGCGGATAAGAACAAATAGTTTTTAGGACTATAGGATTTAGGAAGTGTGACGTTATCTGATTAAAATATGATCATATAGATCATTGTTGCAACCACTGTTATATATTTGCAGCAAATATTGTACAAAGGTTGTCAAATCAGGTGTCTATGAAAAGGTTATGCTTTGCTGGTTATGATTATGCTATCTGTATGCATGTATCATTTTTGTATGTGAAGTTATAAGTATTGGAATATCCACCAGCTTTATGGGGATTGTCTGCCCCATTCTTTGCAGGTTTCAGAGTAGCAGCCGTGTTAGTCTGTATTCGCAAAAAGAACAGGAGTACTTGTGGCACCTTAGAGACTAACACATTTATTAGAGCATAAGCTTTCGTGGGCTACAGCCTATATGCATCCGAAGAAGTGGGCTGTAGCCCACACAAGCTTATGATCTAATAAATTTGTTAGTCTCTAAGGTGCCACAAGTACTCCTGTTCTTTTTCCATTCTTTGCAGCTCACCCTAATTGAGTGACCACAGCTATCCCACACTGGGACACCAGTCACAGTCAGATATGCCATGTAAGATATCTGCAAAAATGTTATAATTTGCCAGATATGATAATCTTGTTTATATGTTTGTATCACCTTTGTACTATGAGTTATAGATTTGTATGTTAGGGTGACCAGGTGTCCCGATTTTATAGGGACAGTCCCAATTTTTGGGTCTTTTTCTTATATAGGCTCCTATTACCACCCCCCCACCCCCATCCTGATTTTTCACACTTGCTGTCTGGTCACCCTATTGTATGTACGTCTGTATTTCAAACTTATGCTATGCTTCTGGATGACACCCCCAGACAGTTTGGTATCAGCACTGCCTAGCCTGCTTGATGGCCAACTAAGGACCATCAGCTATACAACTGACCCATTGAGAGAAGGCAGATACACCTTGTGACTCAGCAAGGCATGCAGGGACATGCCCATGGACAGAACTCTAAGGCTTCCAAGCCATGTGCTGTGAAACTTGTGTTTGAAATAAAGGAAGCATAGGCTGCATGGCAAAAGACTATAAAAAGCAGCTGCATCTTCTCCATTTTGTCTTCACTCCTGCTTCTTACCTCTGGAGTTGCTACAAACTGAAGCTCTGAACAAAAGACTGAATGACCCATCCAAGCTGTGGATGCACTCCAGAGACTTGACTTTAGCCAGCAATTTATTTCATCACTGCTACAAACCTGAACCAAGAACTTTGCCATTACTGTATGTAATTCATTCCTTTAACCAATTTTAACTCTCACCTTTCTTTTTATAAATAAACCTTTCGATTTTAGATACTAGAGGATTGGCATCAGCGTGATTTTTGGGTAAGATCTAAGTTACATATTGACCTGGTGTGTGGCTGGTCCTTTGGGATCAGAAGAATCTATTATTTGATCAGACTGGTTGTAAAGAACCACTCATCTCTGAATTCAGAATTCAGAGAGCTCTCCCAGCACTCTAAAAAAGTCCACCTCCACAAAGAGGTATAGCTACCAGAGCTGGGAGTGCAGCTCTCAGCGCTGGTGCACTGTCTACACTGGTGCTTTACAGCTGAAAATTGCTGCGCTCAGGGGGGGTGTTTTTTCACACCCCTGAGCGAGACAGTTGCAGCACTGTAAATTGCCAGTGTAGACAAGCCCTTAGAGTTCTCTGCCCACAGGCATGCCCCTCCTGCTGTGTCATAAGGTGTAGCCCTGGCACCTTTCAATGGGTTCATTGTACAGCTGATGACCCTTGATGGGCCATCAAACAGTGCTGATGCCAATCTGTCTAGGGGTGTCACCCAGAAACACAGCACAAGTTTGGAAATACAGATATAACCTACATATCTATAACTCATGATACAAAGGTGATACAATCATATAAACAAGATCATCATAGTTGGCAAATTATAACAATTTCGCGGATACCTCACATGCCATATTTGCAATTCATTGCAATTTTATAATATTGGTATTAACCATATCAAAGTGTCTCCCATATTCCATACAGCATCACAACTATAAATCAATCAAACTTTTTTATCCTATCCTTGTAACCTGATACATTTGGCTATAAGAGAAAAAGGAGACAAGCCGCCTAACTGTGAGCCACTCTTGAAACCATGCTGCAGAAACAAATACATAAGAATGTTTTCAGTTTTCCCAGATCAGTTACCATAAACGAACGGTGGCAGTGTAACCATCACAATAATATTAAAAGTGTGGTTCTGCTCTAAAAAGTGTCTCTAAAACTGGCATAGTGGGTTTCCTTGTTGATTTCTCCATGGTTTCTAGATCATTGCTCAGTTTACAGGTCAAGGTATGTTTTTCCTAAATGCAGGCCCTGTAAATTGACCCTGGACCTAGTTAAGATAGCAGATATGTTACAGCAGGGTGAATACACATCAAAAATTAAAATGTATGCTAGGAAGAAGATGCTACTCAAATGCAGTCATTTTTCAGAGTAGAATTGCAGTTTAAGAACGGCATGTTTCGGGCATTTCTTTGATCAAGGAGATGGTAGCATTTTTATGAGCTTGGATTAGGGCCAGGGATGATATGTATATGTTTGATACAATCAAACTTTTGCTGAGGCTTTTATGCAGCAGTAGCCAATAATGCCAAAGGTTTCATAGTTAAAATAAAGATTTTAAAAAATCTTTCTGGTTTTGTATGAGCTTTTATTGTCTTGTTTCCATGACTACCCATGCAATTTGATCCCTGTTGTTTCTAAACCTACCATGAACCCAAAAGTTAATGATCACTGACAATTCCATATTGTGTTGGTAGGTAGGTAGATAGCTAGAGTATGGAATAGGCACCAGAAAAAAATATGCCAAAAGGTGCAAGAGATTCAGTCTTATGTTACATTTTTGAATGATCATATAATCACTTATGACCGAAGGTTTGGTGCCACTGAATTCAAAAGTTTTTTTTCTCTTAATTAATTGGCCTCTCAGAGTTGGTAAGACAACTCCCACCTGTTTATGCTCTCTGTATGTGTGTATATATATCTCCTCATTATATGTTCCATTCTATATGCATCCGAAGAAGTGGGCTGTAGTCCACGAAAGCTTATGCTCTAATAAATTTGTTAGTCTCTAAGGTGCCACAAGTACTCCTGTTCTTCTTTTTGCGGATACAGACTTACACGGCTGTTACTCTAAAACCAAGACAGAACACTCCCCCTGAATTGGACTGAAACATAAATTCTATCCTAATGCTAACCCACCTCGAGACTGGAACCTTATCTCCCAGGCCCATCCCTTAAAAGAAAGTGGGGGCTATATACCTGAAATATATATTAAATTAGTTTACTAATCCCAAATTGGGAAAACCCAGAGGCTAGGAAGATGATTCCTTACACAATGACATGTCCAGCATTTTGCGGTTTCATCAGTTTTGTTTTGTGAGACCAGTGGGCAAAATTTTCTAATCATAATTTCCACTTGGTATTCCTCCCATGACAGGAGAGGGAATTTTACTGCTCATACTGGTTTATAATGTATCATTCCTGTCCTCTGGCGAGATTTGCTGGTTCATTTCATTTTCCTAACCTAACCTCAGTTTTCAATTTTGACCTCCAGTTCTGAAGGAAAAAGTGCATGCAAAGTGCCTTTAAAACAAATCATAACAACAACAACAAACCGATCAGATTTTGTCATTTTCTTACGTAGCATTTTATAGGAAATAAGGGCTCCTGAATATTTTTGTCCTCAGAGACTGACAGTGCTGCTGATTATGAAACATTCTGGCTAAACGTCTTCTTCTTCTTCTGGATATGGGAATGAAATGTTTAGGGTTCATCTTTCAGACAAAAGAAAGAATCCGAGCTGTTTTAGAAAAAAAATGCTGTTACACTGCATTCTTCATCTAAGATTGTAATCAAGCCCTTTCACATTAATCCAGAAGAAGAAAGTTTTTAAAGCATGGACTAAGGAAAGTAGACAGTATATATCCTGCTGATACACCATCCCATATAATCTAAAAATTACTTTCCATCCTGTCCAGTAGATTATTTACAATTGAGTACCAAATTTGCTCTCCATTTTATAAAAGATGGTTTTATTCACTGATGTCTTCATTTTCTAATCTGGTTGATTAAGAGAATTTGGCTCATATAAGCATCATCAGAGCTGATTTCTCTTGTTACTGACTCAAAAGACTATAGTATACAGCACAAATGATCCATTAGCACCCATTGTTCAAAGATCCAATGAATACCTTCTGCTTTATTGTGCACTAATATGTAGAGACCGTGTTCGTACTGCTTTCCTCTGTGGGTTTTCAATCTGTGGGCCTGGTTTGTTTTAGCTGTACTTGCAGAAGTACTTCTGAAGCAGACAACACAACACATTCTTGAGTGCCAGTTAAGTTACTTTTATTGCTCCCAAGAAAATTTCATATGTGATTTAAACAATGCTATTACATTAAAACCGGGGCTATATGTAAAGATGCCATTTTCTATGACTTTCATGATGTTGCAATCATTCTTAAATAATGTAACTGGTCAGTTTTTCCATGATGTCAGTAACCATGTGCTCTTACCTCAGGGGACACACATAACAACTGCTGGTTTCTAGGCACAGTTTTCCTGTAAAGAGTCAAATATTTTGCACTCCTTATGCAAGAGGTAACATTATTTATTTTCATTGGTTTGCAATAACCCTAGCCTTCCCCTGAGAAAAAATGTCAGGCATGGTGGCTTTGGTAGGTTTGTATTATTGCTATCAGTCTCTTGGTCTCCTACATGATCATAAAAATCTGCCAACAGCTATCTCAGTGTTATCATTCTAATCAGAAGGAGAAACTGTGTTAACTCAGCTATCATTGTGCTGTATGCATGGACAAATGCTAAATCTTTAGTGGTAACCACTATAGTTTATCTTCTCCAAATATCAGATCTTCTTGTGCATACTCTTGTCAATGCAGGTTTAGTACCTGCACTATATATTCAATTTCTTCATCCAGTCTCCTTTTAAAAGACTCAAACTGCGGATCCTCTGCAAAGATCCTAGCTTGAATACATTGGGCCAGATCCTCAGGTGGCGTTAACTGACATAGCTCCTGTTGGCCCTTCAACATCAGTTCTGACACATCCACTGTAGTACAAGATGTTCAGAGTCTTGCTGATCAGAACAGGATAAATCAGTAAGGCAGAGTCTGCTTGTATTTCCCAGCACGTTACTACCAAACTTGAGTAAAGTGTCATACTCTTGCCCATAAAGTATCTAGCATTCTTTACCATTTTTAGGATGGGGGACAATAGGGTAGGTAAATCAAATGCAGATCCGAATGCCAATATCAGATCTAGAGTTGTAGTTTCAGGGTGCTAAATGGCCAGGCCTGTCTTTAATGTAAACAGAAAGTTATTATTAGAAAGTCCTCTGAGTTTTAGGAGGAAAATGAAAATTAAGGTTTCCATTTTTGTCCTCTGTCTTTCTAGTGTCTTTGTAGATACCTATTTTGACGGGTTGTACCCCCTGGGGTGCAGTCTGGGAGCTGTTGGAACCGCTGTGCCACCTAACCATTCCACTGGGTTGGCGCCTCTCACACTGCTCTGCTGGTGACTCAGCCAGCCTCTCCAGGCCCTGTTATCACCCAACATGACAGCACATGGTGCCACACACCCAACTTAGTTACCTGAGTGCTTTACCTAAGCCGCTCAGAGATCAACAATGGAGCACCAGCCATTTTCCCAGCTCCCCCACCTTGCACCCCTGCTGGAGTATAGACCCAGAATTACACTGTCTTGTACTGCACAGGGATCTATACAATGCAAGCTCATTAATATAGATCGCTTCCCCCGCGATGTGGGAAAGATATGCCCCAAGCCTTTGCTAGCGGAGCTGAGATTTTTGCTAACACTTCACTCAAAACCACACTGGTTAAGATAAAACAAGTTATTACAAGTTATTGACTTTAAAGTCAGAAGGGACCATTATGATCATCTAGTCTGACCTAACCTTTTTTTATCTTAACCAGTGTGGTTTTGAGTGAAGTATGATTAACTACAGCAAGATAGATTTTAAGTGATTATAAGTGATAACGAACAGATCAAAGTAGGTTACCTAAGAAATTAAACAAAAATGCAAACTATACCTAATATACTAGATAGGATTTGAATCAGCAATATCTCACCCTGACTGATGATAAAAGCATACATAGGCTACAAACCTTTTTAGCCTGGGACCAGCACTTCCCCCAGTTTAGTCTTTGTTCCTCAGATGTTTCCACGTGTTTTCTTGTGTGTGAAGTGAGGCCAAATCATGATGTCACTCCCCACCTTATATAGTTTCTCCATATGGCGGAAACCCTTCATTTCAAGCTAAGTTCCCAGCCCAGTTAGTGGAAAAATACAGGTGCCAAAATGGAGTTCAGTATCATGTGGTCTGGTCACACGTCCTTCCATGCTCCTGATGAGTTATGGCAGCCATTGCCCATAGGCTGTCTGAAGCTCCCCCGGGTGAAGACAATCCTTTTCCATGGTCCATTGTCTTTGTTGATAGGCCATTAGCACAGTCTAGCATCTTCATTGTTGTACCTGAAAGGCTAGTTGTGGGTGTTTCCAACTTCACATCTTTCAGTAACACATACATAGCAAAACTTTGTAACTTCACATACCCTGATAGCACATATAATCCAATGAGATATTAATGTTTAGCAGATTAAGACTTTTAGAATGATCCCTCACAAGGCATACTTTGTACAAAACATATAATTATATGATAGTGGTGAATATGGGGGTGTCAGGTGTCTCTTTAGGGCACAGAATGTCATACTATATCATTTCTTCACATCTCTAACTTAAGTAAATTTCTTAAAACAAACCCAATTTAAAAATGAAATGAAAGAAATCAGTAAGAAAATGAATAGTTACTTTTGTCATTTAATTTTTACTTGTAAGTCTAATGTCTTACAACCCTGACTCAGAAAAAAATATTCACGGATTTGAGCTGTTTCACCAATTTCAGTAGGCCTATTTGTGGTAAAGGGCTATACTCCTGGAAGGATTTGGGAGATCAAACTCTTTATTTTTAATTAATCATACTTAAGGGTTATTCCATTTTTGCTTTAAATAATTTTTACCTTTTTATGTCTTCCCTGAAAAAATATTCCTGGCCCGTACATTTTATGTTTATTCCCTAACAGAAGTTTGCAGAGTATTCTGCAGTTTAAATTGCATATCTATGGCTGTCAGTTCTTGTGTGTGTGTGTGTGTATATATATATATATATCAGGATTTAGTTTGATATGCATCCATATTTCGATTAGTGTAAGTGCTGGATATTACACAGGTTCTGAGGCATACAAAAAAATCACATATTGGATAAACTCTAATTGCCAAAGTAAAGTAGCAAGTGCATCATTGTTTGAAGTTAGTGCACACAGATACGTTGAATGGAAACACCATCCAATCGGCATCCCACATTTCCAAGAAGATAACTGCAATAAAGCCTGCTTAACACCCAAAATGAATGACTTAAATAAATGCATCAAATTATGCTCCATCTTTCTTCTTGTTAACATTCCATTCCACTTCTGACAGCTCCTTTTCCAAATGCTGGGGCTGCAATTTCTCTCTTTTTCTCTTAGTCTATACCTTTTCGTATAAAAACAAACAGAAACAAAGATCCTAATTATAAGCCACAATCATTATTTTCTGAAGAAGTTCCCAGTAATTAAATTTTAAAGAAAAATTTATTTAATGAGCATTTTACAGTTACATCCAAGCAATACATATTCAAGTAGATAGTGATTATGATGAAAAGCTCTAATTTAAATGACTTGATAAAAGCTCCTACTTCACTACTATGTTTTTAATAATTGTGTAATTACATAGAGAAGCATTCCTGTAAATATCACTTGTTTTTTTTATAGAATGGAGGACATGAAGATGTGTTCTTTCCTGAGTAATTTCTAATACTTTGAAAAGGTATCTTGTTATGTCAGCTGAAAAGTTAATATGTATGTCTTAATTACACAAATACAGACTAAAACACACATATACATACAGTCTATGCAAAATACTTTAACAAAGGGTGAAGGTTGCATGTTTAAAGTCAGGAAAAAAGAGTTAAGTTAGTGAGAGCAACTTGAGACTGCCTCCTTATATGTATATATTATTACAGCATGGTCTTTGGTTACAACTAGAGCTGATCAGAGGATGACAAGTCTGTTTCACAGCAACTTTTCAAGATTTCAGAATGTGTTTTCATTCCACGCTGAGTAGAAAACAAAAATCTTGTGTAACCCACATGGCCTAATAGGGAGATATCTCCTTAAGAAATCTATTGGAGGGGTAGGTAGGAATGAGTTGTGTCTGGGTCATGGTTGCTAGGCGGACGCACAGTTAGCTGTTTACACTCAGGGCTTGTCTACATTGGCAATTTATAGTGCTGCAACTTTCTGGCTCAGGGGTGTGGAAAAACACACCCCTGAGTACAGCAATTTTCAGCGCCGTAAAGCACCAGCGTAAACAGCGCACCAGCGCTGGTAGCTTCGCCTCTCATGGAGGTGGTTCTGTCATGACCACACAAGCCACTAGCGTTGCCAGTGTAGACTAGCCATCAGAAGTTTCTGGAATTGGGTGTGGTAATTTTGGGTATGCTCAATAGGTTCCTTGTTGCTGGACTGAGACTACATAAGGGCAAGCAATCAGGGCAGCTGCTTTGCAAAAGGCCATGGGCAGAGTGTGGATTGGGAGAAGTAGAGCCACAGGTGCAGAAAGCAGGCTGTTTCCCCTTAATCTGAAGCACTTTGCAGCAGGTTAATGATATTGTTAACCCTCCAACAGGGAAGCCCTGACAGTGTTAATTATAGATGGGAAATTAGGAGGGGGAAATATTTTATTTTAATTGTGTATTTGAATGTTATTTGACTTTAGCCAAACTCTTTTAGTTAAATTGTCTCAACTAGTATCATTTGCCAACTTTTCTCTTATTTGAATGTCATGATGGGGAAAGAGTCACTTATATTGAATCTATTTCCCCATGTTAAAGTATCCTCACACCTTCGTGTCAACTGTCCGAAATGGGCCATCTTCAAAAGTTTTTCTCCCCTGCTGATAATAGCTTCTCTTAATTAATTAGCCTCTTTCAGTTGGTATGGGTACTTCCACCTTTTCATGTTCTCTGTATGTATAAATATCTTGTTACTCTATGTTCCATTCTATGCATCTGATGAAGCGGGCTGTAGCCCACAAAAGCTTATGCTCAAATAAATTTGTTAGTCTCTAAGGTGCCACAAGTACTCCTGTTCTTTTTACTTATATTTTGTTTCAGGTTTCAGAGGAGCAGGTGTGTATTTTTCTTGTAAGAGGGTTTTTTTTATCTATATACTTAAACTGAGTGGTTGGTTAATTAGTTAGCTGAGTGATTTCAGCAGAGAGGGATTCAAGATAATGTATGTGGATTATAAAGTAACTATGCTTTAGAAATTAAGTTGTAATTATTATTTATGTTTCTTCATCATAAGATTTTATAAAGCTGGTACTTCAGAATTAAGTTCATTCCTTTTGGACTTGATTGTGGGGAGGTTGACCCTGTGCAATCCTTGCTGAAAAGTCTCAATGTCTGAATTCTGGGTCTCCATGTGCTTTTCTATGGGAGTTGCTTTTAGGCACTAGGAGAAGGGCAGTGAAGTAAAGTAGCCCACCCAAAGTTTACATTTGCAGAAAAACAGAGTTTGGTTGAGGTGTTAATTTCCTAATCCAAACCCGAACCTTTCAAACTGGGTCAAAAGAGGTTTTATAAGAAGGGGAGAAGAGAAAGCATGGGGCACATGCTCTGTCTGCTTCAGGGCAGAGTTTTTCATGCAAGGGTACTCTGATCTTGGAGAGCAGGGATTTGAACCTGGGTCTCCCACATACCCAGTCAGTATCCTAGTCATGAAACATTTCAGTGTTGCTAAAACAGTTCTAGTTTTATCCATTTTCTATCAAACTACCTAAGGGTTTTCCTATCAATATTATGGAATGGTGTTACAGAGAGAGTATCTTGCAAAGGAGGCATGAAACTGAGGCCCTGACCCATTGTGGTCACTGTTATAACAAGGCCCACTACCTCTCTGTATAGTCACCAGACTGTTCAAGTGAACCCACCTGCCTGCATGTCAAGTGGCCTGGGTCGAGTCTAATCATGGTTTCTAGACCTGGGTCTACAGGATACCCTCAGACACTTAGATCTCTGGTCTGATATCCTTGTTTGGGACATAGGACTCTGTAATCCAGCCACCCTAGACCCTGAAACCAGTGCCTGGGGCCTCCTGAGCCAGCTCACCCTCCTTGTCCCACAGTTACGCTCACACAGAATTCCACTGAGGTTGTGGTTGTTCTGGGCTTCTAGTTTAACCTCTTTGGGGGAAAATATGGCGGGAAAGGAAGGATCACAGACTTAGCCCCACTCACTTCACCGTTAAAAGCACTAGAGCATAGCTCTTTGAAAAGTGACAAACATTCTGAGAGACACCCTCTTGTAGTCTGATCTCACCCCTTCTGAGAGTCTGAGATTTGTCAGCATTTCAGGCTGGACAGAGTCCCTCCTGCCTTCTCTTTCCTGTGGCAACGATCAGCACACCAGGCCCATGCCCCCACACTCATAGCAGCACCCTTCTCTTAAGTAGAATCTGTCTCCTTGTCACATGCTCAGCTTGCCAGCTTCCTCCCACAGTCATGCTCACCCTACCTGTGGGCCCATGTATAGGAAAACCTTTGTTTTACGGGTGTGAGCCAGCAGTTGAAACACAAAGTCGATGGTTACAGAGTATAGTCCTGGTGACTTTTCAGTGACGGCCCTTCAACACGGTATCAAACACCTTTCCTGGGCAGAGCAACTGTCTAGAATGCAATTCAATAGGCTTGCCTTGGGTAAGTTTAGACATGCATTCCACAAGTAATACAAAGCGGAGTTCCTAATTTGATACAGGCATGTCCCACACGGTCACAGTGACCAAGGATATAACTGCGAAGACAGCATCCATGGATTTTGGGTGATCAGATACCAAGGGTGAAATCCTGCCCCAATGAAGCTGAAGGCAAAACTCCCATTGGCTTCAACAAGGCCAGGTTTTTATACCTCATGTCGGATTTGCAGAGGTGCTGAGAACCTGCCACTCGAACTGAAGTTAATTAGGACACTTGGAAATGTTTGGTAACTATGTTGTGGTTTTAGCTTGGGTAACAATGCTGCATCTCTGTACCTTTCCCCAGTATTTCCACCTGGATATAGTATATGTTATGTTGTCCCACTGAGGAAAAACACATGCTTTTCAGACCAGATGATTAAGGAAAACAGAACAAATAAAATATCATAAAAGAAAGAACAGAGCAACCCATTTTATTTCTGAATTAACACACAAAATGGCATCTGTCTCTCAGGACCGGGCATGTAGCAGGAAACATCAACCACCATACACTGGAATCTTCACCTCTGTAATGTTTAGAAAAATACTCAGGAGTGACGTTTGTCTAGAGAGAAAGCATTATACAAGCACTCGGTTCAGATTAGAAACATCTAGTTTACATGGTACAGTTTCAGAGGCTTAGCACAGTCATTAACATAATCACACCCATATTGGTAATTTGATGCTTTTCCTTACTACTTCCTGTTCTAAACAATTCCATAGTGTTTCTTTTCACTGTTAAACAAGTGCTAAACTCCACAACAGCAGGAAAAGTATTTCACAGATAAACAAAGAAGCTCCCATTATCTGCCATGTGTAATTTAAAACCTTTCTACAATGCCCAATATAAAAATGCAAGCATCTTCTCCAGAAGATATATTTTATTTTTGGAAATGACCAGAAAGTACATGAGAAGGTGCAAGATACATGAAGGAGTGAAATATCAGAATGGCTTCCAGTGAAAAGAAGGTTCTACATCATGCCATCAAGCTTTTCGGTATTGTCATGGCTCACCTCAAGACATTGACAGGTTAAATCAAAAACAGAAAGTCTGAAAGTGAAAGATCCATCAAGAATTTATGATAGATGATGCAGCTGCTGTTTTAATTACATTTTGGTCTCTGCCCTCATGATAGATAAATTTTGCAACACCTAACTCCTTACGTGAGAAATGAGGAAAATAGATTTTGATTATGAGGAAATGGAAGTGGGAGACAAACGTGCATTTGTAAAACCTCCCATTTCCAGTGCCATATATTTTGCTGAACCCTTTCCTCACACATTTTAAGTTATCCTTACTCTCCTTTTCCCCAAGTTACTACTGTATCCTAATTTTTCTATTCTGTTTTAATAAAACTACATGCACTATGCCACAGTTCTGGGGCGAGCTGTACCTCATTCCCTTTTCGGGTCTCTCCGAGTGCATTCACCCATATGTTCAGCCTCTTGCCCTTCCCTGTCTAGGAACAGAATATCAGGATTATTCCACTGTTAGACTGGGATCCAGGTACACTATCCCATGTATGCCAGCCACTTGTTACCAGGCATGCCAATCCCAGGAATTTGCTTGCTCCAATGCTGCAACCAATGATTTTGAGCAACAGCCTTCTGAAAAACAAAGTTTATGTTTAGCAGATGGAACAAAGAAAAGAGGATTTGAAAATGACAGCCTATGTGCATATGTAGTCCCAGCTAATCAGATGCCTCACTAGAAGGTAAATTATATAGGCTGTTCTCTTCAGTTACAAAAAGGAACTGAACCAACTCACATTTTGTTAGATGCTCCTGTAAGCCACCCTGCTCCAAGTTGACAGCGTGTCCTGCTGTTCTAGCCTGCTCACCTTCCGTCTTGTTTGAGTCTCTCTTTAAGTACAGGCGAGGTCCTGCTTCTGTAGAGGCAACCATTGCCAACGTTAGTTGGCATTTTCTTTGTTTCTTAGGTAATTTTTGTGAAGTCTCCCGTTGACTCAATTCCTCTCCTGCACCCCCAGTGGGCCAGAGCACCCAGAAGAGGTTAAGGAGATTGTCCCCATGGTGGCTGCTCCACTCTTTTGGGGTTGCACCAACTAGGTCTTCATGGATTGTAATCACTGGCCTGATCGTATGTCTCCTCCATTGTGGAAGGTATGGATGTTGGCTGAGTAGGTGAGGCCCCTTCGCTCTTCTTTGCATTTCTAACACATTCTCAGGAAACAAGACAATAAATCATATTTTGGATACATATAAAAATATGCAATTAATACAGAGACACATTAGTCCTGTATTTTTACACAGTACCCATAGCTTATCATTTTTTACTTGATTTTCTTTAATATTCTTGCATGTTTTTAGATCCTCACAACCAGCTAGCCTTCAAATCCAGAATTATATAGTAAATACCTCAGACTTGATTAACAGCCAGAATGTGGAAGCCCTTCTTTACACTGGAAATCTTATGTAAGTAGTCCTATTGATTTTATTGGGTTACTTGCATGAGTAAGTTCTCCAAGTTGAGTAAGAGCTCCACAATCTCACTCTCAGCATTTTGCCACTAGGATGCCTTGCAGCTTTCTCTGCTTTACTACAATGAAATTGGCAAGAGAAAATGGACTGAAATCTAACTGTTTGCATTTTCTCTTTCCATGTCTCTAGACTTGCTATTTCTATTTCTGACATTTTGTTTCTTTTAGGCCCATTGTAAGTCTGACAGCCTGGATAAACTATAGTATTAAATCTAATAGCTTATGAGAATTTTGACAAACTACACTGCTTATTCAAATTGGGTCTGTATCTCCATTCCAAGATGTAGTGCCCTATTTTACAGCCCCTCTGGTCAGAGGGATGGAATCTGAAAGAGGATGCAAATCTTAATTCCATAGCTGGCCCATATTTTTGTGGAGGCTCAAATTAGAACTCCAGGTCTGAATATCCCCTGAACTTTGGGGTTTGAACTGACTTCTCAAAAATACTGTGAGAATAGTTTTTTGCAATTTTTTTTTAAATATATGCGTTCTGTTGTGACTGCCATGAAGAACATGCAGAAATGGAAAACTGAAACAAGACAAAAATCATCAAGTTTCTTTAAATCTCAAATATGGTTTTGGTTCAATTCCATTGGAGTGTTGAGGGAATATGAGGGCTAGCTCTTATTTTAAACACAGTTGGACCCACTTAGATAACAAATACATTTCTGAGTAGTAATAAGACTCAGCATTGATTATAATGGCCTTGACTCATTCAGAGAGCATCTTGCATATAAATTACCTTCATGAATTGTCTTTGTCTGGCATTCATACAGTAGTCCACAGCAATAGAAGCTGTTGCACATGTGTATCTAAGGTTGAAGAGAAAAACATGTATTATAATGAATGAATTGGGGCTGTCAAGCGATCAAACAAATTAATCGCATGATTAAACAAATTAATTGCAATTAATCACATGATTAAACAATAGAATATCATTTAAATATTTTGATGTTTTCTACATTTTCAAATATATTATTTCAATTACAACACAGAATACGAAGTATACAGTGCTCACTTTATAGTTATTTTTGATTACAAGTATTTGCACTGTAAAAAAAAAAAATAGTATTTTAAATTCACCTAATACAAGTACTGTAATGCAATCCCTTTATCACAAAAGTTGAACTTAAAAATGTAGACTTATGTAAACAAAAAAACTGCATTCAAAAATAAAACAATGTAACATTTTAGAGCCTGCAAGTCCACTTAGTCCTATTTCTTGTTCAGCCAATCACTCAGACAAACAAGTTTGTTTACATTTGCAGGAGATAATGCTGCCCGCTTCTTGTTTACAATGTCACCCGAAATTGAGAACAAGTGTTCTCGTGGCACGGTTGTAGCTGGCGTCACAAGTTATTTACATGCTAGATGTGCTGAAGATTCATATGTCCCTTCATGCTTCAACCACCATTCCACGGGACATGCATTCATGCTAATAACTCGTTCTGCTTGATAACCATCCAAAGCAGTGCAGAAAGATGCATGTTAATTTTCATTATCAAGTCAGATGCCACCAGCAGAAGGTTGATTTTATTTTTTGGTGGTTCGGGTTCTGTAGTTTCTGCATCAGAGTGTTGCTCTTTTAAGATTTCTGAAAACATGCTGCACACCTCGTCTCTCTCAGATTTTGGAAGGCACTTCAGCTTCTTAAACTTTGGGTCGAGTGCTGTAGCTATCTTTAGAAATCTCACATTGGTACCTTCTTTGCATTTTGTCAAATCTGCAGCAAAAGCGTTCTTAAAATGAACAATATGTGCTGGGTCATCCTCCGAGACTGCTATAACATGAAATATATGGCAGAATGCAGGTAAAGCAGAGCAGGGGACATACAATTCTCCCCCAAGGAGTTCAGTCATAAATTTAATTAACGCACTATTTTTTTAACGAACATCATCAGCATGGAAGTATGTCCTCTGGAATGGTGGCCGAAGCATGAAGGGCCATACGAAGGTTTAGCATAATTGGCACATAGATACCTTGCAATGCCGGCTACAAAAGTGCCATGCAAATGCCTGTTCTCACTTTCTGATGACATTGTAAATAAGAGGGCAGCATTATCTCCTGTAAATGTAAACAAACTTGTTTGTCTGAGCAATTGGCCAAACAAGAAGTAGGACTGAGTGCACTTATAGGCTCTGAAGTTTAAACATTGTTTTGGTTTTGAGTTCAGTTATGTAACCAAAAAAAATAAAAATAAAAAATCTACATTTGTAAATTGCACTTTCATGACAGAGCCTGCACTACAGTACTTAGTATTTTTATTCACCTCATACATTTCTTTTATCTATCATTTATCTTTTATTCTTTTAAAAATATTTATTATAAAAATAATATACACTGATTTCAATTACAACACCTGGATCATCTTGATCGATCTGTCCGTCAGCCCTCGTATAGATTGCGCTGATCACAACATGTCCTCCATTCTTCTCGTATCCTGGCCTTCCTTCTCCATGTGCGGCCATGTCTTTTCATGATAAAATCTTCCCATCTCTTTGGAGGTTGGCCGAGTGGTTGTTTCAGTTCCTTTGGGTACCTCTCAGCAACACCTGCAGTCCATCAATTGTCAGTGAGCCTCGCTATATGCCTGGCACATTGCAGTTTACTACGCCTGCTCTCAACAATGACGTACTGCACTCCACTCTTATGTCTGATCACTTCATTGGGAACTTGATCGCGGATTGAAATTCCCAGAATTCTTCTTTCCATCGCCCTCTCCATTACAGACAGTTGCTGCTCCGCTGTCTTCGTCAGCGTCCGTGTTTCGCTGCCGTACAACATTGCTGGCAGTACTGTTGAGTTGAAGAGGCTGGCACGTGTTGCCTTGTTGATTTTTCCTTGGAGGACTTCCTTGATAGAATTGTGCACCAACCTGCTTTCTTTCTTAGAAAGAGTTCACCTTCCTCATCGTGGAGCATGTTAATGCCTTGGCCCAAATTGACATATTGCTCAACTTCCTCTATTTGTTCTCCCTTTATTGTTATTTGGGCTTTTGGCAAGGTATCAGACCACACACATTTTGTTTTGGAGTGGTTAATTTTCAGTCCACCTTGGCTGCTTTTTGTGTTGAGATCTTGCAGCATTTTCGGTAGTTTGATAGTATTTCAGCGATCAACACAATATCGTCCACAAATCTGAGATGGTTTAACTGCTCTCTGTTGATGTTAATTGCACATTCCAATTCATCTGCCTCATTACCATTTCGAGGCAGTCTGTGAAGAGTTTCAGTGAAACCATGTCTCCTTGTTTCACAGCTTTCTTAACTGAATTACAACATAGAATACAATATATATGAAAATGTAGAAAAACATCCAAAATATTTAATAAATTTTAATTGGTATTCTATTGTTTATCAGTGCAATTAAAACTGATTAATTTTTTTTAATCATGATTAATTTTTTTGAGTTATTAGCATGAGTTAATTGCATGAGTTAACTGTGATTAATTGATATATTGCAGATGAATATTACTTCACTTTGGTATTTTCTAAACATTGAGTGCTTGCCAATGTAACTTTATCAAAGCAACATTAAGAGTATGTTAGAAAATACATTAAAGCATATCATTAAGCTTACACTACTGCTGGGCAATATCGTTACAATGAACATTTTATCAGATATGTCATCCCCTTTATCTGTTCATGAATTATCCATAAACACATTTATTATTAAGTATTCACAGTCTGGCATTTGCTATTTGCGTAATTGCTTGTATTGCATTTTTTCTGCTTCTTGGTTGGATTAGTGAAACTTTTATAAAGGTAAGTATTTCTAGAATTACTCATGCAAATCCTGGTGTGTATACACATTCAGATCAACATTCATAACATGTTCTCTTTCCACAAAAATTATTGGGAACAAATTTAAGCCAAACAAACATTTAATTTGTATGGATGTGTACAGAGAGCAAGTATAAAGATGGATCAGACAACCATCCAAGTGAATTACCAGGCTTTTCCCCCCAAAACTTATTAATAATCATGTTTATTAAGGTAGTGCCTGAGGACCAACCAAGAATGGGGCCTCAGATGCGTTAGGCACTGTACAGACACTCCGTTGCAGATAGTCTCTGCCCTAAAGAGTTTATAATCTAAATAAACAAGGCAGGCACTGGGTGGACGGAAGGCATATAACACACGAGAGTGAAGAATATCTGGTAACGAATTTATGTTCACAAATATTTTTTTGGTGTTCACCCAAAAATCCTGTAGAATTGGAAATCCACAATCTTCAGTCTTGGCCCATTTTCACTGCGGTGAAAAAATTCAGCAAAAACTAACAAAGTAGTTACCTCTAACAAACAGCACGAGACAGCACTAACGTGCAAAGACTAACAGGAGTACTTGTGGCACCTTAGAGACTAACAAATTTATTAGAGCATAAGCTTTCGTGGACTACAGCCCACTTCTTCGGATGCATATAGAATGGAACATATAATGAGGAGATATATATACACACATACAGAGAGCATAAACAGGTGGGAGTTGTCTTACCAACTCTGAGAGGCCAATTAATTAAGAGAAAAAAAAAAAAAAAAAAAACTTTTGAAGTGATAATCAAGCTAGCCGAGTACAGACAGTGTAGTTGGAGCATAAAAAAAAGTTTCAAATAAATATGTAACCAGCCTCTTTTGCACCAAAAAACAGGCGCTAAAAACATTTTGAGGATACTACAGACCTGCTCCCAAGCTCACTGAAATCAATAGCGAGACTCCCTCTGACTGGATAGGGCTTTGGATCAGGCCCTATATGCATTATGGATGTGAAGGCAAAGGTATAATGCTATGGGAAACACAAGCATCTGGAAATTTTGTTACATCTTTAATGCCTCAGTCTCCCCTTTCCCAAGATATTTTGGTGGCTGGGTATATAGCCAAGTTATATAGCTTTAGCAAAACCTCTGATTAAGGAGAATCATGAACCAGTCCTAAGAGCCGGCTGCTCCGCTGGTAAAGCACTAGGATAATAGCCATTGGCCTTAGGCTCAAATGGCAGGTAGTTGACGATTGCTTTAATGACAAACTGGAAATAAATTCAGAGTGATGAGTTAATTGTGCATTTTATGGTACCACATCCCCTGTGTTATGGGTTAGCAGGTTTACAAAACAAACTGAGCAAAGGGCAATTGAACACTGGCCTTATTGTGGAGTTGTTTGGAGACATTGGTCTGTGCTCACCGGTGCTAGGGCAGGGAGATGCTGGTTATCCCTCCTTGCAGCAGCTGGGTTCCTTGCATCTCAGGGAAGACAAGGGGCATTCACTATTGATTTCCTTCAGATTTTTGCTGCAAGGACAGGTGGGGCTGGTTTCATTTTTCCCCCAGGATGTCATCAGAGCCCTACAGTTGGAGACTGCTGAGAGACATACACTGAATCTGAATCACAACTTACCTTGCTCATGAGGACTCTGCAGGGAGGCCTCCCATTGTGATGGCTCCATGCAGCCTTCCTTCTCCTCCAGGTCCTTTGCATGAGCATTTGCACCAGGAGAAGCCAGCATAAATATAACCTAAATCAAATGCTGCTGAGTCAATACGCAGCCTTTGACGTTACAAACGCTTCGCCAGTATAATTAGACTGGTTTAGCGATACCAACAGAATTCCCTAGCGCAGATGCAGCACATGCCAACAGAAGGAGTTTTTGTGTCGGGATAATAGCATCACCTCTCCAAACAACATTAGCTATGCCAACAGAAGCACTCTTATTTCAGCACAGTTGCCTCTGCACTGGGGGTTATGTTAGCTAGGGAATGGGGTTTTTTTAATGCTGACAAAACTTTGTAGTGTAGACCTGGCCTTAGCCAGGAATAATAAAACTGAAGATATGGCAGAGCTGTAACACAAGAACTCAGGCCTCTAATTCCCTCTGAGTAGAGCTCATGACAACTAAAAATGCTTGTTAAAAAATGAGAAGCTTCAGGGAGTAACTCCACACAAGTTCAAATGGAGAATTGACAAGCGAGAAGGCATTGCAACAGGTTTTGCATAAGGATGGGACCCTGCATCCCACATACCTACCTGGGACAGGACCATATAATTGAAAATACTTACAGTTGAGGTAGCACCCAGACCCCAATTGGTATCAGGGCTTGTTGTATTGACTTAAATGGAATATAGAGGCCCAAAGAGTTAAAGGTGTTAACATGACCCTGTCCAACATTAAAACAAGGTCCAGGGTTTGGTGTACGAGTACCTCACCCTGCTTAGTACCAAGGCAAACACATTATAAAAAATCCTTTTAATCTTGTATTAAATATGAAGAAGGAGGAAAATAATTAAAGCATTTGAAATGTAAAGTATTAAGTAAAGCTTTCATTTTAACAACATCCCTTATTCCCTTTCTCTTTACCTGGAGGGAGTTTTTGGAAGGAAAACCGTATTTGATAGTCTTTTAGGTGATAACAACAGTCCTTTTGGGGGGGAAGGGGGGGGGGAGAGAAAAAAGTTAGTTGAGCTGGCCTGGAGCGGTTATTGTTGCATACCTATCCTGTTTCCTAGAAGAAAAAATAAGATAAACACAAAAGAGGAAAGGAAAGAACAGTACAGATAGAGAATGCAGCTTCCGTCTTTGGTGTTGACTCTCGCTTGCAATCTCACTGCTAGAAAAACACAGGCACAGCACATGGTTTTATCAGCTACTCCAAGACCTGGCAAATTTGTACCAGCATAAGGCTGTTCAGGGCATTGCGTTTAGCTACCTCTTCGGTCACAGGCTTACAGCAGTGTTGCAAAATATACTGTCTTGGCCACCTAAGCCAGTCTCTTATTAGACAGAATGAAAAAGGGATGGGAATAGGAAAGAGAAGAAAATAAGGTAGGGAAGAAAAGGACTCGCAGGGAGAAAAACCATTGATTCACATCTCTGGTGGGGTTTGGGATTCAACCAGAGCCAGTGGCGGTGGTAGTGTCATCAGGATCCCTCTGTGATGAGTTGAATCACAGAAACCCCTTTGGGGCTGCCAACTGATGTGCCAAGACTACTTCTGTCCCAACTTTCCCTGCCAAGCTCGGGACCCCAGCACCCTGTCTTGCTGAGCCAGACACACCCATCTGCTCCAACACAGACACCTTTACATCACTCTAGCATTACAATCTGTAAAATGGGTGTAAATATCATTTACGTATAAATAAGAAGTGCAATCTACCTTAAGACCCCTTTACACTACCAGAACTGGGGTATTAATGTAAATGAGAATCAGGTCAGTGTGAAGATCGACCATGACCAACTGTATTACATTTCACAGGCCCAGCTCTGCTAAGCATAGCTAAACTGAAAAGTAGTTTCTAAAACAATATTATGTTTGAGTCACACATGCTGCATAGGTCTATATCATAAAAATTCATTTACCCCCACATCCCCCTGCAAAAATCCCCAGTCATATTCATAGTATGTATTGAGCCACAAAGTGGTAGTTCTCACTGAGATTTCTAAGTAGGTTTTAATAACAGCAGCACAACTAATTTGCTCAGATATTGTAAGCCATCTAAGTAACGTTATGATCAAGATAATTAAATTAAGAAAATATTTAATGTAACTGATTTGTCAATCAGGGCGTCAGGTGACTCTCTAAACATCTATTTTTTCCCTTATTGTATTCAGTAAATCCCAAACCACCCTTTCAGAGCATAATGCTCTTCTTTTATATGATATAGCAACATTGACATCATTATGTGTATGCTGACTTGAATTCATTTCAGGCTGAAATAGATTTGCATCCCAGCAGAACAGATTAATCCCTCAGTGAAATCTGTATCTACCCAATCAGCAGGGCCGGCTCCAGGCACCAGCCCAGCAAGCAGGTGCTCGGGGCAGCCAAGAGGAAGGGGCGGCACGTCGGGCTGTTCCGCGGCAATTCGGCGGCGGGTCCCTCTCGGAGGGAACCACCTGTCGCCGAATTCCCGCCGAAGAAGAAAGCGGCACGGTGGAGCTGCTGGGATCACGGCTTTTTTTTTTTTTTCCGCCGCTTGGGGCGGCAAAAATCCTGGAGTTGGTCCTGCCAATCAGACATTTTGTAAGCTGAATCAAGGTCATCACAAGAGCTGGAGGAGCGGGGGGGGGAACCACCCTCAAGAGAGAGAGTTATTGGCCAGAGCTACTGTCGTGATTTCTACTACTACTGGGTATAGAATCTTACTTCCCAATCTGGCTTCCACTTAAATTGGTGGCAAAACTCCCAGAGTGCAATGGACAGAAGAATAGAACCTTAGTCCCTCTAGGACACTTCCCCGGGCAAACAAATCCCTCCAGAAGGCCTGACAATTTGCTTGCATGTTATAGCCTTTCGCTCTACTCATTGATGGTCCAACCGGTTTAGACAGTAAGCTCTCCAAGGAAGGGACCATATTGTGCGTTTACACAGCATTTAGCACTATCCTGGGTGCTACCAGCAGCAAATAGTAATCACAAATGCTAGAACACTTGAAAGGATATGTCTTGAGTTCACTGCCTTGGGGAGAAGGCAGGCATATTCACTTACATTGTACATCATTTCCTGGGCCACAGTAGTCCTGTGGTATAGCTTTCCAACCGCACCTATTTGCAAATCCACCCCTTTCCAGGGGGTAACAAAACAGACCAAACAAAAAGTGAAAATAGTTCCACAGCTCACAAGGGGCCAGGCCCCCTCACACAATGGAGGGAGAACAGTCTTTCAGATTTCACAGAAAGTCTCACCCCTTGCATAGCTAAAGGCAAACCTTAGTCCTGGGAGTTGGCACAAAAGAAACAAACTGGCCTATCTCCTTTCCTCAGTAGACACAGCCTGGTAGTGCTTTTGAGCCATTCTTCAGTACATAACCCGCTAAGCTTGGGTACAAAGGGGCACCCCAACTGGCCTGAGTTCTTCCCTTTTAAGGGCCCTCCCCCAGGCCTGGCAAACTTCACAGGTGCAGCAAGTTGGGGCTGATTGTGACTGGTGGGCGGGTGTGTCTGTATGAGATTTGGCCTGCCACAAACAAAGGAAAATGGTCTTAGAAATACTTCCTGTGCTGCTGCTACTGAACATCCAGCATCACTGTGGAAAAATTCACCAAAAGAAAACATCCTTAATGTAGCTGGGATATACTAACTCCTAAACAGGGTAAACCATCTTCAAAGGCACAATTCTGCTATTAATCAGGCCAATGGGAGTTTGGATGCTAACTTCAATAGGAGCTAGATTATATCCAAAGACCTCCCCGCCCCCTTCCTTTCTCCCTTGAATCCTGTGACTAAACCATTGAAAGATCTAGAGCTATGGTCAAGAGATAAAGGTCTTGCAGCAGATGTTGTGTAGAGTTTTCTCTGAACGCTATGGTAGCACTTTTGCTTCAGTTAAAAACATCTGTGTACAGCTGGGAGGATAATGAAAAAAAGATTCATCAGCTTTCTCATGTGAAACTTTTCTTGAAATTCATCAGGTAAATTATTACACCAATAAATTGGTGAATTAGTCATGTTGCTCTATGAGCTAAAAAACATCTTTAAAGTATTTTAAAAATTCTGCCAAATTAATAAATTAATTATTCAGCCAGCTGTAGGAGGGACATGGGTAGAAAATCCGACGTTACCCAAGAAACAGTGATAGAAATAATAATGTTATAGCATCCTTCATTCTTAGGGATCGCAATGGACTTTACAACAATGGTACTGATTTTTCAGATACAGAGGCTGCTTTCTGCCACTCACTGGTGCCAATCAGCCCTACATCTGGCAAATCTGTGCAATGGAGCATGTCCCTTATGGTATGAAGATTCTTGGGTGGAATAACACTTCCAAACAAACTCCTCCACCAATCCCTCGCTGGCTCCCAATGTGAGGGGCATGGTAGGAGAATAGGAGGCAGAGCCTGGGTTCTTTTATGCCTGGCTGATCCCTAGCTGCTCTAATAGCCCCAGGGAAACAACAGCAGCTGGTTTAAATGAGAGATGTCTTCAGCCTACTTATTTATGCTGCACACTAACCCAATTTCCAGTCTCAGGGTTCAGACTCTTTAGCAATATTGGAGAATCAGAGTCCATATATACACACTAATAACTTCATTCATCACAGACATGCAGCCCCTGCTGAGGTGGAGTATGTCAGTTGTTTAACATTGTAGGGCAAAACTACAGAAGATTGAAAGGCAGGAAATGAAAAATAATATATCCAATTGAAACTGCAGGAGTAATTTACATTGGCAGAAGATAATAATTACTTAAAACGATATTTAGCCAAGACAACAAGATTAACACCTCTCTGCTCTTTTGAAAAGTGCCATGGAAGCTTTAATGGCCATAAGTGGCCCAGACTTCAGTTGTATATATTATCTGAAAGTCTGCACAGCATCTTTTAACATCCATCCTGGGGGTAATAAGTAAGGTTGCGGGGCAGATCTCCCTGAGAGTGTGCATGTACAACTCCCCCGGCTGCAAAAGGAGTTTTGCATGCATGGCTGATTAGGCTGTGGGGTAACAAACAAATATTTTAAAGTCTGGCACCTTCGTAGGAGAAAGTTGTGCTTTCCCTTTAAAAATGTTTACATGGCACTTCTTTGATGACTTATATGTCATAGATCCTGAAGCAAAAGGAGGTTGACCTGTCTTAATCTAATATTATTTATAATTTTTTCATGAATTAATGTTATTCATCGGTTGTGAGACCATTTGAATTGAAAACAACAGATGTGACTTAGAGAAGAAAATTAATGAGTATGACTGTTTTTCTCTTTTTCTTTTAGCTCATCTCAGAGCTCTCAGACACACACACACAAACACACAGAGTTAACATTTGTTGTACTCAGAAGCTGAGGATGCTAATAGTGAAAAAAGGTTGACTATGAGTCTGCTTCTACCTGGCAGAAAATATGCTATTAAAAAGCAGTCTGTTTCCTTCCATTCAAATATGACTTTGGCATGCAATCAAAAGAATACTTTGTATTGTTGTATCTGAGCACTCAAGAAACATCACAGGTTAAGTTGCTTGACCCAACACAAAAGAAAAATTTCTTATTAAATAAATGCTTCAACCTAAAATGAAAGTAGTAATATTTCACAAAGTTGTGAATTACTCGGATAGCAAACAATCTTTGTTATAAACTTATTTTTAATTGAACTGCTACACACACACACACACACACACACACACCACACAAAAACTTTCAGGGAATACTTGAATCATATAAATCTAAACCAGCTACCAGGGAGGAGCGGAGAACATTTGCTCACATACGAAGCATGGATACTCATGTGTTTTTTCAAAATTTCCATTCCATGAAAAATGTATCCCATTTCAGGATGGAAACAAGTGAAGAAATGTCAATCATTCCCTGGGATGGGAATTCTGAATTTTGCTCAGCTCTATGGTCAGTGTAAAATTGGTCTTTTATACCCAAGAGTTTTTGTTCTTGTCAGGCAATCACTGAAGAGGTATTATATAGCTATTCACAGTGGAATACACATGGAGATATACCTATCTCATAGAACTGGAAGGGACCCTGAAAGGTCATTGAGTCCAGCCCCCTGCCTTCACTAGCAGGACCAAGTACAGATTTTTGCCCTGATCCCTAAGTGGCCCCCTCAAGGATTGAACTCACAACCCTGGGTTTAGCAAGCTAATGCTCAAACCACTGAGCTATCCCACCCCCCAACAGTCATGAACAGTGACAATCCATAAGTACTGACTATAAGATTTTGTAAAAGTCTACAGATGCACTTTGGAACCTTGTGCAGCCCAAATCCATTGTTGCATCTGCTCTCTCACCAAAACTTGTTATTCATGAACCCTGTTTCCTTTATCCAAAAAGGAATCATTGTTCCTACTTTCTAGCTATTTAAAGTTGCAATTATTAAGGACTAAAAGCCATTCCTCCCTTTGGCTGGATTGTGTCGGCGTCTAATTATAGCTGTGTGAGCGACCCTCACACCTCTGCATTAGACATCAGATAATGGCTCTGGCCATATAAGAGCAAAAACTCCTGGTTGAAGGCTTTTGAGAACAGATTTATAAACCAGGGACAAATATTACCACAGACAATTACAATTTAAACACTTGTCCAGCTTATTTGATTGTGGAACAGCTACACAAACAAATGCCATACAACTGAGTGCAGTACATTACTAAATATACACTCTCTAACCAATCGTTATGAAAAGAAAATTGTGCCACATGTTATAGTGTTAGTTTTTCATTAGATCACAATAAAATATCATTGCCCAGCTCTCCTGTGAGACTGGTTTTAATGGTTTATGTAGAAATTTTCTCTTGACAAGCAGCTGTGAAAGCAGGCATTACTGTTTTGATAGATACAGATGTATGTCATTCACTCAGATGCCGCAAAAACAAAAATCAAATCAATATACATAACATTGCCAAACACTGCAGCAAGATAAACAAAGTTCTTCCACATATTAGATTATTTCCCCTCCACTCTGAGAATCACATGCATTTGAGAACCATTTTAAATTGAGAGAGAATATTGGCTTTTGCTGTAGTTTAGACACTTGGCTATCTTAGTCTTTGATATTCATGTCACCTAGACAGCTTTGGAAATGGCACTCATTTGAGAGGTTCTCTTTGAATCACCGCTGCTAGTGTGAATACATTATCCATGATACTTCTTTGTTTATTAGCCAAACTGGAGAGGCCATGTGCCACGTTCTCTGTGGCTGCATCTACACCTGCAATTTTGGAGCAGACTTCCATCATTGTACCTGACGCAGCTCCATCAGTGGTAGCAATGATGGGTTAAGGACGAGCCATTGACATTTTTTATCACCATGCCAGAGCTCTAGGCACGACTTTGTAGTAAAAATGTCTGAGCCCAGGCTACACTAGGTCTCACACCATTGCTGCCACAGATTGAGCTGCATCTGTGAGATATTTCCTGAGATTTGCCAGACTAGTCATGACCATAATCTAAATAACCTGAGAGAGGAAAACTCAAAATACAATGAAGCCAATGTTAGTTACAGTTGCCTGATACTCTTGAATTCAGTTTAGATTAATCAAACAATCAAAGGCAATAATTTCAGATTGTGGTTGACATTTTGGTATTTTCCAAGATTGGAACACAATGAGCAATTCCTAGAAGCAATCCTGAAATTTCTTATCGTAAAAGACATGTGGGAAAGTGGTATATCCCTATGCTGCCTAGGTATTCAGTGGGACAAGTGCTTTCAAAACCAGAGGCATAGAGATAGCTGAAAAGACCACGCCAATTACAGCTAAACAACATATAGGGATGATACAAGTCAGAGAGGATGGTTTTCAGAGATACTATTCCATTAAGAGGCCTGTGAAAGTGGAATGTGAGATTTCACATTCATGGTCTCAGAATCAAATTTGCTCAGTTTAGAAGCAATTGATGTTTTGCTGTTGTTGGGGTTATTTCTAAACTGAAGAGCAACCATCTCCAGAGTGCAAGATGGAAACCACAATACATTGCACAAGCGTTGCTTATTGAATTTAAGTGGGTGTTAAATCACAATCCAAAAGCAAAGAGTTTTGAACTGTCTACTAAAAATACAATTTCTCATTTTTCAGTCTTTTGCCCATTATTTTGACATCATTTCACTAGTTCTCCAGACACCAAAGATTTTTTTCCTATATAAATAAGACCTGAATTTCTGATGTAAAACCAGATTTTTTTCTTCTCTTTTTATCCAGTCCTTCCCAATCCTTTCCCCCCATTTCTCAGTCACCCTTACAAAGTTGCTGTTACAGTATGATATGGGAAATACTGTACAGCCCATCCCTGAAGAACTACATTACCCACAATGCAAGATTTGACCATTGCCATTACAACTCTCCCATGTACAATTGGTTTACCCTCATGACTGATATCATTGTAAAGATTAAATGTGGAACATTGTAAAGCTTCTGACCAGGTATGAGGCACAGTATAGAGAAGGAGAGTCCTGCACTCAGCAGGATAGGTGGCAACCCAAAAATAGAGAGATCCTTGAATCTTTCCTTTAATGATATTTCCAATTGTCTAGATACCCGGGGCAGGGAAGGATAAACAAGCACAGTACTGATGCTGCATGACTTAATGGGAGGATAACTGAAAGAATAAAACCTTTGCAACCTGCTGAGCTAACCCAAACTTGCTAAGCTACTAGAACATTAATGAGAGAGATTTTAATTAAATTGTTTGTAATTAACTCTCCCAAGAGTAAAAAATGTAAAACTGGTGAAGAAAAAATACCTGTAGTACTCTCACCAGAATATGTGATTCCTGCAAACTCTTTCCTTTCTCCAAAATAGCAATCATTGTTCCTCCATCTAACTATATAAAGTTGCAAGTGTTATGGACTTAAACACCAGTCATCTCTTTAGGTTGGATTGGGGCTCAGTCTAATGTAGCTGTGCTGGAGAGAAGGCCTCAGCTCCAGTCCTCTGCATTAGACTGCTTCAGATTGTGGCTTTGCGTGCGTGATACTCCCACAGTGGGTGGATAAATAGGGGTGGAGTCAGGGGTCTGCCCCCTGTTGCATTCTATGTAGATGGAATATATGGGCTAAACATAACTCAGTCACCGTGAAACATTAAACAGTGTTAAACAAGATTCGGGGCCTCGGCCTGCTGGTACCATGGCAAACGCACCATTAAAAAAATCCTTTAAACTTTTTTATTAAAGATAAAGAAAAGAAGGAAAAACAGTTAAAGTATTTGACATGTAATGTATTAAATAAAGCTTTCGTTTTAATGCCATCCCTTGTGCCCTTTTCTGGGAGAGAGATTTTAGAAGAGACTCCCCCCCTTGTTTGACAGTCTTTTAGATGGTAGCAGAGATGGTAATAAACTGCCCTTTTGGGGAAAGGAGAAGTTATTGCTGTTAACGTGTGATCCCCTTTCATCCCAGGGGTTTTGGAGTCAGCTGGAGCCATAGAGGCGGCTGTGTCATCTGGATCCCTCTCTCCAGCCCAGTCTGGTCAAAACATCTCTCTTAGGATGAGGATGTCAAAGGCCTGGAGTCTCAGGTGATGGTGAAACTTGCTCCAATTTCCTCCCCAAAAGTGTCTTTCTTTAAGGACCCACACAGGGAATGGTGGGTGGAACAGCCCAACCCCCTCATTATTTTGTCCACCAATTAGGCCTAATTTTTGACACACCAGTTTGGCTCACTGATATCTGGTTTAACACTTTTCTTGTTCACCAAGCGTGATCTTAACACAGTCCTAGAGTTGTATCAGTAGGTCTCTTTGTTGGACTAATTCAGTATCTCCCTTTTGTACCTTTTCCCACCAACATTTGTCATTATAGGTTATTGTGACTGTGACGGGTTAGACACTCCCCTCCCCCCTTCTGGGGTGCCACCTGATATACTGGGATTTCACTGAGCCCCTCCTGCTCCACCAGCCTGGATTCCCTCTCCCTGTTTTTCTGAATTAGGCTCTCCGGCCTCTTGCAGCACACACACACGCGCCCAGCTGCAGACACAGATTGAAGTCAGCTCTGAGAGAGGATTCTCCCAGCACTCACGTGCACACCCCCTTTGGGGAATAAACCCAAAATAATACTGTCTTGTGCTGTATAAAAAGATCTGCACAGCGCAAGCTCATAAAAATTCGCCCTTTCCCTCTATGTGAAGAGAGATATGCACAATCTTGCCACACACACACACACCCAGTTAGAAATTGCACAAACTGGGTTTAATAATAAACAAAACAAATTAAGTATAAAAGGCAGATTTGAAGTGATTATAAGGGATAGCAAACAAAACAAAGCAGATTACTGAGCAAATAAAACAAAACACGCATACTAAAGATCTTAAAGAGACTGGTTTCAAGAAGTAATTTCTCACCCTAAATGTTATTTTAGGCAAGTTGCAGAGTTTCTGTAGCTTAGAGTTCCAGTTATTTCTTCTTACAGACTCGCCCCCGTCTCAGTCTGGACTCACCCTTGCCTTTCCCCTCAAGTTAGCGCCTTTGTCCCTTCAGGTATTTTCATCAGTCTCTCTTCTTGGTAGGCAATGGAGGAGAGTCCACATTAATCCCCTCCCCAGCCTTAAAAAGGATTTACCTAAGGCGGGAAACCTTTGTTTGATCCCCATCCCCCTACAGAGGAAAAGCACCAGCAGTGTCCAAGGTGGTATTTTGTATCAAGAGACAGGACCACCTGACCTGGTAGTGTCACAGCTACATCCCAGGACACCTTTCAGGAAGGAGGGAAGATTAGTATCTTCAGAGTTCTATTGACCTTCTTAAATGGGTCATTCAGGATGATTGCCTACTGTCTGGTGGGTGTTTCCCCCAAGTACACACACAGTTGTAACTGTTACATAGTCAATATTCCTAACTTTTAGATACAGAAATGATACATGCATACAAATTGGATAATCACATTCAGTAAATCATAATCTTCCAATGATATCTTACATGAGCCATTTTGCATGAAGTGTATCTTAGTTATGCCATATTCATATCATAACCATATTTCTATAAAGACTATGGGGTGTAACATTACAGTGACATCTTATGAACTTACACTCACTTTTTACAGTTGAACACACAATTAGGGTAAATTTGTAGGCCCAGTTATCACAACAGCCTCCATCCGCTGTGTGCCAGCTAGCAGAGCTCTCTAGGCATGAGGAGGAAGGCATATGAATAGGTGTTCTCTCACCTCTTCTCTCCTATGCCACTTCTTTTTCCTTCTAGCCCCAGCCCCCTGAGCAAGGGAGGCACAATTCTTTTCTGGAGCTCCTCCAGGAGTAGCAGTGGTATATGCTGCCACTCAAACTGTGCTGAGGGAAAACCAACTTTTCACAAATAACTCATGATTGTTAGAGCCTCAATTTGTGGGTGCCCAGTTTGAGACTCCTTAAAGGGGCCCAGTTATCAGAACATGCTTTAAGGTGTCAAGTTGGGCACTCGGTAAGTGAAGCACCCAAAATCACTAGCCATTTTTGACATGCTCAGTCCTGCTCTTTATTTTTAATAAAGTCCCCGATAAACTAATAAGATCTTGGCTATATTTCTGATGATAAAATTAAAGTTTAACTAAGACAACTAAAACAAACATTTACTAGGTATGTTCCTTGTCCCTTGAGACAGATGCATACAATGCTCCATAGTAGCATTGATTGCATTAATGTGTCAATTGATTGACCACTGTACATGTTTACCCCAGACTTTGGACATTTTCATTTTCTTTTGTTTATATTAACTTACAGGAAACCTAGCCCTGGGTCATTTACTCAAAGGGTTGGCAAACATCTGAAATTCACTCTGTAAATACAAGTTCCTGAGCTATAGCTTCCCATTTGGTATGGCACCTGGAATGGGCTCAGATGTCTTTGGACGGGTGTGAGAGTTAATGGCATACAGCCCTGGAGAATAAGAGGAAGGAAGTTTTTCCATTATTTCAAGGGTGCCCTTTGGGTTTTGATCATTTACAACTTCTTATGCATTTCTCTATTCTTCGGTTTCCTTCCTCCGTGGTTTCATAAGCATTTTTTTTCTTTTGTTTTATCATCAACACCTTGTCATCAGAGAGCCCTTTTTCTTTCCTAATTGAGATTTGCTGCTTGTGAACCCCCCTCTCACTGCCGGGAAAAGTGGACCATTCAGTAATGTTTTGGATTATTTCTATCACGTGAGATTGCAGAGTCACAGCAGGTGTGGCTGATAAAAAGAAACACTTAAGAGCAGACACAGGGTAGCTCCAGGGTGTACACCAAGAGTCTGACCCAGCTCCCACTGAGCCACTGGAAAGACTCCTGTTAACTTCAGTGGGAGTTGACTCAGGCCCCAGAAGATTGTGTCTCCTTTACCTAATATAGGCTTTGTTAGTGTCGATGTATTATTATTATTATTAACTTTGCATTCTAATAAAGCCTATGACCACTAATTACATTACATTGCACCAGATCAGTGATACTCGGACCTCAATGGTTCAGGAGTCAATTAGCAATCAACATTACCTAAAGAGCCACAGTAGTGTTAATTCATTGTTTCATTTACTATAGTACTATTCATATTTAAACAGTATGACAGGGGAAATATTTAGGGTATATATATTATTCTCACAGCAAATAAGTTAATAACTTAGTGCAAGTTGATAAATGGTTAACAGAGTAAAAGCATCCAGTGTTTTAATATCATGTGCTGCAAAGAGCCGCAGGAGGCACATTAAAGAGCCACTTGTGGCTTGCAAGCTGCACTAGGTACTATACAAATACACAAAACAACATGTTCCCAGCCCTGATGATCTTATGGTGTTAAAAAACAATGGAAAAGTGGGAGAGGATACAACATACAACTACAGTGATCAAGATGAAAGTTAGCACATTTCTTGTAAGTTTCATGGTTGCTTTTAAAAATAAAATACACTATTCTCAGTTGCCTCTCTTCTAGCAACTGTTAATTCCTCTTTTTAAAAAAATCAGTTTTTCCTTCCACATGTTCAGAACTGGATGTCAGAAAGCCTCAGAGTCAAAGTCATCAGAAACAACTTTCTTAATGAACTCTCCACGTTGGGCTGGGACTCAATGTCCTTTAGAAATAGGTTCTCATGATAAACCCATTAGTCTGGGTTCAGTGTTCAACAGAGACAGTGGCTGTCGATTCCATTAAATACCTTTTAACTATGTAATTAATTCCTTTCCTATCAGAAGCAGGGTGATCAGATGGCCAGAGCCCAAAAGTAGGTTCACTATTTGATTGTAACCATGGACAATCTTGGCCAGACTATCAAAGTTGGCTGTGTATAATTGCATATCTGAATTTGCACATGCCTAGCTTATTGGAACATATATCCCATGAATACCCAGAAATCAGGTGCACGCGCACATGCATGGCTATGCATGTTATATACCTCATTGGGCATGCACGCACACATTCCTGTTTGCTCTAAACATGCACATGTGGTATTTGCCCAAAATTGCACATGCCTAATTTTGAAAAATCCAGCCTTCTCTCCAGAAATGGGGCTAAATCAAAACCTGAATCTAGATTTTGGGGAAGTACACATCTGGATCAGAACATTACAGCTTGGGCCTCGCTGTGTGTCAGTACAGGAATGATCATAAGTGAAAACTGTGAAACTGTAGGTAATTTCTATCTGTAGCTTGTGTCCAATGTGTGTGTGAAATGATCACAGCCAGTAAACTAGAGAATCTAGTGAAAGCCACTTTTTTAAAAAGTTGCTTTTTGTATAATTAGTCATTTTGACTCTTCACATTAGCAGCACTATAGATGTAGGTTACAACACAATAATAAAAGGTACTTTCCTAGTAAGGGCTAGAGTGAAAGTCCGTGTACACTAGGACTGAAGTGGGACTCCGGATGAAATTCTGGCCCCATTGAAGTCAGTCAATGACAAAACTCCCATTAAACGTAAAAGAAGCCAGGATTTCAGCTCTAGTATTCCTTTCCATCGTGCTGCTGCAGAAAAGTGAGAAGAGAGACACCTGCTATAAAGGGTTTTTGCTTTTTAAAGAAAGACAGGGGTTAGCCCCATTAGCCCCTCATTACTAGACACCACTGATGGCTTCTGCAACTGGGTGGCTTGCCCCTGAAAGGGTAGAGGGCTGGGGCCAGCCAACTCTAATTACTCTGGAGGCACCTGATTGCCATGCTCAGGTTTGCTTCCTAAGTACAGTAACTAGGGTTCGCTGGCACCAGGCCTCTAACCCTTAAGGGTTACAATCCCTATGAGAAGAGAATGTAGCATATAATGAAAGTAGTCTGTGGTCATTTGCCTGAGCACTTAAATCAGTTAAGGTTTTTGCTTTAAATTTTTGAGGGAGGAAACTAGAGCTAGAAGGACTCAGAATAAAATATTTACCCTACGCAGGTTCCCAAAGAATTTGAGCTTCGTGTTCTATTTAGTAGCTATTCCTCTCTCTACCACCTGCTTTTAAAAGTAGCTTGTCCTTGTATTTTAGACATTTTCTACTATTTTCATTTATTCTGCACTGCTGAATTTGCCTGAGCCAATGGTTTGCAGAAGGGACAGTAAATGCCACCAAGACACCCACCCCTAAAGATACTGAGAGGTAAGAGGGACTGGGTCTTTTGCAAGGGAAGACAAAACTTCCAATCTTTTGCAGAGGGAACGGGTGATATTCAGGGATCCAAATATAATCTGTATAGAATGGAACTCTGCATACAAATACCGTATCAATAATGGCCTATGTGTCCATGATGAGGATTGCGAATGTCCCTTGCATATGTAGTTAGATCCCTAGGTACACAAATAATATCTTTCGGTCTTGGTATTTCTGTTGCTGTACATTTCTCTTTTCTATCTTAGCTTTGTGTTAAAAAGATACACGGCAGATTTTTCTGAACTACCCAAAAACTCTTCTGTTCCCTTCCAACCTAAAAGCTTGCCTAAGAAACCTGCCAGTTTTGAACCCAGAAGGTGGTAACCCATCTGCTTAAGTGGAGATTGTGTATATTCCAAAACCATTGCCTCTCATCAAAAAAAGCACTCAGTGAATCCAACAACACTCCTCTCCACACCATCTGCACAACCATTAGCTGAGCTCAAGTATCAGTCTTCACCTTTCTTCATTTGTATTAGCACCAGAAGAATGTCTGTGGAGTTCACTTAGGTCAGCTGTGCCGTCACTTCTGTTCCTTAGCCTTTGAAGTCTTTGTGTCTATAGACCATCATATCATCTCTCCCCCAACACACACAGACTACAATAAATGGAAATGCCTCTTGAAACCCTTTATTCTTTTCACAACTCTTGGTTTGATACCCAAGAAACAACATAACATCCTGTTCTCTTTATCTGGTTGCAGACCTAACTGTGAATATTTGTTTGAATTTTTAATTAATTTATTTTGGTCAAGCTCACTGTGCTTTTGTATTTAGTCTTCACGGACATTCAAGTGATCATGTTCAACTGGCACAAGTGTTTATAGAAAGCCAATGTCAAAGCTGCTCACACAGACTGAATTTTAAATATGCACATGCAATAATTTGTGCCAGAAGTGTTTGCACACTTACCCAGTGAGAAAGAGAAACAATATCATGAGACTTATCTGGCCAAACATAACAAAAAGCACAGCTTGACTTTTAGATACTGGTCATCTACGCATACAGAAAAATAAAACTGTCCTCAGCCTCCACTGGAACAAGTCACAGCCATGTTCCCATTTATCGGTTTTTGCTCTCAATCTCTCCTGTTAAAACCATTCCACTTTGTATACTCATTGGAAAAGGAGCCAGGTGTCTCCTCTCCCAAGTGAGTTCTCCAACCACCAGTCTATAGAGTTACTCTCATACTTTCTCTCTGGCTGAGTGACCATTCAAGTCAGAAGTTCCACCCAGACCCACCCTAGAATAGCCTAATGCAGCGTTTCTCAAACTGGGGTCCATGAGTGTACTCCAGGGGGTCCATAAGCCCCACTGATCAACTCAACTGCTCCTCCTCCTCCCTTCAGTGCCTCCTGCACATCATGAAAGAGCGGTTCCCCGGCATGCAGGAGGCACTCAGAGGGAGGGGGAGGAGGGAAGAAAGGGGGCAGAAAGAGGTGGGGAAGAGGAGGGGCAGGGATGGGGGGCAGGAATGGGGCCTTGGGAGAAGGGGTGGAGTGGCGGCAGGACGTGGGGCTGAGTGGGGAGTTTGGGGATCTGCGGCAAAATTTTAAAATCAAAATGGGGGTCCTCGGGTTACTAAAGTTTGAGAACCAGTGGCCTAATGGTTAAAAGCACTCACATGAGTCTAGAGTTTCTGCTCCAGACTAGGAATTCAAACCTGGGTCTCCTACCTCCCAAGTAAACGCCTGAACCACTGGGCTAGTGGCAGTTTTGTGATTGGTGCCTAACTCCCTTGTCAAGCTAGCCCTTAAAAAAAAAAAAAAAAAACCATCAAAACAGATCATTTTGACATTGTCCAAACAAACTATTTTGACATTTCCGAAATTTTTCGTTCATTTCAACTGAAACAATTTGCTGAAATTTTATATCACTCTAGTTTTTTAATCAGTGTCATACAGTACCAAGTCAAACACCTTACAGCAATCTAATTATATTACATCACCACGATTACTTTTTAAATCAACCAAACTTGTAATCTCATCAACAAAAGATATAAGAACATAATAATGACCATGGTGAGTCAAAGCAATGGATCATCTAGCCCAGTGTCTCTCAACCTTTTCAGTCTACTGTACCCCTTTCAGGAGTCTGAGTTGTCTTGCATACCCCCAAGTTTCACTTCACTTAAAAACGACTTGCTTACAAAAATCAGACATAAAAATACAAAAAAGTGTCATAGTACACCAGTACATTGGAAAACTGCTTACTTTTTACCATATAATTATAAAATAAAAATATAAATATTGTACTTACATTTCAGTATATATAGAGAGAGCAGTATAAACAAGGCGTATGAAGTGTTAGTTTGTCCTGACTTCACTATATGTGTAGCGGTTATAAAACTAAGCAAATATCTAGATGAGTTGATGTACCCCAGAAGACCTTTAAGAATCCCCAGGGCTACGTGTACCTCTGGTTGAGTACTACTGATCTAGCCCAGTATCCTGTCTTCTGACAGTGGACAATGCCAAACACTTCAGAGGGAATAAACAGAACAGGGCAATTTTAAGTGATCCCTCCCCTGTTGTCCATTCCTAGCTGTTGGCAGTTGGAGATTTAGGGGCACCCGGAGAATGGGGCTGCATCCCTGACCATCTTGGCTAATAATCATTGATAGATAAGGTCATGGAGGATATGTCCAATTCTTTTTGTAAGTCAGTTATAGTTTTGGCCTTCACAACATCCTACGACAACAAGTTCCACAGGTTGACTACACGTTGGGTGGAGAAGTATTAATTTCACCGGATGACACCTAGTTCTTGTGTTAGGTGAAGGAGTAAATAACACTGCCTCATTTACTTTCTCCACACCACTCATGATTTTATAGACCTCTATCATATCCCTCCTTAGGCATCTCTTTTCTAAGCTAAACAGGCCCAGTCTTTTTAATCTTTCCTCTTACAGACACTGTTCCATACCCCTAATCATTTTTGTTGCCCTTCTCTGTGCCTTTTCCAATTCCAGTATATCATTTTTGAGAGGGGGTGACCAGAACTGCATGCAGTATTCAAGGTGTGGGCATATCATGGATTTATATAGTGGCATTAAGGCACAGTAACTCCTAACTTAATGTTGTAGTTATGTTCCTGAAAAATGCGACTAAGTGAAATGATGTTAAGCGAATCCAATTTTCCCATAAGAATTAATGTAAATGGGGGGGGGGGTAGATTCCAGGGCAGCTTCCCCTACTCTGCAAGCACCAGGGGCAGGGGGCTCAACCCTCGGCCCACCCACTCTACCCCTTTCCCCAAGCCCCCACCCTTGACCCGCCTCTTCTCCCCCCACCCCACCTCCTCCCCCTTTACTTTGCACACTGCATCCTGGCTCCTCCCCCCTTCCTCCCCTCCCTTCTAAACGCCGCAAACCAGCTGATTGCCGCATTTGGGAGGCAGGGGAGAGGCACGCTGAGTCCTCGCTCCTTCCCTCTCCCTCCTGCCCGGGGCAATCAGCTGGCTTGCGGTGTTTGGGAGGCAGGGGAAGACAGGGGAGCCTGCGCTCCGAGTCCTCACTCCTCCCCCTCCCTCCAAAATGCCGCAAGCCAGCTGATTTCCCTGGGCGGGGGGGGGGAGGGAGAGGGAGCCTGCGTCAAGTCCTCGCTCCTTTCCCCTCCCTCCTGCCTCCTAAACGCCACAAGCCAGCTGATTGCCACGTTTGGGAGGCAGGGGAGGGAGGGGGGAGGCGCGCTGAGTCCTTGCTCCTCCCCCCTCCCTCCTGCCCAGGGAAAACCAGCTGGCTTGCCGCGTTCAGGAGGGAGGGGGAGCCTGTGCACCAAATCCTCACTCCTCCCTCCTGCCTCCAAAACGCCGCAAGCCAGCTGATTGCCACGGGCAGGAGGAGGAGGGAGAAGATGCTGATCCGCGGAGTCTGCCAGTGGGAGGAGGTGCTGGGGGGCGGGCGTAGGGAGACTGCCAGCTGTGGAGAAAGCAGGCAGCCAAACAACGTAAGAGTGGAGCATTGCACAACTTTAAAGGAGTATGTTCCCTAATTGATCAGCAACGTAACAATGAAATAACGTTAAGCGGGACGACTAAGTGAGGAGTTACTGTATTTTCTGTTTTATTAGCTATCCCTTTCCTAATGGCTCCTAACATTGTTAGCTTTTTTGACTGCCACTGCACATTGAGTGAATGTTTTCAGAGAACTATCCACAATGACTCCAAAATCTCTTTCTGGAGTGATAACTAATTTAGACCCAATTATTTTGTATGTATGCTTGGAATTATGTTTTCCCATGTGTAGTCCTTTGCGCTTATTGATGGGATCTATTTTCCATAAGCCCATGCTGACTGGCATTAGTTATATTACCCTCCTATAATTCTTTATTAATCTAGTCCTGTATCAGCCACTCCATTTTCTTGTCCAGGATCAATGTCAGACTGACAGGCCTATAATTACCCAGGTCATCCCATTTACCCTTTTTAAATATTGGCACAACATTAGCTTTCTCCCAGTCTTCTGGACCTTTCCCAGTTCTCCAAGCCTTATTGAAAATCAGCATTAATGGTCCAGTGAGCTCCTCATTTTAAAAGTTCTTAATTTTAGTAGCTGCTATTTAACATCCTCCTGACATACTTGTGGAACGGAAAGTGTGTTATCGTCATGTGATGAGACTACATCATTCATTTTTTCACCAAATATAGAGCAGAAAAATTTATTGAACCTTTTTGCCTTTTCTATATTGACAGGTCTACCATGTCTATTTAATAATGGACTAATACCATTGTCAGGATTCTTTTTGTTCCTAATATACTTTAAAAACTCCTTCTCATTGCTAACTCTACTAGCCATAGGCTTCTCATTGTGTGCCTTTGCTTCCCTTATCATTTTTTTACAATTCTTAGCTTTGGCTTTCTATTTATTACTATCAATTTCCCCCTTCTCTCATATATTATATATACATATACATTATTTTTTAGAGCTGCCTTCACTTCCCTTCTAAACCAGGTGTGATTTTGTTGGTTTGTTTTATTACAATATGGCCTTCTTCCTCGATTGTGGCATTTGGGGCATTTCATAAAGCATTCTTAAACAACTTCCAATAATCTTTCCCTTTTTGATAATTAAATTCTTCCTCCCTGCTATTTGGCTCACAATTGTTTTTGGTTTTGTAAAATTGGCCATTTTAAAGCACCTAGTATATATATTACTGGTTTGTCCTTTATTCCATTTGCACATTATAAATACAATCAAGTCATGATGACTTGTACCTAAGCTATCATTAATTTTTAGTTCTGTGATCATTTCCTTTTTATCTGTCAAGACTAGGCCTAATACAGAATTCCCCTATCTTGGTTGCAACACTTTTTGCACAGGCAACCTTAATTCTGGCATTTCCTAACTTTTGAGTGCCCCATCCCCTCTTACTTGGTTCTTGTCCTAGTCCTGTTTCTCTTCCCCCGGGGCTCCTTATCCGAGTCCAATTCTCCTTGCTTCCTCAGGCTTATTTTCCTAGTCCCAGTCTCCTTGCCCACGATGTCCCATTTCTCCTTTCCCAGATCCTCTTCCAATCTGTCTCACTTCCTACACTCCCAGTCCTAGTCTCCCCCCTAGGAAGGTAGTCCCAGTTTTTCTCCCCCCACCTCTGGTTTCTATCTCACCAGACACCTTGTCTAAAACTACTCCTTTTCTTCCCCCATTGTCCAACTCTTGAACCCTTTACATTTCAGTCAGAGAGCTTCTACCTCCCTTCTGCCTAGGTGCCAGCAGGAGGTTATTGAGAGCACAGGAGAAAGAGTTTTTGCTCTCAGTTCCAGTGCCCAGCCCCAACAAGTCCTGGAGCAACTGAAAACTGGGTTTAATAATAGGAAGTGTTGGGCAACTTTAATAATAGGTGACACTACCAGCCCAGTCTATAATACAGTGGTGGCCAACCTACCGCCTGCACACGGCCCATCAGGGTAATCCGCTGGAGGGCTGCGAGACAGTTTGTTTACATTGACCGTCCGCAGGCACGGCCGCCTGCAGCTCCCAGTGGCCCACACCACTTCCCACAGCTCTCATTGGCCGGTGAACCAGGGCCACTGTGCACTGTGGGCAGCCGTGCCTGCCAACGGTCAATGTAAACAAACTGTCTCGCAGCCCACCAGCGGATTACCCTGACGGGCCACAGGTTGCCCACCACTGCTATAATATGAACACATTATTCCATAACTGAGCTCTATAAGGTTTCTGTGAAGCACGTGGTGGTGGCCACTGTTGAGAGGGAATTCTGTCTCATCATCAATGGTAATTTCAATGTTTTTATGTTTCTTAGTTCCAGCAAATGCACAAAGCTCATTTGGTGATAGGGAGGGGTCTCAGGTTAATGCTTGTGCTCGAAGCTGCATGCTGAGGAGATCAGCTTTTCTTGAGGCCTCCACTTGATTCTGATACTGGTCCATCAGGTTTCCCATTCATGTGGTACCACCAGCATAGGAAGAGAGAGCAGTTAGACTTTCCCTTCTCTCCCCATACCAGCAGCAATGACAAGCAGGAAAAGGAAGAGAAATAGTGAGAAGTCCTGAATGGAGAAGATGAGAAATCAAAACCCAGCTACACTCTGAGCTCCCACAGCAACACAAACAATGGAAGAGGGGCAAATATATACCATTCTGTTAAAAATTCATGATTATATAAACTGATAGGGCCAGATTCTCATTTACTGTCTTACACTTGGTACAAATGCAGTTTATATCCACTTTAAGGACATTTACACTGCCTGAGTGGCATAAAGGGGTCTTGTTGATGGTACGACACCATCAACCAGGGTCACTCTGGCAAGCACAATGGTTATTAGTGGACTATGCCTGTTTGATGTTGATGTGTAAAGGAGAATCAGGCCCATGGTTTGAGCTATCTAGGACATGTGCATGTCAGGAATGGAGGCCAGAGGTGGAGAGGACTGAGATGAAATGATAATACCAGAGATCTGAGACTTGCCGGGTGAGCTCTCAGCGATACATTCCAAATTATACTGAGCAAGTAAAAGCAGCACAAGACAGAATGGCTCTTCCAATATTGTTATAACTCCTGCTTGCTCAGAGTGGCACTCTGTTCCCCCTCTAGTGGTGGCTATGCCTCGTAGAGTTTGTTGAGCCTGCTACAGCCTTGGCTAACAGAGAGGTGTCTTATAGCTCATCCAGTAGAGCAGGGGTGGCCAACCTGAGCCTGAGAAGGAGCCAGAATTTACCAATGTACATTGCCAAAGAGCCACAGAAATACATCAGCTGCCCCCTCCCCACATCAGTTCCCCTCCCCACTCCCAGTGCCTCCTGCCCACGGGCAGTCCTGGCAATCAGCACCTCCCCCTCCCTCCCAATCAGCTGTTTTGTGGCATGCAAGAGGCTCGGGGGGGGGGGGGGAGGAGTAGGGAATGGCAGGGTCAGGGGAGGGGGCGGGAAGGGGTGGAGTGGGGGCAGGGCCTGTGGCAGAGCCAGAGGTGGAGCAGTGAGCACCCCCCAGCACCTTGAAAAGTTGGCGCCTGTAGCTCCAGCCCCGGAGTCGGTGCCTATACAAGGAGCCACATATTAACTTCTGAAGAGCCGCATGTGGCTCCAGAGCCACAGATTGGCCACCCCTGCAGTAGAGGCTCGTGCATTTAGCTCCAGAGTTCCCAGGTTTGATCCCCACTGCTGGCGCCCCCGTGTGGATTGGCATTACATAAGTACTGATAATAATGCTGACATTCGCTTCTGTAGCATATCCTAATGAAAAGCTGACTCCTTTATGCATCTCGGGAACTAAAATAGCACACAGAGACTGGATTAGAGGAGGACAGGACCATTCTTTTAAAAGTAGCTTTTGCTGGGAAGCAGGGATGTTAATGGGGGTGACTTTATTCTGCTGAGAAAAAATTAAGATTTCAACTGGTTCAATAGCGTGTTTGATCAAAGTGCCATGACAGATAACTATGCTCATGGATGGGCTATTGAGAGCCCGCTACATATCATGAGCCAAATTCTACTCTGTGGTAAACAGACAACTCAGACTCAGGTCAGATGGGAAATGGAATTCGGTTCCATGATAGGAATATTTCCTTTGGGGGAAAAACACGGGCTGGGGGAGGGAAGAAAGAGCACCAATAGTGTTTTGGGCTCAGTCCTGCAATTTACAATACTTATAAGGCTTTTAAGAATTCTGTGTCATACCTTTGCTTTGCACACACCTAACTTTGAAAACTGATCAGACAAAGTTCCAGGCCTATTAAGATAATGGAAAGAATATAAAGAGAAAAATAATCCATAGACATCTGGGACTTGGTTCTGAACTATTCCAAGCTGATGCGCCGCACAGCACGGATTTGGGGTGGAGGTTTCATACGTCCTCTGATTCTCAGCCAGACCAGGGGCAGAATAGTCCCCAGGATAATTTAGTAGTCTAGGCAGTGCTGTGTATTCTGCTCCATCTTGCCTGGCCAGCCCCCTCCTCACACCATCTCTGACCTGATATGCTTCCTACAATGAGTGGTGGGAGTTTGTGGCATCTTTATGCTAGTCTTAGGTTACTGATGAAGACTGCCTTAATAAGGGACTCTCCATCAGGGCTGACAACCTGGCCAATAAAGAATCTATAAGCTAGTACTAGCCTAGACCAACATTTCCCAAGCTGGGCATTTATATCGATATATAGTTCCCTTAATAAGTGACCTGGTTTTCAAATGTGCTTATGACCTATGACATTCATGGACTTCCAATTGCCTCATTTTAAACATTGAGTTTTGAAAATACTGGCCAGGGGTTTTATAAAGACAATGAAAAAAACTGGTCACTTTCTCTCATTTGACTGAATGTAAATTTAGGACAAGATTGAAACTTTGTGTTGCAATCTGAATAAGAGTCATTCTGGAGCTCTGAGAGTCATAATTGCTTTCCTGGTTCCCTCCTTGGGAAGTAATCTGGTGCATACCAAGAGCAAATTTGCCCCTCCGTACCAACCTGCTTTCCTTCCCACATACAGGTCAGTGATGTGAGGATGGTGGACAGGAAAGCAAGATATACCTCAATGCCCCCTTACACTCCTGGGTGTAACCATGTTAAATACAGTCATGATTACCAGTCACAGTCTTACCTGGGGTAAATGCAATACATCCAGGCCTTAGCAAAGCATTTGAAGCAGTGGCAGATGAAATCATATTTGAAAAATAGTCAAAGAAACCATCAGAATGGACTGCAAAGGGTAATAATAGACTGCAATATATCAATTTGGGGGAGTCATCTAGTGGGGTGCTAAAAGATCAGCAGTAGGTGTGGTCTTAGGACTCAAATGGTCTTAATTTACACTGCAAGTCCACATGAGATCAATAGAACTACTCCTATGAGTAAAGACTATACAGATAACTACGGGTTTGTGCCCTGTAACTGGGCATAACATCAATAGTTGTTGGCCTGGGGCCTCTACCATATTGGGCCTGATCCAATCTCCACTGAAGTTAATGGAAGGACTGACACAGACTTCAAGGGGCTTTGGTTCAGGCCACCAATCATGAGAAGGACTGGGACTTTAACTCTAGGGGCTCAGCTTTGTCTGCTTCTGGCAGAATACCATCACTGTTTGACAATACATGGTTATAAATTAAGACCCTGGATATATTTTTCTAGCCATGCAGTTTGCGGATTTAAAACTGTGTTTTTATGGCTTTGTACCACTTTTCAGTGGTTTAAGTTTGGCATTTGAAAGTATATTTACAGCACTAAAAACTAAAAGAGCAATGAACAGATTTCAAACAGGGGATTTGTTTGGAAAGTACAGATGAAATTGCAAATGAAAAGCCCAGACCCTCTCTCTGCTAAGTAAAGAGATTCAGCAAGTATGCATTATGATTTAGCCAAAGCCAGAGTTCCAGCTATTCAGTAATCCTGTCTACCTCATGGAAAACTTTATTGAATTTATGCAGGATAGACATGAACATTATTTGTAATACTTTCTCTTCCTCATAAATCCTTTTATTAATCTCTTTTTAAATTGCCTTTTGAATTCGGTTCTCAGGTCAAGAGTAATGAAGGCAATTACAGAGGGATTCAGAGTTCAGAGACAAAACAAAACCATCTAGAAAGTAATTTGTTGATTATGTATTTCCATTTCAATCTTTTTCCACGTATCCCTCTTTTTAACATGGTTATCAGAAACAGAGTTCACAGGATTCAAGCACAGCCAAAGTTAACAGGCCAAAAATGTGGAAAGTCATTCATCTTAATCCAACAAAAGGGTGATAATCCAATTTATTGGACTTGAATGCTTTGAATTTTGTCAGCTAAATTAGCACTTCTAGGTGCCATGCAGCAGTATGCTGTCTGCCAAATGAAGGACAACAACCAACAAGTACCAACTAAAAGCCACCAAAGAGCTGGTCCTCAGCACAACATTGTTCCATATTGTTATTTTATAAAGTTACAGTACTTTCCTACTGTTGTTACTGATATCAGTATATATTTATGTACCACCTGGTGTCCCAAATGGTCCTTAAGCACGTTAGGAACTACATGCAGGAATGGCTTTTATCCACTATTGAAATGCAGCCAAAGTCTGTGAAATGCAGCAAGTATTTAGCAGTGTTCCACAATGTGGTGTTAGTATGCCATTGCTCCAGAAAGTGAGAGGCATTTATGTACATCAGAAATGCATGTTTCCCTCTAACTTGGGAAGAGATCTGTGCTAGTAGCAAAAGAAAGCTAGTGCTGATAGACAGAAATCTTTGGTACTATGGCTCTGATTACTGTACCACAACTCTGCTGCATCATCAGAATTGGCCCAATGTCTCAAAGGAAATATCTGGCCCCAAGATCTCTCTGCAAAGAGGAAAGCCCTCCTGAAAGCTCTCAATGGAGAGACAAACTGGCTGGCTCCAGTGTCTCCTTCCTGTGGAATCTCGCCCCTGAGTATGGATTCCAACTCTCTTTCTCACCCTCACACCCCCAAGACAACTGCACTCTCTGGATATAACTACATAGAAGTAGGCTCAGTCATCAGCCAACAACTGCTCCTAGAGAAATCAAAGGGCTTAGGGCCTGTCCAATCCCTAAAACAAAACAAAAATGTGTAGCTTGAATCAACGTCCATTGCCCTCCCCCGAAAAGCTGATTCAGAACCTGCCCAGTCTTCCAAAGACTGCTCCTACAAGGATTAAGGAGACCGTGGAACTTGCTCTCACCAGCTACACCAGGTAGAGAAGTCCCCCTAACTATAAACAGTGCAAATATGTACTCTCTTCCAAAGCAACAGCAATAGAACAGACTATCCAAAAAGAAAGTTACCGTACTTCCTTCAATTGTGTCTTTGGCTGCAGGCAACATATCACAATGTCGGGAGCTATTTTTGTCCTTTGGCAATGATTTACAGCTATTTCCATCACAGCCAGCCAATGAAGCAAATGAAGGGGATGCAACACCACTGAAGCCAATGTAGCTGCAGCTGCTCCTGCAGTGGGGAATTCAACCCAATAGAGACCTGTTTCTTCAGTGGTGCTGACCCCCCGCTACAGTTCTTATTGGCTTTACTAGAGATGAGGGTGCTTTGCCCTCTGACGATAAGGCCCTCTGCATATGTGTTCTCTGTTTGTAGCTATACCTATAGGTTTATATATGTTTGCTATTTGAGCACCAGCGGGATGTGTGTGTTTGGCATTGTACTAATATATGTCAGGCTCATAAAACAGACCCTGAATACCTGCCTAAAGGAAGTTTGCCTGAAGAAAATCAACCTCAGTCTTCCAGCAGAATGGCTTGCAATTCATAAGAAATGCCTAGGAAGGCTCCAGTGATGAAGGACACACCAATTGTGGCCCATCTGCACTGCAAAATTCACCATGTTTCAAGTGGGGTCAGCTCACATGTCCTCCACTCTCCCTGCCATCCTCCCATCTGTCTCTTGTTAACATTGGGTATGTTCATCTCATTCACGGCCAGATTCTGTTCCTCTTACCCTCAGTGAGTACCGTACTCTGCGAGTAGGCCCGCTAATTGCAGCGAGGCTGTTTGTGGAATCAGGCCGATGGAATAGGGTTCATGGATGGTAATTCGCCTCTAAGTGGAATCCCTGGGGCTGATTTTCCATTGCTGCTCAGCCCCTGTATGTTGCTCTAGCAGCATAAAGAAGTCAGAAACAGTCGCCAGGGAATATCCCCACTCCCCTCAGGTTTGTAGAGCTACTACAACAGCAGAAGGGAGGGAGCATGTGGGTGTAGGCCACGGAGGTAGGGGTTCATGGCTGGAGTGCTGATGTGAATCAGTTTTACTCTGGTCCCCAGGAGTAGAGTGGTCAAGGAAGTGGTCAAGGAAACAGAGCATAAGGGCTCCACTAATTTGCCCCAGGGACCACATATGCCATGGCACAGCCCAAAATACGGGAAGAATAAAGATGTACCTCTGCCATGGGAAAGTCCTGGAGCACACCAGATTTGAAAACACCTGCTAGAGCCCAGCAGGACTACGATAGCCCTATTAGACATGAGGATCGGGATATTGCTTAGGGTATGTTTACACAGCAAAGACAAAACCACGGCTGGCCCATGCCAGCTGATTGGGACTCGTGGCTCTCGGGCGGCAGGGCTGTTTCATTGCTTGGGCTCTGAGCTCTGGGACCATCCTACCCCGCAGGATCCTAGAGCCTGGATTCCAGCCCAAGCCCAGAAGTCTACACAGGAATGAAGCAGCCCAGCAGCCAGAGCCCCGCAAGGCTGAGTTGGCTAGCATGGGCTAGCCACAGGTGTCTAATTGCTGTGTAGACATACCCTTAAAGGCCAGGGGAACAGGAATTGTATGCCAGGAAATTTGCTTAAACAAGAAGGAGTTGACATTTAAGGGTCTGCTGGAGAGAACTGGAAGTCATGATCTTTTGGAGTTCAGAGAGGGAGTTAGTGTACGGGGGGCCACGGAAACTCAGTGAATGGAAGCACTTGTCTGAATCTTTGGTACCATTTGGGGGACAGGGCTGGGGTAGTGTTTGTTGTTGTTGTTGTTGTTGTTGAAGTAGTTCAGCTATCATTAATGAAAATATACTGAGTAAATGAGCAAAAGCATCAGAAATAACAGGTGGGAAATTAAATAGGAATTGAGTGCTTAAGTTCCTTTGAATATCCAGCCAATAACAACATGCAGTTCTCTTTACCATCTTCCCCTAATCTCCTCCTTATTGACATTTACCCTGCCTATGAACATGAGGAAATGAGTCACACAGCAAGGCACTGAACTCACAAACTCAGCCGAGGTTTGGCAGGGACAATGGGGCAGGCGTCTCTGAATGCACAGCAATGCATATGTATGATACATGAGAGGAAGGACAGAGGGTAACCAAAATATTGGAGACCATTCTGAAAGGAAAACATGGCAACATAGGTGCAGTCATAGAAAAGCTACAATACGGCAGCTGATAAAGTGGTAGGTAAACAAATACATGAGTATTAAAGTTTAGGCTCTAGTAATTAGTGGAGAAGTACAGGATAATAAGCACAGTAGGATGTCCCTCAAGGTACTTTAGACTCCTACTGTGTTTATTATCCAGTATCAGTATGGAAATATATGCCTGACTACATTTATGGTGCCATTTAGAACTTTAAAATAGGCTCTTATACTCAGAAAGAGGTTACTAAATTACTCACCCTCTGAAGTCTTTCTGCAGATTACCATACTGTAGTTTCACCCATGACATACCTTCTCAAGGATGTGTTTTCACACACTAGTCCACACACAAAGGGAAAACGATCAAAGTGTTTGTGGCATCGGAGGTGCAGAACTTCCAGTGACTTTGAAGAAAGATGCAGATGAACATTTTGAAACCTGAAGAAGCTGGTTTCAAAAAAATCTTGCACCTTTCCCCCATTTGCAAAAGCAAAGAATTACATATTTTGCCCTGGTGTAGTAGAACTGTCCCATCCATCTGCTCCCATTACTATTTCTAGTTCACACTTTAGATTTGCATCTAAAAATAAGCAAAAACATTTAGAAGGAAAAAAAGGGGTAAAAGTTAATACCACACAAAACTCACTTCAGGATGGTGTTTCCACCCAAACAAAAATGTGATAAATTAATTTAAGTGATAGGAGTTAAACAAAAATATATACTGTTAACAACTAGAGCTAGTAAATTACAGATAGGGGCCCAGATTTTCAAACAAATTATACATATACCTACCTATGATTAGGACCAACCACTCTGGGGACATTGCTGTGAATATACATGCACAAAAGGGGCTTTATGCAAATATCCAGCTTTGGACATTCACATGTGCATAATTATGAAATCATGTACATAATCATAACAACTGCATGTGTAAATTAAGTTTTCAGTTGTAGGCCTAACCTGATTCTCCATCACTGACATTTTTTAAAATCAAGATTGGATGTTTCTCTAAAAGATCTGCTCTAATTATTATTTTGGGGGAGTTCTATGGCCTGTGTTATACAGGAGGTCAAACAAAATAACAATGGTCCCTTCTGGCATTGGAATCTATGAATTAATTCATCAATCAATTAATCCAGCCCAAAGAATCCATTTGCCTAAACTGCTTCATATTATCACCAATATTTTGAAAAAGATACAAATGTCTCTTTTGCAAAGACACACTTTCTATTGCTATTGTTCGTGTACATCAAACAGGATCAGCATTTTCTGCATACACTAGATGGCAGCATGGTATCCTGCCAATATGCGAAGCATTAAATAGATGTCTTCTGTAGAATAGCAATATAGGAAGGGTGTCTAAGTAGGTTCACTTTTTGACACACATCTGTTATTTTCTACTGCCACATTATCTCTCAATATACGGTATGGCAGTGATGTATATCTATTGTAGTGTTTCTTGTGGTCTCCCTGAAGTACTGTGGGTGGTTTAGCTCTAGCTAGGAGATGTTTAAGGCACTGTTATTAATCTATCTGTGGCTTTATAAAGCATTGAAGTAAATGGAAGTTTTGCCTGAGTGACAACTGCAGGATTTGTCTGTGACATTGTTTCAAATGTTCTTCCCCCCCCCCCCCTTCCATAACTCGATTCAAACAGTGCAAACAGTGGAATTTTAGAGATTTTGCATTGCAGAGAAAGATTCAGTGAGACAATATGAAGGGATGTACAGCTATTGTTAAATATGAATCAACCAATTCATTTCACTAGGTCCTCAGATGCCATGGATATGAATATGTTATGAAAACCTATGAAAATAGAATAAAAGCACCTCAAACCTTCAATGAACCAACATGGGTCTTTTATTTGAGGCTCATAAAAAGTAAATTCCCCCCCCCCTTGCCCATTTTTGCTTGTCTGTGTTTCTTGGTTCAGTTCCAAAGAACCAATCTACTTCAAGAAAGGCTGTCCTCATGGGGCTAGATACTCAGCTGGTGTAAATGGACATAGCTCCTTGGTCTATGGAATTCACAGCCCTGTCAACATTCTTATAAGACAACTAATTCTTGTGTGATTTCCAGTTTGGCTTTGTAGATCCAATGGGTATAAGCATTCAGATTTTAGGTGCTTATTAAAACCTTTGCTCCACTGTATGTTTTGAGGTTATTTGTGTGTGTTTCAGCAACATTTACAATGTGCTATCAGGAATACGCAGCCTCTGCCCTAAAGAGCTTACAACCTAAATTGATAAGACTGCCAAAGGATGGGGAAAAGAAAGTATTATTATCCCCATTTTGCAGATGGGGAAACTGGGGTACAGGGCAGATCAAGTAATTGGCCCAAGGTCACAAAGAAAGTCTACGAGCAGAGGGTTGAATCCAGATCTCCTCGTGAGGAACCACATAGTTAGAGCACATGCTTGTGCTTGGGGGGGGAGGGAGGGAGAGAGATTGGGGTTCTGTTCCTAGCTCTGTCACTAAGGCTCAGTGGTCAAGGAGTTAGGTACCTTTGAGGATCTAGGCCTAATTCCCATGTGTGACCCTGGCAAATTACTTGGGCCAAAAATAGCCACGGATTTTGTGAGCCCCATCTTTAGGGTCCCTAACTTTAAAGATCTGATTTATGGAAGCACTGATCATCTACATCTCCAGTCAAAGTCAGTGGGAGCTGCTGGTGCACAGCATCTCTGACATTCAGGTCCTAGGTATCGGAGAGTGGGCACTTGAAAACTGAAGCACCAGTAATTAGAGGCCACTTATGAAAATGTTAGTTTTAATTTCTCTGTGTGCCTGTACCTCTCTCATGGGGCAGGGGGGGCTCTTGTGCAGGTCAATTCTTTGTTATTGGTAAAGCACTTAGAGATTTTCAGGTGGATTGTGCTATAGAATTTACAGACATTATTGTAAGCGACAGAACCGCAGTAGCGGAGCTTACAAAACTACCCAGCAGTGATGCTGAATCTGCCCCATCTACCCCTTGCCTTTGGTTTTCCACATGGCTCTTTTGATCTCAACCGCAGGCTTGAGCAACAGGCTCCTAATTGGTCACAGGTCATAAATCAGGATGATGATAATGTGTTCTCTAAGCAAAAGTAGCATCATTTCGTGAGTGCAGGCAAGGGAGCAGGGTGTGCTTAATGTTTCCAAGGACAACAACAACAAATAAAAATCAAAAGATTCCAAGTATGCTGAAGTAAACCCATCTGTAATTACTTTCTTCTTATATTTGATTATGGCAAAAACTGAGAGGATCAATCAAGCCCTTAGTCCCTTTTGTGTGTTTGGGAGTAAAATAGTGGATAGTTTCAGTGCCTGTGAAAGAACAGAATATAGATATTTTAATGGAGCTGAATAAGCAAACAACTGTATTTTCCTTACTCCTCTCTTAATTTTGTTTGTGTCAGTCTGTTTGCTGTGGGAAGTCAGCCTGAATCCCAAATTATTTTAGTTAGTTAATCTGCTCAGTGCCAGTTTATTCTGCAAACAGTCTCTGTAAATCCCAAATAATTGCAGTTAATCTGGTCAGTGCCAGTCTATTCTGTGGGCAGCCCACATAAATCCAGAGATCCATCAGTTAAATTAGGTCACTGCATTTTAATAGGACTAGAGGTCATTCCCTCCTTTATTTCACCATATTCCTCCCCCAACACACACAAGTGATTTGGACATCTTGCTTTTACAACACAGACTACATTTAAAGGAGTGCAAGAGTTTATAATCCATGGTGTATTCACACCTACAGTGAAATCGTGGCTCTTCAATCACAGACTGCTAGAGGGAGACTACCTCAGCCAGAGTTTTAAAAGGCAACATGCTTGGCTCTGGCAATGGATCTGTGAGAGCACTGAGAGAGGGCAGATCCCGGCCTCGGAAATGGTGCAGTGTTTGCTCCCTATATGTCAACCCAGCTCAGCTTGAGAGGCAGCATGGGCATGAGCCCTTCTCTTTTGGGGACAATCTTGCTTCTGGGTTCTAGGATTCCAACAAGCCTCTGCACTATCACTTCAAACCCGATGACATGGAGATCCCACATCTATTATGCAAAATAATAAAGAATTTCAATTACAGTAGCATCAGGTAGTAGAGGGCCACAACTGAGGTCAGGACCTCTTTGTACCAACACATAGTAGGAGACAGGCCCTGTGCTAAAGAACTTACAGTCTAAGACTGATGCAGGGTAGCAAAGGAAAACCAGAGGTGAAATGCTCAAGGTCACATAGCATGTTAGTAGAAGAACTCAGGTCTCTTGAGTACAAGTCCAACCTGCACTCGAGCCACTAGGCCATGCTGCCTCTCCCACATAATCAAGCTCATTTTCATTCTGCAGCTGCAGCTTTTCATCCACCGCAGCCCTCTGTTTTTCCCCTTTTCCCCTAGCTGCACAGTGGGCCCTTTCACTTAACTTGCCTTTACCATAATTCCAGCCATCTAAGTGAGGTGGGGGCTCCCCTCTCTGGTAGTTAATGCCAAACTCTCTCCCCTTGCCTTTGGATAGAGACCCTTCCTACAGCATCTGGGGAGGCAGGAATTCAACCAGAAAATCACTCCAACACCACTATCAGTAACAAACAAATCACCTTTATCAGCAAACCAACAGTCCCTAGCATCAGTCCTCAGCCACTGATCAAGGCATCTCCTTCCCTTTGGGCTCTGGCTGATCCTCAGATACCTCCTGGAGCAGGCTCGCAGCCCAGAGTTCAGGCTGTTGGCCTGCTGTATCCCTCCTGCAGCAGCCACAGCCATGTGTGCGTGCTGTCTGCCCACCCACACACCCAATACCAAATTCAGATGTGGTACCTAAGGTGGTGTATGGTTGATATAAGCACAGTTAAGTGTAAGTAGGCCCTGGGGGAGTTAAAATGATTTAGACAGGCATTTCAACATGTATGCAGGCTGTGACCGTTGAAATGGAATAGGGGCCACTTTAATTTACACTTTCTTTTGACTTTTCAGCATGTACATTACACTAACCATGGGCCTGTCTACATTAAAGGATTTTTGCACCAACGTAGCTACACCAGCACACACTTTGCAGAGTAGAGAGACTGATATAAATTGGACTTTGTACCGGTGTGACCGTCACCTGCCTAGTTTGAAACTATGTACATTACACTGATGTAAGCCCCAATTTATACTGGTGCAAGTTGTCTTCATTGACATTTGTGCAGGCGTAGCTACATGGGTCCAGGCATCCCAAATTAACACGAGCTGTTAGACTCCGTTCAGCATAGGAAGAATGGATGCAAGTAGATGAGTGTAAGAGGGAGTTTACATTAGACCACCTGGAGATCCCACGTGAGTCTGGACCAAGATCTGAAGCATAGAGTAGAGTGTGTAACTGAAGGCATGGTAAGTCAAGTAAAACTAATGAACCACCTTGGTGTTTCAGCATCTCTAGCTATCTCATTTTAGGAAGAAAAGAGTATTTATGCCAGATATGTCTAGACATTCCTGTAACTTATCCAAGTTTCTGATTTGGATGCAAAAGTTTCTCAGAGTGCCCTGTGTCAGACCTTTTGCAAGTGGCCTCGTCTATTCCTTTTCATGCTGCTAATACACAATGAAGGGCAGCAGGTTGTTAGAAATGGGATTAGACAAATCACACACTGACACAAGCTTCAGCAATGCAAGATAGGAGTGTTAGAAGAGAAGGAAGCACGTGCCGCATGGATACTTAAAGGATTTATGAAGCTATTCTCAGTTGCCTATCAGATTAGGGCCTGGAAATGCACCTAAGAGCTCAGAGCCTTCAAAAACTGTATGATGTACATTAGTCCAGCACTTTTTAAAAACTGGCCTTTTTTGACCTGGTACTAGGGATTTGCTTACTGCCTGCAAAATTCAAGCTCAAAACCTTAATCAGGCCAGGGCTGCTATTGCAAATTCAGGCATTATCTAGCGCTTTAGAACTGCTCAGAAATGAAGGAACATTTAAAGAACTAAACTAGATAATGACATTTGCAAAACTACTTGGCAATTGGCATTAACTCGAACTCAGAAAGAACATGACCATGATGAGCCCTTTAGACGTGGCTGTATGTTCTGTTGACTTGTAGGGGAACCAGCTGGGCAATGGAGACATTACAGAGCTGGAATATCTTCCTGTATATAGATAAGAGACTAGATTCATCCCTGGAAATAATAATTAGCATAGTGCCCTAGGTTTACATTGTTAGACACATGGAAAAAGGTACTTTCCCAACCTTAAAGAGTTCACAGTCTAAATAAGACACAATAGAACAATACAAGAGATGGGGACTAGTGAAAATAAGAAAGGGGAGACTTGCAGAACTGGGTTTGCTCTGAAGAAGCAGAGAGAGAAAGAGAGTGTGCCTGGAAGAATGATGTTACCAGGCTTGTTCCAGGCATATGAGAAGCATGAAACAAGGCAGAAAGCCAAGAGCTGGGTAAAGAAAGAAACGTGAGGAGTAAGGAAAGAATACGGTGCTCTATTGGAGGGGTTGCAGGGAAAGGGGAACATCACGTACACTTGTACTGTTTGTGTCCAAGAATTAGACAGTTTGGGGAGAAACATATTAAAGAGTTTCATTTATAACAGAATGCCAGCTTCCCTGATATCCCCTGATGTGTTTACTCAATGCTCCAGTAAAGGATCTACATTTTTAAACAGAACGACAAATTAATTTCTTTTTTGTTGTTAGCAGCAAGACTTTGCATTACACATTTGAAAAATGCAACTTGTCTTGCTGTGGAATTGTGATATAGTAAAATATAGAGCGTCCTTGTAATGGAAAAGCTTTTGCACCCAATACATGCACAAAAAATGCACCAAAAAAGAGGATGGGTTTTTAAAAAATCTGGTCATCCTATTTAGCATACTCAGAGGAAGAGGACTCCCCAGACAGCAAGCCAGAACTTTTAGTCAGGTTGTTGGACTATTAAACTGATCCTGAATATGTAATAAGTAATGTACAATATAGTATGCTTTGTTGTAACTTTTCCTTAATAAAAAGTTTTGTAATTATATATTAGGAAAAGCAACTGAGAAGGAAGGGTCTATCAGTTCAATGGAGTTGCATGTGGGTTGAATTTGGCACACCATAAACCCAGATGCTTCTTTACACCAGCTGCCACAAGGACCTAAGACCCGTACTACCTGAGCTTTCCAGTGAAAATACATAGAAACCACTGCCACATACGCACCCACCAGTAATGATCAGGCATGATACAAAAGGATAATTTAATCAATCCCTATACATTATTTATATATAAATCCAAGACAAAGCTAACCGAAATATTCATTACTAGACCCAATGCCATAAAAACCTGGGCTGGGACTGGGGTAAAAAACAAATCAAGCTAGGCTTCCTGTGAAATGTTTTACAGGCACATAAACTTCTTGTTGAAGACAAACGCTGCAATTTCCACACAACTCCTTCTCCCCTGCCCACCCTCACCATGGGGCCAATGGAGTTGCAGTCCTTTACAACCCGTGCAGAATTTAGCCTGGAATATCAATGTAGACAGAGATGCAGGCTGCGGGGGATGGAGAAACCATTGTTTTGATTCATTTTTGCCTTTGGCAAAAATCCCAGCGATCATTCATTAATGTTTATGAAGCACTTTGTGGTGCTTGGGTGAAAAGTGCTATAGAAGAGTCAGATATTTGGTTATTATTTGGCATAAATGTCATTTGCCATCCCGGTCATCACTGTTTGCTCCTGTTGATGATCATTTCGTAGTGTTTAAGATGGTATTGTTTAATTTTATTAACAACCCTCTGAGACTAAGCAATCCGGCACCATTCACCTCAGAAAGTGAAGCAACCAAACAAATCAATGCTGATGGGCTGTATGACAGATTTACTAAACTGATGCACTGACCTTCTGTTTCCTGCATCCTGAAGTAGTGCAGAAATTAGTCCTGTACCTGCCTTGTCCACTTGCTGACCTTTAGTTACATCCTTTCATCCATCCATTGGAAGATTAATTACTACTGGTGGAACTTTTTGCTACTGTACAAGGTGAGGGTGTTCATTTCCTTAATCACACTCTTGAACTTAAATGAGAAGGCAGCAGTAGCCACATTGTGCTCTCTGTTGTTTTACTTTCTCCCATTTAGCCATGTTCAACAGCTTTCTTCAAAGGACAGGTAGGCATTGAGCTCCTGCATTTTATATCTGCTACCACTGAACAATTCTAAAATGAGGACCCGGTAAGTGTATTTAGGCTTGTTGTAACATGACTTGATGAAGAATAAGGTGTGGTCTCAGTACTGACCTTTAAACCTGGCTTTGACATCAGTTCCTTCCATGAGCTTGGGAAGGTCACTTAGGGTTACATTTTCATCCCCTGCACAAAGGCAGTCAATAGATTTTATGGGGCAGGAGTGGGGGAGGCACCTACACAGGATGGGTACCTCCTTCCAATCTGGTGCTCAGCCATGTTGCTGATGCAAAGCTACTTCTGCACTGGGGTTTTCCACTGCTGATCTGTGTATTTTGAGGACCTAAAGATCATAGGCTCACTCTTCTCCGGGCCTGCCCTCCGAGCACTCCCTCCAGACTGCTTTGAAGCCACCATACTTCATTGGCACAGAGAGCAAACAGCTTCTTAATTGCATTTGCCCTTTCACCACTCTATTTCTGACCTTTCCGGTGTTTGTAGGTCCATGCTGCAGGGGCAGGACTTTTCCCTAAACCTCTGTGCTTCAGACTCATTTGTACTAGGAGGATAATACTACTTACATCACAGGTGGGGATTAGTTCCTTACTGTTAGCAAGACATTTTGAAGAGGAAAAGCACTACATAGTAGTACTGTAGGTTCTATCAGCAAGGATACTTTTGCTCAGTCTCATATGTTTCATACATAAGTTGTACCAGCAGAGAAGCTGATCCTATTTGTTATAACTCAATTGAAGTCAACGGAAAAGGGTCAATTTAAATCAGCTTACTCCTTTTTCTCTTTCAGAAAGTGTTATTGCAAGGTAGACAGTTGCTCATGCTGCCATGGTTTAATCTATTCTTTTTACAATTTCATTTAATTAATATTTGCTAACCCATAATAAACAACTTTCACAGTGCCTCGTAAGGTAAAACCCTGAGAAGTGATACATTACAAGCCAGCTTGGGAGTCCATATTACATTACAAAATGACAAAGAAAGAAAATGTTCATCCAGAAGATAGTGGTGTAACAGATAGACATTTCAGAGCTAGAAAAATACAATCACTTATCTCCTGCTACTATGATTAAAAAACATGCAGTCAATACAAGTACCGAATAGTAACCAATCAAAACTACAAAATTCAGGCAAAAAGGTGACTTTTCATGTGTTTTCACTGAAGGAATCTGCTGCTTTTCCTGTCTTGTCTTGTCGACTAGAAGATTTTTCTTCTGGGATTATTTTCTTGCATCTTTGTAATCAAAGAAACTAGCCTGAATGCCTTCTGAAGAACTCTTTTGAAGGCTAAAGCAGTCATCTAGGCACCAATTTGGGCAAAACCATCTTTCAAAGAGTCAGACTTCTGCTATCTCTGTTGTACTGAATGAGAGACATCTGGAAACATACCAGTTCTCAGCCATGAAGCATACCGATAATGTTGTATGGATTTAAGATAGAGCCTGGCCCAGATCCTCAACTGGTGTAAATCAATGCATTATTGAGTTCAGTGGGACTACTCACAGGATTAAAGATAATCACCAGTTTTAAGTGCTGTGCTGGATTGGGACCAAAGTGTTCCCCTGAATCACTGAAGAGGAGACAAGCTTAACTGATCCCATTTCACTCTTAAACCCATGGAATGCATTATTCACAGGTCATAGGCTTAGTTTCTCCTGGAATACTTCAAAGGGACTTTCTAAACTACAGATCTAGGGACAAAATCATCCATTTTTCACTGTAGTTTCTCTCAGATATCACAGAAGAGGGTATAGATGTTAGAGAGAATTTGATTGGTCTCATCTACTGTAGCAGGTGGTCACTAAAGAGTTAATGGCTTATGTGTGGAGGAGTTCGGGCACTGCCTATAATTTACTAGCTGCAGCTGCCTCCCCTAGTCCAGGAGACCTTGATTTCGAAAGAGATCTGCCTGGGCTTCCATTTCCCAAGTGGTGGGGTTTTTTGTTTGTGTGTTTTACTTTCAGGGTGGAGGGATGGGTATGAGGCAATGATCGTTCAAAATATCCCAAAGTGGAAATAAAACAAAGCCACTCCAGTCACAATCTGTCTCCCAGCAAGATGGCCCAGTGAAAGAGAGAGGGGGGGGAAAAAAAAAAAAAAAAAAAAACCACTGGTAAAAATAGATTAGCAAAATTACCAGGCCAAGCTTAGCAGGCTGAGCAGAGATCCAAACACCTGCAGCAAGCAAATGGCAAACACAACTATGCCTGTGAATGTATGTAAAGTCTATGCAATTTTCCCCCTTCCTTCATCTTTTAGACGCAGTAGCAGCAAAAGGCATCAGGGCTGATTTTCCACCACCTTGCGCGTTGTGTGGTCACTCCCAGCTGTGCAAAGTGAGTGTAAAGCATAAGCACTCTGATTTGGTAGCATTTTGCAGCCACTTTGCACATTGGTGTAAGTGACTGAACAACATGCAAGCTTGCGAGAATCAGACCCAGAATTCAGAAGCAGACCCCTCAGATTCCAGACGATGTCCCCCTTATTCTTTTGTAGTCAACAGCTATAGGTTTAGGGTTGTAGTGCACTGCCCTGTAGTCTCTACTTCATGCAACAGCCTGGAAAAGTGGCTCCAGACCCTTCGTGGAAGTTGTGTGTATCCTATTGCCCCTGCCTCTGCCCATTCCCATTGCTGGTTTATGTGAGACAGACAAGGAGAGTGCCATTAGATTGCTGCCCCATGGCAGCTCCCAGCATGCGCCTTACCACCTAGGATTAAATGAGTGGGGGCACCGTGCAGGCCTTCTGCTACCCATTTAACCCTGGCCAGGCCACTTTCTCCCTCATTCCTGTGCCTCTCCCCCACTGCCCTTTTTTGTGAGAAACAACATAAAAATGAAAGAACAGGAGTACTTGTGGCACCTTAGAGACTAACAAATTTATTAGAGCATAAGCTTTCGTGGACTACAGCCCACTTCTTTGGATAGAAGTGGGCTGTAGTCCACAAAAGCTTATGCTCTAATAAATTTGTTAGTCTCTAAGGTGCCACAAGTACTCCTGTTCTTTTTGCGGATACAGACTAACACGGCTGCTACTCTGAAACCTGTCATAAAAATGAAGCAGACACAACAATGCTGGTGGCTATATACAAGTCTCAAAAGACAACATAGAGTTTTGCATAATCGCCACACAGAAATTAACCATTCATCTTGCTGAATTTATTTAAATTGGGTGGCAAGGAGAACTGTAACCCATCAATGTACAGTAATCAGTGTCAAGTGCTATACTCTCCTGATGCACTGGCCATGGGCTCCACACCTGAGGTTGCCCTCCCATTGTCCCTTTCGGTTGCTTAAGACCAGGTATTGCCATCCCTCTGTCCCGATCATCTGCCGACTACCTGGTGCTGCCCTAGTCCCTTCTCCCACCAGTACCACTTGACAGGAGTCGGGATGGCTGGGCTGTGGGGTTATGCTATAGGTACTCAGCTAAAATTCCTCTTGTGGATTCCAGCTGCTGAGCAGTCTCTCCAAAGCCACGCTAGTGCAGCTCATGGCACATTCCAGCCCTAGGAAAGCATGTGTGCGCCTTTTGTATTGCGCATCCACACGTGGACAGTTTGCAGCTGCTTGATTAGAGAATGAATCTGGGGAACCAGCTTTCACAACGTGCCCCACTCCTGCAGTGGGGAATATTGGGATTTAACTGGAAACTATAAACAACCTGTTTTCAGGTTCTCTGGAACTGGCACGGTCTCTCTCCATAAGCTGTTTCACCACTGGCTCGGTCCCACTCACAGACAGTAGTTTAATGCATGAGACAAACCAGCAGTTCCTGGCAACATTATCCCACCTCTCTCTCTTCCTCAGCCTTCAATTACATCAGTACAGCGTATGCTGGTGTGTGGACCAACACCTCCCACTCCTGGATATGTGAGGGCTAATGATGCTTTCCCCCTCAAACCAACAGCAATAGTGATTCATCATTTTATTATCTACTCAGAATCTTCAAAGGGTTACAACAATAGTTAAGCCCCTTTCAGCTGTTTGCTACCAAGGCTTTTCAGAATTGCTGCCATGGAGACAAAGCAGAGGTACCATCTCTGTTTGCTGGCATATGTTATTACAAGCATACGCACAATGTAAGCTCATGGAGGGTAGACACAGACTAGAAGCCACACACTCTTCTCATTGCTGATTTGCCCATCCATGATCTAAGGCTTTGTCTGCACTGCCAATTGAACGACAAAACTTTTGTTGTTCACAGGTGCTTAAAAAAGCCTCCCTGCCCCCCCCCACAGACCCCCCAAGACAAAAGTGTTGCCACAGCAAGTGGCAGTGTAAACCGTTTGTTGTCAGCAGCAGCGCTCTCCTGTCGACAACGCGAACCCCTCTTGTAGCGGGTGGAAGTATTTTCTCATCAAAAGTGCTGACAAACAGGGCCCTATGCTGCCCATCAGTTCCATAAGTAAAGGGGAGCCAAATACCATGGAGAATTCATGAGTCTTGCTCAAGGGTAAATTAGGGTCAGGTTGTAACTTGCCCTATTCCTTCCCTGTGCTGCTTACCCATAACTCTGGATCAAACACAGGCATCTGTTAGGTTCACTCCCATGCAGGTAGACAGAGTTAAGGCAAGGCAAAAGTAATCTATTCCAGATAGAGGGTTGGCACAGATGACTTCTTCTCAGAGGAAGAGGTGAGCCAGGGACAAAAATGTGACACTGCCTCACAGTCTGGTCCCTGGTCTGCACTTGTAACAGTGCAAATATTGCTGCTCCTTATTTTGAGCTTGTGGCAAAGCCACAGTTCAACTGTTAATTTATTTTTTAAAATCTCCCAGGTTTCAGCAAGGCCTCCCACTCCATATCTATACGGAATTATCAAATAAAACAGACTTCACACTAAGTGAAAGGAACATTTTGATGGTCAGATTTAATAATACAAAATAAAGCACTGTGGAAACCCACACAAGGCTGTGGAAAGCCCCATATAAATCAATTTTCTGTGGTTGTATGGGAGACAGGGAGTGATTTTCTCAAATTCCTTTTTCTATTATAACAAAATCAGGACCAAGATTGTGTTGCAAATGAAAAAAGAACATTCACATTTTCTTAATATGAAAAAAGTCATCCACTCAAACCTCACACTGATAGATTTTATGTGTATTCATAGATGTGTCCCATATTTAGTTGTCCATTAACATTTTTTTCTCTCCCCTCTCAGCTTCATCATCATCATGTTCCCATTACACACATAATTTATGCATCTGTTTTTCACTCTATTTTTCCCCATATTCTCCTCTCTTGCTCCTTCCAGTCTCTCATGAAGAGACAATGAACCAAGTAATATTCAAGTTGAACTTTTATGCCCACAATGTTTCAGTAGATTTACAAATCAAGCAAAATAAGGTAGTCCAATCATAACCCTCATGGGGAGTGACTCTATGCCATGCAAAGAAATGTTTGTTTTCACTTGCTCTGCATTTCCTTTAAAGGTTACTTTTGCTTTACTTTAAGAGCCTGATCTGAAGCCTATTGAAGGCAATAGGAAGACTTGAGCTTTGGATTAACCCCTAATAGTGAAATACTGGTGCCATTGATTTCAATGGAGCCAGAATATCACACTACATCTTACTTCCTAATATTTACAGCACAGTACCTCATCTTCTGTTTTCTTAACACACATTTTATTTTACCATCTTTTACTTCACTAGAACTAAAACAAAGGATTTTGCTTTACCTTGAAACTTTGATTAGTATTCTTACAGCTCCGATCTGCGCATTAGCCATGGAAAAGTCTTCCATAGGCAAATCCACCCAATATTTTTCCATGTGTTCCAAGACTTTAAAAAAGAAAAAGAAAAAGAAAGAAAGGGATTGAGAGAAAGAGACCTTGCAAAGTGCTTCATTCCCCCCACAATGGAATTTGTGGTTTCTTTAACCAGATCTTTTTATTTCCATATGTTCCACTTGATGGCTAATACTGTGATACATCTGCATGGGAATGTATTAGTCATATTGCTTTTAATTACATTATATTGTATAATGCTACTCATATCCAAAGAGAGTATTTTCCCTACTATAAATAAATATATCGAGACCGTTGTGTGTTTCATCTATGAAGCAATTTTTGGAGTACTATTAGTGGAAATATATTCATTCATACGCTGTATGTTTGCCCATGAGAAATTTAATTTAGTGCTGGGGATGTCAAAGATGGATGTAGAAATGTTTGGTAAATTGCTTAAAAAAAAAAAAAAAAAAAAAAAGTACTCAGATTTTCCAATTAAGATTTCTTGGTAGAAAGGGTATATGGGTGATTAACCCTTTGTAAAGTACCATTAACCAACAACCAAGAGAAGAGCATTTATCCAAAGAGTTATTGTTAATAACAACTTAACTAGTGGCTACTAAGAATGTTCTTTAGGAATTGTCATGAACATAATATCTAAAAATATCCCTGAAAAAGACGTTAAGTACACACAGTACAGTAACTGTGAACAACATGCATTTTAGCAAATAACTGGATCCCAAAAAGTGCTTACATCATTCTCTCTGCTGGACAAAGGCCCTTTGTGTAAACAAATTATAAAAATATGTCTATGTACTGCTGAACTCAGCAGCCCCATCAGCACAGTGCCAGCTGACTCTAAGAACTCTATAAACTTCTGCCTCATCTTTAATGTCGTATAGAACAGAGCAAAGTAGTAACTGCACCACCGTCTGTACTGTAGTAGGTAAACTCCACAAACTAAAAATCAAGGACACTGTGAAAGTGCTATGAATCAAGAAGACAGGGACACAGATGGTACTTAAAAATGGAAATCTAGCAGATATAGTGCACATTTTGGTTTTGCAGACAGGCATAAAATGAGTGCCATCACAGTAAGTTGTGACCCTAAACTTCAGCATTTAATCATTCACTCACTACACAATAGACTTCAAGTACGTAGAATTGGAACAGAACCATTGGTTAAATTAGATAAACGAAAAGTTAAAATATGGCTGAGAAGTTACACAGTGCTGGTGTAATACCACTCCAGTGAAGCCAATGAATTTGGCCTAAAATATATTTGGTTTAGAGACTGAGGATCATAAATTATAACTCCAACTTTTCAAGATTATGGACAACTGCCCACAAACAAATTAGTTGGTGTCTAAATCCTTATGAAAACCAACTTGAAATTCTATGGAGCTCTTTCTAATATGTGCATATGCATAGTCTTAAATACTAAGGGAATAATTAAGTAAAAAGGAAATTTTCTGCTTTAGTTCACAGCACCAGACACTTTCCCACTGGAAGGATTTGCAAACCTCCAGAGAATTCTGCTGTTCAGGGTGGATACTCACTCCAAAGTCTTCCACACTACCCAAACCTGTGAAATGGGCCAGCAAATCTGGAGTGCTTTGGGTAGCTGTCCAATGACCTACAAGCTAACACCACAAACAGTGCTGCCAGAGTCTCAAGGCAATTAGGGCCACAGTGCCGCTGGAGCAGGTATCACCGACATCAGGGCCTTTGAGGGAGGGAAGAACATAAAGAGGAAATGTTCATGATTTTGAATGGTGACCCCTTTCAGAAAGAAAAGAATCCTATCAAAGGGCAGCTAAACCGGCTAGAAGAATGTCACGTGTGTTCTGAATAGAGCTGGACAACATTTTTCAAATAGTTTGTTTGCTGAAAAATGCTGTCTGGTTACCCCAAAATGATACACAAATTTGCTCCGATTAGTTTTTCAGGGGGCCAACCTCTGAAAAGCAGGCACATACCCCCTTTATGACCTTTGGCCCAGCGGTATTTGACTGGGATTTGGGACACTCAGGTTTAATCCCTATTCTGAAGCAGGACTCAAACTCAGCACTGCGGCCTACCAGTTAAGCATCTGCATCATTCTGGGATGGGTTGCATTCAATCTCTCCTTTGTATAAATATGTAAATATTCATTGGGAGAGAGATACAGAGTGAGAATGATTTTATAATCTGGTGATTAAGGCACTCAGTGGGAAGTAGATGTGGATTCAAATCCCTCATTTGAGTCAGGAAGACCGGGGACAAGACAGACAAGATTACATTTGTTACCTGGAGTACTAATAGCCAGCCTCTATTCAAAGCACCCTCCAACTGACGGAGTCACAAAGCTTTGCAAATATACATGAATTAAGCCTCAAACTCCCACTTGATGCAGGTAAATGTTATCACACTATTTCAGAGGCTAAAACTGCTAACTGAAGTGGCTGAGTGGCTTGCCCTGGGTTACAGAAAAATGTATGATACCGTCAGGAATAGAAATCAGGCCTCCTGATGCTCAGTCTTCTGCTTTCTCTCCATGTTCTGTGCAATATATGCTCTAAATGACTCCTTCTAAAGGCAAAAGGGTCAGAAGTCAAGCCTGAGTGGTGCTGTGACCCCATGCTCCAGGTCGCAATGCCACTCACTCAGACTGGATCCAGCCATACACCCTCCCTCACCCCCCTGATGAAGGGTAGCCAGGCCAAACCTGAGTGAGTGGTGCTGCAACCTGGCACTGGCCTCCACCATTATCACTGAACCATCAGAAGGCTTGCCCCATGCTCCCAGAAAATCTGATGCGTTTCTTCCCCCCACATACACCCACACCCCCAATTGAGAACCTCGGTTCTAAGGAGCAGGAGGGGGACAGCGCATTAAAGTTTTTCTCAGTGCAATCGATTGTCTTGAGCAGCCTCTGAAAGGGAGGTAGCTAATGTAAAAAGATCCCGTTTTGATTTACAGTGTTCTCTTTAGCTTCAGGAAGTGTACATCACTCACTCTTGCCTGAAAACAGAACCTGTCTACAATTTAATTGGCATGTACTCGGATGAAAGGATCCCAGTGTAACAGAATCCCTGCTCACGGAAGAATTTCTAGTTCAGAGTCTGCGGGGGGCAGGGCAGAGAGTGGGGGAGACTGATGTGTTTAAAGTTCATTGGAAAATTGGGCATTAAGAGTACTATCAAATAGCTATATAGCACTTGATCCCCAAGTGTGGCAAAATTAACAGAGTTTAAGCTGAAAGGTGCTGAACAAGGCTGACTTCATGTTCTGCTTTGCATGGCCCTGATCCTGGACCTTCTCTGTACATATCTTCCTCTCTACACTGGGTATAGAACTGCCTGAGGGCTGCTGTAACATAGACCAGCTCATAATAGCAACAGGTGACCAAATACATAGCCCAGGATTAGCACAGCAGAGGAGCATTCCAGCCCCATTCTCTTTTCTCGAACCATGCTGTCTTTTCCTCACTACCCTGACAGCAAGGAGGTTGCATTGTGTATGAACCCCTCTGTCAGTTCGAGACAACTACAAGATCATCCTTGCACTGGGGCGATTTGCTTGGACTGGTTAGACATGGTTCACATCCACAGCACACCAGCAATCTAGTGCACAGTAACTATACCAAACCAGAGGATCTGGCCCATGAGCTCCTAATGTTCACCTCTCTAAAGAGTTTTCATGTCCCTTATTATATAGAGGGCATTATAATCTTGTGCTAAACATGATTCTGCTTTCTCCCATGATGCACTAATTCAATGAAGTTATTTATAGTATCGTAAATGAGAGGAGGATCAAGCCTTAAGTTAGAGCTCTGAGATTTGCCTAATCACTAGGGATAGAAAACAGAAAGAGAAACACAGACTGGGATATTCATCCAAATTTCAAATCAAATGCAAGACTCTTTGGTGAGATTTTGTTAACTTTGGGTCCAATCTTGCCCCTCTTGTTAAACCTAATACTGCCACTGAACTCAATGGGTATTTTGGAAAGATCATTTGTTTCCTATTAGTTTTAATTGTTGTTGATTCCTCTGCATTTCTGGATTCCAGGGAGGACAAAAAGCAGAAGTGCTGAAATACCATTAAAAACAGCCTTTCACACAGTATTTCTGGCCAGACAGGAAGTAACAAGTACAAGACTCATGAGATTTCCCACCCAACGTAGAGACCCCAGAGGTTCAGAAAAGCTTTAAAGAGGCCATCAGACTTTGGGTTGCTTCTCTGAATCAAACCTCCTAACCTTCACCCATCACTTCTAATTAGAAAAGAGCCTCAACTGGAATACCAGAGACAAAAGCTTTGGGAAGTTCTGATCTGCTTCCAAATCAAACTTCACAGCAGAGGCCCTTCTCTGCTCTTAATCAACCCACCTATTTGTCTGCAAAAGTTCTTCAGCAATTTTTTAAATCGACGTTGAGAAAATTAAATACATTGGATCTGTGGAAGAAAGAAAACTATTTTTATGTACATTTTTCAACAGACTGACTCTGGAGGCTAGCAAAATGTACTCCCTGGTCTGAGAATTAATTAGATTGATATTACTAATATATGAACTAAGGTCAGCGTACAGCTTTGATTACATCATGGTATTTATTTTGTATCCTGAGCCTGATTCTGGTCTCAATTATTCCAGTTGTATATAGGTGTAACTCTTCCAATTCAGTGGAATTCCTGTGGAGTTGAACTGGTGTCATATCAGAATGCCCTCTCCATGTAATAGCTTCATTTGCTCCTAAAATAAAGTACGACTTCTTGATAATATATTTTGAAAAAAACTCATAAATGGAGGGATGTAACTGGAGGGGATTTTTCAGTCTTTATTGATACAATGCAGATCTCTGTGTTGTGAGGCAGAAAAGCTGCCTTAGGGGATTTTCTTACAACGGCGCCGGAGAATTTCACTGCACAGAGAATCAAAGATATCTAACATTTGGTTGCACAAGGAGTGCTTTGAAACATAGCACACATTTTAACACAGCCTATGAGTGGAATAATAAAAACAAAAACATTTTTAACCAGGCAGCTGAAGCAAAAATGTGGCAATTACACAACAGAAGCCCATGGTGGAGAGCAAGGAGTATGATGGCTGACGCAGAGAAAATAAATGCGCTCTAAGATTTCTATATGAACATTTACACATAGTAAAGGCAGTGGCACATGGGGACTGAAGAAAAGTTTAAGGAGGCAGCTGAGGGAAGGAATCCTCAGTCTGTGAAGGCTGTCACTGTTGCAGGAGGTGTTCCAGGGTAGGGCTGGGCCTGGAACACCATGTGCTGTTGAGTGACTAATGGAGTGACTCTTTTGAAGTCATCATTGGTCATGGCTGCTTGAAGGCGTACTAGCAGCCAATTTGGCTGTCCTCCAGCCTTCATAATAAAAGCGAGGGACAGGGATTGGAACAGACCTGGAGATACATCCCTGAACCTTCCCTCCCCCCACCCACTCCATTTATGAATATTTTATGATAGAGTTAGTTGGATGCTATGAACTAACTCTGTGAAGAACAATCCTTGTTAGACCTCTTTTCAGTTTGCAGGGAAACTATCAAATACTCTTCTGTGGAGACTCCAGCTGGGTCATCTATCAATTTCCAGAAGACTCAACCACCTTAGGACTGTAGTTACTGACAGATAACCTATTTATTTCAGATCTTGGTTCTAGTGGTGCAACTTTCAGGATTTTGATTGACCCACCCAGAGTTTAAATGCAGTCTTTGGATGCACAGATTTAACATTTAGCACGTTTTTCTCTGAAAACTGCATGGCACCAGCATGTATACAGATGCTGAAGGGGGGGGGGGCAGGGAAGAGTCAACTCACACTAATATCAGATTGCCTTAAAAGAATACTTTAAGCAAGCAATGGATGTACTGAACACCTTTATTTGTAGGACACAATACAAAAGCACAGCCAGATATTTTCCAGGTACTAAGGATTGGTAACTCCCCCCATAGGATAATCCAAGTGTGCAAGAGCTGTTGAACTGGTTTGCTACCACACTGAGGGGCAGCAGTAAAAATATTAGAATATTGAATATCCATGAAGCTTGAAGGTTTATAATTTCTATCAGCAAGTCACATTAGCTAAATGCACTCATGCAACAACAAAACCCAAGCCCACTCATTCTAAAATAAAACAAATTTGATGCTAAAAGGATATGTGGAACCTGTACCTCCAAAAATCAATGCAATACTTCAGTAGGAGCAAGGGTTGGCACTATGATGTGTATCCTCTGGGAAATAGAGGAGTCCCCTTTATGAACATGTTTCAAGAGTTATAAAAAGTTAAGTAAAGCATTTGTCATGCAGAAGGAAATCTTGAAGTGCTCAGAATGAAACTCTTCTTTCAACCCTACAGTGCAGATAAGAGATCAACTGTGCGAATTGGAAAAGAATATTCCCATAAAAGATGCAGATGTGTGTCAGAGAGATGTAATTTGCTCATTTACTCAGAAATGGGTGCTCTTTAATATCCCAGCTAAACACTTGGAAGAGGTTCTTCAGATACTAGTACTGGGGCAGAAACTGTAGCTCACAGTAGAAAACCAATTAGATTATTTATTTAGGAAAGATTGGTCTTGAAAAACATTACATTGAACTGTGACAGACTGCAGACAACCTTGACTATATCAGGATGCACTAGCCCTAAGAGGGAGATCTTTGGGTAAATAACTCTCTGGGTCCTGGTTTCAGTTCAGCATTGGGACATACTGGGGTTTTAGTCCAAGGAACAGCTAGAAAGTGTAGGCTAGTTTAGCAATAAATGCTGGGGAAAGTAGCTAGGGCATAGACAGCTTTCATTACTCTTAACAGAATGACTGGGATGGAGATATGGTTGGTCGCCCCACTTAAGGAGCATGGGAGACAGCCAGATGACTGCATACGGAAAACTGGACAAGGGAAAATGAAGTTGTCAGGTCATTGACATTGGCCTGTTATGGAGATCTAGTGAACTTGTTTGCATTTGACTGGTGCTTGCCAAAATGGAGAACCCGTGACTCCAGAGAGACCGTGTGAAGGGACTGGAAGGACCCCTTAGTCTGCCAGAACTGGAGCTGGAACTGACCCATCCAAGTACAGAAAACAATGAAAATACCCTGAAGAGGAGTGGGTTAGCCTTGTCGGAAAGCCGGAAACAGACAATTCATGAAGTCAGTGAAAAACCCTCTGCTCCAAGAGGGAATCCTGAATTCTGGAAAGTACCCTCAGAAGAGGTGAAGGAAGTAGAGTGGGATTATGACTCAGCCCAGGTGCCTATTTGTGATAGATGCTTCAGAAGATGTAAGCAGATGTGTGGTAACTAACCCATATTAGGTCTCATCCTTGTCTCTAATAGAGAACAGTTTAAATCTTGGTGCATAGGGTTTAATATCCCTTCCAAAATATCATCATTTTCTTCCTTGCCATTTCCCTATTTGAAGTTAGTGACTTCTGTAGTCTTCTTCCAAAACTCATGATTGTACAGCTGATTGCCATGCAAATTGCTCTCCCTAAGGTCAGTGGATATCTGGTCCATGTGCGGAGTCTTTGGCCTTCCCTTGGTTGTCTTTCATCCATGATCATTGCAAGGGTTATTCTACCAACATGACTCTTGGGTCTCTGCTGGACGTGTCCATACCAACATAGCCTATCCTTCCTCAACCAGTTTTCAACTGGGGCAACCTGCATTAGGTCTTTCACAATCTCATTTAATTTCCTATCATGGAATGTCCAACCATTTGACCATCTCAACATTTTCATTTCCATAGTGGAGAACATAATGATTTTTTTCCTGTGGCTGGCCAAGTTTCTACTCTGTACATTAGGATGGGTCAAATTATTATACACTCTGTGTTTTAACTTTATTGACATTTTATTACAGAGAACTGGGGTCAGCTCCTGGCATTTGCACCAAGCAGCTTTGGTACAATGCTGGACATGATTCAGGAGGGCACCATTGTCAGCAACCATTGATCCTACATATTTAAATTACTCCACTCTTCTAATTTATCTGTTTGTAATATCCTTTACGGTGATAATAGTGCTGTCTATGGGATAATTGACAGCACTATAGTGCATAAAAGCTATATCTTACTCCTGGAGGAATTCTTTGCGACTGCATGCATGCAGAATTCATGTCCTTTGCTGATTTCTTTGCTTCCCTGCAGAAAAATGACTTTCTGAAGGGGAAGCAAAGAGAGGCTGCAAGAGCAGTCACATGCCCCTTTCCCAGCAATGTGGGCACATCATGTCAGGTGTCCAGAGCAGCTGGTGGAGAGATAAATCACTGCGGGGGGTGGGTGGTGGGGCTGGGGAAGCCCCAGACAGTGGCTCCTACCCTGCTCTGGGCTCAGCTGCTAGTCCCAGCTGGGCTGGCATCAGGGGAGGACGGGACTTACTCTTGCCCTACAAGGAATTGTTGGGGCTGTGTCAGATCCACCCCAAGATACCTCCCCCAGCTGCACCCCTAATTCCTTTTCCCATCACTGCTCTGCCACAGGCAGAGGGGTCACTATATGGGGAGTTTCTCCCCTTCCACCCAACCCCTGTGTATCTGAGCCCTCCCATACCCATGCTCCCCAAATAAGCCTCCTCCTGCAACCAGAATCCCCTCCCCATCAAGCCCACACACCCAAACACCCCACTGAGCCCCATCTGGTGCCCTCCTGCACCCAGACCCCCCCACTGAGCCCCCTCACAGAGCCCCACCTCCCTTGCATCCAGAGAACCCAGCACCCAGATCCCCCCCATGAGCCTCACCCTCATTGCATCCAGACCCTACCAAGCCCCTCCAGTCTAGATCCAGACCCCACTCCTTCATCCAGACTATGCCCCACTTATACCCCCCCCACTTCAACTGCCACCTCAATGAGCCCAAGCCCCCTCTTGCACCTCGACCACCCCAACAAGCCCCCCCACCCCACTGAGCCTCAACCAGCTGCACCCCTACCCCACCAAGCTCCACCCCTCCAACACCCAGATCCCCCCTCTGAGCACCTCACACTCAAACCCCTCCTGCTGAGCTCTATCTCCCCACACCCAGACCCCCCTCTGCTGAACCCCAACCACCTTCACTTGGACCCCCCAACAAGCCCCTGTGCATCCAGATCCCCCCAGACCCTCTACTGAGCTGTTCAAACTCAGATTGTTCTGCACACAACACCCTCTCACCCCACACCTGGATCAGTCCACACCAAGACACTCCACACTTGGATCCTCCTTGCCCCACACCTGGATCAGGACTAGAGCTGGGTGTGCATGAAAGACTCTGTCCCTCTTGCTTACTACCTTGGTGCACCTGGCATGGAGGGGAGGGCCTGAGGGTGTGTGTCTGGGACAGGCCCAGCCCTTGCACTGGGTCAGGATCAGGTGCAGCCTCACAGTTGAATGTGTGCACTAGGGTTGCCAACTTTCTAATAGCAGAAAATCAAGCACCCTTGCTCTGCCTCCCACCCTTCCCCAAGGCCCCTCCCCCACCCCTTTCTCCAACCCTCCCCCACTCATTCCATGCATGCATCCTCCCTCCCTCCATCACTCGCTCTACTCCACCCCCACTCACTCGCTCGCTCACTCATTTTCACCTGGCTGGGGTGTGGGAATGGATGAGGTCTCTAGCTGGGGGTGTGGACTCAAGGGTGGGGCCAGAACTGAAAGGCTTAGGGTGCAGAAGAGGGCTCCAGGCTAGGGCAGGGGGTTGGGGTGCAGGTCAGGGATGAGGGACTTGAGGGTGTAGGAGGGGGCTCAGGGCAGGGGGTTGGGGTGCAGGTGGCTACCAGGAAGCAGCAACACATCCCTCTGGCTCCTAGGCATAGGCACAGCCAGGGGCTCTGCTGTGCCCTTCCCCTGCTTGCAGGCACCACCCCCACAGCTCCCATTGGCCGCAATTCCTGGCCAATGGGAGCTGCAGAGCTCACACTCAGGGCGGGGTCAGCGTGCAGAAACCCCATGTCTGCCCCATGCCTAGGAGCCAGAGGAACATGCTGGCCACTTTCCAGAAGCCACACGGTGCCTGGTAGGAAGCCTGCCAGCCCCGCACCAACCGGACTTTTAATGGCCCAGTCAGTAGTCCCTTTTCAATTGGGTATTCTGGTCAAAATCCAGACATCTGGCAACCCGTCCAGGGGGCAGGCGCTGTGGATGATCTCCCACCTCCATGCAGCCAGTGACTTGTGCTCCCCACTGCCATACGGGAGCCTCCATGTTTATTTACTGACAAATAAAATATGCAGAATTTTAGAGAATTTTTAATTTTTGGCACAGAATTCCCTCAGGAGTATATGCATAGTTGAGAGCAGATATTACAGCTCCCCCCTGTTCTCCCCACCCCTCAGTAACAGCTGCCTGCGTGTATCAATGGGCTTATTTTGGACATAAGGGGAAACCATGTCAGTCGATGATAGATAACGAGGCAGTGCAGTTCGGAGTTCAACGCAGGGCTGGGGGCCAGAAGGGAATCCTTTCCTTTCGGCTGAGATGAAGCAGTTGTGCGGCTGTTTCAAAATGAGAGCAAGAGAGAGACCCCCCAGATTAGCCAATGTCCCAGAGGTTAGGGCACTTACCTGGGATATGGGAGACCCACACTTCAGTCACTACTCTGCATGATTCCGATAAGGGAATTGCACCTCAGCATCCCAGGTGAGTGTCCTGACCACCCAGCTAGACTATAGGGTGTTCGGGGGGGGGGGGGGGGAGGAATGACTGTAGCCCTCTCTCTTTCAAAAACTTCCAAAGGTCTCAGTTTCATCCCAATGCAGAATGGGGAAATGTTTTACATTCCAAAATTTTTCCACAGGATGGGAAAACCGATTCCTACCCAAGGCCCAGTGATGAATACACTGCTCCAGCAAAATCACTCCCTTGTTGTACCATGCAGACAGTGCTCAAGCAACCCTGCTCAGTGGGACCCCATTTGCAGGCTCCTAAATCCTGTCCCTACCTAGCTGTCAGCACTGCATAAGAACGGCCCCAAACACAACAACTTTCAACAGCGTACAGCAGCTCTTCACAGGTATATTGCAGAATGCTTTCATTATTAGTATTATAGCCCATCACCACAATTTAAATGATTGATTGGGGTTTGGTTTAGCTACAGGAGGCACCATCCCTTCCCCTACTTCATCCTGAGCTGGAGGTTCTAAAAAGTTTGGTTGGTTTCCCCCCCACTCACATACACTTGAACTTTTTTTGGCATGTCTCTATTTACAGGCTCTGGCCTTTTCTGGCAAGGGAAGTGATAAACCACCACAAGAAAGGCAGCAAGTGCTGGAGTGTGCCAGAGGAGCAGGAATTGCTGGCAGGGCTGAGCGGGAGCTGAAATGAAGAGGGGGAGGGAAGTTAATGTAAATTTTCTGTGTTCGGAATACTCAGCCATTTCACCCTCGCTATTTAGGACATTCAGCACAGAATACTGGAGTATTTCATCTTCAGGGAACATCACAAAAGGGCTTACAAGACTTGACAGTGTCTCTTTAAAGGTTTAAGAGATCTTATTTATCCTTATTTTTATGCTACAAATCTGTTAGTCTTATTTCTCTGCTAAAATTGATAGCAGATAAAACTGGCTCAGTCTTGCATTTTGTTTATGCTAATCTCTGATTAATTTTAATGATCTTTCAGTCCCTTTTATTCCGTATTATTCGGAATTTCACATAATCTTTGTATCTAAGTGTGGCTATGGCATCTTTAATCCACCATGGAATTTTGTCTTCTATTGGCTTTCATCCACATTTCACTGGGGGGGGGGGGTGTTTGTTTCATGGGGTTTATTTTAAAAAACAAAAACTCCCCATATTGATATATTATGAATTTGTGATTGTCTTAGAAACTGTGGGCTAAATTCCACCTGACATTCACTGCATATAGCTGCACTGAAATTGTACAAGGTGTATGGTTATTAGGGCAGGATTTGGCCCGCTACATATTTATTTATGCTTGAAAAGAAGGATTTAAATATTCCTGTGAATATAAAATTGTAAAGGTATATTTTCACCTGGACTGAGGCTTGGTGTTTATTTGTTGTCCAGCAGCATCCAACTAAGATCAGAGCCCTGTTTTGCTAGGCCCTGTGCAAATATGTAGTATGAAAGTGTCCCTGCCCTGCAGAGCTTATAATGTAAGTAAATAAAACAGACAAACTGGTGGAAGGTGCAAGAGAAGCACAGAGAGGTAAAGGGACTTACCTAAGGTCACAAAGCAGGTCACTGGAAGAGCTAGGAGTAAAACCCAGATCTCCTGACTCCCAGTCCCATGACCATGCTGCCTATCTTCATGCTCTAGCTGTAGGTAGCAGCAAAATGTGAGCCTGAATAATTGATAGAGGGAAGAAATCTGAGCACTTGTGCTTTCACCTCCCTGATTTGCACTCACAGGAAGAATAGCGCCTCAGCTGATGAGAATCACCATAGCTCAGCTGAAATCAATGGTGAGATGCTGATTTACAGCAGCTTAGGATCAGGGCAAAATCAAGTAATTAGAGGCTCAACAACTCAGACTTTGTCCTGCAGTAGAAAGGTGGGTGCAGACCTCTGCATGCACATTTTGTTGGTGCAACCTGTGTCCTTCTGATCTGTAACATGATCATCTTTCCTGAAGCACCATATTTTCTCCCCTCCAATTTAGCCCTAATGACCTACTTTGAAGGGCATCTGCTCCAGAGAAGTCCCAGCAGATTCAAATTACCCACAGTGTACAGAGCAGGAACATCCATTGACCTAAGTATCCCCTTCATAACCATTTCCCAGGAGGTGAGGCAAACCCAGCCATAGACAAATTCACGGACTTCCATGACACAGTGTGCAGCTATTTCTAATATTTTTTCTATTATCCTGTAATTACTAGAAACAATTAAAGTTGTACATGTGGAAAGAATTGGCTGAGTCTCATATCCCAGATTCCCTTTATCCAAATATGCCTTAGAAAAAACATCAAAGACTTACAAGCCTGGCCAGCCAGAGCTATGGTGTTATCCAGCCCATCAGCAACCTGTGTTGTCTAGATACAGTTTATTTCAAATAGAAACTGGCCAGCTGTCAATGCTGTTCCAGAGGAAGATGACCGCTGCCCTGAATGAATGACATTAATGCTGTTTTCCCACTGAGGAAAATGGAATTCCATCATGATTGGTTTTAATCACAAATGGCCCTTATAAATCTGATTGACAGGTGTGATTACACCTCCTTTTGATTAAGATTATAGAATCAGTTGGACAACATACAAATGAGAAGCTCAGAGATTGGAGACCAAAGTTTGCATTAGCTCTTCTCTGACAGAGCCACATTAATTGTGAGAGTGCTAAAGAATCATAGTCATGTTCTTCAAAACCGCACAAGAAGCTTTATGAGAATAAGGGAAACAGTATTGGCCCCGATCCTCAAAGCTATTTAGGTGTCTAACTGCCACTGAAATCAATGGGAGTTAGGTACCTAAATACCTGTGTGGACCATTATCTCTAAAACTAACCTGTCTCTTAAGTTTCACTGTAGAGCTTTTGCCTATGCCCTTCACTTCCATTCCTGTTTTTTCAAGTCACTTAGCTTCTCTGTGCCATGGTCCTCCATCCATAACACTTCCCTACGCCCACAGTGGTAGTAAGGATAATTACATTAAAGATAGCGAGGTTTTCCGATATTATGGTAATGAGGACCATATAAATGCCTAAGATAGATACAAAGGAGGACAGTAGTGGTCTAGGCGGGTAAATCATCTGCTGCGCAGTGCTGTTTATAAGGAAGCTGAAGCAGGAGACCCATTTTTACTTTCAGTCTCTTCTCAGACATGTTTGTCCATCAGTATTTGTAAGTGTAAGTCAGCAGCATGTCCAAAAGACAGCAAATAATTTGATTATCCTTGTCCAGACCAGGCTGCCAGATAATATGGCTGTTCCTCACTTGTTCTGATCTCACATAGACAAGGTGCATTACGTTACTGAGCAAGACAGGGGTTCTGACTCTGTACAGCTATTCTGGCTCAGGGAGGAACCTTTGGTTTCTACATCAAAACACAATCAGAGCAATAATGACAACCCCCTTCCCTCCCCTCCACATCTCTTAAAATCCCTGTTCACAAAAATAATTGAATATTGTCAGAGTTCAGGGGATAAGCTAATTGGTTTGGGCAAAAATAACACACAGCAAAAGTCTTTGCCCACGTAATTTTGAATATATCATTTCAGGTTCATATTGGTCAATTAATTCTATGCCACTCTGCCCCCACCCCCACCACATATATTCCCTTTCTGCCCTTCTCCCATGCCTTTCCTTTCTTCCTCCACCAAAAAGCCCTAATAATCCCCCTACAACTTACCTGGATAGCTAGAGGCAGGGCACAGGAGCTCGGACATCTTCTTTATTGGGTCCCTTTCTTCAATTACCCATCACTTTGGGACATCTTTAGTTACTCAAACCCAAGACTGCATGTTGAGTCATAGATGCCCCAGAGCCATTCAAATCCCAGCCAGTCTGAGGCTTCCAAGATGTACAGTGAACTTAGGGGAGATGATGCTATGGAAGAAGTCCTAGGGAAAAACATTCAAATAGGGCAGAAGTGGGGCAGAGTAGAGAGCCAGCTCGGCCTAGAAATCAGGCAACAGCAGCTTTTGCTGAAACTGGAGGAGCAGTTTAAAGTAGCAGTTTAAAGTAGTTGCTGGTTGAAGACTGGGAGTGAGCTGTGTGGTACCCTCCCAAATAGGAAGCTCTCAAAGGAATGAGGCGGTGGACCAGTCCTCCTCTGCACAATGAAGAAAGCTACCCTAGAGGGTGAGGGGAGCACCTTGATTTCTCAGTCTAGAGTTTCATACTGTGCTCTTGACCATACCATCTGAGCTCCTCACACAAACTCTTAGAATCAGTTTTCTGATTTTCCATTCGTCTACCCCTAAGGCACTTGGGACTATTGAAAAAACACTCTCCCCCTATTTCTTTCTCCTCATCAAACCTCTTGTCTTCCCCTCTGGCACCTCATCTCTCTTTTGCTGCTATTTTGCATCTGTGAAGACACTAAGGGTATGTCTACACTGCAAGCATTACAGAGGCACAGCTGCAGTGCTACAACTACACTGCTGTAGCGGAGACACTTGCTACAACCATGGAAGAGGGTTTTCCATCAGTCTAGTAAATCCACCCCTCTGAGAGGCTTTAGCTAGTCTGAAAAATTCTTCTGTCAGCCAAGTGGTGTCTACACCAGGGCTTAGGTCAGCTTAACTGCATCTCACAGGGGTGTGTCAAGTCAAGCACCGCTCCGATGAACCCAATCCTCTGTACCGGAACTAACGTGGATTTTTTTGTTGTCCACCAACAGACCGAGGCAACGGCAGGTGGCTAACAGTGTCCGCGACATCCCTTTGGACCTGGGACCTGGCTCTGCCCTTGACCAGCCAGTCATCGAGGTGCAGGTAGATCTGGACACTCTGACGTCTGAGGTAGGCAGACACCACCAACATGCACTTGGTAAATACCTAGGGTGCTGTCGCTAGGCCAAATGGGAGGACTGCAAATTGATAGTGGTTAGGACCTACCGTAAACTGGAGGAAGCATCTGTGATGCTCAAAGATGGCGATGTGAAAGTATGCATCTTTCAGATTGAGGGCAGCATACCAGTCTCCTGTATCCAGGGAGGGGATGATGGAGGCCAGGGAGACCATGCAGAACTTCAGCTTTTCTAGGAAGCGGTTCAGATCTCGCAGGTCCAGGATAGGTCATAGACAGCCCTTGGCCTTTGGGATTAAAAAGTAGCGGGAATAGAGCCTTTGTTCCTGAACTCTGGAGGAACAATCTCCACTGCACCAAGCTGCAGTAACCCCTCTACCTCCTGCACAAGGAGACTCTCGTGAGAAGAGTCCCTGAAGCGGGACAGGGATGGGTAGAAAGTAACTGAAGGGTGTAACCCCGCACCACCATACTAAGGACCCATCGGTCTGATGTTACAGATTTCCAGGCAGGGGGGAAAGGAGAAAGGCTGTTGGCAAAAATAAGGAAGGGAGGATCCTGGGAACTGTCCAGTATGTCGTCCGCTGGCTTACCCTCAAAACGAGCGCTTGCCCACCTGCTTATTGTGGGTCGAGCTCGGCTGGGAGGCCTGCGAAGGCTGTTGGCTCTGCTTGTAGCCTCTGGATTTCTTATGGGGAGACTCCTGGTGAGGATGGCTCCCCTAGCCCCTTAAGCTGCTGTGGCTTAAACCGCTTGCAGGCAGGGCAGGGAACATACAGGCTCAGTGTTTTAAGGGTCGTGAGGGAGTCCTTTAGGCCATGGAGCTTATTGTCTGTCTGTTCCGCAAACTGGGCTTGCCCATCGAAGGGAAGGGCTTGCATCAATTGCTGAGCCTCCATGGACACGCCAGAGAGCAGCAACCAGGATGCCCGGCGCATGGCAACGGCTGAGGCCACGGTTCTGGTGGCAGTGTCCTCCACATCCAACACCTCTTGGAGCATTGCCCTGGCCACAGTCATGCCCTCCTCCATAATAGCCCAGAACTCCTTCCTAGAGGCCTCAGGAAGGGATCCCTCAAACTTGGCCATAGCTTGCCACACGTTAAAATCATAGCATCCCAGGAGGGCCTGAGGGTTGGCCACCCTCAGCTGGAAGCTAGAGGACGAATAAACCTTATGCCCAAACAATTCTAGCCTCTTGGGTCTTTGTTCTTAGGGGTAGCCCCGGGTTGACCTTGTCGCTCCCTGTGGTTAACCGCTTCTACCACCAGGGAGTTAGGAATAGAGTGCATATACAGGTACTCGTGGCTTTTGGATGGCACAAAGTACTTGTGCTCAGCACTCTTGGAGATGGGCGGCAGGAAGGAGGAAGTTTGCAACAGGGCATTAGTGATCTTAGAGACCCCATCATGAAGGGGCAGAGCCAACCTGGCCAGTGCCATGGAGCAGACGACATCGAAGAGAGAGTCCAAAGGCTCCTCTAGCTCCTCCCCCGAAGACCCAGGTTGACAGCAACTCTCGTCAGTAGTTCCTGGTATGCTTTAGTGTCATCTGGAAGAACTGGGGGAGGGGGATCCCGTTATAGCCTCGTTTGGCAATGACGAGGAGAATGCCAGTGCTGTAGGGTCCTCCACAACCATTGGTGGCCCAGAGGCTTGGTCCCCTGCTTCCTCTTGGACCTGCTGGGTCCTTGTGCCTGAGGCGTCGTGCACCAGAGGAGGGCATGAGAGAGAGGCAGCTGGTCTCTTTGAGGCCACGGGGCCAGTTTCAGTGCCGACAATGTAGCCGATGCCACCAATACTGGAGCTTGTTCTGCTGTGACGGAACCTCGCTCTGAACCAGGACTGGATCCTGAGCCTTCACTTCCAGGTAACGAGAATAGAGCGGAATGGTGGCTGTGTGCCAACCGGTGCCAGTCACTCTGCCTGGAGTCTGATCTGGAGTGGGGTCTTAGGGACCAGCGACGCTAGATGGATCCACAATGGCTTGGAGCCAGCAATCTATGTCTCATGCTTGACGAGTGGTACCGAGATGAGAGCGGGACCGGGAGCCAGAGTGGGCCCGGGGCCGGGAAGCACCCAAATGCGGTGGTGCCCCCTAGGGGATTGGCGACAATCCAAGGAATGGTACCGTTGATCCCTTGACGAGTCCCTGGAGCGGTACCGCGGTCTTGGAGATACTGGGTGCTGGGACCCGTACTCCTGCCGGGGGGCACGTGCCTCCAAAGGTCTGCACCTGGTGACTGGCGAATTGTGCCTCGAGCCTCTCTGCCCGTGCCCAAGGTCTGGGGACCATATAGGGCTGTGCTGTGTTTGCCTATTGCGGTAAGATGGCTACGGGAGGGCGAGCGCTGGTGGGACGTCCCCTGCAATGGTGGGGACCAAAGCGGTCTGAATGCGGGTTTACCCCATGCCTGGAGAACCGCAGGAGCCGGTGTGGGTGGCACTGGGAGGGAGAGGATCTCCTGCGCCGCCTGCAGGGCCTCCGATGTGGATGGCACCCGGAGCTGACGGTGGCCTCTGCCACTATCTGGGGTAGCCGGCAGAGAGCGTGTTGGGCTACATCGCTCCCCCGGAACTTGGGCCTGAGATCCCAACATGGGTTGCCCGGGATGAGACCTTGCTCACACCCAGGGGTGGCTCTATGTATTTTGCTGCCCCAAGCACGGCAGTCAGGCAGCCTTCGGCGGCATGCCCGCGGGAGGTCCGCTGGTAACGCGGATTCGGCGGCATGCCTGTGGGAGGTCCGCTGGTAACACGGATTTGGCTGCATGCCTGTGGGAGGTCCGCCAGTCCTGCGCCTTCGGCGTACCTGCCTCTGAATTGCCGCCAAAACCACGGGACCGGCGGACCTCCCATAGGCATGCTGCCAAAGGCTGCCTGACTGCCGCCCTCACGGTGACCGGTAGGCCGCCCCCTGCGGCTTGCCGCCCCAGGCATGCGCTTGGTGCGCTGGTGCCTGGAGCCGCCCCTACTCACACCCAGTCTTATCCTTTCCCTTCAGGGAGGTTGGAGACCGGCCTCGTCCCACCTTCTTGGGCTTCTTGGTCAGAACCACGGATGGGGACCGGTGCCGGGTAGTGGATGGTCCTGGTGGGGCGCTGCATACTGAGGTCATGGTGCTCGGTGCCGAGTTGGAGCATTGCTCCGGTGCCAGGGTGAGGGCTGATGCCATAAGGAGCGCTCTTAAATGAATATTGCGCTCCTTCTTAGTCTTTGGCTTGAAAGACTTGCAAATTTTGCACTTCTCACTAATATGTCCTTTGCCCAAGCAACGCAGACAACTGCTGTGTGGATCACTAATGGGCATGGGCCTCTTGCAACTATCACAGGGCTTAAAGCCTGGGGACCAGGGCATGCCTCAGCCCAAGGCAAAGTCCCATTCGGGACATACAAAGTCTCTTTCTATAGCTAAGGGATTTATAAACACTAATAGAAAACTATATATCGTATAATACAAAAGATAACTAGTTCGTACAAATGAGCAGCTACAGCATTAACTGAAGCAGCAACAGTTCCAGCACCATCACTGGTGGCAAGAAGGAACTGAGGGTGCGGGGACCGGCAACGCCCTATATACCGTGACATGTGCGCGCCACTCCAGAGGGCACCGGAGCCAATCCCCTATGGATACTGCTGAGGGAAAAACTTTCGGCACCAGTGCATGTGGCAAGCACACACACTTAAGCTGAATGGACATGAGCAATCACTCGAAGAAGAAATCACTGTGTGGATACTAAAGGGTAGTAGTGTGGTAGGCATGTAGTAGAACGGGGAAAACATCTTGGGGTTTTCCTGAGATGAAAGGTGCTAAATAACATGGAAATGCTACTGGGGGGCATAAATTTTTTAACAGACATGAAAAAAATCTCTCTTTTACATAAGGAACATAATCATAAAAAGAGGCAGAACCAAGAAGGGCAGAAGTGAGTTGGGAACTCCACCTGATTGGTGCAAAATGGAGGGTGCCATGGTACAGCTTTTGGGTTTGTTTGTTTTATAAAACCACTTTAAAATAGCAGCCCAATTCAACACCGAATGGAACATGAAGTCATTTACATTCTCGTTTGGCACGACACCATTCCTGTTGATTATGGTGTTGCATGTGATCCTCTCCATCCTCCTCCTGCTGTTTCTCCTTTATCTGCTTCCAGTTTGAATCCAACTGCTGTGGTCACTCGTGGGGCAGGCTTGACAGCTGCAGAACCCAGATGCCAAGCTTTGGCATGCCTTTTTCCAGCAACAGCATTGTGTGTGTGTGTGCGTGTGTGTCGGTGGGGAGGATAATAACTGCCCACTTTTCTGGCTCCCCCGTTGGCTTACAGCATACAATAGTCACACAACAGCTCGTGGTCAGGCTTTCTTCCTTCTGGATGTCACTGATTTTGCCTTTGCCAATCTCACTGCTAGAGTTAAGGTTGTGTCAAGCACTCTAATTATGAACTCTGTTTTGTGGGGGACGGGGAGCAGGTATATAACTAGGCGAGAAAAAGGATGGGTTCAGAGGAAACCTACCATCAGAGGTCTCCATTTGAGGAAAAGGTTGATTTAAAAAAAATTTATATTCATTTTCTACCATGTTGGCTAAAAGAATCAGTGTAAGGTTTCTTTGGATGCACGAGAATATTCCTCAAAAACTAAGAGGGCTCTAATTTCATGAGATTTCTGCACTCATCAGCGGTGATTTAAAACAATGACATTTAGCAAGTGCATGGCCATAATCTTGTTAACAGCTTTTGATATTCTGAAGAAATAAAGCAGCAGAGAAATTAAGGGCCCAGTTCAAGAGGCGGGCAAAGAGTGAGTGCGCCGAGGTCCCCCTGGGTTCAGTTCTATCCTCAAGTATTTACACTCAATAATCATGAAATGAAAATAGCATGAGGCCCGGGTACAATCTGCAGATACGCTAAGGCTTGTTAGATCATGTTCCTCTGGGCTCAATCTCTTGCCTTGAATGGGAGTGGAGGGAGATCAGCACTTTGCAATAGGGTCGGATCCTTTTGGCCGAGTCACCCATAGATTTTAACTTTGAGTTTCAGGGTTTTGTTACTACCTCAGTGTCATCTGAATGGATTGGTTGGTATTGCCATAACAAATACTTCAGCATTGAATGCACTTGGCGTAGACTTTGTAAAAAAGCAACACTACCCACAGTTTATAAAAGGGCAGCACAAACAGTCCAAATAATCAAGAAATGTCACCGAAATGTTTCCTCTCTCTAAGGTGGAAACTGCCCCAAAACACATTCACTTTGCATGTTCCAGTGCAGCAGTTCTCAAACTGTGAGTCGGCTCAGGTTACAGATCCCCACCATCTGGGGCTGAAGCCCTTGGGTTTCAGCTTTGGCTCCCTCACCCCGGACAGTGCAGCTCAGACTTTGTCTTTGCCCCCCACCTGGGCCCCCCTTCTGAGGTCATGTAGTAATTGTTGTTGTCAGAAGGGGGTTGCAATGCAATGAAGTTTGAGAACCGCTGAGCTAGTGTAATGGACTCTAGTGCAATTGTTCATCAGCCCTGCTTACTATTAAACACCTGACATTCTCTACATTATAGCATTTGTGCCATGTTCATATATGCTCAACATTTCAAAGAGCAGCAAAAAACTGGCACAGCATGAAGGCAGCCACGTTCGACTTTGTGGTTCTCGGCTTCACCACATGAAACAACAGACAAGGTGGTATTATGCAGTTTAGGATCAACAGCTTGCAAGCTGGAATGCAGAAGGGGAAAAAAAGCGTATTTGTAAAAATTCTATGGATTAGTCAGTCTATTAAGCTTTTCTCTGTGTTTAGCTTGCCCTAGATAGCAAATGCTCAGCCTAACCCACTAGCAATTTGATAGATTCTCTTTAGAAAATGCATCACTAGTTAAAGGTAGCACAAGCTGTCTGCTTAGTGTTTAGCATCATCTTTCTCTTCATATATAAGGAGGGCAGGGCATTTATCAGGAATCCTTCTAATGACTCACTGTTTTGACAAAGTTAAAACAACAACAGCAAAGTAGTTCTGGCCTATATCAGATGGTTTAATCCTCTTTAGACTTCTTTGAATCTCAGGCTTACAGTTATTTAGCACATTTCCGTAAGTATCTGAGCGCTCCCAAACACATCTGTAGCAAAGTTGTGTTATGATAGTGTTGATGCTGTGCTTATCTTTGTGACATGGGGACATATTGGGCAGGTTTCTTGTAACAAGTAGGACCAAATTTAATTGGTGATTTCCTGTTAGTGGCAAGGAAGATTTAACAGCGGGTTTCTTCCATGCATATAATACTTTATAATAAATGTTTACTTCTTTTTACTGAAAGAACAAATAATATGGACATGGCAGCTATGGTCACTGTAAAGGATGCAAAGAGAGAAGAATTGGTGGCCACTGAATACATTAATATCATTCTCCAAATTATTTGTAACTATAAACTATAGTAGATATACCACTTTGCAATAAGCTTATATACATACAGTACACACTAAAGCCAGTGTAGAGTAATAGTAATCATAGTCCATACAACCTTCCATGTATCAATCACAAAGTTTTTTGCAAAAGAGGGTATTTCCCCCATTTTGCAGATGAGGAAAGTATGACACAAAGAGGCAAAACGTGTCTTGCTCACGGTTACACCATATGTCAGCGGCAGAGCTGGGAATGGACACCCAGGTCTCTTGCCCCTGGGCTACATAGTCTCTCAGTAAAGTAGTGATATGCAATTTTTAAGAGTTGGGGGGTGATTTTGGCACTTAATGGAATCATAGCGTCATCAACGAACCATGTACATTGTCATATAGAGGGACATTTTATGCACCGTACAGTGTATTCCTAATGGTTGCTGGAAACTAGCTGAAGCAGCCAAACCAAGATGTTCTTAATCCAGGAATTCTTTTGCAAGTCAGCTTTTAGAAAAGCCAGCCTCCTTTAGCTCTCTATTCTACTCTGTCAAAGGCCCATTATAAGCCTCTAGGATGGTCTGTGTCAATAAGCCAAAACTTCTGGCACCCCGCCACCTAAAGGCCAAATGTGGGCTACTGCACACACTCAGGGTACGTCTATACTTACCTCCGGGTTCGGCGGTAAGCAATCGATCTTCTGGGATCGATTTATCGCGTCTTGTCTAGACACGATAAATCGATCCCAGAAGTGCTTGCCGTCGACACCGGTACTCCTGCTCCGCTAGAGGAGTACGCGGAGTCGACGGGGGAGCCTGCCTGCTGCATGTGGACCCGCGGTAAGTACCTTGTAGTTCGAACTAAGATACTTTGACTTCAGCTACGTTATTCACGTAGCTGAAGTTGCGTATCTTAGTTCGAACTGGGGGGTTAGTGTGGACCAGCCCTCAGAGTAGGGGCCGGATCATACCCATTGAAGCCAATGGAATGAATCACACTGACTTCAATGGGCTTTGGCTCAGGCCCTATCTGGGTGGCACACAGGAGATTTTCACAGACACTAAGAACACAGAATCTTTCCCCCCATGTCCTCAAAGTCTCCATAATGGTAGCCTCAAGTCTTCTGCACCTTACCCTACCCTATTCTAAAAGGGGTATGTGTTGGGGACAAGGGAGTTGCAGGTGAACCCACATAAGTGCTTGCCCCTTCCATGGGCCATCCACATCATGCCCTGCAAACATCCCCCTACACTATCATGGATGGAGCCTCACAAGGCTTATCTCCAATATGTGCAGAGCCCCTCCCCACCCCACCTCCACATAATGATTTTCCTACATTCTGCCCCCTCTTTTCTCTCCTTCTAACATACAGGTGGACTGTACTGGACCTGCTGCCTAACAGGCATTGTGCACACATAAGGGATGGGGTGGATTTGCACCTTAGACAGGGCAAAAGTTATGATCAAACCAGAATGGTTATTTTTGACCAGTATAAGTGTGATCAACCCTGTACAGAACACAGAGGAAGCTACAGCCTATAAGGTCTTCAGGGCAGGGGGCTAACTAAAACACACAGTACAATTCAGATGATGAACAGAGGACAGATGTAATGGAAGGGAGTAGGGTTTCTGTGATAAAGAAAGCATGGCAATACTGTGACATAGAGACCCTTTGGCAAAGGGTTCCCCATTCTTTGCAACCTCCAACCTGACAAACCCATTACACCAAACACATCTTACAAGATATTTATCCACAATGAGTAACGTATCTACAGAAATCTCACTACTTGTTAGAGATATATTTATGGGTAATATTTAAGGAATAATGCATTCATATTGAAAGTATGCTTTATGGGCTCAGAGTAAATATTAGTCACCAGGAGATATGGCCCATCCTGGCAGGAAGGAGTTGTCACCCCACCCATTTTAGCTGCTGATGTAATATGAGGCTCAGTTGTTTAGCCTTGCTCAGTACTTAGGCTTTCAAAGGAAAACCATCAAAGGCAACTACAACGAAGGTTAAAAAAGGAACTTTTCAAGTGAAGGTTTTGCCCTGTCTATGACTGATTCAGTATAACACAGGAGGGAGAATCCTCTGAATCCTTTCACTGAGGAGACATGCAGAGGAGGAAGGTGTTGCTATGAAAAATTGGATCCTGGTTCCTGTGAAGTCAGCCCATTCTGCAACCAGCTGTCCTTTGGCAGGGGAAACCCACTTTACTAGCTAGAAAAGGTAACTGTTAATAAGTGTAGATATAGGTTTGGAGTATTTGCATTTCTGCAGAGATACCAGATCTCTGATAAATAAAACAAGACATCAGCCAGAAATCTGTGCTTTGTTTTCTCACTAGTATAGCCAGGGAAGCTCTATGATGCTAGGTTTATGGGTCTCCCACTGTTCAATAGATTAAGGTCCAAATCTATTCCAGATGAAGTCTATAGCAAACCTCCCATTGGCTTTAGTGGGAGAAGGATTGAACCTTTAAAAGATCAGAGCCATACAGAGGCAAGATATTTCTTCAAATGACAAGTTATATGCAACAGAATTTTTCACCCATCCTCCAATGTTGTAATAAGACTTCCTAGTCTTACATATATATTGGTTTATAGGAGGGATATCTGACTACAATCTGATTAACACCAGATTATTACATAGTGTTTTTTGCAGAGCTCCATCTGATCATATAAGCAGGACTGTTCAAATGAATCAGTGACCACAGAGCAAGTAGGGCAAGAACAGGAATAAACTTGAAATAATTCTTGCTGAAATATGAAAGCATGGAGTCTGTTTCTTGGTCTCAGAAGTGAAACAATCTAATGATTACAACCCCTTGGAATTTCTTGCCTCAAGAAATATTTTGAATTTAGCAATTTCCAGTAATATAGCTGAAGAATGGCATCCCCACTTTGCTTCAGTCATTGATGGTTGGAAACAGCAAGGAGGGAGAGGAACTTTTTGGGTTACTCTGAGAGGGTGTAGCCAGCGGTAATTGTGTGAAATTAAGCAATAGAAATTACCAAGTGATTAGCAGGAAACATTATCTAAGTATAAGATCTGTTAAACTGTGCAAAAGTTCCCAAAGGAAGGAGAAGCCTCATTGTTTGACTCACTTAGCTGGACTGGGGAAAGCCCTTAACACTATAACATAAGAGACAGCCTTGTACTTAGCACCATGCCGGTGCTATGCCAATAACAGATAAATAATGCAATAGTCATAAGAGTAACTAAATTACCAGAATGGATTTTACTAGCTCTAGTTTCTATGCATTGTGAGCATCATATCACTAACACTTTAACTAGTTTATTTCCACCCAAACTTTAATTAATTAATTCTTACCACATCCCTGTAGAGGAAAGATTATCTTTGTTATGCAGATAGATAAAGTGACAAACAAAAAGGTTAAGTGATGCACCTTCATCCAAACAGCAATTTACTTTCAGGAGCAGAGTTGGAAAACAGGATTTCATGGCTTCCAATTCCATGTTCATTTCTGTAGACGAGAGGTTTTCAACCTTAACTTTTGTTATTTCCTGATCTTTGAGTGCTTCAGCTTTGCAACCTTAACATTCTATTAATGCAGGTGTTTATTAATGGAAATTTTCTACTTGTAAAAAGCCAAATGAACAAAAAAAATCTTGTATGTTCAGCTATTTTCTAGACAACAGCAGACCAAGCTGTATTTACAATATGTGCAGCCAAGAGGCAGAGTTATTGCTCTCATCTCATAAACACGTGCATACTCATACATCCTCTCAATTGGCTATTGTTAATTTTATCAATTAATATAACCCAGTGAATTTGAATACAGCTAATTTTTAAACCCTTCTAACATGACCAAATAAAATTTGATTTTTCACTAGACCATTGAAAGAACTATCTTGGGCCTAGGTGCAATGTCCCTGCCAAAATTTCAAGTTTAAAACACTTTCCTCTGAGATGTCAGTGCTTTTGTTTTTAAAGTCACTTTTTTTTCTTAGCAGAAATACTGTATTTTTCCCACTCCTTCCATGCTTGAAAATGGTTGAGCTGTTTTCTAAATAAAACCTAAAGAAAAAAAAATCCACTACCTGTGAGCATGTTTTCTAAATTACAGCTGAAAAAGGAAAACACTGAGAAAGGTATAAGCAACAGAAAGCGAGCTTACCACTTAAGCAACCTAGGTAATGCTGTGCATGCTGTCTATAATTTAGCTTCAAAAAATATGTCCATAGGCATAAAACATTGGGCCTGAACTGCTATGCTTTGCATGCCCTCACTTTCACAGACTTCAGAAGCATTTATGGCTGACCAGCCAACACTTAGGGCTTGTCTACATTACTCGCTGGATCGACGGGCAGCGATCGATACAGCGAGGGTCGATTTATCATGTCTAGTCTAGACACAATATATCAACCACCGAGCACTCTCCAGTCGACTCCGGTACTCCACCAAGGCGAGAGGCGCAGGCGGAGTCGACGGGAGAGCTGAAGTTGCATAATTTGGATCGATTCCCCCTCCCCTTCCCCCCCAGTGTAGATCAGGCCTTACTGTGCCTTTGCAGAATCTTATCTTTCTGCTGCAGAGTGAAGGGTAGACTTACGGGTGAGGACACAAGAGGAGTGAGATCGTCTGTGTGGCCTCAAGGTGGGAACATGAGGGAGCCACACCCTTTGTTCTTCCCTTCCTTGCTCCCTAAATTTTGGAATTAAACTACTCCACTGGGATCTAATGACTTTCACAGTCCATGTTAAGGCCAAAAAGTTGAGGGACAGAGTTTCCCATGTTTGCACTATGTTGCCCACTAGTTTCTGCTTAGTACCAGGTTCTGTGATTAGTTTGCCATCCAGCTCAGCTACTGAAGATGGAACTAACATTCACATCCCTGGAAGGGTCTGTGATTCAGTAAGGTCTATGTTATAGTAAATAATATAAAATGACCATGTCACATATCCTGCTTGGCAGAGGGAGCTGAGCCCTTGGGTGACTTGCTATCACTCAACTTCATAGTCTAACCAGTGTTCACTGACCTGCAGGAACATGCTGACAATTCAGGAAGACTCTGAATGTTTCTTAGCTCCCAGAAATTAACAGAGAAATGTCTGTATTAGGAAGCAGAGTCTGCACTCTTGAATTCTTTTTTTATAAATAATTCCCCACCCTGAGAGCAGAGTCTTCACAGTATATATTAGCAGCATGAGCTAGATCCTGGAATCATAAAATAAAATATCTGAGGCTGCTATAATTACACTTACACCTGTTAACTAGGTTCCAGGATGGTTGTCTTCCAGAGCAATTGCCCAGCGATGCAGGAGGTTTATTATCTTCTCACAGAGGATGGATCCTCCCTATACTTAATCAATGACTCAACTCATCTTTATATTCCTGACGTAGGCAGCTATAATGTCCGGAAAACCTCTGAACTTTGTTCATTACAGAATAGCCAGCTGTATTGGAGGCTGGGAGGGATTGTCTGTGTGCCTATCCTAAGCTGAAGGAGGTTATAGTCACTTTTGCGGAGACTGGAGTATCTGAAACAGAATACTCTCTTCTTGTCCCGAGGGAGAAATAATGAAAGTCAATTTTCACCGGTAGTTTTTGAACTGCCTAAATCAAACATAGAACACAGCAGTTATCAGAGGTCCTTATTCCCTCCCTCCCCCCACCCTCACTGAGCTGGAATTGAGTGTGCAGCATCTTTCGTCTCAACAAAATACACTCAGTGATGGACAAATAAATGTCTTGCTGAGAGGAATTAATCTGCTGAAACATTAAAAGAAGATGCTTTCCTCTCTCTGTTCCAGGACTGCTGTCTCTAAGGGCCCTGGTACTTCACTGACCTGTGCCATGAGGACTCATTTACATGTATGCACACTGAGTACAAAGTGGATGTAAAATGCCACCACATCTGAATCCTTTTGCACAGATGAATGGCAATGGAGAAGTAGAGCCCTAGTCTCTTGGAAACAGGTATTGTACATTAACCATCTTGAGCTGACCTAAAATATAGGGAGGTTGGTTTTAAAGACATTCATGCTGTGCTAGGGATTCCAGCTCTGTACCTTGGTGATTTATGCTTCCAATTCAAGGAGAGGTCATGCTATTTAATCAATGGTTCTTTTAATGCACTGACAACAAAAGTATCTTATGATCAGGCCAACTGCATTTCATATCCTAATATAAAATGTAATTACTAAATAAATAAAGCTCCTTGCTATAAGGAACTAAGGGCTTGTCTACACTGGGACATCCAGGAAAATTAATCTGAATTAACTAAAGTGTGAATTTGAAGAGGATTAGTTAAACTACATTAAACCCTGTGTGATTCCATCATTCAAAACTAAAGTGGCCTTAATTGGGTTTATCTTTTTCCACTTCCAATGTGAATTAAACTAAACCAAACTAAAGTCACTTTAATTCTGAATAACAGCATTCACTCATGAATTTAATACAGTTTAATCCGTCCACTTTGAATTCACACCTTTAGTTAATTTAGTTTAGTTAGTTCGGAATAATTTTTCTGGGTGTATCTGTGTACACAAGCCTTAGTCTAGTTTTTCTGACCTATGTAAACAGATTTTGGATCTTCATTAAAGCCAGAGCCTTTCCAATTGTACTGGCAGTATATCTAAGGACCAATTCTCTATTGCCTCATGCCTGGTGTAGTCATCTCATTAATGCAAAATGGATGTAAAATGCTACCAAATCAGAATGGTTTCATTTTACACCTACTTTGCAAAGATGCAAAGGTGTGGAGCAACAGAGACTCAGGCCTGCAGTAGCTTACTCTGTATTGCTATCAGAAAAGGTTTTTGATCCCCAATTGTTATTACAATAAAGAAAAATTATATAGCAAACTTGGTTATTTTTATGCTCCCCCCCTTTTTTTTGGGTGTGTGTGCAGTTCATCACTCTAGTTTCTGGAAAGATCATTGAACGAAGTTCACAAAGAACAGCTCAGTTGAGGATTGACTGTGGGGTCATCTTGGGTCACCTAATGGCCACCTGCTGCATGTGAAGATCTCTTCCATATGGTATAATTCAGAGGTTCTCAAATTGTGGTCCGCAGACCACCAGTGGTCCACGAGCTCCATTCAGGTAGCATGGATAGTTCCCTGTAAGGTGCGTGCCTGGGCAGCCACACATGAAAGAATGAAGGGCCACCCACCTAATTAGTGGAGCCACATAGGCATGGCTCCACTAATTAGGTGCCTGGACCCTGGAGAAGGTGCATATGTAAGGTGAGGTGGTGGTCTTTGGGGGAATTGGGGGTAAGTGGGAGGGGGCAGTGGCGTGAGAAGAGGTTGTGGGGGGAGTTTGGGATATGCAGGGCTGCGGTGGCCAGAGAAAGTGGCAACTTTCCCCAGCTCCAGGACTAGCTGCCAGGTAGAGACAGCCCTCCTTCTCAGCCTCAGCTCTGTGGCTGCCGCAGCCGGGGAAAGAGGGCACATCCATTACATTAGAAAGGTAAGACTACTGATATTAAAATATGAGTTGTGTGCTTTTATTTGTAGGACAAAAATAATTATTATGTTTTTTTAAATATAGCGCTTTTATCCAAAGCGCTTTACAATAGTTAGCTAACGGTACAAACAACATTTGGAAAGATCATTATGTAGTCCACTGAGACCCTCAGCAATTTTCAAGTGGTCCGTGAAAAAAAAAGTTTTGAGAACCACTGGTCTAATTCATCTAAGTAGCATTAGCTTCCTCATCTGATTTTCAGCCCTCAAAGGCGCATTAAGTTTCCTTTACACTGCTTATTCTCTCTTTACAAATGTACAGTCTTAAAGATACTTGAGTTACTGCATGTATCTATTGGCTATCTAGAATTACCGCACAATATAAGTGCTTCTTCAATCTTCTTTAAGCATGATGATATCATGCCAACCTCCCCAGAACTGTCATCCTACAGAATGCCGGGGATTTCTTAGTTCAAACAATATTTATACATAGAAAGGGGATCCAAAAATACTCTTCATCCCTTTAACTCTTTCCTTCTGTTTAAAAGGAACTTTACATCTGTAGTTTTCATTAAAAAAAAAAAAAGTCATAACAAGGTATAATATAAAAGGTAGACTACTGAGAGCCCTCTTTGCAAAAAGAGATTTAGTTACTGCCGATTGCCAAAATGTTTAAATCTGGATGCCTTAGAAAACCTAGTAAAGCTCCTAAAAATGTACTAAGGCATCTAAATAGTGGGAGGCAGTATGGCCTAGTGAGACTAGTACTTGGTTGGGAATCAGTAGACCCGGGTTTGGTAAGTCACTTCACTCTCTGTGTTTCTGTTTCCTCATATATAAAATGAGGATGAAGATATTTATCTCCTGGTAGTGCGGTTTGGTTTCTAGGGATAAAAGTGTTGCATTAGAACCAGGTATTGTTAGTGAATAAAAGTGATCTCCTGTGATTCCTTATACCTAGGAGTGAAGCCCAATGTCCCCAAGGTACATCTGTCCCAGAAAGCAGTAGATTGTCTGTTCACCAACACAGGTTACAGAGAATATGTGACCCCCACTTGCCACTCACCATACAGCCTCCTCACTGAACAGAGTCCAGTTCAAGGTAACTACTAATTTTGAAATATCTGCATTGCATAACCCCTAGTTAACTATGAGATCACCTCTTTCTGCAATGATGATCTCAAACTCCCCATCGCAAATGGAATTATTGCCCATCCGGAGAAGATGTGTATCCACCGGAGACAGACGAAGCCTGAAACTCATCACTAGATGAAATAAGATTGACCACCACCCTTGACACATGCAGAAATGCAATGCAGCCTCCATCTCCCTGACTTAGCTTTCCTAGAATAACCTTCTCACACACAACAGCATCCTCACATCAAACACATTTATCTTTAGAGTGATCAGGTGTTTGCGGTAATAGCTTTTACTGGACCAACTTCTGTTGGTGAAAGAGTCAAGTTTTCGAGTCACACAGAGTTCTTCTTCAGATCACCTGAAGAGTGAAGAGAAAGCGTGAGGCTGCCCCTGATCCTCAGAAGTGCTGAGCACTCACAAGTTTAACTGAAAGTCAGTTGGGAGCAGCACCTTTGCAAATCAGGCCGTATGTTTATAAGAGATATGTGCAGTATTGCAGTGGGGGTTCTTTTCTCTCCTTCCCTCTATCTCTGATCTCAAAAGACCGGATGGAGTTATAAGGTCTAGATTTTGACCTCTAGAAGGTACTTCTAATCATTTTAAGGTCTGTCAAGGAGAAAGCTTTCTACTTAGAGGGCTAGTGTTCAAATTTAATTAACACAATTATGAAAACCTATTACAATGGATATACTGAAATTAATGACAAATTCCTGAGCACTTACTTTGGCTTGTTTAGTGTTGTGAAATTAAAAGACAAAATAGTTGTGGTTCTATTATGTTGTTTTTTAAACATACAAGAACAACACGTCACTTCAAAACGTATGTAAGATTAAAGGTGCTATCATCCAAATTCTTTGGAATTTCCATGACATTTTAAAACATGAACACTCAAACCAAAGTCCCCACATTTTGTTATAGAGGGCCATTAATGAACTGGTTTTGTAACATTTTCCTTGGGGTGAAAATATTGCAATTGTTACATCACACTAGCAACATACAGAGAATGATAGTTGAAAAAGATCCCAAATTTACCGACTGCATAGGATAAATAAATCCTACATGCCAAACTGCAATGGAATTTCATGTATATCTTGCATGTTATACAAATGTTGTGTACAACCAAAATCTCTAGCTGCTCCAAAAGACGGTCAATATCCATTCTACAAAAATATCACTTACAGTGCTTTATGCAACAATCATTTTAATCTGTACAACTTTTCCTTTTATAATATGTGATGCAAGTAGTATGTACAAATTGGAAAACTGTGGTACACATCTGGATTGATAAGATCCAACAGGGCCAACCAGAAGTTATTTTGTAAAAATGTTAATACAATGAAATAGTGATGTGGTTTACAATATTCAACTTCTAATGATCATTCAGCTCAGGTCTTAACTCAGCTCTAAATGCAAAAATGTAGCAGAGAAAGTTCTGCCAAACAGCTGAAATACTGATCTTGTAAGGTGAAAACTGACTGGACATGGCAATCTGCAGCATATCAAAGTACTAGTACAGTTTATATTTCTTCAAATGCATAGCTTCAAATTTTACAGATTCAATGTATTTTTCCAATGGGTTACTGCTTTAGGAATTTTGCTTTGGTTTTGGTTTCCATGTGTCCCCGTACAATTTTTATGACACTTCTTCCTTGGTGTAACATGCTTAATATTCTTTCAGTGGCTGAAATACAGATGTTTTACTTACAGAATAGAATCAGAGCTATATGATAATGAGAGTGAAAATGATCTTACATTTATATAGCACTTTCATCCAAGAGGACCTGGAAGTGCTTTACAAATATTACCAACAGATTTAAAATTGCACTGAAGTGCAGCCATCTATGGGTTGAAATACTGAAATTAGTTTACAGTGTAGAATCACAACACAACAATTTAGGTCACAAATAAAGAACACTGTTTTCTATTAAAATAACAGGGGACTCTTAAGCAAATTGAAATTATCCAAGATGGAATTTGGCAAAGACACCTGAGTGAAAGTGAACACCTTTTACTTTTACCAAAACAAAATTCTATGGGAGCTTTAATAATCAGGTGGTCCAGACCTGTTTTACGTCTCATCTGAAACATAATACTTCCTACACCACAATGGCAGCATAATGCCATTGGTTTACTCAGAGGGAAAAATGCCATCTAGTGATCACCAATACACTTCCTGCAGCACCTATGGGTATGGATAATGCAAAATGAAATGAAACAAAAGTGTCGGAAACAGTTTATAAAAATGGCACATTTATTGCTACAGAACGGTCATGTACATGACGGCATCGAATAACTACAGATGAGAAACAGGTAATGGCCTACACCAAGCTGTGTATTTTTTTTGTTTTTTGTTTTTTGTTTTGTTTTTTTATGTTCTTGAAGGAACTCCAGCACACAACCTGTTTGGACACTTCTACAAATCAGAAATACACCAAAAACATGAAAAAATCGAGGCACTCAGCCACACATTGAAAACAAGGTGTAACTGTTTATCTTTTTTTAAAAATCTTTTTCCCTTTTTTTCATTTTTTCCCATTTTTTTGTTGTTTTGTTTTTACTGCTGTAGCTATGTGAACAGTCGCAAAATTCCCCCTGTTGCGACCTACAACTAAAAAAAAAAAGCTACCATACAGTTTCATCTCAGTAACACATGGTAAAATAACATCTTTTAAATAGTAAAATAAAGTAACAAACTTTTACTCAGAATGATTCCAAAAATCTACAAAGAAGAAATATTCAGAATCTGACAATTTTTTCCCATAATATTCATGGTATAAAAGGATTGCTCCTGTGAAAAATAAGCCAAATATATTTTTTATTTTTAAATTTAGGGGTTTTTTTCCTACTAGGGTGTACTACAGTCTATTTTATAGCAAAAAGAGCACTAGACAAACGAAGCTTTATAACAAAAAGCCAGGCACTGATACATGGTAAATCTCTGCTGTTTTTTTTTTTCTTATCTTCACTTAATTGCATCACAAGTAACAAGAATGAAAAAGGCCACAGTTCATATATTTTCACCATTACATAAGTCTATAATACTTGAAATGAGTATGGTCAAACCAGCACTGCACAAATATGAATCAACTTCAAGTCCCATGAGAAAGAACATGTCTTTAAAAAACAAACAAAACATAAACAAAACAAAAAGATAGGCCCCAAAAGGCCATGGTGCCCCATGTGTTGGAATTAATCATATTCCACCCTTCCCCTCCTCCCCCCACCCAGTCAACCAGTGGACTAATTTTTATTTTTTGTGCTTGTTTCCGCCGAAATCTCTTCATTCCTGGCAATATACTGTATAGTTCACTTCTTGACACAGATCAGATTCTGCCTGGTGGATACAAAGATGAAACTTTCCTCTCCCTGACTCCCCATCCTCTCCCACCCCCCATCTCCCCAAAGAATCGGAAGACTGAATCAGTACAAGTTGCATCACTGGTAGGACTGACAGTTGTATAAACGTTAGTGTTCCTTGCAGCTACACAGAAGACAAATGGTTAAAAAGTTCTAGATGAACAGATTCCCTATTCAGCATAGTCATAAATTACTTGAATGTGGAGGTGGATCATTTATTAAAAAGCTGCTATTTTAATCAGTGTTTCTTAAAGAGTTTCTAAGCCAGGTTTATTACCATATAATACACAGCCTTCTACAATCTTAGTGTCATCAGCTAAATACCTGTGACAAATCCAGCGTGGGACACTAATTCCTCCCTTGGGATGGGAAATAATGAAAAGAAAAAAAAATATCAAACACTACACACTTGCTTGTTCATTTTTTTTTTAATCTCAGACTATCCAGAATCCGAGTGGTATCGAGGTATCCGCAGAGTTAAATCTAGTGTGGATGAAGGTTTGCCCTCAAAGGCTATTTTATTCCTAAAAGGGAAGTTTGCTATAAAATCACCACCTTATTGAGCGGTACAGTTCACCAAAACTGGTGGGTAAAAACTGAAACTTCTACTCAATTTGAGTGAGAGACAAATGTAAAGACAAGAAATACAAAGAAACCCCCCACTCCAATTTTTGTTAAAAATGTCAATAAAGGTAAACATTTATTTTTGTTCTGATTTTTTAAGAGTAAACATGAATTTGGTTTTATAATGCATTTTCTGATAATAGTTATCAGAAGCAATGCTCTTAAAATTCTTCAATAGTAAAAGGGCTATTTTCATTCCCTAAACCTGATGTGTACATGTATGGATAAAAGTGAATACGATCTGTTGGGTTATAATTTGCCTGCAAAAAATATGGTTTGTTCATTGTTGTTTCACTCCTCATATCAATGCATATGATACTGATAAAGAGAAACCTTAAGGATACCAGCACTCAAAAGCATAGTTATCATTAACAATGGGTGAGATTAATCTTTATCACACCCATTTTCATATAAATCAGGCCTGTTAAAAGTCCAGCATTTTAAAAATAATATTCATTTGTAATTCTGAATTAAACCTTCTGCCTGCTGCTCTATTGTGTATAGCTAATCGTGTAATCCACCTCCACATTTGAGAAACTTATCAACAAATCAAAGCATTTGAAATTTTCCCACTACTGAACATATTTACAGGTTTCAACACGCACGCAGCTAATCAAAATGTTTATGGGTATGTAGAAGGTGATCACATGTTAACTATCATATTTGTTCTTCACGTTTTCAGAAACAAACATAAAATTCAGATTCTTGTATCTCACTATTTCATTTAAATGAGACTTTTTTCAACCACACAGATTGTTTTTAAACAAAAAATGATACAATGTATTAAAACACATAATAACAAGAGTCTACATGTAAAAATATAACTTTTACATACACAATTTCAAAATAATGATACGTTTGCCATTTGTTGCATAAAATTTACAAATGTATTTTTCATTACTATATAACTGGCAAAACAGGAGAACAGATGGAACATTTAGACCGTTTTGATGGATTTATGGCATTTACTCAGTGCTGATAGGTGGAAAATCTACTTGAACAGGGAGATTTTATTTAAAATACATGCCAGGTTTGTGTGGCTGTAAAAATAGAAACTAGAATTAGAGACAAAAGGATGCTGACAAATACTTAACTAGGAGCACTATCTGTTAATTGTACTGTACACCAAAGTCAATCATGATAAGATTCACTATGGAAGTTGGTTCAGTTGTGCCCAGACTTCAAAGCTAGTTGTCTGATGAGTTGCTGTGTCATAGTTTGATCTATGTTACTATTAAATATGTTAAGTAAAAACTTCATTCATACTGGCCAGAGAAATACTGTACTACCCACCTACCCCCTCCTCAAGAAAGTGCAACTTAATGCTTTAGGACTCATAAGGCTTGTTATAATGTTGCATGATGACTGAATATTGGCATTTCACAAATGAAGGAGGAGGCAGCAAGTGGTCTACATTTAAGTAATCCACTTGAAAACAAGAAAAGAATGAAAAAAGAAAGTCAATCAAATCTGTCACACTGCTTGCAATTTTCCCAATTGATGGATTCCCCCCACCCCCCAAATCTGACCGTGTATTCAGAAACGCCTCACTGCACACTATTTAGGCTACACACATAGGTAACACTTTAATTGGTTTGTTAAATCACAGCCACTTTGATTATGTAATGTTTCTGATGATATAAACATTGGAAGGCACAGTGGTAACATTGTAGCATTCTAACCTTGTACCTCTGAAAATCCCAGAATAGGGTCAACAAGAGCAACATTACGATTCAAACTCATTTTGCCACGTCTCAGTAATGCAGCCTGTAATATCTACACATGATGAGACTTTAAAGTCCTGTGTTCCTAAAAGACTGGAGAAACAACTCTCTACCTACTTATGAATGAGAAGCAACGTCAGGGTCAGCATTTCAGCCTGCACTACCCCTCCAGAGACAGAGTTGGCACTACAGGTTACAATAACAAAAACAGGGGAGCGGGACAGAAATAAGACCAAAAAATCCTTATTTACAGTAAAATCTTCTTTTTAAAAAAGTTAATCAGTACTATTTTTTTACAGGAGCAAAAAAGTCTGAAACAAATGAACAAAAGCTTACCATATTCACTAAATTTTTAATATATATTTATATATATATTTATATATATATATTTGTCATAGGTCTATAAGATCCATCTGTTCCTCCTACCCTAAGGAATGGCTAATGTCATCACTTCAGTTTTCATTAGGACGTTTGCTGGTTTTGTAAATATCTGGGCAGCAAAGCTTCCCTTTTAATATCCAGTAAGTATAAACACTAGCTGTCTAGCACACCAACAAAAACGTTCATTTTTTTCTTCAGAAGTACACTTTTTCATTATTGCAAGTTTACAATTTTAAATTAAATATTTTTTTTCAGACTTACAAATTAATTATATTTTTTTTTCCAAAAGAAGTTTAGGCACAAATGCATTGTCCCACAGTGTGGAGAAGATTGCCATTCAGTCTCTAGGCTGTGCATTTACAGCTCGTAACATACTGCTTTAAACATTCTGAATGATATGTTAAAGAGAGTCGTCCCTCAAGTTGCACTTTTTGCTTTTGTTTAATAATCGGGAATGCTGAAATCTCTTGCGTCTGTGATTCTTAACTACTCAGACTTGTCTTATATTACAAAAAAGGGGTTAAGGAGAAGTGTTTATGTGGGATTAAGATAATACAGCTGTTAAGGAAGTGGTCTCTTGTTTAAATGAAGAAATGTGGCAACTTGGACCTGTGAAGGAAGTGAAAAAATAAATCAGTCCAGTACTGTTGAATACACACAACTTTCTCTTCTTTGAATAAATGATTTGAACATATTATTGGAAATCTAAGTGCAGGTGCAAGATGATTAAATGTAAGTAAATTTTATAATGATGGGCCTAATTTTATTCCTAGTTGCACATATGCAACCATAAGAATGGCCATACTGGATCAGACCAAAGGTCCATCTAGCCCAGTATCCTGTCTTCTGACAGTGGCCAGTGCCAGGTGCCCCAAAGGGAATGACAGAACAGGCAATCAAATGATCCATGCCCTGTTGCCTATTCCCAACTTCTGGCAAACTGAGGCTAGCGACACCATCCCTGTCCATCCTGGCTAATAGCCATTGATGGACCTATCCTCCATGAATTTATCTCCTTTTTTTCAACCCTCACCCCCACTCCCAATCTGGTCCAGAGTCTACAGAATGACTCTGTATTCAGTGTCTTTTGCTGAATTACTTGTGTATTTATTGTGCTTTGGTCACAGCTGAAAATGAACTTGCCTTTTTACATCTGTCCCATATGATTGGATGCATCTCCCATTCCAGGATGGGGTCCTGCCAAGGAAAGTGGAGGGGGATCTGAAGACACTTTCTCTTCTTCCCTTCTTTTCAGACATGCTGCTTTAGGGTTCAGATTCCTTTCTGTTGAATTGAAGCAAAAGGCCATTTCAAATATGTTAAGTTTTACAGCAAAATGTTTTGTTCACTGAATTTGCATCTGACAATTAATTTATCAGTTACTTCTTATAGATTTCCAGTATACTTTAAAAGCTTTAGAGCATGTTTTACAAGTGAACATCCAATTTTCTTTATAACATGAAGTCTTTGTCATTAGAATATTCCTTTCAAGGTATAGAAATTTAAAGGGTGGCATTTGTGATAAAGGCTTTGATGCTTTTAAGCAGTGCAGCTTAGTACGTACATTTTGCAAATACCTTCATGTTCATGCAATGGCCAAGGGGTTAGCCAAGCTTAATATTACATCTTGGATCTTTCTAAGTTACTCAAAATTTGAATATTGGGAATATCAGGGATGTGTGTCAAAGACTAAACTGCCTTCCTCATTTTCTCATTAAGGTCAGACTTCCAAAAGATAATTTCAAAAATGGAAAATAAGTCTAGAACCACAATGTTGAATTGGACCCCCAGATCCATGCACTCCCAAACACTGAGTTAGTGAGCTCAGACTCGACCTGAATCATGCAGATAGGACCTGTCTCCATAATATGTTGAACTGGAACCTTGAAACCCAGGAACTTTATGGTACAACACCTGGATTGGATGCCAGATGTGAGTGTTGTGGGCTCGAGTGCATTTTTAGAATAATCTCTGTATCACCAAGTATTACAGACTGGTACTGTATGTTAGACAGGCCTGGCTAACCTCAAAAAGGTTTGTTTTAACATGACTGAAGAGCTAGAGGAATTGAAGAAGATGTGGTAACATTTTCTGGAAGTTGGCAATTTACAGATTGACCACTTTGTCTTCTTTTAGGTAACAGGAAGCATTTTTAAATCAGATTTTTCCACATGGCACATTATAGCGTAATACTGTACATTTTGTTTTGGAAGTATTTTTCAATGTTAAAAAAAATTGATAATTTCTCAATTATTTTTGCCTCCTGGTTCTGGGAATCAGATTTTCCTGCTGTGAATGTATTAGTGTTTAGCTGCAACAGCTTTGGCATAGACAGTGCCAAAGGGTTAATTTACTATTGTTTCATTTCATGTACTCTCAACACAGCCTTGCAACACTGATCAGCCAAAAAAGGAGACGGATGAAAAGCAGGCTACCGACATTACACTTTATGTATTCCAAAACCTAGAGTTCTAAATCTAATGGAAAGCAAAAGGAGAGTTTTTCTAAGAACTGGAGATAATGACCAAACTAAAGAATTTTTCTTGTGCTATTATATATGCATTTGCACATAAAAGTCTGTTTTCATCAGCAGGGCCAGCTTTAAGCCGATTCGGCCGATTCCCTGGAATGGGGCCCTGCGCCTAAGAGGGCCCTGCAACGTCCGGGACTGCCGGCGGAGCGGGGAAAAAAAAAAAGAAAAGCCGTGTCCTGCTTCTCCCCCCTCCTTCCAGCGCTTGCGCCGCCATACAGCTGATCAGCGCAAGCCTGGGAGGAAGGGGTGAGGAGGAGGAATGCGGCGTGCTTGGGGAAATCGCGGGGCCAGGGTGGGGATTTGGGGAGGGATCCAATGGGGCAGAGAGGGGGGCGGAGTTGGGGCGGGGCTGGGGCGGAGTTGGGGCGGTGGAGGGTGGGGGGGGCGAGACAATTCGCGTCCCGGCATGGGGCCCTGCACCTGCTAAAGCCGGCCCTGTTCATCAGTACCTACAACACCTTACAGTGATCCTTGAGAACCAGTGGAGCTAAATGCTGCTGGATATATAACCTGTTGCAGGAGAGAACTGCCAAACTGACCTCTGACTTGCTGTTCTAAGCTGAGGATGACAGCCACAGCCTGGTGTAGAATCAGGAGTTTGGTTTGGGGTTTGTCACTCTTCAGATGGAGTTGTACCATCCGGCCCAACTCCTTGAAAGCCTCATTAATGTCACGCACACGTAGGCGCTCACGAGCATTGTTGGCCATTCTCCTTTCCTTCTCTCGCTCTGCCTTCTGCTCTGGTGTAAGGTCTTCATCGTCGTTATTGCTGAGAGACAAAAGGAACACGGTATTTTCTAATGGTGTGGGAAAAAAGTAAGGCAGGCTCTTTAAACAGATTTCATCCTAAACCACTGCTGCAATGCATAGGCAGCAATTTTCTGGCTAATTCTAACTTGCCAATAAGCCTTCGCTCCATGTACAATATATTATTTTGCTGATAATCATATTTAAATCCCTCTATATTTGCTCTGAGTAGAGCGCCTAGGTTTGTATTGAAGCCTTTACCAGCTAAACAAAACAGAATACAATGGCCTCTGCTAGTAACAACAAGAGAAAACAGTACTTTTCAATAACATATTTTACAAAGCAGCACCACAGCCAGTATTGTTACATTTGCATGCATGACAAATCCTGGGAACCTACGTAATTGATATTTTAACTACAACTCCTTTACATTTCACATTGCACTTTGAACTCACAGGGAAGACACCGGTCTTAAACCAAATCAAGTTCCAGTCATTTTTTTTTTTAAATTTGGTATTCTTAAGCAAGGAATATAGAAATCATTACAGGGTCTATGCAGCTGAAATTATATATAGCCCTTTGGGTCACGTAAGGGAAAAGAGATCCTCTGTGCAGGATTAAAAGGAAAGTAATAGAATGTCCTTACCAAGGAGCTGAGGAGTTAATATAATGTGCTGGTTTACTGTCTTGCAAGACTAAAAGGTAGGAGCAGAGCAGGATCATGTGACTGTGATTAGTGACGTGCATGCAGATTATACCTCTTTTACCCTACAATTCTGGGCATGGTGCTGATGGCTACCTATCCCATTCCCTATCAATGCCATTGTGAGTAGGTTCATGAATCAGATAAAGGCCCCTTACTCTTCTATAATTGATGGGTGGGCTACTTTATCTGCTGCTATCTGATAATGTGGTATAAAATGGGGCTCTCAGGCCTGGGCAGCTCAGAAATAATAAACCTCAGCCAGTAGGGGGACACCTTAGAATGTTTTCAGTTTAGTTATCTGTTGGGCGATTCTGGAAGGAGCAGCCCCTGTCATTTAGATGGTGTGTGTGTGTGTGTGTGTGTGGGGGGGGGGGGGGGGTTAGGTGGAGGGGAATACTGTACTTGGCTTGGCAAAGTCTGATGCCACCTATGTTAACACAGACTTGGAAAGCCACAAAAAGATGGATTAGGAAGCATACAAGCACTATCAAGTGGCAAACAGGATGTAGAAGCAACACAGTCAGGAAGGCCCATGAAATTTCCGTGTAATTTACAACTGGATAGAGCCCTAAGTTTAATTTCTGCATCATTTTGTGCAATAAAACCTGTTTCTACCCTAAACATAATGACAATGATTTTAAACTGAACACGTATTTTCCAGTGACTCAGTGGCTAATACATATTTTAAATTGGTTATGCAAATATATTGGTAAGTTTAACAGCCCTAACACAACATGTATTTAGAAGTATAACTAAATAGCAAGAGTAACCTTTTAAAGTTGCAAGGTTCTTAAAAACAAAAATAACAGTTTACAAAAGCTTCAAAGCACACATTAATATGCATAAGTGACAGCCTACTTGTTAAATTAACAAGAAATGAGAAGATCACCCTGCAGCAGCATAAAGGTGCTTTTGTCTTGCCACATCATACATGGACATGAAAGCACCTCTTCTAAATATGATTTTTCCAACACATCATTTATTATGAGAAAACCTCAACTTTTACTCTGATCATAATAGATGTGTATGTAATTAATATTTTTAGAAATCAATGAGTGCCGGAGAATGTTGTTGTTTTTTTAAGAGCAAAATACTTGCTCTGTGCAACCAAACTAGTGTTTTTGGAATAAAGATGATTGATCTTATTCAGAGGCTTCCCATTTTCAGACAGTATCCAAGACTGTTGTTTTGAAGGAGAAGTGACACCTCAAACTCGGATTTATCTTTTTTATTTAAAAACCAAACCAAACCAGGAGAGGACCTCAATCTCAATTTTACTGGTATTCTTAGCTTTGATATAGGACCATAAGGTGAAAATCAAAAGCTTGACTCCATAAACCAGGTCCCAACATAGAACTCAGCGTTGACAGGCCACTAGATATTATTGTAGTAGGAAACTTCTCCTTTATCCTGGTGGTTAGTGCTTAGGGCTTCTATGCATGTGAGTAACATTCACCAAGGACATAAGGTCCAAGGTGATAAAATCCAAGGATATGCCTTCACTAATATTTAGTAATATTTTATATAGCATGCAGAACATATTTAGTCCCAGTGGCAATCCAAGTATAATCATGCATTTCATGGCCATTGATGCCTGCAGGGGAGAAATGTTTGTCCATATAAAGATACCAAGCCATTCTTGGGAGCAGGGTATGATATGAACACCCAGCTTCTCCTAAAAGCTAGATAAAGGGCATAAACAGGCCTAATGGATTTATTTAAAAATGTAAGAGACAAGAGTACAATATGTTGGACACTGGTAAACTGTCATGCAAATGTGATCTGTTCTGAGAACCCTACATTAAAAAGTGAAAATAAATATTTTATTCCAATTTTTAAGCAGAGGTGTGGATGAAAAGCAATCTGCTAAGCATATTTTAATCTTATAAAAATTTTATATTGGGATAATTTGCTTAGTGTCCAATTTCATGATTTGAAAGGAATTTTAGGAAGTCTGGAGTACAAGTATCTGAAATGATACTGTTAGTACTACCAGAACATGCCTTCAGTTTCCTCTTAGGCTGTGGTTTTACCTGCCAGGAAAAAACTCATGAGTTTCTTCCAGTTGTTCACTTCATCAAAATCCAGTAAAGGAATTAAATGAAGCGACACTATTATATACTGTTACCTAGATCTTGACCTAGTAATTGATTTGATATCCTTCTTGTCATCGTCTAGTTTCTTGTCCTCAGAAGATTTTGTGTCCTGAAGGTTTTCGTCTCCTTCGTCATCAGATTTGATTTCAGAGCTGCCTGAAGATACACTCTGCCCTTGCAGTCCAGTTGGCATACCTATGGGAAAACACAGTGATTTTCTGTTACCAATGTTTAAGCAAAGGTTTGAATGCATTTGCATGTATGTTCCTTACTAATGCCACCTATTGTTGGATCTGTGTTCCCGTCTGTTCTTACAGCCACTCATTTGGACTGACTGGTGCAGAAGGGAGTTTCAAGAATGCAGCTGCTGAAACCATTTTTCAGCACTGGCTTTGAGGCTTAATTCCACTTCGCAATCTTTCTGGAATAGATGATAATTTCACTGTCTACCAAACATCAGCTAAACTGCAATTAAAATCATAATCATGGAAATCACACACCTCATGTTCTGATTAAGAACCCAAGTGTCTATGAGCTATTACGCTAAGCTTTTTCCTTGAGCAACGATTTAACAAGAAATAGTAATAAAAGACTGCCCCTCTATAGCACCTTCCATTCAAGGATCTGAAGGTGTTTTACAGATTCATTACCTGTATCATTCCCATTTTACAGAAGGGAAACTGACACACACAGAGTTCGTGATCTTCACCAGCCTCACACATTAAGCCAGTGGATTGGCTGTGTAATAAGACCTAGAATTCCTGACTCCCAGTTCTTTGTTAAAACACTAGACAATGTTTCTTCTTCTTAAAAAAAATCTTAATATGCCATTTCCATAAAATAATCAAAATACCTTAGCCATGAAGAATGAGTAAGAGCTTGTAAGCCATCATAAAAGAAATTTTGAGTTGTTTCTTCCATACTTTAATTGTAAAATTAGCAGCCTCTAGGAATAAAGATAGACCCTAGATGTACTCTAGGTTCAGTTAGTTTCACACGTATTTTGAAACAATACTGCATCTATACATATAAATCTTACAGGATTCACAAAGCACAGCAAATACTGTAATACAATTAAAATCAGTTTGGTATTTTCCCTCGCATCTAACTGAAGTCAATGGGAATTCTGTGTGCAATGGAACCGCAGGGTCTTAAGTTTACTCTTTTTGATTTTGCATCCTAAAACATTTTCTACATTTCTCTACTGCTTGAGTTATGTTAGTACTAGAACTTGCTGTCCTGGGCTAAATTGCTTGGATGCTTGTAATTGTGATTACTAGAGCATACCAGATAGGATGTCTGGATTAATCAGAACTATATATCATGTTACTCCTGACTCTCTCCTCCCACTCAAGCTGCACTATGGTCTCATTGTGTATCTGAGTTATCACTACTATGAATCCAAGTTCCAAGTAGACTCAATTCCAATCGCTGTAGCATGTATAATTAAAGTTTTTTAATGTAAAAATACAAGCGTTTAAGACTGCCACATGGCAGTGTCCTGACAGTATTTTGGTGTACTTACCCCTGTATGGATCTTGGGGTGGATTTAAATCAGGGGACGTAGCAGACTGAACTGGCAGCTGTGGAACTGGAACCTGATTTGGCACAAGCGAATGGCTGCCACGCAGACCGACACCATCTTCACGATGAGCTCCAACCTGTAAAGAGAAGAGTCACAGAGTTTAATGTGATATGAAGGTGAATACGGATGTAACAAGTTCCTCAGACAGTGAAGAGAGACTAAAGAGAAAGGCAGACATCTAAAAATAATGTTCCCTGTAGCTTTTTCACTAGAGGGCGCCGATGTACTGTATATCTACATAATATGCAAAACCACTTAACACTCAAGAAGATGCTGTGCAGCACATTTAGTGACAAATATGGCAGAGTAGCTCAGGCAGGTAAAACGTCAAATTGTCTCCCAGGGTGCTGCAGTGGAGCGCACTGATTCGTACCCATCTGTCTTCTATCATGTCCGCCAACAGATCTGACAATTATCTTAATGCCCATATGCTTAATTGTGGGCTTCTCAATTCCCCCATTGCTATCGGAAATCCTGCAGGAATTTAAATTTGGCATTCAACTTTCATTTCAGGGGATAAGATTCTCAAGCCTGCCATTTTTTTTTTCCATAATGCCAGCTAAGCCTCTGACAGCGGAAGCTACAGCAGTATCTGACACAGCCCCTATTCGGCACAGATATAATAAAACATCACCTGGCTTTCCAAAGCTAGAAGCCCATTCCAAATTAATGTTCACTGTATTTCATTAACCATAGAGTTCCAAATCCGAAGGGGCACCATTCCTGCCAACACCATGACTCCGGGTAATATACCAATAAAGGTTTTATTAAACACACCAGTAATGCCATTATCTTAGCTGACAGTGCAGGCACAATGGAAATACGTCCATTATTTTCCATGTACACTGCTCATTGATGCACTTTATAAGCTAAAATTGTCACAGAATTAAATACAATGGACGGTAAGGAAGGACAGTTATTTACTTTAAGAGCAGAATTATCAGAAGCTGTGGACAGGCACTCTGATTTCAAAGAGCCTCTATAGTACACCACTGGAATTGCAGGGAGCAATCTCTTACATTTCTTAAGACATACCTTAAAGCCAAATAACACCTTAAATGGTATAAACCAACATTTCTACATGTAACAGTTTTTATCCTGGACGTTCTCAGGTACTGATCCTACCATTGGATGAAATGTGTCTCCACAGATTATACATTCCGCAGAGAACTCTAGGTGACTCTTCATTCTCAAAAAGTATTATCCATGGTTCAGTTCTCCTGGAGTACTAAAAAGACTTAGGAGTGTTTCTATTCAGACTTACAAGATAATACACTCTGATTCTTACCAGCAAGGCAAGACCACAGTAAGAAACATAAAAGGGAACATTTCCAAAGGGGACTCAAGAAAACGTTTTTCTTTTTCAGACTAAATTCAGATAACCAAAAAGCCAGTGTAATATAACAGAGATAAAAACACTCCCCCTTTTGAAACACTTTAATTTTTAAAACATGATATCTCAAGAGGAGACTTTGGAAAATTAGTACATTTACTCATATATTTGGTTGCAAGAAAAAAAAAGGTGGTGTAACTTATGAGTCTAGAGATCTAAAATGCCACCACCACAGGAATAGTGTTGCATATAAGATACAAGAGGTTTCAAGAATCTCAAAGATTCAGGAGAGAAATTTAGTGAGGAGCACTCTGATAAAAAAGGGCCCTTAAGAGCAGCTTCTTATTTGTGAAAGGAAACTATGGTAGCTAAACATACTTTTTCTGGAGATGGATAGAGTTAAAGTTCTGTAAACTGTAGAGGATTTTCTGTGGTAAAGCTGGGGGGACAAGTGTAGGAATCCATTTGGTTTCACTCTAAATGATGACATTTTCACTTGGAAAACAACCAGCAGACTTCTTTTGAGCTACTTGAAGGTGTTGATATACTTTGGCAGACATGTCATCCCATTCAAAATGTCTACCTCCTTTCAGCCAAATTGTAGTTGACATTAAGACTGTAACTAGGATGGCTAAATCCAGGACACATGATTCCGAGTGTTCATTTTGACTGAGTTCCCTAATGATATAGTCTATGGTTTTATCATAAAACAAGAGGAGCTGGCTGAAAAAATCCAAAATTTACAAGTTTGATGATTTTATTGAAATCTTGAATTTAGAGAAAAAGGGATGAAATTGTTGACAACTACTTTAGTGAAAATGATATTTTTTTAACCTGTTCTAATAAAAACTACTAAGAAAAGCTGCAGACTTCTCCTCTTCTTCAGCTTCAAAGAAATTTTGGAAGTAATATCATCTTATTTCTCACAAATAAATGGGCAAGTTTGTCTATTTATATTTTCTCTTTTACTGCCCCAAATCTAGCAAGTCTGTTGAGATGAACAAACACTTGTTGCAGTGAACTGGCCATAAGCCATACATTAGGGAAAGACCTGGTCTTATCATCTACGCCAATGTACTCAACTCTGCCCAGGAAGGGTTATCTCACTTTCAGTGATATGAATGGCAGTCAGAAAGGTCCATCTGGGCATTGTAAAGCTTCAGACTTTGGGGCCTTCAAAACACAAAAAACGTATATCTTACCTGTCTAGGTCCGTCAATTGCAATAGAGTTGTGGCAGGGCTGAGTTTAACCTAAGAATATTGACTCTATTCCACTCTGTTCATTGCTATAAAATATAATTATGTGATCATGTGCATGTTCTATCTTTTTGGATATTTCATTTATGAAAATCTGTAGCTCATTTAAGTCTGTTCAATGCCAGGACACTGTACTGCACCTGGAACTCCTTGAGGGACCAAGAGATGTACTACAAAAGTTCTTCAGTCTATTTTGGACGCATCGTTTAGAATAACTTGGGAATTAATCATTTATCATTTTATCTCTCTCTGTTCCCACATTCAGTGATTTCAATCTAACCAAACTACATATATAACTGCCCATTTTGTGTCACTCTCACACTCCCCTACTTTCCCTTATGTCTCGGACTTCTCCCTTGCCTACAATGCCTCATCTTCTTCAAATACCCCCTCAAAACATGCTTCCTTCCATGAGTTTTATAAACCCTAGTCATCTCCTCAAAAACAGTTAAAAAGAACCATGAACTACATCAACTTATGCTTAACATCACTGCTTTATCACTGCCTTTTGACATTACCCCTCTCTTTCTCTCATCTACATCTATTTCGACTGTAAGCACCTGTGGTCTATCTTCGGTGACTTTACTAAGCCTAGCATCCCATAGTTGTTGCTAGGTAAATGATAAATAAATAGCATAAACTCATTGCAGCAGTGGCTGAATACTCTGATGTCAGCATTAACCTAATCAGAGCACTTTACCAAAAGTAACGTGGCTTTATTGTCTTTTGAGATACTTCCTGACATAAAATGCACAAGCACTTTTATCCTTCAGTCCTAAGTACATAACCAGTCACCTTGATTTGAGGGAGCAAAGACTGATCCAGAGACACCACACTGAACTTTACTTTTATGTAAAATGTCCTTTGCATTCGATGTCCTGAGAGCCATGATGAATCCCTTAAATTGGAAATGGAAAGACAGAAAGGTGGAACTGATCAGAAAATGCTATGAATAAAACTCTCTTCAGTCTTTCCTTTGTTGCAATGTGCCAGTCATAATTGCTTATATGAGAAAAGAGATGCCATTTTGGTCTACTACCTGATGTTCTGGAACTGAACACTTTTCTTTCCTGGTGGGCAGTTTTGAGGGGGAGTGCCAGCATGTAAATGGGAACTGTATAGCCCCCCCTTATATATATAAGGTCAAATTTACAAAAGCACTTAAATGACTTAGAGCCTAAGTCCCATTTTCAGAAGCAACTTAGGCACTTTCATTGACTTTCAATGAAATATAAGCTCCAAAGTCATTTAGATGCTGTAGAAAATTTTTACCTATAGACAATGTATTTTACTGATGTATAAAAGTGTGCCAATTCCTACTGTATCTAGGTACACATGCATATAAACACACATTGTAAGACCAAAATTAGCTAAACAATAATAACTATTTATAAAAAACCCAACCACTCTACAAACCGAGAGTCTGTCAAACCAACGGAGGAAGTGAATTTCAGTCAACTGTACTCCACTGAGAACATTCTGCCATCAGATATCAGACGACATTCATATCTATCAGCTGTATGATAAAGCACATCAGCTGATCTCTACAGTTGTGAGAGAACACAGGAAAACAGGCAGAGGCTTATTAAAATAACTCTTAAAGTTCAAGAGTGCAGTTAAAGTTCAATTGAATACAGAAAGAAAACAGTCTTTGGTGCACAGGCATGACCAGTGCTACTAAGCAGAGCAGCTATCATATTAGGTACTAGCTGCAACTACAGATAGAAGGACCTTCAAAGATTGCCCTATTTAGACAGGATTGCAATAATGATAAAGATATTGATAACTAAAGTAATGAAAGGACCTTGTGCTGATGGAATAATGTACTCCTTAGCCATCTGGGACTCAAGGACCAAATAAGGTTCCTTCCAGGAATATCCTTAAATTGTGAACCTCATTTGCAAATAGTGGGTAAGTCCTTCAACAATAACATCAGATGCCAATCCATCTGCTATCCCCAACCAATGAGCATTTTGTCTGTGATATGAACAACAGGTTTGCCCCAAGACAAAGTGAAGATATGACTCATTCCCCCCGGCCCAGGATTGAAGATCTATAAATAATACTATCTTTAGAGAATCAAGCTCAGTTTGAAGTTCTATTAATACTTCATTTATTGACTTGTCTTTAAACAGACCCCTACTTGAACATTCAGCAAATGAAAAACAAACAAAGTTTATGCTCAAATAAATTTGTTAGTCTCTAAGGTGCCACAAGTACTCCTGTTCTTCTTGCGGATACAGACTAACACGGCTGCTACTCTGAAACCTAGTATTTACGTGTAACTCTTTGTGTTTATTTCCTTTAGGGTGTCATAATAACAAAAAAATCTATTCTCCTTGAGATTTTTCAGCTAAAAGGAAACATCAGGAGAAGTCCTTATCTGGTGTTACTTTGGCCCCTGAGGTTAACTAACTCATGAATAACAAACATATTATATATATATATATGTGTAGAAGCACAGTCCCAACCACCTGGGAGTAATTGGGGATCAAGATTAGGCTACTGGGCTTTTTAGCGTTAAACTCTTTGACAGGTGTTTCAATATTAGGATGATGGGTGTAGAGAAAATCCAGATGGAAAAACAGATACTTGCACTGATATTTTTGTTTGTCTTTCATGGATTTTTTTTTAAATTTTATGAGCTGAAATAATGGTAGATCTGGTTCTCACAGTATTTCCTTTGACCTTTTATATAAAGTACGGAGATATTCAAGTATGAATACCAAGCTTTATGGTTTATGCCTTTTGACTTTATTTAGATTTTTGTGGGAGTTACGTAGCCCTACGATAATAGAAGCAGCTATGGTTTTCAAAAGTATATTGCAAAAGTAGTTTGAAAAAGGGAAAATACTTTGATAGGAATAACAAAATATCTCAAAAGAACCTATAAAGTGAAAGCACATGGAGGTATTTAGAACAGAAGTGTCTTTTCTATTAGGATTTTGGTTTAGCGGAACTAGAATATAGATTTAACCATACCAAAAGAGATGTGTATGTGTGGTGGCATTTGATGGTTTTTTTTTTTTTTAAAGATTCACATTTTGTTTTCTGTTAAAGCTAACATGAAACTGTCTTGAGACTTTATTAACTTTCTAAAACTAGAACTTGATTAAAGGAAAAAGGTCACTTAGTCTTCTGGTGCATTCATCGTGTTTCAACCTTTGATTTAAAAAAATAATCAAACCCAACCCACTATCCTCCTCCAAAATCTGCCAAGAGAAACAATTAAACCCATGCATTCTCAATTTTCTGAATAGTTGAAAAATATAATTATAGTTCATTGACCCACAGGCAAAGGCCAGGGTGTGTAACAAGTTCACTGAATTCAACAGTTGTTCCAACTTGCCCATGATTTGCAGATTTCAAACACTGGCACTTTAAGTTAGGTGGCCTTTGGCAAGTCTCTGTCTTTCTTTGTATTTTGTTATATGTGGGGTGTTTAATTCAGACTGGTAAATATCACTGGACTATATCATGCTATTGATTTTTACGCAGAACCCCCACTGGCTTGAATGGAGGTCCTGCTTAAAAACTGGTCCATTGTATGTATCCTGTAGCTATCAACAAACAACAACAGAAAGACATTTACTGTTTTCACTCTCTTTGTTTCCAGGAAGCGTTTTTGAAAGTAATTATGCTTCTGTGTTTAAGGGGCCTATTTCATGGATGTGAAAATGTATTAAATTTCATTTGGCAGTTATCCAATCCTTGTTAATACTATCTCCTGAGATAAGTGTCTCCAAAACAGGCTTTAGACCTAAGCTTCTCCTCCACTATCATTCTAGAACTGCACAGCACGGTTAGAGCTTTGTCAGTCCAGGAACAGCTAGTTAATGGAACTGACATGTAACTACCTAACCTCACCTTCATGAAAGTGCTATTAATAAGTGAACTGTTTGCAAAAGGATAGTTTCACCTTAGCTGCCTGTTGAATATGAACAGCTATATGCCTTTGAATTTCAAAATACTGATCTTTAAACTACAGTTGAATGATCAGAACCTTAAATTTGGAAATAAAACCTAAACAGAGGTCACACACAAACCTATGTGTGGATATATAGGTAGATTAGATAGATATTTGTTTTTCAGCAAACACAAAGAGAAAAGTTGACATGTTCTCACTGTAATTAGATACCCACTGACAAAGAAAACTGTTTTGGTATCTTTGAATTGTAATCTCCCCATGAAATATCAATTACATCTGATGGTTCAAGAGTGCTAGATTCCAGTTTTAATTATCTTGTCAATATCTCCATCATATGAAAAGAAAGGAAACTTATTTTCTCTAAAATGAAGGAACTCTATTGAAACCAAAAGTGCATCTATAAAAGTGAGAAACAGTCATACAAACATTACTTTGATTGCTCACAGATGGGCATTTGCAGTTCATGAATTGCAGGTAGCAGACAAAAGCTGAAAAAGTACCCCTTTGTTTACCATTAACTCTTCCCATACTGAGACACAGCACTTCACACAATTCGTATTAACATATAACTCAGAAAGAATTTGACAAATTCCACTCTGAAAACAAAGATGCAAAGGGAATACTAACAGGTATTTTCTAATGCTTACAAATTCAGGAAGTTCAACTGAATGATTTCCCATCTCAGGATAACAGCTACATATCGCAATTAGGAAGAGATTAGTTCAACCAGTAAAGTCATGAATGAATTTAACGAGCAACTACCTTGGTACCTTTACAAATATGATGACCTTGAGTTATCCAATTAGATAAATAAAAACATGTGGCAAGCAAGTTGTAAAGTTATGCATGTTAACGTGTTTAATATTGTCAAAATTTATAAGTTTGACAGAAAGCAGATTTGCGTAAAGCCCTTATAAACCTCAACTGCTATATTACAAAGGGAACAACACAGGCCACTTCGACACAAATGGTCTCTCACTCTATGTGTGCATTATTGGTCCAAATTATTCACTCTTACTTTACGGCACTGAAGTCTTTTATCTCCATGCTATACAATAATAATTTCCATATGACCAGTGGCTCAGTGATAAATAAGATCAAAAGAAAAAGGAAGGATTTAAAAAAAAGACATTAAGGGTGGCATTAAATCAGGAAAAATAGCAAAGTTCAACATTTTCTTAATACAGAAAAAAGTACCAAAGAATACTAAGCAGCTTTCCAAATATCTTATGAAAGGAATTTTGCGAGCAAGTCATATGCAAAATCCATTTAAACGTTGACAAAAGTGGCAAAGCTGAAGTTCAGTATTTATATATATAAAGAGTGCCACGTCTTAAGTAGAGGCAGGGAGGCAGTCTGAACGAAACAGCGGCTTTCATGTTATGTACTGTATGATAGAATGCTGCATGGCAGGGCTCCATACATTTCTCTATACTCTTTCTGTTCTATTTAATGGAGGTAGGCTTGGGTAATCCAGTGTTTCTGAGGGAATCACAACATTGCTCAACTCTAACGTGAGCTCTGCAAAAGGAAGTTTTATTTGGCATTACACATTGACTGGAAGTGAAGAGCCAACTTCCCAAACAAATTTTCTTCTAGTGCTGCAAAAATTACAGTGTTAATCTCCATTCCCAAACAGCTGTTAATAATCTGTGAGAGGAGATGCGTTTTCTTAATTCTTTCTGCCTATAGATACTTTAAGTACACAAGGATTCTACATATTTTAGCTTTTGCTTTTTAACGACTAATTTAGGTACTGATCTTATTGGTACAATTGGCTCAGTCTCTATTCATGCTCCACTATAAAGTACCTAGCGAGCATTAATTCAATGTTCTGGTCCTCCACACTTAAACAGCATTTCTTTCATACTAGGTGAGACAACTGAAGTATTTTAAAAGAAATCAACCAGTTGCAACATACTATGGAGAGAAGTGGGTTGCCATGGCCACTGAAGTGACGTCAGTGAAATAATCCTTATGATTTCTTTCCTACAGGGATGATTATTCATTTAAGCATTAAGTATGGGGGAGGGATAGCTCAGTGGTTTGAGCATTGATCTGCTAAACCTAGGGTTGTGAGTTCAATCCTTGAGGGGCCCACTTAGGGGATCTGGGGCAAAATCAGCACTTGGTCCTGCCTAGTGAAGGCAGGGGGCTGGACTTGATGACCTTACAGTTCTATGAGATAGGTATATCTCCATATATAAGTATTGGCTAAATCCAGAGATATAAAAGATTCTAAAACTACAGAATTAAGAATATTAACTCCTTCATTTATCTGTGAGTAAAAAACATAGTAAACAAATCAGCAAACTTAGAGAAGTTTTATGTCCTTTTGATACCATATTCCAGTCTAATAGGAAATATCCTCCAAAAGATTATGTGGCCAAATCAGCCTCTCCTGCTTTCTTTCCCACTTGTTCCCAAGCACCTGCTTTAATGGTGACCTCAGCTCTACACCTCAAGTTTCAGACGTTTCACAAAACAGCTTTTTAAACAAAAGCCAGCTGTTTCTCATCTAGACTACAGGGGAAACAAAAATCAGGGCAGCTTAGAGGAATGTTACCCAGAGACTACCATTCTCCAATAACTTTCACACACATTCGGCTTCACAATAGATCCGTCCATGTGTGGAAACCAAGGAGCTAGCTAATGCTAAATTAAAACTTGGAAACCAAATACAACGATTTTAACAATACACCTAATTAACTCGTTTAAAATGAATGAAGTCATTGTGTCAGGACAATGTTTTTTGAAAAAGGGTGTCATTTTAAATAATAATTAATGGATTTTTTTCTGATTAAAACCAACAGTATACTTCAAAAATGGTATTAAGAATATGATGGAGGCTATAATTTACATGAAATTAGGAATGTCAACCAATTAGAAAGAACATGAATGTTATATAAAAGGGTTATATTGCTGCTTGTTTTACAAGCTTTTAGTCCAATAAGGCTGTTTTGTCCAGTTTTCTCAATTATTATACCTTTTTTTTTTAATTGCAACTGTGATAAAAATTAAAGCAGGGCAGTAATAGATTTTGAACAAACAAATAAAAAAAGCTGAATCTTGTCTTTTAAATAATGCCAAGTTCCTTGACTCTCTTTGTTTTTGTATGAATGACATAACCGAATTACTTCATGAGTTGCTATTTTAATTTCTAGTGGTGGAAAATTCCATACGTTAATTTAATTTGGATGTTAAAAAAAATATAAATGAACATATCCTCTTCCTGTGGACCCTTGTGTGAAGCATGGAAGCAAGTTGATGGACTTCTAAGGAGGGTCTTAAAAAAAACTGTATACCAGTTTTTGTTGTATAATGGCTATAATAAATCCAGCCATACATGGCTACAAAAGAAATGTGCCACTTTTATGATTTCTGTGTAAAAGCTAGCCTACAAATACCATTTTACAAAATTGTATTTCAAATGTTAATAAAAACCCTCTACAATCTACATCATCTCTACAATGATGATGGAACTGACCAAAGCCAGGAAATTCACAGTTAAAGGCAACAACATAGGCTTAAGCTCAAGTACTTGTGGTGGGAGTAGGAGCAGATACAATACAAACAAACTAACCTTAGAGTTTCTGTCTTGACTTGGAATTTCCTAACTTCTGTTATTTTCATAACTGCCATTACTGAGACACAAATATTATGACCAGCTATGGGAATGAGATGCTTACTCTCATCATCTGCATACCATTACATACAAATACACTTCCAATGAAATGATATTTCCTAGCAATATTGCATGTCTGACCTCTGAGAACAAACTAAACTCTTTTTAGTGCATAGAGGTGTTTTGTGTGTGCTTCGCAAGCCACACTACCTTCATTTTAATTATTATGGCTTCAGTACTGGAAATACTTGCGCATGTGCTTAACTTTCCTACCACAAATAGTCCCAATGAGACTATTCATGATAGTAAAGTTAAGCGCATTTGTGTTTGCAGGATTGAAGTCTAAACCTTTATTAAGTATGGCAGGTTATAAATATTAATTTAGTCAAGATTGCAAAACAGTTTGTTGCTGATGTGTCAAATTAGAGATATTTAGGTTCAAGTACTCTTACTGTATATTTAGGTCCACCAAGTCACTTTAGAAGATGTATTTATCTGTTACATTGGTTTAGGGCATATCTATTAGATCTGGGCAAATAACTGCATTTTTGGTTCAGTGGCTGAACAAAAGAAAAAAAGAAAAAAATTAGCTTTGTTTGAGTTTTTTAAAGCTTTTTAAAAATAAAACTGAAGTGAAATTTGAAACAGTTTCAAACTGAATATCTAAACATTTCATTTCAAAAATGTCAAAATGAACTGTTTTGATTTTTCTTGGAATTTTGTTTCTGACTAAAATAATTTAGCAAATTCAATGCAAATTTGCAAAATGTTTCTGTTGACCCAAATCTGCATATTTCAGTGAAAAATAGTTTCATTTGAAAAATTTCACCCAGGTCTTATGTCTATTGTTCCTATTCTGCTATGTATATATTGTACCTCCTAAAAGCTTCAATTTGTATTTCTGAATTTGTGCTGGGTATATTTTATTTATATAGATACATAAAACTAATTCAGTGTAATATCCCTTTTTAGATCAAAAGTAGTTTATTGTTTTTTTTTATAAAGGTAACATTTTGACTTCTTTTCATGATATTCTGTATTTCCTGCACTTCAATCTTGACACATTTAATATTTGTACTTTGTAATTATGATAAAAATTATTATAGTTAATTCACTTTTATAGTAGCTTTTGTTAGTGGTTGTCAAAGTGCAATTCAAAGAAATATTAAATCAGAACTCCCTTGAGAAGTGAGGAAGTATAATTCTACCCACTTTACATTGTACCTAAAGTACAAGAAAGTTAAGGCTTGATTCTGCCACTCTTATTCAAGCTGAGCAGTGCCTTACTTTGAGTATGGCCCTATGGTACTATTCAATACAAGAGTGGCAGAAGTGGTCTCTAAGTAAGTTATCCAAAATCACTCAGCATATCAGCAGCAATGGAAGTGAGCAGTTCTCCTGACTCCCAGTGTAAATGGGATTAGGAATTTGGGAGTTTGGAGCTCCCATACTTTAATTAATTTACTAATTTGTTGCTGCCCTGAGACGATATATGCCAAGTCTGAGCATGGAGTGATTTTTAATGTATCCCAGTTCCCTAATGTGAGAGGAGAAATTAGAAACAAGGACATCACCAACTGTAGAAATCCAAGGGGACTATTCATGTGCTTAAAATTGTGCATGTGCTTAAGGCTTTGTTGGATTGGGGCTTTAAAGAAACACTGTAGTGACAAAGTGAAATACATGAACCTTCCACTAGAAGTGTCATCCATCTCTTTTAAGAAAACAAGTAATCACAGTGGGACAAATTTTGCTCTTAGCTCCGCTGCTGTAAATCTGGAGCAATTCCACAGAAATGAAAGGATGTAATTCATATTTACAACAGTGGAGTTGAGGGCAGAATCTGACCCAGTCTCATATTATTTTTGCCTGGGGAACAGCTTCATACTTGTCCAATATAGCACAGAATTGTGGAGGATATCTGATAAGGAAGACCTGCTGGAAACTAACACAGACTCTGGGCTAAATCTCAAGTTACCCTAGCATACTCCAAGTTTGAAACCAACAAATGAAGGTGTACAGTGGGCAAAGAAACTTCCACCAGCACATTCTGTACAAGTTTCCGGTCCATACCTCCCACTGCTACTTTATTTACTGCAGCTGGCCAAAGTTTTATAGCCTGTTTCATGTATTAAAATTCAAATGTGGAAAACATTACCAGTATCCTCCTCAAATTTTTTTTTTTAATTTTTCCCCCTTCAACTTCCTTTTCAGAGTGGAATGTATCAAATGGTCAAAGGCTAACTTAAGACTGACTCTATTCAAAAACTATTTCCTTTGTTCTTATGTTTTTACTTCAAAATTCATACCAGTTTTCCAAAAGAAATTACCAGGCTTGATTCTTTCACACAAGTTACAGTTTCAGACAGTGACTAATACACTTTGTGCACTAGCAGACTGTTTTTTTTTTCCCCCAGAAAGTTAAATGTGGAGAGTAAGAGACCGAAATTTGCCCTTCTTGTTTTTAGAACTAGCCATGTTGTCAAAGTTGCACATCTTTCATTTGAATTGCCCTGTTCAATGTATTTTGTTTATGAGATCACTCATTGTTTTCTAAACTTCAGAAAAGAAGCAATCAGAAGCTTATCTTCAATAGCAGAAATGACAAGGTACCATGCAGCAGTTCATAATCAAATCAAATCAAATTTTGGAAGAGTGCCCACCCTTTCCTAAAACAGATAGACCAGAGAAGAAATTGAAGGGTCAGATATTTCCTAAAAGCTAGATGAACAATTTAATTGTTTGCTATTCTTTTTATTCCAAATCTAACTTCACCTACATCTGGTATTTAAGAGACGACTCCATATTTATGGAACAAACCGTCTCTGAAGTGATGCCCTGGGTGCATGTTGCATCAGTTTAACATATGCAAAGTGAACAAAGCTACAAAAATTAAACTCTTTTCTCTTGATTGAGAGCAGATATGCAGAAACAGTTGTAAGTCACAGATCTGGCTTTTAATAAAGCCAGATTTTTTCATTAAAAGCAGTATTGTTTAAACATTTGGGGGGAAATAGCGTTGTACAAACTAAAAATCTTAGATTATATGTATCCCAAGTGTATTTAACACATTACCTGAGGCCAAGCTAAATTACAACCTAGAATTTCCTTTTGTGAATTCCCAGCAACTGCCACAGAGAGCAAAACAATGTCTGGGTTCATGCTATTTTTACAGGGGAGGGGGAAGAGAGATGGATTTAGCTGGGATGCTGAAAAGGCATCTTTCTACCTTTTGGAGCCTCGCTGGCAGACTATTTTAAGTCAGCATTTTTTAAAATCTGTAAATGGCACTGGCCCAATTGTGGTTTTTAACAATGCGTCAGCCATGACAGCAACTTTTAACTTTAGTTTTAGGATGGGGCAGAGCCACCATTAGACTGACCACTGCCGGGATCAACATATTTTAAAAATGAACCAAAAGAGAAACATTGACAACAATTAATAGTAAATAGCAGTAAATTACATTCATATCGAGCATTTCATCCCAAGTGGTTTACAAGCTACATGGAAACAGCAGCACTGATTTGTGCTTATTAAATTTTACTCAATGTACTGTATCGTCGTTCCCTGAACACCCGAGCTCTCGGCATTTGTTTGGTCAAGGACATAAGGAGAAAACCCCTTTTCATACAAAAAAGATATGGGATCTTTAAGGTCCACATGGATGACAGACTCAGTTTTTAAAGTCTCACACACAATAAAGTGCATAAGCCTAAATAAGTAGCTGCCTTCAAGGGATCAAAGCAAGAGTTGACTCTGCCAGGATATCCTAGAATGGCGTAGTCATCTGTTACAGTGGATGATGGCATCATTTACTACAGAAATACCAGCAAAGTTACTACCCTTTACAGTGAGAACTTCTGTGTTGATTGCACAGGAACATTAGAATTGCCTTAGTAGATTAGAGCACAGTGGTCCATCTAGCCCAGTATTCTGTCTCTGACAGTGGCTAATACCAGATGGTTTAGAGGAAGGTGCAAGAGACCTTGGAATGGACAACAATGGTGTTTCTACAGAGGAATTTTTTCCCTAATCTGTGTCAGTGGTTGGCTTATGCCCTGTGGTATGAGAGTTCACATTTTTTCTAAATATTGTATTTAATCTTATATAAAGCAATGCTGGATGTTCTAATTATCCATATAATGTCCATTCCTATTCTGAATGCTACTAAGCTGTTGGCCTCTATTACATCTTGCAGCAATGAATGTCACAGGTTAATTGTCAATTACCTTACTTTCTGTTTTATTGAATATCCCTTTCTTTAATTATAAGACAGGATGAATTGGACTACTAGATTCACTTTGTTTACTATACATTATTTTGTATACCTCTAGACTTCCCTCTCTTATATGTGTCCTTTCTAAACAAAACCACCATGATCTGTTCAATGTCTCATCATATGGAAATCTTTCCATACTTCCAAGCATTTTTGTAGCCTGCCTTTGAATCTCCTCTAATTCTACTATATCCTTTTTGAGACAGGATAACCAGAAGTGAACACAAAACTCCAAATGAAAGCATACTCATGACATATATAATGGCATTATAACATTTTCAGTATTATTTTCTATCACATTCCTTTTGCCATCTTAACATTTTGTTTGCCCGTTTTTTTTTTTTTTTTTAACCACTGCTATATACTGAGCTGGGATTTCCATTGAACTGTCAACAGTGATGGCCAAGCCTGTTTCCTGAGTGGTTACAGTTAACTGAGAAATAGTAATGCATAGAAGTATTTCAAATTATTCCTTCTAATATGCAATACCTTACACTTGCCAACCCTGAATTTCATGTGTCATCCTGTTGCCCATTAACCCAGCTTGGTCAAGTCCCCTTGAAGTTCCTCACACTCTTCTCTAGCTTTGACTAACCTAAATAATTTGAATCATCTGCAAACTACATCTGCCCCTTTTCCAGATCAGTGATACAGAACATTTCTCCTAGAATAGAATGTTGGGGTACCATAAGTGTTATCCTTTAATCATGCTGAAAATTAGACATTTAATCCTACTCCTCATTTGCTGTCTCTTATCCAGTTTCTAATCTATGAGTTCACTGTATGACTACTTAATTTCTTTAATAGCTTCTCGTGAAGAATTTGTTTTGGGGTTTTGCAAGTCCAAATATGCACATCAGCTTGTTCTCCTTTACCTACTATTTTGTTGACATTTTCAGAGAAATCAAACAGATCAGAGAGGCATGATTTTTCTTTACAGAGGCACAGGAACTACAAGATATTTTCCTTTGCAAGGTGCCAGACACCCATCATCAAAAATATATATATATAAAATAAGAAGACATTAACAGAGAATAATCAGCAACTATAACAGGAAAATTAGGACTAATTCTGCAATGATAATGCTAAGTAGTATTTATTCATGCATGTAACTATACTGTGAGATCACTCATGTGAGAAAGTACTACACAACATGACAAAACTCATAGAATGAGGCTGGACAATGGTATTATCCAAATAGAGAAGGTCTGATACTCTGATGTGGGATATTTAATCCAATGTGAAAGCCACAAGTAATCATATATGATCCCAATTCACAAAAAGCACGTTAGCACATACTTAAGCATGTACTTAATTCCCATTGCTTAAGTGTTATCTTATATATAAATTATAGCCATCTATGTTGCTATAGATATATGGGCATATGCTAAATAGGGCACAGGTATGGATTACAGCAGTAATGCAAAAGCCTACAGGCCTTAAGCCTGTAAAAATAATAGCTTAACCAAACTAATTAAGACCTAAAGATGGGATATAAGTAACTAACTCATAAATGACCCTATATCACAAAAGATAGAGTGATGTTATAAGTCAGCATTGCTAAACCGCTCACAGGTAACCACAAGATGCCAGTTTATACCAGGTTTAGATATTTTAAATTAGGATTATCAGCAGACAACAAGAATGCCATGACATGTAATTGACATATGCATTAATAAGCTTGATGTAAAAGGCCTAGTAACCAATGGAAGAAGGGCATTCCAACGATAGTTGGGTGAGGAAATACAGATAAGGAAAAGGGGCTGAAAAACCTACTGAATATGCATTAAGCATAGTGGAGGTCAGCATAAAACATTATAGAAGCTGTATCCTGGCCTACTTGCCCCGCGGAGATGCCAGGAAGACATCCACTGGTGACGAAGAGGATGAGGACAATTATGACTGATACTTTGGGTTTCTTCTCAAGGGATAGTGTGAGTAATGCAAATACTAGATGTTCCATTGTGTTCTCTCTCTCTTTCACCAGACTGCAATGTGTGTATTGTTGTTTGGTTGGCTAATAAAAGTGATTATTACAAAAAGAGCACTGTGTTGTGTTGTGTTTGTGCACTATGGGGTCCCCTTTCTATTGATAACCTCTCTGCTATTGTTATCTTGGACTGAACCCTCACAATTTAAAGTAAGTGCAAACCCTCCTATTGGGATGGGTAATTAGTTAAGTAACCCATAACCATAGCTAAGGCTACAGGATGCATTTCTGAATTGGGGGCTTTAACTGCAGCCAGATTCCTAGGAGGATGGGTCTTGAGCAGAAGTTTCAGGCTAAAACATTTTTTTTTTTTAAGGAATAGGAAAATAAAAAGGGAAGAGAGAGAATTCAGGATTTCTGCAGGGTCCTAAAAAAAGCAGTGCATCAAATTGAAATGGAAAGGCAAAGAGGAGTAAAGGCAAAAACCTGGACGATTCCTCTCTGATATACTTATTGGCATATGCATAGGAGAAAGATGGTGTACTATTCATACACTTGTCAGCCAACTAAATCTCTCAGACAATCCAAACTATTTTAGAAAGGACTTTTAATGAGGCGGATGCCAGAGTACAGCAGCTTTTTGTCAATGGCAGCCTCACATCAGTCAGTCTTAAAACACATAAAAGAATACAGTTTTTACTGTCATGAGCAAAATATACAAAATAAATATAATATGTGCCTCAAACACAGTGTAGGTTTAAAAATGTCTTTTAGTACTACAAAACCTCGCACAAATTAATTTGATACTTTTGTCATAAACATGAAAATATCTGCAGCATTAGAATGAGTAGAAAGACTCAATATCATTTAAAAGCCTGCAAACCAGTTCAGAAATTCTAATTACTTTACTGTTTTTAAACCTGCACTGTCATTTACTCTCCATAGCTTACCATTAGTGAATGTCTATTGGCTGAAAGAAGGCCTGTCCCATATCCTGACCCAAGACCTCCCATTGCTCCATTGTGAGAAGGCCCTATTAATCCATGCATGTCGCTATGACTACCAGGCATGGCTGTTGAAGGCCCCACTGCGTGGTTCCGGAGAACATGAATAGCATCGTCCAGTCTTTCCAAACGGTCTTCAATCCGGCTTTGCTGTTTGTTTATGAAAAACAAATCAAGAGAACCATCAGCAAATGTGAAGGGTCATTTAACATTTGAGACAAAACACACACAGATTAGGTATGCCACATACTGTACTGCTAGTTGGCGTATGTGTGTGTGGGTGTCGGGGGGTGGGGGAAGGGAGATGTGTAACTGAAAAGAGTTCCTTTTATTTCTTCCCCTTTTTAACAAAAGCGATTATTTTTTTTAGGGAAATAATTAAACTAGCATTCTAGGGAATTAGAGAGAACTTAACACAAGCACAGCTTTCATTTTCATGGGCAAAACAGGTTCAATGATTCCTCATGAACATAATCATTACTGTACATATGTTGCCCTCTGTGATTTTTGAAAAGTTTTAGTGTTACCTTAAGCAAAAAGAAGAATATACATCTAACTTAAGTCAGTTTCTGACAGGGTCTACTCTCCTTATGTAATCAAAGAACTATGAACAAAAAGTTAGAAAGAACCTATTAAGGCCATATAGTCCCATCTCCACAATCACTGAAATGTTCCTTATAACTGTATATCCTAAAACTACTTTCAAAGCATTGTTGGTAAGAGCAGTAATAAATACCCCTCCTTACAAGTTTAGAGCTCTGCAGCCTGTATGAGATGTGAAAAAAATTACAAAACAGAGATGTACTGGTGGCAGCATTTCTTATAATTTTCCTTGTTTGTTCTAGTGTAACTCATCCCTCTCTAAAACAAAAACTTACACTCAACCCCACTCCAGGGGGAGAGGGAGCTGCCCATGTTACCACTAGAATTCTCCCTAAATCTGAACCATAAACAGCAGCGATGCTGACTTTAAAGAAATCTGATTGCTGCTTTACTGGATTACTTCCTTCCAATATCATCTTTCTTTTAGAAAAATACTGACATGTTGTTGGCAAGTATAGGAAGAGGAGAAGTAATGGACTCAGAAATAATACATTGTATTTATGCTATATAGTGTCCTTCATGCAAGGAGTCCATAAAATTTTACAAAGATAAGAATTATAATCCTCATTTTACAGATGGGGAAACTGAGGCACACATGGTGAACTATTTGCCCAAGGTCACAGAGCATCAGTGACAGAGTTAGGGATAGAACTCAAATCCCCTCTTCACATTACCACTAGGTCACATTGTCTCCACTGGCACATGTCATATCTGATAAGGGATGCCTAAAATTTCTTGTTCTTCAACAAGATATGGGAGGGGAAGGTGAAAGGGCCAGCCCCAAATCACTGGGTAACTTTACCGCTACAAAAATAATTATTCACTCATTTCAGATCTCTGAAGCATACAGATTACAAAAACATTGCTATTCCATACACACAACTACACACCACAGCAAGCTGGGATAAGCTAGAAAGTATCTGGCAATGAATCATGATACACATATTTGTATTGGGCCAGATACTGCAGTCCTTGCTAATTCCTGACTAAGGGAAAATTCCCATTGAAGTCAGATGGACTTTTCCATGATTCAGTATTAGATGATTATTTATTTTGTCTTCAGAAACACTTTGCTTTTTTATACTGAGACATTTTTGATCTTTACCATTATTTATATAGGTGCTAGGTGTTCTACAGAAATATAATGAGACAACTCCTTCCTTACTATCTAGACAGACAACAAACAGAAAAGAATGGGATAAATAATTTAGACTTTTTAAAAACCTTGCCCATTTGTCCCTAATATGTTTCCAGCTGGCCCCCCACTCTTACCTAATCTCTCCATATAAAACAACGCATTTATTTATTTATTTATTATCCTCTCGCTAGTGTTAGCCATAATTACCACCCCAATTCTGGCCAATTCATAACACTTACACCTGTCCTACTTCATAGCAACCACTTACTGTTCTCCCTGATATCCCTTCAAGCAATCCCTCCTGGCTGTAAACAAAGCCCCCCTTTTGTAATTAACCTTCTCCATTCTGGAATGTTTTAACAACACATTATCTGTTATATGGTCAAGCACGACATCCTAGTCAGTAACAGTTAATATCAAAATATCACAAATCAAAGGATTGGGACCCCATGTTACTAACTTAGCAATGATCAAATAGTGTAAACATCCAAGGGCACAGTAATCGCTAACAAAATGCAAACCCATGTGAGAAGTGTGGATGAGAAATGGAAAGAACAGCATGGAAAATACTGAGGCAGAGGAGGTCTCTAATCAAAACATACCAAAGAGTGTAAGGGACCTTCATAATTGGGAGATGATGATGCTTGCCCTCCATTTCTAGACCAAACAGCTGTGCCTGCTAATAGTAAAATGGGAATTACCATTAGAACTATGCAAACAAAAATGTCTTTCAAACTTTCTGGACGGTTTTGTAGACATGTAAATGCTGTTTTCCAGATAGACTATAGGGCAGACATATGGACAACTTCCAAAATATACATGGATGAAAAAAAAAAAAAGTATTTTTGTAGTGAAGCACGTAGACGCAGGCCACAAAGTTGCCCCAGGCTGCTTCCTAACATAGAGGTTTTCATTGATTCGGCAGCTGTACCTAAGAAAGGCTCCAGCAGAAGGAAATGTCTCACTGGTAAAAGGAGAAGTAGCATTTTCAGAAGTGCTAAGAGGGGATTGCTAGACTTCTATGTAAATCCAGCACATACTAGCCCATTATCCTAGCTGTGGTTCAAGACATATTTGATGCCACTGAACAAATCATTCAATCACCAAACTAATGGATTTGGGTTTTTTTAAGAAATAGGATTAAAAAAACAATAATAGTGTATAAATATCTAACTCAAAATTCACTTACAACTTGTCATTCTACAGATGCTCTCATTTAACTGCTAAGATTTGTACTTTCTTAAGGTAGACGATGTTATTTTGCACTTACAAAATTTAAATGGCGCTAACTCTTGGTTTATATTAGTTAACATCTATTGAACTAAATCTGTTTCTGCTGAAGGTTTAAGCGTGAAATATATAAGATCTCAATTTTTGCAATATCATTTTTTTTAAACAAAGATATGTCACTATTAAAGGGGCACACTAGACTTTAGGTCAGAAATATTGGTTCAAATACTTTCTCCAGCAGGTTGTGTTTATGGCACTATGATCAGATTATTTGTATTGTTAGGTCTTTTTTGTCTGAAGCATATAATCTTTTGAACACTCTTATGAAACAAGGCTGGGAATTCAAGGTGGAGCTATTAGGATTTTAAGCTTAAAACTGAAGTTAAGTGGCATTTTCTCAGTTTAGAAGGGCAGGCCAGAATTGATCTCATGGCATTTTCTAGCCTCTCAGTATGCCATATTGACAGAATGGTGTTAATTTTGATTATATATAGCACATTCACTACCAAATTCTGGTCTCCATAGATTTTCATTGTCTTTAACTTGTGATTTTGCCACGTCAGTGACCATCAGGACTTTCATATTGTTTCTGACTGGCCCACTTATATCCCGAAGCATAAACAGTTCAATTCTCCTTTGAATGTATGTCACTTATTTGTATTGACGTTGACCCTTGGATCTCTTTATCAAGTAAACTTTATGGAAAGAAATTCAATCTATATTGCTTAACATACAACTGCTTTCCTCAACTTCCACTCAAATCCTTTCTTTATAGTACATGACAGAAATGATGGCAAAGCCCCCTAAAAGAAATGTAGCACATAGGGTGCTGTCTAGGGACAGGGACTGGTTCAGACAAATAAGGACTGTCTGTTGTCCTCCTAAACCCTTCAACCCTTCATTGGGTCTTACTCCATGATGGAGAGGGGGCTGGCCAATCCCCAAAGAAGGCCTGATGTTGGAGAAAGGCAGCAGCCTTCCTCCCCACCCCCGGGTGCATTTTGGGGGGACATGTTTCATTAATATCACCACAACCACCATACCTCACTTTCAATAGCATGTGTCCTTGAGGGAGGGCTTCCTACCCCTCTTCAGTGGAACTTTTCTCTTCAAGGAGAAGTTTGGGGACCTGCTATCTTTCTTCAGACATAGCTTGCCTTCAGGTGTTGGCTGGCCAGCCCACTCCTCACTCCCATTAACCCTTTCACTGGAATCTTGTCTCTTCAAAAAGTACTTTGGGGTTTGCGCCTCCAAGATTGTTGAAGCACTGTGAAACCTCAGAGCAAATAAGATCCATCCCTCTCTCCAGAACTGCTAATCTCCTTGAGGGACAGATCAGTCTTACTCCAGGATTTAACAATACTGTGCTACACTCAGGAGTATAAACTATGGTGTCTTTTAAAATGTCAAAGTGAGATTGACAGGACCGCCCCATATGAGTTCCTCAGTCTCACAGGACCAGAGTGGGGAGCAGGATGCCTGGTCACCCCCTGAAACAGATCCAGTGTTGACTCCCCCAAGAAGCTAACATAGGTAAGTTAGATCAAGAGCCTCTCAGATATAGTTATATGGTGAGGGAGTGTTCAAGGCTCTTGTGGGAAAGTCTCAAAGGTTCATACAATCTGAATTAGCTTCATATAGGTGTCTACAATTTCTGATGCTCATTAGAACCTAACTGCCTCTGAACCTTTTCAGCTTAGCCTTTCACTAGTGCTAGTATATGCCTCCCACACTGAAAATTCAGCTACAAGGATTATTTAGAAATAAAATGATACCACCAAAGTATCTGTATCTTTTGAATAAGGACATCCTCAATATCACAGTGCACTATAAATGAGTTAAGCGTACTATGGCTCTTTGCACACAGCCACATTTTATGGGCCAAATTCTGGCAGGAACTTTGCTTAGGACCCCTGAGGTCTTTGTCTACACAACAAAGAAAAACCTGCGGCTGGTCTGTGCCAGCCGACTCGGGCTTGTGGGTCTGTTTCATATCAGTCTAGACTTCTGGACTCGGGCTGGAACCTGAGCTCTGGGACCCTCCCAACACAAAGGGTCCTAGAGCCCAAGCTCCAGCCTGAGCCTGGAAGTCTACACAGTAATGAAACAGCACTGCAGCCCGTGCCCCGCAAGCTCGAGTTAGTTGGCACGGGCTTTGCTGGGTAGACATACCCTGAGAAAATACTCATGGCAAATAGTCAGAATGACTGAGGGAATGTGGTTCCTCCAAAAGCTACAGAAAGGCTACTGTGTAAAGTCTTGTCAACTCCTTTCACAAAGCGGCCTGGCCTGTGGGCTAGGAGGTGTGGTCTAAATCCTTACACATGTTTGCCCTCTTGCGGAACATTAGGAACAATCTACACAAGGGTTTATGGGGGTTGCCTGGGGCCAGAATATAGGTGTCTATTAACACTGCTTTTTTGTAGCAGGTAAAGGCATCTATTTAAAAGTCATTATGACCTTCTCTTCATATTGACCAAAATATGTCTTTTATAAAGTATTTCCATTCATCTCAGTGAGTACAGTGAGTACAATAGTTGGCCTGTATGGGCACTGTATTTATAAGAAAATAGCTTGATGCTATTATCTGGATGTAAATCACACATCCAGGTCCAGCAGGAGTTTATTTAAATTCCTCCTACCAAAAAATGTGTTGAAATGTTCAGTAAAATAGAATTGTAATAACAATACCTGAGAGAGAAGGGGGAGAACCAACAGGAGTTGAAGGATTTGATGAAAAGCTGTTGTTGGTGTGATCTGGAGAATAGATCTTTAAAAGATGATAAAGAATTAATCTAAATCCATCATAAACTGATGCAGAAAGAAATATGGAATTCTTATGCATTCAGTCCATTTAAATGAAAGCAGGACAGGTTATAAAGCCTATTACTTTCATTTTAACTTTTTTTAAATAAAGACAAAACTGTATTAGATGTAGGAAGCCAAACACTAGAATTCTCTTAATGGAGACATCTTTATGGAAACAGACACTTGCCAATTAAGAGATGGTTCTGATTGCCACTGTCTCTGTAGGGTACATGATGGTGGGTGTGTACATTTTATTTCACAGATTGCTTTAAGAACAAGCATTGTACAAAGCCTTACAACATTTCTGAAAATTATACTATGGTAAAATTAAATCCTTTAGCAGCCCAAATAGAGCAAAAGGAACAAAGGACGGCACAGTGGGTAATTTATAACAGCAAACACCAAAGACCACTTGTCAATAACTATGATAAGACAAGACCAGGTGTGCCACTGGAATGGGTGGGGTGTGCCATTTAACTGCTGCTTAGAGTCAGTGATATGCAGTACACTGAATTTACATCATGGTGATTGTCCCTGTTAATCATGTATGCCATATATCAGGAACCATTTAAAAGTGGACTCTGTACTATAACTGTCATTCCGGGCAACCTATTGTCTTATTTTTTCATCTTTTTAATGAAACATCTGCAGAATATGCAAAAAAAATAACTCTCATGAGAACTCAGTGGAACCCACTCTGCCCAGAAAATAATTTACATTGGTCCTTATTAGAAAGTCAACACATGCAACGGTAACTGCACAGTGATATCTGAGATGCATCAGTATTTCCTTTTACTTAAAACGGGAAATGTGCCATATACCTCAGGGATCACTGAGAGGCAGCTGCTGGTTAATGTTGGCTTTTTAATGGCGACCACTGTAATGAAATAGATGGAAACTAGGGTGAAAAATATAAAATCTGAAAGCAAAAGAAAATCTAGATGAATTCTGTTTACAGATCATTTGATAATACAGAACCAAACCTACCACTGATTTTTAGGCAACCTCCCTCCCATTGTTTTTGATAAATGAAGTGTGTGGAAGATTGAAGGGCATGGCTCCTAGTCATTAAGTGCCCATGAACGGTATAAAATTTCCAGTCATTTAATTTCTTTTCTATTATAAAATTAACTCTAAAACTTTTTTAAAACATAATTTCACATTGATCATTAAATATTTCAATTGATAGTAACTCAAAGCTGATGACCTCTGAGATCAAATCTCTCCTGTTTGCTGTTCATCTTCTTAAAATCCAGGCATCCATTGCTGATTAAAGTTCACACTTCAAAAATGATAAACGTGTAAACCAAAGTAAATATTTCCTTACAGAGGCAAGTGCTTTCCCCAGTGCATCACCAGTCTGTGAGCTGCCTGCTGCCCCACTTCCTCTGTTTGCTGAAAAACAAAAGATTGAGTGTAAAAATAGGCTGTGAGACATCTGAGTTTTCTATTCCTGGTCCACTTACTCATAATTTAATTGCATTATAATGTTAATTACATCACATTAATCTTTAATTGCCATTAATTTGTTTGCTAAGGTAGATATCAAACATATTAATATTACAATTTTGGTGACAAAATATAAACTTGACATCTTTGGGGGGGTTAAAATATATTGCATATTTGATACTACTTGACCATATGGCTTTATGTTTTCTAAATGAATGGCAGTCAATGGTAAAGAATAGTCAAAGATATGAAGTTCATAACCAGATAAGCCTCTGTAATATGTAGCCTTGTGTTCAGAAATGGCTGCTTTTCTTTACCCTCTAATACATAATCATATTTTCTACCAATGAAAGCATACCATATTTACATTCTAAATCGTTCCAAATTAATACCTTATGGCACTTTATAGCACCTTTCTTCTTCAAGAATCCCAAAGCACTTCTTAAACGTATAAATGCTGTATATACATATTACATGCAAAAAAAATTGCATCAAATCATTAAGGTTGCAAAATCAAGCACTCAGAAGTTAGGAAATTCCTGAATTAAGGTTGCCTGTGCAACTGTAATTTGGCCCCTTAATGCATATGTATTATGATAACAGTCTTTAATTACATGATCACATACTATTTTTTCCACAGTATTTCTGCCTCATTCAGTGCACAGGCTGGACACTGCTCACTTAACGAGCAGCTATTGATTTTGTTTTCTCTTCATTCAATGTGTGGCCCTTTGCCTTGTTTACTGCAGGCTATTAGACCTTGCTCTGAAGAAAGAATGATTAATTTCCTCGTGGGATTTTCTATGGCATTCATCACTGCACTATCAGAATGCTTCACACATATTAATACATTCATTTTTACAATGCTCCTGTGAGATGAGGGAGTATTATCCCCTTTTTACAGAAAGGGAACTGAGGAACAGAGAGATAAAAGTCAATTTTGGGACACCCGGGACCTGAGTTTTCAGTGTACTTAGCATTATATGGCACATATGTTCAAAACAAAACTCTGAAAGTAAGTGTATTTTACCAACAGCTGCAAGTGCTCAGCACTTCTAAAAATCAGACCCAGAAAATAAGGAACACACAATTAATGATCACTGTGGAAAATCTGGTTTAAGTGAGTGGACTAGTAACACATAGGAACTCTGTGGCACAGGCAGGGATAGAATCCAATTCTTCAGGGCAGCATTCAACTGCCTTAACTGTGACACCAGACATTTTCTTCCCTCCCTCATTCACTACATATCTTCCAACTTCTGCAACAAATTAAGCAGCATTTCTGCAGACAACAGCCTCATTCACTGCCTCATAACCCTGCTCCACCCACATAGCATGCCCAGCCTGTGCACAGAATGAATCAGGGATTCTGGAAAAAAATTAGTATGTGATCATGTAATTAAAGACTGTATCATCATGCATACACACAAGGGGACCGGATTTAGGTTGAACAGGCAACCTTAATTCTGGTATGTCCTAACTTCTGAGTGCTTGATTTTGCAACCTTAATAATGTTCTTTTAATATGGCATTTCTGTGTAATTTCCTAGGGTTTTAAAAGAGCAAACAAGCAAACAAAAAAAACCAAAACAAAATAAATTCCATCATATGGCATCATCTTGACACCCGCATGATTGATCAGGAGAGTTGGAACCTTTAAATCCATCAGACAGATACCTTCCACTTAAGCTAACAAAGTAAAGAATAGCAGTAGTAAGTTGTCATCCTCTATGTGGATCAAGGGAGTGAGACAATTTGCCAGTGGGTTTCACAGATATTTGCTGACTCTAGAGAAATGATGAGTTGCAGGAATCGTGAGTCAGAGGCTCTGCAGAGGAGTGTGTACTAGTCATCACAGACTGTTCTGCCCATTCCCCCCCCAAGCATCACCTTCTGCCCCGTCCCATCCAATCTACCCTGTCCTAATCCTGTCTCTTCCCCACCTCTGGCTCCTCGACCCAATCCCATTCTCCTCACCTAGCCAGCTTCAGTCTCCATTCCTCAGGCTTCTCATTAAAATTCCAGGCTCCTTGCCCAATGAATTCTAGTCTCAATGCCTCCGAACTCCCTGTCCCAATCTCTCACTCCCCCAGCTCCTCACCCAACCGGTATCTCTCCCCACGGTGGCCTCCAATATCTTCTCCCCCACCCACATACCCGATCCCCACAGGCTCCTAGTCCCAATCTCACTTTTCATCCAATTTCAGTAGCTCCCCACCTTGCCCCAGTGTGTTTGTGCAGCCACTTCCACCTCTCACACCCGATCCTCATCAGACCTGCCTACCCTTCCCTTCACCGGCTTCCCTTTCCCCTGGTGGTCCTAAATACCAGTCTCCTTTCCCCCACCCACAACTTCCTGTCCTAGTTTCTCTCTTCCCTCACCCCTACCAGCCTTCATTCCCTATCCTTCTCCCTGCTCCTGGTCTCAATCTACTCCCTCCACCCCTTTAGATCTATCTCTTGTTCCCTCTGAATTTGAATCGGGCAGCTTCCTACTCCATGCTTCCTAGGCCCAGCAGGGGGGTCATTGAGAGCACAGCAGGGAGAGGCTCCCTGTTCTCAGTTCAGCTGCCCAGTCCTGGACCCAACATAGCCCACAAAATCCGGAGTTGAAACTGCAGGGAAAGTCCTGCTCAGCAACAGGCTGGAGCATGCCCGGTGTGGATGGAATCTTCAGGGAAGGTAGCTGCTAAAATTGAAGAAGTCTCTACTGAGCACATGCAAAGTGTGATTTCTTAAAAGGCATATAACTTGGTCAAATCTGGGTAGATTTTCACAAGAAAAACCAAAGGTACATTCCTGACAAAAAGGCCACTCTCCTGCCAAATTCCAAGTCTGTGCTCGAAAGTATGGGGGCACTACACCTTTTCAAAGAAAAGGTTGCCAGAATTTTTTAACAGGGGAAAAACACTGTTTCTTCTCTCACTTCGTTCTCAGAAACAGCTGAAGCATTTTGGCTGAAATTTTCAAGAAAAATTCAGCCTGAGGCAGATACCTGGCTTGGGAAATTTCAGCTGGAATGGCTAAAGCTTGGCAATATTATAAGCAACTGAAAATAGGGTCTGGTAAGAACTGGACACTCAAAACAGGTGGAGAAGGAAAATTTTGTTCACGGCAGTTAGTAGAAATATACTGCAGACAGGCTCCCTGGTTTTGGTGTCGTTTCTGATTCAACTCACGAGGAGAAGGGTTTTTGAAACTTTGCATTGTGCAGTGGGACTTGTCCTGGAAATTTCATAGACCACATGATGTAGAGACACTGCTTTCCTCATGGATCCTCTGCTCAGTTTCATGTCCATTGGTTCCCCTCCTCCCACATAAGAGAAGGGAACTTACAGCCTTGTATGGGATAAGCATTTAGTCATTATGCCAGATGGATAAAATAGGTAGCGCATATTCTAAAACTCTAAGTATTTGCAATAGTTGAAATGTGTTTGCATCTACCCTGCTCTACTATGAAAGGTGAGCAACTATCAGTAAAGCAGCAAAGTAAGAAATCCTCTTAAAAACACTAAAGAGCAATTTTAAACCCATGCACCATACATACCTCTGTTCATTAAATATTTAATATTAGAGAAAACGGGAGAGAAATGGAATACTTAAACAAAACAGAACTAGTATTGCAAATGTTTGGATCTTTGCCTCACACTCACTCCCTTTGTTTGCTTATTCAGTGAAGTCATCAACCTGTACTTATGTCATCAAAGCCCACAGCGAGGGAAACAACTGTGACATGACAAAAACTGATCATGATGATTGCATCATGAGTAAACGTGCCATAATCATGACTTCCCTGAAGGAGTAAATAAGAGGTACAGAAGGACGTTAGGGGAGTAAACCTTCATTTTAAATTAGATATGTATTGCATCCATCAGCAATCTGCTGTAGCTTAGGTTTTGTGGGGAAACAGAGGATGGCTCTTTTCACCCTCCCACGAGCAGCAAAATCACAGAAGGGAAGTCTTCCTGCATCTAAAAAGAGCATCATCCCCAATTTATGATGCCCAATCTCCCTTATGAAGTGTAGCTCCTCCACCAGAAAAAGATCTCCTCTACCCAACTGGAGGCACAAGCACTCCAAATGAAAAATTTTGATACTTACTTCCTTGTCATGTTACCTAACCCCACTACAAAACTTGAAAGCACTCTATACGGTTCCCTCTGTCATCAGAGGAGTTGTTTCTGCCACCAAGAGGTTTAGCCTCTTTCTGTACTGAAATCATTTCCAGGGGGGAAAAAAAAAAAAGAGTACTTGGTGTGAACGAGAACAGTATTTTGAGTCTATTTTCCTTTTACAACATGGAAGGTATAATTAAAGTGGAAATATCATAGCTTGTATATTTTAACTTGACTAGGTAAGAGAACATCAAGTTAGAAAGAACCGCTCTTTATCTCAGTGTATTAAAGCATAGTGACACCTTTGCCTCTGTCACTGCAGTACCAAAAAATACAGCTCTGGTAATTAGCAAGTATTCTAAAAAATGTAAGAAATACACATGAAATGTCAACAGTTTTATCTTTAACTCAGATATATCTGAATGTTTTCCCCATTATTAAAGCCCTTTTCAAGGGCTAATGTCTGAAGGAGATTTAGATTAAATTAATTTAGAAATGTTTCTATAGTGTTGCTTGCACATCCATCCTTGATTGCTTTAGTTTTTGATAATATTTTTACTCATTATTCTACACTGAAAAATAAGCTTATAGGCCAATAGTTGCTTATTTGTGATCTCAGCTTAGTTTGAAATTAGGTCTGCAAGAAATACAAAGTTTTAGGATTTATTTCTCTGAATCACAGTGGAGAGTAGGAAGTTTTTACACTCACAGATAACAACAAAAAATGTAAAGTCAAAGAAACACAAGACCTGGTGTTAATTAGAGATAAATGTTTAAGTAATGTAATGTAAATGCTATAAATTCTAACCTAAAAGTTTGTAACTTGAATAATTTCAGACTGACATGTAGAAATTGAGTCACAAATTTCAGAAAGTGAACTATAAAACAAATCAAAACCTAAATACTCTGTACTTTCTTTCTGGATATTTGTTTTAAAGAAAGTGATTCTCTAATTCAAAAAAAGGCAAGGAGAAAACTCACTGTTTCAAATCTTCACAGAGAATATGAACTCCAATAGTTTGCTGTCTCCACATGTGTGGAAATCCCATTTGTTAACAGCAAAGAACCATTTGCATATAAGGAGAGTAGTTTCTCAGAGTCACACTGTACTATTCAGATACTTTAGGAGAATTTAACCCAGTGATTAAGATTAAGGTTGCATATACAGATATAAAACTCTGACAAAGTTCCCAATATGACACTACTTACTACTACGAACAAAGGAATTCCTGCTATATACTGCATGAAAGAACTTTGAAGACTAACAGCTATGAGAGATAGTAGAGAAAGTGAACAAGCTAAGGGAACTGACAGATAGCTCTGCCCTAGAGATCAAACTGGACACATTCAGACTTTGAACTCGGCTCTGTTCCTGAAAGAGAAGATTTCATAGTCTGAGAGTAAATGGGATGTGTGTACAATACAAGTGCTACAGTGGAACAACTGTAGCATGGCAGCTACACTGCTGCAGCACTGTAGTATAGACACTTGCTACAGTGATGGAAGGGATTTTTCCACCACTGTAGTAAATCCTTGACAGGCGGTACCTAGGTTGACAGAAGAACTCCCCTGTCACCCTAGTGGTGTCTAATATAGGGTTTATGTTGGTTTAACTACAGTGCTCAGGGGTGTGAAAAATTCACATCCCATAGCAACATAACTAAGTTGACCTAAGTTTTAGGTGTAGACCAGGCCTGAGATTACTCTAAATAAATGGAGCTATTGTGTATTTCTTTCTAGTTCTCAAATAAATTAGCATTTTGTTTAAATGTAAACTTATCTTTTGTTTAGCTGGTATGGTGATGTAAGTGCTGATTGAAAATTATGGGTGACAAGAAAATCTCTACCCTTAAGGGAGTAAGTGAAAACAGATATGGCTAATTGCTTTAGGAGTGCATAAGGTCCTAATAAGAGGTTCAGTATGGTCTGTGGTCTGATAGCAGCTGGGGGTCTGCTTAGCACATTGTGCCCCATGGACTTCAGGGGTAAAAGGACCAAGCCCACAGAGATTGTCTTGACAATCCCTAGATGTAGGACAGACACCAAATTGTACAAGAGGAAAGGAGCAGTTAACTCATGGCATACCAGATAAGCAGGTGACCTGCATTATTGTTCTTTCCCTAACAAGCTTACTCCTTTTTCATTCATTAAAATATAATTATTAAAAATGTAATATATTACATATAATTAATTACACACTGAAGATATACATGAGATAGGTTTATTTGATTGTTTTGGTATGCAATGAAATTGGGATGCTTAAACAACTGGAATGTAACTCCAGCTTCTGTAAAGAAAAACTACTGGTATCTTAAGTGGTGCCCTACATAGAAAAACGCTATTTGAAAAATAAGGAGATGCACTAGGGCTATGCTTTGGGGTGGGGTCACAAGAAAAATTCCCCTAAGAATGTGTTTTCTCAGACATTTTGGGAAACAAACATTGGTCTGATTCATTTATATGTGGATCCAAAACTAAAAGTACTGCCCATATCTAGCTGAATAAAACCACACCTGGTCAAGAATGGTTTCTGTTAGAAAACAAAACAGAACAAAACAAAGCGCCTCATACAAATAAGACAAGCTTCTGCTCTAAATGGGAAAGCAGGGGAAGAAGACAGGGAATGCTTATTCTTATGGCCCTGTTTTCATCCTTATACCTCCAAGTCCATCTTGATGAATGTATGAGCTTTAGCATGGATATATTTTTCTAATATTCACTGGAACTTAAATTAATGCTGGTATTTATTGGTAGTTCCAGTGTATACCTGAGAGTGCCCAAAACACGCTCTCTTGTATATTTAGGCTACATTCACACTATGACCTAGGCGTGTGACCGCCCTGCACCTTTAATCAGGGGTGTGTGTGTGGGGGGGGGGGGGGGGGGGGCAGGGAAGGCGGGATTTGGCTGGCCGGCCGAGTGAAGGGAATAGTGCTTTATGCCTGGTGGGGGTGTGTGGGGGTGGGGGTGGGGAGATGAAAACTGCTGCAAAAAGGGGTCAGCGTGGTTGCTGACTCATCCACTGGGAATGCAGGTTTAAAAGGGGCAGCTCGGTGTCTAAAGCCTACCTTTTCACATGGGCCAAGACTGAAGCAGAAGGACTTAAAAAAGAAGTGTTCATTAAAGGAACGAACGGGGGGGGACTCCTATGATTGGTATGGCAAGGAGCCAGCCACCCATTCTTATAGCCCATCTTAACCCTCCTACTGGTGTTTCCTTGCCCTGCCAGCAATAAGGGCCATTGCTTAGATTGGTAGGAAGCTGGTGCTGTTGCCGTCTGAGAGGCTGGCTAGAATGAAGAGACTGATATCTTGGAAATGCTATAGTCCATGGATTCTGACTCTCTGTTTGAGGGAGGTAGAGCTCCTTTAATACTGTGACCAAGTTTAGGCAGGATGAGGGAGAAAATGCCAGCTTGGAAGCTTAGGACTCCTCTATTTTACAATTGGATTTGAAAATGAGTAGCAAATGTTATTGCTCTAATTTTGAGCTATACTTCTACTTAACATACCTCTGCTAATATAATAAAGAGAATATGAAAGGCTTTTTCTACCCAGTGATGGATGGATTCATGGTGTGGGTATCCTAACTATTCTGAAGAATATATATACACAATGTTATACTTAACCCCTTAGAAACCTCTCATCAAGTTCCTGTAGGAACAATCCTGTACGGGCAATGGGATGTACAAGATGATGAAGTAGTTCTTTTACATTTCTAACTTCTGTGATTGAGACTGAAAATCTTGGATTCTTTGAATAAATTCCCAGGCACCTGTATCACAATAGCTATAATTAGATCTAGAACACCTAGTCAATGTAACTGACAGGACACTGGATGCACATCTATGATAAAGCATTCCATTAAAAAATCCAGACATCTTACACTAGAATCCAAACTTATAAAATCATGCTCTTTTTGATTGGACAGCACTTAATATGAAGGTAGAATGGAAGTTATGATTTTGTGTAGAAAGAAAACTTAGCTCAACTCGGTATTTATAGTTGATGGACTTCCCAAACTATGAAGTATTGACATTATTGGATAATATTCATATTCCTCTTGAGCTATGTGACTATTTATCACTTCACTGGATCTGGAAACTTTACAATCTTGTAAAAAAATAAAATGCAGTATTATGTGACTGCTCTAATAGCAAAATTAATGTGAATCCGAGGTCTCATGGGGAAACACACACAAAGTTACTACTAGAAAAGCTGTATATTGCAATGCATCATGTAATAGAAACATGTCATTAGAAGTCAAAGTAGCAAGGAGGATTAATACATGAATCAGACAGGTATTCTGAAGTAATCTTTAGCATATACTGTATTAAATCTATCTTAATAACTAGTTGCTTAAAAATTGCATAGCTTTGGACCTCGGCAATACTATGCATAGGATTAAACATAATTTCTAATCAATGTTGTCATGTATTCTATTCAGAAAATTTATTTTACCCAATGCTGTTCAAAAAGATCACAGGTCTTCTTCTGAACACAGCTGATCTTAACTGCACAAATAATATTAATTACAAAAGTGTCTCTTCTAGATATATGGAATTTACTAGCAATAAATAGTTCTGTTTGCTGTCAAGAAAACGTTTTAGGGATACTCAAGCACTTGCTGGACCTCATTTTGCTTGGTAGCTCAATGGGACTAGCCTCATAGTAAGTACAGTGGGTTAAAAAGCCTGAAAATATTTTGTTGCAAATTTTTAGGGCTTTAGTCAAAAATTGAATTTTCATCAAAAATGCTAGTTGAAAATTTTAAATTCAGAAAATTTTGACCTGCTCCAGTAGTAAATTACTAGTCAATGTGAGTATGGGTGGCCAATTCAGAAACTGTCTGCTTAGGGCCTGAAGACTGGATTCAAAATCAAATATATTCAAATTCCATTCCCCGAATGTTCTGAGCTCCTATATTGTTATCTTTAAGGCTATTACAAAACCAAGCACAGAAGTTTGATGCATTAAATCTGGTGCTATCGGACTCTCTGTGAGATAATGATTTTTGTATGTCATGCTCACAAAAAAGCAAGGAACTCATTGTAAAAGAAGACTTCTCAATGGAATGGGAAGATTGAGCACAGAAATCCTATACTGTAAAGGGATACAATTATCTCAGACAGTGACAAATGAAGAAGAGACTATTAAATTTTTCCTTTGTTTAGAGACCTTGAAAAATATGATGCCCATGTGTTAATACTTGAACTCACCCTCCATTCTTACTGCATTAGTCCTGCTTAAAGTCATTTTATACCGAATCATGTGTGTAATCTGAAACATGTGTCAAACTATGTGTTCCCTAGTTACCAAGTATTTAATTAGCTTTATTTGTTCTTTGTGATACAGGCAAGCCAATATTTCTTTATTTCCTGCATTTAAGTCTGAACCAGAATATGTCAAATATTTAAGAAAGTATACAGATGTATGTTATTAATTTACAGAGGTTGTTACAAAAATATCAGTAACATCAGAAAAGAAGGCTCTCTTCTTATTACACAATCATGCTGCCATCACTGATTTCTACCACACTGTGTGGAAATCAAATAAAAAATTGAAGGGGATGAACATTAAAATATATTGAGTGAAGTATCAGTTCACAAGGAACTGTATGCAATTAAAGGGGGAGCTTAATTCAATAAAATTTGACTTCCCATCGACTTCAAAGCCAACAGTATCAGGCGCATAGTTTGTGTAGTGTCTTCAGTACAAACTTTAAACCAAAGTGCTTTACAGAATTAAATGCTATATTTAGACACAAATAACTGAGAGAAAATATTAAAAAATATGAGTAAGGAAGGCAATAGGTCAGGTACAATATATTAATTTAAATCACATTTCTATTATATTTATAATCTTTCTGGACAAATATTAGAAGAAAGTTTTCTTCTAATGTATCAAATATATTAGGAAATAAATTTTAAAATTCTTAAAACGGAAAGGTTCAGTACAGATATACTGCACCAAAGCAGATGAGATGCCAGGAGAGATAAATGAAAGAGAGAAATGCGGTATTCAGATTCATATGGAGATCTCTTTGCAACTCACCCATTATACTGTCTGTTCCATTTGCAGGTGGCGTGCAGGAAGATGCATTGTAATGATTTGTACCACTACGGTGGAAAGTGGACATCGGAGGAAGACTGGAATTGATGTCTGCTGAGGAGTGTGATGGGTAGCTCTGTAGCAGAAAGTATAAAAAGTGGAACAATTTAAATAATAAAGCATGAAAGACAGGCTGTCTGGATCACTTAATTCAGGATTGTTACAGGTTTCAGAGTAGCAGCAGTGTTAGTCTGTATCGCAAAAAGAACAGAAGTACTTGTGGCACCTTAGAGACTAACAAATTTATTTGAGCATAAGCTTTCGTGGGCTACAGCCCACTTCTTCAGATGCATAGAATGGAACATATATTGAGGAGATATATATACACATACAGAGAGCATGAAAAGGTGGGAGTTGTCTTACCAACTCTGAGAGGCCAGCAATGTGCCAGCAATGTCCCTCTGCCATGTACATTGGCCAAACCGGACAGTTTCTACGCAAAAGAATTAATGGACACAAATCTGACATCAGGAATCATAACATTCAAAAACCAGTGGGAGAACACTTTAACCTGTCTGGTCATTCAATGATAGACCTGCGGGTGGCAATTTTGCAACAGAAAAGCTTCAAAAACAGACTCCAACGAAAAACAGCTGAGCTGGAATTGATATGCAAACTAGATACAATCAACTTAGGCTTGAATAGGGACTGGGAATGGCTGAGCCATTGCAAACATTGACTCTATCTCCCCTTGTAAGTATTCTCACACTTCTTATCAAACTGTCTGTACTGGGCTAACTTGATTATCACTTCAAAAGTTTTTTTTTCTCTTACTTAATAGGTCTCTCAGAGTTGGTAAAACAACTCCCACCTTTTCATTCTCTCTGTATGTGTATATATATCTCCTCAATATATGTTCCATTCTATGCATCCGAAGAAGTGGGCTGTAGCCCACGAAAGCTTATGCTCAAATAAATTTGTTAGTCTCTAGGATTGTTACAGTATTTCACCTAAAGGAACAGGTCTTGTTGTCATGTGTATAAAGGAATGAGTATTTTTTTCTACTCAGATATCTATGCAGGAAGGTTCATAAACTCTGATACTATAGGATGAAATTAAGAAAGAAAATGTATGCTGCATACCAGGAAACACTTGGTGACAGTGATATCTATTAGTTGGAGAAATAGTTTCCTGAAGGAAGTTCTAGAATCCGCATAACCTTGTGATATTTAAAACTAGACCTGACAAAGCACTAGAATATATTCTGTATGGAAACAAGCCATCACCGGGATAGACTAGTTAATCTAATGAGCCAAATTGTCTACCCCTGCTGCTCAGAGATGCACTATAAAGCTGGTGAATCAAAGTATCCAAAACTCCATGGGTGATGCATTGATGGCAGGTCTATTTGTGGTCTGTGTGTGCAGACAAGCCCTAGAACATTGTCATCTTTTAGCCCTAAGAAAAAGAGGGTGTCACTATGCCTTGGTAATCCCTGGTTGCTGCAGTGGCTCCTTGGGCAGCTGGGAATAAATTAAAACAACCCCTGGATCAGGGGAATATAAAAGTAGCATAAAGCCATCTTTGTGTTATACCCCTATATAGGGTCCTACACCAAGCACAGGATAGCCAAAAATAAAATCTGGGCCACAACATTATCTCTCTTATTTTTTATTATTCTATTACTTTTATGGTACTTTTGATATATTTAAGTACCAAATATTTGGATTCTGTCTACCTCGAAGTTATAAGGACATAAACACATCATACAGTTATTTAGTCAAAACCTACATTCCTTATGCAGTCAGAACTTCAATTGAGTCTAACAGGGGTTTTGTCTCAATAAAGTCTGAATAAAGATTTCAGGCTTTGACTCACACATAAACTACCCTAGGATAACAACTCATAGTCCAACTGGCTGAAGTTAACATGGGTTAAGAGAGTTTGTCACATTGCTCACAAAACAGTAAACAGTGATTGTTTAGGATAACAGTCTAAATCTGAGTAATGCCATGACCCTTGCTGAGTTCTGTTCCATGACACTCACACAAAAATGGTGCTTCATTATCAGCAAGTAAGATTTTATCATTTCTCAGGGGGAAAACATCAAAGGGATACTACCAAATATTTTAGCACAAACATGGGATCTGCCTTAAAACGTATGTAATTTGACAAGGAAACTGTACTCTGCATTCTAAGCAACTATTAAATCAAACAAACAAAAAATATAATCCATAAGAAAATAGAAATAATAAACAGCAACTATTCTTTTTGTGCTGTCTGTATTGGCACTGCACTATCACCAGTTAACTAACAATTCAAGAGCTTGTACAGCTTGAACTGAAGTCATTCTGGCTTTCCTCAACAGTCTCTGCATATACTAAAGGTGCTGACCTCCCACTTTTGTCCCAGTAGAAATCATATAGGGCAGCAATTAAAATACCAATGCCTCCCCTCTGTGCTACCTTAGGCACAGAAGACCTTGCTAATATAGAGAAGCGGGACAATAAATAATATGGACCCAAGGTTCAGAAGTGCTGAGCACTTACAACTCACATTGATGTCAATGGGAGCTCCGGGGTCTAGATTCACAAAAGGACTTAGGCTCCTAACTGCCACTTTAGATGCCTAAATCCCAGAATTATGCTCCACTGGGATCCACAAAGTCCCTGCTCAGCTGCCGCCGAACACTGTAGATGCCTCACCTAGCTCAGCACCAAAATTTCTGTAGTAAATTTTCCCTAGGTGTTTTACGTTTCTGCCTCTGAGCACGCACACATACTGCTGCTTCACTCTACACATCTGGACACCTCAACCCCAGAGCAATGGGAAAATAGGCTCTCCTCTGCATAACTCACCCGCAGGGCTCAATCGTAAGCATGTTCAGAGCTCACCTACCGATTCAGGCCCCACACAAGAACTGTGAATTAGTAATTTAAAAAGTTACTGGATCAGGGGGACTGGTTACTGGGGCTGCCCCAATTTATCCAGAGTGGAACAGCTTCAACAGGACAAACAGAGGGAATATCCTGAGAGGTAGCAGAGTCCTGTTCAAATGCCGTCTCCCACTTCAGGCAAAGAGGGAACTTGAACTGAGGGCCTCCCACATCCCTGGTGAGCGTTCAAACTACTGGGCTAAAAGTTGTTCTTCTTCTTCCCTGCCTGCTTCTTGCAAAAATGACTTCAGTCCCAGGTGTCAACAGAGAGTTTGCTGATGAGAATCCTAAGCAGAGGGAGGCACCTCCCTGTAGCCTTGATTTAGGCACTTATCTCCCTAAAAAGGGTAGGGTTTGAGACAGAAACCCTCTCTTTGGTATCTCCCATTGGCTAGCTTAGGTGGAGTGTCACCTAAGATGCTGGTTTTTGTGACTTCCATTTTGAGGTGCCTATCTCCTTCCATTTATCGTATAAGGAACTTCAAAGCCTAATTCATACTTTCTGAATCACAGTGATTTTCTAGACACCTAAAAGATATGCTTGGCAAGGCTGCGTGTCACCACTCATAATTTCCATAGTGAATCTAGCTCTGGGTGCTCACCACCTCTGACAATTAGGCCAAATAGTAATTCCCAGATAAAAACTACATTTGGAAGGTGTTAAGGTTGAGAGTACCTATCATTGATTTACTGTACAGACCATTACAAAGATGTTGTAACTATCCCAAAGCCAAGCCTTATCAACCAAAGATTTAACGTTAGGGTTAAACTTGAAAGAAACAAGGCCATTCAAACAACCTTATGTAATGTAATGGCACCGTGCAAGAACCAAACATTTATGATTAACGAATATCAGCACATGGTCCCAGATCAGATTAAACTTATTTTTTTTTTAAAGACGCATTCAATTTTTTTAAAAATATTTTTTCTCACTGTTTCACTACAGGGAAGCGTTCGGGTTGCTTCAGTGCCCATATTACGCACATTAAATAGACATGGCTGAGCAGCTATTTTATATTGGTTGTAACTAGGGATTTATTAACCTTGTGAAGTTTGATGTTTTGTGAAGTTCTTGAACTATTTTTTTCAGTTCACAAAACTAAATTCACAAACCTGTATTTTAACCCTATGTTTTTTTCCCCCTAAAGACAATTCAGTTACAATAAGAAGCATACCATTTTCTAGCTAAAAAGAAGTCTATGGTAAGTTTTATGGACAGCCAAACTCCTCCAAAATTTAGCCTAGTTCACCTAAAAACAATATCTATCTTTTCTCCTGTACCCTTGGGTCCTTTTTCATAGTCTCTGATAAGTAAAATCTGCATTTAAACCCCATAATGTGTCTCAGTTGAACCTAGGATGGTCACATGGAAATAAATTAGAAAAAAAGTTTCTCTCTCTGTAGCTGAAATAATTTGGGGGGAAAAAGCATCTCTCTTCACCAGTCTCATCATTTCGCTTTGCCCAGTATACTTTCCCTTGTGCTTCTAATGCAGTGGGAGTCGACAGGATTCTGTTGTTTGTGTACAGCATCAGCTCAGCCATGATGTTAGGGGAATACTCCGAAAGCTGTGCACAATGTCTATACAGTTCTCTTTTTGGTCTAATCAAATATCACAGTCTGAATTAGTCCTATCAAACCGCTTCTGTGTTGACAAAGCAATGAAGGGATAGCATGGTGTTCCACTAATATTTATTAAAATATTTAAAAATATTTTCGCAAAATAAGGAATAGACAGAGTGATGTCCATGTGAGGAATATAAAACTACGCTCATTTCACTAGCTAATTAATTTCCACAGAGACTTAATCTAAAAGAACAACCTATGAGAAACGACTTCCTTCTTCCTAATCCTCCACCCCAACTTCCTCTCCAGAATTATGTTGGTATAGCTTGTAGAATGGACAGTGTATAGTTCTGATATCTTATGATTCTTCAGGGATAGAACCAGGAGTTTTATACTACCTGATAGGAAGATTGGCTGCCAACTTTCCAATGATATAAGTTATATGCTTCCAGCGCTGATAGGTACATAAGAACTTTTAATGGAAACAGTTTCCACAGAAAACTATTTTAGGCAATTTTAGAGGTTTGCACAATGATAACTAAGGTATCAAGCTTTGCAGATGGAGGAATGTATAATCCACAACTTGAGAGATACTTATTTTGTAAAATATGTGGCATGAGATTACACTGTGGGTCAATAAAAACATCTTAGTGACATGAGCTTGGTATGGGCACTTTCTTCTCAAGTGGCTAAGATATGAGTGACTTATGCAGGTCATCCCAAATGAGTATCAATAAACCCTTTGTCCCACCTCATGCCGTTATGTATTCTCTCTCTCCATACATGTACTCATGTGCATTGGAAGGTTAACTTACCAAACGGTCATGTGGATGCAGGCTGCAGTAGCTGCTAGACTGTGGAATATGAGAAGAATTGCCCAACATTCCTCCATAACCAGGCTGATTCATCCCACTGGAGGAGCTCCATGGGTCACTGCTGTGATGACCATCTGTAGAAAAGAAAGAAAATGTGGCTTCTCTGAAGGCCATAAATCTTGGTTATATAATTGTTTTGTTTTGTTTTCCTGTAAACTTTAAAATAACTGTCCTAATGGGGCTTGATGCATACGCAATGTATCATTGTGTCGGTTAATTGCTTACATTACAAGACAGCAGCCATAAAAGGAGTGCTGTATATTGTCTTTTTGTCTCCTAAGGGCTACACAAATTTAACATAAAAGCATGCTCTTAATAAAAAATTAAGCTGAACTGAGCAACAGCGAATAACAATATCATCTTGAATCATTTCAAGTCAGTCACATAACTGATGCTAAAAGTTTCTCTAAAGTTTTATTCCTGCCATTTTATCACAAGCTTAAATACATATTCCCCAAGTTACTACAAATTTCAGCTGGGACAAAATATGAGCTTCAAAATAAAATAAACTATGAGTGTTTAAATCTGAATTTAGAGTGGTCTAACAACCTTTGAATGACGACACTTCCTGCACACCGGTGATTTGGTGGGTCATTAAGAGGTTTTGGTTCTTAGAGAGGTATTACTTCCTCTGCAAATAAACAAGCCGTTTTGTATTTCTGCACCAAAAATGCCTATGCCTTCTGGGTGACTCCATTGTAATACAATGAGATACAGGGTGCATCTCTGACTTTTAGACGTTATCCCCTAAATCAAGTCAAGCACTTAAAGGGGTGCCTAGCCTACTTAACCACACTTTTTACATTTAACTAGATCCTTGGGAGTAAGTCAAGTTTTTTTGTTCTTTAATGGAACAGTCCCATAACATTTAACAAAGCATAATAACCTTTTCATAGGTATTCTGAATCCTAATTTAGCAGAGATTTATATCACTAATATAAATCTCTAACAGATAGTTAAAAAAAATTAGAGAAAGGTTAGCATCCTCTATCCGTTTCTACAAATGCTTAATTTGTATAGAACTCTTTGGGTTTCACCTTTATTAAATTCTATAATTGGTTGTTCTGTGAATTTTCACAATTAAAATTTGAGATCACAGGTTCATTGTTTACAGCCTATGCCTGCATTTTCTGGTTCAAGACAGGGAGAGGGCATAGGTCTTTGCAGCATAAACCAATCATCTTCCAGGGAACTGACAGAATGGGACTCTATGATAATGTTCTCTTATCCCTGTCTCCCTTTGAAATGGTCTCTCTCTTTTGAGGGGTGATACAGAACCACTGTACTACCACTGATTGAGGGGGCTGCCTTAAACCTCCTGCTGGGGGTACACAGGTATAAGGCAGAAACATGTGAGTTTGGGAAGTAGAAAGAGCAGCATCTGATATGGTGACTTGCTGTGTCTAACAGTCAGATGTGGTGGAGCAGACTACAAACCTTTGACTCCATAAATAGCTGAGATCCAAGCCTAATGGTATGAATGCTCTTTTCCTATTCTGAAGGCAATAGCTCAGCCTGTCGGGGGCCTATACCTACTCCCATTTCCTGCTGCGCTTGCTGCGCAGCTACTCTGCTAGGCTTCTACCTCTCTTCCTGACCCCAAAACTAAATGTAAAACATAGCGATAGATATAGGTGCTGGAACGAGCAGTGCTGCCTCACCCCTGGCTTGAAGTGGTTTCCATTATATACAGGATTTACAGTTTGGTTTAATGGCTCTCAGCACCCACCACTATACAAATTGTTCCAGCACCCCTGGTGATAGGACGAAACCAAAATCCCAGATATGAACATCCTTACTTATGTTCCCTACCTGTAATATAAACAAACTATAGGTCCCAGCATGAAATACTCCTTTTTGATCACAGTGGGTTAGTCTAGTCACTCAATGGAAGTGAAGTATAGACCTGTACTCTCCATGTGCCACATTAAAAGTGATGTGAGATGGAATCAGATTTTTTTTTGGGTGCGGAGGATGGACCCCAGAAAATCAGAGTCCCATTTCCACAAACGCTTCTGCACACTCTTAGCAGAAAATATCTGAAAATATCAAGATGTGCATCAAGTTACGCAGATGCATATTTGTTTACAGGATCATGGTCTGAATGTGGTTCTCAAGCTCTGTGATCTTTGCCGAAGTAGGGCAAAATGCGGGTCCTACACTTCTAAATAGATTGTTTCATTGACTCACTCCAGGACTTTTAACTAATAAGCTATCTGAAACTTTATTTCAATGGGTTATAAGTATGAATAACTGCAAGAAATACATTATCAATATACAACACTGAACGTGTAAAAACTAATATTTTAAATGGGAGACACTATGTGGTTAATTTAAAAACAGATTTAGAAGTTGCTATAATACACAGTATATATTATATACACACACTTTATGCTGTGTATTGTAAATATTATACACTTTATACATTCTCTCACTCATACATAGACACAGATTTATACACAAAGTATCCATGCATATTATGAGTATTTAATAGATGTATAATATATAGGCATGTACACAAACTCTTTCAAAAGAAAGCCTAAAGTAATTCAAATGATAAGTTTCAGAGTAGCAGCCGTGTTAGTCTGTATCCGCAAAAAGAATCTAGTAAGTTATTTCATTATTATATTTCGTTACAGGATCAAAACAAGATGCTCATAGCCATAATGGTCTATGCATTACAGATCTTCATTTTAATAATAACATAACAGCACACAGGATGAAATTCCATGATGTCTCTAATACACATATGTCAATAAATATATACATGAAATATATGCACAATATATTTCTCTTTGAAAGTAGCATCTTACCTTGCATGAAGAAGGAGCTAGGAAAAGTGCTGGCTGCTGGTTTTGAGGATGGATAACCTGGTGAATCCCTATTGTAGTCAGCAGTGCTTGCTGACGGGGCATAAACCTAAGGAAAAAGGATTAATTTAGTATGCCTTCAGCAATGACTGAAATATTTCAAGGCATGTTGCTTTAAAAAACAAGCAGGAATGAAATACTGAATATTTACCTGTTCGGTCTAAATCAGTTCCTAACATTACAAAATACTTCTTTTGGAATACAAAAATCTCAGTATTTGTGTGAAAAGAAAATAAATTTTAAACTTCAAAAGAAACGTAGGTATGACATTTTCCAGCCTTAGACAAGAATATTTGTGAGGTGTTTGTCAAACCATTTCTAGCTGTAAATATACTGTACAACTAACATATGTTGGACCTGGTATCTTACGGAGCTTGAAAGAATTGAGAACATGAAACAATACTGATTTATTATATGAAAGTATGCAGCTTTCACACATTTAAGGACAAAAATGAAAGCAGTGTGGAGAAGTCAAACTCTTTGTTCCCTAAATGCAAAAATGAAATTTAGAAAACAGCACTATCAAGGGCACTGAAAATTATAAACATATCTTGGGATATTAAATTCCCATGTTACTAGGTCTTTGCAGAACAGCTTGAAAGCACTATTAAAAACCTAGATCTACACAAGACCACCAACACAGCATGCGTGTGCATCAGGGAGAAAAAAATCTTCTTTTTTAGTACTTATTATATTTGTGTGTGCAATAAACTTAGTATGTGTGCCAAAAAACTAATTTACTTACATTTGTTTACTAATACACAAGAGAGTTCTGTAACTAGCTTTTTACAAAAATTGTTCTTGTATTTTCTTGTTATGTTAACCAGAACAACATAAAAGAAAAAAAGTCTGCACTCATAAGGTATAGTTTAACTTTGAGTTTTCTTTTGCTTAAATTTATATATTATATATGCATATTAAATCCTCAATTTTTTGTTTCTGATTAAAAAGTTCCTCTCTCCAGATGGCCAGGAAGACTGAAGCACTGTCATCTTCTTGATGAAAATGGATACCTTCCTGCCTCCATTTTGAAGCAGGCAGCAGATCACAAAATTGGCAGACAGCCTACTCTGACATTCACAGGTCACAGCAAAGGGAAAGAGAAATCCACCAATAAAATACAACTGCAAGCAATGTTAGAAAAAAATCCCATCTATGCTCATCCTGCATCTCACAAACATTACAAGAGAAATCAAATGATTTCTCTCAACAAAATAAACAGAAAACTAAGAGCCACCCTTATGCTGAGTAACTTATTCTGAAAGTTGCCCTGTTGATTTCAACAAGGCTACCTGATGTGTAAGGTACTGCTCTACCTGAGTAAGGTTGGCAGAATCAGGCTCTAAGCACTTCTGCAAGAAGAAGTTTTCCTGTATGTATGTATTTAAATAAGTTGCATGCAAACACATGTTGTGAAAATACAAAGATTTGTTGAAAATTTTTACACACATTTTCAAACTACCCTGGAGGGTCTTTATATAAACTCTATATGCATGTCAGTCCCTCCTCCCCCAAATTTAGAGCCTTCAAGGTATTGGGGACCCTCAGCTCCTACTGATTTCAATTCAGGGCACTCAGTGCCTAGCAGAATCATGAGAAACAGAAAGGCATTTAATATCCAGATGCTACTGATGTAGTTTCATTCAGCTTACTGTAAGCAAAGTGCCAGTTACAGAATCAGAACACAGTAATATTTGTTTGAAGACTTCTAGTAAAGGCAAAAGGAAAGAGTAAGACTCCAAACAGAAGAGCACAAACAAATCTAGACCAAAGGTCTGTCAGCAATAGCCAAAAATCATTTCCCTTGGAACTGCTTAATGTATCTCGTTGATGCTATTAGAGAGTGATAACAAAGGATTTTTGGAATCCTTGTGTGACGAACTGGGCCTGTTCTCACGGTGGTCTGTGAATGCTGACAGGGGAGTGTGCTGAGATAGTCTGCATTGCAGGATGGGATCTGCCCGAGGGCGCCCGAGGGCGCATACCTGAGTGTGTAACATGAGAACCCAGGAAGGGGTTGAAGGCCAGGTGACTCCTTAGCCCGGGAAACTGAACAAAGGCTGTGGGAGGGGTCGAAAGAGGAGAGTGCTGGAAGGAGGCTAGAAGGAGGCTGGAGAGATGGCTGGGAGGCAGAGATAGCTCTGACCCCCCCAAAGGGGGGTGGGCTGGCATGCCCTGGGACCCCAAGCTGGACCTAACTGAGGGGGGCCCTGTTGTCTGTGCCTGCAAGACCTGTCTTGGACTGTATTCCTGTCATCCAAATAAACCTTCTGCTTTACTGGCTGGCTGAGAGTCATGGTGAATCGCAGGAAGCCGGGGGTGCAGGGCCCTGAGTCCCCCAACACTCCGTGACACCTTGATGTCAGATTTAATGCTAAAACAACTGTCTTCAGGTTAAAGACAGATCGGAAGGAGGAATAACAGAGGATATACTACAATATACCTACTATATGGGAGCACAGTAATATAATATAAATGTCAGAAAGAAGAAATAACATAGAAGGGAGTTTACTGGTCATTCAACTTACACACTCTTCAGAGACTTCTCCTCACACCTTCAAACAATGTAACCTTCAACCAGTGAATACTGACTGAAAAACACATACATTGGAGAAGGCTTATACAGCTACATTTTTAAAAAATAAGCAACGAATCATAGAGTGATTAATATTAAAATTGAGGTGTCCTGCACTGAGGTATTTAACTTTACTGTAACTTTCATGATCCCACAAACACTATGATATATTTAACTACGGTCTGCAATTAATACGCAAGTTTTTACATGGTGTTCATTTTACAGTACATTAACATTGTTCTGTTGCTTTTTTTAAAAGCAGGTGTGGTTAACAGTAGGATGGTTTCTTAAATGACAAGTACATGTGGGAAGTAGATGAAGATGTAAGTAATATTATATAAAGATTCTTTACAGTTTGAAATAGCTGCTTCAATGCCTATCTCCCTCCATCCATCCAGTTACATTGCTCTACAACTTTTCCCTACATCTTTGACTTGACTTATTTAAAAATGGGGGGGAGGGTACTACTGGATTTTTAAAATTCTTTCTTTTTGTGAATGTTGTGCTCATGAAAGGTGCTAGATGAACAGTTCTGGAGTCTGAATGCATCTAGGCACTGAACATGGGAGGGGCACTGCACGCTTCCTCATACTGCCTTGCCAACATGCTTCAATGCTGACCTGGAAGCACCAGTCTCGCCGTTCAGTTTCACGCTTATTCAGTCTGTGGCTTTTCTGCTGAATCTGCGAACAAGTAGGCCAGTTAGGAACTGGAATAGGACCACTAACTGCTTTCACACAGCCCACTAAACAGCCATCAGCTAGCTACTCTGGCCCAAGCTGACCTTTGCAAAAAGGCTGACCTTTGAAAAAGAGGAGCTTTCTCTTTGTAACTCTCTTACCTGCCTTGTCGTCTTTGTGTTACTCCTTGACCTTCCAACTGAATGTAGCTCTAATTTAATGTTACTATTCAGGAGAGGACATTGATAGCAATGCAGCTCTGCAGAAGCAGTACGCATGGAGCCCTGTGTATTTAAGTAAACAAAAGACCAATCTATAAAGAGTGGACTATTTTTATCTCTGCTAGTAAGAGATAAAAGATTGATCTGCTGCAATTAAAAGGTGCCATTTCCCCCCTAATTGGTGGACTAAAGTCTGCTAGGAAAATAGCTCCACATTTAAAGCCAAAGATCTCTATGCCAGAGGTTAGTACAGTTTTCAGGGAAGAAACAAATCAAGATGACGTATTTTATACTTTTATAGTAAAATCAAATGCAATTTCATTTCTATTTGAGAACATTTTGTATATATCACATATTGTACCTTAACTTGCAGGGAGAAGCATCCTGAAGAATTAAGTATAATCTAAAGTGGAAGCCTCTTTACCAATCAGATATTTTCACATCTCTTCTTCCTCCATTTTACTTGTTCTGGCTTCCCAGCTTCCCCACCTCATTGTTCCCCTTCTTATGTTCCCCTCCCTTTCCAGCACCTATCTGACCTCCCCTTCTCTGCTGACCTACCTCCACTGCTTCCCTTGTGTTCTTCTCTGTGTGCAGGCAGCAACAAAGTAAAACTTGCTAAATCCTGATCTGACCTCTGAGGCTGCCAGTGCATCAAATGGAATGGAGTAGGAAAGCAAAACACCACAGAACTGGGGGTTGAGGGAACCAGCACAAAAACCTGAATTTAAAAAGTTCCTCCAACACACATGGTCTTGTAAATCTGATGTGTTTTGTGTGAACCTTAAGCAACAGAGGACCTGAAGATTTCCTGTTAATGAAAGTTTTACAATATACCCTGGAACTCAAAGCCATGAAATGGCAAAAAAGGTTACTGCACCCAATTCAGAGGCAGTGTATAAAGTGGTGTAAATGCGTAGCACTGCACAAGAGGAGTGTGGTATGAAATACAACTAAACACATCCTCCTGTTTCCACTGCAATTTACACCTGCCAAAGTTCAAAGTGGATTCACTTGACTTCCTTGGACTTACTTCTCCACATGTACCATACACCACTTTACACATCACCTCTGAATTTGGTCCAATATGTATGTTTACAAAATGGATTTTATAAAAATGACATAAATATCTCTTTTTTAGTGTGTTTAAAAATAAAACAAAGATATGTTAAAACAAAATGGTCCATGTGTATATTGCTCCACGTGTATTCCAGCTTTCCCCCCATCACATCTCCTTGTTTTGGCTCATCTGCATATGCTAATAATTATTTCAAACTACATTTCAAAGATGTAGCTTTATTTAAAAAAAGTTAAAGCAGAAGCAACAGATTCACATGAGTCTTCTCTAATAAATACGAAAAGTACTGCATTGTAAATGTGTTATCAAACACTCCTGAGGGAAATGAATATATATATTTACACACACACACACACATATACACACACACTCATTTGATTGACCTATTCACTAATTTGTATGTGTGCCTCACTCCATCATTTGCTAACAAGACAAATCACAAAATTACAACATCAAATTTTTAAATGTGGGTGCACAAATTGCAACCACAAAACCCCCCTGCAAAATTCTATTTGTGCGCACAAGTTGACCAACTGCTTATGCTGATGGGTTCCTTTTGCCCACAACTCTAGGTTTCGTAGGTGAAACTTCTGGGTAGAATTTTCACTTAGGGCTTGTCTACACGGTGTGGTAATGCACACTAAGAAAATGTGATTTCTAAAGTGCACTAACGTGTAGCTCATTAATTGGTCCATGTAGATCCTGCTGGTGTTCACTGAAGGTTCCTGAGCATTACATTTATGCACACCAGGGAACCTTCAGTGAGCATCAGCAGGATCTTCATGGACCAATTAATGAGCTACACATTGGTGCCCTTTAGAAATTGCAACCCCATAGTATACATTACCCCACCGGGTAGACAAGCCCTTAGCTGTTTTTGAAAATTTTACCAACTATACTGTGTCCAACACCATGATATGTGCATATAAGTAGCTGAACAAAATAATTAGTATATTATCTCTGAATATGTAAGTATACTATAGATACACATGTGTAGATGAAATATATACATATATACACAGACATGTACGTACACAATATAATTTATACATGCAGTATATACAAATTCATATGTACCCAGGTAGTACATCCTCCTTTATCTGAACCACAGAACAATTCTCTAATTTCTTTAATTCAAAAATAAATTCAGTTCAATTAAACAAGCAGGTTTAGATATTACTGTGTAGACTATAAGTCATGCTCCACTGGACTTTTTAGGCATTTTCGAAAATCATTGTGATTAAAACTGATAGTACATTTAACCTGACCCACTCTGGTGCTGTTAGTACCATTTAAGTTACTTCTAAAGCTGATCTTTACCATGCTTCCTGGCCTCCAGCTTCAACCACTACTTTATTTGAACACCTGTATTTCTCTTGGTCTTGGCACTAAGTTAGCAGACTCTGTACATCTGCTATTACTTTTGAGATGGTGCATCACGGAAATGCCCTCTGCCAGCCACCTGAGCAACTTGACCATATCTGAATACGTGCCAACAAATAATTCTTTCAAATTCGGACCAGATGAAAATTTCCTTTTTTCTGGTTCCATTTGTCCAACTGCAAGTCCATTTGGGAGTTGGCTCCATAACCAGGATTAAGGATGGTACCTATAAGCATCTAACAGATGGAGGGTGAATTTAATCTCTTTCTTGAACCCACAAACAAAACCCGAGTAAAGAGTGAATTGAGGGACTTAATTCATTACCCCAAACCACTGACATGGTGTAGGGTGAGCTTTACAGCCCTTCCATGGCCACTTTTTGCAGGAGACACAATTCCTGTGTAGCATGGCAGTTGGCCCTATATAAACACAGATCATGGCCAGGACTCTGCTTCCCTTTCAAGCCTGCACTAAGCTCCCCTTGTACAGTAGGCTTACATGAAACTCAATTTCAGCCTGACTGCATACAACTAATACTCTAGCTACTACTTTGCTATGGGCACCCATCATGCTGTTTGGTGACAAACAGACCATTTTACACAGCAAGTACAAAGAGCCATACCAAAAAAAAAAAAAAGATATCCAGAATATACTGCCAGAGGACCAAAGATTTCCTAGTTACAAGTAGGATGTTTTTCAAAGGCACAAACTGTAGTTATGTGCTCAACTCCCACTGAAAGTCAATGTGTGTTAGGCACCTGCCATTTATGTATTGGAACATCTCCACCATAGATCTCACATCACTGGACCTTAGACAACATTACAGCGTATGTGTCCAAGGAGTCCTTTTGTGTAGGAGATTCCTTCTGAATGATACAATTGGGGAAACATTCTGAAAATAACCAAAATTCATGACATTACACTCTAAGCAGATTTAGAGAAAACCATATGCCAGTGTTTCTCAACACGTCTTCACTGGTACATTCAAGCTTTCATGTATCCTAGAAATGTACTTGCTTGGAAAAAATCGCTCATCCAACAGATATAATAGAAACGTTTCATCTTTCAGATCTGACATCCCAACATTAACCAGTCTTTAATACAGGAAACTCACCAGGGCAATGATCAGAAATAAACTGGGTCAAAACATTTTTCTTAGCATGTGAAACTGGTGATTTTTCACTTTTCACGGGGTCTGTGCACAAACTATGAGTAAAACTTTGGTAAATGCCAAGCTGGCAACTTCTGCATGTGAAAGTCTGGTTTTGCCAGCTAAGAGGTGAAGGGCACAAAAATACTGAAAGGAGGAGAGGAGGGCAAAAAGATTTTTATGTAGGGAAGTGATGGGAAAATATCCAAAATAAATACTAGCTTACAAAATGTCATGAAACTAGGAAAATGGGTGTGAGTGACAATTGTCAGACAGATTTGTACAGTTTTACAAAGTGAAAGCCACTGGATTCATATAAAGTAACCCAGATTTTGCTGTGCCTGGCTGAATTAGCAGAGTTCAAGATGTTACAGAAAGCTGTCTTTATCTTGTATTTACTGAAAGGGAGCCTGATCCGGCAATATTTACTCAAACAAAACACCCATTATATTGTCAGGCCTTTAAAACACTACTGATTTCCAGCCTTTGCTTTTCATCCTTCAACTTGACAGCATGATACTAGTTAAGAGCAAAGATGCATGCTCCCTGACACTAGAAGGTGAAGACAGCTACAGATTTGCTTTTCATTATATCATAGGGACGCAGTATTTTCAACGGGAAAGAAAATGAATGAAGGAGATGACTAACTTGTGTGAATATGGAATATTCTAAGTAGCCTGCATCTCCCCTGCCATTCTTCCGTTATCCCTCCCACACAATCATTTTTAAAAATCTCAGAAACCTTGGTATCTTTTTTCAGATTTATCCATCCATAAAAGTTTGCCAGCTAAATTTTTCAAATAGCAATCGTTTCTATGTCATTATTTAAAGAGGCACATAAATTATATTGAATAGGCATTGATAAACAAAAATCAGCTCAACAATTCAATCCAAAATTTAGAAAGAAAAACAGGCCTAGCTTGTAGTAGAATAGGATGATTGCAGAACTGCAGATGTGTACAGTTCGTTTGCTGAATTCACAGAAAATACATTATAGATTCAAATATTTTAACACGTGACATTCTGAATTCAAAAATGATTTCGTGTCATGATGGGAAAGTTCCGAAGAAGGCACTATGTAATGTGACATAACGAGAGAATTATCACATTATGTTAAAGTTTGGAAGCCAGCCTAGAAATTCCAAATGTTCTTTTCTCCTTTAATTTTTTGGGAAACTTACTGCCTTAAGGTTAGTGAAAAGTACTGTACTGAATAGTAAGGCTAGAAAGGGACATTAGATGTTTAGGTGCCACAGTTCAGGAAAGATGTGGAAAATTGTATAAAGTCCAGGGAAGAGCAACAAAAATGATTAAAGGTATAGAAAATATGACCTATGAGGGAAGATTGAAAAAATTGGGTTTGTTTAGTCTGGAAAAGAGAAGACTGAGAGGGGACAGGATAACAGTTTGTTGTTACAAGGAGGAGGGAAAAGAATTGTTCTTCTTAATCTCTGAGCATAGGACAAGAAGCAATGGGCTTAAATTGCAGCAAAAGAGGTTTAGGTTGGACATTAGGAAAAACTTCCTAACTGTCAGGGTAGTTAAGCACTGGAATAAATTGCCTAGGGAGGTTGTGGAATCTCCATCATTGGAGATTTTTAAGAGCAGGTTGGACAAAAACCTGTCAGGGATGGTCTAGATAATACTTAGTCCTGCCATGAGTGCAGGGGACTGGACTAGATGGCCTCTGGAGGTCCCTTCCAGTCCTATGATTCTATTCATTCCCTCAACTGTAGATAACCTATTATTCTTTTTGAAATAGCAAAAACAAAACTTCTTGATTAATGCTAGTGAAATGCAGTGAAATTTCAGATTTGAATCAATAAAAGATGGAGGGGAGCCAACCTGAATTCAATGTATGATAACGGAATGATGGTCTTAGGAAGGGAAGAACTCTGGTGATCACATGACCACTATCATGACGGAAACAAAAATGAATGGAATGAACATCTCTGAATATGTTACAGCAGCTATAATGTTAGTTATTAGTTAATTTATTAATAATAATTACAACAGTAAACTAAATGTTTCAAAATGTTTTCTTTTTTTCACTAAACTGACTCATGTGAGGGACCTAACACATGAAGTCTATTACATTTGAAAGTTTCTTATTCAAATTCTGCTATTACTGATTAGGTGAAAAATGCTAAGTAGGAATTAGGCAAGCTTCCAGAGCCTGGAATATCAGTAGAAAGGTTTATCTGTCTTTTGAAAAGACTGCCTCCTTATGATGAGGGGCTAAGACTGACCATGTAGTGTTGAAATATTGTCACTGCAGACCACTCCAATGACAAACGGGTACCTGGGGAGAAGTCCATGATATATACAGGATGATGCTATGTAACAAAAACTTCAGTATGGTAGAAGAAAAGAATTGTACAACTGAAGAGTTTACTAGAAAAGAATGGGCAGCCTTGGGAAATACAAAAGTAAGAAAAAGGCCGTTAACTCATATCCTACAACACTATCGTTTAAGGAAGTATACAGTGTGGGCTAATGTCTGAACAGAGATTGGAAGTCAGACATCATGGGTTCTGTACCTGACTCTCTCATTAACTCACTGTGTGACCACAGGCAGGGCCGGTTCTAGGATTTTTGCTGCCCAAAGCAAAAACAATTTTGGTCGCCCCCCCCTTCTTTAATTACCCCACCCCTGGCCCCGCCTCAACTCCGCCCCTTCCCCAAATCCCCAGCCCTGCCTCCTCCCCCCAGGCTCTCAAGCCTAGGAGGGAAGGAGGGGGAGAAGCGGTGCCCGCTCCGCGGCCACTCGGAGTCTCACCCCCTCCCAGGTTTGAGAGCCTGGGAGGGAGGGGGAGACTCCGAGTGGCCGCGGCGCGGGCGCTGCTTCTCCCCCTCCCTCCCAGGCTCTCAAGTCTGGGAGGAAGGGGGAGCAGCGGCGCGCGAAACGGCCGCTCGGATCTCCCCCTCCCTCCCAGGTTTGAGAGCCTGGGAGGGAGGGGAGACTCCGAGTGGCCGCGGCGAGCGAAACAGCTGATTCGCGCGCCGCTGCTCCCTCTCCCTCCCAGGTTTGAGAGCCTGGAAGGGAGGGGAGACTCCGAGTGGCTGCGGCGAGCGAAACAGCTGATTCGCGCGCTGCTGCTCCCTCTCCCTCCCAGGTTTGAGAGCCTGGGAGGGAGGGCGAGTAGCGGCGCGCGAATCAGCTGTTTCGCGCGCCGTGGCAGCAGCAGCGGAGGTGAGCTAGGGCGGCCGGGGCACATTTTTAGGGGCGGCATTCTGGCGCCGGCCATGCCGCCCCTAAAAATGTGCCGCCCCAAGCACCAGCTTGTTTTACTGGTGCCTAGAGCCGGCCCTGACCACAGGCAAGTGACTTAACCTTCCTATGCCCCGGCATCATCATCTGTAAACAATGGCATAAAAGTACCAGCACATTAGTAAAGTGCTTTGAGATCCCTAAATGAAAGATGCGGTGTAAGTACAAATTACTATACCTTTTACTGTGTTGGATGTTGTCCCCCAAATCTCTGTGCAAGTCCTTTTCATCAGACTTTTTGCTGACAGCCAGGAGCAGGTGTTTAGAAACCATGTCTGAGCAGAAATCATAAGGTTTTCAAATACCCCTTCAACCTTGGCCATCATTTTTCCATATAAATTGAACTCCCTCTTTTCCATTCTCAAGCCTTGGTTGTACTATTGCCAGAGAACTCTCATTCTTCTCTCAAACTAAAATACCTCTCAACATTTTATGCTCAGGAGTTGTACAGAGAAAAGCAATCCTTGTTTCCCAGTTGAGGCTGAGGGCTTCCCCTCCATGATGCCATGGCAATGATAACTCTGGCGTCAACACAAGGCAAAACACAGCAAGCCATCAGTCTGGCCTTCATATAGGATGATAAATTAAACAAAATATATTGCTTTGCATGCCAAGCTCCAACGTGAAGTGCAAGCTGTAAAATACAGTATTGATTTAAGGCTGCATATTTCTGGATACAGTGAAATCCACTTCAAATACACCTCTACCTCGATATAACGCTGTTCTCGGGAGCCAAAAAATCTTACCGCGTTATAGGTAAAACCGCGTTATATCGAACTTGCTTTGATCCACCGGAGTGCGCAGCCCCACCCCCCCGGAGCACTGCTTTACCGCGTTATATCCGAATTCGTGTTATATCGGGTAGCGTTATATCAAGCATTTTCAAATGTTTCCTGATATAAGGAAACATTTGAAAACAGAATAACCTATCAGTCTACAGATCCTAATACATGGTGAAACTCCCTTAAAATTAAGAACAGGAGTACTTGTGGCACCTTAGAGACTAACAAATTTAAATTTGTTAGTCTCTAAGGTGCCACAAGTACTCCTGTTCTTCTTTTTGCGGATACAGACTAACATGGCTGCTACTCTGAAACTTAAAATTAAGATTTCAAAAGAGAACATTTATTAAATTATAAGAACCTTACTAAATGGCATAATGTAATGGCTATCAGGACTGTCAAAAAGAATAAGCCTACTCATCGAAATGATCTCGGCTGCCCTAGCAGATGTCAGCCTCATACAGAAAGAAAAACTCTCTTAAGCAAATACCTGAGAAAGTAATAAACATCCACTGCAGAAGTTTCTCTCTGCAGGAGAGCCCCTCTTCTTGTAAAATTCCCCCTTGACAGATCTCCAATTTTTATGATGGCTATTGGTTTTGGATATGGTACAGATTGACCTCCAAAATAAGTACTGGATAAAGAATTTGACCATCATTTTCTGCATGAGTTGCTGTAACTGGCCGCTCAGGTCTCATTCCCCATCCCTGTGATTTGCATTTTGGATGCAGTTAAACTTTTTTAGTCAGGGCTGTCTGTTTTCAGTTCGTCTGAATGAGGTTGTGCACAGCACTATTTTCAAACAAGACTCCTCATTAACTTTTCAGCCTATTTGAATTCCTAATTTTTGGTGGAAGACTTAAAATAAATAGCGATATGAAAAGGCACACAATGAGCACTTCACTTCTGTGGGGTGGCAACACAAGGAAAGCTGGCTTGGAAGCACAATCAACACATAAATGTTGCAAAGCAAAACACTTTAATCAGCAACATTAAAAAGTCACTATTTCTTCCTATATAATCACTTTGCCTTCTTTCCCCCACTCTGCTAGTCCTTCCCTAGGCACACTTACATATACAATCCCTGCTGAGCAGCAGTAATGAGGAGATAGTTTCTGGGTACCCCCTACTGTCTCTAGTTCTGTAAAGCTAAGATTCACCCATACTGGGTAGATGAGTCAGCTCTAGCATTGCCCCTCCAAAAGGAAACAAACACGCATTTCATTAGCCCCTTTATTCATTCTCCCTAGCGCTGCCTATTTTGCTAATGTAGGGACAATTTTCCCTGACTTTTAGTTAAAATCATTTTGTCCTTTTCCACATGTTATGAGCAGATTCTCCATTTTCTGGACTGACCTATTCTAGGTTTCCAGCAGAAGGAAGCTTTTTTAAATCACAGGTCCCTAATTTGGGCCACATGTTGCTGCTGGTTATTTGGAGGGAGTGGGGGAGGAGTGAGATGATGAAAAGACCAGCTCCACAACTGAAGCGCATTACCAGCCCAGAGTGGAAAGGGCCGGAAGGAAAACCCACCCACCTCACCCTGCGTTTATTCTATCAACCTGCAATTGCAGCAATCAAAACCAGATGTCGGCTCTTCCAGATCTTTCTCACAGGACAAACATGCAAAAGGCCTAGGGCTTGGCGTTGCCATCGAATAAAGTAATTGATACCATATGAGCCACAAAATAGAAAAGCACATGCAAACCACCCCACCCCCATGAGAGGTATGAAATTGCAGGTCCCGCTGAGCCGTTAAGTGCACGGTGCACCATGAAAAACAAGTGTACATAGCTACAGTAACCACCTGTAAGTCACAAAGCCGAAAAGGGCTTGCTGGCAAAAGTAAAGCCCTGGGGGCTAACAGGAGGTTAAAGGTTGCCCAGGGTTAATGAAGAAGGTTGTTGAGCACTGCAGAAAATGAATGCAGGTGCGAATCTGATCACAAAAGCGAGGATGGTCTCTGCCTCACATTTTGCACCACATTCTTTAATTAACATGAGTTCTCCTGCAACCTTCTGCTGAGTACCAAAAAAAGTTATATTTAGACTGTACGTTTTAAACAGGTTCACTTCTCACCATTGTCTATGCTCCTGCTGGTGACAATAATAACAGACACAATAACCCTCATCATAAACTTATTAAAAGGAGAATTATTGCAGTGCCCTAGCCATGATGCTCTGAAATCTCTTCTGCTAAAGCTTTTTAGATGTGTCACTGTTTTCTACCAACAAACTGACTGGGATTGTCCAAGCAACTGCTGTTTTGATGTGGAACTCTTGCCTGTATAATGATTGTGAGCAGCCAGTAAATTTCTCAGATTCCTTTGACTTCAACAAAATTAACAGTATAGCATGCGGCTGTGAATGGTGTTGGGTCATTTTTGTTGTTGTTTTGTTTTTTGTTGCACTAATGTGACCGAGCAGAAATTTGTAGAGACTGGTGTAGATTCAAAAAAGTTCCTGCAAAGTGCCAGTTTTATAAACCACAGCTCATTCTGAGGTGAAACATAAAGATCTGGACCAAACCACACAACTGCTGAGCAGTGTTTCTTCCCATTGCACCACCAGTCACTTCTACACAAACAACTGTCTTATTTGAAACATACACTAAACATTAACTGTCTAACTTTTTTTTCTTATCCCACCCTATCCGATACTCTAGTTCCACAGATCCAGTGGAGTTAAAACATTTTCCAGATGGAACTATTTAATACTACACATCTTGTGAATGGCCTAAGTTTAAAAAGGGTCAATACATTTTTTTTTAAAATTACATTAGGTCATCCCTATGCTGTAATATACATTTTAAAAAAAGAAACAACAACGTAAATGGACTGGATAGTTTCTATTCAGACTGATTTCTTTCTGCCATTTCTCTATACTGTCATACTTTCCCAAATTACAGTACAACCAAAGCAGTATATGTACAAATACCATCATCCTCTGTCGTTACTATGGAGGCTTGGAAATTGCAGATACACTTTAACAACTCATTCTGCAGTTTCCTCCATTGCTCCACCGTTCCCCAGCTTTGACAGACCCAACTGGCAGGCTGTACCCTTCTCCCTAATGTGAAATAAGTGCTCCTGAAAAATAAGATTATCAGAAGGCGTAGTTTCCCAAATGGTCCAATCAGCTTGGAGTTGCTTCTAGAGGAAGAAAATGGAGAAGGATAAGAGAGAACAGTGAGAAAAAGAGGATGAAGAAAAGGCAAGGCAATGAATTGTGAGAAAAAAAAACAGAAGAAGGGAGAACAAACCAGGTTAAGAGAATGAAGGAAAGGGGAAAATGAGGCAGAAAGGAAAAGAGAGAATAATGGGAGGACAAAGCTTAAAGGGTAAAAATGGGATTGCAAAATAAGGAGGAGAACAAATACCAAAGTGATGTTCATAGTATACGAATCAAAACAGGTGTGAAGGCAATGAGGGAACAAATTAGAGAGGGGGCAAACCAGGGAGGGAAAGAAGAAGGAATCTCAGAATTCTCACCATCACCAGCAATGAAACCTACAAACAGGCAGCACCACAGAACAAAATTCATATAGATGGAGAGGAGAAACTCCATGTCAACCAAATGAAATGGTACTTGGAGACTGAATTAGGTTTTGTCGAAGCCTGTTGCTGAGAGAGGGATAGGATGGTAATAGCCTTTGGCTGGTGGTTCGAGTGATCATGTCTGCATAGCCTCCCACCAAAATTGTGCTTGTTCCCCATCTTCAGAGTAACTGGGATCTTGGGAGAGAAGGAAGGAGGAAGAAATGGCAGATGTGAGTCTGATACGTTATTTTTACCTCCCTGGGAAAGGTTAGGGCACTATCCCTGAGAGAACTCACATTAGACGTCAGGGGCTTAATTCTACTATTTTTACACTCATGTAAATTGGGAGTAACTCCACTAACCCCAACAGAGTTAATCCTGTGTAAAATAGCAGGATTTGCCCAAGAAATGCTATTAGCCTCAGATGTCAGATGCTGGCAACACTTCCAGCATTAGGTACTGGTCATGCTTCTTGAAGACACTAAAATTGCTGTTATTGTCTAATACTGAAAGCATCTGGGGAGGAGAGATGGGAGGAAGAGAAAAGCCAGAACACAGAAAACAAAATAGAGGCAGCAGAGAAACAAGCAAAGACCATGATTCCCACCAAAACCAGGCCTCTGTCAGTCAGACAAGAGTTACTGCCTCCACAAAAGCCAATTTAGATATTGGGAAGTGGCAAGAGTGAAGAAAATGGCTGAATTAACACATGACCTTACGATGTAACCCTTATTTTTAACATTGTGACCCTCATTTTTGGTTACTGAAAAGGAAGTGTCCTAGCTATGGCGTGTTTCGGAAAAGGATCCTGAGGGAGCATGGATCAGGAAGAGCACACATGGGAAGGCAACAGAGATATGGAAAGGAAAGCCAAAAAGTAAAGTAAAGCAAAAGGGAAGCCAAGAAATACAGAGGAGAGGAACAAGGAGGAAAGAGATGGACAAAGGCAGGGAGTGGAATGCAACAGTGCATGCAAGAGTGGAGAGAAAGATGTAACAAGTGAGAGAAATTAGGGGTCGATCCGGAGAGATGATGAGCGTCCTGCAATTCCAATTATTTCAATAGCAGTTATAGGTGCTCAGCAACTCAGCATCAAACCGTAAGTGAAGGAATAAATGAGTAGGCAAAGGAAAAAGAATGGGAGATAGAAATAAAAGTGATGACGAAAAGAACAAAGGTGCCATCTGCAGAGATTCAGGGGTGGTTGTCACATGTAAATTCTAATTCACATTTAATTTAAATTAACACATCCCCACGCCTTTTAAAAAAGAAGTTCCCAGCAGAAGTAGAGAAAAGGGAAATGAGCATTTCATTTATTTTACTTCATTTCAGTATCAACTTCATAGCTTTTTTTCCCCACCCGATTTATTGAGAACCATTTTGTTTTCTTATTTTCTACAGTCTCTTTACAAATGCATGCAAAGACAGTGAATGTATCAGACATCTGACCATATTTTCCTCCCAAATCTCTCTGAAAGAAATGAGCCTTAATCCTGCAATTTTCCAGTGGCACTGGTCATTATCTACCTAGCACAGCATGATCAAGTGGCCTGAAGAATATACAACTCGTAAATTAGAGCTTATCTATTTGCCTAAAAAAAATCCCAAGAAATTCCTGCAAATCATGTTTTATGTCCTCTAAACACCAGAGGACCAGATTCTTAGCTACTGTAAATCAGCAAAGTTCCATTGACGTCAATGGCCCAAAGAATATAAACTAATGATAAAACAATGGAACTGACATGCTTGAACCCAAAGAACTGACTAGAGATGTATGGCTATTCAGCTTTAGTTTACTCTGGCTTCCACAGACATCAGTGTAAAAGCTCCTAGGCAGGAGAAGGTCCACCAGTGGAGAAGGCAGTGGCAGTATGAAGCAGCCCAAATCTCTCAGATACGAGGATGGCTAGAGGAGACCAGCATGGCCCAAAAGTGGGAATGCTGGTTAGGAGAGGGGTGAAGTCAGGGTATGTGCTGAATTAGCTAAAGCGCTCAGCAGCATCCATTAGTGAGACTCCTATAGACACCTAACTTTTTACTCAGGCTATGTACAAACTTCAGCTTACGTTGGTATAAATTGTATCACTCAGGGGAGTGAATAAACTATCCCCCTAAGCGACGTAAAGTTACACCAACCTCAGCGCGGGGTGGACAGTGCTATCTTGGTGGTAGAGCTTCTCCCACTGACAGCTACCACCGCTCATGGGGGCTGGAGTAATTAAGTCGATGGGAAAGCTCTCTCCTGTTGGTTTAGACTCTACAGTGGCGCAGCTGCATCAGTGCAGCTATGCGGCTGTAAGCTCTGTAGCCTAGCCATTGCCTACGACTCCTATCCTGCAATCAGATCCACACAGGGAGACCTCTGTACATATGCAGAGCCCCACTAACTTTAATGGATCTCCACAGGCTCAGTGTTCTGCCTTCCCCTGTGATAATCCCCCCTCGTGTGCTGGAAGATTTACATTGATACCTCCCTGCAGAGGTTTCAATGGCTCTGTAAACATAAGTTTTAAGATGAGTTTCAGTTCAGCCCTCAGCCTTGAACCAGATGACTAGAGTTTATGGCAGCAACGGACGATGGTAAGTTCCAAAGGTGAACACAGATGGTCCAAATTGGAGTACCAGATCCAATCCCTTCCACCTGATTTTTGGGGAGGTCTGGATTCTGATCCAAACTCAGCATCTCAGGCCTGTCTCAAGTAACGAATTGTGAATTGTACACTCGGTAGAAATGTCTTCATCTCCATGGAACAGAAGGGAAACAGGGTGACAGCAGTTTCAGGTGCCGAGACACAATAAAAACAATGAGGAAAGAAAATGTTTGCTTTTTATGTCAGCTGAGATGTCAGTACCCATTAATAAATCTATCTGCTAAATCTACTCTTATTCATGTGGGACATCACCAAGTTAAAGTAAAATAAATTATCTTTAATTAAATGGAATTGTCGTCTTCCTCCCGCTATCATCCCCAATTATTACATCCTAATCAGCCCTTTTGGGAGAAGGCATGAGAGAAGGCTGAAAAGCACATTTACTATAAACAATTTTTCTCTCTGTCAAGAGATGGAAATTTTATTTTAATTATTGTTTAGGACTATGACTTTCAGCCAGTTTTTGATGAAAGGGATTAAAAGTTTAAAATGCCATCATTCCAAGAGAGAAAGAAAATCTGCTCATGTCATCACCCCGATGAAATTTCCTTAGTCCTTCCTACAATTAAAGCCCAGAGCAGGGCAGAGGCAGTTAGGAAATATGCAAGTCATTTGTTTAAACCTCTTTATTATTATTTCCAGCAGGAAATTTGCATTATAAAATATTTTGACCGAAAAGACAAGGTAAATGCATTAGGGAATGTGAGCTAGTGGTTAGAATGGAGAAATGGAAACATGAGTGTTTGGATTCTACTCCCAGCTCAGTTACTAAGTGAATATATGACCTTGGGCAAGTCATGTCTATGTTTACCTATCTAAAAGGGGATTAATACTTACAATGGGTATGGTAATTACTTTGCAGGGGCATTGTGAATAAAGTTGAGCTCAATGTATACAACAAAACCTCAAACTACATGAAACTCATCAGGCTTGGGGATTAATTAAACTTGAAACTCAGACCAGGGCCCCTATCCTGCAATAAGGTTCTCAAAGGCAGACGGATTTGGGCATGTGGAGCACCTTGCAGGATCAGAGCCTAGCTTTGGGAAAAGGTTTTGATATTTTGAGCTAATCTGGAAGGAATACGTTTTGAGAAAATCTGGACTGATTAATGGTTCTGTGTCAAAACCACGTGGAATCTGCATAGTGTTAATGCAAACGTACAGGAAACTCAGCAGTTTTAACTGGGTTTCGCTTTCAGATTTTGGGTCATTTGAATTTGACTCAAAGTGAAACTGTCGTGTGAACGAAGGCAGATCGAAATTGAACAAAAAGCTTCTGCAACCCCCAACAGTCAATACACTGAGTTCCACACCACTGTAGTAGTAAGGATTCGTTTGTTACTGTTTAAAAATCAAACTCTACAAATCTGATTTTCAAACATGCACACACACTGTTTTGTTTGACCCATTATCATGACTACATGTAATTCAAGTACTTGTGCACACAACTATGCCATCTATGCATCTAAGTGGTCATTTGTCTGCAAAAATACCTGATTTAGGTCTGCAAGCACTGTAACTATGCACACAAATTAGGCACACAAAACAGCACATGCACATATTTGAAAATTGACCTTATAAGTTTGAATTAATATTAGAATGTTCTAACACAGCAGAATCTGGAACTTTGATTTAAACATAAGTTTTAATATTGGCTAGGATTAGGTTTTAAAAGCTAGCAATGTTAACACTAAGAGCATATGCATATAATGCACATATATAGAAGACCATACCCCTGAAAAATTAAAAGGGACTATTAGAGGTGCGTTACATTTTTCAGAGCAATAGTTTACTCACTAAAGGGGGGAAAAAACTGTTTTGGGGTGACTGAAACCATTTGCAAATTCAAGTTGAATTTGTAAAATCGTTTCAGCCAAAAAAGAATTTTTTGAGGTAAGTTCACAAGGGAATGTATATGCCATTCACAAAACCACCAAAGGAGGAGGAGATGGTCTCCAGTAGCCCAGTGCTTAGGGCTGAACTGCAGGAAACCCAGATTCAAATCCCAACTCTGGAGCAGGAACATAAAATCTAGGTCTTCTCTCCTATAGGGTCAATGCCTCAAGAACTAGGATAGGCTCTTCTGAGGGGGGAATGCTCCTGTTGAAGCTGTTTCCCAGTATATAAGTAATTAAACAGTCATTGGAGTGGGGATTGGAACCCAGGTGAGTGCCCCAACAGCTGGGCTCTGGAGTTATTCTATCCCTGGCTCAATGACTATTCAAGTATTTTACACAAAGTGGAACAGTTTAAACAAGAGAGATTAGGGACTCGTCTACAAAGTACCATAGTCCAGACTACAGGGGTGTGATTTGTAGAGTACTGCATTCTAAACTATTGTGCTCTAACTTCCCCATGCAGATTCTACTTATGTTTAATGTGAACCAATTACTTTTTAGTTCTCACCAGCAGGATCTAAGCAGGGCAGTGAGAGCACATTTTAGAGCTCTACAGATCACACCCTGTAGTATGGACTGTGGCACCGTGTAGACAAACCCCTCCCAAGTAGCTATTAGGGCACTGTCCTGGGGGGAGTGGGGGAAGACCTGGTTTCAAGTCCCTGCTTTGATGATTATTTATACAAAGTGGAAAAACTTCAGCAAGAGCACTGGAGACAGCCCAACAACACAATAGCTTAGATCCTGCTGGTTAGGGGACCTCCCTGGGAGGAAGGAGATCTGAGCTGGAGTGGGGCTTCACACCTGAGTGCCATAACCACTAGGCTATTGGGTGTAAGGAGTGCACAGGCTGCACTTCCTCCAGTGGCGTTGTGACTAATCTAGTCCAGGGGTTCTCAAACTTCATTGCACCACGACCCCCTTTCTGACAATAAAAACTACTACACGATGGGGGGATGAGGGAGACCGAAGCCTAAGCCTGCCCCAGTCCCACGGCCCCAGGTGGGGGGCTAAAGCCGCAACATCATCACCCTGGGTGGGGTGCCTGCAACCTGATCCCCATCACCCATGGCCGAAGCCCTTGGCTTCAGCCATGGATGGTGGGGCTTGGGCTTCGGCCCTGGGCCCAGCAAGTCTAAATCAGCTAAAAATATTTCAATTTTTTAGAACTGCCAGTGAAACAAAAAAAATGCATTATTCACACAGATATAGTCACTATATCTCCCATAACTTTCTTACAATGTTAGAGGTTCCAGCCCACAAGATTTTCTCGAAGAATTATAGCAGTGGCTCAGATTTTATAAAAATATGAACATTTTACCCCCAAAAATGATTTAAAGAAAAACACATATTAAAATAATATATTTTGAGGGGAAAATTACTTCACCTGTGTCATTAATGACAATTTAGATGATTAAAACTGAAAGTAGTTTGAAAATCTAATTTACATTTCATTCTTAAAACAGTTTATCATTTTCCTTTTCAGTTTGGTGGTTCCTTTTAACAATGAATGGGCAATTTCATTATTTTTTCTAATCAATATCACTTCTACCAGTTTCACCTTTATGCTGTGATAGCTGGGTTGCAAGCACAGCAGAGCAAGGTTGAAAACCAGAACAACAAACTGTATTTATTAATTTTTTTATGTCCACTGATCATTTGAACCTTGTATATTTTGGGCATAACATGATCTAACAGGGTCCCTTTAAAAAGACCTCTTATTAAAATGATAACATAAGCAAAAGTCACAAATGCTGTCATATCATCTCAGCTTATTACAAAACAAAATCAGCAGTAGTTTTCATTAAGAGTACAGTTGTGCGTTACATGTCATTGTACTAAACATTTTAAGCACATTTTGGAATGAGTCAGCTCTGAGCCTGAGGAGTGCTTTCTCAGCCTGAGCCTGGTAAGTGCTGAGGGGCCTGATGAGTCATCCATCAGCCTGCTTACCTGAGGGCTTCATGTCAATCAACCAGAGCTCACCCTATCCTCAGGTGAATGTCTCACAAGGTGACCCCAAGGCCAGAGATATAGGCTCCCAACTTGAGCAACCACTCTAGTCTGCTCAATGTGGCAATCTTGTTGGGAGTATCCCCTACTTCTCAGCCTCAGCCTGTTCCTATTCCAGCCTTGTTCTGACCCTGCTCTTGGTTCCTGATTCCTGCTCTGACCCCTGGCTCTGGTCCCGGCCTAACTGCTGCAGCTGAAACCACTAAGCCTACCCATCCACTTCTCAGGTTCTGACACTGCCTCTTTTTGCTCCTGCCTGATGTTTGTTTGCGTGTTGATTAGGATGCTACTGAAAACATTTTGAACTGCAGGCCGAAAATAAAACAAAATTTATTGCAGAGAAAAATAAAATCTAATACCAGAGAAGAACTTTAGTTTCTGACTAGAAATGGGGCCAGGGCAGTTACTGTATTCTGATTAATTAATGCAACATTTTTATAAAAGTGCATGCTTTTTAGGGGGCAGCACTGTTTTCATTTAACACAGCTTTGAATTGCCGCCAACAGAAGTAAAAAAAAATTAAAAAAAAAATTAAAAAAATGCAGCTATATGAGCCTGCTGACTTCTTATAAAAGAACCAGTTTTAAACTTGTTTACACTACTGATTCCAAATGAATTCAAGATGGTGGCTAGTTAAAGAAAGAAAGACCATGCCAGGGATTTTGATCAAAGAACTTCAATTCAACAACGTTCAGTTTTAATTGACCACTAATTAAGCTACATTAGCCCCCAAAAAAGTCTATATCACTTCTCAGTAATGAAGAAAAGAATTCATTTAACCCTGTGCCAGTCTCCCTTTAGCAAGCTTATAGGAAAGCAGCCATTTAAATATCAGTGTTAAACCAGGTCCAACATTAATATGCCAAAAGTGTTCATCAAAATCATGTGAGAGGGTGGTTAACTTTTCCATGTTGCTTTGATTTTTCATCTGGTGAAGTCACCTTGCAGATATAATTGTCTCTCTCTGAAGGACAATAAACTATCCTATTGGATTAGAAAGGGTTGCTTTAAAAAAGTGGCTTTCATATGTGGCATTACACCAAGAAGATTTCTAAATTTCCAGTCTTATTGACAAAAACAGAACAGATAGAAAATCAGGAAAATTTCCAAAGACTTGGAACTCTCATTCTGGGGAAAGTGAGAGAAAGAATGGAACAAAATACTGCAGCAACCCAAAAAAAAAAAAAAATAGCCCTCTATAATTAAGACAAAAACAAAAATGTGACATCTCCCTGAAGATTCCAAATGATCAGAAAATACTAATGGGAAATTGTGCCGATATATATATATTATGGCCATTCAACATAGAAGAGCTGATTATTCATGCATGATTCTGATACAAGTATGCAATAGGAAATCACCACCACACCAGATGAAAAGTCCATTGCAAAACGTCTGCTTTGAAATGCACAGAATAAGAAAAAATTGTTTTGCAATTTAGTGTTTATATTTTTATGAAGTATGCAGCATCAATTAACAAACTCAAGGAACCAAATGCTCTGTAGCTTTAGTCTGCTTAGAGCACAAAATTGAAAAGAAAAAAAAAGAATGTGTGTGTGTGTGTGTGTGTGTGTGTGTGTGCAGGAGAAGGAAAGAGAATAAGGATTAAAAATTTTTAATAGTTCACAGTGTTCCTACTTTATATATATATAATACATTTTTATATATAATATAAAGCATTTTGCACTATGCAGTGAACAACACTGTAGATTTACAATTCCATAAGGTCACAGCACTCTTTGATGAGGGCTATACTTGTGGCCTCAATACGCATTACATTTTATCCTAATGATTTCTGGCAACCAACTACTGCATTTCATACAATAGAATTTAATGAATACCATATCTTTTTTTAACATTCTGCCAATGCTCATTAAAATGCACTTGTTTTTCCAATGCAATAGCTAGCTATATGAAACCAAAATATTAATGCAAATTGCCATTTCTAAGTTTAAAGCAGTATTTGCATAACAGGAACCAAACACGGTGCAAGCTGAAAGAGAGCACACAACACAAATGCCTCTTAACACCATAATTATTACAGGGAAAAAAATGATGGTTTGTGCACACCATCGTGAGCCCAAGGATAAAGCATCTGCCAGTTTGCGACACTGTTAGCTCCCGATGCTCACAATGTTCAGTCTTACCAAAAATCTGCACTCAGTTGAGCTGATGAACAAGACAGGTATAGAATGCAAGCTCATGCTTTAAAAATGTAAGCATTTATGCAAATAGGACTATATTAACTAAAAATTACAAGATGCATTTGAATACATGACTGCCACCAGCAATGAATGATTAGCTTGTTAGTAAAGAGCCACAGGCCAAACCAAAGGTATTCTAGTCTAATAAAGTAGTTGTTAGTGGGAGTAATAAGTAACTTGGAGTAAACACTATTATGAACCAACTTCATACTTAGACACAACAATACTTTTAAAACTGTGTCTCCAGCACATCTGTGAAGGAGCTGTTTAGAAAACAAGTTACTCCCTAGGTACTAGCAAATGGGTATCACCAGATTAAAAGATGTCTCTTCTGAAATACCAAATATTGAAATAAATCTGTATATAGAGGATGCATACTATTTAATTAGTAAATAAACACAATGAAGAATACTCGCATCTACAATTGCTAAATTTTAATTAAAAAACCAAAACCAAAACCCAAAACACTGCATATAATACTTTATCTATAGTAAATGAAAGAATGAAAATCATTCAATATAATCTATTCTACTTGTCTTTCTTAAAGAAGTTCTTTCTGACACCTCCATTACAGTGGCAGTGGAGCTTTCTTTGTGCGCTAAAGCTAAAATGATTTGGAAAAAATAAATATCTCTAATCACAGATTAAAGCTCTAGTCCTGCAGCTCTTACTAATGTGATATCCATGGTCCCATTGGCATTAATAGGATATGAGCATAAGTATTTGTAGGATCAGGCCCCAAGTGAGTAAAGACTGAAGAAGTGAGCTTAAAGGGCCTGCTCCTGCTCCCACTGAAGCAAATGTTAAAACTCCCATTGATTTCAGTAATGAATGATCAAGCCCTACGAGAAATTCACCACAGTGTAGATGGCACACAAAAGGCCTTAAAATATATAATTCCTCATATTAAGGGTTTATGTTGTATACAGGGCCTCTGCATTGAGGGGAATTACATCCTACATAGTTTTTTAAACTAACTTAAGGAATATATTTATAAAAAAAGAGAGGCTTTTATGGCTGAATGGAGCATTTTGACAAGTGAGCAATATAAACAAACATGAGTCTGAATATTAAAACCCACAATTTTTCTGGAGTATCATTATGGGTCAAAATTTTCAAAACCCAGGCCCTAAGTTGTTCTCATATCCACATTGATAAATACACACATTAAAATCTGTATTTTAGTCTTGCTTTTTACTGGTGTGGGTAATACCCTCAGATTCCATTTCAGCAAACAGTTATGCACATGCTTAACTTTAAGCATGTGAGTATTACCACCATTCTGAGTGTGTATATATTTGCAGGATCCCAGCCTATAGGTTACTGAATAGGAGTTTTAAAAAATAATTGCCTTCCTTTCTCTTGTAAATGTAGTTTCAAACAAAGAAAGAAAGAAATGAGACTTCATAGAAGTGTGCTGTGTGACTGTGTGCACCTATGGACCTAAGCTTGAGTCAGTACTACACCACAGTCACATATTAACATTCATACTATTTAAATACAAGGTAAAGATATTTAGAAATGCAGATTACTGATTCCGTAGACCCTAAGATATCATTTGGAACCATTCCAAACTACTGTGGAAATAAATAGTCAATACATTTCAAAAACACTTTTTAACTTGACAGACAATAACAGCTCCTTGAGGCCTACTGCAATCTATTGTGTAAGTAAGAATTTAGACTGTTTTTAAAAGAGTACATTTATTCTTGTGGTAGATCCATGCACTGCTTGCTTCTGGCATGGAATTATTTTAATGCACCCTGAGCCAGCCATGAGAGCAGCAGTGCTGCTGTTATCAGGACCTGCCTACTCTTCCCACTTGATGGAGCATGTGCCACTAAACTGTTACTGTCATGGCCACCTCAGGGAGCACGCACAGAGTTCCCAGCTTAGCAGCAGGAAGATCTGACTAGCATTGACATACTTTGCTCTTAAGTATTCCTTCTTTTTTAGACGATGGTAAAATTCCTATGAAAAAATTAGATAGTGCTATAAATAAAGTACCAAAAGCATTTACCATACCATGGATTAATAGCTCACCAAATTAAGGCATTGGTCCAGATCTTTTGAAGATCTGCATATGTAACCTCAAAATATTGGCATATCTCTGTGTGCAATCAGAGCAGCAAAACATATACCACATTCTGTCTTTTGATTTTTACGGATCTTTGTGTGTGGTTCTGGCTGTGGGAGGGAGGGATATTCAGAATCAGGCTTCTGCCAGAAATGATCCGTGTATAATTGTTTAAAATATCTATACCTATGTGATTTTATTTTCCCCTGCAAGGTGCCCGTCTTAGCTCTGGTGGAATCAGCAGTCTTTCTTCAATGGACATAACATATACCAGCATGTAGGATTAAACGGCAACTGCATTTTGATACATTTTAATTAACGAGGACTGTCTCTGCAGGTTTAGGTGTGGGGTATGTTCTTTTGTTCTGTACTCATAAGCAAAACATTGTCCTGTAGTTCACAAGACCATACTGCATGAGAAATCTTGTTGGTCAAAGGAAACTTTTGAACAACTGACAGCCTTCATTAGACTTCTGAAGCAGAAATGAATCCCGGTCTTACATGTGTTCCAATGATGTCATGGACAGACCACAAAAAATAATTGTTAACTGAAAGCTCATTCACACAGACATCATTCGGTCAAGAGAGGGACCATCGATTTGGACTTGCCAAAGATGCAGCTATGCCTATGGATTTTGACTCTATGCAGGCTCTCACACACTTTTCTCTTAAGTATTTCTATCTTACATATTTCTTAGACACTTTTCACTGCTGAGGTACACAATAGGTTGACAGTAATTTACTCTCTTGGGGTGTCATTCTGTCCATATTGAAATGGATGTCAAAACTCCCACTCATTTCAATGGGAGCGAGATCAAGCATTCTATATTAGCACAAGGGTTTACTTATTTCAGATGGTAGAACATGAACTACTTGTACATTTGGCTTATACATGTGACTAAATCTGTCTGGACAAACCATGCCCCCTATCTTTTAGAGCAAATATCTATACGCAGAGGATACACCCACATTTTGAAAGACTGAAGAACCCATGTGGACTAGTATTTATAGTGAAGGCTGTTGCCAGACTCTCTGACAGTTAAGTCAAGAGAAATTTTTGGTAATTGCAGGGCAAAGCTCAGAGCTGAATCGAGACCAATTACTTTAAATCAAAACTCTGTTTGAAGTAGTTGAGTATAAGAGGTATCTTATGCTCCTGAACTTCTATTTAAAATTTTTTTAAAAAAAATACCTGGGTCACTAAAATGGTGAAATTGTGTAAAACGTTTATTTAAAGAAGGCAAACTAGTTAGCTAGTTAGTTTTTGCTTTCAGGATAAAAACTTGCATGTACAGTTTTATCCAGGAGACAATTTTTAGGGCTGAGCTATAATTCTCTATAGAATTTTTTTTTAGTGGAATCAATGATTAACTATAGCATCCACAGAGTTGCAGGATGTGGCTTACATTGGGTTAATCTGATTTCATAAACAGTAGTTTGAGCAATACCACATTAGCAAAGGTATCTTGGTAAGGTAAAATCAAAATGGCTTATTTATTATATTTCAGTATTTCCTGTTGTAAGGTATTTTAGAATTGCATGTGCATTTTTGACAGTTTCAGTCAAGCAATAGCGTTGTTTTATTTCATTATATACAGTACAACTGCTGGGAAATGGGATTACCAAACCAAATCAGTATGTATCATCTTACAGTTATCTTATTTAAGTTTTTAATACTACACAGGTCTCTTTTTCAGGTGTTAATAGAAAAATCAATTCTACATCACAACAGCTGTGATCACTTTAAATATCACAGCTGTCAGGATTTGAAAATAACTAATTTGAACATGCAAGGATGTGTTGCAAACGTAACAAAATGAAAACATGACTGATCTGTACATATTATCCTCTCTGCCAACTAAACTTCCAGCATGACTGGCACTACCAGTGTATAGATATCTAATAACAGGTTTCAGCATTTAGCCATGCTATGACATTTGTGAATGCATGGAATTTATTTTTCTACACGAGGCATGTGAAAGGTTTCAAATGGCAACAGATAAATGTTCTGTTTCTTTGATTCGCTTCTATCATAGCTGGAGAGTATTTTTAATTATGGAAATAGCATTAACTCTGAAAAGCCTTGAGTTAAATAGTTGCTACAAAAATTGAGAATTCATTTATGTAAACATTTTGCTTTGTAGCCAGAGGGGACATGCGTGGGATATGTGATATGTATCAGGTGTTAGAATACTAGGAATTCAAATAATTGTGTAAGACAAAATCTGAAATTGTCTAAACAGCTCATACAAATACCACTTACAAGAGTGCATAAGCTTAACCGTTTCTTCCATGACTCAACTCTTTAGATATTCTTGTGGAACCAGATTTACATTTAAGGATAAATCAGTAATGGACCCCCCTCCTCCAGTTCCCCCGTCCCAAACATTAAGTTAAAGGCTGTAAAACATGCTGACAATCCTGATCTAAAAAAATAGAGACGAAAAAGAAAAAAAATATTTAATTTCTTTGAGCTGGGAGTTGCAGTCTCACTGTGTGAAGTCCCACTGATGGTAATGGATTCACCAAGTACTGCTGGCAATCCTGGATTAGCAAGCAAGCATCTACTCCAGTGTGATAGGATGTATTATGGCGTCAAAGCGAGACATAAGCAGGCTCACATATCGGAAAAACAACAAAGACTAAAGTGGGGGGTGTGAAGGGAAATGCACACAGCAATATATTTATACAAGTTTTATAAATATAGCATTTGCAAATAATTTGATTATATTTGTTTTAATTTAATCTAGCTGAAATTCTTACCTAACCTTTTGTTTCATGGTGATAATAATAAAAATATATTTTAAAAAGCATATGGAAACTCCTCTCCACCACACATTATAACGTGAAGCGCACATTCATTCCATAGCTTGAAATCATACAACACAGATTTGGAATTGTTAAACTTGTACTCAAAATCTGTCCATGCATATAGACTGCATTTCACTTAAAAAGATCTTATGCAGCAGCTATCGGAAAGTATTACTTGTCCCTGTATGTGCATATTTATTTCTAGGTTGCATAAAATTTATGGAAGCCTTTTAATCACATGAATACAAACATTAGGCACTGCAAAGTAAAACTACACTTTAAATACATTTATGTGTCCTTCCATTCACTCTATCACTTACAAAAAGGAACTAGCATTCATCCACATACTGTATATTGCTCCTCATCTAGCTGAATTGTAATAACAGGTGCAGTAATAATAATATGCTGGGCAATCAACTTTTTCCCTCTGATTTGTCAGTGTAGCTTAATAATGCCATTAGGAATGTAAACATTTCAGTAATTTATATTTAAAAGTCAATAAAATAATGGGGTGCAGAACTTATCCTTTTTAATTTTTTAAGTAATACATTTGATTATTTTAATCGTGTCAGTACTTAACTGGATGGGTTTAAATATGCATGTTACATCAATTTGGTTTGTTTTATTCATTAGAACAGCTATTGAGCAATTCGGCATTATTCTCTTTAAAAGAGAATAGATACCGCGCAGAAGACCTTTTCTATTAGGTTGTCCTTGAGGGTGGAGGAATTTGCGTTATATGGCTTTTATTAATGATGATGGGTGTTAAAATAGACCTAAAGGAAGAAGGAATCCAAAGTAGAAGTCTAATAACAGAATTTAATAATGAGGATTCACTAGATGGGGGATAAAGTATTCTAACTGTAATTACAGAAAGGTACTTAGCAAGTGCATAACTGGTTTTAAAACAGCAAGTTTTGTTTTTAATATAGATACTTCCATTTGATCAGAGTTTCCACTGGAGTACATTTCTCGCTACTCTATCATTCTCACCCTTATGTCTAGAGAGGTGAAAAAGCCAAGTGAAATGTTAATCTAGAATGTTAACATCCTCTTTTCATTTGCAGGTCAGCTACAATGTAAGCAGCTGGAATGTAACTTTCCCCACACTGCCCCACCAATTACTTCAACCATGCCCTCTCTCAGGATGAATGTAATTTGGTCTCCATGAGAGCTCAGCCCTTGGTCTCTTGAGAATGACAGGCAAAGACTAAATTTTTCAGTTGTATCTGAACTGAGACACCACCAAGCTCAATTCCTTGCTATCTCAGCATTTTAACCCACTCTTCTTCTATCTGTACTCTATTCATTACAAGAGCAGTGCACTTTTTTAGAGAACAATTTGATCTTGCACATATGTATTCTTTCTACCAGTCCCATTTCTGTTCGGACACCTAATAAAATGGTGCAGGTGTATGAAATTTTCTCTATTTAAACTTTTCTTTTACTATTAATTTTATAGGTGACACTAAGGCCCTTACAAAAAAGAAATCAGAACTTGGGTAGAAAAATATTTTCATCATTTTTCTGTATTTTCTATATACATATATATAAGAACACTCTTAACAGTCACAAATCTAGACATCAGATTTCTGATCTGTATGTTGTATTTCACATGAACATGCTTGCTTTTTTAAAAGCTGACAGCATTTAGTTAAGAATCTATGCCATGCAATACTAGACAATCAGCATCACAAATAGGCAAATCCCAAAAGACTGAGGGTCTGATCCTGGTCCCAGTGAAGTCAATGTTAAAAGTTCTGTTGACTTAGATCAGGCCCTACCAATATAATACTATTTCTCAAGCAGTTTGCAATAGAAAAAATAATACAATTTAAAAAAAAATAAGTTGTTTGAGAAAAATCAATAACTTTCTGACTTTTTTGGGAAACATCCCCCCCTCACTCTAAAGCTACTCTTGCAGATGTGTGTAACTTGTAATTGATATATGATTGTGTAAGAAGTAAAGGTGCCTTATATTTTGGAATACCTGTTTAAATGTAATAATGTACTCACCTGCTTATGTCCTAGGAAACATATATAAAAATTTTTAAGTGGCTTGAGAATTTCTTTTCACAAAACAAACTGAATGATAGCTGAATGATTCATTATTTTAAATACAATTATTACAGTTCTGAAATAATGGCTTTTTTAAGCAACCGAATAATAAATTGGCTTCTTACATATGTACATTCTCCAAATCCTAAATATTTTGGATTCACATTAGGTTATAACAGTTAAACGTGACCTTTTATAACATATAAGGTTACCATCAGCAGAATTACATTATGATTCCCATGACTGGATGTTGGGGCTGAAATATTAAAATAAGTGGTAATATGTTGTTGAAGCCAAAACATGAAACTAACTTTCAGTGGTTTTACACCAACCTCAGCCAGTTGATTTTTTTCTTTAAAAATAAATCAATACACAAATAAATAAATAAAACTTTTGCAGAACAGCTAAGAAATACATTTACAATGAAATCATATTGCACCATACTATGCAGTATGTCTCAATAAGAAAACTAGAGGGATAAACAAATGCACTAGAGAACTATTTATGAGCACTATAAAATGTTACATAGCTTGAAGAAGAGGGAGACAAAATATTTTACGAATTATCTCTATGATAAATTGATGTTTTAATTTCAATAATTTTAATGAAAAAATGTGGAAAAGCAAGGCCGCTTTTGAGCAGGTATCTTGTGACTAGACAAAAAGGACAATAGAGTCCCACAATATTTTATCATCAGATACGTCGGTACGTTGATCAGCTGTATGCTATCTTACATAGTCATACTGCAGGAATTCTGCAGCAGTTACTATGTTCCAAACTTGTTTAGCCTAGTAGGCTACTGGAAAAGGTAAGGAAAAAAGAGTGCCCTTGCATATGAACATTGTAACATCTGAATGAAACTGGCCAATATATGCTATAGCATTCACTTTTCAAAATAAACTGCTAGTACAAAATAACCAAACCCCAGGTCTCTGAAGTGCTGCGGCAATTTTACAGTAAACCAACTATAATGCAAACCAGATTTATACTGAAACAGGAAACAAACAATTCTTCTGCACAATTTCCTGTAGATCAGTTGGAAAGGTATTTAAAGTCTGCACCAGCTATTAGATCTTTTGGTAAAACCCCAGCCCAATCCACAAAATATAGAACTACAAAACTATTTTAGGATATCAACACCATATTAAAATTGGCCAGTCTACCAGCAATCAATAATTAAGTAAAATAAACTACAATTTATAATTTCTTCTTGAAAGAAAAAGAACACCATTACAATGTTCAAACTGGCATACATGAACTGATGAAGTTGACTTATGCTCATCATATGCAAAACATATTTAAAGGCTACAAATCAATATAAAGTTACATTAAAAATTAATCTTCACCCAGTCTTTATTTATTTTAAAATATTTAAACACAATTGAGCATATGCAGAATTAAGATCACTTAAGTTTTTTCCATGCACAGTGGAAGGGAAGCGAGCAGACCAATGATAGCAATTTTTTAATCAAACAGTAAAGCTCTAAATCCTTTAAAAATAAAAAATACTGGAACTACTTCAGCAAACTCAAAAGTATCCAATATGTTTGTTAAGAATGTCAAAGGAATGTCCATCAGACCCATAAACACAGCTCCCATTAAAATTCAAATACTTACTTATTTGCAACATTACATTTTCTTGATATCAGTGGTAAGCTTTTAGAATTATAGTAGTTTATCGCTTAAGCAGATTGCTCTTCTATAAAAACCACAAAGATGAAAAAAGTGACACATTTTCTAATCACAGTTCTGAAAATAGTAAGCACCTACGTTTTTTTTTTTTAATGTAACATTGAATCTAAGGTACCTGTATGTAAAAGCTGTTTAAACAGTTACAAATCCAATGCTATTTGCAACTAAATCTACTCCTATAGTTAGAATATGTTTAAGAGTAACATTTTAAGTGTTACTAATTAATATATTTTAATATGATGCTATATGTCAGCATTTAAATATTTCCAGCGAACTAAACACTGACATTTTATTTCTGTAGACAAATGATGAGCTATAAATACCAAACTGAATTATTACAATTTTCACTCAAAAATGGTGGAAATCTAAAGGTCTCTAATTAAGATGTGGAGGGTTTTCCCCCCTTCTGTTTAAAAATAAAACTTTTATGAAATGTATACAGAACTACTCTACTGTTACTCCACTCAGAAGTTCTTACTTGCCATTATTAAGCTTAGTTCATTTAATTATTACACTATTTGGCCTCCACTATTAGCAGGAATGATACCATGGAGCATTCGTCTTCATCTAAGAACTTTATGGAGTTGAAAAGCTTTACAAAAATAATAGCAGGCAGAATATAAACAAGAAAAACTCATTAGCATATACCTTTTGTGATTTGATAACTTGACAAATAACTATTTCAAAACAACTAGTTTGAGGGATGATTTGAAGCTTGTTAGTATAAAGCAAAAAGAGCAATTACAATAATTATAGGTTTCTCTATATGATTTAACACATGCGCATGGTGGGAGCTAATGATGTGATCTTAAAATACCATTAAGAGAAATTTTTGCAAATGAAATTGAAAACAGAAGTGGCAAAAATTTCTTCTTTGTCATTTCCATACAGCTTTAATGTATGATATTTCATCAAATAATTGTTTAATAAAATCTCAGTGATATGAAAATGTACAGTAAGCAATGCTGAAAATCAAATTTAGAAAGTGGCACTACACTTAACTCCCTTCAGGTAATGTACACATCTTAAAATACCATGCATACCTAGTGAAACATACAAACAATGGCTTTGGTTATTTCATTGTTTTTGATATGCTACTAAGTAAACTGGTATTTAGTCAATGACAGATTATATTATAAATATTAAAATTCCTATGCTGTTGCTGAATCTTTTAAGAATTATAGATGCAAATCAAGTACATCAAAAAGCAAGATTTATGTAAAAATCACTAAAAAGTGGTATAGTGCATTTTTATCCAATATTAGCTTATATTAAAATTCAATTATCATTTGACATTGTCCATTTTTCTGTTAGTTTAGTATTTTTACAAAATGTATAGTTCATAGTTTAAGAAAATTATGTCTTTACCAGTATGAAGGAAAATATGTTATTGGAAATGAATATGAGAAAATAGTTAAAGGCAAAAAGAAAGCACACACTTTCCTAAAATGCCCTAACTGAGATTATGGCAAGTTGCAGAAAATATCTTCTGCCGGTCCTACATTTCTGGCAGTTTTATTTTTTTCAATAATATTCATAATTCCTGTGCTCAACTATACTCTTCTTCCCACAATAATTTAAATCCAGAAAGCTTTGGAATGATTTTGTATTTTTCTTCTTTTGTTTATTTCCAGGGAAGACCTGCTTCCGCTGGCTGCTCTCAGTTCAGGGAGTTCAAACTGAATTTAAACAAGTAATTGACTTGTCACTGGGGGGAAAAAAAGAGGAATTTTGAACTATGTCTTGTCTGCAAAAGAAAACTTGTGCAACAAATAGCAACCCATACTTTGCTCCAAGAAACTGAAGAAAGACATGCAAACCTCCAAGAAATCGAAGGTCTTTTCGAGAGGCATTTTGAACAATTAATGCATGGCATACACAATCTCTGCAAGATGCCTGGCACCATATCAAGAACTGTACAAGGCAGAAT